>NC_134952.1:37299564-47299564 GCF_965638725.1 Aptenodytes patagonicus
CTTACAGAACCAGCACATTAGTCACACTCCTTCTACACCATTCTGAACTTCTACGCTCCTTCTAAACCACAAACAAGTTTCTAGTGGGACCTAAGTCATCTATGGCCCTTGTGATGGTCTTTTTCTAAATAGCTGGAATATTTCTTTCTTGCTGAAGTGATGAGATTATAAAGGGGTACTGTTGTGTATTAGGTTGTGATTTCACTTAAAAGTCATGTTTAATCTCTACACATGTAAGATTTCTGCAAGGAAATTTCTTGTATTTTGATGACGTTAGTAAAGAACTAAGGCAAGACCATAGCGTTAGGCATTTTTCTTTCTCTGTGCTGCGCGTAGCAGGATGACGATTTCAAGCACACTTCCTTTTTTATTACAAAAAAGATACTGAAAGCAATGGCCAGGGATGCTAACAAGCAAGAAGGAGAAAGTTGTATTCAAGTTTTTTTGTGCCCTCTGGCCCTGCGACCTTGCCAGCCTGTGCTGAGCCACTAGCAGCTTGACCATTTTGGTTACTACTGGAGGAAAAAACCCAAATCCTTTCCTGGTCTTGGAATGGCTCCAAAACAGAGCACATATTCCCTGCTGAAGGTGACCTGTTTTAGGGTTTTTTTAATCCCTGCTAGATTCTGGTTTGCCATTATTAAAACTCCAGAGCGAAGCATTTACTCGCTTTGTCCCTATATTTACAATACCTTTTGACTGAGACGTCTAAGAGCTTTAACCATACGCTTTAAACAGCGGACGGTCGGTGCTGACATTTGTTACAGACCTTTTCAGAGGGCCATGTGGAATCGTTCTAATCCGGGAAGAGCCACTGACTCGCTGTGTGATCTGACAGAGTGACATATCACTTGACCCCAGTCACAGCAGCTGTAAAATGAGGTGGAAAAACAGGGCCTGGCAGAAAACCGGAGGATGCCTTTCCGCAGAGCTTTCTCGAGCAGATAAATTTCAAATCCATGGCTCGGCTTCTTTCTTATTCCTCCGAAAGTTTGTGATGAGTTTTAGATCAAAATTAGGTTTTGCAACATTTCTCTCGCATTTCTTTTTGGCAGCGGAAGGATGCGTTACGCGGCCGTCTTATATTAGTTACTTGTGGCGGAACAAAACGCAAAAGGCTGTTTGTTATAGGCGGGCTGACGAAGCGACCTCCCGTCCCGCCATTTCTGCAGGACAGAGGCGGAGGCGTTTCAGACACGACCATCCCTCCCTCGTTGCCCCTCCGTGAGCCGGGGGACAGCCGCAACGGGGCGAGCGCTGGCAGCGGCAGGTGCCCGCACAGAGGCGTCCGTCGCCGCTGCCGGGGCGGCGCCGTCCCCCGCCGTCGTCGTCCCCCGCCCCCGTCGCCGTTGCGGCGGGGGCTGCAGGGGGCGCAGCGTCCCCGCGCCAGCCGCACCCCAGCGGCCCGCCCCGCGGCGGCTGGCGGAGCCCGGGCCCCCGCACCCCCGGCGGGCACCCCCCGCCCCGAGTCGCGGGGGCCGAGGAGCGGGAAGAGGAAGGAAATCGTTTTACTCCTGCTGCAAGCTGCTGCTTGGCGAAGTCGGGAAGAAACATCCGAGCTGTTCCCCCGCACGCTTTGGGGTGGGAAAGCGGGGTTTTGGCTGGTTGGGGGTTTTGGGGGTGGTTTTGGGTTTTTTCTCTTTTTTTTGGCTAGCTGCATTACTGGGCAAGTGCTGGAAAAGGTTTGAGATGCCATCACGTACAGCGGGACGTATTTTCTGTGAGATGGCTGCGGGTGCTTTAAACAGCAGATGAAACTGTCCCGTTCAGGCAGCCCTAAGCGTGGGAGCTCCGGTAGAAGTCCGGCACTTGGGGCAGCAGCGCTTTCCCCTGCCAAATTTTCTGACGTTGACATTACCGAGTGTTCAGATTTCAGCTAGCTCATGCCTGAGGATAACCTCAAACAAGAGTCCATTTCGCTGCCGGTTCAGCACACCCACATTTAAGTTTTCTGCTATTTATTCGTGTGAAACTTCTTCCCCACCTTAGCTGTTCTGTCTTATAGTGGGGTAGATCTTGAATTACTAAACATCTGGAAAGCCACTCTAGTTTGCATCTGGGTGTCCCCTCTTTGCAGAGAAATCTTTGGTGGGCAAAGTGCTCGCACTGTTGCATCTGTTCGCTGTATGCTGCAGAGCAGAGGGAGAGGGGGAGGCAGCTGGCAGAGGCCAGGGGGAACTGGACTCCTGTGAGCCTTGTTTTGGAGAGTGACTTGGCAAGGTGGGGGGGGGGGGGGGGGGGGAGGAGGGAGAGCTCTTCCAACTGGTGAAACTTTAAGATGAACTTAAGGCTGCTGTAAGATGTTTTTAAACCCAAACTGGTTTGAGTCCAATCTTAACGGGAGATCGGGGGCAAACGGTAGGGTCCAGCCTCTATCCTCAGGTATGTGACATGCCCAGGCATACAAAAACACACGCTAAGCCAAGCTAAGCTGGAAATGAGTGCACAAAAGCAATCTCATTCCAGTCTATAGCACAATTATTATAGCACCCAGCCTCTGCTAGAGCCCTCTGGCACAGCCACTGGAGCTGATGTCCTGCTTGAGCTGCCCTGTCCCGCTTGCATTCCTGAGCCGTCAGCCGACGGCACGTGGATGCGCAGGCAGCAGTCAGCAGCGCAGGCCAAGCAAGTTTGTTACAAAAATAGAAACACTATAGATCTTTCCATTTTCCAGTGTGTCTTCACCAATCCTTACCCTGTTTACTACCAGTGAAACGTAGAGGCCTGTGAGGTGCTGTGTCCCAGCTGGACCTGACCTGTGCACATCTTAGGGCGTTCTGATCTAGTTTTAGTCCAGGCAAAACCAAACAGTTTGGATTTGAGTCTGCCCAAAGGTTTGAAGCAGTCGTATTGTAAATGGGATGTTGGTATGGGCCTTTTTCATAATTCTTCTATTCATAATTTGCTTCATCTTATTCTCATATAAATCTAATTAAATCAGCCTGAAGGGCTGAAGCAATTACAGACTGAGGAATCTTAGCAGTGACAGTCCGTGGGAAGATAAGCCTGCCACCTCCCTCTTGCTGGTGTACCAGCCATCTTACTATTGATCTCATTGCCGTTGGTGACCTGGTACCTAAGGCACAGACAGTTGCACTTGGGTGCCTGACTCTACTAATGTCGGTTGCCTCAGCAGTTGATGCATGACAACTAGAATCACTCTGGGCCGAGAGTAGACAGTGTACATCCCGCACATAATGCCATCGCTACCTTCAGACGGTTTCACCTACTCATGCAGTTTAGAATGGGGTATTTAGGAATTGCTTCAATTTCTCTGTGACTGGTAACAATTAGGTTATTACAGCTGCCGTCTTTACAAAATCTTTAAAGATCTTTAAAAATAAATTTAATTTTCACCAGCAGCCTTTCATTTCATGTACCATGAACACAGAAATAAACTAGTTAGTTTCTGGTCCTGGTTTTCAGACACTTGCACATGAATTGCCAATAGACCAAGAGCAGTTGAGGTCTATAAAATATTTCTTTCACTTCTTATTTCATAATTTCGTGCTGGTTTTCTAATGTGGCTTTGAATTACCACTGTGACTTCCTGTGTTTCTGTAAAGAAGGAGAAGGAAATATTCTCCATCCCAGGGATATGTGATATCATACCTGCCTTTTTTTTTTCTTTTTTTTTTTCTAGATTTTCTAGATGGGATGTCTCATGAAAAAAGTGTCAAAGATGATGATGGTTCTAGGCAAAACTCTTGGAATCATTTAGTCCAGCTTTCTGAATTGGGCAAAACACCTTGCTGTGTATTTACACTTAACTTTAAATTAACTCCTGGGTGTTTACCACAACAGCATCTCAGCAGTTGGTGGGACCTTGTGAAGCTGTTTCCCTTCACTTAGTAGCCTATCATAAGATTTTAAAAAATTAATGTATAAATTTTGTTGCCTTTTTTTTCCCTGGCAGCTTCTAATCAATATGAAATGTGAAAATGCCCATTCTTCTAATCAATAATGTATTTGATTGTATATAAATTGTATTTTCATATGCTTATCCCAGATAAAAGTATAAGAAACAGTATGTATATTGTCTCTGGAAGGGGCAGAGTCTCTACAGAATAATATTGCTTCTGTAGACATTTTAAGGGGCTCTGTGCTGGTGGTATCCAGCAAAATAATTCCTGCTTCTGTGACTTCTTTTCCTCAATGTCTTCCCTTTAAAGTAAACCCAAGCAAATTCTGTAGGACCACTAGGAAGTTCTTTGAGAAGAAGGCTGCAATATGCATGTGTGCAAGCCAAACAGCTTTCTAATTCCCAGTTTAATTTCCTGAAGACATCTAAATAGGGCTGAGCTGCTGAGTGTCTGAACTTCTCCCTGCTGTATGTATTTTATCTATTATCTCAGACACTGTTCAGAAGAACATACACTGTATAAAAGAGCACACAGAAGTCGTGACCAACCACACAGCAAGAATATTAAAGATTCATCCTTCCTCCCATACAATGTAAAGGTTGTATAATACTATAATATTTGTGAAAAAGTCCTGAAATATTAAATTTTTTTATGACTAAGCAGAGCAGTGTTTCAGGGAATGGATACGTTGCTAACCCAGAATGCTCTAGCGTCTCGGACCCGCTGACTTTTGAAGCTGGGGACTAACTCAGTGTTTCAGTGAGTAGTACTTGCACATTTTGAGAGGTAGGGAAAATATAAAGTGTACTTGAAAACACTTGTGTGGTAGCAACTGTCATCTCGGACCAGACCCCAAAGGGCAGTTTTACATTGCACTTGCCGCCTTGGTGTTTGTCTTGAGTGTCTGATCAGCCAAGCCAAACTTCCTCTGCTTGAAGGAGGGTTCTTTGGGTCATTTACCGATGTATTTATTAGTGCAAACTATCTGTTCAGCTTTGATGGGCATTTTTTAATAACGTCTTTCTTAACAATGTCCTGCTTTTGCATGTCTCTTTTTATGATCTTCTGCTTTTTGTCCCCCTTTACCTTTAGCCTTTCTGCTGAAAACCGTTATAACAATAGTTATCATCCATTTAAATGGACTTTGTCTGCTTCTTGTTAAGAAGAAATCTTTGTGCTTCAGTAAAATCTGTGGATCTGTTTGGAAAAGTCTTGTCAAAAAGACCAAATCTTCATTTGACGCTTAAGGTAGCATAACTTTCTGTTTTGTCTCACTTACCACTTAGTCTACCTTTTAATTGCTGGGGTTCTTTTTTCTCCCTTCAGGAGGTGTAAACATCCATGCACTTATCTGAACAGAGAAATAGCACACTAATTTCACAGTGACTTTACACCTATTTGCATAGTGAAGGCTGTTATTTGTAAAATGCAAACATCCCAGAAGTCTGTAACAACTAGGCTATAGCTGCTGCACCTTGAACTTGGTGACAGGACTTCCCGGAGCCTACCTGAACTGCCTCCCCCTGGCTCAGAGAAGAATCTGGTTTCTTCACGCTACTTCCTGGCTGCTGAAGTTCTACCTTCCTTTTCTAATTTTCCTTTTCTGATATATTTCTAATATCTGTGGATGTTTAATTAACTTTACTCACAAACAGGTATCCCCATGTATGACTTCCACTGCCTCTTCCTTGAAGGCTAGTGTGAAATCCAGCTGAGAAAATCTCTGGTACCATCCTTTATCTTCTGTGTTGTAAAAATGCAAGGGATTTCAAGAGCTTGGCTGCCTGAACTGGCGGGGGGGGGGGCTGAGAAGCTCTAGGCAGAACGGCTCTGGATCCAAATCTTAAATTGGCGGCAGTATTAGAATTAAGAAAACTAATAAGGGAAATTAATAAGCTGTGATACATCATAAATACAAAACCAATATGATCTCTGATGTACATACATGAAAACAGAGGCAGAAACTGTGCCTGAACTCATCCTTAAGTGCCATGGCAAAGATGGGACTAGAGCACAGCCTATCTAACCCTGAGCTTAGCATCCTACGTACTTGTCCACACAGTCTCTGAAGTGAAAGAGTTATTTTAACAACAGCACACTGAAACAAACCCAAAATGTTAGAAAAGACAGAATTTAGTAACGGTAAGCAATATGAGATCTCTACTTTCAGCTCAGTCTTGTACTCCATGTGAAGGGCTATGGAAACCTCTGGTAATTTTATATCCTGTAGTTTGCAACCACGTCCAATAGGACTTCGTAGGTAATGACAAGGCATTAGTTGATGGGATCTCATTCAAGGCTAAGCTTCAGATTCTTGAAATTCCTGGAAAAATGTTCTGTTGGGGCCGGGTTGTGTGAATTCAGCTCTTTGCCCATGTAACTGGGCAGAGCTCCTGATGTAGCAGGGTCTCCCTCTTCTAGTTTTCCCATATTTCATTTCTCATACCTACCAATCTAGTGTCTTTGTAATCTACTGTAATACTGCTTCATGAAGCAGTCTGGGCTACCAGATGCCAGAAAATGAATGGCTGCTGCGCATTCAGAAGGCAATTGCACATGCAGAGAGCAAAGGGGAAGGTCTCCTGGGCATCCCTTGGCAAAGTGTACTGATGAGTGCTGGGACAGTTTAAGCTACCTTTTACCCCTGTCCTCCCCCTGGTCCTGCGCTGAGCCCTGCCTGCAGAGCTCAAGTCCATATTGCCATTCTGCCTTGAGGCAGCTCTTTTCACTTAGGGAGGTAGCCAGCCTGTTTCCCCAACAGAAGAAGGACTCACAGCCAGTTTGACTCTTCTGTGTAAAACATTGGTGAGACATTAAGCAAAACATCTTAATTAGCAGCAAAAAAGGAATTTTAATTCTGTACAATTTGGGAAGTGAACACTGAAGCTGGAAAAAGTGGGAAATAGTAGAGAAATCTTAAAATGAATAGGTGGGGAGATAAGTGAGAGAACATAATATTGAAGGTATTCTACTTTCAATATTAATAATACTAATGAAGATACTAATATTTTATCTAATGACTTTGATACCAAAAGTAGGCAGGTAGTAGTGAAGTTTGCCCATGAGATAAAGCTAAGAAACATTGTCAATATAGCTGAAGTCAGAGACAACACAGAAGGTGAATTGGATAGTCTTGAGGACATGAAATTCAGTCATAGTACTAGATCATGCCCTTGCATACTGATAATAAGTATTTCTCTTATGAGCTGGGACTCCATCCATTTGAAACAATGGCCAAGAAGAGGTCTGACCTGTGCTGCTCGTTCCTGAGATGACTGAGCTCTCAGTGCTATGCAACTCTGCTTTCAGCTCCTGCCATTTTAAAAGGCACCCTTACAGCCCATGGAGTAAGACCGTAAGAAGGTAAGTGGTAGCGTATTAGTGACATGCTGGCATTCGTATTGACCGAACTCATCCTCACCCATTAACGTTCGAGGGAGAAAGGAGCACTTTTTGGCTCCAGGGAGGAAGCAGACTTTATACGTGACCTGTGGTTTTTTGCATGGCCTGGGAAATTCTCTCATTGAACTTTTAATTTGAAGTAATGTTTTAAATTTAGTATTATTAAAGACATTTGTTCTTTAAAATACCTTCTGTTTTTCTCCTTGGTAGCCCTTACTCCAAAATGACATAAAGAAGGCTGGTTTTGAGAAGAGGGCCTAAGAATGGCCAAGAGGAGGGAAATACCATGGGCGAAGCAGAAGTATGTAAGATGCATTCTACATAAACCTGTCTGGTTTCAAGACGTGTAGGTTTCCATTTGTCTCATGGGGCAGTTTTACTATCCCCAGCATAGCTACTGATGCTTGTCCTGAAGAAAGATAATTCATTATGATCTGTCCTGCCCAAATATCTATAACCCCTTTCTAGATTTAGTGAAAAATCTTCCTCACCAGTCAACCTTCAAGCGTATCTCTGCAGAAGGACGTAAAACCCAGCAGGACTCCCTTATCACATGGCATTAACTGACGTGACGCTGTCATTTTCGATATGTGTGACTTCTTGCCTCCAACCCCCATGCTGAGATCTCATGTTCCTTTTTTCCCCAGGGTCATGTCGTACACAGAGTCCCCACTGTGGCTTTGCTCTGCTGGGTCAAGGGAAACATGAGATGACAATTTTTACCCTTTCCTATCAATGGTTAAATTTGGAGAAGGAAAAACAAGAGGTGTTTGTGGATTTCATCTTCAAGATTGATTTTATAAATCAGGGCAAAATGTAAAGACGGATCCTCTCCAGGGCTTTTGACCTCCTGTACCTTTAAGAGAGGGGTAGCAGGATGGCATCTAACAGGCTCTGTAGCTGTCCCAGATTTTAACTCTTTTCTTCTGAATAGCAAGTATGTGATTCAAAGAGTGCCTGGCAAAAGCTTCTTGTATTTTTGCAGTAGCAGCATGGGAAATATTTCATGCATATATAAGATCCAGCATCCACGTAGACTGTTGTTGTTTTCTGCAACTTTTTGCAAGTTTTGGGAAAACTTAATAAGTACTGTTTCTCTTTCTTTCTTTAAAAAAGACAGGGAGAGAAAGCCTGCATTTTCTGCCATTTCCCAAGAGGCTTTTTATCTGTTTAAACCAACTAGGGATTTTTCACATATTGACATAAGCATTCATTTGCTAATTTGCTGGACATTAAACTGCACAGCATTCTTGAATGAGACTGGAATACTTGGGTACTTAGTGCTGCTCAGACCCCGCATCATTCCCAGTACACATATGGTTTTCCTCCTCTATCTCCTAGATAAAAGTCACTGTTTGATCGCCTTAAGGAAAAGAATGAGTTAAATGGACCAATATTCTAGCCTTGGCTCTAAAACTGGGCCTTTTCAGAAACTCCTCAGCACCTGCAGCAGCTAGGTCATTTGCACATACATAAATAAATAAATTAACAATGAATAAATAATTTAATCCCACCACACAATGCCACCTTGCAGATCTGATCCTTTGCTCCCAGTGAATTTGTCCATTCCTAATTCTTTTTGATAAAGTCCTCAGATACTTGCTGACTGTCAGTCTAATTTTCTTATTGTTTTCGCTTGATTAGTTCTGTATGACCTAAGGTCGCCCTTAAAATCCACATCTCTCGTGAAGACTCCGAAAGGCCTTCTTTTTTTCAAAGGGATGGAAAGTGCCTGCCATTTCTCCGGACAAAAGCCTGGAAGGTTTTCAGTTATTAGCCTCCTGAAGCAGCCCTTTCGCTCACCCAAGCGCAAAAAAAACTCATTAGGGGGCACCTTTCTTTCTGGCTTCTTTATCTGACGCATGTAGGGTTTACATGTTTCAAGATTTGCAGGTCTTGGATGAATTTGGACAGCCTCCCTTTTAACCCTGCTGGCCTGCGGTTATGCCCACCGCAGACATTCGCCGTAGCTCCGTGCCCTTAACCACCTGGAGATGCTTCGTCTTTTTAAAGGCTGCTTTACACCCCGCTTCGTGGTGAACAGAAGACACTTCAGCGTGCTGCTTCCCTTCAAAGCCATGCTCCCACAGGGCGTGGGTGGAAAGGCAGGCAAGGCTGCCAGCTGCCAGTAGGCTCCATGTTATGCACTTTGCGATTAAAATATGAAATCAAAGTTAGTATCTCAGTCACGCAACCCTTATTACCATCGGAGGGATTTGCAGGACTAAGGCAGGGCAGCCCTGAGAGCCTGCCATGGCTGGGCTGCATTATGCCTTGGCCTGCTCGTTCTTTTCCAGGCAGCAAGGTGGATACATATAGGCCGAGCTGCCTTCCTGAGCCGTGCCAGGTGGGCTAGAGAGACTCCCTAAAGATGCGTCCTCAAACGCATTACCACTGGGCATCATGACACTTGTCATGCTCCTGCAATACTACTTCTCTTGTCCTGAAGAGCAGCTTGTCTTCTGCTGGGGTAGAACTGACTGTCATGCCTCTGGGATAAACTTTGGTAGGAAAGCTCAGAGCTGCAGCTGAGGTCCTGCTTCCAAGCATGCAGATTACAGTTTTGTGGCCACTAATCTTGGTGCTGGCCATTTTCAGGGATATTGTCCTTGTTAAGTTGGAAGAATGCACCATTATGACCACTATTTTTTCCCTTATTTGCCAGTTCCTCCGAAATCCCTGTGATACCGACACTTTACCTCCATCTGGTTTTCACCAATTCCTCTGAACTCTGAGCAGAATAGCCCTCAGTAAAGTAAAACAGGCCAGGTGCATAAGGCTGAGTTTATGTGCAAATCCTCGCAGGGCCAGCACTGCGAACTGCCTTGCTCTTTCTGTGGCATAAATTCTGAGCAGTGGTTAGCTTGAATATAGTATAAAATAATGCAGAAGCTATGTGAGCTACTCCACAGTACTAAGTAATAGTTACATTATGGTCTGAAGTACAGCAGAAACAAGAAGAAATGAGAAACGAGATGGGAATTTTAGATGGCAACCTGGCAGTAATGTGGAGTTTAATCTTGACTTGTAGTCCTTTGTCAGTAGGGACCTCCTCCCTGTTTCTAATCTGCTGACTGAGTAGCTGCCAAAAATCATTCCCCTCTTTGTAACATGGGTAATCTCACCTCCTGGAAAACTTCAGGACTACAGAGGATTCTGGAGCACATTAGTGGGACCACATAGAAATCATGGTATTGTGATATATCAAATCTGTAGAGACAGCTGAAGGCACCAGGAGACAAATCACAAGGAGAAATTGTATCAGCATGATAACGGGCAAAGTCTTGTTTATAACTTTTTGCATCCATGTCCTTCCACCCCCAAGCTATTAAAAGCTTACTGAATAAACACTACCCAGCAATAGAAAAGGAGTTTGAAGATTTAGGTGAAATTAACTCCCAGCATCTCACGCAAGAGACTGTGTACCTTCTGTTGAAGGTAAGGTAAGACATCTGACCTTGGAAATCCTGGTAAAAATAAGCTAGAACCATGGTGGGTGATGATGTCCCTGGAGATCCACTCATTATCCCTCATTCAGAGGATTTTCTATCTGAGTAAGCATCATTTTAGCAGTCTGATGTCTGTTGGCATAAAACTATGAACCTTAGAAAAGTTTCTGAAGACACCAATGACTTTGCTGGGAGTTGCTGGTTGAGTACACAGTATTTGTCCAATAATTAGAATAACTTCCTATTTTTCTTCAAAATAGTTGTTATTGTTATCTATTGTTATTGCTCATTTTAGTGCCACTACATTTTGTCTTTTAGTGTATTGAGGGAAGGTTTGACCTGCAGTCTGAAATAGCACGTGAACTCTGCAAGCTTGAGAAACTTTAACTGTAAATAAGGATGACACATTCGGTTTTCAGGAGTTTGAGAGACATTTGGCTACTCCTCAAGCTCTGCATGTTTTCCCAATGCCAAGCATTGTTCACCCCGAAAAGGAGCTGATAACTTAAGGTTATGAAAAAGCTCAGCTGTGGTTCCGACATCCTGGTGGTCAGGTGTGGGTAAATGTGATTTATTTCAGTGGGAAAAAAATGGTGGTCATGAAACTGTGTTCTAACATGGTGCGCTGTTCCAAAAATGTAACGAAACTGGATGAGTAGGGGATTCAGCGCCAAAATAGCGCCTAGCTAAGGATAAGCTTTCTTTTTAAAATGCATGAAGCACAAGCTTCAGCAGCAAAACTGGCTGATGAGGAATCCTACAAAAATAAATAAATTCTCTTTCTAAAGAAGGGATTAAACATTGTCTATCCTATAATGTATCTATTTGTGATGAAATGCCAATTCCTAAGTACATTCATGAGAACGCAGCATTATTCTGTTCACTCATGTTAGTAGCCAGAGCTGGTAAAATTGCAGTGACTGAAATGAAGAGGAGGGGAGACAAGAGGAGAGGAGAACTGATTTCCGTTGAAATCAATGGCAAAATTCTCCCCTAGTATGCATGTGCTTAAGAATATCGATTTTCTTATTTTATATGTAGATGTTTTATACATGGAGTTCCTGAAGCCCTTTGCTTCATGTTGGCAAAGGTGGCAGGGGAATAACGTGGCTGCTATTATGCAGGTGTCTCGGAGCTAAACCAGTGCCATGGAGGAGCTCAAGCTTCTGAGCTTGACATTTTGACAACCAGACTATGGAGAAAGGACACTGGCTTTCAGTGGATGGCTAACAGTCTTGTCTGAAACAGTGCTTGCTGGAGGGAAATAGTAAAACCCCATTCTTTCCCACCTGAAATTCTTTCCACCTGTTCTAGCAGTACATGTAACTAGTACATTAAAAATATGTCGGCTGGGATAACCAGCCGCTGGGACCCTTAAACACTCATCAGCTGTTTCAGTTCTGTGGCTGGACTTGCTACACCTTCAGTCTGCAAAACAGACGCGCAAAAAAAGGGATCTTTTTTTTTCTTAAAATGAGTGACAGGTCTTGCAGATGAGATGGAAGAAGTTTTTATTTGGCTGAGTGACTGGAGGCTGAACTTCTTTTAATTAAATGCTAAATATTTTAGCATGGAGGTGTATAGTGCCTCTGAAATATCTGAGCAGATAAATTAGGCTACTTGCCAGGCAGCAATGAGGGTGGGATTCAGCTGCCCTGATTTTTTCCCCTACTTGTATATCCGAATCTGACCTATTGATCCTGCATTCCCTCCTGGTTCAAAAGGGGAAAGACATATTCCAAGGAAAATCAGCTCATTTTTAATGGAGAAACTAAAATCAGTCTGATAAATTGTCCTCTGGAGATGCCTGTTTGTCCCTCTTGACTAGAAAGATTGCTTAGAATGATTAATTCTTTCTTAGACCTCTACCTTTGAGACATCTAACAGTTAGTTTTAAGTCAGATGCTCCTAAATTTCAGTATGTCCTTCTATTATCAGACCACTGGAGAGGTTTTTCCTTTATGGTGTGATGTTGCTTTATGACAAAATAATTTTTCCAAGTACATGAATGAAAAAATCCCATTGGTCCCATCCCATCCTTGTATTTTACTCTGGTAAGGAGTGAAACTTGCCAGCATCCTGCCTGTGCGTTTGTGGACCTACAGGCTCTAAAGCACACTATGTCCTCACCTTACGCCCTGGCAGCTGTGATGAGATGCTCAAAGGGGTTTTGTGCCCTACCAAATGGTTGTCATTTTCCTGAAATAACTTATCATCACCTTGATTTTTTTTCTGTTTGTGGTTACAATGCCTGGAAGACTCTTTGAAAGGCCTTTAGGAAGCTGGCAGCAGGGGTTACCTCTCTGTTCCAGAACTCCAGTCCCAAAATCCCCATAACTTCCTGCTGGAAGAGGATGAATTTTATTATTCTCTCTCTAAATTTGACCCTAATCTGAAAAGGCAAATTGATTACAAATCCTTTCTGGAAGAAGCTCATAAAAAAGCTAGCCAAATACAGCCAAAAAAACCCTTTGCAAACCTGCTATAAATTAATATAGAATATTCCCATGACTAGAACAGCATTTATTTTCTCCCAGTTGCCTATCCTTCTAGCTATGTCATATACTTCTCGTAGGGATGCACGTCTTTTACCTACTTGTTGCCTGCCATACCCAATACTGTAAGTTGCTTTGCGAAGGGGTGGTAGAAGCTCCTTCTGAGAGCATAAAGCAAAGCTGAAGGTAACACAGTTGCTAACTGCATGTAATGTACAACAGACTAAGAAAATTAATGCTACTAAGAAGATGAATTTTCTGAAGAGGAGAGACAAGGGTGCAGCATGGAGAGTTGCAAATAGCTTTTGAGAAGATGAAATATTTGGTGAAGAACAGCATGCCATTTTATTGCTTAGAGCCTCCTCACCATGGAAAGGAGATCCTTTGATCTCATAGAGTTGGATTAGCTCCTGCATATGCACACAGATGGAGGTTGGCCTTTCATTTAAGTATAGATTATTGTGCCTAGCTGTGGGTTTTTTTTTTCTTGGAGGAATATTTTATGCACTGAGTACCACAGGCAGTAGGACCTATTCTGTAGCTGTTCTGTACATGACTTCACTTCCATGATCAGAGTAATCATGTGCTTAGGACCAGGTTAGGTTATTTACTTTCCATACATCTTTATAAACATGTGGCTGCAAAGCTGAGTTAATAAAATGAGCATGAGGAGCCACTGAAATATGTATCACTTACCTGTTTGGTAAGCTCCCTGCTGATGCAACTCCATCATCTCTCCTCCTCATGGAAGCAACTCTAGCTCCAAGAATCTCCAGGAAGCTTTGCCCACCTGCACTAGCTGAGGATTTGGTCCACATTATATGCACATGGGTAACAAGCATGCAGGAGTCTCTTGTTTGCTTTCCTGCAGATGGTGATTTGTAACCTGCTGTAAACAGTGGTACCTTTAATCATCATTTTACTGGTTTTCATAGATCTTTGCTACCTAATAGGTTTTGGCATTATGCAGCAAAGGATGTACTCTTGCTCTTGCTCTTTTTCCAATTGCTTTCTCTCCTTCTCCAGACATCAGAGAGAATTTACAATACTTTCAGTAATAAAACTCCAAGACATGTTTTTTCTCATTTCTTTAAGAGAGGAGAAGGTACTGTATGAAAAAAGTTTGTGGCATAGAGAAATTGTTATTACATCCTATGATAAAAAGGGGTCTTATAGTGGAATATACAAGACTCAGGTTTTATCGATTCCCTTGGAACATTCCAATATATAGTTGTGTTATATGTAATATATATTGTCTCAGGGTTTCCTGAGGTTCTTGAAATTTTGTAATCTGTGCTCGGTGGTTATCACTGATCCCCGTTACACTTTTCCCATTTTGAAACGGAAGCTATGTGGGGTTTGTTCTGTAGGTTTTGTTGTCATTGTTCCTTCTACAGATCCCAGTCCTGAAAACCCAGCAGTCAATTTGATAGTAAGGGTAAACTATTTCCATCCTACCACCTTTGGCAGAAAAGCTCTGTACCCTAACTTTTACTCACAGCTATAGTGGCATCACCTGTTGCAGTGAGTAAGGTTGTACAGGCGTAATAAATATCTGTCTGTATCAAACCATGAGGTGGCCCTAGGATAAATTAAAGGGCATTTTAGTTTTGGGGAAAAAGAGAAAAAGACCAATCCTATGTCTTAGTCATAAAAGACTGACCTTTAAAGGCTAATCTCTGTGAATTCACCCCCTGGAATGGCACTAATGTAGCATGCATGGGAAGTTATGAGGATCTAACAAAGCCACATTTAAGCAAAGAACAACCAAGCTAGATTAGGAAATACTGAGAAAAACTAAACTGAATCCAGCTGTACTATGGAATAGGGCCTGTATAGGCTTCCTGTGTATGTATACACATGGTACACAAAGCACATGGTACACAGGGCACATACACCTCCAGAGGAGGAGAATGGAGGTGTGAAAGCCATAGTCCCCACTCCTCCCTGGCACGGAGAAAGCACTCAGACCCTGTCACTGTCTGGACCTCAGCTTCATGCTTGCAACTCTAAATGAGATGTCTCCTTCTACGTGATATCCTGAGATCAAACCCTCTCCTAGTGGACTACCATCTAATCTCTCCTTTCAAAGGAGTAACCAGGACACGCTGTTTCCTTCAAAGACAACAGAAGTGGCTTTGCAGGGGCAGAGTGGTTATGAGCAGGTGCTCCCAAAGAGGGACGCACAGCTTTTAGCCTCAAAGACTTCAACCTTGAGATTCCAACCTCCTAGAAGAATGTCTAAGCCTCAGGCTAGGAACTAAGGGCTGGGAGATGGAGGCACAGGCTATTGAATCAGAGTGAAGGCACTTTCTGCCGTAATGCTGGCTGGTCTTAAGGGTTTCGGTTGGACTGCAGCCTATTCTAAGTGCCTGCACCCTTCATGGGACTGAAAGCGTAATTTTGGTGCTGGGATTCACAAGGGACCGAGATGAGCTCAGAACTCGGGAGCTGCCTGGTTTCCACAAAGCTGGCAGGAGGCTGAGATAGTCTCTAAATAAAGGACCACAAGGTGAGCTGATGTAAATCCTTCTACATGCTCTGGGTTAAGCCCTCAGCAGGGCTAAAACTACTTCATAATGTTCACCAAAAGTATAACAATTGAGTCATAGACCCTGTCATGAATTCCCTATTGCCTTGCAGAACTCCCTTGTTCAAAGGGCCTCATTTTTTTAATTACACAATCATTACGTAGACTAGGACCGCACTTTGAGGTGTTGTATTCTTACAGTAATTAAAAATTAAATTGCCTTTAAACTTTTCAGAGTATATGTGCAAAAGTTTTGATTTCTTGTTAGCAAAAGCATTTTTTTCATCCTCGTTAACTGTATTATTGCTGATGAAACAGAATGCACGTTTCAATTGTTGTAGCTTGAAGATGAATGTTAAACAATCTGTTTCTTAAGTTGAACTGGATTTAATATTTTGGGTTTGAATCTTCCAAGCTACTCCTCTTTCCTCACATTTGATGTTTCATCCAATTGTTCTTGGTGTTGCTCTTTCACCTTTTTTAATAAGTTTTGTTTGTTTTAACATGCCACTCCGTATGCAGTGTGGTATGCGGGTAGGTATCAGAGCTTTAACCTGTATACATATTAAAATGCCATTTTTACACATCTTGCCATAATTACATGTTTTCTTAAAGAGAATCTGGTGTTCTTTTCCTAAAACAGCCTTCGTTCTCAAGTCCCTTACACAATCTGTAGGTGAGTTTGCTAGAAATAAACATGATGATGTGAGAGGGGATGGACTCGCCCAAGGCAGGAGGCAAACCTGTGAGATCAGGTGCTGCAGCTCATACTCAGCAAATATGAAACTGTCGGCTGGAAGGTTTCTTTCCAAAAGACTGCCTTTGCGAAGGAGTTGCTGGACAAGCATGTAGGTGCTTCAGCAGCATTTGTCCAACACACAGACTGTTCCCAGGAGCCACAGGCAAACAGAAGGTCTCCTCCTCCTTATGCCTGGGGCACTTTATGCAGGGAAAACACCCATCTGGGCTTCAGGACACTATTTAACTGTCTCTGAGAACATGGTAGCAGGGAAAGAAGCTGATCTGGATAGGGTGGTCATTGTACCCTGGCACCTGAGACCCTCTGCTCTCCTAAGCACTTCTGGTATGACCCTGGTCAAATTGTGCAGGCTACCCTGGGGTACCTTTGAGCCTGAGGGGAACAGGAACAGCAGCAGCATCCCACAGAGCAGTGGGACAGCGAGACTTACAAACTGGCAGGATCTTTGGTACCGTGGGAAAGGGATCATCCCCGTACCACTAGGAAGCCAGCTATCCCATGCATCACTACTGGAACGGATTTGTGATTAAAAGCCTTCACAGTGCTGTTCCTCCTCCTTCCCTCAGCTGCTTCTTCCCAACCCATGGCTCAGCCCCTACAGATGTGTAGGCCCCTACAGATGCTGTAAGCAGGGCCACTGACCCAAGGTAAAATAGAAATATTCTTTTCTTATTAGCTGGTGACCTGACTGATAATTTGCCCCCAAAATGACTGTGTTGGCATGAATTCAGGGACTGTGCTCTGTGGCATGGGCTCTGTTTCCGAGGCTGGAAACTCCACAGTGTGGCACTGCCACCAAAGCCCCCAGATCTTTGAGTGATGCCTTCGGACTGGTGCAAAACCATGGGAAGAAAGAAGAGTTCTGATCTGTGTTATGTATGCTCAGAGTCTAGAAATCTTTTCTACTTATTTAAACATTAAGAGCAGCACAATAACACTTCCTCCCAGGCTTTGCCTGTTGCCTGTTTAAAACGTAAATTTTTAAGGTAGAGAGATTGTGCACAGGCTACTTATGTCTTTTTGATCTAATTGATGATGTTTTACTTCCACGATAGTGCAAATAAAACCTTATGATAAATTAGCGAGTTGGAGATGTTTTCAATAATGCATTATTACAAAGATCAGCATAAACTCTGAATAAATGACAAATGAGAGTCAGTATCAGATACAGAACTGTAAACTCACATTTTGCAAACCATCGATCCCAAAACAATTCTTTGCCTTCAACATAAAGAAATTACTGAGATGTGACTACGCTGTACAACTATTTTCTGGGGTGAGCAGAATTGCTGTATACATAGGACTTGAAAAGTGTGAGGAAAAAAAGATGAGTTCAGATAACAGGGAGAAGAAGAGGTGGAAAACAGGACATGAAAGGCCTGGGGAAGGAAGGCAAGGCAAAATGAGGCAAAAGAGATTTGAAGGTCTAAGAGGAGAGAGATGCTAGCTGAAGGAAAGGAATAGGAAATGATACAGCAAGTCAGTCATCATTAGGATTTTTAGCCAAGCAGGTGCGTAACAGAGAAGCTAGTATTTTGGAGGCTTTGGGAGGTAAAGTAGTTTATTTTCAGGAACAAAATGCCTCTATTCATTCCCATGCTAGCTGCTGCCAGACACCAGTAAATGGCACTGCCATGTCAGAAGGTGAGCATCGCCAGCCCAGACGGGCACCCCACCTGGGGCCAGGTACAGCCTTTAACTGGCCCAGCACAGATGACATCCAGCTCCTACCTGCTCCAGAGCTGGTGGGTGATGCTCACGGCACAGCTAAAGTAAGTCAGCAAAAAAAAAGCTAAAAAATCTCTGCCCTCCAGGCACAGAAATGTAAAATGAAATAAAAACAAATGAGCTGGACCTCTGTCAAAACACAGGGGATGCCTGTCCCGAGGGAGCTCCGTGCCCCGCTGCCTGTGAGGATCCACCCCCGGGCCACTGGCTTCAGAGGATGCCAAAATACTTTTTGGGGCAAAAGCCGGGGTCTGCGGGGCCAGGGGGCGAGCTCAGAGCCCTGCATGGGCGGAGGGGGGAGACTTTTATCCTGAAGTCATTGTAAAGCCAAAGAGGGGTTTATCCCCCACAGCTAAATGAAAACGAAAAGGAAAAAGAAAAAATCCAGAATAGCAACATTGGAGATACAAAGACTGTCATGGACCAGTGCGAGTTTGCAGAATTATATGTAAATGACCCCAGTTTTGACCGTGCTAATCCCAGAGAGAAAATCTACTTAGCGCAGGAAAGTTTTGTTTAATTTGGTTAACAGTGACCAAAATGCTGAATATATTAATAATTTATATTTCCAGGGAAACGCTATATCTGTAATGCTTCAGTGCCAAAGGGGGGTTCACAAGAGCTTAATGCTCACAGAATGAAAATCGTGTAGCATTTTCTCCATATTCTGCACCCAGCGCCGGTGAAAATGCGTGTAGGACATGTGTTTCGATAATAGGCACCAGCCATTCTGCTGCTGCTGCGTGCGTTCGGCTGATCCCCTATTGCTCTGCGTACAGTGAGCAGGAGAGAGGTTCCCGCTGGATTTACCATCCTAAAGGTGTCCCGAGGAAATGAGGGGTTTTTCCTCCCCTCTCTGGCTGACTCATTACGTTATCCCGCCGTGTGACCTTTTCCCCACTAATCTGAAAGAGCAGCTTTTCCTGTATTTACAGGTTAAATGGAAGATACACATTCTACTTTTTACTCATTGTAATGAAGATCTTTTTGTCTGTCTCCGAATAAAGGGTCGGGTTGGTTTACAAACTGCGGGTCAGCCCATTCCGTGACCTGGGCAAACAACCCGGCTCAAATCTCCTCAAAGCCTCCCCACCCGACTGGAATAAGTTAATTTACCCCTCGGCGGCTCCGGCCCCGCCGGGCATACCCGGGCTGCCCGGGGGGGGATGGCTGGGGTCCGCCTGCCCTCCTGCCAGAGGGTGCGGGCACACCCGGGGACGCTCGGTTCAGGTGGGACCGAAATTGCCCCGCCGTGCCACGGCCCCGCGCCGGCAGCGAGTCCAGAAGGACTCGCTCTCAAGAGCTTTTATTTGTTTTATTCTCGGCGCTTTGCGCCCCCGCAGCGGCCGCCTCCCCTCTCCGCCCCGTCCTGCGCCTTCCCCCTTACTCCTCCTCCTCTGAACGAGCTGCGCCGCAGGGAAATTCGCTGGCAAAACACACGGGAGATCCCGGTGCCTTTCGGAGGCGTGCCCCTGGGAGCATCCCCCCACGGGCGCGTGGGAGGGCAGCACCCACGGGGTTGCGGGGGGGAGGCATCCCCCACCCCGCGGGGCATCCCCGGGACTTCATCCCTCCGGCGCCCCGGCGGCTCTCCCGGCCCCCGCTGACGGCCTCGGAGCAGAGGCCGGGCGGCACCGAGACCCGACCCGCCGCGCCGTGCCCTGCCTGCCCGCAGGGCCCACCCACGGCCGGTGCGTGCAGCAGCCGCCCCGGCCCTCGCGGACCACGTTTCGCTCGTGTTTTTTTCCCCTGGGTGGCTGGGTGGGTGAGGGGGAGACCCCCCACCGCCACCCGAGGAAGCTCCCTCCCGGAAACAAGAAGGGGCGGCGGGTATAAACTTTTATTCCAAGGCATCGCTTGTACAGGCACCGCACCCGGAGGTGGGAAGAAGAGCGGGTGGGGGCAGATCCAGGCCCCCGGAGAGGGCGGGCGGGGGCAGAGCCGGGCCCCCGGGGCGGGCGGGCGGGGGCTCCCCGCCCTCCGAGACCCCCGCGCATCTCCCTGCCCCCGGCAGCCGCCCCGCGCGCCCCGGGCGTAACTCGCAGCGTCCGCAGCCATAAATAGGATTTTTCAGGCGGGGGCGAGTCTCTATAGCATGGAGGGGTGCTGGCCCGGGGGCAGCCCGAAGGCGTTGGGGTGGGAATGGCCGAGGAGATTGAGGTAGTGGCGGTCCAGCCCCTGCACGGAGGAGAGGAAGGTGCTGCGCTGCTGGCCGGGGCTGGCGAGGGGCACGGCGGCGTTGGGGAGGTGGTAGGGCAGGGAGGGGCTGCGGGCGGCGCCGTGCCAGGGGAAGGGGCCCCCCGAGGGTGGCTGGAGCACGGCCTCGCCGGGGCTGTGGCCGTGCCCGGGGCACTCGGGCCCGGAGTGCAGCTGGTAGGAAAAGTCCGGCTCCGGGAGGGAGCCCAGGGAGGTGAAGAGGGGCTCGGTGACGAAGCGCGCTTTGGACTGGAGGAAGGCCAGGATGCGGGCGTATTTGGTGTCTTTGGTCTCCATCCTCTCCACCGTCGTCAGGTAGTGGACCAGGTTCTTCATGCACTCGTGGTACCCGTAGTGGAAGTAGTTGGCGAACTCGGAGAGCAGCTCTGCTGGAAAGGAAGGGGCAGCGGAGCCGAGCTCCTCAGGGTCCGACCGCGGGCGGGGGGGGGGGGGGCCGGAGCCGCCCCCACGCCACGGGTGTCCCGGCGGGGGGCCGCGCCCGCCCACCTACCCTTCTCCCGGCCGCGGGGGAAGTCCGCCGAGTGCAGGGCCCGCAGGTACTGCACCGTCATCTCCAGGATCTCCGCTTTCTCCAGCTTCCCCGAGCTCTGCAACGGGCGGGGGAGAGGGGCATCACCTCTCCCCTGCGGCTGCGCTGCGCTCCGCCGGGCCGCCCCCCCAAACCCCCTCCCCGCATCAGGGGGGGTCGCTCCGCACCGGGGAGAGGGGCGCAGGGGCCGCCCCCCCGCCTACCTGCTTGGCCAGGGCCATGGGTACCGTCTTCCCCAGCTCGGTGAGGCAGCGGTTGATGCGGTCCCTCCTCCGCTTCTCAATCACTTTGTGGGAAACCGGCGTCCTCTGCAAAAGAGACGGGGCGCGTTAGTGGGGGAAAAGCAGCCGGATCCGGCCTCGCCGTGGCAGCCGCCCCCGGCCCTGACCCTTCCAGGCCAGCCGGTCCCGACCCCGCTCCGAGCAGCGGCGCCGGGCGCGACGCGGCCCCGGGAGGGATGCTCCGGCGGCCGGTCCTCTCCGCGCCGCCCCGGGGGCTCCCCGTCTGCGCGGGCGGCCCAGGCAGGGGAGGTTTGTTTGGCCGGGGGTGGTGGTGGTTGTTTTTTTTTTGGGGGGGGGGGGGGTGTCTCTGAAGGGAAAGGCGGTGAGGGGGTCGGGGTCAGGTCCACCCGGCGGCCCCGCAGAGCCGTGCGCGCAAGGCGGGCGGCGACTCACCCTCCGCTCCTTGAGCTTGGAGGCCATGGTGGGCACTGCATCCCCGCTCTCTCCGGGCCCCTTATAAAGCCATCACTTCTTGGGGGGGACCCCGGGGGGCCTCCACGGGCCCGCTGATCCCATAGGATTAGGGGCGAGCGGCGCCGGGGGAATGTATGCATTAAAGATCAGGGTGGAAGGGGGCGAGAGAAGGATGAGGGGTTTGTTGTTTTTTTGGTTTTTTTTTTTTCCTTCTTCCTTCCCCCCCCCCCCCGCCCCCCTTCCTCGCCCCCGTCCACGCAGCCGGGGGCGGCCCAGCTGTGTCGCCCCACGTGGACCTCGGGGACACACGTGACGGTCCCACAATAGCGGCGGGGACGGGGACGGGGATGCGGCGAGCGGGGCGCAGGGCGCGGTACCGCGCCCTGCGCCCCGCTCGCCGCATCCCCGTCCCCGTCCCCGCCGCCTGCCTGCAAATCCCCGGCACCCCCCCACCCCTCCCCTTAGCCCCGGCGCTGACTGCATTTTAAAGCCTGTCCAGAGTCATTAAAGTAATTAAGTAAGCCCTTAATAGGCTGTTCCGCCCAGTTCAAGGGAGAACCCTTGGAGACGGAGTGGCCCCGTTTGTTCTCAGGCTTTTCTCACACGACTTGGTGACACGTCCATCTTTATAAGAGATGGCAGCGAGGCTTTTTTTGTTTACACCGCTTTATGCGCCGGGGACACCCCGGCAGGTGTGGGACCGGGGGGCTGGCACACGATATTCCCCCCCCCCCCGCCCCCGCCCCCCTCTTTTTTTTTCCCGCCGGCCCGGGGAGGCTCTCGCCAGCCTTTGGCACACGACGCTCCTTTTTTGTGTGGTGTGCGCGTCTGTGCGTTGTTGTTTTACCCCCCCGCTCCCCCCCTCTCCTTTGGAGAGGCTCAATTTGTAGCCTATTATCCTATAGGAAAATGTCCCATTGAAAAGTATGAATAGTTTCATTGGGCCTAAATTTTAATAATGCGGGTCAAAGAAAAGAGGGGCAAATAAAGAGTGGATCGCAGCTGGTCCGAGAGTGCATTATTCGGTGTCACCTGCGAGCGGGGTCGCCGACAGACCCCCTATTCATTTGCCTAATTTTGGTCAATTTAACAAACTTCAGGAGAAATTATTGTGGCATTGTTAAGGAGGGTAAAGCTTTCTGATCGAATTAACAGCATGTTTTGATCCGGTAAATGTCATTAAAAAGAAAGAAACAATCGCGTTTAAAGGGGGGCTCCGAGTTAAACGCGCCAAGTGGAGACGCCGGAGCGCAAAGCTCACAAAGGGAGCAAGTAACTGCCACAGGGGAACTTTTGTACGCTCACATTGCTGAGGTTTTTTACACAAAAAGGCATTATTTCATACTTGAATACGTTTAATCCAACAATTGTCTATTTTCTGCAAACATATTTTCACAGCATTGTTAGCTTTCCTCTCCGCGGCCCTCCGCCCGGGCAGCCGCGCTCCTCGCCTGGCGAGCGCACCGAGCCCCCGGCCCTCCCCGCACCGCCCCGCACCGCCCCGCACCGCCCCCGCCGGGGCCGCCCCGCCGCGCCGGGGGGGCCGCCCGCCCCCGCCGCCCGCCGCCCCCCCGACGGCGCGGCGGCGGGCGAGGGCCCCCCCGGGCCCTCTCCACGGCCGGCGGTGCGCCTCCGGGGCCGGGGCCGGCACCGGGCCGCGGGGCCGCCCGCCCGCCTCCCCTCCCCGGCCCCGCCGCCGCCCCCGGCCCCGCCGCCGCCGCGGGGCGCCGCCACCCCCGGGCGGGGGATGGAAAACCCGAGGGCGGCCGGGGAGGCGGTGGGGCCGCCCGGTGCCCGATCCTGCCCGCCTGGGCGACGCCGCCGAGCCCCGGGAAGTGCCGTGGATACGGCGTTCGTTCCAGCCGTGTCAGCCCGGGGAGGTGGTTCCGCAGAAACCTCCGCGTCTCCTCCCGTGTCCCGCATTTTTCCACCCGTTTCCCTTTGCGGTTTAAATGGGGAAAACCACCCCCACCTCATCTTCCCCGGGTGTGCGCGGCGGAGGACACCGCCGCCCTCGCCCGGTCACCTCCCCAGAAGCGGCCGGGGGAAAGGCGCGGCGCCGGCCCTTACCCCGCCGCCCCGGGCTGGCCCGCAGCCGCCCCGGGCTGGCCGGGAGCGCGGAGCGGCTCCGCGGGAGGAGGCGGCGGCGGCGGCGGCCCCGGGGCGCGTCTCCCCCGGCCGGCGGGGCGGGCCGGGCCGGCTGCCCGCCCGGGCGCCCCTGCGTGGGGTGCCGTTCGCCGTATTATTCTTCCAGGACCCTTGTAGGTTTCGGTATATTCATTCTCGTACAATGGGATTAAACACTAACCGTTATCATCCAAATTAACTAAACTCTGAATGGCAAACGCGGGGGCTTTCATTTTTTTTTCCTCCTCTTTTGCTCCACTAGCGGAGATGGAGTTGATCCTCTTACTGTCTGTGTTAACCGCCAGCTGCAGGCACCTGCGAGGCAACTTTTTACACGAGGAAAGTTGTTTATTTTCTCGCTGGCTGCTCCTGCGTTGCCTCCCCCGCCGGCCGGGCCGGCCGGCCGGGGCAAGCCGGACCGGCGGCGGGGGGACGCGGGGCGGCTGCGGGGCTGGGCGGCCGTGGCACCCTGGCGTGTACCGCCGCCGCATCCTTAGAGGGCGTTCGGGGAGGCTGAAGCCAGAGGGGCATCACCCCACACCGCCACGGTCGGACTGTCACCCTTGCAGGGAAGCCAGGCGAAGGCTTTTTAATTTTTTTTTTTTAGCTTTTAAGTCCCCGTGAGCGCCTGTTGGATCTCCTTGCGGGAAACGCGTGCACGGCTCTTTGGCAAACCAAGGCGGACACCCGCGTCCTCATCTCCCACCACCGGTTTTCTGCTCCCGCCCAGGTCCCCCGCCGGCTGCAGCCCTCTCCCCGGCCGAGGGGCTGGCCGGAGGCAGCGGCTGGCCGGGGACGGGGGCGCGGCCCGCCGCCCCGGTACGCGCGGAGCGGGCGGGGGATGAGCACGCCGCCGCCCCGGGGCCGCAGGGCGGGGGGAGGCTGCGCCGCCCCGGCCGTCCCTCGCCCTCTCCCCGCTGCCGGCCAGGGGGTCCCCGCCTCGTGGGGCTGCGCCCCGGGGGAGCACCCCGGCCCGCCCCGGCACGGCCCCGCCGGGGCGCTGTCGGCGCACGGCTGCTGCGGGAGCGGTGGCTGCAGCCGGGCGGTTCGTCGCCTCTCGGTAGCGTTTGGCCCCTCTCCTGTCGGTACTGGCGCTGCCGTCCTCTGCCCAGCCACGGGCTCTGCCGGGGGGGGTCCTTTGGGAGGTGTCAAGCTGCTTTAAAGTGGCACCTACTTTTGCCTTTTTATGAAAACAGATCGTCTTCCCGCTTTTTCTTCCCTCCTCTTTTCGTTTTTGATTCGTATATAACCTTGGGGTTATATGAAATTACTTCTCCAAGTAGTTCACGCTGCGGATATTAGGCTTGCAAATCATTAGCGCTGCGTGCACGCAAAAAGCCAGCTAACAAGTCTCCCATGGGCAGTGCTGTCCATGCAATTGGTGGATCGAGTGCAGAAAGTCAAGTGTCACAGCGTGACGGGGGCCGCAGTTGGCCTACTGCCTGCCGGTCTGGTTCAGGACTCCAAAGAGCGGTACTGGACG
Organism: Aptenodytes patagonicus; assembly: GCF_965638725.1. Lineage (NCBI taxonomy): Eukaryota > Metazoa > Chordata > Aves > Sphenisciformes > Spheniscidae > Aptenodytes > Aptenodytes patagonicus. Next base: position 37,324,843 of record NC_134952.1, read on the forward strand.
TCCTGCGGTGTAACGCGGCAAGGCGGTCACACTCCTGGCCGATCTCATGGCTGGTAGGGAATGGGAGAACACAAAAGGTGCAACAGGTCCTACTTGTAGGAGGAAGTCGCTTTATTACTTGGCAATCCTGGATCTGCGAAGAAGCAGTGACCTGAACCCTGAGGGAAGGCATTTCATTTAGTAGGAGTTTAACCCGCAACTGTACATACAGCGGTTCCTGATGCTGGTACACTGGCTTTTGCTGTCAGTTTTTTTACTCTGGCACTCTCAGTGAGGTTAGGCTGGGCTAGCAAGTTTGGAATAGGAGTTTCCAGTCTTTTCATAGCTCCTAATGCTCTCTGCCTCCAGGTCTGGGGCTGCTTGGTCATCATCTTGTTCCCCAGCTGCAGAGGTGCCTCTTACCTGATGCTACTGTTGCTTCTAGCTATAGTCTGCCTCTGTGTCTTCTTCCTCTGTCCCAGTGGAAGGACCGTGCTTCTCTATTTCACTCACCTGCCACGAATGGTGGCTTCAGAAGGGGGGGGAGGTGATAAACATGACAGAACCTATCCGTCTGCATCCCGAGGTGGTCCCTCACAGAACAAGCCTCGCTTGTAGCCATGACTCTCTGGTATTGTTGGGTTGATTACAGGGCGCTCTCCTCAAAAGCCCAGAGTGCTCTAGGAAGTGCTGTTCGTGCTTCAGTAGATCATGTCCTTCTCATGCTGCAAGATACGATAATGCCCATAAGCTAAACTTTGATCCTAAAAACTCTTAAGTCTTTGATCCTTACCTTAGGAAGTCGTCAAGTATCTCTTGGTGCTTGTGGTGGCAGACAGGACTTCCAGGTCAATAGTGCTCCTGAGTGCTGCTATGTGCTTGTTATACTCCACTCTTGAGGAGGCGCATTTCATGGTGAGTGTATTTCATAGTGTAATTTCAACATAACACACATTGCTCTTCAGGATTAAATGTAAATGTAAAATATGATCTGGTTTGCTTTTGGATTCCTCTGGTTTGTATGAACACCAGTTAGAAGGTTGTTATATTCATAAAGACTCGCCGTAATTTTACAACTTCTCAGCCGTACTGATTTGAACATGTTGCAGTCTGCAGTCCGTGTGTCAGCCTCAGCATCATTCCTCTCTGGATGACTGTGGCAACAGAAGAGGAAAATTAAAAATGGGACACCTGAAAAAGGTCTCGCTTTATTTAAGGACTTAATGGAAGTTTCAGTGGATGCACAGAACGCCTCAAAAGGCGTAAAACACCCCCACTTAGCAGCCTGGCTTGGTCATCCTCAAGATGATCCATCCCCAAGATCACACAGAGGTGACCGTTCCCTTGTCTGTAGTCTCATTCTTTCTCCACTGAACTGACTACGATCTTTTATTGACCATCTTTCTGCAGCAGTCCTGTTTGGCAGTCTGTCTGACAGCACTGTGCAGTCTGACAGGGTATCTCCTGTAATAAAAAGTTAGAAAAGAGAACTGCTGGATGGTGCCTTCAGAAACCAGTGCTTCAAAAGGTACTGATTTTTGGAGTACAGATTATTTGGGAGTCATTCTCTCATATGTTCCTGTAATTTGTAGTATCTCCTTGTGTTGACTTTTTTTGTCAGACATAAAATTTGTGGCTTATATGTAGTATAGCTAATGTATACAGCATTATATAGGAAAAAATGCTTCACTGATTAAAACCAGGTGTAGTTGTATCTCTTATACCCATTTACAGAAGCTCATTTACATCGACAGAAGACCTGACATAGCTTTTACCTGTCAAATATTTGTATATACATGTGGCAAAACTTGAGACCATGCGCTGTGTGTTTGTACAGGGTGAGTCCCCCAAAGTGGCGGAGAGATGTTTACAATTTTCCTGATGACAGCTATCTTCTCAGCCACGTCACCGTTGAGATGGGATGTGTTGCTCTTTAAATGACAGCCCGTCAAAACGAGAACGGAGTGCTAAAATTTATTTCAGTGGGATTTAGGTAGTTTTGAATCTTTGATGAGGTGTACCTTAGATTGCTTGTGACTGAGGTGGTATAAAGCGAACTAGCTAGGCTTGGCTGCCTGGTGTGAATAAAGGCTGAAGGATTTGGTTCGGAGAGTACAAGGGCTCTTTCTGCAATGACATGTATAATGATGATAAAATGTCTACCCCCTCTCCAGTCTTAGGCTACAAAGCAAAAACTTTCCCTCCTCATGGCTTCACAGGGGGGAAGTCCTGCTTGATCCACCTGATAACCTTCTACGATGAAGTGACTGGCTTGGCAGATGAGGGGAGAGCAGTGGATATTGTCTACCTGGACTTCAGTAAGGCTTTTGGCACTGTCTCCGGTAAGACCTTCATAGAGAAGCTGATGATGTGTGGGCTGGATGAGCAGAGAGTGAGGTGGACTGAAAACTGGCCAAACTGCCAAGCTCAGAGGGGGATGATAGGTGGCACAAAGTCTATCCAGGCACAAAGTGTACCCCAGGGGTCAATACTGGGTCCAGTCCTGCTCAACATCTTCATTAATGAGCTGGATGATGGCGCAGAGCGTACCCTCAGCAAGTTTGCAGATGACACAAAACTGGGAGGAGCGGCTGATATGCCAGAGGGTCATGCTGCCATCCAGAGGGACCTCGACAGGCTTGAGAATTGGACTGACAGGGACCTAACAAGGAGAGGTGCAAAGTCCTGCACCTGGGGAGGAACAACCCCATATACCAGTACATGCTGGGGGGTGACCAGCTGGAAAGCAGCTTGGCAGAAAAGGACCTGGGGGTCCTGGTGGACACCGTTGAACATGAGCCAGCAAAGTGCCCTTGCTGCAAAAAAGGCCAATGGTATCCTGGGCTGCATCAGGAAGAGTGTTGCCAGCAGGTCGAGGGAGGTGATCTGTCCCCTCTACTCAGCACTGGGGAGTTCAGATCTGGGCTCCTCAGTACAAGACAGAGATAGACTCTCTCATAGTGGAGAGAGTCCAGCAAAAGGCTGCAAAGATAATTAAGGGACTGGAGTATCTCTCCTATGAGGAAAGGCTGAGAGAGCTGGGAATGTTCAGCCTGGAGAAGAGAAAGCTCAGGGGCATCTTATCAATGTGTATAAATACCCAAAGGAAGGGTGCAAAGAAGATGGAGCCAGGCTCTTTTCAGTGGTGTCCAGTGACAGGACAAGAGGCAATGGGCACAAACTGAAACACAGGAGTTTCTGTCTAAACAAGGAAAAAACTTTTCTGCTGTGAGGTTGGTCAGCTACTAGCACAAGTTGCCCAGGGAGGTTGCGGGGTCTCCATCCTGGAGATACTCAAAAGCCATCTGGACATAGTCCTGGGCAACTGGCTCTAGGTGACTCTGCTTGAGCAGTGGGGTTGGATCAGGGACCTCCGGAGGTCCCTGCCAACCTCAGCCATCCTGTGATTCTGTAATTCTGTGAGCTGCCTGCGTGAACATTTAGTTCTGATGTAATTTGGTCCTAGTTTGGTTTGGCGTAAAGGACATGTATTTTAATTTTTTTAAGCTACAGAGCAGATTCAGCTCTTTTACTCTATTCTCAAAAGGATGTGATTCATTTAGATTCAGGGCTTCTACACCTGTGTCAAGCAGAATAAATGGGAGGGAAGCACAGCCTTTTTGTTTATTGTACTTCACCACGTGTTGCATTGTAACTCGACTCATTAAAGACTCGTTAACATCCATTATACTTATGACTGCTTTGTAAACAATGCTAATTCAATAGGACTTCAGAGTCTAATTCCCTCTAGAGTCCTTTGTAACTCCTAGCCATGACTGACTTTCTATCTGAAGTGGAAAAGGGGACCCCTGTGAGAGATTTATGGACTCTGCAAAGTTTAGTAATGCCATAGTTCAAGCATGCTATTATTATGAACCCTCAGTACTGAGCTTAATGCGTGGGCTAGGAACTTAAAGGACTTCTTTTCAGCAAAGTGATAACCTTGGGTCAGTTCAGCTTTGCTCTAACTTCCCAGAGATCCAGCGGACCTGTTACAGGACTGCTCCCTGTTACATTGGCTTTCAGGGAAGTATTTCTGAAACGTGCCCTTGTTGCTAACTCTGAGAGATTTACCATGTTGTGACTGCATTATGGACAGACTGTGCCCAGCTTTTCAAGTCTAAATGTTGGGCTTGTAACAACCATGGCACAAGGAAACACAGAAAAAGAGGTGCAATGATGGGAACCATCCCTTCATTTCCCTTCCTCTGTAGAAACAATGAGGTGATACCAGTGGTCTTGCATGTTACACTGATGGTTGGCTATTGTGAGGTTTATCCAGTGTCAGCTTATGGCAAACAGGATATATGTAAGATCTCAGAGACTTTCTGAAGGCATCTAAAGTCAAGTCTGTACTGTGAAATAAAAAAGAGAAAGGGACTGATGCCTCGGGGATCCTGCAGAGTCTGCTGCATCTTCCAGGCAAGGCCTGCAGCCCTATCCAGTTGCCTTTTGCAGCTTCATTACTGCCGAGTGGGTGGCCTTCCTATTGGCTCTTTTTCTTGGATGCTGAGTGGTCCTTGTTGCTGAAGGCAGAATCATCACTTGTTTCGCTGCATGTTAGCACCAAATCCTGTAGTTGCTTTGAATAACCTAGTGTCTTGTGTGTGTCTCATTGATTCAAAGAGAGAAGAGATGGATATGACCAGAAAGGGAGGTCTGGGACATGCAGCTGAGAGGCACCGTTCTGTTCGCTGCTGGGAAAAGGTACGTTACAAGAGTTAAAGGCTTTCCATTGCTATCTGAGTTTTTGTTCTGTGAAAGTCCTGTGTTTCTTGCTGAGCACTGAAAAGTGCCCTGCTTCTGGAAAGTTTAGGTTGTCCTTCTTCAAGTAAAGTTCTTTGTCTTTGAACTTTGCCAAGAGCCCTCTCCTGTTTGTGAACTCATGGCCCAAAGGTAATCCCAGAGGTTATGATAACATGGGAAGATCCCACAAATTTCTCAAAAACAAGTGTGAAATTAGATTGCATATCCTGGCTTTAAAATAATCACTTCTTGCATACGTACACCTTTGGCGATAGCAAGGTGAGACCTCTTTTGCTACACAGGCAAAACATGACTGTTAAATACAAAGACCTCCTTTAAAAGCTGTGAAAGTATTTTGGGTAAGCATCCTCCCCTGCTTGCCCTGTTCTTTGATTCTTCCCTAGTGCACCACTCTCTAATGTCAGGGAGAGGATAACGGACCAACCTCGTAGGGCCATTCTTCTGCCAAAACTGGGTAGATCTGACATAGGGGTATCAGATGGTGACCAAATATTTCTCCAGTAAGTCCCCCTTTATGGGCAAAGTTAAGAGTATATTGAAACCCGGCATTCATAAGTCACGAGCCAAGCCCCCAAACTGGTAAGATGAATGAAAAGTCAGGAGCTTAAAATTGTCAGCAATAATAATAAGCCACCAGAAGGTGGGTTATTTCTGTGGTTTTCTGTTGTTGGTTTTTCCTTCTCCAGCCTTTATGGCTCAGGTTTTCAAGCATTCCTCATAACCGCTAGAATAGAAAAGTTTTTATGCAATCCGTGGATCCTGAAGCAGAAGTGTAAACCACCAAATACCATTAGAACTGCTAAATGAAAACAGGATGTTTTTAGGAACACTGGAAAGGGTGTCTGTGCTAGATACGGTGCCACCACTTTTCATTTCACCTGGCTCATTTTTTAAACTAACTATACCAGGCGTGTCCCCTCTAGCTTTAATGCTATGTCTGTCCCCACGGACCATTTGATGGAAGGTTGTTCTACGTGCCATAAGAGTCTGTAGCTACCTCATGCACGGTCTCAGGGTCCATTCTTCCTTCGCATTCATACCCCACCCCCTTGATGGCACAAATAGGAGTGTGGCTGGGCACCCAGCCTGTCGTGAAGCTTCAGACATTAGTTACTGCTTCTTCTAATAAATTGTGTTTTGGGATGGGATAGGGAAAACGAAGCATGAAAGTGACAGTGCCAGAAAGGAGAGCTTGGAAGAGTTTGTGAGTGCCAAGCACTGGAATCACATACTCCGTTTGACCAATGTGGCATTGTTTCGCTGAAGAAATTATACATCTGGCCTTGATATAAAAAGTACTAATTTCATCATTTCATTCTATCATAGAATCATAGAATCATTAAGGTTGGCAAAGACCTCTAAGATCATCGAGTCCAACCGTCAACCCAACACCACCATGCCCACTAAACCATGTCCCTAAGCACCTCATCTACACGTCTTTTAAATACCTCCAGGGACAGTGACTCAACCACTTCCCTGGGCAGCCTGTTCCAATGTTTAACCACTCTTTTGGTAAAGAAATTTTTCCTCATGTCCATTTCTGCACTGTTATGTTATATACATATATGAAGACTGATATAACATGCAGATCAAAATGGCGTAACCATGCCCCATGGCACATGTGGCTGACAAGATAGGCGGGAACGGAGATTTAGTCCCACAGTTTGCTCCTGGCATTTGCAAGGAGGAAACACCCTGATTCTTCCGCAGCCCGTCTCTGGTGCTATGGGTGGGCACCATTAGATAAAGAAACAGCATTGTCACCAGGATCTTTTTAAAAATAGCTTAATGTCGAGGGGCGTTAACACTCGTAGCAAACAGGGAGGTTTCTTTTTCACCTTCCAATAAATGAGCACCTTCTCTGGGGAGGCTGCTCGGCCCCTTCCTCGTGTAAGGCTTCACAGCTTTGTTGGAAACTCTGGGGAGATTAGGGGTTGGCTACTGCCCTCTAGTGATCTTCACCGTGATCTAAGGTTTCTAACTCGCCTTTTTCCAAAAATTAACTTTGTGTGTGGTCAGATGCATGAAATTCTGTGTTATGAAACAGTGCCTGATTCACGAGATCTCAGGATTTACATCAGGTAACAGTGTGGACTGTCCCTAGTGTGGACACCAGCTAATACATCTCTAAAAATACAGTTAATGCAATCCAAGCATGCTATGTTAGGCATTTATAGTATCATCTAACTTAGTTCTTTCCCAATTCTTTACACATTGATATACCTTGCTTTGAATAAGCTTATCGAGAGATTTGTTCCTTAAATAAAAACATTGCAGCATTTTAAATACCACCTTTTAATAATAAGCAAGTCACCCTCTTTTCAAAATAATAATAATAACAACAACTACTATTGGGAAAGGTTATAGCATATAAATCTTTGAGAAACAGAATATTTGGTTCAAATACCAGTCAAGTGGTAGGATGTGTGCTTTTTCACTCAAATTGTTTATTCAAAATGCTAGGTTCCCTAAGTTCTCATCAAGTTTTTCCTAATGCAAGTGCTGTCTGCGCAGAGTTCTGCTGTTGGCATTAGAGGGCAGTCTTGAGGGTTTATTTGATTTTTTGCCTATCAGTCCGGCTGGGATCTAATTTAAAGCAGGCTAGCATATAGCTATTTTTGCTCTATTACCCAGACTAAATGACCCAGACAGTCAATTAAGAAAAACTGTCTCATTAAGTCTAGTGCCAAGCTGTGTTGCTCATCAGTGAACATCAACAACCATGGGTTAGGGACAGCTGAGTAGTTCTGCAGGTAGAAAGGCTGCAATTATGTGATCCTCAAAGCAACACGTTTTTTGATCTAATTGGCCTATGTAGTAAGCACACAAGGAAAGAGAGTCACCTTTACTTTTATCCTGGAAGACTGAGTGGTTAACAGCTTTGACTTGTTTTCAGCAACACAACTTAGCGAAATGAATGAGCTGAAATTCTCTCCAGAGTTACACAGACCACTCCAGGTTTTGATTCAGGGACGTGAGACCATCACACATATGAACAGTGCAGCTTATTTGCTCTGTCATGCCTTTTGTGCTCTTGCTTCTAGGCCAATGAACACTGCTTACCATCATCTTTAGGTACATCTTCGTATTTCGTCACTTTTCCTTCAGAATTATGTAGGGCGAAGGTTACAAAAGTTCTTGGCATCTGTCGTATGATGTAGGAGGAAATCAGCAGCAGCAAAGAGTCTCTTGTGTAATCTACTGATATTTTCGGACATAGAATCATAGAATCATTAAGGTTGGAAAAGACCTCTAAGATCATCGAGTCCAACCATCGACCCAACACCACCGTGCCCACTAAACCATGTCCCTAAGTGCCGCATCTACACGTCTTTTAAATACCTCCAGGGACAGTGACTCAACCACTTCCCTGGGCAGCCTGTTCCAATGTTTAACCATTCAACATATGTTTGGGTAATAAAATGTTCGCTTTATCTACTGATCAGACTGCTTCCTATAGAGTAAAAATTGCCTGTTGTAAAAAAAGTCTTTGAGGCAACTTTAAAAAATCAAACCTTACAAAGGCATGAGGATAATTTGCAAAGTCCAGGTTTATATGACTTATAAGGAAATGTTCTGGAGCAAATAGAATGCAAATGTTTTTTCATGAACATGAGATTGTCAGAGGATAGTGATTCACCATTCAGCTGAGGGAAGGGGAAGAGTAAAAAAATATGGGTGGAAAAAATGGCGAGTTAGGGGAGAGCATGTTTCAGATCCTGAATCACTTCTGTATAAGCGATGCTGACAGCTACTCTGTTTTTTGAGGATTGTTCCAAATTCAACATCACTTGTCTTGAAATGATCTTGAATGGTCCTAAAAATAGCTTGGTACTGCAGATGCCAATTTTTCCAGTAATTTCCCTAAGATGTCAGCAAAACTATTGGCTATGAGAAGCAATGCTCTACCCTCATCTCCATGGGAAGATGATGTTTGTCTGCTGCAATACAATACTTCAGAAAACTGCATCCTCTCAATTTCTATGATTTTCAGTGTGTTCTAGATATCTTTGAAGATAACCCCATTTATGGCTGATAACTGCAGAGGTAGGAAGGTCTCAAGTCCCGTAACCTGACAGCTGGGCCGTTGAAAAAGGTGAACAGGGATCTCGCCAAGTGCTGTGCCAACAGAGCAGATTTTTCCAGGTAATGGGCTAAAGCAGCAACTTTAGGGTAACTTCAGGATCCCTATAATCTGGATAAACCTGAGTCAGGCTGTTTTTCCCCCCCTGGTCTCCCAACAGCCTCCTTCCCCTGCTGCTGCATAGATCTGTGCAGAAGGAACCTGATAAGAGTTTTTCCCACTCTTATCAGAGTCATACTGATTCCAGCAAAAGCCAGGAATCTGGAAAAACCTGATTTCCACTAAAATCAGCCCATGGCAATGCCTTTTGATACTAGATAGAGAGTAATCTCTTAGGTATCTTTAGGAGTGCAGCATTTGAAATGTGAAAATCTTGGTCACCTTGGACAAATAGCTGCTCCAGATGCATCAGTCAGTCTGCAGTATGCCTAACAGCTCTGATAGCAACCGGAAAGTCCAAGGAGAATTGTCCCAAACCCTCGGAAACCTAATAAATAGCAGCTCAATGAAGCAATGGACTCTGTTGCTGCCTGAGCACATCCCACGCTGTCGTTTCTGTGGAGGCACTTGCAGGTGTTTGGCATACAAGTCAAATGTACAGGACCAACGTACTCTGCTTCAACAGAGCATGCACTGCCACCTAAAACTACACAGTGGAAGGAGAGAAAGAGTTTGTCTCAGGGAACAGCGTCTTAGCAGCTTTCTCTGGTGTTATAACTGGCCTCTTCCTCCCTTTGGAGACCGTGGTCTGCAGAGCCCCATGTTTCTTCAGACTGTCTTCAGACGGTCTTCCCTCTGCTCTGCTCCTGGTTGCCAGTGTGCACTGCCTGGGAAGAGGGAACCTTATAATAATTAACAAGTGGTAAAAATTAATTGAATTTAATCCTCGCACCCGAATCATCCCAAGTTATCCCTTCTGCCTAGTTTGACAGCTGGCAATCCCATGTGAAGAAACCAGGCGAGGAAGGAGTCCTGTCACAGCAGATCTGACTTACAGGGCTGGGCTGGGTTGCACAAGCTCCCACTCCAGCGGGGAGGCCAATGGGAGCCGCCAGCAGCTCACCCCACTGCTCCGGCGAGCAGGCTCCTCGGCTCAGCTAATTGAATAACACGGGAGAAGGGTGATGAGAGACAAAAATTAAAGCTGGGAGAGTAACTGGTGTTTAAACAGAGAAAGTTTTTCTCTCACGCCTGCTGCGCACAGGTCTGTGTAACAGCTGTTTGTATGTAAATGGTGAACTTGCCCGACTGCTTGGCAGGTGCTAGCTGCTTGCTAGCTTCTCTTAGTACAGAGTCCCAGCCTGAGGAAACTACCAAAACACTGCAGAGCAGCAGAGAGGAAATACTGCATTTTATTAACAAGGCATGCGGGGAAATTTTGACAACCGTTTTATACTGATGGAGTAAATCATGTTTAGCACCATTCACAGGTACATAGGATACCCAGTGGCAGATGCGAAAGGCCAAGAGGTAGACTGGGAAGGAAAGATCATCAAGTTTCCCAAGAAGACTATTTTCCCAGCATCTTTCTGTCATTTTCCATTCCCTTTCTGTCCTCTCTTTTGTGCTTCAGAATCCCTCCCTCCACTTCTCCATCCTCTTACCCGTGGCCGGGATGTACACAAGCAGTCTGCTGCATATTGCTGTTTCCTCTTGCTAGTGTTTTCATGGAAGTGGAAGTCACAGCCTCCCCTGTTTGTGTTGGACCTGTGATCAAAAACCTATAGCAAACACGTATTCGCTTGACTATTAGGGATGCAGGCTGTCCAAAGTCGGTATCGTAGAAACAGGTTATTAATTCAGCATGCACCTTTGCAGGTTGTTTTTACTTAGAGTGTGTTAACCTGTGTCTGTCTGAGAAGAATTTGGTTTGAAATAATAATGGCACAACGTGTGACTGTCTGCTATTATGGTACTCAGGAGCGAAGGTGCAGTGAAGAGCACCGGCAAGCAGCACAGACAGTGCTGCGAGAGATACATTTCAGTGCATTTGGTGTGTAAAACAGGAGCACTTCTGTTCTTAATCCCCATGCATCAGTATAGAGTCAACTGCAAAATAAACAGAATTTGGCATAAAATCAGAAGGGGCACGTGAAGTAATGTTGACATGTTTTTCCTTTTTGAGATATTTCTGTAGTGTGCATCAGCTGATTTTTCTCGTAACACTTCAAACTGGCTGAAAGCTAAAAGCATTAATGAAACTGCAAGTGAAATAAGGAGAGTGCGGGGCTTTTTTTTCCTTTTGGTACCTCTATCTGTAATAAAAGTATCTTTATTTAAAATGTCATGTTAGCCAGATGACGTTGCTCTGCAGGATGGGAAGGAGACTGTCAAGAAATACGTTGATGAACTAATAGATTGATGAACACTAAGAGGCTGTGAAGCAAGATTAAATAACTAGGATATTAATTTTATATTACCATCAAGGAAAAAAATCAGTGCTGTCTTCTTGACCATTCTGACAGGAGCAGGGGACAGGAGAAGTCAGTCCAGGATGTGCATGAGAGGCTGGATGGACACAACTGTGCCTGATGGCACCTGGAACGGGGTTGTTTAATTCTAAATTACAACTGTGCTGTTTTTATTAAGCAGTGATTTTCAACCACAGTTTTGTAAGTCCCTGCATTGTAAGTTCTGTTACTTGGATCCTCATCTAACCTTGGTCTATGGATATTTCCCTTTTTATATGATAAACACAAATTCCAGCTTTTCATTACACTGGATATATAGACTAAATACTCTGACCAAGCCATTCTGCTACTGATGTCGGCACTGGAGCCTTTAGGCGTATTTTGATCATGGTCAAGAGAAGTCCTTCAGTGTGATCAGCCACATCAGCCACTTAAAAGATACATACTGGGTACTTTTCCAGGAGTACAGACTGATTCAATACACATTATGTGCTAGTTTTTATTGGTGGGGGCGACCCTGGCATTGTCTTTTCAGGCAGGGTTTCTGGTCCTTTATTACCCTTTCTGCATGAGCTGGCATTGCCGCCGCTTGCCTCTCTTTGGGTGCTTCTCAAACCATTCCCAGTCTGTTGCAGAGGTGGTCTTAGGAATCACCCTAGTCATGCATTCGCTTTTATGATGTAAATGTGGGGGGGTGTTTATTATTATATTATTATTTTAGACTTTCTCTGTGTGGGGATGTTGTCTGGATGCCCTTCTCCTGTCTGCAGAGGAGTACTCACACTTGGCAGCTGATACTGCAGGCGCTGACGCAGGGGTATATGAATTGCATGGCGCAAGGCAATGAGCAGAAGGAGAAAAGGGGCCATGGCTACACCTCACTCTCAGTCCTGGGTGTTCTGTTTCAGAACAAAACTAATTTTATTCCACAATCACTGTTCCTTTTAACTCCAGAAAAGTCCATGTGAATCTACTGGAGTCATTCCATTAGCACCAGAGGGCATTAAGTTATGCCTCTGATGGCACTGAAAGCCTCTGTTTTCACTTGACGGCATGTTCAGCCTATTTAATGTTTTTCTTTACACTTGCATGTTCATCTTGATTTTCTAAACACAGAGTTAAAACACTGAAGTGTTGGTACAAACTTTCTCTGTTAATGATGACACTGATTTTTGCATTGAATAAATATTTATTTCCAGGAAAAATGCAACTTTTTTTTTAAGGCAGCTAATGTCTTAAGAACACTGTGGTTTTTCAGACATGTGTGGAATGAACAGGTTAAATTCACCTCTGCTGTATTGCTTCTGAACTTAGTGAATTTACATTAGGGATAAATTTGAGCAAATGTTTCCAAGCAGCTGTCAATCTGCTCTGGTCTTTAACCTCAGTGTTACAAAAGCTCTAAAATAGGTCTTGGTGATCTGTTTGGTAACAGAGAGAGATTTCTTCTTTGTTCACAGCTACTGAGTACATAAAAGACTGCTTGAGCTGCAAAAATATCTTCTAATGCTGATGGTCAAGCACAAGCAATTGCCAGAGAGGTGCCAGAAGGAGAAAGATCCGTAAGGCATCCGAAAGCCCGGGAATGTGTACCACGCAGCAGGGCATGGCGCAGGGAGCCCACAGCTAGCACCAGCTGGGATGTATGCTCTGCAGTGCCGTATGGAGCTACCAGCTTGTGTCTGGGAAGCGGCAGAGCCTGTTAGCCAGGTCAGGCATCTTGGTACCACGCTATATGGCACATTTGGGACATACCTGGGCACTTCTAATGTGGTACGGCTCAGGGGACAGCAATGCAAAAGAGAAGCTCATGGCCTTTTGGAAGTGTTATTGCAAATATTCAACTTCTTTTTTGTTTGTTTGTTTTTGCGAAGCTATGGGAATCCAGAAAAGAAAAAGAAGCAGCTTTTGTTCATGACTTTTATACAGACATTCTTCACTGGAAGTTGTCTTGTTTACCAAACCATGGTACATACCTTCTCTTTCATTCAAAGCACTTTTTTATTTGTCGCTGTTCTGTTATCAGGCAGTTGGAGAGGGAGATAAAGTGCGGCCTTAGGCAAAACAGGTAAAGGGAGAAGGAGGAGGACATTAAAAGAAAATTTAGGAAGAAAACCAGACTGATTTTCTTGATCAAATCTATTATACTAAGGCATAATCTTTCAAAGAAGCTGCATTAAGAGAGTCATCTTTAAACACCCTGGACAGAAAGCTCAAGGGAGTACTGTAGGGAATTGTTCAACCATGGTAAAAGGGAGAAGTAAATTGCTTAATAAGCAATTCTTCATTTGTAATCCTTATTAAATTTCACCCTAATCATTGAGCATTAACAGCAGCGGCTGTGATAGCAGAAGTCGTACATTTTTTCAGGTCAGACAGTTCTCCCTCTTCTTCTGAGAACTTAATTTTCCAGTACTATTTTGGGAGTTTGGGTGCCTTTATTTAGCAGTGTAAATTTTAGTCTCCAGACACACAGAAGTGTATTTTGTAATAAGCTTGCTGAAGGCAAATTGCCAGTATTCAGTATCCATGAGACTTATTGTCAGAAAGTTTAAGATTTTTAGAAATTTAAAGCCAGCTAAGCTCAGGTACTTGTTTAAGTATTTTGCTAAATAAGGCTGCATTTAAGACTGTTCCTTTTCCAGTGGAATTTGTACTCTTAAATCAGTTTGAAAGCTTTCTCAGTGAAGTGCTTAACTCGATAAGCAAATAGCTGAACAGCTAAATAAGCTGTTACTGAGGTTTTGTTGTTTTCCTGTGGTTCTTGGAAAAGAACATGCATGAAAGGTGATACAATCTGACCTCTAAACATGCTGTGAAGATTGGTAAACAATCCAGGGTATCTCCCACAGAATGAGGAAAGCTCTTCCAAAAGATACTGGCTTGTTGCAGCAATACTAGGTCTAGAATAAACAGTGGATTCGAGTTTTTCCAGTATTTGACCTAATTTTTACTGTCTTTTTGGTAGAAAATCATGTTTGCTCTATCCGACCTTTTTGGTATTTGTGGGCTGCATTTGAGAAGGAGCTTTGAGCCTCACCCCAGGTGTCCCACTGGAGAAGCAGAGTCCCGACCCTTCAGTTAATCACAGGGACTCCCTGCGCAATGCCTGGGGTAACTTAGATCCCTCAAAACAGGATCCAGACTGGAGACACTTCTGTACCACAGCCTGGTGGTTACTCTCACCAGGCACGTAGGAGACAGCGGCTACCTTCCTTCTGACACCAATGCACCAGTGCCTGCTTTCCTTTGGGTAGCTTCTCCTGTGTGTTTCTTTCGTTTTCTTTGTTGGGTACGTTTGCTTCTACAGCTCCTCTACTGTTGCTTTCCAGTTGAGGGATTTCATTGAGGATTTTCAAGTTCTGCATGGTTGCCATTCATCTTTTCTAATGCATCGTGCTAGGAGTCAGCCTCCTGGTGCTTTCAGATGAAACTTGGTTTAATTCTGAGATCTGTAATAATACCCGAGAAAATGCTGGCCAGACCATCCTATGCTAGGAGATTTGATGGCTTTCTTCAGGGTTTGGTCCAGAGTAGTTAATCTGACAACTGTAGTCCACAGTCCACAAGAGACCAAACAGCATGTATTTGACTTGGATTGACATGTCAGCTCAGCTCTGGACTTCGCCCTTCACCAGCCTTCCGTTCTGTGTGTTATATAAGTTTGTAGTCTAAATCACAAATCACCTATTTGAGGATTTAAAAAGTCAACATTTTTCAAGGGAGCAGGGGGAGAGGGAGGCCCTTTTGGCAGCAGCTTGGCATGCTAAGAGCACAACAATGCTCGCACATGAAGTATAGAAAAAAAACTTGGCATTGGCCATCTTTCCAGAGTATTCTCTGATTTCTTGTGGACTTTGGCACTGCTCTCCTTCATGTCCCTCTGATTCACATCTGCTTTCATCTGCTACTTTAGATTCTCCTCTGTGCTCGCAGTATCAGACTACTGCCATACGCTGTGAAGTTGCTCTGTGTCAGTGTGATGGGGGTGCCTTTCTTTGGCCGGCAAATTTTCATTGCTTTGTCCCAAGTTAATTCTGGATCTCCTTGCAGCATCTTGCTAAATGTCTTTCTGTCCCAGATCTGAATTACGTTTCTTGTTAGAGGTCCACTGAGCTTCTCAAAGATAGCTCTTTATCTCCCATCAGTCGCAGATTCTCTTTCCCCTTTCTTTTTGTACTCAAAACCATGCTGCTTACGGGGCTCAATTTTATGAGCCACCTTACTCTTCATTCTTTTGTATAATGTCTCATAGTTGCCTTCATCTGCCTTGCTTAACTGGAAGCTCCTACAAAGTGCTTTTGAGCTGCCCGTTACCAGAAATTAGGCTGATTTCTGATTGCCCTCCTTTTTGCTGGGACTCGAGGCTTGTAGGTAAGACATAGTTTAAGTCTTCTCCAAGGCAATTCTCCTGGTTTCTTTACCTGCGTTCACTAAACGCTAAGAGCCAGGACTCTGGCAGAGGTCTGCATCTTTTGGTCTCTGAGCTGTACCTGCACAGCACTAGGGCTGGTTTTGCAGCAGCCTAACAAAGATCTGTTTCCCTACAAGACTGACTTGCTTTTGCCCTCTCGCTCTGCATATGGATGTGATGGGCAGTCCAGTGAGGACCGGAGAAAAGAAAGGAGGTGTGATGGCTCAAGAGGAATTGAGCTGTGGAGAAGGTGTGGCTGGACTGATGTATTTTGGTTGGTAACACAATAAGCTGTCCAACCCTTGGAAGACGTTGATGGAACTGGTAGATGTTTTTAGTGGGGCAGCATATTTTATTCAGGAGGACCTCAGGGAGAAAACCTGGATTATTTTGACATTTCAGGACTGAAAAGTAATACTGATCCACCTACAATCACACCTCTTTATTCTGTTTCTCTCGTGCTTCAGGTAGTTCTTTTCCCTTTTGTGGGTGGGAAAAGAAAGAGGAATAATAACCCAAAATGTAGTGTAAATGTAATGTCTTAGTAATTACTTAAGGTGGGATGCCTAGAAGTATTGCCATTTCTGAATTTTCTGCCAGGTGTTTCTTTTGATCTATGCCTTGCAACTAGGGACTCTCCTAGTAAGAAAGGTGTGGTGATCTTTAGATTGGTTTACTTGCATTGAAAGTAGCTTTTAAGCTAGGTACTTAGCCCTCTGCTGTTACTCAAGAAACTCTGTCATTGA
Source organism: Aptenodytes patagonicus (assembly GCF_965638725.1). NCBI lineage: Eukaryota > Metazoa > Chordata > Aves > Sphenisciformes > Spheniscidae > Aptenodytes > Aptenodytes patagonicus. The sequence goes on from NC_134952.1 coordinate 37,341,244, forward strand.
AATTAGGAGTTTTAGCTGAATACATATTGCCATGATTGAGTCAGTCTGCACTTTGCATTTTTAGATAAAATAGAAGCATTTTAACTTGAAGTTTTCACTAAAAAGTCTCTAAACATAATAAGGGATTTTAAGAACAAATGGGTATTTTTAAACCTTAAATGTGTTTAAGAAACAAATTTTTTAAAAAAGCCATCATGATATGGTGCTAAACCAGCTTCGGGGCACCTCTGCCTGCATACTCTCCTGTAAATGTGTGAATCTCTGTTTTGTATGGAATCATAGCATCATTTACAGATTTTTTACAAATAATATAATACAAATAAGCTTTTCAAGCAGTAGACATGTATGATGTATTTTAAAAGGATAATTGAATTAAAATTGTATAAACCGGCGTGATATGCATGATTTTCCTCAGGGACACGTTGAGAACATTTTGTGGCTTGGGATAAAGGCTGTTAGAAGGATTTCAGGGGGACCAAAGAGCTGCTTTAGCTGCCAGACAGCTGCACAGGGGCTCCTCCAGTCTTTGACTGGATTGTGTAAACCTGGTCTGATCTGCTTAGCCTTTAGATATATGGGCCCACCTATAAAATATCATATGTATAATTATATTTATGTGGGCCCTGGGCCAACAGTGAGAAGCATGGGTGAGTTAGCACGTTGAAATGTACAGATGTGAAAGTTAATGTGCAAGAACATGGATGTTTCTGTGGTTTTTGCATTAAAAACTGTGCTTGCCATATTCCAGGGAGACCTGAGGTTTTTGTTTGGTTTTTTTTGAATGTAGAATCCTGTGCAGGTTGTACCATTATTGTGAAAATCAGAGTTGGCTTTTGTAACCTCCTCCCTTCTTTATTAGGTTATCTCCTGCCTCAATGATCCTCTCCCAGTAACCTCTAATTATCTTACCAAAGGGAGCACAGCAATCCTATTTTATTCCCTCAGGGCACCTCAGCATTTGTGAATGGTTAACTCTGATCTCAGATAACTTGCGGGAGGCCCAAGCCAATGATATTATTTTAACCTTTTACCTACATAACTTTTCCCGTAACAGCTACAGTTCCCTCCCGTCTATCTGCCTTGCATGCTGAGGAAAAGGTTGAGGTGGATCCCTAGCAAATACATAAGACTTGTTACATGCAAAGAACATACACTCGCTACCCGCAAAATACTATCTTCCCGACACGTTATTCTGCAGTCTTTGCTGCTTAAGAGACTGCAGAGATGACCACTTTAAACAGTTTTGCAGGTTATGGATGGGTACGTGTTGCTCCAAGATGCAGTGTCACAACAGGGTTGGCAAAGACAGCCTGAAAGAGAGTATGTACGGGCCCAAATTGCTACAGCAGTCTGATGAAATGCTGTGGAGAAAGCGGTGTTGCAAGTCAGGCAGAGGTGAGCCGCAGGCACGGCGCTGGGAGTACGGAGAGGACGAGTCTAGGCCCCAGGAAACACTATCTGCTGGAGCCTCAGAAGGTGTAAAGGTCACAAAGTCTGCCTCAAGTGTGGGAAGCCGTGCCCTGCCCCTCTTGCCCATGGTGCTGGTGACCCTGAGAAAGGAGCCCGGCTCAGCCTAGCTGTGCAGATTTAATGTGATCTGCGAGGTCAGGATGCACCTTAGATGTCTTTTGCTCGTCAGTGTGTTTAAAATGCGTCTTGCGTCCGCACCAAGCTTCATGGACCTGACCTCCTCTGCTCACAGAAACTGAATAGGGGCTGATGGATGGTCGTGGGAAAAGGCACCTGGAATATCTTGGCTGCTGCACACACAGACCATAGGGATGTGGCCATCGGGTTTGCAGGGACGCTTCCCGGGTGGTCTGCCTGCGCAGCTTCATGCAGGTGCGGCTCTTGGGCACATAGCCCAAGCCTGTGTTTTGGTGGAGCACCGTGCCACCAAGGTGTGCTTGGACAGGTGTAGGGCACGAAGGGGTAGAGGGTCACGAGATGGCACTCAGGAGTCTGCAGTGGGGTTCCTGGGGCAATGGCACCGGTAGTGTTGGTGGAGATATAACGTTAAAATCTGTCCATTTTTTTGCCACACTGGAAACCAAGAGAAGATGATGCACTATTCAGGCTAAGGCAGTTGCTTGCAGACTGAAGTTGTGCTAATAACATTTTTTTGCGTTGGTGAGAATGGGAAAAAATTGGAGAAATAGAAGTAATTTTGGCTTCAGTTTTTTTGCTGAAACAGAGATCTTACAAAACTGCATTGGCTTGAATAAAACACTCTTTTTTGCTTTCAGACTATTTTAAAATTAAATTTAGTTTGAAAGAGTAGTTTGAAATGACAAGCTGAACACTTTTATTGAAAATGTCAAAGAAAAAAAGAAAATGCAGTGGTGAGTAAATGGTGAAGTGGAGGCCTGAAACTGTTGAAACTGATGCAAATTTATGACTAGCATTACTGAGCTGCAGGAAAAAACACAATGACCTACAAGGTCATGGGTTTGAAATCTCTGTGTACCAAGCCAGGAATTAAACCAGTAATTGTTCAGACAAAATTATTTTCAGCATGAATGCTGTTGCCTTCAAGCAATACTGCCATTCTGCTTATCCATCTTAAGATTTCCATGTAGTTTTCTCCTTTCCTCCAACTTAGCTTGAGGACCAGTAAGACAGTTGAGTAAAACAGATACTTAAAAACAGGAAGGAAATACTTCCTTATGCAAAGCAGTCAAGCTGTGAAATGTTCTGCCACAGGTGACTGTATTGTTGTTATTAATAACTGTAGCACCTAGAAGGTTGCTCTTGGACCAGGTGCTCATAGGTTCTGAGAAAACAAATATTCCCACCCCAAGGAGCTCAGTCTGGGTCAAAGGATAAAGGCGTTTTGGCAGGTTAGAAGGAAACTGAGAAGCTGTAGTACAGCTTAATAGATGGTGGTCCCAGCAGACCTACCTTTTCTAAAGGTCTTTCTGAAGGCTTTCTTAGCGTAGCAGTGCATTAAGAAAGCATTAAGATGGAAGGAAGGAGGAAGATATGGAAGCATCTCAGAAAGGCAGTGACTAAGTGTGGATGTCAGTAGTTGAGAGAGCCTAAAAGGTCTGCATCAGGAGGGGAGAATGGCAGGTTTAGGACCAGGGTGAAGGGAGGGGAGCAGGTGTGAGCTACATCCATCACTCAGATGGGATGGGGTCACCAGTGCAAGTGAGGAGTTAGAGAAAAGAGCAGTGTAACAGGGAGCAAAGGCTTTTAAGGATGCGGGGAACATCTGGTCCTGTTTAACCAAACAGCACGGAGGTGCTGGAAGTGAGCCCAGGAACATGGTACCCACGTGATATACTGGGCCCCAGCACAGAAGGAGCAGGTGGGGTTTGAGGCTCCTCTCAGGACTGCCTACTTGCCCAAGGAAGGGCTCTGCAGAAGAACTACGTTTGTAGCTGGTAGTTCCCCTCTGGATTGTTTTGAGGGAAGTACTGATGCTTGCTCTGAAAGGATGGTGAGAAATTTTGTTCAGGGATCTGAATGCTCTTTTTCCTCTCTTGCTTATGGAATAAGCTCTGACTGAAGGATTTTGTTTGTTTGGTTTTTGGGGGGATGGCATTGTTGGGATTTTTTTGTTGTGTTTTGTTTTGTTGTTGAGTACTGGTGGCATTTGTTGTCCTAGGCTGGAAGCAAGTTCAGCTCCTGTGAAGATGAGAAATTTCTGATCTGGTGACATGAGAGGATGAAAGGATAGTTGTGGGGAAATGAATATGGTTAAATTTTCTTGGATGAAATCAGCAAGATCTTGTGCAAAGAGCACTGGTGGAAGGCATAATGTTAGAAGCAGGGGCCAAACTGGGTGAGTGGTGTCTTTGGAAGAGGAGAGAACACTGTTGTGATGAGAAAGACCGTCCTTGCTACAGGATTTCTCTCAGAGATGATCTGTAGCATCAATCCAGGTGACAGGTGTTGATGAACTAGTAGGACTGGTTAGCTAGACAGAAGTTGAAATAAAAGGGAAGGGAAAAGGAATCAAAAGTAGAAGAGGATATGGAACGGTGAGAAATAACACCATGCTAATGGGTAAGAGTAGGTGAAGCCAAGAAGAAAGGGCCAAACTGTAATCATTGCTTGCAAACCAGATCTCACAGGATGAAGGAGTGTCTCAGGAAAAAGCTTAGGGAGCTGGTGGCCAAAGAGCAGCTATACATTAGATGAGGAATTGGAGAGGAACTGTTTGCAAAGGACATCATAATTCAACACCCTTCTTTTGCATGGAAGAAAAAAGGGCTGAGAATTGAATGAAGTTGTGGTGATGATAAAACATACAGCTGAGGGATGGGATGGTTCCTCAAGCAGAAAATGGAATTGCTGTGGATGATTGCGACAAATTGACAAGACAGAGGAAGAAAAGTCTTGAATCAGAAGGCTGGTGGGAAAGAGCTAGGTGAAGTTCACGTAATAACACAGTAGACAAAAGATTGTACAGGGCTACGTGAGGATGATGGGGATAGTGGGGATTGCAAGCAGCAGCAATACAGCAGAGGCTACCCATCTCCTCCCTTTCTTGGGTTTGATCAAAGATGAGAAGTATGAGAAAAAATAGATACTGTACTGGATTTTCAGGTCAGGGTATATTTGTCTTTGTAAGTCTAGCTGCAGTGCTTGAAGGCAGAAGCCTTGAGTGTAATTAAGCATCCCTTTCTTGACTCATTTTCAAATGCAGTGATCCTCTTTCAGCCAAAGTGGGTTGGGTTTTGGCATAATTTGGGATCACTTTGGACTTCAACTGCAAACAAAAAATGTCTGGTTTCCGTTTTGGGCTCATGGTCCATAGTATAGTTTTACTCACTCTGCAGGTTTTCCTGCTCACTCGTGAGTCCTAAGCAGAACAGATATTTTCCTTTTGTCTCTCTGAAACCATTCTCCTATGACTGTTCGGGGAATAAATGTGTAGATGCTAGCTGTAAGATAAAATATACCTGTGGTGACATGTAAGAAAGCCCTAGTGTTGAGAACCTCAGCTTTCTTTGGAACCAAAATAAACAAATAGGATTATGCAGTAAATTAGAATTAGTTTTGCAAGAATACCCGTGTAACCGTTCCATAAACCAACTTAACAATGCAAAAAAGATGCAGAGAATGATAATAACCTAGCACTCCCTTCCCCTTCTCTTTCCCAACCTCTCTTGAGATGAAATCTGATTTAATAAAATAATATCTGCTAATACATAACAGCTCAACAACTGAATTCCTTTGTGCAAATACTCTGCTATTGGTGCATGATGTGATGGCAGCCTAAGTATTCTTAAACAGTTTTAGTAATATCCACACAGGAGAGTTGTACAGATTTATCAAATTAAACCGATTTGAAAGCTATTTTAGTCTAATGAATTTGATTTCTTTGTGCAGGCAAACTTTCAGTTTTCATGCAGCGACATGTCTGTTTGCACCATACTATGTCAAAACGCTTTGAGCGTGATAAGTACAAATGCATGTAAGCATAAAATTAATGTCACACCCAATCAACTACAATGCCAATCAATAAATTGGGAAAGGTGATCCCTTTTGAAGACCGGAGTAAATACATGGTGTTTCTGTGGACTCTGATACTAGTTTATCAGAGTACCTCACCGCTGTTAGGTAGTACCAGCACAGTGGTCTGCAAAGGAGAACTTGGCTGTTACTCGATTTTAGAGGAGGGGAAAACTAATTCTGAGTGTCTTGGTCAGGAGTCCTGACATAACGCTAGGTCTCGAGGTCATACCCAAATTTCTGCCTCTTTATAGTATGTTAAACTATTTGGTAATACAAGGAACTGAGCTATCTAAATCTGGCATTAGATGCAAGCAAAACTGACAGTTGCCCACGCGTAAGCAGATGTGGGTGGAAAAATGATGTCCTGAAGAAGGAGTTAAGGGGGAAACACACACCAGGCAGACAGACCCTCCAAATGTCAGGTTATGCCAGCAGTGAGGTGGGAGCACTGATGGGGTGCAGGTTAGTTGTTTTACACTTCTCTCTTCTCCCCAGGTCAGCAGCACCATATATATGTATTTTGCAGGTGATGAGGAGGGGAACAAGGATAGGCTGAATACTGTGGATGTGTAAGTGTGCAAAGAGCTGAACTAGACCGTGGCGTCCTGTTACTGGGATCAGGGAACTCACTTAGCTTTAGTACCGTGAGCCTCTCTGAGGCAGCAGTGTCTGTCAGAGCCCTTCTGCCACCGCTGTACAGCTGAATTTTGACCCCTCCAAAGAGGAGAGCAAGACGTGCCGTTCTGCTTCGTCCTCAGAGCAAGCACAATTCCGCTTTGCCTAGACTGCTGAGAAATGCTGAGCGCTCGGGACCAACCATGTGTGATTGGTACAATGGGGCTGCCAGAGCAAAGTCAAATCTCTGGCTGTACGTAAGAAGGAAACAGAAACCCTTGGACTTGCAACACTGGAATTCAGTACTGTACTTAGGGGTAATAGTTAGACTACAGACTTAAGCAGGCAGAAAATCCATGACTCGGACAACCTTAGTGGAGCGCAGAGGAAATAAACCACGCTTTGAGGCATTGCCTTTGGGAATGTTTGTAATGGCTTATCCTGCACATTTCAAAAGACAGGCGAGGCATTTAAATGGAATATTTGTTTTCTGAGGATATTCAGGATCAAAAAGAAGTCATGAAGCAGTAAAATAACTTCATAAACAAAATATTCTTAGCAGGTATGCAACATAATATAAAAGCATATCACCCTGTGTAACACAGAAGTTGTCAATAACAGGTCATCGTTAGAAATTTAGTATTCTTCTTGCAAGAGAAATAATCCCTTTCAACACAAACACATTTCAGGACAATGTAAACTGGTTTCATGACAGCAGTAGGTCAGGAATAGAGGCAATTTCCTCTACTACTCTGAGAATGTTATAGTTAACTTGCCCAAGATGCAAAATTTCATGTCTTTGGAAGTGGTCCATGCCTCATTTTATCTACCGTTAGTTGATCAATGCCATCCATTGATAAATCTGTGCCACCCTAATCCAGAGTGGATCAGGAGAGCCAGGTATCCCATGCTAGCTGAGCTCTGCTAGACCACAGAGTGGTGTGGCCACCCCACCCTTTTCACTTGCTGTCCTGGAGCTGATGGCAGAAGAATTTGAAAAATCTACACAGTAGATTTGATGACCTGGATGAAGTATAGTATAGGATGTATATGCATAAAATCCAGGATTCTGATGATTCTGTAACAAGAGAGAGTGGCTTATAGATAAAACATATAGCCAAATGAGAAGTGTGCTGGAGGGGTCCCATCAAGAAGTCTCCTCAAAGCCTGTAAGATGTTCTCCATGAGATCAGGGCTGGCTGTAGGTGAAAGTACCCTGCCTGGGCAGCAGGAGAAGGTGCGCTGAGGGGCTTCAGGTCATGGAGGCATAACTTGTTCCTCATTCAACTCTGTAAGCCTCTTTCAGAGCTACAGAAGCTGTCTTGTCCTTTCTGCAGACTCTCTTCCTCCCGATAGCTGAAGGGACAAGGTGAGATCAAGCAGCTGACGGCTGTAAACAGCTTCTTTGAGCCAAGGTAGGTAGACTTTGCCTCCCACGGCTTGCCAAGGAGATGGTCAGTAGCTGTGAATTGACTACGTTTGGGGTTGTAATGAACTCTCTTCAGTTCTCAAAGCCATGAGGGGCTGTGTGACCACTTCAGTGTTTCTGTAGTAGCCGCAAGTGATCCTAGAGACAGCTGGGTAAAACTGTAATTATGAAATTGCCTATAGGTTGCTAAGTATAGTTGTAGCACAGACAAAAGGCTTCAAAGTAATGCCTAAATATCTCTCAGTCATGCTTAACCTTCGGTGACTAAACCCCCTGCCACGTTCCCTGCCATACTGTGTATGACAATTTTCATGCCCTCCCAAGCTTGGAACAAAAATAACTTGGAGGCAAACAGTCTCTATGTGTTAATTTGAAATTATTTTCTCTGCACCTGTTGGTCTAAAAGCTGTATTTCAATCATGTAAATTACACCAATAAATCTTTTAATGAAGTTAATTTTCTAGAACAAGCAGCTATTATAACACTTGTGGGGAGGTGGGGAAACAGTAGCTTACTTGAAATTCAGAGTTAAGATCCAGTTTAAATTGTTGGTGGTTCTGTCAGAGGGAGAAAGGGAGGGAGGGCAAGACTCGGTGTGAGACAGGTTTAATCAGATTTGGATTCAAATCAGATAGCAGTGTTGGAGCCCTTGTGGCAGTGCCTTGTGTCAGTGATCACGGCTTTCCATGGTGGTGTTGGGACGGCATGTGCACCGGTTCAGTGCGGCTCAAGCAGTGCCAGTAATAGCAGAGCACAGATCAGCTGAGGACATGCAACTGCCTTTCCATCCAATGCGCTAGAGCAGCTGACATGGAGTTCGTGGTGTCCATGCGCTCTGATGCCAGTGTGGAAGAGGAGGGGACAGTACCTGAGCTAGCCCAAAGTTTGCCACTGCAGTGTTAACTTGTCACAACTTCTTACAGAAATTTGACTTAGCAGACCTTAGGCTGCCACCATCTGATGATGCAAGGTAATTTTGATTCAATAGCAGGAGTTGTGAAACTAGATTTATTGTTGTGAAACCACAACGATATCTATATAGTCTAACACCTAGGGTGGTGACAAGCTGGTGTTATGAAAACCTTTTGAACAGTTTGTATGGAAACAGAGATGGGATCAGTGCAGAGCAAGTGTTCTTGCAGCTGCTGAGGATGCTTCTCCACCGCATCCAGTCCTTGCTGGGCACAACGAGCGAATGCCCAGCTACATGCAGGCCTGGGTAGGGATAGAGGGCACTCCTTGGGCATCTCAGGTGAAGCAAAGCTGGCCAGATACCCTGCTTCAGGGAGTGTTTCACGGGTGTGCAGGCTCTCCTTTTTAATTGCCTGTGGTTTCCAGGATTAGACCCTGGACTGTGTTCTTGCTGCCTTCAATGAGAGCGTGACTGCAATAATTCACCAGCAGCAGCGGCCCTGGAGAGCTCCCTGTATTACGGCCACAAGAGTAGTACAGTTCTATACATCATCTGCATTTTAAATACATATCTGTGCTGTACTGACTGTACAGAAACCAAGGTGTCAGATAAGAGTATGTGATATCTGAAATGCAACTGCAGACCAAGGCTGCAGTGCAGGCAGACAGAGGAAAAAGCAGGTAGACCCTCTTTGTAACACTGAACTTTCTTTGTCTTTAGGAGCCAGGAGGTTTGAAGCGGATATAATATATATAATATATAATACTGGCAAAGAACTTATTTTAGAGGACAGTCCTCTCTATGACCTGTATTACAAGAATGAAGCATAGCTCACTCAAATGGCAAATCAGCAATATAATTTTGAGTTAAATATTGAGTGGCCAGTTGAAAACAACATCCAAAAGCGTGTAAGAGGCGCAGAGCATGCGTGGTGTGCGGGATGCGCTTGTATGCATGGGCATGTCTGTGCTGGGGATGGAGAGGGGAGCAAGGAGCAGGGAGGGGCAGGCTTGATTGGATGTGAATAATGGGCTTGATTTCCAAGCTTTTCATCACGAAGCCTCTTCCAGACTGAAAACTTTCCTGTTCTTCCTGTCTAAAAGCAGATTTCATGGCAAAACAATTCCAGGACTTTGGCTGTCATCCAAACATACTTGGAGCTGTAGTATTTTAGCTGATCAGCAGGCTCCTTTAATTTTTCTGTCATGCAGCCAAGATCTTGCTGTATAAAGATAATCCCCAGTTCAGCTTTACCATCTGAGATGACTTCTCCTTAGGAAGGAGTGCTGTAGGAAGAAAAGCGCTTGGCCTTAGTGAAAATGGGATTTCTGTAGACTGCTAATGGATATTACAGAAACATCAGTCTGATTTATATATACATCTCAGATACATATATCAGATAAATATGTGTGTGTGTGTGTATATACGACTCCTAATAGGAGTTTAACAAACTGATAATAAGTTCTGCCCCAAAATAGCGGGTGACTGATACTTACATCAATTTCTGGAGGCAGCGGATAGGGAGACCCTTCCTTGTAGAGGGCTAAGTAATTTTTAAATATTCTTGTTTATTAAACCGTAGATTATTACACACCTTCGTTGTAAGCAATAATAATGTGGGCTTGTGGGAAGAAAAGCCATGTGATGGCAAGCCCTGTGAAATGAAGTTGCAAACTGTGCTGTAGCTACTTCACTTTTTGGTCTAGTCTGCATGTGTCTTGAATCATTTTCTGTTTAAGGGCAGGATCCAGAAACCCTTATACATAAAAGTAACCTGACTGCAGGCAACAGGATCGCTCCCCGTAAGCTATAGCTGTCTGCAAGGGCAGGATGCACATACCCTGTAATTACAGCAGATTAGTTGGGTGGTGATGTTTTAGCAAGTACGTTTTGAATTTGTTTGGGTCTTCTCAATTTGTTTTTGGATTCTTTAAGTTCAGCTTCCTCGTTCTTCATCATTAAAAGCTGGGGAGAAGACAGCGTGGTGAGCACAGCCTTGGAGGGCTGTGTACTGGGGGCTGCGTCTATACCCTGTACAAGCTTGGACTGGAAGAGTTGCTTCTGCTACTACACCCTGATGGTGCTGGGCAGATGTTACATGTTTGCAGTGAAAACAGAAAATTCACAATCTTTTTCTTTTCTTTTTTTGGATGGGTGGTGACAGGAGGGGGGCTCATGTCACTAAAACAGACAATAGTATAAAAGGATTTGAAATCACTTTATGCGTGACTTTTTCTGGATGTGGATTTTACCTCCTCCTCTAACGACACTGCTCAGAATCTCAGTTAGCTTTCGTGTCTGTTTTGCTCACCAATTATTTTGCAAAGCCTTGGACTTCGATTGTCAATGCGTGTTGCTCCCAGAAAGCAGTAATAGTTGAACTGTTGCAGTGGTCTGGATTACAGGCATCTACATTAGCTTGTGTTGACGACTACTTTATTGTATAAGTTCCTATATAGTGTCTGTCCTTTTCAACGACTGGTTGTGGGGAGACTGTCTTGCCTTCAACAGGGTGGCGTTATTTTCTGCAAAGCAGTAAAGTTGAAATGTGTCCGTGCCCAAAATTCCTCTGGGCTATTTTTTTTATAATCCTAGGATTGTTGTATGCTTGCACTAATGTCTCCTGATGGATTGTACCAAAAAGACCTTTTCAGTGACATTCAGAAGATACAGCTTTTTTTTTTTCTCTCTCTCCTCTTCGCTTTCCATCCAGCCATAACCTTGTCACATTCAAAAGAGGATTGCTGGCTTTCCTATGACAGCAAGGTTCCCACCGTGCACGCTTAACTGGGTGAAATCTCTGTGCTTACTTTTAACCAGTGTCGCTACTTTGCAGATTTTTGTAAACAGTGAATGTCAAGTATGTGAGGAACTGCCAACAGTTGCTTTGTAGTAACCTGGGGGGATTTTTATGATCTCCTGAAGGATACAGATTTTCAGTTCATGATCTTCTCTTTATTCAATAGGCAGTTTGTGTGTTCTTAAAAAAATAATATTTCTGTTCAAACTGAACATGACTTCTATTCTGCCTGTGAGAAAACCAGCTCAGGAAGCAGCACTGTGTGTATAAAATAAGTTTACATTTACTTACTTTTACTTCACATACTGTGGGGCTGCATTTGGCTTCCTTCCCTCTTTCCTGCCTACCCTCCCCCCATATTTTTCAGGTAAATCTCAAATCTGACACTTTTTCCCAGGGTCCTGTTGTTCCTGTGATAATCTCTGCTGTTCTTCCTGTGGGCAGCCTAATAACGTCTTAAGCCTGTTCCAGCAGTGGGACAACTGTCCATGGAAAGCCACGTAAAGGCACCACAAGTGGTACCCAAGTCTTTACCCAAACCTTGCATCTAGGAGTCCTTTTACTACTGTTTTCACCTGAGGTTTACAAGGTGTCCACTGCATCTCCATGTAGCACTGTGCCATTTTCAGTGGATCATTAAAGGAAAGTGATGCTGCTTATTTAACTCTGCCTCCTTCTGTAATTTACATTTACTGAAACTCCAGAAGGTCTTCATGCTGACCAAGAAGTTTGTCCATGCTGGATTAGTGTAGGATGGAGGCTTTACTCTGGAAAGAGACTAATTTGAACACGTTTCCAATATATTTCAGGGTGTTCAAATGAGCTTAAATTCACTTTTTTTTAAAAAATAAATTTTTCAGCACAAGTGACACCCCCCACCTCCAAGTTTACCAGAAAAATTAATTTATGAAAGGACAAAAAATAAATGTCACCACTGGAGCTCCAGATTTCTGTTCATCAGTTTGAAGGGAGAATAATTCCTGGAGCTCGGTGCTGTTATCCTGGGGTTTTGTAGGCACAGGGGGGAATCTGGGTCTGAACTCCAAAATTTGCATCTCATCACTCAATTATTATTAACTCTGGAGAGTTTTTCTGGCTTTATGCTAATGTATCTGACAGATCCTAACACTAGTTCTTATTTTTACAACTTGAAGGAGCCCCTGATCTTCTCATTCCCGGCAGTGGGCAAACAGAAAGCAGAAAAGAGAGTCCCTCCCTGCCTCAGATAAACTCTGACCTACTTCAGGCTAATCCTGGGAAGGGCAAGTGCCGCTGAAAGCTGCTGGGGAGCTTCGACAGCAAGAGGACACAGAAGAGCTTTGTGTGACTGTCCGACGTAAGTCAAAGCTTAGTCATGTATTAGCTCAGCGTTGATGACATTAGCCGCTCTACATCCAGCCTTAGCTTCATTCCTTCAGATGTTTTATTGTTTTGGAGGGTTTTTTTGATGGAGAAAGATCGGATAAAACATCAGCTTCAACACATAATTCTGCTTAAAGTAACCAAAAATCCCCAGAGCACAAACTCCCGTCCTACCAGTATTTTTTGCCTGAGCATGGATATTGTAGACCTTTTTCTTGACAATTAGAAGAGAGAATCTTTTTTGCTTCCTTTTGTTATGATCACCGTACAGAGGTGAATGAGCACGTTTTGAGCTCTGGCTCCAATTATACTGTGGAAATCCTGAAAGGTTGCAGAGGGCACAAAGGTCTGAGTATTGTTTTAGAAATAACAGGTCTCAATGTTGATGTGTTAGTAAGTAGGGAAAGTCCAAGGGTTAAGTTCATGACTTTGCCGTGTACTTGAATGTGAGACCTGCTAGCTTTGATGCTGAGTCGACAGTGTGATTCAAGTTGTGGTGTCCCTACATCATTTCTAAGGATGTCTGCAAGAAAAGAAATTCAGGAGTTTGTTGAGCTGTGAGCAACAAGAGAGTCAAAAAAGTCTGTGCTACAGTTGGAAGACTAGTTTTTATTGACTACTATTGCAATAATCTTAGATACCAAATACATTTTATGCAATGCAAAAGGTCAAAGCTGACAATTACAAAGTAAGCTAGAGTACTGACATTATTCTGCTTTGAAAATTATTTTATTACTTCTTTTGTTCTTTAAGAAAAATACTTGATATTGGGAAACAAGTAAAAGAGAACATACAGAGAGTGGGTGGCTGGTTTTTTGTTGGTTTGGTTTTTTTTTTCAGCTAGTACTCAAGAAGTGACTTTAGCACTACAGGGAGTTACGAAAATATCAGCTACAGCAGTCCATCCTGAGTCGAGCAGCACAGCCAAGTCTGGGGAAGGAGTGTTTTGCCAGGGCACACACTTACCAGTGCGGACATAGCAAGACTGCTTATTTTTTTTGGCAAAATAAGCCATACCAGCTCTTTTGAGTGTTGTTGTGTTGACACCAGGGACCCTTGCCAAACTGTGTTGATATGGGATTGTATCTTTTGCCACCTTTCCCTGAATTACATCAGGGAAGTTTTGCAACATAGATCTGATCTCTTTAATTTGAAAGAAGAAAAGATCCTTGGTTTTTCAGGCTTATTCTCTAATGAGTAGACACCGGAGTAACAGAGAACAAATATATACTTTTATCTTGCTACTTTTCATTGAAGTCTTAGTAGCAGGCATAGAGGCAGAAACATTTCTGGGTTTTGCACATATTCTTGGTATTAATTTTGCTGTGTGGGCAAATCGGTGCACTTCTCTTTGCCCTTCTTTCTCAATCTGTGAAATGGAGATAACGCTGCTCTGAGATTTTAGACAGCTGGGCAGTGCCATTGCAGGCTAAATCCCAGGGCAGTTTCAGAAACCTAAAGGAGTCAGCATCACTGTGACTTAGTTGGGAACAGTCCTGGTTTGGTCTGGGTATGTGTCAGCAGAAAAATTGACCTCAGGAGGGTAAGTCTGAAATTGTGACTTTTCCACTAGTGATGATAACGCCCTGAAATACCAGAGAAGATCTGCACTGTTAAAGGAGACGTGCTTTTGATGTAATCAAAGATGTAAGTGTCTTGTGGTTCGTTCTGTGGCAGCTGTAGATCTGGAAGGAAATTAGGAAATGTGGTTGTGAAAGAAAAAAAGATGTTGACCAGAGCACTAGGAGACGATTACCCTCTTTTCTATAGGAAAACAGGAATTGGCTGTTTTCTTTAATGATTGGAAATAAGATATATTCAACTTCAAAGGGAGTTCTTGAAAGACTGGCTCCGTTATACCAACCTCTCTCTCCTCAGTCACGCTCCAGCTTGCCCTCTGGGCAGCCCTGTAAAGTTGTCCGCGGTTTGTTTATAGCCCCACCACCTCCCGTCTAAGACTCAGAGGATATGCTGGAAAGATAGCTGTATCTGCAGGCAGTACCTGCGCCATGGGAAATTTTCTTTCTGCCAGACTAAAGGCTTTTAAGCTCCCACACTATTGGTCTCGTTCCTCTTTGCTTTGAAGGGAACAGAGTATACCTGAATGACTCCACTTTGCATTATATGCAGATTGTATGGTTTCTTAAAACTACCCCGGCAGCAAAACCAGATCAGACAAAACATCTGGAGAAGAGATTTAATATACTGTAGGGCTTTGGTCTAACATGAACTACTACCTGAAAAGTAAAAACCCAGAAAGCATTTATTGGAGAGATGGGAGAATGGTGTCCTCACAAGTACTTGTTTCTAGTCCTCCATTGCCCACGCAAGTCCTGCAAGGACTCTGTGCCAGAGCTTTTGCTGCGTAGCTGCTGGCTGAGGTAGCTGGTATACTCTCAGTTTCTCTCTGAATGGTGCTTGGGGTAGGAGGGGGTCATCAGAGAACCGATGCATACAAGGAGTGAAATAATGGCTGAAAATTGTCTCCTTTCAGTTTTAAGTCATTAGGATTTGCAGGCTCCCATTGACCACACTTGGCTGGCTGCAGAGCCCCCAGGAAGTTTCTTAACATACCAGAAACTTGTGCTGACACAGAATGGGTCAGGACTTCCTCTTCTCTCTTACTGCATCACATGCGTAAGAGGCTGATGATCCATTGCACCATGCAGTGGAAGCAGGTGGCTTCTCCTGGCAGCTGCTGCTGCAGATCTGTCTGCAGGAGTTAGTCCCAGAGCTACTCCCAGGTTGTACCTCTGTGCAGATCAGAGCTTGCCTTGACGCAGGATGGTATGGACCAGACCCTGTCCTTATAGCTCTCTGAAAAGGGAGGAGGGGGAGGTGTAACCTCACTGAATGTAAGTCATAGCACAAAGGAGAACTGGGCTCAGGGAGCACGCTGGAAAGAGCGTCAGGCTAGTGCTCCCACTGTGGCTTCTCCCCATGATGTCCTGAGGGCTTTGACTGGGGTGTGCTCAGTCCCTGCAAAGTGGAGGCCAGAGCTGCTGCTGAAGAAGTGTGTCACACTGATGCCACCCTTGCTCCCAGAAGTTTGTTGTTCAAATTCTGATCTGAAGCGGGAAGGGAATTAGGGATCTTTTTCTTGGGTGTTTATTCTCCCCTCTGTATGTCCGGACTGCTGCTTAGAGCAGGGGACAAAAGGGTTTTATAGCCTAGATTTGTGCAACGGTCAGGTACTGTCCCATCTCCCAAATTCCTGATTTCTGCAGCTGGTGTTATTTCTGTTCCTGTTTCAAAACTGTTTAAAATACAGAATCTGTGCACTTATTTTTCAGGTGCGTCCAAACTTTTCTCACCTTACTGCAGTGCATAGGTGTCTTTTGCTTCTTACTCTGTTCTTCTTTCTCTGATGGCATTGAAAGCTTTCTCCCTTCCTCCCACACTCATGTGTAAATTAGCTGAGTTTATCTGAGTGCTTGAAGCCTAGTCAGGGCAGTTTGGTCTCAGGATTGCTGTAGCAAAACTTAATCTAGCCAGACCTCAGACCCCCGCCTTGCACCACAAGAGCTCTCTGAAGCAAAAGGAGTTCCTCCTTAAAGGCAACTGTAGTATTAGGATATCTTTGTACCCCAGAGGACAGCGCAGGACTCATTGTTTCTTTGACACATCCTTGAAAAAACATGCCAGTGCATGTAAAAACCTGAACAAATACTATTTTTCTTGGACTTTCACAGGGAGCACGGGTGAATGCGTGGCTCAAGCCCTCGCTGTATCAGGCTGCTCCAGCGTGAAGTGCACACCAGCAGCATGGCTGTAAAGTGGCAAAGCCATGAAACACCACTGCAGAGAGAGGTGGTGAATTCAGAAACTCGGCTGCTCTGTCCTTTCTGAAGAGGTGTGAGCCCTATAAACAAAACTTTCAGTGCTAAGTTCCTCTCTCCAGCCAGGAAAGGGAGGGAATAGCCCACCTGGAAACAAAATTAACCCTAAGCACTTTTCCCCTTCCCTACTTATTAACATACAAAATTCTTGAACTGACCCCAAAGTAGATTTTTTACCCAGAAGAGAGGGCAAGTGCCAAGGGTTCAGTGGACTTTTACCACTATTCTTGAATTTACGTGGAAGATGGTCTGCTTTTGATGGCTGTGATCAGTAGTGCAGAAACGTGAGAGAGCTGCCTTTGGACGTGGTGGGTTTAGGGTTGGGGGCTAAATCTCTGATGAAGTTCCTATCACTATGTGCACCTGTGTTAAAGAGAAAGGAAGCAAGAGGTACGTAATTACCAGACAGTTACAGTTAAAAATGGAAAATAATTTCCAAACCATCATCTTTAAATTACTTTGTAAGCCTTGCAGGTTCCCAACTCCACTGTCTGTAAACACCACGCCTGTGTGGTGCGGATGTGAGTGGGTAACCATACAAATGAAGCATTAGCAATCCACACTGAATAAGCTGATAAAGCTAATCCAGGGGAGTAGGAGCTACTTGAATACCTTCTTTCAACATATTACTGTAAGTAACATTTTGTTTTGGTAGTCATGGAGTTTTTCCTGCTAGCTGGGCTAGTCAGGAGGTAAGAGACGGACTACTGTGTACAGAGTGATGTAAAAGGGTAGATCAGAGTTGTGGTTGCTACCTATGGTGGCTAAGGGCTTGCTTGGAGATGTAGTTATGACTGTCTTCATGCTCGTGCTCTCCTCTCCCATTGTGCTCTGGCCAATTTTGTGTGATGGACTATGCCACAGCTCTCAAAGCATTGCTCCCCTATCTCCTTGTGGGTATTCCCTCTAGGTTTTTATGGGTCTGCAGTGCTGCCTCCCGCAAGGGATAGTGATCAAGTGCCCTGCCACTGTTGAAATGCCACAATCGGCTGAAAATCAGCATTGCTTTTTCTCTTGTTCATCTCACCCAAGCCCTGAGTACTCTTCCTCCTGTGTGCTTAAGATTTTTCGTTTGTTTTGTTTAAAGTGATAATGTCTTCATAATAAAATCTAGGCTTGCATTTTAACACATTAAGACCTACCATAGAAAGGAGGTCCTAAATAATTGTGAAGATCGTTGATGGTTTGCTAAAACTTAACATTGTCAGGACAGCCGTCCCTATCAGTCAGAAGGCGTCTGGGGCCATCTGTCCTCAGGTCTAACCTAGCACTATAGTACCCACTCCTGTCTCACTGGGCGTTTATTACTGATGCTTGTAAAGTGCTTTGATGGTAAGAGACTCTAGGTGTTTGAGGTACAGATATCACTATTATACTCAGAAGTCATCAATCACCTATCTGTAGATGCTTTGCAGTAGTTATTTCCTAATGAAAATGGAAGTGCATATCCTGGAAAATGGTAGCATAACTGGTAGGGCAGTAGAAAAGGAATAAGGAAGCTTGCCAGCAAACCTCGTGAGTCCAGGGTTTATTGAGCCTTGCATTGTATAATGGAAGTTGGTGCTGGGTTTGGATGTGCTGATTGAATGTGACTTTTCACAAACAGATGTGAGGAACATAAGATAGCAAAAATATAAATATTCAGATGAGCTAATATTACAGCATTTCCAGCAAAATAACGCTCAGATACTTGGTCTTTCAACAGGTGATGTGTGCAAGCAGCATGGCATGCTTGTGCATGTATGAGGTTTCAAAAATTAAGTTGCTGTGTAAGTGAAGCTGGGTAGGGGATTAGGGAAGAGTAGCCTTTTACTGCAAAGGGTCAGTGTTACTACATATGTCTTCGGAGGCCTGGGGGTGATTGAGCTTCGCTTTGGGCTCAACTCATTATGTAGAAGAGAGGATTGCTAGAAAGAACAATTACTGATCCTAATTTCTTCTAGAACTTACAGTTTAAAAGACAAGTTTAGTCTGTATTCTCATAAAAAAATGTTTGCAAGCTTTTTGAGGAGAAAACTGCATGCTTTCTTGAAGGAATTGGAGAGCAGTCAACTGCACTAACATACAGTACCTGGCATTTGACTGTGCCTGAAGGTACTGCAAGGTGTGGGAAGCTGCAGAGGGCAGACAATATTGAAAGAATTCCTTGGGGTTGAAGACACCTCTGCTTTTCCCTTCCTGCCGGACGGTAGGGATAGCACCAACGAACTTCCCATCTTCTAATGGCCGCAAATGATAATGAACAGCCCTCTATGCTCATGCAGTGGTGCTGGCTTGGAACTCAAAGCAAAAGCAAGTCTTTGCTCATTGCTCATCTGCTGCTGTTCCCTTGCAGGTGATCCACGCTCAGTTCTGCGCAACCTGTTACACGGGGTCTTGGATCTGCCATATTGGAGGAGAATAAAGCTAACGCATGGTCTGGGGCACAGGGACTGTCTGAGGAGCTGCACTCTGCCATGTTCTGCTGCGACAAGGAGATAAATGGCCACTGAAGGCTGAGCCTCTCCAGCTCCTAGTGACTGCAGAGAGGGAACTGCGTTCATTGCACTTCTCAGGTCATGCTCGTTCTAAGCAACAATGCTGGATAATCAGCTATTCAAAGCCATCTGGACTCGTTTGTCTATTTAAGTAGAGTGTCAGCTCTGGGCTAATCTTGCCAATTATCTAATCAACTTGTACCACTGAGAGCACTAGTGCAGAGATGCCTCTGTAGCGCTTATTCATTTGTGTGGTTTTTACTCAGTTTACACCTATGCTTCTTTTATTTTGCTGCACCATGTGAAGGTGCATGTGAGCTGCCTGCAGGGCATGGGCGAACTGAATGGAGAGGCTCTGGAAGGCTTCGCTGGGTTGGGGTTTTGCACCCAAAGTGCAGGATGGAGGCTTTGTCACGAGAATGATGATTTTCCCCTAGCTTGCAGAAAGGTCCTTGGTTTTCTTTCCTTATAACCTTGCTTAACCCAGCAGCTGCTCATGAAGGTTTTCATTTCTGATTTATCTCTCCTGGCTTGCAGCCATGCTCCTGAGAGCCAAATTGGGAGTGATTCCCAGTCCAGATGTGATGGTAGCTCTGTGGGGTAGCTCTATGCTGCCATGCTGCAGAGAGAGAAGTGGAGTATATGGATGGTTTTAAGTAACACGGTGATGTTCGTCTCAGAAGTCCTTGCTGGCTTACTCTTTTTATTCAGTCTGGGATTTGGGTTACCCAGCAGCGCATGTGTCAGCTCAACCCTGTTACCGGTTACATATCATAGTCCCCTACAGGAGCCTCAGATAAATGTTGTTTTAAACACTGCATTTTTCAACTTGGTCCACAATTTACCAGTGTGATATGCAACCTGTGTAAGACTGATCATTTCTAATGCTATAGAATAAATATTGATCTTGACACTGGCCCATTGTCCTGGTATGGGAGATGTGGAATAACTGTGCTGGGGTAGCAGTGTAGCAGAGGAAAGGGCTCCTCCTGGAAAATGCAGTCGTGGTGTGACAACAGCATGCAGACTGTCAATGCACAGACTCTCACTGGAACAAAAAACAAGTTAGGAAGTAATGATTAAGATGTTAAAACAAATTTTCATCAAGTAATGGGTTTACCCTGACAATATCTTCTTCCTAACCACAATCCAAAGATTTTGCTGTTGCTATTACCTGGAAAGCACTCTAGATATTATCAGGACAGGTAGTCTGATGAAATTTAGGATGGATATACCATTAGATGCCTGGTGCTTTAGTTATGATGTTACAATACTGATAAGGTAAGTGTAGTCACTACATCCTGTACTTATTTGCAAGCCCGTTCAGTCAGGCTAAGATACCGACTACATGCTTCTCAGTTGTGCAAAGATCTTTTGATTAAACATCTCTCCATAATCTTTCTGAATTTCATTCGCACTATGTACTTTCAGGTGCTGTACATATAAATGAGAATATTCGCCACTTTGTCAGTCCCTCGACAAACCTGGATATTGGTTGAACATTTTTTTTTCTTTCCACTCAACCCAAGTATTCTTGTCGCTTGTGAAATTTGTACCAAGTCTAATATTATTAAATACACATAGTTTTCTGAATAAGTCTACTTCAAATGTATGCACACAAACTGTGTATGAATAAAACAGATAAAGGAAAACTAAAGTCTACAAGATAGCATCATGTTGAAAATGAATGTTTCGCAATCATCCTGAAACACTGCGTATGAGTTCTAGACTTATTTCTAATACTTGCAAACAGGAAAGAGAATTACTAATCCTGACTAATCTATTGCAAGCAAGTGCTTTTCTATGACCTGAAGGACTGAAATAAACCCCATTTGTTTGCTTGCTTTGGAAAAGAACCAGTTTTTCTGCGTGGAAGGAAGCAGAACAGAAATGTGGCTCTTGGGCAAGAAAGGGGAATTTAACAGGGCTGCAAATCCCCCCTCGTTCTCCCCACTGACTGCATCATCTCACTCTTGTCCCTCTTCCCACTTTGCAAGAAAAAAAAGGATCCTAATACAAGGTTTTATAAAAAACCCCCACACTTTCCCTAACTGAGAAGCTGGAACACTTTTGTGCCAAAAAGTTACTGAAAGAAAGAGCAAGTGTACATTGAGCTGAGCAAGGGTGTCCAAGGAAGAAGAATGAACTCTTTTTTCTTTTTTTTTTTTTTTTAATTAGGGATTTAGGTCTGGATTTGAAGTTGCTGGTTCAAAGAGGAAACATTAAGCAAATTGGAGATGGCCTTCTTTTTACCAGACCTTACCACGTGGCAAGCCAGGGGAATCTTGTCCTGGATTTCAGTGGAAGTAGGGCTGAGAGAGTCAAACTAACCCGAGAGCCCCTCAGCACCAAAAGTTAACTTGTTTCTGTTGGACTGGGAGTCATTTGTAAAGAATTTTGATGCACAAAAATAATTACATAAATCTTAAAATTGGAGTGTTATCTGAAAGATACAAGTAGCTTCCTATAATTTTGAAACAGTATTTTTGACATTTCACTTTGAATTTGTTTCACATTTTTATTTCTTAAGGATAATTAACTAATTAATTTTACAGTTGTGGTCTCAAATGAGTAAAAACCAAGACCCTCCCTCCAAAAATACGTATCTGGGGTTCTGCTTCCCAAGATTGAGACTGCTTTTTTTCTAACCAGAGGTGCTACGCAATTGCAATTTGGTGAGGAGGCCCTTTTGTATTTGCATGTCCTGCAGAGAAGTCCCTGCTTGGCGGGAGGGTGCTGCTGCTCTGCCAATGCGCCACATGCTCTATCGGTGGAAAAGGTCAGTAATGGTTCTTTCTTGAGAAATTTTTTTAGTATCATGAAGAGTTTGGATACTTGAAGTTTTTAAATCGTCAGAGACACTTTGGTCAAACCCATTTGCTTTGGTACTGTAAAACTCTGTGGGAATCCTTTACGGATGTTGAAGAGAATTTTTTACTTGCTGGAGAACTTGCATTTTAAGACATACACATTCTTAAGTTATATATGTGTTTAAAATCTGATCATACCAAGGGTAGATAAGAGTGTGGAAAACCAGTGCCATCTTACTATAGATAAAAACTCACTGAGCAGCAATAGATCTCCTAGGCAGTGCACTGCACCCACTGTGAATTATTAATATCCTAATCTAGGTTCTGTTGAAGCTAGGGGAAAGATTTTCATCAACTCCAGAGGAAGCTGAATGAGGCTATTAGCTGGCCCCAGTGTTCACATTCGTACGTAATCACGCTAAAGGACTGCTAAAAATTGAGTGCTGGCTTATTTGTTACTATAGTGATAAGGAGGAGACCATTACTGTATATGTCCTGTTTGGACTGGTTGAAAAAGGTTGAAGACGATCTGTGCATTCCCCCCCCCCCCCCCCTTGTATTTCCATTTCACAATTCTTATCAAATTAACCTGTCAGAAATGTCCTCGTGGTTCGCTACGCTATGCTACAGTAGGTGATAACAAATTTCTGGAAACATCTGTTGCCATGCTTCAGTTGGGTAGATTTTCTTGAAGTTTAGGATGATGTAGCTTTTACTTTGTGTTCTGAATGACCACATGATGCTGCTGGACGCTGACACATTTTTGTGGCATTCTAGGCAAGCTCAGACCGCCTTCTCATGGGAGGTAAAACTCCTTCTGCACGGGGCAAAGCCGTGCCCTCCACCACTTTCTGGGAACGTGATAAAGGTCCTTTCATCCCTGTGACAGCAAGATCTCTGATAACTCAGCATAGTTTGTGACTGTGGTTGCTCCAAGGTTTATAGCCTGGGCTTTGAAAGGGTTTTTTTCTGTGCTTAGTGGGGTAGATAACAGTTGAGAAGAAGTTGCATTCTTCAAGCCTTTGAACAGAAAAAAGAGACTATGGAGTGTACTGAAGGAAAATGAATGAACTCCTATTTTTACAAAGCTAAAAGATAGCTTTCAGCTTCAGCACTTACCACCGATGGTTCAAGATGAGTCTGTGCATAGTAAGAGGGACGTGCTACGGGATGCACCTGATGTAACGTGGCTTTCTTTCCAAAGAGGGTACAGAACATGAGGATCATGCGTGCTCACCCGCAGGCCGCCCTGCAGCCCCAGCCGAGGAGGTCGCACGCCAGGTGAAGGCAGAGTGGACGGAGCTGTGCCACTTCAGAGGATAAAGCAGTTGCCATGGGGGGGGGGAAATATTATCCCACCTTCTGGAAAGGTTACTAGCTCTTGGGATTTTTTTTCCTTTATTTTTTGTTAACAGCTAATTTTAAATTTCTAAATTTTCTAATTTGTTACCAGCTAATCTCTAAATTGTTATCCAGAGGTTACATCTGCTTTATACTGCCTGTTAAGGTGTGTTAGTCAAAGTGAGCAGAGGGAAGTTTGCACTCGCACTCTTGTAATGTGAAAGAGCCTATGCAACCTGCACATTTGCAATTTTTTTTTAAATGACAAAACCTGAAGGGGAAGTATAGGATGCTGAACTTTTTACCACATTTGAGATTTGCTAAACAATTGTGAAGTTTGTGGTTTCACTCTAAGACACTGTGGGTTTAGTGAAAAGAGCAGCGCCTGCATTTAACCTTGTAGGTGTGCAGTTAATAACCTAAACACAAAAATGAGTAAGCAAAAACTTCCTTGTCTGGGCTTATTAGATAATTTTCAGCTTGTCATTAACTTGGTCAAGCCAAACTGGTATCTGCTGCATTCCTCAATGATTTGTGCCAAATCATATGTTTCAACCCTTAGTAATTTCAGCTGCAAGTCTATTTTAATCTTGCTATTTTTTTTAAATGTACTCAGCACTCTACACTAATACCCCTGGGTCCTCATTCTTCACGGTCACTTCAGGCAAATAAAAGTTTAAAAAAAAAAATCTGCCCAAAATGCATGTTTTTTTGAAGTTCTGTCAGCAAATCCTCATATAACGGAAACTGCAAGTGTAACTGCCGCGGTACCTGCTGCCAGGCAGGTGAGATGGGAATGCGAATGCAGTTTTCGTTCCCTGGCCAGCTACGTGCCCCGGCAGCTGGGAGGCACGGACTCCTCCATGACCTTGGGGCGAGCATTGCCACCTGTTGCCCTTTTTACACAAAAGCAGCCTGTGCCAGCCAGCAAGAGCAAGCGCTGACCTCTCCTCCGGGGAGAAGCAAACAGAGCCCAGGAGGGCAGTGAAGCATCCTGGCAGAGCAGTCTGGCTTAGAGTGTACAAAATGCTTGCGACCGGCACAAGAACCCTGGGCTTCACACGTTTGTCACCGCTGCTAAGGGCCCCTGCCTGCTGGCCTTGCGAGTGCCGCCCCAGAGGTGTCTGCATCCAGCACCGCTGTTACCACAACCAGATACTCCAGGCACTAGTGCTGGCTGCTGTTGCAGGGAGCATAGGTTAAAATGGCTCTTTCAAATTGATCGGTTGTATGATTTCTCTTTAAACATCTTTATAATATTAATTAATTTCAAAATGCAAATAATGAATGGGGGATCAAATAGGAAAAGAAATTGTAAACTGTATATATGTCTTCAAGTAAAATAATTGCTTTTAGTTTAGCTAATCTAAACGTGTTTGGCTTAATCAACTTAAATAATTTTTATTTAACAATAAACTTTAAGTCTGAACTTAAAATCGTTGCTCTTTTCACCTACTGCATTGATCTATTAATTTCTTAGCTCCTAACTCTGTTTCTCTCTTCAGCCAGGGAGAATAAATATACGCTGCCGTGCTGTCTTTGCCTTGTGGGAAAAAAGGTCATTATCTAAACAGTGACCCAACCGCTGGGGCGTTTTGCCTATATATCAAAATTCAGGCTGGTCACTTGTTTTCAAAGGTGCTATATGGTTTTGTTGAGAATAGGTCCTAGCCACTGAGAAGCAGTAATTGTACTGGGTTGTTTGGTGGCATCTGGGACTCACTAGCCCATTCTAGAGGCTCTAGTTCTGTTTCCTTAAGTGATATCTTAAAGTCTGAAAGTTGTCAAGGAGGACCGTCATTCTTACAGCAAAAAGAATCAGGTATCATAAAAGCAATGAGAAAACTAGTATGGAGAGAGCCTGGTTAGGATTTTGAGGTGCTCGCGTGTTGCTCCAGCCAGAAGCTGGCTGGCGTCGGTCTCCCTGGTCTGCTGGTGGACTGCACGGCACTTGCAGCCAGCGGAAACCTGTCTCTGTGTTCCATAACATGCTGTAAGTGCCATCGTACTTCATTTTAGGGTCTCCATGTACTCTATAAATTCCAAATTTATGGTAGTGATTAAGAGACTTTTTTTGAGAGTCTCTTAAAGCCTCAGAAATACATAAGAGATATAGCCATACAAAATTTGTATTATCACACAGAGGTTAAAAACCTTGAAATAGGATCTGCCACTGTTTCAGAGCAGAAAATATAAGGAAGGAACTTAATGTACTTATTTTTGAGATAGAGTAATTTAGGTTTCTTTGTCTCTAGTAAAGTTTGTTGCTGCTAGGTATTTCTAGACAGAGATTTTGGAAAATTTGTAAAGTACCAATATGTAGATGTCCACAAATGTTACATAAAAATGAAGTTAAGCACTTCAAATAATAATGTTTAATAACATTAAGCAGTTTGTTAGATGAAGTAGTATTCAAATATTCCTCCAGGCCCATATCTATAGGAGAAATAGTGATTTCATTACGAGGATGCACAATAAAAGATATTTTTCCAAAGATAAATGCCTACCTAGTGCTTTAAACAGTGTTGGATGTAGCTGACTCTAGGAGGTTTGCATCTTAAAACATTAGAAAACAATATAGAGAATAAACTTAAACTGTTAAAATATCCCCAGACATGTTCATGAGCCCCTCCCACAAGACAAGAGGTTGCACATCATCTCCTCACTGAGTGACTCCTCAGTAGTGACAGCTGATGTGCAACCTCCTGTCTTGTGTAGGGTAGGAGAAAGGAAGCAACCTCAAGCAGCCTCACACGTGCCTCTGGGCAGGAGCTTGAATGCTGGCAAGGGGAGGACAGCTTGCAAGGACAAACGTGCTCCTGCGTGGGGCAGAGGTTCCTGCATCCTGTACCAGGGATCCCTCTGCACCAGCAGGTGCTGCGTGAGGCGATGGAGGGTGGCACTGATGGCAGGCCATGGCTGGAGCTAGGGAAGAACAGCGGTATGATAAAGTGAGGTCTCCGAGGTGGGTAGTTGGGGTGGTAGGTGTTGTAAGCATGGCAGTGGGACGGGCTGGAGAAGCACTAGGTCAGAAGTGATGGCTTGACCGGCTCATGCTGTTCAGGAATGGGATAGGGGAACTTCATTTCCAAAAACGACTCAGTGTCCCAACTCCAAAGCTTGCTTGCGTCCATGCACTATGGCAGAGTGCATGCTAGCCAGTGCTGACTGGCAGGGAAATGGTGCCAATACCTTGTAGCTATTTTGTGTAGACAACTGGATATATGCTTAGCATGTAATTTGATTAATGGTGGTTCCTGATAACATAGGCATGGCCAAACAATGCTTATGTTCCACTTATTAACACCATTTTACCAAGGAGAGGCATATTTAGCCTGTTTTTCACGTCTATTTCCTATAACTGGGAGTTTGCATAGGAAGGTTTGTTATTCACAAGCCAGACCTATTTGTTTTCCTGTGCAGCACAACTCAGTGAATCACACCATCCCAGTGCGGAGGGTGGAATTGTTTCCACCCATTTCCAGAGAAAATACAGGTGATTTATGATGAAGGGCCTTGACAAGTTGTTCTTTTAATCCCTGGGTTGGCTTTTATCCCAAATGAAGATGTAGTTTACTGACGTACCTTGTTGTGGAATACTTCAATGGGGTGTATGTTGGCCACGCTGATCTTATCCATGTCCTACAAGTCTTTCATTAAAAATATTCCCAGGGCTCGTCTTCCCCACAGCGTTAACCTGTGTGTTGGCTCTAGCTCTCACCCTGTCTAAACACAGTCTTGCAGCGAAGCGTGAAGGAGTATGCAACCTCAGTTTTGTAGCCAAGTAGGAGAATTGACTAAAGCCTGAGCTACTCCAGCTGCCAACCTGAGATCCCTGCACTTAGTCCCCCTTTCCCGCAGGAGCCAAGCGCTGGAGGAGGGCTTGCCACACATGGGAATCGTAAGGTTTTTCCAGAAGCCTGTGTTTCAGCGTCTTTTTATGCTCAGTGGTATTACATGGGTGGCTCCTGTGAATCTTCTCCCTCTGTTGAAGCTAGGCAGCTGATAACCTCCAAGGCCTGCTCGCCCATCATCTTGGACTGGCACCTGCAGGCTCGCCTTGTTTGGCACTTGATGGGCTCAGGCAGATGAGATGTGGGGCCATCCTTTCAAAAGCAGAGCTCTGTTTACGCACATCGTTTAAGTGTTGTGACATAGGCGTTATATGAAAATGCACATGACAGAACTGATGTACATGTCCCAGTATGCAGATGTGTTTTGTAAGAAATAAGGTTCATTGAGGCTTTTTTGAATGCTAGGCACTAATTTAAAATCAAAGCACCAAAATCACTATGTACAAGCTCTTTGGCTTTTGGAAAGGGCTTGGTCCTCATTAATTCTTTCTGTGTGCCGTTTCTGGCCCCTGTAGGCACTAATGTTGAGTTGAAGGAGCCCAAATGAATCCTTGCAGCGGTGCAGCACGCTGGTTAGCCGGCAGGTCTGGGGAGGTGAGCACGCTCAACTTGAGGTATCTTTTAAAAGCAGATGTCCCTTGCAATGACATCTGGCCTGCTCCCGGGGCTGAACTTGTGCTTGTGCACCAATACTCATTAGAAATAGTTGCGAGGAGGTGTGGGTATGTGAAGAATGTGAAAACATGCCGTGCATTTGGAAGTCATTGCTGGCGAGGGACGTTCAATATACTGTAGTCTGGCACTACTTGGAGCTCTGCTGTTCAGTTTTGCGTTAAACGTGTGCTGGTGAACTGTAAACTGTAGCAAATAAAACAACTTACTCCTTTTGTCAGCCAGAAAAGATTGTGCTCAGGATATGTTCCAACCGAAAAGATGGTATTTTATTTTTTGACACAGACACTTCGTTTCTCAGTTGGAGTTTAAACATAATAAATATTTAACTTCTGAGCTTTCTTGCTCTGATTATTTCTGTGTAATATTTTACTCAATATTCAGTTAAGCAAACGGAACTTTATTGTCAGTTTATGTATTTCTGTAATGTAGCTTTATACATTGCAGCTTCTGTTCTCAAGTAGATTTTAGAAGTAAAGAATGTAACCTTTTATCTTTTTTGTGTGATGCCTTTGACTCTCCTCCAAAGGATAGATATGCAGAGCAACAGTGATTGGGGAAAATATTTTACAAAAGGAAAAGTGAACAAATGGGCATGGTTGGCTTATTCGTATTGCGCTGGCAGAAACAAACAGCAGAACATCCTACTTATGTTTGTGGTTTTACTTAAATAACTCAAATTTGAAAAGCTTCATGTTGATCGTTTGGATGAAGCAAGTAGTAAACTTGCAAGTAAACTTGCGCACATGTACAGCTCGGAGGAGGAAGCGGGGAAATGCAGCCTGTGAACCAAAGTCCAGAGAAAGAAAGAGGACTGTTGGCAAATGAACTGGCTTTAGCACAATTTAATTTGCTTTATGCTGGCTTTTCCAGTCCTGTGTCATTACACAGGTACCTTGTCATTTGAGGAGTAACATTCATGTTAGCCTGACATAAGCAAGCTGAATCAGTTATGGCCAGGTTGTCTTCTTTTTACTGGACAGAATAGTACTTCCATAGGACTCCTCTATCTCCTTCATATCTTCTGGGGTTCACACTGACACCCCAGTGCTGTGGAAAGGGCAGTTCCTGTGTGCTGAGTGTGAACTAAATGGGGACTTTGTCAGCTCCTACCAGCTGCTGGTCATCAGAAGATCTCAAACCATAAGCTACATAGATCCCAAACCACAAGCTTCAAGGGAGTAGGGGGCAGGAGAAGGAGAAATAGTTGATAAACAAAGACAGTAACAGAAAGTGGAAGGAATGGTAGGCATAGCTGAAAAATCCTTTCTGCATTTTAAAAACCCACAAAATCCTCAAAACCCAACAAAATAATTGCATGTTTGAAAACATGTATTTGCTATTTAAGTTGGCTTTCTAGTTTTGTTTCCATTTTTTTTCTGAAAAATCTCTCTATATATATTTGTGTATGTATGTGTATATATATCATGTCTCTTTTCTGGTTTGCAATGGAAGTTTTGCAAATGTTTTTTTCCTGTGCTTTTATACAGGGGATTTCATAAACACTTTATTTTTGTGGCTAGATACCTCAATGTTTAGAAGACCTGTATTTCATGGAACTCATTACCTTCATGACTTCCTTACTTCTGTCTTTCTAAGTTGAAGAACTGTTTAAGGTAACATAACAAGCGTGACCGAAGCATGGTTTAGGCTGGCCCTGCCCAGACCTTCATCTGCCAGTACAGCCCATTCATGACATCAGTATGTTTGAGTTTGCGTTCAAAGAAGGAAGAAGGAAGACAGATGACTATGGTATTCGGGAAATCCCCAAATATATTTTCCTCTCTGATGTAGGACAGAATTTCTTACTTCTGGGAGGCTCTTACTTTTGGGATATTTGCTGTTGTGCCTGATACAATGAGGTTTCTTCAGGTGAAAATGCACCTGTATAGTGAGATAGACCTGGAAAAAAATGGCATAGAAATAACCAGATTCAGTTGTCCTAAACAAACCAGTCATCTGTTGCAAGCCTACAATATCTTATTCTAGTCTATTCTTCACACAGTACCTTTTTGTCTAGCCCTAGCTGTCATATAACCTCAAAGAAACTTAGGTCCCCATGTCACCACTGTCTTTCAATGTGTGGCAGGAATACTGCAGGTGACATGCAACCAGACACATGCCATATATTTCTATGAGAGCAGGGCATGCTGGTGTCGCTGCCAGTGCCCTGGGGACACCTGTAGACCTTAATGGCCCTGAGCAGCCCCACCTGGGACCCCTACCCACACCCCTGCCCAGTGGTCCAGGGGCTCCACTTAAGCTGAGGCCTGGGCCATGCCATTCTCAGCCCTCTTCTTTGCTCTCCCAGCTTCCTGATTTGTTTTTCCTGGATGGAGCCTGGAAGGACATTGCAGGTAGCTTGTCTCCAGCCCTGTCTCCTGGATGAGCCCTAGACATATGTCCCAGCCTTGTCTTCAGTCCTGGTGCTGGCTCCTGCTGCTCCCCACTGGGTCTCTGCATGTACCCCAGCCCTGACTCATATCCCAACCTGCTGCGGGTTGTCGGCAGAACTGGTTGGTGACACCTACGTGGGTGCTCTGGGACTGCTCCTCGGGGGAGAGCATTGCCTCTGCCGGAGCTGCCTTCGGCTCCTTGCTGACTCCCTGCTATGGAGTGACCCCACTCCCCCTTCCTGCTCCCTGGCGTTTCCCGTCAGGATTTATATTCCCTTTCTCAAGTGTATAAAACAGTTACAAATGCAAAACAAACGTTGTTCCATTTCCCGCTAGGAAGAGGGTTGACAAGACATAAGTAACTATGCCTGCTCCATGGATCGGGTAGCTCATGTTTTTTAATTGCAATATATGCTAGACATTTTGAAGTGCTTATTTACATAACATCTTTGTTTTTCTTCTCTTGAGATTCCATGCAAGTGTTAGCAGATGCAGATACAGTATGGTAGAAGACCAGGCAGTCTGTTTTGTATAAAAATGATACACTTGGGATGGCTCTTAAATGGTACACTTGGGATAACCCGATTCAGTAGAGTGATGTGCGTGCCCTGTAAATCAAAATAAAAAGAACACAGCTAAGCGATTTTTTTTTCTGGCAGATGCTTAATTTACATTGTCAATGATAGCCAATACATGTATATAAGAACAGTACTTCAATATCAATATTATTGGGAAAAGCAAATGCTGGTGCTGAAAATTCTGTAATACCCATACATTGCTGAAATGGAAATCCTCTGTTTTGGGTAATCTATTTACAGGGTAATTGTCCTGTTAACGAAATGGTCCTGGGGAGAAGAGGGGTCCAAGAAAACTGGTTGATTTTTCAAGGATCACCTTCTCCAAGCTGAACAGTGGTCCATCCCCATGTGCAGGAAATCAAGCAGAGATGATCCTTCCCCTCCACTCAGCACTGGTGAGGCCACACCTGGAGAGCTGTGTCCAGCCTGGGCTCCCCAGTACAAGGGAGACATGGACGTACTGGAGATAGGCCAGTGAAGGGCCATGAATACGGTAAAGAGACTGGAGCTTTTGTCATACAAGGGGAGACTGAGCAAGCTGGGATTGTTCAGCCTCAAGAAGGGAAAGCTTGAGGGTAAGGGGGATCTTGTTGGTGTGCATAAATAACTGTTTTTGGCTGGGGGGCGAGAGACGGAGGCAGACTCTTCTCAATGGTGCCCAGTCAAAGGACAAGAGGCAATGGGCACAGACTGGAATACAGGGAATTCCCTTTAAACAAGAAAGCCAGAATCGCCTTTTGGATCTCTTTATTTACTTATTTGGTTTATCTGATGTACTTAATGAGAGCAGATTTCCCTAGTGAAATGGGTTTAGAGCCTGTATGCCCTGTACGTCGATAAAAAGAGTTGGTGACATCTGAAATACAATTTAAAATGCCAATGTAGTTGTTAAAGGGTCCTAGCCCACGCTGATGCCCAGGAGCCAGGTTCCTTAGCTCCCCTGTGTATGACAGTCCAATATTGTCATTGTAGATTTTGTTTATGTACAGTTCCTACTTCCCTGTTTTCCTGTTTTCTGTATATGTTTTTGTAAGTAGTTTGGTTGAGGCTGGGTCCCTCTCTTCTCTGATCAGCTGGAAAAAAGCCAATTTCAGAGAGTAATGTAGTCCCTGGATGTATAATCTGGTGAGTGTCAAGTAGGAGTAGAGAGGTGATACCTGGCATTAGTGAGATACCTAGTTAAATATTGCGTAGCTGGGAGTTTTGCAATTTCATGTTGATGACAGGATTCATGAAAAGGTATGTACGAGAGAGAGAGACTTTTTGGAAACCCTCTTTCCAGTGAGAGACAAGAGAAAATCAGTTCACTGAAGTTTCTCTGAGAGGGGGCTAAAACATGTGGTTTATGGCCCTTAGAAACCCAAATGTGGAGAAAGATGTGATAATGAAGGATTAATTAGCATAGTAGATAAAATCATAACGAGTTTTGGCAGTTGGCAGATGGAAGCTAGATGCATTCGGGACAAAACATGAAGTCACCAGTGCCTGAGACGGTGCATTTCTACACCACTTGATTCTTTCATCCAAAACCCCGGACGTAATGCAAAAATCACTTGGCAGAGTCTGGCTGCGCCTACACGAGCATGAAGTGTGGTGCAATAGGAACAAACCAGCAGAGCCCAGCCGCGGCAGAGCAGCTGATGTCCATGCTACCTGTGCTTTGGGGCTTTATTTGGACTAGCTTTAGTGGTGCTACGGACTCCATGCCCATTAGCAGCTGCAGTCAATCAGATGCACTCCTGGATTACATGCTTCCATTTCCTTTCCTGAGAAAGGAATTTAGTTTGCATCTCTGAGCCCCTCCACAATGTGAACCCAAGTGCTGTTAACTGGGGACTATCAGCAGCTTCACAAGTGCCCTCCTCCTTTGTGCTAAAAAGTGAATATAGGCTCATTCCTTTGTTAAAAACTCTATTTTGCAGGAAGTCCTATGCCTGGTATACTCCAGTATAAACTGAAGCATCAGGAAACAGCGCTCACCTTTACGTAAAATAAAAGTACGTCCAATAATTTACAAAATATTTTTTATATATATATGAATGTGTATAGTCTCAACCCCCACAGACACCTAAAATAACTCAAATAATATCCATGAAACACAGGAAAAACTATGGCAATGCAGAGTGTGCAACACAGTGGGACGCTGAGGTGTGGGTTGATGATTTACAGGTCGAACGGACTGATGAAGCACACGGCCAGACCAAAACCAGTTAAGATAACTGTGAGAGGTCACTGACACGGCCCCAAGTGCCTCTGCCTTACCAGGATGCACCTCCAATCCACAGCCCCCTCACAAGCAAAGTTTAGTGGTGGTGAACAGATGACTCTCCGGATTGCAACAAGGTCATTATCCTCTTCCAATGCTTTCACAGGGAAACATACGTCCTTTTAGCCTGTTTATACCGGATGCAGATGTCTTTTGCAAAGCTGTAAGAAAAACTTCCCTTGCAAGCTGTCATCTCAGATTTGTAAGGTATGAAGCGATGCTCCCTGCAGCGCACGTGCTCTTCTCGCTTGCTTGCGATTTCCCTGCAACTTGTGCCCGCACGTACAGTACTTCCCCCGCCCTCACCGGGGTTTTGTATGAATTACTGTAGCACCCGCAGACCGGCAGTCCGAGACACCCGAGCGATGCCACGGAGACTGTCCCGGGCGGCAGGGGGGCGGTCGCGGGAAGACGTCAGGCGAGCGGCCGGGCCGGGCCGTGGCCCCGCGGGCAGGGGCAGGGGCAGGAGCAGGGGCGGGGAGGGGGGCGGGGAGGGGGGCGCGGCGGCGGCGAGGCGGCCGGGGCGGGCCGGGGCCCTAGCGCCCGCCGGGCGGCGCGGACGGGAGGGCGGGCGGAGGAGGCGGGCTCGCCACACGCACACGCCGCTCCCGCCGTGCTCGGCTTAAATAGGGCGGCGCTGGGGGAGCCGCGCAGAGCCGTGGTCGTTGTTGCAGACGCCGCCGGGAGGTGAGCAGGGCTCGGGGGCGTCGCTGCTGCCCGGGGACGAGGCCGCGGGCCCGGCCGCGCTGAGGGGCGGGCGGCGCTGCCGCCGGCGCGGGACCGGGGGCTGTCAGGGATGCGCCGGCCGTAACCTGCCCGGCCGCCGCTGAGGCGTGCTGGCTCCGCCGGGGCCTGCCGGAGCCGCCGCCGCCGCCCTGCCCTTCACCGCGGGGCTAGGGCGGCCTGCGCGGCCGCTGTCACCTGCGGGGCCGGGCGGTTGGCGGTGAGGGGCGGCGGGTGCCGGCGGGGCGGTCCCGCTGCCCATCCCCTCAGGCTGCCTCTCTGGGGCTGCGGGGTTTTCCTTTCCGCCCCGCGGTGGGACCAGCGTCCCATGGAGCCGGCTTGGCTTCCCCTCGCACAAAAGCCTTCAGGAAAGCGTAGCCGGCTGTCTCCGGCTTCCCCCCAGCGCTGCGGCAGCTCCGGCTGGCAGGGCATTGTTCCGGCTCCAGCGCTGCCCTCTCCCCCGGCACGGCCCGGCCCGGGGTAAACAACTCGGGCTGCAGGGTGGTCGCCCCGGTCCCGGAGAAGCAAACCTCTGCGCTGCCCGGCCGCTCAGCCGAGCAGCAGGCTGGGGAGCGCAGTGCTGCGTGTTAACCTGAGGGGTTTAATGTTTAGTTGCTGGACCTTGTCTTCAAGTAGGTTGTTCTTGCGGGCATGAATGCAGCATGTACTTGAAGCAGCTTTTTTTTTAATTTATTTTTAAGCAGTTGAGAGCTCGTGTGGAAATGTAGTGTGAGGCAAACTGGCCTAAAATGGAAGATTGAGTGACTTTGACTTTGCAGGCCTCCTCTCTGCTGCTAGGTAGGACTTGCAGTGCTCCAGCGCAGGGATTTAGCCTGGTTACACGATGCTTTTGTTCTAGGATGCATACATTTCTCATTCCTGTTGAACAGGAATTGCAACACTTGAAGCCTTCTGAATTTCTAAAGGGCATGTCTCTGAGCTGTCTGGGGTATTAGAGACACCCTCTTGGACCTAGTAATCCATCTAAACACATGCCTCGCTTGGGTTAGAGTCTGAGATATGATTGTCAGGTCCTGTGATAGGAAAGAGTGACATCTAAAGAAACTGCTATCGAAACCCTGTGGTTCTATAATCTGTACCTGGACCACAGAGCTGTTCCATGTGTTGTTAGCAGATTTTTTTTTTTCATCCACACTGCTTTACAGGGAACCATGCAGTCTCCTGAGCCTGGTCAGGAGTGTTTGTATTTGCCTCTCTGCTTTGGAACATGCTCTCAAACTTGCGAGCTGAGATTTCTCAGCTCAAGAGATTTGGATCAGATTTCTTGGATCAAGAAATTCTGAGTGTAAGAAGGCATTGAGTTTAATGAAAAATACCTTTCTTGTCCTCTTGCAACAATTGCGGTATTAATAATGCAAAAACTGGAATACAAAGTTCTTCGTGGAATCATACTGTTACTGCTTGATTCTTTAAAGTCCAAGGATATCTAGCTTGCTTGTATTGGAATATGAAGATGGCTGATGGGGAAAATCTAAAGCTTGTAATTACAAGTAGCTGTGGTGTGTAGTGTATTCAATTCAAGGTCTTGAGCAAATGGCCTTAGCCTATTCTGAGGACTGCATGATTATAATGAATTTAAAAGGCAGCTTCTAAATTTGGTAGATGCTCTTTTACACCTACAAATCAGCCAACATGAGGTTGGAAGTAAGTCTTCAGTTCTTGATAAGCAAACCCCCAAGTAGCCTTTTGCTTCAAGGGCAAGTACAAGGTTGGTATTGGCGGAAAAACAAAACCAGTAATTCAAAATGGAAGGAAAGACAACTTTAAAATACTTATTTGGGTAAGTGACTCTCCTGCTTCCTGAGTAAAGTCTCTGTAGCTGACTCTCCTACCTCATCACTCTGTTAGAAATTAATACTGCATGGGATTTTTTTTTTTGGAGGAGATAGAGGTAGGTTATACCTTCACTGTCCTGGGTGTGTTGATCTCCAGTGGGGAAGAGTAAGCGGTTTCTTCTCTCTCTCTTTCCCCTCCAGGAAAACGCCGCTTTGACTAATGTGAGCAATAGAAGATAGTAGTAGGTTATTGTGTTTTGTTTTGGTTTTTTCCTAAATCTTGTTACTACAGTTGATTGAAATGGGTAGACTCAAAAAGGCTAATAGCACCAAATTTTTCAAATGTGCAGCAGAGAGGGAGAGAGATTCTGGCCCGAGGGGATACATCGCTTGATAAATTGGGCTTCTGGTAGTCTGATGAATAGACTGCCTGCCACATCCTACTTGCCTGCTGTGCTAAATTACAAGTTCAGATATGTTAAATGTTTTAATATGTTAAATATAACCAGCAGTAACTCCCCAGAAATCCTCACAAATAGGAGGGGAGGTGATTTGATCATTAGTAAATGGTTTTGCGTGGGAGTTTACAATGCCATGTGGCTCAAGGAAGCACTGCTGTACAGCATTGACCTTTACAGGCGGTAAGCTCAACCCTGGCTGCAGATGGGGGGGGCTTGCATTTCTGCAGATCCTGCCTGACTCCTGAAAGAAGGACACTGGATAACACAAGGCTTCCGCTTTCTCTTGCTGCCTTTCATGTTGGGAGATATTAATCTATAGAGAGTAAAATATGATAGTAAAATACTCCTTTTTAGTTAGGATTTGAATCTTAGTAGTACTGGTAGTTGGTCCAAAACTGACTGAAAACAGCTTGCATGGTTTTACTGAGATTTAGGGGAAAATGTTTTTTGTTTTTGAAGTTGAATCGTTTAAGGCTTATAGCAGAAGTGCATGATGTCCTGTTTGCAGAAAAGGTGTTCTGGCTTTCTGTATGAATTACTGTTCTTAAACCCAGAACTCTTAAGCTTTTTAGTTTGATACTGCATGTGCCTTGTCTTGAAAACTTGGCCTCTGCAGTTGGGCTGCATTAATAGCCTGGTGAGGGTGGATTAGTTTCCTAGGAAAGCTAGAAGAAAATGCTTACTATCTCTGACTCAGGGAGATACAGGGATACCTTGATACCTGAGGTCAAGAGGTTGCTTGGTTTGTCATACTCGTGATGCTGGTGTTGAGAGGTCATTTGGTATACCAGTTGCTTCTCGTAAGTACTTGCTGATCTGTCCAGTCTCAGTGTTAAGGGTTATGGATTTTTTTTAAATATCATTCTGAATGTAAACACTATCTAGTGTGATGCAATGTGGCTTAGTGTGCCTGACCCAGGTTGACTTCTGCTAGACTTCAGGTGACAGAAGTATGAGTAAGAAGCTCATTCTTGCAGAGTCTCAGGTGAGCACTTGAAGCATGTGTTAACTTGATGTTGCATACTGGGCTTTCTGAATAGTAGCCTTTTCCTGGGAGGAGTAGAATGAATAAGTTGGTATGATCTACTCAAGCTGTTAATGCCACAAGAAAGCTGCTGGTTTGTAGCAATTTGCTTCTGTAGGGTGATTTTAATCTAAACTGTATTTGGATTGAGGTTAAATTAACAGAGTAGTGCCATGATGTACTTGCAAATCAGAGTTGTAGGGATGCAGTTCTAATGGATAGTAATTTAGGCTGCAAAATAGATATTTGTAAGCATCTTCTGTGGTCTTTGAAGATGAGAAACCGATAAGACTGTTTAGTGACACATTTTGTGTGTATAGGCATGGATCAAAGGAAACTTAAATTGATCACTGTTTCGAAGGTTTTAGTGGGAAGTATTGGTTTTCCTTAATATACAGGGTTACCAAGTGCTGCTGGAGGACTGTAGTTGCACAAAAGGCATTGAGCAGGTTCTTGTCATGTGGTTCAGCTCCTGAACTTGAATAAACTCCAGTGGCCTCATTGGTGTGCACTCAGATTACTTGTTGGATGTCATTAAGAGGCAAGAATCCAGGTGTTGTTCCATTTGATTGCAAGAGGATTGCAGATAAACATCTGAGGACAGGGCTGTGACTTTCCTTGTAGATGGGGACAGAGCCGTGACACATCAGTGTCAGAAGTAGTGCTCCTTAAAGGTTGCAGCAAGAGTCTTAGCTTCAGTTGCAGCTTATGAAGTAAATCACCATTGCCCA
This sequence comes from Aptenodytes patagonicus, assembly GCF_965638725.1. NCBI lineage: Eukaryota > Metazoa > Chordata > Aves > Sphenisciformes > Spheniscidae > Aptenodytes > Aptenodytes patagonicus. Next base: position 37,378,797 of record NC_134952.1, read on the forward strand.
ACTGATGGGGGCTGAATCTAGCTTCCAGGCTGCTTCCCTCTGGTCCTGCCTTGTCCCAAATGCAGGAACAGAAACTGAACCAGCAGAGGCAACGTGAACTACTGCATAATGGCCCTGTGGTTGCTTAGAGCCAGACCTGGGGGGCTGAAGGGGGGTTGGAGGTGGGGGTTGAATATTAAGGACCTGCTGGTTCCTCTCTGTGCATGGGATGGGTTCCTCACTAACAGCTTTTTAGTTCCTCCCTCTACTGTTGCAGGAAAGCGAATCTGTCAGTTACTGCTTTAAAAGGGGGGTTTATAGCTCTGAAGCCTGGCTGGGTGATCTAGGTGATTCTGGGTAAGATGAGAATGTGTAGTTTTTTTAATTGGGGGTGGGGGGTGGGTGGAGGAGGAGGGCAAAGTAGTGGATTAGACAGTTCAACAATACTTGGTTTCTTCAGGAAAGTCCTTTGTGGCTACAGAGTGACTGTCACATCATACATGACATGACAGGCCTCACCATGGGAGACATCTTGCTGTTGTATTCATGTTATACAAGGCTTAAACTGAGGATTCTCCTTCATAGGTAGATTCTCATTCTACCTATGCTACTTTGCTGTATCTTGAAGGGTGGTTGTGGTTTCCTTGCTGGTTATGGTTTGGCTCTGTCACAGGTCGTTGCAAGACCTCAGTCAAGTTACTGCCTTGACTGCAGAGCAGGGGGAGAAAATCCTGGGAGGACTTTCATACAGTGTTTGGGGTTGCATGCTTAAGGTGTAGTACTACCAACAGTCCATCCCTTTCCCCAGCTGTGCTGTCTTGTTTCCTTCTGGGAGCTAATGGCTATCTGGCCATCCAGACCAGAGTTGATTTAGCTGAGAACTAGCATCAGAACTAACCCAGGAAAATGGTGTTTGCCAGATCGCCTCCCTGGTGTGACCGTGCAACCAGATGAGTGTCTGGCCAGCACAAAGAGGGTTGTGGGAGCATGTATCTGGGACAGGTTGGACTGACTCAAATTTAAGCTGATTGTAAATGCACTCTGAGATTAGGATTATGTATTTTATTCAGACAAAAGGATTTCTCTTGTTAATAGCCAAAGCTATTTGTTGCACCCTCTTTTATACTTAATAAAGGAGCTAAAACATGATTCTGCGCTTGCTCTTTCAAAGGATGAGTGGAGAAAGACTTAAGTAAAACAGATCTGTGGGAACTGTGCAGTGTAACCTGTAACAGTAAGAAAACAACAAACTGCAATGCCAAGTAGCTGTCAGGATAACTCAAATGTGTATGGGTGGCTGATCCCCTGCTCCAGCATATCATAGTGAAAACATCTTAGTGCAACGTTGCTCATAATAAGAGATAGGCAACTTGTCTTGTAGCTTTCTCCTGCCTGCAAGAGGCTGTGGAAATAACACAGCCACTTCTTTTACACAACGTGGTGGACCTGCCTTTATGGCAGGCCACTGCAGTGCTAGTATGCTGTTCATCTAAATATTAGGATAGAGAGGAAGAGAGGCCGTTGGTTCTTGGGGTTGTTTTCTTGGCAATACAGAAGCTGACGGCTGCTCTCCTGTTCTCTTCCGTTGCACTCGAACGATGTCTGGCTATGGATAGACAATAGGCAGGCTGCTGCCTGCTGTAAACAGCCCATTGTACACTGAGAGTAGGAGCAGCAAAGAACGGTGGAGTCCTGCCAACTTGGGTCGTTGCCTTGAGATACTGGCTATGCTGTAAAGAATGAGTCTTGGGTGCTGCGGGGTGTGTGTGAGCAGAGAGAGCTGGCTTTGTCTGAGCCATACAGAACTCCTTAATTGAATTGATACCATGAGTTCAGAGGGATGCTTTCATGGGCTGGGTTTTGGGAACTGCTGTTTCTGTGGGGGTGGCCAGGACAGGTAGTTTTGCCCTGTTATTAAAACCACTTTCCCATATCAGTCTGGTATCGTTTCTAAACTTACAAACAAACCAAGGTCTACTGGTTGCATTGAGGAAGAACTGCTTTTGACCTCAAATGTTGTCCATTCTGCTCCAAGTTTTTTGCTACATGTAGCAACCTGAGTATCACAGACTGGTACTTCTCTTATCCAGGATCCTTCTTCCTTTGGGTCTCCAGCTGTGACTTCCGATTATTTGCTATGCCCTGTCTCGCACTGGGGCTGAGTTTGTGAGTCTGTTCCTTGTGGTCCAGATCCTGTCTGGATGAGAAGCAATTGCAGGACCTGAGTTTGTGAAGAGAGCATGGCTTTTTTGCTTGTTTTGAGTGAGCAGACTTAGCTGGGTCCCTCCTTGAGGAAAAGGACTGAAAGCCAGATCCTAGCTCCGCTGGCAAGATCTTTGTATCAATCTAAAGGCTCTAAACTGCTCTCCTTGGTCACGGTAAAGACCCTGGGTGTCTGATGGGATTGGAGTATGAACCAAGTAAATACTGAGATGGATCAAAGAAGGCTGAGAGGCATTGAAACCTCCTTTTTTTGATGGGGCGTATTTGGATGCATATGTTAAGAATGTGGATTTTATTCTCCCTGTTGCATCTGGCTTTGTCTTAAATACAGAAAACAAGAGTTGATATGACTTAGCAGATAGTGCTAAAGCTAGGAATTCCTTAGTCTTGCGGAAAACTCTGTCCTAACCTTGTTTTTGTGCTGATGAGGCAGAAGGTGTAATAAAAATGTCATCCCTCAATATAAACCTAAGCAGTAAAATGTGTTATTACATAACTGATAACTTGCAGTATAACTGCTCAAGAAAGGTTTTATGTTACAGGCTGCTCTACAGACTACTGGTCAAGAAAATGAAAAGTAGTGGTGTGCATCTTTTTTTTTTTTTTTTCCCTTCACCTAGGCTGAAATCATAGCAGCTCCTTGACTACAATGGGACTCGTGAACTGTTTACTTCAGTTCTAGTTAGCTCTAATGGCACCACAGCCTTTTGAAAGAGTAACTCTAATTACATTGCATTCCTAAATCATATAGTGTGTGTGTGTGCAGGACACATGACTAATGCAGAGAGGAAAGCAGTATCTGTTTTAAAAGTCAAAGGTGCTTATTGTGGGGCTTGAGGAGGAAAGAGCTAAGCTTGCTCTTAGCCCTTACATACATTATAGCCTCCTTTTTCTAGTTTCATAACATGGTATCTGTGATATACCCAAAATGAACTTGCAAGCTGAGACTTCCTTGTTGGAATGACTTTTTATTCTTACTGTTCATCTGTGTGTATTAAACCTTAAGAGGCAGTTTTCATGCCTGCAATGGCTAATGAGCATGATTTGTTGCATAAAAAGCAACAGCATGGTAATCCTAACTATTAAGTCAGTAATTGATCTTTTTTTTTTATGACAAGGGAAGATGAAGAGGTTCCTTGTTATTACAGTCAGTTCTTCTCTACCTTCCATTACTACAGCCTGACGTGTTGTGAATTTTGAGTATAGTCTGCTGCGTATCACAGTGCAAATAACCAAAAGGCATTTCTGTAGTGGCCCTGCACTGCATATCTGGTGATGAAGTCCTGTACCCTGACGCTATGCCATAAGAGCAAAGGAAGGGGGGGAGGATGGGCAGTGCCTGCAGGCTGGGCAGCTCTCAATGGGTCTGAGATGGTTCCAGAGATGGAACTTGATTCCATCCTGATGCTGCCCCCATCTGTGACCTGACTTCAGCCTGTCCTTCTGCTAACATTGTGAAACCATGGGCCCTTTGAACTATTTTCATGGCTTTTTTGCTGTCTGTAGCAAATCCTTGTCCAAATACTGGTTAGACTTTTTGTGAGCTAGACAACTCTTCTGTTGCCTGGCTGAATAACTGAGTGCAGCAGTAAAGATGTCAAGGGCAGACTGTAAACTAGAGATTTTCCTGTAGAAATATGAAATCTTAGCCTGGTATGGTTGGTTTTAAAAACTAAGCAGCATATAATTCAGCCTGTTCGGATTTAAGTGTCTCCTACGCTGCCATCCTGCAGTGGTGTATTGTTACACAGTATGTTCTAGCTATTTAGACACACATTTTGACATTCTTTAGGTCCTTTGTTTAATTTTATTGTCCATAGGAAATGGCTGGACCTAAATTATCTGAGTAAATACGTCTCGGCTCTTCAAGCAAGTTGCTTCCCCCCCACCCCGACAGCGGCCGTTGTCAGCCGTCGCTGGGTGGCAGGAGGCTGAGCTGGTGACAGGCGCCTGTGAGCGCTGCTGCCAGCCGGGTGGGCAGGCGCCCTTCAGCGGGCGGTGGGGTGACTGGGTGCGGGTTGCCATTGGCCCCGGGCAGGCCAGCCGCCTGCTGCTTACCTCTCACCTAGTGGGCAGGAGCTGGTGGGTTTGGCATGTGACAAATGTCCCGGGAGACCTTGGCTGTAGAGGAGAGCACCAGCTGAGCTGACTGCAATCCCTTTTTTCCGCAGCTGGTTCTTGCTGTGGAATATCCATGGCAGTGAGCGCTGGCGGGGAGCAGCCTCTTTCGTCTCTTCCTTCTGTGTGAACGTGACAAATCAAATGTGCTTCCTGTGCTTGATTATATTGCTGTGTGCTGCTGCCTTGGGCCTCCTTAGATGCTGCTTTAGTCAGCCTCATGACCAGAGATAAATTGCTGGCATGGTGCTGGGAGAAATAGGAAGCTTGCTAGCATAGAGGAGCTATGGGAGGATATCAGCTGTGAAGGCAGCTTGCTGTAGTGAGCTCTCTGTGCACGACTGGAGGGAGAGTAGAAAAGAGAGTGAGTTTATTTAATGGACTTAAGAGATGAAAAATCCTGCTGTGCTACTGTAGGATTAGGATGCTCTGTTAGGTTAATGCAGGCAAGTTAACGCCTTATACCCCTGTCCTCCATCTCTCCGACTTCCCTGTTTGGCACTTGCTGTTTAAACAGTCTTATAGCACAGCTACTCTACAAGTAAATATTTAGCATCTGTGAAATGCTGTCCAAAAAAAAAAAATTTGTTAAAATGCACTGTCTGTTAAAAGCATTATTAAAACCCTGCAGAAATTGCCTCCTGTCAGCCCCACCTGTTTTTCTAGAGTATGAATGAGTAATTGCTTGCTTAATTAATTGCAGCACTGAAGTCTGAAGGTATTGCCTGCCTAGTGGCAGATCAAATTACTTTGACAGTGGGAAGCTAGCTGGACAAAGCATACATTGCTCTCCTACAACAACAGTGAATCGAAAGGGGATTTCAAATATTTGTGTGTAACTTTATTTCATATCAACAGATTTCAGCATCAGGACAACTGCACTGAACTGCAATGCAAGCACATGAGTTGTTTAGACACCTACGAATGCCAGAACTTGGGGATGTCAGACAGTATGTGCGCACCCTTCCAACAAATACGCTGATGGGCTTCGGTGCTTTTGCAGCTCTCACAACCTACTGGTATGCAACAAGACCGAAAGCACTAAAACCACCATGTGATTTAGCAATGCAATCCGTGGAAGTAGAGGTAAGTGTCACTTAATGGAGGCTGTCCTTCACTGAATTTTGAAGCCTGAAGGCAGCATTGAGAGAGACCAAACGCTGATTTACATAAGTGTTCCTAAACTTGCAGTGGGAGGGAAATACATTTCAGGGCATGTTTGGTTTTTTTTCTGAAATATGGCTTGAACTCATTTTTTTGGCTTTCTGAAATTGAAAACCAATTTGAGGGTTGAGGTCATCGTGGTGGTAACTAGCATGGTAGAAAAAGACTTTGTGCTGAGAAAACTGAGCTTCTGATCTGACTGGTGGGAGGAAACTTGCAAATACTAGAATTGGCCCAGTGTAGTTTTCAATTCCTGGACGTGTGCTTAGGTGATGACCTATTAAATTAGGTCTTGGGGTCAGAGTGAGTATGCTGGTGTGTACTGATTAGGCTAATACTTTTCTGTTCTAATATTTAGTTTATAATAGCTGACAGATGAGACATTCTATATTAGGTTACAAGCATGAAGAGGGTACTAACTGTCCTCAAATGATCTGTGGAAAGATGTATTAGTCCTGCCAAGAGATCCCAGCCATGAAGTAAGTTGAAATTAAAGCAACCACCTGCTAAACTCTGGATATGCTAGCTTAGCTTTCGTTTTATGCTTTTTAGAGGCAGAGTTGCTGTTAGGTGGTGGGGTTTTTTTAATAGTGAAGTCAAATATGGAAACAGTCTGACTGGGAGGAACTGTTGCTTAGAAGCAAATACAGACAACTGATTACATGGCCAGGGTTTCCTGAGCAGCAGTTGTATCAATTTCCCTGTTCACTACAGAATCAAGATTTTCACCACTTATTTCATTCTTTCAAGAGTGCCTCTGTATTTCTTCAGGGTAGACAAGGTGTTTCCTTTTTTGAAGGAAGGAGACAGCTTTGAAAGGTTGTGATCTTCAAGAGAGATACAAAATGTAGGACTGTAAGGCTGCAAGTTTCTTGCATTACTCTTGATAGTCAGAAACTACCACTATAGATTTTTTTATATATACTTGCAACTGAAGTCTCCCTTTACAGCACATTCTTCTGTGTGGATAGACTGCATCCAGTTGTCCTGTATCAAGTGCAATTAACATGGCTTCTTCTTGTGCTTAAGAGTAGATGTGACTACAAACTGATGTAAACAAATGTGGCAGAGCAGTTTGAAATTTACAGTGGGTAGACTTTCATGAACTTCAGCAAAGCAAACTCCTGTCATAGCCTCAAATCAGGCACTTTGCAATGTTTCATGATATTGAAATTGAAGAATGAAGCATTAGCTGGCCCCCCAATTCAAAAGTTTAGTACCACTTATTTCCTAATCTTCTTCCCAGTATGGTATACAGTAAGCTTACTGACACATCATATTACTATAGCAAGTAATGGTCTGCTATTAGAATTACACAAAGCGGGAAACAAATATGCTCTGGCAATGTGATAATTGCCAAAACCACTCTTTTCAAGGAACATGTGTAGAGGAGGGATCCAGAGGTTAGATCTCACTTTTCTTGGTGAACTTTCCCAGTCCTGACAGCAGCCACTTAGTGGGTGGAATAGTGTTGTAGAGCAGCATGTTTTGGTGGCTGGAATAAACTAGCAGTGAAAGCTTTCCAGCTGTGGAGAGCCTCACTAGTCAGTATAGACTTCAGCGGATTTGGAGGGCTTTGCATTGGAAGATGGTAGTAACAGTGGTTCTTAACTGGCCATAAAACCAGTGACAAATGGTTATTTGCTTGAGACTCTTGACAGCAGTCTCAGTTCACTGCCTTTACCTCTTCAAGCTAAATTGCTCAGCACTGCAGGGTTCTGTGATTGAAATCATTGTTTGGTAGTATGAGACGTCACTAAACTACTTAATGCATCATTGATCCATATTGTACTGGTTAAATCAGCTCTCTGATCAGAGCAAAATAGGCATAACAGCATTATTTTTCACTCCCTCTTCAGAAAATACATTTTAATAGGAAGACTGAACTGTAGTAAAACTGAAATGAGAAACAGCTGTTAGCATGTCATAGTGATAAAGGAGCTCAAACTTTGAGAACGTGTTGAAATGATCAAGATCTAGTCAGTTTTGTTTATTGACAGTTCAGATACAGCCCTTAATGTAATGCTGTAAACTGTACCAAACTGTAATCAAATGAGAATGTGTGTTTTGAAGCAAGTTTCGAGTGTCTGTTAGAATTGGTACTTTATAACAGTAACAAGAGTGTAATACAGTGCTTGGGATGCAGTTTCTCACTACATTTTGCTTAGAATTTCATGTCACTTACTCCATTCTCTTATACGGGTGTTAAGATGGATTGTCACTTCCACAGAAGAAAAATATCAAATACTGCTCTCAAATTATGTCTTAACTATTTTTTTCTGGCTAAGCAATACAATATTAAAAGGTCTAGGGAGTAAGCAATGTGCTCCAAAAAAGATGTGGCAGAAGGCAATTCCTCTTTTCTACTGTTTTAATATCTAATCCATCTGTTCATTATAGTTCAAAATTATTATCATTAAAGTTCAAAATTATTATCATTAAATAAGCTTCTGCTTAATTCTTATTTGTGACTTATTTCCTTGGCCTCTAACAAAGTTAAATGAAGTCAGTGACTGGAGTAGGGTTTCTACATGTTCTGATAATAAATATTTGTAACTCTATATCAGAGGAAAAAGATCCTATTTACTGCTGTTCCAGGTCACTTCCCATCTCTGGAAAGCTTTGATTTGGTAGGCCAGCACCCAGTGACCCATTTTAACCATCACTGAATGAGCATAAAGATTGCACGCTTAGTTGAATATTGGTACAAAGAGTTACTGAAAGTATCAGCTCTTCTAGAGTAGATGCCACAATTAAAAGATGTGGAGTATGATCTTTAAGTATGCATACTACAGTTACACTTCACTGAAAGAAACCCTCTTGTCTTCAGAGCTCCCAACCTGATCTCTCTTAGGGGAACTTCTCAGAGGTATAAGTGAATCTTCCAGGATCTACTTGAATCTCTTGTCTGTAGGAGGGGAGACAAGATTAATGACGAGTAATTCTAAATAAAGTCTGTCTAGTGTAAGACTGCATTGCTGAGACTCATGCTATACTCAGTCATGCACTATATTGCCATTACTGTAGCACTGAAATTCTTAACAGAAATAGGGCATTAGTCCTGTGTTTTGCAAAGCTTGTGCACCCTTAATGCCTGTAATTGTAGGCACATCTGGATCTGTGTGCTTGTAGATTGCTTTTTCCATTGGTGACTGATAGCTGAACAACTTTGGCTATTGATTTGCATGCAGGTGTATGGCTGTCAAATATATTAAACCTTGTTTTAAAAACCCAAATACTTCTATTTGGCTCAAGTTCTGCTAAAGCATGTAGAAGGATAGCATATAAATAAACAGTAGGATGTCAGTGTTTTCTAGTATTAAGAGTTTGGATTTTGTGACTCTGGCTTTTTTTATTCCCTTAAGAAAAGACATTCAAATATGGAGAGAGGTTTTCAACTCATGAAAACTTTTAAACTTACTTGCATTCTCCTGATACATTACCAGAACTCTAGCTTTCCTTGTCTTTCAAAAATCACTTGATTAGACATGTGCTTGCCTCCCTATTAAGTGATCAATTTTAGCTGTTGTGTGCTTACCTAGGGATTAGCATGCTTAAAATTACACGACTGGTTTGAAAACTCTAGTTTATACTTCTTGCTGCTCAGAATATGCATGTTGGTGACCTAAGCACCACTTGCTGGTGTACTTTCAGGAAAATGGAAATTGGGTCTCTTGCTTCTGAGGCATGGTGGAGCCAACAGTGTGTTTTGACACTACTGCTAATCCTAAGCAGCCTGTGTCAACAAGAAGCAAACCCATGGCTGGAACAAAAGCAGCTATCTCGTTGTGTGACCCAAATAGGCATTGATACAGTAATATATATGCCTCTGTTGTAGAATAAATGTTTCCTTCAGCTGCTGCTGTTCTGAACAAATGCCAAGGTTCTACTTAATGTCCAGCACTTGCTGTGTAATGGGTCAGTTTCCTGCAACTCCCTGAGCTGCTGCAAGGGCTGCCTTACGTGAGTAACCAGAGGCTGTTCTTGCATTAATAAGATTTTATTGCCTAGCTCCTTAATAACACTTTAGTAAAACTCACAACCCTTTTGAGTGCTTACCTTTGTACTGGACAGATCTGTTACATCCCATTCAAATAACTTGTGTGAAATCAGTCAAACATTCCAGTCCTGAGATTCAGATGCTTGGTGGTTGTAATGACCAGTGATTTTTTTTTTTTTTTCAAAAAGTTTGCTGCAAACAGAACTGTCCCTGATATTGCACAAATATTCTGGATAAGGACCCTTTGGACAGGCTCTTAGAGTAGCAAGAACCACTATTTTCAAGTAAAGTGTAGACCAATACCATAATATTGCCTAGTAGATGAGCTCAAACTGGGAGCAGAAGGTAAGGTCTAAATGATCTTCAGCATATCCAGATGTATTTCACTGCATCTCTGAAGAATAACATTGAACTCCTGATGGCCTTCACACAAGGACCTAGGTGTTTTTCTGCAAAACTCTTACTCTAGGGCTGTTGAAAATTCAGTTAATTTCACTTTACTTTGGTTCTGCTTACTTTATTCTTTTTCCCATAAGTTGGTTATGTTTCCCTTTACTGAAAACTCATGAGAACTGATGGGGTCTTTTCAATAGTAGTCTGTTATAGAGCTTCTGTTTTTTCAGAAGGACGGTGCAGTCAGTTTTCTATCTAAGCAGTATGCTGTCTGTCTGATGAAGTCTCATCCTCAAATTTGGTTAGTGCCTCAGGTCCTGCAAAAACTGCTTTTGTGGTGCTGACTAATAGGGCATGTAAACAAAACAGTAGTAGCTCAGATGAGGAGAAAACAAGTATTTCTTGACTGTTGCCAAGGAATGGCTTAGGATATGATATTTCACCTGGTACAGGAATTGTAGCACATCAAACATGGTACCGATGCATTGCACTTGTTGACATTACCTATGATTGTGGTTACAAACTACGTTGTGTGATCTTCCTCAGGTTAGCCAGCAGTGGTAGAACTGGGAAAATCTAGAAGCTGACCTTGGTTATCCAAGTTCTGTGAAACCAGTACAATAAAGCAAGCAGTCTTGCTTTGCTTTCCTGGCAGAGACATGTACTAGTGATCTGTTCATTTCCTATGGAGTAGATGTTGGTCTGAGTGCAAGTATGCTCTTGAATTTCTAATGTTACCAATTTTTAGAGGTAAGCCAGTCATTAACTTGTTCTGGGTCATGTTCACAGTGTATGTTTCTGCTTACTGTCAAAGGAGTGGCAAGCACTGCATTACGCATAGTGCTTTGCTAAAACAAGTCTAACTTGTTCTAGTGTTAAAATATCTTTTTCCTCTCTGTGCCTTTAATGTGCTAACTGCTTTCTGTGGACATGGGTAATATGACATCTTCTGTGGATAAACCTGTGTTTATCTAGCTTATACATGAACAGATGCTCTCTGGACTGCCAGGGTACTTTGAAAACAGGAAAATAAACCAATGGTCGGGAAGAGCCTATGAATAGGTTTTTGACATTGTGGATGACGGCACAATTCAGGCACAGATTTAGTTAGTCCAGGATTTGACTCTGAAAGAGCCAGGAGTTGACTACAACCACTGATAGAGACACAATCTTATGCAATGTTTGCCCAAGACCTTCTGTTTAACCAGCTAGGCTCTTCCTGCGAAGAACTTGCTTGTAGGTGTCTGTCATCATAGCAGGACTAATAAATGTGGCCCAATAGTACTTGCATAACTGCAATTTGTGAAACTTAATTGATATAAAATGAGATTATTTAATCAGTCACTCTAAAAAAGGCCATGTTAAAACTATGAACTATTAAATTCTTGTATTGACTTCCAATTGTAGCCTATGTAAATGTTCACCTGCTGAAAAACGGTGATTTTAATCCTCAAGGTAGTATTGTCTTGACTGCCTCTAACTAGATTAGGAGGAAACCTTTTTTGTAAGATGGAACTTTAAATTGGATTAAAGGACTCAATTTTTATCTGGTACAGAGTATTTTACTTATGAGAACACTTGTTTAAGGTGTTGTTGACCACCCTTAAAATCATTTAGGTTTTGAAACCACAGTTTGAAGTGTGACTATGTTTTGTAATCTTAATTAGAAAAGTAGATTAGGATCTCGGCATTAATATTGTATCTAGAGAGCTCTGAGTCTGGAGTGATTTAGAAAGTTTGATGGAATTAATCATGTTATATACTGCAATAATAGTCAAACACTTCCTAAGGAAAACCCTCTGTCTAGTAAGGAGTGTCAAAGGGCATTTTGCAGTTCTCATTTGGTCTGTGCTATCATAGGTAGCTGAGGAATAAGATTTTTGCCTGACAGGTTTTTAGTAATGCAGGGAGCAGTCTGACTCTTTAAACAATATCCTGGGAAACCTTGCAGATCTCTCTCTCCCCTGGTGGTGAAAAGAACCGCAGTTCTCTCAAGCAGAATTTACCAAGACTCATAACAAAACTTAATGGATGAGGTGGTTTTATTCCTTCGGGAAATTCCTGTTCATTTATAACTAACAAGTGTGTCTAACCTTTCTAATTGGTTTTCTTAGGGTGGTGAGCATGCTCGAAGGTCCTCTCTTCTTAACAGTGATGAATTGTTGATTTACTACTACGATGATGTGAGAACAGCTTATGATATCTTCCAAAGGGGTGTGCAAGTATCAAGTAAGTCTAAAATTAAAGATAATTTTTTCAACAATATGTCAAGGACTAAAGGTCTGGGCTCTTTTGCAGTGCAGTTGGGGCTAGAGGATGTCTACCTAGCAATGTGATAAATGTATTGGATGTGAGCTTTCTGGAAGGCAAATTTAACTGTGACCTCTTGTAAAGCAGAGTTGTGTGAATAAAGTCAGTGCTGTGTTCCTTAGCCTAAACCAACCTTGTTGCCTTTGTGTCCTTCCCCAGCTTCCTTCCCTGCCCTCCTCTTAAAAAAAAAAAGTTTGTCTTCTGAAGGCTTAACACCAAGAGTGTAGTTAGTATGATGTCAGGACAGAGGAATCGGGGGTTAAATTTTGAGTAACTTTTGATTATCATTTTTAGATAATGGTCCATGTCTAGGTGTTAGAAAACCAAACCAGCCATATGAGTGGATCTCTTATAAAGAGGTAAGTAGTATTTCTGAGTGCTAGACCTGCTTTTGCTTGCTGAGACCGTTGAGACAACATCCAGTAATGTGATATAACAAATCTTAATTATTTGTAGATGTTTTGAAGTAGTAGCAGAATATTGCAGAAAGGCTCTAGTTCCTATTAGAGTGTCTTAAAGGAACAGCCTCAAATATGTGCAAGGGGGAGAAAAGAAGAGTATCTCCTGCACTTGGTTTATTAAGTTTTATTTCAGAATTTTTTTGGGTTATCTTGGCAGCTTTTAGCGTCTCATTGCTGAATTGTTTAGAACTTGGATGCTGCCTTTGAAGGGCTGCAGCTCTGAAGCAGTATTCAGGGACTCAGACTGCTACTACTTTAGGTGCTTGCTTCTGAGAGGCTCATTTTACACTAGGAAGAGTCCTACCTACAGATGTTACTTGTGCTTCTTGACAACTTGTCTCCATAGTGCTGAATGATTGTTGTATAGGGTGTTAACAGATATGCTTCTAACTAGTAGCATGCTCCTTCATGATTGCTAAAAATATCTTTATGGAAATCTTTAACAGCTGTGTGCTTTTAGCTGGTTCCTGATTTAATCAGTTATTGTCTTCAAATTTGCATAAACCTTGCCTATTGCATGCTGTTAAGGTCATTAAACACCTTTTGTATGTAGCAGACCTCACTTTTTTCCAAGGTGATTTTGCTGGGCACTTGTTAGATGCAACCTCTCTTTGAAGCTCTTCTGTTTGAGTCATGTGACTAACATGGATTCAGGTCATGTGCTATATGGAAAGAATTTAGAAAACTGCCTTCCCAAGCTTCGTTTGTAGAACTAGCTGGGTTTTGCCTCTTATTCTCCCACTTTTTGAAGGGAGAAATGCTATTCCCATAGGCACTGAATGAAGCAGAAGGATGGCATATGTAGTGCTTGTGATTGAGCAGAAATACAATGCTGAATCATTCCAGGGTCACTTCTGCGGTTTAATACAGATACAACAAAACAGCCTTTTCTGTGTATGTGAGCTTAACATTTGAACTTACACTTAACACTTTAAAGTCCAACTGGATTGTCTCTTTTGCTGCATATGGAGTGCAAGTGGAGTATCTACGATCAGCGCAGTGTAATGGCACTGCAATGTTTAGGTTATCAAAGTCACAGAGGACATCCAAAATAGCCTAGGAAACTTCTGTCTACTTCATACCAATTACTGGCCTTCTTTTTGTAGGACTTAAGGTAAAATAATGTTGAGGGGTGTATATTGATGAAGTTGCTCTCAATTTTTGTCTTCTCTATTTTTTTTTTGCCCCTCCAGGTTTCAGACAGAGCTGAGTATGTGGGCTCTGCATTACTCCACCGAGGCTTCAAACCATCTCACGTTCAATATGTAGGAATCTTTTCACAAAACAGACCTGAGGTAATTTAATTGACAGTGTGTGCATTGGTCGTCTAGCTGTTACTGAAGTGTCCCACTCCTGTACCTGTCGCTTTTTGGCAGTGTACTGAGCTTCCCTACTAAGAGACCATTTGGCGTTAGGAAATGAAGGCTGACATTGTGGACCCACAAGCCATAGACGTGGCATCTTTAGCTAAGAACCAAAACTGATAATTGACACAACTGTTAGCGTCTTATATTGGTTTTTTGCTCCCAGAGCTGAATGCAGAAGGCTGGAGAGCCGGAAGAAAATTGCAGAATCCAGAAGAACTTAACTCATTCTCTTCTCATCTTTCCAGTTTGTAGAGGAGGGCTGTTTAATGGGAAGCTAATGCTGTACTTGGTGAATGTAATCACCATTTGCTTTCTCTTGAAAAGTGACATTGGAGTACAATGTAATTGAAAGTGGTTGGAAGTCACAAGGAGGCATTTAAACCCTTCAAAACTCAAAGAAACACTTAGTGATTAAATATTTGGACCAATAGAAGATGGCTAAAGGTGATAGTTCTATCTCTGCCAGAGGCCCTGGGCACAAAGATTCTGGGAGGGAGAACTGCTGATGAAGGCAAAAATTCAAAATTAATTGCAATTTAATAAAGGGGCAGAAAGATTAAAGAAGTGATATAATTAAAGATCATCACCTGTCAAAGCAAAATGATGTTACAAACCTGAGACAACTACAGGGATATTAGATTGATTAGTTAGTATCTATCCATTTTAACCCAGAAGTGGGTCTAGATTGCTGTTTCCAAAAATATTATGAAGTATTCAGTAAATATTTATTCTCTAGACTTGTTTATTAAAGTAGCTTGAGCTGGTACTTGCTGCATTAAGCTAGTTCAATCCAAACCTGTATTAAGACAGGAGACTGGTTCTTAAGTCTTGTCAAATATATTGTCCCTCTTGATTAAACACTCCCAGATGGATGCTGTTATCTAGAGCCATCTACAGTGTTGACAGGGTTAGAAGTTGTATCAGTGTCTTGGTCATGCTGGACAACAGCTTGCTGTTGGATCTCTTCTGATTTCAGTTTGTCACTGAGCCTTCCCTGCCGTCATTAAAGCAAGCTGTGTGACAAGTGACCTTGACTCCCTTCCTCCTCTCCAACCCACACCACAAAAAAAACCCCTAACTCTAGCCTTGTACAGATGAAGGAAGAAAACCCAATATTTTTTCCAGACGTTAAATCTGCAGTAGTTTGCTGTTTGGATTTTCCTGCTGGAATTCTGGTTCTAACAGCTACAGTTTTTTCTGTAATAAAAGAGGCTGGGATGTCTCCAACTAGGAAGCTGTTAAATGACATGGTGTTACAGACTCTTCAGTTCAGCCTCCTGTGCTTATAACATCATGAACTGGAAGTAAAAAAAAAAAGGGGGGGGGGGGCCCAGATGTTAGTGTTGTGCCAGTTTGCACCCAAAGCTCTATAGAGAAACAGTTCAAAGTCTTTGACTGCTGGGTCAGTGGATTTTTCTGAAGGAGAGCACGGTAGTGTGGTCTGCTCTTGGATCACAGAGACAAAATGTGCTTGAGTTGCATCGCTCCAGCAGGCTTTGAGTTGGGTCAGGAATGAGCTGGAAAGACTTGTTTAAACCAGCAATTTTAAATCTGGGATTTTGCCTGCTGAAAACTGCTGGATAGGTGTTGTGACATCTCCAACATAATCACTAATCCAGACAGGAGATTATGTGAAGTTTTTTTGTGTGACATGATTCACATTTGTTAGTTCAGGGAACAACTGCTGGGGAAGTCCCCTGATGGGGAAAATCCTAGCATGTTACTTGCTTAAATGTTCACTAAAAAAACCTAACTTGGATTTCTAAATAAAAATATTACTTTCTCTTTGAGTAACTGGACAACAGATGATCTCTTCTGCAAGCAAGGAAGTTGTGTTTAGGATTGAGAAAACAGGACAGTGAAATATACAGTGTCCCTTAATAGCAGATCAGAGCCATGGCAGAAAACAAATTGAAACTTTGACTGCTGTCTGTATTCATACTAGTTGCTTGCTTGAGCTCTGAGAGAGAACTCAAGTGTCAAGGCTTAATATTTGTATTTAAATATTCCTAACTTTAGAAGCTAATATGGAAGAAAAATGTCTTGGTAGTCCAGAAAATAAAGATGCTGGTGGTTGTATTGAGAATGATGGTGTGCAAGAGTTGTTGGAGGCTGCAACAGCAAGTGTTATCACTGTGTGCAGCTTCTGAAGTCTACTGTAGTAGAGCACCACCCTACTAAAATAACTACTGAACTTCAGGCTGCTGAACAACAATACAGCTGCCCCCTTGTTACATGTACAGGTGGATGCTATCTAGGAAGAAATATTCAGTGGACCCTTTCATGGCTGATATAGGTGTGCCTGCTTAGACTTGTCAGTATGTCTAATGTCTGCATGAAGGTCTAGTTACCTGTTAGCTGGCCTTGTACTAGTTTTATAAGAAGTCTCTTTGGACAAGAGGTGTACAACTTACCTATTGTGTAAATGCTTTCAGAAAAATTCCCTGCATTTAAGTCTGTCGCAATCAGTAGAGAACTTCTTACAGGCAAGTTTCCTAAAGTAAACAGTTCGTAAAACTGAGATTTAGCAACTTTGTTAACATAGCCTCTATATTAGATATTATATGGAATAACGAGCTGAATGATTTTTAAACTTGTCATCATACAGGGGTGAGGTAACTGGCTAGTGTCCTGCAAAAACACTGGAAAGTGTGACAAAGTTTGGGGGTGGGGAAGGGAAACAAGCACCCTTGTTAATGCAATCCTTGTTGAATTGCAAGTTCTGATAACTTTAAGATGCATGTTGTTTTGTTCCTGTAACTGGAACTGACTAAAGGTACTGCATCTGAGAATTTTTGTCACTCTTCTTTGATGGGAAAAACTGAAATGTTCCAGTTTCACTGGCCTCTTCATGTGTCCGGAGGCTCCCATTTCAGGAGTCGCATGCTACCCTGTATTTTGGTGTAGCTAGCTGTTTAAAAACTATACCAATAGCTACTGTCTGGAAAAAGAATTGCATGACTATTTTACCTTGATGGTACTTTGGATGAAATCAGGCTTGCTGTAAAGCATTGTCAGCTTGCATCACACCCAATAAGGCTGCAATAGCCATTACGTTTATTAAGTACTGGACTTGTTAGCAGGCAAATCCTTCTTATTGTGGCTTGCAGGGATGTAATTGTATTTTTTATAGAAGTCTTCAGATTAGATTCCTTTAAAGAAGAATGGTTAGTCTTGAAATGCTGAAAAACTTTCTGGGGCTGGCTTTCGAAAGGACTTATAGTTTAACTGCATATGTTGCATGTCTGGCATTCAAATGAGATGCAGATAATGCAGAGGTAAGAATACTGTGTGTATATAAATTTAATGTGTGTCAAGACATGAGCAAGTCCTTCACTGATTCATGTACCATGGTAATATAGAATATTGAAAGCTTTGGCTACCTCAATAACCTAAAACCAAGAAAAAAAATACTGTACTCTTACTCAAAGTCTCTTTCTGTTAAGAGGTAAACTAAGGAGACAGTTAATGTTAACCTTTTCAAAAGTGCTTAAAACTATTCTTAGGGGCAGAGTTGAATTTTATTGGATTGTTTCCCATAGCTCCTTATTGCTTATTTTTTCTTTCCTCCTTCCACAGATAAAAATGTAGTAGGTTTTCAAAGTAAACAAATGATAAAAACTGCCACTTTTTTTTTAAAGACTTGTCCAAATGAGCTCTGTCGTATTGGTTTCCTTGTTAGAATCCAAATATGAGTCTTTCTTGGAGGTCTGTTACAATAAGCAAACACATAGTGACTTGCATCTCTTTTTGTGCAGTGGGTTATCATTGAACAGGGATGCTATGCATTCTCCCTGGTGGTGGTGCCACTCTATGATACACTGGGAACTGAAGCAATTACGTACATTGTGAACAAAGGTAGGACACTTTCAGTAGTTCAGCAACTGAATGTATGATGGCAGAGCTGACTGAGGGCAGAACTGTAGCCTTCTTCAGAAGAGTCTTCCATTACCATGTTCTGAAATATGTATGGATCTAGTCTAAACTCAACTTGTCATATTGATAATGTCGTTCTCTTTCATCAGCTGACTTGTCATTGGTTTTCTGTGACAAACCTGACAAGGCCAAACTTCTGCTAACCAATGTGGAAAAGGGGGAAACTCCAATACTCAACACCATTGTTATCATGGAGTCTTTTGGCATGGATCTTGTGGAACGTGGCAAAAAGTGTGGGGTGGAAGTCTTCAGCATGAGAGAGTTAGAGGTAAGCATGCTTAACTTACTTTACTGCTTTCATCCCATTTACTTGTGGAGGAATAAGACAGTGTCTGTTGAACAAATTTTAGGACTGTGAACGAAATGTGGTGGATTAGTTTCAAAATACTTAACTATCTCTTGGATTGAAGTTTACACACAAAAAAAATAGAAGGAAAACAACTTGCTAATAGTATTTCACAATGCTCAAAATGTAAAAGTGTATATGCCAAGATGACAGAATGAAAGCTTGTTAACATAGTCCAGACTGAATATCAGATCTGAGTGTTAAGGCTTGCCCATGTGAAGCAGTAACATGGTAATTAGATACTGTGACTAATACTTCAGAAATACTTATTTCAAAAAGAGCCTGTGTGGGTTTTGGTCTTGTGAAAAATAGCATCTTCCCCTGTGCACTGAATCCACAAAATATTTTCTGGGGGAGGAGGAAAACAGCAGTAAACTGTTCCAGGGTAAGCTTATGGTAATGTAGGGGAATGACTTCCAAACCTACAGGTTTTGGAAGTAGAAACCATTTTGTTTAGCCACCTAACGTTCAAGCCTTGGTTTTGCTTGTAGTTTTGTCTGCATAGATCTCTTATGCAAGTGTATTTCATAACTTCACTCATTATTTGGAGAATGCTGTCCCAGGACCAAATTGCATAAAGTACACCTTTACTGTGAGATTATGAAACCGGGTTTAGCCTGGTTCCAGCTGGAGTTCTGGTGAAGGCTTGGCTCATTAGGACTTGAGTATCTCCACATAAGCATGCTTGTCTTGCGCAGGTGTTAGTGTGAAATACTTCATTTCACTGAACTTGTTTTCACAGGAGTCTTAACTGCTATGTTAACAGGGCCACCTCCTGGTAAACATACAAAAATGCCAATGTGTCTTTTAAAAGATGATTTAACTGTATTGTAGTTAACTAGCCTCAGCAAGACTGACAGGTTGAAATGGGGCTAAAAACATTATGCAGCATAAGTGACTTAAGCAGTGCTGTAGCTCACTGGCAAAAGGGTTGGGTTAAACTTGGAAAAAGATTGTACCAACTTGCAGTTGGGCCACTAAAATCAGCTTCTTTCCTTGAGTTGCACTGCAGTTTTTGGCAGAGGAAGACGCTTTCCACTGGATCTTGTAGCTACAGAAAAAAAACCCCAGGGGGTGAATGTTATCTTTAAGTTAGAAGTTTAGATGCTTAAGTAGTGACTTCTACTAGTGCTTTGTAGCTCTTACTTGACAATACTGCTTGATGTTTGTATTAATGCAGCAATAGGTGCTCCAAGAGCCTCTTGTCTAAATCTTAGAAGTTAGGCAAACTTAAATATTTATAATAGTGTTTTGGTGAGCAGGAATAAGTTTTGTCACTTTTTTTAAGAGGTAGAGGTTTTTAGTGTCTCCTGAAAGGCAGCTTGAACTATTTAGAAGCTTAATTAGAATAGAACGACTATTTCTAGCTTTAAGTACTTGCTTTCTGGATTTCTGGCTTGAGTTTATTGCTCAGCTGTGCTTTATACGTTATGTTACCGGTTCCTCTGTGTATCTCCCAGATGCCATAAGCATGGTTTCTGATGCCTAATATCTGTATGTATGCTGTGTTTACTTAGAGCTGAGTAGCTGTGAATAAATGGCTTTTCAATAGGAGGAGATGTTAGAGTCCTGTTCTGGGAAATCTCAAGAAGTGTGTGGAGATCTTAGCCGTATATTCAGTAAATACCAGATCTTGCTCAAAACAGGCTGTAGGGAAGTATTGAGCTCCTGGTGGTACTTGACAGCAGATGCTGTTGTTTTGAGCAGACAGCTGCGTTGTCATAGTGGCAGACTTTTGCATAATGGCATTATTTCAAAGGGGCAAACTTACAGGTGTGGGAATGTTAACTGAGTTTCTGGACATTCCTTTTTTTCTTAAATCTCTTTGGGTAATCTAAGAGGTACATCATACTAAAGGAAGTCTAGGGCTAGTAAAGGAATGCATAGTGCTGTTGTGTACTTGGAATGTAAAGGCAATGGTGAAGATGATGTGTCTGCCCTTAAAGGGTGCTTCCAAAGCTATACTTAACAAAAGGTCCATTTTAATTTGCGTAAGTCCTTAAACTAGTATTGTTCCTAGTCTTAAATAGGCACAACAGTAATAAGTCTTGATTTGAAACTTTAAAGCTCATAGACATTGAACATCAGCTTTGAAATCCTTCCCCTTAATCACTATATCCTTGATGATAAAAGGATCTTCTTGGTATCCATTCTCTTCTGCCTAAAGAACTATGGCATCATTAATGGTCAGGCCTGAATAATCATAAGGAGGGAGAGGGAAGCAGAAGAGGTTCTGGAGGAGAGAATCTTGTGCTCTCCGCTCTTCAGTATAGAAGGGGTACAAACCACCAATGACCCTTCATGGGGAAACTCGGTCTTCCTTCTCACAAACAGCAATGTTGGTGCAAGGTGCTTACTGAGGTGAATCTTGCTTCATCTATTCAATGGTTGTCAGTGGCACAGGTGCTCTGCATGAGGTATAGGATTGATTGCCTGCTGTGGTGTGTCATAACACTGCTTAACCTTGAACTTCTCTAGTGAGTGACTTCTGGTTTACTAGCTGGGGGGAAACAAAAACCTGAGTCTTAAATTAGCTATCACTTTTGTATTTGTAGAACGTGGTAGTTATTCTATATATCTTTAAAACATCTTTTAAAGCCTTTTTTACCCTTTTATAAGTTAAAATGCCTTAACAGACAGTCTAAATAATGGAATATTATGATAGTTGGTAATGTTTATCTGGTAAATTTAAAGCAAAAAAAGTTACCCGCTCATGTCTAAACTGTCTTCCTCCTCTTTCTCTCCTTTCTGTAGGAGCTGGGAAGAGCACACAGGCAAAAACCTATTGTAAGTATGAAATTAGCTCAAGTTACTTAGTCTGAAGCTGGGATAGCATTCTGTAGATCAAACTAGCAAATCTCCCTATCTCCCATAGCTCAAAAGTAACACTAGTATTTCAACGTTTTGTCCAAGAAAATCTTTTTCCTTGCTATCTTAACCATACTAATACTTTCTTAACTCTCATAGCCTCCAAAGCCAGAAGATCTAGCAGTCATCTGTTTCACCAGTGGAACAACAGGTACACCTCATTACATTATGCAGAATGTATTATCCTGTATGTGCAAAATTAATTCAGAAGCCCTCCTACTTTTTTCGAGACTCTCCCCTGCTGCTGCATCTTTTTGGCAAGTAGTAGCTGGGGAAGTTTTATGGTAAGGCTCCCTTTGATTATTTTTTTCTCCCCATTGATCAATACAGAGTTGCAGTATTGGGGGGTGGAGGTGTTACATTTTTGGGCTTGGAAATAAGTACTGAACCTGTATTTCCATTATAATAAGGACTCTGCATCAGACTTCAGACTTTCAATTCTTCCGTAGTCTTTTTTGTACTGTATTAGCAAAACTTGTTCCTTAGCTGTATGCAACCTTGCTGTAAGACGAAAACAGAAAAACTACTGTCTAGATGTCACATGCTTTTGACACCTGTAAGTTAATATCCAACACTGGCAGGGAGCAAAAGGGAAGAGTACAACGACAAGCTACACTTTTAAAGTAGATGGGAGAACAGAAATTAGTCTGGGTTTGATAGCTGCATCTTCACAGAAGTGTTGAATTTTGAATGAGAAGCTTATCCAAGAAACATGACAATTTCTTACAGATTTGCTCTCCTTATGAAATTTGAGGATTTCAACACAAACTTATACTTAACTGTTATCAGCTATTCTTGAAAGTGTGTTAGCAAGCTCTCTGCCTTTGTTTAATTGATATACAAAGAAAGGTATTAGTATCAAAGAAGGGACTGACTGGTTGAAATGCTATTAGATTAGTTTTACCACTGCTTGGTAACTTAAAGGATCTAAAAATTTCACAGTTGCATCCTGATGTGCTTCCTCCTTAGGAAACCCCAAAGGAGCTATGATCACTCATCAAAACATAGTCAGCAATGCTTCAGCTTTTGTGAAATCTACAGAGGTAAACCACAAAGGTTAATGTTGTGGATTTGCATGAAGGGAAGAATCTCGGGAGTAAAACAAACATTGAAATCTCATAACTTTGGTCTTAACTTTTAGTAAGATCCAAGTGAAAATGTAACTTGACAGCACTCTGCCCACGCTAGGTCAGAAGTCAGTGTTTACTGGTTTCTTCTGTCAGGGCCAAGAACCTGACGCTTACAATTTGGTCTTACCTGAGCAAAATGTTATAAAGATCCTGATGTGGATCTACATTACATTCTGCCGTGGGCTTATAGTGTTGTCATTAGTGCAAGCTCTGTATCAGAGGGTTTGTGTAGAGGCTAACCTTTTCCACTAAGGATGGGAGAAGCTATAATGTATTTTAACCCCCCAAAAATAATTAAAGCCCATGCATAAATGAGCAAGAAGTGTAACTCGATTTTTATTTGATACAGTATTAACTTTTTGTTTACAGTAGACTACTAAAGTTCATCTGCAGGCTAGCTGAGAAGATGGTTCTAAATTCTAACACATACAGATGTAATTAAAAATACAATTCTAATTATTTTGTCAAGTACTCTGCATATAGAATTGTTTTTAAATTAAGCAACTAGTATCACAATTAGATCATGTAAGGTACTTTTGATATCAATGTTATGGTAAATTGGATAAGCAGACTTGCTGATCTAAGATGAAAATGTGTATCTTTTTTTTTTAAACCCCTAAGGCATACTACTTTAACCTTTTTTGTTCCCCCTCCCTCCCAATGTGTATAATGGAACTCTTCTGCAGTTTCTCTTGGAATTTTTTTCTATTCATAATCATATGAATGATAAGTTGTAACAATCTGGTCACTATACTCAACTCTAAAAGATTACCATTTCTGCAGTGTGTGTTTACTCATGCTAGAAGTCATTGCTGTAATTTTTTAATGAAAGACAATGCAGCCTCATTACAAACAAAACTGAAGCGAGGGCTCTGCTCTAGAGATTAGATGCTAGACTTCATTGTTGTGTTTAACTTAAGCAAAATAGAGAATCAATGAGAATTAAATTTAATTTTACTAACACTTTCAGAAAGCACTTATACCTTCCTGTGATGACGTTCTGATGTCATTCCTGCCCTTGGCTCATATGTTTGAGAGAATCGTTGAGGTAAGCATCTGTTTGTTGTACTGAACTATTGGGAAGCTTGCTTTTCTTACAGAATGCATGTCTCTTGAATCCCACTGATACGCACTATTCCTTTTTGACTCTTGCACATGTGTATGAAAGCTTGAGGTAAGGTTCAGGAAAACAACATCCCATAAACAATATTCAGTGAATACTAGACAGTTGGTTTTCATGCTGAAATACAAACGTTAACCTTGGAGCTAGGGTTAATAAAAAAACTGGTTTACCAGAACAGGAGACAATCCCTTAGCACATGTACACTGCCTAGAAATTCCCTCTAATGTAATCAGTGCACTATTAAAAGTCCATGCTGTTCTTTAGTCTGCAAACTTTAAAAATTTATTTTATAATGTGGCATCCTGCTTGCTTACACAAAACTAATTTTAAGTTGGTTAAACTTGCCATTGCTTCCAAGAAACTTCAATAAAAAGGGAGGGATTTTGTTTCAGTGGAGTTCTCTTCCAGAAAATGAAAATGGCTCTTAATGACATTTAATGACAAACTTTGAAGTTCTCTCTGATAGCTTGTTTTACCATATGGCAAAACCTGGGGCTTCATTTTTGAGGATGAGGGGGCTCAGGTTGTCTGAATACTGGCAGTCTTAAGGACCTCTGAGCCTATAGTTAGGTGGTATGCATTATTGAAAGGATGCAATTTCCTCAAACTTATATATACAGTAGAGGCACAGGTTATTTAATTACTGTACTTACTGAAGTTGAATTAACACCTCTCCCTTAGGTGAGACTGCAAATATGTATGTTGAAGGTAGTCATGTCCCAATTTATGTAGGAAAATAAACAGCCTCTGTGTAAGTGTGAAAAGACAATGGAGGCAGAAATTGTCCTGTGATTTCAGTTCGGAATCCTGAGCTTTCTACCAAAAAAGCGTCTCTATATACACATAAATAAAAATGTATATATGCTTATGTGTCTGTATATATGTACATAATGAAGATTTGGGAATAGAGCTAAACCGAGGTGTACAGGTGCCCTTAGGCTTTCAGCACTCTTTTTTTTTTTTTTTTTCCCCTCCCCTCCTGGTAACCTGGATGCCAGTTATACTTCAGTGTCTGTTTTACTGATGCCTGCCTTGCACTAGAAGGTACAAGCTCTGTAGGTAACAGCTCTGCTTTTGGTCATGCAGTAGAAACAGGATGGGAACTTGTGTTCTAAAGGATAAAATGAGAAGAAAGTGTTTGGACCTCAGTATTCCTCTGCTGTTTGAGATCTTTACAAAGTAGATGTTTACCTCTATATTTACATAAGGAGATTAAGCAAGGACATCTCTGGTAGAAAGGAGAAAGTATTTGTTACTGTTTGGGGTAGATAGGAACACAGGCTCTGTGAGAAGCAGTCTTTAGAGTCTGCCCCTGTTGTAAAGTTCATGTTTGCTGATCTTTGGCTTCCTAAGGAAGCTAGAGCGTCAGTGAACTTAACGGGACAAATGTGTTCCCACCTAGCAAAGGTAGTTGCTGCTCACTCCATCTGGACTGATGCATTTGCAGTCTTTTAGCAGATGGTGGCAAAGCACAGGCCAACAGGAAAAGTGACACTTTAGCATGTTTCGTGTGCAGAAAAGATGAGAGTGGATGGCAGGGAATGAAGAAAGAGGTGTTACGGAGGAAGCAGAAGAAATAAAAACTAGTAGGTGTAGAGAAACGCAAGAAGAATAGGGATGTTCGTAAAAAGAATAAATAAAACCCAAACAAAATAGGAAGGAAAGGGGTGTATAGGTGTGGGGGGTGGAGCTTCTAGACTCTAACAGAGAATATAGAACACGACAGCATTAAGTCTGCCTTCCTTGGTGTAGGTCTGAAATGATGCAAAAATAATCAGTGGCTCTGCTAGAATCTTCCAAAGAGCATCTTGATCACCTAACAACAAGTCTGCTTGCATCAGTCTTGTGAAACAGGAAGGAAAACCAGAGTGCAAGGGAATGAAAAGCAAGTAGCACAAGGCAGAAATCCCTGCTGGACCAGTACATAGCAAGTGCTGACTTTTTTAGTCTATAGCAGGGAACAAACAAAGTTCTAGTATTTTTAAATAAGCCTGATAAATATTTAAAATAGGAAAGTTCTGCTTTTCAGTCTCTTGCTACTTCTGAGTTGCTGGCATTGCCTTATTTGGCCGACTGCCCCTTTTTGGATAGGGGCTTTTGTGCTGTATCTTATTCTATCAAAGTCCCTGACGTGGGTACACCAGGCATGTCTTGCAGCTTTGTCCTTCCAGTCCCATCCTATAGTCTGAGAATGTTGCAGAACTTGTCCAGAAGCTGAGAGGATTTAAGGTGGATACTGCACTGTCCACTCTGCATAGGATTGTCATACACGTATAGCTAGAACACATTATCCATGCTGTGTTTTCAGACTCTTTTACTTTTTTCTAACAGTGTGTGATTCTGTGCCATGGCGCTCGGATAGGATTCTTTCAAGGGGATATCAGACTACTTATGGATGACCTAAAAACACTGCAGCCAACTGTATTTCCTGTAGTACCAAGACTGTTGAACAGAATGTTTGATAAGGTAAGCCTACAGGCGTGAGTCTAGACCTGCGCAGGGTTTGAAGAGACTTTATGAAGTCTGTGCTGACATGGTAGGAGAAACTGTTGTGCTCTGGGATGTTAAATTGGCATGCTAACAAATTGGTCTGTCTCTTTCTAAAAGAGAGCTAAAAGTGCAGGAGTAGTACTGGCTGTATTAAAACACTTTCGGGCAGCAAATACTACTGTTGAAAAGCCTGACTAGGAGACTTGGTTCTTTCTAGCTTGATTAGTGACTTACTGTTTTGCTCTGAGCAAGTTATTAAGTCCAGTCTACAACATGAATATGAGGCTTAGCATCTGCATGCCATGCTTTTAGCATCTGACTCATGGAGTGGAATTTGCAAACCAAGGTCAGGTGTTTGCCTATGTTTGTATGGACAGATAAAAATTTCTATGTAGCAGCCAGCATGTTCTAGCAGGGAGAACTATAAACCAGCCAGTCTGGAGTGCTGGGGAGAGCAAGTGTCAGCAGCCCCAGTCACTCCTGTGCTTGCCTGCTCAGGGTCATCTGAGATGGGAATTCAGAAGTAGATTCCTTCTTGAACTTAAGATTTTTAAATCATCCTTTTTCATGTGGATGACTGACTCTTCTTAGGATACAGCCGGAGGAGTTGAAGGATACAACAAGGAGTCCTGTGACCGCTAAAGAAATGACAGACCTGTCTATGCTGTCTTAGCTAGGACACTGCTCTAATCATGAGACTAGAGGAACAGCAAGTAATACAAGGTTCTGTTTGGCCCCAGGAACAAATATTGCAACTCTGATACATTTGGAGGGAAGGAAATTCTAAGCACTGCCTGTAGTGCTTAAAACTTAGCCCCTCATTCTGCTTATGCGTTCTGTACTGGCATTTGAAAAACGGAGCCAAAGCCTGGGACTCTTCTTTCATGATGTTGTCTTGCTTGTTGACTCTGGTGCCCTGAGGATTTCACGCTTCTGTGGCACTGTTTCAACCTCACCCAGCCTTGCAGTAACCTAGCATGTGAAGTTAAGTGGGAAATGGGGCCGAGGGGGTGACATGACACGGACTAATGCTGAAGAGCTGCTGGGTCTGTCTCTTTCCAAGCAAATATGCTAATCTGTAGTCTGCTGTTGAGTCTGCTCTGACTTGCTGAAAACAACCAGAAGGAGCCTTTGAAAAGTGATCTAAAAAGCAAGTTTATATATGCAAGACAGATCTCTGGTATTTCAGAAGGGACCTGCATCTTCTCAGAAAACCCTGTGTTACTTTACATATTATGATGGTGTGCTGTTTAGAATATGCTGAGGATTATACTTAATTCAGCTTTTGATCAAACTGGAATAGAAAAGTAAAACATCCACTTCTATTCATACATTTTAATGAAGAAACTATGCACTGAAAAAGCATAACACAGTTTGGGAAACAAGAATTAGTTAAGTGCTAATTTTGGTGGACGTCTCTTGAACTAAGGTAAATAGGCCAAAATCAAAATCCACAAATATTTCTTACCAGAATTAAGATGCCTACCCTTAAAGATTGTTTAATTTATTTGGTTTTCACTGTTAAGAGTCTCTATGCATGCTTCTGTAAGAAAGGGAATGGTAGTCTGTCAGGCTTCTAACCACAGATCATTTTTCTTAATAGATTTTTGGACAGGCAGATACTTCATTAAAGAGGTGGATCCTGGATTTTGCTTCCAAGAGGAAAGAAGCAGAACTCAGAAGTGGTATAGTTAGAAATAACAGTTTCTGGGATAAAGTCATCTTCCGTAAAATACAGGTATGCTTGACAGCTTCTGAGTCTAAGCGTCTTTGTATGGTGGATATTGGAACTTTTTTATTATGTTACTTATTTGCTCACGATTATTTTGAGAACAGAGCTCCAAATGTGCTTACTGTGTTACAGAACAGCAGTTTGACATGTGTTTTCAATATTGGAAGTGTGCAGCATCATTATATATTGTATCTACTTACTAGTTTATAGGCATCAGTTTGCAATTACTGAGTTTCATGTGAATGGTTATGATCTGGTATGACTTTCATCACTGATTAAAGGCTATCTGGCTACTCATAATGAAAAACAAAACTGTCTTATTTCTAACTTCATTTTTCAATTCCCTTTGTTCTAATAATATCAGCTAACTGTATTGGGGAGGTTTCTCTAAAACAGTCTGGTGCTTGTCTCTTACCACTTTGAAAGCAAACACTGTCCTCCTGAAGGAGGAATGCTAAATGTGACTTAGTGTCACCTGTAGCCCCTACTGTCTCCTCACTGTTGGTCACTAGTAAGTTATGCCTGCTACTATATCTGGCACTCACTTGCTACGGCCCTAACCTTGGCTGTACAACATGCCCCTGTGGCTGCTTTTTATAGCATTCAGGATGTATGAGAAGCTGATAGAAGGCAGTTAAAAATAGTCACTGCTGTAAGGCCACAACTTAAGCTCTTTTAGACTTTTGGCCGAGTGTGCATTGCAGTGACACTACGGCATAGACTTTGTAGATACTGTATGTTTGAGATACTGTTTCTTCCAGCTATTAATGAGATTTAAAACACTGCAGGAAAGACAGCTTGCAATAGGATATATATCTATAATATCTAACATTTGTGGGTGGCACTGTAGGTGAACAGTGGCTGAGGGTGGGATGGAAAAAGACTCTGGAAACTTCTCTAAAATGCTTTTGGTGTCCACAGTATCTTGTGTCTGTTGTAGGCAAGTTTGGGAGGAAAAGTAAGGCTCATGGTCACAGGAGCAGCACCTGTATCTGCAAGTGTACTGACCTTCCTGAGAACAGCTCTTGGCTGTCAGGTGAGTTTCCTGGCCTTGATCCTAAAACATAAAGATTTTACTACCTCATTCCAGCTTTGTTAGAGTATTTCTAGTAGTCTGATTATATGGTTAACTCTTTCTGGCATTCTTCTTGGAGACTACATAAGTGTGTACTCCTTTCCAGAGTTTCTTTCTGTCCCCTGAGATTTCTGTATTCATCCCAAAGTCCTTATAACTGAAGTAACTAGCTGAACTGTCTTAAGGGAAAGACTTTTGGGGGCTGCTGTAAGCAATAATTAATGTTCTTGGATTAAGTTTCTGGGACTTGCCTTGCTTACAGAAATATTCATAACTACTGTAGAGAATCTAATCAACGTGATGATACTGTAGTGTTGCTGCTTTGAAGATGAGACTGGGGAGAATCAGACTGCACTCATTGCATTTATCTTCAGAGCCTCTTCAAAGTATATGCTTTTTGAGGTAAAATCTGAGTAACAATGGCACAGGATGGAACAAAAGCGTGAAATAAATTTCAAGGATAGAAAAGACTCAAATGTCAGGCTTCTGTGACTTCTTGAAGTTCTTCAGTAGTGTGCTGGTGTAGCAATGCATTCTGCTCAGAAAAGGGAAGCCTGTCTTGTATACAATAATCATAGAGCTGTGATGGGGTATAGGGATTCCATTCCTAGCTGTCTTGGACAAACCTGTCCTTAAATTATGTGAATGAAGTCATTGCTAGTGCCACTGTTCTTAGTTTCTTCCTCTTGCTCCCTCTGTTGCTTTCTGTTTTGATCTATACAGGTGTCACGCTGAGGTGTGAAATTGAGTGAAACTTTCAGTAAATAGTGGAACTGAAGGTGGAATATTAGCACTTAAAATTGTGTATTGTGATAAAACTCTAATATAGTGATATTCTTTTTAGAAGGTGCTGGGGATTTTGCTAAACTCAAATTTAAACAACCAGAAAAAGCAGCAAAATATTAATTTCATTTTAATGAAGAAACTGTATGTTGAAAAGTAAGAATTTTAAATAATCTTTTGGTTTCACATCCTAGTTCTATGAAGGTTATGGACAGACAGAATGCACAGCTGGATGCTCACTGTCGCTGCCTGGCGACTGGACAGCAGGTATGGTGTTTAATGGTCTGCCTGTCTGTTAAATTTCAGGATGCTATAGAGGTCCCTGATCACATTATTTAGTCTTCAGTACATCTATCATGAAGCATAAGATTCTGTTTTTCTTCAAGTGAAGTAAAAAAGTTTTGAAGAGAGCCCTTGAAGTTTCTACCCCTAAATAGCTAGGAATGTTCAGTAATCCAAACTTTTAATAGGCTTTGTCCTTGTAAGCTGAAGTGGATTTAGGAGAGGGGAGGTCATAGTATCAACCCTTGTAACTTTTACAGAATAGGAATCTGCTGTGTATAAACACGGTGCTGGAAATTTAAATGGCATTTTTTTTGTGTTGGAACAAACAGTCTGTGTTTCTGTCAGCTGTTAATCTCTAGCTCCCTAACTGAAATAATACTGATAATTGAAACTATAGTGGGACTTTTGCTACTTAACATGTCCATAGAGTGAGGATACTGATTATGCGAAAAGCAAGCCCAAGTACATGGTTCAGCTTGTAACAGTGTAGGGATATCTGAGAATTTAATGTTTCAGTCCCAGCAAATTTAAACTATTACTGTACTGGTATTGGTGTAGTACATTACCAGAAATAAATTTTCCATCTCTTTTACATTAGCATGTAACCAGCTTGTTTTAAGAACCTGACTAAAAAGCAGTTTAGGCTATTGAAGTGTTACTCTATTTAATAGGTCATGTTGGAGCACCCATGCCATGCAGTATCATCAAGCTTGTTGATGTACAAGAAATGAACTACTTGGCTGCCAGAGGAGAGGGTGAGGTAAGTAATTTCAAAAGGTCAATATGAGCCTCTTACAAAGTCTTGGACAATGGTTTTTGTTCCTGAAATAACAAGTAACTGTCTGAGTTTAGTGAAGGTGCTAAACATGGCCTGCTACCTAAAATCAGACACCTGCCTTGCCTGCATGCAATGTTAGCTAATGATTCACAGAAGCGAAACAGAAAATAGTGTATTGGAGGGGAGAAAAAGCTGCTTATTGTGGGATAACAAATTACTATGTATTTATGGTTGTATGACCAACATGCCATCTTCCAGCTGTGGGATAGCTGAGAAGCTAGCTATCTCATACTGCATTTATCCTTCAGAAAAATGCTAGCAGAGGGCTTCCTCCCTCCCTGCCCCTACTGCCAAGTGCTAGAGAACAGCTGATGCATGTAGCTTGTTACCCAGCTTGTGATGTGTGAGATGAGGTCGTGTGAGATGAGGTCATTTAAAGTGGCTGGAACACCATTAAGAGAAATGGAGATAAAATGCCATGAAGGCTGCTAATGCTTTGTGACAACTGCCTGCATGTTCTTCTGAACCTTTTTTTTGCAGCCTGCCCAAACTGAACATGTATGTCTTATAAATTGTACTTTGAGGACTCAGCTTTGTATGTAACGCTATATGCTGTCGTCTTCAATATTTTTTTCCAAGTAAAATATATACAGCTTGAACTATGTGTATAGACTTTGAACAGATGTCCATGTAGTGATTGATCCCCCCCAAACCCTGAAAGCAAATTAACTGTGGTGTCTTTCATATGCTTTTGAGAGGTGTTGGGGGGTAAGAAATGGATAAATAAAAAGTAGCTTAAGCAAGTAACTAATTTGTGACTGCAAACAATATACAATCTTTATTTGTTTTGGTTGTAATTTGTATGAGACTAGAGACAAATCATTGGGCTTTAATTCCCAGAAATACTTAAGGATTTACTTGGGCTTGGTGGTGGGAAACTGTTTGCAAGTGGAGAGCAATGTCAAGATTCTTTCCCATCTTGCATATGACCCCATGTTTAGTCTTCAACAGCAATTTTTGCTGCTTTAAATATGCTTTTAAAGCTTGATCTGCTAGAGGAGCTGAGTATAAAATTGTCATAATGAGAAACAGTTAAGTAGTTTTTTTAAAAAACTTCTAAAAAGTTTTGCTTGTGCTTGCTGTGAAAGTTTGCTGCGTTAGGAGTTACTTTGGACTTGAATATGGTATCCCCTTAATATATCAGGTACCATCTTAGTCTTTCAGTCCAAACTTCCTCAGTGTGAACTGTTCTGAATTTAACAAATAAGTGTTGTAACTTGTTTCACAGAACTGAAGCCCATGGCTATAGAATCGGCTCTCATTATCCTTTGCCTAAAACAGACCTTCCTCCTCACTGTCTGTCTGCTCTTCACCTGCATTAAATGCTCCTAGTCCTCCTTTCTGAGAGTAAGCTTTCAATATTCTCTGTTCTGTCGGCATCTCTTTTTTCACTTTTGCCAGTTATCCATGCTCAGGAAGGATAAATTTGTGAATAGAATTATATATGATCATATGCAGATGAGGTCTTGGTGCCAGTTAGCAGGATACAGATAAATGGTTTGCTGTCTCTACTGGGAAAAGCTGTTGCCTGCTGCCATCCTGTGACTGTAGGAGCCATGAAAAATGAAATGTTTGATCAGTCAGCCTTTGACTTGACAGGGACAGAGTTCTCCTCTACTCGTGTCCTTCCAGATAAGCTCTGTTTTATAGCAGAAATGACTTGGTTCTTAAAACATGACCTTGGTTTGGTCACGAGTTTGGTACTGTCTCTACAAGGTCATCAGAACCCTTGCTAATACTCTGATCTCCCTCCTATTGATAATATCTCCTGTTCATTGTATTGTAGTTCACTAGCATGCCTATATTTTGTGCTGAGGTAAGCACTGAAAATACTTGGGATGAGTTGTTCAAGAATTGGTCTCTGAACTATATTAATAACTTCTAGTCTGAGAATTGATATTAGTGCCTGAAGATTCTTTAGCCAGTTCCTTGCCCATTTTATAATTGTACTAATCCCCTAGACTAATAGTTGGCCTAGTATTTTATCAGCCCCTATTGATATTTATTATCCATTTGGCCTGGATTTTCTATCCCATTCTTCTAGATTTGTTCTAGAGTCCTGATACTATTGTCCAAACCAGACCCTTCTTACTGTCTCCTGTCATCCATGCATGCCAAGCCACTCCTAAGCTGGTGTGATGGTTGGAATCCTTTGTTGCTTCTGAGGACTCTTGTGTAGAACTTTCAGGGTTTTTGGACTCCTGATTCCCCAACAATTGTGTGCAGCGGACATCTTTAAGTTTTGCTTCAGTGTTGTTTATCTTGCCTATTTCTTTGTCCTCATTTCTAAGGAGGCATTTTATTGTTCTTATCCTTAAATTACAAGAGTCCTGTCCTGTGTCCCCCCTCTCCCCACCAAAGAAAACTTACACAACCTTGGGTGTTACATTGAGAAGAAAATACTTAAATCTGGGATCATCTCTGGATACTTCAGGCTCTACTCCACGTTCCTGACTAGTTGCTTTACTTTTATGTTCTCTTACTGACAGGTACTCTACTAATTGTTTTAATTTAGCTTGTAAGGTCTGACCTGATTCTCTGGCAACCTCTTCACCTATAAACCTTTAATCTTGTTGGTCCTTTTCTCATACCTTGTAAGCATGTCTTTTGATCCTAATAATGCTCATGCATCCAGTTATATGCAGAGAAGTTGTTCTGAGTTTTCTACTTGGTACACAAATCCAGACAACCTTCAATTTAAAGAAATTTAAGGTTTCCGTTATGGAGAAATCTTGAGTGTTCTAAGCCCTAAGGTATTAACTGGTTTACTCTTGGACAACAAATGTGATTGCTTGATATACAGCTTTTCATCACTAGTTTTAGCACAATGCCCCTGCTGCTTACCAAAGCTGAAACGAACATGTTGCCAGGC
The DNA here is from genome assembly GCF_965638725.1 of Aptenodytes patagonicus. NCBI lineage: Eukaryota > Metazoa > Chordata > Aves > Sphenisciformes > Spheniscidae > Aptenodytes > Aptenodytes patagonicus. Next base: position 37,412,290 of record NC_134952.1, read on the forward strand.
TGAGGGGTAATATTTCTGGATCCAGCAGAATTTCTTCAGACAAATAAAAATAAATTTCCTCTGATAAACTCAGATTCTTTAAATAGCAGGTAGGAACACTGCTGCTAGACTGGAAGAGAACAGATGCTTTCAATTGCTGCTTCTTATACTTTATACCAGCGGAAAACGTTAGGTCTCAAAAAAACCATGAGTAGAGATTTCTGTACTAATGCATAAACTTTATCTTCTCTTTTTAGTGGGGTTATTGAGAACCATTGGAGAAAGCATTCATTGCAAATAGTGTTTGTTAACTTCCCTTCATAGTAGCATACACTAACAAATGGCTGTTTTCAGGTGTGTGTGAAAGGGCCAAATGTATTTCGTGGCTATTTGAAAGACCCAGAAAAAACAGCAGAAGCTCTGGACAAAGATGGCTGGCTTCATACAGGAGATATTGGGAAATGGCTACCAGTAAGTTAACTTATATAGCTGAAATGTACTTCTGTAGTTATTAGCAGTAATTTAACAAATAAAATAGAAAATATTTGGTATTAAACACAATGAATTAGGTGAAAGACAAGTAATTTTAGGAGGAGGATGATTACTGTTGTAGATAAATCTGTGTGCCTGGGACTAAAAAAAAGTATTAGCAGTGCTGATCCTGAGACTTCCCCTAGTTTAGGTTAGCTGGGTGCAGAGCCTGTTGTCTTCTAACATTAGTTTGACAGTACTCTGGCTCTAGCACTATTTTACTGTACTACCCAATCTAACTAAACTGTCTTGGATCATTCACAGCATTTAAGTTTTTATTAAACCAGAATTCAGGCAATAGCACTTCTGGTCTGTTGTTGAAAACTTAACAAAGGTTGCACAGTAATATCTGAAGTTGAAATACATAGAAACAAACTCGTTTGTATGTTTTAATTCTGGTACATTATGTGATCTCGTGTGGCATGCTTAAGCTGTGTAGATTGGTTTTTCGCTTGAAGTGTCTCTTCTGAGTGGAAGTTACTTCTGTCAACAGAATGGTACATTGAAGATCATTGACCGGAAAAAACACATATTTAAACTAGCCCAGGGAGAGTACATAGCACCAGAGAAAATAGAAAATGTGTATCTGAGATGTGAAGCACTTGCTCAGGTGTTTGTCCATGGAGAGAGCTTGCAGGTAAGCATTCTTCAGGTAATTTTAAAAATGAATGCAAGAGGAGACTGCAGAAAAGAGTCATCCTTTCTTCCCTCCCCCCACCCCAAACTTTGGGACTGAAATCTTAACTTTTTTTTAACATTACACATTTTGTTTCTGAATGCACTTTCAAACTCCAGCAGTTATATAACACGTTTCTGGATTTAGTTTCAGACCAGATAGTAGAGCTGGATTAACTTAACTGAGTATTAATGACTACGCAGGTTGTTAACAGTGTGCAGGGAACACAAAAAAACCAGCCCCAAGATGTCCAGGTTTTTGCAAGTGTAAACTGAAATGTGGGTTTTAACAAGAGTAATTCTCAAGCGCAAGCTTCTGAACTGCATTCCTGTGTTCAAGTAGCAGAAAGCTGCTGACTTTACAGCAGGATCAGAACGACTGTCCAAAACCTAACACTGACTAGTAAAAATGTGTAGGAACTACCGTGTTGACTTTAAAAAGAAAAAAAGAAAAAAAAAAACTTGACAAAAATTCCTTTTTAGGCCTTCTTAGTAGCTATTGTGGTACCTGATCCCGAGACTTTGCGCAACTGGGCCAAGAAAAAGGGATTTGAAGGCTCATACGAAGAGCTATGCAGAAACAAGGTGAGTCATACCTAACTAAACAGTTAGCTGTTCTGCATCAGCTGTTTCAAGCTATATAACGTATTCCTGTATCCACAGGACCTCAAAAACCACATTCTGGAAGATATGGTGAGGATTGGGAAAGAATCTGGTTTGAAGTCATTTGAACAGGTAAGATGCTAATGAGAACTGAACACCTAATTCTTTAAATTTCTCAATACCAGTATAATATTACTGCAGAAACTGGTTTTAATTTGCATCTGGAAAATCTTTCAAGTGATAGGCTTTGTTATGATGTCTGGGCAATCTTTTTAATAGCCTTGTCTATTCCAAGGAATGGAGGTTGGCTAGTAACTCTTTATTTTCCAGGTCAAAGACATTGTCATGCACACTGAAATGTTTTCTGTTGAAAACGGCCTGCTGACACCAACACTGAAGGCGAAGAGACCAGAACTGCGAAAATATTTCCAGTCACAGATAGAGGAACTCTATGCTAATGCCAAAATGTAACTGAGAATGGAATGAGGAAAGTGGCACGCGTCTGATGTCTACTGTTGGCCTTCATATCTGTAATTTGACTACAGCAAACATAGGGAAGGAAACTGTGCAATCATTAACTTGTACAAAAATGGGTACTTGCCATAGGAACATTGAAGAAATGGAACACTGCCTTACTGTCAAGTTGTGTTGCATACTGTTTTTATGGTGACCTACAATTTCCAAAAAGAGCCTTAACTATAAATGGTAACTATATGTAAGTTATTTAAGACTTCCTTGGCCAAAAATGGGACACTCTCCTTCACCAAGGAGCTAAGGTTTTCTTATTGCCAGCATGTTTGCTGTCTGCAGTGTATTTTGCAGTTGTCAATTCCACAAAGGATTTGGCAGGTCTGAAAATGCCTCTAAGTATTTGGCATCCTCAGAAGGATTACTTAATCTGCTCAAAAAAACCCCAACCACCAAAAAGAACCTCTACAGTTGTATAGCTGGTATCACATCTTGCATTAGTCCTAATATTAACTGGGGCAAGGCATCTGAGTGTTTTTTCTCCCTTCTAGATCTGCAGCCAGTTCTGAGATGTACTTTTATAAGGTAGAAGTCAGAACTCCACACAAAGGAGACTGATGAATGCAAGTTCCTCAGAATAAGTCTCCATATGGTGGTTCTGCATGGAAAGTGTGGATGCAGTTAATTCAGCCAGTGTAGCCTTTGCTACATTAACACAAATCCAGAGTAATGTCAGCCCTGTCAACGAACAGATCCTAACTCTGGGAAGAACACTAGAGAGCTAAAAACAAAACCATTCAGGAAGCTGGGCTATGCTAACAGTCAGGTAAACATTGCACCTGTACTAGCCACTTGTTTCCCTGTAATGAGTGAGTATTTAAAATGCATTTTTTTTTTAAAATGTGCCAGGTCCTCTATAAGCGGAAGAGCTTCTGACATAACCTGTCAGTTTTCTGTGCTTTATGTATGAGCCACTGAGTATTGTTCACTGAATAGCAAAATAGGTCAGGTAGAATGTTTTTGCCTGATGCTTTGCAGCAATTGGAAGTATTTAAATATGCCAACAGAACTGTGCATTGGCACAGGATAGGTATTCGTTCAGGGATAAAAACCTAATTCCCAGATAAACTACAAAATAACTCGTTACCTTTTGTTTGAGAAATCAGCAGAAATAAGCCTTATTATAGCATAAGTCTTTTGCTATCCTTAACAGAGTTGGTTTTGCATTAGCATTCATTGCTGTTTTTTGAAAACATGGATATATGTAAAATAGAAGCACAAAAAGGTTTGCACTACGATTTGTGTGTGATTGTAATGCACTACTCTGTAGCATAATTTCATACATGTGTGCAATTGAGGTACACAAATCCAAGTCAACTGTTAGAGCAGTAGTTTGTTACATTGGAATTCAAATGTTTGCTTAGTGTTGGCTATTTCTATGTTTTATAAAACCAAAACAATTTTAAAAACCAATGAAGGAAACCAAAATAAATATTTCTGCATTTCAACTCAGTGAAGTGTTTGTTTATCAAGGATAAATGCTGCTGACTAAGAAGCCGAGGTATAATTTGGTAACTCTGACAAGCTGTAAAAGTCCACTGCTACAAACATACTAATAGAGGATAAATGCTGGTTGTTGACACTTTACTTTCTGCTTTGGTCTGATATTTATGTCTAAGTTTTTGGCCAATATCTGTTAAGAAAGGGGTGCTGTTGTATGTAACTTGCTCCATCGGTATTCTTAAAAAAAAAAAAAAAAAATTCTTTATTTTTGTCCTCATGGTTTCTGACAGGTAGTGTTCTTACCATCATAAACAACTCGGAGTGAAATTGGAGTTTTCTTAAAACTCTTCTGCTGCTTTTGGGTGGTGGTGGTGGTTGTTCTGTGTTACCATTCCTCCCCTTCCCTCCCTTACACAATCTATCTGGTGTTAATCAGTGAAAGATTTTGTGGACTGCTAAATGGGCCTGGGTGCTATAGCCAGCAAACCAGAAGTATAAAGAGACCGCACCACCTGTTAATCCCAAAGTAGTATTTCACTGTGTGTTAGTTTATTTGGTTGGAAAAGGGGGGGAGCAGCACAGATCACTGGAAAAACACCTGTGCCTGTGGATGAAGAGGTGTGGCATGAAAAGGGTCCTTCCAATTAGTAAGACTTTTGTTGACAATAATTAAATTTCCGAGTAACTAAATGCCAGAGATCTGGAATTACAAGTTTTCAGTCTGAATCCTACTTTTTTGGAACACTATTACAGCAAGTAGTATTTTTCTATGTTTTGAATTATTTCTTAACTGCTGCAAGTTTTTGACTTTAGATGTCAGGTGGTTGTTATAGCAATGATCCTGTTCCCTTGTTTTTCTCAGGTAGGAAATCCATGACAAGCCATGTCTTGGCCTGTTTATGTAACGCATAAGCATCAGTTCATGGTGGGTGTGGAGGAGAGAAGAAAACCTGGGGTGTTTTGTAGTGTAGTTTGTAGGGGGCGGGGAAAGAAGAGCAGAAGCAGAGCACTAGTCGGCTGAATTCTTAGGGAACGTTGAGTCCCGAATGTGCTGCTGGTCAGCACACAACTTGGATATGCTTGGGCACTGGAAAAAAATGCTTGGTATTTGGCATGAGGAAATAGCTTTTTCTCTTCATTCGTCTCTCTAAAATGAAAAATAAAACCCCGCAGCCGCTGATGCACGAGTACCTTAGCACTCTTTTAAAATGAAGGTAGGCAAACCCCTCCCACAAGCGCTCTCTCCTTCCTCCGGGCAGTTATTCCCTGCCAGGGGGCGGCCCGGCCGCGGCGGCACGGGAGGGCTGGAGCGGGAGCCCGCGGCGGGGGAGCCTCCCTCCTGCGCGCCGCCGCTTTTCTCTCCTGCCTTCCCACCCAGGCCGCGGCGAGGCCCCGTTACGGCTGGGGGCGGCGGCCGGCAGCCCGCCTGCGCTCGGGGGCGGGAGGCCGGGGGCGGAGCCGGCCTGCCACGGCGCCTCCGCCGCTCTGCCGGTTCCCCTTCCGGCGCTGCGGCGGCTCGTCGCGCTTCCCCTTCCCGCCAGCTGCGCGGCCGGTTTGAATCGCGGCGGGAAGGCGGTGCCGCTGCCGGCGGGGTGGGTCCCCTGAGGGGGCCGGGGCGAGGGGCGCCGGTGTCCGCGGGGACTCCGCGCCAGGCGGCGGCGGTTGGGCGGCGCGAGGCGGGGCGGGGAGACCGGTGGGGTCGCCGCCCGCCTTTTCTCCTCCCGAGGCGGCGGGCCCCGCCGCGGGCCGGGCCCTGCCTGTCGGGGCCGGGCTGCCTTTGGGCTCCCGGCGCTCGGGGAGGCGGGGGCCTGGGGTCTCCTGCATGAGAGAAACGGCAGCTAGTTTCTTCCTAGCTTCCTAGCTAGGAAGCACAAGTAAAGGTGTAAATAGCGTTACGTGTTGTCTTGCTTTATCTTTTTAATATGCGTGTCTTGTTACTGACTTACGTGTGCTACGTCAGGCGTTGGGCTGGTCTAATAGAGCGAGTTTTACTACTTTTAAAGCGAGTTATGCATAATACGTTGAATTAACAAAGATTTCCCGTTCTCTCCCAGGTGTTGAGACAGAGAAAGCAGATTTGTGTCGGGGACGATTTTTTGGCAACTTTATCCTCAGTTGTATGTTTAGCAGCATATAGTGAATAGTGAAATGTCCTCAAAGAAGAAAATGAAGAGAAATCATTCCGGAAATAAACTAAAGGTAAGTTTTGCTAGTTTGAGCAGAACGAAAACAGCAAGTGTTCTGTTGTTTTACTGTGCTTTTGTGGCATTGGCTCTGGAGGTGGATGCGCAGGTGTTAACACGGGGCTTTGTTGGGAACTGTGCTGTGCAGTCCCTGCTGGGGCAGGTTTGGGGTGCGTGGGTTTTTTTCTTTTTCTATTTTTTTTTTTTTTTTCTTTTAGGAGTAGTACCTCATCAGGCAAAACGGTCCATTGACTTTCAAACAGGCAAAAATTTGGAAACAGTCTTGTAAAATTAAAGAGAACAGCTTAAAGAGGAAATAGTTGATGTGTCTATATTTGGGGCCATAGCAAAACTTATGAGGCACTGCAAAGCGCTAGTAAAATTAAAAGCTCAGGAAGTTGGTGTTGTTTTCTTGTAATTCCCTTTCCATGCACACACACAAATGAGTGAGGATATTTACTCCCACACTTAGGGTGTGAATGATATTCACAAATATTTCGTAAACTAGTGCTATTCTCCCCTACCCTTCTGCTTTACAGAAGTGTCTGTAATACTTGACTTATAAATTCCACCTTTTATAAGAAGTTACGCAGAGCTTTTCATTTTTTAAAAGTGAGAATCATTAAATTAGACAGGGATGGACATTCATGTAATACAGAGATGAAAGAAGAAATATTTTAGTGCCTGAAAAGAAAAAGGCCACAGATCATAGAAACCAGATATTAGACTGTTATAAGATTTCTAAGCTTATACGCTTAGTTTTGTAAAATAGGATAAAGCTGATGCTACAGTATCGTATCAAATAGCAGAATATATCAGTTTTATGCCATCACTTCTCTTCAGAGAAAAAAAAGATAGCCTGAGGAAAAGACCCATGCTTCAAATGCTTTATATTGTAGCTCAGTAGTCAGTATGGTCCAGGTTAAATGTATTTCTAGTCAAACGTTCTTGAAATTCATTGTCATATTTTAATCTGTTTTACACTCAAAAAGCTGGATGAACTAGCTATTAATTTCATACCTATCCAGGAACACAAAGCCAACTCCCATCCTCACTGGAAATTGCTTCCGCTTGAGGAACCAGATGTCTCAAGGATATTGAAGGTAGCGGAAGCAAATCAACTTGAGGAACTTGATGATTCATTTGGTTAGTATTAACTTCAGTGTTATTTAATGTGTGATTTTCATGAACAAACCATATGGGCAAAATATTTCAATGCTTACTTAGGAAGAGATATTGTTTTTTTGCTAGAGAAAATTACGGGCGGGAGAGACAGAGGGCTTTCTTGAGAGTGGTGGTGTTTTCTGTCATTTAGGAAGTAACAAGAATAATGCTGTAATATATACAAGTAAAAGTTGATAGAAAAATACTGGCTATTCAAGTTTTATAGTCTGAATGGTAGAATTTCACGCAATGTAACGTTGCAATGGTGTAACAGTTTACATTTTAAAAGGAAAGTTCAATATCTTAAGTTACTCTATTAAGTTACACAAATTATGAAGTGAATTTTTTTGCTATTGTAAGAGTATGTATGGCAGTAAACTTAGATGTTCACAGGGGTGTTGTTCTACTGTAAAAGTAACGTCATAAAAACATACTATTTTTGCTGAAGCATTAAAACCACTTTCATGCTCCGTATGGGATTTGTGCGATTAAGGCCTCAGTATACTGGAAGAGAATCAATTTAGAGGGAATACGTGCCCCTCTGTGAAGTTCTCTGTTACTAAATATGTATAGCGCTTATATGTCAATGTTGGTGTCCTAGTTTCGGTTGGGATAGAGTTAATTTTCTTCCTAGTAACTGGTACAGTGCTGTGTGTCGGATTTAGGATGAGAATAATGTTGGTAACACACCGATATTTTAGTTGTTGCTAAGTAGTGCTTGCACTAGTCAAGGGCTTTTCAGCTTCTTGTTCTCTACCGACTGAGAAGGCTGGAGGTGCACAAGAAGCTGGGAGGGGGCACAGCCAGGACAGTTGACCCAAACTGGCCAAAGGGACATTCCATACCATGTGACATCATGCTCAGTACGTAAACTGGGGAAAGCTGGCTGGGGGGGCCGCTGCTCGGGGACTGGATGAGCATTGGTTGGCAGGTGGTGAGCAGTTGCACTGTGCATCACTTGCTTTGTATATTCTTCTTCTTACTATTATCATTATTATTATTATTAGGATTTTATTCTATTTCAATTATTAAACTGTTTTTATCTCAACCCACGAGTTTTCTCTCTTTCACTCTTCCAATTCTCTCCCCCATCCCACCGGGGGGTGGGGGGAGTGAGCATGCGGCTGTGTGGTGCTCAGTTGCTGACTGAGGTTAAACCATAACAGTCCTTTTTGGTGCCCAACGTGGTGCTCGAAGGGTTTGAGATAATAACAGATTAACCAGAGCGCATTAAGGACTTTATATCTGTTAACAGTTATGGGTCACAATGTTGGTTCATCTGTTCTCGATACTGGTTTGTCTGATCTGCATCATGCTCTGTTTTTTTGCTGTACACGTTAGAGATTGGTGTTGTTTTTTGCAGTTTGCTGTGGTCTGCAGTGATTAGTGATGTTTTGCCCGGGAGGTTTGTTATTAAAACACTGGCCTTGAGCTTAATCTGGTATTTGAATTTTGTACTGAAGCCATTACTGTACTTCGGGTACCACTTCGTGGAGACAATTAGCAGTTATAGTCTTTCCTCTGAGAGTTTTTTTACGGAGGAAATACAGAATGGCAGTGTCACTACCTTCTTCTATGATGTTTCTTCCTTCATTACAGTAACTTTTCAGTATCTTGAACATCCTTGGGTACTTAAGATACTTCTATTGGTATCTCTTGGGAATATTGTTTCAGTTTTGTCTAAGGTTAATAAGCAATTTAAGAATATCATGCAGAGATCTGCCCCAAGGCTGAATAATTATGAGTGGCAGGGTGTGTGGGACAAGATGGGCAAGTACCTAGGCCAATGGGCACCCCCAGTGTTTTGGAACTTCACCCCTGAGCAAGTGCAGAATCCTGAAAAGTTAGTAGAATATTTGGAAAAAGTATGCTGTCACCCTGGCAACTCCAGAGAGATGCAGCTCATTGCAACGTGCTGGGGCCTGGCCCATGCCTACCGAGCCCTGTTCAACACCATTCAGTGCCCTCAAAGGGAAGAGAAGGTCTCTGGATCTGACGATAAAATGACAGGCCCTGCGGCCACTCAGACCCCGGCAACAGGCCCTGCGGCCACTCTGACCCCGGCGACAGGCCCTGTGGCTGAACCAAAGAACCAGCCTGTGCCGGTATCAGTCGCCCCTGTACACAAGAAGAAATCTTGGAAGCGGAAGTCGGCTCGTTTAGTAAGGGAGGAAGAAGCTTCTTCTAAAAGGGAACCGGAGGAAGAAGTGTACGAGGCAGACTACCCTGGAGAAGGGCCATCACAACAACGACAGGAGGAGGGCCAGCCGCTGCTTGGGGAGGAAGAAGAGGAAGAACTCATAAATGAGGCAGTGACCACCCGATCTCTATCCCTGAGTGAGCTGCGAGATATACGAAAAGATTTCAGCCGTTGTCCAGGCGAGCATATTGTCACCTGGCTGCTCCGATGCTGGGATAATGAGGCCAGTAGCCTGGAATTAGAGGGTAAGGAAGCCAAGCAGCTGGGATCCCTTTCCAGGGAAGGGGGCATTGACAAAGCAATTGGAAAAGGGACACGAGTCCTCAGCCTCTGGAGGCGACCTGTCAGGCGTGAAGGAAAGGTAGCCCTTCAGGGAAGATGTTATATGTCACCCAGGCAAGTGGACCACCGTGGAGAGAGGTATCCAGTACCTGAGGGAATTAGCCATGCTGGAGGTGATTTCTGGTGACCTGAACAATTAACAGCTATCCAAAGATCCAGATGAAGTCAAGTGCACATGACCCATGTGGCGGAAGTTTGTAAGGAGCGCACCATCGTCATATGCCAACTGATTGGCAGTGATGATCTGGAAGGACGGAGAGGGACAAACGGTGGATGAATTGGCTGGCCAACTCCGGCAATACAAAGAAAGTCTCTCTTCCTCCCTCGTCTCAGCTGTGGAGAAACTGTCCCGGGAGGTCCCGCAACTCGGAGAGGATAGGTCCTACTCCTCACCTGTACGGACCAGTCTCTCGGCTATTAGGAGTCAGTGTTCTTTTGCTTAAGAGAGAGGATATAAAGGGTACACCCCACGGGGCACCCTATGGTTTTACCTGCGTGACCGTGGAGAGGACATGAGGAAGTGGGATGGGAAACCTACCTCAGCCCTAGAGACATGGGTACATGAGCTGCAAAGAAAAATCTTTGAAAAACTGTTTAATTAGAAGCTGTAGAAAAAATGCTGAGCTGTTTCTCATCTGTAATATTTATTACTCTAAGAAAATCATGGAAATATATGTGTAACTACTAGAAACAGCGTTGAAAATGAGCTATAAAGAACAACATAACAAAAGGGTTGTCATAAGGGGAAATCTGCAAAATGAAAAGCTCTTCTTTACTTCTTGTGGTATGTGTTAAAAACTATAAAAAGGATGCCCACTAACACTAATGTAAGCTAACGCCAAATTTTTGTGGCAGTGTGCTTGAAAAAAGAAATATATATTATGGAAGGCAGGCTAAAACCTTAAGGTTCTCAGAGTTTTAATCTATTCTGGTAGCTACCTTCAAGAATTCTACATTTACAAACTTTCTGTAGCAGCTGTAACTGTCTTCTTATAGCATCCAGTAAAGCAGCTAAAAATCCATATTAAAAAGAAAGGTAAAATTTAGAAAGTAGTTGTTTAAATGTGATTGAAGATTGATGTATGCCATAGCAAAGAGAGACTTCAAATAAACTGTACAAAATGTTTTGCTTGCTATATGCCATACGTACGTGCTGAGCTTTCATGCACCTTTGGGTTCGGTTTGTAAAGAAATAGGAGGTGGATGAGTATAGAAACTATGAAGCTTTTCAGTATATATATTTTTCCTAATCCTCAAATAATACTTTTAACAAGACTTCCTTTGTATTAGTGAGCAAACCACAAAAATTCTAACTAAATGCTGAATGGCAGGCAGTGCTAGCATGTCCATGCTCTTTGCCTGAACAAATGGGAACAATTTTCATATGGCTTATTTTCTGTTGTTTATAGATCACCCTTTGCACAGTACTGCTGTGGATGCTTATGGAGAGGAACAGTCACAAAATGAGTCACTTGGTCATGTTTCAGCTCCACAAAGGGAAAATACAGAAAGAAGGTCTGGTGAAAAAAATAATTGCTGGCATTTAATTTAATCTTTAGATTTTCAGATTAAATGGGAAAAATGTTCTGTTTGTCAGGTTTCCCTGTTGCTTATTAAACAGATGCTTTAATTTAAAATTTCCCAGATGAGAAACCAAAAGAATAAGTAAGATTGGGGAATGTAGAAAAGAAATGGGAGAATAAATTAGTGTTTGCCTTTTGCAAGCAGTACATTGATTTAAGTCCTTACTGTGGTTTTTTTTTTTTTCAAATTAGAAGATTTAAAAATATCTCTGAGAGATATTAATTAGTCCTCTAAATGCTGGTGTCTTTAAAGTTAAAATAAAAAAAAAGAAAAATAGGTAAAAGCCCGTTAAACTATATGTAACAAAGAAAATTAATTTTAAAAAATCTTTTAATACAAGTTTTAGTATGTTTCTCATTTGTTAAATCAAATTTGGTTTAAATCTGAAATAGTTCTTATTTGTATGAAATAGCAAGACAATAATAGAGCTTGTATAACAATGTGTATTTTTTTGTTTTTTGATTTCTAACCCCGCCCTGCCCCCAAGAAAGCCTTTTCCTTTCCTGCTAAAATATCCTCTGTAATAATTTTGTTTCTGTTTTGAAGTTTCTCCTCAAAATGACATGGCTATCCCAGTGGTCAGTTAGTAACGGATTTCTAATCATCGCAGGGGTTGCTGTTGAGGAATAAAGATTCTATTTGCTTTATATGCCATTTGCAACTTTTTATGTTGTTGATTTAGGACACACAAACTGAACGACATAGCAATACAATATGTTCCCCAAAAGCTAAGATTTTTGTTGTTTATATGGTTGAAGATCATTCTTTCTCAGTGCGTAGTGGGTTTACATGTGGATATTTTTCTTTTCCTAGTAAAAAACCACGTCACTCAAAAACGTCTGATGGTGATGTTCAGAAAATCAGCACAGCTGATCCTGAAGATGAACCCCTTAAGGAGAATGTGGTACAGAGAAAGTTGCATGAGTATATCAGTCAATTTAATTTTAACTTACTTCATGCCATGCCTGCATTAGAGAGGAGGGGAGGGCAAGACCTTTCATTTGTTTCTTAGTACTTCCTTAGGACGTAATTGTGTCCCAAATAATTAATCCTCAAAGTATTCCTGTGAGATGGCCAAGTGAAATGCTTACAGCTACAGTTGTCATGTCAATGGGGAATATAATAACCAGGTATTCCTGTGTCCTGTGGCCCGTTCTCTTGCTCATTTGGGAATATGTTCTTTTCTTCTTTCAAATATCTTCTTTATATCTGGAATATACGTTCTTAAAGAATGGCACATTAAATGGAATATAAATCTCTCATACTTGATCAGTATTGAAGTAAGAATGTATTTGTGAGAGAATTGAATTTTTCATTGATAAAATTGATTTTGAATATATATTAGAATTAGACAAAAACCACTTGGTTTTGAATGAGTGTTTTTCCACACTTGGACTGCAATTAGTGTAATGTACTTTTGGCCCACTTAGCTTCCAGGCGTACAGAGGAAGAGTTAACTATCTGCAGACTTGAGAAAGTAGGCCTATGATAAAAGAAGCTATGCAGTAGTTTGCATAAAAGTATTTTACATATTGAAATTCACTGGAATTGTTGAAAATCCTTTTGTAAAATTCAGTACAGAGCAGTAGTCTTTTATCAGTAAACTGCATGTATGCAGCACTCTTGTAGAATTACTGCTTTGTGTTGGTGTCACAAAGTAGTCTAAGTAGGGAAAGAATTGGGACAGAACATGGGTGAAAAGGAAGGTAAGGAGGCACTGTTGATCAGAGAACTGTTAATACGGGGCGATGACTATGCTGAGCTGAGGGTCCCTATGCTCTTTAAAATGTTCCTCCTCCTGCACGGCCAGTGGCCGACGTGTCAAGTCGGTCAGTGCAGTCAGGCAGCCGCTGTCCCTCAGCAGTGTGATCACTGTGCTGTGATTTTGGTGAAATAGCCCTAAGTAAATGTTAGTGACGTTTCAGTCGTGAAAAACTGAAATACTTTTGTGTGTTCTGCCTAATTGCCATCTCTCTGAATTTTAAATGAGTAAACCTAGGAGTTTTTTTGAAGTTAATCTGCTTTTTATATCACAGAAGGCTCTGAATACTACTCAATTCCAGGCAAAAAAGAAGCAGCGGCCTTCAGAGAAGAACACATCAGATCCTTCTGGTAAACCAGACTTTTCAAAACTCCCGTATGGCTTTTCCTCATTCAAGATGAATGCTTTTCCATAACTCAGTGGTTTTCATTTCTGATATGTAGCAGCATACTGCTTCTAGAAATGGGAGGGTTTAGTTTTGGTTTTGGTCTAGACACTCAGCAGTGGTTAAATTGAGGAGCTGGTGTGCCACACAGCTCTGATCCCTATGGTTTGCATCCCTGGACTTGCCTATTACTCCCCTGAAGGGATAAAGCATAGGTGCACATTATCCCTCGCACGCAGCCTGGTTCCGTTTGGAGGAAAGCCTGGGTCCATGGGTATGGAGCTGTAAGGCACTTCAGTATGTCCCTTGGTCTGGAAGCCTGGAGCTCCAGGCTGTGGGGCAGAGCTTGGAGTGCCCCTGACTTACAGTGCAGGCACAGTTGTTAGTATAAAGACCTCTGAGATAGGGAACTTCAAGACAGTGGTGTTTTTCGGTATGGGGAAACTGTTTCTCGGGTATCATCTTGCTTCCTTTGAACTGTACCCCGTCACATTCAAGTACTAGATTTACATTTGGGAGTGTGTGAAGAAACATGGTTTAAGGTTTTGTGGAATTAACTAATAATACTATTGCAAAGTTTAAAGAAACTTACTTGTATATAGCTTTTTTTGAAGCATATATGGTATTAACACAAAATGTATACAAATACGATATAACAACTCATGATTCTTTGAGTAATGCAGGTTGCCCAAACTCAGGCTATAGTTTTTACAGCACAAACAGCTATATCTACAGTACACTGTATAGTTTATCACTTAGTGTAATAACGTGCTCCTGGACTTGTTTGAAATGATGAAGAATGAGAAAGAAGTTGTATATAATTGATCATCCAAATTCTAAAACGTTCCCAGATAAGTCTATCATAGTTGCTCAGCCAAAGACAGATTAAATAGTTCATATTTCCCTCTTTTCAAGTTTTGTATTAAAATATTCATAACTTTTAGATAGTTATTTTAATGGTGGGCATGATACCTTTTCTATTATTTTAGAACATGTACCTGAATTGTACAGTGCTTTATTCTGCTGTTTCAGTGGATAGCCCATGTTCTGTACAGGTTTGGTGTCCCAAAGAGCTGAAGAGATCTCCCAGAGATATTACAGAGCTGGATGTTGTTCTGGCTGAATTTGAGAAGATAGCAGCAAATTACAGGTAAATATTCTGCTTTCCTATGGTTGAATACTCAAAGTTTTAAAAACAAATTACCTGCATTTCTGCTAATGGGCTGCCCTTTAGGGAATGCAGTATTGCACGGTTACATTCTGATGTTATTTTAATGATTATTAGGTTTCTGTGATACAAATATTTTTCATGTGTGATCTTGAGGTTGTCTCCAGGAATTTGATATTTTTCCAAACATAAGAACAACACATCTCAGCTGATGTTTTTCAATGTAGAAATTAAGCTATTGCTAGTACATGAAAGATCGGCAGTTGCCTGTGCTACTAGCTGCTTAACATTGGGTTTTATTCATTACTCAAAGGAATGTTTTTGGATGAGATTTCTCCTTTACTAAACCAAATGGGTCATGTTTTGTCTCTCTGACTTCCCCAGACAAAGCATAGAATCAAACGTTCGCAGAAAAGCTATCAATGTCTTCTGTTCTGCTTTCAAGGACCAAATCACTGATCTTGTAAGTATGCCATAAATAAAATCAATTTTGTGGTAGCTATTATAGAGCTGTATATTACATTGTAGTCAAAATACCTATGGTTTTATATTGTCCTTTACATATTTATTTTATGATACTTTAAATTTTCTAATGTCTTGTCAGGATGCATAATACGAAAATAGTTTGTTGTGTGCAGCCTCTGTGCTGGCTTTCATGAGAACTGTCTTTAGATACAGCACTGCCTGTTATGCAAGTACACTGCAAAATTGTCAGCTTCTGAGAATAGGGAAACATTAATATTTGTCATTTCTAAAGCATTATGTAGTAAAACTGGAAAGCTGCATAATTTGAATGAGCAAACAGTTACGTCAAACACTGTTTTAAAAGCTCATGGACTAGAGTTTTAAAAGGTTGAGGATTTAGTTTTTATACTGCGTCCCAGTGATTCTTGTGTAGAGGCCTTAGTCAGGCCTCTAACATAGCTCAGGGAAAATCATCCTTTTTTAATTAACAGTTTGAACCTGACTGTAAAAAACTTACTAGCTTGGAATACTAAGGTTTCTTGTCACTAATTACAATGAGTAAAATAAACTCAGAACTTTGTAGGAGTTGTGATAAGTACAATGGGTAAGTACTAAAACTATAGTTCTAAGCGATTCATTAGAATGGGCAAGTTTTAAAATGACTAGATTTACACATTTTAAAGTTATAGAAAAATTAAGCTAGGTAGTATTACAGTAATTGGCACAAGGAGTATTACTTGCACTAACTGGTGCAGGATGACTAATTTTGTGCAACAGTCTTCCTCTGGCATGAGGAGTGAGGAAAGAATTGATACACAACTGATACACTTGTAATCTTCGTTTGAACCAGTGCTGGTTTTTTTAAATAGCTTTTTACCTTACTCCAAAGTAATTCTTGCAACTGTGTTTTTAGGAGGCTAGAGATGAAATCGAGATCCATAGTCAATCTGTAATTCTTCTTTTCCTCTGTAGATAGTGGAAGCCCAGGAATTGAAGAATATGAAGAAAAAAAATGCTAAGGTAAATATGTATATATCACTAGATTGTACAGCATGCAGAGGTGGGCACTGAAATTTCAAGAAGCTGACTAGAAGAAATAAAATAATTCACAAAAAAGTGCACTGCACTACAGAATCAACTGCACAAATAGAGGATAGGGAACCACCAGAGGTTTTTTGGAAAAGATCTGAGTAAATATGATTGATTGCAAACTCCATATGTATACTGCTATACTGGTGTAAAAAGAAGGAATGCACATTAGGATGTATCGGTGTCTATGCATGTGAATTACTTTTTTCTTTTTTTTTTTTAATGAGTACTGGTGAGGCCTTTGGAGAGCCAATTAAATATTGAGAGCTAACCTTCAAGAAATGTAGATGAATATAAAATCTAGGAGAGCAGCAAACATGGTGCTGTTAGGATAGAATTGGATTGCTTAGTTTAAAGGAGAGAAGTCTAAGGGAGCTGCAGTCCCTAAATATATGCAAAATTTTTGTTCAGAGGAAGGCAGTTCCTCTGTTCATTCAGAGCGAGTAGTAATTGACTGAAAATGCAACAGGGGAGTGTCGACGGGAGGAGGAACTAGTGTAAGAGCAGAAGGACATCGCAGTGGCTTCATCAGGAGAGGGGTGAATGCCCTACAGCAGAGATAAGTAAGAGCAGGTTAGGCACTGTCTGCCGGAGGCTTTCTGCCCAGATTAACCTCTTCCACAAACTTTTCGATGACAAAATAGCTTTTAACAAGTAACCTCAACAGAAAGCTTATTTTGGGAGGTAGCAATTAATGTGCTAAAGTCTTGTTAATTTGAGGCGATATGGTAAGCTACTCTGCATGTAAAATGAAAATTTTAATACACATCTAGCATTTGCAGCCACTCAGTTATCCTTATTTTGCCTTTGATACATCTGTTTAAAACCAGATTTGTAGTTGCTAAATTTAAATTTATGATTATGTTTTTTGTTTGTTTTTTTTTAAATTGGATGTTGTGTTAAAGAAGGCTTAATTATGCTTAGTTCCTTAGTTATGGCAATCATACTGAACATACATTCGTATTAGTCTGCATTTTAAAAACAGAAACAAACAAAAACCTGCTAGAGTTGGTCATGTTTGAGTTCAAAATGTCACCAACTCCTTTCGTATGCTTGTAAATCCAGTGTTCCTTAAGAGAAATTTTGGATGGAGATGAGAGTTTGACACTTTAAAGATCTTTAAAGTGTTTAAAATACAAATGTAAAATATGGCAGTTTATAAGGTCTGGTATCTTGGAACCTTCCACACCCAGAATCAGAAACATAAAACCTGAAAGAAAAAAAGCCAATGAAATTTGAGTGGTTTGCCTTTGAAGTTACAGAAACCGTTTCAAAGACTTTCCTTGCTATTTGTTTCAGGTAATAACAGACATCAAAAAGAAAAGGCAGCGACTGTTGCAACTCAGAGAAGAGCTAATTGGGTATGTTTCTAATGATGCACAATAATAGCCTGAAGAAATTAAGGAGTCTGGTATTTTGTAACTCAGAAGTGAAAGTAACTTGTATTCTTTCATTTTATTTTGATGAAACTCTACTTCTGTTCTGTATTGCTTTCTGTTTTTACAGAAGCTCAGGATAACCTCTCCTTTCCATATTTCGGTTGCCTAGATAGTCATTCTTGCAAGTTCTCTTAGCTAACTAGTTACTGGGATGGTATTTCAGACCATACGTTCGTAAGAAAAACTCTAACATTACAATTGGAATTGCAGAGGTGATGAATCATAAATCTACAAAAGTAATACAGAGGGCTTTTTTGGTTTTCAGGTGGGAGAATGTATTTCACCACTGCCATTTAGCAGGGATGCCTCTGACTACATGTTTGCTTCCATCTCATGTGGCCACGCAGTTCCACTTCTCTAACTTGGCATTAATCTTAAGTATCATTTAGATACACAACACAGAAATTACGTTCTTTAGAAGAACCGTTAGACTTCCCCAAATCCAGTTGGTTACTAGTGAAAAGCTTTATACTGAAGCTGCATATAACATACACGCGGTAAGTTAACTCTGTAGGGAGCCGTGGGCTTGGATCCACAAAAGCAGATGAAAAGCCCTTTCTCTGTGGCCATGAGACTCTTGTTTTCTTTGCAGTACTGTGGACAAACTTCACTCAAAGAACTAATGAAAGGCGTCCCTCAATATGGGTTTGAAGCCCCTCACAGATTGAAAGCTGTCGTCACATTTTTTATTTGTTGTGTTTTAAACCTTTGATCACCTTAAGAAAGCTTTTTTGCTGCAACACCGTTAAATGAAATGGCTGTTGGTGTTCAGTTTTTGGAGTACTAATTTAACGGATTGAGCCCTCCAGTTTACTTGGGCAGAGGTGTATCTAGTGTGTAGGTCCTGAGTATGTTTCAGCACAAGCGCTGAACACCTCAGCCTGCAAGCAGGTGTGTGCAGAAGCACAACACCAGGTACTTAAGAAATTTCACTTGAAAAACTTATGTGCTTAAGAGAGAGTGGCTATTTCGTCAGATTCAAAAGTGAGATGTGGAAAAAAGTTTGGGGTTTTCTTGTGGATTTGGACCCGTGCTCCTGTTTAAATAATAAGCTAGTTATTCTAATTAAACAGGGTGTTACGCTAACCTACGTTTTGTATTTCTGACCAACCTTTCCCTTAAGTCTTCTTCAGAGGAAGTATGTTCATCGTTACGCATGAAATAAATATGCAGATACAGTCATCGAAGCCTTGATCTTTTTCAGAGCTGAACCACAACTGATACAACTACAAAGAGAATATGCTGAGATACAGGAAAGGAGATCGTCCTTGAGGCAGGCAACTGAATTACTTACTGATTTAAAGGAGCTACAGCAAGGCTGTTTGGATTATAGAGAAGAAAACCCCAAAGAAAAAGTGGTAGTAAGTACATATTTTTGTGTGTGTTTCTGAACTGTTCTGGATCAGTCCCTCCCCCTTTTTTTTTTCCCCCTGGACTGATGGGCATTTCTCTTAATGTTTAACTTACATCGAATAGCAGTGTTTTGTTAAGTGTCTTTGTGGAAGCAACTTGAGAACCATTGCTGTAACTGTACTGCAGTATCTCACTCATTTTTTTGGTCTCATGTTAGAAACGGAAGTATTTCAGAGAGGATTCTGCTACCTTGCTGTCTATGTCGAGGAATTCAAAGGACATAGAAGTGTAAGGGTTGTCCTCAGGTCTAACTTTTTTATAGAAATTGAAGAAAGATTAACAGTGAGAAATAAGTAATCAATTTCTTTTGTTGCTGTTGTTCAAAGGTAGGGAAAGCTCTGGTACATACGCGTCTGTTCTGTACGGTATTTAATGCTAAGAACAGCGCTTGTATTTTATGACCAGATTAACTTCTCTTGTAGTCTTAGAACTCCTCCCCCTTTTACCAGGGCTCATGACCCGGCATGGTGGTTTCTGTTGACAACGCTACATGCCTGCCATGTGTAAGGAAATCCTATCATTTCAGAAGACTCTCTAATATTGGCTCTTCTTCACTTCTAAAAATCACGCTGCATCCTTTCAGATAGAGGAAAAATAAATACAGATATGTAAGTGATTTTTCCAAGAAGTAAAAATGTTGCCTTGTAATTTTATTTCCTTAACAACAGTATGGAACTTCCAGCCTACCTGCTCTTCTGGTGGAGTCGCGGAGAATTCTAGGAGCGGAAGGACACTTTCAGAATATTAATATGAAACTGGAAGAAGCTCTGGCTGTACAGAGAGGGAAGTTATAAAAGAAACATTAAGTGTTTTTTAATAGACTTTTTGACATTCGTTAGGAACAATTATTAGAATGGTCAGTGCTTAAAGCTTGTTTAATCATTGTTGCCGTATTTTGCTTCAGTGTTTAAAAGAAGTCAGTGACTTAATCAGAGATTGTATCTTTCTGTTGTCAAATAGCCTGTGTGAGAACTTACTCAGAATGTCAGTGAAATTAATGAAATAGTAATTCCAGTTAAAGTAGTAAAACTTTTCTGTGCTCTGTTAACAACGTTGGTTTTTAATCTTGGGCTATTGAAGTAATGTCATCTTGAAAGCAGTATACACTTTTAAAAGAGAACACATAGACATTGGTTGAACTATTGATAGACAAATCTTTTTATTAAATGTTATTTGAAATAAATAATTTCCTCCCATTTCTGGAAGTAAAGAAATCTATTTTACTTGGCTTATGAGTAAAACTTGGACACAGAGCTAATAAAATAGAAACCGCACAGCAGTGAGTGTTAGAAGTGCTAAATTTGGAGCAGCATTCATGACGAGTTTTCAGTCCAGTACTCTTCAGCCCTCATGTAATCTTCCAGGATCTCCTCATGCTTGCTGAGGATCATCCGGTTGTGAGGATACTTGTTCATTACGCAGTTCTCTGTCTTACAGCTCTGGAAGAGCATTTTTGAACTACATCGCAGTGTCTTTCACAGAAGGCGTGCGATATGCACATTGTGTTAAAGCAGGTTTCATTGCTAGCGGTCTGTTGGCTAGCCAAGTCTGTGGTTAGCTGCCTCCTTTATTGCAAGTGTCCTGTTTCCTTGAAGCTTCCAAAAGAACTTCATCGGGAATTTCTTCCGTGGCATAATTCAGACTATCATTTGCAGCTTCAGCTAGTTCCACATCTTCAGTAGCTTCTAGGAAACGGGCATCATCGCTTGCGTTGTCCCACTCGCTGTCTGGCAACAGGAAGTCTTGAGACAAGCTTTTTTCTAGAGATACTGAGCTTTTTGACAAGTCTGGCGCATTAGAATGTGGTTTTACTTTTTCTTCTGTGTTCCCCCTTGCATTCATTAGTGTATTCTCTTCTTCCTTTTACAAACAAGAATACTATTTATTCCATATGCAAATGGTCTTCATACCTTTACCAGCTCTGATCTGAAAGTTTGAAACTCGCACTGTCATATATAATGGATGCTATAGAAAGCTGGCCAACAAGACAGATTTTCCAGCAGGTTAATTTATAGCCAGGTTACCCTGTGGAAGCCTGTTTGAATAGGAATAGAAATTTGCTGGTTTTCTAGCAAACTATGAGTAGCCTGCTGTGTACAGCTTCTTAAAATAATACAAGGTTAAAACTAATTTTAATGTCTGTTTACAGATACTGTCAGGATCTGAAAACGCATTTAAATTACGTTTTCTATGAAATAACACTAATAGCTATTGATGATCTGCTTAAGCAGAGCTTAATGTGCCATTCTGCAGTTTGAAATTTAAAAGCATAAAGTGTAAATTTAAAAGTTGCAAAGAGGTCAATTCGTATTGTCTACTCAGTGGAAAAACTACTGTGTTCAGGGCTTAGAATCTAGGTGCAGTATCAGGTTACCCACGTGGGTAAACATAACTGCTTTAATACACTAAAATGTGTTATTAAAGGAGTTAAGTGAACTTCAGATTTGAGGGTCACTGACTTAAATTTGATGCTGACTGACTCAGGTGTTCCAGCTGGCCCAGCATGAAGTCAAATGTGCACAGCAGAGCGTAACTTGGGCAGCTTTTCTGTTCTGTACCTGTAGTGGTCTTGTGGTCTATGCACTGGGAACTGCTGTTCAGACCAAAACAGAAGAAAATCTTTAGTCCCAAGTGAAGTTAGGCTATTCCAGCAACTTAGCTTTATCTGTGCTGATGGTTTTTGTGCTAGATCTGCTGCTGGAGAACTTAAAAATGAATATACAGAGCTACCACACCAGCGCAGCTGCTCTGGGGAGCTATTCTATAGCAGTGTAACTACTGTCTGGAGCTCAACAGACTGTGTTAGCAGGGATTTTCAATGACTTCCAGAGACAGCTTTACTCACAAGAACTTTAGCATATCGATAGGACAAAAACATACCTCTTTGAAAAGAAAAGGGAGACATATCCGAGGTGGTAATGGAAAACCTAAATCAAATATATGGCATTAATTAAAGTTAACATTCCAAAAAGTATTAAGTGTAATTGCTTTGAAATCACAAAATACATACTTTGTGATTTGAAGTTTTCTTCTCTGCAGGCTGGATCGTGACACTTTTGATACCAGACTTCCTTCTTTAGATCTACCACAATCCTAAGAATGAAATAATTTCATTTTTAGTAACAGTACATAAATGAAGTGAATGCATACAGTAGGAAATTCTGACACTAAATGAACAGTTTGTTTGTCCCCATCTATGGCTATTGCTTTCATACTCTGACATACTTATTACATACTTGTTTTGTGCAGTCTTATTTTTTTCAACAAACTTCAGGCTGCTTAAGTTAAAAATGTATTTCTTTTAAGACTAACGTTCGAAAGTGAAATTTAGTCAACTTCATTACATTAAGCTTGGAAGAAAAAGTCATTAAAGTAAGATTAGTATGTGGGACCTAACTGTAAGATAAGATTTTGTTGTTGCTGCTGTTCGAGGTAATTTCATTATAAAAGCCAGATAAAATCACTGTTTCCTGTCAACTGATTAGACAACCCAGCTTTTTCAGCTGTGCTTTAGAAACACCCAAGTTCATCTAGCGTAGTGGCTGTGGGGGGTTCTTTTTGTACCTGTATTTCTCAAAAACACGTTCCTTATCATTCAGTTATTTTAAATGTTATGTAGAATTATTTTTAAATTAAAATATTTCTAAAGTCACTAGCAAAACTCATCACAGACCACAAAAGTGGGCTGTTTTCTTTATCTTATTTCTGATTGTTCAGCTTCCTAGCTAAGAAGCATCAAAGTATAGTACCACCTAATAGCTTTAACATATTCTGAATTGTATGTTAGCACCTTTAGACACACCTTTTAAATAGCATGAAGATTACTTCATAGAGATACTGGAACTACAAGTTGAGTTATCACAAAGTAAACGGGGGGGAAGTTTGCTTTTTTTAAAGAAAAAAAACCTGTTGTATTCCCCCCAGAGCAAAAGAGCAGAAATTGTAACAGGTGCTGATTCTATCCATAAGAGTTTTTCAGCATTTTTCAGAATAACAGTAGAGCAGGAAAATAAATAAAGCTGTTTTAAAGTGAATAGTTAAAGAACATACATTATGTTGTTACTTTTGTGAGCTCTTCCAATATTTTCACACCAACGGTAACCAGAAATATCATATACAAGTATTTCTTCCAGAGAGAAATAATTCCATCGCCGTATCCCTGGGGGGGCGGGGGGAGAGATTAACTCTTTAAAAATACTGCTGCGGAATACTCATTTGTAAATAGTAGAGTGGTCTTTACCTCCTTGCACCCCATCTTTATTAACCAAAGAGCGAACAAAATAATCAATTTCTGGATATGGTGAATCCTGATAGCCTTCCATGGAATCTGTTACAACAAGACCACAAATACATACTGTTAGTGGTTTTGTCACTGTAATATGTAATTGTTACACATTATATAGACCACAGACAGAAAATGTACATGAATCACACCAAATCCTTAAATAAAACCAGGGATAAATCCAGTGTTAATCTCCTGCAGATCTTTAAACTGCACCCCCCTGGCCTCACGTACAGAGGGAACTGGAACAAAGCATGACAGCTGTGGGAGCGGGAGAAGAGGGTAAATAGCATTCAGGTGCTGCAGAGCATCCTTCAGTACAGCTGTACTCTGCTGCCTGCAGAAAGCTAGCTGAAGAAAAGCTCTCCTAGAGGTTATCAGGTGTGTAAGTCACCGTACATCTAATTTGAGAGTACTTTTTTTCTATACAGTAGAAAAGGCTTGAGGTACCTCTGCTGCTTCTGGTAGTTTTACTGTTTAAAAAAGCGGACATTTTTCTCTCCTCCTCTGAAAAGCCAGATGACAGAACTTTTGTGTCATCCCTTGCTCTGAAGAGAGAATACAAAAGAAAATGTGTGATTCTTACAGCACGACATAACGTAGCCCTGGGCAACCGCCTCTAGGTGGCCCTGCTTGGGGGGGGGGGGGGGGGGTTGGACCAGACAAACTCCAGAGGTCTCTGCCAACCTCAACCAGTCTGTGATTCTGTATGCTACCTTTCGCTATCCCTGTAGCACTTTTTCTTCTCATTTTGACGGTTTCCTCTGATTTGTACCAGCAGAGGGCAAGGCCTCCGCCTTCAGAACAGCACAATTTGGTTCCTGGCAAAAATCCCAGGATCCAGCCATTTAAAGACTGCTGGTCTGCTGTACTGCTGTACTACTCTTACAAAGGTATTTGCTCTAGATGTAATATTTATGCATATGTACCCTTTGAAAGTTTTCAATTTATTTTTTCTTCTCTCTCTACAATGAACTACTCTTCCTTGCCTTCTTACGAGCTGGAAGCCAGGTGATCACATAGCAGAATTTCTCACCTGTATTTATGACAGACTCAGCTGATACCTATGATCTGAACACACTACATGATTTATGCTACGGGCATCAATTCAGGATAATGAACATGTCAGGCTATAAAAACTGAAGTCACAATAAATACATGTTTTTAATAAAATTATTATACATAATGTCATACAACTGGATGTACCATTTTAACCTTCTTTCTGCTGCAGTAACGATTAGGATCATCTTAAGATACAGTTGGTGCAGGGCAAGATACATCAGAGGTTTAGATTAGATACAGAAAACTTGATTATTATATGTACCAGTATCCAGCCTAAGGAGGTACCTGTACCAAATGGGAAATCTGGTATGCAAGTAAACATGTACAAAAAGCCTTTTTATTTTTTTTATCATACTTTGGAAAATATTTAAACTCTTCCTATTTAATTGACTGGAAAGCTGTAATTTTTCCTTGCAGAACTATACAGAATCCAACCAAACTTAATAATGGTTACATTTCGGCATTTTGAGTGTGTATAGAGAAATGAGGCACAACCCAGAAGCTGTACCACATGTTCTGTGTTCTTTAGACATTTGGAGGTAGGTTAAGGAAAAATAAAGCAAAAAAAAAAATCCGAAGAAATTTTTTCTTCAAAAACAAGGTGTTCTACTGGAAACTCCTAAATTACACTGTAACAATGTTCACGAAATAACTGCCCATTGATAGTAGTTATTTGTAACTGCTGCAGGACAAAAATCACTAAAATATGTACTTTAAAATCTTTTCAATTCCACCAGAATTAAACAATTACCTAATGTTGCAGATCAAAGAGGAA
Organism: Aptenodytes patagonicus; assembly: GCF_965638725.1. Lineage (NCBI taxonomy): Eukaryota > Metazoa > Chordata > Aves > Sphenisciformes > Spheniscidae > Aptenodytes > Aptenodytes patagonicus. The sequence goes on from NC_134952.1 coordinate 37,437,362, forward strand.
AGAAAATATGCTTCTTCCAAGGAAACATTCTCTTCACAGTTAGGGACAAACTTATTATCCTCTGCTATCTTCAGAATCACTTTTTTTCCTGCTTTTGATGATTTATACATCCGGAAATTTCTATTCTTTGTATAAACTCCTGCAGGAAAACAAGTACTACTTAACATAACAATGCTGGCTAGGATTTAAGATACTTAGTACTTGTAAATGAAACAATGAATGGACAAAAACTCTTACTGACTTCAGCTCACGTCCCATAGAAGAAATGCAACAAAGCAGGATCACACACACATGTACATTTTTATGTTATCGAAGAATTAAGAAACACTCATCACCTCTATGTAGGCATTTTAATCATTCTGCCATTATCACTACTAAAAGTTTCTTTCAGTATAAAAAAATGGTGCTTTCACATTAACTTTGTGAAATACAGCTGAGCATAAAAAGCTACACAATTATTTTAACCAGCACTTCATATTCATCAAACCTCCTGGGTTTTGTGTACCAGACACCACTTGTGTGTAGTATACGGTGAAGTATGTATCAGGAAAATTTAATTCCCATCTCAAAAACAAACAACAAAAAAATGAACAGGTATCGTAAACATCATTGCCTAATCTGTCTAAGAATGTCTTGAGGAGGTGGGTGCGTCATTTGTGGGTTTCATGAAGATAAAGGAATTAAAAGATCTCGTACAACAAGAACGTCACGTCCCTTTCCATCACTGCAGCCTTGTGATGTAACTCAGTATTCCAGCTATTTTGATTTTAGCCTTCCAGTTTTGACGTGATGTGTGTAACATAAATATTGAGGATGGTTAATTTTTGGGGACTAACATCAAATTCTTAAAAGGTGAAGTGACACAGTAAACAATTTGTTTTTCTTTAATTTCCATTCACGAATATGCTTGAAGGAATTTTGAACAGTAGGCGCAAAGTAATCCTTCTGCGTCAGTAATGGAGAAGCCTCTATTAGAGGGCCAACTTTGGGATTACATTTCAACAAATCAGACATACTGAAGAGGCCAGCAATAAAAGTGATCCTGAATTCCGTAAGAATTTGAAGGAGTGGGGGTTCTCCAGAGAAGTCTGAGAAAAAACATGATAAACAGTCCTCAAGTGTGTAACGCACTGCTGTACAAAAGCATGCTAAGCTATTTTCATCTCACTGAGACAGTAGGAAAAAAAGCAGAGAAACCAGATACGGGGAGGGGGAAGGGCGGAACTTTCAAACTTTAGTTTGACTATGGGTATTGTGCTCCTGGAGCTTTCCAACATTTTAATACCATGAATAGGCTAAGCACAACTGGGGCATGAAGTGCCCAACCCAAAATTTCTATTACTCCGTCATTAAAACCTAACAACTGCCATTCCAAACAGGGGAAGAAGGCTCAATTCATACACGTAGAACAATACAGAAGGCCACGCCTGTAAGACTCATTCCATAATTAAACAACTTCTAATTCAGCTGAAATGACAAAAATCCAATATATAGTATCCTCTTTTAATCCAAATAGGAGCACTAAGTCCTTAGGAACAAAATTAATTAGAGAGTCTTGTGTGGCAAGAGTTTCTTCAAACTTCAGAACAAAATCATTAAATGTAGCAATATAAGAAGTTCCATGGACCAAGAATCTAAGGCTGCTTTAAAGTAAAGTACAGCATTTATGATGACAGTTTCAGCACGTATTGTATTTGGTTTACATTCTGACCGTAGGGACAACAGTAAGAACACTGTTGTTCTTATTGCCTGTAACCAAAGATTAAGGAACATCTCATTTCTTAACCTTTGTCGCATCCCAAAGAGGTTTAAAAGCACTTCTTATATTTACCTAGATCCACAAAAAGTTGCTTGTCTCCTTCTTTATTATTTACTATTAGAAAGGAAAATGAATTTTCTCCCTGGTGTGATGTTTCCATATCCTTTGTTTCGCGAGCAATGGCTGGCCAGCCTTTGGAAGCATCTTCGATGGCTGTGAGGTTTATAAGAGAACCATCTAATCCAACTGCTTCTGCAGAACACTGGAAAACATGTCCTGCTCCTTCTTCTGGAATCACAACAGCAGCCTTACTCTCCATTAACCTTAGGGCAGGCTGCAGAATGGTTCTCACAAAGTTACCTTAAAAACAAACAAACAAACAAAAAAAACCCCGGAGCCGATAACGTCATTTATGAGTCGAGAAAGAACTTAGTTCCTGTGCGAACATTTTTCAAAACAGCCAAGATGGAAGTGGTTGGAGTTTGGGTTGGGTTTTTTTTTCTCCCCTCCTGGATTTTTTTAAAAAAATCTTTTGGACCAGCCCAGTGCACAAAATGGTTCTGCTTTAGTAACTAAGAAACCCATGCTTGGCAAGAATTTTTACTAAACTTTTTTCTTTTAAAACATGAGAAAATAAACAATTTTGCGTATATTAATTGTATCATACAGCCACAATCTTTCCCTTTGCAATTTTACTACTGAGAACAGAGAGAACTGAGAAGCGAGTTGGCTTGGCGATCACATCTTTAGAAATAAAGACAACATAACGAAACGGAAATGCATCGGCTGTCACTACAATTTCCCAAACTAAATTCAAAGTCCCGGATAAAAATGCAAAATTGAATAAAATGTCTTTTGTATCCTTCAAAAGAATTTCTCCTACCCATCACACCTGTACCCTTGCAGTTATTAAAGCCTCTGACAGACACGATCTCAAGCTGCTCCCATGCTTGGAGCACGAGTGATCTTGACTTGATGATTAATACGAGGAAGACTTTTGCACTGAAATTTCTGTCAACCTGAATTTTCCACTAGAATGTCAGAAACTTGCTGAACAAGTTCAGTTTGGGTCTTCGTGCTAGCTCAGCAGGAACATTTCTGCATATGAACTAGGCTGTTACAGTAAGACTTATTAAAATGCTTAATGTAGGACCACTTTGTTAATGACAGTGATATCAAAAAATAAGTAAAATAGTCAAGGTCCTTTATAAAATGTAGTTTGATTTACTATTTCAAGTACCACTTAGTGAAACTCTTCAATACATGAATAAAGCATTCATACAGCTTTGCTATTACAAAACTTATTTTTTTATCTAATCATAGATAGTTTTTAATCGTTTAGCTGAATATTTTTGCAGTAGTTAATGACAGCATGCGATGACATTAACAGATTGAGGATTCTGAAGAGCTTGTGATTGTCCCTCTCACTACTGCTTTCCCTAATTTCACTTTCAGAATAATTAAAAAGGTTTACTTGCAGCTTCCTGGTATATTAACTGATGTAACAGTTTGACGAGGGCTTACTCAAACAACAAATTACTTTTACAAAAGTATTTTGCAATGGCTTTTCAAACTCCGAGTATTGTAATCCAACCCCCACTGTACTCCAGGCTCCGCTAGATGGTAACCAAAGACAGACAGACAGACAAATGAAAACCATGGCCAAATTGCTTGCAGGGAGAACGAAGAGAAGAAATACAGATGTGGAAGAAAAACTATGAAGTGGAAGGAGTACTAGCAAGGAGGATTCTGCAGTCGTCAGTTGAAGCTTCGATGGGGGGAACCTGAAAGAATATGAAATACAGGTCCTCTTGTGCTACGTATCAGCAGAATGACTCAGTGTATGAAGCATTAATATCACCATCCGCATAATTCATTACAGGACTACTAAGGCACACAAATGATTCATAGTCATAGACAGCGTTTTAACCCTGTGTGTTCAAATATGCACACAGAATTTCTTAGGTTTATAACAGTAGTTACTCGGATCTTCAGTTCGGGGAGAAAATGTACCTACTTCAGAACGGAAGTTCATTTCAATTACCATAAAAGTTAAAGTATCTTTAAAAGTCCTGGTTGACCACTTCCTTTTTTTCTGTGTGTAATTAAGAAACAATCACTCTGGTGTCAGAATAGCAAGGTTTTTGTCAATGAAAGATTATTTTGGGAGTTAGTTTTTTATCGTTCACACACACCTTTGTTTTCTCTCTTCCCATTTCTTCTAACTGGTCAGATGTGGGAACCAAACCCAGCATTTCACACTTTTGACCCTTGACTGTATTTTGTGTTTTTATATTCGGGATTTGTCAGCTGTGTAGATCAAAGTAAATTCATTGATCTCCACAGCTTTCCCGTGGACCTACACGATCTCCTGTGCTTTCTTACATGAGCTATGAACTCAGTCCCTGTATTTTAATTCTAACTAGTAACTAATTCCAAGTATTATATACCAAATGTTTTTAATCATATTTCATTTTAAGCCCATGCACTTTGTGCATGACTCCTGACATAAAATGCTTGTGAAACTATATCATCCAAGATGTGATAGTTCATATTCTAGTTTACCCCACATAAATACCACTAACTCATCGCAAAGTAATTTTTATTAGACAGAACACCACAATGATGAATTTTTTAAAAAGGCAACACTTGAATGTGTCTGAAAAGTATACTAACCCTTTTAAGTTTAATATTAGACAAAATCTTTCCATCACCTGAAAGAATATATATATTTTCATATAGATTCTGTGAAATTATGTTATGAAGTTATCTGGATTTTTAGTTATTTACTACAGCATTGTATTTTGCACAAAGTACAAAGCTAATATGCTTTAAGCCAGGTTTGTCAAGCAGGTTACTAAAATGCATTAATGAAAAGTCTAGAGTGTAATATTATTGGTAACATGCATGAATTTAGCACTGACATTTACATCTCTCAATTATAAAAAATCAATTTTTTCAACAAGATATTGAAGTCACAGTAAAGGCAAAGGCAGAACATGAATACACAATCTCTAAATATATTTTAAGTCTGACAGTAAACGTGAAATTCACACCACGGTGGAGACAGAGAACACTTAACTAATGGACTAGAATAAACAGTTCAAGCTTTTACCGGAAGAACTGACTAATGTAGTTCACAGGCTAAAATTGCTGTCATACCAAATTATTTACCACCCGTGTATTACTTAAGAGTTTTATAGTGGCAGAGGAGTTAAAGACCATACTTTTGAACTAAAAATTGCAGTAATCCCTTTTAAGTCTTCGGGGTTTGTATCTGTTACCACGGTGTCACACAAGAAATAACTGCTCTGTGTCACACTTGGGGCTGGCAGCCAATATTATCAGCATTTGGTTATAACTTTGACAATCTGCTTAGCTTGCCATGTCAGCTACTCCTCAAAAGGTTTAGGGACACAGATTCCACTGCTCCTAAGAATGAGAAATAGGTTTTTTAATGTTAAAAAAAGCTGAAAAAAATAGGTTCTGAGAAATCCTATGGCCTCTGTGTTGGAGTAAAGTTCTGAATATTGGCCTGAAGTGATGTTTAGGCCATGGATCATGCACGTATATTTATTAAAAATATTTGGGGAAAAAAATTTCGTACATGCCCGCAGGCCTATAAGATCCAGCCTCTCCTTACAGTTTGCTTCACTCCTCCAGCTGTTCATGCTGACAAGACCTTTCATAGATGATTCCTCAGAGCAACACAAAACTTGTGTCAACCCTGCACAACTTTGATCCAACAGTACATGTGTTCTCTCCATGAAATAACTAGACAATTCAAAAGGAAAATAAGATTTTCTCTAATGCTGTACTGGGTTAGAAAGAAGCCCAGCGCTGTGTCATTATTGTCAGCTGTGCTGTCATTAAGCACTAAAAGCAAAGAGCGCATCTTCCCTGTGCTCTCTACTATCCCCTGCTAGGACATAGACAGTGCACAGTAAGAAGCTACTTAAAAAACACAGGAGGTATAAAAAAAGAAGAAATACAGTATAAGCCTTACTCAAGACTGGAATGAGGGAAGGTGCAGAGCTAGAAAAAGCAGTAAGGGTGAGAAAGGAAAAGGAAGACTGGGCATGAAGACAGTCAGACAGATTGTGACCAAGCAGACAGCAGAATAAAAGCGGGAACCTGACTGGGACCAAAATTACGAACCCAACATCCTTGACTCTTCCTATTCTACTACCAGTGGAAACCCAGTAACAAAGCTCGTAATTTCTTTCTCTCCGATACACGTAGTCCTGCTGCTCCTGAACACAAATGGTAGAGCTAAATGTCACAAATCTAAATTTCATCCCTTCTAATAACCCCTGAGATTATTAATGTGGTACTCTCTAATAGCATTTCTGCTTCCTCTCCCTCACCCTATTTGTTTGTTTGAAACAAACACAATAAAGAACAAAGATTACAAAATCAAACACTCAATTATTAAGAAATGACAAAACCAAGGCTGCAAGTGCAATGTTAAATAACCCAAACTTCTGCATCTGTAGGTTGATACAGATTTTAATTCCACCACTGGGCATGCTGTTTTCCATCAGTTCCTGCTTCACTCGGACAAAACTCAGCTGATACTCTGTGGTGCCTTCATTGTTCAATGTATGTCTATAAGCCTGCTTTACTGCACACCATACAAAATATATATACAAGAGGAAGAAATTATTAATTTCAGCATTAACTTTTCTTAATGCTCACCACTAGTACCTCAGTGCTTCATAAACAGTATTTTGAAAGTATGTTCAAAATACTTCTGTGAAGTGAGGAGGCATTATTATACCTATTTTTAAAATGGAGTCAAGACAACCCTGAACTGGCAATTCTTTGTGTTGGAGTTGCCATATCCCATGAAATCCCAACTTATATCAACAATTAAAATTGCTTTCAGCTTTCCCTTAATCATGTTTATGCACAGGTGGCTTGAAACCATCTTTGTCCTGCCTTTCTGACCCTGTGCTGAGCACAAACCAACTGTATTTAGAGCCCATAATCTTAGCCTCAATTGTTAAGACTGACATTAACCTGAAAATTAAGGCGTCATAGTCATCCTGTAAAACAATTTTCAAGCCAAAACCCAGTCTTGCCAGTAGTTTCATAAATAAAAGATACAGGCACAAAAAAAGTTACATTTTTGCAAACATGAATGCTAATTACAGAAAAAGGAAGTAGAAGATGAGTTGAGAAATAATGAGGCTTAATGAAATAGAAATAGGTAGTCATTTCTGCTGGGAATACATATTTGTTTCCACATATAATTCCATTAAAATAAATATTCAAATGTGAGATGGCACTGTACAAAGTCAAAACCTCACCTTTTATTTCTAGGTGTAAGAGAAAAGAACGCACTTACCAATATGAGTATTATCCTTAAATACAGTCTTTTGGGGTACAAATATTAAGTGTCGACTAAATTTTTCATCAGTACTGGAATCTAAATTCAAGACATCTTTGGCGGAACAATCTACATCATAAAGTTCTTTTAATTTTTGGCTGACAAGCTGAAATTATAAACATTAATTAGGCTATTTTCTCTAGCATTTTTAATAGTGGTATCTATAAAACCCAACACAAATGCATACAATTAATTTAATTCAAACTAACTCATAACATAGCAAATTTTAACCAAATTTGACATAGACTCTATTTCCTGAAATAAGCAAGTCACTGTATATACTAACAGCGATAAACTGAGCAGATTTTCAGTTTTTCAGGTTGAAGTCTAATTTAGTGGCTTTATCTTCTGTTTTTTTCCACACAAAGCAGTTCACACCCACAGTGACAATGTTTGTAATGCAGGCTTACCTAGAATGGAAGATAGAAGCTATCATGATATAAAGGTTGGTATGCTAATTCACTGCTGATTTAGCTAATTCATTGGTATGACCCAATGAACACTAAGCAGAAAACATAAGATGTCTGGCTCTAAAATAGCTCTAAAACCCCTCTATAAGCTAAGCTTGTGATTACTCATGTTTAGGACTGGGACTCAGAACCTAAGGGTCTGGAAGCTTAGGATTTTAGTATCTCAGATCCCCTACCCAGCAAATCCAAAGTTCTCTTCTTAACCTGAGGAATCTCTAGATTTCAGAATTGATCTGCAATGGAGTAAACCCCTCCGGATTCTGTATCAGTGAAGGGTTCTTTACGAAGGAACGACCTCAATCATCTTTTTCTTTCTTTCCTTTCTAGCTAGGGACATGCAAGGGTCAGAAGTCTCACAAATGGCCACTCACAAAGAGATTTTATTGGAACAGAAGACATTCTTCTAAAAACCTGCTTTATTTTCCACCTCTGTCATACTGAATTTGCAGCGGAGCTCATTCTCCAACCAAATTTGCAATAAAATGGAAATTTGCACTATTTAATAAAATTGATAATTAGCAAAGATATTTACCTTTAGATACCAAATTGGTAAGTGCAGTCACCTGATGTTCTCTACATCATCATTTAACTCAACTACAATGAGCTGCCATCTGAAGACACCTAAAATCAGGAGGGATTTATCTAAGCCTTGATATATGACTGCACCAGCTGGCAAAGGAAATGAACTGAGGAATATCTGAATGGAACTTTTATTGATGCTACTCTGAAGAATACCTAAACATTCCTTCAGTTTTACAGCTTTGAAGTGGCAGAGGACATAAAACAATCTGCCAAAGCAAACTTATCATATCAGTAAACCTACAGTGAATACAAGCATTCCAACAACCGTGGTTCTCTATTTTTTCTTTTCACTTAAAGAGAAACTTTGCTTTAATTAAACCAGTACTTTTTACTTCATTAAAAATAACCACTAGGTCTACAATTCTTTTTCATTTTACTACAGAATAATCAAGATAAAGTGGTAAATACTTTGGTTTCATATTAAATCAACAACAAATTCGTATTGAATCTACAACATGACTTTGCTCCAGTTTACCTCAATTAACTTCGCAACCATACTCTTGCCATCTGCACCAGGATTTGCTGGCTTGTAGAACTCCAAATCAAAATAAAGTTTGCAAGCATCTTTTTCAGGAATTACTTCATAGCAATGCATAAGACTTGTTTTATAACCTTTGCTAAGGAAAAACAAAAACAAATCACAACATTATACGTACTTACCAGTTGCAAACAAGGATCCCGCAAGTCCTAAATATTCTTTTATTTTTCAATCAACCACCCATATTAAAAAAAGTAGCAGCCCTATAATGCTTTGAAAAATTTGTAACTAACTTCAGCATCAAATATCAACAAAGACATTTGTCTGGCCTAGAATTTAAGTTTGTAAAGTTTTCGCCTCCCCATACCCCCCCAGTCTTACAATACATACTGTCAACAGAAATGCTGTTGAGAATTTAAGGAATGATGGAAACTACAGTAAAAAATTTAGTAAGTTATCACTCATATGTCTTAAGCACTAAAAATAAGATTACATGGACTTTTTTTCCAACTAAATTAAAAATTAATCTCATTTTCAAATTGAGGAAAAAATCAAGCTTACTTTTCATATAAAAATTGACTCTTAGATTTCTTTTACTTCATAACCAAATATTTTATTGTAAAACAAAAAATTGGGAAAATAAGTTCAGTGCATGATCAAATTGTCAATACTCGAAACTACATCACACAAATATAAAACCATAAATCAGTAACCGGACATTTATATTAATGCCCATTTAAATTGATATACGACTAATCATAGAAGTATGTTTGTGTCACCTGTTGGTACGATCCCCTGAGGAAAGCTGAGTAAAAGCAAATCTACTGCTATTAGATTTAAGTTCGGTAAACGAGGTCCTTAATTCCCAGGAAATAATGGCAGTCTGCAACTCAAAAGAAAGTTGAAACCCACTATAGACTAGATTGGTTTATCCTTATGAAGATTTTCCCCATGGCCAAGATCAAACCTCAGGCAACCCGTTACAGCTCTGTGCTAGTCAGAGCAGCAGATGGCCACTGCGGATAGCTATCCAGTAACAGCTATTACTAGATAATAGTATATCCAGTATACTACTATCTTATGGTAACATATAGGGTACCTTTTCAAATACTCACGTGTAATAAAACCAAAGCTCTTTATATGTTGTCACAAGGTAAAACCTCTGTCCACTTTGTGTGTTCTTTTCCAGGGCAAATACGTGAGCATCCTTTTTAAATAAAAACATTGAAGCTTTTTTTTATTCAAAGAACCAGTTAAAGTCTTCAGAAGTGCCTATTTGACATTAATTTCTTTGGTCAAAGGTTAGTAAATACTAGAAAACTGTAAGTAGATCATTTATCCCTTTTTAAGCTAAGTAGCATCTGTTTTTAATTAAGAACATCATTCTGATTTCAGTTACATGAGTAAAAATTTGAAGCTTTTCTTCCCTGTGCATTAATGTAAACTCTGTTTTCTCTGTAAAGTCATCTTTTTTCTGATCAGTGGCAAGTGCATCTAACAGAAGGAGGAACAATGTCCTGAAAGGAACAGCCTTATGGACATGATGGCAGCATATGGCTTTATAGCAAATATTCTTTAGTCTCTGTATTATTTAAATCCAAAAATGGAAATCTGAAAAGAAAACGCAAAAAAACCTACTGCCAAGCCAGCGAGAGTGCATTTTGGAAAACAGACTGTCAGGATTACTTGAACACCTAAAACAGTGTGGAGAAAAACCCGGTGCTTTCTTTAAAAGCAGCAATCAATTTGAAAAGTATTAAACTGAAAACAGAGGATACATTTTGCCTAACATTTATTTGGCTTATCACTTCTTATCATCTGAACTTGCTACTCTGATGCCATTGGAAAGTAGTATTGTCTTTATTTTGTCTCTGCCTCCTGTTTATCTCTCTTTCCCCCCCCCCCTCAGTTTTTTCCTCCTCTTTCTTCCTACTCAACTCTCACTACCTTCCCATTCTCCTGTCAACCCTGACAGCTGGCTCATCTTCAGAAGGAACAAATCTATCACTACCATGTTACCAAAAAGCACTTTTACTGTTAGAGGTTAACATCACATATCAATTTGTATGTTAGAACTAGTACTTCTAAGAGCTACCTCCAGTATGTAGCATGATCTCCTACGAAGACAGAAAAAAATACTTGCCGTTTCAGGATTGGGAAGAAGGAAAAAAAAGAAGAAAAAAAAAATCTTGCAATCTGATAAAGAGTTTACTATCAACCAAGCTTTTAAGTGAAGTTCAACCTTGAAAGTACCTAAAGAGTAGAGACATTCACCTAACAAACAACTTACCTCTTTGCAGGTTTTTACATAACTGAAAGCTTCAGCCTGACGACAAAATATTTTCCAAACAGAGGATGGCAGAAAGGGTTTGGACAGTTTTGGTCTATAAACTGGAGGAAGAGGGTTTCTTTCATAGTGAGACGCTAGTTCTTCCACTTTCTTCAGTCTTTCTTCCCATTTTCTCTTCATTTGTCCTAAAGCAATTACAAATAGCCAAATCAGTATCAATTTCTGTTTGTGACTCACTTTTAATATATCCTGTACTCATCACTGCTTTTAATTCTGGTTTTGCTGAGCGTACTTTATTAATTGAGAGTAGCCAATATTCCAAATCAACACCCAACCTTGCTATGACACTCATTTTAACATTAAATCTTTCCACACAGATTTGGAAGTAAAAGACCTTCATATTAGTACTATCAAAGATAAACACAACAGAATAGACACAATAAGGGAAGGCCTAAGAAGTTTCATTTTTGTTTACAGAATGGTATTACATTCCTCCTCAAAAAGTATACAAACTGTGTTAGCCACACAACGTTACTAAGGAGTCAAAAAATACTATTATTTCTGCTTTATGTTGGAGAGACAAATGTGATAATTAATTTGTATGGGTAGTACAGCACTTGAGTTCCTGAGAAAAATTAAGATTTCAGTGACTCTAGCTCTGAGCTCCGTATCTCAAAGTTAAAGAGCTGAAATCCAAAATGAGGGCTCCATTCTCCACTGCCAACATTTGCTATCGGTCAGTAGAAATACTTTTGCCTGCTTTAAAATCTCACGTACTTTCTTGAAAACTTATGATAGCAATCATCTCTTTTCAAGAAATAGCATGTGATGCAGTAATGCTTGCTATCTTGCAACCTTTAAAATTCTAGTCACATAAAGTAATCCAAATGCTACAAAGTAATGTAGTAAAGCATAAACACACATTAACATACTAATATAATTATTTGTAAGTTTAATTAACTTTTTTCCTGGGAAAATTCATTGCCCCTCTGAACACCTGCAAATCGGTAAAGAGCATTGCTAAGAAACTGAAACAGAGGAAGACGGGCAAGAAGTAAAAAAAGAAGGTGCATCTTTTTGTTCTGTCCACTTACCAACCCTTGGTTCTCAAAACAACCTCCCAGCTGCAATGAAAGATGAAAATGAAACTGTCTATACTCAAAAGTATCCAAACCTTTAACAAGCTGGATCCACAATGTGAGTTTAAGTATTTAAATATTCTTGTGGGCCCCGAAGCCCAAATTTTAGATCTTCTGAATCCCGCTCCAAGTCTTCCACAGTAAAGGTTCCTGGACACCTACATTTCTGCCCATGGTACATCTAAGCCTGCGTTTTGATAGTTTAGTGCCTATGTCAAGTCTAAATAACAGAATGTTTTTTCTCTTACAGGGGTCAGACGTATTATCTCTATAGACCTTGTCAGTCTCCTGACCTGTGAATTTCCTCCACTCCCTTCCTTTCCTTGCAATTAGTTTCTTCTTTGGGAATGAAAAATGAAATTATAGAGAGCAATCAGCGTTTCTCAGAAGTGCTAGCAGAACTCTCAGTTTCATTTTCATGCTGTTCGCTCTGTTGAAAATTAATTGGGTGCAAAAGACATTCCCTACATCAGCACTTTCCCACAAAGTGACCGTTAAAAAGAATGGAAGCAAAGGACAATTTCCATAATTCTCTACTCATTTTAAACTTCCTAGTTAGATCAGGATGTATTTTTGCAGAAACACAGCTGGGAGGATATCTGAACTTGGGAGAAGGCTGATGACCCTTACTTTAAACTGAGATCTGTCACTGTTCTTGCAGTCCAAACACTCTCGGATTCTCAGCAGCCCAACGTGTTGGGTCTCTTCACAAGGTAACTTCAGTTCCTGTATCAACTATACCTAACACAATGCATCTAATTAGAGCACGTACAATTTACACCTACAGACGAGGTGTAACCACAGACTAGCCTTCTGAGTTTACTGGGAAATTCCCACTTCATTGTCCTCTCTTCTGTCCCAGCAGAAGTAAGGGGAGTAATTATTTTTATTTTACTTGCCAGAAAAAAATTTTGTCACCAACATGTTTGGGCATCAGTGTGTTTGACTCAGCAGGATGATCGCATAAAGACGCTGGGAAAAATGTATCTCCTGGGAAATGACTTAAAGAACTTGCTATTTTATTCCCCCCCCCTTTGATGGAAGACTGTTTATTTTTTAGTGATGAGGACATCTTGTATTTTTATACCTTAGATGGTTGGTGGGGTTTTTTTTAAACAAATGGACTCACCATTTCAGAAACGGCAATTTTCTGCCTTGTGCTACAGGGGAAAGACAAACACAAATACATGATTTCATCATATATGTCCCTACATTCTTGTTAAAAAAATACTCAAAAACCTGTAATGATTATGGACAAAACACACTATCCACACCTGCTGAGAAATGAAGCTTAGACGTGCAAATCAACCACTGCTCAAAATAATGTGATTACATTGGTTTCCTGGCCGGTGTGTATCATGCAACATAGCTCTATGGAAAAATTCATGCTCCTCAACACCAATAAATCCATGAAATTTTTCTCCCAGCTACTGATTCAGCCTTAGAAGAACTTAATAACTTTCTCCCTAGTACAAAATTTCTTAACGTTAGCAAAAATTAGCTTAGTTATCCTTACGTTGAGCTGAACTGCAGCATACTGACCAACAGTACTCATCTTCCCTCAACAAAAACAGGGAGCATCAAATTTTCATCTTGTGCTCCTACTAGTAGAAGTAGCTTCTACAATTAAGATTTGAGGAATTTTGTGCAAAATGCAGGATATTAGACCTGGTGATAAGACCTCAAAAAGTAGGCTAGTGCCTGTTGTGAGAAGCTGGAAAACTTAGTTTCTAATGTTAAACTTACTCTGATTCCTGCTGCCAAAGGTCAACGTACAAATATGAAACAAACTGACCTGGAAGTTGATGATGAAGCTGATACCGAATATAAAGAAATACTACGGAGATATATGGTTCTCTTTGTCGAAACAAAGTAGCTAAATGTTCCGTGGATAGACAGACTGGACATTCGGTAGATAAAAGGAATCCTTGAAGCTCTGTGTATAGGGGTGGAATAGATAAGGAAGTTATGCTGAAATCAGCTAGTTAGTGCAACTGGGCCAAAAGACAAACTGTGCAGGCGAAAAGACTGAGTTCAACTAGCGGACACGGTGAGGAAGACTATCGACAACCACCAGAGGACCCCGGAAGACCACCAATGAACATAAGAGCACATGCGTTAAAGAGACTTTTACATATGTTAATGAGTTCCAAGAAATAACATGAATATGTTAATAATTTCTTGGGAATCTAATGAATATGTATATTCTGATTGTACATTACTCCTGTAGCTGAGCAGCTCGGGGCGCACACTAGGTGGAGCGATCCCCTGTGCGCCCAGCGCTGCAATAAAGAATGCCTGCTTTCTAAAACTCCGAACTGAGTCTTAGAGAGTTTTTAATCTGCCGACTTACGGTAACAAAGCTGAAACTAGCCCTCAACAGCTTCAGAGAGCTGTTGTGTAAGGCTGAACGGCAGGGCAGTGGGACGCTAGTAGGAAGGTATATTCAGACTACGTTTGCCGATCGGCTGTACGATTTCCAAGCTTTCATCATGCAGTGGTGGGAGATAAACCCTGCCATAAGTGGAAGGTCCTGCTCTGATACAGTCCAGTACATCTGCTCGCTGAAATCTGAAAGATAGCCTCTTATTTGGTAATCATCCCCACAAATTACTTAAGATGGCGATTATCTTTATAAACCACCATTCTGTCAGAAAGGTGTTTTCAGCACGCAGAGGAACTAAAACAAAAGACAAAAAACAACAGGGTTTGGGTTACACGAAGTCAAACGTAACAGCATTAAGCGCAGCGTAACGCGTCGCTCTCGGGCAGCTGTAGCAGGCTCAGCACTCAAGCCCACGCAAGGCTCGCGTGGGCACCCCTACGCGCGTGGTGCGGGAGTAATCGGGGCGCAACGGCAGCCGAAGGACGCCGTTGCTTATGTTCCCCCCGTGTGACTGTGACAGAGCACACCCGAGGGGCCCGGCGCGCCCCGCGGCGCCAGGAAGACGGGGACCGGCGGGCGTAAGGGCACCGCGGCGCCCGGCAGGCCGCGGGGAGGGGAGCGCAGGCGGCCTCCCCAGGCATGGCGCTCGGCCCGGCCTCACGCCGCCTCCCCGCGGGGCCGGGAGCCGGCTCGCACGCCGGGGAACAGCCTCGGGGGGTATGGGGAAGGCATTCCCCGCCGACACCGACTCACCGCCACAGCCCACGCGCCGTCGCCGTTGGGGTTTGAACTACGTGCCGTTGGAGCGGGCGGGCTCCCCCGCCCCGCGCGGGGAGGAGCCAGAGGCGATCGCGTACAGTGGCGGTCCTCCCCCCGCGCCCCACCGAGGCGAGCTCCGAGGAAGGCAGGTCGGAGCGCAGCGCCGGTGGAGCGGGCAGGCGGCACAGCCGGTGGGTGGCGGCAGCGGGGTGCCGGGCTGCGGGCGCGGCGGCTGGGCCGAACAAAGCGGTGGGGGGTGGGGTAGGGCTGGCTGGCGGCCGGCTGTGGCTCTCTGGCTCCGCGAGGCCTCGGTCCGGTGGGGGCGGCCGCCCGCGCCTCTGCCCGAGGCAGCCGGCCGAGAGGAGCCGGAGCCTCCCCACATCCGGGCCGGGAGGGGAGCCGCGGCTCGCCCGGGGCGGGATCGCTCAGGGCGCCGCCTTCCCGCTCCCCTGGCTGCCCGCGGGGCTCCTGCCGCAGCAGCTCCTGCGGCGACGGCGGGGCGGTTGGTTGTTGGGGACGGATGTCCCCCCTCCGCCCGCCGCAGCGCCTTGCCTCCCGGGCGCGGCGGAAGGAGACCGGCAACGGCCCCGCCGAGCGCTCGCCGCTTCCCGTTCCCCGGAGGGAGAGCGCGGGGGCTTAGCTATTAAGTTATCTTAGTTATCCAGAAGCTTAAAGCAGACTGTTTGCTAATTTAAGCCTGTTTCTCTGGAGAAGCTGACTAAGCAAAAGAAAAAGGAAAAAAAAAAAAGGGAAAAAAGTGCTTTAATTTTAAACTGCTTTCCGGTGTCCCTCCGATAGACTGTTAACTAACTGGAAACATAGGGCCTGAAACTGCATTTGCATCTACCAAAATAAAGCTTTGGATACAGTGGGTTAAACCTCATCTGGAAAATGGCTCTGCAGCGACCCGGCTGCTAACAAGGAGTGAGCGTGCGATAGCTGAGAGGCATCATCCCAAGATGAGGGTCACGGGGGCGATGGTAGGGACGCTTGCCTCTATTGTAGTGATCCTGCCGGTGCAGGGAAAGCATACTTGACACCCTCACAGACACTGTGACTAACTTTTTATAGCATGTAGAAGGCCCTGTCCAAGGTGTTGTCAGTCTGTTCCCTGCTAGGTTGAAGGATAGTGCTGATAATCTAGTCTTTTAGCCTCCAACTGGTAATTCTCTTCTTTAATTATCTGCTTCTCATCAGTTGGTAGGTTTGAAAATAACACACCTTGCCCTTAATAGCTTTGTCAGGATCCTTAATATTTGTTGCAGTGGCGATGTGGTTAATAGGTATAGGTGGAGGAATAAGGAAGTGTCCCATCTATTCTCAGAATAAATTCAGGTCGTGCTGATTTTGCAGATTAATGCTAACTAACTAAAAGTCTGTTTGCTTTTGGAAGATCAGAGTGCTGGCCCAGTGTCAGTGCTTTCCGACAACCGCATCCAGACCAGAAGTAATCTGAAGGGCTGTTACAGTATTAGCATGCTTCCTTCAGTGGTAGCAGTATTTAACAGGGGGATAATGCCACATAGAAAATATAATGGTATATTTCAGATGTTTTTAGTTTTTTCATACAGTCAGCTTCTATGTTTTCCTTCCATTATTAATTAGATAATTATCAGTTATCGTTATACATTGTAGAATGGAAAATTCTTAATTTGCATGTCTGCATTAGTATCGCAATGTGCCACGTATATATTTATGTACATAAAATACCTTCTTTGAATGCTTGACGTTTTCTCTTGCAGTCATGTGAGGTGGAAAACTGCCCTTTTCTAATCTTTAAGGACATGTTTTATGATACTGGTTCCTGTTTTGGACGTGTATTTTAATACTGCTACAGTCATTGCTTTGTAGCAGCTGACACATACTGAACATGTGTTGTCTCGTCTCCTGTGCTTTGCATATTTCAAGATACAGTTGGTAACTAGAGACAATTCAGTTATTTGCTTCCTTCCCTGTCTGAGAAGCTTTGGTGTTATTTTTATCACTATATCATTAACTTGTCTTATGTGGTTCACAATTCACATAAATATTGCTTTAAAAAGAAACTTGATTCTTATGGCAGCGGTGATATATGGTGATGTGAATGTATTTTCATTAGGTTCGGGTAGAATAAGTAAATCCAGGCTGGAATGGAGTAAAAACATTGTTTTATTTATCATTTTCCTATCAAAAGAAAAGCATTGGAACAATTGCATTTATATAAGGCAAAATATATTTTTGCTTTTATTGCTATACAGAGAGACTTTGGTCATTTTTGGTAGTTTGCTGAGCATAGTTTTGGACCTTTTTGAACTACTTCATTTTTTACTTAGTACCTGTAAAGATCATTGTAGCATCATCTTTATATCCACTATCTCTGTCTCCATAGGGTTTTTTTAAAACCATTTTTTTTTTCCCAGATACAATATTGTAAAATAAGCTTCCTAAAACCTACAGAATGTATTCTGCTAGATTAGAAAAATGCTATTGCTCACTTCAGGTAGTTGTTTTTTAAGTTTCCTTACAGTTGAGAGCTCTTCTTACCTAAACTTTCAGAGGAAAGAATATCAAGGAGCAGAATAACAATTTTTAATTAAATTCTTTATGTGTTGTCCTGATTTTTTTTTTCCCCTATCCCTAACGGCATGAGATCATCCTCTACAGGGTAATGTGTATTCTGCTTGACAGAACATGACATCATTGCATTACCTAAACCAAGATGAGGCAATTCTTAGTAGTCTGTTAGAATCAGCACTGTCCTCCAGAGAGCGTTGCTGTTACCCTGATTAGTGCTTTAGAGAGGAAAACATGCTGCTGATTAAAACATGCATTTGAGTGCCTAGCAACAAAACAGATATCTCTCTGTGGATGTCTTGTTCTTTAAAGAAGTGCAGGTGACTTGATGCGTTAAGGTGCTCAGAAATGGATAGATATTAGAGGTGAGTTACAGAGTCTATTCTGAAGATAAAGCACACGTATTTTAAACACCTAACGTATTATACCCGGTTTTTCTTCACTCTCTCTCCAGCTTCTGTAAAGACTCTTAGACAAGCTCCAGTCATGATGCAGTAAAATGCAGTAAGCTCTAACACTTCATTAAACAGTTGAAACTGTAGGCTGTGAGCTAGGCTTGCAAAGGCTTTAGTAAGGACTATTTTTATGATATGGTATTACAAAATGTGTTCTAAATTTTTCAGAAACAAAGTACTGTAGTTCATCGTAATTGTAGGTTTTGCTAGCCACTTCTTCAAATTTCATCATTTCTTTGGCATAGGATCAAGAACAGCAGTTTTAAAGTTTTAAGTTTTAAGGTTGCAAAAGGAGATATGTCTTAATTTAAGGTCACTTAAATGTTGAAGATCTTTCTTATTGTTTGCAGCATGCTTTAACGTTTGTGTTGTAGAAGCATTCCATGGTCCCAGTCTGTTAGGTCTCCAGTTTGCCTGCTTCAGTCTGCTGCGGTTCACCAGTGTTATTCCCACCAGTTTACTAAAACCAGCCCCTAATGGGATGCAACAGTTTGGTTGGAGCACACCTGATGTGGGCCCAAGGCAGCCTAATGATCCACTTACCCTCCCTAATGATTCCAAGGTCTCATCTGTTGGCCCGAGAGTTGTTAGCTTTCCCTATACTTTAGCTGAGTCTTTTTCTAAGTAGTTATTGGTAGCCCAGCCTGGCTCGTATGATAGACAGGAGGTGACCGCAGCTCATGTAGGCACGTACTTACTAGTTTACACTAGCTAGTTCAGGTACTTGCAGCACTGGCACTGCAGATCTTCACAGTGCCAGACAGCTGGGATGAATGCTCGGGCTTTTAGCAGAAGCTGAATTCCATGCTGACATGGCTACACCGCTCTCAGTACACCTGCTGGCTAGTTTCGATAATGAAGTTTGTATGTAATACTGTGGGTTTTTATATGGTGTGGTTCTTCATTACTGTTGGCAGGCAAAGAACAAACAAAGAAGAAAGTTAACCTTTTCCCTGTCTCTCCTATTAATCCCAGCCACAGTGAAGGGTTTGGGTTGTGCTTCTGCACATAGTGCTTCTCCAGAAGGAACAGCATGGGTTGCATCAGAATTGTGGGTCAGTCTGGTTGGATGTTTTCCTACAAAATAAAGCTTTGTTCAAAAGTGTCAGGCTGAGAGCTCAGGAAAGCTGGGAACCAGCCAAGGATGATTGTGGTAGGGACAGGGTTGAAAGAGGCATAGAAACTCCTGGAAGCTGGGCTCTGCTGGAACTTCTAGTGTTCTTGTCAATGAAAGCCATTCTTTCCACTTCCTAGGGATCAGAAGCCCTGCTTTTCAGTTACAGCTGGGTGGACACACCAATTGTCACTCTAGACTAGACTTTCTTGTCAATGCAGATGCTCCCTGCACAATGATAAGGCATAGAGTTGGATCGCTGTCATGCCACAGGTCTTAGGTACTTGAATTACCCTTTTTGTCATTTTTCACATAGGGAACTTTTAAGGAATTAGGCTTTGAAGTTAGGCTGAATGAATCCAGATCATGGTGCTAGGCAGGCAACTTCAGCCTGCCCCATGAAACTGTCTCTAAAGTAAATTTCTAAAATATAAAGCAGTAATGTATTTTAGAAATTTTATTTCTAAAATATCAAGCTTATTTGATACTCTTGTAATTTGGTTTTCAGGAAATTTCCTGTGTGCTGCTAATTTACATGATACAGTTCTCAAGTCTGGAATAATTTTGTGAGCAAGAAGATTTCTTATTTACATCAGTGTTCCAAGATACAAAGAAATAGTATTCATAGTAGCCTTGAAGATCTTTTGAAGTCACTAAAAATGTAAGTAAATGTCTTTTAAAAAACAAGGAAAGAAAGAGGTTTATACATAAACCAGATTAGTGCTTCTGATGCGTCAGTAATTGTTGCCACAGAAAATGGATGTTCATGATATACTAGCTAGAGTATAGATACGATGTTAAGAGACTTATAATAATAATATGATGGTGTAAGATGGCAAATATAGTTTGCCACCAAAGAACCTAAGCCTTAAATAAGAATCTTCAGCAAATCTTACTACTTGGTCTGGTTATTTATACATCCCTGTTTACCATAAATATACCTGCTAAGGAAGTTTCTTTAAAATTCTTGCCTGGTAGTGCCTTGTTTGTTTCTTGAGGTCTAAGCATTTATTTCACTTCTAAGCATTTATTACTTTGTCCTGTCTGGCGATTTAACTTTAAGATGCTTAATCCTTTTCTGAATCCTGAGTTAAAGGTAACTTGTGGTAATGTGTTCCATGAGTAATTGGGAGGGGGATTTATTGCTTTTAAACTGATTTCTGGCTTGGTATCATTCATCATTTCTTGTCCTGTGTTCTGATCAACAGTAAATAGCAGGCCATAGCATAGAGGTCACTTCATCAACTATTTAAAGTTATATTGTTGTGGTTTTACGTTATTTATATTGCAATTGCCTTCACATACACCAATTAGGATTGCGTGCAGTGTTGTTTCATTTGACATGGAATGCAGAAAAATTATTTATTTCTCAGAATACTCTGACCCAAAATCTAATCTTCTGTGTTAGTCTTTGCACACATCCGATAACTTTTATTGCTTGGTTTTGGATCTCAATTTCTGTCTTACTGAGATGGAAGGATCCACATATGACACACTATTTATAATACTAAAATGCTACTAATGCGTGTAGGGACATTACAATATTTTAAAGATTGTTTTCTATTTGTTTGTCTCTTATCCTGCTTTTTGTAGGCATTTTCAATCATTTGGTCACAGGGATCTGCAGACTATTTTCCCAGAGCTGTTTTAGAACACAGTAATTAGAAAAATATTTCATGTTCTTTAAAATATAAGATATGTAGGGATTACTCAGAAATGCTGGTTTTTGCCTGCCAATACTAATACTCCTAGGCTAAAGTTATTCTGTGTGAATATCCGCTTTTAACATTCTTGTTTTCTCTATAATTCTAAAAAATTGCTCTCTGATTGTGTAAGGCTTTAAGGAAACCTAACAAAAATTAAGCAATCTGAAGATGATATTTCATATGAAAATTAACTGTCTCATATTTCTGTTTTCTTATGTTTTCAAGCTGATAATTGGGAGCCATAATGGCAGACATAGGAGATGGACCACATTCAGGGAAAGATCTGACAGATGCAAAATCTATTCCTGGTTCCAAAGGGTAAGTGAGGTACTTTTGGTTTAAGTCTTGAGGAATCTTGTGCTGTAAAAGAAGGTGAGAGCCATGGAAGAAATAATACTAAAAGGAAAAGTTTCAATTATAATAATCATAAGTAAATTATAATAATCATAAACAACTATTAGAGTTGTTGTACGGACTTTGAAAATATACAGTCTCTGACAAAAGAGGCCATATGTATGTGCAAGGAACTAAAAAGCAAAACACTTGAGGTGCAGTTAGACTTGGCTTAACAGCGTTATGAAGTGGTTAACTGTTCTTGAACAGAGAATTCTCTGTCTCAGCCTGGGCTAAATGTTCACCCCTTTCCTTGAACTGCTTCTAGAGCTCACCTGAACCTGTGGCAGCCAGTTCAGCTGCTTGAGCTGACCTGCTGTAGAGTTGTATGTGCGGAAGCACAAGTGTGAGGGGGTGGAAGGGAGGAAATGCAAGCCTGTTCTTCCTGGTGACAGCTAGTTGTTATGCTGGTGTAGCACTATCATCAGATTATGCTCTCTCTGGGAACTTAATTTGTTTCTGAAGTCATTCTTCTTAGTATTTCAAGGAAAATTAGATTTAAGAGCATTACAGACTTTTTATTTGTAGAATACAATATGATAGTGGGCCCCAATCTTGTAACTGCTTACCCATGTGCTCAAATGAGAAAATCCATACCGACTTCAGCATATATGGACTGAGTAAAATTGACAGCCATTGCAGAGTCATGAGTGGTGGTGTAGTTGGTGTGCTCATTAAGGCAGAATTACAGCTGCATATAAAGTCTTGGTCATTTTATAGGTTTTGAATGTTTACTTGTGAAAATTCAGTGGTAATACGACTTTTGGTTAGAATTCAGAATAGATTTACAATCTTGGAGCTGATCTTGCCTCCAGGTACATAGCTTTCAAAAAGACGATAGTAAAAAAACCCAACTGATTTCTTGTTGCTATACTAATTTTTCATATTCTCCTGTGCAGAGACATTATCAGTTTAGACACAGTTGTTCCTTGATTCTTTAAATTTTAAGCTTGTTACAAGTTCCACAGAAGATTACTACAAATACAAATTACTCTTCATTGTTTTTTTTTAATTATTTGTGTATGTGCACATTTTACCGAACTTGAAACAAAAGTTTTATTTGGGAGCATAACTATACAAAGCAGTTTTATTTATTTTAACCTCTGGGCAAGTACAGTCTTCACTAGTCTTAGATCAGATCTACCAACTGATTTCACAGACATAACTTAGAATCGTAGAATGGTTTGGGTTGGAAAGGACCTTAAAGATCATCTAGTTCCAACCCCCCTGCCATGGGCAGGGACACCTTCCACTAGACCAGGTTGCTCAAATCTTCATCCAACCTGGCCTTGAAGACTTCCAGGGAGGGGGCATCCACAACGTCTCTGGGCAACCTGTTCCAGTGTCTCACCACCCTCACAGTGAAGGATTTCTTCCTAATACCTAATCTAAATCTACCCTTTTTCAGTTTAAAACTGTTACCCCTTGTCCTATCACTACACTCCCTGATAAAGAGTCCCTCCCCATCTTTCCTGTAGGCCCCCTTTAAGTACTGGAAGGCTGCTATAAGGTCTCCCCAAGCCTTCTCTTCTCCAGACTGAACGACCCCAACTCTCTCAGCCTGTCCTCACAGGGGAGGTGCTCTAGCCCCCTGATCGTTTTTGTGGCCCTCCTCTGGACCTGCTTGAGCAGGTCCATGTCTTTCTTATGCTGGGGGCCCCAGAGCTGAACGCAGTACTCTAGGTGGGGTCTCAGCAGAGCAGAGTAGAGGGGAAGAATCACCTCCCTCGACCTGCTGGCCACACTTCTTTTGATGCAGCCCAGGATGGAATTGGCTTTCTGGGCTGCTAGCGCACATTGCCAGCTCACATTCAGTTTTTCATCCACCAATACCTCCAAGTCCTTCTCCACAGGGCTGCTCTCAATCCATTCATCGCCCAGCCTGTATCCATGTTTGGGATTGCCCCGGCGCAGGTGCAGGACCTTACACTTGGCCTTGTTGAACTTCATGAGATTCGCACGGGCCCACCTCTCTAGCCTGTCAAGGTCCTTCTGGATGACATCCCTTCCCTCTAGAGTACCAACCACACCACTCAGCTTGGTGTCATCGGCAAACTTGCTGAGGAGACTTCTAGGGAACAAGTAGCAAACCTTACCAGTTTCATTGGTTTTGCTAAAATAACATTATTTTATTATTATTTTGAAACTAGAGAAGAGAGATCAGAAATTAACACCTAAAGTTTGTCTGATTTCTATACAGAATGAACCTACCTGCTAGCAAGTCTATGGACTCTGGAATTCTGCCAGACTACAGTTACAGAATGGATTATCCAGAGATGGGGGAATGTGTAATAATAAACAATAAGAACTTCCACAGACAGACCGGTACCACTTTCAAATTTTTAAGTTTTTTCCTTGTATTATTCTTCAAAATTAAATATGCTGACCAATTTTGATTGCAATCTAAAATTAAGTGGTTTGAATGAGTGTGATTCATTTCAGTGCATTCTTCCAAATATGCATAGAGGGAACACATTAGGGTATAGCAGTAATGGGGAGAAAAATTGATAGGCAGTACAAGTCCATCTTACCTTTTAGTCATGATTTCTGTTTCGCAAGTGAAATCCTTCTTTATGTCTTTAAATAGATAGGTAGGTACAAAAATAAGGAGTAGATAAATCTACAATATAGGTACAGAGAGAGGGAGATGGTGTGCATGTATAACAGTGCAATGTTTTTTCTGTTAGAGTGGATCTGGAATAATGGAATAATATTCCAGACTGATACAGGTATAAGTGAGAAAAGAATTTCGCTCAATCAGACCATGCCATCTATATCGTATAAAAAAATAATACATTTCTCTTACGTATAGGGATGTTACCCCGTTCGGGTACAGATGCGGATGCCGCAAGTGTCAGAGAAGTTTTTATGAAGTTGGGATATAAAATAAAGATCAACAATGATCTTTCATGCAGGGACATTTTTAAACTATTGAAAAATGGTAAGTAATAATATGTTCAGTGCGTGTGTTAAATCAACCACTGTTTCCAAATACATCTCTAGCCCTCACATGTCTTCTTCCATGGTTCTTTTAGATGATATTTCACACCTAATGGTGGTTTATTGCTAAGGATGACATGTACATCATAGTTTCTATGTTTATTCATCTTTGCTGTCTCTCCATCTCTTGTGCCATGACTGTTGTCTCCATATCCTTTCTCATCTTCTAAAGAAGGCTGGAAAAAAGGCTGAAACTTAAATGCAGACTGATTTATATTCTGACCCTGGGATCGCTGAAGCTCTGTGAGTTGGAAAGAAACCTGCTTAATTGGGTATAGAGGGGTTCTGTGCTATATGCTTAGTGGTGTAACCAAGAGGTGTTCTGATCTGGGGGGGTTCTGATCAAGGGACCAGAACTGCAAGCGTGTGGACTGAATTACTCTTTTAGAGAAACAACTCATGTTTTGTTTGACTTGTGAAACAAAACACCCTTCTGTCAAGTGAGAGCTGTATACTACTGTTTGTGTTACTCCTGTGCTGTTTGGACTTGGCTACATCTAGACCAGTAAATTAAACGGAGCCTGGAGGTATCTGTAGCCCTGGAACACAGTCTATTCTAGTTAACTGTTGGAAGGTTCTCCGGCATGACTGTGGCTCATGCCTACTAGCACTCTCCCAGGCTGTTCCAGGTCACAGTTCAACAGTAAAAGAGTTCCAGGGATTGTTCCTAATAGCCAGTTAGCCTGCAGCGATCCTGTTTGTGTTTGGTTTTGGGGTTTTTTTTAAATGTAAGTGTTTGCTAACATAGATGTAGGTTCTTTAGTGCCAGCTAATGTTTATGCCAGAGAATGCTCCCAGGCATGGTTAATTTGTTAGTATAGTTGCAGCCTGTCTGTTGATAGTAGCTGCAAGTGGAAAGGCCTCTGTCTTACCTGTGGTATAAGGCCTCCAAATAGACAGGGTAAACTACAGACTGCAGCCTAACTAGAGATTCCCAAAAAACAGCCTTTTCTGACTCTGCTAGATGCAGTGCTTGTCCATAGACTGTAGAAGTGCCTGAGTGTGCATTGCTTGACAAAAATCTAAATAGTTCAGTTTTTCCTAGAATAGAAATTCAGTGTTTTGGCAAGCTCTAAACAGAAGACTTCAGCTTTTGCGACTGTTACACTTTTCATCTACAAACTCTTGCATCTTCTTGAGTTTCCCACTCAGAATTCCTTTTGAATCCTTTCTTTTAAACCATGTTTGCATCTTTTCACGTATTTAAAAGAATCATCTTGGTCCTCAGGTACAATCCCCACAATGTCAGGCAACAAAAGACATCAGAGAATATCTGTTCTATGTTCTTTGCATACCACAAGATGGGAAAAAAAATATAAATCTACAAACACTTTATATCAAGCTTAAATTTCTTTAAGTACAAAGTTCAGAGGCTTGAAAAATCTTTCTAGACCTTGCTACAGGGCAAGAGTGAGCGGGGGGGGGGGGGAGAGAGAGAGGTGTAATGCTAGTACCTAGGTCCCTGCAGCAGCAACAACTTTCATGCTGCATTCAGTTCCCATGTAATCCAAGTAGTTGAAGCATCTCTGATTGGAAAGAGAGGTAAGACTTCCCCATCCTTTCCCAAAATTCAGAACTTCCCATCAATCTGATCCCAGATCATGAGACTGTTGACCATTACTGCATGAGCGAGGTGTACCATTCAGACTTTGAGACACTGTGGGAACACCCTCTTTGTCTCCTCACAGTGTTCCTGGCCTAGTTCTGTGGCCGTGTCATAGAATGGGTAGGGTTGGCCTTTAATTTAGGGTTTTCTGCGTCGAACCTCCTGAAGTAAAGTAGGCTGGCTTCTTTTGTTCAGAAGTGAAAACTGGTTGGAGGTTTCTAAACACGGGAATTAGTTCCTGAAGACTTCTGTCACACAGGAAGCATCAAATGTTCAAAGCTTTTAGGGAATGCAAAAAGTTAAGATAATTCTCTCTTTTCTTTCAAGTTTCTGAAGAAGATCACAGCAAGCGAAGCAGTTTTGTTTGCGTGTTGCTAAGCCATGGTGATGAAGGATTCATCTATGGTACAGATGGCCCTCTTGAACTGAAAGCACTAACAAGCCTTTTCAGAGGTGACAGGTGCAGAAGTTTAGCAGGAAAACCCAAGCTCTTTTTCATTCAGGTGATGTACAGCTGAACAATGATCGTCAAATCAGCTGGATACTTAAACAAAATATTGCTTCCCTTTAATTATTAGTGAATTATTTCACTTTAATTATTAGTGAAAAAAAGTTAATTATTTCTAAAATTGATTTAAATGGAATTACTTTCGGAATAAGATTCTCTTCAGGTCTAAAAGTGGCACAGTCTGCCGTATTAGGTAGGCAGTATTTGTAATAGCTGAGATTGCATTATCTTAATTCTGTGGATTAAGTAAAATCTTTCTGAACACTAGCCAATATTTTAGTGAGTTTCTGAATGCACTTTTGAATTAATATCTATCTTAACCAAACTGTGTAGTTGATTTAAATAAATGCTAGTTACTTTTCTTCCGAGTCTGTCTAATGGAAATGTGATGAATAAATTCTTGTTATTTTTGCAGGTTTTTAATTGGAATATTATCGTCTTCAAAACGGAAAAAAAAAATCAGCATTCTGATCGTGATCGCTGCCTTTATTTCTCATTTATTTTATTTTCCATTCTTCTTTCCACCAAATAGGCTTGCAGAGGGACAGAATTAGATTCCGGTATTGAGGCAGACAGTCAATCAGAAGAAACAATGTGTCAAAAAATACCTGTAGAAGCAGATTTCCTGTATGCATATTCTACAGCTCCAGGTGAGAGACTGGCAAAGAAGTTTTTGTTCCTGAAATTGTACCTATATATCAGCTTGTACTGATACTGTAAATGACAATTTGCAGTTGTATCCAGTCAGTGGGTGACTACTTCATTTGTTCTCTTTCATGGAAATACAAATTTTCTTCCCTCAGTCGTTTTTTCTCCCCTGATTTGATTTCTTTTTGAGGTAGTTGCTATTCTCAGTTCCTACAAAAAAAACCCCAAACCCTGAACAGACATCTTTCTCACTAGCAAACCCTCAAATGTTCATCTGCTATAAATTCAGTTACTCTGAGTTGTGCAAATAATTTACAGCAGGAAGTAAAAGGTATTATTAGTTCTGAGAGAACAAAACAGTCAGATATCTATAGATGCATATACAGAAGTGGGTGATAAACACCAGCATATTATTTGCCTGTCAACTCTATTTTCATTGCGTCCTTAAGCAAAATGAGTAGTGGCAGAGCCCTTAGTATGCCCTTTACGTTATCAATTAGCAGAAGTAGGTTCCAGTCTTTAATTCATGCACGTAGTCCTGAAGATAGTGACACTGAAATCCATTTTGCATCTTGGCTCCATCTGTACTGTCACCTCTCCTTCGTATACGTGTACTCTAAAGAAATAGTAAATTACTAGTGACTAAGACTGTTGCAGCAGAAGATGGTTTTCCTGCCTCTTGATTTTCTACCTACTTAAAGTTTTCTTAGATTAGAAAAGATGAGAGGATTAGAAAAATCTTTTGAGTTGGAATTTGAGGAGATTATCAAATCTAACTTTTGTTGGTTAGCGGTTTTGAGGTTTTATTTTAAAACATTGGAAACAATGTATTGTTCCCCTGATCGCTATCCTGTCCTGTATCAGAGGCTGCTACATCTGATCAATTTGACATCTCTCTCTTCCACAGGCTATTACTCCTGGAGGAATTCAGCTGAAGGCTCCTGGTTTATTCAGTCACTGTGTAAAATGCTGAAGGAACATGCAAGGAAACTTGAACTCATGCAGATTTTAACCCGTGTAAATCGCAGAGTGGCAGAATACGAGTCCTGCTCAACTCGGCAGGATTTTAATGCAAAGAAACAGATTCCGTGCATTGTCTCCATGCTCACCAAAGAATTTTACTTCCCTTGCTAAAAGAATTTCACCTTGTAATTTTTCAGTTCATGTTTTTATCTGTAATTTATATGCAATGTTAGTATGGAATACCACTTTTAAGTCTGAATTCCTGTTCACGACTGTGTGTGGCATAATGAACTGTCTCAAAGTTAGATATGTCCGTTATTGGAAGTAAAACATAGTATGGCTATGTTAGAAATGCAAGCTTGAGTAGCTGAAGCACAAGCAAATTTGAAAGTAGTGCTCTGAGTATCTCGAAAAATTAGGAAGAGGAGACTGAAGAAAGGTCAGATCACTTCTCAGATCTATTTGGTGCTACATTGCACTTTGCTGGAGGGGCAGAGGAAAGAAACAATTCTTGTAAATAGTTGGGTTTCATATCTTTGCTAATAGGAAGAAGATTCAGAATGCGATATGTTTACTAATGATGGTAACATGATAGTAGTGTCGCCATACATTTCTTCTTAACTCGAGTTCTTAAAGGTTATAAACTGACCTAAACTTTTTATAACTTAAGGCATAAACTATGGAAAACAGCCATTTCCTTTTTTACATACAATTAGGAAGCGTCCTTAGGATACAGTCAATTTTTTCCTGATAATTTTATAACTTTTTGTATGGAGTATTAGGTAAAGCGAGTATATCAACAGGGTAGCTGTTTCAAAATAAATGTTGTCTTCTGACCTTGAAGGTGAGTGACTAAGGGACCAGTCTTCCAAAATTTCTTTTTCTGCAGCTCCCTAAGGGGGGAGCTGTTGGGGCATATTTTGGGCTATAAGAATCAGTGCAAAAGCAAGTCTACATTTCCTCTTTCTGGCCATAAATTAGAGTGGGTTTGCTTTGTGCTCTGTGTGTACCACATTTAATCTGTGTGGAAACCTAGATTTGTGGTACTGGAGAGATTTCACTTCTTAACCCTAATTACAAGACTTTAGCTAAAATACGTTAACAAATAGTAAATTTATATCTCCTGACTCTAAATTTTGTGGAACAGGCTTTTACAAAGTTATAAAACATTTTTGTTGATGTTTCAGCTTGTGGCAGGCTTTTTAAGATCAGAGGAAAACAGAATGGTAAATGACTATAGGGTGCTTGCAAAACAAGACTTAAAACTCTTTAAATTGTGTAGCATAAACAATGTTAGCAAATTGATGTGCACTTCCAGAGGCATTTGGGGTTTTTTTTTAACTTATATTAAATACTGTTTCCTAAATTGTATCATGCTTTTCTATGCGTATTATTTGTTTAGGATCTGATAGCTTTTGCAAATTAATTTTAACTTTAATTATGTCCCTTTTTCTCAAAATACTACTTTCCCTTTTCTTCCCCATCTGCCTTACCACCTGAAGTTGAAAAGAAGCTGCTTCAAAGCATTGTATACAGTATAGCCAGGTAATAAGAGTAGTGATTGAGACATGGGAAACGCAGGTTCAGAAGTTATGCAGAGGAGGCAATTTCAAACATTGTAGATGAGTTCTCTGATGACTGCCTGCGGAATAGGAGGAATCTTGTCTCTCTCTTGTAGAAATGTTTTGTGAGAGCGGGTTAGTCTGTTTTAACTGATTGAAACTTCAGTTCCAGGCAGATTTATTACCCACGCTTCTGTTGAAAAACTAAATAGGCCCCTGTTAAACATACCTAAAAGTAACATTTACAAAAACCTATATGTAGGTTTCTTCATGTAGGTTGTGAATTACAACAAGCAGCTGCACAGTTGTATGTTGTAAATGACTGACAGGACTTCTGTTAATCTACTTCAAAGTGATTGGGAATAGGAATGTTCCTTGAATTCTTACTTATTTTACTGTGGAAAAAGTCCTGTCATGGAGTTTGCTCTTCTCTCAGATTTTATGGGTTTTGGTCTTGATCCTTCTTGGTCCTTTAAAGGAAAAATGATTCTACAACTTTTCCAATAGTCTTTAAAATAGAGCAAAACAAAATCAAAGCTAAGCTACAATGAGTAACCAGTCATTTAGGAAGATGTAGAGGGCTTAGGGAAAGAGGTACTATTTCCGTCAGTCCTTTCCTCTCAGGACAAGAGCTGCATTTTTCTCCAAGTCAGTAAATTCCTTCACAGTGCCAGGAAGGCTTCTGGGTATTTGTAGCCGAGGGCCGGAGTTCCAGTCGGTGGGACATGTGGTTAAGACAGAGCCTGTTGGAGAAGGGAGAGGGGGAGGCGAGAACGCCCTTGAACGCTCACTCAGTTTGGCAAGGAGGTCTGACTAGAGCTGGTAAGCTAGGCTCATGGTAATTGGGAAAATGTGATCTAGTCGAAAGGTTGAATTTGGGGAAGAGACAGTGGGATGGTGTAGCCATATGTTTGGGTTAATACCTAGACTGTAGTCTTCATCGTACTAGCCTGATTACCTTGTATAAACAGCGCATGCCTTACAACAACCATGCCCTTGAAGAAGAACTAGAAGACTGATAAAAGGGGAACATCCTGCCCTAAAAGGCATCGGAGGCTAGATGATTGCCAAAGAAACAAGAAGTCAGCAAAAAACTGCCGTAACTAGGGCAAAGGTAAAGGCTGCAGGGGGAGATCACGACCACCGACTCAATTCAAGACTGGAAGGACTTGCCCCCTCCACACCTGCAAGGCGCATGCGTGCTAATTTACATGGCAAGCGAGGCTAATTCGAACACAACTAACTAATGAGCGTGAACTTAGGTGGGTTTTTGCCAATCATGTAACAATATAAATATGCTGTAGTTCTTTTGGGTGGTGTGCTAGCTTTGTGGAATTACCACCTAGCACCCCAACCGTCTTTGCGCAAACATGAGATAAATAAATACCTTGGCTCTGTGTGCAAGATTGGCTTATTGCACACCGGGTACCGGACCCTGCTTGTGGGACAACAATGGAAGATTGCAATAGAGTAAGCATTTAGGACAGACATGAGGAAAATAGGACAACTTAAACGGTTGTCTGTAGGGTGATGCTTAGTGTGTGAAGACCACACAAAAATAGATGAAGGCCATAGTATAGAGGCACAATTGCCAGTTAATCATTGCTGTAGGTTTTGGCTGGATAAATCACAGAAAATTGGAAGATTAAGGTAGAGGAGTGGAAGCAAAGTGAAAGGAGGGATTGCAATGCAATAAGAGGAAGCTGCCTTTGAGTGAAGCTGAAGGAGAAAGGAACAGGTGATTTATGCTAAAAACCTGGCAGAAAGCGCATGTCAGTTTTACAACAGGCTCCACTGGTTAAGGGGCAGTTGAACTATCTTTTTATTGTTGGGTTATGTGATAAAAGCTCGTCTGCGCACCCACAAAGGAGCACAGAAAGACAAGGGCAGGAGGGGAAGTCCAAAGAATAGCCTGCCCTGCGGGGCTACTCCCAGGCCTATCACAGGAGCCATCAGCCCATCAATGGCCCATCTGCACAAGCCCAGAGGTGCACAGGAGCACAAGGAAAGGCAGGAACCCAAATTAAGGGCTTGGGGGCGGGGATGCCCTACGTGGGCTCCTCCCAGGGCTGTCCCAGGAGAGGATCAGGAGCCCCAGGATCCAGGATGGTGTGAAAATCCATCGAGGTGAGCCAATGCAGGAGCACCTTTCATGTAACTGTGGGACACATCATGGGATGCAGGGGAAGAGCATTTTGGGATTGCATGGGATTTATTATGGGATGTTTAGGGAAGGAACCAAAGGCAGGGAAAGGGATGGGTTTGGGTGATTTGTGGAGGAACAACTGTGGGCAGAATAGAGGTGTAAGGGTATCAAAAGGGCTGGTCACATGTAAATAGTTTGCTGGTCATTATGTCCATCCGGCCATGCCCCGAGCCTGACCAGTGCAGTCTGTCCTGACTTCTTACTAAACTCTGTTTTAACTATTCTTGATTGGGGGGCTCTGTTCTGTGGGTGTGCATGGGGGACCGACTGCCACCAACTGGAGCGAGACCACAGGTCAGAGCACTTGCGTGTCTGTGGTACTGTGACTGGAGTGACTTGACTTAGGTGCCAGCAGCTGGAGTAACGCTTTGAGTCACAGCGGCCCATGTGCCCACAGTGCCAGAGCTTGGAGCTAGTACAGGTCTGGGTGCCAGCAGCTGGGCTGGGACCACGGGCTGGAGGGTCTGTGTGCCAGTGACCAGGGAGACCCAACTGAGTGACAACAAGTGCCAGTCCCAGGGGTGGAACATGGTGGAGCCCTGTGCCCATGGTGCAGCATCTGGAGCAGGTGCGGGTGTGCAAGTGTGTGTGTGAGCATCAGCGAGAATCGAGCTGGGCAAGGAGGTGAAGTGGCCTCGGAGCCGGTGGTGGTGGGATGTCTACAGGCAAGGCCACGGGAGGAGCTGGATATCGGGGGGGACCAGGAGAGTCCTGGCCAGCTCTCTGCATGTGTCTACATGAGTGAGATGATAGTTTGTACCAGCAACTGGAGGGGGCTGTGGCCTCGAGGGCTTGTATGTCCAGGTACCAGCAACTGGGGAGACTGGGATCCAGGGTCAGCTACGGGGCAGGCTGAGTGTCTGTATACGTGTATGTTCCCACTAGTGGACCTCCATCCTGCTCAGCCAGGGAGGGGAGCAGGATGAGGCCACTGATGCTGTCTGTTCACGTGAGTGCTCTTGAGTGTCTGTGTTATCAGTGTGCGTGATTACACACATGGCCACATATATGTGTAAATACGTGGTGTGTACGTGTGCTCTGTGTGCGTGTGCCTACTGGGAATACATCAGCCTTGCTACTGGTTGGACCTGGGGACATGGAGCTGCAGCAACCTTACCTCTCTTGGGGTGTCGGATACGGCCTGATATGTTTTTCTCCTAACACGTATCTTTTGAAAAAACAATTTGGGAAGACATACTGTCCAACAAACTTCTGAAATGTGAGTGAGACAACTGTTTCTTTTTCCAGAAGGGGAAGGAACTAAGTGATTTAAATATGGAGACCTTCACACAGTCCAGTGGTGAATGGCTGGGTGAAAACACTTGCATGAAAGTGTCTTGACTATACTAACTGATGTGAACAGCTCTTCACTTCCCTGGGGAAGGCCTTCATGCCAAGTGTAGCTGCAGTTTCCAAGCTGAGCTGGAAAGCACACCCCACCATGTTTTCACCTAAAGATACAGGTATTCACCTGGATAACTGGATCATCAGTTAAATCGTGTCCAAAAGGCTTTCTAAAAGCCTGACCTTAGTTGTTTTGCTGATTTGAAAAGCCACCAGAATCACAAACTTTTTCATAAATCAATGATGAAATTAACAAAGGTGGCATTTGAGACACCTAACTATTTTTACTAATGTTTGCTTTTCTAGCAAAACTGAAAAAAAAATCAATGGTTTTTTTTAAATGCGTTTGATGCTAAGCAATGGAAGGATGAAGAAAATAAAGACCCAGGCTGACACTGGGGAAGCAATTTGTGCTGCCTGGTTTATAGCAGGTCAAGTACTCCCTTCCGGCTAAGCAAATCCTTACATTCAGTGCAGTCAGTCTGCCCTCCTCCCACAACAACCTCTGAGAGTGCATATTCCAAATCTGCTTTTGTTAAAGGAAAAAAACGCAAGTCAAACACTGATGCTGGTAAGTCCCATGGAAACTGGCTGTCCTTGAGAACAGAATCCACGCTTTTGGTACTCTGCTCCATAACAGAAGAAAACCCGTGCAACTTACTCAAAATATACAGTGGTTAACAAGTTACTAGGTCCTTTTTTATACATAACACATTCCTCTTGGAAGTATATATGGTTTCTCCTGACATTTTAAACTAAATTACTATACATTAATATGCAATTTATATTTTTAACTATAATCTCACATTTATTTATTTTCTGCTAAAGCCAGGCAGTGTGCATATGAAATCACTTTTAGAAACGTTAACAGTATGAATAATAATGGCTAAATTATAACAGTAACAGCAGAAGACTTGTCTCCTCATATCCTATAAGGAATACTTATCATTACCAGGAAAAACTACCTTTCAGCTGTATATTTCCTCCTGCTAATAACTGCAGGCAGCAGGACAGTCACAGCAGAACTTCTCTGATTTTTTGAGAGAACAGGGTCAGAGATAAACTACTGCTGCATCACCACAGGGTGTCACTGCAGATAGCATAATAATCTCCAAAACTCACATTAATGAGGCATTTAAAACCAAAAGCCTCCTGAATGAAGCAACCCTTTCACACCTCTCAGTGGTTGTTTGCTGTCTGTCAGCTTTGAGTGTTTATTACATCCTGGGACTTGCATCCCGAAGTATGTGAGAACATCTCATTGCTGCTTCCCAAGAAAATCTCCCCATCTTTCTCGTTACATATCAGAGTAAGCCAGAATCAGCTCATTTTGAGGCAAAAACGGTTGTCTCTGCTGTCCTAGACCTACCCAGAGAACATTTCCAACTATGGAGCATCTCCCCCTGCAGATCCCTGCCGTACCACTGATAGTCCTGTAATGTTTAATCAAAAA
Organism: Aptenodytes patagonicus; assembly: GCF_965638725.1. Lineage (NCBI taxonomy): Eukaryota > Metazoa > Chordata > Aves > Sphenisciformes > Spheniscidae > Aptenodytes > Aptenodytes patagonicus. Next base: position 37,472,128 of record NC_134952.1, read on the forward strand.
ACCCCACAGCACTCCCCAAAAACGCTTCTGCCATACCTGTGGTGATGGTCTTTAAGCAGAAGGATGGTGCAATAGCTTGCTTTGCCTGCATCATGAAAGGCAATTACTGGAAACAGAGAGAAGAACTTGTCTTGTAAGCTCTTAAATTTTATTTTTATGTCTTTAAAATCGAATTCTGAAGTTGGGATTTTCCTGGATAATCACAAAACAAAAAATTAAGACCTGACTTTTCCAACCAAATGAAACATAATGTGTTTCTCTTGCTAGAGACCAAGAAGTTCTGTCATGAAGACAGTCGCATAATTAAAGTGCCTCAAAAGAAAACAAGGTACACAGCAGTTGTTTTCCAAAAGTGTTTTTGTTTAGTGTTTACAGGCAAGATTTGGCATCAGATTCAATAGCTCACCACTGCTGCCCCCAATGTCAGAAGACCAGCAATGGTGCTCTGCCTGCTGCGCACAAGACCTAAATGTTTCTGCCTAGCTGAATACGGTGAGCTTCACAGGGACTCATCCAGTGAAATTCAACAGCATGGAGTGTGTAGAAGACCAACCTAGATGATCTAATAGGTCCTCCTGTCTTCAAATTGTATACAGAAAGGGGCCATGCAAAGCCGTCTCACTAACTCTAAAGCAGGACCAGGTAACAGGTTTCCTGCATACGCATAAAACTATAGTAATATTATCTGGGTGGTTTGAGAGTATCTGATGCAAAGATGTACCTATGGATGAAGAGTGCCACCATTGCATTCCACGGCCATTAAGAAAATATTAGTTCTATTTATTTAACCACAAGGCCTATAAAGAGAGCAGTGGAAACAAACAGCACCATGCAATTTACACTGGTCTGTACAAAAGCATAATTAATCCTAAACTTTGACAGCTAACTTGCAGAGGGATTTCTTTTTGTAGGATCCTTCTTAACAGACACAAGAGTTTCCTCTTTCTCTCCCTGTCTACTTCTTGTACTAAAACCAGAACATTTTGGGTTCCCTTTTATCCCATTCAGCTGAAAGCAGCTTCCTCAAACACACAGCCCACACCTCTCCTGCATGATGCAATGCAAAAAGGCCAGTTAAGGGCAGATGTAAGCTTCTCTGGGTAGAACAGTTCTCTGCAGACCCCCTTCACCCTTCTTTGTCTCCTCATCCTCAGCTGGTTCCCCGTGCTCAGCTATCCCATCTTCCCTTGGCTGAGGCTATGAGCTTTCTGGGTGAGGGCTGACCTTCAGCTGATGGGGATGCTGCTGCTGCTGCAGGAGGTCCTGAGCCTGGCCGTGCACTTGGGGGACCATGGCTTCCTCACCTGACATGGGTTCTCCTGGTTCCATTGGCCAGACTGCAGGTAAGACTGGTAACCCCATGTGTGTGCCCCTCTCCATTCAGCCTGCCTGTTGCTAATATTAAGACCTCAGGCAGGCAATAAATAACCCAAAGTGAGCTGTGGTCTCTCCGCCCTTCAGGCCTGACATTTAATGCAGACATAGGTTCACCCAAGAGTCCATAATTCTTGGTTAACCTTTTCTTGCCTGGGACAGGGTCTATACAAGATTACATGACATTATTGTGATAAAAATGTCTCCTGAGATATATAGAAGATGGGACAAGCAGCAAAGGAAGGAACCAGCTTTACTGAGTCTCCAGCAGCACGCCAGGAGCCAGTATCACCTCTGCCATTGCTGAAGAGCATCTAGTGAAAGCATCTAGGGGCGAAATGAAAACTAGACTCTACCCCCGCCTTCACTAGTCCCCATATTTTATGCTTACAATCCTCCCTGGGGCTGTACGTGATGTATAAGCCCCCCTAACCGGCACCCTGCTGTAGTGGGGCTTCCTGGTCCCACTGTAGACCAGCTCTAAGGGCCAGTGCTGCACAGGGCTCGGTGGCCCACAGGACTCCAGGTTTCTGCATGCAAGCCCAAATGGTGGCACTGGCTCACTTTTGTTATGCTAGGCTTGATTTGCGCAGGTTTAGGGTGAGCCACAGGCACAGCTCAGCTGTGCTGGCTGCAGGGGTGGCAAGGAGGAGAGTGGAGGTGGGTGGCCAAGAGGGCAATGACCGTCTTTTCTGCAGCCAGCATGTAATTGTTCCTCGCCGTGGCTGAGACATCTCTGACGACCTCAGTTGCAAACCTCATGGAAAAACAGTGAGGTCTGGGGTCATGCTGAAAAAGGGTAAAAAAAGGCAGGTGGCTTAGCCACCCAAAATGACCTGGGTCTGTGATGACGGCAAGGACAACACCCACCTACTGCTGAAACGCTGAGCAGCAGGGAGGGACAGGAGCCCACCGAGCATCATCGTCTGTGCCGCCGGTCCCCAGCTGGGTGCTGCAAGGGCTGCATCTCTTCGGGGCCTGATGCAGGCTGGGTGAGCTGGGGAGACCCTGCTGTGGTATATGGTTTGTGGGACTTGACCGGCTGGGGCATGTCAACGCAGGCAATTTTTGATCAGCTTTCCCCAAAAGTACCTCTGTGGGAGGCAGTGGGGGAGGGCTGGGGAAGTGAGAGGGGCAGCAGCAAGGTGGGATACCAGAGAGGGAGGTAGCACCTCTGACTACAGCCTTTAAATACCGCCCAGGAGCTCTGGAAACCTCTGGGGGAGAGGAGGCTTTGTAGCACTGTATCAACTACTCTGAGTCTTTCAAGTTGGACGTTGACCTTAGGAATGTAATCAGAGAGCTGATTATAAATAGTTGGTGCAGTTGTTGATGAGATTAAAATGTGCTGCGGCAGGCGGTTGGAAGCGGAGGGTTACTCCAGTGTGTGCCCAGGATGCTGTACCCTCAGTCATCTGCGGCTGCACAGCAAGCCTGAAAAAGGGAAGTGGCTAACAAAAAATGCTCAGAAAATGGTCCCAGGGAGGGGGGGAAGGAGGAAGCAGCCTGGCTTACAAAACAGGGTGTGAGGGACAAGGGGGAATGGGCCAGGGAGCAGAGAAAATTAAGGAGGAGGGAGGACAGTCACTGCGAGTGATCGTGGTCCAGGCATGGGGTGGACTTAGAGCTACAACACAAAACTGTCCTGCAAGGAAAAAGACTAAACCAGCAAAACCCTAAAACCGGGGGAATGCTCTAAATAGTAGAAGTAAAAACCTCCAGGTAAACCATCGGTGCTAATTTGTGTTCAGATGGCAGCGTGTGATGGAGCTTGGGAGAAAGAGAGGGCAAAGGAGGTGGGGAAGAAGTGCAAGAGGTAGGTGATCCAGCAGGTGGGGGCACCTGCTCTAGCTGAGAGCTGCAGCAGCACCGTGAGATGGGCACAAAATGTCCCCGGGAATGGCAGATTGTATCAGCCACAAGTTTGGGCAGGAGTTGCTGCCAGACCTGTGCTGCCCCAGTGAGTGGAGAAAAACTACTGCCTCCTGAAAAGCCCTAAACTTTACAACCTCAAAGACTTCACAAGTGAAGGACAGGGAAGGAGACAGCAGGTGGGTCCAGTGGGGCAGGAAAAGGAGGCAAGAAGGTGGTGCTGGGCAGTGTAAGAGGCAGCGGTATCAACCGCTGTGGGGTTTTCTGCAGCTACGATGAAGAGTTTGAAGGAGAAATTGGAAAGACACCAGGAGCTGTGCAAGATGCTGCTCTACAGCATCATCCAAATGGGGGTGGCAGCTGGGAAGAAAGTGGAGGAGCGCTTGTTGGGCAGCGGGGCAAGGACGGCTTTGGTGGGCAATGGGGACCAGGAAAGGCCTTGAAAGCAAAGACAAGCAAGCTATGTCAGAAAACCGTATTTGGAAGAGAACGGTGAAGCAGCAGAGAGATGCAAGAGGAACGGGGCGATGACCAGTGGTGGGCTGGGAAAGCCACCGGTACAGCCACCTCCAGGAAGCTGTCCGTGGGGAAAACCACCTGTGCAAGGCCCCAGCAAAGTATTGGCGGTGGCCAAGATGTGGAGCTCTTGAGCAAGAGTTGTAGCTGTATGGATGCCCTGGAAAAGGCCGGTCACGGGATCCTTCGCAGGCAAGTGTGTAGGTAAGGCAAGCTCTGCCGGCATCCCTCGGGGGCTGCTCCCACGTTTGGAGAGGTGCTGAGGTCCCCCCACACTGGTTCCCCGCAAGCTCACCGTGCAGGCAGATCGACAGACAGATATAACTCAGGACGGACCTCGAAGCTTCAGGTTTCTCTCTGTCCTGCCTCTGAGGACCACCTGGTTTTTTGTTTGACAGGAGAATTGCACCTGGAGCAGAGAGTGGATCCGTCAGTCTGCAGCACAGGGGATGGAGTGGGGTTTGTGTCTGTGGATGAAGAAATCCCTGAGGAGAGGTGTGTGAGAACAAGAGGAGGAGATAAGTACAGATCGCCCCTTGTTCACTGCCAAGAGCTGGAGGATTTGGGAGAAAAACTGCTCATCTGTGTAATTTATAGATGGGAGAATTTTGCTGAGAGAAGCAGTGAAAAAAAGTGTTATGAAGGATTAAAAGGAGTGCTCTGAGAGATGCTACAAAGCACATCATTTTCTCCCCCTTACTTCGAAAGTAGTAATCAGCCTTGTCCTGGTGACTGAAACGCATAGAGAGCAAGTGAAGGATGTCTTATTACTGACACCTGAGTGCATGCACTACCTAAGTGACAGCAGCAACTTTCATAGACACCAAGCTCTAAAACCCATTTAAATCAATACAATATTCCCATCAAGCCACTGTTCCCAGGTTCTGCCAGGAGCTGTGTCCCTGCAGCTGGACTTCAGCATCCCCTGGTGTGAATTTTTAGGGCTCGGCGTTACCAGGTTGTAACATTGCAGGAGGCAGAACGTAAAGCAATCCATAACCTAAAGGGACTATATTTTTCCTACCCAAGGTCTGAGCTGAGTGAGAAAACGAACGCTCTTTACTGACGTAAGACATAGCGATGGAACTAGTAAAAATAATGCTTCTATGAACGGTGAAACTTCGGTCACAGAATTTCCTGTGGCTTTATGCTTCCTGTTTATGTTCCTTTCATGCCACGCATACAAAGGGGTGAGCTCTCCTCAGGGCTTTTTGGGGGCTCTGCACAGTCCTGCCTGCCTTGGCCGGTGCCTGGGGCCGCAGCGGGGCTTGTGCTGCAGCCGCCTCCCCAGCACCGCAGCTCCTCTGCACCTCTCCTCCATGCGCTGCTCAAGTCAGGCAGCAGATGATGGAGCCAGGCGGGATGCTGAGGGCCAGGGAAAAGGGGCACTGACAAAACATGGTCACAAATATGGCCTCTTTTCTTTAGGAAAGCTGGCTGAAAAATGAAGTAAGAGCAAAATACAAACCTTTATCAGAGCAAATGACTCCTGTGCACGTTTCTCCGCCAGGGAAAGGGTGACAGCTGCCATGGGTGATTTGTTCTTGCACTGGTTATCATGGGGGTCTCCAGCACCCCAGAGATTAACGTGGTGTTGAAACCCGTGTGCAGCAGAGCAGAGTAAAACCAGTGCAAAGAGAGCACGACCTTCTAGGATTCATTCGTTTTAATGCCGGAGGTGATTTAAAAAAACCCCCGAACCTACATTTCACAGGATTGATAATAACCCCACTAAACCAAACACCTTTCTTTTGCCATCTAGCATTTAGGTTACAAGCATGAAGCATTGGGGAGCTTCATGGGGAGCCAGTTCACTCATTGGCTTTACTCTGGGTTTAAGCTGAAAGCCACATCGCTTATAATCAGACCTGCAGCTGAATCGTGATAGTAGGGGAGTAAAACCACTGTGATATCAAGTTTAAGCTGGGAAACAAGATTCCAGTGTGGACGTACGTGCAGATGCTGGCACCGAGCAACGAGGCATTTCTGTGTACGGGCCCTGCAAAAGATTGGAGCAAAATGTCACAAACCTCTGGAACCCAAAGATACGAGTTGAAAAAGTGTAAAATACAGAGGCAAGCTTCCTCTGCCTCAGGCTTATTTTGTCTGTGTCCTGATCTCTCCATAACTGCAAGAGATAAAGTATCTGCAGTGGAGTTCACCATTTACCTCCTTTCTAAAACAGAGGATCATTTGTTTTGCCATCTTGCAAAATGTTGCAAAACACCCCAAATGCTGGGGTAAGTCAACAGCATTGCAGGTGCCGCCCATTTCCAGGCTGCTTTTACTCCACATCTTGGAGGCAAGCACGGCCGCAGCAAAACTCAACTTGCTGAGGTCACGCGGGGATTTTGGTTGGGAAATGGGAAAACTGAAACTCAGATCTATTGAGATTAAAGTGAGATCCTAAGGGGAGGAAAAAACCGTCAAGGAGAATTTAGCCCAGGATTTTCAACATTGTTTTAAGGCGCAGGCAGCCCTGCCAGCCTCACCAGCATTGTGCTGGGCAGCAAGGAGACGTCTTATCTGCATGCCCCCCCTTACTGCTGGGGTACTTGGCACTGCATGGGGTCTCGGCGTATTCTGGGGGTTTGATTTGCAGCCGAGCCTGCCAAAATCAAGACAGTCGTATTGGGTCAGGTGGGCTGAGGGCTGTGCCTCCGCCATTCCCGGTTTACCGTAAAGATGGAGTAACAGAGATGGCCTATGGACAGAAGAAGCCCTGTGATGATGGACACTCAGCGAGCCCTCCAAGTCCTGTGGCTTTTGCCCTTTAGGCATTTCCTTCAAGTCAGCAAAATAACCCGCAGCTTTGCGTTCAAGCAACAGCATCTGACTTCTGGTGGGAAGTGGGAGATGAGGAAATGAGAAGCAACCTTGCAGCGCTGGGCTTGTAGAGGGAGGCCATGTCTTTCAACAGAACCACTAATAAAGTGGGAGAAAGGGGCATTTCGAGCAACCTGTCTTCCTTTGCCTTTCTTATGTCCTCAGCTCATCAGGACTACCACAACCCAGAGCCTATGACGTAAGGAGAAAAAACAATAGTGCATCTTGATCTTCTTTTTTGGTTGATGTTACAGTTTAGCTGTGCTGTCAGGTCAAGGGACAGAATAGCAACGGTGAAGTTAAAGTACTTGACATGAGCGATCGGATGGGACGATAGGCCAAGTAATGAAGCTCTTCTCAGAGCTACCTTCCATGTCTGTTCCCTTTTGCACACGAAATGGTCTAATGCAGCAGCATTTGGCTTTGGCCAAGGGGGAGAAGCCGTTCAGCTGGACAGGCTGTGACTTCTCACTTGGAGAAGTGAGAGATGTTGCTGCTGAGAGGGCTGGGTGCTAAAAATCGCACCACTTTGGACAACTGGCCATGGACCAGCACCTGTGGATGAGCAAGTACTTGCAGATGAGCTGAAATGCTCTTCTTCAAGAACAGGATTCCCCAGGTTGGGGAGAGAGGGGAGGTAATGTGATGAAAACTTTAAATACACAGTCAGAAAAAAGAGGGGAAGCCTGTGCAAACACCACCAGCAGATCTGCTAATAGCTTTTGTGTAAATGTTCTCTGCAACTATTCCACAAACTATTTACAACTGGTTTATGTGCATTAAGTGTTGGCTTGCCAAGCAATGAAACATTACCCTTTCTTTGAAGCTGACTGGGAACTATTAACACCTGCTTATCAGGCGTTTACATATCTAGCCCAAGGTATAATTTTATAACACTTTCCAACACTAGAGAACTCTTGACTCTTCAGCCAGATCCACTCCAGAAGTGAAACGGTGGTGCGGGAGGAAAAGAAATGCAGTGAAATTATACATAATTGCTTTTTCTCCATGTCTATTACACAGGGAGCAGGTGAGTCAGCATTCCCATAGAACTACTTTACTGGGAAAGGAGGAGCTCTGCCTCGGCCTGGCAGCTGTCTGTCCTCGCCTCTGCTTTTGATATCTGCATACTAAAACTTCCCTGCAGGGCCAGTTGCTGCTTATCAGCACCATAACACGCATACCTGTGGAGTACTCCTTTCTTCTTTCATTAGAAGGCGGATTTGCCACCCCACATGTAATTGTTTAAAGCAAGGTGCAAATAGGCAAATAGTAACCACAAGCATCTGCGTTGTGTTTTCCAAAATAGTCCCACTAATTTAATGTACTACTGAAGTCCATTTGGGTTCATGGGTCCAGGTGTCATGTCATGACTTACAGAGCTAAGGAAGCAAGCATTCTAGCTTTAAATCACCTAAATAGTTGCTTCTGGTTGTTGTTGTTTATTTCTTTGAGATACTGAAAATACAAATACAAATAAAATGTGCTACTGGAGAACCACTGTACAGAGCAATATTATTTCTTGTAGCACAGTACAAGAGCAGGGTTCCTGAGAAAGCGAGACAGGTTTGTACCAGGCGCTGTAAAACTGAGTAAGACGAGACAGCTGTTATCTCCGGGAGCTTATCGTCCACACGAACATAAAAGACAAAGTCTAAGAGAAATAAGAGTAATGGGGAAACCTCACGGCGGGCAGGTAATGCTGGGAAGGTAACTTAAATTTCCTGAGTCTGAGCTGGCACTGACTCCACTAGCCTACATTCACAGACCATCTCTCTGAAGATCAAGGTTGATTGATCTCCTGGTTATTTTTTAATTTGGGCATTTTAGCTTGGCCTATTTAAAACTCCCCTGCACGGCAATGGCTTTTTATCTGTCTGCCTCTCTCTGATCTGCGCTTGGGAAGTCAGCAAGGTAGAGTGCATCGCGAGCCTTGCTTCTGCATTGCATGTCACTAATTAAAGAAGCAATTCAAAATAAAGCTCCTACTCATATTCTCTATTAATAGCCAACAGTTTTCCTCCTCCCTCCCCTCCCACGACCTCTTTCTTTTAAAGTGATAAAGCAACCCTGCCCAGGGTTTTGAGATCTCTTGCACTCAAACACGGACTCAACACCTTTTCAGCTGCATTACAGCAGCATTCCCCAAGGCGGTTTCCCCATAAATATGCCCCACCAATACCCCGGTAGCCCCATCAATACCCCAGTAACGATGGCAAATTCTGGGAACAGATGACTTAAAATTGATGTCGGCTTTCACTATGCCATGAAAGGTTTCTTGTTCAGCCTCTGACACTGGTTATCCACTTGCCTCTGAAAGAGACTCTCCTCAGTTATGTGGGCTTAGCAAACCTGAGAGCGGGGCAACGGTCAGAGTGACAGAAATGACTTGTCAAAAGAGAAGCACAGCAAGATGGGCTGCAGGAGAGATGAGTCATGGGTGAGCTGTGCTCCAGAAACAGCTCAGCAGGGCCAGCTGCTGCCTTGCGGAAAATGAGCTTGCTGGACTTGACAGGCTAGCAGCAAAGGTGCAACAGAGGAGCTCGGCTTCAGCTAGTTCAGTGCATTCAGAAGAAGCTGCATCTGCTCTTGCTTTGGGAGGACGGTCAGTTGGGTGTGCAGAGTCTATGGAGAAGCTCTCTGGAGATCGGCGTTGCCAGGCCAAATACATGCAGGCAGTCAGCAGACGGGACTTGTTATCCAAAAATTACTCTTCTGTTAATAATTAAACACTGATTAGGAAAGGCAAAAGAGCCAAAGCTTTAAAGAGGGTGCTGACTTGGAAATGAATTCGTAACTTGCAGTGACCATTTTAACTTAGGGTAGAAGAGCCTTAAATTAAATGTTTATAATTGGCTCCTCTTTTTTTTTTTGGAGTCACATTGGTCTGTCACCCAGGCTGTGTTGCAGTATGAGCTGGGGAGTGCACCAAAGAGGAAAGACTCGAGCTATATTTAAGTAGCCCCCCAGACACGTAGTGTCAGAGGCTGCTGCAGGGTCAGATGAGCTGGGGGGCACACAGAGCACTGCCTGTTTTGCCAGCAGGAGACCTCCTGAGCAGGAGCCCCCCTTATTGGCACCTCTCTGCCTCCGCCACCCTCGAGGGGGTTGGTGAGGTGGCCACACCCCAGCAGCTCCTGCCTCTCCTCCTGAGCTGGGCAACGGTCCCTGCCGACCCCCATTGCCCAGCACAGGGGTGCGCTGGCTTGGACCGCAGGAGGCAGGGATGGGAGGTGGGATGCTGGTTCGCCCACGCGGGCGCATCTGCCAGATGATGCCCAGGGCAGCCTGGGGAAGGTCCCACAGCTGGGTGAGCTCCCTCTGTCCTCCCATCCTCCAGCTCGGGAAGGGAGGAAAACACCCCTAGTACAGGGTGGGACCTTTCTCCCCACCAAAGCCATGGGACCTTGGCAGGGTTCGCGGAAGAGCGTTGTCTGCTTCAGACGGTGATTGATGGGGGAATGTGCCTGGTGAGCACGTCTGCAACAAGTGTCCCTGGAAAGGCTTCTTTATATGTGAAAATCCACTACAAACAGAAAGTGAAAAGAGAAAAAAGTCCCTTCCCCCTCAGCAAAGAGAATTGACCTGATTTTAATAATAAATAAGTTTTGAATTAATAAATCAAAGCCTGTGTTTGCACATGATATGAAGCGAAGCTCTTAATATCTCATTATTATCCAGAAGAAAAAGTATTTGTTCTGCTTTGTCAAGCCAATAGGCAATATATCACTTATCTTTTTATTCTACCTCAGTTTCACTGGGAAAATTGCCATAAAAGCTTCCACTTCAGCGAAATGCTCTATTAAAGCAGGGCTAAGCAGGATGACTTTCAGGTAGGATCTGCTGAAGCAGCCTGGCTCCTGTTCAGGTTTTCTCTGCCAAGTTCCACTCCAGCCCTGAAATGTCAAGATGCTGTACATGTTTTTAAAGGACTGCTTTCCTCCCTAAAATTTCCTGCAAGGGCCAAGAGACGTGAGTAACTAAAACCGTCTCACAATGCTGGTGTTAAGCAAATTCCTCATTCCCTCTCTTCTCTCCTGCTGAAGAAATTTAACTGTGTACAGCAGCTGAGCTCGCAGAGCGATGGGCTGAAGTACTGCAGCCAAATAAAAGCAGTGACAGGTAAAATGAATAAGCACTCCAGCCCTCGATGGTGTTCTTCTCTGTCGTATAAATGTTGTTGGCTCAGAAGACAGGCTCTCTTGTCCTACTTGTCCTCCTGGAGCACCTGGGTGCAGACAGACCAATATGATCAGGAAGGTATAAAAATTCCTTAGTAGAAAAGATGCCTGTTGTGGGTTATTACTTCATCTCTTGGCTCTTTCTGACCGAATTTGCTAAGGGCTGGATAAAGCAGCATCTTAATGAGGACACTTGCCTTTATTGAAAGTGTAAGAGACTTTGAGTTGCGATGGAAAAGTTTTATTTTGCTGTCTAGAGAAGTTCAGAGATCTGGTCTGGGTAAATAGTTTTTTCCATCCTGGAACAGTTTTCTGTAATTATTACTTTAATTATTACCAATAGAAACAAAGCAACACTCTCACCATCTAAACTCTTAGCAATCAGAAGATCAGCACAGCTGGAATAAGAGAGCTGAGAAGTACTCACTAATTTAGACACCCTGTTAAGCCTCTCAAGGGTAGGTCTCCCCGCTGGTGTAACGCAACTGAAGACAAAGAAATTATGCCATGGATGGATTTGCTCTGAAATGCGTTAAGGAAGTTCCCTCTTTGTGCTGTGAATAGCGTTGGGGCGGTGCTGCTGGCATACAGTATTGCTGCTGTTGATGGGTCCCTGCTGCGGCCAGCCAGGAGGCCCTCCGGCCACGCTGACAGATGACACGGCTGAGCCCCACCAGGAACAGGCAGGGGTCCGCATCCCATGGAAACAGCCTGAGCAAGCTACATGCCACCCTGCAGTCGTCAGAGCAGGAAAGAAAAGGAGGAAAGACCACAAAAAGGTTGAGTTAAGGAACCTGGGCAAAACGAAGGCAAAGAGGGTGAGCTGGGAGGCTCTCCCCATCCGTGTTCCTGCGTGCACACGTAACTTCAGGCACGTGAAGACTCTCTGAACTCAAGAGGAATTGCTCATGTCCTTGCATTTAAAGGCATATTTCCTCAATTGGGACTTAAGTGAGTCAGTTTTTTCCCCCCAGATGTTGGGTAAGGAAGAAGAGACCCAGCTGTATGTCCAGGGCTCCACATGCGATGGTTTGCAGACGCTTCCTGATGGCCACTGCTCTGCCCGTTCCCCTCCCCATGCCAAGGCTGGGGTCACAGTGAAAGCAACAAAGCAGCAACAAGCTTGAGTTTCCATTAATTTTAATATGAGCATAAATACTTTTAGAACACTGTAGAAACACCGAAGACCAGACAGGCCTTTTATTTACAACAGTATAAGCACAAAGTAAATCAAACAAAAAAACCACCTCCAATGAATAAAACTGATTTCAGAGGAGAAATGAATTACAAGTTGTTAAGGTGTTAGCCAACATTTTTTCCATTATATTTGGGGTGATTATTTGTGTTATAGTAATATGCAAATACTTTAAATTATTAACTATAATCAGAAATCTCATGTTTTGTTCTGGGGTTTTTTTAATAAGAAAGGTGCCATTACTATGTAGTATCTAAAAATATCAGTGCTAGAGATTACATCAACATCAGAATGTATTTTGCAGGACAACTGAAAATTGAAAATAAATTTCACCGTGCACCGTGATTAAAAATGGGTGTAGGCACTCAGGAAGACGTGGGTAATAGTATTAAAGAAAGAATTATAGGACTCTTGCAACTGATTTATTTTCTTGATAAGCACTGGCCTGTAATGCCAATTACCAACATGGTTTCTGCTGGAGAGTTTTCCTACTTTAACGTACCAGAAAAATAAACAGGTCAGCTGTGGGTGAGTATGTAAGCTTGGGGCCCAACTCCATGAGAAAATTCAACTACTCCAATTCTACAGATAAAAAGTCACGATGCCTGTGACAGTAGCTTTAAGAACCAAAATGATGGTATAGTCAGCTGCACTTAAAGACAGTGTGAAGCCCCACAACAACAGCAACAACAAAAGGAGAAAATTTCCTAAATATTATTAAACTTTTCAAAAATATTATTAAACTTTAAAAATAAGCTGGATGGCTTATTTACCTTCTGGAACTTAAAAGATTCCCATTTTCAAGTTTTTTCTCACAGAAATGAAGGCCAGACCAGAATAGTGAATCTTTTGTGAAGGAAAGGCGGGTTACTAGTGGAAACAACCAATTCCAGTAGCTGGATCCCTAAGGAAGGTGATTAAAAGAGTAAGTTGCAAACTTTGGCAATTCTGCAGAGAAAAAGCTGTGGATATTTGATGCTTCTGGGTTAAATTTTATGATTTTAAAGCTGCCAGGTCTTACTGAAACAGCAAAGTCATGAGAAGTAAAAGTCTCTTTTTGGAGGGAATGAGTCACTGCTGAAAGTTAAGTTTAGAAAACAAAAGCTGCCCATTCCCATTACCTTTCAACTTCAAAATAAGAATCACAACAGAAGATTTAACTTCTGGTCTATCTTGTGAACTTGTGATGCTAGAAGACAGGGAGGGAAATGCCTTTGTTAACACCTTGAATGCACCCCATTGAGATCCTTGAACGTGCCCCGTTGAGATCAGCTGAAGGCGATGGGAAGAAATGGCAAGAGCGAGCTGCAAATTCTGCTCAATGGTTTGGCTAGTGTTTCTCAAGGAAGCCAACTGTGGTTATTTGACCAAAACCAATTCATGTCATTCACAGCATTGCCACTTTGTGAATAAGCAGTCCTCCGAGTGTGATATTAAATTATTAATATGATGGTAAGCATTTTTTCTCCACAATATCTGCTGATACATAAACTACAGTCTTTTTCACAGCTGGATCATTCCGTAAACAAATTAAAAGCACGTACTAGAAATGACAACAGCCACTGAGCATTGCAAAAGCCAGCCCCAGCTGCTCTTCCCTTTGCTTGGAGGGAGGTGTTGGAGGAGCACCACGCACCTCCCCTGTCCTGAGCCATTTGCAGGCATTCCCCGTCAGGCCTTTTTCAAGGCTTAGGACAAGGGTATTCTCCGAACAGCTTCTAGCCCCTGTAAGTTCGTGGCTTAGGGGGCTGCTTGAGGCAGGGTTGGTGTCTTTACATTTAATAGCACCGCATGGGGTTTTTTTTCTTCTGTGAATGTGTATGGGTGCTTTTTTGGATCCCCTGTGAACTTTTGGCACCTCAAAGCAGGATGTCTCACTGCTTAATTACCTGCTGCATGAAGATCCACCTCCTTCTGTTTGCTTTAAATCTGCCACCTGCTAGTTTCACTTGATGCTCTCTAGTTCTTATATTAGAAAAGACAGCAAATAATGCATCCCTACTCTTCTCTACTCATGATTGTGTATTCTCTCCTGTCTGACCGTTTTCTGTTGGTTATCACTTCTCCATCCTAAATAATCCTGGTCACTCGAATCCTCGAATCACTCTAACATCGAGGTCGCTCCATATTTTTAGTTATCTTTGCTGCTCTTCTCTAGATCTTTGCCATGTCTGTTACGCATGGGCCAGAGCTGCCGGAGGCAGGCATGCTGCAGCCCTCCCTGTGCTCTCCATTGCACGCTCCGTCCTGGCACGTCCCACCAGCTTTGCGACAGTTTCTGAGCGCCAAACCGATCCTTCCATGGAGTTATTACAACTGCAAGATCTTATTTCTGAGTGGGAACAAGTTGGTTAGAAATTTCTCGCTTTCAATCACTTTACTGCTCTCTAATCACACCTGGCATAGTAACCGCCTCCGTCCAGGTCAGAGAGTCATTAATACCATCTTAACACTACCATTTTCCTAGTTAGACTTTAAGTCTATAAAGATTCGGCTTTAGTTGCTGGAGTTAGCTGATTTGACTCCTTCTTTTGGCATGGAGTGTGTAGCCCCTTTCCCTCCAGCCACAGCCTAGTCTGACCCTCCTATACAAGCTGTCCTGTCACTACCTGGTGTGAGTGTTTCTGGAGAAGTTTTGGAGGAGGTGCTTGATTTTACCATCCTGCCTGGCACCCTACATCTTGCTTCCAAAACCTCTCCCTTGCCCTTTCCTACTTCACTGGTGCACACGTGGACCACAGCCACCTGCTAGGCCCCAGCGTTTTTTGGGAGGCGGTGGATTCCTGACATCCGTGGGTCCCTTCGAACCTAAATTATTCTGTGATTACGTTCTCTTCAGTGCAAGGAGAGCACTTTCCAAAACAGGAGGACTTGTCACCCACAAGGATGGACTCCCCACCCCGTCACTAGCTTGGTGTCCTCTGCATGTCCAGGGCTGCCACCACAGAGGGTCCTCACAGCACCCAGCACCTGGGGAACACCTCCCTCTCCGTTTGCCATCCTGCTGGAGAGCAGACCGCTCCTTAACCATCCCCCTGTGCCACCCCCTGCACAATCCCCCGTGTCCTGGCATTCCTCCCACTGCTGATGGCTGTGCATCATGTATCTGCGCATGTAGCTATACCGCTTGCTTACCTGAATATATGTATGTACATATATATAGCCTATGTATAGATGTGTGCATGTGAGAGAGATGTGTACACCCCTCTCTCTCTCCATATACAACTTTTTGTAATGACTACATTTCATATGTCCCCCATTGCTTGGGACCTTTCCTTCCTCATCTTTGGGTAAGGCTAGGAATGACGTATTGGAACCTCTCCTCAATTTTATATTCTGTAGTTTGCATCGGGATTATCTAAATTCTGCAGAATACTCTTGATCTCTACATAGTAGACTCCATGACCAACGGCAGTTTGCAGAATCTGTTGAAATCCAAGAGCTCTCTCTTGAAGTAACCCAGCTGCTTGAGACTCGCTGGGTTCAAAGGACCTGGTCTGAAATTGTCCTCGTTGTAAGGGCTGTGACATGGTCCTTTTTTAAAGGCAATGACAGTCCCAGCACGTGTGCGTACCAGACCGAGACCACTACTCCCACCTCAGCGGAGGGGGAAGAGAAGCAGGGAGTGATGCCGTCGGTGCTGGAGGAGCCGAGCTGCAGGGATTCCCCCAAGGTCTCGGGGCCGAGGGGGGGGGGTGTCAAAGCCTGCTTTGAGCCATGGGCTTGTGCATTCCCGGATAACGTCCCCCTCACTCCTTGCTGCTCGGAGCCGTCCCAGCGCTGGCGGCTCCAGCTCTGGTCAGCTCTGGGCTGACCCACCTCCCCCCCCCCCCGCCTTATGAGGGCTGGGCGTGGGAGTTATTTCAGTCACAAGTCAAGCTATGAATAAACCGTAAGATTTCCACATGCAAGTCAGACCTTGAATTAAAAATATTTAAAGATGCCGCAGGAGCCGATGGTCCTATAGCAGCACCCGAGAACCTTTAGTCCTGAAACCACCCACCACCGAAACGATCGACCGGTTCCCCGGGATGAACGGGGCGGGGGGGGGGGGTCGGGGAGGAAGGGGCTAGCCGGGATAACCGGCTGCCGGGGTCGGGGAGGGAGGGAAGCGCCGCGCCGCACCGTGCCGTGGCGATGACGGGCGCAGCGCGCTTCCGCGCCCGCCGCCGCAGCCCTGCCCCCGCCGCCTGCGCGGCCGGCCCGGCCCGGCGGAGAGGCGGGGGGATTTCCAAGCGCCGGCGGCCTCGCCGCTTCCTCTCCTTGTTTTGCTTTCGATCTGGACCTTTCTCCGCCCGGGCGGAGGCAGTTAACTTTTAGTTTTGCTCCCGCGATTATTCAGCGCCTGTTTTCATTTCCATTTCGCGTCCCCTGGCAACGGCGGTAACCTTGAGGAATTATATAAGGGCCGCGGAAACGGGCCGGCAAGGTAAATTTTTAATTTTTTCAATTTTTTCAATTTTTTAAAATTTTAAAAATATTGTAAAAAAAAAAAAAATTTTCGCATCGCCGCTGTTCTCGCGTGCGGGGCGGCGGGGCTCCCGGGGAGATGCCCATCGGTTTAAAAACAAAAGGTCGGGCTGCAGCGGCCGGGGCCGAGCCCGGTTCCGCCGTTGCATTTGGGAAGGGACATGCTTGGGGGGAGAGGGCGGCGGGTTGCGGCGGAGATGGGGAGGGGGGGGGAAGGAGGGGGGGGTATCCGCCGCCTCCCGGGTGGGGAGCTCCGGCGCGCAGACAAAGGCGGGGGCGTTGGATCTGGAGGGCCAGGGCGCGGCGCGGGCCGGGCCGGGGGGCCCCCGCACTTGTTGCAGGCCTGGAGGCTGCCGGTAGCCCCGGTAAGGAAAGGGGGTGTGGGGGGAGCGGCGGTGGCGGGGCGAGGGCGGCCGGAGGGGCTGCGGGCGGGGGTCGCACTGGGGGGGGAGGGGGGGGGGCGCTGCCCCCGCGGGTGCCTGGGGCCGCGCGGGGCGGGGGAGGGGCGGGCGCGGAGGGGGGCGGGGCCTCCGCGAGGCCCCGCCCCCCTCCGCGCCCGCCCCTCCCCCGCCCCGCGCGGCGGACGGTCCGTTACACAAGCGGCGGGGCGGTGCCTTCGCGCCTCTCCCGCCGCGGCCTCCGCCTCTCCCCGTCTTCGTGGGGTTAAGGCCCCCGATGGCGGCTGAGGCGCCCGGGGGTGGGGGGGGGTCCTGCCCCTGTGAGGGGACGGTACCGGCGGTGCGGCGGGAGGGGAGGGGTTGGCGCGGCGAGATGGAGCGGGGCGCGAGGGGGCCGTTAGGCCGCCGCGGGTGGGATCTGTGGGACCAGCGGAAGGAGGAAGTCCTGTGAAGCGCTGCACAGGGCAGGCCGCTGATGGGCGGTGGCGTTTCCGCGCTCCTGTGCAGCAGGCCTTTCCGCATCTGTATCTTAAAGTAAACACACCTCTAGAAAGCAAGCATTTCTGGGTCGTGTGTCCCCCACCCCCGCTATATGACCCGAATGAATCCAGCGTTAACAAGTGCATCACTCGGACACTTAACAGCCTTGAACCGCGCTCTCCGTTTTGTTTTTTTTCAGGAATAGCCTCTTTTCTTGTGGGTACGGGCAGCGCTGCCGCGTCGCGGCTCGTTGCGTGGCGGTTTGCGGAGTGCTGTCCTGCTCCATGCCAGCAAGTGGAGGGCCAAGCCCTGGCTGCCTTCCCCCGGAGGAAATTTATGAACAGGGGTTTTGTGTGTGTAGCGTGGAGGGTCAAATTCCAAGCAGCTCGTAACGTCTGGGGTCAAAGTTGCAAGCGCTTGAAGGATTGGATCCCTCAGCCCAGGTTCCCAGAGATTTTAGGTCTTTAATTCTCATTTTGATTAGTGTGAGCACCTAAACGGCAGGGTATTTGAGGCTTATTTATTTAGAGACAGAGCTCAGATAAAGGAATTTCAGAGTGCAGAGCTTTGCTCCCGGTTAGTGTATGGTTATAATTTATAGCCAAGCTTACCGTGCTAAGATCTTGCAGATGGCACTCTCGAATGTAGGAGCAGTTGTAAACTACAGCCTCAGTTTCTGCAGATGAAATACTGCATGTTTAAGTTTACAGTTATTTAAGTCTTAATGGGTTTGCATATAATAACCTTTGCAGAATGCCTGTGTTAGTACCATGGAAAGAGTTGAGTGGAGCAGCAACATTTAAATTCACCCTAATATGGAAATGGTGACATAATTATAAAAGTAGCAGAATTGATTTGTGAGGTAGATGGTTTCTGCCTGAATCGCAATCTTTCCATGCCACCAGCCCCTTCAGAGGCATCGCTGTCCTCCTCTGGCCCTTGTTGGTAACGTCCCACAGGGGAATTACTTCACGTGCCCCTTGTATGCGGTGGTTCCTTTTCACTGGTAAATGGTGGTGGAAGGTCTGAGTGCACCGACTCCTTTGGCATGGTGTTGCTTTGTCACAGTCATGCCACACTGCAGTTCTTCAGCTAGGTACAGGCATGGCGAGGTGTCAGTTTGCTGACACTGGTGGTATCCCTCTGAGGCTGGGGGTCCCAGCTGGTCAGCAGAGGTAGGTAGAGCGCTCAGCCATTATATTTGGCATATGTATCTTCGTGGTGCCACCCGGTTACTTGCTGACTACAAAAGTGGCAGATTTCAGAAGATGTCAAGTCAGTCTCTTGAGCTGTTCATCACAGGCCACATCATTACATGGAAAGGGGTAGCTAAGAGGTTTGAGAAGTAACGTATAGGCTGTTAGGAAGGGGGTTTAAAGACCCCAGTCTCCATTGCGTGGAGGTCTTTACTCTGATATGTGGGACCAGGTGGAGTTAGAGAGAGGCAGTCCTAATGCACAGTTGAGAAAATGATGCAGAAAAAAGGAGCTAAGATTCAAGAGGAACTGGAAATATTTTTGGAATAGAAAGGGTCTACATTAGCAAAAACAGACTTTGTGTAAATAAGTTTGCAGCCAGGCTGTGTATGCCTTAAATGAAAACATATATTTATTTAGATATATAATAGTATATATTATATATAGTATATAGAACGTAAAGTTTGCCATGACACATACTCTCTTGGAGAGGATCATCATCCCCATGGTATTAAAACTGGTATTAAACCGTCTCCGTGATATAATACTTGGAGTATCAGAAACTTTGTGGAAGCTCAGATATTGTAGTGACAAGCAACAGATGGCATAGAGAGGAGAGAACAGCTTGCACATGTATGAAGTGGGATACTTTTTAGTAAAGAGCAAGTAACTGCTTGGGGAAGTGACATGGGATCTCATGAATTGATGTTCCAGGCATAAATAGGAAGAGTAGAGATTAGGGCTATATGACTGCCCAACCAAGACATTGACAACGATTGTCATATATTAAGGGAGGGTAGAGAAGCTGCAAAAGTAGGAAATACGATGATAATGGGAGGCTTCAGTTGCCCCCGCTTAGATTATGTCATGCTCCAACATGAAATTTGCCTGTGTACTAACTTTTTAGATGCCAGAAAAACCTGCTTTGTAGGTGTAGCTTGTAAGGGTGCTCTGTGGGTAGCAACTCTGGACAAGGTCCTGGCCAGCAAGAATTAAGTTCAGAATTGTAACGTTAAAAATGCCAGCCAGCTATGATGTGACAGTGATCATAATGTACTTAAACTCAGTGTTGCTTCAGGAGCAGTAAAGCCAAGGGCTGTTGTGGCAGTGTTTAATTTTCCAAAGTAAATCTTCATAGAACAAGGAAAACAATGAATAAAATGGTGAGACTCAGCCAAAAGTGAAAAATACTTGCAGGTGGCATGTAATTCTTCAAAGACACTGAAGTAATGGCTCAAAGCAATTACATGGCATCTGTCAGAAATACCAAAAAAGTTGAGCAGGCTGACAAGCAAAGTAAAGGAGCTCAGTAGAAGTAAAAAGACATCTTTCAAAAAGTTCAGGCTTTGTCTCCAAATGGGAAAGGTGGAAAAGAACATAAAATCTGTGTTAAACACATGAGAAAAAAAGAGTCATGGAACAAGTTGCTAAAGGCACAGAAACGATTAGTAAATCCTCTTTGAAATGCATCAAAAGCGGGGAGCCTGCTGATAAGTGATCCATGTGTAGAAGGAGTGCCCAAGGAAGATAAAGTCATAGCAGAAGAGTGAAACAAATTCTTTGAGCCTTGCTTCACTGAGGAAGAGTTTAAGGAGATTCCCTTGCTAGAGGCTTTTTCTTTTTTTTAAGGAGCAAGCGCGTTGGAGGATTTCTCCCAAATTGAAGTGTCTGTAAGAGAGGGTGTCAGAATGAACTGTTGAGGAGAAGAATGAAGTAGGTGGCAGGAGGTGATACTTGTTAATGAGTTTTGAAGGAACTTAAAATACAAAATTGCTGATACATTGCCTGTTGTGTGTAACTTGTTGAGTAGGTCTGCCTTGGTGCTCCAGGAATAGAAAGTGACAAATGAGCTGTGAGTTTTTCAAGGTCTCTGGAGAGACTGAGAACTCCAGGGTGGTCATTTTTATTTGCTTGTTTGCCAGGGATTAGTGAATGGGATTACTGAACATGCGTATAAATGTGATACATTGACAAAGAATAGGCCTGTCTGTTGTTGAGGAGGAGTTGTACGTCACAAGTTCAAGTATTCTGGAGTTCTCCAAAGGCTTTGCTGAGCTGTTGTTGAGATCTGGTTGATACAGTCCTTCTTAAAGCAGGGCCAGTTTCAAAGTGGGATCAGATTGCTGCGGGTCATATGGTCATGGTCAGTTTGCTCAATGAAAGGAGGTTGCCAGTTACACCCCCCCCACACACCCCCCCCCCCCCGAGTCTGCCCAGGGTCTATGCCGTTCAACGGATGGAGGAAGGGATAGGTGGTGATGTGACAAGTTTGCTGGTTTTATTAACTCATTCAGAGCAGTAAAATCCTGAAGGCTGAACCACAAAGACTGCAGAAGGATCTCATATTGAAAGTCCAGATGTAAGTTTGCAAATGAAATTCAGTACAGACCAATGTAAGTGTAATGCACGTGGAAGGGAATGCAATCTTAACTTTCTGTGAAGTTTGAACTGACTTTTTACTCGGGGAAAAGATCATACAACACAGGTAATCCTATGAAAAAATAAGCTCTGTGCCCAGAAGTGGCTAAGAAAGGAGAGGGCAGGTTAGGAATTATTAGGAAGGAGAAAAAAAAGAAATAGAAGACACTGTCATGCCACTATAAATCCATATTACTCCCCTATCCTGGATAGTGTTAACAATTTTTGTTCCCCCATTTCAAAAAGAATGTGGTGAAAGTTGATGAGCCACAGAGAAGAGCATCAAAGACAATCAAGGGTGTGAAACAGCTTTTGTGAAAGAGTAAGTAGCTTGGAAAAGAAGTGACTGAAGAGGATGTGGGGGTGTTCTTTAAAATCATTAGTGTCATGAAGAAAGTGAATAGGTAACAATACAAATAAATGCGACCCAAATAAAACAATTGAGAGGCAGCTTCAAAGCAACAGGGGGTGTTTGTCCTGCAATACCTAAATTGTGGTGCCTGTATGTCAGGGGTTTACGTGGGTTCACGAGTGATTAGGCAGTCTGTGGGAGAGAAACTTGCTGTGCAACTTAGCAGTCAGAACAGTTCAATATCAAACTTTGAGCACTGACTGCCCACAAAGAATTACTGCAGACGCTGATCAAGAATTATTTCTGAAAACTGCAAATAGAAACCTTCTCCACTGAGAAGCATAAGCTACGGCCCATTTGCAGGTAACATAGAGAAGCAAGACCGTGTATTGCCCTTTGTTATGTGAATCTTGTGGCATAAGATCTTATGAAACTTCCAGCAAAAAAATGTTTCTGTGATGATCCTGTTTAATCTGTGCTTGTTACCCCTGGACTTGTTAACCTGACACAAGTTACAGTCAGGTTAAGTGCATCCTGTATGCATTTAACATTGCATAGGAGTGGAACCCCAGCAAAATTCCTCTGATGTTTGCAGGATTAGGACCTCAACTTACATTTTGTGGATCTTATATTGAAAGTCATGGTCCATTTGTAGGTAAAGGAAGTAAAACTAATCACGTGTTACTCTTACTTATCTCTGTGACTTGTTTGTAAAGACGATTGTCCTTTTGAAACTCCATTCTTCAAAGGCCTACAATGATTGTGGTATTGAGGGCATAAACCATAAGGTAGTGTTTACAGAAGTTTTATTATAGCTTATGGTGCTATAAACTGTGATTAGTGTAAAACATTTTCTGGTTTGTCCTTTGAGATCACAAGTGCAAAAGCAAAACAACAAATAAGCAAGCCAAAAAGATTCTGGGTACAGTGAATGAGAGGAACAGATTTATTAAGTTGCATATTCCTCATGTCTGAGTAACATTATGGGAAAAAATCATTCAGTGTAATTAAATAATTTCTCCTTCTCTTTTTCAGAAGTTTTGTTGGAACTGTATGAAGGTTGTATTGACTATGTGTGGACTCTTGTGTTAAGATTAAAATAGATTAAAATAGCCAGTAAGAAAAACTGGAATCGGCGATTAACAGTTATTAACAGTGGAAGGGAATGCATGTTAACAGTTAAAGAGTTTAATGTGTGCATATATATATATGCATGCATACATATCTACATATATATAAAAATATAAAATTAGATGTTTTGTATATAGCATAATTAATACATTGTACAGCACACATTTCTTATTGATAGACTGTGAAACAGTTTTAAAACTTGCTCTTCCAGTTAGTGCCGGATATGTTTTCAATTTCGTGGAAGTTGATGAAAAATTACTGTTTTTTTGAATGAGCTAGGGAGAAAAGAAGGAAGTGGTAAGCGGTAAAGTGATGTTTAGTTTCTTAATATGTAATATACTGCAAGCCCGGCTTCGTGTATATTGGAAATCTTCTGACCCCTTTGTTTGCTTGGGGGCAGATTGCAACAAATGTACAGCAAGCAGTCTTTAGTACAAGGCAGACGTTTTATCTTGTTGCAGCTTGGACACAGGCATCCAGGAGCAAATCCACCTGCATGTGGCATGTTATTTCACCCAAGGTACAGAACTAAATTCTAACTTTAAATTATTTTAACATTCAATTGTTGCTATATAGGTTGCTAGCTTTCAAGGTGAGCTTGGAAGTAATAATTTCCAAATTCTTGCCCCTTAAAGAATAGAGCAGATTACAGTTTCATAATTTTTCAACTAACCTTTACAGGTTTGGTTTGTAGCTCCCAGCATATCAGGTGTTAGGAATGGAGTTAAGATGCGGCAAAAGCAAAAGTATTTACATCTGTACTTTAGTTTGAACTGCGTGTGACAGTGGATGTTGTCTAACCATTTCCCTTTTGCTGTAAAATTATTTTAAATACTTTTTAATTTAAAGACTTACATGCTTAACATTGGTATAGCACAAAAGAAGGAAGTATTGCTTATGGTTTAAGAAAGTCTGAAAGTGTGGTTAAGTTCTGCTTTTTGCTATGTACGGAGGGATGTATGTGACGAGGGGCTTGATGAGTGCACAGAAGACAAAGTCTGTACTGTAATACTTCTGTTGGTATTGGACATTGCTTAACAGCATTACAGGCAAACCTTTTACAGCTTTTATCTAAGCAAGATAACGCCTTAATTCTTTAATTAAAGTTCACGTAGCAGTAAGTTTAGGTCTTTATGTGCATCTCGTGCATATATATGACATGCATGTGGCGCATGATGTGGGCTTTTGTGCATTTGGTGCACTGGATGCTTTTTTAAGGTACGTTGTTGAATCGTGTAAATGTGCTTTATGTGCAACTGAGAGATGAATCCAGTGGAAAATACTAAACTACTGAATTAATTGGATGTGGTGTTTAAATTTGTAAAATCAAAATCAAACAATCCCCCCACCAAAAGCATTCCAAAATTGTGACAGCATCTTATAAATTCTATCTAAAATAAAAATAATTCCACAGTAGGAAAAAAGGTGGGATAGGAGACAAATATTTTAAAATTACTGAAAGCTTTCCTGCAGGATCTCAAGTCCCAACAGTGTTACATGAAAAAGATGAAAGCAAAACTTGAGGATAAAATTGAAACCAAATATAAACAAAAGTGAAACCGACTCCATTGGTTTTCATTTCCCAGTTGGCAAAAATGAAGGAATAAACACAGAGCAAAGAAGCATGAGAGCTGACCTTGAAAAATTATTTCAATTTTATTATCTATTTCATCTGTTGGTAAATTTGACTTCTGCCTGACAGCACTCCTTTAGCAGACTGCACGGTAGGGTACCGCTTTTCCCACCCAGTGGTCTGGGCGACGGCCCCGTAGTACGGGAAGTGGCGTCTTCTTCAGTCACGGAAGTAACGTTTTGAAATGCTGTGGCAAATGCATACAGAAAGTACAGTGGAGGTGACGACATCCAGTATGATGAAAGCGAGTCATTCGGCTGGGAGGTGCGCTTGAAATTTGTTCATGTTGAGATGTGAATTACTAATAGGCTCAGGTATAAAATATGTGGTGGGGTTTTTTTGCCTCCCACCTTTGGGATCGTCCACTTAGATCTGGGTCAGATCAACAGTAACCAAAAGATGTTATCTGATATCAGCTTTCCTGATGACATGAAATGACTGCAAATGGTTTCACTCCATTTCCACAGATCAGTTGGCAGCTAGAAGGTCCTTTTTGACCTTGAGAACTAGCTGGTGAATTAGTCAAAAGGTGGCCAAAGACTGGGTGGCCGTGGAAGCTCGAATGAATATCCTTCTCACACGTAGAGACGCATGCTACTGGGCTATAGCAACAAAAAGGTTGGGTGTTGAGGAGAAGCTTAGACAATCGCTGCTCTGCTGAAGCTGTACTAGGGTGAAATGAAGGACTTCCAGAGGTCTAATTCTCACACATTTGCAAACATTGCGTTCGAGCATATCAAAACTGAATTCTTTGGATGCCGAAACCATTCTGGAGATTTGAGATTGATGAGGGAAGCTGATGAAGACTAGCTTTGTTTAGTTTAATAATATTTATCTGGCTTAGATGAGAAATGAAGATGAGTTCAGTGGTCTCACTCTAGCTCAGTAGTATTTTAGGAAACTTCCAAGATAGAAATAGCTGCTGCAGATCAGAAATTGAGGCTGTCTCATTGCTGTTGGTCTGTGGTCAACACAAAAACTTTAAATTAAGGGCACATTTTGTAACCGATCCTATTAACTATTCATATCTCAACATGAAAATGAGTTGAGAAGTTCCTGTATGTCCTGTGGCAGTGGAAAGAGTAGCATTTTTCTAAAAAGGAGAATTACATCATACCATTTCAGCAAGCGTCAGTATTAAGCATTTAATACTTAGCACTCTTTAAGTGCAAGTGTTTAAAGTGTATGTACAAAAGAAAGACATTTCTCTCTTAAATTCTCCAGTGTCGAGCAATATCTCTGTAATAACTAATTTAATGTATTTTTTGTGCTCAACACATCTGCTTCTTTCATGGTGCTATTTTTGTAACTGTAAATAAGTGCATGTGACAGACATGTTTCCAGCTCGCAGTGTGGATGATTCAGAGGATCCCAGCCCCCAAGTCTGTGCCTGCTGTGGTCTGTCTGTAAAGCAAGCGTCTAAGTAAGCGGGAGAGTGTTTTTTACAAATCCGAAATAGCATATACTTTTCTTTAATACCTTCTCTTGGAAGTAAAGGAGAAACTGCTTTCTTGAAAGGGCTGGTTTTGGTGCTCGCTGTGAGGTTAAGTAGAGCCAGTTTATGTCTTTTGCTCTCGGTTCTGGGTGCTGTGCTAGCGATTAGAAGTTCGGGTAACTTCGGCAAAAGTGTAGGTGTGGGTTAGCTATTAACTTCAGTGGTAGAAACTGCCCTTGCCCAGACAATAAAATGAAAGCTTTAAGCAAATATTAAATCGCACTTCAGTGTAGTGTGCAAATAGTTTTTGCTGTGTGTTGCAGAACAGTATGTTATACAAACAAAGGTACCTGTGAGAAACAAGCCCAATCCGAGCAAGGTGGATTACATCAGGTGCAGGTCATGGTCGGTGAATGTGAAAACTCTTCCTTGAACAGATTTCTCAGTGTTAGCTATCTGGAATAATTTTTCTGCCTCTCTGAGTGCCCCTTAAATGTCATTGTCTTCTCTGCAATCCTGCCTAAGCCTCACAAGCCACCAGTGTGGGAACATTGAGATTAAGGACTTTTGTTTTACGATGTCTGCTTTTCTTATATATAGCACCCTATAAAGCACTGACCCTGTACTCAGGCAGAAGAATGCTAGACAGGACACGGAGATGAAGTCTGCCCAGGCTTTAAAAAGTATTTTTACAATTTAAGATCCTGATCTTGCAGATGCTTGCATGTGTGATTTTCAACTGTGTCCCCTGCTCTCAGAGGGACACAGGTAGGAAACATGTTGTGCTTGTTAAGTTTTAGGGGTGTCTCCTGTAAACCTAGTCACAGAGCACGTAAGATTGTGTTGGTCTAACAGAGCCATGGAGAGACTTAAAAAAATGCTGTTGAGTTGCATCAGTATGATAAAAGAAATGATTCTTGATAATTGTTTGAGCCTTAATAGCTTTCTAGTTTTCACCAGGCTGGAAAATTCTTTATGAATCAGGTGTCAAATGCCGAGTTTTCCTGACAGCTTTCAAGAATGGACAGGGTTTGGCTTCTGTGGATACTGACTGACATAGCTAAGCAGCAGCAGCTATTAAGTGTGGGTATTCAGGAGTGGATTCATGTGTGAGCACTTAATTCCGGAATAAAATTGATTTATCGGGGGATAACTGCTCCCCAGTGCAAGGAATTAATTATTCCCTGACAACCATGCCAGCAATTTTCTTGTTGTATACAAGCCCTTCCCAAACTTGTCTGAGTGAAGTACAGCTCTACTAAAAAGTCACCACCTGTCTTCTAGGTAGCTTTTGTGGGAAAAATAGTTAGACATCCCAGATACTGAGGACAAATCTTGATCAATCATCAGACGTAACACAAAGCTTAAGAAGGAAGTAAATCAGGTAAAAGTTATGGCTGCTTTTGAGACTCCTGGAGGAGGTGGCAGGGGGAGAGTTTTCTGTAGTCACATGCTGTTGACTATCACTTGCATAGACCGATTGTCATCCTGATGCCACCAGAATCTGGCATCTCCATCTTCACTCCAGGCAAGACCTGGGAAGCAAATGAAAGAAACCCCCAGGAAACAAAGTATTCCTTTAAAGCTGAAAGTAAAGCAATCATTTTGTATTGTCACCAGACTTGCAGGCATTGATGTGTGTGCAGATGATTGTCGTGGCAAGGATACTGCGGAGATGATCTTTAACAATCTATTTGTTAGAAGCCTGGGCCAAGTTCCCAGCCGATGTAAGTCACTGTGATGCTAGAGAAGTGAATGGGTTCAGCCACAGACATTGTGTTGTTCAAGTGTCGTGATAACGTTCAACATAGGAGCCAGTGCAAGGGAAATTTTATTGTAGGTATTGAGAGGTTGAAGCGTTGTTTCATTATGGCTAAGTCTATAAGCAAAAAACCAGCCTTCTGGTTCTGTTGTATTAAAATAAGATGGCTTTTCTTCAGTGCGGTTCTAGTCTGCAAATCCGAGGGCTACCTTTAATGATGCTTGAGATCACTGCAAAATAACAACTCACGTCTTTGCTGCTGAGGAAGAATAAGCTTTGCATGGAAACCAAAGGAAAGAGTCTGTTTTGATGTGTAATGTCTGAATCCCAGCCAGGGCATGTTAACACCCTTTGGGTGGAACAGAAATGCTATAGGGCTGATGAAACACACTCTATATACAGTATGAGTTCCCATTGTCCGTTTTCCTGGGCATGTTTATCATGCAGTCTGTAATGCTGATTTCAATACACGTTTGAGGTATTTGCTGCCTTTGTTTTGTTTGTTTGGTGGGGTTTTTTTCAGGGAATGTTGGGTTGATTGGGGTGTTTTTTGCCCTCTGTCCCTTGAGGACGCAAGGGCTTTTCTCCCTTCTACCTTTGTGTATCTTTCTTGGGTACAGCAGCACGAGAGGAGGGCATGCTGAATGCTTCCCTCCTCCTCCATCTACCTTGCACCTCCCTACAGCCCGAGGTGGGCACAACCTGGCCCCTACGAAGCAGGGGCTTGGGAAGTTAGGTAGCTGTTGCTAGCTTGACTCCGTTGCGCAGCAGCCTGGGTTCCCAGGTGTTTCACCACCCCATAGAGCTTCCCCCTTACCAGCCGTGGTCCTGTTGTAGCCCTGCCATGTTTGGTTTGGGAGCCTAGGGAAGCAGATGAAATATTGCTCATTGGTTGCCCATGCAGGTTCTTCCTAATGGCCAAGCCGTGCCTTATGCCAGTCTGCCAAGGACCTGCGTCCTCCCACTGTGCCTACTCTCCAGTTCTTGGCTTTCCAACCTGTTTTGATGGAGTCTCCTCCTTCTTGCAGGCACCTGAGCAAATAAGATACCACCTTTCCTGCCTGTGGTGAATTATTTTTCGTGGTGGTGGACAGGAAGGATGTAGCATACTTATGGCATCTTTGCTGCTGCCACCAAAGTGTTAGGAAAGGGCAGGAAAAATACTGCCATAGCTACAGTGTGGATCAGGAGTATAGCCAACAGAGGAGCTGGGTCTGTGAAGCAGTTGGCCATGGGGTATGCTTTAAGGGAGCACAAGGCAAGGGGTGCTTAGTGATAAGCAAATGTGCCAGGGGAGTCATGATGTTTCCCCCATCCCTCCCTGTTCAACAGAGCATCGCTGACAGAGTATTCCTAGGGAACGAAAGAGGCACCATAAATACATGCAGTTAAAAGACCAGAGAGGGTAGGTTTTGCTGTCTAGCTATTCATGAATCCAGAAAGTCTTTTATAGGGTTTTATGTGTTTTCTTGCTTCATATCTCTGTTCTTCAATGCCAAGAGCTTCAGGATTTTATTTTGAACCGTTAACCCTTGTACCTCTGAGAATGGCAATGCCCACTTTTCCTCGTTTATTAATGCTCCTTTAATTACATATTTTGCTGTTGGTTCCAAAAAAGATATGGATATTTGCATAATTTGGCATTACCAGAAGGAAGGCATGTTAATTCTGCTTCTGCAGCATCAATGGCAAGATTCTTCTTCTCCTGGTGGCGGATGGGAAGTGCACTGGGCTCTGTCTCCCCATGAGCTGTGGGCAGTAGGATTTCAGGTGTCTGCAGTCAGAGCAGCTGAGTAAAGTGCAGTTCAGTTGTCTGTGTTTCAGTGTCAGTCTCACATTTCTGAAGTGTTTCTGAGCAGGTGAGGCTAGCAAGTTTTCTTAGCCAGGAAAAGTGTCTATTCCTCTGACTAGCTTGACTTCCAAGCAGGGCTTTGCTCAGAGTCCATATGGTTAAACGTGTACTTTGAAATGGGCATCCACAGTGGAATAGTTGAAAAAGGTGGTCCTATATGCAAAATCCTATATGAAGGCAGGGTCCGAGCTGTGACCAAGGGACAGAATTTTGTTCCAAGTACTGTTCCTTAAAATAAGACCATGTTTCCTTGTATCCTGGAATGGTCTTGGCACAGGGACAAATACAGAACTCAGTTCTCTGAATCCTAAAATTAGTGTATGGTCTCATTTCAGCATATCTGTTTGGTCAGACAGGGTGATTGATGCTTTTCTGAACTGCATCAGCATTAGAAAACAAAAATACTTTAAAAGATTATCAGCAAAGCACAAGATAACTTTTTTTTTTTTTTTTTTAGATATTGTCAGTTCTGTATTTGCAGAGAAAAGAGAAATAGATACCATGCAATGTTCTGCACAAGTCCTCTGGGGGAACAGATGTTTTTTCACAGCTCTGGAGAAAGGCTGTGAGCTACTTCACAAATGCACCTCAAAGTATCTTATCCCACCTTATGTTCTCACAACCGTTAATAACATTTCCATATACTGGCAACTTTTAACTGGGTACTTTGTCATGGGGAAAGAAGAATTGCTTTTTCAGTTGGTTTTTTTTTTTACATGCATAGAAATACATTTTTAAAAAAATATCCATAGGCATAGAGTAGCTTTTGGGTTTGGGATAACCTTTGTGCCTTTTCAGTTATCCAGATGCTGTCAGAGGGAGCGAAACTGAAGGGAAGAGAACATCTCATACTGCTCAGATTTAATGCCTGCCATGCCATTGCTTTCACTTTCTGTCTACAGCTGCTGTAATTCTAGTGAAGAGCTCCTCATTCTCAAAGGTTACACTTTCTGTATGGCAGGAGTGTTATCTCCATCAGGGAAAAAACAGAAGTCAGACTTACTAGAATGTTTTAGCAGAGAGTAGGGAGGACTACAAGCTCTTTATTGAATATTATGGAGTGAGAATATTTGTATGTATATACAGATTTCAACCATCACATCTTTTCTAATGTCTCTCTAAAGATGAATAGCTCTTGAAAATAACTATTATTTTTCTAATATCTCTTTAAAAATAAATAAGTGCTGTGAGTTTCTTTCTGAAGTCTTACATAAAGAATCTTAGAAAAATACATCTTGCGAAGTAGTATAGAGCTGAAATTCAGTATGATTTATTGCGTCTCAAGGATGCTGTGGTGACAGCTACCTGCTCAATGCCCTTTGTGTGACTACTAAAAATGTTGTTGTACCCGTGCTTCCCTCTCTTATGCCATTGTGACTCTTCTTTCAGCTGTGTCTATCCTAGGAAGTTGGCTTGCATGCTTCATGCCAGGCTGCTGGTGTGATTCCCGTGTAGAAAGCTCATTTTCAAGTGCACCATGCGGTAGCAGGAGCAGTATTATTTGACTGGCCTCCTCCCACTCTCTGTGTTCCTAACTGGGTTATGCTGGTCCAACTTCAGCAGATCCTGTGCCGTCTGCCCTCTGCAGCACTCTTCCTCTGAGTCACATCTGCAGGATTAAGACAGTTTGTAGCTTGTCGGGGGGGTAGCCTCCAACATGTTTTTGCGGTATCTAGTTGGAAAAAAAAAGGCTGAACTGATTGCAGGACTAGCACGAATAGTACAGTAAATAAACCTTCAAAAAAGGTCAAAATAATCCCTCCATAAACTGTGGCGTCAGTGCGTCTGTGGGCCATGCTTCTTGCATGGTGCTTGGCTCCTCAGAGGCTCCCAGTGGCCTCCCCTTCCAGGCAAATGCCGTTGAGTTGGGGTTAGTGTCTCACATGCCTGGTGCCTATTTGGGAATAATTTTATTGATGTCTTAATGTCCACCGAAAAGGCAACCGCCCCTGACTATGGCCCCCTTTAAGAAAGGGGTGGGTGATAAAAATGGAGCAAAAAAAGGGAAATGATATTCACGGAGCTACCAGCCTTAATACATTTGTAGGAGGTATTGTTAAAAATTGTGGCTCTTGAAGGTTGGCTGTCTTGTTAAGAATAGCAAGTGTTCATCAAATGAGTTCCCAGCAGGTAGCCCTACTTCCATATCTAAATGAGATCCCCTTTTCTTGTAGGGTAGAAAACAGCTTTCTTGGGTCCCATCTGCATTAGCAGTTGACTGTGTTTCTTGGCGGTTATTTTTCCCTTCCCCCACCATAGGACAGTGCTAAACCAGAAGAAAAAACAAACAATTATTTTCCATGTAATGCCAGAAAGTTTGACTCCAACATGGGTCTCTGGGAGTGTTAAGCATTTTCCCATACTCTCCCCAAAGACATGCTGGGGTTCAGTACGGTCCAAGTTTGAAGCTGTAGTTTAAAAGCAGAGGGGCTTCGTTAGCGGTTTTGGATTAAGGGGTTCCTCCCCGTCCTCCTCAGCTGCTCGTTCCTGCTCCCATGCTGGAGTGCCCTCTCCTCTCAGGTGTGCTGTCACATGTGTCTTTGAGCAGGATGAGAGCCATGATCCGGGTTCAAACAGACAAAAAAGGCCTTATGGAAAGGTGTTGCTTGTAAGCCTGCTAAGTTCCCTGGTCTTGTTCACAAAGCTGCCTATGCAAAGAGTAGCGTTAGCGTGTGACAAAATTGGGATGGGACCGAAGGGTGGGGGTGATTGAGTGATGGAGTGAGAGATGCCCCTTTGCTGCTGGTGGAGCTGAAGCTGCTCCTTCCCCCTGCAACCCCAGCCGGCTCCGCTCCTCTCCTCTGCCAGCCCGGCCATCTCTGGCCATTGTCTCTCCGAGGCGGAGGAAGATGGTGCCAAGTGACCCAAGGCAGGGATTAAGCCATTTTTCTCCCAGTTAACCCGCGTGTGAAGGTTCAGGCTGGCAAAGGTAATCGGGCTTCTGGAGAGGTTTGCTTAGGGCAGCGGATGGGTGCCCACTGCTCAGGAGCTCACGGTGGTGGTGAAGCTCGTGGGAACTGTATGCCTCGGCAGCTCTGAAAATGGTGGTAGGAGTCCACTTGTCCTGATACAAAAAATACAGACACCTGCATGTAGCTGCTTCTACATGTAAATGTGCAGGGGAAGTGCAGTGTTAACGTTGACCAGGAATGGGAGATAGGTGCATAGGTGCTCCCGGTTTTACAGCCTGCTTCAGATTATAAACGTTGATGTTTCGTTCTCCTTACAAGGATCGACTGTTTCTGCTTTTTCCTTTCCGCTGGGTACACTGGAGAGAGGCTGGAGCAAAGGAACTTGGCATGCCTGCTGTTTTGTGTGGCTCACCTTAGTTTCTGGCTTTGTAGGTTTGCTTTATAATTAATGTATTCTGACGGAGGGTGAAGCTGGCTTGATGTTAGGTGATGGCCCCTGAAACTTTACTTGCCTTTTCTGCCTATTTTGGAGAATTTCAAAGATCTTTACAAACTTGAATGACTCTTAATAGCAGAAGGTGGTTGTCCGTGCTACTCACTGATGGATGGACTTCAGGTTCTCCCACCTGGAGCCATCAAAACAAGACTCGCTAGTGCACCCATTAACCCCGCTTAGGGACAGACAGAGGCTACTTTTAAGGCACTGCAGAAGTTGATGTTTGTACAAATAAATCATGTGTTTGACAGCTCTGGAGGGGAGATGTGGCACCTTCATTTCCCACAGGCAGTTACTCGGTAGAGTTGACTTGGTGTTTTCATCACAAGGATGTTGTTGTGCAACTGCCAAAAAACCCACTACATTTTAGCACCATTGTGGTCAGTGCTGTCCTGAGGCAGTCAGGTCTGGAGGTGTCTTCTGAAGACATCAGGCTTTATTTTCTGCAGCATGTGCTCTTACAGGAGCATGGAGTGTGTTTTGATGAGCAGAAGCATGCTGTGTTTACCCCCCTGTGAAAGGCGTTCCTCCAGAAGATGCTCACTGTTCCCTCCAGCTGGACATCATTGCAGGTTATTTTTAGCTGGGTTTGGTTTTACTTTCAGATAAACAGATCTTGGGAGCCACCTCTCCCTTCTCACAAGCCAAACGTCTTTTCTGGTTACCTCGGATTAATTTGCCTTGGTGTGGGTGATGGATGTGAAGGTGTGTGCTGACAGCTGCAGGTGCTAATCCCAGAAGAGTCCCAGGGTGCCAAAAAGGAGATGAGCACCGCAGCATCTGCGGGGGAGCAGCTGGGGAAGCCCCCGGGGACGTGGGAGGGAAGAGTCGACTGGCTCGACAGTTCTGTTTTGGGCAAGACCGGCTTCCTTGCAGTAGTGGTGTTGGCAGCTTTCTCGTCTCCTGAAATGCGTTGCTTTTGCACAAAGGCAGCTTCTGTTTCTTCCGTGTTGCCTGTCCCAAGTGGGATTCGTTGCTGCTGCCTTCAAGATGACTCTTCTGCCTTCTGTCTAATTCGTTCATTCAGATGGGCTTGAAATTTGTCTTAGGGGCTCATTACCCAGAAGACAAGACAAGTCCCACTGTTAAATGGGAGCACTCATATATTGAATGCTGAAGATGATGGACAGTGTTTCCAGGAATTGTCTCAAAGTGCATGCATACTTAAAGATACCTTACAAAGAAATGCATCCAAAGTGATCGTTGCATCTACTTGTTTCTTCCTTGACAGACAAATCAAAATTTGTTTGCATTTTTAGTACATTGCCATTTACAATTTTCAGCTTTGACCCAACGTGTAGTAGGGGAAGATGGTACAGGTCTCCCGTACACTGCAACCTGGATGGGAATCATTGTTGTCAAGCAGAGGGGGCTGCAGCAGCATGGCCGGCTGCTCGCCACCATCCTGGGGGCCGAAAAAGCGTCATCCTTGCCCAGAAGGCAGCTTCCTTCTTGCACAGAGAGGGGATTTGCACAAGGGCTCGGCTGCTGTTGGGTTCTGGGGTTGGCTGTTTTTTTGTGTCTGACGTGAACCTGAAAGAGAGCTGAGCAGTTGCAACCATTTTCTGAGCTATTTTAGAAATTCGTAGTCACTGGAAAAGGCTGCGGCTGAAGCACAAGTGACCAGCTCCACACAGTAGTAAATAAAATGCCAATATGTTTGCTAAGAGATTAGTATGAGCACGGCTGCTTGTAAATTCTCTGAACACATCAAAGAGCCTTATTGTTGCACTCAGGTTTTAATTCCTTATTAGTTTCAGGAAATACATGTCCTCAGAGCAATGAGAGGAAACTTTGAACGTTTTTCTTCCTCTTGTGCTGGGTGTGGGCTTGGTACTGCCTAATTGTTAGTCTGTCTGATGCCTGTACTCCCATAGGAAGCAAGAACAAACCCATTTACATTTGTGTCATTGCTGTGTGCTTTCAAATACGTGGCCTACTCATTTTTTTTCTCTTTTTGATTTTTTTTTTTTTAAGATCAAAGGTGACAAGAATAGCAGAGCAGAGAAGTTAAGAATGATGCAGAGAACACAGATGTGAAGAACAAAGGAGAGAGGAAGGAGCTGAGCCCAGTGCAGAGGGGGAGAGGAGAAGAAGCCTAAATGCAAGTACTTGAACATGGAAATGATGGGCTGCAGGCTGTTTAACAGGAATTTAATGCGGTGCTTTAATCTGCATCTAGTGCCGGTTGGTTCTTTCAGAGCAGTGCCTGAGATTGGTTAATGTTTTTAAAATTTTCTGCCTCAGGTTCAAGACTTTGGACTCTTTGTCAATAATTTACAGCTCTAAACAGGGAAGTGGCATCAGGGTCACGTGTGTGTGTGAGAGAGAAAGAGAGAAAAAAAGAAGTCAGTTTGAGTCTTAACTGAATAATATAATGTGGTGTGGTGCAGCTGAGGGGGCTGTAAAGCACTCACTTCCTAGCTAAGCAGTATCAAAATGTAAAATAGCAGCTAAAAAATCAGTGACTGGGTTGATCAGAGAAAGCTGGAAGGAGGGGGTCAAACTACTCAGCCAGAACCAAAGTGGTCTGATAAATTGCTGTGATGTAAAATGTATTTTTCATAATTTTAGTCAAGTTTACGAGACAGAAACAGGCATTTGAAAGCACTCTTGTTAGCAGGTGCATCATTTCAGCTAGTACAGTGATGCCTCCTGCATGTGAATTTTTTTGGTTACATTTTTTTTCTTGGCAAAAAAGGTCTTGTGTAAATGCAGGTACATGGGCCAAAAAGAGGTCTCTTCAGGAGCGTAATTGTTTTTCTTTGCGGCCTCTGGTATCCCGCCTGTATCATCACACAAGCTTTTGCCAATATGATGTGTCTTCTTCAGGTGAAGGTTTTCCTAACCCAGGTGTACCAGAAGAGTGTTTTCTGCCATAGAGAATGCTTTATCATCTCAGTTGCTCTTAGGGGAGGCTCCCGCACAGATCCAAAGTCACTATTATATTTATAATTGTTCGATGCCTGCAAAGCTTTAGTAAGTCTGTACTGTGCAGAGATGGGAGAGCTGCCTGGGAGTTCTGCCTGGAAAACAAGTAACCTTGTCCCTTGTTCCCTGCAGCTCCTTACAGGGCTGGTGACAATGCCTGTCGAAAGGATGCGGATGCGCCCCTGGCTGGAAGAGCAAATCAACTCTAACACGATACCGGGGCTGAAATGGCTAAATAAGGTAAGGGGGGCGCATGCATATGTGTGTGTACGTGTGCAGAAGAGGGACTTTATAGCAGTGCCTGAGGTTTGGATAAGTAAATCAGCTCATTCCTGGTTTTCAAAGGGGTGACACGGGGAGGAAGGGCAAAGCTGAATGCTTCCTGCTGAACCGGTTCTTCCAGCCTCACCTGCCAGATCTGAGGCACACTGCTTTGGCCTGGCGGATTTGTGGCTCCTTTGAAAGCATTTTCTAACTCTTTATTTTTGGAGAGAGCATTTCTGGAGACTCCGCTAGGTTTTTTTTAAGCTGGGAACAGATTGCTCACCAAGTAGCGTCAGAGGGATGTGAACAAAATGCTCTCCTGAGGTGGAAGGCTATATTCTGTGTTAGACTCTGGGTTGAAGCAATGATCTCCAGTTTCAGACTTGTGTGACTTCTCTGATACTTCTCAACCTGGGAGAAAACGGGATAACTTTTCCCCTGCCAGACCCAAACCTAATATTCCTGGTCCTGAGCTCTTACTGAGAGCTCTGGACACTTTGAGAGCAGAAGCGTGGGCTCCAAAATGTCAGTGCCCAATTTGCATTTTTTTTAACTGGCTCAATAAAACCAAGGAGTGTATTTGAGACTTTGAACAGTAATAAACCCTGAAATATTGCATGCATTCTGCGGTATGCAGGAGCATAATTCACCACACTGAAAAGGATGAAGCAGTTTTGGCTACAGAGGCTACTTTATTATCAAAATGGGTGGAAATGCACAAAATCAGGTGCAGAAACATAGGAGCTGCCACTCTGATTAAGACACTAACCCAGTTAGTCTGGTGTCCTCCCTATAGTGGTAGTTGTGGTGCTCAGGTGTTCATTTTTAGAGCTGAAGAATGGCAATTAAGAGTACTACTTTTTATTTCAGCTTTCAAAGCTAGAAATGCTCGTGACTATAAAATTATCAGGAGCCCTTTAAATTTCAGCTACGAATTTTGTTTCTCAGGAACTTCCTGCATCAGTGACTCTCATATGCTGTGGCTGGGTAAATAAATATTGCTTTATCTATTCTCTAGTTAGCTGCCCTGTGAATTTGAGTAGGTCCTTGTTCTTGCATAATGGGGTCACAGCTGAAGAGGAGAAAGAGACCAGTTTTTACTGTTGTCTTTGTAATTTGAGTCCCACGTTCGTGTCCCTATGGATTCTTCTCCTTGAGTATGTCTACTTCGGTGTCAGGTCTCTTCCGCTGACAGTCCATCTCTGCCATCCTTTGTTGGGCATTCCTGCCCAATCCTGAAATAATTTCTCTGCACTTAGCAGGGCACAGTATTTCAGATTTGAGCATATTACTCTTAAATATAATGTTGTCATCTGTAGGTTGTGTTCACGTAACCTGTTTCGGTACACCCCAGGAATGTGCTTGCCTCCTTTGCTCTGCAGTGTGAAAACACTGCCAGTGTGCTAAGGGCTTCGTTCTTCCAAGTTCAGCCCACCAGCCCATAAAGGCAGTTTGCAAGGCATGTCATGTTGTTTAATGTTTGCAGCCCTCTGATCGTGTTGTTACAGCGGTTTCTGCCTTGTGCTTCTGGCGTAAACTGTTTGCATGCAAGAGTTGGTAGGAGATTTTGTCCTTAGTTAGCATATTCTATATTGACCAAGGTTTGTCTCACAAATAAAGTATTTTGAAATGTTTTTTTTTTTTTTCTAAAACAATGCCCTGGCTCCTACCAGAAAGAGGATACCAGGCTAAGTGGCCTGCCTTGAGGTTTATTAAACTCTGATTCCCCACTTCTACCCTCCAATTTGGCATCAGTCTGGGTTGCCTTTATTGTGCTCAACAAGCTAATTGCACTTCTGAGCATTTCTGTTTAAAAATGTTTAAACATTCATTCCAACAATGAATCATTAAACCAAAAATATTTCTATTTTTACTGTAAATCCTGACCATAAACAAAGCCATGGATGGAATCAATGATACAGTGTCATGTGTATCACAGCCCATTCTGTACCCACAGAATCAACTCTGGAGGCTGTAGGATTTTGGGATTTGTATATTTTAATCAGAGTTTGGCAAAGGACAGTTCACAGTACAGAAAAGAAGGTGGGTCAGATTAGCAAGAGAATGGCATTCGTGTGTATGCACAGCTTTTAAGGAAATGAGATTTAAATACTAAAGAAACTATTACCATTCTGGGTTTGTCATTGGCTGTCTCTTCTTGGGGAATTTTTTCAGACTGAGAAAGGAATTAAACCTCTCTTGGTTAAAAATGACAAATCAGGTACAGCTGACTTACCTAATTCCTTCCCCTACTGTCAGTTGATCACATTATACCTCCTGCTTTGTGTTCCCCTCCAGAACAGACCCCTCTCTGTAGGGCTTAAAAAATAAATACTTGTGTAACTCCCTGGTGAAAATGTTATCCTGCTGAATGGCATGAGGGAGGAAGGGAATTTCTTTACCTTCCCAGAGAGACAAAACTGGGAGGTGTGAAGGAAATTACATAGTTCAGTAGAGGGCAGAGGTGCTGTGAGGGGGGGATAATGAGTGTCCCTCATGGATCTGGAAAAGGAAGTTAGAGTGGAAACATTCAGAGTAGCTGTAACAGGAGTCAAGAGGCCACCTACTGCTTTGATGGATGCTTGGAGTATTACCCACCAGACGGATGCCACTATTTAAAATTTGTCCTATGACTTTCTAGCTAGTATGTGATCTTATGTTCATTCACCTACTTGGAGCATTTTGCAACGCTAGGGTTGCAAGCGTTCGATACTATTTTCCTCTTCCTGCCTATTTCTAAGAATGTGACACCTTTTCCCTTTTGATGTCCCCACTGGCGTTTGGTAGCAATTCCTGTTACGCTGCAAAAGTTTTGTGGGTTGTGCTTTTGACTTCAGGTGAGGCTAATTTTTTAATAGAAACACAAGACTCCTACACAGATGTCCAGTGATGGAGTGCTGTACCATGCAAAAACCAGCACATGGTTTTTCAAGTCTCAAGAGAAAGCACTGATGAGCCTTTTCCTATTAAGGTCATTATTAGGAAGCATGGACTGAAGAAGGATATAGGTAAATGTTTGATAATGTGTGAAATCAAAAACTAGTATTTGAATAGAAACCATCTAGGTAAACTAGAGCAGAACACACAATCACATGGTATTGCTGCAATCAGCAGTCTTGCAGGATTTCAGAGATTAGATATTTGATAGTTGATGAGAAAATCTGTAGTTTCTAGACGGGTATGTAAAATTATATATGTATTATAAAATTATAATACACATGGATTCTATGATTTTGTTATTTATATTATAATTTGCTATAAGTCCGTGTGCTGTCTTAACATCTGGGATTGGGAAGAACTTTCTGTAATGAACAGAAACACTCTAATGAACGCTTAGACTGCTGTTGAGAGTGTCCTGGCACCTTCCTTTGAAGCAGTGAGTACAGTTGATGATGACAGGATGCTATGTCTGGAGCCTTGTTTGGTCTGCTAGCTCCTATAGAACTTTCTGAATTATCATACGGAATATGAAATCCATGGTATAACCTCCGTAGCATTGTGTGGCATTGTTCAAACCTCTCCCCATCACCAAGCATGAGAAGACTTTTTCATCTGGTCAATTCTTAAAGTTCTTGTTGATAGAAATTGTTTTCTATGGAAGTATGAATTTTTTTCCATGCTCATTGTAGTCTCTGGGAGAGTAAAGGCAAGGAAGCTTATTCTAGCTCTGATGCATACAGTAGTGCTGTGGACCACAGGATAGTGGGGTTGAGGCGTTCTTTAGACCACTTCTACTTGGGGAAAGAGGAGAGCATCTCTGTAGGATGATTTAACTATATAGAGGGGGAAGAATAAGGAGGCAAGAAGCACATGAGAGAAGTGATGGGAATGCATTAAGAGGAAGAATGAGAGCGTGAGGGCTTGAAGGGGGATGAGGAACGTGTTAAATCTGTGCTTTCACCAAATTAAAGAAAAGATGAAGCCAAGCGAGAAGGGAAGAATGCAATTCCAAACAAGTGAATGTGAATGAGAGAAAGGATTGAAGACAAGAGCTGAAGGACGATACAAAACACAGGCTCAAAAAAAAGAGATCACATGGAAAGGAAGGAAAATAAACCTAACCTTGACATTAGTGAAATATTAACCAGACACTCAAGGAAGAAAAGTGGTTGTTGGAGGAAGGGGAAAGGGCAAAGGATTCATCTCACCCGACCACAGACATCTACAATGCAGTTGTTTAAATGAGAGCTGCCTGTCTAGAGTTGATTGTAGTCAATGGAGAGAAATAGGCTCTTTTAGGGTGCAATTCAGTTGGTGTAGCTCAGGTGACTACCTCAGGAGGAGGGTGCATTTTGCCCTGGAAGTGCTTTTCTCTTCACAGACTAAGAAGTGGATCTAAACCTGTACTGGCAGTGTTTATAGTGCAAGATGTCTGCATGTGAAGCCAGATAAGATGTATTCCCCCCAATAGGGGAGAAAAAACAACTGTTGTGGAACAAACTCCATTTGTATGGCTTTGCAGAAATGAGCGTGAAGAGTTCTGAAGCAGCCTTGTAGGTCAGCACATTGGAATTCGTTCCCATGTTGTATGACATAAAAGCACATCTGACCCAGTACCCATCTGGCCCAGTATCCTGTGTGCTAAGTGCTTGTGGAAGGAGTATAGGAAACATGCTGTTCAAGCTCTGAAAGCCATTGGGCTCTCAGAGCTGGAGCTGCATCCCAAAACTATCATCTTTAATAGTCAGCAGTGTACTATCTTCCATGAGTTTTTCTGATCCCTTTGGGAATCAGTTTATACTTCCACCATATAAGGCATGCCCTGGTTTAACTACATGTTGTGTGTTTAAAAAAATAATTTAAAAAAAGCCTTCCTTTGGATTGCTTTAAATGCCCTTCTCTTTGGCCTAAAGTTTCTAAACTAAAATACTTCAACTATCTTCAGTGCCACCCCTTCACATGGGTGTCTTGTATTTTTTATCCCCATTGGAGAGATGTCTACAGTTGATATATTCATATGCCTGTTTGCTTGGCGTATAAATTTGAGAGATCCCTTTCCTTTACCATGCTAGTATTTTACTGGCTGAATTCTAAATCCCTTGAATTTGCTCTGTTCCTATGGTTGTTTAGTTTCATATCTATTTTTTCTAACCATAAAAGTGTCTGTGCTGCCAAAAGTAGCCTTCGTTTGAATGTTTAGAAATGTGTAGCACTGCATGTTTTATCCATGTGTCAGCTTGGAAGGCTGCCAGGCTCATCGTCCGTGAAGGGGCTTCTGAGTATTTCATATACTTAGGGCTGTATTCTGCTTTCGGTGACGCCAATGGATATTTTCCTATTGAGTTCAGTGACAGTGGCACTGGGTTAGAAGGAAGCAAAACACTTGTAGATGCTGGAACTGTGCTTTTAAATAAGTGACTTAAAGTCGTCAGAATATCCCTCAAGTCAATCAGTGTTGGCATTTCCTGTTTGTTTTCCCTTCCAGGAGAAGAAGATTTTTCAGATTCCCTGGATGCATGCTGCAAGACATGGGTGGGATGTTGAAAAAGATGCTCCCTTATTTAGAAACTGGGCAATTCACACAGGTATTGGAACTCTCTTTCTGCAGGACAGATTTTCCCATTGTTTTCCCTTTTAAAGTTACATTTTCCTGCTTTCTTGTCTTTGCTTTTACTAACACAGAGAGTGAATTTAAGTTTCTAGATTTGTGGGAGGCTAAGTGCTTTTTTCAAGGCCTGCGATACTCTCCAGCTTTATTGAAGCGCCGTAACTCATTTGCATTGAGGAACACAGTAAAACTTAATTGATTTAAACGTTAACAAGATTGGGTTCAAAATTGTCAGGAGTAGAGCACACTCAGCACTTTGTAGACTTGGGCCCTTAGGCTTTTTATGCCTTTCTATGGATTTGAGCCAGACATAATAAAGGTAAATGCCGCGCAAGCTTTTCCACATTGTTGTGGAGTCACATCTGATCTGCAGTGCCCTGCATCCTTCTTGAGCAGAAACTGTTCATCATGTGTTCTAGAAACGTGCATGGGAATGAGATCACAACACTCTCTTGCAACCTCAGCTATTGTTTGATGGCTTGTTGTGGGAACCAAAGGCTGATACCTTGAAGTTAACCTATGCTGTTATTAATTCGCCTTAGGTTTTCAATTGCACGTCGTGTGTGCCTAACTATCTTTTCTTGCTTAGGAAAATACCAGTCAGGAGTAGATAAACCCGATCCAAAGACGTGGAAGGCAAACTTCCGTTGTGCCATGAACTCTCTGCCTGACATAGAAGAAGTGAAGGACAAAAGTATAAAGAAAGGAAACAATGCCTTCAGGGTGTACCGGATGCTGCCGTTATCTGAAAGACCTTCCAAAAAAGGTAGAGGGGAGAGCTTGTCAACATGAAAATGGTGTTGGGGGCATTGTTTTTATTTTGGGGCCCACAAATGTGCCAGTTCTACTTCTGCTGTGAAGCTGGACATTTTTATCCAGATATTCCCCAGAACTTAGGAACAGCTGTATGAAAAATGGGCTACATTCAGTTAAGAGAACAAGCCGCTTGGAGGGGGAGAATCAACGAGATGTGGTACCCCCAAGCTGGTGATGTGTGTAAATTGTGTTAGTTCTGTTACAGCCGATGGAGTTGTGTTCATATGCTAGTCCCAGGTCTCCTTCAGTCAAGGAAGATGATTAGGGGGATATTAGAGATCAATGCATTTAACTCAGTAGGGCTCATTCAGAATACGGTGGCAGACATTTTGGTATCTTTTGTCAAGCAAGGGTAGAAATAAACTGGCGCTGTGTTGAGCTGAGTGGGAGCAGTACACTCTCTGCTCAGAATAGTAAACCGTGAAACCACTGTTAGTTACGTAGCTACACTAGGCCATGAAAAAACAGCCCCCACAGCATGATAATGGTGAAATGGGAAACTATGTTTGAATCCCCAAATTTAGGGATTAGGTCTCCCATCTGCCAGGAGAGGACCTAACCACCAGGTCAATCTCATGAGTATTTGGTTTCTTATGGAGTAGAAACACTGGCTTCTTTATGGCTCAGTGGCTTCCTTATGGCTTTGTTACTGGTTTATGGAGTAGAACGATGGCTTCCTTAGTCCTCTGGTATCCTCTGGTGTCTAGGATTTTTGGGCGAAAAGATAACCTGCAAACCAAACGCACGGTGTCCCTCTAAAATCCAATTCAGTTCACCTGTAGCTCAGTTTGCTATTTTCTTAAATTGGGAAGTGAAAGGCATATCTTCAGTTTAAGGTCAGTGTGATTGGAAATGATGAACTGGCATTTTGGGGGCAGAATCATACTATGAAAGGGAGATCAATCTGCAAAAGGTAGAACATTTGCTTTGAAACTGTTTCCAGTCTCTTGTATGTTCAGGCATATTTCCCTGAACCATAACCTGTCCCATTGTGGTAGATTCCTCTCATAGCTGTAAGAACTAGAAAAGTTCATCATGAAAGCTGAGATTCTGAAGATGGGGGCTGTAGCAGGAGAGGATTCTGCAGCAAGTCCAGTTACAATAAAACTCTGACGTATTTTGGGTCCTGTATATATTCTCACATGCCCTTTCTATGTGGCACGTGGCTAAATTTATGTGTGAGTGAGAGCAAAAGAATTTGGCTGCAAACATGTCTAATTCTCAATGTGTCGTGTAGTAGAGATGGGAGAAATTCCTGGGACACGTCTGTGCAAACAGTGGGGTGGATTTGAGCTTGCACCAGCAGGTCTGAGCTTCCGCATCAGGGTCTTGTGAATTCAGAGCAGAGGCAGCAACGCTGGGGTCTGCCAAGGCACACAACACTTTGTGAGGGTCATATGCTGTGTGGTTTTCTGGATTCTCAAGTCCAGCATGATTGCTTAAACCAGTTTTGCATGAATTATAAAATATAGTCCCCCTCCTCAGGTTGCAACTATTTACAAAAATATTTGCTGAAGTTTATTGTGATCTCTTTTCACATTAAATCAATGAACAACCTCCCTTTTCCAGTAGCTACAGTGAGAGTGTCACAAATGTGATGAGACATATATTTTGATTTTTTTCCCTTTAAGAGTATTTTTCTTCCCCTTCCTTCTTTTTTAAGCAGGCCTTGTTGCTTAGTTTGTCACTCTTAGGTATTTTTCACCTTGTTTTTTTGACTGCAGTTGCTTTCCTCAGTCCCATCGTGGTTCTTTTTTGTAGCCCTTTAAAAAGAAACACCGGAGTGTTCAAGGTGAATTTTTGACTGCCCAGGCCTTAAGGGGGGTTTAAAATTAAGCAAAATGTGTTCTCCCTTTCCTAGGAGGTGCTACCATTTTGAGGCACGTTTTGGGGCTATTTGTTGGTGAATATAGGAAGTGTGAAGGATAACTTGTGGCACACAGGACTTTAAGAAATCTTCCTTCTGTTGTTGCAGGAAAAAAAACGAAGTCCGAGAAGGATGACAAATTCAAACAAATTAAGGTAAGAAGTGGCTGTTTAATAGTGTGAGAGCTTGTGAAAACAGTCTGTTGCAAATTTTTTTAATAGCCCCAATAGTATATTGTGGTGGATATTTGCAAATCTGTCATGCTTGTGGTTTGGTTAAGTAGCTACAGTTACATGGGATGTTTGGGGTTTTTTTTAAAAACGTGAAGGCTGTTGGAGCCGTGACTGACGTCATCAGTTGACACAGCCTTTGTGTTACGCCTGGAGGTTGGAAAACTGGCAGCCTCGGCAATACATTTGCATTTGTTTGTCTGTGTAAGTAGAAATACAGTAATTATGGAAGGAATGCTTCTGAACAATAGAGCTACCTTTTGGAGCAATTAATTTCTGTGCGTAAGGAAGGCATTGGAAATTCATTTTCGTTTAGGCGAGGGGGAGAAGTTCTGTCAGAGCTGCACCTTCTGCTCATGTTTTGGCAGTTAGAATACCTCAGTTGTAAAGCTCCTCAGTCACTGCCTGAGATTTCTGCTTGTTCAGAGCATGGACCCAGACTGACGTTAGCTTTCCCTACAAAGCATGGTGTTTC
Source organism: Aptenodytes patagonicus (assembly GCF_965638725.1). NCBI lineage: Eukaryota > Metazoa > Chordata > Aves > Sphenisciformes > Spheniscidae > Aptenodytes > Aptenodytes patagonicus. The sequence continues at coordinate 37,516,758 of NC_134952.1, forward strand.
CTAGCTTTTGCACTTCTGCCGAGCGCCTCTACGAGGTGGTCAGTATTACACACTGGCAGGATTTGGTCCGCCTTCGATGTTTTTCAAAAAGCAAATCGCAAAGGTTTCAGACTTTCAGCCTTTAGTAAAGTTGGTGTTCTTGGGTTGCACGTAGCAGCCGTGTCTGCAGCAGAAGGGCAGCTCAGTCCCCTGCTGCTTGCTTGTGAAGGGCTGGGCCACCCATGCCTGGGTACAGGTTCTGCACCTGCTGGCCAGGAGATGCTCTGGGCCAGGTGAACCCAGAGGCCAGGGAAAACTCCTCCACTGAAATCAGGTTTGGAAGGCAGACGCTGTCCTGGTGGTTGACACTTGTGGAGTTATATGTCAGAATAGTGTGACTTTTAAATGATCTTAAAGGAACCGCTTTTTAACCATCCTATCTGGATCATGCAGCTACGTGTGCTTGTTAGAACGTGACTCTGATGGCAGCCTGTGTTCAGAAGGAGCCAGTAAACTCCTTTGGTCAGAGCAGAGCAGCGTGTGATGCCTGCCAAAGCTGGCAGCAGCACTTTGCCGTTCCCCTCCTTCATAGTCTTTCTTTTAGTCAAAATATTAAATGCCTGAAAAGTTGTAGAGGCGCTTGAACAGTCTTGTCCTCTCCATTAAGATTATCTCACAGTCATTGCTGAGGGAGTCCCAGTGATGCCTGGGAGACTAATGCATGTGGCGTTAGGCCTGGGAGTAGGTGCCAGTGGGGCGATGCTCGCAGCTTTTGGGAGTGCTTTCCTCTAGCTCACATACCCTGAGCTGCACAGAAGCATTAGGCCAGGCGACACAGGAGCAGTGAGCTGAGCTGGCTGTGCCTCCAGCACGTACATCTACCAGCAATACCTGCTAGGAGCATACAGCTCACCAGCCACCAACTATGGTATGGCCACTTAGCTCTTGTAGGCTTTGAGCTGGAGACAGGTAGTATTCCTGTCTGTTCCCCCTTATTCTGGCAAATGCGTACATGAGCTGGCCTCCAGATATGCCTGCATAGATGCTCCTTCCACGCTTAGCTACTGTTAGACTGACTATTGAATGTTGAAGACTATAACAGCGGAGAAGGGTGGTGGATGAATTAATGCAAATGCACATTTCTGAGCATTGAAAGCTGCTTATAATTGCTTTGCTCGGTGATGTGAAGTCCTGAAATCCGAGTTGCGTGTTTTGCATTGAATGCCTTGCAGTTACCCTGAAAACCTCTCTTTAGTTGAGGTGAGTGGGAGGCTGCTCCACGATCTCCTGCCTGGTAACTGCAATGGGGTAATATCAGCAGAAAGAAGCTGACAATCTGAGTGCAGATCTGCAAAAGGACTTAAGCGTGGCAAGAGTCTCGTATTGAGCTCCCCCCTGTTGCCACTGCCAGACCCTGTGGGTACCCACAGCAGCCGCTGGTGGGGATGAAGAGCCCTGCCAGGCCTTGCTGAGCTTGAGCAGGGTGCTCAGGGCACTTCCCTGCTTGTCCCCATGGATGTGAGAGACCTGGGCCTTAGCAAATCGCTGCTCCGCATTAGGCAAGCGGGGCTGCGAGCCGGTCTCCCACCTCGCAGATAGATCTCTGACCACTGGGCTTTGGGGCAAATGGGGTCTCTCCCTTAAAACGTGAATTCTCAGCAATGGGAGGAGGGCGTAAGTGTCTGAGTAGCCTAGATAAAAACAGGCTCCTTCCTTTGAAACAAAATTAAGGGCTGAACTGCCTGCCTGAGGCTTAATTTCTACCTTATCCTAGATGCATCCTTTTGATTACGCATGCAGCTCCCTGTTGAGACATTTTTTAAAATCTAAGTGCCACCTTTCCCCATGCATTTAGCTTAGGCTTCCAGCAGGCATCTGGACACTGAAAATTTAGGTGATTTAACATCCAACTATGCCAGTGTCCATGTCCCTTTGTCGATCTGGCACCATCACCCGAGTTCCAGGATACTTATTTTTTTCTGCAGCTTGAAAGGGGCTACTAAATAAATTTCCCTGTAACCAAGCCTCAGTAAAGCTGAGCAAGGTGCTGCATGTGCAGCGTTCCCATGGGGGCTGCTGTGTTTGCTGGGGCATTGCACAACACCAGAGGCTCAGGGCTCCAGTGTGCAGCCGTAACCTGTCTCTGCAGTCAGTGATCCTCGGTGGATCAATAGCAGCTAATTTTATCTTTTCCGGCTCTCCAATTCTTTGACCTGCAGGTCGACACAACCAGTGCAGCTCATCGAAGACCTAGTTGCCATTAGCACTACCTTTGCACTCTTCAGATATGCAGAGGGGCCTTGGGACAGGGTGCGTGTTTGCCTCGCTTAATGGCTGGGAAGATGCAGACTTCTGTCGAAGTGACAGCTCTTTTTGAGTGGATCACAATCACAGCATGTGGCATCCAGGAAAGACCTGTCACAGTGTCCCCAGTTTTTTGTCCCCCTGATAACAGTTCATATGGTTAGTACTGTGAAGGGCTAGCACCACAAGTCTTGAGGCTCACCTTTGCCCTGCCCTTGCTGAAATGCTTTAGAGCAGTGAAAATGGGCATGGCGTGGCATCAGATCCAACTGGCAGCTCTGCGCATCCATGCAGGTGTCTCTGGGTCAGCAGCGAGGCAGAACTTCCCTTGCAGAGCTAGCACTGCCAGTCCAGAGTAAGAGCAAAAGACTTTAGACTTTGTAACTGATAACCCCATAAGGGAGCCAATACCAGGGAGGAGGTTGGACCTGTAGATAATCCTTTAAATGTGTTCATAGCTTTTTAAAGAAATCCCGAGTTTATGGAATTAAACTTTTGGTGTCTATTCTGAAGGGAGTTTTTTAGATTCCCACTCGAGTGTACCAGACCTACAGAGATGCATCTTGTGGAAAGCTCAGTCTATGTAGAACAGGTGGTGTTTTCCCAACGCTATTGCCCTGTGGTAATGTTTATGATGTGATCTAAAAGGCTGTATTTAGTGTAAACACTTTGGTTTGCTTTCAGGCTTGCTGCAGAGAAAAATTAAGGCTAGGATTTTGTAATTGCTGTACAGAAGCTAAGGCTTCCTTTCAGAGAGCACTAAGAGATACAGCATGTTTGGAAGGGGATGAGGATGAATATTAAATAGAGTATCATTTTAAAGCAATGTTTCTTCCTCGTTTGTTCCAAATGTTAATCTCTTGTAGTAAATAGCACACTAATTTCTTGCTCTCTGAAGGCTCACTCTAAATCTGAAAATTAAAAGTAGCTGTCATTTCAAAGCAGAAGATTTGGAAATGGAGTAGACTCTGGCTTCTTCTCAGAGAACCAAAATACTAGTTCTAAGACCGTGTCTAGCAGAGAACAGGGGGTATATGGCAGGCAGAAGTGATATGAGTTATTACCATCTCAGAACAAAGAGATGAACTGAGTCCAGGCTCCTAAAATAAATCAAACCTGACCCAACTGTACTGTTTTCATTCTAGCAAGAGCCAGTTGAATCATCTTTTGGGATTAATGGGCTAAATGATGTCACTTCTGACTATTTCCTGTCCTCCACTATAAAAAATGAAGTTGACAGTACAGTGAACTTTGTAGGTAAGTACTCCTATGCTTTTCTTATATGCTAAGCATACAGGTGACTTCAGGAACTCTTTTGAGTTTGCCAAACTCAGCTTTCCATCAGCATTTTGCACTTTGGAGAACACCATGGTTACAATCAGGTCAACACATTTTTCACTAGCCCAAGCCATGTGAGGTCCTGGTTGCAGGTCAGCCCCACCACCTTGCAGAGACAGCGAGCAGCACTGTGGCAGTGTGGTGGTTCCCCTGAGAGCAAAGCACTTACAGACATGCTCAGGTGGCTTTTCCTGACATGAACTTACTCCACAGGGTAGTCCTCAGCTATGAGGAGACTGTAGCTGGTGTCACGTGGGAGTTAAACTGCAGTTGGATGGCAGTTTCCCATTGCTCAAAGCAGAGGTTTGTATAGGGTACTGTTTTATTTGGGAGTTTAAACCTGCAGACGAAATGGAGGAACTTGTTTTTTTTACTTGCACCTCAGTAGCAGAGTTAGTTCTTAACATCATTGAGCTAACAACGAGAATCAGCGAAGACTGCATTTAGAAACTGGTACATTAGGAATTAGCTGTCATCTCAGCATGTGAATGATTGGTTTTTGGTAGAATAATTGGGCTGGTTTTTGACAGCTCTTTTTTGGCTGAGGTTGTCACTGCAGCGAGGGCTCCTAGAAATGTGACCCATATACCATTTTCTCTAGAATCCCCCTTCTATATATGTCAGAAAAGTGTTTGACAAATATGTTAGTCTTCTGTTTGGAGAGATGGCAGAAAGTATGTGCAGTGACTATTTTTGATGCCCATGCCTTAGGTCGCAAGGCTTTCTGTAGTCATTCCCCTCGAGTACTTCTGTGGCTGAGGAGTTTGTGAGTAGTTTTCCTCTCTTTATGGCAGTTCATTTAATCAGCTGTTGCTTTGTAAGAGTGCTAGAACATGATTGTTGCTCCTACTATTACAGAGGGTTTTATAACTTGAAGGAATAGCATTGTAGTGCTATTACTGCTTCCTATTTACTGACTGACTCATAAACAAATCTGAAAACACACCAAGGCCAATAGGCAGTCCCAGGGAAGAAGCTTCATACACTTTTGCTTTATTTTACCGTCCTAAAGTCAAACAGAGATCAATTAACAGCAGTCTTTGGAATGTACCTGGTGTTCCCCAAAATCCACTAACATCAGAGAGAGTCATTTTGCTGCAAACATCTCAACTTTCTACAGTACAGTGTATCCTGAACTCCAGTTTGATTTTATGATGAGATGAATGCATGTCACACCTTAGAAGGTCTCAGTAATTTACAGGACAGGACCCATAGTGGCAACATCAACATCTAAGAATGGTCAAAGGTCTGTTGTGGAAACCAAGCAAGAGGTTCAGAGGAACAGAACTGAATTTGCACCTTAAGGGCTTTCATTTTTCTCTGGAGTCACAGAATCCATTTTCAGGGGTAGGACAGCAAGGCTCGGGTGGGTAACTGTCATCCAGTGTTATTTAATTAATGGCTTGTGAAGTGTGCTGCTTATCCAGACTGCAGAGAGAAGTCCGTGTTTAGGACTGCAAGCAGGATTTTAATGTAAACAGGGGGAAAAGGGTAAAATAGATCTGTTTTGCAGAAAGGAGGGAAGTCAGCTGGAGGGGAGGAAAGACAAAGAGCATATGCAGTGTTTCTGACATACGTGCAGCTCACGGGAAAGTGGTGGCATACTGCCCAAGCAAGCAGTAATTTTTTCTGTGCAAGTTATCTCTCGGGGTGGGTAAGAATTCGTCAGGTACTGAGGAGAAAGGTAAAACAGTACAGATGGCCTGCTCATACCCTGGCACGATACTGGTTTCTCCCACGTAAAAATTAACTCTGTGTGTGTGCTCTTGCCCCCTGCACCCAACGCAATAAAAAGCAGGTTGCTTCAGAACCAGGAAAGATGGAAATACGGTAGAAATGAAATAGCTGGAACAAAATGGTAGTAATTGTAGTGATTCAACTTCTAAAAAAACCACTATCCACTATTTATGTAATTTTCTTTATGCTGGAATTGTCTCATAAAATACACATCCAGCTTTGGGGGACTTCCCAGTGGTTACCTGGCACTTCACAAAGCAAAATGATATGCAGCTTTTCTCTGGGAGAAAAACCTGTCACTTTTCTTTTTCAAAAAGTCATGTTTTAGCCTTGTCTAAAGGTAGAAGGCAGGAATGGATTGTGTGTATATACATGTGCATTCATGTATATTTATCTTGATGATAATGATATTCCTATTGAGGAATAGACACTATCTTTTGCCTTTTTTAAAATTAATAATTAGAGTACTTAGGTCACTGAGCAGAAGAATTTCAAGATCTACTGTTTCATTGCCTACATTTTTTCCCATCATGGGTCTAGAAAAAAATGGACTGTCTGAATTTCTAACAACACAGCACCGTGTTCGTACACAATTTGTTTGTATGAAGATTGTGCCTTTTGAAGCTTTATGTTCCAGTGAAAGAATATCTATAGTCCTTCCCTTTCTCTTGGACAACTGTGGATTCAGGTTAGCCATCTGCTGAGACAGCTCCATCCCTGTGTGCTCTTCAAATCGAGCTAGTGGCTTTCAGCTCTGTGCTGGACTAATGCAGTGGTCATGTGTTCATACTGCTGGGATCGATAGGGGAGTTGTACAAGACAGAGGGAATTATCTCAAGCAGCACCAGAGAAGTGAGATTCTGGCTTTCACCATAGTTTTGCTTTGCTCAGTAACTTCTTGGTAGCTCGGTTTGTTCCCCTGTTTCAAAAGGGTGTCGTGTAGCACAATTAATGCCTGCAAAGCATTTCAGGACACTTGCAAAGAATCCATGATGCCTTCACTTTGTAGAAATAAATAATGTTCCTTTAGTATTAAATATAATGTGCCTGGGGGAATGGGAAAACCGTCTTTTAATAACCAACCAGACTGTAGCTTTCAGTCACAGACCATGGGGATTACAGACTACAGGTATAACTGTGCTTTTCTACATACCATCACTGGCATTGCAAGGATCAGTGAGAATAAGCATCTAACTGGAGAAGAAATTTTTCACAGGTTCATGTCATGTATAAATCAGAGTCCCACCATGTTTTACATGACCGTGTGGCCAGTTTGTTGCATGCCAGTTCCGGTCTTCTGGTGCATAATTTACATGAGAGCATCCAGAGGCCATGGGATGTTGGCAGCTTGCAGAATGAGGATGCTTTCCCAGGTTAGGAGAGATTGCTGTGGTCCGTATGTCCTCATGAGACCGTGTTTCTGAGTGGAGGAGGAGTGTGGCTGTGGTCTTCCCTGGGAAAGCCTCTGGACAGCTGGTATGTCAAGGGGAGCTCAAGGACGTTATGTGTGAGAGCCAGGGGAGAGTTAGCCATTTTCAGTCATCACAAGTGGGGAAAAAAAGGTCTCTGAAGGTGCTGGAAACTAAATAAATCACACAGGTTTCCTTTAGAAGTCCCATTGAAAGCAGGTGGTGGGCATGGAAGAAAGTGCTGAGACAGTATTGAAGACTCACTCAAATACCAAGCAGGCTCCAAGGACAGGCTCTTAGAGATCCAGCCAGGGTCAAGGTGTTACGAGTAATCAATTTTTCATTTCTAACCCCAAGTTGTAGGACAGCCGCACCTTGATGGCAGCAGCGAGGAGCAGGTGATAGTTGCCAATCCTCCTGATGTTTGCCAGGTAGTAGAAGTGACAACAGAAAGCGACGAACAGCCCCTCAGCATGAGCCAGCTGTACCCCCTTCAGATCTCCCCTGTCTCGTCCTATGCAGGTAAGCATCCTGGCATTTCTTTTTTTGGAAATGTTTGGAAGACACTGGGGAAAAGAGGGCTTTTCCAGGGTAGCTGGCAAAGATCCAGAAATGTCTATTCGGCTGCCTTCTGCATTTTTAATGAAACTCAAAAACTCACAGTCCTCTACTCATTTCACCTTGGGAAACAACTTGGCAGATCTGAGGTTGGAAATGTAAGCTGCAGATTTTAGCCTGTGACTAATGGAAAAAGAGAACCTTTTTAGTTGTAATGCAGAGAGGTCTTTTCGTCTTTTATTAGAGGGGCATTTTCAGCGGTGCAAATGGTGTGCTGCAAATATAGTGTGTCCCCCTTGCCCCCTGACCTACTAAGATTAAAGGTCTTCTCTGCTCTATGTTTCCTCAGTGCCTAGCACAGTGGGCACAGAGTGCTAAGGGCTGCACTAATGGTATATAATGCAGACGTGGAGCTGAGGGCCCTGGGGGAGTGGATCTGTCTTGTTACAAATAGTCTGCAGACTAGAACAGCCATGTAGTGTCTGATAACAAGTGGTCCTGCAAGCAGCAGAGCCGTGGGTGTCTGGCTTCCAACGTCTGCCTCCCATCTGGATTCTCTGATATCTAAAAAGGGGTGAGATAACAAGCTTTTCCCCGAGTCAGGGTGCTAATGGTTTCTCTTTTTTGTCTGGCCCCTTATTTTCATAAAACTGGTAGGAAGTTAGGAGTCTTGGGCACTCATTTATCCCTTATCCAAGTCTGACAGTATGTTCAGAAGTTGTTAGGGGAGAACAGACACGAACGCACACGTGGGCACGCTATATAGAGTCCCTGCAATCTTATAAGCCTTATTTCCGTAGGAAGCAGGGCAAAGCCACATTGAAAGTAGAAAAAGTTTCAGATCCAACCTGTCCTTCCCTTTTTAACATGTTGCTGACTTGCAAGCCTCAGGAGACTGGGTAGAAACACGAATGTCATCTTTTTAGGCAAACTTAAGTATTAATTGTTCCCCACGCAATTTATTATTTTACACATGGTTTTGCCTTTGACTCATTAGGCTGAAATTACTTTCAGACACATTTTTATAAAATATGTATTTAGTAATTTTTATCTTTGGGTCTGGGTGAATAGTATGATGTTCTTTTGACTAGCCTCCAATGTTAGTCTCATGCATGTTCAGAAACGATAATGCTTCCCAATGTGTTTAGTCTGTAATGGCCAAAGCATTTAGAAGGGCTTTGCAAAGCGTAAGGCAGGAGGATGAGGGTGCTTTAACTTATTAGCAGCTGGGAGACGGGGCCTTTGAAACATTTGTCCTCTTTCCATATGCTTCTTGCAAAACTTTTCCCGTCTATGTGAACATGACAATGATGCTTTCTTTTAACCTCAGCTACAGGATCCAAGTTCTTGGAATGCAAACAAAAGTCACTGTCTTGGTCTGGAAGTCATGGTGGTTGCTTGGGCTGGTACGATAGAAAGGGGTGGTCTGATGATAGGAGAACCACCCTGACATGAGCAAGTCATGAACTGCCTCCCCTAAAGTCAATGCAACAAGCCTGCATAAGGAAAATGAGGCATGACTGAAGTACTTCTGCTATCCCCTTATATTGTCTTGGTATCCTGGTGGTCGTCAGCTGTCCTAACTTATACCAGGACCTGCTAGCCCATAACTCAGATAACACAGAGATGATTTCATGCCACTGACATGCTTTTGAATGCATCTCAAGGCAGCTCTTGATGATCCTGGTTATGCTCGTTAGAGGCCAATAAGAAGTGGAGTACTGCAAGGATCTGTCCTGGGACAAATCCTATTTAATATATCAATGAGCAGAAGAGGTGTAGGAGTACACACTTGAGAAGTTTACAGGTGACACCAAATAGGGGACACCAGTCGATACGCTTGAGGGCAGGGCAGCCATCCAGAGAGACCTGCAGAGACTGCAGGAATGGGTCAGCAGAAACCTTATGAAATTCAGCAAGGACGCATGCCAAGTCCTGTGCCTGGGGAGGAAGAGCCCTTTGCAGTGATAGAGGCTGGGGCTGATGGGATGGGGAGCAGCTCTGCAGAAAGGCGGGTGGGCAGTGAGCTGAACGTGAGACAGCAGATCACCCTGGCCACAGAGAAGGCCACTGGCTTTCAGGAGCATGGCCAGTAGATCTAGGGAAGCGATTATCCCCCTCTACTCAGCACTAGTTACACTGCTTCTGGAGTAGCGGGTCCAGTCTTGAGCCCTCCAGTCCAAGAAAGATAGAAACGAACAGGAGCAAGTGCAAGGAAGGGCTACCAGGATGATCAAGTGCTGGAGCACTCACTCTGTGAGGAGATACTGAAGGACTGGGGAGAGGTGGTTTTGAGGACCTCATAGCAGCCTGCCCCTGCCTGCAAGGATGTTATTGAGAAGGCAGAGCCAAGCTCTTCACAGCGGTGCGTGGTGGGAGGATAAGAAACAGCAGGCATAAATTGAAACAAGAGAACTTGGTCCAGCTGGATATAAGAAAAAATGTCACCTTTTTCACCACAAGGACAGTTAGGCAGTGGAGCAGGATGCCCAGAAAGGTTGTGCTGCCTCCATCCTCAGAGGTTGTCAAGACCTGACTGGGTAAGGCCCTGAGCAACCTGATCCAGTCCTGTAGCTGGCCCCGCTTTGAGCAAGAGGTTGGGCTATAGACCTCCTGAAGTCCCTTCCAGCCCAAATTGTTCTATGAACATCTTTTTTTTTTAAAGCATGCATTTGCCCTTGAGGCAAGAGTGAGGACAGGGGTCTGGTTTGTTAGAACTCTGAAACTTGTAGGACATTCTTGTGACTATTTCTGCCTTTGTCTTGCTCCACACAAACCTGTACAGCAGAACCGCGGGAGCCCTGGCCCTGTGCTCAAGGGTTTGCTGGGTAGAGCTGCCTGCTCTGTCTGTCAGGTGCTATCGCTGAATGGCAGCAAAGAGTATAACCATAACAGTTGTGCAGGAACAGTTAGTTAAGCTCTTCTGAAACAACAACAAAAAAAAGTAGCCTGAGGTATCAGCTGTCCTACATAAATCTGTTTTATTTCAAAAACACCTCTAGTTCCATTCTGAGGTTACTCAGGCAAATGATATGAGTGGCCCTTGTGAGTTTTCTCATATTTCCACTGATGCCTATGAAATCCATTTTTTTTAGTACTGAGGCTGTTGTCAACCTCCTCTTGTGTTTGACACTGCTTGAAATAACCTCTTGATTGAAATAACCTCTCTAACTTTCTATGCCCGAGTGGCTAGCTTCCCTGGCTTTCCTAACTATAGTGCTATCTCTTGCTCAGAATTTTGTTATGTATAAACACCAAGGATGGATTCCTTTTCAGCTGCATCACTCTTTTCTTGTTACCACATGTTTCATCATGTCAAGGAATATCTGTTTCTTGTCTCTATGTGGATTCCTCCTATTGATTCTATCTCCAGGGCCGTTTCACCTCTGCACAGATTAATTTCTGCCTCTCCTCCCCCCAGCATGGCTTAATTAGCCAGCTTAATCACGTTGGCACATCTCTCTTTACCTGGGCCAGTGAATGAGAAGCCCTGCAGAGTGTTAACTTCACAGGGCTTTGCAGTTAGATTTAACCTTTCAGACTGCTCCTCTGCTTACTGCATGCTGCAGCGGAGACTCTGGAGTAGGGGATGTGCTGGCTTTGGAAGTAGTAGTCTGGAGTAGCTGAGCTGCCCGCTTCCTTGCTTCAGAAGGACTTCGAGTGCGCTGGGACAAGGCACAGTCCATGCACCCTTAGCACTCATGTTATGTCCAGTGCAGAGCACGAGGTTGCTCACTGGGAAGGCAGGATCGTGGTTTATGGTTGCAGGGGTGCAGGGGCTGTCCAAAGCAGTCTGCATGGGCTAAAATGTGTAACAGAGCGGAGAGTGGAAATTGGGACTTGAGAGCTCCCTTGCCTGCTACAGTTACTCATCATTCCTTCAAGCTTGTAATTTCTGGCCTCCTGTTGGCTCAGGGAGTGGATGAGCCCTATCTGGTCAGCCCCAGTGGGGGGGTTGGAGAAAGACCTCTTCCTGTCATAAGACTGATAGATGCCTAGTGTTATCCTCCCAGGAAACAGGAAGGCACAGACTGGTCCTGAAAAGAGGGGTTTGTGTCCCATCTGGGATGTATCTGAGGCACAGCACTCTCAACCAGCCCATGGGCCAGGAGCCTGACTCTCAGCTGGGAGACCTGCATTCAGACACACTTCCTTGAAAATACAGTCAAAATTCCTGGATTTCAGGCTCTTCTGCAAGGGAGGGATGCAGCTGCAGGAGGATGGCCGTCCTGCTGGAGCTGCGCCCCCCTGTGTTTGCGCTCTGGTTGAAGTGATGAGGGTGAGGGAGGCTGTGTGGGGTGGGAGGAGGTGATGGGGCTGGAGATAGTAGTATTTCTACATGCTCGAGTGGTGGGTGAAGGGTTGAGAAGTAGGCTGGGGGGGGCTGGGCACGGGTGGCAAAAGCGAAATGAGAGCAAAGTATAACAACAGTAATAAAGCGCCAGAAGTGACAACAAGCCCTTGAGGCGGCAGGCTGAGATAACAGTTCATGAAACAAAAACACACTTATCTCCTCTGGGGTGGAGTTGTTGCTGGTTTTGCAGGGAGATAAAAATAAGGATTTGGACAGAACTTTGCTCTTTGCCAGGCCTGGAGCTGCCAAGAGAGGGTGAGGGAGAGGGGGCATCCCCCACCTGCAGGAGGCTCTTCCCTCTGCCCAGAAAGAACAAATCTACTTCTTCCCTCTCTGTTGCTGTCTTTTCCAGGGTATAGCCATGTCAACTGTGATAACCATGTGAATTTACCCAAGTTGTTCAACGCAGTTGTGCTATCTAGCCCTTGGATTGCTGTTGCTGCGGCAGGGGGTCCATGCTTCTCTGTTTTTTTCTGGTCGTTGGCTTGACTCTGCTTCCACTTGTTGGAATTGGATCAGGCCTCTTGAGCTGGATTTTGCTACTGTAGATAGAATAGTGTGAGTTTCATTTTTGTTTCTGTTTTGTTTGACAGAAAGTGAAACGACTGACAGCGTTCCAAGTGATGAAGAAAATGTAGAGGTAAGTGTTTTGTGGATTTTTAGCACTTTGGAGCAAGGTCTCAAGAACAATGTCCTGAGGTATTCTTCCCCCTTCTCCGTTTGCAGTTCTGTCTACCAGTTGAGCATTCATTTTAATAATAGCTGGGAGAGAAAAACAAACCAGGAAGGTTCAAGGGAGACAGACATTTGGGTGGTTGTCCTGCAGAATGGATACCTCTGCAAGTTCTTTCCTCCTCATCTGTCCAAACTACAATGAGATTAATTTGCATGAGATGTTCTGGAGAGCCATCAACAGTGCCAGCTAGTTTGTTAATATGATGCATTGACATTGCTGGGTAGTGAGTATTTTATCTTGGTTGAAAGCATGCTCACTTTGTTTTCCTTAAATGGCACATGAACTCATAAAATTGGAGGAAATGCTTACATGTATGACAGAAATGCAACTTGAATGTTTGAGGTATGTGAGGCAAAAAGCTTTCCCAAGCAGTCAGTTGGGTATTGCTGGGTGAAAGGAATCCGTGGAGAAAATACCCACCCCGTGAACGTTTCCTGAGCTGCATCTATGCAAAACCAGCACTCGTCTTTTGGGGCTGCCATTAAGTGACCAGACCTACTGATCTCCATGAGTACTTAGAGGCCAGGGGAAGCTCACTAAGGGCACTTAGATGCCCTGTGGTCCAGCTGCGTTTTTGCAGAAGGCCTCTTGCAAATCTCTCTCCTGCTGTGCCCCCCAGAAAGCCCTCTGAATCCTCCTTCTTGGAGAACTGCAGGTTGTGCAGCTGTATAACAGCACGGCTAACCCTCTTGGTTTAGTCTCTTGTGCCTTGGTTAGGGTGGAGCCCCTATGTAGGCTGCCAATAATGACTCCCCAAACCTCCTTTGACAGAACATGCCATTGCAGCATGTGTGATGGGGAAAGGACTGGATGCTTATCTTTTCTTGGCAAACCTCCTCCCTGTGATGGGGGACACAACATCAAGTGACAGTGGTTTTCCCGGCATCCTCACCTGTGTTGACAGTTTGGGTGGTGCTGTTTGAGAGGCGTTGGGTCTCTGTGCCTGCCTGTTGGCAGGAGGATGCTCTCTCTTGGTAATGGAGGAGACACTGCCACTTGAAGCTCTGAGTGTTTGGTCCTCTGTATCCATTTTTGTCTTCAGCATACTGGGAATAAGGCCTTTATTTTCCATTAGAAGAGTGGGCAGAGCCTCTTGAGTGCTGGAGAGCCACCAAGGTTTAGACACATGACTTCAGAAAGGGAGAAGTGGCTGAGAGCAAAGACATTCAAAGCCAGCAGCTAGAGGCTCAGGCTTTTAGAGATGGATTAACTCCTGTGCAATTTGTGGATGTTTCTGTCTTCATGTTGTTACTCGGAGCACTTTATATGAGCGAATGCAACTTTGCAGTCTTTCCTCCTTTTTTAGGGACGACTTCATTGGCAGAAGAAAAACATTGAAGGCAAACAGTATCTCAGCAATCTGGGAATGAGGAACACTTCTCATATGCTTCCCAGCATGGCAACTTTTGTAGCCAACAAGCCTGACCTCCAAGTCACCATCAAAGAAGAAAGCTGCCCACTGCCTTACAACAGCTCCTGGCCCCCTTTCCCAGACATCCCTCTGCCACAAGTAGTGTCCACAGCCTCCACAAGCAGCAGCCGGCCAGACCGCGAGACACGGGCCAGCGTCATCAAGAAAACGTCAGACATCACCCAGTCGAGAGTCAAGAGCTGCTAAGCCTTTGACGGTGTGTTTTTTTAGCTTTGTTTTGTTTGGTTTTGTATTTTACATTTCTCTAGGAGAGGTTCATCCCTTGACGCACACGAGACAAATCTAAGGTGAAGCTTTGGCAATATAAAACATTGCTGTGTCCGACTCCAGTGCCGGAGTGTTTTTAACTCAGGACTCCAGCTGTCAGTATGTACACCTGAACCCAGGCGGACCTCCAAGGTTGCTACATTTGGAAAAAAACCCCAAGAACTTTGGCCCACTTGCAGGTTCCAGTGTTTCATAAGAGGACCAACCGACCACAAGGGAAGTGGTGCTGCTGCACTTCTTGCTGTCAAGGCTGTGATGGAACTGAAAGCCTCAGAATGGAAGAGAAAATGTGAACTAGCTGGAATATTTTTAAATAAAGAAAAATCTATTGTGAATATTGTACATAGTGCAGTACTAGCAACGTTGCAGTCTGCTTGTGCACCTTATTAAGAAAGCACTTACGAAAGGCCTTTTATTATCTTGCTCTACTTAATGGCACATTGAAGGTCCCTCCCCACCTGTATTCTTTTCCAAGGCTATTCTTGCTAAAGTGTCTTTAAAGAATAGAGAAAGGAAAGAAAGTTAAAACTTCCCATGTGGATTTCATATGTTTTAAGACTGCTTTTCTCATGTTTGTTTCTAATCTGCTATGCTTGAATGCCGCGTGGTACAATAGGAAGAAAAAAGAAACCTATTACAGAGATATTATGCAAATTCCCAGATTTAAAAAAAGAAGAAGAAAAATACTCTAATTCTAACCAGAGCAAGCTTTTTTATTTTTTATACAGGGGAATATTTTATTCAAAGTAAAATTCTAAAGTGAATATAATTTTTTTTAATCTTTTCTACAGCAAATTTATAATTTTAAGATTCAGTCCTTGGTTATCAGCAGTTATTACATCCTTGTGGCACATTTTTTTTTTTAATTTTGTAAAGGTGAAATAGCTTTTATGAGCTCATGTAGCAACCAGATTATCCTGTGGATTGATAATAAATATGCTATATAGTTAAATTTTTAATAATCCTCTTGTTTGTCTCTCTTTTTTAGTCTTTCAGAAACCCCAGATGGCATGGGTTTGATAGGTGAATGTGACCTCTCGGAGTGAGCAATTAGCATGAGCCGCCTTTACAATTTCTGGAGCACCCATCTAACAGGATGGGAAGTACTGTACTTGAGACAGCTCGAGGTGGAAAGAGGAACTAGAGCTTAGAAGTGGCGTACTCGAGTTTGGCCTCATGTGCAGAGGTTGGGAGTTGGGGCACCTCTTCTGCTGTTATTCTGTGGTTGGGCTTTGAGCAAGTCACCTCATGGAAGGGATCTTGTGAAAGTCCATCCCCCCACCCAACGCAGGCTCAGCTGTGCTTGCCCCATTCCTGGTAGATCTCTGTTTAGCTTGCTCGCGGTTCCCTTGTCTGGAAAAATCTCTTTTTGCAGAGTTTCAAGCAGTAACTCCTTATTAGTGGAATGAATTGGAAGTCAAATAAACATTCCCCAAGGCATTCAACATCTACCACGTGATGGCAAGTTCTGATTCCTCTGGGTCTTCGAGGGAAGCTGCTGAGTATCTGATTAAGGGTGTGCAGTGGCTTGCAGGGTTGCGTCGTGGTGGTGGATGACAAGCCATGCCATTGACTCTGTGAAGTGCTGTATGCTTTGGGCTGGCACTGGCATGGGCAGAAGTTGAGAGCACTTACCCTCTTGCAGTTTTTCAAGCTGTTGGAAGTTGAACAGATTGATTCAGGTATGTAAAATACATGGACACAGAGTGTACTTCAGGTGTGATTACCATTCTGATACCAACCCGACAGACAGCTGAGCTGAGTGCTGTGTATATTGGGCTGATGAGCAGTAACGTGCACAGAAATGGGTGCATCACAGGGAGATGTTCTAACTGGCTGTTGAAAAGGGAAAGCAAACAGTAGGATTTTGCTGTGTTCTTAACCTGATGCCACTATTCCAAATTTCATTACAAGTCTGTGTGAAACTTGCAATTTTGTCTTGCCCACCCACTGCACAGTGGCCTGGGAAGACAAGGTTGGAGTTTTGGTTGGGGTTGGGAGGAGGAGGAAGCCCCAAGCAGTATTTGAAGTGAGGCTGAAAACTCGTAATGGTTAAAATCATTGTATGTAAACTTTCTGGGCCCTGTCCCTTTCCCTTGGTTGTGTGCTCACCCTTCCAGTGGCCCTCTAGGTCCAGAGGCCACGAGGTTTGGTCTTCCTCCAGGAGGTTGTGTATATGCATGTGTGTGTGTGCAGTGGTGTTACAGTGAGTCTCCGGCAGCCCGAGTCCTTTGCCAGCAGGGTTATGAGGCCCGTGGCAGGTTTCTTTTTCTGGGTTTTGGGGCTCACTTGGGATTATTTTTATATTTTCTTAACACTGTCTGCTTTGATTTTTGGAAGTCTTTCCAAACTTCCAAGCTAAAGTTTGGAAGTTGCTCTGTAGCATCTCCTAGCCCCTTTTAAGGTAACAGGCTCTTGTTTCTTAGGGAGGGCCTATAGGGTCACAGAAAAGCCGGGGCTGGAAGGGACCCTGGGGCACATCGGGTCCAACCCTCTGTTGAACAAGGATCTTAGAGTAGGTTATCCAGGGCCCTGTCAAACCAAGTCTTGAATATTTCCAGCAAGGAAATTCTCTTCTAGGCTTCATGAATCCCTTTCTTCCAGCCTTTCTTCATGTGGCAAGTTCCCTGGCCTGCCACTGGCCTGCAGGGTAGGGATGTGGTTGGGGCTGGAAGCTGCAGGTGGAAAGTGGCTGGAAAGGGGCTGTCTGGGGAGACTTGAGGCTGGGAGAGGAGTCATCTCCTGATGTATTTTTGTTGTGGGGAAGGAAGAGTTGGGTTAGGTAGAAGAGAAAGCCCAGAGCTGCAGTTGTGCTGGAGCTGGGAAGGGGCTGCCAAACTCAACCGAGGGCTGATGCTCGAACCCTCCTCTTGGGAAGACTTGTTTTTGGAAAGGGAAGGCTGCAGCGCCGGGACTGAGGCTGAGCCTAGGGCAAGGGTCAGGGCTGAGGGAAAGAGAAAACCCAGTCACGTGAGGCTGGAAACATCATGCAATTTAAACTAAGCGCTGGCGCTCATCTTCTCCTCCGAGGAGTATTTAGTCTGCGGACAGTGAGAGGCTCTTGCCTTTGGCTCAGCCTGAGTTTAGCATTAAGAGTTAAGGCCGAGAGAAAGCCCAGAGGTAGGGTTGTGTGGGGGCTGGAAAGCATCTTCCAAACTAAACAGAGCTGACTCAAGGCTTTTGCTTTTCTGAAAGCAGGGCTGCTGTTTACCTCTGCCATGGCCTGCTCCCTCCTCACCATTCAGATTGGTGGTGTTAAATGTTGGCACGTCTCTGCAGGCCTCCAGGCAAGTGGCCGTGTCCCATTGCATTATATACTGTGAGAGGCAGTGGGCTTTCCTCGTTCGTAGCAGCGGTTTGAGCTCCCTGACCCTCACCCATGGCATTGAGGAAGCATCTTGGGCGGCCTTGTGCCTTCCTGCAAAGCCCCTTTTTATGTCTGACCTTCTTGCACAAGTGGTCCCTGACCTCAGTCCTGTGTGTCCGAGAGGGAACACATTTGCCCTTTATGGCAAGACATTTTGGCTTTCTCAGTCCCTGAGGCTCACTCAGGTGCCTACACGGAGCCTGGCCTCCAACGGGACTGCTGAAGAGGAGTGAGGACTGAGCTGCCTTTTCTGTGTGTCCTGTGTGACTTTGGGTGAGAGCCTGCCTTCAGCAAGCCATGCTGGTCACTGGGGAAAGGAGCTGGTTGCCCAAGGGCTGCCCAAGTTTTTCTAGGTATATAAATGTTTGTCTGCAAAGCAAGCTGTCACTTGCCAGGAGAAGGATTTGCTACTCTTAGCTTAAGCTATCTGAAAAAGCCCAGCTAGAACGCAATCTGGCCACTGTCATTAAAGACAACAAAAAATGTTTTTACAAATATATTAAGAAGAGAGCCAAGGAGAATCTCCATCCTTTATTGGATGCGGGGGGGAACATTGCCACTGAGGATGAGGAAAAGGCTGGGGTACTTAATGCCTTCTTTGCCTCAGTCTTTAAAAGGCAGACCAGTTATCCTCAGGGTACTCGGCCCCCTGAGCTGGAAGACAGGGACGGTGAGCAGGATGAACCCCCCATAATCCAAGAGGAAGCAGTCAACGACCTGCTACGCCACCTGGATGCTCACAAGTCTATGGGGCCGGATGGGATCCACCCGAGAGTGCCGAGGGAGCTGGCGGAGGAGCTCGCCAAGCCGCTCTCCATCATTTATCGGCAGTCCTGGTTAACGGGGGAGGTCCCGGACGACTGGAGGCTTGCCAATGTGACGCCCATCTACAAGAAGGGCCGGAAGGAGGATCCGGGGAACTACAGGCCTGTCAGCCTGACCTCTGTGCCAGGGAAGATTATGGAGCGGTTCGTCTTGAGGGCGCTCACAAGGCATGTGCGGGACAACCAGGGGATCAGGCCCAGCCAGCACGGATTCATGAGAGGCAGATCCTGCTTGACCAACCTGATCTCCTTCTATGACCAGGTGACCCGCCTAGTGGATGAGGGAAAGGCTGTGGATGTGGTCTACCTGGACTTCAGTAAGGCCTTTGACGCTGTTTCCCACAGCATTCTCCTCGAGAAGCTGGCGGCTCACGGTTTAGACAGGTGTACTCTGCGCTGGGTAAAAGACTGGCTGGACGGCCGGGCCCAGAGTGTTGTGGTGAATGGAGTTAAATCCAGTTGGCGGCCGGTCACGAGCGGTGTTCCCCAGGGCTCAGTTTTGGGGCCAGTCTTGTTCAATATCTTTATCAATGATCTGGATGAGGGGATTGAGTGCACCCTCAGTAAGTTTGTAGACAACACCAAGTTGGGCAGGAGTGTTGATCTGCTCAAGGGTAGGAAGGCTCTGCAGAGGGACCTGGACAGGCTGGGTCGATGGGCTGAGGCCAATTGTATGAGGTTCAACAAGGCCAAGTGCCGGGTCCTGCACTTCGTCCACAACAACCCCATGCAGCGCTACAGGCTTGGGGAAGAGTGGCTGGAAAGCTGCCTGTCGGAAAAGGACCTGGGGGTGCTGGTCGACAGCCGGCTGACCATGAGCCGGCAGTGTGCCCAGGCGGCCAAGAAGGCCAATGGCATCCTGGCCTGTATCAGAAATAGTGTGGCCAGCAGGAGTAGGGAAGTGATCGTGCCCCTGTACTCGGCACTGGTGAGGCCGCACCTCGAATACTGTGTTCAGTTTTGGGTCCCTCACTACAAGAAGGACGTTGAGGTGTTAGAGTGTGTCCAGAGAAGGGCAACGAGGCTGGTGAGGGGTCTGGAGAACAAGTCTTATGAGGAGCGGCTGAGGGAACTGGGGTTGTTTAGCCTGGAGAAAAGGAGGCTGAGGGGAGACCTCATCGCTCTCTACAACTACCTGACAGGAGGTTGTAGCCAGGTGGGTGTCGGTCTCTTCTCCCAGGTAACAAGTGATAGGACGAGAGGAAATGGCCTCAGGTTGCGCCAGGGGAGGTTTAGATTGGACGTGAGGAAAAATTTCTTTACTGAAAGAGTGGTGAAACATTGGAACAGGCTGCCCAGGGAAGTAGTTGAGTCACCATCCCTGGAGGTATTTAAAAGACGTGTAGATGAGGCACTTAGGGACATGGTTTAGTGGACATGGTGGTGTTGGGTCGACGGTTGGACTCGATGATCTTAGAGGTCTTTTCCAACCTTAATGATTCTATGATTCTATGAAAATGAGGAGTAGTTGAAGGGGAAAGGCAGGCACCTCCAATTTAAGCCATGCATTAACCTTTATGTAGCTAAAGCAAGTTACGTGGTTGCATCTCGCGTCTCGTCGTTCCACACAAGAGTTGGCACCAGCGTGCTGGTGGCTGGGTAGCTCAGATCGCTCTCCCCTTGGTCCTGCGAGGAGGGCAGCTGAGCTGCAAATCCACTAACCCCCACCCTGCTCCGGTAGCTGCGCAATAGGAGACGCACACACATACCTCTGGGAACGGTGTGCATACTTGGTAAATTCCCCTCTTCCCAGGGCTTATATGTTTGAAGCTCTTCCAAGAGGTATCCAAGCACAGGAGTTACAGTACGTACCCATAACAATGTTCATCAGAGAGAATATCCACCACGCAAAGGTGGTGACGCCTCTGCAACTTGCTCAGACCAAAAGCAGTTAGCCAACCGCAGGGTGATGTAAATGCAAAGGAGGATTTCTTCGGGCTGGGACATCAGACGTTTATTCTGAAATGCCATGTTTGATTATGTTTGTTATCTGTGCTTGCAAAACTACGCAAAGTCATAAAGAACCATCCAGCCTTTAATAGCACAACCGCCAATTCGGTTCTGAAACACTGGAAACTAGATGCCTGTCCATTAGCACTATGAGTAATACCAAGTTAATCTCGTCATGCAATTTTGTGATGTGGTCAGCAGGTGAGCCTGCAGAAATCTCCCTGAGAGGAGACTGAGCGGGAGGTAAGGGCCAGGCTCTCCCCTTGCAACGCCTGCACAGCTTGTGGCCAGGGTGCTGCCTGTGCTCTGCCAGCTCAAGCAGTCCCCTTCAGGGGAGCTCAGCTAACAAGGAGCTGTGATAGCAAGGTCTCTGGCAAAGTCTAATCCCCTTGAAAGGGCTGTCCATGGGGCTCAGGTAGGAGAAAAGTCATCTGGGGAGCAGCAGAACTGGAGAAGACCAATTTGCTTGGGATCTGGGCTGTGTTCAGAGGTGTTTCCTGGGGTGTGGGATATTGCTGAAGCTCTCCTGTCAGTTAGGGCACTCGTACAGCCTCCCTCCCTCCCACCCACCACCTGGTCTCCTTACAAACTTTCTAGTGAAGGGTTAACCTACACAGCATCCTCTTCCTCCATGAGGACCTAGTGAGAGTTGTCTCTTCCATCCAGGCACCTGTTTTCTCAAACTTGTAGGAACTTCTAATCCGTAGGACACGTCCCCTTCTTTCAGAGCTGATTGACAGTGACTGCAGAGTTGCAGAACAGTTTGGGTCAGGAGGGACATCTGGAGGTCACCTGGCCCAACCCCTGCTCCAGAACTTCAAAGGTAGGTCAGGCTGCTCAGAGCCTTGTTCGGTCAAATTTTGTGTATCCCCATGGATGGAGACTCTGCTGCCTCTCTGGGCCCCTGCTCAGTGGTTTCACTGTGCCAGGGGTGTGGGGGGACACAGGCATGCCGACACGTGTCTCAGATCCTTGCGAAATCGGGGCTTTAGTCTGTGGAGCTGAAGGCTCCCCGTGGTGTCAGCTGGGGACCTGGCTGCATGAGGTACTGGAGCCGCGGAGAGAGCTGCTTTGAAGTCTGAGAAGAAGTGAGGAGTGGCATTATTTAGTGAAAAGGAGATTATAGAGCACAGGCTCCTCCTGTATTTGCAGATTTACCACAAGGGGAATCACCCCCCTTTTACTATGGGTGCCTTTGCCCTTGGCTATTGCTGACACCCATCGCCTGGGCTTGTGTTTCTTGGGTTTTTCAAAATTGACTGGAGTCAGCCTACCCTCACTCGGAGAAGGCACCAAAGTATAAATATTTCTGTAGCACCTGAGAAAAAAATAGAGGTCAAGTACAGGGTCTTGGGGGTTTAAAAGGTGCAAGTCTGACACATGCCGTGAGGGTAATTTTACACACTCTTCTGCTTCCATCCCAAACATGAGTTTACTGAGCGGATGGTGCCTCGAGGTAGATGGTATTTCCATAGAGGGAATATGTGTGTAGGAGATTAAATTACAGACAAAGCAGTTAAGTGAAGCTGGGTTAGATCTGTTTGGAGGGGTTCTGTTCCCTTGCCCAAGAAAGCTAAGCCCAGGCATGTCCATTTTTTGCAGGAGAGTTAATAATGAATATAAATGATTTTTTTCTTGAGTTTGGAAGGGGCCAAGAGAGCTGCTGGAGGACTCCTGCGAAGGCAGGATCATCCTTTCTGTAACTCAACTGAAATAATGGAAAAGATGAGGGAGAACATGAAAAAAATGAAACAATGGCCCCAAGCATAAAGTTATCCAGGTGTGCTTATGAGTCACATGTTACAACCCAGGTTCCCACTGGTGTCTGGGGCTGCCACTCCTGACATCCTTCTGGAGCCCGGCAAGATCCTCTCACATAAAGATACTCAAATCCTGTTCAAAATGGCGATAGGTGAGTCAGCTCAAAATTCCCCAGGATCAGGCCCTTATTTTTTCCCCCAGCGTGTAGCAATGGCCTCGGTTCCTGGTTGCATGTAACCACCTGGCCATGCCCCTCCTTCCCTCCCTCGCATGCACGAGCTCCCTTGGTAGGATCAGCATTGGGGCAGGCGGTGAAGCTTGGTTTATGTCCCGACACACCGTGCCTTTGTTGGAAGTAACTGGGAGGCAGTAGTACGTAACCTGCACACCTCTTTGCCACAGGACTGCAAAATACATTCACTCTGCACTTGGATAAATGGGAGAAAGACGCATCTGTAGGAAGCGTGAAAACTGCCCGTGCCTGTTCACGCTTTGGGTTTCCTCAAGGCTCCTTGGAGTCACCGGGTTTGCTGCAGGGCTTCAGCCTGGGCCAGCAGAAACCAGCTTCGCCTTTAAATCTTTCCCCTCTCACCCAAAATGCGTCTCTTTCTCTTTTCTTTCTCTCCTACCTTGCTTGCAGCTGGGGCTTCCCCCAAAGACGAAGAACCGGTGCTGCCATACACCCTTTGCTCCAGCCTCTCCTTCCCTGTTGCTGGCTCTGGTCGGCTGCCTGGTAGGGGGGCCAGGAGGTGGCCACGGCATGGGGCTGTGCAATGGTGGAAGGGTGTACATGTGGGCCATGGGCTGGGACTGCCCGGCTCGCATCCTCAGATGCCTGCAGGAAGCACTCCTTACCCCTTGCACCCCTTATGGCAGCATCCCATCTGGTAACACAGGCAACAGGCCGGATTAGCTTCGTCCCCGCTGCCTCACGTTAGTTGTTTCTGCTGTCTGTCTGTTAATTACTTTTGCTGATCGGATTTCATGAGGAGGGGCCGGTGGCCGGGACTTGCTGGCACACGTGTGGGCATTTCTCCTGCTAGAGAGGCTGCTCTGCCTCCCTGCCGATGCCGTGGCAGAAGAAAACAGCCCGATGACCTTTTCAGCCAGTGCTTGGAGGAAGATTTCCCCCTCTGTGGTAAGAGCAGCAGGTGCAGGATTTTTCTGTCAACAATGAAAATAGTGGTGGGGAGGAAGGAAACTATGGGGGCCAACAGCGACTGCTGCCACAGACGGCGCTTTGTCCGGGACCATGGGCTTTCTGAGGAGGTGAAGGTGGTTGCAGTAAGGCTTGGGATGCATGAAATTCAGCTACTGAACGTTACAGCTCCTTGAATGAGCTTTTCTCTGTGTGTGGCAGCTTTAAATATATTGGCAAAGGCAGAGGAAGCCCTATCTGAGTTCAGTTTGTTATTTTTTGATGAGTAGCTGATGATAGGTAGCTCCTTTGGGCCGGTTCTGCTCTCAATTACACGCCTGTAGACTAAATAATTCAGCAGCAGCTAAAAGGTGCACTGTCGAGCTGCCCGCAGCTGCAGCTCTGAGCACTGCCCGGCCTCCTCAATGAATTTTGTGCGGAGCTAATTTTGGACTGGCATAAGGAGGTGAAACGTCAATGGAAACAGTTCCTTATTTTATACAGGCTAATGTTGGTGTAGGGATGGTGGAGAGGAATCAGAGTTACTGTTTTTATTTTAGTTTTGTAAGGACTACCGCTTTCAGACCCTAGTGCTGTAGCTGCTCTCGGGAGGATACCTGATAGCGCTGCCTTCATTCCCTCCACTCACTTGATGTACAATTTCTCAGCTGATTTGTACACCTCATCCTGCCCTTTAAACTTAGTACCTTTGCATATGTTTTTCCAGACTGTTTCTTAGGAGAAGGTGAACTTTTAAGGCGTTCAAACCCAGGCGGCAGGCTGGGATTTGCCAGGGTGGTGTTGAGTTATTAATCCCTTGCAGTTTCTGCCCTGAGATGTGGGGGAGCAGCAGGAAACACGGCGAGTGCTGAGGACGTTTGCTGTAGCACTTGCTTTTGCATGTGCCTTTTTAAAGATGTTATCTCTCACAGTCAATGTTGTCAAGTTTCAGTTTTCGGTAGTATTTTTACTCTCAGGCAAATTTGTTTTTTTTTTTTTTTTCCTTTTTTCAAAGAACTAAAAAAAAAAATAATGCCACCCAACCCACTGTAACATTTTAAAGGCCATTTTTTGTTCTTGTCGCATGTGACAAGGCACAGGTCTGTCGGGTGCAGCAACCGGGATATCTTTCTGAACGCAGTTCTCTTAAGGGCAAGAAAATATGGACATGTAAATAGAGGTGTGGGCTTGTTTCTGGTGCAAGCCCCTGAGAGCTAATGGATGTTAAAACCTGCTTAATGCCTGTGGCAGTGGGGTCAGTCTTGCCACTTGGGGCAGGCTGTGCCGAGCTCCCCCCGGCCGCTTTGCCCAACCTTAGGAGCTCGCAGGAGGTAGCGGCATTCACATTTGGCCGCCCAGGTGCCCGCAGGGCTGCTGCAGCACCAGCCCCGGCTCCTCCCGCATTCATTTTTGTTTTCCATGTCGCTTCCCCTCACCACTTGCTTTCTTTGGCCGGGTTTTAACCGTTTCACACGTGCACAGTGTGACTCCAGCAGCTGGAGCCTGCTTCATACCCCTTTCGGTCTGGTCCTCCTTTATCCCTCCCTGGTTGCCTTCGCCTGCACGCTCCCCCATCAGTTTGCACAGCCCCACCGACCCCCACCACCCCAGCTCCCGACTTTCTCCATGAAAATGAAATGGCTCGGTGCTTTCACCTTCTCATAAATAGTCTCCAGCAGCGCTCTGGGTGTCTGTAGGGAACACACCGACACCTTCCTATCCCTGGGGCAGGGACCAGCATTACCCATTCCGCTGCCCAAGGCTTTTCCCTCCAGCGGACAGTCACGCGATGGAAGAGGATAAAAATTCACCTGGATTCTATAAAACATGGCACAGAGCAGCCCTGAATCAGCAGTGTGGGGCTTTCCCCTGCCCCAAAAAACTCCCTCGCTCCTCCTGACTTGATGCGGGGGGCATGGCTTGGGCAACCCTGCGCCGGCAAGGGTATGCATGCACCCATGCACCCACGCAGCCTGGCTGCCTTCACAGGATGCTGCACCTGCCCACGGGGTGCTGCCGTACCCCGCTCCACACAGCCACATCACCGCTGGCACGAGTGAGGAGGCCCCTGCAGGCAATACTGTTCAAGATGCCTTTCCCTAAAAGCTGTTTCCCTGAAGGTTTCCGCTGCCCCGGCACCCGCGGCGTGACTCATCCTTGTATTTGCACTTTTTGCAACTTCCTTTTGCATTTGCCATACTTTGCTGGAGAAAATGAGATGATTCCTGTTTTGCTGGAAGGCCTTACAGTGCCATGGCACAGTGCATTTTGGGAGAATATTGCTATGTTTCTGGTGACTGCTGTTTGGAGACACAAGTTTCTTGGTACTACAGAGAGACTTTATGAACACTTTTGGTTGGTTGGTGGAGGAAAATTTACAGGGAAAATGTAAATTATGAGCACGAGCAAAGCTGATACAAGACCTCTTCCTGAGCATTTCAAAGGGCTCTTCTAAAATGAATCAAATTTCAGTGCGAACATCCTGCAAAAACCCCAGAGGATCCGTTTAGGATCAGTTACCTAGAGATCAATGACCCGCTGTGCCATGCCTGGCCCCCTCCACTCTCCTGGGGAGGCTGCTGCGCACCCGCATGCCCCACGCCAGGCTAAGCGCATCCTCCCTCCCGGACCGGGATGCAGCCGAGCATCCCAACTGGCTCCTGCCACAGCTGGAGAGTGGCAGCGCAGTGCTCCCTGCTGGCACAGCGACTGGTAAATGTGAGCTGGGGGCGTCCTGACACTGTAACAGCAAGTCTTCCTTTGCACGGCCCGTGATGGCCGCCTCTGCTGAAGTTACCATCACCAGAGCCCGTTCATTTTATGGTTTTGCACAGTTTCAGGTTCCAGATGGGATGGAAGAGAAGTGAAACCGGAGCAGTGCAATAGATAGCAAGGAATTACATTTACAGTAAGTCCACATTTATTCACGGAAATCTGGTTAACTAGGTTCTAAATAGTTTTACTTAAATCTCTTAAGTTTCCATCTAAATAAGGTCTTTGGAAGCAGACAGATGATACTAAATCAAGTTCACTGCAGGCTTAGCTGCGGGAACAAGTTACCCCATCCAACAGATCCACTCTGTCTGCAGCAAATGCTAATTTGAGGTAATGTAGCCTTGATGAAAGGGAAAAAAGGGAATTAGCTAAAGGAGCATCCGTCCCAGTGGGTCAGAGGGATTATATTTTTATTTAGATGCTTTAATTAACCGAACACGGTCTCCTTGTGTAAGCAGCTTCTCGCTGCTCCAGGGGATGGAGGGCGTTCAGGTGCAGGACGGCCGTATCCATGGCCGCTTTGTTAGGATCATTACCCCTCTCGCTCTCTACGCATGTAAACACCACAGACCCGCCAAGCTAAAACAACATCCCAGCTGGGTCACTTCAGGTAAAGCCAACAGGATGTGCAATGACTTCCCTTCCCTCGGCGGCAGCACAAACAGCCCCAGCGCCCCACTGGGAGCCGGTACCCGCGGCCAGATGCACGCTGTCCATCAGCAGTGGTGGCTGGCACCCTCTAAATAAGAGTCTTTTTTTTTTTTTTTTCCTGTGCTAAATGACGTGCGATGCCGGGCCGCTCGATTGCCTTACAAAGGAAAGCCCGGGCTCGGCAGGGGTGCAGCTGCCTGGTTTATTTTTGTCATCCTTTGGATGTTTCTTCGTGTGCTGACTTCAAGGAAGTTGTTACGAAGATAGGCTTCAGTTTTAAAGAGCGGCATGAGGAAAAGCAAGCTGCCCGCCCCAAGCCAGTTGCCTCCAGTGGAAGGAGGGGAAGGCCATCAGGGATGGGGTTGGGCTCCGAAGCCCAGAAATGGACCTAAACACTGCTGGAAACGAAGGACGGAGGAAAGTGGGGTTGAGGGTTTCTAGAGAAGTGCTGCCATGGGGTCTGGGAAAGGACGTCCCGCCCAGCACCTCTGCTGCTTTTTCCGATGGCTTTGGTTGATCTGGAGAAGAACGTGGCTTGTCTCTTAGAGTTACAACAGCTCTCATGGTATATCCCTAAAGCCTGCGCTAAGTAACCCCCCAAGCTCCTCATTAAGACAGAGCTAGTTAGCAACGATATCCTCCAGGACCGCTACCCACACCAGCTCGGATGCTGCTGCCCGGGGTACCTCTGCATCAGGAGTGCAGGGCCTATATGGCCATACCCTGACGTCCAGAGGGCTCAGGCTGGTGGGAACTGCTGTAGCTCACAAGCCAGTTGCATTTTGCCCAGATGCCTCTCTCTGTGGCAAACTAGCTGTGTTTGGCCAAAGCCTGAGTCCCCTTTCTGAACGCTGTGTCTTGGTTTGAGAGGAGTGGGGACCCTCTTTCTGGGAAGGGTAAATCATGCTCTTGCGTAAAAATTTGTGCCAAATTTATGCCCAGAATTTTATCTGCATGATAAAATTTATCTGCATTGGCTGACGCCAGTTCTTCTGGATTTTTGGCAGAGACCGAGCTGGTGAAGACCTTACTCTTAGGAGTATCCTCTGGCCTTCAGCTTGGTTTGAAGATCTTTTACATGCCCCTTATTGTAGCAGCAGCACCCTTCACAAATTTGAGAGTCAGTCAGTCAGTCAGTCCTGTCCTTCACCTGACAGTCTGCACACCTCCTTATGCATCAAAAAATACCAGTGGCTGTTTTTGCCACAGTGCTGCCCTGGAAACTCACACTTGATACTTTCTCCACCAGGAACCCCACACCGTACACCATTGCTGCTTTCCAGGATCCAGGGCAGAGCCTGACTGCCTTGTTTCCAAGCTGCCTACCTTCATGCTTACAAATAAAACAGTATAAATAATTTATAAACTTTTTTAAAATTAAAGATCATTCCTCTCTGGCCCCATTTCTATTTAAAATCCTGCTAAACTGAGTGTCGCCTGCAAATATGGGTGCATTTACTATCAGATGGGCAGTACTGCCCGAGAGCATTGGGCTCAGCTCCATTTTCATCACAACTGGGCAGCAGTTTTGGGGAAGTCCAACCATACTTTCCATAGGGACTGCACCCTCACTCTGCTTTTGTATATCTCTGGTAGGTGTTTCTGCCCTGCTGGGAGCAAAACTCCTTTTCTCATTGCTTCCCCTGACTGAGTAAATATATGCTCAGTGCCGTGGCATTGTTCTTTGGGTTTGGGCTGTTTCCAGCTGATTAATTATTACAGCCACACGTAGTTTTTACAACAGGAGGACGGGGATGTGCGTCAGATCACTGGCCCGACTGGACCAGTATCCTGTCTCCAGGATTTTGGACAAGATTATTGGAGCCAGGTCAAGGTTAGAGTGAATTTTTCCTTGGTAAATCCTCCCAGTGTTTACTAATCAGCATTTTGGAGAGTTTATGAGCTGGATGTTGCATCTGAATGACTGTATTTAATAGTCCCGATGGACACACCTTGCACAAATGTGTCTGATTCCTTTTTGACCCTGTTCATGCCTTTAGGCACTCCAGTATCCCCTGACAATGAGTTTCTCCATCCAGCTACACGTGTGAAAAAGTACTGCTCTTCAACTGCTTCAGAGCAATTGCCTGATAATTTAACCATAAAACAAACATTCCGATTTCGTCAGATATACAGGCTAGGAAAGTGAAGACATGCCGTATGTGCTCAGATTTCCCAGAACCATGTGCATGGTTTGGGCACACGGTAAATCTCAGTTACTTGGACAAATGCATTAGCAAGTGAGAGTCTTCAGTGACACTCCCTGGGCACACGTAACTGGTCCCACCTCTGCAGGAGCCCAGCTGAGACCTACAAAAACTAGGTTTACTGGGTCACTGAGGCACCAAATGGAGACAAACAGTTGCACGAGAGTTGCTGTTCGTCAGCTGGTGCTCCTGGGCGAAAGGCGGCAGGGTGAGTGTGCAGGGGCCCTGCAGTGCTGTGGCGGCAGCAGCGACGACTTCCCGGGGCACCAACCTGAACCGGGGCCGACCCTTGCTTAAGGGTCCCGTGGCATGGACTGGAGCAGCGTAACCATACCGAGGGACTAAAAATAGCAGCTAGCTAATCGGTGCTGTGCTAAGCGCGTGGGGGTTTGTACAAAAGGCGGGTTGGAAGAAGCACTGCGGACGCCAGGAGGCCTGCCGGCGTGAGCGGCGCTTTCAAGCATCAGCAGCTGAGCGAGAGCAAGCGCATCGCCGGTCCCCGCTGCTACGGAAAGTGCTCTAGGGCTGCCTGCCGTCGCGCTACCTGCCTGACAGCGGGGGCACAGCACCCCCCAAAGAGGCAGCGCATGCAAATGTCTTGCACATCTGTACTTCCGACTATGCAAAGAAAAAAGCCCGTCGTGTGCAATGAACAAACTTATTTTTGAGAGTTTTTTAAAAGCTCTTCCTTCACGCCATTGTCTGGTTTTCACTGAAGAGCGTTACTTTCTTTCAAAGAGGAAGCAGGTGCTTAGAAAGGATTTGTTTTTGCAGCAGAGGGAAACGGCAGGGCGTGTGGCCTTAGCTCAGCCTCATGTTGCCTGGTTCAGAAAGCCCTGCTCTCGGCAGAGCCGCTTGCACTGAGCAACCCTCCAAAGCCCAGCCTGCGAGGTGGTGGGCTGCAGCTGGCCTTACCTTCCCGGGGCGACCCGGGGTGCACACACGCTCACCCGTGTGCACACATGTGCCTGCACACACATGCACAGGCTGTCCCCGCTGTCGACCCTTAGCTGGCGAACAGCGAACTGAACGGCAGCAAGCTGTCTTCATTTTTTCTATCAGACAAAAAGCAGAGATAAAAGGCAAGTTTCTAAGGTGACAAAACGGAGCTGAAAACAAGCGTCGTTGTCAGTCAGGGGCCATATACAGTATTCTCTACCTTTGGGAGTCTTGCAAACTTTAGCTACAAAGCCTAGAGATGAAAGGGAAGGGAAGGGGCAGGAGAGAAAGATGATACTGACTGTTTCTCTGTCCTTCTCTTTGTCTGCAGACTTCTTCTACCCTTTCTTTCCAACTTGGATGAAAGTGGCCACCGGACTAAGAAGTTTCTGAGCAGGACCTACTAGCCAGAGAAGCAGCTGGCATGGCTGCTTCTCCAGAAACCAAGCTGAAACCAAGATTTTTTTTCTCCCAATTCACAGGCTTTTCAAAGAAAGAAACACAGGTAATCAGTTTTAACCAGAGATTTATTTTATCTCATTGCTTCACTGATACTTTGACCATTTCGTAGCAGCTGTGGATGAAATGCTGTTTCATTACGCAGGATTTACAAGCCCGGGGAAAGTTCCCGCTAGCCACCCTCACTTTCCTTCTCTGACAGCAGTTTGCACGCGTGCTGAGCCAGGGTGGCTTTCCCGCATGTGGCTGCGGCATCTGTGCCCAGATGGATGCTCTGTGCGGCCCTGGGGACCGGCAGCAAGAGGGACCACGCTAGAGACGGACCGATTTCCTGGCTGTCCAGTGACAAGAGACCCTCAGGGCAAGGCTGGCGCAGAGTTGAGGAGCAGGGGTCGGCTCCCTCTTGACACCCCACGTGAGAGCACCTGTCCCCTGCATAAAGCTGAGCCAGGGGAGAACCGAGCTCTGTGTCATGCTGGGGATGGAGTCTCCATATCCTGAGCGAGTCCTTTATTTCTGCTTTGCTGTGCCGTGACTCCTGAGTTCGTGAGCAAATGCTGAGACCTGAATTGGTTATTTTTTTTCTAGCAGCAGTGAGGCAACTTCCAAATGCAACAGAACATGATATGATACATACATCAGATGTCATCCCCACTTCACCGGGACAGTGCTAAGACAGGAGTCTGACACACAGCAGTCTTTGATCTGCGTTAAACATGCAATCACCTGTTTTTAAGCCTGGCTCGCCTATCTAAGGGAGAACCATGCATTTTCTTCATGCCTCAAGAGTGGGTAACTGCACCCCATGAGGGTTTATCACTTCCCTTAAGCTCCGTGCAATGAACAGTCATGTAAGTTCTTGAGCACCTTGCTTGCTCACGCTGGTACAGCTTGCTCTGTTCACGGGCAGGAGATGCTCTAGCACACTGAAATAAGCATCTATTTTGGTCTGCAAAACCTGTGGATTACCTGTGCATTCAGCAGAAAGCAATCAACCTGCAATATTTCAGTGTGTAATCTGTGAAGACTTTTCTCTTTAAAATTGACGCTGTATTGTGTTAGCTGTCCATGGCAGCCGCTTCCGTTCCCCTGCAGATGTCTGGTATTGCTCAACGCAGGAGCTGCCTGGGCACGAGCAGGGGAGGGGGACAGCGTGCTCGGGCCTCCCCCCTCAGCGGTGCTTTGCACAGGCCCTGTTAAATGGAAGGGAGAAAAGAAAAGAAACGGGAACTTCTTTCTGGAATCGTATCATCCCAAAACTGAGAGAAGAAGCGAAATTTAAATAAAAAGGACTGGTTTTAGTAAAGGGTGGTGAACTTACTAACCTTGCAGTGAGCAGTTCCAGTGCTGTGGTCTATGGAGGAATGGCTGGATTCAGTACAACAGTTTCAACTCCTTATTTCCAGTCACTAATATGTATTAAATATCAGCCGGCGTTATATGAAACATTCCCTTGGTATCTTCCAATGCGCAGGGAAATGTCAGACTACCTCTGGAGTGAAATTTAGCCAAAGAAATCTGCTTAAGCCTCAGTTTCCAAGTTATTAGTAAAGCATTACATGAGAGAAGGTGCAGCTTCATACCTCCACTGTGGTTAGTATGACAAGTCACATACTTCTAGCCTAAAAAGAAATAGCATTTTCACTATTTTTCTGTGCCTGCATTAAGGGTCAGAAAAAGAAACAATACCAAAAAAGAAAGAAAGAAGGAGGAAAAAGAATAAATGCCAAACTCATGGTTGTGAAATCACACTTTGCAGCTGAAATTTCCCTCAAAAACACCTGACACAATAGCAACATGGGCCTGATTTTCATATGAATAGTTCATATGATTTTCACTTATGAAAGCTGATAGCAGCAGGAACTCGCACCCAGCAGGACTTTCAGAAGTGGGTGGATGGTAGAGACCAAATGGCAAGTCAGGAAGTTTTTGGCATCAACTGTAGTGCAAATCTGGCCTGAAATCCTTACTAAAGCTCTAGGAAAAGAACCTGCTAGCCTTGCAGGTATCACCAGGCACTTGCCGACTCTGCTCTGGTGGGAAAAGGGCCCTGAGGTTTCCTCTGGTTTCATCACTGCATCTCCCAGGTATGGTCAAAGGCAGTGTTGATCAAAAAAGGAAACCCTGTTTGCAGGTTGTAAATGGGGAAAAATAGGATAAACCCAAGTGTCGTTCTGTAGTGTATGTGACTAACCCATAAAAAGATGCACTGAGTTACAATTTCTTTAGGAAAATAAATAAAAACTATGACATGCTCCCTCTTAGCTTCCATAAGGTAAAACTTCAGTGTGATCCAAAGGTCAGAAAGCAGCGTCTCCTCTCAAAGAAATGTAGGACAAAGCATTTCTTGAAATATCAGTGAAAAGTATTGTATTGGGTATTTGATAAGCTTCCCATCCTCCAGATGATATATGCATCTGTTGCTCTGCGAATAAGAGAACATTTCATATTCCTTGGACAAAACTAGGCTAAGATGGAATTACAGCTGGGAGCAGATTAATAAACTCCAAGTAAAACATATTACGGGACCGTAGCAATTATCTATCAAAACCAAGCATGCTAAAACTCGGGAAAGATCAGACTTGCAGGTAAATTTAAAAGGAAATGTAAACACATTTACAAGTAATTTGTGTAAAGATGCAATTTAAAACTCGAGTATGCCTTCCACCAAACTTCGTCCCAGTCCACCAAATCACTTCAGCTCGTTCTAGGACTGATGGAAATTCTTGTGTTGAGCATTAGATATGTACCTTTGTGCTTGGAAGGATATTGGCTTCTCAGAATAAGCACCACCATGGCAAGTGGGCCGGTGCTGGTGGCACTGGTGTTAATGAGCGAGCTCCGCAGGACTGAGAGGCTGCTGATTCAGACGAGGACATCACACGCTGTTCTTTTCCGGAGACGGTCACAAGTTTAATTCCCTAGATGTTGTATTTTGTCATATGCTGTAAAAGGTTCCTGTACGACTTGTTCTAAAATCCCTGAGTTACCCCCTATCTACTGAAATAAGGATTGGAATACATCCAAATCATAGTAAACCAACTTGTTAGCTATATTTGCATTATACTGAGTATGTAGTAAATGGCGGAAAAAAATACAGGATTTGCCACATAACACAACTCTGGAAATTTCATCATTAGGAGGACAACTGACCTTGTTGAAGGTGAAATTATTTCCAGGACCCTAACTGGAAATGCACTTGCTCATATTCAGATGTTTCTATCTGACCAGACAACCGGTCCATTTGCAATACAAAATCGGTTTGCGTGGCCAATAATACTGGTATATGGCTGTCACAGTAAATCACAGTCCTGGCCACAGCCGCCTCGGAGGGGAACCACACAGAGGTGCCTGGAGGACTGCCTGGGGGTCCAGGCACTGCTGCGCGGAGAGGCTTTACCTCCCCGTATGGTATGTAACACTATATGTAAGTATCTTGCAGAGCGAGATGCAATCTTGCAGGGCATGGTTGCCTTTTAAATGAATTCTCTGATCACTATCACAATTATTTCTTTAAATTTGACAAGGACGGGGACCCCACACCCTGCTGTATTTCAGAGCACTGCAGCAACTGGCAATGAGTTGCCAAACCCCTTCTGTAATGAAAGCGGCGGTGGTGGGGAGACATCGTGCAGAAGGGGGAAATCTAACTTGGGACGCTGCCGTTATGGATGAGTACAACTGCTTGCCTGTGGGTGATGGGTTTTACAAGAAGCATTTAAAAAAAAAACCAAACAAGGTTGTATTGTGGCACTCCAGCCTCCATCATAGATTTTTTCTTTCCATGGAAATAATTTGTGATGCCTTGAATTCGGAGCCATGCTTCAGTTTGCAGAGGGTAAGGCCGATACCCCTTGCAGAGCGTAGCTTTCTGAGCACAGCTAGACTGATCAGATAGATAGCTGCAGATAGCTGTGTCTCAGCAAGTGTCACCATGGTGCCATGGCACAGCAAAGCACATGCCAGAAGTTAAAATAAAGTGCTTCATCCAGCTATAGAAGTGACAGGCTGAGGCTGGACAAGAGTAACTCGCAATCTTTCTTTCATAACAGCTTCCTTTCCCACGCAGTCCTACCTTCTTTCACCCCATCTGCTTAAAGAGAAACTAAAACAAAAAAACACCCAAGCAAACCCTAAACATAAAGAAAAAAAAATGAGAAGATACTGATGCAACACAGCTGAAAGACACCGGTTTAGCCACTGTTGCTAGATTGCTCATGAAAGCTTGCCGGATGAAATACAGCTCTTTGTGCTGTTAGAGCTCTTCGCTTCATGGCATCAGGCCATGAAGATGTCAAGGCTCTTCTGCCTCACATAGCTGAAGCCGCCTTGGAAAGCGCATGGCTGCTCTTGGAAACATGCTCCAGAATCCACCGAGGGCACTAAGCTGGACCTTTCGCTCCCAACCCCTGCTCCCTAGGCAAAGGCCAGGGTGGAGAGGAGGGCTGCCACTGGCTGCTCCACGGCAGGCCATAGCTCCCTTTCCTTGCTCGAAGTTTCTAGCTGTCCACTGTCATTTCTCCATAACCTGGTCTTTCTCTGCAAAAATGGAGCCAGGATCAGAGTAGAGGTAAGTCCATGGTAATTTGTCCCCCACATCTTGTGTCTTTCTGGTGGTCTCCACATCCATTGTAAGCCCGGGTAAGACCTTGCCTGACCCCCTTCCCTTAGCTTCCTGAGCAAGCTGCCACTTCATCTTTTTATAAATTTATAAAGCTTCCTATTTAAAAACATTTATATCATCTCTTCATATTAAAAAGCAGTTATATCCCTCTGGCTCTCATGAGAAGATAGACCCCAAATCTCTCGTGTTTGATATTTTCTGATGTCCAGACCCAGCTTATGGTGGGTTAGTTGACATGCCTTGTTCTTTGACATAAATGGCTCCCTCCCCCAAATATTTACTCTTGGCTGCAGTTACCAACCCACAACTTTGTATGTAAGGAGCCGGGAACTCCATCAATCCCCCCGATTCCAGTTCTGCCTGCTGACTGAGGAAGAACCTCTCCACCGCCGCACAGCAATTTCTTTAGCCCCAATCCTGTAAATAAACCTACTTTGAGGTTGGAGTTTCATGTCATTTTTAGGTCAGACTGAAAAATGCTTCTAGTAGCAATAAAAAAGCCCCACCCTCCTTTCATTTCAGGTAAAGTTTAAAAGAGATCTCATCCAAGTTGTTCTTGTAAAAAAAACCTTCTCACTCCCCCTCTTGAGTGGTTTGACGGGGTTTTTACATCTCCTCCTGACCTGCAGGGATTTTTCCCCTATGTAGACATAGCGCCCAGTGTCCCTGGGGCAGGCAAGCAGCATGGCTGGCTGGCTGGCTGTCGGGCTCCGCTTCAGCTCACTTCTTAGAAAGTACAAACCACGCCGAAAAGCTTGCTGAAAAGTCACTGCATGCCTTAGAAAGTGAAAAACCTGCTCCTGGGCAGGCCCTGAAAGTCTGGGTGTTAGCACCACGCCGTGAAAAGTTGGAGGTGATGGAGCTGCCCCACAGCCCCGGGCAGGTGGCGGGCGGATGGGGGGTGGCAGGGCACCCCGATCCCACTCTTCCAGCCTCCAGCAGCTTCACTGTGAGCAATCAGTAAGTAACCACCATGCAATTTAATCACATATTAAGCAGACATATTTAATCACATATTGCAGCAGAGCCAATTTAAAAATAGGTTTCTTGGTGCGAGCCCAAGCTCCCCGTCCCCCTGCCACGTGCAGGGGGCTGCGCAAGGCTGTGTGTCTGAGCCTGGCTGCGGTGGGCGCACAGGGAAGAGCATCGCCCAGCAGAACGTGAACTGAACAATTGTTTCTAACCAGTTTTTGCAGATCTTTTGGAGGGTGCCAGTGAAGGCGCTGCTGTGAGTTGGTTTCACACGTACTCTGGAATTGAAATTTATCTCTAACAAAAGGGTGCAGAGAGGAAACACTGGGACCTGCGCTGCTGCAAGCTCCTTGGCAAAGCCGATTTGGATGCAAAGCAGATGTGCCACAGCCTGGACCAGAGGATGCAGAAATGGGTCATGTGACAGCGACAGCCCCCCTCCAGCGGTCCTCAGCTGATGTGCAAGGAAGAAACAGGTATGGCCATCCTGAGGTGGGGGCATTTCCATCCCCCACACACACCAAAATGTTTTTACCATTTCTAAGATTCCAGGCTGTGATGCTCAGCTTTCACAGAAAACCACATTACTGGCCCGTAGTCCGAGGACTTCTTACTGTAACCTGGTAGGCTGGGCTTTTAACAGGCAGCCAGGGAGTGTTAAGAATACTCTTACAATGCGTGTCCTCAAGGGAAACTAATCTTCAAGTACTTGTTTTCACCATACAAGTGTGAGACTACCCAATGACCCATTGACATACACCAAAACCGGCATACAGCTGGAAAAAATGCAGTTTGAATCGGCTGTTGGCTATCAGACGGTTTAATGAGCTCAACTGGCAGACACAGCCTGTTCTCTGTACCTTCCGCATTCACCGGCACATAAAGGTTTGCGGATGGTTTATGAGATGCTACGGTCCACGCCCTGACAGCTGCAAGATGTTCAGGTTGTTTATAGAGACTAAGAGAGAACAAGTTCAGCCCTGGCCCCTTCCCCACCTACATGCGGAGCTATATCTGGAACAAAGTGTCTGATGTCTGCACTGAACCTCATCAACCTCACTTCCACTTGCAGAGCTGAAGACAGGAGGAAACAAAAACAGAAGATGGCAGGACCTGAACGCAAGTGCAGACGTTCACTTAAGGCTTCTTCCAACACCCTGCTCTGCAGTATAGCTTTAACCTTTTCACTGTTATTTTGATCAATACCTCTTTTTAATGTGATCTTACTTGGGAGAAAAGCAGCTTCATGAGATCTACAGCTGTGCATCCAGAACAGAGACACCAAAGACTGTAACCTCAACATGACAGAAAAACCCTTTGCCCTGCCAACACATCCCACCAGCCCTTCTCGGGCTTGTCATCACTCGGCAATTTTTGGTGTTCAGACACGCTGCTGACAGCATTGGGTGAGCTGCTTAAACGGGAGAATGTGTGCTCTGGATGATGCCAGTGATTCATGATGAAGCTTTTCTGGGAAAAGGTTTTCACCAAGGTTAGCCAGCAGAGCTGTAAAGTGACCTACCTCAGAGAAAAATGCCACGTATCACGCAGCAAAGGGGGAAAAGTCTGGGCTAAGCGAGGGAAAGGCTTAAGAATCAACATTGCCTTCTGAGGGAAGGGTTAACTATCATTTGGGCTTTTGTTTGCTGTCAAATAAATTAGACGTAACGGTAAATAGCATTTACAGAGACTTCTGCCTGGCCCTAAAACAGCTATGCAACCCAAGACTATCAGAAAAGCAAAATCTGGAGCTTTTGCTTGATGTGTGTTGAAGGGACTGCTCCAAGCTGCTGTCTCTGCTGGGTCAGCCTTGTCCTGCTGCAAGGTGTGACGAAAGCTGACTCTGCATTGTGAAGGTCGATGTGGTTGAGGAGCTTCATCTACAGCTGAGAAGATTACCTAGCTGACTGAGGTAAGAGCAGTGGCATCTGAAGGCTTGTGTTTCTTCCTCCCAGAAAAGGTGCTTCAGGGATCAGGAGCCTGATAACAGGCTGTGTTGCTCTGGGTGTGAAGATGGTGCCTCACCATGTAATGGGAGATGTGACAAGGCAGAGGGCCTGGGGAGAATTATCTCTCTTGAATTAAAGGAAAACCTGTGATTTTCCCAATTTCCAGGAATTAATGATGAATAGTAAGATCAGCTGGCTTGATTTTTGTGAGCATTATATTATTAAAATCTGGGAAGAGCAAAACGTGATTAAAGACCCATCAAAAGAGGGGCTTGCTCAGGATTTCGTCCCGAGCTTCTCTTGGGACTCTGAAAACAAAATAAAGATCAGATGCAACAAACCAGGACCCCAGCTGAGTCCAGAGCAACTGAAAGGTCCACCTGGATTTTCTGAGCCACAGAGGTTAGAGATCGATTTCAGGGCACTTCTTGGCTGATGCCATGAAGAAGTGTTACAATTAAGAGACCGCAGAGCACAATACCACTATCCAAATAAGTGATGATGCTGCAGAGATCATAAATGGCACAAAAGACAATGAGCAAAGGTCTAAAGTTTTTGCCTTAGTGGGTTGTTAACTCAAAACAAGTGCAAGCCCTGGATTCTGGGAAGAGGAGAGGAGAGGAGAGGAGAGGAGAGGAGAGGAGAGGAGAGGAGAGGAGAGGAGAGGAGAGGAAAGGAGAGGAGAGGAGAGGAGAGGAGAGGAGAGGAGAGGAGAGGAGAGGAGAGGAGAGGAGAGGAGAGGAGAGAAGAGAAGAGAAGAGAAGAGAAGAGAAGAGAAGAGAAAGGTATAAAAGCTCACCCATGGAAATCCTATGTACTTGTAAGTTAAAAGCATAAGAAGAAAGGTGCAGTCACTAGAGGCACAAAGATCAATGCATTAATCTTGCTGTTATTTGCCTGGGGAGGCCCGAAACTTCAGATGCACAAGGCTCCTGTTTCTGTGTCATAGTGGATATCACTATGAACCATGAACATTTTGTTCACTTTGGCATTGAACAGATGGCAAGAAACTGGGAGGGATTCAAACAACAGTAGACATGATTTAAGAGACACTGGAAGAACTGGCTTAAGAAGCAAACAAGCAAATGTAAAACTAGGGATGGGAAATGTGCTCGAGCTATTTAGAGAGTATAAAGCCGCCAAGAGAGCGGAACTATTTAGTTTTACAGAACAGAATATAAACAAAATGAACATACCATGAGTAACCAAGGGCTCTGGAAAATTAATACTAGCTGGTCTCTCTGCGCTGATTTAAGCTACCAGTCCGTTTTCTTGTACCTCCGCTACAACTGGGGCAGCAGCAAGGCAGGCAGTGCAGCCTCTTCTCCACTGGCAGCCTGCTGCATGGCAGACTTAAATCCTCACTGCTTCCAGGCTAAAAGGGCACACCAAACCATGAGCTTGGGTGGCCGGTGCAGGTCTGCTACCATTGCTCCTGCCCCAATATCCCCAGCAGCGGAGGGATGAAAAGGCAACAGTGGGTGGCAATTTCCACAGCTACCCCAGCAAGAATTTCTTGTGGTTATGCATAACCCCTAGCAGCAGCTTCTCTGCCAGGGACCTCAATAAATCCGTATGGAGGTGATGTAACAGGAGCAAGCACGGTGTTCGGGTGCATGTCCCACACCGGAAACCCTCTTTTTGGTACAGCCGGCTCCAGTATGTACTGTACACAACTTTGATTGCTCCTTACGGCTGCCTGGCCAGCAGCTGCTGGGCATCGCTTCCCTCTTCAGCTGTTACCTGCAGTGTGCTGACAAACGGTGTGAGCCCCCACGACTTCGGCTGATCTCTCCCACTCCTTCACAAGCCCTGTGCACAGCAGGAGAGATGACCAGCAGGAAGACTGGGCTGCCGCTGCAGGGAAGCCTGCTCCTCCTTGAATTGCTGGGTGCAGGCTTTTGCTCATCACCTTCATGACTTGCATATGCACAGAGAGCTGGCAGCATGCCGAGCATCCTTGCAGCCCCACTCCCTCTCTTTTTAACACTCATCCCCATTTCCAAAGCAGACATAAAGTTGCAGATGCCCACACTGAACCTATGCAAAATACTTTACTGCAGTCACATCGGAGCTTTTCTGTGATGCACGGCTTGCTCATGGCTGGTGGCAGTTTGTGGGATGCTTGTGCCTGCAAGTGAGCAGAGAGATGCTGGGCCCCTGGTGGGACGCTCGCCCACACATCCATGCACTCTCACACCCATGCACTCATGCACCAGTGCACCCATGCACCTGCACGCCTGTGCACCCACGTACCCATGCACCCATGCATCCGTGCACCCGGGAAGCCGCAGCAGCTCCCGCCAGCGCTGCAGCAGCGCTGTTTGCTGCCTCCCCTTTAGTGGCCATGGCAACTGTTGCTGTATAATGAAGTGTTGCCAGGATCCGGGCCAGGAGCAGAGCTTTGTAAAGGAAAGGAAAAAAAAAAAAAAACAACAGGGAAAGGCATGATGTCAAGCCATTGAAATCCAAAAATCCCTCCCGCCTGGCATCACACGCACTTTTCAACGCTGGCCCCCTGCAATCCGGCCTCGTCACAGCTGACCCCAGTCCCAGCAGCTGAAGAGTCACCGCTCGGAGCAGCGTGTGTGCTTGTTTGTGCTGCCGTTTTCTTTCTCCCCCGTGGTAAACAAGAACAAACTGTATCCACCGCTCATCTAGTTGTTCTTTAAGGAAGCGACTTGGACAATGAAACACATATCACTAAGGAGCTAAGCTGACAGAACAGGCTACGTATTGCAGGATGCCAGGCTGGAGCAGCTTAAATAATTGTTATTTTGAGCCAGAATTGCTTGCGTTTGCTTTGCTGAAAATCCCTTCACTGTTATTTTGATCAATACCTCAAGACAGAGGTATTGTTATGCCAGACCTTGCAGGTCTCTCTAGGTTTGTCTCCACGAAGGGCAAATTTACTGAGGAAGCAGGAGGGCTGGGTGCAGGGGTGCCTGAGCCCTTTCTCTGCCAGCCAGCTCAGTCCCAGGAACCGCATCCCTGCCACGGTGAGCCCTTGCTGGGCCAGGGGTGTCCCAGGCAAGCGTGCTGGAAATACGCTGCACCCTGTGGAGCTGCAGCCTGGCTGGGTTTTGGCTGAGCGATCTCTGCCTGCCTCTCATTGCACAGCAAGGCACAAGGCAGGGACTGGACATGGAAACAGATACACTCATTTTTTAAAAATCGAAAGGTGAGAATGCGGGAATAGAGGTGTGGGAGCAGGCGCTCACTGCTAACCTTTAATCTTTAATCCCTTTCGTTTCCACAAGGGCATCTCGCCTCTGAAGCCTGGAGCCCTTGACAGGCTGGCCTGCCACAGTGGGAGTTTGGGAGAATGAGGGGGAAATGGGGAAGGAAGGCTGTTTTCTAAACAAGGGAAGGGGAAATTGCCTCTGTCCCCAGACAGAGTGGAAATAAGAGGAAAAGCTATTTTCTCCCAGGCAGTTTCTGTCGTCTTCACAGGGATTTTGGTCAACACAAGCCTTGGTTACCAGTGTTTGTGAGCTAAATGCTCTGGGACAACAACGTCGCAAGGAGAAAACACGCTAACGGAGCTTTTAACTAATTGCAAAAAGTACCCTGGTCAGTCCTGTTTTCCTGGCACCGGTTTCACTTCACCGTAAAACCAAAAGCACCTGCTCTGCCCCATTGTCTGAGCTCAGGACAGCCCACAGCTTGTAGCTTCTTGGAGGTAACTGTCATAGCTGCTTTCTCTTTTAATAGCAATAAAACCCCCACAGCTGTCAGTCCTCCCTGGCAGGGTCCACCGGCACAGCCTCAGCCTGCCTGAAGAGCTGCAGCCACGCGCGAGGAGCGGGGATGCTGCTGCTAATGGTCCCCGTGAGATGTTAACCCCCTTCCAGCATATTCTGGGACAAGGGCAGGAACTTCAGGTGGCAGTTCTCACCCCATAAAACGTGGCTCCTTTTGGCTTATGTAAAAACGTGTTTATTATAAAAGGGACTTTGTGCAAAGATGCGAGAGCTTACCCTTCCTTTTTCCCCTTGCCATTGCAGTGCACCAACTCCCCTCCCTTCAGGGGTGAAGGCTGCCCGCGTAGCTGAAGGCTCGCCCAGGCAGCTCCCCCATGGGTCTGCATGAACCTGTTTGCAGTTCAGCGCAGAAGCACTCACGTGTTTGGGCTGACATCTAGTGTCGGCATGGATGAGGCCGGAGAAACCAGCTGACTCATTTCTCCCAACATGTCAGTGGTGACCTGCAAGGAAGAAGGAAGGCGACATTTCTTTGGCTTAGTGCTTCTAATTTGGTTAGAGACCTGACCCATAAGCCCATGAGTATCTTTGTTCCATTAACTACCGAAGAAAATAATAATAATAATGGGACATTCAAAAATATAAGCGAACGAGTAGTTTTAGGCCTGGAAATTACAAAATCAGCTCAAATTGCTTTAGGTATGCTGTTGTCTCCTCATTTTGAAGCATCACAAAGACTAGCAATTGCTCTTGAGTGGGCAGAGGTTGTTTATAGGGAGGAAGACACGTGATGGCATACTCTCAAACGGTAAGATATGATTTCAAGGGACTTATCCCATCAAAAGCATTTGGTATGATGAGCTTCAGGAAACTGTACTGCGGCTGCCTTGATGTGTCATTATTTGCTTGCCAGCCACACCTCATGTGGGCTCATCCTTTTAATCTTCCCCTAACCGTTGCAAGATCTTTCCACAAAAGCCAGCACACAAGTTCAAGTCAGTTCACTGTCATACTGTCTCACTCCTGAGACACTTTCCTGGGAGACCTTCAGTGTCGGTCAGAAGCCATTCGTGGACTCAGCCCCTCCATGGACGTGTGGAGTGTGACAGGGATGGGCATTGCTCATCTGGCACAAGGAGAAAAAGAGGAGCTGCTCGTACGGATACCCAATACCTCTCAAAATCGTGTGTCCAAGGTTGAACTGGAAAAAACATGCAGCTCAA
The DNA here is from genome assembly GCF_965638725.1 of Aptenodytes patagonicus. Lineage (NCBI taxonomy): Eukaryota > Metazoa > Chordata > Aves > Sphenisciformes > Spheniscidae > Aptenodytes > Aptenodytes patagonicus. The sequence goes on from NC_134952.1 coordinate 37,559,415, forward strand.
CTGTGAAAGTATTTCCTGAAAGATGCTTTGGGTGCTCAAGTTAATCCAAAAGCTCGAGCTGACCAGGGCTGGAGGAATGACTGAACAAGTTCAAGGAAGAGACATTAAGCGAGGATAATCAAGTGCAGAAAGGGCCTCAGACAGTCCCTGAATTGTTGCAGGCTGGGAAAGTATCTGGGAGAAGTATCATCAGGTGCTTGCCCTGTTTTGATACTGCCCCGTAGGCACCTGGTTTTGGCCTCTGTCTGAGGGAGCGTGCTGGGCTATAGATGACCCTTTGGTTGGGCCCAGAAGGGCTGTACTGGTATCACCCTGTATTACCATTTACCGGTGTTTTTTTATTTTTAACTTAGGTCTGTTCTAACCCTTTCACATGGCGCAGGCAGAAAAAAGTACTTTTGCAAAACAAAAGTAGTTTGGGCTCTCTCCTAAATATACCCTTTCCCGTGTTCCCACCTTGAAAGCTGGATAGGCTCTTTGGAACTGCAGAAATCGGCAAAAGGGGAAAAAAGGGGGAAGAGGAGGGGGACGTAGGACAAACCTGCTTTGAGTACACTTGGGAAGTTCATTTTTATTTTTGCCTTGGTGCTATTAGCAGGAATGTCGCCATTTCACACAGAAAGTCACGTCCTGCCCCCCTACCCCAAGCACCAGCAGAAAACCTGGCTTCAGTTTTGCCCAGCTTCCTGTGTGCCCTTTGGAAGTCACCTCGCCCCTGTGCACCTCCTTTCTCCGCGAGAGTGCCACCTTGACCGTCCCCCTTATCTCTTTTGCAGATGAAGGCCGTCAGCTTTCCTTACAGTTACACCACCTGCCTGGCACGGCGGGGTCAAGGTCCCAGTGACAGCTTCAGAGGAATGATAACAACATCCCACCTGGGGTCCCCCAGGGCCACGCTCTGCTCCTCACCCCCCTTTTTCCTGACCAGATTTCCTTCCAGTTGTAACGGGCGTTTTATCCAAAGCTGCAGAAACAGGCTTCAGGCTTACAAATAAGTGAAGGAAGAGGAAAATGTGTTCATGCTCTACTTTCCCCAGGTAACTGGGAGAGAGTCTTGTGCAAAAGCGCTCCCTAAGTGCTGTTGGTCAAAGTCGGTGGTGTTTACACAGGAGTCAGCTTTGCTGAAAGGGCCAGATGGAGTCAGGGAGCAGATCTTACCATCCTGACGGAGCAGGCACCCTGCCATTGAAGTTTTGAGCTCAGGAAGTTCCCTGCTACTGTTTAACTTCAAATACCTGGTCTTTCCTTTCAGATTTCCCATCAAATATGTGTTTCAGACAACCAGGGAATTCATACTCAATCTCAGATGGCGCAGGGCACCTTGTCTAACCAGAAACTATTTGCTCTGCACACACACTTGAACTCCAGAAAGTACATGGAGATACTTTATATATCTTTGAACCATTTAAGGACAAAGTATTCCCTCATATTTTTTTAGTTATAGTGTATTTTGCTTCATGCAGTGTTCAAATATATACATATCTGCATTTATGGCCACTGTTTATATTTGATACAGTCCCTCTCTTTTTCTTCATGACCACTTTAATGATATTATTCTTTGCTGCCATCACATCGCATGCAATCCCCTTCCCCAGCATAAACCCAAAATAGCAGGGAGTTGGTCTTGGCATGTAGAAATGGCCACTGCAAACGAACCTCTGAAGAGGAACAAGCCCTACACCAACCACTGCAGTTACTGAAAGCATCCATTAGTGACAGACCTCCTCCTGGCTCAGCCCTGATGCTAAGGGGTACATTCCTATGACAGTGGATCCCCTGGGGAGAAAAGGGTCTGACATAGAATCATAGAATCATAGAATCATTGAGGTTGGAAAAGACCTCTAAGATCATCGAGTCCAACCGTCGACCCAACACCACCATGCCCACTAAACCATGTCCCTAAGCGCCTCATCTACACGTCTTTTAAATACCTCCAGGGATGGGGACTCCACCACTTCCCTGGGCAGCCTGTTCCAATGCTTAACCACTCTTTCAGTAAAGAAATTTTTCCTCATGTCCAATCTAAACCTCCCCTGCCGCAACTTGAGGCCATTTCCTCTCGTCCTATCGCTTGTTACTTCGGAGAAAAGACCAACACCCACCTCGCTACAACCTCCTTTCAGGTAGTTGTAGAGAGCGATGAGGTCTCCCCTCAGCCTCCTTTTTTCCAGGCTGAACAACCCCAGTTCCCTCATAGCACAAACAATACACATGAAGGGTAATATCAAGGGTTTGGGGTTTCATAACCCCCTTCCATTATACCAAGGCCATCTTAGCACTTGAAGAATTAGAGTCTTCTTCCAAAAGCCTTCTTCCTGAGGCAGCTGCTGCTGGAGATGCCCACTTGGGCAAACACTGCCTCTGCCATGGCAAACCATGGCAGAAGGGACTGTTCTGAGAGCATACCTCAACTATAAAATCCGATGTGTTGGCTCAAACGAAGAAGACAAAGCCCTGTTCTCTGTTACAATGTATGCTTTTAGAGCAATGGCTATAAAACGCTACTGGTTTCATATTTCATAAAACCATGTAATGCTTTTGTTTTGAGGAAAGGGATACTAACAGCTGCACAATGGCCACATAAAACGCAACAGCTTTGGATGAGTAATCATGAGTGTCTGTCTATGGGCTATCCAGAATGAAACTTGGTTCAGAAACTGCTGCTTCCCTTCTCTTCTTCAGAAGAGCTTTCCCGAGCTCTTCTCATTGGTATCCCGTGGATGAAGTTGCTCAGCCCAGCATTTCAGCTGCTGGGAGATGGTGACTTGTTCCCAGGGCGCTTTTGACTCTTGCCTGTTGGCTGGTGGCAGCGATGCTGTTGTGGGAGGGACCCCCTGCAAGGATAGTTTCTAAGGAAACCGTCCCATGCTGGGGTATGAGCAGCCTTTCCCCTCCCATTTCCCATCTTTGGCTTCAGATGTGCTCAAACCGCTGTCACTAGGAAAGTGTTTAATGGCTCATGCAATGTATCTTTAATTACTATTCATCCAGTGTCTTCCTGACACATGCTCATGTCTTAGGTTTTAAAATAACACGCTTGTAATTAATTTTTAAGAAGTATCGGACCGATTTTCCACTCGCAGGTTACTCCTGTGGCATATTCCACCGTGGCAGCAGTGCTATTGCTGGCAAGGACTGAATGAGCAGGGAGCGGCGCCCGATCCCACGGCACTCCCAAGGGATGTGCCTGACCCCCGTGCAATACTAATTCCCAAGTGAGAACAGAAATTGGAAATCACCTTCCCTGTCTGCCATGAAAGCAGAGCCATGAAGGATGCTGGAGGCGCTGAGAGACCCATGGTGACACTGACCCTTTCTTTCCCCAGGGAAAAGGGTGGATAACTCCAGTGCTGTGCACAGAGCATGGAGAGCGGCTGGGCACAGGCAGTGCTTCCACAGCAGAGCACCACCTCCTAGATTTGGGCTTTGCACCCAGGCGTGGGGTCCATGGTATGTCTCCAGTCCAGCTAGGGCAGAGGCAGTAACATTTGGATGCAGTTTGGGGTGGCCCATTAAAACACCTCATAAATCCCTGCCTGCGGTACTGGAAATATTCCCATTTGCCCTGAGACTCTGTTGCCTCTGAGCGGGTGCAACTGTTTCCAGCATGTGGAGGAAACTGCAGCTGTGCAGGAGTATAACAAAATAAGCCAAACTCCAAACAAGCGGAGCAAACAAACTCTTAACCTTATTTCTTGGGAAAAAAAAGATATCAATTTTCAAATGTTTGTTGCACCTGCTAAATGCATTAGCAGCAGTGTTGTATCTCGAACGGGCAGACGCGATGAAAGAAAAATAGCTTCTTTGTGGTGATCTGGTGTGCTTGTGACAGCCATTCAGGAGATGATTTACTGCTCTGTGCTGGAAGCTGGACAGCCACACTCAGTGCTCACATGGCATGAGGTTGCTTTCCATCGTTTCCAAACTTCCTTGAAAGAGCTAAGTACTTTGCCACCTATTTTTGCTTTTAAAAAACTATCAGAGCGGGGTTTTGCACGTGTTGGCCATGCCAAGGAAAATAAGTCCTTACTGGGAATTGGAGGCAGTGGGCCATCGGCCCTGGAGGTTATTACAGGGTGTCTGGTTCCAGCAGCTGACAGCACTGTAGGAAATTTCAGAGGTTTTTTTGCTGCCACGCAGTGGATTAGCACATCAGCATTCCGTCGGGAGGGAAAACATAGAAAATATGACCTGCATGCTATTAAAACAGATTAAGCGGAGAGCTTTGCTGGAGTCAGGCTGTCCCAGGGGACTGGTGCTGGAAGAACAGCCCATGCTTTCCACTTCGGGGCCACCGGCTGCCTCTGCTCTGCCTATGTGGCCTCAGCCATGCTTTTCCATCCTGCTTCATGGGGGGTAGCCAGGGATGTGCCAAACGGGATGCAGTCCAGAGCCCAGTACCGCAGCCCTCGTCAGCCCTGGCCTGGGGCGAACAAGAAGCAATTTTTTCAAATAGGTTTGGACTCAAAAAAATGGAGGGGAGCCAGAGCTATTTCTGACGTGGTATCATCAGAGGAGACAGCAGTGGTCTTCAGCACTCACAAGCGCAGCCCGTGCTTCCCTGGAAACAAGGTGAAAATGAATTTGGGGAAGCATGAACTTCTCCGGAGAGCAAAGCCCCTGGCTACGAGGCCTGGGATCAGAGCTTATTTTTGGTCAGGCAGGCAGCAGAGGCTTCATATTCAGTGCAGGGTAACCACCACTTTGCCATCCCTTTCCATGGTGGCTGCTGGGAGTGAACAGCAAGCCATTTGGTCAGGATGCATGTGCTATTTGTTTTGGTGCTAAAGGAGGAATGATAAAAGAGGAAAGTTTTTACTGGTTAGCCTGAGCAGTGGAAAGGGCATGTCTCCACCTGCCTTTCTCTGTTGGTGATCATCGCGGTGCCTTCCAGCCCACCACCACTACTCCTCCCTGCCCTGTGTCAGCCTCAGGTCCCCAGGTGTACCTATGGGGGACAGCATGGGAAAACAAGCCCCTGAAGTGATTTGGGTTCATGACAACCTTCCTTGCCCCCCTGAAAGGGTGACTGATCAGGCAGCTAAGGTTAGAGGAGTCCCGGAAGAAAAGCACCTCCTGAGGGAGAAGTCTTGAAGCCAGAAAGAAAGCAAAGCAAAGTGGGTCCTGGGAAGATGGTTGCCTTAGAAGGAGCAAGCCTTCCTACCATTTATTTCTCTTCATTTCAGGCAATCAGAGCTTTGTTTAGCTTCTTCTCAAAGAAAACCAGAGAGCCACCCAAAACTACCTACAATCTTAACTCTTCTGAGTCATTCCTGCTAAAGGGAAGAACTCAAGAGCAGCATGCTGCAGTAGCCGGCCACTCAGGCTAAAGGGGCAACAGCATACAAGTACAGCCATGCTTTACACGTGTTCTCCCTTCGCTTGTTTGCCAGCGTACAGATGGGCTGAACTGGACTAGAGGAGAAGCTGTGCCGCCAGAAGATGTGAAAACAGCAGCGCAGGCAGGATCTCCTCCACTGGAGGCAGCGAGGTCTCTCTGCAGGCAGGAGATGGCCCTGGCAGTCCAGAGCCATTCACAGAGCAAGGGGGAAAGGAGAGTGCAGGCTCTCCAGGTTTTCAGCTTCTCCTGGCAGCACAAAGGGGAAGGGGGAGCTTTAGGTATTTCTAGGAAAGGTGGAGTCGGTTGCAAACATATTGACTTGAGGATGTCCATACGAAGAGAAGAGCATTTTTACATTGGCTAAAGCTGGAGCATTAAAGAGGAGCCTCCACACTGGGGACAGATTTCAGGGAAAACAAAGGTATGATTTCACTCAAGTGTATGATAAGCTGCTTGAACAGAGAGGAGCAGGTTGTCAAACGATGGATTGTCTCCACTACTGGAACTGGAAGATGTGATTATAAATCTCAGGACTGTGGCAGAAGAGCAGTGATCTAAAGCTACTAAGTCGAGGCAACTCAGAAAGAGGATGTGGACGTGGCATAGTGAATTCAGAGCAGGCTAAAGTCACTATGCCACGTCTGCATCCCACTGAAGTCCTGCTGAAGTCTGCTTTGGGTTGCATTAAGTCAGAGATAAAGGGGACAGGAATCAAGGCAATTTATCTCAGACAGAGATCTGTGAAGTACTCAGATGGAAAAATCAGATCAGGTCCCCCCAGGGCTGAGTGCTGTCCTAGCTCCTGTCCTCAGATAAAAGATTCCTGCAGTCACTGAGACTGGCTCAAGCCATAAGCAATATGTTAGGATTTCCTAACCTGAGCACTCAGCTAGTGAGAGAAAGTAATGCTGACCCTGATGTAAAGATATGACCTTGCCCTCCTATAGGGGAGGACATCACTGATGGTATTTAGACAGGGGTGGGACCTTACCTGTAAGAAAATCTGACACAGATCCAGCTTTACTTACGAAGTTGTAGCTTACTGCTACAACATCCAAAGTTGGTGTAGCAAAGTTCTTACTGCTGGAGAAACACCCAGAGCTGGGAAACAGATATCGTGTAAATATTGCTCTACCCAGAGCACGGGTTGGGTTGTAAAACAGCCGTCTCTTCTCTGTAGGAGCAAATTCTCCAGAGGTGACTCAGCAGTCAGTGAGATGAGAACCAGATACTCATCGTTTCTGTACAACGGGCAAAGCTGAGACTTTAATCTATGTCTTCCAGGTGAGGGCTTCAACATCCAGCATAGCCTTACTGATGAATGAGATACGGTAACTAAAAGCCAGGATCGACGCCATCAAAAATATGAAAGCCAAAACGAATGAAGTGCAGTGGCACATGACAAAAGCAATGGCAACTGTAGGCAGCAACTTGGAAACTCTCTGCAATAGAAGGCATGTTTGCTGCAGGCAGCCTGGCAGAGGCCAGCTTTTGGGGCCTAATTATAAATATTCTCAGGTTAGCCTAGATAACTACTGTCAGAATAAAGGCCTTTTTCTTCGTTAGGTCATGCTGCAAGCCCAACTCCCACAGTCCTTAAGCACTGATGTCAGAAGTTAAAGCTGACCTCTGTATAACCTCTAGGCTATAAAGGATGCCAAATGCAAAATATTTGGGAGTTTTAAAATGACATTTTATGCTAGCCCTGGATTGTTTACTTTGTAGTTATACTAAATTCAAGCCAATGTTGTAAGTCTCTTTTGTGCTCCGTGTAGAAGTGTAGCAGAAAGATCAAACATAGAATATCATTTTATTCTTGGAAAATAGGCACATGGGCACTGATTCACCAGATATTTAGCCTCTCAAATTACCCCTCATTTAATGGGAAGATCTGAAATCCGGATACTTTTCTGAAATAGGTCTACGTTTGGCTGGGACTAGATGACTGTAAGATTGTGCAAGATTGTTAGACTTTAAGCTCATACTTTCATCTTTTAAGGCTGCTGCTCAAGGTAATAAACTGGCAGAAACTGTTGTGCAAGGCAGTGGTGGACATGCAGAATACCCTGTTGTTCCATTGGAGGAGCCACTGGCATATGAATGGCGGTGTTGAGCTCAATGTCCTGAGGAACATGTTAGTGTCACGGCACAGCAGAATTAGTAACACCTACTTTATTTTGCCGATTATGATTTTATTTTTTATACTAAATAAATTAACTAATCTTGATCAACTTGCTTAGCTTGCCAAGTTTCCATCCCCACTCGCACCATTGCACTTTGACCCCTGTTTCTGGCATAGCAGTAAAATCCTTCACCACTGTCCCCCACCATACAGGGGAACGACCAGACAGCAGAGATGAAGCAGAAAACGCAGTATCCAGTTACTTAGGACTATCTGGTTTTGCCATCTAGCAAACTTGACTAGGTGATTTTGACAGAGAAATGCATTGTGCAAGGTTTCCTCAATGAGGTAAAAACTCCTGCATTGCAGGACACGAGCGTCCAGGCAAGCACGGTCTTGGGCTAATTAAGTAATAATGTTGCAGGGACATGAGTTAGAAACGTTGAGGAGGTACTGGAGGTGGAGATGGGTTGACATCCAAGCAAAACTCAAATCTTTCGGAAGGAGTGAAGACTGGTTTCAGTCCAAGACAATGATACCCTCTCCCTGAGCCGGACGGTCCTGTGCTCAGGCCGACACGCCACGGGGTGAGGGAGGAGGTGGTCTTCTGCTGCATGCAGCCATGAGGTGCCATCACCTGGTGCAGGCTCCCAGTCTTTCCTGACCTGAGCTCCTACATATCTTCCAGTGGCAGAGGTTCACTGCGTAATGAGTTTAAGCTCACTGGTGATCAGCTTATTTTTCTTAATTGCTTTCATGACCACTAGTAAGTAATTCATAAACCTCCGTGGCTCTGTAGGGTTCAGGTTAAAATTTTTATTCCAACCCACACTAGCTATATGAAACGTGCTTTTCCTTAGGAGCATCTTTTGGGGTTTATTCCACGTGACGTTTGCACCCTCCTTCCCACCTCAGCCCTGCAGATCTGCAGCCTCTCCTGCTAGGCAGCAGCAGCTGGCGGATTTAGGGCATCGCTGACCGTGTTCAGTCCCATTGGAGACATGTCACTCCCTGCTGCTGTCCCTCTCAACCCTTTTCTGCTCTCCTTCACTATGAATGTCTGCTGCAGCAGTTCAGATAATTTGTGTGTTTCTGAAGGGGGAAGGATGAGCTGTAATTACTGCCCAAGAAAAACCATTAAGAGAAGATGCTCTTGGAGGCCTGGGTGCTGGTCATATAACAGCTGGGTTAAGAGAGGTACCAAGCAAAACACTTAAAAGGTTGTCCCGCTAAATAAATACTCCTGTTCTTCACCCTCCGTAAGAACATAAAGTGCTAGCATGGCTGGAGCCAGTGTTCTTTGTGTTTCCCAGCCCTGGGTGCACTTTTTTCCTGTGAATTTATCCTACGTATGCTTTTAACAGTCATGGTCTTCAGGGACAAGGCGTTGCACACCTGAGTGGTGCTTTGTTGTGAAGAGCCACCTCTTTTGTTCGTTCTGAACCTGATTTAGTTTCATTTAATGGAAGCACAGCCTGTTCCCCAAGAGGAACATTGTTGGGGGGCATTCACAGGGAAGGGCAGTGCTGGCAATGATGCACCAAGCCCATGTGGCTCCTTGCAAGGAAACTGGGAGCCACTGAGGGGACTCTACTGGTTCGTTAAGTTTCTTCATCTCCACTAGATTTTTCTCAAATAGAAAAGTTATTAATATGACTCATGACTGTTGCAGTGAAGGATGGAGTAAGAGATCTGGAGAGCTGCTCTCCGAACATCACAATTGCCTGGACTGAGACACTTCAAAGAACATTTAACCAGCCTCTGGCTGTCCATCAGGGCCACCACTGTCCCACTTTGATGTACTCATTATCCAGCATGTGGACGCTTCCAGTAAGGCAAGTCTCATACCAGCCAGGTAGGTTAGAGGAAAACTCAGCCGCAGAAGAGGCACAAATCCTCTTCCTCTTCTTCAAAGAAATGCAAGCAACTTATCATTCCCCTCAAGGCTTTTATGTCTGGAGGTGGCCATGCCTTCTTCTCTAATGAGAGAAAAGAAACAACCAAACAAGTAAGTCAGGCTGTGTTGGCCAAAGTGTTCAACTACTATCGTGTGTGAAGGAGAACAGGAACTGAAGAGGAATTACAAGCCGACAATGAGTCATGTTTTGCCTTCTTGTCTTTCTTCCAGAAGAGAAAGAAGGACGAGTTTCCCCTTTAGATTCTCTAATTCACTGGGGAAAGGGGAAACCACGTTTTACTTTTAGCAGCTTTTGTTCTTGCATGTGCTCCTGGACCTAAGGGCACAGATTGAGCTGCGCTGCTGGGGAGGCTGGTACATCTGACAAGCCAGACTGAACCGTCGGCATGAGCCTGGAGAATTTTCTTTCATTTCTATTGTCATGCTTGTGATTTTGGCAGGACCAGAAAAAAAAAAAAAAAAGAGATTCGAGGACACTGGAGGCAGTTTTCCAAAAACAGAAACCTGCTTTTTGCCAAGAGGATTTCCTGAGCAATCTAAGTGGTTGAGGACCTTGTCTCAAACAAAGTTTGGATCAGTGGGGTATCTCCTTGTGCACAAATTGGGCTGAGGGATTTTCTTTCCTTTATGCATGCTTCTTCCTAAACCTGGTCTTACAGCTAACTAGTGAGGACTGTTGTCCCTGGACACCAGCTCAGGCTCTGATAGCTTTTGTAATAGCATTTGTATCAAAATATTGTTGTGCTGGAGTCTCCAAGGCCATCTGGGGCTTTGTGCAGACAGGGTGCTTACAAATGAATGTGAACCAAAGCAAATCAACATTGCTTGGCAGGGATGAAATGTATTGCTAGGGTCTGTCTCTGCCAAGCTAGACTGTTTGGCTCCAGTCCCACTCTTCAGGGGGATTGTCTGTCAAAACACAATTTGGTATTGTACGGCGTCATGGTTACGTGGCTCACTACTCCTTTAACCCCTCTCAGGCCTTATGCTCTTGTTATTTGTTGAGTGGAAACCTGTGAATCTCCAACTCTTAAAGCAGACCTCAGGCTCTGGTACCTTGCACCAGTTGCCCCTCGTGCCACTGTGTTGGTTCAGGTAGAGCTTTCCCTTAGGAGCTGTCAACCAGTAGATTGCAACCCTCTTGAAAGGAAGGCATTATTTCTTAATGCCATGAAATGATAAGAAGACATATCTTTGTACCATCTCACGATGGAAGCCTGGTTTCTTGGCCTAACCACCTCAAAAACCTGGTCATCCTTTCAAGATGGGAGTCCAGCTTGGACACTTGATTGACTCTCCTTGATTATCCCATCCCTTCATGAGTGGCAGCTGCTGCTTCTGCTGAGCCCTGCCGGAAAGCCCAGAGGCCACCCATTAGAGGACAAGCCAAGACATCAATGTGAACGTCCTCACAGGTTTGCCAAGAGGTGTATAATCATATCACCCTCACCACTTCTGGACATGTTTCTGAGTTCATTCAACCTAAATATGGACATAGTAAATTATCACAGGGGCTTGGCCAAGACACGACACTACAGGTGTCTCCAAGGCCATTACATACAGTTTTTGCTATAGTGAAAATCCTCAGTAAGCACTGGTGGAAGTACTGTCTCTGAGCACAGGTTCTGCTGGGCCACCTCCCATCCTGGAGGCTGGTGAGGGGCAGCAGGAGGAGGACGTGCATATTCCCTTCAGGAGGTGAGTAAAGAGGCAGATCCTCAGCTGAGACCCTGCCGAGCCTGGAGACGGCCGAGAAGAGCGGTGGCTCTCCATAGGTATGTCACGCGGCACGTGCCGTCCCGCAGGCAGGCAGCTGCCTGCGCTGCTGCCTGGGCCGTCACGTCGCTCGCTAGCCCGGCGCACATCTGCAGCCTCGTCCCCAGCAGGCAGGGCAGCAGCAGCCTTGCACAGGCTGGGACGCCAGCAAAACGCAGCCCGGCTGCCCAGGTCACGCAGCCTTGCAGCTTTCCTCTCGCGCTGCAGAATTTGGGCGCTTTCCTTCGAAGTTCAGGCTGGAGCACGCCGGTACTGCCCAGCTCTCCTGGGCCATGTCTGCTCCAGGGGCTGGGCCTGGGACCTGTCATCGTCCCAGCAGACTGGGGACAACTGACCACTGCTACGAGTCCATCTGTCCTTCTCCCGGGCGCGGGGTTGTATGGATGGCCCCAGGGCTCAGCTGTCTCTGACCCGAGGTGCAGCACAGCTGTGTGACCCTGGGTTGGTTTTGCTGAGAAAACTGCTGCTGCACTGTGAGAAAATACATGAACTAAAGCCAGGCAAGGTAAGAAAAGTCAAAACACAGACAGAATTAAAGTTGTCAAGATGATAATAGGTAGCAATGCAAGGCTCCAAAAGTAAATGCTATGTGAAAAGGGATAAAACCCTGAAGGGACTGGTTCAGTCACTATCTTGCTCTAAAGATCCCTGGGCTAGAGGTTAGAAATGCCCCGAGTCCTTGGCTCAGGTGTAACTCTGGTGTGAGGGTATGTCCCAAGTGCGGGGCTCTGAGATGGGGGATGGAGAAAGGGGCATGTGAAAAAAAAAAGGAAGAAAATGAGTGGCTGGGCAAGTCATAGAGAGGGAGATATCCATGAGGACTGCATTTAGTCCACTGGCAGGGAGGAAGTGTGAGGAATTTGACTGGGAAGGGGAACACAGGCATCACCAGCTGAAGAGCCTGAGCAGCCCTGCTCGACCGCAGGCTCCCCCTCCCTCTCTGCCTTGAACGACTCCTTCCTACCGAAAATCCCAGCACCCCTTCCCCTGGCACAGCATCTTCTTTCTTAAGCTGGAAGCCCCATGGCAGAAGGGCAGGGACAGCACCTCTCCGTCCATGTCCCGGGAGTGGTGACCTGCAGACAGCTGCTCTTGCTCACAGGCGCTGGCAGACAGTACAAAGCCATGCAAAAGGCAGGCCACGATGCGAGGGGGTTTTGCACAGGTGTAAATAAGTGTTTGGGGCAAGGGAGGCTGAAGGCTGTCTTGCTGAGCTGGTGTCAGCCCGGTGTTAGGTAAGAGGCAACTAGACACACTGGACATGCAATTGGGAGCTTTGTAAGGAGCAAACAGAGGTTCAGACGTCCACATCGGGGTGGTGGCCAGCTATTGCAACCTTCCCCATGTGTGAACATCTGCGAGGGGCCGTTCCCACGATGAGCGAGACATGGGCTGGAAACACCCCCCCCCGGGGCTGTATTCTCCTCCTTGCACTGAGAAAGTCAAAAGTTACCCTTTCCCCATCCCAGCTCTGTCCGGCAGGTAGCTCCTCCTCACCTGCAGTGTTTCGGAGTTAATACAGTGCTATGACCTTCTTTTATCTGAGAAAAACAAACACAATTAAAGTAAAGTGAGTTAATATGTAATTGTAGTGTACAACAGGTGCTGGCATTGCGTTAGAGGTATAGTTAGGCTCCTGTGCCTGGCAGAAGAACCTGGTGGTGACTCGTGACTAAAATGTGAACAATCTTTCATTTTTAATATGAAATTTGGCACCACCCAGCTCTTAATCTCTTTATATCTTAATAATATCAACAGCCAGAAAATAAATGTATAATTTGTTCTGTCTAATGCTGAAAACCAGATTTTTCTACTAGTGCATCAGGAGCTGAATTAGTCCCACAGCAGCACAGAGTGAGTGGAGAGGCCAGGGTCCCTTGTGGGGACCCGGCTCCAGGCGGAGGTGAGCTCACTCAGCTGGAGCTCTTAGGTACAGCTGCGCCATCAAAACACTCATGTACCCCACCTCCCGAGCTGTGGAGATGCTTTGCCTTAATCCCAGTCCGAGTTTCTATCACAAGCCACTGCCAGAAAGATTAGAAGAAAGTGCATGTTCGCGTGGCTGGAGACGTACCGCTCTCTTTTAAAGAAAGCAGCCCCTCTCCATGAGACCCCTGCGAAGCCACAGCCCTGACGCGGAGCTGGGCTGGCTGGCGAGACCATGCTGCTCTCTGCGAGCAGCGGCGGGAGCGTGGCTGGTCACTGCGCTCCCTCCTCGCCTGGGCCCGCAGGCAGCGTCCCCTCGCTCACCCTCCCTCGGGCGGGTTTGTGGAGTGTCCTTACAGGCTCCGGTAACTTTTGCGCCGCGTTTTCCCCATGGCTGCAAAGCATTTTGTCTGTAGCTGGGAAGTACCGAGCTCTTCCCTCCGCTCGCTGGCGGGATGGAAGTTAATCATCTGCTTGCAATTAACCTGTGACCTCCCACGCCCACGGCGCGCGCGGGGCAGTGCTGTAGCTTTAACGCGGGCGGTGGAAGCGGGAGGGAGGACAGCAGTGCCAGGTCCGGCCCCGAAGCTGCTGCAGATCCCTCGCTCCTGCCCGACCCGGCCCTGGCAGCGCTGCCTGCCATGGGGAGCCATAGCCTCCTCGCCGCCCTCCTCGCCGCCGCCCTCGCCTTCCTCCTGCCGCTCCCCGCCGCCCCCTCGGCCCACCGCAAGCTCCTGGTGTTCCTGCTCGATGGCTTTCGCTTCGACTACATCGACGACAGCGAGCTGGAGGGTCTGCCGGGCTTTCGGGAGATTGTGAACATGGGGGTGAAGGTGGATTACATGACCCCAGACTTCCCCAGTCTCTCCTACCCAAATTACTACACACTGATGACGGGTGAGTACTTGCGTTTCTGTGCTGTGATGCTCCTTGGAGCTGCCAGCTCCCCGTGCCGAAGTGGAGGGCAGCTCCTCATGACTTTTTCCTTCAAAGATGATGTAAAAATAACACAAGTCGTGCTTTCAGCTGGGAGTTTAAAAGCGCTGAGGCATTACAGCTCAGTATTGCTTGTCTGAAACCTGCTCTGAACTTGGAAACGCCACTTGGAGCTGATTTTTGAAGTTCCCCTTTGCTCTCCTGTGGTGCTGCTGTGTCCCTGTCTGCTGCCACCGCTGCAGCACAGCTGCCCAGGGCTCCCCGGTGGGAGCACTGATGGGGGCTGGTGCATATAGAAACATAAAAACGAGTGGGAAATGCATGGAAAATGAATACGGAGCCTGCTCACAGACTTGCCAGTTAATAAAAAGGCGTGTAAACTGAGGGTGGTTAAGAGAAGAACTTATTTTCAGTCAGCAGGTCTCTTTTGGCAACTTCAGCGTTAAATTTCTTTTTAAACTTAACAGACTTTCTGCTTTCACAGATCCCTGTCTTAACATTGCCCTAAGTCCTTGTATCTGTAAGATAATCTAAAATAGCCAAATAGAAAGACATTAAGGGTTTTCGCTTTTGCTCCTCTACACTTTCCCTTTTTCTGACTGCCCAGGAGAGGCTTTCAGAAAATTGGGAGGATAGTCATAATTTTCATGATGCTAATTTCCTTTTAATCTAAGCAGAGTGACACATGATTACAGTGACACTAGGAAGGTGCACAGAGTACAGCTGAGCCTTTCACATCAGAGAAAGACACCCTGGAAACAACATTTAAGTAAAAAAACCCCAAAAAAACAGAAAAGTTTTTCTGGAGTTTCTGATTGCATCTTTTTCCAGAGTTACTTAACAAACAAGATCTTACAGCTAACGAGGAGTGAGAAAATCTGTCCTCTCCAAAGATATGTGGTATCTTCTGCTGTCCTCGGAACAATACAATGCCCAGCGGTCCATATACTGCTTGCTGGGAAAGCGAACAGATGCCATTGTAAGACAAAAATCTGACATCAGTTGTGCCCAGCTTGTTTTGAAACTGCTTAACCCCTTCCTCGCTCTCTTGGGAGAGGAACGCCTTTCTCTTGCTCGTCTCTGAACAGAAGAGTGCAAAACCGTCACAGATTTTTTTCATGACTTGGTGCAAATGCATGAATGCAGAGCAAATGTCATGACTGAAAATAGAGGTGTCACTCCACTGTGGACCTTGTTCTTTAGGTGTACGTAGGCAAACCGGCTTAACACTTCATGTGTAAAAAGCCTTCAGATTAAGTTGTAAAAGAGAACAGGGAAAGCAACTGCTTTCTCTCCTTACGACGTTTAATCATCACTCCTATTAAATGCGTATGCGTAGAGTGAAGTCTATAATCAGCCTTTCGAGAAGTTTTGAAAACATCCTATTTTGTACTCACAAAGAAGAAGTTTTGTTTTATATGATGAAACACCACTACTAGACTTTTCACATTTTTAGGGTACCAGAGTTTCTACACCCCAGCTTGAAGCAATGAGATAATCTGTGAGACCAAACTCAACTCTTCTTGCAAGTCTCCTGGCCTTCATGATGAGGATCTCAATACAAATACAACTTAACTGCAAATAACAATTCACCTTCATAACACATGAGTGTTAAATAGGTCAGGAACCAACCGAGGACCAAGTTTAGGTGATGAACATGCCCAAAGGAAGATCAAAGACTGCACTTGAACCCTCGGGGTGTTAGTGGACCCCGTGGCTGTGTCTTGGCATGACAGCAGGATAAATCCCATGGCTGCACTGTTCTTAACCCCCAATGCCACGGTGCAGTCTCCACAGAAAGCAGTTGTCACGTTTTAGGTGATGGTGGGGTTAGGAGCGTGGGGCACGCGGCAGACGTAGCATTAGCTGTGTTCAGTCTGTGCACATTCAATTCGTAAAGCTGGCACAGCTTTTGGAAAAAATGCAGCACGGCAGGGTGACATGAGCATCGTGCCATAGTGACCTGCTTAGGGACTGGCAAGTTACTGTCTCCCCATCGCTGCTGTACAGGGGTGGGAAGGTTTACATTGCATCTCACCAGTCTTGCATCTCCTTGGTGAGGGTGGACATGACTGTAACTGGTTTTGCTTCCATTTGCAACTGGGATGTGTGGGACTTAAATGTTACCACAGCTTCTTCTGGGAAATCAGGGACTACAAGGGCAAGCTATTCTTCATGTCTTGTCCTACACGGCTGCTTCATGAGCTGTTAAGAAACTCACATTTTAACCTCCAAATTGCGGTATTACAGCATTTGTGAATGCGGTTTCATAGTATATTGGCTTTTTCCAGCTAAATCAGCTTAAGAAATTTCTGGCCCCACCTGCACATTCCCACCCCCGGCTTGTTCATTAATCCCACCACTTTTTCAGATAAACACTCCCGTCCCTTCTTTCTCTGCTCATTCACAAGGTCTTGTGGCCCCACATCCATTCAGGAGCCTACATGGCTGCCAGGTCTAGGACAGCGTGTGGATGAAAACGCTGTGGTTGGGATGTGTTTCTCTCTTGCCTCTATCCATTCATGTGAGCAAGGCCTCTCCTTTCTGCGTACTGCCCTTCACCCCACATCCACACAACCTTCATGACTCCGGAGAGGTTTAGTTGTTACAGAGGGAAGTTCTCCCTCATTTCAGTGGCTTTGGAGGAGGACAGTGGACTCTGCTCCTCAGACACCATCACCGTTGGGACAGGTCAGTCCCTGCAAACGTGAACTCATCTCCTCCTCCTGCCCAGACCTGCAGGTGGAGGTTATGGAGGTCAGCAGCATCTGCCCCACCGCATCTCAGTGCAGATGCCAAACTGCACCCATCAGCCCTGCCAGAAGGTAGCTTTCCTCTGCAACGGGCAACTAGCAAGCAATAGCACACAGCACAGCTGCCCGATTATCTGCAGGATCTTCTAGTCATTATATTTTACTGATTATTTCAAGAGGGCAGCTTAAGTGAATTTAATATTCATGAGAAATAGCAAGTTTACTGAGATTTTCAAAGCTATAACCAAATAGATGCAACCATAACTGATGACCAAGAGCCATGTATCTAAAAACAACTAACTAATGTATGCTAATGTGAAGCATACCCTGTTTTGCTGAGACTAGGTGCTAGGTGAAGTACAGATACAGTGGGAGGAATAGGGCCCAACCTAGGTAGACAAAACGGATAAATTTTGGAAGGGAAGCGGAGGGAGGGAGGTGACTTGCCCGTGGTCACGCAGTGCTGCAGGGCGACGGCAGAGCTCTCCATGGGCCCCCCTCCTACTTAAATCTCCGGCTGCTGTTAACCTATGAGAAGATACTTGCTGGGGCTTCCCTGAGTGACACAGAAAGCCTCAGCCCAAAGCCTGGGGCCTGTCTAGAGGTCTTTTCCTTTCCTACAGCAATTATGAGGAAGAAAATCAGAGCATAGAAACAAGACGAATGCTAATGGTTTGGCTTCTTCATGTAAAGTCACCCAGTGATTCAGAGCTCGGGGAGAAGCTCCAGTCTCCCTGTGAGCCAGGGCATGGCGTCATGACCTGCTATGACCTTGCTTGAAGAAGCACCAAACAACAGCCAAGTCAGTGCTGGAGCAAAGGGATCTCGCTGACATGCAACCAAAGTTGTTTTGTTACAAAAGTCTGGTGGTGTGCAAGGTAGCCCAAGAATGTACTGGCTTAAAATCTGACTCTTTGAAAAGCAATCTTCTCTAACAACTTCATTCATGCCATGTTTCTCAGTTTTGGCTTCCACAGTGACGTAAAGACTGGTTCTTGGGTGGTTGTCTTGTTTTCTGAGCTGCTAGACTGAATCCTAGCTGGTGTCCTAGCCCTCCATGCTCCAGTTATGATATTGCAGTTGTTGACCTGAAAGGCGTAGCATAAAATGGCAAATTAGGTAAAAGGAGCTGCTGCTGCTGACACGTGTGTTTGAGAGAGCTTTGCGGGGCTTGACATGGGCTTGGCAAGGGAGGGAAGAAGGAGTCCAAATACGTGTATCCCAAAAGGCTCACTTAATCACACCATGTGCTGTTTGTCTTGCAAAGAAAGGAATTAAGACCACAAGCCACCTCAGGTTTTTATCCTGTGGGGAGCTTGTAATATTTCCCTTTCCCTGCCTTGGCCTGGCTCTGAAGGGAGCTCTCACGCCAAGCTAAATGGAAAGTCTGAGGTCTCCCTGTAACCGCTGCAGGCACGAATTATTGCTTCAGAGCCCTTTGTGCCGTATCTCTCAAGAAAAGCAGCTCACGCTGAGGAGTTTGGGTCTCCCTCACCTGCCAACCTGCAGGCGTTGGAGGACTGCTGGGGGACCCCTTGTACCCCAGCTCCCCTGTAGCCCCCCCCAGCTCAGGGCGTGCGGAGGCCCCTCGTTTTCCAGCCCCAACCAGCATAAACACGGGTGGACGGTATCACATCTGAGCTGGAAACTCAGGGAGGATTTAGTTTCCCAGATCCTAACAACAAATGAGGTCTTTTCTGGCAGGTCTTCTGTGAGGATGCGCCAGCTGCCCGGTCAGCTGTGCGGCCCCGTATCCAAGAGCCATATTTCTCTTGGCCTCCATGGGAAGCGAAAGGAGTCTCTGCTTGCAGAGGTGGGTGGGGGCGTGGGGAACTGTTTGGAGAGGAGCCAGTGAGGGGCCTCCATGTCCCTCTTTGGACAGGACCTCATCTTAAATACTTGGCAGAAAGTCTGCGAGGTCCCATGAAGCTTGTGGGATGGAGGAGGAGGTCGAACAGAGGATGTTTCAGGTCTCCTGAACCCCAAGGTGAGGCCTGTAGTCTTTGCAGGGCTGTCCCACACTTGCCGTAGCTCAGCGACGGCATGTTTGAGGCTTCTCTAATATACAGGGGGATGTGTGGTGTTTTCCCAGCCACTGCGGCTCAGCCCTGCGTGTGCCATCGCCTTGTCCCCTGTGCGGCAGGAAGGAGAGGGGCAACACGGCAGAGGTCCCAGGGATGGGTGACAGTCAAGGTGTGCTCTGCCAGACTGAAGGTTTCACCCATCTCCTCTGCTTCTACCATCCTTCCTCCAGCCCTCACCCTCAGTGTTGGCATACTTGACCGCTGAGGGGCCTTGGTGGATGATGCTGCGGCCTGATAAATAGATAGCCTGCTTCTGTTTTCCCCTAAGCACAGCAAATCTCGATGTATGCCGCACCCCATTTATTCCACGCTTTCTGGGAGCAAATGTCCTTTGGGCTCCTGCCCCTAGTGTCCCCTGGGGTCTTGCTGATGTGCACACGTACTAGTACATTTATTGTTTGCTGTGAGAGGTCTCCTGGTTTACAGCACAGCATCTCCACTCTCTGTCCACTCAGTACCCAGAGGAAGCCCCATCTGGTGATGGCTCTAGCGGATGCCTCTTTTCTGCTGCCTGGTTAACAGTACCCAGACTGGTCCAGGAAAGGATGCTGACAATTTCTGTTTAGCAGTTAAGCAAGTTTTTAACTACATAAACCATACCCGTATATTGTCTGAGGCATAAAAAATGGAGGGATAGGAGTACAACAGGAAAAATTATTATCAGTACACATGAACTGAAACTATCTTAACTTCACTGTCCAAGCTGAGAAAAAAGCCAGGAGGACACAAAGAGCATGATGAGTGACAAGGGAATAGGATTTTTTTCTTTTTGCTCCTCTTTTAACCACCACAAATGCCAGCAGCAGCGAGGATTTAAAAGATTCTGTTCGTGACATACAGTTTTTAAATAAACAGTCTCTTCTTTTTCTTGGATTCAGTAGCTTTCAGTTTCTAAAATTGTGTGTTGGGAAGCAAAAGAGCACAAAGAAGTCTGTGGTAGTACTATTAACTGGCAGGGAAGGGGTACTGTCCTAGCAAGGACAGGCTGGAGAAGAGAGTGGGAACCGGGAGGGTTTTTCATTTTCATGTTCTTCATCTCGCTTTGTTTACTCATCGCCAGCAGGAAGGCTGCAATGCCAAGTGCCAAGATTTTTCTCTTTCACACATACACAAAATGTTGTAAAAATCTGTGTTTGCTTTCTACCAGTTAAAAAAATGGAAACACTTTTGAAGTGGAGAACAGAAAGTTTTCTCTAACACAAGTTTGTATGCCACAAATTGAAGCACAGAGTTTTTTCCTTCTCACTAGCTACAACCTCACAGCTCACAACTAGTATGCCTGCTACCAGCTAGTAGCAGCAGTAAGTGGACATTCATGTACCAAGGTATTTCTTTGCCCAGAGCTGAAGTCGCAGCCGATGAACAGAAAACTGGCTGAGGCTCCTACCCTCTCTAATGGTGCAGGCAGCAGCTTTGCACATCGTTTTGTTCAGGCTGTCTATGGTGCTTGGAGCTGCGGTGCCCTCAAGCCGTACCCAGCTGTGGGTGGTCAGGGGTCCCAGTGTGGCCCCTCAGCCCACCGCTGCCATTCAATTCAGGAGACCAACCGACAGCTCGGAGCACCTGCTCTCCAGGGCCGCAAGACCTGCCTTCCCACGCAAGCAAGTATCCAAAACCTAAGCTGGATGCTTTGGAAGCAATTTGTGTGCACCCCAGGCCTGGCCCCATTATGAAAACATTGAATTAAGAGTTTCATGCTCTTATTAAATGAATCCCCTTCAGGAAAAAAAAAATGCTGTGTATAGCAGAGATTTTTCTGTGCCTTTTGATGTGATCCTACTTGGATTGCAAAGCCTCGCCTGACATAGGCTAAGGTGTTTCTGCTTCAGATCTGTCTGGTATTGGAGGTCACAAAAAATTGGAAAGACTTTGCCAGCAAGCTCTTCTGGGAACATAAATTGTCCGTGCACATCTTGCGGGTACCGTTTTCGCTTGGGGGCCTGCAGATGGCAGGGCCGCTTTGCCCAGACCAGAGCTTCTTCTCATGAGCCCTGGTCTTCTAGCACACGGGTTTTGTTTTTTCCCTGAGGTCTTCCTTTTCAAAGCAGGGCAGATGAGACCCAGCAGGGGAAGAGCAGAGCAGGGCATGTATCAAAGTGGGCAGAGCCGGGCCCTTCAGGATGCTTTGCTCACAGCAGGCTGGACTCAGTCCTTGGGGACGGCAACACCACGATATCTGCTCTGGAGCGGGAATACAGCGCTTGTGACTTTAAAGTCCTGCTCTCTTCCTCCTCACGGCAGGCAGCATGAGCAGAGTATTTCCTAAGGCAAATCATCCAGCAGGTCTCCAGGGGGGTCGGAAGTGGGGTGAGGAGCTGATAAATGAGCAGGTCTGGGTCGGCATTTAGGTGACTCTCCAAGCAAGGGAATAGTGGAGGAAAAACATTGTGGGGAGGGAAAGAAGGGGAGAAAGGGAACTGCATGTCTCGCTTCAGCTGTTAAAACCTACCTTATGTGTGTGCAGCTGTTTGCGTGGAGGAACTTAGCTCTTCCCCAGCCTATATAGCCCCACGGCAGCCTGTGCTTGCATCTGCACTCCTGGCTCTTGTCACTTCCCGGGGAGTGGGGACATCATGGTGGGACATGGGAGGAAAGGTCTCAGCGTAGCAGCAAGGCATGCATATAATATTGCATAGTACAGTACATTTAGCTAAATGCATGTGCTTATGTTCGTCATCAGGTGGATACCACGTGGGTACAGATTATGGCACCTTTGCTGCCTTGGCTAATATACACACCATGGGTTCTCTGATAAATCTGATTTGCTCAGTGCAGAGATGGTTTAACTGTTTTGTTGCCTGATGCACCAGGTATAACATTGCGCATCTGCCACACGCTGCCTCTCATAAAAAAAAGATCATTGAGCGTCTCAGAAGAGCGTTTTCTCTTGTAGATTTAGACGCAGGTGGTCCCTGTACGATATATCGTGCCTACTGGTGATCCTACGCACTGTCCCTGCAGTCAGGAAAAGACCACCAAAGAAAGAATAGGTCATTCCTGTAGCAAATGCTACAGGAGCACACGCTCTGGTTTCCAAATCTCACATACAGTCAGTGTAGGGTGCACAGTGCTCAGCGTTACTGTGCTGTTGTTGTGGGTGGCCAAGTGGCTGTGTGTTTTGTTGGGTTTTTTTTAATTTCATCTTTGTTTTGCATAGATTCATTTGAATGCTGACAAAAGTGCCTGGAGACATGGGAATGTGCTTTAGACAAAGCCAATGCTGTAAGAAGTGTAGTGTCCAAGTAAGCTGTAGCACACAGACTTGCAAATGCTTTTGCTGGCTCTCTTCCAGAGGGATACAGCAGTTATCATATTCCTGGGAACTATACCCTCTTTGTTTTCCTCTGTTTCTTGCGGAAGGGGTGCTTTCTACTACAATTGCAGTGAGTTTAACTAATGACCACTGTATGCTGAAATTGCTTTTTGCACTGTTTCTACTTTTGTAACTCTTAAGATAATGTTTGACAACAGAGGAAAGCTGCAGTAATGGAAGCAATAATAAATTCAGCGTGTTATGGTGACTGTCTAATACCATGTTGTTATTTTGATAATCATTAAAAAGGAGATCACCAAAGGTCATTTTCTCAGGATGGAGAAAATAACTTATAACAGGGGATGTAAAGAACTCGGGTTGTACAGGTGACTCAAAAGAAATTTGAGAAGTGACCTTAATTCTGTGTATGAGTGTCTCTGAGGGGGAGAAATGCCAGCTATCACAGGGCTTTTTAATCTAGTGAGCAAGGCACAGAATAGCCATGGTTGAAGATTAACAAAGGTCAAAAATAAAATTAGAGACCAGGCATACTTTTTGAACAGTGTTTACTGATAAATATTGGGATGAGCAACCCAAGGAAGAGATTAATTAGTTGGGTATTGATGTCTTCCAAGGAGGTCCAGGGTCTTTCTGGGACACAGGCTTCAGGCAAGCAGACATGAATGGCTCCAGGCAGCATTAAATGGTCATGTCTTTCGGTCTGTCTGCTCATCTAATGTTCCCTTCTGACCCTGTGAACCAGGGATGTCTGCAATGAAAATTGATGCCTTATAGTCTTCTAGGCCTCTTTTTTAATATAAATTTTAATATAAAAAAGAGATTTTTTTAATATAAAAAAGAGAGGTGGAGTCCATGGAAGAATGAACTTGTCTGATGTGGTGATCAGAAGAATACTGTCCTCTGTATTAGCGCACACAGTTAATTAAACTTCTCAACAGTGCTACAAAGAACAATCTCCGTTCTGTTCCTTAAAGAGGTGGGCAAACTGACAGCAGACCTTAAATCCTATAGGGAGCTCACATCAGCAGCAGCTGGAGCTCATTGTTTCTATATGAAGACTACACTATACATCATACAAATACGTGACCTAACAGCTTCAGCACTGACCTGCAGGTTTCCTAGGGTGGCACCAGTTGCCTGCCAGAAGTTTAGCAGGTTGATACATGCTCAGGAGTACGTGGACTTCAAGAAGCTGAAGAGATGGGATTGTCCTCTAAGTAGAACGGCTGCGTTTTTGGTGCACTATAGAGGCTTCCTTCTAACTCTTTTTAGACTTGCAGAGAAGAAAGCACTTGGCAGCCTAAGGAGGACAGATTGCTGCCCATCCAATCCACCAGTTTTCCTACAGTAAACCTGTTTGGTTTAATATGGTGAATAGTGACTGCCACAAATTGGGACTGCTTTTCTCTGCTGGGGAGGAGGAGGAGGAAATGTTTTGCATAATTGAAATACTTTGTAGTAGGGAAGGAGAGTTCGAAATCCATTTCAAGGTCACATGTACCCAAAGTATACAGAGTCCTCTGCTCAAAATGATGCCTTTTCAAAACAAGCATACCAAGGTTATTTCAGTTCTGATCACCACGCTCAGTCTCACAATAATTAAAGCCTGTTATCTGGATCCTTGCAATATCGTGACTCACCAGCTAATGATGACACTGTCTCACACATGCATCAGTCGTTGCTTTTTAAGTCACGGAAATCGTGAACTCCCAGTACAACTTAATCTTCAACATTTCTTTTCCCATTTTTGTTAATTCACCTGCAGATTAACTCTTAAAATACACTATCTTCTCTTCTGACAATGACAAGAAGTGGAAGACACGTCTTGGCTATTATATACTAGTTTCTTGTAATATAAAGTTGCCCAAGGGCCCCCAAGATGCAGTAAGAGGGCTGAAAATGTCTGATGAAATGATTGCTGTCCCCACAACCAAGAACAAAGCATGTTCATTTAAAAAAGAAAACAACCTAACAATAACGGAAAAAAAAAGTAATATATAAAGGCTTTAGCCTAGTTTTTGCTTGTTTGCAGAAAAACAATGTGCCTTATGGATAAAGGAGAAGGAAAGGCGAGTTTCCCAAACTTTATTCTATGTTTCCAGATCGTGCTTTTATCCCTTCCCGTTCACAGACTGCTTCCCGCAGCCCTCTGGATCTGTGCGCTGGCGGGTACCTTATAATGGCCTCAGACTTGTCAGATGTTGCGTGTGTGGAAGGAGCCAGGCGTCAGCCAAACATGTGGCACCCGCACGGGCTGCTGCTGCCGTGGTTTGTGTGTGGGGACTGGGTATGGCATGTTAAGCAGGCCACGGGGTGCGGGATTTGTTTCTTCTGGCCTCAGCTGTCTAAAAGTTGGCTGTCTGAAGCTAAGCGAATGATGTGCTCTTTGTCTACAATTAACAGAGAGCAATATGCACCTCCAGAGGATAACTCCTCCCAGATACCTTAGACGCCTATCTTAGGATCACATGAATTGCTTTCTAGAGGTGCCTCTTCTCCTCCATTGACTGTGAAGGGAACACAGGTGGCTGACAAGCTTCAGCAACTAACTTTTAGGTGGCTGAACTGGGGGCTATAGAGAGCTACCTAGAGGACCTCAATAAAAGGTAACAGAGTCAAAAAGATCTTATGAGCGGTTGCAAGGTAAGAGGTCCCTGAGTTCAAATCAGGGCTTTTCAGCTGATTTTCTGGATGATCCAGTGGTAGCAGTGGTGGTGGTGGTGGCATCCTTTTGCTGGAGAACACCAATCTGATTGTGCTGGTTTTTTTCTCCACCCCCGAAGGTCGCCACTGTGAGGTCCATCAGATGATTGGAAACTACATGTGGGACCAAAAGACAAATGTATCTTTTGACATTGGTGTGACTAAAGAAAGCCTGCTGCCTCTCTGGTGGAATGGATCGGAGCCTTTGTGGGTCACAATGATGAAAGAAAAAAAGAACGTTTCCATGTACTACTGGCCAGGTTAGTATGTCAAAAATTGCTACCGTCTTAACGGTGTATCTTTATATCTAAGCACTCCATACGCTGTAGGATGGCTTTTTAATACAGTTCTGAAATACAGACAAGAATTATGAGTGCTTTACTAACCACTCATAGAAATGAATTATCTTTTCTTAGGCCATGACAATTTGCATATGCCTAGGAAGGAAAAGACTGAAGTGTCACTGAAGGCAGCTTTCCACCAAACATTACCTTCAGGGGGGCGCTGGCTTGCAGAGCATCCCCTCCTCCACCAACTGCTCCTTCCTCTTGCCCACCTGTAGCTTCTGCTGTGCTGAATGGCTGCTCCATGAACCATTCATGGAGCAACACTGTAGACCATGTCACTGATCAAAGTTAAACAGTAACCATCCTTCCCCAATGCTTGTTTGGTTTTAAACTGGAAATTAGTAGCTGAGAGCTGAAGACAATCTACTCTGTGGGGACAGAAAAATCCAGCTGAAAGCAAAACATCCTTTGGTGAGCTGGAGTGAGCACTCTTGTCCTCCTTCATCATTAACTCGGCTGAGGTCCCAGTTGCTCTGAGTCTGAGCCATTCATCTGGAGGGACTTGGCCTTTCCGTTCCTCATTTGTTGGATATTGGACCACTGAAATCACTAGGGATGTATAATAATGAGTTTTTTTTAACAAATAGGAATATACCCTTAGGCTGTCCATTTAGGGACCCACATGGAAATAAATGTTCCAGCTGTGCAGCCAGACCAAATCCCTTGCAAGGTACCCAGCTTCTCAACTTTTTGGCCTTTTAACTCTGCTACCTAAGCAGTATGCAAATATCCTCATACGTGTAACTGCAGGCTGAAGGACCACATGTTAGAAGAGCTGCACTGAATGCAGCCAGTGCCAGTGGGTAGGGCGGCAGCAGCTGACTCATGCTGCGGGCTCCCGGCCAGCTTGTCTTCTGCATCCCAGCGCACGTGTGTCTGGTCACGGTCTTTCCATGCAATGTGGCTAATGGCGTCCCAGAAAAAAGGCCACAGTTCTCAGGAGAGGGAAGAAAGAGCAAACCAAGATGAAAAACATTGAAAAGCCATCCAGAGTGTTTCTACAGTACTGAAGAGCAAAAAGAACTGAGGGTGACACTATTGCCTTACGGACTCAAAGGCAGTCCAAGGGACTGGAATTGCAGATTAGATATAATGGTTTGGATCAGCCTTCAAAAAAAAGCTTCTTATTGTAGATCACCCAAGTGACCTGACAGCAATGCAAATAGTAGCATATAGAAATTATACAAGAATGTAGAAATTCTAAAGATTTACAAAGACCTATTTCTATAGACTGTTCATTTTTAACGTCTAATGTAACTGCACTGAATAGGTATAATCATGTACTGAGTAGATGTAACAGTCTACACAGAGCTACTGAAATCCAAAAGAACAGTATCACTTTCCATTAAAAGCCTTTGGACTTTACCTAGCTCTTTCATGTTGCCCTTTGAGCAGTGTCTCCCAGGAAGGAGAGTGTATACGTATGTATCCCTGTATACATATGTATACCCTTCACACTTACCTGTCCGTTATTTCCAGTGGAAAATTGCAAGGAACGACAGAGCCTCCCTTTTCCCAGTGCTTATGCTGCCAAGTGTATGCATTCTTACAACACAGAGGGGGAATTTTTTGCGTGGATCTGGTATTTGAGCTGTGGACTGTGGCATATACATCTGTCTGTCATTAATTATTTATCTGCGACAGATGACCTTTGGCAGTCATAAGTGCCTCAGTTCAGCAAATGCTTAAGCACATGCGTATTTTAAGGGTGTTCATGGTCTCAGAGGACACGTTGGCCATACAGGGTCAGGCACAGGGCAGGAAGCGGGGTGAAACCTAGAACTATTGAACGAAAACACAGGACAGTTGGGCTGCAGTAGGACTCCAGGTGTAACAGGAGTAAACAGAAGTCACCCAAATGCAATAGTATTTATTACATTTTCCCTATATGATTTTTTTGAACTGTTTTCTAGTTCCATGGTAAGGGTGTAATCCTTACTTCTGGATTTATTATTTTAAAGCTTTAATTCTTTAAAGGGCGTTTGACTGGGGAGCGATGCCAAACAAAATGAAAGAAAAAATAAGGGTTTAATAACCAAGGTGGGTGAAGGTCCCACAGACGTTTGCACTGAGTATGGTCTGCTATTAGTGATTAACTTTCCAGCCTGAGGATATACTGCTGCTTAGTAATGAATCTTGCAAATCTGATAAAGATCCAAACAGGAAAAGTTTGGGAAACTGCTAATAGGAACAGCAATGTTCAGCCAAATTCATCACACTTTGTTCTGGAAGATGCTATTTTCTCTCTAGCCAGCAGTGAAGACAAATGAGACTGATCAAACGTAGCAGAAACACATTGTGAATGCCAGCAAGCTAATTCCCAGGGTTAACTTACACCACTGCCATTTCCTCCTCAGAGCCAGTTCCAAGCTTTGCAAAGTCGGAACCCAAAATCTGCCGCTTGGTATTCCTCCCTATGTTCCTCTCTCATGCGTAGTCAGTGCTTAAAGGAAGAAAATCCAGACTCCAGCAAACAGGGACACAGAGCAGGAGGGCTGTCGGATACGAACACCCATCCTTCACAGCATTATCTGTGAGCCCAACATAAACACAGCAAAGACAACTCATGGGCAGAATTCATCTGGGCTCTCCTGCCTCTAGAAGCAGAGGAGCCAAAATACCAGCGCGCCGAGAGTCCCAACCACCGCTTCTGCCAAAATATAAGCACTCGGCTTGTAGGGACATTTTTCTCTTTTCTTCATGGTGTTTATTAGGCAGTTTCTGCTCTTCAAGAATTCCTGGGGAAAAAGTCATGTATCCTCTGACTGTTT
Source organism: Aptenodytes patagonicus (assembly GCF_965638725.1). Classification (NCBI taxonomy): domain Eukaryota; kingdom Metazoa; phylum Chordata; class Aves; order Sphenisciformes; family Spheniscidae; genus Aptenodytes; species Aptenodytes patagonicus. The sequence continues at coordinate 37,587,366 of NC_134952.1, forward strand.
GATTGCTAAATAAAACACAACAGCTAACACCATATGTGGGGTGAAATGCGCAGCCTCACGCCCAGGTCGCCTGTCTGACGCACTGCCGCTCCAGCGGATGGAGAAGCCCCAGAGGAGCGCGAACGCATCGTGGTGGTACCACCAAAGTCAAAGCTTTATAGCACTCCTCATGCCTGGCCCGGTGGGTGATGTGACCCCAGACCCTCAAACTCCTTCATTTTCCAGCAGCCTATGCAACTGCTTCAGCTGAAGTGCAGTGACAACTTTTCTAAACACTGAACTGAGAGAAAGGGGAAAAAAAAGACTCTAAACCCAACTTTTTGCCATTTAAACACATTTACCTGACCATGGAGCTAGTCTGGAAAGTTTTCAAAACCTTCTGTTATGACATGAAGTGTCCGACTGTTAAATCAATGTTTAGAAATGCAATTTAAAGCTGGCAGAGGTTCAGGTCTCCATGTTAGACAGATAAAGAGGAGCCTATATTATCACTGTGAAAGAAGTCCTTATTCCTGCTCCAGTAGTTCAGGTTTTTAAATAAAGGTTTAGCATCATACAAAACTGTGCAGAAAGGTATCTAACATTACATCTTAGTAAATACAGCTCATCCATTTGTAGTTTAACCAAGAAAAACTTAACATTCCCTTTGTCTGGCTCCAAATCTTCTTAAATTTCCTTTCCCGTAATATTTAAACGAGAAAATTTACCATCTGTCCTGGCCTCTACCAAAATGAAATTTAAATATTAAAGGGTCTTCATGGCCAGTATTTTGGAATTGTAACAAACCTTAACATCAAAAATCCAATTTTAAGTTCTGTTCATCACAGAGGCTAAAAAAAAAAAAGAAAAAGGAAGCTCTTGCTATCTGAGCAGCATGAATTTTCAGTGTTACTGCCAATGAACTGCACACTTGAAGACCAATATTTAGTGGCCAAAATGATTTCTAATTGTTGTTGCCTCTGTAGTTTTTTATGTCATGCTCATCACCTGACAGTCTAGAAATAGCAAAGATATCTGAGCAACTAAAATATCCCAGATCCCCAAGAGGTTAATGCTTCCAGTTAAAATTATCTCGTGAGTAATTCTGAGGAACGTTATCTGAGAAAATTATAATCTGATGTCAGTATCTGAAGAGGAAAAAAGGGGCAAAATCATCATATTAGTCATTGGCTATGAGCAATCATCCACCTGAACTAAAATACTAGGCATTTCCAACATGTTTCCAAACACGTCCTTAACTTCTTGCCTGGCTTTGGAGCCAATCTTTTCCCAGACTCAAGTGTCGAAGGAGAAATTGGCTGCGAAGTTCCAGTTCAGTCCTGAAATACTAGCAAAGCCCACAGAGGACTACTGCATCACCTCTAGTACCCGAGGTAGCCGAAAGCCCGTGTTTTGCTGCTGGTAGCACCCAGGACATCATGCAAAAGACTGAAGCTGCACGCCCTCAGGGCAGGGGGCAAGGGCTCCTGCTTCCTGGAGATGACTTCAGGTCATTCATGGAACACATTTTTTTGATGATTTGGGTACGTAGCAGCTGGGACCTGTCTCTGTTGCACAATGTAATTTCTTGAAGGTGCTGTGTACAGATGTATAGAAGTTTCACTGTGGGACGGTATGGAGAGTCAGTTCTTGTCAAGTAATTGGCAGGCTGTTCATCCAGGTTGCCGATTACTTTCATGGCGGAGAGATAAACACTAAAGTATCTCCATGCGGAAAGGGGAGGATTAAGTCATATAAGCTTGGGGCAACAGGGGAAGAACAAAAAGTGAGCACCATCACACACTCCCACAATTTTTATAAAAACAAGTATTAGCTAGAGTTTCAAAATTATGTAACTATGTTTTTATAGAAAAGTGAATTAGTTGACTACATTTTCTGTTTATTATTGCAAATAATTAATTCTTACAAACAATTAATCATAATAGATGGGGTCCCTTGAAACACACAAAGAATGTGGAGGCCTGGGAGACGCTACCATGGACCATAGGGTGAAGAGACTGAATCTGTCATGTGTGCTAGGGCTCTTTAACTTTTGGAAAAGGTAACCTCCATCTGACTTACCTGGCTTTCTGCAAATCAGTGAAGATTTTCTAAAATTTCCTAGGCTTAAATATTTAAGTTTTTCTAACCTTTCATGGTACTCCTGAGAAGTCACGATCAGAAGTCTCTTAGCCAGCTTAGCCTGCAAGCAGTGTGCTTTTCCCGGTGTCCCAGTACTGCACCTCAGCGATGTGAGCTCACGCGGGCTGAGATGCAAGACACTGACAAATTCTCTTTACTGAGTGTCCCAATAAGCAAACTGCTGTAAATAATCTCTGAAAGTAGCTCTGCTTGCTCTAGTGCCCTCTCTGTACTTACACCTCCTGTGCAACCTTCTTCCCCCCCAAGCAATGAGTCAACTTACGACAGTCCTTAATGCCTATTCCTTTCATCCCAAAGGAGAAGCAAAGGGACCCAAATGTAGGCAGATTCAGGCTATGGCTTAGAGTTGCCTTTTTGACTTGACTGTATTGCTGTATACAGAGGCCATTTTGCAAAAGCTCTCTTTTTTTTTTTCCCCTTGTGCCCCAGGAATACACCAGAAAATGCCTAACTGTGATGGGAGGACTCTGGGGCTCTCGAAAGATAATTTGCATGAATCCAGTGTTTCTGAAAGCACACTTCTTTTAAATATTAATGTTATTCAGCAGCATAGTAACCGGAGAGCAAAAGGGCAAAAAAAACCCACAAAAACATGTTTTGTGTGTTCAGGGCCATGTTCTCCTGTAGGATTTGTTGCCATAAATTTCTGGGCCACAAAACAGACTGTATTTTGCAAGGAAGGCTGCAAGTTACCAAGAGAATTAATTGGTTTATACTGTTTTAATAAGACCTCCTGGGAAACAGATTTAATAGTGGAGTGCCAGTATCACATAATAAAATATGGTTTATAGAGGATATTACGACGTAAGATACAGCGTGTCTAACTGGAAAGTATTTGCTGAACTTTCAGGGAACAATATCTAAATCTATTATGTTGGAAGCCTGGAACTGAGGCTCTGTGGCCACAGTAGTTAAAATTAAAACAAGCTAGTGATTTAGGTGGAAACCATCTGCCATGAGGGAATCAAGAGTTTTATTGTGGCAAGGTCACACAGAGACCTTCCTTTTAGAGAGGGAAATAAAAGGATCCAATGTACAGTTTGCTACAAGCGCTCGTCAAACCAGCCTCTCTCCCCTTTTCCCTTCCCAACCACAAGGTTTCCTGCAGGGAAGGTGTAAGGTAAGTAATGCCACAGGGAATTTACAAACCTGAACTTGGACCCCACGGTGTGGGGTCTGTGATCAAGGTGAAACAGCAGAGCTTACCACATTTTTTGCTCGTAGGTTGCGAGGTCGAAATCCTTGGAGTCAGACCAAGTTATTGCCGCGAGTACTTCAGTGTCCCAACAGACAAAAACTTTGCGGATGCCATCAGCGATGCTCTCGAGTCTTTGTGGTACGTCACTAGACTTCTGCAGCGTGGGGTTTCCTCTCTCAAGGATGAGTATTTGGGTTTACTATCAGCCTTGCTCTAGGGAGATATTCAGGATTGGCTCCCAGATAGGAAGATGGGAGCCGAGACTACTTTATAGTACTGTCATAGAAACATGCTCATAACAGAAATAGGCCCTTACATTAAGATCGGAGGGAAAGATGTGCTCCTCTTTTCATGTGTAGGCTACAACACAGAGGAGACATCCTGACTTACTATTTTTAATTTGCTGACAACTTCAAGATCAGTCTGTGAGTATCGGTTCACTGACCTGCAAACATTTCAGACTTTGAAATGTTTGGATTTAGAGAGAGCTCCTGGGAATTTGGAAATTCTGAAATTCAGCTCCGGTCACTTGTTTACGAGACCAATGCTTTGGCTCTTTCTGCATTTTAGAACATATCAGGCACAAGGATTTTGGAGCAGGCATTCATTTTGTGCAAATATGAGTATAGAACAGAACAGAACAGAACAGAATAGAACAGAATAGTTCACTTGGAAGGGACTTACAACGATCATCTAGCCCGACTGATGGAAATGATGGGAATATGTCTCTCAGGCAACTCCTAGGAAAAACGTATGCTCCACACCCAGCTTTCCAGTTCCACCATCTCTCATCCAAACATTAACAAGGGACAATTCCACATAGGCTGTAAAATCAGGGAAGATTGCACCGCCACATGTGGAGCCAATGCCTTACCTTAGCTATAACTAAGCTTCCTCTTTTAAAACCTTGTTGGTTCCATGATTTATCCAATCTTAGGATACACTTCTACTTTACTACTTGCAAACTGCGATAGCGATTTGAATCTGAAAAGTTTCGTATTCAGATGCTGAGTGTTGATTTTCCTTGAAATAAAGGCTCCGAAATTATGAGTGCTGCTGGAGATGTTGCTCCCAGTTGCACACTGGGTCCTGCTGCGCAGATGCTCACAAATCACAGTGTTGTTTACAGCATGGGGCTTAGAGAGAAGCTGTCTCAGAATATGTGAGACATTTGATCCTGAAATGATTTAGCTTAGATTTTAAGAAAGTTATCTGCATGTGACATGAGGAGGTCATATGTGCCATAGGAGGCTTTCTGGAGCTTCTGCGACACTTTTAATTCAGTGAATGAAAAAGGGAATGGAAAACTGAATACAGACACCAGCTCTGACTTCTTGCGGAAATCCAGAATTACCATAGAAAGCTTTTTGGTTGGGTATCATTTGAGGATGGGTCAAGATATGCTTGAAGCTTCCTGCCTGGTTTCTATGAAGCAAGGTGCATAAGGCTGCTCAGGACGGTTTGCAGCTTTGTAATTGTGAAAGTGATTAAAAGCGAGGCACAAACTGTTAAAAGCTCCAGCCCTTCAAGCTGTTCTTTTGGGTAGCTGGAGCCCATTGAAAACGTTTCAATAGCTAATTCACCCCGAGTCACAAGGCTGCTTGCTGCTGCCTTTGGTGGAAGAGAAGAAAAGGGCAGGGACACAACAGTGTAGGTGGGGCAGCTCGCAAGAGGTGAAAGCTGGTGATTTCAAGAAAAGAGCAAATCCCTGCCACCACAATGTCTGCCGTAAACACCAGCTACAGCCTGCTAAAGAGCCCAAATCCTACAGATCATCCCGGAGGTGCGGGAGGTCCAGTCTCTGGTGGCCATTTACACACCACCCCTCTTGAATTTCTGCCTGGGTTCCTTTTCTTTAAACTAAGTGCCCTGTCTGCAGCAAGGCAGGAAAGAGGAAAAAGGAACGATCGTCAATAGAGTTAATAATAAGTTGTGGGTGTAAATACTGCAGGGACTTACAGTAAGAAAGGAGGGTAGAGAATGAACAGATTAAAAATCAGGTAGGTTTTCCTTATCCTTTCTCTCATTCATCCTCTTTGTTTAGTCCTTTAAAATTTAGCAAACAATTTTTAGTGCTGCTGGGCCAGCCCATAAGAAGTAAAGCCTCTGAAATGCCTTTGTCGTAGGCGTACTCATTTAGCAGGAGTTAGCATCTCTGGGTAGAAGAGTCTTGAGCTGCGTTTTATCATCATCTACATCTTTTGCAAGAGCTTCTGGCTCTTGAAGCTGTTCAAAGGCTGGCAAATCCAGCCTGTTTCCTTGCCACACCCCAACTAATTGAAAAAGCCCATTAGGCTGAGGCTGGCACTAGCTATATGTGAGAAAACAGCCTGTGGCAAGGGCAGTCTGTCGCCTGGAGCAGTGCCATGCTCAGTTGCCCTAATGGCAGGTATTAGTGGTTAATGAACTGCACTTATGCTCCCACCATTAGCAAACCTTACAGGGACTTCAGGGTAGAGAGAGTAAGCCCTTTATTGTGGCATGGTTGCCTAGGGGTTAACTTTAGTTTGGGCATGGGAACGTCCTGACCCATCTTAACTTCACCAGGGTCGAAGGGAGTTTTATCAATGCCCTCTGCAAGGGCAGGAGTACCTAACTCATCAGGGAGCCACTGAGCTCCTCTTGCAACCAAAGGAAACCATCCTTCAGGAGTATTCTCCAGTCTCTTCAAACAGGTGCTCTGAGACCATTATTTAGACCAAAAATATTCAAAACTAAGTCAAGCACCCATTTTTGGCAAGTAAAACTAAAACCTCCCTTATGTCTTTCCACAACTGTAATTTAAGGGCTGTTGTAATCTACCTACCTTCCTGGACAGGTGTCATGAAGTTTGCACGGTACTTGCAAAGTGTGTTGATAAAATATAAAACCCTTTTTGGTGTTGCCATCGATGCTGTCCAGCTTTCTTCAGCAAACTTTCCTTAGCCATTTCTTTTGAAAGTTACTGGTGACGAGAGAAGACAGGGCTAACACACAGTTAGAAAGACAGATTACTTCTCCCATGCAAGCCATGATCAGAGATGCCTAGTTTTCTTAGGAAAACAGGCAAAAAATGGAAACAAAGTCAAACTCAATCTTACAAGCTCTGGATGTGCTGTACCCAATCCTGCAAACTCCTAAGCATGCCGCATAACTGGAGCCTGTCCCATTGAAGTCATGTGCAAAGTTGAACATTCATCCTTACAGCACTGAGCCCTCACTGAGAAATCTCACCACAGCCTAAATAAGACCACTTGTTTTATGCAATAAATCTCTTTCTTAGCTTCTATCTTGATCGAAATGATCATTTAGTTACAGGTGAGAAGACACAAAACAGTCTAAGTAGCTAGTTAATACAGGCACTGCAGCAGAAGAAAACTGTTTCAGTAGGTTCAATGAGCGTGTACGCAACATAGAAATTACAGGGTTAATTTTTAGAAATTAATTTATGCCTAATGCAGATGGAAAGTAATGCTTAAAATGAAGTTGGGGCGAGGGAAGGGCTGCTTCATTTGAATGATTTTAAAATCATGAAGAATGAGAAAGACCACTGTTCTGCAGGGCCAGCGGTGGAGAAATTCCCACCACAGCAGAGACCTTCAGCTTCCTACAGGACTGCTCCTCTGAGGCCTTCAGCAAACTTACAAATGCAAATGACAGACCCTAATTCATTCAGTCAGTCCCTCACCTCTGATTTTTTCTCTTCTGTCTCACTCATTACACCGAGCTACTCAGGTGTCTTTAATCAGAGAAGCTGGTCCTGTCAGGACATCACACGAAGTCTTTTTGTAGGGATCTTGATCTGGATGAGAGCATGTATTATGGATGGCACACCCTGTCATATATTAAGTACAGTAGGAAAAGACTGGGTTTGAACTTCATGAACATAGATTTGCGACTTTATCCACATGACTGCTCTCAGGGAGCTTTATAGTAAACTGTAAAGTGGTCATGAAAATGTAATTAAGCACTGATGTATGTGCAATCCCCACTAGTTAGGCTGAGGGCATTCAGTGAAGAAACGTGTGATCAGCTAAACTTGTGCAACTCTGAGATTACCTTAGTTTCCCTTTGGTCATATTCCTGAATAAAAACCCCATCTAAAATCACACCCCAATTCATACCACTCGGGATTTTGCAAGGTCATGGAAGAGCCCATCCTAAATTGACCTCCGTAGTTTGGAAGACCTCACACAGGAGAAAGCCAGAAGTGCCAAACTTTAATTAAAGCACATTTGACTGGCAATTCCCACAATCCTTTTAATAAGGGCATTCAGCACAGAAATTAGTATTTCTTCTGGGTCTTTCCTTGTCATTAAAGGAAAAGCTGGCTTCCTAATTCGAAGAGGTAGTAGAGGGCTGCCAGGCCAGCCTGTGCTTGCACATGGCAGTCTCTACCTGGCACCTCCGATGGGAGTCTCAAGCAAACTCAGGAGACTCTGGGCATGAATTAACGAGCCCAGCCGTGTGACAGCAGGTAAGAAAGCGCAGGCTGAAAGCAGAAAATGGGGTTTTGTGGCTCTGTGTGCTGGTGAGGACAATAATGCCGGCAGCCAGGAGGTCTCCATGTACGTCAGCCTCTCACTCCTTCCCCTCCCTCCCACCCCCAGCAACGGCAGCGCCGAGATGGCTGCGGTGTACTACGAGCGCATCGACGTGGAAGGCCACCACTACGGCCCTTCATCCCAGCAGCGGAAGAATGCTTTGAAGGAGGTGGACAAAGCCTTGAGCAACATGATCGCGCTCATCAAGGTGAGTGGCGTCCAAAAACCCAGCTCCTGGGTGCGTTTGGAAAAGGCTTTTAAAACTGCTCTTTGTGGCACTGCCGAGAGCCTATTTAATGCCTGTTAATTGGATGCACTGGCTGTAAACTTTTATTTCCTGAGAAACAGAGGCTACCGAGATCACGTGGAAGTCAAGGAACCATTCCCCTGATTTTTATTTTCGTTGATGGCATTATAATCCTCCTAGTGGATTATTATACCGATAGCCCCGGGAAGCCATAAACCAATATACATGTTGCTCTGTTTATAACTTGTGTTGCCAGCTGGGCTTTATAGTAGGCGAACGAATCAAAACCGCTTGCTTCCTAAGGTTTGTGGAATCAGACAATTAACTTTTATAGCAGTTTTTATGGCACCATTCAGAACTCTGTACTTTAAACTTTGTTTTAAAAAACATTATCTAAATGATTTTGCAGTGAGAAAAGGATACCAAGCTTTTGGGTAAATGTCAATTCTATGAATATTTCTGACAATGATAAATGCACATTGGAGTTTTTTATGTGTTTCAGTGAGGAGAGGAATATGTATTTCCAATTTCACTAAATTATAAAAGCTGTAATGCTAAGTGCTTGTGTTTGGGAGGGGAAGAGAGAAACACCCCTGCCACAGGTGGTACCGTAACAAAGTTGTTCTTCCCCAGCCGTTTTGGCCTACAGATGAAGACCTGTCTAAGACCAACTGGCACAACTGGTTTGTGGGACTGGGATGTAGCATCTGGTTATTTAGCAGGGGGGTGGCTTTATTTTGGGAAAATCTCTCTTTGGCGCTAACCTCTCAGACTCTTCCAGGGCAGCAAGTGAGACTGGATGTCCACCACTATGGGTGGTGGCAAAGCACATTGCAGGGCATTTGCAGCCGTGCGCCTTCTGGCCAACTTCCACTAAATCAGTGGAGGTCAAATGGGGATTAAAATTCTCCAGCGAGCACAGACAGTGCAAAGCTCTTACCCGACCGTAATGGCTGTCACGCACTCGCTTCACAGAGCAAGGGCCTTCAGCATGATGTCAACGTCCTCCTCTTCTCCGATCACGGGATGACAGACATCTCTTGGGCGGACAAAGTGATTGAGCTGAAAAACTATATCAATATGAGTGATACCATACAAATGAAGGACCGAGGTCCTGTTGTGAGCCTCTGGCCAGCTCCAGAGAAGCACGCGGAGGCAAGTACAGCTTATTTGTATTTATTCAGTTTTGTGTTTCCTTGTTTTTTATGACAATTGTGTCTTTTGTTTGCCCGTAACATCCAAATCCTGCTCTCAGAGATGTGTGTAAAAATCAGCCTGAGGCTCTTATCGGGAGTCAGACTTGGATCCTGTGACACTCTTGTGATGCTGGTTTCTGAAGGAAATTCACACCAGGCAAATTAAAAAGCATGAACTTTCACCGTTATTTGGCACAGATACATGCTTTCAAACCCCACCACTATAGGCTTCTGATAAATAGCTAAAAGATTTTAGCTCAAAATCCATTTTTCGCATTTTATATATATATTAGTCAATTTATTGACACTCTAGCTGGGATTTTCAAATGATCTGGAGCAGGTCAGACATTCATACTCCAGTAAACTCCCATAGAGTTTGAGGAATTAACTCCATTAGACCAGAATTACAAAAAAATTTTTTTTTTACAGTATTCTCCTTTGAAGAATTTTGATGAATAAGCATGTTGGATTGAATCAACCATAAAAGCCCAAGGCTAGAACTGCAGGATTTTGAGAGACAAATTAAAACAATTCAGAAAAAAATTCGGAAATCACTTGAAAAGAATGAAAATGCAGCATCTGTAACTAATAGACTAGTACATTATAGTTTAAGCAGAAACTAATGCTTGAGAAGTCATTATTGCTGTCCTCAGAATATAGATGAGTAGATGTACAAAATGGGCAGTCCACGGTCCAGGTGAATAATTTTGTTTTCTGTATTATATCTTAGCCAGTTCCAGTATATTGTAGCTTGTGCAATTTTTTTGAAGAGAATATTTGCTAATTTTTGTACTCAAACAGGCTCTCCAGGAATTGTATAGCTGTGATATTGTGAACATTTCCAATTAGTGCCAGAATTGAAAGTTGTCTTAGAGGCACGCGAAAGCAATTCACTCAAAGTTCCTGCAGGGGATCACAGCATTTATATATGCTCTCCTCAGCCTGAACTCAGAGATCCCTATTTTTGTAGGCCAGACATTCAAACAAGGGCAAGTATAAGTTGTGACTTCACGCAGACATGGGGTTTCATCCGATGAAGCTCTTAAGCACATGCTTCTCTCTCATTAAACAGCCTAATATCCCTGAGGAGAATAAAGTACGATGCCTCGCACCATGGTTTTGTTTTCTTCCTTCATTTCGTTTTAGGACTTCTTACTGGAGTGCTGCTTTTTTAAGCGAAATAAAGTTGATTTTCTGTTTCCCAATAGCCAGATTCCTCCATTCTTAATTCACTTTAAAGAGCCATGTTTAGGAATTAGATTGTATCATAACATAGTGGTTATCACCTTTAAGAGTTATCCCATTTTGAAGCACCAGAAGTACTGGTGAAACACCAGGACCACTCTCTAGTCCAGGTCATGGTGGGAGGGTCTGGCTGAGTCGCGCCATCGCACCCTGCTGCCGTCCTTATGGCGACTGCATGTCAGTGCAAATCTCTTGCACACATATACACACAAGGGGTACTTAGCTAATAGGCTAGTGAAGGACCTTTCATTCTTTGCAGAATCAAGCTATTTATTCCTGAAGATTATTTATATTTAAGCAAAAGAGCGATATACACTTTGGGGACTCCAATAACCACCTTCTTTACGGCATACGAACATTTTCTTTAGGCATTTAAAATATTTTTCTGAATAATTTGGGGTTTAGCCATATTTGTGTGATTATATTCCAGACAGGATGATTAATATTAATAAACCACTTGTACGGCATTGTGCCATAGGCGTTGGCATTGGCTTCACGGCATCCTTATGAAGCAGATAACTAAGCACTATCAGTCCCCTAGATAGGGATTGACTGGTTGAGTGTAAGAAACACGGGTGAAGTGACATTAATTGTTCACTCAAGAGCACAAAAAGGGAATGAGTGGCAGAGACCAAAGGCAATATCCCTTTTCCGCATCTGTACCCAGTCCACATGGTGCCTTTGAGCATCTTTCACCACTTAGCTTACTGTCTCCTGTGATGGTTTGGTTTCTGCTGGTCTGCCTCTGTAGGCTGATATACTCACATGCATACATTTGTGAGTGCGTGTATTATAAATATATGTAATACATGAATTCCTATGTGTTTATGATCCAAGTTTTCAGAACCTCCTAAACCACATAAGCAGGTTTTGCACAGCCGTCATCTTTGGACCGGCAAAGTCCCAGCTTGAATGTGCTGATGATCAGTCATTAACGGGGATTAGCCGTTTTACAAATTCAGGTGTTTCCACGTACCCGTAGGTGCGTATATGCTCTTTACAGCCATATGGTGTCCTAACATTTGTTTTCTTTGCAGATATATCAAAAATTGAAAGCTGTGGAACACATGCACGTTTATAACATACAGGATATTCCAGACAGGTTTTTCTACAAAAAAGGAAAATTTGTCTCTCCTCTAACTCTCGTGGCCGAGAAAGGATGGTTCATAGTAGAGGTAAAGTATAGAAGCAAAATACTTAGACATGAATGTGAAAAGGTGCAATATATGAAAACAATAAGAAAAATGTACAATTCTATGCTGGCATTGAGTTGAAGTGTTACATCATTTACTTGGGCTGACTACAAAACTAATGTCAAATATTGCTATGTGCTTAAAAGAGCCTAAAGGCATGGCAGCTATGCTGAAGGTAGACAAAGTTAAATAGTCAAGATCGTTCTTTTTTCTGCGTCGTCATAAAGCAGGAGGAGTTTTTGTATTTCCCATTCCAGTTCTGTTGCTTTACTCCTCTTCCCCCTGCCCATCGACCTTAATCTCAGACACAAGAAGAGTGATTCCATTTCAAGACCTTACTATCCCTCCATTCAGCAGTACTTTGTGGCAACTTTTCCTTCTGCCTGGCTTCCCACCCACCAGACTCCGTCCTAAAAATGCCCCATTTCTCCCAAGCCCTCCAGCCTCAAAAGGGTCAGGCTGGGGGTTTACTCCTCAGAGATACCCAGTGCGCACACTGAAATCTGAGAGCTTGTTAAGCAGAGAATCTATTAGACTTGCACATGAAAAGGTCTTTCATGCCAACTTATTTTGTTACTCTAAATTATTGTTGTTGTTGTTATTTTGTACTTGTATCGCTACTGAGCATCTCCACATTACAGATATTAACTGCCCCTCACCACAGCTCAGAGGGTGAGGCAACTTATATATCTTCTACGTGGGTAAACTGAGGAGCAGTACTAAGTGATTTGCCCAAGGCCATACATTAAGTCAGTAAGTTGGTGACAGAACCAAGGAGTCCTGGGTTTTTTCAGTGTCCCAGCATAGTCATTGCCCATCATTGCCTTGCAGATTATTGTAACTCAGTTGAGCATCTTCTTTCATGACCCTCAGAGCTCAAGATGGTCCACACCACCACATTTCTCACTAGCCAACCTGACTTTAAGATAATAAGTTCTACGGCTGAATAAAAACGCACCTCTAAAAAAACCTTATTGCTTTTGAGTACAGATGGGTGAGCAGCACATTTCTGGTTAAAAAAAAAAAAAAAAAAAAGCCAGAGTTAAGATTCAGACACGTAAAGTAGGAATCGGAAACATTTTTGCCAAACTGATTTTAAAAAATTACAACTAAACTCTTTTGTATAGAAGTTCAACACAGAACATTTTTACATATTCTGTAAAAAAAAAATGCACTTTAAAAAAATCGTTGAAACTCTGACAAACCTTAATAACAGTGCAGCAAACACTGCTGCTATGGCAATTATTTCTGTCTCTCTGCCCATTCCTTCCCATTGTTTCCGATTTTCAAGAATGTCCTCTCATTAATGCTGTCAGATTTTCCTTCTCCTCGGTACATTTTCATTATCTGTGAATGGGATGTGAAAATGAAAGTTTCCTGTCATATTTTTAAAGCAATAATTGAGCCTTCTATTATACTTCCTGCCCAAACCACTGAAGAGAGGATGTTCAGCTCTTCCTTATCATTCTCACGGGCTGTTTTAACTCTCTGTCAGCTAGTGGATAGCTATAAGCTGTTTGAAAAGGGGATTTTTTTTTTTTTTTTGGAGAGACAAAGGGGATGTATCTGGAAAGTTTTTTTTTTTCACAGTAAGGAGCATAGGAACAAAAGCCCGTCCACATTTCGGTTAAAGCAGGATGAGGAGGGATTTCACCCACCTCCGGCTGTATCGAAGCTGGTCTGCTAATACTATCTTGTTCCCTCCACATGAGTGAGTGGTCCCCATCCTTTGAGCAGAATTTCCCCCAGCTGCTCTCCTGCGTGCAACAATGGTGTTAGCCCTCAGGGCTGCGTGCTCACCCTATACCCATCTCAGCGTATTTTCCCAAGTTTTAGGGAACAATTGCTGTACAGCATCTAAACATGCACATGCAGGGAGAAGTCCATCGTCGGCGGTCCCAGACACGCCTGCTTCATCTTTGAGGAGCAGCGCTAGCCCAGGCTTAGGCTGAGTATGAAAAGTTAATGTCTCAGTTGAGTCCTCTGTCCCATTTGGGCTTGCCAAGGCAGGCACGTCGGGGTGCTGCCAGCACCCTTGCCCCAGAGAAGCCCCAGGGCTTTGTGGGGTTTGCTGTAAGGCAGAGCCTGATGCTCTAGAAGGGCAGTGCTGAGATGCTTGCACAGCCCTTTCCCTGAAGCTACTGCTGTTAACGGCTCCGTTTCACGAGCTCTCACTTCAGCTGCAGTTGTGAAAGAAAGTAGTATGTTTTCTGACCCAACTAGCAGCAAAAATAATGGAAATGACTGTGCCTTTGACTGCATATCTAGCTGCGAGTAGGTATCTCCTGGTGTCTGGGTGGGTGATGGAAAGTCACACTAGCTCCTGCGTTTGCCATTCCTGGGGAAGCAGCTGAGGCCACGACATGTGACAGGACCGTGGAGGGGTGTAGCTTCGGCAATGTCATGGTAGTGCCAAAGAAACGTTGCAAACTAGATGTGACTTGGCTTGTCTGGAGCTGCTGCTAACAAATGCCGTACAGGTTGCCTAATGGTGAGCAGCCCAGTGACAATTAGTCCCTGGGAACCGCAGTAAGCAGAGCCACGGTGTGAGGAGGTGCTACGGTATGAAGAGGGGAAGGAGTCTATTTTCTTCTTGGCTTGCTCTGAGCGCTGTCAGTGAAATAGATGGGGACAAGGAAGGAGATTTAATTTGTCAGCTAAAATTGTTTAATTATCTGGTACATCTGCTGACTATTACTTATGAAGAAACACAGGGGATACTCTGGGGGTTCCCCTGGAAAGCAGTCGGAAGAGCTACACCTCATAGCCGTAATCATTGCCGTCCCCAGTGCTCCTGCGCACAGTCAATTTTCTTCTTGGGCAGAGGAGGAAAACAACAATCAGACAAAATAAATGTTTGTAGAAGGAAAGGGATCCTGGGTCAATCCACTTCACCATCTGCAGGGGTTGTGGCACCACTCGCCCAGGGTGGGAATGTGGGAGACTCTGTTGGGGCATCTGCTGTGCTCCTGTGACAGACTGTGAAGCCCAGATCTGGCCGCTTTAGGGAACTGTAGCTCCTTCTCTGTAACCATCAGATAGATTAATGCCAGGGGTCTCACAAACTGTCAGCTGATGTTCTTCGTCTAAGTGAAATTCCTGCCATAGTTTTGGGGATATCTGGAGTGTCACGTCTGCTGCCATCCCTAGGGAGCATGGGACAAGAGAAACTCACGGAGAGGGTTGGTCGAGCATTTTGAGCAGCCCCTAGGGACCGCTGCTCCCGAGTGGGCCAGGATATGGCACTATTGTAGGTAGTCTGGTAAGAGCTGTTAATACGGAGCAGGAGAAAGTAAGGAAGGAATTTAAAAGTATGACTTAAGTGCAATATGGGCAAGGAAAAACAGGAATTATGATGATGAATTATTAAAGCATGGACACTGAGCAGGGAGAGAAAACTGAGAGTTTCTCAGTTGCCTTGCCAGGGAGAAGGGGACTGTCTTAGGTCTGAGCCTGCATTCCCTGGAAGGAACCTCATGGCTTTAATACTAAAACAAGCAGGGAGAAGAAATAATAATAATTAGAAAGAATATAGTAGGGGTGATATTTGTTTGTTTAGGCTGACTAGTCAAACGGAGCAAAAATGGCTTCTTCTTCTATGGTGCCAATGGCATGTCGAGCAGAACACCACACCATCAAATCCATGGGAGTGCGTGGTGCCGGGTGGGAGAGCGGCGCTGCTAGCATGCAGCGGGAGAGGGACACCACCTTGCTTACACATGTCACATATGGCTGTGATACTTTGTGCTCACAGCAGAAATTTAGATGAGAGGCAGAAAGTTGTCCTGCCCGCTCAGCCGGGAGATGGCTGCTCGCTGAGACGGCAAAGTCAGGGGTCACCCCTCCAGTGATGAGCCCCTGTGCAGCTGACGGCATGGTGCGGGGGCCTGATGGGGTGGTAGAGCACACGGAGACACAGAATGGCACACCACGGTGCCCCCGTGGCACACCACGCACAGCCTGGCAGGCGGGCACTAACCGCGCTCTGCTGTTGTCGCCCAGAGCAGGGACAAGCTGCCCTTCTGGGAGAACGGGACAGGGAGGAAGGAGGCCTGGCAGAATGGCTGGCACGGCTACGACAACGAGCTCATGGACATGAGAGCCTTCTTCCTCGCGTACGGGCCAGGTACAACACCACCATCCCTGGTGTCCCGCTCCCTTCGCAGCCCCAGGGCCCCTGCCCCAGTGTCCCTGCAGCCCTGGCATGTCAGGACCCTGATGTGCCACTCTGCGACACCCAAAAATTACAAATAGGTGGCAGGATTTCCTCACTATGGCTGGATGCCAGGAAGGTTTCTAGCTCTGTATCTGTTTTATAGCTGGAGAAACAGGGCAGAGAGACATGAAGGGATTTGGTCAGCCCCTCTCTGACATCCCAGCACATTAACTCTATCCCTTTGCCCTATTTTCCAAGACTGGCCTAAATTTGTAATTCTATTTGAAACACATGAATTCTTCTTTTGTTGGTGGATTCGGACTCACTAGCGCAGAGCACTTTCTTTGGAAAGGTTGCAGCATACCTCGCCCACCTGTCCGCTGGGCAGATGTGAAACCCCTGATTTCCCCTTCATCAGTGGAAAACACTGCCGAGCACCAGGCTGCGACTGCAGATAGGAGCGAAAGCAGAGCAGAATGTGCAATACAATTATTTCAGGCTATTAAATCTACCAAGCATACACAGTAAAGGAGCTCCTGTACTTAATAATTTAATTAATTTTTCTTTTTTAGTTTTTAGAATAAAATTGAACTAGAAGTAAAAATAATGAATTAAAACATTTAAAATGTTTTTGCTGAGCTATGTTGCCCCACAGTGCCCTGTGTTTCAGGAGCTGAGCCCCAAGCTGTACGACGCCAACTCCTCTCTTTGCCTGTTTTCCCTGCAGATTTCCGATCCAACTTCCGAGCGCCTCCCATAAGATCCGTGGATGTTTACAACATCATGTGCAGCCTGGCAGGAATACAGCCGCTGCCCAACAATGGCTCCTGGTCCAGGGTGGAGTGCATGCTCCGAAACACGGCCCCCTTGGCACCACTCCCCCCGTGCGGCAGCTGCACCCTGGCGCTAGCTCTGCTCTCCCTGTTTGCCGAGCAGATCTCCTTACTGTGATCCCCGAACAATGTCGGTCAGTGTCACCAGCAACTCCATCTTTCTCTTTTTTTTTTTGGTTTTAAGTTCTTCATTTGAATAATAACTTCATTAATAGAGTGCTGCCCCCAACTCCTCCGTCGTGCTCCACCAGGCATGAATCTGACCCATCCTGCTTTTACAGCGGTTATAACATGAAGCCAGGTTTTGTGCTGCTCTAAACACAGCCAGGAAAGTCAGGGTCGCTACTCTGGATTTACAGCACTGGCAATGAGAGCAGAATCCCGGCCAGCTATCTGCAAAATTTTCTGGTGGGTGCACATGGCAATCTCTGAGCATCAAACGTATTTTACCCCAGCATCTTTAACTGAGAGGCTCACCGTGGCTCCCAGTATGGAGAAGCTCAGGGGTGGAGATAGACCCCTGTGCATTTAACTGGGTTCTTTCTGATTCACTCCTTCATCTCCTGCTCCATCATCAGCAGAGCCCCACCTTCTCCTTACAGTGCCAGCCAAGCCCCGTCTATACTGATCTGTTCTTCAAAGAGCCAAGCGCTTTGCTGAGTGATCATACTGCTGAAAGAGGTGGATCGGCAGGAGAGCAGTGAGAGCATCCTACTTCTCTCAGCTTTTCCTTCTTCATTTTCCCCAAAGTGAGCCTTGGCCCTGCACACCTGCAGGGTTGGGCTTTCCTCACGGACCACAGCAGGGCAGTTGCGGGGGGCGGTGCTGGGAAAGGGGAGAGCGATAGAAATCCTCCACTTCAAAACCAGGAGGAAAGTGAAACAGCATCTGGACACACAGGGGTCAGGAGAAAATAGGATGAAGAAGCCTGGCATGTAACAGCCTCTCTGCTTTTCCTGGTGGAGATAATATCATCTGCTCAGGTTTTGGGGTTTTGTACCCAACTGTGTTTCTGAAGGGTTTTCAACACTAACTGCTTTTCTACCAGCTCTTGCTCTCTACACCTCTGCCCGGTGAGCAGCACATTCCCCTTTATTCTGCAGCAGGAAGAGAGGTCTACATTGACAGATCTCCCACCCTCTCAGTTAATCCTACCTAATATTTCCACCACGGGCTATCAAACCCAAACAAAGTTGTAACGGTAAAGTTAAATAGCAGGAGAGGATGGAACTGTTGTCGGAGGTAATGCCTCTAAAGGTTAAGTTAGATGGATGATGTAATCCTGAAAACATCAACATGGGAGACACATTAAATCCCTGAAAAACCTGATTTTGCCCCTACTCATTCACTGCAGCGTAGCCATGGATCCACCCTGGGGCAATGTTCAACACAGGGCTGGCGGCAAAGCCACCACCACGGTCTGTTAGCTCAGAAGATTAATTTCACTTAATTGTTAAGTCGTCTAGTTGTCACAGTCCTTGGTGTTACACACTGGGATGGATGGATGTGTGCCGTGGTGGGTCATTAGAGAGGTGTTCTTTTTACGTCATTAAATTTCTACTGTGAAATAAGCTTGTCTAAAACAGGGCTGTGAGGGTCTGATCCTGCAAAGTGTCCTTTCCTCTTCAGGAGGCTGTGGCAATGCCTTCGGGAGTGCTCAGTGCTTTTTCCAATATACCTCTGAACCAGGAGCTTTCCGTGACAAACTGCCTTTGGAAGGATTTAGGTCCCTCCCCATGCAAAATAAGCCTCTAGGACTTATTATTCCTGTGGATCCAGAGTCAAGCACGATCCTGGTATATGTGGTACAGTGAGTTTAAGGGTGAATGATTACCCTGTGGGGAAAAAAAAACAACAAAAAACCCCCCAAACTTGACAAAAGACTTCTGTAATAGCTGTAAAGATTTATGTAATGTGTTTTTAAAGCTCAAGTGAACCATCAAATCAATTGGGAAAAAAAAGGGAGAAAAATCAGTCTTTGTTATTAGACTGTTGAGTATAAAAGGCAATTTAGTGCTTTCGAAGCATTTGCAAGTAGCTGTAAAACAAGCACCTATTGTTCAGAGTTCCCTGTTGCTCTTTAATGGACCAGGCTCAATGAATTCACTGGAGCACATTTTAAAGCGGGGGAAAAAGTTATCGGTATACAAGATAACCAAATGACTAAATTACCAAGTTTTGTTTGAAAATCAACAGGATAGATAACAGTCAATACCTGCTAATCCCTCTGTTGCCATTTTAACTCTTACAGTGAACAGAACCCAAGGTCCTCTTACAGAAGAAAAGATCCTAAAACTGTAAGGCTATACTCAGGTTCTCAATTATACACGCAGAAATTGGAAATAACAAATCGGGTCCATTGAGTTGTTCCAGGGGTGGGCCATGACACACGAAACCAACGTTGATCCCTGGGAGTACTTTGTGTAACTCGTTTTTGTCAGTGTCCACGTGCAAATACTGCAGAGTAAATCTTCTAATTGCAGTAGGATTTGTTTGACCTTAATGCAAGCATTGTGTGTGTGGCAATACACCTCAAAAGATACTTGACCTGTAAAAGGGAAACTTGATGGTAGACCTACAAGAAGCTCATTAGCTTCAGGAGAACTACAGCTGATTATTTTTTGAGAAGTGCATCTTTCTTCCTCAGAAATGTTGTACTTCTGAATCAGTTCACATTCTCATTCAAAAATCAAGTGTCATGACTCGCCTATTTGTCTGTATACTATGCAACAGAGGTGGGTGTATTTTAAAATCTATTTCTGAATGATGTTTTTATACAATGACTGATTGTGAATGAGTGAATAATTCTAAGAATGGTGTTAGAAAAATAATATGCATCTTTTTGTAAATACTGTAAGATTTTTGGAAAAAAAAACAAAAAACAACCAAGCCACCCCTGTAACACCTTGCCTTTCTTGTTTGATTGCTGCATCAAAGTGTGATAAACAGTGTTTGAAGCTTGTGCTGATTAATCATCAGAAAGATGAATGATAACATTGTTTAGAAATGGCAAAGTTGTCAGCATGTAAATTAGGGACATTAAATACATCACACGAGATACTGTAGCTTGTCTACGCAGTCCTTTTTTCCAGCTGTATTTCAATATTTAACCTTTTGAACATCCATCCAGGGACATGTAATTCACACTAGCAAATGGACATGACAAACCATTTTGCTCTCCTGAGAGGTGAGCCTTGGATGCTCTCTGCAGACCCACTTCTCCAAGCCCACCTTGTTACCATCACATCAGCTGCGTGCACAGAAGTCAAGTGCATCGTCGCTGGTACCAGGGTTCAGTTGGTTTGGGCTTCCTGGAGCCCTCACGGTACACCCCACTTTCCAGCGCGAGGCGGTGCAAATGTCAACGAAACCTCAAAAAACAACACCAAGGGCCTCAAGGACAAAGGCCCCTACTCCCGCTTTAAGCTCCACAAACCAACAACGATGTTTGTGAAACAGGCTGATTTAATAGAAATAAGTCTCCAAACATAATCAGTGGAATTTATCTTGTTTTCCTTACACTAACTGACCACAGGGGCAGGGAAAGTACGATGGAGGAGAAGCCAAGTCCGGGAAAGCAGCCCAGGTATACCAATGAGTCCTTTAATTCACAGCAGGACTACCTTTGAACTGGCAGCACTACCAAGGTCTGCCCAGAGATGCTCCCTCCCGTGTCCCATGAACATGGGTCCCATGAAAAGGAGGGTGCTGAGGGACTGCCTGCATGGGGACAGCGTGGGAGTCAGCCTCAGCTCCCCGTAGCGGTGCCAAAAATGGCAATTTCCCACCTAAATAAGCTAAGCCTTTTTTATCTTTGAGCTTGGCGGCCGTGTAAATGGCACGACTGGCCAGGGCTCAACAGATGAGCCCTCCAGCATCCCTCGGGATGCAGCCCACGTTGCCCACACAGACTGCAGCCTCAAGGAGACACTTTCCCGTCTGCACCGGACGCTGGCCAGAGCCCTCCACAAGTACCAGGACTTCACAACTAAGGGGTGAATTAAGAGATTTTGTGCTGCTGGCCACCTTCCGTGTCTCCTAACTGCTCAGTGGAAGTCAAAACATCCCTCAGACGTTAAACTCCACACCTCAGGGGGAGATGCAGACCAAATGAGCTCTGGGCACTCTGAAGTGAAAGGCGTTGGAAAAGCTCCATGTAGCACTTCCCCCTCCTCCTTTTCCCTGTAAGGCTGCGGCAAGAGGGCAGGCGGCTGCAAATTGAATGGGAATTTTTAAAGAAAACATGGCCTAATGAAGGGAAAAGTTTGAAACCCTCCATTTTAGCATAATGAGTCTTTAATAGCTGTTTTGAAAGACAACTTTCACCTACGTGGAAAAGCGTTTTTGTGTAGGTACTGAAACACATTGACATTAAAGGAAGGTTACTGTGGAATGTTCACAAATAAGAACATTTCAGAATTACAGTTGACTGGACAATGTAATTCTCAAGCTTCGTACAGATGTTTATAGCTGTATAGATTATTCTGATAAAACTTGCATTATATGGAAGCCGCTACGGACTTGCAAACGGGCATAACGTTATCCCAAATCTGGCAGCTCTGTATCAACGGCACGGTTTCTGCTCTACCAGCCCAATTTCATCAGAAAAATCACCGCGAGCTGCCAGCAGACCTGCCCTGGTCTCCCCCTAGCCCCGCCTGGCATCCGCTTGATGTGTGCCCCCCGCGCCCTCCCAGTACGGGGCGAACGCCTGGAAGCCACACCGCCACACGGCCAGGCCGCCTTCTTCCACGGCTTCCACCCGTTTCCCGGCTGGCTGGGAAGCGTCACCCGCTGGGCGTGCAGATAAGCTCCCGCTTCGGGGTGGAAGCCGTCAATCAGCAGCGGCAGCACGGAAATAACGGTATTTTCTCGGTCGGCCCGGCGGGCTGAGGAGCGGAGGGGGCAGCTCGGCCCTCGCTGGGGGAAAGGCCCTACGGCACCTGCAAGCGGAGATCTCCCCGCACGCTGCTTTTATGGCTTTGTTTGCCCCTTTTTTCGGCGTCGACGGCCAGCAAGGCGGTGGCTGCAAAGGGTGCGGCCTCCTAAAGCGCGGCTGGGTTTGCCGGGGCAGGAGGGGGGAGCCCTCGTTTTGGGGGGGGGGAGAGCTGTCGACGGGGACCCCCGCGAGCGACCCCGGCCCGGCGTGCCCGGCCCGGCAGCGCTCCCTGCCGGCCGCCCGGCGCGGCACAGGCAGCCGCGGGGTCCGGGGGCGCCCCGCGGCCACCCTCTGCCTCCCGGCAGAGGAGGGGAGAAAAACGCGGCCTTCCTGCAAAAAAAAAAAAAAAGGGGGTGTGTGTGTGATTTAGGTAGAGGCGGGGCTGGGGTGGAAGAAATCAGTAAATTTTAGACAGGAGGGTTGTAGCGAGCAAAGTAAGAATTGGGACTTTTCTTTCATTCCGTGTTTCTCATTGCAGTTTTTTCTCTTTCTCCCCTTTAATTCTCTTTTTGTTACCCTTTACTCTATGGCTGATTCCCCCTCCCGCAACACCAAGACCTCCCACAAACCTGCTGCCTCTGTGCGGTTTCCTGAGTGAGCCTCCTGCCCTGCCTCCTGCCTGCTTCTGCCCGAATTTCAATAGGAGGACAAGTGGCCTCAGAGAGACGTGGGGGTTTATGTGGCCCTTAATGATCCTTGACAGGAGTCATTTGGATATACGTCCAAATACAGAGGACTTGGGCTGCATCTAGAGCTGCTTTTGTTGTAATTAAAGCCTGATCCCACTAGTGGGAAACAAAATACTTATGCAAAAGAGGGGAGCAGAGAGTGGCAGGGATGGGCGACGCAGCTCCTTGCTCCGTTACTCGTTCCCACTTGCAGCTTTGCTCTAGGTTAAACGCAGCACCCTCCGGTTAGGCAGTCCCAGCAGTGCTGCTCAGGAGGACTCTGAGCCTTCATCAGCTCAGGGGGACTCTGATTAAAGCAATAAAAGACAGCAAGGAAACAGCGAGGAGGGCTGAGGAGAGTGGGCCCACCTCCCATGCCAGCACGGATCAGGGTTTAGCTGAGCTCCAGGGAGCTCGTTTCGTTCCTCCCTTGGCCGCAGCAAACCAGGCATTTTAATATCAGGATTGTAGCAGCCTTCGGGAGCGAGGGGCACTGGTGTGTGCGCAGGAGCTGCCCCTGTGTCCCGCACCGAGGAGTTGCAGGCAGCCGGCCCCCAAATGTCAGTATCCTCTGCCGGGACCGCGTGGGCATCTTCCGCATGACCAATTTTCTCTGATTGCGGGAGTGGGCACTGACGGCTCTTGAGCAGCCTTCTGTTGTTCTCGAGAAATTAATAATATGTTAAAACATTACTCAGCACTTACACGCTTGGTGAATACCAATTAAGCCTCAAAATCGGCTGGAGGCACCAGCATTGCTTCCTTGCCGGATACAGCATTGCTTCTTTGCCGGATAGAAAAAGGGAGGCCGAGACGGCACCAGCTGTTGCAAAGGCTGCGGAGCGCAGGCAGGGTTTGTGGGGGATCAGCTGCAATCCCCGCCGAACGCCCAGCCGACCTGCCGCTCGCACCGGGATGCCTCCATCCAAGGACTCCAGCCACTGTATCGCATGTAAATGTATATAGTGGAGCCACGTGTCCATAACAGGTAGTTTTAGCCTTTCTTCAGTGGTCCGATGTGCTGCTTGTCCTGTGGTGCTAAAACAACAAGTGCATTGGCAATCACTGTTTTCTGCTCCCCTATTCAGGCTAGTTTTGCCCCTGCAGGCCATGGCCATACAAAGTGACTCAGGAGGGGCCTGCTTCTGATTTCTGAGAGGAGCCTCCCACCCTCTACGTGACCCCTGGGCAGAAGGAGGCTCTGGCTAATTCAAAATTAATTTTTTAAAAGTGCTTATTTGCCTGCCTGTCCATCCGTCCATCCATCCATCCATCCACCCACCTGTAAATCTCTCTCTCCCTCGCTATTTCTTCCATGTCATCCCCATATTGGTGGGGCTTTTGGGGCCAAGACTTTGTTTCTGTGTTTGCCAGACTAGGTAGCACTGTGGTTTTCAGCTTGCAGCTCACTGATTGTCCCCGAGGGTCCCGGGGGTGGGAGAGGGGTAACCCTGGCCAGCCACATTCCGCACCCTGTACATGTCTCAGCTGAGAAGATGCTGTAAGAGAGAGGAAAAGCACCCCTTGTCCAGCCATGGAGGGCTGCTCTGAGCATGGATTTAGTAAGGAAATAACTCTGGACTTAAAAATAAGGTTTTAAAGCAGCTTCCCATAGCAGCTGTGAAGGAGAACAAAAAAAAGCTTAATGTCTTTTAAGGTGGAGTTCAAGCACTTTATGAGCTGGATCATGCAACCTGGTTGCCTACACTGCTGCAGGGGCTGGATGGGATGACCTGGAAGGTACTCTCCTTTCCTAATCTCAGATGTTTCCTTGTAAGAACAGTTGTGACAAAGACAAACAACTTTTTTTTATTTTCTGTAAACAGAATAAAATGGAGAGAGCCCTGAGCTTTCTCTTTGCATTTCATACAGCCTCTTCCTGCAAGAACAAATGGGATGAACAAACACAAGTGCCACTGACAAGAAGATATTTAATAGCCATGATGTGGGGAGCTTTCCAGCAAAAGAAAGACTGTTTTATGCAGAAATAGCTGAATGCAGCCTGTAAAGGCCCAGCAATTAATCACGCATTTGAAGAAATACAACACAGTCATAGAGGCTGAATTTTAAATGCTCGCTGCTCCAGTTTGGACAGTGACAAATTAAGGCCCATACAAAAGCAGGTGTGGCTCTTGAAGAAGCCCTCTGAGGGCAATTAAAAATGGGAAACCAGCTGGTAAGTGTGCAGATGTGACAGCTAGAGCAGGTTAAGAAATTAATACAAAGGAGGAAGATGGTGGAATTAATGGTGTAGGAGCTGAGGCGAATGAAACAGGACCTGCTCTCTGAAGGGGCTTGCTCCGTGGTGGGTGAAGTACCTCATCGTGTGGGATGGGCAAAGCTGTGACATCCATGCGTCCTTGGTGCCCTGGAGAGCTGCCCTGCGCCTGCCACAGGCGGGCTCCAAACGAAGCCCCCACTGAAGGACCCCACAAACCACAGGAGCTGCTGCCCCGCACATCCCACAGCTTCCCCTGGTGCCCAAAGGAGAGCTGCGTTTGGGGATGTCTGAAGCCGATGGCATGGGCACCTCTGAAAATGCCTTCAGTACCCCGTGACGGGAAAGGCAAGGGTCTGAAATCGAGGGTGGATTTTCCCAAATCAGCTCCAACGAGAGCCAGGTCTGCCCCAGTCCAACAGGCAATCTCCGGCCAGGTTTCACATACAGTGCCTCATCGTTCCCAATCAGTTCACGGTCTCCAGCGTTCACTGTTCTGAGTCAGTCAAGAAAATGGTTATTTTTCCCACTGAAAACACATAAAATAGTTCAGATACAAGTCAAATTATGAAGGATTTGTAATTTGCCATTAGGGTTACCATTTAGGAAGTGTTAGCAGATTTATAAATAGTGCCACGAAAACAAACTATGAATCAGTACAAGCTGGAGCTCGTCATCCGGTTTCGAAAAGGATGCCACCATGATTGTCATCACAATTTCTCCGTGCTGTTCCTCCCATATTTACCCTATCCTCTCTCCACACATCCAGTGGGTGTGAGGTATCACCGGGACAGCATTTTGTACAAATTACCTTCTACCAAAGTGCAGGCTGGGGGACTGGTCTGATTTGCCTCATCAAAGTCTGTTCTTCCAAAGTAATTTGTTGACACAAATCTCTTCCCCGCTGTGAATTATACGGACTTTTTCTCAGAAAAAGCTGTTGACACAGATTGCTATAGATGACTTGTTTGGTTTTTCTCTCCCCTTGTCCTCAGGAAAGGATTGCTTCTGCTAACGTTAAGCTTTGGCATACAATAATCCTTCCGGGAAGCTGAGCACGGCAGCGTTTCATTCGAAGCTGCTGATAGCATGGGAGAGTGGACAAGGTCTTTACCAGTTTGAACCTCAAAGTAAAAAGAAAAAAAATCTCTAGTGACGAGCTGTTCAGACCCTCGCCTGTCTCTGTGAAGCTGAGCATTTAAGCCACTTCTCTCTTGAAAAAAATCTTATTTTCATTGGCCCTATTTCCAGCATGGTGTTGATGAAGCATGGGAAATTTTTATGTAAAAGGAGTTCTCTTTCTGCATCCACCCCCCCCACTAGCCTTGCTGTTTGTCACCAGCGTGGGTAGTGACAGCCCTAACAGTGCCGTCCTAGCCAGCATGCCAAATAATAAAGCAGGTGGGCAGCTTCACCACGGGAAATAGTCTTTCACAGTGTCTTTATGCTTGAGCATAGGTAGTCACTGCAGCACGGAGACCCTGTTTGGCCTAACAGCTTTCATATAAAAAACCACATCCTGAGATGGAATAATTTCTCTTATAACGAGCTCGGCATCCAGGGCCTCGGCCAGGGAGGAGGGCCCCAGCTGGCCGGTAACAAACCTGGCCCCAAAAAGCAGTCCTTGCCAAAAATGCTGCAAGAGTGGGAAGAAGGAGGCAACCAGAGAGAGCCATGAACGCAGGCTGAAGCCGTACTGAGCACACAAACAGCAGCTGCAGGGCAGAGACGACCTCGGCCAGCGCTTTTCTTCTGTTTGAAGGGATAGGAATGGGCTAATTTGGAGCTGGCAGTAGGCAGCCAAAGAGAAGATACAAGATGAATCTCATATAATGATCTGAAACTGTTCTGCACCCCCCCTCCAGTTCCCCGTGACAACCATGGCTAGAAACAGAGACGCCTTCGAGTGACGTTTAAAAGGTTTCATGTACCAGTGTGGTAAATAGAGCCAGTGCCAAAACTTCCCTGCCTCTGAGAAGGGGCATGGGGAGAAGCAATTGCTCGTTGCTTATCCATCTCCATCCTGTAATCTGTTGTGTCTGGAGGCTGCTGCCACGTGCAAACATCTGGGATGCATCATGGACCTTCTCCTGCTGGAGAGAGGAGATGTTTTTTTGGATGCAAACTAAGCTCAGAGGCGCTCTGCAGCCTTTACAAGGGAACAAAGAGCAAGTTATTGCACGTACGATAGGAATGGAGGGAAAGAAGGGAGGCTGTTTTATTCCAAGACAAATGTGAGAGCCGGTGTGTTTTTCAGGGTGTGCAAAACCTTCACGAGCAGAAACCTCCCACGCACATGGGGAGGGGGAAGGCTGATGGGTTGAGACAGGCAATTATGACTTATGTTTTAGGGGGCTGCCTGAGCAGAGGACAATACTGCCAGGAGCACTGAGCACCTCACCGGTTTTGCAAGCTGTGGCTAGTTCCTACCTCAAGGGTGAAGAACGGCAAGTTTTTCTTCAGGCCAGAAGTTAACCAGGAGTAAGGAGGGCCATTGCACTTGGGCAGCAGAGAGGAAGAGCACCCGTGGCAATGCTGCCAGGCAGGCCCTGCCGGCATCCCTCTCCATCCCTTCCCACAGGGCTTTTTCCAGGATCCCACTCCGCCTGCGAATGGGACACCTCCCAGGGAAGGCAGCCCCAGCTGTCAGCGGCAGCACTGCATCCCAGCTCCTGGATGGGCATCACTCAGGGACACCACATCCTTACGGCACAACCACAGACACATGTCAGAATATTCCAGTATTGATTGCTCTTTATTTTAGGTCTGTATAAACCACGAAGGCAGGCACATGTAGTTCCCCGCCTCAGCTGGCTTTTGGGAGCCCAGGATCCTTCAACCTCCATGTAACGTGAAGACCTTTTTCTTCTGTTTTCAGTTGACATCTTTCTTCTCCAACTCCTGGTCCCAACAGGGACTCCCCTGCTCCTGAAGTACACCCTCATATTCCTCTGCCCTCTTTGAGTTTTCCTTTTTGTCTTAGTGAAATGTCTTGACTTTTTGAGCCTTGATACTCTGATTCCCTTGTTCTCCCTCTGGTGAAAAGCATCCACTCTCCTTCTCTTCACCTCAAATTGAAGAGGCCCCAATCTGGAAGGAATCTGGGCAGAAGCTGGCCACCTGCTGACCCATCTGTTCATGGAGACCCATGCCAGGGTTGCAGCACTGTCTGCATAATCCATGGCACAAGGCAGCAGTCATGAGACACAATTCACACACTACCTGTCAGTATAGTCCAGAGATTATTTGCTTCTTTTTTACCAAAAAATAAATGCCATCAGTCTTCCTTTTTAGCCTGACATGTGGGACTAACTCAGTCGCTCTGCTCTGTCTTGAGACTGAAGCTGGTGGTCTCAACTGGCTGGACCTGATGATTAGTTAGCCCTGCTACTAATCCAGTGTCAAAAGGGCAGCTTCCTCCTCAGCAGCATCCCAAGCGGCTCATTTTTAGAAAGACAAACAGTTCTGAAATCTGCAATGGTCTAAATATTTTAAGGCAATAGTCTTTTATTAGTTTCTGGTTCAAGGAAAGTCCACTCGTCTCCAGGCAAATGTTTTAAATGCAGCGAAAGAGCTTTTCAAAACTGTTTGTCATTCTGTAAGGCTTTGGTTTTCTGGGATTTTTTTTTTTTTTACTTCTATCTTCAAAAATAAGTGGGTTTCTCTTTTTTTTCCTGTACAAGCTGTGATTTGGTGAAACTGTTATCTGCTGTCTAACAGCGAAGAATGAGAAATACTGTCTCTCCATACTGGGTTATAGGTAATAATAAAACCGTAACAGGCGAAGGGTCTACCTTTAAGGAGGAACAATTAATATATTGGCTGCCTTAGGTCTGAGGACTCGAGTTTCTTCATCGTGAACGAATAATAAATCTCCAGGGTCTACTGGTGACTATTTACAAATAAAACACTATGGTCAGAAGAAAAATGTCTTTCTTCGGAAGCAAGTGGGAAGGAGAAGACGGGACGCTAGCACTGCCCGTGCTGCCGGGGAGGGCTCCCAGGGGGCTGCCAGCCTGCCGGGCACAGGACCCGAGGGACGGCAGAGCAACAAGAGAACTGAGGAGCTTTTTGGGTTTCCTCTCCTATCGTGTGGGCTGGCTGTGTCCTTCCCCTCTGTGGGACAAGGCAGGTGGCCTGGGCTCTGATCAGGGTCCCTCTGTGGGCTTTGCACCTCTGTTCCTCAGGCTGGGCACCAGGGTGGCCTTGTGCGCTTGCACCATGATGGACAAAGTGGCCCCTCTCCCTCTCCTCCTTGTGGTGCCTCCCCTGACTGATGCTTCTGCTGCAGACCTTGGCTGACGGCGAGACCTCTGCCTCAACCCAAAGTTTCCTGGGAAGTTTCAGGCAAGGTGCCTCAGCACTCCTTTAGAAGAGAAAAAAATATGCTGCATTGTCTAGGTTAAAAAACAGAGGGGGGGGGGAAAAAGTGGTTACTGTTTTACTGGGAAGCTCTGCCAGGGCCATGCCTTGGATCAGGGTTACAGCTGGCCTGATTGCAAGCATCTGAAAATCATCACCAGGCTGTGTCCAGCAGAAGGATGTTAAACTGCGGCAGCTGGATGCTAAATAGGACTTCTCTAGCAGATTCACTTTGGGCCCGAGCCGGAGGCAAGTGCTCTCTCCCCCATGCTGGGGGTGAGCAGCAGCAAGGGACTGGGGCCCCACGGCTCGCCAAGGAGGGAGCCGAGATCAGGGGTTTGGTTCAAGGCGACTGGGGTGGGCTGGGCAACCGGTTGCAAGGAGCAGCAGTGCTGAGGGAGGAGGGGGGGCCTCACCGCGGAGGCAGGGCAGCATTCACCCACCCTAGCCATTAAGGCACACGCCCTTCCCTGCCGTCCCCGTCACTGCCCACGATGCTGAGGCACACCCAGCTCTGAGGTTTGCACTTCTGAGTCCTCAAGTTTGCCACCTTGATGGCTGCTCCTGGCAGTCACTGCCCAGTGGTAGATGTGTAGTGGTGTGCACGTGGTGGAGACCACAGCTATGTAGCAATGACAGGTTCCAGGTACGTGGGACACGGGATATGGTTTGCATTCAAATCCCTTCAATGCGCAAGCTGCCCTGCAAAATTAACTGCCTAGGTCCTTATTTCCCAAAAACTGGCTAATAGGACCCAGAAGGATGTTCAGGGATGGGGCTGAGCTGGGTCTGGGAGGATGGAGGTACCACCCGTGTACCTTTTGGTGGGTGCAGTGACACAGCAGGCAGGCAGCAGGGGCAACATCCCCAAAGCTAAGCTTAGTCTAGGGAGACCAACGGCCCCAGCTTCCATCTATAGGCTGCTCTGAATTGTCCCCTCTGGAAAGTTTGCTTTCTTTCTTAACCACAGAGGTACCCAAGGAACTTTGTAGGCTAAAGTTAGACTTTGCGAATACCCCTGATAGGTAGTAGCATACAAATGAAGAGTAATTTAAAAGATGTCACTCACCAGGGCTTGTTATCTGTACAGCTTCCAGACCAGAGCTGGCTCACAAGCTACCCACCAGAGTGCAGGGAGAGCACATCCATGGCTGCTTGCACCCATGGGTGCAGGCAAACCCAGCGAAGCAGTGGTCCCCATGCTACTTTTGCAGCTTCTTGCCAGACTGACCCTCTTTGGCACTTACTAGACAACCAGTCCAATTTTACCAGCGACAAGCAGAGGGACAAGAGGAGAGAGATGCAAAGAACTCAAAACAAAAGGCTCCAGGTTTCCCGAAGAAAGACAGAAAGGAAACAGGGTATGTAACTATTTTAGTGTACACACAGACATGTCCATGCTGGTAGGTTTATTTACTGTGTTTGCTTACTTTCAAATAGCTGGCAGCATAGTGTTAGGTTTTCTGTGCTTATTAGGATGAGAGATAATAAAAAAAGATTTTAAAAAAACATACTTGGGATTTCACATTCCCAGTCCCCATTCATCACTACTGTGACAGTTGGGCTAAAAATACTTTGTTAAACCTGAGGACCTAAAGGCGTAGAAGGAAGTTGCTTACAAATGCAAGCTCAGCCATCTCAACACAAAACCACTGGCAGCTATCAAAGTCCCAGCATCTTTGACTGCTACAAAACCCTTCTCCCTTCACATACCAGCTGCGGTGAACAGGAGTGTTGGAGCAGTGGGCTTCCTCCTTGCAGTTTAGGAAAGGCTAATAAGACGGGGCCATTTTCCTTGTAGCTGTTCTGAGAAGCACAGCTGGATATTTTTATAATTGCTTTTCTAAGCATTTACCTGGGGCCTTGCTTGGTGTCCTGAGGAGGACAAATGTGACCTGTTGTTCTAGTGTTGTCTGAGGTTTTGGGTCTCCTCTTTCAGCCCTCAAAGGACAAAGATGCTGGACAGAAAAGTACATAGTCAAAAAGAGGAGCAGCAGTCAAAAGGAGGAGGAGAGGAGAGGAGAGGAGGGGAGAGGGACTAAAAGTGAGGGCATGTTTACACTCCTAAACTTTTTTTAGAATCACAAACCTGCAAAAGCATGGCTTGAAGGGACGTGCTGACAGGAGTGCCTATCCTGAAGCAGCTGACCACCTTTTCTTCTCTGAGGTCTTTCTGATGAGCAGGGAGAACAAAAAAGAGAAAGTAATGGAAAAGCAGGGAAAA
This sequence comes from Aptenodytes patagonicus, assembly GCF_965638725.1. Taxonomy (NCBI): domain Eukaryota; kingdom Metazoa; phylum Chordata; class Aves; order Sphenisciformes; family Spheniscidae; genus Aptenodytes; species Aptenodytes patagonicus. Next base: position 37,618,510 of record NC_134952.1, read on the forward strand.
GACACTATAAGATTAGGATGACATTTTGAGAGGGGAGGGTGAGAAAAGGGGCAGAAGATATCTCATGTCAAGTAATGCGTGGAAAAAAACCCCAACCTGAAGGAGAATAAATGTCAAAAAGGAGCAGAAGAGGAGGGGATTCTGAGCGATGGGAAAAAAGATAAAATGGAGAAGGACATTATAGAAAATAAGTTGGGAGGAAAAACCAGACCCTAAAGAAACAGCTGAGAGGCTGACGGAAAAAGGGGAAGTCTGGAGAGAAGGATAACTTTCAAAAATGTTATCTTATAGATGTAAGATATCTGTAGATACAGAGGGATGGAAATCTGCTGTTCCGACTCAGTGCTCTCAGCAGAAAGGCACAATCCAACAGCAAGAGAATAGTTCTTCAGCCAAGCAGTGGCCCTAGACATTTTAAGTATGCTATAGGCCACATTTCACTAATAAGATGTCACTTGCTTAAGATCTTCAGCGTACCTGTCAGCAGGGTAAGTATAAAGAGAATTCAACCCAAGTTTCTAAGCAAGTTTTAAAGTGCAAGGTGTGATGGGTTTGGATGAGAGCAATTTCTTTCTAGATAACGACCAGCCTCATCTATTGCCTAAAAGATGATCCCACCATCAGGACAGAAACAGAAACAAAGCTCTCTGTGAGGGGGAAACAGTGTTTGCAAACTTCTCCAGCAATACTGAAAAGGCCTTCAAATTCTGATTCTGACCACCACCCAAAATTGGCTCTGCCTGTGCAAGGCATTAGGTCAGTGCTAGCATAAAGCCCTAACCAAACTTTGGCTTTTTTCCCCCCTATAATTCAAAAGTCACAGTTTCAAGGAGATGGATTACAAAGGGAGGAGACGGATGAAGGGGAACCAGCAAAGACCACAAATAGCATGGTAGTAGTATGTGCCACTAGCAGGTGACAAGCCAAGGTGCTTATGACAGCACCTACTTCCAATAGATGCTGCTTTGGTTTTCATCTTGTAAATTGTGTAAATCCTCATAGCTGACCTTGGCGAACAACAGTTCTCAAGGCAAAACTCTGGCAAAGCTCCTGGAGCCTAAACCTCCTCAAAACCTTGTTCCAGGTGGTGGTAGAGGGCAGGAAAATGCCACCTGCACGTTACATTGTCCACTTGGGCCTTTCCAGTCAGCTGCTGTCACAGTGTGGGAAAAAGACTGAGTAATTTTTTGAAGAATGTGAAAAAAACCCTCCTTGCTAGAGCCCTTTCTCTTGGGTGTGTGCCCCAGGTCGTCCTCTGGCTCACGAGGAGAGGAGAGGAGAGGAGAGGAGGGGAGGGGAGGGGAGGGGAGGGGAGGGGAGGACCCGACACCTGTTGCTCTTGGCATCAGGATGCTCTACGGGACTTCTCATTTCCTGGAGCTCGGGTGCATCTCAGCTGGGCGCTCACGCGTTCGGTGGGGATCACACTCCCTCTGCACCCATCACCTCCACCAAGTTTCGAAATCAGTGAATTTTCTCCCTTGCGCTCTTTTACTAGAATGGCTCACAGACCTTTATGAAGCATACATGAGCTCAGCAAGCTGTAATGACCCTTGGTTTTCTGAGGCTTCTGGTTTGTTGTGCGAGGTTTCCTAAGTGAGGGAGGGAAACAGCGCGTTAAATGGAAATGTAAGTATTTTCTCTAAAAACCACTGATGGGTGCAAAGAATCCACTTAAAACATATAACCAAATGTTATTTAATATCTTAAAAAGTAACACAATCCAAAATGGATATTTCACACAACACTACATAAACAACATGAACACAATATTACCATATGGAGGGACTTTCAAATATAGACTTACAAAAATCCCTGTCCTTTTTTTTTTCCTTTAAATTATTATACTAAGCATGACAAGTAATCATCATTTACAATATGGTACACTGACACAATAAAAACCATGTTACAAATGTGCTGTTATAAATCAGTAACGTTAGGGAAGACATTTCATGAACTGTAATTATTTCATATGAAATACTATACAATATAAACAGAACATCCATCTTGGATGACCTTTACAGCAACCAGAGACCAAGTAATTTTTTAGGTTTTTTTTTCAGTGCAAACACATTTATACAAGGCAGTCTTGGCTGCAAAACTCCCTTCTAACATACAGTAAGTCCCACTTGCATTTATTAACTCATTTAAACCTAATGCAACAGCCACATTCAGTCACTCACAGAAAATTACCTGCAGAATTATGATCCCTTTAAACTTAAGTCTCCTCCACATATAAAAGTAACATCTGTGCCAATTACTCCAAGGGCCCTTTCACGCTTCTGGGTGGGTGTCCTTTGGGTGGCTCTAACCGCTTACAACACGAGGGCAGCGTACTGCACTGAAAATCGCCCTTCCGAGGTGCGAAACGCGTGGTGGCTGTTGCAGCACCCCGGCTGGGTGGCTGTGCGTTTCACCGGGGATTCAACCCAGGCTGCCCTTCCAGAGCCAGGTGCGTGCGTGTGGCCTTCTGCTCCTTCTCTGCATTTAGCGTCTCGGGGCGGGAGGCGGGGAGGAACACGGAAACCCTCAGCTCAGAACTGAGCTTCAATGGAGTTAACAACCCATTCCCATCTCCGTCAGATCCGTGGGAGATCAGGGGAGTTATGCCAGATTTACACCCGCATAACTGAAACCAACGTTTAGAGCGCCGCTATGACAGAAGCGTGATAGTCCCGTTTTCTTCTAGCACCAGCCTGGCTTTCGGTGGGTCCACTGCATGCTTCTCATGCAGCAACGATGCACTTCAGTTATGCTGGGGGGAACGTTTTAGATATATACCTTTTTTTTTAAAAGAATTTCGTAAAAAATAGAACATTTCTCTCTAATACTGTACAGTTTTCTTCAGAAGAGCGAAGAGAATTGTAAACTGTGGGTGTGACACCAGATTAGGAGTGCTATTTGCTTTCTCAGCACAACAATTTGAAGAATCGCGTTGGGAAAAGCTCTGCGAAATGTATTTGAAAAACAAATTTTTAATTAAAGTAATTGTTCCCAAAACCACCGCTGGCAGTACTCATATAACTGAAAACTGATTGGTTTTGGCACTGCTAATCCAAGAGTCTCTGCAGGACCGCGAAGTAGTTTCTCTCTTACTTGAACAAACTGAACGCATCAAAAGAATAACTTCAGAGTGTAAACATGAAACACTTTGGTTAACTACTAAACTTAGTCCAATGACTTTAAGAAAGAAACTGGTTAATAAATTAGCCCACAGACTCTTAGCCTTTGTTTTTTCCAGTGCGCCTGGACATAAAAGAGGGTCAGTGAACTCTGCCTACCTCACAGGCTCCCGAGGCTTAGTTGGTACAAAGCGCTTCAAGGCCCTCAGGCGAAAAGGCGTGATTTAAGTGCTAAGTGTTATCTGCCCTTGTGATGGCCTCTGAATACGGGTTGGTTTGTTCTCTTTTCTAAAAAGGACTACCGCTGGCAAGCACTTAGGCCATGGTTTTCATTAAAATATTTGTTTCCCAATACATTTTACTTTTTAAAGTTGAGTGAACATTGTTTTGCGTATTACGGACATTTTACAGTGGTGCAAAGAGTTAAATGGCTAATGATTTCTTACGATTTTTAACTGAAATACTTAAACCAGCAAAATTAGCTCAACTGATGATTGTATATTAATTTGCATCAGGATAATGGTACTAGGTTTGCTGAAAGAGGTGTTCATAAATCGGGATTTGTATATAAATGTGATCTGCTTAGGTTCAACTGCCACTTTCTTCCTTTGGTTTTTGGAAAAATCTTTCTTTCTTCCCTCTTGAAAGATGGCTTGTTGCAGCTGGATACTTTTCAAAAGCCAGCTTCGTTTTTCTTGGAAACTCGCCCACGTCCTTTGAACAACAGGCACATACCTCGAGTAGGGACCCTAATACTGCTCCCAGCGAAGTAAATTAAAGGCTGTTGGTAATTTCTATAGGAGCAAGTGTTTCAGATGCACACAATCTAGAGAACCGAGTGCGTATCGTTAAAGGAAGCGCTGTTTTAACACCCTTGCCAGTTCAGAGAAACTATGACCTGATATGTTGACAAAGATGGAGGCAGAATAGGGCCCAAAGTATTTGAAGGCTGCCAAGAAAATACCCAGAGTGTCTTCTGTTAAACCCCAAACTGTCAATCATATTTCACAGACTGTAGATGTTCCTAATTTGCTAAATTACAAATACATTTTCAAGTTCTACCAGGCAGAAATTTTAGCAGTAATTGGGGAGAGGATGGAAGGTTTCAGCCTCCCTTTCACTCTTAGCCCAATTATGCAGCCTTGTCAAAGTCTTCAAGTGACTCATCTGAAAGCCAGATTTTTAATATTGTAGAAGGAAATTGTGGCAATGGAAACATGATGACTTCATACGCAAGCACTGACACACAAGAGAACGCCATGACCTAATGCGTCAAAGTTTTTAACCTTGCTTTGTACAATACACTTTTCATGTTGCTGCATTTCATCAAATTCATGGAGGTAGTTATATGTGTAAAAAAAATTACCATAAAAGTAACATGTTGTATTATAATAATACATATTAAGTGTGCAAAATGCCGACAGATTTGTGTTGACCCTTTACAGTTGAACACAACACAGATTCAACCTAACCTAACTCTGTAAACCTTTAAATTGATACATTAGAAGAATGATAGAAAAGCAACCATGTAATACAAGGCTATGATTTCATCAAAGGATTAGGGTGACATAAAGCACTCAAGCTCCACTCTCGTGGTTTTGTTACCAGAACCTCAAGATGGAATTTCCTTATATTCCATTGTTGATTTTAAAAGGAAAGAAAAAAAAAAATTCAAGATTAGAACGTTTCTATTTGAAACTTCTGTTTACATTCCATATTCCAAGAGTCACATTAATATCGGTACAATGCCATGTCAACATTAATATGACATTTATGTTGCCTGCTGGTCTCTGGGAACTTTAGGAGATAACACACTATACAGTTTACAGGTATGTACTGTTGTATTTTGTTGTTATTATGTCTTCTGTACAACCAGCTGCCTGCATAAATTGATTCGTTTATGACAAACAATATTTCCCCCAAAGGTGAAATTTGGTTTTGCTGTTCACATTTTAATACTGCCGTTAGTATTTCAGATCATCACTGTAAATTTTTTTATCATTTCGACATTTTTATTTACTCAATTGATACATACTACTGATGTCAGAGCTCGTCTCAGAAACAAAATCACAGTCAGCCACTGCATAGTATATGACAATTCCCCACAAAAACTGACTCTACAGTTTGCATGGAATAAGTACGGCTGGAATTACATACTGAATAAGAAGATGCGTCATGCAAAGCATTATATGGTAATTAGAGCACATCTTGGAAGGTATGATAAGGCAGAAGGCTAAAGGCCAAGTGACTTTGATAACCAACCAAAAGCACAATAATTTCCTTTATGTGCACTGAAAGGTCTTATTGCTCCTATGAAATGGAAATTACACACTGAAACCAAGAAAAACAGACCTGTGCATTGACTGGGTGTTCTTCACAGAGCTGGAAACTGATTCTGTCCAGAGTTAGAAAGCCGTTTTGTAAGTAAATGAACTATATCCAACTGTGTAACATAAGGCTGAATCTTCAGTAAAGACTTCTGATGACAACAGAGAACATGAGTGAAGCTCAAATGACTTTGTGTACAGAGTAATACATGTCACCAGAACCTGATGAAAATACTGGTTTTTAATATGTACAGCTGGGTTTCATACCTGTGTACTACAAGAGCTAGACAATGTAAACGTCCCTTTTCTATGCAACGATTTGGGCTGTTGAACATTTTAGTATCTTTGTTATTCTGTCACCAATTCAGCTGTTCTGATAAAAAAAAAGAGTTAAATTTGAAGTCAGTTTGTTGCACTACCAGGTTGCATGAGTAACAGAGCAGAACGTGACCCTACACCTAAAAGTTACTCTTGGAGTTTAACTATCTTTAGAAGTTACTCTGCAGTAATCAGCATACTACTAATTACTTTGGAGCAACAGTTTAGGGGAGAGCAATTAGGATATACCATACCTACAGAATTCAGATTTCTACTGCCAACCATGTGGACACATTTAATTTCTAGAAACTAGACGTGTCCATAAAATGCTAAATTGCAAGTAACATCCACTGAATAAAAAGGCCAGAAGTTTATAATTCTCTAAATTTTGTTCTCTGATATCCACTACAATGTATGCTATTTTTAATAGCCTAATTTAGGCACTCTATTTAATAAGCTACATAAAATAGATTCATGTCCTTCCACTAGAAAGAAATCAATTCTTCAGGCCATACTTGTCATTTATATCATAAAGAATATTTTTGTTCCAAGAAATTAGTTATTCTGATTCCTATATTAATGGCAAGTTGCAATACCAGAAGCGACACAAGAATTAGATTATCTTTTTTAAATACTTGATTTATACTGAAGACATTTGTTATATTTTGTGTCACTCCACACTGTGGCTCCATGACAGTTATAACTTTCCCTTCCTTCCCCATTCCTCCCTCTACACAAAGGCCCACCTCCTCATTTGTGACTACGGAAGGTCAAGTATCAAGTCTCAGTAAGTAAACATCTCCCATACTTTTGAAACACAAAAGGAGAAGCCGTCTCCCTTCCCACCCTCCATACTTAAAACAAAACCCAAACCTCTTTTTACTCTCTTAAATGGGTATTTGCAAAATTGTGTCACAAAAACGCACAGTGAAAATGACTGATTAGTATTAATAATTCACAGATAGAGCTGAGGTCATCACTTGTCATGTTTGGCATTGTTTTTCCTCGTGGTGATCCTGGCTGGTTACTTTCAGCAGTGGCTCAGTTTTTGAAGTAAAACACGATCAACTCTGCAGCAGAGTTTAGCCTCTGACCGGGGGCATCACACATCTGTGGCATTTTTTTAAAATGAAGTTGGCAACTGCATGGACATTGAAAATGCAGATTACACTTACAGTGTCTAGACTTTCATATATGTGCTCAGTTACAATTAAGTGAAGCAAAAAGTGTACATATTATCCCTACTGCTATTCTGTTGCTACAGAGCCGCAAATGTGAAAAGCAATACCTTGAAATAAAGATTTCTTTGTTGCCCCTAGTCTACATAGCAGCACAGTTTAAGTAAACACTAAAACTGTGGTTGAGATGCTTTTTTAATTTTTCCCCAAAGATGTAAACATCAGTCCCAGTGTCGTAAACTTTACTGTACAGGATGAGACAGAAGATCTGAGGCAGGATCACTATCAGACACTAGTGACAGAAGCTTGCAGGCAGTTAGTAGGTTTCTGCAGTTTCTCAGCTTCACTTGTCGGCGGGTCTGCAGTGGCTCGGAAGTTGAACGTTGGGCCTGCGCCACCATGTGCAGGGCTCAGAGCTGGGTTCTGACGTCTGTTGCTTTCAACAATACTTGAAGTGTTGGATGCCAGGCTCTCACGAGTACTAGAACGGAAAAGAAATATATATACACACTCATATATGACATGCCTATATATCTATTGACCAGACAGGAAAGGAGAAAAAAGTGTTTTATAATAGGCATCCTGTGTTTGTATGTAATGTCACATCAATGAACCATCTCATTTTGATGATACACATATGTTCCTCCAAAATGGGTTCCAGAGGTACTCAGCAGTCATCATACTGTAACACAGGTATAGCACTAAGCAGAGCTGAAGCTGTCACACAAACTGTAAGCTGAACCAGTATCAAGCATCTGGATTTTTCACCCAAGAAAATAACCTCCATTTTGCACGTGGTACGTATTAATTTTCTTTCCTGACTGGTGCATTTTTGCACAAAGTAACTTCCTCAAATCAGCTCTATGACTAGGCAGAGCTAGGAGAGTAATCATGTAACACAGCTTCCTCTGTTGTCTCCTCTTCCACCTATGTCTTTGTACACAAAATATTAACTAAAAATGCTGCTTTACATTAAACCCACAATGCTTCTAAACACAACACTTCAGTTTTGCTTTGCAGCTGAGACAATTGCAACTTACGAGATGCTGAGAAATCTTAACTGCCTGGTCTGTGGTCATGTCCTAAACAACTAGTGCTGCTATTTCATTCATAAAACGGACAACGTTCCTTTAGTTCTAACATATTGTTTATCCATGGGAGCGACAGGACATTTAGCACTTTTAAAGACTAAGCCTTTTAATGATACATCTAATTATGAATGCAGAGGAGCCTGTATTTTAGTCTACAGCTTTTAAAAAACTCAGCCAAGACATGCTAAGGCTGGTTTTACCACTACTACTCTTTTTGTTCTCTTTCCGCTCTTAATAATTTTGGATCTCCAAATAATGTGTTTCTGTGCAGAGAGAGATTTGGTTTTCAAATAGCCATGTGGTCCCTGGTTATATATCCTTCATCTATATCCCTACTTCTCTGCAAAATGACATCACCACTTGCCATGGAGATGTTTACAGAGTACATTTAAGAGGACTGAAGCGGTTTGTTAAATAAGCACTAGAAACAGAGATACTAACGACAGTCAGTTTAAAGTCAACCTAAATTTACCTGCTACTGAAAGGGACAGCTCTTGCCTGCCTTGTGTGGACCTGACCCTGCCACATGTTCCTGCTGCTTCCCTGCTGCTGAGCCTTGCAGCCAGCCAGATCAGGGACCGCTCTCAGTTAAATACTAGCCCTAAGAAAAAAAAAAAAAAAAAAATTAGTGCTAGCACCAGGGGAAGAGTAGGAATGCACAGCTTTGGATGTGGCAGGGGAGAAATGTGTCAGTGCATGGCATAGGAGAAGGAAGAAACACCTTGTTTAGTTGTAGGGCAGATTTAAATCATCTTAAACTGACTCAATCTGGAAAATCAATGATGCTTTTAGGAAAACTCCCATAGACCTTTTAAATTGATCGAAATTGTACTGATCGTCTTCTGCTAATTATCGCCTTACTGTCAGTAGTTCCAAACAGCTATGATGGGTGACGCACATAGTAAGAGATCTCTGTGAGCTGCAATGACGTATGGTGCACTTCTGTTGCTCATGTTTTGATTCCTCTCCCTCTTTTTAATGAAAATAGATGCAACCTTTGTTTTTCAGAAATCATTCAGCATTGTATCATTCTTTACAGGACCACCAATTCCAGATCTTCAAACATTTTCAATTCTGATATTACAAACTGACCATTACAACATGTATACACAAAGACTGCAGTGAGAATTTTACCATGCAGAGTAATGCAAAATTAGCTCTTTCTTCAGGTGACAAAAGAGCAGCAGTATTATATAAGCTCTAAAAAAAAAAGGAATAAATTTAATATTGACAGCTAACATTTACTATATACAACTTGCATAAAAGCAGTGAACAAAATACTGTGAGGCTGTTTTCCCAATGGTGATATGTTCACGAATTTCACACACAAAATACTTTTGAAGTCAAATGACCATTGCAAATCTCTTTAACTACATCCTGGGGTTTTTTTAAAATGCCCCTTTTTTCAATTTGTCACACTTTAAAAATATACTTGCTCTTTCACAGTGTAGAATTGGTAATTTTGATTCCCCAAGCAACATTGCACACTTCAGTTTAAATGAAAAGATACCACCACACCTCCGGAAGTGGAGAGTTACAGCATCAGTGGAGGCTAGAAGAGTATACCTGACGAGTATCACTACATGCATGTCCTGTTCTTATACTCTTCCCTAGGCATCTGCTAATAGACACTGTCAGATCTGTGAATCTTACCAGATGGATGCTGGATGGCTTTTTTGTATTTCCTGGAAAAGGGCTGTGGAGTACATTTTTTGTTATAAGGTAGGAAAGTAATAACAGCGTGGTAATTATAGCCAAAGGGCCGAATTCACCCTCAGCTCAATTTATTTTTATAGACTTATACCGAGGAGTGACCAAAACTCAGCAAAGCCATCCAATTTAATCATCTTGATGCAAAGCTCATGAAAAAACCCTTTGAAATATCCAGACTATACGCTGGTCTTACAAAACTCTACAGAATGTTGCTTTTTTTCTTTTTAAAGCTTACTTTATGTGGTCTTGCCAAAACCAAACATTTGTTAATAAGTAAACAGTAAAATAAAAAAAAAAGGGATGTGTGGAACACAGCCATTATTAAAAGCTGCTTATCTGTTTCCCTTCTGATCTAAACAAAGTGGTATAGCAGCACTAAATCCAGTATGCTCGCCATGTTCTGTTCTCTTGCTAGCTAAGTTTAAGATTAACATCAACAGAAATTTTAGCTTTTGTGTAAATAACTAGGGAAGGAAATGTTTGCCTTTGCATTAATCAGAAACGCAAGCTTAATATTCAGCTAGCATACAGCTAGCAAAATAGCAGTCTAAGAACTGATTTTTATCCAGTCAACATCCTATCCTGGAGGTGAAATGCATTCTGCGGAGTGAGACAGGCGGGGCAAGAAGCAAACACCACCATATACTCCCCCACAAAAACTGACTGCAAGCATAGCACTTCAACTAAAAGAAGAGATTACATTTAAAAAAAGAACAGTGCAAATAGCCTCATACAACAGCTGTATGTGAGAAAGATGCCAAGCATCTGCAGAACAATCAATAACAGGAACAAATTCAAAACCTTCTTAAGTTTCTTTTTTAAGCTGGTCTCAGTGTAAGCGGTACAATTTACTCAAATTATTTTTCAAATTTTTTACTCAGAAAATTTATACAGATGTTAAAAGCCTGCTCTAGTTTGATGATCACTGCATGCTGCAGCAGGCCCAATAATTGCTGCCTTGTCATTAACATCAAGTGGGAGTAGCCATCAAATCCAAAGGAATTTATTCCAGAGTAACACGACTTTAACTGAAAATGAAATTTAGTCCTGTGTAGAAGCAGGAAATCCTTCACATGCCTTTCTGAGAGTCTTTGCCATAGATCTAAAAAAATACGTAATTCTGAGGAATAAGAACACTGGGGGGGGGGGGGGGAGGGGGGGGGGGGGCGGGGACCCTACAAAAAAACCCCAAAAAACCATTTTCTTTCACCTAATTCAAATCCAGTTTTGGAGGTTTTATTTTTAAACACAGGCAATAAATAATTTAAGCTTAAGTAAGATGCTATAAGAGAACTACCATTGTAAATTATTTCTGTGTTCTTAGAGTCATTGTTCTGAACTCTGATGGGTTGCTATCCAGGGCAAACAAAACCAAGCAAGCTCCATTCCAGCAGGGACCTAGGACTCTCAGAGGCCAGAGAGAGAAGGAAGAAGGCTTGAGTGAAGGATTCTTAGATTCTTAACCTGTAAATGAGCTTGTGAAATCTTCAAGGCAGGGAACACACCAGCAACTCTCTCCTCCCTATGCCTGTAAGAATCCTAGCACACTGAGACTTCCATGATGTCTGAGATCCCTGGAATGGAAATGACTAACCAGCACCACCACACACAAACGTCTGGACTCTTTTCCCAAGTATCTTAGGCAAGGCACCTCTCCCTGCTGATGCAGCGCTGGGTCACCTCTGAAGTTCAAATAGCCTGAGCACTTTCAGCTGTGTGTGGGGAGCAGCTGTTCCAGTCTCACCAGTTTGGAATGGTGATAGATACACTTCCAAAATTTTTGAAGAAAACAAACAAAAAAGCCCAAACCAAAACAATCATCATGTTTGGGTTTTTTTTGTCTGAGCCAAAGATTATGCCACCTAGTCATGTCTAGTCTTCCAATTAGTCTTGTTGATGGTATCTTAGAGGGAAAGGGAAGGGGGAGGAGTATGCAGGAACTCATCCCTTCTATTCTAAATGCAAACACGAGTTTAATACAGAAAAAAAAAGGATACAGGGAGATTTTCAGTGAACAGAAAACAAACTAATACAGAGTCAATGCCGCAAATGGTCATTGGTTGCTTATGATATGGCGGGAAACCCACACATCTGAATAGCAGATTCCAGAGCTGTAGAAAACAGTCTGAAAATGTGTGAAATTGTTTAATACGGCCCTACGTTCTGTCACCAATATCACACACACATATAACTAAAAACAGGACTTTCTAGTCTGTAAAGCTGCAACGAATGTGACTGTCCTACCGTGGAGAGTTGAACCCGCTGTCCACAGTAATGCTGCTGCTGTCCATGCTGTCCAGGCGGGCTGAGTGGGTGGCTCTCTGGTTGTTGCTATTCTCCGTTTCCTTCGGGGTGAGAAGAGTAAGATTCTTCTCAAACTTTCGCTGCAGATCCCTCTCCTTTTCTCTCTCTAGGAGCCACTGCATTGTGCCGACATCATCCCTGTTCTTTTCTTCCTCAGCATTTTTGTTGGTTCCTTCCTCTGAGTCGTCGTCATCAGATACGTTGTAGTAGTCGAAGGAGGCCTCCTGGTTCCCAGTTGTCTCTTGCTGTCTCTGTGAAACGGGCATGACTTGTGTGACTGAGGTTACTATCGCTTGTTCAAGTTTCTCACATCTGACTGGCAATGTGTCAGAGGGGGTCTTTTGATGAGGCTTTAGCATGGGTGTGCTAGACTTATGGTAACTATTCACAGAAAGAGTGTTGTGCAGAGGTTTAAAGAGTGTATCCTTGCTAAATATTTCTTTCCTTTTATCAAGGCTGCTTGATTCAACACTATGGTGTTGAACCAGCCGCCCATTTGCAATCACCTCTGGAGTTTGGCCAGCAACCACTGAACCACTGCTTGCGCCCTTTGGGGACTCCTCTTTGTGTACCCCAGGCTCCCTAGTAATATGTTGAGACTGCCTTTCCGCGGGAGTCATTTTTTTGAGCCCATCTGTCCCTGTCAGTGTGTCATGATCCTCTTTATTCTTTCCCAGTGGTGACGGAGCAGTAAGCACAGTCTCACTGGATGTGTTGCACTGAAAATAGTCATCGACTGCAGATTTTGTTGTGCAGGAGTTGAGCTCGCTATACGATGGCAAATTCTCTGTAGGCTTGCTTTGTTCCAGTAGGCTACAAGAACTGGGGGTTTCTACACTGCCACTAGCTATTTCAGGGATGCAAGTCTCTTTGTAGCTTGCAGATGAAATCAGAGCCCTTTGATGAGTGAGCGACTGAGATGGCCTTAAGGTACTATCGTCAATATAGGTTTGGCTAGTTGTTTGGTCATCTGGGCTACAGCCTTCACCTATATCTTCAGGTGTGCCTAAAGTAGCTGAGCCCAGAGGTCCCTTGGAGTTATCCATGGATCTAGACCTTTCTTTAGCCTTACTGGACCGCTCATTCCTCGATCTTCTATCCTGTGTATGGCTGTGGCTCCGATGGACCTTGGAGTGGGAGCTTCCCCTGGAAGGTTCAGGAAAAGGCATTTCAGTTCTTCTTTTGGCCAGCTCACCAGACACATCCCACTCTGGTGTCATGGGAAAGTGAGATTCAATCATATTAGGATTGCTGTGCATTATAAAATTATCTCCCTTGTGTTCTATTATAAAACAGCCTTCCCGTGGGGATCGAGTCAAGGGATCATAGAACTCATACTCCCTTTCAGCAGGTATATCCAAATGAGAGCCATCTGATGGGTCTCCTTTGGACACCCGAGTCTTGCTGTGTGACCTCGATTTCCCATGAGACTTTCTGTGATTCCTGCTCTTTTTACTTCGTCCACTGTGGTGAGCTGAAGATCCTGCTTTGCTTCGTTGAGCTTTTTCTTCTTCAAGTTTCTTCATTAGTGCAGTGTGCCTCATGACATTTTCCACAGTCAAGTCTGGGTTAATGCGCCTGATAATCTCCATTTCTACCTCTCTAGGTATAGTGGTAGGGGTGTCCTCGTCCCTTAGCGGCCACTCCTCTGGAGGAAACTGGGCAGAGAAATTTGCCAACTGTTTTGTCTTGTCCTTCTTAAAACTTAATCGGAATAATTTGAGTCCAAATTTCTTAGACTGCTTTTCTACATCCTTAGGCTTTGTGAGTGTCTCTGCTTTATAAGAAAAATTGACAGTACTTTTACTTTTCTCAGTAGGTGGGACCTGACATAATGAAGGAGGACAGTACGAGTCTTTACAGTCTTTTGCTGATTTCCTCTGTAGGGTAGATGCATGCATGCTGTGCATATCTTCTCTGCAACAATGGCAGGAGTCGCAGTGGTTTTTGGGTAGTGTTCGGTCCCTGACGCATCCCGAGGTGGAGGGAGTTATAGTTCCTTGTTGCGGAGAGGTACATTGAGACCTGTCAGGTATCCTCTCATCCAAATGGTACCATTTACTGTTAGTTCTTATGAGAGATGGTGTTATAAAGTAAGTCTGTGGGGTTACAATGAAATAACCATCCGGAGTTGGGTATATTTTCCTCTCCCGTACAAGCATATTCAAGGTATGTCGAAGGATTTCTGGACTGGGTGTTGGAACTCCTAGAAATGACAGTAAACACATATCAGGGAGTGCATAAAACTGTGCAGGACTCTCTGGCTCCTCCCTCCCCAACAAAAATCTTTTTTTTCCAATGTGCAAGTTGGAATATGCTGAACAAACAACTCCAGTAAAACACTTTGTTAGGCATTCTCTTGTCTGTTTGTTTTTCCACTTATCTCCTACACTTCAGATGTATCAATTATTAATTAAATAGAAAGGAGACCATTAATGGAGTGTTTAAAAAAAAAAAAAAAAAAAAGGAAAGAACTTCTAGTCACTTCCATTGCGCAGGTGACCTTAAGCTGCCAGATGGAATCACTGGAAATCAAAGGGTGTCAGGGGAAACATTTCGCTTTTCTTCTTCTTCCAACTAAGTATTTATATCCCAGTTCACCAGAACTATTTATTATAATGCCCAGTGACATACAAAACAGTGGTTATTTGTTACTTTGGATGCCTAAGTTCTTTTTCCACAGAAGAATACTACACAGAAAAAAAAGCATTCCCCCAAACTGCCCCTGTATCACAAACTTGATTGAACTGACTTGCTCTCTCATTAAAACATGTTTCAACTACATCAGCTGCTCCAAAAAAGACATGTCTTGAATTATAGTTCATCTTACCCAAACAGACTTTTCCACTATGCTGGAAGTTACAGATCTAGCTCCTAAAAATTTGCTTCTCAGAGTTCCCTGCCTTTCATGTGAGGGACACTACCGAAGTGCATGTATCACATACTGAGAGAAGGACAAGTATGACAACCCTGCCATCAATGCACATTAGCCACATGGTAGACTTGGCATTGTGAGCTTGGTCCTTCCCACTACCAGTACTCCTGCTGGGTTCAGTGGTGCAAGACCAAGTCTTCAATACTTTATTAGATAAAACACCAAGTTAGCATGCTGTGCATAGGAGTAAGTTCCATCTAGAGCTAAGGAAACAAGAGATGTAGTTTACAAGCTAGTTTAAAAAAAAATCTGTTTATGCTGAATAAGAAATAAAAATCCTTCAAAATTTTCAGTGGAAAAAGCTATCTTCAATCAATATATTTCGTTGAACTAAAAGGCATTTTAACTTAATGCTGGGTACTGACCTGGTTTACATTTTTAGAACTAGAGAAATTTTCTTCAAAAGTTTGGATGGTCTATTTTAAACTAAAAAAGTTACTATTATTTACTCTGGGTCTTAGTGTTCTTTTCAACAAACTAATTTAGAAAAAAAAATTAGAATCAGAGAGTAACTTAGGTTGGAAGGGACCTCATGAAGTCATCTGGTCAACACCCCTACTCATAGCCAGGCCAGCTTAGTTCAGGTTGGTCAGGGCCTTGTCAAGTCAAACTCTGACTATCTTCAAGAACAGAAATTCCATGGAATCATGCATGCAAAAACATTTCAACAAAGTATATGCTTTTTACAAAAAAACTTCACAGAAAAATCTCAACCAGGTGTACCTGCCACAAACACAGTATCTTCAGTAGCACGTAGCATCTGGTCACCAACTCTTCTCCCACATGTCAAAGGCTGGAGCCTGTAAGCTCACTGATCTCCTTGTGTTAGCAAACATGAGGAGGACAGCAAGGGCTCTGGCACTATGACCAACACCCCGTCAAAAGATTAGCAACAAGAAATAGAGAAGTTGTACTAATTCCCTAACTCACCCTCTTCCTTGCTACTGGGTTGCAGGCAACATAGTAAGTATTCTTACATCTGGCTTTGAATGCTATTTGAATTTAGAGACATGACCATACTGCTCACATCCAGTAATATCTGTAACTAAAAATCTTACAATGGAAACAGCAAAGTATTAGGAATAACATGGATGCATGAGTGAAAGCAGTGACAACAGAGAAGGTGCCAGGGAGAAGTACATAGGGACAGTAAATACATTTCATGCGCAGTCCACAGAGCTGAAAGATTGGGGCCAATCCAGACACAGGAAGTAAAAGAGGTAAAGAAAGGCTGTAATTTGAGAGAATAAATGAGACTGAAAATTGGAAAGAATACACAAATGAAATGGAGAATCAGGAATGTGCGTTTTCTCCCCTTTTGATGTGGGTGTCCACAATTTATGTTACTCTCTCTAGGATTATCACAAAGACCCGCAGAATTGCTGGATGAGCAAACACGCCAGAAACAGCAACAGATGGGAAAAGCTGAAATCCAGACAGCCAGGGCAAAAAAGGACTACCCCTCCCTAGCCCAGAGTCCTGAATCTCTCTGGACTAAGTAAACAATATGCTGAGCCTCCTCTAGATTGTGAGGCAGTGGCAATTGGAGAGCAGGCTGCTCTCCCCATGAGCTTTCAGTAAAGCACAGGAACACGAAGTCATTTCAATTCCTGTAACAACCAGTGGTCATCATCGAACCTCTTTCCCGCGGTGGAGCTGCTATGTCTGCTTGGGTAACACCACCTCTTTTACATTATGCCTTGCATCATCGAAAGAAGCTGATGACCCCGAACTCAAGTTCATGTGCTTCTCCATCCTGTGCTGAAAATGCACTGCAGGGTCCAATCCCAGTCCAACTGAGATGCACTTGCTGTGCGGCAACCGCTCTCTCTTCCTGCCTCTACATAAATAACCTGACTGATCCCTTGCATTTTCCAGGAGCTTAGATGTAAACACCTCAACGCATACCTATCTTTGTCTGCAAGAACTTGGTTCTTCATCCTTGTTTTACTTAAAGACTTTTTTTAACATACTGTTTCAAAAACATCAGAACAAAAATAAAAGAGAGGAAAACATTCTCCTGGGAGTTTACAGAAAAGTTAGGGAAAGAGATCGAAATGGATCTTCTGATTACACTAACTTAGGCAAAAATGCACTGCAAATACTTCGTAAAAATAATAATATTTATTTTTCATCCAGTAAACCATAATGACTACAATATGTTGGGTAAATGACTCTCTAAACACTGGATGCACAGTAGTTACATTAATTGACTAAGTCCTGTGAATAGAGAATGTGCAGATAAACACCAAGAAAAAAAAAATTAGCGTGCCTGGGCAGTCAATGATGCTGTAAAGTTAATCGTGTCAGCCGCCTTCTCTCCGGAATTGGAGACTATCACTTTTATCACTCCCAGCAGACAGTACATCCCTGTGGTTCACTAAGCCAGCAGTGACAATGGCAGATGCAGATCTTTGGAGCTCAGCATTGCCAGCTAACGCTAGCTACGGGTTTTGTTCAGTTCTCTTTCAGGTACTTACAAAAGCAGAAACAGACCCAAACTCAAATTAGGCTTTCCTGCATGGTGGACAGGAGCAGTAACACTACTCCGGCTCCCACTGTTGCTATTTTAAATACAGATTTCCTGGTTTTCTCAAGACTTTTCTCTTTACAGCAACCTGCCCACATCATGTCTATACGTAACCTACCCCACTGCAGCCAGAAGTCTCCTTATGGTCTCCCTTCCTCCATTAAATAGGAACAAGAGGAAAAAACCCAGCAGTTTAGAGACTCTAGCATATAAAATATTGCATGACAGCAGTGGTGTTATTTAAGATTATGTAGTGGTTTAATAATTCAAAAGCAGAAACTGTCTGGACACTGAATCATCAGACATGTACATTTTCTGCACCTCAAGAGAGTCTACTATGCCATCCACTGAGCTTCCAGACAGAAGATTATGTCTTGTTTGCTGTTCACAAAGAACTCTGACCTAGAGTGAACTCAGTTAATGTAAGACACTTAAGTGCTACATATACATTTCACATATTTAAAGAGTGAACAGTTATAAAGGCAAATGTTAGAGGAATTTGCCAGCTTTCAGAAAATTGTTTGCTTCAAAAGCAACGTAGCCCAATACGAAATTTTGAACACCTTAAAATGATTTTAAGAAGTACATGGACAAAATTGTAAGGGGGGGGGGGGGAGACAAAGTCCTTACTAAAGGCAGCATAGACTAAGGCTTGATGTTTTCTTCTGCCAGGTTCATACAGATAAGAGGGTCTGGCTGCCAAACACAGGAACAGAGGTTACATTCTTAGCTCCTTATACTGGATTTCAAAGATTTACATTTAATGTACGGGATTTAAACCATGGTCAATAAATTATAAAGTAGGGCTGTACAAACATCTCATTGTTTAATTCTAAGTTAGAATAATGGGAGCACATGCAGCAGGAGCCCTCTTGCTTTTTTAAAAACCTGACAAATAACTAAAGCCACAAATAAGATGTGCATTATCATTACAAACTTTCTCAATAAAATAAATTCATGAAAAATACATCTGAAGTAGTATTTAAATGGTGTTAAATCTGCTAAAATGATTTTCTCCTGAGCTGATGCTAAGGCTTAACAAGGGATAAAAGAAATACTCTGATTGGCTCATGAAAGTTAAGGATGTGGAGTGGTTGCTATGTGATGTTATAAATAATTAGCATACCTTATTTCAGATAGAGCCATGGCCCAGATTTATGCCTGCACAATGGCTCAGCAAACTAGAGGGCTAGACTGCAAGTGTAAGATCCTGCACTGAGGAAAGAGATTTATTATTCTTAGGCAGTTTGAGAATAGCATCTGGGGTCTTAGGAAATTTATACACGCCATGAAACGCAGTGAAGCATCTGTTCATTGAAACACAAACAACACAGGCAGACAAGTGCTGCTACAGGGTGAGATACAGAGAGGCTACATGACAACGACAGATACATCTACACTGGTAATGCTCTCCTCTCTCTCAGAGCATCAGCACTTAGTTAGGAAAAATAAACTATCAGACTGTAGGAGGACATCAGATATTTTAAAATAGCCACAGTGAATACAAGGGCTCAAAAAGCCACGGCTGGTTTATGAGAGCGTTTGGGTAGACAAGTGAAAAATATCACTCAGCACAAGAAGAGGTTCTGTTTATTGGAAAGGACAAAATTTTTGTATAATCCTCATACACTGAGAGGACATGTATGTTTGCTATGTTAAACATGTCATGGCTGGGAGAGAAAGGCATTTCTCTAGAGAGGGAAAAAAAATTGGACAACAAATGGTGGATTATTTTTTTTTCCAGATAATTTTCTTTATGTTTTGGGAAGTGAGGCAGGAAAAACAAGGCCCTCCTTTTTTTAATCTCAGACTTGAGAAATGCACATGTTCATGGCTAGTGGAAAAAAGAGGCAGCAAGAGACTGTGTGCTAACTTGCCTCAGGCTTCTTCTGAGCAGAGTCTACAAAATAATCCAGCCTGTTGAATTATTTTTGATGTATGGTTCTGTCTAGCAAGAATAGCATAACACACCAAGTCAACTGATAATCATGCTCCCAGGAAACCCAAGGGATGCCACCAATGAATTATCATTTCCACCATGAAATAATGTTTATATAAAAATATTGATAGAATCATTGGAAAAACACTTTCAATCTACAGAACTCTTCTATACAGCTATACTCTTCTACATAGCTATAAAGAAAACACAACTTGGAAAAAAATCATGAAAATGAATTAAACTGGAATTATAATTGTGAACTTTGCCTTCTTTGCATGCTATCCGTTACAACTTTTACCACTATTTTCAAAATCAGCCAAGCATACTGAAGAAAACCCCTGATAAACAAAACCACAAATTGGGACAGAAAGCCAGTATTTACAAAATACACTTGCAGTAATTTTTTCCAAAGTGCAATTATTAAATATCAGACAGAATTGTTTATTCCAAACACAGCTCTCAATCCAGAATTATATTTTAAAATCTCAGAACTTAGTACCAGTTATAGCAAAAGCCATGTAACCTTCAAGGCTTTAAGTAACTCTTGCTCTGAAATGTAAGCAAAAAAATTCAAGACATCAAAACATGGTCACAGTTAGGCTGCCTAGATGAGGCAGATGCATCAGTAGTTTTCCTACTGAAGCATTTTTAATTAACTGCTTTTTACAGCTGTAAAAGAGGTACAATAGAGAAGTTTCTCAACCAGTTTAGAGAATTGTAAACTCAGGCACCGAATAGTTAAACATCTTGCCCAGAATCATAGAAAGCACAAGTGAAAAAGTTGTGCTCTCTTGAGCAGTAAACCTCTGCCCAATGCTTTTATACCACACTTGTAGATGTCTCTACAAGATGCATTTTGCATGATTCACGAACTCCAGATACAGACTGCCAGTAGGGAAGCAGCATATTCAAGAGTACATTCTTAATATAGGTTTCCTTTTTTTGATGTTACAGTATCTTTAATCCAAGACATTTTCATTTTACCGTTTAATAAACATTATCAAATGCTGACAGGAATATCTTCAGAACAGTACAAAAGCATTTACAAGCACAGCAAGTGAATCTATGGCTCTCCGACCCTTTTAGTCATGGAGAGAGTGGTCAAGTTTAAAAAAAAAAAAAAAAAAAAAAGATTTAAAGATTTTTCAAGCAAGGGCAGTACAGAAGCAAAAGCCAGAACTGTGTCCAAGACGGCTCTGAAAACCCCCGGAAACCATGCTGACAACCTCCTTTCAGTTTAAATATAACCTCTCCCTGAAGCAGGCACATCATCGTCGTTGGACTCTATTACTTGCATCAGGCCACACCAGTTTTGAGAGCCTGTCCTAGGCGAAGGAAGACATGCAGTATATGGGAAATCTGCTCTTTAAGAGAGAATGCTCTACACACAGACCTTCATGAGGTTCTCTCTCTGGAGACTGGACAATGACACTTGAACTGGTTGAATGATGTCAACAGAGCTCTTATGAGTTAGCTTACAACTGGTTTGAAAGCCACAAGGTGGAATAAGTCTGCTCTGGCTATGACACATGCTTTGTTCTCCATAACTACTAAAGAAGTCCTAAACTCTTTTGACTATGACGATAAAGAAGGTTATTTTGTGAGAAAAATCACAAACAAGCTTATTCTGATACCAGCCTGAAAAAAGAAACAAGCCAATACAGTTTGCTGTTTAGTACCTCAAGTAATTTTTAGTATTTACATGAAGTCAGGAATTAACCCTGCAAAATGCATCTCACATGAATGGCCTCGTCAAAGAAAACTCAATTATCTGTATGTTAAGAATAAAGAAAAGGTTATAAGATTAGAACCCTAAAGTCTCCTTTTACTTTTGGGTAGCATCTCAGGATGAATCAATATTCCCATCCAGAGGAGTGAAGAAAAACAGACTACCGAACACGGAAACTCCCTCTTTTAAGTAAGCCAAAAAGATACACAACCTTTTGGGTAGGGATTGGGGATTCTTTAACTGCCCTTTTACAGACATGCGCCCATCTGACCAATGATTTATTAATGTCCAGTTACCTGGGAAGCACGTTGTTAGGTGTTCCATTAGTGCTTCTTGTGTGACTTGTTTTCGGGCAGAGTTCATTGCTGAGATGGCCAGGCAAAGGATTTCCCCAAGTGGAATAAACTGTGACTGACTGATGGGAGACATGCTGATGGGTGATACATCACCTGTAAAAAGACAACAGATGTGCAATGAAGCGTTTTGTTTAAAAATCTGCTCTTAGAACAAGGACGTAGAGATACAATCGGAGAAGATGTGCACAGCTCTAGTCTTTGTACTGAGCTGGGGATAAAATTCTTACAATGGAGAACCATCCAACAGCTTATTTCAAAACTTAGACATGGCGAACTTTGGAAAATGGGAGATATACACTATGCAGACATAGTTTCTCAAAGGGTGCAATAGAGAGATTCAGAAAAATGCCCACAGATTAGCACTTACGGTTGCAAAACCTTGTGCTTGAATATCCTGCTAGGTAACTACATAAACAAAATAGTTGCATGTATTTCTCTGGACATAAAAGGGGAGATTTCACTCCCCTTTCAAAGGCTAGTGGTATGGATCACCCACCATTTCCACTTGATAGAATATTTTTTCTTAATACTAACAAAGATCAGGAAAAAATCTTGCTAAGTTAATGAATAACATTTTCACTCAGCTGATAAAGCGCAGAACACTCTTTAGAGGCACAAAAGCATCAAACACCTTAAGATTGATACCCTGAATAAACCTCTCCTGGATGTACATGTCAAATGTCTTTGTATGGACTACGTATTTTTTAGAAGAGACATTTTAATGGTTCCAGGATGGCCTGAAAATTAACTTTGTTGTAACTTTTCTCATGTTGTCTTTAAAAATAATTCATTAACCTATACTTAAAAAATCATTGAAAGATCTTAAAAATGAAAGTTACAGGAGAAATTACAATTTGATAATACTAGCATGACTACACAAATACACACATACATGTGCATTTTAACATACTTTATATAAATACAGAAATGCTTTTAGATTCTGCTCTGTACCTCTTCTTGAAGTGGTAACAGTTCCCCAATGATCTCAAATAGAGGGAAGCAGCAGGCTGAAAGATTTCCTTTGCCAGTGGAAAAGGAATAATAAAGAGTAACAGACAGAACAAGGGGTGCTTGACTACGAATCCTTTTCTGGCCAGTCAACAGCCAGGGATTAAGTTTTACCTAAATGGTTTTGAAATCTCAGAAAGATCACCCTATTTCTGCTGTCACGGAGCAATACCTTATGATCAAACCAGGAATCAAATTACTGGAAATTAATTCAAATTCAAACCTTCCTCCACAATTTAGAGGATCTAATATTTCCCCTCTTAATTCTATATTCCTATTACGTCTATTAAACAGGGACAGCAGTTTCTAAAACTGATTATCAAAATGCATTTAATCTTGCATTATACTCAGCACTTTGAAAAGAAAAAAAAAGAATTGGTGGGAGTAGCAAATTGCATAACTGCTTCAGTGAGACTTATGAGCAATATTTTTCAATACACCAGCTGTACAATCTGTTGTACAACAGTGATACACACTGCCCAAGACACAACGATTTAAAATACACATTTGTGCTATGCTGTCTCCTGATTGCATCAGGCTGGCCCAGATCAATGCCGCAATCCCAACACAGTAGCATTCCTCCAGCTTCAACACAGTGCACCCCAAGATCCTCCTCATTCTTACCTGACCACAGAATGATGACCTTTTCTGGACTTTTTTTAGTCATATACACCTGAAAAGTTCCTGCCACGTGCTTTACAGACAATGGCAATCAAGAAAATCGTAGGCAGCTTACAGGGAAATGTGAGATACATGCTTTCACATGACTTGGGAGCAAACACCATTTGTCCCTCATCATTTGAGAATGGATAAAGAACATCACAGTTATTATATTACTATTTACTAATAATTATACCTGCTGTCAGCTTAAACTTGTTCATAGACAAATCTTTGTAATCAGCCAGACATATAAGTTTACCAACTTCGATCAACAGTCACCATGCACTCTGTGTAGAGGATCAGTTTCTTTAATGATTAGTTTCATGTCTAAAAAGCATCAGAATTATGGTAAGAATTATGCAGATTTAGCTAAGCAATTTAAGAAATTACTGCCTTTCACGCAGAGATTATCTATGTCACGGGTATCCTTGTGAGCACTACTAAGTTCAGTTCAGTGCAATGTCAAACAGATTGGCATATATTGCCCTCAGTTGAGGTTTAACCTTATCAGCTTCACTAGGCACTGAAATGGGCTCCCTGGGTAGCTTTAAGGGCATCCAGGTGAAGGGCAGTAACTTCCTGAATTGTTTTATCTGGATCATCAAAGACCCGACAATTTCTTAAACCAAAGCACCACGGCAAGAGTATCCCTGTGCCTACTCCCAGCCACGCACTCACACTGCCGCCTACACAGGCGCCAGGATGGGAGAGTGGGAGGAAGATCTCTTTCTTTCCTTTGCACCCAGAACAATCCACTCACAGCTAATGAGAATGATATTTAGGATGTAAGGAATGGGCCTCAATACCATAATCAGCTTCTTGAAGTGGGAAAGGGACTCAAGAAGTGTTATACATGAAGCCTAGCAAGTGCTGCTGATTTACGTAGGTTTGCTCTGCAGCCTCCCAGCTGTCCCCAGGAGGGATGATTGGACAAGAACTCAAACCAGTTACTCTGCTCACCCCCAGGGAGCAACCCATCCCTCTCTCCTGACTGCCAAGAGCCTGCAGAGATCAACCTCTGGGATCACTCCCGGTCAGGACTTGTTAACTTAAAACTGGCTAAGTACATGTTAAGAAATAATACAGTTTACCTGGATTTTAGTAACCTTGCACTTTGCACAATCTTTCCTTTCAAAGCAGACCTCCAGCATGGAATTGCTTTTCTAGGTTAGCGTGCAGAAAACATTCAGTCTGCACATTTGACCCCTGCCAGTTGTGCTCTTGTCAACAGGAACAAGCCAAGAGTTTTCACTGAAATACTAACTATACTTCACGTAAGTCATCAATATAAAACGTTCAGTATCAGTTCCTTAATGTTAACACAATCTCTAGCAAAGCATGCTATAGTTAGTATGCCAGGGTAACATACATCCTGCTTGCAAATATTTGGGAGCTTAACAACCATTTAATTAACTATAAAGATGACTATAATTGTCCATAAAATCATAATTTAAATGGCTTTAAATGCTATAGAAACGGCCAACAAATACTGGTTTATGTGAGAGCCTTTCTTTCTGTTTTGTAAGGGACTATCGCCAGTTAAGCCTTAGTCTTTTCCACTGAGTGCTTTTCAACCTTCTTCATTATGACAAGGGAACTCTTGTTTCACCTCTGTTGTGCCAGCATTACCTCCACAGCTTGTTGTCCATAACTGTCTGCTGGAGATAACTACTGGCTCTTGGTTTAAAAAGGCTAGCACACATCTGTAAAACTTTCAGTAGACCTAGTGATAGAAAGCCAAAACCCCCTCACTCAGGGGGGGGTTGACAAACTTTGACAAACTAGTTTGCCAAGTTTTATCTTAACTATCCTGTGGCTCTGGGAAACTACAAGCACTCTGTGGTTATAGTTAAGTGAACAAACTTCATTGATGCACAACAACAGAAAATACCTTGCATCTACGATTTAATATATTAACATCAATTACACACATAAATACTATTTAGCCTGTTGAACAGAAGGTTTACTACAACTTCTTTAGGAAAGATCTGCTTAAAAAAAATCAAATATGTTTTTCCTATTTCCTTTTTTTTTTTTTTTGAGGACCACATCACTTACATAAAACATCTAGCATATGGCTCCTGTTAGCTCTGACTGATGCTTGTCTCAAGCAGCTCTCTTTTGAAATTAAATTATTATCCTTAACTTTCATATGTTTATGTTCCCAATTAAATGAAAACTGGAGCTCAGAAAGCAGTTTTCATCAGCTGACTGCATGTTTTGTTTAAATACGAGAGAGAGATATATACACACACATATAGTTTTAGCTCTGTTTCTGCAGTGTCTTTCCAAACTTTTCTCTAAAGAATTTTAAAAAAAAAAGTTTTCTAGACTTCTTGTTTTAAGTGGCACTTAATTTTCAAAAATGTCTAAGCCCATAACAAACAATGAATGGGATTTGTCCTCATTTATGCCTTGGGGATTTGTAGTGCTACCCTGTGGGAAAAAAATATTGTTACTTAGAACAAAAGATTATGTAGCACATAAAATAAACACTTAGCTCTTACATAGCACATTTCTTCAGTGGATTTCAAGAAACTCAGAAAAGCTGGGTAACCATAACTATCCTTAACATACAGATGAGAAAGTGATGGTCTGTAACAGAGCTGGGAATGAAAATTCACACATCCTGAACCCACACCAGCCAGAACCTTTCCTGTGCCAGTTTATCTAGTGCCTCTGTTCTCTGAAAGTCTGGGTACCACCATCTTGGGAGAAAATGAGGTAGACTATATTCTGCACCATGTATCAGCAATTAAACTATCAACTACATACTGATGACAGAATTTTTATTAGTGATTCTGCTGCTGGAAAGAAGTGACCTGGAAGTCAAACTCCCTGTCTCACGAAGTTTGCATGAAGACGGTTTGATAAATCACCTCTTGACTTATAAATGGAACCAATTCAGTACAGCCACTGTGAAGGAAAATTAAGGAAATTACAGTGCAAAGCCACACTATATTAGAATTTATACACACTATTTCCCTGAAATGAGGAACAGACCCTCTGATTAGGAAGCCAAAGCCCTGTTTCTCCTCTTCATCCAGCCTCTCAACACCTTTTTAACCTTTTGTTTCCTACGGATCAAGACAAACTTTAAACATGATTTTTAGCCTGGTTTCCACAGGAAATGAGGCTTACACAATCACAGTCTGCGTGCGTGCATGTGCCAGAGAGGTCGAGCCTCACTAGACAACAGAGGTTCTAAAACAAGCGTTTGCTATGCACACTCCATCTGCACAGAGTTTCAGGCATAGCCATGTCCCACTAGACAGGAGAGAATCCAGTCAAAAACCACTTGTCAAGGGAAATCTGACTTCACTACTTTTGCTGCTTACAGAACTACGTTATTAATCAGAAAACATTGAACTAGAGTACAGTAACTTCATGGCACCTCATGATTATAGTGGTGGTTGCAACAGAAATCCCCTACAGAAAATTTCTTGCCAACGGCCTGTTCTGGTCAACACTCACCTATGATTTCACTCTGGGAAGAACTACAGAAAGGTCCTTTTCAAACAAAAGGTAGCTAATAAAACCAAAACTACTGGTAATGGGCAAAAAGAGGGCTCTTCAGCCTAGAATATTATAGCTTTTTTTCAAGAATACCATAAGTGAAAAGCCTCTTCTAGAAAAAGCACATTTTCAGATTTACTTAAAGAAGGGACAGATGCCGAGGAAGTTACATGTCTGGCCTGGGTTGCACATTACCCTTTCCCCCCCAAACCCCAACGTGACTGAATCACTCTAAATTATAGAATACTTACATGGATATAGCAAACAAAACCTTTCTTATGTGAACTCACAACAATGATATATAATTGCCATTTTAAGCCAGACAACATTTCCATCTGATTAAACAACAGGAGGGAACAGGAAGAATATGCAGATTTCTGTGGTATTACCCAGATTAGTCTGAAATACCTTGGATCTGCACTAGCACACTGACACAGAAAAGAACACATTTTACTGGCAAAATCTGAAATAAAGAAAATTAGAAGGTGTGTTGCTTGCGCTGTTCTCAGCCATAGCTAAATCCTCCTTTTAAACCACATTTCCTGGAGTATTTTATGAACAAAGCTGCAGGTTGTGTTTACTAGACAGTTATACATATCAGAGGACTGATAACAATAAGAAAAAAACCACACTAAAGATTGTCCATTTATTCCTGTTTAAGAGCAGCTTAAACAAAGGCTCGACAAATGCAGTAACACATTTGCTAACCAGCAAGCTCTTTCTGCACCTCTGAAATGCATGCACACCAGAACATACTTTCCCTTGCAGATACAGATCATGAACGCTTTAAGAATGTGACCTGGCAATGTGACCACTCCAATTCTAACCAGCCTGAAGAAAACACAGCAACCTTAATAATGACCAATCATATGACAAACACTGGCCTCTGAACAAAGTTCTAGTCCCTTGCCAGTTATTAACTTCAACCATGTAAACTGATCTTTTTAATCATTCGGATCCAGCTGAAAGCATGGTCCAAGTGGCACTAACTTTCAGAAACAGGTGCTAAATTGCCCACAGTCAGCAGACTTGTCTTACATGCATTCATCCTGCGTATTTCCTGTGATTTAAATTTCCTTTTCTTTGTTCATGTCCTGTGGCCAGCTGCCTCCTGATCCCAAAGTGATATCCCAGCACGTGTTACAACTATGATCATAAGAAGTTTCTGCTGGAGCACGGAACTTTCCCAGAGGATTCAGTTGAGGAGACTTTGGTGGCATTGCTTATCCTGGGAAGGAGGAGGGTGGAACTGTGTTTTTTTAATATATTGTGTGCTTTAGAATGTGTTTCCTCAAACAATATTTTTCAAATGCATCTTTTAATAAATGTCCACGTCTATATTCCTGGCACACAATATGTTAAAAAAGGGGGACTTACCTGAACCCCTATGGTCTGGTTCCATGCTCCAGTACAGTATCCAAAGTAGCTGTGATGTAACAGCAATGTGCATACTGGGGCTTTATATCACTGTGGAAGCTGGCTGGCTGCAGCATAGGTCAGCACCACAGGACCTGAAAGAAGAAAAAACAAAGCATGCTTTTAGGCAGTAACATGCTAAACACCCACCTCTTAAAGCAGGAAATAGGGGCTTCCAGAAAATAAAAAAGAATGTAGTATCTATGCAGGTCCACTGAAAGGAATGCTATTTCACACAATTCTCACATAAGTACGAGAAACAAATGGTTAAGAAATGACAGGGGAGGTGGAGGTAGAGAATCTAAAGGGGACTACAAATATAACTCCCACACAGTGTTTTGAAAACATCTCTCTCCTTTTGCCCTATTTCCACTGAATGGCTGGAATCACGTTCTGACACCACCCCCTGTTCCAAAGGCACTCACAGTCTTCGCAAAGCACCTCTCCACTGCAGTGCCTCAGGATTCTGCAGTGTCACTCCTCTTCTCCCTGGCTCTCTGCAAAGTGAAGTCATAGGAATGGATCAGCCAACCTGACTTCTCACTACCCTGCCCAGAATCCTTTGTGAACTGAAATGAGTCATCGCTCTGAAAAAATCCACGGCGCAACGTTCCAGGTTTCTCCCTATGTCTGCGCTGGCTTCTTTGTCTTTGAAACGAAGTGCCTCTGCTTCTGGAACGGTGCCCAGCTGCATTGTACAGGAAAACAAGCCAGCCGCCTCATTAAGTGGACAAGAAAGCTATTTACATGCATTAGCAAAGACAAGTTAAAGCTTTAACCCTCTAGTCAAGACAAAAAATTTACCCCTAACGTACCTGCCTGATGTAATGCACAGCCCCCCCAATACACAAAACCACAAATGCACAAACGTGCATGCACACACTTACACAGAACAGTATTTTCTTAAATTATTCACTATTTAGCATGACACTTACCAGTTTTTACTCTATTGATTAAAAAGAAAGATTTACTCTCCTTTGTCAGTCCTGAAGAATGCTGCAGACCTGCACATAACAAACAGCTCTGCTGTAAACTGGATCAAAGTTGTGCTGCTGCAAACTGTTTATCAAAAAATTAGAAGCAGTGGACAAGTTCTTGCAAGCTCATTTTTCATCACCCCATTCACCATTTGGGCTCAAAACAAAGTGAGCCCTGAAACAAAACAAAGTGAGCCCTGAAACCATGCCAGACTGAAAATGTCAAACTGCTCCAAGTGCCGAGAGCCAGCAGAGCTGCTTCAGCTTCTGCTGCTACCGACAAAGAGGTAATGCTCAGAACGAGGTCACTGTGTCAGGATCTCACTCCCAGTGCTAGGTTTTCCTTTGCTTGGTGAGAATATGCTAAGCTAAAGCATCAGGAAAACACAGAAGAGGACGCAGGAATAGTGTGTGATGAGATACAGACACTGCTGTTTTGGAGAAACATTTTTAGTTGTTTGAGGATTTTCTTTTAAGAGAAGGAAACATTTAAAATTGCCTTTACTGCAAAAGAACTATTTCTAGTCGTGATCTAGTCATCAAAATGAGAAGACCAGTATGCAGAAATGGAGGGGCAAACAAAAAAAGGAATGCTGCCATGGGACACTTCTTTAAAGGTTCCTGTATCCTAAGCACTCTGAAATAGTTTGAAGCATAGTAGGCACATAATCCATAAATTCCTGAAACACAGCACTTCAGGACTCACCTGTGCTGTGCTGGAACAGGCAGTGCTCCTAGGTTCTCCCCTAAATAAACACACCAGGTGTTTAGGACTCAATTAAATACAAAGGTCACCACCTCCCTATGCTGCAAGCCCTAGCCTTACAGCTACCCTGGCAGTGAAAGAGTCAAACCAGCCTAAAATAGGTCTATGTGTTTCAAGAGGGTAAGTAAATAGCTGGGTTACACAACTAACAAACATCACTTTTGTTTACAGGTCTATGGCGATTGTTATGCAGCAAAGCCATATTATAAACAGGCTAATTTACAAGTGTAAGGTAAGCTGGGTGCTTTGCTACACCTGTAGTTAGACAGTAGCCAAGATCTCAACATTAAAAGCTGGGCTTTTGCTATACACACAGTCATCAATTTCTGTATTCCCTGAAAGCCCTCATTCCAGGAAATCCTCCCTCAACTTTACAGGAGTTTTGCTTTCCCTGGGGCTGCAGGATCAGCCACAAAGCCTCTAATGAATCCAACTTGGCATTTGCAGTGTTTGGGTCCCTCAGGATCATCCTGCGGAAACTCTGGTTGTTTGTCTGCTAAGCCCACACCCACTTTACAGCAACGAAACTCACTGCAAGAAGAAAAATTTCTGTGGGCTTTAAAGTGAATTACAACAGGCACCTACTGAAAGAAAAAAAGAGAGCTCTGATCTGCTTTTCCTTTGCACCACATAACATTCATGCAAAGCTAAATAGCTGGGCTTTTGCGTGCAGTACTGTTTTCACACACATGCACAAATCTTGCAGCAGTAGTCAGGCTACTATCACCAATGTTAAAATACTGGCGAAAGAAAGATAAAGGTAATGCCATGACCCGAATATCCTTTCTCTCTAACAAATTTCTCTAGCACTCGAACCCGAGTTATACACTCAGGACCAGCTTGACTAGTCTGAACAGATGAATACAACTGCAAGCTCTTTGAGACAATTCCTCGTGCACGTGTGACGCCCTGGAGACACGTAGAATGCACTGAGCGTGCACATGTACCTAGGGTGCACATACATCTCGTGTGCACACGCACCTAGGCATGCCTTTACTCAAATTCATCAGCTCATAGCACTATTACACAGCCCTTTAATCGCTATTAAGAACAGCAAGAAGTGCCTGATACCTCAAGCATGGCAGAGAGCAAAAGTGAAAGAGAGATCAGCAGCGGGGAAAATGTAAATGAGAAAGTTTAGAAGAGCTGAAGTTGATGGATAAACCAGCACTGCCATCATCAGTGATGTTACTGTAGCATGACCTCAGAGGAGGAAGGCCTAGCCAAAATACCACATGCACTTCCCAATCAAGGGAGCTACTCTGTTCCTCCATCCCACATCTCCCCCCCCAGCACATGACAGAAGTTGGTACTGAAACAAAAGCTGCCTTATTGACAGTGTACGGCATGAATACACCATATACTTCTCTCTGTATAACTCCATGCACGCATGTGCATCCAAATAGACCAGTACAGAATACAGCATAGCCTGAGATCGATCTCCATCATACACTGAAAAAGCACATGATGTAAAGATCACATTTTCTTTCTTTGCACACGCATTGTGCTGGAGCTGAACGCTGACTCCTTTGTCAAACTCCACATTAGCTTGCTTACATCCTTGAGCCCTCCCGAGCCAGGGCCTAGGATTCCCTTCCTTTGCCACAGCCCTTTCACCATCACCAGTGGGAAATTCAAGAGGAGAAAAGGAATGTGCTCGAATGGGGGGGGAGGGGGGACGACAGGGGGGATGGACAGAGAACATAAAATGTTAAAAAGAACACCGCCTAAAGATGCCAAGAAGGTTATCAAGAGCATGAGAAAATTTGGACTAGCCTGTACCAGTTTCAGTGGATCCCGAATTTCAGAGGCTAAAATCAGCCATCAGCACTCAGCATTTGGAGTCTGTAGCTGCAGAGACTATGGTCATCTACCATTATGATTACTTCTGCAAGCACCAACTTCACAAAGCAGGAACCACCCAAACACCGGACTGGGAACACAACCCATGAACCCTGCGGCCCCAGAAGAAACCAGACTAAGGAACATCAGAAATATACAAACTTACATTTCTATTTCTTTAGGAAATCTCTTCATACTAAAAATTTTGACATATTAGTGCTCCACTAATAACAACTTACTTGCAGTATGCTAATAAGTTCCACTTGGCTTACCTGAATAAATCTCCTGGTTCTTTAAGAAATCACTTAAGAAAACACAAGAGGGAACATGATCAGGGTATTAAATTCAGCAATATTCCAACAAGTAATGCCCATCTGTTTTCGTGCTAATGTTGTCTAGGAACTTAAATACTCTTTTTTTCCCTCCTGCTGCTTACACCCCAATGTATTTGCAGAGAACATACCTCCCCTCCTTCAGATGTCATTCCACTGGCTTTAAAAAAAGCATGCTCTTTTAGTGTTCTTTTGTATGTCTGCCCCTCCCGTCCCTTTAATCTTTCTGGAGGACTCTTCTACATTTACTCTAACTTACATAACTTTTCTTTAAAAAGCAAAAACCAGAATTCTGCACCATATTCTAGTGCTCCAGCTAACCTCTCACTTGTGTCAGGTACAAAGAAACTGAAAATTCCATACTTTTAGTGGAAATACCCTGCCTTATATATAGTAAGAATGAAACTTGCTTTTTTTCACAGCTGTACTACATTGGTGGTTCACTGTCACCCCACAACTGAACAACCGGTTCCAGATATCTTTTTTATGCTGCCTGCAACTAATGAGTTTGAAGCAATTATTCCCGGGTTTGACTACAAAGACCATGATCTTGCCCATTATACTTTAACAGCTCACTCTGTGGATATGATTAAGGATCTTTGACCATCCAATTCTTCTTATTTGTTATCCATTTTTTAAGCATCTCCACTTTATCACATGCTAAAAAGTCACAAAAACTAAAATGAAAACCAAACAATACTTTAAATGTTACCTAATGCAGGACAGAAACATAACCCCATGCCACACTTGCTAATACAACCACCCAGTAAACAGCATTTGAATGAACCCATCAAGTCTTAACAGGAAAAACAAAGCAACCCACAAAACTCCCTCCCCCAAAAGCCTAGTAGGTAAAACAATTGTCTTTTTAGAATTTGACTACTAAAAGAGGCTTCTTTCAATTATAGCTCACTGGAAAGTATGTGATATTTTAAACCACACAGAAGATTTCTCTAACAGATTCTGTAGCTAGGACCATGGGAGGGGAGTTTGGGGTTTTTTTGCATAGGAACCTGTTACTATCAATTCGATTAATGTTAAAGCTATATTGTCATCGACCACACCACCACCCCACCCCCTCAAAAACAAACCCTGCCTGTTTTCTGGCAGCAAACAGTAAATGCAAGGAAAGATAGAAGCATTAAAAAAAATCTGACACTAGAGGAGATTTGGCAAGAGAGAGTGAGCACATGAGAAACAAAAGAAAAAAACCGACAAACTGATAAACCTAGATGTTTTCTTTTACTGTAGAAATTTTATAAAGGCAGAGAAAAATATTCCTTTACAAATGCTCCTGAAAGCACAGAACATGACTGTTGAAACATAACAATCAGCCTGTCTTAGCCACATGTTCTTCACTATCCTCTTCAGTTTAGCCAGAACACATTTTTCAATGTGGCCAGGGATGCTGCAGCAAATATTCAGCAAGAGTCTAGTCAGCAGCTAAAATTCTTGAAAGGTGGTGAAGGGATGCTTAGCAATACAACCCAACGACATAGGGCGCCCTCTCTCACTTATATTGACCGCTGTAACCATGGAAGGATTTTCATCCCAAAGATGATACTGCGGTGGTTACAGCTTTTCAAACAAATAGTGATGACTGGCAGATAACTTCAGGTTAAAATAAGAACCTGCAACACTGAACACAAGTCCCATGGTACTGCAGCAGCCTTTAACAGCCCAGTTTTTCCTGGCTAGGAGAGAACTGATGAAAAGGCCAGGCATGGAAACAATGAAAATAGTGCCGAAGTGTTTTTAAAAAGAAAAGGTTAAACACTCCAAACACTTAGCAGTTGAAAGTTTACTGGGTCATTTTTTTTCCCTGTGGTGGAAAGCGGAGTTTTCACTATGGCTGGAGTATATTTAAGATGTACTTTAATGCTTACGAAATCAAAGTATCTTACACCCTAATACATGAAGTAGCTATACTGGCATATTCTGCCCCTCTTCTCTACCTGTGTGGGGTAGATGCAGTGGTCCCTGTTTCCCACAACGGCTCAAAATACTTTCAAATTCTGTCCTTTGGTCTCCCCTGTGTGCAGATCAGCTGTGAGGATGGGAACACGGGAAATGCCATGGAACAACAGTTCAGCAACTCACCAAATCTGCTGCCTCTCTCATGCCGGTTAAGCATCTCAGAGGAAGCATTAGAAAACCAGCTGCACACATTGCCACTAGTGTATACTGCATCTTAAAGGGAAATGCCCTTGTTCCAGACAGAAACAGTTCTTTTGAAATCCTCAAGGACTGGCAGATTTTCATTTTTTCTCCCACTTAGTATGACTATCAGCAAATGCAGCAGTCAAAAGCTACCTTCCCAAATAAATGACAGTACCTGGAACCAGGGGTTCCCGCAATTAAACAACGCACTAGATTAAATGTTTCCTCCTGTCCATTTCATGTGGTTTTTGCTTAATTTTATTGAGCACTCAGTTTATTACAGGAAGCAGTAAACCAAAACCTACAACAGGCATTTTACTACTATTACAACAGTAACACCTCCCTACCTCCTGCTCTTTTAAGTGAAATTTCAGGAATCTGAAAATCTTTCTGTACGTGAGCCATAAAACCGAACACAGTATCCAAAACAAGGATGAAATTATCAATTTTACAGACAGAGCTCTGTTGCGTGACTTCTTATGTATCTCCTAATTTACACAGTCTTATGTTTAGACTTTTAATTGCCACCCCCCCACTCATCTAACTTATTCACCACTGACTCCAGCAACGTGCAGACCACGCTCCTAAAAAAGTATGAAACCTAACATATTTGAGCATGATTTTTTCAGTGTTCACTGCATTGCCTTACACTATGTTGCTGATGTCACTATTTTGCAGAATTGCTCAGCTGCTTCACTCAGCTGTCACTAGTGCCTTCTGAATTCCTCCTCGGCAGTCTTAATGAACCTGAACAACTGTGATCTGTCAGATAGGGTTACCACTTCATTATCCATTCCATCCTTCAGTTTTCTAATATAGCTATTAAAACCCAAACATTTGGTATTGATCCCTGCTGCACAGAACACTGTTAACCCTTTCCAGGGACCAGAACTGGCCGTTCTTCTTTTTTCTCCTCTGTATTCTAAACTAAGGTTGAGACTTTTCTCTTGGACTTTCACCAAGCATTTATAAAGCACTAGAGTGTGGAAGACTCCTTGTGCTCCCCAAGTGTCACTATGACCCAGTTTTCTGAAAGATGAGAGCACATAAAAATAGTTGTGTCTTTGCCCTCTTAGTCAGTATAGAGGGACCTGAACTAGGATATCAAGCCTCGATTCCTGAGATGATCTTAGGAGCTGATGATGATCTCAACTTACATTGAACTAAACCAAAAGGCTAGCAAAAGGAGAGATTTGGGATAATTTCTTGAATAAATCTGGCAAGTAACCACTGGACAGAGAGAGAAAATCGCATATAACCAAATTTTGAGATCAAAGTATAGGGGATGTATAAATCCAAGCTCTGAATGACTACCTTTTACGCCATAGCAAGATAATATTTTCTTAACACACATTAAAACAACAACAAAAAAAAGTAATTCCTTATCTTGTCATTATGTTGTCATTCCCTATTCTGGACCATAAGAAAAAAGGGCTTACAGTTACTGCCATATTCTTTCAATGAGCTACCCCCACAGGCAGTACTTTAACTCACCCAGACCTTATGGGCCCACAGGCACATGACTCCTATTTAGAAGGGCAAAAAGTCTCTGTCAGAGCCAGAGCTTGACAAGGCGCTCTGCTTCAAAAGCATTTCTGATCATCAGTAAACACTGCATTGCACATGGTGAAGGGGATGGTGCATGCCCCTCTCCTCACTTGGCCACCCCCTTTGGGAGGCTGGAACTGCTGTGCAGACCAGGCCTTGGAAATACCTACAGGTGATATAAGTAGCCCTGAAAGCATTTTTTGAAACCTCTGCTGCTCCTCCTGCCTGTTTGGTAGCTACAAGTTTTAGTTTTGAACAGCTGATGTAGAGGCTACTTAAAGAAAAAACCTAGGCTACAAAGATTGAATTAGCAGCAGCAGAAGATTGGAGAGAAAAACAAGAAACAATGTAAGTAAGAAAAGACACAGGAAAGCTTAAAAGGAAATGTGAGGAAGGAGATGATTTTTGTGTGATTCCTCAAGCAGGCAATGCAGCATATGTGATGTTAATGATGAAAGAAGACTTGTTAAAAGAATCCAAATGCTTAGAGGGGCAAAACGGAAGCAGGAATAATAACCAAATGCTAAGAAAGAAATTTAGTACCTCCAGCTGTAGGAAGGCTGGGAAAATATAAGGGTCTACAGGGTTGCTGGAATAAGCAAAGTGGGAACGGCTGCGTGTATCAGTGAAGAAAGAAGTGAACAAAAGGACAGTTGTTTTGTGAAGGCCGATCTGCATGTGCTCTGCATCCACTTGGTGCTTGCCTTTGTTTTGTTTTGTAGGCTGACCTTCACCCCATGCCACACAAAGGATTCAATGAAAGCCTCGTTCAAAGTCTCAATTAAAAGCCTGAAAGAACAAACGTATCTTGCACTGCAGCCCAAAAGCCTAAGCCCAAGTGCCAGCGGCCCGGCAGAGGGAGCATCCCCAGCAGCTCAGGCGTGAGCCAGAGTGCCTGGCTTTGGCCGAGGTAACCTGCATCCTCCAGTGGCTTTGAACGAGCCCTCCCTGTTTGGGCTCAATGTTTGGAACAGGCAGAATAGCTAAAAAGAAACATTTAGCTTGTTTTCCAAAGGGTGGCTCCTAAGCTTTTATGATGAAAGATCAAAGCTAAGGGAAGGATGGGAGCTTACAGGACAGTAAATTAGAGAGTAAATTAGTAGTGTGCATGCTAATAAGGCACACATACAACATCACTCCACTGAGGGAGCATGCTAATGGTTTGGGCAGTTTGAACCAAAACATGTGAAAGTAGTTAAGCATGTCATCACCAATACTGTCTTTAGAAGTGTTCCGCTGCTTTACGAGCAGCTCTTCAAAACACACATGCACATGTAGTTTCATAGAAAGAAGGTGTAATCCACAAGAACTTGAAAATTCGGCGCTGCCCAAAGTGCATCCTGCATGCCACGTGTGGTCTGCAAAGCCTCTGCATGAGGCTCATGATTTTTCTCTTTAAATTGTAGTATTTTATTTTAATTCTAGTACTACACTTAATTGGGATATTGCAACATAGATTTGTTATGCAGCATCCAGTTTGGTACACACTCTGAACACAATTTGGGGAACATCTGTGTAACAGGGATAAGATGGAAACTGACCTCAGGGCTTTGGTCCAAAAGACTAATTTACTGCCAGAGTTATCTTGGTGTAATTATACCTATGTAAATCCCCATTTATTCTGGAATAAGAGTGGGGTTTTTTAACCTGATTTAGCTTATACAGCTTCCAAAAGTTGTATCGATGGGGGCAGTTGTACATGCATAATCCTGCTAAATTCCTCTGCATGACCTTTCATATCACGCATATAAAAGTGAAAATTCAAAATGGAATAATCAATAGTAAAAATACTAATTTTATTAGAAGCAAGAATGTGTCTTCCTGTTGTTCAATCATATACTCCCTAATGTATTCAAAAAGTAAATGTTAAAACAAAGGAATTACCCTTTTCTCTTACTAATATTTTTTCCTGGGTTCCGATAGCTTCACTCTTGAAGAGCATATAACTATTGACATTTAAAGTTGCAAGTACTATTTCTCTAAAACCTTCCTGTTATGGCCAAAGGCAGAGATATTAAAGGAGCCAAATTTGGTTCCTATTGCCATATGTTGTTTCTAATAGTCATAGCTTGAGCTTCAAAACTGATGTAGATTTGTACTTCCCTTTATCTCCATTGAGTGCTGCTGTACTCTCAGTACTTCTGAAAATCAGGAGTTACTGAGGAGTTACTTAGGAGCCTAATTTTAGGCACTCATTTCTGGAACCTGGCATAAAAGCTCAGACTTGAATGTGAAAAGAATCCATGCACGTAAGCTATTTGGGAATATCTGAAAGTCTTGGACACAATGCCTAAAGTTATGCATCTCCTTCATACTTCCATTTATAAATAAGAGCCTAAAAGTCTACTTTAGGGCATAAAGGTTTGAATGTGATTTACCTGTCTTTTGCCTTGCTCCTGACAAACTTTTTTCTATGGAAGTTTTGATGTAGTTAGTGTTTCCAAGAAAAGTTTTGGGTTTGAAAATTATATTCTTAAGATGAAGAAAAAGAAAAGAGGGATACAGAGTAAAGAGTTCTTGGTTTTAGAGAAAATAATTCCAGTATTCAGAGTCATTTCCTCATATCTTTGGAGACTGAGGATGCAAAAGCCTTGTGTAACTTCTCAGTGACATTTTCCTCCTGATAACATAACTTCTTTCAAGGGCAGGAGTAACCTTGCCAAACATAATCACCACAAATTTTCCCCTCATACACAGCCTCTGACTGTATCATTCATCACCTACGCAGACAGACATTATGCAAGCCTGTTTGCCAAATACTACTCCTTAGGAAGTGCTTGCAGAACACCAGAAGTACATAAACTCTCCCCCAGGCCTCCAGAGAGCGGGCCATCTCCTTCAACCATGGCTTCCACCAACAGTGAAGTCACAGTGCTGACTTTGTGATATCACAGCATTCTCCGTAGCAACAGCCTATGAGGTCACAAATAAAGGATTATCACTTTGTTGCAGGATTAAGGGAACTAGGAAGCTGGTCTGTCAGGAAGACGGGTTTTACTTCAAATAATGGGAATTAGGAGAATGCTGAAAATAAATGGATTGTAAGTTGTCCTTGTCTGGCATGCACCCTTTTTCAATAATACTGTAAAATAAGATACTGCTTTCTTTGACAGCTCCCAAGTAACTAAGTGAACTGCAGGCTGCCTCTTGAGCTATTACATGGGAGATGAATCCTGAAATGACTTCCGTATCTTTTGACTCCTCAGTCATTTGGTTTTGCAAGTGCAGACAGTGGTCAGGTCACTCTCCTCAAATTGTCTGCTGGTTAGTTTATTCACAGGTGTTCAAAGCTGGCAATAAGCTCCAGAAAGTGATTAAAAAAAAAAAAAAAGAAGGAAGTTTGGAAACATCTTGCCTTAGCCCACCTTACTGTTTAGGCAAGGATTTGTGAAGATGATTCCAAACCGGAAGTCTATGTTCGTAAGAAAGATTGAAAAAATATGCATTTTAAGTTACAGTGCTTTAAATACTTGTTTAAAATGCAAGAAACAGTGATTATTTAGAAGAACCTTCCCTGCAAAATATACTTGCAGTCATGGAAATCTTTACCGCAAACATTACTGTTTAGAATAAAACATTTTACTGTTAGAATAAAACACTTGTACGAATAATTTCATTACACTCTTAGTGGTTCATTTTTTTCAACAATATCCGGTTTATTCCCCAATGAATACCTTGTTTAAAACTTTTGTAAAATACAGAATTCCAGGACCTGTTTGAAGCTATTCCAAAACCTTTATCTCCCCACTTCCCCACCATGGAGCAAATCAAGCATAGCACAAATACAATCACCTGACAAACGCTTCCTGGCCCCTCAAGGAACCACTGAGGCTTCCATGCAACTATCCAGAGCACAAATTAAAAATTAATTTGGTTTCAGCTTTTAAAGGGAGTTATAGTCCGTCGGGGGAGGGGGGAATGAAAGGAAGGATGATACCAGGTAAGAACAGACTTACATTATTCACAGAAATCCTGTGCCCCATGCATGTTTGCACATGAAAACACTTCCCATGTTTCTGAAGTAATTGCCCACTTTTCCAGATGCCTGGCAACTCAGGCTGCCTGATACAGCAGGCCCAACACATCAGGTGTACTATGCATGCATAATTTATCTGTCAGGGACTGTCCCAGATCTTAAGATTAAGATCTAAAAATTCTAAAACAGCCTGGTTTGTAATTTGCAACCTGAGCTGTGATGCAACCATAAAGCAGTTGTACAGTGTGAGAGCATCTTGCAACTTCAGGAAAATTTTGAGTAAGGGCCTACTTGCAGCTTACTGGAGCTGGAAGGAGAGACTTCCAGCATTATGAGCATAGGCACTAATACCAATTTCCATTCCAGGACTGGAAGAAAACATTGGACAACTTTGCAGTAGCTGATCAAGACTTCACCTGGAGTCTCACCCACTGGTCTGGAAAATTTAGATGTCTATTTTGCAGTTGGATGACCGTTAAAAACGTTGAGAAGGAATAACATAGACAGACTGATGAGATGTTTCACAGTGTTTTAAATATGCTTTGAAATTTTGTAACCTATTTAAAAACGCATTTGTTTCTTTGCCCTCCAGCACTAGCAATAAAGAATCTCAAAGGAAGTGCTTCGATATACCAGATTTACTCGTTTGCCACTAACCTCTACAGCTTTCTAGGCCGAATTCAGCCGTGCTATGAGACACTACTGCCTTCAAACGAACCGTGTGCTTACACCAGAGCCGGGTTTGACCCGGACCGTCTCTTTAAACCTGCACTGAAGAGAAACACACGGCCTTTACTAGGACAGTAACCTTCTAGCGGCCCGCTACAGCACAACGCACGTTCAACCGCCAGCACACCCCGTGCTAATCCCGAACACAAAGGCAAGGCACCATCCACGCTTCCCAGGAGGGAAGAGCAGCCCCGCCGGTACAACCGGCCCGTCCGCCACACCAACCGACGCTCGTAAGCGAGCGAGAGGGGCACGCAGCGCAGCCACCCACCGCCCCGCGCTGCCGCTGCTGACAGAGCTTTTATTGTGCGGCAAAGCGGGAAATCGACTCAAACGGGGAAATAAACGCTCCTCGTCCCCCGGCCCGGCCCGGCCCGGCCCGGCCCGGCGGCCTCCCGGCGACGCGGTATCTCACCAGCGGCACCTCCCGGCGGCGCTGAGGCGCGGCCGCCCCGCCCCGCCGCCGCCCCGGCATGCCCCGCGCGGGGGTACGGCAACCCGTTGCCATGGCAACGCGTGGCGGCAACGTGCGGGGCCCGTCCCCAACGTCTCCCTTCCCAAATCTTAAAGGAAAGATAGAAATGTTTCAGGGCCCCCAAAACAAGGAAGAAAAGCAATATTCACCTAGTTCGAAGATGCGAAGTTACCCCTACCTTTGCACTACACATTCACATTTTCAACCAAAAGCGGGGTTAGCATTTTCCTTCAGCGAAGGTCACCCGTGCCCCCGCCACTTTGGATGTGGGAGCAGTTCCCACAAGACATGCACCTCTGGGTGCTGCTGCTGCTTCAGGAACCGCCCAGGTCCCAGCTGGGCGGAGCTCAGAAACTAAAAAAGTTTTTTGTTGATTGGTTTCTTTGGACTTGGGGTTGTGGGGTTTCTTTGTGCTTTCGTTTGAGGTTGGGGATTTTACATGGTGGTAAAGCAGATTTCCATCCAATTCCTGTATCGGCACGCTGTCCTCACAAGAAACCTTCCCACCTGAAGCGAGGGCACAGTGGGGGCTTGGTATTCCAAAAAGCGGTAAAGCCACAAAAACCCTTTTGCTTCCCCGAGGGCAGCAGCATGACGGGACACATGCTGCTGATGCCAGAAGTAAATCTGAACAGTCGCAGCAACCAAATCCATCCCCTTCCTCAAAAGGCTAAACCCTTCAAGTATTTTATGCGACTTTTTCACTCAGCATGGTTTCATAATTGATCCAAGGTTTTTGTTGTTTTGTTTTTAGAATTTAAGAAGGTAAAACAGAGGACCACAGCAAAATACTCCCCTCTGGCTGCTACTGAGCTAGAATCTACATTTGTACAGAAACTTAGGCCAATTTTCCACCTTTTTAAAAAGAAGTTATCATCTAAAAAGACAACCATGAAGGAAATGTTTTTGCACAGGAAGGGTAAAAAGACCCGCTACCTTTACCTTGAATAGACACAGGAGTTTCTATGACCCAAACATGCTTCATAAAAACAGTGACCAGCACACATGCTGAAAACCAAAGCTGCAGAGCAAATCAGAAACAAACCACATTCTCCATCTCTCTGTTCTGCTTATAAAACGATGTCTGACTATATAAGTCTTAAAAAAAAAGCATCAAAAGCAAGCAGGAGAATTAGTTTATAAAGGCAAATCACGGGGTAACAAAGGTGCCTTGCTGTGGAACCTGATGATGAATTTGAACTTTGCTCTGAGCTTGGGCCGAAGGCTTTCTTCACAAGTGTAAATGGGCATCTTGTTTTTTAGGGCTGGTGTGTCTCATGGTCCACGGGCATCAGCAACTTGTACAGCCTAACCACACCAAGCTGTTGGATGTTTAGGAAAGAGTGAAAGCAGTATTTGTGTCACAGTAATTCTGTGTTTGGGATGCAGCTGATGCAAGCCCTGGTAAGACACGGGAGGTCTGCTTCCTGCTGTGGTCAAGAATCAGCACCATGACCTCATCCTCCTCCAGCGCTCAGGCACGAGGGAAGCTGAGAATGGACTAGCAGCCAATTAACCACTGATTCAGCCTGAATTTCAATGTTCTTCCCTTTATGAGCTCACTCATCGTTTGAATTACTTAAGGAAGCTGCACAAATGCTTTTATTCCAGACTTTGACATGCAACCCATTACTGGAGCTGGGTAACTTTAAAGAAGTGGAAACTTTCTGCTTGAGCAATGGAAAAAAGATCAAGAAGGTAACGCAGCAGAGTAATACCAATTTTGAAAGGCAACTGCCACCACTCTAAGCAAGACTGAGAACTGCTGCATGGCAGCACAAGTGCTAGTCCCCACCCTGCAACTACACACTAGAAATGCACACACAATCCACAAGACCCCTGGCACAGCCCTTTCATACTAAAAAAATAGCTGAAAGAGTGAAAAGAAACCCACAACCCTCTGTAAATCCATTTTCCCCATGCCAGGCACTATAAAAAAGCAAAAGCAGGCAATTCCTATGATCATGCAACCTCCAACATACAGGAAATCCCAGGCCAAGGCTCAGCATAGAAGCTACAAGCCAAGACAGCACAAAGGTTTTTAAAAAGGCGTACCACCACCATATTGTGTCCAAAGCATTTTCTTGCCTATACATCCATTTCCCATAGTATTGCTCTGGCTTCTCTGTTTGCCATTAATCTTTGAGACCTTTAAATGCTGGCAATCATCTTTCCTTCACTAATGCCACTGAAACCCATGATTTCCCCTACAAGTCAGGTATGAGGAAATGGTTCTTTACCGGGTGACATCAGCAGTGTCTAGCATTTTACAAGATCTGGAAGAAGACCGGCCCTGCCTGAAGGAGTTCACAGCCTAGTTCAGACAGAGCCAACATGTTTCAGATACAATCTATGAGGCCATGGAAGCATGAGATCACTTCCTCCTTGTGATCTTCAGCTTTACATACTTACCAATTACTCCTTTTTGAAAAGTTCCTTTGAAAAAAAAAAGAAAAAAGAAAAAAGTCTCATAATGATTTTATCAGTTTTGGTATTTGGCTTTGGGACCAACCATGTACGTTCAGTTATTAAACATTCATCATTCCCTTTTTCCTCAAGTACGGGAGGAGGAACCTGGCAAACAACCAGGGAGGACAAGATGACTGACAATAGCTTACAGCTAAACTAGC
The DNA here is from genome assembly GCF_965638725.1 of Aptenodytes patagonicus. NCBI lineage: Eukaryota > Metazoa > Chordata > Aves > Sphenisciformes > Spheniscidae > Aptenodytes > Aptenodytes patagonicus. The sequence goes on from NC_134952.1 coordinate 37,662,087, forward strand.
AACTGCTCAACCAAATTGCACAATCCATAGAAGATGTGCCACGACTATTAGCTTAAGGATGATAAGCCTACAATCAAAAGCCATCATTTCTATTGGCATCTCTTGCTTGTATTTAAAGAATAGAAGGAAAAATCTGGTGCGCACATATTTCTGCAGTATCTGAAAGCAAAGGATTCCTTAGCTTTCTCCACATAGTTTCTGTTAACTGGAAGCCTGGAATGAGCTAACTACTACTTCCACATACAGGATTTGCCCAGATACTAAAATTCTGGATTTTTGTTGGAAGCTTACAGGATGTTTTTGCTCTTTCCTCCTTCAATGCTAAAAAAGGAAAGATTATGGCAAAGATTAAACTAGGCTAGGCACTCAATTTGTTCCAACTTCCCACCTCTCTAAGATGCAGGTTCAAAAACGTCAACCTGAACTGAACTAACAGATGATCATCAAGCAAATTAGTTACAGCAAGAACCAAATTTGAGGCCCTGCACTGACCAGTAATAACTCCCAGAGGAGATCCTCGAACAGCACACCTGGATTCTTCCAGCCACCAGGAAAAGCTCCAGGACAGGTCCAGCATACCTAATTACTGCAGGCTAATCATCAGGATCCCCTAAATGGCACTGGGAAAACAGCTTTCATTCAAAAAATGAAAAGCAAGGGGTGGTCAAGATGATGTAAAGGTACCCGACACATTTGTGGTGCATTCAGTACTGTGACTGTAACTGATGGAAATGTGCCTGGGCCAGTTTACACTACCCGTGTGGGGTAACTCCCTGACCATTCAAATAGGTTTTGCAGTCTGTGTTGAACACTGTGGTGCAGCAGTTACACTGCTTATGTTAATACAGCTGATTAGGTCAGAGTTAGTTCTGGCCTGCCTATACAAAATGAAGTCATGCTTACAGCCCCTAGTATTCAGCATATCCTAGACGTATGTTTGGCCCTTTTACTTTTTTTTCTTAATTTTTGAAATCTAAGCATCTGGAAAACCTTACTGAATAGTTTATGCAAAATGGTCTTTCCCATGCCAGAAATCTTCCATTTATAACAGAGAGATAGGGTTAAACAGGCAATAAAAAAACCCCATACATACCCAAATTGCCCTTGAAACACTCATGTCAGACACATATATTAGAAATTATATACTCTTGTCAGTGCTTAAAACCTTACTAGGAAATCAGGTGCTTTTAACAGGCAAAACATCTAAGCTGGCAGTGGAACCAGAACCAAACTTCCTTCAACAGCTCTGAAGAAACCAAAGCTGAGCTGCATGCTCAAAATCAACTCACAGCACTCAGCCTCTGTTCAGCCGCACTGCCAATGGGTACGTTTGAGTAAGCCTCAAAAAGATGAAACCATCCCAGCCTGACCTACAGCAGAAAACAAAGCCATTGCTAACAACTATTTTCAGCTAGATGCTCTGGACTAATACTGAAAATGTTGTTGACCGGACATCATCACTGCTACTTCAGATGGCACGAGAAATCCATCCCCATGCTGGTGACATTTTGTGGTATTTCCCCTTCGTTCATAGGAAACTGGATGCCTTTACACAGACAAGTCATCGTTTGCCAAAGCATTCAGAGATGCCTAACTGCACAATAGAGCTAACCAATCTAAAGGCTAACCATTGCTCTCCTCACCCATCCCAGGACAGCCAGCATTCATGGTTGATCCCTCCCCCATGAGTTAGTTTAGGGAGCTAACCCAGCAAAAGGCTAGTCCTGCCAAAAAAACCTGAATATTTTATGCCAAACCTTGACTGGGTGCACTGTTAGGACACAGGAGGCCCTGCCCCAGAGCAAAGTAGGAGGCAGTAGCCCACAGGCAGGTACGGAGAAGCAGGACCTCCTGCTCCGGGGGCCACTGGTTATATGTAAGAACTGTTCAGTTATCATGAAACTACATTGTAATATGGCCACTCGCCACAAAAATGATTGACACAGTCACCACCCTGACAGCAAGTCCACGTGACAGCTGGAATTTTCAAAGGGCTTTCAAAAGGCTTACTAAACTCCCTCTGTTTTAATGGCATCTGGGTTCAGGTCTATCAGCACTGGTTTTATCAACAAAGGGGAAGTTTTGCAAAAGCAAGCATAGTTTGTCATATCTGATGGACCATCGAGACTTGAACAAAGTAAGGACACATAGCTGGAATAAACAAGGATGTAAGTAGCAAGCACACATTCCACGAATGTGTTCAAAAATAGTGCTGTTCTGACAGAGACAGCATGTACCCATTTTCAACAGGAGTACCAAGGATCTGTTAAAAAACATCACCAGCAATAACTGAGTTTCCCAAGGAATATGGCATATTAGACACCAAATACCAACCATTCTAGTGGAAAATAACATGCAGGAGAAGACAGGCAGAATCATGCATTTCTCCATCCACTGCTGGAGTATCTCCCCAAAACACAGATGACACACAGGCAGAAAGAATGGCTTCACATGAATGACGTCCTGCTGTGTAGAATACAATTCCACTGATATTAAAACGTATCAGAAAACCTGATATCACAAACTGATATTGTGAAATATTAGTTCTGGAGAGAGGGAGAAATACTTTGACAAATGTCAGAACTTCCTGTTACTGCATTCCTACATTAAGTGTTTCTTTCTCTCCCTTCAAATTAGTTTGTTCTGAAAGGCTGCATTAGGTAGGGCAATATTTAAAATACTTAAACAGTCAAATTTGAAACAAAACAGCCTGATCCTGCTGGAATTAAGTATTTCATCTGATCTAAAAATACTGGGTTGGGGATTTTCTTCCACATGAAATTTGACTACTTTGGAGCTCTGTTTCAAATCAGAAAACAATTTCCTTAGAATCCGAAAACGTCCACAAAATAGAGCTTCTGTCTACTAGTCAACCATATGTAAGCCTCAAGTTCTACAACACGGGTTTCAACATAGGTCATCAAAAGAATATCCAGTATCATGTATTTCCTCATGCAAAACTTGAGAATCTTAACACATTAGTTTCAAATTAAAAGTTTCATCCAGTCTGAGCAGGATTTGAACTTGAAGTTTTGCCTTGTTCTGCATCTCAATCCCTGTTTTGTTAATGTATCTTGCAAATGCAATACTTGATTGATTTGCATGTGTTTATAAATATGTATGTACGAGCAGGAAAGCAGCAACACCATCACATCAGTCTCAACACCTGCACCACATTGACTGAAGCAGAGAAGACTGTCTATTGTTTCTCTTTCTTACTAATGTCTAACTTCCCAGCTTCACAAACTCTTTACTTCCCTGCCAGTAACAGAAATCATGCTGACTCTATTTGACTTGTAATTTCCACTGTGATTGCAGAGGCAGGTCTTAAAGAAATAAAACAAAAAAACAGTGAAAATATCTAACAAATATTCTTATAATTTTTATAATGACATTTGCCACAAATGCCCATTTGTGTGGAAAATGTTTAAATTGTTCCATTTTAAAAAGTCTACAGTCCTACGGGAGCTTTTAGAGTTATATACAAAACATTTTCATGCAGATTGAGAGCATTAAGCACTTCATGCATGCAACAAAAAAAACCCCAAACAAACAAACAAAAAAAAGAGCTTGAAGAAATGTTGCAAAAAGAAACTAGGAATATTTTAAGTCTGAGACAGAGATCTCATCCATCACACTCACAGAGAAAACAAACTGAAAAGAAACCAAAAGGAAACAGCTGATAAACTACAGAATGGATTATTTCCGAAGACTTAGTCAGCATCTAATATAAATGACTGTCACAATAATTCTTCTTCTAATCTAAAAGTAAACCTTAAAAACCAACTCATTTTGCACCACAGAAGTTTACCACTCTTTATGCTAAGCTATGCATTTAGGCAGACCAGACAGTAAGGATCCAAGACAGCCAGCACAGGGAGAGACGCTCACCATGCGTCACCCAGAAAACAGCGTTGTTTCAGCAAACAGAAAATTCAGATGGGAACTGAGACCAAGATTGCTAGCCATGCCAGCAGTAGGGTAACAGCACAGCCTTCTAACAGTAGGGACAAAACCTAATTTTAAAATGGATCCAGAGCCATTTGTGAAAAGGCTTAAGAGTCACCTGCAGCAGCAGCAAGAGATGGGACTCAAAGACCCCTAATGCATGTGTCTTCAGATTCAAGCCCCTACCAGAAGGCAGCTGTGGGAACGGTGTTAGCTGGAGAAGCATCTGAATACCTGGAAGACAGGCTACAAAGGAGCAAGCATTAAGACAAACCCCTGCAGGGCAGCAGGACTGCTGTGGAAATGTTTATTTTTAATTTCAAATCTTGATTCTGAAGTGATAAAGAGAAGCCCCAAGCAAAGGAACCAGAACAGCAATGCTGTCTAGAGCATGATTTCATCCTCCCCACCTCACGAGTTGCTTATCAGCTCAGAAGGACACTGTCAAGCTTAGCAGCCCAGGCTTGCTGCTGGAAGAGCATGATCCCACTGGAAGAACGTGGAGCTAGCAGGGTTTTTCAGGTCAGGCTGGGACCTGGTACAAGGCTGCAGATTAAGCAACTTGAGTGAGTGAGGTGGGAGTCTCAGGAGCAGACAATTTGCTCCTGGGAATAAGATTTGGAGTGCCTAACCAAGCATTTCTGCAGGAAGGGACTGCCGGCCCTCACTTTGTTCCTACCTTGATGTTCAAGGGATCAGAAAGGGTAATCTTTCTGTAAGTGAACGAATCATACTGAGAAAACATTCTGTGTCACCAATTTCTAATGCATACAAAAATACTCTGGAAAAATGAGTTTTGGTTGTTGCATGGCAAAAACTCCAAGATTACTTTAAAGATCTGCTGTGGTTTTGCCTTAAAGCTCATCAACACTCAAAGCCCATGAAAAGCTGGCATTTTCTCACTGCCAGTGAACATATAAAATAGCAATAATAAACAAGCATTGTGAAAAGAGGATCTAACTGGTGGACAGGTTCTTGAAACCTGGACGCAATATTCAGGTATTTGTCTGTCATCTCTGTGATCTTATTGCCTGAGCTCTGTGGTCAAGAATATAATTTGCAAGTCTTTCTACTGTCTCTTATTGGAGCCCAGATCCTTAATAACATAATTTAATATTAATTATCTATTACCAAGATGTAAATGAGAAAGTCCTATGACATTCTTATTGCGTCTCACAAAGACGAGCACCTAAGACCAGCTGTTTTAAATGGAAATTTAATGATGGATAGTGTCTCACAAAACAAGGTAGACGTACCACTGGGAATGTCCCCATGCCTCTTGTGTATCCGATGCATCGTTCTTGTAACAGTCAGGGCTATTCATTAGCTAATTCAGCTATTAGCTGAAAAAAATAAAATGTCCATTAAAAAGCAGGACCAACTATTGAAAGTGCAGTAAACTAAGACACAGCTAAACTTTAAGAGGCAGAAAAGGATTTTAGCTAGAAGCTTCATCCTGAACTACTTTATCTAACTGGATCTCATACCCTGAAGAGAGCTGCCACAAAAATCCAGGTAGATTCTGAGGGGGTGGGGAAGAAAAATTATGATCTTTCAGGAATACCATGGATAAAGCCATGCAGCCTTTTCAGAAGAGAATCCCTCATCCTGGCAGTTAATTTTGTGCCACTTTCTATTACAAACCCAAAGGATGCACACAAAACTGCATGGGTGAAAAGTGATTTAAAATGTGTTTCTAATTATGCTTGAATGAGGAGCTGCTTGTGGAGCTATTCACACAAACTATTTCCGTTTGTTAAAGCCATTATCCCGATTCTCTGACTACTCCCCCTGCACCCCCTTAAAAAGCACAAAAAAAACAACCAAAAAAACCTCAAAAGACAGAGAACCATTTAAATGTTTTGATGTGACAAACGCCAGATTCCAAAACACGTAAATGTGCTTGAACAATGCACTTAAAACGCTCATCCCAGTACCATACCTCTTCAAATAAACCTCCTGAGCTCGTTCCAAATGCAAGCACTTTAAAGGTACGAACACAGAAAGAACCTTCTAGCCCTCATAAAAGACAATGAATCACAAAGTTAACTTCTTGCTTTCAAGACAACTCTCCATCATTGCTTCAGTGATTTTGCTTTCAGCCTCACCCTGTCCCGATCCTGGCATGTTCTGCTCCAGAACACACAGAGAGATCTGAAAGGCTTTGCTCAAGATTCAGAAAGAAGATAAAAAGTACAGGTGATTGGAAGTGTATTCTATCCTTCCTGAAAGGATGGGGGGGAGGACCGATGGTGATGGGGGGTAGCAAAAGAGCACACATGATATAATGAGAAAGGGGAAATGCTCTTCCAGAACAAGGGAAGATGAAGCGGGGAGGAGGGGGGAGGAGGGAAGAGATCTAAAGAGTTATGAAGGAAAAAAAAGAGACAAACTGGCAGTTTTTAAATTCCTGAGAGAAAAAACATCTATAGCATTAGGGAAATGGATGTAATTTTTTTTAAATTTAAGCTAGAAGACAAAAAAAAGATTTAAAGGAGAAAGCGAGAGAAAGATAGCTATACTGAGGGGGATCCCAGTAGATGCTGACCCCATCTGTTATGAAGCCCTGGCATTTGAAAGGGAAAGTGTCTGGAAAATGCTTTTCCTCCAAAGAAAAACTGGACAAGTCTATGATCGGGGGAGACCTATAAGCAAGCAAAAAACATCAGCACAATGGTCCCATTGGCTACCCAGACCAAAGAGACAAAACTAACAAGCTCTTTACTTGACCATGGGAAATGAAGGGATGGCCCTTTGGGGGTAACGCGTGAAAACCACGGCAGAAGCCCTAGGCTGGCCCACACCGCTAAACAGGCCAAGCATCCTGAACGGAAGTTTCCAAGCATCTACTTGAATACAGGCCTGGGCTGCTGGCCTGGGGGATGGCAGGACTGGAAGCAGGGTGGAATCCACAGCCTCCAAATGTCTCTCGGCACTTCCAACCGCAGGACAACCTGGTGCAGAGAGGAAGGATTTCTACCCAGGTTACTGCAGAAGTCAGAATACCTTCCAGGCAGCAGCTCCCTCACTTCACCCCCATGACCTGCTATCTAAAAATCAATTCCCAAGAACTCTTTTCTGGGTTGGGTGGGTTTTTTTTGTTTTGGGGTGGTTTGGTTTTTTTTTTTTTTCTTTCTTGGTTCGCTCTCCGTTCTCAGGATGTAATTAAGGTTCAAAGTGAAGAAAGAAGGGGAACCAGCTCTCTGTCAGCTATTAGCTCAACATCCTGTTAATATCCACCCATAATCTCTCCCAGTCTAGGCATGTATCACCTGAGAACTCTTCATTAAGAAGAAGCTCAAGACAGTTTATGAGACCCCAGGTAGATTAATTTTCCAGTGGTTGCCTCCATGGGTTACCAATCTCCATTTCTTGTTATACATTCAGTTACACAGGCAACAAATAACGTCTCCTGTGAATACATAACCAGGTATTATACTTTACCTCCATGAACCCTACCCTCCTCATACCAGGGCCTGTATCCCCTACATGAGGAATATAAGCTTAGTTAGAAACAAGAAGCCCTGTTTTCTCATGCACTAGGACATCCTTTATTTTACATATTTAAAGCACAATACAACTGAGTACAAGCAGCTAGAATGACCTCAGAAGTTTTATTAAGGTTTTTTTTTTTCCTTCCAGTTCTTTTGCTTGTTAACAAATTGGGTTAGTTTCACAGTCTATGGGTGTCAGTGCTCAGAAAAGAAAGAAAAGTTCAGCAAGCTACATTCACAGCTTTTAACGAGTTCTCAAAGTTCCTTAAAACCCCGTAAAACAAGTGTCACTTATGTCCCCATCACCCAGCACAGTGATCCATATTGAACATGTGCCACAACAGCACATGCACACCATTTCCCTTACAGCACTGCTCAGTCAAGTCAAGCTGACATGCAAGAATATGGTATCCCACATTTCCATTTCTTCCCTTTTTCCAGCCTCAGCGATGACAGGTAGCAGGTCTGTAACCCAGCCTTGTCTTGAGCATCCCCAAGGCAAACATTACGGAGTCTAGCCTTGCAGGCATCACGGAGGACTTCACCAGCCACTGTGGTAAGACAGTTCTGGCTATTCTGGTAGCCACAGAGATTTGGAGGCAGGCAGGCAATTCCCAATTTTGCCTTTTGCTTTCCCAATGTCTTGGGACAACTGAGATTAGCATCAACCCACTAGAGAGAGGTGACCTGAATGCTAAAAAAATATACTACATCCTTACTGCCGACAGGACTATTCATTTCAGAATGGAGGGGCTCTGTTTATTTTCCCAATCTTCTCCATTTGTATACATACTCTCTAACACACACACAGGTTCTCATCATCAGACGGTGGTTGAATGACAGAAGGTTAGGAATCACTATTTCTTTTTTTTCTTGTTGATACTTTTTAAACAAAAATCAATTCAGTTTATGCATCATTTATGGAGGTTGTTTTGAACTCAGCTGTTTTGCACATAACTACAAGGATGGCTCTGCTGCAAAAAAAGGAATAAAAGCTCCCAAAGGATTATTTATTCCACACTGCCCAAATTCCAAAGTAAGGTCTCTCTTGCAAACTATACTTCATAATCTGGATTCTTCTTTGCTGCATTATTATTTCACTGACAGAATTTACTGGCAGTATAAAATGTAGGAGAATATTTTACTCTGCATGTATTTTGCATCTCACTTCTCTGAGTACATTGTTTAGATCCTAAGGCTTCAAGGCATTTACAATCCTTTATTTTCTGTGCCCAGCACAATGGGTACCCCCTAAGCACAACTGCAATACAAATAATAATTACAATAAGAATAAATCAGCATTTTCTCTTCAGCTGCACACCAGGCACGTGAACTTTGGTGAAGTTTCTGTGCTTGCAGAGCCAAGACTTGAATTCCTGGTCATGGGCAAGTCATTTTCAATAGAAAGGGAGAGCTGTGTTGGGTTGGGTTGGGATAGGATAGAGAGGGAGGGTCAAGTCCAAGTCTTACCCAGCAGAGGTCAGGCTAAACCAAAATTTCACCATCATTATGGGTCTTAAGAAATTGTCTCCTTAGGCCCTTCACACTGTTTCCCCTCAGAAACAACCAACAGGTATTTTCACAATATGACAGATACCTATAAGTTACTGTGAGGAGTTATTTAGAACAGCAAAGGCTCACCTTTGTTGGCCAAAATACTCTTGAAAAAGACTGAGACAAAGGTATCTGACACCAAATATTTGAAGACCTCAGTATTATTGTTGGGCAAAAATGTATTAATTCAATGAAATAAGAATGAAAATCCATTGTAGCAGTATCAACAAGACATTGTACTTGATCTCCAAGAATATTTCAACTGAATTTTGCTCAGAGACACTAAGCATAGTAAATGCTTGTAAAAATATGTATTCTTATGAGTATTCATAATGACAGTGTTCACAAGGAAATCACGAGGGGTCTTGGAGTTTGGAATTCATCTGTCCACACAACCAAAACAAAAGCATCGTGTATGTGATTTAACCCATAGCACAAAAAGCAAAAGCAAGACAGAAAACACTTAAAGCAAGACTCATGGAGACAGAATAAAGTAAGCCTGCATAATGTACATGACAAAGAATCTATATAGGCCCCCACAGCTTTCACTTAAAAATGTAAAAACACTACAAAAATCTAACAAAGCAGATGCAGACAGTGTTCAGTAGCACAGTACGCTGCACTGAAATAAAATGGTACAGAACAAAACAAGCACAGAAAAGTTAAAAAAGTGCAGAATCAAATATGCCTGTTAATTGTGATATATATATACATACATACATGCAAACATGCATTACTTGTTGAATAAACTTTTCTTTTACAGACAATATAAGTGTTGGGGGGGAGGTTCGGAGCAGGTGAGAGAGACTGTAGCACAGGTAAGATGTTCAGTACCATTTCTTATGACAGCTAATACTAGAATATTGCAGACAAAGCTAATTACACTCGAAACATTGTTTAAATCAAGGGGTTTGACACATCATCCAATGCTAGGTATGGCAAGCAGCAATATTGCATTTCACAGGGGAAGACATCAGAGCTGTTACGCAGCCACTACCTCAGGTATGTAAGGAAGCGTACCTTCAGTCTGACTTAGGCAGAGTTGGAGGGTGGGAAGTTGTTTGATTTATGTTTAAAATATATACGTTTAAAATCCAGTGCACTTTTCCTGTTGCAGCACAGACATCTAGCACACTAGGTTACGCTCTGGTCTCCTCTCTTTGCTGCCTACCCAGAGAATGCCAAGCCTGGCAAAGGCAACTTTGAATCTCCTTTGGGCTTCCCCACCTTGCTCTGCTCTGTGGTTTCAGTAAGGTTTGATCACGACTGTCTCCTTGAAGCTCCACAGCATGAAGAAGTCTTATCCAGGAATACACCTTCTTTTTTCCCCCCATAATCTCCCCACTTAGGGCTTGCGCACTGTCCTCTAAAGGCATCCCTGAGATTGCCTTCCAGTCTCTGCACTGAGGACAGTTTTCCCCCAGGCAGATCAGGGGCTTAAAGAGCTGCCCCTCTATTCCTCTTGCTCCACATTAACGGGCCACATCCAGTCTAAATGTTCTCAATGACTATATTTAAAGCACAACTAGAGCTGGCTTGCAACCTACCTGTATTGATATTTACATTTTGATGGAGAGTTGCTTTCAAGTCTTGGCTGTGCAGACAGTTGAAAAGAAAACTACCCACTTCAAGGGAAACGTGTAACGCAATACAAAGTTCCAAAATCACTGCTGCATTATTATAGGGCACACAAATAGTTTTATTCATATAACACATGCTCCAAATAAGAGAGAAAAACATGGCCATGTAAAAGATACTGCAGGGATGCCAGAAATGGTTCTTTTCTAAACGGGATCTACACTGTACGCAGCTTCTTTAGCATGTAACTCCTGCAAGGACAGAAATGACTACATGTGAAATTCTAGAGAAATAACTTACAAACTGTTGTGTTTATTAGTCCAGCAACAGTTTCAACTGAAGATGAAATGAAATACAAAATGCACTGCGGAATGACTAGTAAATACTACCGTTACCCTTTAAATACCTCTTCTGCAAAGCAAGAATCAATTACAGTGACTGCAAAAGCTCAGGCAGCCTCCCTCGTGACCTGAAAACCATCTACTAGAACTTGGGATGAAGTCAAAGGGGAGACACAATTCATGACATGAAAACAAGACAGACACCACCACTGCTCCTCCAGACACAGCCTGTTCATCTGGGCATCCAGCGGACAATTTTGCTTCTGTCTGGTATGCCAGCCACCCTTGTTCCATCTCCCAGCTAGTGATTAATCACTCTTCAGTGCAGCAATTCATCCAAGGCAAACCTTGGAAACAGAAAGACACTGTGGGAATCTTATGCTTCGTTTTTTAAGTGCTTTCCTCTACCAGTGAAACTGAAAGTAGTAAAGCCACGTGGTCTCACAAGATAGTATTTCTGACTGCTGAAAGATATCCAAGACCTTGTAGCAAAGAGAGGGGAAAAAAAACCCAAAAGCAGCAAACCATTATGCATCTTCATATTAACTACTTATTTGCCACTTAATACTTATTACATCATATGTATAGTTCAATGGAAGTTTCTTTGATGGAAGTGAAATGCTTTCCAAAACCAAACATACAACAAACACATTGCATAAGCAACACTGTGTTCTGCGACAACGTGTGCCAATATCCCAGCTCAGCCCTGGCTGCACTTTGCCAGCCACGGAGCTGCCTCCTTATATTCTGCTTTTCCAGTCCGGAATTCATTGCACTGCTGCTATCACCACTTTTGTCTTCTTCCTCCAAGCTCTTTTTGAGAGCTCTTGTTAGAAACTAGCCAAAATGTAAGCTTCGTTTAGATGGCCAAATTACCTCACTTGTATGAAGACAATCACCGGCCGGCCGGCCTCAGTAAATTAAGTTTACAATAATAATAAAATAATGAGAACCATTCTCACGGGCACATCTGAAATCTGGTGCTAGATATGAGATACAGCCCTGGCTAACTCTAGCACAGGTCCACCTCAGGAGGCAAAATGCACAGGATTTGAGAACAGTGTTTTTTCCTTCTGCTTTGCTTATTCTTGATAATGTCACTACATACTTTCTTGGGTTATTCCATCAACTGGACACAAAATTGCACAAAAAATGAGAACAATGATACAGAAGTATTATGTAAACAACAAAACCAGTATTTTTGCAATTAAAGCAAGAAATGGCATAAAATGGGCCCAGATTAATTAAATACACTTCTAAGTAAGATCATTAATGACAAAAATGGGTGGTCCTTGAATTAGGGGTGCAGTTTATTTTAGCATGGACTTCACAAGCTTTTGCTTAAGGCCAGTGTGATTTGCATGTACTATTCCCCAACTAAATTGACAACTTAATTTGAAAAGCACTGTTTGTGCACAAATATTCAACTCCACTTGGGAGGAATGGCTTGTATTCACGAGGAAGAGGTTGGAATGTAATCACCTGAGATCCCTTCCAATCTGAATTTTCCTATGATCTTGACCCTCCAGTATGTAGATGTTCAAAATTTGTACAGGCTACTGGGATGACTGGAGGCAGGGTCTGGAATCCAAGACCTGCACACTCCTATTGAAAATACGTTATCAGTTCTCATGCTAAACTCCTGATGCATGTCATGCAACAGTCAACAGTGATCAATAGCGGGTCTCAAATTTGCAAACTCTGACATACCTGTATCCTGTGACTCGTACCGTCACCTTGGATGTGTTAGCAACAGCAGTTCCATTAACCAAAAGTGCAGAATCTGGGCCTTAATGCTATCAACTTATGTATATTTTGAACAAAATAGTCATAATGAAAACTCAACAGTCAAATCTAAGTAGAGTTCTTATTATGTTTCCTAACGCATCTTTAGATTTTGCTGATGATGCTACAGGTTTTGTGAATGTTTGGGATTTTCTCCTTTGTTTTGCTGGCAGGACCAGGGAAGTCCCAGGGCTGAGAGTAGTGGAGAGGCAGCGTTCCCAAGGACTGTACAATAGAGCAGTGTTTCCTAAAGTAGGTTATGTGAAGGACGAGCAGAAAGGCACGAGAGGGAGGGGTGACTGTGGAAAATATGGATGATGTCATCTTTAGGATGACCAGATCTTTGAAAATATATGGCAGCGATTTATTTTCCTAGTGGGAGCTATGCTTCCAAAAGTTGGGAAAAATGCAGACCTATCCCAGTGTTTCCTTGTTTAACTGAATCCTTTTAACCAACTAGTTCGGGCAATGTGGACAACCTGGTTATACATGGCCACGTGCTTAGCCTTTGTCTTAAGCCTATGCCCAGATGACCCATTTTGCACATTTCAACCAAGAATAAAGTGACCTCATTTTCAAAAGTGCTGAGCACCAGTTGTTCCTATTGTGTTCACAAGCCGCACTATAGGTTCCTGTTTTCAAATTCTTGACCTCAAAAGAATTTTGAGGCAGCAGAGTGATTACATGTTCTTCCACTTGCCATATGCCTATTTATTTTAGTTCAAATATAAAAGTCTGACTAAACTACTTTAAAATCCTGAATGCTCTGAATTAGAACAAGTACTCTTGCCACTGGAACATAAGTGCAACATAAGTGAGCCACGTGGTATTTAAAAAAAATTTTTTTTTTTTTTGCACGGAAGAATGACTAGATTGAAAGTCAGAGTATTTCAACTTTAACTCTTAGTTTCTTTTTTCTTTTCCTTCTTTTTAACGAATGGCTTAAGAATGGGGGAAAGGTAGCATCCCAGATCATTTAACACATGAATTTATATTTCTGGGATGAAGTTTCTTTGCTACCTACTATATAAAGTTAGGTAGACAAATTCAAGATCATTTTACTACAGTTGTCAGCTGGTGACTTTTACACAACAAACATGCATTTGCCTCTAAACAGTTTTAAACTGTTACTTCAACGTAACACTGTCACCTTGGAAGCCAGAATATCACACTGCTCGTGCAAAAAATAAACACAATTACCTTATCTCCCCCCCAACACTAAGGCTTCAGAACAGCAAAAACAACCAAACAACTTACCCACAAATAACAAAACAAGCCATGCCAATATCAGTGCACAATATTTGGTTTTCATTTTTAAATTAAGCTGGTTTTTTAGCAAAAGGTAGCAAGAGAAACTCAAAATATATCCAATTTACTATGGCTTCTTGTTGCACCTTTACTGATAAAAAACTCTGACTTGCATGAGACTTGGCCTGAATGCACCATACAGATGCCAATAAAACAACCTCACTAGGAGTGAGGGGAGTACCACTGCTTTTGGGTGCATGTAAATGTATATGGATAGAGACAACACATATATACACACCACCTAATAATAAAAAAACCCATAAATATTCTCTCTCCAGTTACAGTATTTTAATATTCACAGTAAGTAACTTGAAGAGCAATCGCTTGTACACCAAAATTCAATACGTCTTGATATCTTGCTTATGTTGATTAGTCAGAGCTCTGTTTCAATTCCCTTGTAAAAACAAACCTGTCTTGCTTTCCTGAAACCTTCAAAGCCTTGTACTTCAAGCTCTGCCTACATGATATATCAGAAAGCAAAGTTGTGGGAAGGGACCTTTCCAGAAAGCAGGGTCACCAGTTGGGGGCAGAAAGCCCAGAAGAGGTGAGGGTGAAATAAAGGCAGGAGGGTCTCAGGGTAAAAGCGAGGAGCAAACATTGTCTCACTGCTACACAGATGAGCTCTCACCTGAGAGAACCAGAGGTAAAGCAGATGCACTGGTAGCTCAGAGTCAGTGGCTTAATCTGGTTTTCTGAAATTCTCCTCATACTTGCTGACGTTTTACAGGTCAATCTTCCTACAAATGTCACTGAAAACTATCTGAAAGTTGCTGGCAAAGCGCACAGGAAGAGGTAAAAGCTTTATTTTGGAAATAATTCAGAATAGAGCCATTCACTGTCAGGACACCGACAGTCCTGAGATGTTTGAAGGCATTTTAGAGGACACCTTAAGATATCAATAAAGGAAATAAATAAAAATGCACTCTCTTTCTCTTGGTGCCAATCTTTGAAATACAACTTGTTTCCTCAGTGTGAGGAGGTTTGTCAGTGACATTTTGAGAAAAAATGGCTATAAATCCTGCAAAAACACAGCTTATAAATCCCTTGACACATCAGTACTTTCGGCTTCAGGGTTCCTGAGCTATTTCTCCACTCTCACTTGTCTGGCTGCTCCTCTAAGTACCACGACTCAGCTCCTTCCAGGCAGACTCAACTCCCCTTTGTAAAACTGACACTAAGCTGTTTCTCTCAAGAGCCAGGGGCACGATCAAAATTTCTAAAATGTCATATTGGACCTTAGGTCCACTTGACCAGTGCCTGGAGAGGCAAGGCTAGAAGGGCAGTAAAAATCACAACATGGAAGCTGGCAAAATACTGCTAGACATGGAAGAAGATGTTACGAGGCTACGGACCAGCACGAGCACCTAAATACCACCGAGTTGCTGAGTTCCCTGTCTCTTTGGCTATAAAGACATACCTGCTTCTTTGGCTTCACTGGTCCCAATACGGAGTAAAATTTAGGAATTCTGACATTGAACTTTCTACTTATTCCCAACTGCAATGTGGGGAGTGAAAGGGAAGAGTGACGAGAGTGAGAGGTAATGGAAGGGGGGAAAAAAAAAGTTAACCTTTGATTAGTCAAGATGAGAAGCATAGGAATTTCTGGAGTGCTAGATTTGAAATCAAAAAGAAACCACCTAAAAGCACGCGTGCTTACTGTTAAGACCATAAAAAACATGCCTCCACTTGTTCCGTACTGCTGATACTTTGAGAACCACCAGAAAGCACATCCCACCTTTGACCTCCAAAGCCAGACCACATTATTTCTGAGGTTTGCTCTACTGGTGAGCCACAGAGCATTTGCTAATGTCACATAAAGAGCTGGCTGGTCTTGCTAGCCATGATGAACTATCCTAAGAAAAGCTATAAATCTAATATTAATTTGTTCCCTAACGTCATTCCTCCACGTAAACTATAGCTGCAATCACAGTGGAGATGTCATTGCAAACAAGAGATGGTATTATCTTCTATAATCACAAAAGTGAGGACAAGCAACATAAGATCCCAACTTTTGTGGTTCACACGCTAAAAGAAAAATCTCTGTCATTTTAAACTATACAGCAGACATGAACTTCTTATCTGAACACAAGCTACAAAAGCAGGTTGTGCCTTTTGCTCTTCACAGAACAAAAACCACACAATGAACGCACAAGGACCAAGAAAGATCTGGGCATAACTATGATTTCTAGGTCTCTAAAACCACGCCAGGCCTCATTATATCCTTGCTGCTGCTCTGAGCGGGTTTCAGGCAGCTTTTACAAGTATACAACAGAGCAGGAGCCATGAGACACCCAACAAATTAGCTTACACTATTCCCATCCATTCACAAATGCCTGGTCAGACAGGCTTGGTGGCAGGCCATCAACTCCTTGTGCAAGGGGTCTTATAGTCCCACCACCCTGCCCCTGACCATGGGAACAGCAACCCTGCTATAATCAGAGCCCTTTGTGGCTGTGAAAGAGGTGACAAGGGGGGGGTGGGGGGGCGCTTAGGATTTGCCCTCATATAATATAAATATTTCTATACAAAAGACTTCCAAAAAGTTGAGATGCAAATGCTAAAAAGAAGGTATAAATGCAACTATGAACATCAGCTCTTTGCAATTAAACTCATTAGACTTTGGCCTTTTCCTTCTGACTACATTATTTTTGTGTCTTCAAAGATAAAAGTAATCAGGCCAAAAAAAATACCCAAAACGCTCACACATAAAACCCAGCTCCTTAGCATATTACCACATTGACTTCAAAATACTGAGCAATTTAAAGATGCAAGCCACTTGGCTTTAGCTACAGATAAGTGTCTGAGATAAGAGAGGTATAATTGTTCAATGTAATACCATAGCATGTTTTATATAAACATTTGCTAACACTGCACTTCATATATTTTGTTTCAGAGCTGTGAAATGCTGCTGAATGTTCCAACTTTATTTGTGGCCCATTCCTTTCATATTTACACATCCAGGGTTCCCCTTGATGCTGAGTTAAATAAATTATCTTACCCCAAGGTACCAATGGGGCAGCTATGCTTTGCCACAGAGAGCATAGCCAACAGGTTTCCAGCGGTCACCCAGGTTATTCCTTTTAACTGCTGCAGAGGCAGGGGGAAAATGTTAAAAGAATTTATTCGTGAAGAGCTCTGAAATTGGGATTAACAAGACAGACCCTTTGCTTTTAATAAAATGCTTTGGGTTTACCCAACTAGTTTTTTCCATAATCTAACTATTAAGTAAATTAAATACTCTGAAGTTAGGGCCCCCATACATTTCTTGAAGACCTGTTCATAGACTCTTTTTTTGGTCTGGTTTCGTGATGGAACGCATGGTGTAACAATACTACCTCTCTTAGCCCTGCACTATCAGTTCTTCCACATTGTAACTCTCGGACAGTATCAAACAAATTTGACAGAGAGGGAGCAGTCTCAAAGGTCTTATGTCCCCACAAGTTTTGGTGACCCATCACAAGGTCTACTGAGGAAAGACCGAAGCCAATGCTCAGCCATACAAGGAGACATCAGAGTACCCACAAGGGAGAGAAGCTCTATGAAATAAAGTGATGGGAAAACAGCTCAAAAACTTCCTGGCTTTCTTTCTTTAATAGCTAGTTGTGAATAATTACTCGGGGGAGCCCTGCAGCCTCCACTCAAGAGAAATCTCCCTTTGAACACATGAGTTTACATCCTGCTTCACTTAAATAACAGCCTCTGGTCCAACTCCCTGCCCTCCAAACTACTAGTAAAATCAACTGTCATATTGCAATGACAGCCAGGTGCAGCTCAGGATCACAGGAGGGAAAGGTAAACTCTATGGTGTCACACTATGGCATGTTTCAGCAAGGCATGACACCTTACCACAAAATCTGGCACCCTGCTCTGATTTTAGGATTACCTGCAAATAATAGCAATAACCACTTTAGGCTCCAGTTCTTCCCCTTCCCTCACCTACATGCTTTTGACGTAAGTGCCCCAGGGTCTTCTCCTTTGCCTCCACCTGAGCACCATGAGCTCTAGGTCCCCTGTCATCCCTTGTGCAAGCAGGGGATCACCAGCCTACATGCACATGCAAGACCAGCCTGAGCTCACTGCTGTCACAGCAGTAACGCTGTTCATTTCCATGACATGACTACAAAGATACGGTAGTACTCAATGTGAGTGTGAATATTCCCCCTTTAAATCAGGCAATTAGGAATAAACCAACACCACTAATGAACGGAGGACTAAAGAGCGCTGAATTTCATGCTGCAAATGATCCTTGGTCTTCCCTGATGGTCATCAAGTGAAGTCCAATTTTGTTGCCTGGCTCTCCATCTAGAGAAATTATTCTACTTTTGCCAGCAATGGCCTTGCTTTTACTCTCACACTACAATAAACTAGTAACAACTCTGTTAAAAATCAATAGACTTGCACTGGCATACAAATAAGAATCTGACCCCATGGTCTATCAGGTCATTTTCAATAATCCTACAATTAGAGAAGCCAAATTAAACATTTAACCTTTGCTGTTGCTTCTAGATTAGCTAATACAGAATAAAATTTTGCACACACTTTTCAAGAGTTCACAGAATAAAAGCTTTAGATCCTATAAGGAACATTTGATATGTTCTTATTGTGCACTGGAATTTAAAATGTTAAATTTTTTAATATGTAATAGTAACTTCAGACTGTAAAATCATCTACTTTGGAGTTACTCTGATTAAGCACCCACTAGATGGTTAGATTAGATCACAGACTGGAATGGACCCCAAAAAAAAAAAAAAAAAAAAAAAAAAAAAATCAATCTCCTGTGAGAATCTCAGTGCTACAACAGTGGTTAACAACACTTGTGCAGATGAAACAAGAAGTGACAAATTCAAAGATTGCCAAGAGTGAATTCTTAACTTCTTTTAAACGGAAGTCTATTACTAAAATTTCATCACTTTTCTATCTTTTTTACTGTTTTGCATCCTATGTTTTCTACCATTTGCATTGTTTTTCCAATCTTTATATTTTAAGTTTTGCTAGGAAACACATCTGCAACATCAATTACTAACAGCATGCACATTTAAATTAAACACCTGCAGATGTACACAAAGCATAAACAAAATACACTCACATTGGTATACAATATAGTCTCCCCAAATAGAATACACTTAATGGATGTGCTTTGATGCTGTATTAATGAGTAGAATATAAAAACTTCAGCAGAAAGATAGAGATTAAAGAGAGCACTCTTAAAAAGAACATAAGTATAAGGTAAAATTATATATAACCTGTATTATACCACTCAGCACGCGCAGTAAAGTTATTTTGCACATACACAGCAAAAAGATGATTCCCATGAGCATCACTAAATGTGTATACGGTTTCCCTTGGGAGGGCTGGACCACGTGTGGCGCACACACAGAGCATCACTGGAAGAACTACCACACACAGTCGTCTCCATCCACATTTACACAACACACCTGAAATCTATTTTGGAAAACACATTTCTGTGATGCTGGGCTATGAATTGACAGGGCTTGGGGACCTAAGTTTGATGGATGCTTCAAGCAGCTCTGCAGAGAGATGATGGCGACCCGACAGGTATTCAGCTCTACACTGTCACCGTTTTCAAAGGCAGCCTATTTGCCAAGCACATGGATGGGGTTGGTTCAGGCCCAGATGCAAATCCAGACATGTGGGTTTTGAAACCTGCACAGCCCAATTTACCAGCCTTCAGAGATGTTGAACATCTGGCTCCTGCGAAACCCAGCGCTTTCACTGAGACACCCAACGTGTCACAAGCTCAGGAAGCCATGCTGGAAAGTTACGGCCTTTAGCTATTAGCCAAACAATTACCTCTCAACCAAGATTAATCTTGTGAGCCAGCCAACGCCTCCAAAATAAGGAAAGGGGATACCTTGGAGACATGAAACGTTAGGATCCACTTCTGCAGTATTTTCTCAAGACAACTCTGTCTTGAAACAGCAGTTCTGCCTGATTAATAAGTGGAAGATTTGGAAACGACTAACGTCTTGGCAGCAGATCCTGCTTGCAATGTGAATCAGGAGTTGACATTTTTGGAATGTCAAGAGTTGATATAACAAGAAACTCCTGCTTAATGCAAGCCTTTCATCTAGGCATGTGTCACCTTCAAGATGAGACGGCTCATGATGCCCAGGATTCAGAGGGGAAGGAAAGGGAGGAACTAAGGGAATAGAACTAAGTGAAAGAAGGAATAAGTGGAATTACAGAAATAATTAACAAATGCTTCATTCGTGACTTCACAACCTATCATGTAAATAGAGAACATGTCATGATGTGAATACTATTAATATCCCAGTTACAGGAATCTGGAATTTGTGTGTGTTGTATTTGGAGAGAGGGGATTGATGTTGCCTCTTGACCTAACAGCTGATCCGCTGCTCTTCCACCACCAAAAATATCAAGAGCCTCAAAACCTTCTTCACATGTGTGTATATTCCTCATTAGCAAGAAATGCTGCAAAACAGGACAGGATGAGACCTAATGCACACAACTTGGGGCTGCCACAGGGCAGCTCCTCGTATACAAGGTGAGCAGTTGTCACTCCCCTAATATTCCCACAGGTACCACAGAGTATACCTGCAAGAGAAACCTGCTGAGGATTACTAAACAAACCGTATTGCCTGAAACAGCTGGAGGCAGGGAAGCACGCCAGGGAAGTACCACGCGCTCTTGCGCTCTTCTTCCTCTTTCCTGGGCATCTCTTTGTGGTCATAGTTGGACACAACACAGTGGGCAAGACAGACCTGGGTCTTAACTGGAATGGCCACTCTGAGGTCCACACTTGTGGTAAAAAAAGGAAAATTTTCCACACTCCTTCCAGCTCTTGCTGAAAAACTGTCATTGCATGGAAGTGTATACCAGAGCAGTTTTTTGATTTTTTTTCTCCTTGATGGTCCCCCGTAACAAAACAGCCCTCCCAGTGTTATGCACAGCAATCACATACACGCATCCGTTTAGGAGTACAAAACACAGGTCAAATGCTCTGATCTGAAAAGTTGGGTTTGAAGCTAATTTGCTACCAGAGATAAAATGACAGTTCCCAAGGGCAGCTGTGCTGCCAGAAAATTTTGCCACACCTATTGCATTGACAGAGCTTGGTGTGACACCAACCCATGAGTAAAATCCAACATCGACATCATTTTGTATGCTTTCTAATTGCTTGAAATACACTGTCCTATTCAACTGCTCCATTAACTACTGAATGAATTATGATGACACAGGCAGGTAAAGCTTTTTTCCTCAACTTTTTTAACTTACCTTTCCATGAGTTAACTCTAAATGCAAGCTACAGTGAAACACTTCATTTTACTTTAGTACATTTCTTGAAGATGTGAAAAAGGGAACACTGTTAGGATAAAAAGGGGTAACCATGAAAAGCTGAGTGCACTGTATTGCTGCGTGCCTAAGGCTCTATTTGGAACAACCAGCACTGGGATGAAAACTGAATGAGATAATCATCTGGTAGGCAGAAAAAAAGTTGCATCAATTATTAGCCTTTGAAATGAGCTCAGAGACACACAAGTGAAGGAGCGATGGTCCTGATTTAAATCCAGCGAGCTACATGACTTAAATTAACATCTAAGGGTGAACTGGGGAAGTGTACTTCTTATGGCCAGGACACAAGAACACAAGCCTGCTCTGGCAGAACAGCAGCTCTGCCCACGACTCCTCTTCTTGTTTGCTGCCATCACACCCACCCTTGTTTCTGGTAAGCCTGCCCCAGTTTCTCTAGCTGTCCAATCTATGGCCCTTATTCAAAGGCAGACTTCAATTAAAAGGGAGCATTACTCAGCAGTTACAGCTATGCCCTCCTCAGCCTTTCCAATTCCCTGATGTAGGCAGAGAGTATGTGCAAGAGAGACGGGTATGTGCATTGTTCAGGGAAGCAGCACTCCTGGGAGTTAAGGTTTCCTACCTAAACAGTCAACCAAAAATTTGTGCACTTTTCCCACTAAAGGACAGAATTGGACCCTTGGGGACTTAGCATGCATTCTCATGTATAACCATTAGCGCACACACACAGAGCACAGGTTTGCAACATATAAAATTTAATAAACTTACATAAACTACGCTTTACTGTGCTGCACAGGGCAATATGGCAGACCACGTATCTGATGAAAAGTTACTGCGTGTGGCTGTAAAATAAACAATACCTTACATAGCTACTTCATCCTCTTGTGAAAAGAGGTAGTTAAAAACGTGGTTTTTAAAATGAGGTTTCCAAAAGATGCCTTAATTTTACACTCATCGTACTGGAGAATATTTCTGCAATTAAAATAATTATACAGACTGAACCTAAGATTGACTCAAAGGAAAACGCCTCATGATTTTAGCAAAAAAAAAAATCTGCAAAATGTTTCATTTAGAGATGGCTATACCTCTTACCAGAGAAATTCTAAAAAGTTGTTCAGAAACTGAGACTTCATTAGAGCTGGCTGGAAAAAAATGCAGAAAACCATTTTTTGCCTCTGTGTTCTGTGAAAATATTCTAACCAGATCCATTCTTATGTAGACAACAACCCACGCAAATACGATTTCAAGATTTCACTCCTGAAATTCCATGCCTATGGAAGGACACTTGTCCCATACAGAAGCCCAAATGATTTTCACTGAGCCCTGGTGTCACAGTACCTCCATACAATGATCCTGTTGACTAAGTGTATACATATATACCACTCCCCATAACTTCCCTAAGATTTTTTCGTAATTTCCATCACAAACCAATATCACATGTACAACTGTAAAACATTTGTATCTGAAGAGCAAGAAAGTAACTACATCCATCCACAATGAAAGCAGAGACTAAAGACCTGCCTGCAACATATTGCAAACCCCTAAATATTCCCCAAAGATGGATTTCCTTTGTTCATAATTTTGGACTGGACCAGTGCAAAGGGAGGGAGTCAGCACATGGATGAACAGCAGCGAGCCATGCTGCTCCCACCTGTGATCCCGTCTCTGCATAAGTAAACCTGCCCTGAAGTTAACACCAGAGGCTGAGGGACCACTTGGGCCTTGGGTGAACTTTCCACGGCCAGTGGTATCTGCCCTCCGTCTCTCAAAAGAGATGTGCTGCAGACATGCCCGATTTACATGTGGGGGCTGCAGCTGTTTCAAACTTAATGTTAAACCTTTTCCTCTGAAGTTTTTGTTCCCTCTACTCACCCAGGCAGCTATGCAGCATTTACACCTAAAAGCACACAAATCTTAAGAAAACCTTGTAAAAAAGATTTCCGTTTCACCCTGTTTAAAAAAATATTTAGTTTAAGATTTACGTGTAGTAAAACAAAGTCACTGTATGATCCAAGAATGTAAATTCTCAGGAGAGCAGAATTTAGAACATCCTATGAAAATGAAGAATGATACTTTGCTCTGAAACGCTGTGAAAATTTAAGAGGCAAAGTTAAGTATCACAATGAAATTTAGTACATCATCTTTACTGGCTTATAGGATAAACAGTCCAATTTATGGCATTTAAAACGTTATCACATATGGTCAGAAGTTCATCTTCTGAAACTAGGTCACAGGTCATCAACAGGAAATTCATAGGAAATTATGGAGGAAATTAAAAGAACACAAATGGGCAAGAAAACTAGTTTATATAATCTAGGTTCTCCCAGCACAGTTTCCTGTGTTATGATGAACTCAGCTTTCATACTGAACTTTGCCTTTTCCAGGCCACATTAAGTAAGTATTTCTGAATTGTCTATTATACTCTTCGGTCCTCAAAATGTTGGGGTCAAATACACTACAAAGGGCCATTCATTTTTTTTCTTTAAACAATACAGCTGGGAAAGAAAATAGTAGCTGGAAAAGGTGTTTTGAGATCACTAAATGCAGATTTCTACTTGCTCTTGGCACCTCAAGAACGGGTGTGCAAGATGCTTCATGGACCCGCATACCACACTGAGGACAGTACCCAAACTCGAGAAGAGATTCTTGTATTGCTTCAGTTCCAGCACCCCAGCCAAACTGCAGCTGCATTCTCCATCACATTTGGGAAGATGACAATTAGTGTCCAGGAGTCTGTTCTACTCTAATGGTAGACATACTTTTCAAAATAAAATCCCTGGTCAATAAGGCATAAGGAAGAGAGAGGGCCACAGTTCATCTAGGCTATCTGAACAACTTTTGTAAAGAAAAACTGCTAAACAGAAGCAGTTACTGCTTAAATCATTTCAGCTGAAAGCTAAAGCATGCAATGTACAGCCTAGCTACCAATACCTCTACGGATCACAGAGAAACAAAAGTTAGGAGTAACTTTACAAGACAGATACAAAATGAAAGACTTGCAAGATGCCTCTGCTGTCTCTCTTCTTGCTACTTTCATCAAATAAAAAGACCTAGTATAAATACAATCAACTTCTCATTCATTCTTTTTCACAATACCCAAAATCCATGTGCAATACACAGGCCATCTCTACCCTCAAGAATCACAGGTCCACATAAAAGTCCACAAATTAAAAGCAGTTCCTCAAATAAATTGTTCATTCTTCCTCTTTTGTCTTCTGCTTTCACACCCTATCAGATCCAATAAAACCATCGAGATCTGTTTTTTCAACACCACAACTTGAAATTTCTAATAAATTGTGCATTTGTAGCTATCTCCTACAGATAGCATTTCCCACTGAAGTAACAAGAACCACTTCTATACTTTAAAAATTATAGGAATCGCATCATCTACAATTTGATGAAAAACAGAACTATCTTTGGGTTGTGAGGATTTGGTTGACAAGGTAGAAGTGATAACAGAACTGAGTAACAATCATTCCACATCATTTACTGCTGGTATTATAAACAGGCTTTCTTTTTCAGCTTGCAGGAAGGCGAGATGGAAAATTCTTATGAACACCGTGGCGTCCAAAGGTTGATCTGAACACAGGATTTCACTTGCAGAACGAGGACTGCTCTGTTCACACTGAATACACCTATTTTTGGATGTGCATTCTTACCCACCATTACCAGTTCAAGGCCTGGGTTGAGATAGGACCTTTTTTGTGATTGGCAATATTACAGTACAGAATAAGGGAGAGAGTTCTCCTACTGAACAGATTACAATCTAAGTGTAGGGAACTGCAGAAACAGTTAAAGTGCCCAGGAAAACAAAGATGACCACTGACACAACTGGGAACACCTCCCTCGCCTCCTGAATTTCAAACCCAGTGATTTTAATCTCTTTTTGGAGGAAGGAAAAGGGAAACATGCTATCCTTTTTATAACGAATTCAAGCTTGTTGAAAATCAAGTTTTCTTGTTTCGGTTACCTTTTGCAGACTGCTTAAAATCTGCCAATAGAGCCCAGGGCTCTGTCTAAACCAGACTGCTCTACCCACTCCATCATGCTGCACGCCCAAATATGCTTCCTGTAAAGCCAGGTCTTCCTTTTTTCTCCCCCCCCCAGTCTATTTGAGCAAGATAATTCCAGCATCTATATGTCATCCAAGAGTGAGATATAAAACAGCATCAGTAGAGCAGCCAACTCGATAAATGTGCTGAAAAAAGCAAGCCAGTAGCTATAAACAACTTTCATACCCCCCTCATAGCTACAAGCAGTCACTTGGGAGCAACAAATGCTGGTTTGGAAGAGTTTTGCAGCTTCAATATTCAAGCATTTTCCCTAGGACTACTCTGGTTGCCATTGGCCTTGATACCAAAAATTATTGCGAGGACAAGTACAGAAGCACACGGTTTCCTGGGACTTTTAGAGAAGCTTTTAACCCTCATTTCTGCTTCCTGTCCTCATATTTAATCTACCTAGAAAAAAAGACCTATAACTGAAAGTGTTCTGGTTAAGTTCAGGCATTCAGGTCTCAGTTTCAATGGTTACTACTCCTTTTCCTTTTTCTGGAGAAAATTAAACCCAATGATTAGGCAGAATTGCATGAAATATTCATTAGATACTTCTTACAAAGGGCAACCCATATTTCTAGGCTCAGATTTACATCTACTCCACCAAAAACATCAAATATCCAGTTTTGATAATTTAATGGTAGTTTTATCATTTAAAATAATGTAACGTATCATGCTTTTCAAGGAAAAAAAACACAATTAATATTGTATTATTTAGCAATTCTTACACAAGTTCTAAATTAGCTGACAATTTTTGATCATGGCTTTAATACTGCCTGGCCTCTTCCAACCAGGTAAAAGCATGCTCAGGAGGAGTCAAGAGTAATTGTATCTGCAAATTTTTTTCAGCACTGCTTTACTTGAATCATGGTCCAGAGTTTAGGTGATAGTGTAGCCATATGTTTGGGTTAATACCCAGATTGTAGTCTTCATCATACTAGCCTGATTACCTTGTATAAACAGCACATGCCTTACAACAACCATGCCCTTGAAGAAGAACTAGAAGACTGATAAAAGGGGAACATCCTGCCCTAGAAGGCATCGGAGGCTAGGTGATTGCCAAAGAAACAAGAAGTCAGCAAAAAACTGCCGTAACTAGGGGAAAGGTAAAGGCGGCAGGGGGAGATCGCGACCACCGACTCAATTCAAGACTGGAAGGACTTGCCCCCTCCACACCTGCAAGGCGCATGCGTGCTAATTTACATGGCAAGCGAGGCTAATTCGAACACAACTAACCAATGAGCATGAACTTAGGTGGGTTTTTGCCAATCATGTAACAATATAAATATGCTGTAGTTCTTTTGGGTGGTGTGCTAGCTTTGTGGAATTACCACCTAGCACCCCAACCGTCTTTGCGCAAACATGAGATAAATAAATACCTCGGCTCTGTGTGCAAGATTGGCTTATTGCACACCGGGTACCGGACCCTGCTTGTGGGACAGTAATAGGACATTGATTCGGTTTTAACGCTGTTCACAGTTCTACAACCTGCTACGGGTTATGAAGCAGAGTCACGCTAAAGAAGCTCCCCAGAACACTGAAAAGAAACCCCCAATTTTTGGAGGACTTCAACATGCTTAGCAAAATATCATCTTTTTAGTCTTCATACCTGATTGTACTTATACCTCTTTAAACTGTGCAAAGAATGTTACAAAGATGGTAGTTTACTCTGGGATGAAGTCTCCTGCATACAAATGAAGACCTATTGTTACTCACAACCGAGCAGGTCACTGGGCTAAACCAAGGTGATCTGCAAAATCCTCACATTTCAGCCTCCTCCAACAAGTAATGCATTTTCCAAAGATGTGGCTGCTATTCAATTCCAAAATGGCAAGATACTCAACACCCTTCAGGTTTATCAAATGTTCCCAGCAGAGACAGAGTATAACTTCTACACCTGTGAAAGACTGGGAGCTATTTGTGATGAATCAGTACTGTGTTTGTTCTGAACTCTTGTCTATTCTTGAAAGAGGAGCTTCCTGTATCTTCAGTAGGCTATCATGATGTCTAGTGTGCCTATAACAAATTACTTCAATCACAGGACTACTGGAAGACACACCTAGAAACGTATTCAGACTGACACGTCTGCACAAACGCCAATGAGACGACACCCTTTGGTGACCTGATCCCAGAGCACCTCTGTGCACCCCGACCTGGCCAAAGGTCCAAGCAAACCAGCAGAGAGAACAAGGGGACTTTGAATGCAAGCAGCGACAGAGCCTGGGGAGGAAAAATAACCTGAAACTTAGCCCTGCATGGATGAGTGCTTTGAACTGAGATAGAAACATGAACAGGTCTAGGTAAGATAGGCACACACACAGACTTCTCTTTCTTCCTTGTATTCATTCCTCTTTGATTTTACTTCTAATGCCATGAACAAAAAAGCCACTCTGGATCCCCCTGCTCATTGGTCGCAGCAGCCAGGAAGAACAACAGGTACTAATCTGCAGTTTGGTCAGATGAATGCACAAGTAGTACACAGGACACCGTCCACAACTTGGTCTAAAAGTGAAGTCATGGATATGCAGAAAATAATCTTGGTATCTGGTGGGAAAGGACCAGACATGGAGACAGTGGCGTTAACACACAGTGCTGTATGTGAGTTAATACGGCACAGGCAAGCCGCAGGAGTGAAAACCAGGCTTCTAAAGAAGGAGGAGAAAGAAGACTGTCTTTTGTATTCTTTTAGGCAAGAAAACAGGGGGAGAAACAAAATGAGCTAGAAACTGTGCAAAAATGACTGGTCCATGAACTTGGGACCAAGTTTGTGGTCTGAAGACAGACACACTTAGACCCTCTCCCCAGATGAGGTTGCAGTGAAAGTTCCTGTTTCTCTGTCGGCGTAAGTGGATGCCCCAGAGGCCAAAAGGGACTGGAAGGCACAGCGAGCCCAGGAGTAACTTCCCAAGCAATAAAGCAAGCATAGCCCCTGAAGTAACTGAACAGAGTGACCCACTTGGGATTCACCAGTTCAGCACAGGCTGAAGCAAAAGAGACAGAGCAGGAGCCAAGAGGCAAAGCTAGCCCTGCTAGCCATTGACACCTACATGCTCTCAGTTTTTACTGTCCCATTAACAGGTCTGGTCTAAGACAGCCTGAAACTACTCAGCATTCAGGGAGGCAAAGAGATCACATTACTGTTAAGCAGATTAATTGAAAGGTGTTTCTTAATACCACACTGAGAGAAAAAGAAGGTGATACAATACTGATTATTCCATTAAATATTAATTACAATACAGCTACTTTCAAGCTAGAACATATTCCTTTAGATAACTGAATTAAGGGACAGGAGAACTGAACAAGCTTCAAGGCTTTGCATGTATCTGTCATTTCTCAATTACGTTAAACTGAGTCCTTCAGATCATGCATGGTTATCTCCAAATATTTTTATTAGAGTTAGAAGTTCAAGCTTAAAAAGAAAAAAAAAGAAAAATACTCAGGACTCTCAAATTTGCTCAAATGACTCCCAAGATCCTTCTTAGTATTCAAGGAGGCTGAAGAAGCAGCCCTAGACCTTCCATCAAACATCCTTGAAACAGAGAATGAGGATATCTTTTCCTCCTACAAATTTTAATTTGCACACAGATACCATCAGTTGGACAGCAGTGTCACATACTTCTCTCCTTTCCCTTCTGCTTCAACTTGGTAATCAAACTCCAGTAACAGTAGGGCAACACCGAGACTGAATTTTACCTTTCCACTTTGGAGCACTGAAACCTCTCCAAGGAAATTTTATAGCAAAGATCAATAAAGTAATTGCAAACTTTTCAGATGGCAACCTTCAAATAAGCATGCTCTGAAATTAGTTTTTACTGTTGTAGAAAGCTCTTCAGACATTCCTTCGTGCTGCATGTGCTAGACTGTTACCCTACACCACCCCCATCTCAAACTGACACATTACCTCCAAACACCAAGATCTTCAATTAAAATAGCTCAAAAAAAGGCTGCAGAAAAAAATATTTCCTTCCAGAGCACTACTCAGTTCTGGTAACTTTTAACAGCTGGGTCAACCACAGGGTGCAGTTCCTCTCTCCGCTAAAACAAAATCCAGGATTTGCCTTTGTTATTTAGGAGGGAAAAAAGAAAAAAATGCAACAAGCTTCCAACATTTCAAAAGCTATACATATTATTTCATGTGACTTTTTGGAGCCCTTCAGCAAGTTTTAGCCTGCCTAGCAGTTCCATACGATTTCTTTATTTTCCCTTCAATTAAACAGCAATCTATCAAAAACTTCAAGTATATTTCCCCTTTTTCAGTAACGTGTATGAATTTTATCGGATTCAAACTTTTCAACATCTCTTTTCACGCAAGGTCAAAGCTCTACATTGTTGTAGTTTTCTTTTTCAGTGTTTTTTCTTCAAGTCAGTCCTCCACTGGGAAATTAATATTCCGCATGAACAATGAACTCCTTGCATGGCCTTTGAACCTAGTGGTTGCTAGGAGGTCTAAAGAAACCCTGGAGTACAGCCGATTTAATAGCATGTATCAAGAGATTATTCAGTAGTAAAAATGTGTGATTTTCTAAATTCCCTGCTTCTTTTCCTCCTTACTTCCATCTCCATCTGTCAAACAATCTTTAAATTTCAGATGAATTGCATCTGCATCAATTTTCTACAATTACGGGCAGTTTGTTCCCAAAGTATTGAAAATGTGACTGCCAGCCACCAACGCTGCTTCTAATCAAGCAAATATCAAACTGGTCCTTACTCAGTTTTACTGAAAAGGCTGCTTAAAATCGGCTGTGCTCCACCCCTCTAGCACGAGGTTTGCACTTCCATTATAAACAGGGTCCTGCTTACAGACTGTATCTTCCTCAAATAAAACAGCACGGCATTGACCATTACTCAGTATTTCTCTGTGCTGAAAGAAATGTACATACGTACGATCCTCCATTCCCCACTCAGGCATACTCAAACATTAACGTTTCAAGCTTTTTAGCATCTTACTGAAGGCCGTTTGATAGTCTGCTTTTTCATATTTCCCTAAGCAGAGTAATTGAGGCACAACCCCAAGGTTTCTTTCCCACCCTCCACCCCCATCCCAAACAATGCGGCATTTAATTAAAAGAGAACCACAACAATGCTAACGGTGATGAGGTTAAATGGTTGGATAAACAGAATGCAGCCCTCTGAAAAGCCCATGTGTTTCGGGACACTTTCTCTCCTACAGCATTCTGGGTGACAAAGAATGTATTTGTATTCCTGATCCCCACAACTTTTACACCGGAGGACTTCCTATAGATTTCCTGTGAGGAAGAGAGTTTCCTTAAAACAGTGAGAAGTTTTTAATACAGTAGCCATTCCTCCCAAAACTAATATTTGGAAAGGCAGTGGACAAGGATCCTTTAAAAATAAATGCATGTGGAAACTATCCATCAAGAGAGAACAATTGCATTTCCAGCTAAAAGCCTACTAAGTTGTTGCTATTTAAAAAAAAAACCAAACACCAAACATTTGCTGATTTTAATTTTCAATGTATTTTCCCTCCAACAACTTCAGCAAATTACTCAAACTAAACACGGCATTTGTCCTTCTTCTTCAATTATTGCTGTTGAAATCAATGCGCTGTACATTCATAAACACGGTGTTCTGGGGGTCTGGAGATTACTTTAAAACATTTATAGCAGATTACAAATCTATGCCACCCCTCCCCCAATGACACAGGTATCTGCCAAAAAATGCAGGGTAACACATCTGATTCTGCAGATCGCTGGTGTTTGAGCGCCTGGTTGGATTGTACCAATCTTGCCAAGATAAAGCTTTTACAGAGCCAGACTACTTCCCTGAAGAATTAAAAAAAAGCAAAAAACCACACCGCTTGGCACAAAACGTTCATGTGAGCTCCTTCTCTTTTAAATATGGGCTTCCACACTGAAAGAAAGGCCTTAAAGTACCGACTTCAACAGAACTGACACAGTGTATCTTACAGTGGGAATACCAGGACATTCACACACAACAACAACAATCTTTGCAGTACGGACAGATTTGGCTTTCCAGCTGCTTTCAGGTCCTGCAGCACCAACAAAACGAAACAACCCCTCCACCACCACCACTCTCCTCTTCTTCAGCTGTTCAAGCATAAATTATCCTTGTCATTTCCTCTCAATATGTGGCTTCCCAGGAAAGGGAAAAATCAGAGCAGCTATTGCCAAAATAGCACAATATTCTTACACAGGCAGATTTTTCAGTAAGATGCACATTATTTCCCTTGTGCTCGGGCGTTAGAGAAAGAACAGCCACGAGACATTTTTAAAACATGAGAAACCAATCCTGACTGAAGAGAGATGTTTATTAGGGCTAGAGATAGGAAAGTGAGCATATAACTGACAACCACAATCTTTGGCTCAACCTTTGCAGCAGAAATGGGGGGACGGGGACAGGGACAGGGCACAGAGCTGGAAACATTTTCAGTAATGCGTTCGTTTTCTCCTTCTCCCTCTTTTTCTCCTTTAAAGGAATCTGCCTACTCAACCTAAATTGAGCCTCAGAGGGAAAACGTGCCTTCATGATAAATTGGAATTTGCTATCATAGTAATGAAACGTTATGTCCAATCATCACAGTAAGCAGGCAACAGAACAACAAAGAAGGGTTTCCAGGATTTTCTGCCCCCGGCCCCCTCCCCATCAGTATTTTCCCAAGTCTTCTTTTGGGTGTTTATGAAATGTCTGAATTCCAAGGCCATTAAGATGCATTTCAGGATGGAGCAGCTTTCATTAAGAGTACTGAGGCTTTCCGAAATCGCACCAGCACTCCGTTGGAGGCCAAGTCTCTCCCCGATGCCTGCCTTTCCCTGTGCTGTTTTTTGTTTTGTTTGCGCTCTCTCTTTCCCATGCACAAACATGTTGGTGCAGTGTCCATTATTTCCCTACAGCCTCCCTTGAAAGCAACTGACAAATACACACGCATGTGTGTGTTCCCCCACATACACAGGTCTGGTCTCCTTCTACACCTCAAATAATGAATGCAAATGTGTTTACAGTCATTTTCACCAAAGCGTGCTTTGCCATTGCAGAAACATGCAGCTGAAACCCTGAGAGCCTGTAACAAGGCGAGAGCATTTGCAATCACAGGTGATCCTTTTCCTTTCGAAAATGGAAAAACACAAAAGCCTGATGAGTTAACTGCATTAAAAGGGGAATGTGTGGGGCAGCAGTAAACATCCAGCACATGCTTTTACACACAAAAGGAGCAAAGGGCTCCATGCTCTGTGCACCCAGTCATTTTTATCTGCCCTTCCACGACAGAGACACGACCGTTTCTCTCGTGCATTTATTTCATTCGACTAATAAACACCATATTGCGAGGGCCCTGCTGTGAATCTTGCAGAGGTACAAAATGGTGGATGAATGCCTTTTTTTTTTTTTTTTTTTTTTTGCATTATTCATAACAACTTGTGCTCCCAGTCGCAGGCTCCCCTCCGTACCCACCGACACAGCCTTCCTAGAGCCACACACACATCCCGCACCAGCCTCGCAATAAAGCTCTCTCGCACCCACAAATTATGTTACAAACCTGATGTCACGTAGCCCCGTGATGCCTGGGAAATAAAAGCTGGTGGGAAGTGTTTGTGCAGCCGGTAGTCCTTCTCGCTGCGGGACCTCATGCGGTCTGAGGCCCGGTCGGAGAAGTCAGAGCTAGGCCAGGCCCGCCGCAAGGTCGTACTCCGCGTCTTCTTCATCCTGAGGATGCCCGAGCCTAATCCTCCCGCCGCAGCATGGGTCAGGCCTTGCGGCTCGCTGGATGCGCGCTGCCTGGCATCAGCCTAGCGCGGGTACCGCCGGGGCACAACCTGCGCGCATCTCGCCACTACCTCTTCTAGGGCGCCAGCCGCAGGTCCCTTCCTTTTTTTTTTTTTTTCCCCTCGAATGATCCAATTTTACACACGTCCCACAATGCATTACACTTCATTTGCAATCGGTCCGGCTTACAGCTCCCAGATTCGCGTGGAGGAAAGGCACGTTATGTGGCTTCTCAGGCAAAAAACGGGGGGGCTGGAGGGGGAGATGGGGACTAGCGATGTGCAGCGTGGGAGCTCGGGGGTCCCGAACAATGGCCCGATTCAGCCCGGCCGTGCTTAGCCAACTGTGAGCCGCGACACAAAAGGCTCAAACAAATGAGGAAAAACCCGCGGCCGCCGGCTGCGACCCCGACCGCGGCGCGCCCGGCGCTGGGGAGGCAGGCGGCAGCTCCCGGCGCGGCGGGAGGAGCAGCGGGAGGAGGAGGAGAAGAGGAGGAGGAGAGGAGGGGAGGAGGGAGGGCCCGCAGGCGCCCCTCCCGGCCGCGGGACCGGCGGAAGCAGCCGCGACCCCCCCCCACCGCCGCCGCCCCCCCTCAGGCCCGCGGCGCTCGGGCGGCCGGCAGCGGCCCGCGGCCCCCGGCAGCGTCGCGCCTCGCCATGGCCGACCCCGACCCTCGCCCGCCTGTCCCCAGAGCTCGACCGCTGCCGGCTCCGCGCTAGGGGCGGCCGGCGCGGGGGGCGAAGCCACCGGGGAGGCCGCTGGCCGCACCGCCCGCCTGCCCGGCCCGCCCGCCGCCCGCTCTCCGCCCCGCCGCGCCGCGAGCAGCTACTGCCGGAGCGCCGGGCGCCGCGCCGCCGCCCGGGCTCATGCTAGTCCCGGCGCGGCCTGCGCCCCGCCGGGCTCCGCGCTTCCCCGTGAGGCGCCGGCCGGGGCTCGGGCCGGCTCGCAGGCACCCGCGTACAAAGCCCCGTGCGCCGCGGGGGGCCCGGCCCCCTCCCTCCCGCGCCCGCTCCGCCTCCTTTCCGTCCGTCCTTCCTTCCTTCCTGGCGGTGGCTCTTGTGGGGGAGCGCCCGGGCCGGGCCGGGGTAGGCGGGCACCGAGCGCGATCCGCAGCGCCGGGCACCCCGCACCGCCGGGCACCGGGCGCTGCCCGCGGCAGCCAATGGGGACGGGGCAGCGGCGGGAAGGAGGGGATGGGCAGGGCGGCCATAGAGGCGAAGCCCGCCGGGCCTCGACTCCCGGCCCCTTCGGGCACCGCTCCCGCCCCGGGCCAACCTTGGGGTGAAGGGATACAGCGGAGGGAAGGGGGCGGGGAGAGATTTGTATCCCCGGGGCACCCCTGCATGGAGCCAGCAGGGTTCACCCATGCACATCCTCCCTCAACGGTGCCTTCTTTCCCCCTCGGTGCCTGAAGAGCCGCCGCTTTCCAGCTCTCCCCAGGAGGGCCTGGTCAGTCACACCACCGCATTAAAAAAACATTGTGCCCCACAAGGATGTCCAGGACACCTGGCCTACCCGCCTTGCCGGCGGGAAGGAGGTCGCCCACCCTCTCACCCCAGTGGTGTGCATGTCTGCACCCACGGCACCATCTTGAACTGGGCCAGGCCGCCAGGGAAGCAGGGTTTTATGAACTCCGGTTAACCAAAACTGTGCAAAGGGACTCCGTTCCTCCTCCGCGAGACAGCTTTGAGCATGCCTGACGTCAGGTGGTGCCAGTGTAACCAGAGGAGGCAACTGCAATGCAGGGATTTGAAAATGTTGCCAATAAACTACTTATATTTACATTTTTGTAATTATTTAGCCTTTCTTACAGTGGGTTGTGGCACATTTCTAAGAGCATGGAAAATCAGAGGACTGTAATTTTGTCAGTAATTGAAAATTTTCAATAGTGGTGAACCAGTAAAAGGATGACCGTCAGTGAATGAATTGAACATCAAAGCCAACAGACCTTGAGACATTATCCCTTTGCTGCCTTGCTGCGCAGCTTTGGGTTGATCACTTCCGTACCCACCTCAGCTTGCCCAGCTCTGCTACTGGGGGCACAACACGCACCGAAGAATCTTTCAGGGTTTCATTTGCAGCCATCCCTTTCACACAAGTAGAAATTACGTGAATGAAACTCAGCAAGAAAGTTGAAAATGAAATACTATGGGGTCCTTTCTCATTCAGCCTCGTCTCCTTCCAGCTGTATGAAAAGCCATCAGGAATGACTTGTTTCCATTGACACTTTATATACTGGTAGCAACAGGAAAAAGTAAGATGAGCAAAAAAAATGGCCTAGAGCTCCACTAATAAAAATGTAAGATATTTTCCATCATGCAACTTACTCATCTAGCAATTTACTCATCAACCTACGCAAAGCTTATAATAGAGCATATTTTCACCCTCAGACCAGAAAAACCGTAAGGAGAACTTCTAGAATCGTTCAACTTTTCTCATCAAAGGCTGAGGTTGGGATAGATTGGTTAGCACTACCTAGCTAAGTCAAACCTAAAAACCCTACCCATTGCACCAGATGTAAAAGCAAATTAAATTCTAGCATAATGGAATGACTCTCATTCCACTGTCTGGAAGTTGAACGAACGATGGCTGTGCATTTCCAGCTGTCAAGAAGTGGTTGAATATAGCTGGCCA
Organism: Aptenodytes patagonicus; assembly: GCF_965638725.1. Lineage (NCBI taxonomy): Eukaryota > Metazoa > Chordata > Aves > Sphenisciformes > Spheniscidae > Aptenodytes > Aptenodytes patagonicus. The sequence goes on from NC_134952.1 coordinate 37,697,817, forward strand.
GCTAACTTTAACCTACGTCTGAACTGAACTCAACCTCTCTCCTAGTCTAGACACAGCCCTAGATATCAATCTGTTCCATTAAAAAAGACATGAGAACAAGAGGCATAATCTGAGATGAGACAAACAGGAATAAGCAATGAGGAGGAAAAATGAGGTCATGAAGTAGAAAGACAGAACAACGCGGGGTGGGAGGGAACAAACAAGACCACAGTGATCCTTACGCTGGCTTTCCGCATAATTATTCCCAACTAAAAATATTTAAGTCTAGTTTCAGAGCTAGTCTAACAGGTATCAAATCAAAAACCAGGGGACAGCTCTGCAACTGTCGGATAAAGCGCACATATCCCAATTCATTTTGAGCCATTTGCTGTGCACTAATGAACCGGTGACAGCGCACAGAAGTCCTTCAAGTTTTAATCGATTTACTTGTACACTTGTAAGAACTGTCATGAGAGCAATACAGTACATACGATTAACACATGGTATCTTCTACTTATTGACTGTAGGAATCAGACAGGTTTATAGTTTTGAGCACTGGTACCGATGCATTTTCATTGTGTGATAATTTTGAGCGAATAATAATTTGTCCTACAACTATGAAAAGTTATTTTCATATTAAAATGGGGGGCGGTGGAAGAGAAATAAGCAATCCATCTAGAAAAGTCAACTTTCCCTTTGCAAATGTAGAGAGATTTGCTTAAAAGCAATTTTGGAGGCCTCCTCTCAGTAATGAGACGTTATTCCTGTGGTCAGCTAAAACTCCTTGTATTCAGTCTTCTCACAGTTATCTTTTTTGGTTTCAGCTGAAAGTTTTCTGACATGGTATCTGAAAGAGTTCTTCCCTTTGAAGAGAGGAATTCAGAGCAAGTTTCCTCCTGCTCTTGCATTGTTTGAAGTCAAGTGTTGTTACTGGGATGAAACAAATATATAATTAAAGACTAAGTTTAAGTTTTGGCTGTTTTCTTTGGAAAAAGAGCTAGAACTGAGAGTGTAATTGATTTTTTGCTTCGGTGGCCAAACTGAAATAAAATAATTTTCTTCATATGAACTGAAAGCTAAAATTTGAGGGCTTTAAAAAAAAAAAACCCACAACATTTTATTCTTAGACATTTTAAATTACTTTTTTTTTCCAAAATAAAGGAAAATAAATGTCTGGATTCATTCGGCAATGTTAGAGCAGGGTAGGGAAAGAAGAGTTCCCAGCTACAAATGGCTGTCCTGCTTGGTGAACAGTAGTACAGTACCCTTATAAGCACGGTTTGAAATAAAAAAAAATATGCTGTTTAATCCGACAGTTCCAACAGGGGCAGGGAGGACCAATTTTCTTTGGCTGAAACCACTGGGAAATTCTGCTTTAATTTACAAATACTTTTGCGTACCTGTGACACACTGGTAAAGTTTTGCCAAATTCTAAAAAAGAAGTGTGGAAATAGTCTGATGGAGCTTGCTAGGAATAGGGGAAAGTACTTTTTCTAAGCAGAAATTGAACTGATGGGAATCTGATCACTTGCTAGTGAGGAAAAGGAGATGGTTTCAAAACTTTTTGCCCTTTTTTTTTTGATTCACCTCCAGCTGTTTTTTTAACTAAGGGAAAGCATTGATTCAGAAGCTTTTTGTTCAGGATCGGATAAGCATTTGTTTTTATCATTTGGTATTTAAAGCCCAACAGGTACCATCTCTTTCTTGAATTACCAGAGGGAGAGGAGAGGCTCGGATGAAGAGACGGTGCAGACCTTGGGAAAAAAGTCTGAACCAAACCAAAAATAGCCATCCTGCCTCCCTCTTGGCCTAACAGTTCCTTATCAGGAATTGGCAACATAACTGTCAACATTTCAAAGGCACTGATTTAACACGAATTTAAAAAAACAGGCTTAGGTACATTTAAGACATTGCAAAGGATTCTTATGTGTTCAAGCTTTTAATCACAGCCCTACTTCAGTCCAAGTTCATAGGGAGCCTGAAGGCTTTTGGAGAAGCAATTCAAAATGTTAGCTTCTGAAAACCTTCTGTGTTACCTTTTAAAAAGTGAAAAAACAAGTATTACTAAGGGTAGCTATTGCATTTGATCTTCATAAATGCTCACTTATTAGTTGCTAAGCAGGTCCATTCCCATTTTATTGATGGAAAATGGCAAAAAGAAAAGGATGTAACCGGCCCAGAAGAGCTTAGGAAATCAGTGACAAATGCACTGTTAAAACTCAAGGGTCCCAGCTTCCATTTCATAGGCTTATTTTTCCTCAGTTGAAAAATAATAATTACATAGCAAGATCCAATGTGGTGATCTGCATACATATATTTCTCTGCATGCGTGTGTGCATGCGTGCTTGTGCACATGTGCATATATGGTAATTACTCTCATGTAATGTGGTATTTCAAGTTTCAGTCAGGGCTACTTCTTTTTTCCTCCCCAGGACAAACAAGTTTCCATAGCGGAGAGCAGCAGGCTTCAGTAGCGGGGTGGGCTGGTGTCACCACCTCAGCTTGACTGGCTTGGGGACTTGACTGCATGAGGTTTTCAAGCGAAATAAGCATGCAAGCCAAACGCTAAAATAAAAATGGCAAAATAATAGGACACGCAAGGAGGAAAGCAATCCCCCTCTTCACTAAGACAAGCTACACCTCTAAAATCATCATCTCTCAAACTATGCATTCAAAGCCTGGGTTCTCCCTTACCCTGTCACTACCTTGCCTGTTGCACATAGTCAACTGGCTGCCTCGCAGGGAGGAAATTAAAAGGGCTTCGCTTTATTACTGTCAGCTGAGCTGGTGTCTGACAAGCACCCAACACCACCAGAAGAACCAACGCTGTCAAGATGCCGAGTGCTTGGCACAAAGCCTTGTGGCTTCAGTCTCTGCAGGTCTATGATAAGGGTCTTTTCCTGGTCCCCAGCTTCAGAAACAGACTATGAATAGCGTTGGTATTATTACGACACAGGGGAGACTTTGCCCTAACAAAGGCCACAGTCACCGGCAGCCAGGTAAGACAGGGAGCAGAGGGTCATTTTGTGGCCTATGAAAACAAAACCATCAAATTCTGTAACTTTTTAAAAGGTGGGGATAAGAGGCTGCAAGATGCTGAGAAGGCAACGCAGAGCCTATGAAAGTGGGAGGGGGAGAGCAGAAAGGAATAAATAGAAAATAAAGAGGGAAAAAGAGCCTGCAGTACAAGCAGTTGAAAAGCAGTAAAGCAGAAGAGGGGGAAGGAAAGTTGAGTGCCAGAAGAGGTGGAAAAAATGTAATTAAGAACTGGGGAAAACCACCAAACTCAGGTATAACGTCACAGGCCTTGGCGATATATGGTTTTATTAAATCTACAGCTCTGCGTAATAGCCTTCCTGAGAAAATACATTACCTGCATTTCTAATATTAATAAATCCATGAAGGGGGAAAACTGTCCACTGCATAAACTCACCATTTTCATGGGTGGATTCTTGTCTCTCTGTATTAACAAATGTGCTGAACTCACACTCTAAAAAGATGTTTTTGTGCAATCCCTTACCAGTTAAGGAGGTCTGGCAACAGGCTGCAACTGTCCTTGGCTGTAGGAAGTGCTAGTCTTCCCTTCCAGGACTTTGTAATCACGTATACTGGCAAGAACAAACCAGACAACTCATGATGCAGCACATCTTCTTTCACAGCAGCCCTTAGACTTCTGACACTAACACTATTAATTTGTCACCTCTCACTAGTACTTGTTGTTACTCAAATATGCAAGAGAAGCCAAGTACTTGTAATCTGTGCTTGTGGTCCAGGTCACAAAATAAGGCAGTCTCTCTTAATGGATTTATCGGCGAGGAAGAAGTTGGGCTTGCTCAGACAACCCTCTCTCCTTGCAGAGAGCATTTGAGAAACTCCACCAAAAAGAGAAAGAAAAAATCCCAAGGTCAAAGGTGCAAGTGAAAAAACTTCCAAATACAAAAAAGGAAAATGTTTCAGAGCTTATCACAAGCAAGTCTTCAGTCTAACTCCAGAACGCTATCAGGTTGTGTTATACTATGGTAGTAATCCTGGCTTAATTACAGCACCTCTCAAACCAGTTTCGGATCATATTTCTCTCGCTGTTATGCTTTGGGAATGTGTGATGACAGGAATGCAGTACTGCTGCTGCACACATGCTGTAGCTCACCGATTCATTTTTCTGTGTGCTGGCTTATGTGTTGTAGTATTTATTTTAACTTGCATGACTTTTAAGAAAAACCTGCCTCCGTTATGAGAAGAAAGCCTCCCCTGTTTTTTTTCATGCCAGACCTTCTGATTGAATTTGTGCTTCCTCTGCACAGAAGACAATTGATGCAGAAGTGTTTTAAATCTGGGTAGCCGAGACTACTTAAAAACGTACCAGTGTACCGAAAGGAACACAGGCTGAAGGATACAGCCTTCGCTTTGACGCATGCTTTTCCTCTCCTGTTATTACTGACTCAAAGCGGGTTGGTTAAAACAGATGGAAGCTGGGCTTGTAACTCCTCGGTGTACAAAACTAACTGGAGAGGGAGGCAAGCCGTGAATCCTGCACAGATTTTCAGTCAAGCATTTATTAAACCTCTCACATATAATAGAATTCAAAAATTTGGAGAAGTGGAGTTACAGCAACTCGATTCATTCACTGGCTGCTCTTCCAAAGGATATAGTAGTAAAAGATGTGCCAAAAATGTTGGCCTCAACTTTCTTGTTTTCCACTGGTGTCACGTATCATTAGTACCCTGGTATTTAAGTAACATACTGATATATGGGGGCCAGCTGTACTGCAAGTTAGAAAGACAGCCTATCCTTCTGCTTTGGGAGTTGAAAAAATAGAGAGCAAGAAGTAAGTATCCAATATAAAGCCTACCAGCAGTAAAAGCCATTACCGATTATGTTTTTAAAGACTAATTCACACATCTCTGCGCCTCTTCCCATTCCTCCACAGAGCCTGCGTTTCTGCTTTATGCTCGTGTAACACCTCATGAGATTGCAAAGACGGCACCTAGCACGAGCAGGCCTTGGCCTCTGGTGAAGCTCCTGGGTGCTGCAGCAACAGAAACAACGGGCAGATTCTGCATAGCAGGTAGGTAACTAAAGGAAAAATCCATTGAGAAAGAAAAGAAAGCCATTGGCTACAGCAAGTGGGCACTGTTTTGCATGTTGCATGGCTATTACTTATCAGTATATTAGTTTTAAACTCTAAATTCTTGTCTAGAAGAATTACTCGCCATACATAAAACTGAACAAAGCACCGCAGGCATGTTTGCAAACGGGACAATGAACATATCTGATGGGCAGTCCTAAAAACTGAAGCAGCATACCAAGGGAACTAAATCCCAGCAGCTGCTATAACTCCACAGAGCATTTGCTGAACAACCCAGTACTAAGCTCCCTCTCAAAATTCTTGCTTATACAGCTGTGCAATATAGTGATTATATTTTATAGGTGTATATATATAGCATGTATAACAGGCAGAGATCTTAAAAACTTTAGAAAAGTTGGGAGGCCTGAAAATAGGCTACTCCACCCTTTGTAAACAACCTCTTGTCATGAATTTACTTCCATATGTGCATGAAGCTCTGCCTGTATTAAACAGGCTTTCAAAATAGTGGTTTAGCACTGAAAATGTATGGTTCCCACTCATCAGTTTGAAAAGAATGCAAGCAAGAGACAAACCCAAGAATGAAAAAGCACTGATTCATCACCTCACAGAAAAGTAATTCAATTACTTCTTGGATATTTTACTATAGTCTTAGAGTCAGAGGCTGTCGCATTGGCATATGCTAGTATTTGGGCAGGAAAAAACTCCAGAGAGGAGTCATAAACACAGGCAGAAATTAGGTGACTCAACACATGCCTGACCCAAAGGCTTCTGGAAAATCAATGCAAAACTATCAGCCTGCATGTTCTCCGGACCAGACCGCAGTGTTGCAGTCAGCTTGTTCCCACGTACTCTCTAGTCATTGGTTTTCAGTGGGACCCTGGAGCTTCTCTGTTCCCTTCTGATGCCACAGCTGCGCCCGTTGGCTTTTGAAGCTCTGACATTACCCACCTGTGTGCACCCAGAGACAACTTCCCATTGCCCTGTTCAGATGAAGGTTTATGCAGGCACCACTTGTACCTGCCTCTCTGTAGAAGGTGTTCTGAGCATTTCTCCTGAGTGCAGAGATTTTTGTATTCTAGTAGAGGAACAAGAAAAAACATTTTATAGCAGTGGGTCTCAAACTTCTCCCATCACCTTGTAAGAAAGTTACATTCTTCATCTGGGTACTAGTCCAACAAAATACCTTTTGTCTTGCTAAGTGACCCCCTACATAACAGTGCAATCTGTTAAAACAAATGTACCAACCACAGAGCGCTCGACTACTTTTTTCTATATATCTTTCTATATTACTGGGTGGCTGTCAGTTGCTTTCTTATTGATTCATTTTTAAATACGTAAAGGGACTTAAATCCAGCAGAGCACTGTTACCTCCCAGATTTTCTGAAGGTCAGTGCAAGATGTTTAACTCCTCTGTGGAGCTAAGGAGAAGAGAGCAGCACTCAAAGCCTCACCTTAGCGAAATGCTTCTAACATAGCACTTGAGCGTCACACTGGATATAAGAGCAGTCTCTGATGTGAATTTTTCAGCCTACAACTTTCCTACCAGAGTCAAGGCTGAGAACAAGTGAAATATGTAGATGTGATGAAGAACATCCCTTATTACAAAGGAATATCATTGCAATAGCCAAATTGAAATACTGAAATTAAGAAAAGTAAACTAAAATCAAAGTTTATGAGAAAAATAAAGAAAAAATCTCCTGTCTAGGTCTGAAAAGCATACTCCTCGCTCCCACCACAAAAGCATACTTACATCCTTGTGCTGGTTTTGGCTGGGATAGAGTTAATTTTCTTCATAGTAGCTGGTATGGGGCTATGTTTTGGATTTGTGCTGAAAACAGTGTTGATAACACAGGGATGTTTTAGTTACTGCTGAGCAGTGCTTGCACAGAGTCAAGGCCTTTTCTGCTTCTCACCCCACCCCACCAGCGAGCAGGCTGGGGGGGCACAAGAAGCTGGGAGGGGACACAGCCAGGACAGCTGACCCCAACTGACCAAAGGGATATTCCATACCATATGACGTCATGCTCAGCATGTAAAGCTGGGGGAAGAAGAAGGAAGAGGGGGACGTTGGGAGTGATGGCGTTTGTCTTCCCAAGTAACGGTTACGTGTGATAGAGCCCTGCTTTCCTGGGGATGGCTGAACACCTGCCTGCCCATGGGAAGGAGAGAATGAATTCCTTGTTATGCTTTGCTTGCGTGCGCAGCTTTTGCTTTACCTATTAAACTGTCTTTATCTCAACCCACGAGTTTTCTCACTTGTATTCTTCCGATTCTCTCCCCCATCCCCCCCGGGGGGGAGTGAGCGAGAGCCTGCGTGGTGCTTAGTTGCCAGCTGAGGTTAAACCACGACAGTCCTTTAAAGCATGTGAATGGCACCGACATAGGATAAGGTTTCTTTCAAAATGCTTTTCATATTATAATGAATTTTTGTGAGGCATAGAGAACCACTGCTACTTAATACTTCTGGAAATCTAAAAAGATCTTTTTCAAAAGAAGCAAACATCTTAAGCGAGACAATTTACATGAAAGTGAAATTTCTTAGCATTAGAATTCTATTTGAAAGAATCATTTACAAAATGAAGAGCTAGAAATTCTTTAGTCTCCATTAAAACTGATCACTATTGAGCTGAACTCAATACCTTCAAAAGCCAACTGTGGTAAATCTTACTTTGTGTTATGTTATGGTGCTCATCTCAGAAACTCTTGCAAGGAGTCACCACATTTCCATACCTAAAAATTTCAAGTGCTCTTTACCCCCAGCTATTCCAGGAATCAACAGATACTCAGCCAAATATTTCTTAGGTTCTAACAGAAAGTAAAAGAAACTCCATATGCAAGTGCTTCGTGACTTGCAAGGCCAAGTCTTTTTCTTGATGGGGGAGATGTTTGGTAACCTTTCCATCTCCCAGACAGTGGAAGGTAGATTAGGCAATCTGCCTTCACGACTGGCAGATTTCAGATTTGTCAGAGTATGATGCCAGCGTCAAATCATTTTTTTCTTCCTTCCTCTCCAAAGATGGATCTTACTGTTATCCCAGCTGATGGAACCAAGACAAAATAAACACAGACATCCAGGACTGAAACAATGATAGACTATCCGAGAAGGCATTTAAGTGCCCTCAGTCGTCCAAGGAGTAAAAAGTTATAAAAACAAGTACTTCTTTTTATTGCCCACATCCTCGTGTTATTGCTGTGGTACTTAAAAAACCACAAACCCTATGGATTTCTACCCACCACATAGTAATTACTGAAATAACAAAGAATTGGAAAAATGTATTTCCAAAGCCTGATGCTATTACTGAGCTGCCAATGAAAAAACTCTCACTAACACCCCTTAAGTCTATCCTCCTGCACTCCTAATCTGAACACAAAAGGCTGGGTTTAAACACCCCACCCCCCCACCCTGAGATTAAAACCGCCTGCAGTTTTCAGCTTCAGGCCAGCAGTGACAATACTTTAAATCCTTGGCTACTGGCTTCATGAAGGCACAGCCTACAGACGGTCCCCCAAAGTTCTTCGAAATGTTAAATACAAAGCAGGAGGAGGTCATAAAGGAAATATTCCTTATAAAAGGAATGGATATCATATGCAGACTTTTCAAATACATTTCTTAGTTGCTCTGCTTTCAGTCACCATTTTCACAATCCTGCATTGTCTGAAGCTTTTGAAATAAAATTCAGGAATGAAATGAAACACACAAATTAGTGCTGTAAACAGCTGCCAATATATGCATGTGTTACCTTTTAGCTCTCATAAATCTCTTCAATGTATATTGTATCCTACTTCTTATCTGGAAAGACTAATTATTTACCTAATAAATGGTCCTACAGCAATTATCAAAACCCCAGCCACTTAAAAGTAACATATAGGTTTTATTGCATAATCTTCTGTAGCATCTGCCCAATTATTTCAATAGAAGCCAGTGCGATTCCCTGCTGTACTGGAAATCTAGCTATCTTTCTGCCAAGAACCTTCCAGTGCACACAAAAGGAATGAGGATTGTGAGACCTGTTTTATCCCTCTTATCCCATAAACTAACAAGCCTTTTTTCCACTGCAATTTTTCTCAACAAATGCACGTAATTACGTAGGAGGATGGGATTTTCAAAGTAGGTAAAAAAAAAAAAAAAAAATCAGTTTAGCGTACCAGCTTTGCCAAGAAGTACTGTCAGCTTAAACTATGAGAGAGTGGCTTGCAGTGTAGGGGAGCAGGCAAACACAACTGTGCCCTGCCACTGACCTAAGCCCCAGCTGGAAGTGATGAGCTTTGTGGTTCAAAACTGTTGGTAGGTGGTCAGGTTTTCCTGTCCACTTGCAATCCCCTGGAGGGAAACGGGGTGGTAGGAGTTTTATTTCTGGCCCTTGCCCCACCCTGAACACTCAGTGTCTCTCCTTCCTCATTTGGGTATCTGAAACTCAATGAAAAATGAGTTTTACATTCATTTTGAAGAACTTGTGTTTGGTTTGCTCATCTTCTAAGGTCTTGCAAGCCCAGTCCATACTAGCTTCTGGCTAGATGCTCCACCAGACATCTATAGAAACATCCCTGTCCAGATTTACAGAATGTGTAGTTGAGGAGGAACATAACCGGTTGCCACAGTGATGTCCGCAGTCTGGGGAGCCTTTGGACTTCAGTCTCTTGAAAGGTACCAAGAGTTAAAGACGCCTTTAATTAGATGAAGTGGTTAAAGGGAAGCAAGCGCTCAGGCCAGCAGCAAATGCGTGGTTAAATCGCTGGTGATCCTGAAGAACCAGGCTACTGCAGTTTGAAGTTATTCAAGCTGTTTAGTGTTGGGTTATTTGCAAATTAGTGTAGCCTAGCCCACAGAAATTGCCATTGCTGTGACTACATGCATGTTTGACAAGCTGCTGTCCTCTGCTTCCAGACATAAGTATATTATTTGGGTAGCTTCACAGGAGGGAAAGCCTGTTCACAGAAATGTTCCAGCTGCAGAAAAGGACTGAAAGGTTATAGCAAGCTCAGGAACATCACATGCTTTTGGCAAGGTGGGATGGAGGAGGATAAAAGGCAGAGGAGGGTAAGCAGAAGAATTATTGTTACTCGATGATTAAACAAGCCCAGAAACTATGATTACAGATCACAGACATCTTTTATAACATGCCAAACTAGCACACAGAAGAACATACCTCGATAATTCAGTCACACAGGCAGTATTGGCTCTCCACAGTTTGAAAGAAGACGAGGGTCTTCTGAAACACAGGCCCTGCCCTGACCCCCTGCTTTAGGCCAGTGAAGCGGTACAAAGGCTTTGAAGTATGCTGGAGAACAGGCGCTGCTGGACATAGTCCTGGCAGGCAAAAACGCTCCTCGTAGTCATGCCTCACTTTTCATGGCAGGAATCAACGCAAGATACATAGTGATCTCTGCCTGTCTGTTGGACTCCTTACCCCTATAAAACAAGCAAGGACAAACTCCAGGTAGTTGTAACCTGCACCTAGGCTTCAGCAAAGTGTGCAGCTAAAAAAGTGTCCCTAGAGGAACCCTGGTAGGTAGGTAGTTCATTGTTAGCGGAGATCAGGTCCACAGAATTTCCTAGGAGTCAGAAGCGATGATTCACAGACACAGTTCAGGCTTGGCTCGACTCGCGCTGCTTGCAATATCAACTACAGTCAGTCAGCCTAGTTTGTCCGAGAGGAAAAAAAAAAAATTCAGTATGAAACAAAACTACTAGTACTCTCTGTCCTCAACTAACCAACCACCCATTAGTTGCAAAAGAATGTTGATGATTCAATATTAATATATTTTTTTAAAATCACATATTTCTGAGTAAGACTTCTTGTCAATTTTAATGAGACATATACCACCATTATAAAAATATATTTTTCATAACTGTATGCTATCAACAACTCATTGACATATTTAGTTCTACTTCTTGTTTCAGTGTAACCAGTTAGAGAAGTTTCCAACACATTTTACTTTTTCCCTATTTAAAGAAAAAAAAACCCAAACCAAACAAGAACACTGATCTCTGAGCACACGACTACAGTAACGCAGATTCCTCTTTTAGCAAGTTGAGATGTTGAGCAGGCTACTTCGAAAGTGGTAAGATCTTGATTCGGAGGGTGCCCGAACAGATTTCTATTTATCTGTACCACTTCAGAAAACTGCGTTCTCCCTGATTGCTACGCCTTGAAAATCAATGCAAAGCCTGGCGATTTCAGAACAAACAGACGGAGAGAAGACATGGCTAGAAACACAAATTTTACCATAGCCATCTTCTAATAACAATATTCCACCACCCCTGGAACAATTAGGTAAGAAATTCAAACCTTCTAACTCATAAAGTAATGTTTAGGAAAAGAGACCTGAGCTTACCAACTGTGAGAAAATTCAGTGGTCAAAAACAAGAACAAGTTCAGAAAACGTTCAGACTATCTTTGCCCTCTCAAAGAAAAAAAAGGTGACACCACACCTTTAATGGAAAGAACTGCACGAGTCCTTTCCAAAACAGGACGCATAGCTTTAGAGTCAGTTATGGAGATGTATGCAGCAACATGAATACAAATTACTACAGGTACTACAAGCAGGAACATCTCCCAAGTGATGGAGGCAAGTTATCGGGTACTGAATGCTCCTAAAGAAACTTCATTATGTTTACCCATGTTTGAACCTATTCCTACACAAGCTAGGGTTCCACGTTTACTGAAAAGGGCAATTACTGGTTTTAGATTAAAAATAAGTAACTCCAGTAACAACATAGTTATTCTGACAAACTGGAGAAATCATGTTCATAATTCACGTATGAGTTCATGGTTTGCTTGACTTTTTTGGATATCATGATTTTCACGGTCAGAAACAAAACGTAATCACCCATCATTCCCAAGGATTATCTCAAGATGGCAAGCTGAAGCTCTTTGTGATACATTTTCGTATCTGAAAAGCAGGCAAGGAAAACAATGTCGCAGAGAGAAGCAGATGGCCAATGAGTTATCACTCTTGGTCTGATGACTTATGTGGGCTGAACTTGTTTATTTACTCACATATTTTCAGAAAAGAAACTTTCCTTATGTTAGCGGCAGCTATATTATATATTATGTATATATTATATACACAGTACATACCGCTACCTACACACAACATCAAGGGATCAAGTATATACCCTCAAATTACCATGTGTTCTCCTGCAACGACAAAAGTCACAGCTGACCCTTCCCAGGGCCAGGGAGTTAAGTGACTGGTATGTCTAACACTGCAGCTCAAGAAGGGGTTAAGAGGGGATCACAGAGCTACGGCTGCCCTGCTCACTGGCTTGGAGACAGGACAGAAGTAGCTCAGGTCCTTCAGGGCAGGGAGGTGAGCCTGTAATTACTGGCTATACCCTTTACACTATCCAGGAACTGCTGCCTCTGCCTGTTCACTACCCCCTGTGGATGCAACCCCCGTGCTAACCCTGCATGATACATGATGAAACCACCATCATATGGTTGGGAAGCAAAAAGCACTGTTTGTATGTCAGCGAGCCCTGTCATATGAACCATTCTTGAAAATACAGATTCTTCTTAGATCATCTCACCCCCTCTTTTGGATTGTTCTCATTATCTTCTGGGCACAGAAAAATAATGCAGCTGTTCTAAGCGCATAAAATCCAATTATGTATAAATACAGTGTTGGGAAAAGAATTAAAATATTTCAGCTGACAAATTAGCCGCTGAAAATCAGGAAAGAAAGGTCACTGTGTGACCATCTAACCCCCTGAAAATCACCAGAAAGTATTTTCTGTCTGCAGTTACAGTAATGCTACTGCCCTCAGCTATGGTTAACAACCAACCTTACAATTGTAAAGGCTATTGGAAACCATCTCCTAGCCCGTGTTTTCTGGACAAAGAGCTTTTACATTATTTTCCCACTAGCAAAAGTTTCACTGTGTTCTTGTACTGCAACTAAAGTGAGTAAAGGATTAAAAGTAGTCGGTGTAATTTTACATACTGGCAAGAGTCCTGAAAGTAGAGCAAGACATTTGTCGGCAGATTCTTTGAATTACCAGGATGTAAGTGTGATGCAGGACGTGCTTATCGACGCCCTCACAGACCAGTATGCGCTGAAGAGATCCCCGCAGGATGGCTGCGTGGATCAGCCGGTTATGGGTCAGATCCTCTTCACATTCATAGGTATATTACCATGGGGATGGACAGGGGAGTCTCTCTGAATAAACCACTGAGCTCCAAACAACTCCTCTTGCAACAACCACCCCTGCAGTCCCAGAGACTTCAGTGGGACCGTGGGTACAGCAGATCCCACAGCAGCAGTCCGGAGACTGAAGCCCGAAAGAAGGAAGCAGGTACAGTGCGGGAAAGCGGGGCTGCCAGCAGGAACGCTCACATCTGATCCATCCACATCTGGTGCCCGGCAGCCCGGCGCTGTACCTGATGCAGCATCTGAGCCTCTGTGCCAGTGTAGAGAAGTCTACCCCCACCCCTCCACCCACTCTGTGGTGTAGGAAGTGTTACACAGACAGACTCATGAACACCATCTGCTTAACTGTAAGCATTTGACTCACTCCCTCCGGCGTATAATAGTCTGAAATGGTCTAAGTGCACTAATACAATCCCACATTTTCCATTTCTATATGTAGTGAAGAAAAAACAAAGTCAAAACGTACTTTTCATCTCCCACAACACTCCTCTTCGTTTTCTAACTGAATTTGCTTTCACTGTTTCTTTAAAAAAAAAAAGGAAAAAAATTTTGTGGGAGTATGAATAACTAGAAAAAACTCTTATTTCAATAAAAATTAACAGGCATAAATATGTGCAATACTGACATCTGTACAGGAACATAAAGTCTACAGAGGAAACAACTTTTTTCGTGGCATCTTTATTTATTCTACTATGAAGAAAGAAAACTGAATTTCATACATTGATGCAAATACAATGAAAACTTCAATCCAGACCAGGAAAAAAACCCTTCTTTCTAAATATGCGAAATCACTAGCCATCTTTATCCTATTTTTTTTTTCTATTAATTATAGAATATATTACAGCATTTCTGTAGCTTGGAATACAAGTAACTGAAATAGCCTCCCAGCACTCTGGGAGATATGACAGCTAGTTAGACAGAGGCACACAATCTAGTACTTTCTGATTTTAAAAGCTGTCCAGTGATCTCACTTGCCTCATCCTTCATGGTGAAGAGGCTGACATTTTTAAATTTATTTTTCACAGAAGTCCAAAGTCCCGCAACTGCAAATGTGGTCTCTTGGCTCTCACTGGGCTTCAGCATCCCAGAAAAAACACAAGGAGAAAATCAGTTCCCAGCAGGCACCAACTGAGAGTTCTAAAAAGGGAACAGTCCAGTGTACCGCTTGCTCTCCAGAGCATGCCAGGGAGCTCGCCCAGCACCACGCAGGGAGCAGAGTTAGGAACAGCACTCGCATCTCCTAGTGCCAACCCTGCACCCTAACAAGAGATCAAAAAGATGTTCCTCATGCATGTATTATCTGTGGGCTATATGTCAGCTTTCCCTAAACTGACAAGCATAAATAGAAGGACAGGGTAGCTTTTGAGACACACAGATACAAATGATCCCCAATCTTTCATTTATTTTTGATGCTAAACTATCTGTACAATGTCTCCTGAAAAAATAATTAAAAGGATTTTATTTTCTTGCTCAACCTTATGATAAAACAGTTTCGTGTGACGTGGGGAAGAATGGCAAAGGAAAAAATGAACATACTTTTAATGTAGCAGTGATTTAAGGTAGGAAGAAGAAGGGAGACTGCTCACAGGGCTCATTACCACACCAAAACCTTTCACCTGTAAGAGGAAGCCCCACCAGCCCCAGGCTCATGCTGTGATCAGCTTACATCTGAAAACTCGTTCTGCCCCACCTCGGCCCGGTTCCCAGCAGGCATGCCTGCATGCCTCTAGACCATCCCACCGGTCCCACCACCAGCACTTTCTACTCAGAGCTACAGAGAAGAAGAAAGCATAAGGATTTGAAATACTGATGCTTATCTGAAACCATATACCCAAATAAGCAAAAGGGCCAACTCCAAGCAAGGGGGTTGTCTCTGATTCTCGTAAGACACAGCAGTTGCCAAACTAAGAAAAATATTGAACTGTTAAATGAAACACTAAAGGATGACACAGTTCGACACTTACTATTTGCATGTGGACAGGACTGGCTTGTTTGGGATGATTAAAGCAATGTAGATCAAACCTTGGAGTGTGCACTTCTGAGCGCTCTCCCAAGCCCGGGCAGGCTGGACGGCCGCAGCAAAACCCAGCCAAGGGCCAGAGGCTGGCAAAAATACAGCATGCACCCCCCGCCAGAAGCCAGTGCCCGCATGCTCCAGGCATCCACAGCATCTTGGTACCCCCTGGCATTTCCACACCCTGCTCTGCTCCTGACTTCTCCCTGGCAGACGCGGGGAAGACGAGCCCTGCTTGGGCAGGGGAACGTCCCACCAGCAGGCTGGTGTGCCTCATCTTCCTGCGCAAAGCCCTGCATGAGCTGCAGCCGCTACGAGATGGGCTCCGCCTGCTCAGTAAAACCCATCGGTGCAGGGTTAGAAAGATTACACTGCGACTAAATGAAAGACTCCCTTCAAAAATGTCAAGCCATACCTTTCATGCCGGCGATACTCTGCTGCATGGAGATGCAGCAAGTGCGGGATGTGCAGCTGTAATTCCCTGCCGGGACTGGCTGCCCTTCTGCTAGAAGACAAGACTGGACTCACTACTGTGGCCAGAGGACTCCTGTAATGAACGCAATTAATTTAGTCCAGAATTCTACGTTTTGGTCATTTGAATAGCAGATAGCACTTGTAACCTGCTCAAATACCTTGACTCTCATGATAAGACATTAAAGAAAGCAACTATTCAACTTACTGTTCTAACATCCTGCAAATTGGAGATCTATTAGTGGAACCAAGAGAATATGGGAGGTCAGGGGGAGGAAATATTAATATCGCAATTATTCAGTTCATACCATTATAGTAAGCTATTCAACAAAAAAAAAGAGAAGGTAGCATTTGAAAACACTGAGAGAAACACATTCTTAAGTGAGGCTTGAAAGCCATCTGAATAAATACAGCAGAAATCTTCCACAGATGTGGGTTTATAACTATGATTTATATTCTGATAGCCAAGCAATGAATGCAGTTTGTCAGGCACCTGAAACTGCTTTACGTTTATGATTCATTTGCACAAGAACTGCTTTCAACAGCTTCATTTTTTTTAATTTGAATTATAAGATCATTAAAATAGAAGAAAGGCCCCAGCAACCCCCAATACACACCTAGCCCAATATTCAGCCTCTAAAAGAGGCCAGCAGTGCACAGCCAGGGAAGAATAAGGCGGCATTCGTACCTCCCCCTAATAATTTCTGTGTCTCCCCCCATTTTCAGCTCAAGGGATTTGCTGTGCCTGCTGCGATTCCTCTACCGAGTAGTCTCCGTGACACCTCTCTGCCAAAGGCTTGCCCAGTCTCCCTGTCAGCCTACGTAAACTTCTTGCACCCACAGCATCATCCAGCCAGAAGTCCTGCAGGTTACTCCCTCTGGCATGAAGAATCGCCTCCTCTTTCTTTTGAACCCAGCTCCCTTCACTTTTATTTCCCCCCAAAATTATTTTGGCCGTGACAAGCAGTACCTGGATGAGTAACAACTTTAAAGTGTATCACATGACGCATTACAGCTAGAAGCTGAAGCATCATGTCATTGCACCTTATGATTATGCCGTCTTTATATACTAGCACAGATTTATACAACATTATTGACCTTCCCTGATTTGATGGGATAGTGGCTACTGGGCACTTCAAAGAGTTTTATCTTTTGAGCATAGCATTGCTCTCAATATAGAAAGAATGCAGCAGTGGCATTATTGAATACTGGAATTTATGGCCAAGGTTGCACGCACAAACATGCTCGGCAAAGGCTGACCACAATATGCTCTTTCTTCAGAGAAGAAACAGTTCACCTCCTCATCTCTGACCATGAAGAATGTTTTCATCCCTGATGTTTTGCATTTAAATATAATGAACTCTTGCCTTATTTTAATTTATTTTTGAACCAGGCAAGTTGAACGTACTCAAGAGATGGTAGTGATATAAACTACTGTTGAGGGTAGGGTTATGAAACTTGTAATGAACCATCCCACACAGTTTTTATATCAGACAGCTTTCAGAAAAGTTATTTTAGATTATTTTTCTGTTAAAAAGTGGTTATGGTATTGTGCAAAATACCCTGCCTGTCGAAATCATCAAAATACTTCAGTCTCCAATCTTGCAGTGGTTGCTTTAGGTTGGCAAATTCTTCAAATTCTAACCCTGTTTTTCTAGGAGGTCACCTACATCATCATTGCAGGATGAAGGATCTGTCTAGGTCTTCCCCAGTTTCATCACAATTGTGCCTGGAAACTTATGAGGAGTCATAGCGACAGGGATGACTGCAGATGAGCTAAGAAAATGAGTATAACATTTGATTTTTTTTTCAAAACATGTAAAACTGCTGACAGACTGCCCCTGGATGGGCCATCTCTCTAGATTTTATGAAGACACAAAGGAAAGAATCTGACAAAGGCACACAAAAAAGTACTAGATGGTAACTGAGACACAAGAAGTATTCTTAAGGCAGCTCTCTGGGTAATGAAGAAAAATATGCAGAATTTTGCTGTACTTCAAAAGCTAAGCACCATGTAGTGCCCTCTGCTGCATACAGAGGTAATAGGCGAAGCACCACTGAACAATGACATCATTTGATATTAAACAACACGGTATGTTGTATGTATGACAAATACTTATTTCCTTAATGACTCGTTTTCTAAAAATACTAATAAATTCTGCAAACATCTTCAGTACCAGCTTAGAGCAGATGTTTTTTACACTCTCTCTTCCCATGTAGTATCCTGCGTTCTGTCTGTGAGCAAGCTGTCAGCCTACCTCCCACATCTACACAGTGGGAAATTCAAGCCGAGAGTGAGCCGAGACGCTGGGCGGCTGGGTGGGGGGAGCGTACAGCACCCTCAGCATGAGCTTTAATCACGAGACACTCACGACGGCTAAACAGCTCAGTGGGACGTGGTCTACACGCTGCCCTCGCCGCTCTCCTAAACTCAAGTGAGCTGGAAGTGCCCATCTCTCCCAACTCTCAGCTAAAAGAAACAAAACAAACAAACATAAGGGAAGGTCAAACCTCTGATGTAATTTTCAGCTTCCAAATAAATGTGCATTAACAGTCTATAAAAGGTTCTTCATGTGCAACATGAAAGAGGTAAATGCAGACTGGAGGAACTGCGAGCCTGAAGAGGATTTATTGATTGTCAGACAAAACCGAGGAGGTCGCCTAATGTGGAATACAAATATTAATCTGATTCTGAAATCTTGTCTGCTGCCTTTAAGCAGATTAACAGAAATCCTTTCCCAGCAGACTATAAATTCTGATCCATTTCATGAACTAGGAATATTTTCAAGAAGCAAAGCTTGTGCATTTTAATTAGTTTATTAGCATTCTACTCAAAATCAAATTCAACAAAGTTGATCAAGATTAAAACCTTTTCAAGGAAGTTAGGTCATTAAAAAAAAAGTTATTTGCATGCATACATGTTGCATGTCATGCATGCACAGACATGAAAATGTAAGGTCTCTTATTTTACATGAGACATGAAACATTCAAGGTCTCCACATTGTTCTTGAACAAAATACTGGCATGAAGATGTTATGATAGAAAAGTTCTTTCTAGGCAGAAAAAAAAAAAATTCCCAAACTGATAATCTCTGCTCTAGCCTGGAATGGAAGGAGATATTCCGGAGAAGAGGGAAGAATTCACACATACGTCCTTTTTTCTGTCTTGCACACGCTGAGTACAAAGCAGACAGCTAATACCATCGCTGTGCTAGGTTCTGCCCTATGAATCTATGTAACTGGCCAAGTTTCAGGCTTCTCCTTCGCTTTTCCTTTCCATAAAGTGGCAAGGAAAGGGAAGTACAGCCAGCCGGCTTGCTGTGACCGGCTTCCCTCCCCCGGAGGAAAGCAAGGGAGCCGTCCTTCCCATTTCTTTCGTTTCTGCCCAGAAGCTAAGCTGGCAATGTGCCAGGTAGCCCCGTCCTAAGTTTTCCACATGTTTTTCACTAGAAATCCGTGGGCTCCAGTAGGGTCTATCTGAAGTAAGAAGAGCAGGGTAGGCACTACAGTGGAGGAGGGGGAAAGCCTCTGCCATCTCTTCCTCCTTGTACAAGTCCCCCTAGCAATCCAAAGTGAGACGAGCTGCTTGGGGCTCTGCTCCACTGTCATGAGCTGCCCCAGCCGGCTTGTCCTGCAGCCCTACTGAACACACGGCATCTCTGCTGGGCTACAGGAATAAGGCGACAGTGATGCCAAATATCCATTTAAAGCAGGGTTGAGAAGCATCACACATCAAGCAACCCTCAAGCATTTGGCAGGTCTGCTTTAGATCTGTGTTGGCTGGTTGAATTCAGCCTGTTCCTGTTTAAAACGAGCTAACCCGCACTTCAACACTAAGTAGGGCTTCAGCAGGGAGCGGTCAGTGTGCTGAAACCAACCCAGCAGCACATATACCGACGCTCCTGCTTTCTTCTCAATAGTCAATTCATAATGAAGCTACCAGGCATCAGCTGAACATTATCTCTGTGCTATTAGCCCCATGGCTTTTACCTGAGATGTAAAAATTAAGTCAAATAACCTTGCATTTGTCATGAGCAAAGAATATGTACACAGTTGCAGGACCTCACCTAACTCAGTCTGAGCCCTTCACCTAGACAAGACCTTGATCCAAAGGCAACCCAAATCAGTCCTCAAGAACAGCGCTGCGTGGGCTTCTCCTTGCTACCCAAGAAGGTAATGTAATGCACCACTTGTATGTGCGAATGCCTGCATCTTTCCTGTAGTCAACAAAAAATTTTAATTATATTTTCATGATTAAAAAGTCCAAAGGACATTGCTCTTTTAAAGATCTATGTTAATTCTTTATATTATCTAGAGCAGAAATACCTCTGTTGCACACAGAATGGTACAGGATCACAAAGACGCGGGCCCGTTGTCTCCCAAGCCCACGAGAACCCCACGCGCCAGAACCATCCTCTTCAGCAGGGCACAACGAGTACTTCACAACCATTATTTTTGCACATAACAACTGCAGTCACAAAACAAGTCTCCCCTACAGCAAAAAGAGTTTAACAAGGATCTTTGCATAATTTCAGGTAAAGCATGTTAGTTTCCTGCTCTCCCCATATCTTCTTACGAAGATATCCAGTTGGTGAGCAGATGTATGAACACCTGAGGTGATGCGATAATGCCACAAGCGCATTGCCGTAGGACACCCTTCCCAGTATAACAGCCCAGATTCAAGTAGCCCTCACCATATTTTCCCCCATACACCTACTCTGTAGCTCATATGAAGGAGAAGTCCTGGGGAAAAACACAGTATGTGGTCATATATTCTCTCCTGCTCTCAGCTGTAAAACGACAACAGCAACACATCCTTCCCTAAAGGGCTTCTGTGATCACGGGGGCAGAAAACCATCATACATGTTCTGGTACAGAGATAGCGAGGTCCATACACATACCCCAAAAGAGTCTTTGTCCATCATAACCCAGGTGCAGGAGAGCATCAAAACTTAAAGTTGTACCAGAAATTATAAATCTGCCATTTCTTTAGCTGCGGGCACTTGCCTTCAGAGCTTTTAACTTTGGGGTTTAGCACATAAATTCCTAAGGTGTCTTAAGGAAAACAGAAATGCTGCTAATTACATGCATATGCACGCACATGCACTATACATGTACAACCCTAAATATCTGCTTTCTTACATTGCGGAAAGCCATTATTCCAGAGTGTACTACCTCGATGGGCCTCATTACTGAAGGCTAATCTCGTGTTGCCTCTACCGCCGCTGCCACCAAGAGTACTTTGTGCCAAGTATGCAGACTTTAAAAGTTATTCTTTCTTCGTTTTTCATCTTAAGACAAAACACTAATTTTCTGTGCAATATACTCAGTAATATATATGCAGAATACTTGTTGGCACCAGCAACTACTACAAGACACTCATCAAAAACTTAAACTATACCAAAAAAGTCTTCAGATTAGACAGGTTACATTGGATGTTGCCTGTTGAACCCGATCTTGAACTTCATCACACATGTTCTCCTCTTGAGCAACATCAGATGATAGGGAAAGGCTGTGGTTACTCTGGGAGGAAATAGGAACAAGGGAGAGCTGCATTCCCAGCACTAAATGCAGGGCCTGGAGGGTGCTCCTGGGCAACTCCCAGCTGGAAGACGAGAGACTCTGTTATCACCCGGTGCCCTTCAGCAAGGTACTCAGGGTATATGCTGGGTGCTGGGAAGCTCTCCTTCGTCTCACAATTTCCTAGGCAATCCCAGAGCCGTCCTGGCTGCTGCCGCTTTGAAGGCTGTGTGGCCAGACAGAGTACATATTTTCTGGCACACCTGAAGTTTTCTCAAGGGATGTAGGCCACGGTAAGAAAATTTTCACTTTCTAGCTCTCTCTTGGTAAGAGCAGAACTTCCCGAGTCAAAGAAAAGATGCTCCCTAAGCCAAAGGCAAGTTATATGCTGCTGCAAACAAAACCAGTTTTAGAGTTCCTCTCCCCCATCCCCTGCTTCCCCTAAAAAAAAAAGAAAAAAAAATCATTCATAACGCAGTGCATCTGGTGGCCTAAATACGGGTGTTACCAGATTCCCCACTGACGCAAAGAGGTCAGAATTTGAGAAGGTGAGAAAGTGACTTAAGCTTCCATAAGAAAAATCAACCTGGAACAATTAACCCGAGAACGGCACCAGGACGATGTCCCAGAAAGCTCATTTCCAAGAGAAGTTTATACTGGGAAAAGTTTAGCAGATCAGGACTGCCGAGAGTAAGTTCTCGCATTTACACCTGACACAATTAATCCATTTGGACAGGCAATACTCTCAGAACCCATCTGGAAAAACAACTGCTTTTTGCTACCGTGTTCTTCCGTCAGGTCCTAACCTCATTATACAGATGCTAGGAGTAACATGCCACCACATCCAGTATTATTGGCATATGCCTCCAGTACAGAGAAAGGAAAACTTTTGTTACGTGCTTGCAAAACCGCTGAGCTCCTTTGAGAAACATCCTTGTCTTCCAGGATGCTGCCTGCTTCTCACACTGATACCTAATTACCACGCACCACTCCTGATCGTCTTTACAGGTTTTTGGTACACTTAAAAATGCTTTCTTCAACTATAATCAGTGTTTTTAACACTTTTTTTTTCTTAAATGTGAGAAGTAAAACACCATACTGTGTTCTGTCCTTCAATAAAATTGCCTACACAGCTACTTTTGACCTATGAGTGCTTGTTCTCCCTCCCAATTTTCTCTACAAACCCACACACACAAGACAAACTTAGATTACTTGACTTTTTTTTTTTTTTTTAAATTAGCCTTCTGCTGGACCTGTATTAGTGCAGATAAACACGAACACATGAAAAAGTTACAAACAGAAGAAAGAGAGGCATATAAATGGGCTTTTACTAACCTTCTGCCAGGGTGGGGAAGCTGAAATGGCCCGTGAAGGTGGAGCCAAAGGGGACCAAACCAGGCAGCAAATTTGCTCCCGTCAGCTGGTGAGCAAGCGAGCAAGCAGGGAGAGCTGGTGGCTGGGAGGGGAGGAGGAGCGTACCAGGGCAGATGAGTGGTTAGCTACTAAATTAGAGAATAAGCAGCTAGGAATTGCAAATAACTGTATGCCGTCTGGGAAGCGGAGAGGAAGAGGTATTTTCTGCCAAACTGCCCTGAACTGTAAAAGGTCTGCATTTTTCACTCTGCAAGGGTCTCTGTTCCCCCTCCTCTGACAGCCTTCCCTGTGTGCCAGCAGAAGGCTTCTCCACAGCACCTGCAGACCGCAGCTTTTCACTGGGAACACCAGTGCAGTTAGCAGGAAAGCGCGGGGAGCTGGCGTGTGCACCCACCTGGAAAGGAGTGCTTGAGAGCCGAAACTGGTCCTGGGCACTACTCATTCCTGCAAACCTTCCTCTGCAGGGAGTGCTCTCTGCACCAGCTTCAAGACTTTTTATGGTCAAGGTAGTTGCAATGTTGCCAAAATGCTGAGATTGCCCAAGCTGCTTTGATGGCCTAAGAAGGTCTCCAAAAGCCTGAAGCAAGGCAGACATGATTAGTCTGCATAATAAAATTTCCAAATAGTCGTCTGGTGAGGAAAAGCCAACGAACAAAAAACAAACCACAACCTCTGACCTACACCTTTGCTATCCAATTTTCTGTTAGAACATACCTCTGATGACTGTAACACCCTAAAACTTATTATTATGAAGCTGAATGCATTTTCATCGTCGATGGATGGTTGTGGGTAAAGTAACTTTTAAAAGCAAAATGACTAGAGACCTTTCACAACCAGAATCTCAGATGTCATTTGAAAACCCAAGAGGATTTAGATCTAAGCCCAGCAGATTCAAACCTAATTGAGATCACGCTGAAGCCAAAAGAGCAAAGACCTTAATTTTCCAGTCATCTGGAACATCATCTCTTTCTCATACAGGAGAAGAGATTTGTGGGGGTTGCCACTGGGGATAACAAACTCCTCCTAGTTCTCAAAACAGTTCTGGTTTAATATCACTGAAATCTTGTGAGAATAATCAGCTATTATTTATAGCATTTTTGACCAAAATCTTGCAGGATGTGCTCACAAGATTTCAGTGTCACTGAAGCACATTAACCACGGTCTAAACCCCAGCCCACATGAAAATAATACCTCCTCATACCATCTTTGAGCAAAATTAATAGCCTTTACAGCACTCCATCCTATTTTGGCTGCTTTTTTTCTTCACATTTCCACTCATAGAAATAATACTTAAACCTCTTTTTCAACAGACTGTTTCTGCCTCGCTTTCGGTAATCATCATTTACCTCAAAATGTATTACAAAGGAACAGGTCATAGCATCACCACGCCTCACTGCCTTCTTCAGCAGCGTCCTCTGCCCTGCGTTGTACATGAATCCTTGCTTAGTGGTTAGTATTAAGCCTTCATGTTAGTGACTAGCCTATAGCTCTGATAGTCTTCAGTGCCTTGCCCAGGTTTAGCAAATAATTACGCCTTTAGTGTTTCTGCTTTAGTTGATCCTAAAACTCGAGTTCTTTTCTCCTAGCAGAAATGCAAATACATATTAAAGTAAAATGCATCTTTTCCATTACAATTTCTAGTTGTGCAATCTTCTACCACTTGGTTCCACGTATTTCTGTTTCCTGGGCTCTTTGTAGCTGACATTTCTCTTTAGACACCTATTGTTCTACAGCACAGGAACACCAAATTTATTTCTACACCCCTCTCAGACCGCTTTTTGATGGCAGAAATGTTACACACAGTCTGGCACACCTTCAGTCTGCAGCGCATCTATTCTGTGGATATTAAGGGGGGCTTTGCTTTCCAGTCCAGCCAAACCAACACATCTAAATGAGTGAAGGGAAGGAAGGAAAAAAAAGAAAAGAAAAAAAAAAAAAAGAGGAATAGTTCTATATCATAATTGCATATTATAAATAGCATGTTTTCCATGTGTGTCAGATATCAAATAGCTTAATGACAACTGATAACTGGCTGATTTCTGCAATCTGCCATCAGCTGCTATTTTCAAGAGAGCACGAGCTATTCCTAATACCGCAGTACAACTCCACTTAGTTGTGTAGGAAGCTTACATTTTTCAACCAGATGGCAGGTATATACTATTTTAACCAAAACCCTGTTTTAAGAACAGCGGTCGATATAATGACAGTGCTTGACAAGCCAAGAGGCATATGAAAGTAGATAACTACATGATACCATTTAGTATTGCCCTTTAAAAAAATAACATACTTATGAACGGCAACAGATGGGCCAGGCAATCGGGCTGCATGACCTCATTTACTGGGGAAAAAAAGTGTTTTGTTTGTTTTTTTAATTAAACTTCAGCCTTTATTTCCAAAATATACTTTGTAAAACTTGGATGTGATTTTTCTCATGCATGTATCAAGCCAAAAAGCCTCTGCTCCCTCAGTCAGGCAGGGACAGAGCTGTTCGGCTGCATTACAGTGTGATTAATCCACACAACTGCATTAATACCCAACAGGGGGAAAAAGCCACCTCTAGAATACAGGGTTTGATAGGATACAAATAACCTGTTGTTAAAGATCTCTGTCATTAGAGCAATGTCTACCAATTAGCAAATAAATTATTTACACTGGCATTTCTGTTGCAGCAGAAGACATTATCCTGTTCTGTTTTGCTGCCATCTCCTAAATAGCAACAGCAAACAGTAGCCGTGAAATCCATTTTACATCTCGCAGAAGCAAAATAACTTGGCATTTTTCAGAACTGCCTTAGTCTGGACACATTTTCTCTTCTTTCCCCGCCCCGGTAACATACATCAGCCCCTTTTCAGATCTGACCCGCTGCAGCCTCAGATTGCTGCCTCTACCGCAGGACATGGTTTGCCCCTCCGTACTTACATTACGTCTGGGGTCCTCTCTTCAAATACAAATGGAGAATGGAGAGAAGAAGTAGACTCAGGGTGACTGAGCTGCACAAGTGAAACACCCCAGGTGATCACCACAGCTTCTCCTCTCTTACGTGTCAGAGACTTCCCTTGCATTCAAAGCTAATTCGAAGGGAGAAGATCCGATGTCCTACCAGTTAAACACACTGAGCCTTTGGATCCTCTAAAGCCCTACCAAAGCATTTAGGAGTAGCTGTCTATATATTTACTTTTGTCTTTTTTTGGATGTATGCCTATGCGAGAAGGAAGCAAACTCTTTATATTTCACACCTGTTCACACTGCATTTTTTTCAGGGTGTTGCTAAAAGAAAAAGAAATCGCAAGCTAGTTCAGCTCCAAATGGCCAACACCACAATCATTTCTTTTCCTCTGGTTATACTGACTGGGTTATTTTCCCACACGCTCCTGATGTGGTGAATGACTTGTCTGAGCAAGCAAGATAACGCTTTAGGCAGCAGATTAGAAAATGCAAATGCGCAGGGAGTCCAATAGGCACCTCCTGGGCTGCGTCCTGCCCGGCGAGGCTTGGCTTTCCATCCCCAGGTGAGGCTTCGGGAGGTGCCCACCTCTCTGAAGGCTTATGCTGGGGATCTCGGGCACCGAGTGAGGTGACACAACGTCCCCATGCTCCAACCCCGTGCCCAAAGGCAAACAGCGAGAATGACTTCTGCCAACAGCAGACACCAAGGCTCAGCCCTGCTATTAACCGCAGTGACAGCTACCATATCACCAATCCAGGGCAGACTACTTCAGCCAGGACAGATGTATAGCTTAACACGAAGAAAGGAGGACAACCCGGGAACACCACGGTCCCTACTCCATCACTTAGATGTGACTGTGGCAAAAAGGTCAGGGAAAACCAGGCACGGAAGGGGTTGGACTGGTTCTCGCCCCTCTGATTGGAGGATGGCTTTGCTTGCCCCACACCTAACCCCAAAAGAGGACAAAGTAGGTCCTCCTCCCTCGCACCCACCTCCTCACCGCAGGGAGTGCCACGTAGAAGTGTCCCAGGCTTGTGGGGTCATTGCTTACACTGCCTCCTAAACAAGAAGAGTCTCAGGAACACCTTCTACAGAGCGAGAGCATGATGGCACGCATTTACCTCTGACTGCTCTAAGTGCCAGGTGGTAATGAACAGCAAATTACCAAGAGTGTCCTGGAACAGGTTTCCCAGCAGGGCTGTGCTGTCCACGTCCCTGGAAGCTTTCAAAGACCTGACTGGATCAAGCCCTCAGCAACCTGGTCTGATCTCACATCCTTCTCACCCGACTTCTCCTGGGATCCTCTTCTGTTTGACCTTCTCACTCAAACCAATGCACTGCTGATCATTTACTATCCAGGCCAGCAAACCCAGCACCCTTGCAAGGATTTTGGGGCCAATTCACTACAAAGGCACAGCGAGGTATCCTCCTCCAGCCAGGAAGGTCTCCAGACCAAGGTTCTCCTAATGGCCCCCACTGAAGAGCTCCTAACACATACAGGGTTGGGAGTCAAGAAGTGCAGAGATAAACAATGTCTCAGCTATAAAGAAGGATTTTCTAGATTTCTCTGCAAGCTTTTACTTTTGCTGCTTTCTCTGTAATCTTTTACGCCTCAGTTTACTTTTTTTGCATTGAAAGAAAATCTGTATGGATCCAGCAAGAATAAAGACATCACTTTTTTAGTATTTAGAATAACTGAAGATTTGTGTCACATTAAAATCTTAACTGGAATTGGGAGTGAATTTTACAAGTGGCAATAATGAAACAATGCTGAGAAGGAGCACCCTGACACTCTTTTCACAGGCTCTTCACTTGAAATTGCAATTACAGTGATCTGGGTACGAAGCCAATTCTGACATTAAAAAAAAAGTTGTTGTAATAAAAGAAAACGCTGTTTTCAGTTTGCGTGGAGATCCTGAATCAGAGGTATGCCTGAACCACGGAGTACAGCCCGGCGGCTGGGATGGCCCCAGCGGACCAGGCAGGACGGGTTCAGTCAGCTGCACCACACAGTCCTCCCCAGGTTACTGGCTCATGCTGCACTTGAGAGCACGACCAAGACACCCGGGGCCACATCCCACCGCTCAGCAGCACAGAGTGGTGTGATTTCTTCTCCTGGGTAGGAGCACAGTTAGGGGCGATGGCGAGGTAGGAACAAAAGTTAGTGCTGCTGCGAAGGCAACCCAAGAGTTGCAGCATCTCACAACGCCAAGTCAGCCTGGCTTCCTTCCATCTGACTCAAGCCCACGTACCAACGCAGCTGGCGCATGGCTGTGCAGGGAGGGAAGCCACGTTTCTCCCCTAAGGGAAAGCTTGATTCATGCTAAAAGCTATACCAGCCTGGCTCTCAGGAGAGGTATCTGCCCACTCTCACTGACACCAAGGCTATTTAGCTTCCTCCCAGCGCCCAACCCAATAGCCTCAGCAGTTGGGGCACATCACACCTGAGCAGCAGCGGTCCCACCAGGGGCGAAGGGATTTATGTACAGAGTGGCGTACCTCAGATGTTCGAAGTCTCCAGATCCCATTTAAAGTCTCAGAGCAGGAGAGAAAAGGGAAAAAGAGAAGAAGAAAAAATAAATTTAATAAAATAAAATAAAAGTGTCCACAGAAACCTGAAACGCAGACAGTAGCCCTGTTATCATTGCTGCAGCTTGTTTAAAGACAGTACTTTTCCACACTGCAGTCACATTTCCAGTTCCTTCACAGACCTACCTGGAGGGACCGAATAATTTGCATCTATCTTTTCCCAACATTCCACATATTATTTGCATTTATCGTGAAAGGGTGGAGAATAATAGTGCTTAGTGCAAGAAATAAATACATTTAAAAAACAAATCAGTCAGTGCTGCCAGTCAGACAGATGCAAAAGTTGACAAAATACAGCCTTTCATTATTTTTTCATTCCAACCAATGCACAAAATACATGAAATATAAAAGAGCGCCTCACATAGATTTTTTCCAGCTGAATGGAGCTTTGACAGTCAAGAACACTGCATTTTTCACATAATAAAATGTGATTTTCCATCAGTTGTACCAGTAATGAAAATGTAGCATACAGCACAATCCCTTGAAAGCCAAGAAGTCAAAGCCAAGGGTGAGGCTGAAAGTTGCAAAACCGGGAGCCTCGAGGGAAGAGAAGCGGGGGATAGAGGAGAACTGGTCCTCTGCCATTCATTTACTTTTCTACCAATGCCCCCCCAAAAAGGGCTCCCCCTCCTCCCGTTCCTGGTGTTCAACGGGAGGGGCAGCCAGAGCAAAACCATCCATCTGGTTCCCATCACAGTAAAGACTGCCGAGGCTAGCTCCTGCCAAAGCCTGTCATTAGCAATCAGCATGAGAGAGAGCATGAGAAAACGCAGCACAGCTAAGACAACAAACCTAATACTTTTAATATACTAATCATAACAACAGTACTCAATTTTGTTCTTTATAAAAATATCACGAGAGTCAGATGGGTCATCCCGGTAGCCTCATTTTATCAGAGTAATTAATGTAACAGGCAATGCAAATGTTATTTTCTTCTGCCACAGTATATCCATCAGCACCTATTAGAAGCACCTAGAGGAGTGAAATATGGCAAGGAAGGATGATTTGATTAAGCGGGTACAAAACCGTGCTACCCATTAATATACTTCGTCTCCTTTTAGTTACAGCATAATAGGCATGGCATTTCAACGCTGGCGCAGCCGCTATAATCCAAGATCTAGTATTTTATGAAAGCTTGGAGAGATGACCATCAAACTGCCCGTTCTCTTGCCACAGAAGTTCAGCACAACCCTTCCCACCTCCCCTAGCCTTGCCAGCCAGGTAGAGTAATGCCAGTATTTCCACAATTTCCACAAATAAACTGCCCTTCTTGCATATCATCCTTTAAGATTTATTTTATCACTCTTTCATGTCAGGTGACCAGGAAAAAAACCAACAAAAACCAAAACCACATCCAAGTGGTCTATAGCAGTACCTCCCAGGGCTGCTGCCACGGGGAGTGAAGACCTGCAGGGGTATTAGGACCTTTTACTGCTGGATGCCGCAGGCAGATGAAAGCAGTGCTGCCCACTGGACTTTTCAGACACAACTTTCCCTCCCTCGGGAATATAATCACGAACACCCCTAATTACTGAGTAAGAGTGTCTGTTAATTACCTATCCGAAGTAATTAAATCTGACTGGGGTCAAAAGTGGTCTGCCAGTAGGGGACAGAGAGAGGCAGCAAGCTCTAATCCTTTGCTATTCTCCGAAGCTGCCTCAAGCCTCAAACCAGACCCCGCAGGAGCTCATTCTCCTCCCCACAGGCAACGCAGACTCCTTGTTTGGGGCATTTGTCCAGCTCCCTGTGAGCTGCATTTTCCCCCATCACTTTGACAAGAGCTGCCTCTGCTCCACTCGCTCAGTCCCGCTGTCCCTCCTGCATCGGAGCAGGTGAACACTTGCTCTCGACGAGAGCAACACGAGATCAGCTCTGCATCACGATGCCTGCCTTGAGCTCCTTGCACCG
Organism: Aptenodytes patagonicus; assembly: GCF_965638725.1. Lineage (NCBI taxonomy): Eukaryota > Metazoa > Chordata > Aves > Sphenisciformes > Spheniscidae > Aptenodytes > Aptenodytes patagonicus. Next base: position 37,727,858 of record NC_134952.1, read on the forward strand.
GAGTAACAGCGACATCATGACCTACACTTGCACAGCAGCAATCAAAGCTGACGAGCTTCTTTTTAAAGACCTCCCCTGCTTCCAGTCCTCCATACCAGAGGCAGGGGACAGAGATGGGAAATGGGGAAAAAACCTCCTTCGGGAAGAATTACCATGTCTCTGCCTAAAGATGACACGGCATCAACTCCCTCAGGACTGTCCCCATGCACGTGACTGTCACCTGGCTTGCTTCTCTGAAGCTTCCTCCTTTTGTTAGGCTGTTCCCACGCAGATCTAATAATATCCTGAACAGATGAGTGAATACGAATAACAGCTCTTTCTTCCTCCTTTCAGGAAACTATTTCCCCATTTGTTTCTCTCATCTCCTTGCTGCGGTATTTAGCTCCAAATGTTAATGACCCACTTAAGAAAGGGAAAGCGTCTTCTAGGAATGACTTGCCCTGGGCTATTCTATGGGCTGCTCAGAAGTGAAATCTCATCGTTTATACCCTCTTCAGTTGAAGAGGAACATTCCCAGGACCAAAGGAAAGCACAGGTAGACACAGAGATGGAAAGGGGGGGAAATTTTCTTTGTCTCATTCTCTCTTGCACGTTTTGCTGTGTTTATTATCCTAGTGCTGTAGAAAGTAAACATCACTGGGAGATCAGAGCTGAGCCCCAGCCCAAGTCTGCTCTGACTTGCTGCCAGATAATCAATGAGAAACTTCTCAAAATGTCTTTTTTTCCCTCCACTTTGTGGGACAGGGACATTTTTGTCTCAGCCCACTAAGCTGAATCTAACACAAGGCTCCAAAGGGTCAGACAGGCATTGATGCCACAGCCCAGGGTGGGACCACAGAAGAGGGGGCAAGGAGGCAGCACCACTACAGTAACCTGGCCAACGTCAGTTCTTATCCCTGACCCGGCTGCACTCCATCACACCTCCTGCCCTTGATTCCTGCTGTCTTGGCTTGACACTGCACGCTCACCTGCTGGTTGGTAAAAGGCTGTGTGCCGGCTTGACTCCTTCAGGTTGCTCGCTCGATCCCAGGGATCATTCCCCCTCCCAGGAACAAGGTGCACAACTGTAGGACACAAGTAGAAATGAGCCACGGGGCACTGCATGTCTGAGAGAGCTGGAGAGCAGGACGAGATGGAGAATGAGGACGGACAGCTCTGTGAAAAGCCAGAGGAGCAGCTTTGAAGGAAAATATATGGTAGAAACAGAAGTTGGGTCCTAAAAATGGAAAAAGAACAAAAAAGACTGAGGAAGAGCAGCCCAGCTGCTGAAGACCAAGTAGTTAGGATGAGGGAAGAAGCAACCAGGCTACTGCCGATGGATGAGAGTTTAATTTCTCTCCTATATCTCTCATCATCAGAAGAAGATGGAAAAGGGTGTGTCAAAACCCTCAGGAACCAGAGCTAGTAGAAATATCTCTTTCTTTTATTCCTTAAAAGTCATGGATCAAGAAGGCTTTGCTTCCCTTTCACTATTCTTCTCATCTCTGAAACATTTGTCCTGCTGTTTTTCCACTTTGTAAACTTTTACTTTAAGATAGCAGAAGACACTGTGTATAGGAAGCCAGCCTGTTGTTTAGACACAGTCATTCAAACCTAAACAATATAGACAGGGAAAAAAAGCAGAGGGGAAGAGACAGGCAGATGGTGGTGAGCTGTGCAGACAAGCATTGCAGCCCGAGTGTTATTGCAACACGCTGAAGCACGGTTTGCCAGAACTTCTAACTCCCTAGTTTTTACAAGCTTAAAAATGCAAATACAAAGTCTCACTGTGAGGCTGAAAGTCAGGAGCTCAAGTTTCAGCTCAAAACTACATTCCTAGTGCTGTCATACTTGAGATTGTAAAAATTATGCATGTATATTGAAAAATCTGATTTGGTGTGTCTCTAAACTTAAAAAAAATAAATACAATTTTTGAGAGATAAAAAAGGGAAGAACATTATAAAACGTGCTTTTCATCAGTTGATCACATACGATTGTTTTTAAGCGATTATATATATATAATTTTCACAACAGTGTTCACCCAAAATTCAGTAAAGCTTCTGAATGTGAAGGAGTACCTCAGTACTGTTGGGTTACCCTATATTTGTAAAACAACTTTGGACAGTTATTAAATGCATAATGCTTGCTATTATATATACTATATACACTATGCTTAACAGGATAGTGCCCAACAACTGTAAAAATATATCCAGGGATATTCACATTAGGAAAAAAAAGTATTTCCCTTCCCTTTCACTTGAAGTTATTGCAAGCCGCGCTGGGGCAGGCTGCAAGGAGAGGGCAAGCACCCAGCGACACCTTCCCCGAACACGCCGAGCATCCAGGCTCCGCTCCCCGCACCCTCCCTAGAGCTCAGCTGCCACCCCTGCATTTCAATCCATGTCAGGGCAGCCGAGCTGTGATGAACTATCCTCATTAACCGTGAACTTCTTTCTTTTGATGAGGTAAATGAATAACTATGTTTGCGCCCTAAGTGGACTATAAATCACCAAGGCATTTAGCCACTTAGCTTAGCACTGTCAAATACACTTTGCAATGGCCAAACACAATCTGCATGATGAATTTGTGCAGCGGAAGTTTTCAGACCACCAGTAATTTCTGCCTTAAAACCCTCATGACTGAGAAGAAAGGTAAGAGAGACAGGGCAAAAAAGAAGAAGATAGGGAATAATATAAAGTACCAGTGACCTAAAGTGGCACAGATTTCCCAGAGAACGTGACAAGCGGAGGCAGGATAAAATAGTCTAAAGCTAAAAAGGCAGAGGTAATACTTTCAACTCAGCATTTCTGCAATCTCTGTTGTGTGTCAGCAGAAAGACCGGTGCTCACAGAAAATGGTACAAAACATGGGATCTATTGAGGCCGAGCCGCAGATCAGATTTGGAAAGGGATCTGCCTCCGTCCCCCGCTGGGGCGGGACATGCACCCATCGCCTCTGCTTCAGCTCAGCTCGACTCGCGTGGGGCTTGTCCGGAGGACGGCCGCGGGGGCCGGTGCCAAAGATCCCGCAAAAACAGAGCGCCACAACACACCGCCTCCCTCTTCCCTTCTGCTGAGGCGATTTTAACCTTACAATAAAACAAAACCCAAAAACCAGAAACCCGGATCGGCCCGCGGGACCCCTTCGCCTCTGCCCGCCCAGCGAGCGGAGCCCGGCGGCCGTGGCAAGGGAAGCCGATGAACCCATGGCCGCGCCACCCGCGTGCCTGGAGGGGCCTCTAGCGGCACCCGCCGCCACACAGCCCCCACCCGGCCCGCGGCCCCCAGCCCCTCCGCCGCGGCAAGGGGCTCCCCGCCGGCGCCCCTCAACCCACCCACCCCGGCGGCAGCAGCAGCAGCAGCTCCACCCGAGTCCTGCTTTTTAAGCAGCCTCGCTCCCAACCATCACCTCCCCTCCATCAGCGGCCCTGCAACGAAACGCCAAGGATGTAGGAGCCGTCGCTGCTGGCTTTTTGAACTACGTATGTCATCCATATTCACCCATACAGGGAACGTATTCACAAAGTCCCCGCGCACTCCACAGGCCTCGCTTTCCAGAACTGGCCCCCGGAGGTGGTGAAAATGCAACTGCAAAACCGGTCGGTGCTGGCGAGGGTGCAGATCAACCCGCGGCTGCCACCGGCCCCGGGACCACTGGACACCAGCTTTCTCCCACAGCTTGCTTGCCACGGGCTTGCCATCCCCCCCACCCCACCCCCACCCCACCCGCCCCCAGCATAGATGGCCCAACTCCTGACCACTAGAAGAGGCACCCCAACAACTGGAGGGCCAGCATGCCTGGGGTGAGCAGGCTCCAGCCAGCATGGAAGACTTTTTTTTTTTTTACCTTATTTTATCTTATTTTTCTTCCAGTTTCCTGTGACAAAGCCTGGATTTGCAACATGATCTCGGACAAGTCATACAGTCTGTCAGTGTTTGCCCATCAATTTGGAAAAGGGGGTGTCCTGGTTTCAGCAGGGATAGAGTTAATTTCCTTCTTAGTAGCTGGTGCAGTGCTGTGTTTTGGGTTTAGGAGGAGAACAATGTTGATAACACACAGGTGTTTTAGTTGTTGCTAGGTAATGCTTGCACTAGCCAAGGACTTTTCAGCCCCCCATGCTCTACTGACTGAGAAGGCTGGAGGTGCACAAGAAGCTGGGAGGGGGCACAGCCAAACTGGCCAAAGGGATACTCCATGCCATGGGACGTCATGCTCAGTACATAAACTGGGGAAAGCTGGCCAGGGGGGGCCACTGCTCGGGGACTGGCTGGGCATCGGTTGGCGGGTGGTGAGCAATTGCACTGTGCATCACTTGCTTTGTGTATTATTATTATTATTAATTATTTTTTATTATTTTTATTATTATTTATTATTATTTTATTTCAATTATTAAACTGTTTTTATCTCAAAGTTTTTCTCACTTTTACTCTTCCAATTCTCTCCCCTATCCCACCGGGGGGCAGGGAGGAGTGAGCGAGCGGCTGTGTGGTGCTCAGTTGCCGACTGAGGTTAAACCACAACAGGGGGATAACGGCAAGGCTGAAGGCTAGGATGACTTCAGGGCTGTATTTGCTGCATCACAGATAACCACCCCACTCGCCCTCCTAGTGCTCCCCCATGGGGATGCAATTAGGCAGGCAGCAGTCAATCGCTTACGGAAACATTTGCTGCGACAGAATTTCCCACTAACACCAAGTTTAGCACAACCACGGTGGAGTCCCTTTTACTCCCATTTAGAAGTGGAATACCAAAGGGAGTGCAAGCTCAGGCCATGCTGCATTTCGCTCACCTCCAAAGCCCATGTTTACGGGCAATGTCACTAAATAAGGTTGTTCAGGTGGGAAGGGACCTTGGGAAGTCTCCAGCCTCCTGCTCAAAGCAGGGCCAACCCTGACTTCATGTGAGGTTGTGCAGGGCTTGGTCCAATTGGGCCTTGAAAACCTCCAAGGACATAGCTCCTAAAGTCCCTCTGGGCAATTTGTCAATGCTTAATTATCCTCATGGAGATTTTATTTTCTTAATATTTTTGTCAGAAGATCCCATTTCAGTTTGCAGCCATTGTCCCTTGGAGCCTGGCTCCATCTTTTCATTAACTTCCCCATAGGTAGGGGCAGGCTGCTGTAAGGTGTCCCCCAAAGCCATCTCCTCTCCGTGCTGAACAAGCCCCTGTCCCTCTGCCTCTTCCACAGCACGTGCTCCAGGCCCCTGACCATCAGATAGCCCAGTAATTTGACTGTTTTACATGATGCGCTACTCATATTTTATAGAAACTAACACAAATGCTAAAACACGTGTGAAGCCACAGGTCAAAGATTCGGTAGTTCTCTAACAAAACAGCAACAAACTTACCAGCTATGCATTTGTTTAAAGGAAAGGCAGACAGTAGAGATCATCTACAGTTTAAAAAAGGGGCAAGCCTCCTTCACGGCAGCAGAGGGAACCTACTTCCCATTTTTCACATGCCTCACTGTGAAATACACATGAATATACTTAACTCCTTGAAAACTTAATGCCTCCAATATGAGTCATGCTCCAAAATGCTAGCATGCTTTATACCAAATGAGTCCTCTGATTCACATACCAAACAGGAGTATAATGGTCATTTGATGCAGGTAAATTATTTGGAGCAAGACAGATGTCATTTTAGAAAAATACACGCTGCGGTCCAAGAGACTGTGCTCAGTGCCTAGCACTTGGGGAAAACTAGAAGAATGGTTAGCACCTTCATATACATTGATGGGAATGGCAATAATTAAATATTACGAGGCCTGAATAAAGCTCCCAGGTGAAGGAAGCACAGGAGGCGTATCTGGCCAGCCCAGGAGGTTAATCTGGCAGCAACCCTCCTCCTCTGCTATGGCCACAAGCCACTTCCCTGGGCAGAGCTGCTAAGAAGTGCCCGCCGGAGCGAGTACTGCACCCAAGCCCAGCTCATGTGCATGTTCAGGTGCCCTGGCAAGTCGCTGCTGTTTAAGTAGGAAATTCAGCCTCTGTGCAAAATTACTTCAGCACACCCAGTGAGCTGACACTGTCAAGAGCTGCCACCCAAATGTAGGCACAAACACAGCACCCTGGCTCAGCGACACCGAATAAAACTCACAGATTCAGCTGCCTTTCTGCAATCCGGGAAGATGACACCAAAACCACCCAGCCAGACTGGTTAGCTGGCTATTCCGCTCCTCTGCATCAGAATCAGGATTTCCAACTTGCTCCCCAAGTGAGCTGGAAAGATGAGTTGTCATGAGCCCATGACAGAGCTGCACCGAGACATGATGAAATCACCGGCAAGGCTCCCATCGACCTCAGGTAAACTCAACCGTACACCACGACAGGCTCCAAAGAAACTTGACAAAGACAAAAATTAATACTGCGACTATTTTGGATGCAAAAAACCCAGCTATTTCTTGTTCCTTTTCCTTACATTTCTGGGGACATAATTTGGAAGCTCATCTTCAACTAGTGGCTAATCACTTTTTTTTTCCCCATTGGTTAAGTTTCAAAGGGAAAAGCATCACACTAATTCCGAGCAAGGATGTATCAGAATGGTCAGTGGGCTGTGCAGACTCTCCATGAGCTACAAAGCTATTGATCCGGAAGACACACACCTTTCTTCTTTCAGCTGCGATCGATTGCTATTTTTCAAACTAACCAACACAGAAAAAGTCTCCATTACCACTCAGCATGCCAAAGCATACTCGAACTGCTCCGACACGTTACGCTGGAATTAAAACAAAGAGTTATTTCTGGTTTGTTTTACTTCCTTGCTAATGTAGCGACTGTTTTAGGATCCTTTGCCGAGAGCAGCTACCCTTTGCTGAGAGCTAATAAAGTTAACCTCAAAAGCAGTTGTGTCCTGGACCAGACCAATGCCAGGCATCAGGTGGAAGCTGCAGGGCTGAGCAGTGCAGCACCCTGTGCCTGGCACCGACGTGTTGTTTAAAGCATGGATGGGATACTATAGATTCTGTGCTAACCAGCAGTGAATTAAAGCTGTTGATACATTTGGGGTGTTGCTTAATGAACAAGATAGGCTTCCCCAGGTTTTAAAGGCTGCTTGTTAGCTACTTTCTGCTTGGCTACCCAGTGGGGTGTATAGCAACCAATAGCTGCACCTATCAGCAGCAGGTCACTGCTAAACTGGTGTTAACCACTACCTATCTCTGTTCCCGAGACCCTTACAGGAGAAGTCAGCTAAGCATAAAGCAAGGTTACAAACAGGGAGTGCGAGATGGATGCTGACGCTGTGTCCTGGGACTGTGGGGGTGAGCTGCAGTGCTGGGGAGCAGCAGGGAGCCCTCCTCCCTCCGGCTCCGGCTCAGGGGGTCTCTGCAGCCCAGCATTGCACAGGTTGGATGGCAAATACACCTTGCTGATCCTCTGCCACCCTTGCAGCTCTGCGCATCTTGGGGTGCTCTGGGAAGGAGGGCACGAGGCAACGATGCCCTGCCAGCCTTGGAGGGAACGAGCGAGAGGTAACGAATTCAGTGTCATGGGCAGCAGCAGGGCTGGGGCGAGCAAAGATGAGTCCCACCCCATCTGCAAGAGGCTACCAAAAGGCTTTGAGAACAACCCGCTGCACCGTGTCAGGGAGAGGGTAAATGCCACTGGATCAACAGAGAGACTCCCACTGGCTCAAGCATGTTCACAGCACGAGAGACGTCACAGCAACCCGATGGAGCCAGGACCCGGCTACAAAGGGCTGGCAACCAGGGTGCTAATTCAAAATGCATCTGTAAACACCTTTATTTTTCCCTGGAGCTACATCAAGGTTTGGAAGCAGAAAAAACAGTTACTCCAAACCAAAACTTGGCACAGTGGCCCCGCCTGTGATTATTTAAGAGCCAACACATTCCCAGGACAGTTAATAGCACCGTGCTCTGCTTAGAAAGGAGGACTCCACGGAAACAAAAGTGGAATAAAGGGAGAGGCAGCAGTACCACCAAGACACCAAAGTTACAGTTACAGAGGACTGCAAACGGGTCAGGGGTCAATGACACACAGCTTTTGCAAAGACCACCAAAGCACAGACTTACAGGGTATCATAGGCACAGCTTGAGAGGCAGCTATTTCTCTCTGCTCAGCAGCTGTGAGGCTTCAGATGGAGACTGCCCAGCCTGGGAAACAACCCTTTCAGAAAAAGGCAGGCACATTTGGGATAGAGTCCAAGAAGCAAGCAACAAGAGCCAAAAGACATCTGGAAACATGATCTATAGGTAAAAGCTCAGAAGACTAAGAGAAGGTTACAGAGGTGGTGAATACATCCTGAGAATATACAAGTCCTGAAACCAGGTAATTGTATGAAAAGGATGGTCGTCTACTGCACGAAGAAAAACAAAACCCTACTCTACACCTCCTAAGTTTTGAGGGTATTATGAAAAATCTGACTACATGGAGAGTGAAGGCCTGGCACAGGATTTGTTGATGGGTTGTGAAATCACCCTCATCAGAGGTTTTGAAGATAAACATCTATCCTTCTTGGGGGCAAGGAGATGGATTAGAAGATATCTTGAAGTCCCTTCTGGCCCTGAATTTCTAAAAGTACTCCAGTTCCACTGGTATGCCCTTTCTTGTCAGTAGGCTCTGATTATTAGCCTTAAAAAAAATAATTAAAAAAAAAAATCTTGTCTTTCATTTAGTTCTGTGATGCCAATTCTCATTTTCTCCCTTCTTTTTTTATTATTTTATTGAGTCATCAGACCATACCTCTGTATCAAACCTCAGCGAACAGAACTTCTTGTGTTTGTACATATAATGAATGTGGTGGATACAGAAAACATCAGCCCTGCGAGCTTTATAACAAAATACATTAATTACTCCATGGCAGCATACCCTTGAGTCTTGCACAATAGCCACAGACACTGGCTTATCAAAAATAAATAGCAAATTTCGCTGAGCAGTGGAAAGAAGGGTGAGGGGCAGCAGTGGATAATCAAAAGATTTAAAACAAATATGTAATAGTCAGATCTGTTTCCTGTTTCCAGAGGTAAAGGAATTTCCTGTTTCCAGAATTGGCTATTTAAAGAAAATCCTGACAACAGAGAGTTTGGGGTTGGGTTTTTTTCTAATAATGCCAAATAAAATACATTAATAGGGTCAGGGTTCCTGAGCACATTCTTTGGAGAGGAGTGGCCGCTCGTCTGTGAGCTGCGCAGATCACTGTGCCGCTGGGTGCCTCAGTGGCCAGGCTCAGCTGCAGCACCCAGCAATGGAGGAGGAGGAGGAGGAAGGCTTAGCAAGCACCTGCAGCCTCTGCACGAGGACTCTGCCATCAGCCTCTTCTTTCAGCCCATGCCATAAATACTGAGGTTGATCCAGACTGACTAGTAGGTACATGGGAACAGCAAAGGGGCCCTACAGCCAGCTCTGAATCTCAGCTGCTGCAGTTACTCGGCGAAATACCCGAAGACTTCCTTTCTCCATGCATGAAGCTGGATGCTTTTCATTCCAGCTGTTTTTACAGATTAGTCAGTCAAGGAGAAAAAAAAAAAAAAAAAAGAAATCCTAGATTGCTCACTTGTGGAGTATTTCTGTCGTGTTGTCATTTTAGTAGTTTTCGTCTCCGCTCCAGGGCAATTCAGACAGGTAAAAAAAAAAAGGAGGGGGGGGGAGGAATCTCTTCAGTTCACAATAGCAGTTGAATGTATGCAAACTGCTTTAGTGTAACATTTAGCAAGGCACTATAGAGAGAAAACCGTTTCCTCACTTTCAAAGCAATGGAAAGGTACAGCCCTGCTGACAACTGCAGGAGAGCTCTGACCTCCTCGCTATAAAAAAAAAGGTTTGAAATTGGAAGTCCACCTGTGTTGTACACTGTGCATTTTGAAAACTTGAATGTTTCATAAACTTTACATAGTTAGAATTGCTTCTTTTTTTTTTTAAAGAAAAACAAAAGTTACATTTGCAGGTTTTCAGCACTTAAGAAGCGAAATTCTGTCCAGGTCGGTCCTGAGGAAGAAAAAGCTGCACAGCTGTTTGTACTGTATTGCAGAAGGATTTCATAGTGATTTGCAAAAGAAAACTAAACCAATTGGTTTGCAGAGGGGTTAGCTGGGCCCAGGACTTTCATGCAGGAGATCACGAAGGTAGGGGGAAGCTGGTGCTACTTTTGTGATGGGACAGAGAGAGGTGGTGTGACACCCAGCACTCTGCTCAGCTCACACATGCACAGGCTTGCGGCTAGGGACCCTTCCAGGGTGGCAGAAGAAAAAAATACACAATAAGGTATTTCTAGCGATGGAAGCAAGGCAGCCTGTGACCAGCCTTCTCCTTCCTGCCCTTCGGGGGCCCGCTTCGTTCTTCCATACCTAAAATGACACGGGGCTCACAGCTGCACAGTCCTAGCCTTCATCTTGATTAAGCAGCCAAAAGCAAGAATGTTAGTGCTCTGCAATCATCCCGGTCTAGAAGTAGAAAGCAGAGCCTTAGAAGTTCCACCAGTCTTCGTAACACAAGGGTTTCCCAATGCTCCTCTTATTCCTGAGTCCACAGGAACACAGACTTACCCATCTGCCAGTTATGCAAAGCACGTTTAAGCAGGCACAAATTTGGGGGAGAGGAAGGGAGTTGGACAGGATTGCCACCAACTACCCTTCAGCTCCCTTGCATCGCTCCCGTGATTAAGGGAACTGGAAAGATTTGTTATGGGGAAAGGTGAGGACTGTCCAAACCCAAACAGGGGAGCAGGAGGCAAAGACAAATGGGTAGAGGAGAGGGGCTAACGTTTTCTCTAGCTACCACTCCACATGATGCAGGGCTACACATAGTGCTGGCATGGCAATGGTCGCTTTGGATGGGAGCAACAGTCAAAAATGTTGCTTCAAATTTTTGCAACATTGGGATTAAACATTATTTTGTTATTGATATTATCTCAGCTGTGAAATATTTGGAGCATTTGAGTTAATGCACAGACAAGTGTCAAAGGGATTGAAAGACCAGGTTTCCTGCCATTTTGCACAGAGAAACAGATGGTGAATAGAAACACGCCTGCTCACCTCAGCTGCCAAAACCCTAACTGCCTATTGCAAAAACCTGATCCACCTTCCTGGACACTTTTTCCACCTGTTTCCTGGTAGGTAAGGACATCCAGCAGTGGCAGGGAAACAGCAGTGTTTAAGGGTCATGGTGATAGCACTACCCTTACGAATCGGTGCAAAATCTGTACTCCAGCTCCATTCCCATGGGGGATGCTTTTACACTATCACACTCCTGGTTTGGTTTTCTGCACACCAACGAAACCTGTCCTCGGCACGAGCAGTCTGCAAGGGATGGCCCTCCTGTGGCCAGCAACAAGGAGGGCTCGTAAGAAGATCAGCAAAATGGCTTTGTGGCAACACCAGCTTGCCAAGCCTGCCCAGAGGTGGCACATCCATATGATAGGTCAACCTGAGCGGCTGCCCCAGGCAGCCCCAAGCAAGGAAGCTCCTGGGTTGAGGTGAAACCCTCTTTCTAACATCCTCCACAGCCCAATACTTTTTCTGGGCTGCACTTTCAGAGAAGGCCAGGCACAACCAGGCTTAGGAGACCCTGGAAGGTCTGCGAGAACTTTTCACAGTGGCATTTGAGTTTCTTTCTGCAAGTTAAGAGAACTTCTTGCAGCCAGGAGCTATCACAGGGCTTGGCCAGAGTTGCAAAGACATTGTGTCCATCCGACCACACAGGAGTTGCAAACATTATTGCATGCAATTCACAGAGACTACGGTTTTTGCCACGATGCCGTAGGACTCCCAGCGTGCAACCACAGCAATATTCCCAGGATCTCAAGGGCCTGAAAAAGCAGTGAGCGTGGGACGCGTTCAAACAGCTCCAAACCATTACAGATGCTAAAAGGCAAATTCTCACCTCCTCGCTCGCTCTCCCCATAGCGGAATACCGAGCCAGCCACGTCGAGCCCCTGACAGAATTGCCGAGAGCCACGCAAGACGTTTCCTACCAAAGGAAGAAGGACCAAAGCTGCCTCCTGAACGAGCATCCCTCAGAAACAAAGTAGACATTGAAACAAGCCTGCAGAATCATGCCCAAAAGTCAGGATAATACATCACAAGTAGCAGTAAGTTATTCAGATCTGAAGCACCAAACCTCTGAGACCTGCAGTCATTCAGGAAGTCTGGAAGAAGGCAGAAGTAGCTCTGATTTCAAAAGCAGCAGAACAAGTGCAAGCTTGACAGCAAGCGCTCTGCAGCTTCTGACCTTTGGAAAATATTGGAAAAGGTATCAAGCAGGGAAAAAAAATAAAATAAATTTTAAAAAAACAGTACATGCCTAGACTGCCTCTACCCTACCATTTTACAGCTGAGCACTTCCCAACATACATCTCCCATGAGGTGGAGGTGGCTGGCAGGGCCAAGAAAGGAGGGCTCCTGAGGCCAGCGGTAATGACCTAAGTGACATGACTAATGAGAGCAGGAATAAGTAAGCCTCGCTTACATGCTTGCCGTCATCACTGCCAACACCAGTGGGAAGCATCTGCCAAGAAAAATCTGGTCTAGATGACAGCAAGGCATGGAGCTGCCTATCAGCTGGGGATGCAGCGACCGATGCTTTCAGTTCCATTTCTCACTTACTCCACCAGACTATGACACCTTGCTTCATTGGGAGAAACATATGCAGAGGAACCAGACGTGGTATTTTCTTTTCAACGTCAACATAATAGACGGGAGCAAGTTTGTCAACTTTCTTGGCATATAAACTGTGTCCCACAAAACACAAATGAGGACATCAGGTATTAAATTGAGGGCGTGCTGAACGGGAGTTTTTAAGTGTCGGATGCTGCAGGGTTTTCCTCCCTCACCATGTACAACTAATGGCCTGGATCCTGCATATTTCTGGCTTTCTGCACTGTGATTTTATGCTGCAGGGACTTCAGTCTGAATTAGTAAGACAGCTTGCACACCAAGAAAATATTTAACTAATATTTAAAAACAAGTTCTGCGTTTGGGTTTTAAGCATAACTGGAAAAAAAATAAAAATCACTGTGTGTAGGCTAGGTGCTTGAAAAAGTTATTGCGAGATATTCTAAAACCATTCCTGCAAAAACTTTGTTATCATCATTAATTACTTGGTGCACAAATAATTCTCCAAACCTAGGTATCTGCAGACCATACGCATTAGCAGAATCTAGATGAAAGTTATTCAGACCATTCAGATAAACAAGCAATTGCTTATCACGTCAAAACCAAGTACAGGGTCACTTTCCCCTTGTTCTTTTACAGCTAAAACAGTTTCATTATATGTACTTAAATTTTTAAGTGCTGTTGAGATACCGTTTACATTTAATAACTTCCATTTCACATAGAAGCCATGGAGGACAGTCAGCTGGAAGAGACAACAGCAGTGATACAGGGAGGGAGGAGGGAAGAAGGTGGCTTACACATGCAGAAAAGAAAATACAATCAGCATCATCTCCACACAACAGGAAAGCAAAACAGCAATGAAACTGGAAAAGGAGGAAAGCGGGGGGAAAAAAGCAAATAATTTGCTAGCTAGGTCACACTACGCAGGGAAATGGCTAGACTGAAACTAGCTCACAGACATCAGGAATACACTGATACTGAGATTTTTTTCAGACCACATCAATGAATTTGTATTTCATGAGAAATCAGGGCTCTCCATTTTATCTGAAGGACATAACTTCGTTACTGGAAGATACCACTATTGGCATAAACTGGATAAGCACAATGAAATCAAGTAAAAGATGCAAGGCAACAGGACAAAAACATGAAAGGGAGAGTGAAGATTTCATCAGCTGCTGGATGGCAAAGCACCTTAGGGCTTTTAAAAGTTAGGGGCACTCTGAACTATTTATACTTAATACTCATTTTACCTAACTGCGCTCTCATGTTTAGATCTATGCAAACCTTTTGGACCACTTTCAGCTCCCCAAACTTTTCATGGAGTAACGTGTGACTCTGCAATCAGATTTCTCCTTGAAGACATTATAAAAATTATGTGACTTTGAAGATCAGCTCCAAACCCCCCAAAAACGACCTCATCGATTGCTTGCCGCTTTCGGGCCAAGCAGCCTTAGAGTCAGGAGACTGAAGAATCACTAATAACAACAGGTCTTGCATCTTGAAACTGTCTGCTCCTACATGCAGTTTCTACAGTGAGACCAGGACACACCGTATACTCCTTAAATCCAAGGCATAAGCCTTTGCCTATAGGCTTGGTACAGTTGGTGTAACGCTACAGCACAATACAATTCTTTGTACAATTGCTCCATATTACATTTTTTCTAAGCTACTGGTTTATTTGCAGGGTTTAAACATTTGCTTTTAAATGGAAAGATTTAAAATATACATCTAATATCTAATATATATACAATATCTGTACCTATCCTCAGAAGATCACGACACATCTGGATAGCACACACATTACTATCAGCGCTCCAGGGATCAGCTTAGCCTGTCTCCAAAATTTCAAAGTCCCTTCCAAAGCAGATTCCTCCCCCGTTAAGTTTAATCCTGTAAAAAGCAGTAAGACATGCTATCCGCGTTCACAGAGCATGCCTTAGGATCCCAAATCTGAAGGGTCATTCATCAGCCACTCATTAGAGAAAGAGAAATTACTATTCCCATTGCTCCCGTACCACTCAGGGAAATGTGGACTCCAATATGCCTTGACCCAACCCCACAAAGCAACTTCTCAGGGCTGACGGACGTGGATTTCACCACATACCTATGACAACAGTTTACATGGATTAGCTGGTTTGACGCACTTCTGCTCTTTTGAAATATTAATACAGCTTCAAATTATCTAGGAAGCAGCAACGTATTCAGGCTCCCTGATCAGAAGAGGAAAATTTTGCTTTATTCAGGTTTGAAGCATGCTTTCTCCCCCATAAGTTCTCACTCCCTTCTCACCACCCTCACCCTTTGAAGTGGCCGGCTGGCTAATGCCAGGTATATTTGCCAGCGTTGCAGGTCACAGCCCAGCCGGGCAGGCTAGCGCCACTGCCCGGGTGCTGCCCAGACAGACGTGGGAAGCCCAGATTTCCCAATCATGGGTGTTCCCATTGCATGGTCAAATTGAGTACAAGCAATAGGCCCAATAATTAAATAGCAAGCTCATATTTGGTGCTTTTCATCTGTATGTTCCAAACACATTAAAAGAGAAGTGTATTATTCTTGCTGTTTGCAGTACGGGGAAACTGAGGCATGGAGAGATGAATTTCCCTACTAGGTTCACATAGTAGGTTGAAACAAAGCTTGGGAGGGGACCTGTTAGCACAAGTTTGAACCTAAATAGCAAAGAAAATGAAGTTATTATCTGCATTCCATCGACTGCTGTACCATATGGTTAGATGTGGGCACAAGTCCAAGCTAAGCACCCAAACGACTCCTTCAGCTCTAATGCAACAAACAAAACCCAAAACTCGCATCCTCATATTAATCAGAGTAATCCTTTAAGCTTTGCGTTTCTGCTGACACTGTTATGAGGATCTATGCTGAAAATTTAACGAAGGGTAAACCCAGCAGATGAGCACAGTCTCTAACACTACACATACCTGATCCCATCTTCCCAAACCTCTCAGCTTCCGAGAGGATTTTTTTTTAGTATGACTACAGGCTCTTTCCATTCCTGGTAAGATGGTATTTTAAAGTATGCTTTAACAAAGCTCTTGCTAAGAGCAGCCTGGTTCCCGATTACGTCTCCAGCACATGTCAGGAAGATACTGCACACACTAATTACTCTTTAGCAAAATCAGAGATTCTGAGATTTAATAATTCAGTGTCTGCGATACAAGAACTAGCAAGTCTTTTATTATTAAATATTGTACAGCTTACCAAATAGAAGAAAAAAACGGCTATAAACTGCCTTTATTTCCTTTGAAAACTGCTTCGTTCTGGTGCCCCACTGCTTGAAGTACATGACCTCATGTACACCAAGCGCTCGTGAAATGGGGAAAATGAACCAGGGGACGAAGGACAGGAGAGGGAAGCCTTCACCTGGGTGCCCCGTGCTGACGGGTTGGATATGCAGAGATCTCTTGTATGTTTAAAATGATGCTTCCTTGGGTTTCTGCTCTCAAACCTAGGATCAACTCATTCTGGATTGCGAACTCTGCCCTTGGAGACCTGCCAGGGGGCCTCCAAGGAGAAGCAGAGAGAAAGCAGAGGGTGATACCACGACTGCTCCAATGAATCTGAAATCAGACAAGCATGTCCAAGCCAGAGTGAATGCAGCAACGCTACTTCATGCTGCACATCCAGGGGCTTTTCCTCCTCTGTATTTTAACGGTTCAAGCATTTAACCCAAGAAACAGTGGCAAGCGAGCCCATTCAGACAGAACAAAACTGAAAGTTGGTCAGGTCAGCCTGTTCACTGTGCATTAGTAGGGGAGAAAAGCAGGTTTCTCCAAGAAAGCCTACTTTCGTTTTATGCCCTGCATAAATTCACAGACACCCCTGTAATTAATTTTCAAAGTGCTTTTTTACTTTTTTTCTTACAAAGGTCAGTATAAGAATTTAACTTCACTGACAGGCAAGTCACACTAGGGATGAGTTCACCAGAATTGTTAATAAATATTTCAGTACCAAATAGGATGCTGTGCACTTCCCACGACAGACTGAAACATGAAAGCACCCTTACCCAGAAGAGTGCCTGCCTGCCTGCCTTAGACCACAGGAGAACTAAGGGAACAACAAAAACAGAGCAGTTATTGCGAGGCTGGGGGGGGGGGCAGGAGATGCTGAAGAAAGATCTCCACACAAAGATTATGAAGGCATTCAGAGAAGGCAACCACTAAGGGTATTTCAAGATGGCAAAAGTAAGGCCTGGCCAACCCAGAAAGACACTGCAGACACGCACGAGCGAGTCCTTCCTCACCAGCTTGATGGGGAAGGGTAACGTGGGGGACAATACCTGGCTCAGCAGACGGGAGGAAAATTAGGCAGAGCCCGGAGCGGCTGAAGGAGGTGTGCCAAAAGGCAGCGACAGCAAAGATCCAGCGCAGGTGATCCGATGGTTGCACAGGCTAAAGAGACCTGGAGGAATAGGGATGCTGTATAT
The DNA here is from genome assembly GCF_965638725.1 of Aptenodytes patagonicus. Taxonomy (NCBI): domain Eukaryota; kingdom Metazoa; phylum Chordata; class Aves; order Sphenisciformes; family Spheniscidae; genus Aptenodytes; species Aptenodytes patagonicus. Next base: position 37,744,844 of record NC_134952.1, read on the forward strand.
GTATGCATGTATGCGTGCGTGCCTGCGTCAGGTAAGCCAGCAGGAAGGTCTCAGCAATGACAGCGAGAGGTAATTACAGCCTGCAAAGGTCTGAGCTCGTAAAGACTGAGTTAAGATTTCCTCAAAAGTTTGCAGCCAAAGATTGTACACGTAGTCTGGACGCATGGGATGAGCAAGAGGCAGAGACTGAAGAACTACTCACTATGTGCCCAAATGGGATGGGACTGGCAAAAAACATGGAAGGATTAAGAAAGGGTGTTTGGGAGGGAGGGGAAGGAGATGGTTCATACCACCAGTAAGCTACGCAGAGAGGAACATCACGAGAAAGGCAATGAAAGGCTAAAGAGAAAGAGATGAACAACGGAGAAGAGGCAAGCAATGCGGAAACAGTAGCTGAGGCCCTGGAGCAGGCTGGTGTACAGCAGGCAAGGGGCCTGACTAATAACAAAGCCAACAGGAACGTGCAGGACAGCCCAGAAGTGGGGTGGCAAGAACTGAACCAAGGAGGTGCTGGCAGGACAGCCAGAGAGGTCAAAGAAGATCAGGGGATATGAAAAGAGGAGAGTCGAAAGCAAAGCAGCCAAACGCAGATGGTGAAAGGTACTGACCTGACCAAGAAAGGGTCTTGAGACAGAAAAGATGTGACAGTAAATCAGAGTTCAAGGAGAAAAGTTTCCTCATGCCCAGGAGAAAGAATATAGGAAGACAGAGGAAAAAACCCCAAACTTTTATATAGTGTTAATACCAGAACCCCAAACAGAGGTAGCCCACAGGCCCAAGAAGTCAAGAGTTTAGATAGGTGTTTCGCCTTCTGCCTGACCCTGAAATACTTCAAAACAAACATACACATTTTGCAGGGTACGTTTAAACTCTGCTCGCCTTCCTACCTCTCTGCAGAAGAAAACCAAAGCCTGCCCAGATCCCTTTTACTTCATTACTTCCTTTCTCATTGCACCATGAGGCTGAACCAGCGCAGCGACAAGATTCAGAGAGATCCGTGTTTATTTCCGTATGCTGTGTAGGGCGCAGTCCAGCCATAACGACGACGACAATTGTTTCCTACAATTATTACCATGTTTCACACCCTTTCCTCTGGGTTATGAGAAGCAGCGCCCCTTCCTCAGCAACAGCTACAGCCAGTTTCCTTCCTCACTGGAGACCTGCAGATGTTCGGCGTCTTTCTGGGTTTGTCGCTACTGCCCCAGCTCCCTTCCCCCTCACTAAAGAAATGGGGTTTTGTTTTCTACCAGAAACAACTCGGTCCACGATTTCGTTTGAAGAAAAGAATTCACTTGGCACTTGTTAAAATAATTTGTAGAAACACTTCAAAAATCTCATTTACACCATTATTGCCCCATTCAGAGGCAAACTTTGGTTCTTCTCTAAATCGTTACTAATTTCTGGCAGAAGGCCACATCTGGCCCGTGACAAGTAATCACAAGGTTGGGTGTTCTTCTGCGAAGCAAAGGGCATCGTTCTCCTGCACGCCTTCGGCAAGGAAGGCTTTGGTTTAGTTTCCTTGTCACTCCAGGATGCTACAACATTTACCACTCCCTTAATGACACTACCAGTTACTTTTAAAAGGATGGCCTTTTTACCCCTACAAATAAATTTCCATCATTTCAAATGCACTAATTTAGACAGAAGGGATTTCCCAACCTCTTAATGCGATTTTGTGCTTGCTTAGCTTCCTCTATCCATAGATCTTCCAGGGATGTATAAGCAAGGAGCCAGAGAGCACCAGCCATTTTCAGGAGCTCTTCATTAATGTCCCTGTCAAATTCACTCCAAGGGAAAGCCATCATAATAGCAGGGCACGCAACAAAGATTTCAACTTTATTTTCATTCTGTAGATGAAAGAGATTGAAACAAAGACACGGTTCGTTTCCCTGAGGCCCGAAGAGCTCACAAGGTCCCAGCTCACAAGGAAAGCTTTGGATTATGCGGGATCCTAAAACAAAATACTTTGAACCAAACAGATGCAGTTTGCAGGTCACATTTAAACTCCACACACCTTCTCACCTCTCCGTAAGGGAAAATAAATAGTTTTACAGGAGGAAAATGCTTTATCTCAGTTAGACAGAAATACCCCATACATTGACAGGGGTGATTTGAGGAGAGCTGTGCAGAAGGCTGCACCAAGTGGCAAAAAAACTCTTCAAATAACAGTGTAAATTGGATATTCAGGGAACAGAAATCTCCTTTTTCAGTATAAAGGTAGTCTGTTAGCTAGAAGACACTTACAGGCACCATCTTTGCCAGACACTTCCCATCCACAGGTCCAAACACATCCCGCCTTGGATCCACCTCCAGCTTCCTGACCCACCTCCTCTCACCTCCCTTCCAGGTAACATGCTTTTAATTATAACTGAGATAAAATAGCTAAACGGCCACTAGCAGGCTAATAATGACAACACACCTACATGCCTAATTTCAGAAGATTACATCAAGCATTCCTCATCGAGCTGAAACTGCTCACACAACTGCAGGGGGGAAGATGGCGGCGAGCTCAGCTCTTAACCAAAAGTTGTGTATTTTGCAGGAAAGAAAAAGCAGGAGGAGGAAGGTCCTGTATCACCTTTAAACGAGGTCATGGGAGCAAAATATGGCTATTTCTTAGCCTTCTTTACCTGTCAGATAGGTTTAAAACGCAGCCCAGCTTGACAGCAGCACTTAACAATCCTGCATTCTTCACTGAGATAATTACGCCCATAATAGCTGAACTTCTGCTCTGCACTGCGTCAAAGGGGTTTACCTTTTGTAATGTAAACTCAAGAAATGGCTTAGAGCAAAATGAGTTAGGTTTTACCAGTCAGCCAGCAAGATGCACATATCTTCGCTTCCACAAGGCAACTAAGCTGGACAAAGACAGAAACGAGAGGGAGTAAAAGCAGTATGTTTATACACATTGGTGCAAGTGAAGATGCATTTTGGTAGACTGCTGCCCTGTAATAAAAAAGCTCACCCAAAGCAAACATAAAGGCCCTATTTTATAAAGCTCTGCCACTATTTCAGAAGCGGAGGGCGAGTACCCATAATGCCAACAGAATGCATCCTCCAAAAGGTGCACAAATACTCAGCAGAGCAATCCTATGCAATGGCAAGGAAAGCCACTGGATTCCACGCTAATACATCTTACCGCATCTGAGCTTTTTAATGGGAAAGAATAGTTTGCAGGGAAAGGAGCCCACTGATATACTGCGAATCCAAAATCCAATGATAAAACCCAGCTCCTCAAGAAGCCACTCCTTACATATTCTGTTCAAGTTTTGACGATCAAATACTCTATATTCAAAATTACATTAAACTTAGAAATGATTTCTAAACCTTCAAGGCAGAGGGTCTTTTCGACATACTGCTTACACAAAGGCCAAAGCACTGAAACCTCAGCCACATCAGGGCATACGGTCACCACCACAGTACAATATACACACATACATGTACAAGACCCCGAGGATGACTTACATTGGCTTTCCTCTCCGAATGAACGTATATCCCAACTGTTCTTTTCATTTTTACTATTTCTGCCCAATTCCTTTCCTTCCATTCTCCCTTCCCTCTGTTCTCCATAGCACTGAGTTGACACTAGACATGTCCCATACAGAGATGCTGTCTCTCTGCCACTGATCTGGCTGGCTGGGCCAGCTGGATCACACAAAGGACTAAGCTCTGACATTACGATTTGCTTCCAAAAGTTTTAGTTCTCTTAAGTTCATAGAATCATAGGATAGTTTGGGTTGGAAGGGACCTCTAAAGGTCATCTAGTCCAACCCCCCTGCCATGGGCAGGGACATCTTCAACTAGATCAGGTTGCTCAGAGCCCCGTCCAACCTGACCTGGAATGTTTCCAGGGATGGGGCATCCACCACCTCTCTAGGCAACCTGTGCCAGTGCTTCACCACCCTCAGCATAAAAAATTTCTTCCTTCTGTCTAGTCTAAATCTACCCCCCTCTAGTTTAAAGCCATTCCCCCTTGTCCTGTCGCAACAGGCCCTGCTATAAAGTCTGCCCCCATCTTTTTTATAAGCCCCCTTTAAGTACTGAAAGGCTGCAATAAGGTCTCCCCAAAGCCTTCTCTTCTCTAGGCTGAACAACCCCAACTCTCTCAGCCTTTCTTCAGAAGAGAGGTGTTCCATCCCCCTGATCATTTTCGTGGCCCTCTTCTGGACCCGCTCCAACAGGTCCGTGTCTTTCTTATGCTGAGGGCTCCAGAGCTGGACACAGTACTCCAGGTGGGGTCTCACCAGAGCAGAGTAGAAGGGCAGAATCACCTCCCTTGACCTGCTGGCCACGCTTCTTTTGATGCAGCCCAGGATACAATTGGCCTCCTGGGCTGAGCGTGCACATTGCTGGCCCATGTCCAGCTTTTCATCCACCAGTAGCCCCAAGTCCTTCTCGGCAGGGCTGCTCTCAATCCCTTCATCCCCCAGCCTGGATTGATACCGGGGGTTGCCCAGACCCAGGTGCAGGACCTTGCACTTGGCCTTGTTAAACCTCATGAGGTTCACACAGGCCCACTTCTCGAGCTTGTCCAGGTCCCTCCGGATGGCATCCCGTCCCTCTGGCATGTCGACTGCACCCCTCAGCTTGGTGTCATCTGCAAACTTGCTGAGGGTGCACTCGATTCCACTGTCTATGTCATTGATGAAGATATTAAACAGTACTGGTGCCAGTACAGACCCCTGTGGGACGCCACTCATCACCAGTCTCCATCTGGACATTGAGCCGTTGACCACTACCCTCTGGATGCAACCATCTAACCAGTTCCTCACCCACCGGACAGTCCACCCATCAAATCCATACCTCTCCAGTTTAGAGAGAAGGATGTTGTGGGGGACTGTGTCAAAGGCCTTGCAGAGGACCAGATAGACGACATCTGTAGCCCTTCCCGTGTCCACTGATGTAGTCACTCCATCATAGAAGGCCACTAGGTTAGTCAGGCAGGACTTGCCCTTGGTGAAGCCATGCTGGCTGTCTTGAGTCACCTCCCTGTCCTCCATGTGCCTTAGCATAGCTTCCAGGAGGATCCCTTCCATGATTTAATTCTACCAGAGCTTTAACCTGATCGTTGGCTGCTTGGACAATTTCCCTGTATTCCTCCCAGGCTACCTGTCCTTGCTTCCACCCTCTGGAGGCTTCCTTTTTGTGTTTGAGTTTGTCCAGGAGCTCCTTGTTCATCCATGCAGGCCTCCTGGCATTTTTGCCTGGCTTCCTCTTTGTTGGGATGCATTGCTCCTGAGCTTGAAGGAGGTGATCCTTGAATATTACCCAGCTTTCTTGGGCCCCTCTTCCCTCCAGGGCTTTGTCCCATGGCACTCTACCAAGCAGATCCCTGAAGAGGACAAAGTCTGCTCTCCTGAAGTCCAGGGTAGCAAGCTTGCTGTGCGCCCTCCTTGGTGCCCTAAGGATCTTGAACTCCACCATTTCATGGTCACTGCAGCCCAGGCTGCCCTTGAGCTTCACATTCCCCACCAGCCCCTCCTTGTTGGTGAGAACAAGGTCCAGCATAGCACCTCTCCTCGTTGGCTCCTCTACCACTTGGAGAAGGAAGTTATCATCGACGCATTCCAGGAAGCTCCCGGATTGCTTATGCCCTGCCATGTTGTCCCTCCCCCCGTGACGACCAGGGCTTGTGAGCGTGAGGCTGCTCCTATCTGTCTATAGAGGGCCTCATCCACTCGGTCTTCCTGGTCAGGTGGCCTGTAGCAGACCCCCACTATAATGTCACCTGTCCCTGCCTTCCCTTTAATTCTGACCCACAAGCTCCTGGTCGCCTCCTCATCCATCCCCAGGCAGAGCTCCACGCACTCCAGCTGGTCATTGACACAGAGGGCAACACCCCCTCCTCATCTCCCCTGCCTGTCCTTCCTAAAGAGCCTGTATCCCTCCATCCCAACACTCCAGTCATAGGAGCCATCCCACCACATCTCCGTGATGCCAATAAGGTCGTAGCCCTGCAGGCTTGCGCATGTCCCTAACTCCTCTTGTTTATTCCCCGTGCTACGTGCATTTGCATAGAGGCATTGAAGTTGGGCCCCCGATGAAGCTGTCTTACTGGCTGGAGTTCCTTTGTGCTGCTCTTCAGGCGCTCTCCTGCTGACCTGTGTTCCTTCAAAGGCCTGATTCCCTTGCATGCAGTTACGGCATAAATCCTCCTTAATATACAATCCTACTTTGCTTTCGCAGGTTATCAGTGCAATAAATGCTCTGCCAAAAATCTGTTTTTGTGCATAGTTCAGCAGATTGAAGCGTAAGGGAGCATTTACCCCAAAGCACCCCCTTTGATATAAAAGCCTTCTCCTAGGACGCGGCATTTCACAAGGCGTGTTGCCACTGCAGGAAGTGGCCTGGCTGAGCCACACTAGTAGGTGCAAGAAAAGAAACAAGGGTGTGATTTTGAGAATAACACTCAATGACGCTGAAGCCACCACAGCAAGGAAAAGCTATTGCAAAGGACTAATTATTAAAAAATTTCTTCCTTCTCCTCAGCCTGCCCCACCAACATCGGCATGCCTTGTTCCTAACACTGTCATCAGCCTGTCTTGCACGCAAACACACCAGTCACAGACGCAGCCCCTAACACACTCAGCTTGCCCTCACTACCCCGACAAATTGCCAACAGCCCACGTGGGCTGGACCTTACGTCCCGATCTGCGGGAGGAAGCCCTTCCTCCATCCCCACCGCTCCTGGCATTTTTGCCATGCTAAGGACGTGCATGGCTCGGCTGTTTGTTTTCTTTAGGGCTAGCAGAGCAAAGCAGTTCTTAGGGACACCCCATAACAGCTCGTGTCAATGCAAGGTAAGTCGCGGCAGCACGCTGACGAGCTCTTCATTCAGCTTGTTGTACCCTGTGAAACCACCCCGTGAGCAGATCTGTACAGAGGAAGATTTCCAAGTAACGACTTCTCAAACCACCACATAAGATGGTGTAAGAAAGGCTTCTCTCAAGTGAGCATCTTGCTTCTTGGTGTTCCCTACTTATAGAGGGCTCAGCTACCGCTGTCCTTCCTACTACCTGTTACATATAGCCCAATACAAACTAAAATTGGGAAATCAATTCTCATTGGCTGACCCAACCTTAAGGAATGATATCAACGGAAAGAAAGCCCACTACAACTGTCTCATGCTATGTTATTTGCCATGCTGAATTATTCCACCAGGAACATTAAAAAAAAACAAAACCAAAAAACCCCTAAGCAACAATCAGAAATGAGCAAAAACCCTAAATGAGGCCCTATGTGAGACCCTATGTTCCACAAGAGTTCAGCAGGGATATTGTTACAGGTGAAATAGTTCCACATTGCACAGGTAGTGTTAAATTCTTTTATTGGAGGTATTAATGGACTATGTTATCTTTATTCTGCTGGTGCTATTCAAAAGAGGTGACAAAAGAATTCTCCCCACCTCCCTAGATTACACGTTATCCCAAATATTTGTACTTCACGGTCATGCTATGGAAAATATTCACGAGTAATCACACCGAAGTCATCATAACTACCCCTGTGACGAAACATTTAATCTCCTCTTCAAGGATTTACAGAGATCGGGACCCAAAAGCCACTAATGTGCTGCACTCAGTTCCAAGCTCAGCATTTTTAAATTAAACAGTCCATTTTTAAATTAATACTGTAGTAAATATCTCCTTTTGTAACAAGCCCCTGACACCAAGAACCCTTGGCTTCACATAGGTCCTTGCAACTCTATAATAAGCTCTTGGGAGGTCCTCAGGTTTTTCTTTCAGCGACGGGGGCAAATACCACAGACTCACTTTTCTGGTCCTTGAAACAAATTATCAGATGAAGAAAATGATGCGTCTGTAAAAGTAGAAGGAAGATCGTACAATAGGCGGCATACCAGTGCGCTGACCCCCTTCAACCCATGACAGGGAATTCAAACGCAGCATTTCCAGGCTGGGATCTTCTGCTCAATGCACCCCGTGCTTTGGCTTTCAGCGAGAAGGGCTCCCCGTCTCCAGTGCCTACTGCCCACCTTCTCAGCCAAGTCAAACCATGGATGTCAAAACCTCAAGGCTCTGAGAGCACAGGCACGGTACTTCCCCCTGGCCCTTGGGACTCGGCGACCCGGCGCTACGCGGAGCAGAAAAGGCAGCATCTCCACGCATGACTCCTGTGAACTCTTCTGGGAGCCACCTGTGGCTACAGAAACTGGCTCCGTGTTAGTCACGGGGGGAGCAAGGCAAGGTCTGGCAGCATACAAAGAAGTTCTTGCGTATGCTGGATTTTTCTTCTATGAATGAATCTATCTACTTTTGAACAGAAAAAAACTTTCAGGTTTTGGGGGGAAAGGTTGTTTTGTTGGGGGTTTTTTGTGGGTTTTGTTGTTGTTTTTTCAGAGAAATCTTTCATATAAGATACAAAGGATGCTAAAAGTTTAAAACATGACTTTCTCATTGTTTTATTATGTTTTCTGAAAAAGTAGCTCTTTTGTTTGTTTCAAGCTTACCTCCTAATAATTCAATTTCATGCTCCCAAATCCTTACATCAGAAAAGACAGAAAAACATCATTGCTCTACTCATTTTCTCCACAGGGCTCATAATTCAATCAGCTTCCACAATATAGCTGCTCCATGCTTTGGAGCACTTTTGTTATCTTTCCTGGCATCTTTTCTAGTTCTCTGGCTTTTTTCCCCCTTTTTTTTTTTTTGTTGTGTTTTTTTCCAACTTGGGGAAACAAACTTCACACAGTATTCAACATACCTATGCACCACAGTGGTTACACATTGGTATCCTATCATCTTCAGTTTTATTTTCTATTTCTTAAACCATAACTTTACAGAAGGAAAAAAATCATACATTAAGTTCGAAACAAACTAGTAAAACACTATAAGTTTCAAAGAATCAAAGAGGAAGCCTAAGTTCCTGCCTTAGTTTCTGCAATTTTCTATTTACCTTTCTGTTATCGTCTTGAGTATGTTTCTCAAATGTTTTTATATCCTTTAGACTGAAGTGCCTGAGTACTTGGGCTGCTGCCTAAAGAAGGCTGAGCGAAAACATTTGTTGGTTTGTATTCTCAGCCAGAATAAATACACAAAAACTCCTCCAATGGAAAAGCAGTGACCTTCAAAAAAAAAAAAAAACAACAAAAACGCCAACTGTAGTTAGGAAGGTAATTCACACCCTTGCATTTAAACATACCTAACAACATGTTCTTAAAAGGAACAAAGACATTTTAATTGCGTTTGTTGTGCATCTGCGTTCTCAGCATTGTCCACTCATCAGCCTGAACTGCCAGTCATGAGTGCCAGTGTGGGATGCCCAACACCACCACCATAAACACAGGCTGACACCCAACACAAACATGGGACGGCGAAGGAAAAGAGATTTCATTTAAATGAGTGGCAAATGGACTAAGAGAAGGAAATACAAACGGCACCAACAATAATCCTTTTAACACATCGTCTATATTTTTCCCCTCCCTGTTTATGATGTACAGTAATAAATTTCAGAAACTTCCAAAGAAACAGGACAATGCTTTTACTTTCAAGGAGTCAGGAGCTAACAGTGAGATAGCTTGCCCAGGACACTGCTAGCTAGTCAGAAAGGGGAAAAAAAAAAAAAAAAAAAAAGCTTTAGTGACTTGATCAAAGAATAAACTCCTATTTAATAAAGCCAAAGAATAGACTGCTATCTAATAAAGTCAGGCATGCCCTTACCAATGCATTAGTCAGACAGGCAGCTCTGGATTCTACATTTAGAAAATCTTGTATATAATTGCCTGGGCTTGCAAATGCCACTATATTGTATTTCTAGTGATGCTTTGGACAGCCTATTTTGTATGAGTTATACCATCAGGAAAAGTATATAATCTCGCTCAACTGGCAGGAAAACTTTGCTTACACACACATGCTTCTGAACTGTTTAAATGTAAAGCAGAATAACTGGAAGACATGAGCAGAGAACTGCTTGATTTTATCCCACCATGTCTTCTACAATTCACCTGAAACCAGCCACTTACAGTACTACAAAGAAAGCTACAGTTTGTCCAGAAGATAATAGGAAAATGTATTTACTCTTGCTAGCAACTAAATAACATGAATATTCAACTTTACCAGCAGCCTTCATAGTAGCCTAGAATAACATTAAAAAGTGTGACCTCTCCTCTTTACTGAGTCTAGGGTGACTTTGGCTCCAGCACTTCCAGAACAGTTTTACCCACCTGCCATTATTCATGTTATCTTCACAACCACGAGGACAGCTGTAAATTGTTTCTGAAAGAGCACTCTCATTTCTGGAGACAGAAAAGTATTTCCTGGCTGGACCCTCAGAAGCCGATCTGTTAATAATTCAATGGCAAAACATATTTTCTTGGGCAAGAAGAGAGGAAATGGATATTAGGAGAAAGAATAAGACAAATCACAAAGTCTGTGTTTTCATATATTCTTTCTCTCCCGTGTTCCCCTTAGCTTGAGGCATCTCTATTTCTCATTTCACTAGAAACACAATCTAACTCCTACTGTCACTGGAAAATTCCCACTGATGCAAATGAAGTTGGATCTTTTATGTAAGATGGGATGCGAAGCTCTATAGTTACCAAGCTTGCCTCCTCCAGCAACCCACCAGGGTTTTTGCTCCTAAAAGCACAAGGGTCATCCATCTAGATGGCTTCTTCCTTTAACTAGTCCCTTTCCAGATCTACTGTGGTGTGGTGTGGTCCCCCAAATCTGCTGACCAGCCACCCTGAACACAACCAGTCTAACGCTGCTTCAGGAGCAGATTAACAGATCTGTTGTATTAGGAATTGTAGTAGATGGGCCAGAAAGCACACAAACTTTTTACGTTTTCTGTGGGTTTAGTGACATCACAGTCTACGCAAAAATACATAACTAGGGTTTCTTTTTTTTTTTAATCATTTATTCAGAAGATTAATTCTCTGCGAATCAATGAAGCACATATTTTCATAGCCCCGAGGTTATCAATCAGGCTGCAGAAACACTGAAATTAAAGCATGAATGGTCAATGTCTCCTCCCCCCCTACTCAAGGCCCAACTTCAAGGCCCACAGCCGCTGTTAAGTGCTTTCTGCCAAAAGGCTGAGATAAGAATGAAAGGAAGGAGATAAGAAGGAAATGCTCACTAACAAGAATAGTTTGTGAGTCTAAAGCCAGACTGAAAACATGATTTAATGAGCTGAATAAAAAGACTGTGGTTGCTCAAGGAGCAGGTCAACTGCAGACAAAAAAGTCACAAAACAAGTGGAAAAATGAGGTTACAAGAGAAAGAAAGAGCACTTGGTGAATGGAAGTTACAGAAAACAAATTAACCAAGTCATTACAACCTGATTTCTCAGCATTTAAAATTAAGGAAAGGTCAGGCTTACTGGCCATTTCAAAAGGTATACCACAACTACTTAAAGCAGCTATTGCTGGGTTTCTGGCAAAAAAATGTAAACCATGGAAGAAGTGGCTGGCAAAAAATAAGTCTTTCCCAAGAACAAGCAGCACGCTAAGAAGAGATGCTCCTATAAAAAGCTGCTGGCAACTATAGCTCTGTCGATCACCTTAAGCAGCTGTCAAAACAGACAAATACGGCTGAGGCAGGCCAACATTTTGTGGGGGTTTTTTGTGCTTTTTTGTTATTTTTTTTAAAGAACAAGCACATTGCAACTGAAGGCATCAGCTGCCTAACCTTGTTCACAGCTGTGCGTTCAAGAAGGTATCCCATTTGTGTCAAAAAAGACTGTCCAAACAGCGTGGGTGGAAGAGCCAGCCAGACGGCGCTGTGTGCTCCTGGGTCTCCCATTACGCAGAGCAACTGGAGGCAGGAGGACCAGGGGAACCTGTTATGTGGGAGCCAGAGTTACAAAAGGACCTGTCCGCAGCAAAACATGCAGGAAATGTGGAAATTATCCACGAGATCCACCAGAGCTGCTGTTAGCTGCTGCTGTCTTCAACAGGGTGTTACGGGTTAGATGACGGGAGCAGCCTGGTTCAATGTCGTGGCTGTGAGCAGGAGGTTGGACCAGAGACATGTGGAGGTCCCTTCCCACCCAAATCACCTTGTGATCCCACAAATACCTGTTTGCAGACTATAATGCAGAGAAGATAAGGCTGCAGGTCCAGAGCAATTCATCCCGATCTCTCTTTTTCTCCCCCCTCGCCCCAGGTTAGATTTTTGCCTTTGAGCTCGCTCGCTGTGGGCTCCTGTGTCGGAGCAAAAGGGAGAGCAAAGGCTGAGAGACCTTCATGGTGCTGACCCACACCAGCTCAAACCACTGCGGCAGTGCAGATACAGAGGGAAGTTCGGTTCCTGCTCAAAATTATAAGGAGGGACTATACTCCTGTAGTCAAACATCTCAAAAAGGACCTGCGCCTTCCTCAGTGAAGAGGAAGCAGAGATAAAAAAGGCAAGTTAGGGACAACACTGGTAAAGATTGACTCAAGCACTTTCCATATCTACCCTATTAGGTCCCAGCGGATGGTTTCTCAACCCTGTTGTTCCCATGCTGTTCAGCACCATGCCTTGCCTTAACCATCTCATGTTTTTAAGGGTCAAAAACATGCCGCTTACAAAATGCGTGGTCTGACTTCAAAGCAAAATAGCACCATATCCATTCTAAGAGTCAGCTTTTGAAGGCTCAGCCCCAGCTAGCACCAAATGCAGCCAATGACATTTCTGGAGCCATCAGGAGAGACAAGATGTCTCCAAGGAAGGTGGAGATTGTAGAAGCAGCTAGAGCAGAGCCAACAGAACGCTGATGCCGCAAGCAGCGGGGAGGTAGGTAGGCTGGGAAGGGACAGGCTGTTATCGACACTTCATCAGGCTGGCGTGATCCTGGCACAAAGCCACAGGTGGAGAGGAAGACAAGAGCTTGCATGCTGGCGCAAGCTTTTAGGCAGAGATAGCATTGAGAAAAGGTCAGTTACGGATAAAGGTAAAAGCCACACTTGCTAAGCTCACAGAAAAAGGAATTCAAAAGGCAGGAAGTGAAAAGCCCTGAGGAATTTACTGCAACAGCTCAGTTTGTAAAGGAGGGTTACAGTATCCCAGTGCTGCAGTGTTGTCTAGATAAGCCTGACCTAGCTTTAGTCTAGGGACTTAAGTCACTTATTGCAGCAGCCCATCACAGGCTGCCTGAGCAGCAAGGGGAGTTAGCCACTGCTGAAAGCCGTAATTATTGCTGGAGTTGAAGAATGCAAACCATACCTGAGCTGCCTAGCTCAAAACTAGCTCAGATACATTTATGTTCAGCTGCAACACATGCAGGAAAAATCAAAGATCCTAACAATGAAACAAAGCTTGGTCATGTTGCAAAAGCGCCAAGACCTTGGTTTCAGGAAGGGAAAAGAAAACCCCACAAGATGCCACTTCCCTTTCCACCCTCACTTTTCCAGGATGGGAGCAGGTCACTTCCCCAGATGTACTTCTGTGCATTGCCACAGAGAGAAGAGAACCGGACAGCACTGACAAACGTGCTTCAGCAGAAGATGCAGCGTTGCCTTGAGGTGCAAATCTCATCTTTTCTTACCATAATTAGTAAAGAACAAGCCTGTGAGAATTCATATACAATACTAAAACCTATAGGTAACATCATGCAACAATTATTATCTTGCAGTTTAGTGAAAGAAACACCATATAAACCATCACAGGCTCCAGTTTCCTTCTGCAACACCCTATGCAATCACTGCTGGTGTTTTCGTGGCATATACTAAGAGTGCAAGACCACAGACTGGGGCAGTATGACACGCCTCCTCTTATGCCTACTGACCCGATGGGCCCTGCGCTCGTTTTCTGAGTGAACAACCAGTGCAAATAAAGTAAGGGTAGCCATTTATGAAGTATTATGTGTTTATGGCTCCCGATTCAAGCCAAACACATATCTAAGTATCTGTGACTGCAAACTCGCCATAGCTCTACTAAAGCTTTCAAAAGACTTATGCATGCAACTCATTCATGAAGCAGGCTGAGGGGTGCCACAAGTAATTACTGCAGCCCAAGCAGTGAGAAAACAGGTAAAGCAAATCCAGGCACGTTTTGAGCAAGAATTCTTTGCCCAGTTGCCTATTTACAGATTACCTCTCATTCACAAGTAACCTTGTATGTGAGTATAATTATCTAGGGGTTTGCACTGTAAGAGCACCTACGGCCTTCAGCTCCCGGTCAGCGCGGCAGTGCCCAGAGCAACATCGATCTGACAGAGCCACCAAGTTCTCTGCCCTGAAGCACTTGTGCTGTCAAACACAAGACAAGGAGCAACGTTTGGACCAAGCTTTCCAGCAGGCAGCCCCCGAAGTGCCAGCCATCGCTGCTCCAAAAGTTACCAATGCAGGTGTCCTTGAAGAGGGGAGGAAAAGGGGAAAAGGTGCAGAGCAAGCACTGAAGTTCAGGGTAGCTGCCATAGATCAGGAATTGGGAACTATGAGAAGGGAAGGTTTGATGAAGTCTGCAGCACACTGGGTAAGGGAGCACAAGCTTTGGCTGCGCAGGTACCTGCACACTCAGGTGTTAAATGCTGGGCTTGGCGAGGTCAGTGGTTTTCAACTTGGGGTCTGCAGAACCCCAAATGATCTGTGAACTCCTTTCCAAAAGGTCTACAGAAAGGTAAAAGTGAAAAGTGACACTTATATTTGCTGTATTTCCACTGGAAAGTCAGCAATGTGCAAACTAAAGAAAGCTGAGGACCATTACGCTGGCGGGTTATTACTCACTGGGACAGGAGGCAATGTAAATGATTCAAAGCAATGGAAAATCCTCAGGAATTGGAAATGGGTGCACAAGCCACTGAGCAAAAGTGTTCAACAGCATGGAAACAAGAAAAAATTTAAACAGCAGGTCCCAGTTGTTCAACATTTTCCTAGCTAGTGGGAAAAAAGTTCTGTCAAAATTATTTCCTTTTTACCTCCATCACTCGTCACAAAAATCAACTCTGAAGTCTGTGGCTCACTTTTCTTCCATCTCACAGGATGATTGGTGTCTAGTGGTTCCCAACAGACAGGATATGTTTTGTCCTCTGTCTCAACACAAACATTGAAGATATTGGAAAGACGGCACTGGGATTAATTTAAAGTAACCACTGAAACCTGAAGCCCAACAATTATCCGAGCAGAAAAATTAAAAAGACTAATGCGCCGGCATACAGATAAATCTACTTTCCTCTTTAAGATAAAATATGTCACTGAATGAGACTAGCTATTGACAGAGAAAAGCAGAACAATGATAGATGTAGTGATTCTGAGACTAAAACATTTTACAGCCATATTGCGCTTGAAAGGTAGCCAAGAAGCAAGTCCCTACAGACCTTCCAACAGCTATTTGGCATTGGCTTCACCGAGGAGCTCTAGCTGTACACCTCTAACAAACTAACAATCAGAAAATACCTTGGAAACAAAAGCAAAGGACTTGAATTAATAAGAAGTCTATAAACTAAAGGCTAGAAGCTACTGCCATAAATGAAAAATGACAAGATGATAGCCTAATTCCTGCCCAAGGAAAGAAACCAGAATGATTGTAGGTCAAGTTGCCTACTTTTTGTGACTTCATCTTTCTTGACAAAGTATTAATTAAGATTTCCTCTTCATACTTTTATTGGAGAAGTATTAATTATGACTTCCTCTTTGTACTTTTCCTGAAGGTACCTACAGACCCTGGATGAACTCTTCTGCTGTTTATTTTTTGGAGTATTGTACACATCAAAAATCAAAATGTGAAGAATAATAGTCCGGATTTTGCAAGCTTAACTATCAAAGGGCTCCCGGCTTAGACACAGATGACCCACTCTGGGATTAACCACATAGATTAACTGCTCAGGTAAGTCTCTTAACAACAGTCAGGCGAATACAAGAACATACAACATGCCTATAATTAAAAATGTGAGCCCTCCCACCAAAGTCAGACTTAATTTGCTATGAGCACATGCGGGCATCTGCATCTTGTTGAATCAAGACCACTCAAGGTAATGGGAAACCTCTGTACAGCACTTAAAACATTATATACACCCTCAGACATATCTTTATGAAGGAACTCAAACTTTCTCTGAGAAACACTGCAAAGCTTCACAGCCCTATGAGTCCTACACTCCTCCTTCCCCACTTTGCAGGCACCTCGCAATCATCTGAAAGATGGAGACGATACCACGTAGCTAGACCTCCTAAGAAAATGCATTAAGTACTATTCAAGTCTCTGCTTTCGATAAAAACAGAGCAGACCTGACACCTCTCAGACTTGCCTCCCTACCACATGAAACACTACATCCAAGATTATCTGTTTATATCACTAAAAACCTAGCTGGCCTCCTTTCTCTCTTGGTCTCCCACTCCTTCCAGATGTTGATATTCGTAAAGGAGGCTTCTTTACAAGGGTGACATCTGGTCTGAAGATGCCTGTTTGAAAAATATATTTGTTTCTAGAGCATCTAAGATTGCAGGGACTGAAAGTTATTATTTTCCGGCTCCCTATTTACCCACTGTTTACCCCTTCACGACTATTCTTCTCCACAGCTTCTCACAAAACTAACGTTTTCCTCTTTAATTGCATAGGATTTTTCAGTCAGTAACACCAAGAAAGTATGTCTTTTTAACCAAAGGATAATTGTGACAAATTATCAATGATGGCAGGAAAGCTCAGCGTCCTCGAAGCTTTTTTCAGCCCCACTTCAGAAACAGTGGGTGAATGTGGCCTTTTAAATTCTCTTTTCTCAAATTGAACTAGGGAGAAAATTCACACCCTTTTATTTATTTTTTAATAACCTCTCCTGCTAATAGTGTCTAGTATGTTCAATACTGTCTTTGCTTTAAAATAGACCTTAAAACCCTGGTTTTCAACTGGTTAAACTGCCTTGTGAACACGTGGCTAACTAGGACATCCCTACAGCCCAGGCGAGTTGCTGACTTCTCACAGCCGGACCAGGGCCACACACAGCGCGACACCAGGCACCTGAAAACCTCCACTCAGGCTCATCCGACCACCCACAATCTGCTCCTCCTTTGACTTAAACAGCCATATAAACACCGAGTTTGTGACAGTCCACCAGGACCTCCTTCCTCTACTCTCCTTCCCAGTGCTGTGGACGTTTCACCCTCTCTTTGGGCTCTCAAGACTGCCCACGTTAGCCTGGACCATCCCACTTGACAGGCCCCATTTGCAAGGCCTCACCGGGAGGCTCCCGCTAGCAGGCAAGCCGAGCGGGTGGAAATCTTCTGCACGGGGGCTGACCTACCTCTGGCTTCAGAAGCTAGAACATCTCGACAGCACCCTCGGATTAAGCAAGGTGTATGGGTCTCCCTGAGCGGAGACGGCGGAGACAAAGGAGGCCCTTCAGGGAAACCCAAAGAAAACACTCAGCTTGCTTTTAATGCCAGCTATTGTCATTTCATCTGTCAATGAAAAGGGAACTTGTCTGGGCACTAACCCTGCAACACGCACAAGCAGGAGAGCAAACATTTAATGCCGGCCTGCCGGAGCGGGAGGCAAGGGTAGAGTCCACTCCTACACAGGCTGAGGAGCGGCTGGAAGGTTCGAGGGCAGTCTGAGCACTATTGGCAGCCAAATAACACACCGAGAATCCTTTGACTAAAACAGCCCCCCTAAAAGAAAAGGGGCAAAAAAACCCCCCCAAAACCCAAACCCCAACGCCAAAACAAAAAAAAAGCCCACCAAACATATAGAAGTTCACTGCAGCATCACATGGAGCTTACAAGACTTCGATTACCTCTCTGTAGAATTTGAACACAATAAATTAACAGGCAGTGATAAATCCCATTTATGTTAGGTTGATCTCTTTGGGAAGGGACATCAGTAAAGAACTGTATGCATTGCTATTGGCACAGTTGCAGGGCTCTATAAGCTTATGGAACCAAGGATACTGGTAAGACAAGGTAAGTAGAGACAACATATTTATTACGCTATTAAGTCTTCCTCATAATGACCTGGAGAAAGGCTGATGCATCCAGAAACCTATCTATTTCTTCCATACTCTTTGCATATAGAAAGGTATCCATGGATATTATTACCAAAGTGGAAAATACAACTACAGTCTGAAAGAATGAATATTAATTTGTCTGTCTTCTTAAGCTAAAAGTTTCACTAGACTTGCTATAGGCTTTTTTAAAAAGACAAAAAAAAGTTCCCATTTCTAAAAAAGAAACACTCATTTTATAGCCCCACAATAATACCTAAGACTCTGCTGCCAAATCTCAAACACACTGGCAGCACCCATCTTCTTCTAATGCTAATAATACATCGCAAGTTTTACAGCTCGTGTTAAACAAAGTCCTTGCAGTCTTGTTCCTTCTTGAGAGCCTCTGAACACCCAGTGAAAGCATACGTTACTGCAGACGCAACTTCAAGGCAGCAGATAAGCAGCAGTTACTGGAGCTGCGGTTACTGGTAAGGATGGACACAGCGATACGCTGCCCTGCTACCAACACAGGGACTGAGCCACTGCTCAGCCACAGGTCTTCCCCTCCCAAAACACACCTTTCTTCCTCTTCTGCTGGCACCAGAAGGAGGAATCAGCCTGCCCCGCGGCCAGCCTAGTCCTGCTGGCCACTGCATTTTAGGCCATGTTACTGGGAAAGCCACTGGGACTTGTCACCTTCCGAGAGCCCCCATCTCTTTCGGTGGGATTCCCCATACCAGGGCCAGCAATGGACCCTTCAGCATCCTCGCTCTCCTCCAAAACAAGCATGAGCTAGCACATGTACCTTCTGAAGCACTAACAGCTAGCAAAAACTGCTTTAAAACTAAAACTTCATGAAGGTACCCAAACCATGCTCTTCAGATAGAAACATTTTTCACTGTCATAGTGTAGATTTTGTAAAGAACCAAGTTTTGAGTCGTTTCCTAGAGTTTAAGTGACTTGGTTTGCCTTTCTAAAAAAGCAATCTTTGATACACCTGCATATCCCTTCGTTAATCATCTGACAGTGGAGTTCAAGGTTAATCTAAAAGGCTGCTGTATTTTACTCAGACTTCTGCTGTTTTGGTGTCCCATCCCGCCCACCCCCCAGAAGAACAACAACGAAGTCTCATATTGCATGGGTTAGAAGTACTCCAGCTCCAGAAAACACACTACAGAAGTCATTATACTGTGCATATTTAAGTGCACAGTATAGTAACTTTCTTCCATAAGAAAACCAAAAACAGGCTTAATAAGTGCCGACGGCAATATTACACCATTGCTCTTCTGCTACAGAAAAAAAAAGCAACTAGAAGAACCACTATTCAGATTCCCTGGGTAGTTATCGACCTTTGAATTACTATTGTGGCTTAGAACAGGAGCCCGATTAAAAAAGGAGCCGTGAAGACCTGCTCAAATGTCAACAGGAAAGCATTTTCTTTCATCAAAATAGACGTGTTTGTACATTCTTAACATTGAGATATTTCCCATCGCAGGTCTCAGGTGAAATCCCAGGTCATAAACTGAGGGATCAAGTGCATCGGACAGAAGAAAGCATGTTTACATATTAGGTGAAGGGATTTTATTTCAAGAAGAACACAATATCCTTAAAAACCTTTCCAGATCTGACCCACCCAGGGAGCAGTTTCGATACTGGAAACTGGAGACTGCAATAACATTCCCAGCAGTCAACATCATCAGAAAATAATCAAAACATTTATGCTTTTGTATTTAAAACAAAGAAACAAAGTTTGGAGAGAGCTTGAATTTTCAGAACCCCGTTAAATTTCTGCTACTGCAGAAAACAATTATTAAGAAGTTCCTCCCGTCCTCACATTTCACAGCCACAGTTTCTGCAAGGGAAACCACCATCTGGTTGTAGCTTTTATTTTCTCTGAGCACTTCAGCCTTTACTTGACTACCAAGACAAGAGGAACCTGGCCATCACGTGTTTGCCGAAGCCAAGGGAAGGAGTGATGTTGCTCAGAAGGCAGCTTTGGATGCCAAGAGTCTTGGAGGACACCCAATCCGTCTGGGTTGCATCTTTTCTGCTACTCTCTCTAAATGGATGTCTCGAATGCAGACGAGAACATGGTAAAGCTTTGGCATGCCCTACCTGGGGGACAAGCTGTAATTCTTCTGGCCAGCAGAAAGGAGGACAGGTTCACCATCTGGATGAATGGCCCGAGGCAACAGCACCAGAAGAGCTGGGAGAGAGCACCAACTTCGTTACCATTCCCTTTACAAAGGAGCCGAATCAAAAACCTGTCCCTCAAGCCCAGGGATAGCAGCACTTTCATACATGGCTGACTATTCCTGTAACATCTCTGCACTAAACGCACGTCTCTCCAGGAATCAAACCAAACCATTCCAAGCTAAATTTTAAACTGCGGCAACATGCGTAGAAGGTCTGAACTTAGTCCACTAAAATCATTACAATTTGATAAATAAAATATTAAGCAACATGCCTCTAACTAGCAAATTACAAAGACAGGTCAAAGTTAGGAACGCATTACTGAGTTTTTGTGCCGCAAAACCGCAAAGAGGAGTGGGCGGGATGGGGGTGCCTGTGGCTGGTGGCCCCGTGGCCATCCCTTGCCATGGTCCCCAGGCACCCCATCCACCGCAGCCTTTTTAAAACCAAAAATGACTATGTACAAAAGAAGAGCGGGACAGATGGAAAGGTGATTTAGCGAGTGGCCTGCCGGCATGTGATGCTGGCAGCCCAGGAGCCCGTTTAAGTGCTGGGAATAACACCTGACAAGGGCTTCGTTCACTGGGCACCTGCCATGCCGCTCCCTGGCAAAGACAAGGGCCTTTTGAGGACGGAAACGAGGAGTGTTTAACTGAAGACCGGACCCTCACACACAGACAAAGAGATGGAGAGAGTGGGAGCCCGGGTGCCACTTCCGCTTCGGCAGAGCCCCACAGCCGAGGGCTGCGCTCGGCCACCGCAGTTCCCTTACAGCACCGCTTCTTTACACAGAGCGTACACTTAACTTGCAAGGCTGGATGACTTATTTGCCACCGGGAAGGACTCTTTACCATACAATGGTGCTCTTTGTGGGGGGAAAGGAGGTGGGGAGACAGTACTAGCTGGCCATTAACCTTATAAATCCTTCACTTGAGTTGCACAATGAATACCATCCATCAGTGTATTTGACTTTGCTTCTTCAGGAGAAGCTGCGTGGAATGAAAAAAAGAAAAAGAAATGAAATTAAATAGGTCATATCTTTCCTTCCTGTGTGTTTTTTATTTTCACAATACATTTTAGATAACCTGCGTTAGTCTGGCAAACCATCCACAGCTTTCTTTAAAGAGCAAAAAGCATTTCTGATCCCAAGATTTCACTACCAAAAAGTGAGCACAAACCACATACTGAGAAATCCGGCACGTTATATGCAGTCCATACTCATTTAGCTCTTGCCTTTCTCTCCCCAGTCTCTAAAAGCTGCTTTTACAAAGCACTTTAAAAGCCCAACCCAACACTTCTGAGCAGCAAAGTTCTTTGCTCAAAGTTGGAAGTAAATTCACAAGCACCTCAGCCAGGCCATCAGCTGAAGTTTACCTTCTTTTTTTGCGGGGGGCTGCAATAACCACCTCAAAGATATAAAAAGTGCTTAGTGGATCTCTAACCAGCTCTAAGGTTGTGTGGGAGAGAAGGAGAAAAAAAAAATTTGTAGTTTAAATCCCCTGAAGTTCCCATGGTAATACCATGAGGCATACAAAAGGTGTAGATGAGTGTGCGGTAAACTCCTCCTCGGAGGTTTTATTACTATGAAACCTAACGCTCCCTCACTGAAAAGAAATTTTCATGATATAAAGGAGATAATTGGGAAGAAAAAAGACAAGTCACGTTTTATG
This sequence comes from Aptenodytes patagonicus, assembly GCF_965638725.1. Taxonomy (NCBI): domain Eukaryota; kingdom Metazoa; phylum Chordata; class Aves; order Sphenisciformes; family Spheniscidae; genus Aptenodytes; species Aptenodytes patagonicus. The sequence continues at coordinate 37,766,560 of NC_134952.1, forward strand.
ACTGGCTATAGATGAATAACATTTAATGTCCAAATGTCTACACTGCACCATAATCATCCACTAATGACTGGAAAACTCACTGTGAAAATTACTGAACCTAAACTGGTGGGGTGTTAATTTAATTTTTTGTGGCAAGAGAGAACACAGCAGGGAGACAAAAGAAAGGGAGCACTTAGCTCCAGCTCCCAGCGCGGCAAAAAAAAGTTTCCCCCCCCATGCCTGGCCGAGCAGGAACAATGGACAACAGCCTGGCTTCGCCGACTTCACTGAATTATAACTCCTGCTAGTTAGTTTAATTATTGCACGTACATTTCTTGAAAACTCCATTTGAAACATCAGCTTCTAATTGGAGAAATTGCTTTGGGCACGACCGGAGGGTTATTGTGAAGTTGGGTCACTTCTTTTCAAGCAGTCGTTACAAAAGGGCACGGCCCTTCCACGAAGCGTATGAAAACCTCTCAAAGATGCCCATTGTCCAAGACATAGAAATCAAGTGCAAGAGATACTGAAGGAAGTCTCAACTGGGAACACAAAAGGCAATGAAGGCACAAAAATGAGGTGGAACATCCGGCTACACCAGCAGCGCCTTGCACAGAAGAGCTGAAAGGGGAAAAAAAAAAATTCAGCTTCCAGGATGACAAATATTAGTGGGTGCAAATGGAAGGTGTGTCAAAGACAGAAATCTTATTAAAATAATAACACTCATTAAAGACTTAAGTTGCAAAAGCCTTGCAAAGTTACAAGAAAGCTTCAAATCACTCTTACCAAAGACAATGAATTTCATCATGGGACGTATAGGTTTGCATAAGGTTTCCCTGACCCTCTAAATCAGCAAATGTAGGTTTGGGGGTTTTATTTATTCAAAGCCTGCTTATGTTTCCCAAAGCTTCCCCTTCAGCCAACTTAAAAACCTAGATACACCCACCAATTTCCTAATACCCGAGTAACTCTGATCATTGCAAAAACGGATGCTGAGCAAGCTTTTATGGCATAATCATTTAGTTTAAAACTTACTTCTCTGGCAGTTTTCTAAAAGACACACGTGAAACACTTCATTCCCTGTATCCTCAAACCCTAAGCTGAGGTGCTAAAGTAACCCTCTGATGTGCTTCATATTCCTGCCCTGTTTCACGGTAGGGTCTAATTTTACAATCCAAGAGTTGAATCTTCAGACACTGGAAACTCACATGGATTTTAATCCATTTACTTTCTGGCTGAGATACACCTGCACCAAGCATACTAGGACTGTCCAGTCCCTGTTAACTACAGAGTATACTTTCATGAACTTTTCGTTATCAAGCCAGGGTGACTTAAACGTGGAAAGACTATTCAGCGATGAGTCTCCTCCTGGTTTACATTTTACAATCCCAGCAGCAGAAAACATGCTGTGCATGTTAGAGGTTTAGTATTCCCTCCTCCTCACCAGCTACTTTTTCCTCCAGTTATTATCTCCGTGGCCATCGCAACCCAATACTCATCAGACCAGCCAAGGCTCTGGACCGCAACGAACAAGAAACGTCAACAACACCAGCAGAGGTTTGAAAGTCAGGCTGCAGTCATAATTTCTGGGTCATGTTAGCTCTTAACGATGCAGGTGAAGGGAAGCATTGTCCAAGCCTCTCCGGTACCTGTGCATGGATGTCATGCAGCCAAGAAGAAGGGCGATTTCTGTCCCTTGCCCCCTGCCAGGCAGCAGTGGGAGGTCGGGACGCTCTCCCCACGCCACTTTGGGGCAGGCAGCTTGTCCTCCAGCTACCCCATCCCAGCCGCACTCCAGGGACAGGTGGGGCAGAAAGCCACCCCCACCTTTCTGCAAGCAGCCAGACAGGCAAGAGAGCCTGCATGAACTGACCCCACGGCCTGCCATGGCATTGCCCGGGTACCCCCACGGCCCTGGGGTGCAGAGAAAGACACCCCCCCCCGGGTCAGCTCCATGCACCCCCTCACTGCTATGCCTGGCCACGGCAACCCCCTATTCCCACCACAGCATGGGAGCTACCGGCTGGGCCAGAGCGGCAGAAAACAGCAGCTTCACCTTCATCAAAAATACCATGCCACTTTTTCCCCTTGACCCCGCCAGTTATTTATTAACAGTAGTAAAATATTACTGTTCCCGCACCTCCCAACAGGCAGGTTTTCCTCCCAGCCTGAAATACCCACCACTTTTTTTTAAAAGCTGAAAAGCATGGCAACTTTGTCTTTTTGTCTGTAGGTGTACTGTTCACTGCTTTAATGCTACAAAGTGGAGAATAAAGTGTGAGAAAGCTCCTAGATAAGCCACAGCCATTTACACATTAGGCACCTAATTATGTTGAAAATACAATTACTCACATTTAAGCAGATGCTCATGCCCATGGGCCAGGCCTGTTACTTTGACAATTCTTTAACTACCTAACTTTACAGTAAGTACAAGCTGAATCTACTTAGATACAAGACCTGAATTACCCATCTGGGTGTGGAAAAAAGGCAGTGGAAAAAAAATAAAAATCAATCAGTTGCTCCCATCTCATTTAGTGCAGCTAAGGACACTGCACAACAGGCAAGACTCCAGCAGGTCCCTGCTCTTCTTTCATAGCCTTTAATCAAACACTGAGAGGCATTTGCTATTTTTAAAGTCAAGTGAAAACTTTTGGCTCCAGTCTTTTGTAAATTCGCAGCAAAGATAACCCCCCAAGGAATGCGTATTATTTACACACCAACGAGCTTACTTATTAACGTGAACTTCTAGCAAAAGCTGTGTTTCCATATTTTAAAACAGGCCACAAAGACCTGTTTACATTCCTTGTCTGGCTTTAGTAACATCAAGGTCAGAGCGCACCCCTCCATAGCCCTCCTGCGCAGCGGGCTGAGGAATGTCGTCCGATGGGTAGGGTCCAGGGACACCCCAAAAATCACACACTGACCCTTACGCTCCGTCAGGCGATGGCACCCATTCAAAAGCTCTTCAACCTCGGTCCAATTGGAGCCAAAAAGCCCACACGAGCTACACGGAGCAGCTAGCACTAACCACTCTCCGTATCTCTACGCTTACCACCACACTTTGTTGCAAAAGTAAAGGCATAAGGATTTAACAGCCTTGGGTGGAAAGCAGCACATGCAGGTTTTCTCCCCTTGTTTGCTGGCCACGAACAGCAACTCCATCCAAACTCCCGCCACAATGCAAGTCCGCTACCCAACTTTTTAGCCTCCTCTAAATATTGGTGGAACACAGAAAAATTTTCTATCACCAGAATAGGATTCACCACCTGTTCTCCAGCACTGTTTTGTCATCAGAGGTTCAGAGGAAATTTCACTATAATGAGGGAAAAAAAGGTCCATCAGCTCATTTTTAAATGGGCAGCTTGTCCTGAGCTTCCCTCTCAGCACGGAAGAAATGGTAATATAAGAATAAGTCTGATGAGGAAACAGTGAGTGACAGAGAAGTGTCTGAAAACTGTGCGAGACACAAGTCTGCCCATGAACAGAAGTGATCAGACTCTGCATTGCCTGTTCCAGAAGGACAGCAACAGCTAAAAACATTCAAAACCGAGATTAAAAAAGGAAACTGAGAAACACCGAATATTCACGCTCCATTCTTTGCAGGAACCTTACTCAAGCTAATTTTTTAAACGAAATGCACGGGAGCATCCCATTTTAAGGATCTGAAACTCCCAGTGCAGAGAGAGCATCCGTGACCTGTTCCAGGTGCCCGCTGCGTAAGACACAGATGATAGAAGCTGTACATAAGGAAAAGACAGTTTGCCTCACCATCACCACTGCAGCGGCCATGGGAAGCAACGAGACCTTCACAGCAATAAAACAAATCCTCAAAATTTGTCTTCTCTCCGTAAGAGAAGCTGTGTGTTTCAAGCTGTGAAGGTTGCAAGTTACCTTAAATCCTAAGGAAAACTCCAGTTGTATTGTTCTGAACAACTCCCCAACATATACACCAAATAGCCACAGCTTTACTTGTTAGAGGGTTTTTCTTATGTCAAAATAAGTGCTGCAAACATTTTTGCTCTCCATGCTAGGATTTTTTTGTTTCCTGAAGAAAATTCAGGAAGAGACGTGCTCGTTCCTAGGCTGCGCTGCACAGAGGTGGGACTCCCTTGGGGGAGCACACCGTAACTTGAATCTTCAGCCCACCACGGCACGACAGAGTTGCCATTTACTGCTCCAAAAGCCACCTGCCTCGCACCGCAGAAAACCATACATTCCTCATCTCCTACTACCACTTCTTGCCATGGAAGACACCTTCACAGCAACACTGTGACACAAGTTCAAGCTACCAAGCAGATCCAACTATAAAGTGAAATATTGGTTTAGCAAGACTACAAATGCTAAAACTATTATTTTTAATGAACTTTTTAGATTTCTAATGCTAGAAATTATTATTTTTAATGAACTGAAAGCTGGCACTCTTTGTAAATGTCACCAGCTATTCCTGAATTGTGTAAAGATCTCTGAGCTCAGGAGGGTGCGGGATGCCCCCGTACAGAAACGCGGGAGACGAGCTTGCCCACGGAGCGAGCCGCAGAAGCTGGCCCACGGAAGGACAGCCGGCATTTCCCCCCGCAAGGGGTATATTCCAAAATTTACAATTTATGGCTTTAACCTCGCCCGCTGAAGGAAACGGGGAACCGCACCTCTCCAACCCGACCCTACAGCGGTCGCCCGCAGCTCTTCCGGCGGACCCCAATGACTCGCAGCGCATCCCCGTAACGCCGCCGGTCCCGTCCCGGCTCACCCCTTTCGCGCCCACCCACTTTTGGGGGCGCAAATCCCGCGGCGGGGAGGGGCCCCCTTTCCGCCCCCCGGTCCCTGACCCCGCCGGGCACCGGCGGCGGGCGCTCCGGGGGCGGCTCCGCGGGGCCGCCGCCGCGCTCGCCCCGCCGCCGTGGCCCCCGCCCGGGGCGGAGAGCCCCCCCCCGGCGCCCCGCCGGCACCTACCCAGGCACTTGATGTGGAAGCCGCTGGGGGGCTTGAGGGAGCGGCGCGCCCAGCCCTGCCGCAGCACCTCCAGGTGCTCCTCCTTGCCCTGCACCAGCAGCACCTGCTCGTCGATCCAGCCCAGGAAGAAGGTCTCGGCCACCGCCGCCGTGGCCCGCCGGTCCCAGAAGTGCTGCATGTTCTCCCGCTTGAAGTCCGCGAAGATCTCGTAGCCGATGCGGTGGCGGCCCAGCTCCGCCGCCGGCCCCGCGCCGCCGCCCCCCGGCCGCCCCCCGGCCGCGGCGCCCAGGACGATGGCCAGGGAGTGCGGGGCGATCTGCAGGCACCGCTCCGCCCTGCGCGGCATGGCCGCTCACCGCCCGCCGCCGGGCACGGGCATGGGCACGGACATGCCTTCCCGCGGACGCGCTGCCTCCCGCGGCCGGCTGTCCACGCTCCGCGCCGCTCCGCCCCCGCCACGGCACGGCACGGCACGGCAGGGCCCGGGCCGCTCCGCCCCCGGCACACCCCCGGCACGGCGCGGCGCGGCACGGTCCGGCACCGCGGGCGAGGCGGGGTCGTTATTCCGCGGCTGCCGGTCCCGCAGCGGGCAGCGGCCGCCGTCTCCCGGCCGGGAAGCCCGCGCCCCACCGCCCGCCTCCCTGTCCTATCACGGGAGCACCATCGCCAGAAACGAAACGAGCCCGCTGCGTGTCCCGGCTGGTGGTGTAGGCTTCCCGGCACCCCCCGGTTCCGGAGACCTCACCCTTCCCTTCCCCGTGTGCAGCACAGGGGCATCCCCCAGCCGCTTCCAGATTATCCCAGCAAGTCTCACGGTCGTTATATTTGTGCTTCTTCCAGTGGTTGCACAGCTGCAGGTAAAATACCTAGTGAGCAGCACTGACCCCGCTGCGTCCAAACGGCCACAACCACCTTCTTCACCCGTAGTAATCCTGTGTCACTTTGTGTCTTAGGGGTACTGAAATCTGAGAGTGACGGAGCAAGCGCAAGGTTCACTCCTAACTTCCGTGGCTTTTTTCCAGCAGTTTAATATTTTGCCTCCTCTGTGCTCCAGGTCACCAGCTGCCTGCGAGGCTCGAGGGAGAGCTCAGCAAAAATGGGCAAGGTACGAGCAGAAACGGAGGGGGTCCTTCCCGGCAGAGCCTGGCCTGGGGTGTGTGTCAAGGTGGTAGGTGGCTGCTGAGCTGCAGGCGCTGGCAGCAAGGTGCCAGTTACGCCTGTGAGAAGGCAGATTTAGGAACCTCACTCCTGTCTTCTGTAGCAACCCTCAAACCCACAGCAAAACTGAGTCTCAGTTCTGAAAACAGGGCTTGAGTTCCTGAATTGACTGTAGCTGTTGGATGCCTTGGTGCTGTATGGACCGTGCGGGTGGCTTCAGCGGCACCCTCACCTCGCCCCGGGGAGTGGGGCACCACGGCACTGGGGAAACGGGCAGCGAAGCGTGGGAATGCACCGGAAAGGCGAAGGACATAAGGAAGAAAACTGTGCCGTAGAGAAGAGGGGCAAGAGCGGGGGCAGAGGAGAGGGGAGTGAGAGGAGAGAAGAGGCAGCGGCCACTCTGCCGGGCAGTGGTTTAAGAGCTGCAACTGAGGAGGCTACAGCCACCACAGTCTGCACTGTGCACAAGCTACGGTGTTTTGCCTGTTACTCCTGAATTCACTCACACCAACATCGCTTGGCACTTTTGGCCCCCTTAAACTATCTCCTGTTCAGTTCTAACTTCATTCAAATCCTGTGGCACCCTCCATCTAGTTTCATCCATTTCCTTCTCCGGGGCACTGTATAACAATCAGGCTCCTCTGATATTCCTGCTCCCTAGTTTTTGGGTTTCATCCAGTGCTGTCTAGGCACTGTACCGAGGAAGGCCAAATGTACCAGCATCCCAAAGAGTTTTACGAGGACGCAAGCTGTACAAAACCAACTCTACCAAAGGGGAAATTAGCGGTAAAATAAATTGTCCAGAATCACAGTGAGTCATTTTAAGCCAGCAGCAGAGCCTTTTAACGCTGGCTCACAAGTCTCCAACCCCTTCCCAAATATCCAGCACAGAAAGATCTCAAGATGCCCCTTGCCTCAGCCAGCAATAGTTTTGATGATGCTGTCAATATTTCAAAGGAGCACTTCCACATTGTCATTCAGCCCTAAGCTTTGCAAGAGGACCCCCTGGCATCCTCATTGTCCTCCAAACTGCTTCCCAGAGATCACCTGAGCCGTTGATTGCCTGTTAGAAGAGCTAGTCTTAGTGTGTTGAAACTACTGTCATGATCTTGTCATACCTGTGTTATTCTTACCTTGTGCCTTCCTCCTCTCTGCATTAGCCTTTTATCTTGCCCATCATACTTGCATTTCACTTCTCCTGGGCAGGGCTCACCTTTGTGTTGCCTTTGTGTGGAGCACATCACATTGACATCTCAACCGCTGATCAGAGTCACCAGGTAACTTAAGGGATTGAATGGGTTTTCAGTTTTTATTCCTACCTGCAAGAACAAAGGAGCCAAATTAAGCCTTTTGACTGTTTTTAGGTTTCTGCACCAGATACGTACTGAGCGTTTAGATGCGGGGCCCCACATTTTGCCTACAGCACCCAAATCCCAAGTGCTAGCCAAATCTGTGGTCCTTCTGCTGCCTCTGAAAAAAGCATGTGTTCAGCGCAGCATGCCTGGCAGCCTTTGGTCACGGCATTGGCATTGCTCTCTCCATTAGCTGAGCTCCTTTCCCTTTCGATACTAATTTCTGAAGCAATTGGTGTGGCGAAACATGCCACGCAGTCATTTTCTTCCCCTTGCAAGGGATTTGCAGTAACACTTGAGGGCTGTCAACATCTTCCCTATCCCTGGCTTGTTCTCCTGTAAAGGCTAGTCCTCAGCCTGCTAATCCTCTCCCACCCTGCTTTCATCACCTCTTCCCTCGCGCTGCTTCACGCCTCTCCCCTGCGCCGGCAGGCTGGCCCTCCCTCCCTCTGTCCCTCCATCTGGCGCTACCCCTCTCTGCAGCTTGCACACATGCGATGTCACACACAAGTGTAATGGCAAGGTAACAAAAGAGAGGACGCTATAATTTGCCCAAAACATGGACAGAGCACAGCGCTTGTGGCACAAATCAAAATACACCATGCGCCGGGGGTTAGGTGCCGTCTCCGTAACAGCCAGCGCCAGGATTGCCTGAGCCGGACCTCGAGGCCCCGGTTAAGGGACTCCCCTTGTTTCGAGGGCCTGGGAAAAGGCTGTGGACAACAAGTATGTACTGAGTAAACTGTTCATCATTCATTATTCCCCTTTTCTTCCCGTTTCATTACTGATTCAAACGATTTTTTTGCCTCAGAATTTTGGAGGTTTTGGTTTATTTTGGTTTATTTACGTTTTGTTGCTTGCCGGTTTGGGGTTGAACAGCATCTCCTTCTTTTTCATTCACTCTCACTTCAAGGGACTTCTTCCAAGCAATCAAGATCTATAGCCAGAGCAAAGCTGATCTGGTATTTCCCCGTAGAAATACAAGCAAGCAGACAGCCTACAATCTTCTTATGGCCAAGTAATGAAAGTGGGTGAAGTGAAACTCCTAAGTGCATCTGAAGTGTTTGGAAAGGCAGAAGTTTTGCTAGCGGGGCGAAACCCTTGAGGATTTAGCCACGTCTCTTTGAAATGCATCAGCAGTGGCAGGAGGCCCGCAACAAACCACCTTATTTATTCTAGGTAGGAGCAGAAAGCCAAACAAACCTGATGGAGCTGTGTTCTCCAGCTGTCTGTACCGCCTGATCCGGAGCTCAGGTGTGGTACCTCTGTCTGCTGCAAACGTCTCCTTATTAAAAACTCCCTGGGAAAAGAGTATTCCCCAGAATTTGTCTAGGGCCACAGAATGGAAAAGGCGGGCTGAGGTGAAATACGTATATTTAATGGTGGTTGTGCCTCCTTGATTTGTACGTGGTAAGGCAAGTTACACAATTTCACAGCCTACATAGTATGTCAGCAAGAAATCTGCTTCACATGCAGTATTCAGGCAAGCACTTTATTCAGGATTTATTCTGTGAGGGTTTTTGAAAGAGTATTTCCTATCGGAAAACAATTTTTAAAATCTCTCTAGTGGTTTTATACAAGAAGAAGTGATACCTTCCCTCCTTATTTTCCGCCCAGTGTTGTTGCCTGGTGAGAGTCTGCACACTTCCCAGCCAAGTCGCCTCAGTCCCAGGAAGAAGTTGCTCTTACCATTATGTGGGGTTTTGGGTGCCTGAAGTGTTTGGCAAGAAACTGCCAGCTACAGGATGGATTTTTAAGATATTTCTGTCAGGGCTTTTTTTGAACACACCTGCATCTATTCCCATGTGGAAGGCTGACTGAAGCTGGAGACTCACACTGGCGGCCCAGTGACACAGAACTCAGTGTGACTGCCATCACCAAATACGGCACTTACAGCAGCCCTAACGAGACCAGAGTTTACAGACCTCGATAATAAATTTTGAGAAGAGTTGCCCTCTCCTCCTACCCCAGTAGAGAGCTACATAGCCTGGCCAGACTTGCTCAGACGTGGAGTCGATGTAAACTGACTCTGGCTTCTGGTTTTGCTACTGTGGACTTGCAGGTAGGAGAAGGGCCAGGAGCAGGTATGTCCGTAACACACAGGCCAGATGCTCTTCTTGTCATACCCTGAGAAAAACCAGGAGCAATCTCAGAAGAGTGAATGCTCTAAAACAATGGAGATCATGAACAGCGGTGGCAACTTGCATCTAAGAAAAGCAAGATGGTGGAAGGGGCGTGCTAGTAGTCGTTCCTTAAAACTCTTCCCAGAAGTGTGGCAGCCTTTCTAGGTAAATATAGCTCTACCTTTGCCTAGTTTGTGTCACATGAAGACACTGATTTGCCACCAAGAATTCCTAAAACAGCACCTCGTTTAGCTTTACCTTTTTTTTTTTTTGGTAACCAGTTTTTGTAATACAGGGATAATAATTCTTCTCGCATTTGTAAAGTCCTTTGAGACCTGCTATTAAAAATCATCCCGGGAATGGTTGTTTGACAATTTCTGCTCCAGTAGGAGGCAAGTATTTCTGCACTCAGTCCTGTCCTTCCATCCTCCATCAAGAAGCCCAGCTCAGAAGTCCTTGCTCAGGCAGAGTTCCCAGTGAAGTCAATGGGAGTTTCCCATGTTAGGAGTCATGAGCTAGGTCCAAACTAAACACCCAACTAATAATCAGCGTAGGAAACAGCTGACTGCACCATTTTTAAGCTCTGCACTTTTACCTGACTCAGACTTGCTGGCATCAAGAAGGATCCCGGGGGCAGGATGCGACCCGAGGGAGGAGAGGAGATCCCTGGTTATGGCAGGTGTGCCCATCTTCCTCTTCAGGAAAATCTTTGGCAACGGTATTAAATCTTTGCAATGAAGTGACTAGCGCTTGGATAGGTGAGCCGGCAGGTAGACAATTATCTATTGTCTGCTTAACAATAGCCTACACAGACTGGGGAAGTTACGCTGACCAGGAGAAAAATCACCTCCTAGCAGACACGGAAAACAAGTTCCCACTTTACTCACAGGACACGTATAATACAAGGTACAGGTCTCTCACATTCAAACTCAGGTGCCTACGTTTAGACAGGTAAATAACACCGCACCACCACCCCTGGATTGGAAAGCCCTTTCATTTTATTTATTCATGAAGTTGCAAAGAGGGAATTAAGACTTACAGATGTTTTGAAGGCAAAAAGCTGGTAAACAGCTCATCACAGTGGGGCAGGTAAATGGGGCCAGAATAGATTCCCTGCATGGGAAATTCTTGACTGTATATTAATAAGGAGGAAAGAGAAGGGTATGTTTATATCTTAACCCTCTAAATACATCTATCTAGAGTAGAGAAATTTTTATGTGCCTTCCAACATATAATTGCCTCTTATCTGCTGCGATATTGATGGTTGCTTTTGGCCAGATTACAGCCAGACACTAAGGTGGGGGCTTAGATGATGTGTTTGATAGAAATGAGATTTTGTTTCAAACTCTGCAGTTGCGCTTTACTGGAGCCATAAAGGACTCAATACTTGCAGGTAACACGCAATATTAATTATTGAAATGGCACAGCAGTTTGCCTAAAATATCTGCTTGTTGCATTGCCTTGCATGAACCACAGAAAACACATTCAGGCAGCTCAGGCCCTGATACACCAAAAGAACTGGGTTTTGTATTTATGAGTCCCCTACCAGTAATGGAAAGAAATTGTGAGTGAAATGGCCATTAATTTTCATGAGCACTCTGGAAGAAAGAGCAATAAAATCTATTTCTCTCTCCTTTTTCACGTTTCCTTTCACAGCCCGTGGCCTGAAGCATGGGGGGGTCTGCTGACTCCTGACCCCGCCAAGCAAAGGTGTGTGGCTGATCCCGGGCGGTTCTCACATCGCGAGTTAATGACTCCAAAGTCAGCCCAAGGAGATCCGAAGGTCTCCACCAGCCTTGGCATTTTAATCTGAAATTTCTCTGCTTTGAATAGACGTGTTTTCCTCCTACTGCCCCTGCTCATGTAGTGCAAGGCAAGTCCTGTGAAGAAATGCTGCAGGCAGTGCAAAGTTGCACTCAGGAGAATGAAATTACAGTGAAATACGTATACCCTTAAGAGCATGCAAATGTAAATGGCATACACAGGCAAAGCGAGGTAAAGGGAAATCCTTGTTCATGTGACATGCATAGCCGAGAGCTCCAACCTGTACTGGCTCCATTTTCCTGCAGGGACCCTGTTAGACTGGGGGCCGAAAGGAGACTATGGTGACCCGTGACCCTGAACTTTCATTTGGGAAGTATATTCTGTGCCTAAGCAAGAAGGCGAGGTAGGCAGAGCTGACCACTTCTAAATGAACAATTAAATGAACTCTTCCACTTCCAGAAGAAGAATTTAAGCAGGGGATGCTATTGCAATATCCACCTGGGGAAAAATAAAGAAAAAAAATTAAAAATAATAAAGAAAAAGAGGATTCTGCGTGACAAGCCACTCTGCAGGCAGGGTGATCAGCACACAGAGTGTGGGAACCAGAGCTGGGCACGGGCTTTGCAAGCAGCCTGGGCTCTGCCCTGGCAGCGGAGCTGTGGGCGACACGCAGGTGTCAGTCTCAGCTGAACAGCTCTGATGTGGGCTTAAAAAGGGTAGGAATACCATGTCTCTAACCAAAACTGGAGCTATAAAATACTGCGTTGATGGGAACCGAGCAGTCCATCCCTGCAGGTGGGGGTGAGAGACCTTTTCTGGTGCCCCCAGGCATGGGAGGAGCTGGCATAGGGCGGCTGGAGGACTAATTGATGCATGTTGGCTTCTCAGAGACCCCCTTGGTGGCACAGATCTGGGGAGGCTTTCCCAGATCACGGGATGGGGAAGCTCCACGGTCATTTGGCATGCCAATTTTTGGATGACAACACCTCCTTTCTGACTGGGGAAAGGGAAAGCAACCAGTGTTGCTGGTTTTGGGCAAAAGCCCTTTGAGATTTTGCATTGCCTTTCAGGCAGGCGGGCACCCATACTGATATGCAGCAGAGGGATACAGTAAATCAAGATACAAGGGGGCCCCACCTGTGCCAAGACATTCTTGCTTTTCCTGCCACAAAGCACAGGCTGGCCGGCGGGCTCGCTCTCTGTAACTGGCCAGTGACATCTTTCCACTCTGTGCACTGATCCACTGACCACAACTCAGTTCAGAGAATGCAAGCCAGGCTTACAGCCTTCCTCTGGGCTCCTCTAAACCAAGGACATCTCTTTCCAACCCCCAGAGCTTTGCAGGAAGAGCATTTTTGCACTCAAGCAAGGAAAAATGCCTCTGGGAAGGGGGACTAACCACTACCACCACCTCTGCGCTTAGGGGAAGGCTGGATGTAGCAAAGGGTGCTGGATGCCGTGCCTTTTAATTCACTGCTCCCGCTTGCTGCTTCTCCAGCTACTGACATCCTACCAGCATGCATTTAACACATTTGTGTCTTTTCTTGATCAGGACACCAATTTCTGATGTTTCATTGCTTGGTACAGGCGCTTCTGGAAAAGAACAACATAGCCCTGAAAAAGAAATTGCCATCATGGGTTTTTTTGTTCTCTTTTTTTCCTTTTTACAGAAATTTCTTATCCAGTTTGCTCTGTTCAATACTCTTCTCTCTTTTCACTTCAGGCCTGAAGTTTCTTGCCCCCAATCAACTAGTTTAGTCAAAGCTGTGCTTGGTTTACAAATATGAAAGTAACAGGCACCTTACAGCTGCTTACAATAAGCAATTATTACTTTTAAAAACAGTCTGATACCAGTTATGGTGTGGTGCGAATCATCCCCTTTTGCTCTTTTAAGTGGTGAGGGGTGGTGGAATAGCCCAGCAAATGCTCATGTGCGGGGGGGGGGGGGGGAGAGGTAACAGCCACCTTCTCCAGCAGGACCGGCTGCAGCTCTTCCAGCACTGGTTTTGTACCTGTCGGGCGAGTGCCAAGAACTGGCACACGTTAAGATCACGGTGTCTGCCAGCCATCGGCTAGCTTCTCTGCTCCTCCATCATTTACCTTTCACTCAGAGCAAAGAGAGAAATACGAAGGTTGATGGGCTGGATGCTCACTTTCAGGTCCCCTTTGGCAACACGGAATGGGTGAAAAGGGTGGTGGGGTGGATGTAAGAGAATTTATTCCTGGTTTAACAGCCCTTCATTATAGCTAAGCCTTTTGCATAAACAGCGATTTGGCTTCCCATCACCTGAACACTGCCCCATTGCATTAGACTTTTTATAATAGCCGTAATTGCAGATGCAAGCTCTGCTTTTATTTTATGGGAGCCGAGGTAAACCTGCCCGATGTCACAACTGGAGATCCTCAAGTACAGCCAAGTCCGTGAGGCAGCGTCTCCCCGACGGTGGGGTTTGAAGTGTGAGTCATGGCAAAGAGCTGCTGGTTTCCTCGCTAGCCCTGCCTGCTCTGGGGACTGAGCTCTCTCGCAGGTATTTTCAGCAGCCATCCTGCTGCTCTCCTGCCTCCTCCCTTTGCCTTGGCTTGTCAGGATTAGACAGTTTAACCAATGACCCCGGTTGTCATCAATCTCAATATTGAATGCACCGAGATAATACAGGCAATTCTCTGCTCTGTGGAGACAGGCATTTATGAAGTATTTGTGAAACCATTTTGGCTAAAGAAGACAGACAGCTCTATTTTGCACCTCATATTGCCTGACAGGTGTGGACACACCCTGGGATAACTCTCTTGTCATCCCAACTAGAAGGTCAAGAGTCTACATTTGACAGAGAGAATCGCCTTTGGCACTCCGACAGAAAAATGAAAACACAGCAGCATCCAGGAAAAAAAACCCAACCCCCTTTGTAAACCAGGTGTGCCAGATTTAACATTTCCCAGAGCTTAATTCCTTTTAAATTTTGTAGCTCCTCTTTGAAGATTATCCACGGACCCAACACCAGGCTAAACCAGAAAGTTTAGCTTTTGTTCTTCTAATAGCCTTTATCGGCTTATTGTTTTAAACATGTCAGGCATGGTGAGCCATGGCTATGTCTCCACGCCGCTCCTCTTCTCTCCTTTCCTCCCCATCCAGCACCGCCCATCCTCCCCTCTCCTCTCCCTCACTCATTTTCATGCTTTCCCTAGGGGTCTCCATGCAATGCCACCCTGTGTTTCGCCGCCGTCCCCAGCGCGCGGCAGAGCTCAGCTGCGGAAGAGGAGAGCAGAGGATGGCCTCGGTCACAACGGCAGTGCTGCTGTGACCCCACCGTGGCTCCTGGGGGAAATCCCAGCCCCACCGGGATGTGGAGGGTGGGCTCAGACGGAAGGTTCACCGAGAGCTCAAGAGCTTGGTAGTGGGGCTGTAAGACGTACTAGGGAATAGTGTGAGCTCTCCTGGGTTATCTCTTGGGCTGGTGTAAATTTCAGCAGCTAAATCTGAGCCCACTTCATTGGCAAATGTCAAACCCAGGACAAAACATCATTTCCTGCTAGGGTAGCAAAAATTGTAAATAAATTTTCTCTTGATTTTCATGGAAATGAGGTTGTCTGTTTATAAAAATGGAGGCATCATTGCTTCATATTTGTGCAGAAGATAGTTACATGATAATAGCCAAGAATCAGATAATTTCTTTGCATGGAAGAGGTGGGAATGAGTATTTTTTACCATGGGTGTTATGGGAAGAGCTTTGCCAGGGTATGCAGTAGATTTAGAAAAAATCTAGTTAGACTTTTCCTTCCCTTTGCTGTAGGAAATGCTGCAAGTTACAGAACCTAACAGCCAGCTTTTGTACTCCTGCTTCCCAGAGCTGAAAGAGCACATTCAGAGATGCTGCAGCTATCGACCGTGGTCAGCCCGTACTTGACCCTGTAGTCCTTTTTGAGGCCAATCTACTGTTGCTTTCAAAGTGTGGATGGCTTCGGGTGGTTCATACTGACACAGGCTTGAGGGAGGCGTGAATTTATTGGAAGGGAGGAGGAAGGAGGAAACCTCAGGGTTTCCTTACTTACCTTTCAGCTCACGCTGCCTCCTCGTATGAAGCACTTGAGGCGGTGCAGCTGGGAAGACCCCCATGGAGATCAGAGCGGGACATAACCCCGCTGACTGGCCGGTGGCTGTGGCAATCCCGCTTCAGCAGGTACCACTGGGCAGTGCTGTACAGAGGAGAACAGGAGCAGTTGGGCTGACTGCTGCTAATCTGAGCCTCGATGGCTTCTGTTTTCAAACTCTTGATCTTTTTGACACTTGTGGCAATGTCCACAGAGCCCATGGGCACCCATGGGGCTCTGGCAGCAAGTCCTGTGTCTTGCCCCACACCCTTAGCTGTGGGCACCCTCGGGGGAAACCTGGAAGCACAGCCGAGTACAGCTGACAGCAGAGCACGAACGGGCGCACATGGCACTCACTGAAAACCAAGGGTGTAAGAACTTGGGTTGATAATGTTGGGGTAATGAGGGACCTGGCAGACCCGCTGCTCCACCAGCATTGGGTTAGGTGGCCCTTGGAGCTGGGCCTCCAGTCCGACATCTCCTCCTTCCCTGGGGCCAGAGGAGGAGAAGGGGAGGAAGAAGGTGGCAGGCAGGCCAGAGTAGAGAGGGGATGGCTGGGTCATCCCTCTTGCTGGGGGGCAAAGCCCTGAGGGAGCCTTCCTCGAGCCCCGAAGTGGGCAGCTCACATTCACACCCTGTCATGGCTCAGGTTGAGGAGGAGCTGGGGTTCATCCCTGCCAGGGGTCTGGGAAAGCCCCAGTGGACAGCGCCTGCTGCAGGGCATCATGTGAGTGAACAGCTCGGAGCACACTGGAAACTAAACATGATGGAGAAGCAGAAAAATCACAGTTCACAATTTATGTAAGTTTGGGGGCTTTTCTTCCAGAAATAGCTATACAAGATGTATTGCAAAATCAGTCACTGGTGTGCATATATCCCCAGGAGACTTTACAAGAGAGGGATCCCTGCAGCATACCCCCTGCTTCCAACAGCAATGCAAACCGTGGCTCCAGGACACAGCAAACAGAGCGCAGCTCACCATGCAGGGTCTGTCTGTTGTTCACCACATGACCAATTCCTGTTCTTGGTGCTAGCTGGCTTTCCAAGACAAGGGCAAGGAAAATACCCAGCTGATTTTGAAATACCATGTGGTCACTAAAATGTAATTTTATTATTTTGTGAGTTATCAGCAGAACACGTGAGGGTCAGTGCAACGCCTGAGCAACAGCACAGGGTGGGAAGGGTGTTTGGGGCACGTCTTAGCTCTGCGGGCTAAGATTGGTGTGACTTCAAATACAAATCCAGAGCGTGGAGCAAGTGCACTGATGCTATTGGGAGAAAGACAGTCTGCAAGCAAGAGAGGAAGTTTTAACCAAGTATTTACCAAGCGTCATTAACCCAAAGAGAACTGAGAGCTTCCTAGAAAATCATCTCTCTGAGGCTTAGTGGAGTCCAAGTGGAAAAGCCCATCCCTTATTTTTTAGCGGGGGGGGGGGGGGGGTGTTACCGTGGAAACTTAAGGAACTGCAGCATGGGTCGCAGCTGCCCCAGGAACGTGTTCCTGGGGAGCGCCTGGCAGCTTGCTTCCTTCCAATTTGTGATTACAGGGGGAAGAAACTCCAGGAGATCCAGAGCCTGGTTTGCAGGAGACGGTCATCGGCTTTATGACCTAAGAAGGCAGGTTACTTGCAGTAAAGCCATACAGCGGAGTTCAAACAGCCAGTATTTGTTGATCTCCTCATATGGAGAAATTAATAAAACATCTAATTAATTTACCTAGAAATAGGACAGCAATCACAAGCCAAAGTTTACCACAATGATTTGCATTACAGTAACAAACATGTAGCTTAATCATAGCTGTACATCTCTATTTCCCTATAGAAAATGCTATGCCCTCTCCCCATCATGGATGGCTCATAACTGATAGTGCTTGTAAGTAATGCCGGTTTTCCCCTAGCAATGAAATCCCAGGTAAGTCCCACGTGCTCTGCTCAGCAGCGCATGTTTCGTCCCACCGTACAACCCTGGCACAAAGAGCATCGTGCCAGATTCCCCCAGGTTCAAATGGGCACAGCTCCTTCCCAGTCAGTGAGGCAGCATCAGGTTGCTCCTGCAAAGAGTACGGCCCCTTAGGGACATGTAACTAACCTAGGAAATAGAAAAACATTTCTGTTAAGTTACCCCGTGTACTCAGTAGTACCTGGCTGAGGGGGATAACAGCATTCCTCTCTCACTACCTAAAAACTCCTTCACTGAATTCATTAATCATTCTTATCAGCATCCCCTTCGTTCCTGGGCTGTAAGCGTATTTGAACTAAAAACTTCTCAAGTCCAAATCCACTCCGAGTGATGAGTATCTTCGAGGTCATAAATTAACACAGGCAATTGCTATGTTACCTACATGAAAATCTTCAGTGGAGCAGTGACCCTGAGAGACTCTATTAAAAGGTAACATTTGTCTGACCTCTCTGCAACCTCCTAGCCAGGTAAATGTCTTATAAACAGGTTATTTTGTAGCAGATAACAAAAATTAGCGTTTTCCTTGTTATAAAGAGGCTGGTAGTTAAAAACTGGACTAAAATATCTCTATTTTGCTTTCTACTTCCTAACGTTGGCCCACAGAAAAACCATCATACAGAAAAGCAAACAGTAAGCATTCTAATATTTTTGAGTGCATTTCTAATTTCCTTCCCTCTGTGATTATCATATATATTTTGATATTTATTACAGCTGTTTGCTTTGTCACTTGTGAACTATCTTGAGAGAGCACAGCTTTTACGGCCAAGAGGAGTCCATTACTCCAGCACGTATGTCCGGGTACCAAGCTTCCAGGAGATGTTAAGGTGGGGTGCCCCGATGTCAGTAACAAAACACAGGATGTGTGTGTATATATGTGTGCGCGCGTGTGTGTGTATGTATATGCCTATGCCAGGCTTATAGCTGGTGACTCTGGGAGGGACTGGGTGCTGGCTGCTGTGACACAGCTCCATGGTTTTGCTTACGTTTTAGGGCTGAAGCAGACACTTTCAATCCCCCCCAGCTGAGGCTGCAAGGCAGCCACCCCTACTTCTACTGCTCGCAAAAACAGGTGGCAAGAAGATTTCTAAAATGGCATCATGAAATCAAATGGTGAAGAGAAATCAGCTAAGTGCACCCCATGCTGCAGGCTAATGGACTATCTTCTGTGCAGGACAGGGAACTGAAATACAAGGGGTTTTATCCTCGTTTGGGTATTCATTGCTGTTTTACTGGAATTTATTTATTTCACTGGCATACATAGGTGTATGTATATATAAAAGCTACATAATGAGAACCATCTGGATTCAATATATTACATATAATTACTTATTAAAATAGTTTGGGAAATGCATAATTTAAATACTGGTTGGCAAAAAAAAAAAAATCAAGTATGGAAAACCAAATATTTTTTTAAAAGTTCTAGCTTTTCCTTTAACTACTTGAAAATATTCAAAAACCCCACAGTAATTGCTAAAGAGTGCAGATAAGACAGAAAAGCTAAACATTTGCATGCAAAATAGTTTACAGGGAGAAAGTATGTGCATGCTGTAAAGTAGAAATACTGTCGGAGGATGAACAGTTAAACAGTTTAGAAAGAATAAATGAAATCTCAGCCTGAAGGTCAGCTTTGAATGTCGCAATGGAATCAGATACATTTTAGCAACTCCTAAATGCAGGCAAAAAAATGCCATCTACACGTTTTCATTTACTTTCCAGGGAGAAATTTTTGACTCCCAGATCTCCCCATCCCACTGGCAAGTTCAGACTATGGTAACTAGCACGCATAGTTAACATAGTTTTGCATTGATACAACACATCCTATAAGCATGGCTATACAAACATGATTGCCTTTGCACAATATCATGTTTCCCAGCAAATTATCTAAAGATCTGGCAAGGAAATTTGACATAATTTTCTTGAAAAAACTAGAATAGAATATTTACATTCTGTTCAGGTGAGGGAATTTATACTGTCTTGAATAAATCTTTGGGGTTTAGTTATCCAATGCTTGCCATCTCTTTGGAAATAAGAAAAATGACAACACTGAGAAACGTAGAGTTTTGCTTTCTTAAAATCTGATTCATTCCCATTAGTATTTGAAACATATATTCCTTCTTCAGCCTCCCCCCCCCCCCAATTATAACTGTTTCTGTAAGGCTTGCAAAGACAAAGGACAAACAAAATTAATCTAGTTTATCTTTTTTCATTTATCTTATCACACTCAAGTCGACCTAATGTAACACCCTGCAATGTGAAATGGTCTTGCATTTTGTAAAGTTTCAATAGCGATGAGACAACAAAGCAAAGAACGTGAAGCCTTCTGCAGTAAAAGGCGAGGAAGGTTGGTTACTTCTAACCTGAGGGGCTTTAAGATATATGACCAAATACGCATACACCAAGGTGGGAGGCTTTCCAAGCTCTGGATCACACCCCTTGGGGTGTGAGAGAAGAGGTGGTTTAGAAACTGGGTAAAAAGGGAGCAGGGCTCTTTTAGGCAAATTGTCTAGACAAGTTAGAATTGCTTTCTCCCAGAAGGACTTTGAAATAGAAGAGAAAGAGCGAACAACCATCTTTTAAATGCCGATGTGAGCATGCGCACGAGTAACACACCGTGAAGAAGCCACAGT
This sequence comes from Aptenodytes patagonicus, assembly GCF_965638725.1. Classification (NCBI taxonomy): domain Eukaryota; kingdom Metazoa; phylum Chordata; class Aves; order Sphenisciformes; family Spheniscidae; genus Aptenodytes; species Aptenodytes patagonicus. The sequence continues at coordinate 37,786,558 of NC_134952.1, forward strand.
TAATTGGTAGGTAACGATCCCTTCCCCTGTGAGCTGCTGTCGCTACGCCTAGTCACGCTGCAGGGAACACTGAGCAATCTCCGCCAGTCTCTGCAGAATAAACAAAGATGAGTCTCAGAGCTGCGTTAAGACTGGAAACTTCTCCTAGCCCTGCACCATGTCCGAGGTTCCATAGCAGGAGAGTGCATATGCACGTTCCCACACGGGGCAATGCCAAGCAGTATTCCTTCCTAGTCCAGAGGCTGCTGGAGCGCTCTCAGAGCAGGCTTTTATCACAGAAATCCACGGGCACAATCTCACGGAAGGACCCAACGCAATCTGCCGTAGAAACAAAGTAAGGAGTGCTTTGCCCTGAACAAGCAGAAAGCTAAGGCATGCCTAACAACCAAGGTGCAAAGGGCATTTCAGCCGTAGAGTTCTGAGGTCCAGGAAAGGCAGCAGACCAATTAGTTCCCTGACTAGTTGCAAAAATCAGGGCTCATTCTAGAGGAAACTTGCAGAACTTTGAGAAAAAAAAATTATCAGGAAATACAATGACATAAGGGAGATCAACCAGAAGGTCACAATGATCGCTGGAAGCAAGTACCTATCTGCAGAGGCAAGCGAGCAAGCAGGAAAGCGTGCTGCCTGGGTGTGAAGTGAACCTTCGAGCAACCTTCCTGGGAAGCAGGGACCTCGCTCCTGCCGAGCCCCCTCCGCCAGCAAGGGGAAGGGCAGTCAACCATGTTCTGCACGGATGGCACCCTTACTGGTGGAGAGAGATCACCAATATCTGAGAAGCAGAGCAGAATAGCTGGGATAAGTTTTAACCAGTTTGTGTATTTCAGGACCAGTCCACATCTGTATTATCTGAAGTTATCTCCGTGCTTTTTTGCAGAGCACGCAGAGGTGTAGCCTAGCATAATAGCCCTTAAATTAAGCAGGATTAAACAGGTTCGAGGTAGCACTTAATACTTCTGCTAGGTTTGTTCATCCCTCATTTGAAAATAAATAAATAAATAAATAAATAAATAAATAAATAAAATCTAGGGTTTACTTTAGCAGAAACCTCAAAGCAGTTGAAGCTATTTTTCCCCTTAACTAGTTTTATCAGACTACAGTACCCAGAACCATCCCCATGGAGAGCTCTAAAGAACCAATTCTCTAAGATTGTTTTACACATTATATAAACTTATTTTCTGAACCTTCTTTAAGCACAATGGCTAATAGATTCTAATTTTTATTGACTACAGAACTCGCTTTCAGCAGCACTTTACAGCTACTCAACAACCATGTTCCTAGTGAGGTAAGAAGTGTTACGAACCATTTTGCAACCCAGTGTGGTGAGGCAATGGGACAAACCTACTAGGCTAGTAGAAGCTGCCTCGGTACCCCATCGAGCAAATGTCTGTCAGGGCACACCTGATACCCTGAAAACTGAGAGACGCAAAGCAATCTGCATAGTCATCCTGAATTTGAGAAAGCTGAACACACTTTGTCACAAGTCCTGCACAGGTCTCCATCCTCCATTTCAGTTAACCAGGTAAAATGTCTAGTCCTTGGAACAGAGCAGAGATTACTGCTCTTAGCCCTATCAGTCTCTTGTCAAAAGCATCCCTGGAGGAGGACAGGGTACAATACCCATGTTCGCTGTTGCTCTTCTTTAGCCTAACTTCTTCACTGAAGAGACATTAAGGAGCAGGAGCTCATTGTTTCTCAGAAAAGGAAGCAGCAGAGCAGGTTTAAGGAATGAGGTGCTTTTGAGATAATTTTTTCTTCTTCCTACACTGCAACCTCAAACCTGAAGGAGAGTCATGGCAGAAGTATTCTTACCTAGAGACTTCTGATCTCCCAAGCGAAGGCAGAGAAAGCATGAAGAGAAAAGCCTTGTTCATTAGGACATGCAAAAAGGAAGGTGGTAGAACCTCCAAGACCCCTGTGTAAATCAACGGTGTGAGAAGACATCATGCAAGACCCTAAAAATTGATCAGGAATTAAAATCTTTCTTTTACTTTCACTTTTCCTGAACTTCTTATAACTAGAGTTTAGTGGTCAGAAGCAATGAAGAAGGGATAGAGTACCTGTCTTTGCTCCAGACTTCACTGTAGGCCAGGAGATCTGAGATGATAGGACACGTTCTTCCCCTCATGCACTTGGTAGCATAAAAGGGGAGGAAACGATATTGCTAGGGCTCAGTCTCCAGCTCAGTAGCAGTCTGAACATGTTGATTTCAAACTTTTTGCCCTGAAAGCTATTTTTAAACTAGAGTAAAAGTAGCTTCTCTTTTCTTTGATGTTTAATTAGTTCCAATTAAAATAGACTACATTTAAGTAGTATACATTGAAGTTTGAATGGTGCTCATCAAAATACAGTAAACGATAAGAAACCAGCACTTACACCGAAGTATATGTGCCCTTTTTATCTCCTCAAGACTTCCAAAGGGATTTGGGTTATGAATCACAAAAACATTCCCCTCAGCATTAGAGTCTTATGAGTCAGTAAGACAGTCATCATTAATCACTTCTCAAGCATTTTTAACAAGGTGGTTCCTGCTTGCTGCATGTTTTCATCCACATCAGTCATTTACACAGCATAAAAGGTGTGCCTAGCACTTTACAGACAGCTAAGACAAAAATCTTTTGCTTTGTAGTGTTTACAGCTACAATAAGATCACACAAAACAAGAAAAGATTCTCTTTGCAAATGAAAAAAAAATAGAAATTACAACGATGGCAAAGTAGCAAGTAATTTTTTTTTCCATGCTGTGAGATAAGTTTGCATTTCTGTATTTCTACATTATTTTTATACTTTTTTTTTTTTACTACTCACCATTTTAAGTAGAAACCTATTTACACAATTCACTTAAGACTTTAATATCATTGTAACCATGAAAGCATTTTATGCCCTCCCCTTTCTGAAAGGAATGCAAATCACTATTTGGTGTTAAGACTGTTGGGGGGGGGGGGGGAGGCACCCCAGTTCTACACCGCACACTTACACCACTTACATCAACATGTCTTTTAAGAAGCAGTAGCAGAGGTGCCAGAGTTGCTGTAAGCTGAGTGGCTACTTAAAAAAAAAATCTGGAAGTGAAATACATTTTCCACTCTTAAATAAAGAGATACGATACCTGTTCCGTGACTGCCACTTAGTTCATGATATTTAAGCAAAGAATAAGGAAGGTTTCATTTGTTCTTCCCAGCATGGTTTGTCAGTCGCCTTCTTTTCCTCCTCTATACACTGAAAAAACTCATAATATAACTACATCTGCACTCCATGGAAAAGCTGTATATGCTCACGCATATTTTTTCAGGACTGCCAGTTAGCCTACAGTCCTTTCACCGGGAAGGAATGTTTACATGCTTCTCTAATGCTTTTCTCCAAGTAGTACAGCTGTTATTTTAGACTTCAGTGCCATAAGTGAATGTATCAGCCCACAAGACAGACCAGAGTTATGAAACAACAGCTGTGAAAACAATGCAATTAAGGACACAGTTTCAGAAGTACTCTGTTACAAGCTGTTTATTAGAGCTTCACTTTGACAATAAATAAGGTATTTCCCAAGCAATCAAAATGTAATTATTTAGAAAGTTAAACAACTGAAGTTTTCACAATGCATTTTTTTATATACATGATTTACTGTATTTTAAACACCAGTTCATCCGGAGCTGTACAACAGTAGGATGTCCATTTTTTAAATTCACACAGCAGGAGACTAACAAGACATACCTTTAATCTGCAAGCTGTGCGTGTAAAAATAATCCAAAAATCATATCAGCTTCAGGTTGGATAGTCCAACTGTTAGGAATTAATCTCTCTGTTCACTAGACTAGCTGTTGGTGAATTCAAATTCGGATGTATGGCTTACCCAGGAGAAATAGTGCCTTTTAGACTTACAGTTTTAAAGAACTAGTAAGCCGCTCAATTCCAATAGTACAACGTAACCATTTGTAGTTTACTGTGCTACTGCACACCCAGTTCTGCCCTCCACACAAGTGGCACAGAACAACCTTCTGTAAAGGATGGTAATTTTCAATGTTGTAAATCTCAGTAATAGTAAGTACAAGCTTTGCACTTCAACTTACTGTTAATTACAAAAACATCTTTCGGTTTTGGTCAAATGAATTAGCATTTCTTCACTTAAATACTCAAGACATTTAATATGCCTTAATAATACTTTTAAGAGTTTGACATTCAAAGTTAACTTCAAAAGAATGTTCCTGTTAAATAAAGCATCAAGTTTTCCCCATGTTTATTCCTTAAAGAAAGTCTACGAAACACTAGTCATTTTTTGTTTGTGGGTTTGTTTTTTTTTTTAAACATTAGTTCTGCTAAGAGTTGCAATTTAAAAATAAAATTTAATTCTTATGGTTTGATCAAAGCTGTGTCTCCAAAGTGAGTTTTACATATTCTGTGCAACATCCCATTTTCTTTAAGTGCAGAGGTACAGGTCTCGAAGTTATGCAGCTGCAATTGAGTTATCATCTGCTTGTCGACCCTGAGGCTTTAAGAAAATAAAAAGACAGAGAATTAAAAAAAAAGGCAAAATACTAAGGCTGTTATGAAACTCACTTTGCAGTACATTGTGTTGATCAATGCAGCTCTAGTACACAAGTGTGGCATTAAGCCTATCCTTACTTTTAATGGTTTCCAGTAGTAGCACAAACATGGAGGATATCCAACCGAAATTTCAGTTTGGCCCAGTGAATACTTGGTAGAGGCCTCAGCTCCTTAACTGCCCTGTTAAATGCCAAGAGCATCTCCGTACACATTTGGACAGCTTAGCACAAGGCCTGGCTGATCAGAGTTCTGAGTATTACTGCAGTATAAAAAGCTGATAGTTATCAATGCATAAAACAGGAATGAGACTGACAGTTTCTTGGAGGAATTTTAAGCAGAATCACTAGATATGGGAGAGAGCAAAGAAGAAGTTTTAAGGAAGAAAAGACGTCCTTACAATAAGGTTTTTTTGAGGTCCTGACAACTCCAAAGCAAAAGCAAAGAATTCTGAAGCCTGAGAGATTCCACAGGAGCACTAAGAACACCACGCTTTTGAGGAAAACAAGCCTTTTGTACTGACTTAGAAGGACATCTTGACAACCAATCTAGAAGAGCCGCTGATTGACAGCATATGTAAAAAGTAAGTTCTGCCTATCTCTTTTGGCTAAAACAAAATTGAAAGAACGCCAGGCCTGTTTCCTGGAAACAGGATTACAGATGTCTGAACAAGTCCATCTCAAGTCATATAAACAAACTCTTCAGGCTCTTTGCTTGCTAAGAGTCTGACTAAAGTGAATACAATATTCTGGAGACAGCAGCAGTGGAACAAGAAAGCATTGGTTTGGGCAACTGGATTTAAATGATTCTTAAAAAGTCAAAGGAAACCTGTGATCTATTTTTCATGACATGATTGAATTGTCTTCAGTTGTACCACTTAAGAAAAAAATCTAGACTGAGCGATTCACTGAGAGGATGTGTTTTTAGAAGTTATTTAGGGAGGTGTGAGATGCCACAGTGTTTCTGAACCTAGTCATATGGGTTGCTCAAACACTTTTTTTTCAGGAGTGCTACAAATTATGGTATTAAAGTATTCCATTATATTTAGCTCACTCCATTGTACTCAAAATACAGACAACTTTAAAACTCATTTTACAGAGTAAGACATGGAATAACAGGGACAGGCTAAGCACATTCAGCTAGTTCATCTAATTGTAACCAAGTACCTGTTGCACTTAAACAGGTTTCCTAAGGATTTTGGCTGACGACACCAATGCACAACCCAAGATTCTTCAAAGCAAATAACTCTGTTACAAGCTGACCATTTTAGTCTGCTTAGAAACACTCAGCTTTGAACAGAGCTGGGGTGGTAGTCCCCAAAAACTGGGCAGGCCCACAGGGAGGCTTTAAACACAAAGCGCTTCTCACAGTCTTACCTTTACAAAAATATGTGTCGGTATGAATCGTCTGAGCAACTGATTAGTGAAGTTTGGAAATCGCAGCAAGTTAACATGAAGAGATGGTAACTGCTGATACCCAGCCATCAGAGGATAGAAGTTATATAACATTTCCTGCTGTGTGCCAGGAAGGATTCTTAATCGGATCTTAAAAAAAGAAAAGAAAAGCCACAAACATAGATAAGTCCTGTGACCAAAAGCAGTCCTCTGTTTACTTTCTATTTATACACTGTTTACTTTCTGAAGTTGGAAAGAATGCGACTATTTTCCTATTCTAGTTAAACTATTACTTCTATACTGAAGCACCACGCTACCTGTAAACAACATGACAAACGGCTCCTAGTCAGGCTTCCATTTAGCCCTTCTTTAAATGGAGTCTGCATCCATGTGTTCTTCCAGACAGAATTTACCATGCTTTAAACATCTAAAAAACGAGTTTGTCCTCTCCGCACATCAGTGTAAGTCTAATCAACGCATTCTTCACTACCAGATAAGCCAGCAGGATCAGTAGATGTGACAATTTTGTACCTGTTTAAGGCCAGAGAACATGAAGGCATCGCTGGGTTCCACTGACACCTCCACATCCTGGACTAAGTTGGTCTTATTTTGCAGGTGATATCTGACAGGTAGGGATTCTCGGACTCGACCAAATGATGGCAGATCTTTGGAAAGAAAGTACAAAATATGTTTTAAAGTTCCATACATAAAAAATAAGTCTAGTCTATTGCAGAGAGCAGTGAAAGCTTTGAAGAAAAAAGATACAATAACTAGTTATCTAAAGCATTTCTGACAAGATTTTTCAGAAAAAAAGGTTAAAGAACAGAACACAACTTCATTACAGCTTTTCAGTAACACTTCTTCAACATCTAGTTACAAACCCCCCAGCTGCTAACACTGTTCAGGAATACTAAGTAGGAATTCACTTTGGTTGCTGCTAGGTATTTTCAGCTTACCAAAACCTTATCAGATACCGTCAGGAAGCTCCTTCAAAATATAACAGGAAAGGATGGCGGAAGAATCTCATTACAAATGAAACCGAACTGAGGAAAGCATAGGAATTCTGCGTGTTCAGTGAGCTCTCCACTCCCCCTCTGCTCTTGTGCAGGTGAAGTGCTAGAAGAGAAACAGTTCACCTGCCCACAAGCAGCTCCAATTCTCCAGGCTGTTTCTTTCCTGGGATGCAGCCAGGGCGTGGGTGGATGAACAATGCTTGCCATAGGCATCTAGAGAAACCTACTGGGAAGGTAGCATCAGCAGAGGTAACTCTGGCCTCTGTGCTGCCACATTACACAGGTCGATCCATTGACAGCTTTTAAGAGAACGGCACTCGTGTAACTACCTTCCAGCTCTTCCCTTGAATTGAAGGGGGGAAGGAGGGGCAAGGCTTGAGGCAGTCTAAGCAATGATATAGTTTCTTTCACTAGCTCCATAATATCCAGCACCAGTTTTCTGTCTTTCGCTACAGTAAATGCAAGCTCTGGATGCTGTAAAAACTTTGGCAGTCCTAAAAATTCTAATTGGGACATACGTGTTGCCAAATTAATATTACCTGCATTAACATGGAGGGGAATACTCTCTACAATCACATGCGGTAGAGTGACGACTGTACTAACAACAGGTACACTTTCCACAGGTGAACTTCTGCAGGAAAAAAGTCAAACGCAGACCATGTTGAAAGTTATACAACATAAAGTATCAAGTAAGTACACCAAAAGAACATCACTTATAATTTTAGTTTAGTCACATATAGTAATTTCAGTGGTGGAAAGAAAAAACCCCAATCCTTATATTGGATTGTTTGAAGCGAGCAAAAAATGTGCCATAGCATGGAGATACAATCGCAAAAGGCAAGTAAGAATACTAAACAGCTCTAAAACTAAATAAAAGCAAACTAGAAGGAAGATATACCTCAACATTTGTCTTGGAAAACTGAGTGAATACATAAACCCACAACCTAGGGTGGGAAAACAGTTAGTTTTCCCATTTAAAAAGTTTTTTTCCCCACTATTGCAAAACTATTCCTTTGACTTGGCTTCTCAAGTGAAGTATTTCATGACTGGAGAAAACAGGGAGCAGAAGGTGACAAAACAGCTTTGTAATTGACCTAAGATCTTACAAAGAAGAAAGCTTCATGGAATGTTAAAACCATAACCACATAATATTTATCTCTTAAGTGAAATTTGTATTTATTCAAAAGTCTAACAAGCTAAGCACTAATTAGTAAGGTCTAAAGTCTAGACAGTGCTTGCTACAGGAAGATCTGAAACAAAAAAAGCTGCACCCTCCCCCCCCCCCCCAAAACAACCCACAAAACAAACACGCCCCACCAACTCACTATCACCCATAAAAACAAACCAACTTATTTCCTCTCCCCAGGCCAAGAGATACTTACCTCTTCCAGGAAATGATATAACATCCAGTTGCCACTCCACTAGCATTAGTAACTGGAGGACATCGAAGGCAAAAGCACTCACTGGCACTCTCACCTGTCTGTAAAACAACTATCAGCAAGATTTTGTTTAAAATCAAAGCGTAATCATTACTGCAGAAGCCACCAAGTCTAAAAATCCAATGTGACAAATACAAGTGTTCAGCCAGAAAGGCCTCTGAAGTGCTTTGCAAAGTATACCTACATAATATATAAATTCAGTAAAGATTGTGAAGTGTCCCAATACATGAAAGGGTGACATATATAAATATATGACAGTTTACCTTCTGAACGGCATTATGAGGTCTTTCATGTACATGCAGAACAAGTCATTGCAAATTTAGAGTTCATACACACACAAAAAAAGCAAAAAACCATCAATTCAAATTCTACACTTCTCCCACAGCAAATTCCAAGACTTCAGCACAAGACGTCTCTCATGTTTTAAAATGAAGATGAACACAGACATTTCTCCTCTCCCACCCAAATGGATGAGAGGTGGGGAAGAGAGGGAACACAAGAAAAAAAAAAATCTACTGGCTTTGAGTTTTCACTCTTTTTTCCTTCTATATTTTTTCCTGCAGTTGAATGAACTAAAAAAAAACCCAACAACAAAACACCTACTTTTTCACTTAGAGAGTGATTAAAAAAAAGTACTAATAAAATAGATGTTTCAGCCATTCAAAATCAGTCATTAATCTTTAAGTCTTACAAGGGGGGGGGGAATCAATCAAAAGGTGGACAGCTGAAGAGCTGGTATCTGAGGGGGTTCATACCTCCTGGCAGTTAGCTCTTTAGGAGCATCAACCAGAAGTCATGAAGCACAATGTGCCAGAGCTGAAGATGAAATCTCATAGTTTGAAGACTGAAAGGACCTGGGAAATAATTGCTGTTTGCCAGGTAACCCTTGAATCTACAGAGGAACTAGAGTCTTGCAAGTCCTTGATGACATGGGTTGACAGCTGCCCCACCATCAGGCAGCCATCCAGATTGCCTCATTTTATTTCAAGTTTTGATAGAATACATACATTTTCACATCTCTGACTCAACAAATGCAAAGACAATGTTTTGTTGGAAGATTTTGGATCAGCTATACTGCTAAGTACTCCACTTATTTGACTTTAAAGCTAACATACTGCACTCTAAAGGTTGAGATCTGTAAGGTTTTTTTTGGTTTGGTTTTTTTTTTTTTTTTTTTTTACATTTAAGCATTAAGTTAAACCGTGTTAGTATAAAAAAATGCTTACTTCTAACTGTTTTTTACAGCCTACCCTGTCTAGCTTCACGTTTTTCAGTTTCATGACTGCAATCATGGACATGGATCACTTTAGCCTTTGGATGCTGCCTCTATCACATGGTAAAGTGTTTGCATTTCAGGAAGTATACGTAGCCCATAAACACTGGAAATATTGGGTATCTTCATGTGGATATCTAAGAAGTTGCATATCAGAAGTACTTTCAGGTGCTTTCCCTTACGTCTGTTATATTTAGAATTTTGGTTACCATCCGTTATTCAAGTCTATTTACTTGATCTACCGAAGTAGAACTACTCTTTGAAGCATATGCGGTCTAAGTTGTGTTCTGGCAAGCAGCTATAGTATTAAGCAGCTTTCTTCTACTTAGAGTTTGATAAGCAAATGCTGTTTAAGGTGTCCTGCTTTCTTACTCCCAACTTATGCAAGAAGTATCCTACTAATAGAGCGCATAGTCTAAGAAAACTTACCATTCTCCACATAAGATTCCAGTTGATCTACTGGGGTCATGGAAGCTGACAGCTGTAGCTGGCTGGTTACAATAGTGAGAGGCCAAGGAGAGGCACTCAGGATGTCTGTCATCAGTAAAAATGGTATATCTGCAAATACTCTGTCCAAGTGCTCCAACTGTCAAGACAGACACAAGATCTGGCTATTTCTAACTAAACAGGGTGCGACTATTGAAAGTGGTGCGATTCCAAAATATCAACAACTTTTCAAAAACATACCTTTGTGGAGACAAATTTGACAGCAACATCAAAAGGAAATACCGTTTCTATGGTTACAGTTTCATCCTGTATAGGTAATGAAAGGGGTGGGAAGAATAGGGTAAAAAAAGTTATATTCAGTTTCAGACCTGGCTACTGATGTCAAAGGTTACTAATGTAAAGTTACTTTTAATCATCATTTTAACTAAGTCCTCCCCAGGGCAGAATGTATCTTTAAGATATTTAAGAATAAACATAGAAAACTTTTCTTCTGATTATACTTACGAAACCAAAGTAAATTGGGCTACCATATTGCTGATTTAGCATTTTTTTAATCTACTAGAAAGGCTTCTAAGAGAGTTGGAATTACAGCCTTTACATTGAGAATATTTCTTGTGTTTCATGAATGTATCTCCAGCAATTGGTGCATCTTTACGTCCTACCCGGTGACACTTGCAGAGGATTTCTTTCCCTTCAACGGTAGTGTTGATTAAGTAAGAAATGTAAACCAGAAACATTCTTGCACCGACTGTTCCACAACGAATGTATATTGGTTTTTCCAGCTGCAAAATGAAGGAGGTAGTATGAGCCAAACTATACCTCAACTACACTCATTAGGCCTAGAGCTGTCCAAAACTTGTTAATCATCTTACTTGGTCCAAGAGGGCAATAGTAGAATGGGTATCATTTTGACCATAAAGAATCTCCTACAACGCATGATCTTAATCATGCAGTGAATGATTTTAATCAGAGTAGCACAGCTCCAGTCGCTTTGCTACTGATGCTCGTCTGTTACTTAACAGCACAAGAAAAGAACCATTACTGTGTAATATATGATATACCCGACTTCTACTTTACTAGTCACAATTTCGGTTTGGTGCAACATCTGCATATTTGATCCTCTACCACACTGAATCACACTTGCTGACTATTATTATCTACTGTCCATTAGGCAGTGCATTTAATTAACAGTTAAAATTAGCCTCCTTATTTTATTTCTTATCTCCCAGCTGTATCATCAGTCCCAGAATATACCTTTTTCCCAAATTCAGTCCAAAAAGGGATATAGCTAAAGAAATACTAAACTACAAGTAAACAATAGGTAAAATATGCCATAAGTATTCCATTTATCAACTCAGATATCTGAAAGTAAACATAAAAGTCCTTCTATGAGAATCTTTTATTAGTTGATCCCCATTTTCTTAAGTGTGATATAGAAAGAAAGTTTTAAGCTTTCACCTTTTCCCCTGGTTGCAAGTCTCCTACAGGGATATCAGGAAGCAGTGCAGGAAAGGAGTCATCACACGCATCTGTTCCATGAAGAGTCACCTGAGTTTTCTGAGTCAGGTTGGCATCTTGCCCTAGGATTAAAAACAGTCTTCATACCCAACACAGGCTTATATCACTGAAGCATGAAAGCAATAACTAAAAATAGTACGATATTCATCTCAAAGCAATGCATGAGGAATTAACATTGTTCATTTGGTTGAGGAAATCTTTCAAAAGTACCAGCAGAGGGTAGATTTGACAACACCTTAAGTTTTCTAACTCGGAGGGTTCACATCCTGCAATGTTTTTGTTTCATCTATTTAGGCCAAAAAAAAAAAAAATTCTCAAAAATCAGAAATCATATCTAGATGTTCCCTACCACATACAGAACACAACAACATGATTATGTGATCCAAGTTTTTCTTGGTACTCTATATGAAGTAAAAAGGAAGTTTCACTGTTCTGTGATCCTTCTGTTTTCAAGAGCATGGCTTAATGATTTTACATCTTTTTAAAATTGTTCTTTCAAATCTGTGTTGAAAATACGTAAAAACAAGTGTATAGATGTTAAATGAAACCATTTTTCAGTCAGACGTTGACTAGAACAACGGCATTACTGCAATCATGTCGGATAGTTTTCAAAGCAAAACAAGCCACATCTTGCCAAAGAGTTGCAACTGTGGAAAATATATCACCTTCCCTATAAATGAAATGTCAAATTTCAATTGTTCTTTTAATGTAATCAGCAAGCCCACATTGCATATCACGTGTTAAGAGTCAAGATCAAGTGGTGAAAAAAAGTAAAAATCAAGACCAACTATTAAACACTGCTTTAGGAGCCAAGCCCAAACATCCAATTAAATAAGTTTAAAGAACACTCCACTGACTTTAATGAGCCATACAACCGTATAGGGAATGTGGTTCTATTTCAGAGTACACAGCACATATTACATTCTATATGCTAGTGGCCTAAAAATATTTTTACCTTTTAGGATAATTGCTATAAATAGGCGTACCAAGTATAACATTTGGACTTCACATATTGAAAACTGTCAGCAGCTATATACAGCTAACTAGGACTTAGACATAGAATATTTTTCCTTTTCATTTGAAGCAATACTGTCTCAGTTCTCCACTGCTCCCCAAATTTCAAGTGGTTTAAAAACCAAACCACATTGTCCAGAGCAGGGAAAAAAAGCGGGTGTGGGGAGAAAACCCAGAAAGACTATACCTAGAAAACATTTATCTAGCACTAGATAAATGTCTAGTCTAACGTCTAATGCTTTCATCTCAGCAAGAAAAAGATCTCTCTCTTGGGAAAAGAAAAATTAAGTTATGAGCAAATTAAATAAAAGGTTAGGAAGGAATACAAAAGTCTCCATGTTTTCTTTCAAACTTGTAAAGACTTATCTTTTGAAAACACCCACGTAAACACTACTGACAAGCAGCGGTTAAGATAACCATAACTGAACGAGTTTGTTAGCTCTTGTTCTTACCAGTAGTATCTCATCGTTCCCAACCTTCACTCTGGTTTGGCTCTTAATTACTGCAGGAGAGCCATTTACTATATTTCTCTGCATTGCATCAAGAACAAGGAGTCAATTAGGAGACTGCTGGATTAAAAGAAAATAACCCCAAATACCTGGCTTTAAACCTGCTGTAAGCTTAACATCTTTGGCCACTGTCTCCTCATGTGACTGGACTGTCACAATCAAACAATACATTTCATTAGTCAGGGCAGGAGGTTCATGACGGAGCTGAACAGAAATGTTTGGCACTCTAGAAATAATCCTTTAAGAGAAAAGACACAGTTACTGTACATTTCTTAAATAACAAGTTTTTAAGCCTAGTTTGAAGGAGATTAAAACAGCCTATTGTTTAAGAGAGTTCTGACTGGTGGCCTATTCCACTAGGAGATGCGAAATTCCTGAAAAGCAACATGATGGGAACAACTCTATATAACCAGATTGGAACCCCAGTAATAAGCATTGACAGTTCAGATGTTCTGCCAGGAAAGAAAAAAGCACCCACACCAACAGCAGTCAGATTTAGTTCTTTTGAATACATCTAAATTAGTGTTAGCCTATTCATTAATAATTATTTTTCAATACAGTTTCTTAGGGATTCTTTGTTAGTGTGATGGCTCTTGTAACAGAACAATAACACCTCCTAGTTTGCACAAAAATCTGGGAAAAGTCTGTCTAGCAAAGTTAGGTGAAGGGGAGAACTAAAGCATACTTGGTAGGCTCAGAGATCAGCGCAAGCTTTTTCTGTACTTCTAGCTATCTGGAGCCTCTAAAGTCCTAAAGAATTAAGATAGTACCTATCTTACCCCCAATTAAGCAAAGACATTAAAAAGCTCATATTAAAGAAGTCCCAACAAGTCTTTCTTCTTCTTCTAGGCAGAGTGACCACGACTTTGCAGGAGACTCACAATGATGTATCATATATATTTTCAAGTTTTTACTCACATAGTGCTTGCCTGAAGAGTCAAACTGTCCCAGTGCACTTCATTATCCGGAAGCTTAGGTCTTCGCCTGAAGGAACGTGCTGCCTGCAATGCTTCTTGGGATGAGGCAGCATCTCCACCTCCTCCACGCCAGTTCAGAATCACACATCGGCCAGATTCACCTCCCAGGATCAAATCCACAGAGGTGATCTGATAGACACAAATTTGAACACATGCTGATAACTTTGTCTTCAGATCACCTACTGTAACAATACAGTTTTCCAACATACACATCTTTATTGTGCCTGTATATCACAAAAAAGCTTCTGGCAGCTTTGCAGACTGAAGACACCTCACCACTCCAGGATTTCATTTAATGAAACAGTGGTGGGAAAAGAATCTGTGCTCATGTGTGTGCAGTGTAGTATTTTGTAGTTTCCTACCCTCCCATAGTGCTATACTACCCCCCCCCCCTTTTTTTTGTGTGTGTGTTGCACATACTTAAAACAAACAAACAAAGCAATACTTAAGTTTGTGATAATTTTTTGCTTTGGTATTGTCAATAAAATCTTACTCTCGTTTTTGGTACTTAGTTTCAAGTATTCAAACATTTTGAACTGCAGTGACATTCGTAACTGGTGCCAGATCAGAGGCAGCTTTGTAGTTTTAAGTTCTTTGTAAGCATCAGTAAGAAAGGTGTAAAACAACTTGACAAACCTCAATCTTCTTTCCTACATCTTCAGTTTTTGCAACAAATTTGAAAGTGAACTTTCTCGTTTTGCCAGGGACTAAGCACATTGTTCCTTGCGATGACTGTTCTAGAATATCATTTTTTTGATAGGCTTCTTCTACCACACAGTATTGGTTGTAATCCTACAATGGAGGAGTAGGGAAAAAAGTTGATAAATCCAGACTTAAGACATCTTTAGAGAGTAACGGTAATACAGCAAGTGTTAAGGCTCCGTGTTACTGAATCAAACCATATGGGTTCTTGCTACTTTTCACACTATAGAAGTTAGACTTCGCAAGTAATTACAACGCAGTTCTTTGACACAAGATATCCATTACATTAATTAATAAAACTATATGCAAGAACATCAAGAGACATAAGACATTAAAATGGTCCTTCTGAAACTTTACAGAGCTTCACAGAGAAACAAAGATAGGACAGACAAACTAATCAAACTGCATTTGGGAGTTTTATCACAGTATCATTATACTTGTCAAAAGTGATAACGCAAAAAGAAAAAACACCTTTCCAACTTAAGTATTAACATGATTTTTTGAAAAGAACTTTTGAATTTTTTTATGTTTAAAAACACTACTAGATATTATTCCATTCTTATAATAAGCTTCTATCACTAGGTCAGAGATAAATAGAACATAGTTACCTGATTATTGAAACTGATGCAGAGCTTAGAAAACCTGATAGGATGAGGACAATCAGCTCTCAAGTATACATCAAACTGCACAGGAACATCAACATGAAAACTAGGAGCAAGAAATTTTGCTTTGCACTGCACTGGAATTAAAAAAAGAAAAAATAATAAAAACAAAAAAAAACCCAAACAGCAAGAAGTAGGTGTTAAACACATCAAACTACAACGTTAAATTCCAGAAGCACACTCTTGAAATAATTGTGGTAAGGATTGTTCTGTGTATACTCTTAAAACTTCGGTTTGTATGCAAGCGGGACAAATTTGGCTACTAACATTATCACAGAAAGCCACTTTTTTCAGCACTTGACCAAAACCTTTGCAAAGAAGAGGAGAGGCGGAGTCCAGCAGAAAAAAATAATCCTGTACACTTAGATGCGCTTCTTTTGTAGGTAATGCTCACTCATGCCCCCTTTCTATGGGGAGTATTACTTTGCACACATTCTGCCCTCCTTCTTCAGAATCCTACTTCAAAGCACGCCAGAGTGGCAGAAGTCTTTCAAAAAGCAAGGGTTTACTACTTCTACCATGTTTAAAGGCGTAGGTAGCCTCAGCTGAAAGTTCAGAGGTTTTTTTTCCCCCCTCAGACACAATGCTCAAAGGATTCTTCTTTAGTAATCTGTAGTGGGGATAGGAGATGGCTGGCTTCTCTCATGATTTCTTATCTTACTGAGTTAGATGAAGAACAGAGCAGCGCTGAAACAAGAGTTTCAGTGTTGTTGGCTTTAACGTACACTTTATATTTTTTCCTAATTAGTTATTTTCAAGAGATAACTACATCAAAATTTATGATCTGGTGTAAGTTTGCTTTCTTACTTACCAAATGGTATAAAATCTTGGACTTCTATTGTAAAAACATTACTGCCTGCCAAGGAAACACGGTCAGCCCACAATTTTTGTGATGCTTTCACAGCAGCAGCGTCACAATCAGGTTCAGGATCAGGGCTTTCATTCTGTATCCAGATAGAAGATGACAAATAACAATAAAAGGTTACCAAACACTGACTGCTCTTAAGATTATTTAAAAGGGTAATAGGAGTTTTGCTACTTACCATTAGAACTTTTATCAGATTTTTTTCTATTCGAGATTTCTGATCTTCTTTAAGAGTAGATGCTAGCAAACAGAACAAAAACAAAGATTACAAGACACAAGCGTGTCCTCTTACTATCTTTCCTTTAGATTGCATCTTTCAAAAAAGACATGCTGGGGGAAAAAATTCTAACATCCATCTACCAGTAATGAAGGATTCATTCAGTTTTCAGAACTTCCCCCATTTTAAGTGTTTCCTCTTCCACTGGAACCAAGTAAAATATTTTTCGGTTGGACAAGCGTTTCATAATTTATTGGAGGAAAACCCCAAGAGAATAATGCCTATACCTTCTTGTTGTTTACATTTAAAAACAGAAGAAACAGTAGAAACCAGAAAAGTCTGGGACATGCAAAAGGCAAGCTTGGATAGTATTAGGAACAACAACTAGAGAAGGTGACAGGAAGAAAAAAGGACTAATTGATGAAGAAAGGTGGGTTTGTCTCATTGGTTATTCTTTAATACAAAGCAGAGTAGCCTGGCTAGCTAACAGAAGACGCAAACCCACTTTTACCACACTACCCTGATAGTGGTATTAGTTAGCAATTTGGGGCACAAAAGGATTATTTCTGCAATGTCAAGTAACAGACATTATATGAAGCAGAGTGCTTGCATTATCACTATGCAGCCACCCTATGTCACAGTCTTTCCCTAAAACATACCACCTGCATATTCCATCAGCAGAGTTCTAGTAAAAAAACTGAGAAGCGTATTTGGGATTTCAAAGTCCAGAAAAACGGTGCCAGCTTTGTTACTTACTAGGAAAAATGTTTTTCCCCTTTAGCTATATTACATTCTTCCCCCATTCCAAAGCTCAGGAAGTTCCTGTTACATTATTTGAACAGTCTCAAACAAAGCTCTGTGCCTCAGATAACCTGACACAGCCTATTTGAATGCAATGAATTTTATAATAGAAGAGCAAGAAAATTCAGATTCCAGCATATGAGAGAAGGTAGTAAAAATTCAGCACAGGTATATGGTTATTTTGTAGTCAAATCATTTGAAGTACTGTAAGCACTGTCTGACAATGATTTGTCAGACTTGCAAATACATGTACTTTAATTTTTCTGTATAGGCTGAGTATATTTCTTAAAAGAATACCTCTACCCAGTAGCTCTAAAGAGTATGTTATATAATCTTTTAGCTGGGCCATCAGATATGAACATTTGAGAGCTGTCGTCAATATGGAAGTGAGAAGAGTCCACCATCCTTCACTGCGATATTCACACATAACATAATCCAAAAGCCTGCAACACAGTAAAATTGAGAGAAAAACAAGTTAGACACACCAATATTTTCTTAGAAGCTCGCATTTATTTGGTATCATTAACACAAAATTCATCTTCACTAATACAAATGCTAAAGTCTACTGTTTACATATGGCAATGATTTATTGAAAACAGCATGAAATTATTGTAAAGAAACACATTTATTTGATGAATTGTCCATTTCAGGCTAGAACAATTTTCACAAGAGAACAACAGGAAAACTTACCTGTCTTCACATAAGGAACTAGCAAAACAGCAACTGGACAGAAGAGTCTTAGTCCAGCATTGCATTAAAAATATGCTTTACTATTGAGTATGTGGTAAGTTTTAAGAAAAACAACTCAAAACCCCACAATAAAGTCCCCTTTCAAATTGAAGAATTTTAATGTTCCTTAAGCTGAGATGTTTCTTTTCCCTCCTACCTTCTATCCCCCTGCTCCCTTTGAAGGGTTTCAAAGAGCTACAAAGAACACATGCATCAATCTTTACCAGGCAAAACTGCCCACCTTAATATGATTTTAATACTGAGCAATGTTTGCTATTGCTAGCAAAGCAGAGAAGTTAATTTTTTTAAACTCTGTTCAACTGTTCAAGACAAAAGTTTCTGCCTACTTCAGAAAAATCTACCTAAACATAAATAAGAAATGCTTGTTCGTATAAAAATTAGGCTTGATACAAATTGATCTGCTTATCCTAGCCTATCTTCTCCTCCATGTAGCTTCCAGTAAGCTAGTAACAACAGTAAACACATCTCTTCTACCTCAAACATACCCCCTTTACAACACGTGATCTTTGAAACCTAATTAATGAAAACATTGTGGGACTCCTACTTAACATGACCTTGACTCTATTTCCCCTTAAAAATACAAAGTTAAGAAACTAAGCATAAGACACATCCTTCAGAAAAGATGGTAGCTCTACCTCAGCACTAAGCTTTCGTAGCTCTAGTCATTAGTAGCAGAAAACTACACCAATAAAAATAATTCCTTTTGCTAATTCCCTGGTATATAAACAAAAATCAAATTCAGCTACGTTTCCATATTTTTTGAATTTTGTAACTACAAAGTCTGTAATTAACTGTAACTATATTCCCATTGCAGTAGCAGGCAAGTTTCAGAAATCACTTCTGGGAGAGAGAGAGAGAGAGAGAAAGAGACAGACAGTACTCAATCAGTGAGCTAGAAATAAATAATATTTGCCCAATAAGGCAAATCCCCACAACAGCTTACAGCAGGAAGTTTTTCTACTCTAATAACTGACTCATCATATTTGTTTTGCTTTCTTTGATATAAGTGGAGTTCATAGGCTCCAAAGCTTGCACTTTTTCCTTCAAATCCAGGTACCAGGAGCATCTTAGATGAGCTTCCAACATTATTCCATAGCAGTAAGACATGGGGTCTTAGTGAGAAGAATAGCATGTGAAAGAAGCAATCATGGATGGTACTCACTTCAAAGCTTTGGCATAATCTTCAGCGTAGTAATATTCTTCTCCCATTTGAACCACTGATAAAAAAAAGTATCAGATCAATACTGAAAGTCTTTGCAAAATTAATTAAAAAAATGCATCCGATTATCTATACTCACTCAAATGACTTTTCATTCTTGGACATTTGTATTTCTTGAACTGCGCGACAGCATTACTCAACAAAGTGATTATTAGCTCCTAACAGATAAAACCATTACCGATATCATTATATATGCAAACATTAGGATAATGTTAGAAAACTTTTTTTTGTAGAATAAAACTTACCGAGTGAAGGACATTTTTCTCTTTCAATTGTAGGGATAAAATCCCCATCTTCTCCTTTTCAGGATCAGAAAGATCAAAGCCTGCATAAGACAATGAAAAATCCATGACATTGGAATTTTGTCCAGACCCAAAGCGAACTA
Organism: Aptenodytes patagonicus; assembly: GCF_965638725.1. Classification (NCBI taxonomy): domain Eukaryota; kingdom Metazoa; phylum Chordata; class Aves; order Sphenisciformes; family Spheniscidae; genus Aptenodytes; species Aptenodytes patagonicus. Next base: position 37,806,278 of record NC_134952.1, read on the forward strand.
TTTATGTGGAGAGCTATGTGCAATCCAAGCTCCAACTCAAGCACACTCAAATTCTTAAACATTCTTTTGCCTAGGAGACAGATATATCGCTTTAAGAACTCATCCACCCTCTGTGTTCTAGAAGGGAAATTCTGGGACAAATATCTTGCCTTTTGTTTAAAAGAAGTTATCTGAAGCTACCCAAAAATAGCAAATCACAGTAAGAAGACCTAGTCTTTAGACTGCATCTATTAACATTTAAAGTGCCTATGTTAAGACAGATTTGTAGCCCTTTTCCTATCTGATCTCAAGTAAGGATTCAAGTTTATGCTTCTCCAGCAGTAGAGAACGCCATCATACAGAGAACTGTATAGGGCTTTAAAAGACTATAAACTCTTGCTGGGACCAAAAAACCTGAATATATTAACAGGTAAAGTTTCTCTTCATCTTAAACTATTTAACCTTGGCATTAGATTCTAACTAATTTTAAAACAGTAACACTTGAAGATAAGAGGTTAGACGGTACTGTATTTACAGTAAATGAAATAAAGTCTTTAAAAGTAGGCAGTGATAAAGTGGCAAAGCCCAAAGGATATGCAGAGAATAAAGAATAGGAGACCAAATGGAGAGGGAGAAAGGGAAGTAAACCCACAGTCAACAATGAAGACCTCAGAACTGCATGTGTATTCACACATAGCTCAAAGCTGTACATTCAAAGTCTGAATTTCTGAGAAAACATCCTCCTTAATAGGAAAACCACAAATTCCCTTCTTAGATTAAAATCTAGTCATTGCATCCTCTCAATCCATTTCAAAATCCAAAAAGCTTTTTCAGAAAAAAAGTCACGAGTTCCTGTCTACAGTTGACAAGATACAGTATGGATGGCAGGATGAATTTGTAACAGTCGCATTCAGGGACATCGTTACTTTTGCTGTATCCAGTTCTCCAACTTCTCTTCCCAGGAATAATGCATTTCACTGCAGTCAGGCATTTCTGCAGCACACTGATTACAGGTAGCTTAGGCAGCAATAGAAACAAAGCAGCAGCAGAGCTTCACTATGGCCTACGCGACTTTGCTGAAGACCTGATCCCGCATAAACCTGAGGTTCCTTTTTCTATTTGTTATAGAGATCAAACACTTCCAGTTGACACCTGTTCAAGTTGTACCAACTAACAAGAGAGTGAGGTCCCAGCTCTGCATCTGGCTCTGTGGAAAAGGGATTATATGCTTATGCCCATTAAGTCAGCTGGCAGGATCAGCAACTAAAGAAGTTTGTCTGAACTCCACAGATACAAGACACAGAAACGTACTTAATATACCCTGCCGCCACGGTCTTTGCCCATAGAAGTCAAGCACTCCAGTTTGCGTTTCCAGGGGATCCGGATTGGGATATATCACAGAGGACTGTAAATTCAGCAAACATAGACGTAAAAAACGGTTCGTGTTTCATTTTAAAGCATTAAAAGTGATCTGATGCGCCAATACACATGGACATAAAAGAAGAAATTTGCTTTAAAACATAAAACCTTTCCAGCCACCTGTATAAAAATAGTACTTCAGGAAACCCAAACATTTTAATATTTCTCATTAATTCAGTCTGACATTCTACTTCATTCACCTTCATTCGTCTCAAATACTGTTAAAGAATAACTGGGTAATCCTTTTTAAAACTACTTCCTAACAAGATAATCCAAGAAAAACAAATAAATAGCAACAATAGGAATAAAGACATTTTAAAATAATTGGGACATGTCAGCTAGAGAGTAGCTACATATAATTAGCATGTATGTTTAATCAACTGCAGAGATCGATTTTCCATGCAACCCTTTCTGCCAGGCAAGTGTCAAAAAAACCCAAAACAACCACCACCACCACCCCCACACACACACTCTAATACTAATGCTCCTGTTTCTCTGCTTCCTGTAAGTCACCAGATACAGTACACGTATAGAGAAATATACTGGAAAAAACATAACAGTAAGTTTTCAAGTATCCAGATGTAGAAAGCATTTTTTTTTTTATAAGTATTTTAAAAACATGTCAGAATTATCTGTAATAAAATAAACACTAACACATTTGTTCCAGAGTAAACCTTTCCAATACATAACAAATACTTGTAATGTTGGTAAGCATCAGAAAAACACATATCCTTTCCTTGGATTTCATTTACACATATTACAGATTATTCCACTACCATTTGAGATTAAAACATTAGCTAATTTACTATCTGGTTACTTGCAAAGCATTTTCTCCCCTCCCAACTTACATCATGGTTACAAAGCATACTTGCTAGTTGTTTCCGTTCCTGTGCATAGTAGGCTGCCTGCTGGTAATAGAAACCTGGATTCTGAGTTTGAATTGCTGTCAATCCCAGCTTAATCGCTTCATCGAACAAGTCACCAAAAGCCTGAAACCTATTAAAAAAATTCATAACCAAGATTATGTACAGAACAGCAATTTGAACTGAAAGGTACATTTCAATTAAAAGTTTTGGTTATTCTTAAGACAGATGATACTTCTCTGAACTTTTGCACCTAAGTTCTATGGCTGCATTTGTGCCATAGCCTGTTCATTCCCAGTGAAAAGTGGTCAATAATCCATGCAAAACAGAATGAGAGCATACAATTTTTATGATCTAGTGTATCTTTCTTAGATAAAGAGCTCAGAATTTGCATCTTGCCTAGACAAGTAAAATAGTGAACTTCATAGGGTTATGTAGGAACTAAAACAGAAACATTACTAAGCAAAAACATACTGTTTAGACATCCAGGCAGCATGTTCAAAAGCCAGTTCTGCACTTCCTATTTTTTTCTTGCACAAGTCAATATGTTTCCTGAACTGAGCAATTGCATCCAGTGGAGTATTATGCTGAAAACAGAGGCGACAGATCTAGAAGAAATCAAAATAAGAGGAAAAATAACTGTGTTAGGCTGCTAAGGATTAGCTTTAAAAAAAAAAAACCAAAAATGCCACCCATAAAAAAAACCCCAAGCAAACTAGTTTTACATATTTCTGAAGAGGTCAAATAGCATAGAAAAGAGAGGGAGAAAAACAGATGTAAACTATAATGTACTACACCTGAAACCATGTGGTCCTCTACTTCATCTAATGTTATTTTTCCTCCCCTTCTCCCTCAAATCATCAGTGGAAGAGTGCATAACTCACAGCCAAATTCAGGATGGAACTACAGAGCCACTAGGAAGATCATTATCTTTGAAGCCTGCAGTCCTCAAATGGAATTTGATGGAGTCCAAGTCCAGGATTGTTGTAAATGGTGGGACAGGTTTTTTATTTTTTAACCTAAAAGCCCCCAAAAGACCACAAAAGTATGGTCTGATTCTTAAAGAGTTACTTTCTTCCTCCTAACAAGCAGTAACTGAACTATACTGGCTTAAGCTTTGCAAGAAGACAAAAATATTCAAGGAACAAGCAACCCTTGTTTTCCTTCCCCCTGCAGAGAGTGAAAGAGAGTCTAGTCATCTCTGCATCTAGAGATGCAGATGAGTCTGCATCTCAAATGAACTCCAATCCTTCAAGATACTCCCAAACTTCAGCTAAGGATCTCTCTCTCGTGTGGAATTCAGGAGTCTTTGCAAGTCTGAGTGTAATTGGTATTCCACTGACAGCTGTTTCTAATCCATCTCCTTAAAAGCAATATAAAATGGAACTTTTAAACCTTTACACATTAAAGATGCATCAGTTTTTTGTTTGTTTTTTTTTTTTTAAAGTAAAGGTTGTCAAAGGTTAGAAGTACACTTGTTACCTTGTAGTTTATAAATCCTGCCATGGTCTTGATTTCCAGCATGTTTGTTTCATGAGCCCTCAATTCATGCACAAGATTATAGGCAGTTCTGTAATTTCTAAGCAGGAATACTTTATTAGAATTAAATCATAGATGATAATAAAATCTAAGAACAGGATTGCCGAGAGCAGAAAACAGCCTTCCAATCAGAGTGTTCTTCCCAGTGAAGAATTCACCCCTTACATACATGTTTAAATAATTTTGCATTCAGGAAAATATTTATCATAGTCTATGGCTTAGCAGTTATTTGTCATAGAGAGGGTGGGGGAAGATTACGAGTCTTACTTGAGAGCATTCTGCGTATCCTGTTTCAGCTCACTGAAGAATGCTATTTTGAACTGGTGTCTAACAAATAAAAGCTGCAAAACACAACCAGTGTATATCACTCACAAACATCTGAACATACCTATTACCTACAAAGCAGATACAGGTGATAATTTCAGAGGTTTACATAATATAGCAGTTGACTTGAAAAACTGACTATGCAACTTGCAACTGTTTCCTAATAGTTCTCTCTGCCACCAGGACACAGCAGTGATCTTTCAACAGATTTAATCTATTCCAAGCCTTTCGCCCTAGAATAGGGGAGAGGCTTTGTAACACCCCAAAATCTCTACACCAACAGTATCAATTGTTCGTTCAGAGCTCACCACTTGGAGCCCAGCTTGCACGAGAGAGAAGCTCGATCGCAACAGAACGTTGTGTGTCTGAGCACGTAACAATTTGAAAAGCAAGAGCTAAAAGCCAAATCAAGGGCAAGTTTAAGTTTTGAGCTTCTAACGGAAGGACTTCCCACAACTTGTTAAGATACCACATTCAAATAGGTTAACCCATGTAGAAAATTTTTTTTTTCTTTTCATCAGAGAACTTCATTTTTGGCCTGTGGCTCTTCCTCTAAGGAAGATGTGAAGACGACAAATAAACATAAGAACAAAACCAATCAAAATCAAACTAAGTTGCAGAAAATAAAAACAGATTTACTTTCTGTACTAGGAGAAGGTATCTCAAGTTGGAAGGGGGAAATAAAAACGTTTAAGCAACAAACAACCCTTATTTTTATGTTTTAACATGCACTATAACTTGCATAGTATTTAAAAAAATAGGGTAACATTACCTGATGAGTGGTTTTGTTCAAGAACTCCTTATGAGATTTAACTCTTCGTATTTCTGTATAATAGTAAGTTTGTGCATGCTCATAGAAAGCATTTTCCAACCTGCAACAAAGTTGCTCATAAGTTTCACTAAGTTTTTCCCACATACAAAGAATTTGAAGAACTTCAGAATAAGTTACTTTTAACCATGCTTATTTTAAGGTTGGCAAAAGAAGCTTGAGGTATTACTAAACTCTTCTTTAAGTTACCATGCAGGGTAAGAGTTTGCAGACAAAAACTCTTCACACAAAGCCTTACACAGGGGTGGCACAAAGTAGAACAAGTAGGTTCAAGTGCCTTATGGATTGATTTCTCATACAAAAATCTCTAGTATTTAACATGAGAAAGTCTGAAAATAAGCTGATAGGATTTTGCAAGACAACAGAGAGTAGAGAGATGCCTCAGTCAAAACAAGTAAATTTTGCAGAGGCTCCTGGGATAAGTCTGAACAGGTCAAGATCTTACTTGTCAGACTGGGGGGGGAGGAGTGGGAAGGAAAAAATAGCAGTAAATAAAATTATGAGGGCACAGACTAGGTTTCATCATTCTGTCCAAACATCAACAGCTACCTGGGCTGCAGAGGTAACAGTCAAACTTGTGTTTGCAAGATAAATAGCCCAATGGCAAGTCACAGGGGGAGAAGAGAAAGGCAGAGGCCCAGAATACTTAATACAGTATGAGGCTGAAGAGGATCTAAGAAGCATATGCTGTATGATCAAATTGTAAGGAGTAAAATCAACTAGAACAAGACCAGAATCCAGGAGAGGAATACATTCAATAGCACTGATGCACACAGGAAATAAAGGATGAAGTACCAGTTCTGTAATTTGGCCAAGAAGGGATCACTGCAGACTTTGACTAAGGCAGATCACAACTTGTGTTCTGCTCGCCACACAGAGAGGATGGCAATCAAAACAACGGGACAGACCAATGGACAGCAACTGTTAACCATGAGTTCAGTCACAAAAGGAAGACAAGATAAATTAAAGTCTAACTATTATACTTATTTTAGCAGTATATTGCGGCTGTATAAGAAAAGACAAGCCAGTCTGAAAGGTAAAAAAAGAAAATATTCTCTTTTACTACTATGACATCTCAATTAAAAATGTCAAAACAAAAAGATTAATACCAGGAATTCTGACATGATTATACGCTCAAACATACTTTTTTAAATGTGCATGAAGAGCTATTAATCCCTAATGATATAGCCTTATCTTCACAAACTTGGAGACAGTTGCAAATCACATACCAAAATGCAACTATACGCAGTTTGCAAAGGCTTACGCTAGTTAACATGCAGTAAACGTTCCCTCTTCAGCACTGAGCAAAATATGAAAAACTAGAAGTAACAGTTACTTTATTATGATCCATTCTAGTAGCTGTTTATGAGCAGCGTGGATACACAGCACTGATTTATGTTGAGAACTTTACTATTTGTATATAAATACCAGGGTGAGAAAAGGAAGAATTAGTCTCTCAGATCATGACCCTTCCTCTCCCTAAGCATATCTGGAAAAATGAGAACTAATCTTAATAAACCATGATTTGCCTTAGTTTGAGCCCTTCTTTTTAGGTCTACACAAGACTGTCCTTTCCCTGTTCTGTTTTTGAAAGGCCTTCATAATTTATTTGAAGCTGTATTCCCTGTAAATATTAAAACAGAAAGCACAAGAAACGTAAAAAATGACAAAGACATAATATTTGCAACCAGATAAATGACACTTAGCATAAATAGAGAGATACCTATACAGCCAGGAAGTGGGGGGGGGGGGGGGGGGAGGAACGCAGAAGTAAAGACCTGCTAATACAGTGTTACATCTAACAAAACAGTTGTAGGGAAAATTATTTAGAACCAGCAGGGCCAAAACCACTGCAGAGGTAGAAAAGCCCACTTTGCCTCTACCTGACTTGACAAAAGGAACGTCTTGGGATATCTAATAATGTTTCTTCAAAAGCAAGATCTCTGACAGTCGTCACTCAGCCTCACAGAGAAAGGGGAGCTGTGTGGAATTCATCAGGTTGCAGAATAACCTGAATAATTCCAGTGAACTGATAAAACATTCACTGCTGGTCTACAATCAGCATGCCACATTGTAGTCATCCCAACCTATCAACTCTCTCAACGCCTCCGTTAGCAAACAGAGCAAAATAGTGTTTTACAGTCACTTACCTTATAATATAACCAACAAGATGATCAGTGTGTGGAAGTACAAAGAGGGATTTTCCAGAAAGATCACAAGCATTGCATAAAGCTGCTGCCCTCTCTGATGCAACAACATCTTCCCCTAATGAAGTCAAGGAAAGCACAAGTAAGCAGTATGCAGTGCTGCAATGTCAAACTAGCTCTAAAAGCTTGACCAGTACAAGGATTGGAAAAATCTAATACACATAAAACTGAGACCACATTCTTTCTTACTTCTTTCAGAGTACTATGTGCTTCATCCAGCAGAACACATTGCAGAAACTTTCTAGGAGTGGCTTAGCTAGCAACAAGGTAGAAGTATGACATAAATTTTTCATCTCCCTCACAGAATTAAATAACCTGTGTCTTGAAAACTACTAAAGCATCCAGAAAAGACAAACACATATAGCAGGTAGAGGCTGGGTGTGTGTGTGTGGGGTGTGTAACAACAACAACAACAAAAAAAAAAAGGTTTGCCAGACACCAGAAAGTATGCAGCTACAGCTGAAGCAGCAGCTCTACGGAAACATAAGGTTAAAACATACCAATTTCACAGCTCCACTTGACTCCAAAATCTTATTGATTAAAACTGAGTTACACTAAAAGGCGTCTGTAGGTACCAAATACCCTTCCTCTAAGTTCTCATTGCTTTTACAGCTCTTCCTGATCTCAAGCAAGGTTTAAAACACAACTTACTTACAAAGAGGCATGTCATGTGTGCTACACTAACATACCATTTTTTGATACTGCGTATCGAAAGATGGACTTGGACTTAAGAGGAAGAAGTTAAGGATAAAAGTATCAAATGTTTAGGGTCAACTGCCCTGAGCACTCTTCCCATTTGTATACCTTCCTGCAGCCGCAATGCATGTCATGTATGTAGGTGACATTATATTAAGAACTGCAGATAATGTCAGAAACGATAGTCAGCTCAGTCTGTCAGGCCTTCTGAAAAATGAGATCATCACAACTGTGTGCAGTTTGCTAGTACCTGGAGGTAACGGTGTTTTTTTCTGAATCAAAACCACAGCAACTTTTGTATTTCTTCCCTGCAAACTTTGCCTAAAATAAAAACAACAGGGCATGGTGTCAAGGTTTCACTTCTTATTTGTGAATAATCAGGACAAAAAGATATTTCAGTCTAGATGGGAGCATTGGAAGAACGCTATATAAGAAATAAAACCAAACACAACAACATGTTGCATCATCCACAGAATGCTGTGTTCTCTTCTTTGTTCAGATGGGACAGAACAACTGTGCTGAGTTTAGCTAGCAAAATTTCAGGGGCTGTTTTTACTTAAATGACTTTTAAAAATAAACCATTAAAAAAAAAGTTTCTTTGCTGTCAGTTGTACTTCAAAAAGCAAAGTTCAAGCTTCCCTTAATTTGTGTCTAAGAAAAAAGATTTATATATTTTAGAATGCAAAAAGGATTCTGCAATTCACATTTACCATTACCTTGTAGTACGTTATGAATCAAGTGAAAAAACTCTACCTGACAATTTCAACTCGAGTAGCACATTCCGACTGTTTTTCTTTCCATTGCGGCTCATCCCAGTCTAGTTCATAGAACACCACAACAAGTGCTGGAACCAAATTCAGGTGTTTGTTCATCCAACCGGTCTTCAGGATTCCTTTTGGAATATACCATTCGTAGGACGTCCTCTGAAAATATTGAGGTTATTAAAGCAATCTACCAAATCCATTTACCAGCCTCTTCGTATAGCAGAAGATGAATACAGAGAAGCCTCTATATTCTTGTCACTTGTGGATATGTTTGTCATCTTTCCTTTAACGTTCTTCCCCTCAAGCCCTTGCTTCCTATCGAGTAAGACATACACCTCACTCCCTGGCATCAGGGCCTGATGCCTGAGATATCAGCAACAAATAACAGCAGATTCCACGTAGACTGGAGAAAAAGGTCAAGTTTATAAGCACGTTTCACACACTTTCATGAAAAATTAGGATTATTTTAAAAGGGGGCTCTTGACAGGCTCTCAAACAGAGCCAGGAGAAATCAGTTAGGATTCTTGTTCCTTACCAGCATCACAGAATTATGTAGCTTTCCAAGGGTTAAGCCCATTGACATTGCTTCCTAACTGCCGCTGCAAAGCAGAAAGTAGAGCTGAGAGATTCTCTCTGCTGCATTTCACTTAGTTAAAGGCTTTACATTTTTTTCAGAATATGCCAATTTCAAATATCTAGTTTCTCCAGAGTTAAACTTTGGGTTTCATTAAAGCTCAAATTTTACAAGTATACCTTAATGCTGAGTAAAAGCAAGTACTTTAAAAAGCAAGTCACACTGGCCTTCTCTGCTTCTCGCTAATGAGCTAAGGCACCCTGGTTTCCTACACATCCACAGCACTCCGCCACAACGCCCTTAGCTTCCCCTTAGCCCTGACAATTTTTCTCAGGCTTCAAGCTCCCACGCTTCCCCTCCAACAGCGGGGGAAGAGACAGCAGAAGTCCGCCCGAGCGGCAAGCACTGCGAGTGCTGCTCAGCTGCCTGTAAACCAGGCAGATCAGACCGGCCCCTTGCTACGGCCCTTGCCCTCAGGGAGCCACCAACTCCCGCACCCCGCCCCCCGAGCCAGCCGCTGGCTTTTGCTACGCGGGCAGGGGCTTGAACCCCGTGAGGGGCGGGGCCCGCCAGGGCGGGGAGCAGCCGGGGCACCCGCCGCTCGCTACCTTCGTCCTGCACTTGGGGTACTCGTGGTCGCCGGGGAGCACTTTGAAGGAGATGGGGACGCGGTCGGCTCTCCGGTTGGCGCAGAAGGCGTCCCACACGGCCCGGTGCACGGCGTTGTATACCACGTCCAAGCCGGTGAGGGTGACAAACGCCATGGGCCGGCAGCACAGCTCCACCGGGAAGTCCCACTGCGTCGGGGTCATCCTGCGCCCGGGTAGCCGGCCTGCGAGGCGGCAGGGGGGCGGCTCTCAGCGCGGCGCCTTCGCGGCCCAGGCCGGCCGGTCGTCCCCGGCCCGCCCCGGTTGCAGGAGCTCCCCGTCGCCGCCGCGTCGGACCCGTCCCCCCCCGGGGCGCCGCTCACCGCCGCGGGCTGGAGCTCGGCGCCGGGCAGCGCCAGCCGGGAGCGGCCCCGGGTCACGGGAGGCGTCGGCGAGCAGGGCGAGGGAGGGCCGCCGCCTCAGGAAGCGAGCGCCGGGCATCGGAAGGGCAGCAGAAGCGACCAATCGGCGCTTCCGCTCTACTGCCGGGCCAGTCAGAGAGCGCCCGCGCGGTGACGTCACTGTCGAAGGAGCCAGTTAGCTAAAGAAGGAAGAGAGGAGAGACTAGCGGAGCCGGCCAATGGGAAGACAGGGAGGAGGTGACGACTGGAAGAGGGGACCAATAGCAGCGAACGACCGGGTGACCCGTGCCGCCCTCAGGGGAGGTGTGTCTGTCGGGCGGGGCCGCTCGGGCCTCCCCGTGCGACACCGGCGGGGCCGCGCCGCACCAGCGAGGCCCGCCTAGCCCCGGCGGCGGGGAGGCAGGCAGGCAGGCAGGCAGGCAGGCAGGCAGGCAGGCAGGCAGGCAGGCAGGCGGGGGGGGGGGCATCGCCGCGCGCCGCCTCCCCCGCAGCGCGCGCCATGGCGGCCAACGAGGACCAGGAGGTGAGCCCCGGGCCCTGCCCGCGCTGGGCGGGGAGGCCGCGAGGCGCCGCTGTCTGAGGGGGAGCCGGCCCGGGCGACTCCCCCGCACCTGCCCCGGGGCCGGGAGGGAGGCTCCGCGTGGGGAGAAGTGCCTCGGAGGGGAGGCGACCCGGGTGGCGGGGAGCGGGAGGGAAGAGCCGGCCGCTTGAGCGGGCGAGGAGCCGGGGAGGAGGGAGCCGGGCGGCGGCGGGGCTGGGGAGGCCGGGGGGAGGGCGGGAAACTGGCGGAGCTGCGCACAGCTTCGCAAACCGAGCGCGGCTGGGCGCGAGCTTCGTGTTCGGGCTGAAATCGGTAACCCCCTTCTCTGCTCTGTGCTGCAGATGGAGCTGGAAGCGCTGCGCTCCATCTACGAGGGAGATCTGTGCTTCAGGGAGCTCAGCCCGGTTTCCTTCCAGTACAGGGTAAGGCAAGGTGAAGGTCTGCGAGTCGCTGCAGCACAGGTTTCACCGTGAAGTTTTTCTGCTGCGTTGTAGTTGACATGCCAGGGATTTTCTAAAACAAATGGGTATTGGGTGGGCAGTAAAGTCTAGATCCGTAGGCTGTTGTTTCAGGATCTTTGGTACGATGATGCTTGATGGCGCAATGCATAATATTTAGGAACCTGCTCCCAGCACGGGTTTATTATCCCTTAGCTAGGCATCCTGCTTACACGTGTATGTACTGCATGGCTAGAGCTGTCGTTTGACAGCTGAAGGCTGAAGGAGCCAGCGTGCTGGGTAATACTTAAACTAGCTGGTCAGAAATGCCACTTACAGAGACATTTGCATGTAAAGCTCTGAACCTTCCCTATTGCTCAGTTACAAGGTTCTAGTCTCTTGTCCAGAGGTAGTTGACATGCCTTGTCTACCTGCTAAAGAGAAAATCCACAAAATGCTTTGGGCATGTGCACCGATACAGTCTGCTCAGGGAGCAGATACAGGGAGTGCTGAGCTTGAGATATGCAATTAGATTCTGGCATGAAATTCTTGCCAGCTTTCTGAAATTTAAAGACCTGGAAGTTCTTCTGGGCATGGACTGAGGCAGATCTTTGGGCGGCCAGAGAACTGTACTGATGAAACCCTAAGTTTTCACCCATGGGACAGAAGGGAGACTTCTGAAAATGCCATATCCCTGTAGTGGGGAGGAGGCATCCAAAATAACCTTTTTGTGACTTCTCAAGTAACTTCAGAATAACATCAGTAATTGTAATGAGATTAAGTTGATTTAATTAAGAGCACTTGAATCCCATCCATGTAGGTGCAGCCTTCCTTCGCTGATAGGACCATTATTAGTAAGTTTAATTTCCTCAAAAGAGCAAATGTGACATGCCTACAAGTCTACAATGTATCATTCTACATTGTGCTAGCTTTGGTCATTGCTAATTTTTATTAGACGAAAAATAATTGTGAAAAGTTAGAACTCAATTTAAATACTGTAAAACTTAGTGTCAAAGGCAATCGTATCTTTCCCATGAAGAAGAATTTGTATTACAAGAAAGCATATTGCAAGTAAGTGCGTGAGAAGGTCAAAAGAATTAGTATGCCATTTTTCTGAGCCTCATTTGTCTCACACGTCTCATACAAAACACAGCCATTCTGTAATCAAGTAAGGCTACCCAATTTTTAGGTTGCACTGGCAAGGAGGAGCATGGTCACGCAGCTTTCTGTATGGATTTGCTCAGGGCACAGACAGTGGTTTCCTGAGAGAAGTCATCTGTAAACCGTACCACCAGTTCTCTTCTTGGCAGCAGTGGGAACTGGACTGCAACACTGTAGATGATGTCTTGATAAATGTTGCAAATTCCTGATTTATTTCTTTATTATTTCTTTTTTTTACCTACAAAACAGATGTTTCTGAATGTCAGTTAGTCCACTCTGCTGAAACAGTCACTGCAAATAAAAAAGCACCGACTCCTTCCCCTTCCTATTCCTATTTTGAAGTACAGTACCCTAACCTTGATTAGGACTTTTTTTTTCTGGCCACACTTCATTCCACATAATTTGATGAAGCCAGATTGCCTATTCTAAAATGAGGGAAATAAGGGAGAATTTTCAAGTGGTTTTAGAATACGGGTTTAACCAACTTTGTTGCACTAGTCTTCCAAATCCTTGTGTGAAACAGATATTTCTGTTTGTATAGTATGCCTTTGGTAGCACCTGTACTAGTTTTAAATTTTAAAAAATTATTTGTTTTTTATTTAATTTAACATAATTGTAAGGATTGTATATGTAATTTGGGTTCACTAAATTGGTTTGATGTGCATGATTATTTATATTAAAGTGTGCCTTTTTCTAATGTTATGCTTTTTTTATCCAGTCTCATTCTACTGACTTCTTAAATCTTTTACTACTCATTCTTTCTTATAGTGGAATAAAATATCTGTAGGGGTGAGACGTAAATATTGAAATTCTTATCTATTATTTTTGCTATCTTAGGTCACTAGTTCATTGTCGTCTTTATTTCAGCACTGTCTTGTGGTTTGTTTTCGTATTGCTTTGAGTTTGGATGCTTGGGGGGGAAAAAAGGGCTTCATCTTTTCTGTTCTCATACATGATTGTATAGTATTTGGCTTGCAGATGCTACAAAGTAGCTTTTAAAACCAAGCAATTAAAAAAAAATAATAAAGAGAGCTTTGAATGTTTCTGCTGCTTTTCCTAGGGTGAAAACTGCAGGGTAGAGATTAATATTGATGTCATAAATTTAAGACTTTTTCTAGATAACAGCTTTATTTTCTAACTGATAACTTTATGAAAATAGTTGTTATCTTAAGGAATTTGGATAGTCTTAAAGAAGTGAAAGACTTGCATATTGGCATTGTAATCCTTAATAAGTGACTGATAACTGTTGATTTATAAAGTTTTTCTTTTCCCTTCAGATAGGTGAAAGTGGAGATCCCAAAGCCTTTCTAATAGAAGTTTCTTGGCCGGAAACGTATCCACAAACAGCACCAGTCATATCGATGGATGCTTTCTTCAACAACACAATGTAAGTATTTATGACAGCTTCACTTCCTAGCCTTTTTGGTTGGCAAGCTTTTCTTCATCCGTCTAGATTATAGTTGAGTTTTATGGTTTCTTTTAGATCTTCAGCTATTAAACAAAGTATATTGGATAAGTTGAAGGTAGAAGTTGAAGCGAATCTTGGAACTGCTATGACATACACACTTTTTGAATATGCCAAAGATAATAAAGAGTTGTTCATGGAAAATCAACCTGTTAACACTGTGGTAAGTAGATAAATTCAGATTTTAATCTCTTGCTTTTAAAACTGCAAAAAATGTTTATTACAACTCTAAATACTTCATAGCTCTGTCTTTAAGTTGCTAATCAGTATATTGGGTATACACGTTAGTGGCTAAACAGTGACGCACAGAGTATGGTGTCACAATGCTCTGTGGTCTTAATTATTATATTTAATTGTTATTTTGCTGTTATACCAAAATGTTTGTGGGCTGCAGTTCCGTCCCACAGAGTAGCATAAAAATGGAGACTTGGGGCAGAAGCAAAACTAAGGAGAGCTGAAACGGAGATTAAAGGCATCTGGTCAGGGGTGGGGGCAAATTACTGCAATCTTCCTGGGATGCAATGGCTTGCATAAGTGTGCCTCCAGGGTCTTGAATGAGTCAGGCTGGGTCTATTTGTGGCTTCTGTGTTGTGTAAGGACGTTATTGGCCATTGTGGTGCTGCAGATTTGCTTTGAGGAAGAAGGAAAGGTTTCCATGTTTGGGAAGTCTGAATCCCTTCAGACTAAATCACACTCTATGATTAAATTTAAAAAGTGTAAGAGGTGTCCTTTGCAACTCTGAAAGGGAGTAATTCCAATCCCCAACGCATGGTTCTTAAAATTACAATCACAATTATATGTTGATTAAAAGCTGCAGATTGCTGACAGCATTGCTTCTTTCTGACAGTCAAGATATTTCAGTATGTCGGGTTCAGTAATCACAGAGGTATCTGTGGAACTAATATGCGAAATAATTAACAACCATTTTTATCCTTCTCAGACTTCAGTAAGCAATAGTATTGCAATTGGAACTCCTGATGTGCCAACAAGTAAGAAAAAAGATAAAAAGGAGCAGTTATCCAAAACCCAGAAACGAAAACTAGCCGATAAAACAGGTTTGTTCACTATAACATTGTTTTGTTTCAGCAGTATGAGAATCCAAATTTTATAGCAGTGACATCTTGCTAGAGTCAGAACCAGTAGTCATTTGTTTATAAGATTAACTACTTTAAGTCTGTGGTCTCTGTTTTGCTTGTTTTAGATGAATTATTCTTGCTTGAGATGTTAGTTCTGGTCAAAGCAACTTTCTATAGAGTAAGGATTTCAAGATGTCATTGGTTTTGTTTTATTCTTTTATTTCAATTTGTGACAAAAGTGAAATTTTCAAAAAATACTTGTGGGAGGAGAGCATTTGGGACTTCTAAAAATTCACTTTCAGCAAAAGACGTAGTTTGTTGATGGGCCCTTGTAAATAATTCACATTATTAAAAATGTAATTTCTAAATGAAAGTGTTTGTTTTGGAACGCAAAATAAAACATGTAATTTAGTTTGTATCCTCAAAATAGAGGTGCTTCTGCAGATATTTAATAATTTCAATGAAATGGTAGGGTTTTGACTGAAAAGCATTCAATGTTTCAACTAATACTGCTGATTACTTTTATGTGTTCAACCTTAATTTTTAATAATGATCTGGATAGTAGTATCCTATTGCAGAAATAAGTTGTACCCTGTGATAGCAGTTTCTGCATATAATTTACCTAACCTAATGTATAATTGGCATATTAAGTGTTGGCCGTATAAAGGAAAAGCTGCATAAAATTTTGTTCTTTGACAAAATGCATCATTGCTGGTCAGCCCAGCTCATGTTGGAGTTGCTGTCTAAATTAAATGTCAGATGGACTGAGGTGTTTTTATTTAAACAGAATTACTTTGAAGAACAAGATGTGTTTAAGACATTAATATCTGTTTTTGTCCTCATGGCTTTGTAGTGGAGAAATTAAGGTTTTTGGATCTTTAGAATTTTGTGTGTTGATTTTAAAGAAGATAAAGATTCCCCTTAGCTTGTGTGTTGAAAATAAAACCTCGTTATTCTGCAGATAACAAGGGGGAGCTTCCACGAGGATGGAACTGGGTGGACGTAATTAAGGTAACATGACTGTATTATATGCAGTATTATGAAAATACTGCGTATGTACATTAAAAATAATTAGTACTTACATCTGAAGAAAACTAATCTGATTTTTTTTCTTGCTTTTTTTCCTAACTTTGTTTGGATTTGACTGTGGTGTCTGATTCATTTCTATACACGTCCAGCATGTAAGTATTTTCAAGTTATCTTTTTTAACGTTAAAAAGATCTGCAAGAAATAGTAAGAACTGTTTCTCATTTTGGATTCTAATTTACATATTTCTCAAATGCTTTAAAATGCTTAGTTCTTCCGAATATTAGAGTCAGGAGGACTTTGATTCCTCTTTGAACTTTGTTGGTTTAGTATTTCTTTTTTATTTATTGAGCAATTACATTTTAATTTTATGATGAGAGAGTTTTGCTAACCAAATGCACTGCAAATATTCTGTCTTCATATGGCAACAAGATGTAAAATAGTTAGTGGTGCTGCCAGGTTCTGGAGGGCAATGGAGAAGTAAGCAGAAAAAAGGAGCTGTCCCAAGTGGGAGCACCTTGCTGTCTCGTACAAGCCTGAGCATTCTCTGCCCCAAATCCTACAGTGAATAATTCTTTTCTACTTGCTCCCTCAGCATTGATTTCTTCCACCCTCTTGTCTTTGCTGGTTCAGTGGAAATCAGTATAGCTGCTTGACAATACTCTTTTTGTATTGTTTAAATTTCTATATGGGAATTCTCTGAGAGATGTGTGGGGATACTTTTTCCATTTCTTCATCTTTTTTATTTTGGAGAGCTGGTGACGGAGTCTTCAAATTAAATAGAAACAGTACCCTGAGGTTTTTCTGGGGTTTTGTGTTGTTGTTTTTTTTTAAATCAACTTTCACGTTCAGGAAATAAGCTTATTTAGTGTTTAAGCTTAAGAAATATTTTTTTATGCTTTTCAGTCTCTTGGTACAGTAGTACAATCAGTCTGTATTATTAATTAAATATACGTGTGTTCTATGTAAGATGGAGATAATGTTGTTCTTGTTTCCTAATAAATGGAATGGCAGTCTAAACTTTGAATACTTTCTTTTTGTGTCTCTTTTATAGTTAAGCAAAACTGGTTCTAAAGATGATGAATAAAGGACTTTGGTACAAGGAAACTCCACCTTTTAATACAGTGCAATTTTGGGTCACCATCTTTCTCTTAATAACTTTCGTATTTGTTGAAGTAAACATTTTATAAAGCTCAATTTCCTAACTTGCAAACCTAGTCACACAAGTTTATCTAGAGACTATGTGGTCTTCTTTGAAGAAAAAAAAAAAAAAACAACAAACAAACTTGCCTTAAATGCAGGTTAGAATGTGACAAAGGATATAGAGAGCCAATGTGGTGAAGTGAATAGTGCTATATGCAGTGTTTATTAACTTATATTTTACTCTGTAGTAAAATCCTGTTATAGTGAACCCAATGATACTGTAATCATTTCCTGATGTTCTTATTCCAACTGAAGAAAAAAGCACTATAACAGTGATTGGTCACTTGATGGCATAATTCAAAATAAATTATTCCATGGAAACAAGACCTCTGTCATTTGTTTATCTAATATGAATGTAGAAGGAGAACATAAAAATTGTTACATTGCAATACAGACTAGAGCTTGTGGTCCTGTTTTCACTAGTTACTGGCTGAAAAATACTGGCGAAAGCAAGGCCAAGTATTCTAGTCTGCTCAGAAATGAGTGGTTACAGCAGGAGTATGTCTTCGTTACTCTCTGCGGTATCCATCTGTTAGTCTTTCTCCAGTATGCACCTTTACAGAAGGTTGGATGTCTGAGGGGAGGAAAAAGTGCTTTCTTGCACGTGTCTCAATGAGTTGAGATTTTGTAGCTCTTTCACTGGAGAAATGGGCATTCCTTGGAGGGGTTTGCTGACTGAGTGGTGGGACAGTGGGAAGAAGTCAGCATTCTGCCAAATGAGTTGGGAGAATTTTTTTTTTCCTGATCTGCTCTCTTGTATCAGAAAGAGAAGTCATCTTTAGTATATGAATGGTTACTGAATACAAGATGCCTTAATGTCCTTTGTTATTTTTGTTTGTTTTGAGATGAACTTTAATAAATGCCTATTTATCTGCTGTGGTACATGGTTGGTTTTTTTTTAATTGTGTATTGCCTACTGCACTTCTAGGGCCCAGTTTGAATTTGCAAAGGATTTTCTGTTACAAAGAAAGCATTCTTAAAATTGGTAGAAGAATTACATCTTCCCTCTTTCAGTACATGTTCACACGTTCTTCAGGGTAGCTGTGTTTGTTGTTAATATGAGGGTCAGTCATCCCATTGAGAGTCAGAGGAGAATATCCATCGTGTTCAGTACACACGGCAAGTCCAGTGTCTCTTTGAAGGAGTGCACTCCACTGCGCACGCTAGGTACGGCGTTCGGTGAGTGGGATGTTAGGGGCACAGGCTGGATGCTCTGATCAGTGGTGCTACCAGCCTTTGCAGCCAGTAGAGGATGGTTTCTGTGACTGTCGTGTTAGGACTTCAGCTGATGGAGTGGAAGTGTTTATGCTACTGTCTGTGTCAAGAGAGCTTATATGCAACATACATTAATATAGTTCTCTTAAATTCTCTTAAATTATTTCTGTTTTACCAAAGGAGGATACACTAAATATATTGCAAAATAACTGCCTGTCTTCATATATATATATGTATATATAAAGAAAAAAAAGTTACATGAAACATTGTGACTGCAGGTGAAGGAAAAAAAATTGAATTTGTTCTGTGGCTTTCACTCTTCTGAAGAGACTGTGAAGAGATCTGAAAGAAATATGCTCTGTACTGCTGTCATCCAACAAGAAGCTGTAGTTTTTATTGAAACACTCGAGTTACAATTGGTAAATGTATGTGCTTCCTCAAGAAGGAAAATACTATTAATTCTTAAAGAATTCTTAATTTCAGAAAGTCATGATTTCTTTTTGAACTCAACTCACATTTAGTAAAAGCTGGTGAAGTACACAAGGTATAAATATAATAAACATATATTTTATGTTTATTATATATATAATATATATATTTATAACAGTAAAGTGAAAGTAGCAAGTGTCCAAAATACAGGATGATTAAAAAGGAATTTGCCGGTGTATAAAATTTTCCATACTGCATGGATACACTTCTTCCAAATGATGCAGTCTTGCCTTTGACATAAACTGGAGGCTCGTGGCTGCAGCGTGAGGAAGAGTGCCTGGCAGGGGGTAACGCCGCAGGGAGAAGTTGCTCTGGTAGTACATGGTGAGCCTGTAACAGGGAAGGGCATTTAGCTTTAGTCTCTGCCGGCGTCAGAATGGGCAGGGCTTTCTCTATTCACAACATCTCCGAGGGGAATTGACTTGTCTTTGCTAGTATCCTTGGTGTATAAAGTTGCCATGACAATTTATCTGAATAGATTAGTTAGGGAGGGTGGAGGAAGGACAAGTAAGAACCACGTCTCTTGCTTTTATAGTGTTACTGTGTGTAGCGGCAAACTTGTTAACCTTGTGAAATGCCTGATTTTTCAGCTCCTAGTCTGCCTATAAATCACACGCTCTTGGGAAGATATCCGAGCAATCTCCTCTGGTTCTGTTAGTAAACGTGTTTATTTGGAAGTCAACTTTCAAGGGAAATATTTTGCATTGGGAATTTTTGTATCGGTTCTTTGCTTCTCTGTAAATTTTGAAAGGTAATTTGTGTCGTTAAACCATTTTCTCATATGACATGATGGTTGGAACAGGGTCATTTCAAGAATCGAGGTACTTGGTATCATGGAGAGGCCTGAGCACTGACAACTGAGGAGAGGGAAAATGTAATTGTTCTTATCAAGAAAGGCACAACTGTAAATACAGATCATGACTACTGAGGGAATTCTAAACACTTGAAAAATACACCACCACCACCACCACCTTTTTTTAAGTAAAAACCCGCTGGCAGTGGAAAAACGGTGGTTTATGCTTTATTTCAGTAGGGGAAGAGTCTCTTGATTGTAGGGCTATGCCACCTATTTAAATTCATGGGTTTTGCGGTAAAGCTTTGGTTGGCCTGAGAAGACAAGTGTCGATACTAGTAACAGTAAAGTGAAAGTAGCAAGTGTCCAAAATACAGGATGATTAAAAAGGAATTTGCCGGTGTACAAAATTTTCCATGCTGCACGGATACTAATTGACTTACTGAAGCAGTAGTTGAAAGGGCTTTTTAAAAAAAATACTTTTTATCTATAGTGTTGTTGCAGTAACCACTTGGAAATCTCATCTGATCAAACATAGCTTACTTTTTTCCCTTTTTCAAATTTGTCTCCGAGAATCTTTCCTTGGGACAAATTTGGTGCAGAAAATTGAGGTGGCAATACCAATGCTTAAATGAAGTTTAGGTTTTTTAACTGAAATTTAACAAAATATTTTTTCTCTTCAGTCTTTTAGTACATATTTGAATTGGTTAGGATTGCTAATGCCTCTGAAAGTTAATGAATTTTAAGCTATGCATTTTTTTTCTTTCAAAACTTTTCTCAGCAACTTGCTTGCTGTTAAGGAGGCGGGGAGTCTCTCCTCCCCCCCCCCCAGTTTTTTTGCCTCTGTCAGTCCTTACGGTGCCCTGGAGCACATCACTAGGCAGTGCACTTTCCAGCCTCAACTTACAGGAGCTATTAGCATAGGACATACGCAGTTTCTGCTGTAAAATGGTTTGGTATCTCTGAAGCACAGTGACTTCTTCTCCAAAATCTATCCAGCTCTCTCTGTTGTTGATACAGGTATTTGAGGAATACAGAAAAAAAAAAGTATGGCAGGGGCACAAGAACTGTCACTATCGCATTGGTATTTTATACTTTATTTCACATGAAACTTCAAAGAAGTCTTTAGTTGTATTTGCATGATGTTAAATACAAATTCGTTCAGTGCTGTTAGTACCAAGACCAAAGACGCTCCATTGCACCGTAACGTATCGAATCCCGGGGAATGATGCAGACTGCCTTTCAGTATGGTGGGTGGAGGGGTGACAGCTGTGATTAATCAGCAGTGTGTCCCTAGCATGTCCTGCTCACCCCCTTGGTCAGCCTGGCACAGCTGACACTGAAATCAAGGCTGCTAATGCCTGCGGTACTGCTGCAACTGGTTGTACGTGGGGTGGGTAGATAAAGCATGCCCAACCGATGAGCGATTCGATTTTGGTGAGTAAAAGAACAATAGGAAAAAAGCCAGCATTTCTTCATATAGGACCTTTGGTAGAAGTGCAAACGTAGGGAGACTATACTCCTTTCATCTGAGGCAATACAAGTGGTTTTGGGTTACACTGTGAACTTCATGCTGTGAAAATCATCAAACGGGTCTTGAACCAAAAATAGTTCCCCTTTGGAAATTGTTTCCTTCAACTATGTTTTGTGGCTTATAGTACGGCACCCTAAGCACTTGTAGTTAACAGCAGAATGAAGGGGGGAGGAAATGGTCATTCAACAGAGAGAATACCAGAAGCGTGAGGAATCCTGGGTGGACTGGAGGAGGAAGCGGAGGGGGAAAAACATCCTCATACGCAAGACTAGAAGAGAATAGGGGATAAATCTTCATTGCTGCAGGACAATACAATAAAACAAAAGCTAAGCTTATGGTTGCAGAGCTATAAATTCTGGCATGAGGTTGGGTTATGGTAAAAGACAAGAGGATTGTAGATTTTCTTTCTGTCACTGTCACCTATTCTTTCACCAGCATGGATTTGGCTTCATCTCAGAATGGGGCTGCTCTATGGTGAGAAGAATTTCCGTTTGTCTCACTGTTATGCTTCCTGCTACTCTCTTTCTGAGCCCATGGAAGCAACCTCTGAAAATCTGGTGTACTCTCAGAAATAAGACAAAATATATTGACTAGGCACTGGAAAATCATGTTAGAATATTTGATGTGGGTGAAAGAAAGAATTAACTGTTTCTCTTCTTTCTCCTTTATTCAGAGCAAAGTGAGGAGTGACTCTAAATGGCTGAATTACACAAGACACATGAGAATCTATATCCAGACACCGGTGTCCTATGTCAGACTGAAAGTTTGTCTGTCTAGTTTAGAGTTTTACCTAGCTATCCCTTGCTACTGTGTCTGAGCATTCATGCTTGTGGTTCCCACAGTAGTATGTGTTTTAAGTATTGATGTTTACAATGCAGCAGAAATTTGAAAACTCTTACTGTGATTGCCTACTGCAAGTTGCTTATGTTGTGAGATGGGATAAAGTCACAGCAATGACAGAGAAAGCCAAACTATAATGGCACAGCCTTAGTGGAGAGGAATGGGGTTGGGTGGGTGTCTCTGGGGGCGTAATTTCTTCTGCAGTATCTTTATTACTGGTAATGATCAGTGAAAAGGAAAAATCAGTCTAGGGTGAGTTTGGAAGATGTCATTCAGGAAAAGATAATCTTTTCCTTCTCAAACAATTATCCGTTATGGTGTCACTGAGAGGCAATAAACATAGGCTTGTATGAAGTCACTCTTCAGAGCAGGATCTTACTTTAAATCAAGTAAGTGTCTCTGTCAGTAATGCATTTTATGATTTCCTGCAGGAAAAACAAATGTGAAGAAAGCATTACTATCTAAAGAGCTGCTGTCTCCACTGCAGGGAACCATTTGATCTCTACTTGTAGGGAAAACTATGGTTCAATTGACCTTGAAGAGAGATATTTTATAATAGTACAGGGAAAATGTAGCAGCCCATTGATAAAAAGTACATAGCCTCTATAGACGGTTAACAAATTTGCACAGCATTATTAGTTTTATATTTTTCTCTGAAAATCAGCACTAGAATATTACCAGGTTTTAGTTAACTGGCATACAGTATGATTATGATTTTTTTCCCCTCATGCCATATGTCTTTAGATGATAAAAGTACAGGATGTAGTATAGAAATTTATTTCCTAGATTAAAATAGTGCTAAAGTTACAAATCCACTCAAAGGAAGGAAATCCATCTTACTCAGAAGTAAGGATGTGCCAAAATTAAAGCTGCCTATGTGATGTTTATATGAAAAAGAATGCATAGGAAGATTTTCTTTCTGTGACTACATGTTTTTTTGGGTTTTGGTTGGGGGGGGGGGGGTTCCCTGGTAGTGTCCAAGCAGATGCTTAGTGCTTTGCTTCCTAGTGTTCCTGTTAGCAGGAAAGCAGTACAAAAACCTGAGTTTTCGTATGCTCCTAAATCTGAAAAGGGAAGAAAGTTTTCACTTTGTAGAAGTAAATAAAGTAACAGAACTGTCCCTGGAACAAAGTGGACATTTGAAACAGGGTGACCAGGTATAGAGGCAAATGAATTTGTTCTAATAAAACTGACTGCATCTGAGTGGCTTTAGTGCCCGTTTCAGAGTTTGTCTCCATGCAGTGGATCTGTGACATATAAATGCTTATGGATAATTTTAGGTTGACTATATAGCTATAGTCCATGTGATTAAGCATTGCTTTCCATAAATTTGTGTTGCAGAAGTCAGTGCAGATTCTAATGTATTGTTAATGAGCTCTAGTTCCATCCCTTTTCATTTGATGGCAGGAGAGGAGATACATTGCTTGCTTCTCTGGGACGAAAGAAATCCACACGTATGCTGTCAACGAAGGCTACCTGGACTTCGTTAACAGGCATTGCAATCAGGCTGAAAGAGTTAAAAAGGTGAAGTTCTACAAGGTAATTGTAGTAGCTTATATGAATGTGGATCCACTATTTTGGTATATTCCTTTCTTTGTTAACTTACTTATTGTGATGTTTAAAATGCTCTGAGTGCAAGCAGATATGTTAGCTTATTAGCTAGTGTGTGTGTGTGTCAAGTAACTGTTCAGTCAGATGAGTTCAAGAGCAGTTACCTTGTCTTTCCTAATTCCATGGCATGGTGAGAGTTCTCTCACAGTGCATACCTACAGATACTATCACTCCCCTGGTTTTCCTCCCAGCATGGGCAAAAAATGGTGCTCAGCATCACTGCGTGTTTCCTTCATAGCTTTTATATAGAAAGGTATATTGGGTGGGGGAGGAAGAAAAAAATTAATATAAACTACTGGCTGGTACTGATGCCTCACACCTGGAACTAATTAAGATAATCTATGTCACATTGCATATAACATAGTGCGCAAGCTACCATATGTCTCCCTCCTGATTTATGTTCTCCCGTTTTAAATGTATAGACTTGAGGCCTCTACTACAACCTCTGACTGGTAAAGATTGGGCAGAATCTCTTTGTGATCATCACAGTAATCTTTGTTTCACAGACACAAGCCCTACTCTGTTAGATGCTGTATCAATGAACTCGAAGGAAGCAGGGGTGGTCAGTGTCTTGCACGATCAGGAAATGGGGAAGAAACGTATTCTATGAGGAGACACATGCTAAACATGAAAAGCAAACACTGAACTTCTTGGGATATCTGTTCAGGGAGAGAAGATGACAGAAGTATTGAAGAGGTGAAAGAAGGATGGATGAACAGCTTGCCGTCTGGAGTCTTAAGAACATGGTTGGTTACTCTTCTAAAAAAATACAGTTGATAAACACGTTGTTTCTCTGCATATGAAAACATCTCTGAGGTATTTTAAAAGATGATAAAATATTTTTGAAGGTGTTAATGATAAACCATTAAGGGGAGGAAAGAACGTCACCAGAAGAAAGTTATACACAGGAGTAAATCTGGAAATTTTGATTTGAAGCTGGGAGATTCTTGTATACCAAGCAAATGCAATTTCCATTACGTGAAGAGATGGAGACAACTCAGAAATCTAGCTTCGTCTTTCCTGCCAGTTTCTGAGTAGTTTAATATTTTGAGCATTGCAAGCTCAGAATTTTATCTGCTGGAAGGAAGAGTAGTGCACAAAATTTGGATTTAGATGTACATTTTGCACATGCAAATTTGGCTCATCGGTATTTAAATCTCCAATTAAACTGTGTGTCTTGTGAGCAGAATGGTTAAAATGTGATTTGTCACGTTTGTGCATGTATGCACAATCTTGGTAAGGTGCATCACTACATCATATCACTTAAGTTACAAATGTATGAAGTATATCCCCTGTAAGAACATCTGTCTTATTTGAGAAATATTTATCCTTTGACTCATTCAAAGCTTTTGCTGCCATTAAATGCAGCAAAATAATCCATACTGCAATGACTTTTTATTACAACAACCTGATCTCATTATGTATATTTGTGCTAGAATCAGAGGCAGAAAGAAATGCACTAATGAATGGAAGAATCCTATCCTCAATTATACGATTACTGTAAAGAAAGAGGTTGTAACTCCAGCTGATGGGCCTGAGGTGGGGGCTTCCAGGTGGTGTCAGAAGTGATCACCACAATGTTTTACTACATCTGGAAATTTTGAAGAGGTGTCAAGAGATGAGACATCAAACATTTGTTGTAAGGTTTTCGGGATCTTTTTAATTAATTTTGGATTTCAATTGAAGTTATATTTTTAGGGTACAATAAGTGTATTACTGGTTTTATTATATAAAGAAAGGGCATATTGTAAACCTAGAATGCAAAAGAAGAAGGGATAGCGAAGCAAATTCTTGACTGATACACACTATAAGAAACCTGTTAGGTTGGCTTTTGTGCTGTATGTAAATCAAGGTTGCATTTGTCTCCTTTGTGTATGCCTTTTTTCATCGCTTTTGGGTTTTTGTTGGGCGAAAGCCTGATGATCCTGTCATCCCAGGAATATTATGAAAGAAAAACTTAGAATTAATTAAAGGTATAATTGGGAGAATGAAACTAACTGAAATAATGCAAAAGCAGAAAATGGTAAGTGATGCATCTCATGGGGAATCAAAAGAGACGGTTCTGACTGAAAAAACAGTGCAGATGGATGATGATCAGGCAGGTGATTTTTGGGAACTGGCAAATAACTGGAATTCACTCTAACAGAGAATCGGACTCGAACATTTCAGATGAGCAGGATCTGTTTAATGTGTCATCTTCATTCCTCAAGCATAAACCTGCCGTTGAATGTGACAAAGAACTGCAGCTTCTTAACCAGTGGTACAGACAGGATGAAAATTTTGTTTCAAGTATTTACAAACTGCAGCCTATCAGGTTAGTGCCGAGTTCCTTCTCAGCACTGAACAGCAACTTCTGTTCAGAAGTTGTTTGGTAAAGGAATACATGTGGTTTTCCTTCCAGTCCATTAAGGAGATGAATTTATTCTTCATTAGTCTGAAAATGGTTCACTTTAATCACCAGAAGTTTTATTGCTAAGCACTTGCATGAAAGAAATACTAAGTCTGAAGAGTTTACTTCAACATTATATCCCGCAAATGAATAGGATCTTTATTTAAATGAGCAGCAGTGCTTTTCTCATCATAGTATGAAGCGCAGCATTAGAAGGTATTTGAAGGAAAATTTCCCTCAAATCTTTATTAATGATGCTGATAACACTGTCATCAAATAGGCATATGAGATTTTATCCCCCTCTTAGAGATGGTGTAACTGAGGCCCAGTTGAGATATATACCTATTAAAACAGAGGTAATAAGCCTCAAACCTGTATCTGTCCATCTGCCAAACTGTGCAGCAATTTGGTAGGCTAGAGCTGCACCTACCTGAAGTAATGGCGTTCTTTAATCATGTTTTATGATTAAAGCAGCTTCTTAATTTTCCAGCATGTTCTCACAGCTTGTCTTTTACTCATATTCATAGCACGTTTTGCAGGGATATTTTCAGCAGTGATCCTGCTCACAGGCAGCAAGCTGAGAGCAAATGGCTGAGCTCTTTCCAGAAACGACACAAGATATTTCAAGAGCATGCTCTGCTTACTCTTAGGGAGGAAGCATCCACTGAGCTTCTTGAGACAGGTGAGACTAGAAACCCAAAATTAAGAGAGGGCACTCAGCTGGAATGATCAGCAATACATCATTTTCTAAATGAAGGAGAAAGGTTAGTTTCAGTAATAAAATAAATTAAAGGAGTTAGAGACATCACCGGTTTTGGCACTCCTCAGAATCTCGTGGTAGGACAAGCAATACTTAAGTGAGCGTGTTACTGCTGTAATAAATATGTAAAATAGACAGAACTTCAGAGACATTACTTCTCAATAACCCTAAATGCCTTTTCCTGTTCAATGTACTGTTTAGTCCACTTAAACATATGTAACTCCTTCTACAATCTGCAGGCAACTCTTTAGGCTCTCTAGAGGAGCCAAAAGCCTGGAGTTTGGCCAAACAGAATAAAACACATGCTGTGAAGTTCTGTTTAACTGCAGAGAATAAAATGACTACTGCAGAATAAGCTTAATAATGCAATAATAATTTAACAGCAAAACCGCGCATTTCATAAGCTTTTTTACAAATAGGTCTTTTCTGGTTTTCATATGAAGAATAAAGGAACATCAAATGTTTTCTTTGAGGTTCAAAGTGGTTGTGCATCAGAGCTAAGGAAGGCATTTAGTACTTCTTTCTGCCACCCTTTCCACAGTATGGTGCTCAGATGAGCAGTTAAATTATTTAGAGAGATTATAAAGCTATTAGCCTTCAATCCAGTAAAGAAAGTTGCTCCTGCTGGGATATCTTTGGGGTTATTTATGTATTTGAAGACTACCCCTGTTGGTTACTGGTTAGTATGAGTTAGATCAATTTAGTTCTTAATCAGTCCTCGTGGCAATTTCCCCGTTAATCAAAGTGGTTCGTTGATGTTCTTGGCCTGCCCTCCACTTTGTTGATACCTTTCCCTAGTGTTTTGTAAGTAAACTCAGGCTCTTATGCCAGAGCCACACTTGGTCACAGATTATTAATAAAAAGAACAAATGTTTGACTTTAGCACCTAGAATGACACAGGTCTTTTCTTGTATCCATAATCATGTTGTGATGTAGACATTTCCACACTTTCAATTCCACTCTTCCACAGCATTATTGTCTTGTAACTTTTCTCCATCACTTAACCTGTTTTCCATTATGTTACACTGACCCAGACCGATTAATCAAATTCCAATCAATAATTTGTTTTATCAGAGTTTGTTAGAAGTTTTCACAAGTTTATAGAAGGGTCTGTGTTGCTGCAAGCATACCAAGATTTTTATTGCCATCCTCATGCATGCTATGTTCTCTTCCAGGATAACCTTTTCTTAAATTATTTTGATGGTAACTTTAAAAAATGGAGTTAAGAATTAGAACGTTTTTTCTCCCTGAAGTCTTGCAGCAAGAGATTAATCAAGGATTCAAGATTCAGGGTTCTCCAGAAGATCGCTGTTACTGCTTCAAGAGGAAGACCTGTGACTTAGAATACAACCTGTCAAGCAAGCAGGCTTCAAAATGTTTTGACATCCACCTTGTGAAAACAGAGGTTAATGAAAGGAAGTATGAAGCACATCAGAATATCATAGAAAGCATCCATGCACAGGTATGCCTACCATCACTTTGGTTTATTCACCTCTGCCCCGGATGCTGGGGATTTCTTTTCACCATGTTCTAGAGCTTTAAACAGGGAAAAAATGAAGATCACAATATTTTTTTGTCTTGTCTTGAGTGTAACACTGTATTTTTAAAGGTGCATCCTAAACCTGCGGTAATTTTATACTCCCAAGTCTGTTGCCTTCACTCTTTCTTTAAATACCTTCTCCAGGTTCCCTTCTTGCAGCTTGGTTTTCCCACGTCGGTGCTTATTCTGATGTCCTTTATCTCTCTCCCTTAATCGGCTGCAATCTTCTAAGACTTCCTGAAGCCCAGTCTTCAGTTTGCTTTGCCTGTTACCTGAATTCTCAGTATTCAGGAAAAGCTATACAGAGGAGAGTCCATGTCACTTTAAATCCTTAGAGAGGCATGCTGAGTTAGAGTGATGCAGAAGGCTGACACATCATTCTTAATTCGCCCTGGATCCCCAACTTCATCAGCAATCCCATCAGAAATGTTGGGATTGGCATGGAATTAAGGCAATGTGAATCAAGAATCAAAATCTTATCAGTAGTTGTTAATTTATGTTTAATTAAAATCTGTACTCATTTATTGCTATTAATTCTTTGAGTTAGTAACAAACTCAGCTGGGTCTCTGTCTTGCAAATCTGAAGAAGCCAAGGAAAGTATTAGGTATGGCCTAGAATAACTCTTTTTCTTTTAACTGTAGAATGAGATCTAAGTGGACTCATTCAGCATTGGGGTTTCGGGGATGCTTTTCTATTGTATGAACTCACAGGCAGAACACTGTATTAATCTGTTGAGAAAAGGTGTAACACAAGATATGATGTATCTGGTTTTGGCTTCACTTTATCTTCATTCTTCCCTTCAGTCCTCATCTTAGATCACGTTTCTTGTCTGTGGATATGTGCTCTGGGCTTTACAGGTTTGTAAAACAAAAAGTACATTGCTGAGCACAAACCTGCTCTGTGTTTTCTTCCTACCCAGCCCCCTTTATCTCCTCTTTTGCATCTCAGTGAAACGGGTTTGGCCATTGCTTGTCTTATCCTTCAGCATACTCAAAGAATGCATGAAGGGATGTTAATTCCTTTTCTTGTTGCAAACCTAAAATTGTCAAGTAGAAATAGTAATGCAGAAGCTATCGTCTAGGATTGTTAGAAATTAATTTAGTACGACTTGTGCAGAAAGACGTATTTATCAGTGTACTGGATATAATGCAGACATTACTTCGTTGTAATGAGTTATCACTGCTTGCCTTCCAGTATGTTTTGATTCAACTCGTTTCCATGCTTGATAGGTTTATTCTCTCTATTTAGCTTCATCACACCAATATCTATGAGAAAAATGTAAGCTGGGGCAAAGATGGAATTGAACCCACCAACAGCAGATCCCATTCCTTCTGCCTTGAATGCCTACGCAATGACTTTCAGAAAATTGTCATCGCCCAGTTCCACTGGTCAGCTCTTGACAAGGACCTTATCTGAGGGAAAGTAACAAAGATCAGAAGATGTAGGAGCTGCAGACAAAAGGCTGTGTTTTAAGTACCCTGAAAAGTTATAGTGAAAAAATCCTCTTGTATTTAAGTGAGTCTGAAAATGGTCTTGAGACTAACAAAAACATGGGCAATTTGCCTGGTATGAAGTGAGATGTTTCTAATCAGCTGACAGACAGCACGCTGCTTACCATGTGAGGATAGTGTTTATAACATATTTTCATTTTATTAATAGAAGAACTGAAGAATAATTAGAAAATCAGCTTGGTAGATTTGGGGAAAAGTAACCCCTTAAACTAAATTTTGCCTTTCCTATTAGTTTTTATATTCCTTTGTCTCCATGTGACACTTAATATGAATGTATAAGAATATGTTTTTGTTTGCAACTATACAAATCTGTTGGGTTGTACACTAAATGTCATATTAGAGACTTTGACCTCTATCTTTGAATGTGCTTAGAGTTAACTAGGGCAGCTGAAGATATTTTGTGTGTACTTACGAAGGGCCTGTCTGCAATTTTATGAAGAATTTGTAGATAGGGCAGCTGGTTTAAGAACATATTTTGCATATTAGGTAACTTTCATGTGTACTTCTAATGTCATTATGAAATAATGATGTTTGGGTTTGTTGTTCATGGGTCAGGAAGAGTTATTTATTTACTTGTAAGACTGCTGGTAGTTTTGTAAATAAAGGAAAAGGAAAATGCGTTTAGTGAAGGCTTTCTCTCTTTCTGTTTACCTAGAATGATCAATTCCAAGGTTTTCCCCAGAAATGCTACATGTCAGGAGGAAAAGGGAAGAGTTTACAACGGGGATGAGGAAATTCCAGCGCATGTTCAGCAGGGTCAGGCTCTGTGAGTTCAGCAGCAAGCTGCCATTTATTTTATGTTCGTCGGCACAAAGCTAAGTAGAACATGGTGTGGTGGAGAAAACTTGGAATATCTCACCTGTCTGTGAAAACTGATGAGGTTTTTTTCCTTTTGAGAGTAGCTGTTTGCTTTTTTTTCCCTTGTCTTTTTTTTTTCTTTCCCAAAAATAGGTTCAAAAGTATGTGTGTGATTCATGTTAATAGTACCACACCAGTTTATTAAGGGAGCCCTCCCTACAATCCCAAGAAGGGACACCGTTTTCAGTGCTGCAGGAGCGAAGAAAGAGCCTCCAATGTTGCAGCCAGTCTGATGTAGGAGAATGATTTCTTCATATAAACTCTGACCATGCACATGGTCTAGAGCTTGGGATTTGAAAACTAAGGGTTTTCGGTGCCACCTCAGTGTACTGCCACCATTCACCCTCTCTTACCCCAGCTTGTCTCAGTGTTTCAAGGAAAGACAAAACACCTTCCCTCTCCCAAATATATCTCGTTTCAAATATATCTAATATATGTCTATATACACAAATATATCAGTACCTGAGAAGGAGTTGGTTACGTACATGAGAGGAGGAGCAGTCCTTCTCCTGAGCTCTGCAGATGAATGCCAGAAGCATGAGATTTGCTTTTATGTATTATCTTAGCACAGAACTATGAGTGTTGTAAGCAGGTTGATACAAATCCGTTCGGTCCCCAGTCCATGATACACAAGCAGGAGGATTCATAGTTTTACAAATTAATTAACCAGCAGAGACCACATGGAGGATCCAGTCCTACATGTCTACAAACAAGTCAGTCTGTACTGTATCTGACTTGCATGTAAGCCCTTCACACCATAAAAACCTTATGTTAATTAATGTAAGATGCAAACATACGAAGTGACATAAAGGGAGAGGGAACTAATTAACATAATTCTAGGAGAGGTTCCTAGGGTATTTCATCCATTGCTTAGAATTTGAATTGAAACTACATATCTAGTGAAGAGCTTCTGATATCAGATTCTTATTTGTACCTGAAAGTTGGATGGTTTCCTTTTTAAAAGGAGGAAAATATTAATTAGAAAGAAGTGTCTTTTATAAATTCTATGGTTTTCTTTCAGAATGAAAGTTGTGATGCAAAATACATGCCTGCAGCTTAGTTATCATAGAATCATAGAATAGTTTGGGTTGGAAGGGACCTTTAAAGGTCATCTAGTTCAACCCCCCGCAATGAGCAGGGACATCTTCAACTAGATCAGGTTACTCAAAGCCCCGTCCAACCTGACCTGGAATGTTTCCAGGGATGGGGCATCCACCACCTCTCTGGGCAACATGTTCCAGTGCTTCACCACCCTCAGCATAAAAAATTTCATCCTTATATCTAGTCTGAATCTACCCTGTTTTAGTTTAAAACCATTACCCCTTGTCCTATTGCAACAGACCCTACTAAAAAGTTTGTCCCCATCTTTCTTGTAAGTCTGCTTTAAGTACTGAAAGGCTTCAAGAAGGTCTCCTTGAAGCCGCCTCTTCTCTAGGCTGAACAACCCCAACTCTCTCAGCCTTTCTTCAGAGGAGAGGGGTTCCATCCCCCTGATCATTTTCGTGACCCTCTTCTGGACCCGCTCCAACAGGTCCATGTCTTTCTTATGCTGAGGGCTCCAGAGCTGGACGCAGTACTCCAGGTGGGGTCTCACCAGAGTGGAGTAGAGGGGCAGAATCCCCTCCTTCAACCTGCTGGCCACGCTTCTTTTGATGCAGCCCAGGATACGATTGGCCTTCTGGGCTGCGAGCGCACATTGCCGGCTCACGTCCAGCTTCTCATCTACCAAGTTGCCTTTAAATATGATGTAACTCCATAAGCAATTTAATGAATAGACTATACAGTTGTTTAAGTTGGTCCTATGCCTGAACAATATGGACTTGGTCCACTGAAGAACATGAACTCATGTGACCATTCTTACCCCAAATGTTCTCACACTTGATTACTGTTTTCTGATGGGAACATTGTTATTTTTCCAACAAAACAACTGTCAGTACGTGTTTCAGATCAACAAGTAAGCTTCTGAAAGAAGAAAAACATATTTTAACACAGGGATGCAAGAGTTATAATTTGATTTATTGGTGCCCCTGGTGAGACCAGAAAAGTACGATTAATTCTAAGCTTCTACTATCAGATTGCTGATGCTTGCAAAATTCCCATGCATTTTTCTGAAGTAACCAAAATTTCAGTACTGTTTTGCAGTGCAGAGATTATTGGTACTTATTTTAATATTATAATTATCACAAATTGCCATTAACATAACCCATGTATTTAGGATACTGCAATACAGTGTGCACATCGTTCTTGTGGAAGGACTTAGATTTGTGCCCAAGAATATAAATTATAAAATATGCTTTAATTTTCAGTTGTTTCAGCTGGTAAATGTGTATGGTTTGTAGCTAAGATATCAGATATAAAAGCATATTTTTCTTTTCCACTGGAACTAAACTCCTTGTAAGAAATAATCTTTGGGGTGTGAGATTTCTGAAATAATGAATATTTTCTGAATCCTGCAAACACAGTGTTTTTGAGAAAGGACATCAAACTTTAGGCCTCAAGTCAAGAACAGAAATCCAAGCAAATGTTCTCGTCAAAAAGAATAGTGTTTAATGAGTTCCTTATTTTATTTTAATCAACATTAGGTGCTGAAAACAGATTTCCACCTGGACCAAAACCCCTATCTCTTTTCTTCTCTGAATTTGAAGTGAGTTCAGTTCTGGCAGGAACCTTGCATCTTCCTCTTTTCAGGACGAATGTGTCAAGTTGCTGCTTAAAGCTCTGATCTCAGTTATAATCATTACTCAGCTCGTGCATTTCTGTATATTTTAAGAAAAATACAGCAACCTGCATGTTGTTTTGTTTCATGGTGGTTACCTTTACCAGTAGTTGCTGTTCTCTGGAGTGCGCATTACCCACCAGAGGGAGCTGAAGCCAAGAATTGTCAGTTTTTCATAGAATCATAGAATCATTTAGGTTGGAAAAGACCAGTAAGATCATCGAGTCCAACCGTAAACCTAACACTGCCAAGTCCACCACTAAACCATGTCCCTACACGTCTTTCAAATACCTCCAGGGATGGTGACTCAACCACTTCCCTGGGCAGCCTGTTCCAGTGCTTGACAACCCTTTC
The DNA here is from genome assembly GCF_965638725.1 of Aptenodytes patagonicus. Taxonomy (NCBI): domain Eukaryota; kingdom Metazoa; phylum Chordata; class Aves; order Sphenisciformes; family Spheniscidae; genus Aptenodytes; species Aptenodytes patagonicus. The sequence continues at coordinate 37,840,001 of NC_134952.1, forward strand.
GGTAAAGAAACTTCTCCTAATATCCAATCTAAACCTCCCCTGGTGCAACTTGAGTTGGCCTTTCAATTCCCAGGGGATTCCCTGGTGAAAGTCCTCTCTTACACTTCACAGGGCTTTGGATTTGGGCATCTGTCCTCAAATTAGCTTGGGAGCAGATGGGGACCGGGTAGGAAATCAGTGCACCTCCCTATGCTAGGTTATGACCTCTTTTGGGAACCGTCACTTCAGTGTCATAGCAAGCAAAGCAAAACCTTGTGATGTACATGTCATCGTTCTTTGGGGTTTATGTATGCCATTCTTTGTAACATGAATAAGGACACCCAAATTGTATAAAAGAGAAATAACTTTGAGAGTAAACTAATTATCCCTGAGAAAATTAGGCCAGGTAGAAGCAAGGGTGAATAGGTTATCCGTGTCTCTGAAAGGAAATCTCTCAAAATTCCTGACTACAAACAGGCTGGAGGATATTTCTGCTATATATTAAACTGACATTTTGTTTATCAAGAAATAAATTGGCTGAAAAAGGATAGAAGATGTAGTTCGTGCATATTATGTGTTTTGATTTTGTTCAGCACAGAAATATGTGTCAAGTGTCTACAGTGTTTATTTTGACTGAGAATTTTGGAACCAAATGTTTAAGTGTTTCCAAACTTATGTATCTTCATTTTTCCTTAAAAATTACAGTATTTTGACATACTCTAATTTATCCCAATTCATGATGATATACTGAAGAATGTTCTGATTTTTTAACCCAGCAAATTTTTTATCCAGCTCAACTGCAGTGGTTTCTTAAACGTATATTGATAGAAGCTTGTTAAAATTCAAGCCGTTTTTTAATTATGACAACCTATGTTTTCATTATTACATGTAAAAACCCCAGGCCTCTCAAATGATTTAAAATTAAGTCTTAGTGCTATGGTGAGCAGGTTAGGAGCCTGACAAGTCCCATAAAAAGCAATTTGAAAAAAAAAATCTTGGAATGTTGATATAGCTAATTTATTTATCAATAAACATGAGGGATTAACACATACATCTCCTTGCCTTGGGTGTGCCAATACTGACATGGGCAATGAACAGGGAACTCCTTCGGGTTTTTTTATGGTAACCAACTGGTCAAGGTGAGAGGGGTTTTATTGTTCTTGTTCTTGGTTTTCTTTCTGTTTGTTAAATCATAAGATCAATTTATTTCATCAACTTTTAACAAAAATCTTCCTTTGAATTAGAGGACAGGAGGAGTGCTGGTCCTGCTGGACAAATGAGCTTCTTCCCACTCGTTTCCTTCTGCACTTGGAATAAGTCATCCACAGAGAAATAAGTAGATGTTGAGACATGGAGATTAACAGCTGAAAGGTGGTAAGGAGCAGCTTCTTATACCATTTCTGAGTTGTGGCTGACCATATGAACATAAACAGTCTTTAGGAATAGGTGGAGTTCACTTCTTTGTACTACAAAAGGCAGGAAAGCTCACACAGTTAATTATAGCTGAGCAACCATATACAAAGCTAGTCCTTATTGCCTCTAAGCTGCTTGCTCTTTGCTCAAGTCATTTGTAATTTTCAGTGCTGTGGCATCCTTTGACTTCTGCAAAACTACTAGTCTATTGGTCGTAAGAATTATGACTGATGGGAGACATTGAAACTTCCCTAGGTAATAGTCAAATTTGCTTTCTACACCACCAATTGTGGGTAAACAGCCTATTAGACCTCCTATGGGATTTTTTTTTTCAAATTCAAAATCTTGTCATACAAAAATGGTAACAGCCACATCAAATAACCTCAATTGCAGCTCAGGTTTCTCTTTCTTGACAGTATTTTGTCATGTCCTTCAAAGGAAGGTACAAGACAGTTTATACCAAATTGCTGTCTAATGGACTTCGCTTTATGGCTTCCTCAGTTAGAAGTTGCCTTATATACTGGAGCATGAGGTTTTAATAGATTTTTTTTTTAGTGTCTGGATCCTGTCTAACTTATGAAGGGCTCATTATCCATATTTCAGCATTTCAGAGAGGAGGACTTATTTCTGTATTTATTTTGCTGTCAATTTAGTTAAATAATGGCATAACTTGTCAGGATTTTTAATAGGCATTTTCCAACATTTCAATTGGAATTAATCTGTCAATTGTAGTAAATAAAAAGAGAAATGTAAAAATTTCAAAAAGATTAGCAGGAGACTCATAAATTTGGAAAACACAACAAACCTTAAACCATGCAGTTTATAATTGTACCTCCTCAGCAGTGGCTGTTGGATAAATTAGTGCTGTATGACACTTTGAATGTGCACTTTAGGATTTTCTTAATTGAAGAAAATAGAAGGGAAGAAAATCTTACAACTTTTTTGGAAGAGGAAATACGTTATATTATAATTTCTTTCAGATGCAGTTAACTAGCTATAAAATGACCCTTTAGTTCTCTTTTTTAGTTTTCTCGGATTACTTTTTATGCTCCTCCTAATTACTTCTGACAGCTTTTTTCTTCTGTCTCTGCACTTCATTCTTGCTGTCATTTCCATCTTTGTTTCAGTTTTCTCTCTTGTTTAGGTTTATTTTTCTCTCTTGCTTTGTGTGGGGGTGATATACTTTCATATTCTCCGTTTTCACATTTCACTTCCCCTCAGAATTTTATTGCCTCCTACTTTATTCGGAGGTCAGGGAAGGAAAAGGAATATATGCCAGCTGCAGACTCAGGAAATATACTCAGCTCTGTGTTTGAACCTATACTTTTTTTTTATTATTTCAGGGTTTTGATCTGATGGACTCAGGCCAGTTGCCGCATGAAATACACATTTCTTCAGCAGATACTCCTATACGCAGGGATTGCTCCATACTTATATCAAGAAATTCAGTGAAAGATTATAATCTTTCTTAATTTTTTCTTTTCTTAATGCTTATAGAGTAGTAGGAAGTATTTTTCACCAGCGAGAATTTACGATTAAAAAATTCCTCTTCATAACTCACTGAATATCAGCCTTCCATCATTATATTTTTGTGAAAGTCAGGTCTGTTAATAATTTCTTTATATTTACTCCATTGCTCTGTAATTGCTATATTGTCGTTATAGAATCCAAATCCAAATGTTATAAAGGATTAATCCTAAGTATACATTTTGTAGGTATGAATTCCCTCATCCCTTCAACAACCTACTATATCTTCCACTAACAAACTGCTACTCAGGTAATTCTTCCAAACATAAGTTGAAGGGCATTCTTTCCTGGTTTGATACACCAATCCAGTATGCAGCTTTACGCAATGTTTGTTGAGATTGTCAAACTGAAATCTCTGAGAACAAGATTTGTGCTAGTGCAGTGCAGGAGTGTTCTCTCAGTTGGTGTCCTACTCCCAGTATCAGCTGGGAGTTCGTTATTCATCTTTGCTCTGTGTAAATATTGTAGTCATGTAAAAAAATGATAGGTTTTCTAAGGGGGACTAGTGCACTTCTATAGCATATAATGGTAGGAAAGGATAGTCATAATTACTTATGCAGTATGTTTGACAGGAGAAGTCCAGTGTCTGCCACTCACATTAATTTGATTTTCAAATGGCACTGGCAATATTCTATATCAAAGACAGAAATAGTTTGCGAAGGCAAATCTAGCTGCACGGAGTTAAGACAAAGTGTTAGAAAATGGATGAAAGAGGAAGGAAGCAATAGGCCATACATAAAAGAGATTATAAAGAGAATCATCCAAAGTGTATGTTGATGTGCTTATTCAGTCCCATATTTTATCATTGGTATGTCTGAAGGGTTTAAAAAGCTAGATTTGCAGACGGTAATGACATTGGGAGCACAGCAAATCGTAATGTATGCTGCATCTAGATTCTGTGCAGGCAGAGACGGTTCTCTGAACCGTCAAAATATTTCAAAAGAAGCAAAATCAAACCACATTAAAAATCCCAACTACTGTTCATGACAATCTTTTATAGCATTAAAATGTGCCATTAACTAGCATATTTGGCGATCTGATAGTTTTTTATTCCTGAACTGTTACTTGCCAGAGCAGCAAGATTGCCCTTCCAATCCTCCCCCTCCCAGCCATGTCATAGTTGTGTAAAAAGTCCAAATCAGGCTGCATCAGAGCCATCTGGGGTTTATTCTGTATCTTGCTCATGTAGTTGATTCTGACAGGATAGACTTGATGTCGTCATATACCTCTTGCACCGCGTGCATACATGTCTGGAAACAATTCAGTCTTCCTTGTACATGCACTTAGTCTTCACGTTTTATTTAGTAGCGTGACAGAATAAGGCTACTGGTATGTTTTCTCTGTTTTAACTGACTCTTCTTTTGTACAGGAATAGAAAAGAAGCCATGGTGTTCAGTGCTCGCAAAGGAGATGTGGTTGTTAAGCTGATATGCCAAGACTTTGTGGCTGCTGTCCAGGGAGAAGCTGTAACTAATGACTACTTCCTTGTGATCTTTAGGTAATGAATGTTTAGAAACTATATTCTTGCTTCTCCAGAAAAGGAAGTTGTGCCCAATTTTTTAAAATATTTGGGTGGCCCATGAGGTTTTCAAGAACATCTTTTCTAAATTCTTCTGGAGTTTTTGAAAATCACACTGGCAGCCTTTCAGCAACTTTAGGTGCCTAATTCCTCCTAAAAATCTGGGCTTTCACCCCTAACTTTTTCACCCAGCTGTGTTCCGTCTGAAGGCAGGAGGTTTCAGCTCTCTCACGCCTCCATTAAACCTTCCAGATTCTGGTACCTGCATCCTATCATGCCTGGCCGCTGCTCCAAGAGCAAATGCTGTATTACTCCATTACTTTCAGAAGGGTCAGCAGGGCTGCCCTTGCTTTACACTGAGGTGAGTTTGACCCTAAAATATTATTGAGAGAGCACATTTTCTTTTCAGATAGTGTTACAGATTTAAAAACAATTGCTGTTTTAAAAGTGCCTGTAATGGTGTGGTAGAAACCTCCCTCTTGCTATGAAGAGCTCTGCTGTTCCTTACAGGGCAGCAGGCTATTATGCAAGTAGAACTTTTCAGTGTTAGCACCTTTGCCTACTCTCGCACTCTTCAGGGTTGCTGCAATGACTTCATTTGCACCTGCTTCATTAATCATCGGGGCTACCGTCTCATGGCATTCAGCCGTATTCCAGACTCTAATACCACTGAGATGATATTCTGGAATCTGAAGACTGCAGGCATGTGGCCAAGTTACCTTCAGTTCATTTTGGAGGTGAGTGGTTTCATTTCTGTTGCCATTTGTTAAATAAAGGAGAATTATTTCTTTGGACTGATTCATTTCTGAAAGGATCGTGCAAGTGTAAATCTCAAACTATCGATATTGTCATTCCATATTCTGTTTCAATAATCTCTTCTACTTTACCATGGTACATTATTTAATTTTCTGCTGTTTCACATGAACATCCGTAACAAGATTGCAATGAAAAACGGTGTGCCATGTCATTAAAAAAGTGAATACCAAGTGACCTGAGTGCTCTGAAATCAATCATGTGACAAAGGAGATGGACTTAAGTGGTGAACAAGTGTATTCATTCTTGTGAGAATACAAGAGATCTGAACCAAATTTCATGCGAATTTTGTGGAACTTTAAGAGAATTTACATTAAGTTCCAAAGGTTATCATTGCTCCTTATCACTGACGTGTACTCTCTAATCCTAAAAATCTCCACATTCTGGAAACCAAAGATATGATTTTCGGTGCTGAATTCAAGCTTCTGTTGCTATCTCAATACTTTATCAGTAAACTGAATACTGTTATCAAAGATCTGTAATTGAATATACATTTTATATCTTCTTGTAAATAATACGAGATTCAAATGCATATTCGATGGCATTAAAGTCAAACAATGGCTTACTCTAAAAAATGTCCAAGTCCTTAAATCCTGTGCAGCTTAGCTCAGGAAAAGATACCTGGAAACATTCCTTCTGAACACAGTTGTTGTGGTAAGACAGTTGCAGAGAGAAAATTTTGCTAATTTCTACATTCTCTGTAAGCCAGATCACATCAGGCTTTATACATAGTGATCAGCACCCTGTATTTCACCTAGAAAGTGAAATGAATCACCAGTGCAGACGTTTGTGTACCTGGCCTTTGTGTACTTACCAAAAAGGTGGACAGCAAAATTAAGGTAAACTGTTCAAGCAACCTCACAAGATAGTCCCAGTAGAACAGCCACAGACACGTGTTAATTGCAGAATATTCTATTCCTGTGCTACAACTGCCTTTTTTTTTTTTTTTTAATTTAACCTTAAATATGTAGGTGTTTTGTCTTGAATGTCTTCGTTTAGCCTTTTGTGGTGGAGAGAACTAGCTTAAAATGTGGAACTTGGCTGCAAAGATCAATGACCAGTGAGCTGGTTTTTGCTGGGACAGAGTTAATTTTCTTCATAGTAGCTGGTATGGGGCTATGTTTGGGATCTGTGCTGAAAACAGTGTTGATAACACAGGGATGTTTTATTTACTGCTGAGCAGTGCTTACACAGAGTCAAGGCCTTTTCTGCTTCTCACACCACCCCACCAGTGAGCAGGCTGGGGGGGCACAAGAAGTTGGGAGGGGACACAGCCGGGACAGCTGACCCCAACTGACCAAAGGGATATTCCATACCATATGACGTCATGCTCAGCATGTAAAGCTGGGGGAAGAAGAAGGAAGGGGAGGACATCCAGAGCGATGGTGTTTGTCTTCCCAAGTAACAGTTACGTGTGATGGAGCCCTGCTTTCCTGGGGATGGCTGAACACCTGCCTGCCGATGGGAAGTAGTGAAGGAATTCCTTGTTTTGCTTTGCTTGTGTGCACAGCTTTTGCTTTACCTATTAAACTGTCTTTATCTCAACCCACGAGTTTTCTCACTTTTACCCTTCCGATTCTCTTCCCCATCCCACTGGGGGGAGTGAGCGAGTGGCTGCGCGGTGCTTAGTTGCCAGCTGGGGTTAAACCACGACAACCAGTTTTTGACTGTTACTACAAACAAGGGAAAAAACACAAATGGAATTTGAGACATTGTGGCTATGCAGAATTGTCCCAGGCAAGTTCAAAATACACATGTATTTGATGTTTAAACATTCCCTTTCTTTCAGATTAGGGCAGGTAGCAGACACGACAACATGACAGGCACAATGTTGCATTTGAAAACGACTGAAACCTTTAAAAGGCGGTTCTGCCAAAAAGAACAGACAAAATATACTAATTTCTGTAATTTGTGCCTGATTTACCTTGCCTGTTTCTGAAGTAGTTTACATATTGCAAAGGGCTGGATTTGGAACTAACATAAACGAACATAATGCTGAGCACTGCTGGAATCATCCGGTTGAAAACAAGTTGAACATAAAGAGTTAGCCAAAGGACTCATCCTCACAACACTTTGATGTGGAGACTTTTTTAGAATGTATCTCAGCCAAATTATAGCACAAAAATGAAGAAAAATAATTTTTTTTTAATGTTGAAAGCTCAGAAATCCAAAAGTGAACTCCTGATTCCCACTGGTTTCAGTGAGGCCAGGATTTCAGCCCTGTGTTGCAAATGGATAAATATATATCTGTGCTGGGGAATTGGAGATCCCTGTCGTAAGAGTGTTCAGAAGATTCATAAACCAAGCCACTTCAAACTTTAAAACATAACAGGGACAACTCTGTAAGCAGAATAATTACTAGTCATAGATTGGTGAGTGTTTTGGGTTTTTTTTGTCTTGGAGATATGTTGTATGCAGGAATCAGTGCTGGAGTGATTACAGCGTGGAACATAGTAAAATCAAAATGCCATGCTGTTAGAATGGAAAAGGGACTTGTAGAAAGCATTGAAATTGTGCTGGTGAGGGATACAAAACTCTTTGTCTTTACAGACAAGGGATTGGCCTCTCACGGATTCTCTGACACTCATTTTTCAGAACTAAATGCAAATTTATTCAGAAAGTAAGTTTGGGGGGGTGTGCATGCTTATGGATATTTTACATTTCTGTAAAACCTAATTAAACAAGATATTTATTTAGATAATTAATTACACAAAGCAGGCAAGGTTTTTTGGGTTTTTTTAATATTTTTACTAGACTATGTTAACTTATGACCTTTTGAAAAAGAAGTATGTGAAGACACAGTCAGGTCATTACATCGTTCCTTGCCAAAGTAAAGAGTACAGGATTCTTGAGGGGGGGCTAGTGCTTGGCTTCTCTGAGAATAGGTAAGAGTTTGTCTCTGGCACTGACTGCATCATCCGCAAAGTTTTACATATAGAACGAATCATACATTCATGCTCTGTACAACTAACTGCTAAATACTTTTAAATAGAATGATTGTTCAGTCAACCATCTTTATTTTTATTATTGTTTTCTTGAGTCACAATAGTCATTAGCATAAAGGCCATTCTCTTAAAATCCATCATATATTCATGGAAGTGTCTCTAAATAAAGTTAAAATCGGAAAACAAGCAATTTTTTACAGTATATTGTGTATCTGAGTGGAAACTTTAAGGCTGGTTAAGGTCAGCTGTACTTCTTCATTTTAAAGCTACTGTGGGACCCGAACTGTGAGCTAAGGCTCCCTTTTCCAGAAGTGGAGGAAGGCAAAAGAAGTCACTTTCTGGGGATAAAACCCTGTACCAGTAATAAAGACCTCACTGGAGCAGAAGGATGCAACTCATTCTTCCCTGTGCCTGTTGGACTGTATTGGTTTTCCCTAGCGTTTGTGAGTTCTGTGAGAAATGTTTGGATAAGATCTTTTGGTGCTGTTCCCAGAACATGGTTCATGTGATATCAAAGAATCCTGATGTTTTGCCAGGGACCTTTTTGTCATTGGGAATTTAGAGACTGGGTTTGTAAAGGGTTGGCTGGGCCAGAATACAAAGAAAACTCCTGAGAAACCTATTCTGGCAGGCCAACTTCTGTCAAAGGCCACCAGGGATCTGTACCAGGAGACTCCACCCAAAAAGAGAATGAGCAAGGGAGTGACAGGTGACAACTTTAACTTCTTTAGCACTGCAGAGCTGGAGCTGAAACATCAGTTGTCCAGGCCATGGATTTGCACTGAAATATGAATTCTTGGAATAAATAAATGAGGTCATTGTAACCTTCCTTAAAGCCAGAGTGTCCTTGTCTTGAAGCAGGGAGATCAAAGAGACGAAGACCAGACTGACGTACAATTATTATATTCCTTCAACTGCAAGAACTAGTGACTCTAGCTGCCTGAGAAGTGAGAAGGAGGAATTGTGACTATGCTCACTTAAATACTATTTAAGTAGCATTACTAGCTCTCTAGACATCAGTCTAAACCAGTGCTTTCCAATCTTTTTTCCATCTGTAACCCGTAAGTTTTGGCCACTGGCGAGTCAGTCCTGGGCGAACGGAAGGTAAGCGTACTGACAGTTTTCCTCACTACTCTCCATTCACCTCTTAAAGCCTGGAGTTGCAGACAGCCTGTTTTGACTTCTGAGTAAATGTAAGGAATTTATCTTGACTCTACCATCGCTGTTCACAGTAGTTATTTAAGGTGCAGTCTATCACCACCTGCTTATAATATACAAAAGACGAGAAGGGAGCAGGTTTTCCAGAAGCCTTAAAATTGTGGTGATCACCTATTAAGTAAATTGTGCATCCTTCCTTCTGAGGAATTTTGCTTCAATGAATGTAATCAAAAGGTTTTATCAGGTGACAAATGGCAATATTTAATATTTTTTCAGAACTTTGGACCCCATGGGAAAGGTGGAAGGAAATTAAGACAGGAGACTGGAGAAGAAGGTAAAACAAGAAATGGAAAAAAAAGGAACTTACTAGTGAAAAACATAATGCCATTGATCAGTACTTGCTTAGTGGAGATGAAAAGGTAAGAAACAACATCTTAATGTATCGTGTTTATACAGTTTCTCTCAAATCTCAAAATATTGTTCTGCTTCCTGAGGGATATGTTATGTAACAACTGTTAGAATGCTGAGAAGCTATTTTGTCCTACTTTGTATTCCTTTTTTTTTATTATGTCGCTTATTTCTATCTTGTTTTCACTCCACAGTTTCCATTAGGATCTGGTATCAGGAAGGTCTCAAATAGGTGAGTGTTCTGGGGTCATAATCGTAATTAAGTCCACCTTTTGATTGTTTAATTTACACTGATTAATTTTCTAATCAGAAATTCTACAGTTTTTCTTCCTAAAGATCAAATTTTAAATTGTCATAAGAATTTTACAGTTTCATTGTGTTGTAACCAGAATTCCTTTTTTCGCAAGTTTGCAAAGTTTATTAATACTCTTTGCTATTTACTGTCATCTGCATATATAAAGTATCACTGGTGGGCTGTGCTTGGCTTTGCTATGAACAGTCTCCCATCTGACTTACCGCAGATAGTCTCAGCCCTGTGTTCATTTGACGTGATTTACCTTGATTTTCTCAGTCATCACTGCATGGGGTCAACAGACAGATCAGCTGGAGAAGCTATTACAAGTGCATATGTGTACATATACAATAATTTATATGTCCATATGAAAGGACTTATGCCTAGAGGTCCATTTGGTTTTAAGGTTCATCGACCAACACCAATGCCACTTAACTACTTACATAAATAAATATGCTAAGATTGAGAAAAGGGTACATGTTTTAATTAGATATAAATGAGATAAAAACGGAAAGTGCTGACATCAGTTCTTGAGCTTGTGACTGACTTGCCAGATGATCTCCTGCTCCCTGGGTCACAGTGTGTTCATACCACGTGCACCATCTCTCTGACTTCAGTTTGCAAGCCCTGTGCCAACTCCGTCTTCTTGAAACCAGTACATCCATCCTCTTTCTATACACTACTGCCTCGACCTACATTGGCCACTATCTGGTGCTTCCCAGCTACACTGAAGAAGAGAAAATCGACTATATCGTATTGTGGATCTTAGAAACCGGAATGGTAGGTATTATTTTTTGTAAGCTTAAATGCACTTTTCATGCTGAAAAGTGATGGCTAGATGTGGTATTTATAAAAATAACCAAGAGTTTAGGTGGTGAATAGTTGCATGAAACTACTCAGAAATTATCAGCACAGTAAGGATTACTTACTGAACATGTTCTCTAGTTGCTAAAAATTCATGTACCCAGTTTGCCGATCCCTTCCATCAAAAATTAACACTTATCAAAGAAAATACTGTGAAACATTATTCCAGTGTTTCTTGAATAGGTAGAAACCAAAGCATAGTATCCAGGTTTGCTGCTTAAAATACCTGAACATCTATCAGATTTTCTATGAGTGTGGAGAATGTAATTATTTTGTTATTAATTAATTACATATGCAACAAGTAGAAAGCAGAGCTGGAAATCCATTTAGGAGGTCATTTATTTCAACGGTACTGAAATTTATTATTATTGGGCCTATCTTTCTACTGTAATAGGATAGGCCTTTCATATATACAAACATCCCTATTTTCACTCCAGTAAATAGGTGGTACTTCTGTACAACAGCTAGAACCTTGTCCCTGGGTACTTGTGTTCTGCAGCCATCGCCTGAATCGCCAGGCATCATTAGAAGCTTCCTCTCCCTGATCCTAGTCTCGATGCCCCTGGGAAATTGCACCATTCCTCACATCCTACGCCTTTAAATGTTCCTCAGTTGTGGATCTGGATTCCACTGGGAAGAGAAAGGTCAGCCTTCCCCATGGACTTTGTGCTGCTGTGGTAGCATAACCTTCAACACAGTTCAGCTCACTTTCGCCAGGGGAATGCAGGGAACAGGCAACAAGTCTCCACCCAGCTGGCCACTGGCAGTGCTTAAAATACACCCTTAGGTAGGGTGGATCTGATGGCTCTGCTCTCCTCCTGTCCTGCTGGCTGAGAGTAAATACTACATTCTTCAAATGATTTTCAGAGAGAACTTTCAGGGGAAAAGGTAGGAAGAAGGAGAAATATCAGATTAAATTCTCCTGGAGCTTTGTCTGGGCCTCCAGGGATATGTCAGTGCCTTCCCACAGCTCAAGAACTGCTGATCCAATCCATTTCCCCTGCCCAAGGGCAGAATCAGTTACAATTAAACCGATGCTGACATGATTGTCTAGCCTGTCTTGTAGCATCTTCGTCACTGGAGGTCTTCACTTTCCAAAGTAATGTATTCCAGTGCTTCACTGTCATTATGGTTGGACAGGTTTTCTTCATTTTGTTTTCTCCCTAGTGTCTTATTTAAACCTCCAGTGCTCCATCCGAAGGACATCATTAATTATTGTCCTTTTCACTTAGACAGATTGTCCCTTTCCTCTCGGAAGCAAACTTTCACATTACTGAGGACTAATGACTTCAGTCCTCTTGTTTCTAGGCTTTGTTATATTTTTCATTAGAAGTCATTGTCTTCTGCACCTCTTCTCTATCCTGTTGCTTTTTTGAACTCCCTCCACCCTTAAGTGTGGTTTCCAAAACCGAATAGCATATAATTACTTAACGTGTCTTAAAACAGCATTCCTATTTATTCATCTCACAAGATTTAGGTTTTTTGCAATGGCGCAAAATTAGTGACATGTTGATCTTACTGTCTTCAAATCCTAGGGTTTTTTAATTGTCACTGATTATTGTACTGTATTAAATAACCATCAAAGTGTTATTCCTTAAGACTAATATCAAATTAATAGTAGAGGTGTTTATCTATCTGACTTAAAATTACTATTTTTCTAAATTTTAGGTTTAAAAATTATTGAAAAATGAGCCAGATGTGTATTGCTTGACAATTACAGATAATGCCAGTAGAATTGGTTTTGGAGTCATGATGGAAAATGGGTAAACTCCTGAATATGTTCCTCTTTTGTTATTACATGAATGGTACGCTCCACAACCATCAAGCTCCTCTACCGAATCACTTGCTCGGAAAGGAAAAACAAGGAAGCTGGCTAATGCTGATAAAGTAACTTCATGAAAAGCAAAGAATAAGTTAATAGATTTTGTGCTTCTGCTGCTAAGTCAAGGATTTTGCATGTTTGTAAAAATTACATTGAGTTATCTTTTCAAACAAAACGACTCTTACATAATTTTCTTCCACTCACTTGCATCCTTTCACTAAGTATGATAAAACTATGGTTGGTCACCTTGCCAGGTTTTTGCTACCTTAAGAAATGAGACAAATGACAGATGACCGATGGTTTAGAATGACAAATATGTTAGTTTCTGCTTAGGTGTCCTGATCTTCTAAACTGGAAACAAGCAGGAACGTTGGGCAGTCATTACTAAAGAGTTGCATGATTTGTTTGAAATTAGGCTTTGTTGTGTGTCAGCTTTATTAAGCAGTGCTCTCTTTATTTGGGACGCGGGTTTTAAGTATGACTATTTGTGAATGGCCCCCTCTTTTCCCAGCTGAAGTAGATGATGATCATTCCACTCTGGAGTAAAAATCTAATCACAGCAACACAAACAACATGGGGAGACTCTGGGCTGAAGAAGGTACAATTCAGAAGCCCAAGCATCAAACAAAATAAAGGGATCTAGGAAAAATCTAGTGATAAAGGCAGCCGGCCATCCTCAGCTACCCAGTGAGACTCCAGTAGAAGGTGACAGGATTCCAGTGTCTATATTGATATCAAGACTTAGAAGAAACTTAGTGTTTTTAAGACTTGCACAGTAGTAATGAGAGACAACTGAGAGAAGCTATGCATGCCATTTATTTAAAGCTATTGGAAATCCAGTCAGCCTCTTTAGTTGTGCTCTTTCATGATCCTTCCAAGTGTAACAGCATACATGGTGATCTGAGATGGGTTTTATTTAAGGTTTAAACAGAGATCTGCTCGAAATGATACACTGAAATAAAACTATGCCAAAGCTATTATACAGTCTATTTTAATGGAGTTGTTTATATCAGCACCATCTTCAACTGAAACTCGTAACACTCCATTAAATATTGTATCTTCCTATGTGGTTCAAAAGCATGGCAGAAATAGCAATACCACAGTTACTGCTTCAGTTACTTCCCGTGGAGTATTAAGAACCCTGACCCAGCAAATGGTTAGCCATGTTTTAGAGCCTTGAGTTAGATGACTTCAACTAGGGTACCTTAGTTAGATGCTTTCAGTTGATGCATTTAAGCCTCCAGCAGAAACTTGGGCATTTTGCTGAAAACACAAGCAGTATCTTACAGGAATGAGCTTAGTGCCATCTCATTAGTCAGTATTTGCATGACTGGCTTTAGTTCAGGAGCTTGTACCCAGTGTCTCTCCTCATTTTTGCTATGCAAAGCAAAAATAAACAGTTTCAACATCATTATGCGTTCATGGCTTTTTTTTACTTTTTTTTAATAGAGCCAGCTTTTGAACAGAAACAGAACCTGCTTTGTGCAGATTCCATATTTTGCCAAGGCCACAATTTAAAATTGCACCTCAGTCTTATCAGTTATTCAGGCTGTTGAATAGGAGATGAAGCATCTGCTGAAAAGCATGTTTGCACAACACCTTTGGAGAAATGGGCAGAGAGGAAAGGCACAAGCTGTTAGAAAATAATATCAGTTTGTATCAGTAGGAAAATAAAAGGTGTTTGAAAGCACAGCCAGCCTAAAGAACTGAGCGTCAGCTATAAAGAATTGAATGGAAGTATGTCATTTTTATATTCATCAGATAATTCCATTTAGAAGCTGTGCTTAATTTAGTGAGAAGGAAAACTAGGACTACAATCTAGGCACATTTTACGTATCTTTACATGCAGATATACTTCGGCCATAAGGTTCAGGAATGAGCCTTATCAAATGATCTGTTGTTTTAGCAAGCATACCAGCATGATCTTAATTTAATAACTTTTTCCTACTGAGTTTTTTGAATAAACTTCTGCCTAGAGGCTGTATTCCAAAATATCAGGATTTTTTTTTTTTTTTTTTTTTTTTTTTTTTTTTTTAAATCCTTCATCCAGAGACAGAATAGATGCAGGAATGTTTCTGGTTACAGTCAGGACGTTCCTTCTGTGATGGACTTGCATGATATGAATTCTTAAGAAAAGTTTTAAATTTCTTCTCAGTTCATTTAATTCTCGTAAGTTTTAACAGCCTTTTACAGTTGGCAGTTACTGAAGCTGCAGTTCGGTTACTCTGGTGCACTCCACAAAGTCAAGCCTTTGAAATCTGTGCATGCTTTCTTCTCTGCTGTTGTACCTCATGCCAGCAAGTACAGATGACAAGTCATTAAATACAAGAGAAAGAGGTGTTAGCAAAAAATATTTTATTAAATACGAGACTTATGTCTGACCTGCTTCCCCCAAACCAATTCTGTCTCCGTGGCAACAGCCACAAGCAACTGACAAAACATTCATGATTTCTCTAAAGAAAAATTTAAATACTTAAAATGTCACTTTTCAAGGAAGGATCATATTTTATCCTCAAGCAGGTTTCAAAAGTGCATAGCATGTTTACAGGAAGACCAGCCTTGCGGCTTGTAAAGCTTCATCAGCTAATGCATTAAGTACACTCCCCACGGCCAGCAGGGCCAGCTGCTGCACGGGCGTAGGAATGAACACATGCTCTGTTAACTTACCTGATCTGGCAGTGCTTTGGGAATGGGGGGGGTTATGTCTTCCGAAGTCGAGTTTAGAATAGCTCTGGTACGATAATCGCAAATTTTATCGCAATGTTCTTTACATAAAATCATCCAGAGGTACCTTTGCAGTTTACTACAAATATTTTAATAGTGTAAGAGGGGAAAGACTCAAAATTATTCTTGCCTTCTATTGCTAAATAAAATGTAATCATAACACAGATTAATTTGCCACTCTGGTGTAAACTATCATGAGATTACAGGTTACTGCATTGAAAAAATCATAGCCAACAAAGTACGTATTTTTATTTAGAAAATGCTCAGTGGTCTGTTTCTGTATGATTTCAATTGTTATTCAACATTTCCAAGTTTTATGAAATTAATATGAAGAGTTCCTTCACCGATGCAGAAATTCCGAAGTCATTTACCGTTTTTTAAACTTCTTAAAAACTCTCCCAAAAGCCATTTAATAGTGAGATTACCTTGCATCCCACGTCCCAGCTCTACTGGTTAACTCATACAACTCACTGTGTTCAACTGACAATACAATTGTTTGTTAGCATCTCAATATTACACCTTTGGGGAAAAAAACCCATATTTACATTTTTTTTTTTTAAATAGAATTTACTATCTATATGTATTTGAGTATTTTTTTTTTAATCTGTTCACAGGATAAAAGTTTGGAATCCATTTGAACACCACCATACCATTATTCCAGATTATGAAGGCGTACATCATACTGTGATCAGCAAACTCCAGCTGCTGGAGGAAAGAGCAAAAACAGTCCTACTTGCAGGTCTGTAAAACTGATTATTATACTGGTAACGCTTCTACAATTCTATTTCTCATCCTTCTCCAGTAATAGATGGCACGTTACTATTAAACATTTACAAGGCAAAATTTCTAAGTAGGCAGTAATGTAGGTATATAGTGGGCTGCAACTCTAGTATGGTTTTGATATTATCTTGGTTTTATTTTTATTTGAGAAATGATGGGTACTTTCTCCTTTTAAATGGGATATTGAGGACTTAAACCTTGCTATCTGATGAGGTCAAAAGGAGCCTTGGAATAATTCTGTGTCTGCCCAGCAGCAGCTGACGGACTAGGGAGCACGCAGCCTCCCTTTTTGTCCCCGCACTGGTGAGCAGGATCAATGATCCCAGTTACCAACCCCTCCCTGTCTCGGGCACCAGGCTATTTTAATGGCTCTGATAAAGTGTTCCTCAGATAACAATTAAAGGTATTCTTCAAGGCCTGAAAAGCACGTAGTTCAGAGAGGACAGGGTCAAAAATAGTCAAAGAACAAGAAAGCAGAACTAAGGAAATAACAGTACCAGATAATCTTCATGCAAATAGAAGAAATTGGGGGGGAGGGGGTTTGTTGTTGTTTACCACAGGTTCCCTTTACTCTAGAAGGTTCCCTTTACTCTAGACTTCTAATGTCCATTTATATTCATTTCCACTGCTCAAAATAATAACCTATTTGTTGTTAACCTCAAACAGCACGAAAGCAGTATCACCATACAAGCCCGAAAGGGACACGTAGCTTCCATGGCACAAGTATGAATGTTGGCGCACCTGTGGGAAAATAAATTAGTTGCACCATCTCTGTCCATCTCCCTCCCCTCTCCATTAAAAAAAAAAAAATAAATAAACAAACCAGTACTGTTCCTCCACTGCCAGCAAATGCAGCTACTGCAGTAACCTCACATAGCACCTGCCTGGGCTGCTGTCTCCCAGGTGAACCTTGCTGTATTCCTCACTGGAAGGTTACAGTTGCAAGTAAATTGCAGTCTTTTCCCCAAAAGTATGCAACAAATTTACCCACCTAAAACTTGTCAGATTTTTAAATTCATACTGCATATAATTATATAGCATCCAGTTTGCCTCCCACAAAAATCCCTGCCTCACTGAGACCATACAGGGGCAAAATGAAGTTTGGGGTGATATCTATAAGCCTACCATTTCCTAGCCTGACTGGTGACCTAAATAAAACTTTCAGTATTCGTTTTTTCCAAGATGTAATTTATACTATGGCTGTCAGGAGTTAAGATAGCAGTTGCCATGGAGCTTTAATCTTTTTTTAGGCTTTAGTCAAAGGAAGCTGGAAATCTGTATGCTGGGTAGAACCCTGCTCAACAGAATTTTATTTAAATTGGGACAGGATTTTATCCTAATTTCTCTACTGAAAGTTATTCTCAAAGGTTCTAGAATTTTTTTATTTTATTCTGTTTCTCAACAGGAGATGAAAGTTTCCTTTTAGGCTTCTTAAATCACACAAAATCACACAACCACAGAAGTACCCAAGTTGCTTCCTCCCCACTCCTCCAACTATAAACTGTAACTTTCTACTAGTCTTAACGTGCACAGCTAATCACTGTAGTGAAATTCATTTACCAGTTTTACCATTCTCAGTGGAGGTGCTCCCTAAGCATGCAGAAACAAAACTTCGGGGAGGATTTTATCTTCTACGTGCCCACTAAGCGCTAATCCCTACACTGGAAAACAGGCCTTTGGAACAGGAGAAGTAATTACAGTTTTAATCTGTCTGTATGCTACTTATAACTTCCTTGATGTATATTTAAGAAAAAAAGTGTGCAATGTGTGAAGTGCATCTCTGAGAAGTATGAAATTGGCCATGCTATAGTCAGTAATGTTCTGCTAGAACACAGCTGCAGCAGAACAGAGATGCAGTCCCGTCTAATACTTGCAGTTAAAACATTGCTGATTTACTTACAACTGAACTTGTCCTACCTAGGAAACCAAAAGAATGTAGAAATAGGTGGAAAACACACGCAGAATTTGTCAAAATAAGCTTTTAGAACTCTTACCCTACCCCAGCCAAAAATTAGAAAGGATTCAGAAGCAGTATGAGCTTGATCTTAAAAAGAGGCTTGGATTCAAAGGCAAATGACAGCTTCATTTAACGAAAAATTTGCCAGACTTTTCACTAAATAGAACTGTTTACTGGCCAGCCGTAGTAGAAATCCATAATCCTCAAGCTGTTCCGAAGACTGCAGGGTAATCAGAAAATTGGCACAAAAGAGAGGATTTCAAACTTTTTCAACTCTTTCATGGCATGTATTATAAAAGAGGCATGATAATAGTAAAAAATAAACATCTCTCTCCTTCTAGGATATGTAAGTCTGTGGGACTTGAACAGTTGCACAGTAACATCTGGTTTTACCACTGACAGCAAAATGTCTTACCTAACTAGCAGTGGACAGAAAAACAATACTTGTGGGTTTGAGTGACAGCCCTGCTCATCATCTTGAGAGGATCAGATGCAAAACCAACTGTCCATTCCACTGAAAAAAAAAAAAAGACTTCTTTG
The DNA here is from genome assembly GCF_965638725.1 of Aptenodytes patagonicus. Taxonomy (NCBI): domain Eukaryota; kingdom Metazoa; phylum Chordata; class Aves; order Sphenisciformes; family Spheniscidae; genus Aptenodytes; species Aptenodytes patagonicus. Next base: position 37,858,742 of record NC_134952.1, read on the forward strand.
AAGAAGTATTCGCTAGCAGCTAGGAAGAACCTGAAAAAAACTAGACTGTCCAATTATTAAAAACACAAGGAGCAACTCGGATCTCTTAATTAAGACAGCTATTCAGAGACGTAATTGTTCACTGTGCCCAAGAAAAGCTATGCACTGTGAATAGGATTCAGAAAGCTGTAACGGTCAAGGAAACGGCTTAAAAGTAGCTCAGAACAACTTTTGAGAGGTGAGGTGAGTAAGATAAGTGCGTATCTTCAGGAACAGATGCTTTACTCTGAATTGCAGGGAGACATGCATCTCCGTTCAAGGTTTTCAACCTTTCTTGAGTTAGGCTCCTATAGGAAACTAACAAAACTCCTAACCTCATCTGACTGGTCTGGCGCAGACCTTCCCAACATACATCTCAGTTAATTTACCTGGTCTGTGGCATTCCACAGGTCAAACCATACTTGGCCCGCCTCAAGTCTCCTCCGCAGAGACTAGCCAGGGCTGCTAGTCCTGACAGAGGAAGATACGCTACTTCTAAGCTATAGCATAAGCAAGTTGCTTTTTCTTTGCCCACAATACGTTTCTTTGCTGAGACTCACCGAGTAGACAGGCTGCCTTTCAGGACTAAAACATCTGTCATTTGAGTTTAAAACAGGCTTCAGCAAGCAATAGCTACCAAGATAGTATTAGCTTTGAAATATGCAACAGAAGAACTTCAGACATATTTCCTGATGTGATAAAGTATCTTCACGATTTGCAGGGGCTTTTATCATTGCTCTGTTAGATTCAGGTATGTATGGAAAAAAAAGGTCTAGATTAGATTGCAGCTTTTAAAGCAAGTTGGGCTTTTATATGAAACCTGCGGTATTTTTTCAGTCTGAGGTGCCAATGTCAAAGAGTTGCAGAGCTACTGGAGATGAGACCTCTTAATAAAAGAAATATGTATGCAGATAAGAGGGAGAAAAACTCTTAAGCCCTTAACTTGCTGGTGTGGCAACTGCTGCAGTTTTGTCCCAAGACTGGTTGGGTTTTAGGGGAGACCGAACAGGGTGCAGTTCAGCCCAGCTGAGTCTAAAGAATAAAAACCCAGATTAAGACTTTAAAAATCAGATCTGTTGCAGTCAGAAATGGTACAAGCCACAGAAATGCCAAACTGCTCATTTTTAAGTATGAATTCAGACAAACTGTAGTAGTTTCCTTCAAGCTGAAGTTAGAGGCTTTTAAATGAAAAAGTCTTCAGTTAGGAAACGCCACCTTCTTTACAAAGGCCCATTTCAGCTCTAAAAGAACATCCGAAATGGACAATCCTTAGATAAATTCAGGGAAGAATGGGGCATTTCACTTACCACCCTTCTGTACCAGTTTCAAGGCTTGTCAGTACCACATTACCATTTCTGGATGTGTAGATTAGTTAATGCTTGGCAGGGAAATACAGTTAAAACTAGTTTAAATACGGAGGTATTGTCATTGTGCTTTTTAGCAATCAACAGGTATGAATGTACAACAGCATGCAGAAGACTACACTTAAAGGATTTCTACCTATCATGGCTGGTAATTAACTGTATTTGGATTCAAGCAGCTTACACAACAGAATAAAGTAATACACAGCAACTGGAGGAAGCCTGTATTAATCTTGTCTACTATTCCAGACCTGACAGAATTCCAGAGTCAAAAAAAATGCAGTAACTGCTGGAGATAGCAAGATGGCCTTATAATATAGACAGCAAATATTATTAAATTGCTCATTTGCTTTCAAAACAGTAAGCTTTCTATTAGCTGTATTTTTTTGTTTTGCTTTAAAGTTTGGTTTGATTAAATGATTATTTTGTCAAGATTAATCAAACTGGTTCACGGGACAATGATCAAGAAACACTCTTGCTCTGATACCATTCCTTTTAGATAGTTTATGGGGACCTTTTGCTGCTGATGAACTTGCATTACTTCAAAACCGAAAGGCAAAAAGCAAGAACTTAGAAGTGCACCATATTTTCGTAAGCTTCAAGAAAACAAAATGTAACCTACGCTGAATTAGGATGTAGCATTACTTTTCACAAAGAGGAAGCAGTTTCCTATGTAGTTACAAACACTTCTATCAACTTCCAAAGTGTTTGTTGCCCCAGATTTTTTTTTTTTTGCAAGAAGCTAGACTTACTTCATGACAGTCAATACATATCTTGAAGATGAACTGGTTTAAGCGTTTACTTTTCATTTTCACTTCACTAGTGAGGTTCATCCCTTTAAGAAAAGGAACTCAACATTAAAAAGCAACATAAGAGTTCTTTACTTACCTTTCTGATTTCATACTAGCATCTTATATGCATCTTCAGCAATTACCATTGATCTTCTATGAAAATGGATGCAAAACCACAAAATCTGGGTTTGGTTAAAAAAAGGTGGTGAAATGCTAAATGCCAGATAACATCAGATCTTTTCTCACGTACATTTTAACAACAAATTAGCCAGAGTATTTAAAAGAGGTAATTTTAGATGCACCCAGGTATATTTGAGGCATACTGCTGATCTGCTTATGAACTGAATAATTTCTGCATCTGAGCAATTTCATGTATTAGGCAAGCAAGTGCTGTTTCTCCAGCAATATCTTCACTGGAGACCTTGAGAATTCATATTCCCTGCTAGAAGGGCCATTAGCATAAAAGAAAGCATCCCTGCATTAGAGAGATTTATCTGGACCACTTTCAGAATCTGAAATTTTCTTTCTGTAACACCACAACATACACTTCCTACTTTAGCAGTTATTCCAGATGAACAATTATATAAGGCTCCCAGCTTTCTCCTCTGCCTTGGAAAAAAGTATTCTTGATTTAGCCAGTAGAAATTCAAGCAATTCTTTTCAAGATAAATTAGTAATGTTGATAGTTACAATTTCACTTGTACTTTGTTCTGCAACTTCAGTGTTTACTTAAGTGATGTTTGTTTGTTAATACTAGGGAGCATTGCCGTTTTAGGTAGACATCAGATGCTGATACAGTCCCCAGCCTAAGGCTTCCAACCAGTCTTCCCAAGAAGGAAGTTCAAGAATCATTAAGCCATAACAAATAGGAAAAAAAGAGTAAAGTGCACAGAGAAGGACTTATGACACTTGTGTCCAACAGCTGGCCTGATCATTCTCTATCAGTAGCCATGATCCAGCCCCCTCAAGAAGTCTATCTTTGCAACCTCAGATTAGCCACTAGGCCTGGAAAGCAAGACAGGGCCTTGGGATAAGGTTTACCTTCTCTCCTACCCTGCTGATGGTCAGAGCCCTTACAGTAGTTTCCTGCAAGAGTTGTTTGCTTACTGTGGTACAGGACTCCCCAGTGGAGCTAGTCCACTTAATAAACATACAATTTTAGAGCAAAAATTCAAAACACTGGCTTTACGCTCCCCTGCCGTATGTTAACTAGTATTACTTGCAAATGCTAAATCCTGTTAAGGAGTCAGATCGTAACTGTGGGAACAGGCTCGGTATTTTACGTAGCTTATAATATTTAGAGTCCTGTGCATTGATTCATACCATCTGGCCCGACAGCACTGAGGATTTCTTTATGCCAAGCGCAGTGCATCCAGCCCTCCAGCCCCGGCTGTCACAGCCCTCTAGTGGAGATGCAGGAGGGAGTTTTGATGGCTTTCATCCACTGTGGCTTGCTTTTGCTCATCTGCCTCCTGGGCTGCTCTCAACTCAGCACAACTGCTTTTCAACCAGGCTTGGCCAGAGATAGTGTCGCTTCTCCCTCTGTGCTGTCAAGGGAGACCTTAGCAGCAAAAAGCAGAGACCTATGGGGACTTCCGAGCACTTGCAGCCCACCTAGAGATAACCCCCACACCCAGCCCTGCAGAGCTGCTCTGTCTGCCTTGCCAAGCCCGCCAGGGCACAGGTGGTCTCAAGGAACAACGTTGTTGAGCAGGAACCCTAGGTGCAAGCTTTGATACACCGGGTACACCACTCACTTCTCCTCTGTTAGCATCTCCCATTGCAAAGGAGCAGGAACAGCTGTTCTCATCTTTTTTCCACCTCCTCTAAGGAGTGGAGGTGAGGAAGTTCACTTTTAACTACCACCCAAGTAGTGTTTAGACACTACTGGCATACTTCAGGACAACACTGTTACTTAGCCTGTCAGAAACCTGCTGGGATTTGTCTACTGGCTCTGTACCAGTCATGCTTATGTTTTGTTTCTTATTACCTATCAAAACTTTTATTGAAGGCCTTTGCCTTCAGGCTTTTTAGATAGTTGCCCAAGTCCAAGAACTGTGGTGCTGTGCCTAAATCCAGGTGTGGCCACACATGTACACAAATACCACTTAAGGAAAAGCAAAGTTTACATCCCAGAGAATACCAGTCATGTTTCACCTCTCTAGAGATTGATTATGACGAAGACTTCATCACATTTGCAGTTTCTGTTCCCTGAGATGTCAATATCCCCGCCTCTCAAGGGATCCTTCTACCACTTCAAGGCTTATATAGGCAGTGGCAAAACAAACAATCAAGGAAGTAGTTTTGGCACTAGAGAGACCATCTTAAACAATAAAGACCACATCAGGATGCTCAACAGAACCCAAACAAAACCTACTAAGAATATCCAAAACTGTGTATACACCATAATTCTACCATATCCAAAAATTGACTCCCAAGTGTAAAGTCACAAAGACAAGAGTTTAATATTGACAAAAAAAAAAGCTTAAGTTAGTGGTATTTTCTTCCTTGAAATAACATACTGGTCATATGAAAGTCACTGAAGAGGTCTGCTTTTAGCTCGGAAGACTTTTACAGTTACAGCTGAGTTCAAAAACCCTAATTCCAAATGTGTGATGTTAACACAAAAACTGAAAACTTAAGACCTGGGATAAAGAACAAATTCAGTTGTTAAGATTCTAGCAGTTATGTGAGGCCTTTCAACACCTTTCCCATAACATGAAAAGTTCTTCAGTATCTTTCCCACCACCATTATTTCAAGATTCACAAGGTTCTTTAAAATACTAATGGGGTTAAATTGAAACCAAGCGCCATATGCTTGTAATGTCTTCTGTGAAGGTCTGAAGCCACCCTGTTTCAATTATTTGGTTATTCAGTGCAGAAAGTTAAAGATCACAGAAGGTATAACAGCTTTTAATACTCCATTAATATTATAGATTAAAAATTATTGCATAGTCTTATGCATTTCCTAAAACAGCGTTCTCTGCAAATTAAACATTTTAATATAAAAGGAGCAACTCTTTAAAACATGAATTGCTTTCACTACCTCGATCTTCTATCCTTTTTTGATTTGTCAGTACATTTGTCCATCGTTTTCTCATTGTCTCCTCTGCACTTGGGGCAATACCATTTCCCCTTTGGTTTGTAGGTGAGTCCAACACACGAAAAGTGGAACCACTCGATAGGACACTGTTCATTATCACATCCTATCATTTCGCCATAAGACACTTGGTTGCATAAGCAGTAGGTTGGTTCATTGGGATCAATTGCAAATTCTACAGGTGAAACCTCTCTCTCTTGTTTGGCTTTGGAGCGTTTTTTCTTCTTGGAAGATTTAGATCTTTTTTCTTTAGGTGGCTGATCATCGCAGTCATCAATACCGTTTGCTATATGGCACAGATCACGGCTTTCGCTGGTTCGCTGGCGACGAGGTCTACGTGAAGATCTCTCTGGCTGGCAGGACTCCATCTTCGCCTTTTCTAGAGGCTTTTCATTCTCAGACAGATCTTGAAAACACTGAGAGTGTGTTTCCATTTGCCGGGCTCTATTCTCTACCAGTTCTAGCATCTGAGTAACTATTTGAATTTTTTCATCTCCAAGTTCTTGGCTGTTGATTAATGCACGCTGAAGATGCTGCTGCAAGCGTTTCTTCTGAACAGGATCATTTTCTGACTTGTATTTTTCATAGACATCATCTATTTCTTTTAACGCTTCTATAAAATAAAGATAATAGGAATAATTACACAAGATGGAACACGCTCAAGAAAATACAGAAATGCATTTCTAACTGATGAGAAATAGTACAAATTTTAATTATAGTATACCCTAGTGGGCTAGATCAGATATTTTATCCAAGTTGAATGTGGTCATCAAATCAGTGTTTAAGATCACAATCTGTTGCAAGTAAAAACTCTCAAGTTCTAAGAAAAAGCAAGTTTATTTTAGCCATTGGAAAAAGAAAGGATAACCCAAGAAAGGGGACCATGGCTGCTGGAGTGTGGGTAGTCCAGATCCTGCTTCCATCTGAAAAAGCAGGAATTTCTGTTGAGAGTCCTTACCACAGTAGTTCCAAAACCCTGGCCTACAAACCAAAGCAATAGCTTATTGTATCACAGGAAGAAACTTAGAATTCATATAATCGTTATATATCACAATATGTAACACTCCAAAATTAGAACATCCAGGTCCTCTGCCTTCCCCTTCCTATTCATCTAAAGGTTTGGTATTACACTTTCAAGTAGACATAGTTATAAAAGGAGTATGACAACTGAAGTTACACAATAACAAATTCACAATCAGGATTTAAATCAACTTAAACCACTCAAAATGCTTTTCCTATTACCAAGACATATTACAGCAAGTTGCATTTTAAATCGAGGCTGAACTCTTCAGACCTACTGTTCAGTGCATCACAGGATATTTTTAAGCAACTAGTAATGAGTGGCTCACAGTTTGACTTCTAAGCTTTTCTTCTTGCACGTCATGCAAAATAACTGGACGAGTTGCTGTGAATCTTTCATAAAATTTAGTTCTTTGAAGTAGGTTTAATGAACCCAAATATGAGATTAACAAATGCCTTACAAGCCAGTCTTAGTCTGTACTCTATTGTTCTATATTGCTGGATTTTAAAATGATATTTCCAGACCAAAAGTTACACTAGATCTATACATAAAAGACAGAGAAATTGCTAACATGGAAGGAAATAGATTAGTAGAACTGACAGTGAAACCTGATGCACAGTGTTAGATACCGTACTGGTTCTGTCAGAAACAACTTAAGGATTTTATTTGAACAGGCAAGGGAATTTATGAATGATACTAAGCTATTTACTTCTAAAGCAAGAAGACATGCAGTACAATCTATCTCTTCCTAAAGACCTGCGTTTCACAAACTGGCTTTCATTTTTAAAGAATTTATCTGCATTGTACAGTTGTGAAATGATTCAAGCTTGTGCTAAATGGAAGCCATAGATATTATCTCAACATTGTTCACAGTGATTTTTTTGCTGCTGACATCTTGAAACAGTAGCTTAAGCGTGAACGGATGCTTTTTACTATAAATTCTGAAACCTGTATGACAACAGGAGCCAACAGCATTTTGTTCTGTTCCAGACTTTCACTAAGGGAAGATAAAAATCACTACTCTGCCTGTCCAATAACTCACTTAACCTATTTTTTCTCAATACTAGTATTACAGCGACCATTAAAAACACAAGCTTTGTTTCCCTGCATCTTCAGCTGCATTGCTTGCCTGTTGCCCTGACAGGTGTGTGGGGAGGAATCTTACTCTCTGCTCCTGAAAAGCGTGGAATAAGGTACTTTGTAGGCTGTTGAACTAGAAAGGCATAACCAGAGTACAATATCCTGCAGCCACATTATCTCCCACTCAGCCTTTTTTTTTTTATGAGGGGCAAAAAAACGTGTAGGCGTAGTTACACAGATTTCCCATATTGGGAATGCCCTGCCCAGAAGCAATAACCGTTAGCTTTTTCACACGGTGACAGAGGACAACATTCACCCTACGCTGATTACTCCCTGGATGCAGCCCATGAAGATATGCTGCGCACTTTAAATGGATCACCATCCATTAAAAAAAGGAAAGAACTTTTGGGTTGACAAAGATGCAAGTTAACCAAACTCCTTGTTGGTCCCTAAGATTAGAGGAGGCATCCATACGCGCAACTAAATAGCTCTGAAACCCCTGTTAAAAAAAACAACAAACCAAAAACCAACAAACTCAAACACAGCACAAAACAGGGCCAAGTGTTCATTACAGATAATCTGATTAAGTTTGGTGGAGCTAATAAAAGCTAAAAGGATTTCAGTGTTCCAAGCACAGGAGTGGCTTTGTCCCTCCTGCATGAGCTATCACTACCTTTTAAATTAGCTGAAATTATATAGTACTGCTTTTACATCTTCAGACTTGGGCCAAAAATATTTTTATTGAATTTTTAGGTGTTTGTGGTTTTGTTTTTTAAAACAGTTGAAGACTTTGGTAAAACCAGCAACAAACCTCTGCTTGGGCCCAGTATTGTATTAGTGGCTGGTGGAATACATATAGGAGATATAGCCCAAGTAAAAGACTGAATCTATTCAAGACAGATCTAGAGCGTTGTCACCACAGATCAGGTAAAGAGCCCGCTAGGCAGTCCAGCCTCGACTAAGAATTCAAAGTGCTGCAGACAAGTCTACGCCCTCTAGACTTTAAAAACACAGAAAACTTACAAAAGCCTGTTCTTATGTATCTTCCTGGGTAATTAGAAAGATAATTGAAAGAATCCGTTTACATTTAACGTCTGAAAGGCCTTAACGGTCCCCTCTTACCCGCGGTGAAGAAAGCCTCCCATCAGGAAGGGAGATACGGCTCTAGTTCCTACTCCACGGGACCAAATTCCGCCCCCCTCCCGCCGTGGGTCCGCGCCACTCGTCCTCTGCGGCACAGTTCAAGCAGTAACGCTCTTCAGGAGTAGGTCCCATCGTACGATTAGGCGGCAGGGCGGTAATCGGAAGATACCGCAGCTGTGTAGCCCAAGAGTGCGAGGCATAATGGGTTTAATGGGTATTTGATCTGCATTTCGGAAGAAGCCTTGTCTTCGACTGAAGTTCAGGGTCGCTTCCCGCTCCGCGGACCCTCCCCGTTACCAGTGGGAACGCCGCGAACACTCTATGTAGCCCGCCCCGGTGCGCTAACCCTCAGCGCCCCGGGTCAGCGCCCGGCGGGACGGTTCGGAGAGCAGCGCTTTACCGTGGGACGGGGGCACGGCTCCGCCGGGACGCGGCACCCCCGTCCCCGCGCGGCGGCGGGGCAGAGCGAGCTGTGAAACCGATGCCCGTGCCCCCGCCTCCAGCAGCACCGCCGCCGGTTCCATCAGCGGGGCTGCCCGGCGGGGGGAAGCGGGGCTCAGGCGGCCCCGCACGGCGGAGCGGGCCGCCGCGCGGAGCCGGGGCCTAGCTCCGGGCAGCGAGGCACCGCCGCCTCCCACCGCCCCCGAGGCGGGGCCACCGCCGCCGCGGGGCGCCCTCCCCCAGGAGGGACCGGCCGCCACCCGCCCCGGCAGACGCCGAGCGCGGCGCCCCGGCACCGCCGCGGGCTCAGCCCCGCGCAGGCCCCGGCAGGGGGCCCACCCCGGCGCCCACCCTCCTCCGCCGGGCCCGCCCCGGCTCCGGCCCCTCCGCGCGGGGCGCATGTGCGGCGGGCGGGCGGGCGGCCCCCCCTTGCCCCCCCGCCCGGTGCCCTGTGGCGGAGGCCGCGTCCCGCGGCGGCGCCCACCTTGGCACTGCGTGTCCATCTCCCGCAGCAGCGAGGCGTTGCGCTGGATGTCCAGCGGCAGCGACTCCACGCACTCCAGGTAGTCCTGCACGTAGAGCGAGAGCAGCCGGGCCCGCTCTCCGCCCGGCGCCGCCGGCCCCGCCACCAGCTGCGGCCCCGCCAGCATCATCCCCCCGCGCCAGCAGCACATCCGCCGCCGCCGCGCCGCCCGCACCGGGCGCGGGGTCCCCGCGGCGGCCCCGCTCCGCTCCCTCCCGCCGCCGCCCCTCTGCCCGCCGGGGAGCCGAGCTGCGCGGGCCGGGCCGAGGCGCCGCGGGGCGCGGTGGGGGGGTGAGTGCTCGGCCGGGCCGCCCCTCCGCGGGGTCCCGCGCCCCTTCCCGCCGCGGTGCCGCCGCCGAAGCAAAACCCACTCGGAGCCCCCGCCCCTAGCCGCCGGGCTGCGCGCATGCGCGAGGCCCTGCCCTTATAAGGCGCGGCTGGCGGCGCTGCGAGGGGTTCGCATTCTCCCGCCTTCCCCTCTCGCCCGCTCCTACTGGCCCGACGCGCGGCAAGGGGCGGGAGCCAGCGCGGAGGCGGAGCCTCTCTTAAAGGCGCACGCGTCCGCTGTTTCCGCGCCCGGGCGGAGCGGTGACCCCGCCGGGGGGCGGTGCGGGGTCGCCGCCTGATGGAGGCGGCGGCCGCGGGGGGCTAACTCGCGCCCCGCAGCCCGACGACGCGCGCAGCGAGGCGGCTGCGACCGAGCGGCTCGCCCCGCCCCTCCCCGCGCCAGGTGCCCCGGCGGCGCCCGTGTGTGGGCGGGGGCGGGCGGCCGTTGCGGGGGGCGCTGAGGCGCCACGCGCGCGGGGCGGGGCGGCCGCTCCCCCAACGGCCGGGCGCGTTCGTCCCTCGAGCATCGCCGCGGCGCCTGCGCCCGCCATCTCTGCGCCCAGCCTCACCGAGCAGCCCGCGGGCCGGCGGTGCCCCCTCGCCATGCCGCTCGCCGCATTCCCTGAGGGGCAGCGGGGGCCGACGTGTGTCCCCTGCTGCGGGCGCGGCCCCATTGCACCTGTGTGAGGTGAAGGTGGAGAGAGCAGAAATGACCGCCAGGTGTGAGTAGTCCCGTCCTACCTCCAGTTTTCAGTTAGCTTCTGGCGCTGCAGGGTTGTTAGCAGGGCGGGGAGCGGCGCTGTGACCTGGCCCTGCGGACCGCGAGGGTCTCGGGGGAGAGAGATCCACGAGGGCCCCTCAGGCGTGCCTCCTCTTGCTCTCCTAGGGTGTGTTTATTAGCACTGATTAACCCCCTTCTTCGGTCAGTCCCCCCGTGTTTATTCGCTCTTCCCAAAACGTTCTCGGTCCCTGGAGACTGAGGAGTTTATCTCGAGGGTGTGTTGTGGCTGTCACGGATTACACTTGTTCCCTGCATAGGCTGTGAAACTCTGCACTGTATTTTCAGTCATAATCCTAAACCTTCCCACATTTTCAGGAGATAATGCAAAATATATTTGAACAAGTAGAAAAGTGCAGAAGTTTTACATTTGATGCTGAAACCTTACCCTTTGCACTGTCCTCTCGTTTTCATGGAATATTGTGGCATACAAAATAATCTGTCAGCACTGATGGCACTAAATCTCTCGAAATGCACCTTTCCAAAGGCATTGTGTCTGATGGGAGGGGAACGCGAGTGACTTTTGTTGCAATAAAATGTATATGCACATTAAATTGTTTGCAGATGGCTTGCATATTTCTCTCCCAAATGCTGTTGTGAGCTATATCTGCAACGATTTATTTCTGAAGAGCAGTTTTCATCATGAGATGAGGTTTGTACCAATAGCATAGTGACAGGCTATGTGCACAGAAGGGAAGTTTCTGTCTGGTACACAAGAGCGTGCTCCATAGTCAAGCTTTTCTCACTGTAGCAGTTGATAGGGTGAGGCATCTAATTAATTCATATCCTCCAACTGTAAGAAGCAGCAGTTTAGACTGTTCTTGCCCATATGTCCTGGTTTCGGCAGGGATAGAGTTAATTTCTTTTCTAGTAGCTGGTACAGTGTTTTGGATTTAGGATGAGAACAAAGTTGATAACGCACCGATGTTTTAGTTGTTGCTAGGTAATGCTTACACTAGCCAAGGACTTTTCAGCTTCCCATGTTCTACCGACTGAGAAGGCTGAAGGTGCACAAGAAGCTGGGAGGGGGCACAGCCAAACTGGCCAAAGGGACATTCCATACCATGTGACGTCATGCTCAGTACATAAACTGGGGAAAGCTGGCCGGGGGGGCCGCTGCTCGGGGACTGGCTGGGCATCGGTCGGCGGGTGGTGAGCAATTGTACTGTGCATCACTTGCTTTGTGTATTATTATTATTATTATCATATTATTATTATTATCATTTTATTTCAATTATTAAACTGTTTTTATCTCAACCCACGAGTTTTTCTAACTTGTGCTCTTCCAATTCTCTCCCCCATCCCACCGGGTGGGGGGGAGTGAGCGAGCGGCTGCGTGGTGCTTAGTTGCCGACTGAAGTTAAACCACGACACCATAATAAGAGCTACCTTATTTAGCTTTAAAGAAGAGCAATATGATTTGTGATACACTATTACTTAGGGAAGCTGAGTAGCATTTTGTCCTGAGGAATCGTTTCAGAGAATTTTAAATAAGGTGTCAAAGAAGCTTAGCCTTTTAAAATGTGCTCGCCTGCCAAGAAATCTCCCAATTTTGACAGAGTATCTTGTCTTCCTGAAGGCAGAATTTGTATCAAATGTTGGCCACAACAAATATAGTAGGAAACAAAAGTAGAAATACACTTTTTAGCTATATACTTTTTCCTATTGGGAGAATGACATAAAACAGATAGAATTACTAAAAGGTTGAGATTTCATCCCCACCTCTCTTTCAGACTTTTTTCTGATCTTTACTACATGAATAATAATTGGTAAGCGTCAGGAAAAAGAATCTTGTGAAGTCTTGCAACATCCTGAGGAGACCTGTACATTTTGAAGTATGTTGCATTTATATTTCAGGAATCTGAAAAAAAAGTGGGGAAAAATATGACATCTGGCAAACTTAGAAAAAACAGCATCAGAGATTACTGAATTCAAGGGTAAAATTAAAAAAAAAAATCCAAACCCCAAAAAACCCTTCTGTCTTACATTCCTACCTATAGGTAAGTGGCCAGCACTAAAAGAGTACCCATACTAATGCTGTAGATAACATTTCAGGATGGCATGATCTAGAGTAGTGGTTAAGCAGCAGCACAGGTTGCGCAGAGAGGTTGTATAGTCTCCATTCATGGATATTTTCGGGGCCTAATGGGTTGAGGCCTGGCACAACCTGATCTGGCTGTGAAGCTGGCTCTGCTTTGACGGCATCCAGAGGATCCCTTCCAGCCTACTTCTTTTCTACGATTCTGTGAATGCGTGATCTGTGCCACATGGCTCCATGGCTAGTCCTATGACAAAATTAGTGTGTTGAACCTCTCTGACTATCTGACCAGCCCACAGATCAGCATCTCTCGGGATGGCAGTCTGCAAGTATTATTTTCTTAAGATCCCAGTTCACGAAAGTATTCAAACACATTCTTAACTTTCAACTCATGCAGCTGCTAAGCTGGTATCCTACATGACAGTGATTTTCATGTCTACGTCTAAGATGTTGAGTAATTGTAGCTATAGACGGATGGCTTTGCCCGAGTCAGCAATGCGTTGGCAAGTTCATAAAAATGAATGAAAACAAAGTTGTAGGCAGTACGTTCAAAACATTCTTTTTTACACTGATGTCACTCTGGCCAAAAAAACAGGAAGTCTGCCACACAGTGTGTTCATGTTCTTAAGAGGACACCTTCATCTTAAAATCTGTAACGCCAGTAAAACCAGCTGCTTCTGTTTTGTGTGTTGTAACAGCTCAGATTAACAAAGCTAAGCCTCAGATCATTTTATGCTACTTGTCTCATTTTTGCACAAATAGATTCAGAAAGTGAAAATAACCTAGTTACCTTCACTTCCATCGGCAGTAAACTGCTGAAACTTTATTGTATGGTGTTCATTGCTGTCACTTCTGAGTAACTGAAGCCTTGTCAATTGAATTCTTTCATATAATATTAACAGATAACACTTACTGTACAGGCAAAAAGCACTACCTGTATACCAGTGCAAAAGGACCTGGATTAATATAAGTGATACAATATTCTTTAGAAAGATGTTGGCTGTTTTGAGGGGTTGTGTTTCTGCTTATAGTAAGTTTGAATGGCTGTATTGTTCTGCCATCACATGAAGAAATAAAGCTGAGAAATAGAGATTTCCCCCCCAGAGCAGAAAAATAAAGCAAAAATGTTCATTAAAAATTAACATGTTATTTAAAATTAAATGTTAACTACAATTAAATGTTAATTTAAAAAATAACATTTTGGCATCACTTTTTTTCCAACAAGAAACTATGTATGCACCATTGGTAAAGAAATAGCCAAGAAAGTCTTTTTAGAATAATTCATAACATTTCTTACGGGTGGTTTCTGTGCTAAAAACTTGCTGTTTATCACTATGGGGGAAGCAGTATCTAAGGTACAGCAGAGATCAGCTAACGTTTCCTGAATTTAAATGTTGTCTGCTGCTTTCAAACACCAAAATAAAGATTTAAATTTTGAGTAGTCTTCAGAATGCAGCAGTAACGTTAGACCAGATTTCTCTAGGAAAAAGAAGCCAGAGCTTGCTGCATGTTTGAAGCTTAGGAGGCAGAAAAGCAAGAATAGCAGGCTGAATTCTCTGTTTTGATCATGCCTCAAAATGGCTAGGAGCAAGCACTGGAGAATTTTGATGTATTGGACTCAAGTTTGCAGGTTGATAGCCTGTGCGACCCAACTATGTCTCTTCTTTCAGTGGCTGCTTGTGAGAATAAGCTGGAGATAAGAAGTATAGTAGAGCAAAACCCTGGTATTTGTAGAGATGGGCAGGCAGAATGACCATGCATTTCCACCAATCCTCTCCACTAAGCGGAGAATTGTCAACTTGAGGTTGACGTTCACAGTGGTATCAGGAATGTGTTACTAAGGTGTATTGCCTAAAACCCGCCTCACTGGTTGTCTTCCAAGAGTAAATAATACACAGAAGTCATATATTCAGTTTATTTAGATTTATTTGTACATCTTTAAACTACCCCCACTTTTCATAGAGAATAGATCCCAACAGTTTTGTTTCTTTATCATTTCCCAGTATAGTTTTGAAGAATCCCAATCAGAGTATTCCCCTTCTTCTTGTGAAAGATTATTTCATTATATTGTAGATTTTACTATGATAAAATATTTCCAGATATTTAGTCCAAATCTTATTTTTGCCATTTGCAGTTTTACCTCTCATCTTTCATAATCCTGATTTTACATCCTCAAATCATAGCTGATTCCTGTCCTGTTTCACCTAACAATACACAAGTTGGTTAGATTTTTTTCAGCTTTCCACTGACAGCCCAGGAAGAGTTTCAGCCTGTGGAAAAAATAATGAAAAGCAGCATTACTGATGAGACCAAATCCATAAGGGGCTGTAATTTTGAAAGACCTACTTAGCATTTAGTGGAAATGCTCGAAGGATGATAAGAGAGTGCTTCTTTTAAGCAAATGGAAGAGAATGGATTTTTGACGAGATCTATTTCTTGGCAGGGATGCTTCTCTGGTTTCCATGGGATGAAGAGGATGAAGAATTTGCCAAGATACCAAGAAAAGAAACGCAAAGAAAAGAAAGACTGAGTAGAAGCCAGATGGGCTTTTTAAAAAGTCAACTGAAGAAAGCTAGAGGCCATAGGAAGGTCATATAGAAAGGCCATAGTTGACATTCGTATAGGCGATATTCCAGGAAGAGGCTATCCTTGCTAGAGCTACAGAGGTAGTAGCATGTTTGTCTGGGTAAGCTATTCTTGAAAACTTCTCTAACATCAGGTCATCCAGAAAAGATACTTCCCTGTAATGGCTGATGTCATTGCTTTTGATTTTCCTTAAATATTAAGCTTGATTTATCTGGTGGAACACAAATCATATGGAAACAACCATTATTATTTTTCTCTTTCATTTACACAAGTGTGTAGGACACCTAAAAATAAGACACGGGCTAACATCAGATCATTTCAATAAGGTGGTAAACCAAACTGGTACATTTCCTGAAAACACTGGCATGTGTTTTTTTCCCAGCTAGCCTCATCTTCAGCTGTATCAAAGAACTCTCTAGCACCAAGTAACAAACATCCCACACTGATCAGGAGATGTATGTTCTTCCTCATCCAAATGCAAACATCTGTTCAAAAACTGGAGAAGTTCCAAGTTTTCTGCCAATAAGCACTAAAAGAAAATTTCTTCCTGCGCCCAAATTAGTGTATTGTATTAACTTGTATTAACGTAGGGAAAAGAAGGCAGCTGCAATATGCAGATCATCTTTTTTCTTCAAACTGATGGGTTCTGTTTATCTCACCACGAGCGGAGTGAAAAATGCAGTAAAGTGTGCATACTAAGTTTACTGAGTGCTTTGTTTTGTAATAACTATTTATCTATTCTCACAGTTCTTCCCATTCAGCTTCCATACTCTAATTCCATGTCTGTAGCCAAAAGTGTTTTGAGAAGTTGGGGTTGTTCAGCCTAGAGAAGAGAAGGCTTCGGGGAGATCTTATTGCAGCCTATCAGTACTTAAAGGGGGCTTATAAAAAAGATGGCGGCAAACTTTTTAGCAGGGCCTGTGGTGACAGGACACAGGGGAATGGCTTTAAACTAAAGGGGGGTAGATTTAGACTAGATAGAAGGAAGAAATTTTTTACGCTGAGGGTGGTGAACATGTTGCCCAGAGAGGTGGTGGATGCCCCATCCCTGGAAACATTCAAGGTCAGGTTGGACGGGGCTCTGAGCAACCTGATCTAGTTGAAGATGTCCCTGCCCACGGCAGGGGGGTTGGACTAGATGACCTTTAGAGGTCCCTTCCAACCCAAACTATCCTATGATTCTATAAGTTGATAGACCCAAGGCAGGAAATGTTAAGGAATTCACTTTTATATGACATCATTGCTTCCATCAGAGCATACTGACATATTGTCGCTTTGTTTTGAGCAGAACCACACTGCTCCTTTTTGAAAGCATCCGCTCTGTTCGGAATGCCCTCTGGAAGTCAGCGGGAGCTGGACAACAGCAACTTCTCACAGGTGCTATGGAGCATGCTGGCTGGTATAGGAACTGCAGCTCCTTAGTGGAGCGGGACACTGCTAACCAGCTGAGGAGCAGCATCTGGCTGCTGCGATGGGTAGAGCCACACGGATCATTCCCTGTCATTTACAACACGGATCTGTCCACTCATGGCTGAAGTGACACGTCCCTGTTTTCCTCTCCAGGAAACAGCTTTCAGACAGTGACCCTTCTTCCTCACCTACTGTTTTAAAGTATAAACGACCGGTGGATTTGCTTTCTGGCTCCAGAGCCATTCAATCACCATGCTCGAGTGATTGAACTTGGGAATTGTGCAGATGTTTAGGGAAGCCAGGTGAGGAATGGTAACGAGTTAATCTTATGCAAATGTGTGGCAACTATCTTTATTGTCTGTCTTGAGTCCTGAAGCTTGATCCTCTTCCATTCAAGTAAATGGAAGAATCCAGGTGACTTTAATGGAAAAGAACTGAGCCCCTTTTGCCCACAATAAACAAAGGATTTTTTATGTGCTCTTACCTGAGCTACATGCCAACATGCATCCTGCATGTCTGTGATTCTGCTACTCAGCACAGGTCATGTGAAAAACACATTCTTCTTCCTCTTGTGGGGAGCAAACATACACAATCGCACCTTTGTAATCAAGATTGTGAAATGAGGGCAGGCAGTGCACCTGCAGGAAGTTTCAGTGGTTGATGGTTTAAAACATTCATAATACTCTCCCGTATGTGGATGTTAATTTTCCTTTCCACCTCAGGAAATAAAGGTGGGAGTCATCCAGCCAAATATGTCAAATGAGAGAGAATCTTAGTATAAATAGGTCTTGCCCTAAAAATGTCTCCATTGATTGTAAGGGGAGCCCAGGTCTGCTGTCACAGATGTCGGTGAAATGAATTCCACTCCGTATGCAGAAATGGGGTAATTACATGCCTATAGCTTCCATTTATGAATTTCAGAGTTCCCCTGAAAACTTGAGAGTTTTGGCATACGTCATTAAAACTCCACACCAAACAGGAGGAAGCCTCGTTTCATTTCCCTCCTAGCGTGGATTTTTTTTTTTCTCTTTGGAATCTGCTTATCCAAACCTATTACAAACGATTAATCTCTAGTGCAACTGAAAAGTCACTGCAAATAGCACTGGAGAGTAATTTCGTATCTTCAGAATAACTCTGTAGCACCAAGTCACCTGCATTATGTGTTTCTTAGGGGTGCTGCTGCTATGCAATTTTTTCAGTGCCACCACTTACTTCAGGTTACCAAAAATGAGTATTATTCTATACTACTAACATATGACTGAAATACACTTTTTTCCAAGAACTGACAGAGTTTACATTTGCTTTATTATTCAGTCGTAATTGTGAGAAAAATTAATTGGTTAAACAAGATTAATAGATCCCTAGCTTCTCAACCATCCTCTTCCCCAAGATAATAAACAGAAATGTGACATTTCTGCTCCAAACTAAGGATTTGGGGTGGAGGGCTATTGTCAAACTACGGGCAGCGTCTGACTGAATATAGTTTGTCTCTTAGACTGCAGTTAAAATGTAAAACACCAGAGGATTTAGAAAAGCGGGCAAACATTGGTTAGGTCGGCTTTCTTATAGTGACAAAGTGTCTGTTGCCCAATGTGATTCATCTCTGACAGTGGCATTTAAAACACATAGTTTCACAGTCCGCTGGGGCCTAACAATTAACGTTACTTGACCATCAGTGACAACTCAAACTTCCATTGCCTTAGCAACAGGCAGTCGTGCTCAGAAACTGTCGTGTGCCATCTTCAAATTAGCCTACAATGTATTCGAAACTATTGCCAGGTATCAACATAAAACCCGTTTTTCTGAACGCTCGTATGTGAGTGTGTCTGCCGTGCAGATGGAAACCTCTGCTGTCACTTACAAAAGGCCAGCCGTATCTCCGAACAGTCACGTGCAAGTGCTGGTAGCACTCCTCCGCTCGGGCCAGCTCTGCAGTGGCAAGTATCCTAGCTCAGCCACGTGCAGTAACCGTCTTCCTGTAATCACAGGGGGTCGGTGAAATTGCACAGGTTTAAATGCATGCAGGGAAGAGAAGTGGAATTAATCACAGCCTAAAAATGGATACTTCCTGCCAGCAGATTTAAAATGGGGGGAGGTGCAGGGGTAACGAGCATAAATGACAATATTTTCTTAAAAACACATAACCTAGCTAATGGCAATACCTTTCCTGTGGCAGTGGCAACTAACAGAACCATCTAGAAGGCACGCAAGTACAAGTTAATTGTTGTTAAATGGACAAAGAGTGTGGCATATTATCCATTATGCAAAACTGCAAAAATGCACATTTTAGCTGAAAGAAAAGCTTAAAAAAATATTCTACAAAGCAGACTGCTGTTATTTTCTCTGCAGTTTGCAACTTACAAAGCTAGTGAAAGAGAGAGACAGCATTAAAACTCTTCAATATGTGCTTTTTCCCCTCAGTCTCTGGACCACTAGATCATGTCACATCAGCTTATTGCCATCTATAGTCAGGATGAGTTTGATTTTTGACGTGTTCTCTCCTGTTAACAAATTTGAAGACCAACATTGACCATAAACTGCAAGCGAGAGAATTTTGTCCACACGCAGAGAAAACCAGCCCAAATTGCTAAGGTGCTATAGTGCAATCTTTAGGGCCAAAAAAGAAAAACAAACCCACATCAGTCACTGCACAAGCTTCAGCTTGTCTACACAAGTTTGTCTGCCGTCTTCAGGCTGTACTGCAGGTGCTACCTGCACTGCAGAGGGATGACAGCTCACGAAACGTTAGCTTCATAAAGCCTTAGATACATCCTTTTTAGCAGATGAAACTGGGACACCGGGATTTCATTACAGTTTCTCAACCAAAAAAACCAGAGAACTTCATAGAGCTGTGCCCTAGTTTAGTTGTTTCTTTTGGGATGGGTTCTTTGATAGCGTTTTAATCCGAAATCTCTTTTTTCCCACATACATATAGCTGATCACGTGAAGAATTATGGGAGAAAAGAGAGAAGGACACTCAAGTAGCTCAAGTGGCTGAGACAGCAACCAAAATGACAGCTCAAGCCGGGTGGTTTGTCAGCCCTTTGTGCACTCTTTCAAAGCTCTCGTGTGAAGCAGTCAGAGCTGTCGTAGCTAGTTCCGCACAGAGCTACTGCCCGCCCTGCACGCTGGTCTCCTCTGCCTAGCACAGAGGTCTGACACAGCTGAAAAGATGTCACCATGAGGATGTTGCTGGAGGAAGAATGGCAGATGTTGGAAACCAGCGGGATTTGCAAACTGTGCTGTGCCTACATATAGGCCACGTGCCTGTAGCTCGGCCAAAAAGAAAGACGCTGCTAGTTCAGCAGACCTGGGCTCACCGCAGGAGCTTCATAAGTACTAAGAGAGCATGAACCCGAAGGAGGCATTGGCTCTGGGCTGCTTGGGTGCTGTTTGGGTGAGGGGAGCATTAATCACATTAATCTCGGGCCTGAGATGCCTGAACTTGATGTTATTTTGGGGATCTCTGCCAGTGCCCTCCTGTCATGTCCTAGGGCAGCAGAAGGCTTAATTCCATGGAGTCAAGGACGGTGACGTGTTACTTGCTTGGCATACTAGAGGCAAGAACAGCACTGCCTATGAAATTAATGCAGTTTATCAGCGTGGCTAGTACTTACATGCATGATTGCTGCAGGCAGCAGCATCTTGCGTAGTATCAGAGAGCGTAAGCATGAGAATGTGCCTCGAGTGGGCAGGTAACACTGGTGGCACTCACTGGTCAGAGGTGCCGTCCATCTCCAAGGAGGTCCAAGTGAGCTGGGAAACCAGGGGTATGCCCTGCACTCACAGCAGGGTGTGCGTAAGGGGCTGCTGCGCTGGAGAAGCGTGGTATTTGTACTGTGTGCCAGATCAGCTTTTGTGCTGTCACTTGGATATGCATCAGACTCCTGCGTTTGATGTTTAACTTCTGCATGGTGCAGACAAATGCAACAAGATACTTCCACCTGGCCTCTTTGCTTCTCCCCGGAGCAGGGAAGGAAGGAAAGCCTTTTCGGGCAGGGACAGGAGCTCTGTCAGGTGAGCGCCTCCCTGACTGAGCCCGTGCGTCAGGAGGCACCCCGAAGCCCAGTGGCTACGAGAAGAAGAGGGCGCGGGGCCGCGCCTCCTGCCAGCCAGAGCCACTGCCGGGGAAGCAGCGTGCCCCCACGCGTGCTTCGCTCTTCCTGCAAACAGCTCTGCTGCGCCGGGGAAGCTACCACGCAGCAGCAGCAGCAAGTTTTCCCCGCCGTGCTCCGCCGCTGGTGGAGTCCGGGCCGGCCCACCGCGGCTCAGGCACCGCCCCGCAGCGGGGGGCGCCTACGAGGGGAGCCGGGACCGGCAAAAGGGGATGGCCTGAGAGTGAGCCCCGTTCTGTTAGTGCGCCTGCGCACTACCTGCGTGTCTGTGGCCGTGACGAGAGCCCGCCCCGCGCTCACCCGCTCGGCCCGGGGGCGTCTCGGCGGCGAATGCGTGAGGTGGGGGCGGGCGAGGGCGCCGGCAGCGCCCGGCACTCTCTGCCGGCGGTCCGGGGACTTTCCCCTAGGCGGGCGCGGGGCCCATGAGGAACCGTTGTCCTCCGTACGTGGCCTAGCGAGCAGGTCTTCAGAGCATCCCGGCCTGCAAGAGGCGCCGCCGCCGCTTTATACGGTGCGGCAGTCGGGAGGACCTCAAGGGCAGAGCGAGCGGGGCTCACCGCCCCGTTTCTCCTTTGCTGGCCTCCGCAGACGGTACACAGACAGAAAGGCCGCCCGGCCGCCCCCGGAGGCGCACCACGCTCCCGGGCGGCCGCGATACCTGCCCCACTGAGGGTCCACCGGCGCCGCGGCGCCGCCCCGGGAATATATTAAGCAAATTAGCGCCGCGACTCCGCCCCCGAGGCGGGCAGCTCGAGCGGCTGCTGGGCGCGGAGCCACGCCCCCCGCGATGCCGCCGGCAGCGCCTGCGCGGGGCGGGGCGGCCGGAGCGCAGGGCGGGAGCCCCGCCGGCCGGACGCTCTAGCGCCGCCTTGTGGCCAGCGCCCCGCGTCACTTCGTTCCCCCGCAAGCTGGGAAAAAAGCGCTTTCGCCGGTAGCCGCCCGAGCGGGTACGTACCCTGTCACCTGCCAACAGCAGCCGTGGGGCAGCTGTCCGTAAGGAACCAACCACACGTACTTAAGCCGTTCCAGCGGCCCTCGGAGGAAACGGGAGTCATTTGTAATGACTGGAATTTCCTGTACTCCCGCAGAAAATCCAGGGTCAGTTTTTCTATCGGTTGGTTGGTTTCATTTGTCCCCCTGAGGCAACTTTGCCCGCTACAGCGTTAGTGCATTTGTTGTAGCCAGTTCTCGTCAGCAAGGCCTGATGACTAAAGACCAGCATCCCAATTGCTAGAGACCAGGACAGTACCTGGAAGGGAGACCCAGAGGTTTTAGAGCTGGCACAAACACTGCGCAAACACTTCTTGCCACAGCCAGTTCTCTGAAATTCTTCCTTCCTTTAGGGTTAATGAAATGTTAGTAAATTCTCATTCAAATACTTAATGCTTATTTACTTGTATGTTGGAATCTGCTTGTTGAGCTGCTTTCCATGCAGAATGTGAAATAAAAATAACACACTTCAACTTTCAGTTTCTATTAAGAGTAGCTACAGACTCGTCCTTTAATGAATCACAACCAAACATCAAAGAGGAATAACATTCGAAAATTCTAAAAAAAGCTAAGTCAGGACTTTAAAAAAAGGCATCTAGCACCTCAGCCTTTTAACACAGTTACCCTGACACCCCCTTGAGGTCAGTAAATACTGTGAGCTTTGCTTTACAGATGGGAAACACAGGTTTTCACATTGCAACACATGCTGCAATTCTCACAAGCTCACAGCTAGAAAAGCTGTACTCCAGAGGGCACGGGATGCAATTCCTGCCCCATGAAAACAGTCATTCTGTGTCTCCACCTGAACAGGGGGAGGATTTGAAAACAGATCTCAACACTTCCTGGCATGAATACCACAACTCCCAAATTCAGCACGAAACTTGCTCTGTGCTAGAAGCGCGCACCAGTTCTTACACTGCGTGAGACGCAATTTAACACACCGTGTTCCAAACATCGGGTGGTGCTCCAGAAACACCGAGGGGGAGCTCCTGAGAAACCTAACTAGAGCGAAGGGCGACTGAGGGCACAGAAGCACATGAGGGCACAGAAGCACAGGGGTCAGATGGAGGAAGTTCTCAACCAGCCATCGGGAAGCGCCAGCGCCTTGCAGGCTTCGGGTGCTACGGACCGGACAGCCACTGCTGTTCAAAATCACGCAGGGTACAGTGTAACACCACCACCACCATGGTTTAGTCGCCAAAATCACAAAAGAACGTGAAGTCTTTAAGTGGACATACATACTACCGAGATCCCAGGAATTCCTATTCACTCCTGTAGTACTCGACCAATGGATCTGTCAGTCAAGTGTAAGGTCTCTGTTAAATGATGCTAACTACTGTAATCGGACAAGATTAATTCAAAATAGCACTGAAGACATTATGTTTTCACAATTACACGTCATTATCCAACATACCAAAACATGCAGTTTGTGCAGGTATTTCAGGAACATTGAAAATAAAAGGTAATCTCCCACTTTCTTTGCTTCAAGCCGTTCTGTACATCGTGTGAAAAGGTAGCAAAGGGCGGGCTCAATCGGTGTGAACGCTTTACAACACACTCGCTGTCTCCAGGAGACAGCAGCATCTTCATTTTGCTTATCTTGCTAAGTGTTACAAACGTAGAAACAGATATTCTGTAGGTCCACTCCATCAGTTTTACAGCATTTCAGCTACGCATCCAAAGAAAAGAACTCATCCTTGTGGGATTGCACCTTGAAGCCACTTGAAATAAAGCTTTCCGTAAGGTGCTGCAAAGTTACTGAAATGGCTGGAATCTTTAATAGCCAAATCCAAAATACTATAAAAGCATATCCCAGAGGTTTTATTGTTTTAGTAGCAGTCAAAATATGCTTAGTATAGAAATCCGTGTTTATTTGAAAAAACTGTAAATGATATTTCGCAATATAAATTAAATCTGCTTACAGTTTTGGTGGCTGAAGTAGCTGTGACTTGACTGCTAATTGATAATTTGTCAGTATAACGCTACATGGGATCGGGACGTCATTTATATTGCAAGTGTTACGACTTCCCATAAAAATAGTCAACCAACTATTTTCTCTCCTAGTATGAGCAACAGTGAACATTATGAGCAACACGCCTGAAACAGATGACTCAACTTTTTGATGGAAATTTTTAAACAGCTTTCAATCATTCAAGTATTATGGTCCCTATATACATACTTCTATGTGGCTAAAAAAGACATGGTAGACAATTGAGCACGCTGCCATCAAATCGTAAGAATTACAAAACTGTCAGGTTTTAAACAGCAAATTGTACCTTAATCGTTTAATTAAAAATAGAAGAATTAGGTAGACTATTTTGCAAATAAAACAGCACACTAGTGTGCTATATATTAAGGCATACCTTTAAATGCACACTTGTCATCTCTAACAAGTTTTATACAATTGCTACCGAGTGAAAGGACTATCATTGTCTTGCAAAACTGAGAAAGAAATACAAAATATCTGGAAGCCTACATTTTTAAAGTACAAAATTAACCTTTAGTCCTCGTCTTGAAATACTATACACGGTACAAACAGCGATTCTCCCCTACAAGATCTCACGAGGATTTCTTAAAGCTGGAGGTAAATTTGAAGGTTTTGATTCTTCATCCAGAAGTACCAGATCCTCAATTTCACTACCTTTGTATTTTCTTTTACATATCTTCACAATAACTTTCTTCTTGAGGAACAATTTCAAAGCTTCTCTTGAAGCAACCGCTTTGGCATTTTCCATACTTTTACCACAGCCAGTACCCAAGTAGACAGACTTGCACCTCAGTTCACAAACTATATTTTCTAGAGAGCTCTTATTTTGAGGCAAGTCTGCAAGTTCCTTCAGGGGAACAAAAGCAACATCTAACGTAGCTTTTACAGACTGAATAGATGAGTTTAGAAGTTCTGCGTGATTTACGTTAGGACTGAAGCCTCCAACAGCAACCAGTTTCCACGCTACAGCTTTGTACAGTCTGTTGAAAAAAGGTTGTCTTTCCTTTGCATCTTCGCTGGTTAACGGTTTGCACAAAGCCTTAGCAGGGCTTTCACCTGCCTGCGAGCCACTCTTGGAGGCAAGCTGTGGTGAACCTGCCTGCGTGCCACCCTTGGAGGCCAGCAGGGAAGCACCTGCCTGAGCTCCACCCCGGGAGGCCAGTGACGAGGGACCTTGCTGAGCGCCGCTCCGAGTGGCCAGCAGCGAAGCAGCCACCTGAGCGCTGCTCTTGGAAGACAGCAGTGAGGATCCCTGCTGAGCACCGCTCCGAGCGGCCAGCAACGAGGCAGCCACCTCGGCACTGCTCTTGGAGGCCAGGAGCGAGGAGCCCACCTTAGCAGTGCCCTTGGAGGCCAGCAGCAGTGAGGTGCCCGCCTGAGCGCCACTTTTGGGGGCCAGCAGCAGCGAGGTGCCCGCCTGGGTGCCGCTCTTGGGGGCCAGCAGCAGCGAGGTGCCCGCCTGGGCACTGCTCTTGGACACTGATGCTGGGGCACTCGCTTGGTTTTTGGAAGACAGCAGTGTAGCACTTGTTTGTGGGGTGCTCTTGGCAGCTGGTGGCACTGCTGCTGCCTGCGGGGTGCTCTTGGTGGTCGGTGGCACCGCTGCTGCCACCGTCTCTGCCTGTGGGCTGCTCTTGGCAGCCGGTGGCACCGCTGCTGCCACCGTCTCTGCCTGTGGGCTGCTCTTGGCAGCTGGTGGCACCGCAACCGCCTGCGGGGCACTCTTGGCAGTCGATGGCACTGCCGCTGCCACTGCTGCTGCCTGCGGGGCACTCTTGGCAGCCGGTGGCACCACCGCTGCCACCGCCTCTGCCTGCGGGGCACTCTTGGCAGCTGGTGGCGCTGCACTTACTGTAGTTTTCTTTTCAGGTGACGGCACATTTTCACACTTGCTTTCCTTAGGTGGATTTGAGCAAGGCTTCTCTCCTGACTCTTTTTCAGATGGAGATGGATTTTGCTCAGTAGTATTTTCAGCATTAGCAGGTTTTCCTTCTGTTTCTATGTCTGATGCTGTGACCATTTCTTGAGTTGAACTGCAAGTTGACTGGGAGCTTTCTGGATCTTTGCTAGTATCTTTCTCCTGCTTTTTTGGCAATGTGCTCTCTGTTTCCTTTGGGGCTTCTGCCTTGGTTGTTTTCACATGCTTTCCAGTATCCTTAGAATCTTTGCTTTTCTCAACAGCTCGCTTCTTGGAGGGCTCCTCTACCCCTTCTGCAAAACAAGTGAAGTATGTTATCCTCTTTAATTTCTGCACTACGAAATATCCATCTAGAGACAATTTATCTATTTTCTAAAAACTTCTAGCAATAATCTCTGTGAATTTAAAAGGTATATATTAGGAATATATCTTGAACTGCAATTTCAAGTATTAACCTACTTCAGAGTATTTTAGTATTTTTTTGACAAAAAACTAAAAATACTCAGGTGCACGATATCAGGTTTTGGTTTGGGACCTGTAGGCAGGTATGTATTTGTATTCCTGAGGTCCAAACCAAAAGTGACCGAACTACATTAAGCAGACTATCTGGCCTTAAAAAAAAAAAAAAAAGTGTATTTTGTCTACTAATATCATAAAAACATCTTTAGAATACCACTTTAAGAATTTCTTTAAGAAACTAAGTTTCTCACAAAGCAACAAGGTCTGACTAGCGCTAAAGGCAAAGTAAGAATAATACATTTAAGCTGGAGGACAATAGTTTACATCGCATTAAAAAAATCATCAGCTTGAAGTGCACCAGTTGTAGAAATTCGAAATAAGAGCTCTACGTTACCAACAGAATACTTATGCATTACATCTATTTTACAGGTATTACATGAGGAAAAAACAGCAGAGAGAGGGGAAACGATTAACAAGGAGGTTTAGAAGTAAATTATTTCGACTACTTTCTAAGCCCGAGGTGAACCAAGAACATTCGAAAACAAGCATTTTCTAGACTCCTATGTATTGTCACAGCTATGATCTGCTAACCATTGCTACTTGATATGCCTCTTTTCTTCACCTTGGCAACCAGTTCATCTCTCGTGGTGCGGACAGGCGCGCCGGTCACTTGGATGCCTTCGGCCATTTCCAGCGCCTTCTCCATGACCTGCGGCGGGTACCTGGAGGGGCGACAAGGGGAGAGGAGAGGAGAGGAGAGGAGGGGAGGGGCGCCGTCAGGCGGCCGCGCCGCCCGCCCCCCCCGCTGGGCCCACCGCCCCGGCCCGCACTCACCGGCAGCCCAGGAAGACGTGATTGGCCCACACCATGGAGAGGGACACCAGGCGCTGGAGCTGGGCGCTGCCCGCCGCCGGCGGCTCCCCCACGTTGCGCAGCAGGAACTCCCGGCGGTGCCGCCAGTGGTGCTCGGGCTCGCAGGCCCCGCGCAGCGCCTCCGCCCAAGCCACCTCTTCCGCCGTCCGCCCGAGGGGCTCGGCCGCCGCCTTCCCCGCCGCCATGGCCGCGCCCGCCCCGGCTCCGCGCGCGGGGCCCTCCTCCACCCCCCACAACGGAAACAACCGCCCCGCTCCGCTCCTTCCGGCCGCGCGGAATGACCTCACAACCGGCGCGCGCGGCAGCCCGCCGGCGCCCCAGGCTGCCTTGCGGCGCGCGAGGGGGAGGTGCGAAGGGGCGCTCGTGCCGCCGACGGCCCGGGAAGGAACCGCGCGCGCCCCGCCCTAACGGTCGGCAGGCGGCGGCGGCGGCGGCGGGCGCGGGGGGGTCGGTGCCTCACGGCGCGGCGGGGCTGTGCCGTGCCCGGGCGGCGGGAGGGCAGCCGGGACAGGGCTGCCCGCACAGGGCTGCCCGCTGGCGATGGGGTCACGGCGAGCACGTCGTCTGTCTCAGACAGCTGGCTTCCCGTGCCCGTTTGAGCGCGCTCCGTTACAGGCGTTTCCGTACGGCCCACGGATTGGGTTGGGTTTGGCTTTTTTTCTCTTTGTACTGTAGCTGAAGCCTGACATTTTTCACGCTGGACGAGTGGGTGCTGCACACAGATTGTTGCATTCAGGCCCATGCTTACAGAAGCGTAAGCTTCTGGAGAGCTGCTCACCTGCTATCCTCGGCCCTTGAGCCTAACGCAGACTGCCTGTTTCCCCATCCTTCTCTCAGATTTTTGGGGTGCTAGGGGAAAAGAGATGATATGGGCACGGTTACCCACTTTGTATTTTGCCTGGTAAAAGTGTGAGCAGAAGTGTTAAAGTTTTGTTTCATTTAATCATTCTGCTTACAGATTCGTTCCAGCCTTGCTGAGGTCAGAGCTCATGGGATCAATTCATGGTTTTACCTCCTTGGCGTGTGATGGGAAGGTGGTGGCAAGGAAATTGGTTGTTGTAGCATTTTGGAGGAAACATTAATAAATGCGTGGTTCCAAGTATGGGGGCTGCTGGCTACAAAGGGTTCAGATAATTGCTCGTGCAACTCTGCAGGCTGTCTTTACGTTGCAAAAGTTTACGCCAGAATATACTCAAAACCAGTTGGAGAATTCTGTTTGAAAAAGTAATAAACATGCTGTGAAAATATCCCAAGCTTTGGTCTGCCGAGACGGTGCTTGCTGAATTAGTGCATCGGAGAGCGTTTTGAATTCCAAAGGGCTGTCCCAGTAGAGCTGTATTGATTTCTTTCCCCTGAATTAGAAGTCTGTGTTTGCTTAAGTTTTCAGTTTTTAACACCTACATGTCGTCATGAAGTGAACTACAAGACATTGCATTTAAGGAAGGAGTGTTTCTCCTTAAGTGACTTTAATGTCCTATTTCATGGAAATTGTTGTGTAGTGATTTAACTTGTAGTACCTCTATGGTGCAAAACTAAGTGAGTAAGGAAACTAAGCCAGAAGAAGATAGTCCAACACACTTCTGCTCCGTATCCATTGTTAGCATGGAAGTGCTTTTCCTTCACTTTCTTGGTTAGCCTATGCAATGTTGCCTCATGCATTGGCAAGAATAATTTGGTGACACAGAGCGAGCAAACAGTAATGAGTGGGATGGGACCTGAAAAACTCACTATTGTTTTGTATTTGCATGTAGACCAAGAAAAGGGCAGAAAGTTTGTATACTCCATGGTGTGGGTGTCTTGGAGCGGTGGGTTTGTTTAGAAACAATGTCAGAAGGTTTAGAAACGGCACTGTGGTCACCAGTGGTGTAGTGTTACCCATCTGTTTCCAGGCATTAGTTGTATCAGTCCTGCATGCGGTGGTCTGGTAATGTGGCCTGAAATATATGAAGGGCATGATCTGTCACACTGGGGTTTCTGCCTAGAAATGAGGTGGGCCTGTCTCCTAGGCCTCTGAGTCTGCGATACCGCAATTCTTGACCTCGGTGTCAATACAGACCCTAGAAGACAATGATGAATGGAATCCCTGGCAGACATAGGTTTGAGTTTGCACTCAAGCCGAGATCATCCGTGGTGCCAGCCTGTTTGTTCACACTCTTCAATGAACCAGTTTGCTTTCTAACAAAGCCAGTTGGGACTTGGTCCAGGCTTGAGATCTGCCCCTCAGGGACAGCAGGAATTCAGCCAGGCCTGAGTAGCTGTAGCAGGACTGCTTGTACTTTCACAAAGGTAGCAGAGCAAACAGCACAGCCTTGAATGCCCTGTCCTCCTCCGCAACCATCTGAGCTGCCAAGTGAAGCAACTAAGGACTAGTCCATGTTGAGCTAGTCATATACCAGTTAAGAGTAGGAGCTGGGGAGGGTTAGACCCCAGCGGGTGATAGGGGCAATCCCGTACACTCAGAGGGATCCCCAGAAGTCATATTCTCGTGTTGCTGGGTGAATGACAGCTTCTGATGCTAAACATCAGAGGTAGGCCTCCACATCTTGGAGTTTTGTGTCTGTTCTTGGTCACCCCACATGTATATAGAATCATAGAATCATTAAGGTTGGAAAAGACGTCTAAGATCATCGAGTCCAACCATCAACCCAACACCACCGTGTCCACTAAACCATGTCCCTAAGCGCCTCATCTACACGTCTTTTAAATACCTCCAGGGACGGGGACTCAACCACTTCCCTGGGCAGCCTGTTCCAATGCTTAACCACTCTTTCAGTAAAGAAATTTTTCCTCGCGTCCAATCTAAACCTCCCCTGGCGCAACTTGAGGCCATTTCCTCTCGTCCTATCGCTAGTTACGTGGGAGAAGAGACCGACACCCACCTGGCTACAACCTCCTTTCAGGTAGTTGTAGAGGGCGATGAGGTCTCCCCTCAGCCTCCTTTTCTCCAGGCTAAACAACCCCAGTTCCCTCAGCCGCTCCTCATAAGACTTGTTCTCCAGACCCCTCACCAGCCTCGTTGCCCTTCTCTGGACACACTCTAACACCTCGACGTCCTTCTTGTAGTGAGGGGCCCAAAACTGAACACAGTATTCGAGGTGTGGCCTCACCAGTGCCGAGTCCAGGGGCACGATCACTTCCCTGCTCCTGCTGGCCACACTATTTCTGATACAGGCCAGGATGCCATTGGCCTTCTTGGCTGCCTGGGCACACTGCTGGCTCACGTTCAGCCAGCTGTCAACCAGCACCCCCAGGTCCTTTTCCGACAGGCAAATATGATCATATATGATTATATGGATTCACCTGTGAGTCCTGGACTCCTCCAAAAGCATCATTCTAGCAAGTGTTGGAGACTCAGCACAGCTACAAAGCTTAATACGTTATCTGGTCCTAGAGTGGCTCAAGGACGGATTAGAACAACTTTTTCTTGCCCCATTTTGGAGGACAAATGAACTGAAAGCCATTTCACCTCTTTGCCCACTGAACATACGTGTGAACACAAACATAGGTGACAGCTAGAGAAAAGTCAGAGGACAGTCCTGCACACTTCTGGAATGGCTCACAACAGTTTTTACCTGTAGTGAGCAACCTCTATGGTCTGGTACCTTTTTGGTACCTTATGCTGTTAATTTTGGGTTAATTTTCTGTAATGCTCCTTCTGCATCAACATAGCCTTGTTGTTGGTACAAAGATGACTTAAACCAAAATCGAGCCTTTTGTCTTCCCTACCTGTTTTTTCCAGACATATTCTTTCTACTTTATTATTGTGTGCTTGAATCATACTGGAAACAGGCTAGATCCCAGCCCCGGAGCGTGGGATGTCACGCATGTGCACGCACGGACAAACATAGTTGTATTCCCGCAATGCTCTCTGAGCACTAGAGACGTACTGTGTCTCAGGTTGATGAAACAAGTGCATGTAGTAGAAAAGAGAGAAAAACACTGCTGTTAATTTTAAAAAGGGAAACAAGTAGCGTTTTCATTCTCACCAGGAAAGGCCATTTTGAAGTTAAACACCTCATTGATGGTGCTAATACTGTGCATTTAATTTTCAACACTGGAAGAAAAGAGATGTTTTTGTTCCCACTAGGGAAGGAACTTCTAAATGCCACATTGATAGTAGTGTTGTTAGAGTCATTTGGGGCTTGATAATAGCTTCTTTTGGCAAGATATAACTAAAATCTCAAGGTGAATCATACCAGTGTCTATAATCACAGTATTGCACCTGCACTTCCTGTATAATAAAGTTTATTTCTGCCTTTGTAAACCAGTGAATTATTATTTCTTCAAAGTCAAGTCCCGCTGAAACACAGAGGGCAGTAGCCCCATTGAGTTCAATTATGTTCCGTGCAGTTAAGGTTAATATATAGTGACACTCTTTATCCAGCTTAATACGAGAAGTGTGCCCTTAACATCACAGCAATGCAAAGATAAAGCTCAGAGTTATCGCCACAGAAAGGCGGTAACAGTGGGATCTTACTGGCCTGGCACGATAAATCCTCTGAGCACCATCTCTAGGTTAGTCCCTGCCACAAGCAGTAAATATGCACTTGAGAGCCCTGGCTTAAGTTCATTAGAAATACAGCTTGAAGAAGGATGGGGAAGAGACGTTTTGCTGTTTCCCAAGATAACATACGTGTTCTGCTGGAGCAGATCATCAAAGGTCTCCTAGCCAGGCAAGGGACAGCGCTTCCAGGGAGAAGCGTCTGCATGTGCCAAGGTAGCCAGTCGTTACTGTTCAGTAAACTAATCCTTGGCATAAAAGAAAATGCTTGCTAAAAGAGCATTAATGACTACGTAGGCTTGTCAATGGAAGGGAAGTTAGAGAAAATCGGTGTTTTTATTTCACCAGTTACGCAACTGTTGTTATGCTACTGTAAGCAGCTCCGGATTACAAAACCATCCACTCTTCTGAGATTTCTCAGCTGAGGAAAATGCATTGTGTAATTGCAGTGGATAAAACTAAAGGTAAAAATGAAGAGCTTAATTGATAATAATTTTCCTTTACACATACGTGCTTTTATTACTAGCTTAAATACTATTTTGCATTTAGTGATATGTTATACTTGAAATATATAACAATGCCTACAATAGGGTTGTCAGTTGTTTAAATGAGTTTGTTAAGCTTTAACTACTAAAGGTAGCATACAACTTGCTACATTTGGTTGCTAAACTGTGCTTTAGGTAGCATACCACTTGCTAAACGTCCATGGCTTGGCGTGAAATTTTCCATGCTGAGGATGGAAGTTTAGGGTGACTTTACTGCTACCAAACATGATCTAAGAACAAAGGCAGGGAAAAAAGGGCTTTAGGATAAAATATTGTGAAGATCTTATCTTTGAAGTGCTTAAATGCCTTTATGCTCTAGAGCAGACTTGGAATTTGTCATGAAAAACTGAATTGGGAAGAGAGTGTCTGATCTTCTGACTAAGCATCATTTATAAGCCTTTGAAGAAACAAGTTTTCCACATTCCTGACTTAGCATGTGCCCCCACCGTCCTTGCTACTACTGCATTCAAGTCTACCCCAGTTGTGGGCTGCAGGGCCCAAAAGAGTCCTCTGTTTGCCACTGTGGACTGGGGTGGGTCTCTGGACTGAGAGTGAGGCTATGGAGACCATCCCCTGTGCTCCCAAAAAGCTGCTGTTTTCTCCTCTTCACAGGTGCTTGAGTGTGTCTGATAGGAATGGTGAGGGGACGACAACCTGACTGAGGGGGCGGAAACAGTAAGTATGGAGGCAGAGGATATGATGAAACTGAAACTACTAGGAGGTAGAAAAGCTTAACATGAGAGTAATAGGGATAGGATACTGGGATTAGGTGAGGAAGGAAATTAAATTCTGAAGGAGAAACGAAGGAGAACGGGTTCAAGGCAAGGGAACAAGTACATGTAGATGAGGAATCAGAGGGGGACTGTATGCCAGGAGTCTAGGACTGAGAGAAATGAGAGAGGATAGATGTGGAAGCCAGCGTGGAAACCAGAAGAATGAGAGCACATTGGTAGAGCAGACAAAATTAAACAGAATCAAGTCTTGACTCTGAGCAAAGGGACAAGCTGTGATGGGATGGGGACCATTGACAGAGGAACCACTGGGATTTGAACAGAGACTTAGAGAAAGGAAAGTTAAAACTTGTAGAGCACAGACACATTAGCATTTCAATGTTTTTTTCTGTTGCAGTAGGCATCTGCTAGGGTAAGTAAGACCAAGAAAATATTCTGCCATTCTAATTTAGTATAAGATATTTTCTTGTCTTTTCTGTGTGCTATAAAGGAACAAAAGAGGTAGAAATCCATTTGTTTGCAGAAATCAATCTTGCAAGCCACCTTTAAAGAGTTTTTAGGTAGGAAGCCTAAGCCTTTGGCAGACAGCTCTACCCTAGAGTTGGAAAAAGCAAGAAAACAGCCTTAGGAATCTTAATGCAAATATTGGCATGAGTTCATTGTAATGCAGGAGGATTCAGGAAAGCACTAAAAGGGCAAGGAGGTCTTATCTGAAAAAAATAATCTATTACAAGGCTATAACATACTGAACTTTTATTTGCGTGTGTACATATATATGTATACAACACATATGCATGTCTATATACATACGCATATGTAATACAATATAGATATGTGTGAATATGTTTTAAAACATATTCTCATATTATTGAGAGTGTAAGCACCTATAAATCTAGATACCCCTGCTCCTTCAGTCAAACTATTCATGCCTTGGAGGAAAAGAAAAATTACAACTAATATTTTATTGGCTTGGGTTGTGGATAGGTGCATTACACAAATGGATGCTATTAAATCTTTATACCATGCTGTACCGGTATGAATTTTGTATGTGCTACATATTTTGCAGACACAAATAACTATTTTAGAAATGACAGAATCATAGAATCATTTAGGTTGGAAAAGACCTTTAAGATCATCAGGTCCAACCATTAACCTAACACTGCTAAGTCCACCGCTAAACCATGTCCCTAAGCACCACATCTACACGTCTTTTAAATACCTCCAGGGACGGGGACTCAACCACTTCCCTGGGCAGCCTGTTCCAATGCTTAACCACTCTTTCAGTAAAGACATTTTTCCTCACGTCCAATCTAAACCTCCCCTGGCGCAACTTGAGGCCATTTCCTCTCGTCCTAGCGCTAGTTACTTGGGAGAAGAGACCGACACCCACCTGGCTACAACCTCCTTTCAGGTAGTTGTAGAGAGCAATGAGGTCTCCCCTCAGCCTCCTTTTCTCCAGGCTAAACAACCCCAGTTCCCTCAGCCGCTCCTCGTAAGACTTGTTCTCCAGACCCCTCACCAGCCTCGTTGCCCTTCTCTGGACACGCTCCAGCACCTCGACGTCCTTCTTGTAGTGAGGGGCCCAAAACTGAACACAGTATTCGAGGTGCGGCCTCACCAGTGCCGAGACAGGGGCACGATCACTTCCCTCCTCCTGCTGGCCACACTATTTCTGATACAGGCCAGGATGCCATTGGCCTTCTTGGCCGCCTGGGCACACTGCCGGCTCATGTTCAGCTGGCTGTCAACCGACACCCTCAGGTCCTTTTCCACCAGATATAAGGAGCTTTCCTGAGACTCCAGGCAACAATGTCAGATCTAATTTGAATTATTGCTATTGAAAATCATGGTTCTGTTCTTCATTATTGTTATACCAATATCCCTGACAATCTGCAATTTACCTGATATGAACAGCACCTCCTGAAAATATAGAGCTGTTTTGTGTCCTGTGGTATTTTTTATATTCTCCCTGTGCATAGGCATGATATGTCACATCAATTCCACTGGGTGGCACTGAAGTAGATGAGATTGCATGGAAATATCTCCAGAAGTTGAATATAACTCCAAAAAGTGAGAGTGGCTTACTTTTTCATTCCATTACTGAAATAGACAAATGTGGACTCATTTTCCATCCTGATGTAATAATTTGTCATCAGAACCATCTCTTAAACACTCCTAGCTGTAGCTAGGTTTTGACAGTAGCAAAATTACAGTGGAGGCAGAGTCAAGGCTTCTGAATCTGAATACCCCTTCTCTCCTCAAAAAGGTAAACGCTAAAAGATGCAGCTTTGGCCCATTCTGGATTCCTATGTGAAGGTTTGCAAAACATCTGAAAATTTTTTGGTCCCTGTCCTCCATGGCAACGCTGTCGATACTGGCTACTTCTACCATTATGAACAAGTGCAAGTATGTTAGCTTTTAAGCTCATTTGAAAAAACTACACAGGAATTCATTCAGGATTAAAAGCTTCCACCTGTTGAGGAAATGTATAGTGTTTCAGAGAACCTCCCGACTTGAAACTCCATCTGCAGTCCCCACACAAGGACCCCAAGGGACTTTGTGATCCTGCCTGGAAAGCACACAATTACTCTCTGTCAGACCTATAACCTGGGAGTCATCTTTGACTCCACTCTCTTTTTTGACCTGTTTATCTTGATGTATATGAGTTTTGTTTCCTTTTCTTCTCTGAAGTCTCCTCTTATCTCTGTTCACATCACAGATATGCTTTTTTAGGCTTTTGTTATCTCTCATCCTGCTTATGACAGCTTTTTTTCCTACACCTGACCTGACCTGTCAAAAAGGTCCCTTGAAACACTATTCTTGCACTTATCTCCCTGGCCTATTTCTGTGGCTCCTTTTTGTACTTACCTCTTTAGTATATCTCCATAGATTTCCCTGTCTCCGCAAGCCCTCTAGCCCTCTGAGAGTGCAGTTTGACAATTTTTTTGGCAGCTGTGCTGGCCTAGGACAGTCTCTGCTCCCAGCCATTTGCTCCTGTCTCTTTGATATGCCTGCTAGCTTGCTGGCACTGTTGTTTTCCTCAGCTGTGTGGTAAACCAGATTAGGAACCTGATTTGGCTGAAAAGCAGCATGGGGGAGGGAGGAGGGGCACCTTTTTCAACCAGCTTATTTCTCCAATCTAGTCTATCAGGCAGCACCTCTGCTGGTGCAACTGAGGGGTTGGGTCTGGGGCAGAGACAAGTGGTGAGAGACGTGGGGTTGCAGAGCAGCAATGGCTTATACTGGTTTATGTAGCGCTGTTGCTAGCTGTTGAGCTGTGACCTGATTTTGATGATAGAGCTAAGCCAAGCTAATACTTGCCAAAAGGGTAGTGCTGCGCCTCCTTCCTCACCCCTTGTCCTGGGTTGGTTCCTGGCACTTCCCTTGCGCCAACACTGGTGCTTATCTCACCCCAGTGAGCCAGTTGTGGGAGCTAACCCGGCACAGAAGTATTCACTTCTTGTAAGGGTATGCCTGGTTGTTCTGCCGAGTGCCCACGGAGCCCACCCGCTCAGCAGCAGCTGGGTGCTCTGTCAGCTCAGCTGCGTTCTCAATTGCACCACAACACTTCACAACTTTGCCTTTTCCTGTCATCTGCTGTCCTCTTCTCTCTCAGTCTCCACGTCTACTCCATCTGCTTTTCTCGTAGCTGTGTTAATGATGTCCTTTTGGTTACCCTCAACATATGGAATACCCTCCCTGAAGCAATCGCTGCATCCTTCAAATCTCTCAAGATTTCTTCTACCATGACACACATGGTAAACTGCCAACTGATAATGCCCAGTTTAGTTGCTTGTAGGAATTTTGGATTTCATTACTACACTTAATGTGTCCATGTATTAGTTTGAAATGGGCATACTCTTACCAGTTTATTTGAGAAGCTAAAAGGGATTAAACTGCCACAGAATCTTTTTTTTTGGAAAACAAAAATTCCCAAAGCTATGCCCTAAAGATGTACTTCCCTAAGGTCATATATAAATACCAGAGGCTGATTTTCTGTTGCTTCACACCTTGGATCATAATTCATGCTTGTGCAAATGGACATAGCATTGCTACTAAGCAGTTTACAGTAACATCTTACAGAATTGTAAATTAGTGCCCCAGAGACAAGATAGCAGAGAGTCAGCACTTACATGAGCAGCTGAGCATAGAGACTTAGGGATTTGTTTTCACCTAGTTGTTTTCATTGTTTAGGTCCTTTTTAGACATATGTAGAAGCATATCCTAAACATATTTTATCCTAGTATTTTGGTATGCTAAGCATTTTTTTCCTATTCAGTTAAATAGAAAATGTATGGAAAAACAGCAGTGACTGAAGCTTCACATTGCCTTGGAAGCAATAAAATAAAATTATCTGTGTTTGCTGTTTAAAAAAGAACATGACAGAGGGCACCTCTACACCGTGCAACAGAGCACAGGACTTAACAGAGCACATACGCATCGAGTTACTTGCAGAATAGGAAGCAGCAGCTGTAGACTTGCATATGCGTGCTGCTGCCCCCAAAGTACTTAACCCTGTTGGTAGGTGGTGCTAATTAGGTTAGACATGGTGCTAATTAGGTTAGATACAACACTGTGGTCATGCAAATACACAGTGCCTGTGACTCCGGCTCAGACCTGGCTGGAGGATTCCGCACATACTGCTGCATCAAGCCATATGTGCGCATCCGGAGTGAGAAATCGTTTGCCCATGGCCTCTTGTTCATTACCCCTGCAGGGTTTAGCTGCAGCAGCAGATGCATTTGCCACATACAGGTGCCAGATGTGGCTTTGTGCCAGGGATTACCTCCCTCTTGGTAAAAATAGAAGATGCCCTTTTAAGTGTGTATTTCAGGCTGTGAGTTGTTGCTGTGGAATAATGGGGATCCAACATAGCTGCTTCTTAAAACTGTTCTGTTTTACTTCTTAATTAAGACAGTAAGTACTGACAGAGGAGCAGGAAAGATGGGGATGGTAATTTTTTCAGCCACCATAACTTTATAGAAATTGTGAATCTACTGCAAGGTCATGGAGGTAGACAGCAGTACGGCAAAGAGCAAAGCACAGTCTCCTCCAGTACGTTTATCAGGAGACCTACCTTCCCCCTTCAGTGAGACAAAACAATGTTTCAGGTTAGAGATACGATCATGACTACAGCATAAATTCTGTGTCTCTAACTGGGTGGCAAGTGTATTCCCAAAGCGCTGACTGCAGAATTGCTGTCTTCTCAGATAACTGGTTAATATATCCATAAACATAGCATTCTTTCAAAATAATTTGAAGATTCAAGTTGATGTTTGTATGAAGGCTGGTGCTTATTAGCAAGACAAAGGTAAACTGAAGAAGCAAAACAAAAACGTTGTTCAAGAGGCAGTGTTCAGAATGACCTATGGGATGGAGGGTAATAGAACATCTTTCTCCTTTTATATATTTTTTAAAGGATCTCCAGTAGTCATTTTGGTACCTTCTCTCCTGTTATTTCATTTCCATTTGACAGACAGATGAGATAGAGGTTTTATTAGAACGTAGTGAACCATCAATAATTAGCCCATGGAAGCCAGCGAGGAACCATGCAGCATAATGTACTTGGGCATAATGGATTAAGATTTGACACTTGTGAAATTATGAAAATGATGACAATTAATAGCTTCTTGATATTGGAATGGTTGTTCCTGGTGTTTTGTAAATTGTTTAATGTCACAGGGAGGGATCCAGTTCCCTGAAGATTTGAGCAATCATTGTAAACTTTATAATGTCATCAACCTATTTTTTTAATCCAAGGTATGACAGTGATAGTGAGCACATGATAGCAGGAACATAGATTTTAAAAAATAATATTGCTAAGCAAAAGGCACACACAGAGTAAGTAGTCAAGAAAATGAAGTTGGGTATTTTTTTCTTTTTTTTAATCCTTTTTGATGCTATCTTCAATTAGGTTTTTTTCCACTGTGTCTGCCAGGAAAATTTATGCATGCACAGCTAGATATCTCTGACTTTTAAAGTCATGGCACTTAGCAAAATGCTTTTAAAGAGAGACACACAAAAGCCAACATTATCCATGAAAATTACATAAATATTTATAGGCAGTATATGTTTGATTTCTGGGGGTTTTTTATTTATTTAAAAAATCCATCTGCTGCTAGCAGATGATAAATATTTAGATCAAATTTGTGCCTGGGATACGAGGGCACTATTTCTTCCAGAAGGAACATTATAAATTTGATACTGTAGGCCCAGCCTCAGTTCCCCAACTCAAACAGCATAGCAGACACTCTGTTGGGGTGCATTCATAGACTTGTATGCAAAGGCTTCTTGGCTGGAAGGCCATAAGCAACCTTAGTGATCATTTTGCCTAATCTCCTTCAGGAGTTTTCCTAGAGGCTGGACTGAAGTGTGTCTCCTGGAAAAATACCTCATTTTGCCTTAAAGACTCCAAGCAGCGGTGACTCTACTGCCTTCCCTGGTAAGTTGTTCCAGTGTTTAGTTACCCCCACTGCTAAGAAATTGCATCTTATTTCAATCTTGAATTTGTCTAACTCCAGTTTCCAGTTATTAGATCTTGTTATGTTTCTGTCTGCAAGACTGAAAAGCCCCCCCACTATCAAGTATCTTTTCCATATGTATGTATCTGTGCACAGTGATCCAGTCACCACTCCTCTCTGATACATTTAACAGATTTTTTAAACCTTATACCCTAGAGATGATTGTTTTTCAACCTCTGGATCATTTTTGCTGCCCTGTCTGAATTTTTTCTAGGGTTTACATATCCTTCTTGAATCATGGGCACTGTTTTTTCTGATGCTGTGTGTAGAGCAAGGTCACATCCTAATAGTTATTTCCTTTTTTCATACAGCCGATAAACAGTTATTGTATATTACAGCTGACATTTGCTGGATACATTGCATGTATTGATAGATTGGTAGATACAGTCCCTAGCACTGTGGAGGTGTGACACTTGCACTCTGAATGTGTGTTCGCATTACCCTAATGTGTGCTGTGAATTAAAGGAACAATGCCTGCCAGATCTTCTGTCATATTATGTCCCTTTTTGCTACTTAGATGATCCATAAATCCTACTAATACATGTAAATTGTAATCCCACATTTTCTAAATAAAGAGGGAAAGGCTACGTTGTAAAGAGTGAATTTTGTCCTTCCCGTAGGAGAGGTCCTACATTAGGAAGAGAAGCAGAGGAACTATTCTATTGCTGTGCTCTGGGTAGAAGAAATAAGGGAGGAATAAGGGCAAAGCAGCACTGAGAGAGTGAAGTGGCAGTCTTCTGAGAAAGCTCTGAGTGACTGCCCTCCTGGGCAGCAGGAGAGTGGAAATAGCACCCAGTTAGGAGTCTTCCCCAAGAAAAGCTGAAATCTAACAGAGCTGGCTGGCTTAAGTCTGGACACATGAAAAACTGGTAAGAGAAACATTGTCATTAATAGCTTGTGCAGGTTTAAAATACACTTATTAGTATAGTTCATTTAGCACATGTACAAAAACTGCTGTGAGTACTGGTGTACGGCTTTTAATTCCTGTAGTAGGGAATTATAAAACCACAGAAATGCTGTTTGGGAGGGATGTCTGGAAGTCATCTAGTCCCGCTCTGTGCTTGAAGCAGGCTATCACCAACACTCGCTCAGGAACGGACCTCCTTGGATCATCTGAAAATTTTGTCCACAGCTCCTCCAACTCTTTATCTACGACATCTGTCCACTTTTTCTTGTTCTGCCGTCATGCAGGCAAATCTTATTCAGCTCTAATGTGAACTTGATCAGGGAACACCCCTGGCTGAAAAAAAACTATGCTTTTTTTTTCCTCCAGACTTCTTGAGTTTAATTAGGTCCTTGATCCTGTCCATCACAAGGCTGTATGACTATGGATGCTGGCACACCAATGGTACAGGAGCAGATACGAGCATTCAAAGGGAACTGCTTATGTAGCACAGCTTTGCAATGCAACCACACAACTCCAGCAGTTTGCCAGTGCAAAAAAGTGAGGTCATTCTACTTCTCCCCCTCCTCCTTGGCCATGCCTTTCCACTTTTCTGGTGGCCATGGTGAGCTGAACTACAGGAAAACAAAAGAAGTGTGTAGTTACTGAATGGCTTATTGAGTAGTAGTGCCAATTGGGGCAGACTTGTATGGAACTGCTCCTTTCAGTGGCAGCTAGCCATTTGGTTGGCTTTGCTGCAATGAGAAATTTCATCTCTGGAGTGCAATTCCATAGCAGTTTATCCTTATCTAAGTCAGAGCTATCATGGTCCCTCCTTGTATTTGTGCAGCTGAGCAGTAGGTTGGTCCAGGGAGCTTTGCAGCCAAGAACTAAGCTTGCGAAAAAAAAGAGCTGCTCATTCTTGACTGGTTTCAGGGAGTTGATGTGGCTGAAAATGAATCACTATTTTATACAGTGAGTTTTCAGCCAAACTGGCGATCTGATCTGATGCAGTGTGCTGGTACATGTGGTGAGAAGGGGAAGGGAGAAAGGCTGGATCGTGAATCTGTGTCCTCAGACGCTGACATGTCCATGATTTCACTTGTTCTTTTCCTGAAGCACATTATTGATGTGACTTTTCTGTGTTCACAGTAGGTCTTAAGATTATTGTAAGATGTTGAAAGAGGCCTGTTGTGTATGGAGGCATGCGGAGTCAATATTCTGTGGATCATTCTGGACTCAGTGATTATTGAATGACAGCTTGTGTTTGCAGGGACTGACTCAGTGACCCAGATGGTCTCTTCCAGTCTTATGTTTCTAGCAGTATCCTTCCTAAGAGCACCCTACTGTTAAAACTGTTGAGAACTAATTTTTCTTTATCCTGTATTTTACTTTAGCCACTTTCTAATTTGTTGCATTTGCTACTATTCCATCCTTCA
Organism: Aptenodytes patagonicus; assembly: GCF_965638725.1. Classification (NCBI taxonomy): domain Eukaryota; kingdom Metazoa; phylum Chordata; class Aves; order Sphenisciformes; family Spheniscidae; genus Aptenodytes; species Aptenodytes patagonicus. The sequence continues at coordinate 37,900,321 of NC_134952.1, forward strand.
CTGTATTTCTTCAACAGTAGAGTGAGAGAGAGAGCTTTTGCGCCTAGCTGTGCTAAAGATTTTCCCCAAATGCAGCCATTAGGGACCAGCTGCAGACAAAACAGCATAGGCATTTGATTTTTTCAACAATGTTGTATTTTGAGCTCCTGTCTGCAGTAATTAATTAGCATCATTGCTGAGCTGACTCCCTGCGGGACTGCATGATCATTAGTGCCAAAGCCAGGAAGGGAGCAGGAACTCCCAACCCCCTGAGCAGGCTACTGCAGCAACTGTTGGCATCTATAGAGCATTTCAAGAACATTTCAAGTGACACTGGTGGAAAAGAGTCACTTTCTCATGCGTACGAGGGGCTTGCCCAGATTCAGTTAGGCTGCTGGCTGGGATCAGGCAAATCTACTTCCTGGGCAAGATTTTGTCAAAGGCTATCTAAAACCCGAAGGGTTGCTCTCAGCTAGTTCATCTTCGTTTTGCTGATATGCAGAGAGAATTATAGAAGACTTGAGAGACATCAGGGTACAAATCAATGATGATATACAGTACTGGGGCTGCTGTGCCAAAAGCTAGCCCAGAACTAAAAATCTGTCAGCTAAAAATCAAACTTAAGTCCAGGAGAGAGACAACTGAATCCAAACAGGCCAAAATGAAAGTGCTGGCACGAAATTAAACAACTTCCTTCAGGTGCAGAAAAACAGCAGACACTGAGAGTATTTGCAAGTCGCTTTTAAGAAATATTTTTTGTAGGCTTGGGATGAAGTGTAATATAGTTTACTCTCTTCTCTCACACCCCATGCCTGTTTCAGAAGAGAACAAGAAATTTAATCCAAACAAAGGATTAAGAAATTTCAATAACTGGACTACTGCCATTACCCAGACAATGGGCCAGCTCTTTAAATGCTTGTTCTTGATTGAATTGAAGTCAATAACTACATCAGAGGGAGCAGAATTGGAATGCAGAAAAGAGGAAATGAAAAGTCTAGAGGAGCTACACAATTATTTTACCTATTACGCACTTCCAGCAATGCATCCCGTAAACAAAGCAGCTCTGAGAAAGGATCTCTCTTCACTGGAGAATAAGGTTAGGGGCAACTTTTGCGAGATGGACAGAGGAAAGAGAAATGAGATTTAATATAGATAAATGTAAGGTAATACACCTGGGAAGAAATAACAATCATTATATATACAAAATCAGGACCTGCTGTTTAGAAAACAGTGATAGAGAAGAAGGCCTGGGAGCGATGGTTTATAATTAATTACTGCAGACAGGAACTCAAAATCTAACACTGGGGCAAAAATCAAATGCATTCTTATCCTGGGCCAGCACCAGAGGTTTGTTTCTACAGTGAGTGCATGGAGATCATTTACACAAACAAGAGGGAGCTGGCAACAACACAAGCAAAATATTGAACTTATGGCTACCGTGTTATTCATTTTATTTATAAGCTAGAGCCTTGACTGCTGATACCATAAGCACAAGCTTGCGGTTTTCCATTTGCTGAATACAGTAAAACAGTAAGATAAATGATCTCCAAGATGCAAACTCCTGATGAGTTTGTAGAAGGGTACTTTCTCTTTTCTTGTCCTCATATTTAAATGCAGAACAGTGGCTTAAAAGTGATAAGATTTAATCTAGCCAAAATTGAGGAAACAAACCCCCTTTCTTAAAGAAAAACCCTACAGCTGAAAACAGTATAGAGAGAATGAAGACAATGTAACCATTCCATAGTTCAATTAGAGGGAACCTGTTGGTACGAAATGAACGCCAAATGTAGAGCTATGCTTTTATTTAGGTAAGAAGAGTTGCTCAATAAATGCATTTAGCAGATAATGAACAAAGATATCAAAACTATCTGTTTTCCACCAAAGACCAGATGAAACATTACTATGCTGAGAAGACAGTGTCATGTGAAAGCCTGCCAGACAACCCAGACGGAGTGTCATAAAGAACTGTCTGATTGCAAGACCTGATGGCTGTGTATTTAGAAGTTCATAGACTTGTAGATCAGAACGAAATGCAGATTGATTCTAGTCCTAGAAAAGGAAAGGGGGAAAACCCTAACAAGGCATAGGATGCAGAATATTAAAGATTTACAGGACTATTTCGTCTTGTTAGTGCTGTGAGTTAGTAGCACAGGGTAATCCTGTCTTTGATTCCTTACAGGCCATGCTGGAAAGGTGGCACATCTCCCCACTATAAGGCAACCTTGGGGTGGTACCATTTCTTCCCAGGCTGGATACAGCTTGGGCTCAAACCGCCAGGCCGTATGCAGGCACAGAAAGAGGCATTGATTATACCAGGGCAACTTTTTCTCCTCCTGGGAAAAGGGTGATGGATCATTTCTTAGAGCCCTATACCTCAAAAAGCATTTGTTCTAGTAAGTGCGAAACTGAGTAACTGTTTTTTAAAAGCAGCAAAAAATATGGCAGGACTATATAAAAGCCTTCAAAATTGAAATTTCATCTTCCACCTGAGAAGACAGATAAAGCTACATAATTAGTCAGGGAAGGGTCACTCCCCTTCTCCCCACAGCCTCCAGAGGATAAACTCCAGATAAGCTTTTCAGAGACTGCAGAGCTTCAACTGCAGAGGGTTTTAGTGTGTGAAAAGAGGTTTGGAGCCCATGATAATTAGGAGCTCACAGCTGAATTTTGCTAGCTGTCAGAGTATTCTTTGCTATCACTGCATGAAAGTACTCCTGCAGGTCTCCCAAGTCTCCCTAAATGTGTGCTGTAGTCTGATTTGTCCACATGCAACTTTTTAATATAGAATTTGGTCAGTGTACAACACTTAATGCTTACGGCAAATCCCTTTTCCCTGGCAGAACAACACCTGGACAGAATGAGAAAATAAAGGTTTTTTTTCTTGGACAAAGCAGGAACTGCTTTACCGTTTACGCTATACCCAGACCTTTACAATCCAGGGGAATTTAGTATGCTGGGAGAATCCATGGGTAGTCTGCTCATCCAAATCCACATCTTCTTTTTATCCCCAAATCAGTGCTTAAGAGTTCTGGCAGGAGACAGGCCTTTTCTTAAGACTCGTCCTTCATCTCTGCTTGCTCACAGTTTTTAAGTCCCAGTGGGAAAACTGTAGAGTCACTGGAAGAAAGACAATAACTATAATGCAATTGCTTTAAACTTCACTGAGGTTCACCTCTATTTTAAGAAAGCAAATACCAAGAACTGTCCAGTTTACCTGAAGTTCAGCATGTGCTTAAGTGTTTCAGGACTGACACTGTTTCTGAGTTACAGTCTTCATTACTGCTGCTTTCCAGACTGCAGTGTCAGATTTGTATGAATTTCTTACAAAATGTTTCTAACCTTTAGTTACAGGACACTTAATGGTAGGATGCACTTGTGCTGGCTCTTGTCTCATCCACACCAGCTGTTCAAGTCGTTTATCTGTGGGCTCTAGTCTGTTTTCAACAGTTGATTGCTGTCCTGTTACTGCTTTTTATCTTTTTCAGGTATGTCTTGCTTACCTTCTCAGCTCCCATGGCCTCCTGCCTCCCTCCCCCCAGAACAACCTGCTGGGAGCTATGTGCCTAACACGTATGCACTTAACAACACTTTCATTGTCTTTCAATCCAATTGCAAAGGTCATTTTCTTGGCTTATTGTCCCAGTCCTGTCACTCCTCTTTTTTGCACAATGCCATTGGCTCCCTTTTCTTCACTGTGTGAAATACAACTGATTTCTCTTTACTTTTCAAGCCATGTCTCATCTACAACACCAAGTAGTCCCTCACTGCCATCATATAAATTATGCCAGTCTTTTAAAGCACTCTTGTACATTCACTTTCATGCTTTCACCCATGCTGCTGATTATGCATAGCACCAAATCTGTGTAAATACCCCTAAGCCCATCTTCCTCTGCTTTTTCAAGCATCTTGTCTCTGCCCCAAGGTTTGTCAGAGTCTGAGCATCGCTACATAACTGTTTTGTTAGATATACTTTTTCATATGAACCAGTACCACATCTTCTTCCTGCTCATCTTCTCTCTATAAGCCTAGTAATAAATAATAAGCACTTTAGAGTCAAAACAGCCTCTTTGTTTTATGTCTGTACAGTGCAAGCTACAATGAGGGTGGGTTTAGGTGTAATTTTAAGAGCAGTATTAGTAATAAAAACAGAGTAGACCAAATTATTTGTCTTGTTTGTAAGTCTGTAACAAACTTCCAGGAAGTCGCTCCAGCATAGGATGTTTAATTTGCCATACCAAAGTTGCTTAAATCTGTTGATTCCAGGAACAAATTTGCCATAGGGACTAAGAGAGAAAGAGGGGGACCGGGACTGTGCCTTTTGTGGCAGATGGCTTGTTACTGGCTTAGTAGTGTTACCAGACTGCACCCTGAGGGGCTGTAGGCACCCTGTTTGTCTCACTCAGTGAGAACCATGCTCAGGATGGTGTCATGAGGGCACAGTGGTGTTTTTTACAGGTCCCTTACCAGCATCACAATCAAATTCACCCACAATGTTGACTGGACAAACATCTGGCCACATCTGTTTAGAATTTTGGTTTTAGAATGGGGCTACATGTGGTTCTGCACAATTCTGTTTTATGGAGAGCTAATATAAAATGGCAGCCAATAATATTTCTGTTCCTTTTGGAAATTCTGTTATTTTATCATCTCATGTGCAGGTAGAGAAAAGTGAATATTCTGTTGTAAGTTACACCTTCTGAAAAGCAATTGGAAGTGATGAGACTGGGGCAGAATTTAGGCTAATAATCAGGGTATGCTATTTAAGATTCTTAGAGACTCAAGACATCACTGAGAGGTGGACAGAAAGCTAGAGAACTGTGAGATCTACACGCTTTCAATATTTAGCAGCTAGAATATCACATTTTCATTCATGACCATAAAGTGCCTGTTTTTTTCAAGAAAAATGGGTCTTGTCAAACAACTTTGATATTGTTCTCTGGCAAGATTACAAGTACATTTGATAAAGATGACTCTATTGACGTAATACCCTAGAGTTTATGTAGGACATTTGTTTTATTCTGTATGGCAGCCTACATAAAGGAGATGTATGGGAAGCAAACAAATTAAACCTGTTTTTCTATATGGTTGTTTGCTATGTCACAGCTCCCCGCAATAAGCCTGCCTCCTTTCCATGTTTTCCATGACTTTATTACCTCATAATGCCTCTAGTTTAAAGAGGTCCAGTCTTTGCATAATCTCTAACATCTCAAGGTATTCAGAATACCAAATAATGGATACAGGAACCAAAGCTGTTTGTCAAGGATCTGTCCTTTTCTAGTTATACCCCAAAACTATAAGGTAGACGTGTCTTCTCTGTTTTATAAAATAAGTATTAACAGATTCCTACTTGAATAAAACACATATGAATCAGTGATGCAACCATGGAATAAAGCTCATGAACTGCTGATTTAAAATGAGCCCAGTGCAGGGCATGACTCAATCCAGTTCACAGTGGATATATACACCTTTAAAAATATCCAGCTATCATTTGCATGCTGTTGGACTAATCGCAAGAGACTCTACGGACTGAATAGTGAAAGGGCGAAAACTACTCTCAAAGCCCTCAGTAAGACTAGAGCCCCAGTAGCATGAACACACATGCCAGTTGAGAGTAGAGGGCTTCAGTCCCTCTGGGATGGCGATCAGTCCCTGATGCCATTCACTGATACTAAGTTATACGAAGTTTAATCTCAGTGATTTCAGTACAATTCTCAGCACAATTCTCAGTAGATTTCGCAGTAATTTCTCCATGCGGGCAATGAAAGGCAAAACTGTTTTTTTTCTAGCACTCAGGGACAAAAAGCACTGATAATAAAACGGCTCTTTAATTGTCTAGTAGTTTGGCTAATTAAGGTGGCAGGCCATGAAGTTTCAGAATATTTATGCTTTTAAAAGGTGGATTATACACACAATAAACACCGCTAGATATTTGACTCTTTAGTATTCAGAAAGACTTGATTCCCAAGCTGCAAACCCTATTAATCATCTGGATGTTAAGTATTGATTCTAGCAGGTACGTAGGAAAAAGGCCTTTGACTTAAGTTGTTCAAATAACGTACACACTATATGAATAAACCATACACAGACAAAACCTCTCTGACTACAGATAAGGAAGGCATCCTCCTTCTTTATGTGAAAAAGTCTCAAAGGCTATGCATTCATGTCTTTTTAGCCATGAATGTGTAGAGAGCTGGGGCTCTGAATATTTGTCTGGTGTGTGTAGGAAACAAGGCACTAGAGAAATTATTTTGTACAAAATCAGTTCAATTGTCAGCAGTCAAAACATTTTCTACAAAAGTATATTTTGATTGAGACAATGCTGTAAGAAGACAGGCATTCTTTGTCTGACTTTATTAAACTAAAAATTGTGTCATTTCCTATGAGAGAGACAAAATTAAATATACTTTTTAGTGGCTTGTAATCATCTGATATCTCCTAAAGTAACAAAGTGCAACCTGTATTGTCCTTAAGAAAGTTTCTTGGGGTTATGAATATGGCTGTAACAAGTGACTAGTGTTATCGACAGAGATTTTAAGTGAAGGCTTTACTGTGATAGACTTGTCTGACTTGGATAACAAACTCTTTTAGTATTTCAGCCCATAAATCCTGAAGAGAAAGATACTATTCTCTTAGGTCACTGACAAACTAAAAGAGAATCTTTGTTTGCAGAGCTCCACAGAGTTAACACAGTACTAGTTAATGATTTTGCCATGGTAATTACTTTCTAGGGTCTGTCAATCAGGCAATTTTAATGTATTCAGCATGGGCTGCATTAATTTTGTGCAATACTACTATTTTACCTGGTTTCATGCTCTTTGTCTATCAATCTGTCCGTAACAAGTTTTGAATCTATGGACCAATTTCTGCCAAATTTGAGAAGAAAATTGTTTTTAAATATCAAAACCAGTTGGAATCATGCAGGTTTTGTGAATATTGACAGATGGGTAGAGAGAAACTCACATGAGGGCTCCCATGGTGAAAAGGTTTTGGAAGGAGCTCAGCTGTTACCATTTCCCTAAGGTATGCTGGATGACCAGTTGGTGTATGCCTAATTCAGAAATTGCACATCATGTGCTACCTCTTGTCAAGCTCGCAGGTAGGGGACGAAGTGGGCAAAGGAGTACATGCAAATGATAGTTGTGTATTTTTAAAGGTACACTTACCCGCTATGAACTTGATTTAGTCCTGCCCTGCACTAAATTAGCAGTTCATGAGCTTTATACCATGGTTGCATCACTGATTTAGATGTGCTTTATTCAAGCAGGCATCTAATAATACCTCTTTTATAAAATAGAGAGAAGGCAGGTCTAACCTTATAGTTTTGGGGTGTAACTAGAAAGGGACAGATCCTTGACAAACTGCTTTGGTTCCTGTGCCTATTATTTTGGTATTCTGAATACCACAAGATGTTAGAGATTATGCAAAGATTGGACTTTTTAAAACATAAGTTCATTGAGTATGCTTGCCAATGTTTATAAAGGACTCTGGCACCCAGTCGGAGTGCTGACATTGGTTTCAATTAGTGTGTGATGAGTCCCTTTGTCGTTGAAAGCATCATGTTTAATGGTATAAATAGACAGAGCAACTGGCTAATAAAATGTAAAGTGAAATAAAATCGGTTTTAATATGTTTGTAGGAGCTGGGTCATGACTTTTTTCAACACAACAGTTGGAGTCACAGCTTGGAGAAACTTGAGAACATCTGTTATTTCTGTTGAAAAATACAAGTACATTGAGTAACTCACACCTTTGAAATTCCTTTGTGGGGGTGGAAGACAACTCCTCTCCAACACAAAGCCGATTTACTCAGGATTTGGAGAACATTTGACTGGTTCATCCTTCAGGTCTCTCATAATTCAGACACAAATGTTCTTTGGAGGGAAGCTTTGGAAAGGTTTTTTCCTGTGTGACTAATCAGTGAGGTTAGTTGATTCCAGAAGGAAAGGCTAAAATGTCTTACAAATTTGCAATACATAGTAGTTAATTTTGCATATAAGCTTATTTAGTTTGTAAAATACATGAAATTGCTGTCTTTAAAAAAGCCAGAAGAAATCTAGTTACAATTGAACTGTGATCCAAGACTAAATTTCTTTTGTACATCTTAAATGCAACTATCTTACTATATTTTTTGTAATAGATTTTTGGAAATCTATTTTCTTCTATAGCAAGTCCTAGGGGTAAGGAAAAAATCAGCAGGAGCTGAAAACATTTCTTATCATCAACACACCTATCGTGCACATACATGTAACACCCCTGGGCATATACCTCACAACTCACAATTGAAAAATGTTCTCTTTTTTGTGCTTGAAATTCTTTGTTGGTACTGAGTCTTTTTTTTTTTGACCTATAAATATATATCCTGTGTGCCAGCACACACCAAGGACTTCATGATTTACAAACACACTCACATCCTCCATGGACCCCTTAACTAGCATCGGCTAAGAGGCTTGTTTTCTGGGTTTTCATGAAAAGGGTCTGAGTGACAGCCATTTGAGAATGAAGATTCCTGGACAGGCTGATGTGCCCGAAATACCAAGGAGAGCATATTACTTTTCCTAGCAGACATACTAGTCTTCATAGCAGACAGTGTCTAGTAAATAAGGATGGGGGCAGAGAGAAGGCAGCAGTAATGTGGAAAGAGATGTGGTACTAGTGGTAAGAGCACGGAGCGTAGAAGGAATAGCTTTGGGTGTAAGAGGAGGTGAGGGTAGGGAATAGAAAACCATAATAAGGCTGTGGACGGGAAGCAAATAATGAGTACGAGTGGGAAGGGGGGCTCTATGAAAGAAACAGTTCTGTGCCTTATTCCCATTTTTGCCTCTAGACTAGGTGTCTGTTTAGGCGATGTCTCCCGTGACATACCGGTTTTCCTGCAAGTAGTGTATAATGTAACAGTTTTGGCAGATGGGAAGCTGCAATCCTCCTTAGGAAAGTTAATCCATTGAATAGGATACGGTAGTTGAACAATAACTCCCCAGAAACCCTACAACAATTCACACAGGAAAAGTTTAGTCATAGATTAACCCCAAATGAGGAGTTTTGATTGGTTAGACAAACTTAACATCAGTTCAGTTTAACTCAGAATAACGTATTTTGTTCTACTTTTCCTAACAGAATAGAAACATTTCAGGAAAATTGTGATTTGGACACTTTATTTTCCAGGGAAGAAAAAACATTTTGTAGAGCTTCCCTGACGTCCTCTAAATCAAACAAAAGTGTGTGTAATTTAGATTAGATTTAGTACAAATGAGAAAATGACAGGTAACTTTGGGTTTTCTTTATTTTTCATGGGTTTTTTTTCCTCTTCTAGCTCCTGTTTCTTTAGTGTGGCTTAGTGAATTTTCCTGGTGATTTTAATTTCTTCTGCATGTGCAACATCAGTACTTATGCTGGGTTTTCCCTCTCATGCAACAATCCATGTTTCTCTCTCACATCTTCCTCATGCTTTTTCCTTACTCTCTTCCTGTACTTCCCTGTAAGGTCTTGTCAGTCTCCCTCATTTCTATACATCCTTCCTTCTCTGCATTCATCTTTCTCTTTCCTCTTCATCAAATTCACCAAAAGCCCTATCTCACGTGCTTTTCTAACGTTATTTTAAATTGCAATCCCTGTCTGCCATTAACTTCTCATTCTCTCCCTCAGTCACAAACTGAGTTATGTTTTCTCTCACATTATCAGAAAGCAGGTCCTTCAGTTCCTTCCCTCTTCACTCCACTCAGCAGAGCCATGCTTTTATTTTTCTAGATCAAGACTTCTTTGGTTTTTTCCTCAGTTATTTTTCTTCCAACTTCAACTCTGCCCCTAGGAGGAAGAATAAGATAGTAAATTTTGCCCCTTGGATGGCATTCCTCTCTAAATGAGGGAGGTTATTTCTGTACTTGATGGTGTTTAGTCATTAACAAAGAGAATTTGCTTTGCAAATATTTGTCAATAGTTTAGTTAAATAGTAACAAAAAGTAAACTGTTTGATTACAGATCCAAAATTCCTTCTCCTGTAGTGGTTCAAGTGGTTTAGGTCACACATAAAAGGGAATTTCAGGTTATAGAGTAAAATATTTAAAAGAGGGCTTTTTAGCATGAGCATGTGTATATGCTGCAAGAACAATTACAAAAAATATTCCTATTAAAAAGTACATGTAACAACTAGAAAATAAAAGTTACAAGTTACCTTATTAATACTTTAAAATATATTAAAACTAACTGAAAAAATACACGCATTAAACTTTAGACAATACAAAGCTTATTTTTCCCCAGAGAAAAAGAAATCATGGCCAGAGTACAAGAGTAGAGATAATTAGAGATTTGTTTCTTCTCTACCTCCCAAGGTAAGGCTTAATCCTACAGTAATCTCTTTATTGAGAGCCAAATGTTAGATTTGAAACTAGCATTTAGCCCATATTTTCAGTATCTGGGAAGGAGCTATCCTATGAATTTATAGTCTGCATTGTTTTAAAGAGGTATCTTGCTACGTTTTTTATTTTATCCTGCACTGTAATGTATTGGCATGGCTTCATGATGCATTTGCTAGCTTATATCGTGATACAGAGCGAGACTTCTCATTCATGATCGGTAAACCTCCAGAGCCCTTCTGTCTTTTAGCACAGGAAAGGGGTTTGTATTGGGCATACAATGAATGGCACACTCTGTGAATGTGCATAAACCGATTATCCCAGAACAGTTTTGCCTTTGAGCATTTCAGCATCATGTTGCCCCTTTGTCATGTGTACTTTAAGGATAAATGCCCAACGAACTTGGGGTTCATTCGAGTGGGTTAAGTGATAAGCATATTGGCCTTCTGTCTTTTTTATTTCCAAACTGTGGTTTGTAGCCTTGTTGTAAACTGGTTGGCTCTTTCAATTCCCAGGTTAGATGGGAAAGACAAAAGTAGCAAAGAGAGAAAAATACCTGCTGAGGTTAGGTTTTTTTTAAAAAAAGGCCTAAAGGTTAGATCCACAAATGGATTTAAGTGGTATTTATGTACATGAGGTTAAAATTTATACTCTGCTGCAATTTTGCTTTGAATGATCTGTAATCCAGAGGTGCCTGCTTCTCTGATAATAAAGTTCCCACATAGCATGTGCCGTGCCTAGGGGTGTCTCAGACTTGGTGGTGCTGGAGAGCTCTGGGCCTCTCTCATCTATGTAGGTTCCATTGAGGTTCAGAGATGAGGTACCTCCTTCATATATGGAAATTAATCCAGCCGTCATTCTGGACTTAACAAGCACAGGCTCCATGCAAAACACAGCTATCTCAGGAACAGGTAGTGGTACTTTTTAGGAGAGGAAATATGGAGAAAGGGGTACCCTATAGGCCTGGGAGAACAGCCATAATACTTAATAAAACAACCTGTGGGTGCCAGATTCATATTCAACTATGTAAACTGGATACCAGTCCAGAAAGAGAAGTGGGTGGTCTAAAGATGAGTATGTCTGGAAGGATATTCAGTGGGTGTAGGTATCCAGGTGACCCTAGGCCCATTCCTACACTCTGGCCTGAAGGGTCAGGTAGAGAAAGGGTAGAGAAAATGTTTTGCTGCTTAGTGGGTTGACATGTTATGGATATTTTTTGTTTGTGTTTAAGATGAAGTTGAGATAGAAAAGTGTTATTTATTATCTTAGGCTGGTAAAAAGGCAAGAGTGGCCTATACCCTCCCCTTGTTTATCCAAGGGCTTAATGATTAGAGCATTCATGTGGACAGTAGGTACACAAAGTCCATTTCATTCACAGCTTGCAGGAATTCGAAAGGCAATGCCCTAATTGCCAGGCTATAAAGTGTTCTAGTATTCTGCTTACTGAATTCCCTTTAGTGAAGTTTTGCATGGAATAATTAAATATACTTTGGATCAGGAAGAGTGAGTGTGTTACTTGCTGGTGAGAGCAGTCCCAAAGAAAAGGGAAGGTGGGGGGTTCTGGTTCTTACAAATAATTAGTGTAGGGTTGCTGCCGAAAGAGGGACTGAAATCCATGTGTCCTCCCTTGTGCAGATCTAACCACCAGGCTTTAGAGGTTACTTTCTTTACATGCAAAAATTAAAAATTGGGCCATTCAATTGAGTACTTTCACACTGGGTTGAGGAGCAGCTCCTCATTGCTGTTCCTCAACCTGATGAAGCATGGTGGCGAGAGTACTTTGTGTTCAGTTCTGCTGCATTAAAGGCAAAAATCTCCATGTTTTGTGGGGGAGGGAAGTGGTTTTGTTTGTTTATTTGTAGAAAGTGCTAGTTTGGTAACTCAGCAGTTTCTACAAGAATATGCCCATTCACCGAAAACTTCTCCAGTGTAAATGGCATTCCTAGTCAAAAGCAAGTACACGTGTGTGAGCATACCCAAGCGACTGGGACACTCATTTGAAATCTAAGGGACAGAGGTCAAAATCAGTTTGAATAGTCTCTTTGATCTCAGCTGAACAACAAAAACTGTTTACTCTTCTGGAGCAAGCAGGTCTATCTCATTTTATTCCTGTAGGTTTTTAAAGTATACAGGCCCATCTCAAAGCAAAACAAAATATTTTTCTGAAACTGCTGCAAATCTTTGTAATGGTGGAAAGTAGTCTGTTTCCTGCCTTGTTCCGAGTAAAAAGCATCCCAAAAGCTCCTGAATGTCTTTTGTACACAACAGGGGTTGAAGTCTGCCCTTTTTTCACCATAGCAATGGGAAGTTGTTGTGGGATTGACCCAGTGCAGAGGTACAACCCTGAATTAGCAGGAAGGAGGCTTAATAGAGCCTGAGTACCTAATTAGCCCTCAGCTGTGCCTGGGGGTGTGAGGAACCTGTGGCTGCAGCAGGGGAGGTGGGCAGTAAAGACCTACAAGAGGAGAAAAACTCGCTCTGGTGACAGTGTGTGGCTACAAGGAAATCACAAAATCCATGTGAACTGAAAGAGAAAACAGGGAGCTGGAGGCACCCAGGTGGGAGCAGAAACTTATGTTTATGGTCTGTGCTTTCAGTGAGGGAAGGCTGGGATTAAATGGGAGCTCTGCAGAGAACCGTGCCGTGAGAGGGGCAGACCTACTTGCTCTGCAGTGGTGTTTAGCAAGGGATGCAAGAGCTGAGAAGACTGTGCTCCCCTGTGAGAAGTGCCGTAGCAAGGCCTTGCCGAGCACCCTGAAGGAAGTTTTTTTTGGGTTTTTGTTTTGGTTTTTTTTTTTTTGTGGTGCTTGTGCTGAAATCCTGACTGGGGCTCCAGTTTGCACAGGCCAGCAGGATTTGTATGGCAGCACTGGTGTGGAAAGTTATTGTTTGCAGATAGAGTTTAGATTGAACAAAGGGAAATGTTGAGTGGTTCCTTGGAAAGAGGCTGATACCTTCCATGACTTGCCCCACAAATTAACCTTTTCCCTCCCTGAAAGAAGATGTAGCAAGGTCTATGCACACCTATTGCAGGGCAGTGGGTGCTACATAGCTTTGGTATTTGTGTTTCTGAGACAGTGCTTTTTCCAGTTGTTTCCTGGCATTCATAAACAATGTCCTGTCTGTCCCCTTGATGTGAATGTCTGGTGACACCCAGGTGTATTGAATGAGTGCTTATAGGTTTCTTCCTAATGCCTGAGATGAAAGCTTTTGAAACTTTGCTTTCCAGAAGAGGTACAGGCAGCATAGCTGACAGACTGGTCATTACCACTGGGAGTTTTTGACTGTAGGATTTGTTTGCTCCATAGGCCTACCTGAACCTGGAATTTGTGATTTAAAAGGGCTGGTGGTATATCCCCCTATATACCTCATCAGTCAATGCAAGCAAGGAAGCTCCCCCCCCCCCCCCCCTAATTCTAACTAGCTTCAACCCTTGAGAAGAGACACAAATGATGCAAGATTTTCTCTCTTAAGCCAATTAGTTCTATCTATAAGGGCATTGTGAGGAAATCTATAGGTTACCTGAGGCCTTTTTGTAGCCATAGAATTTACTGATGCAAGACATGCCGTGTGTCACCAGCATATTGGTGTGGTGTAAGAGCTGAATCTTGTCACAAAACTCTTGCACAGGACAGGTCTAAATTCAGGAAATCTTTCTAGGTAATCTCAGGGGTTACCACTTTGAACTTGCACATTATCTGGCAGAGCTTTACTAGATCGTGCTGTTTCCATTTAGAAGTTACTTTGCTTAAAGGGGAAGCATTTAATTGATTTAGAGAAAATCTATCCCAATCTTGTCTTGAGCAATTGTCTCTTTTGCAAAACCAAAATGGTCTCCCTGTAGCTATGATACATATTTTGTCTCACCATATAAAGGTTCTCAGCTCCTTTTCCCCTACTAACTTATAAATGGGAGTTTTCTCTCTTCACCCTCAACGCTTTTAAGCGGCATATGTTAGAAACTGTGTTTGGTTTCTATCACAAAACAGGGCTGAACAAAGAAGCAGTGCTATTTATCTTCTAACCGTTCAGAGCTTTCGTCTTCTACCATGGCAGTGTATAATACTAAAATGTTAGCTTCTGCTAATTGGCAAAACTGAGGTATTCTAATAAGAAATCCTACTAAAACTGGTTCATTACACCTATTCCTGTTAAACATTAACTTTCAATTTAAATTACATGCTGGAAACAATTGTATTAGAAACACTTCTATGATTAAGAAGTTATTAAAAAAGTCACTAAAATTCTCCTTATGCATACTTATGTCATCTTATACTTTGTGTGTCTTAAGGCTCTAATGGCACTAGAAATAATATCTCACAATGCATCTTTCCATAATTCCCACTGGTATGCTGAAAGGTAGTATTAAGAAGATCATTAAGAGCATAGTCTCTTTATGTTGCCATAAGCTTTCCATTAATTTGCATTTAGCTGTCTAAAGTACAGCAAAGTTAATATTTACAGCAAGATAATACATTACTAATAGAAATGTGAAGCACACTTATTCCTCCTGGTTATTAATACTACTGTCTGGGCACAGATGTGTTCTCATAGGATTTATTTGCTTGCTAGATATGTGCTAATGACAGGTGCATCCAGAATCTTGCTGGGCATGCTCAAATTCCTAAGAGCATTCTGTCCTAAAAACTTGATTATATGCCGAGCCGTGAGGCCTCTCTGTGTTTTCAAGCGTCCCTGTAGAGTGATGTTGGGAGCAATGGCAAGCAGGCTTTACTCTAGATAAACATTATATATGGACTGTAGAGCAACAATTTTGGCTGAGCCCATTGTGTATGTACAGCTCCGTTTTGGGAGGCATGCATGTTCTATGGGTCTAGCAGTGGGTCATAAGGTTACAACCCATGCACGGTCAAGAAGTGGTTTGTGTTTGCCAGAGCAATTGAATTAGGCTTTCTGCACATTCAGGCATGCATTGCTGTGTTTGATGATCGAAGACTGGAAGCACAGATTTGGAAGAAATTGCAGGACTCCATAAGCTGGTACTCCAGGCATGAATCTACCCTGCCTATACTATCAGGCTGCTGCTTTCATTTGCTAGTAGGGAAAGGGACAATGCTATAATCTTTCCAGATGTGATGAAATAAATATTTTGTTGGAACAGAACATGTTTGCATGTATTTGCTACAGTCTGAAGAGACGTGTTAGCTTCCATCAGATGGAGAGCTAGTAAATTTCATTGATTCAACTTGTTTCTCACTGCCGCAGCCTTCTGTGCCTTACAGATCTGTTTTTCCTGAGACCATTTCTAATGTTCCAAAATTAGAAGCAGTTTTAAACAACTGTTTGTTTAAAAGCTGTCGGAGAGCTGAGGAGAATGAATGTTTTCTTTAACTAGCCCCAGGCTGCCCATCTGATCATGGGCTGTGCTCCTAGTAAGAATGGGGACCCAACTTCAGAGAAAGTAAGTTGAGGCAAGTGTTGTTACTTAGCACAGCATCTAGTTTTATTGTGTACTGGTTGGAGCCTCAGTGAACTTTTGCAATAATATTAAATGTGGCTTTTTCATCAGGCCTGCAGGGAAACTATTACAGAAGGTTTTAATCTTTTTTGACTGAAAGTCCTTCAGGACCAGGCACTAACATTTTGTATGCTGTCATAGCGCGTCTCACAGCACTGCTCCATTTGTGCCTAGGATTACTGAGTAGTCGTATAATGAAAGGAAAAACAAATGGTGAATGGCTCTCAATTGCTTTTGCATTGTGCTAACTGCACTAAGGTATTTGTTTAAATGAAAGCTTTTAGCATAAATAGCTATGCATACAGAAACCAATTAAAGTTTTGAGAGGTCTACCTAAAACTTCTATTTGCTTTTGCAACAGCTGTAAGAATGAAATAAACAGAATAGTCTGACAGGAACCATATGCCCTTTCTTTTGTTAGAGCAATAACAATCAACTTGTTGTACATTATTGCGCTAGTGTTAAAAGGTTTGTAAGCTATATAATAAGGACGTTTAGCAGTTAGTCTCTTAGAAGCTGAAGAATTCAAGCTGCATTTAACTGAAAACTTAATCTTTGAAAACACTGTCAGCTCAGGTCGTAACATAAGAGAAGCTGTAAGGTAAGAGAGATAAGTATAATGTTAATCAATAGTCTGTCACTTTCTCTGAGGTATGTAACCAATTGGTTTGGTTTATGAATACACATAAACCGTGTCTGGAAATAATCCCCTAAATGTCTCTCATTTAAGTGGAGAGGAAACTTATTTGTGGGGAAACTGTCCAGAAATGTTGTTCATCGCTTTACTACTATTTGATCATGGTTTTGCAGAAATACACTTTTACATTTTGCTTGTTTAAAAATTGTATTCTTATTAAAGGATATTAGTATACCTAGCAACAGAAAACACTGTGTATGTGAATAACTTTTTATATGATTTGTTTAAAAGAACAAGCCTTACTTAAAAAGAGGTAAATCTGGCAACTCAGGGCTAGTTTATGGTACAGTAAATGATTCTAGCCTTCTTGAAAGTGAACACCTAGAGATGATAGCAGCATAAGCATAAACCCCCTATTCTACAGATAAAATAAGCTTAAAAATGCTACCACAACCTCTTACAACACAGACCTTTTTAGTGTTGAGCTCCTAACATAACTTTGATGACTGCCAGATCTGGCTTTTAAGAATTTAAATAATGGCAAGTATAGCAAATTCTAATTTCCTTTGCCATATATGTAAGCCTATGCCTCAGGTTGAAGACTTGTAAAACTTCTCAGAATGTGTAACACTTGAATACTTTTATGGGATGTCTGTAAAGGAACAGAGTTCTACTACAGCTTTCCAAAACTGAGAAAGAGAAATAGAATAGAGGCTTAAGGGGAGATGGTTTAGTTCTGCTTCACTTGCATTTAGTTCTTCAGGCTTATGTTTCCCATTTCTTCTGGCTTTCCAGTTATGCCTGACATCATAGCGTAAGGAAGGTTTATATAATTCTCAGAGCTTGGTCATAAGTAATCTTTTAGAGACATGGATTTTTTTTAATTGATTTTTTTTTTCACAGTTCTGTTAGGATAATAAAATGAAGGCAGCTATGCTTTACCCGAAGGTATATGAAACTAGTGGCATTTGCCTTCAGATTAGGAATATAAAGCAGTAAGAGATTGATTAAAGCAAGATCTTGTTTCCTTGCGAACGTTACCAGTCACGTCCTGCTAAGTTCTGGCTTGTGTTGATATTGACCTTGGGTGCCTCAGTGGTACCTGGGTCAGGAAGAAAGATGGCTATTATTATTATTTTAATCAATACCTACAGAGGAGCATCTGGGACAAATTATGATGTATTCTGAAGGGACAACCAGGACTATCTGGAATAGAATTGGTATTGGCGGGGGGGGATACAAGAATAGCAAGAGGTAGAAATGCTACTTCCTGGGAAGGAAGGAAGCACAAATTGCTTAGCCTTCTATATCTAGTTGTGATGTTGCTGCTGTAATAGCAGATCCTGAAGTTGAGTTTTTTTTGGTTTGTTTTTTTTTTTTCTTCCTACCTGGATGTCTTGTTTAGAGAGAGTGATGATAGATGACAGGGTTACAGCTGAAGTTGATAAAAGGTGTCATTCAGTTCAGAATTGCTTATTTTGGCACAAAATGAAATAAAAATAGTTAATGCAATTTTAAAAAATATTTTTGGATTCAAAGATTGGGGATAGGTAGCCCTGACTGTGATTATAGGGCTTGAGATTTATAGCTCACTTGTTATTCACTCTCTAGGATGCTAATGGGATCCCAGAGCTATGTATTATTGGAATTTATGGGCAAATGGCAATGTAGCAACATGCTGAGTTGTTGGAAATTTCCATATTTGCTGTGTTTTGATGGAAGACTCTTTGTGGAAATGCATTTCCTAATTTGGTTTGGCTTCCTTGCTGCTAGCAGATTCCTCGTGAGGTTATGTAAAATAATTTTGTAGTTCCTGCTAGAAAATGCAGAATGGCAAGATATGTGGGAATGTAAGAAATTAGTATTTTTAATCTTCTGTATGTAAGACTAAATATAGGCAGCTTGAAGGGGAAATGAGATGTCCGTGAAGGTGTGTCCACCAGAAATTCTAGAAATCCAATCCTGTTGCACCACATGTTCTTTTTGACACTTGGGAGTACTAAGGCAACCTATCTTTCTATGAAGTAAAGGTAAATCCTCTTTTTGGGATGAATCCTGTTCTTGGGGATTTGTGTGCAACAGGGTTTAGATTAATTAATAGGCATTGGGGTATCTAACTGACCTCACAGAACTTGTTCAGGGATGAGAGGGAAAGATATAAGGAACAAAACACATACATCTTACTTTTCCTTTTTATGTTTGCCTCACCTGGAATCCTGAAAAAATCTGGCATCAGTAGGTAATCAAAAAGCTGGACCATTGCATGTCTGTTAATAAAAACATTGAAGCTGCTGTGTAATTTTCATCTAGTCACTCTCACAGGATGAGGGAGTTACAGTAGGGTCACTATTTAGATCCAAGACTCCGTGCTGGTTTATACCTCAGGTAACTTAATTCGGTAGGGTCAAATAGTGAATTATATGCTTCTTAAATTACAGATACTTGCTATCCTTGTGTTGTTTTGGTTTTTATTCATTACTGGATTGTACTCATGGCATGTTCTTACTCTTTCCTGATTTATAATGGATCTCTTTACTGAATTATTGAGCAAAACTTTTAAATAAAACATCAAAGAATTCTCTTCTACTATCAATTCTCCTATAGTCGTAAGATGTATCAACCCTTAGGACCACTTTCCTCATCAGAATACTGACACTGCTAGACTTATTCCTAAATGTGCTGTGCACTAAAGTGTTCATCCAATATAGCCTTTTTTCTTTTGAAAGTGAAATGATTTGCCTTATAAATATGCAAAATTAGATTGCTTCTTGTACAAATATCTTACACAGAATCTGTTTTGTTCTTTCTGGCCACCTTAGATGTGCAACAGATTTTTCTGCTCTGAATCCCATTTTATAGGTAAAGAAAAACAAAGTACTTACAGAAAATGTAGTTAAATTGCTTCTTAAAAGTAAGTCCATTATCAGAGTTGAGAAAAAGACCAGAGCCTGACTTCCAGCCCTTGGTCATCTTCCTTGTTCCGCATGTTATATACTACTTTGCTTGGGCTAGAGAGCCACTGAATCCAGACTATATTATGAAATTGTGAATTGTGATTATTTGTCAGCAATCCAGTTTGTGTGGAGATCAAAACATGAGCTCAAGTCTTCTCAGGGCCACCCGTGTAAGCTCTACTTGTTAATGCTTTTGGGGGATCTGTCTGCTTATTTCAGTGCATTAAAAATGACTTTATGGTTCTGATTACTGTTGTACAATAACTTTATGCCTTAACCTTTGAGGTTCTTGTCGCTTCCATAGAACCAGTAAGTCTGTTTTTTTTGCCTGGAGGGGATTAGTGTTTAGTTTGCACATAACAAAACAAAGAGAAGGCATAAAGCACTGTTCAGTTATTCCAGAACCCCAAGAAATAGTTTGTAGTGTAAGTATTATTCTTTAAGGATAGATGAGATGAGGCCACTGGGAACAGCATTCAATTTCTGAAAGTAAAGCATAAGCTTTGATTCACAGAAAATGAAATTTGGAACAGCTTGGCATTTTTTTTTTTTTTAAATAAATGAAATACCAAAAGGAATAAGCATGTTTATATTTAAATGTTTAATTTCTGTGGGCACTATTAAATATATATTTCTGTCATCTGGCCATTTTTCTAAAGGCTAGACTAGGCTTGCTAGGATATCTGAACTAGAAACCCCTTCTATTATGTCTTGTTGTCTAATATATTTTACTCCCTCAAAAGGGAATAAGCTGTACAAGCAGAAAAACTTATTTAGGTGCTGATTTTTAAAAAAGGGGAGAAGGGACCAACTTTCACCACAAGCTAATACTGTTTCACTGGCAAGAGTTTTCTGTGAGCTTGGCCTGAGATGAGAAGTTTTTTTAGTAGTTGAACATGATTTCAGTAAGTGCTTGGACAAAATGATGAAATAACAGTGTAGGTCTGTTGAATGCAAAGACACCTCTAGACTTAGGAAGCCCCTGGCCTGCATTTAGGTGGAGGCTGGAAAAGATGTTGAGGAAATAGCACTATCTGCTTGCCCCGTTCTTCTGCATCTTCTGCTTTTCCCTAGCATCTACTACCAGTCCCTGCCAGAAATAGAATACTGGCTAAGCAGTGCTTTGGTGTATGGCTGTAATCTGTGCTCTTAATGGACCTTCTTGGATTTGGCATGATCTGTGTGTGTTTCTGGGCAACAGAAGACTTTTCTTACTGTTTCGGGCTGTCAGCATGTGTTCAGTTGAAACTCTTTGAGCTCTCGTAAATAACTAATTCCCAACACACACACCCCCATTTAAAAACAAAGTGAAGCAAGGTAGTCAAAGACAGTTCAAGATGTATTTAGATACAAACTGCCTTTTGAATCCTGTGACAACCCACCTCCTTGACTGCTTCTCATACCAAATTCTAACAATGGGGTTTCTTTGCTTTATGATCTAAATTACTCTATTTTTTGCCTTCAGGGCCCTAGTTATGTCTTTATAAATTAGGGTTTTATCTATATCAGATGCTCATGGCAGTGCAGAGTCTCACGTTTTCTATATTAATTATCTAATACTTAATATACATAGCATTTCAAAGATCTTTTTATGCCTTAGTTTGCAGCATTTCTGTGAGGCACACTCTCAAAGAAAGATTCTTGTCCCAGTTTGCCCAGCTGACTGTAAATCTTTCTTGCCTTTACTGCTGAAATGTTAGTAGACAGCTCTCAGCTTTCTATCAGCTACTGCTTCTTCCCTGAGCTGTTGGAAACTCCCAAATTATGCATCTGTAGCTCCTGTTTCATTTGCAAGAGTCATTCATTGCTGCCCTTAATTCCTATTCCAACTGGCATTGGGGATTGTGGCAGTCCCAGGCTGTGCTGCAGTACTTGACACTGTAGATCCTGCTACTGAAACTTGAGTATCTTCCTTCCATCGTACTCCAAGATCTTTTTATCTGTTACTGGTTATTTAGGTCACTTACTAGTCTCCAGCAGTGTATTTTCACTCCTGCTGTTCTCCGATACAGAAAGCTAAATCACACAAAAGACAGAGGAGCCAGGATTTTTGTTATCTTTTCACCATGAGAGCTCCCAAACTTTTCCCTGGCCCACTTCTCCTGGGCTTGCGCAAATAGCATAGCTCCGTAGTCAACAGTGTGTCAGAAGATCCTGTGCATTGGGAGTTCAGGGCTGTGACGCAGCGCTATTGCTGTATGCAGATAAAAGCTGTTCCCTCCTCCAGCTGGTTTCATCACAGCTGGTCTCCTCAACCCCATGAGGATTGCTGGCTTTGCAGCTTGGGCTACCCCAGATCAACTGGAGGTAGAACCGTGTTTTCCTGTACAAGTCTGAGAAGCCAGTTTATTTGCTATGTTTTGTGGAACACGGTCTGACGACAAGAAATGTGAATGTTCTGTGTGGTAGTTGTGAGATGATTTAAGCACACTAATGTTTTCTGTGCCCTAGAAAATAATCCAAGAGATGTGACTGTTCTGTAATTAAGAGGGAAAAGGTTCCAAAGCTACATACTGACTCGTCTTTTCTTCTGGTATGAGCTATGCCTCATGTGGGCACAGTATTTAGGAACTGAGCTCCAGATCTTTAACAAGATGTTCCCAAGCTATATCCTTTGGCCTCAAGTTGCGACAGGGGAGGTTTAGATTGGATGTAAGGAAAAATTTCTTTACTGAAAGAGTGGTGAAACATTGGAACAGGCTGCCCAGGGAAGTGGTGGAGTCCCCATCCCTGGAGGTATTTAAAAGACGTGTAGATGAGGCACTTAGGGACATGGTTTAGTGGGCATGGTGGTGTTGGGTTGACGGTTGGACTCGATGATCTTAGAGGTCTTTTCCAACCTCAATGATTCTATGATTCTATGATTCCTTTCCCTTTCCTCAAACCACCCCACTTCCAGCCTTTTACAATTTGGACGTAGTTTGATTCTGATTCAGAAATCTGCAAAAGGCTGCCTCTCTCTTGCATTTGTGGAGATGTAATAGGAGTTCAGCAGGGAGCTCAGCAATCAAAATTTCTGAAAGCAAACCGCTTGCAGAGGTGAGAGGCAAAGGCTTTTCTGTCAGGGCTACATGGAGGGATACCTGCATGTTCTCCATCATATCTAGCAGGGAGTAGAAGAAGGGGAACGTTTGTCAGCCCCCATCTTCTTCCCTACATGTGCTAGGAGCTGGGAAGGGTCCTTGTCCTCTCAACATCATCAGAAGACAGAATGTGTGTGTGTGTGTGTGTGTGTGTGCTGCAAGGAATGTGAACATCATACCAGAATTCAAAATTATAGCAAATCATAAACTGAATGTGATTTAATGATGGCGTCAACAACAACAAGCTACTTCTTTTTAGGGATTGCAACAAGAGGAATGTTGTTTGTAAGAGAGCAGACAATGCCCATCTCTGTGACGTTAACTACTAGGTGCTATTGCTTAAGAAAGGAGGACAAAAGGGGAGAACAAGAAATATGATCTGTATTCTAGTGCTTCATTAGAACAGGTTGCTTAGGAATGCTGTGTTTTTTCTGTCAGCGGAAACTTTTAAAGAAAAGCTAAGTAACTGTCTGTTAGTCTAGGTTTGCTTTATTTTGTCTTGTAAGAAAAAGATGGACAAAAATGACTTTTAATGCTTCTTTCAATTTATATGGAAACTATATGTAATTTTATTCCACCTTTGTGGGGAAACTCCCCAGGTTAAAAATATTTCTGCACCTGCTGTCAGTGGTGTTCCTGTGGGTTGTGGTTCATGTCACTGGACATACGGGTCAGAGAGAAGTTCACTTGCACCCCTTGAGGGATATAATGCCCCATTTTTCCCTCTACCACAATAGCATCAAATTCTGTGATCGTTGTCCTGTGGAGAAGTGATAATTAGGTAAAGAGAAAGCATGATAATATGATGTAGCATAAAGGGTTTTCACATGAATACAGATGCATTACTCCCAACCACTGAACCTACACTATGAAAATCATCACGCACTTGGTGCCAGGAGCACTTTCCTAACCTCGTGCCATCTGTGCATCTGGCAGAATATTACAGGAAACTCATTTCTACATCCACTTGGGAGCGTATCCTTCCTATTAAAAAAAAAAAAAACAACAAAACAACAAACAAAACAAAACATTTTTAGATCATATCTTACAGTGGAAGATACTAGATTTCAAGCAGACTACTGGTGAGAGAATTCATTTCTTCCATTTTATTTCTTGGGCTAGAGTTCTTATTTTGCCAAAATGGCAAAATGCAGATACCAATATACCAGCAAGATGGTGCTGTTCACAATATTTCCAACTTCAGGAAAGATTTTAATGAATTTTTTTTTTTTGTCCTAAAGCGTGTGGTGAACAGGAACATAACTATGACAATTATGATGGTAATGGTGTGAAAGAAGAGAGGTTTATTTTTCCACATTAATTCTTTTACAGAATGATAGCGTGCACACTGTATTGAACCCTGACAGTGGGAAGGTAAGATTACCGCAAGAGAGAGAACCACTCTTTCGTCTGTTTAGAGATAATTGTATATATAGTAAGCTAGGCTCTTTTAGCATGGACAAGACCTCTGCATAAGGATATTAAAGAGGTATATACCAAAAAGAATAGTGAACATCACATAAGAAATAGGGACTAGTAGATAAAATGATCTAGCAGTGAGTTTATAATTACAGGGGATAAAATGATGCAAGGCAAAATTAAACTGTGGAAGTTATTGCAGGGTGCTTTGGATGCAGCAAGTATGTGCTTTAGGGGCAAATTCATAGGGGAAGGGTCCGTCAAAGGCTACTAAACATGATGTCCAGGCTCAGGGATCTTTACACTGTAGGATGGAGACAATCTCAATGTATAGTTATCGTGTTGTTACATTCTTTTCCTGCTGGGCTACATAAACTTTTGGCTTGGCCTGGCCTAGTACTGCCATTCTTGTATTAGTGAATGTGGCTTTGCAAATGTATACCAGGCTCAGTAACGTGTATGTCTGCATTGTCTTTATACGTTTCTTTAACTCATGCAGTTGCTACCTTTTAGTCTACATGTGATTTTGTACAAAATAATGCAAAGACTTGAGTATATTGCAGAATAGTCACTTTCCCAGTATCTCTTGCTGGGTACTACGTAAAAGAAAAAGTAGACTCTTGTGACTGACCAAAGAATTCACAGCAGATGTCTGCTCAAGTGAACACAGGTTATCTTTATATTGGGAAGTACCAACTGTAATCATCTTCACAATTGTTTTCTTGCAGTCAGAACCTAAGCCTCTTCACTGTCTTTCATTTAGGATAAAGCATTCTCTGTTTAAATGTTTGAATCCATGGTACAGAGGTAGTCCTCACCTCTATGCAAGTGTGTTTATGAAGCATGTGATACTTTGCAGAAGATACTTAGTACCTTTCCAATATGTGGTCAGCATCAATTAGTTAAAACAGAAATAACTATCACATAACTATTGCAGAAGCATGATATTGGAAGTCTTCAGCAGTTATCTCTCTCTGGGTTGATACTGAACATGGGCAGGCATTATCTCAATCTACTGATGCAGAACTAATCAGAACTCATGCAGTCTTACTCATCTCGGCTATACCATATTTTGCAATATAGCATGCATTGGATGTGTTAGTGGATTCTGTGCATCATCCTTTTCACCTCTGCAGGCAGTATTTGATGTCTGAGGATGCTGCTGGGTGGCCACAATCAGTGGGAGGGCCAGGGGAAAGTGAAGGGAGGAAACTGCTGTTCCTCCTTCCCTCCCTACACTCATCCCTTCCTCAGGAGTAGCCATAGGCATCTCTGCTTGACTCCCTGAAGGAACCTGAATAGACAGAGGCCTCCTAGCTTTTTTTTGATGTAAAGTAGGGAAGGTGAGAGGGAGTAGAGAGAAGGGGTGGGGATGAATAGGACAGAAGACAACAGTAAAGTGTATATTTAAGTTTTGACTAATACTGACAAATGTTAATGGTTTAATTTGTTAATGACAGGATGTCATGAACTCTTTAAACTATAAGCTTGCTTAGATTTCAGGTGGGGGGGGATATTTAAATCCTGGGAGGGAAGAAAAGCAGCTTCCCCCCCCCCCCCGCCCCGGGAAAGATCTGCAATGTTAGAGAACAGTTGCTTCCTAGGAAAGACCTTCCCTTTCTGCATCTCCTATCTCCCTGCACCTTAAAAGATAAAACACTAAAACAGTTTAACCCACTAGAATCTGAAGAACAATCATATTTCAAATGGCTACCATAAATTTGCTCAGCTTCTCCCCCCCCGCCCCAATCTCAATTATGGCAGATGAGCAAAACGCCACAGGTGCTGCTCACTTCCTGCACTTGTCAGAAATTCTCTTGGCTCATTTTCACACTCTGACTAGCTTGATGTTAAAAAGTATGTGCAGTCTTCTAATTTATGGTTAACAAGTCCATATTATCTTTGTAATCCCTATTGTCATGCAATAACAATTCCCCATGTAGGTTCAACTGGGTACTACAAATAATTTCTCATAAGTTTACTGATAATAAGAAACACGTCTTAAGGAGTGAGAGAAAGCTGCTTATAATAATTGTTTGCAGGTGTTAAATGAAGAGCATTATAGAAATATATGTGTGTAACACTCTCTTAAACCAGAATCTCATAATAAGGGATGGATAATGATAAAGAAGCCTACACATTTCACAGCTCAGAAATTAATTTCTTAGACTTCCATCATTCAAGGAAATCACATTCCAATCACTGTTCAAGTGACATGAGTTTTCATACTTACAGTAAACTCCTGTATTGACAGTACATAAAAAATAGTTCCCTGAAGAATAAGGCTAATTTTCTAACCCAGTCAACCCTCACTTTGAAGTCTGGATTGGGATGGTGATGGAAAAGTTTCTGCAAAGGTTGAAGTACTGAGCTGTAAAGCATTCTTTATTCTTCCAGTATAATGATGGCAAATCATTATACTGGATGCTTTTACAGTGCTTTAAGTTGAAAAAGTCACCAGAGAAGCTAAGACATTTCTGAGCAACTCTTCAGAGTAATATTTCATGAGATTTTGAAATATTTTCTCCTGAAAAGAGTAATACTTATATAGTAAAGAAGGTAATTCAACTGTGTACTGTCCTCAGGCGCTGGCAATGGTTACCACATGCAAGTACCAGGAGACAGTTTCTAAGTTTTAAACATGAGTGTATTACATTTCTTAAAATTGGGTTTCCTGGGTTTCAGAGCTTTGGAGTTGGTTGCTTGAACTCTTATTTCTTCCTTTTAGGATTTCTATTGTAGCTGAACTTAGCCTCTCTCGTTTCAATCTTTTGAGTAAGTCCCTAAAGCAGAAATAGGCAGTTTCACCTTGCTGTGCTTAACTCTTTCAGTGCCTTTCCCTTCTAGATCTTGTCCAACTGCCATTAATCCTACATGACATCTTATTTCAAGCTTTTGATTAATCTTACAGAAGTGAAACTGTTAGCAAGGTCTTTCACTCCCAGAAGTACATTTCTTTTGCATATGTAATAGGCTTTTGTTAAAGTTGCTTAATGAATTACATCCAGTGTTTGAAGAGGGAAGGTATGCAGGGTTGGGCAGTCCTTGCACTACTGAAAAGCTGGGAATATGCCCATTTGAGGAGGGAGGTCCTATTCAGCGGGCCAGTGATGGCTGTGCCTTTTTCCCACGTGAGAAGGTTCTGCAGCCCCTCCCTGGCTCTTCTGAAGGCGGCGTGTGCTCGCCAAGTCCTCACCTTCCACTGCTGCCCTCACCTCAGCTTTGCCTTGCTTTCTGCACGCTGGCCCTGGTGCACCAGTGGTCGCACTGCTGGGGTGTATTCTCTGCCTGTGTCAGGGAGGGTGGATCAGAAGAGGCGATAGGGCCTTCGTGATGATTTGCTTTGTCTCTGCTGGACTGCCCCCTTCTGCTGTAACTTCTCCACAAAATATTCAGTTTGTTTTGTGAGTTCTTTGCTCTAGCAGCGTCCTAGCATTCACTGAGGGGCGCTATCTTCAGATATAATACAGAAACAAATAATGCGGTCTCATAAATCATCACCTCTAAATATTGAGTTAGATGTCTTATGAAAGTGTAATGACACCATGAGCTAACTGTGTGTGTGTGTTACTCTCTTTTCCCCTTCCAAAATGGAAATTGCCATTATCTTAATCACCGGCGTACCCCTCTCCATACTGCCTCTCTTCCCTGCTTTCGCAATGGCCTCTACGTATCCATAATTAAGGGTTGCTGCTGTGGATCGCACTAGGGTTTAAGCAGGTGTCTAACAACCCCTGCCACCCGTACATTGGAGTATGGAGTGTTTGTGAATGTTGTGTCAGTCTGATTCACTGGACTTCTCACATGAGCACTACATCTACCCTTCCAGCAATGCGTGAGGCTGCATCTAACTTGGTACTGTAATTTCAGTGGGGGAAATGAGGAAATCAAACAGAAGAAGAACCATAATAACTTTAGTATTAAATAAACAAAATTCAGATCAGTCCACTTCATTAGGAGGTCAGAATGTACCTGCTATCACTCTGTTGCAAAGTGTAGGACTCAGTAGTTGGAGACACACAGATAATTATTGAGGGAGAGGTCAACCTCTCTCTATTGTGATGCTCTCTGAAGCACCCTGAAACTTTCGGATCTTCCAATACAAGTAATTATTTTTGTCAAACTTCACTTAAGTGCAGACTAAAGTCAATATGGATAGCAGTATGGGTTGTGTTCTTTGCTTGATGATTCTATTGGTTTCACTGAAAGGCACATCGGATATGCAAAACCAAAAGATGTTCCAGCATCACAAAGAAATGGGTTCTTAGTTGGGTAAGAAAATGGTAACTCCCACAACTTCCAGTTCAAGCAATAAGGTGGAAAGCGAAAGACTGCCAAGCTGAATGAATTAACTCACTTGTAATAAGATGCTGAAGACACTACCTTGCCAACTTCTGACAAGCAGCTATGTTTTACTGACTGTAACTAAGATTCAGTTATGGAAATGAGTCAGTGTATAGATTTTCTATCTTTTGCATATGTATCTATAAGATGGGAACCTAAAGATAAGAGACACCTGTGAATGATTCTATGAAAATACTAGATATTTAAATGAGCAACGCAAAATATTTAGGGAATTCTGTGATTAGCTTCGGATTAGCAAAAATTATGGTAGTGTCTGGGGAACGTTATTGGAGGCAATTGTACTTCACAGATGAGCACACTTTTGGACTGCTGGAGGAGAATAAGCAAGCCCACAACATGAACATGCTTATGCCTCACGAAGGAACTGAAAGTATAGGAAAGAGTCAGTCTCTTATAATACACTGACTGCTTTTGTGGGATTAAATTGCCTACTCAGCTCCCAAAGTGCTGCACCTGATATTTCTTTCTGCTTATGCTGAACACAAAACATTTGGATAATTGTGCAGGCTGCAGAGCTGTGTAAAGACAACAATTCCCTAATACTCTTCACAGGGGGTAAAGCATTAGCATACCTATCTCTTGCCATGGAGGTTCCTAGAAGAGTTAGCGTAGTGCTAAAGCTTTTAAAGAAAGTACGTATTACTTGCAATAAGATTCAGAATCCTTGTGTTCAGCCTGAAATGATTTTTATGGGGAGCAAAAATTTAATGCACTTACCTGCATAAAATGATACGCATGCTGACCACCCTCATTCTGCTTTAGTCTAGTCAAAATCAGTTTGCAAAACGATGCTTGGAGTTTGAATGAATGATGTGATCTCCAACGCTTTAAAACGGTAGCAACCTGATCATGACCTGCGCTGTATTCTTCACGGGCATTGTCTGTAATGAGAGGTACGAAAGATCAAGGTCTCACAGAACTGGCTGCTGAAACAGTCAAATGGCGACAGCAGCAAGTGTAAGATGTACCAATCTGTGTGTCTATGGCAAGCGCCTGGCTGCAGGGGGGCTGATGCTCCGGAGAGTCTCTGCTGGCTCCTGCGTGAGGCAGGCACTGGCAAAGTGACCAGAAGTCTCTCTTCTCTGCAGCTCAGTTCCTCATAAGCTGAGAGTATTTTAGCTGCTTAAGCCTCTGTAGGATGGTATCCCTGAAGTGATAGCTGTACCCGCTCTTCCTTTTCTTCTTGACAAGCTTGTGTTAGACAAGCACAGTCCTTGCTGCAGAGGCTGGCAAGGCGAGCAGGGGAAGGAGAAGGGGCAGAGTTGTCCTGGAGCAGCTCACTTGTGCGCGGGCCCCATGGCACTGGCTGGGGAGGTCCCTGGCAGGCAGCTTCCCTGCCCCACCGGCCTGGGGGGCAGTAGCCATCTCCACTGAAACCCCTGGAGATGATCTGTTGTTTCAGGCTGTGCAGCTGTCAGCAGATGTTTTTTGTCATCGCAATGTAACAGTGCACCCTGGCTTTATGTTTCAAATTGCCCTGAGCAGTAGG
Organism: Aptenodytes patagonicus; assembly: GCF_965638725.1. Classification (NCBI taxonomy): domain Eukaryota; kingdom Metazoa; phylum Chordata; class Aves; order Sphenisciformes; family Spheniscidae; genus Aptenodytes; species Aptenodytes patagonicus. Next base: position 37,930,074 of record NC_134952.1, read on the forward strand.
GCAGAAACTGATGGGAGCCCAATTCTAGCCCTTAGGCTTTGCAGTAATCAGACATGTTTCCTTCCATGTAGGCACAAGTCTACTAAAATAAAATTATTGTGGGAATGAGATATTTTTTAGATGTGAGGAAAGAAAGAAATAATGGTGGGGAGGAAAAGTATGAAAGAAGGACAAGGGAGATAGGACTAAGGCAGTTACTGACCTGAGAATTTACCTATCTCAGTTCAGCTGGAAGATCATTTTTTGTTTATGGGTTTGCTGAGATTTTCGTAAGATCAGTAAGTTCCAAGTAAAGGCATTTCAGACCTTGTTACTATCCGGGCGACAAGGCAAGTCTTACCTCCCCCCCCTCCCCGGAAGAACAAGGATTCTTTTATAATCTCGCACAGGATAGTATAAGGAAGCTTTGCTTGCTCTAAGTTAGAGCATGGTTAATAGTAAGTTGCAGAACTTAATTGGCAGATCTTACAGATGCAGCAGTCTGAATGCTTCTGGTTTGCTAAAATTTAAAGGCTGGCATACTCCTCCAGCTGTGGTCAACATTAGCAAAATGAACGGACTTCACATGCCTGATCTTGTGAACTCACGCTGTATTGACTGTTGGAATTAAGAGCAGAGAAGAAAGTGTTAAATATTCACAGGCAAGAGAAGCGCAACAGGCTTCCAGTAATAGTCTGGCAGTAACCGTGGTTTTTAAAGTCAAATAAGCACGTAGCCCCTGAATGAGCAGAAGCACTCCCGAAGTGTAGTTGTTTACCTGAAAAATTATTCAAATGGCATTATGGAGTTTCTCACTGAATGTTGTGATGATTTCCAGAACTAGCATTCTTGCTCTGAACAGAGAAAGGGGAGAGAAACGACACTGCCAAATCTGAAAATACAATCTGGAGTTTGAATGAAGGCAGGGTTGGTCTTTTTTCTTCTTCTTTTGCCTAGCGGATGGCCAAAGTTAGAGCCTTTCTTGCATCGATTTGTTCCCAGTGTTGTCAGTAATATCCTTGGTGATTCCTGCTCTTGTGCATGGTAATTTTTCAACCAGGTGTAAGCCGTTGGACTGGGTTGGTACACAAGCAAAAGGGAAATAGATCGGCTTCCCTTGCGTTGGCTCTTCACAGCTTGTGACAGGAAAAACACAAGGGTTAGAAATTAAGACTCAATACAGAAGCGAGGAAGAAGAGAACTTCTCACAGTGAAATTTCTTAATGATACCCTTCAGGATTTTGGAAACCTTTAAAAGCAGTGTTATGTTTCTCCATCACCTGATAACCCACTTTGAGCAACTGAGAATTAAAATATGCCGATGAATACATTATCGCATCTAGGAAATGAAGTCAAGACAGACTGGCAAACATCTCTGGGTCGTGCACGTGTTCACACTGCTCAGCTCCCTCCTGTACAGGCAGTGCTGTTACATCTGTGGAGGGGAATAGCAGACAAATGTTCTCCTTGCTGACCCTGTAGACAAGCACAAGCATAGCTGACATGAGAGCAGGAAAAAAGCAGGGTTTCCTAATGGGGTAACAGCATAATGGTATCTTGCTTTGATCAGAAAGGTACTAGGCATTCCTGGCCCTGGGAGCATTGAGTGCCAAATGTTGTTAGACACTAAGTGTATACACTCTGTGCCATCTGGGATGTGGGCTCTAGGAAAGCGGACACTGAGCTGGTGTAAACTGCTACCGTGGTGTTGCTGAAGTCCTGGGGCAAGTAAAGTTTACGCTGGCTGATGATCTGCCTGGGTTCATTATGGTGGAGGGATGTCTAGGATTTCATTTTCTGTGGTACTTTCACCATACCCGTCTCCTTTTCCCCTTAAGAGTCAGTCAAAACAAAGCCCATTTTAAAAGAAATGAATGTAGAAAATGTGAAACATAAGGGTCTTTTACAAAGCGTCTTTTACAGTGCTGGGGACATAAAACAGGGCAGGGGAAGATAAGCCATTATGTATGTTGAGGAAGTCTAAGAATAAAGATTATAGGCAAACAGTCTACCTTTCTTTACAAGGCCTTGATTTACATCCCTGAAATCTCAAATTTAGCTATTACAATGAAGTCCTGTTGCACACAGAGCTGACTTTTTATCACCACTTAAAATCTAATTAATCCGTATTGAAGCACAAAGATTTCTGTTGTGTTTTAGGGTGAGGGGTCATAGAGCCCTCTTTGTTCATCCTCAGGCTTGTAATCATCAGGCATTGGGATATAATTTTACCAAGCAAATTGGAAGGTAACAGATCAAATCCTTATCGGAAAGCCTAACTCATGGTTTAGTGAAGTCCTTCGTCCTTTATGTGAAACTTTATATTCGTGAAGAACAAAAAAGTGTTTCAGAGCCTACAAAGGGTTAACAGCAAGGGCTTATATTTGGGGCAGCAGAGAACTAAAATCATCATAGCTTCCACCATCACTCAAGGTAGCAGTTGTTACAGAACTGCTGGGGAGACCTTCCTCCTCAAGCTTTTAGGACTCGGCTCTTATAATGGCCTTGGTCTGTCGACCAACGATGCAATTGAGTGGCATACTATTCTCTCTGTTGGGATGGGTCCTATCCTGTCTCACTACCTATTTACCCCAGTGGAAAAATCTTAACTTGGAACTGAATGAACTGGAGATCTGGACCATGGGACTCTGGCAAGCTTGTGTTGTCCAGGAAGAAGGGGGAATGCAGTGCAAGGACTTCGATTCTTTCCTAGCTTTGCCTCCAGAGCTCAGGATTTCTAGGATTTTGATGTTTTTTTCCAACGGATCAGGGCTTTTGGGCCTCTTGCTCTCGGGATTTGGGTTGGACTGTTTGAAAATTGGTGAAAGACAACAGGAACAAAAGAAACGGCTGTTGCTGTTTGGAGGAATGCTCTTCTGGATATCGGGGATTACGGCTATTGTCCCAGTTTCTTGGGTTGCCCATTCCACAGTCCAGGAATTTTGGGATGAGAATGTACCAGATATTGTTCCCAGGTGGGATTTTGGGGAAGCGTTATTTGTTGGCTGGCTTGCTGGATTTTGTCTTGTGTTAGGAGGATCCCTACTTAATTGCACAATCTGTTCAACTGAAGTCCATCCATCTTCGGTCCATTACGCGGTAGCAGAACAGCAAGATCAGTGTCAACACTTGGAAACTGAAACTAGGCCTTAAAATGGAAAGGTTTAAGTAGTACAAGAAAGACTGCCCTATCTTTTTCAAACCCTAGTGCAAGCCAGAAGCTTGTTCCAGTAGTAATTCAAAGGACTCTTTGTTACCTAGCTGATTTCCTAAACTTATGTCTGTTTTCTCCATAACTGGTCTTGGAAGGTGGTGTGTTTTCTCACCTGCAGAACTGTTTAAAACTTTGTTTCACAGCAGAATGCTGAAGTTTTCATAGGCTGCGCAGAGAAGGTGCTTTTGTTTTCTCAGCTGCACTGTAAAATCTTGAAAATGAATATGCATGTTCCCTTACAGCTTGGCTTTTAACCAAAATATGCTTCCTTTTCATATGTAACCAATTAAATGAGCCTCAAAGCTTGACTCCCTGTTGCAATTTTCCACTTGCCTAATGCAGTGACGTACAAACTCGAGAGTTTTCACATCCTAAACAGTCTAAATACATGCATTGCATCGCATCAAATTGTTTTTCTGTGTACTTGGAAATTGCTGTGCTAAGGAAACTGTAGATTTCTGAAATTCTAGCAAGCCTTGCAGATGTCTTTTTGTGCATGGGGTGTTACAGCTTCATATGTATGGGTATGTTGCTTCATACCCAGCAAGTTGTCTTTTCCCATACAAGTTACTCTAAGCGTTTCTGGCACCTGCATTACTTCATGCACCAAAAATAGGCTGAGAAATGCTGCTTTAAAAAATACTTATGCTATCTTCTTCCGATACAGGTACTGAGGCATTTTGCATCCTCGCCAACTCCTTAAGCTCCATTCACTTACAGCAACATGTTGTTCTGAACGTGTAACCTTTGACTTTAAACGAATGATACTTAACTGGCCACAAAGCAGACAGCTTCATCTGCTGTGAGTAGAAGTGTATCAATGCAGTATTAAAACTTACTTTAAAAACAAACTGTGAGAGGCCCAAACTAGCAGAACTGCTGTAATGCTTTAGCAGACTGATGGAAAGCAAAGCATATGCTTTACTTAAAGGAACAAAACCAAAACTAATGAAAGGTGAGCCCAGCTGTGGCCACACCCTTCAGCTACTGGTTTACCACGCTATGTCTCAATCCCCCAAACACTGCACATGGAACCAGGCAACGCAAAGCAGGAGGGGGAGGAGTAGTTCATGCTTTATAAAGCATTGTTTTAACTCTTGCTTATGTTCAGTATGACAAAGAATTGAGCAGAACAGTGTCTGCAAAAGTGAGCAGCTTAGCGCTTCTGTGACTGCCAATAATGAACTTGGTCCACAGACACAGGCTACAGTTAGTTGGATTTGTGCTGTCTGTACTGGGATGGATTTTAACTGGTACCTGTAACTATTTACCAGACTGGAAAAATCTCAACTTGGACTTAAACGTACTGGAGCTTTGGACCATGGGACTCTGGCAAACCTGTATAGTCCAAGACGTAGGAGGAACACAGTGTAAAGATTTTGATTCTTTCCTAGCTTTGCCTCTAGAATTCAAGATTTCCAGGATTTTAGTATCTACATCAAATGGACTAGGACTTCTGAGCCTTGTGATCTCTAGTCTTGGTTTGGACTGCCTAAAGATGGAGGATACAGAGCAGAAGCTAAAGAAACAGCTGTTACTACTTGGAGGAATACTCATGTGGATGTCTGGAGTTCTGGCCTTAGTCCCTGTTTCTTGGGTTGCCCATACGATAATCCAGGAATTTTGGGATGAAGACATCCCAGAGATTGTGCCCAGATGGGAAATAGGGGATGCACTGTTCAGTGGTTGGTTTGGCGGATTTTTTATAATTCTAGGAGGATCTCTACTCCTCTCCACACTCTGCTTATCATCTGACCATCAATTACCAGAGTGGTATGTAATGGCAGATACACAAGATACCCATCAACATCTGGAAATTGGAAATAGAAGACTTTAAGAAGGGTAGATATCAGGTTTTCAGATTTTTTTACTCTTGCATTACAGTAAGAAAGGTCTGCTGAACAGACAGGTTACTGTTTACAAGATGGGGGAGGGATTGTTTCTTACTAAGTAGTTCCTTTACTCACTACTTACCTTCAATTTTAATTACATTAATTGATGAGCTACGGAGATCTAAGCCACCACTGTATTTCTCCAAAATCTGATCAATTGCAGATTTTGTTTTTGTAGTGGTGTTTTTGTTGTGGGTGGGGTGTGGTGTGTGCAGTGTTTTGTGTGTTGGTTTTTTTTTTTTTTTAGGATGAGTATAAAATTTTTCTTAATCTCTAGGCATGCATGGAGAGTTTACCATCTTTTAAAGGGCAGAACTCCTACTGGGGCTGCTTTAAACAATGTCTTTTTTACAAAAATAATATTAGTTTAAGTCCTGAAACAGTTTGTAGTGCCAGTTCAACAAGCATTACAAAAACCTAATACAGTACAACCTTGAATGAAGTTCCCTGGACCTGTATCACTTACACTAGTGTAAACTAAATGTTCTCAGACAGAATGTCACGCAATACAAGACTCTCCATCGTGTGTGTGTGTGTGAATATATGACTGAATGTAACCCTGCACAATCTATCTCTCCAAGGAAAGCCAGCATTTCTGACTAATGATGAGATATTGTCCAGTGCAGAGTTGACCATGTTCATTGCTATTGCAGTTTTTACTTAATGGATGTAAAGAACTAACTTCAAGTATATGAATCGCTTTCTATAGAACTTTCTTATCCTAAGACTTGTCAGTGATTGATGTGAACTTTCTATAAATTGCAATGATTTTACATTGACAAAGCTGTAGCGGCCATCTGTTTCTGCAAAGAGCACATAAAGACATAGAACAGCAATAAAAGAATTAAATAAAACACTGGTCTGGAAAAGAGCTTTGTTAAAAAATGTATTTTCCAATCACTGAAACACATGGAAAGTGCAGAGACAAGTTAATCTATGTGATGTATTTGCATACTCTTACAGACAAAATTAGAACAGAAACACATTCAGAATATAACCTGATTAAATATTTAGTTCAGTCCTGAGCATTTGATATTTAATACAGTATAAACATAGCAATAGTAAAAAAAAAACCTTAAAATTATTTGATTTGTGTTCTATTACAATTTCTGCTAAACTTTGCTCATTTGGCTAAATAGTCTTGTACCAGTAATACTTAGATTTTGATATATGCAACTGCAGTGACATTGGTACCTGGAAATAGCAGTAATTACATTCGTTATACCCTGCTGTGCAGAGTAAATTCCACTTCAAGAGAAATATTTATAATTTTAAACTGGTGGGGGTTTATTTGTAGGTATTAATTTGGTTTATTCTATTGAGTGTTTCAAGTGTGAGTAATCTGAATTAGTAAAAAACCCCCAAAACTCCAAACCCAGAATTGTTAAAAGCTGCCTATAAATATGTTCAACTTTACCAATTTAGAAAATGAGGAGCGTGAATATGTTTAAATCTCTCATTTTTAAATGAGTTTTGCAAGCTAAAGCCAGCAATACTTTAATTTTGACCTCACCTCATGCCTACAGATCAGATGATAATACTTTCTTTGAAAATTATTCAACATGTGAGGAGAAACAGCTAGTTTGACAAGAATTTAGACAGCTCTAAATATTTTTCACAATAGCATCCTTAATGTCAAATATTTTTATGGCCAGAACTGAACTATATTAAACAGAACATAAATAAGACTGTAAATAAATAAAAGAAAAATCATAAAGTACACCTCTAAACATCATTCTACAAACAACTTATATAATCAAATCGAGAAGTTGAAACTGTCAACCTTCATTTCACCTCTACATTAAATAATTCCAGATTTGTTTTTTTTTTAAATTGACCTTTCAAACATGAATGTTGTCTCGAACCCAAGAGACAAAAAACAAATGGGGCATTCATTCATAAAGGATGTTCAATCAGTCATCTTGCCCAAAATAGCATGTTTGGCTATACATTTAAGTGAACTGATGTATTTGTGCACAAGAAAACCCTTGGGTGTTACACAGACCTCTCATCACAGAATTGTCACTTTGAATTTGAGACAGCTGCTACCATATTGTGGTGATATTTGCTTCTATTTTCTCACCAAGTAATTATAGCCTTTTTGAAAGATGAAGTCCATGAGTACGTGGCTTGTTGTTTGGGGAAGAAAATGTTGGCCAGAGAATTAAATACATCTGAGTGCAACATATTAAGTAGAAAATGAAATAATTCTGTTAGCTGCAATGTCCACCTACTTACACAGTACCCCAGAAGGTAAGACCCCAACTGCTTCACCAAGACAGGGCTGCTTAAACACCTACGTCTAATGTTCTGGACTTCTTACAGAATGAATCCAAGTTGATGCTTCTTCCTAGCAGACTGCTTCACGTAAGACAAATTTGAAACGTGCCGTTCACATCTATTTATTAAACCTGTGCACCCTCAACTGCATACAGGGTCAACTGTGTCTTTTTAAAAATGTTATTTATTGTACTGAAATAGGTGAAGACTTCTAGTCAGGAACTTTTCTTTTTCAGAAAGGGTTTACCTTAGCAACAAGACTTCTGATATTTGAGTTAGTATGCAACAGATTTTTCTCCTGGTACAAATACTTCAATGAAAACATCTTCGTATTTGTAAACCTAACAAACACTTTTACGTATTCCTAGCTGGCAATAAAACAGCCCCTAGGACAAAAGATTAACACAGAGAAACTCTCATTTTTAAGTGTACAGTGGCTATAACTGTTCTGATTTCAATGTTGGTGTTATGAATTTGATTCAGCTTCCAGTTCAGAAGGCAGCTGCCCCTTTTGGTAGTCTCGTAGTAAGTTTTTAGGGTTACTTGTCTGCCTCGCCTTTCTCACTCTCCCGCAGATGCAAGAAACCTTTTAGTGCAGGTTAAAGTACTGTACATTCACAAAACTAAATTCTGAACTCTGTCTCTTCCTACGAAGTATTAAAAAACAAAACCAGAAGAAATTTGTTTTCAGAAACAAAATTCCAATGTGGGTGATGAATCTAATTAGCAGCTGTTGTGAGGCAGCCTTGATGTTTTGGAAAGGAGCTTATGCTTGTGGTTAACTTTAAACTATAAAAGTCACACTCTTGTACAAAAATATTGCATGGCAAAACAGCCATCTTCACAGTCTGCTCACATGAAAATAGTGAAAAGATAAACAATCTTCTGTTGAACGTAATATTTCTCAACACAGTGCGGTTCAACAGGATACATGCTTAGTACTGCCTTTGTTCCTTTGTTCCATCTTTACAAAATAAAAACACATGCAATACATACACAAACTGTACAAAATCAGCATCAGTATACCAAAATTAATCTACTTTGGTTTTCCGGTTGTTGGGTTTTTTTGCCATTTTTTAAGCATACAACAATTCAATTCACTATATTTTACAAATAAACATATCAATAACAAATGTAAAATAGAAGATCTTTAAAAGCAGGTCACTGGAAAGTTCATCTGAAAAGAGATGAGCAAGTGGACAAACACTTCAGTGAAAATGCATAATTATACATCATCAGCTGGAAGGGCTGGTATACTGATCTTTGCTCTTGTGAAGTATGCTATCTTCTCCCTGAAATTAGAAAAGAAAACAAGTTGTTATTTTACTATTTATGGCAGGAATCCAATGTCATCTGCTGTACAGTTGCTAAAGTTACAGCGTAGTTCTTTAAAATACAGGTTTGGAAAATATACAGTGAGGAGAATACACAGGGAATTTATTTACAACAAATGTGGTTGCCAAAGCATTCTGACATAATTCCCTTCTTAGGCAGAGTTATGTAAAAAGCAGCTCCAATTTTGAAAAAGAAAAAAAACAGTATTTCATTAATAGTTCCAATGACGAGACCGACATATCGATCTAGTCACTGAATTTCCTATGATGCTATTTCAGTGCGGGGATGAAAAGCCAAAATAAAATATTTGATCCTGACTTGGGAAAAGGGAGGGGGAAAGAAAAAAAAAAAAAATTGGGTCTGGGCAAGACTCAGAGAAACAGAATTGTCAACCCATTCTCTGCTTGCTTCCCCTGTGCTGTTACCATTTCTGTCTCCTATGAACTGAGAGATTACTGAAGCGTAATGAGTTTACACAAGCTTGTCTGCCAGCAGCCTAGAAAGCAGATGATAAGTATTGGGAGCTTAAAAATTAAAGCTCAGAAGAGTCATTCTTCTTGAGAGCTTCAAAAATGCCTTTTTATGATTAGTGTTTGAGGCCACAGCACTGTAACAAGTCCAACTAGCAGGGCGAGTACAATTCAGCCTCAGGAGGTAACTATTTGTCCAGCAGACTAAACCATGTTTTCCACTGGTAAAGCTTGAGTTCCCATCAGAAACAGTAGCTCAGAGCAAAATCAACTATGTAAACTGGATTGCTCGGCTAATTGTGTGGTGATTAGAAGATAAAGGAGAATGGAGTCTCACGATACCCTTCTTGCAGGGGAATGATGTCTTGAGCACTATTACACGTTCCTGTAAATTTGTGCAGCAGACTGTCTGTGATGACTGTTAAATGATCAGCACCGACCAAAACTCTTTCTCAAGACTTGCAGAGAACGTGAAAACTGTTTGGAGATGCTCTGAATTTCACAGTGAAGAGAAACAGCTCAGCTGTAACGCTTCTTTGCTGAGGAACCCTCTTCCTTTCTCTCTTGCTTTGATTCTGCATCACTTACAGTTGTAGTTTTCAATGTGTACCTCGCAGGCCCCTATTTGCTTATGGACTTCTCAGACTGCTCACAAAAGGAAAAAAGTCCTCACACATATTAGCAGCTAACTTAAACTTCCTATACAGGAATTCAGAAATCAAACTTTAAAAACATGCATTGGTGAAAAAAACAGATCAAATTAGCTTGCAGTACTGCTCCTGCATGGAAGAGTATTGTATTTTTCAACCGACAGGTTTATATTTAGTTTTATATAGAAGTGTGGCCTTTAGGCTGCTAGCCTGCCACTTACTGTCCAGCCTTTTAGGAATTCACACCAGTTAGAATTAAATTTTGAGATAGAAAGTGCTCATTCTGGCTTATGCTAAGCAAGAACACTTGATTAATTGGTTCACGTAATCGGTTGCTGTTCCTGCAACCAAAAGGAGGAGGGAAACAAAGAGGAGGAGGGATTCAAGATCCTTCTTGAGTAATAAGCCCTGAGCAAGGCACAAGTAGCGGTTAATCAATTTCCTGATGAGACGTATACTGTTCTACTTCTCCTTGAGGGGCGATTTGCTTCAGGCACCTGCCATCACCGGAAAAGATCCCATTACTTAAAGTCCACTGTCAGCCTGCTGTGGGTGAGGTGAGCCATGGCAGTGGTCACACACGTGCTTGCCCACAGCAGATGCCGCACAGTGGTCAAACTTCTCACGCTGCTTCCTCACCACCACCACAGCTCAGCGGACATACTGCCACTTCTGCCACATGAGCAAGTTACCGAGGCCCGGTCCTTTGAAACTCCAACTTCGAGCTGTGTTAGAAATGTGTGATGTTTCGTGCAATTCAAAGGCGTGTGGATTTTTGACTAATATTACAGGGCATGACAATTATATTTAGAAATAATTCTAAATTCATGTTACTTCAGTACATTAAAAAGAGCATGAAAAGGAGAACAGGCCATACCTGAATGACTGCACCTGCAGTGGCACTTTCTGGCTCTGCTCCCGTAACCGGCATACATCCTTAGAAGCTTTCCTCATCAATTTCTCAGCACTTAAACCTTGTTTCTGTTCTTCTTTTGACTGTTCAGCCTGTAAACGGGAAAAATAACTATATTTTGCTAATAACGAACAACTACTCATTTCAAAGAAGTGACAAATTCTGTGTCAAGCAAAACACTTGGCAGTGTTAGGTTTATGTGATTTTTGACGTGAACATTGTCGAGCAGCTACATACCCACTAGTAAGTTACCGTATTTCTGCACCTCAGTATTGCTGGCTCTATTACATATGTCTTTACCAAGCACTGCCGCATCAACAGGACAATCGCAGCTGTACCGTCCACCATTTCAGCGACAGTCTGCTATTAAGAGTTGTGGTTTTGTTTTTAAAAAAAAAAAAAATTATCAAGGGTTTCTGAATGCCCAGTAATTTGAACAGCAGCTCTTTTTAGGTGGGCAGTCACCTGGATTTCTTAGACAAACAGCCACCATTCATATGCAGATGAGTCCCATAACGCACACATTATCACCCCCATCATGTGTGGGGTGCATGGCATGGGCAATGCCACCTCGTGTGTGCACTTAGCTTAATTTCTAGACTGCAGGGACCGTCAGACAAATGTTATTTACTGCATTTTGAATTTTGCCAGCCATCAAAATTTAATAGAAGCAGTTCACATTCTTAAACAATTTCAAAAGTTCTTTAGAGATTAATTTTTGACGCTTAACTTTAGGCACTCGGACTTGAAAATGCTGTTCTGTTACCTCAAATTAAAACGCACACCCAAGCCAGAAACAGCGACCTTCAAAGTTAGTTTGTAACTTAGGAGTTCACGTCTCCAGTTCTGAATTCAACCCAGTAGGCTCCCAAACAACAAAACCAACTAATTCAAAGAAGTTAGTCCATACTATCAGTTTCATAGCAGGTATTTACAGAAATCTGTTCACAGCAGGATAGTGCTGTGTGTTGAAATGCACTCCAGTGTTTTATATGAAAGTGTTTTACATGAAAGAGCACCACCCTTTCACAAAGTCACTCAAAATCCAGTCAGCTTATACTGCTGTTAACTTTTTCAGTCCCCAACTCCAAAATAGCTATGATTTAAAAATGAAATTAACCTATAAATATTGTTTTCGTTATTAGTTAGTGAACATAAATTTGCAATCTACAACTGGTAGTGTATTAATTAATTTTACATATGTCACTGGCCATGTTTTATCAGCTCCCCTAGTTAACATTTTATCATCAAAGCACTAAGCAGACAATATTTCAAAATTTTTCTAATTTTATTTTTTCCCTAACTACACATGAGATTCTTGTGACTGCTGCATTTCAGGTTAACAGCATAGATGACTTCCTTGTTTTCATACTCTCTATTACCATGTACTCCCTTTTCATTTTTTTTTTAATCCTTTTATTTTTTCAGGATGCTCTCAGAGAAACTTTGATTTCAGCCCTATGTCTCTAAAAGTATGCATGTGATAAGGTATGTACAAGACCAGGTTTATATTTACATCAAGTTTCTTGAGTGATTTATAAAGATAGTGAATCCTCCATCTATATAAAATACAGAAAAGCACACTAATACACTGGCCGTACATTCAGTAAGTGCCAAAAATCTGGCACTTACCTGCCAAAAATAAGCGCCCGATAGGAATCTCTGTATCTGCGCTTAGCTTAAGCATGAGATAAAGAAGAAACATGATCAAAATTAAAGCTGAAACACTAATTCCTGTCTTGTTCTTCAGTGTTTTTTATATAGAAGAATGAAAGTGAATCTAAAGAAAAACTGTTAACTGTGCTAAACACCAAAACACTGAACAAGGACATATTTGTGGTATTAATGACGTAATTACAGACTACCTCTATGTAGAAGATGCACCAACAGAAATAAAGAAATCTTTACAGATATTCACAGGAATCTTTTTTGGACATACACAAAGAGGAAGTACTTCAGAGGACACTAGGTGTCTGAAAACTTACTTCTATGAGGATTTAAGACTCAAAGTTTGAAATACCACACGATTTCTCACAAAAATGCAATCTAAACCAGAGAAAATGCTTCTGGTGCACAGGATTGCCTACTGTTTTCTGATCTGCAAGTATTAGTGGGCTTTACGTTCTTGCTGTACTTAGGAAGGTGTGGTAGGAAGGGAGGGAAGGTATGGAGTCTGTGTATTTGGCTTCAAGCAGAGTAACTGCGCGCTAGTAAACAGCCACTGATTATCAACATCCCACACATCTGTGGTTTCATTTTTCACTTGAGACTCTCAATTTCTCTGGCACCTCCAGCTGCTGCATTAGTCTGCACCATTATAATGCCTGCAGGATCTAAAAAATAATCTATGACAATGTTCTCTAGGCTGCTGTGTTTTTCTAACCCAAGAGGAAACACTGACAGCAGAGTACAGCCTTCTCAGGGTTGTTTTGCTCCACAGGGGAAGGCTGCAATGATTTTAAGGGTAAAAATATTTCTAGAAACTTTGTAAGCGCTCTTCAAAGAGCTGGAGTGGCTGTGATCATTGCTCTGACTTTTAGCTTGGAAAGAAGGACTTAAATGCTGTGCTGCAGGCTGCATATATTTTAGGAACGTATACTGTTACCCTTATTCCTCATCGCAGGGTGTGTCATGGTGTTGAACACTGACACCAGAGATATAAAATATGACAAACCTATCTGCTGCCTTGAAAGAGCCAGCTGAAATAAGAAAGCACAAATCCAAGTACTTGGATTTGTAATATTAAATTATAATATTAATTATATAATTTATTATATAATATATAATATATATTATATATATTTCTTAGACAAACAGCCACCATTCATATGCAGATAAGTCCCATATATATAATATATATAAAATATATATAAAAGAAATATATAATATATATAATTATAAAATTAATTATAATATTAAATGTTGCAGAGGCATGCTCTATTCTAGTGGGAATAGCTTTAGAGTAGGAGTAGTTTTAAATTAAATAAACAATTAAAAATTAACATTTGTGTCCTGCATCCAGCATTAGATATAAACTATGAACTTCTAAATAAATTTAGCTATGCTTCTTTCATATAAGCCACTATTTTTATGGGTTAAAACTTACTTAGAAAGATCAAATTAAATACAATGAATTCACATGGTAAAAAACCAGAGTTACACTGTGTGATGTTTAAACGTTGTGCTGTCTTATCCCATTTCGCCCAAGGGTTTTCAAAACACGCGTCAATGCTCAGCCTAAACTCTACTAGTATTTTATAGCCATTTTAGAACTCCGCTATCTATAGCCAACAGCAGATGCCAAGGAAAGAGAGACAGGAAGACAGAGAGGACAGAACAGGGCATAAACATAGAGCTGGGAGAACATATTGGGAAAAAGTTTTGTTTCCTAAGCTATCAAGGTCTTCTTAAGTAGGTGATATCATTATGCTTAATGACCTCTGATGGATTTTTCTTCCCTGAACGTATTTAACTGCTTTTTGAACCCATGCAAACTTGCAGCACTCACAATGTTCTGTGGAAAACATTTTTACAGTTTCTAAGCGTTGTGCTATGTTTGCTTGCATTTAAACTGCCACCTCTTCAATTCTCTACTTCCTGTATTATAAAAGACAATGATTAATTGCTCTCCTCCACCTCACTCATGATTTTATAGACTTCAGCTGTAGTTACTTAGCCACTCCTAACATGGAAGCTGTTTCCTCCTTTGACCATCCTTGTCGACCCTCTGTAGTTTTATTACGCACTTTGTGAAGGGGAACCAGAACTGAACAATGTTTAAGTTACAGGCATAACATGTATTTATATCATAAAACAATGATTTGTTTTGTTCCAACTTCTTTTCTTAGTAATTCCTGCCTTACTTGCTTTTTGACATCTGCTGAGTGCTGTGATGTTTTTGTTTCTTATATCCGGAGTATCTCAATTCCTAACATCTAATTCAGAGCTCAGCTTTGTATATGTAAACATGAGGATCATCCCTTCCCTCCTCTACACAAGGCTATTTACTGACATTTAGCTTTTTTTTTTAAAACAAAACAAAAACCCCCAAACAACTGTTGCTTAAATATTAGGTCCTCTGCACCTTGCTAAAATTGCTTTCCATTTTTATGACTCTGAATAACTTGGTGTCATCAAAACACTCATCTCTATCAACCATAAATAGCTGAAGAGTACAGATCCCTCCTGGATGTCACTAGCGACCTCCCCTCATTGAAAACTGAGGTACACTGCCTGACACAGATGGGAAGGGGGCTCCAGAGGTCACCTACTCCAACCTCCTGCTCAGAGCACGTGAAGCTAGAGCTGGGTACTCAGGGTCTTGTCCAGTTAGATTCTGAGTATCTCCAACCATGGAAGTTGGGCCCCTATTCCAGTGTATGATCACCCTCACAATTTAAAAAAACAAAACAAAACACAACCTTCCCAAAACAAAACAAAAACCCCACAACATCCAACTTATTCATGCATCTTGTCGGAATTTTCCACGTTCCAGCTTGTCACCGTTGCCTCTCACTCCTCCTATCCTGTTTCTGGTCTTTTATCCACATGAAGGCATCCCATCTTACCTTATGGCAGTTTGGAGACAGTGAATATATACTTGTATCGATTTAGAGACCATCACATAGAGAACAGAATTTGGCTTTTCTTTGCCAAAACTAGAACAATTATGTCCTGCGTAAGGAAATAAAGCCTCAGTGGAAGTACTGCCTTTCCCACATGTCCCTACCACTGTAAGTAATGGTCATTGCCTCTCTCTACCTCTTACAAAGATCTTTTGGCTACAAGTTCTGTGCAGACTGTAAATCAACTGATGCTGAAGGACAAAAAGCATATGCATGTATGTCACGGCTGGGACGTGAGAATTTTAAATTAACTTTTAAGTAAATGCTATTTTACGACACCAACCACAACTATTACTCCAAATAATAGAGTTTCTACTCTGAATCACTAAAGTATTTAGAGGGCACTAGAAAAATACTAGCTCAAATTCTAGGTTTAAATGCTGTTTAAATGCTAATAAAGAAATATTGTTTACACTATGTAATTCAGAGGTGTAATTAGTCAAATGTGAGCTTCTGTAGAAATCTTTAACATGACAGACCAAATTCTTGAACGAATTTATAGAAAAGGTAGGGGCATAAGTGTATTCATTCACACGATATCTGTATGCTGCTCATACCTGTTTTTCAGCTTGTTTCAAGAGTTTCTGGAATCGCTCATCCTCTAGCACACACAGGGGAAGGTCCGTCTCTCCTCTGCCTTTCATTTCCTCAAGCTTTTGTTTAAGATCCCGCAAGGCCTGAAGCTCATCATTCAGACGATTCTGTCTTGTGCGTGATGCCTGGAGGTCCAGCTCCAAGTCAAGGGAAGTGCGTATGGGGCACTCTTGCGTAGCTCTTCGCATGATTGGTTGGCAAACAGGCTGAATCATTTGGAAGACAGAACAATAAAAATTAATATCTAGAGAGGCTAGCGTAGGGTTTGACACAATACAGTCAGAAAAGCTCCAATATTTTTTGTTTTTCTTTAGCAGAAAGCTGCTATGATGAGATCCAAGTCAAAAAATTCATCTATTCTGGAATTTTTCTTCAGTCACTAGCTAAAAATAAATGCAAAAATTTCTCCAACCAGGTGTACAATGATGTATTTACAGGTTAAAACAAAAAAAACCCCATTCTGATCCCCAGGACAACACAATGCCAGGACATCAACACTACACAGACTTCCCCACAGATTTCAACTACATTGTTTATTTTTATAAACATTTGCTTTTTCAAGGCCTAAGCAAACACATAATGTTACGAACTCTGTGAAGGTGCATTTCTTTAGTGTATTTCACATTATTTACTGTCCTTTCACTGTACATTTTTGCATGAATAAGTCAGGCAGGAGAAGCCATCCCAGACTATTCGGTATTTCTTTCTTATGCCAAATGTAATCCTGCTACCTGGTAACAACCCTTCCACAGAAGTGGTTTTTTTAGTTACAATCAAGATTAAAATATAATTCTCAATTTATGTAAGAATGAACTCCATGCAAGAGAAATAAAAATCTTGCTCTCATCCTTCAATCCTTTTGCTACTCAAACACTCCTGGAGAAGAGTAAATCCCCTCTTAAAAGGACATCTGAATCCTTGAAATGTCCACCAAAATTTGTTCAAGATATATGTTGCTGGTGTTGACTTTTGTGCAGCGTAATCCAGATCCCTTTGACAGTAACAAGCTCAAGTCCAACAGTAAATGCCACAATGCTGAGCACCAGTGTCTTGCTGCTGGCTTCAGCCACAACTGGAACAACTTAAGCTTTGTTGGTGGGGGAAGATGTAGGACTGAGACCACTGTGTTGAGATTTCAACCTGAGACCACAGGACTACATGTGGTACTTGCATTGCTTTTGCTGAAATACTTGAAATAAAGCATATGGTTTAAGTTGTTTGTTATTCCTTCTCTCCCCATACTTTATTTTAAACCATGTCAAGGTAACATAGCACATACCCGTTTAACTCTTAGGCTCCGCCGTTCTGTGGCATTTCTCACAAAGAGAGACTTTTTGGCTAGTGTTGAGCTGTCGCTGTCACTTCGATTCAACTGTCAAAATGTACATAACAGAGATATAAAGCATCTTCATATACAAATACATCTGTATTGATATAACCAGTCAGAAAACCTCAGTGTTGATATACATGTAGGTCATTCTTAGTATAAAGTAAAAACTTTTTCAACTAGAATAAGTGTCTACTTTAAAATTTTATTCCTAAACCAAGACAACCATTCATTGGATCATAGAATGGTTTGGGTTGGAAGGGACCTCTAAAGGTCACCTAGTCCAACCCCCCCTGCTGCGGGCAGGGACATCTTCAACTAGATCAGGTTGCTCAGAGCCCCGTCCGACCTGACCTGGAATGTTCCCAGGGATGGGGCATCATTGATCTTACTGAATGAATAATAAGAAGACTCTTTAGGAATGCAAGGAAGGTAACTATGGTTAAGTGCTGCCAAATCACTGTCTGGCTTTTATATCACTGCAGATTATAAACTATGGATTTCGTTTACCTGGGGCAGGGTTTTAACAAATTTACTTCAGGGAAGGTAAATTACTGTAGACATGCACCTGTCCAACAAATGGTATTTTTGTATTATTATTATTATTTGTAACAAGTATAGGTGTGCCCACAGCTTCCTTCAGAAGCACTTCTTGCTTCTCAAAAATAGGCACCACAGCTCGGCAGTAGCGTCTTCTTAATTATAGCATTAGTTCCACATACATCAGCGCAGACTGATTGTTACATGTATCAGCATGCGTGGTGGTAACCTTCAAAGAAAACAGAAGCATCTATCTGCAGGATATTTATTTCACCTCTTCAGAAAAGGACAGACAGAAAGAACCATTCCACTAACATTTCAATAACCAAAGCCAGAGCCCTAAAGTATGCTTACACAGGACTGACTGGGGGTTGGGGGTGAGAAATACAACCTCTTGCAATATGAATACACCTCTTGAGAGACAAACCCGTCTCTTCACCATGGAGCCACTACTGGGAACTCAGCCCTGGATACGCACAGGTGGCTATCACCACCGATGTTCTTTAAGCACTTCTCAAGGGATATTTTCAAAGGCACCAAGAGACTTTGGGTCTGTCCTTTAGGCCTCAAAAATCTTTGTGTTTCCTGTAACATCGGATGAGAGTAGGTGCTTTCTTAAAGCTAGGCCGCCTCTTCTGAAGAGAGAGCAGCTGGCAGTTAGCGAGAGCGTATCCAACAGATGCTTTCCTCCAGTATAGCACCACAAAGCAAGCGAGGCTGGGTATGCTTGTGGCGCAAGCTGGGGACTAGGACTGGGGAGACCCGAGTTGTTCAGCCCTCTCCGTGGACTCGGATGCAGCTACAGTGCCCACGCTTGAGCCCCGACAGTGGACTACAAGTATTTCTGAAGCTGCAAAAGATTCATCTGTGCAAACATGGGTTTTTCCTAGGCTACTTTGCTTCCAGGAAATACTGTATGCAATGAGAAAGAGAATGGTTTATTCAAGTTACGTTTTTTTAGATGCTGGCTTCTGGCAGCAGGTCCATAGCAATGTTCAAAGCTACAAAAGCCCAATACTCTTCCAGATGCAAAAACCTCAGGAATTTATACTAACTAAATGATCAGAGCAACTAGTGTTACTTCCTGTCAAAGACCTCCACAGGCAGTAAGCTAAGGCTACTTTTTTTGCCAATGCAATTAATTTCCAGTGTACAGGAATGAAGATGAAGGCTAGGTTCTGAATTCAGCCAATAATCTACCCAAATTACGTAAAGATTGTTACAAAACGATCTGCTGTGTTTCATTCTAGAGGGTATATGGAATAGTTATTTAAGTATGTAGATACTGACTATAGATTTTTTCTTTTTTTTTTTTTAAGCCAATGATAATCAGAGAGAAGTGATCAACTTTAGTGTTCCCAAATGATTAAGGCAACCACCTGTAACTGAACTGGAGAAGAATTAAAGCATAAGTTTTTTTTGTTTTTGTTTTTAAGTCATACTTGTGTGAGTAACCTGTTGTCGTGGTTTAACCCCAGCCAGCAACTAAGCACCACACAGCCACTCGCTCACTCCCACCCAGTGGGATGGGGGAGGGAATCAGAAGGGTAAAAGTGAGGAAACTCGTGGGTTGAGATAAAGACAGTTTAATAGGTAAAGCAAAAGCCGCACGTGCAAGCAAAGCAAAACAAGGAATTCCTTCACTCCTTCCCATCGGCAGGCAGGTGTTCAGCCATCTCCAGCTTCTCATGCCCCCCCCAGCCTACTCGCTGGTGGGGTGGTGTGAGAAGCAGAAAAGGCCTTGATTCTGTGTAAGCACTGCTCAGCAGAACAAAAACATCCCCGTGTTATCAACACTGTTTTCAGCACAAATCCAAAACATAGCCCCATACCAGCTACTGTGAAGAACATAGCCAAAACCAACACACTTGTAGAAACTGAAGATCAAAACCAAACTGCCTTTCTAGGGTGTCTGTAATTAAAATCTATAGAGCTGGTAATCCATGCTTACATCTTTAAACACATGATTTTCAGAGTTTGTTTAGCAGCAACGGGGCTGATAATTTAAATCTTTTTTTTCCATGCTACCGTAGATCTAGAGAGAGTGGAGAACTTTGTTGCCAAAGCCATGTTTAAAACTGAGCCCTAGGCAGTGCTCACACACCTTTCAAAGATGTAATTACAGCAGGATTTGGGCTGCCCAGTTTTAAAACCAGTTGAGATACAAAGTGAGATTTAAAATTGGTGACTGAGCTCTTTCTGCACTGTTACCCTTAAATGGTTACATTACTAAAATATGGTAACGCAATGGCAGTTTACAGTGAACTCTATTCTATGTTTTAACAAATTATTTTGCTGTGTGAGAGCTGTAGTTGCTGACATGCAGTGAAACACGCTTTTTGCAGACAACCAGCACAGGAATCTGTGTTACTTCTCTCCAATGGGATGTATTTTTGCCCTAGTAAAGGTGTTTTGCAAGAGTATGCAACTCTGCTGAAAGTCAATTCTACTATGCATCAGGTCAGTTAGGCAAAGAAAGAACCTAAAGAAAGCACAGGCTCTGCCTCTTGCGGGGAAAATTGGTACATGACTCACTGTCATTAATGCATCATTCCCAAGAAGTTAAGTGACTCTCTAGCTAATAGCTCTTCACTCCAAGTGTTTTTCCTCTTACCCTACAGATGTATTGGTTCCGCTCGCCTGGAGAGAAGGTTTGTGAGCGCACTATCATGCTGTTCCTGACAAAAGGACGCTGTCTTGAGCTCCAGCTGGCTCTGTCCTTGGGTCGGACCGTTGCGTTCTCATTAACCGATTCCTCAGTGTTAGTCTCTTTATCAACCTATGAAAAGGAATTTAGTTTATAAGAACTGCTATATCCAGACACATGCCACTACATAGTTTTTGTGCCTTTCGATTTTACAAGCATTCTTGTTACCTTGCGGCATATGGAAAAAGACCAGCAGCGAAAAGCATCTTGCACATACAGAGAAGCTATGCTAAGTAAAGAAACACAAAATTCCCAAAATGCTTAACAGTGTGTGGGGAGTCTTTGAAGGTACTCCCTTGTATCCAGCAAAACCAAAGCTTTTGCAGAAAGGCCTTTGCTGCCCTGGGTCTGATGCAACCATGGCGCAACAAGTGTTTTGCTGTGCCATTTGCAGACATTATTATTATTATTATTATTGCGCATTTATATTTATACGTATTTGTTCTGCATTTGCAGAACAGCAAGGTTCTGCCATGCTAAAGATGGTGCATACGCACACTGAAAAGGGCAGCTGGGAAAGTTACATTGCCCAGGTTCTTCCAGACATACTGTCGTATGTCCCCCAAACCCCAGCAGCAGGGTTGCTTTATGGCAATCTGCGCAGTTGCACCAGCCTTGTGAACCCAGGGAAAAGACACTGCTAGCTGCTCTCCCTCAGAGGGCCTGCTGCCTACTACAGTTGCCCCACACGTGCCACAGGGAGCCTCAGGTGCCAACATCCCCATCGGTGGCGCAGCCCATGCTTACCTGCAGCAATCATCTTGACAGCCCGGCTAGAACTCAAGCACTGCAGCAGCTGGCACATCGGATGTTACTGACATGCACTGGGGCATTTCCTTCAACTCAGGTAATTTAATGAGGTTCGTGGTTTTCAATGTGCATGTGATAAATACAATGACCTAAATCGCACAACTGCAACCCTGAGAGGATCTAGCACATGAAGAGCTATACTGTGGCTGGCTTTACTATGAGGTCTGCTATGTTCTTCATTCACTGTCTAGGTCTGTCCAGCCCAGGCTGAGCAAAACACTTGTGTGTGCGCCTAACCTTCGGATGTTGCCCTTGATGTCTCCCCTTGCCGAGTTAGGGCTTTGATCTGTATTTGCTTGCTACCCAGCAGACTGTTAGTCCTTTTAATACCATGGCCTTAGCTCATTTGGCATCTTGCCACATAAATTGGAAGGTAATCACAGTTTCCAGCAAGTCCACTGAGGTGTTGAACTTTTGTATTGTCACAAACTTGAAGGAGCAAGATTTCATTCTTTGCCTTTTTACCTTTGCTATTTTACAGAACCTGTGAGTTTAATGCATGCAACAGTGTTTTCATTAAGATGCAGAAAGGTGTTCTAAAAATTTTATTTCTAGAGTACGTGCTACCACATCAGGCATATGTTTACTAAAAATTTACTAAAAGTGCTTTCAGAAAGGTGGAATATAATTTAAAGTGAACAGTTAACAAGAACATGGAATTAGAATTTGTTACGTGCAGTGTGGGGGTAGTTCAATAGTACACAGTTTAATACTAATTTTTGAGTTTTCTGTTCATTAATCTTTCCTCCTCTTCTCTGCTAAGCCAGTTTTTGTATTTACACCCTAAAATAAAGGGAAGAAATAAGGACATCCCCTCATTGGTTTAAAGATCTCGACCCCTGTTCTGTCTTTCCCGCTGCTTATCAAATGAATCAGAAAAAAAAAGGAAACAATGAAACAGATGTGCAGAAATATTTTAAATATGCACAAGTTGAAGCTACTGAACTGCACTTGTATTTTGAATATTCTCCCTATGCAACAAAAAAAGTGAAGACAGACATTTTTAGTTAATTTGAAGTTCTGCCTAGCATGTCTGTTAAATGCCCTCTTCATAGTTCAGAAGTGACCACACCAATTTCATTAAAAGTACATACTGACAAGTGCTACAGCAAAGGCCACATCAAGTTGTAAATGCTCAGATGCAGCAGGCTTCTACATTAACTGCTCAGAAATAGATCTTCAGACACAGTAAGATACCATAGGAACGCGTATTTTAAGATATTCACCAGTGTTAGTATTACAGCTTCCTGGCTTTCATGAGCCTCATCACTGTTCTCTCTGTCCTTGTCTTCATTTGTTTCTGGTGAATCAATGAGTAACCCCATGTCATCAGTACAGTTGCCTTCTACTGCCAGCTTAATGCCGTCTTCCTCTTCATCCACAATTTCATCAGAGGCTTCTGCGAGCATTTCTAACCTGTATGAACGGAAGTAGCCCAGGCTTATTCTCAAACTGAAAAAGACCACCAGAGAAAGGTATCAGAAGGCCTAGGCGTTCACCCATGTATAATGTATGCATTTTACTGACAGGGAAAACAAGAGTATCACCCAAATACTTCCATTAATTTAACGTGAAGGCAAATTTCATTATATACTCCAATAAAACCCAGCAAGCTCTACTACAGTTCACCTTCAAGATCATTATGACAACACCGCGCTACATTCAATAGCTGTAAGTTGATAACGTTGAAGGACTTTGGTTGCAATAAATTAATAAATCAAATGAGCGAGTCTCCCTTTCCCCCACAATACAGCATGTATTTATTTCTACACTGCAGCTAAGAAATTGCACAGGAACAGAACTCAACATAGCAAATTAGCAAGAAATCTGTTTCTTGGGAAAGCTCACAACTTCTTCAAAAACAAGACCATCAATGGAAGCGCATGCACACACACACTGACTTTGTCAGACAGCAGCTCTCTTTTCAAATCCTATTAGTTGTTTATTATAGTTAATGCAACTAATATTTGATATGAGACATTCTAGTACGCCTCCAGTGGCTTAGACTCCCCAGGTGGTTTCACAGGAAGATGTACATGGAATGGAGGAGCATCAGCAGTAGGAGTTAACAGAGCAGCCAAGACACTGTAAACCTGAAAGAAGGTGAATGAATTGACCACACAAGAGAATGAGACTTTACCCCATTTCCAGTGGTGGTGAGACACTGGAACAGGTTGCCCAGAGAAGTTGTGGATGTCCCATCACTGGAGTGCCCAAGGTCAGGTTGGACGGGGCTTTGAGCAACCTGGCCCAGTGAAAGATGTCCCTGCCCATGGCAGGGGGGCTGGACTAGATAATCTTTAAAGGTCCATTCCAACCCAAACCACTCTATGATTCTATGATCTCCTCCAAAAGTACAGCCCTTTCATTTGTCTAAGAATAAGAGGAGTGAGCGGAATCATTCAGGCATGAGCAGTGAGGGAGGAAAAGTGGTTGGCTTTACCAGTCTTCCTCAGAGCCCCTTTGCTCCTGTTCCTCCTCCTCCTCGTCATCGTCTTCAGCCAGCTCTTGTTCTACTGCTTCCAGCTCAGCAGATGTCCTCTCCAGCAGAGCTGACACAGCATCCTCCTCACAAGGAAAGAGAAGATGAAACCAGAACTGAGTGATACGTAACACAGGTAAAAAAATGACAACTCTTGCAAGAGCTGCGTTACCCTGCTGCTTCCTGATGCCAGCAAAAACATGACTCAGATCGTAAGTATAAGGGGTTTGAATTGTCAGTGTGTAGCACGTTAACTGATTGCTTTTATACAGAGTAAATCTCAATCAAAAATAGATCATTTGAAAAAAGGTTAATGCAATCAAATATGCTCCTGTCATCCTTTAATGTCTCGTCTCCCTTTCCCTCTCATACATGTAATATCCCTAGGTAAAAAAAGGTGGTTCTTAAAAGTTACATTTTTTAATGTAGTTCTCTTAAGGAGATATTAAAGCAGAAAAGCTTATTTAACCAGAAGAATTAGGATATGTTTTGCATAAACAGCATTTTCAGTGCAATGGCTTTAAGCACGCAAATTCATATAATTAATAAATACCAATTTTTAAATGTGCACATATGAAAATCAATGGTAAACTTAAGGAAGCTCTTCAATAACATTCTTTTTAAAATGAAACACAACTGAAGCGTTTCAAACTGGAGGGCAATTTTGTATCCCACTAAGAAGCACCAGCCCTATCCACACTTACTAACAAGTCTGAAACCCCATATAGGACCTACTCATGCACAAAGTCACTATTGACAAAAGTGCCTGCAAGACAACAGGGCCTTGGACCTTCAGGGAACAACAATTCACATATTCAAGTAACCACTATGCAACAGCACAATTAGAGTCTATGGCTTTTTTCTTGCTATTACAGTAACAGCCAACACATTGCTCACCAAGTCCAATGAGTCCGATGACTGCTTGCTTAACAGAAACATGGATTCTTCATTCTGTTCCTTGTTTTTTTTGCCAGGAATTTGCTTGCAAGGCAACAGGTTGTACCACAGAGTACAAGTCTCATCAGAAAATGATAAATCTGCCAGACTGATCTGAGTCCCAGCCTGCACAAAATAAGAAAGGGGAAGAAAATTGTTTAAATTTGTTTTTTTTTCCTGGAAGACAGCTGAAAATAAATTCTACAGTATTTATCATGTAAAATAGGCAGCACAAATTTGACATGACTCTTAATTCCCTTTTTAACTGCACAATTTTCTATTTCCCTCCACTTCTACTTAAACAAATAGAAGTACATGGAAAGGTCCTTCATGTTGTCCATTCTGCCATCTTTTTATTTCCGTCTGCAGAATTTCTCCCCACATGCACACACACAAAACCCTCTATAGCACTGTAATGCACACGTCTGCTTTCTATAGCGTTCAATAATGAAAAACTGTGTCAATGAAACCTGCAGCATCAACCCATGGAGCAGCAAGTTTCAGTCAATTTTTCAGTTGTTCCACCACAAAAATCATCAATACAGCAAACAATAATGGATGACCTTGTTTGCTCTAACGAGTAAAGAAGCAGATGAAAAGACAGTAAAAGAGATTAAGAAACCTTTTCATTTGGACAAGCAGTGACATCCACTGAGTTGGCACTCTGGGGAAACTTAGGAAGTACTTGTGTTTGGGCTGTGCCTTGGAGATTAAAGTCCTCTGTTCTTTGGCAAAGCAAATCATCTTCACAGCTACTGGGCTGCGTACATAGCTCGTGCCAAGACTCTGGTCATGTTGCCCAGGTCTTTCTGCTGGGGGTGGTACTCCCAACTCTTTCTTTTGATCTTGTGATTAACCCTTATGTCTTTGGTGTTTTTTTTTGTTGTTGTTGTTGGGTTTTTTTCTTCACCTTTGTATCCTGCGTTCTGTTGCATTTTTGTTCTGCTGCCCTTCCCTTACCTGAGGGGAAGCCTCTTACATACTGAAAAAGGCCAACGCATTTTCCAGGAATTAAGTTAACTTCTACGTTTTTGAAAGCGAGAGGCTGTTCCCAGTAGTTGGGGCTGATGAACTCCACCAGATTCCAGCATCTCTTACAGCATGTTGTAACCAAGAATCTCACTGTGCTACTAAGTCATGGTGAAAAACCAAACTGAGTTGTACCAGACCATGCAAAACCAATCTGACAGTAAATGAAGCATCACTAATTGGGCAATGACCACAATTAACAACAAAATTTTAAAAGTGCCAGTTTCCAATAGGCTGGTCTATGAATGTCATGCCTTTTTATTATTTCTACAGATCATAAAGACTAAAAAGGTGTACATCATATAATCTACAATAACATGCAAAAATGTAATTTAGTTTGTTCTTTGTGACAAGCTGTGATAATGAGGGTTTGCTTTTTTTTTTTTTGGACATACTGTGGCTCTTATTTAGCTTTTACTTTAAAATCTAGCGTTAGTGTAATGGTGCAATGAAGTTTATGAGGGTTTTTTATGTATAAAACTGCAAAGATGGAATATCAATCTGTAATTAAAGGGTTAAGGTAATGCAGTGTTAGAATTATCAAAACACCTCCTAAAACTTCCATCCAGGATTAGATTCTGTATCAGGAATTTCAGAGAAAGGTAGTATTTTAAGTACTATAGCAACAACCAAGTTATGCTTCAGAGTTTGTTTCTAAGTACTGTGGAATTTTAGCAGCCTTGACCATCAAAATAAGAGGGGACACTATAAACAAATGCATGCCAAAAAAAGCCAGAAATAAAACTGCATACCAAGCATTCTTCCCGACGACTTCTACTGACAGCACAAACATCTACTCTCAGCGTCTTCTGTAGCAGTGTTACTTGGGAAATGGCTACTCTGAATATCTCATTGAATAAAATGGTTTCCATGGCAGGATGAACTTTTGTGCGGAACAGACAGCTGATATCAGTTGAGGATGGAAGTACTGCTACTCTAATATACCTGCCGGAAACAAAACAAAATCTTTACCTGTATTTAAACTAGCACTTGCTGGTGACGCATGATAGAAGTTGACCCCATCGACTAAAGGACTGCATAGCAAGAAAAAAGAAACAACAACAAATCAGAGGTGGAATAGGAAAAGAGGTGAAAAAGAGGCATGAGAAACTCCTCCTGCCCCTTGCACAAACACTTCCCAAAAAGGAATTTCTGTGCCTGGTAAGGTAGTAGCGAGAGAGGTAGCTATTTCTGTCTCTATCCAAATTTATCCTCTGGTTTAGTACTGTGAACACTGAGGATCATGTCACAGATGGGAGGAAACATGATCTTAATGTTAACTAAAAACATGAGAAAAATTTGGGTGGATGTAAAAATTAAACTCTTAGAACGATGTGAGCAGCACTGAAAAGCAGTGACGCCTTTTAATCTTTTAAAGAAACAAACAAAACCAAACCTCCAAAGAAACCAGAAAACTAAGGAAAATGAGGAAGAAAATAGCTAGGCCCATAGCTGCTTAAGACCAATTCATACTATATTAAGTGAGACTTAGAAGAATGCATCTTGCAAGCCTAAACTTAAGCACGGGGAATAACTTGAAATTGTTACGCAGCTGCGTTCATTATAGAACAAGTATCAATGGATATTATGTGGATAAAGGTAATACTTGCTAACTTGCAGGTCTTGCTTTAGTAGCAGCTTGATAAAGACATTCCTAATGCAATTTGTACGTTATCTACCTACTGCACAGCTTCTCATACACATGAATGAGCATAGTAATTGTTTTACATCTTTTCTGTGCCTATGCATTAGCCTATTTCTAGTATTGGCTTTCAATAGCATTGACATTCACTGTAGAATAGAATGCAATGAAGCTAGCTAAAGCAAGAAGAAAAAGTGGGCCAAAGAAAACTATTCTGGAAAAAACTTGTTCTCCCAAAATTTATAGTACTATTGCTATATTTTCTGGTAATGACTTTGTACATACTGTTGTTATTATTATTAAAAACTTAGTTTCACATTAATTAAACCAAAAGAAATTAGGTCTGTGAGAAAATTGATTTTGTTACTTGAATTTGGGCATAGCCTTTATTCCCCAGTTACGCCAAGCTTCTCGGGATAGAGTAAGATCTAAGTTGTTTGGTTCGCGTGTATAGACTGGATAGCAGGTATCCAGCATTTTGACAAACCAATCCCAAAGTTAAGTGGTAGTGTAATGTAATTCCAGTAGTGCTGCTGCCGTACTCACGTAATGTAGGTGAGCAATTTGCATGGTCTACTGAAAACAGCCACTTTAATAGATTAAGCAATTAGGAAACATTTAGAAAAGAGGTAGGAATAGAAGATAAAGTATATTAAAAGTATGTTTAAAAGGTGGTTCATTGGAGCTTTCTTTTAATAATTGTTAGCCAATTTATTGGCATCAGGCCAGAATGAGGGGTAAACAGAGAAGTAAAAGATAAATTGCTCACTGGTTTTGTTTTACAAGAGTGCTTACTTTCATTTTAATTAAAAAAGTTAAAAAGTCAACCAATGCCTCAGATTTTGCTGTGACAAACCTGACTTCTCAACTGATAAAAAAATGATCCTGACACAAATAATAAGTATTCGGCTAGGCTCTACCTACTCTAAAAGTGAACAGCTTTTACAAACAGCGTCGAAACAGATATCAGTAAGACCTCATGTCAAATTTATTCCTCTGCGTGTAAAGGTTCAATAAAGAACTAACCTATCCAATTTGATGTTCTAGAAAATACAGTTATAACATAGCATCATTTTCCAGACCCAATTTTTATCATTGTACGTACCTGTACAGTATATACATATATGCACACAATGGCAAGTGACAGAAAAAAGGCTATTTGCAAGGTCCTTCCTTTACCCTGTCCTTTCTTCCTCCTTGTTTTGGGCAGCTTGAGTTTCATTAAATCTTTTTAGCAGCAGCAGGTCTGGACTTCTGCACTGAGGACGCTTGACTACTAATTACAACTTCATACCTTAATTCCTAAAAAGATGCCAGCTATGACCTAACTTTATCTTACTGAACATTTTGTTGACATTCTTTCTATATTCTACATTATCTACTTTTCCTCTCAGCTGTGCCAATTTATTCTTCTCTAGTTTTTCTATATTCTTGTACGAAATGTTAGTGGACTTGGAAGGTCAGCAGGGGAAAGATGGAGGTCAGAGAAGGAAGGATGGTAGCAGACAACCATTTGTTATTGAAAACAAACAAAACCAAACAGAAAAATCCAACAAGCACCCAGGCCTGTATCCCTATACATCCTTTCCATATTCAGTGGAATATTGATCTGCCAATCAAATTCGAGGTGATGGGGGACGGGGGAAGGAAACCAGCAAGAAAAACAATTTTTCCAAGGATTGATAATGTTCTACTCTAATCTTATTAAGCTTCTCAACAGTTTAAGATAGCTTTCCAGTCTGTAAAAAAGCTCACTGGAGTACAAGTGTCCCCAAGGAGCCAAGGCAAGCTGTTCTTATTTGTACAGATGAGAGTTTTGGATTAGAATCTCAGTGGTAACATTTTCTTATTCAGGCATTTTTGTTCATTTCCTACATATGATTTCCACTGTAATTACTTTTAGATCTTTCCTGTCCAATTCAACACAAGAACTAATTCTTAGCAGACCTCCAAGCTCCAGTTGTTAGGGAAGCTGTATCTCAACGTGGCTGTGCTTGTCCACTTGCAATTTATCAAATTACCCCTTACCTTTAAAAGCTCACTTAAAAGACACATACTATTTTAACATCATTTTACATCAAAATGCCACATAAAAGTAAAAAGACAACATTCTGAGCTGAAAGAATGGCAAAGTATCAAAAGAATGGTTTTAGTAACTACAGAATAGCTGCTCTGCACTCACAAATCTACAGAATGTGATTTTGTTCCACAATGCTTTTTGTTCCACTTAGTGGAATGTGCAATTTCCTGGTAACGTCTTTTTCTTGCAGCATTGCTGGAATATGTAAAAGCTAAGTACTACTACAGTTTGAAAAGTTTTACACATATTTTAGTGCTGTTAAGCAGTAAATCAATCCATTCCTTTGGAGAATTTGTACAAGTTATTATTATACTCTCATATTTCAACACTACTGCTCAGTGATTGTTTGACTTACACTTTAGAGCCAAGGGGGACAGAAAACACTGGAAGATTTCTGAGCCGTACTATGATTATCACAAAACTTGAATTGCTGTGGTCGTATCTGTTAAAGAAAGGACAACATGAGGGAAGTTTACTATTCGCATTTATGTATGAACAGAAATATTCCCTTCGCTGGTCACTTACCTGAGTCCTATTTGTACCTGGGCAGCCTCCAGAGTTGTTGCATCATCTTCACTATATACAATGTCCTCAGTTTCATTTGGTCTAGGGCAAACAGGCAAATACTCAAATTTAGGAAAATTATAGTTAGCTTTCAGCAGTAATTAAGGTATGCATACACAGAACATATGTACATTCTCCTTAACAGGCTGATTTAATTACAGCATGCACTCCAAATGAGAATTTCAGAGCCTACACAACAGCAATGCCTGTTTTAGGGACAGTCGCTGCCTGAACAGTTTGACAACTCCAGTAATGAGTCAGAAAGGCCTTACGCTGATTACTGAAGCAGGCCAGACTAACAGGCAAGAGAAAAACTCATGACATTTTCCTATACATACTTAGTTCTTTATACCCCTGAATACAAAATTGGAAATTAAAATTTGTGATAAACATCAGACCACCCGTAAACTGGATATGAAATACTGCTTTGGAGAGTATTTGAAAAGCAGGAGCTCTGTAAAATAGAGAGGTTTCTGTGCAAACAAGAAGCATCTTTCCTCTGAGCCTGTTTTCAGAAGCATTCAAAGAACCAAAGGGACCCAAGTCTTGCAGCTGAAGAGCAACTCCAGCACTGAATGGAATTACAGAGAATCCATACGGCAAAACAATTTCCAGTCATTTTCTGGGAGGTTTGAGTGAGGATGTGGTATTAACGTGTTTGACTGATTTTTAAAACTAGACTGTTGAGATCAATAAACAAGATCAAGATAGAAGATGTCAAGATAGGAAACGTGGAGAATGACACAGACATCCCACACCTTATCAAGACATGACAGCATTATTTTAAGACTGTACATTTAGAGGTTTCCTTTTTACCATTAATTTCCTGGCTGATAGCTAATTTGATAGAGTGTATTTATTTCCTCCCCTGCCTCAAATTACTCAATACAAAGGACTGGTCTGTACAGCAGAAATCAATGTACTGTAACTTCAGGAGCACACTGACAAATTGTAAGTCATTGCATACACAATGCTCATAAAGACACTTCTACTAAACATCAGCAACTCACAGAGACACACTCATTACCTCTTCACTACTTCCTACTCAGTAAGAATTAAGAGTATGCACACCTGGAGCTATCATGGAATAACTAGTGTCTGCAAATCTTAGTTTGCACAAATGGCAACAGTTTCCTTTTGTACATAGACTTAGGGGATGCAACTGTCATCCTTCCTCTTTTCTGAGTAACGACAGGAAGACGACAGGAATTTGTTCTGTTTTCCACCTATCCCACCACTTGCAGTCATTGGAGAGGACACCTAAAGACTGGCTCCACAGCACATCCACAGCTTTTGGTCCAATGTCTGCTCATTTCTATCCACTGGAGTTATAACTGGAGCAGACAGTAAGCTTTGATCACAGTGGCTTAGAATTGAAACAAAATGAAAAGACAACAATGGTTATTGAACCAAAATACACAGTCACAGCCACTCAGTCAAGTGAAGGCTAAGTTTTTAATAGATGGGAGTTTATTTCAGCCTAAGAAGTTGCATTAGGTCTAACTGAACACATGGAGGAAACCAATACTAGGATTCAGACTTCAGGGTGAAATATGGGCCCATGACCTAAGATGAGATTGAATGGCCATTCTAACACTTCAGGAGAAATCCCTCTTGTATTTCAGCTTTTTTATTTGGTCTCATCTATTTTATTACCTTTTAATTTGTGAAAAACTTGACAAGTAGGAGTAATTTTATCAGAGACCAATAAAACCCATTTACGATACCATAATGCACCTTTACCTACCTAATAGAAAAGCATTTAGCCTGGCAACAGGACACATGCATCTACGTCTTTGTAATCATCCTGCTAAAACATCTCTCGGAATATTCAAAAGGACAAAAAATTCTTAATGTCAACAACTTGCCAAAACTGGGGTAAAAAATAAAGATTTTGGTTTCTCTCATAGTTTGCAATAGTCTTCTGTTATGCAGTCTGAAGTTCATTGTTCTCACTGCCAGAAAACAGTATGAATAATCCTGTAGAAGTTATGTCTTGCCAAAAAGCAACAACAGCAAATACATTTCTTGTATCCTGTTCACCACAGTGAAGCATGAATATTAAACCCTAACCTGGATTATTTTCATACCAACATTACAACTGAAGATTTTCTTATCTTTCCTATATCCTCTTTTTTATAAAAGATGTTCAAGCAAAATGCTATGCAATTCTTTGCTATGCAAAGTAGAGTCAATACAGCCACATGGCAGAACATGTATAGTTTAAATACAGCGTTTCTCCCAGGAAAACTTCTAGCAAGAAAAAAAAAAACCAGGATCAGAAGGTAGCATATTAATGCTACTCAACCAAGTTATACAAGCACTCTAATGCAAATTTATTAGCTTAAAAAAGCAATCAAACTTAACTGTTTGGCAAATGTGCCTTCCTTTCAATATGAAAGGACAAAATATTTACAAAAAAAGGCAAGACCAATGAACTGCTTATGCTGATATTACGTAACTGCTTATGCGTGGTGCTCAGTTGCCAGCTGAGGTTAAACCACGACATAGATATATTTAAATTTTTGGTGGAGAGACTTGCATTATTTCTCAAACGTACCGTTTCACAGAAGCTTCATATACGCCACTATCTCCAGCTACAGACTCATCAGACACGGCAGCAGATACACAAGCTGTTTTCTCCTGAAGCATGTGACTAGCTGTTCTTCGTGGTAAGTCAACACCTACAAAAAGAAAGGAGAATGAAAATTAGTCCAAGAGATTAATAGTCAGAAAGAGAGAAGGGCATAGCTTAGAAAGTTGTCAAGTTGAAAGTGGTGACCCTTAAGTGAGTATCACAGAGTAGTTTTGTTCCACATCATTAAACATTCTGAGACTGTACTGCTGTTACCACATATTCTGGCTAGGGATATAACCAAACTGATGAACTTGAAAATGTACAACTATTATTCCTTCCCAGAGATACAGGCTCCTATCATCACCCGTATCTGTCGAGCTAGTTATTATCCTTCATTATCTTCATTATTAACCCTCATTATCCTGATCTTTAAACCTGTATTTGCCATGTTCACATTCTGCACCATAGTAACATTTCAGCTATATGCAAAGTGATTGCCTACTGTTTATTAAATATTCAGAAGTGAGACAGATGCCCTCTCCCCAGTGATATAACCGCTAGAAATTAAAAATCCCCTCTGGTTTACTATCAAAAACTTTTTATGCTACGGTCTCTTTACTATCAACCACTACTAAGCTTTAATCTTCAACTCACATTCATAACGCTAGTGTCATGCAGTGAAGCAGCAGCATTCACGGAAAGCCACGTTCTGCAGCATAGTAAGTTGAGGGCCTATGCAGTACTTTTATCTGCCAAGGGGTGGGGATATTGGTATGCATTATCGTCCCCACCTGAATCATGACTTTACATCTTCTTAAGATGTTTAAAATTTAAGGCTTCAGATTAGATGATTGATTGCTGCATTTGTGCTTTTATTTATGGCAGTAGGAATGCTTTTTCCTTGATGATGAAGTGCTCTTTCCCTTCCCCCCACCACCACGTGAGGGGTGAAGGTGATGACATGATTTATTGATTACCCTTAGGAATTACCACAGCAGCCTAAATTGACTTTGACAATGACAGAGACTGACTGTGGAAGAGCTACATGATATTCCAACTTGGTTTCTGACAGCAGGGACACGTGCAGAGGAGCAAATACCTGTATGGTTCACCTGTACAGAAAAGTCAGAGACAGACAGAGAAGCAGGTGAGCACTGCATCTAAAAAGCCAATGCAGACTATTACATGAAAATACTAGCTATACTGCGTTCAGGTATGTTTGTCTACCTCCAAATTAAGATTCAGCAGTATTCCGATTTGTAGTCTTGTTAAGTAAGTGAGCTGAAATTTTCCATGAAGGTTTTACGCCTCCGTCTGAGTTTGTTGAAAACCTTCCCATTCAGCATTGCAGCAGTTCCAAGAACGAAACTGGAGTAGAAACACGGAACCAACCCCAGGTCTACGTCTCACTGCTAATGTACTGAAGCCTCACCAGGAGGCCTATTTTACTGCGGACACTAGAGGTACTGAAGCATAATTAATTAATATCTGGCTTTTCAAAATCTGAGTGCTTGTTTTGGCAGTCTTAATACAGATGTAAAGTTAACCTGTATCATATATATGACCCTACATTGAGGAAGTATCATCCTGTGATTCTTCATACTGAATTTATATTTTAAAACCATAACTACTTACAGACTTAAAAGACACCCTGACACTATCCAGAATAACAGGTTGTCAAAGAAGCTCAAAAATGTTAGACAACTACATGATGCCTCTGAAAATAACGACCTAAAGACATAAATTTAAAAAAAATAATTCTGATTCCTCATAGCCCTATGTGTTCCCAAATTCCAAACCATCCTAAATTCAGTTCTCAGACTAGATGAGTTGCAGCCAGATTGCAAAGACAGACAGACTGAAAGTTGTTGTTAATCTGGAAAGGATATGCTGCTGAAATACGGGCAGGAAAATTAATTATTTTTTCCATTTTTTATAATATGGCTCTACAGCAAAATAACTACCGTGTTCCACTATACTGAAAAGACAAAGGACAAAATGACCCCATCCCCCCCAAATCCCTTTCCATGTTTGTCCACTTTGCATTTCACAGTTTCAGACCATAAGGACATCAGTCAATTTCTTTTTTTTCTTTCTGCACAGTTGAACAGAGGGGGGACTCCCAGCTTGTACTATGTATACCATACATTTATCTTCTGGTGCCACATTGCTCTGGTCAATACTGAAATTACTACGGTACTGCACTAAGCTAATCTAATTAACCAACAGATGTTACAAAGAGAAATAAAAGCAATTTTCTCATTAAAATATGTCTGTATCAATACGTCCAGGTACTTTTATTAAAAACTGGCAAACTCCAGGCACAAGGGTTCAAGCTTGACAACAAATCTGGACAATGCACTTTCTAGAGCTAGGCTGTATTAATTCTGACACCCAAACTCTTCAGTTAGCCGCTTCACTATCAATTCAGGCCCAAAAATGTGGCACTGGGTATGCTAGGTGCTGATCAGGTTTCAAATAGGGCTGCCAGTGCTCAGCACTAGTGGAAATCTGGCTCCCTCAGTTCTTCCTTGGGAAAACAGAGCCACTGTGTAACGTAAACACACGAACAGTTTGCAACATACTTAAAGACAGTGACACAGAATGACACTAGAAAAAGTCAATAAACGTGCAGAGAAAGCACAACATACTGTCAACCCTATCAAAAGGCAGCAAAGTCAACACTCTAAGACTGAGGACAAGCCATCAATTCTTGACAGCTGGGATTTTTGAAGTTCTGACTGCCAAAGGCTTTGACAATATAAGACAACTAAGTATGTTGCATGGCTTTTACTGCAGACTAGAAGTGGAATTCATTACACCTAATTCAGCCATCTCAAAGTTAAAGTTAACTCGTTACTAAGGATACCTCCATAACTTACAGGGTCATTCATTCCATCTTCCTTAAAGGGAAGTATGTTTTAGGATAAGATGACTCATTCTTTTGGAAGTTACCCACAGACTGTAGGGGGAGCCTGGACTAGCTTAGGAGCTTTGTTCTAACTCAGATGGATAAAAAGCTAAAAGCTATGAAATCCATGTTAAAAATGGGGAGAGCCTCACTGTCACTTACATGGCACATGGTCACTTGTCTTTCTCAACTCACATAAAAATGAACTGCAGATCTTTCAGTGACAGCAGGTTCAAATAACTAGATATACATACACACATAAAAATTCTAACTCTGAAGTCCAGAAATCTCTTTTACTGACGATGTCAGTAAAAAAATCAGAAGATTTATTCTTCAGTGAGAAACAAAGTACCTGATTTCAAGTTACCAAAAACCAGCAGAGAGTATTTTTGCTCTATCCCCATACATCCTGACAATACCTAGGAACACCATGCATCTGTGTCTTCCAAGATCCAGCTTCAGATTTTTCTGTTATTTTTTCACAACAGAGTCTGCAATACATGAACTTTCCTTCTGAGATAGCTATTGAAAAATGTAGATGGAATTGGGGTGATCATAGCTCTCTGCACCCAAAACTAGAACTTATGTAACGTCCCTCAGAATTACTGACTGCCCACCATGGCAAACGTATGCTGATCAAGATACTGTTCAGTTACATGAGGTACCTCCCCATTCAAGAGCCAGCTGTTCGTTCAAAATTTTCATGTAACATATACACTTGACATTAGTTTTTTTTATTACCTGAATTTCCTTCATGTAGAGAAGGCAGAGGCTGCCTAAGGCCTTCATTAAGATCTTTACCATCTGTAGGAATCTGAGATCCTGCTCTGGCTTCAGAGTCCAACAATATTTGGTTCTCACAGAGACTAATGCCTGCAAAATCACCCGAGAGGTCACAGTCTTCAAAGTCCGTAGTGAGGTGATGCAGAGGGGAATTTTGAGCTGACACTGAAAATGCAGCTTCTAAAACCAAAGGGGAGCCTGGGGGGGACAAGGAGGACAATGAGGATCTGGAAGACAGTGATGTCACAGATTTGGGAGGTTCAGTCAATTTGGGATGGTCTGCAGCTGAAGGAGAGTCACTGTAACCCAGTCTCCCATGGGAACTGACCACTTCATTTTCATGAATAGTAGTGATAGGCCCTGAAGGAACGTAACCACTTTTTTCTTGCAATATGAAGTCAAGTTTATACTGATAGTCCAAATCTGTTATTTGATCGCCTTGGTTATAGTAGAGATCCGTGGAGCTAAGCGAGTTTAGCGACCCTCTGCTCGACGTGTTCAGAGATCCCCGGCTGGACGCCAGAGATCCCAGACTGCTCCCTGAAGACACAGATAACGTACTAGCTGAGAGGCTGCAAAGAAAGCACAAACACGTACACTGATGTTACTAAACTAAACTAGCACAAAACGGTACAAGGAGAGATAAGATTGACTGGAGCTGCTCTATAACAATTCACAACTGAATGCTGCTTGGGGCATTATTTCTTTTAAGCACTCATACTGGGTTTAGTGTGCCCAACCTGAACAATTGCCCATCAGGGCAATTTATCCAGCTTACAGCCTGCTCCTAAAGCCCATTTTCTTCAGGAGGCTTGCAGATTTGACAAACTGGTCCGGCAGTAACAGCAGCCTTCTCAGCTGCTATATTCCTGCAAAGACCCACTCCACCCTGGTGTGGGCACTCATAGGGTCAATGTGACAGGAAAGGGATCCCCAGGAAGGAAGTTATGGCAGCAGAGGAGTGCTACCACCTCTAGAGCAATTTATGCAGCCTGCCCTCTGCCCAAGCACCTGGGAAAGATGGCAGCTAGAAGGAGACAACTTACAGCAGAACTGCTTCACATCTGTAAGACAATAAACACTCTACATGCACAGTAAATCCAACTACTTAAGCATGGCAAAGGCCATAATGTGCAATCCCTGAATTGCTCAGGCAGTTGAACTAGATGATTGTTGTAGGTCCCTTCCAACTGAAATAGTCTAGTCTAGTCTAATCTATTCAATCTTCTCCTGTTAATAGTAGAAGATAAGGAGCCCTGCCAGGCTAGAGAAACTGTCACTGCCTTGGCTCAGGAGGACTCTGCTGGGAAAAAACGTCAGGAAAAATAATTCAAGGCAGCCCCTTCTAAACACTTAAAAGATGTTTACTGAGCAATAACAGAGCTATCAACTTTAAACAGTTTGCCACTGGCCTAGAAAACTGCTTTTAAAAGGACAAAGAGACCCCCAAAAGTCCAAACACACACAAGCACAAAATACTTTAAAAAATTATTTAAAAGACTCTTTTCCTAACTAATCACCAATCAAAATGCAATTTATGGGATCTGGCTGAGATGTTTTGAAATCGCTAAGCCAGCCTAGATCCCAGGAATAGGATGGTATGGCTTACTGTGAGAGGACCTTTACAGAATGCTTAAAAACGTTTTTCCTCTTAAAGCCCCATTTTGATTTCTAAGAGAATAGGTAAACATTAATGCAGTGTCTGATTGGTGTATCCAACTGGGATATGCAAGAAAATTCAGGATTTTCTAAATAAATGTAATGGACACATGATTTGGTAGCCCAGGGTACAGGCCAGAAGTGAGAGAAACGCTTCCCTAGGACCAGTTACATGTATCATTAAATATTAGAATCCCATCAGAGCAATGAGTTTGAGTTAACAGTTGCTGTAACTAATTAATATTTTGTTATCACTATGAATTTCATAAACCCAGAGTCAGACTTTGAATCAATGACTGTCAGGAAAGAAAATATCCTGCTGAGGATATGTTTCTGTCTACAGAAAGTGTAAGTCAGTGTTGAAGAATAAAACCGGAATCAACTATTCACCTAAGTATTTACGTGCATACACGTACTCATTAAGCCTCTCCAGTTATTATACAGAATAAAGGCTACAGTTCTAATAACTCACTTTAGACAGAACTCTGAGAAACCATTCGGTCTCCTCAATGACAGGATTTTGAAGATATGACCAATTAGAGAATTCCCGATTTATTTATTTATTTACACTGAAGCAAAATAATGTCTGCCTGCTTAATTATGGAAACTGTGCAAAAAATCCATTCAATCCAGTCTTGAGTGCTTACTGAAATTATAAAGGTACACCAGGTTTGCATGATGGCAAAATGCTTGAAGCTGTTACACTTGCATTTTCTTACTTAAATATTAAACAACTTTTGTTCAGCTTCCAGCTAACAGAAAAACCTAGGAATGAAGTTTAGACAGCCAGGTCCACTGGACTGTTGCTGAAAACCCATTTTACATTATGCAGTACAGTCTCACCTCCTAAGCTGTGAATGCAAATAAGTAGTTAACTTCGTAGTTTCTTCAAGTTTCTGTACCAACTCTTTTCTTCTCTCCTCCAATTTCAATCTGGAAAGAGAGGTACATATAATTATAGGAAAGCATTACAAAATAATCTGGAGGCTAACATACTTTATAGGCAAGACAGAAACAAAGCGAAGATCCCTCATATTTTCATCTGGTTGGCAACTACTAAAATCCAAGAGACTGTGTTAGCTCTCAGTCTTATCATAAAACCCTAACTGCTTCAGCAGAGTGACTTTACCTGCAGAATACTAAGCGCTGTAACAAACCTGCGGAGTGTACAAGCAAGCAGAGTGGTGGTACAGTCACACTGTACCAAGGGGAACATGCACCCAATAAAAGAGTAACAGATGAGCACTGGGAAAATAGCCGCAACTTCAGGAAAATAAGATCTGCACTAATACAGCTTTAAAAAGCCATGCTGTAGACTGGCTCCTCACTTAATAATAGTTTCAGAAAAAAACCCAAAAGAACGCTAATACCAGTGTTAGTTCTCATAATGCAAGAACT
Source organism: Aptenodytes patagonicus (assembly GCF_965638725.1). Classification (NCBI taxonomy): domain Eukaryota; kingdom Metazoa; phylum Chordata; class Aves; order Sphenisciformes; family Spheniscidae; genus Aptenodytes; species Aptenodytes patagonicus. The sequence continues at coordinate 37,969,472 of NC_134952.1, forward strand.
TGGGGTAGCACTGCAGGAAGTTTAAAATTACAGCACTCCCTTTGACTTCAGAGTCTTCATATAGAGACAAAGCACAGTAAATCAAAACAGCATTCAAGCTCAAGGTTCTGAGATGACAGACCATATTTAGGAGTCCTTGGTAAAGATTTCTACATCCCCAACAGCTTTGTCATCACCTCAGAGCCACACAGCATTGTAATGCTCATTATCAAGGTTCACCTTTATGAAAAAGCAGGATTTATTGCCTCCTGCACTGTTATCCAGCCTAGCTCTAAACCCACAAATGGTGGAACTCTCCCATTCCTTTTGGCTGGCTGCTAGCAGAAAGGATTCACTAACCTTTACAGTGATTTTTCCTTTTATAATTCCCTTTTATCACTCCATTTACAACATGAAATAAATTGCTTTCCCTCAGTGGATTCAGCTAACACACTCCTGTAGTTGTGGATTAGTATATTCTCCTCTAGCCCTTGCTCAGTCAACTGACACATGTCACAAGTTCTCAAGCAACAAATCTGAGAGACAAGAAATTACCGCCCCTCCTTCTCTAAAATTAATAATAATAATAAAAAAATTTCAATGTTCATTCTCAGAAACATTTCCTTTGGCCTTTCTAGCATCTCAAGGATGTATAAATTAAAACTCAAATGCAGACAACACTTCAAAGAACAAAACCCAAAAATTAACCATTGCTTTCTTATGCAAACTGAATGAAATACTTGAGAGTTCCCAGGATTCACTCTCTTTGAGTGTCAGATACCAGTAAAAAGACATTAAGTCCTCAATTCAGCAAAGCATGAAAAGCACTTGCTTACACCATGCTTATTCAGCGAGCAAATCTGTGTTATGCAAAGGTGAATAAGTTACCCTGAGGTCAGCCAGGGTGTGAGCTTCCGCTCCACTGCCTACGCTGCATGCGCTCTTACACCGCAGCATGTTCATCTGCCAATACCTCCCAAGACTGTTAAAAGCATACATGGTATTTCATTCTTTGCTCAGGAAGACATACACACAGGTTTCCAAACCAAGAGTTATGCTCATCTATGGTACCAGACACTCTTTCTTGCCATTTTACTATTTATCAATGCCTTCTGCCTTCTTTTAAAGCCTAATCTATCCTGCTTTTCCAAAGCAAGAGTGCTCTTCATTAGCTCTTTTGTGGTTTTTCAATAGTGAACTATCATTTTATCTTCAAGGAAAAGGCACAAAAATTGCTGTATGTGTTCAACTACTAATGGCAAAAGGCAAGAAAGAAAATTAAAAGCTTAGGGACTTCTCTGACTGGAGTCCTCAAAACAGACACCTACAGTTGTTCCACTGAATTTGTACTGTTAAACTAAAAGGTTGGTTTGTTTTTTTCTCCAAAGCAGAAGCAAAAGTTTTTTTTCCTTTATCATCTTAAGGAGGTTGATAAAATGTAATTTATCCCATATAATTTAGCTCCTGAAAAAACATTCTTTCCTAGATGTAATTTGATCCACTAGTAATTAAAGAAGTAGTATTAATACCTGTAGGTAAATTTCAGAAAGATGTTAGTCACAAGTCACAAACACAAGCTAGATGATGAAATAACTCCTGGAAGTTCCAAGACATACAGGAAATAATTTTACTATCTCACAACAAATTGAGATTCCAGGAAATTTTTTTTCAATTCTACATCAGACCAAATTAAAAACAAACAAACCAACCCCCAAAAGTTTCAAACAATGAACCTTCCTTCTTTACAGCGTAAGCAGGAACTTTAATATCCCAAAGACCATGTAAACACCTAAACAACCATCGGGTTACCTATTCTGACATGGGTCTCTCAATCTCTCCTGTTTGCACCCCTCCTATCTAAATTAACCTATTACTCATTGCAGAAGCGACTTGAGTGTTAGTGAGACATCTTTCTCCAGTTTTGATCTTAAATCGTAACATTGCTGAGAGGGGCATAGAATCTTAAAAAAAAAATTAAAAATTTTAAGTGCACATACCTCACCTTTCAATGCGAACTTGTGTAGACATGTTTGTTTATGACAGGCACAAGAGCAGGGGCCCGTTTTGCAGGCAACAGCACAATCAAGTAGTTAAATCATGCTTCTGTTTAAATACTTGTGATTACTTAGAAGATTTTGCCAAGGACTAAAGCAGTAATGGAATCTCCCTGACATGAACGTAGAGGCAAGAAAGCAGCAAATAGTTCTCAACAGTTCCACAATCCAGGTATTTCTATACAGTTGCTGGAAGGCTTCTTAAAGCAATCAGAGTATGCCCTGTCTCTGCTTTATTGAAGCTGATATGTTATGATTTATACCCTCCTTCTGTAAATTGATTCCGAGTACATCTACTAGTGGCAATTTCAGCATCCTACTCCAAAATAACCCAGGGCTATGCTATAATGTTTTTAAGTCAGAGCAAGTCTTCTGTTTCCTCCCCCTTCAGAAAAAAATAATAAAAAAACCCAAAACCAAACTAAAACAAGAAACCCTTGTCGCATCAAGCTCTGACACAATCCATAGCTTCTTACACTGTTGCTTCATTATCAGTACCTGTGAAAACACTGGAAACCTAAGGCATTTCATGAAATTTCATGAAAGAAAATAGTAATGCAACAACAGCGCAGCACTTTGAAGATGGTGTGGCTCCTCCACTGATAATGGAGAGGAGAATCTTCCTCATCTCCAAGAATTAAAATGCTGATGGTTGATACAATTAACTGTATCCATTTCTCAAATTAACATTTCAGGAGAAGTTTCACCATCTGAATCCTTCTACAAAATGAAAATTTTCTTTATGTTTATAGCAGACACACCAGAAATAATCCTCAAAATAGCTTAATGTGAAAGAATTTTTGTGCTCTGAAGTCAAGGGAGACAGTTTTAATATCAGAGTTGCAGGTAGAAATTCACTGGAGATTCACTGGAATGGCAAAAAAGCAAACCAGAAGCCACCATAAATACTACCTCAACCATCAGTGTATGACATGAAGTCTTACAGTAACCTCAAGAAAAAATTCCACATTTTCAGGAATGAAAATCAAAGGGAAAAAAATTTGAAGACAGTAGAGGGGAAAAAATTTTAAGCTGTAACAAGTAGTTGTCTCACTATACATGGAAAAAAAATCTGCAGTTTCATTTCTTCTTGACAGTGGGAGACAATTTGACTTGCCCTTAGTACTCCAAGTTTGGCATCTGACATATATGGGGAAAATGGTCAGGTGCAGAATTTTCTTTGGCACTAAACAAGCAAATCCAAAGCACAAGACTAAGAAACCAGCTACCATTTTACAGCATGAGTCAAGATTTAGCTATTATTTACAACAGCATATTATCAGAACCTTAGATTCAAATTATTTGTTTGTCAATGTGATTTTATTATTGACCCCTATTATTGACGGATCCATGGTAATCTAGATACTACTAACACAGACAGGCAATTTCTCCTGTAAAAATATCATTCCAGTAGGACATAACCCTTCTTCTAAAACACATTTAGATTATCAATATAATGCAGTTTAAACTATTATAAAGTGTACAAAAATGTTTAAAAATCATGCCTAATACACACATACATACTTTGTAAACAAAAAATTTCCTCACTACTCAGCTACCCAACTTCTAATGCCACTAACGGGAGTTCTGCCATTCAGTGAAACTGGAGCAACAGCACGTGTTTCCTAGCAGAGGGAAGTAGGAAAGGCTTACAGTGCTGATTGTATTACTTCAATAAGGCATACTACACTGATACACGCAATGACATTTTGTGTTTATTGCATTTTATGTGTGCTAGAGGTGCCCATAAATTTATTTCCACTTACAGTTGATGAAAAGTCTATTTGTGACAGTCACCTTTGATTTTCTCGAACTCTGCAACTGGCTAAAACAATTTATTGTGGGAGTTGCTTCGGTTACCAGTTAGGTAGCAGCAAGTTAGGAAACTTTTGCAACAACTGTACTTCTCCTCTGAACTTTTTTTTCCCCCCTTTTGGTTGCATTTTTGAATGTAATAAAACTCACAATGAAAGGCTTCAGATGTTCTAACAATCAAGATAATCTTTGTAACCTGAGTTCAAATAGTTTACAGCTATTATCAGAAATGAGTGAATGATATATTGCCCTCCTGCTAGTATGTTGACATTCCTCAGTTATTTAACATCTGTCACAGGCATTTTCATGCTGGTAACAAACGCAGAGCAACTGATATTGCAGAGCACATACAGGGTGTTTGCATTCTGCTACAGTACAGAAGACTTCTTTGTGTTTCTGCCCAGTGGGCTAATAACAAATTTAATTAAGATCTACATAGGACAGTTACTGAAGGAAAACAGCCCATCAAGGCATAGTTCAGGATCTGTAATGACTACAAAGGTTAGACTGCAGAAAAGCAGCATTTAGTATTAGCAGATGACAACCTCTTACCTTTCAGCAAGTGCTTGACTGGGTGTGCTTTTTACAGACAGCAGCTCTTCTTCAAGCCTCTTCCTTTCTGTTTCTAGCTGCTCTAGCTCATCTTGAGTACGTTTGCGTGGTGTGATAAACTGCAGTTCCTTTAAAAGCTCTTCTTTTTCATTGATTAACATCAGTTTTTCCTTTTCCACATCCAGTGCCCCAGGCCAGGCTTCACTATCTAGCTTCGAGAGTTCGATCTTCAGGTTAGCCATGCTGAAGTAAAACACAGCAGATTTGTCTGAGCCCAGCATAGCACACAAATTCCAGGAAAAAGAGAAGTGATACAATATTTTGAAAGGTATCAGCATATAACAACATTTTCTACTCAAAGCCATACTTTTAATTAGTTTTGCTTCACAAGAATGCAGACTATGCCAGAAAAGCAAGCCACCTATCCAGGCCAACAGCAACATGCATATGCTTTAAAAATGAGTTGCTCCTGTTCAAATGTTGAGCTGAAGTAAAAGTCACAACGTTAATAAAAGCTTTATTGAAAGTGATCTGTCTGGTAACATAGTAGTGGCACTATGCTTTACTCATCTAGGGGTACGATGGATTTCTCCTAAGCTGTTGGAAGCTGACTGCTCCTCAGAAACAGCAACGACCATGGTGAAAGAATGCGCACCATAGCAAGGTGCTCACTTCAGCAGCATGCATGTATGCAAATCTTAGAAGGCAAAAGCATTGTTTTTCTATGGGATTAAAATAAAAGGTAACGGGACAGCAGCTACCTAAAGAGAAAGGAGATTATTAACTCAAAAATTTGAGTTTGTGCAACTGCTGTTGCCATCAGTTGTCAAATCACAGAGCTAAGACACCCAAGACTTGGTTATCCATACTTATTGCACAGATACACGCATATAATGGAAGCAGAAACTTCCCTACATTATTATTGTACTATAGCTCAGTCCTGATCAAGACAGGTTATTTCCAGTATTCAGTCTCCATAATCATTCTGTCTATGGGCCCAGCAGCGTAGCTTAAAAAGTGCAGGTTTTGCAATAAAGACTCACTGTCCACTGGGAAAGCTTAAAAATTCCCTTTATTGGTGCCACATATCTAATAAGGGGATAACTTTCAGTCACTTCCAGCCCTAGCCACACCCGAACCAGCTGCATAGCTAAAGATATGGAAGCTTTGAACTATGTAACGGCTCCTAGCCGCCTGCACCTCTTTCTTGTAGGCTGGGAAAAAGGCAGAGAAAGGAGAAGTCGAAATAGAAAGATGTTCCCATACAATCTAGGGCAAGAGGAACTGATCTGCTACTTTTATTTATTTGTAACTGCCACAGTTAAATAAACCTAGGTCAGCTCAACAACTGATACAAGTCTGTGCAACTTCAATGTTACCAGGCACTACCTAAGGTAATGACCCATGCCATACTTCATAAATACACACAGATAATTTGGCATGTATAATCTTCCTGTAGTTCCGACAGACTTCTGGGAAAATGTTTTTCTTCTTTCCAGTTTGTTTTCTGTGATTAACAAAACTAATAATATTATGCTTATTTTGCATCTCTGGTATTAATTTTACAGTACATTAAGGCATTTATTTATGGTCAAAACTAAGAATAGTTAATATTGAATCTAACTATCCCATTGCTTATACTAGAAGCTTAAGGGGAACTCCCCCCCTTTCTTTTCCCATAGGTAACAATTCCTTCTCATCTGCACCTCAATGAAAAAACAACAGCTTAAAAAAAAAATGAAAACAACCCATACTCCCACCAAACCCCTGCAAGAACAAGTTTGACTCAGGGTATTTTCACAGAAAAACAATGCAAAATAAACAGAAATACTATCAGCAGTGAAATTAAATGAAGCATTTCAACATATTTTGCAGCTGTTACATATATCATTCATATTAAACAGTCCTTTAGAGGAGCAGTACTCAGAGGGAAAACAACCTAGTAATTTCAGATGGATAATGAAATGTTAAGATTTTCATCTCCAGATCACTGGTTCTAGCTAACCTTGTTCTGAAAGTAACTGCTACTGACAGCTGTTTGATGGCTTATGGGATGGGATGGTGGTCTCCAAACAGTTCGTTTGCTCCCCCTGCTACAGACAACGTTCTGCTACCGTAACTGATGCTCTTTTCAGCTGCCTCATCAGACAGGCAAAGGCCTAGATGGATATGAAAACTGAACTGGTCTCACACTTTTGAGGAAGTCCTTGCTCAACAGGTCAACAAGGAGTATTAGCCAGAGCTTCACCACATCAGGATAGGATTGTCAGCATGCTATATCAGATCCTTTTGAATAACAATTGCAACTGAATTTAGCATAGTTAACATCAACATTCCACCTCTTCAAGACATTCTGCTGGCTAAGCAACATAAAATACGCAACATACAAAATTATCTGATAATTTTCAAGTGGAGAAGTTCACTTACAAGATCCTCTTTCTCTTAGTTATTTTAACACAAAACAACTAAGAATTTGCACATTTAATATTTCAGAAAAGGTGGTCAATACTTACTAAATTATAGTGATGATTACAATGGCCATAATAATTAGGGGGGGATGTAATTAGGTACTGAACTTCATGTGCAAACTGGTATGTATCTTCATTATTCCAAGATATGTACACTTTATTAAGTTCACCTTGTAGTCACTGATAAAACCAGTATGTGCAAACACTTTAAAGACTTTAACGGTGTCTTCAAGGCATATGATTGTCTTATTTAAAGCTTAAAAGAATATTCATTACTGGGCAGTTTTCAGACAAAATTGAATAAAGATACGATTTAAAAGGAGATAATTTAACCTTGAAACACACTAATGTTATATAGAACAAATACTTCGTTATGCAAAGGTAAGTACACGAGCTACTGAAATTTCGACCCACGTTCTTGGCTAATTTGTGAGAAAGTAAGATCTTGTGCTGCAGTACTCTATACTCTGAACATTGTACTTTTTTTTTCTTTTTTTTTTTTTTTAACCTTTTTAAGGTAGAAGTGGTAAACTTACTTACTGCCAGGAATTTTTTTATTCCTATAAAGGAGAGAGAAAACACAATGCTGGGACTTCTTGGTATCAAGACATAGTCAAAACAGAGGATGATCTGGTTTTGGATCAATTACTCCTGAGAAAAAATGCCATCTATCTGCATCTAAAACACCATCTGACAATTAATATTATGTACATGATTCTGAGCCAAAATCATACATGTTCAATACTAAACAAACACAATAGCCTTAGCACTCTTTGTTGAATGCACTGATTATATAATAAAGTTTTATGATCCGTAATGAGAATATAAAGGATTACTGTTGTTACCGGCAAGGATGGTAGCTACTACTCTGTATGAGGAGGGTATATATTTGAAATTAGGCAAAAAAATGTTGGTTGTGCAGCCTCCTGCCTTTAAAACATAAAAACTAACTATGCCTTTACTTTGTATTTATAAGCTGCAAATTTCTTTTCCTAGTTTTCTAATTGACCATGCCACAGTATTCCAACTGAAATAACACTTAAATCTCAGATTAAATGGCATTTTAGGCACAGTTTTCATCTGGGGAAAAGTGCTGGTTTTTTATTTTATTGCCTTGTTTAGTTCTTCATAGTAAAAAAGGAACTTTGGGTGTGGGATAACTTTTTAGGTTTCTATTCCCCTTAAATTACAAAGCACCTCCATAACAAAAACTATACGGTTTCTGAATAGCTGACACCTAATTTTGTGAAAAGTATTATAAAATAATATAACACAATTAATACATTATTAATAGAGAGATATGCCACACACACCTTTTTTTTTTTTTTTTTTTAAATAGTAAATCTTCCCCCAGTATTATGCAGCACTTCTGGTGCACCGGAAGGCATGTCATTCTAACCCCGAATGTTCTGCTTTCTGATGCCCAACGTTCAGTGCTGTGGCAATTCATCAAAATGGCACTGCTTTCATGAGCAACCACTGCAGAACTTTATTTGAAAGGCGTTCCACATTCATCAGTGGAGAAGTTCCTGATTTCTTTTCTCCTCAGGTTAAACCCATTAAAAAAGCCCAACCCCATAGTGATAACAAGTATTTAAATTATCCAAAGTCCCAGGGAAAAAAAGACATAATTAAGCCTACTAAATCTGCACTGGAAGTCCAAAGCAACTCTAAAACTGAAGAGCCTTCAGTGGCATAGTAAACTGAAATGATGATCCCAAAGAAGGATATAATGGACATAAATAACCTGGCAACCCCTTTCAGTGGAAAGCCAGCTCACTCTCTTCCCTTAATCCTGGAACTGCCATTAATTTGTCACTGTCTGCATTTTCTTTCTTAACACATTCAACTTAGCATTAAATGTAAAACCTACTGTTCAGAAGCACCGACTGCTCCTGAAAGCCTGCTTGCGTTCTGAAGGAAAAGAAACACTTTGCAGTAATGCCCCCAGTGCCTCCAGAGCGCCGTCCACTAGATGTCACTGCGAGCACAGTGTTAAGTGCTGCAGAGATCAGGCACCTTCCCAACTCGAGACTGTAACTTAACAAAGCAACTAACCCTCTTACCTTCTTTTTGCCTCTTCATATTGAAGACTTAGTCTGACCTTCTCTGCTAAATGTGATCTTCTACTTGCTCCAACCTGTTGAGCAAAAAAGAAAAAAAATATTAGCCTTATTACTGTGTAAAGCTGTTAAATGAATCAACAAAACCTATCCACAGGCTAGAAAAATCGTGACTTAAAAAAATAAAACCACACCCATCTGCAGCCATATACTTGCTGTTAAATGCCTAGTTAGAAATCTACTCAGATGTACAAAACAGTGCCGTTTTCTTCTGATCCAGTTCATCTATTTATACCTACTGTACTACCAATTGTCCATATTCCATCAGAGTAAAGCAAGAGCATTTTCAAAAAAATCTTGCAGTGATTGCACCCAAAATTTTGACCTCCTACTTTGAACTCTGCTGAACTCAGAATTTAGAACTAAGTCAGTGCATTTCAAAGTAAGACTTCAATAAATTTGCTACAAAACATAGACAAGCTTAGCTCTTTGTTTGGAAAGCCTTGTACAGTCTCTTCCTTATAAACTTAGCTCACAGAACTTCAAAGAAGGTACCAAAATTAAGCACAGTTTTCTGTATATGTAAATATACTGTCAGTGAAACAGAGAAGGTTTTAATGAATCACTGAACAAGTAGTTCCACTACCAGTTTTTCAGCCGCATGAAATGAAATTGCACATTTAAATTCTGAGATCTTGTTTCTGAAAATTAAAAACATCTTCATATTGAATTAATTCTGTAAGGTGAAACATCCTATAGACAGATGCAAAAAATATTGTCTACTTATGCTGATCTTCACTGTACTGGAACTATTTGATTAAATCAAATTGTCATAAACGCTTCATGCCAAACGTATAAAGTTCATCCGAATCTTGATTTAAAATTTAAGGGGGAAAAAAATCAGGTAACTGATTCCAAGTAATTCTCTCTTAAACGTGTGCGTATATATATACACACACCTATCAGGAACAGTAAACAACCATTTCATTCCAATTCCATTAACTGCAGCATTCTGATTCAATTTCTCTTTATATTTGACAAAATGGAAAAAAGCTCACCTCACCAGAAATGTCAGTCTGAGACCCTGTATCCAGAGTTTGTCTAGAAAAACACAGCTGGGAGTTTACAGAGCTGGAACTCAAGTCTGGTTCAGATTTCCCAATGGTCTGGTCAAGATTGAATTTCTCTCTCAGCTTTGCAAGACTCTGTCCAGGAAACAGAAGGAGGTGGTGTTAAAGTTCCTTTGTACTTTACCGTGTTTATACCAGTTTATCCCCAAAAGATGTTTACATAAAAGGCTCCAATATAAAAATTCTGGGTTTACGTCATATTAAGCAAACTATCCTTCTAACCGAGCAGTTGGTAGGCGACACTAAGGGTGACCAACACCTGTGACAATATAAAAACTACTCATGTGGTTTTGTCTCTTTTTTTGTCTGTTTTTTTAAACTTGTCAACCACTTAAATACTTGGCTGATTTAAAAAAAAAAAAAAATCTTTCAGAAAAGGAAATAGGGCAATTTAGATCTGGAAAACTTTCACCGAGTTAGAAAATGGTCATGCATGTCAAAAACACATCTCAATTTTGTCCACTTAATATTTTTAAATTGTGGTTTAGAGGTAACATCTGCATTGTACCTTACATACAAGTTCAGAAAACTATATTCTCTGACTGACATATAGTGGCTTTTTGAATTAGGAAAGTCACAGGCTTCAGTTTCTGCATCTGAAAATTGATTTTAATACTAGTTTGGCTCAAAGAGTTTTGAAAATCCCATAAAAAGTATAAAAATGCAAAGTATTTATAATCAGGAAAGTTACTCATGTTAAAACAAATCACATAAAACTCACGTCAACTGTTCAAAATACCTTCATTAAATCTTGTTTCTCTCTCTCCCCTGAACTTATCGCCTTTCTGATGGACTTCAGTTCACTGAGGATGGCTTTGGCCTCACATAGTTCATACCCGCTCTGGCCTCCAGACATTTTTTGGTCAATTCTGTGGAAAAAGAGAATATTAATACTTGATACAGAAAATAATACTAACAACTCTGCTGTCCTGCTTCAGGCAGAAGCATAGTTAGAGGACAGAAGGGAAGGAGGTAAGAGACACCATTTCCTGTAACAGACATGCAAAGAGGAAAAAGGACGTTGAAATCTCCATTAAAATACTTACTACTTAATCCTTGGCAAAAACGTCAAGCTATCTAACACATACACAGTGCTTAGTGGATGGCTTTTGCTGACATCAGGAAGTTTCATGGAAAAATACTTCTGTTGGCTTTAAAACCACCTCAGCTAAACTACTGGGGCCGTACCAAAGGCAGAAGAGACTCCACAAGCAATTCTAGTTGATCCAGTCTTAAAAGACATAAGGGGCACAGAGCACTAAAGACTCCTACACATGCCACCAGCAGTATAGCAGTATTGCTGACAACACTGTCAAAATTCCCATCCCCACCGTAACTCTCTGCAGCATAGAAGCAGCTTTTGGGTACACCTTTCATACTATTCACTGTTTGTGATCCTTACAGAAGCAGAATTTATTAGTAGTAGCATTTCTCTACCCAGACCCACATCATGACATGGGCAGACAGGCAAGCTTCTTGGTACTAATCAGCCTTGCAGAGAAGAAACGTAACCAGCTCCATTCTTGTCTCAGCTTCCCTCTCACTCACCCTAATCCTAGGCATTAACAGTCTAGAACAGCTGTTCTGCTCAGCCAGTCACCAGGCTCTCTTTATTCACAAAATCTCTGGATAATTAATACCATATGTCATACATCAGACAATTTATTAAATTCCGGGACTATCAATGATTTTAAAAACTGTAACTTGAAAATAACAAAACAAAAAAGCCCCAAACTTAGAGATAAAAAGATATTTCATTTTAGTATTTCCTTATTTACTTCAAGAAGTACAGTCTGTAAACACACTTCTCTGACCTCTAATTTAACTGAATATTTCATAGCATCATAGAAGTGACTGCAGCTGTGCTTCACAAAATTAAAAACAACAGCCATCTTCAAAAAAAGTCAAGCATCTAGCAGAGAATACATTCTTTTATAATGCAATTGGTTTTCCGTTTTTATCATCACCCAACATCTTCGCTAGAAGACATTAACCTTGTGAGTGAGGAATGAACACACATTTTAATGATCAGAAGTGACCTCGAGCATCCCCTGCAAGAACAGAAACTTGCATGAAACACCTGTAACAGTATTCTATTTTACTGCCAGTTTTGTGCACAAAGATATCAAGGTTCTAAAGTGGTCTTTAAAGCTGTGAGCATGTCTGTTTTCCTTTCTCCACATTTCAGTTTTTGTGCAAACTAGAACTGCATTTGCGTAAGAAAATTACCTATGTGACTCAGCACTCAGATTCCTATTCAAGGATATATTTGTTTCAGCTTGAAAGTTCCTCAAAAACTCTTTCATAGGTAGGCACTTACTTACTGTCTGACAACACTCAATTTTTGGTAACTTATCAGGTTGCTAAGGTCAAATAGATACAGGATATGCCAACAATTGCAATCATGAATGAACAGTTGGGTAATACACCACATGCTGCTTAGTAATATGATGTGCCACATTCAAATCACAACTGCTTTATTCTGTATATAATTAAGATGGACAAGAAGGATCTCTGACATATAAGATATTCCATCTTCCTGTTTTAAATTAATGGGATTAGTACTGTTTGAAAGTGGCTGACTGAATTTTAAAAACAAACGTCCATTGTGTTTCTGTGGAATGCTGTTGACAGTTTCTGAAACATGCTTTGGATTCCTATCAAAATGGCTTGTGAGCAAGCTGCTTTAAAACAATACTTCATTGTTGAATTAATATAATAAAACCAGCATGATTGGCTAACCTTTAATCCTGGGACAGCAGCATGAGTTTTTATTACCTTAAGCTTTAGAATCAATACGTCTGTCTTCTAAATTTTGCTTCAAATGAAATCTGATTTATGGTTAAACAAATTCAATCAACTGTCCTTTTCTCCTTTCACTCCTCAGTAGTCTTCATATATTTAAATAACAAACAAATTTTACATTTCTGTTTTAGTCAAAATGAAGGAGGATAGAGACCTGACTGGCATCCTCCTAAGGTGCTGAGGGTTTTCAGTTCCCCACTGATTTCAAAATCTTCATACCAAAAAAACATTTTTCGTCCATTTTGACACGTCTCTAATTATGACTGGCCATTTCCTGGACCAGAATTTTTTTCCGCCACTTAAAATTCCTACTGTATAGAACTGATCTATTAAAATACACAGGCAATAGCCTACAAGATGTTTTGGTTAGAACTGGGAACTGAACTCCAATCTCTCAGCTCTAAACACAGATGCTCTGTCATCCTTCGCAAATTACTTCTCTGCATTTTAGTGCTCTACCTGGAAGATGGAAATGCACTTCCCTTCTCCCACCTTTTGTCCATCTTCCCTATATATTCTGCAAGCTCTCCAGGATAGAGATTATTACTTATCTAACAGTACACTGCCATACACAGGAGGTCCCGAGAAAAAAGGTAAATGAATCCAGACAATATTACATTAACGCTGCAACATTGCTCCTGCTACTGGAACTAGTGTACTAAGAGCACACAGCTCAGCATTTTACTGTGTAAATATATCCTTAACGTATGGGTACATACCACAATACGGAAAACAACTAGCATTAATAAATTTCTGTTCACATTAGTCAAGAAAACACACTTGTTAGCAAGGTTTCCTCTGCAGCAAGTTCTCTGTGGTGACAGTTCCAGTAATGTTTAATATTTTAGGGCCCAACTTTGTGAGTCAGGAGCAGCAGGGAGTGCTCAGACTGAAAAAAAAATATCACTCCCTAATAATCCAACTGGTTAAATACCCAGAATGGTCACCCAGTTCAGCATCAGCCCTTTGGACACCAGGCATCCCAGCAACTGCAACAAAGAAAGTCAGGTCTCTAATCCTCAAATTGTGACTCATTTCAAACCCTGCACAGTTATGCACCATTTATACCTCGGAGAACAGCACCCTTCTCTCTCTCTCTTTTGAGCTCAGAGGTGGAGGAAGGAGGAAAGAAAGACCTAATTACTTTTTCAAATTTCTTTTTTTTATTATTATTTTTTAAACAGGGTACACAAAGGAACCAAATTCTTCCTTCGGACTCTTAAGCACTGCCCTTCTTTCTGCCTCTTTGCAACACAAGCTACCTCATGGCAAAAAAAAAATAGGAGGGAGAACAGATTTCTCATGTTAACACTTGCACAATAGGTTTGCCATTTCTACAGATTTCCTGCTTCCTAACTACAACAAAAAGAGTTAGATGCTTATTTTCCCCCCAATAATTGTCTCACATAAGATGGATTCAATTCCATGCCAAAAAAAGAAATCAGGCAACTGAATTAAGTCAGTTTCAACTATTTTCTTTTACTCACTGTTGCAGTGTTTCAAAGCCCTGTTCCTTGTACAGCAGCTCCTGCTTCATCTGAGAGAGTTCTCTCTTCAGCTTCTTAACCTTGTGTGTTAAATCAAAGCAAGAGTTAGAAAATTCCTCTTGTTAAACGGCAGAACACATGGCTTTGAACAATTAATGTATTCTCTACATCAAATGAGACAAAAAAAGAGAGTAAATTGCTCTACTGACACATATTAAAAACAAAAGGATCTGTTCTCTTCCTGATGTCTATGGGCAACATGCTTTAGTATTAAAGGGACACAAGCAGATTAAATCACATTCCTTATTTGTATCGATACCACACTGTGTTATTAAACCTGAGAGAACTTTAACAAGTAATTTACTTCTCACTTGTTAAACATGCATTCCAACTGTCCTACAGGGACATCCGTTTATTTTTAGGCTTATTATATTTTCACTTTTTCATTCCAGGAATCTCTCAAGTCATTTGCACTGTAAAAGACAAAGTGTGGGCTCTTTTTTTTTTTTTTTCCTCCTATGAACCATCCTTTTTTATAAAGCTTTACAGACATTGGATCCCTAAATATATAATTCACATTCATTTAATTCAAAGACGACAATCACTGAACACATTTGGATCGCAAATATATGCATCTATTTAATAGAAATGTCTTTGGCAAAACATTCCCTACTTTCCCTAAATTTGCATGCTCAATTGCTTTTTAATCTTAATATTGCTATTTCAGATGTTAGCAGATGTGAGTACACTACAAAATATTTATGAATCAAGATTAAATAAAAAAAATCCTCCATTTAATTTTTTATGTCATACTTCCCAAACGTACTAAAACAAAGTTTCTGGACCACCTATAAAAGGAGTGTACTTCAACACAAATTAAAATTAATCCTCAGCATACACATAGAGACAGAAATGCCTCCTTGAAATGTGGAGCCCCAAATTTTGGTATTTATACATCTAACCTGGCTCGTTTGCACTCTACGTACTAGCCAGATACTGTTAGGCTTTTTACCTTCCCAATCAGTAAGGTAAAAAAGGAAAAGCCTGTTGGAAGTCCCCTGCTCTCACCTACCACTGTGAAATTCTTGCTTGTTTTCACATAGGTCCTCAGGTATTCAACTCTTTTGAAAAATGAATTATATTAAAATGAAGAATTTGACCACTTTAACTGAAATTAATTTCAAAATACGTCTCCAAGACTTTTTGTATCCAAATCCCCTTAAACTTCCTACTTGGTGCTATTCTTCAAATAAAAAAAAAAAAAGAAAAGAAAAAAAAAAAAAAGAAAAAAGGCGAGATTCCCAACATGCCAGGTGACTAGAAGTACTGAGCATCAGCAGCTGCTGTAGCTTTCCAAGAGGCTTAAAATGCTTTGTATGTCTAAAATAACCAGTGATTTGCGGGGTTCTTCGTATGGGTTTGTGAATGATACTTAGGCATTCAAGTTTGTAGCTTCTGGCTAACAAATTTTCTGTGACAGAAATAAAATGCTTTCAATCTCCATTTTCTCCAAAGCAAAATCTGTTCTCTAGATGAGGGGTTAGGTTCAGGCTTTTGGAAACTATCATCACTAGTTGCTTTGCCTGACAGAAAACCGTTTTTATTTTGACCACAATAAATAGTTAGCATGATAAACAGGCAATGTCTCTAAGTATACATTCAGCGCTCCTTAACTATTTCTTCCCTGACTAGCACAAAAACCCCAAGAATAATCTCTCAAGTGTTCTGATCAAGGTTATAGAAAATGAAAAGATATCACCTTTATGTTCCAGGTAAAGTAATGTGTAAAATATGAAAGAAGTCCCAACTTTTCTGAGAAATACAGAATGGATAAACTTTTTTTTTTAAATCAGAAATATGAATTTAGAGTAATAGCAGAAGGCACACTGGATTTCAACTTAGAGGATTGCATCTCTCAGAAACCCTTACATTTTTCCTCAAGATGATCTTCTGAGTGTCCTCTGCTGTAATTCATCATCATTTCATTATCAAGAAATGTGAGTTAGGTACATTATCCTAGAAGGACATGACCTACATCATAATATAGACTCTTTGTTTACTGCATCATACTTGCATTAAACTATTCTTGTGCTCCTTGTCTTCTCCTTCCAAACTTTCATGTAACTCCTGCTTTTTCACAGCTCTTCACCTGTTTTACCCTTCACCCCCTTCCTGCTGCTTCTGCACATCATCTTAAGTCACCTGACAGGCCTCTCGCTTCCTCCTTCAAGCAGGCTCCTGTGCTAACCCCCGTCTATTCCCAGCACTCAAATACTAATGGAACAACAATGACAAATGACAAAAAACCCCTCTTGTTATTTTATAAAGGTGCATCCCCTACTCGCTGCATATGCATAAAACATACTGTGATCACGTATGCTTTATGTTGTTTGAATTATCTTACCGATTACTAATTAAGACCCCAAATGGCCTGACTAAAAGTCCACTGCAGGATCAGATCCTTCAGTTTTAATCTTTTGAGAAAGGTCCGTCTTCTCCTGCTTATTTCATTTAACAGCTGTCTGATTTCTGTCGTATTTTCTCTACGACCTATTGCACAATAGGCAATTCGTGTATCCAAAAGGCTCCACATGCATGTGTTAAGCACAGCTAACAAGGAAAAGGTCAAAGGCCAATTCAGAACTTCCTCGAATGCCAAGTTTCCCCGTCCAGCCACCATTAACCTGATGATACCAGTAAGCCTCAGCCAGTGTGAGAGAGAAACAGGTTTAGCACATCTGACCTAATAGTTCACTGAACAATACGCAAATTCTAACTAGCTGGCTAGCAGCTTACTAATGACTAACTTTGTTTCCCATTAAGTCCACACATGCATATACTGTAAAATGCCAAAAGGTGGCCTATTAGCAAAGCATCTTCAAACATTCAAATAAAGGTAAACTATGATAACAGTCATACCTCTCTTGCCATCTTCCATGAAAACCACTTTCCAGCCCTAGCATCACAGGGCTCCACTTTTTCTTATCTCAATGATTTTCATATCCAGTGGCTTTGGATGACAACACACTTTATGCTGATACAGATATTCTTGGACTCGCACCCTTCTAAACTCTGCAGACAAGATTCAGGTCACCTGCTTTAGGCACATATGCAACCTGGACTTTGCAATGCCAATAAATCAGATGTTGGGAACCAACAGGATATTAGGCTCCTTGACTCCAAGAAACAATGAAGAGAGGAAAGCACCTCCAAAAAATGAATTACTATGATCAACACATCTGCCTCCCTCCTCAGTGAACAGACAAATTGTAGATCTGCAGCCAAGAGGTGATTCAGTGTTTCTGCATCTTGAGCTGGGAGGTGATCAGAGCTAAGTAACAGGAAAAACTGAGCACAGGACCGTGTCTGAATTTTCCCCTCTTTGACTTGTAGGTGATTATATTTAAATTTGATCATGTGTTCTGTTCTTCAACAACACTGATAATTTCCCAAATATACTAGTGATCTCCTGGCCAAAGGGAACATCTGTTACTGCTCCACTCATTTTAGAAAGAAGCTCTCGCCTTGTCTTTTCATTCTTGTTCCTGACAGAGTCCTCACTGCTGTTGATTCTCCCTACTAAACTTACAACGTTTTTTCTCCCCTCTCCTCCAGTGTTGAAATAAGTTCTCTCACTAGCCACCTTTCCTTATCCTTAAAGGATAAGGGACTACAAATTGAGATTGGTAAGGATGAACAGGTGTACAAGCAGTCAGGAGAGCAACATCCGGACGCCAGTTTTACAGTGTATTCCATCCCTGATTTATACTGGGTTTTAAAATTTTAATGAGCTATTCCACAGTTCCTTTTAAACATTAATTGTTTAGAATCCTAATCATAACTCTTACTCCAGGTGAAGGAGGATGTTGCTCTCGGAGGCTTCTATGAGTGCTGCTCTGTGCAGAAACCAGGAGGGGGCAATGGAAGAGCTGAGTAACTGCTATCGCTTGCGCTGCTTCTGCTACCGCAGAGTCTGTATTCCAGCCCTCATCGAAGGACTATGCTGTGAGGTGCTGCCTTTTTAACCTGCATGGTTTAATCTAATTTTTTTCATTACTAACTACTACAGAAAGCCTAGGCTAGCCATCAAACATTATATGCCACAGCTTAAATAAATGAACTCCCTATATAGATTTTAAATGTCTTCCACACCATTTCCTCTTTATTCAAGATAAATTCACTAGAGACTAACCTGTGAATGAAAGTTCTTTATATGGAGTCTGTTAGTGACCATACTGAACACAGTTGACCAAATAATGGATTTTTGTTCATTAGCAATTTCAAAATGCAAACACAAACTTTCATTCTTGATCTGAACCATTCCATTTTGACAAAACAGAGCAAAGTTTCACACCATTATTGAAAAGTGTTTTTTAAACCAACAGAAATTTGTGAGGCAGTTCATGTAGCTAATGGTGCATTTCTCACAGAAGAAAGACTGTGTAAAAACAATCATCTAGCTGCAGCTCACCTTGGTCTATTACTTTTCTATTTTCACCTAAAGATTTTTACTCTTCCTTTTAAAAACAAAAGCCTACAAGTGAAAATAGTTATCAGATTTATTTAAACCCACATCTAATTAGAATATCTGTCAAAATTTCCCCAAAATCTGTTATCTGAAAGTAACAGAGCTTTAAAAATTCATTAAAAACCTCTGAATGGTATTTGATGAGAATATTAGGAGGTTTCAGTACCAGGGTACAAGATACATCTGCTAGTTCAAGCTTTGCTTATTCTATAGTCATAAACTTTGCACACAGAATACAAATTAATATGAGTTAAGCACTCTCACCCTTAATCTTGTAGTGGAGATTTCAGCCTTCAGAATGTCAGGGTCATACTTTGTGCTTGATGAGGAACCTGAGAACACTTTTTTAAAAAGACAAAAAAGGACAAATATTTAAGTACTTTTAAACCATTAATTAATCCCTTCCTTGATGAATCCACATTGATCTAAAACTACAAAGTGCAGAAAAACATATAATACTTCTAAAAAATATATCCTTTTATAGAGTAGTCAGCATTGCAGGATGGCAATAATTAATGAATAATCAAAATTTCCCCGTTTTCCCCTACCACTATTTGGTATCTCTCCTCCTTTGCCTATCCCAGGATCCTAAAGTAGCATCTCATTCTCCCTGGCTTTCTATCTCCTGCTTTCTGTTCTCATTCTTCTAGCTGAGCCATCTTGCGATCACCTCCTTCTGGAAGCTGTAACTTCTAAGGAGATTTCTGGAAAGCAGAAGATTTATTCAGAAGCCTCAGAGGTCTGCCACTCAGTTCTTCCGCAGCTGCACATGCTACTTTTATCACACTATCTAAGAGAGATGTTTGGCCACCGACAGGCCTCTGACAGCACTTTACTACATGCCAATTCCTTGCCCAACCTTGCAACATGTATCTCTACTTCACCCTTGATCACAGCACACAGGCTACAAAATTATTGCATGCTATTCTTACAAAGCAGCAACAAAATTCCCTCCTCCGTCTATTGCAGACACCTGTCAACACAGTAGGGTCATTTCAGTATGCAGCCATGAAGCGCAAGAGATCCTATTTACTTTGAACCTAGATCTGGCAGAATTTTGTTCTGACAAGCTGCATGACAAAATAGATTTCAGAGCCAACTGCTCTAAACCACGGCTCAAAGGAGTTCAATTGTATCAGAGAGAAGAGGGTTCTCTCCAGCAGAATAGCTTTATATTAAAAAAAAAAAAAAACAAACACAAAAACCCCCAAGAAGTAGGGATGCTATCTCTAAAAAAGCCAGAGTACAAGGTGTTCATAGCAAACCTTGAAAACCCATCCTAAAGAGAAACAGGATCCCCTGCAAGGCACAGATCAAAGAAGTTACATTGTATTCTCTACTGTACTTACAGCTTGTACGAGAGCTTGATTTTTCTTTGTAGGCATCATTCAACCGTACATACTCATCCAGTGCAAGTGCTAGCCTCTGTTCTTTCACCTGGTACAGTTCTTTCTGAGTACTGAGAGCATCCTGGGCTACCATAAGATAATCTTTTAACATTCTCTCTTGTTCTTGCCTCCATTGTTTCCTGGGATCTTCTATTTGTGTTGTTTCTTTATAGGAGAAAAAGAAAGGATTTAAAGAGACCTTTGCTGAAATCCGTTCACAACTAAATTGTTTCTTTGCCTGTAATCCACAGTTACAGAAGTGTAAACCATAGCTTATCTTTGGTTACTAAGCAGATGCTCAATTTTACTTAAGTTTTTCTTTGCCACAAGAGCGTGTGTAAGAAACAGTATTTAAGGGATCAATTGCAAAATTAGGAATTAGGGTACAACAGGTAAATGCTTATGTAGATCATTCCCACATCTTCAACCTTAAATTAATAACATCCTAAAACTCAAGAAAAAGCTATTTTTTGCATAAGAGTATTTGGAAATAGTTGGAGTAATAACGCCTTTCAATGACATCTTAA
The DNA here is from genome assembly GCF_965638725.1 of Aptenodytes patagonicus. Taxonomy (NCBI): domain Eukaryota; kingdom Metazoa; phylum Chordata; class Aves; order Sphenisciformes; family Spheniscidae; genus Aptenodytes; species Aptenodytes patagonicus. Next base: position 37,990,268 of record NC_134952.1, read on the forward strand.
AATTGAATGCATTTCTGAACAAAAATGAAAAGTAATCTTAGCTATTACATTTTTTCAACCCCCCTCCTCCCCACTTCATTAATTTTTACAACCATATGTTATTCATGTTTTCTAATGGTTATCTCTCTCCTTTCCCTCTACAAAAACACTTTTATCTTTTCCCCTGTAACTGAACTAACAGAACATTAACTCTCCAGATCACCTCACCTAACTCCATCCCCATCCCTGCTAGGCATCTGATGCAAGATACAACTTTCTTTTATAGTCAATAGACAGAGAGTGTCGCCCTCAGAGGGCACTTCACTCCATCAAAGACAGGTGCCCAAGATACGTGGGACCGAACTGCCTTTTTGAGGTGTGTACTTCTTCCCACTGACTACCCAGGGAATATAAATGAGTAGGCTGGAACAGGCCCTTAATTCACGAAGGGCTTCAGGTCAACCATTTTAACTCCAGCAGCCACAGAGAAGACAGACTTGCATAGAATATGTAGACAAGACGATTAGACATAACATAGTGGTGTGTATTAAGAAAGTACGTGATGAGATCAATCTAACTGTAGGTTTTAAGATTTTTTTTTTTTTTAATGTAAACATGCAAAGAGGAAGAGTTAAGGCTGAATGTTCAATCTTATCATTAATATTTCCTGACTTAGTTCAGCACTTTTTGAAGCTGTATAATGAATATTCTTCCTTTAAAGCTGTACTAAGTACAAAAACATTCTCACAAGACATAGCCATGAAAAGTTTGAAATGCAAACGTGCACCACACTGCATTTTCTTTGTAAGTTACATACTATAAATCTGCATAGATCTACAGAGATAAAAAGTAACATTCAGTACCAAAGTATTTAAGTGCAAAGTATTTACTTCAGAATTTTTCTGCAAAAAGGAGGAGGAAAGTTTATTCTGTGGGTTAGATTTCTGCCACTTTAGTTCTCTGAATTGCTTTACTGTGAGAACCAATGCGGGGGACGGGATGGGGGACAGACGGGAACACATGGCTGAAGACATGGGGGGAAAAAAGAACTGCAGCAGAACCAACCTGATTGCTCTAAACTGTAGCTGAAGTGCACTCTTGGGGAGAAGGCACTCTTTCAACTCCATATATGAAAACAGATCTTGTAACAGCAAAAGCTGATAAGGACAGGTTCTGGTTAATAACAATTTCCCATACTGACTGACTACCAGTTTTTCAAAAGCTTTTTTTGGTGTTAATATCACATAAACCAAAAGACATGCAAATAAAAAGAAGCATCCCATAAAACTAACCCTGGAGAATCCTAAACTGACAATGTCTACGGAACTACTGATGCTTTTAAAAACAAATACACATACATTCCCCACCCCCCCCACCCCCCCCCGCCCCCATGCTGGTGACCCCCTCTACCATTTACAAACATGACAAGCTTTTGTATTTCTACTGGGTAAAGGTATCTCTTAGATGTACACAATGGATACATAGAGAGTAGAAATCACATAAACCCAAGTGTGGTGCGTAAAAGATTAAAGCAGAGAAAGCTTTATACACAGTTGGTTTTCCAATAACCCCAACAGGAACACTCTCTCCAAAAAACTAACTATAGCTACGGACACACACACACATATATCCATGTTTATAGCCACCTGCTCTTTTCCACAAAGATATCAGGCACACAAAGAAGCAAATCGATAACTTTTCTCTCCTAAATGGTCAACACATGTCCCTATCCATAGCCACTTATTGCTGTTGTGCTTTAACACACCTCCACATTCACAGTTATTTACACAAGATAAGAAGTGCCGGTTTCCAGAGCTGTCCTTTTTTGTGAAGCAGGATGAAGAGCATGAAGCAGGATTCTCATGGGTCAATGATCAAATAGGATAAATGCAGTTATGTTGGTTTTTTAGAAGAATGTAATGATGTGATGGTGTTTTAAGAGTGCAACCAGCAGCCACCAAATAATCTTACAAGATTGGAAGGTCTCATCTTCGAGCATGTTGTAGGTAATTGCCTTGTAGGTTTTATGTGAGGATTGCTCAACATGCAGCTCAAAGACCAAATGTAGCCTGCAGAGTCCTAAAACGTGGCCTACAGATGCCCTGTCCTTGTGACTGCAAGAGAAGGACAAAGCTGATCAACAGCAGATTATTTTGTATTGCTGACAAATACACTCAAACATTTTCTTTCTGCCTCTCCAAGCTGCACGTGCAAAACAATACCATGATTGTATGAGCTAACATCTTTTATACTGACAGTCATAAATGAGTTAAAGGTAACCCTGTGTTTTAAAAATTGCACACTGTAACTTCAGCATACTGAGGTTTGGGTATTTGCCTGTGTAGGTACAATGACTGGCCAAACTATTCTCAGCCAATTCTATCTGCATGTATTTTATTCCGGAACAAATGCATTTTATTCTGGGAAAATACACAATCCTGGAAAAAGCAAAGCAGTACTGGAATGACTACCCCAGAACTGTTACTCAGCTTTTACCAAGCAGAGAAGACTCTAGAGTATTTTTCACTCTATGTCTTCTTAAATATTATGAAATGAAAAACCCCAAAAAGCGTATCACTTGTTTGGCAAGTTGTTTTCATATATATATATATATGTATGTATTTTTATATATATGTATTTTTTAATAAATATAAAAACGTGTGCCTGTGTAGCAGCACCATACGCTTGTTCATTTATAATTTTCAGTTGTCTCAATTTCAATCAGTAGGTTTACCCCACAGAGAAAAAAAACAAAGAACTATGGATGATATTTCTTGTACTGTAGTGCTGCATTTTGAAAAGTATGTTCATTTGAGCACATGTACCTTCCAAGACCCAATAAAATTTTTTAAAAAGCAGAGTTGTCCTTTCAAAAACAAATATTTAGACTTCTCAGAGTAAAGCCTCACAAAGATAAAGATTCTTTTCCTTGGACGAAAATGTTTGAAGCACCTACTGTTAAGGTCAAACTTGTATACACAAGAACATTATTGGGATAGTTACATGCATGTCATTGTGGGAACAGCTTGCTGAACATTTCAAAATGAGATGTGAAGCCCTTCACATGCTTAAATCAAAGAGTGAGATTTAAACCACAAAGGGCATTCAAACATTTTCCTAGCCTTACCATTCAACAGCTGATGTAAAATAAACTTGGAAGATCTCATTCCTTTTTTAGGGCAGATAAATGTTTCCACTGGTGACTGCAACAGGATGCATTACAACCTTGTCTGCAGCAGATACGAATCATGCAACAAACAGATTGCTAGCTAGACAGATGGGGAGATTTTTTTTCTGCTGGCCAGGGGAGGAGTAAGCACTGGTTATGAACACTGGACAGAGCTGTAGGGTTGTATCTGTTCTAGAAAATGCTAACTGGACTTCAGTGATCAGCAGTGGAGAACGAACAAACTACCCCCCTGAGCATGTCCTCTCCAATACTTTCTGCATCACCAGATAGCTAAATTCAAGAGTTCAGCTGTTTCTTCTAGAGAAAATGAAGACGATACGCTGGCCATCATTTTCTGTGGCATAAACTTAGATATGAACTAAAGGAATCTCCTTAAGATGGATCTTTAAACAACTAAGAGTTGTACATCAGGCTCTACCAAGAGCACTGCTTAGATTTCAAAAAATCTTTATCTGCCAACTTCCTCTGCAATGCAATTTTCACAATGCAAAATAATGATCCGTAGTAACAGAATGAGGAGGGTGGTGGCACGCTTAATATTCAGGTTACACATTCCTAATTTCACTTGGTTTTAGCGTCATTTGGCAAAGCCACTTGCAAATCAAATTTACTCAATTCTATTAAGAGATCTTGATTTAAAACCAATTAATTTAACTTTAAATAAATTACTGCAAGTGCATAGTTAATAAATTTATAAAAAATTATAAACAAGCAATTTATTTCCTCCTGTTTTTAAAGGTCTGAGTGACTACTCACGCTGGGGGGAAATTCTGTGAGACAGAAAACACTTGAGGTCTCGCCCAGCGGAACCACACAAGTGGCAGGATGGCACGCTCCACCCAAGGACGTTCCTGTGCACTGAAATGATCACAGCCCTGTAACGTAGAAAAGCAAGCTGCGCTGGCTTTAATCATACTGCTATTCATGAAATGCACTCCTCCTGGCTCACTGCCAGCCAGGTTTGATGGACTTAAACTCAGCAAAGAATTTGGCCCAAACAGTAATTCAAAACCAAAATGCCAGGACTGACTTTACGCCTTGAAAGTTTTGTTTATTCCTTTGGCTAGAACTTTTTTCAAGGGCAGCAATGTTACGCATGTTCTGCGTAATTATACATAAGATAGGATACAGGCAATAGTCAGGCATGCCATTTTTTTAAAATGAGATATTTTCATATGTTATGTTCCTGTCTGCTATCAAGAAGCTCTGCCAAATTTTTACAGTCTACTTGAACAGAAGGAAACTATTACCTTATCAGCAGTAGATCGTATTTCCCTAAAATACACGAAATTAAAATCCCACTAGAAAATCCCACAGGGAAGGGAACGGCTCCCTGACGCCCTACTGCTAGACAAGAGAGAATCGGACATTTTACTACAGGATTAACAATATGTGGAAGCAATAGTTTTCCAACGTCTCCCCTTGCCAAACAAAATAATAGCATCGATTGGCTCTAGAATGACCCACATGTAAGCTCTCTTCAGTCAGACACATTGCATTTAGGCAACACAGTTACAGAACAAGTACTCTCAAGGGGTCCTACTTAAAAAAATGCCGGAGATGCTAGATTGCTACTTGAGAAGGGCACATACATAGCAAGAGGAGAGAAAATCGTGGCATTACACTTTTCATCCTGAAGAGAGAACTCTCATCTGTTTAAACACACGCCCATATTATTCCAGTTTGTAAACGTAGCAGAACCACCCTCTTAGAAGAGAGGCTATTCCAAGGGAAACTAGTTGACCTGGCTAGAAACGAGGACCAGTGACCTAAGATCTGTAGGGAGAGGAGCAGGGGGGAATTGTATGCCACAGCTGGAGCTGCTATAATAGCCCTCCTTTTTGGTAGTGATGGCTTCCACCATGTCACCTCAACCCACACTCCCCAACGTTACACATGTTCTCTTTTGCACAGCCTCTGGTGCTCACTCAATCCAGCACAAAGCCTATTCAATGCACTAAACCCACCCAAATGCTCACTGGCTCCAAAAGATAACATGAAAGCAGATACATCATGTTCTGGCAGGTTAGGTGAGTTGTGCCGTGTTATCAAAGGTCCAATGGGCCAGTATAAAGGAGGAGGAAGAACCCAGCTGGGGAAGGAACTAGACATCCTTTTTTTGGCAGCAGCAAGCCTACTTATAGATCTACTCATCCATTAGAATCTTAAGTATGGATCTACTCATCAATACCATGCACCTCCTCCCTCATATACCAACTTACAGGAAAGTTTCCAGACCTGGAAACCAGAAGTACAATACAAGACAAGAGGTGGCAAAACTGCAGTGGCTGAGTCCTGAAAAGAGGGTGGTTCTGACTGATGCAGAAGTGTGCCGCGCACAGACGGCTGTGCTCTGGGCTGCACCATGTCACAACCCAGCCAGGTACTCTGTGTCAGGGTGGCAATTTCTCTGCCTCAAATAGTAAGTGATGAAAAGATAACTCCATTACACTTGTCATCTCTGGTTATCTTGCATAGTAATTGAAGGACTCCTACCTCCAACCAAACAGAACGCCACCTTCAAGAGAGTAACACAGGCCTCAAAACCTCAAACCCAATAGCTGACTACATTCAGGATCCCTCATCACTGGTGCTTCTCCTGAACCCTAGTGGCTGAAGAAAGTGTGCAAGCTAAACCCAGACTGGTTTTTGAACAGCCCCCAATGCCTTTGCTGTGGTAGGATTACATCCTACTCCACAGAGGTGGTTTGAGAAGGAGGGGATACCTGGAAAGCAGCCTACTGCATGCTGAAGGCAAGCCCCTGGAAAAAGGGCTGCAGGCAAGCCAAACCGGGGCCAGCTGCACCGAAGGAGAATCAAGATTTCAATGGTATCTTGCACAAAAATGTCTCAAGATGGCACAGACAAAATCAACAACAACCCTTTGACATATAACATCAGAAGAGGAAAAATAGTGTCTGCTATCAACCATCACAGGATAACGCCAGTTAGCTTAGTGGTGGGTGGTGAAACCAATTTTATCAACAACATTACGTAATCACTATAGATACGTTTATTCTACAAGTATGTCCCACGTTTCTTGATAAACTGGCTTTCAAATCTCCAGTACTTTTGCCTGCAGTCAGACAAAAATACACTTAGAAAAAAAAAAAAGAGTGCAAATATTACTTCATTGTACTTCCACTGGCATAACAAATATTGCAGGCAACGGAGATGCAAATCTTAACGAACAGCAAAGGAGCAAATGTACTAGCACTAGTTTCAGGGAGAATAACCAAGTGTTACTAGACTGGCTTAAGGAATGCACTTTATTGTTTACATACCAGAGGCTTTCTAAATGCATTTTTTTCTTATTCCTTTTTCCCCCTGCTTTTTAAAATACTTACAATTCAAACTCAAACAACAAGAAAAGCAATTTGTACCCAAAAATTTGAGGAAGAATTCACAAACAAATATTATATCATTTCACACTGATATATTTGTTCAATAGGTAATAAAGAATAGCACATTACAGAGACAGCAGTTTCAGTAAGACCGTGCAGCCCAACAAAATGACATATACAGTGTCTTAAAAATGATCTAAAACATTGCTGGATACTCAAAGAAAAATCACATTCTACCACATAATAAGATGGAATATGGGTTCTAAAGAGAGACATGAAGGAAAATTACGTTATTCAGAGTATGCTCTGAACTGAGCTCTCTACAGTTTGTTTCCTGCCATAGAACCTGCACACAAAAATGCCTCCTCTCTTCCAGATACCTTCTTCACTTTTCCATAAAATAATTCTGTGCTTGAATTTGAGTAATGAGATAAAATGAGAATGTTTTCCAGCTATACTGTGCAAGCATGAGCAGATTTCCAAGAAATATTTATTCAGAGATTTTTACAAAGAAATAATGAACATGTTATTCTTATGGCACATTAGTTTCCCCTAGATATCAGGTAGCATATGCTTGTATATCTCAGAGTCAAATGCAGTAGAAACCCTGAGCATTTTGCTCTACATTATCCAGTAAGTAGGTAATGTTCTACTGCTATGGCTATCAGAACTAAGACATAAGAAAAACATGCAAATATGATCTTTACATAAAAGTCAGCAGCTAAAATATTCTTTAAACCAGAGCCTTCATTGCTCGAGCCCTCCTTCTGAAGCCAGCATGCACCAGATTACTCTAATCCCTTCCTATAGCCAAGGGGCAGAGAAGATATCTTCAATCTTATTTATAGGTAAGATATACTGCACTTGGGTTTTCACCATGTGTGTTTGCTGACAGTAAAGAGTCTTCACAATTGTTTCCCAAATGCTTGCATGTCACTACTTGCTTAGAAGATGGTGATGGGTCATGGGAACAGTGCACATTTATGATCATGATACACCATTCGACTCCCTCAAGCTAATGGTAATTGCAGACTCATGGTGGGATTTTCAGATTTCTTCCTTGTCTGAAAATACAGTCTGGCACACTTTCATAGATGCAAATTTACTAGAGTCCCAGGCTGGAGCAGAGAAGAGTCAGTCTATCCACAGAAATCCCTGTGTTAGACAAACCAGTTGCACAGGCGTTAACTGGCACGAAAGCCTTTAAGATTACAACAAGAAATAGAATACCTGTAGTTAAAATAATTGTGTTATAAGTGTCAAACAGTGTAGGTAAATAGCTAGGCTTTGAAATTTTAAGAAGAAAGGAAACCAATTGGGGAAATAGGGACCTCCAGTGAATTCTGTTCTCGAGCTAAGCAGACACAAATCCCTCTACCTCTATGCTTCCTGATGTTTTAGCATCACTGACTCAATTTTCTTTTTCTTTGTGGATGAAACAGTGGTAGAAAGCAGTCTCTGGGAAAGGTGCATTCATGCTTCCAAAGTGGACAATTAAAACTAAGTAGGGAGGAGCTGCAGAAGCGGAAAAGGTAGATGTCCAACTCTGTTTTGAAGAAAAATGCTGGGGGTGGATGGCAGGGAGAAAAATCATCATATTGAATACAACGTACAGAGTGGCAAAAAGAAAGAGATGTGATGGTCTGAAATACTACTGGGCTAGGAGTAGCTATTCCTTCCCATCCTTATCTTTTAAATACTGTCATTCAGTTCCTTTCTGTTACCTTTGCCGCTAAACATTACTAACAGCAGAATACATGTTTTACAGGTTAACTAGATCAATGCAATGAAGAAAACAACCACTTGCCTGGTTATTCCTGAGCCTGAAAATAAGAACTGGAAGTAAAGGGGATAAGTTATTTAGGAATACATAGGATGCTGAAAGCAAGGCAGAACTTATCCCAGCCTGTGATTCCCTCAGACTATTCACGTCAAGCCAGAAGTAGAAGTTTCTCTTTCTTGCTCCCATTACCTCCACAGCTGTTCATCTACACGCATCCCATGCAATGGTCTGGATCAGAAAACCTGCGCAGCTGGGGGAAGGAAGAGGAGGTGGGGAACAACAACTCACACACCTCAGGAAGGAAAGTGCTTCCCCGTTGTCCATGTTTACTACACATCCTCACGCTGACACAATGTGGGAGCAGGAACCAGAGCAAGCAATGACTGCTACTTCAGCTGCCACCATCACTCCAGAAGTGCACCTGGAAATCACAGCCTCAAGAGTCAAAACTGCTTCATGGCAAGGCTGCACAGGGCACAGAACAGACGAAAGTTCAAGGGTGTCATTTCAAAACACCTTTAACCACGAAAAGCAGCTGTCCCCCGTCTCTTCCACCTGACTGTTCGTTCATTCATATCCCAGGTCACCTTCCCTCTCTTGCTTGCATAAATAGGGTGTGGGAAGGAGAACAAATAGCAACTTTTTTTTTTTTTTTCCCCCTACCGGATTAGTTTCAACTCGAATCAGCTCCCTGATCTGATTCACTGTCTGGCCATGCAAATGTTCATGCCAGTATAAGCAAAAACATTGCAAGGACAGAACAAAAGGCCAGAGGTAGCAGTAGAGCAGGACCAATTCTTTCAGAGATTATATCAGTTTAAAAGTGTTTGCAAATCCAAGCTCTAAGAGCATAAATGTTTGCATCTCAGCCACTTAACACCTGATGTTGAAAACCCTGCAGAAGAATTGGAAAAACGTGAAAGCGATGACTTTGCCTGTAGATATACGAAATAAAGTCGAGTAATAGGTTTGTGTTATTTTTGGTATTGCCTTGAGTTCCTAACCATGTTATTTAGCAAAATTAGTAAATGTTAGCAATTTAGACAGCTGAAGTAGATAAACACACGAGTACAGTACATACATGCAATAATGATTACAAGAGTGAACAGCATAAGCTATACAATCTATACTCTCCCAAATCACAGTAAGAAGGATCCTGTACCAAAGGTACTCCTCAGCCCCTGACCACCAAATAATATCCCTTCAGTCATCCTTCTAACAAAGGGCGCTACTGAACCACAGGGTAAGCATTTAGGTTCTTATGGTATTAGCTACCCACATCATATGCATGTTCCGCCTTGCCAGATGGCCTGTAATCTGGTCTCCCTTGAAGCTGAAAGCATCACATTAAAACTCCTAATTGGGGTAATATATTCATAAAGTAATGACCTCAGTCAGTGTTTCTCAAAGTGGGTTACATCATCCAAAAGGATGAGAAAGCTCTAAGGCAATCAGTAAGAGCTAGGAAAAAAACCCCATCTGTATTTGAAAAAAACTCATAAAAATATATAAAATTATAGAAAATGTGTGATGATAATAAACCCAAATTATACTTAAACATATTGACACCAAAAGCAAGTTCCTCAAGTCTGAGGGAGTGTTTTACAATTGCAGACTGTTCACAGCCAATTCTTACCCCTCTGTGGAGGAGAAACTGAGTTTCCACCGGCAGTTAAGGAAAGTAGGCTTTTCTCAGGTTTGTATGGGAGAAGGGAAGGTAAAGGTCTAAGACAGATAATTAGACAGATGGGGAAGATATTTAATTTTTTTTTTAAAGATATATTGATTTAAATAATTTTTTAAGAATTTAACCTTTCATTATAGAAATTTGGTAGAATTTTTAGAACTTTGCAAGCTCCAGTCTAGTACTGCTTTCTTGAAATCAGTGGGAGTTTTGCCAATATCCACCTTCAAGAGGAGCAGAATAAGTCCCACGCTGAACATTAATGGAAATTCCACCCTTAACATATTCAACCTTCAGTTTTTAACAGAAAAGGAGGGAACAACCATGAGTAGGACCACCTGAATTTACAGTCTATTGCACTGTGGTCTAGCCTGCTGCTCATTGTTTATTGGGTGTGTTTGAGAAATTTAACAAGATTGGCCAGTTTTACTACAACAGCTCCAAGTCCTGTGGACAATCTGAAACTTCACAGTTGTATCAAATGTAGCTTTGTACAGAGGCACAGAGTAGGAACAATACTGGAAAAAGAAATGAAAAAGAGGACAGATAATAGAGAAGCTGTTCAGAAGAATTAATTATGGGATTCAAGAGGAGAGAATCAATGGGCCTTCCCTCAAACATTTTGCTGAAATAAATCCATCCAGAAGGCATTGAACATGAAACGTAGTCACCTCCCCCGACTTAATACATGGGAGCAGGTTTCTGCCCAAGGCACTATCCCTCAAACTGCCATTTACGGGTCCTGAAATCCCGCTTTATGCAACCTCTTTTTAAGGCATCTATCCATTTGGTCCTCCTCCTAGCAGTGGGTGCAGTTTTCCTTTGTCCAGTAAAAGAGAGAATAACAAAAGTATAATCTATACAGGTGAAAGAGTAAAGAAGTCTTCCTTGTTCTAACATATCCACTGTCCTGACAGAGAATTTCAACAGTTCAAATCCAGAAAGCATATTCAATACATCTGAATTATTACACTGCTAATAAAGCAGTAAGCAGGTGCAAAAACTGCTTTCTAGAAAGGCTTTTCCCCTCTAATTATTAGTGACCTCCATACTAGAGATTTCAATAGCATCAAAACAACACATGCACCCCAGTCAGATGAAGTAGAAGTTATAATCTCCACATTTGGCATGTCAGACAAATGACCTGCTTATAAGACACTTAGGCAGCGTACCTCCCAGCAACTCAAGAGTACTCTCACCAAAACACTATGCAAAATACAGTGTACAAAACTAAAATATACCACTTTACAAAATCAGAAGTTTCGGTGAAATGGCTACAAAGCAACACATACATTACTATAACAGAAACCAAATGCACTGCTGAACAATGGATGGAAACCACTTTAAGTATACCAAAGTACACCACTTTGTCATCCATCGTAGGCATTAACATAATACAAAGAAACCTAGCTAATCACACTTATTTGTCCTGGCCACAGAAAGACACACGTACAGATGGATATACACAACTCTTCTGTATTAAGTGAAGCATTAGTGTTTGCAGGATATTAACAATTGTCAAAAGAATTCCAAGACAATGCTGTCCAAGCCTCAACATTTGCATGTGTGTGAAGCAGAACTTACCCACGAACAGCTTATAATATGCAGGAATTCACCTTCAATGCACAGAAATAGGATTTAAACATAAAGAAAATATTTAATATCTTTCAAAAAAAAAGGCAACAAAACTAAAAGGCTGAGATTTTTAGAACTCATTAAAAATTTTGAGCACGTATGGAATAAAAGAGCACAATTATCAGAGCAGTGATCTGAAAGCACTTTCAAAGTGCCCAGAAATGCGGATTGCCTGCTCAAAATTTTATAACTTTAAGTTTTATAGTTTTGGCCAAAGCAGAAGTTAGAGACAAGTTTCCTCTTATAATAGCATTTAGATTCAGAAGCAAATCCTTTTCTTTCTTCGTGATTTGAATTCAATCAGGTACGTCCCTATTTTTTAAAGTTCAGAAACGTTTAACACCACACTCCTCTGTAAGATCAGAGGACTCTCATTCCAATAAAACAAGGCTATAAAACCCCAACTGAGGTTACTGGATGGGATTCAGTTCAAGATAAGGTGTCTATCTGCAAGTGTTCAATAAGCACAGTAGATGTCTACCATCTCATTCTAGTTATCAGGGTTCAACCAACCAGTCCAACCCAACCAAAGGAGCTTAAATCAGCTCATCTTCAAAGCAGACACCCAACCAGGCAGCTACATCACACTTTACGTTACAGTGGCTGTACTGACTAGGCAGCTATTGACTACAAAAGCAGCTCAGACATCTCAGAGTTGATTCACTTGCCCATACATTTGAGATGCCACAGGGTAATGAGCTTCATCTCCACCTTTGTTCCAGAAGACCACTGGTCACTTACCGTCCATGCTGTATCTACTGACCTTGTGCAGTTGTCTCTGCTAACCTAAAGCATCTCAAATGGCCATAGACACCTTACTATTTTTTTAAGTAAGTACACAGCACTGCTAGCACAGATGCAGGCACCTATATTCAGGTATTGATCTCAAATGGAATCTCTTCTATTATGTTATTAAAAATAACTTCTGAGAAAATAGAAAAAGGTATCAATTAATATGGAGTAATGAACACATAAACAGAAGGTAGAAACACTTTCAGGAATATATTCATTTCAATAAGTCTAACAAGCATTGTATTTCAAATTTTGTATTAGTTTTGTATGGTTTAGACATAATTCCCATGCAATTAAAAATATATGTAGAAACAGATGTAGTTATTTTGTATCAGCAGATTTTCTTGTAAGCCTTTTAAAGCCAATAATGTTATACCAAAGGGCAATTTTTCCCCAGCATTTTGATTCACCATTCCCTTTCCAATTACTACAAAATACAGCATTATTTATAGCCTGAAATGTATTCTACAACATTCTTAGAACTACAGTACATTTGCCAGACCTCATATACAAGTTACAAATACCCCACACACACTCCATACTACCTTATCTACAATAGTTCCTTTCAGTAGTTAGACTGAAGCCAGTTTTTGTTACTCATGTTAAGACTATCTCCGCCAGTGCGCATTACTGAATATTTAATGGCCACCAAACATCATACACTTTACAGATACCAACAGATGTAAGCCATCTTTATTTATGACACATTACACGGACTTCTTCCACAGCAAAAGATGAAGAGTCGTATGAATAATTTTGAGCCAGCTATAATACATCTGCAACCATCCCCAACAAACCCATGCACACAAATGGGATAATTTGTCTACTGAAAATCAGAAATTGTTACTTTAACTACGCTTCTCTCACAAGAAATCTTTCCCTACTCCCAGTCATGCTTTAAAAGCTTCTTAAGAAAGTCTAATCATGACGTGCCTTCTTATATAATCAATATGGCAAATTGAAAAAATACTTACGGTTTATGTGATCAATGTAGTATACACCAATCTGAGGATCATATGCGGCTTCCCATCCCCATGGTAGTTCATCCCCAACACAATCCGCAAATGACAAGGGCTTTGTTAACCTAAAAACAAAGAAACAAGTTAAAGGTATAGCTTTTCTCTCTTCCATACGTATGTTTATTATTCATAATAATTCCTATTATGTCAGAAGCTAAAGTAAGGTAGCAGGGAGGAAGGAGAGCAAGTTTTTTTTCTCCCTCAAAGTTTAGGCTCTTGATTGTTTTTCCCGTTTCATCCTTCTGTATTCATTAACTCCAAGAACATAATATAAGTTATTGCAAACATTTTTCAGTACAGGCACTCAAGTGAGAAAATCACTGCAACATCTTTCATATTTGACAGTTTAAAATTAAACAATAACCAACAGCTTGTTAAAAAAAAAAAAAAAAAATCTACACTCTTATTCGTCCCCAGAAGAACTGGACCCTTCAACCTTGAGTCTGTGATGAGAGCACAAGATTTCAAGGTCATTTTCTCTAATGACCACAGACAGGAAACTCAGAAAAGAGAATATAACCACCTAAGATGCACTTAGCAGCACTTATCAATCCACATACTTGAATAAAATAAGCAGCAGTGTGCACAGAGTAGACATTTTATAAGTAATGGGCCTTAGATGTTCACATGGTGCTTTTTTCGGAAGACAGACAATTAAAGTTTTTCATTTTAATAATGAAGCACCTATTTGTTACAAGAAATAGATTGATACAATAATACATGGGCTCTTTTCCAGCTGAGGCTGAGCAAAGTTTTGCATAATTTTCTTTTTGCCTTTTGTTTTTTTAAAAAAGAAATGAGTACTGAGTTTCCTGTTGATAAACCCACAGATGAATGCCATGTCTGATATACTGATATATTTAATAGGAAGAACAAGAGAGTTAAGGTTTTATTGTCACCATAGTGACAATAAGATTAGTACATATCCAGTTTTAAAAAAAAAATCCTCAGAGTAAGATTATCAAAAGCAGTTTGTGGGACACACGAGCATCACCACCTTTGCTCACTGCCGCTTAAGTTCTATCATCTAAGACTGTTTTTTCATCTCATCATTAAAATTCTATACAAATAAAAAGCTAACAGTCTAATTCATGTATGCTTTTCGGTGTTTCAGTATTTTTTCTTCAATTAGTTTCTGACCAAAAGAAACTGGTTTATTGACATGTTTGTGAGGAATGAAAGAAAACAGTACATTTTACCTTCTACAAAATGAATTGGCTTTTTTTCTGTAGAAAACACCAGACAGAAAATACTTTACAAAACTATTGAATTAAATTCTTCATGCAGCTGAGAAAATAGAAATTTGAGCACAGGTTTGATTTAGAAATCATTGTCCCACAAATTTATTATTATTATTGATGGTATTGGATCTGACCTACCAATAGCAACACTATGGGCAACAGTAGGGCAACACTTTATTCCTCCAAACGAGGGTTGCAGAAATTACAAAGAACCAAGCTCTTAGGATCCAAAACCTTTTGAATTGTGATTTTTTTTCAATTTTTTTTTTAAATCATAAGCATGAATCCACTTTCTTGTATTTCTCCAAAGTTTACAATATAATCCTATGAAGGTTACTAATGTTTAATTTGAGGTCCTGAACACATTCACATGGATGAGGCAAATTCACTATTTATTGCCACTTACAAACTGCTATGCAAAACCACTAAACACACTGAAAACTACTACAAAATTCAGGTGAGGTTACCAATGTAGAACTAAGTCTGGATCACTAAGATATAAAATATGGATTATAAACAGCACAAGCAAGCTGTGAGAAAAGTTCTGTTTACTGGGAGAGATTCTCCATGAGAATGGTTAGCCACAGACACTTTTCTCAGTTGAGTGACAAGGTGTAGCTTCTGTAGTACCTGTTCTTCTCAACCTTAACCCACTATATGCTGCCTCACAGTCCAAGAGCTCCTTTTCTAAAGGAAATCTTAATTGGACATGACCCATCCTCCTCACTACGATGCAGGAGAGGACATGCCACTGAAGCTGACTGGGATAAACTCCCCAGTGATCTCCAGGGAAAGACCAGGTCTGCAGTAAGCCAAGCCTACCTGTTGTATCCTCTCCCACTGCTGACATATATTTTTAAATCCAGACATGGCGCTGCTCGGAGTGAGGCTGCTCTGAGAAGGAGCTCTCCAGAAACCCCAGCTCAGACCTGCCACTCTGCTCCTCACCCTCCTCCTCCTCTCCAGGCAGCAGAAGCTGTGCCGCCACGGCCAGGATGGCAGCTACGCAGCTCAGCAGGCTAACAGCTGGCCTGCAAAGCTGCAGCTGCCTAGCACTGCCATATCAAATACACCTGCCCAAATGCTACCTACTAATAATTACCAGCATCACTTCAAAGATTACTGTTTTGTTTGCAAATAGTAACAGCTAGAGAGAAACAGATGGCTCTTAGGAAAGCAGGAGATGCCCTTTAAAGCCAGGATAACGCACACAATCACAGCTTCAGCCAGGCTGTCCACAGCACGCAGCAGACTGAACACAGGGTACCCATGTCAGAGGGTTCCCAGGCCACCACTGCTCAGAGGAAGCATCAATCACGTAAAAGCAACAGCCCTTTGGTGAGTTTGGTTAGTCATGTGAACCTGTGCCAACTACTAGGGTTCATCTTGCTGCGAAGAAAGTCCTGCCTCAAATTAGATTACAAATGTGGATTTTCAAAAACCATTTCTTAAACTGAATAAAAATCAAAGTTCAATGTCATCCTTAGCCTTAATGTTACAATATTAACTCAAAACACAAAGTCTTGTAGTTCAAGTAGTAAAAATACTTGAAATACCATATAGTAGCATAGGATTCATAACAAACTAGTATAAACATGCCCAGATGGTGTCTAATAAATTCATTTAGAACTCTGCATAAGCACTTAATACTTTCAAAGATACACACCACAGTTAGCAACAATCACAAGATGTGATTTTTAAACCACCTCTACAGGAAGGATATAATCCCAATACTATCCTGGCTTTTCATCTGCACTCCACACCAATTTTATTTTTAATCAAATACTGACTACTTACTATTATAGCTCATTCTGTAGGTTAGACTGCAGACCACTCTGGCCATGCGGATGTTCTGCCCAGGTGTTATCACCTGTCAGAAATCAGACACCGTGAGAATGAATAGCAGCTGCTCTCTCATCCCAGACACTCCATAAATTAAAGCCACACTAAAAAACTGTGGAAAAGTACTTGAGTGACCCACTCTAGACCTTAAACAAAAGAAGAGGAAGGCAGAAGCCCCAAAGTACAGGCAGTACTGGACAAATTCTGCTCTGCTGGATCATGCTTGGACATGGCAGCCTTAAGATCTGAACTATGTCAGGACAACTGCTCCTGAGTAGATTTTTAAAAAATGAAAAAGTTTGTACATAACAAGATCGCAATTACTTAAGAGTGTTACACCCCCATGACTCTCTTTTTTGTTCCGGAGTCTTTTAATAGCACAAGATTTTTGAGCCCGACACGGACTTTTACAATTGAGCAGCAAGCAGCACAAGGTGATTTCAGGCTGCTTTGGGCCCTCAGAACTGTCTCAACATAAACAATATTTACTTTCAAAATACATATGGCAAATGGATGAGATTAATATGACATGAAGCTAAGTAAAATGCAGGAGAAAATTTGCAAGACAAAAGTTGAAAGCAAAGAGAGTTATGAGATGTAATTGGACCGGAAATAATACCTAGGAGCAAGGACTGAAGGAATCTTGCCTATGTGAAGATCATTATCTGTGACATAATAACCTATGATAGACGGACTGCTGTTATATTCATTAACTGTGACCCAAGAAAAATGAGGTTTATTGCACCATAATAGAGGATTAAGTGCTGCATCTCAGGGCACTGATATTCTGAGGTGGTTTATAATACTTTTTCAGCTTGTAGTTATCAATTTACATGTTCTTAAAAGAATGCCGATACACTAAAAAGGATGACTTAAAGTCCACATTTAAGATACTATGAAGTTTAATGAGTTAACAAATGCATATCATTAAGCTTAAGTATTCTCACCTATGAGCACTTTTTTTTTTTAACCTTATAGAACTCCTTCCAAGTGAAGACTAATTTATTAGCCTTTAGCTCATATACAACATTTTTATCTACTCAACCCCATATGGCTGCAACAGTCCCATTTCAGCTTACAGATTGAAGTGTACTCCCCAGACCAAGAGAATAAGAAGCAGGTGTGTGTAACGAGAAGTGGCTACTCTTGAGAAAACCAGGAAGCATTCTGTAATGCCATTATGTAGACAGTATATAATTATGTTATTGCCAATCACTTCACAGATGCCCTGGGAAACCTAGGCGACAAATACAGCTTACAAATTGAGAAGCTGTGTTACCACCTCAAATCAACATTTTTCTTTAAAGTTTTCAAAATACAAAGTTAGCTAAGACCTTAAAATGTAGGTTCTACAATGATGTATGTGTTATCAGTAACAGTTGCTATTGCATCTGCAGCCATGCCTATAAGTCTATATATGCATCTAAAGTTAATAAAGAGGCTGATGATACTGTAAAACAGAAACGTAACTACAGACTGACGGATTGTCAGTGCAATATTGCTCCATTTGGACAATTTTGTGCACTCTCTTGTTTGATGTACTCCCTAGACCACAAAAATACGTATAAGAAAGGTTTCCTCCTAAGGTCAGGGTCCACAAAAAATGAGAAATTTACTACAAATGCTAGTGAATGCTGTCATTCTGTCAATATACGGACAACCCATGGTATTTCACACTTCTGTGATCTGAGATTATCAATGTGCATGCTCTTAAAAATGTATACATATATACACACATACACACACACATATGTATATACACACATACACACATGCAATTTTCAACACATTGTTCTATGCATGAGTAATGCTGCGTTCTGCTGTATTCCTTCTCTGACTCCTTTTTTGTCCAAAATCTGTTCAGGATGAAATCAATTGTAACATTGAAGCAGAGGTTACCCATGTTATGATTAGGACCCTACTTTATCAGCAGGAAACTCTGGACTTCGGTCTTTGTTATCTTCTAAACTCAGCTGATACCAGCATCACTGACATCTTTAGCATACTTCAAGACCTGATTTTATCCACGCTCAGAAGTATTATGTGAGTACAGTTTGAGATGTTTTGCTTAGATAGAACTATTTGTGTCAATTTTGTAAGACCATTTTATTGTGATTTATGATATATGTGATGGAGGGTGGGGGGAAGAGAGAAAGGTTACAGTAGGCAGATCTGAGAAAACAGTTGGGCGGGAAGCTGGGGAGGAAGACACAGACCAAAAAAACCCCACAACAAATCTGAGACTGTTCTATTCCTCAATTCGAAAGGAAGAAAATGCAGGTTGGTAAGAGATACATTAAAAATACCTGAGAATTATGAACACGTTAATCTTAATCTCTTTCAAAATGACTTCCAAGAATACCTCCTTTGCTGTATGGTGCTTGACCTACAGTCAAGACTTGGGAGTTTTGAATTCAGTTGAATTCAATGAATTATAACTAGGGTCAATGTTCAACTTCTACAGCAACTTCAACATGCATTTGAAAACTTTCTCCAAATCCCAATTATCCCCTACCCAAAATGACCTCATGTTCTTTGCCATGTAGCAAGATCTTGTGTGAAACTTACATGAAGTGTTGTACAGATTAAATTTCGCACCCACTCATTCTTGTACACAGAATCATATATAGTGATGGACATTGCATATTATTTACTTACTCTTACAATGCAGCACTGGCTATTACTTTTTTTAAACAGACTCCCAACCGTCTGAAAAATATACCTCTACTCTAGAAATTGAGAGGACAAAACAGAAGTTACTATTTAGAGGTGCAGGAATGAGCACCTATTAAAACATAACTGAAGAAACCCAATGATGGAAGGACCACATGCACACTTACCTGGAATCTGGCTCATTTAGCTACATACACCCTTACAGAAGGGTGTACAGATGACTTAAAAATAACACAATACAACAGTAACACAACTTCTTCCTCTGAGCACTTCCCCACAAATATTTTCAGTTAGCACAGTAACACAGAATAGGAACATATGATCAACATCAGCTAATTTCTTACTTTATTTTGCAAAAGGACAACTGAAAATATTTACTTCTTATTTTGATCCAGTAGCTCAAGACCAGCAAATGTAAAAATTTAAATCAACTGATCAGGCAAAGGAATGTATAAGAGCAAGAAAAATGTTCTAAATTCTTCACTAGAACTCCTGAATTCAGTGTTCAAGTTGGCTCTTAAAATCAATTCAACTCTTACCTAACTTTCTAATGCTATAGGCATTGTGATTTTGAAGGATCTATAAACATGTCTTCTAATCCCATCCCAACTATCGTCCCAAATGTGGATTTTACTCACTTCAGGCACCCAAGATAGATTTCTTATATAAAAACTCAGGGGTGCAATTCATCCCCTTAACTTCAAAAGTTAGTTATCTAATCTGAATTACTCCTTTAGGTTCCCTAGAGGGACTGATTCAGCACATCTATTTAGATTGAAGATAAATCACCCTTAATGTTTCCCTCTTTTTCTACTGACTACAGAAGGAGTCTGAATGCAAGGCTCCTTAGCCTATACAAGCTAACTAAATTTAAGCGGGATGAATACTGTACAGCAGACAGAGTGCATATAGAACAGCAAAAGAGACCAAGCTGTAGCTCCACATTGCAGGTCAAAGTTAGAGAGAGGCATTGCCGCTCCCTATGGCTGAGGTCGGTATCCATTAACAGCATATAAGTTACCTTACATCAGAAGGACAATTTTCTCTTCTACAAATTACAGTGGCTGAAGCTGCAACAAAATGCACTTACTTTCTATAAATAATACTGCTGTCACTTTCCTAACGTTAAAAAGTGGTAACTGGGCCGTTTACCTGTAGAAAGGGGCAGAATTTACATGCCCATAAAATACCCTTTTGCCATAGTCTTTGTTCATTCAAGTCTATAAACTAGCAAATCCCACGCACAATTTCTCTCTCCAGAAAGCTCATTCACGAGTCTGTTGACAGACAGGATTTCAGCTTCTAAACACCACGTTCTTAACACAGTAGTGCCTCCTGTTCAGATACCAGGCCAAGACATTATGTACAAGCTTTGTATTGCTTAGGTACATTCTCTTTTAATAAGGGTATTATTAAGATATACTGCTACTTTATTACAGGTTTTATTTTGAAAGAGTACCTAAGTGGACATCAGTACCACATTAGAACACGTCAAACAAGGAGTAGCATGGTGGCAGCCCCTGTTTTAGCATAGTGGTGTAAAACAAACAAACATGGTAAGGTCATGAATCTGTTTACCTCGTTCACAAGATTTATGCAACCAACCATTAACAAATGCCTATGTTTAAAAGACAGCAAACATGCATGTTACCTTTTCTATACCAATACAGAATTACTAAGAGTAGTTCAAACTAAATGCCACCCCATTCTTTAATTATGAAAAATTCTCAGTAACATTAAATTATGCTGCTCTATGCCTATAGCCACTAGCATGTGCACCATTAATCTGTTTGTTTCATATTACACACGCATGCACACAACAGTACAGGTTTACAGTCAAAGGTTCCTAGCCACACTCCTAGCATTTAGATGTAGCAATCAGCAGTACATTGACAGTACCATGCCTTTGCCACATTGCACCTCAACCGGATACTCAAAAACTAACTGCAGAGAATAAAGCCACAGAGGAGTTATACACTTTTAGGAGACAAAGATTTATTAACCCCATCAGCAAGTATTTCCT
Organism: Aptenodytes patagonicus; assembly: GCF_965638725.1. Taxonomy (NCBI): domain Eukaryota; kingdom Metazoa; phylum Chordata; class Aves; order Sphenisciformes; family Spheniscidae; genus Aptenodytes; species Aptenodytes patagonicus. Next base: position 38,011,473 of record NC_134952.1, read on the forward strand.
GTTTTCCAGATTTCAGATCATTTTGCTCCTGGTAATACAAAGATGGGTAAAACCCAGTCAAATTTGTGTAAGAATGGAAACTTGAGATATGTGGGCACTGATTCTAGTTTTCTAAAAAAACATAGGGGTATAGTATCATTTTTAATAGCTGGCAATTTCTATCCTATGATTCTTTTAAGCCCTCAAATACTTATGACAGACAGCAGGCCTTAAAGAAATATACTTCTTGGGTTTCAGAGGGTTTTCTTGGTAAACAAAAATGTACACACATGCAGACAGGGGGTTATACTACGAGACATACATAAGTAAGTTCACCACCTTACAGCAACACAGAATGGCTGGACATTATTTGGGCATGTACTACTGGGATAATGGGCTCTCACAACTATTTACAAGCTCAAAAGCTTGGTTTCCAGTACTGAACTCATACTGACAGTGGTTTACAACATCTCCCATATTACAAGTCCCATATTAGGTTCATGTGGATAGGACTAGACCACATTCAATGGACCACATCTAACACTTTGAAAAATACAATTTCCATTAAAAGACTCTTGTTTAGCTAGCCAGCAGCTGAGGTGAACACAATGTTGCATTCAGGAAGCACACAAAGATCAAGCAGAAACTAAAATCTAATCTTTTTTCCGTCCTCGTAGGGTTTGGGGTTTTTTAAACCTTTTTAGAGTACTCAATAAGCTGTTTCTTCTCTGTAATTTAGGCAAAGTACTCAAGGCTGTTTTGAAATGCTTTGTTGAAATGGGCAGTGTGCTGAAGGGTGTCTTAGTTCCCAGTTAGAGAGCCCTCCAGAGAGACAGTTGCATTAATACTACCATGAGAAATGGCAGCATCGGCCCATTATCAGTTCTGACTGCTGCTGCCAAAAGGCCTTCCTGAAGACCAACTCAGTTACATACACTGTACCATGGCACACAACCTTTCACCATATTCAGTAAGTACTGCTTAGAAATAACAAGCTGAGACCTCACCAATGACTGGTTTTGGAGACAAGCACTAACTACAGTAGAAAACTGTACTCCATTCCTCAAATGTTTCCCAGGAATTACTCTTCTGGATTTAGTTACATCTTTAACTGCCAGGACAAGGCTGAAAACAAACCAACTAACCTTTCTGCAACCCTACTACAACAAAAAATCCGAAGTTCAATACATTCATACATCACTTACGAACCTTATACAACACCAAAAACCAGAAATCTGACAAAACCTCTTAGCTTCCAATATCTATTACGAACATAACCATTTTAAGCCAGTACAGCCATGTATTTAATAAAAAAGATGCACTGTACATTAAAAGCAACAAGTTCTTTAAAACAAAAATCTACTTATGTCTGCAAAGAATTTGAGTCCACTTATTTTAACAGCAGCACAAGTAAGTCTTCAAAAACACAACCTGATAATAAAAATACCTGAAGAAAAACAACTACAAAATCAATGCTATCCTTTTAGACAAGTAAAGGGCATAAATTTGGTGGGGTTTTTTTTGCGTTAGAAGAGCCAGTAAAATTTGCGTAAGTAGTGAACCAAACTAAAACACAAGAAACCCACCAAGCAGCCTAGGGGGAAAAAAATCCCCAAACAAATAAAAAAAACCCCTGTTAAATATAAAAATCAAAATTCTTATATGATGGAACACACAGTTTTCCCAAAAGACACCCTTTTTCTTCACTTAGCAGTTTTGCAAGTGTCCTGTAAAATCATCAGCCATTAAGTGCTTGCAATATATTGACAAAAATTACTATGCTTTTTATTTCTTTACTTTAATAGACATATCTTCATTGCTTAAAAATCCTACACATCCCCAAACTCCCTAAGTTTTACACAATACAGGAAAGTTAAGGATGAAAATCTTTAGGTCCTCTAAAGATCTTGCCTGGTTCCTCCACAGAAAAAACAGTAAACGGGACTGATGCCCTTCTCTCTCTCTCTCTCTCTCTCACACACACACGCGCACGCGCGAAAGGAAGCAAGCAAACAAACAGAAAACACACAACTTAAGATTTCAGTACAGGAGGCAGAAGATAGGCGGAGGTGAGCAAAGAGGGAATATGCTGCCTTCCAGCTTACTATAAGATACTATGTGCATGTTAATGACTGCCATAAAAATACGTTATAACAGCAATAAAGCAGAGCGTAACTGCCTCTTCCCAGTTACAAGGGGGTTAACATTAGCTCAATGTCAGCTCACTCTGTCCCTTCACAGGTGCTTCTGAAAAGGCACATAAACTGAATAACTGAGACCCAGAAGGGGAAGAATGCTTTTGGAAAGGAAGGGACCCACACCCACTGGTTGCAGGACCAGGTCAAACTGCCTGCTGGCATGGTTTTTTTGTTTCCTTTTCCTTTTGATTATGATAAACTGTTTTGGCTTTCTACTTAACAATTACCATCAGTGAAGAAAAAAACCCCACGCTGAACACAGCTATATATTTGCTACGTCATTTTATCATTGAAGGTACTGAAAAAACCCAAATATTTAAGTGAAAAGGAGAACCAGTATTTTCCAGCTCAGCATACTAGCTATTTGTTTTTGTAGGGCAAAAAACCCCAACCAAATCACTACTTGTAATTTGTTTATCCCTTTAACACTACCAAGTTCAATGCAAAGATGACATTTTGAAAGGTTAGGGGGGAAGGGGGGGCAGAGGAGTGGAAATGGGTAATGCCATGAACGTTTTCTCCTGCGTTTTTCTTTAACACAGCAGTTGGTCCTGCGCTGGCGTGTAAGCACTATAATATTAGACACCTGGAATGTGAGGAATGTCTGATAACCATACCCTAGCACAGGAATAATTCCACAGCCATAAACCAACGATACGACCTTTGAGCTTTTCCCCTGGAAAAGCTCAAATGCAGTGACATATGAAAAGGCTATTATGTGCAGTGTTGCTATAGGTTATTTGTATATACATGACTGTACACTGTTGATAGAGGGAAACAACGTTGTCATCAATTGAGAACACTGTTAAGAAACTTAGCTATTAGTTTTAATTTAAGTCTTAAATTAAAACTAATTGTAGTTTAAAACATTGTATTTTTCCAGTAATTTTAAGTGTTTCCAATCCTACAATCTCTGCCTGCAAACTTGACTTGGAAGTGTTTCCTTTACCAGTCTTGTACCACTCTGCTTCTCATTTCATACATTTATTATCAAACCTGGAGTACTGCATCCAGCTCTGGGGCCCCGAACGTAAGAATGACATGGACCTGTTGGAGCAGGTCCAGAGGCAGGTCACAAAGATGATCAGAGGGCTGGAGCACCTCTCCTATGACGACAGGCTGAGAGAGTTGGGGTTGTTCAGCCTGGAGAAGAGAAGGCTCCGGAGAGACCTTATAGCAGCCTTCCAGTACCTGAAGGGGGCCTACAAGAAAGCTGGAGAGGAACTTCTTACAAGGGCATGTAGTGACAGGACAAGGGGTAATGGCTTTAAACTGAAAGAGGGTAGATTTAGATGAGATATAAGGAAGAAATTATTCACTATTAGGGTGGTGAGGCACTGGAACAGGTTGCCCAGAGAAGTTGTGGATGTCCCATCCTTAGAAGTGTTCAAGGCCAGGTTGGATGGGGCTTTAAGCAACCTGGCCTAGTGGAAGGCATCCCTGCCCATGGCAGTGGGGTTGGAACTAGATGATCTTTAAGGTCCCTTCCAACCCAAACCATTCTATGATACAATAGGAAGATGTACCCTTAGAAATACACAAGTAAAAAAAAAAAAAAAAAAAAAAAAAAAAAACACCACACCAAACCCCAAAACCAACCCAGTCAAGCATTGGTTTGTGAAATTCAAAAGAGGTACAAACTCTGCAATAATTTCCATATGCAAACAGGAGCAACATCTGTTCCCAAAAGCCTACCATTTAATTGAACCATGATATAACAAACAATGGGAGGAAAATGTCCATAGGTTGGAATACTTTATTAGAATAAATCAAAACAGATACACTTATATAAAGGATTAAAACATTTATTCTGTTATTTCAGATGATTTGTCAGCTTGGCTATCTATCAGGCACCAAGTATCAAAAGCAGGTTTTGTGGCAGATAGTCAACTACTAAAGGGTTAAATACAGGACATTTCTGTAGTGTGAAAATTAAATCTGGGAAAGAGAAATGCATTTCAAAGAAAGAACACAGTCAAACACAGAAAACAATCATGATAGTTAATGTCAGCATTAAAAGATCTTCCCTATCCCTAACCTTTCCCCTTCCTCCTTCCTCTGATTTCATACACACGCTAGTCCAAATCACCCCGCTACTCACCTCATCAGCTACAGAAAATTACTTTGAAAATTTTGTTCTGTGAACTCCCCTTCACTCCTCCTGCAAACAAACACTTGCATTGCAAGGAACCTTTGGATTTATAGAGAGGATATTTAAAGACTCTCCTCGCCTAACTCTGCTCCCACTGAAGTCAGCAGGAGTGTTACCAATTTCAGTAGCAGGAAACTTAAATCTGTGACAAGCACTTTTGAAAAGTACCATCCATCTGAACATCTCAAATAACCTCACAAACATTCAACTTCACTGCTGTGAAGCACTCCAGCCAAGTACACCAATCATTCCAGAAGCAGGGAAGAGTGAACTTGAGTTAAATGTCCAAGGTCACTGCAATTCGGTTACAGGCCTACAAATTGCGCCCAAGGGGAGACAGCACCCCACTCTAACCATTATTGTCAATACTGAGCTCTTCTTGTCCCAATTTCTAGCTTCTCATCCAATCATTTTTTTTGTAACAATTTTTAATGTATACTTCATTAAATCATTACGTGTTTTGCAGTACACTGCAGATTCTTTTGTAAAAAGACTGAGCTAGATCAGAGCTCAAATGGTATGCAACCACTTGGCCAACCTCTGGACACTGGTAAACTCTATTCCCAGATGCTACAGGAGTAGGAGAAGTCTTTAAAATGTATTAACAATTTTTTACATGGAAAAGGAACAAACACACCACTGATTTTATACAACTGTAAGCAGCATAATTTAAAAAAAAAAAAGGAGAATATATTTATATTTTAATATTAGTAAAAGACAATAAAAAAAGTCGCCAACCCTTGGTGCAAATGGTTCAGAAAGTTCCCTCAAATCATTTCAGCTATGGTTTCATAGAAGACAGCCTCTAGAAAAATCTTTACGTTCTTGAGAGCAGAGTGATGGAAGCCACAGCCTGACATATATCAGTAAAACTGCACAAAACTGAAATAACGAGTAAGGGCTATAGCAAATATGTTTGCTTCATACAAATCTAACACTGAACTTTAAAGTGCAAGATGCTGAAGTGTCGGGGTACTGTAAAATTTCAGTATTGTAAAATTACAATTATAAGAAGATTTCAGATACATGTTCTGGCCTACATTTAATCCCTCCTTCCGATTACTTTAATATGTAGAACTGTAGTTCGCAATGCTTTTATTAAAATTAAACTGCCTTTCTTTGTATATTCCAAGACACTCCTAAAATAGTATTATATTAAACAAAATCAATGCAGAGTTCCTTCAGCACCTCCACTGTTTTTACATTCTTTATTCACAATATTAACTGAATTCAAGTTTTAGATTAAATTTATTCCCAGTGGCAGTAAAGTTTGAGGAATGGGAAATATGCAACAATTATACAACAGGAAACATCTAAGTGTTCTGCTGTGACTTCCTTCCCACACACCCACTCCCAGAAACTGCCTTAAAAAAAACACCCTAAAACTTGTAACAAATGCAGCAAATTTTCTAGTAGTCACTAGCAGGAATACAGCACATACGTGTTTTTTGCAGCATGGCTTTCTATTTAAAAAAAAAAAAAAAAAAAAAAAAAAAGAAACCAGCTTTTGCCTTTCATTCCAAACTTACTAAACATCTTTCAGGTCAAATATGCTTTTCAGTTCCTAGAAGGGTGAAGTTCAAAAAAGAAAAAAAAGAAGTGAAAAAAAGGAAAAAACGGGGGGGACAAAAAAAAAGGGGGGGGGGGGGCACTGAACCCTTATAAGCCTTTCCTCTACCCCCAGCATACAATTGCTTACCATATATCCCTCTTTATTGAGTACATTTGGCACAAACAGTTGTTCAGAGCAGGGGAAATACTTCCAAGGCAGTAATTTGCAAAGATTGCCGAGGAATTCTGTGAGACACTGTAAAAAGGAACCTGGACCTGCCAGATGAGCTAATGCTCTACTTACCAGACTGGAATAGAGCTGTCTACCTTTCCCACACGTGGAAATGCACTCCCTTCAGGTTTATTAGCAGTTTGCATCACTGGTTTAAAAAGATTATTCTAATCCAGGTTAAAGAATTACTTCAGAGAACATAGTACATCTTAAAACCAAGTCCCTGGCTGTGGTCTCTAATAGCAAAGAGTAAATTATCACCATTTCTTCAAATAAGCATACAAACCTCAAAACAATACTCACAATACTCCCATGAGTAGGTAACAGCAATGTTTTACCAGTGCTGTCTTTCAAGGTGAAGGCATATGTGAGAAGGGGAAAGAAGATGAGAACACCAGAACAAGGTTATTTTGCACATTTTCAAATTTAATTGCTTAAGCTAACAGAAACTCAAAATTGAAAAAGGAATGAGGTTATGCACAAAAATTTGTGAAGAGATTTTGTACCACTGAATCACTTTCAATTGGAGCAACAGACATTAAGGATTTTTGCCAACACCACTGAAGAAGTCGTTCAACTCCTTGTGGATGGCTCTTTGAATCAGCTCAACATTTAGCAGAAGCCAAAACGCCAAACAGCTTATTTACAAGTTACAAGGAAAGAAATATAAAACAAAACAGAAAACATCACCATATAATTTCTATAAAGCTATTGTGTGTGACTACATTTTAATACTGTGTTCAGCTCTGATAGCCCTGTACTTCTGCACCACAACAACATCTAGAAAGTAAAACCACAGACCAAGATACAGAGAAAAGCAGGCAACTGTGATCAGGGTATAGAATGTATATGTAACTGAACAGATCAAGATTATTCATCTTGGAAGTTGCTTACAGAGTGGAAATACTATATACAAGGAAAGGAACAGGCAGCACTTGTTCTCTATTTCTCACACTACAAGGAGGCACGCGCAGAAAGCACAGAAGAGCAGGCTCAAAACAAAGTTCTGTACAACACACAATCGTATCTGGACCTCACTGCCACAGCCTTTTGTTGAGGTCAAAACTGTAATTGCTTTCAAAAACAGAATTGACAAAAAATACAAAGAAGAGATCCACAGTGACAGTAAACATGATATCCCAGATGCAACCATTTTCCTATTGGAGTTTCTATTCTAAATTCACTCTTCTTCTAGCACATGCAGAAAGATTAATTAAATCTGCCACTCCATCCTTTCCCAAGGCCGTTATGACTGGAAATCACAATTCCAAAGGCAGAAACCATGTCAGATACAGTACCTTGACTTAAAGTAAATTTAAAGAAAAGACTCTAGTTACATAGAAGCTGCTGACCTTTACATTAATGATTAAAAAGACAACAAAATAAACAAAAAAAAAAACCAAGAGAGGTAATACTTTTCAAGATAGCTATTAAAATAGCAGCATAGCTAAACGGTATGCCACAATCTTTATTCTTTGGCAACAGAAAGGAGCACATAATAGACAAATCCTAAGAGTTAATTTACAATGATGAAAGTGAAGAGAATGCTTCCCAGTGGGAGGAAAAAAAAGAGAAAGAAAAAAAATACTTTGGCCTTGTGCACACACTTCAAATTGGACCCTTGTTAGAAAGAATTCTTAAAACTGCCTCACTACAGAGAACATTACAGAGCTACTGCAACTCATAAGCAAAGATATCTTAGAAGTCCCTTTAATGTATTCTTATTTAATAAACATTTAGTTATTTAACATTTTATAATGAGTCACTAGAGTTTTTCCTAACTTTTTTTTTTTTGCTTCTGTTGAGTTATAGTCACAAAGGATTTTTTTTTTAAAACAAAGTATTACTTAATTTGACATTTCTTAGATTTGCATTAATCCCATTTATGGAAAATAATATATGGTCAATATTGAGTTTTAGTAAAAATGGAAAGCTAACCTAGTCGAGAGAGTAACAAGTTACTTCATCAGTATAGCTCCCACAAAGCTCTCAGCAACAGGTTCCATGTTGAATTGAAAGAAAGAAGTCATAGCTAGTCTCCACTTTTGACTAAAAACATGGTACCAATTCTCTTCATTTGTCCTAGTATTGTAACAGCGGCCTGCAGTCCAGGCTTGCCTTCTTTTGGGCTCATGGTCAATGGGTTGTATTCTACCTGGAAGCCAGTAAAAAGTGGATTATTGGAGGGACCTGTCCTGTTTAACATCTGTATCAGTGATTTGGAGGAGGCATCAGAGTGCACTCTCATCAGACTTGCAGATGACACCAAACTGGGGGGAACAATCAACACTGTCAAAGACATGACCACCATTCAGAAGGACTTAGGCTACAGGAATGGGCCAACAGGAACCTTCAGAGATTCAGCAACAACAAATGCGAAGTCCTGCATCCAGGAAGCAAATGCCCCTTACAGCGATACAGGCTGGGACTTATCAGCTGTGGACCAGCTCTGGGGTCCTGGTGAGCAGTGAGCTGGCAGTGATCCAGTACCCTGGCTGCAGAGAAGGCCAACAGCCTCCTGTATCGGCAAGACTGTGGCCACTAGATCAACAGAAGTGATTACCCCCTCTGCTCTGCACTCATTAGACTGCATCTCAAATACTGCATCCAGTTCTGGTCTCCTAAGGCAATAAAAACATCAACAAACTGGAGCAAGTCTGGGGGAAGGCCACCAGGACGGTTGGGAGCTGGAGTACTTGCCCTGTGAGGAAAGCCTGAGGGACTGGGGTTTGTTCAGCCTGGAGAAGAGGCAGCTTCAGAGGGATGCAACAGCAGCCTGCCCCTACCTACAAAGAAGTTTTCAAGATGACTGTGTCAGGCTCTTTGCAGGGGTGGGCATGGTGGGAGGATGAGAGAAAACTGGCGTAAGTTGAAACAAGAAGTTCAGGCTGGATATAAGGAAAAAAAAGTTTTCACCGTGAGGACAGGCATGCGGTGGGACAAGCTAACCTGAAAAGTTGTACCTGAGTAACTCTGATCTCACAGCTGACCATGCTTTTTGCATATAATTTTTAAATCTTTGCTATCGCCACACTTCCAAACCATGCGCGCACATACACATACGTGTGTACTCACTCCTGCCTTGCCTTCATTTCTTGGAGCTTCAAACTACATCATTGTGTATCTTGACTACAGAAAAATAATCTTTGTTACTTGCCTATATCACACCAAATACTGAGGTTCCATAACAATTTAAGTGGATCTAACCTGGCTATCACAGTTCTCCTCTTCCTCCATGCTACACGTTCATGCCCCTTCTCTTTCACTTGTGCTAGCACTCATCTGACTCCATAGTGAGTCAGTTCAAATAAACTAGTAGGAGAGATTGAAATTTTTTTGTTTTAACCAGTTTAGCTGCCTAACCAGTTCACTACTGGTACAAATGCCAATGCAAGAGAGGGTGGAACCACCTCGCAGTCCCAATTCAGATTGGTATGAACTACTCATGAAACAACAGAGTTCCTAACAGACCAAAACCCTGGTTCTTGATGGAGATCGTAGGCAGTACTGTAATATACATGATTACTCCTCCTCCTCCTTACGATTAAGCTATTAAAATAGACAGATAAGACTAAGCATACAAAATTGGAGAGGTGCTTAACTACCCTGTACAGTTTTTATGTGGTGAAAGCTAGGAGGCTTGTTTTTGTAGGTTGAGGGGTTTTTGGACTAACAATGAACCCTAACTGGTTGCAAAGCCCTGTTTCTGAGAAAAGGGAAGAAATTGCAGAGAACAGCGTTTAATTCCTGTTGTATTATGGAATTGAAATGCTTGGGCAATTAGGAATATTTCTATTTATTGCAACACCTTGATCTACTGGCTATTTGAATTTCAAAAAGAACAATGTAAATCAGTGAAGTGCCCAATCTTGCAAAGGATACACAACTTCACAGAACAGGTCAAGGACACTTTCCATGTGCAGCCTCCTCCTACGCCAAAGTCAAGCTTTGCAAAGGCAGCCTTGCCATTGCCTTCAACAAGGATAGAAGCAAATTTTGTATGTGATTAATACTTCAGTTACCTGACTTTTGTCATGTTTGCCAAAACCTAAAAAAATATTTCGTCCTTCTGTGAGAGGCTTTACTTTTGCCATTTTGACTTTTTTTAGCCAAAACTAGTTCCTTAATGAGGCTCTAGTAAGGAGAGAGTTTAAAAAAAAATTGCTAATGACACTGAAAACTACAATACTATCTCAAATACTGAGCAGAGGCACTTTCATAGAAAAACAACAACTAAGCACAAACAATTGATTAAACAGTAATCTCCCACACTGTATATATCTTCTGTACTGGAAGAGGCAAGTTGCCATATAAGCAATGTTTCAATAAATTTAGCTGACTAGAAAGCTGCAATTTCACAGACTTCTGGAATGTCTCAGACACAGTATATTTAAATGATTACTTCATAAAAATCACTTTAAGTATTTTGTTAGATGTAAAGTTTTTATACAGTTTGAGTAATGAAAAACCTCAACATTAGCTCACCCAGTGGAAATACACAGTCACTCCTTGCCAAGATAAGCATTACATCTCTATTTGCCATTTATTATTCTTTTAAACTGAATAGAGAAGATTGCTTTTAAGAGATAGTCCAGATACAAATATCTACTATCCAATTACGTATGTAATCTCCTTAAACTTCTCAATGGAAGTCTCTTAGTATCTCTCATAAATCAATCTACATCAGTTGCTTTTGTGAAAAATCTTTAACATAAATATTAATACTTCGAGATACTATTTTTCCTCCAATTCTACATGATATCCTTAGGTTCCTTCGGGAAATTACTTCATGTATCCTTCAAGCTTTTAAAAAAAAAAAAATGCACCTACTTGGAGGCTAGGCTTCTGACTCTCCTATTATAAACATCAGTCATCTAAAACAATTTCCAGAAGTATTGGAAAGCTTAAAAGTAGGCGCACTATAATTAAATAGGAGTCAAACTTCTAATCTGTTGAAAATGACATCAGGTGCCTGCATGCATTTCAGTGATCTACAGTATATTAAGTAAAGCAATGAAAACAAACACAAGGAAAATTAACATTCAGTCAGAATGTATACAAGCACGGAATTTGACCTAACAAGAGGACAGATTTCCAAGTTCATGACAGTCCATGCAATTCTTTTTTAGCTTATCTGCAGGCACTCAGCATGGCTAAAGTTCTATTTTAGAAAGTATGTGAAAAGGTTAGGGAAGAAAGAAAGGATCATGATTATTCACAGTCCAGCGAAAATCTGTTTTCTGCGTTTTAGACTCTGGGGATTCCATAGTAAGTTTAAGAGAAGAAGCTGGAATTTCCTGATCTGGCAGATATAACCTAGGGTGGAGGAAGGATAATTCTCAAAAGAGTTTTCAAATGTGGGCTTGGAATTTTGCCGGACAGAACAATGATTGATTTAAATCAGCCATAAAAAGAGAGATTTGATCTTCTGTCAAGTCTTTGAAATGGTAGAAGTTAAGAGGAATCATTAAGCGCTGCATGCTTGTTTAATGAAAAAATCCATTCTTTTACATTTAGTTCTAAACATTTTAACACACCTGTGGGCTGATCATTTCATGCTTTCAATTGTCAGTACACCAAGCATCTCTTTTTGTGCCATGCTATAAAGAAGTGAACTTTTATAGGCAAAAACAGTTAAGGAAGAAAGGTAGGGGTTTGCAATAAAATAAAGCGCTTGCATTCCTTCCTAAAGGTGATCTGAATAGCTCTTCACTGACGTTTTCAGTATATGGTAATTTTATCCTCTCCCAACCCAACTCCTGTGTTTCATCAGTTTTTACATTGAAGAAATAGTGGAAAAACTCTGCTCTTTATTGGAAGTCCAGGTGAAAGGGTCTAAGTTCTGTCTTTTTTGCTGACTTCACTGCTTCATGCCAAAGATACAAAAAGCATTTCATTTTGCCTATCGCATTTTCTCTCCTTCACCTTACTACTATCTCTGTGTTAAAGTCATTGTATTTCTATTGCTTGTATTTACAATAAACAGATTGTAACAAGGTCTCTGGTTTGGTTTGCATAAACTTACATAAATAGCAATATCGCTTTAAAGAACTAGAGACATCCATCGAATGGTACCAGAGCAGTCTCTGAGTATCAGCGGAGCAACAGTACTGCTCATTTCTTAGCATTACAGTATTTCAACCATTATTAGCATTTCTGCATCAACACATACAAGACATTCTGTCTAAAAGTGATTTCTGCCTTCAAGAATCTAATCATAACACTACATATCTTTTATTTGGAATCCTAGAATCCATAACCACAAAAAAACACCCCTAAAAAACAAACACTGCCACATTTAGTTTTTGATAATGACATCTGGCTTCATTTGTCCAGAGCCTGCAGAAAAAATGTGTGGCCTTGTGCAACAGAGACAGATAGAGTTTGCAAAGTAACTAACAGTGTTGTCTCCTTGTTTTTCCATGCCCGGATTGTTCTTCCTGTTGTCCCTCTAAAGCCAGCTGCTGGGAGATACGCAAGGAAGCAGCAGTGCTTGGTGACCCTCACTGGCAGCCAAAGAATTAGTCTGGTTGATGGAGCATGGCAATCCACTGTGCCAGCTGAAAAAAGCAGGCTAGAGCATTTTTTTGATCCTTTCACTGGGCTTTGGGCAGACAAAATCTCTTCCTTTCACAAACCTGACTAGGAAGCTTAATTAATGTCCAACTATACTTAGGCTATAACCAAAGTCCTTTATGGTTCACCCAAGTGCTTGTGAATGGGTTGTAACTGAGAGTGTGCTGCAGTATGGATAAGTGCTTCAGATGGTGGGGGGGACAGGCAAAATGATCCATGTGGCATGATGCTCCTGTGATACTCACATTAAGCAGGAAGACTGTTAAGTCTGTTTGTCAGTAGAGCAAAGTGAGACAGAGTATAGCTTGCAGAGCATCATTTGCAGTCACTAGGTGCAGAATGAAGTAGAGAAGGGTCAGAGAAATCCCTCAGCTGAGGTATGGGGGATGTCTGTAGCCTGCAAATTCCCCACTAATACAATACAAGGACTGAAACACCCCAACCCTGACCTTCATGTCTTTGTTTCCTTCTGTTTTGCTTCCTCCAGCTGCTATATGTCTCAGAAAAAGAAAGCAGAAGGGGGAAAGCAATTTCCAAGGGCAAAGGTAGCCCAAAACACAGCTAGGGCCTTCTGAACTCAGTTTTTGGGGATCTGCAGAAGGAAGGCCTGGCTAAGCACGTTTTTGTGGCCCAAGAAGCATAACTAACACGAACTGTACAGAGCAAATCATGCTCCTCCCGCCAGTCACTAACAATCCTAGTTGTGTTGTTAAGCTGCCAACAAGCTAAAGTGTATTGTGGACTTCAGGGCATTGAAAAATGTTGCATTCTCCTGCTGCCATCACTCTTACCTACCTTTTATTTATTCCATCCTATTCAGACAGATGGAGTGATATATTTGAACAGGCTAAGACCCACTCTTTCCATCACACTCCTATCTTCTGCTTATTCACTCGAGCTATTTTCTAAATGAAAAGAGAAAAGATCAAATGCGAGGAACAGAGGGCACACAGGACATGGCAACTGAAGCTGGGAACTGCTGTTGATAAAAATCTTAGAGGAATTTATGGAGATTACAGATAGTCTTTGACTGGTTAAATATTTCTAGTGATAGGCACACCTCTCAATGCTACCTAGAGGACAACAATTACATTTCACAGGAATTTCTACAGCATTGTTTCTTTTTATTCATTTATCTGCTTTTCCCCCCAGAAAATTTTCAAAATGTTCCATTTTCAAAACTGAAACCTAAGGTTTTCCTGTTGCCTTGGGTTATGGCAGTCCAGGAAACAGGCCTGAGATGTTCAGGTACCTCTTTGCCTCATTCATTCAGGGAAGATGGCTTTTCAATCGCACCAAGTTATTCTGAGCCAGGAAAGGAACTGGAATCTGATTCTTTCACATTCCAGACCAGTACCCTGACTAACAAGCAATAAAATCTTCCCAGTCTTTTACACTCCCAAAAGGGCCTCTGACAAAAATTTTTCATCAAAACAGAAGAATGGAACTATTTATACAGACTTATCAACACTGCAACTTCTGAAAAAAAGCTGTTTATTCAAAATATTTCAATCAACTTCAACTGTCACTTTGTCTTATGACATTCATTTTCTCTCTTCTTCTTCCTGTCTTGTTAGTGACAGGACAATGAAATGTCCACCTGTGGAAAACCATCTAGCACACTACTGCCATATTGATATTTTCAATGAAGTATTAAAGCAGTATTGCTTTTGTACACCACTGTTGTGGATGTCACTTGGAGCCTTCCCTGTGCTAAATGCACCTCTTATAAATTAAAGAGATTCCAGTCCATCAGCAACTACTAGTACAATAATTATTCATTACATAATTTATGGCTTCCAGTGGAAGAACAATGCAAAATAAACACCATCTTCTTAATTTTTAAAAGAAGCATCTCTGTATATCTTAGCTTGAAATGACATACTTTTTTTTGAACAAGAAAAAAATTAAAGATAGAATTACTGTTCTTCCTAAAATTGCAAGAATCTAAGAAACAAAACAAACTATGCAGTGCAAAGAAGATTAGAAAATGCTAGGATCATCAAGAACCGCATGTAATTTAAAGGCAACTTCAAGATAGCCCCAAATCAAACCAAATATGCAGCCAGCAGGCCAATTCTTTCAAGTATTCATCCACAGGTAGTAATTTAAAAAACAATCACAGTGGTGAATAAAAGCTGTTATGATCTATGAAATACAGCAAGGTGCCATTCAGGATAGTTGTTTTCAGTCATCCATCTCTGAAAGTGCCTTCTGGAACAAACTTTAAAATGCTGTTCCTTCCAAAGTCACATTTGAAGGAACAGACAAAAGTCGTAACTAGATGCTACTAGTACATTTAGTAATAGTAACTTTAACATTACACTGCAAATAATGTGGCCCACACACACAGGTATCTTTAATAAACCAATCTCTAGATGTAATATACATTTGCCCCATCAAATTCTAAAATTCAAGTTAGTAGTATTGCTAACTCCTGGGTGTTGGAGATCTATTCCAATACCACATTAAGCGGAGTTGGTCCTCAAAGTGAGAAATAAATTTAATTTCTGTACTTTTGCTTGTAGGATTGATAGCTAGAGCAAAATGAAGCTTTAGATAATATTATAGACACTACTGAAGTGGAGAGTGGTTGAGTTAATGGCATTATACTGCAAAACACCACTAGTAACCTCCCACTACCCTCACAATTCCCATTCCAATATAGCACATTTTAGTCTCCTTGTCGTGCAGCTCGTTGATCATCACCTAATTTTTCCATTAAAGGCACAGGTGTTTGGGATTAAATACTTCACATAAGGGTATGGCAATAAGTGCTTTCCTTGAATTCCAACAGATTACATCAACACATTACTTCTCTGAAACTAGTCTTTCTTCCAAAATATGATGGTTAGTTAATTTGATGCTCTAACCCTGATAAAGCCACATTTACCCACATATGCCTGGTAAATAATGAATGAAAAGCCAGTTATAAAATCCCGAAACATTTGCTTTTAGTAACAGCAGGCCCGTCTTTCCCAGAAAACATTTTTACTTTTTTTTTTTAAAAAAAAAAAAGGAAATCACAGAATAATGTACGTGGGAAGGAACCTCTGAAGGTCATCTGGTCCAACATCCTGCCCAGTGCAGGACAACTCTGAAATCAAACCATGTTGCTCTGAGTCATGCCTACAACCACTTGGGGCAACCTGTTCTAGTGTTTGCCCACAAATCCCAGTCTACGCTGCCAATTTTTTTTGATTCAGTAAATCATTACGATTCCATTTGCAATTATTTTTAAAGCTCTTCTGGGATACAGATTATATATCGGCCCATCAGTTTCAACATAATGAACAGCATAAATTCTATCTCAATGTTAAAACACTGTGGTTTCTATTAAAAAAAATTAATTTTCATCAGTTGCCTGCTGTTACTTTCACATACTTCAACATCTGTATGGAAGACCAAAGTCAGCATTCATTCGGTATGCATTCTGTACCTAATCTATCCTTAGTCTCCACACCATCCAGAGATTGTGCTTTCTCAAGATAAAGTCTTCAGTACCAAAGCTAGTTTAAGGAAGATGATCCATCTTTTCAAAATAAAAAAAAAAAAGAGGTAAATTCACTTTTCACCGATGAGGTAGTAGCTTTTGTTGGGATATAACCTTTAATGGGGATATTTTTTTCATCTTTACTCTTGCTTCTTTTAAGCCTTTCTACTCTGGTTCACAGCAAAGTTGCACAAACAGCTGTGTAGTACAACTGAAGGGAGGGGTGTCAAACCGAAACAAAAGGTGGAGGGGGAAATAGCTTCAGCCTTTACTAGCACAAAATTTTCTTCATGAAATCAAAACTTCAATGTCTGCTAGTCTCATTTCTCTCTTTCATAAATTCATCTGAGCAACAGACCACCCAAACTGAGAAGTGTCAGCTGAATACTGCCCCAATCGTATTATATCATGAACCATTTTATTCTCTGAAAGAAACTTAAAAATGTTTTCACATGAAAATCAAATATATCTCAACCAGATAGGCAGAACTTGGTGGATGCCCCATCCCTGGAACCATTCAAGGTCAGATTGGACGGGGCTCTGCGAAACCTGATTTAGTTGAAGATGTCCCTGCCCATGGCAGGGGGGTTGGACTAGATGACCTTTAGAGGTCCCTTCCAACCCAAATGATCCTATGATTCTATAACTGAAATACAGTAATACACTAATTTGTTTCTCTGAAACAGAACAGTAAACACGGATTTTGTAAAATTCCAGGTTTGCTTCTTTTTATTTAAACAATCAAAAGAAACAGACTGTTGATTATCATACAGGTTCTCTGCCCACTCTCCTCTCTTCCAACTTAATATCTGATTTCCATTACCCATTATATTCTTAGGATATTTCTACAGCAGACCCAAAGGTCTCAACACTACAGATAAAAAACCTGTCCCTAAATTGTCTAGCTTGGATCTTGACGAGTTTGTCCACAGCAGCAGGAAGTTCATCTACCCTCCTTCTTGATTAGCTCAGAATTCTATGACTTCAGTGTAGACAGTCTTGAAAAGAGAACAGATCACCCAGTATAGGAATGGGCAATTTGAAAGATTTTGCCATCCCAATACTCCTTTTTTACCTTCATCATCAAGCAATGTCAGGCTCATTGACAGCCAAAGGAGATATCCTGAGAAGAGAAAGACAGGTAGCACTCTTTGGCTACATCTCAACTGGGAAAGGTGGGGTTTGGGAGTGCTTCCAATCTCCTGAGTTGCCAGACACTCTGTAACGAAGGGAAACTTGGTTAAGTTGTTTTCATAGAATCATAGAATGATTGAGGTTGGAAAAGACCTCTAAGATCATCGAGTCCAACCATCGACCCAACACCACCATGCCCACTAAACCATGTCCCTAAGTGCCTCATCTATTCGTCTTTTAAATACCTCCAGGGATAGGGACTCAACCACTTCCCTGGGCAGCCTGTTCCAATGTTTCACCACTCTTTCAGTAAAGAAATTTTTCCCCACGTCCAATCTAAACCTCCCCTGGCGCAACTTGAGGCCATTTCCTCTCGTCCTATCGCTAGTTACTTGGGAGAAGAGACCGACACCCACCTCACTACAACCTCCTTAAGTACCAGTCCGATCTCTGAATGCTGACTTCTGGATCAGTTGGGCCAAAAGAGAGCTGTGACCTGTTCTGGTCAGGACTACAGTTCAGGTGACTGTGGGCCTAGGTTTCCAGGGTCTGTCCTGACACACATACTTCCGTTTAGATGTAACTATTCTTAAGTCAGTATCAAACTTCTTCTTGGCATTAGGAGCCACTGTAGGAAGAAGCAGCTGTAGAAAAGATTAGTATAAAATCTCTCTGTCCCTCTGACTCTCTTATCAAGAGTATTAAAAGCAGCTAGTTCAACGTCTGTTAGACATCAGAGTATTCACATGACATGAAAGGTGGAGGAAGAGAGCCCAAGAAGTTTATAAACATTCCGCAGTGGAATACCTCCAATCAGAGCTTGCAATCTAGCACAAAGAATACATCGGGGGGGGGGGGGGGGGGGTATATAAAAAAAAATCTATTAGGTTTCATAAGTACCTTGTAAGCAGAGGAAGTTTGCTTTTAATAAAGCATGTGCACAGGTGACTTCCTATGGAGAGGTGAATTCCATGTATTGGTCTAAAAGGCTGAGAAGAAGTAATCTCTTCCTCTAAGCTTATTGTCCTTCAAAATTTTTGCAAGTATCCAATCATCTTACGTTTAAAGTTAAGTACTAAATTCTTATATAGTTTTCCATGTAATCAAAATATCCCCATCAGGACATCACCATCATCAAGGCCACATGAAACCTTTCATGATATCTAAATGTTACTGTGTTCATCATCAGTGCAACATCACCTTTAAACATCACTGCCTGTCTCAAACAGTTGGGTACTATTCACATCTAAGGAAAAAGAGAGCATTCAGATAAAGTTCTAATACTGGCCATTTTAAAAAGCTTTTCAAATAAAGTATTACAAAATAGCTGTTAATGAGAGCTTATTCCCAAAAGATTTGTTAGAAACCTACTACCTCAATAAGCAATGACAGTACTGCCACACAGAGGGCCCTCTGATAAGTACTGTCACCCCTCAACATCAGACACCTGCAGTGAAAGTGTTTCACAAGAACTTCAGGCAGCTGGCTGAAGCTGCTTAACTATCTAGTACACCTGCCAAATCTAGAATAAAATAAAGAAATGAAGTGTTGATTATAGGAACACTACGTTGCTTTTTCCTTTTTTTTTTAATACACTCTTAATACATTTTTAAAATACTAGCCACATTAGTTACCACAACTATGACCAGAAAGAAGATACCTTACAACTTTTCAACAAAACCTGACTGGCAAAAAAAAAGGACATGAAATATCAAGTATAGGAGGCTCTGAAGATTTTTAAGACAAAACCCTTAACTGTTCTACATGTGTCCTCAAAGCTTATTTTCTTGCCAAAAATCTTGCTTCGAAAAATAAAGTTTTGATGGCTTTCATGTATTCTGAGCAAATGGCCCAGCCAGGTCCCGAATGCAAATCAGCAACCTGCCACAACACAGAAGTCCATGGCTCATTTTAGATCATTGTAAGCCACACTAGCAAGTGAGGCAAAACAACCACCAGACAAGCAAACAAGAACCAAAAAATGTAATCCGTATCACCACAATAATTTGTTTTGCTATGAGCAATTCACCTTCTAGACCATAGTATCATTAATTTAGCTAACACACCAGTGTAACCAATTATAAACTCCTTAGCAAACCTCAAACTTTAGTTCACTAAAGTCTTTCTCTCAAAGAGTAGATACAAAAAGAGAGCCTAGGGATTATAAATAACAGAGCAAAAACAGAAAAGAACATGCAAAGCTCAGAAACTTGAACCAATCATCTGTTTACTGTGTAAGTTCCTGCGTATTCCTGCTGCAGTAAGTAAGGCTTAAACCACTGACTGCACTAGCCTGACTAAAAGGCTTACAGTGCTTGTGTGCTTTGCTGCATCCCGTAATTTCTCTAGTCATTTGAACACCATTTCAGGAATGTCCTGTAGAGGTCTCAGATGATTATTCACATCCATAACATTCTACTATTCACCAGTATATTGTAAATGCGTTAACAGTTCAAACGTTGCAATACTGACAACATGACAGAAAGAGATCTTTACTGCTTGTCAGATTGCTATCTTGAATTGCATCCTCTTATGTACAATCATCTACTACTCAACGCTTCAGCAAAATGTATTTTAAATATTTAATACTTCCATTCCAAATGATCCTTCTTCATGCTGTAACCCACTAAAGCACCACCTCAGCCTGCCACTTCTGCGCAAAATAAAGCTGGCAACTGCAAAAGAATGTGGGAAATATGAAAAACTTTGGCAAGACTCCTACTGTCCAGGAAGATTAAGATACGGAAACACAGAAGAAAAGACCTCGATTTCTGGGGCTTCTCTACAGGTCTACATTCCAATCCAGTAAATTAAAGGGAACACTATTATTTACTTCAGAAGGGTGAAATTCAAATCAGACCCTCAGAGATCACATCATCTGAGCAGTATCCTGTTTTCTCTATTTCACTCCAACTCTACGGACATTCCAATTCCAGTTTTGGCAGTTTGTCACTGTTCACTCTGGAATTTAGTACTGAATAAAGGCACTTTTTGTGCCTTAAACTCGTACCATAGCTTATTTTGCAAATCTCTCCAAGAGAAGTCCATAGCACCCCAAACTAGAATTGTTCACCACTGTACAATTCCATCAAAACTAAAAATGCGGGGTAAGTGCAAGTCTTTGCAATGTAAATCTCAAGCAACAAAAATCCAAAATACCATTTAGGTCAGATCCTGCAGACAACAAAACTGTCCATTACTGGGAATGTGATTAAAATCAATGCAATGCCTCAGAAAAAATACAATCATACATAATATTTGCAAGGTCATACTTGCAAATTTATCACAAGTTGCTTTACAAGATGGCATGTGTTAAAAGGCAGCCACTGACAGAATGAGCCGAAAAGGACTTGATTTTTCTTTTTGGTAATATGTGAATACACTGAGAACACATTGTATAGGTCTTGGAAATATGGGGGTCAGATTTGGATGGACAGTGGGCTTAGGTACACCTGGGAATACATCCCCAAGAGTACACAAAAAGCATAATTAAGTCCCATATAGTCCTTAAGGCAGAACCATGACCTAACTTCTGTGAAAGTTTTAACATATTACTTCTGTTCTTAATTTGTTGTTAACATGTTCCTACCCAGCCATCACTTCCTAAAGAAAATAAGCTACTAAGCTCCTAAACTTCTGAAGGCTCTTGAGTTTCTCACAGGATGCTTGCCGTATCTCTTTAAAAATAATAAAAAATTTAAGTTACATTATTTGGTGCTGTACCAAGAAACGATGTATACAAAGATACCTCAAGCTGGGTATTCACAGTGTAACTCCAGACAGCCAAAATGATTTAAATTTTAAACCAAACCCCAATTAACAACACACATTTGACAAGAGAAGTACACTTGAGTGGTGGATGATTTATGGAACAGAAATGTCACTTAGCTCACAAGGAAATTTTGCATTGTACGCATCTCAGACAAAACCATGATTAAATATAGGTCAAAGGAGCTTTATAAGCAACAGTAACCACAGACTATTTCACAGGTTCACACGTCCCACTTTCCCCATTGCCCTCCCAAAAACGAGAAAAACATCCCTATGTTCTCTCCCTAGTTCAGCTCCTAGCTACTCCAGCCTTACTGCACTATAAACCTTTCTCCATGACAACTGGTCTCCACTGGATCATTGTGGAATGGAAGCCAAAACCAGCACCCCCTGATCGGGCTCTGCATTGGTCAGGCTACAATGAGAACAGCAGCATGCACCTAGAGGTCCTACACAGCCAGAACGGCTCGTGAACATGAATCGAATCACAGGATGAGACTGAGACTGTAATCATTTGCTAAATAACAGCATTTAAAAATCTAGTTCATAAATCTGAATCACATCTCTTTCTCTGATGCACAGTAACTTTTTTATCAACCAACTGAAATTTTGCACAGGGTTATTTCTAACAGGACTGAAGAGTTTTCATAGAGACATTCTGTTAACAACAGTGAAGAGGCAGAAAGTTGTAAGTCTACATAAACATTTTTAGCATAATCAAGGAGATTTGAATTAAGAACGAAGGGACTAGGCTTTGAATAAGAGTACTCTTTCTTGGTCAGATCATCAGGCCATGAGACAGGCACTTCTGGACTAGACTACAGTTTAGCAACTGATGGTATTAAACAAAGGAAAACACCACCTCATTGTTTCCTCATCAAGAACAAATAAATGTCTTTCCCTGACAATTTTCTGCAATCCACCACAGGCAGTGAACGAGGTTACAGTGCCCACTTTTTCAGTTGAAGCAGGCCATACCTCCTCTTCTGGAAGCATTGAAGAACCACATAGCAAATCACCCTGTCCTCTGATGACCAGAAGTGTCCCAGAGAGTGAGAGGCAGAAGTGATCAGAATTGTTCCTCCACAGTGTGATCCCAATAAATACACTGCCATGCAGCTGTATGACAGGAGACACCTGCGCTTTGGTCAAACCCTGTTAACTTGACAAGATGCTACTAAGACATATGCCTGCCATATAGCTAAAAGGCAGGTACCATTTGTCATGCGTTGGGCTACTTACTGCCATGTGGCATGACGTGCTTGTACACAATCTGCAGAACATCAAAAGTTCATCTGCCACATGATTAAAAATACCCACATCTTTGTCAGGCATTCCCAGCTCTATGAGGGAGGTAAGCTCTTAAGAGCGAAGGGCAAGGCATTAAATCACAGTAAAAATTCTTCATAGGTCAGATCTGTAGGCTATAAGATATGCTTATCTAGACAAGACTACAGTTTAGCACTTAAAAGTACATTAAAAAGAAACAATAGGTGTGTAAAGTACTGTTCCTTCATTAACAATACAAGAAAGCTGCTAATACAAAGAGAATGTCCTAGAAGGATTTAGTTAAAATACAGATTCTTCCAGATCTTTTCCTCTATACCGAAAGTAAAAATTTTGGTATTTCTAGATGCTGAAAGCCTAATTATCAGAACAAACAGCATATTATGGAAGGCATCCCAGTATGGCTGTTCTTTTTGTTTTTCACATAAAGATTGAAGTTTGATTTAATGAATTGAGAAAAATAGCACAGACATAATAAAGCAGGTCCAACATACAGTATTGTATAGCACGCAGCAAAAGCGTGCAGAAATTTGAGTTTGCTGTCCCAAGACAATACGTCTTTACATACCCAAACAATAACTTTGAATACAATATGCATTCAGAGTTGATGAGATAAAGTTGCCTTTCTTCAAGTACAAACAGTATCCAAGTTCAAAGGATAGCATCTGATCTTGTTCTATGAGATGCAAATGATTGTTTCAGTTGACAGAATACATTCATACCACTGACAGACTGCCTCTAGCCCAAAAAATTGAAAAGCAAATTAGCCTTAAAAAAGTACACTTAAGGCTGGGGGGGGGGGAGGGAAGCAATCTCTTCCCCAAGAAGCCCTTTCATTACCTAGTGAAAACAGGAGCCAGAGATTGACTTCATCAGGTAGGAACTTCACCATCACTAATGGTTTTGCACAGAAAAAGTCACTGGGAAGAGCAATAGTATTCAGTAACACTCAAAATGTGCTATTTAAAAAGACCCAAACCCTACACCCACAAAGCAAAACCTTACAAAATACTCAAACAACACAAAAGGGAAACCATAACTACTGCATCACTCCCCTTTTCAGCCACTAGCTGCTCCTTCCAAATGAAGGCCAAGTCAATTTGTCCATACAGATGACTCCCTCAAATACATGAAGACAAATGGCTCCAGTTTGCTTCACACAATAAAACATTCAAAATCTTGAATTACACTATCATTTTGGTGAGATACTTTGCAGCAGTCTAAAACACATTTTATGAATAATTAGGAAAAAAATGCACCAAAGTCAAAGAATCTACTTTCATACACAGTAGAAATTAGCTATTCATGAGCATGTTGTCAACAGCAGCACATTCCCAGAAAACAGGATCTAATTCTGCAACCGCACAATGACAAAGTTTCTCTTCAACAAGAGCTTCACAGTAACAAACATTTAAAAAGTCAGTAAAAACTTTGTAAAATCATAAAGGTTTCTTGGTGACAGATAACATGTTTAGGATCAAGATGTCTGTGACAGATGTACTGCTGGTCCACAGCAAAGCAAAGGTGAACATAAAGACGCACACAAGAAAGCAATGGAGAACTCAACAAAGGAAATGAACAGCTAAGAAGACAGTTCCATGGCAGCTAGGATTAATCTGCATCTTGGTTTCTACAGCACCACTCTCCCCTTTTGCTCCCAGCTTTGGACTTGCCTCCTGCCTCACACCAGCACTAGTATCCATTCAGTGACACAACGAGCTGATTCTGCTGGAAAACCACCATAAAAACAAGGGGTTTCATTTTAGCCAAATCACCTCCTGGAGTCAGTTTACTGTTTGGTGTCAGGAGATGGACAGGTAAACAGAACCATGACAGTCCAGACTCAGTGGGCTGCGTTACCCCTCTATAACCCTTTTCCACTTTCCTTGCAGGTCGCTGTAATAAGAATTTACACATCCTGGCATAACAGTTGTGGAATCTCAGCATTGTTTCTATTCATGCCTTTCTGAAAATGTGTCACCATGGAAATATTACTGAATGTTGGTCCATTTTCAATCTTTTCCATTACTTTCATGAGTAGTATTCTAGTTTTTAGTCACCTGTGTGACCTGTGTGATATAAAAATTGTGAAATCTCAAATACCCGTAACATTTTTTTAGGCTAAAAAGAAAAAAGTAGCAAGAAAACCAAAACAAAATCTATTTCACAAAATTCAACTTGTCTCTAGATGTTACAAACATTAGTAAGTGGAAGTAGAGAAATCCTCTTATCTTATTCTAATAACCTTAGTGACATGTTCAAAGCATAGAATTTTAACCAAAGGGTTGAACACAAGTTATTTAACTGGAGGAAAACAAGAACTCCTAATGTAATCTGTACAGATCTCTAAAGCTGTAAATAATTTGTCCTATTTGATCTCTTATATCGACCCTTACCTGTAAAAATGAAAACTTCTTTCACAGCCATTGCTTCAAAGTAAAGCCAGTTTCCCTTCTCTGAAAATATAAGATAGTTCTGAAGGATTCCTTCATTTAACCATACTGTAGTAGGACAACATCTCTAGCAAACACCTCAGCTCCATTCACTTGAGAAAAGGTCTCTTTTTCCTTCATGTGTACAACTTCTCATTAAGGCTAACGTTGTGCATGACAACTACAGTAATGCTATCTTGTAAATCAAGATAGGTTTTAATCGAAATAGCCCCAGCAGGCAAGTACTACAGACATAGGTCTGGATAAACCACAGTCTAGACCACTTGCCCCACTTTACATACCAGGTCACAGTCCTTGGCTTTAACCAGTGGTATATACTTTGCATACACAAGCAAATACTCTGTAGCATTTCCTGACTTATTAACTTCACATACTCTGAGATGAAAGATATAGTGCAGGCCTATCACTCCCAGAGAAATAAAGAATAAAAGCGTTATCTTAGAGTTACCATAGTCATTTTCACTAATGCTAAAATCAACAACACATAGCCCCAAGCAAATGACAGACTGGTTAAAAAACCCACATAGACAATCACTATGTAATTTAACACTGTCTGATGCTATCACAGCTATATTAGCACTGTAATATTAGAATTCTACTTTACACTGGATAAACAAATGAAGGTGTCAGAAGTTCAGACACAGCTAGTCTCTCATTGTGAGTTCACTACTTGCATCACGGGTTTTATTTTGAATAAATATACATCAATTAAATAAAAGCAGTTCTCAACCTGTCACTGAAACCGGAATGAGATACCAGACAGTTTCACAGGGAATATGCACATTCCTGAGCAGACAAGGAGACAGGAACAAATTATGTGGAGTTAGGATAAAAACCAGCAAATGATACTACAGGATGAAACAAGGCAGAAAAAGATATTTGGGGAAAAACCGTTGTCCTATCTCACTACAGGATTATTGCAAGTTGTACACCTTGGAGTATCATCAAATGATCCTCTACTGATTTTCCAAAATAGGCAGGTGACTATTTCTTATTAAGGTTAGAATTTCATAAGGTATGTTGAGGCAATCATTTAACAGCTCCATGCCACCACAAACGTAAAAGCCTCACTCCCTCCTCAGCTACTAGCAAACAAGGGAGATGCAAGGGAAAATAGAAAGGGAATGAGAAAGGGAACCTTTCAGTGACGGTTTGCCATTAAATTCATTCTTAGGAAGCAGCATTGTAAAGAAAGGATTTATCAGGTAGTTGCCCTAGTTGTACCTTAAATCAGCAATGTTAAGATTTGCACTTAAAACAGAATTAAGATCCATCCCTTTCAAAATGTAATGAGTAACACTTAAATTTAACACCATTATTCTTCAAAGGATAGATGAATCATACTCCTATTTCTTGCCTAAATTTTGTTCCCTCCCAGCCACCCAGAAGTTTCAACATTTCAGAAGCTTTTCCTATTTTAGCTGAAGTCCTGCAATCACCAATTTCACACAGAACTGTACTTGCCTCAGACACCAGACATTTCAGATAGCAAAAGTTATTCTACTCATCTGTCACAACACAGCTTACTTCCATGCAAAAAAGAATCAATCCAAATGTATTTTCCAATCTCTGATGATGCCTCCCATCATGCTACTCCCTTTTCTGCTTGCCTCTTATTTGCTACCTTTAACTGTCACCAGCACAGTATCTTACATGCCTCCTATTTCTCCGAGTCTCTACTGCAACTAAAAGCCTTCTACCAAGCACCCCTGAGCTACGGTAGTGCCCAGGAAAGAGACAGGATGAAAGTCCCCCTGCTCAAGTAACTACAGCCTCAGTATCTTCCCTCCTCACAGCCTCTGCTGTTCAAAGGACAAGAGAAAGCAAGTTCCAGTGAAAAAGTAAGAAACAAAGTGCCCTTTTTTTCTAAGGGGAAAGGGCACACAATGTTTAATTGCTGAAACCTAATAAAGGTTCTAATTCAGACAAATCTTGCACAAGTTACAGAATTCCATGATAAAAATTGTAGTGTTTTCACCTCCCCAAAAGATGAAAGCAGCAATGAAAACTGCATTCCCTCTCCACATCAGCACAAAGAAAACTCTTTCACAATCTCGTAACTCGTAAAGTTCTCTGGTTTCTGCACATCCAATGTTTCTTGAGCACTTCCTTGGTTATACAGTTAGCAAGTACTCTAGAAACATTCTAACAAAAGTATACTACAAACTCTTTCAAATGTACAAATATATTTTAAACAGATTTTTCTCCTCAGTGGAAAGAGAAGTGAAAAGGGGCCAGAAAGAAAGAATAGTTTTGTTTTCAGAGCAGCTCACTCCTTACCACTCTGACAGGAGTACAGATAAACATTTATATAAAGATCACTTGCAGCTTCAGAATTTGTGATGTGGAACTCATTTTAGGCAAGCTATTAAAAAAGATACTGTTTTGAGTCAGTGGTGATGAGTAGCGGTGCATGGACAATTTACTGTGTAGAAACCAAGCTATGAGAAGCCCTGCATTCCTGGTGAGAAATCAAAACATCATCCAACTGCTGAAGATTTGAGGGTACTGAGATTCTTATCTCCTATGCCACTCCTTGGTGCTCTACTCTGTTGGTTCCATCAAGGAATGTAACAAACATGAGGCCTACTTGAAATGTGTTGAATGATGGAAAAACCGAAAAATTTTCCTTTTCAAATTTGTCTCCACCCCAAGCCCCTCTTAATTGTCTGTCAGAAAAAAAAGACCCCACACCAACACCTTACTGTAGCTCAGTATCCCAGGAACTTGAAAAAGTATGAATTCCTCTAACCCTTTTTCACCTTTTCAGCTGGCTCATCCTCCTCAGTCCATAGTTGGCTTTTTATAACTTTGTCAAGTAGTAGCAGGATACAACTGATATTTTGGGCTATTTCCCTTCTTACAACAAACCAGTTTCAGAAGAACTGTCAAGATCAGTGAGTTGTCAGTTTGCTGTAGCTTGGAGGAGTCATAAACAAAGAAATAACATCTATTTATTTAGAGAGTGAAAATGTTACTACAACTCCCACATTCTTGCCTTTACGTTTCTCTTTCTCACACTTTATATCTTAAAGTGTCTTCTCTTTTGGGCCACCAGTCTTCAAAACAAATCAACACGGTACCCTAAGTGTTTGGAGAGAAAAATCACTGTTGAATAATGCAAAACATTAAAAATCCCTGAAGAACAGAGCAATTCAAATAGCTTCCACAACACTCCTAAAACACAACAAGCCAAGTCACTCTTGCCCTTACAAGTGTGAGCTTCTCTAATGTCAATGGGATTACTCAGATAAATGAAGTGGGCAAAACTGAAAACTGAGCCCCAAGCTTGAAGCTGATCTGAGGTTTTCTTCACAGCTGTACACAAGGCTATCATTATATTAACAGATCTGCACCATATAAGCAGTACAAATACATGTACTATCACAACAGTCTAGAAAAGCACATGAGAAAAAGCATCACTATATTAAAAAAACACCACCACACACAGAATTTTCCAAGCAGCTTTGAAATATGGCATTTTCAACTGTCAGCTTATTTCTAGACATGAATATTTTAAACCAGTAACAAAGAGGTTCCTAATTGTGCTCAAATACACCTGGCAACCCACAGACATATGGCTGATGTCCCACAGCGCTAGGCTTCAGTATTTGTATCTTCTAAATCAAAGAAGATAAAAATTATTTTAAAACATCAAGCGTGACTTTTCTATGCAATCATCCAGGGAATGCAGTGTAACAACAGCAGAAGGAATATTGTCCATAAAAACTTATCTATTCTACACTTGCTTTACCAATGAAAGATTTTAGGAGCCCACGTACTAGAATATTCCACAAGTACATTATAAAAAAATTATTATTACTCCCTTCAAACAAGGGAACATGTTTTCAGTCTTTCTGTAGAATCCATTATCTTCATTTTGACAATTTAAGTTTTAGAAACAGCACGAATCCAGATTTTATTGTATGGACAAACTTGGAAGATCACTTTTTAATTTTTCTGACAGCAAGCCCTAATTACGTCCTGTATGGTTTCCAAACATATGTCCTCTAAATGCCTGGAAGATGCAATGGAATCTAGAGCAAAGCCATCACAGGACTTTCACGCGTTTCTTATTCACTTTTCCAAATCAGGGCACCAATACAAATACAGACTGTAAAAATGGATATTGTAAATACAAATACTGTAAGCTGCACATTAAATGGGCTTGTCAGTCTCTCTTCTGTGCAGGCAATTCAGCTTCACAGTTGAGCCATGTACACTAAAGCATGGACTCTCTCAAGCACCTAAGGCAAAATCTCTCTTTCTGTTTGTTTTGCATGACTGACACAGGTTAACAATTATTTCAAACACCACTCTTTCTGAAAAAGGTCTTTACTTCCTTAGTTCTCGTTACAGATTATCAAGACTCAGGGCTTGATTTCTCTTTCACCTGTAATTAAGATATTAATGAAACAATATTTATCCTATCCCTATAGGATGGCAAACACACAAGCGTTACTCACTTAGCTGTCTACTCTGTTAATGAGAGTGAAGACTCAAATTTTACCACCAAATATGAATACTCTTGAACCTCTCAGGACTACAGAATGTATAAAAAAAAATTTTTAATTAGTATACTCATGAGGCCGTATTATGTACACTCCAATGTCACATTATGCTTTACCTCAGTCATACCATCTTGTATTCTGCTTTGCAAACACAAATTAAAAGTCTAAAACTAAACAAAACTTCAAATCCACTATTTCTAGTGACAGTAAAAACATAAGTTTTTATTGTCTGTCATAAAAAAATAAATACACAATCATCTGAGACGGCCAGGTGTAATAAATAACACTGTCCTGTATACCTTACCACCTCACTAATATTTACAAGGTATTTAACATGTTTTGAAGTACAAAGGAATTTAAGTATTAAGTTTGCCACTACTGGAATTTGCTGTTATAGCAAGTAGGACAGAGAAGCAGGCCTAACACAGCATATGATGCTTGTCAAAACTTTCCCTATGCAACTTGCAGCCAGCAAGCTTCATCACAACTACCTTTTCTAATTTCACCAGAGACATACAAACCAAGGCCTTCATTTATAATTCACTGCAGCTTGTTCCATAAATTTATAACGTCTTTTAAAAGTTTTTGATAATTAGCCCGCACTGTTTTCAATAGCAACATTGTATTTCGTAATACACACAGTTTTGGTTTTTAATGACTTTTCAGGACCACTTTGGACAAAATAGACGTTTTACAATAGGTATCTTGGGCGTCGATCATCCAGCTATTAAAAACAGCCATTGAAGCCTACCCAAAGAGCCAGAACGCCTCCCCAGCTGAAAGACCTGCGCCGGTGACTTCTGGGCGAGAAGCCTGAGCTGGTTACCCCGCTCACTGAAGCACTTCCCAAGGAGGTTTGCCGATTTACAGCGCTTAGACCTGGAAAGGGCAGCAAACACCCCGGGCTCCGGCTGGCGGGGGGCTGAGAGGATTTGGGCTTGCTGAGGCCTAGCGAACACACGAGGCCTCCTGCAGCCCCGGCTCCTTCTCCGCCAGCAGCGCGAACCTCTCCGGACGACCGGGCCGGCCGCGGGGCAGGCGGTCCCCGGGGCCGGGGGAGGGCCACGGGAGGGACAGGCGTCCGGGACGCTCCGCCGGCCGGGAGGGAGGGAGGCGGCCCTGCACCGCGGCGCCCGGGGGAGAGGGATGGCCAAGAGCCAGCGCCTCTGGTTTGGGAGGGACTCGCAAACTTCGGTACCTGTCGGGAACTCCCCGAACGCCAGCGACCCCCGTCGCCTCCGGGAAGAGCTCTACAGACTTCCCCCCCAACATCAGCTCACACAACGGGCTTAAAAACAGGCTGTACCCATGCCGATGGGAAGGAGGGCACGGCTGCAAACAGGGGCTTCTCCTGCCCTCCCCCCGCTCCCCCGTCCCGAGAGGGGCGCCCTCCGGCGCACCCCCCCGCCCCGTCCCTCCGCGAGGGAGCTGCCCCAGCGGCGAGGGGCCCGGCAGCGCCGCTCCGAGCCCACCCCCCGGCCCCGGGCCTCGCCAGCTCCCTGCCCGCGCACCCACCTGTCCCGGGGGTCGATCCAGCTGGTCTGCTTGGTGTTGTGGTCGATGTAGAAGACTTTGCCGTCGTAATCCCTCGCCTCCTCCCAGCCATCGGGTAAGGGGAGCTGCCCATTCCCCGCTTTCCTAGGCATGGTCGGGCGGCGGGGGTAGCTGCTCCATAGGGACAGAAAGAAAGACGGGAAGCGGGAAAAGCCCCCACCCGAGCTGGGGGGACGGGGAAGGGGCCGGGAGCGGGGACCGGGGGGCACGCGGCGGGCCGGGAGCGGAAGCCCAGGAAAGCCCTCCTCCGCGGCCGGGTCTCAGTCCACCATGCCGGGGCTGCCGCCTTGCCCGCGCCGCGGCAGCTCGGGTCGGGGTTGCCGGCGGAGCCCAGCTGCCGTCTGGGCGCGGGGAGCCCGGCTGAGCCCCGGGCGGCCGCCGCTCATTAGCATAAGATTAGCATCCATCTCATCTGCATGCACATTCCTCCCGCCGCATTCCTCAGGGTTAACCCTGCCGGCGCTGCCGCCGCCGCCGGGCTGGGCTAGGCGGGCCCGGGCCGTGGATCCGGGACAGAAGACGTCCGGCGAGGGAGCGCGTGGGGCAGGCCGGAGGGCAGGGGGCAGGAGCGGGGGGAAAGGCGGCAAGGGGGCCCCTCCTGCTTCCAAAGGAGTCCTGCCCGCGGCGCGCAGGGGCTCGGCCGGTGTGGGGATAGGAAACAACCACCTGAGGAGAACGGCGGCCTCGCGGGCCAGGCTGCCAACCGCCGGTGCCCCCGCGCCTTCAGGTCCCGGGCGCTTACGCGCTCCGGCCACGTCCCCGCAGCCTTTTTGGGCAGCTGGGAGGGCGCAGGAGCCCTCCGCAGTCACCACCGCACCCCCCGCGGCGGAGAACGGCGCGAAAGGGCTGCAGAGCAGTGGCCGGGGCTGCGGCACCCCGGCGTGAGGGCCGGCCGACCGGCGGCGCGTCTCTTTGTCTGCGAACTTGCTGCCGGACCCGCATCGGGTGGCGCGGGAGACTTTGGCGCGGGGAATCCCCTGGCCCTGGGGGGGCACGGGGAGCGCCCCCCGGGAAAAGGCAGTTTTACCACTGTCTCCGTGCCCCGAGTCGTGGCGGTGTCGAGAGGATTCCTTTCCCTTCCGTTCAGGTCCCGCTAACCTTGCTTCACATCCTTGTGAACTCTCGGTAAACTCCAGCAAGGCTCAAGGGTTCCTGAAAAGGACCTTGCCATTTAAAATACCTGAGTTCAAAAATTAAATAAAAAAGGGAACCCTTCTTTAACCCTGGAAGTACCTAAACTTACTGCCTTTTTTTTCTTTTTAACGGAAGCACCGGTGGAGAATACGTGCATGCACTATTTGTGCCCTCAACTGTTCTGGCCTAAAAAGTAGGCAGCTAAGTCGCATTAAGTATAGAAACCAGGTGTGAATTACTGTGCGTTTATCTCACATTTGCCACAGGAGAAGAGTACTCTAGGCTGGTTACCATGGTTCAGCTGATAGAAGGTAACTTAATGAGCCCTATTAATTTGCCTCTGTATCTGATTCTCAAGATTTGGCACCAGAAGTAGAGCGCCTATGGGGGAATATGACTCCCTGGTTTAGTGGCTAAGACTCTTAGGTAACCCAAGTTTTAGTCCCTGTTTCTTAGAATGTTTTATTTCTTTTCACTTAAAGTTACTGGTTTAAAGTAACAAAATTTTCCTGGGAGAGGAAGTCTGGGACCCAGAGCTGTCCTTTTTCTTTCCTCCTTTTTTTTTTTTTTTTTTGTTTATCTACTCCATTATAACTATCTTTAGCATTCAGCTCTATGAATTATTCTTCTGAGACGGTTTACACTTATTAAGTACTGGACTTGTTCAGTGTATAACAAGTTTTTGGATTCCACTTCAGAGGCCACATAGCTGACAGGCATTGCAGTAACTAATTTACAGGTATCTAAGTCCCATTGTTGGATCTGCTCCTACATAGAAATAAGTACCAGCAAGATATGATTTTAATTTAGCTAATTGCCAATCTGGTAGAGCTAAGACCTTTATTATTTTAGTCATCCTGCTTATTTTATTCTGTAACACTATATCTGCAAACGGCTCGTATGCCTCCCCAAAATACCTGTATGTTGAGCTCCAGACTGTCTTGAAGATTTTATTTTACATCTGTTGCATTAAGGTAATGTGCAGTGAAACTATGTACATGAAGTAAGGCCCTGGTGGTTAACAGTGGAGAAAAACTGAGCCGTTCTAACTTCTGGATATCCATGAGAGTTCAGCCACTTAGGGAAAGCAACAGGATCATTGCCTATTAAAGTGACAGACATTTATTTTCATTGAGAATATTAAGTTTCAATGAGCTGATCGGTTTATAAAGTCCAGTCTTTTTTACACTGGTGGAAAACAAGCACTTTTACTATCCATTTACGTTTGTGTCCTTTTAAATAGTCTACTCTAATTTTATAAACTTGTTTATAGGTGACATCCTGCAGTGAGAAGGTACATGTGACAGTTGTGGGACAGGATAAACTGGATTTCCTTTTCCCTTTTAAAGTTCAGTTTGAGTTACCAATAAAACATTTTGTTATGTAAGTTGATAAAAAGCTATAGAGGATATACTTTTCTTTCTGAAACTAGCTGCCAGTTACTTATCTTCGGCATTAATAAGCAGCTTTTATAATGATACAGCCTTTTTCATCCTGAAAAAGTAGGCCTGTTATACAGCAGCACTCCTATACTCCTACTCTCTAAATAATCCATGCAAAAGAAAGCATGAGATTAGAAAATCTGTAATACCAAGACAAAATTGAAACCTCATTTATGTCAGTACTTCCCCTGAAGTTAATTATGGCACCACCAAGGCAGTCAGAACCACATCTTTGTTTATTGGTCAGATGAGATCCACATGGATGTGGATCTGATTTATAACCATCTTTACCAGGGTAAAACTTCTCATCAGAAAACATCAATTTTTTCATTTGCACAAATAGATCAAAATTGCAGTTCTTAATTTTTGGAAATAAGTATACTAAGATCATTGCATAATTGTCGTAATTTTTATATATATGCTTGTAAGTGCATATACAGATGTGCTTACACTTAAACTCCTGCATGGTAAGTGTTAGGCTCTCCCCTTCCTCCCTCCATTTTCCATTGTTTGAGTACTTCATTGTGTTTGTATTTATAGTTAGAGTCTACAGTCCAGAATACCAGTTTAGGACTACTTAGGAATGACAATATTTTAAGTCAGACTGACAAAAAGTAGGTAATGTTTGTGTAAATAAATGCCAGACCTTTAATATTACCAGTGAGAACATTTAGCTTTTTGAAGGACTGCTGTTGTACAAAACAGAATCCAATTATCCTCTTGGTTTTTGCTCTTTTGCAATTTGGACTGGTAGAAAATAATTTCTTCCACTATCCTTTAATATTTTTTCATATGTCTAATATAGGAAGGCAGAACAGATGTTCATAATGATCCTTCTTAGCCTAAAATATACTATAAATTCTAAATAAAAGTAGTTCTGCAAGTATACCTCCTACATCTCAACTGATAACCTGCCTAGCATTTTGTGCTGACATTGTCAGCTGACAGCATACCACAGATTGTTTGGCTTAATTGCATAAGAGCATAGTTCAGAAGATATAAGCATGCTTTATTCAAAACACAGAAGGGTGCATATGAAGGAGTTGTCTGAAAGCTATGGCATGACTTAAGTATTTATCAGTAAGTATGATAAATAACAAGATATGCTCAATGAAAAGGAGCTAATTGTTCCTCTCTTTTGCTTTGCATATGCATGTTTCACAGGTCTGGAGAAGTTCATGTTATAAGTAGTACATAGTTAAAGGATTGAGTTAAAGGGAATTAGAATAATAACTATTTTGTGTCCTATCTACTTACTGTTATCAGCTAGGAGAAAAAATGTCTATGCAAAAATTTGAAACAGAAGTGTGGAAGTGGCTGAATCCAGAAAGGGGGTCTGCAAAGGCAAATGGTTGTGCCCTGTCACGTAACAAGAAGCATCCCCTACTCCAGTCTGTACTAGTGTAGTTAATCTCCTGATACTCTCTGGTTGCTTCTTTTTTCACAGTAAATCTGTTCTTGGGACTGACTGTGATCAAAAAAGGCATGTTTGTACCATGTCCTTCCATAACAAGAGACTCCCTTAACTTGATGATCCACTAGAGTGACATCCCTGAAGAAATTTACAGCTGTTACAACTTGTACTATCCACAAATGGCTCTGAATCAAGAGCCACAGCTGTCTCCCTGAAAATCCACATAGTTCAGCCTCCACTGCTTTCAAACAGAATTTGAGTGCAGAATGAATTATGAAGTATGGTGACAGAATTAATGTCTAAAAACATCTGACAAAAATGTTTGAAAATAGATATTAGTTATGCTGGGTTTCTTTAGACACTTAAACACAGTGTTTGTTGTTGTCCAAATATGGACAAGTCTGACTTCCCTCACATATAGCTACTGTAGAACTCTAAAAAATAGTATTTTCAGCATTATAAATATTTATTTATTTAACAACAGTGAATTTTATCTGACAGCTACGTTTTCCAAAAAAACCCCACCAAAAAATAGGAATCCTTTATGCTGTGAGATTTTTAGTTTTAAAAAGGGTTAAAAAGTCCTGTAAAGAAAAACAGTATACATGCATGAGGAAGGAAAGGAGGAGTGCTACTTATACTATTGTCAGCGTCTGATGCATGTATACATCTGAGCGTAAAAGATCTTTGAATAATATTGTTTCTGGTTGAATTTATGATGAAACTCTGCAGAAGTGATGGAGCCAGAGAACATAATAATGTTTATGATAATGTTTGATAATATTTATGCTCACTCAGCTTTTCTCTTTACTCCAAAGCCTGCTCTTTCCACTGATACTCAATTGGACAGCTTGCTGCTAAAATAGGATGTCCTGCAAAGACTTCCCAGAGTATCAGTGAAAAAGACCATACCGGGTTCTGCTTCTAATTAATATATACTAGCTTTTTTCAGAATTTTGGCCTTATTTTTGCCTTCAGGCATGCATAGGAGAAAGTAATGAGCAATTACACATTTTGAGTCCTTGCAGACATAATCCTGATCCTATAAATCTGAAAATAAGTGCACAGAACAATTTTAATTTATTGTTAGTCTGATTAAAAGTTTAGGGTAGGTAGAATGGAAATGATGTGGTAAGAGCTTTGCCTCAAACCTAACTACAGAAATGTGAGTAATGTTTTCATGGTAAAATCTTCTCAAACTCACCCCAAACCACTCATTAAACTAACTTAGCATTCAGTTCTGTTAACTCTGATTCATACTGCTGATATTTCTGTGGACAAAGCAAAAAGAAGATGGACAATTTTGGTTGTTCCACAAAGCTAGGGTTGATGAGGTCCAAATTAGCCTCTGAGGCATATTCCCACAGAATGTCTTGATGCAGCCTTGGTATGTTGTCTTGATGTTACATCTTCCATAGAAACAGTCTCTCTGTATTTTTTTAATGTATCTGATACTTGTACACACAAATTTAACTTTCCTACGTTTCATCATATCTATGGAATTGCGGCATCTATTCACTGCTGTCTAATGGCTTTGGAGAACCACAAAAGCATGCCTGGTCAGCCAAGAAGGTTCCCAAGAGCCCCGGTCTTCTCTTTTGGCTGCGTGTAAGACAGAAGTAGGCCAGCAGTAGAGGGTTTCTGCTCATCGGCAGGGAGGGAAGAATGAAGGAGTTTCTCAATAACAGCTCTTTTGGTGGAGAACAGCGATTAATTTCTTCAAGTATTTAAGATACTCCATCAAGTAGTATACAAGTGCACAGGTTTACAGAGCTAATGCTTTTAACAGTCCCTCTCGACTGGTGCAAGGAGTAAGTGCTCCCATCACAGCCAAAGGAAAGGTCTTAATGTACATCTGCTGAGTTGTATCTAAGGGCGGCAACAGATGAAATACAAAAAGGAATGTATTAGCAATGACATCCTGAAGTACGTTTCTTTTCTGTATCATCCATGTACTTTCAGAAACACAGTGCAGTAAATGAAGTAGACTGGACTAATTGACTGAGTATTTAACACCTGCATTACAAAAAAAATGATCCTCTGACTGATGGAGAGGCTTAGGGAACCTTTCTTCTAACAAATGAAAAATCTTGTTTGAAACACAAAACAGGTACGAACCTGCCAAAGTATAATATGAAAAAAAATGCTGCTTTTCTCTTTCACCCTCTTTTCATCTCTTCTTTCCCCTCAAAAAAGTACAGTTTCTTTGCATGAATGCAAAGTACTTTGACGTCTATCCAGGCCAACAACAAAGGAACCTCAATCCTATCTTATTGCTAACTGAGGCTAAAAACCATGCTGCAAAAATAAAATCTGTATCTGTGCAATTTTATAGCAAAAATGGGACTGATGCATCAATACCAAGATTTAGTACTGCTAGACTGCTAGAGATGTTGCTGAATTGCATGAATCATCCCATGGCAATTATCATTCTAGTCTGGTTATCCAAAACCCAGAATCCCAGTATGTGCACTTTTTGGAGGACTGAAAAAATTTAAAGAACACAGCATGATATTATTCTGTCCACTTTGCAGTGGACATAAAAAAAATGTGTTAAGTGACTTGATGGAGTAAAAAATACCTAAATGAAATAGGATAGGGATTAGAACATAGGATGCTTTCAGCTCCTGAGCTGAATCTGTTGAACTGCATTGTGTCATTTTTATTATTTCAATATGTGGTCTTAGAAATACTTGGGGTAAGCTTTCTTACCACAAGGGAAAGATTATAATTCATACAAAAATTCCTTTTATTCAGTATCTCATTCCCAGGTGAAATGTGGTATATAAAAGTTATCAATCCCATATGGTCAAGCATATGTTATGAAATGCTTGTGTCCACATATAAGACACATGACAATATTTCAATAGCTCTCTCCTTTGAATTTCTTGGTAGAGAAACACAACAAAAGCATAAATTGTAGTTAGCTGTACTTGCGTGTTCATAAATGAAATACACTAATAAAGAAACAACCTCCAACAGCATAAAAAAAATTACACTGAGCAATAATTGAAAGAAAATAATTTGAAGCTAGGCAAAGTCTGCAAAATTTAAGTATTAAAACATAATTCTTGGACTATGAAGTGTCAGAGCTGTTGCTGATAATCAGCTGTTCTGTAAAGGTGTGAATGTAAAGCCAAAGGAATCACAGGATGGTTGTGGTTGGAAGGGACCTCTGGAGGTCATCTTGTTCAACCCCCCCTGGTTAAGCAGGGCCACCTAGAGACATGCCCAGGACCATGTCCAGTTTTTTAATTTGTCCATCTCTTTTAAGGATGGAGATTCTACAGCCTCTCAGGGCAATCTGCTCCAGTGCTTGGTCACCCTCACAGGAAAAAAGTGTTTCCTGATGTTCAGAGGGAACCTCCTTATTTCATTTTGTGCCCATTGCCTCTGGTCCTGTCACTGTACACCACTGAAAAGAGCCTGGCTCCATCTTCTTTGCACCTTGCCTTCAGGTATGTATATATATCCATGAGATACCCCTGAGCCTTCTCTTCTCCAGGCTGAACAGTCCCAGCTCTCTCAGCCTTTCCTCATATGTGAGGTGCTCCAGTCCCTTAATCATCCTTGTGGCCCGTTGTTGGACTCTATCCAGTATGTCATGTCCATGTCTCTTGTACGGGGAAGCCCAGAACTGGACCCAGCATGCCAGGTGTGGCCTCACCAGTGCTGAGTAGAGGGCAAGGATCACCTCCCTCAGTCACCTTGGATCACCAAGGATCACCTCGGCAGCACTACCAATCCAGGATGCTGCTGGCTCCCTTTGCTGCAAGGGCACTTCGCTGGCTCGTGGTCAGCTTTTTGTCCACCAGGACCCCCGGGTCTTTTTCTGCAAAGCTGCTTTCCAGCCAGGTGGCCTAGAGCGTGTACTGGTGCGTGAGGTTATTCCTCCCCAGGTGCAGGACATTGCATTTCTCTTTGTTGCACTTTATGAGATTCACATTTGCCCATTTCTCCACATCTTTAAAGAGCACAAAAGCATGCCACATAACTCAAACATACCAAAACAAAGAAACTACTACACTTCAAACTGGCATCTTGAACTCTAGACCAGAGGTGCCCCTGAAAGCAAGCAGCCGGGTGTTCAGAATCTGCTGCTTTCCCTTTAGTCTTGCTGGATAATCAGAACAAGAGATAAACCTCCTCAGGACTGCGGTCTCTGCAGCCTTCAGTGGTGTCGTGGACGTCATCACCCACAAAAGACCTTGGTTCTTCTATGGAAGCATTAATACATGTTTGCACAACTCAGTATGCCACCTTCAGCAATAGAAATAAATAAAAGTGCTCTTTTGTATAAAAGAAGAAGAATGGTGTTTTCAAACACTAGCACAGAAACTCTGGTTACTTAACCATTGATACCTTTTTTTCAGAACATAACAAATGCGAAAGAAGTACAATACTTCTATGCGGCAGCCTGCTTCCCACTCCAGGAGCTCGGAAACAATTAGTTTGGGCTTTTTTTTCAGGTTGCAGAATAAGGCCTTTCAACCCGAGGAAATAAAGTGGACTGTATCTTCAAAATGTAGCAGAACAAGGGTTGGTTGTTCTACAGCTTCCATCTAGTTTCACCCCATATACTTAAACCAAGATTCATGGTAATTTTTAATATATCAGTGATGGGGGTGGGGGCAGGAAAGGTAGTGTCACCTTTTTCCATGGCAGGTGCTGGCTCCTGTTCTGTTCCTTGCTTTCCCCTTCCCACCTCCTTTCTTCTTACACCTGCTCCCTCTGACGGTCCTGTTGCTCTGCAGCCATCAGCTCTGATCTGCCAGGGCCGGGGCCACAGCGGAGCTAATGCTAATGGACCTGGCTTACTCCATGCAGCTGGTGTGTCTCCATGCTGCGCTCCCCAGTGTGTGCTGTTGTACCTATATCAACCACGCTGCTCCCTTCTCCAGAGCATCCCGCATCCCCACTCCCTGGAACAGTCTTGTCAGTGGCTGTAGTCACCTCCATACCTGTTGCTGTGAACAGCCGGCAAAGGCCCGCGGTGCCAACAGTGACATCTGCTGTTAGAGTCAGCGGCTGGGGTCGCCACTCAAACCATCCCACTCTCATGAGACAGAAAAATAGGGTCAAAGCCAAAACAGGAGCGCTCGCCCTGGGTTTCTGCTCATGAAGGGCTCTGAGCAGAAGTTAATATGCTGCATGTCCTTGGGTGGCCTCGAAACAGCACCAATAGCCACACCAGCAGCTCCATCCGGTGAGAGCTGGAAGAAGAAGAAGCAACTGGAGGTTGAGAGCCATCATCACCCCTGGAATCAGTGTGCCTTCTACACTAGTTGCAGAGAAAAAGCCGTTCTCAAGTTACGTGTAACATCACTAATCACAGGTGCCAAGATGCTGTTAAGAGAAAGCAAAGATCTGATCAATTAAATACGTATTTTTAAAGTTTTAGGTGGTTTTCATAGATCATGAGCAAGCTAAGACAAGCTTTTGTTTTGGTAAGAGGGGGCAAAGAAATACACTGGGGAAGGGGAGAAGAAGGTAAGGAGTTGTTTATGAAAAGAGGTTTTCTTGAATGAAGTAAATCCTTGAAGGAAATCATGTTTCAGAAAAAAAACTTCAAAAAGAACGTAAAAAAATTCTCAAAAGCACATATATGCACATTTTGTGTCCGTAACGCCACATGAAAGATTAATGTTTTTCTGTATATATCTTTAAGGGATCTTTTTTGATGTATCAACATAAATGAAGAAAAGTTAAACGCAGAGAAAACTTGTCTGCTGTAGTGAACCTGTAGTGCTACTCCTGCCCTTTATCCTGTAAGGCAAGAAAGAAGAAGTAGTGTACACTGCCTTTTAATGCAGCGGAGGCCTTTCACCAGTCATTTTGTTTACTCTCCTTTCTCAGTATTCCACATCTCTGGAATACACTTCTCCAGCCATCTCATTTTACTAACATATTCTAATCCATTAAACTCACTCTGGTGAGCTTGCAGTGAACCATGACATTTCCAAATCAAAGTATAATCAAAGACCTTAAACCAGACCGCAGAGCTAAAATTCTCTTTCTTATCCCTTCACTTTATTTATAGAGGATTCATATATTCAAATGTACCAAATCATCCTGACAGAATAATTATTATATCTTGTCATGTCATATTTTTTGAAACAGTGTCAACTACTCAACTGAAGGACCTGCAGAAAACTAAGAAATAGCAAAAAAACCCAAAGTGAAACAATGGTGGATGAAAGACAACCCGTAATGAGCATGTCAAAACTTTATGTTTTCTCTGCTGCTTTACTTGACAGTTGATACTTTTGCAACACCAAGTGAAGTTAGTCCAATGATTTAAATCCTTAACATGATCCCCTATTCCAGATACCATCTAGCTGGGTACAGGGCAAACAGTGTCAATTCCAGGGTACGACAGGGCTTCTTAACCTCTGCAAAGCCTTGCTTTTCCTGACCAACACTGGGATATAATCTACATGGATTGTTACACGTGATTTCTGAGATGTGAGATTGTCTCAATGTGCATCTAGGCTTATTCATATTTTTAATCTGTGTACCTGTATAAGCAAACTGTTCTGGGACAAGTCTCAGGAGCATATTTTCTTGAAAGCAAACACGTAGCAGGTAGGAATAAAACTACATTGCTAAAGTAAGCAAGGATAATGGAATACCAAACCAAATAGAAAAGATCACTTTTAGGGTTGCCTTCACATGATTGCAGGAAACCCAAAGAGCTGAATGTTAGTAACTGTTGAATTTTTATTTGAAGCCAGTCAAGCAGGTGATTTTTGCATCCTCTTCAAATACTGGGTTTTAATTTTAGTGCTCTATACATAGCAGAACTAAGCATAGCTATAGAAAATAGTGTGGCCAGCAGGAGTAGGGAAGTGATCGTGCCCCTGTACTCGGCACTGGTGAGGCCGCACCTCGAATACTGTGTTCAGTTTTGGGCCCCTCACTACAAGAAGGATGTTGAGGTGCTGGAGCGTGTCCAGAGAAGGGCAACGAGGCTGGTGAGGGGTCTGGAGAACAAGTCTTATGAGGAGCGTCTGAGGGAACTGGGGTTGTTCAGCCTGGAGAAAAGGAGGCTGAGGGGAGACCTCATCGCTCTCTACAACTCCCTGAAAGGAGGTTGTAGCGAGGTGGGTGTTGGTCTTTTCTCCGAAGTAACAAGCGATAGGACGAGAGGAAATGGCCTCAAGTTGCGGCAGGGGAGGTTTAGATTGGATGTAAGGAAAAATTTCTTTACTGAAAGAGTGGTTAAACATTGGAACAGGCTGCCCAGGGAAGTGGTGGAGTCCCCATCCCTGGAGGTATTTAAAAGACGTGTAGATGAGACGCTTAGGGACATGGTTTAGTGGGCATGGTGGTGTTGGGTCGACGGTTGGACTCGATGATCTTAGAGGTCTTTTCCAACCTCAATGATTCTATGATTCTATGATTCTATGATTCTATGATTCTATGAAAAGAGGTAGACATTTCCATGTCAGATTGCTTCGCTCTTGTATTTTATTAGATG
The DNA here is from genome assembly GCF_965638725.1 of Aptenodytes patagonicus. NCBI lineage: Eukaryota > Metazoa > Chordata > Aves > Sphenisciformes > Spheniscidae > Aptenodytes > Aptenodytes patagonicus. The sequence goes on from NC_134952.1 coordinate 38,053,834, forward strand.
TGTTTAAATCTCATCTTGCACAAGTGGAAATGACTATTTCTTTTTTGCAAATGTACATAATATGATCAATCACTTCTTAATCTCCTCTTTGGTAAGTTTTCACTATAAAGCTCACTTTCCAGTCCCTTAATCATTTTCATTTCTCTTCTCTGACTCCACTCCCGTTAAAGGAGATCTTTCTTCAGTTTGAAATATCAGAAATAGAACTAACTCCCCAGCAATAGTCACACTAATGCCAAATATAGGGATATGTGGCATCTATCCACTTCTACTATAGTTTCCACAGTTTTTTGGCCATAGATTGGATTAACTCCTTCGGCCACAGCACCTCACTGGGACTTGTGCCCAAGAATTGCTACTGTGACCTAAGCTTTTCTTCTGTGACAGGGATTCCCAGGACTAAGGCCACTGCCTTCCAAAGATAACCCATATACTTGTTTCCCAGATACATGATTCAATATTTTTCCTATTGAAACCCATATTGTTTACTTTTGTCCATCATATTCCAAAGCTCTAAATGCCTGTCCCAGTGCCATCACACCTGTTTTTTCACAATTTACTGTCAGAGCAGGAAGTATTTTATCAGCATCATTTATTGATACTTCATGTGCCTTTTCCTCAGCTACAAGACGGAAGTATTTCTTGAGCATGTCTGCTTTTTTCTGCATTATTTCTAATTCTGTTGTTACCATCTGTGACTGGACCAATACCACTGGTGATACCAGAATGTGAACCTAGACAAAGTCAAAATACAGGACTGAAGGTAGACCTGTCTTTTTGAGCTCTGATGCCATCAAAATTAGTCTATGGAAGTTGACATACATTTTAAGGTGTTCCAAACAAGGATTTGTGTATACCTTTACTTTACCAGAGTCCATTTTGATTTAATAAATGTAGCATTAAAAATAAAAAAGGGATTATTTTTCTTTTGTCACAATTTTTAGTATAATCTTAATACCATCCATTAATCTTAAAATCCATAAACTTTCTCCAGAAAGGCCACACAATTTCCTATAATTTTTTAAAAATAAGGGTTAATAGTTACAATAATAACAACAAAAATATCATTCAAGACCTTACTTCAGCACTACTGTTCTTGCTTTATGTCATTGGTACTTTGTTTCACAATGTGTAATTTTAGACTAACTACAAAATAATTTTGACTATCTGTTTATTAGTTAGTCTGGAGTTGTTTTATAAAGATATAATGATTATGCTTTTATAAGGTAAATTTGCAACCCAAGAAAACACACTCAAAAAAACCTGGGCTTAGAGAAATTCAGTAGTCTTGAGTTTCTTCTGCTAAGGACCCCTTTGACATTTTAACAAGTCTCCTGAACACTTTTCATTTCCCATCTATTCCTAGACGGCCCTTCCTGTCCCCAGCCCTGCCTCCTGCCCCCTTTCCAAAAAATCTCAGTCATCTTTCCTTCAGGGACAGCTTAACAAATCGATGCAGTGATAAAGGTTTGTCACTCCTGCTGCTGCTCTGACTCTCCCCATCTGCCTGGAAGAGCTATAGTAAAAGCACAGAAATGGACAGAACCCCTTGCTGTAGCATATCATCTTCTGGACATTTTCCTGCCATATGAAATTGCGATTTATGGCTCAAATTAATGAACACATACTACCGCCTCGCCCGGGGGTGTTTGAGAGGGACCTTTTGGAGCCACTGGTCTGTGACATCCGAAAGCAGCAGACCCCTTTGGTTTCTGTAGGAGCAACACCTGGACCTTTCCTTCCTGCTGGGAGCACTAGGAACAGCATGAGGTGGTTTTCTCCCGGACTGTGGAAATGGGCAGCTTCTGCCTTGGCAGCTAGGCTGCATTGCTTCACTGAGTGGGCCTGGCTGATTGCATCCTCATCTTCTGCCATCAGCACAGTTTCAAGCAGGGAGGATGCTGGCATGCCTCTCCCCTCTCAGCAAAGTAGATTAATAGGACTTTTCTTATTGCTCAAGGTTTCATGTTTTCTACAGCCACAGGCAGACATTACAACAGGTATTAAGCATATCAAGATCTACCGTCAAACTTCTTTTCAAACCACTAGCCTAGGCACTTGAGAAATACTGATTACCATCTGATAATTTTGAAATAATAGTAATATGACTCTGGAAGGCTCTAAAAGCAAGTTCATGTCTAAAATGTATGTAGGAAGGGGATGAATCAGAACCAACTATGTTAATACATTAATTATTATATTCATATTAATAGATCAACATGTTCATATTATTATACCAGGTTTATATTATTAAATCTAGAGGGGAAACAAGTGTCACAAACAGGTGAACAAAAGGTTTCTCTGGGCAGGATGAAACTACACAAACCTAAAGATCCACAGTGTTTCAGAAGGCTTGAGGCACTTTCAGAATTCAGTCTTTCTAACTGCCTATGCATAAAAGATTCAAATCTGTTTGCGTGCTTAGATTTTAAGGTAACATGTAAATAACAGGTCACATATGTGCAGGTACAGTAGAGCGTCTGGAAGAGCTGAACCTTGTAAATTAGCAGAAGCTCAGAAGCTTAGCAAAATACAACTTTAAGTTAAATAGCAAAAATAATGGTATGTGTACATATGTATAATTTGACAATACATTAGGTTTTGCTATTCTCTGCTAAGAATGATACCTTTAATCTCTTGCTGCATCTGAACATTTATTTGACAAACATAACCACGATTTTTTTCATCAATATTACAAAGCTTGTGCCTCAAATAAAAATATTGTTGTCATGGGACAAAACTTTAGATAATATATGCAGAAGTTACAGTAGCATCCAGGAGTTGATATTTTGTAGCCGTTTTCATTAGGGAAAACCTTTATTAACAGTTAGCATTTTTTTCCTCAGCAAAGCGCTTTCAAAACATTCGCTAATTAAAACCTTTATATCTTTTAGACAGTAAAAGTGCCTTTTCCAACCTGCAACAGCTATGTAACTTATTTTATTAGTGGTTTAGTAATAAAGTCAGATAAACCTTTGATTTAATAATTAGCATTTATAGAGTGCTTTCTGCCTTCAAAGCACTTCGCAAACATTAACTAATTAATTCTTGCAACTCCCCTGTAATTTGGGGAAGCAAGTATATTCATAAACGTTTGCCTATGGTTTAGGGAAGAAAGTATTATCTCAGACTTTTTATGAAACAGAGAATTAAGACATATAAATTAAGTTATTCACTTAATTCCACAAAGATGGAAACGTTGTCAGAGTAGGAACTGAAACTAAATTATTCTCCTCATCCTCCTCTGTACTCCAGTCACTCGGCTCTTTCACTGGCTTTCTCTGGAGGGGTCTAGCCACGTCTGCCAAAGCAAAGCAAAGCTTTGGATGCTAAGCAGGTCCCTCCATCTTCTCTTTACCCAGTGGCTCAGGCCACTTGCTCGTGGTGCGTGCATACCTCAGGAACACGTGCGGTGGTTCACGCGACAGGTTTGCCCGTGCATGCTGGCTGCAGGCATGCAGCCATCGGACAAGGAGGGGGCCGCAGCAAAGGGTTGCAGTGGGGCCCCTCCCTGGGGCTCCCAGGCCCTCCACCACACACAGCTGGTCACGTCTGACAAAGCAGGCACGTTTTGGCTGGGAGCAGGGAACAGGTGACACGTAGGAGCCTCAGCGGCAGCATGCGGCATGGGAACCAAGCATTAGACTTAATAGGTCTTGCCCAGGGATGCTCTTCTGGGCTCTCTGACCTCACTAATGAACGCTGCCCACTCTGGTCTGCCTGGTGTTACCTCTCCCTGGCCATCACCACGATACGAAGACAAAATTAAAAAAAGCAGCAGTATTCTCCTGCTGACAGCTTGCTTTATTTCTGCCTTGAGTACAACCTGCTACAAGTTTTTATTACTGTAGAACAGGAATATTGTTTGTTCCCTTTCTTTCCTATGGGTTTACTGATTTGGTACCAACAATAATACAGCTTTCCTGTCTACTTCAACCCAGCTAGCTACGATGTTGTACTGCATTTTAGTCCTGTGATAGATATGTACCTCTGCTTATGCTGCAGGTGGAACAAGGAGAGTACGAGCTGCAAGAAGGCTGCGCCATGGACCTGATGGTATGAGAGGACAACGAGGAGTCATTTGCAGTGTTTCGACTCAGCAAAGCAAGTACGCTCTCTTGACTCACAGGCTTTAGGAAATTTCCTGAAATTAAGATACCTTTATACAGCAAATAAAGGCCATTAACAAGATTTCAAAACGAGTGGCTTGTTTTCAGTGAATTTAAGAATTCCATCAGGTACAAAGGCCCAATTATTTATCATTCTTTGTTTTTGCTAAATGTTGGGAATGAATATTACCGTGTAAGTTTTTGTGTATTTTTGTAAGTGTGTTTTTGTTTGAGTGATGAAATAGTAAGCCAGAAATCGATTGTATCAGTTTCAGCTTAGCGTATCAGTTTCTCTTCAACCAACATTTGAAAAATCCAAGAAACTTCAGGACATTTTTAATAGCTCAACTGAGCCAAGTTTTCATATGTCATCGTCTCTTCTTCAAGCAAGAGAAACAGGGTGAAACAGCAAGAGAGATATCTGCTAATGCACACTTCATCATTACATTCAGATAAACAATACAATTAAATAATGTAGGAGGTCTGTAAAGATTAGAGAATTAGGGAGTAAGCATTCCTTGGTGATCAGCTATTCATTAAGTATTGAAGAGTAACTTTTTGTGATTCTGTTTCTGTAAGCCGAGTCTGTCAAGTGGAGACTACTAGAAAACAGAACAGTGCTGCATTTTGTGTTTGGTGTGCCAAGCACTATTTCTCTATGGAGATGAACAGATTTTTTTTAATTTGCTATTTTATTGTATTTATAATTAGCCGTCTGGAAAAAAAAAGTTCTCTTTTAGCATCTGCAGTGATGCATTGATTCTTTCATTACAGCAAATACACATGACCCCCCGTGTTCAACTGTAAACAATAATAGTTACTGGCTTCATTAGGAAGCTAGCAGATGGCTTATAAGTTCTCATGGTAGCTTTTATCCATTTGAGGCTTGCAGTGTGCAAATGTTTGTCTTTTAAACAGGATAAAACAATGTAAAAGGGACTCTGTGCTTTGTTTTTATTAGTAGCAATTCATTTATGTTGCAGAGTTTAATCTGAGTATCTGAGTCCACTGTCAATTTTTCCTGGCTGCAGGTAAAATACTTGCTGAGCCTTGCCTCTGCCTCTGTGGCATTTTCTGTACCACAAGAAATGAGGTCAAATACCACTTCTGGAGCTTTGGCAGAGCTGTATTTCTCTTAGTAGGACTCATGTTATAAACCCAACCGTCCCCTTCCCTTCCCTTCCCTTCCCTTCCCTTCCCTTCCCTTCCCTTCCCTTCCCTTCCCTTCCCTTCCCTTCCCTTCCCTTCCCTTCCCTTCCCTTCCCTTCCCTTCCCTTCCCTTCCCTTCCCTTCCCTTCCCTTCCCTTCCCAAATCAAGTGGTGCCCCCTTTCAGCAGAGAGGCAGCACTGCCTCTAGTTTACCCTACATGGACTGAGGATCTGACCATGGAAATTATTAGTGCCGTTTTGTCATTCCAAAACATTATTTACACAGCCAAATTTTTGTGTACAGTTTTGGAATACCTGACGAATAACAGCTGATTTACTCTCACCACCAGTCAGGTGCCTGGAGTGTGATGAACTTCAGGATGCTTCCCAGATAGGCTGCAGGCAGTTGCAATGACTGTCAAATGTAACTGCCGTTTTTATTACCTACCTGGGCAGAGCTATCCGAAGACCAGTTAATCTTCAATAACATTTGGTAGAGCACAATAGCTCTTTTAAAGCAGAACAGTTTTATTTTAGTGTGTGAGTCTTTCATGGCTTTTCTCGTACTTCTAATACAGCTCAGGCTCTCATTACTATTTTCATGTACTCAATTTTGTTGGTAGCTGGAATCAAGCTACATTATCGAGAAATAGAAGCAGGGGTCATATATTAAATATGGTGTTAAATACCTTCAGTCTTCTTTGAAAGCACAGACACATGGCGGTGCAAACTCCCTCAAAGTGTTGCACCGCTGTGTTTCAGCTGGATCTGCACATGGAGGAGCCAATAGGTAGTTCATAGTTCATGTTCATTCAGTATTGGCTGCTCATGGTTTCTTCACACTAAGGCATAAGCATTTGGTTGATTTTACAATACGAATGCCTCTTTTCAGATAGAAATCAGCCATTTGTTTTGGAAAGGACCATCAAAAATTAGAAACTTTTGTATAGGAAAAGTCTTAAATGGGCTTAAATGAACCTGACTGCCTGGGCCTTGTGTTTCCTTATTGTGCAGTAAGGGCATGAGTATCAAATTAGGGGGCTTTTTTGAGTAAACAGTGATCTAGTGAATCTTTAGGGTTTCATATTTTATTTTCATGTTCTATAGTCAGTTTTAAAGTTCAAAATTACTTTTGTAATACATGTCTATCTCCTGGAAGGGATATTGGAATTTTGCTTTCAGAGCATGTATTTTCAATTTTTATCCTCTTCTTTTTTATTAAAAATAATATTTGCATAAAAAACTTTCTTCCAAGCACATCTGCTCTTGCTTCTACCTCACCTGAAGATCTAACCCTTTGCATGTGACATCTTCAATGAAGAATAAGCAGCAGGAGCAGATGAGCTTTCAAGAAATAAAGATCCTATTTTCATGCAAATGTACTAGTAATTAAAAATGATGGGAGAAGAAAAAAGGCAACTCAATATACAATACTTTCAAATTTTAATTTGAGGTATAATAGTTTTAAACTTTTCCGTAAGAACTCCCAGACTCTTTAAGTGGTTTAGTTTTGAGAACAGTAATACTTGTCATTCAGATTAATGGGTTAGTTTTTCTGATCAAAAGACACCTTTAAAATAAGTTTGGGGGTAATAGTAAGAAGTTTTAAAGGTTTTTTTCCCTATGGTTTGAAAGTAAGTTAATTAAATTCCTAAGTAAACTGAACTTCCATTCAAGTCTGTGGGTGAAGTATAGCTGTACGCAAAAAGCCAGCCTGAGGCCTACTACAAGCCCCACATGACTTCCACTACAGAAAGTATGCCAGGCTGTATCTTCAACATTTACTCTTGCTTCGTTAACCATCTCACCTTTCCTGAAGGAAGCATTTTACTGAAAAACAAAGACTCTGTTTTTATTAAGTTTTACCATTCCTTATTAATCACTTCAAAGCTTAGAAAAGCAGGAAGGGGAAGATACTTTGTGGTAGTAATGCATCCCACAATTCTATCCTTTTAAAAGCACTGCAGAAACTGAGAAAGATTTAACTTATACCTACTCTACTCTACTCTACTCTACTCTACTCTGTCCTATCCTCTGTTGAGATCTTGAGCATTCTCAATTCTCATGACACATGAAGAGAGTGACAAGCGCACAATTCGCAATAAAAGAAAATCATTGCCTAAGCATTGGACCTAGTTCTGTTCATCTTCAAAGTTGTAAGGTTGCAGAGTTGGAATGCATAAACAACTTCTGCCATTTTATCCTATGCTATTTAAATTCATTACTCAGTATATAGAAGTAGTCACAGCTCCCAAATGATAGGTACACCTTTATTGATTAGAAGTAAGTTTATTTCTGATGGGTTTGGAAAGGCTGGGCATTACATATATATACATACACACACATACACATTTTTTTATATATATATAAACAATGGAAAGCTGCATAATTTAGATCCTGCAGAATAAAGAAGTGAGGTATTGATGATTTATTGATTACAGCTTACATTTAGATGAGGAGATGCAGGAGCTGATAAATAATGTAAATATTTTAAAATTCTGTCAGTGATAATCTAAAGGGAATATTGTGATTTGCAGTAATACTTGGAAAAATTCCTTCACTAATGCTTGTAACTAGAATTTCTTGTACAGCAGGCTGAGGTATGGCCCGTGGACTTCACAGGGACTTGGTAATGCCCCATCCACATCAGCTAATTCTTTCTTCCTTTGCATTTCTGGCTTGTTTTTTGGTTTGTTTGTTTGTTTTTTTCCCTAGGGGAGGGAGGTGGACCACAAGAATAAAGTGAGGCAGCTCTATGGAAAACTAGATGCTATGACATAACATAAATTATGTTATTAAGCAAACATAAATGCTATGACTAGGACCTACCACTACATTTCAGTGCTTCAAATTTCAGTGGAATGAAGAAATGGAGGAGGCTAATAGAGGTTGGGTGTAGCTATGATAGGTATAGCAACCCATGCTCTACTAATTTGTTCCTGGATAAGATTTACTCAAATATTTTAGCTTCACTTTCATGCAAACTATTGGAACTTCATCATAGGTTTGCTTAGCTGGTGCCTTAGGCAGCTACACCAAGTGTTTGAGTTTCTTGTGGTAATGAACAATTAAAGCTAACTGAAAGCGCCTATATTTTTATAATTGATTTAGCAGTTGATTGTCTCTCAAGATTAATGATTTCCCTGTGCTCAGCAAGTAACATTGTCAGTTGATGCCTGAAGCCATACTATTTTTATTGCAAACATCATGGATGAAACATCATTTTTGTCAATTATAATTTGAGGGGATGAAACAAATTGTTCACAAAAGTAGAGAATATAAAATACAATTTTTAAGACCACCATATAGACCATAGCCGATTACTATTTAGTTATAAATTAGCTACCAATAAGTACCTTTGATATATTAATTCTTCTCCATATAATAACATAAAGCAAGGAACTCGCAGTAAGTCCTCTTTTTACAGTAGTAAGATTGCTTCCGTTTCTGCTTCTACCCTCATTTCATTTTCATAGCTTCCTTCACTACATGCCTATTAAAAACATTATTCTATTTCTTCCAACCTATTAGAAAGACTTATAAAAAAATTCTGGATGTCTTGAAAGCTTTGTAAAAGAAACAATGAAATGGAAAATCGTCCAGAACAGGATCCCAAGAAACTATTCTTGAATGCATTGGGCCTATTTGTATTCATCATTGTACTCACAAAGATAGGAATAATACCGCTGATACCAGTCGTGCTAGCAGCAGATTGCTCTATTTTGCATATTCTACCAAAAATGGTCATTAGTATTGCAAAACTAAGCATTCAAAAGTTAGAAACTTACAATATTATGAAAAGAAGCATTAGGAGATTGCTTTAAGGAGGGAGAGTAGGGATAATTTGCATCTTAATGTGTGGATACAAAATCTGGAAATCTACCAAAGGTGGATATCTGAATGTCTTTGAGGAAAAATTCTTTATGAAAATATTAGATATGAAGTATAGATCTAAGATTCATCAGAGAGTTTGGCAGCGCCTTTATATTACCATCACCCAGTAAGACAATAAAAATATCTGAGCTACGTTAAGAATTAAGCAAGAACAGCCATAGGCTAATTCAAGACAATCGTAAAAGAAAACCACGAACACTCTCCATACTGACTTAGAAAGATTTAATAACGTAGAGGATCTACAAAGACCAACACAGAACAGGCCAGCATGGCAGAGATTAGTTCATCCCCTTGCTGTGAGGATTCAGATGGGGCAAGGAGGTGGTTTATTTTCTTCTCAGTACCTTGATCCCCAGCACAAAAACCTCTCAGAAAGGATCCCACACAATCACTGCTTTCAGTCCTATTTTCTCCACAGGTACCTGACTTCAGTAGGAAGGCAGCTGTATTGCTCTAGGTAGTGAAGGCTAGAACTAACTGTGAAAAAAGACTATTCTATTCTGTTCTGTTCTGTTCTATTAATTTTCTTATGCTGCACTTACTATCCTACTATTTTAGTTCTTTCCAATAATGAGGTGTGATGACTATCCTCATTTAACCTCTGCCCTAAGAATACTAGGGAAACATATAGGCATCTTTCGGTTTTGCTTTGTTGAGCAAGGTTTAGCTGGTCTTGCACATTAAACAGAAGGTAGTGACCCTGTGTGATAGTCTTTTCTTTCTGCAAGAATTGTTTCTGTATTTTCTTCTTCCCCCTACCCTCAGTCCCTCCAGAATTTTGTCTGTCGTACAGGTAGATGTTATCCTGATAGAGGCTGACAAAGAAGCAACTCTGTCAAGCCATAACCTCACGTTCTTCATCCCCTAGCTTTCAGTTAGCTTGGCTTGAGGCTGCAGGATACCGAGATCTCAGATCTTCAGACTTAAAATCTATGAAGTCTGAAGAATATGGAGAGTGGGGAATGAGTTTTATGTGTCCAGAATTGACTCTGATTCTCAGAAGATGAGTAACAGGTTACAGCTTCTGGAGAGCTGCAGGTTTCATGCTGTTTTGCTGTAATCTAGGTAACTGAAGTATGAATAACAAAGCAAGATCACCATCTAGCACAATTCAACAAAGACAACTGCCCGAGAGCAAGCATTAGTCCCAGATGCAAAGATGTAAGAATCCACAAATAGTCCCTAATTATGGACTGAGTTGGCCACTTACCGTTTTGTACTTTCAGTCAGAGTAGACTTAGTGCCTCTGTGAGCTCTTCAAGTAGCATCACTTATTTCTTTGCTTCAGCTTCAGCCAAATGTTTATTTGTGAGCTGCTGTTGTCAAAAAAATAAGCCATCTTGATGCTAATGAGTATGGTCAGATGCGGTGAAATGTGACTTGCACTTGTTGTCTTAATGTTGTCTAACTGATTCTCCTAAAGGCTGCATTTGGAAACTGCAAAGGCCGGTGGGAGACTAAACCTCATGCAACTAATGTAAATCGAGGATTTGGTAGCAATAGCACTGCTTCCACTCACTGTTCTTAAGTATGCACCTTCGGGGCGAGGGGGGAACTCACACTGCAACAGTCAAAGTGCAAGGATATATACAGCAGTGATGAATTTAGCATATACTGCACTAGTTAGAGAGTATAGCAACGAAGAACATCACTTAGTGCTTAATATATGCACTTTTGAAATACGGTGCACTAAATCCCTCTTTATTCCCAGAAGTATCACAGCAGTCTTCCCACAAGTACTGTCCTCTACCTGTATACCTCCTTCTGATTTTCTGAGAATAACTGGAAGATTCTCAGAGAAAGAGGAAAATTCATTTTGCAATTCTGCCAGTCACTAATGTGTCTGCTGGCATAATTACCAGTTCACTGCACAAAGACAGCCAAACAAGTAAACTGATGGAAAGAACTGTTAATCTTTGTGTTCCTGGGACAGATTCAAACTAATATTCTAGTTTTCAATTCTTTTCACACTCCTTTGTACTGTGAATCTGGATTTAGCATTCTCCATCTACTGCATGTAATTTTTGTCTTTTCTAGCTGCTGCCAGATATTGAATGGCTAATTGTATTTATACAGTATTTTACATTCTTACCAAATGGTTTGAACATAATTTAATATAATAATTTATCTAATTACCTGATGTTTTAAACTTTGTATTGAACACTGCCAGGTCTTTGACATGCTCAGTGCAGCCCATAATTTAGGGCATAATCTCTGTTATTTTTTTAATTTCCTTATGCTTACTTTTATACATTTTAAATCTTCACTTCTATGGCATATGCATATCCACTTTTTTTCCATTCAGTTTGAACTATGTTACCTGTATTCCTGACACATCAAATTGCATACCTTGAAGCTCTGTCAGTTTTCCAGTTCATTAGTATGACGAAAATGAGGATCTAATGCTAAGCTCTGTGGTGCGGCATTTGTCATCTTCCTTTTACATTTATGGTCATTCCTTGACTTTGTAAGCAAGCCAGTTTGTTGTCCTGTTGAGTATTACTTCCTTACCTTCTTACCTTATTAATTAATAAGGTATTTGGTACTGGATTAAAAGCTTCCTTGGAATCCAAGTGAATAATGTATACTTCTTTACTCTTGTCTGCTTTTATTACCATTTCCTCAAAGAAATTAAGCTAGTTTGTTATGCATGATTTCCATTTTGGTAATCTTCACACCAAAATATTAAAAATTCTATTTGCGTGGAAGGTCTGGGCAGTTTACCAAAATAGAAATGTTCCTCTTGTACTTTTAGATACCTATTGTAATGCCATAAGCAATATTTAACATTTTACTGACAGTACATAAAGCAATGTATGTGGTACTGTACCCAATGCAAAAATACATTTTCACATAACAGAAAGGAACTACAGCCTAATAGAGAACAAAGTAGATTCCATCAAGAAATACTTTAAAATGTCATGAAACATGTATTTTACACACAAAAATCTGCCAATCAAGTTTTTACATCAGTTACAATTTCATAAAGTACCCTGGGGTGTGACTCTGTAGCAATGTGAAGACAACAAAGGAAATATAAGTCTGCAAAAATGTCACAAACACATTAAATCTAAAAAGTACCCATTAAATTTGATGGAAGAAGAATTACTGTTCCAACCTATTAGGCTGTTATATATTTAGAACTGGAATTCCTTTAAAATTCCTTGCCACTGAAACCCCTATGAATTCCACAGGGATTCATGATTAAAAGAAGTCTGATTTGAGACTTTTGCCATATTGCTGTTCTTTTGACTTAACTGAAAATTTTGTGGGCACGTTAAGGGCTATATAGACTTTTGTTAGCAACACTTTTTTTGTTTCCTTACATACTTAATTTTTTTGTGCTTTATTAATTGATACAGATTTTAAATAATGACAACAGAGAAACAGAAAACAGAGCATCTTCTCTTTTGGCTGCATGAAATAAGAAGAACAACGCCTGAGTTTGTGACTCTCCATGCAAAGAGAACACAGTTGTGTTCCATATGCAAAGCATGGTCCCATAAACTTGACCGCTACAGCCAACTTCACAAATTGGTAGTCAGCCTCAGAGTCTAGCTTAGAGGACTGGTTCTCCAGCCATTCATGTGACTTAATGCTTTTACCACACTGGCTGACGTGTCCTACCATTGCTTCTTGAGGTATTCTGGCCCCTGGTGATTGTCCATCACGACAACTGATCTCTTGGACCATGCAAGCCCATAGCCTCCTGAACCACACTAGATATAGTTGTAACTGTGGGGCCAAATAGTGAAGTGACAGAGTTGACATCTGCCTCTACATAATCTTGGACCAGTGGGTATCCCTCCTGGCATATTCTCTTTCACTTCCTTCAAAGATGAGACATAGTTTGTATTGTATGTTTAGAGACTTCACCAGTCTCTGGGACTGCAGCAGTCCCTCTGGGTCCTAAGGTCGATAACTTCCATCTTCCTTAAAAAGATTGCATCAGGAATGGAGGTGTTATGAGTCATTGGCCTCCTGTGTCCTTCGCTGGAAAGAATTTGATGTTCACAGTAGGAGTTTCTTTCCTCTCTGTTTTGGGTCTGCTTGGGTTTTCTTACTACAGTATGCATCCTTCTCATTGCTAAAGTCTGAAATTCGTTCCACAGCTTCCCACAGCCCCTTTCAATGTGAAGACCCACTGTTACAATGGGGTAGTTAGACTTTTACCACATAAAGTATCCACAGACCAAGCTCAACCCAGTTCGGCAATACCCACTTGACCAGTAGAGGATTGTCATACACTGAAAAAAAACAAAATCAGCTCAAGTCAAGACAAGCCCAGGCAGCTCCTGAGACCCTGCACTGTCAGGTCACTACGGAGTCTCTGGCCTTTTAGTAGTATTGGCGAAATCGTATTTAGTGAGCTACATCTGAATGCACTGAAAAGAATAACATCGTGAATAGTGTCTCATTTTACCAGTAAGAGGTCTTTGCTTTTCCGGGCCTCTTCCTCTGTCTGGGAACACGAGCACACTCTTTCCAACTACTTTTCCTCAGTCTTGCCCCAAGGCTAATGTCAGGCCAGGCTGAACACACTTAGGATGCCCTCCCATAATGTTCTCCCTCTAAACCCCCTCTGAGTCCTGCCTTGCACTTCCTCAGTGGTCTTTTTTTCTACCTTCAGTTTCACCATCCTTGTAGACATTCCGGTTTAGCAAAGTAGACTGTATTGACATCATCACCCCCATATTATCCATATCCTTTTTGGCTCCTTTGAAAAACTTTTATCAGAATTGTAAAGCAGTATTTTCCTCAACTGACTGCTAACTCCTCCCAAATAAATCAGATCTATCCAGGTGTACCCTAATTCTGTTCCTTATCATGGTTTCTAGTAATTTGCCCAGTACGCGTCAGACTTACATTCCTACCATTCCCCGGATCTTCTCTGGAACTTTTTTAAAGAATTGATGTCACATCTGCTGCCTTCCAGAAGCAAGGCAATTTTAAGCAATAGGTTACACCCTGCTGTGAGTAATTCAGCTCTTTCATCCTTGAGTTCCTTTAGAAATTTGGAGTGAATACTATACAGTCCTGGTGATTTTCACTTTAGCTATTTATTCCATAATCTCTTCTACGGTAATTTCAATTTCAGACTGATCTTCAGATGGGTCCCCCACCAAGAAGGGTTCTGGTTTTGGCATCTTCCCAGTTCCTTCCACAGCTAACACCAACGCAAAGAGTTCACGTAGCTTCTCTGCAACGACCTTGTCTTCTCTGAGTACTCTTTTATGCCCTGAAAACCAACTGGCCTTACAGGTTCTGGCAAACTTCCTGCTCCTGATGTGTTTTGTAGAGAAAAGGATTATTAGTTTTGATTCCTTTGTTAGTTATTATTCAGATGCTTTTTGGTCTGCCTTATTATGTTTTCACATTTAACCTGCCAGAGTTTATAACTCTTTCTTCTTGTGTCATTTGAACATGACTTCAGCATTTTCCAAGATGTATTTTTGCTTCTAACAACCTCACTTACCCTGCTGGTTAGTTACACCAGCTTCCTTCTGCCCTTTCTGAAGTCTTTCTTAAGAGAAAGTATGTATTTCTACTACAATATTCTTAAATAGGTTCCTTGGTGCCTGTACAGAGTTGAGAGACTGAGCTGCCCTTCGCTTCCTTTTAACAAACTTCCTCTTTCTTAACTTCGTTACTTTATTTTTAATTAAAACAAAACTGTAGGGAAGAAGTGCCTGGGTGTAAGCCCCTAGCTGTTCCTTGACCACGATCTAGCCTAGGTGTTGTTGAAGGAGATTCCTGGCAGGGTTCCCTTCCTCAGAGCAGGGTCTGTAGAGAGCAAAGAAATAAAAGTGTGGGGAGATACGCGGGGATATGTGCATGTGCTGTTCTAGGACTTTCTGTGTTCTTACCTGCCCTTGCTTTTTCCCCAACTCCTATGGGTAATTAATTCATGCAGCTGCCCTGTGCTTCGCTCCCTCATACCACTATCAGTTTCGGTAAACAGTTGTCCCTATTTGTATTTTTGTGGCACTCTTACTGACATTTTGGGACCATGGCGGTGGGGGGTGACTGGATTTCTCTGACGTCATATCTGGAATGACAATGGTAATCAGAGTGATGCTCTGCACAGTAAGGCTATAGATACTAGCATGTGCATTGAGCTTCCCTGCTAAAGCAACAGGGACAACTCTTCACAGTATCTGTTCAGTGACCCAGCTGCTACATGAGTCTTGCACACGCAGGGTCAGCAGAACCAAAGGGAATGGCTCAGTACCGAGGCCTCTATGCAGAAGTCAGTTGTGACAACCGCAGTGAATGATTACAAGACTGTGCAGAAGGAAGGTGTAGGGCTCTCCTCTCATCAGCCTCACATGAGGGACCTTGCATGCCTCGGGTAACTCGGCCACCAGTCAGGCTCATAGGAAGGTCCACTGTGATGGTCTGCTTGTCTGAAATGTACAATACCTTTGGGTACAGGGGAACTGACCGTCTGGGCTGGGAGATCTGTATTGTGGCTAAGACAGTTCAATTATGGCATTCAAAATCAATGACTTTTCAAAATAATGAGGTGTAAAAATAATAACAGGCTGGGATTCTTCTCACTTCCTTTCTATGGTACTTTTTCAGACTTCTATTCTAAGGTTCTTTACTACTCATGTTTCTCTGCAGCCCAGTTCAGAAACCTTTTGAAGAAGCACTGAGGAAAAGCTGAAATCCAAAAGTTAGAACTTTTCTCCATGCCATGGCAGTTTCCAAGTCATGGAAACCAGTGAGAAAATTGAAAGCTTGGGTCCTGCCTACCACTTTAATTAAAAAAAAGTTGTCAAATGTGAAAATAAACATGTAGAATTAACCCATTCTGACATATTCTAAATTTGGGATCAAAGAGAGAAGCTTGTCACAGTGGGCTCCCACAGAAGTCGGGAAGGTAAGATTCCTGAGGCTTTGATCAGCATTGGCTGATACTGAGCTGTCATTCAGTGGTTTATATCCCTGGAATATATAGTCATGGTTACAGTATGTTCCTCCTTTAGTATGCACAGATCTCTGCTCTGCAGAAAGTAAAGGATTTTAAGCTCTTTTGTAAGATCACAAATAAAGATTAAGATCTTGCATAGCATAAATACTGTTTTATTTATTTGTCCTCTAGCAGTGAGGCACTGCTATTATGGGTGGGATTTCTCCTTCACCAGTACACTTGCTATATCCCATTTCCAGCACTATCCATTTTGAGTTATCGCTATCTTATTTTTATTCTGTGCATTAGTATTTGCCAGCGGGTGGTCAGGAGTACAACAGAAATTCTGTGCAAGCAGTCAGTACTTCTGACAGGGTTTTCTTGGTCCTACTGCTGTTGAATTAACCGGAGAATAGAGCAGAAAAACATTTTTAGAAAGTTGTGTTTGATGCCAAGTGGAAACAGAAGACTACCTCCATCAAGAAACCTTTCTTTACTGGGTACCTGATGCACTACAGCTAAATATAAATAGCTTTAGTAAGATTTCTTACAGCTTCAGGCTTTGAGAATAAAAGCATTAGCTCTTACAGACCATAGTAGTTCTCATATAATCTGCAGCTCATTTCAGCAGCCATCATCTTTCATTTGTCAGCTCAGAAAAATTGACAAACTCAATCCAATGTCTGTTATTGACTGCAAGAGCTGCTATTTTCCTGGTAATTATCTTAGTTCATGCCACAAGTCTGAATTTAAATGCATAATTCAAAATCTTTTGAAGTTGTATGAGTCTTAGCTGTTGCATTCCTCTGCATTATGCTTGACAAATTTAGGTCCTATTTAACATTTCTAATTATTTTTTATCTTGAAGGAAATTATACTTGTCAAGCTATTCCATAAATACATAATTTTGGAGTAAGAATTTACTCATGAAAGCATACTGTCATCTTCACATAAGCAGAAATTATGAGTCCAGCTCCCTTCCCCAATAAATTAAGATTTGACTTTATTTGCCTTGTGATTTTAGAGGCTTTTCAGATTCACTTAGTTCACTTTTTAAAAGTAGTTAAAATTCACTTTTTATCTACAAAGTCTAGAAAAAATGTTTTCCTGTAAATGATAACTTACATTTTCACACTAGCATTTACTGGCTTGACCTTTAAGTAAACCATCAACTATCAGAAGATTGGAAATAAAATAATCAGAAGTGGTAATTATGAAAGCACCATAGAAAGAAAAGCTTTGATAAACTAATAGTATAATTAGTAACTGAGAGAGCAGTGGAAATTAATGTTTGATAAATTGCACTTTAAAGTATATCTGGAGTTGCATTTCTTTGCAAAATTGAGGGTAAAACTGTTTCCTTATAAAAAATGATGATTCTCTAAATTTGGAATCAGAATAATGTCAGAGGCTGCTCTGACATTAAGAGACTGAAAAAAGACTGCTTTTTTTTTTTAATTATGCAAAATCTAGAAATGTGGCATTCTAAACATGGTAAACACTAGCCACTCCATAAGGTGAAATTGCTTTGGATAAGATTTTAAAGGTATCTTGAACTTGAAATGTAGGCTTGTAAAACACAGAAGTGTTCAGACATTCCTGCAAATAAGTGAGGTAGATGACATGATGAAAAATAATGGAATGGTCAGCTTAGACTAGGACAAAGCACAAGACTGTAAAAAACTGTGGGTGTTAATATAGTGTATATATATGTTAATATATAATATATATAAAATATGTAATGGTCAATTATAAGTTAGTGATAACGAACATAATTTTTTAATATTTAAAAAAAAGTTTTGAAAAGATACTTTTACTCAATAAAATTTTTACTTTGCCTCTGTAGTTGGCATGTGATTGTAATTGTAAATGCTTGGATATCAATGAATATTATTCTCCTGACTAATAAAAGGTTAAGCAATGTAAAGGGGAATAACCTGAAATGGGGTCAGAGTTCCAGACAATTTTTTGCAGCTGATTTCTGCAAATGAGTCACTAAGGAATTTATCTTGGAAGCATAGGAAATACCACAGACTACACAAATCTAAGACTCCAGCATTCTACTGCCTGGCTGCTGAAATGAATGTAACCATTGTGTGGGATACACTAATGAAATAAAACATCTGTGGGTGTAGTTTCTTCCCATGCTCTAGGCAATTTATGTTTGTTTTATATCCTGAATCATGAGAGTTTATATCCCTCATACATTTTAATACTGACATAACTCTTGCTATTCTTATTATTCATATAAAAGCGTAATCTTTTTTTAAGTCCTATTTAGCTCATCTCTAAGATGTCTTTCAGACATGAGTTTACAGGTTAATTATGTATCAAGAAAATA
Source organism: Aptenodytes patagonicus (assembly GCF_965638725.1). Classification (NCBI taxonomy): domain Eukaryota; kingdom Metazoa; phylum Chordata; class Aves; order Sphenisciformes; family Spheniscidae; genus Aptenodytes; species Aptenodytes patagonicus. The sequence goes on from NC_134952.1 coordinate 38,072,243, forward strand.
TTTCCTTTTAACATTATTATGTGTGCCAATTTTTTTGTTTCTCAGTGTCTTGTATTATGAAAAAGGGTAAATAAAGACAAATATTTTATCTAGTCATAAACATTATATATGCCTGTTATGGCAGTATGTCATCTTATCTTCATTTTCCCCTAACATGGAAGCATCTAATTGCCTTTGCTGCCTTCCATTGTACTGTTTCCCCTTCTGTTGTATCCTTTCAAATCCTGGTAACAAGAATACTGAATACAGCATTTAAGAGATGCTGATGGAAATGTCTCATCTTACAGTGTTTCAGAATAGCACAGAAAGCACAGATATCCAGTTTAGTTTTAATAATGTTGAGAGAATATGAATTTCACCATATGTCTTGGCCAACAAATCTAATTCTTGGGATTCTTCTCAGGACTGGGTTTATGTGCAATTGTCCACTAGAGAGCAGGCTGAGACCAACAAACCCATTTTGTTCTTGTCATAAACTGACTTTGAACCCAGGTGTCTTAATGTAAATCGTTAGTACATTAAAGCACTGCACCTTCTAGCTTCAGCTGTGAGTATATATACTGCTGTCAAACTTGATGGATATAGCTTGTGAAGCTTAGTGACCTAAGGTGGTGATAATAAAGTATTCTGGAACCTGGGTAACATTTTATTCTGTCACTATGGTTTTCTTGCTCTGGTGACATCAACTAATTTGTACTGCTTTACAGGGAATTTCTATACCCAGCTTTTTAGCCAGAGTCTCGGTTTCCTTACACTGCTCTTACTCTTCTCTGTCAGACTGAATTTCTTTCAGAGACAAAATATTGCTCGATATTGATTCCACTGTACTAGCTAATTTCAGGTTCTCATACTGCAGATCAGCTGAAGCACTGTTCAAAATCTTGAAGAATTTTCTAACACAAAATGCACAAAAAAAATGACCCATATAATACCTCCCAACAAGAATCCTCTGTTCTCTAATCCTTTAAAAAACCGTTAAAGTCAATTTAACAGATTCCTTGCATGGAAACATTTTATCCTAAAAAGTTGTACTAACAAGAGTAGCCAGTTTTCACAAAGCCCATAAAATTCTTATTATTTTTGGCCTGTTTCTTATTTTGCTTGTGTAAGACTTTCATCTTCTGTGGAAAAATGCTCACCCCAGAGGGCATACATACTAGTGGAGAGATTTGGAGTTCTCCTTGTTACTGTCTCTATAGAACCCACTGAATTTTTGTAGAATTAATAGGGAGGTTTTTAGTTTACTTTCCTGTAAATTAAGAATATCACATTTCAGTTCCCTTTTGCTTCCTCAGTTCTGGAAAAAATAAAGTACATCTGTTATTTAATTTCTTTATCTCCCTAGGCTGCTGTAAAGGCTGGCCTCAAAAGACAATTTTTCTTCAGTACTTTGAACCCTAATAATATTCTATTGTATTCTGAGAAATACAGATTGGAAATATCTAACTAATGTCTGTTTTCTCTTTCCACAATCTACAGCCCATCCACCTTTGAATTCCTTAATGATTCCTGCTTCAAAGATCACATCCCGCTCTTTGCCTTCTTTACCTAATCCTCTGTTTTCTATAGCACAAAGCTGCTGTGGCTCCGTGCTAGAATTCCTCATTTACCATATACTGTCTTTGCTGTCTGAGTCAATGCCTTCCTAATGTGAATATGCTTCTATTTATAATGGTTTTAAAGTTACAATAGCATAAAAAAATATGGATACAACCTGGAAGATAAAAAATAATCTTAGTAGAAGCAAATGCTCAGCTTGGGTTATTTCAGCCTGAACAAATCATGTTTGTCTGATGTAGACAACTAAAAGCAGAATCTCATAATGGGAAAGTGCCAGGAAATCTTGAAAAGGAATCACACTGCCAACTATGCTTATGAAATAAATTAGGTTTACTAATGATTATATTTCCCCTCATATCTGCAGAGGGAGCACAGAGTTCCTGTTCTTCGAAGTTGGGATGTCAAATGTATTTCCTGACAGCTCCAGCTCACTTTTCATTATTGATAAGTTAAAGCAGCGTGGCTCTTAGCTGCTCTTCTGTAATTAGTTCAATGAGTTTAGGAAACAGCCAGAGCTTAGTCGGAAGAGATGAAAAGAAGTCACACATAATATGATAGTGGCACCTGAGCCCCCTCTGCCTTGCTGCCAAGCTAACACTCAGGATGTTACAAAATGAAGGCTTCATGCCTCCTGTTTGACAGTTCTCTTGGTGCTATGTCCTAGGAATGGAGCAGTTATTACTGAGGAAGGAAAATGCCTTTGGTGCTAATGGGTATTTGGGGAAATGGCAATGTTGGCAAACTTGAAAGGCAAGTAGGTCAAAGGGATCTCATTGTGCTGAGGTGAGATACAGGACAAAAACAGGGTGATTGCAGCAGTTTTTGTTTCTCTTAACTTAGTTTAATTTTGCTAGCTAAAGCAGTATATCTAAGAATCCTGAAATATTTTACTCTTTATTTTTTTTACCCCAATCCACAGGTTAGCTGAAAGGGTAATTCACCTCTTATCACAGAATGGATTTAGCATGTTTACTTAAAACCTTCCATGCTAAATCCCGTATAAAGACATAAGAAAATGATTCTGTATAGCAGCTCTTATATGAAGATTTAAGTATTATCACACAGTAATAATGAAATCTAAACATACAGCTAAGATAAATGATGGAAAATTATACATAAAAATAGGAAAATTCTCTATAGAAGAAGTCTAAAGCTTATCATAAACAAAGAAAAATTTGAAAGGACCAAGAAACTTTGAGAGAAACTCCACTGAGGTTAAAGGAGACAAGCATAAAAGGAATTTGTATCAGCAGAAGAAAAAAAAAAGACTACAAAGAGCAAACCAGTTGCCCAGATATGAAGCGATACATGTATTCAAGATTATTTGTGTGTGATGGAAGAGTAAAGGTTTCTTTCTTCAGAATGTGTCTGAGGTAGTGACTACAGGTAGTGTTATTGTCCAGTTGGAGTTTTTGCAAGTTGATACACTGCAACAGATTTTGGGCCTTCTGGAAGGTTCATGGAAGTAATGTGAAAAGCTACTGCATCATGATAGGAAAATCATGCCAAATCAGTAGGGATGGAAATAGAAAATAATCTTCTTAGATATTAAAAATAGCCTTGAAAAATAAGGGGAAGGTAACAGAAGAAATATAAAGCTGTGAAGTATGTAGGCAGGTGCTGAGTACAGAAGCAGCATGCCAAGAAAGTGAAATTTTATACTCAAAGCAGAAAATTAATTTCTCACTTCTAATTAGGGGATAGCTGTGATCATGACTAGTATGGGTGGGCAAAGAAGGTAATTCATATTTTGGAAGAAAACAGTAGGGTTGCCAGAAGACTTGCAGTCTGAGACTTTATGTCTCGGTTTACTTTCCAAAGGACAACTTCACAAGATTATCTGGCATTTCCAATTCTTGATGGAGATAGGAGAAAAGATCATGTGCAATATCTTCTGTTTTTCTAGCACTTGTCTTTGTCCTGTCAATTGTACTAGCTTGCATAAAACAGGGAATTTGGAAGCAAGGGCAGGTATGAATGGAAAAAGGAGTTTCAAAAGTAGAGAACTGGTCAAAGACATAGATACCAACATTAAAAAAAACCAAACAGAGATAAGCATCAGCAAATAACATACAGAAAGAACAAATCTAGCTGGAGAATATACTGATATCAAAGAAATGACGAGCTGATCAGGGCACTGGGAAGATAATATCTGCCTATAACTAGAACTGTCAGTATGAATAAAACAAGAAAACAGTCAAAATTAGCAAAACCACCATACGTTCATAAAAATTTTAGGTGAGATGGAAAACAGCTGTCAGGTGAAAAATGGAACAGAAGACTGTTTAAAGAGTATTGTTTATATACTCATTTGTGACCCCAGTCAGAATAAAGTGCAAATAAAAGACAGCTCTCAGAGAAAACTCTAACTGCTGTTCATCAAGGTGAGAAGCTGGATTTAGGAAGTTCTGGATTTAGAGAGTTAGTAAACTGCAGAAATTTTGAGTCTGGAAGACTGAGAATATGATACTCAAAATAGTGTCAGACTTGGACAGGAAGGAAGAAAACTTAAATCCAGCACTTGATTCTAGTTTTCAAGGAACAGATGCTATAGAAATGTGAGGTAATATACAAGCTATCGAAATCTAAGAAGAGAGAAGAGAAAAGGTTTCCATTAGGACATGAAAATCATAGAAATACCTTAGTATTGGCTGGATTCTGTCAGAGATGGTCATCACGCACAAGAGTTTCTGGCATGCAGTGTTTATGAATCTGTAAAAATGTAGGCACCTAAACACAGATTTCGATGTCCTGAATTTTGGCACCCAAGTTTGAAAATACTGCATTTGCAACAGGCTTCCATCTGCACCAAAATTACCGTGATACCATGCTATTTGGTTTTGATCAAAGGCTAGTAATAAGTTGCATTTCTTTCCATCTTTATTAATAAGTAGTTCCAAAATCATATAGTATAAAGAGTCACATGCTGAAGTTAAAACTCCTGTAGCAATTCTGAAATGCTTATGCCCCCTATACAGAATGCTACAATATAAAAATCTAACAGTTTATTGCAGTCTATTAATGGGCTGGTTTACTAACAAGCTGCTGCAGCTAACCCTGTTTAGGTCTTCCAGCAAAGGGGTTCCATCAATAGGACTTTGTTCACGGAACAAAGCCTGACATTGCAACAAACGTCATTTGATCAGTGAGGAAGCCATAAATTCATATTATTGATTAAATTAATTATAGAAATTGAGAACTGCAGCATATACCAGCAGCTGCATTTGATTAAATATGTTCTCGGTGTGTAAGCAAGTATAGGAGGAAAAGTTTAACTCAAGTAGAAGTTCCTATTTGGAAAAATATTTGGAAGATGAGACTTGCCTAAAAATTAATCCCCTTCTCTAACTATAAAAATTATCCTGTCAGCGAGCCGTACTTCTCTGAAAGACAGAGGAGAACCAGATGTTAAGATATAAAGACATATTGCCTTATTTATTTATCTGTCTTTCTCTCCAAATCTAGTAATTAGTTCCTGAAAAATTCATTCTATTAGAGAAAAAGACGACAGCTCATTAGCAATGTCTTTTTACTTTTCCCTTAAGTTTTGAGAGTGATTTCAGGGTGGTCTACCAAATTGCATACTCCATATCCTGGCAAATAGCAAACATTACTCTCCGAGTGACAACTTATACATATGCTACATTTGGGGAGAGATCTTGCTTGCCAACAAAGTTAAAAGAGTCTGCTGGCAAGCAGCAAGAAAGTGGGGAGGGGGTCTGAAACCTGGGTTTTCCCCAAACTCAACTTAGTTTGCTTTTATCAAAATTGACAAAAGGTAGAAGATGTGAAAATTTCATAAGCAGTAAGCCAAAAATATAAGCATCTTGACAGATGGTTATATATTTAGCATGTCTTTCAAACTTGTATCACTTCTCATTAATAAGAGCATCTAAAATATTTGTAATCAGCTCAGATTGTTTATTGACATCTATACAGCAAGGTCATGATAATCCATGCTCGGGACTTTCACCTAGGAAATGAGAGACAAACAAAAAAAAACCCTACAGAAGAGTACCTGAGGTACTCGATGCTTCTTCACATATATCCTCCTTCTGTGGAATAAAAGAGGAACGTGTAAGGGCAGGGCTAGCGTGTCAGATACAAAATTAAAAGAAATTCAGCCTATTTGAGTGCATGCTTGTCTTAACAGGGACTTTTGAGTCAGAGCACTCCAGTTCTGTCACAGGGATCTGAATGGTCCTGAGACAGATGAAGGGCGCAAATAAGCTTCTAGATTGCAGCGAAAGACAAGAGTTAATGGAGAGGAGGATTCAGACAGCAGATCCAGAGGAGCTGCTGTTTTTGCAAAGCAGGCAGCTGCCAGCAGCTGCCAGAGAAGTCTTACGGAACCTACCAGGCAGCGGGACATTGTCCCAAACTTGTAGCAAGTCAAGCTACCAGCCCTCAGCGCAACCGTATGTTTAGGCCTAAATCTCACCTAATCCAGGTGTAACTTTCTCTAGGTATCTGTAATCACATAACCTACTTCCAATGTATGCGTGAAGAAAGATGCTGTCGTGTCAGGTACCACCTCCATAGCGCATCGTCAGAAGAGCAGTCACAACTTTGCCACAAGAGAAGTTTTCAGTATAATTCTAAAAAAAAACCCAGGAGAAAACCAAAACATAGCTGGGTTTCCTGAAAACGTGTCATTTAGCAACACTATAGGAGTCGTCTAACTAAAATGCCACCAAAAGTTTTCCTTCTCAGGCCATATCACTGCTGTATTATTAGAAATCCTGAATGTTGTTGGTCTGTTTTTTTGAGGAAGAACAAGATAGAAGAGTCAATAACCTTTGAAAATTTAAAAAAATGATACATTTGTGGACTTAACAGATGGAGATACAAGAGTAGTTTCCAATTACTACGGAAACTTATTTGCTAAGCATGACAAAAACATTTAAGTTTTGCATTTCAAAAAGAATATAATACTTATGTAAAGTTGAAAACTGCACTCCAAAATTAAAAACCTCTTTGCCTAATAATATAAGCGGTTATTTTGCAGTGTGTATTTTTTTCTCCTATGATGGGAGAGAAAGAGAAGGCAGCAAGAATCTTAGTTTGGTTTCTTTTGGAGAAATGGGGATTCTATTATTTTGAATTTGGTTCTGGCTGATCCATAGATATTAGCTGGAAAACGTGATAAATTCAAAGGAAGGGAATAGTTTGTAAGAACTCCTAATAAGCATTCACAGAACAGAAAATCCATCATTCACTGTGTATGATCAGCACATAAGCAGTGCTTTTTAAAGGTTAGTAGTTGTTATGGTTTGTCCTCAGAATCTTAATTATGAAAAATAACAAATTTAGCATGGGTAATTGTAGCACTGTTAATTTTAATTCATATTTCAAGAGTGCAGAAACACATATACAGATAGTAGAAAACTTTTTGAACTGAATTACACTAATTTTTTCTCCAGATTAATTAAATGAGTGCTCTTTAACTCTCTTTGTGATCAACCATAATCAGGCCTTTCATTTCACCTTCAGGCTTATGCTTTCCTGAGTGATGCTACTTTCATTAAATTTCTCTTCTTTTTCTTGCATTTAAATTGTTTCTTTTCATTCATTAACAAACTGTACATGAACATTTGTTGTCCATATGTAATTGTGATAATAGAAGTCTTGCAAACTGAAATAGCTCTATGTTTTCCCACTCTGAGGGCTGGAAAACTTGTCAGTTGAAATATAACAGGCTGCCTTTGCCAAGTTTTCTGGTTACAACTGAATAGGAATAGCTGTGAAATTAAGTAACATTTTCATACTTGATGCTTTGTCAGTTGTTTAAAAAAAAAAAAGATAGCTAGCTGATACAGCAATCTAAATATGAAAACATACTAGCAGCTTCTGGGATAGGACTACTATCCCAGAAATGCCCGTTTCCCAAAAATTTCCTTTTTCCCAACCTGAAGCATCCTCCTAGATGAAGATTTTTGACCAGGCTGCAGGAAACCATTATCTCAGCCATGTCTGTTGACCACGTTCAGCTCAATGGTGCAGCACACGTGCAGTGTGAGCTGCACGGCTGGCGCGCACAAATCCCTCTCGGGGATGCTCTCAAAGGCGAGTGTTTTCCTTTTGTCCATCACCGCTCTCACCGAGTTTGTCACACCTGTCACTGCCTCCAGTGGGAACCAAATCGGACACGTACGGCTGCGTTTGGGCAGTCTTCACCTGATGTCTCACAGCCCCATGGAGCGAACATCTGTACCTTGCTCCCATTTGAGTGCTTCCGTAAAGGCAGGCCCCTCTAGCAACCAGCCAGCCAGGGTAGGCAGCTCCTCACAGAAGGCAGGCAAACACACCAGACCAACTTTTAGTATTTATTATCATACCAGTTATTTTGCACTGTAATAGGCTATGTATGTATGTTCAGCTACCCGAGCATCCTGGGAGACTTCTAAAACCTGGCAGCAGCTGCGGGTATTAATAAACCATAACTCACTTTCCACATCAATTTCATATCCAGAGATCAAAGAAACTATTTTTAGACATTTTAATATGTTAATGCCAAGCTTTAATAAATAGCATGTACCTCAAGAGCGTGGGCTGGGCGAAAACCTGCATGCTTGTGTCAAAGCATAACGTTACAAGCAGCATCTGCCAGAAAACGGAAAACTACAAGAACACGTATTCAAGTAACTCATTTAAAGTACCGCGGAGGCTCACAAAACCGCAGGGGCGGAAGTGCCCCTCCCCCGGCCCCCCGGGTCAGGGAGATCCGTGCTCGGGCACTGCAGGTGCATTAAAACAAGAGCCCACCGGCCTCCCCGCCGCCTGTCGGGGCCTGGGGATCGCCGCGGTCCCCTCGCTCGCCCCTCACCCCAGGGCCGCGGCGCGACATGGCGGCGGGGCACCCCCCCCCCCCCCCGCCCCGCTGCGCTCCTCCCCGCCGCCCGCCCCTTTCCCCGCCCGCTCCCGCTTTGGCGCCAAGCGGCGAAAGAGATCGGGGCCGCGGCAGGATGAGCGCCCACCAGCCCAGCCGCCACGTTAACGGGTACGCTGCCTAGGCCCGGCCCGCGTGTGGGCTCGCCTCCCTGCCGCCGAGGGGGCAGTGGCACGGAGGGGCCGCGGGTGCGTGGGGGGCCCGCGTGATGCCGTTTCCAAGCTCTTCCCGCCCGTCAGCCGGCGGTTCCCTCCTCCACTAGCACCGTGCTCCCCCTCGCCCCCCTGACTGATTAAACTGTCTTCCTCCTCGGCCTGGGCCGTTCTCGCCTGAGGCTTTAACCCCTGGTGGCGGGGGGCCGACAGCCACGCCGGCGGGCCCGCGGTGCTGCCGGCCGCGGCCTGCGCCACGCGGCCGGCCCCGGCGCGTGTGTGTGTGGGGGAGAGCGGCGGCACCCGCCGCGATCACCGTCCGGCTGCTTTCGGGGAGGCTGGTATCCTCCGGCAGCCGCGCAGCGGGTCCGGTCCTGGCTGGGGGGGCTCTAAGCGGGGCGGGGTAGAACGGGGTAGGCAGCTGGGCGCGTAGCCCGCGCCGGGCTGCTGTGGGAAGGCTCCCCGTGGAGGTCGGGCTCCGCGGTGCAGAGGGGCTCCCACATCGCGGGGGCGCGGCGTGGGCCCGGGCAGCGCCGGCTGCGGGCGTGCGGAGGGAAATGCCGCGTCACCGCGGGGAGGCGTTTCTTGAAGCTTCTGAAGGCCCTGTCGTGAGGGTATGGCCTGTTCTATTTATTTTTTGTAATCATTGGGATAGGAAAAAGAGCAGGTAGGGTATCTTGTATTCTTTATTTCCTAAAGTGGTGACCGGCATGAGCAGTATGCAATTAATTAAAGTCAAAGAAGTGATGCCGTAAAATCAGATAAGAAAGCAGAGGAAAAACTTAAAAGGGGAGAAGGGAAAAAAGTCTCATACCCACCAGTTCTCCAGTTGTACTATCTTGTTGTGTAATTGACCATCATAATTGTCCTATGAAAAGATTTGAGGTCATGTATTCTGTTTTAGGATTCTCAACGAAATTTTTCATTAAGGTAGACTTTTTTTTTTTTAGCAGCTGAATGAAATTTCTTCCTTTTTCAGATGGTGTTACAGCTTACTTGAAGCCTAGATGGGTGAAAAAGAACTGAGAAGGGAGGCAGTGTCCTCTAATTGCAGAATCTTTTTCTCTGTTTTCCTTTGAAATACCGTTTACGCAGACTTTTCTGCAGACTAGTAATCACTCTAGAATTTAAGGATTCTTTTTTCCCCTTTCTTCTTGACCAGTGTTATCTTCATGGCTTTCAGTTCCCATTATTTTTGTTCGTAAGTTCTTATGAGCTATCACAAGGATAAGCCTTAATTGCTTATTTTACAGCTAGCTATAATATTTTCTAGAGTAGCTTTCATTGATGGAATTCTAGAACTTACAAATGAGCATGAGGAGGATGATCAGCTGCCCCAAATCCATAAACTTAATTTTCCCGTGTGTGCTGGACTGCTAGCCAAGTCCTTGCCTTCTGCTTAATCAGAAGTCAGGTATTTTATACCCATTTCACACTCTTGTGTTCCTATGCGTTTAGTTGAGGGAATTATCTGTCCAAACACGGTCATGTTAACTAGAAGTAATTGACTAAGGTTTTTTTTTATTATGTTCTCTTTGATGCAAGCCTTCTGCTCATTTTTCAGATGTTTTCCTCTCTGCTCATTTTTCAGGTATGCTTCTCTCCCTGTGAAGCTGGTACTCTGAGGGACCTCCACTTACATACAGTTCTGTATTTATGAGAAAAGTAAATAGTAGCTTTTGGTCTGTTTTGAATAAATAGGGTTGCTAGGGAATAGTTTAACAAAAGGAGATCTCACAATCTCATAGTTTGGAGTACTATTGTCTTTCTGGAGCCCTTTCCCCAGAATGTTTTATTCGGTGTAGTTCTGCATTGTGTGTTATGTGCCTTTCCGAAGACCACGGCGAATGTCACGTAGTCAGGAATGTATTAAACTGATCATTTAAAGTCTGATAGTGTTTTGGATTTTGTAAATCTGCTTTTGTGAGATATTTTAAATAATCACTCAAATTAGCTGAAGCACCTTCTTGGCATTTCAGTTAACCTGTCAAAGTTCAGTTTGGCATGGAGAGGCGTGAGGGCATGTCTTTAATTTCTTCTTTCTGCTGTGAGCTTCTTTGAACACTTCTCTGAACACTTTTTTTGTTAGTAGGATACAGCCCCAACCTTTTAGTTATGATGATTCAAGCCAGTTTGGGCACTCTCAGAATCACATACTTGATTTTTGTGTTTGCTTTGACAATTGACACTTCTGGGCGCTATTCACAATGTTGTCAAAGTGAGAGAGAGGTATGCTGGTTACACCAAGAGCGTATGTTTCTCCCTCCTTACGTTGACGCGATGGCCTTGGAGATGATCCTCTTCCTATCCAAGAACAAGCCAAAATTGCTAACTTGTGATGTGCCATATATGAACTATTCAAAACCAGCAGTTCATCTTTGGTAAATAGCACCCTGTAGGTTTCTAAAGTACAATTTTATCATGTGCTGGCATTGTCTTCACTCAGTGTAACCTCTTTATGACAAGCTAACTGCAAGCCTCTAATATATGCTATTTTATTTTTTGGTTATAAAAATAATTAACAAAATAATTGTCTTGTAACATTTGTTTGTCTTCAGAAAGTGCTGGTACTAGAGTTGCTAGGAGATGTCTTGCTGCTTGCAGTTACCTATGATGTATTTTTCTGCGTGGCTATACATTGCTAGAAGGGTATCTCAGTCTTGAGCTGTAGTCCTTGGTAAGAGGAGCCCAAGAAGAAAAGTACTGTGCCCCTTGTATTTTGATAGGATAATTATTGTATTTGAGACGTTCCATTGTTTTGGTTTTCAAGTGTAGCAATGATAGGTGAGAGTTTGGGGAAATTTATTTGAATTTGATCTTTTCCTTAAAATTTGCAATATGTTGGGGGGGAGGAGGGGGGGAGAGAGAGAGAGAGATGTCTGTCTTTCCTCTCTCTGAGCTGAAAAGCACAGAAATTCCCCTGTTCCATCTTACGCTGTCCGAGCAGTCTTTCAACCATAAGCAGGCAAGAGAAAATGATGCATCACTTTTTTTTTTCCTCCCTCCTTCCCTCAAATAAACCCCCCAGTGCAGGGAAAGAAGCAACCTTTTGTGTCACTCTTATACATTATATCTAAGGGAAAAGTTCTTGAACCCATCTCCTCTTGGTTTTTAGAAGGCTTTCATAGGACATAATCTCAAGAGAAACTTAGCAGGGGACTATCAGAATGGCTCACAGCCTCAGTCTTTTGCTAGTAAGTGTTGTAACACGAGGCAAACTCATGGCAATAACTGTGCAGGCAGAAACGAATGACTGCACAGGAAGCTACCAAATAGAAATCTAGCGAGCACTTGTACAGAAGTACAAAATAGCTTAGATTAGAGGCTTACAGTTAGTGCAGTCATCATAAAAAAGATTATGTTGTTTGGGTGAAAAGAATGCCAGTACATGATATACCTGAATCTTAGAAATATACAAGGTGTTATCTATAAAGGATAAATTGCTCTGTCTTTGAATAGCTCAGTGCTCTGAATAGCTCAGCCTTCTTATCTAAAACTGAAATTTGCAACCTCGCTTGGGTGCCTTTCCCCTGAAAGGAAATGTTGCATATATATGTTCCTGGAAAGCACATAACACTGATGGTTTTACTGTTAAAATATTAGTGAATGTGCAGTCTTCTTAGCGAGGTTCTGATCCTGGTTACTTTAAACTTGTGCACATTAAAAGAATACAATTTGTAATAACTCTAGCTATGTGTTATTTGCTGATGGCTGTTTTTTTCCATGAACTATAGTTTCGGAAATGAAGCATCCTGCAAAAAACGAGAGGATTATTTGGAATGGCCTGAATATTTTATGGCAGTAGCTTTTTTGTCAGCACAAAGAAGCAAGGATCCAAGTTCTCAGGTAAGGAGGCAATGTATAAGAATAACATAACCTAATCTATATTGCACATCGCATCAGATGCACATGTAGCACTTTCAGGGATTTCTTATTAAAAGTTATTTCAGTATATAGCTATTCATTTTTTAACATGGTCAGCACCTTTTGTTACAGAAATTCTCTTATTGGGCCTGACCTTGTGTATAATTCTGTGTGTACATTTGTGGCTTGGAGTTTTGTAAATCTTTTCATCTAGAGGTTAAAATAACACATGCATTTTCTCTCCTTTTTCCAGTAAATATAGTTACTGTTCGAGGAGGATATAACCACTGAAAGTTTTAGATTGTAATTTTTTAAGACACAGCATTTTACAAGTTCCTTTTCCTCACCTGTAAGGGTATAAAAAATTCCTTTTTGTTTGTTCTTGGGTTGACTGGAGTTTCCTTCTAGTTTGGTTCCTCCCTCAGGTTCCCCTTCCGCCTCTGCTTCACTGTCTGTCCCCATTCTTTGCTTCTTTCATGTGCCTCTGTTGAATATTGGTTTGAGGCAATTGACACATCTCCTGAAACATGCTGTTCTGCAGGACCTAGTTGTCCTGTTCGTCTTCCTTTGTGTAAAAAAGTTCAGGAAGCAAATCCCAGCAAAGCCATGGAGTAAAATGCATGTTAACAGTCTGCTCAATTGCTCGCTGGCTTCTGTACATTATGGCTCTTAGTTCTCTGAAGGTTATTCACTTAGGGCTAGATTTTTGTTTTTTGTGGTTGATAAACACATTGTGTGAATTAAAATCAGTACTATTGCCATTTCAATAAATATAAAATATGGACAGAAAACAAAAAAAATGGGACACTTCTTCATTCTATAAGGGTCCAGACTATGCAGACTTCAATTAAAGTAATAAAGTGTGGGAGTTAAAAGGTCTGGTATTTTGGTGCACGTTTGCATAAACAAGCCACAAAGATTTGTGCGCCTGTCTATGGCTAGGTCAACATACTGTATTTCTGTTCCATGTTCCATACCTTTTCTTTTGCTGCTGCTGCTCATACTGCTGCTGGAAAAGCTAGTTTGGGGAGTTGAACTGACAGAAGACTTACGTTTAGTAGGGTTAGTTCAGTGCCAGTTCTGCTCCCTGAACTAGGTTCACTTCATAGTCGGACAAGGAGCAGTGCTCGCAGGCTGGGGTAGGGACTGCATGACCAAAGGGGTGGCAGGGTTGCATCTGCCCTGATTTATTTTAAAGCTCCACCAGTTAGGTACAATTGTAGCCTTGCTCACTAGATGGTGTGACTTAATATAAAGTGAAGCTTGTATCTCTTAAATGAAAATTGTAGGACTGACTTTTCAGGTCTCATCTTTCTTGTTGATACATCGTTTTGCATGCTGTTGGTACTATATAAATCTTATTTTATTTAGGTTGGTGCCTGCATTGTAAATTCAGAAAACAAGATTGTTGGAATCGGATACAATGGGATGCCTAATGGCTGCAGCGATGATGTACTACCCTGGACAAGAACAGCAGCACATAGACTAGACACAAAATATCCTTATGGTAAGGCTTCTTGTGGTTGACAGGTCAGACTTGTGATGTCTGTATATGTGAAAGTTCAGCTGGTAAAATACCGATCAGTTTTTCTTCCACTTGCCTGATTTGGTTAATGTGCCCATATGTGATACATGAGGATAAAAATCACAGCTCTGAAAATAAATGAAAACAGTCTTTATGAAGGACTGAATTCCTGGTGAAGTATGTTCATAAATGATTAGCCATTTTGGATTGTGTAGTGAAAACTTGTAAATATAAGGCAGCTCATTAGCACACAGTTGCAGTGTATGCAGATGATTGCTGCTTCTGTGTGTGTGTGTTCATCTCCACAGATATTACAGAGACCATGTATATGCAAAAAAAATAATTGGGTCTAAAATGCAGGTATCAAAACTGTAAACTCCAGTGGTTGTGGGAAATTCCAGTGTTCAGGTGTTGATGGCATAGGCAATACATATTATGAAGGAGCTTAATTTTGTTTGTCTTGAAGTATGTGATTGCATTCTGTCATTCCATGCCATTTTTGCCTAATCTGGTGCGTAGTGGATCTACCCTGCTATGGGTGAGGTGACTGTCATTGTTTATTTCAGCCTCTGATTTGATTCACATTTACTAAATAGGCAAAAGGAATGAAGAGCAAGGGCAGTTTCATGGTAAATGTGGCTGAGTGCTGCTTCAGATCATGTCTTTCTCTTTGCAGCAGGCGTAGTTTGGCCTTCTGCAAGCCTGCTTTGAAGGGTCCTCTGTGAATCTTGGTGCACCTATCAACAGGGCTGTACAGTTACTCCTGTGGGCCAGGTGTGGTTTGCAGAACCAAGGAGACAGCTTGCTGGGCTGCCTCAGGCTTCATGCCATGAGTGCTGGGCATGGACGTGGAGTTGAGAGCTGCCTTGTGGCCTGCAATAGCTGATGTTGGGGAGGAACGGTGGTTAGGACTGATAAGGAAGGGAGGAGTGTATGCTCTCTTAAATCCCCCTTCTTCATCTTTCTGCTTCCACACCAGCTCCTGCGCCTCTGTGGGTGAGACCAATGCAGAGGAAGCCATGGGCACAGGAAAAATGGGTATTAGGAGCTCCTTCATCCTGTGCTGCATCTAAGCCCATCCTGCGCTCAGGAGTGGCAGGGGGAAGAACCACAAAACTGAACAAGAGCCCTCAGAAATTCTCCCTTCCCTCTGCATGGGTGGGGGGAAATGAGGACCAGTGTTCAGCTTTTGCAAAAAGATAGCGACTCTTTTCCAGTGTACAGTATTTATCTCTGCCTACTAATTCTGTTTTTTACTTGTAACTTCTAACAATTGGTCTAATACAAAAATTAGACTTGCATGAGTTTTGCTGTTTCGTGTTCACCCAGAGCTCCCTCTAAAAACGGGCATTACATTTTCTGGTTTCCCATAGCGTTGCAGTGAAAGATGATACGCAGTGCTTCAGCACATAATTCATCATTTTCGTATTTGAGTTCTTAAAACCCCGGTACTTTGTCCTTGTTCACTTTACCAATTTATTATAAAACCTCTAATGTTAACTCTTAAGCTTGAGACAGTTTCATATTATTTTTCATAAGAGATGTATTCCCAATACTAGGGCCAGCTCCTGCCAAATTTTAAGTCTGCTCTAAAGCACAGAAGCACTGGTTTTACATATAATGACGGTACCATAATGATACAACTTGGTAGACTGCTCTTTGTTTATAGGGTGAGGAAACAAGTGTTAGCCCATTGATGAAATACGAAGTACTGAAAACAGGATATTGATTTTGGTTGAATATTTATGCTGCTGTAAG
This sequence comes from Aptenodytes patagonicus, assembly GCF_965638725.1. NCBI lineage: Eukaryota > Metazoa > Chordata > Aves > Sphenisciformes > Spheniscidae > Aptenodytes > Aptenodytes patagonicus. The sequence continues at coordinate 38,087,991 of NC_134952.1, forward strand.
GTCTCAGTTCTGAACTAAGATCAGTGTGGGTGGTCTCTGGGACCTGAGCATGTTCCAGGCACTCAAATCTAAGCTGACCAATTTAAACTAAAAATGCTGTATGAATTTGTTTGGAATCTTTGTACAAGATGACCTGAAATTTTTTTTTTTTTTTAGTTAACTCTGACTCCAAAAGATGTGGAATAAAGTAAAAATCTCTAATACATGGTGTTTAAAAAATGCACTAACCAATCTAACAGCCTGGAGAGATGAGCTCATTTCTAGGAGTTGGTCTAACTACTGCCCTTCCCCCCAGGAATCTTAGTCTTCACCTCATTAAAAAAAATCACAACTTTGTAACATAAAGTGTCTGCTGTGATGAATAAACGACCTATTTTGTAATTCACAGATCATTTAAACTCTAGCAGTTTCTTATTAATCTTGATAGCACAGTTGACAGACCAGACAAGTATATATTAAAAAAAAAAAATCTTCTGCTTTAAAAAATTCTGGTAGATGCAAAGAGACACATAGAATTGCTGCTAAAATCTCATTAAACTGTCATGTTTTCCTTTCTGCTTTTGCTAATCATCACAGCATTTGTGTAAATGGAACTTTTTATCCTTGCTTTTTCCTGACTAGCTTGTTCAGAGATGGTACGCTCTTACTGTGTGCTCCATTAGCTTATCATGGGAATGCTGGCACCTTCATCACTAGAGCTGCAATGTAGCTTATTAGGTAAAGCTGATCGTAATTGTGCATGTACCACCACATTGACTTAGAAGATGTCTTCTAGAGCTACTTCATGCATCTGCAGTGCTACAGAAAAGGGCTGGGGGTGGATCTGAATGTTGACCTCCTGGTTTTATGTACTGCTGTAGATTAGGCATAAACATTAGCTTACTTCCATCTGTTTTGGACCACTCTGACTAGCTTTCTCCAGAGCAAAGCCTGAGTATTGCTCTGCGAATGGCTTGCTCAAAGGCTGCTCCGGAGGGCCGGGTGGAAAAAAGGCTGCAAGAAAACTGTCATCCTGTATAGACCTATAATGCAAAGCCTGCTGAGATGGTATGCTTAACCCTCTTTGCTCCCTCAGGCCATACTGGGGGATATGCAAGGCATACTCTGTTTCATGTTGTGAAAATACCACTCTGGTGGGCTGCAAAAAAGTCATCTCACTTCTTTATGCACTTTGAACTGAGACATACAAAATAAGTATATGGTGCCATGGGACTCCTGAGACTTGGAGCCTTGAGGAAACCCAGGGCCAAGTGCTATGTAATGCTGATGGAGCCCTGAGTGAGATGAACATGAGCCAGTCCATGCCAGTTGGCCTCGGGGCCAAGGGTCAGTCCCTGGCCCTGTCTGTATTTAGCAGCACAGACATAGCAGGGGATTGGACCCAGAGGCTATCTTTGCAGAAGTGAGTTAGATGATCCTATAATAAATTTATTGAGCTCCAGCAGAACAGATGGATGCATTGACCCCACAGCTCTGATCAGATTCACTGTTTCACGGTTAGAAAACTTCCAATTTCCACCCTAAATTTATTTGCAGTTAGTTTATACATTCTTGTGTGTGCTGGCATTGTTCTTTTAGCTTTTCTTATTCACTGTGATTACCCCTTCCTCCTTTCCCCCCTTCCTCTGTGCACTTACTGATAACAATAACCTTTTGAACTTTTGTTGTAAGGCTAAACAAGTCCGTCACTCTTAAATTTTTCTGTATCTTGAAACTTGTTGGTCTGAAATTCACCAGTGTCTCAATTATCTGTCTGCTGCAATATACTGTACATACCTAACTTGCACCCTCAAGTGTGGGTTCTGCTCAGCTTGGTGTTAGGGAAAGGGTCATGCTCGGTTAAAAAATTGTTATTTACCCATATCTAAGTGTAACCTGAGCTGCTACCGAAAGAAAGCATCAAAATGTCGCAGGTAGTGCTCACTTGACCTTAGAGGATGCAAATGTTTGCAAGGCATTTGGATATTACAGGAATAGTGATGTGGATCACCTGTATTGATACTATGCATTCCTTATGAGAGTCTTGAAGCAGATTAAAACTTTTTTCCTTCTAGTTGTAGTGTATATTTGAACAGTGTAGTAGTATAGCCTTGTTATGTCAGAAAGCACTGGGTGTTTTGAAGAATGCCATTTTTCACAGCACAAAATCGGGCTTTCGTTGCTGTGTTGGAACTGGCTCTTTCCAGGCTGCTAGTCAGTGACAGGAGCGGGGATGTTTCTGTGCACATGGGAGAAATGGAAGGGCAGTTTTGAATACCTACTTTACTAAGATGTTATTAAAAGCTCTTCCTGAAGCATTGTGTTCAGTACTGTGTGCAGAAGCTTCTTAATAATTAGACAAAATTCTGGCTTTCAGAGTCAAAAGTCAGTGCCCTCTGTTTGTGTTAGGTGAATCCAAGGATTTGATGATGCTCAGTTTCCTCTCACCGATCATTTAAAATCCTGCATTTTTCTCCTATTAACGCAAGTCTTCCCACTAATGCTAGTTGCTGTGCTCTTGTTATGCTCTCTGTCTCCACTGTAATCTTAAGAACATCCATTTGACAACCAGTCTCTAATTAAGAGAGTTTTAAATTAAAATGACTGGCAAATTTAGAAACCTCTGAGCAATAGAGAAAATATTGAGTAAATATGCTTACAAATATTTATACAGGTTCAGATACGATAAAATATGTGCTGTGGCAAGAAGTATGCTCTAATTGAACAGTACCTGCTGTGTAAAATGAAACAAACTGTTATCAACATTTCCTCGTGTTAGGATTATGAGCTTTTTGTCAATTTTTTAGAGAGATGAACGCTCAAAGATATTCAGGCAAATGTTACTTTTGTAGAAGCTGTTATTTTGACAGCACAAGACTTGATAAGGCACTATGAAGAAGTGTGATGCTCTCTCTCCAATTGGCAGTGCAAAGCTGAGGCTTCAGCTGGAAAGGGGGTCTATAGGAGACAGGCTCCACCTACAGCCACTCACTCTCGTCCTGCATGGATTTCTGTCCAATTCTGGTGTCATACATCAAATCTCTAGAAAGTTTGGAGATTTGGAAACTCCAAGAATAATTTCTCTTGTTCTGCTTGCCTGCTAAGAAACGCCTCTGTGTTCTGCTGAGAGTAGAACAAACTTGGAGCGGGATGGGAGGAACTGGGAAATGGGGTGGATTAGCTAATGTTTCTCAGGTTTTGAGAGGGGGCTTCTCTGGTTTGCCCCCAGCAGATTTTGTGATGTTCATAAATGAGCTGAGTGGTTCCCATCTTCACTTCCCAGTTCTCCTTTTTCACGGAAGAAAGCAGTGAGGCTGGGGCTGTTCCCTTTTTCTGACTGCAGTCTGAATAGGCTAGGACTCCAATGAAATCTGGTGGTGCTATCCTTGCCTCCCTGCCCTGACCACAGCAACTGCTCTTCCTCCAGCACGCAAAGCAAGAAAGAGAGCAGCAGGAACGGCTGAGGGCAGTGTCAGCCCAACATCAGTGTCCTGCCTTCCCTTAAATGCAATGGCCAGCAACCATCCCTACACTTTCACAGAGGCTGAAAAAAGATTGATGTCATTCTACAAATTCCAGATCCATCAACCACTGTACCCAGTGGTTGTCACTCCAGACCCCATTCTTTTCAATAATACATCGGTCCCTTCCGTGATCCTTGCTGTGTCCAGCGTCAGGGATCCAGCGAGTAAAGGATAACTGGTAGGTGGAGCTTGGACAGAGGTGGGATGGACAAGGGATGAACATGAAAAGGTGAAGATTTTACCAAAAGACTGAGAAGATGTGGGCCAAATTACAGAACTCCCTGTATCCATTTCTGTGCCAGGATTATGTTGAAGAACACCGTGCTATTACCATATATCTGTATTGGGAACCCGTAATATTTGTCAAGTTGGTTAACATGGCAGTATAAAAACTTATGTTAGTAAGTCAGTCAAAACTTGCTGCGTGACAATCAATGCATTGAAATGTATTCTTTTCAAATGTAACACCATATTTAGTGCATAATTCCTCAAAATTCTTAGTCTGGCTCAGTTAGTAATTAATCACATAGAAAGGTCACTCTCCCCAGCCCCTCCTTTGATTGCTTCTTAAAAGGTGACATAGTGGTCCCTACTCCAGGCTCTTCATCAAGCATGTAAGCCTTTAAACAGTACTAAGAAACACTTGGACTAGTCCTGTGGTTCTTATAAAATCACTAGTCAGAACACTTCTAGTAGGTGGGAAGAACACTTCTGACACTGCAACCCACTAAGAGCATGTTCATGTTAAGTGATTAATCCTGAAAAATGACCATTAATAGGGTAAGTAGGGGTTTCTATTTACAGGTAGGCTTAAGGATGAGTGCTACCTCATATATGCAACACAAGGTAGTATGCAATGAGAAAAGATAAAACACTAGCAATTAATACTACCAGTAATGAAGCAGTCATTCCTCTGCCTTCCCCCCCCCCCCCCCCCCCATGAATATAGTAGCAGGTGGTGGGAATGTCAGAGCACACACAGTAACTTCTCATTGCATGGTTATTTCTTCAGCTAATGAAGCCTTTTGAGAATACTTTTCAAGCTGCTTTTCCAGAATGGAAACCAGTGTTGCAGACTTAATATTATGTTGGCTATACGTGAATATTATTTTTTTAAAAAAATAAAACACTGGGGGCCCCCATAGGGTATTGTAAAAATTCTTAGTTTTACTAGTCTATTTAAATATACAGTTTTCAGAGTTCTGAATACTGTGCACCGGTGAAAGGTTATTTTAAGCTAGCTTCTTATTGTCTGAGAGAGAACAATATGTAACTATTAGTAGGAGCTCTTAATAGGTTAGAAAACTTCATAACACCCCAAATGTGAACTACTTAGTTATTAACAAGAGGGATTTTGGACTCCTGGGTTTGTTTTCTGTCTCTCACTAATGCTCTGTACAAAGCTGGGCAGGTCTATAAGAAAAATCTGGGGATAATAGACTATCTTATCTATAAATTGGTTAACAGTCGATGCCTATCTGCCAGAGAGAGGGGAATATGAGAAAGAGGGAATGAAGAGTGATGGGACAAAGCCTAAAAATACTTGTCTGATACCTATACCTTCTTAAGGACCATCTAGCATAATATCCCTTACAGGGGCCAGTAGCAGATGTCTAGGGAAATGTATAAAACAAAGACATGTGTAATGATAGTTTCCCAGAATATTCTTCCAAGTTCCAACAACTGAGCCAAAATGGTTTTGTATTTTATAGCCCAGTAGACAAAAAAAAAAAGAAATATTGGAAGGAAAAAGATGACTTCTGGAATCAATGCAAACTTCTAGTCCCCATACTACTTTCTGCAGTATGTGCAGTAAAATACTCGGTTAGGCTATAGTGTGCATGAAAAACCTACCCCCTTTTGTTTTTGAAATGAAAGCCTGCTGGGTTTGTTGGAGACCCCACTACTTTTTGTCTTGGAATGATTAGTCTCTGTTTCTTCCTTGTTACTGTCTCTGTGTCTTCTTTCCACACTGGAGAATCATAATTGTTCTTCACTTTAGATTATGTTAAGATGATCAAGAGGCAAAACTTCTCTCTTCCTCACTCCAGCTGATTATCTTCTATAAGTTATTTTTGGCCTGAACTTGTTTTTGCTTGGGAAGAGGTTTGTTGTTGAAAGTTTGTAGAAGTCTGCAGAAAGAGCCTTTCTTTCTCATCAGCACAGGAAGGAAACGTTGCAGTACTAATAATGAAACTTGTCTGGTTTTATGGCTGAAGATTTCTGAGTTTTAGTGAAGGGGAAATATTTACTGAAGGAATTGGGGGTTTGGTTTTTTTAGTTCTGTGAGCCTTTGAAAACATTCCCTCATACTCCTTTCTGGAGGCCTTCCGCATTTTAGACTGCTGCCTAGAACATAAGTATATTGTTAAAAGAAACTTAAAAGTGATGTTTCTGTCCTGTTGACATAACCTATTTCCAGTTGTGGAAATAATGATACTCTTTTTCACTCAATCCTCTGTAACCCCAGAAAAATAATTCTCTGACTACTTATTGCAAAGCCTACATAAGAATAGTGCAACTCAGTAATATACTTGGAGTTAAATGTATTTTCTGGATTTTCTAAATGTATAGGTTCATATAATTGTATATCTTGTACACTTAATGGCACATGTTTAAAATACAGTGTGACCCAATTACAGTTGCAATAGAAACAATAATAGTAGTAATAGAAACCTTAATGTGATGGTGCTTGGGGCTTGGGGGTGTGGGTATTTTTGTTAATTTCCTATTTTTTATGTTAGTTTCTGGCTTTACTGTTTATGAGAAGGTATGTGGACAGCATGGAAATGGTGATGCTGGGGACTGCTTGTAGAAGTCGATACTGAGCTTTCTTTAGCAAGTGTTTGGTCCTTTGTGACTTGTCTACATGGGAAAGCTTGTGTGCTGTAAGTTAGGCTGTAAATTTATAGTGCATTAGCTGTTATATAGAAAATTCCATGTAGACATTTAGCACATGCGGAAAACATTTCCATTCAGCAAGGATTCCTGCGTGTTGAAGGTGCTGCACTCAGTTATTCTTTGTTTGGTGAGATCATTCACACCGAGGTCAGTACATAGTAGCAAGTATACTATGAGCTTGTGCCCCTAACTTTGCCTGTTTTAATTTTCCCATGTATTCAAGGGAGAGGAAAACTTTTTTTTTCTTTAATCCATTCTTCAAAACAAGCAGTGGAAAAACTCTTAATGTCTGCACATGCAGGTCTCTAGATGAGCTCAAACCCACACCACACTTCAGCACGTGTTTATGAAGTAAGTCAGGGCAGCAGGCAGTTTCTTAGTAGGTAGGTATATAAATTATGCAACTTGCTGTCATTCCTAGGAGTAAACAGGAAGTTCTCGCAGAGATCCTAATGTTTTTTTCAGAGGTTCATGGTGGATGACACAGAAACTGTGCTCTTCTCACCTGTGTTGGTAACACATCAGATAATCTGCTGATGTGTTCAGCATAAAAACTTAAACCCTAAGGTGCGATCTGTCCAGAAAGAGCTATTGTGTTACGGTGGAATAAGGCAGGGTAGTCTCTCGCTACCTGGCCTATCTCAAATCCATGGAGAAATAGAGGACTTTGTTTTCCTGCTTGGGAAGTCTGGCACCTTTTAATGAGCAGTAAACTCACTTTAATATTAAAGCTGGGACATTTTTATGGTTGAGTGTGTCTTGTGTATTCTTGGGGTGAGAGAATCATGCAGCAGCACTGAGCTGTTCTGAGACCCAGAGGACAGAGCTGCTCGGTTTTACTTCGCGATTCTCCTGCCTTTAAGAGCGCACAGTGCACTTTTATAACCATAAGACTGTTCCTATCTGTGCATGTAAACACATAAATGAGCTGTTTTATACTGGCAATTAGATACTCCAGAGAGTTGTGAAGCAGTGAGATATTGCTTCACTTAGGGTGGTTGCAACTACTTGGCCCACAGCCTATGGCTTTGTTGCCTGCAATAGGTGTTAGCAAATGGCAATGCTAATGCGCTTAATGATATCATTACTAATCGGCAGCCTGGTCAGAACAATTGACCTTCATTGATTTTGGTATTTCTGCTTTTATTTCTTCCTCTGCCCTTTATGACAAGCTGTGCAAGCTATTTGCCTTTGAAAGGATGTAAGCAGTTATATTGTAACACTTTAATTTTAGTTTGACTGAGTTATTTTAATGAACGGTATTATGAATTGTTTCTTTTTCTTTTTTTTTTTTTTTTTTAAATCAGTGTGCCATGCCGAATTGAATGCCATCATGAACAAAAACTCAGCTGATGTGAAAGGCTGCAGCATGTATGTTGCCTTATTTCCATGTAATGAATGTGCAAAACTCATCATTCAGGCAGGTAAGGAGTAGTGCCAGCTTAATTTGTCAGGGTTGCAGTGCTGCCTGCTCGTTGGTATCTTATCACGGATGTATTTGATGTTAAATTGCTGCTGTTAGATCTAAATTAATTGCACTGTCAACTTCATAAGATGCTACTTGTGGGGTTTTTTTGCATCTGAATGGTGCCAAATTTTTCCAGTGCTAATTGCATCTTCTGTGATTCTAAGCGTGCTTCTAATTTAGGTTTGTAACTTCTTAGACCAGGAGCTGCCAAAGAACAACACAGGCTTTGCATATAATTACTGTCAATTTTACTGTGCTCTGACACATTGAATAGAGTAGGGCAGAAAGAAATAAACTTCTGCATGACAAAAGGTCTGTTGGGAGTATATACATGAAATTTTAATTTGAATGTGATGCATGGTAGATATTTGAAGATTTTAAAATATCTTTGCTCATAAATGTCATAAGACTTCTATGATCCTATTTTAATTATGTCTTTCATTACAATTGTTATAAATCTGTGCCACTGCAGCAAGTGTGCTGGCCTAAATGTGTCGCCTTTTTTCAGATTAGGCATATCTGCAGTAGGCTTCAGTTCCATAAAAATCTCTGCTTTAAGGTAGCATATATTTTGGTCATTGAGTAAAGTCTTGCAATCCTAGCATGGATTGCTATTCTGGGGAATTTCTCTCATCACTAATGGCCACGGGAATTCAGGAAGAAAGTAGCAAACAGAATCCTTCTTTATTTTGGTCAGTAAGGTTTGAAATGAAGAGAGGTGAAGGGGGAAAGACGATGGTATTCTGTATTTGTGCTACATTTCTCTCATTTACAGAATCAGAATCAAATGGTCTTCAAAGTAGATTGGTTGGTTGTTCGCAATGTAGTCACTCATCCTTTTCCTTATGCACTTAGGTCAGCACTAAATTGCAATGTATTGATATTTATGTTGCCTGGTAAATACAGTAAGGTGTTGATAGGCTCCGAAACGCTTGTAACTTCTCTTGGGTCAACCTTTACACTTCTCCCCCGCCTAAGTAATTTAGGCATAGATCATTCAACAATTTGAGACAGCATGCGTTTATGAGGATTTGAACCTGGGACTGGGAGTTATTTACAAAACAGGGAACAAAAGGAAAAAGCATCCTTTTATAGCTATGCATTTGGAAGGGGAATGGGATTTGGGGTTTAAGTTCTTTGTGGGGAATTTTATCTATATTAGAGAGGTAGAAAGATAAATTTTCAATTACTTTTGCAAAAATACTTTATTTCTAGTCTGTCTATCTTGTGGTTTTGCCTGTGAGTTTTTGGTTCTGGTTTTCTGAGTTAAACTTGGGTAAAAGTGGAGGAAAAACATTTTCCAACATTTCTGAAAGAACTGTCTTCCAAAACAGCTCTACCTTACATAGCCTTATTCTCAAGTACAGTCTACAGTATTTTGGGAAGTAGGGGTGTACCAAGGAGTTCTAGAGTATGTGGATGAATGCTGCCTTTTCTGATTTTGTGCACCAGTTTTCATATGACATTACTTTTTTTTTTTCTAGTGTAATTCTAACATTTTTTCTGTATGCCTTTTTTAGGCATAAAGGAAGTTATTTTTATGTCTGACAAGTATCATGACACTACAGAAATGACAGCTGCACGGCGGATGTTTGATTTAGCAGGTATTACATACAGGTAAGAGAACTTTGGATTAACTTAGTTTTTATTTTTGAAAGGAAGAAAGGTGTGTGAAAGAGACCAACTTCAGGGCAAAAATTTTTCTTCTTTGCATCTTGCAGCGTTTTATTCTTTGGTAGTGTTTGTAGATGGCTTGCTCTGTATGCCTGCAAAAGGTACGGGATTGACAGACTGTTGCACCATTCTTTTTGCCTTGTGTCTGGTTAAATTTCAATTTCTTAACATTTCTATGAGAAAATGGTCCATTTGGAATATTCATTTCATTCCTGGACTGCAAGTGAAATTGCGAATGTGATGGTTATTTGTTACATTGTACTCAGGTGAGTTATTGCTGACCCTGCTTCGAGAAGGAGGTTAGGCTAGATGACCTCCTGAATTCCCTTACAACCTGAATTATCCTATCATCATATGAGTTGGACTGAAATGACCAATTGAGTTTTTTGTTTTGGTTTTTTTTTTTAATGGATTACCTGATCCTTATTGAAACTTTAGTATCTTTTTGTGGCAGTCAATTTGGGAAGGTGTCAAACCAGCCACGCATAATTAATTCTTGATGCCTATAACTGTCCAGTCTTCTTTGGTCAGCTTTTCTTGTGAGAAAAGGACCAAACTTGGAATATTTGCCTTAAAGTAATGAGAATCTGAAAAATGTTTGAAGAGTAGGATTTTTAAAGACACTGACAGAAATACCTAAAGACAATCTGTTCAACAGCTAGTTTGATAGCAATAACATGCTGTGGGTGAGGCTAATTATGCAGTCAGGGAGGCTTTGCGACTCTAAAATGTTTTATAATATTAATATAAAGGCTTCAAAAAATTTGCAAACATAACAATTCTGACAGATAAAATTTTAGGATGAAAGGTACCTACTGGGCTAAGAAACGTCCATGAAAAAACACAGCAGTACTTGAAATTCAGTTTTAGTCCTTCAGTGTATTTCCTGTCTACTAAGACTATTTGACTAAGAAGCATAAATCATTCTCTTGCAAGTCAAATCTCGTAACTTCTCCAGGGTGAGAAATGTTTCTTGCATTTCAGACTGCTATTCTGGACAAAGTATTCAGAGTTTCTGTGGTCAGCAGCATGTGCTTTTCTGTGTTGACTGTTACTCATTCTTGTATTGATTATTAAGGATGTAGGTGGTACTTAATGAATCTCTTGAACTGAACTGCAGAGCTTAATTAGGCACTAAATCCCCACTATTTGCATAATCCTTTGTTTACTGGTAGACTGGAAAATATATGCTCAGTCCCCAAATATCTTCCTTGCTAATTGCTGTAGCAGATGCTCTAATGATAATAAAAGGAAACATTTTGTGGCAGTATTAATTTTACAGTTCTAAAGTTACAATTTTAAAATGATTCCCTCTCAACTAGTTTGGTTTTTCCCCAGTATGATGCATAATGTGATCTATTCCCCTAGCACAAAAAATATTTTAATATACTGGGGCAAAGTTTGAAAGTGTTCTTTGAAAACTTGGCAGGAAAAAAGTGATCAAAACATTTATCAAAATATGTTCCAAATATCTTTTATACATACATATATATACATATATGTGTATATACAATACAGATACAGTATATTAAAATATTTTTATGGATACATACATGTGTACCTGTATCTGTAAATAAAAAATATAAATATTTTTGTTCACATATATTTCAAATATTTAAATATAAAAATATTTGAAATATAAATATATATGAACAAAAATCCCAGCCCTGGTAACATGATGCCACCACCTGCAGCTAAGTTGTTAAAAGTCCTTTGACTCCTGGGTAACGTATGAACTCCAATAGCCGAAGAACGTACAGGCTAACCCACCCCATGTGTCTTTTTTGTCTTAGTCTTTCTTGTCCAGGTTTCTCTCAGTGTGGTGCACTATAATTGGCTCCCATAGAGATGAAAACTACGTGAATCCAAGGAGGGCTTTTTTTTTTTTTTTTATTGCTTCAAAAATTTAGCTGGAGCTAAAGCAAGCAAAATGTTTTAACTGCTTACTAACTAATATCGGTGTTTTTCTTTATTTTAGGGAATTCAAGCCAAAGTGTGACAAGATCGTCATCGACTTTGATTCAATTAACAGCAGACCAAGTCAAAAGCTTCTGTGAATTAAGTCTCATTAAGTGTCTAGAAGACTGTGATTATCCTTTTCTAAAAAGCTGCTAATGCCTTTCATCTTGAAGTTACTTGCAACTTTTTAATGGCTTCTGTAGCTAAAGTAGACTTCTAAGAAATCCAAGGCATAAAATGTCCCCCTCACTTCATCTTGTCATGTGGAATCTAAATCTACTTAGAATTTCTTAATGCCTTTATCAAAACTGCTTAAAAAGTCTAGAGACATGTAGATGAGACAATATAATGTCTGTAAAGAAAACTGTTCTGATTCTTGCTGTATTCATCGCCACATGCTCTGATAGGCTGTCAGCATTGATTTAGACTTAGTTTAACAGTAGTACTTGTTGTAAGCAGTAGTACAGTGGAATACGCTAATATATGTTGATCTCTCTATTGGATATGTGGATCTAAATAGTTGATCCTAATAAAGGACAAAAAATGTTATTCGTGCAAATACTAATCTTCCAACTAGCATAACACTAATATTTTAAAAGGTTATACAGCTTAAAGAACGTGTGATATTCTGCATGTGTTATCCAACAAATGAAATACTGATTTTTCTTTTAATTGCTATCTAACACTGTCATACATGGGGAGGGGTGAGAGAGGAAGTTGTTCTGAGAATGGTCGGTGCCAGACCGAGCTTTACAGGTCCTTTCAAGTCCTTGTTTTCCCCAAGACCACAGAATTGGAGGGGGCTGAGGGAGTAAATCATTTGGCTGTCTACCTTTGGGACTTTTACTTGGAGTTGGTTTTCATGTGTAGAAGGCAATCATTTTATTGGTCTAAGCTGTTTCTAGACAATCCAACATAGTTCAGGCTTAAAATCAACCTGTAAGGTAACTGAATCATTTTTTGTCCTCTGAGAGAAATTGGAGATAGTCAACCCATATCCATATCTGTGCCAAAAGAGGTAATTACGGTGTTAGCTTGTTTCCCAGTGCTGGCGTAGTACCTTCATTTTCATAAATGTTGCCTAAAATAATATCCTTTTTAATTTTATCTTGAGATCTGGGAATAGATTTGAGTTCCTTTTCTCTAATTTGATTTTTTAAAATTAAATATGCCTAATGGCTTTGTTTAGATAACATTGGTGGTGGTTTGGTTTTTTTTAAATGTGGTTATACTTCAATGAGCTTTTATTTTCTCTGTAAAAGCTTTGTTTCATGTTTTGGGACATTATGTAATTTGGCTTCATACCAGTATTATTAAAGTCTTATTAAAATCCACTACATTGAAGTAGACTCATTATTATAATATTAAACCATGTGCTTGGCTCCAGAGTGCTGCTGTTTTTGCAATCATATGCAAAGCATATTTTGTGCATTTGTGGTATTACATAAAGTATAATGTTCATGAACCATTTGGCTACTAAAGGGAGCGTTGTAATGTATTGTAAGATGTGTCCATTTATAAAGTAATTTCTGACTTTCTCTTTTTCCTGCAACTGTTTTCCACCTCAAAATTGGTGTGTGGCTTACTGCCAGAAGAAGAAATTTGCACATATGTGGAGGGGGAGGGTGAAACCTGAAAAATTACTTTAATAAAATGTCACTAAAACAGCTTATGCACATCTTTTTCTTTGGCCTGAATTACTAAGTAGAAGCATTTTGAGTTATACCGGTCTGACAATGGGACAGAGGGGAGAGAAGCAGCAGAATTTCTGGGTTTGGCAGCAAAATTGCTGTTTTCTTCATAGATAATTGCTGATCTAAGTTCAGACTTAAAAGATATATGCATTGTGATTCCAGTTACTTTAAGTATTTTTATGTCAGGCCTTGGATAATGGGAATGTATGATGTGCATAAAAACTCAGGAGTTTTTTGAACCGATGTCCAGGTGGTTTTAGGAATGTACTATTTTTTTATAATGACTTTTTTTTTCCCCAGAACTTCCTTGTTTGTGTAACAGAAGAGCAGTACTGGAGAATATGATAGGATTTTAGCTTTTTTTTAGATTTTTTCCAATCAGTTTTTGATCTGATAGAGCCTCATATACAAGCTTTCAGAGTATAGAATCATAGAATCATAGAGGTTGGAAAAGACGTCTAAGATCATCGAGTCCAACCGTCAACCCAACACCACCATGTCCACTAAACCATGTCCCTAAGCGCCTCATCTACTCGTCTTTTAAATACCTCCAGGGATGGGGACTCAACCACTTCCCTGGGCAGCCTGTTCCAATGTTTCACCACTCTTTCAGTAAAGAAATTTTTCCTTACATCCAATCTAAACCTCCCCTGGCGCAACTTGAGGCCGTTTCCTCTCGTCCTATCGCTAGTTACTTGGGAGAAGAGACCGACACCCACCTGGCTACAACCTCCTTTCAGGTAGTTGTAGAGAGCGATGAGGTCTCCCCTCAGCCTCCTTTTCTCCAGGCTAAACAACCCCAGTTCCCTCAGCCGCTCCTCGTAAGACTTGTTCTCCAGACCCCTCACCAGCCTCGTTGCCCTTCTCTGGACACGCTCCAGCACCTCGATGTCCTTCTTGTAGTGAGGGGCCCAAAACTGAACACAGTATTCGAGGTGCGGCCTCACCAGGGCCGAGTCCAGGGGCACGATCACTTCCCTACTCCTGCTGGCCACACTATTTCTGATACAGGCCAGGATGCCATTGGCCTTCTTGGCCGCCTGGGCACACTGCCGGCTCATGTTAGAGTAATTGTTAGTTACTCACTTAGTTAGAGTAATTGTCAGTTGACTCAGGCTAAGTAAATCGGCTCTCTGATTTCCAGGGCAGCTTTATGGAAAGGGGCAAAAAGCACACGCACACTCTTGAGACAGCACATTCTTAGTTTGAGGTTAATGTTTTAGAGCAAATCTTGAAGAAGGTTTGACCCTTACTTCGCGTGCATGCCTAGAAATCTGTATGCTTCTGGCTTTTTTTATTTTAATAGTTCAGGAGATAGTGCTTTGACTTCCACATAAAGAATAATTACTAGAGGAAACAATGAAAACAGGTGAATATAATAAACTGTGTTTCTGCTCCTGAAGCTCAAGTTCAAGATGAATAGAACCATTTGGGCTGGAGGGACCTCTGGAGGGCGTCTAGTCTTACCCCTTGCTGAAAGCACCATTGACTTACAAGTTAGATCCAGTTGCTCAGGCTTTGTCCAGGTGAGTATCTCCAAGAACAGCGATTCTGCAGCCTTTCTGGTCACCCATCCCAATACTCGACCCACCCTCACTGCATCTTTTTCTTTTTTGTTCAGTCAGAATTTCCATTGCTACAGCTTATGTCTGTTGCCTTTCATCCTTTTGCTGTACGTGTCTGAAAAGAGTCTATCTGTCTTCTCTACAACCACCCATTAGGTAGCTGAAGTCAGCAGTTAGGTTCCCCCCACCTTTAACCTTCTTGAGGCTCTCATCCTTTCTCATGCATCATGTGCTCCATCCTCTCACCATCTTAGTGTCCCCTCACTGTCCGTCTCATACGGGGAGCCCGAAGATGACACTACTCCAGATGTGGTCTTAAAGAAACTGAATAGAGGAGCATGAATAATCACTTCTGTAGAGCCTGGTATGTGGATAGCCACCTCTGTTGCAAGGGCACTTCATCTTCTTGTCCACCTGGATTCCTGGGCCCTTTTCTTCCAAGGTGCCTTCCATCCAGTGGGCACCAGCCAGCATGGATTTGTTCTGTTTCTGCTGCGGGACTTTGTTGTGTTTCCATCAACCCATTCCTCCAGCCATTAGTAATCAGCCATTGGTACAACTAGGCTTGGAACCACTGACCATTACTCTTTGAGCCTGATGGCTGACCGATGTGAAACTTCACAGGTCCCATCGTGGCTACCAGCACCGCTCCCATGATAAACACCTCCCCAGCCTGCCGGGGGAAGGGGAGGTGACTGCAGGCTGAGGCTTCATTAGGGATTGCTTGAAAAACCCAGTACAGGAAGCCGAAAGGAGACTCTGGGGAGCACTTTGGTAGTTACTTGAGCAGCATTAATTGGAGGAAGAAATCACATTCAAATAAAATGCCGAGATCCTATCCAGTTCAATATAACTCTATCTTGAAGGTTAAATCTAAATCCTACCATCATCTAGATTTTCCTTCTAAATATTATTCCATTCCCCTGTCAGATAACCCAAGGAACTGGCAATGTTATTTACATAAATTTCATTTAAGAAGGGGTGGTTTCACAGGCTGGCATAGTGAATGAGAGCATAATCTCCATCTTTGAAGCTTTGATCACTGACTGAGCATTTTATTGCTTTGTATATTAGGAATATTTTGACAAAGATAACGAAAAGTATGCTGTGACCAATACAATCGTTCTGATTTCCAAAATAGCCTATGATAACATTGGCAATAAAAACTCTCCTGGTGCATCACTTAGACTGAAAGCTTGATGTGCATAACTGCAGAAGTTGCAGTAGTTCGTCAACTACCAAAATGAATTTTGCAGGGATTTTAAGCTGTTGCGAACGAGCAAAATAAAAATTCTGACTTGCCTCTCTTGGCTTTTCTCTCTGAAGCTGGGTGATGGGAGTCTTCATGCAAGTGAAGTGGGACAAAGCGCAGAGGCCTCACCTGATTGCCTTGAAGCAGCAAATACACGGGGCTAGGTCTCATCTGGGGGCCTGGGGTAAGTTTATGAGGTGCGGCTGGGGCTGTGGGGAGCAGGTGGGCTGCAGGGAGCCTGGAAGCTGCTGTCGAGCAGTGTGAGACTCATGAAGAAGCAGCAAGCAGTACTCTGTAGTAATCCAACAGGGTTGGCTTGGGTTTCTGCTACACTGGGAGCACTTAGGGATGAAGTACAGAAGTGACCACAGCTGAAAGGCCATTTATTTGCAGCTGTTTCTTCTCAGTTGTAGGTAAGAAAAGGATTTATATAATACAGGGCTGAAAGTGTGAGGTACCAACTCTCTCTCTCTTCAGTGGTGATGGCTCAAAGGGTTTGCTCCACTAAAGCCTCTTTTAGCAGATTTCTCTCTTCCTTCCCTTTAAAATATAGGTTTATCTAATGTAAAACTCTCTGATTTGAGAACAGAGGAGTAAAACTTGTTTCAAGTGCATAGTCTGCATCTGCTCCATGTTCTCAGCCTTGGGAACTACTGAAAGGCACGCAGTGGAAAAGCATGAAACAGAGCTGACTAAGAAACCTTATACGAAACCTTAAATCCACGTTCTCTTGCTTTTACACTTAAGTCACCTGTTTACTTTCTCTGGCTTGAAGGAAATGAGGGGAAAAAAGGAGGGGGGAAAAAAAAAAAGGATTTGTGAACTGTCTCTGCCTCATTAAAAAAACCCCATCTTCCCAGCATTTACAGCTCAGTTAAACAGCAGCAAAAGCTTTAATGAAGTGTGTGGTTAAGCAAGCTATGGAAGAGTGCAGCATTTGATTTTATTTTGCTGGTGTAGGAGCTTAATCGCAGCAGCTTGCTTCCTAACGCTGCTCATCTTCAGGAGCAGTGGATTTACGTCTGAATGCTTCAAACGCGTCGATGCGGCTGGGCTTTGAACCCCTTCCCTGCTGAGTAGGTATCCCGGGAGGAAGGCGCCTTGGGCAGCTCTATGCCTGTGAGGCACCACCAGATAATTGTGGCGGGGGGGCTGCTGCCTGTCGCTCCGAATAATGAACAAGAAGGGCACCATCTTTCTGTGAACCGTGCAGCAGAAGGGCAGTGCTTAAAACGGAGATATATGTGACAGGGTACATGAATTACAGCAATTTGTTTTGTGTCTCTACCTGATTTTTTCTTTTTTTAGGAGGAATTAAGGAGCAGGGGAATAGGAAACTGCTACTTCTCTCTTGTACACTTTAAGGTTTGCGCTGGAAAACCTGGCCTCTGTCAGGGCACTCCCTCTCATCCAAATATGGGGGGGGGGGTGGGAATCAAGCTTGACATGCTGGATTTTTAGTTGTTGACATTATTTACTGTGCTCTTAACAAACGATGCCCTAAGGAGAATGAGAATAATGTGCTCCAGCAGCAAAATATGCATAATAAAGAAGCAATTGCCTATGGTTTCCTGGGATTTCTTTCTCCGTGCTCTCTACCTCCCTATTCCTTCATTGTTTCAAGCTAATGTGTATTTCGATTCTGCCATGCAAATATTCAGAAGCGCTCCCTACACCAAAGAAGAGGAAACGAAAGATATTCAAATCACCGCTTCAGTGGCATAAGTTGTGTCTTGGTTTGCCAGAGACTTGGGTACATTCTGTAGTTGGCTGTATAACTCTGCTGTTGCTGCTTGTTGACTTGTGCTGAAGTCTTTTATGTGGCATATCTTGTTGTGAGCAGGGTTTTTTTCCTCCACTGTTCAATTAACTCTGACTGCTAATCAGAATGTTGCTGGGTAAACAGGATTGATCAAAATTAAAATTTTAATTTTGTGTTGTAAACAGTATAGCACTTTAATATTTGTACTGCTATTAAAGATACTACTAATAATGCATCTAGTATTTTGTGGTATGGTTTTCGTATTTATTTCTTGAAGTGCTGACAAGTTTTGCTAGAGAGCTTCACATTCAGATGCCAGGATTTTGTATTCCATGTATTCCCTTTTTCAAGGGTGACTGTACTTAATTATATTGGATATGGGTACCCTATTTATTCTTTCTGGTTTTAAATCTCATGGGGAAGAAATGTTTCTGCGACAACTGGGGACATTACACTGTAAGAAACAGCCATATCATGAATGCCTTCGTCTATATGAATCTACTCATTGCTGTTAATGCTGCTCATCTAGCTTCCAGAGGAGAAAAACTAGAAGCTAGTTAGGTGTGGAAACGCCTTAAAAGAGTGTTGGCTGGTGCTTGGAAACTTGCCCTGAGGAAAGGGAAAGGGGAGACTAGAAAGTCCTCAACAGCAAAACAAATTTGTGATGGGATGTTGAAGTCTGAGGATAAGAGGAAGAGAGGGAAAAGAAGCACGTGTTTGCACAAGAGGTCTGTTACCTATCAGGCCCTTCAAGGCCAAAGGAAGATGTCTGGAAACGGGGAGGGAAAGAACCTCCCTGTGATTTGGAGAAAAAAAATGGAGTAAGAAGGAGGGTGGAGAGCCTGAGCATGTCAGATGACCCTGTTCTAAACTGAAGGAGCTTTTCAAAGTGGCTAGGGAACATGTATGCCAAAAATCTATGTTTCTCTTGTGCTAATTAGAGTCATTGTCTTTTGAAACTGATAGGCTTTGTAAGTGCTTCTAGTGTGCCTGGCCACTAAGAGGTCATTGCAGAGCACCTACGTGGTTAGTTTATGGGAGTACACTGAAATTACTGTGTAGGCTTGATGCAGCTGGACTACAGCCTCTGCTCCAGGGAGTCCCACAGACAGCCGGTAACCTGGGGGACTGCAAGGGAGGGTGACTGTATCCCGCTAAGAGTCAGCATCTCTACTCCGAAAATAAAACTTACTAATGGCTTTCGCAGCGCAGTGGCTCCTGGTGATTTCCAGGTGTATGTTTTGACTGCTGCCTTCTCCTCCCCTCCCTGCTCTCTTGCATCCTCTCACTGTCTCTTCCTGCAGCCCCTGTCATCTCTTCCACAGTCTCTTTTCCTCCAGGGATTTGCAGAGATGTGAACAAGAGGGCTGCATGGCAGAAGTGGCATGAACGTGGCAGAAGCAGCATGGGTCATCGTTCACCTGGCAGGGCTGTGGGTCTCTGCTCCTTCCACTCCCCCTCCCTGAAATATGGGGTCTTGTAGCACTATAGCTGCCTCCCCAGGGTCATGTTGTGTGGAGCAGAGTGGGACCCATGGTGAGCATCTCCACCTGAGGGACACTTGTCCTCTCCTGGGGTGACACCATGGCGTGGTTCAGGTAGGATGGCTCTGGAAATAGGATGTCCCTGCTGCTCTTCCCCTCATTGCTCATGCTGGCTCATCTCCCTGGCTGGAAATGCTGCTGCATGAGCACGAGTGAGCCAGGTAAGTGCCCAGCAGGATACGTGTCCCTGGGGTTGGGCCTTTGGGATCCTAGACCCCCTAGGACTGACTTAAGCCTGCAGGAAAGGTCTGGGATGGTTCTTGCTGTGAGGCATAATAAAATGGTACCTTCATACATTTGGTTTGAATAAAAACCTTAATAGACTGATCCTGTTGTTCACTTCTGGCCAGTTCCTTTCCTTTTCTGTTGATCATAGCTTAGAGTGCAAGAAAAGCCGTAACCATCCTTTGCAGTGAGTTAGTAAGCCTGTATAAGTAAGCGTGTGTATTCCCCTTGCAGCTAAGGTGACTACAGTACTACCTATTTCCTGTTCATGACAGAATGTAAACTATGTGCTTAACTACCCTTTAACTCCGTGGGGCTAAAGCTGACCATGTGCTCACATCCTCTCCTGACCTGAGGTCTAGAAAAAGATGAGCCTGACGTCCCTATCGGCATTCAAATAACGCCTTCCTGACAAAGTCTGCGAAAACACAGCTTCACAGCTCAGTAATAAATATTCCGATTTGAGAGTCTGCCCTCAAGTGGGGGCTGTGCATTACCTGGGTGGCTTTTAAATGCACTTTTAGCTCCGACTGATGTAACTAAGGTGTTCTTTTACATATCCCATGGGGGGAAGGCAGGAACGGACTAGGGGAGAACAAAGGAAAGCTGTTTCAGGTCACAGTCTTCTCTAATGAGTAACTCCCTATAAAAGTCAAAATAACTGTGTGGTACTGGAGCTTCACCATATTTGTTTTATTTTGTAAGGTTAAGGCATAACTACCAGCATCAGGCATGCGTAACTGACTGACTTCACCTCAGGCGGAGGAATACCTAGTAAGATGAATGATGTTTCTGAGAATCTGGCGTTCAAGAGAGAGCAGGTCATGCGCTGACATACCTAAATGTGTTTTCTTTCTAAGGAAAAACCTCCAAAAGAGAGGGCAGATTCTGATGACGTCGGGGGCATTTTTTTCCTTTTTCTGGTTTCCTTTTTTTTTTTCTCCCATAGAAATCTTCTGGTTTTGGTGCTTAAAACTATCTGGCAGTAATGTTTATGAGTTTCCTCGCCCATGTAATTTTTACTGGCTACAGAAAAAGAGTCCTTTCCAAGATGCATGCCTATACACATGTAGCAGACACCTCTCGTCCCCACTCTCCTCCGCTGTGCTGCCCAGGAATGCAGGCAGATTGGGTAGTAACATTCAGATGTGAGCAGTGAGCACTGCAAAAAGCATGTCAGCCTATATGGGTTGTCTGTTCTGATTTGAAAAAATCTGTTGAAGGATGCAGCAGGGGAGACAGGCTGTGGAGAGGAGCTTAGGAGACCAACATCTAAAAAGCGAAGCCTCTCAAAAGAGCCAGGAGTTGTGTTTAAGGAAGGCATACTGATCTCCTTGATGTCAGGCAATGAGACTTGACAGATAAGCAAAGTTTAAAAAAAAAGTTTATATCTACCCCAGAGATAATGTTAAGGCTACTGAGAAGTAGAGAACAAACAGAAAACACATACTTTGAGCCTTGCCTCTGTGTGTTGCAGGGTATGCATACCTTGGATTTCAGTTTCTGGGAGGAGACTACAAAATTGAAGGACACTGCCTGTCCTGGGGGCTGAGCAGCAGTCAGTGTGTATCACCCCCGCCTGATATTTGCATCGAACCTTCTGTACCAGAAGGGAGGATGGGAAAACTTTAAATCACGCTCCCTCTGGCTGTGCTGAGGGTTAACATCCATTTCTTCTCAGCTAGTGAATGGGCTCGCAAGGCAGGAGCCTGCAAGCTACAGGGAGGCTTTTTGTGGTTGCCCCTCAGCATGCTGCCTGAGCCTGGGATAAATAAAAGCAAAAGTAGCGGGGACTCCGAGGGGCTCAGTGACTTTTAGCTGCTGGCAGAGAAGTTTGATTTTGCTTGCAAAGTATAACTAAGGAGTGACTTGAGAGATGCTGGGGGAGATGCTATTAGGACTTGGAGAAACATAGTGAGTGAGATGTTCCCGGTGCTCCCGGCTGCCATGCTCTGACCACCCTTGGACCAGAACTGTGCCTCAGTGGCTAGTGCTCTCCTGTGGGACCTCTCTCTGTAGCTCTGCTCCAAATCCTGCCTTTGACTCTGGCCAAGTTTCTTGATCTCATTGTGTGCATGTGTTTCCTCCCCTGTGAAATATCTCCTTGCCTTTGAGGTATTGGAAAGAGGGATCATAGCTAATGGCGAGGGCTTTATAGTTATGACTGTCTTCCTGCATCTCTATAGGTCACGCATGTTACCATTACATCAAAATATTGCAAGGACTTGCCTGTGAGTCATATCAGGGTTCCCTGGGTGAACGGAGTCTACAGTTCTCTCTGCCTACTCCACTGCTTGCTTCTGGACATTTCTATTCTGAGCTGAATTGAAATCCCTGGGCCATAGTCTGATCAAGCTTATCTCAAAAATATTTTTTGTGTAGTTACAAAATGAGAAAACTTGTTCATCCAAAACCTCTTATTAGAAATGGCTTTAAACCAAAGATAACATATTCTTCAAATGATTTTTAACAAGACACAGGTATCAAAATCCACATCAGACTGTGAAGTAACTCAGCCTTGTATAGTTGTGCAGGCACATTCCATTAAATCGCTGTACCTCCTGATGAAACAAATAAATTTTGAAACTTGGTGTTTTCTTTGTTATTTCTTCCCTCCTTACTAGATAGATTTTTATTATATCTATAATTCTTTGATGTCAGACATTTTACTGAAGTAATACCTTACCAAGTTTTTTTTTATTGGAGAAACCTACCACTTAAAATTCTCCATTAGCAAGTTTTAAAGTGTAGCTTAAGAAATCGCAAATTAAAATGGCTTTTGTTTCTGTCACTCTGTGAAGTCCTAAGTCTTGTTCTCATTGACTAGCAGATAACATTTGAAAGACTGAACACATTTAAAGAAGTGGGGACATTTTTGCCAAGAGGGCTTGGAAGGGAGAGGGACTGAGTGGGTTATTTGTGTGAGTGAAGAATCGATTAGATAAAGCTTTAGGTTTTGTTTATGGAGTTGCCTAAAAGCATAGCCAAAGAATAAAGCAGTTGATTTCTCTCTTTCTTATTCCTTATCCTTTAGTCATATGCTTGTGACACCACATACAATTGGTATCCATGGAAATTATATCATAGCAGGTGCAGCTGATGAACTCTTGGGAAATAAAGATCCCATTTTCATGCAAATATTCTAAATAGCAGAGGTGAGGAAGAAAAACGATTGATAAATAGATTTATTTCTGTCTTAGAATGTATTTCAGTATTTTCCTTGAGGCAACAGTAGCTTTTTGAAATTGTATTCTTACTGAACACAAACTTTCCTAGATCACTGTGTGTGTATGCAAGTTACGATGAAGAAAGCAAAGTTTAAAATAATGCACATTGATTTTGTGATGAAATATTCTAGATACTCCTTGTGTAATTTAACTTTATTGTTGGAATACAATCCATATCCTCAGAAAGAGCAGGCACCTTTCTTTTAAAAGCTAGATTGAAAGAGAGACGAATTGCTTGCTAGGAGCTGGACACTGGTGATTGGTGTAGTCCTCCATGTCACATGCAAGCTGTCTCTCCGTGCCCCCTCAATAATGCACTAAAATCCTATCTTTCTCTCTGCTCTTAAATTAGAGCAGCATAATATTCAAAAGACTGCTCTTTCTGTAGTATTTGTATTCCCGATTTTAGAATTTACCTGCACTGATATGAACACTTGCTTTCTGCCCTGCTGCCAGCACATTTTAATGCAAGCTCCTGAAGTGGGATGGTGCTTCAGTCTGTGTTTCTGCACAAGCAAAGGTGTAGATTAATTTCCTAAATTCGGCTTCCTAACTCCTATTTCTCTTGAAAACTATGGATGGAAGCTTCAGTGAAGTAAAGGTTATTATAACACCTCAGATAGACAGCAATAGTGGGAAACTTGCCATAAAGAAATGCAGTTTCTTGAAAAAAAAAATCCCTCTAATACTCTTTTGACACACACATAGAGCACCCTTCCTTCTTTTTTTTTTTGTTGTTTTGGTAATCAAGATCCTCAAATCCCTTCCTGTGCCACTTTCTAAGAATGCTTATAGGACAGAACACGTGCACCAATTGTGTAAGCTGGGTCTCCTCCCAGGTCTCTTAAGCAAGACCTTAATAAAAGTGTTGTGATAGTCACGTACATTAACCATCTCTAAATTTAAAAAAATAAAAATAACTTATAGGACAAAATTCTTACCTTGTACATAAATCTGCAATTACCTCTGTACTGTGGTCATTAGATCCTCAGTTACTAATACGGAAAGCACCGTGACATTGTTGCTGCAAACAGAGGTAGTGCATGAACACGAAGGGATTGATGCCAGTCAACAGAGCTGAATGGGGTTTTGATCCATTTGGTAGGCAAGGCCTTCATTAAGGGGAGTTGTCTGGAACATTGGAACTGTCTACAATCTAATCAAATACACATATGGTCCATTTAGCTGGATACTCTAACAGGGATCAGCATTGTATTCTTCAAATCAGTGCTAAAAAAATCCTGATTTGATGAACAAATATATAACAGCATATTATGAGAATTGTCTTCCTGTAAACTCATGCAGTTGCTGTTTGGTTTATATTCTGCATCACAGTTGGTTGTCTCTACATTACGGTTTGGTATAGTCTATTTAGGATGTACCCTAGTCACCTGAAGGTAAAGATACTCACAGCTGATCCGTAGTAGGAAAAGGAGACAAGGAGGGAAAGAGGGTTGTTAAGTCCCATTGACTTTTTTTCTTCCTGTCTTAGATTGTGGACAAATCAAGGTCAAACATTTACTAACCAAGGTGGTACATGAAACTGATGCGGCTGAAGGGTGATAGTTTCTCTCATCACTTGTGTCTGAGGAAGCTATCACATTCAACTGTGTTAGACTTCCCAGCATGAATGAGGAGTTAGTTGGGCTGATTGGGTCTTGCTGCAGGCTCACACAGGTAGTCGCTCTCAAGACTGGGTGCATTGCAAGACTCCTTATCCACTCTTTTGCCATTCTCCACCCGGATACAAGAGAGAAAAGAAAATTACTGCATCTGGAGAAAAATAATCTGAAACACAGAAAGTCCCTGAGAGGGAGAGATTTTGGAAAAAGTTATTAAGTAGTGTAAGAGTCAGTAGTACACAATAGATGAGTTTGCAATGGGATACAGTAGCTCAAAAAACAAGCATGACTTTTGGACGATGTCTGTCATGGAGAAGGGAGAAGTTATCCTTCCTCACAGGACTGTTCTGCTAGGTGTTCTGCACACTGTTAGGAGCTAGGGTCCTGTCTAGGGCAGTTTCTGCTTTGAGTAATACAGAGAGGGTGTAACAACGATTAGGAACCTGGGGATGAGGGGGAAACTCGAAATGGGTGACCTCTTTAAATGATGCCTAAAATGGCACTGAGGTGTTTCCAAATATTTGAAGTTATAGGGAGGGACTACTCGGTTCAAAAGACTGTAACTAGGGACAGTATGTTAAAATAAAGGAAGGGGGAAAATTAAATATTTGGAGGAATTGTGTTCTGATAGCATCACTGCAATCTGTAATGGCAACAACACAGCTTTGGGGACCAAACCGTTGTTGAACAAAAATCTCTGCAGTTTGACTTGTGTTCCAAACTAACAGATACTTGAGGGTTTTTTCTTTTTTTTTCTCTCTTTTTTCCTTTTCCTTTTTCTGCTGCTGTTCAGTGGAGTGATGTACATAGAATAGAATAGAATAGAATAGAATAGAATAGAATAGAATAGAATATTTCAGTTGGAAGGGACCTACAACAATCATCTAGTCCAACTGCCTGACTGCTTCAAGGCTCACCAAAAGTTAAAGCATGTTATTAAGGGCATTGTCCAAATGCCTCTTAAACTCTGACAGGCTTGGGGCATTGACCACCTCTCTAGGAAGCCTGTTCCAGTGTTTGACCACCCTCTTGGTAAAGCAATGCCTCCTAATGTCATAGAATCACAGAATCATAGAATCGTTGAGGTTGGAAAAGACGTCTAAGATCATCGAGTCCAACCGTCGACCCAACACCACCACCCACTAAGCCATGTCCCTAAGTGCCTCATCTACTCGTCTTTTAAATACCTCCAGGGACAGGGACTCCACCACTTCCCTGGGCAGCCTGTTCCAATGTTTCACCACTCTTTCAGTAAAGAAATTTTTCCTCATGTCCAATCTAAACCTCCCCTGGCGCAACTTGAGGCCATTTCCTCTCGTCCTATTGCTAGTTACTTGGGAGAAGAGACCGACACCCACCTCGCTACAACCTCCTTTCAGGTAGTTGTAGAGAGCGATGAGGTCTCCCCTCAGCCTCCTTTTCTCCAGGCTAAACAGTCCCAGTTCCCTCAGCCGCTCCTCATAAGACTTGTTCTCCAGACCCCTCACCAGCCTCGTTGCCCTTCTCTGGACACGCTCCAGCACCTCGATGTCCTTCTTGAAGTGAGGGGCCCAAAACTGAACACAGTATTCGAGGTGCGGCCTCACCAGTGCCGAGTACAGGGGCACGATCACTTCCCTGCTCCTGCTGGCCACACTATTTCTGATACAGGCCAGGATGCCATTGGCCTTCTTGGCCGCCTGGGCACACTGCCGGCTCATGTTCAGCTGGCTGTCGACCAGCACCCCCAGGTCCTTTTCCAACAGGCAGCTTTCCAGCCACTCTTCCCCAAGCCTGTAGCGCTGCATGGGGTTGTTGTGGCCAAAGTGCAGGACCCGGCACTTGGCCTTGTTGAACCTCATACAATTGGCCTCGGCCCATCGACCCAGCCTGTCCAGGTCCCTCTGCAGAGCCTTCCTACCCTCCAGCAGATCAACACTCCCGCCCAACTTGGTGTTGTCTGCAAACTTACTGAGGGTGCACTCGATCCCCTCATCCAGATCATTGATAAAGATATTGAACAAGACCGGCCCCAGTACTGAGCCCTGGGGAACACCGCTCGTGACCGGCCGCCAACTGGATTGAACTCCATTCACCACAACTCTCTGGGCCCGGCTGTCCAGCCAGTTTTTTACCCAGCGCAGAGTACACCTGTCTAAGCCAATGTCCAGTCTATAGACATATGTCTATGTCCAGTCTAAACCTCCCCTGGTGCAGCTTTGAACCATTCCCATGCGTCCTATCACTGGAAACCAGGGAGAAGAGAGCAGCACCTCCCTCTCCACTTCCCCTCCTCAGGAAGCTGTGGAGAGCACCTATACGCTAGGCTGATATCAGGTGTAGGCTGATATAACAGAAAATGTTGGCGTGAGTATTTGCTTAGGAGGGATTTTGTTTCACAACATATTGGCTTGTCCCTGCTACAGTGAACATGTTATCAGGGTTTCCACTGCAATCCACATCTTCAAGAGTCTGTAATTTGTTGTAATAAAAACTTCCAGTCTGAAATTTCCCTCCTGTCGTGTCAGCCCCGCGCAGAGCAGTTGTACATTTAAAATACTTATTTTAAATGCTTTCTAAACTAGACTACCAGGACAACTGCTGATGTTTGCACCTGCAAGTATTTTTCCCGGAGAAGAGTTTGACAGCATGGTGCTTGTGACTCATGGTGGGAAAAGGCAGCACCATGACACAGGGATGCCAAATGTCACCTGTGTGATACAGGTCAGAACTATTGAGTATTTAATAAAACAGCTAAATTGCCCCAATTGCTTTGATAATAAAGTGACTGCTGAGCCTGCCAAGTAAATAATTAATTTCCAGTACATATTTGGCTCTTGTGGCTGGCAGCCACCTTTGTTTCATGGACCATAACTGGTTGGCACTATTAGGCTAAGGCAGAAGCTTTTAAATAGAGATTAACAGGCACATTAACTTTTAATGCGTAAATAATCTGCATTCTTTAAAAGGCTGTGTGTGTATTTACAGAACAAAATGCCATAGTATGCCCTTCTAGCCCTGCCTCGCTAGTCTTTTGTGTATCGAGATCACCAAGACCTCTCTGCGACTGGTGTTTGTAGTTGTGGCGAATCTCCCTATCGTTTTTAAGAGCTGGTATGATGGCTTTCTATCGCTTCCAGAGAACCACCACACTCAGTTGTTGGGCAATACTCAGTGCACCCCAACAGGGATATTTTTCTTCTTTTAAAGAAGAGAGGTAGGAGTGAAAGGGTGGCACTGAGGTGCTTTGGGGGTGCCTCTTCTACAGCTTCAGCCCTGAAGAAGGAAGGGCCAGCACAGCAGACATAGGCAAGGAAGGAAATGTGTGCATGTGCTGTGTTTGGGTTTTAGTCCCTTGCCTGTAAATTGAAACAGTACCAATTCTACTCACTTGTGTAAAGAGTTATTTTGGTCAGTCCTACCCTCCTTTTAGTTTCAAAACTCTTACAAACAGGCGTTTATGTGTCTAGAGTCCCTGCCACCATTGTCAAATACGGCACTGATTAAAAAAAAACCCAAAAGCAAAACCACCTCTGCTTCACAAACTCTGGGATCTGATGCTCTGTCTTTTCTTTACTCCACCCGTCATGTGCCTGCAGATTCACAGTGCAAAGTCAAAGGGGAAGAAACAAAATGATACCAAAGACTCAGTAATATCCACCTTGCCTTTGACTCTCTTCACGCTCTGTCACAACCCTAACGTAATTTAAGATGCCTAAGAGGTATTCATGGATATGCTGGCTGGTGCTCAGAATCTTAGGGAGCCTTTTAAAAAATTTATGAATTTGTAATATAAAACAAGTAGTTGTGTGAGCCAGCTAAAGCCATGCTTACTTTATAATGGAGAAGTGGCAGTGAATGCAGTATAGCTTGCAATATCCAAGAGGGATATGTACTCACCTGTGATTAACCTTCCTTGGCCATTAAATGTCACAGTTGGTGCGTACACATGGAGCAGAAAGAATATATATTTGTCAGTAGAAAGGTGACTGAATGAAAGAAGTCATGAAATGACATTTTTCAGTAGGTTTGTCATAGCTGGAGCGTGGAGGAAAATTGCTTTCTGTAAATCTTGGCCCAACAGAACAAAACACACATTTCTTTCCAGTTGGGAAGCCATACTCATAGACATAATGAAAGCATTGTGCGCTCTGACTTTTGCAAACTCTGATAGAAACCAATCTGCAATCTTGACAGATATGATCTTTTGCAGGATGCACTGTTCATCTACAGCAGCTAGAGACCTCAATTAATTTATGAACGAGGACAG
The DNA here is from genome assembly GCF_965638725.1 of Aptenodytes patagonicus. NCBI lineage: Eukaryota > Metazoa > Chordata > Aves > Sphenisciformes > Spheniscidae > Aptenodytes > Aptenodytes patagonicus. Next base: position 38,116,636 of record NC_134952.1, read on the forward strand.
CAGGCTGTGAACTCCCCAGCTCAGCCTAGGTGGAGTTGTCCCTGTCTGAATTTATGTTCTGGTAATTTAAAAAGATTTATACAAAGCTTTTCTTTCATTCTGAGAGTAGATTAAAATTCTAATGGAAACCATTTGTAGGCATTTGTTGAATTGAATAATATTTATTACTGTATGAGAAGAGGAGAGAAAAAAAGAAAGAAATGCTGAAAAACTTTGCCAGCCATAAAGTCAGTGAGGCAGTAATAAATAGGTACAGAGGCAGAAAGAGCCCAGACCAGAAAGTAATACTTAGTAGAGCCTGTAGAAAACCCACTGTTTTATAAAAGCATAATGAAAGCAATTTACACCTGTTTCTGAACAAATAGAAAACAGGTCGCTACCCACTGTGCATGGTCTCTCAGTTCTTTAATTCATCTGGTGAGATACGTCTTAATGCTTGAAAAAACCAGCTTCACTGTGGACATGTTGTTTGCCGCTCAGAACATGCACTCTCAGTCTGGTAGGGCTGTGATTTTTTTTTGGGGGGTGTGATGGTCACACAACCTATTCATTTACTCCTGGAAAGACTTTTTGAAAGCTCGTAGATGGCCTTAGAGCAGAAATCCCATTGAAAGGGAAGTCGTTATTAGGACTTATGCTTCTGGACCTATTTAACTCATAACCTTTGTTCCAATATGACTCTTTTGGTTGGGGTCAAGCTTTTGAATTTTCTTTTGATGGAATAGTTACAAGCACCACACATCACACAGAGGCATGTGCCAATACAACATGACTATATACAGGAGGAGGAATAAACTAGAAGAATACTTATCCAAGAATTACTATAATTTTACTTGGCAGTTGTCTTGTCTGAGCCGTGATCAATAGAGTTAACCTGTGAGAGTTTTGTATGAAAAGGAGTATGTAAATATTTGAGCTGTTCCTGAAAAGACTTCTTTGTAAGAGACATTTACTTTTATTAGCTGACTTGGTAAAGAGAATGCACGTACTCCTAAAGCTATTGACAGCACGCACAGATGCAAAAGTATTCTCCCTGAACGCCCCAGAGCTGGGATCCTGTTTCCACATCTGAATGTAGCAGTCCAGGCAAACTGTTGGCATTACACAGACACAACAATGCAGATAAGCTAAAGTAAATGTTGGTAAAGACTGCAACAAGTTCAGCTAACGTGCTGTACAGCCATGTGCACCAGAATAAAGGAAGGGGTGTCAGAAGGGAAGGTAATACTAAGGAAAGGGCCAGCTCTCAGTGGGATTGGCTGTGGCGGGCAAGAACACACTGATAAACTAGTAAGATTTGAAAACATTAATTCCGTATGGTCTTAAGTTAGTCTTTATGATGCATATTCTGAAATGCTCAAACGTATCTGGGGAAACAAATATCAGCTAATAAATTATTGTGTTTCTTTGGGCATTCCTCATGCCAAATCTGTGAATTTAATTCCATCAGTCTCAAGATAAAGTGACCCTTGATGATAAATATCTGGAATATAAATGAAGAACTAATGCAGGATATAGACGTCCTAAAACGATCAGGGTTAGTTGTGGTAATATTAATGTGTTTTAAAGGCTGGCCAAATTAAACCTAGGACCAATTTCTGACGTTTTTATTCACATTAAATAGTACCTTGTTTTATCCGTGATTCCACTGATGATCTGTTAATTTTTAGTCAGAATTCGATCCATGAAAAACAGGGGTCACAGAGCATAAAAGAATAGGAATCACATTAAAATCAATAAACTTTTCATTAATTTCTAAAAGACATAATGCAAAAAGATGAAGCACTATCCTTTAAAGTGTATCCGTATTTTGATAAACTTTAAAAAGGGTAAAAACTGGGCTCATTTTTGCAAGTAGTTGAGCATCTAGGCCAGGTTTTTTGGAGGAGCAAAGTGGCTCAGGCGCAGGCTCAGTTTGATTCCTGTGCCCTAGCTCAGTACATCTTAATGGCATTACTTGAGCAGCTGCTAATTTTGAACAGGATAGAAGAATTGAGTCCTTGATAAATTACCAGCCAGCCAAGCTATCTAAAAGCATTTCTTTTCTGGGCTATCCTGTGGCAAAAGCATGCATAAATCACTATCCCTTTATTGTGTGGCCCCCTGGAATGTAAATCTTTTCCGTCTGCCTTTTATCTTAACTTACGTTTCATTGAGCTATACAGTGAAATTTTTTTGGGTGGTGGTGGTAAATTAATACACTGCATTTTCCTTCCACATACATTCTTCATTGCCTTTAGGGATTTCATTTGACAAAGGCCTCGCTAATGGAAATGCAAATTTTCTACCTGTCATAGAGTGCTTTTGACTCTGCTGTTTGTCAGAGCAACACATTCCTCAAAAGCGTTGTTACTTTGACTTCTCAGAAGCCAGGGGAATTGTGTCTGCACCTACCAGGGCTCTGTTTGACCTAGCAGACAGTAAAGAACATATTTATGTAAATTTGAATGAGAAATATTAGCCTATTCAGTTCTCTGCTATAAATAAAAACCCACATAGATTGAAAGCCTTATTAAGCTTTGATTTATTGTAGCCAGTCATCCATTTCCTGTTTAGTAGTTTTGTTGCACTTTAATAGACAGCAACTTCTTCTTCCATTTTCTGGTGATACATTAGTGATTCTAGTTCTGATAATATTCCATCTAATCTAATCTTATCTTTTGAGGGTTGTAGAAAACCACGTGCATAACAGTGGAGAGATCCTTGGGCTACATGATTTAGCAGATTAGAAAACGTCCTTTGTCTTTACTGTTCCACTCTAAATAGAGCAGACAGCCTCACCAAACTTTTAGCAGTGGAATTGTCCAATACAAGTATACAAACTTTTAAGGTAGGCAATAGAGAAATGAGCCTCTGTGTTGTCATATTCTTATAAGAACTAAAAAAAAAAAAATGCTTCGTATCCTCAGCAAGAGAAAACCTTTTCATTCCCTTTTTGAGAATTTGCACTTTTGTTACTACCTAAATCTCAGTGCCCACAAAAGGTTGTGTTTAGGGCAAAACAGCAAGTGAAATCCTCATGTCTTTTAAGTAGTCTGTAAAATTCCCAGTGACTAGGGAGATCCAGGAATTTGTGTGCCATATGTTAGTCCAGCTGAACAATACTAATAGTATATTTTTACATAGCTGACATCCACGTTTGACAGCCTTCCCTAGTGCACTTTCTAGCCTAAGCAATAAGTTTTCTAACTCTTCTCCCTCTGAAACCAATGCCCTTGAGTAATCACACATCTTTTTTTTTAATCCTGCCCTCTATTTTCTCTTTTAATTTTGTCTAGTTCTTTTCTTTCCTGGAGGGCTCTACTCATTCCTGCAAAATTGTAGCATTTCTTCACCTTCACTGTCCTTGAGTCTTTCTTCTCTTCCTGATCCACTCATCCTTCACTAGTGGCCTTTACAAAGCCTCTCTCACCATCTCTGCTTCATCTCAAAGGGAAAGGACGTTCCTTTCCTTCTCTTCCGCAGGCTCTTGGATGAAAGAACTAGGAAAACTCATGACTAGTGCTAATACCTCACACCAGTAACTTCTGCAGTTCACATTGTCTGTTCAAACCAGGTTCCTGTAGGGCCATTAAAAAACGAAATGCCATGGAGTCACTCCTGCCTGAACAGGCAGGTGTTTCTTGCTGGCATTGACTAGGTTCCAGTTCCAAATTTTAATGACTGAAGAATAAAGGAAAGGAGCTGAATGCCCGACACATATGGATGGATCTTCTTGCTTGCACAAGTCTTACGGTACAATAGACAGCAAAAGATCGCTTAACTACAGTTCTTGCATGATGATGATCTTCACAAACATAGATTCTTCCCTCTGCACAGACTGGAGGAGACCAGCAGCAGCCAGGGTTGCTCTTTGTGAAGGCAGGCAGTAGTTTCAAAATGCTCCTTTCTGCAAAGAGACAATCCTACTGAAATGGAGGATGCTTTCCAAGGCTGGAGTTGCAACAAAGTATTTGATTCTCCATAGAGATCATAATGTTCTATGGTTTATTTGAATTATTAAAATGCAATACTGCACAATAATCATTGTTGCAGAGCTTCAAAACACTTACTGACAATGTGGTCTTGGCAAAGTAAGTACTAGTCTTCTTAATGGGTAGTTGTTGCAACAGAGAGGGAGAAACCTGTGTTTCAGACTAAGCTGTGCTTTCCAAAGGGGCAGAAGGTATTGACTGTAATATCGATTCCATACAGATTTTTGTTGTTGCTTTATATTTTAAAAATACCACCCTCCCCGTCCTCTCTCAGCAGATCAGATGTCACTTCACTTTTCTTTCCTTGAAATAACACTGGAAGCAGATTGTTGACAACTTCAGGCTTCTGCACAGTCAGCGTTATAAGAGAACAGTATAGACATGAGCAAAAGTCAAATGGTCTCCTAGGAGCTCCAACCCATTAAAACAATTGCTAAGGGCGCAAGAGCACAATAAACATCTGCGGTTTGTCTCCCCAGCATATCACATGCCTTTCAGTTTGCCTCTGCTTGGAAATGGGCTTCAGCTGTCTGATTGGACCCAGATGTGAACTTGCAGAGTTCAAGGCTTTTCAGAGCTTGGATTTTGGTTCCAGGCTGAGGCTGGGAGTCACTGTAAAGTTAGGTTCCAGATCAGCACTTCCTCAGATTTGACAACACTTTAACAGTGCTTTTTATTTGCAGCTCTGCTTTGCTAGGAATTGCCTCTTTGCAAGCATCCTGATCTACTGGACAGTCCTCATTGGAACCAAATACTGCAATGAAGAACGTAAGCACCTTCATAAGGTACCCTGTGCAGGCTGTCTTCCTCATGAGTCAGTCACTGGTTTTAGCTAAATCGGTATTAAAAACATGCCTTGCCACATAATCATCAAGTTGCTGCTACAGAACATTTTATTACCTTGATTTTATGACAAAATACATATTCATATTTTATTTTAAAGACAGACTTTAGCAATCTAAATGATACCATCCTTGACATACTGATTAGAAAACAACAATTTTATATGGAAATGTTTATCACAGCCCTATGCTTAAATGAGAAACATCTTTCACTTATAGAACTATGATGTCTCATTTATGATAGCTGGCTGGCCATAATGAGGTTCAACAAAAAGAAAAGTGAACCAAAACTCTGGAAAACTCTGTTTGGCTAACAAATGCCACTCTTTGGTAATTCAGCCTCAAGGATGAAATATACTTTAGAGGGGTAAGCAGAAAGGAAACAATTGACTTGTTACTTTAAATTAACTAAAAGTATTTGATCAGAAGAGATGAGAATTAAGATGTTGCAATAAATTAATAGTATGGTAAAGGTAAATCGTGCAGTGCTCAACTTACCTGTAACTGTGTGCTTGTACATTTCAATGGAAAATAAACACAATCTTGTTAGCAATAACGATATTACTCTTAAGTCTTTGCTTCAATACCTCATGGAGGAGGAAATGAGAGACAAACAACATCCTAAATAGGCTGGAATAAGAAGCAACAGTTGTAACTCCGAGTGCCTCACTCTGCATCCACTACCATTCAGAAAGCTCAAAGCAGAAATCACAGAAGTGAACACAACCCCTTCCAAGTTGGAGTTGCCCTTGCTTATTAAAAGATTGTTTCAATGCATCAAAATCACACCTTCCTTCCATTGCAGCAGTGGCATAATTTGCCAGACAGTCACTCTGGTGTGCAATGTAATGGTGACTGAGAATACAAACTGCTGAGAAATGGAACAGGAATAATGCAATACAGATGGCAGATTACTTGCATTTAATAAAAGAAGGCACAGTTCCTGTAGTTGAGGAAGACTTACCTATCTAAATGCACCTATGCACATCTGTATGCGTGGGCAAATGGCAGAGGGAAGGAATAGCACCACATAGGACTTCTCATAGGCAGAGTAGCTAAGGCAGAGGTATTAGGGACAGAGCCAAGCTCTGTCCTGGAGATGCTGCAAGAGAGTGGGGGTGGAAGCTGGATGGCTGTACTGGATGAACAACGTCACAACAGGTATCATCCACTGGTGCTTTAAATAACTTGAATAGGGAAGATTGGCATCTGCCTGTTTTGAAGTTGCACACTCAGTGCTGCAGTTCCGCCAGGCAGAGCCAGTATATCTTTCTGGCTAGGGTCTGGAAATGAAATAGTGAATAAGCCCAGAAGCAGGCAGAGTGTGGGTAGAGGGAGCAAAGCAAATGAACGTTATCTTTTATTCTGCAAAGTTCTCGGTATAGCTATTGTTTAATTGCAGGGCTGATTCCTGATAAACTGTCATCAGAAAAGGACTAGAAATGAAGAAAAGAGATCTTAGGATTGGTTCAGGATGCACAGTGCAGAAAGGTGATGGGGCCTGTTCCTAACTCTGCAATGATGGGTGAAGGGGGTCTTGTCAGCACTTCTGGGACAAGTTTAAGAGGATGTGAGCAGGGAGGATAATCACAGCACTCTGGCAGGTGGGAAGGTATTGCAATAGAAAGAATGACCTGCACAGAGTGAGTTACTGCCAGATGGCTCCCAGCGGGGGGACTTAAGGATACTGTGATCTGGCCTAATCAAATGCCTGGCACCTTCTCTCCCTGCAGCGTCCAGAAAGACAACCCTCATTGCCAGCGATACAAAGAATCGGGAGTGATGAGACTGCCTTTTACAAATACAGTCTGGGCAGTGCATGTAATTCTTTTTGCTGGCTTTCTCTTAGTGGCATTACCTTGAATATGAGGAAATTAAGGAGAAAAATTGCTATGAGCTTTCTAGGCCCTTTATCGCTTTAATCTCTCCTCTCCTCTCCTCTCCTCTCCTCTCCTCTCCTCTCCTCTCCTCTCCTCTCCTCTCCTCTCCTCTCCTCTCCTCTCCTCTCCTCTCCTCTCCTCTCCTCTCCTCTCCTCTCCTCTCCTCTCCTCTCCTCTCCTCTCCTCTCCTCTCCTCTCCTCTCCTCTCCTCTCCTCTCCTCTCCTCTCCTCTCCTCTCCTCTCTGTTTTCTATTTTCCTGCCTCTTGTCATCCATCTTTGCAGAGACAGTGACCAAGTTAAGCTAAACAGCAATTTAGATTTGTTTGTGGCTGATTTGATTTCCATTTTCAGAAACTGTTTGAAATTGTCTAAATGTATTATTTTAACTACGACTAAATTTTCAGTGCAAATTCTGGGATCGCCAGAGCAAGAATTCAACACAGATCTACTGGATTTAGGGAAGGGGAAAAAAATACCTGGCATGTCTATGGGGTGGAAAAGTAGCCTATATGATTTCTGGGATTCCCTTTAGAAGGACGTGAGGGAAGGGTAAGAAAGACTGCATTCTGGAGCATGTGCCCTTACAGAGACTTGGCATGGTGGTTGTTAAGGTTTGGTGTTGCAAGAGGCTCTAAAGTTACTGGTTGAGCCTTCTGGATGGTTAATGCAAAGCCTGCAAGGGCTGTTTGTGTTAAGTCGTATTGATTGCCTTGTGTATAATTTAATAAAGTTGAAGCCTGCTTTCTTTCCTTGCAGCTATACACTGCATCTGTCCTTGTTGGAGTGTTCCCATGGCAATCGTGGGCTGGATTTTTATTAGTTTGATTTACTCGATAAATAAATAGAAAAATAAAACAAGATAATTGTCCAACAATGAATAGCTACCATATGAACAGACTGAAAACTACACTGAAGGCCACTGGCAACAGGCAACACTTCTAGTTTAAAAGTAGTGCAGAGATACCCAATGTAATTTTTTTGACCTTCATTGGCCCTTCCTCCATTAGGTGTCAGGCTCTGTTGCTTATATGAGTTTCACTGCATACAAAATGTCTCTCCTGGCTTCTCATGTTCACACCATTGTTATTCTTGTTCAAGCAGTGGCAGCAGCTTTTATGCTCTCTTACTACTTAGTCTGAATAGTTATATTTGCAGGGAAGAAACTTCCCTCTTTTCGCCACAGAGAAGTGGTAGAAAAACCTGTGCTAATAAAATAAACATCTATGCTTCAGTTGAGATTTGCTCAACAGACTATTACATGAACATACACGCAGGCTGCTAACAGGCCCCCAAATCACTCAGGAAGCCAACATTGCCGGGAGATGTGGGGATCTGGCTCGACTCCAAATAACCTTGGGGCAGACAGAGGCATGACACAGGCACCCTTTGCAAGGGGTATTGCAGCGTAGCTTCTTTCATGGAAGAACAAGAGAAGACTAGTTTGCAGGTTACTTAAAGGACAGGAAGACTTTGGTAGTAAGCTCATAAGAAAATCGCATCTGATGCTTAAAACATAGAAGCATAGGTCACTTCTTTTACAATGTGGTTTGAGTCGATTTTCAACTCATTGTTCATAAATGTTAGAAGCCTAGGCTCCTGCTATAGCGGCACAGCATTTGGTGCAGCACAGAATGAGAGAGTTGTAAATGCGGCAGTGCATTCAACACTGGCAATAAAATTTGATCTGGGCTTCCCCAGTACTTGCTCTAAGCTCTGGGAACTGCTGATAGCTAACCATTGCCTGGCCACGCCAACAACCAGTGCCAGTGGAAAACTAGAGGATCTTTGCCGTGACTCCTTGTACCCTTGGGACAGAAGGTGTAGAGCAGGAGCGACTGTTTCTGAACAGAATCAGCTCAGGACTGTCTCTGCTGACTGCAGGGTACTTGTGTTTCAGTCAAGAACCATTTAAAATCCTAAACTTCATATAAACTAACAAGACAAGAAAAATATTTCTTCTGAATGTTCATCTCACTGCGGATCAGAATGTGCTATGCAGGATGCACCCAGTGGCGTTCAAGCAGCATACTAACCTAGGCTTTTAATCAGCAGTAGATACTGTTATCCCTTTGAAGATCTTTTTTTCTAGAGGATCTTACACAAGTGCAAAACTTCCTAAGAGCATTTGCCGAATGACTTAAGACATACCTGAGTATGAAAAGCTTCTGAACTTATGTTTGGAAACTGGCTTGAATGCTCATTGAAAGGCAGCTGTAATACAAGCTAACATTTGAGGCTCTTTGTCCTGGTTTCGGCAGGGATAGAGTTAATTTTCTTCCTAGTAGCTGGTACAGTGCTGTGTTTTGGATTTAGGGTGAGAACAATGTTGATAACACACCGATGTTTTAGTTGTTGCTAGGTAGTGCTTACACTAGTTAAGGACTTTTCAGCTTCCCATGCTCTACCGACTGAGAAGACTGGAGGTGCACAAGAAGCTGGGAGGGGGCACAGCCAGGACAGCTGACCCAAACTGGCCAAAGGGACATTCCATACCATGGGACGTCATGCTCAGTACATAAACTGGGGAAAGCTGGCCGGGGGGGGCCGCTGCTCAGGGACTGGCTGGGCATTGGTCGGCAAGTGGTGAGCAACTGCATTGTGCATCACTTGCTTTGTATATTCTATTATTGTTGTTGTTATTATTTTATTTCAATTATTAAACTGTTTTTATCTCAACCCACGAGTTTTCTCACTTTTACTCTTCCGATTCTGTCCCCCATCCCACTGGCGGCGGGGGAGAGTGGGCGAGTGGCTGTGTGGTGCTCAGTGGCCGGCTGAGGTTAAACCACAACACTCTTACAGGGAACTCTGGATCCTGTTTCAAATCTCGTTTCCATGAGAATTACATCAGCACTTAAGTCTTCCATGCTGTTGGTGGAAATGTTTTTAAAATTAGTGCTAAAATGTCAGTGCCTTTGTGGAGAAACCGTCATTACGAGAAGATTCCCATGACAGCAGCCTGTTCCCACCATGGGACCTGTAGAAACTGGGAGACCTGAGGTCTGTTTCTTGACTCTGTTCCTGGCCTGCTATTGCCTGCAATCCTTATCATTGCTCTGTAAAATGGGGATAAAGTTTGGCTTCTTTTGTACAATGTTATGAGCACTTCAAAGAATGATGTTTCAAAAGAACTAAGTTTTATTAAGAACCTCTGTTGTTCTCACCTCCTCCTCTCCCCTGCAGTGTGAAATATTACAAGACCTGTGGCCTTGGAAGGTGCGTAGGCTCTCTCATGAGCCCCTCGCTGCTGTTACTGAGGCCAGCTTGCCTAGCGGGAGCGCTGAGCAGTGGGCCAGTAATTGTACAATTTCACCCTAGGAAACTTTCCATTTCTGCCTAGGGTAATACCCTAGACAGGTACTGCTTTAGAGTTATTACAGCCTGAATCAGAAGTTTGGGAGGGGGAAAAGTGAACAGTTTCACCTTGGCTTTCCCCAGCAGAGTAGTGAGAGAATATGTCCTAAAATAAATGGGAAGAAAGCTCTTAGATGATGCCTCTCAGTAATATGTGCTCTCTCTGGGCACGTAGATTATCAAGCTACCATTAACAAGGTTTATTTGCTGGTCTTGTGAGCATGTGGTGCATGGGTCTTCTCAGGCATTTGCAAAGCACTTGAGGGAAAAGCTTGGTGGCTTGGAGGTGGGAAAAAGGACCCTGCCTCTCTGCCACTCTGGCTGAGGCTTGGGGTGGCTTGGAAATGACAAGCAGAAGTTTGTAACCCTGGTTAGATGGTGGGACAGCCCCTTCCATTTCAGAGATCCCTGGTCTTCAGCCCGTGCCTATTCTTCTGACTTGTGGAGACATTAGGGAGAGAAGACAGTGTCTGAGGGACAGATGGAGAGGAGGTCCTGTATGGTATATGTCTGTGTATAGATCAGGGCCTCGAGCCTTCCCCCCCTGCTCCAACCCTTGTGACATTGCCTCCTCTGTGCTACACTGAGGTACAGAGGCTTTCTTCCTGCTCCTTTACTTGCTACCGGTGTTTTATTTAATCAATGTTCTCTTCTTCAGATAGTATTTCCTCTTCTTTTTATTTGTTTTCCACTTTGCTTCCCCTCTCCTATTCAGGACCTGATCCTGCTCCACCCTGTGGAGGCTGTGAGTGTCACTGGCACTGGGACACCGGCTGCTTTTGCACCATACCTGTGCTGTGACATATAGGCTTGGTACTTATGCCACAGCATGAGCTCGAGTAATGACTTTTGCTCTTGCCAAACAAGTCCCTGAGGCAAATTCACAGGGCAAGGTCTTTTGAGGTCCCAAGCCTGCAATGTGGTGCAGAGAAACTGCTGTCCCAGGCAGCAATGTTGAGTCACTCTGGGCAAGGAGCAAAGCGGGGTGGCTTCCTGCCTCCTCCAGCTCTCCTTATGTGCAAGAGGCTTCTGGTCTGGAAGACAGTACAAATCCAAAGTTATGCTGTTTGGGCCATCCTCTCTACAGCCTCCGCCTTTCCTCCCCATTAAAAAGATGCCTACACTACACATCACTCAAGCACTTTTGCGGTGGGGGTATTGAGTTGGGATTATACCTGACCATTAACCACTGTACTGTTCATGTTAACTGGTAAGTAATGGGAGGTTTTTACCATATTATGCAGTTGTTTTGTTTCTTTTTTTTTAAACTCCTAACCCTGCAACACGATCCAGGAATTTCTTTGGAAGGCTTGTCATATCCTAATTGGTCTTACAAATTTTGCACAGTACAAATGTGTTCCATTTGGCAATGGAACTGTTTTGATCAAAGGTTGTATAAATCCCATTAGTCACAGCAGCTGAACCTGTGTGAATCCTCTGATGGGGCTTGTATCACCTGAATTCCTATGGTACCGTTACAACTTGCACCTTCTATATATAGATATGTTTTTATTCGAGCTCCTCTGGATGCATGTTCTGGTGGGCTAAGGCATGGTGCGATCTGATGCAATGTGTGGGCTGCAAGATCCAGGCTCACCAGCCTTTCTTAACTATGGGTTGTCAGCTCCACACCTCCCTTTGTTTGTCAGCTAGCGTCACATCTGTAGCATTTTGGTTGAACGTTTCTTGTCTGCTCTGACTGAGAAAAGAAATAGGACTCTGGAAAACAAATGGTGCTTCTTTACTGAGTCGCAATGATTTATGCACACGCCAACAGGAATGAGAAAATGCAAATCCCTTCTGCTTCCAGATATTTCAGCTTTCTGTTTAATAACACCCCAGGCCAGCCACTTTGAGGGCACTATTTTATTTCTTGGGTTGTTGAGCTCATTTGGCCTTGTGCCTCACAGCACCACATGGGGTATGTCTTAATAGACCTGAAAGGTATGGCACGCTGTGATTTGATTTTATTTACATTTATGTAAATATCACCATGTTTATTTTAAAATGACTAAACTTCTGCAGTTGCAGCTCTGGGGTGGTAAAGGTCGCTGAAAGGACAGTTAGGTTCCTATCATCTAAATCTGGAAGACTTCACTTGAAATCATGCTCACTGTGTTTGCCATTTCTTACTTTGCTGAGCTCATCAGTGAAACTGTACTGGTCTGTTGTCTGGTCTGTACTGATCTCTTGCTATTTTTTTGACTAGCCCAGTGACTCTAGTTGGATTTCCAATGACAGAAGTGATAGCTATCATTTCTCGATAATATGAAAAAATATAATTCCAACAAAAAATTAAACTTGGAAGTACATTTTCTTTCATTTACCTGAAACTCCTCAAGCTCATAACTGACTGTATCTCTAACATCAGACCTCCATCTCAAAAGGACAACTTGACTAGCCAGAAAAGGGAGCTCTAAGGCACTGCAGGTGTAGCAAGTCAGTTTCCGGCTTATTGTGTAGTGCTGGTCAGGAATTTTCTGTCAAAATGTTTTTATTTTCTCTAGTCAGGAGCCACTGATTTGACAGCTGTTAGTGGACATGTACCTATCAGTTTTGGCAGGCAAGTCTTCTCACGCAGGAGAAGGAGTCTCTGGAGCAGGGCAGACACCTGTCTGGGGAGCATCCCGCTCGCCCTGGTGTAGCTGGCAGCCTTCCCTGGGTCCTTGGAGACTGACTGCTTCCAGTGCTCTGCTGGCCTGGAGACTTAAAACCTGGAGACTTAAACTTCCATCTCTAATAGCCCAGATGGGGAGAGCTCCAGGCTGCTACTGCTGGCATGAGGTATGGCTTTCTGAATCTCGAGTTAGTTCTATTTTGTGTTTAACTAAAAGTAATTAAATATTAATTGGGCCAGAGAGGGAGCAGGTGACTGAAACTGTTATGGAACATCCGCTTAAACTGACTCTGGTCAGTGAGGTCTTTCCCCCGTCTCCCCGTCACACCAAGCCTGGCTGCATGTTCCTATTCTCTCACCTGGGTCCACAGTCATGCTCATCTCATGCTGCCTGAAGGCATACCAGAGAGCTAAGATCTGTGGAGAATGACTCTCAGGGGAGGAGGGCCTTTCGGTCCTCAGAGTGGCTCACAACAGGATCAGATGTATGTAAGTGCTGGCACAAGTGATGGGAAGCTTTGTCTGGGAAGAGGTGGGAGAGAGGCATACCACTATCCCTTTGGACAGCAGCAAACCATTAGAGTGGTTTAGCTACAGCTTTGCTTGGTACCCTGATTTCTGAGCCTTACCTGGATGTATACAGCTGTATACTGATGTTTTCCTTCAGTCTCGTGGGGACGAATACATATACCACTGCTGCCAATAACCGGGTGGTTAGCATGTGAGCTGAAAACATTAACACTCAGGCTCAGATTCCTGGTTGTAAACCCATACATACCAGCAACATGCCTTAATCAATAAACAAATGTCTACTTTGGGATGTCTCGCTTTCTCCCCAGTGATTTCCCCCAGTGGAAGAACACAGAGATCTCTAGGTTTCATCCATGTGTGGAATCAGGAGGTCCATCATCTTCAACATGGCCCATGGCTACCTCTTTGCTCCCTTGTCTTCTGCAGCCCTCTTTCTCTCTCTGTTCTGCTGCTCTCTCAAACTAAGGTAAAAAAAAACCTTGCAAGACCAGGAGACTTGCAGACCTAGCAAATGGCTTTGCACACGTGCTTCCCCAGAGGTTTCAGTCCCAGGAGTGGGGTGCAGCTGGCCTTGCCCAGAGCCAGCAGAGCCCATTCAGCAGGACTGGCTCTAACACCTTATTTGCAGCAATGCCCTGTCTCCCACCAGCTGAAAATCACTGTGTTAGGGACATCTGGTATGAGCTGAAGTCTGTGCCTCCCAGCTCACAATGAGTTCAGTGGGATTACTTGTATTCATAAGGCTGGTGGACGCTGCCATTTTAAATATTTCCTTTTTTAGAGTTAGTTAAGTGAGATTTTTATTAACTATAGTCTACATGTGAAGTTGAGAACCTCTCCGCTTCCAGGCACAGGGTGCAAGTGACTGCTGAGCTGCTGCGGAAGGTAGCAGGTATTTTGACTGGTTCATTGCTAATTATTGCTTCAGTAAACAACAGCTGTTCAGATGCAACTCAGCTTCTTGCTTTGAAAAGATTACAGTGCCCAAACTGTAGTCTGGTATTATTGAAAGAAGAAAAAAAAAAGTTATAATCATTTCACTCCCCTACTGCTACAGATTTTATGGGCCTTGTAGTGCGCTGTTATGTCAGGCATATTAATTGCTAGTGAGTCGATGTTAAGCAAATGAAACAGCTTTGTGCAGTGTTTGGACACTTGGTTATAGACAGTTTAACAGCAGTCTTCTGGAGACTGTGCATTAGTCTTAGATTATTTTTCAGCACTGAAGGAATGGCTCTTTCAAAGTAACTATAAAATGAACCATTGCTGCCATGCAATAGCAGTAATAAACTGTTAAGGTACATTGCAAAGCATGAGGTCAGAGGCAGTATGTTCTTCCAGCCACCCAAGAAGTGTAATAGCAACTAATTAGTGAAGCTCCTTCAGAGGCTATTGCTATTGCAACAGGAGAAAAGAAAGGCAGAAAAGTGCAAGGGGGCCCAACTGTTACTATCTGCCCTTTAGATGAAGGAGTTGTTGGTATTAACTTAGCAGAGGGTGAAGGCCTGACCCAGCACAGCACTGACTGTCACTGATGTGCTCTTGGCACTGAAAAGAAAAATAGCCCTGTTCTCTGCTCCATGCAGTTCCTGGCCTTCTGCTTTCTTCCTGAGGAGCAGGATTTATAGGGGCATCTGTCTTGATTTATTGAGGAGCAAAAATTACAAGTTAACTTTCAAGGCACGTGCATGCACATGCTTTGCTGCACAATACCAGACCAAGTCCTCCCCCTGCGCCCTCCCAGCCAAGGTGGCTGTTGCCCTGCAGTAGCTGGCTGAGCTATCGGCCAGCTATCAGCGTTGGTATTAGGCTGTGGCAGTGCCCACAGCCACGGCCAGCCACCAGCTACCGTGGGGCTGCCTCCAGCCAGAGCACGTCCCCGCCAGCTAAGCTGAGAAACGGGCTGCTCTTTGTTTGAAGCAGTTGATTTCTATGCTGTTGCATTTCACTGGCTGCAGATGAAAGCCATCTGTAAATATCTTTTGTGCAGTTAAAAACAAAAAAACCCATGTGTTTTACTAAATGCATATACCAGCAGTCAAGCTGGTACCCTTTGACTGCATTTAAAAAGGAACAAGGTGGTATTAGCACAGCTACCCATCTTCGGGAGCAACGAATTGGGCTGAATCGCCAATGAAAGGGCCCTGCTTTAGGATGGCAGACTGGGACTCACCGTTGCAATTGGGTGATGCAGCAGGGGCCGGGGCAAGCACGGGGCAGCGCCGCTGGCCTGCAGGCAGCTGGGCTGAGGGCAGCAGGCACGGTCCCACACTCGGCGCTGCCCTTCCTGAGCACCTGCCACCTCCTCTGCAGCTCTGCGGGTATGGCGCGTTACAGGGAGATGGAGAGGGAGCAGGAAGCAGTGTTGGGCCCTGCAAGACACGCCAGGCTGCACGCCTAGCTTGGGTCAGCCAGGCGCCATGCTGCGGGTCGACATGAGGTGCTGCTCTAGGGGACACGGCATCTTAAGGCTGTGATTTTTGTTAATTTTATTTATTTATTCATTTATTTTTGCTAGAACCCGGCCTCAGCGAGTTGCACCGTGGAGCAGCTGTAACAGCCCGCACCCCCGGAGCTGCGGGGGCCGCACCGAGCCGTTAAAATGGCGGCCAAGACCCCCCAGGCGCCGGGGCCGTTGCCCGGAGCCGGCCGCTGCCGCTCCTCCCCTGCCCGCCAGGGGGCGCGCGAGCCACGGCCGAGCGGCGCTGAGGGGGCCGGGCGGGCGGTGTCGTGTCCCGGCGGCGGAGCCGCCCGCTGCCGCCGCCTGCGCCGGGGCGGAGGAAGGGACAGCAGGTGCCGAAGGGGCAAGGTGAGCGGCCCCGGCCCCCTGCCCGAGGCCGGGCCGCCGCGTTTGGGGGGCTCGGGGCTCGGGGGGTGGTGTGCGGCCTCGCCGCGGCCCCGCTCGCTGATGGCGCGGGGGTCAAGCGGTTACGGGAGCCGGTGTTGGTCCCGGCCCGGGCACCGTGTCGGGCTGCCGTGCCTGGGCAGGTAGCGGCACGCTTGCGGCTGGGAGCGCCCTTTAGTCTGAGCTTCCTTGTGAGGTGGGGCAGGACCCGGGAGGGAGCAATTTCCTTTCCCTGGGTAAGGCAGGGGCGGTAGCTTGGCGATCCTCGCGTTCTGGGTGCCCGCACAGCAAGTCTGCCCTGGCGACGCTGCAGGCAGCAGCTCCCCATTTCGCACCGAGTAATGACTAGATGCTGTCCCACCTTCACCAGAGCTGACAGAGCATGAAACACCTGGGAAGGAGCAGGGAGAGTCGGTAATTGAGGGCAATGTACGCTCAGGGCAAAGTGCAGTCACTGTTGGCGCAGACAAGGTTTTATTTTTTTTTTTTAACCTAAACACTTGCCTGTGGATGCCTTGGAGACATAAATATAGAGGCATATTAGCTCCTACGCTCGTGAAGAGAATTTAATAGAGAGTGAGGAGGTTTATTTTAGTTAGAAACTAAGGGATGTTTTTAAAATGCCTCAGCCTTGCACTGTCCATTTAAAAACTCGGGGCTTTTAGAGTAGTCTTTGTTGGCTTCAGTCTGTATCAAATTAATTTGGATATTTCAGGGTTGGAAAAGGGGAGGGAATAAGGGGACAAACCCAAACCCTCTGGCCTGGTGTTTACCAGAGTTACAAAGTTTTCACTTTGATGCCTCCTGTGAGGCTAAATGGACGGCGCCATCATCTGGTCTAAACTCCCATCACCAGCATCCATTACATGTAATTCCAATAGCCACCTGTTTTGCCAAAAGCTTCTGGAAACTACTTTTCCTGTAGTTTGTTCTAGCGGTCATGAAACAGAGCTCCCCTGCCCGCGTCCGTCTGTCTCCGTCCCGTCCCCCGTCCCCCCCCCCGTTTTATTTTTAGTACCCAATTCCTAATGTGACTTTTATCAGAATTGCATTCCCACCTACTGCCTCTTCCCTCCTCCCCCATTTAGAAGCACTTTACTACAATGTGGGGTTTTTTCTGGGAAGGCACTTAGAGTCTATGGTCAAGGCACCCTTTGGCGCCCCCCCCCCTTTTTTTTTTTCTTCTTGGGTGAGCTGTTTCAATCTCTCCCTGCAAGAGGTTGTTTTTTTTTTTTTCCCCCCAAGCTTCAGATTTATGTGTGATGTCTCCTTGTGTACTCTCTCCCCAGGGTTTCAACAGCATCTTCACGATGCATTCACCAGGACTGTATGCAACAGTATTGTTGTCGGTGCCATGTGCAGAGATAACATTGCCTTCCTATTTCCCTTGTTTAACAAGGCCAGTAATCTCAAGCTTCTCCACACCTATGAGCTCTTCATTGCCACCACTATTGTACTGGAATCTCGCAATGAGTTAGTTATTTATTATGCGCTCCTCATTCTTTCCAGTCATTGCTTTCTTGTAGGCGGCTACATACCTTTCATAGCAAGATTTGCATTTCTTATTCTGAGATATTTTACTTCTGGAGTTGCCTGTATTAAAATGCATTTTGTTTGAATGGGCTCACTTCAGCGAGTGATCCATATTGTTCTGTATGACTGCTCTGTCCTAGCCATTATTTGCCACTCCATCAATTTTTGTCATCTGCAGATGTTGGTGTCACTAATTTTTTTTTTATATGCACTTCCCCATCATTGTGGAAAATGGTGACTAGCACCTGATCCTAGTATTATGGTCTTGTAGACCCCCCCAGCTCCCCCATCCCATTTTTTCCCCCAGTAGCTCTTGACAGCAAACACTGGATGGACTTTATTCTACAGTGTCGCATGCCTATAGTTACTCTCAGACTTGAATTCTTAACTGATTCCTCCATTAGCTTTCCCTATACTGGGGTTTTTTTTTTTGATTGATGTAAGGTTAATTGGTTCATTAGATAGCCATTCCTGTAATTTTAGTTTTAAAATGATTCCTGAGCTTGGAATGTGGAAATACTTCATTGCGTTGGGATAACAATTTCCCGTGTGCCTCTGTAATGCATGGCACTCTCCCTGCTGTCTCAGACAGCTTAAGTGTGATTGAGTAACTAGAGCCAGTTGAAACATGTTGTTGCCTTCCAGCCCTGTTCTTAGTTTCTGAATTTCCTCCTTTTCCTCCTGAATCCCAAAAGGCTTTATTAAGACAGCTTTGTGCGAACCATTAACTCTAAGCTGCATAATTACGTTACTATGAGCTTTGACTTATAGTAGGAAAAAAAAATGCGTCTCTAGAAATTTATATTCCTCAATGACAGAATTTTAGCTTAGTAAATTAAAAGGATTACTCAATTTACCTAGGAGGTTATAGTAATTAACAGCAAGAGAGTTTACCTGCAGAACTACTAAATGCAATAAAATAGGTTCTGTGAAAACGTGACACTCTAATGAGCTGCTGTGTTATTATACTTGTTCTTCACCTTCCAAATTGCACATAAGACTCTTGCATACTTAAAGAAAGGGATGGTGTTACTGTTTAGCTTGCTTTGTTTAGAAGTGGGGAACAATATTTAGCATGTTTATCTTTATTTAGGGATGCATTTTATGTTATCCTTGCACAGCTCAGAATTGCATGAATTTGTGATGCTAGAAATCAGGCCAGGATTTTTTTTTCTAAAATTTTTTTAAGGCATGTGCACAAAGAACAGCGCAGTTAAGATAATCCTCATGCCAGTATTTGTGCGATACTGTGTGACTTCACTCCCATTGTTGCATTTTAGACCACCTAATGACAGACCACCTCCCTCTCCCTCCCCCACCATCCCCAGCACATCCCCTTACTAAAGCAGGGCAGACTGTACCCGAGTGTCAGACAGCATGTTCTTGTTCCTCTGTCACCCTCACAGTACCAACTGCAATAGCCAGTATTATATCATGTGATTAGGAGGTGGCATGAGAAACAAACCTTTCCACCATCTTTTCGCCCTGAAAGGCCTAAGACGTTTTTAGTGACCTGCAACAAATACTCAGGTTTCTGGGATGGATGAACAGACAGGCTGCATTTTTTCAGATTTTGGTGGTGCACTTAATTAAGCGTTAGCATCCTTATTTACGTTACTCCTGTTGAAAAATGGGCTGAGGGGGAGGAGCGGGGCTTTATCTATTATTAGTGTTTTGACTTTTTTTATAGGTCTAGCCTAGGCACTCACACAGTTAAATTTGCCTCATATGGTCACTGCCACAAAGCTAAAAACTTCAGAGGAAAAATTAAAGTCTTAAGCTCTGTCCGTCAGCATGACGGCTATAGACTACATGTTCCTTTTTTCCTAGAGGGAAGAAATTGGCCCGTCAATGAACTAGTTTTCATTTTGGCTTTTTTTTGGGCTCACTGAGCCCCAGCAACTTGTGTGTGCAGTCAAAAATCAATTTAATGTTATAAGCATTGCATATTTAGTCCTTAGCACTAACTGGTTGCAGATGAGAAGCTGATCAGTCTGGTCGGTTTGGATGTGGCTTTGCAGTTAGAGGTATGATTTCACTGTGCCTGTGCTGTTCAGTTTATGCTGTGCGACGCTCTGCTTTGGCTTATTTTTAACCCTGGCAGCTTCTAATAAGTGTCAAATAAGCAGCTTCTAATAAGCTGCTTAGAAGCTGTTTCTATTAAGTGTCTTTGCTTTGTGTTTCCCATCCCCAAAGAATTACACACTAGTCTCTTGCTCTTGCTCTTAAAGGTTCTCAAGCTGGCCATATGTATGTAAGTTTGCCATTCTGGAGTTAGCAATAAACCAAGGTATTAACACTTTTAGAAGATTTTTCTTTTTTTTTCTGAAAACAGAATTCAAACATTTTGTCATCTCGGATTCTCTGCGAATGCAGCCTATTCTCTCATAGACAATCGTTTTAAACTGTTATTTTATGCAGTGTTTTTTCTTTTACAGTCTCAGCCATCACTTTAAAAGTGCCTCTGAAGAGTAGCAGTGGTAACAGGCTTTTTTTTTTCCCCCCCTTGTCAAATGCAAATCTCTCACCTCCCAAGCGTGAACATACAAAGCTCTCTTACTGGCTTTTTTTTTTTTTTTTTTTTAAATAACAAAATTAGGCCACAGTTAGCTAAGCAGAGTGACCTGATTCGTGCTGGAGCAACATGTTATCAACTCGAGGTTGTCACTACAAAGTAAGTGTGGTGAAGTCTGCCTGTTCCAACTAAAATCAAAGCCGTCTCTTGACATACAGCAGTGCTGAAGTCAGCAGTTTCTGCAAAGTGGGTCTAAATGCAGATTGAAAGATCTCTTCTGTGTATATATGTAACTACCAGTGCTAACCTAATTATTTATAATCAAATACTTTTTGTCATATTTTTACTCAGGAGGACATGAGAGAGAACAGTTCTGATTTTTTTGTTCTTTGGCTTTTCCTTATCTATAAAAGATTTGGCTTTGTGAGGTATATTTAATGTTTTCTCTAAAGTAGGCCACCTGAGAGATCCCATGGAGTAATTGACTTTGCTGAGTTAGCGGACGAGGCCATTGGACAGAGTCAAAAAAGATACTGCCAACTGCGAAGCAAATGAATCAGCACCAGTGCAACTGGATCAGTTTGCTTCTTCCGATACAACGAGAAAAGCAATAGCACAGATGCAGTATCTGACATACAGATTTAAAAAACAAATATAAACACGCACACACACATTGGGTTGGCTTTTATTGGAAAGCCTAGATGCAATCTATAGTTATCAATTTGTGGAAAATTCAGGACACATATAAAGTTAAGAAGGCAAATTAAAAGAACAATACAAATCAGACGAAATATACATCTCAAAATATCAGGATAGCATTTTGACTGGCATTGTCTAAAATACTTAGAATCTCCTTTTTTTTTTGTAATATGCTTCTTTTAATTATACATATTTTTTCTTTAAAAAGATCTTTTGTTTATGTATTCCCCAAGGTCACTATTTCCTGCAGGAGCATGTCCAGATCACAAGTCTGTCTTAGCAAGAAATAGGCTCATTATACCTACTAACAAGGCCACTAATTGGCTTGATTTGACTTTATCTAAAATGATCACCAACAGATACTATAATTTGTTGTTTATTGGTGCCAGAACAAAGGAGAAGGAACTGGTATGCGTCAAGTAGGAGATATATTTCATTGTTGACATGTTATACAAGCTTTTCATATTCAAACAGAACAGAAACATTTGACATAATTTAGAATATGAGCCTATTTCAACAGAGAGCACTTACAGCATGCTAAATACAGTGCTGTGGAAGAGCCACCCAACAGAACTGCAAACACCTAGCATTTTACATCTTTAAAAAGAGTATGTAGATCAATGACACGCCTCTGGGGTCTGACATATCCTCTCTAAATTTAGGGCCCTCAAGACTTCAAGGGTAAAAATACTAACAACTAATCTGTGCTTTCATTCTAATAGATGATTAGCATTCATTATATGTGTAATTAGTTCTGTATGCTCTACGAAATACACACATACAGTAGTAGCACTGATACTGTAGATTCGGTAGCGACTTGGCTGGGAGAAATTCAAATCTGTTTATCAAACAATCCTAATGTGCAATTTAGAGTATGTAATACCATAGACTCTCAGAATACAAAGCAGTTAGAAAACTATTTTTATTACATCCACTTGAACCATTCATAGTTAAGACACGTTCACTTACTATGTTTCGTCATTATAATACATGGATAGAAATACTGTGTATATTTCAATGAACATCAAAAAACCCCAATTTTGTCTCATCTTAAAAATATTTATTTTTGTGGCTGAATTTAGTGCTCATGAGAGTAAAGCTCTAAGAATGGTTTCAGCCAAGATGTACAACAGATGCCATAGATGCCACCGCAGGCTTCCTATAAGGAACCAGCTGCACACTTCAGTTCTGTCCTGCAGCAAATATACTGGGCCTTGGAGCAGAGCATGCCAGATCTATGCAGTGGTGTGGAGATGCAGACTGGGCACTAGAATTGGACCTTCATCTCCATCCCCAGGTTCAGCGTTCACAGTAATGGGATTTGATCTGCCAACTGAAGGCCAGGAGATGAACCTACTGAAGAGCCTGCCTGCCTAAAGAGCAATTCTGTAGCATCAGGTCAGAGGTACGCTTCTTCTATCTGGAGTTACAACATCTAAAAGAGCTGTATTATACAGAAGACAAAGCTGACATAACTGGATGAAACTACATCATTTCTTCTTCTTCTTCTAAATACAATTTGCCAAGCACCTGAGACACTATTCTCTCCATTGTGA
Source organism: Aptenodytes patagonicus (assembly GCF_965638725.1). Taxonomy (NCBI): domain Eukaryota; kingdom Metazoa; phylum Chordata; class Aves; order Sphenisciformes; family Spheniscidae; genus Aptenodytes; species Aptenodytes patagonicus. The sequence goes on from NC_134952.1 coordinate 38,138,983, forward strand.
AACAAAGCTTCTAAAAAAACAACAGAAACCCCACCTGGTATGAATAAATGTCCATTTATTACATTAGGGCTGGAAAAAGACAAGGAAAACCCAACCTATTAAAGTCTTCCATCATAATAAACGAGACTTATTTGGTTACTGTGCCTTCTAACAATGATGAAGTGGCACTGGCCTGGGTGACAGGAGTGGCACGGGAGGGGAGGGAGCTGCGGTCTGATTCAGCCAGCCACTTTGGAGTGTCCCATCCTATCAGCAGAGTGATAGATGCACAGCTTTAAACCTAATACAAAAATATTAACACTTTTGGACATTAGTCATCACTGTTATATCTCTACAATATAATCCTTTATACTGTACAGCTATAACATAAAAGGTGCAATTCCTTTTTCTTTAAAAAAATCACACACAGCACATGTTTTTATCATTTTATTTTTAAGTATAAACTTTTTTAAACACTTTACATAAATTAACTCCTCTGAGACTAATATTTGATGTACAGTAAATTGTAATTCATATAAAAATCCATAAACAACTTGTCTCACATAATTTACAAAAAAATCAGGGTTTCCTTTGCTTATCTGCAACAAGGATTCTACTTGCCATTTTCCCCCCAAGGCAAACCATGTTAGCACTGTAAAATCCATTATTAAATTCCCATGGTAGCATAAATCACTTGTGCCAATGTCCTTTTAGAAAGCAGCACAGTTTAAAGCAGTTGGGTTGTCTATAAACAGTAATTTTTGCCCCACATTTTAAAATTAACAGATATATACCACATCCTATGCAGTGAGAGAGAGAGAAAAAAGAGAGAGAGAGAGAGAGAGAGAGAGACTACTTCTCGTAAGCAAAGGTCAACAATTCAGTAATATTTGGAAACACTGTATGGGTCTGTATCTTAATTAAATACAGTGCCTCAAAGGAACAGACAGCCTGTTGCAAAATCTGTAGGCCTTTTTCTTTTCTTTTTCTTCTTTTTTTTTAATACTTTTCAGTCCAACTTGAGTGCAGCGATATGCATATGTAAACATATTCTTTAAAGCAGATCACCTTTAAGGTCATTGAGAAAAAAAAAAAAGTTTTGTCATTAGCAGTATCATTCTTCTGGAAGGCGCTCTTTTCGTTACAGAGTCTGTTCGGATTGTGCTACAGAAAAATCTGAGCAAAGATGTAAGCTTAGGCTCAAGTAGTAATGCAGCAAAACAGTTTGGTCTCCTTTTTAGAAGACACTGGTACACAGTCTCTTTGGCAGCCTGAGCTAAGCCAGTGTGTTACCTCTTTCCTATCTCACTTTGTCTGAGGAACTGTATATTGTTAGCGCTGTCTGCCAATTCTGGATATTGCTCCACAGAGAGTACATAGTACCCATCGTATCCTTGTACCTTTCCAGCACTTAGCAACTGCCTCTTTTCTCCTTCTGTCCACAACCTGGCGCCTTCCTCTCCATCTCTTACTCTCTGTTGTTCTCTGGCCCAGGCACTGGAAAGAGCTCTTTGCCTGGCTTGCTCCAGTATTCGGGCCTTTTCCTCATCAAGTGTCATGCCATAGCGGACGTGAAGCGCTAAAGCACCGTATTGCATTTCAACATCGGCAAACCTACGAGTCCTGCCGTTTACCACAGTGGTGGACTGGGAAACGGTGACGTTGATGCCGTTCTCCAGGGCCTTCCGCCCACTTGTCAGCCTCAGTGTCCCAAGGTCACTCTCGGGGGAGGTGGTCTTGATAAAATAGTGTGTGTCCTTTCCCTCAACGGTGAAATGCAAGTTTTCTAGGTAGTAGGCATTGTTCAGAACAGCTGCCACTTTTATGCAGTCCTCATTTGCAATGTTGAGCACGTTTGTTTGCACTTTGCCTTGATTGACAGCGAGCATCACCCCTTTCCCAATCAGAGACTTCACTGTAGCAAACCACAGCCATGACTTCTCTCCACTGGATTTCCGTCTGCTGACCTGCACTTCTGCCATCTTTCCCAGGGAAAGGAAAGCCTTTGCTTGTCTCGCCACTTGTTGTTGCACTCCAGAAATTGGCTGTAAACAAGAACAGACAGAAGTTTTACCAGCCATCTGTAGCCCTCTAGATGCCAAACAGCCAGGCTTTCTTGGTGTGCTGCCCGTGGACGACAACAGGATATGCCACAACTGACAGTGCCAAGGAGTTAATTAAATCTACATACTGCTTGTTCTGCTGAGTTAGAAGACTATTTTGTTTGGTAATGTTCAGTGCTTTTTCTCTTTGTCTCCCCAAGAACCTGCACAAAAATAAGATTTAACTTCAGAGGCTACTTACTGGGCTGCACAGGACAGACCTTTGCAATACTAATACTTAATATGGGTAAGAACTATCTTACTACAGTGTCATCTTATCCTCTGAGCTTGTTTGACTGTGATTCCTGTCTACCATGGGTCCATCCAAATTGAGATTTTTGCAGGTCACGAAGCTGTGCTTTAGAACAGGAGCAAGCCCTTCTTTACGCTGAGTTAGGAGATAGAGTCTCTCACGTAGCTGCAGTCTGAGACCAAACTGCAGGGAGGCTCTCATAACCCCTCAAGCTGCCAAAGGAAGGCGGGGGGGGAATCAAACTGTAAAAGAGAAGGAAGCAAATGGTACATAGCAGAGGGGTGGAATATTGGGGGCTGATGCCCTTTCTTGCAAATAATTGCAGAAACTGATAAAAGGGCATGTGTGAAAAAGCTGGGGCCAATTCAGTTGTGCGAGCTTCCTTTTCACTCCAAGTATCAGCATGCTGCCTAAAAGAGACAAGCAGCTTCTCTCCCCAGAACTTCACAGGGGTGCAGTCCTGAATACAGCAGAGTGCTTTGTTGACAGCTAGCAAAGAGAAGGGGCAATGAATGAAAAGAACCAACAGGCAAGTCTAAAATACTCTCGCTTGGTATTTCATGTTTTACCGTATCTGGGGTGTTCTTTTTGAAAAGGTAGGTGTGCTATAAAGGGGAGGAAATAAGAGGTGCAATTGTGAGGTGCAAAAGCACAAGATGGAAAAGCTAGGATAGGAGAATCTGTTTAAAAAGTTTGCTTGACTGTTAAGAGCTATGTGTGGCCCAGTATGCCAGATGGACTCTTGGTAAAGAGAGAGGATAGCTGGGGAACGGGACCTGACAGCGTAACTGCTGTGGTTAGCCAGAAGAGCTAGAAGAGCAGGAGCAGTTAGCAGGAATGGTTAGCCAGCGCAGCTAGCTAGTGGGGCAGCTCACATTACGGGGTCAGCTGTGGTTGGGGTGAGACCTTACAACTGCGCAGAATGGGCACATATTATCTGTCTAACCCTGGGTCTTAACAGCTACAAGCTGTGAATGAGCTAGTATTGACGGAAGTGGGGAGCAGACAGCTGCCCTAGCAGTTGTCTCAGCAGGGAACAGAGAGAAAGATTTAAATAGCTTTGGCTGCACTTTTGAAAAGGAGTACTTAAGTTTCTGTGGATGATCCAGTTTATCTTCCAATTGACCCTTACTCCTTTCAGTAAAATACCGTTTAACTCACTTGATTAATTGCTGACAAATGAGGCAAAAGCCTGTTTAGTTTTCCCAAATTTCTGGGTGGGAGACCAAGCAGGAGTCATTAACAGACTCCTACAACCTTAATTCAGCCTTGCTGCTAATCAAAGCCTGGCAAAAGGTCTGCAAAGGCTTCTCTGCTCTGCCATGAGGGCGGCTTTCTGGAGGGGACAGTTCCTGAGGGAATTATGAATTGACTTGGACTCTCAGCTCTTCTTGAATGTGGCGGATTCCTCTCTGCACTTGATAACAAGTATGGATTTCAGCTGCTGTAAATCCTACATGAAAGCTATTGAGCACAAAATATATTCTAGACAGCACGCTCATCAGTGAGAGCAGCAAGATGCTATAGCAACTTCATAACGACAAAGTTTGTTTATTTTTAACATGTATCCTCAGAGCTCTGAAGCAAAACCTCAGAGCTCGGTAAAGCTCACTCACTCCAGAATGTTTCAAAATACTAAGTGGTTTGTGTGTTTACTTCTGGCTCCTGGTTGCATTTGCTTGTTCAACAGTGAACATCATAGTCACAGTTTCTTCCTACCTGAGAATTTTGAATCTTTGTGTTCCTCCCACTTCTCTCTTTCTCTCTGTCATGTCACATGCCCCTGACACTCCTCGTGTTGTTGAGGTCTTTCGTGAACATTTTTGACAACTAGCTGTCTGCTCTCATCTTTTTGACCAGACTTGTTCTTTTCCTGATGCACCTTTGCTGGTGTTAGTGGATAATTGCATTCTCCAGCCTTTGAGATCTAAATAAACAACCTCTGAGAGTTCTTCACAGCCAGGCCTGATGATGGGTCTCTTATCTCTGATACGACCACCTTGCCTGGGGTACTTGCAATGCTCCTCCTTCACTGCTTCTACTGTTCATGGGAGACACTATTCTCATGCTGTGCTCTAAGGTCTTTCCCTGTTACTCAATCCCTGGCTATTAAAATAGATATATAGCGGGTCACTTCATGCATGCAAAATTAGCTTCCATATGCTCCCTTCTGCTGGGCCACCCTTCTAATGATTTTTGTCTAAATTAAGTTGCAAGGTTCTTCAAGATCATATCCTCTTTTAATCTCTTAAATTTCTCTATCATGATTCTTATAAAAAGAGATCTGGTTTTGACTGCTTACAATGGGATTACCCATTTTACTGTCTCTTAACACCTCCTTCTTAACTGAGAACTGTAGGATTTTCAAGGGCATAGGTCTTTGATCTTTGAGCAAGTTTGATTTGTAAATATAATTTTCTTAAATAGCAGATTTAGATTTTAACTTCCACATTTATTTCTTCTATCATTTAAAACTCTGTAGCAGGTTTTCAGGCCTGAAGTTCATTTTTTTCCTCCCAAAGAACTTCATAAGCACCTGGAGTTTTGGTTTTATGTAATGTAATGGGTTTTACCTCAGGTAATTTCATTTTCAATATTTTATCTTTACATATAAAACATGGTTAATATTAAAGAGAAGTAAAATTGTACTGGTGCCTGGTATGCATAATTTATATCACCTGTTCTTCTGTTTATTTCACAGTCTATTTTTTACTACAGTGTTCAGTTTCTGCCTTCAGGCAGAGTGTTAGTACAAATCTAATCTCTGTAGTTTCTGCTACAAAACTTAGACATCTTTAAAGGGTCTTAAACTTCTTTTCATTGATTATTGTCTTTCTGCATTTTTACTACTGCTGAAAGCAAACAAAGGCTTATTTAAAATGGTACCTAACTTAGCAAATCTGTAAGAAAAAACAGCATCTGTAATTTCTTAAATTCTCTTGAAAGTAGATAAAAATTAGAGGTTTGAAAAGCACTGTTCAGATTTAACTTAGCAAGTAACCCTGTCAGGATTATCCATGCCTAGTAAGATCTGAATAGAAGGGAACGTTCTGTCTTGTTCCATTTGTATGTTTAGTTTTGTTTCTTACTGGTATGTCCTCCCATTGCTGACTCTTCACAAGTTCATATGAAGGTTCTGTTAAATCAAATTTCGGAACAGGGAAACCAGGAATGGCATTGTGCAGATGAAAGCCGAATGTCACCAGCCAGCTGTTAACATCTGAAACAGAATTATTAAAAAAAAAAGAGAAAAGTATTAGAATTGTTCCATATTTTGCAATCATACCATTGTTACATGGAATAGTTTTTGGCATAGTTGATTTCCTTCTGTAACATGAAAATTACTCAACAGTCTTCCTTTTGATATGGATGGATTTAGATTTGTACTACAGCTAGAATAGCAAGCCTATGCAGTAAACTTGAAGTCCTAAACTTACAAGAAAACTTCTGTTCTATGTAAGAATTGCACTATGCTCGTTTGAAAGGCATTGCAGGTTTCAGCAATTCTGCAGGCCTCAGTGACTTCCAGAACAACTTCAGGAGCACAACTGAAGTGAGATTTCCTTCTAATATAGCCTAAACTAACTGGGATTTCATGGTCAGGCTGAACATGCTCTATGTCGCACCTTCATCATCAATACTTTAAAACAAAGCAAAAAGGAAAAAGTACTGCAGAGCACATCCTGTCCTTTTGTTATGTATGTGTTATTGTAATGTCTTCAAACTACCCCTGAAATAACACCTGTATGGTCAATTACCTTTTAAATGATTTGGCAGAAATTTTAGGTTGGTTCAAGAGAAATCTCCCCCTCTTCAAGATGAAGTTGGACCGATGAAATTAAAAGCTAATGAAATGTATTACAGTTGCATCAGTAAGCAGACAGGATACTAAAATAGCATTAGATAACATTATTTATGATACATTTTATGTTCTGTTAAAAATACATAAATTAGGGATGCCAACAATTAATTAATTAACAATTGTTGGGCAAGAATGGGTGCTCTGCCTTTTTTCTGTCTTTCTACCCTATCTTTCACAAATGCTAAGCTTAGCAGAAGTTGGCAGAGTGCTCCTTTACCAGGTCTAGTAGTTTTCATTTATGAAACCCCCAAATAAGTGGAATAAGGAACCGAATTTTTCCAAATGTTAAAAGAATGAAAAATATTTACCTTAAAATAATTTCTAACCGTTCCAGATAAATGATACACCTCATGAGGCTCTACATCTAGAACTGCCAGTCAGCCAAATTACTCATTGTAACGATAACCTTATATGAGCAGCGTGTGTCTATGTATTCCATACATCAAAGATGTTAAGAAAAGAACTAAAACTGTATTTTGAGGGCAATTCGTGAACTAAGTGCATCATTTTCAATGCCACAAAGAATCTGATGACAACTGCATCCCCTACAGCACATGCTGCTAAAAGAGGACAGATTCAAAGGTCTGTTGTTATTCTTGTTCCCAGACAGCCCATTAGCAACCCTGTTAATAGCTGCTGTTTGTTAAATTAATGCAAACCCACTTGATTCCCAGGATGCTTTTCTGAGTGGTAGTCTCACAACTCGTAAGTGGGGCTGAGCCCCACCTGTAGTCTGGCACCGTCTGTGTAAAATATTTCGGATTATTTACATCTATTCAAATATGAAAATTCAAATGTATCTGAGCAATGCATTTTTCAGAAACTGCTGGTGACGTGCAATCAGATTTTTTTATATGTAGAATAATGGAAAACATTACACATCACTAACTCTAGACCCACAAAAAGCATATAGGTTCCCTAAGAACTTAGTTATACAAGAAGTGGAACGTTAGCAGCTTTTTGTTGCCAAAAGAGAAATTCACACTTCTTTTTCTATATCCTACTCCCTCCCTGCTCCTGGCTGTGTACTCATTACTTTGTGCTGGCCCTGGAGCTTATTGGATTTCTCTTTCTTAGCCAATTACATTAGTAGCCTTGCAAAAACCTACCCTGGAAAATATCAACCAACTTCCAGTGAATATTTGCTGCCATGTTAATGAGTTAAATTGGTCACAGAAAGACCCCTCCTGCCCTTGCTGCTACCTTACAGTCTCCCTCCCTCTTGTCTTTGGTCTTTTTGGTCCATGAATATGCACTTTTTACTGCTCAATAGCCCAGAGTCATGAAGAAGCCTGACTCTAATACACATGTAAGGAGATTCTCATGAACGGTCTTGAGGTGTTCTTACTCTTGTACTTGCTCAAGGAGTCTATTTTTTTCATTATAAGAGCACTGGGTAATGCCTAACAGTATTGGAAGGAGAACCTAGGGCTCCTCTTTCCTCTCCCAATGCACTGAGATCTCTAGCTGAGGCACCTTGTGTTACAGTTCAGTCAGTGGGAGAGGAAGAGATGTATTCCACTGGGACTCCAAAATGTGCTTTGGAAAACCCAACCCCTCTGTATACTGAGATGCTCCGAATTATCTTTTTGGGTCAACAGTCCAATATTAAAGCACCATAAGGACTGTGTAGGGCACAAGGTTTAGGTTTAGTTACCTAAACCTGAAAGCTGATAATGGTCTGTGGATCTTAATCTCTTATGCAGGTACCTAAATCAATGTCTAAAGCTAGATCAGGTATTTTCAAAATCTCCCATTTGCTATTTCACTATTCCTGATAAGCGTGTTTGCTGTAATATTCTCATTGTTAAGTGCTTAATGCTTCCTCATAAAGAACTTTTCCAAGTAGGACATATTTAGGTACTTCACCAATATTGTGAATTCCAGTCTAAATTGGATGTCTATAGGTCCAGCACCCCCAAGCTAAAATCACTTTGTTGATCTGGTTCTAAACGCCAAGTACTTTTCTGAACAATTAGCTTCTCTGAGTTTCTTTACTAACCTTCCCCAGACAATATCCTCAGCCTATAACCCAGGTAATCAGATTCCAGATTATGAGAACACAAAAAGGTAAATTTTGAGGAAGTGGGAGACAGTCTTGCAATTAAGTAACCTTCTTTTACCTGTGATATAATCCTTCACATCGTGTATTTTACTGGCTGGGTTGTTATTTCTAAACATGTACAAATTAAAAGGAGCTGGATCCTTCCCAATTCTCTTCCAGATTTCAATATCAGGTGTTGTCCACCGGCCTGCCAGTATGTCATAATCTCTTTCTCCAAAGTGGACTAGCTTGGTCAGTGGGTCGTATAAGCCTCCGTGGAATCCTATTACCAGCTGGAAGTCAAGGTTAGAGTCGAAATAGATCTCTCCATAAGCCGTATATTGAATTTGTTTAAGCATGAGACCATTGCTACTGAAAACAGCCAATGGTGTCCCCGTATTGTCTGATGCAATGTAAAACTCGTCTCCACTGCTAATTTCCATGGCAAAAAGGTGTCCTTGCAGATCATAGTAAAGAGATGTGATTTCAGAACTTGAGTGGTTATATACGTGAGTTATCCTGGTTGGGTAAGTAAGGTCTGCGTAAAAAAACTGGAGATGCTGTCCAAGGCTGGTTTTACTGGAAACTCGTCGTCCAAGTCCATCGTAACGGTAAATCACCGTCCACCCACTGCCTTTGCTATAAACTCGAGTAAGAAGGCCCTTGGAACTGTATTCAAAGATTTCAGTACCCCTCTGACGCAGAAATCCATCTTCATCTAATCGGTACTGAACATCACCTAGTCGAGTTATTCTGTCTCTCAGGTCATAGCGAAGTGGCGTCAAACGGGCGCTGCTACTGGGGTTGAGCAAGTGGAGGTTACCATTCAGGTCATAGTTGTATCGCCACATTATTTTTTCATTCAAATAAACTGTCTGGAGCTGACCATCTACATCATATTCGTAAGCATATTTTGTGGTGTTGGCAAATGGCCCAATCTTAATTTCTCTTTTTGTCACTCGTCCCATGTTATCATACTGAATTGTAATCCAATACATTAATGACCGAAATATTTCATATTGAATTTCCTTGATGCGGCCGTGTGCATCGAAATGTTTTGTGTAGGTCATTACAGCTGTCGAAATGATCTGGTTAATATCGTAATATATAACTCCAAATTTTCCAAATTGTTCAACTTTGCCAGAGATATCATCGAACTGGTAGAGATCAATAGGCAATGGGGTTTCATTGATGACACCTTGCATGCTAGTCACTCTGAAGCTATTGTCATAGCTGTAGTCAAATCGGGCATTTACCATTCCGTCTTCGCTAAAGCGGAAAATCTGTCTGTCAATCAGTGGGCCAATTTGCCTGTATCTAATGGTGCAGATAAAACCATCGCTTTGGAGGTTTACTGTTTTCAGGACTCCTGCTGTCTCATCATAAGTAAAACTAACTCTTGTACTATCATATAAAATTTCTGAGAGCTTGGTCTGCCGTCTGTACTTGAATAATACTCTTCGGCTTGTCCCCAGGAAAGCAGTTTGAAGGAGCTGCCCTTCTTCATTGTAGTCCATTATAACAGAAGCATTACTTTCCGGGGGGTTGTATATATTCCGGTAATAGCCAATGGAGCGGATAGTCTGCATGGTATGACGAGCAACACTGGGCATGGTGACAGCAGAAAGCCGATCCAACAAATCATATTCGAAGATATACTGCCGTTGGCTATGAAGCAGAAGAACCATTGACTGAAAATTAAGAACAGATTTTTACCATGCGACAAATGGTGGAGTACCCCCTCACATACACATATACTGATACTATTTCTTCACAAAAATGTGACATTCCCACTTGAGAAAATTATCTCCTCTTTAATTGAGTTATCCTTGACCTTACAAGTTGTTAACATCTCCCTGCCTAATTTACTTGGATGCTTAATTGTAAGGGGTTCTGTAATTAGTAGTTCCACATTCATAATTTGCTGCTTGTTATGACTGTATCACTCTTTTATCAAGCACTCACAGCTAAACAGCAGATTGTCAATGGATTCAGATAAGTCATGTTTAATATGGGAAGAAGTAAAACTGTCTTAGAGCCATTAACTCACGAGGAGAACAACATATGGGAGATACAATTTCTTCCCTACAATTAGAGATGATTTTGAAGAATTTGAATAGCCTGAGATCCCTGAATACTGAGTTCTTGTTCAGTAAGCTTTTAAGACATAGGCAAGACAATTGTTTGATTATTTATATCAAAAGGAGCTACTCGGAATTATTCTGACATTTTTCTGATGCATGGCTATTATGTATCATAGGTCTTGATTAAATTATGCCTGCAATGACTAGTGAACAGTATTTGCTGAGCAACAGCTTCAATAGAAATATATTTAAATCCCAGAAAGAAATGGATTCTCTTTTTGCATAGCAGGCGTGAGATCTCACAAGCGGGATTTGCACAGATATTTCTAGAGGGAGAGCTATCGTTCAGCAATTGTTGTATATAATGAAGATTCCTGATCTTTTGCCTATCATTTATTTTGATGCCACAACATATAGCAAGAACAAATTGACAGCTGTAACTATTTAGAAACAAGAGCTTTTCTTGGTAGTGAAAAAAACCAACAGTGAAGAATTTACAAACAAATTATTTTCAACTGAATTACACTGCAGAGATCTAGTCCCTGTACCTTATTTTAAGTGTTAAGATAAAAGGTAAATACAGATGCTTCTTGTTAGTCAGTGGCCTAAATAATTTAAAAAGACATCAATTCCTAGCAATTAGCTACAGTGTGATTACATATCTATTGTATAAAACATTCCCCTAGGAATCACATGTTGCTACTAGAATAATTGAAATGTGCTTCGACTACCTGTTTTTGCTTTGTATGCAGCAGTCAGATGCTGCAGAATTTCAGCACATTCAAAGCATTTTTTAAAACCCGAGTGTTCTTTACCTTTTCCAAATATGTGTAACTCCAAGTTTTCCCATCAGCAAACACTCTAGACACTATCCTTCCCTGTCCATCATACTCTATTTTTTCACTAGTCGTCCCTCGCTGTATGCTGCCTATTTGACCAGTGGATGAATAGGTAACATTGACAGCCATCAGCTTGCTGCTCGGTAGCCACAGGGTGGGGTGCCCTGACGTGTCGTAGGCAATCCTCAGCAGAAATTTACGGTGGTCATCGTAGATCTTTTCTGTCTTTGTGGTTCGATCAAAGTCAACTGAAAGGAGGTTTCTGCCATTAACCTTTTTAAAGCAAACAAAATGACACAATAAATCATGCTGTTCAAACCCTAGCCACTTATTATTTCCACAAAGCTAGCTATTCTTTAAATACCATTTACAGTGATTGATTTGCTGTGCGCGTAAATTATTTTAGCAACTTCTTGATATAAATGTAAGGCACTACATTAGCATCTAGTTTAGAAGGTCTCATTATATGAAGAGATGGCCCAGAATTGGTTGCAATGTGTTCTTTCTCGATGCTTAGTCAACTGTGAAGAAAATACTGAAAGATGTGCACTGAAAACTTCTGCAATAAATGGGGCCATTTCAGTGAACAAACTACTTCTTTTGTAGGCAGTCCAAAGTATATCTGCAAATTTTTGTCAAAACATATTCCCAGCGACCGCTTGTCCAATTCATAACAATCATGCTAAAGAAAGAACTGAATCCTAATCCTCCACAGCAAGTATTTTTCAAAATGGTAAATACAAAATTAAGATCTTCAAAAGCACATTAAATCTTCAAATTAAGATTAAACAATTTTTAGAACATAGGCTTTCCCCTTCTGGATCAAATGGAAGTTTAAGTCAGTATACCATCCACAGCTGCAATATGTTTATGAGGCTGAAATCCTTAGTAGAGGATTATGTCTTTTGCCTAGTTAACTGACCGCTTAAAGCCATAAATGACTGGAAGACTACTGAACCACTGAAAAACAGTTATAAATGCTTTGAAGTTTATAACTGCTTTAATTTGAAATTAGCCTAGATACATTTATGTTGAAAATTGTATTATTTATATATGTAAACTATAGTGGTGGATAGTGATTTCTATGTAATACTTTTACATTGAAGTCCCCCCCCTTTAATGTTCTAAATATCCTAACTTTCAGTTTCATTGAATCAGCTCTCATTTCTTTCTTTATGAAAGGAAAAGATCCAGTTTTCCCACATTGGTATCTTCGCAATTGTCCGTTCTCCCTCTGCCTTGAACTGTTTTTTAGTGTTCTCAAACAGGCCTCTAGGATTTCTTTGTTCATCTGTAAACCATTTCTGTATCTGCTGTGTCCTTTTAAAATTATTCCAGGTGAGGGTGAAACACTGAGAACTTAAGATCTTTCAACACTGTATTTTGCTAACCTATGGGAAGTAGGGGACAAATGGACACATAGCTATGTGTATTAAGATTTTTTTTAAAGTTCCTTTTCAAGTACTTGATGCATACATTACAAAGAGGTGAAGAAAGATGGCTAAATAACATTCAGAAAAGAATGAGAAAATAGATATCCTGACCAAAGAAATGACTGGAGGATCTTTGCATTTTTCAGGGCTGCATGTTCAAAAATCCATATATCATGGACATTGGTACTTATACCCTGAGGCTCATAAGCTTCTAAAAGATCAATATAAATTAGATCCTTTATTATTGGCATAAAAAGCATTAAAGTGCTGGTGATGGGTCATAGGCAAATATGAAAAAAAAATCCTGCAAATGCTCAGTTTTGCTTATATCAGTCTGTCTGTCATCTATCTACATTACCTTTCTCTTTTTCAATATGAAATCACTGGCATAAGAACAATCTGCACTATCAATTTCAGAACAAAAATCATGTTTTCATGTAAATCTTCTAAAAAAGGAACACAAAGTCTAGCAGATGCAGAATAGCTACTTTATATAATGAGCCATCAAATGTTATTTAAATATACTTTGAAAAATTAATGCTACAAGACTGATTCTAGAAGTAGGTTAAATTTTAACTATGAAGCATTCCCATTCACTTCCTTTTTGTCATTTTTTTGACTTTTTCATTTTCAGGTAGTTTTTGTTTAAATTTTCCAACATGTAATATTCAATTATTTGCCTAAATTCACTCTTAAATCTTGTTTATCTCTGGCTTTTATTTTCCAGCCTCTCCCACACATGCCTCCACTCATCTCTGCATCTCCCTGCCTGTTTTCCTTCTCCGATTTTTTCCCCCCTCCCTTTCTTTCCATCTTCCCTTCCTTATTTTACATTTAATTATGATTTTTATTAATTTTCTTGTCTATCTCTTGGGCTTAGACACTGAAGTGAGAATGGGCACTTCTGATTTCTGAATTGGCAAAGAGGGAAGGGTGGTTTTATGGTTAAGGCAGATGTCCAAGCAATTGTGGTTAATTTCTTGGCTAAGCACATCCTTCCGGTGTAAATTGCAGCAAAGTACTTAATCTGGCTGTCTCACTGCTTTATCTGCTAAATGGGATAATAACATCCCTTGCCTTCTCACTTTCCATCTGGTCTGTGTAAGGGCAGGATACGAGGGGAAAGAAAGGAAATGCCTCTTTCTCCAGCCAGATTCATGCTTCCAGATTCTGCTGACAGAGCTCTTGCTTTCAGACCTGTGAGCTTTTTGGTGAAATTTTGGCTGTGCTTGCATAATCTCGTAATATAGATGGCAATTATAATAACAACAAGTTTTGGTGATACAGCTTCTTTCATTGGACAGTATGGGGCTGGAATAACGTACGTCAGCTAACGTACTGCCTTCAACTGAAGCATTTCTTAACAACAGCTCTGCTACCAAAATACTTTTACAGCAAAACTTGAACGTTTTTATTGTGCCTAAGACAGTCACACTCCAAATATATTTGAAACCTCTGGGTTTCATTATGATAAAAATATATGGTGGGTTGACCCTGGCTGGGTGCCAGGTGCCCACCAAAGCTGCTCTATCACTCTCCTCCTCAGCTGGACAGGGGAGAGAAGATACAATGAAAGGCTCGTGGGTCGAGATAAAGACAGGGAGAGATCACTCACCAATTTATTACCAATCAAATCAAAGTAGGGTAATGAGAAATAAAAACTAAATCTTAACACACCTTCCCCCCACCCCTCCCTTCTTCCCAGGCTCAACTTCACTCCTGATATTCTCTACCTCCATCCCCCCAGCAGCACAGGAGGACGGGGAATGGGGGTTGCGGTCAGTTCATCACATGTCGTCTCTGCCGCTCCTTCCTCCGCAGGGGGAGGACTCCTCACTCTTCCCCTGCTCCAGCGTGGGGTCCCTCCCACGGGAGACAGGTCTCCACAAACTTCTCCAACGTGAGTCCTTCCCATTGGCTGCAGTTCTTCACTAACTGCTCCAGCGTGGGTCCCTTCCACGGGGTGCAGTCCTTCAGGAACAGACTGCTCCAGTGTGGGTCCCCCACGGGGTCACAAGTCCTGCCAGCAAACCTGCTCCAGCGTGGGCTCCTCTCTCCATGGGTCCACAGGTCCTGCCAGGAGCCTGCTCCACTGTGGGCTTCGCACAGGGTCACAGCTTCCTTCAGGCATCCACCTGCTCCGGCGTGGGATCCTCCACAGGCTGCAGGTGGATATCTGCTCCACTGTTAACCTCCATGGGCTGCAGGGGGACAGCCTGCCTCACCATGGTCTTCACCACGGGCTGCAGGGGAATCTGCTCCGGTGCCCGGAGCACCTCCTCCCCCTCCTTCTTCACTGACCTTGGTGTCTGCAGAGTTGTTTCTCTCTCGTGTTCTCACCCCTCTCTTCGGCTGCAATTGCTGTTGCACAGCAACTTTTTCCCCCTTCTTAAATATGTCATCACAGAGGCGCTACCACCGTTGCTGATGGGCTCGGCCTTGGCCAGCGGCGGGTCCGTCTTGGAGCCGGCTGGCATTGGCTCCATCGGACATAGGGGAAGCTTCTAGCAGCTTCTCACAGAAGCCACCCCTGTAGCCCCCCCACTACCAAAACCTTGCCATGCAAATCCAATATAAAATAGTAATTCAGGAAATTTTCAATGAAGAAACACTTAACAACACAAAACTGAGTCTCTTGACAGTCCTTACCTACTGTCCTGCTATGTTTCAGTAATTTAGGTATCCATCTATCCGGCTCTGCTTTAACTCCTGTTTTTCTTTAAAACGAGAAGCATGAAATCTGACTGTGATTCCCCCATTAGGAGTAGGAGTATATTGCTGTGCCTTACAGAGAGATTCAAGAGGTAATGTGAAAACTGGGGACCTCTGCAGAGCTTGGAGCATGTCAGGTCTCAGGAGGAGGCAGAGCAAACTCTTCCTGTGAGATCCCTCGTCTATGTCCCTGTCTACTCTGGGTGCACCCCTTGAGACAGCGCTCACGCCAGTTCCTTTATTTGAGACTCTTGTGAGTGAGGGTCTGTCTGGCCTCAATACGAATGCCCTAAAAAGGCTCTTTCATGTAGAGGACTGTCAGGACCGCTGCCAAAGGTAACCCTACAGACCAAACGTACAGGTCCGGGGACAAAGCTAGCTTATTGAACAAATACGAAACAAGTCTGAACAAAAGTTAAGATTGACAGAGGATCGTTTAGTTAAGGGATGGTGACATAATTCCTAATTAATTTCTTTATAAAGACTACTAGTAGTGGGTAGAACTAATAAAAGACAGAAAACCAAGAGAGTACCTGAGAGTGTACTTTGTAATGTTAGATACTGCATATATATAATGAAGTAAAAGTGTCATATATATGAGTACATTTACTGGCAATACATTTTGTCACTGTTTTTTGTCTGCATTTTGTCTTCTTTGCAGCAAAATGTTACTGACATATCTGTAGATGGAAATGATGAGCTCCCTAAGTTACTCCTGTTCTTCTTTCTGTTGTTTTCTTTCCCTACTTTCCTACATCCTCCCCCCACCCCCGAGCGACATTTCTGTAATATCTTCCCATGTAAATCAATTTCAAAAAACCTTCCTTTTTTTTTTCTTTGCTGACAAGTTTATTTACTTTTTTTTTGAGGCATTTTTCTCTTATTAGCCCATATTCTCCACCAGCCCTACTTCTCCCATTTGTATATACACTTTTAATTACTCCTATTTTATCCTTATCTATAATCTCTCACTTTCCCCTCCACCTTGTTAAATCTTTCCCTCTTCTCTGCTGTTCATTTTTTCCTGTTAAGTCTTCCAAGTTAAAGGTGCCCATAACATTTCTTTTACCTCTTCTGCACTTGAATGCCAAAATTTTGCTTCACTTTTGAGAACCGGACTCGTGGCGATTTGTTTCACTGCCAAAACCAAATGCCATCGATATGGTTATTTTATTTTCTCTTGGGCTTCCTTCACAAATGAATTGGCAGCTGTATTATCCCACTGTGCTATGTAATGACATGCCTATGAACCAGAACTACAAGGATGAGCTCCAGAAGCATGACTTCCTTTTCCTCTTCCTTATCCATGTAAGACAGCTGCCATAGCTAGGTACAAGTATATTGTTCTTAAGCAGCAGCTACTGGGCATAATCATTCTTCCTTCTTGGAAAAAATCCATTCTTCTTGCAGAGCAAGCGGTAGAGAGGAATATAAGGTGCATGACAGCACTCCCTCCTTTCTCATCCCGAAGGAAGATATAAAATATTTTAAGATTTAAAATGGCATGTTACCTCTTAGAAGTCGAGTGGTCTGAAATTACTTACCTTCATTTGATATACTGCCTAGGCCTTATTTTAAAGAACTGAGTTCAGTTCTAGTAGTAAGTCAGACCCCTGATGTGGTCTTGAAATGGTCTCCTGGCAACCCCATTTTAAATGCTTAATCTATGTTGTCTTTACCAAACGGCTGTCATAAATCATAGTTTGCTTCCTACTTATATTTCACTCACTATCTAGGAAGAAGAAATGCCAACAAAATGGTAAAGACATATGTTAGAGCAATATGCTGTACACAGTTAAACCCTTTCTACCAGAAATAAGTATTAGTACAATTTTTACTTAAAATAAAAAAGAAAGAAAATCCTAGGACTGTGCTAACTTATGGTAGAATAATTTAAAACAAGATTCAAAATCAGGTGTGTGAATTCAATACCAGAAACAAAAACAGTGAAGGAAAGCAGAAAATTATTCTTTCATCCCAATTCACTCCAATGCATTCCAGGCTAAAAACAACAGTTTAAAGTCCACAGAAAAGAGCAATTAATAAGGAAAAACAGCCAATAAATGAAGTAATAAAAGGAAGTACTTCCAGCTCTACAGTAAGCTTGTCTGTGGTAAATATTCTGTGGTTGTTGGATGGCAATACCTACAGTAATGTATTTACGTTTCCTCTCACTTAATGAGAATGCAGTAGATACCATGCATGCTGGCGTGCTTACCCGAAGCTTTCGGCCAAACACGTTGACTTTTCCCTGGGCTTGCTCCTTCCGGAATCGCCACTCCACCAGGTTCTGCCCATTCTCTCCCGGGAGGGTCATGTTTCTCTTTGCCACTGTTGGGTTGGCAGTGCCAGCCAACACGTGCGGCTCTGTCTGATAGTGTGAGTCCAGGCCGCTGGCGTACAGGATTCTCAGTGAGCCATCATAACCAATCTGGTAGCTATTTCTTAACTGATCTGAAAAGGCAAAAAAGAGAAGCACAGGTTATCTACATGGGTTAAGAGTCTGCCTTTGTTCTGCACGCTTCATGCAATATATGCATGTAACATCCTGACTTCACATAACTGACCCAATGGTAATAAACACCCAGGGTGATTGGTAACAATATCTGTATCACATGAGAGCGTAAATGCCTTTGGGACCCACCTTCAAAGTCGCTTAAACACTTAAGAAAATCCCACCTCAGAGTATATTCTTTGGACTGGCACAAAACACATTTTCTGCTGTTTCATTAGGCATTTTTGGCCTAATCATAAGCACACTGTGACTACTGACTTTTGCAAGGATGTGGCTGCTGGGACATCACATGCTATTTTAAAGCTAAAATCTCACTTCATGCTATTTCTGCACCTGTCTCCCTTTCAATCCATTTCTCTCTCCTTTCCAAGATTCCCTTTTAATGGAAAGTAGGTATTCTGACTACTTCCCATAGCTGTTTACAAAAGCTCTTTGGTTAGAAAACATATTTAATTCTACTTTCATTGCAACTCCTTCTTTCCCCAAACAGTTCTTTCTATATATGCATAAAACCATGTATGTTTTATATACATGGTGGTTTTATATAAAACCACCTCTTCCTCCAAACACTATGCCTCTAAAGTTTCCCTCTAACCCATCTGATTGGAGCTGCTTGTCCCATAAGAAAACAGTTTTCAGGTCAGTATCTGCTGAGAAATCTTTTGTTTACAGTACCTTGAACCATGGTATAGAAAGAATCAATTGATGATAAGTTGGAAGTGATGCTGACATCTTCCTCTCTGCTGGATGACTCAATGTCCACTGTAATGGCCCTTTCCATTTCCCCGTGAAGGTTAGTGACAACTCCAGTTGGGAATGTAACGTTTGTTAGACGGCCCTCGCTATCATAGCTAAAAAAAAAAAAAAAAAGAAAAAAAAAGAGTCCAGAAATGAAACAGCAGGAACAAATTGTTTTCATTTACAAGTAAAATGAACAAAAACACCAGCTACTCATATTGTTAAGGCACGCTTGCTTTTTGTGCATGGGATAGGCACAGCAAAGACTTCAAACGTGCTTTGAAGTAGTCAAAAGACTGCTTAACATACAGGAGCCTCACCGGTGATAGCAAGAGCAAACAGATGGATCTTCAGCTCTGCATATTACTCTTTGAAGTGTGACCAGATCCTGCTGTACATCTAATTCACCATTTCAAAGGGAGCATATTTATTGGTGCTAAATTCCGTAGCATTCTGTACTCACTCCCTATTATTGGACTAGATTTTGCTGTTATTGTAGGAATCCTCAAACTTTTTCATAAAAAGGGTATCTTAATAAGAGTGTCTCTTGGGCCCTTCCTATTCAACGATTATGCAGACCACCTGCCCTCCTGTTCCTGAGTGCTTAACATCCCTTGTATTATTAAAAGAAAGAATCTGTGGTAATATTTAATCTACTTAAGCTGTTTGTAGCTGGAAATCAGAAAAGCTAGCATATATAACTCATTACCTGCCTGTGGATCATAGTTTGAGAACTGTGGCATAAGCCATGCAGGAGATGCTTTTTTTTCTGGTTCCACTGACACTTCTTTAAACCAGGGGCTATATATCCTTTTAATGTGAATCGGTAGACACAATTTCTGTAATTGAAGTAGACCTATGACTTCTAAACCATGTCTTTTCGTATGCTGTGTTAGGTATACTCCAGCTATTAATGCCATTGGTACGAGACCCGAGTCCCATGCTCATATCCAAACATGCACTGTGGTCACAGTATAGAGAGGTAAAGCATTATGTGAGCTTCAGGTCATAAAGCTGCCTTTAAGATAGCTCTTCCAGTGCTACAGCCTGGATTCATCAGCCTAGGTGTTCAGCTGAGGCTCCTTGTTTAGAAGTATAGCCTGCCTGTACCTGCAACGGAGAGGAACAAGTATCCAAAGGGTGATTCAGCCCACCTATGACCTGTTTGCTCTCAGGAGTTTTTCATCCCTCTCCCGTGACCGTGTAGTGGGAAGCTGAAGGAAGCTTTAGTCTCTTAAAGTAACTAGAACATGACCCTGCAGGTCCACACAGTGCGCTAGACACTTCATGCTTACAATTATCATCAAAATTACTCCTTCTGGGAAAGAAATGCAAAACCAAAAAACCAAAAAACCCCCCAAAAGCCCCAAGCATATCACTGAGGCTACAGAAACTCTTTTTCTTAAATTGAGAGAATTAATTCCAAACAGTTTTAACCCACAACACACTAACTTTCTCAACAGCATGAGTACTGCACAGCATTGCTGTAACTGAAAGGATTAGGTTAAGAAATGTTTTTTTCCAGCTTGCTTACTCTGTAGATTTGACAGCTTTTTGCATACAGTCATTTCCATCCTTTTAACACAGCTAATTTCCTTTGTTTATATGAGACTTTCACTTAGCAACAGGAAAAAGAAAAGAATGTTTAAAAATCAGAAACCATACTGCAAGCCAGGGAAATCAAGTGGGGAAACTTATTTCTTGAAGTTAAGTACATTTCAAGATAACGGGCTTTCTTCCAGTATGTTTCTAGCCCTAATTTTGGCTCTTTTTCACATACTGGACTTGGCAAGCCGAGATACTGCATTTATGTGGGAAACCAAAACAAAGATACCAACGTTCCTTGTGCGTGAATGTGACTGCTAGCCTATTCATGACTTTCAGTCGCATTCCTCAGTTCCAGAAACTTATTTTCTTTTCATGCACAACTTCCCTTTTCAACTCCCAGGGGAACGTATATTGTCCAATTAGTGTCCTTTTCTATTTTCCGCTTTATGTTTGAAAACGGTATCAAATTATTTTGTTGGGAATTACTTGCGTCCTTTGATTCCAGTAGCCAAATACTAGTCTTTATTTCAAACAATGCATACTAAAGCCAGAGAAGGTAAGATTTCCCTGTAAGAAGAACTTTTCACCCTTTGAATCACAGTATTTGAGAGAAGTTAATTATCATATTTCTGAGTATACCATTTGAGCTGGAAAACGCTACACATCAGCAGTATTCAGTACAGTGTGTGGCTTCACTGCAGTATGCGGCGCTGAACATCGCTATTCTGGTTTTATGCATTCTTGCTTCCACATTATTATTTTTTGACTCTGTGCCTATAGTTCCTGAACGGGTGCCTTCTTTCACAAATACATGAAAGCACATCATGAGCCGGAGATAAGCAGCTAATACTATTACAGTGGGGGAGAGTTCAAAGATCAGCAAACAATCATGCTACACGCTCATGTTCTTAAAAACATGACTTTAAAGCTGGAAGAATCTTAAAAGCCATGATTGCTTGGTTCAGGCGTCCTAGTGCAAGAAGAAAATGTGGCTGAGATGTGAAAGGTAAGAATAGGATTTCTCATACTTTTATAGCCAGGAACAAAAAGAAAGAAGGGAAATAGGTCTTTCTACAATTCACTACATATTCCATTTTACAATGGATTGTAATGTGTGTCCTTCATTTTATTCACAGCACACCGAATACTAAACTTACTTTATACTTGGTATCTTTTTGTCCACAATGAAAGCCTTATCAATGCTCAGCATAGCAACATCACTCATACCTTTGGGCATTCCTCTGCCATTTTTCTTATTACATCCAAATATCCTTGCATTTTGCTGCCAAGGTGAATTTATTCATCCGAGATTGTCAGTTTTAGACTGAGAGATTTCTTTTATCTGCCTAGTGTTCTCATATTGAAATTGCCGTAAAAGGAGTGAGCTCTGAAGTCTAGAGGGCGAGCGCCTATATTTGGCATTTCACAGCCTCTTTGATCTTTTCATCCAAACACAAGCTCAGGCACACGTGTTAGCGCGGAACCCTCTGATCTTTCTCCTATGCCAGGCTCCACAGCAAAGCCGTTCAACCAACCTCTTCAATTCCTCAAGAGCAAGTCGCACATAAACTTTTAAAGAATCTAAAACGGAAACTTGCTCACTGGGCGTGACCTCATGTGCATTAATCCCATCAACTCATTTCCATTTGCGTTAACGTAACAATCTTCATGTTCGGTCAATAACTACAGAAGACAGCAGCAGGGGCAGCTGCCACCACCGCTAGCTGAAGTTCCCCTTAGATCAAATTCTTTTTCTTCTTTAGGATGATCTGCCACTGCCAGATAGTTTTCCCCTTCTGCAGTGAGAATTTCTCAGAGATAATGATTATCAGATTCCCAGATTCTTGACCTTTTGCTCTTCACCTGCTGGAAGTCTCTCTTCCATTGTTCATCTCCTTTAGTTTTAATTACATTCCTTCCCAGACCACTTTGTTCTAGTCCATGTAGGACACTTCACTTTGCAGTGATAACTTCCTGGTAAGCCTTGTCACAGATGGAAATGCCCTACTTTCTTTATTTCTGACTTGCTTCTCATGTGCATCGTATCTTAGTTTGGAGCACACTTAGCTCAACCCCAACTTGCAGAGCGTTATTAATGTTTTATGTTGGAAGTTACTTCAACATAAAATAGGGAGCTGTAGAAATGAAGTGTATCGTAATGGTTGCTGCTAAAGCCAATTGCAAAGTTATGACTGATACTGTTTTTCCACAGACCTCTGCAGCACACTTCCTAAAGAAAATAAATTCTGTTTGGTTTTTTTTTGCTATTGTAAACATGTCAGGTTGAAGAGCAAGGCACGCCGGTTCCTGCACATTTCAGATAACAAGACAAACAGTGCAAATATGTATTACATATTTCTTTAAAGACTGGTTACAGATTATACTATTAGTTGGGATACTGTAATAGAGAAATGAGGCATGAATGCATTTCATAATATAGACATGTATAATTTTGACAGTAAAATGAAAAGTACTCTTACATTCTCACTCAACACACATCAGGCATTTCCTCTATGCATCTCGAATTATCAAGAGTGGCTAAAAAATTTATGGAACATTACCCTACTTGTTTCAAACTATTCGTCGGAAGCCTTACATACCAAGGTGCTGCTTCTTGGCAGGCGAGAACAGAAGGTTCAAAGTTGACTTTCAGAAGTGCAGCGTGCTGTTGTTTTAGGTGTGTACTCACCATGTTGACACAGACTGAAAAATCTGTCCTAACCTGGCAATGAAATGTCTCCTTCAGCTTATTGAGGCCATTAAGTTCACATTTACGTAGAGGACCGTTGTCTTTAACATTAAAGACTGTCGGTTTGAAATATGTTTTCACTTGTGTTCAGCCTCCTGTAGCATACTGCATGTTTAGTCCCTCACAAATAGTGCATTCACAGTTGGAAAACTACAATAAAGAGAAGCCACCTTGGTAGGGTATCACTGCATTGCTAAACCAGTAACAGAATAGTTATCTTGCTGATCAAAAGGAAGCAAACCCATAGTTTATATACCATCGCTTTTATTATCATTTTATCACCTGTATGGAGCCCTTCTGTCCTCCACTGGTTTAAAATAGGGCACGGCAACTTACTGGGAGCTCTAGTTCTGACCATCTTTAACCATTTTGTGGGTTGTTGAAAGAGAGGAGAAGACTCTCAACTTCAGCATAATGAAATTTATTATTTTTTTCCCTTTACTCCATTTCTGAGTTGCTTTCCTCATTTTGATATGCATTTTTGCTTTTTATTTGTCTGAAGAGTGATTGAATGAGTCTGTTAAGAATGAAAAAAATGAAAATAATCTACAGATGCACGGATAGACAAATGATTTCTCCTTTTTTTTTGGCATTTCTTCTTTAGTCTCATTGAAATACACACTTCAGTGGATCCATAACTACTCATTTACAACCTGCCTTTTTAAAAATATTATTAATTGAAATACTGTATGCACATATTCCTTTATTTCCACATAGTGTATTTGACGTCTTAGAAGGTTTAGCATCTTGCTTGTGAATTCACAGTACAAATGTATCAGGAAACCCAAAATATTAAACTATAACTTCTTTTTGAGATACAACAGAGAGATTTTTTATAAAAGTGGAACCATAAACACCAAGATAGCTGTATGTCTTGCTAATATTGTTTTGTTTTGCTTAACAAGAAGGAAGCAAATGTGTCATAAATGACAATTTGATGTATGTTAGTAGATTTGTAAATTATGACAAGTGGATTGATTTTTTTTTTAAAAAACGTGACTATTGTCTAAGAAGGGTAGCATTTTTCCTTTGTTCTTATCTGGAATATTGTTAAGCATAAGAAGAAAATTCAATATTATTTCCAGTCTTGCAGAATTTTAAATATATGGGAAAAAAGCTTCCTTCCCTTCTTTTCCCTTTCCTTCCTGCTCTACTCCTTTTCCTTTTCCCTTTCCCTTTCTGCTGTCCCTAGCTCAGAGAAAATAGTGGATGAATAGGAGTTACAGAAAATAGGTCCAGGAATGATTCTAGGAAGGACCTAAAGTAAACTGCAGCCCAAAGTCCAATTCTGGACAGGAATTTATCTCTCTCTCTACTTGTTTTTTTTAATGGAATTTGGGCAGAAAATGCAAACTCGCAAAACCACAGAGGCTGGAAGGGCATTATAAGTATTACTATCAGCTAAATTTCTCTGTCCTGCTCAACCAAGTGTCAAACAACTCAAGCTTAAATTCAAGCAGCTGGTCCACTTTTCCTGTCCCTTGATCTAATGGGTGCCCTCCATGGGGAAAGGGTCTTTATCCCATTTTCATCTGGGAAAGTCTCATAGAACTGTTTGCACAGCTGGTTAAATAATTCAGGTAACGGTCTTCTATCTTAGCAACGTGGTCAGGACGAATTTTTCAGCCCAGGTTTAATGAAGAGATTTCCTCAGCTAGAAGGTGATTGACAATTTCTCTTTTCACCTTTGCCTGTTACAACTGCAGCTTTTGAGGCTTTTTTTGTGTGTCTATTTTGTCATAACGTTAAAAGGATAGTTTTCGGTCTTTTTTTGTAAACGGGCATTCAGCACACCAGACGTGAACAATTCACCTAAATAGGCCATTCTTGACAGCCATAACTCATCTGCAAAACAACAGGCACACTCTAAATGAAAATCACTGCAGGAAATGTGTCTGTTGGAAAGGGAGCTCAAAGAAATGAATCAACACCTTCCCTCACGATAGCTCGCTCACTTCGGTACGGACAAGTTTTTGATGCTCATTTTCCACTTCATCGCACAACCAGGCAAACAAGCGCAAGTTCAGTGCTTGTGCTGCAGTAAGACTGACCACCTTCACGGCCTAATCCAAAATGACTTCCAGAGACAGGTATCTGGGGGGAGCGGTGCTTTGCAGTGAAAGAAGCAATACATGAATTTATCATGCCGGGGCTGCTGCTTTACTTTTTGCCAGAAGACTGCCGAACTTTTCTCTCGTTGCTGTACGGTGTTGCAATCCTCCCACACCGTGCTGTTTGCTGTGATAAGCATCTGCCATGTATATATTCTCATAAGGATTCACAAAACCAAGAAATCTTTCATAACTTGCATTTCTGACACATACCTTACATGCACAAGAACTCGCATAAATAAATAGCGTTAATGATGGTGCTTTCTAAAAAGCTGGAAGAACAACTCCGGTGTATGTGCAAGGGGGAAGGGGCGCACCGGGAGCAGTGGGATGGAGGCGGTGTGGCTTAAATGAGCAGCTTTATCTGAGGATGGAGCAGATTCCCAGGGCTGGGGGTGCCCCTCAGCAGCGCATACCCTTTTGAACCGAGTGCAGCCAATTCAAGACTGATTGAAGGGGGCTTGTCCTTACGAAGATGAGACTAAATTACAGTAGCCAGGCTTTTATCTACAAGACCTCAACACTCATCCCCCGCTTTTCAACTTCCCTCTAATGGGAATTCACTGCCCCCGAGCCCCGCGGGGTCTGCAGGGGCCGGACTCTGGTTTTTGCCGGAGTGTGCAGAGCCAGCTCCTGCCCCGCAGCAGCTTCCCACGCAGTGTCTTTAATCTCAGGGCTCCCTGAGGCTGCTGGCTTGTTTCTGTGCCACTCCCCCCATTCCCCCCCTTCTTAGCTCATCTATTACTGTACAAATAAACTGTGTGCCTTGTCGATATAAATACCAGAGTATGGCCTTTCAAATAAAAGAAACGTTGGTGTATATATATTTGTATGACAGATTGTCCCTTGCTGTAAGGTCTGCTTACACTATCAGAGCTGACTGCATAGGCCTTTAGTGAAAAAAGGAGGTAAGGCTGGTCTGTTTGGCCAGACATTTTGTTCACAGAATAAGCTGTAATGTTGCTTTTTTCCCCTTAATTATTCTTTTTTTTTTTTTTTTTCATTTTGAAAGGTAAAAACTCTGTGAGGGTGTTTTTACAGGGTCACAAAAGGTGGACGTAATGAACTTATTAAATTGCATTAAGTTTGAAAAGCAAATTTAGGAAAAGGAAAGCAAAATTATATGGCTGTATTTTTTTTTTTCTTTTAGGACAGTGGAATACCGAGATGGTAAACAAATATTGCTAGATTCAGGTTCTACGGTTAATTTAGAATAACATCCTTATTCCTTCGGAGCATGAGTCACACCCAACCAATGCAGGCTTCAGAAGTGACAGACTCTTCCCTCTTTGGAGGGAATTAGTGAACTGCATGTGCCTTGTAGGCTCCCTAAAGAGCTGATCAGTCGGGCCTCACCGGGGACATCAAGGAAGACCAAATCTCTTGATGAGGCTTGAAAATGAGGAATGTGTGTTCGAATACAGCATGACTGAAAACAGAGTGCTGCCTTTTCACATGCAGTCTGGAGCTGCCCTTCTACCTTCACCACACCGGGTCC
Organism: Aptenodytes patagonicus; assembly: GCF_965638725.1. Taxonomy (NCBI): domain Eukaryota; kingdom Metazoa; phylum Chordata; class Aves; order Sphenisciformes; family Spheniscidae; genus Aptenodytes; species Aptenodytes patagonicus. The sequence goes on from NC_134952.1 coordinate 38,165,450, forward strand.
CCCGTGAAGTGAGTGTAAAGGAGAGCGAGCTAGCTTGGCTACAACCTCCCTGACTTCTGTTTGACGAAGATTAACGTAGGACAAGAATACTAACATGTCAATAACTGAAAAAATGGTATTATTAAGTCCCTGATAAAGCCAGAAGCGAAACGGATACTTTCAGGAGCCTGATCAGAGCTGACTGGATTGACAATGCAGGACATATATGTCATTAATAGGAACAATACTATTTTTTTGCTGAACTATCCTTACTTCTAAGTGCTTCCCAAAACCACAGAGACATCACATGCTGATTTTCTTGACAGAAATCAAAGCACTTCCTCCTTTCTCATCATGTAAGATGTAATAATGTTGATATGTGTCTTCAGTGTTGCTATTTTGATATTATTACCTATTCAATGGTTTCTCAGTTCTGCTTTTATTACTTAGCCTAGTTCTAAGGACAAAGAACAGTAAACATTCAAGAATGAAGAAATGGGCAAACGTCTCTTAGACGAGATATACTACTGATACCAGAGCAATCAGGGGACACACTACAGTTCTCTAAAAAATTTAATTTCTAAAAAATGGTATCTACTAATGGATTATTTTTAACATGGCTGCTTTGTTATTAAGCAGGTTGAGTCTGAAACAGCAAGTTTGTGTGCTCCACTGTCAGCACAAGACTGAAGTATGTAACAGCATGTTGTATTATAATTATGAAATTTACTGTAAAGTTGAGTTACAGTTCCAGTTTAGAAAATTGTGAGATCATAACCTCTCTTCTTAGTAAAAGGAAGTTGAGGTTAGAAGTTTAAAAAATATCTTTAATGATTTATCTAAAGAAGAAACATGGTTAAGTACGGTCAGCAAGCACAACTGTCACTAAGCTCCTCTCAGAAATTGCATGTTGCATGAAACATGGGTATGTATTTGTGTAGTATTGATGTATCTAAGGGAAGGTTTAAAAAACCATGTCATTCTTCAGCTTGTGGCCATGCACAAATCGAACATGTCAGCTTGATATTTTTCCCTACAAGCTCTCTTTGGGTCGGGGGAATACTTAGCTTGTTGGAATAGAGGGAAGTGTTTTAATCACCTTTTGGCCAGCCTTGCCTCCACGGGTTTACATGAAATGGTGAGAGAGGGTTATGCCTACTAAAGTTTCAATTTGTGCCATGTTGAGAGGAGGAGAAGCACCAAATCTTGACTACCAGAGAACCAGCTAATCCCTGAAATGTGCTTTAAGGGAGAAATGTATGTATTGCATGCTGCATTGAGACAGGCAATGTGGATAAAGAGGCACTTATGCAAGGACTGGATATCTCAAAAATATTCCCAAAAAGAGAGTTCAGAGACGGTTAAGAATGGAGAGAGTATGTCTTTTGTTGCTTGAGTAAATATAATATGGGAAGATTAAAGACATTGCACTTGTAAGTCATGGTTTGCAATCAAGGGCTCGTGTGATGCCACAAAAGTCAATGCAAGAATATGAAAACTGGCTGAACAAAACTGTTTTAATGAGTTAATTACTTTATAGCCACTACGTCTTAGACTGATGAAGCAAGAAGCAGCAGTAAAAGCGGAAGGTATAGAAGGTTGTTGATGGTAAAAGGAGAAAGATATCTAAAAAGCACTATGATACCAAGGACATTCAGAGAATACTGTTTAGAGATGAATAAAACATATAGATTACAATTTTGTACAAAGTTCTGGTATTTGTAAGAAAACAGAATCAAATTAGAATGAAAGCCCCAAAATTGCAAGAAAAAAGACTAGGCATTTTTAGATATTCATACTACTGAAACATAAATGTAATAGAAAAATGAACACAAATAGAAACACAAATGTTATAGGAAAATAAAACCCCACAAATGTTACAGGAAATGGTACAGAAATATTAATTATGAAAACTGAATTGTGAACATCTTAATATACAGTAAAAGTGCAAGTGAATTGACACTACTATTGGGGGATAATTTTTATCTGATCAAGATTAACTACTTACTTTTATCTAAATTAAACCTTTCAGTAGAAGTTCCATGGAGTTTTTGCAAGCCAAATCTCAGTATTTCCAGGTCAGACTCCACAAGCAATGCATTAAGATAAAGCAAGAGGAAACTGCAAAATATCATCTGTTCCCTGTTGCCAAATGCCGACAGTTACAGATGATGCGCCTGGTACGTGGGGAAACTAAACAATTCCAACTGCATCACACAGTTTTAAGGAAACCACAGCACTGAATGCATTAATAAAGGTGTAACATGCAAAGGGTGATACTCTGCAGCACGCAGTAAAAATAGATTTTTACCTGTGATTCTCTCTAGTCTATAAAATTACCGTAGGGATTTCACATTCTGTGTGATTTCACCACCTTTCCAGAATGGCTGGAAAGCTTGTTAATTTAACTGTGGGAGCAAAGTAAACTTGTAAGGGCTCTGCTTGCTAATGTCACTCTCTTTGATTTCTGTTGCATTCCCTTGGAGACAAGAATTGAGCTGGAGAGGGAGGAGGGGAAGGAGAAGACAAATGAGCTCAGGGCATGAAGTGCCTGGGGAAGCATTGGATGGACTGTCAAGAGATACAAGAGGGGATTGAGAAGAAATGCACCGCTGGGAAAGGAAAAGGCAGGGAAACCAAACATGCCTTAGAGAAATGATGGGAGACATGGGAAGGAGGAATATACAAGGTAAGAAAGTAAGGAAACATAGTAGGAGGGCAAGGTCTGGAGAGCAAAAAAGAGACATGGAAGAAAGGCAGTGAATTTGCAGGGAGGAGGAGGAGGCGTCTTGGTCTGGATCAGATCTGCCTGCTGATATTGCTCCTAAAAGGAGAGGAAGGCAAGAGGAGAGAAGGCAGGAAGGAGGTAAGAAAGAGTAGCTATTGGAATTAATTCACCGCTAAGGGAGGTGAAGGTGATCCAAGTTTAACCAAAGGGGTTAGAGGAGGCCAAAGGAGAGCACATGCAGCCTGCACCTTCCAGGGGAGCTGTGAGATGGAGAAACAACTGCCTCTGTACAGAGCAGCCTGCAGAAGCACCTGGGCTGGGACCACCAGGGACAGATCCCAAACACCTGACGCTGGGCTGACCACAATTTGTCCTAAACCACCTCTAAGGACTATGTAGCTGTTAGAGATGACCGGAGTGCCAAGCACACCAGTGCGCATGGAGACTGCAACCTTAGCAGCACAGCCCAGCCCCAGCAGGTGCTGCCCAGACAGCTAAGGCTGTCTTCTTGCCCTGGAGGGATCCTCCCTCTCAGAGCAGCCTCTACCAGTTCCTCGAGCAACCTGAGGAGCACAAAGCAGCCAGAGGCTGGTAGGGCAGCAGGCCAACCATTCAACCAAAGACTTCGCTGTAACCTCCTAGCTGAAGTGACACAAAGTAGTCATGGAGCAAGCTGAATGAGAGCAGTGAGGTTGTGACAACCCCTTAAGCGCATGCTCAGCTTCCAGCGGCTCCCAGGGAGTAACTCAGGATAGTGACATGATTCAGAAGAAGTGGGGCTGAACAAGATGCTTGGGACCTTCTCAGAGGGCTGCCTTATGCTTCTGGTCAGATTAAGTATCATGAGTAATAGCAACTTTCTCTCTGGAATAATTTGCCCTCTTGAGCATCGTCAAACTTTCAATTAATAGCGAGCTTTTTACCCATTTTCAGCTGAATTTAAAGCCTGGCTGGCAACTGCTGGCATGCAGAGACCTGGGGTTGCAGGCTGGGGGCGGGTCTGACCTCCTACACGACTGAGTGATTGCACAGCGGCACTTCCAAGGCTTTTTAGGAGTTCACTTCTGATACTTCAAAAACTTAGGTCCAGAGAAAATGCTCCTTCTGTGCACCTGGCTTAGCTCTCTGTATGTGAAAGCAGAATGGAAACTGCTGCACAAAAATAATGTCATATAGGCTACCTAGGAAGTGTCACTTCCAAAATGCTAATATGCATAAAATTAGTTCAACTTTTAAGACTTATTTGTTTAAATGTTCATATTATGCATACATAATATGCAGTTATACTTAACAGTTTCCATCTCAGATATCTCACAATTTTATAACAACAGAATTTGATTAGGCTGATTACTCTTATGCCTTGTTTAATATTATAATTTCATTATAAAACCTAATCTGGAGGACTTTTAGCTTCATATGGCTCCATTGGTTTTTTAGTATGCGTGTATTTTCAATCGTTTTTGTGAATGCTCTTTTAATATCTTTTTTATTCAGCAATTTTTTAGACCTTCGATAACAGATAACAGTTACTACAAATTTTATTAACAGTAGTTTACAGAAGTATGCATTCTTGAAATATAAAGTGTCAATTTTGATCAGCAAACTATAACCCTTAAAAAAATAGGAATTTAGAAATCCATTTTGCCATAAAGATATTAAAAAAATCAAAGTCTGTAAACAAATACACAAAAGAGATTATATGATATCCCACATAATTCAAGTCAGTACTTGCAATTTTCACTGTAAAAACCACAAAGAGTGTAAAAAAAAATATTTCCTGTATGTCAGTCCTTCCCTTCTTCAGGCAAAGTGGAGACTAAATAAAATAAACTCCAGCTTAATTAGCGTCCAGACTAAATGAAATAAAAAAGTAAACTTCTTTTGGATCTGGTATTAGTGTGATTTAGACTGTGGAAAAAAGCCATGAAAAGAAACAAGTCCAAATGCTTTAATATGTGCTAGAGCAGTGATTGCCAATTTTTGGGATACAGTGTTTTTTCAAAGATTTCCTCTTTTCACTGAAAAATTGTTCTAAAAAAGGAAAAAAAGATTAAATAGTCTTCATAAATCTGCTCTGAAATCACTGAGAACTCAACTGAAATGATCTAAGTTCTTTGGATCCACGCTCCAGTTGTACAAAGAGATTTGCACAAGAGACTAGTTAACAAAGCTATTACTGAATTGGCTCCAAAGACTTTTTATTACTAAAAATGCAGTATTTTTACTCCAGTGTAACTTCTGCCATTTAAACAGATGTGTGACAACCAAAGAGTGAAACAACCCAGCCACACTCAGAGCTAGCTGAAAAATGACATTTCTAGTCCACTGGAAATTCTAACAGTTGAAAAGTTTTAACTCTGAGTGGGAAGAAAGTCTAAATTCACCATGGAACATAAATTCTATCCCCTTCCCAAAATATTTTGAGAATCTGAATAATACAATAGAGTAAATAAAATACATAAATAGACTCCGATATTAAAAGAAAATGCATCCAGCAATGAAACTGAAATACTTTGCTATTACTAAAATAGAACAAGGAAGTCAGAATGATTTCTTCTCCTAATTTCTTACTCCTTGCCTGACGTTCAAGGGAAACCTTTCTGTTTTAACAAGACTTCATTTTTTTTCAACAGAAAACTGTTCAGCTGAAAATTTTTTAGCCCACACTACCTACAAATGTGAATAGGTAAAAGCTGGGACGGAGATACACACACACACACACACGTATGTACATCATGTCACCCCCACACAAGCCCTGATACGATACACATGGTTTCCATCCATTTTGGCAATAGTAGCAGAAGCCTCTGGAAACACAGCCCAGTCAGATTTAATGTTACAAATCATCAGCACTGAAAAGCAAAGTCACGATAATGCTTGCTGATCCTAGAATAAAAAATGGCAAAATAGTCATGTTCATATCTACTTTTTCTTCAAAAGGGAAATATACAGACACAAATTTGGTGCATGGGGATTTTATGTTAAAAAGAAGTAAGCAGCTATGATGCCCGATGGATGTATTTTAGAATGCTGTTTTGGCAAGAAAAATAACATGGTGCTTTTTTTTCGCTTATTCCCTGTAGCTTTACATAATCAGTGCAATTTTTTATTTTTGGTATTAACTTGTACAGGGCATCATAGAAAACATGACAGGAAGGGACCTTGAGAGGTCATGTGGTCCAACCCCTACCCCAAGGCAGGATCTGCTCTTCCTGAGTTAGTCCTGAAAGATGTCTAATCTGTTCTTAAAGACAGTCTGTGAAGGGCAAGGGGTCACTATCGTTGTCTGTCTGCTCCAGGGCTCCAAAATCTTCACCATGAAGTTTTTCTAAATGTCTAATCTGAATCTTCCTTGTTGCAATTAAACAGATTACTTCTTCACCATGGCTACGGGGAGGAGATTAGTATCTTTGCTTCCCCAAAAGCCTCATACACTTGCAAATTTGGGGTGAGTGAAGTTGCCTAGCTTCTCCCTAATTATTTCAGCTTGGGAATTCTAATGAGACATTGGTCGGAGGTAATTGTTTAGGAAGTGCATAAACAGCAGTTTGGAAATAATACTAATACTTACCGAAGGGAATAGCCTGCCCTTTGGGTTCTCTGTAAGCCAGCTGGACATAACCTAACTCAGACCAGAAAGTCTGCATGAAAGCAGGTCAGGTGTGAAAGATGGCTATTTACAGACACAGTAAATAACAATGTACTTCGTGATACACAGTACTCTAGATTCTACCTATGATGAAAAATATAGACCTATCAACCACTTAATAGTGAATATAATATCCACTTTTTTGTGATCATGCAGACGCCATTAGGATACATTCAGGAGCCATCAGCTACTTCTGCAGTACACCACAGTAGGCTACACAGAAACTACAGGCAACATGGTGAGAAATTACTGCCCTGATTAAAACTCTGGGTCCTCAATTAGCCAGTATGAATGCCAGCATGATTTAAAGTGCCTGCTGTACCCAGCAGATGCCTTAATTTCAGTAAGGGACTTCACTATCCCCCAAATTGACTGCCTTGCCCAGCTCGCCTGCTGGAAACAAGTGGTTGTGTGTGTTACAGTTAAACACCGAATTTACTCTCTGTGGAAATGGATGACTATTCCCAGCCCATCCGAAGCTGTGCTTTGGTCTCTCAGCATACAGGACAGGGCTAACTCATGAGAAGGAGAACACATGTCCTCCCGACCGAACAGTTTCTCATGTCTCTGTGTATCCTCGCTGTGCTTCTGTGTCCTCTTGGCAGGACCTAAAAAGATACGCAGCGGATGCACCAATGCACAATTAAGTATTACAGACGTGCGCTAATGCTTTGGGAACGTGCCCACTACCAAAGCCCTGCCAATTTACAGATTATTGTAAGAATACCTTAAAACTGGCAGCAGCGCCATTCCACCTGCTGTCTTTGTTAGGGATCAGCATTTCTAGCCCTGTCTCCACTTCAGGACACAATATGCAGTGAAGCAGCACCTGCTGCTCTTGTGTCTCTGACGGGCATATGTAAAGGCTGGAGAGTAGATACAGGTGCTCAGAGTCCTCCTGCACACTGCCTCATCCAAATGTACGCTGACAGAAACGTGAACTTATCTCAGAACACAGATGTTTGGCTTTGCTGCCACTGCCTGACACCGGCACTTTATTTTCTTTATCATGTGTGTTGAATTGAAAGCTTTTTTTTAGGCCCTGACCTTGGCAGCAGTTGCTACTGCATTTCATCATAAAGATAGGAGAAAAGAAGAGGGGAAAAAAAAGAAAAAGGAGAGGGACTTACTGGATTTTCATGATGCCCTTTGTAATCCTGAATACTTCAGCTGAGGGCCCTCTAACACTTTTACTTATCATACTAACTCCACATCTTCCACTCCTCCATAGACACATTTTTACCCAACCTTAGCACGTCTTTCATGTGATTTAAAAATACACATATTTTTCCAGTTGACAGAGATGACTGGAAAAAATCTGTGTTAATTCTAAATCGTTCTTTTTTGAAATAAATTGTTTGTGTTTTAAGCTGCATTTTTGTTACATTTTGTTTGGCCTATCAGTTTATAGTTCAGCTCATCTGGGGATGAAGTTGGCTATAAAACCCATACGTGATCTCTCAGGCTCTACTAGTTTATCTATAAATTGTCATGTCCTTCCTTAGTCAATGTAATTGAGGATTCTGTAAAATGTTTTGCTAATCTGGCTGTTGTGAACAGGCATTGATGACTTAATGACTGTAACACAGGGTAAAGCAATTCACTAAAAAGATTTTTTTCTGAGGCTGGAAAAATTACAAGTCCTACTGTTCCACTAATACCTCCTGCTGTTGTGCTCGCACCTGCACACCACACGTTGCTGGTGATCTCTGTGTTTTCAGTTTATTCCTACAGGAATGACATTTCCCCCCACAGCCCACATTTCTTTTCTCAGCTTCCTCTGCCCGGGTCCACCTGTGTGAAAGCCTGCTGTGTCATCCAAGAGATCCTTTCTGCGTATTCGCCACTCAGTGAAACACAACCTTTTACAACTTCAAAAAAGTATCCACCCAACCTTTTTTTTTTGGGTAAAAGACTATGCAGACATGCTTTTACTTAGAAAAAAAGAAAGAAAAAAATATTGAGCAGTAAAGAAATTTCTTGTCGGTATTTGCTGCTGAACAATGTCAATCTAATGAGCAAATGGGATGAAAATCTAGTTTTTTCATGCAAATCTACAAAATTGTGGTTGTCTGAGTTACAGCTTTCTTGACAAGAGTGAGATGTCTCACTATTATTTCAATATATAAAACTGAAATTCAAAATAATGAATTTAAAATTATTCAGACCCAATGTTTAGAAGAAGTCAGACAGAGGAAGACAGCATGGGAAACAAAAAGTATCTTTCTGTGCTTTTTGTTATCAAGTGCCATCTTTACATTTACTTTATCAGTCTCCAGAAATATTTCAAATGGTACTGTACAACTCAATAAAACTATAAGGCATCTGACTTTATTTTATGTACTTACTCAAAAAAAGTGGTCCATCCAGTCTCATCGCTTTTAGTTGCCAGAAGTCCACTGTTGCCATGGTAGGTAAATAAGACAAGCTCCTGCCCTTGTGCAGTCATGCTTTTCAAACACCCATTAGTGCCTATCGTCAACCAGATGACTTGGTTATCCGGAGAGACCACTCTTACTGGCATCCGGTTGGGATCCCGTCTGATACGAAGAGTGTTCCCATTGCTATCCGTTACCGCAGTAATATCATTATCATTACTGTAGCTAAAATTGTACAGATAGTCTCCGGTGACTAAGCTCACAGTGTACTGGTGAGTACCATTGACATCAAAGATATAAAGTTCTTGGTCAGTTGGAGAAGCAACTTCATAAAAGTTCACTGAATTCAATAAGGGTTTGTTCTTTGACACAGCCCGTATCCTAATATTTCCCAGATCAGCAATATACAGTGTGCCATCCGGAGACACAGCTAAGGAGGAAGGGGCATTAAGTTTGGCATCTTTAGCATAGCCATCTCCATTTTGATAGCAGTCACAGTTAACATCATTTTTGCAATCGCACTCTGAGGGTATTCCAGCAACTAATGAGATCTCTCCATCAGTTGTGACCTGTCTTATCCTATTAATCTTTTTTTCATCAGTTTCTGTAATGTAAAGTACCCCACTGTAGGACACGGCAATGGCAGTTGCTGACTCTAGCGTGGTCTGTACAGCGTGCTTTCCCACTGTGTACTCCACTCCAGGAACCTGGCAATGCATTGGCCTCCCCGCAGCAATGCGAACCTGACGGTTTTCAGTGATCTGCAAAACTACGTTGTTATCCAAAACATAAATGGAGTTATCCATTGGGTTGATAGCTAAATCTGTAGGCCATTCCAGACGAACCTTAACAAAGAGAAGTGTTTTGTTAAACAGTTAACCAGTGCAGATTAAATTCACCTTCCATTTTAGACACTGCTATAAGGATATTTTTCATCTGCTGTAACCAATCACGACAAAAAGACTTCTATGAAAATACCTGCAGCAAACTAAGGCTTTTCAGGGAAGCAAGGGGAACAATGTTCAGACATCTATTTTATTGAAAAAAAGCCAGTTGCATTGGAACTGTACTATAGGTTGAATTTCCCCTCCAATAAATGCTATTTTTTTCTGTATCACAAATGCATAAATAAAAATAGAGACAGATATCGAACTCTAAATACGTACTTTAAGGACAGTACCCATCTTTTATTCTTGTAATAGCAAAACCAACTTACTACCTTCCAAATTACGAAACACCGTACTGTTCTCCATTTTTAAACATACCACCAGTGATGTCCCTTCTTACCTACGCAAGCTTCTTGAGACAAATAGAAAAATATGTTCTTTTCTATATATCCTCTCATTCACTCTAGTAGGCTAAGGATGTTAGTGATTCAGAAAACATCAACATGCCAAGATAGTTCTAACGGATCTGCCACTCCCCCAGTATTTACTACCAGACTTAATGTTTCCTGCTGATAGTTTTGCTGTTCTAAACTAAACTGAACTTTACGGGCAGAAAAATTGAATACAGCAGCATTTATAGCTAAGAGAATACACTGTGATTCATGCCCTTGGAATAGGTTTCTTTCTCTCCAAATTCTGCTGTTAAATATCCATTACACACTCCACCCAGTTTTATTTTAAGGGGGCAAGAAAGCTGCATTTGCATTTCTGGCCCCAGCTCAGCTTTCCAAATTAGCAGCAGCTAAAATGTACCTGGCTGATGTGCATGCTGGTATCACAGGTTAGAGGTCGTGCTGAGGTCAGGTCATTGGAGCCAAGCAAAGTAGATATTATTCCGTTCTGATCCACTTTTCTGATCATGGTCCCATCAACAAAGTAGATTAACCCGTTCCTGTCGATTGCTATTCCTTCAATGAAGAGAATAAAAATTAGTTTCTTGTACTAGCAGTGAATATATTATCCATAACAAAGGGCGTAACTGGTATGTATCTAGTGGAAATTAAGGGCAGAAAATATGGTCTTAGGCAGTAGGTAGTAAAACAGCTTGTAAACATATTTTGCATAATAAACCAATATTCAGTATGAAATCTACTACTGTCGATCACATTTGCTGTTCATTTGCTGTTGTGTGTTGAGAAGGGCCTAGCTTTTAAGTTAACCTGAAAAATGGGGTAAGTGGGACCAAAAGCAACACTGATTTTAAATCTTCACCGTTGCCTGCCAAACACATAATCTAAATGATCATTTAAAAATGCTCAATAACCATGAAAGCCAAATATTTCCTAAAAAATCAACCCAGGTCCCCTGTAGCTCTCCTCCTCAATGGTCTTTCCAGTTGGAAAAAATTACTCAAAACCACATTTTTGAACCAACTACTGGGTTCAGTAATTAAACACGATCATGCCCCCTGCTCTGAACTTTCATGTGATTTTGAAAGTTACGGAGGGATAACTCTTTTTACCTTTAGGGCTCATGAGAGTTGCCTCCACCGCCTTGCCTCCATCACCACACCTTGCCTCATCAAATGGAAGGCACTGCTCTCCTGTTCCTCCTATTACCTCAGCATTTTTGGTCAGGTCTTTCACACCTGTGAGCGACTTGGGCCGATAAATCCTGCGTGTGTTTGTGTCGGAAACGTACAAATCTCCCGTCACGGGGTCAGTTGCGAGGTAGTATCTGTGAGCTGGGTTGTTGCTGTAAAACGGATATACATTGCATAGGCTGTAATTAATTGCACCGAACATTGGATCGAGAAGAAAAGGCTTCAGTTCATACGCAGTGTGTAGTAAGGCATAAATAGGTAAAACCCAGGGTGATGCTCCAGGCATACGCGGCACAGGTGATGGGGCCCCAAAACCTTTCTTGGTTCTCATTTCTTGCCTGTGTCACAGGCAGTCCAATCTAGACTACTCATCCTTTTGGGACAGAAGATCCATTTTGTCCGTGATGCTCACAGGCCTGTTCTATGGTCTTTAATTAGAGACAGCTCCCGTCTCTGTAATAGGCCAAATCAAAATACTGGAGTCTAAAAAACTCCCCGGCTTTCTGGGAACCTTTATCCAGTTCCAAACTTTGCAGCAGAACCCCAGCCCTCGCTTACACTTTGTTGCTGTTATCATCCTATCTGTTTTATGATGATTTCTATAAGGCTGCTGGGGTGGATGGTTTATATAATTCATAAACAGATAAGGCAGAGTTCATATTATTAGTTCACAGGCAAGAGATAAGACATCCTTCATAAGTATTTGTTTAATCCACTGCTTTCAACGCCGTGATACGCATGATTTAACACATTAGGAAATGTCATCTTTTCCACCAGAGCACTGAGCAGAGCTTTTCCGTTCTTCTTAATTCAGAGTCATATTTCAAGTAACTGTACACATTGGCACAAAACCACTAACTATGCCAACACAGTCTTTATTACAGTGAAAATATATATTGCTAACCATTTTCCCAGAAACGTACATTTTGCCTCTCCACTGGTGCCACATAATTGAGAATTACTGTCTTTTCTCCCCTGCTGGTGAAAAAAACAGCCCTGGAGAGTACCTTTTCGGTTGATGTATTATGATGTAGAAACTTAACCCACTGCAGTTGGGATTCCTGACCTAATTTATGGCAGGAAGAGCTGAAACAAGGCCATGTAAATACAGGAGGTAATTTCAGATGCTCTCCTAATAGATTGAAGCAGAGTGTCAGAACAGTCAGTCCCACTTCTGATGTTTGCAAAAGCGCTGCTTAAACAGATCTACCAGTCTTGGTGATAGCCAAACATCTGTTCGCAGAATGCTATACTGCACGTTTGGTAAACACATAACTGTGCTAATGTAACACATTTTTATGTACTGCCACTTGGAACAAGGAACAAGAGACCAACAGGAACAACTTGTGAACAAATTATGTCTTTTAGCAGGGACAGATTTTTATAGCTATCCAATTACAAAAACACAGAAAAAATGTGTTACATAAATAGGATTTTCTTTGGTTTTAAGACTTTTAACATGTTGCTTCAGAACGAGGAAACCAAGTGAAGCAGACTAATGCAATCAAATACACAGTGATTAGCACCTCTTAAAAAGCTCTGCTATAGAGCTGTGTTGTACAGCATGTCTGAAAACAATTAAATGTAGGCTTACTTTAAATTTGTCTGTTAAAAATCTATTATTGCCAATGTGCTAAATCGTTGAAAGGTATTTTCAAAACCTTAATTTACGCAGAGATCATTTAATATGATCACTATGTAGTGTACGAATTATTTATACCTCTACAGACTGCAAATTAAATTATACCCATTTACATGATTACTTTGGTCTTTAAGAAACTTTGCAGACACTTCAAATATAAACACATTGCAAAACGTAAAATGTGCCATTAAATTTTACTTCATCGTAATTTAAAATAAAGTCCTTTCTTATACTACTAAAATCTAAATTAAAGTACTTCTCTCCAACTCATCTAACATTGCCTCAATCATATTTTTCAATTGTTGGAATAAAGAGTCATCAAATCAATAACTAAATAGTTTATGCCTAGCAGTTATTTCTTTCTAAAAAGAATTTTTAAAGCTGTTTTCTTCATAAATATGAAAACATTTCTCTATTTTAATTAATTCTAACAAAAATGACAAAGCTCTTCTTATTTGGGATAAGTTCTCATAGTGAGTACTGTATCCTCACCAAAACAAAAAGATTCAGCTGATAATTTAAGGATAGTTTCTCATTTTATAAAAAAACTCCAAAGTTTGGGAGTGCATAGGATATTATTATTGAATCAATATAAACTCTCCAATTTGTCATATGTAGATGTCTAATGGCTCCTTTCTGAGATAATACAACAGGCTTAACTTCAGCGTTTCTTTTCAAGTGAAGGTTAAAAAGCTGAGGCAGCTTTAGCTGATAGAAAAGCCCCATTAATTCACAGGAGCAAGGTACAATCTGAGGAACTGAATAAATGTCCAGTGAAAACCACGTTTGTTTTCTAGCCAGAAAACATCTATGCACACTATGCAGATCTCAAAAATAGTACAGGGATAAGCAGCCAGCAGCTGGAAAGCTGCACAGAGTTTATTCTATTTCATTGTAGCTTGAAATAATATTAAGCTTCTGCCTTCTACCAATAACAACAAACGCAAAGAAGTAAAATCCACAGTCAGTGACTTCTTGACTCATTCAGTATCGCCTAATTGCTGTCAGTAGCTCTGAAAAACATGCAGTTACATACCAACAGGGGCTCCTATAAAGACAAATGACTACAAATTAACTTGTTCTGTCTATGCCAAGTAATAGTAACAGTGCTTCGAATTTGAAATGCACACACACGTGTGCAAATACATACACACACACGCGCACAGAGCTATAATAATCTATTTCCCATTGCATAATTTTATCTTGCTTACACTGATCTTTTAATTCTTCAGCTGTCAGATCACCTGCATTACTCTCCAGGCACGAATTTTTTAAAAATAATCTTCCTGCTTCAGTCCCCCTCTCTCCCCCATTCGCTCTGTGCCTTCCAAACCATATACCCTCAAAGCTGTTTTTAGGTTTTGCTGAACTTTTTTCTGGCTCTTTACAGACTTGGGATACCGCCATAGCCTACAAATGACCTCCCTGTCTTCAAAGTCCTTCTAAAAATTACTTCTTCCATGAATGCCTATCAGCATTAATCACTCACAGGCAGCAGTGTGTATAAAGACATCAGTTCAGCTTTGAGATTTAAAAAATGTTAGGTCACTGGTACATGAGGGGATAAATTTGATCTGCATTGTCTTTCTAATTTAGAGTACGGGCTCCTTGAGGTGGGAGGCACATCACTCTGTGCTGAAGCACTGTGTTTATAGGTGAGGAAAGTTCAATGCTTGAATAGATCTGAACTGAATCTGAACTAGTATTTAGCCTTGTTCATTAGTTTTACTTGGGGAATGCATATTTTAGTGCATTTTCTTAGTTTCGATACCTAGTAATTATATATTGCAAAGTGGTCTGTTGAGGGCTGTTTTCCAAACTGCAATTTAAATAGAAATCTCCTCAACATTTCACAGGGCTCTGCATGACTTTGCATAGGCAAAAGAAGCTACTTGGTCTCACGGTGTGTCCTTAATATGGGGAACCCATGGCCACAGGATTTGGTGGATCCTAAAAGTTTACGTGTTAAATAAAAATCAGCTAAATTAATAGAATCAAAAGCTGTCAGGGGATATTAAGCATAAAGATGCCACTCTTGGCTTAGGAAGCCCCTGAGCAGCAAACCCCTAAGGCTAAGAGTGGACACTGGGAAAATGTTGTATGAGGGAGAGAAAACTCAAACTTGTAGTAGACTGTGTCAGGCTGCACAGTGGGCTCTACACCCACTGCCCACTGGCTCCACAACAGCTCCTGCAGAGCCAGTTCTCCACGGTCCTCTATGCCTCCTTCTGCCTCAGGAGGAACCCCCACCTTCACAGCTGATACACGAGCCTGTGAAAATGCTGTTACACTAATTTGTGCAATATGATTGCAATTTCGCTACCCAGAGCTTCCGCATGTGTAGGCATGAACAAAGGAGAAAAGCTTCAATGTTCTCCTTCACCAACTTTTCTT
Organism: Aptenodytes patagonicus; assembly: GCF_965638725.1. Taxonomy (NCBI): domain Eukaryota; kingdom Metazoa; phylum Chordata; class Aves; order Sphenisciformes; family Spheniscidae; genus Aptenodytes; species Aptenodytes patagonicus. Next base: position 38,180,710 of record NC_134952.1, read on the forward strand.
ACATGCAGGGATCTAGTTTCTGAAACGCCGCAGTTGAGCCTGTGACCACAGTTCTGCCAGAGGTAGAAGAGGGCGTCGCTACTAAATCACAGCAAAACAAACCTCACTACGCGTCCGTTCCTTAATCCCGTTTGTCCATTCCAAATTGCCATTTTGAGTATTATTCCGTATTCCATACATTTGCCGACAATGTCTTATCCAGCTGCAATCACAACTTTGTGATACCATACGGCATATAATTCTTTTAAAAGCAGTGGAACAGATGTAAATTAAACATAATAGTGAAAACCTAAAACCACCAAATAGAAGACATTGCCTCTGAGTCACACCTGGAAAATAACATAAAACCAGCTAGACTGCGCATCAACTCCCGATTCTGATCATTAGTGCCGATGCAAACACCTTATTTAGTTATGGAATTTTTTGCCTAACATGTTTGAAACATACTTTTTTAAACATAAAACCCTTCCTCATAAAGAAGTATGTCCAAAGCAAAGTGAATTTTAAAAAAAGGAGAACTGAGATACGACTCTCTGGGATTTATTTAAAAACAAGGAAGGAAAACGATTGGCAGCAAAAATGGGAGAGAAAGGGACCAGCGGGGCTGCCGAGCCCCTGTACTTAGCAGTTCCACCACAAAGCCTTGCAGGGTTTCATGTATCCAGCAAGATTTTAGCATAACTCTGCTTTTGTCTCCTTATCAGCACCGGCTGCTGTGGCACAGCAATTCTAAGCATCTACCTTCTTCTCTTCTGTTCTTGCCACTATTGTAGTGATGCCAGGACGGATGAATGCTGTACTACAATCCTTCTGATTACTATTGTTTTTATGACCAGTCATGATTCTTGGTGTACTTTAAAATCTTAACTCCTAGAGTTGTGTTATTATGGGACAACTTCAACTTTCATTATTAAGAGAAGTTCACCTTTAAAGAAACAAATGTGTTAAATGTGAGCCTGAAAAGATTCAACATCAAAAGGCTAATGAAATGAACTCACTTGATACTTTTATAATTTTATTACTTATATGCCATTCTCATTGTATTTGGGGTATCTGATTAATGAGTGAGTTTTGATAGGATCAGCAAAAGTGCTGCCAGCAAGGCATAGAAGTGAGCAGAGATGAGGGGACAGCGAAGGAGGGCAGACACAAGCATAAAAAGAAGCCTGGCTGTGGACAGAGAGTGATGAGAAAAGAGGAACTCGTATCCGAAAGGACGATACAGCCTGACAGCTGACATAACTAAAACATATGAACTCATTATTTTTGAAAAATACTCCTCTTTTCTAATAATACATCTCAGAAATGACTTCCCCATTATAAGCATTCATTTGTTAAAAAAGAAAAAAGAACAGTTAAAATATAAATCTTCTTTAAGGAATGCTTACCTATGTCTAAAATCTTTATTTCTTGGTGGGAGCAAGTAAAAAAGAATAGAAAAACATTATTAGAAAAACATTCAGAAAGGATGTTAAAAGATGAAAAGAAGGCAACATTTACAGCTCTCGTTAGTGAAGTGGTGAATGATCGCCTTTTGTCTGCTCATGTCGACTACGCAGGTTAACTCTTAAAATCCACAGAATAATTACTTTGGGTAGATTAAATTCTCACAGATTACATAAGCATAGTTAAAATATTTTACCAGGGTAAAATTTTTTCACTTCAGTTTTAAATACTTTTTCAAATGTATTAAAATCTTTTGACTTGACTTTTTTTGTTCCCAGAAGCATTTGGAAACTCTAACTTACACAATGTCAGAAATCTATTCCATACTTTAGTTTGCAACAGTAATTCACAACTCCAAAAGTCCGAGATGAGAAAAAAACATACCTTAGCTCCAGAACACTAGTTACATTTCCAGATGGGAATATCCGCCGAACATAGTTGAAATCCCCCACGTAAAGACTGCCATCTATCCCACAAGCTAAGGCAACCGGAGCCAATAATTTATTACCATCAGCTTGACCGTTACAACTTGGACAGGAGATGCTGCGTCGTCTTCCATTGCCCATAATGCTACTAACAACTGGGGGTTGCTGCGATATGAATTGATTTTCACCATTTCCTTTGTAGAGGATTCCTGGCAGATAATATAAAAAACACAAAATAATAAAATAGTTTATAAAAACTTTGAATGTATGTACATAAAATGATGCATAAGTTTTCTAAATATTCTTTCAGTTGATTAATATAATTTAATGGACTTTTAAATGTTTCACCACCATATTTTTCTCAGTGCAAGTAACAGAACTTTATTAAAACATTTGTAGTTATATTTAAGTCACAGGCACACTAAAATACACACAAAGCATTAAATTATCTTGTACATAAAATGTAGTAGAAACACTAAATGTACTAGCATTTAAAACCCAAACAAGTTTTCAGTCATTCTTATTTTTAAATGTTAATAATTTTAATAGTTATAATTCAGAATAAAAACTGTCATGTTGAAGGAAATGCAAGGTGTACTGAATGAAATCAAGGTCTGTGTTCCTAAATCCTTACAGTTTCAAAATTCCCCAGAAGTGATTGAAATTCCAACTGTGCACATATTGTAAAAAAGAAAAAAATTGTATTTGCAAATTGTATTCCTAAAGTCCTACTATAACTAATTATGAATATGATGTCAAATGTAATCTAAAGTGGATTACTGCTGCAAATTGTAAATATTAATTAAAGAGCTACTTCAAAAAGTTGGAGATTGCCTCAATTTTACATTATAAAAGACTCTTTACTCAGCTTACAATAAAAATGTACCTCTGGCAACAAAGTCTGCCTCAATACCATGTCTGCAGTTATAGGCAGTTATTAAAAATGTCAAAACAACAAAAAAAATGTGGTGGCAGGCCAACCTGCCTCTTAAACTTAATTCTGCTTTGAGGCATGAAAGGAACAGTAATTTTGTGAAGACAAAGCAACATTCCAGCAGTATTTTTCTTCCTTACAGCCTCCATAGGGAATTGGAGAAGAAAAATGCATGCTTTATGTTAAATTTCCAGTCTGAGGAAAAAAAGTGTGAATTTACAGTGTGTTAAAATGTTGCCAGGACCCTCATTATTACATCTCTCAATGAATCCATTGAGGTGTACTCTACAAATGGTCAGCTATTATGGTTTTACTCGTAAGTTACAGTACGTCTTTCCGTGGTACAATCCATGTAAAGTACATGGCACTTTGTACTTCAGAGTGATACGTGTTTTATTGATTGTGTGCTCAGAGCTTCAGAGGCAGTTTGGGGCTGAGGGATACATTTCTCTTTTGAGATGCTTAGAAGAAATTTCAGATGTATTCCTCTTTCTCTCCCCACCCCCAAAATCCACTCTATACTGAAAAATATGAGAAAAAATACTTTGTTTTCCTCTTTAAATGTTTTAGGTGTCTCCACTACTTTTTAATGTTATAAAATTTAGGAGATTATAAGCGTAAAATCAATATACATGATAAAATTGGGAAGAATGAAAATGGTTTATGGAAACCTAACGGCAAGTAATCTAAATAAGTAATCTAAATCAAAAGAGGGAGAACGTATTTTTCATGAATAGTTAAAGCCAGAATGCATTAACAGTATACGAAATCCCCTCTCCTATGATTACATCATTTATGACAATCACGGCACCATAATTTTGCCTGGAATAGCCGAGTTCTATAATTTTCATCAGAGGAATTCTACAAGTCAGCACAGTGCACTATTGCACCTGATTTATTCTGTCATTACCTTGAAAAATTGGTCCTTCACATTTCTCCTCTATTATCACTGACTAAAAGATGTACATTAGACTATTTACTGCAGTAGTTTGAGATGTCCATACAAACACTGTCTGCACTCTCCTCTGAATAAATTTCTCCAGCTCATCCACCTTGTCATTACAACTCTCCACTTCGTTTATTCAATTAGACACACGTCACTTTGAAAAGTCATTACTTGTCAAATGTACTCTTGAACATAATTTAAAGCCACCATCAATTTACCTTGTGAACAGAATCAATCTTATCTATATATTTATAATTATAGCTCTTTAAATTTTTAGATGGATTACCTTACAATAATTTGCGCAGGGTTTTTCTGACATTTTAAATTAGGTACAATGACACCTTTTCCCTTGATTTGGTTACCTTGTTTTTCTACCAGTTAGAAGCAATGCTTTAGATGGTGATTAGCATATCGCACCAAATAAGCTCATCTACTAGTGGGAGACCTCCAAGGGACACCAGGTACTGCAGAAGTGATGTTCTTCCCGCTGAATTACTTCCGGGCTTCTTCTCTGCATAAAAATCGAGTGCGACCAACTCCCACCTCGAGCCATGCGACTCTGCTTATTTCACCTTTCTTACATGCTTCCAGCCAAATTTTTCCAAATTTCCTCCTGTTCAGCGTTGAGCTGGGGTTTCCTTAGCATGGCACCCTCCAGACAGTTGCTGAGTCGCACACCGGACAAATTTACCTTGGTGCCAAGGCACAGTTCTGGTAAATGTGTATTGCTCCTCACCTTTCCACTGAAATTAAGGAAGACTCGCTCACTAGCAGCTGGACTCTGTCCTGAAACAAGGGGCACAAGTGCCCTTGCTGACTCAAGGCAGCATCATTTGTCACCTGCTGTGTGCTAAGCTGACCACAGCATCCCAGGGAGGATTCACCTCATGGAAGGATTTAAACGGGAGGAGAGTATAAATGAGTGCTCATCCTCCAGAAGAGATGGCACCCATGTGCTAACTGCTCCCACAAGCAGCCGTGCTGGGGCTGGGGATATCATGACATGAAGAGGAACACCTCCTGTATAAATGAGGAATTTAATATTGGGAGTGAAGAGCGCTCAGTTTGGCAGGAGTGTCTCTTATTCTGTTTAATTTTCACTCATTGTGAAAACTGAAAGTGAAAACATTGTTCAAGATACTGTTAACATACAACAGTTAATCCCAGTAACAATGCTGACACGTACAATTGCTTTAGAAATAGTGTCTCCTTAGCATCACTCAATTTTTAAAAACAATTTCAACATTTTTGGATTGGTTTTTTTTGGTAAGCATATAACACAGGCTGACACTGTTAGATGAAATTATTAATGCGTATGTGTTTATAGGATCAAGAAACATGACATACACTCTAAAGCTGAAAGCATTTACCATATGCAAAACTTTCCATAAGTTCCTTTTTTACAGTAACAAAGCAAACATTTGAAAAGTTAGCATGAGATACCTAAAGTGCAGGGCAACTGAGTATTAAAATTAGCAAGAAGAAAATGAACTCCTTACCATTCTGAACATCCAATACATGATGTTTATCCAACGTCCAGCCCCCCATGTTGGAGGCATCCAGTTCATAACCCTGCAAAATGGCAGTCCGCTTTTCCCAGAGAGTTAGATCCAAGCAAGACTCATATTCATAACCTACAGACACTAAAATAACAGTAAATTTCCTCATTAAGTATAGGATCTTGTTCAGAAGAAGAGTTTAAAGAATGTGATTTCCTTAAACTACATACATTCTTCTGCTCTCCCAGGCTACCTGAAAATCCCTATGGCTTCCTTAGATGTACTGAAAATATTAAACAGAATTCCAAAATCCTTTAAAAAGCAATCCTGGGTTATTAAAATAATTTCAGTTATTAAAAGTAAGTGGATTGGGACAGGTACAGAGGAAAGCCATTTTGTGAAGTATCAGAATGCTATTGTGTTCTAAACTACAAGGAGTGCGCAGACTAAATACCATACTGTATTATTAGGCTGAGGGCTACTTCCTGGGGATGAACTAGAAGTGAAAAATGACTGTGGTCTCTTTTTCCTTTTGAAGAAAATTTTTTCTTATAAAGTTTAGATTAGTATTTTCCAATATATTTTAATATCCATTGTTATTTCTCATCTTGTTCTGCTACGTATTTTCTACTTAATGGATAGAAGTATTTGAGATATGCTTCCCTATTTTCAAGACAACAGTAAAAATGCAAAAAACCCTCCATAACACACGTACCAACAGCTTCAGATAATCCATAGACTCTCTGGTTGTATGCATCAGTTTTATCCCATATGAAAGTGTAAGCCAGATTTGGGGATGCAGGGAACCATTTTTGGAAAAGTCTTCCCACCACTGCCACCATAAGATGAACCTTCATTAAATTAAATGGTATAACAGATTGGGTCATAGTAATCTTCAGAACAGATTTATATCCTGCAGCCCTGGAGCTTAAGTATGATAACTTCAAATCGGTTCCTGGTATTGTCGTTTCTTCATGAAGTACCTATGCATTGGTAAGAAAAAAATACAGTATTTGAATGGTTTTGAAATTAAACAGAACAATGCAGCTATCATAAAAGGAGGCCTGACATGATGCTACATGACAATCCATTAGCAAGTATCATATAAATCCGGCCTTCATTTAATAATGTAAAAAATACATAAATAAATAACAAGATTTCACCTTTTTTCCTGAAAAAGGAAGTCTAAATTCTTTGTTATACTGAAGCTGCTTAGTTGATACTTTCTGCTGAAGGATTTAATCTCTCCTTTATTTTTATGTGGGGAAAGGAAGCATGCAGGAGAGGGAAAACACCCCCAACTGCTTTTTCCAAAAGAGGTAAAAAAGCATCTTTCATCTAAGTGAAAATAGCCCCTTTTTATGCTGCCACTCATGTCCCAATTATGGATACTTAATAAAGGCAGTAGAGTCTCTAAGCACCGCAAAGCTTCAGATTTGGGTTGGGATGTCTAATTGCTCCTGCAGGAGCAGGAAGGACTTTTAGGTGGTTTATTATTTGCATTATGTGTAGATTGTAAATACTTTGAACTAGAGCATTCTTCCATTTATTTCAAAGACAGATAAGTAGGATGCCTCAGGGAAAGCTTTTCCATATTTCCTGATCAATATTCACTACTCAGACACCAGCTCACCACTTTCTCATTTCAGAGAGGTGCAATGATTCAATTTTATTTTTCAAAGGTTCCTCCCCACCCCTACCTTGTCTTTTCCTCTGAGCTGAGGAGCTTTTGTGGGTGATGGATGGATGTGAGAGGTTTCTGCGTAACATGGATGAAGACAGCCTATATAAAGACTGTCCTATACCTCAGTCGGGACATAAATACTGAGAGCCAGCACTTCAGGTGAACAGCTACCAAGTATCCCAGCTTACTGAAAAAAAAAAGTATCTACACACATTTATAAAGATAATGTTTCTCTGGTGGGAAGAGAGGGCAAAGGACGCTGAAGAACAAGCCCAGCGCCTTGGTGGTGTCAAAGGAGAACTCTTGGGGAAGTAAATTTGGAAAGCTTTATTTTACTTTCCTGTCTCCTAGTCCTAAAGTCTGAAGACCAAACACTAATTAATATCAGTGGAAAGCAGACTTCAGGGAGAGCACTGTCACAAATATTAGGCTTGAGACTTCAGTGGGATCAAAAGCTGGCTACTAAATAAGTGCTAAGTTAGCTCTCTATGCTAGAGAAATCCTTGGACACTGCTTTTAAACAACTGACTGCGCTGAATAGGACCAACTGATGTGGTTTATGCTCTTGAGGCGGACAACAGGTGCTACACCATCCTCTATGTTAGCACTTTTGCTGGGATATAAAGAAAGATTTATATGGTATTAATTATATCTATCTCCTTCCCAATAACAGTAACAAAAAATCAGAAATAGTATTTTGACTCATTGTCTGGCACAAATGGTTATTTACATCTGATATATGTAGGCATGCAACTCTTCTTCTCCAGTAAGACTAGTAAGACTTCTCCAGAGCTGCAGGAAGTAAAGGAGGAATTGGAAGATGCTAACACAAACTAAATTCTGATTTAAAAATTCTTAATTCTTAATCTTCGAACGTTTCTTTTTTCCCCACCAAGAACCTGCCATCACTGAGAAGAAATGACAAGCAGTACCATCACTTGGAAGGAGGTGAGAGTGGCATCATTTCTGTTTGTAAATCTAGTCTGCTCTCCCTCAGTCCAATATATGCACAGTATCTAAGCCAGAGGACAATCATATCTTTTCTACACAAGCAAAACCCGCTCTCTCTAGAGAGATAAGTGATTGTGAACATGTTCCTTTTCTAAGGCTTCGAAGGAAAAACACAAACCACCTAGGAGCAAAAGACAAATTCCTCCTCAAGACATCAGCAGGACTCTCATATACTGCACATCAAAACTAGTCTAACAGATGGAAGTCTCTGTAAGAAAGAGGAAAAAAAGAAATAATACGCTTGTAATAGGACACAATTTAATGGACCTCACTGGTCTCCTGTTACGACTATTGCTTCTTTTACAACTGCAACTGTGGAAGAGCAGCGTTAAACACTTAGGTGGTCTTCCAGTACTCTTGGCTGAGGTAACTGGCAATAAAGAGGACACCTTGAAGTTTCAATTTCCAAGAAATTCCACTGTGTATTTGGATTACTATCAAATTAGAAACTAGGACACTCGTGCAGTTCTCAGTGAGGTTTAAAACAAAACCCAAACCCCTATTATTATAGTTTCTGCAGAAGCCTCAAATATCTGCTGGAAATCTGACTTATAACTTCCTTCCTTCCATAAAATATCCCCTGTAGTAACTTATTTTCTTGAGAACTTTAGAAATTTAGAGGTAAGGTTATGCATCTCAATCTCTCTCCCAGAATCAACCATTACAAAGAGAATTAAACAGTTTAATGTTCATCCGAAAAGTTAAATCATCAGGCACAGCAGAAAGCATCCTATGGGAGCCATGACAACACATCAATTGTAAAGCAATCAGGAAAGTCATCCAGTATAAAAGTCACATCAGGAATCACCAACACAACCAAGCTGTCTGTACTTTACCTTTTCCAGATAGAGTATCAAACTACCTTCAGAAAGGCTGATACCCTAAGGGGACTGAGTTACAGCCCAACCACCAAATTCTAATGGTTGACATTTTATTTATGGATGATCAAGCTTCTCGGAAGGACAGCTATGAAATATTTAACCTACAGGACTGAGATAAGGGTCACCTCAATTTTCACAAAGACAGAGTTTGTTGTCCTGAGAGTTCAACCTGGCAACTGAGTCACATAAATTGTGCAGGGCTCCTTGTTTCTCCTGGCCAGAAGGACTAAAGCTGTTCAGGCTCTGGAATGCTTTCCTGCTCCAAAATATTAGTATGATTCAGGTGACACGCTCTGATGGTATTAAGAATGCAGAATAAGGAATTTAATTCAATTAGGGGGAAAAATGCCTGCTGTGATTTTTTTTTGGCAAAATGAGCAACTTCAGTAGAGGATTTGAGAACAAATTTTGCAAATGAGTGCAAACTTTAGTCCTAATGTCAGAAAAAGATTCTTTGCCAAGAAGTAACAGCTGAACTGCTGCATTAAAATGTAACATCATCTTGGTTTGAGAAGAGTAAAGATGGCATTTTTAGATACAGGTAGATATTGGCAACTACTGCTATTACACACAGGTTGAGACCAAAGAGTACTAAAATTATACTTCTTTAAGTAGAAGTTGAAACTGCTCATTTCAAGATGGAAAAATCTTTTCCTTTTAAAAAAAGACTTCCCCTAGAATTGAGGCTCTTAAATGAACTTAAAAAAATAACCTTGAGTTAACAATATAAAGCAAGGAGAAATGAAAAGGGGAAAAAATACTTGTTTTTTCTAGACTTAAAACATTGCTGAGATACCACAGAGAAGAGGGATAGGAAAAAGCCTAGAAGAAACATGTAGAAACCTAAAAATGTGTCCATAAAAGAATACATTAAGAGGTGTATATAAAGTTTCAAACAGAAAGCCAAAGAGAAGAAAACCCGAAAACGTGCTGGAAAACAAGGACACATAAATGGAGACATCTGGCTCTAAGAGTAGCTAAGTGAAACTAGGAGGCAGCATCCATGTAATACTGGAATATCTAGACATCCTATTATACTGTCCTTTTAAATGATAAAATAGGTTAATTTCTTTGCTGAAGATCCAGTCACCCTGAAGTTACAAACAATCATTTTTATTAAGTCACTGAGGGCTGTATTTTACCCTGAATTCTTCTGAGTAAATACATTTTGCCAACTTCTGCTGTATAGTATTGCCAGTAGTGAGAGTCAGAGGAGAGGGAAAAAAAAAAGTGGGCAACCTTGAACATATAATTTGAAGGAAAACTTTTCAGTCTTCACTCTCCCACACACTTGAGGTGACGGAAACAAGCTGCTCGGGACCTGCAGAAGGCATCTTGCAAGCGTACGTAACAGTGGATAATAGGAGTTTATGAGAAGCAAAGCCTCAAAAACTCAATTTCAGAATTGCTCGTTGTGACTCACATGTGGGTTTCTGCCAGACCGCACTGCATATGTGGCAAACAGACATTTATTATATCAGGAAAAAGACAGCAACAATATTACCTAACACATATAAGCAGCTCCAGCTTAACCTGATCTCCCTCATCTGCATGCAGTTTACTGTCTTGTTCCACACTGATTAATTTCAGCTAGTTAAGTCTAGGCTAATGCTAACTTGCAATTAAAAGTAGATAAAGTCATGCCTAAGCAGTCCAAATTTAGTTAACATGTTACTTATTATCATCCCTCTTGAGTAATGATCTGTTGGTTCTGTGACCACCCCTTTACCCACTGCATTTGTTCTTTCCCCTTGTTTGCCTTCTTTCTTCAGTTTTCTTTTGTGCTGCTTCTTTGGTACAGACCCCTGATTAATTCCCCCTCTGATCAATCTGGGATTCATAAGCCACTAAGTACACTCTTTTGGAAACATCATCTCCAAGCGATGATGAAGCACTTCAGGGGATGATGATTACAGCAGCACATCGTTTTTTCCTGTAGTACGTGACAGTGAGTGCTTTCACACCACACGAACAGGGTGACTAATACTGACTGAAGGAACATGGGGAACGATTTCTTTCTTTGTGCCTTCATCCAGACTCCCACACTTTAAACTGGCATTGCCCCTTTTTAATGTAAAGATCTACAGCAGTTCCCCCAGAGCTGAACAGACAGTTCTGAATGGAATCTGGTTCTGTCCATCTTTTATCAGACTAGTGAATTTTTTGGGAGACAGGCTGTTGAGCATTATGCATTTCCAAGGAGAACCTGACCCTAAAGGGGTATGTCCCAGGCACGACAGCTCCCACTTGCCAAAGCAAGGGATTACACGTGTGATGAGCAAAGAATGTAGAAAAAAATACTCCTTGATGTTTTTTTACACAGTACCGGAACCAGATTTTTGCATACCTAACAACAGTACTGTTTTTACCTCATCATAAATGACCCATCAACACCAACTGCCTAGGATCTGCTGAGAATATGATCTTTCCTTCCAGCTGGTTTTCTAGGGAAACCAACTTGACCCAATGGTCCTGCCTGTCAGACCTCCCACCTCACTACTTTTGAATCTGATAGCCAGTTTCAACCACATTTGAAATAACAGTAGAAATCTCTAAAGATAATTCAGTTCCTTTAGGGTTTATTAAAAAAGGGGTCAGGTAGGGAAGAAGTAGCCAAGTTGGTACTCTCATGAGAAAAAGGCTGAATGCAGTCTGTGGGGGAAGGACTGGATGTGGCAGATAGCTGGAATTATAGCAATGGGTGGGAATTAGTAGGAATCCAGACTTCATTAGTCCCACTGCTCATGAAATGACTTGTTTACCTACACATCACAAGTGTTTTTTGAAAATATGTATTTTCTGACATTCCTCTACTATTACTTTTTTCTTGATTTATACCCCATCTATCTAAGCCATTTTCCATCACTTCAGGAACTGAATCTATCATCTGTTGCCAAAACAAGTAAATCAGAGCTGTTTTTCAGTGGACTGTGTTTTGCAAATACTTTCTTTTAATTGACTTGCAACTGTCAAAGGCACAGAAATGATAGTGAGGATAAAAGCAACAATTTTCTAGCACAGTCTAGATTTGTATGAGCGTTTAGTTGTAATTTCTTTACATCTTTACTTTAAACCTGCTCCTACCATGAACTGCTTAATGATTTTGTGCTTTTCTTAAGAGCTCTGCATGAAAACATTTGAATACATTTTCTACATTTCCCTTGAAGAGACAAGGACATTTCTTAGTGAATGGGAAAAAGAGTGCCCTATGTAATTATGACATTGTGAAGGTGGGGGAGAGAAAAAGAGAGAAGGGAGAGAGAAAGGAGAGGGAGAGAGGGGAGAGGGAGAGAAAGAGGGAGGCAGAAAGAGTGCTGTTTCACTAGGAAAAGTTTTATCAGAAATAACTAATGAGATAAGTATCACTTGTTGAAATGCAACTCTGCTTTAAGAGTTGAGGAAGACTATATTATGATTAGTTATCTGAGATGGAGGAATTTAATACATCTATGTTAGAGAAAAAATATTCCAGCCACAGCTTTTTCCATTTAAAGCAAGGTTTTGATGTTAAGTCTTACTTTCGGTATTACAAGTTGTGAAGTAGATTAGCACACACGCTCATTGGCTTGTAAGCCTGTCCTTAGTGTTACAGAGAGTTCTTTTAGTTTATAAAAATCTGAGTGTCATGCTATTTATTAGGACTAAATAGATAAATTGAACTGTATGAGTCTTTCAGACATAGTGGAAAAACACCTTTCATTTTCAGTTTCCGAGGTGCACTTCTAAAAAGAGGGCACTCAAAAAAGTCAGATGTACTATAATGTGTCCATTTTGATGGGCCAGCGCCTGATTGCTGAAGACATTCTGTAAATTAAATGATGCAAACAAATATAAAACCAGAACCTGGTGTACATAGATGAAATTTTAAAAATCATCACATAGAATAAATAAATTGGTCTGAAAATAATCACATATTGCTAATTTTTAGCACTTACTCAGAATTATTTATTTTTCAACAGTAGTTTGCACTCTTTTCATTATGGTTGCTTAATACTAGCCTGTGATAAAATGCTGTTTATTTGTAGCACACTTTACCTGTGTCTCTGGAATGATAGGACTATCTTCAGGAGAAATTCTGAAGAAGGTGGATAAAGGTGATGACACGATAACGGGGTTTGGCCTTACAAATCCGCTCAGATCACAACTAGGAATGTCATTCTCTTCCTTCTTCATGACCAGGGTATCCATGACATAAAAGACATTCCAGGGAATCCATACTGTGTGATACTGTGTCAGGAACGGTGATCGCTCAAACACCAGTGTCAGAGAGGCACCACCATTTGCTACCAAGTCAAACCTAGAAAAAAAACCCAACAGGGCTAGCTAGTCAGCAAATTCCCAAAGCCATCCACAGCCTTCATTTTATGGATTGATTCTTCATTCCATTGTACTGCTCTGAAGGCAGAATGGCTCTACTGGGAACAATGGAGAAATCAATTAAATTATATTACATAATACTTCACAAAGAGAATAGAGAGTTTGGGATTCTGCGTTTAAATTAAGCAAGCCCTTCTACTTCTACAAGTATATAATCAGCACATTTTACATTTGAAGAATGTACAAAGTACAACTTTGGTCAATCACTTTTTCCATGTCTTTTGTTTCCATTATTTTATTATCTTATTTTTACAAGCAGCTCTTCAGTAACGCCTTTGCTGTCTTTATGACTTAGAAGTGCTTCCAAGGGAACTTACATTCCATCTTGGCGAGTGATTGTATATCCATAGTCTGGATAGTGTAGAAAGGAGACGTTGACTCCAATGAGTGGCGTTCCATCAGCAGTTAATACTTGGCCCCTTATAACAGATGCAAGACTGTGAAAAAGATGCAGGATCAAATTACAAACTTGCTTTTTTAATTCTCTTTTTAATGAATAAAAGCTAGTAGAGTGAAAACACACACATGCATCTCTACATGGTATCAACTACCATTAAAAAAATTTTTTTGAGACTCTAACCCTTTTACAAGTTCACATAATTTACACTGTATAAACAAATGCCTCGAAATCTACAGATAATAATTTTGTTCCAATATTGTTGATTTTACTTTGGTTCATTTTGCCTGTATTGAGTTACTAAGACCAGAAATTCACTGAAGAATTTTAAGAACTTATAAACTCTTGATGTTCCCACTGTAAGTCATACCTCTGGCAGACCCTTAAAGAACAACGTACTTTTCAATTAGTATCAAAGCAATTTGTAAAACTGCAGGGACTATGAAGTACAAAATTTAAAAGAGCAATAAGGAACATTTGTGCAACAACTTTTAATCAACTGCTGTGCCCAAACACATTAATGCTGTTAAATTACTGCAAACGCAGTTGTTCTAGTGTAAATCATGTTCCTTCACTCAGTGAGATCCCAGACACCTGCTTCCTGTTACTGGTTTATTTTCAGGTCATTACTGCTTCATAGAGCACCAGTCAAATAGTTTATGCAATTATACTGTCGTGCACTTAACAGTTCTATTACATTAATTCATAATTTATATTATTTAGTGAGCTCAGTTTAAAAAGTGCAGCTTTGCTTTTCCTTCTGAAGTGTTTTCATTGCTTTGATGTATTTCCAACTGTGCTAGCCCAAATCAACTGGTTAAATAAAGATTTATTTAATCATTAATGAAGTGCCCTGTTAGAATACAGGTACTAAACATGGCAAGTACCTTCTGTAACCTACTGGCACTGGCAATTTGAATTTTGCAGGAAATGAGACAAAATAAGCAATTTGATACATTAAGAGAAAAGGTCTCTACTGAAAGTCCGTGCCATGAAATTTGCAGTCACAGTGGATCTTCTCCTAAACGTGAATCTCTCATGCTCTTCAATTTCTTTCATATTCATGAGTAAACGATGAGTCATGCTCACCTCTTATTAAAAGGACTTTCTCCAGGTATGACATGAGTGCTGTCTGCTCCAATGAGAAAACTGATCCGGTCATAAAATGCTTTGGCAGCTTGCTGAGATGGCGACTGTTGGCTTTGGCTGATAATATCTTGGGGATCAGGTAGTCCACGACAGTAAGGCTGGTTTTGGCAAGAACTCTGCAAACAGCAGTCAGGATCCATACAGTCAACTAGCCCATCTGTTGGCAGAAAGTCACAAAAATGAAGAAACTCTTCCTCCTGTCCCCTTGCATGTGAATGAGCCAGCCAGCAGAGAGATTAAAAAAATTATGTAGTATGAAAGAATACTAATAATTAAGATTTTAATGAATTCACCTTCAATTGAGGAAAGAGAGTTTGTTTCCACCGACTTCTTAAACTCCCATGGAAATCCATGCAAGCTGAATACACTCAGTATCGTGCATAAATTAAACCTATTTATTCGATACTTTTCTAAAAACACGTTGAACAAACCAGAAAATGAAGGCACTCAGGCTCTGCATACACTGTTAACTTATAAATATTAAACATTTTAGGTGGGTCTAAGTAGCTTTTATCTGAGGTTATTTGGCTTGCTAGAGAAAAGAAACAAGTAACTCCCACTCTGCTGTTTTCCTGAAGTTTTTTAGCATATCTATGCTGCAAGTAGCTTTAAATATTTCACAACATTTATCAAGGTGGATTCCTTTATACCCTGGCAGAAAGATTTTGTTGCTAGTGGCAAAGGCAATATCCACAACTATTTTGCATGAAAATGTATGAGAGAACAAAATCTGTATTTAACATTTAGATTTTATTCTGAATAAACTGATGAGGAATGCTGGCCAGTATAAACAAGATTTAAACACATGGGTGCTTTTATGCTTATGTGCTGAAATATTCACATATAATGAGCATTAGAACTGTCACATCACTGGAAATCTAATTTGGTGAAAGATTAAAATCAAGATCAAATTGATAACTACTAATTTGCTGTAAGTAAAGTCATAAGGAAAATGAGCCTGGAAATGTCAGCTACAGAAAATTTCTAGATGAATGTAATATGGTATCACATAGCTGATAATTGTTTCCCCAAAAGAACAGCAAGACTGAAATAGCTCAAACATTTTATTATTCCATTTAGACTAGAGAGGGAGCTTGCTTGCTGCACTAAACTGAAAAATATACCAATGCAGCACTTGGAGGAAGCCCATGACTGCTTCTCTCGCAAAATAATCTAGCTTTAGAGTAAAACTTCTTTCTGAAGGGAAAAATATAATCCATTTTTGTTCAATCATATGTTGAAAGAGTGTAAGTAAACAGAGATCTTCTAAAGGTATTCCTCTAAGGATTGCTGTGCTATGTGGATCAGTTAGAGGACTGGCAAAATAGTAAAGGACTGGGATTTCTATTCTTTTGTACATCTAAAAGTCTTATTTAACTCAGCTGACATTGAAGTCAGTTCAGGGAAAATAAAAGGGATGAAAAAGTCATTGTTAAGTATATCAAAGTTTAAACTTTTTTAAGAAAAAAGAAAGAACACTGATTTTTTCCTGGGATAAGGATACGCCAGAGGGTCGTGTTGCCATTCAGATAGACCTCAACAGACTGGAGAAATGAGCTGACAGGAACCTCATGCAGTTCAACAGAGAGAAGTGCAAAGTCCTGCACCTGGGGAGGAACAACCCCATGCACCAGTACATGCTGGGGGACAACTGGCTGCAAGGCAGCTTTGTGGAGAAGACCTTGGGAGTCCTGGTGGACACCAAATTGAACATGAGCCAGCAACATGCCCTTGTGGCAAAGAAGGTGCCAATGACATCCTGGGTTGCATTAGGAGTTTTGCCAGCAGATCAAGGGAGGTGATCCTTCCCCTCTACTCAGCACTGGTGAGGCTACACCTGGAGTGCTGTGTGCAGGCTGGGCTTTCCAGTACAAGAGAGATGTGGGCATACTAGAGAAAGCTCGGTGAAGGGCCATGAAGATGGTTAAGGCCTTGACACATCTCTCCTATACGGAAAGACTGAGAGAGCTGAGACTGTCTAGCCTGGAGAAAAGAAGGCTCGGGGGGGGGAATCTCATCAATGTGTACCGATACCTAATGGGAGGGTGTAAGAAAGACCACCTTTCAGTGGCTCCCAGCGAAAGGACAAGAGACAATGGGCACAGAGTGAAACACAGGAAATTCTGTCTAAACATCAGAAAAACTTTTTTTACTGTGAAAGTGGTTGGATACTGCAACAGGTTGCCCAGGGAAGTTGAGGAGTCTCCGTCCTTGGAGATATTAAAAACCCAGCTGGACACAGCCCTGAGCAACCTGCTCTACTTGATCCTGCTCTGAGCAGTGGGTGGGATTAGATTTCTGGAGGCTTTTCCTCAAACAGTCTGTGACTCTTGTGATTTTCTAGTCTCATTCTTGAACAACATGAAATCCTTTCCTAGCTGAAGTACTGACCTCCCTTCCTGGTTTTAATTCCAGAGGTCTGGATCAGTGTCAAAGCTGGGGGTACTGATGGTTAAAAGCATAGTTTTGGGTTTTTATATTTCTGTATGGTCTCCCAGGCAATATCTGGTGCAGTTGCCAAAGAAATGCTCAAATTTTGTCATTCATCTTTGTTAGTTTATAAAAAGCAAATGTACATCTGGAGTATAGTCTGCAGGTCATAAAACTGCATGAGATCGACACCTTCTGAACTAATCAGCTGGAAATGCATTTTTACAAGCCTCTCTGCTAACATCAATCAGAGAAAGAATCTCATTTTCACCAGCCAAGATACAGGGATACACTGTTTGCTATTTTTCTGTGGAGTTTATCAGCAACTTGCGCAGGTGAGTGACGGATGGTTATGAATCTGACTCCTTATAACTTGAGAAAACATTTTTCATTCTTTCTCTGTACTTACGTGGCTAGAGCTATCTAGTACCACTAAGTTGAGTACTCTATTGTACTGTGTGAAGCAGAGTAAAATTTCCTTTCTGAAATAGCTCTGCAAAATTATTGATGAATTTTGTGTAGCCTGAAAAACGTGACTTAGCTCAACGCTGGCTTATCAGTTATATCACTCAAATATGATAATGAAATTATAAAGAAAATAGAAACTCCTACAGCCAGCTGGACAATCATTATCAGTCTCAGATGGCTATTCTGTATTTCTTTGTTCTAGATGTAAGTGGTTCTTCCATACACAGAAGACATAATGACTACATTATTGTTTCCTTCCTCAAAAGCTAAAGTCTAGCTGTAAAAATCTTGACTAATGTTACTTTTCCCTTTGTTGCAAAATGCAAAGAATTGCAATGGAGCATGGTCTGTTGATAAGATTGCTTATTTGGAGAGACTAATAAAACCACCAAAACATTAAATGAGAGGAGTCAAGACGAGGATTCCCACACTTATGGATGACTGAAAAATAAGATGTACTAGTGGGCGTGTTTGCTTTTGAATGGAATTTAAAGGGTAGATATAAAACTGCTGGAAGGAATTAAAAAAGGGGGACAGAATAAGACCCGGGCACAAGTTCTGCCAGTGTCAAGGGGAGATCGTGGCCAAGGACCTACATAAATCACATTCTTGGTAAATAAGTTGATTATATATTGAGGCAACAAAAAATCTCCATGAAGTGAAATTCAGTGCCTACATAGGAAGAAAACAGTTTCGGAGCTACAATGCTGGCCGTCCCACCAGGATGGTTTTGGTGACTGTGGCACACTAAGGCAAGAGGCTGGAAAGGACAGAAAACTATTAATAAACCTCAGTTTTCCTCACATAGCTCAATTTTACAACAGGCTATAATGAATGGACTCCAATATAGACACCAAAAATGACTGCCTGTAGGAGCAGCTGGTTGGAAAAGCCACAAAAGCAGAAATAGCCCTTGATTTATTCCTGAGCAGTGCACAAGGACCTTGTTCAATGTTACTACTGCAGTATCTCTATAAGTATACCTATAACGTACTCAAATTCAACATTCCTGTTGGAGTGAAGAAGCCTAAAATATAAAGTGTCGGGCTCTAAATGAGCTGTCACTCCAGAAAGAAATCTTGGAGTCACCGTGGATAAATGCTATGGATGTATCAACCCAGGACTCCCCAGCAACCATACATGCAAACAAAAAGCTGAAGAATAATGGGAGGTGTTGGAGCACAAACCAGAGAACATGAGCATGCCACTGTATCAGTCCTAATTCAAGTACAAACTTCCTGAAATTTCCTGAGCTTCGGTTATCTTTGTACTTAGTAACCCTTCTGACATTCAAAACATTCTGTGGTAGTAATTTCCTACTTGAATTAGCAGCCTGCTAGTATACCAAAGAAAATATAAATTCACATTTGTCCAATTATATTCTTTTGCTAAGCATTTGCTATTAGCCACTGTCAGAGAAAAGGCCCTGGTTTAGGTAATCTTTAGGCTGAATTTGTACTACCCTGTGACAATGCTTATCAGGAGCAGGCTATCCTAGCCTATGCAAGTAATTACAAAAATACAGTAGTGGTAAGTACACTTTGCTTTATTACAGTATTTATTTTCATTTTCGTAATAAAAGAATATTAATAATCCCTTAAATCCTGCTGGTGGAAACCTGTAACTACTCTTAATAATTGGATAGGAGCTAATAAAAAGCAAACTTAACAAAGGAATCTGTTCAATAAAGACCTACCTAAACTAAAGAGTAAACAGCTTATTCTTCCTACAGTGATGACAAAACATGGCCCACTTTGTTAAATTATAATAGTGACACATTTTTCCCAACTAAAGAAGTGAGGCTTATTCCACCCACGGATGACTCTGACTTCCCCTCTCCCCACAAAGTCGTTAGGAGTTTAATTCAGCCTAAGGTCTCTTGTTGCACACACATTCCTTGTGGGTTGCTAAAATGTAAAGAAAATCCTGTATTTTATTATCCAAATCAAACACATGGAAAAATAAAGAGTGATCCTTAGAGAGAAAGGAAATGATCTGCAAGACTCTCAAAAAACTGTATTAAAAGGAAGTAAGAGGAAGAGTAAAAATCATCCCATCATACGTCAATAGTATCTAGAAGGGAAAATGATCAAGTGCGCCTTGATGTCATTAGCATTTCCTATGGAGAATATTCCCATTGAGGTCCTTGGGATGCTCACGTTCACAGAATTTGAACAATCAGTCCCAGAAAGAGCTAAGAATCAAAGGAGCAGCAAATACTGTTATTAATGAATTATATTAATATATGAAATATATTTTATCCAGTGGAGGATGAAACATAACATTAACCACAGCATATCAATTAGTTAACAACCAAGATAACTTTAATTATATAACCACTGAGCATAGTGCGATGTAAATCACACTACCTGCAGTCATCGGTATAAATTCAGCGTAAGTGCTCAGATAACCTAATCTCCCACAATAAACAAATACAGCAGAGGCATCCTTGCACCATTCCCTGTAGCTGTCTGGAATTTGAATGGCTTGCTCAAGAGATTAGTGGGCTGATTGCAGGTACTCTTGGAAAGGGAAGAAACACCGATTCTCTTTCCAGGTGGGTTTCTGGCAAAGACGACTTTCTTCTCCCAGTTTTGTTTGGTATGCTTCCAGCTTTTAATTTAATTTAATTGTTATATTTTAACCCTTTTCCTCAGCCACTAGTCAAAGACTGAAGTGAAAATGCTCTGTACTGAAGCATATAAATTAAAATAAGGTCCACTGAAAGAGAAATGCCAATGACAAATAGCATTATATAGGTCAATCATGGCAAAACAACTGTTTGGCCAATCCCTTCCTCATACAGAGCTGCATAATGTCTGTAAAGGAAATAATGAAAAAAACTGAGAGGAAAAAAGCAACAAAATACCAGCATTAGACTTTTTTTTTCAATATTGTTCTTTCTTCTTGAACTTTAAGTCATCCTGTTAGATCCTTCTGCTCCAATTCCTCGGTCCTTTTCCCCTTTTCCTCACAAACAGCTATTACTGTTTTCAGTCTGAAGGAGCGTCTTCTTTTCCCTTGTTCTGTTTACGTGCATTCCTGTTCACCTTGCTCCTCTTCCTCTGTCCTGGTTCCCACTGCTCCGTTATCTGCTCTTGACTCTCCTTCTGATATGTCACGTCCCTTATCTTTAATGTTTACTGAATCTGTTTTAGTCTATCACTGGACTTTCAACTTTTTTTTCCTACATAATCTATTTTTTTCCCTCCAAGTTGTTTATGCTCTAACCTAGTTTCTCCTCCTCCGTGCTTTGTCTCCTTTCATGCTTGCGGGTTTCTCTTTCTTCCTTATGTTCATAATCCCCCGGCCCACCTGAACTTAATTCCCCAAACAGCACATCTCTGCATGGATATGCTATGGCTAATCGTTCCTCTTGCACCCTTCCTACGTGCAGAAATTCAGCTTCACACTAGCTCAGATTGTGTATACCAGATTGCAACAGACTCTTTAGGCCCCTAAATGTGCAAAACTGACTCAAAATATACAATATGTAACGGAGAAGGATGACAAATCAAATGAAGTGTAAAGCAATAAACAGCAGCACTGTTTTAACTGTGTTATTTATTTTCTTTGGGAAGTAAATGCTGCTGTTACTTATAGTTTGTGAAGTCTCAGATCCCAACTATAGTCGGGATATAAGAGCAAACAGCCAACCAGCAATGGCAAAAGCATACGGAGTCTAAAGCTGAAAAACAAAGTAACGGATGACTTTATCCAGGGGCCCTAATGGAGTTTCTTATCTCTGCTTTGAATCTGAAGGTGTTAAACAAAAAAAGAGTTGATGACAGAAGGGGAAGAAAGACAGACAGTAAAAGCATTATGCTGATCTAATATTTGACTGCATTCACATTTAATCTTGTTTTTGTGTGGTTTTTTGTGTGATTCTGGAGTCATGCCAAAGTCCCAGCCCCTCTACCTTCCCTACCCTACAACAATGATTGCAGATTGATTCCTTAAGTCAACAGTCCTGCCTGCATCTCGCTGCAGATTGTTACCTGTCACCTGAATGACAGAGTGCAGAAAAGCAAGCCAAAAACCAAAGACTTCTGGGAGCATCCCGTTTCATCTGAGCGTTCACAGGTTATGGAGGGTAGACTGGGCAACCAATTGTTTCCAGCAACAGTATCATAGGTCAAAATGTAAACTCCCCATTTGACCTTTTCTCTTGGTATAATTTCCTTGTGAGATCACTGAAAATTTGAACTGCTTTCTTTTTTTTTCCCGCCACTACAGTTCACTGAGTTGAGACTATGTTTTATTCCCATATAAAAGAACATTGAAGGGAAACTAAGGTGATACCCATCATTTTCTAAGTACATATCTCACCTGTCATAAGCATCTTGTAAGGCTTTGCTGATAGGCCATATAAAAGCACTGAATACTGCAGTGTATTCTTACAGGCTGTGCTGGTTTTGGCTGGGATAGAGTTAAGTAGCTGGTATGGGGCTATGTTTTGGATTTGTGCTGAAAACAGTGTTGATAACCCAGGGATGTTTTAGTTACTGCTGAGCAGTGCTTACACAGAGTCAAGGCGTCTTCTGCTTCTCACACCACCCCACCAGCGAGCACGCTGGGGGTGCATGAGAAGCTGGGAGGGGACACAGCTGGGACAGCTGACCCCAACCGACCAAAGGGATATTCCATGCCATGTGACGTCATGCTCAGCATGTAAAGCTGGGGGAAGAAGAAGGAAGGGGGGGATGTTTGGAGTGATGGCATTTGTCTTCCCAAGTAACCGTTACGTGTGATGGAGCCCTGCTTTCCTGGGGATGGCTGAACACCTGCCTGCCGATGGGAAGGAGTGAATGAATTCCTTGTTTTGCTTTGCTTGCGTGCGCGGCTTTTGCTTTACCTATTAAACTGTCTTTATCTCAACCCATGAGTTTTCTCAGTTTTACCCTTCCGATTCCCTCCCCCATCCCACCGGGCGGGAGTGAGTGAGTGGCTGTGTGGTGCTTAGTTGCCGGCTGGGGTTAAACCATGACACAGGCATAAGAGCTAGTAAAACGGGTGTATGGGTCTCATGGCAGTATTTCATCACCTGACTGTAAAACCTCCATTCCTCAACAGGTTCTCCCCAGTGTTAAAGATCCAGCTGGTATATCTTACCTCCTTCATTGTCCTTACTGTCAGTGCAGAGAGTTTCCATGGCTACGTCACAGCCTGCGCCCCTCCATCCTGGCTGGCAGACGCAGTGCCAGCCATTTTGGTCCAGCGTGCACCTCCCATTGCTATTGCACAAGCCAGGGCAGCCCTCTGTTGAAACAGAGAAAGAAGAAAAATCACAAGTAATTTAAATATTGCAATTATATAAAAAGAAAAAAAATACAAACAAGGGACACTTACTGGGAACAGGCCTTAAGAACAGCACAAATACTGTAATTGCACATGGAGTGGAACAGCAACATTACCTGGGGAACGTAATTCTTAACAAAGTGGCATCTTTGATTGGCCTGACACTTGAGACACCACTTACCTGTACAGGCAGGAAATAAATGCACCAATCCTCTAAATACCTGCAGGCCAGACAAAATTAAGTTTGATTTTTAAATTTCTTTTTTGGCAAAGTAACAAGAGATGAGTGCATAGTGCAAACACAGCTGTGTAAAATGATACATTTTTCTGTGCTCATAGAACAGATCATTATTTGCTCTATGCAGTATTGGTTACTTACTGGCACAAATGTTTCAGCTCCCTGTTACTATGAACAAATCCCTCCAAATTCTTAAGTAGGAAAATGGGTATGATTTTAGGCACGTAATAAAAGAGAACATTAACTTTATCTGGTCTCAGAGTTGCCGTGTGTTCATGTGAAATTACAGTGCGTTAAATAATTGCACAAAGTATAGGCCAGTTTTAATGACTATACTTTATGCCAAAAATACATTCCTTTTCACAGAATAAGCAAAGCCCAGGAAATAGTGAAGCAGCTTAGCATCTATTCTAACAAACATTAGGATTCAGGCTGCATACGGATGGGACAGGACCAACAGGATTTCCAACTAAATGTAATAGCTGTGCGTATTTGATTACTTAGGACGGACAAAATGAAATACCATAAGGACCACAATAAAACATTGATAGACTGAACAAAAACACGGTAGTGACGTGCTTCAAGACAGATAGCAGAGAGTGATTTTTTGTGACAATCTCCCTAAGGCTTTTGTGCTGTTACCTTTATATCCTATCTTGTCTGCTTTTATGGCCAAGGAGGGAAAATTTGGGAAACAATTAAAATAATTTAATATATCCAAAATCGATAATTGTTTTCAGTCTAACATTGCATTAAAAAAAACAGTATCTGTCACTTTCTAGTGATGAAATCTGGCATGCAGCCAACATGATCTGTATGAGGATGAGAAAACTATAAATATGTAGATTTTGGTGTTCCTTATCTATGACTATGATAAGACACTGACAGAAGCAAGTACAGATATGGCACTAAGTATCTTATGAGAAGGTGGCTACAAATCAGATATTTTTGGACACAACAATTTTCTGCAAACTTCTATCCAAAAAAACTAAGTAACTGGCTAAACACTTCTTCACTTTGTAGAACTACTATCTTTGTGAACTAATCTACTGACCCGTTTTGGTTAAGCTTAGTTAAGCTTAGAAGTGTCTTTCAGAAGTAATAGTCTATTTTTTTCTGCTAAAGACTTTTGAATTTACTGACTCCTTTCAACCATGTTGCTCCAAATTACAAATATTCCCAGAAAAAAGTTATAAAGGGTGCTTAACTCTTGTCAAATTACTATTAGAAGGCAGAGAATCAGGAAAACCTCTTGTGAGGAAGTACAGTGATGCTACAGTTACGGATATTGTGGCACCATGCCAGGCTGAGATTAGTCTTGCTACTCTTATTCTTTCAGACTGTAGCTGCTAATAGTATTTGTTGACGTACTGAGAACTATTTTTTTCTTATTCTTTCTTCTGTTTAATTTATGGAAGACTTAGGTATTTAATTGCAATACTGACACAGTGTTTTAGGAGTCAACTAGGTACACTCAAGACTTATTGTGTGAAAGCCTGGATATTGCCATGAATATTGCCATATTCTAAAGAAAAAAACACAAATAAGGAATAGAGAAAGATACTCAGGGAAAGAGGGGTAGGAATATTTTAAACATTTTTCTAAATCAATTTTTTACCATAACTGAAGATACAAGAATCTTTGCTGTTTCATGTTAGGCTTTTGCATCCTTGAACCTTTTAACTGAAAATGTTGCACAGAGTATACAAGCTTTTTCTAGCTTCATACAAAATACAAGTCATAATTACCTATAGATTTTCTACATTCAGATAAACAAAAGCTTAAAAGCCTGGGGTATTCTATTGATCTGTCTATATAAACACACACATATCTATAATTTATCTGTTCTTTAGAACTAATGACACTTGTTCTGTGACAGGAGTATCACTTTGCTTCGTTTCCTAAATATTTAGTTTTGTAGGTAGAGGTCCAATGACAAAATTAACAAAAATGCACCAAACAGCAAATGAATACTATCTTCAGTTTTTGGTTCAAACAAAATCTAATACATGTATACAGTTTGTATATAAATGTATAATTACTGATAAAATGTTATTATATAACATAAGCAAGATTTCATTTTTAATTTGAGATGAGTTGAAGGTCATATGAGTTAAATCTATAATCCATGGAATGTATGTAAGAGAAGATTCTTTTGCCCAGACTAGTACGTTTGTAACTATATATTCATATAAAAAAAGTACATGTAGGTATAGGCATGTCATCAAAGAGCAAATATACAGTACCTTTCACTATCTTATCCAAATAGTGAGCTTGAGAATTAAAAAGAAAAAAAAACAGACAGACATTTCAGAAGTGTCACATAAAACAAGAATTGTTCAGAATTCACATGCAAATCAAGCAGGTGCACCTGACATGAGGGGTCTTACATTACAAAATGAAAATGTATTTCAAGGCTTTTAAAAATGCAAGAAATTCTCTTTTCAGCAAACATCGTCACGATTCAATGAAACTATTTTAGAAAGGAGGCCTGCAGAAGGAAGAGATGCTACCTTTCTGAGACTACGTTTTTCTTCTGACTTCTCTTCACACGCTTTCATTTTCACATATTACAAAAATATAATCAAAGCTAGTTAAAAAATTCAATTTTTAACACAACATAAGAGTAATTACTTAGCTTATGAGCTTTAAAACACTGACCATACTGGAAGATCTTTGATTTGCAGGTCACGTATGACTCTGACAGCATAACCAGTGCACTATCTTAATTCCGATTGGATTAACAGGATTTTTAGGAGGAATAGTTTTCTTCTGCTTCAATTCAGCCACAGTTATTCTTCTGAGCACACACACCAATTATGTAAAATAAGTTAGATCGTATAAATGGGGTGGAAGAGGGCGTAGTGGGGTTAGTAGCGTGGTGATCCATTTCACTTGGAAAAATGGGTGAAAATTAAACTTAGGCTTTAGATGTGTAAAAATAAATAACATGGTATATCCAAGAATAGCAAGATTTTTTTTTCATAAGTTATGACACTTAAAATTTCACAAAAAATTTTAGGAGGCAGATGGATGAATGACAGACAGAGCACAAGATGGATTTAAAGCAGCAGGCACTACTTTTAATACATGAAACACAGGAGAGATGAGCTATATGTTCCCTCCTTACTTTCAGGGATCAGACATCAACTGCAGTTGTGTTAAAGGGCTTAACATCATAGAGCAAAACCACGCAGGCCAGGTCCATCGCAGGCTACCAAACCCAGCCACCTGCACATAAGGTGATGGGATATTACAGACTATTGCAGCGGGGACACACCAAGCTGAGTCAACAATGTCGGATTCAATCCCCTGGTTTTGCTGTGGACAAGGTCTCTCAACAGAGCCCTCATGGGCTCTTTTACTTTCAGAATTTGACCTTTTCTAAATCCCTGCTGGATGATGGTCCGTGTCTGGCAAGTAACTCTGTCACTTGCTATTAACCCTCAACTTTGTGTATTGGATGGGTAAGAAAGGCATTTCCAACCATGGCATCTCCTCCAGTTTGGATGAACGGGAAAAAGCTCTTCCCGAGCCCAAGGAGGGAGGTAATCAGATATGTAGTCTCACAGAAGCCACAGTCACTGCTACGACTAAGAGGTGGAAACTTCCTAGTCCCTCTCTCTCAAAGAAAGTGTCAGGTATCCACTGCACAGTTGTTGTTTTGGTTTTTTTTTTCCTATAATGGTAAAGTTAAAGGGAGACAAAGTAAGAAGGTGAAAACATCCATTACAGAACATTTAGAACAGCAGCAACAAACTAAGTAGCTTTTCACATTAACCACAAACAAAAAGAAAAGTGATACAGCTGCATTTCAGGGTGGATGAAATTCTTCTCTTACTCATCCAATATAATTCCCCTTGCTCCTACACAGCTGCTCTTAGAACAGAGTGTAGTATGCGTGGAGGAAAAATCAAGCTTTATTCCATAAAATGGAAGCAATTAAGTCTGTCTGGGGAATGCATCTGTCCACCAGTGAAACATTAAATGCCTCTACAAATGTAGGGATAGGTAACAAAACAGAACATAAAAAACCCCCTCCTAGGCAACTAAAAATAGTCCCTGCAATCCCAGGTCCCCACATGCTATTTCCTTTCAGAAATCCAAAAAGGATAAAGAAAATGCTCTTTAAGATTTTTTTGTATCCAGTAGTCTTTATAAGAAGCCAGTCCCAGACCATAAACCTGTAATGCTTGGAAAACACGTTCTATCTTCCAGCATCCTTTTACTGATGGTCAGCTAACATTAAGGACAACATTAGAAACTATTTTGGTTAACATGCAGCATCCTAGAAGAATCAAAAAGCAGAAAACAAGTGACCAAAAATAGTATAACTTTGCAGTGAAGTTTAACTAGCCATGCTGTCCTCCTTATCTTCACAGCACTGCAACTGAAACAGGAATGAAACCAGCTCTGTGTGAAACTACAAAATACAAGCCTTTTTCCCTCTGCATAGAGAATTCTAGGTGGGATTTGGAGCACTTCAGTAGGATGGAGCATCTCAGCAGGTGCTCCTTGGCAAGATATTTACACATCTGGCACATGTGGGTTATGTTAAGTCCTTAAGAAGTCTAATTATAGACCAGACAATATACCTACAAGGGTTTTATTGCAGGGTTTAAGACTGTGAAATTTAAAATCTTGCTATTATTTCCAGAAGTAGAGGTACTTCATATAGCTCCAAATGGAATGAAGAAAAACAAAAATGAAGATAGAAAATTTGTACATTTTCTAGGATAGTCAAAATCCAAGAAGATGTAAGTGGCATTCAAAATTCATACAATGTAAAATATTAATGGTGTTATCAATGTGTGTGGATATTTATATAAATATGTGCCAGATAAATGTATTTTACAAAGAACTGATAAGTCAGACAAATTCATATTTAACTCAGCATATTTCATAACCAGTCAGAACCCAGATTTTTTTTTTTTTAATATAATGTCTCCCGTTAGTCTCCTATCAGAGATGTAAGTGAGTGTCTTCCTTAAATTATTCATATGCTACGTCCTCCAGGTATGACAGAATAGCCACAGAATAAAAGTACATATTAAATCCATTTATCCCAATCAGCTCCTGTTAAAATCAGCATGAGTCACATACCCACTGATTTGATGTTCCTTAATTGGTACTTATAACACTGCTTTATTCTGATTATTCTGTCATAAAGGATTGTAACAGTGACATGCTTCTAAATACTGTATAGCAAATTTACATTTCTATTAGTTTACATTATGCTCCTCCAGCAGACATCTTCACCCATCATAATCTTTGTAACCTGTACACTAGACTACAATATGCCATGTATTTTTTGTAGCATATATATAGTCCCATTATAGTGTCAACTCACAACAGCTCCACTGGAGTCATGAGTTACTTTGCCATAAGAGCAGAATTTGACCTCATAGCACCACCAGACATGAAGCAAAAATACAAAAGAATGTGACCAAAGCCACGTCGATCAAGGTCTGCCTAAATTAAAAACTACTTTTAAGGTTTTTTGCTTCCTCCACCTTGAAAGCATGAGCTGAACCCCTGCCTCCTCTTCACTAATACTATCAGCTTTCTCCCTTCCTTACTGTGTTACAGCCTCTCCCTCTAAAAGAAAACAGAAAGGAGAAATTAGAAAGAGAGAAGAGAGCCAAAGGGGTGAAGGAAAAAAAAAAGATGATGAAGAAATAATTTCAGTACACAGCAACAATGAAGAACGCTGTCCTGCTCCTCTCCTAGCAAGCTCAGCTTTGCTTACTCTCCTCATCTCCCACAGTTCAGTACAGCAATCCCCATTCAGTGGGGAACGATTGCATACATATCTCTGCCGCTAACACAAACTTCATGCTCCCAGACACAGATCTACAGGAAGATGTGAACAACGTATCTTGCATCAGTCATGTTCACGCTTCTGCGTAACTTTGCACCAAGTGTCATATAAGGAGATTACAGGTCAAAATACCATCTTAATTTCTTGGTAGAAAAACTGACTGCAAGCAAACTATGGTATGTTGATATGATACTGTTTACCTTAAGCTTTCTATACATTTGTCTATTTCTTTGTAGTTATAAAGTTTTAATATCTTCACTTAATGTTTTCACTAATTTTTAGTATTTGTTAAAACTTTGTTTATGATCTATAGGACAAACAAACCCCCCGCACATTACAAGAATATCATAAGAGTAGCCGAGTCAAACACCCAAATTTTAGGCAATGCCAGGTTTATGGCTACCTGTGCAATTTTTACACCCTTCTTCCTTCGTCAATGTACAGATCTGACAGTCCTCATTCAGCGCTCATTCTCTCATGAACAACAAATGGCTGATACCCTAGTAGCAGGCACACCATGCTAACCTAAACAAAGAAGTAACTTTGCTTATAGACTTTTCTATCATCTTCCTCCTAAAATCAAAATTATTTAGTGTAGTATCTTCACACTACTGGTGTGAGCAGAGAATATATTCTTACCTCATTTTACAGGTGGGTAACTAAGGCATAGAAAGATTAAAGTAAAAAGTCTCCACCCATTTGGTTGCAAACACATATGACGTGATTTTCCAAAATACTTATAATTATATAGGATTTCATACACAAACCAGCATTTTAGCAATTCACACACAAGCAAGTCAGGTCCCCAGAAAATGAAGAATGGTGAGAGGACACTCTTTTAAAGTTTGCCTTTGTGAATGACTAACAGAAAATACATGACAGAAGCAAGGGTGGAATCCAGTTCTTCAAAATTATTCTTAACCGGGAGATCAACCTGTGCACCAGTCTCTGGCACAAATTAAGTTGAGTTTCTGCATGAGACAGCCCTTCATGGCCTTGCAACGTTCTTGAATCAGGTCCATCAGGTGCAGAGAGAAAAGTAGTTAGATAGCGTTATATTTTTTATTACAATTGTATGCATGTGCTATTATATATATCTTCTGTTATATGATATAATGATAATGACACACAATAGTGTTGTCTTGTGGCTTCCTAAGTTTATGTTCTCAATTTTGCAACTTTACTAATATTCTTTTAACATGTTTTTTGTGTATTTGAAAGTTCTCAAGTCCTATGCACATAAAGGAAACTGCAAAAAAATGAAGAGAAAAAAAGGATTTCATTCTGTGACATTACATTTTTTTCATGGTAAGCAAGAGGGAAGCTTAGATGAACCACCCACGCTTCTGCCATTTGTGCTAACAAAGTGTTATGAACATTATTTCTTACTCCCTGCACAGCCAAGCAGTAGCAGGGGATGAGGCACACACTTTATCAGTGGTTTCACAGACACTTGCCAAGAGAAGAAGAACTCCGAGAGTTTCACTGCAAGCTTTAGGGAGAATGCAGTTTGTGTAAACAGGTTTTTGTGCTTGTTTTGGGGAAACTGGTACAAAAAACAGAGTTGACGGCTCTGGCCTGACCCCTCTAACCTATTCAAGACTTAGTCTGTTGTGGTTTACTTCTCCTGACCTGGCTACCAGATCACCATTAAGTTCCTCTCTTTTCTACCCAGCCAAAGTTTAACTATCCTGACAATTAAAACACCTTTTGAATGTAAAAAACCCAAATATCCCTTGTGATATTTAAACCCAGTATTTCTTATCCTACCCACAGCAGACTTAGAGAATAATGTATTGATTCCTTTAAGCAACTTCTTTTACTCTCAAAGTGTGACAAAAAAAAGCCATGCATCCATATGCAATTTCTGGGGAGCTCCATACCTCTACCAGAAAATGTACAGGAGTCCAGAATTCATAAAATTTTAAAGCCACTGTTCTAGCCTGTCTTCAGAGCGGTTCACTCATGACAAATTCATCATCCACTACTGCCTTTTCTGAGTCTCTTCTGCCTGATGAGCTGCTTCCTAACTTGAATTTGTGCAGTTGATTATTCATACTTAGCACAGACCCCAGCATTTGTTGAATTGCACCTTATTTTTCTGCATAGCCTGCGCTATTTGTTAAAGTAATTTTAAATTCTTGTCCTGTCTTCCAAAGTGCTTGGGGGCAGCGGGCTGTAGTATCATTTGCAAATGTAATTCTCTCTGTTCATCACTGAACAGTACTGAAAGCACATGTTCTTCCACTGTAAGCAGCTCATGGTCGTCATCCTTTCTCTGAGTTTATAAGAACCTTGTCTTAGACATACCATATGTTCAGAGCATTGCTGCCAATGGAGGAGGATTACAAACACTCTTTCCTTTTGATACTTTCTTACTCCTAAATTCCCATCTTGCCCTTCTTGTAAAGGAGAACACATGGATGGAATAATAGTTTCAGGCAATTTTCTTTGTTTTTCTTCCTGCATAGGCCAAAACATAATCCTCACCCTGAAATCATATCTTCTTCATCATTTCTGCACTCTTCTCCAATGTCTACATAGACCTGCAGCAGACGTATCTGCTGCATACATTTCTGCAGAGAAACCTGAATTCATTGCAATTTATCCCTTGCCAAAACTGCAACCATTCTTTGCAGCAACCATTTATGGGTTTTTATGTACAAGGGCACATAAGCCCACTACCCTTTAGATGTTTTGTTCTGGAGTCCATCCCAATTTTATTACAAACTAAGATTTCTCATCATTATTACTGGAAAGCCATATGTATCTAGAAAGAAAAGGTTCAGTTGCTTTTAAGGATATAATAGACATAGGAAGTTTGGGACTGCTGATATGTTCATGAGCAGTGTTGTTTCCTCTTTAACATCTATTTAGCTGGAAAAGGATTTAGAAGAAAGGGTATATGCCATTAAGGATTTAAAACTGTCTCACATGTACAGGCTGAAAAAGTTCAAATACCTGTCTGAGACCTCTGACAAACTCGCAAAGACCTGCCTCAGACAGATGCGGGTAAAACCTGACACTTACATTAAGAACTGCATGAAAGATAAATTTGGCTTGAAAACGTATTACGGGATGGAACGGGACGGGAACCATTATTGTTTCCGTCTTTCTTCCTGACTGGAAGTACTTTCAGAATGTGTCTGAGCAGCATGCAACTATACAACGTACAAAAGCACGCACTTTCTGGCCACTTCAGCTCAAGTTAGCTTTGCAACATGCTTTAAAATTCTTCACATCTCAGAGGATTCTGCTGTTTTCTGAAAATGTGCCTAACTTGAACTTCACATGTGGTGCTCATTTAAATGCAAATCAACCAATTAGCAATTTAAAAGTATGCTAACAGATAATTTGTATTCGAGATACTTGGTCTTGAAATGTGTTAAGGCCTGACCACTAACTCACTTTTTTTCACAGCTTCAGATATGCACGCACTATCTTAAATTTACCTGGTAATTGAATATTTTTATAGTTACCAAACTTGCAAGTATTTTGCATATTCAAGTGTTGGCCTGGCAAATTAATAACATG
Organism: Aptenodytes patagonicus; assembly: GCF_965638725.1. NCBI lineage: Eukaryota > Metazoa > Chordata > Aves > Sphenisciformes > Spheniscidae > Aptenodytes > Aptenodytes patagonicus. The sequence continues at coordinate 38,213,248 of NC_134952.1, forward strand.
CTCTTCAGGCACAGGAAAGATCAAAACCATAACTTTACTAAATTTCATGAAATCTTGTTAAACTGTGGTTATCAGTCCTCTGGGTGCCAAGAAAGTAATCTCTTTTCCATGAAGATTTTGCATTGAGGGTACAGGTATAAAGATTGTGGTGAAACCCTGACTCCGATGTAGTCAGGTGTTTTCAAAGTAGGATTTCACTCACAATATTGTGGTGAACTAATTGATATTTGATGTAATTAGTTTTCAATCTTTGGTTAATTTTATCTGAGAATAAACTGTTTGAATGTCAAAGGTCATACCTTCATTCAGATACAATCTTACTCTTAAGATTAAATTTGTGCTGAGGTATAATTCCATGAACTCAAAACTAAGGAAAAATGTAAATTTAGGAATTTTGATAATTACAGAATATATTAATGCAGCAGTAATTATTCTAATTTGAAGGACAAAAATTTCCTTCTGATCAAAATTCTAAAATCTCAAAAGAATCTTAAAATTTAGGAGGAATTCTTGGTATGTATGCATTAAGGTATATTAAATACCTGACACATTAAAACACTATGAAATGTGAATATTCTCAGTAATTTAAACTTTGGAGAAAAGTGAACCATGCTTGGCAACTTAGCATCAGTACTAAAATGATGGTAGTCATCATAATACCAGTTATCCATGCTGCTCTCCCTCTAACCTGCAAATGTGGAGAAGATCAGTCAAGCCCTCAAATTGGTCCATGACTTACTTTGTCAAGCCCATACTTCAAAAATATATAGTGTAATGATATATAGCCATATCAAGTTTTCTATAAGCACTTCCTTTAATTAACAGGAGGAACACATTTGTCTTGACTCGCTCTCTGACCTTATAAAGAGATAAAGTGTCATTTCCCTGTGGTCATATTTGAAATCTGTAATATAAGGTGTCCTAAGCTAAACACGTGTTGAAGAGAGCAGGTGCAGACCATATAACTTAGTGGAGGAGATTACTTCTTAGCATTCCTCAACACTAGCAGTACTTCTGAGCTTACGCTGCTCATGGTCACGTAGAAAACCAGCCCACAAATGCCTTTGTGTTTGTCCCTAGTCAGAAAACCATTTCAACCAGCAACCAGGACGGAGTCTGTACTAACGGGAACGCACTTATGGGAGTGTGCTCTAGATGTTATTTATTTTTTTCATAATTCTGGAAATCTAAACCAGATGACTTTCCTATTTTCCTAGCTAAAATAGCTGAAACTAGAAATCTCTTGCTGAAGAAAATTTATTTTTGGTTTGGTTGGTTTTAATGTCATGTTAATGTCATTTCATGCAAAGAAAAAGGTTAAAATAAATACTTTGCTGTCCCTTGTTATTTTTTTTCTCAACTAAATTTTAGGGGAAATTCTTAGAAGATAAACCAATTCTCACTGGAATTGAAAACATATTACAAGCTGTACACTTCTACAGTGGACCACCACTGGATTTGAATTTCAGTTCTGTGTACCAGGTAAAGTAGCCTCATGCAGCACTCAAAAGTAGCATGAATACCATGATGCTAACTTCATCCCTCCTGAGGGATTAATATGAATGCTTAATGACATTAATCTACTTTTAGATCACTTATGTTTAATGACATGCTTTCCATGCATACATATATAAATATTAATTTTGGACTGAAAGATAATCGTTCAACACGATAACAATTAAACAGCTGTAACCTGTCTCGTGTTAAGTAATGGAGCTGCAGGCAAGCTCCATAAACAGATGGTCTTACCCACCCATGCTTAATGTTAAAGACTTTTTAAAAAAGAGGTGTTGACAAATTTGAACAAGAAGGCATAGTTTTAATGCAAATTGGCCAATTTGCAATTTAGATTACTCTAAAACTAATTTGGTCTACAGAAAAAATTAAGCTGCATTGTAAAACTGAGACGTTACACAGCACATGGATATGGCAGATTCCCCACCAACATAATTATTTACTAATTTCATTCAGCTAAGGGAGTTTAGTGGAAAAGCAGCTGGAAAAGTATTCATATTTATGGGCTTCCTATGACAGTTACTTAATTTACTCATGGTACATGCCAGTTGTATCACAAAAAATAATAGACTTTCTGAAATAATATCTGTTCCAATCTCACAAAACAACTACTCAGACAGGAGAGGGTCACTGAACTCATTGCAAGCCAGGACAGAAAGGAAACAAAAACATGTTTTAGCACAACTGTGTTATGAAAACTTAATTACAGAGCAAATTTTCATCCAGGCTATCACCTGGGCACCAGCTGTGCATATGCGGTCTTGTATCACGTTGAGATACAGGTTAAGCTTCACAAAGTAATATATGGATGTTCACCTCAGACCCATGAGTGTCATTCCCAGACCAAATAAACAATTGACAGGTGATTTTCCATAGCTTTGCAGTAAACTGTTGATTTAACCTGTTCTCACATGGATACAGGAAATGGTAAAATATTTCAGTTCCAGGAGGGAAAAGACAGTAAGCAATTTAGATGCATTAAATTGCTTACTATTTGGAACATATGTTGCCAGTGTTTAGTCCAGTCCTGTAAGATGCTAAACGATAGCAATAAATCTTGAATTTTGTTAATTGTCATTAGATTCATTTCACCACAACACTGAGCATGTAGTTATCTGATGAACATCTTTGATATAAATCTTTGGAAGTGTGTGTTCAGAGCAAAGGCAGTGACTCACAAGTGTGGCCCATTATCAGGTGTGGTACTGAAGTCAGAGCTACCCTGTGCCAGACATGCGCAAAGATATCAGCAACGCACATCAGGTTTACTGCATTAGTCAAAACAATCTTGCCCACCTTACTACACACATTGCTTCAAAAAGGGAAAAAAATCTGATTTAGTCTACTCTGGTCTCTTTCACAAACCAATGTATATAAAATATGTATGTATGTTATTTCCCAATTTGTCTTGTGATCTGCAGCCTTAGGGCTTTGTTAAGCTGATGATTAACAAAGGTATGCTAAGAAGCAGATGTCTAAATTTTGTCTGAACGAAAAAGCAAAGATTTGCAATCGTCTATGATCTCGCTTCCCAATGTCCTGAAGAATAAACAAATGGTCTCTGGAAGTTTAGAGCAATTAGAATTTCCTTTGGCCAAATTTCCATTTGACTATCTTGAAGCATACATAAAAATCAGCATAAGTCAAGAAGGAATCTAGGGTTTAAAAGATATTAGAGCAGAATGAAACTAAGGACTACCTTGTTTTAATTAAGGAGATAGGTTTGGTTTTTCCTTCTTTCTACCCTTTAACACATGTCAACTAACAATACAAGCGGTGGGCTAACTGAAAATGAGACTGGACAGACAGTCAGCATTTAGAAATACATAAAAATCATTAGTTGAGGTGCAAAAACATTTTTACCATTTTAAATAGCATTCATGCTTCACAAAAAAGACATAATCTCTTTGATCAAATGAGTTATGGATTTAGATGATTCAGTACACATTCCAGTTAGAGTCTCTGTGATTAATGTACACATATCTACTCCACTTCGTGCATCCAGGTAGAGATCTGGTGGGCTATTCCTTTCCCAAAAAGTGATTAAATGCATTGCCCTTAAAATTTATGACTTCTTTGGAATATTCCTTTCCCAAAGAAGTTGTAAATTTAGGCCACTGCACTTCACGTGACTTCCACCTAATAGCTGCATCAAACAAATATATCTGCATTTCTACAGTGCTTCACACTACTGCAGCTAAATGGTTAATAATTTTAGAAATAAGAACAATGCAATTGTTTATTTTTAGACATATAAAGGGAGAGTGGGAGTCCTTCATATGCACAACACAAGTTACGTAAATACTCTGCTACCAAGTTGAGAGTTGTAAGTAGCATAAAAATGCCTGGGTTACAAATAGAGGGTGACAATCAAAAAAATGGTTTTCATGGAGAAACATTCTGATGTCCCCTGTGTTTTGAAATGTATTGCTCAGAAAGAGCTATCTACTCTAGGGCAGGTGACAGAAAGGCAAATTGACTCTTCATTTACCAAGTTGAGGAAGCAGCAATTTTTTACTCCACTAAGTGGAAATACTCTTGGAAATGAGCAATAAAATGACCTGGTTTCTCCATAATACTGGGCTCCTGAAGAAAACAGCTCTAAGAAAAATAAATATAACAGCAGGCTAGAGCCTGTACCTCATTACTTGTCTTGGAGGCTGTAAGGGCAATATAAACAAATCAAACTATCTTTTACCGCAGCAGCCGCAAAGTAAACACCCATTTAAAGAATAAACAGGTGGGAAGACAGACCTGCTCACCCAGTACTGAGGAAAAACTTGTTTGTGCTTAATATGTTGGAAAAATTGTTCAAGAGCAGTTCATCCGTGTGTAACTACAACCCTTGAAATGCTGCCAAGGTCAGTGAGACCAACAGCAGAGCGATCTGCTGAGTAATTGTTCGTTGGCAAGTTAAAGCGGTCAAGGGAAAGGCTTTATCCTACTTCCAAAGATTTACTTTATTTTGTTGTTCAGAAAGCAGTTCTCTCCCCACCTCTCTACTCTCTTTGTCAGCAGGTTTTCTGGAAGCTCCTCAAAAATGTTAACCCTACCGATTCTCCTTGGGATTCTGCAGATGCACCTTGGTTCCCTCTCCCTCATGTCTGAGCAATCTCATTAGTAAACAACAAAAAAAATCGATTGTGATTTCTGTAAAAAATAATTCACAAATCAGTCTTATTACTTCACACCTGACTCTCTTCTACAAAATAAAACCTTGCCTCATCTTCCTGGTGCAATGATGTGGGTATCAGTTAATACAGCTGTTACAGGCCCTCATTTTCTCTGCCCTCAAAGCTCACACCACTGTTTCCCATGACCACCAAGCACAGCACCACCACCCCACCTCTCACTCAGGGCTGTAAGCTACCTGGAAATGCAGCTTGGGTTTTACTATTTTCTTGATACTCATGCTCCAGCGACGGCTTAGCTGTGCTAACACATTCAGAGTTACAGCCCTTCCAAAACATCCATGAAAGTTAAAATTCTCCAGCCTCTTTTTAGCTTGTGGCAAAAGGAAATCATGCAATATTCACACCCATCCGCTCTACTGCTATTAGACTTACTGTCCTAGCCTGTTACTTTGGCTACATCACCTCTTTTAACTGACTTTCCTCCATCTCTCCAAACATAAAACTATGGGGTTTTTTTTACTTATTGGAATTTTTTTGGACTGTTCGGATTATCTATGATTTCCCCATCACTCAAAGTTACTCTTGCCTTTGTCTGACCTGCGGCTACCTCTTTCATTGTCTATTCAATCCACCTCTAAGTGCTGAGCCATGATGCTTCTCATGCTTGGGAGATGTGCCCCATAAATACCTGCAGAGCCCCGTTGTTACTCCTTTCACAGCCTCTGCTGAGCTTTGTGCAATGCTCCCCACACACCTAAGTACAAGCTAGTCATCTCTTACAGTTAGACCATCGCCAGTTCCTTTGTCTGTGCTTCCTACCTGTTCTCATGCAATAGTTTCTCTGTGTGGTTATGCTGTGACAAAAATTGTTTGGATAGGACCCTCCTCCTCTGTTACAGACCTGCAGTGTCTTGCACAAAGAGGGATTAGTGTGGAAGGGAATTTCTTAGCACTACAGCTATACAAAATCAATATAAAAAAGATAAACCTCTTGGCAACTCCTCCTCCACTTTTTCTTAGTCCCCTTATTTACATGTGTAATTTCTCATGCTAGCTCACTGTCAAGCCCCATGCAGTGGAGAGGGATATCCCGCTATATATGGGACATAAGGACTGTAAATCACTGAGTAAGAAAGGCTCCATTGATAAAGGCACAGTAATTTCCAAAGGTTTCCGGGCGCTAGAACTAACTTGATTACAGAAACATAGAAGCTGTAATAAGGATAGCTTCTTCTCAATCAGCTGTATTAAACTGCTGTTACATTAGTCACGTGTAAGAAATTTTATGTAATTCTAAAATAGAGTATTCTGTTGACAAGAGGATAATTTTGGGCAGCTAGATTACATTTATTACAAGGTGGAAGTGACATTTTTGTGTAGGCAAGTCACATTTTAGAGCTTTTTCTCCATAAAAGAAAAAAAAAAAAAAAGAAAAACAATAGGAGGCTTCATTTCTGAAAGACATAAAGCCATCACATAAAAAAAGAAAAGCACAAATCAAATAATATATTTACAGTTTAAAATAAAAGTAACCTCCCCCTCAGCAAAATGCAGTTAAAGGGAAAAGATTGAAAAGGCAATTCTTCCACCTCCTTTTCATGGCAAACTAGGTATGAAGAACTGATGAGCTATTATATAACCATTTCCTTTCTTAAAAGATCAACTCCTTTACACAGACTGACACGTGCAAATATTCTGTTTGAAGAAATAAGCTTCAAAGTAATACACTTCTTATTCAGACGTGACCAGCAGCGCCGGCTGTTTGAATTTTGCAGCGAAGACAGGGTAAAGCATAGCCAGCCTACCAATGGTACAGTGCTCTCCATTCCATCCCTGGCTACATTCACACTTCCCATCTTTACAGGTGCCATGCTCCGCGCAGCGGGGATGGCAGGCTCTCTGGTTGCAGGCTGCGCCCGTCCAGCCTTCCTCGCAGCGACACGTGCCACCCATGCACACACCATGTGTGCCGCAGTCCACCGAGCAGATTTCTGGATTCAAGAGGAGAGAGGGGGAGAAAAGGAGGCAGAGAGTGCACACAGGAGAGGGTATGCATTAATTAGCAGCACTACATTTTAATTCAACATGTGAAGAATAAGAAAGGCAAAATATTTGAAAATTAAATCAAAAGAGTTTACTGTGAAAGGCATTTTCAGGTAGGACCCAACAGAATACAGACTACAGAGTTTTATCTCTATGCTAATGCTTACTTAGTTATCCAGCAGTCTTAGCACTGCTTAAGTGTCCGCAGCTCTTCTGTTAGCTCTGAGTAATTTTCAGTCATATTTTTTGTGATCACATATGTCTTAAGAGTAACCTCTTGTAACCTAAGATTATATGGCACTTAGACCTACTAGAACTTACAGTGTACTCCTAGTGACTGAATGTACCATATACCTAGGTCATTGTGGTGTTGTGAGTGAAAACCTAGTATTGATGAAAGTTCATTTTAACAAGGTTTCCCCTCCCTATCCTGCTCCCTGTTTTCTTTCAAAGTAAAAATGTGCCATTTCTGACACATTTTTTCATTATAAAGAATCAGCCTTAGTGAGACAAATTAGTACTATGCTGACATACTGACACATCTGTTAAATATAAAAGATGATTCTCTTTTACTTTCAGTAAATTTGTATCAGTGACAGCTATGAACAGCCTGGTTTAAATAATAGATTGTTAAAAAAAATAAATCAACATATAGCAATTTAACTTGTCATTTACATATAGTAACAGGATCTTGTAACTGATAGAATAATTGAAAAATACGTTAACAGCCAAAGGTAATCAGAGGCCAAACAACGCATGTTAAGTCTCAGCTAATACAAGATGATAATTTAGACTGCCAGATTTTGCATTTACAGTTTTGGTTCACTTAGTCAGTCTCCAGAAAACTTTACTTCTGCTAAGCAGACAACAGAAAAACAAGAGGAGATACCATACAGCCTGAGGGACTTCTTTAGTTCCTTGGCATACAGCTGGCTGTAACCATGTACTGGTTCACAGAAGTACTGTATTTAGTTTTTGTTTTCTTGTGAAAGACAACGAACAGTTTAGTAATAAAAGACTGAAATTATTTTCAACAGCAAAAGAAAGAAGCATTCAGTGCAAGAAAGGTTTTCAGTCTCCCTGAACTCAACAGTGTTTTTCTTCCCCCATAGAGTATAACCCTCTGTCTCAAAGTGCTGTGGAACATTAAACATGGTATCAAGGAGCTGTGATATTTCCCAGAAGAAACAGCCCAAAACCTTTATGGAGAAAGACAGCTGTAATTTCCCCCTCCCCTTTTTTTCCCTATACAGCATTTTATACCTACTTTGAATTAAATTTTTGATTAAGAGATGCAAGATGGTTTGATTAACGTTAGAGTCACAAAATGTCAACGCAGCTCCAAGAAAGAAAGGTTTATTTCTCTTCAATCTAATCAATTTTTCATTAGGGTGAAGGTGTTATCAGCTTTTAGCACACTAGCTTTGAGCAAGGTGCGTCAATCTTTGTAATGAACTTATTAATTAGAGTTAATTTAATTGAAGTGGAATTGAAGGGCTAATTAACGGACAAACTGCTGATGAAGATAGAGGAAAGCTCTGCTGATTTCAAACCTATAAACCCCTCTGATGGAAATAACTCATTCTTTTTTTCTTCTAGCAGCTTAACAAAATGTTTATGGGTAAGATTTACTTTTTTAGTGTACCACTCTGAAGGTCATTTTGCACGACTTCAGCAAATAGTCTGTGCTTATTTTTACAAAGCTCTTTTGCGAGTTTGACACTTCTGAAATATTTGAGAAGATCAGAAATATTTTATGTTATTTTAATGACCAATCATTCCTTGAAACGTAAGTAAAAGATGGAGCATAACTGAATCATCAAAAATAGCGTAGAGGACACTGTCAAGAAATAGAGGATCCATGTTTTGACTGAGAACTAGAAAGGTTCTCTCACAAACAGCCATTTTTAGTGCTAGAAATGTTCAGAGAAGAATTTTTTCTTCTAAACAAATTTAACAGAAGACAACATTTTCTTCTCTCGTCAGTTTTTCTTGAATGTTTGGAACTCTGTCCTATCACTCTCGTATGCATAAACCATTATGGAGTATCACAGATCCTGGTCAGGAAGTAAATTTGTTGAAAAAAGATGGTTCTTCATGAAAAAGTTATATTTATTCATAAGCTGGCATAAACCCAGCTAGCCCATGTGTTCAGTTTTCATTAACAAAATCATCTGAGTTAGATGAACTGTTTTAGACAAATATATGTCTCACAGTTAGACATGATTTCTCTTTTGATATGTGGCTACCAAACAATACTCTAAAAACTCATATTTGTCAAAAGGTTGCTGTCATACTTTATAAATATTTAGATTCTGCTCTCCTTTTGTTTCTAAGCTCAGACTATGGTTTTAATAAGCTCTGTTTCAGACTTCAAGAAATCCCTCTGCTTCTTCACTCCTACCAACTCCTTCCACCCTGGCAGCCTGCGCCCTTCCTCAAAAGCTGTTTAGGATTCATTCTTGCATTCCCTTTGCCTTCAAACTGGAACGCTGTCTGTTTTTCAAGAAAAATACCTCCAATTAGCTGGAGAGATTTTTAAAATGTGACTTTCTCTAGTTTCACTAGTGTAGTTTTAAGTTTCTAAATAGATGTACTAGGTAGGATGATACTTAGATCCATATATCGTACAAAAAACATTCTGTACTTGCACGTGAAGTACCTGAAGTTATCAGGTGAAGGCAGCTAAAAGATACCAACAAATACATTGATTTTCAAATACTTCAAATTCATCAATTATTTTGAACCTTTGAATCAATTCACAGTTCATGCTGAAGCCAACTCAAAGACTTGGATCAGCTCAGCAGGTCAGGTCCTAACACAATAATGTCATTAAAATGCTGCTATTCAAGATGTCATCATTTTACAAAATGCGAGTGCTTTTAACCCTTACCATTGGAGCAATCTGGACCTGTCCAGTTGGGGTCGCAGGTGCAGGTACCACTCTCTTGAAGGTAGGTGCCGTGGCCAGAGCACTGGTCAGGGCACATCGTCTTCAGGATTTCACAGTTGTTGCCACCCCAGCCCGGGTTGCAGTGGCACTCACCGTGGATGCACACGCCGTGGCTGGAGCAGGCTGGGTCCAAGCAATCCGCTGCAGGGAGATGAGAAACATCAGCTTAAACTTGTCATTCCTAATAACAGTGATCAAGCCTCAGATGCTCACGGCACTTTTGGGCTTAATCCACATTTTAAGACTTTGTGAAATAGGGAGTATTGCACTCATCTTAAAAGTAAACATTAGTAGGTTGGAGCTGAGTTGTTCACCTTTGTTTCATTGCAATGAGTGAGGAAAAGACAGAGTGGACCAAGACATCTTGGTGCCAGCCTCCCTTCTCTGGCTACAAGGTAAATCGCTCTTTATTGTCACTAATTGCATAGCAGCCATTTTCTTTGTAAAAACACCTCACTTCCACATCACTTTCTGGTATTGTGACATTTGTGTGTGCACGTAACTGACATCAAGACATTTACAGACTACCACTGAGTTAATGGAGAACCTTTCAAGGTTTGTTAATTTTTCTGAATTACAGCAAGATTGGCTTTGGGTCTTAGGCAACTGATCTCTGTTCTGCCTAATCACAGTGTAACAAGTCTTGGATTCCCTGCAGCACTCGGTATCAACTGACCCAATCCACCGCTACAGAGTTTTAACAGCTGTATAGGACCCTCAACTTGTTTCAGAAATAAATGAGTTGCATACTGTCTATCTGTCTTAATTCACTTTAATGTGCTTTAGATGACGAGATTTAATTTAGCAATTTGACTCAATAAAATGTTACACTTGTAGGGTCAATGGTCTGAAAATTTAATTCCAGAGACTTAATTGCATTACTTCGTACGTGGAGATCAATAAAATCAATTTGATTGAGGAAGAAAATGGCGCTTTTTACTCCCTAAAAAAATAGAATGGAAAATGAACTGCATTTTGCAGCACACCAGGATGAATATTATTATGCACATCTCTGGAATACAAAAATGACGCATCATTTTTCACTATGATGCATTTGAATCAGCACTTTCCACAATGTGGTTGGTGGAAAAGATCACTAACAAATGCAATACGTTAATGATTTATTCTATACTGTGAAAAGTCAGTAAGTCTTCTTGTATTCCAACATCTATTTTTTGTGTGCTTTCTTCTTAGCTGACCCCAGCCAGAGAACAAAAATAAAAATATACTGGTATGCAAAAAGATATCACACATTATTAAGAATTTTGCCACTGATTACTTGAGAATAAATAAAGTATAATAATTCTGTAGAATTCAGTGAATTCCCAAACTTGATTTTTGGTATTCTAAAATGGTTTTTGAAGAAACACCATTAGTGCGTATGATCTAGATCTAGCAAAATCGATAGAGCTGGATGTGCCAGCTGGAAACCTGATCAACAACAGCAGGTGCTGGGGTAAATATTTACTCATTTACCTTCTTCACAGTTTTCTCCTTTGTATCCGGAGTTGCAGGCACAGGAGCCCATGATGCAAATGCCCCGGCCCCCACACTGGGGATCGATGCACTGAGTTGTAGGCACGTCACACTCAGTGCCCTTCCAGCCGCTGTAACACAGGCAGCGTCCTTTGGAGTACTGCCCATTGCCACTACACAGCACTGGGCAGGCTGCTGTGAAATAAAACATGGCAGAAAAATTAAAACCAAGTTCTTCACCAAAGCTTTATAAAGAAGAACATCTAAGAAGCAGGTCACATGCCAGATGCTTTCCCGATCTATTTGTCTTCATGCTCACTTAAACTGCCTCAAGAAAAGCATTGGGTTGATTTACCTCTTGAACAATCGGGGCCCAGAAACCCAGGAAAACAATGGCAGGATCCAGAAACACATTCACCGTTACCATGGCAATTTCGGGGGCATTCCACCACAGACTCTAAAGGGAAAAAAAGGAGGATAATTCACAGACACCCACCGCATGAAGTACCTATCATTTGAACCACTACTAACTGACAGCACACTCTCGCTCCGAGAGAAGTGTTTACGTTCGGTTTGTTTGAAGAGCACAAATAGCTGTGATTTTCTACTGCTGATGCCTCTAGTATCTTAGGACGTTACATTCCAACAAAAAGTCTCAAACTATAATGGTAAAACCATATGAGCTCCATACTTAAAATCCAGCCCTGTGCCATTTAACAAATACTTCAAAACAGAGTCCTGCTTTCAAGCACTGTTTTAGGAGAAGGTACACTCCTTATGTCTTAGACCAAGTAATTAAAATATATATTCCGCATTTTATTCTGAGCAGCAAAAGAAACAATATGAATGGAAAACCTGTGAAAAAAAGTCAGATCATTTAACTATGAAAACCTATCTCTGTATTCCTAAAAAACCTGACCAGAGCCTAGCGTTTGGTAAGAGCTTTGAAGGTTATGCTTACCTATAATTATGGTATTAAAAGACACCTGCTCCGCATTTTTCCCATCGTTATAGAAGGCCAGGTGCCAGATGCCAGAATCCAAATACTGGATAAAACCTGCCTCGTGGAGACTGACAGACCTCGCCTGCCGCCCCGCTCGCTCCGACTCCAGCAGGTTGCGTTGCTCCCTCGCAATCAGCCGGCTGCCATCCAGGAGCTCCACAAAGTCATACTGCAAGGAGGAACAGACAGGAGCTTGACAAGTCATGAGATGACCCATGGCACCGCCAGCTTCCCCACAACATCCTGACAATATGCTTGTATTTTGACCAAGAGTTTCCTTTTGGAGCAGGGAAGCAAGAGCTGAAATCAACCCTTGCTTATTTCTTTGCCCCTTGCTAAGACTTAAAACAAAAGTACCAACTAGTTCTCATGCTTATTAGAGTGGATTTTTGGTGACAAGTGGCCAATGAACCTATTTCATATATTGGGGGGAAGAAAACATCAGTTGAAATGAGTCTGCAGTCACGACTGCCACCTGAATTACAGGTGAGAGCTAACTTTCAAAGTGTGTTATATGCATATGGGTTAATAATGATATCCAACACCAATAATCTACTTTGCTTTTCATTTAGTTTCAGATGAAGGATTAAATTGCTCAATCCCCCTTTCAGACAGTCTGGAGTTCTGGAGGAAGAAGAGCAAGAGCTTTACTTCCTATCACGGAAGCCCAATAGAGGAGATTGAAAGCATAAAACGTTGGAAGTGTTGCAAATGACAAACTGATAAAAAATATGGTACCTCAGGTCAATGGACAGCACATATTGTTTTGTTACAACCATCAACAGGGCTTGGAAAAATGTAGCAGCATCTCAGCTGATACAACAAGCAAACTCACAACCCAAGACGTTATGCATGATCATCTTAACTAGTGCTAATAGCACCTGGAGGGCTAAATCTGCTCTGGGCCCTGCACTGATTTACACTCTCTGGGAGTCTGCTCTCATGGCTTGAAAGATGTCTTCTGCACATTTATCATGTAAAGATCAATAGTAAAGGCCAGTATGTGAAACTGTTGATTCACCTGAGTTAGGATAACATCGGTTACTGGGACCAGAGAATCAGTGGTTTTACACCCTGACTTGTGACCTTCAGAAACTGCTCCCGGGACAAAAGAAAACATGACAGCCTTTGTGCCGGAACAAGGGCTTAAGTACTTATGCTCTCTTCTAGAAATTGCAGGCCAAAATTCACTGCCATTGTAAGAATGTTCCTCTCCAGTAATCAGAATTATCTTCCTGCCATTTGGGTTGTGAAGGAAATGCATAGTTAATATGCCTCTATCAACACCTGAGACACTTTTCCAGCTATGTCTGAACCAGCAGAATAGAACATAACGTGATTAGGATGTGCAGAAGCCAGTACCTTGGTATGCTGTCGCTTTGAATGTACGTGCTGCACCACATGAAAATGAATGCAACTGTTTTGGGAGAGCACCAATTATTCAAAACCATTCAACATTCTCATTTGTCAGAGAATTAAATATTTATCTTATTTTGTGAGAGAGAGAAAAACAATTTTAGTTGTGTTTTTTTTTCCTCCCGCCTGACTCAAGAACACTTCTTTCTGGTTGTGTTTTTCACTAATATTTTAAAAATGAGAAAGCTCAGGGAGTTTTGAGTTTTAACAAGTCATTTATGGACATTAGGAGTGACCTTGTAATTTGTATACTGCAGAGGGACATTTTTTGTAGGAGGACAATTTCAGATTAAAACCGTATTTTTCATACAGTAACAAGTGATTACAGTACTTGATTGACCACAAAGAGTGTACTAACGGCTGACAAGCATGGTACAATTAATGATTTTGTATTTGTAAGGTAATAAGGACATATGCTGTTACCAGAACAGCATTTTAGACTACATTTTAAAAGCCATACAGAAGGGAATTTACTGTTCATGCTGTCCCCCAGCAAAAAACAATAATTGATCTTAACCCTTTTAAAGGCTATTTTTTTATATTTAGGTCACGATAACAGAAAGAGACTGGAAAAACAATTGTCTTCATAAGCAAAAAACGTAACAATTTTATTTTCCTCCTATGAGGACAAATTAATTACCTTTATATTGAGTCTAAATGCGCTGATTTGCCCTACCATTCCATTCAGTTTTGCTTTAAACCAAAGTCCTTTCTTTATTCTTAAAGTCTCTTTAAACAAACATATTGATTCTCTGGCTGCAATGGAACTGACATTTTTAGAAAGTGTCACGAAGACTTTCAGGCTTGCATTGACTGGGTTTTGAATGGACAGCCACCGTCAATTATTTCTGGTTGATTTATTTATGATTCCCCAGAAAGAGAGAACTATGCATCTCAGATCAGTCTGTGACACACACATAGTGGCTGTGCTTGAGACTGATTTTGGTACCTAAAGAGAATACAGAAACACAACCAAAAATTCTGTCCCGATTACAATATATCAAACCATTTCCTACATGCTGTATTCCTATTATTTTGGATTATGGGACAGAAGGAGAGTTAAATTTGCTTCATTCTGTTATTATTTTATGATGAAATGCTAAGCAACTGATAGGAATGGTTTAGATACAGTTGATCCTGTTCCAAGATGAGGGTGTAAACTAAAAGACTTCTTAAGATCTCTCCCAAGCTCATTTCTATCATACTTTCATTATGTCCCTCACAGTGGTAGGATAATTGGCATCAGAGGTTGTATGGCTATGGAAAGATAGACTCCAGTTTCCTCTTACTCACTGTCTGGTTTTAACTGGATACAAAAGAGGTGGGTAAACAGGCAAAGGGTCCGGGAGAGAAGTGGAGAACAAGGTGGCAAATGTAATATGCAAGTTTTGCATTATAGCCAAAGGTGACATGGAGAGAAGGCAGACATTCACAGAAACACTGAAGCTGTAAGGAGGGAGCTAAAGAAGATGGTGGTGTGTGGTGACACATGTAAGGGTATCATAGGCATATAAGCAAAGATACTGGAGGGGGACAGCTGGTAAGGAAACTTTACAAACGCTGGCAGCGTGCAGGTAGTGATCGTTCTCTATTATTTAACATAAGATCTGAAAATTCAAATACTGACGTTTGAGAAACAGGCAGCAGTTGCTCATTTGCATAAATTTTGTTATTAGCACTTGTCACTCTGTGACTAGGAGATAAGGGCAGATAGCATTCAAGAGACGCAGACATGAAGTGATATATATGGGTGAGATCCTACTTTTCAAAGTCCTCATGAAACAACCCTAGCTTTACACATCCAGAGATGGGCTCTGAGCCAACTTTTATCATTCTGGGATGAGATCGTGGAGCTATGGTAGACAGATCTACGGATATACCAGTTCTGATTAAAAAAAAAAAGCAGACATCATTAAGGCATTGTATGAAACCATTGTAGTTAAACACCTGCTGTGTTCTGTGCTGTTCTGGTCTCCCCATATCAAAAAGGCTGCAGTAAAACTGGAGAACATTTAGAAAAGGACAAGGATGATCAAAGGATTGAAGCAGCTTTCATACAAAGAATGATGAAACAGACTGGAAAAAATACAACTCAGTGAGGACACTAGAGATCTATAAATCAAGGGTGGCATGGAGGGAGAAGAAATCGGTGAGAAACTCTCCACTGCCTCTTCCAAAACACTACCAACAGGGTGTCAAACTAAAACTGCCAGGAGGCTGCCTCAAAACACGCTGAGGAGTGTAGCGTGAGATGTGTAGTTAAGCCGTGAAACTCCTTGCTGCAAATGTCACAGATGCTAAAAGCTTCCATAGGTTCAAAGGTGACTACGCAAATTCACAGGAAAAAAGCATCTGTGAAAGGTTGTGAAATACAAAGACAGCACCTTTGACTCAGGAAGTCCTTCAGCCTTAAAACACTGGATGCCAAGAGTGTATTGTAGGAAGAATCACTACAAATCTGTCATGCTGCTATGTTAATCTCTACATATCTGCTAATGGGCACCATCACAGACAGAATGCTGGGCTAGATGGGCCTTTGATGAGACTCAGCGTGGACATTCATGTGTTTTTCTAACATGTTCCTGTGACACTTGGAGCTACACGAGTAAGCTGCCTCGTCCGATCGAAGGATATGCAGTGAAGCCCAGAATCAGTTGTTAGTCTGCCCCTGCCAGCTATGCCTGGCTTGCAGTTAAGAACTTTCGCCAGTACAAGCCATAAGGGTTAGGGGAAGCAAGAAAACAATAAATAGATTTATGCTTGCAAACCCCTCAGTGTTCTATTTCATTAGACGTCCTTTTGCCTAAATACCTTATTTTGTCTATATAAGCTACTTTGGTAAAATACGTATTTTACCAGTACAAGTTGTGTCTTCATCAAAGTCCTGTGATTAGAACTTTGCGGCGCAAAGGCCTAAACTGTTGAGAAATATTTTACTCCATTTGTTTCCCCTGTGTGCAGGAGCGCAGTCACAAAAAAAACCCCAGCCGCTCACTGGAACTGCATTCTTAGGAGATGACATACATGCTTTATCTCAGGCACCTAAACCAGACATCACTGAGTTCAAGGCCATATAAACATTCTGATAACCCTGCACCCTTGGGAATCTTCAGCAGCCCTAGAAGTTCACCAGGGCATTGATAAGTAAGCATGCCTAATTTTTCAAGGTATCAGGTGTCAGTCAAATGGTTTGTAAAAAATACTCTAATTATATACCAGGCAAAAATAGGACAAGAGAGCCTGACCTATATCCTGGGAACAATATATCCAAAATGTCACAGAAACTACAGAAGATATAGTAGCAGGATTCGCATATGATTCTTTCTATTGTATCATACTTAAACATGAATAAGCACTTGGGTAGTAGGAATCCAAAGGGAAAGGAGCCTGTGTAACACAGATGATGGGAAACAGATTTAGTTATCTTCTTTTCCCGAGTTTTTGGGTAAAGGGCACCCCTA
Source organism: Aptenodytes patagonicus (assembly GCF_965638725.1). Taxonomy (NCBI): domain Eukaryota; kingdom Metazoa; phylum Chordata; class Aves; order Sphenisciformes; family Spheniscidae; genus Aptenodytes; species Aptenodytes patagonicus. The sequence goes on from NC_134952.1 coordinate 38,230,249, forward strand.
TTTCAATCTTTTGCCAGGATAAGAAATCAACGAAGGATCATTTTTCATAAACGTATCTACTTGCATAACTTCTCATATAAATGCACAGTCCAGATCAGCTTCTTCAGTTTTATTCATTCTTGCCACACATGTATTCCCCTAGCTCCTGTTATTATTGTTATCCTTGAGATGGCATTTATATTCCAAACCCCTATTTCCAATGGCTGATAACTTTCTGAATCAATTTTCTTTGAGCTAGAATTTCTCATGCTTGTCAGCCTGAGGGTGGGTGTTCATATGTGAAAGTCTGAAGAAAATCCATTTAATCATTTTTATGAGGATCAAATTTTTAAATAAACATAAGGGCATTTTCTGCGTTCAGTAAATTGTTTGTAGTTTAATGGAAACTAAACTAAAAAATAAAGCTAATGTAACATTCTGTGATTTTAGCTGCATGAAACTCCTTTCCTGACCCTAATTCTTCCTCTGTGGTTTGTGACTGCTAAATAGGTGATATAATTAGCAATATTTCTATATTCTAGGTCTTTAAAAAGTTATGCCTGAAGAAAAAACAAAATAAATTTAAATAGTGCAGTAGCATGCAAATCAAAATTAAAAAAATGTGGGATTAAAAAAAATAGTTTGAATTTTGCAGTTACAGATTTGCTGTTGCAACTGTGTATCAGGCATAATCAGTCAAGCTTCATTCCAATTATATCATTAGGTTGATATACTTAGAGTTGTGCCGAGGGCAAATCCATATACTTTAAAAAAATATAAATCAGTAAGATGTTGCATAATTCTCTAAATGGGGTAGAAGAGCATGAGCTCAACTCCCTTTTCAGGTGAACAGTGGTTCAGAGCCAGCACTTGGGCAAATATTGAGCTGCAAGAAATCTAAACTAGGAGGGTCTTAAGTCTTAAAAATAAAATCTGAATACAATTGATTCTAAAATACTGTCTTAGACAATGATTCTCCCTCTCTCCTGCCAATCCAGAAGACTATTCATTCTTTTATACTTTAGCTTTTCTGTAACTATGGATAGAAAGTGTTTCTGTTAGTAGGCAAATGCATGACCATATGCAATAAAAAGTCTCATTAGAAACCTTCTGAGGAGCGGAGCAGAATAAATCCTCTGCAACACTTAAGAAAAAAGTTTCAAGACACTAAACGTCTAGTGAAGACTGGCACTTTTACAACCCCAGTTCATTGTATCTTCGTAGACACATATTACATATATTTTCTTTTATGTATTTATTTAGTGAGACACCAAGCTGTCAATACTGTAGCATTTGCTTGTAGAACAAACTGAAACTTCCTTAAAAAACTGTTGTCTTCTTGCTTGGAAATTTGGCAAATGCAGTCTTTGCCAGGCACTCTCAACCACATGTGTGGCCATAAGGTGCTGTATTAGTTTGCTTAGGTTTTTAAAGATATGTCTATATACCACAGAAGAAAAAAAGTACCTATAAATTCTGCATGAAACAACTTGATATCTGAAGCATCATGATTGCTCACGGCATTCAGAACAGTTCATGAATAAGAATTCCCCCCCCCCCCATTTTAGAGCCCATCACTTACAGTATTATAAATGTTTTGGACATCACATGAGATCAATAAAGTATACAAAGTAAAAATAAAAATCTGCAAAATGGAAAAGGATGTAATCCTGAGAAAGAAAAAAGATACAAAAGATACAAGCTCACAATTTCAATAACATGTCCTACTTTAAATGCAAGCAGTTCTCACCTGAGTGTGTGAAGGTGGTAAGCCTTTTCGGCCATATACTCCAATCAATGCATCTTTCTGAAGGGATATATTGAATTTTAGAAATTGTGGCTGATCAATGAAGAGTTGTGATCTCCAAAAAATCCCAGGGGGAACTTCTTGTATCGCTCTTCGGCCTATATCAAGTTCTCCAGAATCTATAGTGTTGTTTTCTTGTGCAAATCCCCCTAATTTTCCTGACAGGTTAGAATAATAAGAGATCGAAAATTAGTATTCCATTCTTGCTTTCAATCATCCTTCATATAAACCATCAAATATTTAGAATCACCTCAGATAAAATGTTACCTGATAATCTTTCTGAATATAAGATCCCAGGGAATTCACTGATTTGGAAATAAAAAGGCGAAGATACCACAAATACCTACCAAGTAAAAATACTGTAACTTCCCTAAGCACTAGCATTATGGAAACTGTTTTAGGATCTACGTTAAACTATTCATTTTTCCCCCCAAGTATTTTAACAGGGTTTTCCAGCATAAAGTCTCAAACTAAAAAAAATTAAGGTAAAGGGAAATGCAGATTTTAAGACTAATAGATACATAAACATAAGCAGTCAAGAGAACTAATACACAGTCTTTTCTATGTTAAATATCAGAGCATTTATACAATACTACCAATGTCTACAGCTCTGGTTTCCTATTTTTTGTTTTTGCATTCCCCAGAAAGAAAGGCAATGTTTCTTGCTCCATTGTGCCTATGTTCTTAGGCCTTTGTTCCCCATAATGCCTACATCCTCTGCACTCCCTAGGCTCAGCCCCAAGCTTGTTATCACCTCCTTGTCCACACTGTCTCCTGAATAAAACGTATAATAGCATGTCAAAGTCTGGTACTTTTACTATTTTCTATATCATGAATATTTATTTATCCTGCAGGCCAATTACTAGAAATAAGAACATAGCACTGAAGGGCATTAATGATTTTTCTCTATAAAGCATTTGTGCAACTATCAGTTAGCCTTAGAAGGCCAGTGATGATGGCTTGGAAACGCCCAGAAGAAGCAAAGAAGATGCTAACATGCAAAAGACACATGATGACAAATGCTAACACCGAAAAACTGGACTACTGGTTGTGGCATTAAAAAAGAAGAAAATAAGCCATAAACTTCAGATACCCCCAACAAACTTTTTCTTCAAGTGGGTAAGTCCAGGCAACAGAGACTGAATCTACACTGCAGCTCGAGTACAGAACAGTATCATCCAATCTACAAGGCTCTGTGTCATCCCAGTGAACCACTGTCAAATAAATGAAAGGGGTAAAACTGTTCCAGCCCAAGCTGATGACCCTCCAAGGCACTGGGCAGGATGCCATGGACAGCACAGGTCTGTAATAGCTCTGAGATCTCCACGTTGCCACTGGTTGTACCGCACAGGCACATGCAAAATCGGGCAAAGATTACAAACCTTTCTCATCAGCAAACAAATTGTGGTTTAATTATGGTAGTGTCTTCTACCTGTCAGATCTGTAGGAAACAGAACTACTAAGACTGATGCACTAAAGAAGTGGTTTGCACAAACTGTCACCACCCAGCTTTAAAATCTGGGATGGTTTAGATGAGTTTGCATCGTCTGTTTGAGGCCAAAGACTCAGATCTGATGTTCAGGCACTAACTCCATGCTGTGTGGTGGGACATAGGCAGTCTTGGAAGCCGGTGTCAGGGTCAAAGCCTACTTCAACCCAATGGAATCAGTGCTGTCAAATCTAGACTAAGATGCAAAGATGTGTGTAAGAACTTGCTTACCAACACATGTCAACTCTGGAGTAAGCAAGTAATGCCACATTTAAGCAGCTGGCACATCAAGGTGAGCCTTGAGAGAAGCAATATAAAGAAAAATGGAACTATAGTTACAATCTTACAGTCCACTGTGTTTTTACCAATTTATACTCTTTTTTTCAGCAGCTGGTCTATTATAAAGATTGAACTAAACCTATTTGAATGCGATAAGCATGTTCAAGTGATGCTGACTTGTTTGCGTACAAGTGTTCTGAAGAACTGACAACGCTCTGTTGCTGCCCTGTCTTTCATGTTCAAATTCTTACATTAGTCATCATTTGATGGAACAAACTGACACAACCTTTTTGCAAACATTTAGACTTCAAAAAACTAGATTAAAATCTGAAATGCCAGGTGAGGTCACAGATTGATCCTCACCACTTTTTGTGCATCCAAGATGAACAGAGGCTGCTGCTGAATTAAACAGGTACAGAAGCACTACTGAGAGGCCTTGAGTGGGGGCTTGTATCATCATCAGAGCTGTGCCACAACGGTGTTTCAGCCACTGAAAATGTCTCACTTACAGGATCATCATATTGATCAGTGTTCTGCTGAGAGGAGACTGAAATATCTGATCTTGGAGAAACCATTTTTTTACACTTTTCAGGATGAGTCTGATGCTTTTCTAACTTTGGACTTAACCTTTCACAATATTCATACGTTATTCTAGAAGATGGATCTGTATTCACTATTTCAGTTCATTTCAGCATTTGTTTCTTACCACTTCCTTCAAATTTAAGCATGTTGTGTCATATAAATTCACACACTGATGACTGGTAATCACTAAACAATAAACAGTTGTTTGCCGTATTGATCTGCAGCTTCCCCTATTTCTACATTTGAAATGAAAACCAACTACCTCTTCCTACTGAAAAGATGAACTAGACAGCTTGAGCAGGTACACTTTATCAAACATTTTGACCAACTTGCCAGGAATGCCTATTACTGGGCTTCAACACTTATCCTTAGCAGATAATGATCCTACAGATTCACATTTTCTTCACAAAAGAAGAGGCAGTTTTACCCTGTAGCCACATGTTCCCTTAACGCCACAGCACCTCTCTCAAAATCATCACTAGTTGTTTGCCCTCCTAAGAATAGGCTGTTAATTATTCTTTGTTCCCTGTTGTATCTCAATGGGCGAAAGAAAAATCTTAGTAGTGTCATCATTTCCTTTTCATGTTCTAAACAGTAACAGTTCTTATACACAGCTTTAAATCAAAATATGAAATGTCACGTTCATTCACACAATTCCATAATGACGTAACAGCCCAAATAAGAAACCAAATTTTAAAATACCTAGCCTCCTGAATATATTCTCTTTCACTACACTTCTTCTCTACCCCCAAAATTTCTTCGTTCAGAGACCCTCCCCAAAAGACAATAATACAAATACACATAAATATTTATAGGTAAATAATATTTATATCATGATTTGTACTTACATTGCTGATATACTACTATTCAATTTACAAAATACATTAATTTGCTGTATCCCATACTAATATATACAATCATTATAGGATGCATTTGTGATACCGAAAACCCAATGCATTATGGCTAATTAATAGGTAAAATATTTGTTATGTTTAGTATTTGCAAATTGTATTTTGACTGTCTAGGGTTAGGGTGGACAAAATCCCGAGCTAAACAAATAATTAAAGCAATAAACAATATTTAACTATTATAATAGTTATAATTATTCTAATAGTTATAATAGAAAAATAATTCACAAATATCAATAAAAATGACATGAAGCCAAACTCCCTCTCCTTATTTGCGAACATTCTATAGATTAAAACACAAGATGCACTGTGAATAACTGAGTATCTATAACACAGAATAAAAATGAATGCACAACCAAAACACAAAAATGCTCAACAATAATTGCTGTATAGTGTCACACATAGTATCATTTTCCATCCTTCAAAGGCAGTACTAATTAGAATATTAGGTTGCAAGGCTGAATTTACAGACAGTCAATAGCATGTTCTCCCATTCCATTGAACAACCTTGTATTCAGATCTTTTTCTGGGAGACATCTGCTATATATCCCTTCTGCAACAACCATTTCAAGAAAGGAAATCAAAATCCTCCTTAAAAACATAGCTTTTTAGAAAAAAACCCCAACATAGCGTTTCTTCACCAAAAGGGTTGTCAAGCACTGGAACAGGCTGCCCAGGGAAGTGGTTGAGTCACCATCCCTGGAGGTATTTAAAAGACGTGTAGATGTGACACTTAGGGACATGGTTTAGTGGTGAACTTGGCAGTGTTAGCTTAATGGTTGGACTCGATGATCTTACAGGTCTTTTCCAACCTAAACGATTCTATGATTCTATGATCTAATTAAAAAGTTACTATACCTTTAATTAACATGAGATACTGTAAACAAAACAAAAAAGCTCAATACATATCAGGTAAAGAAAGTATGATGTATTTTAATGAACAGAATCTCAAAAAGTGCATCTAAGTAAGCCAAAAGAAATGCCCCTTTTCCCATCCACTTTTTTCCTCTCTTGCGTTTTTTAAAAATCTGCAATTAAGCGTATCTTATTTAAAGGTATTTCTGAGTTGCACATAGATTTTATATGGCATAAAATAAAGTCAGCAACATGTGAGATGTGACCAACTGCTAGAACACAATGGTTAAACAAGCTCTGTTTTTTAACCTTTCTTTTCTATCGCCTAGTTATAAAAACAGATAAAGCACTGATGCACCTCAAGTAAATGTTTGTATTTGATTAAGCATGGCTTACAAATTACTTTGGAGAACCTAAACTGAAATGGCCTATAAAATTCATCATATCCATAGAAAACACACATTCTTATGCCACCTTATGCAGCCCTGAATCATGCCTGTCTAGATAAGCAGGTGATATGTTGCCAGCAGTTTACTGTTCATATAGAGAGAAGCACTGGGAGAGGAAAAAAAAAACACCCACAAAAGAAACAAACAAAAAACCTTTGGAAAAGGCTTGTTCAGAGATTCAAGCCTCACTTAACAAATGATTTGCATTTAAGGATGATTTAACATGCTTTTACTGTCAATTTATGACTAGCTTTTTCTAGGTAAACCACAGCTGAATTTTCTTCAGAGGTCATAAGGGTGCATTTTCAAGTTTAAGCTTTGCTAATTCATCACACAAAGTACCTGTACTTCTGAATGGCAAATGAATACCTGGGATCTAGGACACAGTGGACTATGATTTTCTAGCCAAAGCAGGCCCAGGATTATCCAAAGTTTAGACGAGAGAGTGTCAAGGAAAATGCCTGGCCCATACAACACTGGGAATTTCTCCCATCTAAATCAGAGTATCAGGATATTACCAGGGGGCTGAAGAGAGGCAGTACTGAAAGTTGTACACTGGTCCAAGTATTCAGACCAAGGCTTTATTGATTCTTCCTTACAGTTTTCAGTAACTAGTATGATAGCACAGGAGCCCTCACCTTAAATTTCACATCTAGTCATCACACTTTCCCTTCTGCTTAACTTTCCTTTTGTGGTTTAAAATGTGTATTCTCTGGTCTGTCTGTTGTTTAGCATTGATGTATGCTGATAAATGACCACTTACCATATTCTGCAGAGGACAGCATTTTAACAGTGGATGGAATTAACCCTATTCTCTTGTACAGTATTTAGGGACAGAAGGAAGGAAAAATGGGATATGATATGTTTGTTATTTCCTTTTATTTTTGAAGCAAAGTATAACAGGTTTTAATTTGTAAAAAAATTAAAAATTATCAAGGGAAAGAGAACAATTTTTATTTATAAAATATTTAACAAAAATATGTATGTACTTTATACAAGAAAGTATATTGGCTACTCAGGGCAGAAGACAGTGGGATGATGAGCTGTCACCGCAGCATCAATATTCATCAACCATAGAGTAGCTTTTTGCTATTAATTCAAAACAACTAAGAACACAGAAAGAGATAATGAATATCTAAGTGCAAGAAAAAGGCAGTAGGGTAAAGGAAATGAAAAAAGTCCTACTGGAGAAGTTTCATATGCTTACAAAGATGACAAAAAGAATGAACTGAGCTGTACATTTTCTATAACTTGGAGCTGTGATAACTTGAAAAATTTTCAAGATGTCAGCTGCTGGCAGAGGCTTCCTCCTTCTCAGTGGTAAGGAGGTCAGCTCTACCTTGTGAAAGGAAAAATGGATTTTTGTGTAATGAAGCAAACACCGCATTCATCAACCATTTAAATCAAGTCTTCCATTCAAAAACTATTGATTTTAAAGCCTCTGTTAGCCAAAAGTGCACAGGCTCTTAAATGTTTTGAGAATCTTAAAGGGCAACATGGAAGAAGGTCGATAAAAAATAATCCCTTTATGTGGTTTGTATTTTAAAAGTTCCCGCAACAAAATTAATAAAGTTTTTGGTTTGTTTTTTTTTCTTTATATATTGGTTGGATGATTCAGACTCAATATTATATGCTAGAGACTTTGAGAAAACAAATGAACATATTATACGTGACCTATTAAATTTAAGAGAGAAATTAAAAAAAAAAGAAGATAACATTATCATCTGTAGAGAGAAACACAAGCCATTCCATAGCAAGGTCATCATGCCGTAGGAAGCTTCTTGATCATGAGTTGCCTTCTAAACACAGCTAAGAGAGAAGCTTCAAAAACATGCAAAACCTCCCTGAAGTGCCTTTTCTGGTGCCAACTCTTCAGAAAAAGAGATTATGTCTCCCCTGTCACAGACAAGGCTTTTGTCTGAAAACTATCCAGAGCTCGTTGGGACTCCCAAAGATTGAATCTTGGTATCAGGTCCCCCTTATGAAATAGCGTGTCCTGTCACCTCGGTCTCCCTGGCTTTTTGTGGCCATTTCTGCAGCACGAGACCCCAGCCACCCCAGCCCCTCAGACAGGATGGTCCAAGGCAGCCTCAGCACCATCCTGCTACCTCTGAAGACCCCACAACAATCACTATGTTATCAAAGATTTTAGAGTAAGCGGAGGTTCTGCTTCTCTGGATGTGATAAGAGCTCTTCTATTCTCATCAAATATTACATGTAAATTCCCATGAGGAATTTTGGTTGACAGCCAGCTTTCCTAGTAAGATAACATTATCGCCCAGGATTCATCACTCCCTTCACATGCTAGGTAGGAGGAACGGTGCGTTCTTTTCAATTGAAATACAACTCCTGTTTAATATTTACACGTCTATTTAAAATTATTATTACTTACAAATGCTCTGTACTTCCATTAAATACAGAGTTTTGGAGGAAAAGCGTTAACGTCTGGTGATGTAAGTAAGACACAAAGAAAGGAAATGCTCCGAAAGAAGGAGCATTTTCACTTACCATTTTCTCCAGCAGGTACTGTTACAGGATGTGTTGGCACAGTATCAGAATTCACTTTTCCATTCTCAAATGTATCATTTTCAGTTTGCTGCAACTGCCAGTTGAGGCCAAAAAGATGCATTGCTGGTGGTAAAGGATACAGGTTATTTGATGCTTTTAGCCACAATGACAAATCGCACAAATAATGGCTTTCCACGCTTCACAGCAGAACAGCAACTCATACATTAAAAAATTAAATTACAGGAACAAGCATTCACAGACTAATAGTTCAACTTAGCAATGGCACTAAGCAATTACTACCACTGTCCTTTAATGATACAGTGCTTTCGGTGAACACAGTTGACAGAAAGCTCACCAGTCTCATTTTGAGTCTTTTACCGTTCCCAAATCAATGTTCAAAAGGATAAGCAGTAATTATGTCCTTTTCTCTTTTTTTCATTTTTGATCCTTCTGAAGAGACAAATCATTTAAGTGAGCTCCTAAATGACCTACGAAAATAAATTATTTCACCAGCAGATGGATCCGTTCTGGTCAGCCAGACACTGGGGCACTTTGCTCCGATAATGATAACGCATAAGCTAGGTTTCTGAACTACTTAATTCCCCATAACCACGTTTATTAGAAAGGTGATACCATGTTAAAAAGTTTAGCTAAGCTAATTATGAAAGACAGAGTCAACCTTCTATGGTGTTAGGGGGAACTACTTAAGGAACCTTGATATCACCAGGGATTAATGAATGAATGTCTAAACTTTTAGAGCAAAAATACGGAAAAAAAAAAAATCACCTTAATGCTATACTGTGATACACATAACATATGCAATTTCTTGCCACCTGTGGTGTATTTCCTTCTCTTCCAATGACTCTATGATATCACCATAATTAACTTTATTGTAATTACTCTAATTTGTGTTTGGTATAACATGGGTTTGCTCATTCTACAACAGCAGTTATCTACAAAGCTAAAATAGTCTTTCAGTGTTCCTGGGGAATAAAAATATACTGGAAAAAAATTCTGTAATAATGAATTTTAACTATTAGTGCAAAATAGAAGGGAGATAATTCACTGTATCTTGTTGCTTCTGCTCCTGCTGTCTCTGAAACAGACCACTGCTATAGTTCATGTTATTAATTTATTAATTTCTTCTATCCAAATGACAAACAAGTCTTCATCCCTTTTGGTTTCATCTCTGATCTTTCAATCTCTCTGTATTGACCATGGCAACCCTTACTTAAGATGAATAGGCATCAGTGGAAGTTAGTCAGGGAGACAGTGAACACTGCAGAATTAAGACCCTCTCTGCCAGGTCTTTGCCTTAAACCCTCCCCCTTACCCTCAACAAAACAAAAAACCAGAATGCAACCAAAGACCTAATACTGAATGTTTCAAAGACTGAAATCCTCACTATAGATGGCATATTCTCTTTGTTCCAAGTTTCTGACTCTACTATTACTCTTCTTTCTCAGACTTTAAATTGCCTGTCAAAGCCTGATAATGTAGAATGTTCCTTGACCCTAAAACCTTATTTCTTTTTTCCCCTCTCATCTCTTGTTAAACCATAAATCCAACCACCACCATTTTTGGCACATCACTAGAATTAGCCATTATTATTTTGGCCCTACCTCAGCTGAAATTCTTATTTATGTATTAATCATCTGATGATTGTATCTGCTTTAATATATTTCATCAAAATCCCTAGGGTCAAACTCTACTATCTGTTATACTAGTTCACTTCACTGGCAGCAATGAAAGACTGCAAATAGCTAAATATTTCATGATTCAAACCTAGTACATTTCTTGTCTTCAGTCTGGAGATCTAAATCACCTCTCCTAACTTTGCTGGCTTCTTATCACTTTTAATACTCTTCAGGAGAAAAAAAGAAGGTGACATTTTGTAACTCTAGAATTGCATCCCTTCCAAACACATGAGCTTAGAACATCATTAACAGCTCTGTCTGGTGGTGCTATGTAGATGCTCTGTGCCTCTTCACGCTCCACTGGGAGATCAGAAGGGGACCTTCTAGCCATTCCCTCATAATTCAAAACAGCTGGAATTTGAAGTCTTCAAAGGCAAGGACTGTGGGATCTATATTGATTACATCTCAAAGAACCATAGTTACTACAAGGTAAGTGACAACTACCTTTTCTTTGTGTTTGTACTGATGTGAGTCCCACTGTACTTCACTGTCAAAGATGGTAACAGTTGTATCCTTCAAAAATACTACCGCTCTCTCAACTTTGACACTGAACTAGCACCAAGTTCAATAAACAATGTTTAATAAAAATTAACAGATGGATACATGCAGCTGTTTCACAGATTGTAAATATTGGAATATTTTTGAAGCAGACCAAAAATGTTGCTTGACAATTCCAATGACAACCCAAAACTGACAGGGTATACTAATACACTAAATAATTCAAGTATGTAATCTCTCTGAGACAGCACATGGAATTTAGAGAACTCTCCTTTCACTACAAACATATGAAAACAACATGAAGGAATTAGGCTTGTTGATACAGGATCAAAATACAAGGCACAATTTCTTTAGAGATGGGGAACTTTAAGAACATGGATAAATTGACTGATTAAGACAAATTCAGGCACTATTTTGTTGATTAAGATTGGTCTCTTCTCAGCCAGCCATCTATATAAAAGCAAACTTTAAGCCCTTATCAGTGTTACAAGGACAGCAAGGCACCTGTTAAAAATTCTTGATGCCCCCATGAGTCTGATAAGCAGCACCTGGCATTGGTAACTGCACACTGAGAGCACACCTCAGCTGGGGGTCTCAGGCCTTCAAGTCAAATGTTATGAACTAGTTCTGAATTTCCAGAGGGGGAATGATGCAGGCAGACTGCAGTGGTGTATATGTTTGTTTGATTTCCTCAGGTCTAGAAAAGGACGAAGACTTTCGTCCACCTTTGGGATGGGGATGTAAGAGTTCAATCCCCTTCTCTGTTTCTGTTATGTTCAGAGAAATGGTAGGTTTACTTCTTTCTATAAAGAATTTGATATATGAAGCAAAATTAAAGCAGAAACATATAAAGCAAAATACATTTCTCTATTCTCAGCTGCTATTTTTGTTCCAAATCTAATGTAAAGCAGTTTCTTGATTTTTGGATTGGATATTGCCTGTCAGGTCTGGTTTATTCCCATTCAATTTGGCATTTATTTGGTGTTAGACAATGACAATGAAGACAAGAGACCCTTCCTACAGTAACTAGTTCTGAGTCTGCCAAATCTATGAGGGTACTAACAGTGGAACAACTTTCAGTCCTGGTATATCTCTGATGGTAGCAAGGACCTGTCTGAGAATGCCAGATGCCTCTAACCAGAAGGCACGCAGCTTGTGATGGCTGTGATCACAGACCACAACATCTCAATCCAAATAACCCACAGCTGCAAGTATGGATGAACCCTCAGGGGATGGGAGAAAAGATGGGTTGTCACAATTCCAAATGTGCCCACAAACCCTAACAAAAGCCTCCTTTAGCCATCTTTGTATCAAGACCGGGATGATTGCTCCCATCGTGTTCCTCTTAAGTAGAGAAACAGATGATGATATCCTCTGCCTATTCCGCTGTTTCAGTCTCCATCTCTATTCTGCAAAGTAATCTCTAGCTACCAACAGATCATCTTCACTTGCTGGAGTTACGATAGCAGTTTACCTTGGGACTGACAGAGTTGTTTAAGGTGGTATTTGTACTGCTACTGGCCAAATTATCAGCATTATGGCCAGCCTTTAGAGTACAGTGATAGTTTAAATGGCGAGGACTCCATTCCCGCTAACAGAGTGGGAAGGAGAGGCATCAGAGAGGAAAAAGTCCTCTAGGATCCGTGCTGCTCTTGGCATGAACACAGCACCAGTGTCTGGGTGGTGCTGGTGGATATGGCTGAATTCTCCAGAACCAATCTCAAACATACAAGCAGTAACCAATCCAACAGTTGGGCTTTTGCCCCCTCCCTTTATATTTCTGCAAAGCACAACATACCAAATGGACTGGGATATTCAAAAGATTCAGAGCTCAGATTAAAGGAGTGCATTTATACCTACAGTAGCATTGATGTTAGTACAAAAATGCTATCATTTGTTACAGGCTATCAGGTAATCTTATCATCTGTCACCACACAGTTCACTGAAGGGTTTCTGAACCACCTTAAACTGCTTTTTCAAGCTTGTTTGATCTTACCTTTCACTCTGTAATTGAGGTCTAGTTATTTTGGTTGGTAATCAGTCTGCAAGGCCTTCGTTTCCACTCAAGAATTAAAATAGCAACTAAGAATACATTTCACAGCAAACACTTGAAAAAAAATATTATGATTAGTTTACACTGTGTAAAACAATTTACAATAATCTGCTTCAGGAAGAAGTTGCTGCTATTAGGCCCTTCCATTCTTTTAACATTGCCAGCCCATTTGTCTCGCATGCTCCTTTCTCAAGCTAGTATTGCTGTGCTTTATGCATTCTCTTTACAAGGAACTTGTTCTTGAGAAAACACACTGTATTATCACTTCAAAACCCTCTTTGAGACTTTCTTCAGCAAGCCAAAAAGAAATCAGCCTCTTTATTAGTAGGTGGTAAGAGAGACAGATAATTTATGCAGAACTAGAACTGTGAGAGCTGACAACTACCTGCTGCATTTGACTGGGGAGTGCTTTCCCTTCGCTGCCTCGCTCACTGGCTCAAAGCTCTCTTCTGCCAAAGTTACGAGAGGCACAAAAAAGAATTGTAAGAGAAAACCAATTTATGTAGCTGTTTCTCCATTTAGCAAAAACTGGGCTTGTCTGGATTTTTTTTTTCCTCTTCATACACTTGAATGGTAAGAGGATAGGGACAGCTAGCTGATAAAGAAATTAGACAGTTGTTAGCATCCTCCAGTATCCAGGATGTAGCTCTGAACAGAAAACAAAGTTTGGACACAGATGTGAGTATACATACAATGCTGGGGTTTATGATTACTATCAGAAAGAAAGAATATTTTTTTTCTTTGTAGGAAAGAGTAGCAATATGCAGTAAAAACCAGAGAAATTTATTGTTCTGGTCAAAATTCAAGGGCATCTCTATCGTAGCTCACCAGGATCAACCACATCTTTTTTCAAAGTACTGTGACAAATAGGCTCATATGAAAAACAAAGGGCACAGGAAACACCCTATGAGCTGTGCAAGTGAAAGCACTGAAGATGCAGGTAGTAAGGATGAACAAGCAAAACCATATGCACATAAGCAGAGGCTTTATTCACAGAAGTAGCACTACAGTAACTGGAGAGGTAACTGAAGTTTGAGTCTGAAGTCTCTGAAGTACTGGTCAGAAGTGCCAGTAATTCAACAGCTTCCATTTTGAATCTGGTAAACTCGTTTTTTGCAGTGAAAGAATTCTAAAGGTGACACCGCATTTCAGGGGAACAAGAATTCACAGATAGGAGGATTCTTTTAAGTAGAAAGAAGCAGAAACAGAGTTGCCTGAATTGGGAAATGAGACTTCCAATGTTCCTCCAGCTCTTCTTAGAATGATGACAGATGAAAAATTAACACTAGACAGCAGAAAGAAAAAACACTGGCCATCTCTAAGTAGCAAGCATCTCCCCAAGACCTCTGGAGATAAGGCCTATGGCATATGTTCTATAAACATAAAGAACTCAACACTGTGGGGAAAGTTGGCAAGAGGAACTGAATGATGCTGGCAACCCTCCTTTCTTTCTCCCATGCGTTCTACAAGGTATGGTAAACAAGTCTTATTATTCATGAAGCTGTGCTTGAAGATGAGCTTCTCGCTAAAATATTGAACTCGTCTTCCAGGACTGCTACTGCTACGTATTTCTGGGTGCTGGTGCTTTCAAACCATGATTTACAAAATTGCTTCCCTAGAATTAATAGAATAATATATATGCACACTTGCACATAAGGAAAAGTGAGTATCATTTATATTTAAAGCAATGCAAAAAGATTATAATTTAAACTAAGCAAATTGCAATTATTGCTCAATCTAGTTGAAGGATTATCTTCTAGTTCATCTCCCTGTTGGCAATACATTTTCAGATGAAATATTTGAACATTGAAGTGGTTTTTAAAATTATCTCCCATATATTTTTCTTGCAGCTATAATTAGAATCTAAACCTATTTTATTCTGAAGGACCTGGAGTGGACCAGAAGATGTGCAAATCAACTGTCAGTGATTTGCATTCATTTGCTTTTTTCTAAGATAATAGGATGCCTTGGATGTTGCTGCAGATCAAATAGTGAATTAAAAATAGTTAATTAAAATTTTAAATAAAGTGAATTAAAAGTTACAAAGACGAGTTCTTTATTTATTAGTTTTTCTCAAATCAACAAAAAGCCTGTTATTTCTAAATTTAAAATAACTTAGAAGTACGTGCTTTTGAGCATCTTCAAAAGGTTAGCCACCAGGAGCATCATATAAAAATTTCTGAACCTATATTCTGAATGTAAAACATTTCAGTACAACATTGTATGAAAAACTTAGCGATACCTATCAAGATCAATACAGTAACTGAAAAAGTGTTGTCTCTTTCCTTTTATCCTGAACTGTTGAATGGGTCCATTGATTTTACTGTTTCACCTGCAAAAAAATCCAACCTTTATACACTATTCCTCATTTTCTCTTGGAACCTTTTAATAAAAGAATTTGCAAAACTCATCACAAAACATTGCCTAGAAAAAATACAGCAACAAAGATATCAGCTATCTACTATGGGCAAACTTACTTTCTTTGACTACTAATCAAAGATGATTATATGCCACTTTAAAGTACTGTTGCATTTGAACTGTTAAGAAAGATGTGTGGTAGTCTTGGTGTAACTGTTTTTACTACATTCACCCAAAAATGGAACGTTTATTCCTCTGAAAACTTGTATGGCTAGATGTCTAATTTTAGTTGTCAAGCCAGGGATTTTTATAAAACAATGGTCTAATTCTGTCAACAGCATTATATTCAAAGCTTAAGGGAGAATCCAGATTTCTTAAAACAGAAACAAAGATCATTATTCAGTAGCCTCTTATTTAAATAAGAATGTATCTGTTACGTCTTGTTTCAGATTTGTCCATTTATTCTGATGATCATCTAACATTCCTCATCATGTAATAGTCTTCAGTATTATCCTGGGCTTTCTCCTGAACATGGCTTTTTTTTTCCCCCCCAGATAATGTTGTTGACAGTTAACAAGATGGTGAAAAATCATTACAGGTACAGAAATGATGGGGAAGTGCGTATTAGATTGCTGACTCCTTTGAGACAAGGGTTGTTTTGTCTCCTTCAGTTCATACAAAGGCATGAAAAACATTCCATAAATTTTGGGTTCCTATCTAATAAAGTCATAATCAATGATTTTGTTGTCAAGTATTGTGGGGGAGAAAAAAAAATTCCCTTGATTTATGCTTTTCAAGACTGGGTTAAGACTGCAGGATAATTACTTCTCTGTATTCCTTCAGGCATTTCTTTACTCTCTTCCTTCTCAATCTTTAACTCCTTCCCTTTCCTCCCTTAAACTCGCTTTCTGGAAAAGAGCTGAGGCTCAGGTTTGTGCTTATCTGTTTTTCCACAACTCCAACAGAAGTCTTGCTCAGGGTGACATCTTCTTAACAGAAGTGTTAAGAAAAGCAATGCCGATGTAATGTCTCAAAATTCACTGGAAACATCTTTCTCAGGCAAGAGCATCAATGAACAGGTCCAACTATTTTTATAGTTCAAAAGTCTTATTTATTACAAAAAAACCCCCAAAGCCCAAACCCAAGAAAAACCCACAGATATCTTGAGGGATATAATAATAACAAAATGGCACTATATGATCATGCATAACCTATTTGCATGTTGATGGCATAGAGAAGCGCAGTCTGATGAAAAGATTTAAGAACCAAAAGAAAAAGAAAGAGGGGCCAATTAATGTGATGTGCAAAGGACACACTGAGCTGGGATTTTATAGTATATAGTGAAATACTTGTGTTACATATTTCCATCTCATGACTGGCTAAAAAAGATCAAAACTTTTTTATTCCATATAAAGAATGACAGAATATTACAGCAAACATGCAATAAGGAGAAATGTAATAAGCTTTAATAAAAGATGATTATAAGGTTTGATAAGAACTTTTGGAATGTCATCAAATCTGGAATGTAAGATGAAAGCATCTGTATGTAGAGATTGTAGTGTGTTATTTGGAACCCCACAGAGCTAAACTGTGATTAGAACTACATATTTTTCCATAAATTAGCTTTTGTTTTGAATTTCCTGCTGAGATCATATGCAAGTTGATTGAACGTGCAAGTCAATATATAGGTTTTCTAATCCTTTGCTGTTTGTTAGGCTTCATGATATCACGATTACCGTGGTCCACTTGTAGATCAAAGGTACGCGATTGAGGACAAAACAAAATAACCTATAACCTCTTTACAAAACTTCTTCACGTTGATTCAGATCTATCCATAATAATTACCACTCACGTACCTGAACTGTGCAATTATGTAGATGCATAAACCAACCATTACATGCAGATCAACTTGCAAAACCACAGAATTTCCACTTAAATCCGTATTTAAAACCAGAATAGACACGCTGAGTTAAACATCAAAGAGGCCTTTTTACACAACTCTACCTTACCTCAACACCTCCAGTATAAACTTCTAAGCCATTAGCTATCTGCATAAGCAATCTCGTGAAAATCCTTGGTTGAAAAAAACAAGGCTGAAGTCAGCTCAGTGATTGCAGTCATCCCCCTACTGAAACCTCTCCTCCACCCTCTGTTTTAGCTCAGTTCCTCACAGGGACATAGTTCCTCACTACATCACCAGGAATCACGACTGCCTAAGCAGCTGTGTGTCTGGGCCAGAGACACACAGGAGGGACTGGCTACTACACGGAGCATCCTTTATTATATAGTCATTAATGCGTTTTATGTGCATTGGAATAACACACCATGTTCCTCCAGAGGCCTCACTAAAGTGAGACGTGGCTTTTATGAAACTATTCCTGTGAGCAATGATATACTGTAGGTACATGAAAAATACTACTAACAAAAAGCAAACAGAAAAAATAATTTATCATATATGATTTATGAAAGGAACCTATGACATAAAGACAATGTTACTGTTAATTGTTTGTAAGGCCAGTGATTTGTTGCTTGCAAGCCAGTTCGTAAGCCACTTTGTATTTTTTTAAGTGTTATGTAGGCCTTGGGAAAAACAAGTTAGGATTACAGTTTCACATTGATTTTTTTCCCCCTTAAAATAAAATCACCCACAACACTGAACTATAAAATCTTACAGGTGATATTAAGAACAGACAGTCTTAGCTCTAAAGTAGCAGTCACTTATAAAATTGATGGAGAAAACCAACTACTCCTTTTACTGTGTGAAAAGATATTGGATCACTAATAAGGATGTGTTTTAAAATTATCCTCTACTTTTGGCTCCAGCTGAATTGAAATAACAAGAAGGATTGTAGCTCTCCTTTTCAAACATGTGGATACCTGCATGTCATTACCGCTACTTGAGATTTTTAACAGGAGACAGAAAAGAAGCTGCTGGGAACCAAAAACCTGGCAAATAAGTTGAAAACATAAAGAACTATTCCTTGGCAGTGTGAAAAGATTTGGAGCAAGTCAAATGAGGACCCACTGTCCAGCAAAAATGCCTCAATAAAAACTGGTGTGAAACTTGGCATTTCAAAGATGAAAGAGAAGATCAAACAACAGATGAGTTTGGAGCTTTCACAAGTGAAGATAAATTTGTTGTACCCAGTTATTGTGTTACACCTTGTGAAACTCATGTAAATCAGTGGTTAGCAAAGGGTGTTAACTCTACACAGCTGGCTGTTGTTTTAGAGTTTTTAATGAGTATTATTGAAGTAAAAATACTACTCTTCCTGT
The DNA here is from genome assembly GCF_965638725.1 of Aptenodytes patagonicus. Lineage (NCBI taxonomy): Eukaryota > Metazoa > Chordata > Aves > Sphenisciformes > Spheniscidae > Aptenodytes > Aptenodytes patagonicus. The sequence goes on from NC_134952.1 coordinate 38,248,987, forward strand.
ACCATAGTAATGGTAACTTAGAAGTATTTTTCAATAAAAAACACAGGAAACTTATCCGTTTCTTTACTTAAAGGTTTGTGGGCCTAGCTAATTTTCCAAATGACCGGTATTCATTTATAATACCTAACTCCCCGCTATATTACTCCTCCTATAGAGTTACTAAAAGAGATGCTTTTGTGTGGTCCTATTTCATCAAATAGGTTGGCAAAACCACTCTGGTTTGGTTTGGTTCATTTTATTATTAAGGGAAATTAAGCATTTCAAGTGCAAATGTCCACATCATATAAATAGTTGTAGCACATTTGTTTTTCCTGGATTATAAAACTACAAATGCTGTTAGAGGTGACGATTCCTAAGAGACAGCAATTTTTTTTGTTTTTGTGAATGAAGTTGTCTGAAATGGCATCCATGTGAAAATAAGGATCTCATATTTAAAGATTCCTGTCTACTTCAGAGGACACCTAACTTTCATCCATAATTAACAACTGCAGTGGGGTAATTACATCTATATAAAACCCATGTGTTCCTGCGATCTCAGTCATAAACATAACATCAAATGATATTGCTCACAGCAAGTTTGGACACATGTACTTGACCTTTTTATTCTAAAGTGCTTGTGTATGGAGAGGTTTACAAAAACCTCATCTAAATCAGACATTTTTAACAGCATGAATTTTTTAAAGCATTCAAAAAGAGACCAAACAGTTCTATTCGCAGAAAAGATTCAAGAAAAGATTGCAATCTACAGAAAAGATGCAATTTATAAAAGATGCAATTTATACACAAAACTACCAGTTTTAATACATATTATAATGTGAATTATTATATGTGAATTATGTATTATAATTCACATATCACAGCAGACAGCACGTCTCTAAGGGCTGGCTTCTTTCTTCACAGACACGAGTTAGAAATTAATGGAAACTACCAGCAAAGAAGAGACGACTGTAATACTATGTCCACAACAACTTGAGTTATCACCTGAGTAATTTCATATCTGCTTTGCAAAACCTCTTAAACATAAGTATACATTTGAAGTATTACATATGCTTACATACTACTAAAATATACCACACGTTTACCTCCATTGATAAAATAGGAACTACATCTCTAAACTACTCTAAGCTTGCTATTTATCCAGAAAAGTAGCTGGTGTATTTTAACTTCATTTCTCATTAGACTGAAAAATTGCTACTCTTTGGGAGTCTGCCAGAAGATTATAGGAGGGGCACAGAAGGGCCCACATCTCTACATAACGTGCTCGCAAGAGACTTCAGTATTCTGAAACACCATCCAGATTTTGAAAAACCATCATATTGCATCGCAGTATGATGGCAGAATGACACAGTGTGGTACCTATGGACAATGACATGATGTCATCTTGCAGTTTATTACCACACCTGTTATATTGCCAGGATTACTGAGTTTCAATTTGCTCCTCTGGGCAAAAGTGGAAGGGTGACAGGACTATTGCCAAAAACCTTGTGATAAATCTTAATTAGAATACAAGCCTTTTTCGGAGCAGAGGTGGGTATGCTCCTTGACGGATTAACTTTTTTAATCCCTTGAAATCTTGTCAAGTCTCTTTTAACCTCCTGACTGTCAATTACATGTTCCTACATCCTTCTGTGTGAGGATTATCCTTCTCAATGAATGTTTTACTCTCAGTGCCACTAACAATAATAGCATGTGACATCCACAACACCAATCAAATATTAATACGGTGCACTCCTGAAATAGTAAATATTATATTATGCTTTGCACTTAGTCTGAAACACAGCAACAAGATCTTTGCTTAAAAAACATCAGCTAAAGGCATTATCCATAATGGTATTCTTGCAAGAGACAAGAAAGTATATTTAATGTTCATGCTTGAAGACATAGATGTTCAGTATGTTTAGATTTTGACCAATTTCAATGAAAGACGTTAAAAACATTTTCAGCCCAATTCGGTGGTAAAGTATCACAACTTCATTTTCTGACTAGTCATTCTCTGCCTCCCAGTTTTGAAAGAAAGAATGTGGTAAACATAAGAAATTACATTATCATTTACAAAATATTTCTACACTAAGGAGGCACAATGAGCTCATCAGAAATGCTGTAAACATTATATGAAACTCCTATAGACATCTAAAAGTCATGGCTATGGGATAAGGAAAATACATTTATCTCATGTTAGACATAGCTGAAAATCTCTGCAATGCAGAAAGTCATGGAAGTACTAGCTGTAATATTAAGCTTCATGTTAAAGCATAAAAACAGTGTGGACAGTCACATGTGTATCTGAATACTGTCATTTACAAAGAACATGTCAGAAATGACTGAAAGGAGTTGCCTGAACCGATGTCAGTAAGGCATGGCCTACAAATATCAATTATCCGGCTTTTATAGTTCTGGTTTTAAAAATTATGAAGTACTGAAATGGAACTAGGAGACTGGTACTTCAGACTTCGAGGACTTTCCTAAGGTCCATTCAGGATGCTAAAATCCTTTAGAAATTTCAGGAGGTGGTTACTACCTGCTAAATAATTGTGCTGTACTGCATTCACCAGGTATACGACCACACACTGAAGGCCCTCTCAAGAGACCACACACCCTTTGGTCCTGCCTTATAGTCAGACCACATTCCTGCTCTTCTGTCAGAGAAGAGCAGCGTGTGGCACTGATGTCTAAAACAGGCAAACGGATTTTGACAGGCGCAGAGCAGAGCCACACATGCTGGGGAGGCAGAGCCCTACACACGGCGTTGCCATCAGAGGCAGCCAGCTTCTGGCTGCCCATGACATTTGGAGCTGCGTGAGACCTGGAAATGTCCATTCTGGACAGAAGCAAGACATCACTATGTACCTAATCCACAGCTTCTTTGAGAGGCAGCCACTTCCAACTCCCACCAAGCCTGAACTGATACCAGATACCTTTAAGTTGGGAAAAGAAAGGATGACAGGGAACACTGCTGCTGCCTCCAAATGTCCTAGAGACACCCGGAGCCTTCCCTAAAAGCCCCATGGACTGTTAAAATGAGAAGTTGCCTACGACTTTGCAAGGAGTGATGTACTTTCTATAGTGCTGGAGACACTGGCTGCCTTCACAGCTCCAGATATAAGCATGCATTGAACAAGAACATGAGACATTGATGTGGTCCTCCTAAGTGCTTGGTGCAACTGGACAACACTAAGAAGCCATGCTTAGATAGCGGATATGCTTTCTCAGAAAGGTTCATATAAGAGAAGTTTCCCTGCTGTAGATTTTTGGATGGTAGTTTGAATACATTGTGATACGTGGATTTGGTAAACCATAAAATCTCAGAGCACTTTCTTCAAATGATGACCACAGACCAAGAGGAAAGGTGAAATATTTCTGATTTTTTTTTTTTAGAATCAGATATATAAATGTATTAGCTACCTCAATGCCTCTAATTTGATGGAAAGAGAAATGGCGTGAGAGCATAAACCTGGCAAACTGTAAAAATCTGCCACATATCTGCAGACAGAGAACATATTTCCAACCCACACACCTCAGTGAAGCTCCAGTCATAGCTAAGGACCCAGCACAACCTAGGGAAGCAGAGAGAAATGGGGAGAGAATGCAAAAAACCAAAAGTTCTTGATGAAGCTCTCAGTGACAATAGCATTACAATACTCAAAATTAAATGCAGATCAAAGAGAAAAACAGTTTCTATAAACACATAATGAAAGTAAAGGTGATTAATGGCAACTAAACTATATTCTCCCTCATGCCTGTTAATTACAATACCTATGCTGGGTATTGTAATAAAAATTTCATTTAAATGGCATTATTAATTAAGTTGTTTTCCTCATTCCTGGCAGTAATTGAGCTTTACAAACAGCAGAATAATATTAACTTGGCATTGCAATCAAAAAGAAATATTATATTGTTCTTTATTGATAAAGTGAAATAGATTCCTTTTGATTACAGGTATATTTAGTCATTGCTTTAGTCACAAAAATTCAGTTCTATAATTGTCACGGTTATAAGTCCATTATTTTTGGGGAGGGTGGTTCTGCCCTACTATGACTTCTGCCACTGAGCCCAACAGGAAAGGCATCTGGTCCTCTGCAATCTGGGAATAGATGTGAATGCCAGCAGCTGTCACGCTAAATCCTGAGTAATATGGGAGAACCACAGACAACAAACTTGGAAACAGCACTGGAGACATGGAAAGTTAACCTCAGTCTGCAGAAACAGACAATTTTCTAATTTTTAAGGATTACTTAAAACTCACCTGCAGGATAGTTAATTGACCCTCAGCTGTAATTTTCACACCCTGCATCCTTCTGTGTCAGTCTCCTCTAATGATGGAACTTGTTTGCTGTTTTTCCTGGCCACCTCCTTCTTCTCTTTCTACCTTAAAACCTCTTAAGTTGCTCTGTTATTATTCTCAATAAATTTTTGAGACAACTCTGAATATAGTTGTCCATTATTAGAAATCTATTAGCATATAAATTTTCAGCTTACTTTAAATGTCTTGAGATGATGATAAAACTAGTAACATTTTCAGATGGACAAAAAGCATGAATGCACAATATAATAACCACAGAATAAGCACAATGTATCTATTTTTATACAAATGTGGAAAATATGAATTATCTGTAATTATCAAACACGGCTTTCAAGTCTGGTATCTCTTTTCCGTTCACATTTCATTTGCTTGCATTATGACTGTATGGTCATCTCTGTGTCATAGCAGAACAGCAGTTTTTCTACTGTTTCTCATAGAATGAAATATAAACTACAATATATGTTTTCTCAGAAGATGTTTCAGTTCTTAAGTCTAAATGTTAGCTTTCTTTTCTGTCCAAAATGGATTTGCTTAACTGTTCACAGCAAGCAGTAGCGATAAAAATAGTCCCGTGGCCTTTTCAATTAAATAAAATTCCTTTTTTCCTTTTTTTTTTCCCTACAGAAGAGATGTCCTTCTGTTATCACTGATATTTAAACATTTGCTTTATCACAAAGAATAGCTGGCTGGTGCATATTCTTGTCCTGACCATCGACTGCAGAGCTAAGGCTAACAAAATGATCAATCCCAAGGTACACAGAGGGTAAAATGCTCAATAGACTTGGAAGTATGACAGATTGTTGTGAAGAAGTCGGGACAGCAGAGGCCTGACTAAATAGGTCAGGTCTCACTGTATATTCAAAGTATGTTTTATGTTAATAGAAACCTATTTAGTAGACATAAGACAACATTCATGACAGATGCATGAAATCTTCCAGCGTACAGCTCTTCAAGCTTACTTGACTGAATCTGGTATTGTGTAATTCCAGCACTGACTGAGGAAAACTGCTCACCTCTTCAGTTCCATGCACAGTGAAAATGGCACTAACTTCTTGTATTGTCCTAGACAATGTCAAGATAGTGCCATTGGCAGTGGAGAATCAATTGCCAAAGCAATTCCTGGGGAAGAAAGAGGGGCCCTGATGTCCCCAAATTCTCATTAATTCCATCCAGTTGTTGAATCTACACTAAAGAAGAAATAATCAGTACAGTACCAATCAGTCTGTTAATATAGCTGTTCAGAGTCTGTGCTATGCAACAACATATTGGAAACAACTCCTCCTGACTGATGTAGTTCTCTGTAATGGAACAGTGGATTTGTCTGTTAGAAAAAAAACACACCCAAGAACAACAAACTCCTCCCCTTAATAAAACCAAGAGCGGACAGAAAAGATCCCAAAAGGTAGAACTGAAGGATGGAGGTTACATACGAAACCTTGATTTGATGCTTATGTTTGACCCAGGAGTTGCTCTACAAAACTTTCCCTTCATTCATTCACTGCAAATGATGGATGCTGAACGAAGCAGTAAGTCATGGGGAAAAGGAGGACAAAGTTCTGTTTTGTTTTGCACATTGTAAAGCTGGACTCTATTTCTGGCTCTCACACAGACTCCCTGTACTAAGTTTGGGTAAAACTATTAATGTGTATATAGAAAGAGGTCAAACTAAGGCAACTTCATATTTCTTACTCTTTCATGGCTTAAATTTAATACTGCTCTTCCTAGCCTTCCAAACAGGGAAAAAGCTTCTCAAATGTTCATGTTGGAAAAAAATTGGTCGTTTTCTTCCTTGGTTGCAAATCTGATTATGGATAGCAGTTAAGCAAATGAGCAGCTTGAAGAAATTCCAGTGTAATCTTGATTCCAAAACAAGACAGTTTATATTCTTTATTCACCATCTTTTTAACCCATTATTTCAGGGAGCTTTTCTTTGAATCCTTTACTCTAAACTAGAGCTATTTTTTAATTCCACTCTTCTATATGTTGCTGCACTATCTTTTGGTTTAGCACTTGCATGTTTCTGTTGCTTAATTCCTTGTTTCTCGACTATTTAACAGTAGATGAAGCCTCTAAACAAAGGACCAACATTTTCCACAACTCACTTCTATTTGCTCTAAAAATTAGCAGGTCTCATTGACAAGAATGGTAAACGTAAATGTTTTGTACATTGCAAAATGGTTGAGAGAGACCATGAGGGCTAGAAAAGCGAGAATATGCGGGGAGGTTAGAAGTGAGACTTTCTTTCCTTTAGACTGAAATAACATTTTCAACTCCTTGTGACCCCCAAGACTGCATTAAGTGACCTTACAATGCAGCGTTTGCTCTGGTCTCTCCCCATGCTGACATCCTCTGCTCTCAACTCCTCTTTGTAGACTTTGTAAATGTAGGAGTCTTTCCTGTCACAGTGATGGAAGAAGTGCAAGACAGACCAGACTCTCGATGCAGCTCCTTCCTCTGGCTAGGCTAATTGACGGAGCAGTAATTGACTGAGCAGTTCTGCGAAGGTAGACATGAAGTCTAGCAAACTGTCTCTTCTGCCTTATGTTGCCTGAGCAGAAGCAGTGGGATCTGAAGTCACTTTCTCTACCCCATATCCACTGCAACTAAGCCTGGACATGACACATTCATCTCTCTGCCTTTCTGAGTTACACCACCATTCACCGGGTGAGTGGTCCTATTAGTTCTTCAGTCTGCAGCTGCCACAAGTCACACAGTGGACACCAGCGACACTATGTTCCTTAACAATGTGTCCTGGCATATTTCACAGCAAGGCCTGTAGCATTTTCACACTTGTGGCAACAAGTTCAAAACATGTCTCAAACTGGTTTTACAAATGTGACACACCACCTCAGCTACTGTAAACCTCAGCAGACTACCCAGACCACTGTGTTAGAGGCATGTCACGTGATGCTAGAGGTCACACAATACCACAGTCCTTCCCATCTTTTTATGTTATGACCAATTTCCTACTCAGTCATTTTCCTTTCACACCTATGCTATGAAATGGTTAACCAAGATGAAGGGCCATTTCCATCCTACATCAATGATTTCCACCAATTTATACTTGGATGGCCTATTAAATGGAGAGTATTTCTGATATTACATCTGTAGAGATGGGAAAACCACATATATAAATGAGTGTAATCCATTCATGGCTTTATGGACCCAAAGTTCTCTAGAGAGTGTCCCTGAGTGCTGGATTTTACATTTAGATTGCTGAGTTAGCTGAAATATGTGTAATATCACCAGTAGGCAAAGAGCTCCCTATTGACTATGGGCAGAGGAAGGCCCTTGTGCATTGTTTATTTCAGCAAGGATGTGAGCTGGCATGCGCCCATGAAATGTTGTACAGCTATATTTGTTTTTTTTTTTTTTACAGGGTATGTGAATAAATGATGTGTGGAGCTGAAAGCTCTCACTCACTGGAAAGCTCGGCTCTTTTTCCCGAATACAGGACTACAGGCGCATTAGACATGCTTGTATTTCTTAATGTGCCTGTGGGAGAAATAATCTGGTACAGCTATCTTCTTGTGCCCCTCAGATTCATAAGTAATCTGGCTCTTTGGGGCTAGCAAAGTGTAGAGCTCAGCGCAGAATCAGGTCTTCAATATTTTACTATCTGTATGGCTGTTTTTCCCAGTTCTTGACAGTGATACTTCATACTGAATTCCTTCTTTCGTATTTACGTATTTATTTAGTAGCAGATGTTTGCTTCTGATGACTTATGAGACAACATTATGGAGACTGAGCACAATTAATGAGTTTTATAAATGGGATTATTTCAATCCCACTTTAAAAAAGATGTAGTGTCACAGCTTAAGTCTAAATCACACCTTTATACTCCTGTGTACATTCACACAAAACATCCACAAATCCAATGACTGAAAGGGGCTGGACAGCAGTGGCAAGCCCTACATTTGCATACATGCCTTTTGCTCTTTGGGGCTGGCAGCTGAGGTGGAAAGGGTGCTCAGGGAGCTCTGCTTTGCTGGGTCAGAGAGGAATTTCTCCAGCTACCCAGTTTCTTGTGTTGTTCACAGGAGCTTCAGCCAGTAAGAACTACTTCAAAGGCTTTATACAGCTTATGCTGTGCCTTGGATTGAAAAGTAGCAAGCCTGTTTCAACAAAGGCAATGAAGATTTAAGGACTATAAGGCCTTCTAGACTTTATTATTAATTTACACTGATTTTAAAAAGAGGTAGGGAAGGAGAGATTGACTCTCCTCTTTCTATTTTCTTTCCTTGACTTCTTAAGACTCTGAATCTGAGTCAAAAAATACCAAAAAACAGACCCTTACACTTATATTTCCATAACTGTGGTGACTTAAACTTCTAATTAACAAATCAGTTAAAAGAAAGTCTTTGAAGATCATTTATGGACCCAGAAGTGAAAAAATCTGTAATCTGGACAAATCTGTGGAATTTACAAGGACAAAAAGAGCCTGTTCTGTTTCCTTATTAAAGTCAATGACATTTTTCTCACAGACAAGCACTGCCCCCATTAAGTGCTTAAAACTCAAATTATATAATATTTATAGCGAACATTTATGAAATTAAATAGTTAGATGAAGAAATAAAGGAAATCCTCTAAAATAAAAATTGGGAAATGGAATTTAACAAACAAATAGAGAAAAGAGAGAATAATTAAAAATAAACAACCCATAAGAGAGGAGTAAGTCTCCATCTTCTCTGTATGTTGTCCTTTTGGACAATTATTTTCCCTGTCTAGCAAACAAAAGTCTGTATTAGACTTTTGCTCTAGCTCTATACACAAACATATGTGTATGTAATGATGAATTAAGTGATAGTTAGTATTCCTAAACACTGTATTAGTTATATTTAATGCAAAATGAGAGGAAAAGAGTTCCATGGATATGCTGCAAGTTATATTCACAATTTTTACAGCCTGTATTTTTTACAAATACTTTTATAAGAACTAGACACCACATAGCTTAATTGCAGTTCAGATACTTCTTTGAAGTTAATTCACCCACTATCATGCTGCAGAATGCTTGCAAAATATTCAGATTTTCTATTTCCTCTAAACAATTGGGAGTTTTCATTATATCATTGTGGTTTTTACCGTTACCAAAAACTTTGTTAGTTAAAGGTTAGTATGTCACAGTCCATATACAATCCATCAGACATCCCTATTCATGGTGACAGTTATAAAAAATGGGACTCACCTATGAAGTAGGACAGCAGTATTGCCAGCAGCACTGAGACCCCTACAGCACAGAGTGCGGTACATTTCCAGCTACAGTACTTTGAAGACTTCTTGAATTTAAAAGCACTTCTGGATAGAGTGTTCCTAGGTAGTGGCCGAGTAGGAGGGGAATAAACAGAGCCGGATGCCATTGTGTACCCTGGCGTTGCAGTACTGAACAGCGGTGTGGTCCCTGTTCCTGTTTTGAATAGGAAATGCCTGTGGAAGAAAGAGTGTATGGTAAAGTATAAAAGTAAGTAAAGCTGGAGCACAGGTAGTCATACCTCTTTTGTTTAATGTTGCCTATGTTTCAGATATCTAACATCATCCAATCTACAAAGGGTCATAAAAGCAATACTCATTGTGACACTCACACATAAAAAAAGTACTTTCCCTTTAAGAAAATACCGACACTGCGCCCCCCCCCACATTAGTAATACATTGGTATCCAGACAGGAAACAGAACTACCCAAAACACGGTATGGTAGGGAAGAGGTCTCTCAGAGTTTATCCGACAAGTAGGGACAGGCTTTCTGCTGCTGTTTATTTTTGTTGGCTTCCGCTACAGACTACAGGGAACTCCATTAAAAAGTCAATAATGAGCAATCTGACTACAGCCCACACTACTTATCACAGCTTTCCTGGGTTAAGTACAAAGAAAACAGCAATCTCTCAGATACAAACTTTTGGCAACTTTGCCAAAATTAGTCATTTAAAAGATTTTTTTTGTATCCTAAATAGTCAGTTCACTAATTCATATCCCCTCGCACATAATCTTACCGTAACAAGATCTGATTATGGATACAGCAGCTAGTTACAGCCTGGGAAGTAGTCTAAAGAAATATATTTAGTAAGTGCTCAGCCAGCAACAGACATGAAAAGCAAGGCCAAAGTTAAGACACACTCTGTGAGTTACCAGTAAACTTAATTTTGTTCAATTAAAATTTCTAAAAGAAATACTACTCCCTGAGCCTATCTACAGTTGAATCCTTTAATTTTAGTTCATGCAAGCGTAAATATTTTGGAAGAGCCTCTAAGCGTGGCATATACTACCTGGAGTTTTTCTCCTGATGCACGTATACAACTCTACAAACAACAAAACCTCAGCCACACAAAGATCTTTCCACCAAGGTTTTTTCCACCAATTTGTTATGTTGGCAGATCCGTAGTGTAAGGCTTGGCCTTACCTAATAAGGCTTTGCAAAATGAATACATAGCTAAAAATGGTAAGAAAGCACACTGTGGAGAATTTTGAACTTACCAAGCGCACGAACAGCTGAACAGAACTAGAGAGGTGTTTGCATTTTTTAATATGTAAGAGACACTCATAAATTGCTGATACCCAGGTCCTCCTGAAGCCAAGTGCATACCTACATTGTGTTTGCCTACTGCATGCCACCTATACCGTATGGGTGAGAGGATCTAGCACCAAATGAGCTAGCTGTGGAGGGGAAAGCCCTCTAGTTACACCATGTGGCACTGTGGACTGCTTCTCAGCTGATGGGAATTTCATCCTCCAGGATTCACGCTTGGATCCTTGCATAGTAATGGACCAACCTATACAGGTATAGCGGCTTCATCAGAAATGAGCTGTAGAGACACTAGAAATTAATTTGCCTCACTGCAGCCTGAGAAAAATACCAGCAGTTGATAAACAAGGTTGTTATTTGCAGGTGATTTTTCTATGGGACGTTAACAGATGAACTAGAACATCTTGGCATAAGCCCTCTCCTTGAAAATATTTGCATTACAAACATGATCCCATGAAATATGCTACATAGGTTACTTCATTTTGAACAATGTTAAACCTTCTGGCAGTAACAACAGAGGATACGCACTAGATCTACCGATGCATAACAGCACACCCCAATTTTTCTTGGCTTCTGAGCTCAGTCGATTACCAATGATTTCAAAAGACAAAGCCCTTGTGGTTTAAATCCTAAGAAGGTACTTCATTAAAAGTTGTGACATTTTCTATGTAGCAAACACCAAAGTAGTAATAACTAGCCCTATGTAAAAAATGTTTTACACCTTACAACACCATTACTTTGATTTTACAGACTCACAGAAGCATGTAGATTCATTAAGTCCTGATAAAGTGTCTTATCTACTTGACCTTTACTGCACTTTTATTTCTGGCTACATATGGTAAATGCTATGTCCAGGTATATTTCACAAACAATATCTACACAGATCTGAAGAAAATGCCAAACACAAAGGTGGCTGTTTCCCTCTCTATGTGCAATGTGTACTGTTTTGGGGGACTGAAGGAAAGCCCTACAGTAGATATAATACTCCTCCTCCTAAACATCAGCTTCCACGTTAAAAATAAGAAGCTGCCTGACCAACCTGCAATTTTCACATCCTCCTGCTCTCACTGCTAGGCTCAACAGACTGAAATGGAAAATAGCATTGTACGAGCACTTGAATGGAACTCCATATACTCTAAGCTTTAACAAAATAATCATAGAATGGTTTGAGTTGGAAGGGACCTTTAAAGGCCATCTAGTCCAACCCCCAATGCAACAAAACAGTCAGACTCTGATCTTTTCCTTTTTTTCTTCTTCCTCCGAGAAAGTGAGAGCTGAGACGTTGGCTTTGGTACAGCACAGCCTGCTAGAGACTGTAATCCATATTCTCAAAGCCTTTGAGGAGTTAATCCCATAGATAAACTCGGGAGATGGCCACATATCTGTGGTGGTGTGAGCTGTCATAGCTCTGACAGTCCACCTCAGGCATCAAGGCAATGAAAGAAAATTGTAACTTTTATATGTGAATTCAGCAGTGTGTAGTCCTAGGCAGCACACAGCATGACGACTCCTTTAAGCTATTTCTCCTTTGCTTCGAATCCCATGAATACAATGCCAGAGTGGTTGCACCGGCTGGCTGGAGAATGCCGAGGGAAAAATAATCACAGAAAACCCAGCCTGGCATCTTCCTCTGGGTTAAGAAAATTTGTTTCGATCTCCCTATGCCTAATGAGTGGAGTTACTAACAAAGTTGTCAGAGACTCCTGCTACATTAACTCCCAGTGATAAGTATTTAAAGCGTAATGCTATCAGACTTGCACATCTTGTCTGCCTCACTGAGCCATGCCAAACAGCGTTCCTATGAGACGCTCAGAAGGATATGGTATCTGACAACAAATCCAGGCTGCTTCCAGATAATGCCGAAATTCTTATGCTCTTGAAATACAATCTCTCCACAAATGATTTTAATTATCTATATATCCATCTACCTTGACTTTTCAAACCATGGAACTCGAATAGCTAATTTCTAAAGCCTAAACTGTTTGCACTGCTTGACCAGGCACTGACTTACCAGCAATTACACTATGTTTCATCTCATAGGGTGCTTATAGCATTTGCAATAGTGTATCTTCCATTCAAAATTGATCATCTAACAAGCACTTGCTAGATCTTCATGTAAGCAGCAATTATGTATTTTATTAAGCTTTAGAGTACAAGAATCCAGTGAATCATGCTAATATTTTATGAAACAAGCTAACTCTGTTTTTATTAAATAGTTCAATTCAATTTTAAGGCAAATAATCTCCTATTTTTACATTTATTCAATATATATTTCGGTCTGCTTATTCAATATATGTTTCTATTAAAAAGTGCAGCTAATGTTAACACTTTAGGGGGGAAGAATTCAGTACCTAACAGACCTAAACTACAGACTGGTAGCAAAATATAAAGTTAGGTCATAAACTAATCCTTGAATGCAAAGACAGCTGGGAAGTCCCCTTATTTCACATATGGTAGGCATTTTTCTTAAGCTTCCACCCTTAAAAGATAAGACAGAAATACAGCATGAAAAACCTCAAAGATGTCAGCTCAGAAAACAGAAGCATATGAATAAAAGTAAAATAATCATGCTTTTAATTTAACTCCGTACTCTCTGAGCACCAAGTGCTGGTGTGCACCTGCTGACATGCAGACGATTTTCTTCCTCCTCAAGTTGGGGGAAGGATTCACACCAAATAAGATTTTCTCTGTGCTGCCACTTCCTCTGTGGAAAATAAAATTGAAGCACCCTCTACTAAATTCAGTACATGGGAAAGCAGGAGGCGAAAAAAAGTGATAAAACCCCCCCATGAGTTGGGCAGAAAGATTAAGTTAACTGAAAACTGTCTTTAGAGAAATGGACATAGATTATCAAAACATTCAAGGACAGTAAGGCTCAGACCATAAGCTGAAATACTTCTGATATAAGATAGCCAAGTGTCCAGCAACAGAAACGTGACTTAGAATAACTTTCTTTATGAAGGGATCTCTGAAAAAAACTTTTGACCCCAGTTTAGAAGAAAATGGATACTATGCATCAATGAATGCAATATTACATAAACATGTCTGGAAGGCCCTAAACTCCAGACTGCCAGAAGCACAGATATTATACAAATAAACTATCACCAAGCAAAAAGGAGTATTCCGCGTTACTTTTAAATAGACTGGTCTCAATTTGTATAGAATTATTGCATTAACATTCCTAATATAATTTTTACATTAGATACATGACAACTTTGTTTTTTAGCTTATCCTGAAATTGCTTCACCTTGCAAAAGATTCACTGCGATCTGTAGCTACGATTTCTCTGGTTTTGGGCATCATATATAGAATGCTTTGCATATACTTGGAAGGCGTGAAAAAGCCTACCTTATCATTTCCAACAACTTTCTTAGCAGCATTTTAGTTCTGTGTTAAAGTATTTCAGACAGCACAACCACACCAATAGAGTGCTGAATCCCATGGCAAATATGTCACAATGTATTAAAAGTCACACAGGACTTTCACAAAATTCCTACTAAATAAGGAATTGTGAATAAGGCCTAGCAAAATTCTACAGAACTTCTCTAAGTATGTCAGAATATATATTGTATTTTACCACCTTGCCAGTGAGATTTAAAGGCAGCTATTGTTATTTTGTGCAACGTTATTATTTAGATGATGACTGCTGTCACAGAATAAAGGTCAATATCGCTAGGCCTTATGCATATACAACAACAAAACAGTCCTCACCTTAAGAGCTACAATACCATTGATCCTGAATAAAATTGTATTTAGAATATATGTGCTTAAAAAACCCTAAATCCCTCCCTCCTTCACGTTTGAATCTTGTGCATTGTTGCATACTACCAGCACCTGAAGAATCTGGAGCAGAATAAAGCTATGAGTTTGGTCATGTTTCTGAATAGAGGTTTCACCGTGATCAGTAACAAATGTCATAGTGCCATTGCAGCATGGGTTTTCTTGCAGTACTGTCTCCTATACTGTCCTACATGCAGTCTGTTTGGTCAGTTCCATGATGATGTTAATGATAGGCGGCTCTTCAGATCATTACAGACCACTACCGGAAGATCACTGAGGAAGAACAGCTATAACACTCAGAAGACTGCACTACAAAAGGCATTCAATGTCAGAAATGATCTCTGACCTGGGCTTCTGAAGGAGGTCTCTGTCTAAAAAACAGTGTAAAGGGTAGGAGTCCCGCAAGCATATGTGGTACAATGAGCAAGTTAGTTCAGTCCAAAACTGTGCAGAAGGAGGATAATCCTATTTGATAGAGAACAGTTACATGTGCAAAATCTGTGTGTAGCTGTAACCAAATAAGCAGAAACAGGAATTACCGCAGTAGGGCAGATCACCGGGAACAATACCCTGTCTGAAAGTCGCCAGTACAAAAGGAGGGGATGAACGCCTTCCAGACTACTTATTCAATAACAGCTCACTCGTTCTCTAAACAGTCCAAAACTCACGCTCTCACTGATGTCTTGTGGCGTTTTGTTCTGTAGGCTGAACACGCATCGTGTCAAAATGTATTTTCTTCTGTCAATTTCAATTTAAATTCAACTGATTGTTCCCTTGTTCTTGTATAATGAGTATGTACTGTTTGCCCCGCAGTACATAAAGACAAAATTTTTATAATATTACTGTTTGATTCACTTTATTTTTAGGGTAAAACATACAAAAGTATTAAAAAGTAATTGCCTAAAGCAAAAAAGCAAAATTTAGGCTCTTTATGGGTCAGGCAAAGGCAACCGTGGAGTTGAGGAAAGCTATTTTCAGATACCTGTTGTTTCAGTGCAGAATATAACAAAACTGACATTTGGAAGACGACAGAATAGAAAGTGACTTGAGGAGAGGTGAAAGAGGAAAGGAAAACTATCCCCAACATTTTTTGCATTTGTTTCTTTTACCCATAGGTACCAAAAGACCCCCATCGCCATTGCTGTTATCAAAATGTTCCCAGGCACAGTAGAGTAAGATGGTAAGCAAACAGCAAAAGCAAAAAGCAGCCACTAACGAACACTAGACTCTAATATACAGTAAGACAAGCAAGCCCCATGGCAAGCTTCTTCAGACAGGAGTCTGCTGATTAATAGCTAAACAGCAGTAACAGCTATAAATTCAATCTAGCACATTCTAGTCAAATCTGTCATTATCTCGAACCCTTTGAGCCCCACGTTAGGTGCCAGAAAGGACTCTCATGGTTTAACCCCAGTCGGCAACTAAGTACCACGCAGCCTCTTGCTCACTCCCCCCCGGTGGGATGGGGGAGAGAATCAGAAAGGTAAAAGTGAGAAAACTCATGGGTTGAGATAAAGACAGTTTAATAGGTAAAGCAAAAGCCGCATGTGCAAGCAAAGCGAAACAAGGAATTCCTTCACTACTTCCCATCGGCAGGCAGGTGTTCAGCCATTCCCAGGAAAGCAGGGCTCCATCATGCGTAACCGTTACTTGGGAAGACAAACGCCATCACTCCCAACGTCCCCCTCTTCCTTCTTCTTCCCCCAGCTTTATATGCTGAGCATGACGTCACATGGTATGGAATGTCCCTTTGGTCAGTTGGGGTCAGCTGTCCTGGCTGTGTCCCCTCCCAACTTCTCGTGCACCCCCAGCCTACTCGCTGGTGGGGTGGTGTGAGAAGCAGAAAAGGCCTTGACTCTCTGTGCAAGCACTGCTCAGCAATAGCGAAAACTTCCCTGTATTATCAACACTGTTTTCAGCACAAATCCAAAACAGCCCCATACCAGCTACTAGGAAGAAAATTAACTCTATCCCAGCCACAACCAGCACATTGATTCATCCGTTCTCCTTGCAATTTGAGAAAAACCCTGGACATATTAGCAATTACCAGTACAGGGGACCACTGTTGGCTCAAAAGATCATGGTACTTTACTTGACTCTTCCAGCCCAGGCAATACCATTCTGCCTTCTGTAATCACAGGTTAAGTACTTTATGAAATGAGCACACCAATTTTTACATTGTGGAACGTAGGCTAATCTTCCCCCCAAAACCAACTCAAATCTGCCAGTATCTAACTCTATTTAAAAATTATCTATTTGCCTCTAAGTACTGTTGAATCTGTGGACACTAGTATATGAATTAAGACATTTGTAAGCAAGCACAGGTAAATGTTCTTATCCATTCTGCTAAGGTCCTCAATCCATTTCCCTGGATTCACTCCAAGGCATGAAGTGGTAATATCTACACCTTAGACATCTAGAATTAGAAACATGTCAGTCATATTCCCCCAAGCCTCAAGAGGCGGTAAAACCTTCTATCGAATCCACATTGAGTCAACGCAGGTTGAGAGAAATGTAAGTTTTAGTGAATTTATTTTGGTGACATATTTACCTCTCAGGACCAATACTTCAGGACACATGACTTCTCTGCTCGAAATTTGATAGTACTCCTAATGACTTGGTTTTGATGTTTATTATATGTTTCTGGGAATAAAAACTGTAATTATTCTGTTTTGCAATGAATACAGCTGTGATGATTGCTCACCTGAACTAAAAATAAAATACCAGATTTTCTCCAAAAATGGTCCCAATTCAAAATGCACGTATCTGGAGACAGCAGCAATCTTTCAAAAGTGTAATGGCACCTTCTACAACAGTTTGGCAGCACCATGAGGCCACTGTAAGCAAGCAAGACATAAGGGTAGCTGCAGCTTTACCTTCTTATTTCTCTGATGGTCCAAAGGGGCATAGGAAAGTCAGACAGAAGAGACTTCCCAGGTTTGGGAGCTCTCATTCTCTACCTCAAATACGTCATTACTGACATATGCAGAGATAGTGTATGCTTATCTCTGTGTGAAGACCTAGCATTTTATTTGCCATTTCCATACAAAGAAATCAATTAATCTGAAGAAAGTAACTTCAAGAGAGGATGGATATATCCAGCTGCAGCTATTTTAGTTTGCTCCAACTTCTCTCATTTACGTTTTTGTATTTATCTCTCTCTGACTTTCCTTAATGCAAACCAGCTGAAGTTTTCCCTCCTGGGAATGGGTTATCATACTTTTTGTTTATTTACAAAACCCCTACCAGATACATTAACTGTCAGAATCAGAACAAAACCATTAACTGTGGAACAAACAGTGGTCTGAGATCGCAATCAATCATTGCACTGCACCTACCGACTGGTGTGCTCTCTCGCTGCTGACAGACCCTGTTCATGCTGGATTGAACGGGGTTCTCTGAGTAAGACCATGACCCTCACCTGCCACTTGACATTAGAGAGCTCTGCCTGGTTCACTAATGGATAGATCACATCAATAAATCCGATTCCTCAAACTGAGTTGAGGAAGCAGATGGAAAGAGAAGATTAATCTCTGCCAACTGACGTTATAGGGAAGATGTAAAAGGTAACAGAAATTACTGGCTAGGTCTCATATGAACTCTGGTTCACTGATGCATGAGATCAGCTTTCCCAGTAGGCTCCAGAAGGAATTGCATTTTTGTTTCTCCATGAGCACTTTATGCCTGTCTTCATCTTCTGTTAACATTCTTCTGAGATGAAACCTTGTAGCTGGTGGTGTTTGCCCTTAGCACAGGCTTATGACTGTCTTCCACAGAACCATATGGCTGCATTTAACATAAATCCAAGCCAGCACAGAAACTACATTATGCTGCAAATTTGTCTCAGTTTATTTTCTGTGCAGAATTGCAATCAAAAAATTGCTTAGGAAGAGATAAAAGTGAATTTCCGCTTCCTCAGAGCCAATATTACTACTACCATAATCCTGGAAAAAGCTTCAAGATCACATCAGATCAAATGATGACCAAAATTTGGGGGAAAGAAAGAAGAAGAGAGCTATTATCCATATGCAAAAACAGAGGAAACACCTGTGGGAACTGGAGATAAGCCTCTTCTAACAGCTTATTCAAATGTTTCAGAAAAACACTTTACATATGGTAACACTTGCTTGAATTTGGGTGGGTTTACACTGAGGGCCCACTTTCTTTACAAACTGAAGACTGAAAGCCAAGAAAGAAAAAAAATACTACTAGGGCTTCAAGTGCCTTCCTTACTGCTTGTATGTTCTTTCACATCTGGCCCCTGGCAGGTTACCTCTCCACTGCTGGCTGCTGCTGGAGAAAGACTGCAGAAGTCAGGCATGGCAACCTGCAGCTGAAGCTTCAAACAGCAATTCAGACATGACAGTATCCCAATCTGCTGTGAAAGCCACCAGGACATGGTAACTTGAAACCGACAAAAGCCCCAAACTTCCTCTCTTTAGGTGTGCAAGAGTAAATCTCTTCCTCTGCAATGCACCTACCATCTTGGCGGTGTAAGAAAGAACATAGTGCTACAGCATGCAGAAGGCACCTGTAAACATCCTATTATTTGTTCCTCCAAATTCAGATTCGGGCTGTTAGCTCTTTCCCCCGGAGGAGTTCACTTCTGTGATATGTATATGCATGTCTAAGATCAAAAGAACCAGTATAATCAGCTGGCTCTGCCAAGCCTGCTCTTTCATGCTCCTCTCTGCTATGCTGCACTCTGTGAAGATGAGCAAGGGAAACAAACAATGCTAAGCCACACTTTGCAGAAGGGAGCAGGAGAGTTGGATGCAAAGAATGACTCATGATGCTGGGTGGGCAAGCAAAGAAACCTGCCACAATTTTAGTTGCTCATACTCTTTGTTGCAGGACTGTCCCATTACCTACCTTCCAGAGGAGAGTGAAACTAGACTTATGTATTGCTGAAAAAATATCAAGTGGCTCTGTTCTCCTTACAGGCTTCTTCTGGGTCTCTCAGAGGACTACTACTTACACAGAGTTTCATCTAGGTTACAGTAAGTGACTTGGCTCTGGATATTGTTGGTGATATTCACTTCTGAAGGAGGCAGCAGTTGGAGTAAACCTGACAGTCCCTTAGTGCACTTTCTGATACTGACAGTGTTCATGCTATCCCAGTTCTCCTCTCTCCAAAGGAAGGGAGAGTGGAGGAAAGCGTCTGAATTTTGCAGTGAGGGCTGGAAATGCTCATGTGAGCAGTAAGAATTTCTATTACAATCACTTATCTTGTTCTCTGCTCTTCTGGAATCATATCCCTCCCAAGATAGAGAGAGAAAGAGAGAAAGTTATCTCTGAGATGAGGTATTCTAATCTTAGCCAGTTCTTGTCTTGAATTTTGAGTAAGTTAAGCTTTCCAGGGAGAAAATCAAAGAAAGGTAGGGCACAAGTACTCCTCCAACCTCTTTTACTACCCTTGCTGTCTTCATAAAGCTGAAAGAGAACAATTGCTTTAAATGTCTCAAAAGGCACATGGAGACAATTTCAAAAAGCAAATGTGGTTTAAGAGAGACTCAGCTGCATTATTTACCCAAAGATTAATTCAGAAGTTGGAACAAAGGTTGACATTTCATCTGCAGCTGAAAGACCTGACTGAGCTACTGGACATTTTAAAAGGAGATAAAACCAGAGGGAAGTTAAAGAAGTGAAGTATTATTCTGCCAGTGACTGATAGGATCTGATTCTGCCTCAAGCTGCAAGCAGGCTGAAGTTTCCATCATAATGGATCTGCGAGCCTTAGCTCACTTATTGATGTCCATAGCTGTGGTTCTTTTGCAATTCTGAGTCCATGATAACCCGTGATGAACTCTGTGCTGCCACTACTACACTACCAGCAGTCACTCAAACAGCCAGATTCACGTCACTGCAGTGACAGCACTGTCACAACCTCTGAGTTACAGCCACTACCACCAACTTGGCAACTGTGCACATACATGTGATGCAACTGTCATTCCTGTTTTCCAGTCCTTATTGTTCCTTGGTGGAAACTTGTATACTACACTTGCGTACTCTCATATGCCACGTGCCAAGATCTGCAGACTTGAGAGACCACCACTCAGGGATTCAACAAGGCAGAGGGTTACACCTTAAGCCCAGAAGAGGGTGATGTTTTATCTTTAATGGTACTCATTTCCACAGATGCCTTTTTGGAGCTGGACTTCTCTTTGTGCAGCTAACATTATCAGAGACACTGGATGCTGGCAATATAGAGTCATCCAGGTCTTTGCTTTGCCATGATGTTTGGTATTGTTTTCTCACCTGTTTGAATGTGACACAAAGAATCTCCAGAATCTGTTAAAATTCCTTTCTGGTTCAACTTGAGCTGCACTTATTGGGATGGCGGGCTTGACTGCAGCCATGCAACCGTAGAAAGAGGTTGGCTTTTAACTTTGTAAATTTTGTGTGCTTAACTTTATGGTGTTGATGACATTTTCTTACTCAAGTGTTTTTTTGTTTAACTTGTGATTATTTTTAAGCAAGTTTGAAGAAACTTCAGAGATTGCATTGAAAGGCTTCTTATCAGCATAGGCCATCACAGATACAAAGTCTTTGGTTTGATTATTTCTGGCTTCTGTCACTAGTAGAGCATATGCCAGCAGCCAAGGTTCCTCATCATCTTGAGTCAGCCCTGTATGTGATGAGGTGCATGCTATTCAAAGGCACTTCACAAGTAATCACAAGCAGTAATGGACATGGAATAATCTTGCTTTTCATCCTAGATATTCAGTCTCTAATCCTCTAGCATTTTATCTAAGTCCTACCTTGCCTAATCAACCACTCTCAGTTTCTCCTTCTGGACTACTCCATCCACCCATTTGCACATCCACTCCTACCCCTTTTAGGCCCAGTCATTTCCAGTTTTCTCCTCTCCACTCTGCACTCCTGACAACCTGGTGTCTTTTAAACTCAGCTCTCCTGAATGTTTTCCCCAACAGATGACAAAAATCCCCAGCCAACCTCCTTGCAAAGAATTCTTAAATACAACAGGAAGTTTTCAAACCCCAACCGTGCAAAAATATGAAATTTTCAGAAAATGAGGAGATTCTATAGAAATAGAAAACGCTAGGAAGCTTTATCTATAACAAATACAAATATGGTCATTCGCTAATAGTGAATCTTACTTTTTTTTCAGATTTTGACATCTAGATAACTTGGGGAGAGGACTATCAGATTAGGTAAAAGAAAAACAGACTTTTCACTTCAAACTAAGCTGATTTGTCAACATGTATACCAACATATGTTTACATATTAGAGAAAACAATAGTGGTACCAAGTAAAGCCAACAACACATACCATTAAAATACTTTGAGATTTCCAGCTGTCTTATGATAATTAATGCACCGTGCACAAATTTCTCGAAGCTATAAACAACTATTCTTTAGGTCTAGGCGTATGAATCATTAGAATTTCTATGCAAAATGTCTATTTCTATTATCATTATTAACACTAAAATTGTCAAATTCATTAGATTAATATTCTCTCCATAAGCCATACAAACTAAGAAATAGTATATCATAATGTAACACATGCATGACATGAAAACAAAGAAACAAATATATAATGATTCTAGCTGTGACCCAGTATGTTAGTGAGGTTGATAAACTGAATCTTCATGCTGATAGCATGTTGTAGTCTCAAATCTATTACACTTTGGAACTGATGTGTTATTATCTCTGGACAACTTTCACACCAGGAGATGAGCCCTGCTAGCATAATTTTAAAAATGAAGGGATTACAAATAAGATAAATTTCATTGTATTGTTACCTGAATTAGTATCAACTAACAGGAATTTCATATAACATAGGCCATTTGCCAAAATACTTGCATTTGGTGGTCCCATTACAAACATATAAAGCATAAACCAGGCATGGTTCTATTAACTCTACTTCAGCAATTATGAATCTGAATGAGTATTGTATGGTAATTGGTCTACAGGGAACAATAATACTTGGTTTTGTTCTTTTTTAATACAGTATGCTTACATTTTTACTTTAAAGAAAATATATTAGGGTCTTCCGGTAAATATCTGCAGTATCTTTGAGCTTGCTGATAATGATTAACTGATTTAATTTAACATACCATTCTCTTCCTGCTGTTGATTTTAATTTGTGGCTAAATGGAAGTTTAAGAGTTTTTGGAACACGAAGCAGATCAATGTACAGTGTCAATATATTTTACAGATGAATTAGTTATTAACGGGCAGATGCAGATCTCATTTAATCAAATAGCACCTTATCCCTTTTATAATATTAAGAGTTACAATTAACAAAACAGAATTTGGACATAAAGCTCTGATTTTTACCATAGCATAAACAAAAAAAGAAAAGGTAAATTTATGATTAATAATTCTTTACTAAAATTTAGCATACTGTGCTGATTAACAGGCTGGAACTCATTAGAAATGGTATTGCTTTGTCAGGGTTTTTTTTTGTGTGGATGAGAAACCAAGTATACTGATTTGGCATAAGAATGCCAAAACGTAGTTCAAATATAAGACAGATATTAATGACAAAGTTAAGTAGATATGGAACAGTTCTATAATAGAAATTTTATTTAAATGAATTGAAATATTATTTTATATGGAATTCTTTATTTCCAGTTATATATTTATCAGTAATTTGATTTCAAACTAGCTGGTTAAAAATATTACAGATTAGATATATAATTATTCTTAACTTCTTCGACTAGTCATTCCTTATGCTACATTAATATGTCATAATATTTCTAAAACAAATGTTTGCTAAGTACTAAATATATTACAAACTAAGGTTCAGATCTGGTAAATGTGTAAGCATGCAAATAGTTTGCAACAGCTTGCAGAATTAGGCCAGAATTAGGCCACAGAGAATTAATACAACCTCAGTTGCACTCTTGTTTTCTTAAGTGAAAGCAAACAAGATTTGGGAGTCAAAGTTTACCATTTTGTATTTACCATGAGGCAGTATGAAAGATTATTTAAAGTATAATTTTAAAAAAATCAGATATAAAGATGAGGAAGTCTGTCCCAGATGTTTTTGACTATTGTAACCAAAATTTTTTTTTTAAATCATATTTTGTCTTCTGTGTCAACAGTTAGCATCATGCAAACACTTAGAGTCACATACCCATAACTGTTATCGTGATATGTTGGAGAAAACACATCCATCTCTATAAGGTTGTCATGACCATTTGCAAGGACTGCTTGATTTCCTAATTCTCTATATACAAAGATACAAAAAGATGAAATTAGAGCGGCAATTTCAAATTAAAGAATGGGATGATCCCACAAAACGAATATACTAATTCCGTTGCATAATTTTCTTTTTTCACAGATGTGCAAAACTGCAACTGCATTTTGAATGCGGGATTTATCTGCCTTCCATGATGTCCTCTGAACTACATGCTGGATTGTAACTTGAAGACACGGTGTTGCAAGGCTACCATTAGGTGGTCACTACCCTTTGGTGATCCCTTATTTATGTGCAAGTCCTTGAATAAAATTCCCAGCTGCTGCCTGTGGCAAGACAGGCTTAAGGACTGAACAGCGCATAGTGGGAGATGTTGTTTACTTGATGAGGCTGGACCAGAGATGAAATAATAAAAGTGAACTGAGACTAATAAAAGACAGTCTCTTGCTGGCTAGCTGGCGCAGCCAGTAAATATGCAGAGGGCTGGCTACCAGAGTGAGTGGAGATCTCATGTTCTGTAAATGACACTGCACAGCAGCAGGGGAAGGAAAGGAAGAACCACAGATTCTGGCGCTCTCAGAAAATGGCGAGAAAATGAAGTGGGAGAAACAAAGCTAGGCACTATTATTTTGTTTAGAACTGCATATTTCTTTTGTCCTATCTAAAACAGGAAAAGATTACTTTTGGAAAAAAAATTGAGGTTCATGCTTGCTTCAGTGACTGCGTATCTTTGAAAAGGGGAACGATAAACTCAAGGAATACTGTGCAAATACTACTGAATTCTAGACTATCAGTGCTTGCCTAAGAGACAGGGGAATGAAATACACAGCATGGTCAACTTCCAAGTATTCATGGTGACAGCAAGGGATTTTTAAGCAGGAAGGATGCCAGAAAGATCAAGCAAAAATCTAAAGTAAGACACTATTCACACCAAAGGAAGCTTATAAGCATATGGGCCCAGTGTGCTAGGATTCAAACACAGATGCTTGGTGAGCACCCGACTGTATGAGAATGTCAAAAGAAAATAGAACTTTTTTATTCAACTTTAGTCTTTGAAAACAATACTGCTTGTTTGATTTAATGAACGTGTCTAACGTGTGTATATACTGACCCCATAATTATGGCATGTCAATCTTTAAAAATGCATTCATGCTCTCAGCAATCTAAGTAAAGCAGAGTCCTGTTTCCTCCACTTGCAGACCAGCAATGTGGCATGCCCACAATGATACACGGGGTCTTCAGAAGAGCAAGACTTAACTCCATCCCCAGTTTCTGCCTTTATTTTGTATCATGCCTTCTCAATATAAGTAACATGTCTAATCAAGTCCACGTGTGAAAACCTGGAAGACTTACAGAATGGATACAACTTTGAATTTGATTAAACCAGGCACTGTTTTAGTGGGTGGAATGCGTAAAATAGCTGCTCTGAGCAGACTTTAACCTCCAGCAACATTGTGTTTTTGCAGACAATCAATCAGCCTCTACACAAATTGATTTAAGACTTCCCTGGAAACTATCAACACCCTTTCCACACCTTAATCAATACTGAAGGCGCTAGCTTCATTGGCAATCCACCCCAATAAAGACATAGGGGTATGTTCATCACACTTTAGGAGTTTCTAAAATCTTTGTATTCTAAAATGAGGTTTGGATCAAGCTTGCAGAATGGTTTTGAAGTAACACATTCTAGGAAATGTTTTGTCTGTACTACTTCTGAGGTATTCTAGTACTTTAACTAAATCCTTCAAAATGCTGAAATATTTGCCAGCCATCAAGTATTTCTTCAGCCAGTTCCCTCATTCTTCTTGGTAAAATTAGTACATAAGTAACTGAATACAGTAATGTTCCTACCCACCCTATTGCTAAGTATAAGGCAGGGGTAAGAGAAGACTAAGCAATATCAGTATAGACTATGAAAAACATGTTAGTTTCTATAAAAAATTCACAGTCTGTCATAAAAATACAGCCATCTTTCAAAAAATAAGGTATTTTATACAGCAAATCAAGTAAGAAAAAGCAAAGCTCTTCTTTGATTCACAGACACATTAGCACAGATTCTGAATAAAGTTATATAATATTCTTGGGGATTTATTCCTTGACTGGCATATGTAAATTTCCCCTTGCTGACAAATTTATCTTAGACATTCAATGCCTAAAATTAATGAAATACTGCCTGAGAAATGCACTAAGAGATGCTACCAGCTTACTTTTATCAACAAATTTATGAATTCTAACATACTTTTCCTGTGCACGTTTCTAACAAACACAATTGATTGTGCATTAGAAAAATTCTGCACATTCAAATATTTAACAGAGAAAGCATTTAAAGAAGTGATTTACTAAGTATTTTTAAATATCAGTAATTTAGATCCTAGTGGAACGCAAAGCCATGAGAATGTAACTAATGATCCTGGTGCTCAAGAACTCATTACTAAAACTAGTAGGTGAATAAAAACTTAAAGACCAATGACAATAAAAAACTTACTAATATTTAATTACTTAATCATCATTTATAATATTCAGACACCTGACATGTAGTCATACATTTGCATGATTTTGGCTGTCCAGCCAGTAATTCAAAGAACAAAATGGAAAGTTATTCAATATAGTCCTGCTTTTTTATTTCTTCAAGTGTTAATATTGTTCTATGGTGCTGGCTTCTCCAGCAGCGCTATTGCTTCTACAGCTGAACCTAACTCGCAGCAGGTTGGGGAAGAGTCAAATAGTAAAGATCGTTAAATGTCCAGTGAAAAGGTCCTGCAGCCTGCAGGAAATCAGAGGAAATCTGCAGGAAATATTTTCTTACTGCCTTGCTTTTTTTTTTTTAAATGTAGATTTTACTGAGCCCCAGTGGAGTGAAGACAATTTCTGCCACTGGTCAGTAACCTCATTGTCATTTAAAGATGGCATCAAAGATGAAAGAAGCACTCATATAAGCCAAGTTACAGTTTTAGGCCCTCATAAAATTTTAAGCAAAGTGTCTTTTGTATTTAAAAAAACATAAATTGGAATTTCTGTTGGATGTTATTGATCTGTCACCTCACAGTTCATCCATTTAACCAGTAACTGCAATGCTTTATGCAAAAGTATTAACTCTACACAGAGCCAAATTGCAGAATATTCTATTAAATATACAGCTGAATCCAATATTACAAAATATATATTTCGAAGTCACTTCCATTACTACTGCAAAACGATAGGGACTAAAACCTCCCTCAGGCTTTGCAAATACACCTACATGCACATACACAAAACCAGCATATTCACTATCCAGCTATACATGACAGCAAGTTGTATGTCATTTTTATGCCACCCATCACCAATATGAGCCTATAGAGATAGAAAGATAGCTATGTATATATGCTGACATTCACATTCTGTACCTCTAAATGGCTGTCATCTAAGTCAGATTAAA
Source organism: Aptenodytes patagonicus (assembly GCF_965638725.1). NCBI lineage: Eukaryota > Metazoa > Chordata > Aves > Sphenisciformes > Spheniscidae > Aptenodytes > Aptenodytes patagonicus. The sequence continues at coordinate 38,276,165 of NC_134952.1, forward strand.
AAAAAGGGGCGGGGGGGGAAGCTGACTATGGGCATAAGCTAAAATATTGCCAAAGATGAAATAAACTTTCTTTTAGGCTGAGGAAAGGATGAAGGAAGAGACCTATCATGAAGTTGTTAATATAGTTGAAACTGAGCCCTAAGAATCACACTCAGTAGGGAACCGTAACCAAAAAAGGAAAAATCAATGACAAATAAGATGGGTTCTTCACCTCCAGAGTTCCAACCAAGTGAGACCATTAGAGAAACTACAATAGGGCTCTGTCAGTTTTTATGTGAAATTTTCACATTTCAGCTCATTCACAAGTGTTCAAAACTTGAACACTCAAAAATACCCTTAGCTTTTCATCAGGAACATTTAAAATATGAAAGGACTCTACTCGGCAAAAAGTATTTACTCCAGGTTGGAAGTAGTATTCTCATTCAAGTCCTATGTCTTTTTCTTTATAAATACAATGAAAACATATATGGCAATAGAAGCAAGCATAAAAGACCTTACCCATCTACTGAAGACTAACCAGTGTCTGGAAAACAACAAACATCTTATTCCCACTACAAACTTATTTGTTCTATAAGAAAACTCTTTCTTAATGTACTAAATTGTCTGAGTATGATGATGAAGTCCAATCCCTTCAGTGGAATCCTATTCCACAGTGTCTATGTCTCATAAGCAACACAGGAGGGTCCAAGAAAACTAAGAAAAGGAATAGCCATTCCCAACAGCCTGACAGAAGAGTTGCCTGAAACATCTATGGGGACAAAACTACCTAATAGAGAATCTTAAGTTCATGTATGTTTTAAATTAGTCAAAATCAGCTGGACTACCTTTACTTCACTACAAAACATAATTTAAAGGGATTCAAATAATGAACTGAAGGGATTTCATAAACATTTTCAAGAATTACTGTCACCTTTAATATAAATGCTCAGTTTGATGACTAAATTGGAATATTATGGCTTTCATTAACAAAAAATTAGTGCTGATTGAGTGTTACATGAGTATTAATTAATTATTGTAGGTAAATTCAGCTCTGTGCCAGTAAGTCCTATAAAATTTTTTTATAGATCATTCTGCCTCATACATCATTCTGCACCTAAAGAAGCTAGTGTCACCCTCTATATTAGCAGCTTCTTTCCTAGAGCCAGTTATCAATTCTGAAAGACAAAAAAGAATGAGGACAAATTTATCATTATACCAGAACTAAGTGAGTTCTTTTGTCTCACCAAATCCTAGACAAGTTTAATAAACACCTAGCCTCACATGGGTATTTCTTTAAAGGGACCAAATACAAGAGTTAAAAAGTATTACTGAAAGTTTCTTGACATTCGATCTGTATGGCAGTATATATTTGATACATAACATATCTGGCAAGCAATGCAAGAAATTTCTTCAAACAGTGAAAAGTCACAGATTATGAACAGGAAGGAAAATGCTTGTCTGGAAAAATTAATATACTCTCTGAGTCCAATTACTCTGCAATAGGCATTGTAATGGAAAGAGTGTCATTGTGGATTTTAGAGAGAGGATAGATTTTTTTAGTACTGAAAAGTTTGCAGTTTTGTTTGCTGAATGAGGGGAAGTATTAGCTGCTGGTCATCTTTCATCAAGTTAAATGTTTTCTTTAGAAGTGCCACAGTCTGTAGTAGTACCTAAGTAATTACCTGCTTTCCAGTGGCGCATTACTGCCAAGGACCCAGCTGTCCTGCAGCTGGACTGACTCAGGTGTGGTTTGCAGCTCGGCGGGCAAAGCAGCCGGCGGGGCCGGACTCTGATTCCTCCTATTTGTCAGTGAGTTTCTGTTAAGTGAGGTGATGGATGGGTGATGCTGTGCTGAATGTTGCTTGTGAGAAGGTGGCAAAGGCTGCAGGGTCGACTGGCCTTGGTTATTTGGAGATTGTTCTAAGAAGAAAGAAAATTAAAGTTCGTTATACACCATCTTAGCATTTGCTACAACCAAAGCAGAATGAGAAATTCAACATAATCCTATCATCTAATATACTTGCATATTATTCTATTAGCAGACATTCAGTGACATTCTCTAAGAGCAAGTTTACCCTTGATACACCAAGTTCTAATTAATATACAACAGATGGTAAAATTGCTTCTGGTTTTAATTCATTTCAGTTTTTTTTTTAATCTGGTTTTATTAACACCTACAGAAAATAGCATCTGACAGATCCCCTAATGTGCCTTTAGATTTCAGCTTTTTTTAACAAACCAACCCTGAAATTAAATGGGTAATTTCAGTAGAACACAAAGGTTTTCGAAATGCATATAATCCCTATAATTATTTAATGGAGTTTTTTAAGCTTTATTTAACTGCAATAAATTATTACAAGCTAGTTGCTAAACAGCAGTAGACTACTCTAGTTTAGTGCATTTCAAATAAGGCAGATCTGCACTATGATCTGCTAATAGATGCTAAGTATTCTTTAGCAGAAGGTCACTCTGTGAAGCAGATGTTGCTTCATGGATATTTAACAGACTGAATCACATCTGATTACAACGTCAGAAGACTCATATACTTAATGACCATCACATCCATTAGAACACACTCAGAACAGATTTTCCAATTTCACACTATGCAACATAACTACAGTTTGGAGTAAGTCACAGGTGATCAGATCACAGGCCATCAAAACAAAAGGAAATATTTTTTGACTTAACCAAAGCACATAACATCCACAAAGCTTTCAAAACAGCAAACCCCACAATCAAATACCTCCATCAATGGTAGGTTTTAACAATCTGTTCTGTAAAATCAGTAGCAAATAAGTCATAAATAGAAGACAAACCTTGACATACAACACAATGAACACAAAATTAAAAAAACATCAAGACACTTCATTTATCATGATTTAGCAATGACTGATGACACTTAAAAATGTACCACTTAACAATATGTAATTCAAATGGCTATCTTATTTCCTAAACTAATGTAGTAGAACATACTTCATAATGTAAATGCAAGTCTTAAGCAGAGCAGAAGATACAGGGCCTGCACTTTGCTCACAGTGTAAATGCTTTCACGTAGTTTTGAAATTAATTGTTCGATCTTCATAAGCAATTCCCTGTTTGGAACTGGTTATAACTGCAAATTGTTGCAAACCCAATACTACTACCTCGGTACAGAGAACACAAGAAAGGTATTTCTGTCGAAACAGATGTTTCCAATAACTTAGAGGTGACTACTATAAAAATAACTTAACAGTGAGTAATTTCTCATGTCATGAACGTAAGAAAATTTGAGAATGTTAAGGAATAGACGTGCTAAGCTTAAACAGAAAATCCAGCCTTTGGAATAATTTCCTTTCCAAGAACCCCATTCTCCTTTCCAGTTATCTTGTGTGGTCAATACGACTTTTGTCACAAACAGCAGCAATGCTGAATCTGTCATTAAAATAATGACAGCATTTACATTGCCAATAAGGTTTTCAACACCAAATCCCTAATACATTAATGAAAAATTACCTTCCAGGAAGGATACAAGTGATCAGCTTTGTCGTTAGCAACACAAAGGGTGTCACTGCATGTGAAGACAATCCCTATCAAGGGCTTCAAGCCATATTTCAACAAGCCAGCTAAAGGAAAGTTAATAGACTAACACTAGCAAAGACTTTTTTCCCATGTCTACTTAAAATTTTATCTGATTTAGATCACAAGTTATTTTATTGGCTGGCACAGAATTAACTGTGGCCCTATATTTTATAATATATAGGTGTATGTGTATATATAAACATTTATAGACATGCACATGTGCCTGTGTAAATATTTATACATATGCATGTGTAAATATATACTTATAAATGATTAGTTACACGACAGAAAAAAAATTACAAGTGAAATTAAATAATTTTCATTAATGTATTTTTAATCAGATAAATTACTTAATTGTAAATTAAAAAATTAAAATTGTCCTAAGGACCTTTTTGTCTTTGTTATTCCCTTTTTTGACTGTCCTACTGCCTAGCCTTGTTGAATAGTGCTGCCATGATCAGTGCAACACTGTCCTCCTCTGCAGCTCCTACCGGCTGAAACATTATTCTGACATCCCTCTTCTTCATTAATTTCTCTTCTCATTTAAAGTCTCAGCTGAAAATCAATCTTTTAATCTATCATTTTTAGTACTAAAGATCTTGCACCATCCCCTGCTAAAGACAAAGCAGAGGATAAAATAATGTTGTTCCCTTTGCACAAAGGAGGGTGTGAGTAAGGGGACTATGCCAGGCCTGCAGGCTTGTCTCAGGTAGATGTCAGACCTTCCCACACACTCTACCAGCGAGGAAGAGGAATAATAAAGGCTCTGTAAAGGATATTTATGCACTCCCCAAATAAATGCATAGATCTAGTAAGTACACCGATAACATGCCAGAGGAGTGAAACTGTATTCCTCAGCCCACAGGCCAGCTACTCAGGCCACTGTTTGGGATTTAGATTACTTCCCCAGAAATTTACTATGAACCTACAAAGCCCTTCTGCTATATGACTTATAAATATTATTGACACTGAAACTACAGAGTAACATATAAAATAAATTAAAAGTTGCAGGATGAGCTTGTAACCATAAGGTGCAGGCTAGAAAGGACCTAGAAGAGCACAGCAAGTGCAACTTCGCAAAGATCACACGTCCTCTAAACCCACTATCTCTCTTCATAGGATGCTGCCAGGTGACATTTCCTAGTGTCCAAGGGTGACTTCAATTGGCAGGGAATCTACAGCCTCCACAGAATCAGAAATGCCTGAAAAATCTGGAATGATTTATTCCTCTTCTAATTGTGCAAGAGCTACAGGTAGAATTGAGCCTAACAAGATTAGATTTTCCATAAATCAATAGAGCTAAAATCTATATTCCTCTAAATTTCCTCAGTCCTATATCGTCATTCTGAATGAGAGATCACTGAAGACTCCTCTTTCGATCTTTTCTTCAACCTGCCAGATTTCCTGAATCCACAGTTCTTTTGATTGCGATGCAATTTCTAATAGAAACTTCCATCTTGCATCACTGATTTGTGAGGAAGATATAATCATCACGACAGTCATGTTTTGAATGCTGTTCTTAAGCCAGAGCCAGATACCCTTTTTTTTTACTCCTCTTTTAAGGAGTTAATAGCTAAAGAACAGCTTTCAGTATTACTGCGACCTTCACACAAAGCTATCAGTCTCACGTAGTAACTAAACCTCTCAACATCCCTGTGACACTGTGAAAATATTCTCATTGCACATGCAGGGAAACTGAGGCGTATATGTTAAGTGATTCACACTGGTGTCCTGAGAAATCAGCACCACAGTCAGAAAAGTACTGTTTTTTTGATTTTCATAATTAAGGAATTGATAAAGACAGTGGGAGTTTCTTATAGACTATCAGGAAGAAGAAAGAGCATTCAAATCTGATAAAGCACAATTGTGTTGAAATACTTAAAAACTATTGCAGAAAGCTACAGTTGCTTTGCTTTAAATTGGATTTTAAATGCTATCCTAATAGATTTAATCTAAATGAGAATGTCTGGTTTACACTAAAAATAAGCAGTTAAGGGTACAGGTGGGCTTATATCTAAAAATGGTAAGTTTTAATTAAAACTTTCTTGTTCAGTCTAGACCTTAATGACTGTAGAGAAATCCCATTCATCTTAAAGAGAAGATTTCTGCAGCAAGAAGCAAATGTAAATTGGCCCAGCAACCAGCCTGTGTATTCAAGTTGTTCAGGTGCAACAAAAAAAGCCCCACATTCTTGAGGCATTTGCTGCATAAGTCAGCATCAGATAATTATGCATGCGAAAACATATGTACAGAACTCTGAAAAGTCACAAGAAATCGGGTACAAAGCTGTCTTACTACAGTTATATGAATTTTTCAAAACATATTTAAACTGTTATTTACCCTAGGGAACCACAGTGAAGCAAAGCAGCCATTTCAATTGCAGAGGTAAATTATATGCACTATGTAGCCTTTCACAAACCCTTTTTCTCTTTTCTTTTTCAAAAAGTAATTTACATTTAATTAATTTTATCATTTAATTGTTACAGAATTTGAACAGCATATGAAAGAATACAGAAAAATGCATATGTGAAAGTAAAAAGTAAGGAGAGAGGGACATTTACGATAACCACTGCCATTTAGGGGAAAGGGGTTAATTCAGAAGAAGAAAAGCAGACCAAGTATCCATGAAAAAAAGTAATTTGTTGCACATTTTGTGCCTTTCTATAACAGACAAATCACTGAGACCTGTCAGCTAGCTACTCATCTAGGAAAAAGGTGATTTCCATTTGATAAGGATTAGGCTTTTTAATAGTGTATAATTAACGTTAACTTTGAGTTTCCATGACAAACACAAAAGCGAAGACTTCCATTATGATATAAACATTTCAAATGTGAACATAATGTAATTCAATATCTATGTCTGCGAGAGTCTTAACTCTTTCTGGTCAGGTTGCTCCTTTCTTCCTCTCTCTTCTAAAGAGTCTCTGCCACGGTAAAGCAAATATCCACAATACATACCAGAAGTAAGCAGCTGGAGTAGACTGACTGTTTTAGAAAACTGGTAACAAAAAAGATAACCTTTCATTTCCAGGTCACTGGTCCCTAGTCTGCTAGCCCCTGATTGCTAGTAGTCAAAAGTAATTTCCATAAGAACTGGTTTGATTTCCTCAATAAAACATTTTGATGGACTTCAAATTTTACCTAATTGACGCATGGACCTATCTTCAAAAGTACTGTAAGCAGAAGTGGGATTTACCTTGGAAATCCCTGCAAATTCTGAAGAGAGTGGGTATGATTATTCCTAGAGCTCCCAAAGGAGCTCTTTTTTTTAAGTCCCTGCTTACAGAGGGGTAAGACAGGCTATCTGCACTGCTATGGCCAGGCCTTCAGTGATTCTGCAGGCAAGTAAAACCATTCACTCCAGAAGTCTCAGGTCTGGGAGCACCTTTCATCAGAAGCTGTATTTAATTAATGAAAACAAAAAGAAGGTTATGGGTTTAGAGAAAAAAATTCATATTTAAGTGTTCATTTGTAATTAGGCAGATCTGTCTTTTGAATGAACCACTGCTTCAGTGTACTCTTCCTGCCAAGGTGTGCAAGATTCAGTTTCCTTTCTGATCATTTACTACAAGCTATAGTGGCAATCCAAGAACACATGCTGTATCTGCTCATTTTGTGGTTAATCCCAAGTATTTGTTTAATCTTATCCATGTCCAAATCGGCTCTGCCCTGCCAACTGCTTTAAGGATCCAAACCACACACTCAACCCAAGGAATGAGGTGACACAGTGCCTCCTCACCACAGGAGAGCCCTTTCACTTTGATTTGTTGTCAGCCTGCACTATCCCTTTCTGCTTGCTTTACAATTAATGGACATATAGATGGAAACAGAATTAACCCGCTGCCGTTGACTTCCTCTTGAAGCACTCTGCGCTTCTGTGCTAGCTACGTGGTGACAACAATGTGGAGAAGTGACAAGGACACTTTGATCAAGATAGGCATCTTGTGTGTGTGTGTGTGTATACTATTATAATATAAAATGGGAAAAAGTCATACAAGTAGCTTGATCAAAGTGGGCCAATGTTTGTCTCCTCATCAGTACACTGCCTGGAGGGTCTGACAACCTGTCAAACGACCCAGGAGTGAGAAACTACCAGGGAATTTAACTGCAAGATATGCTCTGAAAGATTGCTTTGCCTTGCTTATGCATCTGAAGTTTGGAAGAAATGATAAAGAAAACCTGAATTTTGTTATTCACGTTACACATTTTTCTTTAAATCTCAACATTATTTTACTTTTTAAAGAAAAATAAAGACTTCTGCTATGAAAGGGAAGAAAGACTTGTTTGATTGTGGAGAAACTTAAAACAGTCTCATGGTGCACACATGGTAAATGCCTGTCTAAGTTCTACCAGATGGCAAGAGGAGAGGAGTAGCAAGAGCTCCCTGGAGGGCAGTAGGATAGTCCCTAACACGTAACATTGGTATTTTAAACAACAAAGTACATGTTGATAATTTCCTATATCCTATAATATAAGGAAGCTGTTCTTTACCAGTTAAACGTACGCTAGAAGACAAAGAAACGAGTCATGCACAAAAAATGCAATCTTTAGGAACTGAAGAAAAAATATTTTTACCAATGTCTTTCAGTTGTGTCTTTCAGCCATGTGCCCTGGTTTTGGCTGGGACAGAGTTAATTTTCTTCCTAGTAGCTGGTATAGTGCTATCTACAGGAGTGTTACTTCAGCTTCAATGTACACACCTGTAACGTTGTCTTTCCATTTTGCATCCATTTAGCAAAGTATTTCCTGTAAACAACTTCATACTGGTAATATCTGTGCATGCTCAGCTATGTTTTATAATTCAGTTCTCCATAATGTTTTAGAAATCTTAACTGCAGCAAACACAAACCATCAGTTACTAACAATCTTTTCACAAAAACTTTCTAAAGTATATGAACTGAACTTTAATCTTACTTGAAAGGCAGACTTTTTTGTCCCTGGTATTTTTAGCATAAACAAGCTAAAAAGCTATATACCCTATATGATATGTGACCCTGTGAAGACAGATAAAATAACTTTCTATTTTATGGCATTTACTTTAAAAATCTGATTAAGATAGATGTCTCTAGTTCGTAATTCTTCAATGTCATGTTGTCATAGTTCCCATCAGCAAGATGCTTTAAAGGCTTTCGATTAATATTGCATGCCAGAACTGAAATTACATCCTTTGTCGTTTAGTTCTTAATGGTGCAAGTGATATCTATCAAGTAGTGTTTTATGAAGCATGTGTGATTTTTATTACAGGCTGTTTTCACAAATCTTCTTCAGGTTTCATAAAGACTGTTCATGGTTCACAACAAATATGCCCTGCATTTAAAATCATGCCAATTCTCAAATGCAAAACAAAGCTTGGATTTTTCAGTGGGGTTTATCGATAGAACAAAAACGCTTCCTTAATTTAAATCTATATATAATCATCTTAATTAGCAATGCAAAAATATTACTGTAAGCCCCTCAACTCTGCATGAGAACTATATAGCAAAAAAACCCCAAACAACAACAACAAATGTAATAATGTATTATCTTCACAAGTTACAGGTTATGTTTGCCAAATCTTGTAAGTGCCTTAACTTTTAAAATGGAGGTGACACATAGATAAATCAGAAGATGCAACATTCCCCCATAATCCAAGTACAACAGAGATTTTCATTTGCAGCATCCATCTTTGTAAAACAAGATGCATGTACTTAGAACTTCTACAATTTACTGGAAACCAGATAGTTAGGGGCAGTTGAGAAGGAATCTTAGGGTTGGTTATTTTTGGTCAACCTGCCATTTAAACAAAAATGTGCGAAGTCAATAAAACTTAAGCCTCAGAGGACATATGAACACACCATGGTTTTCAAATGCCTTTTTGTCCAAAGACACAGAAAGCTTTCTCTTGATACCTAACGGAGTAAGGCAAATACACTGCGGGAAGAAATACTGCCCATTGAGGAGAAAGCGGGCATTTCTTCCACAAACGGTGGTGAAAGGAAAAATCGGAGGATTTACTTCTGAAAGGTTTATTAAATGTTGTTTCCACTCTCTGTTGTTCACTGTGGGAACCGAACCAGCTCACTTTTAAAACATTTTTTCCATTAGCTGGAATCGATTCTCAAAGCATTCCAACATATCCACCTCCAGCCTGCGACTGCTCCATTAACCCCTTCAACACATATGTAACATGCGGTCAATATTACGGCACGCAAAATCTGTTTAATTTCAATACCATATAATGATACATGCCTTCTTGTCCATGGTACCATATAAGAGACTGGCTAACGGAAGTTAGTTACAAAAGCATATGGGATGAAAGAGCTCAGGGTGGGAGAACAAATTCACCTGGATCAAGGAAAATCGATGATGATGCTGTCATCCACAAGGCAGACATTTTAAGTAACAAAGTAAACTGAAACTTTGCAGGTTTTCGACTGAGTTGAGGATGGCTTAATCACCTTATGAAAGCTGAAACAGAGATAAATATTTCAGCTTCAGTGAAAAAAGCTACAGTGAAACTAGTTCAGCAAACAACCTTCCTAATAGTGGCCTCTTTATCACCAGAGGTATTTAAGAATGAAGATGACAAAAGTACAGAAACACTGTTGAAGTAAATTGAAATTTAACCTGCTGGGGTAACATACTTATGATCTTGCTTTACAAGAAAAAGAAATAAAAAAGGCAACGTAAAACGCATGATTGCACGTATGCACAAAGAAAGAACGAGAAGCAACGGTGTACTTACAATCCTGCTGTCATATTAAGCGAACACCATCTCCTTCCACCCCAGGCCAACCCACACAGTAGTTAGCAGGGATACTAACAGACATTACTTCTATTCTCTTTTTAGGACCTGAGCTCTGTGAAACCAAACAGAACCCTCCAATGGCAAAATGTCATTGACTTATTTCCAACAATTTACCTGTAGATCAAACTGGGAAAAGATGCTATCACACAGTGAGAAATGACAAAAGCTTGCTCACTTGAGACACAAAAATGACATTCAGCTTACATTATGCAGAGATTCAAAATATAATAACGGAACCTTTAGTGGTGTGCTCCTGGCCTGGCTTCCCCACAGTGGGATTCAGATGTTTTGCAGGACTGTGGACTAAGATTTTTTTTCCTTGGGGGATAGCAGTCTCCCAGAGCAATACTCCCTGGGGCTGGGGATCACCAAGCCCATGGCTTCACTTAAAGTCACACTTGTTTCCATTCAGAATAGACTTTTCTGCATCTTCATAAATCAGATAATTTTTCTTCCTTGTTTAGAGTCAGAAGTGAGAAAGTTACGCAATTATTGCTAGCTTCAGATAATCATCTTTGCTGATAACTCATGGAAATCCGTGGAGAAATATGTTTTGAGTTCAAAAATTTAAGACTAGCTTTTTAACCAGAGAATTCAGGTTTTCACTGAAAGAAAACAAAACATGAAACAAAAATGGAGAAGTCTGGCTGAAAGACTTTGTAGGGGGAGGAAAAATTCAGCTTTCCAAAATGCTGACAGAGGACTGGAATTAATCTGAAAAATCTTTGAGAACACGGCCAAAACCTGCCCGTAAAACACAGGTAAAATGATGTGGAGTATCCCATTTCCTGCTTTGCTCATCCAGCACCTTATGTTTATACCAAATACACCAGCCACTTAATTTTGACTGCAAAAATTGTGATTTATAAACAAATGATATAAAAAAGAAGTACCATGCTTCAGCTGTAAACTGAGTAAGTTCTATAACCCTGATTCAAGCAAAATGACAGTGTGTTAATGTATGTACTCATTTCATACCACATTTAACTGGAGTGTGGAATGGATTGTGCAGTTTGATGTATGACTTTTTAATAGATTTCCTAGCATTTTCAAGTGTTAGATAATTTTGGTTCCTATCCAAAATCATTAATCCAAAGTGAGCTACGACTATATGTTTTTCTTTGTCTTCTGATTTTATTTCTTAACACTTCCAAGAAAAACAATTTGCCAAAGCTACTTACTTTAGAATCACAGTTACTACTGTACAGGATAAAACCCCCCAAACTTTCAAAACCTTTAACCTGAAAAATACACTCACAAGTCAAGATTACATAATGCTTACAGCTGACACAACCAGTGCTGCAAAAAACTGCCTTTCTTCCCAATAAATAAAATAGCATCTAAAGCCTCTTTTACTACTTACTAAACCTGACTTTTACTGACATATGGCTAACATTCATGAAGAAGGAGCAAACCACTAGATTTCCTCCATTCCAAGAGCCAGGGGGAAAATTCTTCACTAATTAAGTCAACTGAATTTTTGTCATGGACTTGTTAAGGTTAATGGCACCTCTTGAACATTTTGTAAGTTTACAAACCCAAAAGTAGTTTGAAAGGCCCCCGAATTAGTTCATTATAAGCGATAAATTCTTGACCAATTTCTGCATGCTCAGCCTTGTCTAGGAACACAAGGCCACACTAATAAAATCTGTGAAAGATAAGCTAGGAATGGGAAAACACAATATAAAACTTCTAAGCACAAATAGGTGAGTTTGTTTCATCAGATTTGAAAGAACTTGGATAAGAGAGATTCATGTTTTGCTTTGGAGGAAATGAAAAAGGAACAGGGGCAGTGAGATGAAAAGAAAACCACAGGGGAAAAAATGGTGGAATTGCACAGAAAAGAGGTTGAATGAATAATACACGGAGGAGACGCAAAAGTGAACAGCTAAGAGAAAAATTCTAAGAAAAAAGAGAAAGCATATACAATTTTATTAGAAAATCATAAAATCAAACTTTTATGGAAAACACAGAAGTGAGATGCTTACTCTACAGCCTTGACTTTTAAAATAGGAGTTTAATCCTGGCCTCTAGAGTTAAAGGTAAAAATTCTTACAGACTGCAGCTTGGGTCTTAGAACAAGAGAGAAGTAAAGCAGTAGGTCACCAGATGAATTTTTGTCTCCAGATCAATTAATTGATCTATCTGTTATCAAGTATAAGAAATGTGCAGATCATGAGAGAGGGCAAAAGAATAGGGAACCAAACTTCCAAAATAGCTTTTAAATACTTTTTTCTTCTAACTGTGTCAGGGAAGAAAAACGCATAAGAGGGGGAGGCCTCCACAAGAGCAAACTGAGGAACTATTGTTCTCTAATGACTTTAAATAAGCTTTTTAGGCTCACATGTGAATTAGAATTTTGCTCTTCCTCCTTACGTTTAAAAAAAAACAACAAACCACCCCCCTCCCCCCCAACCTCTTGATTTTAGTAAGATATTATTCTATGCTAATGACAATCAAGTCTAGTTAGGTATCAATCAAAAGAACAAATCCATTGCAAAAGATTTCTTAAAAGATGTTCTGGGTTTCCAGTACAGCTGCTTCCCTTTTCAAAAGGAAGACAGAGTCATTAACCCTCAAATCAAACATAAACTTTGAATTGCTAAGAGTTGAAACAAAAACTACCTTTCAGTCTGACTGTCTCAGTTCATGTAACTTATCAACAAAACTGTCCCATACCTAGCATAGCATTTGAAGTAAATCTGTGATAATTTCAGAGGTATCAGTGGACAGAGAGAGTGATTTAATTAGACATTTGTATGTGTTCACTGTTTATTCTGCAAATGCTGTGAAGGACAGCAGTATGCTGAGCAGCTTAAACAGACTGTATTATAATTAATGATAACAAACAATTATGTCCAATAATAAACAAAAAGTTAGGAGGGGAATTCCAGAAATATTTTTTAAATTTATAAAACACAGCAAATTGTGCAGATCAGTCTTTCTTACATTTAAATTCCATATATATTTTCATAAATGACTGTAGGCTTTGCCTTTTCCTGTACATATTTTCATTATGTCCTAGTTGTGTTGCTGCTCCAAAGCTGTTTCCAGCAGGTGATCTTTCACATCAGTTTCTAGCTAAACGTTACAGCTTCTCGCCTGAATCAAGCTCCTTAAAAAACCATGGCTGATTCATGTCATAGTAAGTTCTTCCTTTTAATAACACTGCTGTAGTTCTAAGACAAACACTGACAGAACAGATAAAAGGTAGAGAAAACACAGCTCACATATAGCCTTTGATTTAAGTAGCCAACTAGATAGTATACACATAAAGACACCAAAAGAGCAGAGCTAAAATAAATGTTTTTGAAACAAAAAATACACAAATAAGCAAAAATACAAAAAAATGGCAAAAATACACAAATAAGCACAAAATAAATCACCACCACAGTGCAGTGAAAAGTGATGAAATCTCCCATATACTGTTAGCAAATGCAAGTTGAATTCCACGATGCTCCTGCCTTCCAGGCCATAGCAGCAGCAAAAGAGACGTTGCTGCTTCTTCTGGGGTAAGCAAAGGCTAAATAAAATGGTTCATTACAATTCTGTGTCCTTCTGGCAGAATTACAAATTCTGCATATTATTTAGTTCTTAAGAAAAGATTGATCTGAAACCTCCTAATAGTAATCCAATTTCTACATAAACAGAATTTGAGTTTCAAATGTTTTAACGTGCAGAAAGTGTGTAAACTCCCTTTAAACCTAACAGCTGTCATTTCACCAGTAACAAATTTGGCAAAAGCATTTCTTGGTACGCTGGGAGAGCACTTACAAAGACAGCTTGCTCACCACATAATGCTGCTGATTTATAAAGCAAGCTATGCCACAGTCAAGGGGGACAAGACCTTACACAGACATAGAGCCAGAGGAAATCTGAATCAACAGAGTCTCTGGAAGCCTGCTGCCTTCTACTCATGGGGAAGCACCCCTTTATTTCTAGCAAAATCATGCCCCCTCCACCTGAACACATTTCCCTGGTCCATCTTCTGGTTAAACTATCATATGGGAAAATGCCTTTCTTTTTGTCTTCTGCTGTAACCCCAACACCGGTGACAAGCAACCCATGTGTGTGTGTGGTACATGATTGCGAGGGAAACAGATGGTCTCAGGCTGAGAAGTCTGACATTTAACAGGCTCTTAAAACTACTACCGGGGGCTAAAACCAAACATTTCAGGAGGAAAAATTGTCTCGTGGTAAGACCTCAGCAGAGTAAGTCAGGAAATCTCTTTTTTTATTCCTGGCACAGCCAGTGGCTTACAGCGTGATCACAAGCAAGCGAGAACCTTTTTATGTCCAGTGGTCTCACCGCCGAAGCTGGTTAACGATACTTGCCAAGGTGCAGGGGGCTGCGGGAATCAATTACATGCCCAACAGCTCTGTGCGGCTCTTGAAATGAAAGATATTCTATGGGTGAAACTTGAACAGATACAGCAGAGGTGAGTAAAAGTCCTCTGCTCTCAGACTGAATTTACGATGAAGAGCACACAGACCAACGTATTTGCGGAGAGGAGAAGGGTACGCTTCGTGTTCTGCTGAGGGACGACCCCACACTGCTGCCAAAGTGGGGAATGGGAGGGGATATTCAGAATATCAGATTTTTTCTGATATGGGTCAAGTTTCCATCACTTTTCCACAGAGAGAGCCTGTGGGTGGGGAAGTGCATGCAACCCATCTCACCTGCTCCCTGCAGAACTCCCTGCAGCCCAATTTCCCTGGCTCCGTGCAGGTGTAAGTGTGAAAATTTCACGTGCACACCCTTCCCCAAGGTGCGAGGTTTCACTAGTTACATGCGGCGTTACAGGAGAACATTCTGCCTTCCGCAAAGATAAACCAACGTCACAAACAAGATAACATTTTCAGCAAAAGCTACTGGGTCACTTTATAGTCGCAGGTGAATTAAATCTATTACAGGGATTCACACTTTGGAAATACATATCTGAAGAAAATAAATACAAACAAACAGTGAAGACTTTGAGGTACATTAGCTGCAAAAATTACCTCAGAAGCAAATGCTTTTAGAAGCCGCAAACAGGGACCATTAACAGCATTTCTGAAAGCTGAAAGTCTAAATAGCTGTCAGCAACTCCACCAGCAAGTGTAAGTTATTTACAACAGCAAGCAGACAGATTATCAAGATAACAGAAGCACTGATTAATTGTGTAGCCTAAACTGGCAACAAAAACAGTGTAAAGCCCTGTATGTGTGAATACTTATTTTTAAATAGGTACCTTTTGGTTCCAAGTTTTCCTCTTTTAGTTGTTACCATTTAATAATAATCATTGAATCAAATCGCTTTTAATTTTTTAGAACCTTTAAAAGTAAAAACCTGACTTTGTAGATAGCCTCAAAAAGACTTTTCAAATTTCTAAATACCAATGAGATACTTAACAGAGGCTAAGAGCTATTTTAGAGTTTGCTGCAACAGTTACAAAATAAGATGCCTGCATCGCAATATTCTTCTATAAAAGCATAAACTTCCAGCCTAGATTCCAAAATATTTTATAGATCTCAGTAAAGTTTGGGTGACGACCTTCTAATGAATTTTGTTAAGTATGGACTTCTTCATGGCATGTTACATGTATTATACGCTCTTCTTTAAAGACAACTGGAAAATCTGAAGGATTTTCACATTCAGTGATGTATATTCAGAACCTTTTCCAACTGTACAGGACTTCTCCAAGAGGCAAAGAATAATTTATCTTCAAAATACCTACCCAGCTACCAGCCAGACCTCAATATGCTGGAAGTCTAGACACAAGAAGAAACTTCAGCCCTCATCCCATGAAAGATGATGGATATACTTGTTCTGGAACCCAGCTGGCTGTGGTTGCTGGCATGCAAAAAGTCTACCCTTGGCCAACAGACAACTACATGGATGACATGTCCTGGTTTTGACTAGCTCTGACAGTAACCAGGGGGATCAGTCAGACTGGTAGGAGAGTACATAAAAGGAAGGCAATTGCAATGCCCCTGGGCCCCATGCTTCATTCAAGCTCAGAGACCTCGCATAAATCTTCTTCATTGTTTCTTTCCAGTAGGACCCTTGTAACTTAAGTAAATGCCAGTTGATTATTGTTTATCATGTCTCCAAAACATGAAGTTGCAGAAAAACATCACATCTGCCAGAGGCATGATTCCTGCTTTATGACTGTTTATATTCAATCCTCACCCAAATGTAGGCCGTGGGGACACTACTGAATATTCCTCATGCTGTGAGAATACAGATGAAAATCGTTTGCTTGGGCCATCAACATACACGACTCATATACTGAAGTGAGAGATGATGGTAGCTCTTCTCTAGTAAATCCCAAGAAAGAAATTTGATGACTGATGTGTTGCTGCTCACGCCAGTGTGGTTTTCTGTAACAGTTACATGTACAGCTAATCTCGTGTCAGTTTTCATAGTCCCAGCTGGTCAACTCACCAGGTTTGAATACAACAGGATGTGTGACCCCCACCCCCCCAGGATAAACTCTCCAGATATTCCAAGTTGCATTTGTACTTGGTACAGATCTTTGCTGAACATAGGCAAAGATGCTAGATTTACTCTGCCCAGAGTTAGCGCTCAGGTGTTTAATGGCCAGGTCTTTCGCTTAATACCAGTAGTCTCAATGAGCGTTTTAATAGTTTCCTCTTCCTGATAAAACCAGAAGAATTCTGGTTACTGGTATACATGCCATAAAAGCCAACCCCAGTTGGTGTGTGTCTCTTCTAGATCACAAACAACTTCCACTGAACAGAAAGATGCATTTTGAGTCTTCTTTTGATTTGTGCATACAGAACAAGAGGGAATGGCAGACTAGTTTCTATGTGGATGGGTTTCTCCCCACTTACAGAAAGTATCCTCAGTGTCTATCAACTCGTTGCTTAAGGTCATTTCATTAAGGACTCAGCTTAACCATATCTGCCATTCTTCTACTGTATTTACCTATCTTTTTTGGTAAGGACAGAGAAACACACACACACAAATCATTAGTGAGCAAATAAAAACTCATTTGAAAAGCAAACCTCAAGAAAGCATATTCAAGAAAGCTACTATGTTCAGTCTCACTGCTATGACAGTAAGAAGGTCCCTCTTGACCCATGATTTCTTTTGCCCTTACATAGGAACACATTGAGGAGCATGCGGCTCTAGGAAAAGCATCTACTTTTACAGAATAAAAGAGTAATTCATGTTGTCTTTGATATTTGCAGCACTGCTACAGCTCTTGGAATATGAATACTTTGCACTATAGGTATTTGTGCATATGCATACAAAATTACTGTTAATATAAATATGTGCCAGAAGAAGTACGTTTTAATATTACTTTAAGAATATCTATTATACTTGTGACATGTCCTTGCTGTTTACTAGAACTCAAGTGAGAAGTTACTGTGTCTGGTGTCGCCTGTGATAATTTACATCTCCCTAGGAATAAGGGTGCTACGCTTTCTTCAAACCACTTATTCTTGGCACCAAAACTGAGCAATCAGAGCTATGTCTCACACTTTGTCTTTTAAGGATGTAGCATGTTTATTACTTGCAAGAGGAAAATGACTCCTGCAATGATGTTTTAAAATCACTGGGTTCAGACAAAAACCAAAGTGCTGGCTATAAATGACAAACTTAAACTTGTATACAGCTCCTATCTCCATGGCATGTAAGCACAAAAGCCCCAGGCAGAAAAGTATTCTTTTCTTGCTCTTTCTTTTAGCAGGACAGAGGTAGTATGGAAATTTCAATCAACAGTTTGGAAAAGTTTCCACAAACATTTTGCTTCTGTACTAACAACTACTGGGTATTGACCTAGAAGTTATTATTTAAAATTCAATTGCAGATATAAGGTGCAACCGTAAGTTGCAATCTTCAGAACTACAAGAGTAGCTAATGAGAGCTTGTTTTAGACTTGTAACTTGTAAAATCATAGACTTAGTCCTGCACTGCACATGCCTAACACGTAACTGCAAAATTCACGGCAGCTTGGAAAAAGACCTCAAAACACTAAGAACAAACCCAAAACTTCAATAACCAACTATGTGCATAAGTGTAATTAGGAAATTGGTCTTCAGCTGCAAAACAAAAATGTTAACACTGAATGCATAAAGCTGACCAGTAAAATATATTCATTGCATCAAATGAAGGATATGATAATTACAAGTACTTTTGATAAATCTGAAAAGTAATGTAATAGAAAATAAACAGCCAATAAAATATGAACAATTTGGAGAAAAATAATTCAAGCTATTACTTCTGAAATACAAAATTATATTGGTCTCATTAACCAGTTCAGAGTGTTGTATTAATGAATGGAAATTACTTCCTTGTAAGGTGTTTCTTTTACAAGGTAGTTTCTTCTGCAGACTTAATGTGTCTCCTTTCGACATACTGAGTAAGAAAACAGCAAAAGAAAATATCCGCAATTAAAAAAATTAAAGGGCTATACAGATTTGAAGGATTATAATCCTAAATATGAAACCCACTCTGTTTTTTTTCTTTTTTTTTTCATTTCTTTATGTGATTGATTGTAAATCTTAATACACCCTGGGTAATTCACATTGTTCTGTTACACAGTATCTTACTGCACCATACATGTAACTGATGTACTGAACATATGGTTGAGAAGTATGACTGAGAAATTCCTAGACTGATAAACTGATAATACAATCACAAGCAAAATTCTCATGAGTTTCTGAAATATGACAGGAGATGAAAAAAAAATCATAAGTTATTTTCCTTGTGCTTTAAGAAAAGCAACTTAAATATTACCCTCCTCCTCTTTTTTTTTTTTGAGAAATAGTAGCCTCTAGGCAATGAAATCCCTTAAAAATGCAAACATCTGGGAAAGGAAAAAACAAAGCACAATGGCAAATGTGTAGAGACAACCACTCAGACATGTCAAAGATGTTTCTACTAGCATACAAGAGAATTAAAAACCACTGAAGAAAGAATGGTGAAGGATGTTTAAAAAAAAATAAATGGAGAAAAAAGACTGACAAGGGAAGGATGAAGGCACCCAAGAGGAACTTCTGCCCTAGGACATAAAAGCAGCAGCTATCCTGTTTTTGCAATTTGCTTCAAAAAGCAATTCTGTTTTTTTTCTGACCACGTTCCAGGGTGCCTTAGAACTATACTGCCCATATTTTCTTTTCCTTTAAAGTAGACTGGTCCCAACCACGCTACTAGAGTATTGGAAGAGATCCTGGGATCGTTTATCTATGCCACAGACATTCATCTGCTCTGTGTTACGATGCCAGCTAATTCCCTCTGGCCACTCAAGCCCTTTGGAAACCACCAGCACAACCAGAGGGCTGCTTTGCAGGGCTGCCATACTCATGCTTGGAGGGTATGCGGCTGAGGGCACTGTGCGTCCCTGAGCAGATGGGAAGGCACATCAGGTCCACTCAGACGCTGCTGGATGACTACTGAGGGTGCTGTGAGCACAACTATTGAATTAGTTGCTGGGCAAAATTAACTACTGGGCTTTCTCTGCGAAGATACATAGCTCCTCCACTCCAGAAGGGCTCTCAGGTGTGATCTCACTTGCATGCAACGTGGGAATCACCAAGGCAGTGGTGTATGTCTATAAACGGTAATTTTTTGTAAAAGCTTCCATGCACTACATAAAATGCTGACTGTTTTTTCCCAGCACATCTAAACTATTTTTATCCATTGTCCATCAATTAATCATTCATCTCACATGTAGGCACAAACGTGTCACCGCCATTGCAATCATATCCTGATGCCACTCTAATATTATGATCCTTCCACTTATGCAAAAAGCAGTCTTTTACATACAGCGATGCTGTTGAAGTCCTACTTGCTGACTGCCTGTCACCTCTTGAACAAAAATACTTTATCTAATGGGACTACTTGAGCATGAAACACTACAGAGAACACAGTTCTTAAAACTGCTTTCAGTAATTCTTTTATGTCATTAATCTCTTCAGAGAAATCTGAAATTCCAAACCTGACTTTTGTCTGTTAAAAATCTGACTTTTAAAATATCACCTAATAATATTAACAAAATTTGGGGGGGGGAGTAAGATCCTTATTTCTAAACCATATTAATTTCTATACCAATCCTTAGCTTCAGCTACTTAAAATCTAGCCATTTGCACAATACTGTGCATTACGAGCAGGAATACAAAACTGTATAAAGTGGAAATAAAAGAGATGGAGAAAATGGTTGGGGAAAAGCATAAATCCAGATGTTAACTTTTGCACAGTGAGTGTAAAGAGCCACTTGAATATCAAACTCACACACTAAAGACTGTGGCATTTCAGGTTAAGTGGGAGCATCTCGCTGAGAAGTCTGATACCGGCTACTCTCTATTGCAAAAGTCGTCACATTTCTGGAAATTAGCGCCATCACCAGTACCAACATCTCCTTCATTTCTGTTTTTAATCCTCTTATAAGGATATTAAGGCATCCAGGAATATCTCAGTTCCCTGGGGCAGGACAAGTAGCCCAGCACCCAAAAGGTTAAGATTATCCTGCGCTGTTAAAACCACCTGAGATTGATACTTTTCTGTATCTTTATCTCCCATTGTCCTCTCTGCAACTGCAAATTCTCCCAATACCCACAGCAGCCATCAAGAGAAAAGTCTGCTGGGTTTTTTTGATCAATTTTCATCCCTTCTAACAGCTTTCCTGCCACAAGAGCGTTAGAGGGATCAGAAGCAGGCAGGATGTTAGTTTTCATCCCCAGTTATAAAGGAACTAGACTTCTCATAAGCGTTCATGTTTGTGTTTTTGCTGACCCTTCTACAGATGGCTGGAATATTCTCAGAACAGAAAAGAAGGTTTAAAGAAAATTCTGGATAATGAGGGCTGTAATATGGATTAGAAGCATAATTTTTATTTTTTGTTTCGAAAAACATACACGCTGCATAGCATTCTATTCCTTTAATGTGAAGACACTAATATTAAAAAAGAAGTATGACATGGTTATTTTAATTATGTAAAACTGTAATTGGCATTTATTGCGTAGGGCTTCAGAGGGATAGGAGCATGGGATAGAAAGCTGATTTTTTCATTAAATAGCTGCCCCAAGGCAGATACATTCTGAACAAAGCACCTTTTCATGAGATATACCTGTCCCATGGAGAGAACAACAAAGGGAATGAGGAAGGGGAGGTAGGAAGCCTGAACAAGGAGAGAATGATATGAAAAGAGTCCATTAGAAAAGAAATAAAAGGATAAAAGAGAAAGTAGGAAGTGGGATGGAGTGGCATGGTATGGTCTAATAAAGGTTAAATGACTTAATCAATAATAATAAGAAGCCTTCAAAGGAGAAAGGGCAAAAAGAGGAAATTAAAAGAGCACACTTAAAGGACGAGAAAGATTAAAACTAAGATGGAACAAGAGGGGGGGGGAAACCCCCAAACCTCTCCAAAGAATGGGAAGGAAATGGCAAAAAAAAATCACATCCATGCATACAGGTCACTTCAGGGAGCAAAAGGCTCGTGCCCATTTGCATCTGTTGTATCGTACATTTGACTATATGGCATTCCTCAGCACTTCTGACTGCTTAAGGAGCATTAAAAAGATGAGTCATCAGGGATGGAGGTAAGGGCAGACGAGTCCCGGATGATCTCTACTTTCTCATCTATACTTACCTCTTCCCTGCTTTGCCTCAAGGTGGCTACCAGCAGTTTGGCTCAGAAAGAGCCCGGAAAGAACATCTCCCTGCTTATTTTTCCAAGACGAGGGGTGGTATCAGAAAAAAATGTCCCCTAATCAGTTGCATACGCTCCAAGTGGAATAGGGGATTCATGCCTGCCTCTCCATAAGAGATCTGAACATTTGACACCACCAGAAATTGATACGGGGTGGCAGATGAGCAGTCTCCATTCATTCATTTACTTTTCCACATTGGGGAACTGCACTTATGATGCCTGCTGACACTCCACAGAAGTAATGCAGCAATGGAAACCATCATTCATACTATGGTAAACAATGAATACACCAAGAAAAAGGGATCTAATTTACTAGTGCCTTCTGTGGATTCAAAATTCGAGGCTTTGATGCATCACCACTTGGCTTCACTCATATCTCAGTCGCTATTAACAGACAGATATGGCAAGGGGCAACTTCTTTCCCTCCAGAGATTCAGATAGTGTAGTGGAAACAGCACACCATTTTAGGATTATTAACCTACAAAGCAGCAGCAGAGCTTTGCTCTTGGAGGCAGAAACCATGACAAAGAAGCTGCTTGATACTTATGTCAGCAGAGAGCATGGTTTTGAGTGGTGGAAATACTGGACCTGCTACTATTTTTTTGCCTTGCTACTCAACATCTCCCAAGGAACCAAACAGAACTAGAGCAGCACTGATGAGGCATCAAAAGAGCACTGAATCCTGAGGTTCCAATACTTCATAACTCTTAAGAGTTTTTCCCAAAGGCCTTCTGCAGATGCCATTGAATTGTTCAAGTCTTTGTAACCACAGGAGTATACTTTTCACATTTCTTTAAATACGTTTTAAGTTCTACTGTAATCATGGGAGTACAGTTACAGGAACCAGAAACATAAGCATACAGTAACTACAACTTAATTCTGCCAGGATTTAAGCTTTTATTTGCACTTGTGTAAACTGAGAGTCACTAACTATCATCACTAAGATGAAAGGTTAGTGCATTGATTATAGACTGTTTAGTATTCACATTTTCTTATTTCTGGATCAATGTCAGGGAAAAATTCTATACTACTAACCATACACACAAAAAAGCTAAAAATCTTTTAATCATTCTCTTGATTTCTTTCTGCCTTCAAATTTCTTGAATTTTGGAATTTAACATCCTATCCATCACTCCAAAATACATACCTAAATACCCGCTAGTATAAAATTTCAGGTGCAAAAGTCATAGTCACTGTCTGCTCCTTTAAGATATGACAGAACAGATTAAATCTGGGGCAGAACACCACACAAGAACATCAACATTGCTAAAGCATGCATGAAGGATATGGAAGCTTCCCCAACTTCCCTAGCATGGAACTAATACTACAGGGTACTTACTTCTAGAGATATGTGGTTAAAATGCTTAAGTTTAAGCATTTTATTCTTTACTAGCTTGCATTTTAACTCTCACAAGGAATTTTCCACACACGAAGGGGAAAAAAAATGTGGTCTGTTGTGGCCCTGATCATAAAAACTTGTTATATGGTAATGAAGCAAAGCTGCATCCAAAGTTCAAGATTGAATCAGAAGAACTTCCAAATAAATTTATTTAACAGAAATTTTGATCTATCTGAGTATTACTAATGATAAAGCAACTGGATAAACCTGGGCAGGCTGTACTGTTTTACTCCGCTATTATTCTGCTGATCTTTCTCTACAACACTAGCCATTGTAATGTCTAGCTAAGAGTATAAATAAATGTAATAGGGTATGGAAGAATTTCCCTTTCAGGCTCAAAACAATGCAAGTACACTGGCTGATTCCTCTGCCCTGCCCAGGAATGTCCATCAGGGCCTCCTGTCCTAGAAGGCTTGCAAAGCAGTTTATTCTAGAGGGAAGCTAGAAAGGAGTTTTAAAAATAGCTAACCCGTCCTCCCTCTCTGCCTTCGGGTTTACTGGCTTAGGCACACAGTAGCCAGAATTCACTACAATTAGGGGAGACAACAAAGACTCTTAAATGGGAGACTAGATTAAAATAAGAAATAATCCAACTTGAGTGAGGAAGAGATCCATACGTGATGCTGCGGAGCATTCTGATGCCAATTATTTTGAGTTATTCATACAAAACTGTAAACAAACAGAAAAATATTCCATATTACAAGCCACTGATTAAAGGCCTTGAGGAAATAGATCAAGAAGGGCATCTGAAGAAAAATACTGCAGTGAATTTTGAGAACTATACATTACAGGGCATAAGTAACAACTTTATATTGTATCTCTTGAAAAATGCATCATAAAGACTTGAGAAAGAAGTATTATCTTTGAATTGGCTTGGTAAATATGCCAAAAATGATGCATACCTGGAGACACATAAGGTCTAAAGGACTTGGAAATTGAAGCTTAGGAGGGGCCAATTATTGTTTCTATTGGTTTTTAATCTGAGTGTTATTTTATATTCTGATGTCAAGAAGATTAAAATGGTGAAGTGCTTCTTCCTAATTTTTCAGTACCAGTAAAAATGACTTTTAGGTTAATTAGTGAAAAACAGATCTTTGGACACTTAACACATGTTCATAATCACAAGCAACTTCTTTACTGAAATACCGCTGCTTTAAGAAACTGTATCTTTCCGCTTTTCCATTTTTATCACCCCCATCTAGAGTGCCTGCTGGCAAATCAGCAGCATGTCGGAAACATGAAGATATACAAGCGTGAATTTCATGAAGTCTGTTGATCCCACTATGCTATATACTTTTGGCCAGTAAAACAATGTAAGTACTTAGCTCCAAAACCCCGTGCTGTGCATCTCATTCCAGTAGCAATTACAGCAAGAGTCCAGCTGTAAAAACCTGATGGAGTTGCTGTGCAGATTCAAAGAATCAAAAGTGCAATTCATTAGAATTCACTTGCTTTCTGAAGCATTTTCGATGCTGGCGTACACAGAGAGAAGGGTGCAAGGTCACCCCTATCCTTGCCTTTTCACTGCTCAACAGAGGACAAGCTACCAGAAAGTAACCCAGAGACTCAAGAAATACCAGAGACAGTATTTTAAACCTTTCCTGAACATACTGTAGGACACCACTGAGGAGAAAGAAGGGAGCATACAACAAAAAAACCTTGCGGTCTTTGGATTTAAGAATGAACAGAACAAGTCCCCTTACACCAACTACTAGCAACAAAATCAAGGGAAAACTTTGCTGCCCTTTGAAGCTTTCTGAATGAATGAAAAGATTCAAACAGCAGCAGCTGATATTTTGTACTCAGTGATAGCCATGTCAGCCTTCTCTATATTCAGCTATCATAACATATGTTTTTGTACAAATAAATTCTGTTATACGTTGTTTGAATAGGTACTGCAGTGTTAAATTAAAGCTTTAAGAAATGCACATAAAACAATATTTAAGAGAATATTTCATATGGAGTCTCCAGGTTATGGCAATGAGGGGATAAGTTTACTGCTGATTGCAGCAAAACTGAATATGCATCAACGCAAAGATGAGTGGGACTGATGGCAGAATTTACAGTAACTGACTTCCTTTCAATTTGCAAGTACCCTGCACTTACAGTATTTCCAAATTGAGGGGGTTTTAATGACAACAAAGTATCCTGTTACAGATACAGCACTGTTCTTTTACACTGTAACTTGCTGCTAACTGTTATGGGATTTATTTTCAATAAAAGAATAGCAATAAAGAGGCAAATTAATTCAGTTTTCTGTAACCGTAACAGGGATACTAGTGTAAACATACAGAATTCCCGTGGAGAGAATATTTTTAGTTCTTTGTAATAAATGATCAGCAACTTAGCAGACAGAAACATCCTTACATATTTTTCTTTCCTCCTGGCTCAGAGAACGTATCTCATACCTATGAATTCTAACGAGTAAAACAATTCTACCAATTACTTTGCTACATTCCAGTATGCATAGTCAAGTATGTAATGCAATAAACTATGCCTGAATGGTCTGTTTACCCCACAGCAAGTTACAAGGAAAACTCTTTCCCCTTAAAGGACTTGTCTCTTTGGAGCACGCAGGCTGGCAAAAAGCCAAGGGAAGCTGGTGCTTAAGCAACCAAGACTGAGCAGTGCCTGTGTGCATTGCAATCTCAGCCAACCGCAGTAAATGTTATTGGAGTTTTTGTGCTGTAAAATTGCTGCTTTCATGCCCACTGCATCTGACAATAGGAATCCTTGGCCCTGCATGAGAGAAGGCAGCTGATGTGCCTTCTAGTCAGATCTCTGCATCCTTAAAAAGTAGGGTTACTACTCCTGTGTACTCCTAATGGGTTAGTGACAAAAGAAATTCATGTCAATACTATGTCCAGACACAGAAAGATACTAAATGGAGAAGCCTTTTGTGTATGAGGTATAAAAGCAGAGAAATTATGCTTTCAGTGTAGTCCTTAAGTTTTTAAAATCCTTGATAGTATTTAAAAAGATAAGGGATGTTAAATGAAAGGTGGCAAATGTTTAGCCTTTTACTTTTCAAAGCAACTTTGAGATAAGCTCCGTTTCCAAATTATCCAATGCACATCTATTTATTTTTTGCTTAGTGACTCAAGCACAAAATCCTTAGTATTTCTCCTATGAAAGACTGCAACAAGCATCTGCCAGCAGAATTTGCGAGAGTCCTGTTTACTTCCAGCGAGCAGCATGTTTAAAGCACTAAAACATTGCCTTCCAAATTACAGCTAGCCAGAACAGAGTTCAAGTGGAAGCCAAGAGCCAACCAGGAGACAAATTGGATTTTTATTATTGTCAAATGCTCTGTTTTTTTGCTGCAGTGACTTTTTCAACACTATAGAATAAAATGTGTATGCAGTTGCATTACAATGACTTGGCTCCTGTATTAACCCCCATTGGCAACTTCCATTTAATCCAACAGCAACCTGGCTTTCCTCAGAAGTGCAGAATCAGGCCCTAGCAATCATCAGCATTCAGCAGAACTAAGGAATAAATTAGGTATTTTATGTATTTGCACAGCTCTTTTTCTTCAATGGTAACTAAAGACTCAGTCCCAGCTGAAGGAAGAAACTTTTCCACACTCAATAGGACAGGATAGTGCATGTTATCCTTATGAAATTTACACAGTTTGTACCAAGCTGGTAGACATTTGGTGCTCTCCAAAGCATCAGCTTCTTACAAT
Organism: Aptenodytes patagonicus; assembly: GCF_965638725.1. NCBI lineage: Eukaryota > Metazoa > Chordata > Aves > Sphenisciformes > Spheniscidae > Aptenodytes > Aptenodytes patagonicus. The sequence continues at coordinate 38,303,238 of NC_134952.1, forward strand.
GAGCATGACTACATAACTAATTTTAATTCAGCTAAACAAACGAAAAATGAAATGACTGACCAAGCTTTCACAGCTGGGAAAAAAACATGACTTTTTTTTTTCTTTTTTTTTTTTTTTTTTTAGGAAAAACAACCCGCAATGAGAGCAGCCTGAAGACTAAGAAACCAGAAGATAAAAAAAATATTAAAAAAAAAATAATCAAGATTTTATCAAAACCTCACAACCTTCAACTCATTCTATGAGTTCTGGAAGAACTTTTTGTATTCTCAAAGCTATCAAGGCTCAGTGAGCATTAGAGCTGATAAGAAGGGCTTGTAAAACTGTAAGTTCAGGCTGTTGCGACTGAGTGATGAACAAATGGGAGCATGTGCAAGATCTTCAGTGCTCTTTTCCTAAATAAGGCTGATTAAAAGAAGATTTTGTATTGTGGTACAGAGTTAAAAATATTAGACCATTCCCTGAAATAAATTAATGAAAAATCATAAATAACAGAGTTTAAAGTGATGATGTGAGACACTTGCATCTGATCCTGACCTCACACAAATTATTTGCTGTGCGCTTGTACACCGTTTGTACCTCTGGAAGTCAGCCTAAGCAGGAGCTGGGTAAAGTCCTCAGCTTTGCAATTTATAATGAAAATAAACTCTCTATGTGACTGTTTCCTTCTCCTTTTACCTTCTGTATTATAAATTAACTCCTACCATAAATTTATTAGAGCCTACTTTTCCCCACAAAAGCAGTACCTCCTCGTTCCTGATCCTGACTTCAGAGTTCTTCTGTTAAACTGTGACAGAATTTAAATTCCTTACCTTGCAATTAGGAATGTCTGTTCTGTAATCAAGCTAGCCAAAGGAAACGATGTGTGTGCAAGCACTGGAAAGCAGGGAAGGGATGCATTTTTGACTCTCATGTCCATCTATACTGCCAGGTACATGTTCGTTCAGTTTAAGCAATTTGACATTTGGATGCAGCTTTCCTCCTTCTATAAAACTATATTCTGCTTTTATATTTCACTGTATTTCAGAATCAATTTATCTTCACAGATTTTCTTAACTTGCATGATTTTTTGTAATATGATTTTTGATGGGGAAAGGAGGAGGGGAGGAAATGTCTCTACATCCGATCATATCCGCAGTACGATACACAGTTGGCAGGTTGTCCCATCTGGCATGCATTCGAGTGTAAGACGGATAATTTGTCACTCTGAATCCTTTGATTTGTGAAGAGGCCGAAATCATCTTTGGAAAGATATTTCGCAGCTAATGATACAGGAGGTGTGGGGGAGACTGTTCTCTGAAGGCTACAAAGGCCACAATCTGAGGAGAAATAATTGGTCTTGGCTCTTCTATTAAGTAACAGAGATCGAAAACTACAAAAATCTTTAAGAGAAAAACATGACTTACAACAATCAGATATGAGAACTAATTGCCCACCACTTTGCAAAATTCGATTTTGGAGGGGTGAGGGTGAGATTGAGGAACTGTAATTTGCTCTTGGCAAACAGACTGAATGCTTAATTAAACTGAACAAATGTACATTTTTGTACATTAAGGGAACAATGTTGACAGAAGTTTGGCTTAAAAACCAAAGAAAGAGGATAAAAAGATGGATTCATGAAACTGAAATCAAATATCAAAAAGGGATCAAAAATAAATTGGTTAGCATACAAGACACAATTTTTAAGTTTTTAAAGGAACTATATTTGCTCCAAGCACGTGGAACAGATAAACTTGTCAATCTGTACCTAAAGGTTATTGGCCTTCCTGCACTGTCTGATTTTTGACTGTAAGAGATTCAGTGCTTCTGTAGCTACCAAGGAAGCCTGCAAGCACTGCTACACAGTGGTTGAAATATAACAGTCTCCGGCCTCAGAAAAAAATCAGCATGTATTTTTGCAGCATGAACTTATTCCGTATTTACAGAAAGCTTGTCAGATACCTCTATTCAGCATCACCACAGGCATTTTGCATTTATGGGTATCAAACATTTTTGCTTACGAAATATTTCCATGAGTATGCACATGCCCAGAAGACATTGGCAGTTTTCACTGAGAACAGGCAACCTTATTTTGTAATTTTGCAGGACATAAAATGGTCCAGCAAGTGGGAAGGGAAAGTGTCTGTTTTGCCAATGATTTATTGTGGAAGGTGTGGACAATTTCAGAGTGAAGTCTGGGCTACAGGACAAATTGTAGTTTTCTGTTACATTTAAACAGACAATGCATTGCAACGTGCACACTGTTAATGAAACACACTTACCATAGCTTAGTATGATAATCTCTGTTATAAACTACAAACTCATGTATACCCGATTTGAAATGCACACACGTATTACTAGAAAAGTTCCAGGAGGTTACCTCAGTCCACCTTCCCCTAAGCAAATGTAGGTTTGTTCTCAGCAGTATGACTGACGTTTTTATTTATTTTAATTTCATGTTACAAAGTGACAGAGCTTCTGTCACTTCCCTTGGGATAGACTTAGATATCTTAATACAGTTCACTGTTTGATAGTTTTTCCTGATAATGTGCCTAATCTTTCCTTTCCTTATTTCATCCTGTTGCTTTTAATTGTATCTCTACATGGTATACAACATGCTCTATTCCATCTTGGGTTATTGGTTTCCTTTTGTCAGCACTTAATTAGTGCTTAGGCTATGTACTGAGTGAAAGTTTTACTCTCTTACCTATTCCCATATATTAATACCTCTAACCTCCTAATTGTTTTAATCCAAATATATCTGAACAGTAGAATAAATAGCAATAATTCTAGAAGTAATAAGAGAATTTGACAGGAACCTTGAAAAAGCAAGGGTCCAAATTCAAAACTTATATTCCATTGATGCTATGTCTATGATTCCCTTTTCACTGATGTATTTGTATACCCAGCTCAAACTGTACTTGTTAGTCACCCCACATTGCAGATTTATGTCTGATTAAAATTCTCTATCACCATTTCTCCTCAGTTTTTTCCTGAATATTCTGCATCTCATTTTTCTGCTTACATTTTTCAGTTCTAATTTCTCTTTATTAGTTTCTGGCCATACAATTAATAATCTTTCCTTGACCTTTTCTATTAACATTTTGTCCCCAGTTAGCACTCAGAACTCTCACTATTTAGTATCATTACGAAATTTTATTAGTGCCATTTTTACTCCTTCATCCATATAACTAATGACAATGTTAAATAAAACCAAGATTATAGCATATCCCCATGTTCTTCAACACAACTCCTCCTAGTTTGATCTATTATTCTTAATTTATTATCACAGACTATTTCAAACCAAACAGGTCTGAATTCATTTTTCAAGCAACACGTCTTAGGACCAGTGTCAGACTTGAAGACAAATTGTATATACTGATACAACAATGACAAAAATTAATTTATCATGAATTATGAGATGAGATAAAAAAATCTCATTAGACAATGTGTAAGACGACAATGAAAATAAGGCGTGTGGACACCCACAGAGTTTCCAGGGAATTCAGATGGATTGCCAGTTCTCGGAATCATGGAGAGAAAAAAAAAAAGCAAATTTACACTGCACCAAAAAAGCCCCAACAGCTTTTAGCATTCAATCTCACACCATCATGTTTGCATTTCCTTCTCCCCTAGCACTTTTTTCCCCCTCTTCCTTTTGTTCCCCAATAATCGGAACTAAACCGCTGTTGATTACATGGCAGGTGACAGCCTGGCTGCTAAGTTCTAGTTCAGTAGCACATGCAGTTTCCCTTGTGGAATAACTATAGCAAAACAGGGATGGAGTAAGGGCTGGGAAATGTTTTGTAGGCACTAAAGCAGGACTGCCAGAAAGTTACATGAGGTACTTCCAAGATGCTGGCTAGGACTGACTTAATTTGCTGTGGGTCTTTTCAATATTCACAGGTTACTTCCAAACTTCTCACAAGCCAGTGGGGTATGAAGGGGGAAATCACATTGTCCTCTTCCTACCCTCACAGCAGCAAGTGCAAGAGCTGCAAAGGAGGAGAAGATACCTTAAAGTCACTTGCCTCTTCCACTAACTTGTAACGCAAATCCCTGTGTGTACTTCCATTCACAATTCAATTTCATGCTTCTGGTGGGAAGGAAAAGGCAGAAGTGGGGAGAAAAGGAAATGGCAGATTGCTTAGTTATGGTGTTCATACATTAATTGAGATATCTAGGCAGAAAAATAAAACAGGATATTTGGAGGGAAAGTCTGAGTTGTAACAAAAAAAGCCTAATAAAATTCACACCTATGCTTCGCACGTGTGTTGCATCTGGTCATTACTGCTGCCGCTCTTGAGCATATTCTCTCAGGTGCTTGTACAAAAGCAGAAGGTTCTGACATTGGCTTCTTGACATTGTAGTATGATAAAATAGTAATCATTTCTGTATGACAGATACTTTTGTATAACCTCTCCCATCAAATTCTAATGAGTCATCACGAACTAAAGTCCTCAAATTATGTTTGTAAGAGAATTATGCCACAGAACATTTAGTGTCTGTAGAGTGAGATGTCCTACAATGAGACCTCTGAATATGAAGAGTTCTTCTATGTTATCATTCAACCAGCCTTATTAGGTTATTTTTTCTCTTTCACAAATTAAAATTCGGATTTGTGCTCTAGATTTCCAAATTTTTTCTCTTTGCAGGAACGCTTAGCTGTTTTGAACTGAAAAGCCCATCAGTCTGCAACTTGCATGTGGTTGGAACAAAATCTTCTTTATTGTGTATCACCTGGCAGATCCTTGATCAAGGACAACTGAAAAACATTTTATATTATATTGAAATTTTTTTCAGATCTTCCCATCAGATGAACTATCATCACAAACTGTTATTAAGAAACATGAGAATCTTGTACAACTTAAGTGTTCAAATACCCTGTACAAATGCTGCTGTGAAATACATCTTTCTCTATTTTGCATTTGCTGGTTCTGCCATAATGTTTCCAATTTAGGGGGTAAAAATCCTCAGATCTGAATTTCTAATTCAGACTCTTCATCTCCATTGTCAGTAGTAGGCATTAACATTTAACTATATCTTTTCTTCATAGTCTCTGCTTAACTTAAGAATTTAGCACTGTATTTCTCATTATAATACATGTCTGCATTGAAAGATAAGCTACTACTAATGCCAATAAATTCCCCAAAAAATTCTGACTAATTATAATTTTTGGTGGAAAAAGATTAAGCAGCTTATCAAGATGCTTAAATACAGACTTTACATGACTTCTATTGTTTATAACCAGACTTTTTTACATAAAGAAACCCTCTCCACCTCAGTCACATTCAAGAATCCTCTCCTCCCAGCTCCTAGTTCACTCTCCCTCTCACTTAAACAACTGTTCCTCTTCCCTGCAGACATATTCAGATGCCCCTGTTTCTTATAAACCAGTTCGCTCTTCTTTCTAAAAACAATAAAACTAATAAATTATTCTGAAATCAGTAGACAAATAGGCTGACTGCTGGAACAGAGTCAGTATACTGAGCTGCACCGTGGACAAGAGGAACGACAAGTACAATAAATTGGAGGTGCTATGTAAACTAACAGTTATGACTGATGGTCCGAAAATTTATCTCCTCCTGAATTTTACAAGCTATTAACACACTGCTTTTAGAGAAATTAAATGATTCCTAGCAAACTGTCCACCACAGTCCTCACTTGATCTGAATTTTTAAAGCTACTAGCAGTACCTCCATAAAGACGTTTTCTTCTCATGTGGTAAGCATTTGATAATTGATTTTAGTAATTCTCATTTCTCTTTTAGCTAATTCCTCAAATGAAAGCTAATTCCCATTGGTCAACAAAACAAACTAATCAAACCCAAAGGCTTAGACTAATATCATTCTAAATGCATAATCAGATCCTTTAAATTTTGAGGGAGTTGATCAAATAAACTACATTGATCAAATGAACTCAGACTAAAGGAAAACAAACAGATGCTTGCATAGGCTAAAGAGAGCGTAATTTAACTTGCTATTCACATGAAGTCAATATAACTGAAAAGAGTTGAAGAATATAATTCTTTTTGGCCAGTACCTTTTTTATCCTAAATGCTTCAAAAGTGATCCCCCACCCTCGCCAGTGTAAACATTGGACAAAGTCATCCAGAATATGGCACTGGAGTTAATTTGTACCCATTAACATTAGATAGCATGGAAAGCTTCTTTTGCATTTGGATGAATTAAAAGACAACTGGTGAAAAAAAAACTTCCTTCTGTGAAAGTCCTACAACATGCTGTATTACTTACCATTTTAGCTAAAGAAAATACAATATTCAAATAAGACTGTATCAAAGGCCACGATTAAATGATATTTACTTTCTAGGCTAGATTTGGAGAGATCCACATACTGGTAAAAAGGCTATACAAGAATGCAAATCATCGAGTAGATGAAAGTTGTAGCTAACTTAGAAATTATTAGCTTAATTATTAAATTCTGCTCTTGCCTGTTTTACAAAGAACATATTTTTTCCCCATCAATAGGCCAACAGTATAAGATATGAGAAACCAACCATAAGCAAATCAAGTAGATATTCCAAGCAATATTCATATATGTGCTGGATGAAAGCATCCTTTCTTCAAATAATGCAAACCCTGATGCTGCAGCTGACTGCAGGGATGGAAGCCTGCTACCAGAATGCCTATGGTCTTCTCCTTATCCAGCAGAAAAGCAAACAAACCCCATTTAAATTTAAATTATGACAATCACAAATATAGTATCCGTGGTTAGCAAGTTGAAGCACTTCAAAAAACAAGTCTAATCTTGTGGAGAGAGAAAAAGATCATTAGCTGTATTATATGACTGCCAGCACTACTAGATTATGATTGTATATATATCACTGATTTAATTCTTTGCCAGCGGGAAGCAGAAACTGCAAGCACTTCTATTGCACATATACACTGAAGGGGTGAATCTCAGACATCTGCAGATAGAGGAGACAGGGGAGCACAGCGGGAAGAGAGAGGGGAGGGGAAAATTAACATGAACTTACAGAGTATGCTGGGTTTCCCTCCTGCTTAGCAAAAGTCTTACCAAGAACAACTGCCTCAACATACACCACGGTGCTAACTTCTGTCCTGCTTGTTATCGAAACCCCCCTTATTTTGTCCTGCTAAAAGGCCAAGACTTGACTTGCCATGGGACCAGCTGAAATTATTTTGGGTAGTCTGGGGTGAAAGGGGTTAAATTAAGGAACATTCCTCAAGGCTGGCAAACTCAGACTGGCAAGCAACTGTTGAAAATTTCAGAAGCAGCAAAATGCTAAAACCTAGAGGAACGATGAACACTAAGGGGTTCATCCCAACTATTCAAAATTTTTAGCAGCTTTCTCTTGCTTTTGCATTTTTCATTCATAGAGGAAGGTCTGGTGGGTACAGTAATCTAAATGTATTGACTTATTGAACTAGACCAGGCTACCTTTTGGATAATGCATACATTTTCTAACAGATTTCATATTCCTAGACATAAAGGAAAGGGGACATCTTCGTAACATACCCTGAATATGACAATGTATTACCTTTTTTTCTTTTTTTTTGAGTTCTTCACAGATTAAATATTGAGCAAGTAGAACATGCAAAAATAAAGTTATCATTGATAATTTTAAAGATCTTAACACAAGCCCCTAACGTGGCAAAAAAAAAAAAAAGGTTGTCAAATTCATGTACACATACACAACTGCTCTTAGCAGACTGGCCTTTTAGACGCAACACCAAAGTTGCACTCAAAGCTAGAAGAGAAGCTCAAAGCTAGTGTTTTTGCTCTGCAAAATAATTCTGTCCAACCAACTGATGTGGAATCTGTGGGAAAATGTTTCTCCAAACCCCCTCTAGTGGTTCATCTGTAGGAGAGTTCTTTACAATCAAAAACCAGAAATGGTTCTTAGAAAATGAAGAGGCTTGTTCCAAGGTTTGCTCATTTACTGGGGAAGGGCTGTGAATTAACAAATTATTCTTCCAGTCTGCCTATCCCAAGAAAATCTGTTCAATCATACAACAAAAATAGAACCCTGTGGCTATTACTTTTTTATGTTAAAAAAAAAAAGTAAAAATGTGGTTTCTTACGGCATGATGTGTAAGTAGGCACTGGTGTTTCAAGTACATGTCACTCCTGTTGGTTACTCATACTGGTTGGGAGGACAAGAAACATGGAAACATACATCTCAGCAACCACCACTGCCTTGTCTCACCACACAGCTCTCTTCCTCTAGATCTCTTTCCTCAATCTAGAGTGACCTACCCAGTAATGTACAAATCCCATTCTCCTGCCGCAGGGAAACTAGGTTCCCAGGCTGGAACCTGCTGAACTTGATGAGGTAGATAACTTTTACGTTATTCTGAAGCTAAACAACATGACAGTTTAAACAACTTCAGCCTACCCTTTAAAAAGTACAACTAAAAGCTAGTCACTTGCTACAAATTACATTACATAATAAATGATTAATGGCTATTGCTTCATATAAGTATCACATTTTAAAATAACTTAAATGAGCTTTTATATATTAGAAGTTACTTTCTACTCTTGCTTATCCTACAGTAAAGTAGAAACATAATTTGCGACATTTAAAGGAAAATCAGTTTAAAAATACAAAGTCATTTTGGTATCTTTAATTTTTATTAGGCAATTTTGTTAGAGGATGAAAAATAAAAGGGTATTCAAACTATGGACAAAGCGTCCTCTTCTTACCATGACCTGGGACAGACACTGAAACAGTACCGGTCTGTACTAGATATGAGCTGGTAGTATAGTCCTCATCTGTATCAGAGTCCTGAACTGGCTGGCTGGCATTATTACTTAATAACCACCTCTGGTTGTCATGGAGATTGGGTGATGGAGGAGGGGAGTGTAAATGTTCAGTAACTGATGGACTAGATGAGGAGGATGGCATGGGAGGACCTATGAAAAAAAATAAAAAAAATTTAAAATATGGGTCAAGATATCACATGAACAACAAATAATTTATTTTTTGCATCACTGAAAGGCTAATAGTCTACTTCAAACAATAAAAAGAGATGGACAAAGAAAATATGACAACAGCATGTAATAAACTGGTTTAAGTGCTTTGGAAAACATAACACAATGCCATGCCTTGCTATTTCAATGGACAGTGTGTCACTACCTGGAATACCAATGTCTCTGCAACACAGAATGACAAAGGAACAGGTGCCAACTGAAATGAAATATTTGTTGTACAACCATTTGGAAAATACAGTATTTTCTGTTTTTCAAGCCTTTAAGCAGAACAAAAGTACTGAAATATATGGCCAAATACAGGGCTGCTTCTTTCAGTGGGACACGCCTGTCTAAAATCTACTTATGGAAGAAAATAATACAGATAAGCAAAGAAAGAGGAACAGTTTTCCCCGTATGGGAAACTCACAGCCCTAAATTTCTACCATATGAGTTATTCTGACAGGAATTTAAGGTTTTAGCAGTGTTTGTCAGATACATATACTATTTAAAACCTATTAAAATGTTTCACCTGTCAAACTTGAGTCCATCTGCACAAGTTGTTTTAAAACATGCAATGACTACATCCCATTTCTACATCTTGAAAGTATCATAAAGGCATCATGGAGGAAGGCAGATTTTAAGTAAAGTTTTAGGATATCATAACAATGCATTTAGTCCTTCAATGAAACAGTAATTAAACCCAGTAAGCAGCGGAGAAAGAGTTACCTAATTTACCCTGTGAATATATTGGTTCTTTGTAGTATTTAGTCAGCACAGATCTCACTCTGTGAGAGTAAGACTGCTGGACTACTTTTGAATAAAGTATTATGTTGCCTGTAGGTGGGGAATTGTACCAGAAAAATGAATCAGCTTTATTACATACTTTGTATTAAAAAAATTAGATTACCCTGCATGGATACCATTCATAACTATGAATCTAAATTTAAATTAAAGAAAAAGGGGTTTTTTCCATCATGTAATGATATTTTTTTATGGTACTCAGTAGTACAGTTATGCTGGAGAGGTGCAGCACCTCTCAATGTTATATCTAAGTTTAATACAATAAATCATATTGGCACCAATAGCTTGAAGTACCTTCCCTCCATCTCCCTTGTACACTGCTAGAATCATGCTGATTTAAAAAAATTTTTTTTTGCTTTCATATTCAGTTTATCCCATCACATAGTATCTTAAAGATCTCTAAAACACATTGCTAAGTCCTAACCAATTGGTTTCCCTGGAAAGAAACCTGTGACAGCCTCACCACAAACTGTTTGCTTAATTCTTTCACATGTCATTTACCTCTTCTCAAACTTGTAGCAAACAGCACAATGTATATTATTACCAATTTTTAAGACTTAGGTTTGGTTCTGGAAGGAAAGTGAGCACTCACTATTACTCAAGTAACTCCTGTGTGAAACCCAAGATTTATAGCCAGGGAAATAACAAGGATGGAGGAATGACATTTTACAGGGCTCAACTTGGGAATCTGGAAGTAGAGAGTGGGCACATTTTCAAGTTCAAGATGAAGTGCCACCAGATTTTCTTGCTACACCTTGATTTTTTACATTGCTTGCTTCAATAACCTGGATTTGTGGTTATTTCTTGATGGAGTATTTAATGCATTATTTATTATGTACCCAAACTGATTTGGATAGCCATTATATTTCATTTTTTGAATAATTCAAAAAAACTTGTTTGTTTTTTCAAATACAAATTAACTCTATGATTTTTTTTTTTTTTTTTTTTTTTTTTTTTTAAGCTTGGAACAATCTCCCTTTACTTGCTTTGGACTTCTCTGACTAGAGAGGAGAGCTATAGTAATATGTTCCAGATGTATACTGTCTGAAGCAAATCAGCATCTCAGTAATACCTGCGGAGCTTATGCACAACACTGTTCTCAATATGCTTCCTCTCTTCTTCTCAATTTACACTGATTAACTTTCATACACAACAGAGCCTTGGTTACGCATACCATAATCATACAAAATATCCTGTTGCCTGAAAATGTGTCATGTCCAAGGTCCCTTAATTATTTTGTAAATTCCCTCATTTATCCAAATTTATTAATTGTCTCAGTGCTACGTGGCTAGTTGACACTGTACTGCGCTGATGAGTAGCCACCTGGAAAGAGCATCACTTGGGTGCTCTGGCTTACCGAGTTTCTCAGTTCAGAAAACACCGTGTGTAAGGTGTGCGCTGGAAGCGTGGGGCTATTAGCAAAGCTCCCACAGTACATGCAGTGGGGACAGATCTCTGCTACTGCAAAAATTGGTGATTAAGGCTGTAACACCACCAGGAAATTATGCAACTTTGGTGATTTTATTTTTATAGATAAACCTAATTCTGGCAGGCAGGCCTTTCTTGTCACAAAGTTCCATGGTCTGCAGAGAAAAGGGAGCCTGTTATAACATGAGCCAATTCTTCACAAGAACCCTAGGCCAACCAGCTGGGACATGTATTTCTGTACAACTTCATCCAGCACTAGCAGATTTCTGCAATGAGTTCCACTTTGATTCCAAGTGAAAAGACAGATAGCTATCTATACTGCCATTTATAGAATAAGCTACGTGTTAAGAAAAAAAAATACTTAACACACTAGAAAGGGATCGTAAATGATGTGCATATTTCCCTCCAATTTTTTTTTACATGGAATGAAAGGCATTTAAAAATATTTGGTAATATTTCTTATTGAAGTCTTAACAAACACATTTATAAATCACAAAAATCATTAAGTATGACAAAAGCCAATTATATTGATTATAACACTTTTTCCATACAGCTTGGAGGCACACGATGATGCAAATATTTCAGTCTAAGGAAAACCACAGAAGTACAAATATTGAATTCTCCCCCCCTCCCGCTTCTGCTTCTTTTGGTATACATCTAGCAAAAATTTCTGTTGTTCTGCTTTGACTTTCTTGCCCATACTTTAAAAAAGCAAATGTTCTTGTTTTTACTATGTGACGTTGATATAAGATAGTAAGCTATTTTTGATGAGAAAGTATACTGGGCTTAAGAGTACTTAAATCTCATCTTTTAGGTTAGTTATGAGGATAAACACTTTAATTTGTTGGCATTTTCATCATTGAAAATACATGACTTTCAATTATCTTTACGTACTTCCGAAAAAATTATTTCACACAAAAATGCAAAAAAAGATTTGCAGCAAATATAGGCAAACTCCAGCAGGAATAGACTCAATATAGCAATATGTGAAGATGTGAATAAATTTGCTAAGGAAGCAATATGAGTCCTCAAAGAAAGTAAAACCCAAAGAAAATTGGTTGTAAGAAGAACATTAACAAAGAAATACACCTGAGCTAATAATGGATACATTAAATACATATGTACAAGGTAATTATGTTTAAAAAATTGTACTGTTCTGTGCAAAGATCAGCACTGATCTAAAAGACAGTATAAACTAAAAGTTCGGAGCAGAACTGATGTCACGTATGGAAAAGCTGAAAGGGACAAGTATGGTAAGTGCAACCCATAAAAAGATAGCAAAGAAATAATGGGGAAGACTGCCATCAATGGACTGGTAGGAATGGGAGGCACAGGGATGCGTGGGACTCTTGATATTAAGTATATTAAGGCTTAAGTAAGTCTAAGGCTGAGCCTCTGGCAATTGCTGCTGCCTAACACCGTGGGTATGAGAGCAGGGAAGCAAGGGTGGCTACCACAGAGCATGGGAAGGGCCGGGGGGAGCAGAGGACAGAGCTGTGCCTTCAACCCAGAGCCTCAGGGACACTGCACAGGTTACAGTTGTGTACAGGTTACCTACACCCTTTCCCTTAAAAAAAGCTATTAGCAGCACTTAAGCTTATTTATATCGTATTATGAAGAAGGAATTCCAACAACTACTCAGCTTTCATCTTTTATCTGTCACCACATGCTAAAGCAGCACTTTACTTCAACACCAATGGGTGTGTAGATGAATTACACACTGCATCTTCACTAGACGTATTTTGGAGAAAATAGTATTGGACACTTTTGGAACGTGGCATTTAGGAGAAAAGTAGGATGGAAGAGAAGCAGTAGTAATGATCTCCTGCTGTTGCAGGGTGGGCGGGCTGGAATAGATGACCCAGAAAGTCTCTGCAGGGCCCTAAAATACATGCACTTACAAAAACTTCCCAACAGATTCAAACTCAAAACAGAGACATTTTGCTGGCAATATGATACCAACAAGAAAGGGAAAACCTTGTTTATTTTCTTTTGTAATTATAGATTTACACATTCTTAAGATCATGTTTTAGTTCAGGAAAGTCTTTGTTGCTTCATAAATTTCTTTAATGCTGAACTTTTGTTCATATCTCTAGATTAGTTCTCAAAACCTGGCATTATCAATTCACTTTGCATAAGATGTATTGCGAGTTACATACTTTGCAAAAGTAATTTCACTATAAAAATTCGAAGGGCCATTATTTTCATCTCAATCAGAATGCATAAATACTACACCTAACTCTTCTATACAACTTCTGATGCCTGCTTAAGGCAATACAAGAGTAGACAGCTCTGTTTAGGCTGTTTAGCTATGGCAGAACAGTGCATTTTTCCTTTCACAGTATTGGCAGCCCTTGTCACTGAGACTGGAGAAAAAAAATCCTCTATCTGCATCTCAAAGACAGAGGGGGAGAGTCTTATTTTGAAGTTAGTCATAAAGAGTACTTATGGACTTCAATGTCAGTAAGAAAATGCTATTAAATTACAAATTGCAAGGTAGGTATCTCCTTTCTTTACTTAAATTAATGGAATTTTTGCTGGTGACTTCATGGAAATGAAGATTTCATGTTATTTTAAATGACACTATTATGTCATATAAACCCCAAAACATACCACATACTGTGAAAAAATATGTTATACGTATAATGGCTCACTAACAGCAGCTATATATATCCATTTTGTACTTTGCTCCTCACAACAGGAAAAGACAGTTTTGTTTTGTTTTGTTTTGTTTTAAATAAAACAGTTAATGGGATCTTTTAAAACTGGGATCAGACAGGCAGTGGTTTGTGAAGGTCAGAAATCATGTGTCTTCTGGCTAAATTAATTAGAAACCAAAACACTTTCAAACAGGCAGAAGGACACTTATAGCCCTTCTGAATCAAGCTGAGATGAATCTTTGCAATCTGTTCTAGGACTTCCCAGCGTGCTGAAAGCTGTGACACACTCTTGGTAAATAGGGCACCTATACCCTCCTAAGAAGTTTACTGATCGCATCCCGAAGTTTCAATTTCCGATGTATTACATGTAGTTTGACCCAAAAAAGCCCCCTAAAAAACTCAGACCCCCACACCTGGTACATACAACCCTAAGCAACCCGATTTTGGACCTCTTCGTCTCTGCATATATAACACAGTTAACATTAAGTGAGTTTTAATTGTAAACCCATTTTTTATTATGGACTCCCTGTATGCACTCCAACCTGTATGACTTGGCATTGGCATTTATCTCTCTGCTGGATACTGCAGCCTTCTGCAGTCAGCCTGCAGTGACAGTTATCTCTTAATTAAAACTCTACATGCAAATAGAACTACTGAAAAGTGTTGGGGCATAGCACACAAAGAACGATTATTTATAACCAAAACAGTTCTTTTTATCTACTTATACTGGAGTCGACCATTGTAGCTACTGTGAAGATCTCCCCAAGGAAACACATGCATAGACAGTCTTTCAAATATATATACATGTACATATACACATATATAAATAAGGCTGTATAAATCCATCTATAGTGAAAAACATTCCAGTGAGAAGAACTACGTGCTAAGAATTCTTTTAAAAATAAATACTTTCAAAAGCACAAAAATGATGCTTGCAATCTACTGTGGGTTTTCCATTTAATTTTTTTTGTTTTGCTTTGTTTGTACACATAACAGATAATGACCCTTTTACCCCTGAATTGGGAAGTATATTTTCCAAGTTTCGAATCCCTCTGAGTGCTGATGAGCTGTGACTACATCTCAGATGCAAATATTAAATGCAAATGACATCTACCTTTCCTAGATTTCCTTGAAAAGTTATTACTTCTAAACAAAACAGGTGCATTATCTTGACATGTATTTCATCTCTCAAAGTTGCAACTGCTTCTGTAGACTGTGAAAGCTGAAACTTTACAAGACGATAATCAGAGGACATTGATTTGAAAACAAAAATAATCCATTAGAAAGCAAGAGAAATGTTGGCCTGAAATACTGTAATTTGGTGTGGGTTTTTTTCCTTCTTGGAAGCATAGCATAATAATCACAGTCTGTAATACAAAGCTTGTAATTGTCTTCTGAAAAAGAGAAAGGTTTCTTAAGAAAAATGGTTATGCATTAGAACTGACACTTATTTCTGAAGCAAACACTTTGTGTTTTGAGGCATTTTGGTGGTTTTGGAAATTTAACAGCTGCTGCTCAGCAGATTGCTAAATGAAAAGGAGTGCCCTGTTCTTACAGGGGTCAGACTGCATGATCACAACAGCTCCTTCTTCAATCCCGAGTTCAGGCAGTGCTCATCTTTGCTTTAAATGGGAGTTTTGTCTGTAAAGAAATTGCAGAATCTGAGCCTTAACTGACAGATTATCCTAACCAAAATGCATTGCTCTCACTATCTTTATTTTTTATTATTATTTTCAAAAGGAATTATCTTATAACACAAGAGCCAGGTGCAGAGCAAAGGTCCACTCAGCTAGGCAGAAAGTTCATGAGCTGAACTAAAAACTCAAGCATCTCTAGCATCCAAGTTTTATTTTTAGGAGCTATTCTACTCAACTCAACTGAACTTTCCACTTTATTTCCCCCAATATTAATCAAAAGTGGGCACGCAAAATGTTGGGAGGGGAACAGAGAGCTATTTCCAGGAGAGTGAAAATCCTCATTGCACTTAGAAAATAATTTTAAGTGATAGGTCTCCATAGTTTTAGAAAAAGATGCCTAATTCTTTTTTTTTTGGGGGGTGGGGGTTTTTGGACAGAAGCGAGCTGACGAAATCAACACCAGATTGCAGAATGTCTCGATTAACTCATATCTCCACTTGAGACGTAAAAGTTCTCAAACGAAAATGTCACCTCTCCATTTAGAGCATCTGCTGGGATTCAAGCCCCTCTGCCTTGTGATGAGAGCCTCACCCTGCACAGCCAGGACAGGGAGACACCAGCTCAGCCACCGACTTCGCTGTACAAGTCGCATGCTCAGTTTTGGCGAAGCCACTACCACTTGCAACCAACTCGCAAGCCCCGGCAGCAAGCACAAGGCAGCTGTAGCATCGCGGCCAGGAGGTCTCCAAAGGCACACAGCGCTCGGACTGTGCAGGCTGGGGAGCTCCTGGAGTCCCCATCTGGACCCTGCGTGGCTTGGCCACAGCCCTGGCCCCTTCGTACCACAGCCACCAAGCTGGCGCCTGCTCAAATCCCGCCAAATGACAGGGTGTGTGCAGAGGTGCACGGTCTCTCTACACGCAGGCACGTATACACAGCTGTGTACCGATGCAATGCAGAAGGCACACGTTTGTGGCTAACGACTTCTGCCTCAGTCACAGCCGCCCTGCACTACTGCGCTCACCTGCCTGGGCTTACTGCTTCACTGACCACTACATGGGGGTGGGAGAGGGCAGGAGAGGTCTCTTGAGCGGAGGGGATGTGCAGCCAGACATTCTCTCTACTCCCTATTCAGCAATTCATGTGCCAAACAAACAACTAAGTCAGCACCACACAGTGCTGTAGACAGAACCCAGCCTTTCTCAAAAACCTGCCAGGATTTTCATGTTAAAATACACCAAACTACAAGCACACCACAGACACGAGCAAAAACCAGGAAAAAAACCCACCAATGTTTGGGGTTTTTTGCATTTCCAGAAATGGAACCGAGCATCAAAAACGGAGCTGCTGGCATACACTATAACTGGTGTATGGAGGATAGTTGCACTCAGTCGCTGTGTGTCTTATAGTCACTCAGCAATGAGGCTGAAGAGTTTACCAAGTTTCCACTCTCAGCCCTGACATTTGTAAAAGACTAAGTTTTCTGGGTGCTGATATTCTTTCAGATGGCAATTCATGAAGAGTAATCACCTAAAAAAGTAACCTTTGAAGAAATGCTTCTTTATTCTTCCTATCTGTAACTTTTTATTATTAGAGGTGAAATGCATTGAGCCATGTCACATCTGCTTTATCATTCTTCCAGCATGACTCTGTGGTAGCCTACGTACTTTGTATTTTTAATGCTGCTTTGGGCTAAATTAGGGGGGGGCGGAAAAAGTCTTTTTGGAATAGGACAGGAAATGCATCTTGAAGAGCACAAGAGGACTTGGGGGTTTTTTTTGGAAGGGAGTGGGGGAGAGCCTTGTTAAAGAGAAAATAAATCTTCTGAGAATGACTCACAAATCATCCAGTTTTCAGAATCAGGTAATTTCCCACCCTCATTCCTCCCACCCCAGTAAGAAGTAATCGAAAGAGGAATCAAAATAAATACTAATTAACTATATTTGGTTTTCTTAATTCTACTGGGCCCTACATGAGAAAAGCAGTCAAAGCAATGGTAGGGATGCCAGTTTTGCCTACTTTTGCTACCAGTGTGGCCACTGCCTTGCAGTCTGTTATAAAGGGAACCATATCTTTGAAGCAAAGCATCCAGAGATGCTCTTAATGACATTGGATTGACTATGCTTGCAGACCACAGAATATGACTTGGCTTCTTAGAAGGGAACATGGCAATTTAAATAGATTTTTGACAGAAGCTAACAAAGACCAACAAACTGCTGAAAAAGTGTTCCATAAAGCTCATCTATAAAAACTAATATCTTAGTTCTCAATATTCAAACTAGTTACTTCTTTTAGTGTGGTTATTTATATTCCTGTTAGCTGCATTTTTTGGACCATTAGCTATTTCAAAAGATCGTGGCTTTGGCACAGTAGAGGAGGAGGAGAAGGAGTGATGAGATGACTGTTGCCATCTTCACCAGCTCCTGATGGAA
The DNA here is from genome assembly GCF_965638725.1 of Aptenodytes patagonicus. Taxonomy (NCBI): domain Eukaryota; kingdom Metazoa; phylum Chordata; class Aves; order Sphenisciformes; family Spheniscidae; genus Aptenodytes; species Aptenodytes patagonicus. Next base: position 38,321,127 of record NC_134952.1, read on the forward strand.
AGCTGCCCCAGGGACTGGCACATGCCCCACTGTGAGCTCCACGTGCCTCCTGGCACAGCCCCATGAGGACCAGCACGCTGTTGGGCAGCCACAAGCAGTGCTACTGCCAGAGCCTTCCACATGAAAGAAAACGTCGTGCCGCTACACCCTGTGTTTTCCAAATAAAATAAACCAATAAAACTGCCCATAAAACTAAGGAACCATATGATGCTTACAAAAGAGTAAGTTTAGCAATAAGAGAGGAGAAAGCAGTCCTGCTAACAAAACATCAAACTTGTCTAACCAGTGAAGAAGTCTTGAACTTCATAGGGTTTGTATGCCTGAAGGTAACACAACTGACTATTTTTGTTAGCTCTTTGTCTCTCCATTTTCAAAAGCCCTTCCCTTCCTCCTGCACTTTCAAGTTTCACTCCTTGTTGGGGCTTTTTTTCTGCTATATTAAGTGTAACTCCTCAACAAAGGAATTTTGGGGAGGGGAGGAATTACAGAATTACTAGAAAATTATCAACAGTTGTCTCACGTAGTACCACTCTCACAAGCAACAGGACATTTACTGGACATTGATGTCTCATTACATCTAGTATGTAATTTATTTCTCTGCTGGAACAGAACTTACCAGCTTTGCCCACGTGGAGAAAATATTTCTACCTTAGAAACAAATAGACCACCACAGGCAGTAAGGTGGAAAGCTTAAATGAAAACCCGCTGCATGATCACCAAAGTTAGCTCGCTACCAATGCTGCTAAGGCAGTGGTGTTGAAATGGGATGGAGGTGGCATTTTAGGGCCAGATTTTTGACAAAGCCTAGTCTCATTGAGGGATGATTTAGAAAACTGAGAACAATAAAAACTGTTGGGTACTGAGAACTCAGAGAAAGCTGGCCTCTTTATTTAGGTGTCTCTGGAAATTCAGCATTAAACAAAACCCCCACATCAACGAAGTCCCTTATTTTTGCCTGAATGTACAAACAATAATGTTTTAACTGGTGAGAAAATTTATACAGTATTTGTAAAGCACTAGTTGCACATTTTAGTCACTCTCTTCCATTGTAAGAAATTATTGCAATCTAAAATAGAATATATTTTGACTAGTTATATAAAGCCCCTATTTGATAGCTTTTAATTTTGTAACATTTTATCTGTGTTCATACTTGGCAGGACTGCATTGTGCTCTAGCTATATGTAGAATTTAAAACCATAAATTTCAAATACAGTTAGTTATCCATCCAACTTCAGAAGAATACAGACTTAACATTTCTTAAAAAAATATACAAATCCCTCACATTAGCTTAGGTAGGTCAAAAAATGCTGAATGGAGGTAAAAAAATCCCTTTGGCCTCAGACTAAACATGGAAAATTTCAGTCCAGAAGTGCTTTTCATAAAGTTACGAGCTAATGAACAAAAGGGGGTTCTAATAAAGTTTCATGAAATGTTAGCCATAAAATCCAGCAGTAATAATGTAATCTTTATTTCTTTGCCAATTTGACCACTTCAGAATAGTAAAAAAACAAAGTAAAGTAAACCACACTGGTTACTTCTAAGAGGTTTTATCTCAATGAAAATAGAAAAGGCCCAAAAGACTGGGCCAAAATACATATAAGGAAAATTCCAAAATAGAGAAAATACTTGTTTATGCCTGACTGAAGCCAAGGGTAACAAACCCTCTTTACCAAGCTGCTTCCCAAATCCTTGGGCCTTTGTCCAAGGACAAGGGAAATGCCAACTGGGCCATCCAAATCTGCCGACAGACAGAGGTCTTTGAAAAGAGATGAAAGGAAATTCTCATCTGAGTGCTTTGCAAACTCTGAAACAACTGCTCTTCATCTAAATGGTAGAATCGCCAGCAGAAGCTGTATAAGCCTCCGAGTTCCTGAAAAATTATTAATGTTGAAGCATTTCAAGATGCACCTCTCAGCACCTGTAAAACCTGCCAGATAAAAGCCAAGTACTACGCAGAAAGCATTTAAAGGCATCAGTCTAGAAGCCCTGCCCTGTAGAACTAAAATTCCCCATATATTTTATTACACATGCTTTCTAAGATTATCCACGCCCTCACATCAACCTTCATAAATCTCTACTGCCAAAACATCTACCAAAGCACTTACTGGTAAGAAAAGACACGACCAAATTTCTTATTTGACTGCTTTTTTTCCACTCTGAAAAAGACACTTTTTAATAGGTTCTTGGCCAAGATTACATTTGTATTCACACAATCCTCCTTTTAAAAAAAAAAAGTAATGCAACAAATTATGAGAGCAGCCCCTCAAAAAGCCAACTAATGGCTTGACTTTGTCCACATTCATATCAGCACAAAGCAACTAATTTTATATGATGCTTGATAATGCAGCACTATGTAAGGAAAAGATTAGGCAGGAACACTTACAAGCTAAATATACTCATTCTGAAAGTATCAGACCATATAAAATGAATTTTCTAAGCACAGAAAAAAAGAGAAACACAGAATTGAAACCGGGTTTACCCACATTTCACTCTTTTTGTACTTTGGCATGTTTATGCCTAACATGCATGCAGTTTTCTGATGCAGTTGCTGTTACTACATGGTACTTGATTTAGCCTCCTACACTCTAAATGCCATGGTATCTACACGAAGAGATAAAGACAAAGGAATACTCTTAGCTCTCTTGCTCAGTTATCTGAGATGCTTTCTTTTCTTTGTGTTGTTTGTATTTGTTATTTATCTTTGAGGTATCCTAGTAGTCCAAATAATCATTCATTGTGTGTTTTCTGAAGCAGTTACCATTCATTATGTGTTTTCTGAAGCAGTTACAGCCTGCAAAGTCAATTCTTGGTCAGAATTTTTACATCCACAAGTAGAAAACAAATCACAGGATACTTCAAAGTCAGATCCTGTCAAACAGAGGAGAATGTTAATCAATGCAGTTTAATACAAACCCGTCTGTCACACTGCTGCTCAGATTATGTGTGCTGAGGTGAGCAGGCAGCGATATTAAGAACTATACAAAAATTTCTTTTGAATAAAAATGATGCATCAGCCCATAACGTTCATCAGCCCATGCAAACTCCCAGGAATCCAGCTTTCACTGCAGTGTCCTTTTGGATCTGTTTATTTCAGAAGATGTGGTATGAATGATGGTACAAAAAGTTTTACTATGTTTTAGGCATAAATGACTCATACATCATTCCATTTGAATGAAAAAATCCTAACATGCAAGTACAATATGTTACTGCAGCTGCTCCATGGGAACAACAACATATCCATTTGGAAGGAAAATACATTTATGAAAATGCCTGATTAGCAGAAAAAGCAGAAAACAATTCATTATAAACAATAATATACAACACAACTGCTTTATTTGACATTTTAATGGTTACAGTCTGTTTTCATGGAATCTATTGGATTAAAACGCATCCAGCTCTTCCCCTCCCACCCCCAGCTCAGATTAGTCTTCATTGATGTTATCCATAAAAAAACCCAAAAACCCCTCTAGTTTTCTATAAACCAGGCTTTGAAGGAGAGGCTCCCATGCTAGTTGAATGGGACAGAGTACACCAAATTATCTTCTTGCTTCAGGCATCTCCTACCAGGATCCCAGTTTGGGGGCAGAAATGTACGTTCCCTCTCCTTTTTGCTTTGCAAAATACTGTATTTTTATCTTGCATGCCTCCTATCCCCTGCAAAGGTTATGAATTGAATGCTGCAAAGCCGGCAGGCGATGTACCTCTGAGAATTGCACCACCTATATGAAGTCAAGGCAGTGCCACCTACATCACGGCATCATGCCATTGTGCAGCGGGATAGCTATGACTTAGTCACCATCACAGAAACATGGTGGGGTGACTCTCATGATTGGAGTGCTGCAATGGATGGCTATAGACTCTTCAGAAGGGACAGGCGAGGAAGGAGAGGCGGTGGGGTGGCCCTGTATGTTAGGGAGTGTTTCGATTGTCTAGAGCTCAACGATTGTGATGATGGTACGGTTGAGTGTTTATGGGTAAGGATGAGGGGGAAGGCCAACGAGGCAGATATCCTGCTGGGAGTCTGTTATAGACCACCCAACCAGGATGAAGGGGCGGATGAAGTGTTCCACAAGCGGCTGGCAGAAGTCTCTCAATCGCTAGCCCTTGTTCTCATGGGGGACTTCAACTTCCCGGACGTCTGCTGGAAATACAACACGGCAGAGAGGAAGCAGTCTAGGAGGTTCCTGGAGCGTGTGGAAGACAACTTCCTGACACAGCTGGTAAGCGAGCCTACCAGGGGAGATGCCTCTCTTGACCTGCTGTTTACAAACAGAGAAGGACTGGTGGGAGATGTCGTGGTCGGAGGCCGTCTTGGGCTTAGTGACCATGAAATGGTAGAATTCTCAATTCGTGGTGAAGTGAGGAGGGGGGCCAGCAAAACCGCAACCATGGACTTCCAGAGGGCGGACTTTGGCCTGTTCAGGACGCTGGTTGAGACAGTCCCCTGGGAGACAGTCCTGAAGGGCAAAGGGGTCCAGGAAGGCTGGACAATCTTCAAGAAGGAAGTCTTAAAGGCGCAGGAGCAGGCTGTCCCTGTACGCCGTAAGAAGAACGGGCGGGGAAGACGACCGGCCTGGCTGAATGGGGAGCTCTTGCTGGGACTCAGGAAAAAAAGGAGAGTCTACCACTTGTGGAAGAAGGGGCAGGCGACTCAAGAAGAGTACAGGGATCTCGTTAGGTCATGCAGAGAGGAAATGAGAAAGGCAAAAGCCCAGCTAGAACACAATCTGGCCGCTGTCGTTAAAGACAACAAAAAATGTTTTTACAAATATATTAATGACAAGAAGAGAGCCAAGGAGAATCTCCATCCTTTATTGGGTGCGGGGGGGAACATTGTCACCGAGGATGAGGAAAAGGCTGAGGTACTTAATGCCGCCTTTGCCTCAGACCAGTAATCCTCAGGGTATTCAGCCCCCTGAGCTGGAAGACAGGGACGGCGAGCAGGATGAACCCCCTGAAATCCAAGAGGAAGCAGTCAACGACCTGCTACGCCACCTGGACACTCACAAGTCTATGGGGCCGGATGGGATCCACCCGAGAGTGCTGAGGGAGCTGGCGGAGGAGCTCGCCAAGCCACTCTCCATCATTTATCAGCAGTCCTGGTTAACGGGGGAGGTCCCGGACGACTGGAGGCTTGCCAATGTGACGCCCATCTGCAAGAAGGGCCAGAAGGAGGATCCGGGGAACTACAGGCCTGTCAGCCTGACCTCGGTGCCGGGGAAGATTATGGAGCGGTTCATCTTGAGGGCGCTCACAAGGCATGAGCGGGACAACCAGGGGATCAGGCCCAGCCAGCACGGGTTCATGAGAGGCAGGTCCTGCTTGACCAACCTGATCTCCTTCTATGACCAGGTGACCCGCCTAGTGGACGAGGGAAAGGCTGTGGATGTGGTCTACCTGGACTTCAGTAAGGCCTTTGACACCATCTCCCACAGCATTCTTCTAGAGAAGCTGGTGGCTCACGGCTTAGACAGGTGTACTCTGCGCTGGGTAAAAAACTGGCTGGATGGCCGGGCCCAGAGAGTTGTGGTGAATGGAGTTCAATCCAGTTGGCGGCCGGTCACGAGCGGTGTTCCCCAGGGCTCAGTACTGGGGCCGGTCTTGTTCAATATCTTTATCAATGATCTGGATGAGGGGATCGAGTGCACCCTCAGTAAGTTTGCAGATGACAGCAAGTTGGGCGGGAGTGTTGATCTGCTCGAGGGCAGGAAGGCTCTGCAGAGGGACCTGGGCAGGCTGGATCGATGGGCCCAGACCAATTGTATGAGGTTCAACAAGGACAAGTGCCGGGTCCTGCACTTCGGCCACAACAACCCCATGCAACGCTACAGGCTTGGGGAAGAGTGGCTGGAAAGCTGCCCAGCAGAGAAGGACCTGGGGGTGCTGGTCGACAGCCGGCTGAACATGAGCTGGCAGTGTGCCCAGGTGGCCAAGAAGGCCAATGGCATCCTGGCCTGTATCAGAAATAGTGTGGCCAGCAGGAGTAGGGAAGTGATCGTGCCCCTGTACTCGGCACTGGTGAGGCCGCACCTCGAATACTGTGTTCAGTTTTGGGCCCCTCACTACAAGAAGGACGTTGAGGTGTTAGAGCGTGTCCAGAGAAGGGCAACGAGGCTGGTGAGGGGTCTGGAGAAGAAGTCTTATGAGGAGCGGCTGAGGGAACTGGGGTTGTTTAGCCTGGAGAAAAGGAGGCTGAGGGGAGACCTCATCGCTCTCTACAACTACCTGAAAGGAGGTTGTAGCGAGGTGGGTGTCGGTCTCTTCTCCCAGGTAACAAGTGATAGGACGAGAGGAAATGGCCTCAAGTTGCGCCAGGGGAGGTTTAGATTGGACATGAGGAAAAATTTCTTTACTGAAAGAGTGGTTAAACATTGGAACAGGCTGCCCAGGGAAGTGGTTGAGTCACCATCCCTGGAGGTATTTAAAAGACGTGTAGATGAGGCACTTAGGGACATGGTTTAGTGGGCATGGTGGTGTTGGGTTGACGGTTGGACTCGATGATCTTAGAGGTCTTTTCCAACCTCAATGATTCTATGATTCTATGACCTCCCAGAGACAAGGCTTCCGGATGTCCCAGTCTTCCCTTTTACAGCCAAGGAAACCTCTACCTCTCTACCTTCTTCCATCTTACCTGTCCTTGCCCTTTTATTTCCATACACCCTTCTTATTAATGGACACCTATTTTCCCTCACACTGCAATTAAAAAGTTTTATATGCTGCTTCTGTTACAAATTAATTAATTTATTGTAGAAAAGAAAGGGAACTTCCACTAAAAAGTTATCAAGACAAGAACACGTGGGAGTGTTGAATGTAGCACTAGTTAAATAACTATGCCATTTAATGTAAATCACTAGCATAACAAAATATACTTAGAAATTATTTACAGCTTTTTGTAACGCGTGCATGGAATAACATAAGCACACAGGTAATATTGCTAATGCCATTGTTTCTTTTGATGAAAGCAAACTCAGACATGTTTAAAAAAAAATAATGTGCGAATTGGATACAGCTGGGCACTTCTTCATGGAGCATCCCCAACCATTTACCAAAAGGAACTGCAGACTCTTCAACACGAGAAGAGACTCAGAACTACCTTTATAACCACCTGCTACTTGAGAGGCATCTCAGATGGTTAACCCAACTTTTGGTCATCATAAGAGAAAAATGGGCAAAACCAGCAGCTAACCAGAGAAAAGACGCTTGAATGTTTGGTTTAATTCAGTCCAGAGGATTAAGTCCCATCTTCCACCTTCCAGGTGAGTGCCCCAGCTAATGAGCCCTCAGCTAATAGCAGAGCAACTTGTTCTCCCTCTCTTTTTTTCATTAAAATCTCTAAAGAATTGTGTTTACTTCCTCATCAAGACGAATGCCAAGCCTGCTAAATTTTTCATGACACTGAATTCTTGTTCTCCTGCCAGCCCTAGTTATGTGTGAACATTTTAGGCTCCCTCAGGCATTTATTTTACTACAGAGTCCTGAAATACTTAAGTCTATTAAGACCTAAAATAAACACGCAAAAAGGAGGAATCTGCTAGTTGCTCTCCCAGTCTACGTTTTAAGGAGGCAGTGCCTACACCAGTGAAGCCTGGAAATTATTTTCAGTGTCGCTGGTACATTCGGCAACAGACCCATCAAGCCGTGTCAGCTACCACAGTGGGGTTCAGCTCCATGCCACGGCAGGAGCAGCACCGTCTGCAGGCTGGGAATAACTGGCCAAATGGGGCTGAGTCTGGGATAATCAGCTGGACTGCAAGTGCACAGCCAGAGTGGAAGGCGTAACGCTTTCCAGAAAAGCTGCATTTACTGAACTCACACACAATGATTATTCTGCACACACATTACTGCTGGGCTTGTGCCCAACTGAGTCCCTGCCTGCTCCTTTGCTGCCATGAAAGGGGGTGGCTGGGAGCAGACCGCGACTGAAGAACAATTCACACAGCTTGGCCTTGGTTACCCTCCTTGCCAAAGCCCTTTCTGGAGCAGAAAGCATGCTGGCTGCAAGCTAGGCTGGCCTGCCGTGCATCGAAGAAGCAGGAGCTTGAGAAAAGAAGGCCAAACACCAAAAGATTTCAGCCAGGCCTTGAAAGGCAGCAGACGACTGACTGGATTGACCACTGGGCTGCAAATCTAGCATGTAGGCTATGAGCTGTGCATCCCTGAACTACAGAAAGGAGCTGAAAGAACACTCATAACGAATTCCCTACACAAAATATCTGGATTTAAAGTCACCCACTGAAATAATTTTATGGTCATTCCCAGTTTATCTATGCATTCTGTAGCTGCTCTCTCCAAAGAAGGTCTGGAACTAGAACAAGCTTTGTTTTTTATCTTGAGGTCTCTTATTCCCTACAGCAACTCCAACAGCACTTCCACCCACAATGCTCCATTATTATTGTTATACTCATTGCTATTATGTACTTAAAAAGGAAGCACAAATGGCCAATTTGTGGCCAGAAAATACCGTATCTGATACCAAATCTGAAGTTCAACATTGCTGTCTTAGACACTCCAGGCAGGTGTGAAAAAGTTGGACAGGCTGGATCGATGGGCCGAGACAAACTGTATGAGATTCAACAAGGCCAAGTGCCGGGTCCTGCACTTCGGCCACAACAACCCCATGCAACGCTACAGGCTTGGGGAAGAGTGGCTGGAAAGCTGCCTGTCAGAAAAGGACCTGGGGGTGCTGGTCGACAGCCGGCTGAACATGAGCCAGCAATGTGCCCAGGTGGCCAAGAAGGCCAATGGCATCCTGGCCTGTATCAGAAATAGTGTGGCCAGCAGGAGTAGGGAAGTGATCGTGCCCCTGTACTCGGCACTGGTGAGGCCGCACCTCGAATACTGTGTTCAGTTTTGGGCCCCTCACATTGAGGTGAAATGTGAGAAAGACACTGAGGTGCTGGACCGTGTCCAAAGAAGGGCAACGAAGCTGGTGAGGGGTCTGGAGAAGAAGTCTTATGAGGAGCGGCTGAGGGAACTGGGGTTGTTTAGCCTGCAGAAAAGGAGGCTGAGGGGAGACCTCATCGCTCTCTACAACTACCTGACAGGAGGTTGTAGCGAGGTGGGTGTCGGTCCCTTCTCCCAAGTAACAAGCGATAGGATGAGAGGAAACAACCTCAAGTTGCGCCAGGGGAGGTTTAGATTGGACATGAGGAAAAATGTCTTTACTGAAAGAGTGGTTAAACATTGGAACAGGCTGCCCAGGGAAGTGGTTGAGTCCCCATCCCTGGAGGTATTTAAAAGATGTGGTGCTTAGGGACATGGTTTAGTGGTGGACTTGGGAGTCTTAGGTTGACGGTTAGACTCGATGACCTTAGAGGTCTTCGCCAACATAAATGATTCTATGATTCTAAGTACATGTGTGGATGTATGCAGTCTTATATTGGAGATGCTAGGTACTAAGAAGGCAATGTGGACATCTAACTCAGCTGATGACCTGCTGGTATGCACAAGCCCACAGCTCATGCCTGTCCCTGGCATATCTTCAGAAAGCTCCCAAAGACCAGACCATCTTCTACATAATGCCTCTGATCATCCTTACCTAAACTCCCACTTTGCCTTTTTTATTTTCCTTTGTAAAAAAGTAGTTTGTGTGTCTTCTTCCATATTTATTTTGTTCGAAACAAACATTCAAAATCCTTTTGTTAAACAGTTTCTCTCCTACAGTTTTCAAATTACTGTTATGTAGATGTTAGCAATCCAGTCCTCAGGAGACCAATGCTCAAGGTCCCTGTAATGAACTGGATTTAACATGGGTGTAATATGTCTACATAATCCTAGCAGGTGATCCTCATTGAAAGCACAACCTAAGACAAAAGGCCTCAGAGTTTTTTGCCATTCAGACCCGTGAGCGATTTTTAATCTCAATACCAAATCTGACAGCTGTATCTTGCCGATGTCCAACCAAATTGGAGTGCTGATATCCAACTTGTTCCTTGCCCTGTTTCTGACACTCCCAAGATACTTTGCCAAAGAGATCTTTTTGAAGGCAAGACCCAGAAGATTCCTCTACAAATTATGAATATGGTGGGGAGGGGTGTGGGGAAGCCTTCCTGAAGCCTGCAATTCTGTAAAGTGCAATGTATTTATCATTTAAAAAGTGGGGTTGGAATAGAACTTGGCAATTCTTTTACAGTGTATTTCCTTGTGTTGGTGAAGAATTATGAGGGTTCTTCAGTTTCCTGGTCTGTCCACAGTAATTGAAAAAAAAAAAGAAAGAACAGGAACAAAATCACTATCAAAACCCCTATATAAGTGGTGCTCAGTACTATAGGTAAATTTCCATTTAATCTTTGCCTGCCAAACCGTTTAAGTTAAATGCACATCATGTTAGTTCCACGTATTATTTGTAATTCAGTTTACCTCATTACCTGGTCATTTTTGCCCTGTTTTCCTCTCTCTCCTCACTTTTTCTACCTTCATCTCAACAAACTGAAAACTTACCAATACAGAAATTATTTCTTCCTATAATTGGCAAAGTCCTTAAGCATAACTGGGAAAATGTTGTAATCCCAGTTACAACAGTATTCTTTTCTCATGCCTCCGATATGAGCATGATGGAGTATCAGACTGAGTGGCATGTCTGTGATGAATCATACCTCATGCCCCTGAACGCCCATGGCAGAAGAAAAAGAGAATCAGTCATTTCTCCCACTGAGGGCTGACAGGACGTGAAATACAGAGCAAAGTGAAGTTGGAGGATAAGAGCTGCCAGTTTTTGCATCACATGGGACCCTATAAAGGACCACAAAGCCCATTTCCTTAAGATAAAAACACAAGAACAGACAATCCCTCCACCCTGAGTGGGAGGGAGCTTTCTTCAGCTGAGCTTTGCAGTAAAATCGTGGCTACGCTTCTGCAGACACCTGAGGAGCCTTATTGCTTTTTGCTTTCAAGCAGCAAAAGGACCTGCTGTCAAGCATTTCACCCGCAATGTTCTTCTGCCACTTCAGGGAGTTAAAAGAGCTCAAAAAGCTGAAGGATGCAAAATTTAAGCCCAGTGTGACTAAAAACCAGTTCTGAATCCCTAAAATCTGAATATATAATACAAACATTGACACAGCTTTGTCCAAAGAAATGGTAGATTGTGACCCCAAACTTCTCCTTCAGTCATTTTTTTTAAACAACTTGTAACTTTGCTCAGCTTTGAATGAGAGCGGTGTAATGAGGAATACTCCCCAAAATTGAAACATCACAAAAGCTTCACTCAGAAACCAGGCATGGCACTGATGCACATTTATTATCCATGAGCTAAAATTTGACTAATGTAATTTAAGACTGATAATTACTGATGGAGGCCATATGTGTTTTTATTGAAAAGAAACTGTCAAATTAAAAATACTGCTTCCATCTGACTTTTTCTAGAGTACCATGGTTTCAAATAATATCTCAGATTTATATAACTGAAATAACCACTCTATATATTTTCAGGATTTGTAAAGTCTCATTCTCTGTAAATGCAATCTTGCCCTTTCTTCAGCCGTATGCATTACTCTCTCAAACGCCAGTAAGGGAAATGAAAATATACAAAATCAAACAAAACAAACCAGAATAGTGTATTACTAAAACTTGCAAATAATAGTAGAAGCAAGAGTCAGATTTTTTTAACTCAGTTTTTAACAACTGATCTGATTTTAATTTATGACTATTATTATGTTGCTGGGTACAAGGAACTCTGTTGTGCTGGGTGTTACAGAAGTGTATAACAAAAAAACTGCAGTCCTTTCTCTGTATGAAGTAACAAATGGCTGGCACCAAACAGCACTCATGTGAGAGTGAAAATTCAAAGGTAGAATAGCTGAATTACTAATGACGATATGTCATCCCTTTCCCTTGCTACTCGAGGTCTTCAACGTGGCTAATGTGATGCCAACTTCTAATACAGGTTCCAGAAAAACTCCAGGGAACGGCAATCTGCAAGCCTGATGTCTATATGCTAGTGAAGTTAATAGAAACTATAATAACAAATATACTAAGTGGGCACGTGTCTGAGAAGAGTCAAATTTCAGCTTTCACAAAGTGAAGTCCTGTCTTACAAAATTAACCCAATTCTTTGAATAGCTCAATCAAACATGTGCAACCAGTGATCCAGCCAATGCAGCCTACGTGGATTTCCAAAAGGCTTTTAAGAAGTACTTCACCAAAGGCTTTTAAAGAAACTAAGCACCCATGGCAAAACAGAGGTCCCTGCACGGCAACGTAACTGATTAAAAGACATAACCAGAAATTAGTGGTAAATGGTCAAGCCTGCACAGCGGAAGAAGCCTACCAGCAGGGTACCACAGGGATCTGCACTGAGACCTGCTCCTCTTTCCATACCTGTAATTGACCTGGAAAGGTAGCTGAGCACTGAAGCAATGAAGTTTGCAGGTGATACAAACTTATTCAGGGCAGTAAGGATGAGGGCAAGCAGTGAAGAATCACAGGACCTTATGAAATTGAGTGACTAGACAATGAAACAGTAAATTAAATTCAATGTGGGTAAGTGTGGAGTGATGCACGTGGGAAAATACAACCTTAACTTCACACGTACAGTGATGGGCTCTAACCTGAACATCACCGCTCAGGAGCGAGACCTTGGGGTTACAATAAATAGTGCCATCAAAATGTCAGCTCAGTGCTCAGCTGCCAAAAGAAAGCAGCCCAAATATTAGGTATTGTTAGGAACTGAACAGGAAGCAAAACAGAGAACAGAGTTATGCCACTTTGTAATGCCACCCAGTTCATACACTGTCCCTGCTTCCAGCAGGGAGCAGTTTAAGGGACATGCTTCATCACTGAGTATTTTGTGTTTACTTTTACAAAGGTAGGAGTGAAACAGAAAGAAGCTTAATGCAGAAGAGTGACCTATAATTAGGGAGACAAAGACAGCAGTTTTAACACTGTCTACAACTCAGTTTCGTAAGAGTTTTCTCTGAGACCGTATCCAAAATTCAAGGAGACAGCGCCTTCTAGATACTTGCTGATAAACCATTCAAAAAAGAGGTTGACAAATTAGACACAATCAATCAAAAGCATTACTATGTATCAAAAGCTTAGCTTTTGCTAAATGCACAAGCTTTACTAGTACTTGAAACAGCTGGGAAAAGACAAGTTTGAAGATTTGCCTTCACTCTAGCAGTATACAGCCAGCTAAAAATCATTTTGCCGTGCCGTTTTGAAGCAGCTAAAGATTTTAAGCCTTAAGGGTAAGCACAAGTGCCTGCAAAAGGTAAGTAGAAACAAACGAATCTAAAAATCTTTAAAGACTTGCCTTTCTCACTGCTCTCTTTTCCTCGTTTTCTTTCCTATCAGCTAGCCTGTTCAAGGTGCTGCTGGAATCAGGCTCTTTGGTGCCTGAACAACACACAAATGTTTTTACCCACTGAGATTCTGTAACGGAACAACTAAATTAAGTCTAGGCCTTCAGATTTCTAGCTAATCTCTACTAAAACATCTACTTCTTGCTTTTATGAGAAAGGATTTGCCTGTCTGCTAATGGACTGATACTACTTGTATCTTTGTCTAATTGCATGAGCCATGAGACGGTTCTGGTTTTCATTTGGATTGTTAAATATCAGACACAGCATTTGTCTATCAATATTGGCTACGCATAGCGTACTCTCTACTTACTTGCTTGCTTAAAATACTGTCTATTCACTTCACATATGCACACATGTGTATAAGAAATACACTACCACCACAATCTATAAACAATCTACACAGTAGCTTTGCCTATCGTGCAATAGAATAAATACAGAAAGCTAGAAAATATGTTGGAGGAAAAACCAGAATTGTGATGAATAATTATTCTTGAATTTTAAACTCATAAATGTATCAAATATGAACATAAGTATTTTTCAACAAGAAATAAAACTATGCAGGGCATTTCATTAGTTTAAACTGTTAGCTAAGAGCTGCTACGGGACAGTGCAGATGGACTCTAAAATAGACCAAGTCGCATATTATTTTTTGCCTTTGTTTTAGCCTTAGATTTCATTAAAAATCACTTCAATTCAAATGTTATAGTATTCCATTATGCAGTAAGTTCCCCCCCACCCCCCTTCTTTTCCTATAGCTGTAATTCTCTACCATTGAACTGTAATTGGAAGTTTCTTTCTTTTTCGAAGGCACACTTTTCAATTTGTCCCATCCAAGCACATTTTTATGACAGGTCATGAAGGACACTCAGCAGGAAGTGCTCTGGGAAAATAAGTAGTCCCGACTAACAGAAAAGCTTCTACAGGGAAAAAATGGCATGATTTTAATTAAAGTAGAATGAAAAAAGCAAAATAAATATTAGCTGGTAGCAATGCACTAAAATTTTCAGTCACCGCAAGTAAGTGGAAGTCAATCAAACTTCTCAGAGAAATGCCTTCAGTGTTCTTGAAGTAATGCACGAAATTGGTGAAGCTGTGACAGGCAGCAGACTGAACCCAAGGCAGGCACATCAACTCACGAACTAAAGCTCTGTGTCCTTCTATCAGATGAGACAACTTATGTTTCAGCACGACTACAGTTACTTGTGTTAACCGGAGAAAACCAAACAAAATTCAGGCGACCACCTCTCCCCTCTCTTTATTCCGCTGTTCATTACAAATTAAGTCATTATCTGTCTCCTGAAGTGAGAGAAGAAACCTTAATTAATCACAGAAACCCTTGGACCACTAGATAAATCGTTCCCTTGACCCCATGTTGTTTTCAAAGGGCAGGGCTAAGTTGCTGCAGCTACAGCAGCTGCCTTCGAGCACTGGCAGTAGCACTGGGCAGCTACAAATCACCGGTGCAGAGCAGGTGAAGTGCGAAACGGTGGCCGGCCCCTTTAAAAGTCCTGACGCACCCTGAAACTTTAATTCTGTCACGCAGTTAGAAAATGCTGAATAAATGAAGTTTTTCAGAAAGCCATTCTAACTGAGCTCCTCATTACAGATCTAATTACAAGCTATCTTTATAATGTACACCTGACAACATCGTGTAAAGCACTTTGCTTTAAAGGTCAGCAGAACTAAAAGAACAATTTTGCTATTTATAGTAAAGGGTGAACTTTTCTTATTTGGCTGTTTAAGCAGCCAACCCTTGAGTTTAATGTAATTAGGAAGGGGATATTCAATTTACAGTATCCACAAGTAATGACAATTACACTGGTTCAAAAAAGCTGTTGGTAAGCATAAGAAACCTTTGTAATTACATCCTGTTTCCAAAACGACTTGAGCGCCGTGAACTCAAAGCATTTCAGCAAATGAAGGCCAAGGCACATAAAAGGAGAGCTATGGCGCTTTAAAAGCTGCACTGTTTAACATAATGAGCCGCCCAACCGGAGGGAGATCGCAAAACGCACTCCATAACTCACCCCGACAGCCTGTGCCATCTCCTTCCCGCTCACAAACATCCATTAAGAAAAATATAAGCCAGCTCCCTCATCGCCTCCTTCCCATCCTTCGCCAGCATTGCTCAGCTCCCCTCGCAGAGCGGACCCGGGAGTCAGCCCACGTAACTCCGCTGGGCTTTGGGAGCCTGTCTCAGGCTCCAGCTGCCGATCCTGTCATGTTCAGGAGAGTGCTGGCGCTGTGAGCAGGGAAATGTTGTCGTGTCCCCCCTGCCGCCAGCCCCGCGCATGCGGCAGATTAGCTAGGTCAGCAATCCGCCAGGACCAAGGTGAAAAATAAACAAATAACCAGGTTCACAGCAGCTGTTGGCGATCGCTCTCTGGAAAATTATTCCGGCATTATGAGGGAGACGGTATTAAACGCTGCCACTTGCAGCTTCACGGCTCTCTGCATATTCGCATCAGCCTGGGATGAGCACTTAAGGAGTATCATCGGAGAGCTTGCCCAGCTGAGCATCTTCCATTAAGTTTTTGTCTTAAAAGGAGATAGCAGGAACCTCTCTGCCTGATAGGCAAAAGGCTTGTCATAATTCATTAATAACACAGCCTTGCTCCGGTTTCCTTCAATGAGATCAGGCAGGCGGCCTATGAAGAAAACGCTGAGCGAACAACAGCTTCTCCAGAGACAATGCAATAAATTTGCCACTACTTGGCATCGTTTGGTGTCTGAGACAAGGGTGACCAACACTATTCGACAAGACCTGTCAGAGCCCCTTAAGGGTCCTAGTGAAGAAACACACAAAACAAACAGTAATTCCTCAGCAGGATGCGATTCACTGCTTGGAAGTGAAAACTTCACGTTTTAGCTACAGAGGTAGATGTACTGGTCTGCTTTTGCTATGCCCAGGGCAAAGCTGGCCATCTACGCTGATAAACCGTTTGCGTCCAAAGGGAAAAAAGCTAGAAGAGGTGAGGTAAACTACAATATCCGATTATTGCAAAATCCGATTATTGCAAAAATTAACAGGACTATCACAACTCTTCCATCAGATTTTAAACTCATCTGAAGCCTCATTTCCTTCTAAGTAGGAAAAATAGAAAATACAATTGAAGTTATCTGTTAGGTAAGGAAACAAGCTCAGGCTAACTGTCAAGATAAAGTCATTAGGATGGCATCAAAGTAGGGAGGACAGAACATGACTTTTTTCTTTTTTTTTTTTTTGGTCCAGTTTCATACAGAGCTAAAATGCACTCATTACGTTTAATTGAATCTTACGTACTTCCTCCTACGAGATCTGTTCATCATGAAGAAATGAAGAAGAAATCTACGCTTATTGGCATTTGATCCACTAGCATTTCATAAACACAACATTGCTTCAAATGACGTAATAATCTAGTAATATAGTACGTACCAGCCAGTACAATGTACAGCATTTGTTATGATCCAAGGTTTAAACAGTCTTCAGCATAAAAACTAGTATTACAAATTCTATATTTACTATGACAGGGTTTCCAGGTTTGCATTCCATTTTTAAAAGATGCTTTATCATCATGTAACAGAAGCAGTCCAAATACGTAAATTAATTTTGTACATTTAGAAAAAGCAATGAATGTACTAAAGATGGCTAATTATTGATTGTAGAACATCTGTGTCACAAAATCATCTTTTGCAATAAAGTAGGTTCAGGTAATTTGCAAACAGCATAATATTATTGCTTCCCTAAGCTCCTTTGTGTTTCACTTAGGCATGATAATTTATTTTGAATGTAGTATCTGTCTTTAAAACTATGGTCTATAAACATTATTAGAAACAGCACTATTAGCATGTCTAGAGATCACCGTATGCCAGCAGAATGCAACTGACTGAACAGAAATCAATAAAGTATTTAATGACTTCATGAGAAAAATAAGTGACCCTCACACCCTTAATGGATTAATGTCACTTATGTGCAACACATTGCATAATGCTGACACAGAGCCACTCAAAGCAGTGTCACTTTTCATATGCGTGCCTTAAAACCTTACCAAAGGGAAATTGTGTTTTAATGCTATTTCAGATGTCATCTTTGAGAGGATTTTTACAATCCCATTTCATAAAGCAGAAAGCATGATCTGAATTGTTACAAGTAGCTTTTGTCATTGGCACAGGTACTAGGTCACCCTCTGAAGCTAGCTGGTGAAACTGAACACAGAAGGAGGATAACACTTTGAAACATTACTCAAACAACTTGTTTACTGTTGGCTTTCACCTCTGAATATAGCTTTATCTATATATCTGAATCTTTAATTAATTACCAACAGCACGCATTGCTAGGGAAAGGAAACTACTCCTCACAGTCAGTCCCACAGCATGAGATAGACGGGATGCACAGCTCCCAGATACACTACCTGAGAATCAAAATGGGAGGAGGGAGATAATATAAATGAAAGAGCACTACGCCATTAAATGAATGGTTGCCTCTCAGCCACAGATCTCTTAAGAATATGGGTATCTGTCTGTTCATCTTCATTACACTGCTTTTGTATCCCATTTTACATCTATTCGCCGAAAAGCCACCGTGGGTCACAGCAAACCATTCCATGCTCTCATTCCTCTATTTTTACTTTAATAGACTAAATTCAGAAGTATGCAGTATCTACTAGGTATCTCTTAAGTAACATGAAGGCTCCTTTTTGGGAAAGAAGCAAGTCTAATTAAAGATGTCAATATGCATTGTCTAAGCAGGCTTTCTCATCACCAAGCTGCATTTACAATTCCTTTGGAGTAAACCCAAACGTAACTGAGGGGAGCTGATATTCGAGTTTCTTGTTCTATTTGCCATATTATCTACCATAATTTTATGCTCAGCACGAAGAAAAATTAAAGAACTAAAAAAAAAACCAACAACCTTTTTCCTAAAGATAATTTGGTCCCAGCTTTCATATGCAGTTTTCACCTGAAGAAATAGGAAAAAACTGCGTTCAGATAAAACAAGGAAGCAAATGCAAAAGCTTTTTCTGACTGACTTGAACATTTCCTTATTCCTCCCCAAAGGATATGAAAAGTCCTCCAGTAAATGTAGCATCATAATTGGCTATAATTGACTCCATCATTCAATTTTTAAGGCAATCTATAAAATATGGATTGTTTTGTCAACTGGGAGACAATTTTGTGACACCACACTGTTTATCTCGTTACAGTGATCTCAGCTGCACTCGGTATCATTTCTTACCCCTCAGACTACCTTATTTGTGCTGTAATCCTGGACTTCTCTACATTTAATGCACTGCACTCTAGTTAGCTATAATACCAAACATTCTGAGTGCTACCAAAAGGAATTACTTGCTGAAGATGATTGTAATAGGGGATAACAGAAGCAACGATACGGTAGCAGATGAAGGACAGCCATCGTATTTGGGCAAGCAAGCTCTGTTCCAATACATCAATGTACTTCATGCTATCCTGTCATTAGTCCATCTCACAACTTACTGCACATGAATCAGAGGGGATGAAGGACAAAAAAAATTAAAGGTTTAACTGCTTTGCTGCTGTTTTTCTATTACACCTGCTGTTCTACTGCATTTGCAACATTTTAACACAAACTGGTAACACTCTGGCTGTACAGACTGTTACCACATTATGGTAGTTTTGCAACAGACTCTCAGGTCACAACAATATGACGACTTTCATATTGGGATACATGCATTGGGAATGACTGCATCTGGCCATTTCTATTAGCTGAATAAATGCAAACACCTCACAAAGATATCGGCTTCAAACACAGAGTTGGAATGATGGAATTGGCTTCTCTTTTTTCCTGTGTCTTCCAATAATTACTTTTATTTATACATCTCTCTTCATGTGCTGCAATGCTTCAACTGAAAACTAAGGTAAGTAGAAGGAAGACAAAAACTAAAACCTAAAAAAATCCATAGCCACAAAACTGCAGCAAATGATTGATAGAAACACTGATGTAATCCTGTCCATAGCAACAGTTTAATTATGAGCATCTTGGCAGTGAGCCTGCTCTGTGTGTTGATTTTCCCCAGCAGAGAATGCCATACAATCCATCTTTGTGTTATGTGCTACATGACTACATGGAGAGGCCAATCAAAGGGGAACAAGGAACAGAGAAGTTATACTAAATTACTGGGGTGATACAGGAGTGAGTACGTTGGCTGTGAATAATTTCACTCCTGAGGATAAGCAAGCCTGAGAAAAAGGAGGGGTAGAAAAAAAAATAACAAGAGGGTGCTACCCACAACAAAATAGTATCATAGTCCTTAATTACAGTATACAACATGAATACTCCTCTGTGATGAATGGCATGAATTCCTGGTACCCATCTTAAAGTGCCTCCTCTCAAATTCTTGTTCCCAGGATCACGACTGTGTTGCTACCAGCACTGACGGGATCAGAGGAGGACCCTGCTATCCTAGGCAAGCAGGTCTCCTACCAGGGATACAGGGCTCATGGGCCGTGGCTACATTAGACATTGTAAAGCAAAGCATGCCAACAGGAGTGGATCTGCTGTGTGGAGCAGCTGCTGCCGAGAACCCGAAAGCCGCGTGATTTCTATTTTAAGGGTTTCGCTTCAAGCTAGTTCCAGCGTGGTCCTGCGGGCAGGAGCACGTGCACAGCTGAGGATGGGAAGAGCACTTCTGGAGCACGTTTTCCAGCTTAGTGCCACGCAGCAGGAATCGGCGTGCGTGCTCTGATACCACCCCATGAGACAAATCAAAGTATGGTTAAGCCAGGAGATTTGCTGAAAGGCCACACTCCCGACCCACACTAAAACACAAATACAGTAGGCACGTCATTGGGGAGGTATAACATCATCGGTGAGGTGCAGAGTTCCCTCCAGTAAACTAGAGGGCAAGGAAGCAATAGTGGCAACTTTGTAACAAGGGTGTAAGGGGCAGGGACCTTAAGAGGGAAAAGCAGCAGAGCAGGCTTTGGAGGTTTTTAATAAACGGTGAAATCCGACTGTGACTGTTTCTCAAGATACTTGCAGGTAATTTCGAGACAGAAACAAAAAAATATAATAGAATCATATTTTATAATTAACCTTACTTCCAATTTCTATGTTGGAAAGTGTTTGTTAAAAAAAAAACAACCAAAACCAAAACCGAGTTATGATGCAATGAATGAACTCTGTTCAACAAAATTAATACAACAACGTATTTCACTCTATATGCAACTGCAATCTACAGTGTTTATTTACACAAAAAGCTTCCCTTAAATTCCAGACTTATTTTTTTGAAGCAACATTTAGGAAAATCTCTCTGAAATACTGAAGCAGCAGTTTAAGATTATACTATCTGCTCTTTAAGGAAAAGTTCTGGTAATTTTTAAGTGTGTGAACAAAGGTTTTGTGAAATCCTGTTAGGCTATTACATGTGGTAAGAAAACCATCAATCATTTCTGCAGCCTGGTGTCCACACTCGCAACTTAACTCAATAAAGAATGTTTTTAGTTTCTATTAAGGTATGAATATTTTATATATGTAACCACATAAATCAATGAGAATACTCATGTATGTATACACATGGATCACACCATGTATATGCTTCTTTGAAGAACGCACTGAAAACAATTAAGAAATTTGAAATAATGGCACTGTAAAAATGATCTTCCTAAAGTTTATAGACATTACACTTTTAAGAGTTAAACTTATGCCACACAACTGTTGTTCCACTCTACATTTTTTATTTGCAGATGCGTGACTATTTCCATCTCCAAGACACTGTGGCTGCATCACAACATGAAAACAACCTTTTTTTTTTTTTAAATACCAAATGTATGGGCATGCTCTACTTATTGTGCATTACCTGTCTGAGAAATTGCTTTTAAACAGAAAGTGTTAGAATCCAGGAGACACTGCTTTACCTTCACTAGCTCTTCCTCATTAAATTTTACTTAAAACACTGAAGAAAGGGATTTTGTTTTTTGTGGGTACAAGCTAATGTTCAGTTCATCACATTATAAAAATCTATTAAATCATAGAACCAATACTGGATTAGTTATTTAAGCTTTGAAAGCCTAAGATACTCATCTGCATTCTTCCAGATACGGTCATTTTTAGCTGCGAATTCAGGTCTCATATTTCAGCTCAGAGCACTCTAGAGGTACTCTGTTTTTCTGAACAACAACGTCCTAAGAAATGTCCGTTCTTGATAAAAAGTCCTTTTGTGTATCATCTCATTTTTTTCAGCACCAAACATTCTAGTTTGCCAACAACAAAAAATTTATTGTTTGATCATCTCTTTACTGTAGAGATTCTCTCACAGTAAACACAACATCTTCTAAAATACCTATGTGACTGTACTGATCGAATGATTACCTGAATAAAACACTCAGCTGATTACATTGAATATTCAGTTAACTTATTTATCCTTCAACAGCTAGAGATTACAACAAAAGAGAAACCCACAGGAACTCCTGGTAAAGATACTTTGTCAAGACATTAATCAAAGCTAGAATAATATGAACAGTTATATCACTCCTCAGTAAGAGTTCACCTTGATATTTCCACAAAAAGATCATTTGCAAAATCTTCAGAAAAAAAAGAAAAATGACACATCATTGTGTCATGCCAGGGTTAGTGGGAGTGATGGAAAGTGGGAGCCTGCTCTCAGGCACACGGAAATATGTAGCACATACAGGGCTTTTGATGCAGGTCTTTTAGTTGCACTTTTTATTTGTGAAAGACAACTTTTAAAAACAAGAGTGACTGTGCTTTGTAAAAAACGTTGTATTTGGAAGTGCTTAATGGCAGCTACGACACAGAGGACACAGAAGTTTTCCAACTAACAAAATAATTCTGAAGTCCCAATGCAATTGCAAATTAAACAAATACACATTTTTAATGAACCAAGAACTGAATTAACGATTACAGAATACCTGAAAGATCTTAATGACTACTAAATCTGACATTAAAGTTTATGGCCATTTAATCTTTTATTACTTTTGGTGCATTACTTTAGATCAAAGCACACAAATCTGGCTGAAAGTATTTTTGCCCTAAGATTGTATCACAACTCTTTTTCCCTAATTGAAAACCTAAATACTGCCCCCCCCCCCGCCCCGAGATGACTACGTATCAAATCTCAAAGAGAAGAGGATGATTTGCCATTTAAGAATTCTTAGCTGTCGGAAAAAGTAGCAAAAATCCTCTAGTTCAGAACAGTTATTTTGGCCAATCTCCCACTGGGCAGAGTTGGGAAGTTGATGAGATAGAAGCCTTGTGGAGGACATTCAGCAATATTCAGCCTGGAGACTTGCTCCTGACAATCATTGCTAAAGTCGGACACACAACTGTCCAGTTATCAACCACGTATCTACATAGAAACAGTGGCTCAAAGTACAAGGGCAGTTCAGTGTGAAACAAAGTGCTACTCCACGTAAAGAACTGCAGTGAAATTTGGTGACATTTTGTTTAAAAACAAACAAAAAACCACAACACAAAAATAAAAAGCCCTGTGCTAGTAACTCTCAGGGCTTAGGTTTTATTCATTGCTGTATTCAGAGTCCAATAGCTTCTTTCTCCAAAGTCTCAGAGACCAAAGGGAGCGTGCAGAAGATGTTTCACTTTTTACTGAAGTAGTGGAGAAGACTTAAAAGCTTGGAAGGGTTTCCTGTGCGACTGTCACCCAGCGCACGCTTCCGATTACTCTGCCTGGGTTGGTTTTGATTAAAAGGTTGAGAGCTATCATAGCTCAAGTAAGCAGGAGACAATTGTAGTAGCTGACAGATGAACACTGATACAGTAACCTGCAAGACACCTCTCAAACCATGTTAATTAAGTCTGACACTGAATATGGAGCTTCTTGTTAGGAACGCACAATGAACAGCCCAGCTATGGGCTTCACTTATTTCACCCTGCCACCACAGGTGACACTTTCCTGGGCAACTTTTGGTTTACAAGATTAATCCTTCAGAAAATAAGTACTTTGTAAGCAGCTGAAGGGACAGATTTGTATTTCCAGATGATTGTTTCACAATTAAACATTGCTATATGACAAAGCTGTTGCATAATTTTAAAACTTGAAATACTAATATAGCATGTCCACTTATCATATAAAATACGCTAAGTGCATTTTGGCACAGAGCACAGTCGAGATTCTCAATGAAAAAAGCAGTTGTTTTGGACCACAACTGTAAGGAAAGCTTTTCACAGCTATTTACATGTACTTGAATTAAATATTAAAATGGAGGGGAATTTTCTCAATAGGCTATAGTTGATCAGAACTATCTCTGATCATTTCTACAGTACAGAGGACTGCAGCACAAACAGAAGAAAAGCTATTTGGGGGAGCCAGCCTATTTCTACAATTCGACACAATGCCAAATGTGCAAAACGGTAGCCTGTATCTTGGGATCAGTTTAACTACATCACTGCAGTACTGAGCGCCTTGCTCACATGGATGCATTACTTTTGATTTAGGCAGTAGCTTGGGTACCTCTACACCAAATTCTTTGTGGATTAATTACACACATATTTGGATCTACTCAGAGTAGCAGTATCTGGAGAGGAAGCATCAAAACGTACATGTTCCAAGATTTATAAATGAAACTAGCTAAAATTAAATTAACTAGCTAAATGAAAGTAACAATCCTACAATAAAACAGACAAATTAATAAAATTAATTTAAAAAATAAACCAGAATAATGGCATTATTGCGTTTACGGCAATTATTACATTAAATAAGCAAGTAATTTCTTATAAGAACTGACAATATTAGAGACTTGGACCTTGTTTAGGCACTAGCCCCTAAATGAGAGGGTATCATAAAGCTCTGTGTGAACTGAAATTGTGTTCCAGCTAACCAGTGAACATGAAAGGATCAGCTCATCTCCATTCTAAAACAAGTACTTAGATTGAGGGTCTCATGCCAATTATGGAAGCCTGCTAAAAATATGTCTGATTAGATAATAAGCTTTTCTTCCTCCCCTTCACAATCAGATATGGATAAAATAAGCCATTCCTGCTCTCTTCAAGACATTCCATCTTACTACATTTAAATTCAAATACAAATTTTAAAGGCAAACCCCCTGTTTGAAAAATACACGTCTGGGATGTGTTGGGCAGAAAAGACATTTTATAGGCTACAAACCATTACATTGGGACTGCGCTCAGAAAAAAAAAAAATCTGAGTCTGGCTCTGCACATTCCTATGCTACTTGACCATACTGTCAAACGGGGAAAATGCTAAAGGAGATATAAATAACCATTAAAAATACTAAAAGAAAACAAACTTAAATAGTATTGTACTTAAGCAGTACACTTGTTGCTATTTCTGAATTTTAATTATGCTTCTGGAAGTTGGTATATTTTACAAGATTAGCCATTGTTTTTTGGCTCCATTAATATCAATGGAGCGTTGGGTTTTTTAAACCACACACTTACTTGCCAGATACCTATCCACTTCAGAAAGCAAAGGACGCACAAGTCTTTTAGCAAGCCTGGTTTACCATATGACCAGACAAGAAGGCAAAGCTTGAAAAAAGCAAATTACTTCCTTTTTCTTCATCAGGCTAGGAAGCCTGCCTGCTTCTGCTCATTCATCTCCCTTAGTCCAGCAAGCCAAAACATGACAGCTTACTTTTGAGGCCTTGTTGGTTTGGATTGACCATCTTAGAGTGTAGTCTGAAAATACTTTGTTTTAGACATTTATAGTCCATTCAACAGAAGGCAACATAAGTTCTTCAAAGGTTTAACAAATTATTCTTAAAAAAAGTACAACTGAAAAAAAAAAATCTTTCCAAACTATAGAAGTCAGGCATAAAACTAGGAAAAAGATTGGAAAGAAAAAGCCTCAAAAGCAGTACTGCCTCAGTCACTAGCCGAACAATTCTTCCTCTGTTCTGCAGACTTGAGATCCCATTTTATGTATCAGCACATCCCATATTCCAGTCAGCAGTTCAACTTTTAACAGAATTTCTTAACACGATAATCAGGATAAAAATATTGGATAATCAGAGTAAAACTATATTGCTCTCAGAAATCATGAGTTTGATTGCTATTTTCATACGTAAGTGTATCTGCTTCACCTTAGCTTACATGCTGAAAGATCTCGTTTGTGTTCACACAGATTATCTTCTTCTAACCAATTATAGCTTTGTTCACAAGACCAGTTTTTTCTAACTTAAAAAAAAGGAAAAAGGAGTCCTGGGGGACGTGCATGTGAAGCACAAAGAAAATGAAAAAAATTAGTGAACAAAAATGTAAAAAGAAAACAAAATCATTTTAACAGCATAATTTTAACTTGGTTTGCTTCTATGTTAATTTTCATTAATATAACTAATATTCTAAGTCTTCTAACTGTGGCTCCATCCTGTATTTTCCTCCATGTGGGCAGATCTGTATGCCTGTAGGGAACTGCATTCAATTCAGGGGGTTACACAAGGCTGTAGCCATTTGCAGATGTGCTGCCTATATTTTTTTTTCTTTCTCTTTGTCAATGCATTTTTAAAAAAACAATAAAAATTGCAACACAGAAGAAAAACCCTCCTGTCCCCACCCCTTCTGCAAGCCCACCACCCCTGCCTGTTTTAAAGATGGGCACTATGAACTTTCCACTTACTTCCCCAAGTCATCTGCCAAAGATCTGGATTTGGGAGGACTAGCAAACCATTTGCAGCACCAGGAAAAATTCTCAATCACTGCTCTTATGAAAAGGTACAGTGAATTTTAAGGATTTTGTATTTTGAAAGCAGTAATTATTCCAGATTTAAATCAGTACTCTTTGTCTGTAACCCTTCATTCTGATAGGGGTGGCTTTGCTGTGAAGCTCATTGCTTTCTTTACTTTCTCTGGCAAATAAGTACAGTCTATAGTCTGAATTTTTTTTAATTCAGAAAACTTACATGCATGAGAAAAATACTATTAGACAGAACCATTTCATTGACATTAAAATCCCAGAAACAATAAACTATAACCATATAGACAGGGGCTCTGTTCAACTAGAGAGGCACAGACACAGGTCCAGACAGACCTGCTTCCTTTTTTTTCATTATAATGCAACATAGTTAACACACTAGCTTCTACCAACACAAATTTGAAGATCTGTACAGCAAAGTTATCAAAACTGAAAACAAAGGTTCAGGTTAGCTAAGTTACACAGGCTCGATCAGCTCTGCTTACAGCCTTGAGCGGAAAAGGCAGAGACGTGTCTTGTTGAACTGAAAAACGACTTCCTCTTTAACAGTTGACAAAAAAGCCAGGTATTAAAACAAACTAGTTTTAGAAAAATAACATACTTTACATTTATCTACCTGTAAATCATTATTTTCAATATTGAACAATATTGTGCAAGGGGGGGGGGGGGGGGGGGGGAGTCAGTCAGTCTGGACCAGTTTCAGCCCGGACTCAGTCTGACACCAGTTCCTGAGGCTCCGCTCAGTGGCTCAGGTGCACGGCAATTCAGGCTGATGCCACTATGCTAGGACCGTTCCCCCAAAGCCACAAGCAGCCCGCGGCCTGCAGCCATACCATAACCCTGTCAGACAATGCCAACATTGGATAAAATAAGGCAACTGTTAGTGCAGCCTCAGTAGATCGTAACAAACACTGATGGGCACTGCTAAAAGCTTGAATGTGAAATTGCAGTAGTACCCTCTCTTCAGAGGGGAGAGCAGCTCTCGTAGATAGAAATACCTTTTCCTCTTTTCCCCACTCTTTTCTTCTTCCTTCAGTAAAGCAGAATTTAAACAAGTAGTCCAATGTGTTATATCCGAAAGTATGGAAAATGCTTTTGTTTTTCAACATGCGTGTTTTGGAAAACAAAAGGAAATTATGCAATATTGTCCTCCCATTTATAATTCCCCCAAAAACCCAACAAAATTATTCTCTACATGGACACAAACACACACTAACAGAAATTTTGCTTCAACCTTTGAAACTCAGTCTAGTGTGTCCCCTCTAAGCACAGATGTAAGTATTACAAAGGGAGATGCTCTAACTGACAAGTATGTGAAATGAATGGATCAGAATCCTTTTCTCCACCTCAGCGTTTAGCCGTGGTTTCTGAAGGAAATGTGTAAGTGTACACCTCTCACATAACACCACCTTGTTAAAGGTAATCTGCAACAGCCAGGTAAGAAGGGATTGCTTTTTGCTTTGATAAAGTCCAAAGGAAAGATGAGAGAAGTGATGTTGAAGCTATGCCGCATGCTTTAAGATCAGACATTTTACTTTAGCTCTGTTTACTATATTTTTATGCCACTGCATTTAGAGCACTTAGATATCAGAGTAAAAAAAAATGGGGGAGCAAAGTAGAGAGAGGGAGGAAGAAAACCCAATTATCAAGGTTCAGTTATGCAACAACATTAAACACGCTTGGGGTTTTTTTTGCAGAATACGCATCCATTTGTGTGCCAATTAACCCAACACCACATATCCTGAAACAGTATTTTGTAAATCTGTAGCTGCAGACAGCATGTATTTTGAAATGCCGTTATACTGAAAAAAATGTCTGTGGCATTGTAATACTCCTATCCCGGTTTTTGCATCAAACCACTCTTTCCAAAAAGGATTTAAAAGTCCTGAATGCGATACTCAAAGGCTCCTTAATTTTGGAGGAGACACTTGACTTGTAAAGCTTTCTGGAGACACTACAAAGATGTGCACTCCAAAGCACTTCCTCTGTAATCAGTTTGAAATATCTCAGAAATAGTCCTATTTGCCCATTTAAAATATGACTCCAAATGTAATCTAACCAGCATTAAAAGTTATTTTATTTAGTTTAAATCTAAACAAAGCATTTCAAAATTATCTTTGGAAAGTGTTTCCAATGAATTACAGTGAAATTGGAGGTTTTTTTGTATTACTAATCATGAAAATTTTGAGGACTTCTATTTTGTCCTGATTTGGAATGGGAATATCCCTCCTGAAACAGTAAAGCTGTTTTTCCTTTAGTTCTATTCAGAATATTTATGCAGATTATTTCTGTTACCTAATGAGCATGTAACATACTGCAAATTGTAATGAAGAAGGGGAAAATGAGACATGGCATAGTCTGCTTACAAGTATATACCTCAGGTACACAGTTAAACCACAGTTAAGTCATCCACCTATACACTGGTAGGACTGGGTCTCGGGCAAGAGCTATAAAAACTTGTATATACTTACAATGGGAATTTCTGTGCCTCAGTGCAGGAATGGTATCCAAAAAACCCTTACCTTTCGTGCCTGAGAACTCACAGAGGTCCAAGTTTTCACCAGCAAAGCTGCAAGAGTGTCTTGAATTCTGCTACTGAGTATCTTAGCATTATCTTATTTTACTCTTACTGAATATATTGCATCTCCAGGCCATTCGCTACCCACAAATGAGACTGGCCAAAATCCCTTGAGGCTCTCGAGCCATAAGAAAGCTCTGACTGCCTAAGGCCATCGTCAGATGTGCTGCCCTGGATGCATCTGAGTGGGGTGAAGAGGTTATTGCTCCCAGCTGCTCGTCACTGGGGGGAACATCACCCCTCAGCATCACAACCACGCACTCGTTTCCTAACCCCCTGATGTCAAAATGACAGTCTAAAAAGGCTTTGTTATCGGAAACGCGTGAGGGAATGGGCACTGTCTGGACAGGCCAGGTTAAGGAGCAGCCACCTGGGCAGTTAGCTGGCATGCGCAGCAGGAAGGCTGGGACAAGCAGCTGGCAGCAGAAACCCCTTACGTGGCTCAGCCGCTGCCAGCGGGGCTTGTCTGACTGCAACCCTCACTTGCCAACAACACAGAGTTCAGAACAATTGCCTGTTCATTCAAACCAGCGCCAGGAGAGGAAACATGACCCTTTTTAATAATTAAAAGTAATCCTTTACCTCCTAATAGAAGCTGTGGCACTTAGTGCTAAATGCAAAATCTTTAGACTTTAAAATGACAATAAGGCAGAGCACATCCCTGCCACCAACTATGGAGAGCACTGCCAGTGACAGGAGAGAAACTAAGGTTTGCAGCTGCTTACCTAAGTCTTTGGGAGGATAGGAGGCTAAACAGAATACCTAAAGTCAGAAGTCACCTGAAAAAGAACCACGAAAGTAGATCCGACTCCTGGTCCCCTCCCAAAATCAGAACTAATCTCTTTTTTATTTTTCCATTTTTGCAAGAATGTAAAAATTATATAGTTAATCCTCATCAGAATTAGAAAATATTTATAAACTGGTAAGCATCAAAGTCAACGTTAACAAGTATTAACAGCGTTAAAACATACAAAACAATTTTACATGCACCGACTATTATGTGATAATTCCATATTTTATTTCTTAAATATGAGATACAAAATCTTTACAGACAGGCTACAATTACGACCAAGTATCTGTCAAGATCAGAGGTACATGACAATGTTAGTATTTAATGTCTGCAGTAATTTTTAATACAATACTTTCCTAAAAATACCATATGACTTTTTGTTATTGTGTTTACGGTATTATGCACAACATGGTCTAGAGACACTGCAAAATACCATAAATTCTGTTTCTATAATGATGGTATACATAGAATAGAAAGGGCGGGGGGGGAGGAAAGGGAAAGGAAGGGGAAGGGAATAAAATAAAGACATAACTGTGAAAACTCAACTACACATTCCAACAGAATAAAAGCTCCCAAACTTTATCACAAATTATCAGGGAGATGAAATAACATCTCAAAGACTATTATATAACTTATCTAATCATGGTATAAGAGCAACAGATATCCATATTATACAAGGCATTCTCTAAACGTACTTGTACTTGAAAATTAGGGTACATTCAGTCACCATTTCCCATATAGTAAGATAATTTTTTTCCAGTAATTACCTGAAAATATGGCAGCTGGGATTTGAGCAACTGCAATCATACTTTTGTTGCCGAGAATTATCAGACCAGAAATTCAATGTATTGCTAGAAAACTCCCACACTCTCTTTGGGCTGTAATACTGCAGCAGCTAGGGAGTTTTGACAAAACAGGCCCATTATTATTTAATTCCCAGAAAATGTAATTTGGAAGATGAAAAGAGGACAAAGAGAGAAGAGGAAAAAGCCACAAAGGTTTGGTAAGTATCTTGAGATTACTTTATAGCCGTTTGCCACCCAAGAAGCAGATATAGCTTCAAATATTTTGTGAAGCTAATACAGAAATGGTTGCTAAAATGCGCTTTCAAATAAAAACAACTTTACAAAACAAACAGTTGTCCCCTCTAGGCAGCATCTCCTCTCGACACCTCCGATAATCCTACAGCTCTTGTTCGATAGCCCTTCTCTCACCTTTGAGCAGGAAGCAAATTGTGAAGTTGAGCAGCACCATTATGGGACACTACCTGCTGGGCTATCAGTGGACTTTAACAAATAATTAGAACTGCCTGCAGCCGTCCAGGACCGTAAAGGCTGCGGATGCACCAAGTCATGTCGGTGATATTTCCCATTAGTGATTGCATTGCTGAGAAAGGGGCAGCTACGAGAGGTTTCCAGACTACTGTCCTCTCACCTTGTTCAGAGCACGTTTCAGTCGCACTAGTTAAAATAACAAGGGTCCCTAAGGTCTTGCTGACCCTGGTAACACCACTCTTTTCTACACCAGTGCAGTGTAGTAGTAGCAACAGTGGGAGTGAAAATGTCTTTATGTAGAAGGAGACAAGTTTTTCTTTCATTACTCCATATGAATTACACCAGCATCTGAAGCACTGCGTTTATTTGCCGCCTCTAAAGCACAGTCAAATGCGTACAGAATCTGTTGCCAAAGGTCAAGTTATGATTCTTACTTTTAATGAGCATGAAGTTGCTCAGCCCTCTAGGGTAGGATTCCTTCAAAGGAACCATTCAAGTCTGCTGTGCCCAGAACACAGGACCTAATTCACTCCTAGCCCTAAGTTTAAGCGCATTTTAAAGTCCTGTTAATTTAATTTCACCCACGTACCGCCAGATTAGAGAATTTAATGACTCAAGCGCTACAATGGATCTAGGCAACAACTCTGGAAATAAATTTTCAGCATTGGTAACGGTTCTGCTAAAACTGTAAAATTTCTGTATTATGGCCACTGTCAACATTCACAACCCATGAGAGGGGAGAAAAAAAGTGGAATCACACACAAATACTTCTGATAACAACTGCTGATGCTTGTTTTCTCTATTTTCTGGCCTCAACTTTCTTTTTCTTCGAAATAGCTGACAACTGAAACCGTCTTTCACAATTTCAGATACACAACTTTCTCTGCAGGTTTCTCTGACAAGGGTTTTCCTCTATGCAACATATTTTGGCTTACTCAGAGAAATCGTCTCATCTACTTGCATTTTAGTGCAAATTTCTCAGACAAGCTGCTCACTGAATTTTCCACACAAAGCAGAGTATCAGTCATCAGAATAAAATAAATTCATTCAAATAGAAAGTTAAAAAAAAGACGTCAAAGGATCAGTGTCATACACATGAAAATGTCTTTTTTTGAGTACAGAAAGAGTCAGATTTTGGCCAAACTTGAGAAAACACAATGAAAAGTAAATTCTAGTAGCAACGTTACAGAGATTAGAAGCGCAGCAAATTACTTAATAGTTGCACTGCATCATGATAGTCGTTTGAAATACAAAGATGTTAGATAAAAGTATGATCAAAATTCTGTGCTTGTAGCTTAGCAGAAAGGTTCA
Organism: Aptenodytes patagonicus; assembly: GCF_965638725.1. Taxonomy (NCBI): domain Eukaryota; kingdom Metazoa; phylum Chordata; class Aves; order Sphenisciformes; family Spheniscidae; genus Aptenodytes; species Aptenodytes patagonicus. Next base: position 38,353,022 of record NC_134952.1, read on the forward strand.
ATAGCAATATTGAGTAGGACATTAGAAAGTGAAATAGAGTATTTCAAACATACAGGATAAAAAGTCAGAATGCTGGGAAAGACCTGTAGCAGGGAATGAATTCCAGTCCTGGGACAGTGTTATTGAAATACAAACATTCACATCAACATGCAGGAGTGAGCAGCCAGCAATCCTCCTGACAAAATCAAAGATACAGAAGCATGAGAAAACTTCACTAATTTTGAGCCTGCATCATAAGAAGCTGTGGTTGTATACTGAGCCCTGCATACATGTCCTCTAACACGTTTCATAAGCTTTCTAAAACAAGGCTAGAAAAGACCACAAATATATGTAAGAGTAACTTAGGAAATGGAAAAGCGAGAAGATCCAATACACAATAACACAGGAAAAACAGAGCACAGCTTTGCACTGACCCTCAAAAGCTGAAGCATACAGAAAATATAATAATATTTCACTCTGTGGGGACAGGTTAAAAAAAAAAATCTTCAGTACATATAGATGTTGCCAGAAGACAAATTTAGCTCCTTTTTGCAGCAAAGTTCTAAGATCTGTACTTTCACTTCTCCATTTGGGTCAGAAAGTACTCTTTGGGATATACTGAAGCTTAGTACTTTTCCAATACATAGTGACCCAGATGGCAGAAGAGCAACGCACTCACTGCCAACACAATCTAGGCTGCAATGATGCTCAACACCAAGAACAATGCGAAGAGTACAGGAACCTGCAAGTAGAGACACAAAACTGTACAAAACCAGATATCAATCTCCCACAATTGAAATCCTTTATTCAGAAAATAAATAGACCACGAAGAGGGAATGCCTCACTATGTTAAGGTTTAAATAATATTAATAATGTAGACTAGAAGGCAAACAACAACAATAAAACCCTAACAACAACCCCAAACCCAACCAAACAAAAAGTAAAAAAACCCCCTCAAAACCAACCCAAAACACCAGAAACAAAACTCGCAGAATTCAGATACTGCAAAGAATAATGAATTATGAAAGCTAGCTCATACTTAGGCAAACAATCTAAACAGCTCACACCCAGAATATTTTCCTGCAAGACTGCAAAATGCTTAAACTAAAAGCAGGCCTACTATGTCTGACTGGCTAAAAAAAGATTGAGCTTCCCACTGCAGCTTCACAAACAGGCATAAAGGCAAGTGGATGTGGTGATAAGGTACTGTGTCCCCTCTGAGAAATATGACAGCTGCAGGAAAAAAAAAAAAAGAGCATACATAAATACTTAATGAGATGACCAAGTCTTATATGCCATAAGAAGTTTAGTGATTTGTGGTGATCCTTTGTTACTTTTCAGCGGTTGTAGGTCTCGAGACAAAATAGTCTTTATGTGTCTGATTAACTCTGAAAGGGGAAACAAAGCTCCAAGAAGACATCCCTTAGGGCACTAGTGACTGAGCGAATGTCAAGAGCACAAAGTTCACTTGAATTGTTTTATAGCTCCCTGTTTCAGCTATTTAACAAATACATGAACACAAAGTTCACAGATTGCCAGGAGTGTGGAAGGGCGGAGGAAGACTCCACCTTGGAGAAAGTGCAATGGGCAGCAACACAAGATGTAAATAATGTCTGGGGGAATCAATACCTTGTGTCTCAACAGCTACAAAAGTGATGGGCTTCCAGTGAGCTCTGCCACACTTTGTAGAGTTCAGGAATGCTAGGTTGTGCAGAGATGAGAAGAACAAGCTGGAAACACATGAAGGACACCACGGAATTGTATAACATTGTAGTAATAGGAGTAATAAAAAGAGCCAGAGAAGTTGGACCATGCACATTCTCAAAAATTATTATAAAATGATGATGATCAGTCATGGAAACTGAAGTAAAGAAGCATGGAAGAAGAGTGACACCATGATGAGCGAGTGTGGCTAGCACACTGCTTTGCTGGACAGAGCGGCCATGCACGTTTTGCTTTGAGAAGACATCAATTTGAAAACATCGCAGTCCTATTTGTCATCACACAGATTTAAACCTTATTCCTATTGATTTATTTCAAGCACTGTGGCAGTAAAAAAGAGACCACAAAACTGTAAGCTTTGCAATAACGTACATATGTAAGTCAATGCAAGACATCATAAAAACACCATGGTAATCAATCATAAGCAAACAGATTAGAAAATGTGTAATGCTTAGAAGCCCCAAATAAATACAGCACTTAAACACTAACTAGTGTTTTCATGAAGTAAGAGACTTTATTCATAAACACGGAATACAAAATTCTGACATATTTCATGAAAAAAGAGATGTCGCTATGTAGTTGCTGTATATAGGACAAGATGACTGTTTTAATCTTAAAAAAAGGTTAGATCATTAGAAAAACCTCAAACAGCTCAAAAGCAGAGACAACATTAGAAATACTAATATGTGGAAAATACATAGTCAGTAGCTAGAGTAAGACACTATTTAAAATACCACTTTTTCATATTTAGGCTTCACAGAAAGCAGAAACGCTTCAAGAAATTATGAACTTTTACAGCACTGATATGGCAGGTTAAGGTTAGTGGGAGAAAATTAATTCGAAAACCCCGCAGAACACTAAACAGGGCATGCAGAAAAGCCAGAAGTATGTATGGATTGGGTCCCTTTCTGACCAAAAGCAAAGGGGCTGAAGTGCCACACAAAACAGACATGCCTGCCAGCAGGCCAGGGAGACTGGTCAGGAACTTTTGGTACTGTCGTAACAACACAAAAGGAAACAATATGTATTATTGTTAATTTTATGGAGCAGATTGATTCACTTTCTTTTATAACGGGGGGTGGGGAAGTTCTGTAAGTAAGAAATCCCAAGCAAGGACACACAGAAGGACCAAACCTTCAAAGCCACACATACACACAGAGAAGTAAACACAAGCGTATCTGGGCTAGATAACAAAGTCAAATTAAGAAGGCTAAAACACATAAGTGAATCATCTACCTGCCTCGAAGCAGCAGCTGTGCCAGACGCCCACACAGGAGGTTCCCCCCCATCTCTGTACATTCAGGTACTTCTTCAGTAGTAGGAGAAATCCTAATGAAAGCCAAAGTCTCTGCTGCCCTTTCAAGGCCCACGTCCTTACTAGTCTATTGATATTTCTTACTGGGGTTGGTGTATATATTTCTATTGTGTGTTTATGTTGTATGAATGAACTGTGCAGTTCTTCTGTGAGGGAGATCCTTGGTCAAAGTGCATTGCTGGGCCTTGCATATTAGGGACTGTAATAATGCTCACAAGTCATTACAAATTAAAGAATTTGTCTTCCCAGAGCCGCTTCTGCTCAGCCAATGCTATAATGAAATCAGAAAAAACTGGCTGGCCTCAGGTAATCTTACCTAAACAACAAATTTTCTTCCTGATCACTGCAACTGCAAGCAACCACAGCCCAACTTCTGTCCATCTGCCCTGATGGACAGAGCATCCTCCTGGATGGGGCTCTCCAAAGCCCCAGCTCACCAAAGCAAGCCAGTCTGCAGACCATCCTGTCGCAATGTCCTCCTACTTGTGCCTTTCCCTCACTGCCTCTCCTGTGCATGGCTGCCACACATGGCGCAGCAGAGGCTCCCCTTGGAACAGTTTACTTCACACCCTTAAGTCATCCAAATTAATACTTGACCAGACAATGGCATTTTATTTCTAGTTGTTAAAATGCAGTAATTTGAATCAGCATCTGTTTTCAAACATTTACAATAAATCTGGATCCTGGTTCTGGAATCAATTTGTACTGTCGTCAATTTGACTAAAGACAGTAAAATTTAGCTATAAAAGGCATTTTTCTAGCATTGGGATATTCTCTAGATGGTAGAATATAAGACAGGAGCAGCCAGGAATGTGACCTATAAATTTCATTTTCTTGAATCTTTTTGAATATTGCATCTGAAATTATTTTTTGAAAATTGAGAAGAGAAACTACAAGCTTTTATGAATTACAGAAATTGCAAAAGTATAAAGGAAGGGCAAGCAAACCCAAACCCACATCTATTTGCAGTTTCTCCTTTCAAATCAGCCAACCAACAGCTAGATTGAAGAGAAAATAGGAACATTTGGTGTTTTACTCATAAATTAAAATAAAAATATATAATACAGATATGTGACTGAGTCATCCTTCCCCATTTTTCATACAGTTTGTTTTGTATTACAGGCTCTTCAGGACAGGGGCTGTGCTTCTATATTGTTGAAAAATGCTTAGTACAAAGAGGCTCTAATGATGTGTGGAGACTTGTGTTACTAAAATATTAATATTTTATACTTAACTTTAATATTTAATATTAACAATATCAAGAGCAGCAACAAGTATCTCTGGGGGGCTGTCATAGGTGTAATCTTGGCAAGTGAGGGAAAGCTCAGAAAGATGAAAGACTGGATTTTTAGACACTCATGCCTGCAGATCCATCCAAGCTACATGGAGAGGGCCCTCTTGGAATCCTACCCGCTGTACATGGTCGCTGCTATTGACTATATTTCCCACCACAAAATGCAGGCTTGACAAGGTCTGCATTGGCACTATGCAGCTTAAAAAAAATTTAAAAGGAAAATAATGCCTATACTCAACTGTGAACCATCATATGCTCTAGTGCAAGGGTTCTCATACGTTTCATGCAGGCACTGTCTTCTTTACCATGAGGTTAAGCTCCTCCCCACTCATCACTAAAATTATCATATGAAATTAGTGTAAGGAAGTTATTGAATGTCCTAATTTGATCTACCCAACACAAAAAAAGGGCCATCGTGTGCCCAGCTGCTTCTGATTCACAGTTCTGGACGTGGTGAAGCACATACTGCGCTTAAATCTGCGGCACAGGTTTCATGTCCAACTGAATCCCACTTACAGGCTACAGCTGTAAGTCAGAGATAGAAAAGACTGTAAATTACCCCTCTCCTCTCCTTGCTTCTATACGTGTTATTGCTCAGTGCTGTATGCAGTCTACTCTTAAAAAAAATTCTAGGACTTAGATAACTTTTTCCAGAGAAATGCTACGCTTATTTTATTCTCCAATCTATGTATTTTTCTAACATATATTGTAATTTCCCCCCCTTATTTCTATTATTACTGGCTATAGATCACTTTAAATAATTTTATTCCCTTTTCTGCTAATTGCACCTCTCTCTATTTGCCAGTTTCTCCATACTAGCTTGTTCCCCTCCAGTGTATTGACTTCTGGCAGGAATTCCTCATAACAAAACAAACATCCTCATGCTTACACTGAAACACAAGGCATCAAAATGAGGATCAACTAAACAATTACAATGCTGAATTCATAAAGCCATCCTTAATTCCAAACACACTTAGGAATAATCATATTCACCATGAACACAAAATGCACTAAAATTGTAAGCCTGAGTTAGAATACATTTTACTGAACCTGAATTTAATTTTATAGCAGAAGACCACTATTACTGCATGAAGAAGAGTATGCTGGCTTTACCTCACTAAATGCAGGATACAATTTCCTTGTAATCAAACACAACCCACCAAAAAAGAACTAATTCTTCACACATCCTGTACTGAAGAGCACCTTTACGAAAATGATTTCCCAATATTCCCTAAGGGTTCCCCAAATGCCACTTCATAAGCATAATTAGAGAAATAGTTCAAAATGCCTCAAGGTCAGACACTGAAAAATATACAGGAGAATTAAAATTTCTCATGGTGAAGAGTATCGGTCAGGATATCAGACAGGTCTAAAACCATAAACTTCTGTTGCATCATCTACATTTATTGTACATTACATATAAAATCATAGAAGTATGTTGGTTTTCATAAATTTAAGGGATCTTCCATAGAAAGTGCAAGCTTCTCAGGATATAAAGGCATACTTATACAAGGTTTGGTATTTGGAATATGTGAATAACCAAAAGGACAAGAGTGGAAAGCTGCACAAAAGATAGAAAGGTGTTCACTGAATAAATGAAAAGAGAGGTAATGGCTGAATTCCAAGCTTTATTATCCTTGTCTTTTTCTTTGTTTGTGGTCAGCTAAAATAGTTAATTTCAACTTTATTCTGCAGTTCCTTGCCTGAAAAACATCACTCACTGATTTTCTTTATGACTTGATAATAGAATGAAGAGTTTTCAACGCATCGATAATCTGTAATCAATACATTGGCCTTTCCATGACAAAGCAATGATGGCACATTTAGAGAGCAGTATATTAAATTCTGGTTTTGCTGTTACACAGAAACCCTCATCAAAATGAAAATAATAATAAAAAACCCAAGTTATAAGTAGACATGGAAAATAAGCATATTTCTCTTAGGCACAGATTCCTATGTTTATTTATAAAGAATGTAACTATGCCAAAAATAATATTTTTAACATCACAAATGAGGAATATTACTTCCATTTCAAAAGAAATGCCTCCCCCAATGCTTTCTCCAAACATTCAAATCCCAGCTTAATAAAAACAAATAGCATCCCTCATTTCTTCAAAATTGCATATTTGCTATCCAAAGGTTTGCTGTTCTAACAAGATACAAGCACTTTGAAATCCCACAATTATGTATTCATGTGCCAGAAGTCAGACACATCTTTTTTCACAGATGTGGGTGAATATAATAAATATATTTATAACTCTAAAATTTCAAGACCTTGCTTTCAAAGCATGAAAAAAGCATAATGGCAGATATTAAAGGCCACTGGAAACATCACAAAACCATTGTAAAGGCGAGATCTTATTCCCTTGGCATGTAATCTCCAGTCATTTGCAACCAATTCTAGTAGCAACAAGATACTAACTCATTTTTCAGTTATGTTTGCAATCTTATTTACACAGTGAAGCTACAGGTGATTTCTTACAAAGAAAACAGTTTAAAGAACAGCTCCAACAGCAAGTAATTGATGTTTCAATCCAAATTACAAATATTGTACACTTCAAATAGCTTAAACACACGAAATTAAATATGTATCAGAGGAAAACTTCGCACATCCTGCTTCCAAGAAGTAGTAAACTGAACATCACAACTTAAGCTGCACACGGTAGTCATTCACATACAATTAACCAGCCAACTAATTTAAGGACTATAAGAATGTATGTCTTAAAGTGACTTTTCATTTCTAAAATGACTCAGTAAAAAGAAAATGAAGAACTATTTATCATTAATAATTGAAACTGTATTGCATTTACCAGACTACGAGGGCCAACTTATTTTTTTAATATACTATAAAGTTTTACTAAGAATGTCCCTGAGGCATTTTTTGTTTTTCTTCATTTGACTGCTAGTTGCTAGGTGGTAGTCACATGCAGCTAGATCTCACAGAGCAACATTTAGAGGGAAATGACATTAGCTTTCAGTTCATCAGTGAAGATATATTTGGAATTTCTTACTTAGAAGCATTTAGTGTCACAATTATTCAGAAGCAAGATCTTCCCTATCACAGATCATTTAAAATAATACAATAGTATGAGGTCTCCCAAAAAAAAAAGTCTCAATTTGTTTCATATACCACTTAGGAAATTAGTTAAGTATATATTTGGTACCAGCTATTTAGCGTAAGACGACTTCTAATATGCATATGTAGAGGGTCTGGCAATAACATTTACATCAGACATTCTCAACAGCATGTATATATTTAGCGATATGATATGAGATGATCACCATCAGCAGTTTGAATTTGACATTTAAGATGACATTAATAGCAACACTAGAAACATGACAAACCTTGGGCAACAATAACGGAAAAGTAAAATGATGCTGTTATAATTAGGTTTCCAAAAATAAGCTCATCTTTCAGTCATATCCTTCTGCCACTGCACCTATAAGCCCTCCATGAAGCAGTACAAAAGCAGTACAAAAATTTTTGTACTGTTTAGGGCAGTTAAAAGCAACAAGACTAGAGTTCCCCAAATTATTCAGTTCACTTTGCCTGGGTATTAATGTATCATTTTACTCCTGCACAACAGTGACAAAAAGGCCTTCACCAAACACTGCAGGATGACACCTGCTGACACGCATTTTTTCCCCTCTGTAGATTTACATCATGACAGAGCATTTTAAAGATTTAACTTCATAAAGTACCAAATTCAACCAGATGAACATTATCATGGTTAAAACACAAAATAATTTCAGAATACATGAAATAATGAAGGTTACTTATCAAAATAAAGTTCACAAACCTGCAGGGCTGAGCATCTGTGGGGCCCGACATCTGCACTCTTCACCGCCATCTGGGGCCATGGCAGCAGTAACCATACAGCACTATTTGGCATACAACATAAAAACCAGGCCCATCAAGGTATTAGCGCTGTACATCGCCCCCACAAAAATGTCCTACTGACAACAGGCCGAACACAGAGAATATTCAAAGCCTTTTGAGGCTTCAGGAGGCTATGGACACTGCCTGTGGGATCCTAACCTCCGGCAGGAAAATGTAAGGAGATTTTGCTGATGTGGAAAGGCCTTGAAGAAACGGTTGTCCAGACGAGGACTTCCACCTTCTGTACAATATGGTCTATGCCACTTTGAGCCTATGAAAGCTTCTGATCCATTTAAAAAAAAAAAAAAAAAAAAAAAAAAAAAAAAATCTGGGTTGACACAACGTCCAGTGATCCCTTCCACAGCTGCCATTTTAAGGAAATAGTGTATCCCCCTCAAAATGGAGAGGGACCTCTGTTTTTGCGAAGCTGCTGAGAGCTAATAGTGAAACCACCTGCAGCACGGTAAGACACTATCATGGAGAATTTGGAAGATTCCTCCTCAGATTGTGTCAGGTTTGGTTAGAAAAAAAAGCACAATAAAATTCTCACGTAGAAATTTAAAGGGGGCATCGGCACTTATGAAATGCTTCCAGTAGGGGATTTGGGAGCATTTCTGAAATACTGACTGACAAAAACTCCCCGTACGCCAATGAAAGGGCCTGGTAAGAATTCATGGATCCAGCAACCTGCACCCCATGAAATGGCAACCAGTGTTTGCATGCTCAGTGTTAGCCTGGAACAAAGCCCCAGAAATGAAAGCACACTTGTTTGATTTAACTTGGTTTCCTAATCTACTCTCAACAAATATTAAGTACGAGGCAGCAGCTACTCTGAACCTGCAATTTATCTGGATTATCTACTCTCTTTACAAATATCTCCTACTTTACTAAGAATTAACTTTTACACATGGAGTTGCCTTGTTCATCCTGCACTCGATTAAGAGCAAGAGTTAATATCTCCCGACTGCAGCTCTGTCATCTAGTGAGAAACAGTGGATGATTCACTACAAACCAACAGTCAAGTACGAGCAACCTAAACAAAAAATAAAATGTTAAAAAGAAATTTAAAAAAAATCTCGTCACTTTTTTCTTGTCTCTTAATGTTTCCTCCCCTCAGCTGAATCAAATTACATTAAAAGTTCGATTTCTGAAAGCATTTTATATTAAAATTGGGAAATGAAGAGTATTGTGGAAAATATAAAATTTTATCTGCTGATAGTAATCTTAGCTTTATCAATAAACAGGTACCTCTCGGTGCACTAAAGCTGGTGTTTACCTCCCATCTAATTCTGCAAAACAGTTCATCATATTCTTAACTTTACACTTTTGCTGAATCTCAGCAAAGGCGATGAAATACAAACAATGCAGCAAAGATACAGTGTATCTTGGTGCTTTGCAGAAGAGGGATCCACATCAGACATTTCAATGCATTGCTCATTATTATTAATATGTTCTCTAAATAAAAACTAGTTCGTTTGCTGCCATATCACACTCTCTCCTTTACTATCAGTAAAATTAATTAAATAGTTGAAGCTAAACAATTCTGAAGATATTAGGGCATTATCTATTATGAAACAAACTGAACTTCAAGATGGAGACATTCATGCACTCGTTCAAAATTCAAGCAAGCTTCAGAACAACGACCAGTACAGGCTGAGTGATGCCAAGAGGCAGTGTGCTGTCCCTACCCACTGGTCTACAGGTACGCACATCAAGAGCATATTCCTGTAACACTGATAACAGGAGGTCTTTTAGCAGGGATTCACTGCCCAAAAAGGCTGTACAGCCTCACGTCACATCTAACAGCTCCCACTCTTAACAAAACCAAGGAACAAACCTGACCTCTCAAGACAAGTTTTAAATCAATTAGCAAGAGCCTGTAGTAAAACAACTAAAATGCAGAATGACCTGTCAGTGATACTGTTTATCAGATAAGCCTTATTTCAAACAGCCACAGTAGGTTTGAGCTGACGTTCTCCACTATTCATCTTCTCTTTTAAATATCCATTTGGTTAGTAAATAGTAAAGCTGCACTACCATAAACGAACGTGCTGGGACCGCACACTTTCCTTCTGCCCAGCTTTTCCTCCCTGGCAGGCTACGGGATTAGATGATATCTCTTCCCTGAATTTTGCCCTCTCACCATCTCTCTTGCAGACTTGTATGAAATGAATTGCTAGGAGAGAGCAGGGATGACTCAACATAAAACCTTTGGTTTATTAAAAAAAGAAAAAAAATTGAGCAATGAATTCTTTGTTCGTTCACTGTCCACTTTTGCCCATCATTGCCTGGTTTTGTTCAAGAGATTTTAAAATCACCGTAGCAGTAAAGTTGAGGGGCCAATGGCAAAAAGACTCGTACATTGAAAGCAAAGCAATTTTTTTTTTTTTTTTTTTAAATAAAGGTTTAGGCCTTTCATTTTTCATTCTTTCAAAATACTCCCTCATCATCTCTCATAGAAATAGGAAACTACCTGTTACTACAAACATGCACAATTATGAGTAGCAAATAATAGAAGTACACAAGTGGTACCTGAAGCCAAGCAATACAAATTACTCTTTTAAAGGAACAATAAGCAAATCACAGTATAGTTATAACAAAAAGCAGCATCCTTATAACCCATGAGTAACCAACTGTGGATACTGTATGACACTTACATGGCATCTAGCTATGCCAAAGTGATTGCAGACTGTCGTTTTTCCTTAGGGGTGTATGCTACAGAAGAACTGGGCAACCATTCAGCTCTGTGAAAATCAAGAAGCTTAGCTCATCTCAACTCTGCTCTAAAGACTAGCTATTAAAGGAGCCATGTTATTTAAAAGCGCTTGCCTGCATGCACCTTGTGCAGCTCTTTCAGAGGTGTTTTTAAGGAGGAAATAGCCCCTGAAAGCAGGAGGGGGACGAGACTGAGCGGCAGGGTTTTGGGGAGGGGACCGACTCCAGTCCAGATTGTACTGCAGCATGTTTTTCAGGCAGGACCGTGCTCCTGTGCTGCCAGGGCACAGTAGCAGCAAGCCACAGAGTGCAAACTCACAGAGCGACTGGGATAGACTCCTTTTATTTTTCTGCGGAGAAAGCCCCTACAGCTGCTCGGGTTTACAAGTCTATTGTAGTGATTTTTTCCTCACAGCAATCACACAAATGTGCACAGTAAGCATACTGAGGCTCAAATAAGAGCAGGACAAGTTCACTCTCATATCCCACTGGGTAGCCCGAAAAGTAAATAAATAGCAAATACACTGCAAGTCAGCACCAAAACCTTCACTTTCACTGATACTGCAGCCATCAATGTACATGTTTAACTAATATGACCATGCCCAACAGACATTCCAAGTGCAAGGAAAAAACCTTGAAGAACAAGAGATTGAGGTGGCGCAAAAAATCAGATATCACACCACAGTAACTCTGTCGCCACAAATGCTTTCAGTTGAATGCTAAAAAAGATGCAAAATAGGATGCAGGTTTTTAAAAGATCACAGGTATTAGACATCAGTGCTGCAAACAAATGCTGAAGTTATAGTTTAAGGCTGAGCTATTCTCATGGTCTGCCACCAAAAAGGGGACACCCCACTCTACCTTCCCCAGCCAGCCATTCCTGCCCCACCCCCCCACACTACCCATCTATCTGCATGGGGAGTTGATTTGACTTGCTAACCCAACAGAAAACTATGCCCTTTTTTCCCCTACCTGTTTTCTTCTGGTTATGTTTTTTTGTTAGCTCAAGATTGGCTCAAGCCTTAGAGTGCGACCCTACCTCAAGATTTAGGGTAGTAATGGAGGAACAACTTTCCTTTCTTATGCTCTCCTGTCCTTGAGCACAGATCTCTTGGAAAACCTTGTCTGTTACGCTCATAGGGGGAGCTCCTATATAATAGAAAGGATTGGAACCCTTGTACAAAATCTTGTTCCACTTGCAAAAACTGAGTCCCTGCAAATTTGGGTTAGTAAAGAACTTGTCTGTTCTAGTACCAGACCCTATGGTTTGCATTTCTTACACTGCTGGTGTAGATGGGGCCTTTGCCAAAATTTTATTGACATAAGCAGGAACCGTACTTCATACCTAATATTATCAACTAGCAGGACAGAGTAATAGGGCAATGCTTGATAAATGTAAAGCCTTGGGTAGCCTGCAGGTCTGCAGAGCAGCTAGAAGCAGCAGTGTGAGCTGCTCTGAAACTGTGGGTGACAAACTTGAGAAGCAGTTACGAGTAAATGGCGAGCTAGAAACTAAAAGAAAGCCACCTTAAAACGGTATCCTCAAAGATACTGGAAGTATGAGGGTTTTGTTCAGATCTATGCAGCACTGCAGTTATTTGGGAAGCAAGCAAAGTTCAGTTGGATATCTTCATTTTCTAGCACACCACCCACCTTTATTTGCAAACAAAACCCAGTATTTTATTTCATGCCAGTCATTCTATGCTCCTGGTCAGGTTTTGAAGCAAAAAGATAAGTAATAATAAAGTAGTTCTAGAATTGGGATACTGAAATTGTAACTGCTCAGATATACGCCCATCATTTATGATTCGCTCTTAATAAATATTTTCCTTTTAGGATTCATCTTATCTACTTCACAGATACAGACTTTGTGCAAGAATTTTGGGGTTGTTTTTTTATTGTTTGAAGAAGGCAAAGCTAGCCAATTACAATGCTAATATGCAGTTCTCATAATTAGCCACAACCGCCACAGTATCTCTTTAGAGGTGCTCACAGGTAATCTGAAAGCATTTTGAAGCCAAAAAGTATTACTAATTGAAATGTTTCAAGGCTCATAGCTTTCCTTTAAGAATGCAAATTTAATCTTAGAATAAGTTACTTAATAATTATCTGAAATTTGAAGAGGATTTGATCCTCCCTCCCACAGCAACTTGAAAGCGCAAAGCATAAACATATAGGTTCCAGTGCAAAGTGCCAAGGTCCTGGTTCCTCAAGATAGCAAGTAACTACCTTTCATTTCCTAAATCAGTATTTTCCAACCTTGCCCTCCACACCAATACTGACTTCGGATTAGGAAAGGCCAGAACTGAGCTGAAAAGCAGTAACGGTAAAAGGAGATGCACCAAACACCACATCAGCAGCTGCTGTGGATTAAGTAGTGAGGAACTTCTTTAAAGTTAATCCTGCAACCCATCCTGCTCCTGCTGAAGCCAGTACGTACAAGTCTCACAGGACAGCCTAAGCACAGCTTTTTCCCCTCTATCTGGTGACACTTACTTCACCCAAGACAGGATCTATATGGAAATCTGCGGTCCCATGTCAGTACGTTTTCTAGCAGGGCATTGAACTGAAAGGCAGGTTGACGGGTTTTTTTGTTTCCTGAAAAGGAACGGAGCCTATCCCATAATCTCGAGTTTTCACTGAGACTAAACCAAACTAAACAAAGAGGTGATTATCAACTGGGGAAGAAAGTCAGGATGGAGAGGAAGGTTGGAAGAGGGGAGACATTGCTGCTCACATCTCCCTGAAACTGCAGAGGTGCCCCAAGCCTTTCTCTGGCTCTCCCCTATATCCCCTTTAAACCAGTGTATATTGCTTCAAAATACCTCTAGTTGTCAAGCCACTGGTCTGAACCAGAACTAAGCAGTCCGTCCAGTCACAGATGAGCCCAAGCCAAAAGCACTGCTGGCACCAGTGAGATGGTAAAGAGGCACCAAAAAGAAGCCCAAGTCTGGGGTGAGGAACAAAAAGATGCAACTCACCGACCAACCAAGCAACCAAAGAAGTCCACAGGGAAAAAATAAGGAAGTAAAAAATCAGAGCAGGTATGGAGGAGAAGGGATAGGAAAATTAGGAAGATTTCAGAACAAGACGTGGAAAAAAAACCACACAGCCTTCAGGCCATTTCAAGTGAGCTTCCAGCATGAAGTATGTTGGGCAGCATCTTTCCTCTTGTGGGGCTGTCCCCCTACACCAGTAAGAATGGATAACACAGTTAACAAAATGCAATCAGGGAGTTAAGCACAGGTCAGAAATACACATCCAGCTGCCCCTTAGTGAAATATCACCCTGCCCAGTACCACACCAGTAAGGAGAGAGTATAAAAGAAAACTGTACCCCAGGCACCAGAGGTGACGGAAAGAGGGGGAAGGCGTTTGCTTTTCCTGCTGTATGCTATCTGGCAACTACTTTGTTCAATATGAGGAAAAAACAGCAGTTATTTTATTTGATCGTTTTTATACAGATGGTGTTTTTGTATTAAACTAATGAATGCATAGCACATTAAGATATTAAATGTAAACTGCATGCATTGAAGAGGTTTTAACTTGAGGACGTATTGCTATTTTCTTCTAATTTTAAACATATTTTAAGCATATTTCTGATATAAACACAGGCCAGCTCACTGTGCTACAAGTAATTATACAAACTCTAAAACATCACCTTGTTCCAGCTACTTGGATTTGTCCTGGTTTTTTTTTAAACCCATGATTTAAAAAAATCAAACACAGGCAAATCCTGCCAGAAAACGTTCTCATAACAGAGACAAGTAATGCCTACACCAAGTACATCTGAAACAAGAGCTTGCTATCAATGCCTCTCTCAGCTATGCTAGCCACCCTGAGAAACAGCATCTACTACATAAAGCAGTAGCACAGTGTCCATGGGTCACCATTAGATAAACCTGTAAATCCAGATACTTCACCCTTATTACAGCACAGCAACATGAACTTCAACTTTCATCCTCCTCCTCCATGTGCTACAAGCCTCCACCCTATCCCAGGCAGCCAGCTGAATCAGAGTTAAACCAGAATTTAGCTCAGAAGGGTTTTTTTGCACTGAAAAACTTTAGGGACAAAACTTAGTTTGAACTGCCAATATAGTGGAGAAAAGACTTTCAGGGCTGGGTATAACTGTGATAGTGCGTGCAGAAGAAAACATAGCACACAAAAGCTCAGCTTCTCTCTGCAAGCACCTGTTTTAAGTCACTAGAGCACCCCTATAGCAAACTCACTACATTAAAGAGGATAGGATAATACTTCTTTGGTTTAACTGACAATGTTTGTATGTGTGGCCACTGTCAGTATTTTCTTTGCATAGCCAATTAGGTTTTTTTCCTTGGTTTAAAATACCCGCACGAAGTTCCCAGGGAAAATAATAATGTGAAATAGTTCACAAAATATTTACCACTTAGAGCTTATTATTTGTTATAAAAACTGCAAGAAAGAGATGAGCATGCATGTGATGGTAGACTAGTTTTCCTAATAGAAATGGGGAAAAAAGTAATGACACCTCTAAACAAACGCATTTATGCCAGTAAACGTTCTACCATAGATACAATTATATCATCATCAGCAGAAGCAGAACTCAGTTAAAACTACAGAAGCAAAAATTCTTTCAGTGAAATAATGGATGCTTCTACCACTGTGAATGGGCGGCAGGGCTTGCTGATACACCTCTGCTGACAAACATTTTGGGAAAAGTAAGCCCGTAATGTGTGTTCCTGTAAGAGCTATGGTCTACCAGAAGTAAGAGCAAACAGCTTATGGTTTTTTTTCATTATATCCTTAACATGTTCTATGCAATAATTCTAAACTTACAAGCTCTCACAAGAAGCGATCCACTGTTTCATTCTGGAAATCCCTCTGCAGTAGCCAGTTAAGATCTTTTACAGTTAAAAAAAGGTGCCACGGTTTTAACATATTCTTGGTATTTACAAACTTTAAGTTTGTAATCAAAATGCTGTTAACTCCACATACTAACAAATGCATCATTTTACAGTATTGATGTAAATTTACACAGGCTACTAAACCACATATTCTTCAACAATTTTAAGATTGTTTTATGCTATATTCAAGAATCCAGTGTCTGCAATTCCTCTCACAGCTCTACGGCATGAAGAAAAATACTGTCTACTCAAAATATTTCAGCTGACTAGTCTGACTTTCTAACTAGTCGATTTTTTATACCTATTCATGCAGGAATTTTGGCATTACACAAAACACCTTTTAGAAATGATGAAAGGAAAACATTTTTCTTGTCCTTGGAGACCTACACATTTAAATTCTGTTCATTACTAATGAACATAATTTTATTACCCATTTTCCTCTCATATTATCAAAGATTATTTATTTTACTGGCTACAGATATGAGTTTTAACATCTTAACATGTAGGATGCAAGTTTAAACATCAGTCACAGACAAGTATGAAAACTACTACTCAGATTATGTTTAAATTTTACTAGGAAATATAGGAGGAATGTGCCTTACCAGGATCAGGCATATCCCATTATATTTGGATTTCTAAGTCTCTTGGGGTTAAACCGTTCAATATTCTCTAAGGGATGGCAAGGACTACTGCTTTTACTGTATTTATTGTCATAAATATTATACCTATTTGTGATTTGAAACGTAGCCACACTTGTAACCTGTTGCTATCCTATAAAATTAGCTTGTAGTCAGCTGCCTAATAGTGTTGGTAGTATTTTATTATTCATACATTACAAAGAAAATAACCACTTGAAACATCCTTTTCCTTTATGTGAATGAAGAGTTTAAAATATTCCCATTATCCCACTTCCTGCAAAACTGCTTTCCAGATCCTTCAAGGATGTTTCGTGACAGAAAAAAAGCCAAAATGCATTTGAGTGCTTGCGATCAATTATGAAGTATGAACGACAGAAGAGGATGCCTCAGAACAACAGTAACAACTCTCTCAGTAAATGGCTTCTTCCCCCTTTCTCAAGGCTTTCACAGAATGAAAAGGATAACAATCCTCAAACGCTGACCATCTGAATGGTACCTGCAATTAACATCACCATAACTCATAAAATAAACAAACAAACATTTTGTTACCTTACAATTTTAAGAGTTCCCGACCTGAAAAGGACTAAGCAAGGTATTAGACACATTATACACAAGCAAGATGTCTGTTTCAGGGAACTCTACTCCAGTAGACAGCACTTCAAAGTTTACAGATGTTTGTAATAAAGACATAAAAAGCAGCAAAAATCTGATTGCTATTTTCAAATACACTACCTCTTTAAAAACTGATTTACTCTTGTAGGCATGTGAAGACCTGCTAGTTCTGCAGCTGCAAAAATCGCAGGGAATTAGTCTACAGAAGCAATGCGTCTCAGTCATAATCTCCTTCTGAAACATGAAAATCTAAAGGTGCTTATTTCTGATTTTATTGCATTTTAAATATTAAGTTATTACAGCAGCTCCTGGCATTCCTGTGCTGGAGCGGTCATTTCCACTATGCACTCCGTTTCTCAAGCATTTGTAACTTAGCAGTTTTAATTCACATCTGGCTGAAATTTGGTATACTAGTCAGCTTGCATACAAATTTCCTCTGAAAAGGTGTGGGGAGGAAAAAGCTTCAGATTTCTTCTAGCTTGTTAACTTTAAGAGTCTAAACTATTTTAATAAATGATTATAAATTGAAATATTATTAGAATATTTTATTTTAATATTTAATGTCTCAGTCTAACAGTCTGGATTAGTGGTTTCCAATCTAAACTGTACCAGAGCTATGCTGGCCCTGTGCCTTCTTAGGTAGCTCTGTGCCGCAGTGTGGAACTGGGGACACCGGGGTGTCTTTGCAGAGACTAACTGTACTAACTCAACAGGAGCAGTTTAGTGCAAGCTTGAGTGCGAGCACTGGCATACAATCATCAATAACTTGTAACTGACAGTGGTTTTCCTGCCTTAATTTCGGGCTCTGACCAGCAGTGCTCTCCCAGATAACACCCACCCAATTCAGGGAAGGGTATGGACCAGGGACTGCTCCCAACAGGTCATATGAATGAGGTCCCTGGGCTGTTGGTGAAGGGCATGTGCACATCAGTGATGCTTGTGCCTTGACAGTCATAAAACAGGCCTTGGCTTGTTCCCTTTGTTAGTGTAGACAGAGACTATGCACCTGTCTCTCTTCCTCTACAATCTAATTTTACTGTCTACAGTGAAGAAGAAAGGCACCTGGCTGGTCTCTTCTCTCCCTTTTCATTGCCCTCTTCCACCGCATGGCAGGATTTGGGAAACCTGAGGAAGGAGGGAACGCCTCGCGGCTGTAGCTGCCAGCCAGCAGCACACACCACCCTACAGCTGCAAGCAGTTCTCAGCAGGCAGACAGAACCGATACTTTCCAATACTTCTCAAGTATTACTGCTTTGCCAGGCTTCTGGATTTATCAACATCGATGGCCTTTTACCTACTGAATTCTAGGACACTTTTTAACTGTTTCTGACAGCAATCAGGTACAATGCTGAAGAGTCGCTGTGTTATAGCCATGGACACAAGTGGAACATCAGCCAGCTGAGTGCAGGGGACTCCTTCCCTTGGCTAAAATGCAAACCTACACAGATGCAGGCATATGCTGTTTCAGACTAACACAATTTAGTCTACAAATTACGTTAATAAAGGTTACAATTTCTATACAGACTATACCCAATAAACCTACTTCCATGGAACTATGGCAATTCACAGTCTGCTGAAATAGGACCCACAGTACATTTTCATAATTCTTAGTAAAGACCCCCACGTAGTTTATCGCATACAAGTTTAATACTGACCACATTTGGCACAAGAACACACATGGAAACTCCACCCACATATAATATTGCATGCAAAATGACAGGAAAAAAAAAAATCAAAGAACAGATTCTAGCACAAGCTCTGCTCTACGCTGCAGAGAGAAACCCAAACATTCAGAAAGACTGATTTGTTACCTGTTATTTTATGGGGTACAGTCATACTACCGGAAACAACGGCAGACAATATACAAGCAAGGTGAAGAATGCTCAGCTCTGCCCGGTTTCACTGAGATCACTGCAAGCAAAACCAATTACCTCAAAGGCAAAACCATAACTTTGTCTGATGTAGGTTTTTATTTTTATTCTTTTTTTCACCTCATGTAACTGGTTCTGCTGCCATGGCTCTGATCAGCAGTAAATTAGGATTAGGTAGAAAGGACTAGGATGAGGGGGTAATGTAAAAGCTGGAGGGCAAGAATGAGAAAAGAGAATTGATAAATAACACACAGGTCTTTTCTGTGAAAAGCTGTCAGAGCTGCTGAGGAATAACTGGAAATACTATCCAAATTCCACTGATAGAAAAAATCATCTGGGGAGAAGGGTTTACATCCAGAGAGGAACCGACTGTCTGAAAAGTCTGTTTGAGATTCCTTGACCTCAGGGGAAGACGACAGTGGTAAATACTGGGATCTTGCACAAATGAGCAATAGCAGGGCTTGCACAATAAGACTATTTGAAATGCTCTGAAGATGACTATTTAATGTCATGAACCTTACTGTATGTTTTGGAGAAAGGACAGCTGTTAAAAAGAAACTCTCCTGGCAACAAAATACATGCCCAGCTCCATAAACCAAAATGGTCGATGGAGGAGCAAAAGAAAAGGAAGATGGGGGATGAAAAGAAAGATTCTGAGGTACTTGTAGGCTATGAAAAAGACTCAAGTATTGACAGTGCTTTCGGCACACTTGTCAAGGAAAAGTGAGATCTTCTTCGGCACAAGATCCGTCAGCTCACTGCTTGTCTCTTGGTTGATGGGAGAGATCTTAAGATTCAGTATCATTACAAGACAACGGACAAGCGCATCTGTGCAGTGACCTTCCTGGAGTTATCTGATGAAAAAGCGAGTTCGACAGAGGGAGAAGGCAGAATTACATTTTCAAACCCTGACTCTATGTGTCTGCCTTCAAAAGGCTTCTCTTCTGGATGGGCACGTGGAAACACCCACACATACAGATAATCCTCCCACTTTATGGCAGAACACGATTGGTAAGTACCAGGAGAGTGCTGAGAAGGAAGCAAGAATAGTTAAACAGAAAGAAAATATAAGAAAACTCTTTATACTACAAAGGTGAAGGGCACTTCCATCATATAGGCGAGTAGATAAATAGGGCAAGTCTGTGAGGAACAAGGGGAACTTGGCACGAATGAAAAGGGAGATTCTCTCTCCGTCTGGATGCTTCTCCATGCTGAGTACACACTCTGACTCTACAACCCAGGGCTAAAGACCACACCAAAACATTGTTGTCAGCTGGCAGCTTTAAAATCCTGACTGACTGAAGTAAAAGGTCTCAGAAAGTACTGCTTACCCAGGGGTAATGCGCTTTCTTACTGATATAAAAGTTGTGAGGAGACACAACTATGAGATGCTTTCCAGCTTCGAAGACAGAGGTGACAATAGGAAGAGGAACCCTGCTCTCTCCTTGGGAGATCACCTACATGTTGAAGAATAAGAGATCATCGGTCGCAAAGTGGAAGTTAAATACATCTACGTTCAAAATGGCAACATTTAATCAAACCTTAGGAACAAAAGGTGTAAAAGCCACATTCTGCTGTAAAACAAATAATATTTGTTCTTTCAGAAAATGGGACTTCTATCAATTGTGCTGAGATATCTTCCATAACCTGTAGGGTGTTACCATTACAAAATGTGTCTTGATATGCAGCTGATATTTTTCTGGTCCTTAATTTCAGTTTACTGCATCTAGGTATACCACCTCAGTCCACACGGTCTTTAAAAATCTTGCAGATGGTTCTTCCATCCGTGCAGATCTGTCATGTGACTATGCTATATAGTTTTTCTTTCTTTTCATCTTTTCTTTTAAATAATTCCCTCTAGTCTCTAATAATTTTTAATGCTCTGCTGTGAGTTTCAGCCAATTAACCTATATCTTAAGGTGCTCAAATTTGGATCCAGTTTTCCTGATATCTTCTTCCCTTGTCTTTTGTACATTTGTTTTAAAATTCCCTTAATAATTATGCCAATGCCTGTACGGAAAGCACTATAAAAAGTACAACTAGCACGGAGGTCTTTTCAGAGCCAGAAATTTAAAATGACACTTTGTTCCAAATCAGTGTAGTTTTCCACCAAAGAAAGAAACCATTTTTGAATGAG
Source organism: Aptenodytes patagonicus (assembly GCF_965638725.1). Lineage (NCBI taxonomy): Eukaryota > Metazoa > Chordata > Aves > Sphenisciformes > Spheniscidae > Aptenodytes > Aptenodytes patagonicus. The sequence goes on from NC_134952.1 coordinate 38,374,070, forward strand.
AAAAGACAGTTAAAAAGGAGTGAGAGGAAGATGGACAGTTGAGAGTACTTTGATTAAATGCTTAAATTAATGTGCAATAGCTGAAATTTTACTTTTGTAAGCTTTTAAGGCATCAGTATTGACTGCCATTACAAAGAATAAGTGACATAGGAATTTAAGCATTAGTTACACATTTTCTAAACTATTTGTTTCCAGCTTAGCCACAGGCCTCCCATGGTTTGAGTATCTTTATAAAAACATAAATACACACATGTTAAAACAAATAGTGTCCCCGTTGCTAAGGCTGGAAGTTGGCTCGCCTGTCCTCATAGTAACTTAAAAACAGTTTAAAAAGTAGTAGAATAAAAGCTTGCATGAATAGAAAACAATTATTATCATTAAGAGATCCTTAAAGGCAGGTATATAATAGTCAACATTCAGATCACCTTAATATCCAATTTAGAGATATTTCTGTACCTCCCAAGCCAAAGGATAAACTCTTAGTACTAAAATTTGCAATTATTAGAAAAGTTCATTTCAATGTTCAGCCTCTAATTCGTTATCTTTAATTAAGAAAAATCAGATTTCAAAGCAACAAGAGGAGACTGTGATAAAGCTATCTGAAGTACTCACTGGCGGGGATAAAGCCAGCAGAGAGGTGGCTGTCATAAAATAGCCAAATGGCTTTTTCCACCTCCATCAAGGTCACTTTACTGATGATGTGCTCAATAAGATGATAATGCATTTAACCACTTTCCTTGCATCTGACTTCGACCTTATTGCAAATCCAAATGGCCTTGTTTAACTACCCTGGCCTTTCAACATTTCCCTGAACAAAGACAATTAAGGAGATATACTGCCCCCTACTATCACAGGAATTGAAAGACAAATAAACTTTTAAGAGCACAGCCAGGTGTCTATTGCATTAATGTACAATGTTTAAGCAGGGGGTAAAATGAAATAATGGTTAAATAATTATAAAAGGTTAACAAAGTTAACTTTGTTACATAAGGCAATTCTGTTTTATTTAAAAGAAAGAACATAAAAGGCTTTCCAGGCTACTTTTTACAACTCCCTGGACAACAGTCTTTTCTTTAATGCAGTTTCTGACTAAAGAGGAAAAATGTTCTGCAAAAATTAACAACGCTGAAATTTCTGCAGATTTGGAAGTGGCTGTATTTCATACATGGGTACAATAATTTTTATGAAAAAGCAGGTCTATATGATTAAACCTAGAGCTGCTCTAATAAAAGCATTTCCGTTCATTTTTTCCATTGTGTGTGGTCAGCAACTATACTAGAGATGCAAATTAAAGTAGTTTAAAAATTAGTTTGGCAGTTATGACAATTTGGAAGCTTAAGGTAATGCTTTCTTATGATTTATACAACGATGAAAAATGACCAAATAATACCATTCTATAATAGCAGTTACTTTCTTCTTTAATTTTTATTCATATATACTCTTGCATCCCAAAGCATTCTCCAGGACACAAATTCTTCTTCATACCAAGAAAAAAAAACACCCAATATGTCAAAAAGACTTGGACTAATAACAGCTGAAACAGGATGAAAAGAATAAAAAAGCAGGCAAAGCAGTTGGGTGTTGCATGCAAGAGATCTTATTTTAGATTAATCTTTTTTTCTTCTAAATCTGTTTTTCTTTTAAGCATCTTAGAAATATTGTTGTACAGGTCTGAATCCTCTGCAAGAGCCAGAAAAAGGCAGAAAAGCAAGTTGTATGAGAAAGATAAAAACACATAGCTCACTGTTGACATGACACTGGATATGTGAGCTTACTGCTACTGCAAAAATTGCTGTTCCTTTGCCACAGAAAATACAGTATGCAGAAAACCTGTTACATGTATTTAATCAGTTTTACCATAATGCAGATCTTCAGAAACAACAACATCTACCTTTGCCATTTTGTCAGGCCACCATGACTTTGAGTTGTAGACGTAGTTTGTCCAAATTTCAAAGCATTCAGGTATTTGGCTAAATCTTTTGCTGTAACACTACTTAATCCAGACTCAACTCCTGAATTCTGAATACACCAGGATTTAAACCTCCTGTAAAGATACCTTCTACTACCCAATACAAAAATCAGTGCTTCTGCCATCACTGATTATCACGTCAAATACCTGAAGTTTGCAATGATTCATATACTATTGCTATGCAAAATCCTTTCTGCTGTATATAACAAGTCATAAACAAGCCTTTCACTCCGAGCTAGGTCTCGAAATTGCAACCCTGTGTTTTGTTTCCCGTGTAGGTCCCACTAGAATGATACACTGTCTCCAGATATGAGAACTCTACCACTTTCTTACATTTAAAGGACTTCCTTCATAAACCATCTACTTTATAGCAGTTTATACAAAACAATTATTTCCATTTCAAGTTTGGATAAATGGTTGCCCTAGCCAGTCCCAAAAGAAGGCTACGTACCTTGTTGTTACCCCCAGCGAGTTCTGAAGTTTCCCTGTATAACTGCACTTTCAATTCTTTCAATGTTAGGTAAAGAAGGTGAATGATTATTTTCCATTCATTCAGAATATTTCAGCCACCTACCTATTCTGTTCAGAATTTAACATGGGCGAAGCTTGCTAAAGGAACGGAAGTGCCATGTTTTCCATTTGCCCCTAACATTTAAAAAGCTTAATTTATTTAAGTTGGAAAACTACAGAAGCATTTTATTAGTACAGTTACTTTATTCCATCCCGACTCCTTATTTTGTATAAAAATCCTCAAGTGTTCAAACCTAAAAGATGTATACATCTTCAAACCATTAGTGAGGTCACCAGCTCACAGCATCATCCCTCTATACATCACTGAACATACAGAAGCCCTCTTGCTATTCTGAAATGCATAAATCCGTAACTACCTCTTGAGAAAATCTTTCAAACCCACACAGAGTGAAGCCTATAGCTGTATCTGGAATGAAATAACCAGCAATAATAGCTCTGTAGACATGCAGAAAAGACAGGAAAGCTAATGTCTTTTCTCATTTGGAAAACAATACAGTGCAGTGTTATTTTCTGATATCACTACTCAAATGCCTACATTGTATAAAGCGTACATATTGTGACCTTTTATTTTTCCTTATTTAGTTCAACAAGTGAATTGGGATGCAAAACAAGTTACAGAAAGAAAAGTTGTAAAGTCTGATCTCATAATTGCTTATCAGATCATTTCAGTAATTTGGTAAGTCATGTTAAATCTTCATAGATGCACGTTAGAAATGCAAGAATACAGCCCAAGACAAACTTTTTAAGTTGGATCAGTTTACATGATACACTGATGGGTGCTTAGCAGCATTCTTATTGTGGACCTTTAAAATGAACACATAACTGACATGGCATTTTACATTTTTTTATAGCATCAATTATCAATTTTTTAGACAGCTACCACATCAGCTGCTTTTCTTCAAAAGGAAAAAAAAAAGTATCCCAACCTGCATGGAATGTATTACTTCACGTGTTCTCAATTCTACTGCAAAAAGGTTAGAAAGTAAAAATGACAAGTAAGCCAAAACCATCTAAACATTAAATGTTTTTGTAAAGGTTCTGCTGTTGTAGGTTTCTTGCTAAATTGTAACATAGCCTTTTTATAACTCCTTGAAAGAAAAAAAAACAAACCTATACCGTGACACATATGAGGCCATTCTCCACATAGAGTTGCAGAGCTATTAATCAAAAAATTTTGTAACATCTCATTTGTAGTTACCGAGCTGCTTGACAGTTTTGAGCCCCAATCTGATGGATAAAAAAAATGGTAGGCTACATTTTCTGTCCTGGTTTGAACACTTTCCCCTTCCCAGGTTTTACTCAAATACTTTCACCTGAACTTACTGAAGATATATTGAAACATTTATCTTTTGGGAGAAAGAGGGAAAAGCAAACTACATCAACTACATGCACACCACCAAGAAGTTCAGGGAAATAAACCTAACCTATTTAGTACCATTATGCAAACTTACAAATTCTTATCTTAATGATAGCCTGTATTTAACATCAGGCAATCAGATCCTTGTGTCTATTAAGCAACTGATACACTTTCTAACAGATAGTGGACTCTTACCATCTTCAATAACTTTTCCACACATTTTTAGTGAATTCATTCTGCGGATTAGAGAGCTTAGGAGAGAAGGTGCTTCCCTTCCTCTCCCTCCATTGTTCTCTACCTTCAAAGCTGGTAACATCGAGAGCAGCTCAGTCTTTGTCTGGGGGTCTGGTAGTTCACATCCTAAGTTTCTCTCCCCATCGCTGGAATATTGGAAGGCAGGGTTTCTGAAAGCTTTCCACAGTAACGGCCAGAAAACAGGCACAAAGTTAACAAAGGGGAGCTATCACCGCAAAGTGCCAGGTTTGTTTATTACTGGAGCAGATCAGTATTCCCCCAAATCTTCAAAGTTCAGATTTTTTGTTTAATAAACTGTTAAAAAAAATGGCAAATGGGCTAAGTAAGGCGAACATAAGCTAAGATGGTTTAAAACAAAACAAAACAATCTACAGACAAATGGGTAGTTCAAATTCAGACTCACGTGAATTAACAGGAAAACTAAAACGCAGTGGGCACAAAAGCTGCAATGATACGTTCATGCACTGGAATACAGACATTATAAATCTAAGTGAATTTAATTGCTGACATACCTTTCTCAGTTTTCCCCCCCCCAATCATTCCTTAAAGTCTACTCTAGCAATTAACAAACAGAGGTCTCCGGATGGCTCACTGAAACGTTTAAAGCTGGGGAACAAAAGGTTTATTTTAAAAATGAAAACCTTGGCTTGTACAACTCCAGACGTGAATCTGCTTTCAATTACTGAAAGTATTTCCACTTCAGTGAAAAAGGATCAAATCTTCAACTACACCATCTTTAGGCAATGAATTTGATTATATTAAGCTTTGAGAATACAGAATGACTTTGCGACACAACTGTATATTCTATACGTATCATTTATTATGTATACAAAAAAGAAGGAGCTAGCACTTTAAATGAGAAGCAGACAGAAATGTGGCTGCTCACAGCAGCACTGTACTTCCATACCGCAGCTCTGCTTTAGGGTTGTTTTTTTTTTCAGGTGCCCAGATAAATGTCAAAGATTACACGAAGCTTTAAATGAAGGATTTTACAATCCTTTAGAAATGAACCTAGGCTGATTTTTTTTCCATACTTTTATTTGCATAATTTGCACTGTTGTAAAGTTACGTTTGTCTTTCTAGACTTTCGAACCAGCACAATCTCTTCCACATCCCCCCCCAGCGCAGCAGGTATCGCAGCCTCCAGGAAGCATAACAATCAGAAGTACTTTATACTTTTCCCATTAGACAAGCATAACAGAGTTAGGCGAGGGAGCTCAAAGGCTTACACTCTGCAGCCAGATGCAACGCCTCAAATGCAAATTACGCAAAAACTTCTCATTTCTTACATCTCCGATTCCGCAAATCGATCCTACCGCATCCCAGCCAAACACCGGGTCGGGCTCTTTTAGCAGCAAGGCAAGAAACGGGAGAAAAGCGGTTACCTCTCGGCTTAGCAATACTACAAACACAAGACTCGCAGTCCCCGGCTACCCGGCGGCTCCTCGCAGGGCTGCCCGAGCTGCGGAATGAGCCAGCGCCGCCCCCGCCCCGCGCCGCGGGGGTGCGGCGCCACCTCCTCGCGCCCGCGCCCGCCCCCGCCCCGCGCGGCCCCGCCCCGCCCCGCGCCCCACCTCGCCGCGCCGCGCCGCTCGGCCCCGTCTGTGGCGGCCCGCCCGGCGGAGCCCCGCTCGCCCCCGGCCCCGCGATAGGCTGAGGCGGCGGCGTCTGCTCCCCGGCGAGGAGCGGGGGCCGGGCCTGGCACCGCGTAACCCTTTCGGGGCCGCGGCGGCCGGTTCGCCGCGAAACGGCCGTGAGCGCTTACAGCCGGAGGTCGGCATCTCCGGGGAAAGGCAGAAGGATCCTTCCCGGAGAGAGCGGAGAGCAGAGCCGCCGCCGCAGCCCTCTTTGTACGGCCGTCACGCGGCTTACAGGCGGGCGAGGGGCCGCGGCCGCTCCGGGGCCGCGCGGCTTGCAGGGATTTATCGCAAAGCAGGGATTTTCCGTGACACAAAATAAACTTTATCTGCAGCACTCCTTCCCGCACGAATTGCCACCGCAGTCTGTAAAGCACTTACGGAAACGCCGTTAAGTCGGTACTTCCAGAAGGCGGGTTCGCGTTTGGATACGCACGCCTGCTTTCTATCACTAAGCGCGAGAGCCGCGCTCCCCCGCGCCGGCTGAGGAGACCCTCGGCAAAGCAGGGCCTGGGCCAAAGCGCAGGTGTTCGCGCGCAGATGTTACAACCGACCCTCGCATCACGCGCCACCTGTGCTTGAAGGGGAACAGAAACACCTCCCCCTCCATTTACCACCTTAGGAGATAGTTCCTCTCCACATCTATACGGGCATGAACGTAATAAACTCGGCTTACTTCAAAATACTCTACTTGGCAATCTATAATGAAGTCCGCTCCTAATGAAGCCCTTGGGGTTGGCAGCCTCATCTGACTGGACACAGAATCGGATGCATTGCATTATGCATCACAGCTGTCAGATAAAGCTATCAAATAATAGAGACAAAATACAGCATTCACATTACTCACCATTAATTTCTGAAATACTGTAGAGAGCCAGAACAACTAGATGCCTACAAAATATGCAGATACAAATGTACTCATTCAAAATAGAAAATCCTATTCTCAGCTGGTAATCAAACTTAAGTGAGTGCCTCTGTCTTTAGTAAAAGAACCAGATTTTTAAAAACTATTTTTTTTTTAATTACCCCCTTGTGGAACACGGAAATCCTTTAAATGTTTGTGGGAATGATATCTCCATCTTCATTCTTAACATCACTGCACAAAGAACCTTCTTCTGAGTTGGCTTAGAAAGTACAGTGATACATAGTAATTCCTACAGAAGTTCTCATACCATGCTTTTTTTCACCTTGGAGCTTTGCTGATACCAACTAACCTCAACTCTCCTCACCTTACCACAACGTCCGTACAGGCCAAGTTATCACAGCAGCTAACCAGAAGCCACATTTTGCCAAAAATCAGATCAAGATATTGTTAGTGACTACACAATACTTCCAGGGAAGATAATGCCATTCTGGAATATGTTTCAACACTGTTATGTAGAAGACTGCAATAAAAGCACGTATTTTAGATGTATTATTCATAAGAAGTTTAATAATATGCAAAAAGCTTACACCATTAGTGCTCATTTGCAACTTCCAAGAGAAACAAAGACTATACAGACTGAAATAGTAGAATTCTGTGAAATGGGGGAAAATAACGAGCTAAGTAGCCAGGTCCCGATGAGGGCAGTCTTGGCTGACAATGGGGGAAAATGCTGAAAAAATGCAGAAGTAATAGCACTAATTGAAGCTCTTCGAGTTAGATATGCAACAGACTATGTGTGCTTTGACTTAGTGCAAAGGAGAAACTGTAATACAGTCACCATTGACTGATCCTTTGCTCAGACTTTTGGGGGGGTTGTGCTGAAAATTGGAAGCTTTTTGCAGTTCAAATTCTGGACAGACTCTCACATCTGCGACAGCTGCAAGACCAGCCAAGAAGAGAGGTATGAGATGAAATCATGAACTAATATAGTCAGTTAAGGAAGCAAGTCTCTAGCATTGCCACAGTAACACTCGTATTCTCTGTGTCTCTTCCAAGAGATCTAGTTGTAATAAATGGAGTATTAGATCACGCAAATACTATTTTCCAAACTGCTTGAATGGAGTACCTCTGGTACCAGCACTTTCTGCCATTGAAAAATCTACTAAGTAGGTAATTAATTCAGGCATATATCCTTACAGATCTTGAAAGAAAGAGGAATGGGAACGGGATGCTTGGAGTCAGCTCATGCAGAGCTCTAGAGCTCTTTTGAGAATTACTGCCCTCAGAGGGCACCTGTAATTGCACCCCCTCTACAGAAAACTGCCATGGGCTTGTGCAGGAAGCAGGACATTGGGTCCTCCAAGAGCCAGATGCTATGGAAGGCAAGAAGTATTTAGACAACCCCTCTTTCCAAAAGAAAGCTACCTTGCCACTACCCACCTATATGTTCTGTACCATTTTTTTACAAATACATACCACCATACATTGACTATCTGAAGATTGCAGCCTATCAAAAAAAGTAGGATTCTGCCTCTGTTCATTACGCCAGTGCTGACCTTCTTCCTTTACCCAGCTGCCCCTGATCTCTCCATCCAGGAACAGATCTGGATGTCACTGCAGTGTATCCTCTTTTCATTTTCAGCCAGCTGCAATGGAATTTTCCTTTGCTTTGATGCCCCCTGTGCTGCGATTCCACTGTCCCATTAATGCCAGCACAAATGATTTATGAAATCTATTAGGTGCAACACTAAAGACATCTGAAACATAGATGTTTGCTTAGGAAAATACTTATAAGGAGTAGACAAACGTGGGTGAAGCAAACTCCAGCACAGACACCACACTTTTATGCCAACATTGCTCACATCCAAACAGTAGAAAGATCAAACAAAACGGGGGGGGGGGGGGAGATTTCCTATGAATGAAACATATATGCTAAGAGAGAAGCACTTTTTTTGTTTTAATTATTTGGTCAGAAGGATTATTCCAGTAAATTATGCAGAGCATTAACCACTGAATTTGAACCCATTTTTAGTCAGTCTTTATTAATAACTCATTATAGTCCTTTTTCTTAATGTGGAATAAATTAGAGCTGTGTTAATCCATGCAGCTATCTGCAGGTACATTTATCACTATGGTAGCCACTTTCACTCTCCTTACTGGAAGCTGCATTTCACAGGCAACAGAGACTCATCCCCTGCTGAACTCAAGTCACGGTGGCCTTTTCAGGTCACTGGCAGGGTCACCTGAAAACTTACCATTTTTTTAGAGGACTGAAAGGTACCACACAACTGGCCTTGACACATGTGAACGAATTTCTCCTCCTCTCTCACTCTCTCTGTCGTATCGCCACAATTTAGATCAGTGAAAAAAACTGAGCTGGAGCCTTGCTGGTATAAAAGGGTGAGGAACTGCTAACAGGATGTTCTTTGTGGGAACTCAAAGCTTTTGGAACCGATTCCTCTTCCCTGATCCAGAAGAGCTCAAATTTTATGGCCTTCATAGCATGTTGCATAGTTCATATTTTTCCAGAGTGTATGAAAACGGGGGAGAATTGTGCATGTGGTTAGTTTCTGGAGGCAGGGCTTTGTTTCAGCTTTCAAACTGGCTGGTTTGCATTTGGTTGAGGAAGGAAGGTTATTGCAGCTTAGTCACGATGATTAATTTTTACATTTGCATTTGAATTTGTGTCAGGTTTTCAGGAATTTAAAGGTAGTAACAAACAGACATACTCTCTGTAAAAGATAAGCATTATCACAGAGAACCGACACATCAGTAATTCCCTCACTTCAAGCTGATGCCTGGAAAGGACTTCAGAGGTTACACTGAAGGTGACTTTGGGTAGTCATCAGACTACAGAGTCCCAAGTACGAGTAGCTGTGCTCCTTGCAGCACATAATGATTCAGTCCTTACTATTATCTTCTCTAAGCATCGTCATGCCAAAGCAGAAAACTTTATTATGCCCGTTTTTAACACGGCAAATGGAGGCACAAAGCTGACTTGTCAATACCACAACAGTAGTACCACGGGAGAGGGAAAACCTGATGCCTCAGATAGTCTTCCAAGGCCTATCCTAATCGCTGAACCTTTCTTCTTCCCATCATCGAGGTAATAATTTCAGTTATTTGTCTACATTAATGATGTCCAGTGACTTTTATTAAAAGGGAACAAACACCTTTTTAGCCCAATACTAATTCACTCATTTGAATAGTAGTAGCCTAAGTGCCCTGTTAAGACACCCTATCATAAATAGTTAATTAGTGTTACAGCTACTGGTACTTAAATGCTAGGTGTACTTTAAAGAAATACTGTTGTCTGCATGTGCATTACAAACAAGCATGAACAGAGTATCTACATAGAAGCCAAAATTGCACAGCGTCAGTACATCACTTTGGAACCTGTTTTTCTTACGACCCTACAAAAAAGCAGAGTATTAAGCTATGAAATTTAAACACTGCCTAAGAGAAAGATTTTTGTCAGATAAGGTATCATTTATAACAACAACATATATTCTCAGGTCTGTTTTACAAAACAGACTTAATCAAGTAAAATATTTATAATTTAGCTTTCCAGTTCCTGCTGGAAGTGTATTAAAAAGGCAAATTCTTGTCTAGAAATAAAAGTCTAAGAATACTATCTGACATCAAGAGGATTAGTAATCCTCTTGATAATGTGGATAAAATGTATAATGTGTTCCCATGAGAAAGCACACGTGCACAAATATATTTACATGTAGAACATTTTTTTTCCTTTTCATTCACATAGATAAAGCCTAACTTTATTTGTTGTAACACCTTCCAAGAGTGTATTAAGAATTTTGCAGTTTTGGATCAGCATTTCACTGAAAATACAAGTGGAAATTGTAAGCAATTAGATGAAAATGGGGTAGGGCAAGAGTTATAGCAAAAATATAGTTCTTTCAAAAAATGATTGAATTATGACACTTCTCTTGAATGTAAGTGGATAATATGTGTGGGTTTTTTCCCTAAGAAGCAACACAAACCCACCCAGTGTATATTTGTACTGTGTATATTTGAGTGCTGTAGATTAATATACTGAAGTAAATAACATTGCTCTTTGACAAATTTCCCAGTGAGCTCAATGCAGTATCAGGCCAGGTAAAAAATGCAAAATATTTTTGTATAACAATACCTAGAATTTTGCTGTTTAACAATACAATGCCCTGCTTAGAATCATCCTACTCTACACTAATTTCTGTCATAAATAAAGGTTTAGGAAAATACAAATTTACAGTTGTTATACAAATTGAATATCCTGGTCTCCAAAATCTGATGTATTGAAGACATAAATACAGATCATGACGCTTTTCATAGTACTTAGATAGTTTTAGTTACTTTTTCACTGATACATTCCTGTGTTCGAATGCAGACCGTACCAGCCAGCCAGCAGACTACAGAGAAAAAGGGCACATATGCTTGGAATGATTAACACAGTTCTTGGAAAACACACAGCATACATGCTTTCCTTATCTTACAGTACAGCTAAATAACGAGGAGGAAGACATTTTCATGAAATTTCTGGGGGATTAGATGATGCATCAATGAGCCCTTTGAAAAAAATAGTTACACCCCCCCACCCCAAAAAAGGTTAATCCCATTCGTTTCAGAAGAACTACTATATGTATAACAGTAGTAAGATGAAGCAATAAAAAATAATACTCTGATGTTTTCAGGTCATTTTATCTAGTTTTTGAGGAAAAGGCAATACTATTTTAGGAAAAAGTTTAAACCCTTCACTGAAGAAAGAAAAATCCAACTATAATCTGAGCCTTATATCTCTCTCTGAACTGAACTCACTATGAATTTGAATCCTGTTTCTATGTTGCGAGACTCACTTCAATGCATCGTCACACTTCAGGACCCTAAAGAGAAAACTATTAAAGATCCTGAAACGTGCAGAGTTGTGGCACCTTCCCCCCTTAATTTTTCATATTGCTTTCCTATTTTTTCAGTAACCTCTATAAGCAGCTGCTACTCACCAGCTTTCATCTGGAAAAGAAGGTAAAGAAGCAGTTGCTTGCACAGCTAATGCTCAAAACTGGAGACTGAGTGTCTAATCTTCATAATAAGCAGCTTCCAACTGACTAAGTTTTGATTTACATTTAATACACAGCTATAAATCCCTCTGGATTACTGGATTTTTTTAAATTAAAAATTTACACTTTTGTCAGAAAGAAAAAGCAGAAGACATTTACGGCAAATGAAAGTGACATTAAAAAGTAACTGGAAAAAAAAGAGGTCAATTTGGTATGTAAACTCATGACATACAAGACATCTCATAACAAACAAGGTATCTGAAGGCTGTTTGAAACAATCTATTCAGAGTAAAATAGTTTTCTATAGAGGTCTGACAAGAGAATTGGCTTTCATGAAAAAACTACCCTATTGTGAATCTCTTAGAATTGGTAAAGACCACCAGCAGAGCAATCCTATTGGTACAAGAGAACAAGCTCTATGAAAAACCACTCTATTCTTCTTAATAACGAAGCTGGAATCTCATACCTCTAGAAAAGTTTAAGTTGTATTCTGATCATCTTAAAAAAAAAAAAGTTCAAGGCAATTCTCTGAAATGACATCTTTAAAAAGATATCTTAAAAAGAGAGGCACCAAAAAAAAAAAAATCAATATCCATGTGATTCTCACAAAAAATATTTCACATATTTCTTGGAATAAGCAGTATACCAATCATAACAGAAACTATGTGGCCGAGACTGTGGGTTCAGCTGCTGCTGTCCTTCATCTTCTATTTTGTCTTTTTATTGTAGGGTAGATGACTGAAAACTTGCTGTATCATTTTGGTCAGAAATTTCTTTTTTTTCCTCAGTAGAAAGAAACCATTTCTTTTTTCCTAATTACAGCTTCTCCTCCCTCCCTTTACATCATAACTCCTTGGGGAGAAAAAACACAACCACCAGAGCAAATTTTCCTTTTACACAGTTGCTGCTTTGGCAAGATCAGAAAAAAGTGTCATCCTTTGGGTAAGTCTGTCAAACAGATTTCTAACATACAGTTTGAGAATGTTCATCTAAAAGTACTATATCTGCACTTGTGTATGCTTATATGACATTTATTGCCTTGGAAAGGTGGCATAAAAATTATTTCACACTACTCTGACACCTGGTGTGAGCCATATCCCTGCAAGTGGTCTATATACAAAATGGTTATAAAAATTATACGTTTAAAATAAAATAAATGCTTTCCAAAATATTAACTTGGCTTTATATAAAAACAATGCATAGCAGGCTGCTGTTAAGTAGACACCTTATCACCTTTTCCAGAAAAAAAAAAGAAGAGATTTTCGTAAGCCATAAGAATAGGGATTACATACACCTTATGTACACTCGGAACTGCGTACATGAACAAACTTTCCCGTGGTACGCATTCAGGCAGATGATGAATGCCTGGTGATAGGTGGGTTGTTAGGCACAAGACTAAGTCCTGTAGTGCATATAGAATTGCATTTATGGCACACCTTGAAGTGATTTATTGGATATTAATTCTCCTGGAGAGCAGGTGATCATTTTCCACATTCAACCCAACACACAGTATTTGCCAACATGCCAAACTGCTAGTGAAATAATTTTACTTGATACCAGCAGACATGGCATATTCAGAAACAGGGCGTAGACACTGTCAAGAATTTAAAGTTACCATTTACTTAAGAGGGGAGGAAGGAGAAGAAAAGATTTCTTCCTTCATTTTATTCATACTTCAGGATTTTCTGATGTGCCCACTACATTTTAGTGAGCCTGTTGACCTTGTGCTCACACACAGAGCCATGTGTCTGTACTGGAGGTCTTACAACCACCACTTGGGCTCGCCTTACTTCAAGGAAGGCTAACCATCGCACAAGTTTCCAGAACTACATATTATGGAGAAGTTATCACATGTAATAGGCCCTAAGGTCTTTCTTCCCACTACCACTTCTCCGTACTCCATTTATCTGCTCGGCACGCCACCGCATAGACCGCCATGGATCCACATGTGTTAAACAGCTTCAGAAATCACAGAGTTCGGCTCTGTCATTCAGTTGCTATTTTCACAGCAGCCAACTTTATCACTATCATTTCCTAATTCCATCATCTAAATGATTTCACTAACCATGCACTTCACTAAAGACCTTCCCACAAGCACTGCCAGATTTGCAAGCTCTGGTGTTATCTGCCAAGAGAAGGAACTCAAAGGCCAGCTGACTTCTCTTGTACAAGAGCCCTTAAAATGTGAGCAAGTGGTAGAATATTCAGCATAAAAGGTATTTCTCAAGGAAAATAAAGAAACTAAATATACTATGTATATACTGAGGGCACACAAAAGCCAATGGCATGACACAGGAGTTTTTAGACTGTTGATGAATCAGCACAAGCCATAGGAAAGGGATTTCACCACCACCACCACCTTCTTCCCACCCACCATATGCTTACACTTTAAGAGCAAAGCATGCAAAGTGAAAGCCTAAATGAAAACCTACACAGAAGAGTAGAGCCACATTTAGGATTGAAAATGCCAGTGTGACTGGATCAGTTCTGAGGCCAAAAATCTGTGATGGTCAGAGCTGAGCCTGCTGGAGAAGCATTCAAAGATAAGCGTTCAGTAAAAATGCAGCTTTTATTGCAAATGTCCTGAAGATGAAATCAAGTTTATAGAAGCTGTCCATAATATTGGTAAAAAGGCAGATATAGCATTACCAGTGTCTCAAAGAGTTCACTCTGCTTTCTATAGCAGTGTTTCCTGAAGTATTTCCCTGCACACACACAACTTGCCTTGGCTTCCCCTGCCATCTATTATACTGCAAGAAGCACCGTCAGCCCTTTTTCAAGAATCTGGAAGTTCCCATACTTAGGGATTACTCTTCCCTCCTTCCCACTTGCTAGGGATGCTTGTGCTTCATTAGAGTTGAAATACTCATCTCGCTGCATTTGCTCAGTACTTGGTTGAAGTAGGCTCAAAATAGTAGAAGAGTAAGGAAAACAGCTTGTTCTTAAAATTGCATGGAAAATGTATGCAAAAAAAGTATTAATTTTATTACAAGAAAGATCTCTATTCCACATTTAATGTCTCAATCCCCTTTTGGTAAACAATTTATTCTCACATCTCTGTATCCACCACCCAGAGACCCAAATGCTTTTTTCTACAATGAGGATGATCTACGCATACACAACTCAGTCATCTATTTAGGCGAAGACAGTGACTGTTGAAAGAGGAACTTCAGGAATTGCTGGGGTCAGTTCATCCCTCCCTCTCCCCTTTTCTCCTCCCCACCTTGAATTGTCCTTTCTCACCTTGTCCACCTACCTTTGTGATAACTTTGTGGGGGAGGGGGGGTGACAGAAAGTCTCCGGTAGAGCTCTGTCCTGAAGAGCAGAGTACTGACACTGGCATTCATTTTGAGACAAGCCCTCAAACGTGGTATGCCAGAATCCTAGATTGTAGGTGGATCTACATGTGGCCTCCCAGAAGTTCTTCCGAAGTTTCTCAGGAGCCAGTGCTTCCTGCAGCTGGACCACAGACACTGAGAAAAGTACTCCAAGGGCTATGCAAGGGCACAGTGGTTCCTACTATGATTGCTGGGCAAACGTGCAATGGACTTACTCCACAGAGAATTCAACTGGTTGTGGTTCTCAGTTCTCTATATAAAGAAAAGGGATCTGTCACTATCCAAGTTACACAGGACCTTAGCTAGATGGAGAGTGCTTAGGCATGTAATTACATGATTTCAATACCTCATCTAAAACTATTATACTCTAAAGCCTGGCACAAGAATTTATCAGCTGAAGTCCATCAGTATTCTTTGCCTTTTTGATAACACTCATGCTAAGATCCAGCACAAGGGTCACATTGCTATTTAAAACTCTCCTGCACCAAAGTAAACAAACCAGACACTGATAGATTTGCTGAACTACCCTGAGGCAGAAGCAGTTTCACAGACAGAAAAAAAAGAGATGGGCAAAGGAAAAACTGCTTGAGAGAGAGAATTTTGCTCCAGGTTTTCTAAATCTTACAATCTATATTTCATTCTGGAAAACCCTCAATTAATAAAGATATTTTTATTATTATAATAGGGTTTTTTTTCCTGAAGTATTCAGAAATTGATAAAGTTGAACCTCCTTCTTTGCTGCAAGTTCTTGCATGCTGATTAAACAAGTTAAAAACGTGTCCCACTACGGAGGAACAAGGCGGTACTAGTAGTAACAGAGTATTTTAAAAGGAAACAAAAACATCCAAGAGAAAATCTATCATACCAGTGTCTGCAAATCTGAAGCACTTAGTGATGAATGTGTAACTCCCCCTAATGGAGGCATATTTGAATTTATCTTAAAAGAAAATGTCAATAACTTAAAATCCTAATGCTCAGAATAATAATAATACTGCCGTATCACTTTCCCCTTTCTGGCTTTTTAAGGAATCTTTTAAGGTATGCATCTGTGATTTACAGTAAACATTAAACTATTATCAACACAATTTTCTTAATGAGTTTCATTAAAGTAAAATCTTAAATATACGTGCACTTCAGCATAGTTCTACAGTACACACTCAGTAGCCATTAAAATTCCCTTAAATTACCTTCTGTCAGTCATTTCAACTTCTGTTTTAGCTAAATGTTTTCCTGTTTCTTAAAAAGTCAGCAAATTGCTATAAAAATGACAGTGACAGGCCACAGTGGTTTTGGTTGTGTGGTATAAAGAAACACTTCTTATATGCACAGCTGCTGGTAATGAATGCAGCATGTTTGAGGCCTGATCTTGGACAGTTTCCTACATTTCTGACTGCAGTTTCCTTGGCAAGTTTTCTGGGACCGTATTATCTATATGTCCCAGTATTTCAGCCAAAACTTTTCAATACAAGAATTTGGCACTGTGCACTGGTGGAATGGCTTTCAAAAGTCTGTCCTCCCAGAGTTAACAACTTTTTAGGAGTCTTTGCCCTAATTCTCTTCTAAGAACAATTTTTTTTTTTTTTTTTTAAATGCATCATTTTCTACATAACCACTCTGTAAAATACAGCAGACATTAATTTTTTATATAATAAAATCACTACTTGTGAAAGATGCCAGATTGACAGCATCAGAGGCTAAAATTACATTTGTCCACAGCCCAGCTACAATAACAGCAGCAGCAATGCAGTCATTTTCAGAGCTCTCAAATTTGAGCTACTGCAACTTCTAGGGTAAGTGAATAGCTCTGGACTTTGTTCTGCCCAGACTTCCGATAAGCCTGGATGTTGTTATAATTGGTCTGGTGATACTGTAACTAAGTGGTATAAGTAGGACTGCGATTAAACGTTGGATTTTACACAGGTCATACTCTCTGATGGAGGCATTTAACCTATCTCCTCCTAGTGGTGAAAGATTCTCTTACTCCGCTACCAAAACTAGTCTTTAATCTAAACACATGGGTACACAGATTTTCTCCTAATACAGACAAAACGCAAAAAAGAGCAGCAGTCTGGAATGAAGCTATGGGTGTAATCCCAAATGATTTTTCCTAGGTTTTGATTATGTATTGGAAAGGAAGTTTAGGAAATTTGGTGCTGAAGAGTTGTTCTCTTTCATTTTTTTGGTTTAAATGGGACCTTATATATTTTCTGGTTTTCTTTGCAGGAAGTAGTCCCTAGCAAAATATGCTCTTAAATAGGACTTACCCAGCTGTCAAATTCTACTCTCTAATGCCAACAGAGTGAGATTCAAAACTATGGATGAACATATGTTTAAAATAATTACACTGTAAGGCAAAGATAGACACATTCTTGTATAGCAAAAAGGACAAAAATAAGCTCATAAGCAAGAAGGAGGACGTAGATAAAATAGATCTATCTGCACTGTTAGTCATCATACAGAAATATTTCTAACATCACATAAGTACATGGGGACTTAAAAACGAACTACTCGGAAGCAAAGATCTATGTTGCAAACCAGGAAATGGGGAGAAGATATAGGGGAGATCTAGAACTATAAATGAAGTAGGATAAGCTACAATTCACAGAGTGGAGCCGGGGGCAGTAACAAGAAAGAAGTAAGAGCAACAATTAAGAAAGTACTTAAGAGAGTTAAAACTTCCCTGAATATTTTGCTGCCCAGGATTTCTGCTTATTTTATTTTTAAAAGGGAGATAAAACTAAACACCAGTAGCTGTACAGGCAAAAATACCAAATTTTGACATGCTTAATCTCACGCTGGCTCATTTAATGTAATTTTAAAAAGTCTCTATCAATAATCTTGTGACAGAGTAATTCCTGCTCCCCCCCCAAAAAAAAAACAACCCAACAAACAACCCACAACAAAACCATAACAGACTCTCTGAGATAATGTATTTAGCAAGAATCAGTCTAACCATGGTTATGGGTGTTGAAACGAGGATTTTCACATCTGTCTGGTCTGGACAAACTGCAGGGCCAGCCATGATAGAGATTTCCTTTCCAAGTTCCATTTCTCCCCTAACGGAAAGTATTACTGAGATTTGTTTTATATGTTTGACAGAGAGTAAATTACATAGATATATGAGATTCTCTGAAGATTTGTGATCCTTGTGAAAGAGGTTAATGTGAGTCAGGGAACATCGGAGTTTAGGATATCTAAGAAATACAGATGCCGTCAGTATTGTCTTAAGACAATAGCATGATTTTGTTTGTTAGATTTGCTTGAAAAAAATCTTTTATATTACTTCTGGGATTGCAGTCCAACTCCAGTACACAACTCTACTGATGCCATGTTCGTGCTTCAAAATATGTTGAAGCATGTAGTTGATTATTTAAAATCACCACTCGCTGTTCAGCACTAGTTGGTACAATAGCAGTTTTGCATTGTGGGAAACATAAGAGAGCAAATTAATAGTTTTTCCCTTTTTCTTCGTTTAAAAAAAAGAAACATCTTTCCCTCCCACCCTTCCAAACCCTAGTACCTACACCATATAAAGTACAAAAGCATGGACATACATAATTAAAATGCTTTACCTCTGCTAAGCATTGCACCAAAATGGAGATATCTTTAAATAAAATAAATACAATCTCATAGCCTATTTAGGACATATACAAAGACTACGTAAGTCCACAGGTTTAAACAATGTATATGATAATATGCAGTGTAGCACTAAACCGATGGGTTTACAAAGTCACATACATTGCCCTCTTAAAATGCTTCCAAGACGATGACTGTAGAAAAACATCAAGAATTTGATCCCTCCAGCTCACGAGGGACACTGAACAACTGGAGAGAGTCTGGTGGAGAGTCACCAGGATGATTTAAATATTGGAGAACTTGCCACATGAAGAAAGGTTGGAAGAAGGGATTCATGCAGCCTAGGGAAGAGAAGGCTCAGAAGGAGCTAATCACAGCCTCCCAATGTCTAAAAAGTGGTTATAGAGAAGATGGAGATAGTCTCTTCACAAGGGTGTGCAGTGACAAGACAAGAGGCAACGGGCCCAAGCTGCTTCAGGGGATATTCTGTCTGGATATTAAAAAAAAACTTCACGATAAAAACAATTAAAAATTGGAGTAAGTTGCCCAGATAAGAAGTGGGATCTCCTTTCGTGGAAATTATTTCAGTCTTGGCTTGAGACACAGCCTGGATCATCTAAGGCCCTGCTTTCCACAGAAGGTTCGACCTGATGAGCTCCAGGCATCCCTTCCAACCCTGGCCTTATACAGTTGCACATTCTCAGTTCTCCGTGTTTTGTAACTACAGGAGAAAAGGCCTCCCAGCTAAATCACCGTTTCTCATCCCCAAATTACCATTTGTTCTTAAAGTACCTTGCCACAAAATACCATCCCACACACACGCGAGGGGAAAAAAAAAAAAAAAAAAAAAAAGAGAGAGAGAGAAAAAACAGTTCAGTCATATTGCTATCGATATCCTTTATTTGTTTACCTACATACTTTCTTTTACACACATTCTTGTGGTGCTCATGTGATCCTAGAAATGAAAACTGATTTGGAAGTTTTGGTTTTTTAAAAGATATGGTGCATTAACAATCCTACTGTATTTGTGCCTAGAGTGGCAAAATACAGCAAAATAAATCTGGTTGTGAACCAGAAGCCTACATGCAGAGGCTACTGTAAATTCATACAGAACTTACAGAACATCCTAGATTCACCTATACCTCTTTCTTTGTGCTTTGCTAAGTTGCCAGTGAAAAGTGGTAATTTCAATGAAGCATATTGACTGTAATAATCTGAATGTTCACTTTATTTCTCTCTCTATATATAATAACATATATAAGAGTAACAGTGCACCTTCTTGATGGGTAAACCTACATTTCCTGTGAATAGTATGGGAAGCAGGAGGGAAAAAAAAAGAGAGCACATGGAGTGACATATGTAGAGAACTAACAACACCGTATGATTAACTGATATAAACAGCTAAGTGAAACGCAGCATAAATTAACTCAGCTCTACTGGTTTAGAAGCACATACAGGTGCATAGCATTTGAGAAGAATTCTTACCTCACAGTACTGAGAAAGCTCATAGCCAAATGTGTATGACTGCAAACACTACTCCTCTCTTTTAAGTCCCATTTAGCTACAAATAGACACTTAAATATATATACACACAGAAATATATACATTTATTTCCAGAGTCCAGGAGTACCCATACATAACCAAGTATAAAGGGAACTCTGCTTGCTTCGAGAGACTGCTGCAATTCCTTTCCTCACTGAATTACATCATCTTTTTCTTTTCTCTTCTGCTATGGGAAATCTACTTGAAGCAATTCAGTACCAGCAGAAAAGTCCTCCCACATGAAAAGTTTTGTGTTGATAGGGCTGTATAACCTCATGGCAAGGGCAGAAACACTTTTGTAGGTATGGTGGCTCAGGCCTCAGGCAGAGGTAGGTGAACATAGGATCCAGAGAAAATAGCAAGATGATACAATTACATTGGACATGCTAAAGCAGTTGGCTGCCAGGCTCAGAGGGTGAGCTCAGATTTCTCTATTCCCTCCTAAATGCTCCATGACAAGGTAAGGAGGATCCAAGCTCACCCCAAGCCTTCGTATGGTGCCTGGACAAACTGGCAGGGTCTTACCAGTGTGAAGTCCTTACACCAATGATACTAACAGTTGTGTAAGTAATGACTATACATCACTTTAACACTTTTGCAGAAAATGAAATGTATAAGGCAATAATGTTTAATTTTGAAATCGTAAGAGGAAAGGTTATATTTGTAGCAGTGTCTTTATTCATGGATTTGTTACTTACTATAGACCGGACACAAAAATTCATCACTAGCTGAATCGTATTTTATATTACTAATTTTGAAGTTACTGATTTTGTATTTATTAATTTTGAATTTCAGACTTCAGATAAATGGAAGCATTTAGTTCTCAAGAACACAGAGCTAGAACATTCAGTTTTTCAACTACAAAACCCGTCATGGTGTCAAAACTTAGAGAAAAGGCAAGGATGCTTTCAGGTGAAATATAGGTAATTATTGTGGCTTGACAAAACTAGCAGAGAAGAAATAATTTGTAACATTATTTCTTTAGTAGGACTCTGGAGAGTAAGTGGCTATCTTTTAAGTACAGGACTCAGTGCACATCCCAGCAAACTCCACAGACCCACCAGTAAAATTGTTTAAACAGAGCTTACAGAAGGACAAGTTTAATTTTAATTTGATACACTATTTGTTCTCAGTTATAAAGCAACATTCTTATTTTAACATAATATTGACCATTGATTTCTAAACCTGGGCCCGCAACTCCAGATACCTGAAAGTACAATTAGCAACACATACTCCCTCCTTACTCAAACTTGTGATGAACCATGAAGGAAACAAAGCAACTTTTATCAATCTCACAAATCCCATGGCTGCTTTCAGGTGACGCAGCATTGACTCATAATTCATCAATGTATATGGGATGACTAACCTACAGTTACCTCACCTCTAAAATGGGTGTTCCAGTATCTGCCTAAGGACAAGGAGGTAGTAATCTGGAAAGCTACAAACTTAAGTATTAAAAGCTAAGTATTAAAAGCTTCCTTAATAAGAAAGTTAAAACCATAGCTTCCAACGAGTCTATGTTCTTCACCCTCCCTAATAAAAGATTCTTTTCTGGATAACCTGTTCAGAAAGCTATGTTATACCAGACGAGGCTAGTGAGCTAGACTAGGCTGAAGTCACTCACTCTTTCTATGGCTTGAAAATTATAACTGCACCCAGAATAAACAAGCTAGCGGGATGAGCTGCTTTTCCTCAGATCTGTCCTGACACTGTCAGATTTACCCAAAGCAGATCAACTCCTGCACAAACTCCTGAACAAAACCTGTGAAGTCCCATGCATTGCTCACACATATGGGGACGTCCGGGTAGTTTGACAGCAAGCCCACTCAGCTGGGAGCCTACGTGGACATCAGCAATGCTAAGAAAGCTTGTGGAAACAAAGGTGTCGTTCTGAAATATCTGAACAATGGTTAAACAGACACAGAAGAGAATCAGTAAAGGAAAGAGGTGAGTGACACTCTGGAGCAGAAATAACTTACGTCAGATGTAACTGCCCTGCTCCCTCCTGTTTAATGGCTCTTACCTGCCTGATCCGAGCACCACATCAAAATGATAAGATCTACCTCTTCTCTCTAACTTGAGACCCAGTTTCTGAAGCCTGGGAAAATATAAGTGGAACAAATAAGTGAACAGACAGTGCATTCCTGTTATGCCTTGTGCCCTCTTAGGAAAGGGAGGTCAAATAAGAAGGTACAACAGTACAACGAGCTACGCGTACTACAGGGAGTACAGGGGTCTTGGGGACACTATCAGGACCCAAAATAAATTTACATTTAGTTTTGACATAGATATTTTGACAGGTTAATTATTTATGGAAAGTCCTATTTGCACTTTTAAATTTTGGTTTTGAAAGAATTTGTTCCCTTCTCTGCCTCACAAATAATTTTGTAATGTAAATATGAATTGCAATGAGTAATGAGAAAGTGCAGGCGAGCACAAATTAGATGATGTATAAACTGAATCAGACACTTCCAGATTCTTCAGTAAACCTTAAGCGGTTTCATATTACAGCTATGCCAGTGTAAGGCTGCCAAAAGGGGAGGTCCCACTTCCCACCCCTTGAAGCCATGGATTCCTGCCTGCCTCCCTCCTCCCCCCTTTTGTTAGATCAGCCTGTGCAGCTGCAGGGTGAGTTGGTTCAGCTGGCTGGTGATGTAAGATAATTTTTTTCACGGTTAGGATACAGTTCCATTAAAGTTGACATTAAAGTATTTAGTGCTGCTGCAGTTATGTCCATCTTCTCCAAAAACCTGCCTCCTGTGTTGTGTCAACTGTGCGCTTCGTCTGACTCTGCAAGGAGCAAGTTCAAGCTACTAAATCTTCAGCAAACTATTCAAAGAAATTGGGGATAGAGGGGGTGGGGAGAGAAGCAGGGAATAATACTCTGCAGCCTCAATGGCCTCAACTAGATCATTAAGAAATTGGATGAAAGCCTGCTCCAACATAAAGGAATAACAGCCACCATGTAGCAAGACTCAGGATCAAGGCAGTACCAGCGTAGTGTACACTAGCCTCGACCATCACCCCTGGATCATCCAGTGAACCGACACGCTCTGTGCCTCTGTAATTAAGTACTAAATCTGCAAAAGAAATGGCCACAGCATCTGGGTGGACTCAAGTGGGATGGGATCATCCCCTTCTGATGCAAATGGATATTGGATTGGCTTGCCTATCTTATGAAGCCTCATCCTTAAAAATAAACTGATTTTCCATTATAAAAACGTAGGGGAAAAACTGTTATATCAATAGATCAAGTAAACATCAATAAGCTTCAATTCAGCTTTTTTTTTTTTAATCTTTTGAAGCAGAGATTTGGTACGTTTATATTTTATTGGGAGAAGAGGTATGGAAAAGTAACATCAAACAGCTATTTGTTGGAAAAAGCCAGTGGCCTTAAGAGTTTTTTCTAATGAGGTCATATTCATTTATTCAACTGGAATAATTTTATAATTAGTCAAATCATGATTTATTAAGCCCTGTCTGGCACAGGAGTTAAATCCCATAAATAGTTTAAAAAAACAACAGTGAATCAAAAGAAGTATTAAACTGAACTAAAATAATCCTGAGACAGCTGGATCATGAAAAATTGTTCAACTCGGAAAACATTTAAAGGTTAGAGCTCTATTACAGGTAAAAGAAAAACAGATCAGACAGAGGAAAAAAAGATTAATATAGTGAGTACCTAGTTCTTCTTTTATTCATTTCATTTTTACTGTAAGACCACCATTTTGCAGATGGTCTGAAGTATCACATTCCTTACCATCTCAAAAGACTTTATATCAATTATTCTAACTATGCCTCTAAAAGAACAGCCTACAGACAGCTGCTGGAAATAAAATAGACACTATAGACGTTCCCTAGTGTCTTCCTTCATTAAGTTTTTAAAATAAAGAATGCAATTGTAACATGGCACAAACCTGCCAAGGTTTATGGTCTTGCATATCTTGCACACTACAAATAGAAGTCAGACTCGAAGATATCACTGCAAGCACGCAGAACACTGGCCACGGAACATTTCTAGTTAACTTGATTTTTGGAGAAAACATCATGATTAAAACTTCTGGCAGAGATGGCTTCAGTGGTTAATTAGTCTTGATGCTAAAATGCAACTGAATGTTAAATGTTAACGTTAAAATTCACATGAATGATTCCTGCATTATTCAGTCAGTTATTTTGCCAGAAAAATAGCCAGCCTTGTAAAATTATACATGGTCAGTATAGGTAAAGCACAGGGAACAGCACTGTCTTACTTTCATTTCTTTAAAAGTTTTCCAGTGTTAGACAACTTCATAGAAGTCAACATTAACAACTGCAAGAGCTCTTCAGCCAGCTCTTTTAATATTCTTAATGGAAATTTACTATAAATTGGCATCAGTGTTTGCAGTCTTTAACTCATTTGCTTTATGTCTATGTGTTGTTTCACTATGTATTTTTGCACTCCTGAATGAAGTTATCTGGCCATAGCGCTTGAAAACATCCAGTATTAATAGCTACAATTTAATATTTCCATAGAAAAAGTAAGTATTTTATCATATGATCTAACCGACCTCTTTGCCTCCTCTTCCTCCATCCGAGTACAAAAGATAAATATTTATTGAATACTTCAGCATTTTCTACCTTATTCTGGGGAATTCTATTTTTGCCTAGATTTGATTAACATTGTTAAGATTCCTTTCATTCCTTTTCATTTTAATGGCCAACATCTGCCCCATTAAAGGAAAGAAAAATAAAACCCCACCAAACTTACTGGGCATGGATTTCTCTGTAATTTGTCCTCCTGCCCCTTCAGTTTTCTGACTTTCTTAGCTGATACATACTCATTATCATCAAATTATGCTCTCCTCCAGTTGTTTTTCAATACGCATCCTCTCAAACGGATTTATTTAGCAGGGCTTTTTGTTTCCTATCTAAGGCAGTTTGCAGCACAAACCTGAAAGAATCATCTCAGGTTTTGGATTTGAATATTTTTTTTGAGTTTGTAAAATGGGTTTTTAATTTACTGAGAGACTTTACATTACAGTTTTTCACACAGACAATATTTCCTGGTTTTTATTTTTCTCTATTTAACAAAGTCATAAATTAATCTGTTCACCCACCTAAGCCAATATTAACTGTGATTTTTTTCTTTTTTTTTAGCCATCAATACGATGCTTACTAAAGAATTTATTGCACCAATATTTCAGTTATCTATAATTTTTTAAATGTCAGAGTCGTTTTAGTACTGACAGCATAAGACATACAGAACATAATCTTTCCATTGAAGTCCCCATGATAATACAATTTTTTTCCACTTATATATTATAGGTAAGTTCTTAAAGAGTCACATTGTCCCCTGGTGTGATTTTATGTCATAAGATGCTCGATCAAGTTCAACATTGAGCGGGTTTTCAGAACCAACCCCCAAATACTTTAACTAATGCTAATATGTTCTACTAGGTAGGGACAAAAGGGAGAAGAACCCACCTTGACCATACAATGCACTCTTTCAATAGAAGCATATTATTATCAAAATTGTGTAAAGTGAAATAAAAACGACAAGAAAAAATAAATCTGGTTCAGTGTAACAGTAATTTTAACCAACGTAATAAATAAATTGTCTTGCACCTTGCTACAAATATTTGCACGCTGCGCTGTCCGTTACTTGACATATTCTATAATCAGATTTTAGTTCTCTGTAAGACACACTCAAACTCAAAAGTATAGATGTTGCTGTAATAATGTTGTTACCAAAATGCTATTTGTACTCTCAGCACCTTCATTTTTCTTCTTAATGCTTTATTATCTTTTTCTTCTGCCTTTATTTGATGTAACTGAAGTGTTTTTATTTATAGACGTTCCCACTTGCAAATTTTGGAAATGTTTGTCATTTGTCTTTAATGTAGGTGAACTGTACTTGTGATTTCTGTTGGAAGTACATTAGCTTCTATACTCTATACTGAAAAAGTAATGTGCTTAAAATGAGTTTTCCCTACATCTTCAGACATACCTGAGTATCATTATGACTACCAGCATATATGGGCTCAATTTTGCCTTCAGAGGTCTAATTAATTGCCTTAAACTGTTAACAGTCCACGTTCAAGTACGACATGGCTTTCTTACAGTCCGTCTGCAACTACTGTGTCAAAATGTATTTATTTGTATTTACCTATTAGTGAAATAAAGAGAATTCTAACAGAATAAATCAAACATAAAATGCAAGATTGTATTGCCATTCAAAGACCTGGCAAGTGAATGGAGAGATGAGCACTTCTCCCCCCAAATTATTAGCAAAAGTCATTTCACATCAGTAATTTACTGCTGTTGGAAAAAACTGAATGTGAAGACATTTTCTGTTCCACTTCTCACTTCCTGCTTTAAAAAAAAAAAGTCTACATGTTAACACATTTCAGACAGAGTCTTAGCATTTCTCACTGGCATCAAACAGATCACTGCCAAAATGATGAGACAACCATGCAGTCAAATGTGCCATCAGGCTTGAAAATCTCTGCGGTCAGCAAACTTTGTTGTACAAAAAGGCTGACCTTTACTATCTTATTTTATTTTTAAAGAAAGGTTAATTTGGAGACCTGATAACTCACACAAAAATGGATTTAATGAGGTCTTTCATGCTTCTGGACGAGAAGTTGATTTATGGGTTGCCACCAGTAGGTGCTGAACAGAAGAGAGTAACTTGTTAACTTTGACAATGTCAAACAGGTTTAAATTGAATGAAATGACATGAAAGAAGTGAGTTGAAAGGCTACAGATTGTTTTACAATGCTTTTTCACAACGCATTATTCACTAGTAATGATTTTAATGACTGGAAAAATATTAGGTACACTAGCTACATGGGTGCTAATATCAAAATGTTATAGGACTTGATAAAAAGGGTAAGGGTGTTTTTCATTCTCTCAGTATTTATATGCTAGCTTTCATTAAATTTCTATATGGAAAACAAATCTCGTTTCTCGGTAAAATCAGTGGTACATTAGCAATAATTATTATATAACTAATATGCAAGTAACTATGGCAATGAAAAGATAATAAGAATCTGCAACTCGCATCTCAATTCTTGAATTTCTTGATTACTCTGTTTTCAGAAACCAGAGCAGGTTTAAAAACAAACATGCTTAACAAAAAACTTACTTTCAAGCATTTGCTACCGATTCTGTAAAATAGGGACATTTATTACAAAAACATTTTTTAAATTACACATCTAAGGATGGATGTCTACATACGGATGCTAAAATACCTGACCTGGCAAGTATGCAAGTACCTCTGAGCTCCAAAACATCAAAGTGTGTTAGCACTATGCCATACCTCTTGACAAGGTCTATTAGTCTGGGTGAAGCTCCTGGCTAATGCAGACAGACTTCTGCACCCGAAGTGGCAAGACTGCAGAGTGTTGCTTTTTAACATGCAGATCTATCAGCTGGGGTCAGTACAAACTGGGACATTTCTGCTCTTCATTGCTCAGTGTAAATAAGCCCCGTCTTTTCACCAGTTTCTCTGAAACACTGCTACCTTTATTTTATTTACCTATTACAAATATTATAGTGACGAAGACACAAATCAGACTTAAGGAAATGTTTGATCTTAGACAAACACCTAGCAAAATAACCCATGCTGGAATAGGTATGTGTCAAGTATGCCTTTCTGCTGAAATAGGGCAGACTGGACCAAAATAAGCAGGGATCATGCAGGCTAACCTCACCCTCACCGCACAGATCGTGGAAAAAGCTGTTGCTGTTCTCTCTTCTTTGTCTCTTCCCTGCTTTTCTTTGTCTTTTCACATTAAGTCTGGCTTATGTAGTTCCATTTCAGCAAGTCACCTTTAACCTTCTGATTAGTAACCTGCTTGCTCTGTCTATGACACATTAACAGAGCAAACCCATGACCAAAGACAGATATAATGGGCTTAGTGGGGAGGAAGCTACATAAATGCTTCCACATTGACTTGCTGCCTCAAAAATATGATGAGCATATTTTCCTTTCCTTTCTTGTAAAGGAAAATGGGGTTTGCAATTAAACTCAGGTTTTCTGCAATTTGCTAAGTGTATGCCTGGAATTAACAGCCTGATAATATTTGGAAAAGAATGTTTCTACGTTGTGAAATAGCAATCCTTCCCAGTTTGAAAAGTTTGGCTGATTAAATCACTAAATTAATTTGAAATCAAAACATTAAAATACATTTTTCCTGACTTCTTGTTCACATCCTTCAAAAACACAAACAAAATAAAACAAACAAACAACACACTAAAGATTTTTTCCTGCTCTTCCTGGGAGTCAGAAAGTTGCATTAGGAAAGAAAAAAGGAATACTGTGCCGACTCAAGTCTAAGGTACCCTCATTTTTCAAAAGCATGTAAGATTTTAAAGGGGAAAAAAAAAAACCCCAAAACCCACTTTTGCCAGTCCACTGTACATATTGTTCCCACTCCATATATGACCCCCATACCATTCCCCCATGTCGCAGTAGCCTGATCTCTTGCTTCCCAAGCCCATGACATCCCCAAAGCTTCCTGCAAGTCCCCGCAGTGCCATCCACCCACGTCCAAACACACTACAGCCATCCCGCAGCATGTCCCCTGCGTTGACACAACACGCCCTTCATGCCCACAACTTCCCTTAGAGCACCATGGATAATCATTCCACCCCAAACATCATTTCTTGGCCCAACCCCGTATACGTCCCCACTCCCTCTTTGAATCAGGGTCACATGCAGCTCTCAGTAGGAAGAAGCTTCTCTGAGCAAGGATCACCAGATATCACAGTGCTTATATCCATCTCAGACAACCTTTGGTGTTCTGGTGCTAACGAGGGAATTGCACCACCTTAATACCTGATGATGCTCAGACTTGTACCCACCTCGGGTCCCTAACTTTTCTGGCAGACTAGGCTCACTGTGGAGTAGATACAGGGTTTTTACCCAGCAGTACACAGAGTCCAAGTCTCCTGAGGCTCATTAAGGGGTAACTTAGCAAATCAGCGGCTATATCACAGTTGACAAATACACAAAAACTGGATTTTGGAGACCTTAATTTCTAGAAGAGCAACAAGAAGTCTTCACCTTATGCCCTAGTTCACATGTCTTCAGCCCTAATGGACTAGAGGACTACACCACATAAAAATAAAATTGCCAGAATCATCAACCATAATGAGAATATAGATCTCCAGTGGAAATCTGTGCCTTTAAGGAACTGCAAGTACTTCAGATATAGGCATTTGATTGGGTTCACGAGGGAAAAAGATTAACCAGGTGCAGATAGGTCTATAAAATTACATGATAAAAAAAGGTGTAGCAGTGTCTGGCCCTCTACTAATCAATCAGCATGTTAAACAGTTTAAATATTAAACTTGAAGTACAATAAAATTAATGTATGAAAAGCCAATTGGTTAGAAAAAATAGCTGAAAATTAACTGGAGGGGGGAAATAGAGATATTACTTTATATAATGTATAAGCATCTACCGTTCCTGACAGTGAACAGAAGATCTTAAAAGATTACTTAGGAGTTCTTTTATATCAAATCAGATTTCACTTAATTAAGATTTTGTTCACACAGCTTAGGAAAAACATTTTTAATGTGATTTTGTACTGTATTTAAACTGCCGTGAAGGGGTCTGGCGTTTGGATCATGCTTCAGAACTTCTCAAATGTCTCTCTTGGTGCTTTACATAGTCTCACAATGACCATTTCTGTTCAGATATTTCAGGAGTCATAAGCAGGTGTGTCTGAGGGTATCTAAGTTCAGTTTGTAATTCCCTCAGTTAAACTCAGCCATAAATACAAATGGTAACATCAGCAGCATGGTGGGCCAGAATCGTTGGTGACTAACGCTGGTGGGACCCAGAGAGTAAGCAGGTACAAACACCGGGTGTTACCAAATGAGGAGGCTTTCGGAGCCAGGCAGATCAGGCCCAAGAGAGAAAGGAAGGGATGAGGCCATAATGATTCAGGCCCAGGGGCTGCCAGCTGTTGGGAAAAACAACTGCAGAGCTTTCTGTAGGTGGGAGAATTACATTCTGGCTACACGATTTCTCAGAATATATTATAGTTTTCTAGACTGTTAGGGTAAAATACTAAAACTCCGTCCACTATAAGCTGCAAGCTGCACTTCCTGCAGCCTTGCTGTCAAAAATATATACTTGCATTTTGTAAGAATAACTCACATGGGGAATGGCTGGAAGAGACAAACTGGGAAAACAACTAATGGAAATTAATTCCAAGTAACCCCTCTCCTGATACAGGTCAGTACCATCTCAGTAGATTGGGTGTGTACTGCCATTGCCATCCAGAGTTGAACCTTAGCTGCAGCCACTAAACATCACAAATGTTAAATTAAACTGTATGCCACTATTAATATTTTGGTCAGTTGGTAATTGGAGTGCTCTCTCCCTGATGCTAAAGGGGAAAGCAGCAGTTCCTTACAGCCCAAATCTGATTTCTGGCCCTTCCCTGTATAGGAAATACAGATTAGCAAATATTTAAAAAAAAGTATACAATATTACTACAGTAAGGATTGTGTTTCAATATGTTTACAAATATGAGTAACTCTACTGTCACTACTTTTACTTCTAGTTTGCTGTATCTGTAAAACCTGTTCATGTCACTAGTTTAGAAGCATCCAAAGGATATACTCCATAAACATGATACTACATACACAATAGTTGTACAAATATTTTGAGATAAAACAGCAGTTCTTATATTCATCATTTTAAGAATGAGAAATCCGTAACTGGGTAAGGGCAAGGGAGACAACACGTTTCAGATACACAATGTCTCATCTTAAGCCATCAGATGCACAAACATGTGCTACTCATTTTAGAACAAACTAATGTCTAGTGAATATCAATACAGCCTGACATAAATTCATACAGGATGAAGAAACCTATAAACTATGTAACTATGTAATAAACATAACTCTAATAACCTACCAAAGATTCTTTTCTTCCACCTATCAAAGGTTAGTGTATTCTGGTGGCTAGAGGCCAGCTGATTTTTTTTGAACTATCATGATATAAAAGTCACTTTCAGAGAAGGTATGTGTAGTTTTCAGCCTTTTTTATTAATTCTTTTTTTCTTCACAGAGCCTTAAGAATTTTCCTGTGAAGATGAAGATCCCTATACAGCAAATTTAATCTTGCCAAGCTACCTTTGCCAGGTCCCTTAAAAGTCATCTGTGGCCCCTAACTGAAAAACACAGACTGCTGAGTGGACTCAGCAGTCCTGAGGGGTACATTCTAGGAGCAGCTGAACTATGGGAGAAAGCCTTGGCTGGTTTTATTACAGCTTGGCTTTCAGAAAAGAGTATTGTAAAAACAGAGCTAAAACAGACCTTACCTAGTGTGAGGGAGTGTTAAGGAGGAACCATGCCTAACGTTGTCTTATTACAGCACATCGACGAACACACAGAAGGTGGTAAACCAGCATGGGACAAAGCTTGCCTGGTCACTACATGCCTGAAGCTTCACTAACATCCAGTCTGGTTCATATGTAAAGTTACACCATGGAAAACGTCACTTCCCCAGCAAACTCCCCAGACAACAGATTTAAATTTCACTAGTAGGAAGGAAGGAGAAGAGAGAGGAAAGGAGGAGAAAGAATCTCACGGTAAGAAATGTGCAAACTAAGCTATGACAACACAACATCATTTCCCATTTGCTCCTATATTCAGCTCTATGTACCACACATGAACAAATATTACAGAGAGCAACAAACTTATACATTTGCGATATAATAACCCACTGTATACTTGCCCATATTGACAACTGAGGGTTTTAACAAGACAGCAGACAAGAACTGCAGGCTAGAGCAATCAGAGACATCTTAAAACAGACACACAATACAAGCACGTATACACGTATTTTATTATGCACCTACTCATGAATTCCAGCTGTCCTTAGTTAGGAGGCACGTCATGTTATTTTCAGGGCAATATGGACAGTCATTCTCTGGACTCTCCAAAAAGGCTGTTTTATATCCTGTCTACTCAAGACACTTACTAGGAAAAACAGTATATGGGCATGTGTCTGTGTGTGCAAGGTGGAGTTCAGGCATTTGAAGGGAAACATGAACTGTTTCTAGCCTATTGCTAGATGGCAACAAACTATGGAAAATGCATAGGAGGACGGAAAACAGTTAATTTTGTCCCTATCAAATATTGTCACTTTTGATACTTTCTTGAATAACACTACTTTCTTTGCCAGCTGACAGTTGCCTCTTGATCTCATTATATTCTCATTGCCAGTACTACCCACAAGCAGTGCCTCAAAATCATTTAGCTTCACAATGTCTTATCAAAACAGCGTTTCACAAGTACTTGCAAGAACCTGGTCTACCCCCTGGTATTTACAGAACTTCAACACAAAACTTGGAGACGCCTCTCAGAGAAAAGACCTACTAGATTTCATACACAAAAAGTTGACGTTTCTGAAGCTATTAAATAATACCACGGGCCCATAATCTTCTCCCTTCAAGGCCATAAATCAGCTTGTCTTAGAACACTAACAAATGAACAAGGAGCCACTGTACTACCCTGTGAAATAACAGACCCCACTGTGAAACAGCAGACTCACTTCTCTTTGGCCAACAGCTTGTGTTAAACAGCATCCAACAATATGGTATTGTGCAGGCTAAAACCACTGGTATGGTGCAATTTATAAACAGGCAAAACACCAATTAGATGCTTCTGGTAAAGTATGTTAGAGTCCTACCTATGCACCACTTTAATATTAATATGATAGAGCTATCTAACATCTGTGTCCGGCACTACACACTGAGCTGAATCTACAAATCTAAAGCCTCATGGGCCACTGAATACTTTACAGAGAAGTTGGTACTTAACACAGCTGTGCACCACTGACAAACACATCTTTTAGTTTAAGAGAAACCATCTTTCCTAAACCTCTCAAGAAGAAATCTTGTGAGTTTGAACTGCCAGGTATTCCCACATCAATGTGTGTGAACGAGACACTTCACGTTCTCCTTCCTATTCCGAGTTTAACATCGCCTTGAAGTGACAGTACAGTCCTGCACCTTGGACTTCGTAAGCAATCTAGCCATTCTCTTTTATGTAAGAAATTTAAAATATGGCACTAGTCATGGATACATTTGCATGCTGGAGAACGTGTTCCACACAAACCTTTTAGAAGCTCTCTCAGGTATAGTTGTGGTTCTCATTGATTGCATGCTTTGGAATATGGAAAGATTATTTTCTCTCCCATATGCAAATTACTCTGTGATGAGGAACTCTTCCTTCCACCATGCTTTTCCCAAGATCTTGGGAAAACTGCTTCTAAACTTCGGTGATACTCCTTTAAATGGTGACAGACAGCTTTGCAGTTGGAGATGGTGTCTGTTCTCCTGGTGCAAGACCGAGCGTGGGGGTTCTGGATGTAGTGATAACGCAAATACAGGGAAGTACTTTGCTACCAAGCCTTACTAATAAAATCCAAGTTGCCCTTAGAGCTTTAAGCCAGGGAAGAAATGCTTGAAGAATTTCAGTGCCTGACATTGAATCTATCAGATCACAGAGCTGTTTTTATTGCTTTAACTCTCAAATGTACTAATTGACATTTTATGTTGCAATAACAAATGCAACTTATGGCTACACACGTTCAAGTCCCGGACTTTCCCTGGGTAAAGATCTTTCTAGTTAATACTAGTGCTTTTAAATAGATGATAACAAACTAGATGTTACAGTGACTGGAAGATGTGTTATGCCCAAAGGAATAAGATTCAGGAACTAAGACCAGCAAATACAAATATGAAGTATAATTGAGTGACAAAACCAAGCATCAGTATGACCCCATGGTTCAAACAGAGCTCCACAAATAGTGGACTTGAAAGCCACTCCAACAAAGAAGTATCAGACATGTCAGAGAAAACTGTTTGGAAGTGTGTAGCATTATAGAAAACCACATGCTAGGCAAAGATTGGCCCTGCATCAGTAACTTAGAATTGAAGACTTCTGTCCTTGGTAAAAATCTGTGTTCTGGTTTGAAGATTGTAACGTATGAATAAGAGAGACCTCCATGAGCTGAAATCAAACATATTTTTCACTACAGAGTCTTCAGTTATCTAAACCCAAGTAATATGTACAACATGAAATCTGTGTGGTTGTAAAATCTGATTGCAGTCTCCTACAGAAAACGCAGCAATCTTGTCCTATGGGAAAAATAATAAAATACAATGATGTTGAACATTTATAAATGACCTTTCCATTCATAAAAAGCTAGGGGTCTCAAAGGAATCTTGCAATAAACTTGCGTATGAGTTTATCTATAATCCATCATGGGGAAAAAAACCCCAAACTAAAACCCTTCGAGCTGGGAGAGTACTTTACTAATCTATTGCAAGTCCAGTGGAGCAGAAGTCTGCGTGCTCTAGCTGTAATATTTCGCTTCACCAGAACAGCAAGCTGCCCGTCATGGGTCACATACATTGCTTATCAACAGAGGAGTGTTGGTTCACACTTATATATATCAGAAGTCAAATCTCCAGACCAGTGATGCTTTTTACTTCCAAAGTTGGACTTTGAATTTTATGCCAATCTAACAGACAAAAATGTAGAACAATGAAAAATAAGGCTAGTGAGTATGTGATGATGGGGTTATTAATTTTACGGTGCTAAACAAAAAAATCTAGACAAAGGAAATGAGCAGATTAAATCACTTTGTAATGAGAAAAATCAACATTTAAGTGAAAGTGTTTTTTTTAAAATAAGGAAAATTATTCCAGCCACCTTTTCATGTAATTGTTGACTTTATCACCCTGTAGATTAGAGAACGTAACATGATGTTTTTCTCATCGTTGCCATTTCATCTTCAAGCCCAGGATAAACATTTTCACAAAAAAACCCACCAAGATAATTTCCTGATAATTTGTGGTGTCTACACCATGACACTTATGCAGCAATCTATGTTACAGGGAAGTATGTACTTAGGGAGCACGTGTAGCTATCTAAGAATGTCCTCACGCAGGATCTAATTGTATCAGAAGATATTCCAAAAAAACTTATTTCAAACACCAAGGAGAAATTTTTCTTTTAAATCTGAATTACTCCATGTTCTACAGCTGATTCTTATGTGTAGTTCTCCATGAGATCAAAAGGAATCTTGCACGAAGATAGGTGGATAGTTTAAATAATAAATCTCCAGCACAAATACTGGAACAGACTCTTGATCCCAAGAAAGGATCTTTTGCTTGTACTTTATGTTGACTTTGATGATGTTATGATGTCAACAACAGCCAAATGAATTAAAATATTCCTTTGGCACATGCAAAGATTTTGGCTAAAGAGAAAAAAAAGTCCTAATAATATATGTATTTTTTAATTCTATGCTCAAGACTATTTGGGATTCTAGTAACAAATCTTTGAATATAATCACATCACTTGTCACCAAATTCAGAGGAAACTGGATGCCAGTTTTTCATAACTAAGACAACCGTTCACATCCACATAGAAGTTACTTTTTCAATCACACATATGACCAGCCATAGAGCATTTCATACACGCTATCTTCCAGTAAAAACCATTGCCAAGTAAGCTTTCATTATACTGGCACTAGAAATAAACAAACACATTAGCAGTTTAAAGCAAACTGTAAAAGGTGTTGTATACAACACAAACATTTTACTGGCATTAGGAAAAAATGTTGAATACCAATAAGCTTCAACTCTCAATTCAATGAATATTTAAAGTTCAAATGTATTAAGATGGTCAGTTTAAAGAATCACTTACATGAAGAAACTGAAAAGAAAGCAACAGTCTTGTTAGCTAGCCTGAATATTTACAGACGTTAGCACTTGCACAGTAGCTGTATATACGTAGTAACCATATCCAGATGAGATTTTGGCAGGCAGGCAACCAGAATTCATGCATCTTAATACTTATATAAGTGCAACACGGTAAAAAGCATTAATTTAAGAAGCCAGCCTAGGATATATTATTCATACTTAAGACCACAACCCAAATTAACCACAACCTTAGAAACAATTTTGTCCTAGTATCTCTAGTCAGCTAGTTTCACTAAGCTCATCCCTTTAACAAGTCAGTAACTTCTGTTTTGAAAAGTGCACCAGAGGTATACTTCCCTTGTGGACACAGACGGACTGAATCACGAACAAGCTAATAAGAGGATCCTTCTTATGCCTTTTATATGGCACAGGTGTGATTCAGAATCAAACCTTTCCAAAGAAAGTGCTTGAAAACAGATCGCTGACTTTCAAGAAGTGTGCTCTGACAGACTACCACATTGGACTTCTTTTGGCAGGTCTCTGTCAGCCTTCTTTCTCTATTGAAACTGTTCTTCCTTGCATAAACAAATTTTAGTTGGATGTGAGACTTGTACCAGACTCCTCCATATCCTGGATGACTGCCAGAACTACTGAGACTCCAGCAGTCTCAAATGTTCCTCATGAGATGAGATACCTGGGTTCAAATCGTTTTGGAAAGAGAGGGGTTTAATACATACACGTATTAGATATATTTATGTATGTACAGGTAACCTAATAATCTCTAGTTAGGTTTTGGGGATCCCAAAAGACGGCGTTACAGAGGACATTTCCTTCTCCTAATTTTCCAAGAAAGTGCAGACATGCTTGGAGCACTCAAATCCAAAGGAGAAATTCCTTTATTACGAATTTGAATGTTCAGGTGTCACCTTACAGCTCAGGGCGCAAGTTCCTTCCTGGGTATTACTTCTGCAACACCTTTTTCTTTGGCACTTGCTTGGCTACATGACTGACACTGCAAAATTGCTTAGCCTTTTGCGAGTATCAGTATAAGACATCTGTACAGGCAGTGTAATTAATACACCCTTAGGACGTGTAGGCACCTAACCGGAGGCTTTTAATGCCACCCGATGACAGAGTATCCATAAGTCAGATGCGGGAATGAGACTGGATCTCACTTTTGTCCCAACTCATATGTAACACCTATTTAATCATTAGATACAATTTTAAAAAGCAAACCCACATTTTCACCTCTGGAGCTACCTCTCACTTGCTGAAGTTAATCATGTGCTTTTGAAATCCAGAGGCTCTCTCTTAACTTGCAGATAGATTTAACAAAAACGTCCATACCATACAAAATGCAATGCCAATTTAGAAACCTTATATAAAACAGCACTAAAGCTAAGAATCAATAGCAACACATTTCCTTCCTTTAGCTGGTTGGTACTACAATCATAATGCTAGTTACAAAACCTGCAAATGCACCTACCTACTTCAACAGCTGTGCTGCTTTTCACATTCTGTATATAATATTCTTTGAAAACACAGGAGGTGTTTATACAGTTTGTACAGGTGACAATCATTAGAGGCAAAATGCTCTTGCTCCTTTCACCAGTGCAGAAAACCAAAAGCTTTGTAAAACCTACGCTTGCTCGCTAACCGTAAGAGGAGAGTGGTAAGGCAAAGGTCTGCAAGGGACCTTGCACCTTCCTGGGGGCTTTGGAGCAGAGCCCTGCAGCGGTGCAAAGAGGAGCCTTGCTGCGGGAAGCCAGAGGCACTGAAACACGAAGCATTTCTCTAGTTGAAAACCATTACCGTAAACAAGGGATGTGGTGACTCTGCAGACTATGATCTGGTCTCTGGGGAAGAATCCTCCCCTCTTACCCTGTTCTTGTTTCTTATGGACCAGCTTTGCATGAGGGACCATGAATTTCAGTCTAAAAGTTTAAAATTTTCCTCGCTAAGCTTTTAATGGGTTAATTTTAAACATGGATCTTTTCTGTAGAGGGTTCAATTCCACATTCTCCCTCCTAGGATGCTGAGTATATGCCAACCATTTATCCATTTGTTTCAGAAGTGTCATATCAGGAATAAATCAATGTGTTAAGAATTGCCTGATAATGTTGTTGTGGGATTAATCTTACAGAATAGATCATCGGCACGACTACCTTTGGCATTCTGTGTGCACATTGTTCCATTTTAAGCATGAAAAGCCTCTTAATGCCAAAGTAGAAGAGCCATATATTGAATGATCTGCCACCATTCAATATTTAATCCTGCAATCGAAGCCACTAAAGGGATACAGCAAAGTAACAAGATGAATGAATTGTGACCTTAAACTTGCAAAAAGACATCCCAAACAATTTATCTTTCTGGCCCATAGTGCATCCTGTGGCCAATACTCCTATCACTCCTCTGCAGTTCGGGATCCGTAGGCTGATCAATGCCACATTAGCAAAGTACCTGAGAAGACAGTTTAGGAATTCAGACAATCCGGTGCATATGCTTTAAGAATATTCTGGGTCAATGTGGCTTATCTGTAGCCGAAAATAAAGGCTCCTTAATGAAAAATCAATTCCATTTTCACAAATGCATTTCTAAACAACAGTGGCAAGGTGACTAGAAATAAAGCTTTTACTAATCAACAAAACACAAATAAAATACTCTGAAAATCAGATCAGCCCAAATAAATCATCAGATTGATGCAATTTTAAGACTTGCTAAGAGATTATTTTGCAATTTAATTTTCAAAATAAATGTATTGCTCCTTCCTTGCAAAAGAAAAAAATATCAATATAGTAAGCACAAAGCGGTACCAAGACTGATGGGGCTGAAGGCCATTAAGACCTCAGAGGCCACCAACTAAGTAGACCCAAATCTTTTGCTCATGCCCTCTGTCACAACCAAAGAATTTTTCAAGGTACGTGCTAGGATTGACGTGGTAGTCCTAGCTAAACTGATGTACTAGCAAATATTCCATGATGCACTGTGGTGGGAGACACACAGGAAATAATCAACAACGAATATCACCTATTTACCTGCTGAGAATAAATCTCCCAAATCAGAGAGAAAACATACAGCCATGCTTGACTTCAAGTACAATTTTCTGTCCCTTTATTTCATGGTACGCAATTGTGCTTTGGAAATTAGCATCCTTACTCAGGAACGATACTTTTCCTGAATGAGACTATTGCTGTTTATTAATAAGGTGTCAGTAGTATTTATTAGCCAGTATAAGACACAAATTCCAATCAGTTTCATCAAGGAAACATTCTGAGATCTCTTAACATAAAAACTGGTCACAAAAGGCCTGGTGTTTGGATGTTACCGCAGGTACTCCATCCACCCCGTCTCAGTAGATTAACTGACATAATTTTTAAAAAACTCCAGCAAATAGATCTTAAACAGGGCTTCTAAATTCGTGATTTTTTTTCCTCTCATAATAATTCTTGTGCATTGAATTAATTAAATTTTTTATCGAAAACTGATGTGGTAGAAGAGTAGGTAAGCCGAGCAGCCCAGAGGTGGCTGCACTTGACTGATTAAGATGAAAATTTTATTTCTTTTTCATGAGTGAATTTCATTTCTGCCCAGTTGCAGATCAATGGATCAGAAATGAACAGAATTAAGCATGCCTAAATCAAAACAGAATGTTATTAAAAATGACAAAACAAGAACAACTTCTTCAGTTTATAGTACTGTGATGCTGCAACATAAATAAGAAGGGACCAAATAATGTTGTTCAGCGTATATTGATCACTCCTGCAAGAGACGATGAGAACAGTATATGTAGACATATCCAGGCATAACGTATTAGTTAATGCTTACAGTAGTGGATTTTTTTTTTTTAATGAATGCAGAAGTGCTTCATTATTGATACTAACTATCTATAGGTGATAAAACAAACTGGGAAAAAAATTAGTTTCTTAAAGAAATGTATCATCTATTTCTATAAAATTTTCTCCATAGTATCGCATCTCTAAGGAGCTCAGCTAAGAAACATCAAGGTAGGAACATGATCTAAAGTCTACTAAATTAATGAAAGTCTTCTACTGAATAAGGCGAGATTGACTTACAACCCTTACAAAAAGCCAAGTAAGGAGGTCAGTTCTTCTGATTAAGATTTTGGGCTTTTCTAAGTTAACCTTTTTGTGCATAGGTAAATACATATCAAACATACTTTTTGTTTAATAAGACAGTACTTTTAAAGTAGCAAAGCTACTGAAGCAAATAGTAACTTCAGCAAACAAAAAGTACTTCCCTCTTTTTTTTTTTTTTAAAAAAAGGCATCTACATTTGAGACTAATTCACTACTTCCATCCTTTTTTGTCTGTCCAGTAATTACCCAGGGAAACTAATCCCTGATCAGCCAGCAGTTCCTCTTATAGTTCAGTCTCTACTGTACATCCGCATTTTTCCATTTTATTATGGCCCATTCAAATAAGAGAAAATGAGTAACTGGTGCTTTCTTTATAAGGCTCAAAGCAAAAATTTGCCTCAAGTTAAAAATTACTTTAAGTTCACATAGGAATGAGCTCTTCAACTGTAGTACCAAATTTATATTTGGCTTTGTGGATGTACAGTAGTGAGACACATGCTTGTAGGTGGAGTCTCATCTGAAGTTATGTTTGTTCCAACAGTGGTAGAAATCTATTGAAAAAAATGCTGGTTTGTAAACTTCATTCACAAAGAAAAAGGAGGTTGTTAAGTTTTGAACACAAAGAACAAATACATTAACGAGTAATGATCTTTTACAGTTTTGTATTTTCATTTAGGTGTTTGTAAAGCCAATTGTTATTTTGGAAACTGTGGGAACCCACAGAGATACAATCTGAGTTTTAAAAAAAAAGATGAAATTATTTCA
The DNA here is from genome assembly GCF_965638725.1 of Aptenodytes patagonicus. Lineage (NCBI taxonomy): Eukaryota > Metazoa > Chordata > Aves > Sphenisciformes > Spheniscidae > Aptenodytes > Aptenodytes patagonicus. The sequence goes on from NC_134952.1 coordinate 38,414,774, forward strand.
TTTTGAAGATGCATTGCAGAACTCTCTATTAATTGTGCTTCAATAATTTCTATGCTGGATTTGTTGCCTTTACAAAGAATAAAATCTCTTTATAGCTGCCAATGCTATATACTCCTCCTGGATCTAAACCAGATCTGTTCTCTCTGGTGAATTCCATCTCAGCTGCATCAGTGAAACACCACTGTGAACACCTTTGGGGAAGCAGTGAAGGGAGGAGTTTCGAGATGTACTTAAAGTTACCCAATTTTGTTAATTTACAAGCAAGACCAGGACACAATTCACTAATCCAAAGCTAGGTTAACTTTGCAAGACCAAAGGATGTATAAATCAGCATTTTCATTACTAAACCAAACTGTAAGCACAAATAAGGCTCCTAGCAGTTCAGTCAGAAATGGTCATTTCCATAGAGCCTCTTTGCATATTAGAGCTACACTTCAAACCTCTGCTGGAAAACCTAAGCCTATTCATGGAAATCCTGAATGCCTCTCAACTGCAAGACTTGTTCACTCGCTTTATCTAAAGAAAATAAGGTATCATTCTTTACATTAGGAACCAGTTCTGTTGGATGTTGATAGCTATCAGGTTTGGTCTATTCTTTTTCTGATAGAAAAAGCTTTCACAATGCCCTCAGCCTCCACGGAGTCTAAATGCTGCTGAACAGATGAAAAATAATTCACGTTATCATATCCTGATGCTCAAATCAGCATAAAGTCTGCAAGTGCCATATAATCATCATCTCATCTTTTTAGCACGGAAGCATTGGTGATTTCACAGAAATAAAAGCAGTAACATAGCATGTGAAAATCTGCACGGCATCGTCCCCAAACTTATGGGACACAGACAGAGAGTGAACACCCTAGCTGGAGTTGGAAAACTTAGTCACATGAGGATTAACTTCTATCAATTCATCCTACCACACTATTTACCACATATTTCCAGGTATTCAGATATTCTTTGACTTATTTCCACAAACCTAAAAAGCCCATTTCTTTTGTTTCTTCAGCAGGAGGATTGTCTCCTCACTTCCCAATACCTATTGGTCCCTCCACAGAATTTAAGTGGTGTCCTGACAGAAAAAAAGAGGGAAGGCACCGAACATTGTGAAAGTTTCTAGCTGACAATCTTTTTTTTTGTTTTTTACAAATGGATGAAGAATGAAATGAAACTGTATTTACAGCCAGTCTCTGATGCCTCTGTCCAAATTAGTATTTTATTGCTAAATTGAAAGAGTATCCTAATAGCAAAATTTTTATTTGAAGTCAATAGAAAAGTTTTTTTATTTAAAACCTCTCTTCTTAATAGCTTACTATTCATATTGATATTAATTTTTAGTATTAGAGGCAATATTTTAAACATACAGTAACGTCTGCAAGCTTATGTGTCTTAAATAAAACAAAGGAAACAGAGGAAGTCCATCTTCTCTCCATTGTATTATTTTACCACAAAAACCACTCGTGATCTCTATTTTTGGAGGTTTTTATGTTAAATATCTCAACAAAATTATTAGGTTTTTTAAATACAGCACTATACTGTTTTTGTATCTGAGCAATAAATATTGCAAAGGTCCTAATTCACTACTGTACTACTCCAGCTTATGAGATTAATACTATTGAAAATAGCGATACCGAAGTTCTGTAATTCTGTCATAACTCTTACTCATAAATATGTAACAGAAAATATGGACTTATATTTAAATGGCTATCATAAATCCGTATGCACAGACAAGACTGCATTATGCTTCGATTTTCTAGAAGTGGACAGTAGAGATTAAAGAAACAAGTGTGAAAACAATCCCTTTTTAGCCATTTTTTCATTGTATTTATTCAGGGAACCAGAAGACAGAATTTGATTTCTCTTAGCCAGGAAATGCTGAAGTGCCACCACTGTTTCTTCATCATCTTTTTCTATAGTTGTGGAGAAGGTGGCCTTAGGGAGATTTAACAGCTTGGCAGAAGCCTGCACTAACACATCACAAAGGCACAGGTGATGGACAAGAATATGTTTCCTGAATTTGAAGAGAAAGAGCTGATACATGTACACACTGCTTGCTGAGATAGAGATTAGAAAAGGCTGATATTGGTAATAGGTTGAAAAAATATCCGTAGCTAAAAATGCATATGAACAGGAAAATACATTGTCATTATACTGTTAATTATCATTATTTTGAGGAGGACATGATGTTAACAAACTCAAAACATGTTTCACAGCCCTGATTTAAAAAGCAGAACTTTTTTTCTTTCATAACCAGGTAAACCAACAATAAATTCTCAGAGGAGACCTTGGTAAAAAAAAAAAGGAAAAAAAAAGGAAAGAAAAAGCTCTGGCTTTCTTAAAGACTGTGCTTCTGTTAACTTCTATGTATTTACACTTCTCAGTGACTCAACAGCATCACACAGATAAAGCCCAAAGGAAATGTAGCAGTTAATAAATTATTAAGCCGTCCTCCTTTAAAACATCAGCACCGGGCAGTACAAAGGCTTGGCATGCCATGTCAAATGCAAAAGGATCTGCAAATCTGAAAGTTACCGGAGCTGGGGAACAGCTGGCTCTGCAGATCCCAAGGCCCACCTGGGATCCACTTACTACAGCCTGTCATTCTCGCCGAGTTTAATGCTTATATAGCCAATGAAACATTAGATGAAGCTAAAGGATACATCCCCAAAGAATCTGACTTATGCTCTGGGAAATGACCTTTAAGCAGTCACCTTCTGATAGAAAATTAAGCTACAGCTCTCTGCGTCTGCAAAAATACCTTGATGTTGGTGATTTGTTCCTAATGGCATACACGCATTATGTTGGAACTATCACATACATATACCTATTTGTTTGGGTTTTCTTTGCATTTTATATTTTCACACTTCAGCACACCAGGAATTAGTTGCTAAAGTGATTAATTTAAAATTATTGCAGTCAGTGGTTTTTCAGTGACAACTGAAAGCCCAGAAATTAATTTGGCTTGTTTTAAAAATCAAACTTGCATTGCCTGTGGAAGCATTTTCTTAGCTCTTTATCAGTGTAACAACCAAACACATTCTCTTATTTTATTAAAAGAGCAATAGCCTGGTTTTGATGGCTACTATCATGAGAAACATGATAAAAAAAACATGATTCCTTTTATGATCTTGATAAAGAAATTTTCTTTATTAGGAATAGGCCAGAGTGAAAACTATGAGTATGATACGGGAAGAAGTGTATGTTTGTGAAATGACATAGGAAGAAGTGGCACAAAGATGCAAACAAGCTAGAAACATACTTTAAAGCAGAACAAGTGAAAATCAAATCTTAGCATTGTGTTTCCAACAGACCTGGCTCTTGCCTATTGCATGCCTAATGTTATTTGTTGGGGAAAAAAAATGTTTGTAATGTTGGCATTTCAGAGAGAACTCTTTCTCAAAGCTAAAGAGATGAGAAGTTGTTGGCCATACCACAGCCACAAAAAAAATACCAAACCAGATTAAGTTTAGCATTCCCCCTTCCCCCCAATCTTTCTCAGCTTGGACACGATGCACAGGCTTCCAAATTTTGATTGCTTAGTAATTACTACCAGAGGAAAAAGAAGTGTGTCACATCCTGACAACGCCAGCAGCAGCACCAGCACATGTACTCATGCAGGAGAAGATTTATGTCAAACCCCAAATCCTCCTGCTATAAGGAAATGATTGCAATAACATTTTTAACAATGTTTAGTATTTTATATTTTGTAAGTGGTAGAAACCCAATCTATTAGAAATATTGCTCTAATGACTTTGTATGCAGATGTTAAAGCTCTAGTATGTTTATTGGTCTTCCAATTTTTACTGAACACTACTACAATTCCATTCCATCACTCGTAAAATTGTATTTAATTGTATTTGAAAGAGGGCTGTCAACATTACAAATAGTATATGGAAGACAGTGGACCACAACTTCAAACCACTACAAGTTTTGAGACTTCATACGAATGACTTCCTTTGAAGTAATCCCTGCCTGAATTACAGTACATGTGAACACAACACGAACTTGAGGCCATTTGATACCAAATAGTAATTGAAATTTTCTGTGCATTTTTTCAGAGGTAAGAAAGTTTTATGGAATTTCAATGTCTGTCTGCAAAGCTAACCTTTGCAGGAAGAGTAGAAAAATAATTTCTGCAGGTGGGTTTAGAATAAATTTATGAATCTAAAATAGTTTAATTGATACTAATTAATATTTCCAGTTTTAAAGCTAGATGCTACAAATTTTGTAAGGAATGCAAAAAATACTATCAGTACACTAAATCCATTGCAAAGCCACATAAACATGTTTTAACTCTACATCCCTGAATGCTGAAGAATTCACCAAACTAATTTCTAAGCTTTAAAATGGTGTGCGATACCATGATCTAGACTATTCTTTGAGCGGCGAAAAAATGCACATTTGACTCTGGCACAGAGCATCTGCATTATTCCCATATTCTGTGCTGTGCACAACATCCGTGGCCCTGATAATATGTAGGCTGAGCTAGGAAAAAAAGGCAAATGCACACACTTCTTCCCCAAAAAAACAAGGAGCACTTAGGAAGTAATGAATTATAAGAAGAGTTGTATTGGACTCTATGATTTTCCTTCTTCATTCTTTGCTATTTTCAGTGTTTGGAACAATTACCCATTAGTGATATTTTTGCCACAAAATATCCATGTTCTCTTCAGTATCAGTACCACCAGAACCCTTTCTTTCCTCCACAGCTTTCTCAGTTCTGTTGTCAATGGTGGCTGCTGTGGGGAGGAGGATCGTGGTCGGTTTATTTGGCTTTGCTGCGTTGTGTTACAACGGGTTTATTCAACTCCTCTAGTATAATTTCTGAAAATCACATTTTCCCAAGCAAACTGTGGAGGAACTTTTTGTCCATATAAGAAAGAGAGGACAGTTTGCACTGGGGGGGGGGGGGGGGGGGGGGGGGAAGGCCTATTTCTTTTAAACTGACTTAAGATCCCAGTAGTCCAGACATGCAACTAAACTCAGGTATAACACTTTTTAACACTTCCTCTACAGTCCAAGACACACACACCTAGGAGCAAATCACCTGACATAACCTGGGCATCTACTTATGCCCCAAAGTACTTGAACCACATTCCAGAGCTCCCCTCCATCGATCATAAAGGGGATACAGACATAGACTCCATTCGGACAAATCCTTCCTGTGCTAACTTTGACAAATAAGACTACATTGGCACACACAGAACCTATGCTTGTAAAAATACTCCTAGATGTGAAATCTTAAAATTCACTGATTTCTTTGAAGTAACACAAAACAATATAGCAATAAACATTAGAAAAAAAGAGCTGATGTAAATCTAATGACCAAAAAAATCAATAGTCTGTTTTTTGGTAAGGATGGAGCAGATAAAGATCCCAGTTCATTGAATTCTCATATAAAAGGGAAGAAAAAAAAAAGGGGGGGGGGGGGAGTGCACGGAAGTGATTGCCTTCGAACAACATCTGCTGAAGAACACAGAAATGACAGAAACCTGCAGGGAGATGAATCCCACCTATACCGATGCTTTAAGTCAAACAGAATTCACCCATCTGCTTCAATGCATTTGAACAGCATTAGTTAAGTAGATTAAATAGAAACACCTATCAGAAGGATGTGCTAATATAGACAAGATCTCAGGGAGCTAGAAAAGCAGTGATAATGCAGAGATGCTGTGAAAGAATGAGACATGGTATTTAGAGTGGGGGAAAAGCAATGTAAAAAAATGCATGTGGTATCAAACACCCATCACCTTTACTGACAACACCTTAAAGCTTAAAAACAAAGAAAATGCAGACTACTCTTACACTAACACATTCCTCAAGAAAAAGAGTAAAGGGGGAGGAGAAAACACTCAGTGCTGCTTTTATTTTCAAGGTAGTTTCACTAGCACCTTAATAACACTATTTCTTAAGGGAATCAGAAAATGCACAAGATCTATTTGTATGTTTGTTTATAACAATATATGAAAACATATATCAAGAAGACATAATACCTGCATTTTCTTAATATACCTTTTCCAGCCTCAAAATACCAAGTAAAGAACAGTTTATCCTTTCAATAGGCAGCATTATTTGTTATAGAAGTGATTTTTACACATTTTACTGACAATTTTTGAGAGACACTTTCTGTTTCAGAAGCTGGATACCAAGTGCATATTGTGTGCAGCTTTAAGTGACATTTAAAAAAAAAAAAGAAGTATTCACTTAACTGCCGAATTTTACATTTTGAGGTCTTAACTGGGCTATGCCATGTCCCTTATGCACACTAGACCTAAATTATATAGCATGGGCCCTGAGAAGCCCAGCTAATTCCCCTACCTGCACCTCACTCCTAGTTTGATCTTGTCTTCTCTGCATTATATATCTTACTATTCTCACCCTATGGGCCAAAAGAGACTCATTATCCACCTGAAAAGCAAAAAACACAGCACACATCTAAATCTCAAACTGATATTTGCATGTCCTTGTTATTTCAACAGGAGCTATGCAAATTGATTTCAAGGATATAGTTATAGTTTGAGAATTTCCAGGAGCTCCCAGCAGATCTGACATTACATCTCCCCCGTTCCATGGAAGTGAACCAGGTTGGCAAAACAAGAGCTGCTTTAAGCCTCTGACCACTTGCAAACTTTTCTTCTAATTTACATCTGCTGCAAAAAACATACTGTACGCTCACAATCAAAGCAGTAATTCTCACTCTATGTGTTGTCATCGTAAATGACCTCAACGTCCAATTTTCAGTCCAATTACTGTCCGCCTACTGGCTACCAAAACCATCCTGCTGCTGAGGAGTTGTAGGAATATACCTCAAAACCTTGCAGTGATTTTTCACTGATTTTTTTTTTTTATTTTTATTGGTGACAAGTGGATAGATCTCAGCTGAAATAAATCGTTTCCCATGCCTCATGAAGCCAACACATTTCATCCAAGAACCAGATACTAAAATCTTCACATTTATCTTCACATGTGCCTTCCACCTGTCCATGTACTACTTGACAAGCAATTCTTAACTCCTTAGCTGAAAAGTACAATACTCCTAACTACTTATATACTTGCTTTCCCTATAACAAATGCCTTGACTGACATCCTCAAGAAAGAAATCTGGGTTAAGCCCCAATTAGTAAACCAGTCTTTACATTTCTGCTGTGCATCTGAAGAAGGGCCATACCATCATCCGCTTCGTAGAGATATTGTTGAATTGTGACACCTTAAAAAAAAGTATGAAACACTTGAAAACTCACAGATAAAATGTATGAAACAGAAAAGCTCTTCTTGTCATGATGCAAATTTGGGAAGGGAATTTGTAAAGTTAAACAATCTAAAAGTTGTAACTCATGAAACACATGCCAGGACTCGCACAAGCCAGATTACAGGAACAGACAAGGGGAGAAGAATGGCAATGCAAAGCCAAAGTAGGGGATCATACCATTGTAAGGGGTCTTCACTTGCTATGAGGCCCTGCTATAGGACCCTATGCACCAAATGCATCAGCCAAAGCATTACAGTGCCGTAAGATGTTCCAGCACTATTTTCCTGTACAGGCAATACATGAGCAATGGCAGAGAAACCTTAGTGAAGGAGTCAGTCTCCCACTGAAATCCCACTGACAGGTCTGATAAAAGCAGAGTCCTAGTGCTCGCGCCAAAAGAGACCAGGGGGAAATGAAGGCATTTCCTCACTTTGAACTTTTTGTAAGGTTTCCAGGAGGCATGTAAACGCTACAGAGTTATTATAATGCCTTTTCAGGGCAAATATCCTTTGCGTAGTAACATGAAAGAATCAAAAGCATGCAGATTCTTTATGCTGGAGGAAGAGCTCAGGTACAATTAACATGTAGTACATAGAATTTCAGGCACGCGTTTTACAGAGAATTATACTGACTATATTGAGTAGCAAAGTGCAAGTAATTCTTAATGGATGACAAGGAGATAGATTGTAGCCTCTGTGTCTTAATTCCGACCTTCAAAATTACATTGAACACGTTTTAAAGGATATTACAGATATGTTTCAGCTACTGAGTCTGAGTTCATGTCTTGTGTAAGTTGATTTTTTATACACTATTAATATCCATACCATCATATAATATTGTCAATAAATTGAATGCAAAGTTATTATTCCAATTTCTCATTAAAAAGACAATTGTCAACTTCCTCATCTTAAAAGCATGCCCGAGTTGCTTCCTCTGTTCAAAGACCGTACAGACTTAAAACTTCCTTTGCCTCAGTTCTGAATCCACCCCATTCCTGCTGAGCTCTTCCACATCTATGAGCACAAGCATCAGCCTCCATTTTGCCAATGCTCCAAACCACCCAGCAGCATTTCCAATTAATTCTCTCCTCCTGCTTCGTTTGCACCCTGGTTTCTCAGCGCTCATCTCACTGCCCCTGCCCCAGCATGGGATTTTCTGACTGGTGGCTGGGATGAGAAAGCACTGGAAAGAAGGTGTGCTGGGGTGAAGAGAGCATGATTGCAGTACAAGTAGCAATTCCTGCTGTAGCACATTTCTCTGTCTTCACGTTCCTTTGTGTTTCCCCCTCCAAGAAAGGAAGGGGGGGAAGTTACTGACTTAGATAACTGTAGACTGATGCTCATTTGTTAGGTTGTAAATACACTTCACAGTATTTTCATATATGGCAGTAGAATCCTGTAAAACATTTTGGTCTGGGGTTATTTTTTCTCATGCTAATATAAAAGTTTGGGCTGGAATTTAAAGTACAGCACTTGGATGTTAGGAAACCTGGCAAATTCTCAAACTGGCACGTGTTAAAGAAAATAAATAAATAATCAAAACAATTCTCAACAGTCCACCTTGCAAAAGTGTTAAAAATAACAGAAATGCATTGTCATTAAATACTATTTAAGGCCAGCTAAGCAACTGAGATAGGTGGATGATGCTAAACATTTTATTTTTGTCAGCTTTCAAAACACAACTTTTCTTACACATTGTTTATAGCAATCTGCAGGAACCACAGATTCACACGAATGAACGAGACAGTGAGAGGGATTACCCATTCTTAATAGAACACTAACTTGTTCTTAAAACCTCTGGGAGACAGATTTCACAGCCTTCCTAAGACATCTCAACCAGTACTTAGCTGCCCTAATGCCTAAACAAAATCTCTCTCTCAACAATTAGCACATTATTTCTTGACCTACTGATAGAATGGCCCACAAAGTTGCTCCCTGCTCCTTACCATCAGCCTTGTACGTACCTGAAAATGTGTAAGGTCTTTCCACTATTTTCCCTTCTTTAGAAAAAGCCCAGTTTGGCCATGGTTTCTTCAGAGGACATACTCTCCACTTCAGCTTTCAGCTAATTCTGGTTTTTTTTTTCCCCATGGTCTTGGGTCCAAAACTTAAGATTGATTTGTGAATCTCAGTGGTAGACAGTACTATTGGTGAGGCCTTACTAGTGCTGAGAGATGCTGAAGGAATTACTTTATGACTATTTCATATGACACTCATGCTTACACATCCCCACAGATACTTTTTTTCCTTTCCCTTCACAAAATGACTACTTGGTTGATTCACACTCTATGGACAATCCCTTGCAGTACTAGCTCTGTTTCTGCCCAGGAAGTGGTTCTCCCATCTTGGAGGTGTGAATTAATTATTGCTACTTCAGAATTGCACCTGTACTTTTTCTTACTGAATTGCAGCTTATTTACTACAGGTTTTTGCTCGCAAGTCCAATGTATGAAGATTGTAATGCTAATCCCTTCCAGCAAAGTGTTTGCAGCTCCTCCCAGCCTTGTACTGCTAGCAAAAGTTAATAAAAATACTCCAAACATTCAAAACCTTGATGAAAGTATTGACCAGGAGAGGAACCAAGAGCTTCACAAAACCTCAGCTTTTGGTTGTTTAGCTGGTAGATCAAGCAGCCCTCCTCTGCACGTACAACAGTCTATAATTCTGTTCTTGTTATATTTGCGATGTAACACAACATGTAATGGAAGTGAAAAGGCAACAGATACTCCCAAATTTATGACTCAATTTGCTAAGAAACAAAACAAAATATTCAGTCACTCGTGGGTTACATAAAATGCTCTTCTCACTAGTGTGTCTGAAAATCCTAACACTCTGGATGTTTCTGTTTTTACTACGTGGAATACTCAAATTGATTGAAACCTTACACCAAGCCAAATTTATGAGAAGTTTGGTTTGTCACCAAACCTGTATTTTCAAAAAAACTTCATGCTGTTTATAAAGGTGCAAGTGATAATGGTGCACAACCCAAAACTGGCAAATAGACAAGGGTTGAAATTACACATCCTTACATGTAATGGAAGGAGGTAGCTTCTGTTTTCACTGTTTGGTGACATTAATGCAGTAATACTGAGTAACTGCTGACAATTAGCCAGAAGATGGAGCAGAGGTCTTGTAAGAAAATTACTCCCTGGTGGCAAAATATTGAAAATTCAATTACACTCTGTTTATTACAGGCGTACATTAGGAACTGCATTCATAATAAAGACCTTGATAATATACAAATTAATCGCAGCACAGGGGAGTGCTTTAGTAACTTTTTTACTCCTTGATGTATTCTTCGATATTAAGTTTTTAATATATCCATAGACATACTGAAATGCTTTCTATAGAGCTTTTCAACTAAAATTCCTTAAATACAATAGCATGATATGTGAATATTGTTCTGAAAGACAACAAGATAATTTCTATTACAGTTCATTAGAATAAAACAAGGTGTAGATACCGATTTTTAAATATGCTTTAGGTAGTCTTCATATTTTAAGATTCGTATTTGTGCTTCTATGAAGTATGCTATCATGCAAACATTGTTACGGTCATATAGGCTACAGCCTTGCATAGTTTTCTGCACATACTCACATTTACATATGTGAATACTTTCTTTCAATTTAAGAAAAGCCAGGGACTCGGAGGTACGCATATCCAATTTCTGCAGATATTGCAGATCAGTTTGAAATAAGATTGAATAATCTAGTTCTTAATATTCAGGTTACAGCAATTGCACAAAATGCTCCCAAGAAGAGTAGCCAGATATAAATTCATGCGATGACAAGGTGTATTGGATACTGTTGAATAATTTATTTTCTGAATGAATTTAGTCAGCAGTTTGTTTAGCCTTTTAATAGTCTATTGCCTACTTTAAAGACTTCTATTTGCAAGTTCTTCAGCACAAAGGCTTTAAAGTGATGTATTTCAGGTCTAGCTATATGCTTACTGATTTTAATTGTATTTTGCCAGTGAAAGCAGTCAGACCTGGGATACTTCACCGATTCTGAAGTGGAATAAAAAAAGTCCATTGTCTTCATATTTAACTTAATCTTATATGTTACTTGAAAAATGCAAAACTCTAGAAAAAGTACTGAACACATGCACAGTATTCTACAGGTTAGCTGTCTCTAATTTTGTTTGAGAGACATTCCTAAGGAATTCTGGTACCGGAGTTTCATTACCAAATACTGCAAACAAAGGCTTGAAACTTGGTCGTGCCTGACTAGGCTCTGTGTTACTGAAACTCTCTTTGGATCCAAATAGTCTGAATCTCGTTTGTAAAATCATTCCACTTTAAGGAAGAAATCCTCGTGCTTTCTGCTTTGTAAAGGGGTTCCCTGAATCTGCAAGGTACAGTAACTTGTAGTGGTGCTCAAGCCGCTGACATTCAAGACCAGCCCCAATGACTGGATCAGATGGGACCGCAAGAATATGCCCTGCGTAGAACACAAGATTGCACAGCAGGTAACTGATGATAGCTCTGGTATTTGAAATTGGCTGGAACAATAACTCTGCAGCCTTGTCCCAGCAAAGCTTGGACACTCCTCTGGCAATCAGAAAAAAAACCAAAAACCCACAGAAATTAGTTTAGGATGATTAAAAAATAAAGGTATCTGGCAATAAACCCAATTCACGATGAAGCAGGAATTATGAATTTCATGTTCTCTTCTGCAGCAAATTAATCTTTTACAGGTGGGTCCCTCCCTCATACTGCCCACGCAAACCCCTTCAGCAGCCACTCCTAAGTCATCATTTGACTACTTTGAAAATGCCAGATCACTGCAGAACCCATGGAAATAAAGAGTTTATATGATAAGATCTCCTTGTGAGACAGACTGCTTCCTGGCAGAGATGAGATGAATGAATGTCACATCCTTCTAGCTTTCAAGTGTGTTGTTTTTCAGGACTTGCTCTCTGAAGTCAGGCACAAAAATGAGATGCTGTGTGGGACAGTGTGACAAATTTCAACTTCAGGAAGAAAGACTAGGTAATTTGAGTTCATCCCAACATCACATCCCTTGTATCTACATCCCTTGTATCCGCAAGTTACTCGGTCTGCCTGGTGCATTTCATGCGAATAATCTCAACAAGGAAAAGAACAAAGAATCTTCGCATGTTCATGGGATCCAGCCATCAAGCCAGATCTTGCTCCATAAAATCAGTCTGATCCGTAAAATCAGTCTGTTCAGGTGGTATCTGGAAAGGCAGCACACAAACTCCAGCCAAACCTGTAGATGTTATGAGTGAAGTCTTGAAAGCAGCATTACATATGCGTATATGATTTATGATCTCCAGCTATCCACATACTGCCTTCATAGGACTGGACTTTTTTTTTTTTTAAATCACCTGATAGGTGATGGCTCCAACCAACTCTATAATCTAGAATAGTGCAAGCTGATATATTACAGCTTTCATGATATCCTAGTTGATGCTGCAGGCTTTTTGTGACTTCTGATGATGTCAGTCAATCTGTATATGGTTTGGTCCCTCCTCAAGTGTGCTTCCACAACTGACAGATACATGGAAATACTTGGCTGTCTGGAAAATCCTTTTATTGATATGTTACAGGCCATGCAGTGAAATCGCAAATGGAATACTTCTTGCAGGCTCAGAAGGTGGCCAAATGACTTGCAAGTTAAAAAGCTGTGCACCAGAACAGTCTGAAGAATGGGAGCACCAAAATGAGAAGGGCTAACAAGAAACCTACAGATTTCTTGAATCTCCTCAAATGTAGACACCTGACAGGCTAAAGCCATCCTACATTTCAGAATGAGGAAATACTACGAACACAAGCATTTTCTCTTTAATTCTGCTGTGTCATCATCTGTGGCTCCTAAACAAAGAAAACAAGGCCACTTCGAGTTACAGTAGACTCTGAGGAAGGACTGGGAAGGTACTGCATAGAAAATACAGCATGGCAGACATCATGTTTAGCATGGTGTCAGAGCACTCGGAGAGCAGAGCAGAAAAAGGCACTGCTCTGACCAGACAGGGCTGCTACCTGCGCTGTCAGCCCCGGCTTCGCTCTCCACAGTATCAACTACCAAGTTTAGGGCAGCGATTTCCTTATACTCACGCAGAAAAACTAATCTGGGAGGGAGAGCAAACATGAATGAGCAGCTGTGATACGCACATGACCGATACATGTAATGGCAGGTGCTTCAGTGACAGCTGCTGCTTCAGCTATCCCTGTCCTACGTGGCTGGTAAGATGCAAGCCATGCTGGACTTTCTGCCACTGCTAGAATTTGGAGGCATCTTCTTTTCCTGCAAACACTGCAGGAAAGGAGTAAAGGTCCATCCAGTGCCTCTGCATGGCTGAGCATGCTCCTCCCTCATACCCACCTATGACACCAAAAGCGCAAGCATCTGCCTCCATTTCCAAGAACCAGCGATTGCCTATACTGTGGCATGTTCACTTTGTGCAAGAATGGAGTCTGGCTTGTCTACCTGATGACAAACTGTTCCCATGGTTTTGGTGGGATGGTAGAAGAGTGGAGGAAAGGCCATTGCTTCATTTAGATCTGATGAGATCCGTACAGATACTTCCAGAAAGTTGATTCCACCTCCTCTCTCTCACGCTTTGTGCATCCTACGGGAAAACATCAAGCACACTGAGCTTGGCAGTATGTGCAGTTCTCCAAAACAGGAGACAGAGACACTTGTGCCCATTTTCTAAAAAAAGAAAATTAATCTGTTACTGAATGGATAGAATTTGAAGCCTCAGGTTGAAGAGCCCTGAACAGGAGATAAGGGAAAACATAAAAATGGTGTGAAAAGTGTCAGTACTTGATCTAAGAGTACTGATATAATCAAAAATCAGAAGAATCAATTCAGGAAGTTCATAGCAATTTAGCCAAAGCCTGGGCAAGAACACTAGCTCAGCTGTACTCTGCTATAATGGGAGGTGGCATGTAACCAAAGAAAGGGCAGTAACATCTTCTCTGCTCTTTTACTCTTGTACAAGTAAATAAAGAACCTATTTCCAGTAATAGCGATTTGACATACACTTTAAGAACATTCGAAACTTCTTGCATTTATTCAGAATATGCAAAAGCAAGCATCTTAAAGCTGCTTATAATTTGTGCAGTAGTTTTACTGCAATCTCATCTGAAATTACCAGAGATTGTCTAGGTTTTTGCATCCACCTTATTTTTTTCATTGGATAAAATTCAGTGAGATTATTTGCAGGATTCAGAAGCCCTTCTGAATTTATAAAAGTTATGCCTTTTTTAAAGTTACTGCAAATGTATTTTTATATATATGTACACATACATAGATAAAAAAAATACCCAACCTTTTCAAATTACTTAGTTCAAGAAGGTAAAAAAGGCAGAGTAAGGAAGTTTGACAGAAAATAAGCATTACGATGCCCATTTATAAGTAGGAAAACAAAATCAGAAAGATGAATTAACATGCAAATGCAGAGACAGCAAATTAGTGACCAAATCAGGATTTCATTGCAGAATCTCTGACTTCAAAGCAAATACTTTGAAAGCTTCCCACGTGTAAAGTTCAGAAGAAACTGATAAGCAGAACGAAAGTCACTGGGATTGGAGTTTAGCCGAGCTAATAGTTGCGCTTTAGTAATTACAAGTGATCAGGACACTGAGTCTAACCTGAACTCACAGCAGAATACTCAGCACTGATTCAGTACTAAATTTAATGGACATAATGAACCATTATCATCGCATCCAAGAGTACGGTACATTTTCTTTGATTATTTCCACAGACTATCCAAAACTCAAGTCCACTTAGCTTGTGAAGTCTGATGAGAGCACAGCCTGAGGTAATACAGACACAAAAACAACTCATAAAAGATTAGGTCAGACTTGATTTAACAAGGAAAAAATAAAGTAGGACCACAATGGAAGAAAAGGTTGTGGAGTTTTTTGGGTTGGGTTGTTGTTGTTGGGGTTGGTTTTTTGTTTTTGTTTTTTTTTTTAATTGTTTGTTTGTTTCTTAAGGCAAAACAGGATAATCGCGTATTTCGTATAAAAACATATTATACTGTCTGGCTTTTTTTATAGGTTCTGGGGAGGAGAACCATTGCTCCATACAAGTAGAGCCACAGAGTATGATAAAAAACATTCAGGAAGCGTTTCTTTTTTGGATATGACTATGAAATATTTTTTTCCATATCTTTTTGTGTAGTGTATTCAAACTCTACTTTAAGATGTTTTAAATCACAAGAAAAACTGGATTTTGAGATAATCAATAGTACCATGTCACCTAAATGGTTACTTCAAATTCGTATTATGAATTCTGGGGTAACCAGAATCAGCAGGGAATCACGTAATCCAGTTCCCCAAGAGACACTGTCTCTCGTATTTACCAAACATAGATATCTTTCTCATCGAAAACAAAACAGAAATCTTTGAGTTCAATTAACTCTCCAGCCTCAACAAAAGTGCAATGCAGTAGATTATTTTTTAAAGGAATAATTTATCAGAATTCTCTTTAATGCTTTTTTCGTAACATTGAAATACCTTGGAAAAGAGGATGAAAAACTCAATTGTGTAGAGCTGATCAGAGGAACAAAAATCCACTCTGAACAAAGGTAAGCCGATTAACTTTTTCATAAAAATCAATATATTTGATACTGCAAAGAACAAAGAACTTGTAAGAAAACAAGAAAGAAATGAATTTGTGTGGTTTTTTTAAAGCAAATTGCTAACTAGTTTACATGGCCTCTGTTACCATATTTTCAATATTGTTACAGTTGTTTAAATGTGTTCCCTAAGTCCCAGAACTGCAAAGATGACTGATAAGGAGAATGTTATTAATGTATGCAAAGTGGACACTTCAGCATTTTCTGGGTAAGTTCACTTAATAGTTTTATATGATATGATACATTTGAAATAAAAGGTAAGAACTCTAACTTATCTTTTAAAAAATGTAGCTGGGCATTTCTAACAACTGAAACTGAATTTCAAAATGTATATACGTGTCACAGAGCCATCTAAGCCACACTTGACAAATAACGCCTAGTATCATGGGGACTCCAACATTATTCTAGTTTAGGTAATGTTGAAAAATAGGTATCTTCCAAGTTATTAAATTCTATGAGCTCCTAATTGCAGGCAGCAGACAAAAGAAATATTTTTACCTAGCTGTTTATGAACCCAATTAAAAAGCTGTTACATGGCTACACCTAGATTGTAGTGAAACCTACTTTTCAAAGACAACAGGTTCTTGTCTGCTTGAGACTTGGCCTTGCTGGAAATAAGAATTGTAACTGCTAGAATAGCAAGAAGAGTGGTTTTTCCCCATGGACATGAAAAAGTATTTCAGCCTTTTTCAGCCAGTAGTTACAGGGCTCAGCTGGCAGGTACGGCCATCTTCTGGCAACCTAAAAAACAACAGAAGAGTGACACAACTACATAAAACTGCCTTGGCAGCATCAAGATGGCAGAAGGAAATGGCACTGCAGTCAGCCTTGAAGGTATAAACCTCTGCAGCACTGGGAGTGGATAAGTATCATCATTGCCCTGTGAAGAAGAAATTTATGAGTTGGTCAGAGAGTTAGGTGAACTTAAGGAAAATACTGAGGAAGAGTAATAAAAAACTGAATTCCTGAGTTTAACCTCTAGCTGACAGGTCGCCAACAAGCAACACTTAGGTGGAGCAGTCACAAATCATTCCTTCCACGCTGAGAAGGCAGTCACTTTGACTTTGTTTGCTCCCTGTATGAAGTCAAACACTGCTGCATTTTTTATGCCATGGGAATTGTTAGATAGGAATAAAAATAGGCATAAGAACTCTGTCCTTGCTTATTTCTACTCATAGCCTAATGGCCAGCAGAGCCCAAAACATTCTAATAAATTGCATTTTGGGGTAAGACAGGAATACTCTTAGACACTGAAGAGATTTTTGTCTCAAAAACAATACTCTTACAAACTGTCTTCCAGAAAATTACTAGCATTGTATAAATTAAAACAGAGTCTGCTGAGGAACTATCAGATCCTGAAACCTTTAAAATACATTTTCATGTGTATGATGTCAAATTTAAACAACCAGCATAGTTATTTGGCATCTTAGAGCTTTTCTTTTGGAACGAAAAAGCTTGTGGCTATAGGTTCTCCCCACTCTACAGTATTCCCTGCTGCATTTTGACAGAGCAAACCTCAATTTTCAGTTAAATACTGAAAGGAAATGAGAAGGGGGGGGAAGAAGTTACAACCGCAAAAATGTGAACCAATTTGTCCATCCGTCCATTTCTTTTCTGCAACATCTACACACCACAGGACAGATATAAATTCAGCAAAAGCACTGGCAGAACAGTTCTAGGGCCAAGATTTCTGTAAGATCCCCCATCATTTTGCAGCTGCAGATGGAATCAATGAAAGACAGCTGAGGCAAAATACAGCTAATCTAACAAGCAAATGTGAGTCTGGGAACAACAGACTTCACTCGACCCACTTCTATACCAAGTCTTTCTGTGAATTTAGTCAACATTCTCTACATTAATTTGATTTTTCTGGGAAAGTTTTTCAATAGCACTTATATGATTTAGGAGCACAAGTCCTGTTACAACTCATGAGGATGTGAACTCTAAATCTCCAGGGCACTTTTCAAAAATCTCACTCTACCTGTAAAATGGAAAAACAATCATTACTTTCTGCTTTCTAACTACACTGATACAAGGACTAAAAGGAATAGCCAGTACTGTCCCTGCGTGAACTCCTCACTTTTCCAAGGCTTGAGAGGCTAATATAACCTTATCATGACTTCAGGTCAAAAGATTGACTCTAATGGACCAATGGAAGGAATTAATTTCAGAGCTCAGGACCTTTAATTGAGAGCAGATGGTGCCTAGTCCCTATAAATTTAAAGTCTGGGGCCTGTTAACAAAAGCATCTAATCTCATCTCAATTGCCATAAGCAGCCAGGACCCAGCAATACTGAGTTTACAAAACAATATAACAATCTCCTAGAACTCCACTGAAAGCAAACAAGCAGCAGAGACAGTTAATGAAAAAGACGTCATATGTTCTCTGCAGCTAAAGTAGTTAAGGGAACGAGCAGCAGAACTCCCTACTGAGTGCAGCTTTTAGGCAATTTTAAATAAATCTCCTTATAGAACATACAGCAATCATGCAACTAAGAACTCAGCAGCTTGAACAATTCTGGTTAACTCTACATGGAAGGAGACTGGATTCTATCCCTTTAACCAGACAGTGATGATAGAGGCCATTCCTTTCAAAGTCATTTGACCTACATATCTTGGAAAGTTTGAAAATTCAGAAGAACTTAAAGATTATAAACTGTCTTGATACATTCAATATCCATCTTAAACAGCAGGCAGAAAAAGACAACTCTAAAAGCTTCTCCAAGAACTAAATTTTGCCAAAAAGGATCTTAGACTTCTCATTTCTGCTATTTTTGTACAAACCGCACAAGTGACCTATACAGTTTGGTTCAGTGAAACCCACTACAAAAAGCAATTCAATTGTTGTACAGAGACAAAGCAACCCAAATTCTTTAGACTGTCTGCCACAGGTGCAGACTGAGACTCCATAGCATTAGTCATCAGCAATTATACAAGACATTTTATTTGTAACTATAAAGCAGTTTATAGAAGCATTACATTTATAAAAACCCAGCGTTGGGGGGGGGGGGGGGGGGGCCGAAATCAATCTCTTTCTCCAGCATACAGTAGTCAGTGGCAGAGTGTATAACACCAGAATAACTTTCCTTTGCCTATGCTCATGACTGCACACGGATTCGCTATGGAAATGCTTTAAAGTTTCTAGGTCATTTGAAGAAGAAGAAACCAGTCTTCAACCCTGTATGTTTAATCTGTAAGAAAACTATGTGTATAAGCTGTGAAAATAAAATTGTTTAAGACAAGGTTTTGTAAGGATAGCCATTTATATGCATACATAGCCATATACACACATTTATGCATCTATTTCACCACAAAGGACAAAAAGCAATCATAATGTAGTCAACCAGAGAAATCAGCCTGTTGTCAGTCTTTACTCTGCCGTGGCCTGACAATCCAGAACAAGGGTTTCCCAGGTCAGTTGTTTCTTTTTCTGCTGTGAATACCGCACCAGAGGTGGAAACATTCACATTTTGTCTCAGACGTACCCGTCAGCAGACACAGTACCCCAGGGAGGGATTTGTCAGCAGCAGCACAGACCTGGCATGGCAGCTGCACACAACCTTCAAACTTCAAGAAAACTGTTATCTATTATGGACGCTTTTATAGAAGATATGAGAGATACACCTATTAACCATTTGCATAGTCATAATTTAATCCATAATTAATTTACATTGTTCCCCCTCATCTTTCCTAACTTGATGCTGTGGGTTCAGAATTATGAAATTAAAAACAAAAATATCAAAGTAAGATATTGATAAGTATTTTGCAAACTCCCATGTACTATATAGAAACCTGGACTAACCCACAATGATCGCAGCAGGCATCAAAGGCCCTTCCGCTGAAAGGTTTCTAATGTGGAGTGAAAAAAAAAATTATTATTCTCCTTGGTTTCAGTGTGCCAAACCCACAGTTCTCCTTCTCTATAACATACAAGTGAAAGCAACAGATAACTCAACACAAAACCTATATAATTTAGGAAGACAATGGTATACTGAATGAGAGGGTGTTGAATAAAAATCAAAACCACAGCTTGTTAACAAGCATTTCTTTTCCTGAGATTTGAGACCTCATTTTCTTCCCACCTTAACTCAAGAAAAAAAAAGCTTATATTTTGCCAACAGATCAGGCAGCACATTATATAGACCAAAAAAAGTTCTGATCAGTTCAATCCACATATTGTTTTAATAATTGTAAAAGGAATTAATTTTCAAATTTTACTTGAAACTTAATTTCAAACTGAATTCTCATCTGAATCAAATAGAACTTTTTATCCAGAAAACATCAAAATAAGTCTTTACATGGGTTTAATAAGAGTTAGCTTTAAAGAACTGTCTATTCCAAAAGCCTTTGCAGCTTTTTGTAAAAAAAAAAAAGTCATCTTGACAAATTTTCTCCAGCTGTTATTCGACCAGCATACAAAGGCTGTCATCTATAATTATTACTGATGCTCTGACAATAGCACAGCCTCTATTTACTTTGAAGACATATTTAATTATGCAAGTAAAATCTGATTTCAAATCAAAATTAGATGAAGCTTAAAAACCACCTTTAACACAACTGAATATGAATAAGCCTACTCTTTATATAGAATTGGTATTACTTAGACTTCACCTCTACCATTAATTTGCTTTTGTCTAATGAAGATATAAACGTACATGTATGTATATAGGTACACCCCCCCCATATCCACATAACTATACAGAAAACGAAGGAAGTGGTTGCTGAGAAATTTGCTTTCAAATGACAACAAACCAAATAATCTCACAGCTCTGACAGATTTTTTTTTTTCCTCCTTTTTACTCCAGTGATAATTATGTCAATAAACCTGATTCAGCAAATCTGTTGCTCTCTAATTCATTAATTAAAACAATTTACTGCTACCACTGTGATTTTTCAAGGACATCAAAACCACATTCCAAATCAAAACAGCAGAGATCATCAGTTTATAGATGTGCAAAGCATGCTTTGCTTTCATGGAAACCTCACAATTAAAACACAACTTAAATGAAAAAGAGCTGTTTTCTTTACGATTTCCTTGCGCAAGCACATCCAGAAGAACACATTTTGTTTTGGGGGACTGAACAGCAATATTTTTATATCAAACTTAAAATGAGGAGGGGGGGGGGGGGAATCTATGAAAAGTTAACCATTTCCAATTAGAAGAAAAAACAAGATATAAATATTAGTATTATAGTAAATTGCAGAACAACATTTTTATAGCCTTCATTTGCTCAACACGCTTCTTGCTCATTAATTTTTGGGTTGAATAACACAACTGACTCACAGAAAACAAAACCAGAAAGGAAGTGAAGAATTTCTTTTGCCCTTCCTCTCCCACAAATCAGGACCAACAGGAACTACACCAACGTTTTAGAATTGTTTTGGAAAATATGTTAGATGATGAAATATTCGCATGGTCCCCAGCAATCTCTTTCACCGAGTTATCCTTGTGATGCTATTGTCTGAGCTAACTTCTGCTTTTTGCTATTTGCATCATTTGCTTCTGGTCCTATTTGCCATACGTGGCCTTTATAACAGCAGCAACATCTAGACAGAACATGCTAGGCACAACAGTCTGAATTCTCCCAATCTCTTCTAGTGTCGTGTGTTTAAAACTTCTGATCATTCTTGTTAACTTTTCTCTAGGCCTTCAATTGGCTGGCATTTTCCTCAAAATGTAGTCCCAAAACCAGTCACAGAGACACAGTATTTCTGTCTTAGCACTGCTGAGTGCAGTAGTCAGATTACTTCAGCAGCGCTGTGTACAAAAGACATGTTGTAAGCTCGTGGAAGAAACCCTCACATACCACAGAAAACACCGCTGACAAATAACCACTATAACCTTCAGCTGATGACTACCCAGGAGGAATACAGAAACATTTCCTGGACATGCAGGATGGGGGACAGGGAAGCCAAAGCTCAACCACAGTTGAGAAGCCCTACCACTGCAGAGGAGGAACAAGCTGTTAGGCACCACGGACACAAGCTGGGCATACGCAAGTCCAGGGAACTAGACAGGAGGCATCCATGGGTGCTGGCAGAGCTGACCAAAATCATTGAAAGGCCACTCCGTAATTCCTTGAAAGGTCATGGCCATGGAGGAAGGTTCCCAATGACTTTTTAAAAGATAAAGGTCATGTTATTTTCAAGAAGGGCAAGGACTATGTGGGGAAGTAGAGGCTGTCAGCCTTACCCCAGTCTTCCAGGGAAGATTATGGAACAAATACTGCTGGGGTTATCCTTCATATGCCTGGACAGGGCTCCAGGAAAACAAAGTGAGTGAGAACAGCTAACGTATTTACCAAAGGCAAATCACACCCAAACAACCTGATTGCTTTCTATGAACAGATAATTTTCCCAGCAGACAAAGGGAGAGCAGCAGATGTTGTTTTCCTCGACTTTAGCAAGGCTTTCAACATGGTCTCCCATAGTATTCTGGTAGCCAAGCTGGAGAGAGAGGGACTGGATGGGTGAGCTACAAAGTGCACTTTGTGGAAAACCGGTTGTATGAAGAGGCTGAAAGAATAGCGTTTTGTAGTGCAAGGACCAACTGTTGGCCAATATTAATCGCATTCCTCAGGGGCTAATGTTGGGGCTGATGCTGTTTTATGTCTGTACTGCATTTAACATATTGAGAATGAATAGGATGGAATGTGCCCTCAGCAAGTTTGTGGATGACACCAAGCTGGACAGAGTGATCAACACACTGCAGGGCAGGATTGCTTTTCAGAGGGATCTCAACAGGCTGTAAGAATTGGCTGAAAAAAACCTCATGAATTCCAAAGGCAGAATAACCTCATCTAACAGTACTAGGTGGGAGCCCACTGGAAGCTCTGCAGTAAAGGACCTGGGGAGTCAACGTGGGCAAGTTCAGCAGTGTGCCCTTTCAACAATACGGCCTGACCACATACTGGGTTGCATTCAGAAGAATGGAGCCAGCATACCCTGGGAAGAGATTAGTCCCTTTTATTCAGCATTTGAAGACAACATCTAGAGTACAATATTCAGTTTGGGGCTTGCCAGTACTTGTACAACATTGACAAACTGAAATTAATTCAGTGGAGACTGATCACAATGATTGGAGTGCTGAAGCATACAACTCAAGGAGAAGCTGAGCGAGCCTAGAAAGGGCAAAAGGTGGAAATCTAACTTTGGTCTTCCACTACCCAAGGCAGTGGTCACAACTGCAGCAAGGGAAACTCTGATTAGATATAAAGGGGAAAAAAATTCACAATGAAGTTGGTTAAGCACTGGAACAGTTGCCCAGAGATGATGTGGAATCTCTGTTCTTGTACATTTTCAAAACTCAACTGAACAAGGCCTTGAGCAACCTCATCTAAATTAGTGTTAGTCCAGCTCTAAGCAGATGGTTGAACCACATGACCTCAAAAGGTCCCTTCTAAGCTGAATTATTCTGTGATTTTCTAAAGGACTGTGATTCAGCCACTTGTCTTTCTCACATATGGGAAATTTGACTATTCTCACTGAAATGTAGGTCTTTGCACTTGTATTTACTGAACTGCATTTTTTCATGTGGAATTATTTCCCCAGCTTTCATCCTGTCCTACAAAGTGTATGTGATTCTTTCCAGGTTACAACATTCTATTTGCATTATCCAAGTCACTAAGAAAATCTTGACACACTATGTAGAATGCTATTTGATTCAACTTGCCAGTTCATGAAATACTGATAATCATTCTTTACGGATTTTTCCAAAAAGTTGTACATTTCTCTTGCAATAATGAGTCTAGACCCTGCGTCTCTATTTATGAGTATGTCATGAGTGAGGCAGTGTCAGAAGCCTTAGTAATATCAAATACCTATTACAGTGGGAACCTGCTCCTTTTTCCTTATCAAGGAGTGGCTTACGCTATCACAGAAGGAAATCAGTATAGCTTGACAAGACTCATTTAGTACAAACACATGCTTATTGTTATAAAGCATAAACTTTTTACATATTTTTTTTCTAGGATGTTTCCTGTCTAACCGATTGGGCAGGTTCCTCCTCCTTCTCTTTGCCCCTTTTGAAGCTCTCCTGTTTGTTTGTTTTTGCCTTCCCGAACCATATCCATCCTCAATGATTTCTCAGACATGAGTCATAAAAAGCCCAGAGGCTGTAGACACTCTATACATGCAGGAAAAATTTTATTTACCTAAGTAACCTCTGATCCTTTATTTAGTAGTATAAATGTTAGCTCTGTGATCAGTTACTCAGGTAGCAAATGTTGAAACAAAAACAACTAGAAGAAAACATATCAGCAATATATTACCAGTCTTCCTTCACTGTTAAGTAATAAATCAACTTCCTCTTTCCCTTTTCTTAGCATTCATGTTTCTGTACAACTCTTCACTTTTTTTGCTGATTATGTCTCAATTTTATTTGTATGCCTGGACCTCCCCAGTTGCATCTTTGTAAGCTCCTTCTCAGAAATTTGATCTTCCTTCCATTTTCTGCATGGTTCTTTCTTGAAATTCAGATCTCTGGAGAAATCCTGAGGTATGACAGTTGGTCTTTAAACACCTCTTTCACCACTCCTTCACATTAGAAGGATTTATAAGCTTAACAGCCAAGAGTGAATTCCCTGAAATTTTCTTCTTAGATTTGTTTTTCCTTGCAGACCCCAATTTTAACTTTATTCCTGTCAGCTGTTGTTAAGCCTACAGTTCCTGTGCATCAGAAGATTTGGTTAAGAGCTTCCAAAAAGCCTCATCCTCTGGCCTGATGTTCTGTACCAGACTCCCATCATGAAAGCATCGTTAAGATGGCCCTTTGGAATCTCATATCCTTCCTCAACAGCAAGTTCAGTGACACTCAAACCTCTGAAATCCAGGAGATCTCAAAAAGTTACTGGAAAAAGGTCAGCCCAGCTGTTCCCTCTTTGGCTACCACTAGCCAAAATAATTATCAACATGATTTTCAATTGCATTAACAGCGAACACTAGGAAGATTTACTGAAATAAATCCACAGAACTATAATCGTAATATAACAGAATCTGAAAATTGGCATAACTACAGAAAACTTGTGATAGTATTGCAGAAAACCAGGGACGACTACCTTGTGTATGGATTTCTGCTCCATGTGTCTGTAACCAAAGCAAAATTTGTATGCCTGTTTAGGTATTAAATATTATGTCAGAGCTGACTTTTGTCAACAATACAACAGACTTATTTCCTGGTCATGAAATTTCTTAGCAGCAAAGCAGGATTTAAGAGACATTGGCATGCTTAATGAGGGGTAGATAATTGCTAGATGGAATACTGTAGGAAAGAGTGAAGAAGTTGTAAATGGTGGTATGGCAGTAAGATGAATATTAATTCATCAGCTATGTGGCTGGTTTTGATCAGTAGGCTCAGCATTTGGCTAGCAGGTACCAAGCAGCTCCTAGTCAGTAGAGTTCATATAAGTCAAGTTTTGCCTTAGCATAAAGAAGGATGTTAAACAGGTGAAAACATGTAACACTACTTCCTGAATGATATGCATTATTTAAGAATGCAGAGTTCAAGTATATGTTACAGATGTGCTAGGTTAGAGAGAATAGATTTAAAATGTCTTGACAAGTATCTTACCAATGTATTTCTTGGTTTTCAGAGATCTGAATGCCAGTAAATTCACCACTCTGGAAGGACAAGAGAGTATTAGGTTCACAAGAATGCTATCTTCAGAAACTGGCTAAGTTGGAGAGGAAGCAAGCAGGTGCCCACGCAGCTGATAAACTGATATTTTCTCTTTACAGCAATGAACACTCTACCAGAAACACCTACTTTTCTGTATCTGTGAAAAATGGGTCCAAGTTTCAAATCATTTACCTAACCAATTCCGAACAACTGCCTGAGGCCATGATCTCATACTCCTCTCTCCCTTTCTTCTTTTTATTTTGCCACAACCTGATCTCCTCTGGTCTTCTAACAAACTCCCATGAGAGCAAAACTTTCACTAAATAAGAAAATACAACCCCACATTCTAGTGCCATCAGACCTATTTTCTGTATGCCCAGCTAGCCTTTGTGGCTGTGGGCAGTCAACTACATGGCACACATCTATCCAGAATGCCCAACTCTTTTTCAGAAGTACTGTCAATACTGCTTCCAAAGGGACAGAAAGCAACATGGACTTGCTTAAGTCTTAAATGAGTGACTTTCCAGTCACAATGACTGCCACAGCCTGAGTTTCAGTCTGGCACAAAAAGTGGTCATATAACTATACAATAAATAAATAAATAACTCCATAAGGAGCTGGACTTTAGGAATAACTTGCTCAATTAACTTTCATATTTTGGTTATTAGCTTTCTGATGGCTCATGAAGTCAGGGATTGCAGTTTAATGCATTTAAAAATAATTTAAATAAGTAAGTGGATTCTAAGATACCTTAAAAATATATTGACCCTTTAAGCAAAAGGGCCATTTGAAGCCTAACTATAACTTCTAGCCTATACTCTGCTGGAATATTTATCAAGTTTAAAAAGATAAGCTTTAGTAATCTTGGAACAGCTTAACAACATAAAGTTACTGGCAAGTATGTAAAAGATGGGCTGCTTGTATTTCAAAGCCACAGCTCCTAGAACAATTACTAACAAATTTCTTGATGCAGCATTTATGAAATAAACTTGCAATGGGAATGGAGAAGAAAGCCTGAAGAAGCACATGTGTGCTCAGTGTATTCCAAGTGATACATCATACTGTACGTGACACTGGTAGGTTGCCCAGATTAACAGATGCAGGTCCTCCTTCAGGGAGGCTGACATGACAAATCTCTCAGAATATGATGCCGAGTCATATATGGAACTTGAATGAGCTCAAAGAAAAATATTTCTCTTCAGAATGATTTACTGAGCAGTAACCTAAAACTTTAATGTGAGGATACATCTATAAACCCTATGTTTGGAAAACACTTTTGATGTTTTCTTTTAAAAAAAAAAAATCTGCTGGCATTCATGGTATGTTATTAGTATATTTAAAATTTTGCAACTTAATCATGTGCAATATTTTTTGTCTAAAGAAACTTCTAATCCTACCAGTATTATTCACAAATTTAGGTTGCTTTTGTAGGATCTTAGAAACGTAATGTTGAGATGTCAACAAACAAAAGTTACTATCTTCAACAAACTATTTCCACTTACTCATTGTAATTATGCAACAGAACTTCGAGTTCTGCCTTCCTGAGGGATATGCAACCCACAACTATTTCAGAAGAGCTAATACACACAACAGTTACAAGGAAGGAAAGGAAATCGTGTTTTGATGCCAAGCTTCTCTTCTTGCCTAACTGGCGAGAAAGAAAAGCTTAAGTACATTCAACAAATGGTTAATCCCAAATTCATAAACCTGTAGGATAAGTCACAGTTACCATCATCGTGAATAGCCCCATTAACTCCAATAAGGTCTGCTTATGGTAATGGACTATTTAAACAGTGAATAGTTTTACTGGGTGAACAGTGGGATCGCTCAAGAACTGAGGCCTTTAGGTGAGGAAGGTATGATCTGATCATAAGCTGTTACTCCTTATCTACCTTAGAGGTAAACACGTTGCATAGAAATGCATTTACCTGTAAAACAGTTCCATCAAAATTCAGTCAGGAAGCTTTCACACACAGCAAAGGGGGATGCTGTACAGAGGACTCGTAACTCTAACTTTTGTTTCAAAGCCTTATCAGATTTGTCAGATTTTAACAGTATTAAATTCAGGCCATAAATTAACAAAACTCACACCTGCAGTTTGGTCCCTTGATTAGAGCACCTGTGCCTGCCTGGACAACATGGCTTCCCTGGCTTTAAATTATATCTTCTATGCTACTGTTAGCATTTAACATACTGAGTTCCAACTACATGTATAAAATTGTTTCTCAGCCAAATCTTCCATGTTCAGTGGAAACAAAAATCCAGAGAAAAACAGCAAAGAACATTAAGCTTTTCACCATGTCTGTAACATCTCCACTGAAATGGCGACCCATGACATGGTCCAAGTTATATATGTTTCATAACCCTAGGGGACTCTCAAGCCATCAAAATTTCATTAGCCTCACAGCAGTCCCAGTACCTTCTTAAGTTGGACTTCTGGCCTCCCTATCAATAAATAAATCAACTGTAATCCTTTCTAGTGACTAAACTCTTCTTTGAAGTTGTATCAAACATCAGACATTCCTTGCATAATTTTAACCAGTGCAGAATAATATCTTTTCTAACATATTCACAGTCTTCTCACACATGAAAAAATAAAATAAAACTCTAATTTCTAAACTCATGGTGGAAGTTTTGGCATATTGTAGTCAGGCATTTTGCTTTTTTTAAAAATTGTAAATATAAAATTTATAAAAAAGTATACCAAGCCTATTATAATTCTGAAGCAGTCACCTCTTTGGTAACGTGAAGATACGACATTCTAAGGAAACTGTGTGTGTGCATGCATATATAAATATGTATTTTCAAGATCATTAACCTAGGGTTTTACAAAAGACTCAAGAGAGTCTGTTTCAGCATAGACCTTTCAAAAGGAAAATCACAGGACTGCTCAACAATTTATTCTAGATTGCTTTGCAGCTGAAATATCAAGAGTCATCCAACAGAAACTACACTGCCAAAAGGAGGTAGGCAAGTACTCCTGTCCTTCTCTTTCAAAACTTGCCTCCAACTCAAAACAAATTTTCCAAGCATGAGACAAGACACCTGCGAACACTGAGAGCTGTCTCCTCAGGTACCACGCAGCATTAAGTCCAACACAAAAAGGAGGATCCCATCTGAGACAGCTATCTTGCACAGGCATCTTCAGTTAGAACCAGCCACCAGAGGAAAGGCAACAAGTATGAATAATACCAAAACATAGCTTTGGTTTTGTCTTCTCAAACTGAAGTTCAAGTAATAAATAGGTAGGACTAAACATTATTGCTTGTAGTTTAAAATAAAACTGCATTTTTTTAAAGGATTACATACACACCTACATTGCTGTTTCCCACAATGTGTTACAGCTATTGCCAGAGGATAGAAATGAAATTGCTCTGACTTTTGTACAGCTGAGCAGACAGGTTTAATAAATTAATAAAATGATGTGCAGACATGCAGGCAACAGCCATCACTAATTTTCATTTTTACTCATTTTTCTTTACTCCTCTTCTGAATTTGTCATACAGAAAGTCATGAAGTTAATAGAACAATCGTTTTAATTCTAGTAAAGCTGAAAGTCTTCTGCAAATAAAAAGAAGTTAAAGATAAAATGTTTTCTAAGATTTGTGCATTTAGCATTTAACACCACATTAGGTTCTGCTCATAACCTCAAGTGGAGGTAAAAAAATTTTGAAAAGCTTTAAAAAAGAATCAGTCAATTGTATTAACCTCTTTTCATTTAAAAACTAAGCCGTAATATACAATGGTCATACCCCACATCCTACAAAGCTGCTGTTTAGATTTCTTTTGCAGATTTTAATTGCACAGTAATCCAGTCCCCCAGGCACATCAAAGGCCACATGTCCCTCTTCACCACAATTCCAATTGCTCTCATCAACTAGGAAGTTTAAAGCTGCCGTGGTTTAACCTCAGCCAGCAACTGAGCACCACACAGCCGCTCACTCACTCCTCCCCCACCCCCAGGGGGATGGGGGAGAGAATCGGAAGAGTAAAAGTGAGAAAACTCGTGGGTTGAGATAAAAAGAGTCCAATAATTGAAATAAAATAAAATCCTAATATTAATAGTAGTAATAATAAGAAGAAGAACATGCAAAGCAAGTGATGCACAATGTAACTGCTCATGACCTGCCAACCAATGCCCAGCCAATCCCCAAGCAGTGGCCCCCCCGGCCAGCTTTCCCCCAGTTTATGTACTAGCATGACGTCCCATGGTATGGAATGTCCCTTGGGCCAGTTTGGGTCAGCTGTCCTGGCTGTGCCCCCTCCCAGCTTCTTGTACACCTGGCAGAGCATGGGAAGCTGAAAAGTCCTTGACTAGTGTAAGCACTGCTCAGCAACAACTAAAACATCGGTGTGTTATCAACGTTATTCTCATCTTAAATCCAAAATCACAGCACTGTACCAGCTACTAGGAAGAAAATTAACTCTATCCCAGCTGAAACCAGGACAAAAACACAATCAAATTTGTTTTCCAATCACATGAGCCCTGTTAATAAGGTATTCTT
This sequence comes from Aptenodytes patagonicus, assembly GCF_965638725.1. NCBI lineage: Eukaryota > Metazoa > Chordata > Aves > Sphenisciformes > Spheniscidae > Aptenodytes > Aptenodytes patagonicus. Next base: position 38,444,753 of record NC_134952.1, read on the forward strand.
CGCATTCATTCATCCATTCTAAGATTCTGCAACTTCTCCAAGATGTCTTGTAGAAGAGTTTATAATGAAACCTTTGATTGCAAGCAGGCCTTGGGAATCACCTTTATCACCACTTACTTAACTGTCCCCCAAAGTGCAACAGGTAACACGGCCTGAGATAAAACAGAGCTAATCTTTTTTGTGATTACACTCTTTCAAAATTACAGCCAAAACATCACACCCAAAGCTTGCATTAGTTAGGACTGATACTGAATATTGACTTTTCTGGGAGGAGGAGAAAAAAAATAAATAGGTAAATAATTCAAGGCCTTTCCTTTAGTGATTTAAAATTATCGAGTGTCAACCAAAACAGCAAATAAAACATTGATTTATATATGGGCATATGTGTAAGAACTTACCATTTTCACTGTCGGACTTGTTTTCATGTTCGGTATCAGTCAGAGTGAGGGCTGAGTTGGAACGGCTCGACAGACAGGAACTGCGCCCTGATTTGACCCCCCTGCCCCAAAGTCTCATGGCATGCTCTGGAGACATCACTCCTTCATTTTCAGTATCAGCATCTGACCCTGCACTGATAGAGTAACCTCTGTGGGGGAGCCCCATTTCCGCACAAAATGCCAGTCCTCGACGAGTTGCTGGTTCACAAACTCCTAACTGCCTTAGGGTAAAATTCTGTCCTGATTAGGGGAAAAAAAAGATAACAGAAGGTGAGATTTTTTTATTTTTTTTTAAAAGAACCTAAAAGTAAAATCTCTTCATGTGTATAATTGTCTCAGGTGTCACACAAGGTGTTTTGTCAAAACTCCGCATGTATTACAATCAAGTGGATTCTTTTGTCTCCAGCTCTCTGCGGTGCCCCTTTTCAGTCATACTACACCTTAGCACTGTTTTGTCAACTGCTTGAACACATCAAAAGTGCTCCTGGGTAGGAAAGAAACATAACAGAACCTGCAAACTAAGAAATGCCAATTCAGCACATGAAAGGATTAAAAATAAATTACAAACTTTTTTTTCTTTTTTTTTGTTTTTTTCTTTTTCAAAGCATGAAAGCCGTAACAAGTATTTGTCAGGATTATAATTTTTTTTTTTTTTTTTTTTTTTTTGGTCCTGGTTAGAGATCAAAGCAACAGGCTATTTTCCCTGTACAGGTGTCACCTAACGTGGCAATGGAAAAACGAAATGGGAATTGGTCTTTATTGGAACTCTCTGCCCTACTTTAATACACAAATATAAACAAACAGGAACACGGCCACTCGTTACCTGTAAGGACTACAGTAAATTTGTTATTTTTTGTGTCTCTGTATTCTGAGAAACATTTTAGGCTTTTACTGCTGAAGCAGAGTCTGTGCATTTTAAACAGACTTTTAGCCTCTGTTTTGGGGCAGAGCAAGAGACATAAGTGAATCCCAAATGATTGTATTAATAAATTAGGTGCAATAAACTCGTGGCACTTGAATAACTTAAAGTGTCTAAATTATGCGACACTCAAAAATGACTGCCTTTTTAATGGCTGTGTCTTCATCCTACTTTTATGTCCGTAGATTTAAGACATTTTATGGTATACAGACACTTGGCAAGCTCATTTGCATGCCTATACCCATAATGCTTTTCCACCCTAGCCCACAGTTATTTCATAGCTCTGGGAACAAATTAGAACACGCATTCAATTTTTTAATCTGACAGGCATCCTAATTTCTCCAAAATTAGTCATTTAACATAAAAATACATTAGTAAGATAATTAAAGCTTATAATACAACAAGAACAGAATCCTATCAATCAGAAAGTAATAGAATTGCAGAAGTATGAATACAGAAGTGTAAATAATTCCTGAAATATTAAGAGTTAATGTCCTGGCCATTGACTTGTTTTAAGTGAGCCAGTTAATTATTTTATTGCTGCGGTCATATGAAGCTGTCGCTGTAAGTTTCTTTGCAGTCAGAACCATAAATGAATTCTGACAATGACTTCCATAAATAATGAAAACGAGTTACTACAATTAGGTACAAATCAAACTGTATTTATTATACAGCTGTGAATAAATCTTTGAACTAAAATACAGCTGGGGAGGTAAATATAAAAGGAGCAAGCATATCTATGACTACATTTGAACAGTGTGAAGGGTATAAGAACAGGGGATTACTATGCACACTGATAGTATCTTGTCATTTTTTTAAAGCTGTCACACCATGTGAGTTTTCAGGTTTTGTGAGAGTTGAAACTAACAAGAGAAGCAAACAGGCCAAACAAACCGCCCAGTGGTAATAGGGTCAGAGCTGAAAGTAGTGAAGTGTCTAAAATGCTTATTATTTTGCATTTTGGTAAATGTATGCTGAGTGACAGTCTAGAACACTGGTTTTATGTGTTTGGTACATTATTACGTGAATCCACATTTTCAAACAGTTGCCTAAAGTCAGAATCAAATATAGGAGAAGCCCATGTGCACATGTATACGTATACAGGTGTACCCACACACACACGAAGCGGCTAAGGTGTATACACAGTTGCACATGCAGCATCTTACTGGTTCTTTGGGAAGGAAAATGGAAAGGAAAGAGGTATTTTTGACCAAAGACAAGGTTACTGGAGTCAGTAACAAAACTGCCGTGACTTCAACTCTACAAGGTGTTATGCCTATGGTCCCCGTAACCTCACAGTGCTGAGATCTGGAGGTGAGGAAGGATGCAGACAGACACAGATGCTGCCCCTTCAGCTACAATTAGACCAGCTGCAGCAGGCGAGCACAGCAACCTGCAGCTCCTTGGCCAGCCTGCACCACACAGCCCTGTGCTCCCCTCACTGCGAAAACGACCTCTTTGCACTCAGAGAATCACTCAGGGAGACATCTGTGCAGACACATCAATTTGAAAAGACAATTCCCCCTGCACACACTTTTTTTTCCTCTTAAGCAAACTATTATTTTTAAGAGAAACTACTTCAGGCATTATATAACAACATCCTCCATGATCACTTTCTGGGAGATTCAGTCTCAGGCACAACATACCACCTGCCATCTATTAATGGATTTTATTTTTTCTTTAAGTTTACAACAGCCTACCTCCATGTAAAAGTTTTTCTTCTTTTCTCCCCTCTTATGAATGGTAAAAAACCAAAATGTCCTGTCACAGGGCCAAAACAGAAATGGGGGGCAGGTTTGTATATTGCTCTCTCATTACATTCAATATATTAGAGCTTTTCACTACACTGAGCAGTTTTACAGCATAGCCCAGAAATGCTCTAACAGCTTTAGAAACATCAGGCTAAATCATCTTCTGAATTAAAGCTTTCCTAAGAGCTTTACTAAGAGGATTGTACTCTGTGTAAGTTGCCTACACAAATGAAAAAAAACCAAAACAAAACACAAAGCCCAAACCAAAAAGTTGACATGGAAAAATATGTATTTGTGTAGGAATTTATATCCCAAAGGAAACTATACATACATGATACAAAAATTCTACATCATCTTAAGATTCCTAAACAATGAAAACAGGAAGTCTTCTAGGATCCAGGGGAAGCTGAACGCGGCTGGGACACAGACCCAGCAGAACAGTTGGGGGCTTTTACCTGATAATGAACAATACTACGAAATAAAAATAAAAACTGAAAAGGAGGTTGTAGGAGCTCAGTGGAAAAAAACAGTATGAAGAGAGGATGTTCTCCTTCTTGTGTTCTTAGAGTTTCTAATTAACCTTTCCAGAATGATTTCAATGTGAGGGATTTAATCATCAGTTTCTTACACTATACACACTTTGCAATTTCTCCCACTGACAATAAGTGCCTCAACAGTTCATAAAGACTTAAAAACAACTTGGCAATTGTAATGAACTAATTCCTGAGAAGAAAATGTAGATACAGAATAAACAGATAGGCATAATGCTTTCTGGGTTTTTTTTTCCTTTCCTGTAAAAAAGGATGAAGTGTAAAATAGAAAAAAAATTAGACACAACATTTCAAGGAGACTTGTTTTGGAGACACCTCTGGGAGTTTTGGACTGTTTGGGATGATGTATCATGAAGTTAGGTTTTAAAAACTGACAATAATGCTGTCTACTACCACTCTACCATTAGATACTGCATTTCTCTTGGCTAGGAATATCAATTTATGGGTAAAGTAATGCTGACACCCTCCATTTGTGCAGACAAGAACAAAATTAATGTAATAATTCTAAAATAACTTTCAGGAGCTTGTGCAGCAATCACTGTTAAAAACACAGCATTTGCCAACAGTAACCATACACATCTACCTGCTACGTTGCAACCACTTTCTGTGTAAGCAATGATCCATGTACAATCAGTGTACCTCCTTAACTACAGTAGTTAAATACATACAAAAAAGTATACCAACATAATTTTAATATATATATGTTAATATATATAATTAGTTTTTTTAAAAGAGAGTGTGTGTGTATATATATATTTCTCTGCCAGAATCACACAGGTTACATTGTCCAGAAATGTAGGGGTTTTTTTTAGTTTAATCAAATACTGCATATAAGCAAGTTTGATGTATGCAGAAATCATGTATTATTTTAGAAAGTCAGAAGTTAACAGCTGGAACTAAATGGAAACCTGGTGCACTTGTGCCACATTTGTTTCCCTGGCCTAAATTGGGAAAGTTATTCAAAGACATCCAATCCAAAGTTAATCAATTGTTATCTGTGGAAATGGGTTTTTGAAGAGGACTACTAAACAAAAGAAAAGGCCCCATGGTTCTTCAGTTGTCAGTCCTTGCTCTAACTTGGATCTATACTATCTATTCTCTTAAAAACCATGAAAACCGGAAAGAAACAAACAGAAGGAATGAACAAAAAATATCCAACAGAGAACTTGTCAACATCTCCAGACATCAGCACTGTCCTTAGTAATTCATTAACCACTGATAAGTCAACAAGTCAGGTTTCAGCAACAATAGGCTATTTTGGAAAGGGGGGGGGGGGGGAGGGGCGGGGGAGAATCTGAAAAGCCCCCAAAGCATCTGCCTAGTTAGCATAAAAATACACCCACACCCCTACCGTTTAAACCTATTTTGGTTCTATTCTATTTTGAGTGCCTTTGCTGACTTTGGTTTTGTCGTAACAGGGTAGACATAGAACCAAAAAGGCAGAGGTCCCAAACCCATCCAAGTCCATACTCAAAATTCTGTTTAGTTCAGCTCTTGCTTATGTTTCTGATGAAGTTTCATGCTATGTCTGCTGTCTCTGCATCCTTCGTTACTTGTCAGTCCCCTTTCTAATCTATTCTTCCTTTGTATCTTGTCTTCTTCTGCCTCTAACACCTTCGTGCCATTCAAAAATCAAGCGCATTTTCCCTATAATCACTCTGTGATAACACATGACAAAAATACTTGTACTAAATTTAGAAAAATTGTGAACAACTAAAGCTATACAGATGCAAAACTATGATCATGGTCCTTAGGAGAACCAGTCTTCTCTCTTACATTTCCACGATTCCCTACTTAATCTGATTTTTTTTTTTTATTAAGTCTCATTTATTTAGAAAGCAAATGAGGAAAAGTATTTTTCTCACGTTTTTACTTTCTGTCTGCAGACTACTGCATACAAACATGTCCTCATAATACCATGCTTATCATATGAGCTTATTGTATAAGCAGCACTGATGTCAAAGCGTTACTGCAAGGACCATGCTGTTTTCTGCTATTTTGATATGGGAAAAGTACTTATTTCCTTTTGTATCCATGTTTAGACACTATATAGCGGGCATGTTTTTCCTGTTTGAAGCTCCTTACCTGGAGCTCATTCTCAATACCTCTGAACACTTTCTGTAGAGCAGAAGCCAGTACACAGCTGCACCACATCTTTGAAATGCTTCATCATTTCTGTACAACCAAGAGCTCAAGACTACTGACCTGATTCAACAGTACCTTGCCTTCTTAACTCATACACGTGACAACTATGAAGGAATAGCTCTGTTAACTGCAAATTGGCTGGCCTGTTCACTTTACTAATTCCTGAAAAATACAGAGTTCAATTACGTGCTAGTCAAATACGGGAAAAGGAGCTTCTTTGTATATAACAATAGGCAGCAAAACTGTCCCTTCTGTTCTCAGGGCACTAGCTAGTCACTACAGGACCCCTGAGAATATGGGGTAGATGTCATCTTCCTAGATGATCAAAGCAGAGTTGGACTGGTTTAGCAAGAATTCCATGCAATCCTATGGGATCTTAAATATCATCTACTTTCAAGTGTCAATTCTAGCCGATTTCTTAAGGAAAAATATGTAACTTCTTTGTAAATAATTTTTTTTTTTTTTTCCATTTACTGAGGTAAATACAGCGCCGCACGCTTACAAAGGTGGTCCTTCATAAGGAAAGGTCTTGACAGGAAGGACATAGAATTGGAAGTAAATGTACAGTAGGATAACAAATTTGCTATAAATGAAAGGACAAAGATTTTAAAAAAGAAAATAGCAAAACAGAGGCCTTGGATGCTCTATAAAACTCTGATAAGAAGTGTACAAATGCTGTCTCCAGAAGTCAGTATGTTAGGTGGGTAGAATACAGTTACACAAAAGAGAGAATGAGTAATAGATGTGATACCATCCATTCTGTCACACAAACTTCACAATATATTTACTAAAAAGGAGTTTTCAAAGCTGTACTTGCAGAGTTCTGTTTGCTAGGATGCAAGAAATCGCAGTGAAGACTAACAAGTAATGAGCTTTGCCTATGTTAACATTTTTTCTTTCTGATTTGGCATAGTATTTTGTTGTTATTACTTCAGCCTGATTTTCTCTTTTGTTGTTGTGAAAATTACCTGTGAAATTTAAGCCATCCTAATCCACTGTATCACATTTTCCTCCTGTTTTTAATTCCTATGTTTTTCTCTTCACTCATCACAACCCTCTTCCTTGTCACCTCTTAATCTCTCTTTCTTGACCTTTCCGCTCTATTCACTTTTCCATCTTAACCTCCTTTTCTTGTCATTATCTGATTTAGAGTGGAGCTGTAAGACAGGTATGAAAGACAGGTGCTTCTCCAATATATCCAGTAAACTACATAATAACAAACAGCATTAAATTATATTAAATTTTAGCAACTGTGCATATAATTTTCAAGTGCTTGTTATTCTGAGCAAACATTAACCACACAGTTCTCCCATTCCTTATGGGCTTTCAAAAGCATATGCGGAGCTAAGCTATGGTCTCAGTGACTTCTGAAAGAGTTAGCGCCAGATACTGTGAGTTCTCTGAGCTGCGCTTACTGTGCCACTCTTGGTAGAAGAGCTTTATGTAAGACTCAAAACCTGAGTCAATTCTACAAAAAAACATCCCCACACTTATTGTTTTGTGGGAAATAAAGTATTTCAAACCTAATATTTAAACCAGCCATGTATTTATACTAGCATTAAACTATAAAATCACAAGGAGACATTGATTGAAATGCTAGCCTGGGAAAGTTTTTATTTTAAGAAATAGAGAAGAATCAATGCGAATGAAACACAGTATCTTCCTGCCACTGGTTTTCCAAATTACAGTTCAAACATGCTGACTCTTCTGTGCAGTATGGGAGACTCGTAATTTTATTCCGTTAGGCTTGAAGGTGGCAGGGGATCCTCAGTACTAATCCACAGACTAGAACATAAGAAGCACTTCTTAATCCAGTATAAGGATAAAGGACTGTTCATCAAGCCCTTCTGAAGTTACCGCAGAGTAAGATTAAAGTCAGATGAAGATAATTTCACAATTGCACAATTCAAAGCTTCAAGCTACAGCATCAGCAATCATGTTCCAGTAAATGAATTAATAATTTAAACATTACTGTTCCAAATTTGAGGATTTTATATAAAAATCCGGTTTTATGACTATGATTACATAATATACAAACTAAATTAAGAGAAACTAACACAGCTGTCCAGATCATGGGCTGCAAGGGGAAAAAAAAAAAAAGGATTCTGTGGATTTAAAAAAGAAATACAATTCCATGAGTAGCAAGAAACACGAAGTCTTAATCATGACCGGAATGACTGTATAGACATTTTAGGCCTCTATCTTAATGTTTGGATCCTGGGACCAAATCATCAACACCTCAGCATCCATTTATTACAAAATACAAATAAAGCCTAAATTTGATAGATGTGAAGAAAATATGACCCAAGGGTAAGCAATGTAGAGATGATGGATATCCAGTCTGCAGAGAGCCTACAACCACAAATCTGACAGGTATGAACTGCCACATTAAGGCCAGTACGATGCTAACGACATGACATACAGCTTGAAATGGGGAAAGAAGGTGAGGAGGAAGAAGGCAACACGAAGAGAAGCATGCAAAATAGTCTCAGTCTCACTGCTGTTCCTCCAGATGTGGAGGAGAGAAAACTCTACCGTTATTTCTGCCTTTCCAAGAGGGAAAGGCACATCTGCCACCACAAGTGAGTGGATAGACCCACAGAGGAGTATGTCTCTCAACGTGGTAGAAAAATTGATTAGTTCAACAGGCTCTGAACTGGTATAAGAAAAAACTCAACACACCTATTCAGAATAGCCCCATACATTTCTATTTGTAGAATTTCATAAACAAGTATCCCACATGCATGGGAATCAGCTCTGCAATGCATGGACAGAATGAGGCACTCAGACCATCGTTGTAGGTAAGTGCAAGAAACAATGGAGAATACAGACCCAAGGACTTCTGCAGAAATGAAAACCTCTTTTACTCCCTCTATCACTCACACTTCCGTCACAACACCCCCAAAAGGGTTTCCATTCTGTAAACCCCCATAATAAATGTAGTGTAGCATTGTCTTAATTTAGATTTTCTAGCAAAATGAAGACAAGAAAGGATTTATGACTCGGACATATTTATGGCACTGCAAAGCAAAAAAGTAGAAACACAAAACTTGAGGCAAACGTGTTCCCATGGCTCTACCATTTCCTCTTTCAACTTTAATAAGCTCAGTAACGCTGAGCATTGACTCTCAAGCCAGTAAGTTGTGGCATTTTACAAACTAATTTCAGAAAGTATCAAGGAACTTTCTGAGGAATTATTCCTATTTGACATCTCTGCTTCGCTTTCCGCATTTATTTGCCAGTGATGGAATAAGCAACCACTTACAGCTTGGCCTACAGCCCTGACTCTCAGCCCTAAGCACTAAATCAACGAACAGGACAGATGGGACTCTTCAGCCTCTTTCATTCCTCCCCTCACCCCATCTCTAACCGCACACTTTTCTAGCTTTATTCTCTCCATAGATATTAACACGCTGAAGTCATCTTTCATAGCCAATGATGTGATCCATTTATCTCCCCAGTCCTCAGTTTAGTTTTTATTATGAACAGGAGCAGCACATACGTCTCAGTATGTGAGCTACAGAATGATATAAGAGCAATTACAGACCCTCTACAATATCTTCCTTTCCATGAGGCTGAAAGTCCTTGTGAAGGCCCCTTGCTCACCTTATAAATTCTTAATCATTATTATCAAGAACTTAGTTCTCTTATTTTGCAACTGGACTAGTCAAAGACAAGGTTTTTACTCTGTGGACCAAGGCTGTGTAGAAATGCCTGATCAAGCAGTCTACTGCCAATAACCAAGGTTGATTTTTCCCTGGGGAATCACAATTGCCCTTTGTCTCCAGATCCGTAGCTCATCTACGGACCATGACCCATAAGGAGCCAATTTCAACTAGATGAATACCTTAGAGCAAGTGTACGTATCACTGAGCGTGAGCTAAATATACTCCTAATCAAATAAAAGTGAAATGTTTTTCTTAGTACCACTCTGTAGCTAATAGAATAACTTTAAAAGTCAACAGATCCTTATCACCTGGAACCTGAAAACCAATTAACTTCTTATTGTTGCTTTAAGAAATAACTAGTATAGCGATGAAAGATGGTAATATTACTTAGCACTTACAGCACTTTTCATCTTCAAAGCATTTTGCAAACATAAACTAATTAATCCTCCCAACACGCCTGTGAGGTGGGTAAGCATTATTATTCCTGTATTACAGAGGGGAAAAAAAACCCACCTTGTGCAGAAGGTTATGTGCTTAGCTCAAGGCCACAAAATTATCAAGAACATACTGGCACTGTATGCTGCTTACAGAAGTTACCCATTCAAATCAGGCCGATACTGCAGGTGGCCATGTTTTAGCATAATAAAAAAGTATCTGTCACGATGACAATCAGGACACATCTTGCACTGCAGTCAGGAACATAAAACACTAATTCTGATAGCTGCCTTAGATTTTGAGAGACAGTGCTTGCAGTGTCACTGAATGGTGATGAATTTGCTCATCGGGAGATCACAAAGTCCCTTCTATATCATTTCACACCTTCTTGTAAATAATCTGAAAAATGGGCTGATTCAGTTCTACTGAGAGTCACTTGCCTACTCAATAGTCAAAATTAGCTCATCAATAAGGCATAGGTGGTGGAATGTCAAAAATGGTCTTACCTATCTATCCTTCCATTGCTTCAGACAGGTTAGTTTTAAGTACTCGAGCTTTAGGTTTAAAAACATGACCATTTAAATCCTTTAATCCTACAGTTGACATTTATGGTGACTGAAAACATTAATCATTTTGCTATCCAAATAACTCATTTTGAGCAGCTAGTATTTAAAAGCAATAGACTTTGGAGTCATATTACATTAGGATAGAAGTTGCAATTAATGTTTCAGGTTTCTGAAGTCTTAAAAATGTATCCTTGACAGTGTTTAATATCTTAAACAATAAAATAAAATTGTCAACGCATGTATCACTGTTTCAGGTCCCTCTTTCACTGAATGGTGAGATTTTTCTAGCACCTAAATCTAATTGTCACAGGAGTGTCAGCTGAAGGATAGCTACGATACATCCGCACAGTGTAACGTACTGTACACGGCTTTGCTTTTCAGCAACCTTGTATCAGTGATCCAGCATACCATGAAAGAAAGAAATTCTTTTTATTTGCTTGTTTGGTAAGTTCAGCCCCACTTTTTGCAGCTCCAAGGAGTTATTAGGGCATTTAATCTAATTTAGGCACTTAAGTATTCCAGAAGAGTAAAGGTACAAAACTATGCATACAGGTACTTTCTCCTGCAAAACTAAAAGGGGTAGCATGAAAATAAATTGATGTTGAAGCCTGGCTGACAATGAATTGTTCCAATTGATAAACACAGTGAACTCATTCTCACTGCCAACTAGAAAGACCAAATAACTTTACCTGCAGGCTAAACTACAGTTGACTCAAGCTTTCAAAAAGTAAAAATTTAACAAAACCTGCACCACCTCACCGGGTCTTCTATTAGCAAAAGGTGTCCTGCTGCTCAGCTTTTTATTTCACACAGTTCGCAAACACTGCTGTGATTATTTTGTATGAAAATACGAACATGCGCAAATCTGCAGTGCATCCTTCCACCTGTGCTCGTGGGTCAGCCTCCCACTCCTGTGCAAAAACTCACTGATGTGATACGTGGATCACGCTGTAGGATCACTATACTGCCCTGCAACAACAAAATTCTTTTAAATGGAACAATGACTCCTTATAAGAGGTATTGCATATTCCTCTCCTCCCTTTAGCATGTATCTGATGGTAAATAAAATACAGTTTTTGCATGCCTGTATTTTTCTTATTAACTTAAAGCACCTGTATAAAAAGTTTTTCAGTTCTTGTGAGTCCAGGTTTGATTCATGTTCTCCTTCAAATTGTTTTCATATTATTATATTACTTCCAATTATTTTTCCAAATGCAATTTTAAAAATACTACTTACTTTCTATATTTCTACGATCCTTCCACTCCATAGTCATGTCACACTTTCAGATATTTTTGCATAGCAGTCTCCTATGTACATTATATCACTTCACACAGCAGTTTAATTTTGTAAACACAGGAATTTCTCTCTGTACAACAGAGAAATTCAACTTTATACAGTCAGCTTTAACCCTGAATTCAGCAAGATACTTGGGCATATTCCAAAATACAAGCATTTAGGTTGTTGAATTCACTTAGAGAAGTTGTACATTTAAATCAGGCTGCTTGTTATAGTTGGATACTTCGAAACATAAGAGAAATAGGTGCCTTCTTCCTCCCTAACACATAAACAGCAAACAATCATATCATCACACCTTGGAGATTAAACAGTCTTTCATGACGCTTCATCCATTGTCAAGGATGAGACTAGGTATCTTCTCAAACATGCAATATAAAATTGAGTATCTAGCTTAAAAATACTTTTAAAGAAAAAAGCTCATGGTCTTCATTTACATGGCTAGGTGCCGAGTTTAGTTATTCACAGGCTTACCAATTTTTTTTAATCTTAGGTGGGGATTAACAACAAAGTGAAAATAAGTAACTAAATTAGAAGTTCTAAAAATAGTAGGCTAAATAATCCTCATCTAAAGAGTTAAAAAACAAAACCAGTCTTGCAACAGATGAAGGGGCTTGAGAAGAAGGGAAGGAGACCACAGTAGGTCTTATCTCTCGTTGATGTTAACTGCCTAGATGAAGTTACAATTTCCTAAACAACCACACCCACTCTTCCAGTCTTGTCAACTGGGTTTCAAAATTAACAAAATAATCCCAGTTATATAATAATTTCACATTCAAATATTTCACTGTATGTTTTAAATGCTGTTTTTAGAATTACAGTGACAAACATATGCATTTTTAGGCTCTTATTTCTATTTATGCAATTAATCTCAAGCAACAGAAATTCAACAGACAAGGAAAAAGATTCTGTGACAGGAACTGACAATTGCAGAACTTCCTCTCCACAGGTAAAGATCTCCTGGGGTAAAGCTACCACTGAACAGGGCACACCTATCTCCTACAGCAGCATCCCGTTCTGAATTCCTACCATGGGATTTTGGGAAGCAGGAAGCATGAAGATGTGTACTGAGACAACTCAGGAAGAAAGAGGTGAGAAAGTTCTGATCCATTAGCAGAAAGCTTTGAAGGGCTTTACCCCAAAACACCAGTCATAAAAACACGCGGACATTTTTAAATTGTGCCACATTTGAGAGATTCGAGAAACTCACGTAACTGCTCCAGTAGCTTTCCAGCGGATGCTGGAAATTTGATATTGCTATTTTACACAGTCTGGGCAAAAAAAAAAATTAAACACTCGTCATGATTAATTTTAAAAATTAATTTCCAATTAAAGGTATTTATTAAAACTTACCTTTTTTGCTTATAGATTTATTTCCTGTTGATTTAGGAGGCTAGAATGTAATTAGATTGTCAACAAAGCCACATATCTGCACTCTATTTCTAGACAGAGGGGCAAAAAATAAATATGGGGAAGTGTGTTTTATGTATTATTTAAAAACCTTTGGAATGACCTTGAACACCTTTTCCACAAAATGCTTCCAATGCCAGAAGCAGTAAATTCTCAGTCAAATATGAATCAAAGGAACACACTATCTAAGACTGCAAAACAAGCCCTTTATAACCTGACCCTATCAAACCGGCGGGTAGTCCCCAAAGGTGCTAAACCAGCATGCATTAGAGGAAGCCAATAAGCCGTACAAAAAGAATTGAAAGGACAATGAGGAAAATCAAACGGGCACAGATGACAATGTTGAGATCACTGGAAGGTGAAGATGACACTACACATCCCAGACTGCCATTTTAGGCCTATAGACATGTAATATATTGCATATTGGGCAGTAAGTATTAGCTAAATATTACGTGCTTTTCTGAAGAAAATGAAGAGGAAAAAACCCCAAACCCCAGTGCACCATCATATGTGACTTGCCAGACTACATAAATTCTTCCATTTTGTTATTGCTATTTAAAAAGAACAGTACTCTATTCAGGCAATAGTTTGAGTTCATTAAATAAATGGTGCCTATTTTGATATCACTTTGTCACTAGTAATAAGAAAGGGTCTACAGTACAGGTCTTAGAAAACTTCCTCTTGATTTTACCTCACTAAAGTAATGAGATCAAGGTGACTAATGACTTAAAAAACTAGAAAGTAGTGATGACCTGCAGTTTCAACACATCACAGAAACCAAAAATACACAGCAGAAAGCAGACAGACTACAGTAGCAGCAAGCCTCAGTTACATGAGTCTAAGAGAAATATTTTTATTTCCCTTGCAAACATTTGTAGGCAAAAAAGTCAACACCATCTGCCCAGCTCTAATTCTAATGTAAAGTTATTCTACTTGGAACAAAGAAAAACCACCAATGGGGAAAATATTTTTAAACATTTCTAAAATTAAAACTAAGGACTTCCTCACAAGGAGGAAGCTTTTTTTTCCTACCCCTAAACCTATTCTTGTTTCCTCATAAAAGATAGCTTTATACAGAAGACTGAGGCGTAGGTTCACACAGCTCTTGGTCTAGCTTTATCCTTTCAGATAGCTGGGCTGCAGTACTCCGCATATCTCATAACTTTTTTCTTTTTAACTCCTTATACTAAGTACTTTAGTTGTGGAAATGTAGAAAAGCCAATTCCAGAGACTACACTTTTGAATCCAGAAGTGATGCATAAGTGCTTAACCCTTCCTGGAGCCAAATGCCATCTCCCAGAATCACTGAGGTCCAGAGGGACCTCTTGAGATCATCTAGTCCAAACCCTCTGCTCACGTATGGTCAGCTACAGCAAGTTGCCCAAGGACCATATGCAGTCAGGTTTTGAGCATCTCCATGGATATTTAGATTTCTCATGTCTCTCCAGTCCTGGACTCAGAAATTCAACAGTGAGCTCTAAGCAACCTTTTAGCATCTGGTTAGATATCGTAGATATCCACTAAAAAAATCCCGCAACAAGCCCAAATGCATTAATCATGAACTAATTTACCTTACTCACAGTACAGTGCTCTATTACTGCCCTTGTGAGCTGGAAGATAAAGGCACTGAGCTAATGCATTATTCATATGCTCATCCACACATACTATGTTTCCCCAAACCTGTTCACAGGGCTTCTTGGAACAGTTGTGTTTGTTTATTTTGATTCATTTTGAAGCTATTTACATTTTAGGTATACTAGAGTGGCAAACTTTTGGGCAACCTGTTAATAAGTTGAATTTATGCTGGGGGTCTAGTTTTTAAACTGTAAGGCCTGAATACTTCACTCCTGAGTCTGCAATGTTGTCACTGACCCATTGCCCAACATGGGCCGTTTACTTAACTTTCCTGTGCATCATATATTATTTATTTCAAAGATGGTACTCAATGCTTTCCCATCTTTGTAAAACATTTAGGGAGATACAAGTGAAGTGTACTATGTGTGTAGAGTATTACTAAAACTGATGAAACCGGTATAAAAACATACTCTTCCCACAGCAAGAATGCCTTGTTACTTGGTACTAACGAATTATACTCTTGCCTACCTTGTCTGGTATACTCATCTGCTTCTCTGTGGACCAAGTCTTTTACCCGGTTTCCATACAGCAACCTAGAGGAATCATGATCAAAAGCTTTCAAGGTTTCACTGGAGCTGTAAGACTTCTGTGTAGGCACTCTGCACTCCTCATTTTCTGCAGAAGAATTTGTATAGCGCCGTTCCTTGTCCCGTCTGCTCTTTGTCAGGGAGCAATAAGGCCTACGTTCCTTCACATCCATACTTCATTCCTTCTCTGTGCACATCAGTCCAGCTTATTTGGAAGTCTTCTCTACATTCAGCTTACATTCACCTATAATGAAATTAGAAAGACAACCGCTGATGTGTTACAATGTTCTCTAATTACTGTGATTGCTTCCTAACTATCTGGAAGAGAAAGAAAGACCTGATCAACGATGGGTGAGACACATTCTGTAACATTTGCAAGACTTCCCAGAGTTTCATGCATGACCTACCCTGATCAAAAAAATTAGCAACGAAATTCTTGTGAACGACACCACAATACTTTTCATTTTTATACAACAGATTAGAAGATCAAAAGCAGACTAAGAACTGGGCAGAAAAAACCCATAGCTTTTCAGCTTTAAGAACGTGTTACTCGCCTAAAGTCTATCTGTAGGTAAGTTGTTTTCTCTTTTTCTGAGAAGGATGCATGCTTTAGTGGCAAGTCTGACTTCCTTGTGCTTGTCAGAAACTGCTGTTTTTAACGTCTGTTTTTTAAGTACAGACTTCTACAACTTTCTATTGTCATTTCTATTCTAAGAAAATTGTTCTCATCAAGAACATACACACATAATTTCACAGCAAGCTACCAAAACATGATATGCAGGAAGACTTCTTCAAGGTAGTATATTCTATATGACTTGTGCTAGAAAGCAAGTAACTATTTCATTTGTAAGTGATAGCCAGAAATAGGTTTTCCTTCCCTCAAGTTTTTAAGGAATATTACAGTAAGAATCTTATTTCTATTACTATTTATTTTTCTTTACTGTTTCATTCCACTTAATTTTCAAAACAAGGCTTCTCAGTTTCATCTCTTGGGTCCTGCACACTTAACCAAAATATCCACATTTCTGACAAATTAAGAAATAGTTTGGAAACTTTGCTTTTGTTTTTTAAAGAAAAGTGCTAAAATAAAATAAAATATAATTTGTATCTTTAAACAGCTGACAAAAACCAGCTAAATGAAGAACAGTTCAGATTATTTTAATACTTTGCAACTGCACCTGTTAACTGAGGCCTTGATATTTCTTGTTTAACACCTTATATATTAGGGTTCTCTCCTTTGTCTCAAGAAGAACTTTCTCCTGGGTGCTCCCCTCAATTTAAAGTACTTAAATACCACAACTGACTGTTTTAGGAAGTACTATCAGCCAAGTCCTTGTGACGTAGAATTAAAATGACAGTTTACAGCACATATCACAAAGCAACAGCCAACTCCATTTGCACTCTGTTCTGCCAAAGAACATTGCTTTAGAACTCTTCACCTATTTCATTTTAAACATTTAATATCAAACTAATTAGTTGTCACTCCTGAAAAGATTTTTAGCGAGTATTTAATTCACTACAGAACCGTAATTCAAGTTTGTGAATGGCAGCTGGTCTTTTATCATTCTGTTTTGAAATTCTCTGAAAAGCTCATGCATTTCTTGACCTGTGTGAATCTCAACTTAGACTAAAAGACAAAGCTACAAAGCCTTCCATTTAAGCAAACTCTCTTCTATATTTATTACATTTTCAAACGTTAAGTTGTTAAAAAGAAACTGAAATATTTGTACATAATCAGAAAAAATGTTTTATTACACAATAGTTTATTAAATTTGACTATTTAGATGTCTGCGTGCCCATGCAGCATGCCTTTTTAATTTATATGAAACACTCAGATTTTAAAATAGTTGACTAATGAATGCAAGTTCTTTCCATGTAAAAACAATTTTCTGGACATTTTATAAACTTTGTGTTTTGTTAACACTAAACTGAATTGTGATTTTAAAAATCATTATTAACAAATACACACAGGTATTCTTTTGCAGTGTAAAGACTTCATGTAGTAGCATATAGAATCATAGAATAGTTTGGGTTGGAAGGGACCTCTAAAGGTCATCTAGTCCAATATCTGCCCTTTCATCTACGCATGTCAAGACTTTAAAGGGCCACTAATTCCTAATGTCTCTAAATTGTGCCCTGGGAAAACTGACATACACTATTCATCAAAGATGAAATTTACAAAAACATTTATAATTAATCCAAACCCTTCTTTGCACAGTACTTTGTTACTATACCAACCTAAAATCCTCAAAGATTTAATCTATGCTGTAGCATGAGGAAGTACTGATCTGCTTCCCACGGAAGTCAATTAATTCAATAAAACTTCAAAAGGCAGTTTTCTGGGTTATCTGTTGCCTCTCCAGGCAAAGAATGAAAAGGTTAAAAAAATACAGGCTGTTCAATAGCACCACATTATGGAGACACTTTAACAATGATTACACTGCCACAATAATGAAGACTAGTGGATTTTTTGTGGGCATTTAAAAAAAAAAATCCTGTAAGATTTAAGAACCTGATCTTTTTGAATCTGGCATTATACAAAACACTTGTTTACCTTCAGTAACCTGTACCTTTAAAAATTAATAGTATCTCTGAGCAAGTTTTAGGAAACATTTAACATCCTCAGGCTCATGCCTTTGAAATTATTACACATATCTGAAAGAAGGAGACAGAATAAAAGCTATCTTAAAGATCTGTCTACAAATAAATGTTCCCTACCACGATCAGAACACAAACAGAAAGAGAGAACACAAACATACTTGCAGAATACAGAAACAGGTATCAGTGTTAACGTTTAAGCAGTAAGCCAGCAATGACAAGTCAAACAAAGGAAGACTTGCAGATGGCTTTACAAGATCTGAACTGTAAGTCTTACTACTGCGGTGGGATGTTTTACAGTCTCAGGACTGTGCAGGACTTACTTGTTCCATCATGAATTCCCCCATCCGCTTTTTTAAAAAAACACCCCTCACCCCCAACTTTAGAGAAATATTTTCAATTATTGGGAAAAACATTTTAAGGAAGAAAACCAAACTGTCAGTTACTGCACCTGCTCAGCTCCTTTCTTATAAAGATCACTGTAGTTAAAATATTAACAAGTTTTCCCCACTCAAATCTTCAGATTTAAATGAACCACTGTTGCACAAATTTGAGCATATTTCATTTTTTCTTCTCCTCTGTCTTCTATAACATAAAAGCTGCATCCCAGGGGGAGTTACCCAAATGCACTGACTAGCTTTCTTTTACTATGCCTTAGAAGAAGCTCAGATGAAATATTGGTAATGAGTACAATACAAACTCAAGGGAACACAGCAACTAATTTGACGCATGAACAGTTTTTTTGACAAATCAGATTAAATTTTTAAACCAAATAAAATTAAGTTTATTTTGTGACATGTTACAAAAACACTTGCCTTCATCTGCAAGTAATTTTTGCCCATATGTCAATATTTATGGTCCATCGAATAGCTTCGCTCCAATTAAATGAAAGAATTTTCATAGAGCAGTATTTACAAAGCTATTGAACTACTAACTCACCCACTCACAAAAGGATGTCAAAACAGCTGTGCTAAATACTGTTACATGTTGTATTACAATGCTAACATGAAATGGCCTGCATATACTGAAGACAATAAAAAAAGACTTCGCAGGTGCATGCCACTACTTCAAGTCTCTGTCTAATGCTTTTCTAAGTATAAAACCTGAGGATGCTCATCTGTGTCACTGAGCATTGGGATCTCCCGCGACCTTTTCAGTGATCTGTCCAATGTTACAGGCTCCTGGCTGGATTAAACAGGAGAGTGTACGCTAATCACCAGACTGACATGTCAGCTGTTATATAGTCATGCCCATCCCATTTGTGTGCATAGCTTAGCTGACTGCAGCCTCAGTCAGACTGCGCTTTCCCAGTGTCACTCTAAATTTTAAAAACAGTTCAAAACCGTAAAAAGGAGATGCCCGTTTTTAAACTAATACTTACCTATTTCTTTTAACTTAATTTAGAAGGGAAGCAGGAGAACCAGAGAAGCATTTCTTGTACATGACCAGGTCACTGGGACCACAAAACTCACTCCGTTATGTGCCGGGCTACTTTGAAGACCTCTGACATCATTAGCACATTTAGCACAATATTTAATTACCAAGTCAGATAAGGTACATACATATAATAATTAAAACAAGTAGGTTATCAAAATTCTTTCTTTTACTCTAAGTGTTGTAGAGAGCCCAAGTGTAAACACCAAAACAGAGCACAAGGCATATTCACACACAAGTGTCGAAGCTACTGTGGGAGCTTTGATGACTGAAGTCTCAGATACAGACAAAGCTGACTGACGCTTCTACCACTACAGTGGTAGAAGTTTTACACTGTATTTAAAATTCCCCAGGACAGCCTTTCAGCAGTTCCCCTTAATCACCTATTGCAACGTGAAATAAAGTCACTGTAGTGAAAAGGAAAAAAAAAACCAGTTACCTTTTTTACAATAAAAAAGCCTCAACACTAAAGCCCTACACTGCAATATAGGAAAAGTACAACAGATGTAAAATGTAGTATATATTTTAATTGCCAAGATGTAAACGAGGCTTTAGGGTCATGCTACAGAATGTTATCTAAAACACCCAGCTACAACTTTAGCATGCCTGCAGGCCTTTTAAACTGTTATGGAAAATTATTGCATTTAATTCAGCAGCTTCAACTCCGAGCTCCCCAAAGGGTTATTACAGTTTGGCAACAGGATGGTAATCCTGCCTAACGTACACAGTGCTCCCTCCCCATCTCTCACTCAGAGAACCTTCTTCCAGCATTAAACCTGGTTCAGTGAACACCAAGGTAACTGATTAAGAAATCTAAATATACCTCAATATTTTATGCCCTTTGATATCTAAAAATCTACATAGGCGTGAAGTAGTAAAAAGGTAAGAAATAAAGATGTTTGTAACCAAAATGAAGAGATAATTGTATAGAAAAGATTATATGACTGCTTAGGTCGATTTATGGATCTACTATAGCGTGTATTATAATCCCTTTCAATGTGTATATCCATTTTAGACACCTCAAAACATAGAAAGCAAAAACAGAACTAGTTCTGAGAATAACAAGAGTCATTATTTTAATATATACAGTGCTGGAATAGAAAAGGTTTCAAAAATGAGAGGATAAAACTAGTAGATTTCTTTGTTACAGAAGAACAGTAACAGAGTACAAAATACTGTTACAAAGAAGGCCAAACAAGATCTCTCCTACTCAGTCTCACAAGGAGAAGGAACAGTAAGGAAAGCAGCACGCTGCTCAGAGCAGAGCCCTTCTTCCCTCCCTGAGGCCAGCAAAACTGAGCCAGGGAAGGAACTTATATATTACATACCACGACCTTCCCTCCCAACACCAAAATGTAACAATTTAGGCATTCCTAAGAACAACAGTGTTCCCAGCTACATTCAAAAGCCTGCATTATTATTACTGAATTATTATTTTTATTACTAATTACCATTATTATGAATTAAGAATCATTGATCCTTCCACATTGATCCCTTAATACAAGCACAGTCTGAACGCTTGCTTAGATTGGGAACAGATTTCCTTTCATAAACACAGGCATTAAAAGACTTTTGGGAGAAGAAGCAGGCTTGAACTTCTGTCTGAAACAAAAGCAGAGGATTTTACGGGCTGCGAGTCAAGACAGTGCCTATTCTCAGCATTGACAACAGTTGCCGAATATAATGTCTAAGTAGTGCTGCTGAATAGATACATTACTGCAAGTGTCATTATTTTAATTTAATCATAATTTCCTTTTAATCTGTAGTTGTTTACTAATGTAAATATTACATTAGTTACAATTTGCACTAGGTATAGTACTTGCATGCCTCTTAATAGCAAAAGAACAAAGCAACTTCAGCTGATACATGTAACAAGTAGATTGAAAAGCCTAAGTGCAATATGCAGAAATTAAGAAAATCTCCTGTCCACAAAAATACTCACAATTCACACAACTAATCACCCATAAAACCTATTACAAACAAATACTAAGAAAAACCCAAAAGTCATAAAAGAGTGATGAAATTTCCACTTCAATGGCTGATAAAGTGAGATATGTCAGAAATCAACTGAGCTGGAAAAATGACACTTTGAAGAGGTGCTTAGGATGATCTGTAGCCATGGTGTGCCATTAGTCAAACTGATGACTCTTAATACATGGACATTTCAGGTCATCATATCTAGAAACTCACTTCTTAATATTAAAAGTCTGTCTTCCAGCACAGAAACTAGAGAGGATGCATCCGAAGTCAGCATTCTTAAGGGGGAGTGGGAAACAGATGGCCTGTCAGGCAGGCAGTTCACAAACTAAAATTTAAAAAAGCCTCCTTAAGTCACTAACTATCCCTACGTTTTAGAATTAAATTACGAACGAAAAAGAAAGGGAAAAAAAAAGAAAAAGGAAGACCAGTAAAAAATATTGCATATTCTTTAAGCGTTTTCCTCCATCAGTCAGGGGAACTCTAACACTCGTATCTACCATCACTACAGGATGTAATGTTAATAAAAAGTTACTTTACGTAGTCCATCTAAAAATCTCAACTTCATTAGAGACAGAATAAACAACAGATAAATGTACTCTATGTTCGTTATAAAGTTTCTTGCAATAAGAGTCAGGAAAATTAGCAAGACAAAGAGTTCTGCGGGGTCCTGGTTAGTCAAAGAGGTTGATGTTTGTGTAAAAATTTTGTTGCCATTACTTAAATTGAAACCTGGGGCAGGGGGAAGGAAAGAACACCTCATGCCTTCCCTCATATGGGTAGAAAGAGATGACGCATTCTCTGTAACAACGGGAGTGGAGGGAGTACTTCTCTGGATGGCATCTTCCTGTGAGGGTATGAAGATCGTACAGCAGCATTTGAGATGGAGCTACAGCTATTTCTGCTTGCTGGAAGCCCTCCAGCACAGCACAGCAAGGCTGCAAACCTTCAGAACAGAAAACTGAAAACAGCCCTAAGTTGGCTATGCATGCATACAGCCTGGGGCTGTGCTGGCTGTTAAGTTGCCAAGCAGGCCCTGCAGAAAAACATAACTTGCAAGGAGGGAGGGCTAAGACACTGGATAAACTGCTCTCTGAACAAGAACAGCCTCTTCGGAGGAACTCAGTACAGGGTTACACTGACAATTTCTGTTCCTCCTTGGGAGAAACCGTTTGCAGGAACTGTCATGAACTCTGATCTTGAGAGGAAGTGTCTGCCTCTAATTTGGGAGATTTGAGTAAGG
Source organism: Aptenodytes patagonicus (assembly GCF_965638725.1). NCBI lineage: Eukaryota > Metazoa > Chordata > Aves > Sphenisciformes > Spheniscidae > Aptenodytes > Aptenodytes patagonicus. The sequence goes on from NC_134952.1 coordinate 38,467,343, forward strand.
TGTGTTATCTTGAAGGGCCAAGAGAGCTAAGTGAGAAAGAGAACGCAAAGCCCGAAAGAGTGAAATAATGTGGTGTGCTCCTGTAGAAAGAATGAGGGTGGGAAGATGTGATGAAAAGATGGAGAGGCAAAGGAAGTTAAGAGAGCAGAAATGCTGCAGTATAAAGAAAAAATGAACACCAAAATGAGCTCAGGACAGAAAGGGGAGGGAGACAGAATCATTAGCACTCAGTATGGCAACACTGGGGAGGAGAAATGACACAGCAAGCATAGAAAGAGAGAAGAGTTTAAGAGAAAAAAAACGAGCGGAGGGAGAGAACAAAGAAAATTTCAGAAGGGAGAAACTTTGTGCCTCATTTACTTCAGAGCAAAGTAATAAACTCTGAGAGTCAGCATTGGGTAATTCATTACTCAGCAGCAACTAAAAAGGCCTAAATACTTTCCTCCACTCCTTTAAACTTGAAATTCATCCTTTATGCCATCATCTCCTTCCCCCCACCTCCATCTTTTACACACGATTTCCACCCCCCCCGTGTTCTTACTCAACCTATCTCAATGGTCTCCTGATTTATGCGAGTATAATTCCTTCTTGAATGGTATATCCCAAGTTTACTTTTACACCTGCTCAGAGCTCTTCCACATACTCCACTTTTGTTCTGGAACAAAGCCATAGAAATCTAGGGATTTTTAAAACTAAAACAAGCGAGATGGAGAACCTGACACAGGAACAACATGTAACAAGCCATGAGCATCAGCAAAGGTGCCACAGTCCCTGAATCCCCAAGCAGAGCGCACAACACAACGGTTTCTGCATTTCTGTTTGGAGAGCAAAGCTATGTCAGCTCTCCATCTGAACAGGCTGTCGATCATTCAACTCGCCCTCCAACAACTCAGAGTTAATTTCAAACAATTTGACAGTAGTGAGGTTTCAAAAATAATACATCTCTCAAGTCACTATAAGGGAAATGAAATATATTACATGCGACATGCAAGAGCTGGGCACATAGTCACAAGGCTGAGCTGAAAATATCATGAAGGTGTCTGAAAATGAAAGGAGGACCTGAGGAAACTGCAACAAGGCTCTGAGCAACCTGATTTAGTCGAAGATGTCCCTGCCCATGGCAGGGGGGTTGGACTAGATGACCTTTAGAGGTCCCTTCCAACCCAAACTATCCTATGATTCTATCATTCTATGTCATTGAGGACACACTGCAGAGGGAAGAAAGAATAGCGAAGGGTAGGTGCTGAAGCTATTGGTGTAGTCGCATGACGTGGGATACACATGCACCATCAGCCTTGGTTTCCATGAACAGCTTCTCATAGTGAAAGCTGAAATTCCAGATAAACAGGAGACATTCACAAGAAGATTTTTCTTTTCACAATGATCTGATGGGTAACCAGATTTTTCAGTCTCAGTCACGTTATAATTAGGATACTGTTGCAGCCTGGAAACCTGGAGAATTATTTAGTGACTAACCTCAACAGTGACTAGTATACTAGTGCATATATAATATATATAGTATACTACAAAAACATACTGCCAATTTTTTTTTATGCTCAAGAACTCTGTTTTGTTCAAACTTAACTCCTTGCCCCCCCGACTTTCTTTCTCAAAACAGCAACAAACCAAAAACACAGACACAAACAAGAAGAGGCCCAAACATGATAAAAAATCCCCACAGAAACTTGAGGAGCACTGTATACTCATACTGACACAACATTCATTTACCACTCCTAACACAGTAGTGTGAAAATTTATTAGCTAATGCCTACATAACATGTAGTAAAGCATTGTTTAACTTAATCAAGTTTACATTAGCAATCCCTACTACTGTATTTAACTATCCCATCTATTCAGATCATATCAGCTGTCATGTCTTCCTCTACAGTCCCCAGGTTCCTGCCTCCCTCTCTGCACAAGCTGTGTCCTCTTGTCACAACCTCTAATTGTCTCTTCTTGAGCACTCTCCAACATCAGCAGACAGTAAAGGCTGGAGGTTGTTTGCCCTGCTGGATCGCTTCCTTTCTGTAATCCCTGTTCTAACTCTCTTTCAACCATCCCTTTCATAGCATCAGGTTTTTAGTCTTACCTTAAAGGTCATACAAAAACTTTTTGTCCTGTAATCACCCTGTTCCACTCTTACCTCCCAGGTTTTGTCTCCAATTTCAACAGAACTAGGACTTTGATTAGGGCAAACAAAAGAATAATGCATTTTAAAGTAAATTCTTTGGCTAACTATGCGAGAGAGAAAATTTCCCACAGTACTTAGCAATTTTGTTCAAAGGACCGTGTTTCTCTCTGAAAGCATCTACACAGCCTACTCCGGCACGACCCTAGCTGACTACCAACCAAGATCCTCTCTGGTAACAGTACGTAAAGAACAAACAATTAACCTTTAATAAAGCAAAGCCTCCTTCAGGAAGCTGGGGAAGTAGGACAAAAAACTACCTCCTGCTGACCTCCTCTTCCACTGGTGTGTGTTACCTGTAGGTAAGGCACCCAGCTGTGCTTCCACATACTGCCAAATTTCTACCACGGGGATGCAGCAGAGCTGCTGCTGGCAGAGCCCAATGACAGCACCTGGTCCACTGTGCTCACATCTCTGAGAGAAACCAGTCTCGACTTGTAAAAAATGCTTCACTGCAAGAAGATCCCAATTTTGCAAAAGAAGCACAAGCTTCTACAGTAACTGTTGAACACCTTCACATTATGCTTTTGGAGTGGAGGGAAGTTGCTTCTTTAAATCCTTTAAATTCCTACTTAAGATAACACTCAGGATTTCTTAGTACAATCATTGATTAAAAATCCTTCTAACTAAAGTAACAATTCACTTCAGCAACAGATCTGAACGTGACCTTTAAAGGATGGGCAATTTCTATCCTTTAAAAAAGTCTCTTAATAAAATAAATTGAAAATATAAAATAATAAAGCCCTCTCATGAGTAGAGGGGCTCATGTCCATCCTAAAGTGAAGGACCCTATAGCATAGTAGGAAGTCTGAGAAGTTCCTTCAACTGCATTAGCTACATTCAGAAGCATTTAAACTTTTAGAAAAATTCTGATCTATCTCTCCTACTCCTGAGGAGTGGGCCAGGACTGAAGAAATGCAGGGATCAGAAAAGGGAGAAAATGCCCAGCACCTATACCTGAAGTTGGTGTCATCAAAATCTTGCCTCTGTATTTGCACAGCTGAGGAGCACCCTTAAAAACACACAGTACTGAGAGACCCAGTCGGTACTGAAAAGTTTTGCCAACATAGTTGAATTTACTAGAAGCCATAGCTTAAGTTAGCAAAATTTATTGTGCAGATGCAGCGATGCTGGCAGAAGAGTGCACTTTTAAAACCACTGATGTAGATAAACCCTGAGACTGGAGCCGGTCTGATGAATATCACAGGCTCTTAACGCATCCAGGTGAAAGGATGAGCACACCCAGCAGGGTGAATGAAGGGGTTCACATGGCTCGGCTATCGTCTCCAGACATACTCATCTTCTGGGGGGGTCTCATTCAGCTGGGAACAATGAATAGGCTACTCCACACCTCCAATTCATGCGCAGACTGCCTTGTGCTGCACGGAGCTGTTGGGCAGGATTAGTGATACAATTTTTGTGTGTGTAAATTAATTGGGGTTTCCAAGAAGTAGGTGTCAGAAAGAAAAAGATTTAACATAGGATATATGCCAGTATTTGGGGAGCTTATCTTTCATATGGGGGAACAGGAGGGATAAAGGAAATCTTAATATTCCTTTATGTCAGTTAGGATCTCCATGTAACTGAATTTAAGTATATGTAATCAAAGAATTCTCACACACAGACAGCAAGTAGTGCAAACAACAAAAACCCCAAACAAACCCACAAACAGCAAGCACAGCTGTAATAGAGAAAGACAGACTTGCACAGAGTTTGAAACATAGTGATGGAGACTAGAGCACAGCAGGTAAGAGATTGGAAAGGTGAGGAGACATTTTATAGCCCTGTGGCCTGACTAGGCACATAACCATCAGATTTTAATTGATATGCAGATCTTGCTTCCCTAGCGCTTAAAAAGCTTAATTGAACATTACAAAGATAGTGAAATGTATATGTGCACATCTAACTATATATACACATATAAAAATAAATGTTACATATATGCATATATACATAAAAATAAAAAAACTGTGAAGGACACGTTGTGGGGAAAGTACTATTAGAAGTCATCTTCTTTTGAATCTAAAATAACTAAAACCACTATGTAGCTAACCTCAGTCAAGCCAGCTTGGGAAATTTATGTCACTAATTTGATTCTCTTACCCCTTCAGCAATTGTATATTCCAAAACACTTTAATGCTGATAATTTGTCTCTTCACAATAATGAGTTCTTTATGGTAAACGTGACCAAACCAAGATAACCAGGGAGTACTGGAGAACGGGGCAAGGCAGGGATGTTCTTGTAACTATGTAAGTTCAGTTTTTAAATAGTCTCTCTTCCCCCTACCCTGAAAAAAAAACAGGGGAATCTCCCCCATCCAAATAAACATGGGTGGAAATTTTAAAATTTAAGTGACAAAACAAATGTTTTGTGGTGCAAAATGCCATTGTGGAGATAAATTCTACACTGGTTTTGAAACTAGAAAAACATAAAACTGTAATTGCCTCCAAAATCCTTTTATCTATTTATTCAATTAAAATGAAATTTATTGTGGAAACAAAACCAGCATCACTAATAACAGCAAAATATTGCTATGTATTGCTCTGAATTGTCTTACCTGTTTTTCCCCACAGGGCTATGTTCCTGTGTACCTGAAGGAGAAATTAGTAGTTTTTGGCAGAGGTGCCAGATTTATCAGGAGCTGCTGCCTCAGAGAGGAAAAGTACTGTCTATCAGCAAGTCAAAAACATTGCTGTGAGGCTGCATCTTCCACAACCTATTTAAGCATTTAGTTACCTTTCACAACAACACAGCAACAGCAACAAAAACACTGCGGGCTGGTATGTGACTCTGGTTTAAAGGGCACTGACTGTCCTGTAGAACTGTTGAATTAGAGATCGTGTCACAGTGATTAAGTAACAGCTACAATATAAGAAACTAATGAAGTAGTATCTTACCTCACTAGGATGTCAGTCCTGAAAGCTTAAGCATACCAGTTCAGTGTGCGCCACACTTGTGATAGGCCACAATACAGTTTTCTTAGAAAGCAATCTGTCAGTCTCAATTTCTGAATGCCTTATCCATAAAATCATGAAGCAGGTTGGCTTCATCAAATGAGACATAATTCAGATTTGCAAAGTACCGTCTGCCAGACACCTGGTGATAAAACTCTAGAGTCCGGGTTTTCATGCAACGACAGAAAAAAAAGACTTGGGAGTCTTTTGAGGGAGTCTCTGTTCTCCCTATCGACTGAAGAGGAAGCCAACAGGATTTGGCAGATGCTTACAAGAAATTAAGTTTAAAACTGCTTTTTAAAAAAAAAAAAAACAACAACAAACCAAACAGAACTGCTTTCCTTATTTTTTAAAAAAGCAAGATGAAGGGCAATAGCAATGGTAATAGCATTCCCTTCCCTCCTCTCCCGTTTGCAGATGCCCTCGTTCAAACACTCATCCAACAGGAGCAAACCTGTGCTCCAGCGCTCTACAACCGAACAGGCCTGAACGCACACAGGATCATCCCACACTTCTCCTGCTGAAGCCAGGCCTTGGTGTGGCACGAAGGAGAGTCATGAAGCCAGGAGAGCAACAAGAAAGAGTTTGAGAGGGTTTGGAGAAAATGAGAAGACTACCTTTTCTCCTTAGGCAGCACAGCATTAGCTTATTGCTTGTATCTACTTTGTTTTATCATTAAAAAAAAAAAAGATCTTTTTAGCCAGATTTAAATAAGAAGTTTCTGACCTGCAGCTATTACTTCAGTCAGTCTGTTTTGAGTGCATTTGATAGCGTTGACCAACACAGTTCTCTCAGACAGGAAATATGAGCCAGATGCTCGTAATTTCAGAAAGCTTTACTCTAATTGTATTTCTATATATGATGTAGCCCAATAAATATGATTCTTGCCAATGCTAGTGAAAGGCCAGAGGCTTTGCACTGTCCTGGCAGCACAGGGTCTCAGGATCTGTCTGGGGTTGTCTTGACCTGAGCTGGTTTTAACAGTTGCCAGGTGGTCAAGCAATTATTGCCTTGCCTGTCCCTGAAAACACCACGGGGAAAGTCTGACACCCTACAGTAGTAGGGTAACAGAGAGAAGCCCTTTATGTCAGCTGAGGCTGGGGGAGGCTTTGGGGCAACTTTCAAAACATGAGCTGGCAATTGATGAGAATAAAGCAGGCTATAGTAAAACATATAAAAACAGCCCCAAGTGGACCAAGATCAAGGAAGCAAGCCAGCCCCACCACGAACACCATGATCCCTGCGGTGGAGGGCAGGGAATGCTGGTGACTTCTTGGAAACACCCCCGCATGCCTGCCATTTTGTTTCCACCCTCACAACCCAGAGGAACACTGGAAGGGTGAGCGTAACACCAAAAAGGGGTAGGCACTTGGAAGTTTTGTTTAACAATTTTAAATGTATTATTAAAGAGGCTTTTCTACATTACTATGGTCTATTGGACTGTTAAAACATTAACTGGACTACTAGGAAATTCTTAGTTCTTTATCTATGGCATATGCCCTTTTATCTTAAGAAGATACAGAGTGTATCAATAGAGCGCATCTTCCCATCCACAAGGAATAGCTTTCAAAAGCAAATGGAGAACTGTAAAAGCTTTGGAAGATTTAAAAAAAACTTGGGTTCCTGAGAGCTGTAGATCATTAGCTCTCCTGCCCCTTTCCACTGCTTTTTCCTTACTCCATATGCAAAACCTTTGTCTTTAGTAACATGTAGTAGCGAGTAATGATAATAATAGATGCTGCCACCCAAGCTCTCATTTGGGCAATAGCGTCTGACTGACGAGTGTTTGTCATAGGACACTAGCGACATGCATGCTAAATCATGGCATAATTATTACACACTGCATCCAAGTGCTCACTTTCCAAATTCGTAATAAGCATCAATAACTTTCAGAATAAAAAAAAAAGAGAAGAAACTTTAGAGATTATCCTATTAAATTTGACCTACTGAAACAAAAGAATTTTAAAGACTGTATTGTTAAAAGCTAACGACTTCAAGGAAACTATGAACAGTCTGTATTTCAAGTAGGCAAAACTCTACATGACATTAAGAAAAGCCTTACCTTCCACCACATATCAGTTATAACCAAAACAATCTTACCGCCTATCTTTGTTTGAAGTACTTTTTACTACTATGGGAATTGGTTTATTTGTTTAGATGGATAGGTAATTTATCTATCTAGTAATTATATTATGGGTTAAAAGATCTGCTTTATTACTAACACTGTAATCGACTCACAGAGATTATTTGCTGAAACAGCAAACCCTTTTCACAGAGCTTCTTTGTTCCATTACTTTGTAAGACCTGTGATGAGTATTAACCTTTATTTCAACACAGATCCTTACAAAAGAAAGAAGAAAATATTCTTTCTTGATCCTTTGGAAGAAACTGCCCTCACTCCCACAGACCTTAAATACCCAAATACCCAGAGACAGTTTTGTGAAATGAATCCTTTGATGAGCTTCAGAATCACGAATTTTAACCAAAAAAACCCCAACCCCTGTCTCTATACTTTTGCTGCTGCCGCCACCATTGCTAATGATTATAACCTTCCAGTACTGTGAATAATTCAGAAACTCATCTGTTCCTTTCAGTGTAAAGACAATGTTGAGAGAAAAAGGTCACTTTTTTCCTCCTTCCAACCACTGACTTTTCTATCCCAGCACCGGTCCAATCGCATGATACACCTAGTGTTTGACATGCATCCCCTGACAGCTTCTTAGCAGCAGTTAGTCTGTTTCGCTTAGAGTACAAAAATAATAGGAGCACAAAGGAATGACAACATTCAGCAGTTATACACACAGTACCAGCACTCACATTTGCTCTAGCTATTTCAGCTACTTGATGTACAGTAGGCCTATGTTTAATTATAAAGTAGGCAGATGTCAGCATACGTATTATAACCAGGCAATCTGGTACTGATGCACAGAAACAGTGGCACTTGAAAAACATTTATTAAAAGTAAATATGAGCAGTATAATCACCTGTTTTCCAAAGACTACCACTTGAGAATACTCCCCTTCAGGCCTTCTTGAAAAGACTGTAAATTCACTGCCAGTTCCTTTTTAATCTTGTGATTAAAAAGTACACTGGAAGGCTGTCAATATATACACATACAGTATGCAGTTTTATTTGAAAATAGTATCTGTCAGAGCAAGACAAATCTATGCAATACAGTATTTAAGGGATTAATTACTGTTTACTTGAACCTTCTCCTCCCTTCACTTAAATTATAACCTTCTTTTAGGCCAAGAAAGCTTATTTTAAAAATACATATGCAAAGGATCTGTATTATAGTGAATGCTTCATTTTCCAAATAAAGATGATTGGTTAAAACTTTTTTAACTTGAAATTTTATTGAACTCTAACACGCATCCAATTGAAGGCTGCTGCACTGAACCACGAGTTTGTGTCTAACCATGAAGAAAGCCAGAGTATTCTTTGATACTAAAAAAAATCTGCCAGTTAATACAGCAGAGCATAGCATTTAAGTATTTTTACCCATCTATTTAATTCTTTTCTTTCTCTGGCTGAAATCAGCTTGATGGTCAAGGAAGATGACCACCTAAGGGAGAATGAAAGATTACAATGCTTCCCCTCGCAAATAAAAAATACCCCCCCCCCCCCCCCCTAAAAACCCCAAACCCTCTCCGCAGGGAACAAACCACCCCCCTCCCCAATCCCTAGTGTTTAAATAAGACCTAGAAGGTTGTGGTTTGTTACCTGACATGTTTTCCCCATTTCCTTCCTTCTCGCCAAATAACTTCAGATATATCACAAAATGTCAAATTTGGTCTCCCTGGTTTTGCTGAAGGACTTTTCAATGTCTTCATTATTGAGATCAATGAACTCCTCTCTCAGACTTCGCAGAAAGAACCAGAGCACTCTATCCTGAGGAGGATAACCTTTCTCCCAAGCGTCCTTCACTCAGAACCACCTCCCCACACACCTCCCCAAACATGGCTAAAAATGAGCAATTTCACAAAAATAAAACAAACAAAAAAACCCAGCGTGCATGCACTCATCTGCTATGAATTTTGTTTTAATATTTTCTTGAGAGAAAATACCAGAAATAGATATTTATCATTCTGAGAACAGGACAAAGTCTCTGTTTCTAATTTAAAAGCTCCCTCAATATCTCAATTCTATACAGACTGTCAGAAGCACGCTGCACGAAGAGTCAAATGTGGTTATAAGCTTCCCACCTCTCAAATGCTGCACGTCTACAATCTCCCATTACAAACATCCTCTGTAAAACTGAGTAATCCAGACAGTCATAGTGTATTCTGAGTTCTTGATCATTTTGTATGACCCTCTCTGCAGCTCTAAAAAAAAAAATTACACTAGCACCATGTGTAGGTCTAGATTATGTCAGGTACTAAAAGATCCTAATAAACGCGTAGGCTCCTTTACACAACTCTAGGGTAACAAGATAGTCTTAGGTGTCTGGTAAAGAGAGCAATTCAAGCATCTGTTTTTATGGTAGAATTTACATATACTATATATATTCTAAATGATACAGCAATTTTTAATATTCCTTTTCTTAAGCTTGTAATTCCCCCCCCCCCCAACTTCAGGCAGGTATGCTGCCTGTATATTCAACAGACCATTAACAGAGCAGCTACTGCACTTACAGACAGGAATAATAGGAGCTGCAGTCCACGAAAGGCAGTTGCAGGCTTTCCTTAGCCACACAATCTATAAAATCATAGGATCATTTAGGTTGGAAAAGACCGGTAAGATCATCGAGTCCAACCATTAACCTAACACTGCCAAGTCCACCACTAAACCATGTCCCTAAGCGCCTCATCTACTCATCTTTTAAATACCTCCAGGGATGGTGACTCAACCACTTCCCTGGGCAGCCTGTTCCAATGCTTGACAACCCTTTTGGTGAAGAAATTTTTCCTAATATCCAACCTAAACCTCCCCTGGTGCAACTTGAGGCCGTCTCCTCTCGCCCTAAATGAACACTAAAGTCTTAGAAGCCAGCCTGCCTCTTCAGGACAAAATACCTCCCCCAAAGGCCGTGACAGAGTAAGACAGCCAGCGTACAGAAGGCATATCTAGAAATTCATACTATAAGTTCAGCAGCCAGTAACACCATGCTCTGTACAATTTTTGGTGATTTTTCTTGTTGGGAAGAGAGTCAAAGTTTGGGTTTCTCCCACTTCTACTGGTGAAGTGTGGAAGGAAACTGAGCAGCAGAGCAGAAGAGGCATTTCATTCAATCCAATGAATTTAAATAAATTTCTACCAGCAGGTTTTACTGTCCAGCTCAGAGCACTGTCCTTCTGGGCTGCTGCGATGAACACTGATAACCAGTGCTCATGAACACGAATTTTTTTGTTGGACTTGCTTACCACCACTGATCTTCATGACATACCATATTAAAAACGGAAGGCAAACAAAAATGAAGAGCTAAAAATTTATCTTCAGCTGTAAACAAGAAATACCAATTGGTATAATGACTGCCATGTATAATTCATTTATTGTGTTATATCCCTCATACCAGCAAGCACCAATGCAAATTATACTAAGAAAAAAAAAATCAATTAAATATTTCCTAATTTGTTGTTAAAACACAGCCAGCACATATAACAGAAATATTAATGTAAGACTATCAATTTTGATCAGTTTTTAGTTTTTTACATCTCAATTGTTGCATTTTTGAAAAAAAAAAAATCTAGGAAATATGCATAACTGTCAGTAATAAATCAAACCAAGTAAAGCATCTCAGTTTAAGGTTCATTCCTAAGTTTTGAAATAATTTGAAAACAATGATGAATGATGGAAAACACCTACACGAAAGATTTGCATCGTTTAATTGTTTTAAAGTTTGTAAGTTCAGTGAATGCACTGTCAACACGAAATCTTAAAAAAATACTTGTATTTAAGTTGTTATTTATCAGATTCCCATTGTCTCTCCCTAAGACGTACACACTTTGAATTGTGTGCTGAGAAATGGAAGAATTTCGACAAATTAATTGCTTGTCTCTTTTTACTAAGATCATTAAAGCTTACTGGTAGCAGTAAAAAACATTGTTCATTAATTTTTATTGGAGCAGGGAGGAGGGAAGAAGAGGGAACTATGGTCCAGGCTCAGAGCAAAACAGGCATTAAATTAAAAAAAAAGAGTAACAAATGGATTTTCGGAATGTGTACACAGCCATATGCTGCTAAACCTGCTAATACTTACATATATGCTTAATCTTACTACAGCAAGGAGTCTAATGTCTGGAAAAAAAAAATTACACATACAATTTTCAAGGTCACACACTTATATATATGAGTTAGCCTATTGCTGTAAAAATATTGACTTGCTTGCTGAATGATTAAAATTCCAGTATTCCATTTTTAAATAAGCTTTGACAACTCACCTTAGAGTGATTAGTCAGAATCTCAGAATTTGCGATGAGTATGAAAAAAATAGTTTGTAACATACTGATTGGAAACAATCTGTAATTACCATAGCTGTTTCTTTCATGGCTATTTAATTGCCTTCCATAATCATTTACGATCCACATGCAGCTGTGCATTCTATATAAAAAAATCTTGAACAAAATTGTATGAAAATGTCCAAAGCACTTAATACAGAGCCTCTAATATTTTCATATCTAGCTGTTCAGGTTCATATGTGCCTCTCAAGAGTTTCCCAAATCCACTTTTTCACGACAACAAAGCAAACCTAATAGACAACACAGATTAAGATTTATGACAAATTTTCCCTTTTAGAAGTTATATTACAAACTACATAAAGAACACATAATAGCAAGCTTATTTAGCGTAAAAAAATACTTGTCAGTGAAGCTCCACTGGTGCGTAATGCTTTGAAACCCATGTTTCAAACAGAGAAAACAATCACAAATCACAACCTTCAGTAAAAGATACAACATGTAAACTGTGGCTTGAAGCACTCTCTTGGGAAATGTAAACTATTTAACTATATAAAAATGTACCTTTATGTGCCAAAATAAGCCTCTCTCTCCCAGTCTTGGTATCTTTATCAATTTATACACCTTCTTCACTGATTTTTCTCCCAGCGGGAGCCAGCAGCAGTTGCTGGAGGAAGCGGAGGGTTTCCCTCCCATCCTCCATAGCAGGTCAGGGTTTGCTACAGCCCAAAACCCCCATAGCCAAGCTTACAGCAAAGGGGCTGCAAGCATCCTCTCTTCCTACAGCCCTTCCCACTCCATGTACTCTTCAGGTTTCACTGGTAACCGCTGAATTTAACTCGGGCAAAGAGGAGAAGAATTTCAGGCATATGTTACACACACAGAACCCAATGGACTCATTAAGAAGGTGTCTTTTGTGTAAGGGTTTTACAGAGCTCCTGAATTCAATATCCCTCACTACTTCCCATATAAAGCTTGCTCAGTTTATGAGAATGTGTGCTTTCTCATTAGTGATCTCCAAACTTTCCCTGCAAGGCAAATTATCTGAATGCCCATTTTAATCATAATCTGAAAAGACTAACACCACAGGTAGCTACTGTGTGTCACATTGGGGGTAAAATGTGACTTCTAATGTTTTCTAACAGCTTGTTGAGAGTAGAGTTGAAGACAAGACCAGCTACATGGCTGTGAGTATTCTGGGTAACTGAAAGGATGTAAAAAACTTTTTCTTCATTCAAAATGTTGTTATCAGCAAAACAGCAAATATTTTACAATGTTTATGTTAGAAGATCTTCTAAGATTGTAATATTACCTAAAAAAAATCTACTTTCTCCCTATACACAGCAAGACTGGTACTCCTGAAGGGGGGGGGGATCGCAAACAGGAATGGTAAGATAATTGCAAGAGGACACAGGATTTTTTTCATCCCCAGTTTTATAGATGTTGTCTTCTAACCCCTCCAAACTGAAAACTATTTCAGAATATTAGGAAGTTATAAGAATGTAAATACAATAAAAGCACAAGCATAGAGACGAACTAATGGCAAAGTCTGAATTCATCCTGTGGAAAGATTCCCCCCCCCCCCCCCCCGACCCAACAATTTGATGACATTTGAGAAGAACGTCCTGGAGACATCTGTCAGACAACTGCGTCAGAGACAAGAGGTGCAGGTCTTAGACTCCAAAGTAGCTCAGTAGCTTATTGAATTGCAATGATCAAACTCAGATTTTTAAAGAATAACACTAGTTGTCAAGAAATGTTAAAGGCATGGTTTGTCTATCTGTACACACACACACTATATATATATATAAAAATAAATAATACTCCACTGATGTAGTGGAGAATACCCAAGTGTCTGTAAAAGTTCTCTCTTAGAGTTCCAAATTTCTTGCAGAATTTTTTTTACAGAAGTAAAATGAACACAGTAAAGGAGACATTTGATAAGGTTCCTTGCAAGATAGGCTCCAAAAATGTAAGTTGCTATGGTGTAACACGGAAAATACTCCCAGAGACAAACCAACAGACAGATGATAGCAAAATAGGGTAACAAATAAATGTTTTCTCTGTGGAGAAAGGTCCCACAGAGAGTTGTGCTAAAAACTAATGAGATGAATAGCAAGGTAACGAAATAGTAACTGAGACTGAAGATACGACTATTCACTGTCTCTTACAACTCAAGTAATAGGGATTTCTTCATACCTTTTCACATATGTGCACAGAAAGAAACAGGATATTAACCTAGCTGACTGCTTGGCCTGACCAGTACAGTTGTTCTTACACCTTTATTTTAGAATATCCCAGCAACACAATGCTGCAGCATTTCTTAATTCAAACTACCAAGAGACCACTGCCAAAAGTGGTTGTCCACTCCCCTCCTACCCAACACGAATACTTGCAGTGCTTTATCTAGTAGTCGTACATCAGGATGAGCTAGAAAATCAGCCAATTGATTTTGCTGGGTTCGTTTTTCATGAGTCCACAGAGGTAGTATGTGAGGAAAAAACCCTGCTGGGTTTCCAGAAAAGGGATTGCAGAAGTTCACACGTTCACTTAGAATAAGGTTTTCTCCCATGGAGAGTTGCAAGACAGACAAGTAGCAAGAAGGTGGTCAGAAATAACAGTTGAAAAATGGGCAATTTCATAATTTTAACCTTACTGCAAGTAGGTTAAACACACCTTTTTTCCTTTCTTGCATGGCTTTTTTTTAATTTTTATTTTATTTTATTGTAACAGTGTTTTATTTCTCAGGGAAACCTACAGAAAACTCTCCTTCTGCCCCCTCATGTGGAAGCTCCTCAACTGGAAGAAATAAGTTTGTACTGGGTCAGTGAGCTGAAGCATCTCACCATGCTGAATACCACAGCTGGCGTGAGGAGTGAAAGAAATGGCACAGCTCAGAGAAGGACCACTTTTGGTGGTGGTGAGTTAGTGCAGCTCCGCTCTCTTACACCCCCAGTGTGCCTGCATGCTAGTTTATGTAGGACAATGAGTGTCATCAAGCAACTGGTAGGAAATAAAAAGGATATGAAGCACATAAGACACCATAGCGCACGCTTGGACCTGGCGGTCCGGGGCAAGTTTGTCTCACAGACTGAGACTGCGGGTTTTAATATGGCATTTTCTGCAAGAGCTAAAAGCACACTGCAGGGAATTTGTTAATTCTCGCATCCCCACCATTAAATAGAAAAAAAAAAGGGGGGGGGGGGGGTGTCTCTCCAGTTGAGACTACTCCTTTCTGGTGGAAAGTGGTGGTTTAGTAAGGGGAAAACATAATTTGTATTTTTAAAAAGGCATAAATATGAAAAGCGTGTATTTTTAAAATTTTTTTTTGATGGAAGAACTCGGTGAAAACAAAAAAATGTTACCAATAAAAGTAGTTACAACTACTCTTTCATTAAGATTCAGCATTTATGCTGTGTAACTCAGCATGGCGATCCACCAGCATTTGCTGATGCTGGTATCTTGAGGTCATCCTTATGAGGAAAACACACGAACAAACAGTAGGTTATCTGTGATTTTCTTTTTTTTTAATGCCATAACATATACTTGAAAAAGACAGAATATAGACCTGAATCAGTGTATATAAAAGAACAAACACGTTTAAGTATTATAACAACACTATTAATAGCAGTTACAAAACACTCATTTTTCTGGATAAAGTCAGAAAAAGCAATGAAGACTCAGGAAATACCTATAAGTTTTCAATTTTTTTTTTTCAGTTAAGTGAAGATTTTTCATGTGCGGAAAGTATTTTGTTTAGCTTGAAAAGCATATTTATCTAACACACAATGTTGCTGGTTTACAGTTGTGTACTGCTCATTGAGACATACAGAATAAAAATAACTATCATATCCACTGAAAAAATATTTCCATCTCCATACTTCCAAAATAAAATCTACTGCTTATAACTTCTTCGTAATATCTGAGTCTTCAAATCTAATTGTGTTTTGTTTCAAATACTGTATATTTATTAAATCTTATGTTCACAACAATTATCCTAAAGAAATCACTTCCATATTATACATTTTTATTTACAACAACTTCTGAAAAGTAGAGAGTTTTACAAGGAATGTATTGATTCCAAGATAATAATAGATGGTAGCTGTGTGATCTAAGTAGTTTTTCTTCAGAAAAGGATCGAGTGATAAAGTAGTGTTGTGATTTGTAAAGGTCACATGCTGGCAGATCAAATCAATCTTAATTTTGAGAACGGTGTAAGAATAAAACAAATTCAATTTCTAAGTGCTGGATCTTATCAATGCCTAGTTTTAAAAAGACAATCATAACCATAGCTCTAATTAAGATATTTTTTATGAATTCACTGTGTTAATTCCTACTTCTACAGTAGAAAACACTGTGTTGAGAACTATCTGCAGCAAGATTAACTTTCTGCTCAGATGCCTTCTATCTCCCCATCTACCCTAGCTGCAAATATTTTTTCCAATATTGTATTATTTTTACTACTAATAGAGAAATTGCACATATTAAAAAAATCAAACACACAATTCAACAAAATCTATTCGCATTTGGATTTAATCTACTTAACAATACTCTGCAAAGCGCATCTTGAACTTTAGAGAGAGCTTTTAAAACTAAATCTTTAAGCTTAAAAGAGAAATTTAGTACAAGATAAGTGAAGGACAGAGTCCTGGTCTATCATTATCCCTGCACAAACATGTTTCAAGTTGAAATGGATGGAAACAGACAAACAGAAGACTATGGTTTAGGAAAAATACTTAGGTGTTCTGTCCCTTCAAAAAGAATAATTCTTAGATTTGGGGAGCCAAGTAGGATTTTATCAGCAGAAAAGTGTCAGTTTAGTTTCTTCGTTTCATGAATATTCAGAAGAACACACATCTGAAGCAACACTTCTTTGGAGACGCCTATTTTGTATGAACAATCTAGCAAAATACTTACATTACAGTGGCCTTATAGGCAAAGAATGCATAGACAGGCTAGGTGAAAGACACTGCATGTAAGATTTCCCAAGCTTAGGGATTCCCCCATTAGTTTAATAAAAAGATTTTGTTGTTCTTTATTAATAACTAGGTTTACATCACTAGAAATATTTGCTACATTTATATTCTGTATGAAGCTTGCTGAAGACTCTGTGTGAATCTCTTGCATGAAGACTTACACCAAGTATGGTGGCAAGGGGGCGCAAAGAAAAGCAAAAACTGCTTACTGATGACTAATAGCATAACTATGAACAAAAATTATCATCCAAGTTCCTTTCCCTTTATTAAAAGTTTTATGCTTTCCAGGAAAATACTAGATTTTAAAATAATCTTCTCCATACCAACACAAAGTGTTTGGCAGTCATTGATCTTGGTCACGAGAAGGTTATCAAGAACACTAAGATTACTGGCATCCTCTTGTAGTACCGTCTTGTCCAGGCTGGAGAAGGCTTAACCCTCTCGCTTACCTGCAGATCCCAGACGCCCAGATGTGGATGCCAGCCCTTCAGCCTCCACCAGTGTGTCACAGCCATTTAGCACTTTTAACTCTGTGAATGTGAAAAACATTGAGGTGTCTTTAGCTAAGAGTGCTCCAGGTAACACCTGCCAAACCCTGAGCATTGCTCAGAGCACAGCTGCTGGACACTTCTACAGTGATACTGTTCACAACACCATCTCCAGCAGATAGAAACACATGCAACATACACAGCTGCTAGCTGTAGGATAATCTCTCGTCCATGTAGTAGGAAGTGAAGGACAACAGCGGCTGCTCTAGAGCTGAGAAAACTGCTTACACTTTTGACGACAAAGTAATGGTAAGTACCAAAGCTTGGTACTTGCAGCCCTGCCACCTACAAGTCAGGAGGAGGGAGAATGTGCTCCCAGGGACAGACCAGGCACTGGGTAAGAGCAACACAAGCAGCCAGGGGAGCTGAGCACGCAGCACTGCATCTAAGTCCCACAGTAAGTTTAGATTACCTTGATGTGTACGATGTGCTACCTTGACTGTCACAACAATCTGAGGGAAAGAGCAAGAATGAAGAATGAGGAGAGGAAAGAACTGTCTTGGGTTTGCTTCTTCATATCTGCAGGTTATGGCTAGGCAGTACCTGTGTCAGCCTGCCTCTGCCCTGCATGTAGGCTTTGCAGTTGTTTGTTTCCTGAAATACTGGCAGACAAGGCTCCTGATCATCATTTCATGATGAGAAATTGAAGCAAGTGATAGGCAGGAGAGAGGTCAAAGGGACGGAGAGGGAAAAGGGAGTGAAGAGATGACAGACAAGTCTTCCTCCCCCAAATCTGCAGCTGTATCACTGGCTCACTGGTCTTTCAACTACACCATTCTCGCGCAGGATAGTGACAATGGACCAAGGATATTCTTGACGGCAGAGAAAAGCCCCTTTCTGGATATGAAAAAAAATCATCACTTTTACTTAGCAGAGGAGTAATTGTTCCCAGCAGAAATGAATACATTTGAGAGTATCAGTGAGCTCCTGTGCATGCACAATCACACAGGCACACTGACAGTAAGAAGCAAGCACCTTCCTTACGGCCTTACGTATATACCTGCTCGCCTTCCAGCAGAAACAGGTCAGAGTGCTGGAATTTTCTAGTTTCCCCATGGAAAAGCCCCCTACTGCTAATGGCCAAAGCACATCTGTTGTCCCTCATCAAATGGGGTTGGCACAGACATATGTGAAAATGGCCTTGTGCATCCTTAAATCCTGAATTGACTGGGATGCATCAAGTCTGAAACTGAATTTTCTCCCAAACTGTACTTCTGAAACGGTTCTAGAACTGACAGTAAACTAGAAACATCAACTCCAAACCCAAACTCTTAATATCATACCTTATGGGAGATAAAAGTGTTCTGCCTAGTCCTGCTCATGCTCTCATTCACCACCAGCAGCAGATTGCTCTGCAAGCAGGCCAGCAGATACACGTATATGACAGCAGTAGAAGCATCATAAAGCTCCAGCGTCCAGTGTTGCTTGAACGTAAGAGATCTGACTACAGTACAAACTAGACATACTGAATCATCCCTGCTGCTATAATCGATGTCCCGGAGATGACACTTTGCCCGGCATTTCTCAGATTTCCCTGAAGCTTTCCCCAGGTTTCAACAACTAAGCCACACACACTGTAAACTAGTCTGCACTGTATGTAGTTTTGAACAACGCAGTGTATCTTGTGGCTGCCTCCGATATCAGAAACGTGTACCTGGATTCAACAAATTTAGTGCCTGCCAAACTGCCTTTCACACTGGTAGCTGAAGGGTTCGTGAATTGCCACCCCAGTTACATACCCATGAGTTTCATACCTGATATGACAACTGTCCACACCAGACATGCTTCAAAGACACAGTTACATATAACAGCAATCCCCTTTCCACAAGTCTACACAACCTGTTTTTGAATAGCGAATATCAAATCATAACTAAATATTTCTGAAATTCTTTAGTGTAACCCAGAACGTAAAACAAATAAACCAAAAAACACTTCCAAAAAACAAATTACACAACCACACATAGAAGGGAATTCTTGAGGTGTTCAAGTAAGCTACAGTGCTTAGAAAACACTTAAAAAAAAAGTAAGTTATACCTCACTGTTCATATTTTAAAGCCATGGAAGAATCACTCAGATTGAACCTGAATGCATTTTAGAACTGTAATGCACATTATTACCCAGTTTATAAAATTCAACAAGTAACTTTAACAGTAGATTCATGGCATTTTAGTGATTATTGTTGATAGATGTCAGTGAGAAAAGTAAGGCAAGTTCTAGAAGCAACATACTGTGCTTCCACAAGGGCAAACCAGAAACTCAGCAGTAGGAGAAAAAAAAACCTAGTTCAGAAACAAAAAAGGGCTGTCACTGAGCCACAGAAATCAATTTCCACTAAAGAATAAGGGAGGTGTTCAGCTGATCACTATCCGCTTCCCCTAGACCAGTATTCACAAGTACAACATCCCATTCTAGACAAATAAGAACGGAACAAAATGAATAGGTTTTTTCCCCCTTACCCCAAAACGTAAAGTCAACACACATAAACCAATATTCCAGATTACAATAAGAAACTAATTTAATCTTAGTCATAAATTAAACCTATAATTTTATTTCTACTAGAAGTCACTATTATAAGTAAGCTTAATGATAGTAATAACTATATGCCTACACTGACAGAGGTATCACAACTTCATACTCATGCCATAAATTTTTGATCCCCAACTCCTATTCCAAAACCACTCTTAAGGATGTCTTACTACTCTTGCCTTTATATCTAAATGATAAAGAAATTCTTGTCGGAGCCTTGCAGAATCTGTTAAAGATGCTTAAACTACTTTTCTGTTTAAAAGGAGAACATTCATTCTGCAAGTGGGAAGACTAATCTCAATAATAACTTCTCCTAATAATTACCTGCCTGCACTGTGGCTACTAAGGAGATACTAAATTACATCTATAAAAAACCCTAAACACCTCCGCATACTCCTAAAATATTAAAATACTGTATACAGTAGATAAAACTGGAAATGGAAAAATGTTTCAACAAAAAAGGAAATTTTAAACTTTCAAACAGTCTCTCAAAGGCTTCTGGGGAAAATTTGTATCTTATAATTGAAAATTTTCTAACATTTTGTAAAGGTTTGGATAGAATTAACTTCAAAACATAATACCTTTCAGAGCTACTTTCTGGTCAGTCAGTGACGTCTAACTGAATTTGTCACGACATGCAAACACCAGTTTGGTAGGAGCTGATTTTCCTTAGTTCCCATTTGAAGTTAAAACATTTTGAATTGAAACAAACACAAGCCTCCAAATATGCTGTGACCTTTGCATAACTGATTACCTCTTTTCAAGTTCTGCAGCTGTAGCCAGCAACAACACACTAATGAACAATTTGCTCACATTCAAAAAAATCTCCAAAATGCTTTAACACCTGACATTTAGAAAAAAAAAACACTTTCTTTGGCTGGAATCTGATGGTAGGAACTACTGCATGTCTGGAGCATTATATCAGCTCTACAGATGTGAGAGCTGATACGCTGTCAATATAGGTAAGACTCAAGTTCAGAGCTAGAGCTGCTGCCATTCAGCTCTATGGGTATCACGCAGCACCACGGCTTGGGAGTTGTTCCTTCGTCTTTTGCACCTTGCTTGTATGACTGGCTGGTGCTCGTGGTGAAAGCTTCCAGCTTCCACTGCTGTATAGAGGTAAGGTCTCGTTCTCACAAGAAGCACCAGCTTCTAGCTCCCACCAGTCCCATGTAAGTACATAAGAATGGAGAACCTCTTGGTCAGGCAGACTGACTTTTTCAATGCAAATGCAAGCTGGGAATGAATTTTAAATTGGAGAAGACACTGAAAGGGATACAAATCACACACGACGCAGTCATGAGTAGTTTGTAGACTGTATCTCAAATAGTTTCCTTTGATACTAGAACAAATCAAAGCGGATTACAAAATGTTCACTTTTGTCTTGGGTCGGGAAGATAACTGTAACAGTAATTCAGAGATCATTCTGAGCAAAGAAACTTCAGGGGTGAAAACAGGTGGAGTAAACATTGATTTGAAGTCAAAACAAAATCAGCTGCAGCCTTAACTGTGAGTAGTGATGGCACTAACCATCAGAGCAGTCTTCCCATGCCGTCCAGTGAGCAGCACATGTGCAAGTCTAACAAGGGTGTTCCAGCACAACCTCTACAGCTTTAGAAGTGCTTATATGCAATAGGACGAGAAAGGATATTTGCATCCAGCCCAAAGTGGATCCAAGCATCTTGAAGCTTTATACAGAGGAATGTAGAAGCAGTAAGTAATACGCACTTTATTCTTAATCACTAGACCTCTAGAACTGCCAGTTTTCTATCTAAGAGACTGCCTAAACCAGTAATCAAGCCAAGTACCTCAGCACTGGACTTCATAATGCAGGAAAATCCTAAATAGCCATCACAGTAGAGGGAGTCTGTTTTTTGTTATTCTCCAAAAACTGAAGGACCATAGGCAATATCATGTATGAATCACAGTAAGTGTACTTACACTTTCAAATCTAACAAAAGAAACAACCCCAAACAACTTTAAAATTAAGTTTTAAGAAAATTATACACCTAAGTAACATGATATAGTAGCTGGAAGAAAACAGACTAAAAATTATCTTGAAGCAACATATATGACACAAGAGCTCCTATTAAAATACACTTGACTTGTGTAACTAAGATCTGTGCTAAAATGAAAGGAAAACACTGAAAGCAAAATATATGAGACGGCATATTTAGATTTTGAGTGAGAGAATGGTTTCATATAGATCCGTGAAGTTAACTGGAAGCCAGCCAAGTTATAGGCTGCTTCTTTCACACGCAGCAAATACGGAGACAAAGAAGGAATAGAGAGAAATGAAACTGTCAAGAGAGGAAGTTCAGATCACAAGGTACTAAAAATATGCCAATGTTCTATATAGCAAATGAGATTTGCAGGTAGAGGAAAGGTATCAGTTGAGAAGTTCAGGATCAAACGTGACACCGAGGTTATTCACGGGAAGTCTAAATAGCAGCTATACAAGCGGAACAGTTGATTTGTCCCCAGGAGAAACACATCCATGCAAGTATTTAGAGGGAAAGTCAACACAAGCAGGCAAAGAACAGAGAAGAGTCATTAAAGGTGTCAAGAAATATGTACAGCTGAGAATCACGAGCATATAACTGCCAGTTAGCAGTATAGTTTAGACATGGTATATAGGAAACAGCAGATGGCCAAGAAGTGACCCTTGTGAGAGGGACTCAAGAGCGCAAGGGTATTGTCACATAAAAGAAGGTGTGTATTTGTTCACTTCTTATTTTTTAAGCGATGTGTAGAAAAATGTCTACAATAAAAGATAGGGCAGGCAGTTGGATGAGAGATTTGTAGAAACGCAGTGGTTATATAAGGCGGAGAAAATGAAAGAAGTAATACCTGCACACAGAGACTGCACAGAGCTCCTCAGGGCAGTCGTCATTATCCAGAGCTAGGTCAATCTCAAATATAATTTCTTAGCAAGTATTTTGGAAAAGACTATGAGTAAGGTCTAAGACTGAGTATCTTCTCTCTTCACCACCAAACAATTCACGATAAAAATGTTCCTTAGCTGAAGGATTTTATATCGGGCCTTTTATAGATATGACATTTAAAACTTAACTGAACAATCTAAGCCAACTCTTACAAAGCAAAGCAGCAGGTAGGCAAGCTCACTCCAGGTATTGGGTACATTTACCCATTTATTTAAATTATCTGACTAGACAGAATCGTAAAGTGAAAATATCACTTGTCAGCACATATCAGCTATAATTGGTGCTGTACATTTCACGAATAAACCAAAATTGAAGACTCTTTAAGCGTCTGACTAACTAGCAACTCAGTCTGTGCCAAACTTTCTTCTCTCAGAGCCTGAACAGTTTCTAGATTATCCCCTTGCTTCTCAAGCTAAGGATTTAACAGAATATGCTTATTACTTGAAGAAACCAAATTGTCATCGAAACACTTATGATATAAATGGTTAGTAAGTATGTATTGGTATAATGATATAATAGTATAAAATGGTTAATGAGAAAATAGAATGATATTATCAACTTACTCAAACCTACTTAAAACAGTAAGACAACACTATATTTTGTTAAGAAAGAAGTCTTAACAGCAAATTTTTGTAACATTTCTTTATTTTTTTTTTTACTATCTGTTGGTTGAACATTGGGGCATGCTTAACTCCACAGCCTGGAGAACAGATCTAGGTTCTAAGCTTCATGTAATTCACATGACATCTATTTATGGCATATGTATGTTTGGTATGTCCTTCACATGGGCTGGAGGTGAAAAATGGGAGAGTCCTCTCAAGTCTCACAGTTTCGACATGAATTAAGCAGAGGCCATCTCAACAAGCAGGCCTGTAAATCTGAAGACTCCTGCATTCTTTTGCCAAAAATTTGCCTTCCAAACAAATAATAAAATGGAGTATCAGAAGCTGCCTTTTTATTACTGAGATCAGGAAAATGGGAATAAGAAAGAAAACTAGGAAGATAAAAGAATAAAGGAAGATTAAAATGTTTTAAATCACAATGATACATCATATGCACATCATTACAGAGCACATAAAAACATAACACCCTAATATGATTACATTTAAGTGTTCTATGAGGATATGCATACGATATGTTGTTGGGATTTAAAACATTTTATTTCTATTGAAGCAGTTCTACAGCTTTAAAACCTGCTGCAATTTTGCATGTCTGTTGCCTTTTACATTCTTCAACATCAAATGACAGATTTTCCTGAATATTTACTCACTAAGAACCTTGGCAGAACTTGCAGACCTTCATTTTATTGCAGGATTGTAACTGTATACGAGTTAACAGACCTTCTGCTTAGCATCATGGCATCAAGAAGAGTAATCTCAAGCAAAATTTTCATTCAAATTGATTTTTCTCACTGACAAAACTCCTCTGCTTAAAAACCTTGATGATTTGAAGCATCCACAAACTATGTGGATGTTCAGTACACAAGAGACACCTCTGCTGCATTGTCAGACCAAGACTCAGTGGATGAATCAGAAATACAGATACTTTACAGAAATACAGATATTTATATTTTACAGGACAGATTTCTAACCCTGCTTCAACTGGTAAAGACAAACACATGCTAAGTACTTATGGAAAAACCTACCATTCAATATATAAATAAATGTTTGAATACATACACTACATACATACCTATGAGTTACACACGTAGCTATACAGACATAATACTCTAAGAAACCTTGCAGTATAAGTAGATAAACGAATGTATGAATGAATATTGCTTATTTTCAAGTTTTAAACAGTGCAGGTTTCCAAGCCAAACATGAAAGCTGGGAATGTAACATATTGCTCTGAAAACACTGAATAAACAAGCAAAGAAGGGAAAGTTTGTTAAAACATAGATAGTGTGATATGCCACAATTGGGACAAGTAGTTTTGCCAGTACTTGAACGCCAGCAGCACAACAACAAAGAAAAACAACCCTGCAACAAAACAAAGGTTTCTTTTTGTCAAATACTATTTCAAGTTATCTGATCTTAAGAAATCAAAAGAATACCTCAATTATGTTAGCTTTCATTCTCAAATCACGATGGAGAAAGAACACAACTTGGAAGAAATTTAGTAAATACATGGATCAGTTTATGTATCACTAGCAATTACTCAGCAAACCTTCCCTATCTATTATAAGTGCGTAGTGTTAACAACGCGTTCATATTCAAATTGAAAAGGTTACTGTAAAACAGAATAAAGAATACATCTAGCAACTTTTCACTGATTTTATTTACAGTGTTTCTTGGTGACGAAAACGTCCACATAATGTATGCAGCTTTGCTATTAATATACTACAGTTCTCCAGTTTCCTTTTAGGCATACTAATATTGGTCTCAAAAAAACCCAACCCAACCCCTCTGTTTTGTACCACAGTCTCAACAGGTTCCACAGCCACAAAGACACTGAAGAGTCTCCTCTTCATGAACAGGGCTTGAGGAAAACCAGGGACAGCAGAGACATCTCTCTCCCATCTTCTCTTCATCTCTGCCAGTGATTTTCATGAAGTCCTACTACTCATTAAATGACCTGTCCAGATGGGCATAGCCTGTTTTCTGGGCAACTGACCTGTGTAACAGCACTTCTGTAAAACGAGCCAGTGCTAAACCCTACCCTGTTTCCCCCACATCAGTCCTGTGGTTGCAGCATGTCATCCCTGCTGCAGGACTGCAGGCGAGCAGGAACATGCTCAGCCTAGCTCTCCCGAACATGGTGGCTTCACTCCACTTTCACAACATGCAGCACATGGAGTGGCAATGTGAACCGAGAACTGCTAGTGTCTGGCTACAAATACATGGATTTCAACTGCTGATGTGAAGAAGTCAGATCTAGGGAAAACTGAGGAGACTGAAGCCCATTAGCTTCCATCCGTCCCAGTAAAAGCACATGCATCAATATGGGAAGGATGACTAAACTGAGTCATCTGACATACAACAACTCATCTTTCACTTTCCATTGCTCCCTGCAGAAGAACAGCAAATTATACTGCAGTCCTGAAAGCTTTAACTGAGGGATTTCCCAGTTATTTGTATTCTTTTAGTTTGTTTAGTGTTTGTTTTTAATCAAAAACTTTCCATCAAAACAAACTGGTAAGTTGATAGCAACATGATTCTGTTCCAGCATCACAACATTACTTTGGTTGGTAGACTGGCAGCCTTCACAAATTTCAGTTACTCAAAGGGAGGCTAACTAGTTTGAAAAATAAATCCATTGCTAAGAAACAAACAATCACAGGGAAATAAAACAGTGGCTAAGAGGAGGATGGCATTTTCAAGGGAGGCGAGCAATCCACAGAAAGAAATCTCCTTTAATAACTGCATTTGCCAGAAAGCATGGAATTAATTATTGTTCCAATATACATAATGTATTCAGAGACCTCAAATAACAGACATTACTACCTGGCATTTCAGGCACAGCTGAAGTATACTGATTGTAAGCATAAATGTTCATATTATGAAACAGGCAGATGGTCTGCTTCACCAGAAACATTACAGTCTGACATTTGTTATCAATTGTACTAGTTTAATACTAATGAGAGTAAATGGAGACAGATTTGCAAAAATCAGTCTCTCAGGAAGATGTATGTATGCCTTTAAAAATCTTTTACTTCAGATATATCATGCTATGGTACCAAGAGGAATAATGATATATTTTAATATACAGTACCACTCTGACATTTGCGCAGAGCTTTCAGGCCAGTAACCAAAACCTACATATAAGTACGGGAGAATAAATTTATTCAGAAAAAGAAGCAGAGGTAGTGCTTCAGGATCTCTGCCGTAGCAGCAATCAAATAAATTAAGATTATACTTACTTTTCATGATACTATAAAATACTATTATACCCATTACTACTTTTATTCACAAGTAGAGCGATTATAAGATAAGCACAGTAAGGGTAAGTTAAACTTGTTCTCCAAATGCCGAAGTGCTATGCTCCTAGTCCTTGTGTCCCCGCTGACACCACGCTTGCTGCGGGCAGGGGAAAGAAGGAAGAGCCACCAGGCTCTCCCCAACACAATGAACTACCAGGAACCCAAGACGGGTTATGCGGAGCAGCCTGCCCCATTACACTCACTGGCTGCGTTAGGTACTACGGTATAAAACAGAAATCCAAACTGATGAGCATTAAACAACGGGCATAAGTTATCAGCACTTTCTCAAGCCTAACACTTCCCCTTAGACTTGTTCTACTGTATGCAATTACTTTGGGTCTTACGTGGATACTATGGCATGTGCTTCATTTGACATGGTTTCTCCAGAATCATTAATGCTACATTTCTCATAATGATGAAGTGGTGAAAGTGTTCCTTGCAAGTTAGTGTCTAGCTGCCAGTGTTTCTGTAAAGTTAATATATATAGTTATATATATATATGAAAAATATAACTAATATATAAAGTTAATATCTCTGAGATTTCTGTTGTTATGAATAATGATAAAGCACTCAATCTTAAAAGCATCTTTTCAAATATAAATTAACAACAAACACCGTGCTCTTGCAAAAAGGTGCTGAAAGATGGTCAAGGCACTATTTTAAAATTCATTCTTAAATCTAACTATGGTGCTGTCTAATAGCAAAGCAGTGAGGCAAGCCATTTAATGAACTGCTGACTGAACATTGACTAGACATGTAACGGTTCCCCAGAGCACTAGCATTCCTCATTCAGCAGGACACACTGAGGCAGGGACACAGAGCCCCTGCAAAGGGCTATAACAAACCAACGCTGCAGAAGCTCCTTGCTTGTTTTGCTCCCTTCAGATAGTTTCCTTTCTGTTTCGTTTCCTCTGCAACACCAAAATAAGCGTCATGAAATACACAGTGACCTGCTACCTTCTCATTAATTACGCAGCATCAATTCCATGGAGATTGAGTTTACTCAAACCACTCTGAGCACAAGCACAATTTAAGACTGAGGTGTAACAACACGGCATTATGTTACAATTTAATTATTTCGTTTCAATTCATGTCAAACACCAAAACGTGAGGACTGATTCAGACAGACTGGATTTCTTCTTTTTATAGTCAGAACTTTAAATATTATTATTTACTCATTTACTGTTTCATTTAAAGCTAATGTCTGTTTATTATCTGAGGATAGATTACTATGTTTTTTACTGTGAAGTAGAAATATATTTGTTACTAATCATCCATACACTGTATGAAATTAATACAACAGATAGAGGTGCAGACAGAAAAGAGATTTTATTGTAGTTTTCATTGCCTGGGAACACCGATTTCAGCTAAGATATTCTGACCCTATATACTGAAGGTCAGGCATTAAATATTACATTTCCCCAATTTTGTAACGTTTTATAGCAGACATGGTCATTGCCAGCAACTTCTAAAATAAGATTAAAACCAAGATTCTATTCCTTGCACAGATTGTTGTATTAGCATACTGCAAAAATATGTAGAGTACTGTACTTCAAGCTGAGATAAAAATGCCTCTGGTATAAAGTCAAGAAAATTTAAAGCAAAGTCAGCTGTACACACTGTAACACACTTTCTCTGAAGCTTCTCCATTGGAACACAAAACACAAATTAACTGTCATGTTTAAGCAATTATCTCCTATCAAAACGATCAAAAACCTAATTTACACAAGAGATACAGTGGATGCATTTCCAATTCCCCCTCTAGCTTCCCCAAGACAGTGTAACTGTTCCAAACTAATACAGTCACTCACTTTATACAGGTGGGGGGGAAAAAGAGTGTTTTTAAAAAAATATTATTTATTTTTAAGTAAATTAAAGAAGTGTGATCTTCCCTGTAAGGAACAGACTGGAAGTACAAAAGATATATCAGTGGATGTTTTACATATTGGCACAGTCGTCCAGATCAGTATCTTTTTTTTTTTAATATAATTATATTTTTCTCACAGAAAACTGATAGCACAAATAGATACTATGTGATTTTTCAACCCAGCTTTTCAAAGGGCAAGGAAGAGACTAAGCGGACAGAATGAATTTTGGAGTCAGACTTCTGGAACAGGGTTTGCCTTTTGCGACCTTGAGCAAGATGTCTGCTCCCATCTCACACACACTAGCATCTAGACCAGGAGCAACATCAAGCCTATCTTCCCAACCAAAACATATAAACAAATCAGTGTCATTTAGCAAGGCGGGGGGGGACTGGACACCACAACTGTCGTAGTTTAACCTCAGCCGGGGCAACTGAGCACCACACAGCCACTCGCTCACTCTCCCCTGACCCCCCCGGTGGGATGGGGGAAGAGAATCAGAAGAGTAAAAGTGAGAAAACTCGTGGGTTGAGATAAAAACAGTTCAATAATTGAAATAATAATAATGATAATAATGACAAAAGAATATACAAAGCAAGTGATGCACAGTGCAATTGCTCACCACCTGCCGACCAATGCCCAGCCAGTCCCCGAGCAGTGGCCCCCCCGGCCAGCTTTCCCCAGTTTATGTACTGAGCATGACGTCACATGGTATGGAATGTCCCTTTGGCCAGTTGGGGTCAGCTGTCCTGGCTGTGCCCCCTCCCAGCTTCTTGTGCACCTCCAGCCTTCTCAGTCGGTAGAACATGGGAAGCTGAAAAGTCCTTGACTAGCGTAAGCACTACGTAGCAACAACTAAAACATCGGTGTGTTATCAACATTGTTCTCACCCTAAACCCAAAACACAGCACTGTACCAGCTACTAGGAAGAAAATTAACTCTATCCCAGCTAAAACCAGGACGACAACAAAGACAGAGAGGAAACAACAATAATTCTTTTTCCCCCCTTCATTCTTTCTAGACACTCTTGTGGATCTACAGCAGTGGAAACTTTTACTCACTTTTTTTTTTTTTTTTTTTTTAAGTACAGGGCTGGGTCTTGTACAATTCTAATACTTTACTTTTAAGTGATCTTTTGTAATAAATTAGTATACATACACACACATATACTTTGTATCCTCTCTCTTCTGCACACAATATGCAAATTCCATTAAAAATCATTGCAAACACCTGAGCCTAATTATGAAACGTGACTAAAAAGGCACAATATACAAAAGAACAAAGTCTTTCTGTAACTAGTTCATATCTCCAGGAGATACATTTTTACTTTTCCTCTTGTATTTTTTTGTTTTCCCCCATCCCTTCGTACACACAATCTTACAGCCTTCTATTAGCAATGCTACTGAACTCGGGGCTTTTTGACTAAGGAACAGAATACAATGGGTAACTTCTATTCCAAAGTCAGAAAACGTAACTATTTGTAAGTTATTTCTTTTAAATTGAATTGGGCACTCAGACATTGTCATATGCAGAAAGGTAAATGATTTTTTTTTTTTTAAATTACTGAAGAGAGACAACAAGCTTTTACTTTTAAAAAAAACACCACACAAAAAACCAAACCAACCCCACCCCCAAAAAAAACATTAATTCTTTTTCCCCCTCTTCCTTTGCTGTGGCTGTCCTCATGAAGCAGTGATTTGCAAGTTTGAAAAGCAATCATTCTGGATCCACTAAAAGAGCCTGATGCAGTGTTGTATGAAAATAGTGATGGTCCAGTACAACATTTTATACACCTTCAGCTTTGGTTTTGGTTAGAAGCTAAAGCATGTTCATTGATACAGAGACAGGAATAAAAGAGGTTGTCTTCTCTAGAAACTAAAGTAAAAGCAAAAATCTCCAAATACCGTAACAAATTTTACTTATACCAGTTAGTAAACAGTTAAGAGAAGAAAATTATTACTATGAAACCCATTTTGTTTCCCATACCATGGTAAAATCTATTGCTAAAATCTGAATGGTAGCCAGTGCTTGTAAGAAAACCTGAATCCATTTGTTCCAATATTAAGATACACTTGAACCACCTTCCTTGAAGACGCACACATTAGCAGCATACAAATTAGCAGCAAGCAGGTAATTGAACAAACGCTTGCAAAACTGGGAGTAAGCATGCATAGTAGCTTTCGCTTTGGACAGACAACAGCACTTCCTTCCACAGTCCCTAAGAACTCCCCTTGGCCCATAAAGCTGTTTGAAGAAAGATGTACCTGGAAGGAGATGGTTCTGGGAAAAGTTAAAAGTTCTGAAACATGAAATAAAAAAAGTTTCCATAGACTTCTTAAATTCCTTCACACTTCACTGATTAAATACACAGCAAATTAGTTATGACAATCTGTGGTTAACTTTCACTATATTCTCAAAATACAGACGTTCAATTTTGAAATTTGATCAATATTCATACCATCTTACATACCAAGTTAATTGGTAAGAATGCTGCGATATATTCTTTGAGACATTTCTCAGGAACAATTTAAGTATTTGTTACCCAATGTGAGTAAGTCTCCTGTTTGCAAACATTGATGACGGTTAATGGAAGTATTACATTGTTAGAAGGGTTTCAAAGTGACTTGTATGAGGCATGTAAACAGGATAAGAATAGAACTAAACATATCACAATGAAAGCACGAAAGCATAATTTAGATACACACACAAAAAGCAAAGTCCTTTCTCCTCTCAACAAGAGAACTATTAAAACACAAAAGAACAAAGGACTGACTTTGAATAGTTTTAAAAATCAGGACTATGTAGCTTTGCAGCAGTAAGATACATATTACAAGTGCATACCCTAAGAAGGCCTCTATTTAAAATTTTGCTACATA
This sequence comes from Aptenodytes patagonicus, assembly GCF_965638725.1. NCBI lineage: Eukaryota > Metazoa > Chordata > Aves > Sphenisciformes > Spheniscidae > Aptenodytes > Aptenodytes patagonicus. Next base: position 38,498,539 of record NC_134952.1, read on the forward strand.
ATTTTACAAAGGAGATCTAGCAGTCCTCAGACTACATGCATAATTAAGAATGAATGTTGCAGACAAAAAGCTAATAAAAATCTGGGCAAAGACAACTGAAGTCAATTGTACATTTTATATATTCATTAACTAAGACCTATTACCTAGTTTATCATCTGTAATCCTGACAAAACTGGGATTTGCACACATGCACATCAATCACTGTCACCTTCTAATCCAGAAATCTGCATATGTATTTCTGTAACAGGATTAAGATTAGTTTTATGAATGTTTACACAGTATAAACCCACAGTAGCCCTGAAAGCAGTAACCCTGTGTTCCACCGCTTCTACCCAGATCTGTGCATCCCTGCCCCTTGTCCCATCCCAAAGTTTGTGGTTTCCCTGTTACTACAGCTCACCTGAGTTAAATACTCATTTTCACCAAGCCAATTTTAATGTGGGCCCATTCCCCAACCTGTAACTGCAACCAGCCAGTGTGATACCTGTGCAGGCAAGGGGAGACCGCAATACAGCAGGCACAGGCAGGGACACCTACAGCATTCATGAAACTATGATCTTCACCTCATAACCTGGCTTCATAATCTGAATCTAGCAAGCATTATGCGGTGAATTACAAACCCATCCAGACCCAAAAACTAGTTCTGATGCAACAGTTGCTTTTTGCTGAAGTACTCATCTTCTCCTAGCAAGGGCACTGTGAAAATTTAAGGAGGCCAGACAAGCATTGCTCTTTCTCTTCCTGTCTACTTCTGCTCTTTTCCCACACTGCCAACCTCAAGCATTTACCAGGGAAAATTCAGGTACAGAATTCAGGTTTCCATATAAAAAAATCACAGGATTTTAGAGAATTTTGGCTCTTGGTAGCTAGATTTCTACTGCTTATTTCTTATTCTCTCCTTTACAACCAAAGCTAGGCATCACTACCAAAGCCATTTCATCTTTACACATACAAGCTGGAAAATGTCGTATTATCATACTGGTCTGAAGCTTGGGTCTTACAGAGAATGCTAAGTAAAGATTTAGTCAAAGGTAGGGAACCTGAACAAGACAGTAATTGTTGACAAATATATACATACATATTTGCCACCCAAATCTGAACACAGTGATGAAAAACAGAAGATGGAGGAAATAAAAAATACATAAATTACTGACCAGGAAAAGAGTGCACCTTGGGAATAGGGACTATGGAAAACAAGCTCACTAAAGCTGCCAGCAACTGTCTGAATATATTTTCTTCTTTTCACATTGCAAAAGGTGAGACAATATCATAGGCTTTCTCCCTGCTGAAAGGCCACTCGCAGTTTGCAGTGATGAAAACCCTTTGAGAGAAGGGAGTTGTAAGTGGGTGGAATTACAGGGACTCAGTGGACCCATCTCTGATACAAAACTGAACTTCCTAATACTAATGTACATTCAGGTCTTATCATGTATGTAAATTCATAAAGGGAATTTAAGGGACAGTTTTAAACAGACTCCATACTTCTATTAGAAATCAGATATATACATTATGGAGCATCCTCTGTCAGAAAGGCAAGAGTCTTCTTATCTAGAAAAAAAATATCTCAAGTTATGTTTTATGCTGTCCAGTCACCGTAACTATTGCAATGATTTCCCTTCCCCTTTTACTGGGGGGAGGGGGAAGAAAAAAAAAAAATCTATGATCTTACTGGGTTCTTTAAGGAGAAAAGACACCCTGGTGCCATCTGATTGTTTTAGCCTGATTTTTCCAGGAAACTAATGTTATTATGAGAAGACTAAACACAAAATTATAACATTTGAACCATGTTGTCCAAGTTCTATCAAATTTGGCAAAATGCTAGATGCCTCATATGAATTTCACAGAAGTTAGAGACCTTACAGAAAATAAGACCCAGTGCATTGACTCTTGAGGGAAAAGCAGCCATAGCTTTGTCCCTTTTCCCCTGGAGAGACGGCAATCTACTAGCTAATCAGAATTCAGGTACTACCTGTCAAAACCACAAGCACGCCATTGCTAACACAGCCAAAAACCATTGAGAGAGGCTAAAAGGAATGGCAGACTTTAGGGACATGGCAGGGAGCTGGGCATCTGACACTGGAGACTAAAATACACAGGGAATGAACCTAGAAGAAATTCAGTTTTCAGGTCTAATACTCATGGAACAACCTGATTCGTGTTTATGGAGTATTCTCAAGCCATAGTACTTAAGAAAAAAAAAGCACAACAAAATAACACTTGAACAGCAGATACATATAAAACATACACATGGATAATTTGAGTAAGTCAATACCAATTAAATAAAAGGGATGAAAAACACTGCAATTATTGTGACTGGATAGCTTTAACTATCTTGGTAGCATGCAATATAACAATGTAGATTTGTGCTGAGGTGCCTGAACAAAAGACAGAGCCTATCTCTTTTCGTCAAAATGCCCAAGTAATACGATAAACATTGAAATAGAACAGTGAGAAAACCTCCCACCATTTATTCTTCATACAAATAGATGTTATTTGTATGTGTAGGCTGTCAGACATACATGCACCCTTTTAAAGGCCTGGTTTTCCAAGCAGATTTTGTTTTTTTTTCCCCTCCAAGAAGAAAATATCATTGAAAGGAGAAAAAACTCCAATAAAATAAGAAACAGAATTAACTAATGCCCCCAAAAATCTAGAGCAAATACAAATTATTGTTGACTCACATTGTAAATTGCCTGTCCACTATAAGCTTTCAGAGTAATGTAACAAGGAAAAAAGTGTTTTTCAATCACTGCCATCCATCATCTTGCTAAACAAGTAAAATGTATACTCTGCCATCTGCTAGCTATTAGTCTGTGTAATCATAAAATATCATGTAATGTAATCATAAAAAACCCACTATTATTACCTACTCTTTCAATTTATAAGCAAATATTTCTATCTGTCAAATTATTTCATGCTAGCATGGGGCTTGAACCTTCTGCACTGCTTACCATCAATCTAGTCAAGCTAAGATAAGTCTGTCTCCTGTTCGGTCCTCCTCCGTTTGGAAGATGCTCAGCATGGCAGTACTCTATTTGATCCCAGAAGAAATCATATGAAGAGACGGGTCAGTAAATGATCCGGCTGTCAAGGACCTGAACAGTTCAACAACAGGGGCTATGAGACAGTCACTGCTCTTGTTCGGACAGTCTTAGATGCCGCCAAGAAAGGAGAGAATTCTCATTTCTGAGATTTTTTTTTTCCTGCACCATAGTCTATTTAGTCTTGATACATACCTTTAAACATATTTGTATAAGAAAGAGCCCTAGAAAAGTTACAAATTTCTCAAATTACATCTTTAAAGGTACAGTAGAAACAGCTTTATTCTAAAATGCTTAAGTCAGAGGAATATCTTTTTTTTTTTTTTTTTAGAAAGTAGATCTACAACCAGAACTATCCATTAGATAGCAAACACATTCATGAGCAACTCTGTGCAGGGAAACTGGTAACAGTTTTCTAGTGATATGTATTACTAAAATATTTTTAAACAGTGGTACTGATCTTACTCCTAGTCATTTCTCAATAAACTGAAAAGTGAAGATCACATAAAATGACATTTGCTCTTTTCACCTGCTCACAGAACTTGCCAGAGTTATTACACCATCAGACCAAGCACAACCAAGGGTCCAGGTGTCTACAGCTCGGACACCTATGCCTTATTACGTATTTCTGATTTATGGCAGAAAAATCAGGGAAGACTCTGCTTAAGTAGAGTCTTTTTCCCCCAGCTAAATACCCAAGACAAAGGTAATGGTGTGACACACAAGCCACTACTTCAGCTGCATGTGACTCCCGTTTGTTGATACACACAGGTGATTCTCTGCTGACTTTAGGGCTAGAATATGCTCCTGCAGTGACTGAACGAAGTTGAACAGCATACCATGGGAACACCTGAGGTTTTGGTGGTCTGCCACGTGTCACGTGGTAAATTGAAACGGTAAATTTTTAAAGATAGAACAGATCCACTGTGTGTAGATGGACTTTGAAACTCTGAATGAACACGTCTCAAGCTACAGAAGTACCTTCTCTTTCTTCAGCTCAGCTGTTTCAGCACCAACTTGGTTATAACCTGTCAGAACCCTCAATTTTCTTTTGTGTCTTGTTCAGTAACATTCTGACATATTCCAAGAACATTATCAGTATACCTTAAAGGCATGGTCCAGGGGCCCAAAGCAATTAATAGTGTAAAAACACAGCCAAAGGGACAGGAGAGAGATTCTGCTCTAAGAACACGAGCATGGGGCCTGTGCTACTGAAAACAGCGACCCCTATGCCACCGCATTGCTTTTTTGGGTGAACACCTGAACCCCTGCAGCAATCAGGATTTTAGGTGAGGCAACAGCCACTCAGTCTGGCATATGGTGCTGCCAGTCCAGTTTGGGAGCCCTTTAAGGAACAGAAGTAATTCAAACTCCTGAAATAAGGAGCAAACTCAACCAGCTCGCTCAAACACATCCGTCTCCTAAACCTAACGTAATTATCTTCTCCAGCTATTTGTTAAATAGTTCTGCAGTTCCTAAGGCAGACACTGTTGCAATGGTGAAGAACTAAGAGTTCAAGAACTGCACTTAAAAACTACACTATCCACACTGCAAAAGTGATCATTTAGAAATTATGGAATGAAGTGCATATGATAGCAAGTGAGACTTCCCATCTAAAACTAAATACTAATACCTAAAAAGAAAAATCTTGTTTTAGTTTTATGCATTATGATGCAATCTTTAATTATATAATCACAGGTTTGCTACAAAGTCCATGAATGTTTTCCTGTACATGCTTCCTATAGTATCAGAAGTAAAATTGCATCTGCAAGCATCAATATCTTACTTTCTTAACTTCCTAAACTTTGTGTGTCTATTGTACTTGACTTCAAAATCTAAATTAATTATATATATATATATACACACACACATATTGCACTTAAGAAATGTAGCAATAACTGCTGTCATAAAAAACATGTACATGAATAACAGAAATGAGATAGCGATATTAAAGTGGTTTTCAGTCTGGAAGAGGTTTCGTTTCCTGGGATGCATCCTGTAAGTCTAGCCAACTTGACCATTAATGCCACTATCTTGATAGTGAAAAATTAAAGGAAGTCTCCAAAAGCAAAAGGCACTTCCTTTTTTCTGGATAAATTCTGTAATTATGCCATATAGTATATGACACGAACAAAGGAATGAAGTGCTCCTCAGAAACTTAAGAGAATTTCGGTATACAATTGTGCAATATTTTTCAGTTGGGCACAGGCACACGGAGAGAAATCAGTCAGAAAAAAAATCTTCTGGACTACTTTCTCAATTTCTCTCTGTAAAAATTTAAAACAGAGACCCTTCTCCTAAACATTACAGCAACATGCATCCTGCACCCTTGTAGTAATACATGAGGAAGAGGGAACACCCCACGAGAGAGACATACGATGGATATGTTTTATGTCAACCCAAAGTAACATTAGAAAATTGGTGCAAGAATTAAAGACTATTTCATCTAGTTTTTAGGTTTCCTTACATTAAGAAGCAGAGTTGAAAATTCTGTTTGAAAACAGAAAAGTTTGACTTTCTTATATTAACCATGTGGTTAACTTGCAGCAAAATCATAAAACAGTTTGCTATCACCAATTCTACACTTTTTCAGAAAAAGATTTCATGTAGTTCTTTACAATATCTCTCTTTTAGTCTGTCTAGGTATTTGTTTTCAGAATTCATAACATCTGACCACTTCAGAATTTCTAACACCAGCTCCACAGAATCTAACCCAAAAGTTTAATTCGGTTCATAGCCTTTACTGATTGTTGTAAAGAGAATGCGGAAAAACATTTGCTCGACAATTTTCCCTCTGTACCAATAGCCAACTCTGACAATGGTTGACAGGATAAAACTGTCAGCACTCTAAAAACGTTTACTAGGCTAACAAGGCAGTGATTCCACAACGATGGCAGAGGCCAGCGCTGCTCCATCACCTAATGGTGCTAATTTGACCTGGAGGATTGGGCCTCGACATACAACTACTACATCTGCCAAACTAGCCAAAGAGCGTTACGTATGCAAGTTTAAGCAAGACGACACCCAGTTCTGCACTGAGTCAGAATGGTATGGATAGGTGACATGTGAGTCAACACAAAATCTGCTTATAGAAAGTGAATCAAGCAAAAAAATTCAGAACAAAACAAACCAGAAGAACAAATTAATACTGAGTCAGAACTTGCACTGTATGGGCATTTTGATCTGGTACCGGAGCACTGGATACCCCAGGGACTGATTTGTTGCACTGTTAAACCAGACCATATTTTGAAGACGAGGAAATGGAGGTATCCGACTGAAAAAAAGGAAGGCAGGGCACAGCGAGCAGAGCCCAGCCACTATGTGGGGCTGGAGCCGGGGAGAAGCCACAGCAGCAAATGGGAGGGCAAGCTGCCAACACCACGGCAGAAAAGCAGGCAGCAAGGAGGTGGGGTTGAGATGGACTAAAGGTAGCTAAAACTCCACTTTCTCCCTCCCACACTGCCCAGTGAATCTCCAATAAATTTATGACTTTTTATGCACAAGAAGAAAAACATAAGTTAATTGCCACTTGGCAACATGCATCTGCAATAAATATCAAAGTACTATTTGCTAACAAAGAAAAAAGGCAGCATCACCAGAAAGTAAATTATAGCTATTAATTCCCCACCCAAATTTCTGATGTTATCCATTATGTATCTTTGTAATTCTATTATGGCTAAGAGTTCATGACAGTCAGATATTGCTAAAACAGCCCACTACTTTTAAATGACAGCTCTCTCACTTGAGATATCAATTGGGGGGGGGGGGGGAGTTAATAATCCAAGTAGAGTTCAATTTTTTGCTATTGCAGTCAACATTTTAACTCTCCATAACAAATGGCCATTCAAGATTTTAACTCTATAACAAACAACTGTGCAGCATTTTAACAACCCATAACAAATGACTATGTTACACAACAATAAAGTATCTTCCCTAGTTTTAGATGAGTAAATAAGGAAGATGAATATGAAAAAGACTTGGATACAAGATCAGCACACCTATTCATGTTTTCAGGAAACATCTGATTGTGAGACCAAAATTGTGCATGAATTGAAGATTTGCTTGCATTTCTAATGCATAACTTTTAAGATACAAATAATACTATATTATCAGGAAAAAAAATCTTGGTACTCAGCATTTCAGATTCAACAATGTATTTAGTAAAAGTTTAGGTAATAGTGTACTCACTATGACTAACTAAAGGAAAGCTTTTTATACAGCTAGATGTTAAAATCATCAACTGTTTTTGGTAATACATACTCCACCTTTCTCAGCCTGTACTCGCATAGCTGATTGGAGGTCTTCATGTGCTAGATTTATCTTAACACTATGTATTCCTAAGGCAAGGACTATCACCTTCATCTCTGTGCAATATGCACTGCAGTAGAGCTCCTTCCCGCAAGGGTCTACTGGCAAATAAACATGCTAAGTAGAAATGCTGAAGTATTAAGGTCAAGTATGTCAGCCAAGGTCACTGGGGAACATAACAGTGGAATTAGACAATAGATCCACTAGGACACTAAGTCAGTGCAACAAGTTCTCTAGCAATTTTTAAAATATATTTTATTAAGATTTTTATTATTTCTCGTACAATATTCACTCTTAAAGAACAGATGTATACTTACTTACATGACAAAAAAATAAAAATCAATAGGAGACTAAGCAGCTGGATTGTTAAAAATACTTATGCCCTTCAGGTATTAGAAAAGTGTCTCCAGGGATTTTCAAAAGTCCAAATGCTTAATTCCTACCTAATTCTGTACATACAAATAGGGTCTTAACCCTTGTCTCTTGACAAGAGATTCCTACTGAAATTCAGAATAGAGGCTGTGCTCCCACTTTCCAAGGCTGGGTCCATGCTTGGCAATTCACTTCAAGTGCTTTGCTTTCAAGTGGCTTTTAACAGGATCAGAGACTGACATAAAAATATAAGCGTACCAGGTGCATAGCTGTTATTTGCTTTGTCCCTTGCAATGATGATCCAGTGACCTACTGAGTTAACCTTAGGTGAACAGAAGTGCTGTAATATTGCACTAAATCAGAACGCATTCCAACTTCTAGGTTGATATTATAGAGAAATATCACCTTTCCAAGCAGACTTGAAGAATTTCTGATTCTAGTATGAGCAGGTATTAAGGGATCTTTATTAAGGGATCTTAAAAAAAAGTCTTAGAAAAAATACACCACAAACGATTTTCTCTCAAAAGCTATAAAATTAGTCATAGTAAAGACGACAGCTTAGTTTTATTTGCAGCATGAAATTTCTGTAACTATGTTAGAATATTTCTTAAAATATTTTTTATAACAGTTTCTCAGTCAAGTGGTCAAACCTTCCAGAACATGGTACATGGATGGGTTTTTCTGGCAAGCATTTGGCATTCACCAGTGGTGAGTTCCCTTAACTCGGTGAACGCAAGTGCCACATCTATACCAAACACACCGGTTTTGCTTTAAAACATGTTTCCAAAATACGTACCCAATGATATATTTTGGAAAAGATGTACAAGACAGACTACATAAACACCTCCTCTCTCAATGTTTTCATCGTGATTCACAAAGACAGCACCTTAGACTTTCAAAGACACTTGGTATGAGGTATCAGGTAAACTAACTTCTCATTCCTGAAAATATCATTTACAACAGTGACAGCTTCAGTTCCTTGTACTTCATTAACACTGCAGTTGAGTCCCTTTCTTCATAAAGATAGTAGTGTTCATACTGTACAGAAAAAAAATAATTTCCACAGACATGAAAAGTAATAAAACCTTATGGATATCTATGTTCAACCACCCATTTAATTTTTATAAACCCCTTGATTAGCTAGAGGGTTACATGACAAAAGCTCTACACCTTCCCCCTTTTATTTGCCCTCCAAGAACACACATAACCTAGTTAAAACATGAAATTACTGTTATCTACTACTTTCAGAGCCTTTATTCTCATGGGAATATTACCATTCTCAAACTCTGCAACTTGATGCACACACCACAACACTATTTTTTCTGAAGCCAACTGAAAATAATGGTACTCTATACAGAGATAGGTGCAAGCTCCCCATCTCGGCGTTAGCACAGAATGAGGACTCATATTACACATTTGAGAAACAGAAAATAAATTTATGTAAACGATGTCATAAGGTAACAGAACTAAACATTTCAGGAGTTACAAAACACTCCATTAGTGGTTCAAAAATATCAAAACAGATGCCAACAAGTAAAACCCTAACACTGAATTAAAAGCAATGAAGGTCTATCACCTAGAGGGCATCAATTAAAAGCTCTTGATCAAAACAAATAGGCTTGGTATGTTAAATTAACCTGCATCTTACCCAGAAGTAAAAAAATGGGACACCCAAATCAGAATCAGGATCCAAAATCTGCAAAATACACTGCAAACTCCTTCCTGCAGCTTCATAATGAGAATGGTTAAGCACTGGACCTGCCTGCCAGGAGAGGCTGTGAAGTCTCCATCCTTGGCAATTTTCTGAGCTTGACTTAACAAGACCCTGAGCCACCTGACTCCACTTTGAAGGTAGCCCTGCTTTGAGCAAGAGGCTAGACTAGATGACCTGAAGAATACCCTTACAACTGAAATTATTCCCCGATTTACCTTACCATACACTGGAGAACCCCTTAATGAGACATTAATGAGAGCTGTTAAAACTGCAAAACACACATTCAGGATCTGAATAATGAGTTTCCCAAACAAAAAAAATTATATTGGTATACGCTACCCTGAAAAGGTGATGTCTGGTCAAAAATCAGTTGGAATGTCTTCAGGTAAACTAATGGAGATATACTATTTTGACAGTTAGTAAAAAAGGACTGCAGGTCTCAGGAGCTTAAGGCTCTGTTTGAAGAGGCTTTGGCACAGTCCCTCTCCCTTGGCCTCAACTGACAGACGTCCTCATCCTTCCCACAAATTAGGCATCACAGTGGAGATGATTAAGCCTCCTAGTAAGAGTCTGACCTCATGAAATCCTGTTCACTGTGGGTGCAACCCTTCACACGACCCTAAAACTTGAAGGCATTCTAGATTAACAGGTCATACCTCCAGGAAAAGTGCATGAAAGTGATGGCATCAAAACACACAGTGATTCCAAAATATGGTTTTTCACTTCAGCTAATGTAAAAACAAACACATGCACATGCAAACAAAACAGTGTAAAGGCGCACCCATTTCCCTGTCTCAGTTTCCTCACCAGTGAGAGCAAACTGCTCAAGCCAAAACTATTCTGCATATCCAAACTCCTCTTAATGTAGCTTTTTCTTTCCATCAGGGAATTTCTCATCTCCCTTGAAACCATATTGCACAGATTCCTCCTTTCCCCAGGGTGTTCCCCAAATGCTTGGGGAAATAGTGCTCCCATTACAACTTTCAGTTCTCTTTGTATGATGACCCATAGATCAGACTCACAAATGCCTTCAAAACCACCTAAGACACGATTAACTGCTTCTGAGTTCAGATGTGAAAAATCAGTTTGTCTACCCAGTAGCCATTCCTTTGCCAAGGATGCTCCGTTTAAAAATAAAGTCAAATACTACTATCGTTATTAGGCCTATGCCAGGTGAAAGTTTTGCACACCACCACCCATGGGTTTTATTTCCCATGGTGTTTTCAGCCCAACATTTGTACATCTTCCACAGCCCAGTATCAAACAGAATCAATACGCAGAAGACACCAGATTACCTGACACATCACAGCATCCTTTCAGCCACACACTGATGAGAATCCCAAGCACACCTGAGTCTAATGAAGTTAATAAAATTTTGTAACAATTGAAATCAACCCAAGTTACTACTTCTGCTGTCCTCCCCTGTTGCCCTGTCCACAGGGTCCCTCCTTTGCTCTGACATTTTAATGATTGCAAGGTGCACTGTTTCAGAAAGTAGTCACGATACTGGAGGAAATAAGAGGAGCTTAAGGTTCATATTTGCTCTGAGCAGCTTTCTGAACCAGCCTTGCACAGTTTTACATAAGCACCAGCAATGACACAAAAGAACAGTGCACTCTGCCTTACTTTTGCTTCAACAGCAACAGAACACCAACCTCACAAGTGTGAGTTATAATTAAAAAAAACCAAAAGCCAAATATTTCTTGCTATTTTCAATAGTCTTAGAAGTACTCAACACACCTGTATTGGCATCCCCCCTTCCCAAAATACAAAAATCATTGGATATACTGTGCCTTCCTGATTTTAAGTTTTTCTGTAAGTATTTATTCACTGCCTAAATGACAAATTTTTTGGCTGATTTCAAGGCAGCTGCTCTTTCCAAGTTGAAATGGAAGTTTTTGAACCCCTTGGTTTACACCAGTAATTGGAGGTCAGGAAAAAATAAAATGTAAATTTATCTATAAACAGATCCAAACTGAATGATTACCTATAGCCTAAGACACAAGAGTAAAATTTTTCCTGAAACCTCTAATAATTCTACTGAGGCTTATTTTTAAAATATTTTCAAATAAATTTTTAACAAGGAAACTTAAAAGGTTAATGTCAATCCCATTATTTCACATAGTCTTTACACAACTTAAGAACGTAAGACATTCAGTGTTGCCCACGAATTTAATGAGTCTCCATATCAGAGTATCCAAATTACCGAAGCACCATAAAACCCACTGTGCTGCTAACAGCATGCTAGATGATCAAGTTTGTTATGCATTTTAGGAAAAGTTAATTCTCATCTAGTTTATATTGTACTGTAGTCTGATTCCCCCTCCCCCTGCCCACAACTTAGCTTGCACAGAAATTCTTCTTTACAATGGTACAAGTGTGAAATCCCAATTAGGCTGAGTAAATCTGCATGTGATATTTTAGCACATTTGAGAGATAGAAATCATTCTTTAAAATACTCTGCAACATCATATGGTATTTTATCCGAAGTTTCATCATTTGTACAAAATAGCTTGCAGTGAGTTGTTATCAGATATGATATTCTGAAATACGCTGCAGCTGTAGTCTGCAGGACTAAAAGGTCTCTCCTTTTTTCAATTACTTATTAGGATCTCAGGAATTCTTTAAAAAGCTTAGTTGAAGATCCACTTATAAGGCTGTCGGGTTCGGGCCAAATCAGCCTCTATCAAAGAAGGAAACGGTCAGACAACAAGACATTAAAGATGAATGCATACAAAATTAATTTTATTGTTTCTCTTTAGGTACCTGTAGTTCTTGGAATACGTTAAGGAGATGGGTATAACCTAGAGAGATTAATGTGCTAGGGATTATGTGCAAATTTACTTAATTTCATTAAAAGGAATGTCTGTTACACTTCCCACCACCACCACCTTCTTCATTAAGAAGTGCAGCCAATGACTTGTGTTTGTTTTAGCATTCAATGCACATTCAATGCATGTGTTCAACTGCCTTTATTTTTAAAAAAAAGATTAGCCTAACAGAAGCTTAATGTGAAATACCAACAATGGATTCAGAAACAATCTTCATTACAAAAGTACTTATATCCTCGTACACAACAAAGGGAGTTGTTTCTGCTCCACCCCATTCACTTATCCTTTCTATTGTTGCCTTTGCAAACAGAAGCCTGAAATTCCTTCCAAGATTCATTGGGAGTGGAAAGTGCTCTGCATTGCTATTACCAGGCATCCCTGCATGTTGCTGCATGCCACCTCCAACATGCTATGCACCTTTTTCCTTAAATACAAACTGAAAGTGCTTGGCACCGTGGAAAAAAACTGACATGTTCTAAACCCAGCTTTTTTAGATTTCAGTTATTTTTTTCTTCTGTCTGTACTGTCAAGGTTTACAGTCAATGTGATTTGCAAGCTATAAGGACATTGTGGTTTGTATAGCAGACAAACCTGGTCAGGTCAGCAACTGCAGTTTAAAGCAGTACTACTGCCTGATGTCTACGCCTCTTCCCTGTGCTTGAACATAACAGCCCACAGTAGTAACGGAAGCAAACGTACCACAGCAAAGCTACCACAGTTCACAGCCCAAGATACTAATTCAGAATTTTAGAAATTTTCCAAAATACTGAATGAAAAATCATTCCTTGATGACAAAGCAGTCAGTGAGACCCTATACCACATCCTGTAATATTACACAAGCTAAAAGGCCTATGATTTTTTTTTTCCAAATTGGAAATAATATCTCCATCATCTTGTTAGGTCAATTTAATACTGATAGGTCTACAGTCTCACAAGAGCGATACGAACTAGTATGAATTTCTTCAATGTAATATTGATATCAGCTTCTACATGAATAAATCATTCTGTAACCATATATAAAACTAATTTTGGATACTTTCATTAATACTACAAACAAGATATAGAGATCAAAATGAGAAGAAAAGTGAATACTAGTGAATACATCTGGCTAGAATATAGTTTACAGAGAAGCCATCTAAGCACTGGCTATGCAAGTTGCAGATATAGAGCCTTACAAATAAACTGGTAAGGATGATGGAAAAATTCTATTTAAAGACAACATAGGGTCCTAGAATATTAGCTGTAAAATACATATAATAAGTAAAAAAAGTTTATAAACCTTACCAAAGGAATGTGAGGTAAAACGGGAAGGACAGAATGTTGCTTCAGGCATTTTTAAGATTTTGTTCAAACTTTCCAACATTCTATAAATTAAAACAGAGCACGCATTCCCTCTTTATTAGTATGCTATACTTGCATTGTCACGTGCTTATTCTAAAACTAACCTAATTGTGCACGTGACAATGTATGTAAGTGTGGTTACATTTTCCAGCAGTATGAATCCTTTGTAGTTACCAAGCAAGCAATGAATTTTATTACTATAGTGATAAAGATCATGTATGAATCTTACAAAAGATGGATGACCTCAAAGGGGAGTTCTACTGTTATAACAACAGTGACTGGAAAAACAATCATGCCATCAAAAGCCTTAACTGATTCAGCTGGAACTCAAGATCTGCCAGTGAGGCTGCTTGCAAAGGTTACTGAAAATGCTTATGATCCTGGCAAAATTGGCATTAGAAGATGATGATAGTTTTTCAGACAGCTAATATAGTTTCAGAGAAAGTTAAGTGAAGTTAGGAAAAAAAAATAGTGAGAAAAATGATTCACCTGTTCCATACATATTGAAATTTGAACTTTATGTAAAAGTATACGTTTGTATACTAGCATTAAAAATTGCTATGTCTTTAAAGACGTACATCTGGAGAAGTATCTAGCAAGCAGTATAAACGACAGCAATACTTGTTTTAAATGGACTACACATTTAAGTCTTGAAACGTAACAGTTAAAACCAGCAAAAAATACCATGCATTGGTTCTTCTACAATAGAATTTATTATAATGGCAAATTCTACCATGCACGGTGCTTTTGTGTACTTGGATTAGTATTTCCAAGGAACACTTGCATACAGATTAAAGTTCCACCCACTGCATCTGAACACTCACAGATTAAGAAAATGCTTGCAATGGTGTTACAAACACTTAAGAAACCCACTCAGCAGTTACTTACAATGAAACAAAATATCCCCCCCTAATTTACAAGTATAAAAAGACTCAGTTATAAGCGAAAATGCCACATACAACTAAGCAGAACGCTAAAAAGCTACTTTATATGTATTATTAACAGCAATATTCAGCTATTTAGCATTAAAGAATAATAACACTAAACCCTCCCTTGGAGGTGATTATTTTCATTATTGATAGGTCAGTAACTGAGATTTCAGAAGTCAACCTCTGACTAAAAGACATCAAGTCTTTTTAGGTCATGAGGTCCTACGTGAGGTCTCTCAGAAGACAAGCATAAAAGTCCTAAAATAACAAGCACACACACAGGTTTCTCTTAATTTGCCCTGTTGGATTCCTATAATAAGTGCTTAACAACTCCATCCCCAGAGCAACTCTGCAGTCATCAACAAGACCATTTACCACATGATTTAGCAAACATATTTCCAAGATTTTCACTTACACGTTCTACACGGAATTGGAATAGGAATTAATGTAAGGCAATTTATGGGCAGTATTGTTCTTGCCTTCACAGTTCTTTTCATATCAGATCCAGGAGGCACACAGAAGTTGTAATGCTACGGGACCAGTCTCCTCCTCTCCCATTTACTGTGTTATGGACAGTCAATCAAGGATTTTGCCCTTTCTCTCTTCCAGCCCAGGATTTGGTTTTGAAGGAAGATGATGAAAAAAAAAGTTATTCAAAATGTAGTAGCATTCACATAAACCAGCAGTGAAATTCACACTGTTTGTAACATTCACAATGAAGTATGCAGCCATCTTTCACAAAATAAGCCACTTCGTTTTCTTTAGCCTGCATTAAACTCCCTAACTGGGAATTTGAGAGCCATGCAGACTTTGAAGTAACAGCTCAGCTAATTGTTAGCTTGCCTTCTGCTGCAACACCACCAGTTAAGCACTCCAAACAGCATGAAGCACAAATGTAAGGTGGCCTGCTAGTTGAAAACACAGATACCCAGAAGATCACAGGGACTATATTTAAACTGGTGGATCAAAACTGTTCGCCTGCTCTCAGTCACACTACCTTTTCCACAAACTTGTAGGAGGGGAAGAGCCAGCCTGCAAACTGAGAGGTGAGAGCAAGAACCCAAGGGAGGGGGGATCCTAGGCTTTGCAGGGACAGCAATTCAGATCTACTTCGGCATTGGCTCGACACATCCACTACTCACCTTGTTCCACGTCTGATGTTCTCACCAGGAAAGATGGCATTATCTTTAACAGAGCTGACGCAAGACTGAGGCAAAGTGACACTAAATGAAGTAAATAAGCCTGATCCCCAGTGCCTGAAACATTTTGCGGTGACCTTACTAGTATTTGATTACTATTTTAATGGCCTCTCTCCCCCTTATTTTCTCCACACTTAACAATTTCTATTAATTCAGTCTAGCCACATAGCTCTTGCGTGATCATACTATTTCTTGAAGGACTACATCCAACAGAGGACACACAACTCTAGCTGAAGTCTTAGCAGTAGTGATTAGTTTACAGATCTTGTGACATAAGCTTCAGTTCAGCCTTGGAGTTGCTTGCATTTTTTTAACCCCCCCTCAGCTGTAAAGCAATGGGATTTACTCTAACCTTACATATTTTTCTCTACTAAAATGGTAGTAGTGGTTGGTATCTGCTCACCATCCTGTATTTATTTTGTTTATTCCTCCTGCCCTTCAGCAGTAATTTAAATATATCCAATTAAATATGTCCACACAGGATGGTCCACTACTCCCAATAAACAGTGTTTTCTGAACAGCAAAATCTTCTCTTTTAGCAGACTGAATGTCAATTCATTTTGTTACTTGATTCTAACCTTATACTAAAGCACCAATGGCAATGTTCAAAAAAGCTTACAGTCTCTTCCACCATCTCATGAAAACAACAACAAAAAAATTGAGTAGCGCTGGCGGTCACCATACAAAACCTAACTGGATATAACCTTTTGTGTAGGTAACAAACCGCTGATAGGTACTTTGTAAAGTGGAGTTCGTCAAGCAGTGCCAAATCCACCTGGAGCAGTTTTTGCTGCAGGGGAAGGTTGTTGTTTATTGTTATTTCACATGAGAAGTCATCAAAAGTCTTTAAAAATCCACACTGATCAAAAGGATCCAACATGGGAGGAAGTTAGGTTGGACTGGTGTCGTCTCCCTCCCTCCCCCCAAAAAACCCCACCTAAACCTTCAATCCTAATTTGTATTTTAGGCATACTCTTATCATCATCTTGACATCTGTGTTTCTAGAAACAGAATAAACTGACTTGTCCGTGTTAATTTTTATTCTTTTGGTACCTCATCTTCCACCAGTTCTCGAAGACCACTCATTACAGCTCTGAAATATTCATGACTAGGAGAAAAAAAAACAAACAAAACCCCCAACCAAACAAACATGGTTTCTATTTTCTCCTTAAAAAAAAAAAAAAAAAAAAGAGCAGGAGGTAGGAAGTTACAGCTTAACATCAATTAACTTCAGTTTCCAGAGAAATATAGAAGTAAATAGTACAGGATGGATAAATGACTGAGCTGCCATCTGTTTCTGTTCTCAGCAGCTCTTTGGAAACACAGCTACCTCAGTGAAGTGTTTGCCAAATACTGGAGTAAAGAGGGCAGTACGTAACCCAAGGGGAGCGAGGCAACGAAGTAAAGCTTTGATATCCACTCGTCTGCAGGAGTTACCTACATCCGTTACCTTTCTAATCCCAAACCAGAAAATCTCTTCAGATAATGTAAGCACCATGTGCGTTCTGGATCTGCATCTTCTTGTTTGATGCTCCTACACCTGCTGGTATGCAGAACTATTCAAACAGAATATTTATTTGTCCAGAAACTTCCCTACTACTTCAGTAAAATAACATCAACCTGCATGGAGAAACTTCTACACCTTTCGTCTGTTTCAATCTCCTTAAAATGCAACTAATCAGATTACAAACAGACTTTATAACAGATTAATTACAGACCAGAGAAGTGTAAACTCTAACCTTTTTTGCAAAAGTATTTTCCATCTACTTCTGTGATATACATTACTAGCTAATTTACTACACACACCATCCAGAGATGTCATTGCAAAAATTTATTATTCCAGGTACAAATTCCACTCAGCTGGCCGCCACCTTAATGATTGATAGACAAGAAAACTAGTATTTTATTCATCCATCAGTTTCTTGCAAATGGCAATTACCCAAGGAGCAACCTGAATCACTGTTGTAACTTTAAGCACTTCACAGTTAGGCATATTGGCTAGTATTTCTTACCGTTTTCTGCTTCCCCCGCCCAAGGTATAACACCAAGAAATCCTAATACTGCCGAATCAGCGGCATCATAGTGCAAACATGCACGTGCGCACACCCCACCCCCCAAAAAAAATTCAAACTTGAATTTTTTTCCATGGTCCTATAAAAAAACCCTAAAAATTCATCCAGAGGCATACCAAGTTAAAAAACAAAAAGTAAAAAGCAGACAAGAGCTCGGAAAAAATGTTAGCACATGCAAGCACAGCCAGCAGAAATACAGCAGAACAAGCTTGATTTCTTTTGCCTGTTTTTAAGCGGTCATACATCAGAGCCTCCACATCTCTCATTCAGAGCTCCTTTTCTTCTCACACCAGTTCTCTGATTCCGGCGAAACGCAACTCTGTGTTTTGTGTTTGTTTTGGTATAAAATACATGAATACTGTACTTTAAGCCAAACATACAGATGAGTTGTAATTTACATCACCTTAATGATCCAGTTTATCTCAAATTTCGATGACCATAAGAATTACAGTTTCTGAATACTGCTTATTCACTATTTGTGAGGGAGTAGTACTGGACACTCCCTCTAATTTTTCTAAGAAAACTATACAGAAGAATACTATTCAAATGTCTAGTTCAGAAACAATGACAGAATTTCTAGACAGGAAAAAAGTTGCATTTTATTTTTTGATCAAAAAATTCTAATACAAGAATTACTTTTCAATTCCAGTTATTCTCTCCTGAAAAGAATTAAAATGAAAAAAGTGTCTCTGTCGGACAGTTTAGTCACTGATGATTTAGTAACACATTTGCAATGTATACAATGCCCTAAAGCAAAATATACAGAGAAAATAAATCCATCCAAATAATCCGATGACATAATTCTAACTTGCTATTCAAAAAAATCCACCAAATGAGCTGCTATCTCAAAGCCTTTCAGTTTAGTTGCAGCTAACACTACAGGAATATACTTGTCTTGGACTGTGCCCACCAAAGCTTTTAAAAATATGCTTGAAATTATCCTTTTAGCCAAAGTTTTCAAGATAAAACTTCTTAGAATGAAGTAAGTACCAGCAGTTTTCTTCAGCTATTCCTAAACTTTAAAATAGAGGTAGAGATATTGTGCAGTAATGGAATATGAAGATGAAATGAGTAACTAAGGTGAAATCTGCATCAGAGGGGAATGAGACAAATGGGCAGAATGGCTGTCAAATCACCACCTTATATGCAACTGTCCAAGAGCAGAGATGGATCCCAGGAAAAACCCTGCCACAATCGTGAGAAAACCTCAGCTGATCAGCACCTATCATTCTTTTCCTACCTTCAACTATTGCAACTTAGTCTAGAAGATCAAGATTTTGGGCTTGTTTTGTAAAACTAGCAGATTATGATATCCTGGCTGATATCCAAAAAACAACGCTCTTTTTAAGCTCCGAGAGTACCCACACCTTGAGTGTCTTTCCCAATATAATTTCAAATACACTGAAATGTTTATTTCAGTATGGAAGTTGGCCCCAAATAAAAGCTTGATGACCTCAGAAGGCAGATACCCTTCTTTCTGAACGTAACACAGAGAACACAACGTGCAAAGTTTCATACGTGACACAGCTGCATGGAACAGCCTCTGTAAAATAGATGTCATTGCTAAGCGTTGGTGAGGACAATTATTATCCACCTATTCGCACATCTCATCTTTTACCTTCCACAGTAACTAAAGAGATTAAGGAATTTGGGGTTCAAGAATTGGAACAAGAAAGCATTAGTCCTTAAAGAAGGAAAAAGTATTTCTGAGAGCATGTCAACCCTGGAAAAGCTAAATGCTGAGAGGTCAGCTTTAGGTCAAGATACACCTCCTTCTCCACGTTGCAACACAGCAGAAACAAAGCTCCTGGGCTCTTCTTCAATGAGAAACAGCTAGGGCTATCAAAGAGACATCTGCAGAGCTCTTAAAGAAACTGATCTAAATCCAACACTCAAAATGGAGCATTAAGTCAGATGACTTATGGAAAAGTTCTAAATTTATCATGGAAAGATAGCAGTAGCTTAATTAAAGCTGTTATCAGCTTCCACTATGAATATTTGCTCTCAGCTCACCAGTTCTCACCTCAGACATCTGACTTGACTTAGCAACTAAGACACATTGAAGACAGAGTTCGATATTGTAGGAAAGTTATGTACAAATACACATTTGTCAGGTTCTAATTTTGATCTCTTACCATGAATGACTTGTTTCTTCAAGCAGTTTTACACTAAAGAATTGTTTTAATTTTAGCACGTTGGTTTTGATAGTTTGAGTAATTGGCGCTTCTGGTGACCTAAAAAGGAACATTTAGTTCAAGGCAGCATTCACTGATAGCTACACAAGTTTGTTTTATTAATTTAACTCCAAAGATTTCAATACCAAGAACCAAGCATTGTATTCATTAATATCTTGCCTTTTATGAAGTTACTAGTGGTCACAAAGATTACTATTATGATCCTCCTGAACTGACAGTTATTGAAGATCTGCCTTTGTTCTGCAGATAACTGCGGTTTGTGTGTGAACAATTTTCTAGCCTGAACACTGGCAACGTACATATAATTGTTAACCTGCTTCCTTTGGTTGAGGTTAATTTTATCCTTCTTGAAGTTGGCCTTTTTTCCTACCTTTTCTGCTCCATCTTCCTTGCCAAGAAATCCAGGTGTTTTCAAAAACATATTACAGCTTAATACAAATTTACACAATTCTTAAAAGTGTTCAAAGTATCTGACTACAAAGAAGGCAACTTGAAAATTATTGATATTTTTTTCTTCTTCTTCTATAGCATTTGTCTCCCTTTGTGAAACACATGAACTTAGCCTCTGAAGAACCAGTAGACTGTACAAGACAACAAAAAAGAGAAGTACTAAAAACCTTTAAGAAATTATCGTTACTTGGAAACTAGACATGATGCCCCAAGGTGACACTGAAAGTAAAACATCAATGGGGGATGCGGCCTGTTCTATCATAGTTGTGCTGTCAGCACGTTCTCTCTATGACCAGAGAAAGACACAAAGATGATGTACTGTTGCAAATAGGGAGCAGTAGTTAACAGATACTTTCCGTGTTCCTTACAAAAAGCAAGCCCCAATCCTTCAAGTTGATCTATGAAAGCCAGCGACGCTTTAGGCAAGTATACAGGTGGTTCTTGCACTGAAAAATCAACATGCACAAGGTCACATTGTAGTCATGCGTTTCTTGCAGACAATGTTTTTGCTGATATTCTTTTAACAATTTTAATGCTTCAAAAAGAATATGGGTGTTCATCTGCGAACATCATTAGCTTTATCAACTGCCATCACTGTTTTTACGATGTAGTAGTTAAAAATACACAAAAAAGGCACGGCAAAAGCTATGGTGAAGAAAGGAAAAGGGAGGCTTTTAGAACAAAACCAAACCAAAGTACTTTTTAAAAAGCAGCTAGAGCCACCAAGTGAAGATTGAATACTTGCTCATCACATCATTTACAGATCCCTAAAGGAAACAATTTGCCACTGTCCAACAACACTGAGCAGTCAGTGATAACATCTATACTTAGGCTAACACTTTCAGCTATAAAAGATGGTGGCTTTTTTTTTCCCCTGAAATGTTCTAACGAATTCATTTTTTTGAAGAAGGTTATTACTACTCAATAGGGGGAAAGTAGTAACGTGCCCTTGCCAGGTAAAATTATCATCATATTTGTCAAAGATAGAAACTTCCCAAAACATTCCTCTTCTGTCATCTGCCACACCAGAAAAACTAGTGAGCCAATAAAGACAATAGCTTAATGTGGTCTTGCCAACAGAAGGCAGGACCCGTACTCATTTCAAGGGAAATAACAGTGGTATACAGGAAATTTTGAGACACGAGAACCCCCTGAAAGGCAAGAACAAGACTGTCCTTGCTATTCTCGGTAACTTTCACCTTCTTTATGTAGAAAGCCTCACAAGACAGCCTACACCTCAGACCCAGAAGATCCTATACCACAGAATAACTGCCGCCTCCTATTAGTGTCTAACATATTCAGCTCTGCATTGAAGATATCATTTAAAGCTTCACTGTGATGCCTCATTGTAATTACAGCTGTACAAAACAGTACCTACTTATATCCCCTGCTCCCCGTCCCACCCCGTGTCAGAAACAAAGCAAAAACCTCGGGCTTCACGTATGCAAAACTACACAGTAAGACAAGTGGTATAGGTTGTAGCCACATAGAGAGAAGTTAGAAAGGCCAAAGATTCCTAGGCAGTCCTGTCACCTTGAGCCTAAGTACTATCATGCCTCTGCACTTACATGTACACAATGGTTTTTTTTTTTTAAAAAAAAAGTAACAGAGAAGTTCTCAGGAACATAAAACTTTTACCATAGTTCCCCAACCAACTTCAGGAAACTGTATGTGAGGTTTTATGCTGCGTTGCTTTTTGCAGCCAAATGAGGATGGATTCAAACCACTTGGCTCTGTCCTGATCTCATTCTGTGTTGAGGGTTGGAGTGGAGCTCTTACAAACCGGTACCTGGAAGTTACAGAATTACACAGAATTTTTACATCTCTGCCCGAAGTCACATTTTTTTTCTGCTTTATTTTAAGTTTTAGATAAGTCAGAATATAGGTGAAAACTGACAATGTATTATTGGAGTATTTAAGAACTTTTATAAGAACACATAAATAAAAACCATCCTGAAGAGCCTGAATGACCTAGAAAAAGAAAATCTCTCCAAAGTCTTTGGCTTTTCCATGTAAACAAGGAAAAACAAAGGAATTAGAACATGTATTCTATGGAACATTTCACTAAAGGCCAAAACCACGTATTTCCTAATTTTTGTACTCTGGCATCTTTGTTTCATTCTAAGCAAATACAGCAGGTCTCGGCAAGATACTTAACCAGGCTAAGAGACACCCTGATTGAAATTCTGAGAACAAAAGCAGGCTGAAAACATGTTCCGTTTTGTATTAAAAATATTTACTTCCATCATTGTCTTATGCAAGTCATAACTAATAAAAACCTAATAAAAATTTTTAAAATACAGAAAATTTTCATTATGTATTTCAAAGATTTTTTTAATTAAAAATAAATGATTTAATTTTCAGTCTGTTTAATGAATCCTATCGGTTATTCATACATTCTTTATCATTCATTTTGGCTACCAATCAAAGTTCTGCTCGAGAACAAGGAGGACAAAAAGCAAGCAGGATCAGGAGTACAGTTTGATTTCCTTACACTAACAACTATAATAAATTATTTACTGAACTTCAAAGCTTTGAAACTAATGATAAATATGGTGGGGAAAATACGATGTGTTTGTTTACTATCAATTATTTATTACATATGTTTTACAGGATAAGATATGCACAAAATAATAAAAATGCATTATGTTCAGTTCATTAAAATTTACTGTTCTTTCTATCCATTCAGAGAT
Source organism: Aptenodytes patagonicus (assembly GCF_965638725.1). Lineage (NCBI taxonomy): Eukaryota > Metazoa > Chordata > Aves > Sphenisciformes > Spheniscidae > Aptenodytes > Aptenodytes patagonicus. Next base: position 38,521,684 of record NC_134952.1, read on the forward strand.
TATGAATGGACTATTTGGTAACTTTTCAATAATAAGAGATGCAAAAAACCTGACATCTTGAGGGGAAAAAAAAAAAAGGATTACATCCATACTTTGCAGTAAGAAACTTACATCTGTATATGCAAAACATTACTCAAGACTAGACAAAATGAAGTCTTGAATCAAAATAAACTACTTACATAAGCCAACTCAAGTAATAAAACATTTAGAGCCTAGAATACAAGTGATAGCTGAATTAAATTCATATCCAAACCAGTCAGATCAAAGAATTAACACATCAGTCCTTCTAACCAAAGCAGGATATCAAATCAGTCGAGCAGTTACAGATCCAAATTTTCTTCTGATTAAAAGTAAGTCTGGGATGCACGATTGTATGCCAGATAGCTATTGTTTTTAATGTGCCTTAGGTCAAATGTGGTAAACTTTACACTTCTAACCAGTGCTGTTTGTAATAGATTGGATGAAACACGTTTACAAAAGAATCAATAAATGTAAAGACTGGAAAGAATTAGAGAGGCTTGCAGGCTTGTACCTATTGTCTGGGGGAATTAGATGTCAATTTGAGTATTATAACTCCAACAAAGGTTTCCTAGCTTTAATTTACTAGAACACATAATGGGCGATGTAGAAGCTGGGGAACACTAGTCAGTCTGAATACATTACTTAACAAACAGTTTAATGAATGTTACAAACATTATTATAGTCCTGGCATACTTCTCTGCTCATTCATTTTTACTTTGCAATCTTATCATGAAAGGGCATTTCTTTGTGAGGCTGTTCCACTTAAACGTTAAGTCTCAGAAGCAAGAAACACTACAACATGTTCAAAACATGGATCTAAATAAATTGCAATAAACAGCAATGCTAAAAGCTATATAAATAACTAGCGACATACAGCTTTCCAGTCTGTCTCACACAGACAGTATCTATATTCGCATAGCTTATGCACTTTTACAGGTTAGCTATACTACATCCTAAATACCTGTCTTAAGAAAATCTTCCATTTGTAAACTAATGTATAAAAACAAATGTATAAAAGGAGACGAGTAACTAAATGTAGGCCACAGTGGAAAGGGAAAAAAAAAAGCCACCCACGCATTCTTTAAAACCGAAAAGACTGGCTGATACCAGAAAATAAAGCCCAAGTCTGGTTCACACATAAAAGAAGTAATAATTTCTTTCCTGAGGATGTTTAATTCTTCAGGTAGTCTTGTGAAACAGAACATCCATACCCTTTCCTAATTAAATATTTCAGTTGTCTGATTTTTAGTCCTCAGTTCAATCTGACTTTAATTCAAATGTACAACCTAAATCAAAAAGGCACAACTTCTGCGTTCCAATAAATTAAGACACAAGGTACAGTTTTACACCATGCTGAACTTTAAGGTTTACCTTTGATTATCACAATACATTTCCTCACATTATCTGATTCATAACGTAGAAAATGAGGAAACAATGGTGAACAAACTATCCATAAGCTTTTCCAGATAAACCATATGGTCTAGCGTTCCAACAAACAAAATGAAATTTTAAACACACAATAGGGTTGTTTAATGCCATATTCCATTGGGTAAAATTGGATACAGAAGGTTGGATTGCTCCATCCCAGGTTCCCTCTTCAAACCACAAACCGTTCATGTGCAGCTGATAAGTACAGTATCTCTGAAACTCCCTTTATAACCCAGTGCATACATTGAAACAATCACTGGAGTGCATTTTTTCCCAGGAAAATGTGTAAAGAATCCAATTTCTGAAGACAGAAATGTATTCTATCATAGGGTTTTGAATAACAAGTTATTGAGTTCTTGTTCTACCATGATGGGAAAGCCTCACTTGGGACTTTTTGGTTCATATGACAAGAAGTTGCTATGACCATAAAGAAAAAGGTATACATATATCTGCATTACAAAGAATGTCCTTGTTACTGAGCGAGAAAGACTTTGTCGATATTACTAGCCCCAGACAAGAGTAAACATAACCTATGTTCATTTTTATGTATTAAACGCTTGCATGTTCAGATACGAGGATGTTGGTATAGTTTGTTCCACTGTACTGTTGCATGGTATTAGTTTTGTTTTCTATCCTGTCAGCAACAACCTGTGTGGTTAATACATTCGCGTGTGCTTTAACCAGTATGAAGTATGGCTAGTTGCTACACTACATCTACAGCAACAAATATGCATATCTGACATTCTGCTTTCTTCTCATTTAAATCTACTTTAACAACTTGAGAGCCTTGTCACTTAGACAGCCAAGGTCATGATTTTTGAAGAGGGTTCACTGCAGGCAAATCCCTAGGGGCTATATGAGTCTCTCTTTGTCTGGTCACATCAAAAGGAAGTTTTAAAAAGGGTTAATCAACGCTTTAAAGTAAAAAGGAAGTGCACTCCACAACAGAAGCTGCTGTTTATGCTCCTTTGGGCTGTTCATTGTGGAAATCTGGTTGACAGAAATTGGGATGAAAAGCTTAGAAACAACTATTCCTAGAAATAGCTGCTTCAGAAAAAGAGGACACCCGATTAACCTTTTGGTATATCATTAGCCTAGTAAATTGCAGCATTCCACAGTGCAGAAACACGCTATGCAGTCCTTTCTCTGAAAAGAAATCTTCCTCAAATTTATATTCCAGCATATTCCTTATATTTGTGTTATTGCAGAAATTAAGTATTTTAGATGTTAAAAAAAAAATAAATCAATAGTTCATTCTGCTGGTAGCCCCCCACACACACAAACTGAGAGTTACTACAACCCTTATACAACTGACAAGTTCCCGGCTTTTAAACCTGGAGCACAGGGGCTGGGCACTGCAGTATTTCGGAATCAGGTAAAACACATCTTCAGTCAATAAAGTTCTTGTTCACTGTGAGAAACTTAGGGGAAATACTTTCCTGGCAAAAAGTACAATTCACTTTGCCTCAGCCAAAAACTGTATCTCCAGCTATACACTCCTTTAAAATCCATTCTCATTGTGGTTAAATAACTGAACAAATAGCTAAAGTATTATTTTTTTTACTGGCAGTGAGACAGGGAAGAAGCATACCTATTTAAAATGTATGTTTGCCAACTAGAGGTGGGGGAATTAGGAAGGTCTGCATTTCAATAGATTAAGGGTAAGATGTATGTAATATCAGTAAAGGACGAGCACAGATATTATTCTGTTATAGGCATCCACAGAAAAGGGCAGACTATTTTTATACATGGAAATGTCGTCTTTCTCAAACACCATTCTTAGTCTTCCAGTTTCCTCTCACTTCCCTTCCAATACGATACCGAACAGGACACTTAACAACAGCTTACCTCTAAAGTTAAAGAAATAGTTGCCTGATTGTTACCAATGTCTCAGACTTTCTTTCACCTTGTAACAGAATCCTATGGAAAACGGAAAGCCAGTTATTGAAGCAGAATGAACTAGGAGAAAAAGTGTCCTCTTTCTCACTAGCACACAAAACTACAACTAGACTACGTATCTTTTTCAAGTACGTAAGTGTAAGAAGCGTTCTCCTCTGTGAGGAGAAGCAAGCAGCCTGGCAAGAGCTGCAGTACAAAAGCAGCTTTGGTTTATGCTCAGGTTCAGAGAGAAGAGGGGTAGGGGCCAGGGGACAGTAACAGAAAGATGAAGTCAGTTCCTACTTGCTAGTTCATCTGAAACCAGTAAGTTTTTACCATAAGGATGGGCAAACACCAGCACAGGTTGCTCAGAGAGGCCGTGGGGTCTCCATCCTGCAGGTGTTCAAGACAGCTGGATGTGGCACTGAGCGACCCAATCTAACCAGGCTGGCTTTGAGCTGAGCAAGGAGCTGAACGAGGCAACCTCTGGAGGTCCCTCCCAACTTAAGTACCTATTCACATACAATCACAGAATAATTTATAACAGCAATTGTTTTTCCAGTAATATAACCTCTGCATTCAGGCTCACTGTACTCTGCCATAGGAAGAGTATGGCCTGAAGAGTATGGCATTCTTCAAGATTATGGAAAATTTTAAGTGATCAGCACGTGGCAGAAATCGTGAATTTTAGAATTTCTGAGATTAACACCCAGAGAGGTAACGACACCTGGAATATGCTCTCATCTTGTTGATATAATAACTATTTCTGATTTAATTTCAATACCCCCTCCCCGCTCCCCCTCTCCCCCCCCCCAAAAAAAAAAAAAAAAGACAAGGGGGTTGGTTGATAAACTAATTCTTAATAGGAGGGAAGGCTCCCAGCGTTTCAGAAGCTTTTACACACTCTTCCTAAGAAAGAAGAACCCTTCCTTAACTCATCTTTGTAAGACACCCATATTCTATTTGTAGGAACATACTTTGGGGAAAGCCCTATGGTAACATATTCAATTTCTTTTGTGAACTTCACAGCATATTCTTCCATGGTTTATAGTTGTTAGAATAATCTAGATACTTGGTAATTTTATTTCCCCCCTGCCTCTTATGTTTAATTCCTTACTGGATACAGCCTTACATACTACAGAAGGAACAACATAACTTGAATTTTGTCTTGTCACATTTTACAGGAAAGTTCCAAGCTAGTATAAAAACAGCTTGATTGCGCTATCTAATTATAAATTTTAGGGTATCATTAAATACCACCCCAGAGAATATTTCAATATTTTAGGTACCCGCATGTAAATTCCCCTTTTTTTCCCCCCCTTATGATCTGTATGTAGCACTTTGTTCTGCTGCAAATTTTATTCCAAAGTAGATTTTCTATGGACATGTCTCCACTGTTAACCTAGACTACAAAGGCAGAGCAGAAGGATCATGCAGCTAACAGACAATACCTTAAATTTAGCACTAACATGCCAAATTTTTCTTTCCATGAAATTAAACCTATCAGTCCAGACCTGTTCATGAAGAAGGAAGCAACTCAGTATTCCAGCAACTTCTATTTACCTTTCAAAACAAAAGACTGGGCTTACTACACTCCTCTCCAGTACATGAATCATTAACATAAACTACCTCTTGATTCATGAACATCACAGCAGGCAAGACATTACTTTCTCCCATTCTAAATTTGCCGTTGATTTTTCCACGTTTATGCTGTTCAGGTAGACAAGAAGTACTGCATATTCACCTGCAGACACCTTCAGAAGCATACCTGACAGTCCTTTAGATTAAATACTTCATATGCTACAGAGAGATCTGTAAGAACATACTGCTATTAAGACATTAATATAGTTTGGCCTGTTCGAGATCTCTCTGAACACTGGTGCCTAAGCCATTTATCATACTACACATGGTACCACTACAGGTAATCAATAGTATCTGCAACTTAGCAAGACTGAAAAAGCAAGCCTACAATTCAAGATGACAAACACGTGGCTTGCATAGGCACTCTCAGCTATGAAGAAGGAAAAGAAAAATTTTTTGCTAATGATGCATTAACAAAGCTATTCTGTTTGTTAAATGCCATGCAGCCCACATAACATTAATTAGCATAATCCTCATCTGAATTGTTGACATCTTTTACATAAGTACCATGCTTCATAAAGGCGTAACTAAAATTTTAGTGCATTTTCTTGAGCAATTTTTGTCAATTAGCAGAAAAAAAACCTAGCGGGGGGGGGGGGGGGGGGGGGAATCTTATCATTGCCTTTAGAATGTTCAGGTAGTTTCTGTGCTGTAGACACTACAATACGAATGCCAGATTTTCTTTAATTCTTTTTCTTCTACAGAGATAAAACAGCCAACAGACAATACATTGGTAGTTGTCCTAAGGAATCCATTTCAACCTCTTGACACAAGATACTACGCACTAGAACATTTAGCAAAAGTGTAATTATATTAAAAGACATTTCAGCTAACAAAGGTGTTAGCTTTTCCCATTTATGTTCCCATTTTACAGCTTTATCAGCATTTTAAGGAACCAACAGGATTATCCTTAATGTTTTTTAAAAATCAAGAAATAATTTCTAAATGAGCCAAAAAACTTGCTTGTAACAGTTCCCTGGGTGATCCCCACATCCCAAGAACCCTTCAGCAACAGTAGGTCTGTCAGGAGCCTGAAAATAACTTTTTTTAGTGATTATCACCTTTTCTGATTTGCAACTTACCACTGTTTATTCTTCCTCTACTAACAAGCACCCAAACCTGGGGTCTTATCCATGAGTCCTACTGTATAAATTACTGTGACAAAAACTGAAAGATAAAACCATGTAGTTGATCTACTCACACCTTTAGCTATCTTACAACTACAGTTCCTTATCACACAGTTCTATACAGCTGAAAGACTCTATGTACACGAGCAACAGCCCAAATCAGTTATTAACTAGGATATCAAGTACTGGATTTTTCTACTTAAGAATCCCAAAACCCACTCCTAAACTTGGATATTGGTTACTTGACATTACAGCTAAGCAATAGAAGCAAAGATACTCCTTAGCTCTTCTGGTCTATGTTTTCAGTAATTGATTTTTGGGAGGCCATGTGAGAGCGTGTGTGGGCTTTTTTTTATTTGCTTGGTTGTCATTTTGTTTTGGGGTTTTTTTGGGGGGTGGGTTGTTTGTTTGGGTTTTTTGGTGGTTGTTTTTTTTTTTAATTAAACAAGTCAAAACCTTTTACTTTACAGTTTAAGCATGGCTATAGTTTTTCCTTCCCATAGTAACATCTTTTAAACTCTTCCACTATTATTTGTGATTCTCTTGGTCATATGTGGGGAAAAAGAAACTTCAAGAGGATTTTCATATTTTTCTGAAGTTTCTCATTTTTTCCTACAAATGCTTATCTCATCTCTTAGGCATGTCAGTGAGTATTTCCTTTCCCACCAATATACCTGTTCTCACAATGTATGAAAAGGAGAAAAGTCAAAGTACTTATCTAACACATACACTTACTGGAAGTTGTTTTAAGCTTAGTGTATTGTTTTAGAAGGTTAATACTGACTGGGATCCAATTGGAAAGTTATCTGTATTTCCACTTGCTAAAATAATGCATCAATAAGAAACAACTGAAAGATAACAAATTTCTGAATGCAAGGACTGAGGTGTTAAAAATACATAAATTAGTTCAAAACAACAAACTACTAATTACCTTTCCAATTTATGGAATTGGGCTATATATTTTGCACTGTTATTCAGCAGAGGACATTCTGCTGATCAGATATTATGCTGAGACACAAGCCCCATTTTAGCCTTAAATTTTTATACAAAGAAGCAGAATAAAGAGTGTGTAACCAAAATGAAAAAAACTGTCCTTGCAAATATATTTTCCTGAACAAATTCTCAATATTGTAGTGATAATGCTACTTATAACACAGAACACACACACAGCAGATTTATCTTCCACAAGCATCAGAGCACTTGACCAGGACTGGGACTATTCCTATTTCATAAATAGGAAAACCACAGTGAAAGGTTGTTTTTATAAATTCAGTGGCAGGCATGAAAAGAATCAAAGCCCATAATCACCATATCTTTACAGTATTCTATAGATCAAATTTAATATATTTAAATACTAATTAACTGTCTGATCTGTAATATTAATACTGATTTCAGGGAAAACACACTTAACTTCACCCAAATAACTAGTAAACAGTGCCGGTAAGCTGAAATTTAGTGTTCCTTTTTGTGTACCTCAAAACCAAGAATGTACTAGATAAAAGAAGTATCTTGAAATTGTGCACTCTACTCTTTGAAATATGGAAGACTTAAATATAATTGGTATTATGTAAATATATTATCACCCATATCTACCTGAAAGGGCTAACATCTGTTACTAGTTTAATGAAAGTACAGAATAAACAAGCTGTCCAGTACATCTTAGGGTATGTTTATATCATCATGAAAACAATTTAAAATTGGAAAAAAATGTTTATTTAGATCATCATGATTCTATTCTAGATTTTTTTTGCCATTTTTTTCTTCTAAAGCATCTTAGAATACTTTTGAACAGTTGTTTCACTTCCCTCGCCCCCTCTGGTACCTGTACATTTGGACTTTCATCCCCAGAATTTTTCCATAGTATCCCTATTTAATTAAATAATGATTTTATATCATCTACTGAGCAAAGAAACATGAATTTTGTTTCCTACCTCACATTAACTAACTACACAGTAGCAACATTTTAGGCTAGAGACTGATTATTCTAATTATCCTAGGGTTTACAGCTCAGACAGATTCTTAACTCATGATGAAACCTCCTGTTTTCTTGCAGCAGCACATACTGAAAGCATCGCCATTTTTTAAAAAATAAGCCAGACAGAATATTTTTGTGCATTTGCCATAGGCAAAGAGCAGTTTCTTCTGAACAATTTGATGTTACACTATAAATTGTACACAGTTATAAAGGTGTATGTCTCTCTCACAGATCAGTTCGGTAAATGGAAGCTAGAAATTTCCTGAAAGGGAAGGATTTTGCTTTAAGGTCTTCAACATCATCATTTTTTTTTTTTTCACTTACTTGATCAGGAAAGATGACTGGATATATACAGCATGTGATATAATTCAGTGCTCTCCTCCTTTTGAAGGGTACAGGGCTGTCAGACCACATGGAAGAGCAATAATGGAACTGCAACCGACAAGCACTTTGTCTTTGGGAGACCACTCAGAAAATATTAACTACCCAGCAATGGCTAAGAGGCCTTTGTTGTCTCAGTAAAAATGAAAGTATTTTTGCTATCTGAGGACTTCACTCAAATTCTGACCTTATGTTCTGAAAGTCAGAAGAACCTGCATGACTCAGTACCTTTGATCAGGTTCATGATAAGGTCTCCACAATGGATCACTGTTAAGGATGTAAACCACTTCCTGGTCAAACACTCAAGTGTTTGTAAAGACTGTGCTGTCTATTCTTCTGTACCATCAATTTAAACCTTATTAACCGCCAATTAACAGCTGAAAACGAAAGAAATATATATACACATGAACATGCTACATGGTTCATGCAATCAGCTAAAGAGAAGTCAGTGAATAAAACAAATGATTGTAGCATACACTCTGGTTACATTTTTAAACCTTTTAATATTGTTTTCATTAAAAAATGAAAAAAGGATTTTACAGACTGCATACCAAGGACTGTATCTCAACAACAAAAGAAGTCCACACAGCAGTCTGCTTTATTGCACACAACTGACTCATCTTAGGTACAAGTGTGCAATCGAGATGGCAGCCAATTCAGATATACAACTTAGCAAAATTGGAAAACAACAAAAAAAAAAAAAGTAGTGAACAAAAGTGTTTAAGAAATGGAAACTGATAAAAAGCTCCTAAAGCCAGATATTCCATATCCTAAGCTGCAAGCCCAGCTTAGTTACATGTAACCATTAGCATTGCAAAACTCCGTACATAGAAAAACTGGTAGCAACAACGTCTAATGCATAGCAGTGCTAAATCCAGCAAAATCAACAGGGTTTTTTGACAGAAAATCCTGAAATGATGTCAGAGTTTTTTGTAGAAGAAAGTATGTTTTGTATAATTTAAGGAATTACATAGATAATGAAAATAAGGCAGTTTGTTCCAAAACAACCTTAAAGGAATATCATAAAGGTGCTTCTTTGGTCCAGAAAATACACCAGCGCACACATCCACGAAAAACACCGCCACCACACCGAGACCCAAAAAAACAACAACCAAAAAAAAAAAAACCCCAAACACTAAACGACTTATCACAAAGGATTTTTGTTTCTTTAAAAAGCTCTTTAAAAAACATAATTGCCTAGCAAAGGTAAACAGCTAATTGTTATACCTGTATAGCTCAATACGCCCTACTCCAAACCAAGGAGCACACATTATTTTTCACTCATTTAATACTTTGTCTGGTCACTTCTTGCTTCCTTCCACCTGCTCATGCACAACCTTTAATATCCGATCTCTGTTGTCATGGCGCAGGTGAGGTTCTAAAGGACCAGAGACTAAAGCAGGGGATATTCAAGTACATTCCCCCTACAAGTTTTTAAAATATTTTCAATTCTAAATGGTTTATATCTAATGTGATGACAATTTGCAACTTTTAGAAGTAAGAACTGTTCTTGCAGAACAATTTATTTGACCTCAGCAGGTTAGGTATAGCTTGCTGCAATACGGAGCTTCAAATTCAAAGGGAAGATGGACAAAGTGTGTTGAAGATAGTATAATAGACAGCAGATGACTTTTTTCCTCCAGCCCCAAGATACAGGTCACACACCCTTAAGGACAGTTATTAATTATTTGTCCTACAGACTAAATTAATCCTGTCTGAAGTGTCCTGAATATACCACGTAGCATTTGCAGAATACAAACCACCCTCAATGCAGTAGAATCAGACCCAATTGAGCATGCAAAGCTGCATAAATATTCAAACCATTGCTTAATTTAACTACTATGCAATAGTTCCTTGTCTTCTTTTACTATGTATACTCCTACTTACATACTGCAAATGCACATAGCATGGAGAATAAACAAGAGGAGTTAGAGATGTGCGCACGCCTGCAGGGCTATGACCTTATTGGCATCACGGAGATGTGGTGGGATGGCTCCTATGACTGGAGTGTTGGGATGGAGGGAAACAGGCTTTTTAGGAAGGACAGGCAGGGGAGATGAGGAGGGGATGTCGCCCTCTACGTCAATGACCAGCTGGAGTGCGTGGAGCTCTGCCTGGGGATGGATGAGGAGCCGACCAGGAGCTTGTGGGTCAGAATAGAAGGGAAGGCAGGGACAGGTGACATTATAGTGGGGGTCTGCTACAGGCCACCTGACCAGGAAGACCGAGTGGATGAGGCCCTCTATAGACAGATAGGAGCAGCCTCACGCTCACAAGCCCTGGTCCTCATGGGGGACTCCAACCAGCCTGACATCTGTTGGAGGGACAACACGGCAGGGCATAAGCAATCCGGGAGGTTCCTGGAATGCACCAATGATAACGTCCTTCTCCAAGTGGTAGAGGAGCCAATGAGGAGAGGTGCTATGCTGGACCTTGTTCTCACCAACAAGGAGGGGCTGGTGGGGAATGTGAAGCTCAAGGGCAGCCTGGGCTGCAGTGACCACGAAATGGTGGGGTTCAAGATCCTTAGGGCACCAAGGAGGGCGCACAGCAAGCTCACTACCTTGGACTTCAGGAGAGCAGACCTTGGCCTCTTCAGGGATCTGCTTGGTAGAGTGCCATGGGACAAAGCCCTGGAGGGAAGAGGGCCCCAAGAAAGCTGGGTAATATTCAAGGATCACCTCCTTCAAGCTCAGGAGCGATGCATCCCAACAAAGAGGAAGCCAGGCAAAAACGCCGGGAGGCCTGCATGGATGAACAAGGAGCTCCTGGACAAACTCAAACACAAAAAGGAAGCCTCCAGAGGGTGGAAGCAAGGACAGGTAGCCTGGGAGGAATACAGGGAAATTGTCCGAGCAGCCAACGATCAGGTTAGGAAAGCTAAAGCCCTGGTAGAATTAGATCTGGCCAGGGACGTCAAGGGCAACAAGAAAAGATTCTACAGGTACGTCGGGGATAAAAGGAAGATGAGGGAAAATGTGGGCCCTCTCCGGGACGAAATGGGAGACCTGGTTACCCAGGACACAGAGAAGGCGGAGGTACTCAATGACTTTTTTGCCTTGGTCTTCACTGGCAAGTGCCCGAGCCTCACCACCCAAGCTGCAGAAGGCAAAGGCAGGGAGTGGGAGAATGAAGAGCCACCCACTGTGGGAGAACATCAGGTTCGAGACCATCTAAGGCACCTGAAGGTGCACAAGTCCATGGGACCCAATGAGATCCATCCGCGGGTCCTGAAGGAACTGGCGGATGAAGTTGCTAAGCCACTATCCATCGTATTTGAGAAGTTGTGGCAGCCCAGTGAAGTTCCCACTGACTGGAAAAGGGGAAACATAACCCCCATTTTTAAAAAGGGAAAAAAGGAAGACCCGGGGAACTACAGGGCAGTCAGTCTCACCTCTGTGCCTGGGAAGATCATGGAAGGGATCCTCCTGGAAGCTATGCTAAGGCACATGGAGGACAGGGAGGTGATTCGAGACAGCCAGCATGGCTTCACCAAGGGCAAGTCCTGCCTGACCAACCTGGTGGCCTTCTATGATGGAGTGACGACATCAGGGGACACGGGAAGGGCTACAGATGTCATCTATCTGGACCTCTGCAAGGCCTTTGACACGGTCCCCCACAACATCCTTCTCTCTAAACTGGAGAGGTATGGATTTGATGGGTGGACTGTCCGGTAAAGGGTGAGGAATTGGTTAGATGGTCGCATCCAGAGAGTAGTGGTCAACAGCTCAATGTCCAGATGGAGATTGGTGACGAGCGGCGTCCCACAGGGGTCCGTATTGGGACCAGTACTGTTTAATATCTTCATCAATGACATAGACAGTGGGATCGAGTGCACCCTCAGCAAGTTTGCAGATGACACCATGCTGAGTGGTGCGGTCGACACGCCAGAGGACAGGATGCCATCCAGAGGGACCTGGACAAGCTTGAGAAGTGGGCCTGTGTGAACCTCATGAGGTTTAACAAGGCCAAGTGCAGGGTCCTGCACCTGGGTTGGGGCAACCCCCCCAGTATCAATACAGGCTGGGGGACGAAGGGGTTGAGAGCAGCCCTGCCGAGAAGGACTTGGGGCTACTGGTGGATGAAAAGCTGGACATGAGCCAGCAATGTGTGCTCGCAGCCCAGGAGGCCAATTGTATCCTGGGCTGCATCAAAAGAAGCGTGGCCAGCAGGTCGAGGGAGGTGATTCTGCCCCTCTACTCTGCTCTGGTGAGACCCCACCTGGAGTACTGCATCCAGCTCTGGAGCCCTCAGCATAAGAAAGACATGGACCTGTTGGAGCGGGTCCAGAAGAGGGCCACGAAAATGATCGGGGGATGGAACACCTCTCCTATGAAGAAAGGCTGAGAGAGTTGGGGTTGTTCAGCCTAGAGAAGAGAAGGCTTTGGGGAGACCTTATTGCAGCCTATCAGTACTTAAGGGGGCTTATAAAAAAGATGGCGGCAAACTTTTTAGTAGGGCCTGTTGCGACAGGACAAGGGGAAATGGCTTTAAACTAAAGGGGGGTAGATTTAGACTAGTTCTAAGGAAGAAATTTTTTACACTGATGGTGGTGAAACACTGGCACAGGTTGCCCAGAGAGGTGGTGGATGCCCCATCCCTGGAAACATTCCAGGTCAGGTTGGACGGGGCTCTGAGCAACCTGATCTAGTTGAAGATGTCCCTGCCCACGGCAGGGGGGTTGGACTAGATGACCTTTAGAGGTCCCTTCCAACACAAACTATTCTATGATTGTACGAACCTTACAGAACCAGTAATCCCAGCAACTGTAGGATATATGAACTAAATCCACACTCCTGTGTACTTCCATTACAACTGAAAACAGATATTAACTTACTGTAAAATAAGACCCAGACTTCTGCAGTAGAGAAAAAAACCCACCCATTTTTTGTGATGTGTCATGTATTAGATTCAGTTTTTAATTCTAAGAGAGATCATTACTACTCCTAATCTTAGCCCATGCACAGCAAGTCACAAAAAATAACCCAATTGTTTCCACAGAAAGTTGAACAACTTGCACTTGCTCAAAAGCTACCCAATTTTGATTTTTAAAAGTCCACCTCTTGAAGGCAATTTTCCACTCTCTTGCAATACCATATCAATGTTTCATTACTCATCTAGTTTAAAATTTGCAAGTTTTTGTCAGTGTGATTTTTTTCAAGGTCAGCTTCACACATTATGCCTCAAAGTATCAAGTATCATATATCTAATGGTAGCCTTTTTATAGTTCTCCTTGAAGAACTGGATTGAACTCAAGTTTCTACTTGGAACCCATGACTTCCAGCTTCACCCCTTCCTCAGTAATTGCTACACAGCATCAATACCAGCCAAGAAAAACAGTAACAACCCAAGCCTTCTTGAGCTTGGCTACTTCTAGGATTTCTCTGTTAGCAATTTCCATATGTTTTCTTAATCTCAAAATACCTGTTGTCAGGATAATCCAAGCTCAATTTTCTTCCGCTGTCGCATTGTTGAGTCCGCTCTTGATGCTTAGGAACCAAAAAGGTGCCAGTCTGTATCTCTAGGACAGACCATTAAACCTTCCTGTCTTATCCAAAACACATCACAAATCTCCTCCACATGCAAGCTTAAGAAAATGTCAAAACTGACAGTATGACTCAAAGATCAAAAAAATAAGGGGTGGGGGGAGGAATTTTACATGCCTTATTAATACGTATTAAAAACACCCTCTTGTTATTGCTGGGTTTTGTGTAGCACAAAGGAAGAATGAAGTATTGTTACACAGTCTGCTAAGCAATTTTTATACCACCAAAACTGCAACATGGTGTAATAAATTTAATTAAAAAGACAATTTTTGACAGATAAGAAGTCAATACACATGCCTTTTGCACACTGTTAATTTAAATCCTATACTCTTATCACAAAACCTACCTTTTAACAAGAATATCTACTATGGAAACGTAATTTGGTTTGCATGCTGAAACACAACTGCTTAAAATGTTTGAAGTTGCACACTTCATTTATGTGCATTTCAGCCTTTTAAAAAAGATCATTTTTATACTGTGGTCACAATTGGCTGGTCTCAGCTTTGTATATAAGCTTTCTGCTTATAATGTATTTACATCCTTTGAAGTAGTTATATCAAGGATCATGCCTTATCATACTCAAAATTGTTTCACAATTCCCAATAATAATGCTCTATAACCTCTTAAAAAAAAAACAAGACAGAAAACAGAATACTTTTATACCTCATTCTTCTGTTATTTATTTTGCGTTATTTATAAAAATACAAAAATCAAACTGCGGTCGTCTTTCAAACTTTAAATGCCAGATAATCAAGTAAAAATAAGCAAAAGTAATTAGTGTCTGAACCTTAAGATATTTATGTCAAATCCCAAATATTTAGAAAGCAAATGTGATTTCTGTTAAATATGATTCTTTCAGCTAATCTCAAACCACAAAACACTTAGACATTTTATTTTTTTTTAAGTCACAACTGTCTTTTTTTGAGGTTCTGACTGAAGATTTTTCATTGAGTGATTTATAGCTCTTCTCTCCCCAAAATCAGACTAAAGGTATCTAGGAATCTGTGCCAGATTAGCAACAAAATCCTCCCCCTCTCCCCAAGCACCTATGACCCATTTATTACTACCTATTTCCCTCCTTTTCATCCTTCCCCCCTCCCCCCCCTTTAGTCACAATGGTTTATCTTTTTCTCTCTGATCAATACAGTTGTAACGACCAAACTTTTGTCTGAGTCCATTCCCTCAGGCTATCTTCACAAACTCAACCTCTCCTGACGGACTCTATAGCAATTATTTCCAACTAGTTAAGCTCAGAAATTCTTACTTTTAATTAAAATATGCATTAGTGAAACACACTGACAAAACAAGCACACCTCTTTAAATTTCATTTTGAAACCAGAATTATGATGTGTATCAACAACAAAATATGGTCACACAACCAAATTTCCAAGAGTATTAAAGCTTTTGACCTTTTTTTAAATGAGTTATTCTCTAAGCTTTCTGAAGTGGCACTGACCGCATTCTCAGTACTCACCTTCTGTTGACACACCGTCAGCTACTTGTATTTGTGTTTTTTGCAGAGAAGATTTGCCTGTTAAGATGTGTCAAATAAGCCTTCAACCAGTGTAGACAGGGAAGAAAAAGGTAGCAGAAATGATAGGAGGAGTAAAGTGCCTCCATATTATGTAAAACACCACAGGTCACATACCAGTTCTCATGACAGATGGTGACCTCGTGATTGGCAGGTGGTAGTGAAAAGGGGACCTCAGTATTTACGGAAGTTAATGGAATGCTCCATGGACCATTTGTGCTGGACATGCTGGTCAAAGCTGCTGTAAAGCCATCACCATTGTGCACTGGAAATCTTCCACCACAGTCCATGCCAATTGCTCTAGACAACTCTTTTCAGGAGCCACTGGCAAAGGGGAATTATTTGGACACGTTGGGCCCGAGTACTCAAAAAGTACTGTGATTCCGACAGATATTAAAGTGTGGGCCAAGAGATATGCTTTGAAAGGCAAAGCATCCCCTCCTGCCTTGGACACAAGAGGTGCATCACCATCAAATCTTGACCTTTGTAAGTTCAGTACTTGCTCTTAAATGGATCACTGCTTGCTCCCAGTTTGCCAAGTACGATGAAAATATTAAGATTCCAAAGGTTTGTTTTGTCAAGCAGACATTTTTGGTGTTGACAGGACAACATTTTAGATGGGAGATCGTTCCTTCTTGAAAGGGTCTCCC
This sequence comes from Aptenodytes patagonicus, assembly GCF_965638725.1. Taxonomy (NCBI): domain Eukaryota; kingdom Metazoa; phylum Chordata; class Aves; order Sphenisciformes; family Spheniscidae; genus Aptenodytes; species Aptenodytes patagonicus. The sequence continues at coordinate 38,537,862 of NC_134952.1, forward strand.
TTTCAGTAACATTAAAATCAAGCAAAGAGCACAGTAATTTCTTTAGTATTTATCCTTCAGATAAACCATGGTATGGCAAAACAAGGAAAAAAATCTAGAGAATACCGTCAGGGACCCCAATATCCTCTATGTTCTCCTCTCTACACCATGGCAAACCAGGTAAATGTGATGTCCTGTCATAACAACAATTCCACCAACAGATTATGTAACTTCCACCTAAATAATAGAAATATTTATATTGCACAATATACACTGAATTTTTATTCCAATCCACAATTTCTTATTTTTATGTGTTACTTCCTTGTCACTGTTACCTAACCTTTTAATATTTTCAACCTTCACACTTCTGTATTTATAAACACTTAGTCCCTATTTATATTTCTTTTCATAATCTATGTTAAGATTTGTAGTTTTTTCTTCTTAGCCTAACCATTTACTGTAATAGAGGACCAAGACCCATCTGGCACCAATTTCATACAATTATCTTCCCCATATTAGATCTGATCAGCTGTTAAATCTAATCATTTATATCTCTCTTCTTTTAAAAAACTTTTAGTATAACTTCACTGCTTATATATTTCAGAATTTTACAATAAAGTGCAGATAACTAATTTGTAGAGTAAATAGTTTGTTCTTGCGCTATTCCTAATTAATCTCTGCTTTATTCATATGTGCAGGGCACAAACAAAATCTTGAAATTCTTAAGAAAACATAGCAAGAGTTTCCAATTTTTAGGAAAAAAGACAACTTTAAAGGTGACAAAGATAATTCAGGGTCAAAAGAGAGCAACAGAAAATTGAGATTTTGGCATGTATCTTATTGAAATATCTATAAAATTAAAATTTTCGAGTCAGATAACATTAATCAACAAGATAATTTAGAAATGGTAGTAAATGCAATCACTATCGTTTTGAAGTGATTGAAGGACTATAAACAATAGCATGGTACACTAAGAGCAAAAATTATCTCATATCAACAGTTTATTAATACAGTACTCCAGTCTAAAGAAATATATCCATAAAGATGTGAATTACACACAGAACAAAGTACAGGAAACAACTATTTGCTCATTAGGGAAATTAAGCAGTGCATATTGTGTAAGTACCAACAATATTCTAAGTCCTGGTATCATTTGATTATTCAAACACTGTGTTTTCATGTAAAAAAAAAGTAGCAGAGACATAAGTATTGCAACAATAATGCCCTTCTAATACGTTCATACTAAGTTCTGTCATTCAAAGCAACTTGTGACAAGAAAGCCTATCACTCGTAAACAGGTATTCTAAAATTTGGCTCTTTTACCTGATCATTTTTATTTTTGTAACAGTCCGTACTTTTACTCACTGCTCAAGTGCTAACCAGGCAGGAGAACTTGGATATACCTCTAACCCAAACCATCACTAATAATACCATCTGTTTGCAAATTCAGCAGCGTGAACATTTTGAACAAACACTCAAAGCAGGGCTTTCTACTTTCTGCAGTTGTTCCTTGCACTCCTAACTGAACCAGGTCCCTGTGACCCACTTTAAACAATATTGAGAAGGACTCTAATAAAAAGCAATGCCAAGGTATAAAAGATGACAATCAGGATTGTCAGAAGAGGCCAAAACAGGAAAGAAAAGAACAAAACAAAAAAAACAACCTGTAGTTTGATAGGCTTGCAACAAAGGATAACAAGAAATTTGGGTTGGATATCGGTAATTCAGAACTGCATTTAGAAAATAAGATGCTTTTATTAAAGTGTTTCATTTAGTGGAAACAATGCTTTCAGAGTGAGAAGTTGGTATAACAGAAAGACATTGACACAGTCTAGGTAGATCTGTTACTTGTATTATGGAAAGTATTTTTGATACTGTCATGCCATGTATACACATTGAGATTTTCGCCCTGATATACCCTGATATCAGGTCTATACTCACACACTTTAAGTAGGAGCACATTTTTACATACTGTTCTTTCTTAAGTTCTTTCACACAAAGATCAGCAAAGATCTCTAAAAATCCCTCTGTGAATCAGAAATCCAAAACACCTTTGCAGTATTCTTCAGTTTTCATTGTGAAAAGGTGTGACATTTTAAGTTAAATTCAGTAAAAAACAGGACCATGTGCTACTGACCTGCTAGGGTTTTGGTTCAACTTGGCTGTACATTGCAAGTGGGTTTGACTGAGCAGGCATTATGTAAATGGACAGACTTAAATAAAAGGCAGCTCTCGTGTATTAATCCAAGGCCTGGGGTGCTTTCAGAGCAGGCTGGAGACAATCCCAGACACCTGGCTTTTGAAAGACCACTGAGGGAATATGCAAGGGGAGAGGGGGAGGGAAGGTCGGTAAAAGCAGACTGAAATGAAAATTAACTAAAATCAAGCCTGTCTTAAAGCATCTGGGTCAGCAACCTTGAAAAAGTTTCTTTTTAGTTGTCAGATGCTGAAATATACTTCTCTATCTTAAAGACACAAAATGCTTTCCAAAGCAACACGTATTTCATACTTCAGGATTCAGCAAGAAGTACTACCTGGAAACAAGAGATGTTTTTAACTATAGGTTCAGAATGCATTTTGCCTTGACAACTTCAATATTTACAGTCTCTACCTTGGCGTGGTTAAGCCTCTCCGAAAAAGAGTCAAAAGCAACTGTGCCATTCGAATTGTGGAGATGCAAATCTGAAGAGCAGAAACTTGTCTATCAATTGGAAAAGCTACTGCTACATAATCATGAACAACTAGGGGTTTAAGCTAGACTGGACAAATAAAACATCAATATAATCAGGTATCCAATACTCAGTTTCAGCTGTCCCTTCTGTCTTCCTGAACCAGAGCCTAAAGCAGGTTTCTCCATAAACTGCTTTTTAAAAAAAAAAAAAAAAAAAAAAAAGAAGAGAGATTAAATTTATTTTCTCTTGGATTCTTTCTCCTCTTACAGTTATTTGTTCTCTTTGTGATTTTTTTGTTTAGGTGTTTTTCTTGAAACTCCTGAAGTAGGAACAGACAGAACATCTGCTACTTCTTCTTTCCATGATTTTCTCTTCCTCAAACTTATTACACAGTCTCCTTACCTATAGGCTTCTCTATGTTACTTCCCTTCCATAGAATTGATTTTCAGTTGTTTATCCCTTTTTAATAAATTCCTGACTCCTCCTTCCTCCCAATCGCTTTGCTGTTGTCTTCTCACTTAGCCCGCACACCTCCTTGACTCCTCCTTCCTCCCAATCGCTTTGCTGTTGTCTTCTCACTTAGCCCGCACACCTCCTACGTATTCTTCATCTGATGCAGACATTTGGTTGCCTGTTTGGTTCTCCCCTCTAGCAGCTCTGGGGAAGCAGCCAGTGAACATATATGTTAGCTCCTGACCAACACGCCAACCAGCACCCTAGCAGCTCTGCAACAATCACAGCATCTCCTGCCTCCCAAATAGCTATCCCAAAGCCAACAACTTCAAAACCAATGAAAGGACAAGTGAGAAGCTACCGTGGAGAGAGGATGTTGATGTCAGTAAAACGAAACTTTTGGAAGCCTATCAGAACTACCTGATGCATTTGCCATCCCTCAACTATTAGCTTGTTATGGGAAAAGGGTGCCACCTGGTGCCCAATCCATCTTCCTTTAGTTAGTCACCTAGCTTGCTCTTTTCGTTTTTCTGTCCTTTGTTCTCCAGAAGTTGGCCTACTTCTCTACCATGAGTCCCCAAAACTTAACATACTCCTATAATCTCTTAATCCCATGCAAGTTTTCAGACCTTGAAAGGTTTTCCAACTTATTATACCCTGAAAGGAACAACAAAAATACAAGTAATGCCACAAACAAACCCCATACACCTAAACAAGTTACCAAGAAGGAAATTTCTAGCTTGCTTATCCAACAGGGATCCCGTATAAATCAACCGGAAGACTTCTTGCTCAGTAATTAATTAGACAGTAGGGCCAGGATCATGTGTTGCCTCAAAGGATGGGGCGAGAGAAAACAGAATCACTAGATCTTTGCTCTAGAAAACCTTTTTAAAAAATGAAACATTTTTCCTCTGTTATTTTGCTCTTGAGCTCTACTACACCACATCCAGCAAAACACTGCTTTTATTTCCTATGATGCTGCTCACTGCTACGCTAACACAAATAAAAATGAAGGTACTTATATTCTGATTCCTTGAGATGGATATTTAATAATTTCTTGTCTGTACAGGATGCTTTGCCTTTGTAACTACATAAAATATAAGGATCATACTGAGTCCAAAGGGGAGTTTCTGTCTCTTGTTTATCACATGAGAAAAATCCCGGATGATTATTTTTGTGGAGATCTGCAATGAATAATAATCCATAGGAAGTGCCCTAATTAGCTGCAAGACCCTCTGAGACTGCTTCTGAGTTGCGGAGGAGATACTTTTTGCCCTTTTCTAATTCCAAGCATCCAGTTGAAATCCAGGTTTACGAGATGTGAATGCTTTCTATTATTCTAGATTTTCACATCTCTCTGCTTCCCTCAGTCAGCTCAGTGGCTGTGGCCTAGAAAATTCACATCGGCTCCAATGACTGGCAACTCCGATCTTCTGAAACTGTTTAGTACTAAATACAATATTCATATGTTTGGGTAAGACGGTTAAAGGAACAAAAATAAAATCCTTCCTTTTATTTATTTCAAAATGGAATTCATACTTCATTTGTCACACTGAATTGAATCACTTTTTTTTTTAGACTCTTTTCAATTTAAAGACAAAACATTTCCAAGTATTTATTTATACTTAGACCAGTCTTTGTTGTAAAGCAGCTGCATATTTTGTGCCATTTCTACATCCATTTTCTAACTACAGCACCTTGAGTGAAAATGGGAATATATTTGACTTTTGTTTTTATTAGTATATTTGGGTTGCAAATGAACTTCAACCCAATGATGCCAAAAAAGGTGCTTTTTAAACCAAGGTTTAAAGTAGCCTAGATGCAAAAAATAAAAAAAATACACTACTCTGTTATAAGCAAGATTATTTTCCCTTTTGTTTTGATAATTAAAATATTTTATTGATTAGTTACATTTGGGGGGCGGGGGGGGAGGAGCCAAACCACCAAGGAAAATTCTACTTTTCCTACTGCTATTCGAGAGATTAACACTAAGTTAACAGTAATTTTGTTAGAGCTTTCAACAGTCTTTCACTGAGGCCTTAGCATAATGGTATTTAACAAGTGGACATGTGCAAATAAAACATTTTCAAGTTTCTACACGTGTGTTCTATATTTTAAGCTTTTAATTCTGTATTATGCATATATTTACATACTTATACAAATAGTATTGAGTTCTATAATTACATGTAATACCTGCATATACAAGTATTTATACACACACAATTATACATGTAATAATACACACTAAATATACTGTTCTTACAAGATACTTTAAAAACATGCCAGATATATCAATACGATTGCTCTGAAAAAAATTAAAACAGAATTAAGAACTGTACCATACTTATTCTTCTAAAATAGAATGTCTAGGAAGGTGAATACACGTTAACTCACATGATGCACCTGCTAAATTTAACAGAAATACCTAAATTTTTTGAGTGTTGTAGGGCGGGTAATTGCAAAAGTAGAGAAGGAACCGAAAAACCCATTCCCTAAAACTGAGGCAATTCCTGCCTAGTCTAAAGTACATATTCCTTTTTAAACGTCAACATCCAAATATCTCTTTCCTAGTTGTGAAGTCATTTATCCCTCCCAGTCAGACCATAGAGCTTCCAAAAGACAAATATCCATCAAGTACGAGGCTGTTTACTGTTCATTTATTCAATACCTTAAAAAGTGCCATTCTCTGTGCTCTGATTAGTCATAATTACCTGACCTATAGACTGATGAAACGATCAGCAGAGGACAAGATGAGCCCTTTTATGAAGCAAACATATAAGAATCTTAACATTACTAATATAGATGAAATTTAAACTAGAACAATGTTACTAGCAAGTAATATTTTACACTACTGCTAGTTGTGATATCTGCAAAAAATAAGCTGGGTTGGACTGGAAGTGAGAACAGAAGCTCTGCTCCCTATTACTCCACTGCAGCTAATAACATGCCAGACTCTCTGCATTTCTCTCTTGTGTAATGCTATTCCCATAAGGAAATCCATAGGCAGAGCTGACAGAAGAGTCCTTGGCAGGGCAACTTCTTTAGAAATGGCAGCCAGCCACATGCGAAAGACAGAAGACACAAGACATTCGGGTGGGCGTTCAAAAAATACCCATGAACTATTATAACAACTTTTAACAGGCAATAATATTTGTGTGTAAATTATGAGATTTACTATATATCCATTCATTAAAATTGAAGGATTAGTATTTCCACACTCATAGTTCCCAGTTATATTTTATGAAAGCTAGAGCTTTAAAATTAATTTTGAAACAAAAATGAAAAAAAGCTAAGAATCAAACAGCAAATATTGTTTGCCAAGAAAACCCAAAGCATTGATTTTTTCCTAATAATCTAAAAAACCCAAGTCCAATATAAAACATTTTTCTGTATCTTCTTAATACAACACATAACAAGCATCAGTGAAAACACTGCTTCAGTCACTTGAAGATTTACACAGTCTGTAATATAGTTGACTAATAAGATTCTATTATAGCTACTGACTGAATACATCTAAAAGCTTTTTTTTTTAAACTTGGAATAAGATCAAAATGCTTGCACATTTCAGATTGCGATTAGACACAATAATTATATGCTAAACTAATTACTAAACTAAAGCAAAACCTGACTTACAACTAATTAAATTTTATTGCATGAAAATAAAGCATAGTCCTGATTTAACACGGGGCACAGCTATAAATGTTTACGAACTCACCAGTCTGTATTTATTTCAAGCAAAATGTCTAGGTCAGACTGACAAAGTCGGAACATGGCATGATTTGGACAATGACTAGCCAGCTTTATAAAGTCAATATGCAAGATGATAAAAATCAGATCAACATTCCTAAAATTGTTGCTTATACTGCTAAGAAGCAAACCTAAATGAGAAATTCCCCATTAACATCCTATTTCATTTTCATATAGATCTTCATTGCAGTTTTACAACAAGGATCAGGTTTAAATTTCAGAAGTAGATAAGCAACTTTTGAGCTTAAGTTCAATTATCAAGGCTTAGAGCTCGATCTTTTTTAAAAGCTTATTCAGACCTATAAAGATGCTGACAGGAAACTTCCACTGAATACAAAGTTAGATATTTTAGTTTAAAATCCTACTCCTTGCCCAGCTCTTATATGGCAACGGTATTTTTAATTTTAGCAGAACACTAGCATGCTTGTACAAGCCTGAGTAAATAAATCAATGCTTCTAGCAGAAGAGAGCAAAGCAAGAGGATTTAGACATCAAGAAGGAAGGGTGAATATGATCTCAAACCGCAGAGAAAATGGGGGTTGAAAGAACCAGCTGCAATCACCAGACACTGAAGTTAAGTAGGAACAACCTATAGGTTTCTCGTGGTTTTACAGACTCTTTACAAGAGTACTGAAAAGTGTTGTTCTCATTTTACTATTACCAATCTATTTATCCTGAGTTTATACCTCTGCTAAATTTTTTCCTGCCCTCCTCCCCTTAGAAACCAAGGGCACCACTACCATACCAACATTTGCTTGTGTGCTTGTTGATCCTGTCACAAAATCCCAGATTTCTTAACAAATGATGCAACAGTTTAGAGATTTTTCTTAATGTAACAATTTATGTGACAGTTTAAGATTTCATTAAAGAATAAAAAACCAGTAAATATCCTTCACAAAGATAAAGATGATCTCAAAGGCTCAAAACCTAAATGCAAACTAAAAACTTTCCTGTGCCCCACTTCAGTTCTGTCCCATCTACTCCTACCAATCACATAATCTCCATGTGTAAAATGGCCGACGCTGTCCACCCGTTCAAATCACGTACCTCTAAAATCAGCTTCCTACCAGAAATGTCTTGTAAGTATATAAATGTTTTAGGACATGACAATTATGAAAAGTATCTTGCCTCCCCCCATCATGTAAAACTTCTCATCAGATAGCACAAAAATAAAATGACAGAATGGAATAGCGAGAGGAAGGGACTAGCATTTAAACAGTTTTATGAGCAGCATAGTTGATTAACCCTGGTTTGCTACAGGTATCTCCAGTCTTTTCTTGTCTCTCCATATAGCTCATGCTATAGGGAACTGTTCAGGTGGCTTGGTAGAGGGGAGATACCTTGACTCATAAACATTATGGGAACTCAGTGCCTTTGGAATCTTTTTCCAATTCTGTTTGTTTTAAATTGGCTAACACGTTCAAATTATTACAGCAGGACTGATGCACACATGGTAGGATCATGTAAACTATGATCTAAAAATATAAAGAGGAGGTAAAAATATAGGAGCTAAAAATATAGGAGCTAAAATATAGAAGGAAATAACTAAAAATATAGGAGGAAATAACAAGCTCAGGGAAGACTAAAGCAGATGAATAAAGGAAAAGAGTAGATATTTGAGAAGCAAAACATCATACGGAATGAAAAAAACAAGGAGGAATAGGAAAAAAAAACAGAAAAATATAAGAAAAGCAGTAACTTAACTGCTTCACTTATACCTATGCATTCTGCTTGCATATGCTTCCTGTGTTTTATCACATTTCACCAATAAACATGCTGGTTTTGTCTGAGCAGAAGGAAGGCATCTAACTATTGAATAAGCAGGGAAGTTAATAAAGCAGATATTCTGAAACAATTTTATGCATCGAGGTACTTGTATAACAATCTTTTAAATATAACCATGATCCCCTCCCTATTGAAGATTTTCATCAACTTGGTTCAACTTAAGTTATTTGCAGCAGACAGAAACCACAAGGGGCTTGCTACCTTAACTTCAATTTCCTAAAAAATGTTTACTTTCTTCCAGATGGCAAGATTAAATTACATAAACACTGTCAGCAAGCTGAATCCTCAAATGTATTCATTTCCACCACAGAAGCTTCAAAACCATCTATAATTTTGTTACTGATGTTTGGAAACAGCTGTAGCTGACATGGCTATGTGTTGTATATGTCAGCGTTAAAGGATTAAATATTCTTAACCCCCAGTGGAACAAACCTGCTCTATTAGCAAGACATAGTGTAAGGTGCTTCAGAGACTATTACTACAATAGAGATGTCTTATTAGTTCATTGATAAACAAAAAAGTTAAAGATGCTGTATTTGGCTTTCCTCTGAAGAAATGCTGGGGGAGGGCTGGAATTTAAGACATACTGGTATTTTTAAATATCACATGGTTTGAGGGACATATTAAGCTTACTTTGTGGCTATCAAAAAAATCTTTTTTTAGATAATTTTATGCAATCTTAAAATAATGACACTGTGCAGTTCTACAATACAAACTTCAGAAAACATAAAAATATCTTTTATGTTCCATTTTCTGTGTGTGCTTATATAAAAACATAATTTATACAAACAGTGTATCATATGAGTAAATCGAAGTGCATACTTATGAATAGTCTTCCTTGGGAAGGGTCCCTGATATGACTGAGTGCCCCGGGTACGTTACTGAAACCAAGAACTGTGCTGATAGGAGTTGTAGCTCCCGATATCTTCACCTAAGTCAAAAAGGTCAAAGGTCAGGAATCAGTTGCAAAGCTGTCTACTCAGTCTTGTGGTTAGAGTACTGATGAATGGAGTGACAACTTATCATCATTAGGAAAAAAAACAAGCAGCCTGATACAGCCAGGAAGGAAGGTGGCCATTCCACTTTGCTGCGACAGACACCTACCCACTTACTTGCGATCTCAGTGGGGCTGAGGGAGCAAGAACAGCTCCAGCTGTAATTGTGAACGGAATGAAAGGCAGCATCTTCATAAAATTATCTTACATGGATTACAGAAATTAATAAAGCTGTGGCTTTTTATACACACACTCTACACATACACACTTTCTGTACACTGAGCACATACACAAGTCTCAAAGCCCTGTTCTATACACATTCCTGACCCTACTATTTCGTGGCATTTTCACATTAAGGTGAGCAGAGGATGACACTTACAAGTAACGTTGCATTTTCCTTGTCTACATTTAAGAGACTCTCCTTTGTAAAAAGTGCCCGATCCTAAATTGTCCACATCAATGGGAGCCTTCTCTCCGGCTTGAATGGGAACAGAGGTAGGTCCCATTGCTGTGGAAAAATGGGAAGTGGAAGGAAAAACTGCGTATGAGCAACATGATTCCTGGTACCTTACTGGACTGTGGTGGGTTGACCCTGGCTGGGCGCCAGGTGCCCACCAAAGCTGCTCTATCACTCTCCTCCTCAGCTGGACAGGGGAGAGAAAAATACAATGAAAGGCTCGTGGGTCGAGATAAAGACAGGGAGAGATCACTCACTAATTACCGTCATGGGTAAAACAGACTCGACTTGGGGAAATTAGTTTAATTTATTACCAATCAAATCAGAGTAGGATAATGAGAAATAAAAACTAAATCTTAACACACCTTCCCCCCACCCCTCCCTTCTTCCCAGGCTCAACTTCACTCCTGATATTCTCTACCTCCATCCCCCCAGCAGCACAGGAGGACGGGGAATGGGGGTTGCGGTCAGTTCATCACATGTCGTCTCTGCCGCTCCTTCCTCCGCAGGGGGAGGACTCCTCACTCTTCCCCTGCTCCAGCGTGGGGTCCCTCCCACGGGAGACAGGTCTCCACAAACTTCTCCAACGTGAGTCCTTCCCATTGGCTGCAGTTCTTCACTAACTGCTCCAGCGTGGGTCCCTTCCACGGGGTGCAGTCCTTCAGGAACAGACTGCTCCAGTGTGGGTCCCCCACGGGGTCACAAGTCCTGCCAGCAAACCTGCTCCAGCGTGGGCTCCTCTCTCCATGGGTCCACAGGTCCTGCCAGGAGCCTGCTCCACCGTGGGCTTCCCACGGGGCCACAGCCTCCTTCAGGCATCCACCTGCTCCGGCGTGGGATCCTCCACAGGCTGCAGGTGGATATCTGCTCCACTGTTAACCTCCATGGGCTGCAGGGGGACAGCCTGCCTCACCATGGTCTTCACCACGGGCTGCAGGGGAATCTGCTCCGGTGCCCGGAGCACCTCCTCCCCCTCCTTCTTCACTGACCTTGGTGTCTGCAGAGTTGTTTCTCTCTCATGTTCTCACCCCTCTCTTCGGCTGCAATTGCTGTTGCACAGCAACTTTTTCCCCCTTCTTAAATATGTCATCACAGAGGCGCTACCACCGTCGCTGATGGGCTCGGCCTTGGCCAGCGGCGGGTCCGTCTTGGAGCCGGCTGGCATTGGCTCCATCGGACATAGGGGAAGCTTCTAGCAGCTTCTCACAGAAGCCACCCCTGTAGCCCCCCCGCTACCAAAACCTTGCCATGCAAACCCAATACATGGGAATTCTGTGAAAAACTAGATGATGAATTAGGGCTACCCTAGAGAGTTCAGCATTTCAGCAGATCATACGGAGAGCTCATTGGTTTTAGTAATACTAGAGATATTTTTTCCTTGCAGATGGCACAGCATTTTTTCCTCTTAAATATTTCCTGAGGTACATTTTAAATTCAACATGTTTTTTCATTAGACTTTCATGTCTTCCCTTTTTCCCTTAGTTTTCAATTCAGTTTTCGCTATTACAAGAAAAGCTCTCCTGTTTGTCTGCTGCTACCCTCCACTGAACACTTCCAACACCTTTCAGAGGGCTGCATGATAGGGAGGAGTAAGACACTCACCTTTTCCCCCCTTTCGAGCCCCACAGGCATTGCCAAACCCATGTAATTCCAAATCTAAATGAGAGTTAAGATTTCATTTCCTCACTTTAACACATGAAGATCCAGGCTGTTCCTTTTGTCCCATCAATTTAGGGTATGCTCTGGCAGCAGAGACACTGAAAGCCATATTCTGGGGCATCGAAAAGAACATCAGCGGGAACAGACTGTTCCATCAATTTCACCACCACTTTCCCACAGATGCAAGCTGTTCAGTGCCCTGCCATTGGGAGAAAGCTGTCCTGTGGCAAAGTGCTATAAAAAGTATAATCACTATGATAAAAAAATAAATTAAATCTTCCTTAACTTATTTGAAATTTGGGGGTTTTTGCACGTCTGACATGTCATATCCCAACTGTAATGCACAGTAACAATTTGGAGGAAGAAACAGGGTAGCAGAGTAGTGGAACAGCTATCTATAAGATTACTAGTTTTCTTTGTAAATGTTTATATGCTTATGTAATTGCTTGCATGCTATATGAATAAGTAGAAATATCTTCTTAGTGACATAATACTCTAAAAAGAATAAGCTGGTGATTTACAAAGACTAACTTTTTTCTTTTCAAATCCAATAGAACCCTGTATCATATATTTCTGCAATCTAAGGTAAAAAATGATTTTTACACACAGTATTTTGAAATAGAAAAATGCAGACTCTGCAGAAGGCACAGGCAACCTGATTTACAAAGAAAACAGCATATAAAATGACCCCTGTATCAAAGTTAGAGCAGATGCACACTTGCAAGGTCACTCTACCATCGCTGTTCAGACTAGGTCAGCTTTTGAAGACATATTACTTCAAGCACGGTTGTTACCCTGACACAGACCTCACAGGCATATGCCTACCTTCACACTAGACAGCTTAACTAAAACGTCCTTATTGCTTAAGAAGGACACAGTATCCTACACTGAGAGTCCAATACTTACATACATACGCAACAGCAATTTCAGTTGGCAGATACTCTCACGTTCAGACTTTTGAGTTACTAAAACAATCAACTAGGCGAACACCTCAATTCCTCACCTCGGGAGGAAATCCTTCCATTTCACTAAAATCGTGCGGACTGGGCTGCATCATTATGATTCACATGGATGTCAACAGATACAATCATCTGGTCCTCAAATCTGGCAAAGTCTGAAAAACCATCTAATATAATTGCTTGGCATCAGTACCAGAACTGTACTACTTCTCCTGCAGCCCACTGCATTTATTAACCCCATGCCAACTGAGCAAGCTTTTGCCTCCGTCCTGAACACACCCACTCCTTGTGCAATAGCAGTAAGAAACTCCAGCTCCAGGAGTTCATTGTGCGGAACGCAAAGCCCCTCTAGGCACTTCAAAGTCTAAAATGAGAAATAACAACTACAATAGCTAAACAGGATCACTAGGTATCACGTGTTTTCCAGAAACGTATTATTACATTAAACATTTCAGCAATGCTAAATGCTAAAAACTCTACAGTCAGACAGATGTTCTGTACATCACTTCAACATAAGAAGTGCACATGGAAATGAGAAAGCAGTAAAAAAATGACACTAAAAAAATAGAGAAAAGCATAAGGATTTAAATCAAACTGACATTGAGCCAGAATAGCCTACAAAAGTTAAGCTGAAAGGGCCACAAAAATAATCTAGCCATCCTTATGAACAAATCAAAACCAACCATCTCAGACATGTACCACAAATCATTAGTGATCAGCTGACAGTAGAAGAAAGAGAAAGGACATTTCTTAGAACTGAAATTCAATTTTCTGACTCTTCTCTGGAGGACAATGCATTCATTCCAGTGCCTTCTGAAGAGTGACCTACGGACCAAAGCAATACACAAAGCTGCGGTTCGTGATTCTCTTCCTAAAGACAGCTTAAAAATCTTACTTCTCTAATCTTACTTTTCCAAGTTGCTCCAAGGACATTGCATAACTGAAATCAGAGGAAAGGTGATGGATGAAACATTCTCTCTGTTAAAGTAAGCTGTCCTTATTCTCACAAAGCACAGGAGACTTTGGAGACTAAGTGTTTTAAGTACTAAATGAGTATGCCTTTTTCATCTCAGTTGTTGTCTGAGAACTTTCTAAACATACAATGAATGCATCACCCGATCAGGAATTCTCAAAAGACATTTTTCCCCTGTGGAACAATAAACCGTTCTGGTGAGCTGCATCCTCCATCCCTAGCCTTTTCACACAGAGAGGTGGAAGAGAGGTGACAGACGCAGAGAGGTGGAAGAGGGGTGACAGACGCAGATTACAGACCTGAAGATGCTGAGTGCTGCATGCAATCTTCCCCTGGCTCCAGGGGAGTACCACTCAACTGGGAGCTCAACTGCCTCCATCCAGCTTCTTTTACCCAAGCACAGCTCAGCCACTGTTTGAAACCAGGTTAACATTAACTACTCCAGTGAGTAAACTGGTAAGAGAGGGTAAAAACCAATTAGGACTCAACAATACGCACACAGACTAGAACACCATCTGCTCAGCCTGGGTTCACAAGACAAAAAGGAGAAAAATTCCAGAACTATCATTGTTTTATTAGACAACACCATTTTTTTCTTCTTTTGAGTAGGTAACTCAGACTGGTTCATGGGTGGAACACACTGCTCTAAATCATTATCTTTTCTTTCGACGCGCCCTTACAGAGAAGCATGCTCAGGCTTCAAATATTGTCAGTATCTTTACCTTTCTAATGTTTCCTTTCCTTGATAACTACCTCATCTATGAGACAACATCAAAATTCTCTTAAGTTGCAACTATAAATATAAAAGTAAGCTTGTGATCCAGAAAGGAAACCTAAGAAATTCTTTAAAAATTTAGTATTTAAATTAAAAGTTAAGTACTTCTTACTACTAGTAGATTCTAAATCATATAGAAATACGTTCATATAGTTGTTAAAGCACATTTTTATACTTTTGAGGGAATGGAGGGAGATAAAGTTTAATTTTACACTCATTTTAACTGTGATCTATACAAATCTGTCAAGTCAACTACCTAATAACAGTTCTGTAACACCAAAACAACACACTTCTATTACCCAAATTAAAGGATGTTCCCAGTCAGTGGCTAGATACAAAACATTTCACCTCAATGACTTTTTCATCTTTGGTTCATAGCTTTATAGGGTAAGATGCAACTAAGAAAAAAGCAACAAATCTACATTCAGAAGGTGCACTGTGCACCTTCATGGGAACATTTTTGAGACTATTTAATTTAAGGCCATGTCTGTGCTACCACGTGCAGTTAAAAACATTCACTGTTTTCACTGATGGCAGCAGCAAGAAACTCATAGTATTAAAATGTGTGAGCTGCTGAGACTGTCACCTAAAAACATTAACAACATGGTTAGTCAGCACCTCATTTCTTCAAATATAGCCAGCAAAGCTTTGCAAGGAAATGTAATCGTACTGGAATTAGGAAGCAGCAGTGGTGGGTGATTTTCAAACCAAAGGAATTGAATGAAAATGTCTTCCGCTTTGAAGCATGGCCGTATTTGAGGATGAGCAACTCAAAACCACAGCTTGACACATTATCTTCATTCTATACACAAGTATGTTTGACTGCTTCCAGAAAACTGTAAGACAAATTAATGCACCAAGTAAAAATTATGGGCAAGCCAAAAATAAGCCTATAAAGAATATGAATCATCTTCCATACAGCCTAATTAGAAGTCAGGTTATATGAGGGCTCTACTCTAAGTTCTTGTGGTCCTACGAGCAAATCATCTTTCATTGCTTCAGTGTTCAGGTCTGTAAAATAAGGGTAAACTTCACAGGTTTTATCACACCTAATAAACTCCAACAGTGACTTTTATTCATGAACTACTTAAAAGGGTTTGTAGTGACAGTTGTGTTTCAACCTGGATGCAAGGGGGAACATTGTCACTGAGGATGAGGAAAAGGCTGAGGTACTCAATGCCTTCTTTGCCTCAGTCTTTAACAGGCAGACCAGTTATCCTCAGGGTACTCGGCCCCCCCAGCTGGAAGACGGGGACGGCGAGCAGGATGAACCCCCCGTAATCCAGGAGGAAGCAGTCAATGACCTGCTATGCCACCTGGACACTCACAAGTCTATGGGGCCGGATGGGATCCACCCGAGAGTGCTGAGGGAGCTGGCGGAGGTGCTCGCCAAGCCACTCTCCATCATTTATCAGCAGTCCTGGTTAACGGGGGAGGTCCCGGACGACTGGAGGCTTGCCAATGTGACGCCCATCCACAAGAAGGGCCGGAAGGAGGATCCGGGGAACTACAGGCCTGTCAGCCTGACCTCGGTGCCGGGGAAGATGATGGAGCGGCTCATCTTGAGGGCGCTCACAAGGCATGAGCGGGACAAGCAGGGGATCCGGCCTAGCCAGCACGGATTCATGAAAGGCAGGTCCTGCTTGACCAACCTGATCTCCTTCTATGACCAGGTGACCCGCCTAGTGGATGAGGGAAAGGCTGTGGATGTGGTCTACCTGGACTTCAGCAAGGCCTTTGACACCGTCTCCCACAGCATTCTCCTCGAGAAGCTGGCGGCTCACGGCTTAGACAGGTGGACTCTGCGCTGGGTCAAAAACTGGCTGGATGGCCGGGCCCAGAGAGTTGTGGTGAATGGAGTTACCTCCAGTTGGCGGCCGGTCACGAGCGGTGTTCCCCAGGGCTCAGTACTGGGGCCGGTCTTGTTCAATATCTTTATTGATGATCTGGATGAGGGGATTGAGTGCACCCTCAGTAAGTTTGCAGACGACACCAAGTTGGGTGGGAGTGTTGATCTGCTCGAGGGTAGGAAGGCTCTGCAGAGGGACCTGGACAGGCTGGATCGATGGGCCCAGGCCAACTGTATGAGGTTCAACAAGGACAAGTGCCGGGTCCTGCACTTCGGCCACAACAACCCCATGCAGCGCTACAGGCTTGGGGAAGAGTGGCTGGAAAGCTGCCCAGCAGAGAAGGACCTGGGGGTGTTGGTCGACAGCCGGCTGAACATGAGCCGGCAGTGTGCCCAGGCGGCCAAGAAGGCCAATGGCATCCTGGCCTGTATCAGAAATAGTGTGGCCAGTAGGAGTAGGGAAGTGATCGTGCCCCTGTACTCGGCCCTGGTGAGGCCGCACCTCGAATACTGTGTTCAGTTTTGGGCCCCTCACTACAAGAAGGATGTTGAGGTGCTGGAGCGTGTCCAGAGAAGGGCAACGAGGCTGGTGAGGGGTCTGGAGAACAAGTCTTATGAGGAGCGGCTGAGGGAACTGGGGTTGTTTAGCCTGGAGAAAAGGAGGCTGAGGGGAGACCTCATCGCTCTCTACAACTACCTGAAAGGAGGTTGTAGCGAGGTGGGTGTTGGTCTTTTCTCCGAAGTAACAAGCGATAGGACAAGGGGAAATGGCCTCAAGTTGCGGCAGGGGAGGTTTAGATTGGATGTAAGGAAAAATTTCTTTACTGAAAGAGTGGTGAAACATTGGAACAGGCTGCCCAGGGAAGTGGTGGAGTCCCCATCCCTGGAGGTTTTTAAAAGACGTGTAGATGAGGCGCTTAGGGACATGGTTTAGTGGGCATGGTGGTGTTGGGTTGACGGTTGGACTCGATGATCTTAGAGGTCTCTTCCAACCTCAATGATTCTATGATTCTATGACAGCAGTCATTCTGTTCTTACCGGGGGGAGACAAGCGCACACGCGTTTAGAGGGTGACCCCCAGGATACCTATGCATACAAGAAGAATCTGCTGAACTAAATCAGAAACACTGTGCTGCTGCCAACATGAGAAATAAGGAATTATTTTTTTTTAATCTACTATGTTTAATTTTGGAACTGTTTATTTTGCCGCATTATTTTCATTTTATATTTCTTCCCTTTGCACGTACAAAACCAGCCCCGTGTGATCCAGGACCACAATCTGACCCAAAGCTCAAACTGGCAACTGTTCCTCCAGAGAAAAAGGCAAAAGTCAGATCCAAAAAGGGACGTGCACACTCAAACTCAGATTCAGGCTAGGAAGTGTATATCCCTTACAAGAAGAAAGTGTCCAAATTTTGCCCGTCCTAGCTCTTTAATATATATGCATTTATGTTGTAGTTACATGTTCACTTTAATCCCATATAATCCCTTTAAAAAGTGCATTCCCAGTCGTTTTAGCAATTTCTTATTCCCAGCTTCAGCTACTGATTCCTTCCTCTTGCGTGCCAGAACTGTACTGTGGCACCATGAGACAGTTTGCAAATTGAGCTAGCAAAGACTAACTTGAAAAAAGGAAGAGGAAAATTAACTTCAGGGGGGAAAAAAAAAAAAAAAATTACCTTTCAGACAAATTCTGGCTCAGCCCAAAGGCGTACCAGTACTCGTGTCAGCAGCAGAGCAGTGGCAGGAATGAACGAAAAGGACACTTCTGGCAGATTAAAGGAAACTGTAAGTTTTCCCCTTCTCAGATGCACGCCCTAAGCATCAGGCTGCAATGACACATTCCCGCCTTCTTTGCCCTCTTCTGATCCAATGAATCTTTAAGTTCTTCATGGGAAGCAGAACAACTTCAACAGGAAAAATAAAAGCATCAGCATCATAACCTATAGCTAAGTGATGACGACCTTCTCCAGGAAAAAACAGGAACTGCCTCAAAACAGCAAGGCTGCACAAGGCACAAACGAAGTCCATCACAGGATGCAGAATTACCTGCTGTCACATCAGCTGGTACTAAAGGGTAGGGTTAAAGTGTGAAAACCCCCGTGATCCCCTTATATATCCATGTCTGGAAGGAGAAGTAGATGGGCAGAGGGAAAAGCTGCATCTCCTCTCTTTGCAACCCTGAAGTCCAGCTCTAAACGATCAGCAAAGACTTTGGGGAAAGCTGCATTATGAAATACAGTTCTCTTTCAGGTTTGTTTCTCAGACAAAACAATCAATTCCAGGTTACTCCTTCCTTGAAAACTTCTGAGAGGCACAAACCACCAACACAAGCATTTATAGCATTGACACTATACTGACAACATCTGTTGTTTTTTTTTTTAAAAACTTAAATACAGAAATGCATGGTCTAGAGAAATCAGCTCTCTTCTGTTCTCTGTAAACAAGCTCTGATTGCTGCGACATCCCTTCTGCTGCTGGTTGAACTCCTGGAGAATGACTGCAATTTGATTACAGAGCAAGGGAATCTCAGTATCATTGCTTTTCCTTCTATAAATCAGTATATATGAAAAAAACCCAACCATGTGGCCCTACTGTATGCATGCACACATACAGTTATTGGAGGGGGAAAAAAAAAAAAGAAGAAAAGTAGGCTTGTATTTCAATTTCCTCTCTTTTATTTATGGTTTCTCTTGGTCAGCCTAGTCCCAAAAGTTTTCTGCTGTGATGCTGAGCATGAAACAAAGCAGTGCACAGAGAGGAAAAACATGTTGCAAACCCATTCCTAGGAACTCCTTTTCACCTACATTCTCCTGGCTTATTAAATTACAAACACCTACAGGAGGTATGCTACTCCCTTTTTTAAAATAGTAAGCTGAAAAGGCAGTCCTATCCTCCTTATATTCCTGCCCTGCACCTACCACTACACTGTAGCTGCCTGCTGAACTGGGTCAGTGAGCTGACTACCAACCTGGTGAAAAATAAAAAATTTAAAAAAAAAAATTCTGAATGGTTATTTTTCCACTGCACTGCTGCTCTGAATTCAGTACATGGCCAAGCAAACAGCTGAGCTTATACAAGGGAGAGGGCAACAGAGCAGAGGACAGGCTGTAAAGGGTGCACAATGGCAATTTTTTATTTTTAAAGGAAGTACTGGCAGCTTATGAAAGCTTAAAATGTTAATCAGACCAAAGCCTTACTGTTTTTTAAGACGGTTATGAACAAGCATAGGAGAGACGAAAGAACAAGCAGTTCCTGCGCTTGTCACACAAAAATCGTATAACCCATCTTCTGGAAGTAGAAATTGGTATCTAACAGTTGTTTTCAGCCATCAAGGATAAATATAACAGGGCTGAGTGAAACAGTCATGCGAATGGCACAGTAAAGGAGGAAGAAGAAATATTAAGACCAAGCTTTCAGAATCCCTAGTGCTTTTGATGAAATTAAACTAAATATGTTGGTAATGTTATGAGGGGAAAAAAAGTCTACAGCCATTGTCTACTTACATTATTGAAAATATCAATGAGCTAGAAGAGTTTTAAT
This sequence comes from Aptenodytes patagonicus, assembly GCF_965638725.1. Classification (NCBI taxonomy): domain Eukaryota; kingdom Metazoa; phylum Chordata; class Aves; order Sphenisciformes; family Spheniscidae; genus Aptenodytes; species Aptenodytes patagonicus. Next base: position 38,557,708 of record NC_134952.1, read on the forward strand.
ATTTAAATGTACTTAACCCAACTTTTGCACATTTTCTAATTTAAAATCCTTTTAATTGCATGTAGCAGAAAGATTCAAAACAGCAGTAGATGCAGTGCTTATCAGTTACTCTGTTTATAACGAAATAATGCATAAACTTTTTTTTCCCCTGAAACAATATCAATCTAAGCCAGAGCTTAAAAAATATATATGAAAACTTCTACATATTTGCAGCAACATTCGTTTCTAATGTGCAATTCACGTATATTAATGTAGAAGTCAAGATCTTATTTTGACCTGGGGATAATACTCAACCTACAAATTGATAATGAAACAACCGTTTGGAAATATCTATAATGTGATTTCAGTTATAACAATAAAAAAATAAAGTAAAACTGAAAATAATTATTTTAGTTCCAGTTAAAGAAACCCTTAACATCCACACTATTTTTACAACGCTCTCATAGCTGTTGATGCAGTATTTATGAAATCCAGTCTGTTTAGCTTAGATCGCTAAACTGAGCCTACGCTTCAGGCATCTCACAGAGCAGCACTACTGCAGTAAGTGTCCAACTTTCAAAGCGATGGAGAGAAGGTCATGACATGCCTTAAAGACCTTCACAAAGATAACCTGTTTGGGTGCCTAACCTCAGGCAGACAAGATCCCTTGTAGGCCGTTTCATTTATTTTCCTCCACTGAGTGGGTATGAAACTGAAGCACTGCAGAAAAAGTGCTTCATAAGGCACCCGCCTTTAGGTTTCAGTTAACTGCTTGTGCTCAGTGGACTACAGCCCACACCGTTTCCAGTTCAGGTACCTAATTGCTGTTCAATTCCATGTTAAGTAAACGCTTTAGAATCCAATCTATAGATTGTAAGCGGTTTTACATCAATGTGATATCTGGTGATGTAGCTTCAGTTTAGGCATTTTGTGTTACACGTAAGCAGAGTCTTTTCACATCCAGAAAGTTGGGAGTTAGTGAACAATTTATTATCATTATTTATTTCATTAATGTTAAAAAACTCAGCATTGTAGCTTGTTACTCTTGTCCATTCTGTAACAAACCACATGAAAAAAAATAACTTTAGAAAAAAACCTACAGATTTGAGATTCTCATATTAAGTCAGTTAATATCATCTTTAATCCAGTCTCATAATAAAAACCTCAACAAAAAGCTGTTACACTGGGTTCCATACATGATGTTGCCCATAAACAGTAATGCTAGCTATTGTGCACTTTATATAAACCAGTAAACTTAAATTCTGTCAGGTTAACATTGTGTAATAATTAGCAGGTGTGTGTACTAAAATTAAGCTAGTTTTTTCTTTCTTAACATTTGAAGTAATTTCAAAGTTTCTAGTGCAGGGCAACTTACTACACCCAACAATGATTCTAGAGTTTGAAGTAAGTGCTGAAAAAAGATTTTTTAAAACAGATCTTTTTTGTGATTCATGTATAAAGAAAGAGGTAACTTCCAAAGGTAAAATAGTTCTTTTCAAGAAATACCTTGAAGTTTCTAACACAGAGGGTCCTCATTGTGCTTGTCCGCTCCCTATTAACTCATCAAGAGGATTTGTGGAACTATCTTATACAAGCAGGGTGGATTAAAAAAAAAAAAACAACCCACAACAAAACTTACCCCTACAACAGGTTATAAACCAGTAACATAAATTCATTAAAACTGATTAAAATGGGAATACTATGATTTTAATTCTGAGTTCATTAAACCAAACTGTTCTTTCAAATGTGGTCAACAGAATTAGCAGCGGCAACACTGAACTCAGATGTGATGCCCAACTAGTAAATTCAAACATCCCCAAGAAGGATCGCAAGGAGTGCAGCCAGCAGGCGTGGAATCGCAGAATAATTTAGGTTGGAGAGGACTTCTAGAGGTCAACTTGTCCAAAACCCTGTTTAAAGCAGGTCTAATTAAATCAGGTCTGTGCTAGTAAAAAGTCTTAACCTCTAAATCAGGCAGCTGGAAGCAAAGCGCTTATTGGGAACGGTCCAAAGAACACGTCCCCAGTCTTAACTGCAGAACCATGCCCAAGAATTGGCTGAGGGGGGAACATGAATCGGTACAGATCAAAACGCTGTAGGGACGCTCTTTAAGAGTTAAGCCATATAGATGACTGTGTCCCAGCATGTGGGAAAGTTACAGCCCAGTGTTTAATACGGTAGTATAGGCATAACCTCATCGTGCCCCTCTTTTGGACAAGTGTGCTCTTTTGTGTCGTCCAGCAAATAAACAGTCATTGGACTTGCTTATTGGAAATACTGGGGGCGGAGGGGTGGAAATTACCTTAAAATACATTTAACAATGAGGTTTGACTGAGGAGCAGAGTGCAGTCAGACTGCTCAATGCTTTATGGTCTCACCGTGAAGACCGAACGGTTCATTGAGTCATTTCTAGTCGAATATTTACTAAAAAACCACAATGCAAAGGTAGACTTATATCAAAGGTTATGGGTGGGGTGTGTAATCCCGTATCAAGAAAAAAAAAAAAAAAAAAAAGAGGAGAAAACATGCTGATTGTTCTCAAACTCTCCTCATCTTAAATAGACTATCCTCTGAAAGCAATGAGCCTAAGCCTCTATTCCACTGATCACAGGCACAATACCTATTCACTACACAATCTCATTGAAGTCCCTGGAACTACCAGCTGAATAAATTATTTAGAGATTTGCAGAATTAGACTCAAACACATCAAAACCACCCAATTTCTTATTTCTGTCCTAAACTCACACTTAAGATTTCAGAAGCCGAGTTCAAGAAAATCTGTATGCCCTATAACTCACATGATCGAAACATAATACTTGTAATTTTTAAGAAGAAAAACTGAGGTAAAAAAATTAAAATAAAATAGCAGAAAATACTGCTTTATTTGAAAAATAAGGCTTTCAAATGAAAAAATCAAGGTGATTCTACTGGCATTTTAACTCTCCCTGGATAAATAAGATCTGATACAATAACGATCACAGCAAGGCAACCAACACGAAAGTTTGCATCAAATAAGTAAATGCAAAATACTCTGCCCTAGATTGTTGAATGAATTTGAGTGAGTGTCGCCATTTTGACTGAATGAATTTGTTATTTTCGACCTCGGGAATTCTGCCTCCTGATGACGACATATTATGGGGGGAACAAGGGAGAAGAACATCACTCATGCCTTTTTTAATGACAATGTTTAAAAGCTCTAACAGAGTTAAAACAGCTTGTTTCCAAAAAAAATGCCTATGTAAAACACTAGAAGATAATAAATTTCTATTACTAATTCTGCACTGAATAAGTGAGAGTTGACTTATGCAGCTAATATTAAATTTAGAAATTAAATACATGTCCATATTGTATGCAGCCTAGCTGGAATTCACTAGATTAAACACACTAATTAATTTGGTCATGGTGTGTTTTGTATTATAATTCAGCCTTTATTTATGAGGCCCACACATTCAGTTTACTGAATTTAATGACTGCACTGTTCTTAAACATACCATTGGAAATGCTAACATTTTGTATCATTAACCCTGTATCATTCCACAATTAACATAAAATTATCAAAAGAATAATATAAGCGGCTATGCATTTTTAAGCCACTTAAAACATTTCTAAATCTAATTATAACTATTTCATGCTAAGTAAGAGTTGATATTCTATTTTCACTCTAAGATATTCTTAACTCAAGAGAGAAAATAAAACCCCAGCTTTTCTGATCACTTATTACTTTTAAGTTTCCCATAGAGAGCAGTCATTCATAGATGTATTTCTGGGCTATTGTACATTTAGATAGATTGCTACGTCTTATTGATGGCAAGAAATATGTGAAAGATGAAAACAGGCCACAAACATGACTATTCCATTACAAGGTGGGTCTTGTTTCATGCTGTAATACTACACAAATGACCGAAAAACTTTCTGAAAGGTGATGAGCATTTCTACTCCCAGCATTCACTGAGATGTCACTACTGACCTCAAACCCTAAGTGTTTCAGGGGTCTGTCAACACCTCCCAACATATTGACCTCTGCTGAAATCACACACTTCTGTAAGTGTCAGACAAACCAGGGGAAAAATAAAAGCCCTCCTATAATTTTGTACTGTAGTGCTAAGTCAAACTGTATTGAACGGTCAACGCACGTGTGCACACACATACACATATATTTTTAAAAGCTGCCAGGAAAGCTTTTCATTCATCTGCCAGCAATTTATATCAAAATCAAATTATTACTTTTGAAGATTAGACAATTAAAAATGGTGTGTGTGTATTACCATTGCAAGCAGCAAAGCAAGGTATGAAAAAGAATCCTTCCTGCTGTCTATACAATCTCACTCGCACACAAAGTGATCTCTTAAATCAGGCCCAACAGAAAAATGATGCTAAAGGGCTCTCTGTTGCCCAAAGTCAGTTTTCTAACTAGCTATGGATGAAGGGAAATCAAATTTGAAGACTTATCTTAACACCTATCAGTGTGACTTACCAAATGCAAGCTAGAACTCCCCAGCATTCCCAGCTATGTTTTTATTTGTTTGGTCTAAGCTCAGATAATCATTTGTGGAGACCCAGTATTTCTCAAGTTCCACCATTACTTCAAAAATAAAACATTTCTGCCTTCCGAAATGGGAACAAAGGTGAACAAATGGCAGTTTAGTAACTGCTGCCTGAACGTTAAGACTTCCAATGACTTTGCCTTTGCTGCTAAAGCAATACACAAACACTCACAACTTGTAACCAAAATTTCAACCAGCTGATTTGTTGGAATATCAAATCTTTCCTCGGTTCCAGCTGTGTAGGTTTGGACAATGCCACTCAACCTTTTGACACTGAAATCAAGAATATCTCTTAAGAGGAGTAGGGAGACATCAAGTACTTTATATATTCAGTAGCATGAATAAAGAATGTCTTTCTAAGAAAAATTGATTAAATAACATGAATTATTTTCTGCTTTGCCAAGTTCACTAACAGAATGAGGTTTTTTTCTTTTAACGGAGAAGAATGCCTGAGCCATGGCACTTTTCAGGGGCACCAAAGCCTATTCAAATTAGCAACATATTTTATAACAGGGAAGACGTAAACTGTTCACAAAAAAAAGAAGGGTTAAAGTGAAATCTAAATTGAAAGTGTTTCATGAGCATAAGCCCTACACTTCTTCATCTGCAAGGTAAATGACAATGTCTTCACTGAGGTGAGTAGAGCTATGCTGGTTTGCTTTAGCTGGGCATGTCCTAGCTTCAAACCCTCACGCTCTCATTCATAAAACCAAAACTACTCCACCTACCCAAGCTTTCTGAATGTATAGACAGTAACATAGCTGAGAGGAAAAATATTAGCAATACAATCTGGCTTTAGATTTTTGTTAGACAACTGTGATACTATTTACTTTTATAAAGCTGCTCAGCGCTCATTAGTCTCATAAGCATTACATGATTAGAAAAAGATTTTTAAGTAAATGAACAATTTTCTGTGACAAGTAACATCTGATATTTTTGTGTTAGAAGATGTATTATTGCTCCTGTCATTAGATCACAAATTTCTTGAGACAAGTGCTGGTCAGTTTATTTATGTGGCACTCTAAGCATAAAGTTTCAGTACGATTTCTTTAAAAAGGTCAGACAAACGTTCAAAGAATTATAATGAGAATGGATGAGGCCTTTGAAGGACGATGCAGTCTTTCATTTGCTAATCTAAAGTAACACTTATTAGCAATGATGATTTCTTCAACCACTACACAGTCACCCACTCCATGACCCAGACAAAATGTATCAAGGGCTTCTATGATTTAGGAAACTACTGTTGTATTATAGTAAATCATGTGCTGATTACATTTTTTTCCCCTCTAAAAATTCTAACACGCAACTTTCTATTACAATTCCTGCCAAGAAAAATATTTTAAATCTATATTTCACCAATTTTACCACGGACAGGAGTTTTCTTAAGACACTAAAAAATGTCAAGACTCAAATATGCAAATAAGACACGTTAGTTCCTTTGTATGTTGGTTTAACTGCTGTCAAAAAATACTATTAGAAATTCAACACAATGTTGGAAAATAACACCAACAGCACTACTGATTTCAATACGACACGTTCCAAGTTCCACACCAACAGAGCTTTTACAATAATATTTGTTGTGTTTTTAAACATTTTTCTATGCTGTCACAGGAAAAATTAAAGTTGTAATATCTTAAGATTTTTGTAAACTGCTATTTTACACTTCTGTAATTCAGATACAAAAATACAGATGCAAAGGTTAAACTTTGAATTTAAAAGATTTATAGAATATAAATTTTAGACTGTCATTATAGAAAGATATTCTCCTTCCTTTTAAAATAAAATTACTTGAAAGAGTAAACAAAAGTTGGCAAACCTGCTTTGCACTAAATTTTCTGCAATCATTCCAGTGTTTTGCCGGGGAGGGGGGAGAACAAAAAACAGAGAAACAGAGACTCTGTTATTACATAATTATAATCCATAGCTAACACATGTTAAGATTCTAATTTAAACATTTTTTTAACACACTTCTGGTAAATAAAAAACAGGAAAGTAAAAAAAAATTATTTAACACATTTTCTCATGTTGAAAACTGTTTTTGTTTTCTTTTATACATGAAGATTTCATTTGCATTCATGAAAGCCTACTGTAAAACTAAACCAAAGCTGCTACTATAACCTATAATGCACATTCGATATATGAAAAAAAGATTTTAACACAAAGAGATATTACAGACTCCCAGTTCAGTAGTAAATAGCAATCCAGGTAATTTGCTGATTTCAGTGGATTTGCAGGATACATTAATCAGTGCTGAATTAGTACAGCACTTCCCAATTTGTAGTTTACTGTTTTGCTTTCTGTATTTCTAGGCACTAATGTTTACAATTAACTTTTTTGCAGACACAAACATACACGTCAAGTATCAACATCCTCAATCTGTAACACAGATACAAGCTGCAGAATTTCACATGATTAGGTCAGCTACGCTTGAACTTGTATGTTGGATTTGAGTCTAAATTAGACAAGCGTACCCACTCCCTTGCAAGACCCACGGCATGTATCACCACAAGACAGTTCCAGGCTTAAATGACTTTTCCATCTTGTGTCATCCAAGCATCACCTTTGCATAAAAAGTATTTTACAACAAAAGTCAATATACTGTAGGATGAAAATATGTATCGTGCAGACAGACCTCCATCTAAGAAGGTAATCAGAGATACAGTTTGTGTTGTATTCTCTATTTTATAATATGTTTAAAAGATTATTCCCTTTGTATTAGTTCAGTAGCAGCTATTTCAGTTACAGTATTAAAATGAACCTGTACTGACGTTTCTTCCACAGCAAAAGACTAAGCTGAGTGGCGTGGAGCACTTACAGCCTGGTATTTGTAAACATTTTGTAATTTTATTAGCTTCTGATCTGCATAAGACTGGAAATATTTTTATGCAATGCTTCAGCTGCAGCATTTTGTATATTGTTTACAGACACTTAAACTACAAGACTCATGCAATTAGTTCAACATGCAAACTTAAAAAACCTACTGAATGCTATTAGCATGTCTTGCAAGAAATACATAAATAATTATAATTTAGATTGAAGTCACTATCCTGATAATAGATGCACACACGTAAATCTTCTTAGAATTGTGTTTACTATTTTCAGAGGTTTCCTTTTTTTTTTTTTAAAGTTTGGCCTTTTTTATTTATTTGTCTCTCACTATTGAGAAATCAGTTTTTCCTGAACTTTAAATATTTATGCATCACACTCAGCAGTAGCGTGTGACCATACACTATTGGTTAAGAATGAAAAGGTGGTGAAGCTGAGACCAGACGGCACACAAAGGGAATGTGCAAATATTTCAGTAGACATCGAAACGAGCACTATGCTTGCTACTTTTAAAAGAGAGAAAAAGAATCAGCACGTCTTTCGTTACCTACGCAGGCAATATGCAGTAGACATACACCTTGACATCTGAAACTAGCCTCATGAGTTTTAATTTCAAACACTAAAGCTATTCTTCGAAATAATCTAGCAGACATGCATTGTTACAGTACGGAGTGATGCACGAAGACACTATCTGTGCCTTATACCTGTCACTGCAGACCGTATGTGAAGACCAATACCATAGTTTAAGGAACACCATTTAATGTAGGTGTAGGGTTTTGGGTTTTGAGTTTGGTTTTTTTGTTTTGTTTTGTTTGTTTGGGTTTTTTTTTTCCCCTCCATAAAAGCACACCATTTTTTTTCTAACTACTCTGTCGAGCTTCAGTCAGGCCACAGAAAGGGCACCTGAGTCGCCTGACCCTGTACTCAAACTCTTGGAAGCCGTAACACTTGTTTTGAAACAAATCACCTCTGGAGATGGAGCAGGCTCGCTATCAATCACTAACAAGTTAATTCCACATAATAAGGCAGGTTTGGATGCAGACTGATACATTGTGAAATGCTGTATCTAAAATTGATTAGAACAGCACTCAAAATGAATGCAGCCCTCCAAACCACTTCTTTGCTCAGAAACATTAATCTCAATTATAAGGAGAGCTTCATAATGGTAATGCTTGGTATGAAAAAAGTATGAAATAAATCAGGTTTTATAAGACACAGCAATTAATCAGTTTCAGAACTAAGAAAAGGAAAGGTTGTTAAAGCAGCACATTTGTACAACGGTACTCTTTAAAGCCTCTGTAACCTCCAAAAAATTGTGTTCAGGGTTTTGTTTTGTTTTAATTGCTCAGCTGACAGTGTGGCTACCTACCCTAATTTTGGGTTTCTGATATACTTTACCACAAGCTAAAACTCTTTGCAAATAATACTACGCTATTATAAGGTTAAAGCATTTATTTTAAGATCACAAGATACTCTTCAGCCTATGAAGAAGAATCGCGTGCAAGCATCCTGAAAAAAGTTACTTATTTACACCAGTTAGCCTAGGAAGAAAAATTTATTTCATCAAACCAAAGTCTTTATTATAACACACTAAAATTATTGCTGATGATTTTTTGTGCAGTTGATACTGCACAAACTTGCAGGAGCTAACGTCACATTATCACTACATTTGCTAAAACAGTAAACCTAACGAGTTTACATGTATTCAGTTAATAGAACGGATTACACAGTAAAGCTATTCTTAAAAGACAACAATAATATTATATACATATGTTAATCAGATTAACAATCTCTAATGTGCAGTACCAGTTCAAATCTGCCTCTAAATCTTACACGAGTGCAACATACTTGCGTAAGATTCTGAAAAAATATTTTAAGACTTCTCTTTAAGAATTTTATATTTCCTTTTGTAAACTGCCAGAGAGATGAGTTTTCTATAGCAGAAATGCAGCATTCAGTACAGTAAATGAAGTATCACTATAAAATTATAAATACTTCTGACCTGAAGCCTTAGCACAAGTCTCTGGTGTTTTCTTTTAAGTCTATATAGCACAATGCCCCTTCACGAACAGCACCTGATCCTCCAAGTTGCTGAGCACTCTCAGTTTTTATTGGGCCTAATCCAAAACTGATGCAAGTCAGTGGGAGTTTTTGCATCAATCTACATGGGCATCAGTCTGCATAAAGCTCACTGATTTCAATTGGAGGTAAAGGTACTGGGTATCTTACTGAGCCGAGCCTATAATCTGTTAATTGTTGGGGCTAGGAGATGACAAAAATGTACTTTCAGGTTGATTATTATTTCATTTTCTCATATTTTATGGGGTTCGTATCAAATAGCTGCTTATGAAAAGCAGCTATTGTGGATTGATTTGTAACTTTAAATCTAGTTTGTATTACTAAATCCTTTTTTCCTTTTTCCATTTGAACAGAGAATAATTACTCCTGGCTCAAAGAGATTTGATTGAAGTACCAGTCTTAACTTGCTAACCGGATTATGAGTGTTATTCTGGATTTTTTTCCTCCAATAAATATTAAATGAAAGAATCTTCTCAGCCTGGTCAAGTATTTCTTCTACGAAACAGTATCTTTCATCTCAGTGTTCACTCATGTAAACTCATTTCACTTTTTAATCTGATGTATGCATCTAATACTTTAGTACTGTTGGCTTTTTTCCCTCCCCTAATTTACCAGACCATTGAAAATAACCCAGCAAGTTCATAACCGCAAAACTAGGAATTGTAAAATAATATTATTTTTCTCAACCTACTGTATTTTCCCCAAATTTAAGTTATATATTTTTCATACATATTCATACCCATATAGGGCCCATTCTTCCTAACTATTCTTACATTACATCAAAGTACACTTCATGAAAATCTTTCCTTACATACCAATGTACAAACCAATCTCCTAGATATGAATGCATTAATAATTCTGAATAGCACTTGGATTATTTTAAAAGGGAAGAGCAGCTATATTTTTCATCAGAGAGCGTGTTTAAGTGTTTTACAATTAACTCTTCTGTAAGACAACTGACCATAGACAAGCAGTGTTTATACTTCAGTATGCTCTTCACTAGACTGAATTTTAGGATGTAAGCATCCACAGATTATTACTGTAACTCTTCAACGGAATGATGCAAAATACTTTGCATGAAGAAGTATATATAAAATGCAGCAGGTAACACCCAGATAAAACCAAACAAGCATCCAACTAAGGTGGTTTAATGTAGAGGACACATGATATCTAGAAGGTACAAAAATAAAACTGAAGTTTTCTTATAAAAAATTATTTTAAATCTAAAAATTTAGATGAACCTAGAACTATGTGATATCTTACAAAAATAGCTCCTATTAAAACTTTGAACAGTGTGTGAGCACATAAAGATGTCTTTTTGTGTATTTTATCTTGTTACATTACTTTGCTTTAAAGCAACCTCACAACATAAAACTTTTAAGCCCACGGAACAATGGACCTGCCTCCTACATCCACGTAAAGAAAAAACCCACCAGATACCAGAAATGTTTGCAATTTCATGAGGGAGACCACCCCCTTCCCTCCCCAAACCACAGCGACATGCAGTTTCTTTCGGTCACCGCGTGTTTTCGCTGCATAGTAACACTATTTTCACTACAATTTATCGAACAAGTCCTTAAAGATGCTACCCTTGACGGTTTTCCTCACAAACCCCCCTCCTTTAACAGCAGAGCCGGTAAAGCCCCGGTATTACTTCCAGAGTAGCAGACCACCCGGTAGAGTCTGTCACCGCCTGCAACCGTTTGACAAACACGTTGCCAGAGGACGAGCCACTCGGAGGGAGAGCCCCGCGCTCACAGACCCGAGCTAACACGAACGAAGTTCAAAACCCACCATAAACTTACTAGGACGAGCGTTCGCCCCTCCGCCCTTGCCGCTACGCGCACCAGACAGAAGTACGGGCACTTCCATTCATCTTCCCAGAGTGATGAAGCCGACTTGGGAAAGCACCGAAATTGCTGCGGTGGCAAGTCCCACCGCCGCTCCGCGCGGCCGGGAGCGCGCACACGCCCGCCGCGCGCACACGCCGCGGGCGGGGAGATGGAGAGGGAGGGGGGGCCCGCGCTGCGCCCCAGGGCGAGCGACCCCGCTCCCCCCACACACCGCGGGGCGCCGCCGAGGCCGCGCAGCGATGCTGACAGACCCAGCCCCCGCCCCCCCCCGCTCAATTTTCCGCACCGCACCGCGGAGTTTCCAGATCAAGTTGCGCCCCCGGCCCCTCCCTCCAGCTCGCCCGCGTAGCCCTACCTGGGGCCGCGCTCCGGCCGCAGCCGCACGTCCCGGGGCGCCCCGCGGCTCCCGCCCGCCGCAGGTCCCGCCGCCAGCGGTGTCACCTCGGGGGTGGGGGGGAGGGCGGGCCGCGGAAACCCTCCGCCGTCCTCCGCGCACCGGCCCCCAGCGCGCTCACCCGCCCGCCCTCGGCCGGGGGAGGGCAGCGGACCCGGCTCCCCGCTGCCGGCCGGCCAGCCGCCCCCGCGGGCGCGGAGCGCGCCACTTACCGCGGGCGCGCTGCGAGCCTCGCCGCCTCCGCGCCCCGGCAGCAGCGCGGGGGAGAGCGGCGCACGCCGGCACTTTGTCAGGCCGGGCGGGCGGGAGAGGAGGGCGGGAGGGAGCGGGGGGAGGGCCGGGGGCCGGGCGGGGGGAGGGCCACGAGTTAGCTGCCCGCGCCCCCCGCCGCGGGGGCTTACGCGCCCCGCGGAGTTCACTTTCCCCGCCTCCTCCCCCGCCGGGGCGGGCAGGGAGTTTGGCCCCTCTTCTTGCGGGAGGGGAGGGTGAAGGTGCGCGCACAGCAACGTGCCGGGCGGGGGAGGAGCGCGGGGAGGAGCCGCCGCCGCCGCCGCCGCCGCCAGCACCTACTTGCGCCGTAGCGCGGGGGAGCGGGGCGAGGGCCCCGCCGCTGCCCCGGGACGCGACTCGCCGGGCTGCGGCGCCTTTGCCTCCTGCCCTCCCCCGTTCCCGCCGCCGGTTCGCGCGGAGTGCCGCGGCGCGGCTCCCACGCTGTGCCCAATCAGCGCATCCACGACGGCGGCGGTGATTTAGGGGTCATCCGCGAGCAGCACTTCAGGCTGATGAATGGCTCTTCGCAGCTTTCTGCCCTGATGAAGGTGTCTGCGTGCTCCTGATTGCAAACACTAATGAACTTACACGGCTTCATTACGCGTTCCCTCCTCCCGGCGGAGGCAGAACGCTTCCCGCCGCCGTATTTTGTTTTCCGCGGGGACCTATTTATTTTTATGAGGGGAGGGGAAGAATTTGGGGAAATAATCCGCGACTCCCTGCAGCGCCGCTCCAGCGGAGCCGGCGCCGCGGCCCGCCCGCCGAGGCACCTCGCCCGCTGCCGACAGCCGGGGCACGGCGGCGGCGGGGCCGCCCGGCAGCCCCGCGCCCCGGCAGGCCGATGGGCGCCGGCGGGGCTCCACGGCCCGGCAGCCCGCCCCTCGCACGGGCAGCCGCAGCCCCCCCGCCCCGGCCTCTCCTCCGCACCCCGGCAATTTTCGGAGCTGGGCGGGAGCCGGTGCTGAGTGACCTGATTACAGCTTAAACATCTGCTTTTAAAGCCGTTTCTCCCTCGCGTACAAAGGCGCTTCCGCTTATTTTTCTCCCCGACTCCTCGGCATCCTCTCGACTCAAAGTAGTAGCCGTAACTTTTCACACGCTGAGATGTTACCTATCGAGAGGATCTATCTAGGACCGCTCTCTTTTTTATTCCTTTATCCTTTCCTTTTAAACTCAAAGGCATTTCGCATACGAGGTGCGAAACACTCGGGGAAGTTAGGCTGAGGAGCAGCTTTGAACGTTTCGCTGGCTACCCGCTGCAGCACTTCGATTTTCCAAACTTAAATTTATCGGCCACATCTCCGACTCTGTAGTGAAAGAGGCGCGACTATGTTATCTTAAACGCTCCCAGGGAAAATCCCTGTGTTCCTCTGACCCGAAATGACTGGAAGTACCTCCTGATCATAGGAACGTTACTGCAGAGGGTAGCGACGAGCACTGCTGGGGTGTGTCTATGGTCCGTCCGGCAGTTTCGTCTCACATGCGAGTGTTTTACCCCTGTGTTTTCCATTGCATTTGCACTTCGCTGGGCTCGACCTGAGGGGCGAGGTGCCCGGGTATTTAAACCGATTCGACGGTGCTGAGATCAGCATTTGAGAATCGCAGCAGATTCTGCGCGCACACACACACACACACACACACACACACAAATCGCCAGCACCACAAAGCACCGTTGTGCAGCAAGTGTAATAGAAAACCACAAGTGTTTGAAGCGTTTGTAAGTGGACAGCCATTGTGTAATTCATAATATTGAGCATACAGAAAACAAAACAGATATTTTATAACGGAAATAACTTGTTTTCATCCCTAGGAAAGATGTAATATTACTGAGTAACTACTTTCACGTACAGGTTTGGAAAAGTTCTTTTGAAGATACCAAAACTAAACCGAGGGGATGGAAATGAATAATCTGCACTGGCTTTGGGGGTGACTCTGAAGTGGTGGGATTTCATTTTAAAAGGCAGGAGTCAGAGAGACCTCTCCAGATAGAGTTCTGTGCAGGTAAGTGCCCAGACGGTATAGGTAGAACTGGAATCGTCATGACCTTGTCTTTCAAATAAAATATCCTACAAAGGTTTTAGTCCTTGTAAGAAAGCACTCGAAGTGTGAAAATGTGAATCGCACAGAACTCTGTTACAAAACATACATAGCTAGACAAACATGAATAATCTTAACCCTGAACTTACGCCAAATGCTGTAACTGTTGCATTGTATACAAAATAGCATTTCTGCTAAACTAAAAGCAAATCTTGTAGAGTCAGGGCTTTACATATGGTTTACTTCTTTTTGGCTTACAGACCTCTAACACAAAATTAAAATTGCAAATGCAAACATAGAAAGTGGTATATTTTTGCACTACTACTTCAGCCATTTGCATTACCTTAGCTAATTCCATTCATCTAGTACTAACTTGAACTTTTTACCGCCTCCAAATACAGTGAGTTAAGATGCTCCTCTATTATAAATAGAAAGATTGTATAATTTCTTCCTTGTGCAAAGCTCACCGGATAAACAACAAACGTCAACTACTTATTAATACACATTTGAAGTTCAGAGTAAGTTATTTTGGTGCTCTTAACTTGAACATAACTGAAGCAGCATTACCAGACTTACCGAAGTTTAATTAAATTTCAGCCTTCAGAGTTTAATTTGAGAAGTGTGCAGTCACACTTGTGTTAGAGCTTTGTAGGAAAGCGTCTTCCTAACGTCAACTATTAAATGTGACTAAACTCTCTAAAAATCACAGTCCAGTCTTCCTTACTCTGTTGGATTGCCAATAAGCTTCCTATTTTAGTAGAGAAAGAACAAAAGGATATGCCTTCCTTATCGACTTAGAGAGATTTTTTTTTTTTTTTTAACGTGACTATCAGTAAATCTTTTTGGACGGTAGGTGTTAGTGAAAGCAGAGAGCAGGACGTCCTCTGATGCAAGCAAGACATGCCGGCTCCTGCACCACTAACACCAAAAGATGAGACGAATTCAAGACATTGTCACGTTCTTTCCAAACTTCTTAAACTGCTCTTAATGGGTCCTTCCGTACTTCAACGGTAACTCGGGCTTCGCCAGGCTTATCAGCACTTTCTGCTCGCGGGACTCCACACTCTTCAGGATACTCGCGTGTCTGAAAAGAACAGATCTCAAAATCTCTGCGTTGTCAAAGGTCCTTCATCTACAGCTCATGGAGGAAGAAATTGTTTCTAACCACCCATTTTCCTTCGGGGTAAGCGGCAAGATGCGCTTTAGTGCAGCTAGGTGGGGATTGCCTCTACGTAATGGAAATGACTAGCAACATCACCCTGCATCAGGATACTTCATAATCACAATCCTAATTAAAAAAATAAGTAAACGCTCCTTTCGACTCTTCCATCAATCTTGCTGGCTGATCCTAAGATAGCAGCAGCTATTCCCGTTTGTCCTCCACACGAGTAGCTCCACGGCTCCTGTTCCTGTGCCAGCCCCGGGAAGGGACCGAGTTAGCAGCTTGCTCGAGCGGTCGCTTTCGAAAACGCGGCGGAGTTGCCTCGCTTCCCTCCCCGGCTGCCCGTGCGGGGCGGCAGCCGGGCGGCGGCTGAGCCCGCGCAGCCCCCGCGCAGCCCCCGCGCAGCCCCCGCCGCTCGCAGCGCAGCGCCGAGAGCGAACCGCGGCGGGAGGGAAGGTGCCTGGGCCGGGTCAGAAGGTGACGAGCCGGCCGCGACCACGCTCTGCCGAAATCCCTGGCGAAAACCGCATCCTTCCCCCCCCCCCCCCCCCCCCCCCGCCTCCCGCTTTGGGGACGGGGAAACTTTGGGGAGAAGGAGCCGGGCTGCGCCGCTCCGCCGTCAGGGGGAAACCCCAGTGCGCCAGGGATGCGCCGAATAAATAACTGAAGAGGTCTGGGGGACACACGTAGCTAAAATGTAAAAGTTCCGCGGAAATAGGCGCGCTGCCTCGCCAGTTTTTACACCAGTGTGCTCTGCTGCCAGAAGTAGATCGAGAAAGGCACTTTCCCCGAGTATTGAATTGTGGTAAAATTGTAAAACAAATATTCTAATCTGATCACTGAAAGCCATAAAATTAAATAGCTGTCTGCAGAGGGAAATATGTCTTAATTACCTTAATTAAAGCAAGATAGGGCCTTACACACATTCATTTTGAAGCCACTAAATGTACTGATTATCATACAAATCAACCTTTAAATGGGGGTCATGCTTTTCCACTACATTAGTTTGTGTTCCACCGCATAAAACAAAGCTATATGGGAAGCTGACCTCTGGTGAGAATGATGCACTTCAGCTGCACCCAACTGCTGACCCTCTTCATTGGGTTCTTAGGAAAGAACCTGAAGGAGTTTGTATATGGTTTGGAATACAAAAATGCCTTTCATCCGGTGTTTATACTGCATTAGGAACTACTGGCTGAGCTAAACTTACGGCCTTAAAATCAAGCACATGATCATTTTAATCACCTTGTATTCGTAAGTAGGAGCCATCACAAAACGCTGTTATTGCCATCAGTGTGAATTAGTACACGAGGCCATGAAAAATTTAAGATTGCGTTTGCTGGTATAACACTTTCCAAGAAAACTGTAGCTGGGTGTAACTATCCATACTTTCCATTAACAGGAGGAATGCAGAATATTTATAGCGATTCAGAAGTCAATATACAGACCTTATATGCGCATGCAGAGGTTTATGTAATAAAGCCACATTTATTCAGAATTTATGATTTTTGCAAGAAGAAAGAGGCCTTGTTTTAAATAAGCTTCATACCCATAATAAACATTTTTTTTCCTTTATAGCTTTCTGGCTGAAAGATGTATGAAACAAAAATCATTATATGAAATTCCACCGATTAACTGTTCAAATAAAGGAAATCTACAGAAAAGATTATTCAAAGACAAGACAAGCACATAGAATGAGAAAAAAAGAAACCAAATGTGCTTTTCTGTTGTCTGTTTCTTTCCTTTTTCCTTCTCCCTGCCACGTACTCCTCCTAGTAGAAGACATCACTAATAAATGCAGCCTGGGAAACATACCTCTCTAACTAAAAGATCTAATGAGGGACAATGATCTGCTATTTTACTTCGATAATTTGGATGTTAACTGCTCTATCTGATGTGCCTAAACAGATTTTATTAAAATATTACTCTTTTAAAAGATTTCTTAGACTGATGGTAGTAAAATACGTTGTATTCAAGATGTCTGCTTTCATTCCTGGAAGACAAGAGTTCAGGCAGTAGAGTGGTAACAATCTGTGTTTGTTCCTGTCTGCTCAGGAGAACTGTTTCTAATTGATCTGGCATGGAATTTAGTTGAAAATGTGTATGTTGCAACCTAAGCACAGTCCCTGTATGCTTTGTAAAGTGATCACCATATGGGCCTTATTTGAAACATTTGAAGGTTTTAGCCATTAACCTTGTTTAAATTGAGCTGTAAATTAACTCTCTGAGCTGAAAAATATTTATAAGTGTGTGTGGATGTATGTCTATCTATATATGAATATATATGTGTATATATATGAATATAGATATACATCCACAGACACACATATATGCAGTAAACACATCTACAGGCATGCATACACACTGACCATTGTTAGGTATCATGAACATGTGCCAATTATTTGCATATTATTACTAATTAATAAAGGTACTAGTTACATTTTTAGAAAATCTATGGAGTGAAAACAAACGTGGATCTGAAGAGGAAGTTGCTGGTATTACAGAGACATTTTCAATAGATGCCATTTTAATATTTGAGGGTATTTTTATATTTTTTGTGGAGAAAATATGCTTAGGTTTATTTCCACATATCAGAATATTTTTTAACCACACTCCTGATGTCACGGAGATTTAATTAAGAAAGCCCAGATGAACTAACAGCAAAGCTGTCTGAAGTTCCTCCACAGAAAACTTTTAGGAGATAATAATTAATCGTGATTCTTTCAATCGTAGGGCCAATTATCAATTTTTAACCCTCTAAACTCTTAATAGTGATTTCTTGTTCTGAATGTAAAACGAATGGCTAGGCTTTGTTACAGGTAATAGTGCTAAGTTATGAATGTTGATGGCCTTCTTGTACAGCCTTAAATTACATTGAAAAAGATACAGTTTCTTTAATTAAAAAAGCTGCACTGAACTAATCCCTCTAGCTGAAAAAAGAAAAGTTTTAAGCAATCTCTTTCTGCTCTGGGAGAGAAAAGCAGACAATACCATAACAGATCAGAAACATAAGCTATAGTGTGCAGCCAGGAGCACAGCAGGGAACTGAATACTGCTCCGACTGTGTCATTTTTTAATCCCCCATCCCAGTTTCCCCTGTCTGACCTCATGCTGAGATGAAGTTATCACAGAAGACAGCTTTACTCTCACCAATGAATCCAACCCTGGATCTGTATTATCCTCAGCAGATCAAAACACCGCTTTCATCAAATAGCATTATCTGCATAAAAGGCATGCAATTGCCCGATAATTTCACCCAAACTATGCTATTCATTTAAAGGACAAGAAGAGAAATGTAATTCATTCCTTTTTTTCCCCCTGGAAAAGCTAACTTATACTTCACTCATGGGAACTTTTCTTTTTTTAACACAAGATCTCAAGAAGAGGTCCATTAAAAGTTTCCCCCCGGTTTACAATTAATTGTTAGAGTACCCCTGTGCCGCTTGAGTGACATAAGTGTAGTTATGCAGAAAACTGGCAGGGAGAATTCACAAAGCTTGCTGTAGCCGTGATACTGATTCCATTAGCCATGGTTCTGCTAACCCTAATAATCAAATCATATATGGCATAATTGTAGCAGCCTAAAAATAAATAGTAGCTGAAGATATTTACAGGAGAATTGGGTGATACGGTCTTTCTTACAAATATAAATTTTAAGTCTAATCGTTTTGCCCTAGCATAGAAAAGCTGCACCACAAGATCCCGAAATATCCTCACTAATGTATGTGTTGTTTATAACAAACACGCACATATACTTAAAAACTCACGCTGGTGCCTTGTCTTCCAGAAAGGAAAGCGCATGATGCTGTGGCTCATTGGTTTTATTGATATACACTACAAAGAGTACAGTCATGACGGAGGTGGGCAGACTGCTCCAAATGAGTGCCATTACAACAGCTATTGTATTTGGACTATTCCACGTACTCTGCAGAAAATTGTTAAACTATTCTTGATACTCTTCTGCTTGTAAAGGGCTTATGCATATCTCATGTTTCTTCCACAGAAAAATTATAAATAAAGGGGGGGTTTATTTTTTTGTTTCGTTTTGTTTTGTTAATGCTTGTATGAGAGAGTGAAGATTATTTTGTGTTGGAGTCTTGTGCTTTCTAGGTCATTGGTAAGAGGTGTTCTTGTTTTCTGAATGGCAGTATGGATATTCAGCACCAGAAGCAAGCGCTGATTTGTATCTGGCAGAGGGAACTCTCTTCTTCTAATAGTACAAAGGCCTTGGTATGTCATGGGGCTGCAAATGCTAAACTAAGTACTTGTCCTGGCCTAAATATTGCCTACTCTATACAATACTCTGCCAGTTACTTTTCTTTAGGACCACTGGACAGGTACTGTTCTCTATTCAGAGGATAAAACTTTTTTTTCCCAGCATATCTTTGATACCTTTTAAAACAGGAGTTCTTTGAAGTGGCTCAGAGGTTTGGAATCACAGGAGTTGCCTCAGAAGAGCTGGATTAGTGAGCCTGACAGAGGTGCATCACACGTTTACCATGGGGCTACAACGTCTCTGTGTACATGCAGACACTATGGAACTTCATATTATAAAAAAAAAATCAGTTTACTCCACAACTTTTTCGGGTCTTTCCAGCCTCAAGATAGAGCTCTTTTCCCCCCTGATTTCACAAAAGCTTTGGATGTTCCAATGCCCCTTTATAAAATTAAAATATGTAAATATATATATTCACTTTCCCTGTCAAGTGATATCTTATTTTTTAGTGGAAACACTTTCCTATCATACCTGATAGAGGATCCTGATGAAGGAACCCTGTATCTTAAAGCTTGTGCCCTTTTTCCAACTATATCAGCTAATCAGAGAAAATAACTTTTTTACAATCCTTGCTTCTCATATATTCTCAGAACATCTCACTTACAGCAATATAAATGGTGTATTATTATTGGGGAACAATGTACGTAAGTCCAGTTGGTTTTGGACCTGTGTTCCTAAACATTATTTCCTGTTTGAACCCTGTTTGTAGGGTTTATCATGTGTTTCCATGGCAATGGAACGTAACTTCTTAGTGAAAGATTTTTTTTTTTTTTTTTTTTTTTTTGTTGAAATGGGTTATACAGCTAGGCATTCAAACCAAGATTCTTGTGTGAAAGAAACAGCATGAGCTGAAAATGCTAATTTCCCATATTGGTATGGTACTATGCTATGTACGTTGGTATAATCATATGTGGAGCCCCACATGCTGTTAACGACTTAGGAGTCCTCTTTCTGTTTATGAAAAGCAGAGCAATCTGATGATGGAGGAACCCAGGAAGAAGGGTGCTAGTTGGGAAGCAAGCTGTATGCTCCCCTTCCTCCAGACTTCAGGGGTACTTCTTACCTACTATTTTGTGGAGCAATGACATAGATAAAGGGTAGGTCAGCTCTACAACCATGCCACTGTCCAGGTATCAGATACGAAGACGAAACAGTATGGTAACTCTGGTAGTTTACTAAGTAGAAGTCTTTTTTTTAGTCCTTCCATCTGGTGCCAGACTGGTCACACTATGGCAACTATAATCAAGAGTTCTGTTAATATGCAAGCACGTTAACTGTATCGTAACCTATCAGCATTACCTTTAAAAAGTTACAAATAATATAATGCAGAAAGCCAATCCTCTCTAGAGAGATTTCCATTTAGGAAGACCAAGGAAGTGACACAGAAAAACAAGCATTCATATATACTGACAGTGCAATCGGAAACTTTACCACCGATGCTAATACTGGGGCCCTTGTATCAACTTTGCTAGACCAGAATTCATTTTTTTAACTTAACGTTTATGCTATTTCAGGATATACAAGTTATCCTCATTCTGGATTTCCAAATCTTTTCTGTTCAAATGTATTTATTTTTCTGGCTTGAGAAAAGTTCACAACACATTAAAAATACTGACTTTTTTTTTTTTTAATGGAAATGAATTGAATATATAGAGCTCTTAAATCACTAGAAACTATTTATGGAAAACTCCAAATGTCTTCAGTGAAAATTATACACAAAAAGAATTGTCTACCAGATAATCCTGCCCTCAAATAGAAGTTCTGAACAGAATTGATTTCAGTCACTTAGAGTGACCTAAATTTAGATTCTATGATATTCATCTCGTATTCAGAACAATGTATGTGCATGCAGAAACATAGCAGCTTGAGTGGGACTCTCTACTCTTTTATACATCTCACCTGAGCATTGGAGAACCACCAACTGTGGAGACAGTTTTGGCGCTGATATAAATTTGGACTGCCATAGTCCCTTCCATCATACGCTTTCAACCTTCTGTTTGTGTCTTCTTTCAGTTGTCTATTAAATACTGCATATATTAGTTAAGGTGATGTTGAAACACCCATAGCTTCTGGATGCATGAGTTCTTTCTTTTTTTTCAGGAATTTAAATATAGATAAAGGAAATAGAATGGAGGATGAAAACCAAAATAAAATCACTTTTGCTTTCATTATCTTCATTTTTTTAATTCTCAGCTACTACCATATCAGTGCAACATTTGCATTGCTGATTTCATGGCAGTGTAATTGCACGCAGCATATCTGATTCTGCATTACTTCTCCTGAATTACATTGGATCAAGACTAGATCTGAAATAGTGTATTCATCAAAGCTTTCAATAGAAGATGAATAATGGCAGGATTTTTTAAAAGCCAAAATTGTCATCAGACCACTGAATACTTATGATGTGTTGATGATATCATAGCAAGTCCCTGGATTCAGAAAAAAGGGTGGAATCTTAGAAAACCTGAGTCCCAGTTCAGCACTAATGCCAGCTCTAACACTTGCTGACTCAGAGAAGAGCCATCCCGCTATTTTGGGAACAGGACTTGCAATAAGGCAAAATGGAAAAGGAAATAGTTCTAACCAGCTTCATTTTACAACATAAATCTTTTTGGAAGCTTTCTAAAGCACACAGCTATAGTTCCTCTTTCTGAAACATTCGGTATTAGAAGAAAACTAGTGAAACCCTTTGTATATGCATACTGTAAAAGTACAGCTTTACGATTAGTGTAAAAACAGAAAAGAGATGGAAAACCATAAAGAAGCAGCCACAGAAATCTATAGCTCATGTGCTGACAAAACTAGAGCTCTGCATTTGTATTTTTACATTATAAAATAAATAGTTCTCAAAATAATCTCAGAACAATAAACTTGTAGTGTCTGTCAGAAGGAATTCTATCATAGAAAGTAAAAGAATAGCTAAAGAAATCTATCGATTCAGTTTTATGTGGCTTAAAACCTTTCCAAGTGTTCCTGCAACGGTTGTATTTGTGCAGCCTACCACTTTGGCCATTTCAGACGCCGTGGCAATAGCACTTTCTTCCTCTGGCAGCCTCTTCTCTACTGCCGAACTTAAGCTACTTGTCTTCATTTTAAGGATTCTCCCATTGCCCTTTCCCATCCTGCCAGTCATCGCTTTCTTACTGTCAAGAGCTCAACACCCATGTCAGCCTGGCATATGATGCCAGTCGCTGTTGCCAACTCTTAAAGTTTGAAATGCGTCTCTCCGCTTTTTTTTCCACAATTCCTCTCACACTTGGAAGAAGTTCTTTATAAAACCCACAAAGCTAGCTATCTCACTTGTTTTCTAACTGCTTCTCAGAGGTTTTCTTTCCAGTAATACCTTCGAAAAGCTTGGACAGTATTTGCGATTGTGCTGGTCAGCACAATCTCCCATTACACATACTGCCCGTGCTGCCACGTGCCGCCATTAGCTGCATTGCCTTGTTGCTTTTATGTTTAGATAGTAAGTTCTCTGGAAGCAGGAAAAGTCTTTTCCATTTATGCTACGTCTAATGCAGCGTGTCTGAGAGCTCTCGCAGTCTGAGTGCTTGTCGAAGCCACGGCAATACAAATAAGTAACAATATTGGCAATAATCAAATTCACGCACCACTTCCTTTGGTAATTTGATAATAGGTTCCATGTCTATGCTAATAATATTCCTCATTTTTCCGTGTTTTCTGCATGTGTAAGTACTACTTTGGCTTAAAAAGGTGCATCTGTGTGTGTTAATCCTCATGTAAATACCAGACTATTTTAACACGTATACGTATTATTACACATTAAAATGAGAAGTGGTATGCAAAGAGCAATGAGGTTGCTATATCAACCAATCAAAAATCAGCCAATGCCATCAATAATCAAGGCTGCCCGTGTAACTAATTCAGTATCCTGCTTTTAGATATAAGGATATTCTCTTTAATGATCAAATACTTAGTTTCTTTTGAGGTCAGTCTTATTTAGAGGAAAGGTAGTTGGTCACTATGCATTTTTATCTCCTACAATCAATAGATTTTGCCTGATCTTTCTTACTGCATGCCACTAGAATGCACTGAATAAAAACATCATCAGTTCTGTCGTAGGCAGTTCTGTGGTACTGAGGGCATGACTTCTTAGTATTTTACACTGGAAATAAACCTATTGGGGCCTAGAATTAAAGCTCTAGAATTGTCTGACTAGTCTAGAAATTTTGGGTGCCTAATCTGGAATACACAAGGAGGCCAAAGACAGAGAGCATTGCACCATGTAGCATTGTAGAAGTTTCTAGAGAATACCTAACCCAGAAGTAGAGCCAACTGTGGACATTTGGGCGTGAGAGACTTGCCCAGAATCACATAAAAATTTCTGTGGCAGAGGCAAACTGATTGCTCGGTTCTTCAGGTGATGTGTAATGTTCCCTAACCATGAAATCACCTTTTGCCTTGCAATCCATCCCAAACGCGTATTCATATTTTTCAACTAAAGAAGAACGGGTTCTAAGGAAAGCCCATTCAGTACAAACTGGTGATTCATTTCTATAGGAGGGCCACTCTGTGCACGAAGCAATCATTTAATTAAACCATGTAACACCACCACAGAAATAATATTTCACATGCACCCCTTCTTCCTTACTTGTAGAATATAGTTTTGCAAAGTTTAATATTAATTTACTTTCTTCTTATAGCTTCTGAGCAAAACCCCAGGAAAACGAAAAATGTATTCTATGGATAAACATTAGCTTTCACAGTAAGTACTCAGAAATTTTACCCTTTGGTCGACAAATCTTTATCAACTAATAAATTTGTATGATTGGTAGCTAGTTTCTCTGTGGGCTAAGTGAAGGGAAAATCTCCCTTTCTATTCAGTTTCAGGTATCAGTTTCTTTTAAATGAAAAAGATTAAATACTGGATTTTTTTTTCTAAGCCAACATTTTGAAAATGAAATGTTTAACTCTGGAATATGTTAGAATAATAATAAAATAAATAATATCAAATTTCAGTTTGAAATGCCTTTTTTAGGAAAAGAAACAACAACTTGAAAGCAAAATGCTAAACAAAGTTATTTAACTGGAAATGAAGGAAGACTTTTCATTTTTGACTTGAAAAAAAAAAGTTTGCATTAGCAAACTGATTCCCACTCTCTTTCCCCGGTCGCTTTAAACCTCTCCTTTAGTCTGTTTCAGTTCTACTTGAAACAGTCCTCTCCTCCTCTTTATTTTTTCTGTTTGGACATCAGACTAAATCAGCGATCACTCAGCCAGCTTCCCTGGGGGCATTCACTAGCTCTCCCCTCCAGTTCACACACGTCACACCCAAATCCACCTTCCTTAAGCTCTGGACTTTTTTCCACAACTTTGTCCGCCTCGCATTCCTCTCAATGCTCTCTCATACTTGCAATACTTCCTCTTCAGTTTTACACTTTTTGACCACAGGAGATGTGTGGGCATCGACTCACTAAAATATGACTGTGCTGGGACTAGCAGATAGACTACAGTGGGAAAAGAAAAATCTTTTTATTTTAAATTCCATTGCTCATCATCAAGTGCCCTTTCAGAAACCAGACAGAATGGCTGGAAATTCCTGCAATTTTTAAGTAGGAAATATTTAGTTCAGACAGTATCTTCAGAAACCTCACCTTCCAAAGAGGACATTTCCTTCCCAGCGGGGGACATTATCCTGAACTTCGCTCCACTGTACCTCTTCACTGCTACTAGTTGTCAGCCGATAAGGTTTGCATTAAAAGACGTTTCTACACCGTACCAGTATCACTGAAGTGATTTAGCTTAATCTTGGCTCGTCAAGTAGCCCTTGTGGCATAATTCTAGCCCATTTAATTCAGAATAACCAGAAAATGAGGGGAAGATTTTTCTAGGACCATTTTAACCTCCACTTAACTACACAAAAGTGACTTAAAATCTTTCTCTTCTGCACTTACCCTGAATGTTGCAAAAACGGAGGAGCTGGTCTAGTAGCTTTCATTTATGAAGTTAAATCTCAATGAAAGGAAAAGAAACAGTCTTAGGGAAAGAGTAAAATTTTTTGAATATTGTATTCAAAAATAGTTGGTTTTAAACCTTCTTTTTAGGCTATTTTCTCATTCAGCTGTGCCGAGCATTTAGTACTGAGCTGATAGATGTGAGACTGCTTAGTTTGCCCACTATAATCTCAGACTTTTTCTAGAAGACACTTTTTAATTTAGTTCACCAAATGATAAAACAAATTACTCTTTTGAAGCCCTGCTATAATTGTGGAATTACGAACTCACTACTCTGATATAAACTTTCAGGAGATTATATTGTATGTTCAGATGCTGGCAGGTGCAATACTCCCAGCCCTGTTTCTACACCTGCTAAAAATTAGAAAATAGAATACATTTTCTGTACCATTGAGACAGTGTCTGGAGGAAGACCTGAATGAACAAGAGGAAAAATAGCAACAGTGCTTACAAGCTTGTAAACCCATAATGAATGTATCTAACCAATCGTTCAAAATGCTAGCAGTTGATTGTAGAAAATATGTATCATTGACCTCCTTCTATCTCCTATTACTTCTTATTCTGATCCTCCTGCCTTGTTTGCGTCAAATCTAGGAAATGGTTTCAAATGGCCAGATTGTTGCTTTGCTATTGCCGTTACAGCCCCGTGCTTGCAAAGGAAGAGAAATGGAAGGTTTGCAGTTTCATTACGGGGCTTCCTTTGATTAGCTGTGGTAACTTGTGATGCCGAGCACTTGTCATACCAATCTATGCACAAGTAATTGACGAGATTAGAGGAAGCGTTCCTTGTCATAACAACATGCTGGCTAATTTTCACACTATATTGAAGGCTATTAAAATTCTGCCTCCCCCCACTTATGGCTGAATTTCCACATTATATGTGGTATAGCTTAGAGTAAAACAAATAGGTATCAGGATAAAAAGCAAGGACCTGAATACTATTTAATATTTGTTACCAAAAAAATGCTCCCTAAACAGAAAAAAAATACATTTAGAATAAATTGAAAAAACACCAAACAACTAAACAAACAGCTTAAGAATAATATGAGTTAGTTGAGAATTTCAAACACTTATTTTAGAATACAATAGCATGGCTTTACTGATTTAACTTTGTACTAGTTACTAATATGGACCCCATTTTCTAGCAGCAGCTTTTAAAAATTATTTAATAAAACTCTATCAAAAAGTTAAGCAGTGGAAAGAACCAGTTTTTTAATTTCCCTTGCAAAAGCTCCATTAAATGTTTTTCCTACTTCAAAAATTTTTTGCTAAGTTGATGGGAAGGAATTAGTCACCTTTCTTTGTCGCTGTTGTATAGAAATGTCATTTACAGCTGGATGCCTTTCCATCAATGCATTAATAACTCCCGTTTGTGTATTTTTATAGTATATATTACCATCTTATAATGAAATGTTAAATATTTTACTTGTATTTGTATTTTACTTTGATTTGTACTGAGTACTAAGCATTTGCAGTATTTCTATTTACTAGAATATTTTATTAAAATGAATATTTAAAATCACCCATTGCTCAAAAAGAGTACTGTTATTTTTTATAATAATTGTCTTCCTTTCAGTACTGTGACCAACGTTTAGTCTGTTGTGGTATAATATCATGGACAGTGTAGGACTTTACACCACCTTTTATTTTGTAAATTAAGGACAGGTTACAGTCCACTTTTTTTGGAAGGCATCTCCATTCTGACTGTACCATCAATTAGTGAACTTCTCCCTTGCAGAATAACCACTTTGATAGTATCTTGTCAACAACTGCTTTTATTGCTTTCTTTTCTCCAGTACATTCTGCCACATCTATTCTTACCTGAATCCCTCGTATTCTACCTACGGCCCAGTAACACAACAGAAAAGAAAAAGAAGATATGGACAAGGAAGTCTCACTGGATCACTTCTTTTGACATGTGTGAATTTTTTAAAATCTGAAATTAGCTGTTAACTGGAATTATGCTGTTTTACTTCAAGCTACACCCAACATTGGACGCTTGCTTCTGTGCTCTCTCATAGCTAAAATATAGAGAGAGCGTGCCTCCTTGGCTCCTCTTACTGACAATGCATAGTTACGATCACCCCTCAGGCAGGCTTTCAGCACTTAGAAGCTTAAAAGGCTACAAACCATACAAACATATATCGCAAATGCCTCCCTTTGGTATTAATAATGCTCAAGATTTACTTAGAATTTTCCCCCTCTGATTATTCAATGTACTTGTCATTATATATGATATTTGTTTATTTTTTTAATTTCTCACAACTTGGGTAATGAAATAAAGTGTTGCCCTGGTATATTCTTTCTAGCACAACATTAAGATTTCATCAATAAAATATGTGATTAAGAACAACTGGTTTTACTGGTCCAAAAAAAATTATGGGGATATTTTTGTCGATTTTGCCTTACACTTGCATTTTGTGTGAAATACACTCCTAATAATACTATCAACATACATTTGGCCTAACATAGACTTATTTTTTTAAACCTTGCATAAAATCAATTTCCACATTAAAAATGATGAAATTTATTTTAAGATTTTCATTAGACGGTAGGTGCTTATATTTTGTACAAATTTGCCATTTCTTCTCACTGTCAGCATCTGCTGCCCATACTGGTATTTCCCACAGAGAAGACCAATTAATGTCCACTATCGTTTCAGTTACCATATTGTATGGCTACTTAATCACGTTCCAGCCCAGAGATTCTACGTAATTTCTCCTCACCCTCCCCTTCCATGGTAGTTAACTTGGATGAAATTCTCATTTGGTACTGAAAATTAAAAAGAGGACTTAAGAAATAGTAGCCTAAATCCATGTATACTTTCTTCTCCAGTACTCTCACTTATAGCATAGGTTCTTGTACAACACTCATCACTACATTATCTTATCCAATTCTGGGTCAAAGTGCTGCCAGGTTTTTATTTTATTTTATTTTAAAAGATTATAAATTTAGTTGACCAAATCCAATCACAAATTCATCAAAGTATTATTCCTGAAGGCAAAAGTCTATGTAATATTATAGATGTGTTTTTGAAGATGTGCTTGTATTTCATAGGATGAGCGGAGGGAATATTTTAAAGTCAGGTGCCCCAAAATCAAGAGATACTGTTAATTCACATCTATGATTTAAAGGGAAATCCCATCAGCTGACTTCAAAAGTCAAAAGACTTTGCAGTAACAAAGGTGGGTGTTTGGGTAATTATGGTCCATAAGTTACAGAGATTCTAGAGACTCATAGCAAAGTAAGGATACATGACGTGCCATCTGAGTGCTATGAAAAAAATGCATTGGCTTCCTGTTGTTAAAACTGATAACAAGCCTTTCCTTTGATATTACTTGTAAAATATTCTCCAGGGAAGTTCCACAGATAATATATTTTAACAATTCAATCATGGAAGCCATGAAGACATGTTTTTTGAAACGTCCATATCCAGATAAAACCTTTACATCGTTTTTTCTAGGCAAGTGGTCCTGTATACTGCTGTTACAGGCTGTGCTTTGATCAGTTGCTGACCACGAGATACTAAACATTATTGCGGTTCCAGATTAATTAACCTGGAACCACTTCCCAACTCTTAGAAGCTGACAGGCAACTAAAATGACCAGTGCCATTTGTGTTAAAAACCTACTTTTTAGATGTAAGAGATTTATAATATTTTATCTATTAAGGAAAACTATAGGTCATACCTTAGAAACAAATTATTTCTCCATAAGCTAATTCATCCATCATATCCACTTTTTGAAAGATTCAGATTTGTAATTTACAAGTTCTGAAATTATACTTCAGTTATATTTTTCCCAGTGCTTGTACCTTAATTTGAAAGTGGCCTGGTGACAGATACTGAGAACCAAATTTCTCGGTCAGGAAACCCCTCAGTAGGATTAGGAAGAGAGATGGCGGTTTTGTACAGAAAGCTTGGGATCGTTGTGTCTCAGAAGAACGGATCGGTCTCCTATGCTGGCAGAGCTAAGGGATTCTCTGCATATCCTGACTTCCAAAAGTTCATTGTCATTATCACAAAAAATATTTTCATACTGAAGTTGGAATTTTTCTTACTTAACTTCCACTCAAGGAATGAAAAGAAATGAGCAATACATCCCAGCACCACTTAAGAAGGGATGAGCTGCTTTCTGTGATTGCTGCCTTTGTAATGGCTATAGAAGTTGTTCACACGACTAGATTAAAGCAGATATGTAACTAGTAGATATATGTAACATAGGACATGAAGTTTGAGACACTCCCCCTAAATAACTGGCCTGACATAATACAGCAAATCTGTGACAGAGCCAGAAACTGGACTCGCTGCTCCCTACCAACCACATTTTAACTGCACAACCTAGTATTCAAAAGGCAAAATTAAAATCTCTTAATTTTAAGACAAGTGGTGACTGCACATTGTGGAGGAAGTATAAAATCAAAGATGGTCATAGTTCATTATCACCTGAAACCTCTGCGATTAGAACTCATTAATATATTCCATGTATATTTATGGAGTTACTCTTAGTTATTTTTATAATCTACAACCTTCAAAAAACCCCACTAAGCTATGAATTTTTTTGAGGATAATGAATTAATGTTTTGCACTCAAACCTACAAGAATATATTACTAACTTGGGGCCAGTAGACTAATTTTTACCAAATTCTACTGTTAATTTTCAGGGAGGATCAGCTGAGCAATTTTTGGAGGTCTGCTCAGCAGAGGGTAGAATACAAAGCTCAGTTCTGCTGGCTCAGCAAGGAAGATGCTTCTGGCGCTTGTTTTAGGGATGTGGCAGCACCCTGCAGATCCTCCTAGGATGATGTCCCACAGGAATGTGCAAGATTTCAGAAGTCTGGGACTTTGACTCATTCAAAGCAATATTTATATGAAGTCTGGATTTGAAATGAAATTCTGTGAATGAAATAGCCCTATATTAACAGCATGTATTATAGACAACCAAACAAAATATCAGACATCAGTATAAAGCAGTTCTTGAAGTTGCAAGTGACTTAAAAAACCTGGTTAACAAATAACCAAAAAAGAATATAAATTATTGTTGTTGGGTTTGGGTTTTTTTTTCTTTTCTACCAGTTTGCTTATTCTTTAAGTTTTGCTTCATGATCTAAGTATAAAAAAGTAAAATGAATGGATTAATAATGTGGCTCTCTGCAGAATAATGTATATATGAACAAATACATTATGTAATACTGCTGCACTAAAATCAATTTAACTTGCAAGTCCGTGGGAATACACAAAAAGTGATCTTGCCGATTTCCCAGAGATTTAGCAGGCAATGTGCTGCAGTAAGATGTCCTGTTATGCAAATTTTATTGTTTTACAAAATATCCTAGAAGATTTTTTTTGCAAGTAAGAAGTATTATGAACAATTCAAACTAAACTACATTTGTCAAATAAACAAACTACATTTGTCAAATAAAAAACCCCTACATTTTGTAATACACTATTCTTGCATTGCGTTTGCTTGCATATCCACTAATTCGCAAACTCAATGATTTGTGATTGCTCTTCCAGTTATTAGTGAGAAATAGTGAAGTTGAATGGCATAATTATTTACACCTCTGCCACTTCTCATGTCATACTTACTGCTTTAGACAGAGCTAAATTTTGTTTCTTTATGGTTGGATTTATAGTAAGCTATCTACCTCCCTCATCAAAGGATGTATATATATATATAAATAAATATATAATTATTCTTCCCTCAGTAACTACTTGGAAAGTTGACGCAGTATTTCCTCCCAAATTTTTACAACTAGGCCATGAAAGTAGTTACTAATTTCCCCCAATATAACAAAAAAGGTCTTGGAATGTAGGTCAAACCAAGGAGTTTAACGCTATTTTTTTTTTCATTATTTAGGGGGGAAAAAACATGTTAATATTATTATTATTGTATTTTTTAGAGTGGACTTTTCTTTATGTTTTATTTAAAGTGTTAATGGAGTGTATCTGCAATTCAGATAATTTAACTTTAAATCACTGAAATCACTGTTCTCCAGAATAATGCACTGAGCACTGTAATATGCAGGCAAGTCCTCTTAAAGAACATGCATCAATTCTCTTCCCTTCTGAAGCACACTGCAAATGCCCTCTAACAGGGCACAGCAGCATTACATAAATCATCTTATATGAAAAATTAACATGACATCAAATATTTATAAATATTTATGTGTATGTTAATATAACCAAAGCTGTAACAAACAATCATAACCTTGCCAAGTTTCTTAGGACAGGCGCCGCTGATAATGATATCCATTATCTCTGGAGGAACACGCAATTATGAAAGTATACATGGGATGCTATATTGTTATCTGCTTTTAAGTTCATCCATTAAACACTCCACCTCACATTGGATGTTAACCCTCCTCTTAGCTCTTTGTCAGGTACTATTATTCTGTGTATTTACACATCCATGTGAATGAAAAACGAACAACTGTTAAATGTATACAATTTCCTTACTTCAGTAACACATGTATTTAATTTCATATCATACATTCCTTTGCTCTATGGCAATTATACCTTATAATGTCGGATATTTACCTAGCTACCTATCTGTCTATCTATCTAGCCCTCTATCCTGTACACAGCATAGCTCACATAGGAATTTGTGAACTCCTTTGGTTTGTCTTTTACGTGTGCTGCGTTTATGCTATTATGATTAAAGCTGTGTCAGTATTTACAGTAGTAACTTTAACTTTTGTGGCTTAATAATTATTCTATAAAAATTAATTTCACACTTAAACATAAAATACAGTAGAATGCATTTCATTGTGATCAAATTTGATCGGTTGCTATGAATTTCAAGCACTTTTTGTTATCATCACTTATCTAACATCGTAGCGATGGGGAAGAAAATGTTGAGCCAACACCACAAAAGTAACCATGTTTCTCAGACAGACGTGACTAGAGGTTTTACAACTATGCTTAGCACATGTGCCAAAGAGATTATGTCCCAGGAAACTTCCTTAAAGGTTTAAGATACACACCCAAGGCTAAGTGATGCCGATTACCATTTCCAATGAAGTCTTCACTCGAGCTGAACAATGAGTTCTGCCTCTTTTGTAATACTTAGATTCAAATATGTACGAAGACTTCTTCCCGTTACTTATTTTTCAAAAAAGATCATCATAAATACAGATTCAGCAAAAACAGTCATTGAAATACTGTACACTGTCAACATCCTTTATCATTCAAGACAAATAAAATAAAGATTAGCAGCTTCACGTAATAACAATCTCTTCCTTATGATTATTACCAGTACTATTATTAGGTATGAATATAGTGAAGCCCATTTCAGAAGTTGTTTGAGAAAATAAGCTTTAAAAACCAGGCTTAGCAGTGAAAATATTACTATCTTTATTTCACTGAGGAGCCAACCAAAATACAAAGTAGGTAAAAGACTTGCCCAAACGAAAAAAAAAAAAAAAAAAGCATATAGCTCAGCCAGGTAGTACCTAGAAGAATGGGCTGAAGTGAAACCACCTTCCAGTGCTGCTCTGTCACACAAACCCCACGTCCTTACAGTCTGGTTACTTTTAAAGGCGCAACTAAGAAACTCATATAACTTGCTCATGATAGTTAAATATCAGTTTAATGATTCTGCTTAGTTTTAAAATTAATGATATTTTTAAAATCTGGAAATACTAGGATTTAGGTGATTCACCCAGAAGAGCTAGCAACTCATAAGGCAGGAAGTGAAAGCTGCTTGCTTTTTTAAAACTATCTAGGTTTGGATGAGTCGCTTAAGATGTGTTCTCAGTATTGCATTGATTACTCTGATATTCCAAAAGTATGAAGAACTTTTTTGGGGGGTGGGGGGAGGGGGGAAGCAAAATAAAACAAAAATTCACAGATTTTAAAGAACTCCTGGCCTGACTAATTTTGCCACTTCAAATAAGAACGTAGGCTGTTTTAATGCTTGTATTCCATACCCTTTTTTATTTGATTGCCCACTGTAAAATAGGGAAACCAATACTTTCTATTACATGTGAAACAAGACAAAACCAAAAACTGAGCCTGAATTTAGAAAGCAAAAAAAATTTACAAAGGACACACCTTTTTCAGGGGATTTCACCTTTAAATTTGTCTACCAAGTCCTAAATGACAGAGTATTAAAATCCTAAACCAATGTTGGGAGATTTAGATAAGTTTCTCTCTCTCTGCCCCCCACTTCCTCCTTTATTTATTTATTTTTTAAAGGCATGGAGGAAGGACTTGTATTACAAGTTTCAGGATTTAAAGAATTTGATTCAGTTACAGATGATATCCCATAACCTGGACAATTTAGGATTTCCCACCCCCCCACACCCCCTGAGTTTTTATTGATAAATGGGATTGCTATCACTTTTGCCAATCTAAAAGCTCACTTACTTCATGTTTATAGAGATACTTTGTAATTCATCCCATTTCAAGTCTTTAGTAACCACTGAAGTTGACTGTATGTGTAATGACTCTCCATAAATAAATGGAGAGTCAAAACTCTTTGGTGATATGCTTAGAAGAACGTCTAATCCCCACAGTTAAACAGGAGAGCATGGATTTAGTAGCTCCCACATGTTTTTGTAGCTTTGTGAAAGGGCTATAATCTAGTTGAAGTGATTTGGTATTTGCTCTGTATCATTATACAATAAGAAAAATTCTGTGATATTCTTTCTTTTAATCAAGCCTCTTTTAATGTCACAGTCCTCCATATTAATTTCCAAGTGAAGAAATACCATATTACTGTACTCTAGATACATGTTCATTAATGCAGACATCTAACTTTTTACATACAGAAACCCTACTCATACCCCAATAAGTGTTTTGGTCTTATATATTCTTGTATTAGTATTAATCATGTGGAAATATAAATGCTTTCATTAATTTTACCAATCAACTTAAAAGTTCTTACATAAAAAGACTGATCGGAAAAGAGGTTAGATTAAAAATGGGAAATTTACTTTTTAAAAAGTTTTCATCCCTTTTTTACTGATGCAAAGATGACTTTTAAATTTCTGATTAACATACAACTCTCTCTGGACAAAACTGCGATATTTTAAAAGTATATCTTGTACATCACTCGTACATTTTTTTAAAAGAAAAGCTACAAAAGTGACAGTTAAAGATACACATATTTTCTGATTCCTCTGCAATGTCTTTTCCTTGTAGTATTGAAAAGACTGAAGCAATTCTTAGACAAGTAAGCACCATGACAAAAATACTGGAAGTTCCTACTGAACTAAAAAGGCCCCTATTAGACTTCACAGATCCTTCAGAAAATGCCACTGAAAGTATAGGCTTAAAAAAGAGAATAATTCTGGAAGTACATACCCTTTTCAAATGTGGCCATTGTGGTACCTGCATGATTTAATTTAGGTATGACAAGAAAACAAATTACTTGAGGCATGAGGAGAAATACAGATTTTACTTAAATGAGTGGAGAAACAGCTGGTCTTGTGCCATGGTGGACTGTATTAAAAAACCAGCTGAAACTGGGTTCGGGAATGAATAAAGGATCTACGGCTGATGGAAACTGAGCATGTTACCAAGGTGACGTACCTCATCTTGGTGGGACACCTGTACTATTATTGAAACATCCTAATTCAAATAACCTATGGTGTGCTATTGCTCAAAAGACAACTTGCTTTCTCTGCTTGAAAGACACTAAATTGCTGTAATTGCTAACAGAAATAATGCAAGGAGCAGAAAAGGCTGTGTGTTTTGCAGAATAAGGAATTAGGATAGGGACGAGAAAAAAAAGTTACAAAACCTAATAACATTTTTGATGTTTTACTCTTAATGAAGATTACAAACTAGTCAGCTAACATTGTACTTCTATATAATTACATTGCTAATTGTAAAATAATGCTTATGAAGTCCTTAATGCCAAGGAATCGGCTTCAAGAGGGAGAGTGTTTTCAGAGTGGCACAAAGGTGTTAGTAATATGGATTACCCAAAGAAAGCGAGATCAGCAGTTGTTATCTGGAAGGCAGAGGCTTTCTTCAGGCGGAGCTGGGAGGCTGGACATAGGCAGTGGGAGATTTCTGTTCCAAATAAGAGAGCCAAGGGCTCTATTGCAGCTGATTAACATGTATGATAGCAATCACCACTTGCTTGTTTATAATTGTATTTTTAAATTTTAGCTGTTGCATTCCATTAGCACAAGAACATTAGTAAGCATAAATATATAACGTGAAGTAGGGGCTCTAGCTTTGTATACCCAAGGAAATAACAATGAGACAAATGATATGAGATCAGAATTCATGTATGTTCCCTCCTTGACTATTTCCAGTTTCCCTCCTTTTATCTCTTTGTCAGTATTTACTTAAAATGTTTCAGGCCTCAAACTTACTAAGGTAATATCTAATACTATCACTCAGAACATGATGATGTTTGGGGTAAGTATACATTACAAGGCATTTTGTGAACGATGACCTTTCTCAAGGCATCCAGAATGGATCTTTGCACTCACGTTCCTGCCATATGACTCACAAAATACTATCTAGATGTGATCGACTGATTTGCTGATTATTTTTTTGTTGGTCATAAAAGTGAGAAGATTGCAGATAGAAGGAACAGTCCAGAGAGAAATATTGAGAAGTTCTTTTGATGTTGTGTTTCTGAAGTCAACATGGTTTTACTTTGAAATGCCTTAAAATTAACAAAGTGAGTTTTTTGTGTTTTGAGCTATATATTTACCTCTAGAGCATGCCTAAGTTTTTTGGCACATTGAAATGGAATGAAAAGGGATACAGAACACACAAATTTATCCGAGTCTCACTTTATCAATGTTAATGACATTTAACTTCTTTCCTTTAGATCTGAATTTGTCTTTTGTAATTTAGATCCGTTTTAGCCCTTTAAAGATGTAAAAAAAAAAAAAAAAAAAAATTTCAGTTGAAAAATATTTACCACAGCTCTTGCTGACTCAACCCAGGGGAGGGCATTGCCCTTCCTCCTATAGTAAAGATGGTGCTTCAGGAACAGTCAAGTATCCTGGTGAGACAATGAGTTTCCAAACGGCAGTCTGAATCAGCCAGCCAAAGCAGCTAGCTAGAGTCCAGATACTAAAGTAAACAGAAATATTGGCAAAAAAAAGGAGAGGAAGCTAGATTGGATCTAAAAAGCAGCATTAATAATGCATAAGAGGGAAAATACACACAGGGAAATTTCTTCAGAGCCCAGCTATATTGCCTAGTGACGGATTCATAGTTACAAATATGGCAGAATTTCCCCCCTGCCCCAGAAGGTCATAGTTTAAGTTTTCGTTGCAATCTGGAGTAGGACTATGTCCATATTTCCCCACATCAACCAAGAATAATAATGCTGGGGACAGGGAGGGGTTGTGGCAGTTGAAAAAACAAAGACAAGTTCAGCTGTTGTGAAGAAAAAAAAAAAGTCTCAGACTAGGACTGGGATGAAACTGGAAATGCAATTCCTGGAAAGCTTGGGAATCTTCTGGAGTGCAGGGTTTTCAAAGACTATTTAACCATAAACCAATACCGTTTAAGTTACTATGCTGAACAAAGACACAGGTATCTCTCTCAGGCTGCACAAATGCAATGTTGTTGATGGCTGCATGCAAAAAGCACATACTCAGAAGAGCATAACTAGAAATGTATGCATTTAAAATTGCTAGAGTAGCTGTATACATGACAGTTTTGGGAAAGAAGTGAGACTAGCCCTCTAAATCCTGGTTTAGGGGATCATGCTTAGCCCTGCTCTTATGCTCACTATACTCTGCCTTCAGCTTTGCACAAAGATTACTTAAACATCACTTAAAAATTAGTACTCACCTCTTTTACAGCCTTCTTTTACAACAGTTAATTACCTTGTGAGTTACAAGTATAAATTGTGATTCAACGTATTAATATACTGTAAGTACGGTCACTTCTACTGCTATACACACACTAAAATGCAAGCATGCTTTTGTCACTTTTCTGGGACACTCATAATTATTCACAACTCCTCCGTCTGGCCATGCAGTATCCAGACAGAAGCTTTATAAAATGGTAGATGTGAAAGCTACATTTAAAGTTTCATTTGTGTAATCTTAGAACGGAATCCAGCCAATAATACTTGATATGCTTTTTTTTTCCCAGCCATAGACTGAAAAAAAGAAGTTCTGAAAGTTTTGCAGCTCTCAAAGCCCATGAAAACAGTGTTCTCAGCAGACCTGTAATGCATCAAGAGTTTAGTGGTTTTGGTGTTTTTAATCTCCAAGCAATTTCTCAGGGTCTAGAAGTATAAACTTGATCAGGAGATGAGTAATTCTTTAGATGCTGAAATCTGTTGGGACTATTTTGAGCCTTAACAATTAAAAACAATTCTTCTGGTGGATGTCCAGAAACAAGTTGGATCCTGAGTCAGTATTGCCTTTATGAATAGCACAGCATATTAAAAGTACTCATTTTTAATACAAAGCAATAAACTGCATCTTTTCCGTAATGACCCTGACAACTAATTTTCTACAGATTTACAGTTGAGATCCCTGGGTGAAACCCTTTTGTAATCAGTATACCAATATACAAACAGGAACGCTCAAGACTTCTTTCCCTAAAGCTCAGCAGCTCGAAACACTGAAGTTGGACATGAAGCACCGATAATATTTCTCTATGGTTACATCAGATTTAACATTGCTGCATAGGTCAACTCAGAGCATCACAATGACCAAATACAAGCTTATCATACCAAAGGTCACACAAAACTGTCCCTGCATTGAGAGCTATTTTGTCCTCCTTGTTTATTAATGCTGATCTATCTATACTAATGGATTTAGCTTGTAGGGGGCTGGGGAAAGAATGAGAGTCACTATATCTCAGCTTCCACTCTTCATTAATATTAATATCATCTTCAGCTCTAGCATACTGGTACGGTACATGCTAAGAACTTACAGGACAAAGAGCTCCAGTGCTTAACAGGCACGTGTATTCATTTTGAGAATCAAATACACTCTCTAATATGTTATTATTCTGAATTATTAACTGTGGCCTTATATGATAACGAAGAACTTTGTTTCGGCAACATCTCTTCAGACTTCATGGTCTGAAAGTGACAATGTAAGGTTGGATGTTTACTACATGAAAAATAAGTTTAATTTAGAAACCACTGGTATATTTAAAACAAAAAGAAAATATGTTTAGATATCAGCAATGCAGTCCATACGCTTAAAAAGCTTCCAGCTTGTTGACTATGAGTTTAGTTACATAAATGCTGCAGAATCAATCCCGAGTCCCACAAGGAGTCCCATTAAAAGCAGTAGAAGTATATACATCTGTCAGTAAAATCTGTGCAGATAAGCATCTCAGACTGAATTCTTACTTTTGTAAATCATGGTTATCTTTGCATATGCAATGCTCTGCATTCCTGTCACTACAGCTAGGTAATTGAATTTACTAGCCAAACCCCTTGAATGTTCTCACAGATATTCCCAAAGCAGGAATGGTAGTTCATCATATAATTCCCAGTGTAAATCCACATAAATTATGTGTTTAAATGTTAGATGTACTTTTGGAAAAAAACCCCAATAACCCACCCCCCAAAAAAACCAAACCCAAAATACTTTTCCATAAATGTCTATTAATAAATAAAAAAAATAGCGACACTCAGGGATCTCATACACCCGAGTAACTCTACACTAATAGAGAAGAAACTCCAAAAGCTACCTCTCAATCCCAGTAACTGCACGTAGGCAATTTTGGAGGAGAAGAGCCCTCCAGGGATGAGAAAAGTGCTGGAGGAACAAAAAAGAGAAAAATATGAAATTATATTAATTTAAAAAGAAAAAAAAAAAAAAAAGAGAAGCCATTTGCTGAGATACACCGAATAGTGATTGTGGAAATAACATGATACCTGGATGGAAACCCACCAAAAGCAACCTGACATTACATGCAAAATGCATTCTATTAAAAGAGAACAGTAATATAACATCTAAAAAGGAAATTGTCATATCAAACTCATTGCACTCCTCAATATTATAGCAGCGATCCTGGATAGTCTTTCTCTAAAAAGAAAAGTTCCATTGCTGAGAAAAATTAAGACAAGATTGAATGTTTAATTTTGGATAACAAAAAGGTGCCCAAAAGACAGTTAGAAAATTAATAAACAGAATTCATAGTTGGCTATAACTTGATTTTCATAAATAATGGTGAAATAGTTTTCCTCTGTTAGAATATAGTAATGTAAAAGAATTTTCATCTCTGTTTACTTCGTTCTAGTTATGCTAAAATTTTCTATTTACCTAGTAATAATTTGGGCCTATCTCTAGTTTGTTGTGCAATTTTCTTATTTTAATTCCATCCTTTATCTGAACACACATAGATGTTGCATATTTAAATTGCTACTTGTTTCACTGTTGCTTGTTGACAACAAGTATTCATATTTAACTCATGTTGAATATGTTCAATATTCAATATTCTTATATCAGAAAGCCTAAGTTGATGATAATGTCTAGAAACTTCGGTAAAATTTTAATGAGTAATTTAATAGAAATTCCTATTGCAAAACAGATAAAAAAGAGAAAACTGAAAATGTAAAAAGAGGAACAGCTTTTAATACCACATACAACAATGCAATATATGTGTAGAAAATAAACACTTCATATGAATTAGCATTTCAATGTTTTGTAAACTAAAGTAATATATGCTTTTCATTATTTTAGTAAAATTAAAGAATGGGTTTACAGCAGTATCTTTAAAATTTCATATTGTTCAAGCTTGTTTAGGCATGGCAAATCATTTCAGCATGATGAATGCCTATGCAGCAGAGATACTTATAGATACTGCAATACTTAAATTCAAAGCTAAGAGAAACAGATACTCTCATTTTTATGTAAGCCATTATTAGAATTTACTTGTAAGAAATCTGACATACTATATGCTATTGCTTTAATATAAGCTATATATTAGAAATTTTTTTTTTCTGTATTATGTGGGATTTACAGGAGCAAAAGCAATCGCATAATATGGTGAAAGCACAAAGATTTATAGCATATATGCCAGTGAGGGTGAAGTGAAAGGTATTTTGACCTACACTTGGACAATCTAAAGGAAAAAGTAGTAAGCTAAAAGGCCTTGGGAAATCCCATTAAAATATCTACAAACATCTTCCGCAAAATGTTTTTAAAAGCA
Source organism: Aptenodytes patagonicus (assembly GCF_965638725.1). NCBI lineage: Eukaryota > Metazoa > Chordata > Aves > Sphenisciformes > Spheniscidae > Aptenodytes > Aptenodytes patagonicus. Next base: position 38,598,209 of record NC_134952.1, read on the forward strand.
GTAACTATTTTTACTTGACAGCCACATAAGGAATTTTGAGTTTTAGAGCTTGTTCCTTCATTGCATTAGTCCAGCTTTACATCAGGATAACCGCATTGATTTCACTGGAATTTTCACCAGCGCTGGACTTAGCAGAGAGGTGGATAAGGACTGTAAGATACGTGGCATTCATCACCAAGGGCGAGCAGCTTACAGCTGAAGTGAAAGGAATTTGATTACCTGTTACAGATGCTGGAATTTCAGAAAGCACTTCAGAGCCGTAACATACAATTCTTTCCTTCTTCTCATTCATTAAGAACAACCCCTTGCATTCAGACTGAAAGAAAAAAAACCTCCGAAACGATCATTCTCTGGAATAATTCTTCATGCTTTTATAGTACACTAGCGATTTGAAAGTTACTCTAGGTTTGGTCATCTTAGACTGTAATGGGCTTTCTAAGCTGGTCTGTGCTCCCAGAGACTTTTATCTTCCATTCGCTTTTGATTGAAAAATTGACAGGATTTTATCTGTCTAAAGAGGGAAAACATGTACAAATGTCTCAATTTTAAATGAAGGCGTTTCTGCATTTAGAAGAAGTAAACCTATGCTTATTTTCATAGGCTTCCCTGAAGCTGGTTTCAAGCTGCCCGCAAATGCCAAAGCATGCTATTTATAGTGCAGGGTGTTTATTTTTCGTCTGTTTGTCTGTTTGGTGGAGGGGGTGTGTGTGTGTGAACACCAGCATCAAAACCAGCAGTTCTTTGCTACACAGAAAAATTATTATTATTTATTTCAAATACATATATTACCTTTGATAGAGTTTAAAACAAAGAAACTTAAATGGAGAAATATTGAAGTATCAAATATTTGGGGGAAAAAAAGGATAATGCTTTTTGTTTCTTTGTCAGTAAGTCTTAACGTTAAACTAATCATCAGGGAGGAAACTTAAGAATGATTGCTATCAATTTTAGAAGTTCTCCTTTTACAGAAGCCAAACTGACATAATTTCTTGACTCTAATCTTGATGTCAGTAATAAACAATTAATGATGTCCTTTCTTTTTAGTAGACAAGCACTTATTAGTATTAAATAGGAGTGGACAGGTCCTCTCATTTCATAAAATAATTATTTTTCTGAGGGTGGGGAAAAAAATAATTTGTATGTTTGCTTTTCTCTTTTAGCAAGCACTTAGAAACAAATGTGTGACACCGTATTTCTCTCTGAAAAGCAACTACTTTTCTAAGTAACGGTTGGGGAGAAGAATGCATTCTCAAGATGAAATAAAAGATGAAACTTCCTATGGGATACATCCAATTTTGAATGTTGATGGAATGCCGTCTTGATATTTTATTACAGTCATACCATCACTTTTTTTTTTCCTAGAGCTGAAAACTGTCTCTTTCTTCTGCCATCATCAATAACTTTCCTTACGCATTTGTGTGTTAGGTGACAGAGATGACTCCTCTGTGGTGATGACACGACTTTTCCCAGGAAAAGGTGGTTCAGATGGTGGTTCTGTCCTCTGTGGTTAGCCAAAGGATTGAGCGGTATCCTACGTGATTTTCTTCATTTCAAGGAAGCAAAGCCAGCAAATGCATAAACCTAAAAACTCTGCACAAATTTCTGCTGTTCACTATCCAGAAGTTCTTCTCTTGAAACAGTCCCATGTGCTGCTAGAAGTGAGAATGATACTGCATGTACATGATGTTACTGAATCAAATTTCTCATAGATACTCAAAGAGCTGCCTATTGTTTTCAAACAAAAATTACTATGCCATAAGCTGAAACCACAAAAAGTTTCTTTAAACACTGTATTTTCAAGAAACCTTGAATCTGTAGGAGGGATTGTAGGAAATTTGCCAGTTATACTAGTGAAGTATTTTTATCCCTTTATTTTAAATTCAAAGAAAAATAATTGAAAGATTATTCCAGTAAGATAACACAGAAACTCAGAAAACATGATCTTAAATATTATATCTTACTATAAAATCTAGGCATGTAAAAGGATCTTCGTGAAGTAGCGTAATGGTACCTTAACCAATAATACACCTTTTGCAATTTTAAGGGATATCGGCGTACCTGAAATACATGTCTATGGACATATACATATTGTGTGCTACTTTATCCTCTTCTAGCCTTTCCCCCCAAAAAATTCCATAAAGGAGGGGAAACGGATACATTTTATCCATGTATTCTAGTTGGGACAATACTGATTTTTTTAAGTTACAAATATGAAGGATATAAACAGGCACCAATGCAAAACTCTTCTCATCATTGAGTATAACTATTCAGAATATTGCACATTAGTAAATAATTCATCCTTTGATCTTGTTCATTGGCTTTTTATCTGACTCATGCTAAACCTGTCAACTGCTATGAGTCTAAGAAAATACCATCATATGCATTCACTAGTATAACAGGACAGACTGAAATGAGTAGTTTTAGATAATTTAATTAGGTTGTAGGTTTGTTAATGTAATTCAGTAAGTATGTGAACTTTTAACTTGTGTTAACTCAATTTCCTCATGCTTTCATTTACCATTTGTTGGGGACATTACAGTGATTAGCCAAAGCCCTTCCAGCTCTTAATGTTCTCAATAAATTCTGGTTTAAATTGACTGTCACTTTCTTGCTATAATAAAGTAGGTATTTGACATCTCAGAAGGAACCAGACTACTGTCTACTACATTTTCTTGAAGAAAATTTTTCTAGTTCCACAAAATCAACAGAAGTACTAAAGATTGCAATGAACAGCCACAGCAGGTAGGGGGGCTGGACAAGTACATGCTCAGACAGTTTCACAATTCTGATTCTTTTGGGAATTAAAACGATGCTGTGTGCCTTTTGTTTGACAAGCTAAATAACACTATATTCATATTCAATTGTTACCAAGTTATTAGCAGTGTCTGAACTCCCTGAGAAAACCCAAAATATTCAGCTTGTCAGCAATATATATCCACTGTGCTGAGATACAAATGCAACAGCAGTGTTCTTTTTCTGTTAGGTTCAAAGATTAGTGTGGGCCAAGTGCCTCGAAAGCCAATCTGCTAAACTGCAAAATGGCACACTAAAAATTCTGCAAATTTATGTATAAAAATTCTCTGAAGGCTTTTCTATCTTTTTTTTTTTCCAGATTCAAGCAATTCTAAGATATATTCATAACTTATTTGGTTAAGTAAAGATCAGGAATGATATACGGGATAGAAAAACAGGAGATTCATAGCCCTAAGTCTCTCAGTTCCTTACAATACTATATATTCACATCACAGACATGTATCTCACAAATATCTGTAGTTTGCAATCATGGCCTACGCAGTGCTCAAAATGTGTAGGCAAATAATAGTGTGCTAGACTAGCGTTTTTTGGAGAACAAATTCTGCCTTCATATGAACTCTGCATACTGGATTTTTTTTCTCCACTATGGCATTCTTTTTCTTTCTATTTTGGCTCCCTCTCTCTAGACTTCCTTGAGCTCCAGCATGTCATGATCAGGTTTTCTCCCACATTTCGTCACTTGTGGCCCTCTTAACTCATCTCCGATTTATTTTCCAAGACAACATGTTTTGAAAAGTGACAGTCTCCCGTCCATCCTTCCTGGTAACTAGATCTGCTTGGTAACGCCAACTTAAAACTTCCTAAGTCTCTTGCTCTGGGTTCTCCATGGATTCAGATAAAAAACATAAAGCTCTCCCGCAACATATCCTTTCTCTACACTTTATATTGCCTTATTTATTTGGACATTAATCAAGAGTCACGAAAATAGGAGCCTCCAGTTAAATGTCTATATTTGTGCTCAGGTTCTCAGGACCCTAGTGTTCTAAAATACTGATCTCAGTGGGAAATCTTGAGTGTTAAGCACTTTTCAAATATCAACTCTACTATAAAGGGTTTGAAAATGGATTTAGATCCTAAACTCAGGTTGCTATTTTATTTTTAATTTTACCCTGTCCTAGTTTTTCCTCTTAATATTTTTTTCTTGAAACAGTACTTTGACTTTGGCAATTTCTGAATCGTTCTTATACCATTATCCATTCCCCATTAAAAAAAAATAAATTCCTGCCCTCCCACAAAAAAGTTTTTATATTCAGTATTTTTATAGTTCCAGGTTTATTTGTTTTTATGTGAGCCATTTTTCTTTCACACCAGTACAAAAAGGAGCTGCCTTCTGACATCTATCTTCTTTCATTCTTAGCTTCATCAATAATAAGACTCGTAATATTCTGTATGAATAAAATGAAACAAAAAGAAATGGTCTCGTATTGTGTCTTTTTTTTCCTTTTTCTATAGTTCATTGCATCATACAGCTCTAAACCAAAACCAGTTTTTATCCAAAGATTTTGATATTAAGTAGCTGAAATCTCACAGAATAATTATACAAAGAAGGAAAACACTGTTTTACGTTAGACTTGTAAAATAAATTCACAATATTGACTTAATTTGCCCATATATTTTCATAATAGTAGACTTTTCTTTGGGAACATACAAGTCTTCTAACTATCTGCCTGCTGTATTATTGTAACAGAGCAAAGGAGAGTTACACTCTGTAAATGCTTCAGAATGTTGTATTTGTGTATTGAAGTATTTAGCACAAGAAGGAAGTAAGTAGATAAAGGAGATTTACCTGCAAACGCAAAGAAGGAATTGCATTAATGTAAGCTGGCTGCCTAGCTGGGATTTTTTATTTGTATTGGAACTTCCATTTTGGCAGGATTCTCATGCTCAGAGCATATATATAAAAATAGAACTACTTTTTTTTTTTACATTAGGTCAAGTTTTGGATGTGTTAAAGTTTGACAGTGTCCCTTAAGGTTCCTTATTGACCTTATTAATTTACTTATTTTATTTAAATCCTCCAGGATTAGGGAGCGAGCAGAATTTTTACTTGCTATATATTTTTAAGAGAACTCAGGAAAATCACTTTTAAAATTGCTTGGAAACAGGAAAAATACATCACATTTAAAATTGTTAATTGCACTAATGCAATTAAGCTACTGCTTATTCTGCTTTTCCATTTTCCATCATGGTCAGTCCTGTCATTTCTACTGTAGACAGAAATAAATTGGCCTATCAATAAATCCTATAATCCAGAATATGCACTGCAGTAGAAGAGGACTCAGAGTTGTTTTTTGGCCATTAGTATATAATTTGTTTACCCAGGTGGTCCATTTTATCTCCAACTCTGAGCGTAATTTTCCATAACCTGCTATACTTTTAAAGGATGAAAATTATCTTTCCTGTAAACCAAGAAAGCAATAAAGTATGTAAAGTCTGTAAAATGATTCAAAAGAAGTTAGTTCCCTAGAGGTACACCTCCCACAATCTCCCAACAATCAATGACAAGAGGATAATAGGAAAGGGATGGGAGGCTTTCTGTTCCTGGTGACCCCGAAGTCTGAGGTCTGCCCAAGGAGACCTTAATAATTGTAGGGATTCAGACTGATTTCCAAGGGCAGAGTTCTGATGCAAAGACACCAGCACTGATTGTTGTGGAGGACACAGGACTTACTGTACAATGGGAACTAGGTATGAGGCTTTGGGAAAAAACAACCACCAGCAAACAAAAACCCCTACATAACCTGTAAGTGAAAATGTCATACTTCAGCTTGGATGACATGACATCCATGAGTACAATGTTTATTAAAGAGGAAAGTGCTGTTCCTGCACAAGTGAAAAACTAAATTATTTAATCTTATCAAGTTTTGCCCCAGTAATGACTCAAGCAGCTTTCCTGGTTATATGCAAGCAGAAATAAACAGCGTTATTAGAAACAGTAGAGAAAATTAGGACATGATGAGATGAAGGACATGCTTGAAATACTGCTGCATACAAATCCGACCCATCTTTCACTGTGAAAATATTGTTAATAGAGTATACCTGGCAAGTCTACCTGGTTAATAGAGTATACCTGGCAAGTCTACAGCTATTCCTGTATCAAGCCAAATGGTAGCAGCACTGAACAGCACTATCACTGAGCTTGTGAACAATGCTGTCAAAGAACTACCCTTCCCTTTATAACTTCCAGTGGGGTTTGAATGTATGTTTTTATATATATAAGATAGAGTATATACCTTCTCAGATATTTTGAGGCAAATCTTGATGATAAATCTACCAGAAGGAAATTACATAAATGTAACACACATTTCTTAAAAGTAGAGTGCAATATACTGTTTAACAATGCCAATCTGTCTGTGAACAAGGAGGAAGGAGGAGAACTACTCTTTCCTCAGATTATAAGGAAACCAAGCTTCTTTCAAAAATTCAAGTAATTTTGTCATGTCTGCACAATACCTATGACATGGGAAGGGAACTATGATCTATCAGGTTGGTTTCAAGACAGCTCCATCTTGTCTTTCAAAAAATGATGGACTTACTATTACAATCCTCTAACATATTTGTATATGTATCTGGCTTGTGCTTTGCTTCCTCTTACCCTCCTGACATTTCAAGAGTTCTCTGGCAGATCTTAGAAATGCTCTCCACTAAAAATAACTGCTGACATTTGCAAGTGGCATGCACTAATCACATTCAGAATAGGATTTTTTACATACAATTATTTGTGCTTTATATTTTTTGTAAACCTTGGCTCTGGTTGTTAAAAAAAAAAAACAACAGTGTCAGATACATTCCATAGCTGCATTAAAACAAACAAGTTAAGCTATTATAATTGAAATATTTTGACACAAATATATTATGTGGGGTTTTGGGTTGCGTTTTGTTTTGGGTTTTTTTTGTTAAATAATCACTTGCCTATCCATTTTTCAGCAAGGGAAAGCAATGGCAGTCTGCCTCATTACGCGAGCAACTCAATTTCTAAAGGAGAAAGTCATGCACGCTGAGTAACACAAACCTGGCTCCTCCTGAAAGATGGCCTCACCTCTCCGTCAAAGGGGAATATCTGCTTATAAATTTGCTTACTACATTAACCATTTAATTTTCACCCTAGGGCTTCAGAAGCCCCTCACTTCTACTTGCTTCATCTACTCTGACTATGATGCTGCTGTAGGAGCTCTGTCCGTAACTGTTTGTGGCTCTAACGAATTGCCACACCCAGGAACTGGGAAGAGTGTTTTCCCGTTAAACCCAAATTGGTTTCAGTTTGGTTTGGTTTGGATCTTTTTGTCTTACAATGTCATGGAAGAAACTTTTTTTTTTTTTAAATGGCTTTTAAAGTATATGGCTGCTAATTAGTCACTAGGAGGCTGAGGCCCGTGCTCACTATGAATAAAATTCCAGTTGGTTTGCTCCCAGAAGTGGGAATTTTCATGCGCTCTCCTGGTGGACCCTGGCCCTTCAAATCAGAAATGTGAAGTATTTCCTAGCCGTAGTGCCTATTTTATACCTTATTTACCTGCCATGGAGGACAAAAAGGGAGCGTTCAAATCACTGACAGGTTGACTGAAGACGCTATGCATTTGCTGTGGGATTTTATGGTGGGAGTCCTGTAACTCCCCACACAGACCCCACTTAATGTTTGATACATTAAGTTAATAAACTTCTGAACTGCTGTTCAAATCCATCTCTGTTTTCATCTCAGTCTTCTGTATATCTTAATTAATGTTTCAGTCACAAATATTCTAAACAAGATTCACGAATATTGTATGTAAAAACTTAAAGACTGAAATTAAAAAATCATGAAGATGTTTCTATAAACGTCTGAACAAATCTGCATATCATTTGTAAAAGAAAAGCTACATTTTTTTCCTTGAGAAGACCTTTTAATTCTCCTTTAATCACATGATGCAACTCAGAAACCTGAGGTCATATAACTGCACCAATACTAATGTGAACAGGGAAGACATCCAGTGTCATCCGACAGGAGAATTCCTACTCGAGGTAATACAAGGAGGCCACAAGCTGTCAGACTCTGGTGGGTACATTTGGTCAATGATACAATGACTATTCTGTTTAAGTAATAACTGATTACCTCTCTTAGCCCAGAGGGAGAGGCGGCGTACATAAACTACAGGTTACTTATGAGAAAGATACAAATACTTTACCCCTTTTCCCCCAGCCCGTTATGCTGGTTCTCACATGGCTCTGCCACTGCTGTGGCATCTGACTGTCTAATATTCTACTGAAATCATACAATTTTCAGTACATATTCAGAAGAGCTGAAAATTGATTTATAATAATGATAAAGGTGTTTTCTTCCTCTTTTTTTTTTCTTAATCAGGTGACTGTAGAACACATGAAAAAGGAATGCCTACATTTGTTGCATTCTTCTGATAAACATTTTCTCTTTACCACATTAAACAAAAAAGAAACCTTAAAAAGAAATCTTTGTCTTAAGTTAGAGTTCCTGAATCATAATATCTTATACACTGCAGAACACATATCAATTATCAGCTGAGGTTCTGAAAAGTGAATGAATTAGCACATTCTCAAATGGAGATATTTTCCCAGGTGATTCATACACCTTACCTGGCTTCCTCTTTGTAAATTTAGGATACAGACCTTCCTTCCAAGCTATGCTCCTTTAAAAGAAAAGATATGGCCTGCTCAATCATGTAAATAAGATGGCTCATTGCTGTCTGTTATTTGAAAGTGTTAAGAACTACCATAAAAAAAGAAATCTGTCACGAAGAGTTAAGCTGGAGGTGAAAATTTTTATGTAGTCTGGAACATGAGACACCATTTCATTTTTATATCAGATACTGTCTGTTCTGTACCAACGAAGTTTCATATAGACGTAGCTAAAATGCAAAGCAATTTCAGTTGAATTCAAACTGGAAGAATCTTCTTGATGGAGCTTATCTCAAAATCATTTGAAGTCCAAAGTGTCTATGCAAAACCATTAATCTCAGAATGTGTCTAAACACTATCCTGGAGACAGGCTGCAATTTACAGTTCTCCGTGACAGGCAAATCACTGGTAGAGCCCTGTCATTTAACCCCAATAATTTCTTTGGTAGGGATGGAAAGAAAGGTTTTCATACTGCCCTGTCATAGAAGGGCTATGGAATATGTCAACACTGTATAACTTTACATAAAAATTAAAGCAATGTGCAGGTATTTCAGTCATGAAAAAAGATCAGCAAGGTGGGCTTTCAGATCAGTGTCGTTGACAAGAACTTGCTACGTGAAGTATAAAGAGAGCTTTTGCATTTTTATGGGAAAATACATGGGGAAAATACGGTTTTCTTGTGCATCAGGTTTTTGCTTTACATACTTTAAATGTAAGACAGAGCTCTCTAGTTTTACATAAGCCCACAGTACGATTTCAATCTCCAGTTACCTAATGGTCCATGTTTGCTAGAAGTAGAGGACACCAGAGCAATGGTCATACTTATCTGCCCAATACACACAAATCTTGTCAAAATTCTGAAGGGCCCAGCTAGCTAAAATTTGGATTATGCTTATTTAAGGAGGACACTCTCATTGGGTTTACAGTTTAAGTGCCTCAGTGTTTAATATGTTTCACCGTCACAAATCAAACTCTATGCAACCTAGAGCCCATCTTAAAATTTACAGGTATTTGCAACACATTTTCTATACAGTTTTTTCAATTGCCTTCATGCACATCTATTTAGAAACTGTTTAGTAAAATACAATAAGCCAAACTGATATTTGTTTAACTTTTTTGCACGTGGTACATTACATTTTCATTTGAACAATTTGTTTCAGGGTACATAACTGAGAAGTCATATTCCACACCTGCTATCATTGCGACCTTTTCTGTGCAGTGTGCAAAGTAATTATGTTCACATTATGTACAGCTCTTTGTGTAAAACTGTATGCCTGGAACATTATCTAACAGATATCACTGCTGGATGGTGACAAAAATGAATGCCAGAGAAACACACATGGAGTTGCCCAAAAGTCACCCAGTGCTTCCTAACTTTACTTGCCCCGATCCTCCTGCAGAAAGACTTTAATCTGTTTTGAGGGATATACAGGAAAGTTATGGCACTGTATTTTCCTTGCAGGTCAGAAGAACTGGCAGTGACTTACCAATAAAGGAAACTCAGGGGAAAAAAAGAAGGCATTCCTGTATGCTCAGGAAACTGGGCAGCCTGGCCTCAAGAGTGGCTGTAGTTGCAGCCAACCCAAAAAGACAAACTGAATGTGTCCTAAAAACCATGCACTCCTTAAACAAGTAGAAACCAGTGAAAGGATCAAGGAATAAACCAAGGTAATGGAGGGGGGGAAGAGAAGAGACCTTTGGCTATACTCCTCAATGTCTGTGACTTTCAAATGTATGTTTTGATTTTTCTTCTTTACTACCTGCAAACATTTGCAATCACAGACCTGGCCACCAACACATCAGCACCTGCATTTGCTGTATCAACACCTTGGAAAATCCTACTGGACTACAAGATTCACCAGCTTCTACTCAAGCCTTGTCAGATACTAGCAAAAATTAAGTAATTCTAAGACTTCTTTAGATTTAAACACAAAGTGTTGCCCACGTGCTCACAAATGGTAGTATGGTTTGACTCATTTTCTAACAATTCCATATTTCTCTCATGTGTCAGGGGGACACGTATGGCAATGGAGCTCCTATTAATAATGATCGTTGGGGACTCTCCAAGACTGATGAACTCTGACCCAATTATGAGTGTAAAAACAGTTGAAGGACTTAATCCAAAACCCATGAAAGCAACAATGGCACCAGTGGGGGGTACTGGAGTCAATGTGTTTGAATGCCGTATCTGTGTTTGGTAGACAGAGCAAACTATTTGAAGGCAGACTAGATAAGGAATAACATGCATTTTGTAGGCACATTTTTAAACTGCAGTGGCAGTGATAAGCACATAAAACCCCTCCGATTATGAATTCATTTGCATCTGCTCATTCAAAATTAGTTATCCTTGATGAGTGATAATAGTGTATTTTATGCTGGTTTTGAGGTGCATTAAGCTATGTTAGAGGGACTGATAGCGCTTGTTAAATGACATGGCTTACAGAAGGTAGCTATTAGCATTCCTGTGCACTGGTTTAATCCAGATACCTCAGCTTTGATTATCAACACCTCAACATATTCCAGTTCTGAGCCTTCACTATGAAAAAGCACTTAGTTTTGCTGAACTCTGACAGAGTGTGTACTGATTCACTAATCTGGACAAATGCCCATTAGGGCCAGGGCCTCTAAATTTTTTTAAATTTTGGTTTTGTAGCCTGTAACTCCTGAGTTCTATCCTTCCATTTTCCACAGCTTCAGGTTTTCTGTGTGCATGAAATTTCCCACCTTAACCTTAAATTATTCTGTCCTTCTGGTGTTCACTGACAGTCTGAGGCTTGGGCTTTATTCTCCTTCAGGGTTCATTCTTCTTCTAAATACTCATCATCCATTGCATTCTATAAAGAGAGTTCCCAGCAGTAGTTTTTAAAATAAAAGATAAAATGTTCAGTATCTGAACATTTAAGGCTCTAGTGTCAGTACCTGAAATGCCTCCTGTTGACAATGATGGTTATCACTGGGGGCAACTGAAATCTGTTCATTCTGAACTGTCTTCAGAAATCAGCCTTATCTGATTGTTCTTTCAGATCAAAAGAAATAGGAAGACAAAGTAAGCTGTGCATATTCTTTCACTCTGCACTTTGTTGTTAAAAAAGGAGGAATCCCACTAGGACCCATAAACCACTTCTAGAGATCACTAATCTTTGCTATGGATTTCTATTTTTTCCATTTATTGCCAGCTGACTTATTAGATTTTGATATTTTAATGACATAGAGCAGCACTGTTAGGAACTATTGTGAAAAACATATAACAATCTAGATAGACAAAAGAGCATTTATTGCTCGAAGGGAAATGACATGTAATTCTCAGCATTTACAGCTGAGATTAGACCTTTTTTCCCACGTGATAGATATGTACTCAGTAATAGGAATACTTGCAAAGTCTCCAAAATCACACCTGGAGCTCCTGGACTCAGGCGCAGTTACCATATCTTTTAGATATTTGTGGAAGGTAGATTGCATTGCCTCTTACATCAGGTTCAGTGTCAGTGACTAAATACATAACTACCTTTGTCAACTGTGTAGCGAGCAGACTAGAGGAATGCTATCCTTCACTTTTTAATTTTTTTTTTTTTTAAACCAGAATAATTTACACTGTTGCTGACAAAAAGTATGTGAAATACTATGTATCAAAGTTTCACTGAAAAAACCAACTTGGAATTGGACTGTGTATGGTACGCCTCAGGCCCTACATTCAGCTTCACATGTGCTGGAGTTGCAATTTTTGGAGACTTTCCCAAAACTCGGTAGGACCCTGTTAAGGATCCCTACTTTTATATAAACAACATTACCCATGTGATTGATAACAAGTGAATAAATGAAGCATATATTTTACACTGTTTTATAGTCTCTGACGCAGCTATTATCAAGTGAATTAAAATTTTAACATGGAGCCTGTATCTTACATCTGTTTTCTACATCTGGATTTTGGTACTTACTTTTAATTTATATACTGCTGAACAATTCTTGGGAGGTCTATGTATAATCAACCAGTTCCCTATTTTCTAATGAGTTCCACCTGGTTCATTGACTTGTGTCATTCAAATGATCTGTCCTTGTTTTGTTTTTTCCCCACTAAAAGACAATCAGGTCAATGACTGACACCCATAAAGCTTCCATTCACCTTTCTGCCTGTCTGACTATAACGTTAAAATGAGTTTTGTGAACAACATGATTTGTACAGTAGCCTCAAGCATACTGAGGCAGGGCACAGCCTCTTCTTGATATCTGCCAGATGCTGGAGAAAAGGATATGGATGACAATTGCACCTGAGACCAGTTTGCCATCAACTCAGAAGCGTAGTATGCATGAAAATGTCCCTTTCTATCGCTATTAACTGAATGAAGTGTCTCAAACCTCTTCAAAACCCCATCAGAGTAGATCTGGAGGTCAAGTCTCAGTTTTAGGAAACTCCACCCCTTCCTATAGAGATTGTTAAACTCTATCTCAAACCAGCAAACACTCAAATGTTGTTCTTATTTTACACAAAAGATGCAGAAATCACAATTTTTAAACACAAAGGCAGAATGCTGGGGGGCGGGGGGGAAATCAAGTTCTCTGTTCTTTCAGCAAAAATTCTCACTGACAAATTGAGCTGCACTAGCTTCTGGTTCAGCTTGAAGTACCAGCTTCAGGTCTTCTTGATTTCTTTGCTTCCTGACTTATGTCCCTCGGGCTATTCAGGTTAGATGGATTCAGCAGACTAAATATAAAAAACACAGTACAAAATCTATCACAAAGTAGCCTTAAAAAGTAGTTCAAAGAACCATAACAAACCACAAGAAAGGGTTTTTAGCCTCTTGAAGGGAAATAACAAAATGCTTTTTGAAACAATAGTTCAGTGGCTCAAAAAAAATTGAGCATCTTAAAATAACAGGGCTGCAATACTTGTGGCAACTCAAAGCATCAGCTGGACTACTTTTAAACATATTATTACCATGCTGCAAAAGTGAAACTGACTGTCAGCATTATTTAACATTTTGCTTAAGAAACCAACAAAATCTTCGATTTTTTTCCTTCTTTTTTGGCATGCAAGTGATAAACAGTATGAGCAAAAGAAGGAAAAAAAAAAAAAAAAAAAGAGACTTACGAAAGGAAAAATCCCTGCTCTTTTTTATCTAATGAACTACTCAAAACACCCACACCCTAATTAGTTCAGCTGTATTTATAACATCTGACAAAAGCCAACTTCTATTTAATTGTAAACATTTTTCATGAAAAAAGAACTTGGTTTTCTACATAGAAAGTAAAACATTACTATTCTACTATCCAGTTAGTATAAAATTTTTACAGACCAGAAATGACAGTATCTTCCAGAATTTATCACCTGTGATATTTACTCTCTGATCCTGGATTGAACAACATCTCTGTTAATATCAACAAGCTGTAGAACTAAAAGCAAGTTTTGCCAAACGGTAAAGGGTCCTAAAAGACAGTACTGAAAATCCTGGATTGGACCGATGTAGCACCTCCCTAGGCACAGTGTTTTTCCTATTGCTCTGTGCTTTGAAAGGGAATCCATGATTTTGCGTGTTATCTCTGCAAACGCTCCAAAGGAGAATCCTACCAATAAAAACAGAAATGATTCCTAAGGACAAAGGTAAGTTTTCATGTTTTCAGATCGGAAAAAAAAAAAAAAAAAAAAATAGAATCATAGAATCAGAGATTCATTTAGGTTGGGAAAGACCCTTAAGATCATCGAGTCCAACTGTTAACCTAACACTACCAAGTCCACCACTAAAACACGTCCCTAAGCAACACGTCTACAACATATATATTTCCCAGAACACTTCATACTGAGTCACTTGATCACCTGTATGCATTAGGTCAGCCCTGCCTAGATGAAACAGAGCACAAACCCTATAGCTACTGTCTCTTGCTTGCGGCTATGCCAGCAGGTTGTGCTGAGGCTCAAGAGTAAGGGCTAACTTCAACTTTCTGCTGGAATCCCAAGACGTTCAGGATCTTGCTCATGTGGCAAAATAGGAATGTGTTTTACCAGTCACTTTCCACCTGAGGCCATCTGAGTTTTACAAAGGAGGCATCTCTTCACTTTATTCTGCTATTAAACAGGTTAAGTTAGATATGCTCAGGAACTGCTTAATAGCCTGACAAAATTGAGCTCATTACTGATCAAACAGCTCTGGCCACTTCTGATTAAAAGTATGATGTTGATTGTGATGATAACAGACTAAAATTTAACAGTGTTAATATCTTCATTGGCTTGAGAGGTTGAATTCATAAATTAATACATCTCAAGGAGAGGCTTTAAACAGGGGCTGTACACTGGGGGTACACCGAATTCTTGATGACTAAGAACGTTAGAGAAATTTCCCTTGATAAGCATAGCAGAAAAATTGTGGAATTTTACCAGGAGAGGAGAATCTGGGCCCTAATCCATTGTTCCAGAACTATTTACACAAAGCACTGAGCCAAACAGTGATCCTTCCTCCTTATGCCATTTTGTGGCTGGTCTTTAGGGCTACTGCTCAGAAGCGAGATACGTGGTTTTGAGAAGGACCTAGAAACAGAAGTTTTTCCATTTTCAAGGAAACCATTTTCTAAAGACAGGAACCAGCATCATTACTAATCTTATCCTTGGATTTTGAATGGAAAGAGTGAGAAGTAGTCTGTACAGAAAGGCAATTAAATCCAGGAACTCAGGCCTGTGACTCCCAGGCTAACTTGATTTGCAGTTCAGGACTTCAGATGGGGACCTCAGCTTTGATGGCAGAGAAGATTTCAAACTCATCTTTGCCACTGCCTACTGGTGGCTAAAGTATTTCTTTTTTGAGAACTCTTTTCTCAGATTTACAACTAATACGCCAAACAGTGCAATTTTGTGTAAAGATGCTAGAAGTGTCTGCAAATATAAAAACATCCATCCAATAACGCAGGTCTCCATAACTGACTGGCTGATTGCCATGAGAGGATGGTAGTTCAGTGATTGAGTATGGTACCTTTTTATTCTATTGAGGACAACTTGAAAAAATATTTCCACTGGCATGCCTCTCTACAGCTCATAAATATAGGTAGCCTGTCAAAGATTTGATAGTAATGTGGAGGAATCATACCAGTATTTAAACAGTAATTATAGAGATGCATAACTGTAAAAGAGAGAGAGAGAGAGAGAGAGAGAGAGAGAGAGAGAGAGAGAGAGAGAGAGGTGTAGTACCAGGGAAGTGGGCCTACTATCAGCTGGGAATTCAGCTCTGATTCCTCTACCAATAATGCAAGGACTCGAGATGCTGTGACATTTAGTGCATAGACAGAGTCAAGTTACAACAGGAGAGACTAAGTCACTGTAATCCCTATATACTAAATGAAAAATTCCATGGATGTCCAAAAATATATACAACACAGCAGAAGCCATAAGCTCTTTGTATTGGGGTGAGAACATTGCAGTCTTACTGACACTTGATACTCTTATATACATTGTCATGAAAGGAAAAGAAAAAAGCAAAAAAGAAAAAAAAGTTGTGACAATAATAACTTCTGCCACAAAACTGTATCACCAGGACATCTATTAAATATAGAAACCTCTACTAAAATACCAACCTTTAACACAGTGTGTAACACCATCTGACTGTCATGAATACAAATCCAAGCAAAATGCTAGCATTTAAGCCACAGAAGAGAAGTTGAAAATAAACTATCATTAAAAATGTAATGATAAAAATTGTGAGGAAAGACTTTCATCTACCACCAAAATTAATAAGTTTATTGATTTTAGCTTATCGTTTACAGTAGTAAATAGTCATAAGACAATGGTCTGGAAGAACAGGGATTTGAAAGTATTTAAAAATTGCTTTCAGTAGAGACCCTCTTGACACCAGGACCATTTCTGTTTTTATAGCTATAGTTGAGACCTACTGAGGACTTACACTGTTGCAAACTGTTGACAACTGTAGGAACACAGACCTACTGAGAACAATGCTACAGGGCTTACTTGGTAAATGAAACAGACCTGGAAGTCATTATGGGGAATACCAAAAAAACCCAAGAAGAACCAGATGCATCACCACTGGACTCCTACTGCACCAGCAGCAGGAGTACTGACTGGTCGGTCGCATCTTTCAGGACACACAATGTTTGAATAGCGTACCAGCCTTGGAAGTCATTTGAAAACACTGCCTATTCATGGCTTCAGGTATACTGATGTAGAAGAACAGAGGAGTTCAATTAACTGCATTAAAAAACCAAACCAAAACAAAAATCCAAACAAACCAAAACACAGAATAACTGTATATATCTGATGCTAGTTTTGTGTAAGAAAAGTACAATCATAGAATCATAGAATCATTGAGGTTGGAAAAGACCTCTAAGATCATCGAGTCCAACCGTCAACCCAACACCACCATGTCCACTAAACCATGTCCCTAAGTGCCTCATCTACTCGTCTTTTAAATACCTCCAGGGATGGGGACTCCACCACTTCCCTGGGCAGCCTGTTCCAATGTTTCACCACTCTTTCAGTAAAGAAATTTTTCCTTACATCCAATCTAAACCTCCCCTGGCGCAACTTGAGGCCATTTCCTCTCGTCCTGTCACTAGTTACTTGGGAGAAGAGACCGACACCCACCTGGCTACAACCTCCTTTCAGGTAGTTGTAGAGAGCGATGAGGTCTCCCCTCAGCCTCCTTTTCTCCAGGCTAAACAACCCCAGTTCCCTCAGCCCCTCCTCATAAGACTTGTTCTCCAGACCCCTCACCAGCCTCGTTGCCCTTCTCTGGACACGCTCCAGCACCTCAACGTCCTTCTTGTAGTGAGGGGCCCAAAACTGAACACAGTATTCGAGGTGCGGCCTCACCAGTGCCGAGTACAGGGGCACGATCACTTCCCTACTCCTGCTGGCCACACTATTTCTGATACAGGCCAGGATGCCATTGGCCTTCTGGGCCGCCTGGGCACACTGCCGGCTCATGTTCAGCCGGCTGTCGACCAGCACCCCCAGGTCCTTCTCTGCTGGGCAGCTTTCCAGCCACTCTTCCCCAAGCCTGTAGCGCTGCATGGGGTTGTTGTGGCCCATCTTCTGTATGAAGATTTGTGAGATCAGGTATGTGAGCATTTACTTAGCACAACATGCCAGTCAGATGGAAGATATAAAGGTCTGTTCTTATTCAGAGATCATAAAGAATTTTAAAATTAGCTTTGGAAATAAATGCCGAGTGTACTTTGGTATTAAGATGTATGTCTGTATGAACATTAATAAGAACTGGAAAGATCTGTTACTGTATTCATTGGTCTTGATTATTGCTGTCCCCATGTGCTCTGAATTGTTCCCTTTACCGAGAAGGATTTGAGTACAGTAAGGTACAGGTGAATTAGTGAAAGCTGCTGTAGTGGAAATTTAAATTTGTAAAATCAAACTGGTAGAATTACTGGCTTCCCTTAGTCTGTAATGGCTAAATGGGCAATGGAAGATAACATCTTACATTGGTTAGTTTTACAAGCACATGCTAGTTTCAGCTCCTAAGTCTTATCCATGGATACATTTGTGTTTCTACATAAAAGCGTACCCAAACAGCAGCAGGCACGGATATTACAAAAACAGCCTTTCAGTTTCTCTCTCATAGGGACACTACAAAACACACATTCATGTTGGCTATTTTAGTTTAAATGCTTAGTCCAGGGTAAAGGAGGAACACCTTTCAAACAGCTGAAAAGAATTTGAAGAACTACCCCCCTGCCCCAAGTTTGACATGTTTTATTGGAGTAATCACATTCACACATCCCTTCCAAAGTGGAAAACAGACTAAATTAAATACTAAAAAAGCAAAGAACTAGCAACGGTGTATTTCAGTAGCACAGACATTGCCTTTGTATGTGTGTTGCAACAAATAGCCAACCAATAAACATTGTTAGGTGCTCAGCTGAATACCAAAATTATATATACAACCTAGAATAAATGATACATACCTACAATTCCCTACAGGAACTTTTTTATTCTAAAATGGGCATAATATAATCTAATAGTTCTCAGTCACAAACCACATTTGATTAAAACCAAAATAAATATAAGAACATATCTGTAAATGTATTTAAAACTATCTGTAAAAATGGTATTCTGGACATTTTTACTGCTTATTTCTCTTATGCCCATAATGAGTGCAAAGCAAGATTAACTTTTTTTATTTTTCTAGGAAAATCACATCCAGAATCTACAACGCTTTGTCATTAAAAGCTGCTATACCTACCAATGCAAGTCCTAAGCTATGTTCTGAAAATAAAACAATAAAGAAGACCAATACTGCATAGAGGAAGTACATGGAAATTTTCCATTCCTTCTAGACCTTTATTTCAGTATTAATTAATCCTTAAAAAAAATAAAATTTAAATATAGAGCTTTATTATCCCCTGCAGGAGACAAGTTAAAGTGCTGCAGAGGGCTACTGAAGAAGACCATAGTGGTCAATTGTGTTGTATGGGACATTAGAACTGCAAACGTCTTTTTTAGGCAATCTCTCTTATGTTCACAGTTCTGTGAGTGAGATACCCTACACCTCATTACTTACACTGTCCCTTTGTCAGATTAAAGAAAAAAATGTATTACTCAGCAATTGCGTTTAAATTAAATATGACAACATAGCTAGGAAATGAGAAAGGGATAAAAGCCGGTAAAAAAAGTCTGATAATGAAGACTCTAGTTCTGGTGACTGTGATACAATATCTAAAGCCTTTTCCAGGTTATTGAGATTTTTATTCTTTTACATGGAGAGAGAGCAAACGAGAAGAGGAGAGAGAGAGTCGAAAAAAAAGAAGAATCTGTGGTCTGTAAATGATCAGCACAAAAAATAAATTATGGTCAAGTAACTGAACTTTTCTGATGTGTAAATTGAATCATTCCCACATACTGGTGTTTTATAATTAAAAGACCCTTTTCACTGTGGGAAATTTTACTGAATTTTGTATTAAAAGAAGAAACAAACCATCAATCAGGAGGAGGTAGGTGAACTCAAAGAGCTCAACCCATTAAACTTGAAGAGTGTAGTCGAATTCTGAATGACTTGCTCTAGGAAACTGTAGCTCTTTTAATGCAGGTTACTGTACAAACATTAATGAGCAGAATGTGTATCTGATCACTGTTCTAAAATCTTTTGTAGTCATATGGAAGAACACACTTTCCATTTGGTGTCACAAGATGCAGAATATGGTTTTAAATGAACCCTTTTTGTGAGGTTCACAAGCTTTAAATTACTTGACTTTGGTTACCATTGAGAAAAATCGCTGAGCTAAAACCAAAGGAAAAAAAAACCCACCAGGTACTTGTTCGATTCAGTACAGTTGCTATGTAAGTACTGATCAGACAGATTAAGGTTTGCTCACAGCCAGATTGCTGCTGAATGCAAACACTTCTGAGTGGGCACCAACAGCTGCCATTTCAGAGCTCTGGTACCTTATGTGCTTTCAGCTGAGTTGAGGTCATGGCTACAAATGACATTTGCAAATTATTAGTCTAAAGAGGGGCATCACTATAAAACATCACAATGTGGCATACGTAGGCAACAGTAGTTTCTTATGGAAACTTGAGAACTCTCACAAGAGATTTAATAGTTCATTTTGAGAATTTCATTATTTATTCAATTATGTTCTATCCTTGATAAGTCTGGTAACGGTAGAGAATTTATCACCCTGGATCTTCCTTCCTGAACAAAATACATACATCTGTTAAAGTTGGCACTACATGAATTTATCCCATTTTATATTTTGACTTTACACTGTTATTGCAACAACAGTAAATTAGATACAGCAGCATAAATTACTGAGAGCGGGTAAGTCAGTAGAACATTGTATACTGAGCACATGCCTACTGTAATTTTGTAGTTTGCTCTATCCTGTCAGTTAGACAACTGTGTCTCATTTAAAAAGCACCAATGCAATAGATGGATCCCACCAGAGCTTGAGGCTGTAGAAAGTTTCATCTTACCTTCAGCTTTCTATGTGGTGTTACGCTGGTGGGTCTCCGATGATCCAGGAATCTGCAATGAGATTAGATTATGAAGAATTTAGTCATGAAACATATTTTTATTTTTTAAATTTTTAATTATTATTACAAAATACCACAGTAACTTCAAAAATCAAAACATTAGATGATATTTTTTTTTCTGTACCATTATTTTCCTCTTTGCATTTTGATATACAATGTGTTCACAAACTGTGTATCTTTCCTAAAGTCTAAATGAGATGTAGATTATCTGTAATAAAATATTTATTATAGCTGCTGCTGGACTGACATGTTACTACACTGTAAAATGCAATTTTATTTGTCTGAACCATATGGAAGTGTTGATTGTATGTTGAATACTAAATGTAAAAATAGCATTTTGAAGATCCACGTTCATTGTACTTCAGTTAGTTTCACATTTGGTTCCTTCAGGTCGCACATGAAAAGGTTCTTTCCTTTCTGCTACTCTGGAAAACTGATCACGTGTCCTGAGAACTTATTATAAAATTTAAGAGAAAGGTCTTCCTAGCTTTAGCACAGATGATATGAATTTTCAATTGCAACTTAGCAATTTTGTTGATGTATGCACCAGCAAATATATTATAAATACCCCTGCCATAGCTTTGCAAAGCCAATGTATTCAACAATAATAAACATAAAACATATGGAAAAGATAATCATTATTTTTTAAAGAAAAATAAACCTAATGGCACTTAGAATATATACAAAGAGCTATTTTCAGACAGTATTTTTCATAAGTATTACAAGCTTACAGTGTTCTGAAGTTAACTATAAAATGATTTTCTGTTTTAATAATCAGGAATTTGGGAGTATTTCACATACAAAGACTGAGCATTAATAAATTAAATGGATACATGGAATAAAGCCCTTGCCAATAACAACAGTATCTGAAAATCATGTTTCATTCTTATCTTTCTTACATTCCAATTATGCTCACATTGTACTGTCTGCCAAAAAGGGAAGGAAAAAAAAAGTACAATGTCTTGAACTGCGCAACAATTTTTTGTTTCTAGAACTCCTCTTCAAACAAGAATCCAAACAGCCTACACAATTTTTCTCTGAGCCTTTAATAATGCTGCAATTTTGCAAGTGAGAATAACTTATGATGATGGATCAAATGTAAAACAAATGTACACTTCCTATATTTGTGTAAATACTTTTTCCCATGACAAAATATTTTCATTTCGGCATTTTAAAAATGTAGTGTGAAGGAGCATTTTACCAGTATTTTTTTTTTTTATTTCAAGCAAAATAGGTGAAGTATAAAAGCTCAGCATTTTCTGGGATTTTTTTTTTTTTCTTTTTAAAAGATAGGTGTTGGACTGACTGATCAAAGAATCGGAAGAAGGGGTATCAATATGATCCAAATAATGGTAGTGTACTTTTTTATGTTGGGATAGAGTTAATTTTCTTCATAGTAGCTTGTATGGTGCTACGTTTTGGATTTGTGACCAAACCAGTGTTGATAACACAGGGATATTTTAGCTGTTGCCGAGCAGTGCTTACACAGGGTCAAGGCCTTTTCTGTGTCTCACACTGCCCCACCAGCAAGTGGGCTGGGGGTGCACAAGAAATTGGGAGAGGGCAGCTGACCTCAGCTGATCAAAGGGATATCCCATACGATATGAGGCTGTGCTCAGCAATAAAAGCTGGGGGAAGGAGGAGGAAGGAGTCTTACGGAAATTACACATGCCAGCTACCATAACAGGGTTCGACTCCAGGTTTCTGCATAAGCCAAAAGATAGATTCCTTTATGAAAGTACTTTTTATTAATAGCGATACAGCTCGAGCTGGGTGCCTCCAAAGAGGGACCCCGAACAAAGAAATCCCTGGGAAATATACCCTTGCAATCTAAGTTCCCCACCCCTCACATGATAGTTCGGACCAATAGTAATATTAAGCTCTGGGGTCTTCTTGATTTTTATTAGTTTGATTTGTTTGCTGTTCATTACTAAGCAGTTGCTAAGTGGTCATCTTCTTATACAATATCACATCCTCTTAGGTTGGTTTCAGCTGATTCTGTAGTTAGCTATTTGGCATGTTGTAATACGGTTGTTAGAGTTCATATGCCATGATCTATAGGCTTTATCTACTCTAGCTATCAATGTTTAAGCTGCTAGCTTTGTCTACTCTAGCTAGCACTGATTTAAGCTGCTAGCTCTAAGTTTCAACTAACGTTTTCTACAACAGTTCAGAGTGATGGTGTTTGTCTTCCCAAGTAACCATTACACATGATGAAGCCCTCCTTTCCTGGAGATGGTTAAACATCTACCTACTCATGGGAAGTAGTGAATGAATTCCTTATTTTGCTTTGCTTGTGCATGCAGTTTGTGCTTTACCTATTAAACTGTCTTCATCTCAGCCCATGAGTCTTCTCATTTACCCTTCGGATACTCTCCCCCATCCCACTTGGAGGCAGTGAGCGAGAGGCTGCATGGGGCTTGGCTGCCTATCAGGGTTAATCCACAACAACCAGGAAAGTAATTCTTAATATTGTCTTCAAACTTCTGATGGGCAGAGACTAAGAAACAGTATAAGCATCCTATTTTTAGCGTCTGGGGAAACCAGAGTGCATACTGCATTAGATCATAATACTGACTGGCTGGCTCTACAGTCTGAAAAAGCGGGTGGATATCGGATCTGTGCAGCCAAGTTCTACCTGAACCATGAAAGGCATTTCCTATGGTATCTGTAAATACAAAACTGGATAATAAAAGTCAATGCAAACTCTCCCACATGGTACTGAGACACAACACGTCTCCCTAAGTTTATGCCCTGGATTGTAAATGAAAAAAAAAAAAAAAAAATGTATGTGCAGACATATATAAAATGGATAAACAGCTTGGCTGTACAGTCAATATAAAAATGAAAGACGCTTAAATACTAAAATGTAATTGTAGAAATATGGGGGCAAGGTACTGAAAAACTAAAGGTTCAATATTAAAAATGCTCTAAAGCCTGGTGACTAGTTACCAAATCATTGATTCACACCATTTGAGAACATGGCTCCATAAATCTATTTTTCATAAGGATTTTATACTATTAAATGTATGATGATTCCATTTAGAGGTATTGCACATTACTTATTTTCATCTTTTTGTAGGTATAAAGTTTATTTAAGAACCAGATGAAGTGAAAATTCTGTTATTGGGGGCCATCAGTAACATTAAGTCCTCTGGTTCATACACAAACCCAAATACTACAGTGTTTGCATTTTTTCTTTTAGTTATAAGCAAGCACAAAACCAAATACACAATAACCAGACTTGTGTCTAACTTCCCAACTCTGAGTGTCTAACCATTCCTATTTCTGTAATCAGAATATCTGCACCATGGATCTTAACACAGCCTGCTTCAGAAATTCTGAACCTCAGACAGCAAAGGAACTGGAAGGCAAACCTGAAACATTAATGCATAGAAATCTATGACAACCACCTTAAATTTTGTCCTTGTGTTTTCTACATGCGTTATCAGTTGCAGGAATTTAATCTTCCACCTCGGGAGGGTGGGCTAATGAGTTCTAAGTGACAGCTTCATAACTGTCAAGAATAGATATTTAATTTCAAGAAAAAGCAGGAATTTGTGTTACTCTGCTTCCTTCAATATTTCTTATTCCTAGATTTAGGTGACCCTGTGCTCAAAATTCTTCCCTTCGTGATTCCATTTCTAGGTGACTAACTGTCCCGATTCACTCAACTCGTATTTCTGAATATATTCCTAGCATTGCACAGTTGAAAGTCAAGCTTGGTGACACTCACTGCCAACATATTTAACTCCCTTTGATGCTCTGATCTTCATTTACTGGAGCGTGATCAAAGAGTGCTGCCCTCAGAAACTTGGGAAGAAAAACTGAAAATAGCAGCCGGTTAAAGTCCAACAAATAGCAATGAAGGCTTATCCCAGATCAGCTATTCCTGAGGTGCTCAGATATGGAATTTTTCAGTTTCACTGGAATCAGTCTGATTAATCAGTCTGCTGGTTTTAACAGGAAACATACCATTCAGCAGAGGGGTTGCGATCAGGATGTTTTATAATTAAAAAATTGAACTGTTAATCTATAGTAGTGCAGCTCATGCGCAAACTCTCACAACAGGCCTGGGACAAGAATCCCAGCATCTTGAAAGGCACTGCTGTGTAAGAAAAGGAAGAGGAAGTTATTGTTATCAGAATGTGTAACTGTCAATCTTCAACAAGAAAATTAAAATTTCATCTAATTGTTCCTAATTAGCTTCTGGAAGAAGACAACGGAAGGTCATGTACGATGACCCTAGTCCAGACAACAGGGCAGCAATACAGTTGCCCGGCTCCCAGCTGCCTTTCCAGGAGGCAGCAGGTCTCCCATAGGTCCTAATCCCTATGGGACAAGACACATATGGTTAGACAATGGCATCAGTTTCTAGCAATTCACCAGAGATACTGATTCTTGCTTACCACCCACACAAAGTCAGTGGAAAATTTATTATACGTACTGAGACAGAACCTTTCATCCCATGGAGAAAATGCAAAGTAGAAGAGACAGTAAAACATCAATGCTATTTTATGTAAAAGTGACTCAAAAAAGCTTATAAAAACTTTAGTGCTGCCTGCCAGATAAAACACTGAAATGATCCATCACATCCTATTTTTTTGACTATCAACTTTAAAGGTCTATTAACTTGGAACTTGAGTGATTATATTGCTATGTTAACATCTATGAGAAATCATACATTGATTTGAATTGGGGAAGAATACCTTGCACACCAGAAAAATAGTTTCCGGTTTCAGGACACTGAACTGGAACTTTATCTCCCGCTCAGTTATATGTTGAGATGGTAAAAATGGGTAGTGAGTTTTTTCCATACCAATATTCTCCTTCCACTTTTGTTGGTAAGGGCTCTTGAAAACCCTAAGTAACAATGACTCAAGTGTTTGTAAATCGAGAAGGAGCTAGTCTAAGGTAGTTGTTATCTAACAAACAACAATTTATGGCACAGAAACTGAACAGGTAAGTAGCTTCTCGCAGAATGGGACCCTCCACATAGGATTTCAGTAAAAGTTATATGGAACAAAACGGATAGGGCTAGACATTTATCATCATCTCAGAGAAGCATCCTGGCTACTTATGTGAACAGTGCTCTTTTGTAAATTGTATTTGAGCCATGTCCCTAGTCACAGCTGCAAAGAGTCCTGAGCCAAAGATCATGTAGGGCATTTTTATTTACTAGTTTATCGAGTTGGATCATTGGCACAATTGATCCAAAGTTCTTGGTAACAAATGAATTAGAAACAGCCGAGAGTTGCAGTTCTACGGAGAATAAATAATGCTAGGCTCTCAGCACCACCCTCATTCAGTATGAATGAATGGACCTTACAGCCTACTGCAGTAAGCAACAGTCTGCTACCATAATCCCAGCCATGCAAAGAACCAGAGACCACAGTGTTTGTACTGAGAATAGAAGCTCTGATGTAAACAACTAACTAAAACTGAAAGGCACAGTGAGAACAGATTTCTTGGGTCCAGGTAAATCCACTTGGGTACAATTAATGTAAAAAATAAAATGAAATTTAAAGAATATAGGTTTATATGTAAATATAAGTATGTATATATATAACTATAGTTTTATATATATGTATAAAACTATAATCATACATATAGTTTATATAGAACATGTTTGCATAGAACAAATATGTATAAAATACTAGTTATGTATAACTCATTATATATGTGTATATATTTGCATAAATCTATAGTTTTATACATCTTTGATTATATATAACTACATAGATAATTGTTCTGTACAAACTTGTTACATTGTTGCTTGTGTGACAAAACCAGCACACTCTATACACTTATAATATTTTATAACCTTGTCATGGTAAAACCCAATAACATAACTGTATATTAGTAACAAAGATTTACCTTCCTCTACACAAGCATGTATTTTTTATTTAATTGCAACAGGATTAGATGCAATCTAGATTGCAACATATCTAGATGGTCTCTACAGAACCTCAACATGCTGTTAGTTCATTTGGTTATTGACAGTGATGCACATCCACTAGAGCTCCTGTCAGTAAATTTGAACAACAGTTTTGAAAGACAGCCTTGGAACATGCAACATATTAATCTTAAAGTGTCATTACTTAGAAACTATGTACTTCAGCTCATGAGTGACTTTTTTGACAAAGGTTGTTTAGCGCATTTTCTATGTCTATGATATCCTTTTCCATAGAAGAGATTCTTAACATGTTATTTTCACGTTCACAGTGTTACTGGTAAAACCTGCTGAGATGCAACCTCACAGCTATAAAGAGGCCAGTTACCTGTCATACATGCTTAAAATAATTGGTATCATAGGAAAAGTAACACGGCAAAAAGTAACATTAAAGAACAGGTTTCTCTGTGATATAATGCAGAACATATGTTAAAAATATGTGTAATAATTAGAGCACTGTGCATTCCTTTTCATATCAAACCTGGCATTGCTTAAACTATTTGTAAGTATGAATTTCATGCTATAACTACTGGTTCTTGTGAACAAAAGACCTCTTTCTTCAATTACGTGTTCACCCATACCATGCAACTTTTTCAACTCCACAACACTTTATCTCACACAAAGTCCACATCAAAAACAAACAGAAAAACAAACTACACTTTCACTATGAAATATCTACTGGATTTTTCTTAATAGAAAGAAGGAGTAAAGCATGCAAGAAAAACAGGGCTAAAGGTAAAAGAGTCGAAAGTTGTATCATCATTATTATTGTACGCATAGACCACTTTTCTGCCTCTCCCTTGATTCTGTATGTTTGGATCATGATGAACATTCACAGGAAGCTGAGAACAGCCGATGTGCATGGAATGATACGACAAGGAGCTTTTTACCATAGATTGCCGCTGAATGCTTAGCAGGATAAATTTTGGCAGTTCTGAGAGAAACCCAACGTATTTGAAAGCCAGTTGTCAAAGAATGTTAGTATTCAGATCTGTACTGTCTAAAAATCTCAAATTATTGTTAATTAAATGGAGTCTGGCTTTTAAAAGGAACTCTATTTCTTCACTGATTAATCAAGTAATTACTATTTTAATCAGTTTTGAGATTAAATTCTGGTCCATCAAAAGCAGTACTTCTAAGAGCCAAAAAGATGCTGAAAATGAATGTTTTGCAATACCAAGACCTTCACAACTCTGATCCCAGCCCAAGCATGCAACATTTTTAAGTGGTTTTTGCCCCCTCATTCCAGCTGCCAACATCACTGAAGGCGGTACATAGATTTCACCAGTTCCCACGTTTAAACCAGGCATATGAACACACAGTAGTTAATTCAGACTCTTAAATGCCATTCTAAAATGTCAAACTCTCTCCTTTGCCTCCAAAATTCCAAGTTGCCTCATTTCTCTATTATGTTTTAACTATGTATTATCTGTGTGATATCTACTTATCTATTTCTATTGTACTGATAAATGTAATGAACTGCAAATTTCCTTCAAATCATTTAATTTGTATTGTGTCATGTATTTCCACCAACCCTGCAAGTTATGCAGAAATATAATCACTGTCTGGTATGTGGTCAGGTTAGTATTAGGTAAGTTGTAATTAGAGCAGAAAATTCGGTGAAAACTGCTGTGTCTTGTATATTTTAGAGGTAACATAAAAGCCTCAAATAAATAAAAATGAATTGAATAGAATGTAATTTATTCTTTTCAAACATTTCTTGCAATGGATGTCACAAAAGTAATATCCAAGTCTAAGTTAGTTTTGAAATATGCAAAGTCAAATGAGACCTTGTTCACTAAAACTAATCACGCTAGGCTAAACCTGTGTGTGGTTTTGGATGCAATGTTCTTTGCACTTCTTTTTATTTTTGAAGTCTTTTTAGAAAGGTGTAAAATGGTAAGGATGAGAAAAGAGGGGCTCAGCCTTTAAAGGCTTTGACGGTTTGCTCTTCAACACCTATGACTGGATTTACTGAAAGAAACCAAGTGAAATATTTAAAAAGCTTATGCTGATCCACAAACATTTGCCTCGAGCATATATGTTTCTTTAACAAACTCTTTAATAGTACTTTGAGAGGTTGTAAATTTTGTCTCCAGCTTATTTTGGAAGTTTTGAATAGAACACGTAAAAGAGGGTAGGCCTTAAAATCCAAGAAGTGTTTTGGGGAAAACCCTAGACAAATATGGTTACAGATAGACACCGGTGGGATATAATTGCCCTTGTCAACCTTGAACACACAGTGACTAAATATCAGGAAAAAAAAAATCAATATTACACTAACTGTGCACTTAACTACAGTGTTTCTGTGTTCACACGGAGAACACAAACATCAACTTATTGTGTGAGAACTACAATCCTTTCAGAATTCAGTCAATCCACTGATTTATTAATGCTATTGATTACACTGAACTAAACTTGTAATATGAAGACTTGCCACGTCAAAATGTAGCTCTCAGTTTCCAGTTTAAAGATTCGATTTTCCTCTTTGGGATGTGAATTATCCTTGAGACCAACTCTACTAATATAAATGGGAATTCTGCGAAAAGATCTATGCCAGTTATATTTCTCCAAGTCTGCAGAAAAGTGCTTGGTATTGCCTTTTACTTTCACACTTAAATATGTATACACAGAAACCTCTTTTCTAAAATCTGAGACAAGATGGACACAAAATATAATTGCAATTAGAGATATGCTGAGCTTTCAGAAAAAATATGTCTGGAGACTAAGTCATGAAGAGTACCTGCTGATTCCTGGGTAGTGTGGGTACTTAACTCACCTGCATGCTGTGCATCTAGTTACTGTTTGTGTTTCACAGGAGAGATCCATTACCCATATCAATAGCGCGCAACCAATTATAACCAGGACATACTACTTCAACTCTCATAATATATTAGGTTGCAAGTGGCAAATCATGAAGATGATCTACGATAATTAAAGCAAACCGACAGCAAGTTATGCACGTGTGTGGTTCATCAGAAGAGAAGAACATTACATGCGAAAATCAACAGTAACTGCCACATTAGATAGACTGGAGCCTTCCCCTTCCTCCTGCGGTTTGCAGTGACAGGAACACCAAAGACCAGCTTTCATTATTTACCCCAAAGTACTAATGCTTCTGATTTTGAATCATGATTTTTACTGGCGGAATTTCTTTTCCCCTAATGGTAAATATATACTTTTCTTTTTACCCTGGATATGTACACATTATTATGAGTAAAATACCAATAGAAAAGATGACCAAAATATAGTGTTTGTCTCAGTGGAAAACTTATGTCTATTCTGAAAAAGTTTGCTCACAGACTATACCTAATTTATGTCTTTTTATTAGTCTGAAGTTGTTTAAGAAATTCATGTTTCCTGTAAAAGAAAGCAAAATCTGATTAACTTTTTTCAATATAGACTCAACTAATACAGGCAAGAATCAATGACTTCAGCTGGAAAGTGGGAAAATATTAATGATATTTCAAAGGATTTTTAGATAAGGTCTGTTATTGTTATGTGCACATTACAGAATTAGAAACAATACAGGTATCTGTGCACTAAGGTATACGGAACATATATTGCTAACAAAACAATTACAGTCAATGAGGCAGTCTCTGTACTAAATCAAAGTGAAGTCTTTCACTGAACTACTTTATAGTGGGTACAGTGAAGTCCCATCGAAAGATCTTCTATACCTTGTATTTCTCTTCCTACAAATAACAGAGATTCTTGTAACTAAAGGTGGATAATTTAATCTTGTAGATTTTCTGATCTTTATTTTTTAGTCTCATTAAAAATAAGGGGGGGATGTTAGAAGACATAAAGCTTGATTTCTATATGATTCTTTTATGTGTATTTGGGTTTGTGGTATCTTCAAAAGACAACAGAACTATTGTGCCATAGCATTTAATTTCATATTTCATACTGAAAGATAGCATAGCTTTATATACATTATCAGTTTGATTCTCCATTGATATTAGTGAAAGTACTTCTAATAATCTGAATTATATATAATAATATGTAGGACTAGCTGAGAAGTCCTGAAAATGTCACAACTCCACAAAATTTAAAACCAACAAAAAACCATGTGTGCTCCACAGCACTTGCAGTCTGAAAACTGATATTTAGGAAGTAGGTGACACGAGGAAGTGAAGTGAATAGAAACTGAAGGAGAGAAAGGAAGGCAATTTAATTTTAATACTCTTTGGGCTTTATTTTGTATGCAAGTTTTCCTTCAGCTACATAGTAATCTGGAAAAGTTATATGCAACTATCCAGGCTCCAAGTCTATTTGTCCTTCCTTATCACGATGACTTTTAAAGATATTCTCTCTCTCTTCCTCTCATAAAGAGCAAGGAAATAAAGATTACTTATTCCATGGCAACGGCATGGCATTGCAGTGTCAGGGTTGCAATTTTATATCACTGTAATTTACTGTGTCTCAACTCAACATTGCTAATTAAGGGCACTTTAAAAGGTGCATCACTACTGTACTGTCCATCACCTCCTTTATTAAAAAAAAAAGTTTTGGGAATTTCTCCAGGAACACATAATTCAACAGTCATCTCTGATGAGCTCCTTCATCAGGGAGAGCTATTTGTTTGAAACAACAGCTGTGAATGGTACACAGAAGCAGAATGAGTGAAACTCAATGTCAATAAATACAACACAGTCTGTGTGGGAATAAATACCCCTTTCCTATACATTCAAAATGGTGGATTCTAAATTCTGCTTAGAAAGAGAACCTGGGAGTCTGGTTCTCTAAAAACACCAGCTTCCAACCTCAGTCAAAAAAGCAGTATTAGAAATTATTAGGAAAAAAAGCACAGCAGGAAACTTTTTTTAATGCTGTATTAAATCCATCCACTGTATATTCATGCTGAACACTGAATTTCTGATCACTGCATCTCAAAAAAAAAAGCATCAGACCTAGGAAAGAGGCAGAAAAGGCAGGAAGAATACGGAGGGATTTTGAAGTCATTCCATACTGGAAGACAGTGGAATGGACCAGAGTTCTTCAGCTTGAAAAAGAGATAATTGAAGAAGGATATGCTAGAGGCCTATGTAATGATATATAGGGAATTCTCATTACTATGACATTAGAATAGGTATCTTTCAATTCAACTATTATGAGAGAAGTTCTAAAAACAAACACAAAGGTTTCCTTAACAAAAAAAATAATTAAATTGTGCAAGTCACCATCACAAGATGATGCAGCCCAAAAGCATGAATAATTCAAAAGGCATAGTGGATTCACTGATACCTATTAAATATAACGACCCAAATCTGACCTCTGACATAGTAAGACTTCAAGCCACTGACTGCCAAGTGGTGGGAGGATACACACAGGGAAGAATTGCCCAGAAATGCCGCTTTTCATGTACTCTTTCTTTAGATGTCTCCTACTTGTTCAACTCAATATGTTTGTATCTTATGCATCAAAAGTCAACCATGCTAGACTAACCTGGTTCCTCTCTTTGATAAAATATCTGTTTTCTTTCTGGATATAGGAAATACAGTAGCTCTCATCCATCACCATTAGTAAACTGATGGAATGCCACATTAACTGAGCTCAAGATAATAGAGGTTAGATATGTAAGGAATTGTCTGAAGGCGAGATACCTACTGGAATTGGTGAAAGCCAGACATAGAAGAGTTTCTCAGAGCCTGATTTTTCAGTTATGTGATTTAATATTTTCATTAGTGGTCTTGGCAGAAAAAATAGTAGGAGCATGCTGATGGAATTTATTGATAACACAATGTAAGCGGAGGTGCTCCAATACAGAAGAGGACTGTTATATCATACAGGAAACAATGGATGACCTTGAGGACTGGTGTAATAGAAATGGGATTAAATTTAACAATAGGTAATGCAAGATTATATATATAAACTATTTCTGTTAGGATCTGGAAGCTAAATACCTGGAAACAACTGAGAAGAATCTGTTGTATTAGTTGATTTCAAGATGACCATACACCCTTATATAACACTGTAAAAGCTAATAAAACAGTGAAGGATAATAAATTCTCAATCTTTTATACTCATGCTTTCAGTTCCCTGTTTTATCCTGAAACTTCTTACATAGTGTGAATTATCCAGATTTCCTAGTATTAAAGTGCAAAATAACCATCTCTGATGTCATTAACGTCCCAGTACCTCTTTGCTCATATAATCAGCATACACATTTGAGAAATATTTGTTAGGTTCTACCAGACTTCAGTCACTACTATAGGAAAAATGCGTGTGTGTGGTCAAACACAGAGAAATACTCTACTCATTTTTAAGTATACAGTGATTGTATACTCACTGGTGGCTTTTCTGATTTCCAGAGTTATACTGATCTTTCTGAAACCTCTCTTGATTAACATCAGTACCATAAGCCACAGAAAATAAGTTCTTGATATCTTCCCATCACTGAAACAAAATATTTTACAATACTAAAAAGCTAAAGACAGGGAAGATCTGATACATGTATAAAAAAGCTGATTGTTTAGAGATAGATCTGAACATTATATAGAAAAATAATTTACCATCTGGAATACTTATGGCTCCTTATGCCATTTCTCTTGGAATGCTTTTCATAAGGAAATCCCCAGACATATTTTCTAATGTTAATTTATTTCTCAATGTCATCACTTTCAATTGTCAATTCCATTATGACAAGTGTTTTATTAGATAAATATTAGATGCAGAAGAAGTCTAAATGAATTACAAATCACATCACTGAGAGGCAGGCAATATAAAATTGGTATGTAATTTGCATAAGTTACAAACAAGTTATAGACAAAACTTTTTGTGAGAACTTCTACAGGGGGCTCAGGTGCTACTCTCTAGTAGTCTGATTTGATTTATTTCATGGAATTGGCTGTGCACACTTGCTCTGTTCTTAAACTCTTACCTATGCAACTGGTACTGACGATGGATTTGGAGAGATGTTCTTGCAAAATCAGATGCCAAATTCAGCATATCAAAAGTCTGAACTGAACAACACCTAAATTTACTAATGGAAGCTCAGCTCCTTCCACCAATAGTGTTGTGTCTGGAGTTTAGGTTTTTACACCAGGAAATGAGTAAGCCTTGGATGTTAGCACAAAACAAGAACAAGCTACAAGTTTCTAGGTCTCAGGGCTGTAATGCATTAAATTTTCAAGGAAGTTTGTTACAAATAACATTGAGTGTTCCTACAAGATAGCTCTCCTTTAAAAGTTACCTTAAAAGTAAATATTTAATAAAGTTCCAAACATTTGTCCAAAAAATTTAAACATCTACTTTGCTTCTCTGGCTTGCTATCATTTATGATAAGAATAGACAAATTCAGGCCTTTATCTTACCTTCTACAGCAAAGAATTGTACATTTGTTCACAATACCCTGGGACCATCTCAGGCTTTAACTGAATTTTTCAAGTAGAACTGTGTTACTCTTACACTTAGTTTTTTTTTCCCTACTCATTTTTTTTCTTCTCGCCCCTTGTTACCGAGGAATAGTTATAGTAAAAAATATCCTATGACTAGATTTTCAGAAGTTTACTTATTATAGAGGCTAATCTCAGAATTTTATAGTGCAACAAAAACATATTTTTACACACACATACACAGAAACACATGTGCAATACATAGGATCATTTTATCCTGACTTACTTAAATTTTATTTATAAGCTTGTTTTCCCTTTAATTTAATAAAGTTTCACCTTCAATTTCAGTTGGAAGAAAGGACTTCAGCCATGAAAACTACCACTTAAAGTTCTGTTGATTTTTGTTATTAATATAACAGTATGAAATGTGTCTCTGATGTCTAATTCAACATTTATATTTTGTTACGTCAGTCAACAGGTTATTGGATCTTCTCAATATAAATAATTTTTTGCTCCAAGGAAAGGACAAATTTTCCTAGTAAAGTTCAAGTTGGGCTAGCAAAGCAAAAACACCTCCTAAAAAATCACCTGGAATGTTTGTAATTCAGTAGTCTGGAAACCTGTAGCTAGTCAACTTCTTTCCTGTAGCAGAAGATATAGACACGATGAAAGAAAATATTCTGGATGAATTATGAATAGTTAAGTCGATGTGATATAATATGAAGTCACCAATACACTACTATAGAAATTAAAAAAAAACCAAGCTGTAGTGTTTTACATTTGCTTCATACAAATACTTTAGTTACCAAGAATTCTTTCTAATCACTTTGAACATAATTTCATTTCATGAGTGTAAAATACTTTCATAGTTTATATATGAAGTCCTTGTTACCTATTTTTAAAGTTGTCTATCAGTTATGCATCAAGATATCAGTCTCTGGCATTCTTCAAATTCATAGAAATGCTTAAGAACGGGAAGTGAGTTCAAGTTATCTTAATGGTGTCCAAAATGATGTTGAAGTTTCTTATTTTTAAATTAATCAGCTGAATCAGGGGCTGATTCTGTAGTGTTTAATATTTATTCATCATTACATTCTGTGCTTTTCTGAGGGTTTTCTATCAAAAAAGAAGGTCTCATTTCTAAAGAATCCTAAACACTTTTAAAACTCTCTATATCTGTATGGCTTTAAAATACATGCATGGCTATTTCTGAGTTTCAAAACAGTATTCGCTCTCATAAATTTGTACGTGAGCCTATTCTGACCATTCTGCAGCTTTATGGGTTATTGATTTTTAGACTGTGCGGTGGTGCCGATTTAAAATTGAACTATTCATCCAATAACATAAATTAGATATCAATTTGTCTTTTGGGTATTGCAAAACATTCATACTGAAGCTCAAACGTATTTGGAAGAGTAAGGAGCAAATCACAGTCTAATCTGATAAAACCATGCTAGCGGTTTGGCATCTCACATTTTGTATAGGAAAATTTACAGAATGTAAACATTAAGACAATTTAAAAATAGACCTGTAGAAATGCTGTCAAAACATTGGACATACCTTTGCAAACTTTATTCAATCAATAGAGGATATTTCAGAAGACAACATAGAGAGGAAGATCTTCTGTTAAACTTCACACATGTAGACTTCAGGTAGCTCAGTGATGAAAGACCAGAAACTCAATTACACAATCAATAGAGTGATTTATACATCTCCAAAGGCAATTCCAAAGACCCAGATTAGGAGCTTACCTCTCGCTATCAATTGCAGAGGGCTCCCAATTACATAGGGAGGTGTAAGCACTTTAGGGATTTAAGTTAGAAGGCTGAGCCTAGATCTTAAAGTCAGACACCAACCTGTTGATTACATCCTTATATTTTGTTCTTAATATCGCTTGAAAACTCTGGCATTTTTTTGTGGATATGCTATTGTATGGATGTTAGAGACATAAGTTGCTGTTCTAGGAACTAGTTAATCAATTTATTATGTCCAGAGCAAACTTCCTTTTTACAGCACAGCCAAAAATGTCATTTGTTCTTATTTAATTAGCAGTTAATTAACCAAAGCACAGTTGCTTTACATTTCTAAAAAATACTAAAGATCTATCATTCAGTAAGTTTGTAACTGGCAACTGGGCAGAAGAGAGAGAATATGAGCAGGGAAAATCCAAGTGTGGGATTCCAGGTAGTAGTCTCATAAAAGATATTTAATGAGTGAAGTTTAACATCTGTAGTCATGAAAAGAAAAAAAAACCCAACCAACATCCCCCCTTCCCCCTCCCCAATAAAACCTTATCAACATGCCTATTAAGACAATGAGGAAAAAACTAATTAAAGTAAATTAGCTTAATGTGCACAGGCTGGATAAAGACAGATCACTTTTAAAAATCCAAGAAGATAATGGTACCCATTTGGGATATGTTTTTTGCATTTTTCATATAAATTGGACAGTTTTAGAGGATAAATATGGTAGAGAAGTCCTTACAGGCAATTATGTCTTTACAGTGCTGGTGGCTGACATCATAAAAGTATAATTTTAATTGCTATTAATTGTGTTAAGTCTACTTTTATTGAATACTTAATGCCATCTCTGACAGTTGTAGTAATTTATGTACTTTAATGAAGCTTCTTGGTAGAAGTTTGGACTTATAGGGTCATTTACACTATGTTCAAAATAAGGCATTTTATCAGCTAAGAAGTACAGGTTATAAAGACACTGGTTTTTGCCTTCTCAAAATTTGTTCATTTTCAGTAGTCTTATATGGATGACTATAAAACCAATTTCTGTCTCATGTTTTAAATGTATCAGAATTTACTAAATATTTTTAAAAGAAACAGGTACTGCACAATTTTCCAATATGAAGCAACCTCTCTGTTTAATAAGAAAACTAAATTTAGAGAAGCTGATGAATGACTAAATGATACCAATTCACATTAATATTGTGCCATTTGGGAATACAGAATGGGTGAAATAAAACCCTGAAATTGCTTTGGCATTCAACTACAAAACCACTCATGACTTTAACTGGATAGGGTTGTCTGCTGGAAGTATTTGGCCCAAAGATTTAAGAATAGATAAAATAGCGGAAGAAATGCAAAATAATAAAGATAAACGAAAGAAGTATTTAACAACATAATTTTATGTAATGCAGAGAAAAATAATGTTATTGACTTTACATTTCTGTACTAAAATTCACATTGCTCTACTGCCAATGGTTGTAGGTCTTCGCTGCTAGTGTGATTTGCATTATTAAATTATGAGAAATTCATTTATCTCAATCAGTGCTAGTTTCAATATTTGTGAATTCGTAATTGCCCCAGTTGCACTAATGGGACAATACATCTATTATTGCTTTTCTGTCTGTTTTCATGCCTATTTAAATTAGTAGCAGCATTATATACAAAATAAATTATTGAATGGGGTAGGAACGTGCCTCAAAGAACTCCCAGGCTCTTTGGAAATCCTAGCCCGTTGTCAGAACCGTGCAAGGCATACTTAACAGAACGGGCTACCAAAAAAAAAAAAGAAAACTTAGGCAAAATAGGCCACTTTTTTGGCTCAGCTATCAGAGGACATTACAATTAAGGTGATGCCCCCTAATCCTTGTAGCAGAGGGTTTTAAGTAACTGTGGACTAAGATTTCTGTGCGTTAGTTCCAAAGACATAGCAGAGTCAAATACAGCTGCTGGCTATCCATCATCACTTTACTTTGCTATCTCTGAATCATGTAAATCAAGTTAGAAGTCTTACAACTAGGATTTTGCAGTCCTGAAGGTGAAGTTATTGTCTTTGTAATTTTATCCTTGTTGCAAAATGTCACAGTTAATGTTAAGACAATGAAGGAATGGACATCTGTTGCTTTTGTTAAAAAAACCCCACCAAAACCAATAAACCAGAAAACTTTAGAACATTTGAAAGCCAGAAATATCTAAAAGTTGTGATGTTTTAATCTGAAAGCTAGATGAAATTTAAATTATTTTAAAATTAAAAATAAAAAAATATTTTAAAGCTTATTATAATATTAGTAACAGATAACTTGAAAATAATACTTTGTAGATATGCCAAATATTCTACATTTTTCATGACCTATGGTTGATTGCTTTATAGATATATCTCAATTACCATATGTACACCTGATAGCTGTAGTATCTCTTAGAGCAGAGTGGGCTCTAAGATTTGCATGAAACCAGAATGCTTGATACCGTAAAAACCCTAGTTCTAAGAATACTCCATTTTAAGGTGACTCTAAAAGAAAAGGGGTATTTCTGCTTTTCAGTAAGAATTTTTATTTCTTTATTTATGAGTTTTTTAATTGTTCAGTAGTTCTATTTGCATTTAAAGTGTTTCATTCCCAATTTATCCAGGACATCAGTTAGTTTTGCTTCTTTGTCCATATCCAAACACATTTTTACCTGAAGACATCCCATAAGAAGAAAGATGCCCACAGATCACTATAGATTTCCTATTCCTGAACTGCTTTATTTGTATTAGTTATGGTAGTTGTCCTCATATTAGCAAAGTGAACATTAACGTAGGATAAGACTGTGTTTTTGCAACACGTAAGGACCAGGCATTTAATAACAGCTTTCAATTTGCTTCAAGTGTTTTTACATTATTTGATCAGAAGTTTTATTTGAACAAAGTCTCATTTCTCTAAACAACATTAACGAAATTTGCCAGAAATGGGGCAGGCTGCCTATTATTAAGCCTCCCCTCTTTTCCTTGCTTCTGTAGCTTTCCTTTTTATAATAGCTAGGGAGAAGAAGCCTTTTTTTAAGAGAGTGCAATTTTTAGCCAGACAAGGAATAACACAACATGACAATGAGTGAAATGACATAATGAGGAACAAATATGAAGGACTGTTGGTGAACTGAACACCCACCTTCCACTATAGCAAAAATGAAATTCATCTGAAAGGCCAAAGAATAGCTAGCGTTAAAGTGCATAAGAAGAGACTCTTGGTTTTGCTGTTTTTCACACAATTTATTTATGGTTTGTTAAATCTCAAGCATATGAAGTAGCATATATATACTTTGCTTTACATCTCCCAGAGTGGCATTTTGCAGCACACAGGGAATACAGTGAGAAAACTGATACAGTATATAAAATAAGTATCTTTAAATCTGTAATTTTTTAAGTATTCTGAATGCTCTTTTTCAGTGCATGCAGAGTTACCTCTGCATAATTTGGAGAAGTCAGAAAAAAACCATTTGATAGTTTTTTAAAGCTGACTTGAATTTGAGGTCTTTAGAAAATGAGAAAGCATATATTAAAATGAAAGGTCAATAGTATCATCAGAGTGCTCTTTATTTGAAGTGTTTGGTCTCACAGTTCTCTTTAGCACTAGAAAGAATACTTAACTGCATGTCGGATTTTCCTTAAAACATAGATTTGCAAAATATGGAGATAGGTGAAGCATGTGATTGTAACATATGCATTAATCTTTTTTCCAAACTGCATCTGGAAGATGATGAACTTTTCTGGATTTGAGATGACAGTGTAGAATACGGTAAAACTATGGTAAGGCTGAACAAGAGAAAATATAGTACTGGATAAGACCAGGAATGAGACAAAAACTGGAAAAATATTGTGTTGTTCAAATGTGTATAAAGTTAGATAATGGGAAAGTTAGATTAAAAGTACTGGAACAGGGTATCTACAACAAACACATATTCAGCCATTTTTACGAGCTAACCCCCCGCTCCAACACTACAAGGTACTGCAAAGGAGAAATAGAAGGGTGACAAGAATCAGAACTGAAAAATTCAGATCCTGGATCTTACTTAGTTATTACTTATGTTTACTATGAAGAACTAGTGATAGCTTTTCACAGTCTTGCACATGGCAATGCATTCATAAGGAGCGCTTGCTTTATCTTCTTCCCTATCTCCAAGAACTTTTCCCTCGCTTTGTCTCTTTTCTATTCCATTTTCAGCCTCTACTCCCTTTTCCTTTTGCTTCTCAAACTCTCTCTGCTTGCACTTCAGTAGCATATCTACTAGTATATTTTTCATTTAATAGCTGTACATGTATTTACTATTTATGAAGTATTTTTATGAACCATCCCTTTTTCTATCAAGCAGCCATTCAGATAAGAGTCTATTAGGTCTATTAGGTAATTTTGAAGTAAATGTTTATCTGAGTAAACATTTTTATATTATAAATTGCAGAAACTACAGTATTTCCCTATAAATTCCCAGAGCTGAAGTCTCCATTGATTCTAGTAAGCTATACAGTTTTTGCTGTCTGCACTTATGTCGCGACTGGCACTGATGATAGAATTGAAAAATCAATATATTTCTAAAACAAATAGATTCATGACTTATTATAAGCAGAAAATGAAATGTGAAATAAAATCTGTGTTAACCAGCATCAAGTTTTTGTCTTGGAAAATCCAAACACCTACAGTACAAAGTTGCTCCCATTGCACACACTCTAGAAACCTCTTTTGCATTTTAAGCTATTTGAGATTTTTACTTTTTTACTTTTAGTTTCTATATAGAACTATCATGGTCAGAAATATCAGAAGGAAACAAGATGCATGTGAAGATGACAGATTAATTTCCTTTTGCAGTCTCAATAAATTAATTAGGTTTTGATCAAATACATGGCTCACAGTTCACTTTCTCTTCTCATATCTACCCACAGAAAATGTCCTCAACAAAATGAATATATGCTAACCCTAGCATTCAAAAATTCTCATAATATATCCAGGATTTATGTTAACAGAAAGGACAAAACTAAGAGGTGAAAGAAATGTACACATAGCCAACAGCCTTGCAAGTAATTTTTAGAAAAAGATATTTAGAAAAAGCCATTCCCAAGCTGTTACATTTCTTCTATTTAACTTCTCCCTGGGAATATTTCATCTTTTATTACAAAGGATTGGAGGGAGTCAGATCCAAATTTTTGACCTCCTAGTTCAATTAACCTCTCAATTATATTGCTGTAATTAAGAATAACTTCACTGAATCAAATGGAATGATATTAAAATAGGTGTAAATGAAAGGAGAATCAAATCCTGTATTTGTAACCTCCACAGTAAAAGTCAATAAATTAATGTCAAGGCTGCAAATATTGCTGCTGGAAATCATAAAAGCTGAATGATCTTCCTCAGTTATGGGGTTTTGTGCATTTGATGGTGTTTATTGGAAAAAAATGCAGGTAGACAATCAGGTACGCTTTACATGCAAGAGAAGGAAGAGTGCAAGGAGGAGGGAGAGCATGAGAGCAAGAGCGAAAAATGTTCTCTAAGGGAGCTGACAGAATGGGAACAACACAAGGGAACTGGTGGAAGATCAAAATAGAGTTCAGAAAAGTGAGAAGGGATTAAAGGGAGCCCAAGACACTGTATGAGGATCACAGAAACATGGAGGGGATGAGAGTGAGGAGATGTAGAGTGGCCACAAGGAGTATTTTACTGGCAGTCAAAATGTCCCAGTGATAAAACCATAAAACATGACAGAAAAGCAACTAAATAAAAAAATGTGGGTCAGTTGACCTTAAAGGTCTGCCTGAAACACTTTGACAGGGAAGGAAGAGGAGTTCAGGAATGACTAAGTCTGTATCTGAGGTGCCTTAAAGCAGTGGGGGACTATTCCATTCTTAACACACTTCATTGAGTTTTTTGATTTCCAGGATATACAGGTGAGACAGTGGTACGCATAGAAAAGTTCCTTATATATGGATATTCACTGCAATACAGCTATGTCTTTATTTTTCAGATAGAGAAGAAACTAGAGCAGTTTTTCAGGAAGGTATCTTGATCCCAGTGGATGTTGATGAACAGTCAAAAAGAGGTACGTTGATAACCAACCACCA
Source organism: Aptenodytes patagonicus (assembly GCF_965638725.1). NCBI lineage: Eukaryota > Metazoa > Chordata > Aves > Sphenisciformes > Spheniscidae > Aptenodytes > Aptenodytes patagonicus. Next base: position 38,639,745 of record NC_134952.1, read on the forward strand.
AAATCCACCCAAAAGTCTAACTTAAAGTATAATTTCTGCTTTTATACCTTTCTCTCCCCCTTTTTTTATTTAATCAAGTGGCAAGAACGGTTTGAATCTTACTTGGACTAGAGAATACTACATTAAAGAAGTACTTGTGTTATTTTGCAAACAGACTAGTTACAACTGCATGGTGCAAAATTCAGCCCCACTTCCTTCCTTGTGCTCTCAAGTTACCTACCGCAGACCTCACAGGTCCCAGACCCATGGGGGCCTCCCAAATTTACCTGTATTTGAAGACAAGGTGTAGAGAACAGCATGTAGGAGATGCTGCAGCTTCTGCTTATTGTGCAGTGAGAGAGACTAAGATGGAGCAGTGCTGTTGCCTCCCCCTTCCTGATAGCTCTGGGGTAGTGTTAGACTATATTGCCAGTGTGGAGGGGATATGAATCACTGAGAAAAGTCCTGAGGGTGTTCTGATCAGCAGTCTTTCAGTAAGAAAACCCAAATCTTGATAACTCTTACAACAGCTGATTTACTTTACTGTACCTATTCTTAGCTAAATAATCATTAGGTCACTCAGTCTCCACATGACAAAATAAGCAAAGAAAGCATTATTCAATATTAGGCAATAAAAATAAAATTATAAGAAACATTCAAAACCATTAAGTTTCCTTTTCCTTCTTTCTAAACTCTCTAGGAAGCAGAAAAAAATCTCAGCTTTGCTCATTGTCCATTCTTGAAAAGCCTGTCAAAGAATAGGGCTGAATCTTCAGAAATACTAAGATAAACATCCATAATAAAAGATGTCATGTATCTTCTGTGAAGCATAAAAGTTTAGTACATAATTTAAGTGCCTGTCTATTGCTTTACAGATGCCATTTCTTGATTTTCCAATATCCAAAGCATTTCAATATTTACAATTTTTTTATTTCCAAAGCTTTTCTCCCATGATCTTTTTACTTTCAACACTCCCGAGTGTAACCACTAGTTGCCACATTTACATGGCAAATTGCAGCTAACGGGAATTACTAAGAGGAGAAAAAGAAGCAGTGTTCGTGCTTCTAGGGCTGACACCTGGAACAGAGGTTGTCCACACAGTAGAAATGTGCCTTCCAAAATGCCTAAAACTCCAGGAAAGCTTTGGAGCAGAATGACAAGGGTCAAATGTCAAAGGACATTAAACCCCAGCTGGTGCCTGGTTACTCGGTAGCCCTGATCCCAGCGCAGCAGTTCTGTTCCCCTGCTTTCGGCAGCTGCCTGGGGACTGCAGCACCCTGCTCTGCCCTCTTCGCACATTCAGAAACCTGATAGATACACAGCTGTTGCCATCAAAAGAGAAATTCATCCCGGGCTGTGTGCCAGAATAAGGACCGTGGCACTACTTAAGCCCCACTAAAACCTTCAAAGGCTTAAGCAGCACTTAAAACCTTGTGGTATTTGGCAGAGACTTTTACCACTGTCAGGGAAGGAGCACTAGGCGCAGCACTGGAACCAAATTATTTCTTCTAAAACTAGTGAAGGTCACCAATGAAGAATTTCCCGAAGTACTTTATTTTTTTTCCCCCTAAGATCTGGAGAACTTGAAGAATTTGTTTTCTTTCAAACTTTCTTTAAAATTTTTGTTTAAACTGAAAGATTTTAAAATGGTTTCATTTAATCAAAATTACATGTTTCAGGAGGCCTAAACAACTACTTTTCATTTTTTGATAATAAAAGACCTTTCAACCTTTTCATTTCAGTGTCATGAATACACAATACAGTGTCAGTGTATTTGTTTTATTTCTGAATTGTTAACAGACAATGAAAAGAGTATTTGGAAGTTCACCTATTTTCCATTCAAAAATGGAACAATCCACAAGTAAGACTTTAGGGGGGTGGGGTGTGTATGAAAGTGAGAACAGCTGGAAAACAATGGGATAGAAAAATCTATATTTCCACCTTGAAGTGATAAATTATCTACTGTATGTGCTAGGTCAGCCTTTTATACTATAATTATCACCAGAAAATCTGGTGGAAGTCAAGTAGCATGCTCTGCTAACAAGTAACCATACAGAACAGCTGTGTCCTGCCAGCAAATCTTTTAATAACTTACATGTTCCATGTTTCAGTTTTGTGATTTGTAAAATGGGAGCAGTAGTGCCAATGTATCTTTAATAAAGGGCTTGCTACATACAGACAAAAAGCAATCTGCATGCTGAGTACTTGTTGGCATCTGGTCAGTAACGGATATATGGTCTTCATAACTTCCATGGTCCATAAAATCAAAAATCCATTCAGAATACTGTTAGAAGAATAGGGTTAATACTGATAAATGTCAATCAGGAGGCAGTCTGCTGTATGGTTCAGACAAAATTCTGTGTCAACATTGCACCAAGGTGTAAGAGTGGAACCACGCTGGCACCGTTCAGGTGATTCCTCTGAAACTGCGTGAAAGACAAAGGATATTTGGCCTGTTTTTAAATGCGATCTGGCAGTTAAGAATTTAAATTTTATTGTTTTCCAGGAGTTTTTATGTGATGCTATTGTCTTACTGCTAGTTACTACACCTATCATTTCACTTTTATGATATATATTTTCTTTTATTCATTAAAAACATTGCCTATTCTAAAAAACACAATGTGAAGGAATTTATATTTCTCTTTTTCCTCATACCTCTTTCTTCCGTGTTATAAACATGCCTATTCTTTCGATTTATTGTGTGCTCATAAATCAATACTTTCATGCAGTAATAAAAATAACTTATTGTAATGGTAACAGCTCCAAAGGACTCCTGACTATGAGTGGCATTTTATTTAATTCAGATCTATGTTCCATTCCCCAACTAATGGCACACTGGGGGTTATAAAGTGATTAAAATTGTTGTCAAACTGGCCTCCTGGAAAGAGGGAGCCAAACTTTTTTTCCTGCAGCTGGTAGATCTGCAGGATCTATATTTGACTTCTACAGTTGGAAAGCAAAGAAAAGCTAGTGTAGGAATAATAAGCCAGGAAATTATGGAAAAATGGCTTTTTTTTCTCCAATGCCTCTAGTAAGCATGTTTAAGTAAACAACAAAAACAAAGCAGTAATCAGTATTGCTGTTTTTTGAAGGTTAATGGAAATATGGACAAAGAGATTTGCCTACAACTACACAGGAAAACATTAGAAGAGGTAGGAGTATAACAGATCTTTTGAGTCAAGTCTCTAGTGTCTTTATTACTGTATTTCTATCTTTAGTTCTTTAAGGGTCACTGGATTTCTTTCTTATTTTTTAAAATTTATGTTTACTCTTTTCAATATTGCTGAAACTTCTCTTTATAATATTCCTGAGAGATATGCAGACAATATATGGAACTGCTATTTTTTTGAACTTCAGCACTGCACTCCACTTCACAAATATGATATTTCCCCAGTAATGAAGGGAAATGATTAGGAACACTGTAATTAATTTATTAATTGAAGATTACAAAAAAGAAGATGAAGTTGATTACTCTTTGTCTTAGCTTTAGCTAAGGCTAAAAAAAGCCTACATAATGATAGTTTGGAGTCATCTTTGCAGCTGATTTTCAACTTGCTACAGTGGTGTATGAAAGAGCTGCCACACAGAAATGCTTGATAATTCTAGATAGTATTACTGTATATCAGAAATTTCTAAAACTCCAGAGATATTTTTCAGAGAACCGGTAATCTATGCAAGTTGTCGTAAAAGGGAAATGCAATCAGCCTGCCGTCAGTTATGGCTTTCTGGCTTTTACTGTTCTAAGAGAGAGAGATCTACTATCTTTGGTCAATTAGAAGAAAAAACTGCTTCTGAGAGAAGCAATACACATGGGTCCTACAATACAGCCAATGGTACATCCTTCTGTATTTCTATCTGTTGAAGTATCAATATATACTGAGTGTAATAAACAATATACAGACAAGAGCTGCAGTGACCTAGTGTGTGTTTATGCTTCAGCACCACAATTCCTCTCTTATCTTCCTAAGAGGCTGGATTGAGGTGTAACTTTAATCTTTAACCCATCAAATTTAATTTTACCCACCTGTAACCTCAGCTTTTTCTCTGCAGAAAAATGTTATATACACACTCAACAGTCACGATAAAAGGAAAACAAAACTTCTGGATACTGACTTAAAACCTAAGCTCCCTAAGGCTTAACCTATAATACAATATATCTGTTTAACATCAAGCAGTTTATAAAACTCTCCTTGATATTCCCTCCTTCCCCTCACAGCTTTCTCCATGATTCATGATACACCCTGTATCTGCTCACACTATGAATCTTTTGAAGTTCAGATTTGTAAGTCACTTTTCTAATAGACCAAAACCCACACTAATAACCGAAATAAAAATAAATCTGTAAAAAGAATAGGTATCTGCTTAAAGACTGCATATTTATAGCCATGTTTTTTATGAACCCTGAGCAAAACAAATTCTGCAAAAAGGACTTTTTAGATCACCTCATTAGAAATGAGGAATAAACCATGCATATTCTCAGAGAAATGGTGAACATTTTAAAAGCAAAAAAAGAATTCAGTTTTTGCAACCGTTCTTTTAAATACAATAGATTTAACAATGGGCTATTGTACTAGATAGATCTCTTCTCTGCTGCTCCCTTGCTCTTGAGTGATGCTTCAAGAAAATCTGCAAATTGCATTGAGCTAAATTTCTTCCCTAACTTGTTACCTAACCGTCTATTTGCCACATTCAAACAAGGCAGCGCTAACATAAGAGCAGTAATAATCACTGCGGGGAGAAAGCACCCAGGAATCTAACTTAGGCACAGGACGGTCTGGATTCAGTTTCAGCTTTTGATACAGGTTTCCTTGGGACCACTGGTAAATCTTACCACCTCTGCATCTCAGGATATCAACTATAAATGACACACGAGCAGGTCTGTTGAGTATAATCGTGCATTTTTACAGCCTTGTTAGCTTAATGTTGTTCCCAGGGCAGTATGTGCCGAAGAGACGATGTGCCATGCATATGTATTCTGTAAGGGTTAATGAGTTCCAGCAGTACTTCATATTCCCTTTTCTTGCTGTAACTTCTCTATATCTAATACTAGATTTAGGACAATGCCCATCACTGCAGAACTCTAACATACAGAAGCACTGTTGTGTAGAAGTTATATCGTAAGATCACTTAGGACTTGAAACTGCCCCAGGCCCTTGTGTCACTCATGAGTACATATTACAAGATGGCACTGAGAGAGTTAATGTATACTTTATAAAAATTTGTTGTGCTTGTATATGTTAATTTTCATGTTTTCCTTCTGAATGTTTTTCCTATATCTATGTTTATTCTGTGACCTGTGGCTAATGCACGTTTTCTAGCTGAAAGCCAGCTAAGCCTCTGTTGGTACTTGTCATATGTTGACAATATTCAACAGTGCATACAGTATTCTAACAACTTCATATAGATAAGGGGGGAAAAATGCATCAGCATTCATGGTTTTATCTCAGATTATTTGGCCAGATATCAGCAGTAAAAAAACTTGGAGAAAAGAGAAGGAATGAAATTGTGCTTCATGGACACATTAGTGACAAAAGAGAAGGCACCAACAAGCAATTTCCTCAGACTGAATACGGTGTCAAATCAGAATTTTAGACAGAGCCATTGGGTCCAAAACAAGCAAATGAAGGGATGAGGCTCAGAACTAAACATAAGTCAGGGCTGACTAGCTGATGAATAGCTAGGGATAATAAAATCAGCCTTCAACCTTCAATGGATCTTCTCAAAGTTCCTGACGCGGCTAAAACAGAAGCTTGTGACCTGAAATCTTAGTGCCCTGCTTGGTACAAGCCTTACTACTATGAAACTTTGTTATCATGAACACGATGACAGATACAGCTTCTTTACATTTTCCTTAAGAATGCTGTAGTTACGTGCTTTTAAGGCCTCTGCTTCCTAACAGCATGATTTATCAAATTTAAGTTTCATTAACTTTTAATTATTTTTTTCTGTTGAATCCTTTACACTTAGAACAATTTGCTAAAGGCTATTCAAGGCAAATGGGAACTTTGCTTCCTCGTATTTCCTCATATAGTTTCTATTGTCCTTGCATTACTTAAAAATAGTTCCTGCAGCATAAACTAATTTTGCTGTTAAGGTTACTGGACTTAATTCTCCTCTGTGCTGCACATTGTTTAATTACATCTGTGTAAATAAATACAAAAGCCTAGCAACTCTAATACTCACTTGTACTGTTATCAGCATTTTATGCACACTCTGCTCCGATGCAAACAGCAGAACGCGAGACAGCTAGGAACCAGTTCTGTCGACTCCACTCCTCAGAAAAGGATTTATATTGAAATCTTGGTGCAGTGCTTTGTCTATTCACCTTCACTTCCACTAAGCTCACAAATGAACAAAACCACAAACAAGCTGTTATCTAATCATCCAAAAATATTGCACCTGCCACCAAGAAAAAGCTAACCATTCACTCATATTGATACTGAAGAGACTGATATTTTTAAAAGTAATGTACACATATTATGGATAAATATTAGTGCTTTCCATTTGATTTTTTAAGCTTGAATAAGAGTCATAATTTATATGCAATTCTTAAAATAGTATAGAAAGGAAAAATGAATCATTATAGTCACAGAATGAGACTCTTACAGCCCAAAATTGGAGTTCCTCTGTTGTATTTTTACCTTATTATGGCAATACCATGCTGTAACTAGAAAAATTAATTTTCAAAAAGTACTTAATTAAAAAAATTCAATGAATGCATCATAAGCATCCTGTGAATAGACAGATTATGTTGGCTGCAGAGTTCATCAGCAAGAGATTTGGGAAAATAAGCAGAAAGTTGGCTGATTATAACTTAATTCTTAAGAAAAAAGAATGATTGCAAAAGCACAAAAAGATTATCCAGATGATACCATACAGGTCACACCTGAAGTATTTGGATTTTCAGTGTGTCGCTTCACACACTGTGTTCTTCCTCTGGTCTGTGCAACAGGAAGGTGCCTGGAATTAGAGGACTGACGCTTGAATGAGAGATGAGACACGCTTGGCAAAAAGTCAGCACCGCACAGTTCAAGATCAGCAGTGGTATTTCGTGTGGGCTCAGCTCTGTGTTTTGAATTTATTTTAGAACAGGTAATTCTTCTTTTAAGATAAGAGAGAAGGCAATATGAAGTAATGTACACTCAAACATTACAGCTAGACTCACTTTGGCATAAATTTTATGGCTATGTTGCAACAACAAGTTCTTACTCGTAATCCCTCTGAAGCTTGGAGTCAAAGTCTTTGGGATAATGCCAGTTCCTGGCAAAACACTACTGAGACCAACCAGTAATAACACTACTCCCAGTTACCAAAATGGGTAATGTAGATTGCAGGAATCAAACCAAGTATTGAAATTCTGATCAAAAGCATTAGCTTTGATTCTTACTGCTGTTGATTTTAAAAAACAGGGATAGAAATATGAATTTTATAATTTCAAATATTGTTAAAACTGCATTATTCTAACATATCACTAGATATAGGTAGAAAGTGATTCCAAGAAATAGGGAAACTTGGAAGAAAAAGGGTTTTTTCTAAACATATCATCTCTGTAGTTCTCACTGTATATAGGTGGAACAGGTGGCATTATATCCTGCTATAACAAGTTAACATGAAGGCAAAGGAAAAAGGGAATCAAACAGGTCTTTCTAAAATGAATAGTATCATATGAACACAACGGAAAAAAAGAATTCAGTGTTTTTAGATCCAAGATCCTCTCTAGGTTTCTCCTGATGATAAAATAAGGCAGTGGCAAAGGGAACAGTATAGCATATAGTTGTTACACACTGGGTTGCAAACTCTTCTCTAGACCCATGATTGTTTACTATTTTTATTGCTTATTAATGATGTCATAAAAACAGCTGACAATAATCCTAATAAACATACATTTAGTTCTTCTTATCCAAAGAGAATAAATTATTCCTTCTCTAAACAGATATATAGTCTCTAAAGCTTAGATATTACTTATGATATGCTGTATAATCCATATGTTAAAAAAACACGTTTTAAATATAACTCAATGTTCTTCCTACCTCAGTTAATTGAAAGCATTCAGCACATAATCAGAAATTTCCTGAAGCTATTAAATTTTTAATTTAACTCTATTTGCAAGTCAGCTTTAAATTTGGAGGGAGAGTTCAGAACCTTTATACATTAAAATGGAAGCATAGAGGTTTCTGCCCAGAAATCAGTATCTCCAAGCAGTATAATTTTATTTCATTGCTGAAGAAGAAATTTTATATTCAGTTGTATTTCTTAAGATCCAGCATAGCAAAAAAATAATAGGATAGAGTAAAGCATACATTTGAAGTAGTCTATAATAAGAACAGAGATCATACTAGATAAACAAATACCTCAATTCTAGCTTGCTCTGAACTTTCATTATATATGAAACTTCTGCCTTGCTTACAACAGGAACCAATGCGTGGCCAAAACCTAGCAGTAAGAATTATTCTATTCTTAAAGAAAACACACTGTTGATCCAATTATTTTGAAATAGTGAGTAGCTACGGATAATTGCTTATATATACACAGCTAGAACTCGGTGCTCTGTCATGTCTTCCTCCTGGTGAGACCTTTGTATCCCTTTGGCTGGATTACTCTGTTGGAATGATATTCACAGGAAAGGTGTTACAACTAACAAGAAGCTTGAAAACCTTTCACAGAACTGGGAACAACAGGTGGTATTCTGCACAACCATCCTCACTAGAAAAAGAAATTGTAATATAACACACCAGTGGAAAAAAAAAGTCTAATAAACCAACATATTTTAAAAAAAGTTATCAACAGATGTTCACAGGTTCTCATACAAGCTGTTCCTGAACAATAATCACATAGAGGAATCCTGGTAGTTTGGAAGCTGGTGTCTTCTGTTAAAGTAAAAAATTACAGACATTGGGAAACTTCCTCACTGCTTGAGCAAACATCAGCCTTCTTCACTTAGACATAACTATTTCCCATAACTGTGCCAAAATGTGCAGTAATTCTGCAATGTACATACTGTTTTATAACACTAAGTTGAGATCACCAGAATCAATTCATTTGCAACTTGACTTGGATTTAAAGTGCATACACAGAAAACAGTTGGCAGTCATAAAATGTACTAAATTGCTTTGCAATCTGCTCTGCTCTCTCTTACTCTTGACCTTCTGGTCATACGTTGTTAAAATCTTCTGAGTGATTTTGAAAATGTGTTCTATTGTTAGACAATTCATTAAATTAGTATAAAGGCACAAAAGACTGCTCAGAAGTGGCGATGTCATTTTAAGCAACGTGTTCTACTTGTTGTAAAACCTTCTCCCACAATGTTAACATTAAATATACAAAAAGAGCCGGAATGAAGAGCGTTTATCTTTCCATTCCTATCAAGTATACATCAAACTACAGCTACAGGCTTTGCTGCACATATTTAGAAATGTGGTATTTCCCCAATAGTAGAGCAAAGAATCAACCTTTAGCACAAGTGCTAAAGCAACTGATGGTCTTCTGAGGACCCAAACATGTAGACACTGTAAATACACCATATAGATGTGCAGATATTTCCTGCTGTACAACTTCTTATGGCATCAGAAGAGTCACAGCTAAGAAATAGTCTAAAACTGCTAAAACTGACAATGACAGAGGAAACAGCTGTGATAGGATGTCCCACATCTTTTTTCAGTTTGGTTGTCTAAATCTATCAGATTAAAAATGTTTCGTTTTTCCGAATAAAAAATTTAGCTTATTTGGTGGAAGTTCAACAGCCATTGCCATCAAATCAATCCACTTACTACACAGGTGTTGCCCTCACAACTTCAATGAGCTGATAGGATCCTCCTTACCTCTGTGCATGAGCCCTTGAAGTATGAGATGGGTTTGCAGTGAAGTTCTTGTTAATCTGAAATTTGTTGATGAGATTTTGTCTGGAGTTTCTGTGGTGGAAGGCAAGCTCTTGGCTACCAGAGTTCAACCATATTTCTATGGTTGGCACATCAAAGACTTCTGTAGGTGGTAATCGATTTGAACTAAATTAACGGATTTTGATTTCTTTTTGTTCCTCTGATGAGCAGTGGGTCAGCCAAGTGTCTCCAGTACTACAGAAAGACAGAGGGGCACAATTCTACATTGGTAATGAGTGGTACAACCAGGATACTATGCTTTATAGATTAAGAGCTGCTCTGAAAAATCTAATGAGGAGATTCTGGAAGCTGAATTTTCAAGAAATCAAAGGCCCAGGATGAGCAATATATTCCTAGTTTGGATTAAAAAATAATGCATATTGAACCCACTTTTTGAATCAAAGAACTTTCTCCTATTGGTTGTACAAGGTGGCATATTTCTTATTCTAACTGGATCTCCTGAGATGGTTCTTTGGAAAGGGACAAAATAGGAGTTTAGAAAGAGGTTCAAGTTGCTTCTGTTCTCCAGTGTCCATCCCTGACACGCTTTCAGTCTAATCATCCTTAAATAAAAGAGCAGTTGCCAAGAGGAAGATGTGAGCAGAACTAGAATGCAAAAAGTCTCAAATTATTCACTTACTCTCAGTGTTTTCACCAAACCAGTTTCCCCAGAGAGTGATTAACTCCAGTATAGCAGAGGAAGAGATGGTAGGCTATTTTCAGTGGTATCACTCTACATTCCTCAGTGACTCTTAATTTTCTTGGAAGTTCAAGCAGTCAAAAGACTGGTCTCTTAAATGACCCTACTAAGACAAGTACTTCTGCAATGAACCCATAGGGTTCCAAGGAGCAAAAAATCTTACTGTCTTTCCATAATGTGGCGTGATACATTCAGAGTAAGTGACATGTTTGGTTTTCTCCAGCTGGAATCCCATTCTATCAGCTTGCTGCCTGCTCCCTGCTCCCTCCACAGCCACTGACCTGTGGCTTCCTGGGGAATCCTAAACCTGACTGGGGTGCCTGAAGCTATGAATGTCATCCAACATACTAGAATTAGTGTCTACTCCAGAATTAGAGTATAGCCTAATCAAATTAATTGCTCTCTAAAAGAAGTTACAGACAGTACTGGTCAGTCAGAGTTAGCTTTAGAATAATAATTATTTATAATAATAACATGATAATGAAGAATAAGCTTACTTCATTTTCTCACAGCAAGCATTACGTAGATTTGCCGTTCTAAAAACTGCTGCAGAACAGAAGCACATCAGGAAAACACAATTCTAACTCATCCACCAGTGGTTCAGTTTCTCAGCAAGCTTGTGAGACTGGGCAATTTGCTTCTTAATGACTTCAAGGCCCCTATGCCTTTACAACGCTATCCTTTCTAATCATCACAATAAAGATGGCTGCCCTCGATCTTCTAGGGAAGAAAGGATGATGGGCAAGAACTAACGGCTCCAAATAATATGTTTCTTCTTTCTTGTGCTACAATGGCTCTTGTTTATCCTATCAGTGAAAAGGCTTGCCCCCTCATGCCTAATAATTGTGTATGGTACATTATTCAATAATAAAGTGGATTACCTTGCTCTCCTCTATAGGTTATTGATTTACATTTTTCTGCAGGTTTTTGTTGACCTTAACAATGTAAGTATTGCAAAAACATATATGATGATAATTACAAATTTTCTGCTTCTTTTGTATTACCTTCAGTGGCATAGCTGTTCACTTCCTCATATCCCAAATATTTAGAATTCATCTTTGCAGGCAGCATGAAAGGGTTCACTACCTCATCTGTGGAGGATGGCAGGAAAAAGTTTTCTTTAGCAGCTGAGATTTTTCCTCATTCTTTTCTTTCTGCCTCTCAAACATTTCTAGTTACACCGACTGTGTTGCCTGGCTTGGTTTCTTTACACCTTTAAGCTTCCCACCTTCAAACCCTTCAGGTTTTCTGGAAAAGGGCTGTACACTTCAGGGTATCCAGTAGGGCTGGGAAGGACCACCAAAGTACAGCATATATATGAGGGTGTGCTAGAAACATAAAAGACACAAACCATCCTCTACTGTCATTCATAGATTCCTTCATTAATTCTCCTTCTAAAAGGGGAAGGCTACACCCTCCTTGTGGAAGAGCGAGAGAAAGTGAAAAGCAAGAGTTTCTACATCTGGTAGGAGACAGACAGCATAAACTTCCTTCAAGAAAAACAGATGCTTAAAACAAGCAGTGGTGGTGTGACACGTTAGCCTGGCACCACAGTATCTCTAGAACTGAAAGGAGAGGTGACTGTAGCACCAGACTCGATAATTACTTGGTGATGCTATGTCGAGCTCAGCTCAGAGGCTAGACCTGTGTTCTTAAACTGTTTTATGGCTGACACAGCTCTCCTTTCTGTTCGACCATGACACCAATTTTCTATCCCCAAACTTTCTCCCACATTATTCACCCCTCCAGACCATGATTCCTACCTTATACTGTGAACACTGGGCTATACTGGCCAAAGCCCTAGTCCTGTACTTTTCATTTTTTATAGCATTTACAATTCATTTAAACCAGAAAACCAAAGCAGTAGATAATACAAATGCTGACAAATACATAGATTTTAAAAATGATTTTTAGCCATTGTAAGAATGCAGTATTCAATTTCATCGCAACATATGAATGAAATCCCTCCCCCCCCCCCAAAAAAAAAATTCAAACTAAGTTTTGGGAAATACTTGGTCTTGTCACAAAAATTCCCATACAGGGAGAAAAAGTAAAGTAAAAATGCATTGGAAATGCAAAGTAAAACCAAAATTTTAAAATCTGCTTTAATCAAACTTTCACCATTAATTTGTATAAATGAAAATATATGGTAAAAACCTGAAGCTCCCCCACAATGACCCATCTTTAATTTACCTTTGAATTACTTGATTTTCACTTCTTATATTAATTTCCCTTGGAGTGAACAAAAAACAATATTGCTGCTCATGCTAGGTAGGTAGAACTGGAACAATCACAAGACCACTAAGTCAAAAAAGGATGCGTGACAGGATTTCACTGAGGAATGACCTGATTTTCATTTTGTGTTTTCCCCCCAGCACTAAACACTGGCTTCCTTTTTACTGAAGTATGTAACCTACATCAGTACAACATCATCTAGAAAAATGCAGTGGATCAAAGTTCAATGACATTTTTTAATGTTTCCCAAATAATAATGTTCTTTTTTAACTTTCTTTGAAAAATGTCAAGCATAAGTAAAAAAAAAAAAATTAAATATACTGATAATATAATCCCTTCCCAAACCAATACACTTAATAAGAAAAAAAAAATCAACACAATCTTATCACAAGTTAGAATTTCAATTGGGATCTGAATCCATGAAGGACATAATAAAAAGGAAAGATTAACGCATAGAGTTATAACAAGTTTTATCCATTACTTTTCTTCAAAATACAAATTATTAAACAACACTGCACCACCGGACTCAGTGGCTTTAGAGAGTTCAGTTTTTCCAGGGTAATGTTTTTATGGTAACACAGAAGTATGATGTAGATGTGCTTGAACTGGTTGGATGTTAGATGTGGTTCATCACCATCTTAATTTACAGTATTTCACACGAATAATAAGTGTTACAAGCCTGGTGATATATTAGGACATTTAACTCATTGCATTGACATTTTTCTGCTTATTTGAACAAGAAAGAAAATAAGAGTTTTATTGAGCATTTGGATACTCACAAAGATATAAAAAAGTAACCCTGATTTTTTTTTTTTTTTTGGTGTGTGTTCTTATATATTACATATATTACAAAATTAAAGACATAAACATCACTGGGGTCCAACCACAACTAATTCTGCAATTTTTGATCCACCATCTTGCTGAAGTAGCTTTGTAAAAAAGAATGCATGCTAAGGGCAAAAATAACAACACATTATTAACTTGGGTGTGATACTGTTTGTAGCCCAGACCCTTTGGATTCTAAATCCTTTGTACACAATAATATCCAGATTTTGTGCAATATGGCAAAGAGACAAAAACACAAACAAAAAAGCCCTAGAAAGAGCATCATCTTTATGAAGACTACCATATAAATACTTTGAAATGTTTATATGCCTGGCTTTTTGCAGACTGTAGTGCATGTATCATTCATATAGGATGTACATGCTTTTACAGTGTAAGCAGAGGAAAAAATGAAGATGTATTATGAACTTTATGAGTTAAGCAGTAGATTATTTAAAAGAGTATTTTCTCATGTCATTAACAAGGCATATCAGCTATATTTTAAAGTTATGCTAGCATAAATAAATACAATGTACAGATTTGCTTTCTACATGCTCCTCCAGTTTGGAGAATTCTTGGAGACTTGACTGGCCTTGCAACAGCCTTGTTTATGGGCACAGATGAAGTGGCAGCCTAGGCTTGTATACACTGCCTGTCATACCGACCTCCTTCAGAGACTTCAGGTAACTGCTGGAAGCACCAGACTACTGTTCTTCCCCTAACAAAATGGATGCTCCTACACAACCTCCCTAAGGTTGGATGAAGAAAAATATATTCACATTGTTAATCTAAGCAACTAACTAGGCTTTCATGGTGTAATTAGTGTTTGTACTGATCATCTAACAGGGAAAATTTTGAATTGCATATTTGAAAATAGAGAAGTTCTACCTCTCCTACCTCTCTTACTGTCCAACCTATGGAATTATTATATTGCTCTAGGATACCCTGCAAGGATCAGCAGGAGAATATGTTAGTCTGAGGATGTAGAAATGATAGAATTGCAGCTGGCCTGATGGCAACTGTAGTTAAAAACATTGTATGAACAGCTCCCCCAGTAGGAAATCATCCACAAGGACATGTTTTTTGCAAAACAAAATAAGCATTAAAAAAAAACTTTACTGTTTTTTTTTTTTTCCCCTTCCAAAACCAGCAGCTGGTTAGGATTTCCACTTTGTCTCATTCATAAAACAAAAGCCTGATAGCATGGGTTCACAGGTAGAGTCTTGGCTTGGGGAAAAGAGTGGCACGCAATATTTAAGCGCCATTTGTCTCAATCATTTAAACAATGAATGATGTGTGAAAACATCATTAAGCAGTGACTGCCATAAACTTTGCTTTCTGCACGCTGCAGTAGTAATACAAGTAGAGAATTTCCCACATTTGGTAACCTATCTGGAAGCAGGAATAAATAACCTACAACAAATGTTTAATATGCTTGATATACCATGCTAGTCAATGAGGTGAGGATTAATGAAAACAAAAAGTCTTATTTGTTTATCTTGTGAGAGATGAAGATTTGGATTTGGAAACACAAATTATTTAAATCTTAAAGTTACAGAAGTGTGTTAACAAAAAACAGTCTTTCTAAAGACCACATTTCTAATTACTTTCTTACCACAAGGCTTGCTCTGCTCTTGCAAAAACTGTGACCATGATGGAATAAGCTATTTCAAGGTTTTAACGGTGCACCCTTTATAAATGGACTAAAATGCTGTGTTGGACATAATGGGCAGAGCTTTGCTAATGGAGGTCTGCAGAGTACCACGTGTGGGAGGAAGGCCAGGCATGCTCTGCTCCAGCCACCGCTGGTTCCTGCCGGCTCTGTCATGGACAAAACTGACAAAACAAATCCCAAAGCTGGAGCTCATCATGGGAGCATGCGGCACCTCTGTGAAAACATGTTTAAGAAAGAGTGGTAACTTCTAGGGGCAGGAGACACCCAAGCAGGGGAAGACATACAGAAGATGACCCAGGATGAGGTGTGCCTTTGAGGGGAGCTGTCTCCCATGGAGGAAACCCTGCCAGAGCAGGCAGATGCCCCACAAAGGGTCTGCAGCTGGTGGGGGAATTCCTGTCAGAGCAGGTGAAAGGAGTAAGAAACAAAAAGCAGCAAAAGGAAGGAGCTGCTGCATACTGACCCCAATCTCTGGGACTACCCATTGCCTCAATGAAGGGACGTGTGGTGTGAGGCTTTGGAGGTGAGGAAGGGGGAAGGACAGGTGTCTGGCATGAAGGTGGGGTGTTTTCTCTAACATTTTTTTTTTTGGTCTTCTTTCTTTCTCAATACTGGAATCAGTAATTAAAAGCTTATGTTAATTGGCAATAAATTAAGTGAATTTCCCTGACTTGACACTGTTTTACCCTGTGGTAAATGTCCACCACAAGAAAATAAAATTCATTCTGAGTATGCAAAGCAGGATTCAGAATCATACATTTCCTTAACTTTCCATTGTTTTCAGATCATGCAAAATTAAGATTGATATAGTATTCATCTATTTGTATGAAATTAAACCATTCAGGAAAACAGACACAGTTGGTTAGATAATGGAGATCTGTGAGAATACAAATACTTCTATTTTTGTCAAATTCATTGTTTGAGATTAAAGAAAATTGTAATTGTTTCCACACCTCCCATGCTCATATTTGTGAAATGGATGACTCAATTTTAATTTTTGAAATAAAAATTTGTTATTCATTTTATAATAAATTAGATATTATATTTAAAAAAAATCCATGGTGAAATGGATTAGCCTACCTGTTAACTTGCACTGAGTCATCTATAATGCCTTTAGTAAAATTGAAGTAAATGTCACTGTGTAGAAATAATATTATTTGGTCTGCTGTTTAAACCTGACTTGTCTGTGAGATACATTCACCGTCTGAACACTTAATGTGTTTTGGATGATTAAGGTAGATCGTGCCATATGGCCAAATGTCTAAGGCAGATCATACTATATGGCCAAATGTCTAAGTCAGCATCTAGGAGTTGGAACGGGAGTTTTAGCAGCTACACTGTGTTGTGGTTGAATCCAGCAGGCAGCTAAACACCACATAGCCTTTTGCTCACTCCCACCCTCTCAGTGGGATGGGGGAGAGAATCAGGCAAAACAAAGTAAAATTCTTGGGCTGAGATAAAGACAGTTTAATAGGACAGAAAAGGAAAGGAAAATAATAATAATGTTAAAAGAATATACAAAATAAGTGATGCACAATGCAATTGCTCACCACCTGCCAACTGATGCCCAGCCAGTTCCCGAGCAGCCATCACCCCTCCCCTGGCCAACTCCCCCCAGTCTATATACTGAGCATGACGTCACATGGTATGGAATGTCCCTTTGGCCAGCTGGGGTCAGCTGTCCTGGCTGTGCCCCCTCCCAGCTTCTTGTGCACCTCCAGCCTTCTCAGTCAGTAGAGCATGGGAAGCTGAAAAGGCCTTGACTAGTGTAAGCACTACCTAGCAACAACTAAAACATCAGTGTGTGATCAACATTGTTCCCATCCTAAACCCAAAACACAGCACTGCACCAGCTACTAGGAAGAAAATTAACTCTATCCCAGCCAAAACCAGGACACACTGAGACAGAGATATGGCTAATATCCTGAAGGGAAAGTCCTGAAGAGTAGGGGTTAAGAAAGCAAAATGTTAATTTGAGATGAAGGATTACAGAGAGGAGATAGCCAGAAGATGTACACACTCACCAAGGCATCAAAACCTCAGTCTTGATGAAGAATTTATCATTAGAGGATAGAAACAGAAAAACACAAGTCTGGGCACCTCTCATTTAATCTCCAGCCTTTCAGGAGGCCTGCATCCATTGCTTAGCTTCAGATAACACAGGAATCAATACAGGACTATATTAAGAGATGGAACAAGATAACACGTTATTACCTTAGCAATTATAAGGGACAACTGTTGGGCAGAATTACCCAGCTTACCTTAATTATAGTAAAAGGAAATAAGATGACCAAGACACATTAGAGATGAAAAGACTATCAGAAATGAGCTTGTATTTTAAAAGAGAAAAGGCAAAAAGCCAGCTGTTGCAAACTAGCCAATAGATGAATTTGATTTTTGACTTGGACAACTTTCTATTGTCTTTGGGAATTTAATAATGGATTAGGATAATTTTATATCAGTGATAAGATAAGGTTTCTGAACTGAGACTGTGTTCATCTGGCATTTAACCTGTTTTCATGAGAAAATTTCTGATCTGCAGATGCCCAGTAACCTTCTTTGAAACTTACTTTCTGAACCTAGTTAAACAAGATATTCCCTCATGGCTTCATTTCCTATTAGCGTTCTTGGAAGTAAATTTTCAGTTTTAAACACGAACACCTACTCCACTTTCTGTTTTTGTTTTCCTTATTATCCTAATCCTAAAATGCGTTAATTCCATGTAATCTAACACATGAATCTTCCATACCATATCTGCATTACATTGATCTTTATTTGTGCATCACATTGTCTATTTAAAGTAAAAATTAATTAAAAAAAAAAATCAATTACTGAGAGAGTCTACTTTCCTTGAATTTTCTTGATTCCCAGGTGCCATCTGAGAGGCCAAAAGGGAAATTAAAAGGTAGAACATTTCAAGGTTCTTAAGACAGCATCTACTAAAAGAGACTTTTCATCATCTTAACGTAAATAAGATGTAATGGTCATTGACAGTTAAAAAGAGGTATCGGTAAACCAGACAGTAGAATGAACAGCAGGACAATGTGTCATGTTCTCAGTGCAAAAATACAAGCTATACCTGCAAAACTGTTTTAGCCAGAAAAATTGTTGGGTTAAGCACAAGCCTAAACAGACGATGGCTTCAAATTTCAAGAGATCAACGAAGAGGTGCTCCTTTAGGCTTTTAGATACATAAAAAAATACCTTGTTCAAATCTTTAAAAAAAAAAAAATTACCTCCATGGTACAGTTCTGATATCAATTTTTAAGCAGATTATTGAATTTCACAGGAAAGGTAACTACTGCCATACATGGCTTAAAATAAAATTAATAAGCTCAAGCCAGTATACAGGGTCTATCAGCTTGTTGAAAGATTGACTTAAGGGCCTGTCTAAACTTTCAGACAGGACACCTCGCCGAGAAGTATGATGGGTGCAACCTAGAAAGAGTGTGATTAAAGATTCAAAGAAATTCAAAGGAATGCCCTGGTTCCTCCTGGAAATTCCTTCATATATTTGACCTTTCAGTTGAATTCCCAAATGCCAAAAAAACTATGGTCATGTTCTTCTGTCTCCTACCATTTAAGCAGCCTAGTAATTAACTGGGAAGAACTGGAAGCAGAGAAGTTTCCTGATCTCAGTTAGAAACTGAGATATAACAAAGATATAACTGACCATAACAAACTGTACCGCTAAACAATTTTCACTCCCAAATGCTGAGACGGAAACAAATGTAGTGATCAGTAAAAGAAAGCTGCATGTGGTGACGCATTCTAGCGTTTAAAAAAGAGAAGAAAACAATGTTTTAAAACATTTTCTAGCTTGTTGTGGCTTCACTGCAAAGAAGTAGTTTGCTAAAACATTCCACAGTACAAAATGGTAAGTTACATGCCATTTTTGTGATTTCTGAAGGAAAAAACATTTTTAGAAAGTGGTTTTTGTACTTAGTGCTCACATTTCTTTGTCTTCCCTTGCACTTTTTCACTTTCTTTTGAAGGATTGACTCCCTTTTGTGCAGTATGGTTGGTAATTGGTGATCTTTTCAGCAAGACTTTTTGCACAGATTTTTTTTAAGCAATACTGTTTTTCAAAACTGTAGAAATTTTAATAGTGCTTGAAATCTGTATCATATTTGTCTCAAGTGTTAATCTCCATCAGTGAATACGGCAAATACATGTGATATTGCATAGGCCATGTTCGTAGGACTTAGTAAGCACTGGTTTAACTTCTATCTTGATAACCTTAGAAGATTGATTTCAGAGTCTGAAAAATAAAATTAGATGTAAAAAGAGTTCCCAGATACTATCTGTTTTTGTATAAATGGAAATCACAATAAAATTTAGAGATATTAATTAACCATCAACACCTGCAATCAAGATATTAATGTCTCATGATATGTTTCGAATTACTATAAAACAATACAGGCGTACACAATAAACATTTTCAAAGTACTGTTACTAACTATACTTGATACTGAATTCCTATTTTCCATTACAGACTGTCAACCCACTAATAGCAACTAAAAAAAAAAAAAAAATGCTAATAGACTTCTCTGAGCATTTTCTTATTTCAGCTTTTCCCCAAAACCTTAATGTTTACATTTCCATGTTTTTTTTCACACTTTCCAGATGTCATTACCTTATAAAATGTTAGTCTTTAAATTTAGCTTAGAGTTTCTGGAACAATTAAACATACAAATAAATTTTTATTAATTTGCAATACTTGATTTTTTAATGTATAAAATATTAAATAAATAGTAACATAACACTACAAATTCCTCTACTACATTTTTAAAAGATATCATCAAACTCTCTTCTCTTTCTTCTTTCTCTTTCTAATCCTTACACAGACTGGCAACCAGAATTACGATTTGTTTAGAAGCCTGAGAGACTGTAAGAATCTTCTAGGGGAAGAGCGTGAGAATTACTACTAGATAAACTAAAGGTGGAAATTAAGTTTGAATCTACTTTTTTCTCTTTTTTTTTGAGTGGTATCAGCTGCATCTATCAGTTAAGATAGACTGCATCATTCTACAGGTAGTCACTCAGGCCTTAATCGTAACAGAGTCATTTTACAGTCCAGCTTTTGGCTGAGATAGCAATTCAGTTCACACCCAGATGGCCAGCACACTGAAAATCAGTTTGAAAGATTAATTTCAGAGTTTAGGAAGCGAGGAACAATGAAACTCTCTAACACACATGGGCTTTAAAGAATACTTTCTTCATGTAGTCCATTTCTAATATAGAACCTACTAAATTCTCTGGCCAGAGCATCTGTTTTCCTGCATACGTACATGCTTATGTGAGCCAATATGCATATGATGGATTATTTGTTTATTACTGCAGAGATACATGTTAATATGTACCATAGGAAAAGTAGCGATAAATAAAATCAAAATGCCACTGGTCTAATTTTTAAAAGCAAAATACATAGAAGTATCTAGGAATATCCCTAAATCGAGGATTAGAAACCAGATAATTCAATATAAGACATATAAATGCTGACTAGCTAGCCAGGAAAAAAAGCCCTATCCAGTAAATGGACTCTATTTTATTTCACTTTGAACTGGAGAGTAAACCGGCATGGAGTACTGCATGTAAAAGCCATCTAGGTACAATCAAAAGTCATTTTCATCAGCACAGATGTCCCAAATTGACCACCATAATGTGGTGGATTAAATGGGTCCTGGAATTAATCACATATGAAAGAAGTTCTCTTGAATGGTGGAATCATATGGGACCTCCACCTGCTGAGATGTTATTGATGCACTATCCGAACAGCTTTCTAAAATGCTGAAAATAAGTCTTTGTCTTGGAACATTTTTCACTCAGAATTTGAAGAATGCAGGCAAATATGGCAAGGAATACTAACTCTATGCAATTAACTACTTTAAAAGGCAAACAATTCTGGCATAGCAGAGCCTGTTCAGTCAAAATGAAGAGTTTTTAGTAATTTCGAATCTCAGTGATGAAAGACTTGATTGTATAACACAGGGCAAACGAAAAGAACAACAACAAAAGAACCATCAGAGAAGTGGTAAGGGGTACTGTCATGTTTTTCTTTGCTTTTCTCAAACTGCAAAATCTATTCAAGCTAGGGGACTGGAAAGCAAATGTCATGTTTGCAAAACAAAAGAGGAAAACATCACCAGATTCATAGGGCATATGAATAAATTTAAATCTATTTGATCTTCTGTGCAAAATCTATAGTGAGCTAATGTAACTTCCAAGGTGGGTCGAAAAAGCGTATCAGCATGGTAAAGTGTCATCACGTGAGTCAATACAGAATCCATGAGCATCGGTCATTAGGGGCAACAGCATGGAAGACTGACTTTAAAATATGACCTTGGGTACACAGAATTTGTTTTAAAAATGTAAATATAAAGGGGAACAATGCAATCATAATTTAAAAAAATGTCCCTGTCTAGATGAAATTCAATATGTATTAGATGTAAGTACATAGAGAGACAGAAGAATATTGTAAATGTGATAACTGTTAGTTTAGTTTTGTCCTGTTTACTTGACACACATTTAGGCTTTTTACAGAAATTAACCTAAATGGCATACATGACAGTTTCAAATTCTTTGCCACCTCTCCTTTTTTCGTGACGCCACTAGCATGCCTCCCTAGAAACATGTGCAGTGGCACCTCTCTACAATATTTTCAGAGGATTCAAGAAGTTTCCTTCTCCCCTTACATGTTTCCCTAGAGTTAAGACCTTTTAATTTTAATCAATCCTTTATAATTTTTCCTGAGTAAATGAAAGTAGAGCCCAAGTGATTTTTATGTTTCCTCTATGGCTTTGAAAACTGTACCTTGGCTGTGCTGGGAAAACAACTATCACCTGTATCAGGGAACCTGACCCAGTACCAACTAGAAAATTTCTAAGAATGGAATTGATTGTTAAAACCATAAAAGAGGTCAATGATTGGGGCAACCATCTGGCAAGGACTTAAAGTCCCCTCTCTCCTTAAATTGGACCAAACATCTCAATTGAGTACTACACCCATCAAGGCAATCAGTTTTTCCTCTTTATCATGATATTAACTATTTATACAAAATAGAACAGTTGGAGTGTGAATAGATTGAGAAAGACCATCCCTCAAATAATGAAGAACTGTTGTTTAAGGCATTCCCACTAGGTTTAAATTCCTGATTTCATCTTCTGCAAGGAGGTCTGGAATACACCTCATTAGAGTTATTTGGAAAGCAGAATGAAAAGAGACAGACTTTGAGATACTGACCATGAAACATAATATAAAATCAAGCGCAATGCGTTAGACTAACGCTTGACCTAACTCAACATTCTGCCTCCAGTAGTGGCCAACAACAGACACTTCTGGAAGAGCATAAGCGTAGGGCAGATGTATTGAAATACTTTTCTAGAAGCCTGCGTTAGCCTCCAGCAATTTATTGGGCAGGGTCTCCCTGAGCAGGAGGTGATGCTTTCTGTGAGCCAAACCTTTCACACTCCATGTCTTTCTTTAAAGTTGGAAAGTTTTTACTTTCACTATAACGAAAAAAAAATTCTGAGGTCTAAAGGAGGAAGAAATTTCTAAAATCAGCTTTGAGCAAGGTTGAGGCTTTCACATTTGGGAGATGTTGGCATCTATTTTACATATCTGGCAACCAAATTCAAAGCTAAATTTAAGAAGCATATACAATGTCCTAGTCTTCCATGAATATTTATTTACAGGAGCAAAGCTGAGCTCTTCCAGCTGTACAACCGTTGTCATCTTTGTAAAGGAATCCTGTCTGAATTTTCCTCTTCATTGTAAGTAAAAATATCTCTCCCTACAGGGGAAGAGGGCACAATCTAATCATTTCAGTAATACTGCCTTTTATTAATCTTTTCTGTGAGAGAGAATAATCAAGCCCTAAATATCTAAAACTACATTTTTTAACCTTCTGACAGCACTTCTTTTAACAGCAGACAATTCCCTGCCACAGTCAACTTCCAGTAAGAAAACCAAGATTATTTATACACAAAGGCAAACCATTACTTCACAATCAGAACTTTACCATTTTACTAGGGGAAATTAAAGCAAAATAGATTTGTGTAAATTAATTTTATATTCTACTAGTAACTTGGAAATCTCCATAAGGCCTTGAACAACTCTAGATCAGATAAGAAAAGAAGATTATCTGTACCACAGAGGGAAATCACGTATTTTAAGAGTCTCAGCTTTAATCAACTAATTCAGAGTTAGATTTTATTAAACCTTGTTAATTTTTTCAGATCAAATAAGCTTAAGAAGGAGAAAAGAGCTATTCCATTTAATGTCTGAGTACACAGTGTAACTGCAATAGAAGCAGAATAATTCTATAGCTTGTAACAACTGTGTATTTCAAAGAATGCTTTCAGTATCACCAGTGAATAGCTTAGAATTAATCATTAATTTTTTTAACCAATTCAGAGGTATTCTCTTCCTCTAAATGTTCATAACATACTAACTCTGAAGTACCAGAAAAAACCAAACTGTTTTCCAATGTGACTGTGATTTGTGGTTGATTTAGCTGTTTAAGAAGTGGAAGCTCTGAAGGTTTTCATAGAATCATAGAATCATAGAATCGTTTGGGTTGGAAGGGACCGCTAAAGGTCATCTAGTCCAACCCCCCTGCCCTGGGCAGGGACATCTTCAACTAGATCAGGTTGCTCAGAGCCCCGTCCAACCTGACCTGGAATGTTTCCAGGGATGGAGCATCCACCACCTCTCTGGGCAACCTGTGCCAGTGTTTCACCACTATCAGCGTAAAAAATTTCTTCCTTAGACCTAGTCTAAATCTACCCCCCTTTAGTTTAAAGCCATTTCCCCTTGTCCTGTCGCAACAGGCCCTACTAAAAAGTTTGCCGCCATCTTTTTTATAAGCCCCCTTAAGTACTGATAGGCTGCAATAAGGTTTCCCTGAAGCCTTCTCTTCTCTAGGCTGAACAACCCCAACTCTCTCAGCCTTTCTTCAGAGGAGAGGTGTTCCATCCCCCTGATCATTTTCGTGGCCCTCTTCTGGACCTGCTCCAACAGGTCCGTGTCTTTCTTATGCTGAGGGCTCCAGAGCTGGATGCAGTACTCCAGGTGGGGTCTCACCAGAGCAGAGTAGAGGGGCAGAATCACCTCCCTCGACCTGCTGGCCACGCTTCTTTTGATGCAGCCCAGGATACAATTGGCCTTCTGGGCTGCGAGTGCATATTGCTGGCTCACGTCCAGCTTTTCATCCACCAGTAGCCCCAAGTCCTTCTCGGCAGGGCTGCTCTCAACCCCTTCATCCCCCAGCCTGGATTGAGACTGGGGGGGTTGCCCCAACCCAGGTGCAGGACCCTGCACTTGGCCTTGTTAAACCTCATGAGGTTCACACAGGCCCACTTCTCAAGCTTGTCCAGGTCTCTCTGGATGGCATCCTGTCCCTCTGGCGTGTCGACCGCACCACTCAGCTTGGTGTCATCTGCAAACTTGCTGAGGGTGCACTCGATCCCACTGTCTATGTCATTGATGAAGATATTAAACAGTACTGGTCCCAATACGGACCCCTGTGGGACGCCGCTCGTCACCAATCCCCATCTGGACATTGAGCTGTTGACCACTACCCTCTGGATGCAACCATCCTACCAATTCCTCACCCACCGGGCAGTCCACCCATCAAATCCATACCTCTCCAGTTTAGAGAGAAGGATGTTGTGGGGGACCGTGTCAAAGGCCTTACAGAGGTCCAGATAGATGACATCTGTAGCCCTTCCCGTGTCCACTGATGTTGTCGCTCCATCATAGAAGGCCACCAGGTTAATCAGGCAGGACTTGCCCTTGGTGAAGCCATGCTGGCTGTCTCGAATCACCTCCCTGTCCTCCATGTGCCTTAGCATAGCTTCCAGGAGGATCTCTTCCATGATCTTCCCAGGCACAGAGGTGAGACTGACTGCCCTGTAGTTCCCCGGGTCTTCCTTTTTTCCCTTTTTAAAAATGGGGGTTATGTTTCCCCTTTTCCAGTCAGTGGGAACTTCACTGGGCTGCCACGACTTCTCAAATACGATGGATAGTGGCTTAGCAACTTCATCCGCCAGTTCCTTCAGGACCCGCGGATGGATCTCATTGGGTCCCATGGACTTGTGCACCTTCAGGTGCCTTAGATGGTCTCGAACCTGATGTTCTCCCACAGTGGGTGGCTCTTCATTCTCCCAGTCCCTGCCTTTGCCTGCTGCGGCTTGGGCGGTGAGGCTCGAGCACTCTTCCTGCAGTTAGGAGGTTTCCAATGCTTTTTCCCCCCCACATGGATTCTCCAGTGTCTAACTGGGATTGATCTCCTCTTGTCTGTTTTCTCTCTAGCAGGGCACTCAGAGGTTATATGTGTTCTCTTTTCCTGGAGCGTGTAAGAACATAATTATTTTTGAGAACTCTAGCCCCTGCTAAATTTAGTTGAAGCGCTTGTGTTTCAAAGTTATTGAGGAGGTGGGAGAGAAGCAGATGGAAATGCACAAGTGCATACTGTGACTGCAAGACTTTGTGTCCACAGAAAACTGGTTGAAAACATAAAATAAATATATAGTACCACTGCCCATTTTTAGATTATTATATCAAAAGAGGCATAAAATCATATTAAAAAAAGGCAAATACAACTCTGCTGACTGTTGATGATTCCCCTTATGGAAGAAGAATTCTGCTGATCCGGAGCTGGCACACCCTGCTCGCTCACCCCCATCTTCCTGGGATCACACACAGCATGTCAGGCATTTCTTGGCAGGCTACTCTGATAATCCTGAACAGCCCAACCTTTTGGAGCGCTGCCAGGCAAACATGTACTGAAATAGCCTCTTTCTAACCTGTTTCCAGAAATCACAAGAACATTGCAAAGCCAACCAGGGATTCTGGCTCCATGTGTTTAAGTAACCAGGTTTTGGTTGCAGTATTACCCTGAACAGCAGAACTCTACCCTGAATGCCTAGAGATATGTAACACCAATATAATCCAGACTCATTTTCATTTTGGATTCATTACTTTTTAGTTAAAAGAACTGAGACTTTTTTCTACATTTCAACATTTAATATATTATAGTACTGCACTTTGAAGTATTTGATTTAAAAATATTTTGATAGTTTATTTTTTAAAAGTGATCTCATTAAATGTCATATAATATTCAACCTAAGATAATTGGTTTTCAGTCAGTCATACGTTATCTAGACAGGTCTAGCTAAAGGAGGACTTAAGATTACCGTTTTATTCTACTATATACTTTGTGCCAAGTCTTTCTATTGATGTGAACTGTTCATTGCAAAAAAAAATTCTGGTTATCTAAGAACTCATCTCCTTACTTGCACGATGTTTATGCAAGATAATAAAATAGAGGCTTTGGTAATAATTTTGTACCTGATCCCTTCAATACTGTATAATTGCTAGCGGTAATTTCAGTTGCTGCTGAAAATCTAGTTTACAAGGTATTATTTGGGAATGTACAGTTAATAGCATTTAAAAGAGTGCCAGTATCTAGTAACAAATTGTTATGATTGATGCAAAAGAAAGTTAAAAGAACAATAACACTCCAAAGTTTTGATTCCAACAAGTGAACATGCAAAATTACAAGGAATCTGTATAAGTGAAATGAGAAATGGAAGCTGTTCCCTTCCTTTTTTCAAGTTTTCTTCCATTCTGTCTGTGTTTCAAATATAAAAATCAAATGATATAATATATATTTTCTCTTTTCTGTGCTGGTCCATCTTTTATTTACCATGCATTATAGTAGACAAATCATCATTTATTTTCTCATTGAACTACCATCCATAATAATAATTTAAAACCAGCTAATAAACATTATGGTTTGTTAGAATTGCTACCGATTAAATCTTAAGTGTCTAAAACGTACAAATATAAACAGAATGTAATTAGAGCTATTTAAAGAATCCATTTTTAACTTAGATTAACCATACTTTCCATTTGCTAGGGATAAACACTCATAAATGAAACCCATTGCTGAACAAGAAGCAATTACTTCAGTTTAAAATATTAATACATACTGCCTTTTAAAAAGCCGAGGAAAATCATTTATGTACTGTACAATACAATCTCAGTTCATACTGAGAATGAAAATGGGATGGCATTCTGAATCCTAAGCGAGCTGCAATCATCTTTGAGGTACGGTTTGTTCTTATCCATTTATAAGTCCATTAAACTATTTTCTCCAATTAGTATTGCTCTCAAAATAATTATTATGAAATACATATACATGTTTTTTGTATTTTAAAGCTAATAACCCCCCCCCCCAACTTTGTCGACTAGCTCTCTTGCAACAGCCCTTCTTAGTAATACCCGAGACATGCTAGTAATGCAAACTAATTACTGATATACAGCATACTAAATCTAGACTGGATAGACTCTCAAGCTTATCCCAGATGACAGGTCTAGAAATGTACACATACATACATATGCATATACATATACATATATATACACACATGCATGCATATACATATGCATCAGGGATAACAGGTATATGGTGGATTATAATAACTACCTGATTATGAAACACTTCTAAGTTCTAGAGATTTATTATATTTATTATATTTTTATATTATAGTTTATTTTAAGAAAATTATTTCCATTTTGATGCTATGATTTTCTTCTGCTTAGACTATTACTTGGTTCTTTTTAAGCATGGTGTTATAAATAGCATTTAAAGGTGTAATTTTGAGCTAAATCATAAAAAGTCTTATTTCTTCATGCTGATGCACTGAGAAAGTATTAAGTGTTTTGCTTTCTCTGCAGCTGCACAAGACCCCTTCACCAGAAAGGGCAAAACCATGGATCCGATGTGCTGTAAACCTGTCTTTTATTAGCAAGTGTTGTTGTGTCAAGGTTGGGGCCTTCCCTCCTTCAGCCTCAGGACAATAAAGACTGTATTTTCAATAGAGGTAAGAATAAGATTATTGGTATTTTAAACCAGATTTTTTGTTTATTCCTCCTTATAAGCTGTCATCTCATACACTACAATTTACCTGGTTACGTAGCTCTGAAGTACGCTCAAGTGTATAGAAACCGAGCATGGGAATTCCTCCCTCATCCTTTACAAAGTCACGATCTACTGTTTTAATACTTTTACCAATCCCTCACTCTAAGAAACCACAATTATAACTGATATAAGAAGTTTAACAAATTATTTTTCTATTCTCTTTGAAGTGGTATTTTTATGTTTATCTTTAGGTGTATGTTAAAGGCAATTAGCAATTGAGCAAAGTGAATAATTAATTATGTGCAATTAGAGTGGAACTGTAGACAAATAGTACCATATTACTGGCAAATTTTAACAATGTGATAAATTGTGGCAATTATAGGCAAAGTAATAACAATTTTCAATCAAACAATATAAATGAGAATGTGTTCTGTATTCACAACAATCAAAGTTCAATCTGTACGTCTGTGTTTAAACTGGCTGCAATTTATACACACGCAAGCCATTATTATGACTCTTTTGATAAAGCACGCTTATTTTCAGCTCTACTTCATATGATATATTTTTGCATACCTATTAGCATTTCCCTCTTGGAATGCTCGAAGGGCTTTGCGGACTGTCCTCTGCTCAGTCTTCCTGAGACATTTCAGGACATAAACTCCCTTAACTGACTGCCTCAGGTCTCTGCAGACAGTGTCTCGTACTGTATGATGGACTGCTGAGAGGA
The DNA here is from genome assembly GCF_965638725.1 of Aptenodytes patagonicus. Classification (NCBI taxonomy): domain Eukaryota; kingdom Metazoa; phylum Chordata; class Aves; order Sphenisciformes; family Spheniscidae; genus Aptenodytes; species Aptenodytes patagonicus. Next base: position 38,668,686 of record NC_134952.1, read on the forward strand.
ACCTACAGCTGAAAGGAGCATTTCAGACTCTGCAGTTTATACCCTCCTGTAGCAGAGCAAGTCTCCCTCCTCTCATTAGGTATTTAGCCTAACGTGCCAAGGTCTACACTGCAAAAATTGAACAAATATTCCCTGCAGCTGTCTCTTCTGCATTGTCAGTAACCTTGGGTAGAAACGTGGGGCAAAGTAATGTAGTCACCAGAGCACAAAGTTTTCCCGGGACTTTGAGCAATCCTATCTAAAAAAGCCCACCAGTTATGTGAACTTTGGATAGAAAAATGTAATCTGGTATTTGAAAGTGCAAGCAAGCATCTATGATTTCGGAAGAGCCACGCAAGGAGGCAAATACCCTCCAGCGCTAAAGTAACGCCCAAAAAGAGCTTCGGATGCAGGGCTCAGTGCCGCCGCAGGAGCGACACGCGGCTGCGGGGAACGCAGGAGGGATCCCAAGCGTGCGCGCGCGCTGTCCTCCCCTTGCTCCACCGGGAAGAAGTCTGAATTTAACAGCCAGGGGTATGTCCGGAGCCCTGACACGGGCGAGCGGTCGGGCCCGGAACCTCGCCCCCTTCCCCTCGCTCCCCGCTGTGCGGCCGCGGGGCAGCCGTGAAACCTGGGACCGCGCTCTGCGAAGAGCTGCGAGAGGCCGCCTCGGGGCTCCCCCGCCCGCCTCCGAGCCCGGCCCGGCCCGGCCCGCCGCCGCCGCGCCGCCAGGCCGCTCCCGCCCGCCGCTGGGGGCAGCGCGGGGTTGGCGCCGCCCGTGGCCCTCCTGGGGACGCCCCCAGTGTCCGCCCTCCGCCCCGCGCAGGGCGAAGGGCACCCACCGGGCCAAACCGGCCGGGGCTGCGCTGCGGCAGCTCAGCTCGGAGAGGAAGTACGGCTGGACGACGCTCAGTGTTCACCGAACACCTTAGTCCTACTACATCCACCTTTTAGCATTGTTTTTCCCCTGGTCGATCATGCAAAGTAAGTTAAAATAATATTTAAAACCAGTTCCAGTCAGTGTTATAACTGCCTAGCATCATATATCAGCATTATAAAATAATAGATATTTTTCCTAATTTAAAAGGGAACTGTATGTTATATGGATATGACCATTCAATCTGATGATTTCACTGGTGAAGTCAGTTTAAGAATAAGTAAAGGAAAAATACGGATAATTTCTACATATATGTAGAATTGCCCTTTTGATTTTAATCTCCTGCCTTGTATAAAGCATATATTAACCATACTTTAGATAATTCCTGAAATGTGTGTGTAGAACTGTAATAGTTACTGTATCATTTCAGCTACATGGTACCTGTGAAGCTAGAAAGCTGGGAATACATCATATTACAGCTTCTTTTATAAATTAAATGCAAGACTTCCAAGTTAAATAGGGCTGTAAACACAACATGCACAGGACAGACAGGGCATTCAAGCTGCAGCCGACATTCAGTCTCTTTTTCCATTGAGAAAACAGGAATTATAGAAATGTGCTCAACAATATCCCACATTATTTAAAAAAAAAAATCTATTTTCTTTATGACGGGATGAATTTTTTACTTACGAATATGATTAAATAAATTTCAGGGAATTAGTTTTTTGTGATTGTACTATCTATATACTTCTAGTCTCCACCTAGGAACTTCTGAACTTCTTGGCTACTTTTAACCAGTTTGACAGAAAGATACTCAAAATAAGACACTCCTAAATGTCTCATGAAGTCAGACAGCAAGACAGAAGAAAGAGACCCTACTCATGCCCTCTCAAGAAGATGTACCATGATCACACATAGAATCCATAGAGGAGAAATATTGTTGGAAAATCCTTAATCCAATGTCATGCTTTAAAGTTCTGCCCCACTTATAAGGGTGTTCCTAGCAACTCTTTCCTGGGTGTCCACTGTCTGAAAATGGGTGAGCTCCTGGTAAAACCTTGATACAAATCAATTAAAATTCAATTATCTGTAGGAAACTGGTGTGCAAGTCATGGAATTACTTCGCTGAATGAAAGATGTGGCTGCATCTGCATTTTGAGGTCTGAGTTTACCTACTGGATTAAACTTTTCAAGAGATACAGGGAGAACAAGCAAGTTTGAAGATGATTGTTAAACTTCTCACATCTGAAAGGGTGAGATTACTATGAATAAATCCAAAATGAAACCAGAAAATTCTAGAGAGCTGCAATTTCTGCAGGATTTGACTTGGCTGAAAAGGGATTTTGCAGGTCATGATGTCAGACAGGTATTTGCACTTCAGATATATATTCCATGTAGGATCCCCAGGTCCTTCAGTGTATCTGCAGATTAGGAGACTTTCAGAGATTAAATGTATTTGACTATTTACCAGCCATTTTATGCTGACTAAACAAAAATAGCAAGTATAATATATTTAAAGGCTATCTAAGTTTTTATAGTACAGTTCTACTTTTCAGAATATTCTGAAAAAGATGATTTCTGCAACTGTATTCTAAATCTGTACGTAAGTGATTTCTATAAGCTTTGAGGCACGAGTGATTTTAACTGAGGTCTATTGTAATGCCTACCTAAATGTCAGCCCTGACTTAAATTTGCTAAATATACACACACATGCAGAACTCCCCTGTCTGAATATACTGAATACATATTCAGCTTTGTATATACATGAAACAAAAATCACTGTGAAACTCCATTTATCAATTTCATTGGTGTTAAATCATAATTGTATAACACCAGGAAAATAGGCAACTTTTCTGAGCTTTGGGATCAGTATTCTGAAGTTTCTACTTCAAGTTTATCCTCTTTCCTGTCTCTACACTTCTAAACCATTTCCTCCTTTTTATTAGGTCTTTAGGATGCTATCTGCTGATTTCTAATAAATTCTTCTGCATGCTTTTGTGTCCTTTGAGTGAAATCCTGGCTTTGTTGGAAGATTTTGGACACTGACTTCAGCAGAACCCTGATTTTACCTAATCTGTCTCTCTTTTAGAGTCTTCTCTGTCCAGTGAGGTAAATATATGTCAAGAATTCTACATTTCTAGCCTGCCTGTTCCCTATCTGAATATTCTGAAATATTCTCAGAATAAATCTAACATTATTTAATTTTATCCTTACTTCTTCCATGATCTGTCATTCCCCAACTAATATTTTTCTCTCTCCATTTTCATTGTCTGACCAACTTTTCCCCCTTAGAAAAAGAAGTCTTACCTCTGTCCCACTTACTTCATGAATCATTTTGGTTGCTCTTAAAGCTGTCTAAGCTTTTCATTTCTAGTGCATTCCCTGATAAGATACTCTCATTTTCTTTCCTCTATGAAATCAGCCTCATAGGAAAATTGTGTATCTCGTTAGATAAACCAACAGCCAGTACTATGTTATTTGTGTCTAGGGCATTTAGAGGCCGTCTTTTCTTGGGTTTTGTGCCTGCTGTCCATTGTCAGTGACAGCACTTCCCTGCTTTCTTTTGTGGCTCTTCCTCATTCTCTCTCGCCACTTCTTGGCTGCATCAGACTTCCACTTTCTGTCCTCTTCATATCAAATGTTTCACTCCCCACTCCCCTTTTCTTTCCCGGTAACTTTCTTTGTACTTTTCTTCTGGTAAGATCTGCAGCACAGGCTACCTCAGATGCCAGATATTTAAAAAGCAAAAAAAATATTACACTTTTTAAAATATATTGCCCCCTTTGTATGTTAAATGCCAGTTTGATTTACCAGGAAATACCCAATTCTAGTGTTCCACTCCAATAAATCATCTCTATATACGTTCTTAAAAATATCTGAATCAGCAAATTTACATTGTGCAGATTTCTATACATCAGTCTAAAGCAGAAAAAATTATTAATCTTTTACTTTTAACCATAGCATTAATTGCATCTCTCAGACTTCCTTTCGGAGCCCAGCTGCAGACCGCTAGCTGTTTCACATCCATCAGGCTTCCACAGCCCGAGAACAGGCTTTATGTTTCATCATTTCAGCCAGGAGGCACATCTTTTTTATATAACCTGGCAAATATCAGAAGAGGAAAGCCCAGCTACAACAGTGAAGGTCAGCCAGGGAAAATAGAAAAAACACAGTGGGTGTTTATTTATGTTTACCTCTGCATGGGGATCGAGGCTGCCGTCCACCCTACATTTAATACATTGACTTCCACAAGGTACAATCTCTACTGACACAGGCTATTGTTTCCTGACATTGTCTGTGAACTCCGCTGAGAAAGGACCTAACATCTGAAAAGCTGGTTTTGTAAACCTAACAGTATTAAACAGAACAATTTTATTGGACAACTGGTTTTAAGACACTTCTTTGTACTGCAGGAGATTCATCTCACTCGCTTGGAATTGGACAGACAAAGAGGCTGGGATGAATACTTGAGGACAATGCCACGCTCCACGTCACAGAACAGAGATCCTCCACATCAGTTAAGGACTAACGTGAAAGTGCGAAAAGGAGCCCTGCTCCTTCTCCAGCACCAGAAAAGCGGGTCAATAGAGAACGGTGTAAACCAGGTCCAAATGGGGACCTTTGGATTCTGTGTATGAAGGGCAGCACCACTGACATACATCAAAGTTGGGGGAGTTAAAAAAAAAAGTGGTGTGTATGTATGGGTTACTTTCATTCTTTCAGTCTCTATTATTTTTGTTATTAACTTTCATGAAATTTTACCATTAATAATCCTATATGCGTTACTTTCCTCCTAGTTATCACTGCAGTCAATTGCAAATATTATTTTACTCTTTTAATGTTATTTTACTATTTTAACTGGAATACAGCCTTGAAAGTGCAAGCACTATTCATAAATGCAATGTTGAGATTATTAAAGCTAGAGATACGTGAACATAGTAAAAGATGAGAAAAATGTATTTGGGTTAATTTGTGGGCTTCTGTTCTGCGAACATAAACTTTGGAAGTCTCTTAAAAACCTCTTGTGTATTCTCAGAAACATCCTTAACTCATTATAAGCTGAACTGTCACTTTTATTATCGTGTGTATTAAACATTGCTTAAAATTAAAAACATTAATCAGAAAACTGCTGTCCTAACCAAAGAAAATATTGCCCAGTCTAAAATTCAAATATTAAATTATTTAATTTACAATCTGTGGGGTTCACAAGATCTGGATACAGTGTGCAGTGCCTTTATGTCACTGTATGCATGTGTATGTGTATAACAAGCTTTATACTGGAAATTGCAGAATACCAAAATAGAAATGATGCCAAATCTATGACGCGTACTATTAAAAAGTATCTTCAGCACCTTCATGAATGGAGAATATTTCTGGCCAGAATCCAGAAGCTGGGGGATAAATCTGGGCATGTGGGTACTGAAATCCATTCGCATACAAAGGACTTCAGGGCCAGGGGCTTCATTCACATGTATAAATAATGCAAAATTATTTTTCTTTGAGAAGGCAGAAGGTCCTTATGGGGACAAAGTTGGTTACAAGATGGTTACAAGACTTAAGAAAAATCGTTCATTAAATAAAACCAATGGTATTTCCTTGGGATTACTGCCTGGCTTCTGCAAGTATCTGTGAGACAGATAACCACATTCACACAATAATCAGTGATGCATACCTTCAGACATGAATATTCCTCACTGAATATAAAAGGATGTCAACAAAGTCACACTTCTGTAGACTTTCTAAAACCTGTCATTGTTTCAATGAAACCTACCATTGCTATAAATTGAATGGCGCTGCAGGAAGGGATTCTCAGTCTCTTAGCTTATTCATCTTCAGGTAACTGACGGGATTGGGTACAGAGTTCTTTTCACCTCTTCCCTCTTCACTTTTAATATCAAATAGATAGGCACTGTCTCCTCTTGTCAGACATTATCCAGACAGGAACAGAATTTAAGGCTGTGTCCCTTTTAAAATTTGACTTTTTTTTTTTTCTTTTGTAAAAAGATGGTATATGTGTATCTGTCTGTGTCTGTTAATTATTCAGTTACACAAAAAAAGAAGTCCTGTCCATCTTGAAGACCTCCTGCCTTCCTGATAAGAACCAGATAGTGAAATTAGTCAATAGTTATTCCTGAAGGAAAAATTAGGGTTTTTTTTCTAAAATAATTTAGAAGATACTATTTAGAAAATAGGACTCAAATCTACTTTGATATGCATTCTACTTGTTGAATAGATAAAGAGAACAGAATAAACACAACAAATATAATGATGACACTTATGTATATTTGTTTATATTTTCCCCCACTTTTCCTTCTGTCTGTAAAATACAATACTCTTCTGAAACTTCAAGTGCATAAGGAATCATCTGAAGTTCTTGTGGCACACAGTGTAACAAGAGTGGCGTAAAACCATGGTCACTGAGAGATATAAAGACTATAGAAAGATGGGAGACAGAGAAGCAAAAGGATCTTAAAAGGTTTGCATAAGGACTCCAATTACTCTTTTAGGCTTTTGATGTTCAAGCTCATGTCATTAAACACCTCATGTTGCTGTCCGCACCTCTCCTATGTAAGTAACTTGAAAGAAAGATTCCTATTCTGCACGAAACTTTTCCCTTCTTGTTTTATAACTTCTCTAACCATATTTTTTTATCCATATTACAGTTACCATGAAGAGCACCAAAACTACAGTTTTGATAATGTTTAACTTCTCCATAAACATTAGCTTTCCGTGTACCAACATATGGCTTCAGAATTTAATCAGACCTCTCCCTCACAGCTATACTTTTTTTTTCTAACCCACCAGACATTATATAGTATTATATATAGTAAAATATATATAACATTATAGGTACTACATAAACATATATATAATATGTAAGTGTTATATAGAAATATAATCTACTGTCTTTTGGAAGCCAGTGAGAAATGCATTTTTATTTGAATGAGGTGATTTACTAATCCAGTCTCTTCAAGTCTTTGGTGCTTTGTAACTTATTATCTTAGTTGGTTTTGTAAGATAACCGCATTACAGGTATATATCAAGCAGTATAATTCCTTCATGGCATTTCAGAACAGAAGTGCTACTTCTAAGCAAGTAGATTGGAGGCAGCAAATACAGGCCCTTTACAATAAATTGCACTCAGTTTTCTTAAGCAACCCTGCTGTAGGTATATTCAACTTCTAAAATATGTTTCTTATGAACATGTGAAGGATTCAGCAATTACAATTTTATTACATTTAAATTCTTACAGAATGTATCAAGATAGGAAAGCTGAAAATTTGATCATTTTGTGAATGAGCCAGAGAGAGAAAGGGAGAGAGAGAAAGAGCAGGGTTAGTATCCAAAAATATAATCCTTTTTCACTAGTTTCAATAGACTACACTAGCAATTACATCTCAGTGATGTTGATATTGAACCACCTACTCCATCCAGAAGGAGAACGTGGTCAGAAATTGCTATTTTCCTATGTCAGATACTGATAGTACATTAATGTAGAAAAATATCACCAGTTGAGAACTGAGAGTTCCAGATAGAGCAAATGTTTAGTGTTCACATTATCTGTAATTTTCTACAAGCTGCAATATTCCTAGTTTCAGTGCAGTGATCAATGTTCAGCAAAGCTACATCTTCTCAGTGAGATCCAACAGGTAGCACCTCCCAGCACAAACCGAACACAGCTTTCACTGAAACCACCACCTGAACCGCTAGCAGAGGTTGACCCACAACATCTGTATCTCTTACTACTGATTCCTCAAATATAATGTACTCTAACTCATATCCCAACAGTAGAGACTCCTGAATTGTTTTAGTAAGAAACCTGTGAGCTTCTACATATGTAACATTGATTACAGAGATCCTAGAAGTAGTGCTCTTCTGTGCCAAGTTTTTCACAGATACTTGTGGGGAAGCACAGAAATACAGTGTTTCCACTTTTCTGGTTACTGTTTTTACTTTGCCTGTCTCAGCTGGCAGATCTTAGAAGGGCCCGTAAATACTATTTTATATAAATATAACTTGATGTATATACTCCCTCCCCCCACAGGACACTAAAGTCTATACAAACAGAAAGAGACAGTGGGACTCGATTAACAAAATGCTCAAAATTCTGCAAAGGGTATGTAGAAGAAGCAGATACACTTTCTAAAGCCACATTCTTAAGCTGAAGGCCATTCAGTTATATATCTTGCCTACAAAGAATGGCTTGAATATCAGAGACTACCACAACAGCACTCATTCTGCAGTTTGAAGAGAACTACAGGTGTGCTACAAATACAGTGGGAGTCCTTTAAAGCCCCGAATCCCAGGCTTCTGGTTCTCCAGCCATAAACAGGGACAGAAAATCCTGCTGATTGTACTCCTGAATAACTCTCATTTGAAGCCAACATATGAGGAACATGAGAATGTGGTCCAAAATAGGCATCAGGACCATAATGATTTAACAACAAAATATTGGTAGGCTTGTCACTAGGATGAGGCAAGGTATATGAATCCCAAGTATAGCATGAGAAAATTGTTCTATGATAAGCACAATACAATTGGTGGTAAAGAAGACTTGCTTTGTTTGGGGGGGAGGGTGTTGAGCCCCTTTTACTTACAGAGAAACAAAATCTTTGGGGAAATATTAAACAGGTAATAAAATATTTTTGAAACTGTCTGGATAAAAAACTATCAGTATTTTAAAGTGAATGTAAGAAACAGAAACCTTAAAATTAACTACATCTTTATTTAACTGTTACTTCTGAAACTTTCCTTTTACTAGATGTGATACTATCCTGTACATTTAAACTTAATTACTCCTATACTGTATATAGGCAAAAATGTTTAGAACATATAATAAAACACACATTGAAAAAAGAAGACAAAGTAAACAGTTTGTCTAATGTACATGCATGCTTTATATATGGTTATATACATAAGCTTATATACCTGTTGTCTTGCAGGGGAGGGGCAAGAAGAGTGAAGCCACCATCTCGTTGTGACTGCAAATACTGACGTGTTATTGGAAACTAGAGGGGAAAAGAATTTCCAGTCTTCTAGTTTCATGTCACTGATGTGAGGAAGATAACTTGGCAAAATGCTTTACCATATTCCTGATAAACCCTACCATTTATAAAAAATCAAATCCACTGCTGCAGCTCCAGATTAAAGAGATGACCTTAAAAGAAGAGAAAAAAAAGCCTACTTCCAAACAGTCTTCCTCTTTGTAAATACAATAAACTCTTGGCTATTTGCTCACACTTCTTGACAGAAATAGGACAATGCCACGCTTCAAATAAGTTCTTATTTGTTTGTTACACCTTTTGATGGGTTTATCTCCTGCCATCCAATAATGGATAACTTTTCTGGTGAAATCAGTCATGTCAGGCCTGTAAATGACAGCATGGTTGTGGGGAATCTAAGCAACACAACCAGGAGAGCCATGTTGATAAAAGGAGTTTTTAGAGCTTTGCAAAATTGCCTCTCTAAGCCACAGTTGGAATGGATGGGATTGATTTTTATTTTTCCTTTTGATTTCTAAGAAATGTGTTTAGTCTACAGATATTTTATTGCACTGGGAGTTTCCTATAGGTGAAAAAAAAAATCAGTTATCTGTCTATTTTACATATAGTGCAGCTGTGTCCCAACATAATTAGTATTTTATTTCAACTGACTTGATAATCTCAGACTACGTACCTATACATACATAACAGGACACTAGGAAAAGAAAACAAACCTTTATAAAAAAAGCTATTCTAAAACAGCTGAGCAGGTTAAAAATAAGATGAGTATTCAGGATTATAGAATTTCTACATTAAAGTATGCTATATGCTCTTTCAAAGATCCCGCTGAATCCAACTGGCCTCTACCTGGAACCAACATTCTGCAAAGAATTTTCTGCAAAGAGTTTTGGTTGCAGAATTTCCAATTCTGCAAAGATTTTTGGTTGCAGAATCTCCCATTCTGCAAAGAGAACCTCTACGAGCATAGTTCTCCTCTTTTCTACACTTGTTCTTTGCTGCACTTAAATTCAATTTCCTTTAACCCAATTAATTTAATTATACACCAGTGAACTTGGTACCAAAAACTGGCTTCTAGGTTTTCTGTGAAATAAGTGGAAAAGTATCATAAACTGGAATTTCTTAAGTACTTTTACAGAGAAGGAGGAAAAAATAGAGGGACTATTCTCTTAGTCAGCTTGCACCCTGTGGTTAAAATGAGGAAAAAGGGATGGACCAAGTTTTTTGCAGGAGCCTCTGTCACTCATGGAGACAATGTCCCAGCAATCAGCAAGGGTGACGAACTACCACTGAGGGAGGAACTCAGCAGCAGCTGGGAACCAGAAAGAGCTGCCTTTGCAAATCTTGTTTGCTATATTTTTGATGGGTTTATCACCTGCCAGTTGGTAATGTGTAACTCTCTTCCTTATTTATCATCTGTCCATTAACGGAAGACTTTGTCCTTGAAAGACTGGAATCTGCTCAGAACTCCCATCTCAAAGCGAGGGCAGAGTTACAGCTGAGAGCCAGGTTATAAACCTGAGTGAGTGGTGTTTACATCTTTGGAGGCAGAGAATGAATGACTGGATCAAAGAAGAAGAGTTGGGCTTTTGGCAATTTAAGGATGATAGAAAAACAGGGCAGGAAAATGCAGAATTAGCCAAAGTTAAATGAATGGAAGAGTAAGGTTTGTGAATCTCTGGCAGTAAAACAGAGTGGGGCAAATAATGAGAGGGGAAAAAGGTACAATCTTTGGCTCCTGTGAAAGAAGGGGGAAGAATAGACCATTGAGTGAAGCACTGACAAAAGTTAAGAGTGTAAAGGGAAGAGTCAAAAGGACATTGTGCGAGACAGAAGACCCTGACAAAAGTAGCTGAGCTTTTACTTTGCTTTTGCTGAGACCATTATTATAATGTGCGGAAAAGAAAGAGAAAGAAACTGAAGAGAGAGGAAAAGGTATAGCTGGGTCTAAATAATGTTAGACGGCAACAGTACACGAAATTACTGGGACAAGTGGTGTCTTTAAAGGATAAAAGACAGCCTTTGATATAGGTGAAGGAGTGAAGGAGAGGTAAAGGACAAAATATTAGGGCCACAAGGATATATTGGTTTGATCTCCTCTTTGAAATAGTTGGCAGAGAGGGAAGTGAGAGGAATTAAAAGTAGTAAACAGCCAGCAAGAATTGCTAACATGATGTTTTACTGTAAGGAAAATTCCATTAATGTATCCTACAGATGAAAAAAATAGGATTTTAAAAAGTCATATCCACTAACCTTTCTTATGAGAGGGTAATATGTTCGCCTGCACAGCTTTTTGCAAGGAATTCTATAGAAATATTTCCAGATTCTCTTACTTATATTACAATTGTAGACCGACATATAAAAAACCAGAAGAAAAACACGCATCGAAAAGTGGTTACAATTTTGTTCATACTGTAACTTTGAAAGTGATATTTCTTATTGTGAATATTTCAGAATGTACTTATGGAGGATGCCACTTGGCATATTACTCATTTTTTTGATTCCTTCTGTGCTAGAGATGACGCAAAGAGGAAGCTAACATTATGATGATATTGGAAAGAAGTTCACTGTTTTGCATTCATTTTACAGAAAGCCATATACAAGGCTTCATAGAATTTAAAATACAAAGTTACACAAAAAATCAATATAAAGTTGTGGATAATTATTTTCATCAGGTATCTGATTTAAACCATGGAATAAGGAGGTAGATAAACACGAACAAAAAATGTGGACTGCATGCAAGTAATGAAAATAACTACATGTAGACACAGTAATGACAGCAACATGTTTAGAGAGCTAAGTTTGATTTGCCTCACCCCAGTCCTGACGGACAAAAGCTGGTTCTGATTTGCAGCCCCTGAACTGCTGCTGAAATCTCTGTGCTAACATATTTATGTGGTTTCCTGACTATACTGGCTGACGTCCCGTCAGTTTAAGGCTGGGCAGAGTAAGCTCACATCTGTCAGATTATATCCATGTAGGAGGTTTCCCTGTCTGTATTGCAGTAGATTGTTATTACTGCATGCCTTTAACGTTAGGCTGTGTCATGTTACATTATGCCTACAACATGAAATAATATAGAACTTCATGCACTGCTGTTGGTAGGCAGCAGAAAAACTACAGGCTAAACATAACCCATTCAAGCCCAGTTTATTGCAGCAGACTGTAAGAGAATGTGCAGTAAGGTATTCGAAGAATATTCAGCATGCTGACTAGTCGAAGTACTTTTGGATAGTTCTTCCATATATTTCTAGTTTTCAGATTTCATTTGTGTTGGCTCAAGGGAGCAATCTCTCTATCATTGAAAAACACATTCGGCATAAGTCAGTTCCTGAGAGGAATGTCAAATACGAAACAAAAAACAAAACAAAAAGGCCCCCACAATACAACAGAACAGGAGTGTCTTGGTGAATGAAGCAAGAATTGAAAATAATAAACTTACTAGAACAATATGAATGCTAATATGGTTTACCTTGTATTTTTTGACATAGAGGCTGCATATGGATTGTCACAGTAGACTGTACACATTAAAACACACTGTGTAGAACATACGTTAATTTTAAACCTGTGAAACTCCGTTTATGAAACTGGCATATAACATATGAACCTTAGTCAGGTTAATTAATCTGCTGTACATATTCCTAACTTAACAAAAGACACCAGCTATGAAAAATATGTAATTGAATAAAGAAAGTATCATAGAGCATTTTGGACTACTTACTAATTCCTTTTCATGTTGTGTTGACATAACTTTACCAATTAAAAGCAGAGAATTCATTTTTCTTTTTATTTGAAACCTCACTGCTCTCAGATCTTCATGGGAGGGGTGAGCCTAAAGCAATAGCCATAGGAAGGAAACGCTGTAGGGAACTCCTGCAGCATATTGTAGCAGGCAATGGGACTGCACTTTAATTCCATATTTTGTAGCAACAGATTTTTTTTCCCCAGTTATGCTGATACCTTCAACATTCTAAAACCACCACAATTTTCCTGACATTTTTAAATCTTGTATTTAATAATTAATAATATTTTGTGCTTAGATTCAATATAAGTACTTTACACTTAGTGAATAAACTATGGTAATCATTACAGTTTGAAAAACATACCGGTTTTTACTCCTTACAGTAAATCTGAATAAAACCAACTTCTTCACTATTTTCCAAATAGTAAATACTTCTTATTTAGCAACATAAATATTAACATATCTCATGGCCAGAATTGCTGGGAGCAAGTTATAAAAACAAAAAAAAGTTAGTGGCAACTATATTAAATTAATTAATTCCCGGTCAAATTGCAAAGGAATAATGACTTGATGAGTTCATATCTGGAGTTTAGAATACCTTTCAGGTGCATGAACTACAACTGAACAGATGCCCACCACAAAGGGTTTTCCTAATGTTGCAGCACCACAACCTAGGGAGTCAGAATACACCAGCTTACCTTGCAAGGGAAACAGCATGACTGAGGAAGTCCTTGAAAACAGATGTTCTTTCAGCTAAAGTTTTCATGCTGATGGTTTGTTTTTTTTAAATCCAGAAATTGTCCAAGGACATTGCTTCTTGTAATAGCTCCCTTTCTGGGTTACAGGAAGCGGATCCTTCCTGATGAGGCCTTCAGTTCTTGTATTAACAGTATGAAAACCAAGAAGTCATGAACTCAAAAATAAAAGGATGAAGATGGCTAAAATTGTCATGAAACACCTATCGCTTTACCTGGATTGCCAGAGCGGAATAACAGAGGTAATTATTATATGGTTTATTACATGTAAAGCTTGAAAAATAGGCTTAGCAGTTACTAGCTCAAAGATGAATAAGTTTTGTCAGACCTAAATACTTTGGTCCTTTGTGCTCTGTTCATCCCTGAAGCCACATCTACCCCTGCAGCTCATGTTCTGCCATGCTTGGGCCTTGGCATTTTGCTGACTAATCTGTAACCAGATTGCTCTTCAGCCAGCCGTACCAAATACTAAACTAGACGTGTTCCCTCCAGCAGTGCCTTGCAGCCATACATGAGAAGTTAATGCTGTTTAGATCTTGTTCCAATTATAAGCAAAACAAACAAAAATTAAATATAGCCTTCCTAGTTCAAACTAGCTTTTTGTTAGCTAACTGTAGGATCCATGTCCAGAATACGGGTAATGGATGCTTCTTTCCTCTGGAACTAGATTTCAGAAAGTTGAACCAGAGGATGGTCTGTGTTGGACTGTGAAGGATAAACCCAGTGGGAGCCTTGAATTCTGTGACAGCAGAAGAAAGAGGGTCAGGGCAGCATGCTGGTGTCAGGACAATGCTCTCCTGCAACGTGTGGGAGTGACTCAAAGGGAGTGTCCTGGTTTCAGCTGGGATAGAGTTAATTTTCTTCCTAGTAGCTGGTACAGTGCTGTGTTTTGGATTTAGGATGAGAACAATGTTGATAACACACCAATGTTCTAGTTGTTGCTAAGCAGTGCTTACACTAGTCGAGGACTTTTCAGCTCCTCATGCCCTGCCAGTGAGAAGCTGGGAGGGGGCACAGCCAGGACAGCTGACCCAAACCGGCCAAAGGGCTATTCCACACCATGGGACGTCATGCTCAGTACATAAACTGGGGGGAGTTGGCCGGTGGGCAGTGACCGCTGCTCGGGGACTGGCTGGGCATCGGTTGGCGGGTGGTGAGCAATTGCATTGTGCATTACTTATTTTGTATATTCTTTTAACATTTATTATTATTATTATTATTATTATTATTATTATTATTATTATTATTATTATTATTTCCCCTTCCTTTTCTGTCCTATTAAACTGCCTTTATCTCAACCCACGAATTTTACTTTTTTTCCCCCCCCCGATTCTCTCCCCCATCTCACTGGGGGGAGGGAGTGAGCGAATGGCTGTGTGGTGTTTAGCTGCCTGCCAGGTTAAACCACAACAGGGAGTTTTACTGTTACTTATTTTCAGAACTCTAATATAGCATGAGTTAGCAGAATTTAGCTGAGGTGAGAAAGACTCATGTCTGGAGGTAATTTTGGCCTAAATAGAATAAAACAGAGCATTTAGATGGAAATGTTTCAGGATGAATTTGGATGCTTACTCTCAAATAGGCAACTTGGAAAAAAGAAAGGTGAGGACAGATACACCTGTGAGTAGTATTATAAATTAGGGATAAATGCCTGCCTTGATTGAAGTTTTTATACCTGGCTGAACCAGCAATGAACAATGAGTAGAGAAAGAAGTACCTGCAGAACAGCTTTATGGGGAAACCACTCAAGCCTGTTCTGGGGAATGGGCACACTTGGGTGTGCGTAATGCTCCTCTGTAATGCTCGTACACTGCTGCATGCAGCATGGGGAACAAGCAGGAGTCAGAAGTCAGTGTGCAGCTACAGGGCTATGACCTCACTGGGATCACGAAGAGATGGTGGGACGGCTCACATGACTGGAGTGCTGCAGTGGAGGGATACAGGGTCTTTAGGAAGGGCAGGATGGGAAGGCAAGGAGGGGGAGTTGCCCTCTACGTGACAAAGAGGAAGTAGATAAGGCCTTCTTCAAACAACTGGAAGAAGCCTCACTCATGTTCACAGGCCCTGGTCCTCATGGCGGACTTCAACCACCCTGATGCCTGCAACTGGTAGAAGTACAAATAGAGTGATTTTGAGAAAAATACAGAAAAAGCTTTTGGGTTGAAGAATGGCTGAAAAAGGCTTGGAGCTGGGAAAGAAGTATCTTCTTTAAGTTTAATTCACTGTATTCTGGATCACTTTGCTTGTAACTAAAAGATTGCATCAGAAATACCTGACCAGAAATACCATCATCACCTTCTCTAGGTAACTTACACAGCTCTGACTAAAACGTTTTACCAACCCTCTTCCCCCACCTTGTATTTATCAGATGAAACATTTAATTACTGAATGTTTGTAACTAAGAAACAAATGATGAAAGGTCCATATTTTCTTATGATTAAACTCAGAACTTGCAACTTAAGTAAATGTTCCCTCAAATTACTTGCTTAGATCTGTACTTTTGCAAACATAAACATATTTCTTTATAAGCCATTTTAAAAGGATTTAAAGTTTCTTGCAAAATATTATTTTTTGGCATCATAATAATGAGCAAATGAAAAATGCAGAAATGTAAGATATTAATGATTTATTAATTTACAAATACCCTTTATATTTCTATTCAATTTAATTGTTTGACTGATATTCAGAATTGAGAACTATTTTTGAACCTATTTGACTAATGACAAAACTAAATAACTGAAAAAATTGGATGGCACCTTGTTAAAACAGCAGCTTTAGGAACTAAACACTTTCACACAAAGAGAAATTTTAAACAGTCATTTGCAATTAGTGTTATTGGATAGATAGAATTGGAGGTGGCCCATTTGTTATCAATATTATAATTAGTTAATTGTCACATTTGCTTTTTTGTCATTACAGTCTATTTTCAGACTAAGGTGAGAAGCATATTGCACTAAGCTTCTAACCTTTGTCTTTCTCTGTAACCCTGTTTACTTGAGACAACCATTTCCTCAAAATCTAAGGAAAAAAATAAAAGATTGCTAGATCTTAAAAATTCCAGTTATGTCCTACCTTTTAAAAGTGAATTGAAGGGAGTTACAACGTTTATGTTTGTGATGGTCTTGAACAACTGATTTTGTACATTTTGTTGTGTCAAAGAAAAGTTCTTTAGGAAATTCAAAATACTTGTGACAAATCACACAATTTTTTTGTTGTCAAAAGTGGTATTGTCTTATCAGCTGGAATATTTTTAAGAACACAGAACTGAGGGGAGAAATACGTTTTTGTTATACCTAGAAACTTTGGGTCAGTCTTTGGGTAGTTCTAGATTTCTACCCAGAAAGAGTAAAAAATAATTTAAAAAAATTCCACAATTTGGTGCATGAGTTAGAAATGTTCCTGACTTTCTGTGTTGTAAATCTGTTTTGACTTGGCTGAGTTACTACAGTTTTATAAACATTGTTCATTCATGCACAGTATTCCTTTTATAGCAAGTGGCTTTTACAAATTATCACTTGAAGTTTTATTGGCACTGTGCACATGCACTGAGCTGAAGCTGAATGGAACTCTAGACCATCTGATTTAAAAAATGAGAAGTAGGAGCAGTCTCTAGATTTTCAAATTTATCTTTTAATTTTGCTTTTATCTGGAATTACTTCAGTTAGATTTATGGTTCCGCTTGCAGATATAATGACCTGAAATATAGTAAAGGAGGCTTCCCCACATTCTTAAGAGCCAGCTGCAATTTCATTTCTTTTGCTTTTCTGCTGCCTAAACAGAAGAGAAAAGCCCATCTTTGGCCTTCCCTCCTCAGAAGGTAACATAACTTGCCAGCTCTGGAACAGAAAAAAAATGTCACTGAAGGCATCTCTCAGAGCTCCCCAGGGCCTCTTACGACCCTGCCTGGAAACTCTTTGCTATCCCCATGGCAGGCATCCGTCTCCAGTTCAAGGCAGTATTCTGCCCCTCCGCTGCAGACTAGTGTACCCGAACAGAGCTGGGGAAGGAGGTTGGAGGGACGTCCTCTTAAGCCACAGCAGAGTCACAGGGTAGAAAGAGCTGAGAATGTGGAAGTAAATGAACATTTAGTATGTGTGTAATTGCACAGTTCTCACAGTATCTCGGAAAAAGATCCTTTGAGGGGATTGTTATTTCTATGCTTGCACATGTGTTACTGCATTCCAATTTGTAGCAACCCATATCCTGGGAAAGAATACTATTTTGCAAACGACTTCTTAGCTGTTAAAAAGAAAATATTAGAACAAATAATGCTGTTTCACCCCAGCAGCCAACAAATTGGTAACACAGGTCAATTTAATTTTACTGCAGATAATAGTATCATTTAGCCATTTCTTTCCTATGAAACAGTATGGGGCTTTAAACCCTGCATGCCAGCCCGGACCTTATTTTCTATGAATAAAGCATACTTTTTGAAATGTTTTTGTAAAAGTGCTCTCTTCTGTTCTTTACTGAGGTGCCCAAGTCTACCAATTCGTGAAACTATGAAGCTCTTGATACAATTGCAAAGTGCTCTGTTAGCAGTAGTAGGCTTCTTTTCAGTGCACGTCTTGATCTCCAGTGTCTGTCAAGAGTATGAACTCCTATGTCGATAGACTAGGTCTGAACAACCTACATTAGAAGTAATTGTGTTTTTTGGCCAACATGCTCTTAAGGTTAGATTAAAAATTAGTGTAAATCATGATTTTAAGAGGTGTATCACTGATGAAAGCCAACTAAGAATTTGGCCCACAAAAGACTGTATAAAGGAGATCTGCATTTCTGAAATCCACATTAAAAAAATCAAGTTAGTTCAAGATGTTATGATATTTCAGAATTAATAATTGATCTACTGTTAAAAGTTAAACTTTAATACAATGGCTGTTGAATATTCACTTTTAATAGTGCACAGGAGAGTGCCTTTAAAACAGAAGTCCTGGGCTAAATTTACTTAGGTGATAGAACAAAAATTTCTGCCATAATCTGGCTGCCTCAGAAAAGGAAATTCTGGACGAATGAATCAAGCACAGGGCAGTTATGAGCCACCAGTATGATGTAGTCAGGAGCAAATTTTGACTGAAACTTAGAAGAAGGTTCTGACTATCAGAGTCATCAGACTTTGAAACAACCTTTCAACAAGAAGAGTAGGAGCAAGTAATCTAATGACTTTCAGATACCACTTGGATGACTACATGAAATGACTATAAGATGCCATTGCCTGCAGTTGCCTGGAGTTGGTAACTCAGAAGATCTCTTCATGTCCTGTGTTTGTATATAGATTGACAGAGCTTGCTTAGTCCAGCAAATTGCTTATTAGCAATTTACATTTATGTAAAGGAAAACCAAGGAAAATGTTGGTTTCCTACCAACAAAGAGGGTAATCTACAGACTCATAACATAGTAAAAACAATTTAATACCTCTTTTGCATTAGCCTTCACGAAAAGATCAACTGCAAGCAGACACAATTAATACCAGCAAAAAGGGATAAGATCTCACTCTGTAATAGGAAGAGGAAAGGTTACATAGTGCTTAAATAACATAGATATTCTCAGATCATCTATGCTGATAAACTTCATTCATCTTAGGGGACTTAGCTGATTAAAATAGACTCAGAAGGCTTAGTGGTCTTTGAAAAATTATGGAGGACAGATGAGATGCTGGAGGACTGGAAAAGAGCAAATGGATTGCTATTTTTAAAAGGGAAAAAAAGAATAGTCTGTTCTACTTAGTTTCAATCTCTCTATCCTAAGTCCAACACTGTTCAGTAATGGAAAAGAAGGTGCGCTTATTAAATTTGCAGACACCACAAAGCTGGAGAGACTGTAAATATCTTGGTGAGCGGGATTAAAATTCAGTTATGTGTCTTACAGATTGAAAAGTGGTCTGGAAAAGAAAGGATGACTTTGCAATAGGGACAGGTGAAAAGTATTACAGCCAGGCAGGTATACCCAACTGCCCAAGTATGGAAGGGGATCAATTAATTACGTAGTAATTATTCAGAAAAGGATCTCAGGGCTAAAGTGGAAAGTGATGAGTTAGCAATGAATATGCCAACAACCTTACACTGTGAAAAAGGCAAATGACAGAACTGGGATATATGAACAACAGTACAACTGACAAGATAGCAGGCATTTTCCTTATTTTCTTTTCAGAATCAGTGACGGCTCAAGCAAGATCGTGTGTTCAGTTTTGAGTGCTGTACACCAAGCAAAGGGATCTGATTGGAAATATTTCAGAATACGAAGACTGATCTAGAAAATATGATCTATGAGAAAAGATTTAAAAGATTGGGATTGTTTAGCCAAAAAAAAAAAAAAGTTGGGGGAAGGGCTGAAGAGGGACTGAAGAGGGGTTTTATAAATGGAAAAGGCTGTTGCACACAGGAGAAAAGAAGCCCTATTCTTTGTATCATATGATGAATACAACCAGAGATAATGCAGTTAAATTGCAGTAAGAAAGGTTTTGTTCAGGCATCAGGAAAAAAGAAATTCTATTGGAAAGGATTAGGAACAGACTGTACAGGAAGATTATGAAGTTTGCAGTATTGGAGGTCAACTATTAAGATATCTATCAAGAATGACAAGGATATGGCTGATTCTGTTTTGGACAACAGGGATGGACTAGATGACTTCCTGAGGTCCCTTTTAACTTTGCCTTTCTGTGATTAATAACAAAGATGCTGAATATGGTTTGAGGCATTTACAGAGAAACACAGGGAATCTTTAACAATTAGAAAATTGGAAAAGCACTTTGTTATTTTTAAGTTTTTCATTCATAGCGTCCAACCAAATCTACATAGCTTTATCCTTCCAATGGACATACAAAGAAAATATTTCACAATATATTTCCAAGTAATTATACTAGATATATAAAAAGTTCCAATAACCCTATGATAGCTGAAGAAAAGAC
This sequence comes from Aptenodytes patagonicus, assembly GCF_965638725.1. Lineage (NCBI taxonomy): Eukaryota > Metazoa > Chordata > Aves > Sphenisciformes > Spheniscidae > Aptenodytes > Aptenodytes patagonicus. The sequence continues at coordinate 38,688,946 of NC_134952.1, forward strand.
AGTATCACTGCATCTAATTCAGTGTGGACAGAAAAGCTGACATGAGTATGAATTTGGAAGAAGAAAAATTCAGTCTGTACAGACCTAATAGTAGGCCTTTATGGTGGCTGGTCTGAAGAAATGTCAATTTTTTAAGCAAGTAAACTGACACTTTAAAGTGAAATGGCTAAAATAGTATTCTAGGATGCCTGCACTATTTCTCACTTTTTTTTTCTTAGAACCTTTCATTTGCAAAAAAATAAAATAGATTAGTTCTTAATATCCTGAAATGAAAGTGCTTATATAGACTTACAGGATATCTATGATCTACTTCTGTAGAAGTCAGTTCTACGTTTGAGAAAACCTTCAGTGATCTGGAGGCTCCCAGAGGCGGAACAGATACCAGGATTGTCCACACAGGGAAGTTAGCGTTAGTAAGGTAAAGTGCAAGTTTACAGTGCATTAGGCTCACTGAAGTACTCCCCTGTGTGGAGACTCCTAAGTGCAAGGGACCATTTTCTACTTTGAGGCTAGACTGACAGATGGACGGACAGAGTGCATACAGATGAATCTCATTTCATTAGGCAGCCAAGCTAAAAACAACTGGAAGGAAAGTACAGTGACTGGATTCCTAGTTGCCAGAGATCAAGGGCACTTTGTTCAGGCATCATGAAGAATATGCAGTGATCAGGAACCACTTCTCTCTAATCAAAATAGAAAGAAAACAGTTATTTTTTTCTGGTGTTAAAAGTTTTAACGAACTGCTGATTAGTGTCACTCCTTGTTAAATCAGTAAGGAAAATACTGAATTACTTTACCATTGCTCACTTGTATTAGAAAATTGTGCACTCGGGCATTCATGGACTAGTGATGGAAAACTAAAGGGATCGTCTGGGACTTTTTTATAAGCACAAAATTTAATGCATCTATAGTTAGCACCGTTCAGTTGTCTTTTAAGTGTCCTTCTTATTTCCCATAAAGGAAAAGAGCCTCACAAGTAGTGACTTTTGCTTCCTAACAAACTCACTCCAATCTCGTATTCCCTGTGTTCAACAGAAGTAGTGTTTAAAAAGAGTTTTAGGTATTAGAGGACCAGATATTAGCCAAGCTATTCACCTCATTTAAATTCAACATGGATATTAATGCATTTCCAATAAATGAGTTAACACCAACAACTGAAGTTACAGCTTCAGTTAACTAAGCACAGGTTTTTTTTTGTTTGATGGCATATTAGGGTTACAGTCACAAATGGCTGTTATGGGTTTTCAAATATCACGAAGGGAAATTATTATAGCAGGAAAGCAGTAAAACCATAAATTGCCAGAAGTTAGCACAGAGCGTTGCTTTGGCAGGTTGGGTGTTATGCCCAATGAGACTGAGTGGCACAGAAATCTACTGCCTCTGATACATGCTGGCAGCTGAGGGACTTAAGAGAGGCTTTTGAATGCAGCAAGGGGGAAGGCTTGTGCAGGGAGAGGGGATGGGTTGCATGGACCAACTGAGGGCATTGACGCAGGGTATGTAATGAGTTACAGATATGCTTCATTTCCTTCTCTCAGGATGACTTTTACCCTCCACATCCTCACTATCCTGCCCCTTCACTTTCTCCTGCCACAACAGAAATTCACACTTGCCCCACAGGAAAATCTTCTTCTCTCAAAGTCCTTGCAGAAAATTGCTCCTGCCACACATGCATTCTTCCAGAGTCAGTTTCTTTAAACTCTGGTTAAAATTAATAAATTCTGTAATCAGCAAAATCTGCTTCAAACCAACATCTTCCCCAGATCCTAGATTTCTCTACACCTGGATTTTGTCTGCTTGATACATACAGTCTAGATATTTAATAGAGCTTTTGGTATCTTTCTGATCATGCCGAGACTCCTCATAACGAGTCTCTGCATCTCACCCTTTCTGTACCACACCTTCCCGGGAAATTATTTCTCCTTACTGTTTTTCAAGTCCCTTCTTTCCCAGCTGGCAAAGTTCATATCTTTCATGAAGAAAATACCTTTTCTTCCTCCCATCTGCATCACTGTGTAGTCCTTTTTAATCAGGTATTTCAGATCTTCCACTTCTCAATTAAATGAAATAATAATCACTAGTGCTAAGAATGCTCCCAGAAAGTTGAGAAATGATCAGGCACAGTATTTGCAGGTTCTCATGTTACTTGAAGACAAACAGATATGCCATGAAACAAGCTTAAGACCTGTCTTTGCCATGCTCATGAAACACTTTTGTACCTCTGTGGTTTCTTGCTTTTAGGTGCTAGAAAAATGTGAGAACCTTTACTGACTTCAGTTGATAAATCTGCATTTAGGAAAATGTAGATTTAAAAATTTGAATGTGTCACATTTTCCACATGTACATAATTTTGCCATATCCATGATCTCAGTGGTTCATTTTTCATGGGTAGTTTTCATTAAATAAACATGTTTCAGCATTCTTTCTACATTTATTTCCAATTTTCCATGTTTCTATATCATTGTATTAGTAATGATAAATCACTAATATAATGGAATGAACAATGTTTTTGTCAAAAATGCATTGCTTTCACCTCTATGAAGAAATTTCATATTCTAAAGAATGTGAATAGACCTAAGAAAAGACATTAAAAATACCATTTAAAGTGTAGAACTTGGAGTACAGAAAGAGAATTCAACCTTTCTTTTCTTTTTGAAAAACTAATGCATTTAATCAAAGGTTTAATTCTTTTCTAAAGCTTCAATTTCCCCAACTTTTCAGAGCACTGTTAGAGCTGAAATGGTGTGAGCTAGTGCTTTACGAAATTCCATTGACACAGCAGCCAGTTAAAATAATGTCCTTTCACTTAACCACGTTTAACTGAGATAAAGCAACGCAAGATTTAACAGCTTCCAGCAGTGCCCAGTGATGGAGTGGCTAGCCCAGATTGCAACAGAAGGTCGCAGGTTCATTCAAAGGGCATGGTACACATAAACCCTCTCACATGGTAACAGGCCAAAAGCAGATTTGATTTGACTAGATGCAACTACACTGGAGTTACGGTTAATTATATCAGCCTTGGATTTAGCATAGAGCTAGAATAACAGGAAGAGACCATGTACGATCTACTCTAACAGTTTGCAGCAATCCTACTTTAGCCCATGAATGAAGGCTGGAATACAGTAGACACCAGCAATATTCTTCTTCCAGAGACACATTGGAAGCAGACAGTTATTTAGCAAAAATTACTTACGAGTGGAAATAACTTTAAAACCTTATAACTAGAAAATGATGTAGGCATGATTTCACCCAGAGGTATCTCAATACCATGTCCAAAGCGAAGGAAGTAATAAGAGAAAATGTGTAAGGTCACAATGTTAAATACTATCACTGATTGTCAAGATATAGTATGTAACCAAAATATTGTGACTAGCCACACTCTTCACTATTTTAGGGCCAATGATGAGGAGGTAAGAACAAATGGGTAAGTAGTGATTACAGGGCTCAGCAATTCCTTACAATGCTCAGATTTTTGCCTATGTGATGAATATTTCAGATACATCCTGCGATCTTTACATTCTTCGCTGACAAGGAGACAAGATGCATTTTGCATCTGCTAAAGACTTCTGATTGGCACATATGTTGAAAGACTGGCCCAAGACTGAAAGACAGAGTGTTCTTCAAAAGCTGTAGCCATGAAATATTTATTCTTTTCTCTTTCATAGAAATGCATTTGATGACTATATGACATAAAGTGCCACTAATAGCTCTGGACAAAATTACATGGCTCTAAAGACTATTAAACTATTATTCTTGGACGGTGGAAAAGGTTTTATTTGACACATATGATCACAATAGTATTAGCAAGGTTTTGTTTACAACCTACCCTGAAAAAAATGTGGTACATTATCAAGTGCTTTTTGCACTGGCAAATTCAAATCTGACAATCACAAATGGCAACAATGATATTTGTGATATATTTAGTAGGTACTTTATCTCACAGACTTTTGAATGGGCTGTTTATTAATTTTTAAAATCTTTAAGTATTCAACTAAGGGCAAGTGAACACTAATGACGCTATTCAAAATATGTTGTTTGTATCTAAGTGTATATATTTTACAGAGTAAGTCATAGGCACATGAATCCCCAAATGTTATTTAAATCTCTGAAGTTAGCTCAAAAGCAAAGACACTCATACATACATAATGTCTAGCATGACAACCTGAAAATTATGTGAAAACAAAAAGGCTCCTTTGTAAAAGTCTAACTAAAATTTTTTGATAGAAAGACCTAGAAGGCATTGCTGCATCAAAGAAATCATTGTATTATGAATTTTACATGAAAATTTGTAGGACTCTTGTATCTGCAAACATTATAAAATACTAAAAACCTTATAAAAACTTAGAAACCTGATAAAATACTAAAATGCTAACAGGCTAAATGAATACAGTTATCATCCCATAAACCTCGTTATCCCAATATCCATTTACAATCATATGCATTTCATAAACCTCCTGCTACTGCAAATCCCTCAGTTGTATTTGCCATTGAATTGCCTGTTTCTCATTATCAGTGGCTGAAGAAATGCAGTATAGCCATGCAACACTTTAGAAAGTGGACTAAAAATGCATTCCTGAGAATTCAGTTTATCTTTCCCTTCTGAGGGGGTAATTGCTGTATTAAATGCTTTCTTTTGCCAGAGCACCCAGAAGAAGGGGGAAGAAAAATCAAGCCAAAGTAAATTAAGCAGTGGCATCATGCCCAAATCAATCACAGACACTACCTTTTAAATAGTGAGTTGAAACTAGCGGACTGTAGTTTAATAGTCACATGAAGAATTTTTGTTTTGGGAAGTCATTTTGCTTAAGAAACCTTTTAATATACTATAGGTGATCGTTCAAATCTTGCATGTTGAGCGAAGTATACTGCTAATTATGCATATATGCACCCTCTTGAAAAAAAACTAGAGGGCTGCATGAGTCTGCAATTTTAAAATGGTATGCAACCGGGAAAGGCTACACTACAACAGGAAGTGATAGCAAATATTGCTTCCTCTTGATTCAGATGGGCTCTGAATAGGCTGCTAGATTTGCTGTGAATATTTTGTGAAAGGGACAACAGTCACTACTGGAATTTGGCACATACTTTCCTCCTTTCAAAATACCAGGAATCTGTTTTAGGTTATTACGATTTCAGTCTAATGATTCTTACATGGTTTATTATTCATATTTGAGCAATAAACACAGTTTGTTATTTGGTTCTATAGACTGGAAATATGTTTTGATGAACAGTATAACCATAAATTTTGATATATATAGAATCATAGAATCATAGAATCATAGAATAGTTTGGGTTGGAAGGGACCGCTAAAGGTCATCTAGTCCAACCCCCTTGCTGCGGGCAGGGACATCTTCAACTAGATCAGGTTGCTCAGAGCCCCGTCCAACCTGACCTGGAATGTTTCCAGGGATGGGGCATCCACCACCTCTCTGGGCAACCTGAGCCAGTGTTTCACCACCATCAGCGTAAAAAATTTCTTCCTTCTATCTAGTCTAAATCTACCCCCCTTTAGTTAACTTATCTTAAGTTGCTTTACTATTCTAATGTAAACTGAATAGCATATTTCAACCCCCATATTTTTTAGGCAGAACAATAAAACCAGCTATTTTCATCTTGCAAGGGTCTTGTAACAGTGTGTAGATGTCTTGAGCAACTAAGCCTTAGTGTGCCTGTGAGGAGTAGTTTGCAACCGTGGAAGGCAAAAGACATGATGAAAAGGATGGACAGGAGAGTCTGTTCAGGAAGTCCCCTGCGAGTGAGTGGTAGGGAATGTGTGTTGATCCTTCTGCTTCTTTTCTCTCCGCCCCCCCCCCGCCCCAAAGAGCAAAAAGGAATTAACCAAATCTGTTAGCAAGCTAAAACAGTGCGGCTAGCAGGATCATCAGCAGCTTGGATAAGGTCTCGCTACCCAGCTGGATAGGGGACCAAGCCATGAAACTTGAGAATTGCAAACTGTGAGTGAGGTTTTACTGCAGGAGGCAGGAAGCAACCAGCTGGCCTAGCGCTTGCTTCACCAAGAAACCAAACAGAAGAGTAAACAGTTATGGTTCCATGGTGGGGATGGAGTGATTAGATATTGTATGTTGCAGTGTTACCCTGCTGTTCTTTTTGTTTCTCCTTTCAATAAAGTACTCCTGGCTAAGCCATCTGATTCATATTTGCAAGGAGAGAAAATCAGCTGACTGAGCAACAGAAAGACTATTTTAATTTTCCCCATTTTTTGTGTGGGAGTTGAGTTGCTGTGTATTACTCCTGAAATTTGAGACTGGCTGTTGTTGCTGCTGCTAATCATGCAGCTAAGTGGGTGACAGGGCTGGTCCAAATGCTGGTAGTGAATGATTGCTCGTAAACAACCAGATAGCTGTATCAACTGTAAACCCACCCAAGTACCTGAAAATACCTATGTAACAAGTAATGTCCATTGAGGACAGTATGCTACAGCATGACTTCTGGTGGCTGTTTCCTTTTTTACACATAAACACACGCTATAATGTCCCATTTGAGAATTATCTTATGGAGTTTAAGGTATGTATACTGTACCACCTTTTCAATTGCATCAATTCTTTACTTTTTTACCAAATGGAATTCTCTGACAAATATCAAGGTTTGTAAACCTCTATAATATTCTTGAATCCACTTGTATCTGTAGCTACCTATCATTTATTTAGTTGGTCACTGGTTTGGGATGTTATAGAATTTGTATGAGAAAAACATAGTAGGTCTATATATTATAAAAATCTCAATATATGTAATAATAAATGGTTATCACGTAACATGTAATATACTTAAATATATCTAATCCATTGATGTTGGTAATCGCTATGATATGTAGTATATATTATAACTAGTACACACTACTTTTTGGATTTCTGGGTGCATGTTCAGCACTTCAGCTATCCTTCTTTATTTAATTTCTTATATTGCTTCAGTTCTATTTATATTGCCAGAGGAGCAATGTAAGTGACATTGCAAAGACTCCAAAGTCAATGGAAGAATTTCATTCCCATTGTGATAAGTGATCAGATATTATTACATTGCACAGATGATTCATTTCTGCGATAGCTTCAGGATTCACAGGTGGCAGCAGAACCACAGTACTGGTGAAAACACCTGGATTAAACAAAAAAGAAAAGAAAGACATTCTACTTCACGGTGCCATGCTTTAGGCTTCTAGCAAATGGGATCAAACATTTTACCCAAGTTTTACTCAATTTTACAAAATGACTCTTTACCTTGGATAGGGAACATTATGCTTCATACTTGTGTTGAATATTCTGTGCATTGCTTGACTCACACACTCTTCTTTTCTAGACATCTTTCCTAATGTTTGTTTTGGACTGCGTGATGGATAAAAGCCACATAGCAGAAACTTGATCCAGGGAAGTAGATGTTGTGCTCACTGATGTAGGAGGCGCTTCTTAGCAGCCAAAGAAATCTACTACCTGTTAGTAGATCCATGGACTGAACCCTATTTACAGTAGGGTTGCCTCAGGTGCACTTTGGTGCATCTTCTAGCTTAGTTTTAATCCATTTCAGGCATTCTGAATAGCTACTGAATATGAATCAAATCTGAACAGTGGGCGGGACTGATCAGGAGAGTTAATTCAAAAGCACACATCCTGATCTCAACAAAAGCACTAATATAGAGGCCCTCAAAGAAGACTATAATCTCATGGTCTCCTTTAATTTTCACTGCTTTTGCACGCTTGGTTTGCAAGAATAAGAATACTTTTTTTCTTCTTTATATAACAATGATATTATGCCTAAAAATCTCTGTATAGTCTTTGATTGAATCATGTATCTATGATTACCTCTGGACTGCACGACTGAAAAGTTTTTCCTGGGTCTAGTTGGAATACCAGACTGAACGTACTAATAAAGTGCAGCTGCTTGATTTCTGAGTAGCTTGATGGAGACTGGCCAGAATGCAGGAAACCACTGGTTACTTCCAGGTGAAATACATTTTTCAAGTCCTGATTCACATTTCATTCAGGTCAACAAAAGGTCTCTATCAAGACTTAAATAGGCATATTTAATTATCAAAAATGTTTATTTTTCACCCAGTTCACCTCTTTGGCGCACTCAGAACACTGGAACACTCTCTGTAGGAGAGGAGTGCCATGCTATTGTCTGCATACTCCATTTGACATGCCAGAACAGTCTGCTCCACAGCCCATTCTTGGGCATCCTCCTTCCTAAGGTCTTCTAACCATGGGCAATGAGAGGGCCATGTGTTTTTCACAACCATCTTACATTTCATTTCTCATTATGTGAGAAAATACACATTCACCACATAACTGTCCTATAAGAAGTGTGCACCAGACCACACAATGACAGGAGACAGGATTTTGACTCTAAGGAAAGGTTGGGCACTAATGGTCTACGAGATCAACAGCACAGAATAGGAAGGTAAAACTCTTCCGGTAAGTCACCTATTTCTGTGGAGTCTTCTCTCCTAAAATTCTATTTTTGAGTCACGGTAGTCATATTTACAAGAAGATTGCAATGTTCTTTGTTTCTTTTGCTGGCTGTGCTTATAAAGCCAGAAACACTGTGCCAGCAACCAAATTTTTGTCTCCTCCTTCTGTGATGAAAGACTTCTTTCTTTTCCTTCTTTCTTCTCTTGCCTTTCGTTTTTAATGCCAGTAAATAATACACTATCAGCCCCGAGAAAGGCATATGCAAATTAAAAGAGATGCATCCAATGGTATGATTATATATACTTTTTGCTTTGGGAAAAAACTATTATTGCTTACTTTGTAAAGGACATGCTCTTCATAATATCTAATTAACATTTTCCCCTTTCATGGAAGAATAATGGGTTGTAATTTAAGTCTCAGTCAATATTTATTGTGACTGATACTATATTAGTGATAGAATTGGTAAGTCACGTCCTTTGAAGACAGCTATCCTTACTGAAATATTTGAGTTCCTTCTACATGAAATGAATAGTGACAACCAAGTCCCTAATGGATTGCAAAGAGCCTCCAGAATTTCCTCCAGTCCCTTAAAGACTTCTTATTTCCCTTTCTTTTCTTTTTGGCAGGGATTTATTAGGTGAAAAGAGCTGTCATGATATCACAACTGTGTTTATGATGGAAATGTCTTTTCAAAGAAGATGTTCATAAAGCTCTGTTCATAAACACATCCACTATTACCCAGATTTTTGCTCTTTTTATAGATAGATCCCCTTGATTGCGGACCCTTTATTCTCACTTTGGATTTAATTATCTGTTTTGTTTTACAGAAGAGCAACAAGAATGGGGTTATGTACATCAAAATTAATTCTCCTAATTTAGCTAAGAATTAATCCATTAATTGCTTTGAAGATTACTTTGAAGATCAAAGCCTCAGACTGGCATCGGAAGCTTACTGAAAGCCAGTAGAGGACATAAGCATGGGCTTTATGTGCACAGATGCAATGGAGAAAGTGCTCAAATATCTTCTATATCTGTATATGACTACACACTAAGCTTCTGATACAGTGAGTTTCAGTAATCCAATTAAAGGATAATAGATGCATAGCTCAGAATGGCCAGTTCTTCATCCAGAAGCAGGAGAGACATTTTCTAGCAAGTTGGAAGGAAAAAGAACCATTCTGAGATCCGTAAGAACCTCATTATTAAAGTGTAGTAAAAATCCAATTGGATCTTGAAATGAATAGGGATTTTATCTAACTCTTAAAGCATTTTCCTTTCTGATTGGCATCACTTTTCTCTTCCCTGATCTCAACTTGTGCTAGTGAATCTTTATGCAACAGCTGAGTTTTTCCTAAGTGTACTGGTATTTTGTGTTTCTCCATAGAAAATGAGATACATAATTGAGTTTCAGACAAAAAACCCCCAAACCAAACAGAAATTTTCACTCCATGGTCTGTTCTCATATTTGTTCTCCCATGTTCTCAGAAACGGCCGAAGAGGCAAAACTTGGAATTGAATATATATAATTTTTGATGATTATAGGTTTTCTGTACCCGATATAATGAGCCAGATAGCTTATGACTGTTTATATTGCTGAGCACTACAATGAACTGTTTCGCTGCCTTTCTTCCACACTGTCAGATGGCAGGTTAGCCATGGAGCCAAAGGAGGGTTCAAAAAAAGGTGAGAATGTACACCAAGAATAGAATCTACCTTTCCCCCTTGATTTATTCTTATGTTCCAACCCTCTAACTACACAGAAAGACTACACTGAGCTTTTCAGAAAAGAGCTACACCCCCCAGAAGATTTCCAAACAAGATATTTCAATTAAAATTTGTACTTTATTTACATTTAGGGAAATTTGAAGACAAATTTCATTTAAATAAGGAAGTCATAACTCCAAAATTTTCCTATCATCTGTGTAAAAATGTTAGCTATACAGACCAAACCTGAAGCTATGTATGAAAAGAAAATTCATTACTTAAGACAAAATACCAATATTTTATGGGGAAAGAGGATGGATAAGCTCCTTATAGCTCTTTGCTCTAAGAAAATAGTATATGCTTGATTATATTTCTTCTTTCTTTGTATTTAAAAAATTGTAATAAAGAAAAATTTATTTTATTTGTAATAAGTTTGAAGTAACTATTATTAAGCAAAAATTAAATAAATTATTGAAATTATTTTTCATTTACAATAAACAGAAGGCATATGAAAGTGGCTTAAACTGACTGGGAAATCGTTTGTGAATAAGACTGACATTCAGGAAAACTATTACCTATTCATATTTCCACTAATGGAATTATGTCAATTTTTAAAATTTCTTTGCTACTTGCTTCCATTATATATATATGTTTCTCTTAATTAGTTCTTTCTTTTTCCCATCTGTTGTCTGCCATATCTATCTTATGGTAAATATATAGGAAAGATGTCATGTCTTGCTGTGCAGCTGGAGAATTTCCTAGCAGAGTAGCAACCTTATCTCTTGTGCATTTTCTGGACAACTTTTGTACCTTTTTATTAGTACAAACTGCTAAAGCAAAAGGAATTTTGATACCTGTTAAAGTGAGATAGCATCTTCTTTCTTAAAATAAAAAATTGTTTTTCTCCAAAGCTAATTATGAAGATCAGCTGGAGAGGGTCCAGAGCAGCTGAATTCAAGTGACAAATAAGAAGAAAATGAGGCCTTAAGTTCCCCCCTCCCCCGCATTTAAAAGAAGATCTTTACATGGGGTATTTATTCATTGTTTCATATGTAGATAATCCATTGCAAATGGTAAAGAACTAGAAATTAGAAAAATAGTAAGCAGTGATACCACTGGGAGTTATTTACTTGGGCTTCACTTACCTAAAATTACTACAATTATTAAATGTGTTGGAAAGAAATAATGAAACACTACATCGTCTCTGCAAAAATGTACAAATTATATTTCCTGCTACAGAAATTGTTTGAGAGGTATAAAAGACCATTATGTCATGATTCAGCAACAATTTACTTGCAATTTAATAGCAAATTAGATTCATACACTATCATTTATTGCCAATTGGATAGGAAAAAAATAAAAAGAGATTCTCTGTGTCCAGAGAGAGATTTTGCGTTTGGCACATTTGCTGGTTCTTAAATTAACATGTTTTGCCAATAGTTTTCCTATGAGTATGTGGTAGCCCAGTGATCTTCTAACTACTCTGGACTGCCTGAGGCTATGTGGTCTTTCAGTGCTTCCATTCATGCACAACAGATGATGCCTAACAAGGCTGTAATGCTCTTCAGAAGAAGTTTTCTAGGAAGAGCTGTGCCATACCAAAGAGCTTTTGATAAAACTTCGATTCATGCTGCAAACTGTGGACATTGATTTGAAATAAATTGTGACTGATGATCAGTCAATGACCATTTCCATAATCATCATGACATCAGTAATTTATCAAGGTAGTGTCCCTGATGTCACACAGCCCGGGTAACTGAGGGACAGAAGCACAAGCTGTGATTTTAAAATGTATTTCTAAGAATATTTAAAAGTATTTCCAACAGTAAAATAATCTATATGATGCTCTAAGCAAATAAAGATCAGCCAGGACTGTAATACAGTACTTTTGACAAAAATTTTCACTAGAAAAATGTGACAATTTTATTCTTGGAACATTTAAATGAAAATTTTCTTATCAGATGGTTCAGCATAATTTGCCAGTATGCTCTGGAACAAAATAACTTGCTGGGTAAAGCAATCTGTCAAAGAAACTCATATTAACTCTACTAGACCCTTTAAAAAAATGTGTATTTTCTCTTTGTGTGTTATTAAATATCAACTGTAACTCAGTGATTTTTGGTTTGCTTCTTATTTTGTTAGCACAGTAGAAACACACCATATATAAAAGTATCTAGTATTTGAAAAATGTTCTATAATGACATGCCTTTTTCTATACACAAAACATTAATGACAAAATGAACTCTAAATTGCCACAGTTACCTTTATGTCAGGCATAAGTAAAAGGCTAAAACATACACATATACAACATGGATATGAATTAAGTCACAAAGTACTCTTGCGGGTATTTGCAACAACTAATTTATGCATTTAACTTTAGGTTTCTACATTGGGAGCCAAGTTCTGCAGGCAGCCAGTGGAAAGAGACAGGCTGTGCCACCGTACAGCCTAGAGCATGAGCGCTTGAATCAGCTCCTAGAGCAGCCTCCCTCTCTCCACTGACTACGGAGAGAGCTTAGTGAGACTAACTTACACATACACCTTAAATTAGATACCTAAAGCAGATGGACTGAACACCTGTCTGTGTTTTCCATGGATTTTTTATGACATTTGGCTTTGAGGAAGGTCTTTTGCAATAGGAGAGGATTCTGCTGACCTGAACAAAGTATTAAAAATATTGCAACAATAACCTGATATAGCTAAGCTCATCCCCAGAATTCTCTTTCCCTCTTTTTCGTTTTCAATTTCCAAATGGCAGGTTCATATTTAAGATAAGGAAGAACATCTTCCTTTGATCTGTAGTTTCTGAGCTGTCCCGTTTTCACAAAATATATAACATTCTGTGGGCTCAATTCCAATGCACTATTCCAAAAACTTTGGCATAAAATCTAAATTACAGAGACACGAACCCTTCTTCTGGCCTTAAAGCAATGGGAAAATAGACAGACACTACAAAGCAATTTTCTTGAATGTTTTCTGTCTAAAACAAGAGCAAAACTTTTCTACGAATTTACTTAAGAGCTTCAAGGTTTCAAACAAATATTTAAATTTACAACTATAAGTTAGTTTTTAAAATTCCTAATAGAATAGCAGTAATAGATAATAAATGTACAATAACTGTATATAAACAGACTCGCAATACATCCTATCCTGTTGTCAGGTCTTTTTCTTACTGTATAAATTCAATTACATTTTGCGGGCTCACTCGTACAAGTAGCCTTAAGTAGCCTGGATGATAAGAAAAGGGAAACCATCATTTGGAAGAGAGAGGACATAGTAAGTATAGACACGATGGCTTTAAGATAAAAAGTTGTGTCACTTTGTTCTCCCTGTCTCCAGATAACAAAAGGCAGAACTGGTTCTCAGTTTCTGGCTTTTTCAGGAGAAGTAGCTGGGTAACCCTGCTGGTGCAGGGAGGCAGAGCTAGCATGCTGGCTACCAATGCTGACCTTCACGCACAGGAGTGCATGCAGCCAGCCTGTGAAAACTGTATTCCAGTAACGGAATTTAACTGCATAAAAGAATGCTTTTTATCATCTTAATTTTGTACAGGATTCATACATGCTAAAATCCTACAGAAGATCCAGAAAACTTTCCAGCGGTTAAAAGAGTGAACCAGCCACCATGCAATTTGGGGATTTGTCATTTGGAAGGCATTCTGGCAGTGATGGACTGTGTACTCAGGGTGACGGGGGCAGAAAGGGTCAGCTACATTTCCTGGAGGGGGAAGTGTTACAGAGTTTAACAAGAATACAAAGGTGAGCTCTCCTAGCAATTAGTAGGAAATTTCCAAATTGCTGTAATAAAAATAAACAGTCCTCTGTGCTAAGGACACAGAGCTGTCTAGTACTGTTAAGAGCAGCATCAATCTTAGCGGGATTTTTTATTGGGGAGGGTGAGGGGCGTTTTTATGAAAAAAGGCAAATGAATGTACTTCACATATGCCTGAAGTGGCCAGGCAGTTGGATGAGATGATCGTTGTAGATCCCTTCCAACTATTGTGTTCTGTTCTGTTCTATTCTATTCTATTTTCTCATATTTTTGTAAAATTGGAGGAGCTGCAATGAGTCTTCAGTGCTGCCACTGGTGAAGTGTTTTTCACTGAACATTCTGCAGTATATTAATTCCAGAAGCGTTAGTGTACCTCATTTTTGTAAGATCTTAGAGAGCCTTCATAAAGCTCCATTTAAATTGGTTGAGCTCTATACGAGAGCTCCAGGTAATGACCTGCATAACCAAAAGGTGCCAAATGTCCACAGTAACCTGCCTCTCTTTCGGGGAGCGTTTGTTTCATACAACTATTCCTTGTAATCTTTTACTTACTTGTTTCAGTTGGCCTTTAGATTACTCAGCCCCTTTTGGGATGAGGTTATCGATAACGAAATTTAACACAGCCTTTTTTAAAAAAAGGAATGTATTGTTTCTATTAATGATTAAAGTTGCTCTGTCTACAATTTTGTACTCCTTGGAAATGAACCAGACATTTACTGCTGACTATTAAAGTAAACAAGCTTATGATTTAATAAAGGCATAATAAAAATCTTTCTCTTCTTATGACAGAACAAAATTCTCGTCTAACATCTTGTGATCTAGGCTGGAAACAAATTTCTGTGACAAATGCACACTCATTATCTGCAGAGATTAGAGACCTACTTAAAACAAATCAAAAACACTCAGTGTCTATGCACTGGCTTTACATTCCAGTGTGTTGACCTCTCTAAGAGACTGAAAGGTTTTGAACTTTCACACTGTCACTTGAACAATAATTTAAGAATCTAATGATGTCAGGCATATCAGATGAACAGGAAAAGCTTGATGTGAGCCCTTGGGTAAGGTGAATAATACAGACATGAAATTGTTGAAGGAGAAAAGCTTCAAGCCACAACAAGAACAGAAAAATAAAGTGGGGTTTGTTGGGAACTATCAGTTTCTGGGATAAATACTTTTATACACAGATCAGCCAGGCCCGGTGCAGAAGTTTGAAAAAGACCAGATTAAAATATAGATGCTAAGTCAGTCTTGTAAACTCTGGGTGCATTCTTCAGCAATAAATAGAATGAATCTCCACACAAAGGTAATCACAATGCTATATTACTCAACTAGAATAGTCAACTTTCCTTTAAGCTAATCTTTAAAATTTTTCTGTTTGCTCATGCTTCACATGTGGTTTTACTTAAGAGAAGACTTAAAAGAAGGTATTTCAAAGTAATCTCCAAACACTTATTTTTTAAAAAAATAATACTGATAAACTGAAACCCCACCGCAAAAACAAAAACCCCTTTCTGTAACTTTGCTTTAATGTCATAAAATTATATTGTATTAGATAACAATATATATTTGAAATGCTTAGAAGTCCAATTTTCTCCTGAGAAAAAGACTGAAATATCAGATGTTTGTGAGAAAATGCAAGTTCTAATAAAATGTTGAGACAAAGAAGAACTTTTGTATATAGAACCAAAAATAACTGAGGGTGCTTTGCTAACATTTCAGGTTTGGAAGTTTGTTTCTTTTTAAAAGCCATGCAAAGCTGCAGAAATAGTCCTCTACATCTATCAACTGGTTTGATTAATCTCCTAGAAAAATTTCAATAATGATTTGCAGAGAATTCACACAATATCTGTGTAATGTCATACAGCAAGGCCCAGAAGAATAGAGAATACATCACTTTCAAGGACGACACCATGTTCCATTAGCCTGAGTTTGGCTTGACTTTTTAAGTGGCTTTTAAAAATATTTTTGAATTTTTAAACACATTAGAGAAAAACCACAACATTTTTCAGATTGTAAGTATGTAAAGTACATTTTTCTGTAGCATAATTGAAACCTAATTAATCTTTTCCCCTGGAGATCTTTTAGAGTTGAGGGTGGTGACTATCATAGCAAGAGGACTCAGTAACAAGAGGCATTTCCATTTACAAATATTTCCTCTGGAGCATCAAATGAGTGTTTGGAAATACGTTGCAACAATTTGACTTAAATGTTTTGACTATGCATTACGCATGCCATTTAACCTTGTTGCACCTCAATTTCCACATATATGAGAAAAAGAAAATAATATTTACTCACTATGCTCACATGGCTTTTGCAGAAATATATTAATTAATATTTGAGCCATACTTGAGAAGTATTATGTAGTATCTCAACTGAAATTTTCATGAAATCCTGAACAGTGCCTTGGGAAATAATAGCAGATTTTTTTTTTCATTGGCCCTTAATAAAATGGCACATTCATATGAAAACAATATGTGAAGATATTTTACTGGGGAGAGGGAAATTAAACCAGCTTTTTATTTTTCTCTAGCTCTTAATATTACAGATTTATATGAGAACAATATATGAAGAAATTTTATTGGAGAGCAGAAATAAAAGCATAAAAGTATCTTTCAGAGAATGAATGAAAAGCCATATTTATCTGACAGCAAAAACTGTATTACGTCCATAGGACAAGTAGTATATTTAAATGCTACTCATGCATTTAGTCTGCTATCAGTTATTCAGGTTACATATTATCTGTTAAAATAACAACAGAGATTAAACTCTCTATCACTCTTAATTAATTCCTTCCAAAACTGTTTCAGTATGTTCTGTGCTGCATTTGAGTTCTACAGTCACACAGAGAAGGACTAAGAAATCTACCTCAAACTTGTTTTTGGATATGTTCTACAAAAATCCAATACTGGCGCTCTGAACATCTTTCCTTCAAGCCCAAAAAGACACTGCTTTTAGATTTAGATTGACTCTAAGAATAGGTTTCCATCAGAAGAAGGGGAAAGGAGCTTGTCCTACACAAATGAAGACCAGTATGTGCTCTATACAGCTGTACTTGTGAACACAGACAGAATTTTATCCCCAGAATGTAAATACGGAAGGTTGTATCTGCCAAGTATTCCATCACATTATCACTTAATTTTTTGTAAATAAGCCAGTGAAACTGAAGATGGGATGATAAAATACATCCTAACTTTCATAATATTTTTCTAATAACATATAAACTGTATAATAATAATGAAGGTTGGGTCAGTGCTGAGAAAATAGAAAAATGGCATTTCCATCTAAGATAGAAAATAACATCTCTTAGAAATTTGAAATTCTTTTCTACATGCTAGTAAGTTTTTCACATTCATCTTTCAGAATTTTCAATTTGCCTGACAATAGGATGTGATTTAAAGTTTAGAAATTAATTTTGAACTGTTAAATGATTCCTTTTGGTATTGTGGCAATACTTGTCAGTATTACTTATGGCCAACTTTTTCCTGCTTTAATCTTTTCCACCCCCAGAGAACATATTTTTTAAATTTTTATTTTATTTTATCTACTGGTTTGGGGTTTTTTTTGGGGGGGAGGTGTTTTATTTTTTGTTTTTATTTTTCAATGTTAAATAATTACAGCAAGTGACCATTCTGTTTGTTTAACTCTTTAAAAAAGTGGTTTAAATTGGTTTTATTATTTTCAATCTGTTTTTAGCCACAAGAAAGGATTTGGATCAACACTCAGATGTTGTTCTTCAAACACAAAAGAAAACCAGAATTTTTTTCATAATATCCACTTGTGTGCCCCTATTAGTTGAAGGGCAATGTTTAATAGCACTGGTCCATACAGGCACTTATGTATACTTTAAATAACGATAGTAACACATAAAATGTGTTATGTATATATTGCAAATAGTCTCATTAAAACGTACATGTATTTCTTTTAGCATGGCAAATAACAATCTCACACTTGTTAAGTCACAGCTACTTAATTTTCACATCTCTCTAGGTACTCAGGAACACCAAATTATCAAAATGGCTCTTCTCACATCACATACAACAGTTCCTGCCTCAGTGCTTCCAACTGGTAGGCATCTGCTTTTGGGTAACACTCAAGTAGTAGTCTGGTTGGCAGAGCAATACTGCATGTCTCAGAGGCTTTCCCCTGTTTTTCCAATGGTTTTTACTCATTTCTGTCTTCAATAGTCTTCTGAACTTGCTCTACAAACCAGCAATTACTGGTGACTCAATTACTTACCTTAATCACTACAGTTTAAAATATCTATTCAGATCAAAATATTACCTCAATATAGAACTGTTTCCAAAGATGAAATGGCTACATGGAAGAAAGAAAAATTAAGGGTTCTTAAATTCATAGGTCATCTCATTACAGATCCTATTCAATTCACGATGAAGTCAATAGAAGTCTTCTGAATAAATTCTCAAAGAAATGAATGGCCTTTGATATGGACATTTTTTTCCGAAGTTACTCAAATATCCATGCATTTCTCTCCAAACAAGGTATTTAGATGAGAACACTTAATTACAGGGCGCTGCTCTTTCATTTACGTCTTATGTAACTTGCCATTTTGCATAACATAATAAAGCTTTTCTGAATAATTTTATATCGAATGTGTTGTAAAGGTACAAGAAGAACTAATGAGACTGCCTAGGACTGACAGGTGAAGTTCTAGGAAGACTGATTTAGTCTTTTATCTACCTGAGATGGCTAACCAGAAATCTAAGGCACTTTACTGCGTGGTGGGGTTTTTTTTTCCTCCTTTTTTCAGATGCCATCCTGAAATAAACATGCCAAAACTCTGCTTTGCTGACTGCGTCATCAGAGCTTGCAAACGCTAGCACTTCTCTGACAGGCATTGTGAATCACAGTTATTTTTTCTCCCTATGTCTACGAGGTCTGCCACCTGAACTGGCATAGTTTGTAAGTGTCATCAACTTCTCCTCAGGGCTTACAAGCTATACTTGCTCTTTCAGAAGAATCTGAAAATGTTGTGAACCATAACTATGTTTCTGAGAGAACTTACAAGTTCTGCCATCTGTGCCTGCAGTGCTTTAGAGCATCATCATATGGATATGGAGATATTTTCATCATGGGGTTTACGATCTCTACCAGCTGCATCAGCAGAGATTGTTAGTGCTGTGAACCACAACCATTTATCTCTCAGCACAGATGCCTGCTTTACTTTTTCATTCTTAATAGTCTATATCTGCTTGACCCACTGTTATACATACGTGTATATTTTTCAGCAAAAGAGAAAGCAAAAAACCAAAATAGTCCTTTAAAGCAGATCTTTAATCACTGCAGATCTGTACAAATCTCCAAATATTTACGTAAGTTTAACCATGCCCTGTCTAGACCAAGAATTTACTGCAAATACAATTATTGTCATAGCCGTACCACTTGTAACCCTTTCTGTAGTCTGACAAAGCCGCAGCTCCTGCTGCTATTCACAGATTTTGAGAAAGTATTTCCTTTCGTAAATAGGAACTTAATCTCTCTTTATGCTGTTCTGGCATCTTCAGACTATCTCCAGTTTAGACAATGCCATGAAAAAACTGCCGTTATGAAGGAATCTTTTGCTCTCATTAGGTATCTGGAGGGAGTTTTGGCACTTGGCGATACATCACTACTCTTCCTACATTGGCCCTGGGAAGGAAGTATGCTGGGCGTTTATGGGGAATCACGGAAAATCCAGATGGATAAAACGAGGGCTGCGTGTGTCAGAGGGGAATGTAGAAAAAGCTCTATCTTCTCCATATGCTGACAGAGAAAGAAGCCACTGGCATGCCAAGAAGCTCTGACTGGCTGTCTAAATGGGGAAGACAGGGGTGTAAAGGAAAGTAGTCAGAGATTTTACTATTGATGTCATCATATGCCTACTGCATTCCTATATACAAATATGGGAAACATATGGAGCTGGAAAGTCTACTAGTAGAATGCCTATCAATTAACAACTAATGAACTTTCAAATTACAGCTTTGAAGATACTGGGCTTATATAACTGTAACTCTGTGTCTGTGTGCATACACATGGTTGACCTGAGACAATTAGATGCAATTTAATTTGACTGTGATGAAGTGCCAAACCAGAAATACTTTGTGGATACACGCAGTTTTGAGGAAAAGGCCTTATTTCCTGCCAGCTACGTGGAGATTTGTTTGATACTTGTGATTTTGTGGATCTTGCTCCTGGGGCTGTCTGGCTGTGTTGGTTGCTCACAGCTGGGGACACGAAGGACCCCAAAGCCCCCAGGCAGGAGAATCAGGCACCTGGTGACTCCAAAAAGTAACTAAATCTGCATCCTGCAAATCCTGGGCCTTCAGACCAACTGAAGGTTTCCCTCATAACATGTCTTTTGGAAGTCAATGAACAGAACTGATTTTGGAAAACTATTTGCTTAGGCTGAAGGTAAGTATTTTTGATTTCCATTATAAATGTAGAGATTTTAAACATGAAAATATTAAAGTCAGTTTTCATTATTTTAAAAATTTTATCCAAAAAGCACATACGGGTTATGCTGCTGATGGGGCAAATACAAAGTTTCTAGTTGAAGCTAGGCCTTTATTTTTTTCTTTGCTAAATATGAATAAAAATCCTCTGATGAATTTTTAGCAGCTGAGATGTAATATCTAAATAATGGAAAGTAGTAGAACCTTGTCAGGTTATCTAGTGCTTATCAACTAATACCTACCTTGCCTTTTCAAAAATTTCTTGTATCTTTGGTTCTGTGTTGAAAAACTACATATGCTAAATTTTATAGGAAAGACAAATGTTCAAAAAGAAAACAGGAGTATCAATGCTTTATAACTCTCTTAAATGCTAATTCTACTAGAGTCTTTACTGAGCAATCATTAGTGCCTCGATCCACATCCTCAGGAGCATTCAAATTTCAGTCCTACTCCCTATTTGCAATGTACCAGTGAGATACTTGACATTTTGTTCCTTGCTTGCATGAATGTTTTAGCAATTCTGACATATGTTTACATACATATCTTCCACGAACACTTGAAACTACTATTAATACTCTCAAAAGTATATTTTTGTAGCACTGCTGCTTTCTAAACCTCTGTATTTTAAGAAAAGGGACTCCAAAATGTGTGAAGTCAATTAATTTGAAAATTTGAATTGGTGCTTGTTGATTGGTATCAGTTTCTACCAGATACAGCAACTGAGCACACAAAAGTTTTAAGTTTATACAACCTCAGACTAATACTAAATATTTCCCTTTCTGAAACAGTGCACAGCTCTGGGAAAGACAAAATCAAAACCAAAATAAATGTGGAACTGCACCTGCTTCTTGGAAGTAGCTGGTATTTAAGCTGAATTTAATCTTGGTATTTATATACAGAGAGAGAGCACACTGGCAAAGAATCCACATGAACGTGGTCCAGGTATCTACAGTTAGGGGATCATTACTAAAACAAATTATTTTCATGAATAAGTGCATCTGGCCATTATGTCATTGTTTGGAAACCTGCAGTCAAATCTACAGACAAACTGGAGGGAGTACTGAAAATTGCTAAAAAATTTAACTTTGTCCTAATCGACTATGTATTGGGCTGCCTGCATGATTTCCTGCTTTTTCCTAATATGAATATGAACACATTTAGAGGCCTTATTGATCCCCAATACTTAACTGTTAGGTCATATGAATAGCAAATGAGATATGATATAAAATATGCAAAATAATAGTACATTAGCCTAAACAACACTAATAAATTGCAAAGCTTAGCATGAAATTGAAAATCACTAATGGAGTACTGTGCAGTTTGTTGAAGCAATGAGCAGTCAAAGAATCATACATAATGTAACAGTACAATTGCTAACAGCAGGCTCATAGAAGACAATTTAAACTTATTTTTTATGGACAAGAGGAACTGATCTTTGAAGCGGTTCCTAAGGAGATTCCACTTAGCACGAACAGCATCTTGGGAGTGAGTTCTGGTCTATCCCTTGCATTAAATATATATTTATGACCTTCCAGAAAAGACTGATTTAAATTACACGAGGTTATGGTTTACGAACTTAAACCAGAAGAGGTAAAAATACTAGACATGTGGAACTAATACCTGAAACTGGTATTGAATTTGATGATTATGACAGTGCTGCAGGTTCCACTGAAAGATAGGTCATATGTAATGAGTTCCACTTCTTAAAATTCTTGGGAGTTACAAATACGTAAAGCTAGATGATGTTCTATTTTCTCAAGGCCATCTACATGAAAAAACAACTTATGTTTAATACAGTTGGTATCAAATGCACTGATAGGAAAAGTTCTCACATTTGTGAACATTCACAGGGAAATTTATAATTGATATCATATTAATTTTTTCTTTTAGCAGAATTTTCCCAATGAAATGTTAAATTTTATGTTGTCATTCAATATAATTCCACAAGGGTTTATATAATTTAGTGGTACCATAAGATCTGATGTATTTTAAGTACACTAAAATTAAGAACTGAAAAGACAAATGTGAAATTCTTACAATATGAGATTGCATGCAAAAAATATTTTCCTCTCCTAAAAGGTATTGTAATTGTAACACGGTAACTGTTCACTTTCCTTTTATGTTTTAAGCAGCCAACATTTTCCTTGATGAGCATGACTTTTTTTTTTCCAATTGATTTCAACTCAGTATATGAAATTATGCCTATTTCATGCTGTTATATGCACTCAGTGGTTGTGTAGGCCTGTCGTGGTTTCAGCTGGGATAGAGTTAATTTTCTTCCTAGTGACTGGTACAGTGTTGTGTTTTGGATTTAGGATGAGAAAAAAGTTGATAACGCACCGATGCTTTAGTTGTTGCTTACACTAGTCAAGGACTTTTCAGCTTCCCATGCTCTACCGACTGAGAAGGCTGCAAGTGCACAAGAAGCTGGGAGGGGGCACAGCCAGGACAGCTGACCCAAACTGGCCAAAGGGACATTCCATACCATGGGACGTCATGCTCAGTACATAAACTGGGGAAAGCTGGCCGGGGGGGCCCGCTGCTCGGGGACTGGATGGGCATCGGTTGGCAGGTGGTGAGCAATTGCATTGTGCATCACTTGCTTTGCATATTCTTCTTAATATTACTACTATTATTATTATTAGTAGTATTTTATTTTATTTCAATTATTAAACTGTTCTTATCTCAACCCACGAGTTTTCTCACTTTTCCTCTTCTGATTCTCTCCCCCATCCCACTGTGGGGTGGGGAGTGAGTGACCAGCTGTGTGGTGCTCAGTTGCCGACTGAGGTTAAACTATGACAAGGCCCAAACTCTGGCCTCATTAGCATGAATGTCTTATTGAATCTCTGAAAAAATCTGCAGAAAAATGATATATGTGTAAAATGGGAAGGTGGCACAGATGGGTCTTTTTTTGTTAAAATGCAAAGTATTGAATAGTGCTGGCTTTTTGTATTACTACAGTTTTATGGATAGATTGCTACTACTTATGCTTAGTCATATAGTTAATAAACCTAAAGCCACAATTAATTCAATAGCAAATAGGTTGCCAAAGGGCAACAGTTCACGTGTTCACTGTGCAAACAATATTGTAGGTTGCATATGTTGAGATCTGAGGGATTATTTAAAAATATAGCAAAGACAAAACTGTACGATAGAAACTCCCATTATCCCACTGATGGGGTGCCCACTGATGTAAAGGTAGGATGACTGAGGGAACGCAGGACCATTGCCATCGCTCTTAAAGCTGAAAATGCCATATCCGAAGTACTACCTGGAGGTAACAGTCCCAAATTCATATGGATACTCTTTCTTTTTCTTCTGAACATATGTCGTGGTTTAATTTCAATCGGCAACTAAGCACCACGCAGCTGTTCACTCACTCCCCCCCACCCGGTGGGATGGGGGAGAGAATTGGAAGAGCACAAGTTAGAAAAAACTCGTGGGTTGAGATAAAAACAGTTTAATAATTGAAATAAAATGATAATAATATGATGACAATAATACTAATACACAAAGCAAGTGATGCACAGTACAATTGCTCACCACCCGCCGACCGATGCCCAGCCAGTGCCCGAGCAGCGGCCCCCCCGGCCAGCTTTCCCCAGTTTATGTACTGAGCATGACGTCCCATGGTATGGAATGTCCCTTTGGCCAGTTTGGCTGTGCCCCCTCCCAGCTTCTTGTGCACCTCCAGCCTTCTCAGTCGGTAGAACATGGGAAGCTGAAAAGTCCTTGGCTGGTGTAAGCATTACCTAGCAACAACTAAAACATCGGTGCGTTATCAACTTTGTTCTCATCCTAAATCCAAAACACTGTACCAGCTACTAGAAAAGAAATTAACTCTATCCCTGCCGAAACCAGGACAATATCCACCCCTTATTCTATACCATCTGCGTCATGCTCAAGTCTCATATTTTCCAGTACATTTTCATTAATCACCACCTCCTTTTTTTCTATATATATATACACACACACACACACACAAAGATATCATTCCCTTCATCTGTGGGCCATCCCTCTAAAATGTTCGGTGAGTTCATTTAGTCCATGACTTCGGGCTCCATCTGTCATAATAATCTTTCAGGGCAGGAAAAATGGAGATGGTATGTGGTGTTGGATTGTTTCATGTTGAAGTCAGTTCTGGTACCATCATCACTGTGCTTTGCTTGGTTTCACTGAAGTTATTCTTCATTAGTCTGGGTGATTCTTATTGTAATAACATTAGTATGGCATATATTATTAGTATGATTAGTATATCTGTGTATTATTAGTATAACTATTATAACTATAATTAGTACTTAACATCACATAATTCAGATCATTGGCTATTCTCACCCAAAATCAAATCCCCTTGAGGTACACATCGACTTCCCCATCCTTCCGCATTATCCACCAAGTGCACCCGGGTCCTTGAGCAAAAGCAATCCCATGGATGGGTCTGCCTCTGCCTGAGGCAGGAATAACCCAGACTGTCTTCCCCAGCATATTTTTTATGTGCACTACAGGAACTTTATTCCCATCTACAGTACGTAAAAGTTCTGACTGGGCAGGGCCTGCTCAATTGGCAGATCCCCTAGTGTTGACTAACCAGGTGGCCTTTGCTAAATGCGTATCCCAATGTTTGAACGTCCCACCACCCATTGCTCTCAGTGTAGTCTTTAACAGTCCATTGTATCGTTCAGTTTTCCCAGAGGCTGGTGCATGATAGGGGATGTGATACACCCACTCAATGCCGTGCTCTTTGGCCCAGGTGTCTATGAGGTTGTTTCGGAAATGAGTCCCGTTGTCTGACTCAATTCTTTCTGGGGTGCCATGTCGCCATAGGACTTGCTTTTCAAGGCCCAGGATAGTGTTCTGGGCGGTGGCATGGGGCACAGGATATGTTTCCAGCCATCCGGTGGTTGCCTCCACCATTGTAAGCACGTGGCGCTTGCCTTGGCGGGTTTGTGGGAGTGTGATATAATCGATCTGCCAGGCCTCCCCATATTTATATTTCAACCATCGTCCTCCATACCAAAAAGGCTTTAACCGCTTGGCTTGCTTGATTGCAGCACATGTTTCGCATTCATGGATAACCTGGGCTATAGTGTCCATGGTCAAGTCCACCCCTCGATCACGAGCCCATCTATATGTTGCATCTCTTCCTTGGTGACCTGAGGTGTCATGGGCCCACTGAGCTAGAAATAATTCACCCTTATGGTGCCAGTCCAGATCCACCTGAGCCACTTCAATCTTAGCAGCCTGATCCACCTGCTGGTTGTTTTGATGTTCTTCAGTGGCCCGACTCTTGGGTACGTGAGCATCTACGTGACGGACTTTTACAACCAGGTTCTCCACTCGGGCAGCAATATCTTGCCACAATGCGGCAGCCCAGATGGGTTTGCCTCTGCGCTGCCAGTTGCTCTGCTTCCATTGCTGCAACCACCCCCACAGGGCATTTGCCACCATCCATGAGTCAGTATAGAGATAGAGCACTGGCCATTTTTCTTGGTCAGCAATGTCTAAAGCCAGCTGGATGGCCTTTACTTCTGCAAATTGGCTCGATTCACCTTCTCCTTCAGCCGTTTCTACAACTTGTCGCATAGGACTCCATACAGCAGCTTTCCACCTCCGATGTTTTCCCACAAGACGACAGGACCCATCAGTGAACAGGGCATATTGCTTCTCATTTTCTGGTAGTTCATTATACATTGGGGCCTCTTCAGCACGCGTTACCTCCTCCTCTGGCAATATTCCAAAATCTTTGCCCTCTGGCCAATCCATGATCACTTCCAGGATTCCTGGGCGACTGGGGTTTCCTATTCGAGCCCGTTGTGTGATCAGTGCGACCCACTTATTCCACATAGCATCAGTTGCATGATGTGTACCGGGGACCCTCCCTCTGAACATCCAGCCTAGCACCGGCAGTCGGGGTGCCAGGAGGAGCTGTGCTTCAGTGCCGATCACTTCCAAAGCAGCTCGAACCCCTGCATATGCTGCCAATATCTCTTTTTCAGTTGGAGTATAGCGGGCCTCGGATCCTCTGTATCCACAACTCCAGAACCCTAGGGGTCGACCTCGAGTCTCCCCTGGTGCTTTCTGCCAGAGGCTCCAGGTAGGGCCATTCTCCCCGGCTGCGGTATAGAGCACATTTTTTACCTCTTGCCCTGCCCGGACTGGCCCCAGGGCTACTGCATGAACTATCTCCCGTTTAATTTGTTCAAAAGCTTGTCGTTGCTCAGGGCCCCATTTGAAATCGTTCTTCTTCCGGGTCACTTGATAGAGAGGGTTTACAATCAGACTGTAATTTGGAATGTGCATTCTCCAAAAACCCACGACGCCTAAGAAAGCTTGTGTTTCCTTTTTGCTAGTTGGTGGAGACATGGCTGTTATTTTGTTGATCACATCCATTGGGATCTGACGACGTCCATCTTGCCATTTTATTCCTAAAAACTGGATCTCCTGTGCAGGTCCCTTGACCTTACTTTGTTTTATGGCAAAACCGGCCTTCAGCAGGATTTGGACTATTTCCTTCCCTTTTTCAAAAACTTCTCCTGCTGTGTTGCCCCACACGATGATATCATCAATGTATTGCAGGTGTTCTGGAGCTCCACCCTGTTCTAGTGCAGTCTGGATTAGTCCATGGCAAATGGTAGGGCTGTGTTTCCACCCCTGGGGCAGTCGGTTCCAGGTGTACTGAACGCCCCTCCACGTGAAAGCAAACTGTGGCCTGCACTCCGCTGCCAAAGGGATTGAGAAAAACGCATTAGCAATATCAATTGTGGCATACCACTTGGCTGCCTTTGACTCCAGTTCCTATTGAAGTTCTAGCATGTCTGGCACAGCAGCACTCAGCGGTGGCGTGACTTCATTTAGGCCACAATAGTCTACTGTTAGTCTCCACTCTCCATTAGACTTCCGCACTGGCCATATGGGACTGTTAAAGGGTGAGCGGGTCTTGCTGATCACTCCTTGGCTCTCCAGTCGACGAATCAGCTCATGAATGGGAATCAGGGAGTCTCGGTTGGTGCGATATTGCCGCCGGTGCACTGTGGTGGTAGCGATCGGCACTTGTTGGTCTTCGACCTTTAGCAACCCCACAACAGAGGGGTCCTCCGAAAGACCAGGCAAGGTGGACAGCTGTTTAATTTCCTCCATCTCCAAGGCAGCTATACCAAAAGCCCACCTGTACCCTTTTGGGTCCTTGAAATACCCTCTCCTGAGGTAGTCTATGCCAAGGATGCATGGAGCATCTGGGCCAGTCACAATGGGGTGCTTCTGCCACCCATTCCCAGTTAGACTCACTTCAGCTTCCAATACAGTTAGCTGTTGGGATCCCCCCGTCACCCCAGAAATACAGATGGGTTCTGTCCCTATATATCTTGATGGCATTAGGGTACACTGTGCACCGGTGTCTACCAGAGCCTTATACTTCTGTGGGTCTGACGTGCCAGGCCACCGAATCCACACAGTCCAGTAAACCCGGTTGTCCCTTTCCTCCCCCTGGCTGGAGGCAGGGCCCCTCTAATCCTCATCACAGTACTCATTTCTCATTTCTTGTACGTACGAGTCAGAAGTTTCTTCATTAAGATCAAGAGTAAGATCAGCCCTTCTACTCTCTCTGGGGAACTGCCCGCTGGAAACTGGAGCAGCAATTTTCCTGAAAGAACCTCTTTCTGTGATTGTTTTCCCTTGCAATTCACGTACCCGTGCCCCTAGGGCTGCAGTAGGTTTCCCATCCCACTTCCTCATGTCCTCTCCGTGGTCACGCAGATAAAACCATAGGGTGCCCCGTGGTGTGTACCCTTTATATTCTCTCTCTTGAGCAAAAGAACGCTTACTTCTAATAGCCGAGATACTGGTCCGTACAGGTGAGGAGTAGGACCTATCCTCTCTGAGTTGCTGGATCTCCCAGGACAGTTTCTCCACAGCCGAGATGAGGGAGGAAGAAAGACTTTCCTCGTATTGCCGGAGTTGACTAGCCAATTCATCCACTGTTTGTTCCTCTCCATCTTTCCAGGTTATCACTGCCAATGAGTTGGCGTATGACGATGGTGAGCTCCTTATAAACTTCCGCCACATGGGTCGTGTGCACTTGACTTCGTCTGGGTCTTTGGATAGTTGTTCATTGTTCAGGTCATCATAAATCACCTCCAGCCCAGCTAATTCTCTCAGAAACTGGATACCCTTCTCCATGGTGGCCCATTTGCTTGGGCGACATATGACATCTTCCTTAAAGGGATACCTTTTCTTCACGCTTGACAAGAGTCGCCTCCAAAGGCTGAGGATACGTGTCCCTTTTCCAATTGCTTTATCAATGCCCCCTTCCCTAGAAAGGGATCCCAGCTGCTTGGCTTCCCTACCCTCTAATTCCAGGCTACTGGCCCCATTATCCCAGCATCGGAGCAGCCAGGTGACAATGTGCTCACCTGGACGACGGCTGAAATCTTTTCGTATATCTCGCAGCTCACTCAGGGATAGAGATCGGGTGGTCACTGCCTCGTTTATGAGTTCTTCCTCTTCCTCCTCCCTGGTCAGCGGCCGGCTCTCCTCCTCCCGTTCTCGTGATGGCCCTTCTCCAGGGTATTCGTACAGTTCTTCCTCCGGTTCCCTTTTAGAAGAAGCTTCTTCCTCCCTTACTAAACGAGCCGACTTCCGCTTCCAAAATTTCTTCTTGTGTACAGGGGCAACTGATACCGGCACAGGCTGGTTCTTTGGTTCAGCCACAGGGCTTGTTGCCGGGGTTGGAGTGGCCGCAGTGCATGTCGCCGGGGTTGGAGTGGCCGCAGTGCAAGTGCATGTCACCGGAGTCTGAGTGGCTGCAGGGCCTGTTGCCGGGGTTGGAGTGACCGCAGTGCATGTTACCAGGGTTGGAGTGGCTGCAGGGCCTGTCGCCGGGGTTGGAGTGGCTGCAGTGCATGTCGCCGGGGTTGGAGTGGCCGCAGGGCAAGTGCATGTCACCGGAGTCTGAATGGCCGCAGGGCCTGTTGCCGGGGTTGGAGTGGCCGCAGGGCCTGTTGTTTTACTGTCAGAGCCAGAGACCTTCTCTTCCCTTTGAGGGCACTGAATGGTGTTGAACAGGGCTCAGTAGGCATGGGCCAGGCCCCAGCACGTTGCAATGAGCTGCATCTCTCTGGAGTTGCCGGGGTGACAGCATACTTTTTCCAAATATTCTACTAACTTTTCAGGATTCTGCACTTGCTCAGGGGTGAAGTTCCGAAACACTGGGGGTGCCCATTGGCCTAGGTACTTGCCCATCCTGTCCCACACACCCTGCCACTCATAATTATTCAGCCTTGGGGCAGATCTCTGGATGATATTCTTAAATTGCTTACCAACTTTAGACAAAACCGAAACAATATTCCCAAGAAGTATTAATAGAAGTATCTTAACTGCCCAAGGATGTTCAAAATACTGAAAAATTACTGTAATGAAGGAGGAAACATTATAGAAGAAGGTAGTGACCCTGCCATTCTGTATTTCCTCCGTAAAAAAACTCTCAGAAAAGTTACTGCAATTGCTAGTTGTCTCCACGAAATGGTCTCCGTGGTACAGTAACGGCTTCATTGCGAAGTTTACATACCACACTAATGTCAAGGTCAATGTTCTAAAAACAAACCTCACAAGCGAGACATTACTATTCACTGCAAACTGCAAAACCCAACACCAATCTTTAACATGTACAGCAGGAAAAAGAGCGCGATACAGATTATACAAATCAATATCGAGAACAGAGAAACCAACATTGTGACCCACAACTACTAACAGATATAAGTTCTTTAATACACTCCGGTTAACCTGTTATTATCTCAAACCCTTCGTGCCCCACGTTGGGCGCCAAATGTACTGTCATGGTTTAATTTCAGTCGGCAACTAAGCACCACGCAGCTGTTCACTCACTCCCCCCCACCCGGTGGGATGGGGGAGAGAATTGGAAGAGCACAAGTTAGAAAAACTCGTGGGTTGAGATAAAAACAGTTTAATAATTGAAATAAAATGATAATAATATGATGATAATAATACTAATACACAAAGCAAGTGATGCACAGTACAATTGCTCACCACCTGCCGACCGATGCCCAGCCAGTGCCCGAGCAGCGGCCCCCCCGGCCAGCTTTCCCCAGTTTATGTACTGAGCATGACGTCCCATGGTATGGAATGTCCCTTTGGCCAGTTTGGCTGTGCCCCCTCCCAGCTTCTTGTGCACCTCCAGCCTTCTCAGTCGGTAGAACATGGGAAGCTGAAAAGTCCTTGGCTGGTGTAAGCATTACCTAGCAACAACTAAAACATCGGTGCGTTATCAACTTTGTTCTCATCCTAAATCCAAAACACTGTACCAGCTACTAGAAAAGAAATTAACTCTATCCCTGCCGAAACCAGGACAACATACTAGAGGTACCTCACTGGAGATTTAGTGTATTAAAGTTTTACGGTACAACTGAGCAAGTAGCTTGTGACTTCAGGGAAGCAAATGGAGAACTACAACATTATAGCCATATCCCTGTTAAAGACATAGGCTCCAACTCAAAACAAATTTTTCATCACAATAATTCAGGTAAAGGTGTTTCTCTATACTGTTGGTATTGCCAAAATGAGATATAAGATGTGCAACTTACACTTTTGGGCATGAAATACAGATAAAATACCTAAACAATCTATACATCAAAAAGTGTGGTAATAATTTAACATAGCTATTATACAAGTTGAGTGTTTGCTTTGTTCAGCACTGACCTATCTACCAGTCAAAATAAACTGATTTTTTATAGTCTAACTGTCAGCGGCATTCATGCTCCTCAAACTGCATAATATCAGAACTGTACTGTCAGATAGCTATTAATCTACTCAGCAACATTAAGGCTTTTTTCTAAAAACCTGGCTGATGCTTATTTTTAGCTGATCCAATTATTTTCACAACCTAAGCTCTCTCTCTCTCTCTCTCTCCCCCCCTCTCTGGGCTGGGTGTCAGCAAAGCACAATTTCAGTTTTCTTGTCTCCTAGCTTTTGCATCAAACAACTATGAATTGATGAAAAGTATCCCTTTTCTGTAGCGTTCCTCTCTGATGCTAGTATTCAGCTGTTCATCCTCTGCGATGAACTTCCTATCATACTGTGCAATAATACAAGTGTAACAAGGATGCTAACATTTTCCGAAGAGGCTACATCAGAAATTGGCGCCTTAGTTAATGATATTTGAATGAAAAGAAACTCCCCCCTAGACTTGTGAAAAATAACATATTCCCTATTCCTCTCACCAAATAAATAAATACATAAAAATGAGAGAACTGACACTGAGACTGGAATGTAGCAGTTGGAAAATGAAAGTAAGTGGGATGATGCTGATATACTGGAATTAGAAATTGAGGAGCTGAAGTGATATGGGAGATCCAGGATAATGCATGGTTGGTTGCATGGGATGATACCGGAGGAGAAGAAACCAGAGTAGTCCTGGCACGTAAGGTATTAATTGCTTTACCCTGGGCAATCCTACTTCTCCCCGCTAAGTAGAGGAGAGTAGTGAGAGAAGAGGAGCGACTTAGCAGTAACCTGACATGGCCGCTGCTGTCCTTTTCCTCCCTCACAACCCATTGGAAGGAACAGTGAAGTGACAACCAGGAGGGCTCAGAATGTGGCTTGACTTAGCTGCTTTACTCAGAGAGTGGGGACCCTCCAGAAGCACTGTTGAAGCCACCACCGTGGTGTGTGTGTGTGTGTGTGTGGATGTCTTCAATCTTCAGGGAGTATTGAGAATCTGTGCTCAGACTGGACCAGCATTGCAAGCCTCGGTATCTAGGAATGCTAATGTAGATTTACTTTTTGAATATTCTCATCTGATTCTGACTTACTTAAAATATAAATGAGGCAGGCTAAGCTAGAGATAATCTAGATTTTCCAACTCATTGCTGCTCCTTCCCACAAACTTTACAAGTAGTAATCAATAGGTATATCATTATTAGACCAACCTTAAGACACAAAATGTTGGAAATAGTTTTTCTTAAATTGCAAATGAAAATATGCCTAAACGAGGCTTGTCTTCAAAAAAGTTGCATGGAAATTCATCCAGTTCATCAACAGCATGTAAAAATCATCAGTTACTTACTTCTGAGAGCTGAGCAAAAATAAAACTCTGATCCAACAAACTTCTTAGTCTTCTACGAAAGTCTGCATTCTCGGCAGCTCAGTTGTGAGAGAGAAGAATGATTTCATGGGAAGAGCATGCTTACTAGACCCTGTACTGTAACCCAGAACATCTGCAATAGCAAAGGAATAGAAAACTGGAAGACCTGTATCTCCAGTTCCTGTTAGCCTTAGGATAAGACGTAAACAACAACAGGCACAGTAAGGTCACATACGCATTACTTTGCATTTTCTGTATATTTTAGTACAATTTCATGACCCACTGAAAATATCCAATACCAGTGACTAAATATCAAATTTTGCTACTTAGTAATCTCTAATTAATATTTTGCTTTGTTCTCCTTGCAGTATGTTTTCATCGTAAAGACATGAGTCATCAATAGTTAGTGGTCTGGGATAGATCTGAATATCTGATAATGGAATAAATCTGGCAAGTAAAGTAGTAAAAAGAACCTATGAAAAAAAATTAAATCTAAGTATAGAACTCAATTTGATGTTTAGGGAGGACAGGAATCCTGAGGCTATTTGAAATGTGAAAGAGTTTCTTCCTTCTTTCTTTCTCTCTGTCTCTCTGCTGCTGTAGCTGCAGTGTATGTAGAGAGAGTAGTACAACTAGTAGGTTTGTTATTTCACATACTAATATATGTAACTACAATAAATATATGCTATATTATTTTATATTCAGAAGCCCTCTTGACCACTGGGAAAACTCTGAAGATCATACAGATAGATAAAAATATTATCCTTTTGAGAACTCTGACTATATGTACTTGGTACACCCAAACATATGGTGATTAAGTATGACAAATCATACTTGTAATAGATTTTTTTTTTCTTTTTGCAACCTATTTAGTTCCTGTGAAAGGCACCAAATGGACAGCCCTCAAATCCTGAGACTTGCATTATTCACATTAGAAAAAAGCTACCCCAATTTCCCACCAGCGTATATAATCGCTGCCATTGAACTACTATTTGTGACGGTAAGACAACAGCATAGTCTGTATACCCCATTCAGCGCTCCCTGTTTCTACCAATAGTGCAAACTAGCGTGCCAATTGTGGCATTAGCTTTTGTGGATATAACAACCTGTCAATTAGGAAATGAATTAACCAGTGCACTACACAATAATCATCATCATAACTCTCAGTCCCTGCTAAGCTGAGCTATTTTCAAACCGGCAAATCAGAGCCTCTGATCTAGAGCTGTGTGCCATACAGATACCCCAAATTTGTTCATTTGATCATGCTTTTATACTTTACTGCAGCATTAAAATAGAATATATTCAGATCTTGTTATTCCTTTTACCATTTCACTGGTGTGACACTGATGGCTGCAGGTAATGAACAAACACAATACACAATAAGGGTGACAATCAAGACATCACTTCTCTTCATTAAATAACCTTGGCAATGGATTATTAAACTCGCCAATTTCAGCTGGTTATAAAAATATACAGAACATGTTTGAAGATAGCATCTTTAAACTTGTAACAAGCAACCTGGAACTGATTGTTTTGGTTATTAGAAGTAGCTGACTTTGACCATCCTTAGAGTAGTTTTTCAATGGTACGCTGGAGCCACATTATTACCATAACTACTGTAATCATCATGACAGTAATGATTACGCTGAAACCTAAATGTGTGAAATTAAGCCACTAACAACTGTAAATATGTCCAGCAATGAAGTCAATGAAAGGTCATTACACTACGTACAACTCAATTCATAGAAACCTAGCGAGGACGTTGTATTCAGATGATACAGGGCTGGAAGATTCGTATTGTGTCTGTATGCTGGCTTCTTTGGTGATTTCATGAAGAATGAATGATCATAATAAAGTATCATACCAAATGTTCTCTAGGTCTCAAGTTATTATACCGTATGAAAAAAGCACACCACTTTTTACTTGCAATCAAACTACTGAGCTAATTCACTCTTGTAAGGAAAGGTGAAATTACAATATGGTAAGTCAATCCAGTATGACAAGTGCACATATGTTTATATGTAAATTTAATCCACTTGGATCCTCATACACAATCAGAACAGGATATTTCATTAAAATGTCAGCACTTCCAAATTGAAAAACAGTAAACTCTGAAGGTGGTGGGGCAGAGTTTCAGTTTGAAAGGGTCGATCTACATTAGATGCAATTTTGCATTTGGTTCCAAATAAAGCCAAAGAGTACAAAGAATAAAAAAATACAATACAGGAGAAGAAGAAATAGTTTTCTAAGTATGATGTAACTTTCAGGAGTAGGTATAAATCTACAGAGAATGCCTGGTCTGTTTTTGTTTTACTGTTATAGTCTTTCCTTCCTTCGGGAGAGACAGGGCAATAGATACAGAATATGTTTTATTAAACATAAAATACCGGAAGCCAGAATGTGCTTTACAAGTATAAACGACTAGATCCTCCTGACCATGACACTTAAAATCCTATTAGTCAAAGACATCATACTGAGGAGCTTAAATATGACTTAAGGAGATGTTGGTGAGACCATCCTGACAAAGTTTGAAAAAAGAGAAAGATGTATAGGAGAAACCCTGACAGAATTCAAATATAATATGAACATGGGTAGATGTAAAGCTCAGATGTAAAGCAAATACATAAGAAGAAGAACTGCAAGGAATTAGAGGAGAAAGGAAAGCAGTTTTCAGTAATGAGGGCTGAAATATCCTGAATAATAGAAAATATAGAAAATAATGGGAATGACAGAGACAAGGCAAACAAAGGTTATTGAAGCCAGCCAAGGTTCAGCATGAACAGCACTGTATTGGGTTTTATGAATGTGGCAAGACCCAAGCTTATTCCTGCAGTAGTTGGAAGTCTCTGTACCTCGCTGTCAGAACCAAACCCACCTGTGCTGGTCTTGGGAGCAATGCATTTATGTCCCTACGATGCTGTGTCTGCACTTAATAAGCTCTGCTGATCCTGAATCAGCTGTGCAAGGAAACAACTTTGTGTCTCTGATATGGTCAATCTGGCACTCAGATAAATAACTGGGAGTTGACTGAACTTCAGTGTCAAAGATAGGATGACTACACATAGACATAAACAAGTAAGAAGCTAGTGAAGCATACAAAGGAGAAAGGTGATAGAAAGCAAAAACCAAGAGAAACTACTGACAGAAGCAATAGTATGAGCAGATTGGAGGAGGTGGTCTGATGGAATTTTTAAATGTTTAAGTACCACCCAGAATATGTTACTAAGCTTATAAAGAATGAGGGCTGAATTCATACTTTCATATTAAAAATATATACCAGAAATAGTGTACAAATGCTGCAGTTCTGGTTGAAACTTCTTTTTGCAATAATTCACTTTTAAGCAAATAACTTATGAGTTTGAGGGTAAAATAAATACTCCAGCAGGCCACTGTGCAATGGCAATGGCTAATCATTCAACAGGCTGAACCGGAAGAATGTCTCCTACACTGAGATACACTGCAATGTGGATCAGTCTACTGAAGGTAATGATGATCTCTTGGACTTGAAGATTTCAAAACAGATGACAAAAACGTTACAAAGTGTACAATGAAAAATAATGCTGTAAAAGCAATCACTCTGTATCATCCAGAATTCAACAGTAAATAAAACCAGAGTATTTCATTTATTTTCCTAGTAAGCTAAGCCTTCTTCACTCCTGACAAAATTCAAACATATATTAAAATGTGTTCTTTCCATTCTATAGAAGAGATATTATACAAGCCTGTATGTATTTCTTCTTCATCCATGAAAAAGCAACTTACTTTATCTTGTGGTTGCACTTCTCTTTCGTATTCTGTTTCTTTGATTCCCCACAGTGAGGTTTCTCAAAGTCTAAGTGAGGACTATCCCAAATTCCAGGGAAATATAGGTAGTTTCAGACAGAGGTACTGAAAGCTTGTGCCTAGGACCTTTGCTCCCGGTACCATCTGATGACAGAAATCTCAGGGTTTATTGTTAAAAAAAGAAAGAAAAAAGAAAAGAAAAAAAAAATCAGTCCTCATTGTCACAATTGAGGAAAAAACCCAAGAGAAAAAAAACCTTGACAAAAAACCCCAAGAAATGTAACTGATGCAAAAAGAAGTCATGCTGGAGGGCTGGATACAACCCTTACTACAACCCTTACTTGCATGCTTATATATCTTACTGTGTTACCCTTACTATAACTTACAAAAGTAAATATCTCATTTGTCTTAACAGAATTTGATTTTTTTCCTTTAAAAAGGAAGGTGTCTGCTGATACTGCAGTAGGTGACACCCCTGTTTCTAGTTCAGTCTCACTGTTGTCACAGCACTACAAATTCCACTACGGATACAAACCCTGCACTTAAGCAGGTTGGTGCTGAAACCTCCTCCTGGAGGAGTTCCAGTTCACTTGATTATACATGAACACATATCTTTAAAGCCGAGTCTCAGCTGAAGCAAAGAGGGTTGTGATGGTGATCTCCAACCTACAACATGGAAGAATCTTCCTACTTCCGTTTCAAACATGAGAAAGACATAGCACAGGGTCCATCAATGGTCTTAGCAGATTTTAGAGAGGATTCACTGGGAGCTGGAAAAAATTTAGAGGAAGGTGAAAGGGAAGGTAAAACAAGTCAAATCTCTTGAGGGTGTGGAGGAAAAAAGTAATTACCATCTTTGAATCCTTAAACACTTTCCCTGGTTTCTTCATTACCTGTAATAAAATGGATGCTGTAACCAAGAAATAATTGCCATTGACAGTTGCTCGTTACTTATTCTGTCTTGCTCTTTTTCTGTCTGGCAGTTTAATTTTTACCATTGTCAGCTCTGATACTGAGGAGTAATTAGCAAAATTCACTTTGATCTGACCTCTAGTGAGGGAGAATGTAACCAGTTCTCCTCAGTAGCAGGGAAAATGGACTCTCAGATAAGCTGGTGAAGTGTTCGGCAGTACTAGAATGGACACTGCATTTTGACTTATCTTCAGAGATTTGGAATTATTCTGATGACATGAGCAGAGAGATTAGGTCAGTTGTAGGCTAAATTTTTTGCAAATTAGAGGGATTTCAGAGAAGGAAAAAATATTCAAGCACTGGAGAGATTGAAATCTAATTGAATATTCTATAAAATTGCATATTTAAATTTTAACTAAAGGCTAATTTTAACTTACACTAATGCAGCTACCCAGAGGAGTGTTAGTCCAGTCTTCCATGATACGTATCTTCAACAAAGATTCTCACAGATAAGGATACATAAGAAAAAGAATAGGAAACACTACAGCCTTTTTATCTCTGTGGATTGAGGAGTGGCTGAAGAAGGAGCAAGCAAGGCTGTGACTTTCTCCACCTCTAGTGCACAAATTAGTAGCAAGGGGCTAGTACGAGGGGAGCATATGAAAGTGGGTTGTGTGTTGTATAGGCCATAATACCTTAGGGACTCCAGAAAGAAGGGAAGTTTAGGAAAAAGAAGTGAGACACCTCTCATGATGATTCAATTTCTTACTACTCCCTGCATAAATTTCCTGAAGAGAA
Source organism: Aptenodytes patagonicus (assembly GCF_965638725.1). NCBI lineage: Eukaryota > Metazoa > Chordata > Aves > Sphenisciformes > Spheniscidae > Aptenodytes > Aptenodytes patagonicus. The sequence continues at coordinate 38,726,880 of NC_134952.1, forward strand.
ACAGACATGTTTAAACGGAAGGTGTTTTAGAGGGGATACAGCAAAAGGCTATGAGATGAATCGACTAAATCCTATAGACAAAGAAAAGGAAAACTATGTTAATGACATTCTGTGACTGTTGCTTGGGTGGACAGTAGCACCTCATCCTACCTCCACTAGAATCAAGGAGGCTGGTTGCAGAATAAGGTATTACACTACATTGAGGAAGAGGAGTTTTTTTCCAGTGAGATTATGCTACATCACCTGAGATGTTTAATAACTAGACTAGACTAAACATTTAAGGCACATTATGGAATTTTGCTATAGCAGAAAGAAGACAAGTTTTCCATTGTGATTTACTATGCCTAATGCAAAGCTTCAGATGCTAAGTGCATTACATGTAAATATTAGCAGCTCAAGCTGATAGATTTATGGAGAGCAATTAATCTAAATGATGGCTAATCGTATTGCCCTTGTTTTGTGAGGGCCTACATATGTCACCCACCAGGCAATGAAAAAGGACGTTGAATAAATTTAACTTACAAGAAGTAGCTGAGAGGAACCCCTTCTTTTCTTAGATGCTTTATGTTGTGGCTATCAAAGGGTAGGTACTGCCTACATTCTGTGTATCTATCTTCTTTCTAGCTGTCTGTAAGCAGAAGCTTTGATCAAAACAAAGTGAAGAACAAGTATTTTATTAAATACTTTAACATTAAACTTCTTTTATAATATGAATTCTCCCTGTATCATTTGTGAGTTGTTAAATACAGCCTCAGTCTTTATGTAACTGTCATCTAAGCCAATTATATTTTAGTCACTATAAGACTTTTGTGCTGACGATCTCCAGATCTGACTGAGAATTAATTTGGTTAGAATAAGATGGTCATTTTAAGCAATGTATAGACTTTTTAAAAACACCAAAGACTCATACTGTCATAACAAAGAACTAACCTAATCTTTGCCCCTGTATTACTGAAGAGACAAGTAGACAGTTCCCAGTAGGATTTCATTGAGGCAATACAGGTCTTGTTGCAATACCTTTATTTTAAAAAGTCTTGATACATCAGTTTTTAAAATGCATCATTCTTCAAAACCACACAAAAGCCACCACTTCAAAAGCCTCCGATTAATCTGAACACAATCAAGGGCATGTGAGATAGCTGCCATTTAGTTCAGTCAAAGCAATCCATGCCAACTGCAATAAACCCATCAAACTGTCATAGAGTCAAGCTGTGAGAAAAAGACTGGTGATTACATGCAATAGTTTCCTTCAGTGGTTTTATAATTTCAATTTTTGTAACATTTCAAGAGTTTCAATACTTATAGTAGCAAACCTTTAGTACAGAATATTTTCCCTGGGAGTAACTATCAACAACTTAGCCTATTGGTTTTTTCCCCATCACTGAATCAAGCATATAAGCTCATCAGACAAGAAATATTGTGATTACAGTTGTATATAAATTATTTAAAGAGATTCAGCCAATCAAAACAGATATTTAAGTACCTATTTTCTTTGATATGTGCATATAACTCCCATTAAAGGGACACAGTCATGGTTGAGAAGCCTGAAATTGAACCTATACCTAAAATTAAAATTACATTTTTTCCTTCACCCTGAAAGCCTTCTGTCCTTCAACAATGACCCTCTGGACAACAAAAAAGGAGACCTAATGCGCATATCCTGAGATGCAAGATGTAAAGTGAAAAATACGATGTGCTCATTATGATGATCAAGAAGCACAGAGAAGAATGACACCCAAGATTAAGGAAATGTAAGACAAACTATTTAAATTGTCCTTCCAAAAACACTGCATTATTTATGAGAATCCTTCAGGCAGATGGAATGTTGGAACCTCAAGGTGTGTTTTCCTCCCCACAGATATATTTTATGCAGCACAAATGCTGTTGGGAACTTCATCAGCACACTGCAAAGAGTATACCACATAGCGAGGGATGGAGGGGCACAACTTTGTGATTCTCTGCTCTACAAAGCTCTTGGATTAGCAGTATGTTCAAACGAAAGTCACTGTCAGATTTCATAGCAATAAAAAACCAGTAGGGATGAAAGAGTTTATGAGCTTTGCCCAGACTGTATCTTGCTGGAATTATTATTCAGCTGACTAAAATACTTGCTGTCTCAACCTTGAATACCAGTGGCTATGCCAGACCACTGATCTATGTTCTTGATGTTAGCACATCTATGTAGACTTAAAATGCCAGATTCCATTTCCATCAGACACCACTCTCTTCCCTACCTTTAATATGGTTTACTAGGACATTATTCATGTTCTGTAGTAAGGTCTATGAATGGACACTTAGGAAAAAAAGCAATTTTTTTTTTTCTGATGTGAAGTTTTTAACAGAAAAAATATTTTCTGATGAGTTTGAGGGGAAAAAGAAAGATTTCTAAAGATTAAGGCTGTGTGGCCCTAAGATGGTTGGACTATGGCCTGCTAGGACGTAAGCAGACACTCAGCTGAAGCTGATGTTTTCATTCTGTTGAGCACTTCTGTGCTGGTGAGGGTTATAGCAGAAGGATATCTTACAAAATGGGAAGAGCAGATAAAAAAATACCCAAAAGTATTACTGAGAGTAAGGATAGTTATACTCATCAGGCACTTCAATACCAATTTAATTCCATTGCTTTCAACCACATTGCTGAACAATAGTCACAGAGGAAGAAAGCTGTTGTTCCAAGTGTAGTTCTGGGTGGGTGAGGGTAGGGATGGTGAGAGAATTTGCTGGGTCTAAAAAGGTCAGACATTTATGAATGTAGAAAAGAGAAAGAGCACAAGACAAACCCACCACTTTCAGATCGTTCATAATGAGCAGTGGTATTATTTAATGAAAGCAGTAACTTCTCAGAATCATATAACATTACCATGTGAACAACAATTAGCTGAAAGCGTAGCAAGTGCCATATGGATGTCACTAACATTGTGAAAAAGGGTGAGATAGAAGTGAGAAGGTAGTACACATATCCAAGTACTTCCATATAAGCAGGCTTAATAATTTCCATATCTGAATTAACTGCCTCCTTCTGGACCTTGGTAAATATTACATTAAAGCTTTGTTTTGCTTATAGCATGTCTTTTTCATTCTTTTTTTGCCCTTGCTATTATTTTCCTTGCTTATAAAAGCATAACCAGATCATGATATTTCTACTAGGGTTCAGAAATATGTGTGAAGCATTAGAAAAAGAACCTGTAAGTGAATTATTTTTGAGTGGGATGAGGAATGTGATAAAGAACTCCTTAAAAATATGCTTTAAATTGACCTTTGAATCTTGTTCAAGTTTCTGTCTTGTATTTTTAATTTGTGATAACTGTTTTCTCTTTTTATATTTATCAGTTTTCCTAAGGGTTTCACACTTTCAAAACATTAATCCCTGTGATTCAGATACTGCTGTTATCATTTTGCAGAGTGTCATTATACAATATTGTTTAACATTTACATTGAAGAAAAAAACATTGTGTAATAATTTAAAGAAGGCTATTTAGAATTTGCATATTCTTTCTCTTCCCTTTCCCATTTTCCATTATATTCTATTTTAGTGATGATTTACAATCAGCTCCTTCTTTGGGAACATCTCCTTCTACTAATTAATGTAAAATATGAAAATATTGACTTTACTTGCCAAAGGATTAATAAATTAACAAAGAGCTGACGTCTGGGTCCTTTTATTATTTGGCAAAAAAGCTTTGATGAGAAGAATCCTGTATAATAAAGATACAACTTTTTCTAGTTTCTTAACATTTTAAAGCAATTACACTCAAGACTGGCTCAGTATGAAACCATTTATTTTAAACTATCTAACTAAATCAGAATTTAAGGGGAAGGAATGAAAAAATAGAACATTACCTGATTTTTACTGCATTATATGAGTACGATTTGATAAAGTTAGTTTCCCACTTCAGAGTTCTGACCTTAACATGTAAATAACTTTTTCAACGATGCAGCTATTTTAGTTCTCATTGCTTTTCATTCAGCATAAGCATTTTTAATCTCCTCAAAATTTTGGAAAAAAAAGCACATGCCCTTTATATATTTTGCAAATAAATAAACATCACTTAACGTTTATCGAAAATATGTAGTTGTAGATACCCTTTACAGATAAGTGTTCTTATTAACTATGTCTTAAAAACTGACCAAAGTAAGATTTTATCAATTTTCCAGTTCTCAATACAGAAATTCTGGAATCTTAAAGTACATAAAAAAAAGAACAAAGAGTAACTAATTGGCATAACATACTCATATTATATACGTAACCTCATAATAATAATATACAATACTTTCTATAAAGTCCTATAGAATTCGCTTTAGAAACTGCTCAGAGGCAGTTCTGAAGAGCAAAGGAGTCCAGGAAGGCTCAAGAATCTTCAAGAAGGAAATCTTAAAGGCATGGGAGCAGGCCGTCCCCATGTGCTGAAAGACAAGCCAGCGGGGAAGATGACTGGCCTGGCTGAACAGAGAGCTTGGGCTGGAACTGAGGGAAAAAAGGAGAGTTTATGACCTTTGGAAGAAGGAGTAGGCAACTCAGGAGGACCACAAGGATGTCGTGAGGTTATGCAGGGAGAAAATTAGAAGGGCCAAGGCCCAGCTAGAACTTAATCTGGCTACTGCCATAAAAGACAATAAGAAATGTTTCTATAAATACATTAGCAACAAAAGGAGGTCTAAGGAGAATCTCCATCCTTTATTGGATGCGGGGGGAAACATAGTGACAAAGGATGAGGAAAAGGCTGAGGTACTTAATGCCTTCTTTGCCTCAGTCTTTAATAGTAAGACCAGTTGTTCTCGGGGTAGCCAGCCCTCTGAGCTGGAAGACAGGGATGGGGAGCAGAATGAAGCCCCCATAATCCAAGGGCAAATGGTTAGCGACCTGCTACACCACTTAGACACACACAAGTCTATGGGGCTGGATGGGATCCACCCAAGGGTACTGAGGGAGCTGGCGGAAGTGCTCACCAAGCCACTTTCCATCATTTATCAGCAGTCCTGGTTAACCGGGGAGGTCTCAGTTGACTGGAGGTTAGCAAATGTGACGACCATCTACAAGAAGGGCCGGAAGGAGGATCCAGGAAACTACAGGCCTGTCAGTCTGACCTCGGTGCTGGGGAAGGTTATGGAGCAGATCATCTTGAGTGCCATCACACGGCACGTACAGGACAACCAGGTGATCAGGCCTAGTCAGCATGGGTTTACGAAATGCAGGTCCTTCTTGACTAACCTGATCTCCTTCTATGACAGAGTAACCTGCTTAGTGGATGAGGGAAAGGCTGTGGATGTGGTCTACCTGGACTGTAGTAAAGCCTTTGACACTGTTTCTCACAGCATTCTCCTGGTGAAACTGGCTGCTTGTGGCTTGGACAGGCGTACTCTTTGCTGGGTAAAAAACTGGCTGGACGGCCGGGCCCAGAGAGTTGCAGTGAATGGAGTTCAATCCAGTTGGCGGCCGGTCACGAGCGGTGTTCCCCAGGGCTCAGTACTGGGGCCAGTTGTGTTTAATATCTTTATCAATGATCTGGATGAGGGGATCGAGTGCACCCTCAGTAAGTTTGCAGACGACACCAAGTTGGGCGGGAGTGTTGATCTGCTCGAGGGTAGGAAGGCTCTGCAGAGGGATCTGGACAGGCTGGATCGATGGGCCCAGGCCAACTGTATGAGATTCAACAAGGCCAAGTGTCAGGTCCTGCACTTGGGCCACAACAACCCCATGCAACGCTACAGGCTTGGGGAGGAGTGGCTGGAAAGCTGCCTGGCAGAAAAGGACCTGGGGGTGTTGGTCGACAGCCCGCTGAACATGAGCCGGCAGTGTGCCCAGGCGGCCCAGAAGGCCAATGGCATCCTGGCCTGTATCAGTGTGGCCAGCAGGAGTAGGGAAGTGATCGTGCCCCTGTACTCGGCCCTGGTGAGGCCGCACCTCGAATACTGTGTTCAGTTTTGGGCCCCTCACTACAAGAAGGACGTTGAGGTGCTGGAGCGTGTCCAGAGAAGGGCAACGAGGCTGGTGAGGGGTCTGGAGAACAAGTCTGATGAGGAGCGGCTGAGGGAACTGGGGTTGTTCAGCCTGCAGAAAAGGAGGCTGAGGGGAGACCTCATCGCTCTCTACAACTACCTGAAAGGAGGTTGTAGCGAGGTGGGTGTCGGTCTCTTCTCCCAAGTAACAAGCGATAGGACGAGAGGAAATGGCCTCAAGTTGCGCTAGGGGAGGTTTAGATTGGATATGAGGAAAAATTTCTTTACTGAAAGAGTGGTGAAACATTGGCACAGGCTGCCCAGGGAAGTGGTTGAGTCCCCATCCCTGGAGGTATTTAAAAGATGTGTAGATGTGGTGCTTAGGGACATGGTTTAGTGGTGGACTTGGCAGTGTTAGGTTAACGGTTGGACTCGATGATCTCAAAGGTCTTTTCCAACCTAAACGAATCTGTGATTCTATGATTTTATAATAGGAGTAGCATTTTGTATGTGACTATCTGCATAAAATAAGTATTCTGTTACTGTCTCAAATGATTTTTTAAACCCCACTTTTTCAGGAACATCAAGTGCAAGAAATTTTCAAACAGCCAGTTGAAAAAAAATCTGTCAGACACAAACATGCTAAATTCTATTTACAGAGTATATGCTGATGTCAAGAAATCCCTTCCAGTTTGGTATCAGCACTTTATAGACTTATATGGTTCACACACTGGTTTGTTTTAGTGAGTTTCGACACTACCCGCTCAGAAATTCCCAACAGAAATTCATGTTGGGAAATATGAAGTGCAAGTCTCCAACATCTTTGACATTCCTTAATCATTCAACTTTGCATTAGGCAAATGAAACCAGGGTACATTTTACCAAATCATGTATGTTAAATTCTTAAATGGAGTGCACTCAGCTCTTCACACTATATGTGTGGATGACCACCAGCAGTGAAAGGCAGTGAAGAGTGAACCCCCGGGTCGCAGAGGAAAGGGGCTGGCAGCACGTAGACAGTTCTAGTTTTGTCTGACAAATATTTCCATAAGTTCAATTTCATATAATAGGTCTATGTAACACACTTTTAAAAATTATAAAAGAAAAAAAAATGGATGCCATATTGCAGGGAACACAGATAATTACGCAGCAAAACCAGCTGACTTCCTCCAAATGAACTGCAGGTGATTGTTACACCTTGCAAACCGATCGGGAGGTCTATCCATTTCATATTTGCTTGAGATATGCCAGTAATGAATAGCACAAGTGTTTTCGTAGAGTATCTTTCCCTTCACTAGAATCACAGTCTGCCTTTTATGGGAAAACTGGGTAAATAGTGAGAACAAAGAGGAAGTTGTCTTTTTATGAAGCACATTTTAATACGCATGGTACAGTGTGTTGGGTTGCTAGAAGTGCTTCTGCAGGAGGTGGCCACAGTGGGCTGCACTGGCTAACCTCTCCGGAGCCTGGATAAGAAGGTACAAATTAGAGCATTTCTACCCCTGGCTGTTCTAATCGAGGATGGCGCTGGAGCAGAACTGACCTCAGAATTAGGGATCTGTGACTAGCTTTCTGTCCTGATGAAAGGGATTATGTGACATGGATGCTCATGATAGCAGGGGACTGGGCTTAATGGCAGGAAGCTAAAAATCTGACCACCCAATGGGGCCTGTGCCTGTCCATCTTTAGACGGCAAGAGAGGCTATCTAAAGAAAACCTGTGAAAATGCTTTGTATAAGCACAGTATGATTATACGATTTAAAAATGATTATAGCTGCTGTCCTACAATGTTATGCATTGAGACAGGTCTCTGAGCAATTTTTGCCCATTAAAAGCTGTCTTTATCGATGTCACTTCAGAACCCAAGCCTAAGTTTGTAAAATTTTGACAATGCTGTCTTGAAGGTCTTTTAAATATTATTTATTTTAAATTAAAACATCTTAATATTTATTTTCACTATAATGAGTGTGCTGTGTTTACCTTTGTTAAAGAAGATTTGTGCTCCTTTAATAACATACTGTGAAAACCTGTGGTCTAATTTATCTCTGGATACAACTTCTCTGACTGCAGATAGGATAATATTTGCTACCATGCATACATGCAAGACATCAGGAGTGACAGTGGTTTTAAGAAACCAAAAAATTCACAGAAAATATGGGTCATCTGGTTAATTTGTTCATAGTGCCACTGGAATAGAAGCACAACAAACACAATTACTTTTGATATAATTTTGCAGCCTGGAACACTTCATATAGAAAGGAAGTAAGTTCAAAACATGATTTCTATCAAAAAATAAATGTACATTTTCTTTACTTCTTCCTTGCATTGTCATATTTTCTTTGACAAAAAAGGTGCTTCCAGTTTTGGAACAGAACAATGTGGAAAGAAAACTACCTTTAGAGGCAGATTATGCTGAGAGGGGAGCACCTGGTCCCATAGCTGAGAGGAAATACTCCTGCCCCAGGAATGGACCTTGCCCCACACGTCACTCCTCGCCGCCTCCCTGATTGTCCTGGTGCCGAGGGACCTGCCCGAGTGGCCCCCACCAGCTACACCTGCTCAGCGCCTACCATCAGCGGCCCCACTCTGCTCACCCTGGCTGGGCCCACTATTTCTACTACCATTAAAAGAGCATGGAAATAGTGGAAAATTTGTATACTGCAGCCAGCTTAGTAGTGGTGTCAGCCCAGCAATATTAGAAAAATCCTCACTGAAGTTAAAGTGGATCCTCTCCAATATAGCCTTCGTGAAGTATGGTGATAAAAACCTGTTCCTGCTTTGTGCAAGTTGAATTTGCCTTTAGGCACAGCAGGCTTACTAGTATTAGCACTACTACTAGCAAAGGTAGACAGGTGCTGCAAACAGGGAGTCAAAATCAAATAAGTCTAAAAGATATACTATTCCTTCTCAGCATGAAGTGATAATCAGGAAATATCATGCCTGCCCTTTCTATAGTTTCTGTGAAGAAAGTAGTTTGGCTATATGAGCAGAAAGCAAAAGAATAGGTGCACACACCTATGACTATATTGTCCTCCAAAGGCACAGCAATAACTGGACTGCCACAATGCTTAGCAAAAAAATGAAATATGGTTTGGGAGTTTTAGTGCCTCTGAAAGCTTATCCTGGAACACTGATTTTTTTATCTCCCATCTCTTCCAGCTCTGTATTATACAGCAAAACAATTGTTCAGGCTTTCCTCTACAGCATTATTTCCCAGTAATATTTCTGTCTCCTAACAAGAGTGTAGAATATAGATTATAGTCCTTCCTGTTAACCTAAATCTAATACAACATATCTTTCACTGCCTAAAATGTCAATACAGCACAAAAATAACCCCAAGTAATTAAAACACCCCCATATGACTTTGTGCAAACAGCAAAAAAAGTATTTTTTCTTGCTAAGAAATTAACAGAAATAGTAATTAAAAATATTGCAAGATAAAATGAAATTTTTAGTGAGGTTTTTTTTCACGAATTTGTTTACTACAGCTTAAGCACCAGTGGCTTTCCAAAGTCAGTTGTATTGCTAAAAAATTTAATGAAATTCGTGTTTGTTTGAATCAGGATTGAGATCTGCTTCTTTTTTTTAATATCCTTTATATTTAAATGAAAAGTATTTTAATGGTAATCTAGTAAGATCTACCTAAATAAAATCCAGTTTAAATCAGTACATTTTTTTGAAAACTCACTGTATAAAAGAATTTATCATCATTCTCACAATGCATGCAGAGGTGCAATTATAGATCAGATCTCCTCTAGTCAAAAGATTCACAGTCTTAGAGGTCTATATACCTTGTATTATGTTGACTATTCAATTGCAAGGAATTGTGTTAATTATGATTATGTAATATGTAGGCTTTGCCGGTATACAGATAGATAGTTTAGATAATGTATACAGCTGTCATCCACTTCCATAGAGACTAAGTGCTGCTACAATGACATAGTATACTAAGTGACCGCAGTAAACATTTTGGTCCAACCAAGGACCACATTTTTAATTTCTTCTTGTTACCTCTAGAAAGGATCTTTAGAAAATATAACGAATTATTAGAAGGCAAATACAAAACAGATGATTATGTGTAAATTCTCTTGTAAGAGGAAAGACTTCACAGCATTTGATTGATATCAGTGAATACTAAAATCCCTATGCAGCTATTATTCTGTTATTTCTAATAAACAAAGCAAAGATATCTGACTTCCCACAGCTGCATTGTGAACCAATTAGAATTAGATTAAAGGTCTTCTGTCTTCTGGAGCTATTCACTAGAAGTAATAAAACTGGTCTTATATATGTTTGTTTCCTATTTAGAACAGCATATAATATTTTCTTAATATTGCTACAAATATCTTTTAAGTTGTTTCGGTTTTGGAGCATAATTCTCTTTGACCAGCAGTTTTGCAAGACCTTTTGGAAAAAAAACAATTTTTTTTAAAGAGAACACAGATAAAATATGTTTCTCCAGATGGCAGATATCAAAGAACCATTCACAATATTAAAAAGTTTCAGAAGCACATTTAAAACTTCATATGGTATGTATTTGAATTGCCTCATTTAAGAGCAATTTGTCCTTGAATGTCTACGGAGGAATGGAAAAATGCTTTACATCTGAACTGGATGAAAAGGAAGTGTGTCTGTATGTACTGTCAACCTTTGGAACTCATGGTGGCAAAAAATCATTGACATAAGCCTCAAATTGTTTGGTGTTTCAAAGACTGATCGATTGATTGATTGATCTATCTATCTTTTCGCAAAAAACAACACTCCTACTGCTTTAAGCAGGTGGCTTCCTTCAGACATTTGCCAGAAATGTGCAGAACAACGACAACTTCACACTGTGTCTCCAAATTCATACAGTTCAATGTTTCTTTTGCACCGTATCTGATACGGTGTGAAGGTCCTTCAGGTTCTCTCATTGTTAGATTCTACAGACAAAACTAATCATTTGAGCCACTCATGTGATAAACCAGCACTTGAAAGATTCAAATGTCAAGTTGTTTTCGTCACATCGACAGCAGGTCTTAGACTTAATCTTTCCTTGGTTTATGCCACTACTTTGCCTTTACTTTGCTGCAAAATGTGGAATTGCCTTGTATATGCTAATGGGAACTGCCTTGCCCATTAGTTCTCCAATTTCATCTATATTACCCTTCACCTGTTAGTGAACAAGGCAATGGCGCATATTATTCTCCCCTCGATGCACATCGCATTAGACTTCAGTGGAGAATACACCCCCCTTGTGTGTAACCAAGATGAGATTCATAGAGATTTCCATTTGTGTTTACAAAAGCATTGTTTCTTTACCATGCAATCTGTGCTTTTTATATTCATACAAGACCCACAGACCCAGAGCTTGGATCTGATCCCAGCTTCTCCTAAGCTCAAAGATGTGCGCATCCAGAGTTATGGCTACCTTCCACCACCTCCAGAATATCCAGCACTCCTTCTGATGACAGAGATCAATTTGCAAGTAATACCAAGTACTTATCACAAAGTACTTTGCTACAAATCAACACTGGGTGATCACATGCTTTTAACAGTCAATATATTTCCAAACACAAGCTTGTATAAAAGAATTCCTGAAACATAAAAATTCCCTTGTCCATATTTAGAACTTAAATATTATCTATAAATGTAAGTTTATATATATTTTCATTCCTATAATTGTATGTCAACTTTTGAATTAAGTTAGTTAGCATTCTGATGAGTTCAATTACAGTTGATGATTCTGTGCTACGCTTTAAATACTGCTGTGAATTAGCACTGTATGCTTTCCAAAACACCATGATGTTATACAATCAGAAAAACAATTATGCATCAAAATGGATAGAGAACAATTGGCAATGACATTATATTTAAGTTCTGTTCGTCAACGATAGGAGGTAGTCTAATCAATATAATCTGTTGTACATTTAAGTATCTGAAAGTCAGTGCTATGAAGAGATACAACCTTAACTTTACTATGAACTGCCTCTAAAATCTAAGTGCCTATTGCAACAGCTTACATTTTCAATGTCATGCTGAAACTTAGAAATATAAATTGTTATCTACCAACCTCCGAAACCAACAGAACTGTAATCAATTTTTTACCTGCGGTTGGACACTAGAAGTCATGGTAGATTTTCTGTCCTCTTTCTATAACTCTCTTGTTAAAATATTTAGGTGGCTCCCAGGGGAAATGCTATACTATGGCTAATTTGAACCTGTTCACATTAGAAAGTGAAAGAATGCTCTTTGTATCCTGTTAGTCACAAACATTTCCTAGTCTCATCCTGTCACTTCCCCATGGGGGTTCCTGGTGCCATTCTTGAACGTACAATACCCAGTTCTATTGAATGGCTACGGGGACTGCTTGTTTCATCCTTTTCATCTTTGATTAAAGTCTGAATACAGAAAATTTTTTTTACACGGTGTAGTTTCAAGTCTATAGGGACTATATCAATCGAGAAGATAATCTATATTCTCAATTTAATGTTCAGCAGATGCAGCCATGGAGGAAATCACCCCATAAATTACAGCATATTCATAACAGTATATTTTTGGTGACCATAGAACTATAAAATTGCTATGTATCCTGAAATGTGTTTATAACTTGGATTTATGATCTAATGTTTTTGACTGAAAGCTGACTTCCAAATGTACATTCAGTATTAATGCAATTTACTGAAACTAACCTTAGAGAGGGTATTATAAATTAATAAAATAACTGAAAGGAAAATTTTAATGTACGGTGTAAGAACATACTACTTTGAGTTGCAGTACTCTGGTCTGAATCCTTCCAATGTCATAATCTGAGGATTTTATTTTTTATTAAAGCCATAAACATTCTGGCTAGACTTTTTTTTTTTTCCAGATTTACAGATAAATTGTCGTGTAATGAAAAATGACAACAAACTACATGCCATTTGAATGAAGCTTAAAGATTGTTTCTCAGTATTTGGGTAGAATACTTTCTTCAGGCTTACAAGTATTAGGAATCCGCAAACACAGCTCTGAAATATCTAATGATGTCTCAGTGACCTAGAAAATGCAGTGTATGGAAAGCAGCTTGAAATAGTGAGGTCTGTTCAGAGAGTAGCAAGTAACTGTCTTCATGGAAAGATAAGCATGGATATATTTGTGTGTGTGTGAAAGAATGGAATACCTGCTCTTTCAATTAACATTAATAGAGTTGATAGGAATTAGGAAAGCAAAGTGAAAAAATGAGTCTCACAACAGTTACTATATTTGTAAATTCCCAGTACCCTTTTTCGAGTGATTAAGTGAGAATTTCATGCTTCATTAAAAAAAAAGTGTATAGCCTGATCTTCAAAGAGAGGGAAACAAGGATAGTAGAAGATGGAAGAAAGAGACAAGCTGAGGGCATATCTGCACACATGCCTGCAGACAGACCTTGGGTATACACGGCCTAAAGATCAAGGTGGCTGGATGCGAGAAAACTCTGGGAATCTGTGTAGTAATGTAGTGCAAAGCTCTGAGCTCATAAGACCAACTGAGATTCCTTTTTAAATGTTGTAGAAGTTCTTTTTAGCTACACTAATTTTTCTATTCATGCAGTTTGAATAGAAAACTGTTCAGCATCCCCAAATGAGAAATCACGTGATTTTTTAAATTTGTTTTTCTGGATTAAGACCAGTGAGTTTTTCAGAACTACTCATCTAGATCATGTAATTTAGTTTCTGTAAATAGTGAATTGGTTAGGAAGAAACTGTGGACAAATTGTCTAACAGTTGCAAAAAAATATCTGGATCTAGAGTGCAGATAGAGCACCATTATCCTTTAATGTTTGCCTTTGAGAAGTTAATTATTAGCTACTGGATTTCCTTGACTTTTTAGGCTGACATAATTATTTTTACTGAAGTAATATTTGGAGAAAATCAATACATAAAATAACCTGGAAATACACACACCGTTTTATTAAATCAGTCATCGTGCATGAATAGGCTAAATAAAAAAGATTATTAAATATTTCCTTGCTAGAGAATAAGATCACAACATTCAGATCTTGAAGGAATGGGTAAAAGGCAGATTTTGTAACCCATGGGACAGTAGTGAGGCCAAGAAAGCAACATTATTAAATAAAACAAATTATTCAGAACAAAGTAAATATATTAAAAAAGTGAACACCACAGACATCTTACTATTTCTACCTAATAGAACAGGTAACCTATCAACAGCAGTTCTTTTGGGAGTTTATGTAGAATAATTATAGTTCAGAATCTTCATTTCCCCACCTGCTTTTACAGGCACAGATGAGTTTAATTTGGAGAATAAAAGGAGAATTTGGAGATAAAGAGCTTTATTAAATTGCCTAGAAAGGAAGTGGAAGATCCCTTGCTAGAGTCGGGAAAGCAAACGATAGATCCCAACAAGCTCAAAACTGGAAATTTAAGCAGGATTTTAGCTCCATTCACTTCACTGAAGAAACAAAGAGTAACAGCTTCGTCTCCAAGAGGAGTATGTCTGCTAGAGGTTAACTATTTCCTATTTGGATGAGAATTAAATTCTGCACTTTCCAAACAGGATTAAACAAAGCTAAAACAGGCACGATATATAATCTGCTCTGGCAGAAGGAATTGAGAGTGTTTATGACTGCATGTTCTTATATTCTACAACATAGGAATGGAGAACTAAAAGTGAAACATATAGGCAGAACAACAATTTCAAGCTTGTCTAACAAAGATTCCCTTCTTGGCCAAAGAGGAATTTGTGCCTGAAGTGCTTGGAAGCATAAAAATCTAGGCCATCAGTTTAGACAACTGACTTAAGTATTCAGTGTAGGGATTTAAGCGGCACAGACTCTGGCAGGCACAGCAACCAAAGACCTTTATCGCTCTTTGTTAGCATCTTTTATAGCAAGCAGAGGTGTTCACGCGCTACCTACAGCTTGCAGAAAGGTTATAGCCTCATATTCACGCACACCTATGCTCTAGCAGACTGACCCATTCTTCCTCCTCCTTCGTTCTCCTGCAAAATGCCTTCATGGCCTTTATCTTGTTTTCTCCTTCCAGCTGCAGCACATTCCTTTTCCTCCTTTCAGCTGCAGCATATCTTCTGTTTACGTGCCTTCTCATGCCAGGTGGTACAATGTTTACTCATTAAAGTCAAACTCAGGAGATTCCCATCCCCACAATTCAGCTGCTAGAATTTTGTATTCATAAATTTTACATTTTGCCCTAAAGTTTCACAAGCAAGGCCACACCACAAGTTCTTCCATCCAATTATTTTGTCTTTGGCAGTGGCCAAAAGGACATGCAGATGTAAAGGTTTAAGAACAGCTGTATTAGGGACCTATCTTTTCATGATATATTGTGAATCGCTAGCAAGTGCTGCACTTTTCATGACAAATCACTCTTCATTTCTCATGGGTTATATCCTGAATTCTGTTAGTACCAATGTCTATGTGGAACACCTCTAAGCAGATAACAATTGACAACAAAAATGAAAAAGTCAGGAAAAGAACTGCCTATAGTTTGCAAAGTCATACTGAAAGAGATATTAGTAAATATGATTTTTCTACTGTTATGACAATACTACTTGGAGCAGGAGAAGCAGAAGTGGTTGCTGTGAAACAGGTTTCTGAAACTTTCAGTTCCCAAAAATTCTGTGTATTAATACACAGTTTAAGTATGTAAGATACGTTAAATACATAAGATGGTAAATCACACAAAATAGGTATCCTGTAGCCACAAAAGTACACTCCATGAATTTCAATTTTGCAGGCAAAAAGTACCCAATCGAAGAATCATACCTAAGAAACTGTAACAGTGGAAAAAGGCACTTAGCTTGTGATTTCAAACAATCAAAGGATGATTATTTAATGACATAAACTCAGGAAGTCTGATGCAAAGCCTCTCTTTACATAGCCGGCTTCTTGAAATTAAGTACTAACCATACAGTAGTGGTGCAAATAGGCAGTCTTTTAAAAAATGGTATGTTTTCATAGCCTGCATGGAACAGGAGAAACAGCACATTCTTTACATCTTGGGAGTTCACAGAAATCCCTCAGCAATAGTCAGAGGACTGCAGATATCTATGCATCTTGTCCAGCTTCACTAGAGACTTAGGTCCACCTCACAGGAACACAATGACCATAATAGTACCCATCACAGAAGCTATTCTCCTCAATTGTACAGGCACAGTGAAACCATGGGGCCAAAGCTGAGCTTTGAAATGGCTGTAAAATTGCAATCGATGAGAAATATTTGTGCCATAATTTAAAAATCAAGGAAGGAATGGCTGCCCTGGTGTCAAGACAGCATGTATACACCACTAAAACTAAAACATCTCACCTGGAAAACTGAAATGCTTTCTTTGTTAGACAACAGGCTGCACTAACAACTCTCGTATTTTCCTGTTATCGGGGATCTTTTACTGAAGTACCAGATCAAACTTTAAAACTTGCTAACAAAGGTCAGAAAACAGGGAATTTTTTTTTTTTGTAGGAAGTGTTCAATAATTTCCTTCTGGTACATGCTGATATATTTCTCCTGTTAGAGAATTGAAAAATAAAAATAACATTGTCATTATAACCCCAGTCAACATAAACTATGGAAAATGATGCTGCAATATGTCCAATATATGCTTCCCACTGTGAAACAGTATCCTTCTTAATCTTGACAATTTCAGCAACCATGTTTACCAGGCTTTTCAAGAATAAATATGAGGACGCTTACTGAAAAGAAGCTACAGAGCACAACTAAGAGAAGTAAATCTTTACAGACAGTATGGAAATTATTTAAAGATACCATACTGGAAAAAAAACAGGTGCATATTACCAATCAAAAAAGGGTTAAGGAGGTTATGACAAAGAAGGAAGTACCCTTCAAGTACTTGCGATCATATTAAAATGAAGAAAATAGAAAGGACAATGAACTCTGGCAGATTAAACATAAAAGCATAACCAAACGGTCTAAAAAGGGAGCTTGAGGAGCAACTAGTAGAAGAAATAAGTAATAATAATAAATCTTCCTTGAAATGTATCAGGAGAAAGACACATGCCAGAGACTCTGTAGTGCCAGTTAATGAGGAGGATACAAAAGGAGCGCCAGACAAGATAAGGCCATTCCAGAGAAACTAAATTAATTCCCTGCATTCATTGTGGAAAAAACTAGGAACAATCCCTTGCTAACCCCTGTCTGACAGAGAATCATCAGAGGATCTGACATTACAGACATTGTAGAATTTATTACAGAAAACATTGACAAAAATGAAAAGCAATAAACACCTGGGGCCAGATGGTATTCATTCAGGGTTTCTAAGAGAACCCAGAGGTGAAATGCCTGTACTATTAGTGACGGTATAAAATCTCTTTCTTAAATCTGCCTTGATACCAGAGGACATGAGGGAGGGGAGGAGAAATCTGAGGAACTGCATACTTATGCGTAATCCTGATGTCTGTGCCAGGTAAAAAAAGATTCTGATTAATGGTCACATGAATAGATGTCTTCTACTTGGGAAGCATAGTTTTTGCAAAGGCAAATCCTGAAGCTCTTTGGAAGAATCATGAAGCATGTGTATGATCCACTTGAGGCACAGAGTGGTCCAGCTGAGATAACATTAATCTCCAAATGACTTTTGAGAAAAATACATTACCAAAGGGCAAGTTAAGGTTAGCAGCAGTCAGAAAGTAATCCAAGTATTAGGAATAGACCACAATGCAACACAATGAACATCATTGTACTATTTTCATTGTACCCAAAAGGTATTGCTCTGCCACACCTTGAATGCCATGTGTATCCCCCATCTCGGAAATCTCAGAAAGGTTCAGAAGGGAGTTCAATAACTATCAAAAGTACGAAAGCGCTGCTTTATGGGGAAGAACAGCATAGGCTAGTGTCCATCCATTTGTTAAAAGATGTATTTGTATAGATTTCAGAAGTCTACAACATCAAAAGAAGCATTGAGATGGTGCATAGGCACTGGTCATCTCTTACAATACAAGAACTGGGGACCAGTAATGAAACTAGAAAGTATATTCCAAACAAAAGGAGAGGATACTTACGGAAGTCCTTGCTAGGGAAGGCTATACACATGCAAAGTCTACATGGGCTCAAGGGGAGACTGGAAAAGAGAGACAGAAGAAAGACCCACGAATAACTAAATGCATACAATCATATCTGTCTCTGTATGATTCTAAGCTTAAAACAGTTGGTAACTGGGAGAATATTAGAGGAAGAATCACATGCCTGCATAGCTCTTCTTCCCTGTGTATCCATGCACGGCCATTCTTAGTGACAGACTCATAGGTTAGATGGAACTATTGCCTGATCTGCTGTGGCCACTGTTATATCCTTAAGAGTTAAAGCACTTCCAGTAATGTGCCATACTGGAAAGAAAATGAGCTGTTTTAATTATCCCATGCAATTTCAGTGGCTACCAGCTTCACTGTTTCTTGTAAGCTAATTCTCAGGTTTGAGATGTCACGTATGAACCGCTGCTTTCTTTAATATGCAAGTAGTTCCATTTAACAGTAAGTGTTTTCTTTAGTTAGCTACTGTATTGCAATGATTTGATATGCCAAATTCTTCTAGGTTCTTTACTCCCTTGGACAGCTGCGTAAGCTTTCCAATCGCTTGCATAGCTCAGCTATTACAATTGTACAAATATTATCTATTTGATTTTAGGGACGTTTTTAAAAGTAATTGTCAAACAATGATCATGCTTTGATTAAATAAATATTGCTATTGTGGCACTAGTTAGGACATAATTTAAATTTGCCATGAATAATTTGTTACCATATCTGTCATCCGAACTCTGATTTAAACTGTGGATATATTTCTTGGAAAGCCATCCCATTTTGCAAATTTGACATCAACAGCTGTTTCATGACTGTATTTGACATTGTTTCATGAGTGTTATTTGACATTGTTTCTAACTTTATTTTATGCCAACCACATTTACTCTAAACTGCTTATTACTTTATTGCTGAAAATGGCAACACGTATTTATTCAGCTTTTTACTTTAGAATCAGCAGGCTATCACTTGCTTATTAATCAAATCCAACCTTGAGGATTATAGCCACCAGTTTCAAGTTTATTTAATTGCTGCTACTCAGAAAATGAGAACTTAGTAATGCTGTTACATTTACATCTTTGATGAGCTGCTTTTTTACAGGCTTCATTATGTTTGGAAAGAACAGATTTTTTTTTTTTTTGGTCCTTTCTCACTGCATATAATATATCTTACACTATTCTAAATCCTTTTGAAATGTTAGTTGTTACATACATACTAAGTGCAAAAATGAAATATCAGTTTTAGGAATTAGGGACAAAACATTCATTGGCTAAAAAAGTTCAGGAAAGTTGCTAAAGCATCTCTGACTTAAAAATCAGAGCTACAACAATTTCTTCTCAGGTGGGAAGAGTGTTTATCAATACAAAAGGATAAAAAAGAAAAGAGCTGAGATTTGTTTCTTCGGACTTTTCTTCCCAGTACTGTTGGGTGCTGAGACCCCCATCAAGGGCCCTTCTACTTTCTCCCAGATTCCCTGCAATTTATGAGATTATAACAACAGTTACCCAGTTATCAATATGGGTAAATAAAATTACATGAAACAGAAGAAACTATGGCTATGTCTTCATACTAGTGTGATCCCATAAGAGTAGATTTGTAAAGCTCAGCTATGGGTACATCATCCACACTACACGTTTCAGACTGTGCTATGGACTATCTTTAGTCTTGGTCCCATAGAATAAATGTCTAGGGATTGGAGCAGATTAGGTATACTGCTAGAAGCACATCTTCAAATTTTGTTTTAATCAAATGATACCCAGTTCATGTGCTGTGAGATTGCTCTGCAACAAGAAGCAAAGCATTTTATGAGTGGCATGAATGAGATAATTTTGGAGTCCCAAGCAGAATCAGATGGAGACTGAGCTCATGCACATAGTAAAAAAAAAAAAAAAAAATTACGTTCTTACTGTTATTCTTCAGTGCTAGCTATGTATTTTGCGAGAAAGCAGGATATACTGCAAAGAGCTGTCGCACCCTCTGATCCTCCAGTTCTATAAAGAATACTATGCTTAGGACTTGCATGTATCACGGTGATCTCTAGTATCTCCTTTGATGCCTCCTTATTAGCCTTAAGGTTAACAGTCTAATGTGAGTTTTCTATGACTGACCAGTACCCAACCCCGTGGTTGGTTTTTTTCCCCCAAGTTTTCCTATACAATGCTTATATTACTTTTCTACAGTCACCCGTGCATTTTGTTGTCTATCTCATTAAAATCAGATTATAGAAGAAATTAACAGCTCTTTGCCAGCACCTTCACCAGAAAGAGGATAATATTATTCTTAGAGATGTAAGTCCAGGCCGAAAGTTGTAAAGAGAAAATTACAAAATTTCTGGATTCTCATCCTCTCCCCCGACCTAAGATAAACCAAAAAATCCTTGAGCTAAGCTGCTATTTTTTCGCATTATGCATGGAAAATTTCTCCCACTGATCTATTAGTTCAGCAAATAGGAAGAGGGAGATGGGTAGAAACTGTTTTTACGTTCACTAATAGCAGAGATCATGTGAGAATGCTGCAAGCTGCAAGTCTCAAATATATGCTTGAATATGGAGTACCACAGATCTTAATTTTCCCAGATCTCAGCACTACAAAGGAAATGAAAAGTAAAGTGAAAAGCATTAGGCAGGACTTCATAATGGAAGGAATTGAGGCAGCAGTACTATTCATTGCTAAGCTCTTGGCTATTTTTAAAGGAAAGGCTTATATATTCTGAGACCTGAAAGCAGCCTGCAGCCTGCTAGAAAGAATGAAGGGAGATAACAAAGTCCAAACAGGGTACTTTGATTGACAGCATGCAGACTGGTCCATAAGTACTGAAATTATAACCAATATTTCATATAAAGTCATATGGAAAAATACTGGACTTGTTCATACAAGTTTTAAGAGTTTGTATATGTTAAGAATGAATGTGATTTATAATCATTGTGGGATGCTGCTCTTTTTAATGGCATGCTAAATGACTGGGGATGAAGGACTCCTGTGTGAAGTTTTCATGAAGTCATTTGCTCGACCCTTAAATATCAGTGCTGAAGTATTTTGTCTGATTCAGTTTGGAACTGTGTTAACTCCAAACCCCAATCTAAAAATATTTACAGTGATGGAAGATATTTTCATAAGTAGAAGAGATGTTTCATGTTTTAGGATAATGAAGAAGGGAAAAAGATGTTGGACTCAAGTTTACGCTCTGTTAGGCCCTGTCTAGACCAGAGTCAATATAATTCAAATAAGCTGAAGGTTAACAAACCACGTTAGCAGATCCAATGTAGTACAATTCTCCATAAGTAGCTCTATGCCACTGCAGTGGGAGCGAATCCTTAGCCTATTGCTGTCTTTTCACTCCCACAAAATATTTCATGTTATATTCTTTCTGAATGATCCCATTCTGCTTGGGTAATTTTAGATATCTACCCCTACCTCTATTTTTGTTAAGTCCACATAGCCTGGTATTTTTCCTTTTGTAGTTCCACACTGTAACTTGCACAGCTTTTGCCCCATCCTGTACTCGGGTTTCTCTCAGGTTTTTATACCATGTTAAAAAGCCTCCCAGACATATTAGAGAAAAAGCGGATGGAAAATAAGGAGAATGGAAATTCTGCCTGTTCAGTTAAATTTAATATTTAGAGACATATAATATAAATTTTGTGAGATGTAACCCCTATGTATTACAATCAAGTCTGTATCTTTGGGTTTTTGTCTTGTGCAGCCACAAACAAAGGTTTGCCACAGTTTCTTGGTTATAGTAGAGAACCTACACTTCAAAAATGAAAAAATATACGTTAGCCAAAGCACAGTTTATCATGTATATTGGAAATGCCCTCTTCCTATAAATCCTTTGAGAATTTATAAAGGGGAAGAAGTTTTCCAATAGCATGTTACACATGAAAGCACAATCACTAAAGGGAACGCAGGCTACAAAATACTAGATTTTTCTGCAACAAAACAGGCTTCTTCGTTATCTCCACAACTAAGCTTACAGATAGGCATGGCTGCCAGTTTGCCAACTTACAAAGAGATGAAATAAGTCTCCAGCATCATTATTATAGGTCAATGGAATATAAGCCAAAAGCAACACAGGATTTAGGAAATGGATGTTGATAATAAAAGAGCCACTCTAATTTCCTGTGGAGTTCTTAAATTAGCTCATCCCATATGCATACTGGTTCAAACTGAGAGTTCTGCAAGATAAGCACTTTTACATACTTCATTGGTAAGTAACTGATTTTGTTCTTAGAGAACAAAAACTGTGTTGAGTTAATATTATAATTGTGAATTTATGCTACAGGAAAGGCCAGCTATTTGTTTTCTATCTGTCTTGCTGATTCTTAGATGAACTAAGCTGTAGCATTTCGATGCAGCCAGGTTTTAATATAGTCTCAAATATAATTATTAGCACAAAATGGAAAACACACTTTATTCTTAATGCATGTTTATAATTCCTATTAATTCTGATGACAAAATGCCTGTGTAGTCAGAGAAAACTTAGCCCTGTTTCTATCTGGAAAAAATAATAGTTTGCAGATCAGAGAGGCAGTTAAATAGAGCGCGCCACATTAGTATACATTTTGTAAAATTCTCATTTCCTGCAACTGAAAGATATTCATTACCTTCTATTGCCAAAGCTTGGGTCAGCCAAAATATTAAAAAGAAATATATACAGCAGTAAAGCATTTGTAGCACTTATTTAAAAACAAATAAAGTTTGCAAGGCAGATCAGACTGCAGTATTCATAGCGCTGTTAGTAACCTCACAGCCACTAGAATCACATACTTCACACAAAATTATTCAGAGAAAAATTTTTTACAATATCTTTAGGCAACAAAGGACATTTCTGGTCATCGCGTTATTTCTGTGTGACTCAAACTCTGACACAAACTCAGGATTTTCTTCTTTGTACTAAGTATGGGAAAGCCTGCTCCTTTGAGAGTTAGAATAGCTTTCGAAGACTTCTGATTTAAATTTCAAACTCTTGATCATAGTCAGGGAGTAAATGTGTTTATCCTGGAATTGGAAATTGGGTTCTTTAGCTTTATACCAAGTGAAAATATTAAGCATTTTGTTGTATCCACTATGTGAGCCAAGTTCCCCACTGTGCCTTCAAATCCACAGTGAATGAACCATATTTGGATCTGCTTATCAGAAGGAGACATTTAGAAAGACAATGAGCCTGTCCTGCTAGACGGAGACTCCTGATGCTTTTAGATAGGCCTGCGGTGAACTGCAAAATGGGCCCTAAAATCAGGCTGACATGGTCGCTTAACAAGCTGTGGTATTAGCTGTTGGCTCAGAGAATTTCTAGTGTCACCCACAGGGCTGATGATGGCAGCCATCATAATTAGAATGCATGAATCAAAAACACCAGGTGAAGATTTTGCCTTGGAAGAAAGAAAAGACAGAAGGAGGGAATTACCATGCCCTTTGACTATTAAGCTGCTGCATGCAGCTGGATCAGTGACCAACAGTGACTGGGCGGATTATGCTATGGAGATACTTGCTATAGCCTTATACTTCCCACACCCAGTGGCTGTCAAAGCAAATGCCGTGAACAACTTCAAAGACAGTGATACAAGAGGCTACATGGGGGAGAAAGGTAACCCCACTAAAGACGGGGGAAAAAAGAGCCTAGGCTTTTCTTTGAGTTTAGCAAACAATTTCATTTAGAATTGGTTTATTTTATTAATTCTATCACTCCAAATTCGTCCCTAAAAATGCTAAACTCTAATGTTTGCTGAAGTGGAAAATCTATGTAATCTTAACTGATACGACCTTGAAAGGGATTTGCCGAACTTTTGTATGATTGGATTTTTCCCAACCTTTGTAGCCTCTTGATTTTAAAATCTGCCTAACAAAAGCTCTGCCAGGAAAGCTGTTATTACAAAGATGCTTCTCAATAGGGAGAAGTGGGCTAATTGCAAGCTCTTCAGTGAAATAAAGGAAGGTTTTGCAAACAACTACAGAATTGACAAAATGCACCACGTTGCTGTTAACAGAAACTATGGGGGAGAAACATCAGAAATGGCAAAGATGTCTAATATAAATAGATGCTATAAGACTAGCTAGAAGAGGCTATACAAGATTTCAGATAATTCATAAACAGTAATTGCTCGTCTGACCTTGATGTGACTACAGAAATTCCATTAACTCACAAATCTTGACATTTAATTACATACTAAAAAATATTCTCCCATTTATTTTGACAGGGTCTACAATAATCCTGCATTCGACTTTTATTCATGTTTTCAGCTGCTTTCCCCACACCGCAATTTATTCCCAAAGTCACAAATAAAAAACGTAATATCAGACTATACTGTTACCTAGAATATTCTTTATTTCTCTCTAAAATTTGAACTGAAACACTGTGAAAAGGTGGGGTTTACAATGACATGATGTCCTTCACCTGTTGTATTATGCAGTTGAACTGAACCTCCCTGCAGATCATTCACCTGAGAGCAAAAATTCACTGAGGAAGACTGCAGTAAATTATTTCATACAGCAGTTTAAAACTAGCCAAACAATAGCAAGCATTATAATAATAGATATTAAATAGCAAGGAAAAAAGCTTACTATATTTAGAAATGCTACAGTAGTATTTGTAAGTCAATATTCATCTATAACACTTAATTAAAAAAAAAGGAAAATATAATCCAGATATTGCAGCCAAGCTGACAATTGGTGTGATGAAATGTGCTGTTTTAAGTGCTAATGAAGAAGGTTTTGGTTTTTTGTTCATGTGGTCTAAATAAAGTAGGCTCTAGGGAGGTAAAAAATCAGAATACTGCATATTAAGTGTATAAATATACTCTAGAATTACTGGATTCCAGCAATATTTGAAGTGTTTTTTCCTACTTTCATGCAATTGCCAACCAGAGCAGGGATTTTTTTCCTCTTTATACTTTAAGTTCAATTTTGAGGCACTTGACTATTCTGTATTAGTTGTACTGTCCGTGTCTACCTACTGTTTGCCTCACCAATTCACAATCACCATATAAAACCTTTCAAGTTAAATACTGTACATTTCCTGCCTCAGAACAAAAGCTAATCTTGTTGTTGACAATTTCTTGACTTTAAGTAATGATTTCACACCATCATTTGATTTGAAAAAACAACAATAAAAAAAGCAAAAAAATAAAATAAATATTTTATCATCTCATATGAACCAGGAAATATCATGGTTTTCAAAAGCAGTTCAATTATATATACTCATCATTGATATCTACCCAAACTATTATGCGCATAACGTGAAACAAATTGCACCTAGCTTTTTTTTGTGTACTCAGCAGTCTGGCAGGAGCAAAACAGTTTCTAGTAGTTCCTTACTGCAAAAAAAGCATAATACAGAATCCTATAGGATTCCCGCAAATGCTATCACTCAACAGCCTGGAACTAGGTCATAAACTATATTTGCAAAATCCACTGAGAACATAATAGTCTACTTAAAAGATCCATAATAGTATACGTATGTGTATGTACATACTGTAACAGACCGATCTGCAAATGTAGTATTTTATGGCTTACAAAATTTTTTATGCTTCATCATTATTCCTCAAAAGAAACAAAACATTTACACTGAAAGCATCTATACTGCACCTGCATGTGTGTGTATATATATATACAGACACTAGTAGATATTTCTTTGTGTTAAACACGTAGTTAAATATAAAAACAAACAGACAAACAAAACATTTACAAAACTGAAATCCTTCATTTTCTTGGTTCTCCTGATCACATTACCCTCTTATCTTCTACTTTCTGGTAGAAGCTACATCTCAAATTTATTTTTTTGCTTGATTCTCTTTCTTTATAACAGCCCTAAGACACTCCTCCTTTCTGAATCACTGAGAAACGAACCCTTGACTTCTTCATTGGCTTCCTGTGATCCTCTCCCTCCAGCCCATTTGAAATCATTCGCGGCTCACATCTCTTTAATGTGTATTTACATAGCGCCTTCTTTTCTCCCACCATAACAAGGTAAGTTTTCTCATTTGTGAAGGATCTCTCTCCAGCTATAGACCCCTGTAATGCCCTCCCCAGTCTTGCATCGGTGCTTGCTTTTCCCTATTTCTGCAGCACAACCAAATAGACAAAAAAAGCACATCTTTGCCTGTGTGTGAAAGTTACCATTCCTTAGCTTATTAAAACAGTGCTATTAGCATTATCAGCAATGTTTTATCTTTCTTTTGACCAGTTCAAATCATTATATAGTATGACAGCTCTATTAACTTCAATACACTTCTTAGTTATGCCAGACAAGCTCTTCCCAGGTTTTTAATAGGAAACATTAGAGCTAAGAAAAAGAACACAGAGCAAATAAAATTGCCTTTTTTCCCCCCATCAATTGTGTTCTCAAGAACAGTTTCCATTTATACTCGTCTAACATCCTGTTTCTTTCCTTCCAGGTTTACTGTTATTTTGGACTCTGACCCCAACAAATACTGAACATGCCTTGTATTTGAGATCAAGCCCTTTAATTGTACACTTTGGGGCGAAGCTAGTAAGTTTTCTTATTTACTTGTTTTCTAAACACTTCAGCACTGCAGCATATAAAATACCATTTGCTGCACAGTATTTTGTGTGTGCAATTATTTTGTGTTTTTAAACACATAATTTGACAGCCTGTTCTTCATAATTTGGTCCCTTACATTCCACTGGCTCTTGGAACTCATCTCCCAGGTGAAAAGTAAGGGGGTAGACATCAACTAGATGAGATCAGATGCATAAAATATAAAAAAAGGCACGTGACTACTACTGTTTAATTGATTTTGGCACATCATAACAAGAACAGGCATGGTTCACATTACACCTTTCCTTTTTTCTCCTACACTGATCTTGGAACCTCTTGAGGAGAAGAGAATATTCAAGGCTTCCTTCCATCCTCTTTTCAACGTGTTGGTAGTTGCTGAGTTTGTAGTTTCTGCTCTATCTGCTAGTGTATAACTGTCTTCCTGAAATCAAGTTCTTTGCTGACTTTTGCAATCAGCACATCCTCAGGAATATATTGACGTCCCTCCTACTTCCCTCTTCAGAAGAAAAAATTAGGAAGGAAATCCTGCCCTGCAGATCCTTTTCTCTCTGTCTCAGACAGTGAGGGAGAGAAATAGATGAACGCAGTCCAGCAGATTTCCTTGCTTTTCTCAGCAGGGAGGCTTGCACGTGATCAGGCATAGCAGGAAGCGTGATTTCCACAGGGCCTCAGGCAGCAGCCATATTTCACAGCAGGGGATGAATCCATGGCCACTTCTGAGGCTACAGAACTGTGCATAACACAGGCCCCTCATTATAAGGTTGGACAACCCTCTGGAGACTTTCTGCTGTTGCCATATTAACAAGAAATGAGCGGTTTGTGTATGTCACAGGAGCGCTCTGTTAAATTTTACTGCCTTGTATTACGCAGAGTTGTATGCGTGCATTTCTTTTCTGATAAGGCATGAAGGAATTGAAGGGGGAACAAGGATTTACTGTATGAGACTTCCAGCCCCGTGTGCGAGGCAACACAGCTTGTGACAGGCATGGTGACATCACCGAGCTGGAAAATAAATGGGAGCTTGAAGTTCAGCTTATTTTTCAGCTTTATCTTGCACGTTTCAGAAGTTTCTTCTACCACTTTCATGTAATTCTCTAGTAGATTTCTATCACATAGAGTCACTTTTAACAGATTTGAATTTTTTTGATCTTCAATAAACTCTACTCCGCTCCTTTGAGAAAAATCTTGGTTACTTTGAAGATATTTCTCTGCTTGCCTGCACTCTGTGAAATTCTTTCTAAAACAATAAAAGTTCTAAGTATAAATTAGTGTCCTAAAAACGACCTCACAGGTAGATAGATGACCATGCACCATGCCATATAAGTTATAAAGCACAAACTGAATGACTACAGATTGCTAGACTATTTAATTTTCATGTGCTAAATGTGAAGTCCAAAAGAGAAATACACATATTTTGGTTCCTTAGGAACAAACACTTCATGAAATTGAAACCAGTTACAAGAATAACGTTAGGGAATTGAAATTAAACTGAAACTGTTAGTGATAATTAGGAAAAATTGATAATTAAAAGAAACATGGGTTACAAAAAAGATAAGAGGAAAATATACAAAGGAAAAAACTATGGCCATCAGAGTTAAACATAACAAACAAAAATATCAGAATTATTCAATAAATAGTTTCATTCTGTATTTAGGCAGAAAGCTCATGATATACATGATGATGGTAATGAAATCTCTCCCCTGTCAACAGTAACTAGAGATAATGTTTAACACAGTTCTTAAACCCATCATTTTAAAATCAGAATGTCAGATAATGTAGAAGAGTTTTCAAAGAATTAAATGATGAGTTCTCTGGATGAATATAACAAATGTTTTTTCAATATGTGTTGGAGTTGATTGGGCTGAACTTTTTAGAGTCCACAGTCAAAGAGGTATGTCAAGATGTGAAAGAATCGGCTGGAGAATCCTTGTAAGTATGGGCCTGTGACCTGTCAACAGTGCCAGGTAAAACACTGAAGTTTTACAGGGATTATCAAAGACAAGAAGGAAGATAACATAGCTGGAGTTAGTCAAGATGGGTTTACAAAGAATAGGTTTTATCAAAACAAAGCCATCAATGTTTCATATCCTTACATATTTGATTGATAAGAATTTTACTGTGAATGTAAGAGTTTTTTACTTCAGTGAGGCATATAACTTGATTATGCAGGGAATCTTGTTTACTCAAAGTAAGACCATATACAATCATTTTCACACATATTTAATGGCGAAAGTATTAGTTAAATAATCAATCTTAGAATGAGAAAAAGGGAGTCATTACCATGCAGGTGGTGTCTAAACTTCTACTCTCCCCCTTACTTACATTTATTATTTTATAGCAGTGTACAATGGGAAAAGAGATGGATTCAAATATCAATAAAGTTATGTAACTGATCTAATAATTCTTGACCAATTTTTATACAATAGCCATAAAAGACTTCAGAAATGAGACTGCAATTGTTTAGTCTTTTGCTCTCAACGGAATTGTTGTACTACTTGTCCTTCCTGATATTAAGAACTACTGCAAGTGCAGTAATCAAAAACTATCTAATGATCAACCTACGACATTTTAACTTAATTCATTATCTATCAGATGAAAGCTTGCCAGGCAATTGAGAGCACACCTCAGTTCGCCAACATTTTTCTGATACTCCTTATGCCCAGAAACCTGTGACTGTCTGTTTTCTACCCATACTTCAGCACAGAGCTCATTCCTTCATTCCTTGCCCTTTCAACATTCTGTTGAAGTTCAGTAAAACTTAGGTAACTCAGAGCAGAATGATATTTTAAGGAAGAAGCCTGGCAAAATGTTTTTATTTCATATTGTACAAATGGATAGAGTTCAGGACTATCTACCTTTGCTTATCCTTCTTATTAGCATTTGCATGTGATAAAGAATACTTTTGTTAGAAATTTATAATGTAGATGACATAAATGACATCATACTTAGATTGTATTCTTTTTTAATATTGCTTTAAGGCTGAGTTGTAGTATTTTTCCCAGGGTGAAGATGAGGAGTAGAAGTAACTCTATTAAACCCTTTAGTAACAAAGAACAAGAAAATAAGGAAAAACTAATAAAAAAAAAATTAGCGTTGTATGTAGAAGTACTAAATTAACAGTGTAAAAACCAGAACGAATCAAGAAGTCTTCATCTTTGTAGAATAACAACAATTCTAACTCAAGAAAATAGGAGGGAGAAACATGGAGAGAGAAAAAGAAAAAAATGGAAATAAAGAAAAACAAGGAAGGTGGAAAGATGGGTCCTGGGCCTTTTCCTCTTTTTACTCCTTCATGTGCTGATGTTTAATTGCCCAGACAATTGTGACCGTATCTCCCACTATAAATATCTTCTCTCCTTCTATCACATCATAATAAACCATTTGATAATTGTCTTTTGTTCAAACAGCCATTATGATAACTAAACCGTATTTCTAGCCATCTTACAGTCTTCATTCTACACAAGTGAGATGCGTGCAGATGCGTTTGTCCTAAACAGCTCAAATTACTGTCAGCTAATGGTATTACAGGGCTTTGAAATTATATTTAGGAAAGTGCTCTACAGGAGCATTTGACTGCTGGGTTTGTCTTTTAGTCCATTCTGAATTGACAAGGCTCTACTATCATAATCTGAAAAGGATTCCTGCATAGCATACAGACTGAAGTCTAGGTAAGTATCCTCAACAGTTAATCTCCTCTACCTTTCAGTTCTTAAAAAACTTTTGTTGCAATTAGGAAAAACATATCCAAGCTTTATTTGAGCAAAAGTTTTCCACTACACTGGTAGTTTCTTATGAAAATACAGTGGGATATTTAACAACTGCCTTTTTTTTTTCTTTTCTCAATGAAACCTGCATGATGTCATGAATTTGGGAACAGAGGAAACGACAAGACATCTGAGTTTAAAAGTGGAAAGTAACAGTGGTTATTTAAGAAAAATACCTAACTCTCCTCTCTGACTAAAACCACACAGGAATGATGCAATTCTAGGACACAATAGATGATGATATCATGTTTTAAAACATGAAGTTTCCCAGTTTTAGCTGTATTTTTCTGCCAGTGTTAAATGCTCAATTCTTATTCCCAGACATGTAGCATTTAATTAAACACTGTATCACAAATCTTAAATTGAAAGAAAAGGTGCTAAGTACTAAAGACTGACCATACATTTCATAAAAATACATGTCTCTAGTTGATCTCTTTATTAAGATTGAACAAAGGGAAACATGCAGTTGAGATTTTGATTACTGTTCAGAATTTTATATTTCTTTTTACTTTTCTCCCTTCTAAGCAGGAGGAAAATATATATGCCCTCGTGTAACCTTCACTTTTCCTCTCCATATAGTTTTCACAAAAGAGTTGACCAAAAATGGAATTTAATAGTCAAGTTAGGGATGTACATCAATTTATGTAACATTGTAATATTTTTCCATAATATTCCCTACACAGCCCAAATATTATTCACTTTTTTGACCTCAGATACATTTTAAGCAGATGTCTTCATTGAGCTGTCTACAGTGATGCCTAGATCTTTGTCCTGAGAGGTTACGTCTAATTCAGAGTCCCTCAGTACATGAAGGATACTGTAATTCGCTCACTACAGTGTGTGCTGTTTCCCACTTAGGAAGGATGAATTTAATCAGCCAATGTTGAACTTACTTTCTCTGGATGTGTCAGATTCTTTTGGTGTTCCTCACAATCCTCCTCAGTCTTCAATAATCCATATAAAGTTTCATCACTGGCAAACTGGTTGGATGGGGCTTTGAGCAACCTGGTCTAGTGGAAGGTGTTCCTGCCCACGGCAGGGGGGTTGGACTAGATGACCCTTCCAACACAAACTATTCTATGATTCCATGATGTATTTCGTCCTCTGTGAACTGCTCCTTCCTCTAGGTTTTTAGCAGCACCAGTTGCAGTGCATATTCTGGAGAAAAGCAGTTGTTAGCTTTCTTTGAGACTTTTCTTTCTTTTGTCATTTTCAGTAAGCCTCTGCCAGATAACATGAGCAAACTAAGATATTTCCTTTGCATATTTATGTAATTACTCCAAAAAGATTTTTCAAATCCTCTGCAAAGTCTGCGAGATTCATGCTGAAACTTCATAGTCAAGGCTACATATTAATAGGGATTTCATTATATATTCTACAAAAATGGCATATATTTTAGTTCTAATCTTCTTATCTCTCATTTTTTATCTGTAAATCTCTTTGGATTGGGAATTCTACACTGCTCCGGTGCTTGGAGAACACCCTAGCATTCTGAAGACAGTACTGGAATGCAAAATATTTTGTGGCTTCTTATGCTGATGAAAAACTAATCAAAGAAAGAACATACGTAGATAAACCTTTTACTTTTCATTACATTTCCTTAAATTGCATTTTCTGAGGTTCACTTTCTAACGACCAAATACGGACCTAGGTTTTATAATTTTCCTTATTAGTAAAGGCACAGGACTTGACAACACAGAAAAAGCATTTGCAAATCTTTTGAGAATATTTAGTGAGCAATTTCCACTGACATCAATAGAATTCAGGTATTTAGCTGTAAGATATCCTTTTGAAAAACATAACAAACTATAGCACCCCATTACAGTTGAAGTTAATGGAAATTGCATATGCTCAATATGGTATCAAATCAGACAATGAATTTAACTAGAAGCATGGATGCCTTTCACAATGGTTTCCGATGTTCTGTATGTAAAATTAACTTGTAATAAGAAATCTCCAGCAAACTTTATAAGGCTGCTGAGATTTTTGTTTCATTTTGCTTTTCAGTCTATAAAATGGCAACTTGTCTGAGGTTTGTTTTACTGTGTTAGTTTGGACTTGATGTAGTAACTTCTTTACAGATTAAGGTCAGGAATTAAACTGACACTGAAAATGGTCTAAGAGACATTTCTTTTTATGTCATTTGGTGACTGTATTAATTATAGCCACATTCAGTTCAGAATGTGTTTCCTACATTGTTTTGCGAGCTCTTGATGTGTTACCTACGGCAACTTTGCAGCAAAATTGGTCTGGTAGTCACAAGTCAAATCCTACGTCTGCATTTCTTCTGCTGTTGTTAGTTGTTGATTTGCATGCTAAAGTTTCAGTAAAATCTATGAATGTGAGGCACAGAGTAGCACTCACAGAATAATCATGGTAGCAGACAAAAAAAAAAGAAAAAAAAAGGTAAATAAATACTCAGTAAAATTTGTAATGGCGAATACCAATGTAGTCTACCTGTATGGGTGCTTCAAGTGACTAGGAAAATGATTTTATGATTATTGGTCTGTTACCACAAGGGGTCTGAATTAATGGACTCTTTTTTGGTCATCTCACAGTTTCCTTGCTACTGCTCCTGGTTTATATCTCTAGTGACACCAGGGCCCAAGGAAACTTAAGGAAGAGAAATACAGTTATAACTGAAAACCTGCTTTATATATTCAAATTGAAGCGTAAACAGCATAGTTATATGATTGGCACAGTACTATTCTCACAGATGGAGATTTGTTTAGGCTGCCAAGAGGCAATGTAAGTGCATGAAAGCTTTTCTATTAGATTAGAATACCCAATCTAGATTGTCAAAATGGCTGTATATTCCTATTTTTAAATTAATGTATTGTTACTTGAAATAGGATTCACTCATTGATCTCATGCTGACCAGTTCTGCAATGAGTGTAACTAGAGAGGGGAAAGGAGAAGCTGAGGAGTGCTGAATACAAATAGCTCTGGCTTTTGCAGCTAGAATGATTGGGCAAGAGTACTGGGGAAGAGACACGGCTCTTTGATAATGAAGGGACCTCAACCTTTCTGCTTTTGAAGAAAGATCCCCTTGGACTGTTATTCTGCAAGTGACTACATCTACCCCGAATAAACAGCTTCACAAGCATGAGAAAGATTTCTGTTGAATAGTAGCTTCACCATTGTAGCTTGTTTCAAGCTACTTTAAAGCTATTCCATATGTGTGAAACTGCACAATCTCTATAGGTTTGAGAAATAGCAAAAGTAATCAGTTCACTATAACTCAAGTAAATTTTTATGTTCATGTGAATCTATCATATCTACATAGATTATAATGTGTAAAGTCACATTAGGAACCTAAAGCCTGATAATTAGAATTCACTGTTATACTCCTGATGAAAGCTTAAATTTGGGCAGTTTATATTGCAGGCCAAACTATTTCTTTTCTGGAGTTTTTGTAATTGATGACAGAAGTTTCCAGCAAGCAAGAAGTCTCATCTCTATGTTAAATCAGTAAAGTACCTGTTACGTATGCTTTACTGACCTTTCTATTAGTATTTATCAATCTCTCTGTACACATTCAAACGAAAGTAAACACCGATTTAATTTTGAACATGTGTTTGTTAGATTTTAATCTTAAATATTGCAAGCAGTGGTTGCTACATGCTTCACATTAAGGTTTTGAAAGATAATCCATTGTCCTCGTGTAAACATTTTTTCTGTTGTTTTTAACTATCAATAACTGTTTCAATTATAATACACAGGAAGTGACTAATGAGGAAACTTTCTTAAATCATCTTAGTAAAATTCATAGTGAAAGCAAAAAATAAATAAATTAATATACAGCTGTGAATAACTGACATGAAAGCTTAACTAATCTCCAGATCCAAAAGGAACTCATTAACGTTTGGATAGCTCTACTGATGGTGAGTAGTTTATTATAGCTAAATGATGGCCATAACCTAGATATTATCTGAAATAGCTAAACCACACTTTATGTCTTTAGGAAGGATACTTAAGCTATATGAATGAGCACAATGCCGTTTGTTCAAATGGGAATGTGTTTGGCAGCCAGGAGGCCACGCAAGAGGATGAAGCGTTCTCTACTGGATTAGAATACCTAGCTGAGAATGTCAGAACAGCTTTCTTTACTGAATATATATGCCTGTTCTTGATTTCATGTATTGTTATGCTGTGTGATTCACTCATTAATTTCATGCTGTCCAACGCCATAAAAAACTGCTAAGCTAGAAAGACTGCTATTAGAAGCGATTTTCTTTTGAGTTTAGTGTGGATTGAGCCTTTGGGAAGGGAACCTAATTGCAGCTCTGACTTCTTGCCCACACAAAACACATAGAAGGCCCTCTTCCTGCCAGTTAGAGGAATATTTTCATGCTTATGTTGCCACGCTATATTTTAATGTACTTTACCATATTTTACCCTCAAAAAAGGATTCACAAAGCAGTTCTTTCAAACATAAAAGAATATTATTTCTCTTTGCCAGACCCATAGATGAAGTGAGTATCAATTTGTATTATCTATTAATCAGTATACAAAGATATACAAGAGGCTATACTACTTCATGGATTTTCTTCAAGGGTTTTCTCTGGGTATTAGTACAAAAATTGCAATCCTGGAGGAATGACTGTTGCAAGGACAAGCATCTGCGCACTCTGAAGCTACCCTGCACCCTACTTCATAGCTTTTATTTGTATTTAAAAATAAAAATGAAAATAATAAATCCCACTGTTTAACAGACAGAAAACTATATTGAGAATGTATCCAGGTGTCTCTGCGTAGGAAGTCTAAGAAATAAAACAGGTACAGGGGACTTCAAAGGGAAAATCAAAGAAGAAAAAAAAACAATAAAGAAGGAGATACAGACAGTTGAAGAGTAGAAGGCAAATTATTCATCTGAGATATGCATTAAAAAATTAACTGCAGGTTTTAATGTATGAAATTATGGGAAGTTCCAAGCAAGGCTACAGATTATGTCTTTTTAATTAGAAATTTATTTTCTACAAGCTGGCAGTGCCAATGCAGACTTGGAATTTGCTCATATTCTCCCCATTATTTTTGATTTGAGAAAAGAAAAAGGAAAAAGAAATTTAAAACACAGCAAATAAACTGAGGAATTTTAAAAGATCTATATTGATCAGTATACTACATGTAATTCAGGAAAAAATTCCTTTTTGGTCAGATACTGGACACGTGTAGCATTATGCACTGAGTAAAGATTTAAGTTAAACACTAGACATTGCTCTTCCATTATTAAAAGTAGCAAAACATTCTACGACAACAATACAAATGCCAGAAAATCCTTTGTGATGTTGTCGTGTTTAGACAGTTCAGTAAAAAAAACAGTGCAGTACTCATTTATGTACACAAACATACATAAGTACCTAAAAAAAGGATTATAAACTAGCATTGTCGTATGCTTGCATGTGTGTGTGTGTGTACATGCACACATATGTGCACCAGGTGTGTGTAAGGGGAAGAAGAGGCATAAACAAAAGGATAACATCTGGTTTCAAGAAGAAACGCTACATTCATGTGCAAACTCTGATTTAAAGAAAATGACATCAAATAAATACCTGGGCATATTTACAAGTCTGCATTTAGATAGAAGCCAGGGTCTAGTCAAAATATAAGAA
Organism: Aptenodytes patagonicus; assembly: GCF_965638725.1. NCBI lineage: Eukaryota > Metazoa > Chordata > Aves > Sphenisciformes > Spheniscidae > Aptenodytes > Aptenodytes patagonicus. The sequence goes on from NC_134952.1 coordinate 38,762,724, forward strand.
CTGATTTACTTACTAACTCTGCTCTGCTAGGTACAATTAGATAATAAGCAGATCATTCTAACATTTCTTAAAAACTGACTAGCTCCAGGTCAGAAGACATTCACAAAATTCATTACAGATAAATTCATTCCATGCTGCCTTAGCTCTGTTGAAGAGCGCAGACAGAGTGAATAGAAATGTTCTTAGATTTCACAAATAATTAAAAGTGCTCCCTTTATTTCTCCTCCCTCACTTCATTCCAGTCAGAAGGCAATTCTCTATATGGATATTCAAATGATTAATACTGAAAAGCATTAATATATTAATTTTGATATGACCACAGTTGTACAGATCTCAATGAAATGTAGAGAACTAAAACCTATCATGCTTATGTAATGTATTGGACAATGGTGTCATGGCATGCTAAACAAATGCAATACATTTTCACTTATTTTATTCCAGACTGTCTGTTGTCGTATTCTGAAGAACACTCAAAGACTGAGCTTGAGAGCAGTGCTTAAAAACAGCAACTGGCTGTCAGTGGTGTAGTTTGTCATTGTTCCACAGACAAAAGGCAGACTGTCACAATAAACAGCATTTATTCATTTCAGATTTGTGGCTTAGGGGTGAGGAAGGGGAGGTGTAATTCGTAGTAATTGTGAAACACATAAATAATAACAGTAGTCTTCAAATCATATATCAAAGAAAACAGTGGGAGTTGGCAGTGATGGAGGCAAGAAAATGGATGCTTCCAGCACAACCTAATTTACAGCTCTTTTTAAAAAATATATTTTTTCTTTCATAACAGTAAAATGGAATGTTTTGTATTAACTGCTTGTGTGGTGGGTAAGCAAGACAGAGCATCTAAATCATGACTTTAATGACTTATTTTAAACAAACCGCTGAGTAACTTTCTAAACATGATTACTCTGTACTCAACTGCTGTCAATTTTATTAACTTAATTTTACTAATTAAAAAACATTTAATATTGATATCGACATCACCTCCTCTAGCCCTTTTGCTTAAAAACTGCAGCTTTTTAAAGAAATTATACTGCTCTGTGAAAATACTCTGGATTGGTATTTGAGTAGAAGAGGCTTCTTTTACTCTAATAGAATGCTTACATCTGTTTTTTCAGAATGGCTCTCAAATGCCTAATCGTACATTTTAGGTAATAATTTCATGGACAGAAATTATAAAGCAGACAGATTAATCTTGTCAAGGTTGGTATTAATTTTTTTTTGAGTGCAATTTTTGAGGCAACCATTATCTTCCTCCTGTTTTGTAAGCCAAAGTCCTAGCTCAGTGACACAGATTGACTGGATTATGACATCCCCTGGCCAACCCCTTGAGGGTGTGCAAAAATCTGGGAAGAGAAGTGAGAAGAAAAGACACTGGCAGCTGAAAAGGTGTTCCAAAAGAAGACTTTGAATTTACTACTGCTTGGTGACAGTCCTGCTTCATCTCTTAACCACTCCCAAGGCTGTCCAGAACACTGATAATATTTATTAGAGAGCAACCTCTTCTGACATACCCAGAAAAGACAGATGGATCTGAGTTTTTCTCTGGCGAACCACACAATGTTCACCAGATGGAAACAATACTCCCTATATAGTTTCTCAGGCATTTTCGCCTACAAATCCTTCCCTCCCAGCATGTCTCAATTCCTATCAGGAACAAGGGCATTAAAGGGCTGAGGAAAGGACAAGTATGTCCGAGAAACTGAACTCGTGTTTCAGCATGGATCTCTTCTGTGAAAAATCCTATATAATTTGCTGGAGAGAGAATAGAGTGAAAAAGATGCCCTGTATTGAAAGAGTGAAGTGTCATATCAGTATTTCAACCAGTAAATGTTATCACAGCTGTTACTGCTTTGGGTATAATGGAGAAGCAGAGCTCAGGAGTTGCCAGAAGGCAACATGCCCGGCAGTGCAAGGGAAGCACGCTGAAGAATGGATGCACATGACCAGATCTAAGATAAGCTTTGGTGATTCTCACCTTAATAAGACAGGATTTTTCTTAATTGATTTTAAAATTGAAAAAGAGGCCCCTGTTTGGGCAGTCATGATGTGAATATCTGTGAAAATGGGACAACACATGTAAAGCTTTACATGTTTAATATCTATAGCTAGCAGAAACAATAAAAATAAAGTGTGCTGAAAAATAAATGTTTAAAAACTAATTGCTAACCATTTTTTAGGAAAGACTAGTAAAGTTAGAAAAATACGTCTTCCAAGATTAAAATATCCTCTGAACAGAAATGGTAAAATTTGGGATTAACTTTAAATAAAGAAGTACAAAAGGAGGGGTTTAGTCCTTCTAGAAGGGACATTTTCAGTGCAAGCTCAACTACACTGCTGTAACCTTCAGTTCCTTAACCATCCATAGCTAAGTGAGACAATTTCATCTAATCTTATTGCTAATAGCAACAAAGAGCAACTTGAAAATTTCAAGCCAGAATTTATTCAGAATTACTTAGTTTATGTGAGAGCAGTAAGAAATCTAAGCATGACTCTTCTTTAGTTAGAGAAGATGTCTTTAGTTAGAAAAGATGTATATTGAAATAATGAAAATATTCTTATCTATATTGATTCACTATTGACTTCATAGAGGTTCTCTTGAACTTTTTCCAAACCCCTTCTACCCGTCTTTATATATTGAAATACATACATATGTAGGCTCACGGTACTGCTCTTCTGGGTTTGGAACGCTGTCTAAATTCAGCTTAAAATGAGAAAACAAAATATTCATAGTATGCCACTCCCTTATGCAGACAACTAAGATGCTTAGTTTCCTTTTTCTGTAAAATCGGTCTCTCCTGTTGTGTTACAAAAGCCTGGAACGCTATACTTGAAAAGACTGAATTGGGGGTGCATTTTCTTGGTTAGCTTTTGCCTTTTAAGGAATCTACTAAAAATTCAAAGTTTACTCTTCTGTAGTCTTCATGACATCAGTCCCTTTTACATGGGAATGAAAGCTTGTATGATATATCTGAATACATGTGATTTTATCCTGGGCTCAGTCAGGTACATGGTTTTCATAGCATCCTGTACGTAGTTATTCGGAGTGACAAACACATGCAATCATTAAAGAGCAACGATAACCTTCATTCTAATTACATTAGCACGCCAGCTTTCTCAAACGAAGGCAGATTTCCCATAACAGGAACAGCTAAGCACAAATGTAAATGGATCAACAGTGTTCACTCATAAACTATGACCATGGCCAGTGTCAGGCAGTGGGCAATCACTCACGTAACAACACAATCACTCTGCAGTTAATGCATGTCACTACTTATTTGCAGGGAAATTTTTGAAACCAGAATTTGCATGGTCGATTTGAAACTTCACTGAGCTGAATACCTAGCATTTAGCTTTCTAGAGGGAGTTGTGACAGTAGCACTGCTCGCAGCAAACTGCCACTGTCGTTTGTTCTGCTTCAGTGCTGTTTGACTGTCACAGCCTGTCATGTAGGAAGAAAGCACCACATCTAACCCCCTGTGACAAGGTTTAATCACCCCTATTACTCCTATTGGCTGTTCAAGCCACCTTGGGGTGTACAGCACAGTTATAGATCTAAAAAAATCCTGCTTTGTAAATGAAAAGGCTAAAATCTGGTTTAATCTGATCAATCATCTAATACACAGTTGAAAGGAACTAGAAAGATTAGCTAAATAACACTAATGCAATGCCTAAGATAATTTTTTAATTGTCATATCTTTTGCATCATTAGGAATATTAAATTATTTATTTTTCTTCAAGATTACTTTTTTATGGATTCCAGGTATCAATAGGAATTCAAATTCTAAATTTCTTGTTACTTCTCTCTAGCAACCATTGTTATAATGTGGACATGTATGCAAAAGAGTCACATTTGGCATCCATTTGTTTATGCCAAAATAAAGTGACAAAGGTAAACATTGTATCACATGGTATACCTGTCCAAATGTTAATGCTGGGTCAAAGGGTGAGGGGATGAATGCTTAGAATAAGCATTGTACAAAGGAAAGGTTAAACTTAAACCTTCCTCCTACAAATCAGCACCAAGTAATTAAAACTTCATATATGCCTGATCTATACAATGAAACTCTGTATGAACTTTGCTGTTCCATACAGAAAACTGCATCTTCATGTTAGTTTTAAGAACCCACTTTTTGAGACTGCAGTCCATATTCTACTTAAAGTCTGAAGGGCACACGGGTCAACTCTTCCAGTCCTTTTGCTTACAGCTAGTTACATATACTTCTCCAGAAGCCCAGATAACATAGACAAGTCACATTTTGCACATTAACAAATCTGTTTGCTTGAGCTGGTCTTATTTAATCCAAGGTCTATTCACTGGGACAAAAAAATTGATTTCAATATGAAAACATATTAACCCACTGTGAGTTTAGCTTTAGCACAGTAATCTAGTATTATTAAGTTTTAATTATGACAGCAGGCTAATCTTAGGCCTGATAAAAGATGTTAGCGTGAAACTTTACAATGAGAGGTTTTCTTATGCTTGTGAAAATCATTAACACCGGTGTTATTTCAATTGTTCTGTATTTGTAAATATCACATTTGTTTTGCACGGACTGGGCAGGAAACAAGGATATCCTGACAGAGCAGATAGCTTGGTGGATCAATGACATAGCACAAGGATTTATACCCTTATATCCCTGTTCTAACCCAGTTCTGAAAATATCTAAGCAAATGCCCATCCTGTAGAACCAGCACTTGATATGACACTAACTAGCCTCTCATATAGGGCTCAGAACTTAATAAGTAATCATGCCGCTTCCATCATATACCTGAGAAGGTTCCTACAAATTAGGGATGACATTTTTTAAAAGACGAATATAAAAAAACCCCACAGCTACAATTGTCAGTACTCCTTTATATTGTGATTAAAATGAACTATTTCATTTACTTTTCTAACAAGTGATTTCAGGTGAAATAAAACATAATCTTGGGCCAGAGCATTTTAAAACTTGCAAAAAGCATGTGAATGTGTGAATGGGTGGAAAGTGCATTACATAAGGGTTTTAATTTTTCATGAAAATTTCATCTAACAGGAAGGTAGATTATTTTTACATTTTCAGATATAAACACACTTATCTGTGCTTCTTCTGGCCAGCTTAGAAAAGAAAAAAAAAAAAAAAGGCCAAGTTGCTAGTGAAGTTTCAGTGCTCCCTCTAGATTGTCCTCCTGAATGACCAAATGTAAAAGACCCTTTTCTGTGTAGAAAGAGTTTACAGTGCTTACAGCAGCTTGTACCACTCACCCATGTCCAATTCTAACTTACATTCTTACTCTCCCAGTGAAGAGAAGCTATGCTGTCTGATACTGTCAATTAGATTAACATTACCAGGAGTGTTACAGATTTTCTGTTATTAAAGACAAAAATTAATTTATGTTTTCTTATATCTATCAAACACCTGTGAAGTATTATCTAGAAATAACCAATTATAGTACCTAACTAGCTGTATACAGATACATGTGGGTTGCTGCAGCTAACCCATCGCCAGAACACAGTGCATGCCAGTACTTATTTATGGTGGGTTGGAAGGCCAGTTCATCAGCTACAGGTTTACACTACACATGCTCTCCTTCATACCTTCTGTCCACATAATTTGAATTGATGTTCTCTTCCCCCAATTCGCTTATCAGTTCTGGATGGCAATAAAGGACAGATCGATACAACACTGTACTGTCACCCTGAAAGTAAGTTCATGAAATTTGAATACTGGACCACCTATCTGAGAAACCTAGTTTCTTGAGTTGTCCAGTCACATAGAATAATTGCAACAGTTTTCATAAATTGAAAGGGATGAATATTTTTGGTCCTTTTTCCACCACAAGGTGTGGTATTGACAATGAGATAAATAATAATCCTGAACTTTTGGATTCATTTTTTCTTTTTTAAATAACCCTACACAATATTCTAGGCAAGGATATTGATATGAATCTTTGGATATGAATCATAATAGCAGATTTTCACATCAGGTATTTGATTCCATCTCTGAACTCTGAAGCTTCTGCAGTGTGAGTGGCAGCAGGAAATGGCTTTCAAACACTTCCTAACAGATGGAATAAAATCTGCCAGGTTATTAAATTACCACACAACTATTTTTAGTTTCCATTTCTAAATCCTTTTTCTTCTTTTGTCATATAATATGTCATTGCTAATCCAATCTCAAAAGCATTATTATTTTGAAAAACAGAAGCTTCAGCTGGCAGTTTATTATCCTTTGCCCTCAACATTTTTTGGTACTGTTTTATTCTTCTGGTAAAGTTACAGAGTATTTATACAAATTTGTGTATTACAAAAATGGAGAAAGTAAGTCAAAACATCAGTTTATAGGAGTTACTGGCATTAAAGATATTTTGGTGATGAATAATCGCTGTGAAACCTTATCTAGACTGCAGTCTCAGATTAAAGACAACTGTTTGCTGAAAGCTAACAAGTAGAAACGCCCTCCTAATCACTATGAAACCGAAAGTAAACTCCTCAACTGGCTGTGGTAAACCATCAGAAATGCAATATATTTTATTTTTTATGAATTGTGCTTAGAAAGAAGAGGAAGCTACTCAACTGTCGTGAAAATTAAACCAATTGTTTCCTCCTGTGAACTCTGTCATAGTGACAGATTTTCTTAGTGTACAAAGAATCCTTTGAATGCAAATTTGCTTGTAATTCAAGTGTTATGGAAAAAAAATTGTGTCTTTGTTCATGTACTGACCTAAACTCTCCTCTTACATGAGTTTTATTATTACTACTACAGCTACACTACAGTACAGAAGTGATGATATTAAAAAAAAAAGTATTAAACATTGTTTGCTAGTATTACCATAGTAAATATTGCAACACTGAAAGGAAGTATATTAATTGTAATGTGATTAAGTCAACTGGCAAATTACGATTTTACTTAAGGACGACAAACTTCAGTCGACTAAGGAGTCAAACAGCAACTTGCAAATTGATCCCATATCTGATTTTCAGTAGTGCATCAGACAATAGTCAGCCTCAGATTGAACACGAAAATGCAACTGAAAAAAAGAAACGTGGGACACAGAGAGATTTAGATTGGAGTGATACTGTACAGCAGACCTGTGACTTCTGGAAGCTGTATTGATTTACATCACTGCCACAAAAAAGATGTAAAATAACAAGAAAACCCCCACATTTTAGTCCAGTTCTATTGAATCTCACAACTGAGAATAGGTAGAGTTTTTTTGAGACCACTAACCTGACTGATGTTGCTTAGCTACAAACAAATAAATGTATCAATGTACAAGGCTTCCAATTTCTCTCAAGAAGAAAACTGCACACACATCTCAATTAAGGCATGGAACCTGCTGAACCTTTTCCAGTCAGACATGTAAACTGTGAAATAATTTTGCAAAATGGACAATAAGGTATGATTTCTTAATAGTAGTAAACATCATGCATTGTAAGACTTACCTACATGGGCTTTGCTACCTATATCATATAACCAATGAAAAATGCAGAAAAATACCAGAGCTCATCACTTTTTTCAACATTTCCAACTATTTACAGTATCTTTGATTTTATGCTTTGTAGCAGAGAAATATAATAGAAGCTCTCAAAATCCTGTGGTTTTGTCTTCTTCCTATTGACTTCTCCTTTGATGATCAGGGAAAAAAAAATCATAGAGAATACAATTTTTTTAAAACACAGTTAGTTTGAGAGATTAATTTGAAGGACTTTATAAATGAGGTGCATTCTGAAAAGGTGTCAATAAGGAAGAATGCGAAGAAGAATAATTGTGCTTTCAAAAGGTAAAGGTAATAACAAAGCCTCCACTAAATGCAAGGCTCCTAGGTAAGAGGAGTTTCACAAAGCTCGTACTTTAAGAGTTGTACACTAGTTCTGTCCAATGAAAAGAAAGAATTTAGGAAACATTTATTCCTCAGAGCTATATGTCTTCTGTTTATTTTAGGAAAAATGGTATCAAAATAGCATCTTTCAGATCTCCCAGAAACAATTGTCTTTAATTGCCATCTAAATCTAAATACAATATTACATAGAAAATCTCTCTTTTCTGTGATAGCCTTGGCAGAGCAATAGTTTATTGGGGGAGTAATTAGGTATAGAAAAATTATAATTTGTATTTTTTTCATTTAAAATGTAATATTCTACAGTTATTGCAATATGATATTGCATTGTTTAAATTACAGCATAATAATTCATTCCTGCAGCATTCAGTGGCACTAGGCCTTTGGCCTCTTGCCTAACAATACACTAGACAAGAATTATTACATTGTAATTCACACCCTGTCATGCCTTATTGCTTAATTAAAACATAACCCTTCATGACATGACAAGCAATTTGACTGTTACCATAATAGATTATTATCCCACCTAACATATTTTAGGTTTACAACCTGTTCTTTTTTGTACATGCACTGGAAGTTATCAGAACAAATAGACATATGTTTCTTTAACTGTAAGGTGTGAAGAATAGGTTTAGGAAGAGTAGCTAAGAATACAAGGCTCTATTTTTTGTTAGAGCTGTTCCTTAAGTAAACTTGGGCTTTTTTGCTTCATTTTGCTTCAGCAATTAATTCCTGCAAAAATTCGCAAAAATACTAAGATGCAAATATTGGATTAGCTGGCTGCCTGTATATTGTTGTACTGCTTAGCCACCTAAATGGTAAACTTACACTATTTTGGAGAATTCTGATGTGGAACTAGACCAACAATGAGGCTGAGGTTACAGTGTCTTTAAAATTCCAGACAAAGAAGTTGCCTGTTTAATTTTGCTGCAATATAGCAGTTAGCTATTCTGTGTTCAATATTAAGTAATTCTTAACTTTTTCAGGCATAACTCCTTGAATCACTTTCTTATTAAGATCCCTCCCTCTCTGATGTTTCTCATACTGAAACCTGATAATATAGAAAAGGTAATCAGTTGTTACTAAAACACATCTGATTATTACTAAAAATTGACTAGGTGAAATTCTACTTTGTAAAAGTTAATAGCAAAACTCGTTGACTTAAGTGAAACACTCATCCATGAGGTGAAATGGAAAAATGTGTCAACAGCTATGAAAACACACTTTAATATTCCAGCTTACATTACAATTATTTTAATTAATATTAGCTATTTTATTAATGCCTTCACATGGCCTGAAAGTGTGCAATACAACACGGCCATTTGGCTATTAATAATCCTTTAGTTTTGGCAACTACCAATTCAAAATTAAAATATGCAAACATGGAACGCTGAATCAGTTTTGTGTGAACAAAAGCCTGGATTTCTTGAGAAGACATACAGGCAATGCATACAAAACAATTTTAACACGGAAATTATATATACCATACCTAATAGATGTGCTACCAGTTTCATATAATATCTACCTAACAGATGTGCTACCAGTTTCATATAACATCAAGGTGCAATTTAATGAGGTTCCACTGAACTCTGTATGTCTGCAAGGTGACCGGGTTGTCCCTGGAACTCTCTCTCTGCTATAACTATAAAATGTCTATGATGTGACTGTGAAACAACTGAAACAGCTGCAGTCTTTGATCATATGCTGTCAGTTTATGTACAGATGCAGAATGTATAATAAGGGCACACTTTATTAACTTGACTGATGTTCTGTTATTTTACTGGTTCCAAAAGCCAAAGGAGACTAGGCTCCACCATGTTACCCTGAGAATAATTTATTGTTGCAGTTATTCAAAATGAAATACCTATCATTAATGTCTAATTGATTATCATAAGCAAGAGGCATACATTGGCCTCACTTGATCTGACATTTGCTACGATCTTTAAAGCTGGTGCTATAGCTAGAACTATTATTTTGAATTAGCACAAAACACATTTTAACTACTGTTTAAAACAGCTGCCAACAGTCTGAATGTATGCATATGTTTCCTGTTAATAGATATTTCCACATATATACAGTCTAGTGAAACTTACAGTGAGCTTTTACCATTTCATAAGTATAAAAATACACAAATTCTGAAGGCGTGATAATAAAGTTACACCTTGACAGACTAGTGGCTGCATTATGTTATACAGAAGCATCTCTGTTCTCCTGAACAAGTTAAAACATTTTGGTCCTACCAAACTGTTCGGGTTTTAAACAATTAATCTTTCTCAAAGTAGCCAAATTAGAGTCCTTATTCTTTCCATGTGCCCAGCAATAAAGAGAAAAATTTACCTAATACCTAGATGTTATGTCTCTAAACATGCAATATGGAAATCATAGTAACATTACAAATTACAGGTAAATATAAAAGTTTGCAATGGGTTACCTCGGACAAAGAGTTATATCACAAAGAGGATGAAATTACATTCTCATAAAAGATCTACTAACAGTTTTGCACTAATCCTAAAAGTATGAAGTTATTCTAGATATGAAGGGCATTTAGGATAGCCACTTGTCTTATACATTATTCTTTATTTCCCATTTTTTTCCCCTAGCGTCCACTTATATCTCTGTACTCAACTCTAAATTTAAGTTTTGTTTCATTTTGTCTTCATATTTTTATTGGAAGAAATACAAAGGCCTGGACTCTAAGTCACTCTGCTCCCATACTCCCAGTTTGCTTTCTTCTGTAGTCTTGCACAGTAAATACTCATTTTCATAACCTTGCTGGACACAAAGGGGATGTTACAAAGTCAGTGTACTACTTTGATGGGACCTCTCTCTGTCCAGCACCTGCCTTATGCAATCCTGGTTTTAGTTTTCCTTTCAATCCCTTTCTCTATAGCCTTTGTGCTGCAGTTGAAGAGTAAAACATCTCAGAAGTTAAACAGTCCCCAGTCCACACATATGTATATGTTTACTTTTTTTTCATAGATCTGTTCACTTTTCATCTAGATACAAACAGCTAGATCTGTTTCTATTCCAGATTTAAGGATATGTCAATAAGCATTTATACTTTAATCTTCTCCAGTATGGATATTCCCCAAGGAAGTGTAATTCCTCTAGCCCTCAAGCTTAGCGCCGCCAATTAAACCATTGGCTCGTTTTTAGAATCCTAAAATATCATCTCTGAAATATGTTCAATTTTTTTTTTCCCACACCTTGAATGCTTCCCATTTCTAGAAAAGAATAAAGATACCAGGTAAATGTAAATTATAAACACTGAAATTGGACAGATTTCTTTCATGATGCTTATTTCAAGAGCTCCATCTTCACTGAAATTTGTTATAAGTCACCAGAAATTAAAGTTATAAATAAGGAATAAATAAGTTCACGTTAAAATGTTCTAAGTTATCCACACAGTCAAACAAAAACATGGTCAGACAAAAGCTGATTTCTGAGACCAAATAAGTTATTATTGTACCCTGGATTACTGTTTAAAACATAGATAAATCTTTACGTAGCCATATGTTTGGCCTCATTTTCAGTTTTTTTTTCCTTGACTGCTTCTAGTACTTCCCATATACCATTTGCAATGTAATTTCTCTGCCAAATATATCTCTGATACATTCTAGTGCCTTTTGTTCCTCTCCATCCACCATGTTCTTATCAGTATTTTTTTGTTTCAATGGACTTCAGCTCAGATGAGGATACTGGACTTTATTCAATGACTTCAGTGACTTCATCTTAACTGACTCAAGAATAATATAGAGTTAAATTAAATGCAAAATAAAATTCATTATTGAAGTACTAAATTGAATCCTAGAAATGAATGATTGCTTAATAAATACCATAAAATCTCTGCTTCTGACCATGGGTCAAACTTAAGAGAACATTTACAGATAAAACACCACTCACACAGTGAAATATCTCATCTTAATACCAAACAACTTCTGTTCAGAAAGTATATATTGCTATGCAACACTATTTGCGATCCAAAACATTGCCCACTGACTTGTAAGGTATTCTTGTTTTTGAATAGTGAACACTGTGTCATTACTCAACTATACATCACTGAATTAAAAATGCTAATTTTCACAGTAAAGCAAATGTTACATCTAAAACCTGAATAGAAGAGTTCACACCCATGGTAATAAATGTTCCATAGTTCTGCAAGATTTTCCCCCTCAGGAAAATACAAATGACAGCAAAATAACTTTTCTTATGCTGGTCTGTTCTCCTACCTTTTCTGATGAGTTGGCTGCAGAAAAATGTATAAATGGAAAGCTCAATTAGTGTAATTTATGCATCCTTGGATGTCAATCATTACTGTTGAAAGGTGGGACTTTCAGGATCTCTGTGCATTAATTAAGAGCTCATCTCAGAAGAGTAGTCATTACACCTAAGGACCAAAAATAAGTTTTAATTAGAGTCTAGAAGACAGTATAACATCAACTTATAAAACTGTGCTGGTTTTGGCTGGGATAGAGTTTATTTTCTTCCTAGTAGCTAGTATGGGGCTATGTTTTGGATTTGTGCAGGAAACAGTGTTGATAATACAGGGATGTTTTCACTATTGCTGAGCAGTGCTTACACAGAGTCAAGGCCCTTTCTGCTTCTCACACCACCCCACCAGCGAGTAGGCTTGGGGGGGCACAAGAAGCTGGGAGGGGACACAGCCAGGACAGCTGACCCAAAATGGCCAAAGGGATATTCCATACCATGTGACGTCATGCTCAGCATATAAAGCTGGGGGAAGAAGAAGGAAAGGGGGGGGATGTTTGGAGTGATGGTGTTTGTCTCCCCAAGTAACTTTTAGATGTGGTGGAGCCCTGCTTTCCTGGAGATGGCTGAACACCTGCCTGCTGATGGGAAGGAGTGAAGGAATTCCTTGTTTTGCTTTGCTTGTATGCGCAGCTTTTGCTTTACCTATTAAACTGTCTTTATCTCAACCCACGAGTTTTCTCACTTCTACCCTTCTGATTCTCTCCCCCATCCCACCGGGGGGGAGTGAGCGAGCGGCTGTGTGGTGCTTAGTGCCAGCTGGGGTTAAACCATGACAAAAACTAGTTCTTTAGTTAAAAAATGAACAGCTATGGGACATTATTAGTAACAATGCAAAGGGCACAAATTTCTTGCTTGTACTTAACTTCAGAATACAAAAGTATTTTCATGTATATAAGTCTGCCTGGAAAAACTGGACAAGTTCTGTATACTGTGTGGACACTACTCAAAATTCAGCCAGGTTGTATGAATGCCAACATGATTATTAGACCCTGTCGAATTATTGATGCTGAGCTGATGTTAAGGGAAGGCTATTACATAGCTGAATATGGTTGTATTACATAGCTGAAATACATAGGTTGTATTTCTCTCATAGCCAGTTTTTTGTTCTAGGCTATCTTCTGACTGCGTATGCAATAGCCAAAACAAGGCAAGCCCAGTGAAAGGGGGTGAATGGGCTCGTACAATGCATCAGTTTCATTCACTGAATGATACAATATGTAGGTAGCTGTTAGCTGGTCTTAGACACGTCAAGGCTCAGGAGAGGTTAAAAACTAGCTGGGCTAACTGGTGTCAGCTGCCTGAGAGCGCTTTGCTCATGGCATGGCTTATCTGAGGACAATCAAATATTCTGCCTAGGACTCACTGGGGAAATAATGTATAAATAATTGATTATATCATTTATAAATTAAAGGAAGGAAAACAAATTTAAAAAGCTAGTCTGGAAAATAAATGTGTCAGCTAATAACTCAGGCATGAAAAGGGGTAAAATTTAGAGAAGAAGTAAGTTTACATTCTAGAGAACAAGAAACAACTTGTTTGTCAATGGCTGAAATAGGAAATATAGTGAACTAATAAAAAAAACAAAACAACAAACAGACTGCTCTAGGAAGGATTAGACAAGAGAAAAATCAAATGTCAAGTTCCAATATGGAAATAAAAAAGAAAAAATACTCGTAAAAATGGGATTTTAGTGTTCCAAATATTGTAGTTTATTGAAGGACTGAAGCTAACATATACATTACATGATATAATTAATAATAATTATAAAGGTTATTGCACAGAAAAAGAACAGAATGGAAAGGCATGTCAAAAAGGAAAAATATTTACTATGCATCCTAGAATAGCAGAACAAGTGTTATGACCTTCTTCACTGTGACTACGTTTCATGGTCCTTTACTAAGGTATTTTTAAATACGTTTAAGAGACAGATATTTTTCTCAAACACTTGTTTGAGAAACACATGCTATAAGTTTCCTACCTGAGGGGTAATGAAAAACAGCAGCAAATATAACAACAACAAAAAAGGCGTAGCTATTGCTGGTAGATTGTTTAAATTGTTTTCTTCTAAATAACAGTGTGTGATGAAACTAATACTATAGTGAGGGAGCAATCAGTCTTTTAAAGACGTTCAGAAAAATGTGGACAATAATTTATGTCAATGTCATTCAGAAAATTTGTCTTAATGTAATTAATAAATAGTTCTAATAATTTTTGCCCAAATGCTTTCTCACCTATTGTTCCAGCCAGGAATTGTTTGCTATACAATAGACATAGAAGCACTCTCCAGAATTTCCTGGCTAGGAATATTACTGTGTTTACTAGAAGATTTCAGTGAGTAGATGGAATATCAGACCATCGGATACGATGGCAGTACACAGCAATACATCCTTGAGAATGTTAGTACTGAAACTTTTAAAATACAAGTTCAACTTTCATTCTGTGAATAGTTACTGAGGTATTACAGTACAAAATAGAATATATCCTACTGCTGTGGATATATGCATATTACTAAATCTGAAATCTACTTCTCTGTAGACCTAAAGTTATTTTTCACATGATGATAGATTTCAGGAAAGGACATGTTTAATATTGGCCAGTACCATAGGTAGATATTTTTAAATGGAAAGGGAAGGAATTTATCCAGGGTTTGTCACTTGTGTTCTCTTAACTGAAGCAAAGTACTGAGTCTTGTTATCTGTAGTCTCCTGCTAGTCATATTTAGCACATTTTTTGTCAGCTGCTTCTCTTGATTAAGAGGATGGCAGAGATAACAGACACACTAAACTCCAGAACAGACAGAGAATCTTTGTTCCTCTAAACAACGATACAAATTTTATAACGGTTTAATTTGCTGTTATTCACAAGGGACAATGTCAAAAACTGAACCAGAGGACCGCTAGTGAAATACGGATTACATGTTAGCAGCATGGTGCCTTCTCAGTCCTTTACTTCATGCTTCCTAGTTCGCCTCTTCTGAACTCACACTCCAGTATGCCGCATTGGAAGCCAGCCATAAAAGAGGCTAACTCAGACAATAAAATCTGGATGATCTACTGAACTGTGACTGAGATTTGTGACCTGCCTTGAAGTGAATCAGATTCAACAACAAGACTTCTTACAAGCAGCTCTCACCAAGAGCCTGGCAGAATGTCAACACAGTTGTACTAAATATTCAACACAAAACTTGCTGAGAACCACATGGTATCATGTATTATCATTAAAATGACTTTTAAAGCTAGATGAATTCACATGAAAAGGATAATAAAAATAGCAATTCCAAAATGCTTCTTAACAATGAAGAGCATGATATAGCAATTAAATCATATTGCATAGACAATCAGAAAGAAGACGACGACTAAAATTACTTCAGGCACTCTCCTGGCCAACTTTGAACCCTTTACTGAAGGTTGAAAGTTTGAAGTCTTGTCCAAAATTTCCTCTGTGGTTAATAGAGAAAGGGAAAGGCATCTCCAGAAATCAAACCAGACTTAAAAGAGCTTCTACCCTTCCGCTCATTGTAGTGGAAGCATTGAACACCAAGGCTCCTAACCTGGGCATGTTGGTGAGTACCTATACTTACTTGCAATTAATCTACATCCTACAGTCTGATTTTCAGAGGACTCTAGTAATTAAATTTCAGTGTAACATTAACATCTAAATTTGCTGATAAATGTTTAACAGGAGATATGGGTAGGGATTTCCCAACTTCTATAACACTAGCCAAATGCTGATGGACAGTATTGTGTGGAGCTCCTGATTCCTCTTGCTACTGATCAGTGCCTTTCCTGTTCCCAAATGCAAAATTCATGACATAAAAAACTACAAGTATTTTCCTATTTTTACTTAAGTGTATTTATCATCTTTCATATGGTTAATACTTTACTCTTTTGGGGAAAAAATTAATTGCTCTATTTGGGCTCATTTTATCCTGCTTTACCTTATTTTTTTTGCTTTCCTCAAAAAGAGATCACAACAATGATAAAATTTTGATCCATTTCCCACCGTCCATGTGTTATTTCCTCTGGTTAAAGATAAACTAGCAGTTCAATAAAATTTCTGAGAGTCTCCTGTAAGAAGTAAACTTTGGTGTGTGGTCAGAGCTGAGGAACCTACAGCATACATACTTGCCGTTCAATCTAGAAAGAGACTATGGGTTTGGAATTTGAATACCATAGTCCATTCTTTGTAAACTGATGAAACATCAAACTGATTACTCTTGAAGAACACTGTAAGAACCTAAAATTAAACCTGAATAACAATATGCTCATGCAAGGGGTGGAGATAAGCCAATGAACATAACATCTAGCTTTTAACCCCTATTAACATTTGTAAACTTCAGCAGTTTCTGCCGAAATGGTAGTGATGTCAGATAAATATTTATGCAAGAACTATACAGAAGTGTATAATAAGGCACTGGAAAACATAAAAGTATAAAGAAAAATGAATTTAAAATTAAATTAAATTTAGTAATAGCAAAACAAAACACACAGCAATTTCTCCATGGCCAGCACTGTCTATGGATCAATCCCTCTTCCTGAAATCCATCCATTTATCATACGGCATTGGAGTCACTTTGAAAATGATTCCATTGTAGTCAGCAACACCCAGATTACGAATGGAAGTTATTAATCAGACAGCAGTACCACAATGTTTTCTACTGTCAAGACAACAACCACTGCTGACTCTAACGAATACGAGAAGAGTTTGTTTTAAATTAGGATGCACCTGTATGTGATAACTTTGGTTTCAGCATTTTGCTGCCTCATTTTGCTACCCAATTAGCCTTTCTATTTGTCAACTTTTTCCTAACTTTCCTAATCTCAATTTCTATGTTAGTTCATAGGATCACAGCAGAAACATGACAAAAGAAATTATATCAATTTGTATTATCTTCATTATCGATTGGGAATTTTGTCTTTGATTACATTACTACATTGTTAAGAATTGAAGAAGTTAAGAACATTATGCTATTATACTTATAGTATTATATCATTATAATATAAAAATGTTTATTAATTGTGGGGGAACAAAGGAGATATCCATAACATTCTATAAATACTTTCTGTTCTTCAATCTGGATGACTGATATCATTCTGCCTGACTGGATAAAACTTTGCTAGCAAAAACAGTTATCACAGATAAGATATAATACAGAAATACCAAGACTTATTAAGAGAGACTTAGAAGAACTACTAATTGAGCAATTTCTATCTGTCTGACTTCAGCTAGATTAACAGGCTTTTTCTTTTTGGATTTTTATGAGAATGCAACAAGGTTGTGTAGAAACACTTGAGGTTATATATGAAGTAGCTGGGCTTGCCTAAACGTGAGAGAATAATATGTTTTAGGCAATGTGTCATGCTTACTTGTACACAGTCATGCTGCCATGTTCCACTGACCTGGGCAAGGGAACGTATTATGATGATCTTCAACCTTTTCTGTACTTGTGATGTGTTTCTGCAGGGAATAGATAACATATCTTTATAGGGAGATACTCTTTGTAACTTTGACCTTTGTCACAAAACCCTACAGAAATGTGTCATTGAGACAACATCAAAATTTACAGTTGGGCTTGCTAGGTTCACCCTATCAAAAAGGAGTAGTGTCCTAGGATCAAGATAACATTTATCAACAGTAAAATAAAAGAAGAAGAAATAGTGGCATATTCTATCTGAAGAAACACTTGCAAAGGATGCATAAGGCAACAATTGGCATGAAACTGGGGCACCAAGTTGACAGCAGGTATACAGTCTAAAGTTAGGTCAACTGCTGGATTCAATCCTGAAAAAGTGTTGGTAAGATCTGTCACTTGAAAGACATGCCTGCAAGACAGGCTGGGGAAGAGACCACAGGTGCAGCTTGCCCCTGTACTGTCATAACAATAAATAAGGTTATCTGTCATGATCAAGCCATCTGGAGAAGTACTTTATACTGTTCTGAATAGATGCTACACATTTATTTAAGGTTACAAAGAGTGCGTAAAATAACATTGATTTGGTAAGAAATAGTTTGTGTCCTATAATTAAAGGCAGTATCACAGTAAATGTGCAGGCAAAAATTGTAGGAAGAATATTAAGGGTATTTTGGTACTATTGATTTGTAACTGATAATACACAACATTAAAAAAGAAAAACAAATGACAGTTCAAAATGCTAGATACAGCAGCTGTAGCAGAGGCTTTCAGTCTAGTACTGAAAGCAGTGATCCAGCCATCACTGCCTGGATATTTTATTCCTTTTTGTAGAAGTTATTTAAAGCAGAGGCCAGTTACATCATCATATATCAACAAGTCATATTGTAAGAAAAATAATAATCTACCCTGCAAGTAACAAGTTCACAAAAAAATGGCCCATCTATTCTCTTCTTTTTCTTGCTGGCAAGGTATATACTTAAGCTTTGCGATTAAGGGTATATATGTGAATCCAGCTGACCATGGGATGATCTGTGGGACAAAATGTAATTTACAATTCAAAGAACAGGATCTGGATTGAATGTAGTCTTGCCCTACCCAACTCCTTCTCCTGTAGAACAGAAAAGCTATGTTAAATGACTTTTTTTTTCAGAAATCTGAATAATCATTACATTTCTTTTTCTACTGCTATCTCTTTGACCAGTCTTTAATATAGCGCACCCTTGGCATACTCCCTAAATGTCATAATGGGACAATAAACAACAGGTATAATTTCTTTTCTGAGCAGCAGACAGGTAGATTGAGATACATTATGTACTACACTGATAGTCTACAGTGTGTGCAAGTGAAACCAGCACTGGAATTAATTCCTGTTCCTTTGTTTTTTCCCTTATGACGTCTCTGCTGACAGCCTCAAAATCCCCTTAACTTTGCATATGCAGAATATGAGCAACCAGGACATATTTGGTACTCTGAGAAAGATCTGCCTGTTACCTGTTCTCCACATTAACTCCACTCCACTGCAAAAAGCTTCTGTGGCAGTATTTTTGTCTACAATCATAAGGCTGCTGCAGCCTCAACTATAAACTCAAAAAAATAGCTCTTTCTATGGCTATCTGTTCTTTCCCAATAAACTTGGCACGTTGAACACATTTCTCTGTAACAGCAGCTTTTTGTGGGCTGCAACATATGGGGCTTAATAACATGGCATCAGATTGCAATTCTTAGCCTAGCCTTTCCTGTTCCGCTTCACATAATAAAGCTGACTCTTTCTACTGCTTACCTTCAGTGGCTCTCACAGACAAAGAGAAGACCTTGTCAGAGATCATCTCCTAACAGATGAGGAAACCTTCAATACAAATACGATGTCTTCAAACATAAATCCTCCCCCCCCCCGATTGAAGGATGCATTTTAATTGAGCAAAAATGTTAAACCTGAAATGTTTCCTAGCTTTATAATCAAGGAGAAGATTAAGCAAGGCCACCACAGCTCTTGTGTGCTACTATTTAGCACCCTTGAATCATTTCACCTGCTGTTGGAGCACTGCCTTAACAACAGTAAGCCAGAAAAGAGTAATAAATTAGCACTTCCCTACTTGGGATGGCTGGCTGATGGATCAAGGGGAGGAAACTAAAGATCTCGTTAAAGTCACTTCACCAGTAAATACAAGTCAGGGCAGGGTAATACCCTTTGAGTCTTTCTGGACAGCAAAAGAAAAAACCCCAGATGCTGCAGTAGGGCCACTTACTTCAATGTAATGATCTCTCTCTGGACATTGGGATGTTGGGGAAGATGTGAGCATCTTTTTCTCACGCTTGCCAGCTGATTTAACATGCTGGAGGAATGAACCTGCCCCAAGGAGATTTCTTCTCCAGTTGCAGGCTGTAATTCAGGATTCCAGTTCTCTCTGCATCCTTGGGAGCGTATGCCTATCTCCCTTTCTGTGCCCCATCCCTCCCTCACGTATTCCCTTTCTGGAATCTATGGAAATTCTGCCCCCTTTCTCCTGTTTTTTTTAGTAGGTTTGTTCCACCCACTGGGGGAAGCCAGGAAGAAACTGTCCTGCTTCTCTCCCCACTACTGCAGAGAGACAAATTATTTAAGTAGCAGGTCTGGATGGTGGGATGATTGAAGACAGACTGGGGCAAAACCACATGATAAAGAGCAGGGCACAAGAGTAATATTACAAGTGCTGTGGTACTGTGGTTGTATCAGGTTCTAATGATTTAGAATTGTAGTATTAATGTATAACTGCAATGGGTGCTATAAAATCATGTTCAGTTGGGAAAAATTAAACTGTTGCTTGTCTATACCAGCTGGGAGAATTAAAAACCAGACAAACCTTTACTAATTCCTGTGGATTTTTGAGCAACCTGATACATCACTAAGAAGGACTAGCTCATTACAAGACCTATATTACAGTTTGCGGAGTGAGACCTATAAAATCTAGACAGAAAAATGATTAATGGCAATAAATTCATTTTCAAACCTGGAAAAAAATAGGTTGCTTTTTTTTAATGAATCTGGAGTTATGAAGAAGTCTGAGCTTATTTTAGCCATTTTTCACCTGAATGTTGAACCTGAGGGAAATTCCATATTTTCATAATGTGCAGAGTTGTACATGGCACTTTTACTGCCAGCCTTTATGATTAGTCTAGAAAACGCTGATTAAATCCCCCTTGATTTTAAAAAATACCTTAGTTGAAATACTTTACCAGAATTAAGTTTAGGGGTTTTCTTTCCCTCTCATCTGCTTGAACTGAGTACTGCAGGAACTTGAATACATTGGCACACAGCCTTCCAGCAGTACTGTGTCCTCCTCTGGCTGTAGAAGAAGTATCCTTCAGCAAACCACAACATATTCCCTTTCCCCAGCAACAGTGAAACCTGAAACATTTGAGGAAAGCTGTTGGTACTATCCTCTACTCGTGCACATTAATGCCACAAAGCTTGGCAGTAGTATTTCATTGGCAAACTAGTAGCAAATTTAGTACTTTTTAAAAAAAATTAAATAACTTCAATAACCAGAAATATGCTTTGTTTACTTCCTATAGTTGATAACCTTGGTCACAGCCCAAAGTCAAACTGGAGCTTGTTAACTCTGTCTTTTTAGCAGCAGTGCTTAGTGGAAAAGATTTTTCTGAAGGCTTGGAAAAACAGACAAAATTGTCATCAACCTAATCTTGTAAAAGTCTTCAAGCTGAACATAGCAGTCGTTTTTATAGTTGTCTCTCAGTTGTTGCCAATCAGGTGCCACACTCCTGGTTCAGAAGCTACCCCAGCTTCATGAGTCATGATTAAGGATCACACTACTACAATCGCTGTTGCAAAGTAGTCATGTGGGCAGAAAATATTCACTAGAAAGTCAACAATTCTTTTCCGTATGCTGTTTTTGTATATTTCTCGGTGTCTAGACAATGTAGTCAAACGTCTAGTTCACACTACAAATTAAAACAAAGTGATCTGAATGATGATGGTGAAATTGCCCTTTTAGCGAAGCAATGATCTGTAAGAGTATCTGCTCCTTCTGATCATTGGAGTCCAATTTGTAAACTGTCCTCTCAGAGAATCAAAATAAAAATAGCCTAATAGGATGTTCAGTCTAACTAAAACAAAGCAACGGCAGCATCCTTGTACACCAGAAGAGTAAAATAAAAAATAAACTAAATGCATGCAACATTCAGCTTTTTATTTGCATCAGTTAAAAGTGTAAAGCAATAATGAAATAAAGAAAATTTATCTTTCATTGCCTTTACCCTATGGCTTACAGCAAGCGTGATAACGTCTTTCAGTGTGCATGACACTGCTTCTGCTCACTGTACATAATTAAGGAGAGTGATACCCATAATAAACTTTCTGTTGCTAATTCTAATAGGCTGGCTTGATTTCTACTTAAAGATACCTATGCACATATTTGTTATTATAGTTCCTCTTATTCAATGACTATCTAAGTCAACAGAGCAATCTTCATCAAGACAGCTTGTAGTTATCACACTTCATGTACTTAAATCGTATGTCACCCAATTAAGTAAAGTCCAAGGAAATTCTTGATTGATTCTGAAGTTAACCATATGGTTAGCTAGCAAGTCAGCAGAAACTAAATTAATTACCAAATTCACTTTTATGTAATTATTATTAAATACTATTGTTTTAATGTTTGTTTTCTGTAGTCTTTGGTTGGCTTAAAATGGCAATGGTAATTTACTGGTCACTGTTTGTAATCTAACCAAAGCACACCAACATGTTGAAAAAGGGCACGAATCCCAAAATAGTTCAGAGAGATTCTTTTCTGACAGCTAGAGTGAAATAAAGCATGACTATGACATTATGTCATCTTGTACCTTTTATTGAAACTCTAAGAAGTGAAACCAAGCTGTTCCTTACTTGCTGCCCCTTTCCACCAGAATAAGGATAAGGGCAGGGAAAAAAATAAACCTAAGATTTTTCACAACCCATAACCACTTCCACTCACTTCTCTCTCATATGAACAGGAAAAGCTCAAACGAAACTAAAACAAAATTCAAGGAGTATTACTACAGTTGTAAAAGCAAACTCTCAGAAATGAGATTTTTCTTTCTTGGGCATCTGCATTTTGATATATTCTATATTTGCATGATCATATACTGTTTTTCCACAGCTCTTCTGCCTCGCTGAGCAAGGAATGTGCTCTGGGCGGGAATGAGGATCACTCAGTGAAGGGTGCTGTCACTTATTAGACCCCTCTCATATTTCTGGCAGAAGTTGCAAAACGTGTAACAGGGAAAGCAGATGTTATCAGAAGGGCTTTTTTAATTAATTGCTATGTATTGCAATAGCATGCTATTGCTATGTAGAAATGGATTCCAGATCCTATTATAGACTTCCTAGAGGATACTGCACATCCCCTAAAACGTGTTTCTCACAGCTGGTACCAAGTGAGGTATTCCCTGTTTCTGGGGCCACGAAGCTGACTTGAGACTTTGTCGTCTATTTGAAGAACGATGAACATTCATAGCTTCAAACATTAATGTGGCTGTAACAGTAAGCTTTGTCATGAACATATAAAGACCTATATGATGCTGATTTTCCCCCCAAATAGGGGTCAGGATCTTAAATTGTGTACTCGGATCAGTGGATTCTTTTACTTTAGTGCCTATGCTTGATTGACACTGAGAATTTTAGGCTTAGCCTTGTAATAATGTAACTGCCTGGATTTCTGACTCTCGCTGAAGTTTTTAACCCCAAGCTAGGTGCTTAAAATTCTCAGATGAATATTTTTGTCTGTGAGGTAGGTAAAAGGGAAACATTACCTTCTTACTAGTTTGCATATGGATAGACAGACTCTTAACACTGATCCAGATAGAGTATATGTGCTGCTAGCACAAGACCATGAGCTAGGTACTGAAATGTCAAGGTCTTATGGGGCCAGTTTCCTGTGCAATGCCATCAGAATCAAAGTAGCAGCACACATACTCGGCCACGTGGGCACAGAGAAGACCTTATTCATAAAACTGTAGGAACTTTTAAGCACTGCAGTTTCTGGAGCAAGTGTGAAGAATCTATACTAGGATTCCTTGTGAATCCTTCTCTTTGCTCTGCGAGTCTTTCACCCAGCCCCATCCATCTGTGCCAACTCCTATGAAAAATATGGATAATAACCTCCTACCCCATAGGTGGGTTTTGAAATTAAATTAATAATAATGTGTGAAACTCAGACAATAGTGGTGAGTACCACACAAAAGCTCTGGCAGAAAGTAATAAGTATACTGAGTACAGACTTGGAACTGTGCACAGTGAAAAATGCCTTGGGCCACTCTTTTGTGCCAGGATGATCCAACAAAGTATCAAAAAGCTGTTCGGTCATCCCAGCCTGCTCCTGTGGTCTGAATAAGGAAGGATCTGGAAAAAATAGGAAGGAATCATGTAGCTAAAGATGTAGCATATGATATGTAGAAAGCATCTAGCTAAAATTTACATGGACAAACAATTCTAGTATTTGTAACTCCTGATCACTTGATTTTGGAACTTTGAAGTTCTTTTGTTGGATATTTTTATCTAATAGATAATGGTTTTTTTTTTTAATGCAAATGACTTTACTGGGTGGTGTACAGGAGCTTTATGGGAAAGAGTACAGTCAAGAAACAGTTTAGCAAAGAACTTAAAATATCTTTAAGCTCATGAGCAACAACATCTTTCATGGGACTTCTCAATACTGCAACTTCAATTTATGTATATATTTAAGCAATCTGATAACTGAAGCCTGAAAAAGAGCTGTTCCCTAGTGCACTGTTTTTTTCTAGTGCTGCTCATGCAGAGAGAAGGCAAGAGATGCAAGTAGAAGAAGGAAACAGAAAGAGATGTTATTCATATTTTGCTGTGTATTTAAGCAAACAAACAAATCCCTTGGATCAAAAAATAAAATCCAGAAATAATCAGTACACTGGAATGATCTTTGGAATGCAAGAAATGGAACACAAGATGACAAGCAAAAAGACAAGCTTTAAAAAACATTTTATAATTGATTATATAGTTTCAACAGAATAAGTAATACTACATCTGTATTTCAGGGGTTGGATCTAAATGCAAGTATATTTACATTCCAAATAAACCCAAATGAGAATAAATATTAAAAAAAATTCAAAAAGTTTGTGCAATACTACTCACACTTCATAACTATGTGAATCAGGGACCTACAGAAACTTCTAATTTCATTTCTGGCTCTGAATTCCCTTAGTCTTGGGGACGCAAATTTGGATAGACACTCTTGATTATTATATAAAATTAGGCTATACAAAGAAATGTTTTATGTCTGGTTGCTCCCCTTCTTAACAAAATAATGACTTCTATGTTTTTTGATTATAATGAAAAAGAGGGAAAGCACAAATGCCACATGGAAACAGCAGTTGGGTAAAACAGTAATAACATTCCTGTTTGCTCTGAATAATTTGAACTGAGGCTTTGTGCTTTTTTTTAATTTATTTTAATAAATTAGAATAGCAGCAACATCAGGAGAAGCATGACATTTTTTTGGGGAAATAAAAAACTTCTCTTGATTTACCTGAAATTTAATGCTTTTCTTTTACCTGCTTGTACAAAACAACACAACCATGTTGTTTGCCTGTCATAGCACACAGCATTCTGCTATGCCTACAAAGACAGCTGGGGGCTATCTGGATCTTGCAGAGCTTCCTTTGGCATGTGATCTATGCAGTATAGAAACATTAGGATTTGTAGGTTTTGAAAATACTGTGTACATTTATGATGTTACATGTTAAATGTTAACAGACAGACATTACGTTTTGTTTGAAAGAAAAACAAAAGGTGACATATTGGATACACCTAAAACAGAATAAAGGCAAATGTGCAATAAACCCCCCAGTGTAAAACATGCATAAAAGAGGAATGAATGCAACAAAGAACCAGCCATGTTAATTGGTGTCTGCTGTCCTAAGCAGGCCTGTCCTTGAGCTTTCAGGATGTCACCTGTAGAAGACAACAGGGGGGACTTACACTATTTCAGATGCAGTACTGGACAGTGTTGTGCTGTCGTGTCTCACAGTCAGCACTTACTCATGCTCCCCAATTGCCATTTACATTGTATAGCATACTCCTTAGTCTATAATCAGCTAGCAGAAGTTGCAAGTGGAATCATAACTAATTTCTAGCTGTTTTCATTCACTCGGGGTACAACCCTGTACATATTCCTACAGGTTCCAGCTCTCCAATTAAAGCTACGCAAGAAGAAAGAGAAATCCCTGACCCTTCCTGTATTCTGAGAAGCTGCATAAGCGCCGATAAAAAGAATAATATTTTAAAATAATTTATATCTTTGAGAACTGGCAGTAGTGCTGTATCAGTCAAACACATACAGGCTTTTACTCACTAGTCAGTGTAGTTCAAACCCGTTGTGTGTCAGATCCCACTTGAGCTGATACATGCTTATTGAGTTGTACAGCATCTGGTTGGCATCACTGAATAAAACTGGATATCACGCAGATTTGAGGGTTATTTGATGGTCAGAATTCTGATATCTTATTTTTAAAAGGGACATAATACTTACGTACTTTTGAACTAACCTGGTAAGTTGGCTAAAAATTAATGAAGAAATCAGAGTTCTGTCAGGGTCCCCTTCTTGCTCTGCACACCACCAGGATATCAGGACCTGAAGAATATATGTAATCTTGCCCTTGCAAAGGAGAGTAGTTCAAAGCACATTGGTCAGTGCTGCTCATATTCAAAATTCACCCTGCAGACTGGTTTTTGTATTGGCTGTTCTGGCTGTATTGGCTGAGATGAAATCAGAAGGCCACTTACTGCTGTTTGATTAAGGGTAATCAAGTATGTTAAGGTTGACTTCAATAACATCTAATTGGTAAATAAATCTATTTAATTTATCAAAGCCAGATCTATTTATCAAAACACCACTTTGGCAGCCATTATAAATTCTGTTCTTTAAGTACGTTCAGTTAGTTTTGCAAGAGTGACTACTTTAGTATTGTCCATCTAATTTTTTAGGTTATTTTAAGTGATATCCACAGTAATAGAATCTGTCCTGCAATGGTAGCTAAGGTGATACTATTCTTGTCTTTTTTAATTATTAGTGGTCTTTTAAGTTGTGCTGAGCAAGACTACAAGGATATTCAGTGCAGAATGTTACAAGACGGAAAGGTACAGAATCAAAGACTTGCCTGCAGGCACCAAGGCCCCTTGTTACAGCAGTTCTTTTTACTTGCACAATTAGAATACTTGTTTGAGCCTGATAAGATTTCAGTGCATATTGCATTTATTGCTATTTTATATTTATGTCCTGTGACAGCACTATTCACATGGAATGCACAGGGCTAATTTACTCATGTCCTAATATGAGTAAGTTGGTTGATGTCTCTTGTGATAAACTGTTGTGCATTAAAATTCTTCCCCTTGTATAGGGTTATAATTATACCAATGAGAGAGGGCATTGCTAGGATCTTTTGACATAGCAAGCACCTTATTTTCTTCAAGTGCCCTCTAAGCAAAAAAAGAATCATTTTAAGGTGGAAGGGGATGAGAAACAAAGAAAACATTGAACACATTAAGTTTAGACTTTTTCACCTGCTGCAAAGCAGTATATCTGCATATAATAAGACTTTGTTCTTCATATAGTAGTTTTCAGTTATCTGAAAATATATATTCTAGTAGCATGTTCAAAAAAGAATATAATAGTAAGTTTCTGTTAAAGTTAAAAGAATTCTATCAGGGTAAAGAAGAAAGGAAACAAAAGAAGCTGTACATTGCTAGTATGTGGTGTCATTAGCTGTGGCAGGTCTTTAATTGTCATAGACAAGATGACAGAAGCTACTTATATCAGTTTTGTGGACTATTTATATACCAAAGTCATTAGGACTCTTGAGCTTGTTTAAAAAAAATAAATTTCATTAATGAATTCTCAATTTTTAGGCAGAAAGCATATCCTAAAGCAATTTTGACCTAAGTGTGTGATGCATGAGTGAATTAAACCTACCTAAAAGAAAAACTGGGAAATCCCTTTAGGAGAGGAAACACCAGGGTAATGTAGAACAAGCTATGATGGACATACCTATTTTTTGCTTCTCTGTATGCAGGAGCTGTGATAGAAGAAGGTGGCATTTCCGCTCTTTTAATGATAGAGCGGTTCAAAAAGCAATTGCAAGTGGAAAAATGTTAAAGCAACTTTGTGTTGTTACCGTCTGGTAGTTGCCTAAAATTGTTATGTTTCCAGGTTTATGTAATGTTTATGTAATGTGAATTTATGCACGTGGGCCTGGAATTTTTGGAAATATGTGATAGAAGCAATATGTGAACATTAGAGGATGTGTAGTAAAGATTCCTGAAGATGGTTACAAAGCTTTTTTCTTCTGCTTAGGTAGCTCATATATACAACATGTATCTTTCTATTAAGAGACAGCCAGAATGCACGGAAGACATGAGGATAACATGAAAAAGATAAGCATTTTCCTTTGAACTTCAGAGGCTGGGATGCACAAAAGAAAGTGATGTTGGCAGGGAGAATGGGATGATAGTCTGGGGGGGAGGGAGCATCGAAATTCCACTATCCTTTCTAGGCAATACGCTACACAGCTTCAGGGGGAAACAAACTCCTGAAAAATAGATTCTACTATGGAAAAAGGCAGAGGTGTGAACACAAGTGAACTGAAAGAACTGTGAAAAACTATGGAGGAACCAGGCACCAAGAAATTGTAACTCCTGCAGATTTCAGAGATAGGATCTGTTATTGACATAGAATCTTCATTACCTAAAGGGAGAATCTGAAACCAACGCCACGCACAGGGTGAATGTTCCAGAGTCTTCTGAGCTGTCTTTTTGACACTTTTACAAGGAAAACTTTGATAGGCTTTTGGTGTCCTAGCCAAAGCTGTTACCACAACCACTGAAATAATGAAACCCATTTTATAATCTACAGTTTACAGAGATAAAAGCAAAACAGTTTTCTATAGCAACATATTTGCATATATACTTACTTCTTGGATTATTCTTGTGCTTCTTATATATGATCTAGCAAGATACCCAACCAAATAATTATAAGAATGCTGGTGCCTGCATAAATTCCTATTTACTTAGAAGTCAGCAGGCAACCTCCAGATTCAAATTTACACATCCCTGAACACATGATGTGTGTTGAGGGATCAGAATCAAATCAAAGCTCTAAGTCGCAGTATCGGAACTGGCTAAACAAGCCAAGTCTGTTTATCCACCAAAGTTAGGAAGAATGTGTGTTAATAATCCAAAACTGAAAGAAACACTATAGAAAATAGATTTTTTGGGGGGAGAAAAGAAAGTTTTACATAATGTTATATTGTTTGCTGATGGAAAGCTACTTATTGTATGATTCTGATGTTTATACAGTGTGGCTTTATACTTCTGCACTTGTCTTTTTAATAGGCTTTAAATGAATAAAATATACTTTACCACTACAGCACAGTGAAAGCTCCCTAAATCATTATAGCCCTTAGAGAAATTGGAAAGAAAAACTGGATATGCAAGTTCTGTTTTATTTACAGTATAATTAAAGTAATTATTGTAGTTGTTACAGTAGTATACCCTTTATAATTCCACAGCTGAAGTGAGATCTTGGATAACTAATAGCTATCCAGTGAACTGACTGGAGACATTATTTATTTTTACAAGCTATCGATAACCTTATAATTTACAAGAGAAGCAAAACCACAAATTAGTTTGCAAAGGACATCAATAAATATTCTAAATTAATAATGTACCCAGGTACAGGCTCAGTGGATATTTCTTTTATATAATAACACTAATGCATGTTTCCACACGCATATGCAAAAATACTTAATTTTTTAAATATTACTCTTACACAAATCCATGTCTTTCTGTTTTTCATTTTTAAATCGAATAGGTATCTTCCCCCTTGATGCACTTCTTTGTGTGTGTTTTTAATCACAAAAAGTAATTTTGTATGTGCTTGTGTCATAGAAATAATTTTCTTCTTTCATTTGCCTCTTCTGAAATGACTTTATCTCTGCAACTAATACAAACCTGGATTTTTTTCAAGTAAACATGTCCTTAGCATGAAACATATCCCTATATGATTGCAGTGAAATGACTCATATTTTTAGAGATAAGCCATGGTATGAAGGTTTTCAGTGTCTGACAATAACTTACAGAGCACTTGCTAATAAAAGTTCATGATTCTAATAATTATCAAACTAGAATAAATGAAAGGTTGCAGTATTTCCCTAGCCCTGGGGAACTGCTGCAACAATACAGCTGATACGGCTCTGGGCTGCCAGTGTATGTTGCTTTTTAACTGAGGGCCGTTATACTCCAAAAAGCTTAAAATTCCACCTGATAAATGAAACAAATGAGAAGGTTTTATAGAAGAACTTCTATAGTATTCAACCAAATATTCCTAAAAATGAAGACACCAGCTGTTCTTTTGGTTGCAGAGAGGGCAACAAAAATGTAGATTAAAAAAAAAAAAAATATCATCAGTCTTTTTTTACTCTCCCTACAGAAATGCTTCATTCTCTTTATTAGTTCTTACATTAAAATTTCAATGCTTCTCTGAATACTTGTTAAAATCTTTGATTGTAGCATCTAATGAGTATAGAAATAGAATATTTCACATATTGTTCCCCTTTAAAACAAATGTAGCTACTAAAATTTGATAGGAAAAAATGTTTGTTTGTTTTAGAAAGTATTTAGAAAATTATTAATTTTTATTATTAATATTAATAACAAATAAAATTATTTGTTTTAGAAAGTATTTTAGAAAATCTGGGAGGTGAGCATAACTTTTTATTTTGAACAGGTACTATTTAACAATCAAAAAAGAGATTTCTGCCTTTGAATTGCTGAATCAAAAACATAAGAACATATTAACCTTGAACTATCATTTTCCAGACACCATTTTTATCAACACTGTGGTCATTGTTTCCTTCTCCGGACCATATCTTTAAAATTCCTGGAGGAAAGCAAACTGAATTTCTATGCAAAATGTGTTCAAACACAGAAGCCTTGATAGAAATTGCACTGACTTCTTCAGTTCCTTTCTTTCAACTTAACCAAAAACGGTTGTAGTCCAAGGATTTATTTTCCAGGCCCTTGACAATTCAGTGCAAATTTGTGTTATCTTTTTTAAAGGAATGTCAAAGAGCCTTTCGTGTTTAAAAATGAGTATTAATTTGATCCTGTTATTTATAAATCTTAATTAACTCATTTTTAGTCTTTTTATGATTTTTCTGCATTTACTAATTAGCATAAATACAATGAAAATGATTATATCGGTGTATTTACCTCTCTTCTTCAGGGCCATCAGCCTAGATAGGGTTTACAGCAGTACAATCAGTAAAATCAAAACTAGGATTTCAGTTGTGTATCACAGGGATTCCTGAATGGTCTCTCTGACGCTGCTGTATCACTAAGTACATTCAGACACTTTGTTTCAGCTTGTGCAAATGTCAAGCTTTCTCTGTTGAAGATTTTTTTTCCTCTGTTGTTATGGTTTTCTGAGAAAGGTTTACCTTATCAGGACAGAGGGACAACCAAAATACCGCACAAATGTAGTTCCTACTGAAATACGTGGATCTCTCAATATGAATGGTTAAAAATTAAAGAACTATTTAATAAATCCTGAAGATATGGATAAAACTTCCAATTATCCCTATCTTATTTAAATATCCACCTGGATATGTAGTATCATTGTCATCCTGAAAATGCAAATCGCTTCCATGCATCCCAACCCTCTTGTTAAGCATTAAAACTACGCCACACATTTTCCGGCTGAGCACGTATTTCACACTTGGCACCCTCAGATCTCCTTATGCATAATCTCTTCTCATGTCCATTTTTCACTTTCCCAAAATGTTAGCTTTACTTGTGTTTTAAAAATATTCCTTCCTCACTCCTCTCAGATAAAAATTGCTTCTGTGGTCAAAGAACAACACAGAATCTATGTAGTCTATAAAACCTGGCCTAAAGTGTCACTCATATTCCACAGGCCCAGCAACATTTTCATGTACCACCCACTCCTGCATTCCCATCTAAAATGTCATCTGTATCATTATAAACTTTAAATGTCTTTAAAGTTTACCTATTACATACCCTCAAATTTCACTGTATCGCAGGGACATCAATATGCAAGATTACTTTCTAACAAGTAGCATTGTCTGGTTATTCAAGAAGGGGAAGCATGAAATAAAATTTCGATACTAACAGCTGTAGCTTTGAAGGAGAAAAATCAGCACTGCAAAAATGAATTCCAATCATTCGTTATAATATTACGTTTTATGTAAGAGTCTTCCAAGGAAGGCTGATCATGCATCCTGCTTCCAAGAGTGGAAGAAGAGCATGTGAACACGGTGAGCACATTGCAACACTATCCTATAATCTGCTCCCAGCCTTCTGCAAGTTACAACTCGGTGACCTTCCCTAATTGTTGATACTTTTCTTTCTCAAATTTGTCCAGCTGGTTTTTGAACCATATAAAATTTGAGTACCAAAAACAATCCATGGCAAGTTCCACATAATAGAGAATCAATCTTCTGTAGTATACTAGTAAAAGGTATTATATGTTTGTAATTTTTATGTGGGATGTGTATCTGGGAAAAAGTTCAGCTCTGCAGAACTGCATGCTTGTATACAGATATATATAAACTGCAAATAGCATACTGGACTGGGCTGACGTGGGCTGTCCTTACTCGTATAAACATTTCAATTTACATTAACGTGCCTTAAATTAGCCGTAGGAAATCTATTCCATAAGCCGTTTATGAAAGAAAGCACCTTCTAGTTCACCTCCGACCTTCATCCTTCCACATACCATAAAGTCAAAAGCAATAAATGAATGACAGAACTATTCAGTCAGCTATTGCCTAGTTGTCTATTCAGTTTGATTTTTTTAACCTCGACTACTTCTGAAGAATAGCAGGTGAGAATTGCCAGATATCTTCAAAATGTAATATGTAAAAAGCAAACAAAAATCCAAACTCTCCAAACTCTTCTTGCCCTTTTCTTTTATACTACATAACACTGTTGTTGATTTAATTGCTCTTAGAAATACAACATTCCATTTAAAGCCACTCGTGCTGCTTGATCATAGGTTGAAAACTGAAACAGTTCATGAACAATATAGAAAATGTTCTATGCTGCAAAAGATAAACCTTTAACCCCCCACCCCTCCAAATAAAAGCAAAGAACACACCCTTTGAGTAATACTGAATTTACCAATTGCTGGAGAAGCCAAGAGCCATATACTACAAACTACCCGAGAACCCATTCTTGGTTTTTAGATAGTACTACCTTTCTTATTAAGTGGTGGAGAGAAATGTTGGCAGAGAATATTCTACTAGCAGATGGTACTTAAGTTGGAATTAAATACTGCAACAGTCTCACATTTGGATACCATTCAAGAACGAATGCTTCCATACAAGAAATGACTAAGTAAGCCAGGACTTCTCAGGCTGGAAAAGAGATGACTGAGTGGGAATGTGATAGAAGGTCGCTAGGCATGGATAGAGATAATCGTCCAATTTCTTTTCTAATAAAAAAAGTAGAGGGCATCAAATGAAGCTAGCAGGCATCGTGTTCAACATTTAAAATTAGTGTGTAGGTGAGGGTTACTAAATGCAAAACAGACACGTCTGGCTCCGGAAGTCTGGAAAGATGTAAATTTTGTCATGGCCCAATGTTAGAAAAAGGATAGAGTTTTAAGAAAATAAGGCACTTAGGGAACGTCAACAAAATCACATCAAATGAAAATACTGTCATCATGCTTAGAAATGCCATACCGTGTAAACTGTGTTCTGTGCAGTTCTAAAAAGCTATTTTATGTTTGAATTATTAATATCAAGCAGCATTTTTGTGTTACAGCTCTGTGACTTTAGATTTGTTTAATTCTATTGCCGATTCTGATTGCTCAGATTAAATTAGATTCAAGTCAAAAGTGGTATGTACTTGCAGAATGTAAGATCTGGTACCATTATTCACCATTTGCAATGCAAATGATCACACTGTAGATACTGACCCTCTTTATCATTTGAATGAAGACTTTTCATAATCATTTATCACATAAGTTCTTCACAGACGTTAAGTATTTTTTTCTATTCCCTCATTACATGTTCTTCAAGTTTAGTTTACATGTTTTTGCATTGTCAATACTTTTGCTTTATCTGAATTATGCCGTACTATTACCCTGAATAATCATAAATTGACTAAACTCTACTGCAAATTATATCGAAACATAAGAAGCCTGAGAATAATCACAGTGCTTTTGGATCTTATTTCAAGAGAAATGTAGGCACTCCCAGTCGCCTTTGAAAACCATATTTTGAAAAAATTGTACTGCTGTAAATTCTTATTTGCTACACATCGGAGATGTGCTTTATGAGTAGGCTTGGGTCCTGAATTTTGTTTGACTTTGCATTAATTTATTTTCTGTAAGTCGCAAGTTAAACCTATTTGAAGAACCCATGAATAAAAACATTTTCACTACCAGTTGTTCTGTGATGTAGGTGATGGAGTGAAAACATTCACACTAAAACTACAGTTTACTTTGCTGTTGTCTTTAATTCTCTGAACAGGCAGATCAGTAAGATTAAGTTTTTGCACAAATACAGGAATGCAATTCCATTTTGTTAGTAGCAATCAAATTCTGCCTTTTGCCGAGAAACACCAGAGCAAATTCTAAAAATTCTACCAGCTGCATTTTTGTGACAGAACAGAATTTGGCCAGGTGTTGAATAAAATTGCATCTTTGGGCCATGCGACAAATGTATAAGCATCTCCTTCTATGGAATTCCACTGGCGTGTTTCTAAAACTGTTCATCTTTCACTGGAGTTTACAAGGTGCAGATGGAAAGGAAGATAAATTCATCCTAGAAATTTCATAGAGGAGACTCATACAAGTAAGTTCTGAGATAAAGGAAAACAAGTAAATTCTTTGTTAACTATGTTCTTAATGAAATATTTATTCAGTATCATCATAGGCGAACTTACATGGGAACACATTTCCTACTACCCATGCAAGTGTTTCATTTAGTGTGCTTTGTTGTGACCTATGGCAATGCTGAAGCAGCTTAACATTTTGAAAACTGATTTATTTCAGGATCAGACAATTTATATAGAATCTAACCTTGCTACGCAGGTAAAAGTACTTGCCCTTGGCTATTACTTAGCCTGACCACAGGGCTTTCTGGAAACAGCAAAAGCTTTATAAGTGTCAGCTCATGGCTAAATCAATGTTTATGCATGATGTACCTTTGAATAGCAAACACTTGCTGCCTGCAAGCTAAACAATGTTTTTATCTGTTTGCCTATTTCTGGTCCTTCAGCCAAAGCACAGGGTGTTGCAAATCGCATTTAGTAACAATTATCTGCTGGAATTTCATGAAGAGGAAAGTAGCATGATTAATGAAAAGTGACACACAGAGATTACTTCGCTATGCTAGTCTCCTTGGTGAATGGGCGACTCTGTTGAACTGAAGCCTGACCTTTGTTACTTTTAACGAGGTCATCGTGAATGCTAAATGCTTGAAAGATTAGCCACTACAAATGTTCCAGTATTACTTAACGATGCTGCCACTAATGAACTGCAGGTAGCCAATTAAATATAATGATACAGTTTTCACCTCTGAAACAAAGGTTGAAGAAAAACCAAAAAATGTGATGTTTTCTGTCAAGGTGTTTAAAATACAACCTTGGAACTCTTATTAGAGCATGTTTGCCTCGCACATAGGTAATTAAAAGTCTAAATTTGGGTAAGCCAAAGAGTCCAGCTTTGAAGGAACTGCGTACCCAACTCACCACTGGATCATTGCTCAGTAGCTGTAATGTTTACATCTCATTTTCATCCCCAAACAGCAGGGTGGCTCAACATCCTGCACTTTGCTGTAAAGGTGTGCGATGTTATTATAAGCCCTGAAGTTTTCAAAGTAACTTTATTGTCACTGAACTAGCATCAGACCACTTGTAGCAAAGCAGTGTAAATGTGAGGTAAGCCTCAGGTTTAAACATATTCTCTGTTACAGTATTGACTTATATTAGCTACCCAATAGTGTAGGTAAATGTGACCAAATGAAACTGAGAATGGAAGCTTGAAATCAGACCTTGAAGTTACAGTTGACTGAAAAAACATCAACACAGACATGAGGAAAAATAAGTTTCAAGAGTATTCATAATTGCTTTCACACCTGTTAATGCATCTTTGTTCCCTGTGGGAACTATATTTGATCATTTAATCAGGCAGAGATTCCATCACCTTTCTTAAACTGACAAAATAACTCTCCTGCCATGAATTTTTATTAAATATAAAACTGTGAAGACATAACACCACAAATGGAAGAATGCGAAGTATGTGAATGGCCATTTCCAACACAACACTGTTTGCTGTAAAGGTGCATATAAACTTACGGGTTTGTTCTACCAGAATCCATATAAATATATGCAGTATACTGCAGGTTCAGTGAAGTTCATCACACTGTGCATAAAATGCAGGACAAAATCGAGTCAAAAAAGTATGTCTGGTAAAACTCCCTGCAGTATAGAAAACCACATACCTTATTTGTACTATCCCCTCATGATTCCTCTCTACTTTGCAAAGAGGAACAACCCTGCCGTTGTCTGTAATGTCTCCACACATTACCAGGACAGGAGTAGGGGTGGCACAGATTCCAAGCCAATAATATTTACAGTGGCATTAATTAAATAGCATGTATGAAAGTCACAGATCTGGGGCTGTAGTACTGGTCCCATCCCAGACAGACCTGAAAAATTTGTTTCCATTAATCTCAAGGATAAGAGATGGAGCCATTCAGAAGAACAAACGCTGTATTTGTATCACAATCCTGTGCTGTAAGGACCAGCTCCTCTCTGCTTTCAGTAGCAGAGAAAAGAACTAAAAGTAGATATTATGGTTTGTAGGTAGGAAGATGACATTGTAATTATCTTTCATACCAGGAAACAATGTAAGACTTTGAACATGCTACATCCAGAGTTTGCTCTGCATCCGTGCAGTATTTACTGTTGTATGGCAGATAGATCAAGACAATATTACACAGAGCTAAACAAAGAAAGCAAATGCAGAATTAGAAACATTGCATATGGCAAGAGAGCAAAATTAGTTTTTTTCCATGAGGCATCAAAACTAGGATATTAAATAACAAAACTTTACTTTTACTTTTGTACAGAAACTTTTGTATCTTTTTATAAGCACTAAATTTACTGTAAATGAGAAGAAATCTTTATTTATTAACCTGTGAAAAGTCAACTGGTTATATGGGACTTCTATTCAACAAAACGATTAAAATATAAAATAGAAGACTTCTTACAAATGCTTGTAAAATGTCTGGAGAAACTTATTAGCAAATGTTGCATGTTAAGATTCTGAGGTTTTTACTATTTAACTAGACTAAAAGTAGATTTACTCTACAAAATTTCATCTAGAGTTATTTGGCTTGTAGGAAAACAAGGGAGGCTGCAAATTTGGAATGATTTACCCAAACTTTGATGTTGGCCCAGGGTTCAGAGAAGCAAGAAAGCATGTAACTCTTGCACTCCCCACCTTAGGGCAGACAGGAACCCAGGTAATGAGAAGAATAGACAGAGCCTGATTTTATGTTTTCCTGCACTAGCGCAGGAGAACCGCTACATGGGGTTCTCATAATTTGCCTTTCCAGAGGCCTGCAGCAATTCATTCAAGTTTCAGGCAAAATTTTGGTCTTTGAATTGTAATTCAAACAGAGAAACAGCTCTTGGGGTTTTTAGGTCTGGAAGGCCTTTATGTTCAGACTGTGCCTAAAATTAAAAAAAAAAAAAAAGCAGCTACAAAGCTGTGGCGTTCAAGCTCTCTGACTTTAAACTTTAGTTTCTGAATGTACATCTAGGTTATCTCTCTCTTTTCTAGTAATTAAACTCAAGCCTCTATTTAATTGGAAATAAAAGCACAACACATCCACGTTTTAGTTCATACTTGCACATGTATTAGCATTTTGTACTACACAGGTAAAATTATTGAACCCCCTTTCCTTTCAAACCTAGTAAAAAAAATACCAGACTACTAAAGTATCAATGACCAGATATCAAGGGCACACATTATCATAGTTTGCTGTTACCTTTAGCTAATAACCATTATAAACTTCAAGTAAAAATGGATAAATGGGCTATTTCATCCTAAATATGCCTGTTCTAAAGTACATGAATATTTGACAGTAAATTATAATGGTAACAGCTTTGGAACTTTAACATTACTGACTACTACTGAAAGTCTCTTAAGATACCTTTTTGCATACTGAAACATTGGAGTGGAAAAGTATGATCTATAATAAAAACTTGCTGCGTATAACAAACACATATTCAACAATTACTCTTTTTGGAGGACTGCTTGAATACTTCTATTTGAGAAAATTTTACATTGTTGATTATAACTGTGATATCTTACCTCTTAATACATTTTACAATTTGCACATAATGGTTCCAAAGGAACTTGTAAATGACAGTAAATCATAAAATTCATTTTGCTTTGCATCAGTTCATTCATCCATGTTCCAACTAATCACCTCATTTCAAAATTCAATAAGCCTAAATACCTGGATTTATGATGCTTTGTCAAAATTAACAAGGGAATATCAACAATGTAGAATTAGAAGTCTATTGCAACTTAAAGACAAGCACCTAGTTGAAAACAATTAAAAAGACTCTGCAGCAATAATTATATCCACAGTGTTAGCAAATAAAATAAATTAAAACTGATTTCATTTCTGCTTTGGGAGATTGCAGGAAACACTAAAAAGCTTTAATTTAGTCACTTAAAACAATGAAGTTGTTTTGAAGTAAAACTTTAAAGAGAATGAATTGAACTTGGAGTACTAAGTATGCTAAATTGCACATAAAATGTGCATGTAGATGTATTTTTAAATATACACTATTCCTATTTATTATTCCATAGCTACAATGGATCAGAAGGCTTTTATTTTGATAGACAACATTTTGGTTATAAATAATCTCCAGTAATAGTATACCTAAGAGAACACAGTCATCCTATTGTATCAACATGGAAAAATAAAAGAGCAACTAATATTTCAAAAAGATAGTAACAGTAGCATTTATGAAACACGTTGTCTTTATTATAACTCAATAGTTTAGAATCTATCATTTCTACATCAATTACCTGCCACATAAATATTGGTATTTTTTAAAGACACCACTGTAGGCACACCGTAGCTTACTTACAATCTGTACAAGTTCTGGAGACTTGCATTTATATTCAGCATTAAAAAGGAGCTTTAGTTTTATTTGTGGAAATAATTGTGACAAATACAAGTATTTTGCTGAATAATTTGGCATCTTTTGCAGACTCAGTATTGCAATGACTGCATTTAGGATGTAACTAATCTATAGGCAAAACTGCAAGCGAAGGAAAGAAACGTGCTATTAGGAGTGTATAGCTTTTACGCAATGAGCAGAATTAAAAAGAATGAGCAGGTGATATAATTTCTTTTGAAAGGATTTAAAAAGTACAAAATTGTTACAGTTAAAAGAAAAGGTCTACAGTCCTCTGTTGCCTCTTTAATTAAGTTCTTAGACGTAATCAGATGCAAAACAACTAATGGTAAAAAGAGACTATGCCATGCTGAATATTTTCTCTCTTATTCCTATAACTGTCAATCCACAAAAGGCTGGGTTTTATACAGCACATGAATCACAAGATCTAGTACCTTTTTGGTGATTCATGTTAGCACTGTTCTATGATCTATTGGTAAATTATTTAATTTCTCATTCACAGATAATTTGTCTTCCTTTTTCTGATTAATTTCTCTGAATCTGAATGAGCAATATTCTTTAAATGGGTATGTATATAGCCAAATATACTCATACATCTTATCAAAGTATTCTTGGAAATACAATTAGTAGTTTAAAACCTTGCATACAGTTCAACTACCTCCTTCTGCTTCCCTTACTGAATGTGATTTTTTCTAACCAACCATAAACAATACCATTTTTTCCCTAATATCCTGTTCTATCTCCATCTAACCAACTGTATCCTAACCTGAGTTTTTTACCTTCTGAATATGAAGAATGGAGGCATCAAAGTGCTCTAATGAGATCTATCGAACACTTCAATACTGCATCTGTGAAAATGTCTCAGTGCATAAGGTACCAGTGTTAATCATCAAATTTCAGATTCTGATAAGAGATGACATTTATATCAGGGCTTCTATCAGGTTCTTGTACATCACACCAAGGTTCTAGTCTTGCTGTCCCAATACAGACATTTGTGAAAACACCAGAAATTGTACTTACGATGCATATTTTAATAATAAAGGTTTTCCCTGTGTTCATATTTAAATCGTCTTTAGTTAATGATATTGATCTTTGTGAAAAGATCACTCAAAATCATTTAAACTAACTTTTTAGTTAGTTTAGATAGATAGAACTTAGAAAAGATATGCTAACATTCAGGTTGGTATCTACACATATGCAGACATATGCAAAAAATGGAGACACCTTTTGATATTTTTAAAATTGAACTGTCCTATGTTTGGAAGGAAAAAAAACCCTCGTATTTTGATCTTCTTGATCATTCTTGATGATAAAAAATAAAATCTATATTCCTTTGATGCAATGGGGTGAAAATTGGTACTTGAGCAATGGAAATATTTAAATGACTGTTAAATAATGCTAAATCATCTTGAAAAGACAATATCATTCTTTGCATAATTTAATTCAAATCAGAGCCAAATGTAGTTTCTAAAAGCCTACTTATGAACATTTTTAGAACCAGTGTACTCTGCCCATGTCTTCAGGAATGTGTACAAATACTATTATAAATATTTAATATTTTTAAAATTCTGAAGTTCTAAATTCCAGGTAGATATGCAAGAAGTTCTGTCTCCTACAGTAACAGAATTATGCATTTTGGCTTTAAACTGAAGGACTGAGGTTGGCAATCTGATTGAAGTGTGCTTATTTCTGGTGATGAAGCCATGTCGAAAAGAACATGACTTGTAAATATCCTCTGGAACTGAAAAGGCAAGGAATTAAAAGTAAAAATGTGTTTTTTCTTAAAAAATATTGCAGCTGTTATACAATCATCAAGAGATGGTGAAGCTGGAACTCCTTTTATTCTACATGAACCTTTCAGTGCATTCTCAGTGCAAAT
The DNA here is from genome assembly GCF_965638725.1 of Aptenodytes patagonicus. NCBI lineage: Eukaryota > Metazoa > Chordata > Aves > Sphenisciformes > Spheniscidae > Aptenodytes > Aptenodytes patagonicus. The sequence continues at coordinate 38,803,362 of NC_134952.1, forward strand.
TTTGGTTTCTGAGCATAACGTTAAGATGTTTTATACTATAAAATGTATGTAATTAAGAAATGGCTAGCAACATAAACAACGTGTGCACAGGAACAGCAGCGTTCTTATTTCATTGTTCAAAGGCAGCTTGCTCTACCACACAGCTGGATGTACTCTAGTAGTGGGGCACGTCATTGAGCCACTGATGGAGAGAGACCAAGAAGGATTCAGGGCTGTGAAAAGGAGAAGTGGCTTGGAAACAGAAATTTGTGTTTTTCAAAAACTGTCCAGCAACTTCATTCTCCTGTGATCTCCTGCTCAGTGGCTGATGACGTGCTTTTAAATCCCGAGTGCTGCAGTTTCTCCTGACTGCACACATGCACACATTGTCACAGGTCCCTCCTTCAGAAAAAGAAGTATTATCCCATTGTCTATTTTACAACAGGAAATGTTGAAGTCAAGATGCTCAGTGGACCAGGGTGACATTTATGGGTCAAGATGCACATTCAAATGCAAGCTGATTTTCACAGCAGGGATGTGAGACACAATGACACCTATAAGCAAACCCCTAAGCACTGGTTCTGAACAAGTTCTTTTTTTTCTTTTTTTCCCTTTCCACTGGATACAGCGTATCAGTTGGTTTCTCTCAGGAGAAAATAACTTCACTTTGGGGGATTTCAGTAACATGAAAAGAGAAAAGAAGGTTTTGGATTTCTATCATCCACTTGAAAAAAAGTCCTGAAATTTTACTTGTATTATTTGCACTGTTAAGACAAGCTGCACAGAAGAGTCAAATACTTTGTGACCCAGCTTGTGAGATCTCTGCCATTTGGCTGTTAAATCTGTGTCTTGCTGCCTGGTCCTTTCCACAGGATGAATTTATCTGATCACCTCATGTTTCTGTAACAGACAGACTACTGGCGACACTCTCAGTGAAAGTCTTGGTCCTTGCCTAATTCAGTTTTTTTTAAATCAGGGATAAGAAAACAGGGACAAATAGTTGCCTTGAAGAAATCTGTTAATTTTTTTATTCAAAATAATTCTATGGGAATTTTAGGAAAAGAAAATAAGGGACCAAAAAGATCAAAATCTTGGTAGTGGAGGAGAAAAAGGTCTCTACCTTCAATTTTTGATAAATTGTTTTGATTGGGTGTTTTCTCTATTAAAAAAAAAAAGTGTAAGCATTCAACGAACATTAGTTTTTAACCATATAAAATGACTTATTGGCACGTGCAACTGATTAATTTCACTGTAATGGAAAAGTGATTTAGGAAATACTTCTATCCTATCAGGAACATAACTTGTGTTTAACTCATCTCACATTCGGACTAGTCTCCCTGGAACTGATTTTGGAATCAAGGGCTTTAGTGTGCCTGACTAACTAAGGAACCTACATGTCACTCTTATGAAGTCCCATAGGAAATGAGGACCTTACACAGGATTGCTGTCATTGCTGCCTACAGCTGCCTATTGGGAGCGTGTAGAGAAGCTGGAGCCAGACTCGGTGCCAGGAAGAGATGCCTAAAGCTTTCCTAAAATTTAGAATTTAGAATTTTTAATATCTGGCATAAATTCAAGCTATACTAATAAATAAAAAACCCTTAGGAATTTTACTTTTATATTAAATTACTACCTTCCTTTTTGCCTCCTACATATTATTTTTATAATACACATATATTTGGTTTATGAGCACAATTTTTTCACTTTCATTTTTTTGCTGATACAGAGGCAGATACAGAAGTCTGATACAGAAGTCTGAGCAGCTTATTATAGCTTTTGATAACGTTATGAGGTTTTCTATTATCTTTTCTTATTTGACTGTAAAGTCACAATTTTTCTTTGAAAATATTGAAATCTATGCAAACAATCATTCTGTGAGCATTACACATTTTGTCATCACTACTGAAACCATGTTTGGTTTTTAGTGCATTAATCAAGGAGCATGGAGGGAAATAAACCTCACTTTTGTGAGTATCTGAATGTGGAACATAGTAGCATACTTCTAAAAAACATGAACATAATCTTTACTATGTTCAGGAAAACCAATGCAGTAAAGAAAAAAATGACAAACCTAACTCAATTTAAAAACTCAAAACTCAGAAAATATAATTTGTATCTTTGTTGCAAGGATATTATTCAATACTAGTTCCACTTGCCATATTAGAGTATTTTTCCTCCCGACATAGAGATGTTAATTAATAAGAAACTCAAATGAGGATCTCATTTTAAGTGGGTGATATTAATTTCCCTACAGAAAGCTTACAGAATATGTTGTGTCTCTCTTTAAAATTATTGCATCAGGAAATAAGGGATAATTATGTTGGCAGCATACTGCTTTTTTTTTTTAGGTCGAGCAAGATGTCATGTGGGACGTATTGCCAAACAAATTCCATGACGAATTAGGTGATGTAGTATGTATGAAATCTAAAAAATCTTCCACATTATAAGTCCAAACATCTCTGCTTCAGTTATACGTAAACTGGAAAGAGGGGGAAAAAAAGAGTTCTTTGTATACACACTTATTTCAGTAAAAACAAATCCAGTGTGGCACTGGCAAGTTCACAGACATCATGGGAACATTTTTAGCAGAACAATGCTTGTCATTTGGAGCTGGGCTGCCAACATTTCTGCATCATGCTTATTGGTATTTGAGTAATTTCACCACTTGGCATCAACTAAGTTCAAAAGCCTGTTTGTAACAGTAGTCTTTATTGTACTGAGGCTGCACAGAACAGCAAAACTAGTTTGCCCTCACACAGCAAAGGGCAGAGTGACTCAGAAGAATATGCAAAGTGATTCTACTTGGTTGATTTTCATTTGTTTCTGAAACAAAAACTCTCAATCACTAAAATGTCATGACAAGTCAGCGAAATGGTTGCAATTCCCTCGAAACTATGTTTTAAAAGTTAAGCCTCATCTGAGAAAGGCCCACTAACAGATGGGGTAATGTTTATAGGATTTGGATTGGGCTTTCTATGACATGCTCAACCTATTAAAAATACAAAAGAAACCAAAACATTGTGTAGAAAACAAATGAATTTATAAAAAAATAGTATTTTTTAAATTAATGCAGGTGGTATGATCACAAAATGCTGAAAGCTACGTCCTCATAGATACATTTCATCTTGCTTCTTGTACACTGATATTGGATTGGTCAACTTCCATACATTTTGTGAACACCAACATTTGTTTCATTCCCTGTTTTTATTTTTTTTTAGTAGTGGACGCATTTAATTATAGAATATTGATCCTTTTCATAGGGAATAAAAACTGTTCCAGCTTCAGTGTACTGAAAAAACAATATGATTTCCAGAAAAAATCTATGGATCTTCCTCCAAAACTGCAAAGCATCCAGGAGAGTAAAGGAAATGGAGGATAAGATCCCCCCCTTGCACTACATTAGTATTCGCAAGACTACATGATGCAGACAGAAGTATTTTTGCCTCAACGCCTACCAGGTCCTCCTCAAAATACGAAACAAAATTCACATATTAAAAAACATTAAGTAATTTTTAAAATTAAGTAATTTTTTATACAATTATTCAAACTTCTAGGTTTGTACAGTTGCAAGGTAGGGGTCAGATTCTAAGCACACATGCACACATTTTCAGCTAAGCGACTGAGTTACTCTTTGCTTATATGTTGGAGATCAGCACTGGACCAAAGCAAATGTAGCAAACGAGTAGTTCCTTTGTTTTAACACAAGACCTTTTAGTACGATTGTAACATAGATAAATGTATTTCCAAGCAGACAAACAAACTTAGAGGTCTGCTACAGAAGTAGGGTTTTTTTGGTTTTACAAACTAATGACAATTGATAAACTTGAGGTACAAGAGCTATCCGTCACCTGCAAGCATGCTATGCCTACGGACTGTCTCTGATCCATTCCACTAGGTATTTCCCAATTTTGAAGTCCTATAGAAAAGTGAATGATTTTGTTCGGTATACTTTCTGAAAAAGTACATGATTTTCCAAACCTATCGTTATAGCATTTTCAGATAGAAAGTGTTCAGAATAGCTGTGTGTGATCTTTTTTAATAATACTAACATATTGTTTGTATCTGGTCTGGTGGGATACTCTTTAATTGGAGGCATGTCTATGAGGAATAATAACTGGCACAGTTTTTGTTTTTAATAAATATATTTATATGTTATTTATTTCAGTAGTCTGAAGGCTCCAAAAAATAGCTCTTGGTAGAGTCTTTACTAGTAGAGAGTGACAGATTGGAGAAGGGTACAGGGAGGACTGAATCTGCAAGGTTACACCATTACAGAACAGACTGCATTGGACTAGCTTATCTACCTGTTTTAGCTTTCTTCAAGACAAGATTTCTTCAAATAGGATCTGGAACAAGTATCTAGACTCCGCAGAGGATGCAGATACATGGCTTTTATTGCCTAGCTTCCAAGAAAGATTAAAAAAGCTGAGTACCAAGGGAGTATTAGAAACTTCCGCAATCACCCTCTTGAGCAAAGCGAGGAGGAGGTAAAGAGAAAGCTGCCAACCACCTGCATGCGTTGGAAATCAGGACAGGCTTTGGCACCTGATCTGGGGCCTGACTGGTATGTTTGTTGTGCAGATCAAGTTCCAAATCTCCAGCAGGAGATCTGAAAGAGAACGCAGCAGGATGGAAAGTGTCAGGACTCAGCAGGAGCAGGGCCACATTCCCAAGGCAGGTGGTTGCAAGGAAGCTGGGCCATCACCTCACCCATCGGCGCGGTCCTACGGCTGGAGGCAGGTGGGCAGAGTACCCAGGTGGCAGCAGCAGGGCTGACGAGCGTTGGCCAGGACCAGGGAATAAGCCATGTCCAAGACTGGTGTGGGACATCAAAGTGCCCAGGGACAGGATGAAGGGCAGGCAGGCCTGTGGCACCGTTGGGGCAGGGACAAGGGATCCAGCTGGGCTGAAATGGCATCCTGGGACCATGGGCAGGATGGCGGAGGCTGGGCAGGGACAGTAAGGCTGTCAGTGCCTCCAGGGTCTTGACAGCAAGTTGTTTTTAAAAAGTACGAAAAAGAAGTTAGGGTGCCACTTGATACAACTTATTTGTTACAGCACTGACCCAGGGATAGGGGGTCTGAATTCAACACTTTCCTCATCCTAAGATTAGCGGAACAAGAGCAGAAGCAATATCTCCTTCTCCTGGCAAGGGAAGGGCTACAGGTGTGGTTCTGAGGCACCAGTTTCAATAGATAGGAATCAGCAGTTTTTCAGTCCTATCTGCTCCCCAAAGCTGTTTTTTTTTTGGCTGGAGGGTGGTATTAATCTCTTTTTTACAGTCAGAGAATATTAAAACCAGACAGAGAGATGCCTAATGATTTCTGGTGTTCCCAGATGTAGGCAGCTGATGAGGGGAGGAACCTGATGGTAAGTTTAGGCTCAGCAGTAGGGCTGAGGCAGAAGCAAACACTGAATCAAGCCCCAAACCTACAAATAGAGAGGAATGAAATTAAGAGAAAATGACACCACCATTAGCGCAAGAAGAATTTCAGAAGCAAGAGGTGTAGGAAATAGCTGGGGTGACCAGCGGGTTCCCATTCCATGCCTTCCCCGTGATGGCTCCCTCCCGCAAGTTCCGGTAGAGCAGTAACATCCCAGAAGAAAGCAAATGGACAGGCAGATGGCAAACTTCATGCTGCCACACACTGAGTTAATCTCTTGTGGGCATTGCTAACAAACAGGGTGGTAAGCGGCAGATGCTCATACCTGCTTTATTTCAGATGACCTGCTGTATTGCTGTTATCAGCAGATCAGTGCATACAAATTGTGATGGACAAATTTACGTCAAATCATGATATGAGTGACATGTCATAGCCCAACCTCATTAGTGCAAGAAAATATTTCTTTTCTAGGAGCAGCATCTGGGTTACATTTAGAGAAAGACAAGCTGTGTATTACTATTATTAGACTTAATGATTTGGAAACCGTAAACTACAAAACTAATGAGAGAAAGGGTACGTGTGTGTGCAAGCACGCTTGCCATGTAAATGATTTTCGAGACAGGTAGGAAAATGTGCTTGATTTGTGGACTTATGAGGACTCACCAGGGTGTCAGTTAGTTTCCATCTAACTTGCACATAGCCAATATTGTCTTGTATTTAAAACTATCTTTTTCGCAGAAATACAAACAAACTTAGGAAGACTGGCTAATCGGCATTTCTATTTGTAAACAACTTATTCAGCAAGATGAATACATTTATCTACTAAAGAAAGGTTCTACTAATGTATCAGGTATATTTTATTTGCGGTTATTTTATTTTACACCTCATTGTGTATGTCTGGTTTAGGCTGTAAACTCCTAGAAGCAATACCAAGCTCCCTTTTCTCACCCTTACTCCTCTTCCTCCCCCCAACCTCCACACCCATTTCTGTATCGTATAGTGCTGTGTGAACTGAAAATGCTTGGAAATATAAGAACCAAATAACCTTCTGATCTGGATAGCAAGCACAGTAGCTGGGGAATTAAATGGTTTGTGTAACACTACACCAAGCAAAGGCAGTGTGTTACTTCAGAAAGACTAAGGTGAGCATCCTCAATAACTGCAGTGAAAATATGATTACTTACAGAAATTACCACAATATTTTATTTATACTCTATTCTGATTTTCCCTTTAGTCTCTGATTTATACACCACTAGTACGAAAAAAATAAAATTAAATTTACATGTTTTATTTTTCTATCAGTTTTGCACAAACCTTTCCTTGTTATAACATTAGCAATTTGTATTGACAGTCAGGGCCCTGTACAAACTGCCTTAATTTTTCTTGCCACACACTTTGGACAAAAGTGTGCCTATCTCCTGGCACAATCTCCTGGCATCTTCCCTGTCAGATAAGGAACGGCAAGACAACAGCTCTAGGATATGTTTCTTTCTGAACGGTCTACCTTCCAAGAACTGCTAAGAAAGGACACAGGAGAGCTCAGAAAGTTTTGTCTGCACACAAAAAGTATCTGAACTCTCACGGAACTGTGGCTCCTTAATCTAAGGCTTATAGGGAATTTACAAAGGGCACATTCCCTTCTGGACATGCCTGTAATTCCCATTATCATCAATGGGGGTTATAAGCAAGTCGTAGCAAAGAATAAACCCTAGTGTGTTAGCACTGCCCCTGTTTAACAGTCTCTAAATCAATACCAATGATGTGACAGTTTTACTTTCCGTATATTCTGACCCATTTGAAATTCAGTTTGCACTTAACTAATGAAAGAGTACATTTTAATCCTCCTAACGAAAGGATACAGAACAGCCATTGGAGTCTGAGCCAAAACCGACAAAGTCAATGAGAAACTTTCACTCTACTTTAGAGAACTTTGGATTGGTCCCTTAATGAATAACACACAGTTCACCCCTGCTAAAGAGAAAAAGATTGCTCACAGAATACAATGCTATTCTGACACTTAACCTGGCAAAACACAGTTGCTGCTTTAAAAGGAAGTTTCCGATATACCCTGTTCCAGACTTCAGAAAACATAGCTAACAATATACAGTACACTGGAGTTTAAAAAAACAAGGAACATGTAGGGGAGGGAAAAAATACTAAAGGAACTTGAAAATGTTACTGTTGCTTTCTGATGTACTGGGCCCAACATGTTTCTCTGAACACAACCCCAATTCTGTTTGTAAAAAAATATAGTAAGCATCAGGCTGGAATAGGAAAAAACCCATAAAATTGGAACAGAAGACTATGCTTAAAGACATTTGTGCAGGGAACGTGGAATTTTATTCCTGATACAAGTCATTTTCCAAACTGTCCTGGAAAAGATGAGACACAGAGGAATGTGTCCACACATGAGATCAGAAAGTTAGAACAGATTTACAATATAAAGTCTCTTCTGCTGTCTCAAGAGGAAATCACTGTCTTTGGATGTCAATAAATACAGCTATTACAGGCAGCACAGTGGCTAAAATATTCTTAATAGGATTCTCCCACAAGGAAACATGAACGCAGAACTCCCTATTTCCTATCTGAGTTTAGTCACAGATACAAAGATGATCTTACAATCTCAGTGTAATATGGGACAGGTTTCCATTCAACTTGCATAAAAACATGCGCAAAATCTATACAGATGTATTTGTAACTAGACACCCTGACATCATCTGGAGTACATGTAGTATCTCTGAGGTTTCAGTGGTAATCATACTTCTGTTTAAGCACTGATATTTTCTGTCGTTATTTGATGCTTCACACCAATTTTTAAAAGAAAATTATTGTAACGTTAAAGTTCACTGGCTGAAAAAGGAAAGTTAATACCGTTCTTCAAAAAAGCAGTTATCAATCCGTGCCTTCAAAATGCAGCTCTCAATTCAATTTGGTTTAAGTAACTGCTTCATTCCTTTAAAATTATTTTATTCTGAACATTTCTTTTCATAGAGAACATTACCTACACATGTTAGGAAATCACTGTCTATAAATTATGTACAACAGAAATAGTAGTGTATAATAGCTCTACTTAAATAAATATGTATTATTTATAGTGTCACAGGTGAAGTACTAAAAGAAATGATACAGTCTGCCAAGAATCTTATTGCAAAAATAACTTGTCCTAAATGCTGAACATGTATAGTATTGGCTTTTTTTCCCCTGCTATTTGGATATTTTTAGTAAAATTGTAATAAAATATTTCAAAATAAACACTGCATTATTAATGTACTTCTTATTTGCCCTAGGGCAGCTCTCACATAACTCTATCATTTAAATTCTCTGCTCTTCTTACATTACATACAATGGAGCTAGTCCTGATCTCATTTATATTACCTTTTAAACTGGTGGGACTTCATAAACATTATAGAAAATACTTCTGATCTACACCAGATGACACGACAGACAAATGAGGTGTAGCTTTTCTGTACTGGCCTCTCTGTTGTGTTTCTATTTCTAAATCAGTGCTGAAAGCTGAAGTAGCACATGCCGTATTTAATGTTCTAAAATGAACTGCAATCAATATCTTTGCCCTATATTTCTGCTGAAAACCGTACCAGCGCTGTAACAAAGCAAGACACTTTCTCTAGCATTCCTGGTATTTCACAGAAAGAAAATGTATCCTGATTAATTTATCTCTAATTACACAAATTCTTTCTAGTTTCAACACTTGTCATTGTTTGTGATAAGAACAACAGGATCAATCAATTCAAAATGGGACTAAAGTACATGGTTCTTAAATTACATTATAGATCTCTTTCCTGTTCAGAGGGGATTAATGTATCAGTATCACTTTGTAGTTTGGGGCACTAATAATATTGAACTATCAGGAAAGAAAACATGGCAGCAAATTGGTTGCTTTCTTCAGTTGCTGCCACCATGCTGAAATTAGAAGATAAAACTTAGGAACATGCCCCCCAAACTTCATATAAGTATTTATGTATGCTCATTAAAGATGCTTGCTCATTAATTAAAAGTGTACAATGCTTCATTCATCCAAATAGTATAAATCTATAAATTCAGTCAATTTACTTGGAATTAGAACACTCATACATCAGCTCTTAGTAAGAAAGCTTTCAGCTTTCCACATATTTTATAGCCCAAAAAACCCATAGAAATATTTTTTTTATTAATAAGCAACATTTCTTGTTGCTAATGCCCTTAAAAATTAAAGGGCTCAGGGTCTGTTATGGCATCTGAAGGTACCTCTCCAAGTATTTGGCACATCTCTTCAAGCAAGCAAAGCGATGGAAATCAACCCATGCAGAACCTGATGTGCACATCTGGAGGTTTCCAGATCTGCCATCTTCAGTGTTCAGCCAATCACTTACCCAGTATCTAAATGTAAAAAAGTGCTATTGGTTCAAGGTGCCTTATTCTGGATGCCAACTGCACAGCAAGATATTTGGTAGTTTTCCAGCTCGATTTTCAGTCTGGCCTCAATAATTGAGAACAGCATTTTCTGAAGCACATTTGTAATTATACTGTTGGAAGACATCATAACAAATAATCTCAAAGACTGTAATGCATTAGTCAGTTCTTCAAAGTTGGTTACATAGGTAAGATCATTAAGTACTTTTGCAGTGTCCTCCGGCAAGTGTAGGAAAGACAACATTTTGCTGCAATCCTGTCAGTGAAATGAGGGTTTTGCCATACACTTGCTTTCTGACAATTGCACCCAGCTCAGCATTTTAATATCACACCAATTGAAGTGTTATGCACAATCTAGGAAGCCAATGAATGCAGAATACGCATGTAACACCCTCTATAACGTCAGTTTCAAAAATCAATAAAAGGAGAATCCAGTTTTCTTATTCTGGAATAATCTGCATTTTTGTAAGAGAGAATAAAGAGTAAAATGATTACGTATGTAATATTGACTTTATTGTTGCTGAAAAGTGCTGCCTCTCTTCTGAAATTTCATCTACTTGGTATGAAAAAACCAGCACATTTTAACCTTTAAACAGCATGAGGCACGTGAACTAGGAGAAGAATCTCATTTGTACTCTTGCTAAAAATGTTTCATGGAATTAAAATATTTTAAAGATTGGTCTAGATCCATATGGCATTGCTCTGAATTACACCAGCCTAGCAATCTTTATGATAGGAGAACATGGGTTGAAAATTTCTGTGGGCAAAAATAAAAGTAAATCTAATCCCTCCATCTTGGAGAACACTGGTTTCGCTTCAGGTTTTTTCCATTTCTAGTACAGCTTTCACATAAGCTGGTGAGACAACAGGATCAAATCGCATTGCAGATGATACAATCAAATCAATTAGTTACATTCTCTTTTGGAGACTTATTTTTCTAAACCAAAACTTTGTGCACATGTGTAAGCATGCAGTTAAACAAGGCAGCAGTGTGTGCTGCATACATGAGAAGATCTTTGCTTGGATCTGTCTTCTATAGGTTGTCTGAAAGCCATGTGTTTAGCCAACCCAACCAGAGATGCTAGTCTATCCACCTCAAGGGATTTCATACTCCCCGCCTCCTAGTGTGATCCAGAGTTTCTTATTCACTCACCCCACAACAGCCAATGCAAGGCCCCTTGTCTGGCATGCGCGTGCATTCCTATGATCTCCTCTCTGTAACACCAGGGGCTCTATTTCTCCCTCGCTCTCTTGCCATCTTTACTTCTGTGAACCCAATGTCCATTCCTGCTTTACCCAATGTTGCTTCCTCTTGCCCTCTAGCCAGGAAGCAGAGAGCCCTATGGTCTTCCCTTCCACATTCCGCCACGCTCCCATCCTCATCCAGCTTCTGATTTGATGGTGTCCCACTACCAACACTTTTTTTTTTCCTTTCAGCATGACAAAAATCTGTTTGGAAGATGGGCAAAACTGATGGCTGCTATGCTGAAAAGCCTTGAAAGAGTGCTACTGAGGGCTTTGATGCACTCACAACACCAAAAGTAATTAAGGATATAGCTCTGCTATACATGTAGCAGAGACCCACATCTGTGACCTATTTTCCTTCTTTTTCTAGTTTTATTTATTTATTGAAGCAGTAGGGTTCTGTTCACTGACACCTAGAACATTTCCTGAAACCTGGAGCTGATTTGATTCAGAAATACCCTTATAAAATACACACAGAAGTGTATAGTTGACCTGAGTATAAATTCAGGCAAATACTCGAGCTGGAGAAAGACATACCCAAGAATCATCATACTGCTAGCCTCACAATAAAAAGGAAGCTGCATGAGTAAACGAACACCTTTCTTTGTTTCATACTTCCTACAGTTGAATCTATAGCTTACATAAGATTTCTCTACATTTGCTTTCCTGTTCACATGTGATTTCCAAGCCTGTAAACATACCAGCAAATTATTTTATTGAACCTGACATGAATATTAAAAAATGATATTTGGAACTTTGCAACACCTTTTACAAGGAAGGACTCAATAAAATGTACAAGCATTAAGCAGTGTTAGCTATAGCATGTTGTGCTTGCATCCTCTTCTGAGGGGAACCCAGTTTCCCTGGCTTCATGATTCTCTCCTACTGTCTTCCAAACAATCATTTTTAAAAGCAGCAGGATCCCTGTTAACACAGTAGCGTTAATGTGTTTCCACAGAATCTCCTGTAAGATTGAGAAACTACCTCTTCTCTTTATTTGCCATTCTAATATTGTAGCAAAGTCTCAGACAGTACAAATTTTCCCCAAAGCTGTACTGAAAAAATCCCATATGAATCTGCCAAGCCAGGTTAGGTACTGGGTACACATGATTATGAACAACCTAAGAACTTTTTTTGGCATGGGTACAGCATTTCAACAAGAGTAAATATTTTAGAACTCAGGCTATTTCAAATGTCAGTAATTGTTACAAATGTACAGTTAGTTTGGTGAATCTTTCTGGTTTCCTTAAATCCCTAAAAATCTGAATTCACGTAACAGTTTCAGCCTTACGATCCTTTCCTCCTACTCTCTTTCTCCACAGAAAACCCTAGACAAAAACTTCAACATGTTAATGTTTTTTGGCACACCTGGTTCAGGATAAGGAGTTGAAAATACAACTATAAAGACTCAGAAGCTGGAAAATTCAATAGATTTCAATACATATTGTTGTACAAAAATCTCAGGGTGTTAATAAGCAATCTTATTATTTCTTTTCCAAACCAATGAAGCCTAACAACAGTAATTACTCTCTTTACCTGTACAGTCCTCTTTGCTACAAAATATAGACTGACAGGGAGCAATAGTAGGTTGTGGTAGTTGTCTTTCTTTTACTGTATCTGAGGAATGCATACTAAATACTATGCTCCATTCAGTTTGGTAAGAAGGAGAGGAGGGAGAAGAATTCTGTTTAAAAAAATTGAAATTGAAATGGCCTGATTGGAATTACTGTGTACAACCCTCTTTGCTGAAATAAAGCTGCTAATTGTTTGCTGTTCTATAGACTGTGCTGTCTTTCAGTTAACAGCAAAAAGTGGCCTTTATGAAAGATTATCTGAATTAACGAAAATGCAGTTTGGAAATTACGACATAATCACCCATTACCATACAAGACATGCATTAAAATCCTGAATTGGTGTTTGTTGAGCTGAAAAGATGCTTGGTCTACAAAACAAAAAGAAAGCAAAAATACACAATAGGACTTTTGGTCTCTGCATCCATGGTTATAAGAAATGCAAGGCTTAATGTATTATGCATATAAAACAAATGGGAAAGGACACAAGCTAGAAATAAAAATACTGGAAAATTATATGCAAAAATCAACCAAACAAAAGGTTTTATCTAGTGGAAATGCTTTGCGGTGCTTAAATTCTGATGCACACAGAGGTAGGTATCTCAATAAAAAACTGAGAAGGCAAACATGGAACCAAGTCCCAAGTTCCTTAACACTAGAAGGCTGACAGCTGACATAATTTATTAATGTTAACAATAAATATATATTTTATAATGTTCCAAACAAAATATTATTAAAAGTTTTCTCAGCTATGAATAAAAATCACAACAGCAATAGGAGAGACCTAAATGAGTTTAGTCTGCCTGTCAGTTTTTGAAAATTTATTAGACAATTGGTGGTGCTCTACTTTTACTGTAAAAGCTCCTTTATAACTCATCAGAAATGATAATGTGAATGAAAAGTTTAAGAATTAAGCTATTAAATGCCCTCTGAACAATCCTTTATCAGTTTGATAGGCATATAGTATACTGAAGTAGCTAATAGGGAGTTGAGAGAGCTTTACAAAAAAAGAAAGGACTTATCTGCCTGATAAAGCACTGCTGCAAAAGTCCTTATTGCTGTTCTGAATGTGGATCAGCATGAAAAGAGATTTCCTCCCCTGTTTTTAATATTTTATTAATTAAAAAACCCCAATCTTTCTTTGCATTCATTAAGCGTGGAAAAGCTTCATTAATATAGAAACCACTGTAAGTTTCTGGCCCTTATAACAGTTCTCCCATGACAGCAATAGTGACATATCAACAATCAGTATTCTGCATCCTAATGGTGGTTTTCAAGCAAGCCTCATAGTTCAGACGGGGGCAGTAAAAGCTTACACTATCCCTTTAAGGCTTCCTTGATGTCTTTTGGCATTCTTTTATAATTACAGCTTTTACTGTAAGCACTGTACTGAAGGCATTGTGCTGCAATTGAGTCCTGTGAAATGATTTGAGATCAGTGTAAATGCCACTTTTTAAACAACTAAACTGGCGAACATTTAACTTTCCTTTTAGACTACAAACACAACTGGAGCAAATATGCAATTAACTATCAAAATAAAATGCTGGGCTGGGAGATTTGGACAATTTTCACACAATTGCATAGCAATAACTCTGTCCCTCTCCATTTCCAAATTCCCTCTAAAGTCTCCAAGCCAACAACAGATTACACTCAGACATTCTTTTCAGTTGTAAAAGGTATGCATAATGGAGGAAAAATATTCAGTACAAGTTTTAAGAGCTAAAGATACAAGGTTTGTAAGAGACAAGTATCTAAACTATTGGTGCTGTACACATGAATGTAATGCCTCAACAGGTATGAAACATACTGAATGAGGATTTGCCAGTAAGATGGAAAGGACTGAGCAGATGTGCTTTGTACCAAATGATTTTCATATTTCAATGTGACAAAATAGATGAGCCACATAAAGCTTAATTTCAGTTGCAAATTGCAAGCTGGAATAAGTTCCAGAATAGTAAACAATTAGCTGCTTTATTTTCTTTTTAATAAGACTAAATTACCAGATAATATCTACTGGCATCAACTTGGCTAATAAAAACCTGTTTAATAGGATTTGCCATTTTTCCAGTTGCTATCATGATCAGCTTTGCATTTTGATTATCTTTAAACTTTGCCTCAATTTTCTCATAGAAAAGCTCTCAGTAGTAATTGCTTTAACATTTATTCCAGGTCAAGTGGTTAAGTATGAATAATGATGTGTCAAAAATGTACAGTAGTGCTGTCAATAGAGCAATTACCATTTAGCTAGAGATTATTATGGCACAAGAGCACATTAACTGGGCACAGTAAACAGAACAACAAAGAAAGAAGGGGCAAAGGGACCAAACTGTTTTCAAAACCTGCCAGTGTTATACAGTGTGTGTTACTGACAGATATTAGTTGTTACGTAAGAGCAATTAACTCTGCAATCAGCTTCGCTCGGCAGCATTGGATTAGAATGTTTCCAATTAGAACAAGAACTTGGAAGCACGTTTCTAGAACATTGGCTTAATTTTTTAAAAATAATCTCACAATGGCTTTGTTTTCCCTTGCACATTTTGCATTGCTGTTTGGAAAGTGATCACGAACTGGCAGTATGCTTAAAGCTTACCCAAACCACCAGGAAGCACACTAGTAAAAATACAGCATATGTCTGTCTCTGGTCATTGGTGGTGGTGTAAAAGCGAAGATATTTTTTCCACATGATTTTTATAGGAGGAATGTTTTGATTTGATGTCAACTTGAAATCTAATGCATTACTGACTAACCTGAAAAAAAAGTTTAACAGCAAGTCACAGGTTGAGAGGTGGTTTTCTACAGCCTCTAATACTAGCAATCATTTTGGTATTATTCCTTTAATTATGGCAGCATAAAGAGTATAAAGTTCTGCCTACAAAAGCTATTTGTTCAGGTATATCTTTAAATAGACATCTAACCCTATTAAACACATGAAAATTACAGTCTGGCAGAGCACAGAAGTGTGACCTCTCAAGAACTGTCTCCTCCAAAAGCCAAAGCCATCTGTATTATCCAGTCTGCTCATGATGGCTCAAGAACTAGGCAAATTCTAGAAACTCCCAAGTTAAAAATGTATGTGTCAAACAGCCTCCAACTTAAAGTATTCAAAATGAATCTTGTAAAAACATATATATATATATATATATATATAAAATCTTGCCTTCTGCATATCTTATTATTCTAATTCTTCCTGTGTTCAACATGGGCCAATTACAAGATGATCCAACTGTTGCTTCATTTGCCTCTGAGTGGTAATTAGAAAACTTCATGACGGTCCACTACAGTTGGGTCTAGCTAGAAGTAGGAAGGCACTCCGTTCTCTGAGAAATTTACATGTGTTTCACAATTAGATGATGCTAAACTTCAACATGGAAGTGGTGGTACAATTCCACTAGCTCATCTGTGTCTATCCATTATTTCCATAGCTGAACAGAAATTATGAGCTATGTTGGGGTCTTATAAAAAGAGCTGACAGTGGACGTCACTTCCAGATGCAGGCTTTATTGAATATGCAATGCCTGGGAAATATGGCACGTCTTTGAGCTCCATGTTCTGGAAGTATGAATGTTCTCCCTATATTCAATTACAAATTATTTTAGTCAACGTCCACTGCCAAAAAAATAAACTGGAAAAAAAAAACCATGAAACTTTGTCAAGAAGGAGTATTTCATAGGAGCTTACCACTTTTTTGAGAGGTGGGGAAGACATTAAATCTTTATTTCTACCTATGCTTCATTGTGACATTTTCCAGGACATCAGTATAAAATATTTATACATGAGACAATTCAATACTACTAAAAGAGAGTAATTTGTGGCCTTGATTTATAATTATAAGTATTTCTATCTTTAGGTAAATTTTAAAATTTCAGGCCATGTAGGTGCCATTCACCCACTTCTTCAAGGAAACTTTATAGTGATTTGAAAGCAAACTTTTCATTGCAAATGAACTGAAAACTTGAGTTTGCCCTTACAATCTCCTGTGATACATTTTCTGAACGTGTCTCTCATAGAATCTGAAACTTTCCTTAGGCCCTCATGAATTGCCCATGCAATTACTGTGTTCTTCTTCACACAGTGCCTGTAATAAGCACTGTGATCTAATGACAAGCATCTTTGAAAATCAAGCAGCCCTGCACACTGTCTTTTGAATCCTTTTCATTACTGAAACCTATTGTTTTCACTACTGAGCTTGAACAGACTGCTAATGCAACTTACACAATGAAAATTGAGAAAATCAGATGTAAAATGTATGAAAAGTTAAAATTAATTTTTTATGTGCCTATATACTGTAAATCAACCAGTGTCAATAAGCAGCAATTTGTATTGGATTGTTTCCACTTGTATAACAGTCTTCTCTGATTATAACTTTTCCTTTACTTAGAAAGACAGTGAAGCAGTCTATTTTGACCTTCAGGATTGTTAAAGGATGGAATGCACTTGTCTACAGTCTTTATAAATAATTTGAAAGACCAGGTAGCTTCTAATAACTAGAACACTAGAGCATATGATCACTGATTCAGATTCGGGACTGAAGTGCTCATAAGCCCGTGCAAAACACGAGAAGGCACAAACTGTCATTTAAAGAGCAGCTAAAAACCATAATTCTATCCCATATATCCTGTAGCTCACCTCAGCCCATGTATATGTGTTATATGCATGATGATAGAAATTTAATTTGGAGCTCTTTGAAATTTACCCAGGAATTTCTGTTGTGGCTTGCCTCACTAAAGGAAACAAGGCAGATTTCATTCTCTTGATTGAAAATCAATTAAAATTTTGATTGAGTTTAATTATTATTATGATCTGCATGATTAAAAAACATTTACAAAATTTGTCTCATGCCTTGTAGAATCTACTACAAAGAAACAAAATAGGAACAGTACTAGCAGAGACAGGGGCAGCTTTAAGGAGACCTGGGGAGTTCTGAAGGAAGAACTATAGAGATGGTCAGGGTAACCACAAGATGAAGAAGAAAACAATTCTTTAAAAACATAAAAATCGATAAGATAAAAGTTTTAAAATGCAGTAATAATAGGAAATAATTAGGCAATAATAAGAGAAATACACTTCCATATTAATAATCCCATATAAGTCAATGGGAAAACTCATACACTTGAAGATGATTCTAAAAGTGCTCGTGTGCTTGCCTATACCTTACATCCATCTTTCTTTTTACAGGGGGGATTCAGTGCCTTATTGCAGTCATCTGATGTTTCGTATCAACAGTGATAGGTTATAACCCAAGAGATATAAAAAATCTCAAACTATTAACTTACTGTCCTAATACACAGTCCCATCAAAACAGAAACACCAATCACATTAAAAGAGCAAAAAATGCATGGCCAACAGAGCAACAGAAGTAAAATATTATGCTATACAAGGTAGTTGATTGCCCCACTTCAAGATTTGGAACAAATACATTCTGTCTCTGGGGAGACAAACCCAACCTGTCAAAATGATAACAGTTTTCCAATCAAAATATACCCAATATGCTTAAAATACTTAAAATTCCGTGCATTTACCTCAGGATAGTTTAATTCATGTGCAGTGGGGTAAAAAAAACAAAAGAAAGAAGAGACTAGAAGCTAAAACAGAAGATGAAAAGTTCATTAGTTAGAAGATATCTTAAGTTTGTGTAATACTATAAAGCAAAGCAGTCTTGTATAACAATTAATTTTCTTAGCTTTAATTTTTTTTTAGGTACTAACTCAAAATGGCATGGATGATATCACAAAAAACTATTAAAAAACTCGCATTAAAAATAAAAGTGTTATTTGAAGACAATATGTCTATTTATGTATTTTTTTATTTTGAACAAACTCATCTTTCTCTTTTCTGGAACAACATATTTATTTGCATATATTTACTTGCAAAGATTTTTTCTCCTAGGAATTTGTTTTGCATCCTTGTGAAATAGGTTTCACTTGGAAGCAGTGAACAAACAGGATGTCATAAAATTTCAATTATTTGCATTGCATTGAACTTCTGATAGTTATTTCAATATTAACCCTTACCTTCCCCCCCAGTCTCAAAATCTAACGCAGTAAGAGACTGTATTTATGTTAATCAAACTGAGTCAGGAGGAATTATAAGTTAAAGGAATGCTGATAGCAATTACAACTCGAAAAACGTACTGGATTACATAAAAAATTCCACTAACCAATTTTAATTAAGAATAATTTGTTAGATGCAAATATATTTTTTCCTATTTTTCTAAATGGACATGTTATAGTAAAATCTGTGGTGGTATTTTAGTAAAAATGTTGCATCAGAAATATCAAATCTGAAGGTCAAACTTTTATCCTTAACAAAACCCCTTACATCTCTCACCTTATTTTCCTCTCAAATACATTAATAAAATAGGATGTGAAAAAATTCAATAAATGAAAAAAATAAAAGCAAACATATGCCACTATGAAAACATTGCAGAAAGGAAGTTATAAAACATTTCCAGATGTTGTTCTCTTATGTTGCCTGCCTGCATTTTTCTGTGTGCTAGGTACTTTGCAAATATAAAAGAAAAATCAGGCCTTGTACCATACAGAAATCAAAATTAATAATGTAGGTAACATGAAAACTGAAGCAGAAAGGACATATAAAAGTGTTTGGTGGATGTTCACGTACATGTAGTGATGATGGGGAAGGCTAGGGAAGCTATATAAAGCCTTCCCTTTTCCTTTCCCCCTCAAGACAGAGCTGAAGAAAAATAATACAACCTACAGTTGAAAAAGGCCTTGAAAGTGCTTCGAGGCCATGAGAATGAAAGATGAGAAACTCCAATGGCGATAGTAATTTAGAATCATAGAATCATAGAATCATTGAGGTTGGAAAAGACCTCTAAGTTCATCGAGTCCAACCGTCAACCCAACACCACCATGCCCACTAAACCATGTCCCTAAGTGCCTCATCTACTCGTCTTTTAAATACCTCCAGGGATGGGGACTCAACCACTTCCCTGGGCAGCCTGTTCCAATGTTTCACCACTCTTTCAGTAAAGAAATTTTTCCTCACGTCCAATCTAAACCTCCCCTGGCACAACTTGAGGCCATTTCCTCTCGTCCTATCGCTTGTTACTTGGGAGAAGAGACCAACACCCACCTGGCTACAACCTCCTTTCAGGTAGTTGTAGAGAGCCATGAGGTCTCCCCTCAGCCTCCTTTTCTCCAGGCTAAACAACCCCAGTTCCCGCACCCGCTCCTCATAAGACTTGTTCTCCAGACCCCTCACCAGCCTCGTTGCCCTTCTCTGGACACGCTCCAGCACCTCAACGTCCTTCTTGTAGTGAGGGGCCCAAAACTGAACACAGTATTCGAGGTGCGGCCTCACCAGGGCCGAGTACAGGGGCACGATCACTTCCCTACTCCTGCTGGCCACACTATTTCTGATACAGGCCAGGATGCCATTGGCCTTCTTGGCCGCCTGGGCACACTGCTGGCTCACGTTCAGCCGGCTGTCAACCAGCACCCCCAGGTCCTTTTCCGACAGGCAGCTTTCCAGCCACTCTTCCCCAAGCCTGTAGCGCTGCATGGGGTTGTTGTGACCCAAGTGCAGGACCCGGCACTTGGCCTTGCTGAACCTCATACAACTGGTCTGGGCCCATCGATCCAGCCTGTCCAGGTCCCTCTGCAGAGCCTTCCTACCCTCGAGCAGATCAACACTCCCGCCCAACTTGGTGTCGTCTGCAAACTTACTGAGGGTGCACTCCATCCCCTCATCCAGAACATCGATAAAGATATTGAACAAGACCGGTCCCAGTACTGAGCCCTGGGGAACACCACTCGTGACCGGCCGCCAGCTGGATTGAACTCCATTCACCACAACTCTCTGGGCCCGGCCGTCCAGCCAGTTTTTGACCCAGCGCAGAGTACACCTGTCTAAGCCGTGAGCCGCCAGCTTCTCTAGGAGAATGCTGTGGGAGACGGTGTCAAAGGCCTTGCTGAAGTCCAGGTAGACCACATCCACAGCCTTTCCCTCATCCACTAGGCGGGTCACCTGGTCATAGAAGGAGATTAGGTTGGTCAGGCAGGACCTGCCTCTCATGAACCCGTGCTGGCTGGGCCTGATCCCCTGGTTGTCCCGCTCATGCCTTGTGAGCGCCCTCAAGATGAACCGCTCCATAATCTTCCCTGGCACCGAGGTCAGGCTGACAGGCCTGTAGTTCCCCGGATCCTCCTTCCGGCCCTTCTTGTACATGGGCGTCACATTGGCAAGCCTCCAGTCATCTGGGACCTCGCCCGTTAACCAGGACCGCTGATAAATGATGGAGAGTGGCTTGGCGAGCACCTCCGCCAGCTCCCTCAGCACTCTCAGGTGGATCCCATCCGGCCCCATAGACTTGTGAGCATCCAGGTGGCGTAGCAGGTCGTTGACTGCTTCCTCTTGGATTATGGGGGGTTTATCCTGCTCGCCGTCCCTGTCTTCCAGCTCGGGGGGCCGAGTACCCTGAGGATAACTGGTCTGCCTGTTAAAGACTGAGGCAAAGAAGGCATTGAGTACCTCAGCCTTTTCCTCATCCTCGGTGACAACGTTCCCCCTCGCATCCAATAAAGGATGGAGATTTTCCTTGGTTCTCTTCTTGTCATTAATATATTTGTAAAAGCTTTTTTTGTTGTCTTTAACGACAGCAGCCAGATTGCGTTCTAGCTGGGCTTTTGCCTTTCTCATTTCTTCTCTGCACGACCTAACGAGATCCCTGTACTCTTCTTGAGTCGCCTGCCCCTTCTTCCACAAGCGGTAAACTCTCCTTTTTTTCCTGAGTCCCAGCAAGAGCTCCCCGTTCAAATTTAGACTTTTATAAATCTTTAACTTCCATTGCAATCTGGGAGAGCCAGTTACAGAATTAGGAAAATGAGGTAATTTCAGATGTTCTTATAGCACACTAGAGACCAAGAAATGTGTGAAATGCTGACTTTGAGATATTTTATACTGGGACATCTACTCCAGATTTCTCTCTAGTATTTAGCAAAAAAACCCACAAAAACATAATATCCCTAAATAGCTATAAATAGAACATTAATAAAAACTTCCACCAGTAAACTCTCAGTCATTATCCTGAAACCTAAGGACTGAAAGGCACTGTAAAGTTATCCCGTTTTATCCTATTAGTGTAATTGCAGGTGCCATTCTTCCAGAAAGCCCTAATCCTTAAAAAACCCCCAAAACTGGATTAAGCCATTTCATCAAGGCATTTGCTTTTTACATTTCAATTTAAGTCAATTTCAGAGATTTTAAATGTTGATTTTCATTGTTGACCTCGGCCAAATCTAACAATCTCTGATCGCATCTTAGGTCAATCACCACATTGAAGGAAATGACAAAGATGAATCACATTTAAATAAACATCTATACTGTATCATGCAAAACAGAATAGGATAATATTTATCTCATGCTCAAAAGTTAAAAATTCAGTACCAATATACTTTATTTTTTCTATTTCTCCTGGATTAGGCAGTAGAATTGGATTTGCTGTTCTTTTATTAAAAATAGTTTCTCATCACTTTCAGATTCCTATGTTTACAAAACAGTAATGTGTACCCATAGGATGGCTCTAAAAGTCTAGACTATTACACTTCCTGCTTCTGTCCTCTCCCCACATTTTTGTATATCATAGGATCACAGAATCATTCAGGTGGGAAAGGACCTCGGTAGGTCTCCAGTCCAGCCTTGTGCTCAAAGCAGGGCCTACACTGATTTTACACCAAGTTGCTCAGGGCTTTGTCTAGTCAGGCCAGAGCTCCCATGGGCCTTCTGAGTCCAATACTTAATTATTCCTGCAGAGGAAACATTTCTTTTTTCTAGTCAAAGCCTGCCGTCCTTCAGTTTATGACTGTTGTCTCATTGTCCTGCTATGCACTGCTGTGAAGAGCCTGGCTCAGTTTCTCACTAACCATCCTGTAGGTACGGACAGGCCGCTACTATGTCCCCCCAAAGCCATCTCTTCTTCAGGTTCAAGAAGCCCAGTTTCCTCAGGCTGTCCTCACAGCACCTTCAAAAACAAATCTTTATTGTCTTTAAATCTGGTATTAGGGCTTTGTATACCTCCTGATCTTGTGTTCATAGCCATGAAAGAACTGCTGTCAACAGCACAAAATTAAAAGAAAAAAAAATCACCTAGAAAATCACCTAGAAAATTTCTTTAAACTGTCTGAAGAATTTGAAAAATAGCATATTAAAGTATTTCTGTGGTGAAGATGAAAAGTGCTAGTTAGAAAATCCTAAATTCTGTTTGTAAAATCAGTGGTCATACGTAGTTCATGACTGCTTCCTAATTTTCTCATTTAGGTTACTGAACCACTGACAAAATAATTTCTATCCATCATCCAGGCCTAGATGCGTTTGAATCACCCTCCCTTTTGACGACAAGTGGAAGAATAATTTCAGGCCATTTATGTGATTAGAAATACTTTCTCAAATTATTTTCCAACTCTAATTAAGATGCTAGATCATTAGGTAGAAAGACAGAGAGAGCACAAGTTCTGGCAATAATTTCAGAATTCAACAGGATCTAATAATCCCGCATGAGGTCCCCTCAACCACAGGAATTTTTAATGGAATAGTTGCATCATTTTGGCAATAAAGCTTAAACCTAATATCACTACTCCTATGAAACACAAATTCTAAATACGCTATTTCTGTAAAAAAATTAAAACCTTTCATTAGATCAGGAACAAATAAATGAATTGAGTAGTAGGCCAAGATGCGTACCAGCATGCACAGAGTCAGAATACATGTTCAGCCTCGGTGTGTTTTTATGACAGACTAACAAGATCCCACAATGCATACATCGAATGCATTCAGTGTTAAGCACCTTGCATCTGGAAAACTTCCCAGATTATGCATCTGCCCTTTTAGCATCTGCTACACAGGATGAATCTGTAAAGAAGGCAATAAAAGGATGAGGCTAGAGGGCCAGGACTATGTTATCTTATGACTAACATTTTCAAGAAGAATAAAAGCATACCAGCTTGCAGCTTGTAATAAACCAAGAACAGAGAAAACCTCTTAACATAATATTAAAACTCTACTTAAAATTCAATGCATCCAACCTTGGCAGGTGAAGAATCAACTCACTTCACCTTCTGTTTTTGAGAGCTTTTTTCACATTTCACTTTCAAACAGCAATTTATAAATTGTTTGACCTTTCCAGTCAGGCATGCCATTCAGTAATATGAACTGGCATGCATATTCTGATCGGAAAAGATTTTTGTTGTGATAAAAGCTAAATCAAATAAGCAATTAAATATTTTAGTTCTTGCTAAGTGATAACAGCAGAAGTTGATCAGGAAATGTTCCTTAAATCTTCCTTAAATGTAGCACATTTTCTGTAGTCCAAGGATCATTTTTGAGATTATTAAATGCTGCATTAGCTTCAGAATATTACAGAAATACTAAAACATATGCAAGAGAAACCTGCTATTGTTCCTTACCTTGCTAACAGATTACTTTGAAAATTATACTTTTATACTCTCAATCAACAAAGTGATTTAATTTTATTTTGAAAATCAAAACTCCCAAGACTGGCATTTTCCTAGGAAGAGCAAAATCATTTCTGTTCACGTGAAAAATAATTGTGTTAGCAACTTAGTTTATTTTGTATTTTTAATTCAGATTCAGGCATCAGTCATACTACTGTTTCAGCTCTCTAGGTCTGGATGGCTGTACCTCTGTTTTAGGCTTACAATAGCCAATTATGATTTTAAATTATCATATGCAGACTTCAAAATGTTCCTTCAGAAAAATGAGAATTGTCTATTTGTTCAGCTTTGTAGACTGGGAATGGTATTGTCTCTGTTTGGTTATTCATGTATTTATTATATAAACCCTTTAGAATCATTAGAATGTGGTTTGGAAATTGCATATAACTAAAACCTTTTCTATCCATTTATTATTCTGCCATCTATACAGGGAGATAGTAGCTCAGGATAAGAAGAGTATCTAGAAGCTACAAAGGGAGAAGCTACATGAATAAAAACACACAGTTCTAACTGAAGGACAATCGCAGGACCGGGAGCAGGCTTTTGTCTGTGTTTTGCAAAGTGTTGAAAACACAGTTAGCATTACAAACACAGCAGCTACTGATGTTTCTTAAGTCATGATTCAACAGTTACTGGATATGATCCTGGAAATGACTTTGTGAAAACAGATGCTTGTACTCTATTATAAAGTTACTTGCAGTATTGGGACTCTTCACCTAAACAGATGATTGCAACTCAACAGATTTAAACAAAGGCATTAGCACATTATTACTTAGACATAACAGCTCAGTAAGAACTTATCCTGTAAATTATTGAGCGTCCTCTCCCGTCAACACAGACAAGAGGAATACACGGAACTTCGCAGTTTGATGGTCTGAACTCTTAGAAACCACAAGGCACAAAGTATATGCTTTGCTACCAAAAAGAAAGATCTGTTGCAGGAATCAAGGAGGAGGTGGATATGTACATGATAAACTGCATTACTTCCATTACATCACTTCTCTGATTAGGAGTTGGATTTATGTTTTCAAGGTCACAATAAAAGCCTTTGGTTCCTGTGAGTTTCCAGTGTGAAAAAAACAACTTTACATTCCAGTTTAGCTCATTCAAAACCATTAAATTCACTTTACGTTAACATGGGACAGCATTATGTTTTCTGCATCCGTTTGTTTCCCCTAATAGAGGGCCTCTAAGGGGAAAAAGACAGTATTCTATTTTTTGTCATCTCTAACCCTAAACCTCACATTACAGCTATCTTCCTTCCAGGCAGTTAGCATCAGCCTAGTCTTCCTCAAATCTTTTGTTCCTGCCTAACATTACATGGGACTCTTTCCATGAGAAGCAGGCAACTGTGCTCTTGCATTGCTCCCACATCCTTTGGGCCAACTGTCAGTAAGGGAGTGAAGACAGAAATTGGAGAATTTCTCCATACCTGTTACATTATTCAATGTAGGTAAGCAAAATTGAAATATTTAAAACAAATGCTGAAGAGGCAGAATAGCACCGCAAAGCAGCATTTCATAATTGTACAGAAGTACCGTATTTTCATGAGAGAAACCTTGTATCAATCAAAATTAATAAAGCCAGTTGCTAAGATATATATAATTTTACACCTGGCACTATTATCATGGTAGTTAATTTCTCTGTTTCCTTACAAATCTATTACCTCTTCTCCAGAAAAAACTCTTAAGACATTGACTAGAAATTGCAAACTTGTACATTTTATGAAACATGAATTATGTCCCTATAATGTTTCTAAAGGATGAACAGACTATACAATAAATCTAAACCACTGAAATTAGAATTTAAGGAGAGAGAAATGTTACAGTGTCCACTTAAAAGGTTGTATTTTCATGCCAATAATAGTAAAGCAGAATTAATTTTTGAAGTGGATTTTGCAGTGTTTTTCTGAGAATCTCTACTAGATCTGGACATTGTGAAGTAGCGTAAGATTACTTAAAATTGTGTATTGCTTTTATCAGCACCTGTGAAACTTGGCAGTTACCATCTCTCCACTGTAAATGCAAAGCAGCAGATATGTGTGAGTCATTTACTATAGCTATATTGCTCCTGCTAATGTATGCTGTAAATGATTTAACAATTACTATGAACACTAGAGCCTTAGGGAGCAGTTGTCTAATATGTTTCCCTCCGACAATAGGCATCTATCTTCCTCTTGATGTGCTGGAGCTTTAAGCAGATGCATCATGACCCAGCACTGATCCTGTGGCTTACCTGTGGAAAACCCTATGTGTATCAACCGGAAAATAAACCCTTTAAATTACAGAGATAACTCTTACGTAGTTATGAAGCTTCAACTTAACAGTATAATCCTGCAAGGGGAAAAAATACCTTCCTGCATCCGCAGATCTCCATTGCTTCCTCTGCTCTCAAATGTATTTAACTCCTTGAAGTGTTTTGAGATACCACTAATGGAGAAGATGAGATACAAGACACTGGCTGTTTTGTATGCCTATAACATTGCAGGTATTTCTGTGATGCTTTGAAAAATAACATTGTCCTGCTTTCCTCTTACCTACTGTTTTGCTCGTAATGTTTTAGTTTTCCTACCACAGAGATAAGGCCAAATGTGGTTAATATTTAATAATATATTCTTCCTTTTAAATGGCTTCATCAGCTAAGCAAAATTGACTTATATGCAAAAAATCAAAATAGTTATACTAAGCAAAAGACTGGAACAACCATAACTGCATTGTTCTATGACAATCAAATGATACTATATAATAACTCATTAGTAAGCATCCAAATTAAAACATGACTGTAATATTAATGTAGGCTATGTGTCTTTTACTACAGATGAACGGCTTCTCTGTACATTAACCTAAGACTGAAAGAAGTATAGTTCATGGTTTTCTATGAAAGAAAATTAAATATATTTCTTCAGATTTAAGACAACAGAAAGGTTAATATAAAATATTAAAGAAAACTGATTATATATGATTTCCTTCTATGGGGTACTCCCATATACTAAATTTTAAAGTTGACACAGAAAACCTCTGTAAAAAACTGAAATATGATGTTCATATAGAAAAAAGAAAAGGCATGACCTGTTGAGTTATTTCCAAGAAGAATCACCAGATCTTGAAGACCATGAAATTCTGGAGGCCACATTAAAAGCTGTTTTTCACTAAGATATGCAGCTAATCGCTCTCAGTTTGCTGAGCTTTCAATTGAATCCAGACACCTAGGGCACAAGTAAATCACAAGGAGGCTGTCCAAATTTTAGATTGTTAAAGAAGGTAATTTTTACCTTGGAAATACATATTCTGGAGATTTGGAAAGAGCAGATAATATGTGTGACAGTCTCTAAATCTCCTGAAGTATAGGAACTTCAGTTTGCTTTGCAATGGGCAGTAGAAACACAGTGCCAATCTGGATCACTCAAGTCAGTGAGTCTAGTTCTCTAAGTTGCAGGCAACAAAACAAGATTTTTCTATTTCTGAGTAAACACATTTTTTCTACATGTTTTCAGAGTCCATAGATCTTTCTCAACATCCTGTACTAAATGCAAGACCTGTAGGAAAGACCAAAAACTACAAACATCCTATGACACAAAAAGAGAGCAGGAGGGATTCAGGACATTGCCAATGTATAAATTTGCTGCAACAGTTAACAATCTGTGAAATAAAACTCCTGGATGACTCTAGGGAATATTGCATCTTGTACATTTTAGAAAAGATGAGGCCTTTAAAATAAAGGTCCTTGGAAAAAAAATCATCCTTGAAAGTCAAATCCAGTAACTGCTTTAAACCTGAACAGACCATATCAGCCAGGCATTCAATTAAATTTAAGATTCAGTAGGACCAACAGGACAGCCTATATATGTTTTTTGGCTGTGGACAATTCCATGCTTCAGAGGCAAGAAAACATGGTCCCAGTTCTTTTCTTACATCACAAAATGCACAAGGGGAAAAAAAATCCTTTTTGCCCTGCCCATGTGAAAACAATACAAAGAAATAACAATGCAGTCTCTATTCAACCCCCTTTGGATGGGATGTATCAGTACCTTAGAAATCCAAAAACTCATAGTGCAGGTGTAATTTTATACCTCTGAGAATTCTCCTACTTACTTCCATAATCCCTTCTACATGCTTATTAGACACCATCTAAAACAGTTTTGGTATCTTGCACCTATCGCCCTATTTGAAGATTATAGGAACTTCAGAACTTCACTCTTTAGATGGCTGGAAACCTTCTAATTTCTGATCTAAACTTACTCATGGCAAATTTTACTTCCCTTGATTTTTTGACAATTTTATCCTTTAATCCAACTAAGTTTTACCCTGTCTTGGTACTTACTCGCCCCCAACATATGTCAATGAAGAAATATTATATACCCTTTACATCTTCCTTTACATAGGTTAAACAAACTGAGCTTCTTAAAACTCTGTTTAAAAATAGACAGTCTTTTCTCTGGATCTCTTTCTGTTTACATGCATGTCTCTCTGTACCTGCACTCAACATCAGAAATTTGAAACATGCAATGATAGTTTCCTATCATTGAAAATTTTTATTGAAAAATACCTTGCTAAGAGATCTTAGAATTGTTTTAGCTTTTTCACAGCTGCATCATGCTGGAATTCAGAGTTACCCTCTAACTGGGTCCTAGTCTTTTTCTTTTCCATCATTCAATTACTGGCCTTACAGCAGAAAATCTTTGATATAGAATGTCTACATATATATTCCACTTCTGTAGTGCATCCATACAAGATTAAAATACTTTCATTTGAAGCATCTGTTTGTTGTTCCTGTTTACTGTTGACTTAAGACATTATCCTGCACCAAAACATGTATAGGTACGGAAGATTAACCGATCCACAGCTTCTTTGAACCTTTCAATTTACATTAATAAAAAACTGACGTGGAAGGGAGAACAGGTTACAAAGTACACACAGACAGCATGTCCCATAAAACTGAGTTACAAGGGGTATCTTGCTTCCCTTCTTCATTTGAATTTTAAAGTCTTCTGTTGCTGTCACAAAGAGTTTGTCAGAAATAAAGGAAACTAGCACGAGTCTACCAAAAAGCAGTCCAACACACACATACCAAAATGGACGTCCGAATAAGATGCCTTCACTAGGTAGCAGTGGTAGACAGAGGTGTGAACATCATATGTGACAGCTTTATAGATGTTACACAAAGGGAAATGTTTGACAGAGGTTGCTAAGTCTGAGCTCTGAATATGGTCTGATGTTCTTAGGAAACTGCAATTAAGCTACATCATATGCTAACTTGCTATAACACTATGCCCATTACGAGATTTTATGGCTGATAATAGCAGCAGGCCTCTTTTTTCGACCTGCAATGTAAATAAAAAATCTAGAGGAAAATCAGTGTGGGCTTATTCTTTGTAGGTAGAAAGACACAGAATAATCATTTTATCTTTTTAAGGCTTCCATACCTGAAATTAATGTGACTTCAGGAATAACGCTGGGACAGGTGAGCTGACTCAAATGATAACATGAAGCTGTATTTGGAAGAAATGTAGAATGCAATTTAAAAGTAATTTCATCTTTGTAAAAAACTCTCCACAGTGGTAAATTATAATGACAGTGTAATTCATCAGCTCTGTGTGCTGAAGCAACTGTCATGAGAAAAGCTGTCTTAATGCAAAAATGAAAATGATGCTATTGGTTCAACTGGAAATTCCTAAAACTGGTGAACATCCAACTAGGATCTCATAAGGATGGCAGTTCCCCAAAAGAGGAAGATGAGATAGGTGGAATCTCCACTAAGTCAGTTTGAAATGGAGGTGGAAAAATTTTGGCTGACGCTGAGTTTGAAAGACTGAAAAAAAGATCAGCATAAATCCAGACAGAAACATCCCCTGTGTCCGTGAGATACAAGAGAAGTGTCTGTGAATAAAGCCTGGGAAAGGAAGATGGAGAAATTCTCTGAAAGAGAAATGATTAATCTGTTTGCATTGTTTCTTATTTGGCTTATTATTTGGTTATAGTGTTCCAGGCTTCCTGGAATACTATATAAAAGTTATTCCTAATATAAAAGTTATTATTCCTATTATTATTATTGTTGTTAATTACAGAAGTTATTCCTAATAGAAATAAGCTACAGATTCTGCAAGGTAGGATCCCCTTCAGATACGCTACTGTGAGGCTGCTACTTTTTCACTACAAAAGTAAAATCCCTAGATGTGTAAGGGTAAATACAAACCTGTAAAGACTTGTTAATTTTATAACAAAACAAAATAAAAATAATCCTCTCAAGAGAAAGTTCTTCAAACATGACTTGGACCCTTTTTGGCAAGCTTCAGGATTATAGAATCATAGAATCATTGAGGTTGGAAAAGACCTCTAAGATCATCGAGTCCAACCGTCGACCCAACACCACCACGCCCACTAAACCATGTCCCTAAGTGCCTCATCTACTCGTCTTTTAAATACCTCCAGGGATGGGGACTCAACCACTTCCCTGGGCAGCCTGTGCCAATGTTTCACCACTCTTTCAGTAAAGAAATTTTTCCTCACGTCCAATCTAAACCTCCCCTGGCACAACTTGAGGCCATTTCCTCTCGTCCTATCGCTAGTTTCTTGGGAGAAGAGACCAACACCCACCTGGCTACAACCTCCTGTCAGGTAGTTGTAGAGAGTGATGAGGTCTCCCCTCAGCCTCCTTTTCTCCAGGCTAAACAACCCCAGTTCCCGCACCCGCTCCTCATAAGACTTGTTCTCCAGACCCCTCACCAGCCTCGTTGCCCTTCTCTGGACACGCTCTAACACCTCAACGTCCTTCTTGTAGTGAGGGGTGGGCCCAAAACTGAACACAGTATTCGGGGTGCGGCCTCACCAGGGCCGAGTACAGGGGCACGATCACTTCCCTACTCCTGCTGGCCACACTATTTCTGATACAGGCCAGGATGCCATTGGCCTTCTTGGCCGCCTGGGCACACTGCTGGCTCACGTTCAGCCGGCTGTCAACCAGCACCCCCAGGTCCTTTTCCGACAGGCAGCTTTCCAGCCACTCTTCCCCAAGCCTGTAGCGCTGCATGGGGTTGTTGTGACCCAAGTGCAGGACCCGGCACTTGGCCTTGCTGAACCTCATACAACTGGTCTGGGCCCATCGATCCAGCCTGTCCAGGTCCCTCTGCAGAGCCTTCCTACCCTCGAGCAGATCAACACTCCCGCCCAACTTGGTGTCGTCTGCAAACTTACTGAGGGTGCACTCCATCCCCTCATCCAGATCATCGATAAAGATATTAAACAAGACCGGCCCCAGTACTGAGCCCTGGGGAACACCACTCGTGACCGGCCGCCAACTGGATTGAACTCCATTCACCACAACTCTCTGGGCCCGGCCGTCCAGCCAGTTTTTGACCCAGCGCAGAGTACACCTGTCTAAGCCGTGAGCCGCCAGCTTCTCTAGGAGAATGCTGTGGGAGACGGTGTCAAAGGCCTTACTGAAGTCCAGGTAGACCACATCCACAGCCTTTCCCTCATCCACTAGGTGGGTCACCTGGTCATAGAAGGAGATTAGGTTGGTCAGGCAGGACCTGCCTCTCATGAACCCGTGCTGGCTGGGCCTGATCCCCTGGTTGTCCCGCTCATGCCTTGTGAGCGCCCTCAAGATGAACCGCTCCATAATCTTCCCTGGCACCGAGGTCAGGCTGACAGGCCTGTAGTTCCCCGGATCCTCCTTCCGGCCCTTCTTGTACATGGGCGTCACATTGGCAAGTCTAATCTTATAGGCAGCACGTGGCAGCTTTTAACATAGGGCAGTTACTATGCCCCAAGACAGTCATCCAGACCTCAACGTGGTGACTGTCGCATTTGCTGTGCCTGCAGCTTGTAAAGACATCCTTACTTTAGGTAATTTTTTCCAATGAGTGCCCTAAAATCATCCCTGTGGTAAGGAGAAACCTAACCTAGCAATACAAGGACATTAGTCTAGTCAAAATGATCATACTAAGAAAGAAAATTTCATGGATGCCTACATACAGCTATAAGCACAATAAAAAGTGTATTTCTCTGTACTAATAAAGTTAACACTTTGGCTTTAGATTACAAGTGGCAATACAGCTTTTTCTTGAATTATCTCAACAACTAGAATACCGGAGCCAGAAACAAAGTTCTACTCAAAATGTCCTTGTCACTAGCATTGAAGTAGGTATCAAAAGCAGAAAAAATAGAACCAAACACTCAAAGAAGGTATAAATATGGCAAGATAAAAATAGAATACACTGCCCACCTTTGATATGTAAAAATTATATCTTAACAAAGAGCATGAACTGGCTACTCAGTAATGGAAATTCATACTCTCGAATGCAATGAATAATCTTAACATAAATAACTACAACCTGTGAAACATATGAAGGAAAATTCAGAATAGAATCAGAAGTACATGACCTGCATTGACAGACGTTACAGATAAACAAAACAAAACTGTTTTTACAGCAGTTCTTTTATATCTACAATCTAATCTATTGATCTTACCTTTTTCAAGAGCTATTTCAAAGGCTACCTTTTTCAGCAAACTTAAATTTCAAGTTATTGTGACGTGACAGTATCTTACCAGCATGGAGACCAACCTAACCTTCATTTTTCTTGTCAACAGATATTTTAGTTTTTCTATTTACACTGTCTAATTTTCAATGTGTTAATGTCTTTGAACAGTATATCAGCTTAGTTTGACTCTGAATGTATCTAGTGAAGGTCTAATTTTTGTCATTCTCTGAAGAAAAAGTTCATTTGTAGCCAAGCCAAAATCCCCAAGTCTTAGAACCTTGTATCACAACTATTAGGGGCCATGATCTAGGACAGTAAGTAGCTGATTGTAAGAAAGATAGGTCTCTACAAGATGGATTATTTGAAATTAGATGTGACCAACAGCAGAAAAAAAGGAAGCTAATTCAATAGATTTAAGTACTTTGTAGTATGTGTGAAGACCAACTAGTGATTTGAGGCAGCTACTTCTAGGCATTAGAAATAAGCTTAAAAAAAATGAATATCATCACAAAACCTTCCAAATTACAAAAGGGCCCGGAGATAAAGATCCTACATGCCACTGTTAGGCTTTCCGTATCTGGTCTGTAAAATTCACAGGTCTAAATGAGTTTTGTAATATCTCTTAAAAAATTTAAAGAGAAACACCTCAGAAAGGTAACAGTCAGACAACTCTAAAACCTTGCTGGGAGCTTTAAGTGTTTGCCCATCTAGTAGAGCAAGATTTGCAATCTAGGATGCTCTCCTCAAATTAGAGGCATAAATCACTCCTCTCAGGAGCAGAACAAGGATCACTTCTTTCATTTAAAATACAGAAGAGGAACAAATTATAGTATTAATATTCCATTTCTCCTTCTCATATCTCCCCATCTAACCCAACTGACCAACAACTAAAGCACACACCAAAATATGGTGAACCTATATTTTAGCCTGAGCTCAAAATCATGTTTTCCCATCGAAGGAGAGTAACCAAGTCACC
The DNA here is from genome assembly GCF_965638725.1 of Aptenodytes patagonicus. Taxonomy (NCBI): domain Eukaryota; kingdom Metazoa; phylum Chordata; class Aves; order Sphenisciformes; family Spheniscidae; genus Aptenodytes; species Aptenodytes patagonicus. Next base: position 38,836,878 of record NC_134952.1, read on the forward strand.
ACGGGGCATGCTTTTTCTCTCTGTATAGAAAATGGCAAAACAAAAGAGGAAGAAAAAGAAGGGTATGACTTTGGAGCTCATTGATTTGAGTAATTCCCTGTTTGTTTTTCTGTGTTCTCAGGACTATTTATTCATTTTACATTAAGTAATCACTGGATGATATACAAGGATTGGAAATCCAAGACTGCTCCTCTTTCAACTCCTAATTATTGTCTTATGGAACTCCTAACTCATGCTCCCTCTCTCTGACACAGCAATCATGAATTATTTTCTGCACAGTGACACAGCAGAAAAAGAAAGATTTATATCAGTATATCTATCAGCCTGCCAGTCTAAGAACTCAGCACTTGGTGGTCCTTCCATCTGAAGTAAGGACTGTAATTAATTACTATTCTGCCAGGCTGAAGAGAGAGGGGAAGTACCCATTTGACTCCTACATCCTGGTATCTTTTTCAGTTGATGTAATTGTGGCTGTCTGTGAGTCCAATCAGTATGAGTTAGGCCTGCAGTGGCCATCATTAATTTATCATGATTTACTAAGCTCTGACAACACCAGATTACCTACTTCCTACTTACTCCTTCCAGTCTATCCTGACCTATTTGCAACTCCGTGATCTTAGCTGCTGGTAAATGGAACCAGAGGGCCAGAGGAAGCTAGAGGAGGAAAGAAATATTTTGTTTGACCTTAGTCCAAAACAGCTCTTGGATGCGCAGCTCATCACATGGAAGAAATATACTAAAAAAGGGTACCAAATCAAATAAAAAAAAAATTAACAAAATAAGCTTTCTGTGAAAAGAGAAAATCATATATTTATACATACGTTCTCTCACACATGAAAGAAAAAAGCATAATAGCATAGACATGACCTAGAGTGCTGGGAACAAAGGTAACCTACACATAAGAGGCATTTTGGGAACATGATGGAATAACAAAAATTAGTAGTAGTGTAATGTAATACCTATTTATGAACTATACAGGAAGGACAGATTAAGCTGAAGAATAACAATATCCATACAGTATCATTAATCCTAAAAAAATACATTATTAATCTCCCTGCAAGCTCATACTTCTGCTTTACAGCATAAATGATAATTTTCTTTAGCCAGCTCTTTACCACCTTATTGGTTTTGTACTGATCCTCATCATCTCCATCTTTACTAATAGTTTCCGATGAGGCAATACATCAAATATTGTGCTGACGTCCCTACAGATCATATCTATCACATTTTCCTTATTACCCCCCCCCCCCTCCCAACAGTTCTCTTGGAGGGGAGGGGGCAGAAATCTGGCAAAGACTCTTTAGATTAAAGCCACACCACATTTTATCCCATCTTCAGTTTGATTCCCATGCATGCTTGAACTGCTCTTCCTTATTCTTTAAAGCTTCCCAGGTTAAGTAATTTCTCCTTTTCCTTGACCTTCTTAAATTTAGGTGTAAGCAATTCTCCCTCTTATCCACTACTTGTCTTTTTAAGTTTTCAGACTACCCAGTTTGTGGAGCCAGTGACATCTGAGCAAATCTGTGCAAACATAGCTATATTCTGTGCAGCTAGCTGTGGTGTACTTAAAACTATATGGTACTAGGTACAAACTGATGATCTCTGCTGGACTGTACTGGCTTTGTGCAGAGTACATCCAGGTATATCTGCATTGTGTTCCCAAGATTGCTGTGGACTGTCCCTTTATACTTGTCCATGCTTAATTGATTGAGGAAACAAGAACACAGCAATATTGAATTTGACTCTGCATTAGCTCTACGCTACACTTAAACTAGGAAGCTTAATGCCATTCCAAAAATAATAAACTTTCATAAGCAAGGGTGCTACGTATGGGATGTGCCAGCCAGAAACTTCCAAGCTGGTGGCCAGAAATATGCTCTTTCATTATCTGGGGCATTCCAGCCCAGCAGTAATTCAGATAATGGAAACTGACTGAAATATTTACTGTTCTCCAATCATATTGTATGACATACAGTTCAACAGAGTCATTAAAAGTCCTTGTAATGGAGCTGCCATTTCCTTCCATATTGTTCTTGTTCTTTCAGGATTGTGCATGAGGGATTTTCTCAACTTCCCGAAATGATACATATTAAACTTTTGTTTAATCTCGGCATCATTAATACTACATGAAAGTATTGGGATGGAGCTTGCTTTACTTTGAAAGTGATTTTTCTAATTACATTTTTAAATTAATTTACATACTCCTTCTATAATGTCCCTTTATAGACAACCTTAAGATAGTCGGGTTTGACCTATCAATTGTTTTGTATATTTGCATAAGTCACAATAAAGGTGGATGAGAAGACCCCTCAAATACATTAATGAATGTGAAATACAATGAAAACAACCAGTAAGAGTTGTTTGTAATTGCTAAATTATTGCATGTTTGTCATTCTGTGAAACCTTTGAGGCTTTTCATTGGTGGAGATCGAGAATACTGGACAACATGCACCTCAACATGAGAATTCACTAATTCTTAATGACAAATGCATAAAAAAACTTAGGATGATTTAGGGAATCAGTCTATGTGCAGCCCATAAAACCATGTAAGTCTGAAGTCCTCTCTGATGTGGATCAGCTGTTTGCTGACAGGCTGCAACACACATTCTTCGGTCTAAATGCGTAGGGGAAATGTTAACCTCAGCAACTGTTCTCTAACAACCAAACAATAACCATGCTAAAAAGCATCCTAGGAAGGAAAACAGCTGTGTCAAGGTTGGTTGGAAAGAAAGGATTTCCTGGAGATACAGAACATTTGCAGTAAGAGACAGGGTGATATATAAACTAGGATAAGGGCTTTTGGGGAGAAGAGTAAGTAGAAAATCCCATGATTTTATAAGATATCTTCTTTAGTCAAAGGACAATTCATGGAAGAGAAAAACAAATAATGACTGAGGCATTTAGGAAGGAAAGACCGGCGATGCTCCAGAAATTGTCCTAAGTCAAAAGAAGAAACAGAGGCATGAAAATTTAACTAAAATTTACATAAATATAGGAGAAGACATCAGAAAGAAAGAGAGTGAAATTTTTTTGCTAAGTCTGTTATGCTTCTTATCCCAGTGCTATCAACAGTTAGTAAAGGAATTCTAGGTCTACTGACTGACAAAACTTGGAATATGAACTATTCTGTGGTTCCCTAACATGCGGGACTGGCCAGCTGGAATATCAAAAGTTAGTGTTTCTCCAGAGAGGACTAATTCTGCTTCATAGGCCCAGCTAGACTTAGATGAATACATGCACATTTAAAAGTTGTGTTGTGCTAAAAAGGGACGACTTTGTCCAAAATAGAACTGTGTATTGTTAGTTTTACTGTCAGCTTTGTTCAGATGGACAGATCAAACTATTAGGTTTGCACATGTCAGTGAATGACATCTGTAGTCAGCAGTTTTCCTCACAGACATTCTCAAGCACAAGAGGTTGTGTGTTTTTGGGAGTAGGGAGAAGGCGAGTACCTCTTGCATCTCACAGGTAGAAAGACTTTATAGGAAAGAAAGTACAGCTTAGTCCCTGTAACTCTGCTGAACATATGAAATGTTAGCAGGGCGTCGGGCAAGCATGCGTATGGAGTGATCTAGATCCCAGTGTGGCATCTGGCACCTTCGCGAGGCAAAACACACAAATGTAGATCTGTGATAGCTATATTGCCACAAAACCATCCATGCTCTGGAAGAAGAAAGCTATTTCACATTACAACCTTGAGATGTAACAGCAGAGATTATCCTAAGAGTTACAAACTTCATAGACTTTAGCATTCTAACCCTGGGGATAAATAACAGCTAATAAATAACTGCTAATATTAACAGTGTGTCTATTACTAATTGTTATCCTTCAAGTTTTCCATAGTACAACAGCTTTCCTTTTCATATACATCTATACATGACATGAGCTGTATTTTAGGTAGATTTTGGGGTTTTATCTATTAGTAAATCTTAACATTTAAATACTATTAAATGAAGTCATAGTGGAAAGACCTACAATTTAGATTAATTCTGTGAATATCTCAGTATGTTCTGGCACTTCACCTACTCTGTCACTGCAACATACGTGTTCGTATTGTAAAAAAAGCAACAACAGAAAATAAGTCAGAAACTCTGTCATATACTTGGCCGCTGCCTGGAAAGAATAAGGAAGTGAAGATGTTAAATGTTCTCTGATCCCTCTCACATCTTACCTAAAGCATCATTGAGATCCGTAAGCTGTTTCTAATTAGTTGCTAATGACCTGAGAGCTGTGCAAGTTTAGCATCTTCTGTATCTCATTTGATTTCCCCTTTGGGCTAAAACAATACCAAGAGGGCTAAAATAAAGATAAAATACACCTCTATGATCCCTCTGGTTATTGGACCAGAGACATAAATACAGGAAGGGCTAAGGGGAAAGACTGTCATCATCAGTAGTTTTATAACCTGTATTAACAAAAAAATACAGAAGTGATTGTGTAACTATAGAGCCTTTTCTTTTACTCTTCACAAAACTCAGAGTCAAGTCCATGAATGGGAGGGAAGGGTTTGGTGTTTAGTCCCTCATGTCTAGAAGAAGGTTCTTAAAACTCTTGAAAAGGGCTGCGAAAAAGTTACATCTTCCCTGGAAGATTCAGTGAGTATTAATCAGCTACACTATAAAGAAGAAAAATATCTCAGCAACAACCTGTCTCAGGTGTGCTGAAAAAAAAAATTATAGAGGATCAGATTCACATTTTTTGTTCATTAATTACTATTTGGTATCCTGAACAACTTAGCAGTTTAGGAAGTGATCTAAGTATATATGAAATTGGCACTGACTTTAGAAAATGCATAAAAACCTCCAAGGTTTCAGAGTTAATTAGCTAAAGTATTAAAGTAATCAAATTGCTGAATTTTTTAATTTAATGACAGTAATATTTGTGAATACTATGATTACATACTTGTTTCCTATTTGCAAATAAATGAAGAGAGGGTAATGTTAGTCTTTAGTAATCCTTAGTGCAACATTTTTTATTTGGTTTTTAAAATTTGGACTCATTATAGCTATATAATTGGTTATATATCATACTAAGAAGTCATTCAGTTGTAAAACATCTCCACATATTTTAACTAAGAACTGCCTCAAGGTGATGAAATAGCAGCAATACAAAATTTCAGGGTTGTAAAGCAAGACAGAATCTCTTTGAAGAACTGTTGAATCTATAAATCTCGCAAACACTCTAAAATATGCCTTAAAATAAAGTGACCAAACTTGTCATTTAAAAGGAAAAAAATACTGACAGTATGCCATTACAGCATATTGACTGAGAGGGTAAAGTCACCATGATTAAAATGGAGCAATTAACTTTGAACTAACTCTAGTTGACTCCTCTAATGTGCCTGAGGATTGTCTGTGGCAAGCCCAGAGGAAATCTTTTGTGCTTCAGCTAGCAATAAGCCTTGCAAATCATTATTCTTTCAAAGACTAACATAGATAACTGAGGATACCAGTAATATTTGGGCTTTTGCTTGTACTTGAGCCCCTAGGAGTCCAAGATACTATTTAAATACATGAACTTTTAAAGTTAGATTGCTATTATATGAATTTAAGCTATTTGCCCTTCTTAAGACAGAACTAGGAGTGTCTCAACTGAAAAAAACAGTAGTATTGTTCAATAATCCACCAAATGTAAGAAATAAGAATAAAATTACTCAAAGCAATTCACACAGTCTGCAATCTACTAAAAACAGTGTTATCAATAAAATCTCCTGCTAAACTGTTCTTTTTGTTGTTTCAAAGGGATTGGCCACACATTATTACATATTTTTGTTTTGTTTTGTTTTCTGGAAATACCAAGCAATCTGTTACAACCAGCTGTCTTGTAATCCTTCAGTGGCAGAACAGTGGTGGGATTAAGAAACCCTTGTGATTCTTGTACTTCTTGCTCTGCACTGATAAACATGCAACTTCCATCATCAGCATACAGATTGATGCCTGCGTATTTTGCTACGCACACTGTAAAAAGCAACTGGATAGTCTATTGCTCCTTCTAGGGAAATAACTGCTTTTAGTTATGAAGTAATCTGGCATCATATTTTTAGAGGTTAGTTACTATCACATCTTTCATTTCTATAATTTAAAAAAAATGAATTCTTTATCTTTGTATGGGATGAATTCCAGCATTCATTTTATAAAGAGTGAGTTGAGGTAGGTAAAACTTACTTTAAAAACTTAGCATAGCTTAGACTTTGACTATACTAGATTGCCAAAGCCCAGAATTAAATATGTGGAAGTATCATAAATAAATGAAAAGACATATTATGGATCAATACAGCTGCAATAGTACCTTTGTTTTATGGAATCCAAATAGCAACATCATCTCATATACACCACATGGATGAAATAACATTAGATTTCCAGGAGCCAATCTAGACACAAGCAGCACTGAGTGAGGCCTGTACTTACAGATTTATCCCATTCAAACATACTGGGCTTGTAGGAGCAACTTATCAGTCAAAGATAGTACTCCATTTAAAGCTGCTGCAACATTAATGTTGTAGCCTGTCTCCATTTTTCAGCTAAATAGAGGTTTTCTTTCTCACATCACATAAAGTCTTCAACCAGCTCAAGCCTTCTAATAAATCGCAAACTCTGTTACGGTATATCTTCTATTATGCCGCTTGTTACTTTAGTAAGACAGGAAATTAAAGCAATAAAACACTTTCAAAATGATAGGGCACACTCAGGCAGTCATTTTTCTTATGTTCCAGTATTATTCTTCAAAAGACCTTTTATGATACTAATATTAAATTCTTTGAAGTCTGAAGAATCTGTTGAAAGTGTTGAATTTCTAAGATATAAAGCTCAAATATTGCATCTACTCATGCATTTATTAAAACTGGGAATGTGGGATGGAATTAAAAAAAGCACAAAATGCAATGCAGCTAAATAATATATGACCTGATACATTTGAGATCCACATTAGAGAGTACATTGTGTGGAAATTTGATTTAATGTTAAGGAAAATCTATTTTGCTTTTGTCTCACCTTACGTGGCCAAATGCACACCAGATGTGGTCATTCATATAAAAGGTTGGTAACTGCACACTGAAGCACAGAAAACCAGACAAATACTATAATGGTCACTTATTCGGCATGCTTACATAAAGGAAATTGAATCAAGCTTCTGAAACTGTGCATTCTTTATTAACCCCATAGAAAAAGGTCACATTGACTGCTCTTCTAATGGCATGCACACTACACAGATTGAAAGAGATCATGTGAAAGAAAAGCACGGAAAATGCTAAGTCTCCCGATGAAACATTTCCGAAATGAAATTAATAAAAATGTTGAAAGATTTATCTCATTGTTAAGAACTAAATGCATGTAATTACATATATTTGGAGAAGAAAAGGAAAAAGGGAAAAGGGGAAAGGGAAAAGGAAAAAGGAAAAAGGAAAAGGAAAAGGAAAGAAAAAAAAAGAAATTAAGAAAATGAAAGAGAGAAAGGAAAAAGGACAAAGAAAAAATAAAAACAATCCAAGCTACCAAAGATGATGCTCAATGTCTGTTAAGTTATTCATCATGATGTCGAATATATGGTAGAAGTAGATTCCTTGTTTATTAAGTGGGCTGAGTGAAGGTGTTCAATTAGGAAGCCTCAGAGAAGGGTGAATGTTCACCATGTAAGTCCTAATTTCTCTGCGATTTTAAGTTCTATATTCACTTTCAGTTTCACTGTAGCTATCAATTACTTTTCCAGTTTCATTTGATCTATTTTATAGAGATTTTAAACAACCTCCAGTGAGAGTTCCAATTTAGTACATGGACACTTTCATGTAGCAGTATGTAACAATATATGGTTAGCAGCTACACCATTGCCATTCTAATTAAAATTTACAGGTTCAAATTAAAAATAAGTCGTCTACTTCTTCTACGCACCAACACAATGGAAATAAAGTGTAAATACGTGAAATACTGAAGGTAAATAGGCTATTTTGTCAATTCCCTCTAGTTCTGCAGCAACCACTTTTTCCTTCTTTAGCACAATTTTTCTTTTTTTTTTTTTTTCACGTATATTTGGCTAGAAATTAACTGGGCCAAGTCTAAGATATAACCACTCAATAACTTATGTTTCCTTTCTCATTTTTGACACATTTCTTCTCTGTTGGAATTCCAAAGCAATCAACTACCTGGGGATATATACTTCTCCAGAGATCTCCCCTCCGCTATATCAATTAACTCAAAATCAATTCTGGATACCTTCCAATGCACTACCACCATCTGGTCTCCCTTAAGTCTCACAAGCTGGAGTAGACTTGAATTGGTCAGAATGATGTTAATTTTCTAAATTATTTACAAATTAGGCACATTCTTACTCCGTTTCCTCTCTTCAGTTAGTTAAGAAATTTCCTAGTGACCTAAACAATCCTTGGGAGTCTTTTTTAACATTTAAAACAAGTCTTGGAGACTGCGTGGGGATCACCTGACTCACTGCAGTGTGATACTCTTCAAGAGTACGCCCCTTACGATTCCGACGGAGGGAACTGTGAAAGTGCATTTCAGCTGCCACCTAGCCTGTGAATCTGGCTATCATTTTCATGTAAAACAAGCTCATGGAGCAAAAAGTCAGCCCATTGGTCTTATTTGATATGGAAATGAGATATGGCTGGGCAACATGACAGGCGCAAAGAGATGGAAGGTACTTCTAGACTTAGTAACATGGAGGCACCCAGGAAAGTAAATTTTCAGGGTTACAGAGAGGTCCACCTCCAAAATTAGTAAAAATATAGTTTTGTTCTCCTTTTCCTATCAAGAGAACACAAATCTTCTCCTCTGTTTAGGTTCTATAGCATGTTTACCGCTTGATGCATAAAGAAATGTGACTAAAATATGTCATATGATACATGTTTTTCTTTCTCTGCCCAGAAGAACAAGTCTTCTCAACACAGAAGCTCTTCTCTGTTTATGGGGAGGGAGGAAAGAAGAAAAGTAGAAGTTGTCGTCTTACTTTATTCCATACTCCACTTAAGGTATTTTTGTTTGAGATGGTAGGGAAATTTTGCATACCACAGACTGACCCTGTGTGAAATGAGAACCTTTAGTCCCAATCTGTCACTGTAACATTAAAAAAAAATTTTTTGGCTCATAAATGAAGCCTCCAGAACCAATTTACCTCAGGAACTCATCAGTGATGAGGGCATCGTGTTGCTGTGGTAGTGAGAGTTTAAAATATCACTGTGTGGGTGGTATGTTGGCATGTTACTTTTTACATCTGTTCCCAGATGACTCTAGGTTGATGTCCTTTAGCTTTTGCTCCTTATTTTTACCTCTTCCTACTGTCATGTATAATAGATTAGGAATCTCTCCATAATTACCAATCCCTCAAGGCCAGTGTGTCTTCTACCACCAGATCTGAAACCTGCACTTTAATTATGCATTCAGAATTGGAAAAACAACTGTGACTATAAAATCACTGGTAAAAATACGGCATAAAAGATCTATGAAAAAAATTTGCTCTGCCACAGCTTTGGCTCTAAATTCTAACAGCTACAACCTCTAAAATTTGACAAGTACACTCCCAGCACTGGGGATTTTGTTAGTAAGGGGGAAGACTCTGCTACAGGGAATTACTGGAAACCCTATAACTCCTTGACTCATTGCTAGAAAACCTAGAACTCCTAGGGATTCTCCCATTGGCTGTAAGCCTTAAGTCTTGGTACTGGGGAAATAAAAAAATTATATTGGAGCCTTTCCTCCTAAAATATGGCGTAATCATTGGCCATTACCTAAAACTTAAGTTTTGAAAAACAGTATTGTGCATGAGTGCAGGTGTGCAAAGGTATATGTACAAATATGTGCATTTAAGTGTGTGTATGTGTGTGTGTACATGCAGATGGTCATATTTACTACTAAGTGTCACAAGTTATGAAAAATCACATTTCTTCGGTGTTCTTTTTTTATAGATCTATTTGGCAATTCCAAGAGCTGAGCACTGAAGAAATTATCCGTGGCTAAATATGAAGATATACTAAAAAGAAGACTGATTTGTTAACGTCATTATGTACCACGTTCCCTGAAAAAACAAATCCTAACTGAAATATGAACCCAAAAAGGGATTTGTGTTCTAGCTCCTGGACTAGGAAAAAAATACCTCTGAAAAACTGAATGAAAAAAGGGAATGAAAACTATTAGAAATAATTCATAAAATAAACTAAATGTCAGCTATACCCCTCTGATTTGCTGGGGTAATATGAAGGCAGGGAGGTTTCCTGTTCAGAGCAAACGGCTGTGGGCAAGAGGATTCTTGGTTCTAATCCCCACTGAGCCAACCTCAGGCAAGCCATTCAGCTTCCCTTTGCTTCAGTCAATCCAGCTTAAAAACGCAAAAAGCAGGACCTCAGTGAAGCCAGATGCTGCATCTATGCCAAGCTATCTCTTGGGTAAACAGACCGGAAAAAAAAAGTGTAAGAAGCAGACTATATAAAGGAGGGGAAAAAAGGGTTCTTAATGGTTTGCAAGAGGTTGAACAGAGGCCAAATACACCACCATGCTGACAGGGAACACTTCCTAACAGAATTTGAGACGTTATACTAAAGTAGGTTCATTTACTATTGAGATTTCTCAATTTAATGATATTGTACCCTGCATAAAATATTTATTGTATTTTGATAATAGTTTACTAATTTACAGTCAGGAATTAGGACCCTTCCAGAGTGACAAATATTGTAAAAATACATTAGTAACTTAAGACTTCATCATTTTTAAAATACAGGGATTTCTTCTCAAATAAAATGAACCAAAAACTCAGTTGTTCAGTGAATTCCCCTCTGCCTCCAAACATTTTATGAAAAAGATGAATATGAGAATAGAATCGACAGCTTTAGGGTGTGATACACAAATAAAAGATAATGAAAACTAGAATTAAATTCATGGGCTGCATTTGTTTTCTCTGCATGCTTAATAGAGTCTCCCATTGTTAAGGACTCTGTAAGTAATCATAGATTTCTTATTTAGTCTACTGGAAGAAAAAGTGAGGTACTATGAGGATTAAAATGACACAAATTAAAAAATAGATAAAATATACATGTATGGGCTACTCAGTTGGTATTTTTTCTGCCAGCACATGAAAAATTATAGATGCACTAAAATATTTCAGAAATCATTCCTTTTACAGCATTACGCATGAAGTTGTCAGTTTTTGCCACTGAGCTTTGTTGATTTATATCAAATGCCTAATTTAAATATAAAAGGGATGGTTAAATTTATTGCACACTTGAGTATTTAGGAATACCTATTGATATTCCAGCACTTCTTTTTTTTATTCATATAAAAGTAATCCATACAAATAAATAGGAGCAATGCTGATCAGCAGAAGGAACTATGGCCATTTTTTGCTTTTCAGACACATTTCATTATAGGCTGTAAATAGAGTAGTCAGTGCACTACACAATATTAATTCTAAACATATACTCTGATTGTCTGATGAAGAAAGTATTAGGTGAGACTGTTCGATGATATGCATTAGGTCAGCACATATAATCATCCTGGTGTCTCTTTTAACTTGAGAAAGTACCCTTGTAGTTAGCACACCTGTGCCACAGTTTACTTAATGAATATGTATTAGAAGGTATTATTCTGCCACATATTGTAAAAAAAAAACTTTGGGCTGCTGTAGTGTCAGTAAAGAATGAGATTAAATTACTTCATTACAATACTGATAGAACACCCTTGCAGTAGGGGTCCAAGGATTCCTCATGCTTTCGATTCTTTTTTCTCCTATCTGTTGGAAGATCACTGTGGGTCAGTCATGCAAACTGTCTCTTTTTTCCTCCCAAGGAAAGCAGTGTGGAAAAACAATAATAGCTGTGTTATGGCACTGCACTGGGGGCAATGGGTTTGGAAAGAAAGGATGTGAAACTGGAGTGCAAGTGTGGACAAAACAGTTACTCTCCCACCAGCATGGTTCTATGGGAATCCATTAAGTTGCGGGCTGGCACATGCTTTTATCACTGACTTGAGAGAAGCGAATGAAATCTAACCAGAGAACAAGCTGTCATCTAAGAGAAAAATAAATACACTAAAAGATATGTGTTATTTTGTATACTTAAAAGTCTGCCAGCAAAAGTAAAATGAACTTGAATAATTATTTCTAACTTAAGGAAAAAAAACCTTTCTTTGGACCCATTAACAGGTCTCACACAAAATCTCTGCCTCTGCTCCTTAATCTGTAAACAGATACAAGAAGAAACTCCATCCATGTCTTCATGTCCAGTCATTATGGGATTTTTGAGAAAGGTGTGGAACCAAATATCCCAAGGTCATAGGACCAAAACTGCTTAGTCACAACAGGCAGGAAAAAACCCCAGCTCTGCCGCTGGGAATCTGGAAATGTCATGCCTGCCAGACATTCTCTGGGACTTAAGCAAGTCCCAAATCAGAGTACCTCAAAGTAATCTGAATGCTTTGACCAAAGCTTGCTAGGGTTTAATCCTAGGTTTTAATCTCTTACAGCAAGAAAACTTCATGCTAGAAAGTTGAAAATGCTATAGGCTTCATTAATGCTGTATAAATAACTCCACTACCTCTTCTCCAAGATTCAATATTGGACATAATTTAAAATTCAATTTTCGACAAAGGTTGTTTTTTTTTTTTTAAATGCAGGGCTATACTAAATGAGAGTCATGTGAAACAAGAAGTACTTTTGAAGAACTGTCCTAACAGATGTGGTTCCAGTGGATCCACAATCCTACTCCAGGTTCAAAGACCAATCAATTCTCTCACACAGTTCTATGTTAAGGCAGAGTTTTGGGAGTCATACCTCAAGATATGTTTTCAGGAGGCGCAAAATAATATTTTGATTTGGTGTAGTCCTAGTTCTGCCCCAAAAATATAACAAAAAGTATTCTGGTAAATGTATGTTATAATTAGAATATATTTCAACAATCAAATATGAAAAATATGACTAAATTATTTGGGAATTGACACAACACAAAGGAAATGCAACCTTCTTTCTCTCCCCTTCTCATTTTAAACTCAGAGCAAGACAGAATAGAATTACTGGTGAGGATGAAGAAATATGCTCATGCCTGCTAAAGATGCCACATGCAGTTATCTGGAACTGCTTATTTATCTTTCATTCTGGATTGGTGAAGATGAAAGGGTTAACAAATTAGGACTAAAAGTAACTTTTCTGTTTCTAAATCAGATCTGTTCAGACATGCCACATGCACTTGTTCTCATCAAGGATTAACTGCATGACAAGCTTGAACTTTTAACACCAAACTCTTTTGAGATATGAGAGAGCAAAAAAAGGTCACAACACTTCCATAAAACTGAAACATGTAAATTTTTCACAACATCATCACTCAAAAATGACTCCCCTTATTTTCTTTGACCTTTCCAAAATAACCCACCATTGATCTAAGACTAAGAATGAGAAATAACAACTCAAATGTGCATTTCCTCCCCCTTGGAAGTTTAAATGGGTGAAAATAGGCCTTGGAATACAGTAGTTCATGTTACCTTCAGTTGGGAATTGCCACCCAAACTACAGTGCAATAGCATCTAATCTGAATTCAGAGGCAGCAGCCAGACATCATCCAAGAATAAAATTTGTATTTCAGAAAAAAGAAAAGCTAGCTACCTGCTTTTCTAGCTCCTTGCAGAAGCTGGATGCATTACTGTTTGCAGATAGGGCTTTTTTGTCAAATGAATGAATATGATGAACAAGAGGTAAGGGGTAAACAATAGGAGTAAGCTTGTTGCTACATCACTGTCCTGAACCACAAATAGGAGATTGTTATAAAAAGATGTCTCTATTGCAAATTAATAACGTTTTCCATTTATTTAATTTTCTATGATGCTTTTTTCAGGTATGATGCTAACTGTTAAATAATAAGTTTGCAAAATACTGCATAAACATTTGAAACAAAATAAATTAATATTTACAAAATGCAGAAATAATAAAAGCCTGCATTTAAAAAACATCACTGTTCAGAGATTTTTGGCTTAATCCACAGCACTGCATCTTTTCCCCCAGTACCTAGCCGTGGGTTACGGTAACGTGGCTCATCATTATGGTTCTCACTTTCAAATCAACTTTTGGTTCACTTTCCTTTTGTAAGTTTTCCATCCCCGTGGAAAAAAGAATGGGGAATATGGGTGTGAGCATTTCAGTTGCTTGTGGTTTCCTGTTGAATAATATGATAGCTACTGAGTTTTAGGCCGTGTTCATGAATGAAATAAAATGGTCACCTAAAGACAAGGTAGATGTAATATTTCAAACTTTGAACTTTTCCAAAGAGCTCTAACTTACTCTACCAAAATGGGCTTTAACTAACTGTATAAAAATCCTGTAATTTTACAGCATTTTCAGTGCTAACTTAAAAGGGTGATTAATTCATATTCTGCATTTGAACAAAAATAGAAATGAAAAAGTACCTTTGCAGGACCCTAACTGACCAATGACTTACTAGAACACAGAACCAAATCTGTGAATTAAGTGTGGGGGTGCTAGAGATCTAAAGCTGACTGGAAGCTGGACTGAAACACACTATGATTTTGATAAAATTTTTACTGAATTCGTTTCACTAAAGCCATCAAACTTCCTACCAGAAATCAGCTAGTGATATTTTAATGAGTTTTTCTCAGACACACGCGCCCATCCCCCTATTTCTTCTAAGGGGGAAATACTTTATTTTCCAAACTTACAGCACTCTAATGTGAATCCCCTACTGCATGCACTCATAATGAACTTCTGTCTTTCTCTGTTCAATGTTACGAAACACTTTTCAGACTCTAATTAAGATCTTCCATGACCCGTGCAGCCAGAGTAGCTCCTGCTCCTCTAGAGCTGCCCCATGGCCCCTCTGCCCTGGGCCAGGAGAGCCAGGCCAGGGCCATGCCACTAGGCTGCACAGCTGTGTTCCTGAGAGAAAATATTGTCGGCAGTTTACTGGAGAAACATCAACCCTCGCCTGTTTTGCCACAGGTTCAGCCCAGAAGCTGAAAGGGAAAATCATCTCCTTACCTCCTTGCAGCTTCTTGTGGGGGATGAAGAGGGCGGCTGTCCCTGAGGGCTGCCGGTGCAGAAGGGCAGCGCTGGGAGCTTGGGATACTACTGGGGTCAGCCCCCTGCCACACCTGGGGAGTCCTGGGAGGGAGGAGGCCCCTGCAGAGACCCCCCTCCCCAGGCCTTGAGGAAGCAGGGCCACCCAGAGAGGCACTGCATGCTGCTGTGTTGGCAAGAAAGGGCCCGTCCTGCAGAGAGCCCGGTTTTGTACTAATTTGTTATTTGGATGTTTTAATAAAACACAGCCTGAGAGAACGGAAGCTTTCTGGAGGCCTTTTTTTGTGCCCACCGTAAAAAAGGTGGAGAGGCATTGGGACTCTCCCATTTCAGAGCTGTCGTCGACTCAAGGTTTCAATCTGGCATATGCATATTTTGCAATTTTTTTTTTATTTTAACATCTCTCATTTATGGATGCATCACTGAATATCTGTCTCTGACTATTGTTTCTTGATCTGCTAAAGGACAGAGTATCACTGATCCTCTTACTGCTGCTCTGCGTTTGGATTCAAGTAGTGCATGGCTTACGTGTTTATATCATGAATGACAGATAAAAATAATCACCTTCCTTCTTCCTGCTGTTTTTTATCCTCGTGTTGCTATAGCAAGCATGTGATAGGGAATTAACTATGAGCATAACAACAAGAAAATATTACAGCACCAATTCATCAAAGTACAAAACTAACACGTAACTAAACTTCCTCCAGCTTTTCTCAAACTTGTTTATACAGCTAGAATAACTTCAAGAAAATCTGTTCCCCAGAAAGCTTCACTTAAAGCGTCAGCAGTCATCAGCTCCTTTTTCTAGTTGACATGCTCCCTATACAGAAATAGATACCAGGCTTTCTCAGGTCTGGATATGTTCATGGTCTATATGAAAGGTACTGTTACTTCATAAGAAAGGGACAGTTGAGTGAACAAACTTTTTAAAAAAATGTAGTGACAACTCAAATTTGAAGGACAGCCCACTTGGCAACATTTGCTAAACTGACTCTTAAAATGATATGGAAATGTCAAGGAAAACATTCTTTTAAAGTATATTCATAAAGTCAGTGCACAGAAAGAAGTTTTCCTTTGCGCTCCCTTCCCAGTTCTAGCATCCCTTAATTCCAACACAAAAATATAGCAAGCAGCACTGGCAGAGCTCCACCTTTCATGCATTGGGAGTTTTATATGAAAGGCCAGATCTCTGACTGTTTCAAAGGGAATATTTTCTACAAGACTTTTGGTTTTGTACTGTAATGATGTTCATTTTGATAAGCTTTTATAGCTGTCAACATACTGATTGTTCACACTATGACACAAGGTTTCTACAAATAGCAAATAAGAACCACCAGAATATGAAGAAAAAAATATAGCTGTTATATTACAATCAAGATATTGTGAAATTAGTTAATCTTTATGTAAGTATTACAATAACTTCCAACTCTCCAAATTTTTAAAGAGAAAGTGCTCTAAAAATTTCACTACCTAGAAGTTTAAAAAAATCCTGGTCAAGGTACAAGACTACAGAGTGAATTTACAATACATGCTGAGAGTGAAGTGCATAACTTTCTGTGAATAAATAATATTTGGGATGCCAGTTTATAAAAATAATAAAGTAAATGCATAGTTCTTTAAAATTATTATTTCAATGTGACCATAAGATCTCTAGACATCTGCATAATAATAAACCCCTTCTTTACTATAACTATGAAGTATTAATTACTGTCTACCATCAAAAAGTTCACATTTACTAAGAATTAATAGATATTAATTTTGTGTTATTTTGAATTCAAAGATAAAGGAGTACTTTCTAATGAAAAACCATGTCATGCTGATTTTTAATGTCCACTGTTGTAAAGATATAGAAATCTTCTTATGTGATTTACACTACTTCTGAGTAGAGCTGGCATCTTTACCTGTGTATGCAGCTTCTCTTTTCAATAAATAGCTCTACTGCTTTTTGGCAATGTAAATTTAGAACTTTATCTGACTCCTACCTGAATGATAGATATAGTAATCCTATAAATTTTGTATTTTTTTGTTACAGATGCAACCAACTTCAAGAAGGTGTGAAATTTTTCAAAGGCATACTAGAATATAGGCTAAGAAGTCCTTGGATGCCCTGGTATATTTTCTGTCAGGTAGCTCTAGGTATATTGCTCGGCACATAGGCTATCTACCCGTGCAACGGAAGTGTCTACTAGTTTCCATTCACTGTGTAGGTAGCTGAGACACCTCATTTGGTTGGTTTGGATCTTGGTCAAAAGCTTTGGCTAATTTTCTTTTTGAGACAGATTGGATGATCCACCTGTTTGCTATGTCCACCCATGAAGAAGACTGGCAAATAATATGCAAGAGAGTGTCTATTCTGGACTTCAAAGATAATAACTAAAAGAAAAGATGCTGGTGATTTAACATTAACAAAAAATGTCCACACAGGGGATTCCATGTGTGGGTTATGCCCAGCGAATCCTCTGGTTCAGATAAAAAACCCTTGAATCTTTCTTTTATAGCAGTAGTTACCTGTGATAATCCAGAGAGCTTCCTTTTTTTTAGACAAAAGAGCCAACACTGTGAAAAAGCCTTGTGGAGTCGTGCTGAGCCTCCTTAAAATCCTGCAGCTAGTCCTATGCATATTCTTATTGATAACCTAAGGCAGCAGATACAGAATTTAGGGGGAGATTGAAATGATTCCTTCCAAGGTGTGGAGTGCTGTCGTGGATTTACTACAGGATCACAGAACTAACAGTTTGAAAAGTTAGTGGAAAGGGCCCAAATTACAATTCTCGATCTCCTCACTCCTCTTAACTCCTATAGACTTTGGAAAAATCTGGATCAGGCCTTTACTTGATGATAGCATATCTACCAACTTTATATAAAAATAACTCATTCACCTAACTCAGCAATAGAAGGCAATACTAACTGCAAAAGAGAGGCTCATTGCTTCTAAATAAAACAAAGTTTAGAACTAAAATAGATCTGATTTTTTTCCATTCAATTTTTTTTTAATTTTCTGTGTTTAACAAAACGATGCTCATGAGAACAGTCTCAGCTACAGCTTGAAGGAAAATTGATTTGTGTAAAAATGTCGTAAATGTCTTGCTTCCATTTGTTTTAAAATTTGTTCTACAGTGATCAGTTTGTTGACAGAACATCTGCTCATTTCATCCTTTGCAAGCTCAAATCTACATTCTGCTTCTGCTCTGTTTTCAAGATAGGGTATCTTGACATATTTTTGGCTCTACAGTCATATTCAGTGTCAAGAGAAAGATTTTCATATTTGTCTGTTGCTCCTGTGAAGCACTCGTGGAACTGATCTTTCATACACATTTTCCCCAGATGTTAATTCAAAACCTGAACCATCCCACATGTGTACAGAACATCCAAATTAACTCCAAGAAGTCATTGACAACTTACACTTTTCAACAGCAGGACATCTTTGGAAATCATTGCCACTTTGGAATAAGTTCTAAGGCTGTATATAACCAAGCCTTTGAAATATCAGAGACTGCCTACACTGATAAATTAAACAGGGCCATTGAGCACTCTTGGGCTCTGGGGCTCATTAACATAGTCTACCTACATCTAAAGAGCCTGTGCTCCTGAACCACCTTGGGGGTCCCATATCGTGTTCATGTGGTCCTATAACATAATTGTGTTTACTTTTTGAGCTCAGAGGATCTGTGAAGGCTGTATTGCTGCCCCTTGGAATGCTGCTCTGCTATTACGAAACTGAGGGCTGGAGCTGTTGGCACACAGGAGTGTTTAAAGGTGCCAAGCACGCTGGGGTAATGCTACAGGACTGTATAAAGTAGGGGGAGCCAAACCTGGTGCAGTCTGTGCTTACTGCTCACTAGGCCTGATCCCTGGTTTACAGTATTACAGGGCTGTGCATAGGCACTGTCCCAGATGGTGCTAGTGGGTTGAGGTCTCAGTTGTCACAATAAAGATACTAAAAATAAAACTGTATGAATGATTAGAAATGCAGTGTTTGAGGTTGCTCTTTGTTTTATTTGTCAAGAAAGGACCATTTATTGATACAGTAACCTCTGTGGGACTTATTAAAACCAAATAATATTTTTTATAATTGCTTTCCTCTTCCACAAGAATTTTTTAGATTTCTGAATAATTTAGTAAATGTCATGTTTAAACAAAATGAGAAATTGAAATCAAATTTTTTCAATACCAATCTTACAAATATATTCATGATAATGAAAAATGTTCAAAATTGTTGTTTGCATTTAAGTTTTTAAAAATATAAATTACAATTTATAAACCAAGCACAATTTCAATTTGTAATTTAAAAAAAATTAAAAAGAAAAAATCAATAATTTCAGAGGTTCTATTTTGAAAAACATTTCAGATCTGGAAATGTGTCAAAAGAGACCTTGTCTCAGTAACTAATTTCTGTTTGACAAATTGGCATTTTCTGTTTCTGTTGATCTGTTAGACTTATAACTTCAGTGTCATTCTCAATACTGTATTTTTCTCTTTTTTTGATACTTTGTCTATGTTTTCATTTTCTCTTTCCATTCTTCCAAATTATTGTTCTTGAAGTGATCTTAATCCTGTCATTCACATTTTTCCTTTAAGTCACTTGTTGCCTTTAACAAAAAAGTAGTTTAAGAATTTCCATTCCCATTTTCAAGTTGTTGACAAAATTATATTTCCGTTCTCTTTTCGTTTCAATCCCTGTTTTGCTTATGTTCCTCCCGGTCACCTGAGCTTTTGGCTTTACAATTTTTTTTCAAGTTGTCATCTCCAAATTCTGATCTGTCATGTTCTCTTCACATATTCTTTATTAAAACACACTTCTTGGATTGATTCTTTGTATATTTACTTATTATTAGTCATAGCTAAACTGGAGAAAAGACTGTGCTAAAAATATATCAGTTGATACACTGTTCTCCATCTTTTAAAAAAAACCACACTAGTATGAAGAAGGTTTAACATTTTTTGAGAGTACTAGCTCTTTATGATAAATCATAGAAAAAATTATGAAGAGAAAGAGAGATCTCCATATAAATCTTAAAAATATAATAATTTATGTAAGTGTAGCACCATAAATTCTAATGGGTCTTTCCGAAACAATGTGCAAAGATTTAGGAACCGTATTCAGGCTCAGAAAATAATTTTTGTTTAAAAATTACATTAGCTAGTATAGTTTCATTAGCATATTTTAAAATATTATATCAAAAATATTATTGCACAGACAGTTAACATAATTCAAAATGTTAATGTTAACATAATCTGCTTTTAGCCCTGTTCTCAATGTTGGCTAAAAGACACTGGCACCCGATTCTCTTTCAGATACATATGTAGATACAAGTAAGTCACCTGAGCCTAAAATTACAAATTTAAAAGCCCTATTACCAAAGCATACAACTGCCTAACTTCTTTGGAATCTCTTCTATTGATATTAAAGGTTTACCTTGGCACCTCAACTTACTTTTCTGTTTATGTTCAAAACACCTATTCTTGAACTGTCATCAGTCTCATGGTCAAATAGTCAGCATCCAAAAGGGGAAAAAAAAATTGTGCTAACCATGCATCTTGACTATGCCTGCACGATCAAGCTCTTCGCTGAATATATTGAGTTTACAGACTTCTTCTAAATGTAAATGGATGATCCCCTCACATTGCTTTTTATTTAATAGCTCACACTGCAAGATACAGGACAAGGATTCTATTTTGTCTTCCGCCAAAGAGTTACCAAACCCACATCTCATAAACTATCATCATCAATCTACTATTCTTTTTTTATACAAGCACTCTTAATCCTTCCTGTTGTAGCAATTCCACTGTATATAGGATAATAAATCCGCTGTATATAGGATAATCAAAGATCATTGTGATAGAGAGAAGTTAGAATGAGAGTACGTTTCTAGCTTATTGGCTCAGCTACTCAAATCCTTTCCACTATGATGCTTGGTTAAGAAAGATCCATTAGGCACTTATTAATCAGTTGGTAAAAGGCATAAACTATTTTTGTAACAAAAATTGCAACTAGCAACTTCCCTCACCGTACAGAAACTTTAGCCATTAGGACGGACTTTTATACCCACACTTCTGCATTCTCTCTGAGCTAATTAATACTTAATTAGTTCATGCAAAGTAGAGTATCTGTGACAGGACAATGGGAGCATTCCTATCTTAGGATATTTCATAGGCTGGTACTTAGACCATTGCTCAGAGAGCAATGGAATACTCATACCTCTGTCTACCATCTCCTCAGGACGTTTTCTAATCATTGAATTTGCATACAGAAGGTTATGCTAGGCTTTAGCAGAAACTTGGAGTAATTTCCAATTCCAGCTCTCCCTCTCCCTTACTGGAAGCTCAGAATACAGTTCAGAAAATTAATTCTATAAAATTTGACAATTTTTTACATCCAGCTATGATGAGGCCCTCCTATTTCAGAGGAGACTGGAAATTTGCTAGTTCACCTTTAAATAGTGACCCACAGGAAGAGTGTTTGGCATGAACCAAATTACTCAGGTTCAATTTCACCACTATAAAAGATTTAAGAATATGAGAATATGCTTACGTTCAAATAATGAGAAGAATGCGATTGACTTAAAATAACAAACAGCATGCATTATAAACAGTAACCTCAGGAATAAGGATATACCTTGGCCGCTCATTCATCTCAGCTGGATTTTAGATTTTGTGACCACATAGTTAGTCTCTGAAAACTCCTCCAAATCTATAAACCTTGAAGAGTTCTTAAAGTAATATTTTTGTGCTCCTATTATTAAAGACAGCAACCAGAGCCACCAAAATAGCCATTCTGAGCTGCCTCCACTTTTTCGAGCCAGACAGAGAATGATGCAATCCTCTGCAAAACTCTGCTTCCATGTTCATTGCTTGTAATAGAGCACTGAAATATCACAGGTTACTGTGGAGGATTAAGACATTATTCTTCTCCTCTTCTTCCTTGAAGCTGCTTAATTAACATTTCTACCAAAGTCTTTAATTTATCCTACCTAAGGCTGGCTTCCCCTATTACAGCCTTCTAAAGATGATGATAAAACTTCATACATCATTTAATGAGAAATATTACATTCACAGTCTCAACTGATTTAAAACTATCCCCTGCCTAATAGTAATTTTTAAGATAAGTTAGAGTTGTTTATTTTTTGAAAGAATGGTCACAGACACTAACCTGCAAAGACAAGGGCTGTGAATTCTGAACAGTCTCCTATCTCCACATACAACGTCTACAGTCCTGTACAATGTCAGATTTAGCATAATAAGAATTATGACACATGCTTTCAAATGAGATCCACAAACATTAGAATTTATCAGTTGATTTCCAAAGGTAGATCACCATTTTGCATGATGACTTCTGTTGGCTCTCCATTCAGTGTTTGTGAATCCTCTTTGAGGACATTTTAACTCTGCATGGACCTGCACAGGGAATATACAAGCTAGTCAAATGTAACAGAGGGGAAACCAAGCTTGACCAGGTGCTGAAAAGAGGATCAGAGTAATAGAGTGCCTATCATACAAAGGATGAGTAAAAGTGCTTATCCTCTTTAAGTTAGCAAAATAATGGCTAAGAAGACATATAGCGGTTAAGAAGACATATAATCACTTCATATAAATAATTATGTTTGGAAAAGAATTATATGCCATGAAAGGAGAAGGACTACTTAAACTAAAGGGCACTGTTGGCAGAAGAAAAATGTTATAAATTGTCCGTGAATAAAATTAGGCTGGAGATTAAAAGTTTTCTTAATGATCAGACAGCAGTGAAGATCTGGAACAGCCTCCCAATAGCAATAGTAGGGTGAAGAAAAATAAAGCACTCAGAAGCCAGTTCCCATTAAGACGGAGTCTGATCTGTTTATGAAAGTCATACAATTATACTGAGTAACAGAAATTGGCTCCAGTGAACAGAGAGATACATTTTCTGTCCTATTTTTCTGTTTCATCTAATTGCTCTGCTCAGGACTAAAAGTTCAGTATAGCAAGGCTCATTATTTTAGTGCTTTCATTTTTTTCTTGATTTGTCTCTTAGTGCCCAAACAAGAATCTGTTTTGCTAACAGTGTTAGTTCCACATTTTTTCTCCCTCTAGATGTAAAGATATTGCATAAGGGAAGGCTTTTCAACCTGATTTATTTACCCAGTATGGGAAAATCCCAAAGACTTTAAGCATAGTACTTATGAATACATTTACTATCGCTTAATATGTAGGCTATTTCAATTATTGTTTCTCTTTTGAAAAAAAAAATTAAAAAAGCAGATAGTTAAATGTCACAACTTAAAAAAAGCCAAAATAAAATAAAAGCAGGCTGCTTTAAACATGAAGTGCTATTAAATTAATTTTTTATGAGAACAGAAATATTGAAAAAGTGAGACCTAAATTAGTGGCCTGTGTGGCAGAAAATTAGCTCTTGGGAGCTGGGAAGAGAATGGGGAGAGGAGGTAGGCTGGGATTTTTTTATCTGCATTTTCTACAAAGATCACTGACAAGAATATCTATTAACTGCCTAATTTACATAAACCTTCCACAACTGAAGCTCAAGTAAGCCTTAAGCATTTAATTCTGAATCATCTTATTCAGTATTTTTCAGCACCTTATTTACTCTTTCATTCTCTCCCATTTTTTCCAGGCATACTGGTGGCAGCAATTTCCCTGTAACGCTGGTTAAGACTATCCCTCATGAATTTTTCTGGAGTGATTGAGGTAAAAATAGAAATGTTCTGATATTTTCCCCTGGGAGAGTGCGAGTAGTTTCTTTGGCTTAAATAGGCTTTAACTGCATCCCACAGAGTGATGCTTCATAGTGTATTATTAGTGTGATCAAAAAGAATGTTACTAGGAAGAACTGAGCGCTAGCCAATGTTAAGCACTGCATGTATATTTCTCATCTATATTTTACAAATTCAGAAATTTCAAAGTGGAGTCTTTTTTTCACAACGCTTACTTTGTTCAGTATTTTTGCTGGTGTTTTTGCCTTGCTGATTTATTTTTTTTTAATTACACGTTTTCAACAGTAATATGTAAGGCTCACATATTTGCAAGTTCACAAGCACTAACAGTACCAGCTACATGAATTTGCAGATTTTGTAGTAAAAAGGTGAGGGGTCTTCTGTAACCCAAACAGTGGGTCAACTGCAAAGATTTTGTTGCAATTTCTAGGACTGCTCAAATTCATTGATTCTGAAAGTATATTTAAAATCTACTAGAAGAATAACTCAGCATTATTTCTTGACAGTGAAGATAAGTATAACTTCCTAAAAAAGCCAACAATTCTAGTGAACATTTTGAAAGCATTCTTATTACTTTATATGCAAAACAATGAGAAGAAAGCTCCTTATTTTACTAAACAAAAGAAGTGGCCATGAGGTTTGTATTTTGGGATTACAGAGATGAAAAATGGGCATATTTCATTGCAACTCCCAGGCAATTCATCTGTCACCTGGTTTTCCACAGAGGCTCATTGCCACACAGTAATCCTTAATCTAGTAGTCCTACAAAGTCTGACAATCCATTTTTTCTCATTGTCAAGCTTGATTTCTTGTGGGATTCATTCTCCTACACATTGTTTAGAGGACTGAATTCCAGGAGTAGTAATTATGTGTGAAACTCTCTGGAATATCTGGAATCAAAACGCAGTGGGTCAAATTCATCCCTGGAGCAGCTTTACTAGTATCACTGCAGTTAGGCCCAAAATAAATTTAACACTTTAAATTTAGGAATAAAACAAGCAATGTCATTACAAGTACTCAATTATTGTTTGAAATAACAATATAACCTGCTAGTCATACTGCCTTTATCACTTTTCTGCTTGTAGTAAAATCTTTGAAGTCAATTGGATTGTGCTAATCTCATATCTTCCACTGTCATCCAGTGGAAGACATGAAGGGTGGCTGTTAGACCTCTCTTAAATACCTTAAATGTCTTTGTGCCTTATAAAGAGATGCTACTCCTCTTGGCTAATCAAAAAGATGCCGTTCTGTGATGATTTCTTAAGGAAATGCATAAAAGATACTGTAGATCTACATGTTAGTGTTGTTATAAGGTAATGTCTGTTTTAAAATAATTAAGGCTTTACAGTATGATAGAAAATCATTCAATTTGACTGTTTTGAGTAGAAATTGAATTTCAATTGAATTGTCTAGGAATATAAAGACATAAAATGTGATTCTTTTGCAATAATTTCAGTGGCAAAACTTAGCAAACAGAATTTTCATGGATGCAGTGGAATTTTTGCATTCCAGAATTGTTGATTATGTTCTTCCATGTTTCTAAATTAATTTGAAATTAATATAGCACATTGTGATCTAATTGTGATCTAACCACAATTTACAGTAGCAATTCATTAATTTTCTTTTCTTCTTTCCATTACTATTCTTCCAGTTATGTTTCAGAATTCTCCAGTCAAGTGATTCAATATTGCATACACACTGGATTTTGGAAGAGAAAGACCTTTAGCATTTACCAGCTAATGCTTCTCCAGAGTGTCCCAGTCACTGTATTTGACTTGATTTCAATTACTGAACTCCTGAAGAAAACTATGCACATGCTAGATAAACGGGGTCAATTTCAGTGCTGTTTTTTCTGATTTACATTGGTGTAGATATGAGACGATTCAGTCTGCCAGACAGTATTAGCATACTGAGCCTAACAGTCTCACAAGTAAGGTATTAAACTTCTTGTTAAAGCTTTTTCTTTTATGTTTTTGGCTGTTTTAAAATTAAGTTTTTTTGTGGTACTTCATTCCAGATATTCTTCACCTTTTTCTAGACTCATCTGCTGCATGGGCATTCTCAAGTCCAAGCATTCCATATAGGAAACCTTGTTAAGGTGATGACACATCGTTAGAGCAGACATTCCTGAATTAAAGTTCTATGTATTTGTTTTCTAGCAAAATAAGATGAGATAAACAAGAACATACAGTGAGGAACTGAGGATTAAAAAAAAAAAAAATCAATCTCTCCTGAGACAAACCTAATAACTGGCTCCAAAAGCTCTCATAAATTATTAGCTTTGAAATCACTCAAAGTGTCTGAAACATTGTATGTGTCACTGATGTACTTGAAGTTCACCTAAGAAACTGTATCATCAAAATGTGCCGACAAAAACCGCCAGCAGCTATGCCACCTTGCAATCAATCACATATCTGTTTCAGAGTTATAAAGTGTCAGAGAATGTAATTTCATCTGCTTCTGCTGCATACATTTAAATGTTCATATTCTTACTGAGGAAGGAAGAAGACTAAAAACATTTGTCAGTTCTGTTTCCCTCCATCTGACTGACTGTATTTTTTTTTCCATAAAGCTTATGTTTTCTTGTAAATTAATACAATGTGTATAGAGATAAATATTTTATATTTTCATTTGAATGTATGAGTTGTGAGGAGTTAGTGTCTTTCATGAAAGTTATATCATTTATATAGTCAATGAAGAAATAGAGAATGGTCAAATATGTGTACAGGAAGAATTGCACAGCTGAGTACAAGGAAGACTGGAAATTTGGGTTCAGTGCTGAAAGTGAAGAAATACAATTGGCCATGTAGTGGAAATAAAGGTGAATGGGTCAAGTCAAAGCTGCTGCTGCACTCAAAGGAAGGCTTCCATACTATTCCAGTTGATCTAAATTTTACATGTGTCATCAAGCGCAAACAAAGAAAAAGCTATTTTGTATTTGGAATTTGACATTGTATTAACCATTACCTAGTTAATGCATCCAGAACAATGCCAATAGTACAAAAATGAGTAAACAGTTGTGAAGGAAATATATCCACCCCATCTAATAGTAAGTAAAATGCTTAATTTCTGTGCTCAGTTTAATACAGAACAGCTATTAGTAACCTATGCATTAGATTCCCCCCCCCCCTTCTTTCTTTTCTTTCTTTCCCTTCTTTCCCATGGACTTTCTCCCTCCTCCCATTTCTCCCCATGAATACAGAGTACCAAAGTGCTGCTTGTTCTGAGCTACAGGACACATGCTGGGTGCAGCTCTTGAAGTTTGCTCAGCAAGGGTTGGAAGTAGGCAGCACAGTGAGTTAATGGAAGAATAATTTAAAGTGAGCTTGGGTGGTTGAAAAAAGGACCCACACATAGTGGTAATAAGGTTTGCCTTTTTTGTTTCTGTTAGTAGCTGTTGATAATTTCAGATCTTTCCTTTCAAAATCTATTTCAAATCATGTCTGGAATAGTAAAGTGTGTTTAGCTCTTATCTGTCACTTTTTCATAATTTCTATTAACCTTACTCTGCGTATTGATGATAACTATACAAAGAATAATTAAGTGCAGTTAAGAACAATAATTTGGAATATGTACATTTATTATTGTAGAGATTTCCATAAATTATTTGAATTTTTCTTCCGCAGTAGAGAATACTGCATTCATTACAGTTCCTGAATAAATCCAAGGACTAATGATATTTATTTTCTCTCTTTCTTTTAAAGAGACTTTCACTATTAGCCTTTTGTA
This sequence comes from Aptenodytes patagonicus, assembly GCF_965638725.1. Classification (NCBI taxonomy): domain Eukaryota; kingdom Metazoa; phylum Chordata; class Aves; order Sphenisciformes; family Spheniscidae; genus Aptenodytes; species Aptenodytes patagonicus. The sequence continues at coordinate 38,864,324 of NC_134952.1, forward strand.
CCCCAAGCATACTTTATCCAAGTGCACAAATGTTCTGATACAATAGTAAAGATGGCATACTCAACATTTCTGTGGTCAGGAACTCCACAGATTCTGCTGATTTAGCATATCTTTTGCTGCATATAAACAGATACCAGTTTCCATTTCAGGCAATTAATGTTTTCATATAGTCACTGAATAGCTCCAGTACAAACAAACCCCCTTTCTTTAGTTGTCTATCCTTTGCCGCTGCTCTTCTACTAGACAAGCCTGCCTTTTTATTCTTCCTTAAGACTTGCTACTGAAAAAAACTAAGTAAATTTGTAGTGCAAGTAGAATAGAATAGAAATTCAACTCTCTCACACGAGCATGGAGAAATGAAGCTTACAACTTCAGAAGAAGACACCAAATGCAGAGATCTGGACAGGAAACAGTACCAAAGAATTGTTGGATACTACTCAGTGCACTTTTGCCTGGATGCATACATGTTTAAGATTGTTAAAACATTCCACAGTGTACAAAAAGCCTTCTCCTTTACCATGCTGAGTTGGGGAAAGTCAGCAATTACCAGGAAGAAGTTGATGATAATGGTCTCAGAATTTTGTTGGTCTTGGGCGAAACAAACATGAGAGTGCAGTCAGAAACTCAACTCAAGTTGTGAGGGAAAATTAAGGGGAAATTTTAGCCCTCTTAATAGAGTCTCTAACTTGCAACAAAATATGTAAGGAAAGAGCTATAAAGAAAGATTTCTTTGGAAATGGCTAGTCCAGTAAGTTCAAAATAGCTTCAACAAGTTTCACAAAACAGGATATAATGTATCTCCTTAGTCAGGAATGGAGAATGAAATTATCAAACTGCTAATGAGCAGGTACAAGAGCAGTTGAGTCTTTCACATACTATTGCAATAAAACAGCTCGTTTCTTGTGTGAGAGAGGGACCATATTTAAGACTGAGGGGATACTGCAGCTACTGAATATTTTTTTCTGCACTGAAGTTCCAACAATACTTCTAATTAGCACTGACCTTTGCTGTCCTAATGGTATGGCTGCTTCTCCCTAGGGATCTTGCTTGTGACTGGTTTCAATAGCCCAATGTTGTGTACATTATAGTGAACACCTTCGCATCACAGATCCTTCTGTCTCTCTTAAAAGCAGTTCTGTGATTCTGTAATGACAATATTAAGACCATTTGCAAATACAGCCTGAGAGAGGGAATACATGACTTAACACTAGATGTAAAGTGATGACAGTGTGATTTCAGAACAACTTGCTCAAAACTAGAAAATTTTGTAAGCATATGAAATGAAAAGTGTCATTTTAAAAGTTAGTCAATTCCTTATAGCACCCAGAAAAGACCAGACAAGGTTGAACTTTTCTAAGATTCAGAGTGGAGGTGGGTATTGTTTTATAGAGTTGGTTACCCTACCTGTAAAACCGTGAGAATCAAATAGAACAACATATTGATCTGAATCTCTCTTGAAATACAGATGGAAAAAAAAATCAGCTTCCTCATTTGATTACTTCAGCTCTCAGTTTTCTGAAGTTAACAGCTCTATTGTGTATAACACAATCTCAGATTTTGAATGGGAGCTACTTCTGCTCTAATTAGCTGGGTCTTAGTTAAACATGTTATGTCTTTTAACTTGAAATTTCTGACATGCAGACTAGCAGCAATTCTTTCTCTAGGGTTTTTTAAACTTAACAATTAGTCTTTGCAATCACAGTCTTTATGCTTTAATCTATATTATGCAAAGCATCAAATAGTCCAGTTGCACTTTTAGGGTTTTATGCTATTTAATGTATGCTTATTTATTTTTGGTTCCATACACAAAAAATGGATTCTAAGAAACCTTAATAGGAAGGTGCTAATCCAGACTGGAGTAGGCTAAATCTTATCCCTATACATATCTACACATCTGGAAGAGACAATGGCTTTCAAACTAGAATGATAGGCAAAGACATCGAAAGAAATAGTGATGTAGGAACACTCAGAATACTGGATCCATATTAAGGAATGAAGGCCCAAGAGGTAATGAGTTATCTCCATATTTAAGAGTAAAATATTTTCCAGTGATTTATTGGCCTTTCCATTTCAAATTCTCCAGGAAAGCCTTATAACTGAATTCTTCCAAAGAATATTGCATTTAAAGAAAAACTTTTCCTGTTTGCATCAACAGACACCAAAGATCAATTTCCCTTTTACGTTATGAAAAGCTATGCTTACACTGAAATGCTTTTCTTTTTTTCTATATAAAAAGAAATGAAAAAGTTTGGTGCCATCTCAAAATGTATCAGCTGTTGTTTGAATTATCAAACTGCCAGGTTTTTTAAGGGGCGCTTAATAGCTCATAAGTATTGCTTGTTTGGCTTTGTATGCAACTGAAGGAGAAAATTATATCAATATAGAGCACACAAGAGCACAGCACAACTTTAAGCAGAAGTCTAAAATCGTCTCCTTCACTGTGTCAGCTTGCTGATGAGAGATTAATTCCCAAGACCATTACTGGAAATAAGTTCGCTAGTAAAAATTAATCTATTGATGCCCACATAGTACAAGATTTCAATTATCCATCCGTCTTATTTATTACCTAATATGTGTAGGGTCATTTAGTCATTTTGCTGTCCTTCCTTAAAGAAGTATGTTTCTCTGGGCACACAGAAAAAAATAATGGTTTAATACACTTTAGCTTCAGATTTAGGATGCAGCATTAAAAAAAGTAATCATTATTTCCTATCCACTGGACAAATTAAGGAAACAACTGCATGCAATGTTTTCTACAACTTGCTGAGGTTTGTGAACTACTAAAGAGAACAATGCTTAATGTACTAGGAAGACTAGATGAGTGCAGTTCTTTTGATTACAGTACTGTAAACTCTTGAAAGTTTGCTCTTCAATCCTTTATGCTATTTGCCAAATTTTTATAGCTGTTGGGTCTCCCACTGGATTAGTTTGCCATCAGGAAGTGAGGAATGTCAAGGTCCATACAAAAGTGTTGCATGAACAAAATTTACTCATTTTGCTGCTTTAACTTCAAGGTAAGAGGAATGTCATTTTGCCCCTGGCTGCTGCCCCAGGGAGAAGATTAATATTATACAAACCCTTTTCTCTTCCTTACCCTTGTCACACTAAACTAGTATTGGACTAAGAAGAAGTAGTTGCAAAATACCATTTTTAAGGAAATTTGACTGTGACTCTACCCTGTCTAGTAACAGAGGTTCTTAGCCTGCTCCTCTAACCTTGGTAGGAGGGCCTCTAACCAGTCAAACACTAGTCTGGACTTTATCTTTAAGAATTGAAGCCACAGCAAGGATGATACAGATAAAATATTTTTCCCACCAGTCTGCAATGAGATTAAAACGTTTAGAGTACAAAGTTCTATACTGTTGGGATGTCTGTTGGTCTTAAATCATCATACAGTTTGATACCATCAGCACTGCGAGTTATAATTTACATTTACTAAAAAAAGGAAGGCTGGGAATTTTTTCAGTAGATCAGTACAGATAAATTTCACATCCACATCTGCTAAGATTAGAGGAGTGGAAAAAGCATACGGCTTCAGAAAATTTTTCTATTTAACAAGCACTATGAATGGGGCCCTTTCCACAGACAGAAATGCAATTATCATTTTTTTGTGTATGTCCCAGTTAGAAGATCTAGGCTGCTTCTTCCATCTTTCTTTTTTTTCTTCTTCTTTTTTTTTTTTTTTTTAGTCCTTACTCACTTTTCTGTATTCTTTCTGAATATAACATGGTTTGCATACTTTTAAGCTGCACAGTTTACCTGTAGGATTGAACAGTAGCTCAAAAAATTCCTACTGCTTTTTGTTTTTTTTTGAGTCTGTATCAAGTCATTTCCATCTCTATTAAAGGATGTTCTAGCTGTCCTTTTTACCAAGACTCTTCTTTTTTTCCTCCTTGTTTGAGGTTAAAAAGCATGGTTTGATCAGAGGACAGCAGTTATGCATGAGAGACTGCTCTATGCTAAAGTAGAAGGTTTCTCATGCCTTGCATTCCTGCCTCTTGATTGGTATGATGTGCGTTTTGATTTATTATTTAGAATCACTTTCCTACTGTATATGAAATTTAAAGTTTTCAAAAATAAAAATTGAATTTAATATTATTTCAGTAATAAAAATGGTACATGTGTAAAAATTCTGTTTACATATTCTTCTGAAAAGATGAATTAAACTCACTCTGTTCAAGGTACCATTTTTCAGTGTGTCAAAACAACCATTACATGGTCTATATTAAGGTCAGAGTTGTTGTTACCTGGTATTTAGCCATTAGTGTTTCAATAAGCAAGTATAAAAATTAATGGGAAATGATTCCAAATTCAGCTGGAGAATTTTAAACCCCTTTTTCACATATGTACAATCAGATAAAATCCTACAAATAAGTGACAATGTGAGGCTGGCAAAAAAAAAGTCAAAAGTTGAGACTGTAGGTCCACAATAAAACTTCTTTACCTATATTTTAGCTGATTTAACTTCAGTCAACAAAGGCTGGTAAATACATTCTAATTTACCAACTTTATGGTTTTGTTTAGAGTATGATAGTAGCAGTAATCCACTCAAACATTCACATAGCTAGATTCAGACTTACACATCCTACTTCTGTCTTTTAATATTTTTTATTAAGGATAACAAAGCATTGGATTCTATGAATTTTGCTTTCACATCTCCTCAAAGGCTTCATACCTTTCTGATTTTCTAAATTATTTGAATATTAACAGTAGTGATCTGTACAGTAACCTTTATTCTGATCTCACTTGCAATGTTTTTACTGTTCAAGTCTAATGGGTCTAATTTTCACTCTTAAAATCCCGTTATTTCACTTGGGCCAGGTTAATTTTGTTTGTACACGATTTGTACATGAAGTCCCTTTACAGGGAAAGAATGGGAAAGAGCTATAGTGTAAATAAGAATCATAGACTTCTGTAGGGATTACTCCTAATGATGCTTATTTTATACAGATATAAAAGTAATATCAGGCCAGTATCAAGTGACTCAGTATTAGACGCTTCAGATTAGTGACAGAAGCTTGCATTAGAAAGAAAATTGTGGAACCATTTTTGTAAAAAAAAAACAGGAATAGTGACACAGAAAGAAGATACACATTTTTTCACAAACAGGCAATGAATTTTAACAGAGCAGCTGGCCTTTTTTGATATGAATGTTGGAGATCCATGTTTGAACAGTTTAAGAGGCAGCCTTGCAACTTGGATAACAATAGGGGTCTGCCAAACTGAGTCATGGCAATTATCCATACACAATCAGTTACTTTTCAACTCCGCTACAAGTCATGGGCATACATGTTGGAACACTGCTTCCTCCTCTCTTCTCTCCTCTAAACCAATCTTTAATTAACGGTTCCAATCTTTTATATTTGATGTGCTACACAGAAATAGACTTTATAAAATATCCTGCACTATATAACTTGGATTACAAAGACAGTATAATTTTAAAAATTAAACATCTGCTTTGGGAATATACTTCCTAACATATAAACTAGAGCTTTCTGAGCCACTGGGAATATGTGCACCTCTGAAAGCCAAAATGACGCTGATAAACCTTCAGGGCTTGCCAGGTCTGCAGGGCTCCCAATCTGAACAGATGGATTGGTTGGTACAATTTGAGAGTCTTGCTTTTTTTGCCTTTTTTTTTTTTTTTTAAACAGCATAACCCCTACCTTGTAAACAAGCCTCCAAGCACAGAAAACAAAAAAAATATATTTAATGGCCCCCTGTTTTGTTTCATTATTTACAACCCTCACATGTCCTTCCCCAGCTGAGTAATGCTCTTTGATGATTATATCTCCAAAGAACATTGCTGTGATCACGTAATATGCTGTGGAACCGTAGATAATCAATCAAAAGGAGAGAAACAGAGAAAGCAACTTTCTGACTTTTTAAAAACTGATTTAGTTCTTATGAAAATGCCAAATTGACAGCTTTGAGATTGAAATAATCTTTTCAAAAGATGAATAGGAATAGTGAAAATTATACTATATTAAACCAATGTGTTCTCCCCCTGAAGGCACAACTTTTATAAGCTGAAGATGTCTGTCTCCGTAGTCCAGTTAGTCAAGGTCCCAATATGTTTCTTGATCTCTAGTACGGGAGCACCTCTGGTAGTGGTTTTGTGATACTGACATTAGCAAACTGGGAGTTCTGGGAATATAGACATCACCAATTCATTTCATATACTGTAAATCAATTTCTTTTTGTCACCTTGAAGCTGGTGAGATCAAAGCTTGTGGCCTACTGTCCTCAAGAGGTCAAAATATTTTTACCATAAAAACATAACTTTGTAAAACAATAAATAGGTTGGCGATTTGGTCTATAGTTTAGCTTTGAGTGAAAATTTATTTACATGAAGAATTTGTATTACTACTATCAAAACTGATATAAGGCTGTGAAAACACATACCTTGTAGACTTACTGGATGAAACATATTGTATGAATCATGATGATTCATCCTTATAACAATTTAAGTGTGAGAATAAAAATAAACATCAAAAGAAATTTGCAGCGATGCTTCACACGTGAATAGAGTAACTTAGTTGTTACTGTTGTCACTAAGACAACTTATTGAGTTTCATTTAATGAGCATACTTTTGAATATTTGTACTGTTATCAATGCCCAAATTTATATTTTTTTTTCTTTCTTTTCTCCACTCCACCCCTTTAATTGCATTTTGGTGTTCATCTTGTCATGAAGACCCAGGGCTGAACAGCTACAGCTGCAGCTGTTCCACAATCCAAAATCAAAGTGGTATATTAATAAAGGTGAACGTCTTCCAAAGTCTGACTTGGTTTTTATTTTTCTCCAATTATTAACATGCGTGTTAGCATAAACTGGTAGTTTGAATAAATGCCATGCTTTTACAATTCTGATAATAACACAAAATGTTTTGGGGGAGCAGTTCAATATTTTTTTCAGAAATTAAAGAATATAGAAGGTTCTAAGTATACGAATTGAATTCAGCCTTTTGGAGCCTCGTGGCCAGATGTAGTTTTGGGGCAATGTTACTTGTCAAGCTGGCTGCTCTTCTAAGCCAAAGGTCACTGAGAGCCTAGATCTGTCAAGGTATGTTAGGGAATTCGTGCTCATACAGAGGAACACTATGAAGAGTTTGACATAATTTGGGATTCACAGAATCATCCCACAGACCTCATCTGTCTTTTAAGAGGGATACCACAGATGTTTGTTGTCCTATGGCTACCCAGTGATAACTGCACATTTGAACATAAGAGACTGAGTAAGTATGGTATCATTGTTTATGTTTGCAGGCTAGAAATGTGCTCATCTTTATTACTGCAGATTTCACAATCAATGCTTAGGTTAAAAAGCAATCACCCCACCTCCCCCCCATTTCTTTGAAACATTGAAGAGTGAACAGTATCCTGCAGGGAAGAGAACTGGCGTAGAGCTATGCTGCATGGAGAATCTGACAGAGCTCCATTTTTACTTTTATGAAGTAGTATTTGTGACTCAATTTGCCTATTTAATCTTGTAAAATTGTCATCTATGGGGTTAGCTTCTTTCCAGAGACTTTTTAAGAATGGAAAGTAGCATCTCTGGTAATCATAGCAATGTTATGTTGTTTCAATGTTTTCATACCAGCAATAAAATAGATACAATGCAGAGCACGGGCAAAGCAATTAAACTTCTGTTGGGTTGACCTATCAATGGATTTTAAATGTGAGTGGGATAAACAAAAGCATTGATTATCTAATTAATCTGATTAGGGAATCACTAGACAAAAGAAAATGGAAATTATAAATTTGGATAGGGCTTATGTTTGGAGAAGCCAAATGGAAGAAAGGAAAAATATTGAGTTCCTTAAAGGAATATGATTTTCAATGCAAAATTCTCAAGAAAAGAAGTAACTCTGAGTAGGAAAGTGTTTACTATTAGGTGTTCATTATTTTCATGATATGTCTTTATTGGTTATAAGAACTAAAGTGAATCATTCTTTGATAAGTTTTCTGGAACTTATGCAAAGCTCAAATCTCTCCCTCCTTCCACTAAAATCTCTGAAGAAGTGAGCTATAAAATCAGAGTGATCACAAAGCTTGTTAGCTCTGGAAAGTCTCTATTAAGTTACTCGGGAAGTGCTAGAGAAGGCTGGATTGCACCCAGATGTCAGAAAAAAACCCAGCTTTGCAAGATCTAGTATCTCAGCAGACAGAGTACATGTATGCCAGTCAGTCTGCCAGAGAAGTAAAAACCCAAAACTGGTGACTAGAGTCTGCAGAGTTCCAGTGTACCTTAAAACGCATAGGTTCAACATGATGAAATCGGAACAGAACGTTCGGGTGAATGTCAACCACGTTACACTTTTATGTAGGCTGTTCAGCCTGTGTGACATTCCGAGTGGGCATACTATAGCTCTTTCCATATCAGTTATCCATAAGAAGAAATGTAGGTAAGCCTAAACAGAGTAGTGCGCCTACTTCAGTTTTCAAAACCTGTTTTTACAGTACAGTTTATGAATATCAAGAATTTTGTATCCATTGTTTCTGTGTCATTTTTTTTCTGAAGAACAAAAAGATTCTATGCAGCCTTTATTTCCTTTCATTATATGTCTTGTCATACAGGTTTCCTCCTTTTGAGTCAGGTATTTCAAAGTATTATAAGAAAACAATTTCAAACTACTGTTACATACAATCAAGCAATACATATGTGGTTTGGGTTATGTTTGGCAAGTAAATACTAAAACTATTTATGATATTTATGAGAGATACTATTGCTAAAAGTAGTAAGTGACATGCTGCTATGATTTTCATGTAAAGGAGTAATAAAAAAAAAAAACAAAAACAAACCACTTGGCATAAGAAAAGCTGGTGCATTACAGCAGGCACACATGAATGTAATTCACAGTAAGTCCTACAGGACAGCTTGAGTGCTGTAGAGGCACTCAAGCAGATATCACCAGGGTCAGAGACTTAAACAGATGAATCTTGCTTTGGCCCATGGCTGCTCAGATTGTGCCTTTTGATTGAATCTGATGCATTCAGATAAAAGGCCCTAGTGGCATATGCTTCCCATTGAAGAAGCCTGTTTTTTGAGCTGTTAAGAAATCTAGAGAGTAAAACATGGCAACACATGCAGCACATCCTCTGGGATATTTGCTTTCTTATACGTTAATGAAGATTAAAGTATAAGAATGTGCAGACATCACTTTAACAGATAATTAATGATGATTGATTTTTTTATACTAATTTACAGTGTAACTTTAATTCAGGTTAAAAAAAAAAACAAGCTTGAAAACTTCCTGAGATGCCCAGGGCTTTGGTGTTCAAAATGCACTGACATAAGTTCAGTATAAATGCAAGCTTTGGTGTGCCCAAATTGTCAACGTGACAAAACAAAGGAAAGCTATTAACATTACATCATTTTTGGAACATGCAGCTTTTGAGAAATAGTCTTTTGCCTATGCAATTTTGCTTTACTCTAATCTTTGCTTTTTTGACCTAACCATACTATCACTTCTTTCAAGGGGTGCATTCCATTGTAGCCAGATTCTTACTTGCTTTTAACTCAGTATGTACAGATTTAGTTGTGGCTGTTTTTTTATCCATGCCTTTTGAACTATCTGCTCTGTCATTCCACCAAATATTTGATCTTCACATTTTGCCTTATTAATAGGAGCTGTAATGGAGCCATTGTGGACAAGTAGTTTCTTATTGGTAGAAACGTGCCAAAAAAACAGATCATAAAGCCACAGAAGAAGGTGGATGAGCATTTTCTCCTTTTTGCTACCACCAAATAGTATCATGCTTTGTAGGTTGCTGTTACACACATCATGCCTCAGCAGAGGCAGCATTAAGCAAAACATCAAATCTTGTAGTTGTTTACAACTGTTAGATTCTGGGGTTTCAGTTGCTTGACTGAATGATTCTCCCCAAGGATGTCAACTGAATCAAGTCAGCAAATAATTACATTTTTAATATTCTTGTGGGAAAGCTGTTTGTCTGCCAAGTGGTAGCCAGTCATAAGAACAAACTTAACCAACTCCTGTCCTTAACAGACTCCTGTTCTAGGTGTTATCTTCAGGTGCATATCTCGGTTTACACCTACTTACATTTACATCTACTCCATTTATTATCTGAATTGGTAATGCTTGATTGAAATTTGCACTAAGTCGTCCCACCGTCCCCCTCGCCCACATTCTTGGCCGTAATCACAAGAATTGTGCTCTCCTTGCCTCATTATCTGTTTTTGTTGTTTCATTATCATTTTATCCTCTGAGAGTGGAAAAGATTAATGCAAGACCACCTCTCCTGATCACGTGTCAGGCTACCCTACGGATGATGTGCTGAAGACACGGAATAGCACCTCCGCACCCTCTGGGTGTCAGACTTTTCTAGTCTGGTCGGACATAACGCCTTAGATAGGGATCAAGAACAGATATTGGAAAGAAAAAGTGATGAAATATGTTTGAGAATAGGTTAAGAATTGCAATAGAAAGTTACATTCTTCATAACTTCGACCTGTTTATGTATGATTACAACATTCCAGCTTGCTATGGAACTCTACAGTTTGTAACAAGCTGAATGAAAGGGGGTCCTTTTCTGTATTAAATTTTAACAGTTATTGGAATAAATGCCACCTGGTCTTTTGCCTTTAGTTTCTAGTCAATAGTTCAGGATTTTTTCAGAAGTACATCCTGTGTTGGCTAAGCCCAAGGCCTATAAAGCAGAGAGCATGTGAGAGCTATGTCAATCCATGTAAAAGGGACTATATTCCAAACTCTATTTTGTGCGTATTTTGAAGAAATGAATATTTGCTTGTGCCTACTCTTTTACTCCTTAAAAAAATAATTAAAATAGTGCCAAAGGTGTTTAAACAAATGTCTTATTTCAAATTAGCAAAAACCTTAGAAAAGTACTTTTTCACCCATCCAATATGCAGATCACACTATTTAGTCTGTTTATATTTGCTTTTACTTGAAGTTTTGAAAGTAGCATTGCCACTATGTCCAGATGAGTGGAGTAGTTTCAACGATTATAAAATAAGGAAGGGAAGGAATTTTTTAGAATATTCCACAGTCAAGATTTCAATCAGAGAATAAAAAATCAGTATACTAGAAGCAACAGTCACATTCCCTTACTACATTTATGGGCAAGGCATACTGGACCATGAAACATTTTCACGGAGCAGTGCAGAAGCATTTACCTTCTCAACTGCCTCGGTTAGTGGAAGGGCAAATAATCTTTTACCATGATTTCTCTTGCCAAACTTCACTTGTTGATGTTTTGCAATAGGATGACCTATCCTCTGGAGGTACTTGTCTCGGCCTTGACTATAGAAGGAAGACCAGATGCCTAACTTTTGTACGGCTTAAGTTAGGTTAAATGAGTCTTACTCTTCAATACACATAGAAAGCAAGATCAGGAGATCTGCCTATGATCCCAAATTTGTCAGAGATATATTATGTGATCTTGATTTGATATTGTGTTGTCTCCATGAGTAAAATCAGTAAGTTAGTGAATTAGAGACAGTCGTACTCATCTAATACTCTGGATTACAGTGGGAAATAAATTAATATTGTGTGAAAATAGTAACACTCTATCAAAAACACTGTAGAGGGTTGAAATAAAACTAAAGGTTATTTAAAAATGAATGCTTATAGAAGTCTATGAGATACTCTTATGGAGGTAAACTAAAGATTCTTATTTGAAGCACATTGTTAGAGACGAATAACAAATGGTAACTAGAACCACTTTGTAAAAAACTCAGTCATAACAGCTTGCCTAGTGCAAAAAGCTTCCTTCTAATGGACAAGGATTTTTTCAGAACATCACTTAAACATGATTCACGTTACATAAAAAGCATTTGAGCTTTTTTTTACTTTTGTTGGTGTTACTTAAGCAAAAAGAATTTGTTGCTATTGAGAGAGAATGGGAGATTAAAAGATTAAATCAGCCCGCTACACAAGATTATCACAACAAAATGATTTATGATAGCCAAATGGGAAAAAATAATATTTTTCTTAAACTTCATTATTATATATATAGTGAGGAGAGTTAATATTTTTTAAAGTCTTTGCTCCTTCAGGCTAATGACTTAAGAATCCAATGCTTGCAACCACAGATACAGCTATGATCAATTATTTAAAATGCCTTTCTCTTCTCCCCCACCCTCCCCTTTTTTGGTAGAATTCACTGTAGCACTCACTCAGACCCTGCTGGTACAAATCAGTTTTCACAGGGAGGAGGTGGTTTACCGCTGGATGTGCTTGCCCGTCTGCAGTTTTCCAGTCTAAATATTTTCTGCAATTCTTTTTTGTCACTTCTAGCAAATATTTTATTTCCTTCTATGCTAAACGCACTTGTGCTGTTGCCAGTTACTTCGTCAGTCCATATTCCACAAACTGTTATACTGACCCGATGTCACTACTTCCTTATGAGGAAATTTTCCTCTCTACCTGTTTAAATGATGACACTTGTAGCAGCAGCCAATTTTCTGGATTAAAAAAGAAGCCATTGCTGAGTACTGAGCAAATAAAATAAATTACTGAGAGATAAAATAAACCCCACAGTTTTACATTTCCTAGGGTTACAAAGTGAAAAAGGGAACTTGGTCTGACAGCCCACAGCTCCAGGAGCTTGCTGCTGTTGGGAAGGGTTAGCAGCAAGAATTTCAGGAGAAATAGATATGAGAGAGTGCATAGCCTGCAGGTAGGTATGTGGGAAAAGGTGTGGAAAAGTGGGTGGACTAGCAACTTGTCAGAGTTTGGTGGAAGAAAGGGGTCAGTATTTCTGTTACCATATGCAAGGATAATTGAATAAAAGACTCCAGTATTGTGCAAGAAGTGAAATGAGAGGATGCAGGAATTGAATTTGCTGCATTCTCTGTTTCAAATTCAATCATCAATTATCCCTTTATGTAGCCATAGAACCAAGAGAAAGTAGAGATGAGAAGATCATCCATCATCCAAATGAGGAAATGTAAGTTGTTTTTTGTGGTGGGGGTTTTTTGTCTGTGTTTTTGATTTTTTTTTAAAGCTCTTATACTCCTACATAGAGATCTAAGGGTTAAACAGAGCTACAGCTGTTACTCTAAAGGTAATAGCTAGCATGTTCTATATTATACAGAACAAACAACATCCTTAATGTTTACAGTGTATTATTGACCAAGCAGTTTTGTACTTTTTCTCTGTTCTAATTGACTGGCAAGCAATGCATAGGACCAGAACAACAGATTCCCTAATGTTAATAAAATAATGCCCAGAGTATGGAAAACATTGTTTCTTAATAGGATATGTAACATTTGTATTCAAGTTCCATGTCTAATTATATTTTAGAAGACTTAAAAACATTGACATTTACATTCCTTAGTGAGGAATACCCAGTTTGAAATTTTACCACAAAAGCTAATGACCCTATTAACTCTAATGTGTTTACTCACCAGTCTGGAACAGTTTCTTCTACAGGTACCTCTTTGATGTTCAAAATTAAGCTTCCTAGAGGCTTGAGAAATTAAATGCTAAAGGAGGTCAATTATCCAACAGTTGCCTTAAAGATAAGGACTGCCCCTCCCACATTGTTTTAAAATGATTTTTTCTGATGAACACAAAAACATGATTGCTAAACACGTCAGCCTCTCCCACAGGTTTGCTAGGACATAATAGGCAGTTCTAAGTTTGGCCGTTTAGGAGAGTGCCTAATTATATCAGGCAATATAAAACCATGATTTTTTTTTAAACTGAGATTTAATCTTCAAAGTGCAAATGTAATTAGTTATTATTTCATAGTCTGTATTTTTGAGTTTGGAATTTGCATAATATCTCAAATATGACCTCCAGCAGCTCCTGGTTAGCATGAACCACTTGCTATGGCAAGTGTAATTTCTGTATTTATACAGAACCTACTTAGTCATAGACTTACATATATTCTTTGTTCTACTTAGTATTGTCCAGTACATACATTGTTTGTCCAATCTTAAAGATGTAATAATGTTATTTGCAAGAAAATGTGACATAAAAAAGGGCCTGTTTTCAGCTACAGTGTGAATAAAAAACCCTAAGTTTGTGATAGTCAGCTCAGCTTATTTACGATTATGACTCTTAAACTCTGCAACAGTGCACCAAAAGGAATGGGGGCATGGTTTCAAACCCTGTAGACAGCAGCGGTTTTTAGCTTCCTAAGACATTCCCCTGAATGAAGCACTGGCTCCCACTGAATTCTTACCTAACAACTGAACATGAACCCAGAGATCACCACTAATCAGTTCTTGCTAGATACCAGAGGTGAAAGCTAGTGCCTCACACAAAGAAAGAACAACCATTCCCAGCACAGGGCAGATGCTGAGGGATCCCAGCATGATTCTAGTCCATACGTGTATCAGCTGCAACTGGGGAGGCAATAATGAGTGCAACCGAGCCCTTGCTGAATGCCTCTCTGCAATATGGAGCAGGTTCCTTAACAGGGCATCAAGGATCTTGTAAAGCAGAAACCTCCAGTAAGTTTCTGCTGGCATTCAGAATAAGGCCACTCATCTAAAATACAGAGATATAGTATAAATCCATTAAAAAAACAAAACAAACCCCCCCACAACAAAAAACCCCAAACAAATCCTTAGAAGACTTCAGAAGACAGCTATGCTTTCTCCAGCAAAAATTCTCTGTGTTTAAAGAGCCTCAAGAAGTGCCAGATGGCTAGTCCCATTTTTTATCTTTGTGAAAGAGCATCCAGAATGTTCATCCTTAATTTGGTTCAGAGTTTTCTGGTGGATGGGAGGACTCAGTTCTTCCATCATATTTTGATGAGAAGAATATTTATCATCTGACAATATCATGCGTTGGTGGATATGGAGAATCATATCACTTTCTCTTTTCAGAAGAGTTATGAATCCAAATCCAGCTACAACTAGTGGGTGAATGACATCCTTCTGAAAATGTTAAGCAAATTCTGGAAAATCAGGCATGAAACTGAACTGCAGATAAGGAAACATAAGGTTAAGGGATTCTGAGAAGCCCTTCAGCTCTCATACAGCAGCTGGTGGTTGTGAGAAAGAAACCAGTTCTCTGTAATACCACACTGCCATGAGGAACGATGTGGGTTGTATCTGTTCCATCCTAAAGACTAGTGGGACATGGGTGTGTTCTGTATTAGGTGTTCTTTCTTATCAAAAAATAATTTGTGATAAAATACATAGTTGAAGAAAAAAGGGCTATCTAAAATATTAATAACAAATGGGAGATCTCTAGGCAGTTTTTTGGATTTGAGAGGCAATGATTGTTCCCAAGACAATGGAACTTTGGATTGACTTCAAAATTTGTTTCCAAATCCTACATACATTGGGACTTCAGTGAACTTTTGAATACCAAGATTTCAAGGCCTATGAAACCTGTTAGCCTTGTGAGAACAATGACAACTGGTTAAAGGTTTTCTTTCACAGTATGAATGGTACAGTGAGAAACTACTTCCTTACTTGGTCTTCTTAATAAAGATAATACTTTTAATTAGAACAGAGTTTTATGGCTCTCTAATACAGAGTTATCTCACTTTTTATCAAGCTCCAAACTTACTTCTGTAATGACAATGTCAACAAGAAAAAAATAGTTTGCCTAATTCCACACCAAGTAGAAGATCAGGTACAGAGGCATGTTAAAATGTTGACAATAGAACCAAAATATCAGGGTAATGTGAGGTGAACATCTACAGTATTTATTTGGAATTCGGTAAGAAGTCATCCTCATTCCAGATTGGGTACCTTCTGTTTCTTTAGAAAACCCTGAACTAGGAGCGCTTTGAAGTGTGACTATCAGAAGTTCAAAATCTCTAGAACTTCAATATGGTGTGTTTCCTACTGCTTAGACTTAGCTCAACAACATCTTTAAATCTTGGCGGTTCCAGAGCCATACTTTTATATGCCGACCTGCGTGGCAATATGGAAAATGCCAGAGCATAAATTGTAAATGGGACAACAACCTGAAAGAAGAATATATAGAGAATTTGGCTTTCTTTTTCTCTACAGTTTCAATTTAATTCTTCTTTCTTTTGGTATGAAAGGAACAGCTTCGTAGCATTCCATCTTGCACTGGAAGTCTTATAACTAAATATGTCCAATAACTAAATATGTCCTAAATTATTTATATAATATATTAATATAGACTTATAACTCCGGAATAATATTGACTTGTCTGTAATATAATATTCAGAGAATGGGAAAGTAAACTAATAATTTGCTGGAGAAGTAAAGAAAAACTACTGTATTGCTTTGCAGTTCTTTTAATCTTATAGTTATCAGAGACCAGGGACGCTTCAAAACGCCATAGTTTCTACAATATCCACTTGGTTTCAAGGAAGTTGTGACAATCACTTCAGGTTGATGCTAAGTCTCTAAGATCATAGCCGTCCCTGGCCCCCACCCTTTTAAAAGCACCAACATGTGTTTTACAACCTTGGTTATGTTCCATTGTTTCCTCTTCACTCTGGTAAATAAAATTACTCCATATAAGTAATTCCATAAGATTTCCTAGCATATATGGTCTTAGTAGTATATAGTAATTCCAAATGGAATTGAATCTGGCCAGGGATATCAAAGACAACATGAAAGGCTTCTATAAGTACATAGGTGACAAAAGGAACCCTAAGGAAAATGCAGGCCTGCTGCTCAAGGTTACACAGCGCATGGAAGAGGCTGAGGTACTGAATGCCTTCTTTACCTCAGTCTTTAGAAGCAAGACCATCCTTCAGAAATCGCAGGACCCAGAGACCAGGGGGAAAATCTGGAGCAAGAAAGACGTACCCTTGGTGGAAGAGGATCAGGTCAGGCAATACTTAAGCAAACTGGATGGGGGCCGTGATTGGATGCACCCACGAGTGCTGAGGGAGCTGGCAGATGTCATTGCCAGACCACTTTCAGTAACCTTTGATTGATCATGGAGATTAAGAGAAGTACCTGAAGACTGGAGGAAAGTAAATGTCACCCTTATCTTCAAGAAGGGCAAGAAGGAGGACCCGGGGAACTACAGGTCAATCAGCCTCACCTCAATCCCTGAGGAGGTGATGGAGCAGCTAATCCTGGAAACCACTTCCAGGCACATGAACGGCAAGAAAATCATCAGAGGTAGTCAGCATGGCTTCACCAAGGAGAAGTCATGCTTGACCAACTTGATAACCTTCTATGATGAAATGACTGGCCTGGTAGATGAGCAGAGAGCAGTGGATGTTGTCTACCTAGATTTCAGCAAGGCTTTCGACACTTTCTCCCATAAGATCCTCATAGAAAAGCTGTTGAAGTGTGGGCTGGATGAGCAGACAGTGAGGTGGCACTGCTGAGGCCACACTTGGAGTACTGTGTCCAGTTCTGGGCTCCTCAGTACGAGAGACATGGATATACTGGACAGAGTATATCCAGGCCCCAGACAGGGCCACAAAGATCATTAAGGGACTGAAACATCTTTCATATGAGGAAGGGCTGAGAGAAGAAAAGGCTCAGGGGGGATCTCATCAATGTATATAAATATCTGAAGTGAGGGTACAAAGATGGAGCCAGGCTCTTTCCAGTGGTCCTCATGACAGGACAAGAGGCAATGGGCACAGACTGAAACATAGGATGCTCCATCTGAACATAAGGAAACACGTTTTTACTGTGAGAGTGGCTGACTACTGGAACAGGGTACCCAAAGAGGTTGTGGAGTCTCCATCCTTGGAGTTATTCAAAAGCCAGCTGGACATGGTCCTGGGCAACCTGCTCTAGGTGATCCTGCTTGAGCAGAGGTTTGGACAAGATGACCTCCAGAGGTCCCTTCCAACCTCAACCATTCTGTGATTCTGTAAAATACAGGTGGGAGGACAAATACCCATTTAGATATTCCAGAACTAAAAATTAGCAGGTGTTCACAGTGAAGTGAGCATGTCTGTGTTTATCTCAATCTGGAAACTTCAAAATCATAAATATTGAATCATTTCAGAGTACCGTGTGTGTGTCTTAGCGTGCACCAGCCAGCCAGTAATGTTCACAAAAAAAAAAACCCCACAAGCCCAAACCTCGTGTTCTGCATCCCTCATCACAGGTTTTCACAGCTCTTCAAGCCTTTGTGGAAGACAGGTTAATAGAAGAATACCTGTATAATGTATTTTTCTTTCCACAGTCCTCTGGAAGTGTAGGGAGGGGTGACTCAGAACAAAGACAATAGTTCTCTTAATGCTGACAAGATTGGCAGCGATTTAGCTCCTCAAGGTACTTCACAAGGCTGGGGTGGCTCTTACCTTGGAGAAGGACCAAGCTGCTACAGCTTTCCACAGGGGATATATAGAAACTATGCTAACATTACTAATGCTGAAGTGCGTTACAGGATTCTCATGCATTCATATGCCTGCACAATAGCCCTTCATGGGGATTTTTCTGCCTATCCCCAAGCTCTCAGAGATAGTCATGTAGCAATTTGGACTTAACCCAAATAAGAGGTGTGTAGGAGGAAGTTACAAGGTTCTTTACATGGTAATGGCCAGTTTTTCTGTTTTCCAGCTACTACTGCTCCTGCTTTGTACAATGTTTTCTTTCATAAATTTCCATTGCTCTATACATGTATTTGTGCACACGTGCACACACAAAGTCTCCCATAAAATCTTCTGCTGAGATTCTCAACAGGATCTCTGTCACCAACAGAGGAAGAACAGTTTTTATTTTAAATTGTCCCAGGTCTCAAATTTTGGTCAGACTCATATTCTGAGTGATGGCATACATGAATATTTCCAGTTTTTGTTCATCACTTGCTATGCTTGGAAACAGGAGCTGACAATGAAAGCACCTCCTCAGTAAAAATTATTGCACCACTGCTCTTCACTCGAACAAGAAGAAAAAGATGCTGAGATCAAAAGAATAAAATAGAAGGTTAAAAGGAAATCAAACTTGAAAGAAGGAAAGAGAACAGTTAATTGGAGGGTCTGATTCAGATGTGTTCTTGCAGTGCTCGTTCCTAATTTACTATCTGCTCCTCATCTCTGCACAGCAGTCTAACAAGAATTCCACTGCCTCCTCATTTCCCCCCTGGCTGTGCCCCCTAGCTCAGACCCACGCTCCAGTGTTACAGCATTCCCCTCAGCTTTTTTCTACAATATTGAGCTTTGGGACCTTTATACATTCACCATCATCCCTGTAATTCTAGGGCAGCAGACCTCGATGTCGGCACTGATGGCCTAAGGATTAGAATATTGTATAAGGCAGGTTTTTGACTTCAGCTCTGTGAACTCAGTACTAACACTAGGGAGATACTTTCAAAGGCATAAACAGAGGAGACAAATCTACACAAAGAAACTGAAATGGAGCAGGCAGGAGGAGAGTGGAAAGAACAAATCAAGGTATTTTAGACTAAGAAAAGTGCCAGCTACCTTAAAGATCTCTAAACAAATGACAAAATATACATAGTAAGATTTCAGCTTGCGAGTAACTTGTTAATGTATAACATTTTAGAATAGCAGGAGATAAAGCTGTGTTTATAAGGAGAACTCTAATGCAGGGATTTGTTTCACGCAGACTAAATTAAAATCTGTATTATCACTTTGTTGAATTACTCAGAATCGGCATCATTTGCTTTCACCAATTTCAGGCTTTATAGATGCTGTATATCTACCTACAAAAAGACTTCCCAGAATGTTTGCTCTGAAAGACAGCATTGCTGTTTTTTTCAGATGCCTCCTTTCCTTAAATAAACAAATCAACAGGGGATGCATTCCCATTTATCCCATATCCTTCTATTTCTGCATGTTTCCAGCTGACTGCTAATATCCTCAATTCTAGAGACTGGTACACAATTAAAGCAATACGTTCTAAATAACACAGAATATACTGACAGAAAGAATAAAAGATTGGATTGCTGATGCTGATTTAACTTTTTCTTCAATTACTTCTTCCCTGTTTTTACTGCTGTCCTGTCCAGAAAGGTGTGGAGGTAATGTCCTTGACTGCCCTTGATGTCAAAGGTGCTTTATGACTCACAAAGAAGAATATGCTGGCTGCAAGTGATGTGAATAAGTAGTGGTTTGACCTTCCTGATATCAGGTGGACTACATGAAGACAGAGTAAGCTGCATGCAACATAGTAAAAATAGATTAGAAATGTTATAAAATCTGGGATAGTGCATTATTTGTCGTAATTCAGATTTCTCCCTGGGGGCCATTAGCAGTCTAACACTATCCTAGAATGTCACCTTTCCTAACTGGGTAGACACTACAGCATTGCAAAAAAGAAGTGTGTAGCATATGAAGTGTTATGCACAAAGGTTATTAAAAACATAAATAGTGAATTAATTGAATGGCAAAATAAATAAATGCAATTTCTGATTCTTTCGCAGCCTTTACTCCACAGTCAACTTTAAAACACCTTGCAAAAGGCAAAACGTCCACTTCAGTCATGTCCGCTTGTCCTGGTTTCGGCTGGGATGGAGTTAATTTTCTTCCTAGTAGCTGGTATAGTGCTGTGTTTTGGATTTAGGACGAGAATGATGTTGATAACACACTGATGTTTTAGTTGTTGCTGAGCAGTGCTTACACTAAGTCAAGGACTTTTCAGCTTCCCATGCTCTACCGACTGAGAAGGCTGGAGGTGCACAAGAAGCTGGGAGGGGGCACAGCCAGGACAGCTGACCCCAACTGGCCAAAGGGACATTCCATACCATGTGACATCATGCTGAACAAAAAAGTGGGAAGGTTGGCTGGGGTGGGACACCGCTGCTCAGGAACTGGCTGGGCATCAGTCAGTGGGTAGTGAGCAACGGCATTGTGCATCACTTGTTTTGTATATTCTTTTATCATTATTATTATTTTCCCTTCCTTTTCTGTCCTATTAAAATGTCTTTATCTCAACCCACAAGTTTTACCTTTTTTCCAATTCTCTCCCCCATATCCCACTGGGGGGAGTGAGTGAACGGTTGTGTGGTGTTTAGCTGCCTGCCGGGTTAAACCACGACACCGCTGCTGATCATTAATTGCTTCAGAAAAAGACAGTATTTTATCCATCCTCTTTGGAGTTTGAGTATGAATGGTGAAGCAAAAGAGAGTGAAACTGAGTGAAACATGAAAAGCTTGATTTGTTAGGACCCCTGCTGTCTGAAAAGAGATCAAAGCTCAGGAGGAGGCTGTAAAAAGGCCGAATGCACTGCACAGAAACATGGCCCGTGGCAGCTGCTCTGGGCATGCTCTCACAACACAGGTGTACGTCGAAGTCTGCTCTGCCAGCTGAATCATGGGAGCATGTTACCTCTTCTCCTTCTTCATTATTTCAACTGCAGTCACTGAGGAGATATGGGCTTCATCCATCACAACGCACAAATTCACAGTGCGCAGATTCAGCACAGGCCTAATTAAAGCTTTTCCTTTCATTTGTGGAGATAATTAGACTTTCATCTCACCAGGAAGCTTCAGAAAGATCTATTTCTTTCTTCAATAAAAGCTACATCAAACAAAAGCAGATTTTAATCGTCTTTTCTTTGGGGCATGAGTCAATAATGAAAGATGTCATGGGTAACAAAAATTGTGTGCAGGGGGAAAAAAGGAGGGAAAAAAACCCAAGCTATGTTCTTTAATTAACATCATGTTTGCAAACACCATTAATTTCTCTCATTAAAATGATTTTTATCTACAACTGATTGTTGATAAAACAATCGATTTGAACATCTCATCTGTTTCACCGCTATGCAGGAACCCATCTGCTGTGCTGTAAAGCAGGAATCATGCAGACTGTTAAGCAACATGTGAGAACAATAAAAAATGCATATGTGTGCGTCAGGGATTTGTGAGGCTCACTGCAGGGCAAGGGCCACCTTTTCTCAGAACATGTATAAAAAATGATTTGGTAGTAAGCCAAAGGACAAAATGTCACAAAGATCACAGTGCATAAATAACAAATGAATTAATATGTGCAGGAAGAAAGGGTTCCATCTGTGTTGGGGAGCATTGGAAAATAAGGAGATTTCAGATATATTTAACACCACATCATGAGCTGCTGTGATGTAATATTAGATGACAAACATGCCGAGCTTACTGCCTTTGCCTTTTTCTGTAGTAGTAGCATCAGAGCACAAGCTTCCTTTCCTATTACCTTTCTCACTGGTGCAACGGGGAAGTATTTTTGGCTTCAGGCCCACTGCACATTATTTATTTAATCATTTGACACAGTGCTTCTGTACGGATTGCTTGGTGCGCAGGCTCACAAAGAAGGTGTAGCTGATGTCTGTGGGAATTGAAGTCTGGAAGTCTAGGGGGTGAATAAAGCACTTTTCCACCCTACAGCTTAAAGCAATCCCAAAGAACTGTTAGGCTTATATTGTGAAGACATTTAGTGAAGAGAGAGAGAGGGAGGCAGCTTGTTTTTATGTTTTTAATGATGATACTTGCTTTGCAGCAGGCAGGGAACTGTTTTTAATATTGGAATCGACACTGGCAGTAAGGATGCACTGTGGCAGTGTGGAGCCCCGTATCAGTCTGCTTAATGCCTTCCTGGACAGGATGAAGTGTTGTGATTCATCAGAATCTGACCTGAACTTCCTCTAATGGCAAAATATCATCAAACCGAAAGACTAAAAGATTAAATTTGCATTACTGAGCACTCTGCTGCTGTTGTGACCTGCCTGGGAAACTGAGGGAATAAAAAGATTTCATGGAAACTTTAAAAAAAAAATCTACTGTCTTTAAATCTCACAATGTTGGGGCTTGATTCATAGTGTCTTTATGCTGTTAGTTCTGGCATATGGCAGTTGTTTGGGAAAGCAAAGTTTGTAGGAGCTTGACAGACATTTCTTCGTGATGCATTGAGCCAGTAAGATCCCTGGTGAGTATCCAGATTCTAACAGAGCTGCACATGTCTGTTCTTGTGACTGTAAGAGATGGAAGTTTTTCCTGTTTGGGTTCCTCTTTCTCTAGTTCACTCAGTCACTTAAAAATAAAAACTGCAAGCTTCTTCTGTGTATCCTGCTTTCTTAAGCAGAAGATTTTATGCTAATCTGCTCCCTCCCCCCAATAACTGAGGACTGTTTTTATTTTAAATTAAGACAAACACACATGCATATTGCACTGAGTTTATCCATTCTGCTAGGATCTAGTAGTTCAATGCACTGAAAAATCTCATACAGCTCAAGCTAGAAGGTTTAACAGGGGATTTTCCCAATTCTTCTTGAAACTCTTAACAAAAATAGATTTTGAACTTGGTTATGTTTCAGATAATTATATCACCATTTCCCAGTATCCTGGGCCAAGATTTGCTTCTATTTATGTCTTTTTTACCATTTACCTCAATGGAAGTCTTATCTATTCCAAGTTAAGGAGCAGTGAGGGGAAAACTCCAAATAGTAAACATTGATTGAAGATTTTAGTAGGAAAAAGAAAATGAAAAATGGTGATGTAGGAAAAAAAAGAAAAAAACCCTTAATCTTTTGGGGGTGATATTCTTGGCTGCAAGGGAAGAGCAGCTTTTTTTTTTGCCTTTTTTTTTTTTCGTTTCTCTTTAACGAGCATGTTGCATGCAGAAGGAATAATGACTCATGGCCAGAAGTCCAAACGACTCTACGGCACTGTAGCCCTCCCTCTGTCAAAAAGCATTCACAACTAAAACTTTGCCTAAAATTAGTGACTTCAGAGTGCTTCTGAGCTCCCTGGTCAGGATATACACATACTTCTGATCCAGTATTTTTTTAATTGGAAATCCTCCCCCACCCATCCCCAGGAAAGTTAGATTATGTAATATAAATATACTGCTTATACTTATATACAGAGGATGCAGCTGATCTTCTTCAAAAGTGAAAATCCCCATGGATAGGTGAACCCAAACTGAGATCTTTGCTAACTGTCTAGATGATACTGCTGAGCTACAAACTGCTAACGTCAGAGGAAACCCCTTAACCAGATACTAGATTTGCTCATTACTTATACTTCAGATATTTTACTTGGTAGGTCCTTATTTTGTGAAAGAGGACAGGGAGCCTCAGGTAGCTGACCTGCCAGAGGAGAAGGAACAGAAGACAAATAGAAAAGACTGTGCTCACTTTTAAGGGCAAAACTGGGAATGTACTTCTGTACTGCTTGCCTTAAACTTGTGTAGGCTAACCTCTCCCACTGCTGTCAGCTGCAGAGAAAGGGATAGTTGCTACTGCTTCTAATATTCTCAGCAAGTATAGAGCAATATTTAGTTTCCAAAGAGCCTGTCACCCTGTCAGTGTGGGACTGTGTGGGCACACAGCTGTTGCTAATGAACAGGGAGGTTGGAAGCGGATGGTATCCAAATGTTAAATAAAGTGGCATGAAATGATAGAACTGGTAAAATACTCGTTTCCCCAAACCCTTCCCATCAAAACATTATCCTGCATCTCTGTGGCAAGGGGAAACCCATTTCTATTTAACAGATACATGAAATACCACACAGATAGACCAAAGACTGGACTTTCAGATTGCTCTACCAAGAGGAAGGAGCTTTGCCAAGTGAGTCAGCTACAAGTCAGCTACAACAAAATCAGGCTGCAGGCACTATGAATAGATCTGTAATTCATCAAGAAAACTCTCATAGTAGATATTATATTTAATAATAAGATTAATAAAGGCTTTTATTGCTTCCACTCAACTTCTATGGGAGAACTGGTGACATTATCTTATGAATGGAGAGCTCTGGAGCAGTGTCAGAGATGTTAAAAAAGATGGGTTTTCAATGAAGTCCTATAATGATCAAGTCATACAAACAAAAGCACCACCTGCGATTCTCAGGATCAATTTCCAATGCCTAGATTACCTGAAATGACAGCCGCCAAATGTCAGTATTTTTCATTCAGCTGCTCTATGATAGTCTTTTTGAGGAAAAGTTTTTAGGCCTGTTTCATACCTCATAGCTGTTACATTTCTAATAAGAATGGTTTAAGTACAGTATTTTGTTAACTCCCTGTGTTGACTGTTTTATTACTGAGTCTAATAAAACCAGTCAGTTTACCACAGCCTACAAATCTTGCCTAATATACTTCTTTCCATAACAAGACAGTTCAAGCAGTGCTGCTAAGGTAGAGGGAAGTAAGAACAGGTTGCCTTAAGCTGGGCAAGGGAACAGGAGATCTGGCTTATGGAGAAAATAACATCTCTCCCTGTGGCTACACTGGGATGTGGGCAGCCCTGCTGACAGTAGTGCTGCTTCTGAGGGGGCTCACGAGCATCAGTGACAGGCTATATTTCAGACCACAAGGCTGTGGATGGGGCGCTGCTCCTGTCTGGCCTGGGATCTCTCAACCCATTCCTTGACTTGTGCAGTGGGGGAGTGAAGGAGCTCCCACACCTTTTCCTTCTTTCTCTCCCTACTTGTGGCTGCTGTTATTCCTTCATTAAAGGTATAGGGATGTGTTAATGAAATTTAAAGTAAAATTAAAGTTCATGTGTAAATCTGAATTCTTGCCATTTATATATATACACACAGGAAAACATAGAAATTGAAATGCATTTTTGGTTATTGACTTTTTCTGGAATGAACTTGAACAAGTGACAATCTCCATTTCTTAAATCAAACACAAAAGCAAATGTGTAGGAGCAAAAAAGGTATCATCAGGTGAAGAACAGGGAATCTGTGAATGTTACAGCAAGTGCAAAATATGACTTTATGTTTTTTCCTGTGATTTACCAGTGTTATGTGATAAATATTTGATTTATACAATGGAAATCACAACAATGTATAGATCATAAATATCTCAAATGTAAAAAGTTCTGATTGATCATCTGGCTTCACTTTCCTACACCCACATACGCAGTCTCAGAACACGTAGTCCAAAGTCTGCATGTGTATCTGCGCGTGTGCGCCTGTGTATATGCTGTGTAATATCATCACAAACTGGCAGTATATGCTCACCATTATGTAGGAGCATGTATAACATGCTAGGAATGTTTCTGAGTCAAACCAGTGTGTTTAACAGGTGGAACATTTCTAGAATTAGGAGGAGCTTCAGGATTACAATATTTTCTCGAATTTTAAACTCAAAATACTCTTAAGTGATTTCCTATGTCTTCTTTAAGTATGTAAGTATCATGGGAAGCTTGATGTTTAATGGATGAAATTCAAAATATGTGATTGATGGGCCATTTAGCAACTCCAGTTAGACATAAATAGAATCTCTCAGTATTTATATGTGTATATACCCTGAGCTTGAGTCTCATCCTATAAAACTGAGGTAGAAAGAAATGCAATACCTAGATAATTAGTAAATTTGATTAATGACTTATATTATAAACATGTATTTTATGAATGGCTTATTGGCAGTTTAATGAGTTACAATATATTTTCATGAAGACTGCTATAATACTACTGTTTTGTTTAAACCACTCGTAGCACACACTGGCTTGTTTACAAATGTACAAATGAAGTGGGAATGTGCCATTCTAGTTTTGAAACCTGAGTTATTGTCTGATTAAATTGCCTTTGTACAAAAGTATCCAAAAACGTTTTTAGACATCTGTACAATGGTCATGTCCAACAGTATGATTTTTTGCATTCACATATCTGATTCCTATGTAGGTCTGAGATCAATTAACTTTCTGTTGGCTTAAAAAACAAACAAGCAAGCAAACAAAAAATCCCTAAAAACTAACTGAGGTTAGATTGCCTTGTTTTTAGATTTTTCCCCTTCCCCATATGACAATTAGATTTTCTATATGTTCATGTTTGTATCTCTCTGAGAAAGAGAGATGTGTCTGGTATTTAGTAACATTTGCCTATATAGCTGTTTTGCAAACTCTGTCCAGATTCACATGCTATAGTATTTAGTTTTATTGCAGGAATGATGATCTAAAACTTTAAAATAGGCAAGGTTTGTAAAGAAGGAAAATATCTTATATTGGAAGAAGTGATTGAAGTTGAAAAATGAGACAAAATTTTGGCCAAACACACTTTTCTTTGGAACTTCTGGATGTAACAAAATTTCACTTTCTGTTTCTGCCTCTGTCTCTCTTTCCAAATTTTGACTCACACCGTTAAACATTTAATTTCAATGGATCTCCACATTGGCTCCTGGGATCTACTTACTTGCAACAGCTTACAATATTAGCGTGTCATTTAAGAAAAACAAAAAGACAGAATAATTTCTCAGTTCTCAAGTTTTCTTTCAACATGTAAAGGCCTAATGACAATAAAATCAGTTCCTCTACATTAAGAACTCAAATATGTGTGTGCATGTGCTAGATGACATTTTTAACAAAAATGCAATACTTGGGAATAAAAATATGCAACTTATTAGTTAATAATCTGAAAAAAAGGTTTCTCTCTTTCATCTCTCACTTAAGTTGAGCTCTATTCCTCTCAAGGCAGGGCATATAAAAATATTGGGTAAATAAACTGGTATGCACTTTCTGAGCTCTGAATGAAAGCATACATTTCTAACAATGGTAGGCTCCTAAAGTTAACAGATCTAAATACCATAAAAAAAAAAAAAAAAGAAAAACTGAATTAGTCAGACCTGCAGAGATAATTTCTTAAATACTAGGCAGCAAAATAAATGCCCTGAACAGACCAGGATGTCTACTGGCAAGCAGAAATCACTGGCATATTTCCCAGATAGAAAGCTATATACAGAAAAAAACAAGAAGGGTTTAATCCTTTAATCAAGCTCAACTTTGAATGTGGACCTAGAATACAAAAACTTAACACTGCTTTAAGAACTCTAATCAAATATAGAAGAAATGGTGCGAGCCTATTTTAAAGCTAAAATGACTTTCTTGTCTGGAAACTGGAAATGAAGATGATCTTTAGTATCCAAGTGTCAATGAAATGTAAGTGCCCACCAGATTGCTGGCCCACCCATAGATTATTAATGCACAATTAATCTACTAGGGCAACTGTAGAGTGTCATTTAGCTTCAGAGCCCATAAGTATAAAACAGCAACACACTGTGAAATTAATGGTAACACTTAAAGGTCCCATTGTTATTAATTCATTTGACATTCACTGTAATCACACTGGTCTTTAATGAATTCATTTGGCATGTGAATATTGCATGTACTTTCAAATGCGTTCCAGTGCAAATCAGTGTTAATTGATGTCCTGAATTGAAAGAGTTTCTCTCTCTCTCTCTCACTTTTTTTAGCCTACCACACTTTTTGTTAAGGGTCTTTTCCCCAGCACAGTTTATACATGGCATAGGCAAGCACAAGCTCTTATAATAATTACTATTACTATGGATGTCAATATAACATACAAATATGACCTAGGGATCATATGGTTACTGAAGCTCTGCAGTAACTTGTTCTAAGGCAATAAACTCTGAACACCACAGAACTTCAGTAACCTCCTAGTACCACATATCCTATGAATATTTTCAGTTTAGTGTTCTCCACAAATTGCCTGTGAACATCTTTGGCTTATATGAAAAGGACTGCGGCCATTGGTTGTCACCTTACCCAGTTCAGTTTTATAGCAGGAACTGTCTACATCTATCCTTGCTCTTCCTGCACTCAGTGAGTACAGCTGTGCGTGTGGAAAATGTCTGTATTTGTGCCAATGGAAATTGTCTCCTTCACTTATATATAAGCACTGCTTCCAAGAACTGTGGGGTGCTGAGAAATGCCTCTTTATGTCACATGCAAGCAGTTAATCTGAAAAGATTTAACACATGGGTGGTGCAACAATTCCAACTCAGAAGCTTGCCCTAGATAAAATACTCCAAACTGGAAAATCCGTCATGCCAATAAAATAGCGTTATTGTTATAATTTATAAACTTCCTGACTTACTTCCTTAGCTATCTACTAACAATCTTCATTATGTTCTTGTTTCCCAGGAAATTAAGGGAGTCTCAGGTGGGCCAAAGGAGTCCCTGATGTCAAACCACTTCCTAGGAGGAACTTTAAACACTTCTTATGGCCAGTGCATAGTATATCCAGGGATCTTTCTAGTCATGTCTTTAAATTAGAAGAATATATGACTATGGTATCTGGCATCACACTTACGGGAAATTTGGTAGCCATTCTTAAAAACGGCACACAAAACAATAAAAATGTGTATTTAGAATGTCCCAGATGTAATTACTCTTAAAGGTAACATCAACAGCAATATGTAAATACTATTCTTGTATTAAAGTACAGGTAAACTAAATCAAAGCACATAGAATAGACATGTACTTACTGAAAAATGCCTAAAAAGTTTTGGTGCCACTAATTTTTGGTTGTCTCAGAGGGCTTGCATTGATTTTCAAGAGATGTGAAATTAATATTTTTTCCAATTCCAGACCTTCTTGTGTCTCAACAATCAAAATCAAGGTACCCCAAATTAGTCAGTTTTGAGAACTGTGACATAAGAAACCATTTCAAGCATCCCTACTTGGGTTGAAAAATAATTAAACAGAGAAGAGGTCCCACTGATTTAATTTGTTATCTCAATTCACTATCTGCTGGGCAATATACTTAAAATGCACTTCTTAAATTTTCAACTAATGTTTCCCATAAAAAGTTTCTAATTTTTCTTTTGTCTTTTAGGTGAAAGCTAGAGAAGATTATTTAAATGTAAACAACACAGTACACCATTTTTGTGGTACTGAGTAACTCAGGGGATGCAGAATTTTGTAAAAAAAGGAAATAATCTTGTAATTACTTCACAGAAATAGTGTCTACTAGACTCTCACTGCTGACATGCAAGACTTTTCTGAGATTTGGTTGCCAAGGAAGGCCCAATGAATAAAACTATTTTAAGAACGGAGATAGACACATCAATCAGAACCACAAATCAAGAGTGTCTGTCCATGCAGTACCGATTAAAGTTAATAAGTATTTGCCTTCCCTCACTTTCTTTAACACATTCAGAATGATGAACATACTGTAAACGGAAATGCATGATGGCTGACTCTTCATCACTTGTCATTAATATCCTGGAGGTAAAGAACATGTCTTGAGGACTAACTATATGTTATTCTATTTGGCATTACCTTATTTGAACAATGACTGAGTTCTGGTCCTCTCTAGTTCAAAACTTTCAGTCATCATTTTCTTAATGACCTTTGAGGAAAGAACTTAACATTTTAACAAGCTAGCACTTTCCCATTGTTAAAGTTCCTTCCCAAAAAACCACAAAATAGACAGCCTTGTTTCACATCATCATTAAGCAGCAATACATATAATTAGGTTTGTCAGGTACCTTCCATTCTCTGAAGTAGGCAACTGAAATCTTAAGGGGTGTGCCAGTGAATTTTTGTCATTGACCCTTTGAAAACTGCACTAATTTGGACATGTTACTAGTCTCTGGGAATTTCAGTTTGCATAAGGTTACTAGAGACCTGCTAAGAATTTAGCAGCTGAATCATCCGAAGACTGTATAGACCAAGAATGTTTTGGCCCAACACTGGAAGAGCTGGACAGGACCTTCTGTGTAGTTGGTTGCTTTTCTAACTAGTTAGGGTTGTTCTAGGACCAGGTATGAAGAAGGAAAATTGTCTCATTAGCTCTTGGAGGGAGAGGAAAAAGCTAAGGAAACAGTCTGGCATACAGAGGAATCAAAAGGACTCATTATCTCTGCAAAAATCACACTGTGCCAAGTGGGCTGGTTTGAGGACTAAAATCCCTAATCCTGCAAGTGTTTTCACACTGCTTCCCAACTAGCTTTTACATTGCCAGAATATAGGACATGTGTAGACCTCTTTGGTGTGTCCTCACCATTACTATAAATCCACATTTCCTTTATAGCAGTGTCCTTTCTTGTCTGTCTGGAACTGGCTTTGCAATCTCACTGCCAGGGTAGATGGGACATCCTTGTTACAGTGTGCAGATGGCTTGGACTCGCCTATATTGCAAACAGATGACGAATGTTGGTGCAGGCGTAAATTTGGTGTGCTAATGAGTTTGCTTAAAGTTCTTGCCTGAGTGACAGGATAATATTTCTACACTGTAGATGTGAAAAGGTTTTGGGATGGAGCGGAAGCATGCTCCAGGCATAATATATGCTACAGACGCACATCTTCAACACACAGGATTTACAGCACTCTGAAAATGAGTAACAGCTGTGTAATAAATAGGACTTTTGACTCATTTTGTGCAAAAGATGGGTAAACAATGTTTACTGAAAGGGTTTCTACAAAACTTTCTACTCTTTCTTAATTAATAATTGAAACAAGAAACAACATCCTGACTTCTCAGAATCTTGAGTGATCAAAATATGAACTTCCCAAAATGTGAAATCTGTACAAAATATAAAACTTCACAGATATTGACAGTTATTTACATCAAGAAATCAAGCAAACATGATAATACTATTTAAGCAACACAGCATGGTGATACTCTCAGCCATTCTCCAAATTGAAATGGAAAGATGGTCACAGATTAACGAGATTATAAAATGAATTTAGCAAGCTCATTGTTATCTGAATGTTTATCAGAAACCTCTGAGGTTTTAAGAATTGCATACCTCTGGGAGTGCACAAAGTATTCTACATGAAAAAGATATTGGCTTTGCTATCTTTGGAGAAAGGTGGATGAAGAAATCGGATCCTTCAATGGCAGAAATCTTCCTGGCTCAGCTGTTAGGAGAATCCTGCCATGCATAGACAACATTTTTCAAGTATGATTATGCTCATGAAATTTTTGCTGCACCTTAACCTGAACCACAAAATAACCACTTTAGGTGTACAGACAGCATAGCATGCAGAGATTCAAATCAGCACAGGTGCAATAAAAACCCCAGGTATTTTCAACATTAGGTCCACTGTCCGCTTCTCATGTCTGCTTAATTAAACCCAGAAAACATGTATTTTGAATGGTGGAAAGGCTGTTTATATAATCACAAATTGCCTAAGAATTATTAGGTATTTGCACTGTGTTAACATCCAGCTATTTCAACAATACAAAGGGCTCCACTTTACATGTATTGCACTTTTCTGTAGTTAGCTGCTGTTTCTATCCCAAAGAGCTAAAAATCCAAATCTGAATACAGAAAACAGGAAGGACAAATGGCAAGAAGCAGCAAGTAGAAATATCCCCATTTAACAGATGAAAGACCAAGGCACTATGAGATAAAAATGACTTGCTTAGAGTTACACTGTATGTCTGTGGCGATACTTCAGTATTTAAAAGTTTTCAGACAGAGACAGTGACAGAGCATAAAACTAGTATAAATAGTAAAAAGAACGCACAGATTTTTTATAATTAAGTACAGCATACAGTGCTGTCAAGGTTTCTTCCCATTGGAGACCAAATGAACAGTTCCAGATTTCTTTGCAGATTCATGTCGATTTGAACAGTGCAGTATCTTGGCAGTACAAACAACTACTAGATGCAATTAGAACACAAATGGAGAGGGAACATTTCCAAAGTAATGATGAAAATAGTCTATTCCCTCTTCAAAATTGAGTTTCCATGAAGACAGAATTTCAATATTGTCAAATGGGACAATTTTCACAAAATAGTTGACACTAGTCTATAATATTCAGGCTTTCTCAGTTACCCACACTGAGTCATCCAGCTCCTTACTGTTGCAATACCCTTGCTCTCTCCTTTGCTGTAATACTATACTGATTTCTACATCTTCCTTCTTACCTTCCTCCTTACAAGCAAATTGTTCTCCTCCTCCTCCCTATTCCTCTCCACAAACCCCAGTGCTATTTGCAATCCCTCTTCCAAAATACCAGAAAAAGGCACAGAGGTTGCTTCGCCAGAAAACCAGGAAAGTGGATAAACACCACATATGAGTAAAATAAAAGTTTTTCTCCTGTGCACAGGTAATCCTATTATGTTTTCTGCCAGTGTGGGCCAGGAGCCCAACACAGTGTGGATGGTCAGCCAAGCAGGCAGGAGACCCTCACAGCTCCTTGGCCTTCAGAGAACCAAAGCAGGCGTGTATCTCCTCAGCTGCTAGGAGAAAAACTGGTTTTCAGACTGGAGCTGAGCACAAGTCTGAATAGCTTTTCTTATGGAAACAAATGTGCGAGGTGTATATCAGATAACCTTAGGATCTGCAAATGTTCTGTAATTTAATGACCTACTTGCTCAGCTCTGCAAAATACAGTTCCCTTTCAACAGGTGAAGTGGTTATCATTGGCCCTTTAATAAAGTAATCATTTCAGAAAAGATCACGTTAAGACTTTAGACCTGTTATTAACTCCTTAAAATTATTTTAGTTCGATACTATTTTTTTTTCTCTTAATAACTGTGGCAGGAGGAATATTTCCATTTTTTAGTATTACACCATGCTGGTTTAAATAATTTGCAAATAGGAGGATTACAATCTTGAACAGGGAACTATTGACTATTCTGACTTATAGCTTAAAACAGACTTTAAAGATTCAAGTGAGACAAATATCTTCCATGATTACTGAAGAGGTCCTGTTGTTTTCCAAAGTTTAACCAGCTTCACCTTAGGCAAAACACGTGAGATAAAGTTGAGAAGCAGGTAAACTGTCTAGAGTTTGTAAAAATTATTACATATTATTTCCACACACCCCTGTATTATGGTAATAAGAAGGTGTTATACAACTGAAGAATAGTTGATAAAAGAACAAGAAAAAAATCCTTTTGCACAGAGTTTGGATGTTTGACATAGAGACAGTGGATAATAATAAATTACTAATTGTTTTTACTCCAGCTTTATTAAAAGCATATCTAGAATGTTTTTAGTACTCTCTTGGGAGGAATGATTTCAGCAATGTTTTATTGTAAAAATAAGTTCTTAGGATTTCACTGTGTGAACCAAAATTCTTCATTAAATTTTAAATACTACAATGTCTTTTCAGCCATTATGCCACTATAAGAGCAAAGGTACTGGAAATGTATGGGAATATCTAAATATACATACATATATATGTATATATATCTGGTGGGAATTTATGGAAAATGTGAAAGATGACTGCTGGAAAAAGCAGCTGACTATTAGCATAAACTGTACAGTGAGCTGCTCTGCAATATTTCTACTTTTTTTTGCTATTACGTGAGTTGAACTTTCAAGCATGCTGATTCTGCCTTGGGCAGAAGTGGCACAAATTTAAAAATGGAGGGTAAAGCACTCTTATCATTTAATCACATTTCTTTCTGGTGCCACTGAAGTGAAAATCCTATGATCTTGTGGCAAGCTTTACACTATTTAACTTAATCTAAGGTTGGGAAAGCACCTATTATGTTTTAAGATAGAGAAACTGTTACACTCTCTTTGTCTTTGACTTGCCGCATGCAAATACAAGTGGAAAATTCTTGTATTAGAAAAGAAAGAGAATTGCCTAATTATAGATGAAAACTATCACAAGCCAGGAATTATATATCCATATTCTCTTAACCTATCATATCACATTTGCTTTCATTCTCCTATCACACTGATGTGTACTTTTGTGGGAAAGACTGGCAGTAGCAGAAGGGCATGTTAGTTTTATTATAATGTTTGTTACTGTAATGATATTTCATGACAACAAAATGATCCATTTATAAAGGAAAAAATCCCTTCTCCAGTCACAGAACATTGTTCTTGAGAATGCCAACAATATTATGACATCAAGGGCACATCGCATCACAGACAGTAGTAAGATTCTAAGTCACAACACATAAAATCCCCCAAACCTTGCATAATAAGGCTGTATATTTTTGAAGGCCAGAAAATGAAGGTTACTGCAGGATACCCCATTAGAAAACTGCAAAATGGCAGAACAAAAAAGAATATTTTTTTGGGGAAAAAAAAACCCCAACCCAATTTTAAATTTGCATACTTCCATTCCATTAAGAGTTTCAAATAAAATTGGATTGCAATTTATTAAAATTTAGCTCAAATGCAAACTGAAGTGAACAGCACTGGCATCTCAGGTTCTTGACGATCTAAACACTTTGAAAATTGTAACACAGCAGTGTCTAAAAGGGCCATTTTTTCCTTATTCTTTCCACAGTGTTCTGTTCCTACAGGATCTAGGGTTTGTAAATAAGCTGGATAATACCAAGGAAATTCTCCTGGTACACCAATAATATAGGAATGGCATAAATCACACTGTCTCACCTGTCAGA
Organism: Aptenodytes patagonicus; assembly: GCF_965638725.1. NCBI lineage: Eukaryota > Metazoa > Chordata > Aves > Sphenisciformes > Spheniscidae > Aptenodytes > Aptenodytes patagonicus. Next base: position 38,899,230 of record NC_134952.1, read on the forward strand.
CTTCAGTATAGCTTTGGTGGCTGCTCATACCTAGCTTGAAACTTTACAATAGGTTGGGGATGAAGTTCTTTGGGTTTGCTTATTTAATTGCATTTTTAAATTAATTTTAATTTTATATAGAACAGCTGCATACATTCAGTGACACAAAGTCAAGCCAATAGCTAGGGCACTCATCTGCAGTCAGTCTACATTCATTCAGCAGCAGGAACAAAAGCAACAGGTAAAGTCAAAAGCAACTGACACCAGCAAATTCTGGAGCCAGAGTATTCATCTGGAATGAGTAGATATCTATTCAGATCTCTTCTGAGCCGGAAAAGAAGGAAATTGAATCAGTTTTCCAAAATGTGAGTGAGCAACCTGATGATCAGACCACAGAGGAAAAAAACGTAGTAAACTGAAGTGCCTTCCTTTTCCTTGCTGGTTTTTTGAATTGTGCATTACATGTTTGAAAGTATCCCAAGAGGAATAGGGCCATTTTGTTTTAGGAAGAGTAAGTTGTTTTGCTAGTTTCCAACCAATTTTTAATTTCTATTAAAAAGTACTTCTGTTTCAGTTCAGACTGGTTTTATAGGAAAAAAATGGGCACTCCTAAGCCCTAAAGTCTGACAGAAAGCAGGGTAACACAACCCTTAAATGTCACATAATATCACATTTCCCTTCCTTTCAACCTGTATTGGGCTGCAATTAACCTTTCAAAACCACAGAGCATGTTGTCATGGCATGAATTGTGGAAAGTCATGGAGAGTCATGGCATGAATCTGGCTTTTTCTGAGGTGGGAAATCACAAACATTTCTTATGCTGGTTCAAATAATCTTTTTGTCTGCTATATATAGACAAAAATTTCATTACAGAGTGAGCATATAACTTGAAATATTGAGAACTTGAGAAGCATATATTTAATTTTTACTTTGTGTCTCTATTTATCCATTTTGTAATGACACAATGATCCGTTGTTTCTGAAAGAATTTACTGTGTACCCTGACAAAAGTGGCTGTATTCTCCATTCCAGTAAAACTGGAGACTGAAGAAACAAAAAATGCCTTTAAACAACCTCTGTGCTCTCTTGTCCTGAAAGCCAGACTATCACTTTGGCCATCTGCCAAAATTCAGCAAAATTTTGAGCACCTTGTGGTAAATGAAAGTTATCTTCAACTGCCAGTGTTTCCTAGAAAGGCATATTCCAGAAGTTAAGGATCATTAGGACACAGAAATCCTCCAGTTAACTTATTTTTCTTGGGAATATTCCTCAGATCAGCCTATGGAGATGTTGGTAACGCGGCTTCTAATTTGGCAGTTCTATGCAGGAAAACCAAAAGAGGTTGAATGTGCCGAGTCTACTGCTACAAACCGCTAGGCATTACCCACAATACTTTCATTATGTTTTAACTGGGTAGAAGAATGAGAGAGTAACAAATATGGCAAGTTTCCATGCTGAAATCATACTTATTGTACTGACTAATGAAGCTGCTTTTGCTGATAAGCTGTGCTGACTCATCAAAACTAGTAACCATTGGCAAAAGCAGTGTAGGTGGAGGGTGATTCTAGGACTCTTTAAATGTCTTCTGCCTAAGTCTTCCTTTTCTAGAAAAAATATATCACAGAGGATGACTGTTGGGAAAACAGGGCTGAGAGAGAATATATTTAAAGATGGAACTGGTGACTTTTCTGATGTTAGTCTCCATGCGCATAATTAAGTTTCACTACATTATTTGGGCTTTTCCAGTGCTGCTTCATCTCTATTTTATTTTGCAGTTTTGTGTACCTGATTACAGACACAGTATCTCCTTTCCCTTCCCTGCCTTTACTCGTTTCACATGTAGCACAGTACTCTACTTGACATGGGTTAAAATTCTTCAGGTGCTGTATTACTTTTCCTTTCTTTGAAAAAAACCCCCGACCCTTTCCTTGAAATAGCAAGATTTGAAACTAATCTGCTTGTTACAGTTGTGATTTTGACCTGCCTAATAAGCTGCACATTGACTTCTAGCTTTGAGAACTGGTTTTGATGGTGATGTGTGTCATTCTGCTGTAATGCTAATTCAGGCAGAAGCCATTTATCATTTCTGAATATAGAAAGTGTTCGGTGTGACACGGTGCAGGCTTATTCATAAAATGATAAAGATCAAGAGAAGCAGTGTAGCTTAGCCTATAAGGACCAAGACCAGGACCAAAACATCTACTTTCTATTCTTGCTTTACTCAATGACTACAGGAAAGTCAATTGTTTTCATGTATTTTGATGGCTACTTGCTGATTAAAAGAATAAAGTAGAGATTAGGTATTAATTATTTTTAGAATAAATACTGAGGTAGGTCAATACCTGTTCTCTTGTACCTGTGATTTACTTATGTATTTTTCTTCGCCAGCAGGCAAAAAAGGCAATGATGAAATAAACTTTTTTTCCCCTCCTTACTAGAACAGACAAAATACCCCAACAGTGTATCAGCAGATTCCTCAGCTCCATGGCTTTTGTGAAAAATCTCACATGGGAATACTACTATGTCCAAACTTAGGAACATGGAATGACCTGAAAAGCCATGACCGGGATAACAGACAGGTTAAAAAACCTCCAGGTCAGACACCAAAAAGAAAATTCTGTTACTTTTGAAAAAAACATTATCTTTGAAATTAAGTAAAATAATTAAAAGTTTTAGTAAAACACATGGAGTTTAGTTGAATTCTGTAAGTTTGTTTTTCAGAAATATATTGAAATTGAATTTCATACCAGGCCTTGCTCAGCACAATGGCAGCTCAGCAGAAATGTTGTCCAAACAGAATTGTTAAAAGGTCTTATCATGGACAAGTGTAGTTCCTGGAACAGAACAAAAATAGGGATTTTACATCTCTGATTGCCAGCCTCACTGCTTCTATTATGTTACATTGTATGAAATCAGTTAGAGAAGTTAGGTGCTTCAGATTGCTACAGACTGCCTGTGAAACTGGAAAAAAAATATTGTCTCTCTGTGCCTCAGTATCATACCTGTAGACTACTTCATGGCTGTGCTGTGAGTATTAAGTTATTGCTATACTTATCTTGCTTCACTTTATTATTATAAAGCGTATTTCAGACCATTACTTTGGAAAAATTCATTGTTTTATTTGATCATTGTCTTGTTACCAAGTGTTAGAAAAAAGTGTAATTTTCTGTAGGGATATGTCTCTCAGATTACATTCCTACTCTCTTTTCTTTTTTTGGTCCCAGAAAACATACAATTTTGCAAACTATCACAGTTCTTTTTTCACACCTGCTGCAATAGCTCACACAGCCTCACCACTGACTGAGCTAGGTCCTAATGGTATTTCACTGCATGCACAGAAAATAGGAAGGGAACGGATGGAGTTCAGGCTAGCTCCTGATCTTCAGTTACCTTCACCTTACATTATCTCTTTTTACCTACACCTCCCCTGTCCCCCGAATGCACAGTTCTTGGACAGAGCATGCAGTACCAGCAGACATATCTGTCCTCTTGTTACCGGAACTGAGAAGAAGGGAAGTGAATGAACAAGCAGGATTACTGGGTCAGTTTCCCAGATGCGGAAATTCTCCAGTCCCATAAAATAGGCCGTTAAGGCCCTCCTTAAAAAAAAGCCAAGGAATGCCATATTTATGGGCCCTTATTTAACCTTAGTTTGGTCTCTATGTATATGCAATATAGTATAGTAGTGCTTGGCTGAATGATCTCTTCTGCTTTCCCCACAAAATCAAGTGTAGGGTGCAAATTGGTGATGAATTCAGGTTGATTAGGCAAATATAAAGTAGAATCATAATTACTGAGATCCATGATGACCTTCTAGTGATCCTCTAGGGATATAAAATTTATGGCTTACTAAAAATTTGCATATTAGGAGTACCTACTACAAAATACTTTATATTTACCAGAGGCATACACGTGGGCAGCAAGGCAAAAAGCTATAATGCCACTGCTGCTCCAGGATGGTTTGCTAACCAGTAAAAGAGGGGTAAACTTACCAGCAAGGGCTTTGAGATAAGTGTGTACTGACATGTTGCTGACGAACTGTAATTTGTTCCAATGGCTATACATCAAGCCAAAATGTTAACGGCAGTTCTGGAGAATAACAGAGTCACTTCCAGCTTGTGACTTGGTGTCCATGCTGTACCAAGCCATGATAACAAAAGGGGGAGGAATAGGAAGAAAGAAACACCTGCTGTTACTGTAATTCATTCTTTCTAAATCTGCAAACTTACGGGATTGATGTAGATTGAGATATTTTATGGAACTGGAGAAATACAATATCTGCTTACTACATTTGAGTATTTTGTAAATGAAAATATCATTTTCTGTGTATAAAATGGATGTTTACACTCATTTTCTGTCATGTATCTGTTCAGTTATGAATACAGACATATTGGGTTTTATAGTTAGGTTTTTTCTTTATTTCAGCTTCAAGAGGACACCTTCAATATGTAGTCATACGTATTATTTCAAATTTCATCTCCTGGGGAAAATTTCCATGAAGAAAATCTCACTGAATTCTTTTTTTTTTTTTAACTCTTTAAATCAATATTTACCAAGGTAGGTAGTAATTTCCAGGATACCTAGCATGCCTTTACCTGAATTCAGGCAGGGGTAGGCAATTGCTTTTATTACTGCCTTTTTCTGTTATCCTTTTCAAAGACTGAGAAATTAGTTCATCTGTAGGGCTACATGCTCTTTTAAAAAATAGTTCTGATCTCTATATAGTAATGTAATTTAAATTAGTACCTAATTCTCTAAAGTCCACAATTTAGGACAGCGCAGAATCTACTGCAGCAACTAATTAAACACTTACTGTAAGGTTAAGTTTTTCATTAAATCAATAGGCCCCTAGTGTCAGTTACAAAGCCCTAATTACTATGCTGTAAATTTAGATTGAATTTGAATTAAGGACTGATTTCAATCTAACCACAGCATGTAAATATTGTAAATTACCAGAATTACAGTTCAATAAAATTGAATGGATTTCACTTTAGATAAACTAAATGCAAATGAGCCTAAGAAAAAAACCCTGCAGAAATTTCCCAAACATCTGCACAAGAGTGGGTATAGTATACTGCTTTGGCAAAGAGCATGTCAGAACTTCAAGATGCTGCCACCGTTTACTCTAACATGTTTTAAATATTTCATTATCTCTTCTGAAAATGAATAAATTTAATCTCTCCCAAGTGATCAAGTAAAATGATGGCTAATGTGCCCACTTACTGTGTTGCTTTAGTTTGATGACTGTATTGTTGTGCTAAAGCACAGTATGAAATCAGGTTATCAGGTTATAACTGGCAGGGATAAAAAAAAAGCAGTGCTGGGAAACACAAAACAACCCGTTTTCAAGGCATGAATCATGCACTTTGAAGATTCAAAAAAAGTGTAAAAATTACAGACAATAGCACTCCAATCAAACAAGTGCAAAATTGAAAATAATTGGGAGTTTGTGGACTTTCATTCAGCTTCAAACAAACACTGTATCCACAGGACATTAATAAAATTGGGGAAATGGGTGATATGCTAGCTTACACAGAAAAGGAAAAAATCAAAAAATGCCTATATTGAGGGTTACACATACAATTATTATGAGCTTTCTACTCACCTGCTTACATTATTCCAATATACAGCACTAAAAACTATATTAGTAGCCTTAAGATGTCCTTAAAAACTTCATGAAAACAATGTCTAATTTTTTACCCTTTGCTCTTCATTAATACAGTTAACTCAGCAGAATAATAAAAGTTGATTGAAAAATAAAAAAAAAATTAATATTGTCATGAAGGCTCAGAAAGGGCGTAGATTAAGGAAATGAATGATAATTTTTGTGATTTTGTGCTTGACAGATGTGGAACATAAACTCAAAACTAGAAAAGAACAAAGGGGTATTCTCATTTCTACCAGAAATACAATTATGCCACCTGATTCTTTACTACAGTTACAGTTTTGTTTCTTTTTTCAGAACACATTTTATGGGGTCTTCGATTTGTTCACGCCTCACAAAGTTAAACAGTACCAATGTAGTTTGCAGGCACATGCTGTGTGTCTGATAATATACAAGCTGACAGCACCACACTTTCTAAAACTCTTATTTCCTGCGAGTGTTAAAATTATATCTCAAACTACAGAGAAGTGTTTTAATGACTTCATATCATCAAGAAAGGTAATAATACTTTAGCTCAGCTTCAGCAGCTGAGCATGGTAGCCAAAGGTAGTAAGTAATTTACTACATTTGCCCTATGTAGACATTCCACATTAGAAAAATCAAACCATTCTCTGAAATGCTCATCTTACCAGCCCACTGGAATGTTAAATTACTGACTGCAAAGGAAATGATGTTTCACTGAAGTCTGGAGTTTTGCACAAGTGGGATGCATGGGTCAAGCTGCAGAAAAGCTACAAAGTAGATAAGAAAAAATGACTCGTGACACTTTCCAGATTAGAAAATATGGTATGTTTATACCACCTACAGCATGTATAGTGTATTGCTAAATGTAGGAAATACGGTAGAATGTATGAGGAGTAGTTTTATAATTGTCCTTCATGTCTCATAAGAGGCCCTTTTCATAACAGCTTTCCACCTTCATGTTGTACCCTAGCAGACAGGAGAAGATATGCCCTGTTGGGATTCTGCTGCTCTGGCTCCCTGGCTGTAAAGCACACCATGCCTACTCTTAAGGCTAGGAGAACCATCTCTTCTCACAGGACTCTGCTTGAGCAAGGGTAAGCGGGAAATATTAATGACTGATGAAATAAATGGTTACCTGTTCAAATTCACAGAAGTAATAGATGGCATGACTTGGGTTTTACTCTCTAAACTGCAAATGACTTCACATTTCCAGTTCGGAATTTAGGTGAAGTTAGGAAGTTACAGAAGTTTCTGGGACACAGTTGTTCTGTTTGAAAGAATTTATTTGTGTTCTGTAAAATTTGTTTTCCATGAAAAAAGTATGGTTAAACAGTCTGATTAGCTAACAACTAATGAAATGGCCATGCTATAGGCTCGTACTTTGACAACTGATCAGTGTTTTAATGTAAAAAAAGATTTTGAAAACAGTCTTCTGGTGAAATGGGAGACTTCTTTCAGACAGCAAATTTTAGCTAAGATTTGAATTTTAATCTTGCACAGTTTAAAGTTTAATGGCAGTTCTCAATCAGCTTGTTAACAAGTCTCAGCCTCTTGTGAAAATGCTCTGCCACTTTGCATGGTGAAAAATTTATGATTTTATCCTGTCTTATGGAACAATGAAATTAAACTAAAAATTTTATTTTTGTTATTCTTCCTAAGGTTATAGCTGTTTGGAATTCCAGTGTTCAGATCTGTAATTCATCCAGTTAAATGGAAGGTTGGCTATTCCACACACAAGTTTCAGCTCATGTCTCTCTGAGTGATATGGGAAACATGTAATTGTAGTAAGTTTAGCAGTCAATGGTTTGGACCTATATATGCACAGTCATCAGGTCATATAGGGCATAGGCAAACATTTGTTCTCCTAAAATTATGCCCATATTTAATACATGGAAAAATGACTGCCTATGGAATGTTTGAAGTTTGCCTTTGTATTACTGTATGACATCCATGATACCTGGGTGTCAAATCATACAATTAGAATTGTACAGCCTAAATACCATGAAGATAAATTGTTTACAGCGTGTAGATTGCAGAACAGAAGCATGGAGTTAAAAAAGGGAATCAGTAACTGAAGACATTCTTAATGGTGTGAACCCTGGAGTGAAAATTTTGGGTTTCAAAGACTTTTCTGTGGGATGAATCACAGAACAGAATCTCAGAATAGTTCAGGTTGGAAGGGATCTCGGGAAGTCATCTAGCCCAATCCCCTACTCCAAAGTTATAATGTGTTTCCCAGGGCTTTGTCCAGTCCAGTTTTGAATATCTGTTCCACAGCTTAGCCCCTCCCACCTGGTGAAAAAAAAATCTTTACATCTGTTGGAACTTCCTTTGCTGCTGACCATTACCTCTTGTCCTTTTACTATGCATCTCTTAGATGCATCTCCATGTTCTCCACTATGATATAGCTGAAAACAGTAATGAGATCCTCTCTTAGCCTTCTCTTCTGCAAGCTGAGGAAACCCACTTTCCTCAGCTTCCCTCTGTACATCATACTCAGTTTGTTGTTCTCTCATGCAGCTGGGGGACAGAACTGGACACAAGTCCTGAATACAGAGGAATAATCACTTCCCTCAACCTGCTGGTTATGCTGCTCCCCAGTATGTGGTAAGCCTTCATTGCTACAAGGGCAATAACAAAACTAAAACCTTTGTTATCTGAGAAGCTGTGATTAATGGTCATTTATCTAGATGTGGAAAAAATGGCAAGGTAAGTGACAACAGCTTAAACCTGCTCTGTTTCATTTATCAAGCACATGATTTTAGTTAGCAGTGGCAATCAATCCCATAATTTTTTACTGCAGAAGTCCAGAATTTTTTTTTAGTACCCCATCATTAAAAATTGAAATATCTATTGCTAACAGGTAGTTCACAATTTTGTTTTGTTATTATAAAGTGAATTGTTCACATTCTATGAAAAAAATCTAGCTCCAAATATGAATCTTCCATGAACAGCGAGCATATAAAAATCCAGCTATTGTTACTGAAAATACTAGACAGCATGCTTGTACTGGCTTTGGAATGCTATTTGAAAATACCACTGTTTAAAAAAAAAAAAAGGAAACAAGCACCCAGCAGTCTGAGACAAAGATAGCAATAAAAATACCATTTTTGCAATATATTTTGTAGTAACAGCTACTATGGATTTGAAATAAAATCTACTTTAGGATAGGCATTAATTGAGCACGCAGACAACATGCACTGACGTTCTTTTCTGTCAGCTTTGGGTTATCTATGCATTTTAACATTTAACTTCACTGCATGTAAAATCCAGAAAAGTGTGCATAAAAATATACAAGGCATTACTTATTTATATGTAAAAGCTTTATTCTATTTTGTTATTTTAGATTAAATCCCATTTCAATTCTATTCTCTCAGGGAAGCACTAACAGTTTGAGCTCAGCGTGAAAGCCATCAAACACTTGAGCTGAAATTTAGATTGGGCAATTTTGCCTGGCGAAGTAGAAAAGGACATGTGGAATGGCAGAGAACAGAATGGCTTATGGAAAGGCAGATGTTTTAATAACTTGTTGTCTAGTGGGAGCCTCAAATATCTAAATTTAAACACTGCAATATATTAAAGGGCGTTGCTGTCAGGGAGGGTATACTCCTTCACCATAAGAATCAGTGTAAATGTGCATATTTAACGTGTGTGCAGACTTTAATACAACATTTATTTTACAATTGAAATTAGAATTAATTGGAAAGTGTTAAAAGAAATTATCTCAGGCTGCAAAATTTGGCTCAGATCTGCACTGCAAAATACAGCAGGCCAGAGCCTAGGGAATTTTCAGTCTAGATTTTTGACTTGGACCAGTCTCCCTGTGAGTGGGCTGATTAGATACTTGAGATCTCCTGCCTACTAAGATCCTTTTTGTTTCAACATATCAGTCTCCTGTTAATTCACACTGGGTTTTAAAGTATATTTATCCTTAAGCACATTGCTGGAAGTATGCAATGAATTTACCTAGGAAAATGTCCGGAGAGAAGCTAGAAAGCTCCTAGGTTAATTTCTTTACAGAACAAATCTCTCAGAGTGTCTGGAAATAGCGAGTTAACTCTAATTCACTCTGGCTGCATAATTTACAATCTGGCAGAATTAAGATGACTAGGGAAGAAAAATTTTATTAATAAGCTAGCTTCCCATATGTTCATGAACAACTGGGTCCTATTAAAGAATAATGAAGGCCTTGTCACTTGACTTTTGGAAATACGACACCAGTATTTATATACTGTTTGGTGACACAGAACTCCTAATTGACGTCACCTTTCACATTTGTCATGTCATATGCTGTCCCTGTTTTCTAGAAATATCAGACTATGTTTTACTTATGTATATGAAAACATGTTAGGTATACCAAGCAGAAATAGGAAATAAAAGCTATTTTAAAAAGATATCTAATATTGAGGGCTTTGTTTATGGTTTCTCAGATATGTGTATACACTAAATAAAAAGACAGATGGAAATGTTTCTGCAGATATGGTGACAAGTGAAATTGGGGGTAATATTTTATGAAAGTTAATGACATAGAGTATACTAGAATGATTTTAAAGGTCATTAGTTTAACTATAGATTTGACTTTGTAATAGTATTTACTTGATAGGAATTACCAGACAGATGCAATAAAAATCTGCATAAATAAAAACCAAATAAAGTCTTGCAAACTTTGTGTCTCTGCACATTTTCAGTGACATTTTTAATTCTGTTTTAGGGAGTGGATTGCCAGTTAGGGTAAGCAGGGCCTGTTGGTTAAAGGAGGAATGAAGACTGACTATGTAAGCTTAATGGAATTTTCTTACACAGAGATATCACTTCCGGACTAGGAAGTCCTTGAGCTAGATATTATTGCAGACTAAAAAGAAATGTATAGAGAAAATTTTCTCTTCCCCCCCCCTCTTTTTTTTTCTTCTCATTTTTTCCCATTTTTTTCAACTCTTATCTAGGTCTCTGGTATTGGCCACACAGAGACAGTATGTCAGGCTAGGTGGATTTCAGGTCTGGCCATTCATGTTCTTATAACCCAGTTTAAGAGCTTACACAGGAATCAAATGAGAAGGACAAAAAAGCAACACTGAGCTGGAGCAAAGAAAAGAGGGCAAGACCATAGGAGCTGAAAACCTGTGACCAGGTTGTACAAGCCTTACATAATCTATTAGAGACAATCCTTGAGGATTTATCTTGCTCTATTAGTAAGAAATCTGTAAAAACTGTGTATTACAAACAGGCCCTTCTCATGCCTTTGTTCAAGAGGACAGAGCAAACATGGTGCTCAATGTTTCTGTAAAATCTTTCTGTAAAAAGATCACAATCACTTTGTGCTGCATTGCTTACAATAGAGAAAGCAGCCTAGAATTGCTGCTTGCTGCTGAACAGCACACAGACTGCCGCTGAAAAAAAATTCTGCATCTCAAAGCGTCACTCCTTTTTCAAACCCTCTTTTGTTGGATGGGAGTCTAGCTGGCAAGATTACTTTCAATCCTCTTGTTTCAGGAAAAAGTCTAGCATTGTCAATCAATTAATAAAAAATTGAAAGAAGGAAATCTATGACAGGTATTCTGCAATAATAACAACCACAATTACAAGCACCTTAGTTAAACTAGCTCTGAAATAGTTAGGACTGCATTTGGGAGCTGCTTGAATAACATCTGCCCCACTTATCCTCCATTTCAATTTAATATTCGTAGTGCTAGTGTTGCCTATATCATCAATGTCAAAAACTAAAAAGTCTTATCTTCAACTTTCATTCCAATGCTTCAAAAGAGCTTTGAATTTGCATCTTACTCTAGGGAAGATGTAGTTTAAAAATATTTTTGCCCAGCTTGCTCCATTAATTTCTGAGGAAAATGCACCTACTGCTGTGAATATGACAGTTCTCAACCTTGGTGTTTTTACAGGATGTCCCTCCCCAGGGAACGACCAACACCATTCTGACTTACCCTGCTGGAACTGCACCTCCTGCTGGGTAATCAGCTACTGCAGCACTAAGGGGGAGACCTCGGTGTGATTAACTGAATGCCCCTTGTGAATGCTAAGGAAAAGGACAACAGCAAGTTTTCTAGGGGGAAAAAGTGCTTTCAGTAATCATCTATTTTCAATTCAAGCAGCTAATTTACAGTTGCATAGAGTTGCTCAATTACCAGCAGCACTTAGTATTTTATACATCTCAGTAAGCTTTAACTTAAAACAATATTCATCACACCTATCAAATATATTTTTCTCCCAATTATTCCTGTGAGTCAAGAACAAAATTCGTTTTGTAATGATTATCTGACTCAGGTAAAGCTGATTTTCTGTTACTCTAGGCCAAAGCCACTGACAAGGGCACAAAAAGGATTATTTTTCAGCAGTTTTCAGCTCAGCTAAATCAGCAGATAATGCCATCTATGATGCAGAGTGATCCTGACCTAAAGCCCTCCTCATTGTTAATGTTTCTCACATCTCAAATATGCCTCAGTGGCAAAAAAATATTCTATAGCCATCTTCTGAGCATCAAGAAAAATTATTCTTTTAGAATTCTTTGGATTTTTGCTTTTAGTCATTGGTCCCATCCAAAATTGCACTACCATATGAAGAAAATACATTTTATATAGTCAGTGGTGGTAATTTGGTGTATTGCTTTATTATATGCAGACCATCAAGTAAAGACTCTTTGTACTCCCATTAAAAATAGCAAAACCAAAACCAATATGCAAAACCCAGAAGTGACACAGGAAAGAAAACTACAGTTGCTCTGCCAAATAGCAAATTAACAAAATGTTCATTGTTATTGACTGCTACTCACATAAAAAGCAGTTTCTCCTCATCAGCAGCAGAAAAGCATGTGGACTTTCAACAGAAAATTTCATTTATAGTTGAACTTATTGTTTGAATTTTTATACCATGACATTTAAAGTGAATCATTCTTTGGTTTAAGAGATTTTCAGCCATTAGTTAAAAGGAAAACTAATTTCCTTTTTAGAAGTGTTAATCAATCATTTAGATACTTTTTGCATTCTATCCTTTTTATACTTAAATATGTATTTTAGTAATAGCATACCAGTGCCATGTAGCAGGGACATTCTCCATTTTGTCAAGTGTTCTCTTCAACCAAAAGCTGCATAATTGTAAATTTTCACATGATTTTTGATTGTGCTATATTATGGTGATTGTCATCAAAACCATCTGACAAACAGTGATGAACCTTGCAAGTGTCTCTCAGTCAGTGAAGAACTATCATTCTGTTTTGAACATGGGGAAGCTGAGATACATAGAAGTGTAAAGAGGTTTACAAGGTGTTCTGAGGCTGAGCTAAGACCAGAAAACAAACCTTTTTGTAATTCTGCTGGATGATTACTCTAATAAAGATAAACTGGATATAAACAGAAATGTTTAGTGTTACAGCATTTTAAAGTCATATGATTACTCCTTAAATGCAGGTATTTATTGTAAATAAGGCTTTAGACCTCAGTAGGGAGGCTTAACTGGAAGAGCCCCTTTCTCTTTGGTTGGTTATTTGTGGAAGGAGGAACTAGTTTTTAAAATGTCATGAGCTGCTGTCACACCTTTTGTTCTTTCACTAGGCAAAACAATCTACTGATGAATATGCTCCCATTCACTCAGTGAATCTACCTGCTAATGTGACTAGACCTTTAAAATCATCACCAATGAGGCTGGGAAGCTCAGGCCTGTATGAACGTGCAACTGACTGCTGCAGTTCTAACAATAAAGAGAATTAAGCTGTAACTGAGAGTTTTTAAGACCTATTTCTACAAGAAACAATGAAAAACTCTAGCAAGATTACTTTAAAGAGCTAGTGGGGGTTTTTTGACAAAATAATTTTCCTCAAGTAAAAAGGTGGTGCACCAGTCACCCGTTTACAGAGGCAAAGTTTTTTTATTTCTTGTATTATTGTTTATATAACACTCCAGCAGGATAGATATAGAGGTTGTGCAACAGGGGTTGGCTCTACACATGGGATATACTTTGCAAAAAACAAATACGGAAGGATTCTGTCAAACCTTCATGATAATGGATGTTATAAAAATATGGTATAGTTCTTAGAATAAAGAACTGTGGAAATATCCTCAAAGGTGTGTAAGCCATAAACACACTATCAAAACTAACTGAATAACATCCAAGGAGTTGCCCAATGGAAAGATTTTCACCAGACTAAAACAGATGTGTTATAAACAATGTGTGACTTCACTGGAGTCGGGAAGAGATATCTTTTTAATACAACAGATACGCTATGAAGGGTGGCAAAGAGAGTCACTGAAGGTTTGCTATGTTTGATGTGGCAGGGTTCAGTGAAAGGGTTCAGTACAAAGACACTGACTAAGAGTTTTAGTTATGTGGATGAATGAGTCCCTTGCAGAGATCTTTCTGCAAGATCAGTAAAACTTTGACTTGGCCTCTTCCCACCCTGTTGTCTGCCAGGTACTATGAAGATACCATTTTGTCCTTCAAAAATACTGTTTCAAGTATTTCTTTTCCACATTCTATGATATACATAAAAAAACTTGACAATAGTTAGGTTGCAACTGTCTGGGGCCAATTCCTATCACACCGACCAATATCATCTCATTGTTCCCTTGAACTTTGCCATCCATCTGACTCTGTCTTGCTTTGACTAGCATGCCTCATTTGTTCCTTGAACTTCCCTATATTTCCAGCTCTCTCTCCATCATGTCTTGCTTGGTATTCAGTCTAATAGATTTTAAGTAATTTAGACATTAAGTAGATACAGAAGGAAGGCAGAGAACAGGATATGACATGCCATTTCCCAGTTCCTTTGCAGCTGATGAACCTGATAGATAAAATAGAGTCAGACTCTGATGCCTTGTTGACTCTCTTATGGAGCTCAAGAATCTTGCATACCTTGATACACAACAATCCAGTCTAACTTAAAGAAGTCGCTTGCGAGATCCTGTATCATTTATACAAGAAAATTTAATAATGAAAAGATCAGTATAATGTCTGCTAGTTGTTACATGCAAGAGCATCCAGAGGAGCACCACATATATGATGGTATAGATTCTCTAGACTGTGATAGGTGTAGTACTAGGTCTCATCTTCCGATGTCAGATTATTATAAACTATTTTATAAATAATTTTTATGTGAATTATTAAAATAATAATCTGAAATCATAACTGACCCTGCTTGGAGCTGGAGGTTGGTCTAGGGCCTCCTAAGGTCCCTTTCTACATGAATTATCCTATAATCTCTCTTTTTCATTTCTGGACTTGGCAGAGACCAAAGCAGACAGTCACTCCTTTCTGTTAACTGTTAACATGTTCACATTTCCTCAGAGCAGTAAATACTTCATTTTACTCTACACACTTTGTGTGTTTGCCTTCCCCAAAATGAAAGAAATTGTTATTTTTCTCTTCCTTTCTCCTTCCTTACTTTCCCCTCTTGCCTTATTTTACATTTGACGTTTCTTATCTGTCTGATCTAAATCCTCAGCTCTTTTCTAGTTGCAAACTCTCTTTCATTGAGTAACTTCAGTCAATCAAACCCACATTATTAAGACCTGTTTCATCATTCTGTCCAAGTCACAATTCCTTATTTCTGGTGACAATTAAAAATTCTCTTTTGGTTTTTAATTTTTATCTTATTTATGCTTAGACATGTTTCGTCATCTCATTCTCCATTTTGATTTCATCATTTGTATCTTTGTTTCCAATGAACCCCCTGTATAAAGGACATACTCACAGAAACAGCCCATGCAGTCATTGCTGTGCAGTAAATAAAATTCCTGTTCAGAACCCACTTACTGTAATGTTCATGGAAAACTACCAGAAGATAAAGGGCAAGCTGATAACTGGTCACAGTCTATTTGAATAATAGAAATAAGGCGGTATTTTCACTAGGTTTTCTCTCTGCTGTGATCATCAGCTCTGCCTGTCAGATGTGTTTTTAGCCTGTATTTAAGCTTTCTGATGTATGCACTTTTATTCTGATTTTGAAGAATTCACACCACAAAAGAGCCCTGAAACTTACAGTGATCACTAAACACCACTGCATTACAAAAACTAACAATATCAGCATGGTTCACCAGGTGAGGAAAAGATGTTAAGATAGATGCAGGCTACATAATCACATAGCAATTATTAGTCCTTGGAGACAAGAATGATATTTGTAGATACAAGTAACTAACAATTATTTTATGTTGGTCATTATAAATAAGTCTGTTAAAAAAAAAAAAAAAAGCTTCCTACCAAAAGAAAAAAATGAAATATAGAGAAGTTGATGGCACAGTGAAATGAATATATTTCTTAGTTATAGGTAAACTTACACCACCAAAGGGGTATATAGTAAAAGGCACTGTCATATTACATTGTATCATAAATAAATTTAAAGAAAATTCTTTAAAGCTCATACATTTGACACTTTCTGTCAACAGAATGCCTGAAAAAATCTGGGCCCCACAACTCATGATGGAAATTAAATGTTCGCTTTCTTCTCCTGCTAGATCTAGAAACATAACATATGCTGCCACTTGTCAGTCATCTCAGGGTCAGCCAAAAGCCAGCTGACCTGCTCTGAGATCACCATTAATTTTTAAAAAGTGTTTACTGATTGTCATAAAATGGATTAAAAAAAGCACCAGTGAGCAGATGAAGATAAACGTTTGCAATTAAACTTTTGGGTTGAGATGAAAATATTCTGATAAGGTTGGATACAGTGGCCTCTGTGGCCTTGTATCATTATATCATTTTGCCATTAAGGTGATTATCCATCTGTGAAAATGGTGAGTCACTTACCTTAAATTAGACATACATTTAGTATTTACATGAACTCCTTCGTAAACTGTTTTTATCCTCAGCAACTGCTGGATGGGACTACAGGTTTGTTTTGGTTTTTTGGTTCATTGATTAAACCATTTCATAACAGCACTCTATTACATAGCATTTAGCATCTCAAGCAGGACTGTGAACACAGGTTACTGAAAGTCAGCTTTCTTCAAAAGGGACTGCCCTTCTAATCACTGATAGCATGCAGCGTAGGTCTCTACCTTCTGTCTCTGTACTATAGCTCTCAAGTCACCTGTTGATCTTAGGCATAGTCATATCTGATGACATAATTCCTTCATGTTCATAAACTCTGTATAGTGCTTTGCACTAAAGGTTAAGCAGTAAGGGCTGTGTAAATGGAGAGAAGGTGTTGGCATCTGTCAGTGTTCTGGAGATACATCTGTAGTTGCAGCACAAACATTGGATCAAAGCAATGACCAAGAGGGAAGAGCAGCTGAGCTAATGTAACTAAGTCAGGAAAGGAAGAAAAAAAATAGTAAGGCAAAATGCAGAAAACGTTCTGAAGTAGTAGAATAAATTCAGAAGATTTCTAGAATGCTGTGAACTACCTGATGAAAAGAAAATATTTTTACTTGCAACAGATATAGCAATAATAGACAGTTAGATAGTTATATAGTCACACTTTAACTTTTGTAGCCTGCAAAAGTTGGAGGGGAAATTCAAATGCTTATATTTCATATCACATACTTTCATAAATTACTGATAAAGAAATGGAAAAGAAGTTGAATAAGGCACTAGAAATGGTGCAGACGGTGCCCCACATCAGGTAGGATCTGTTATGGCTTAAGCTGATTTTAATGCCCAGTTGGAAATAAGCTTTGATGTGTAAGAAAAGTTCGTGGGTTGACTCAGAACAGTTTAGGAAAATGATTAGTGAAGGCTAGATCTGTGCAAGTGTTTTTACACTCAAAGCAGCCCTAACAAAACGTGAACTTCTTGCTAATTCTGATATGAAAGATCTAGTATCTTACTTGATCGCACTGCAGAAGCAAAAAGCATTTTCCCTGGTGTGGAGAGAAAGAAGCAAAACACCAAAGTTGAATCCTAAGCTAGGTGTCACCAGTGAAAACCAAGTCTTTTAATTTTAACAAGTTCATAAAAATAAGATTTTAATAATTTAACTGAGAAACACAATAGCCCATCTCTGCTCAAGTAATGCATTTGACTAAACAACAGTACAGAGAAATTACAGGCTTGACTGGAGCACCTGTTTATGGAGCATATGTAAATGATTTAAAGAAGGAAAGAAAAAATTTCCAGTGACACATTTTAAGCAAAACCAAAAGTAAATTATGAGAGTCTTTAAAAAATTTACATACAGAGGAAAAAACCCAAAAAACTCTAAGGTCATTAAAATATCTTAGCACTATCTTGTTGTACTACTGTTAGTTGTAATTTCCTAAATAAATGGTAAATGCTTTGGTGAAAACAAAACAAAACAAATATAAAAATGTGGGCTGTTAATCTGTTTAATTATAGATAATGTTAACAATTTTATTACTGTTTTATTGCTTCTCTCTGTAGTTTATAGCTTCTTGAACTTTTCCAGTAGTTCTGGAAAACATGACAAAACTGCTGCTTATTTGTGCTCTGCTCAAAGGAAAAATACTTCATATGAAATAAGACTCTGTTAAGGAATACAACATACCCACAAGTAATTTTCTGAACTTTCTCTTATGTTAGATAATAATGATTCAAATTCCCTATATTCTGTCAGAAGACCAAAAGCTATCACTATACCTATATTTTTCTCTAGAAGTTAAATTTACATGTATTTCAAATTTGCTGTACTTTATGTTCAAATTTCATATATGCACTCAAGGGCTGAAAATAGACTATTCAATGCATTTTTTCCAGAAAAAAATAAATATGGGGGAAAAAAAACCCCTACTCGGAGACAAACAAAGCACCAAATAAATGCGAGGATGAAAATATAATTTTGCCCTTGGAGTTTCTAGTTGGTCAGTCCCTTGATGTCTGTATCTATTCTTCTGAAGAGATCCTTACTGAGTTGGTGAAAATGCTTTAACATTTAAGCATTTTGTTTCCTTCAGGTTATATCGGTGAAAATTAAATTAGGTCTGGCGCTAGCAGTTACTCCTTCCTACCTGTCACATTGCTGTGTACTATTATATTGGAAACAGACCAAGAAAAAAATACCAAAACCAGCATCCTAATAAACATACAGTTAGCTTCCATACTGGGGTTTTGTTACAATACAATTTTGTGTGGTACATCATGCTTTTGTGTATCTAGCATTTGTACCAAATGCTAAGAAAACATGAAGATTTCTATAAATTCACATGGCAGGTAAAGGATAAGGAAGCAAATGTACATTGGCTGCTAAACATCCCCAAGGAAAGGGTAAGCATATGGTAGCAAGGCAATATGTGGTTTCAAAAAGAGAGTATTTCAGGCAGAAGAAATTACTTATGCTGGGAGGTTAAGGAAGTGACTATACTTATGTTAGAACTGTGGAAACATTAAATATGAATGAAATGCAGAAATAGCTTAAGGAAAGGTAGTAACAGGCTAGAAGCAAAGGATGTGACAGAAAAGAGCTCTGGGAATGAAGTACAACAGTAATAGAAGAGACAAAGAGGTAAACTGACAGAGAGGAACATTTAGGATTTGTAAATGAGCTCTGCCAAAAGAGAAAAGGAATGTTCATTGGAGTGGAATTGGTGAGTGACAGACAGGAAAGAAAACTTTGGGAAAAGGGCAGTATAGAAACCTACAACAGAAAAAGTTTAAGGGATTCTAGAAGAAAAACATTTTTGTCAGCTATACTCTAGATTACGAATTTCAGAAAATTAAGAAAAGAGACAGAAAATGGAGAGGGGAAGGAACTGGCTGAGTCAGAAGAAAGGGAGAAGAACAAGGAATGAAAACAGGACATTACACCAATGTTTAGAGTAACTTCTTTGTGTCAAAGAAAGCATTTGGACACCTGAGGAAGAAGTATGCAGTTACAAATGATTGGTTTTATCCCACAGAAGATAAAAGGACAATAATCTTGACAAAAATTGTTCTCCATTCTGCAGGACAGTACAAACACAGATGCAAGCTGCGTGCTAAAAGAAGGAGGATAAAAATTCCAGAGGATAAAAATTAGGGGCCATGTCCTGTGCTTAAATCAAGACTGAAAAGATGATATCGAGCCACCCGCTGGAAGTCCCAGTTTGGCCTGTTGGATCCTTAGCAGCCTCAGGGCATTTCTTTCTTATATTGGCCCCCCAGCGATCACTACACCAATGAAAAGACTGAGCTACAGAAAACCATCCTGGCTATGTCCCTCCTACTTAATGAGGAAGAAGTCCATAATGGTCATTGTTTTTAAAAAGACTAACACAATGAATTGCATAGCTGATGTACAGAGAGATTTCAGCATACTTTTATCATACATTGTGGAGTACTTACATGAGACTGAGACCATTTCTTATGCAGGAAATAGCATATCTGTCATCATTTTTCTTCAAGGTGGAATTTTTCGCTTTTACCATTTTATATTTAGGCCTTGTTTTGCATTTTTGAGCAGTTATGATCATAAACTATCTTAAAATGTGTAATAGTATATTTAATCTCAACCACAATGAGACCAGAAAGCCAAATAAAATGCATAAAATAAGTAATTGAAAAGGACTTGATTTTCTAATGTAAAACAAGCTGAGTGAGTTTAAATAGTCTAAATAGTCATTACAGTCTGACTGTGATGTGTTCTTTCCTCTACACTTGCTGCAGCATTTCTTGTATTATTATAATGGTTTCTAGAGCAATAAATTACAGACACAGAACCAACTGCTGAAAAGTGTAGGCGGCTCACACAGCATGATGCAAATCACACTGTTGGATACTGTTTCTTTGTAACAACAATTCCATTAGGGTCCATGTGATTCTGCCCATCATAATACAATTTCACTACACAGCACAGTGTCTGTTGGAGCAATGGAAGATGGAAGCTTCCATTGCTAAGGCCTTAATTCTGCAAACAGTTATTTTGGTGCTTGAACTTTGTGTGCATATGTCATATTCTAGTAACTGTGCACATACATAAAGTAAGCAAATACATAGTCAAGTGCAGTTACCAAAAGACATGGCCATCTGACAGCTGTTTAGCAGATTATGATAAATAAATTGGTGGTTTCTCAGTCTAATTCCTTGTGAAGTGATCAAAGCATCACAACCCCCCCTTCTAATAAGCACCAATTAACAAGCAGAAGACATAGTCTGCGTCATTGGATGAGATAAAGGATAATAGTAAATGGTTATCTTCTAAACCAAATTTCATTAAATTATGAGAAATGGTTGATTCCAAAATGCTACTCTGCCTATTCAAGGAACCCAGATGTTCATATCTGTTAGTTACTCTGTGCTAAGTAAATTCACATGTTCATTTAAATGAGCCAAATGTAATAAAATATAAAAAGTAAAGATATCCTTTTTTGAATGCCATTTGACTTTAATAAAAATATGCTAACAAAACAGGAGTCAGAATTCATTTTTCTACTACTCAAAGTGAGTATCGTTAGGATTCATACGAAATAGAATTAGAGATGTGACAAAACTGAATGATGAACACCATGTAAAATTTGGCAGCTACATACTAATTTTGAAAAAAAGCCAAACTTCTCTTTGAGAACATATGGCTTGCAACTGTCCATAAAACTTTTATTTTGCACTACAGAAGATGATATTTATAACATTCATCGTGTGTACATTTAAATAGGAGAGCCAGATGTACCAACCTATGTCTCAGGATGTGGGAGAAGTCATGGAAATCCTTGCCGTGGGACCAGCAGATAGAAATGGAAGTGGGATGTTTACTGTCCGTGCTCCAGTTCAATTGCACCTAGCACAGTGTACAGGTAATTTTCTGAGGAGATAACTAGAGTGCTGGTAATCAATACTTACTTTTTCTGTGGAACCAAACCCTTTTCTCCTCCCATCCTCCAGAAATCACTTGACTTTATATACTGAGTTTGGCTTCAGGGAGTGGCTGTATTAAATCTTGGGCATTCAACATAAAGGCTCTAATTATCTTAGTTCACAAAGATTACTGGGCTTTTTTAATATAACCTTTTCCATCCAGCAGTGATTCATCAATTTAGTTTTAATTCAAGGAAAACATAGTTGAAAATGTGGCCTTGTGGCATAAATGATTCCTGTTCTTTTCTTTCTGCTTTACTGACAGAATTTACATGATTTTACAATAATGTTTGTTTGCCACTAAAGTGAATTATTATAGCAACTCCATAGTTCTGTAGCAGAAGTATCTTCCACACACTTACAAATTGTTCATCAGCGTGCTGAGGGAAGGGGAAGGGGAAAGGGAAAGGGAAGGGGAAGGGGAAGGGGAAGGGGAAGGGGAAGGGGAAGGGGAGAGGGGGTGGGGGAAGGGAAGGGAAGGGGAAAAGAAGGTGGTATTTTAAAAAGAGAATTAGGACAAAAGATATAGAAATGTATATTCTGGGAAAGATTATTGACTGAGCCTTCTACAGGTTATTTTCAGTCATTCAGCAGATACCCCAGTCCCTCTCTTTTTCTAAGTGCTAATTTTATCAAGTATAACATCCAGTTATGTTGTTCTATTTACTAATCTTGTCATAACTGGCATGAATTTTTTTAGTGGCAACACCTAAAAGATACAAACTTCTTATAGCGATGTTTGGTGCTTCACTTTGCTCCTGCTTTCTGAAATTCCTGTATTACATTCAGAGGTTTACGCTTTACCAGAGTCAAGGTACTTGCTAGAACTGGGAAGAATGAAAATGTCAGGATTATTTTCTGTATCATATTGATTACAGGTTGTGAGGTATTAGACTCTCTTTTGATTTTTGCTACTTGTTTGGCTTAGTTATCAATTATTATGCAGTTCACCTTCTCTTAAAGACTTTGATGCAAAGCCATAAATATACTTAGAAGAGTTTCTTTTTCATAAGGAAATGATAAATTTCTAAATAGACTTCTTAGTAATACTGAGCAATAGCTAGATATGCTATAACTTGATATGCAATACACAATAGCTTGATGCAATTCAGTTTAAGTCTAGCTTGTTTTTGTAATATTATGTAGAATACACATTTGACATGCAAGAAAAAAAACCACAGAAACAGCTTGCAAAATGCTTCAAAGTGTATGTTTGAGGAATCATGTCCTTACAATTTATACCACATAAAGGGTATACATTTATTCATTATCTGCAACCGGTTTGTGTTATCAGAATAATTTTAAAATAATCCTCAAAATCACAGGGTTCAATAAGGATTATGAGAGCGAATATGAAAAAACCTTCACCTGTGGCTAAGGAACATGGATATGAGTAATTGTGATCTTTGCATTTCCCCAGTACCGATCGTGCTGTGGATCTCCTGGTATAATTTATGGCAGGCTGCAGATTACTCGGTTTATGCTGGTTGCTAACAGATATAAAAGGTCAGTATATCACCCATAGATCAGAAGGATATAAGAAATCTTTCTTTTAACTTCAGTTTTTGCCAGGCTTAAGGAAAGCCTTAAAAAGACCTTCAGACTTTCAAATAGGCATCGCTATATCGGTGGGGGTGGGGGTGGGGTGGGGGGTTGGGGAGAGGAGGCACTTTCCACTGCAGCGCAAGCAGTGTACATGCTTTGTCACACAATAGGATACCTGTACAGTCTGCCATAAACTGCAGCTGCTTATAACAAGATACTCTCTGTTGACAAAAGAAGCGGAGTAGCCACTCTTCTGGGTTAGCTGTTCTGGTTTCACAGCCATAATTGACAAGTGATGGGGCATGAGGCATTAGCTCTACTCCTGAGCATTTATCACTGTACTATTTCTATGTGTTACAATGTTAGCAATTTCAACAATGAAAAAGAAATACAAAATAAATATTTATGTAAACACATTTAATTAATTTTAAAATGTCAAAATGACAGATGAATCTCTCTCTTTTATTATGGATAACTTCCCCAGATATTTTTCTTATGATTTCTTGATTTGGATAAGACAAAAATGTCAAATTCTGTATTTAAAAATTAATCTTTTATAAAAAAGAAAGGTAATTTAAAAAAATTAAAATGACAATAACCAATAAAACTTTTAAAGGGCCACGTTTAGTGCATCTCATCATTGTCACAAAAGCCTCCAACAAAGTTTTATTACACATAAAAAATAAATAAAAAATTCTATACGGATTCTTAAAGTATTGATGCTTAAGCTGACATTCAATTTATTGTAAAAGTTTGGGTACATCAAATACATTTTGTTAAAAAAAAGAAGAAAGAAAAAATTAAAAAAGAGAACTTTAAAGTGTTTCAGAATCCTTGAAAAGAGCACAACTGCAATCTTGAAATGATTAATTCTGTCAGATTTCTTTAAAGGGGGAAAGTGGAACAGCTTGGTTCTGTGGCATTGCAAAGTAAAATAGTTATGATATTGCAATATTACAAATAATTATTTTGTTTAAATAAGAAAATGATGAAATTATTACTACCAAAAGCAATGGAGACTGAACTGTGCAGACCTTATATTATTTATAAATGAGAAATGTTTATATTTGGGAAAAACCCATAGATTCCTATATACAGGTTTGTCCTCTCTCAATCACCCAACCCCTAGCAATAATAAAAACAGATTTCAAAGGAAAATGTAGCTGCAGGCCTATTTTTTTTTTCTTCATTTCAAATATTATTGTCACTGATTAACACATACAATTCAAATAAAATTAAATGTCTGGGACGATAATGCAGCAGTTCCCAGTGCTGCAGAAAGAGGCAAAGCAAAAGAAACAATTTAAAAAGGGGCAATTTCAATTTTCCGTGTGCTCTGAGGAATCTATGAAATTGCTCTGAAAAGATATTAGAAAGACAGGAGGTGAGATGTTGACTTCCAGATGGAAATGCACAAGAAAATATTTGAGAGTGCTCAGCACTGACGTACAACAGTCTAGAAATGGATTAACTCACCGATACCATATGGGCAGAGAATAACATGAGTTCTGTACGCCAACATAAATGTAGTCGGGTGAGGAAAGAAACAGAAGGGGTAAGAACTACTGAAAATAACTATGACAGAGAGGTTTATAAAGCATGAGAATAACAAAAGGTCATTATCATGGAAGTGAAGCCAGTAAGATTTTGAAATCTCTACAGAGGGTGTGCTTGCACTCCCCAAGACCTTAGAAAATTTTCTGCAGCGGACAGGGTTCTTACTACTAGTGATGAAAAATCTTATTTTTTCGCAACGATCATTGATCAACGAAATAGCTAGAAGGGACTTAGAAAGCTGAAAGTTAAATACTGTAAAAGTTAATGTTTAGACAACTGGTCTGCAGTATGGAATTCAGACCCCCTTATGAGAAATGAAGGCTCCTGAAGCAGGATGTGGGAAGTTTGGTTCTTCAAAACAAAGCACGAGACAATTCAAAGACTGAGCTGGAGGACACGTAGGGGAAACCCAGTCTATGTGCAGGTATCTACAGCTAGATAATGGGGAACTGCTAAGACAGGCTGTTTGAAACTTTTCTTAGCGGCCTAAAATCTCAAAGCATAGGAATATAATGAGGTTCCTCCTTCAACCTGGGATCTTAACTCTGAGAACATCTTTAAAACTTGAGGCTATAAGCTTTTTTTTTTCCCAAAAATGAGGAAGAGGACAGTCCTTTTTTTTCCTTGCAGTGCTATTACAGGAGGATGCACTCCCCTTCTGTTTAATGTATGTTCTGGGAAGAAAAAAGCGTGTCTCTTTATTCAGGGGAATTGCCCTGGGGAAAGGGAGAAAACAGGGAATATAAAGGTGCTGACAGGAACTACTTTTATGTAGTTATTACATAGCAAAAAAGTACTGAAAGCCAGGCCTTTTTGTTCCTGCCCTACTGTTTTTGTTATCAGGCTACAAATTTAAACTTGTATTTTTGCCATTTTGCTGGCCCAAGGAACCTTGAATTCTGTTCTGCACAGTGCATAATTTTAGGAGGAGATGAAGAGTTTTTGTATTTTTGCCATTTTGCTGGCCCAAGGAACCTTGAATTCTATTCTGCACAATGCATAATTTTAGGAGGAGATGAAGAGTTAACTGCGTGTCTCAATCCAGAAATAGCATGTAGCACCTAATGTCTGTGGTATTCTTTAAGAAGGCAGATGTAACTCTAGAAGCTTTGCTGGACTGATTGCCTTCTTGGACTTGGACAAAACCACAGGCTCCCTAAAAATGCCTAGGCATGAGCTAGACACAAAGTTACTCAGTTTCTCAGACCAAGGCATTTTTTTCATGTGAAGGAACGTGAACTTTAGTTACTTTAAACTTTAGGTCAAAACCCAGTGTATTTGGAGTTCAGGTGCCTCCAGAGTCAGGCAGTAACTAAGAAAGGATTTTCAGAAATACATATCGGACACAGGGGCTTAAATTTTTTCTAAGGAACATTTTGAGTCCCTTTTTCTGGACCTTGGTCTAATACTTTAACATGCTATAGGTCAAGAAATATGCCTCAGGAAGTGTTAGACAAAATTATCTATTCACCTATTTATACCACTAACACCTAGGACAATAATCACATCTGTCAAAGGGCTCAGTTAAGCTTGCAAAGGTTTCCAAGATCCTAACATTACCAGGTACTATGCAGCAGGCATCTAAAAGATTGTAGTATCATCTCATCTGTTTACAAAACAGGTACTTTCATAAGCAGCACATTTATAAAAAGCAAGGTTTTCTGTGGCTTTCATTCTACCTGTCTAATATATAAGGAATTTCAATAATATAGTTAAACTCATTTTACTCTATCTATGTAAGTGGGACATTAATTCGGATCTCTCCTCTCTGTTCAAACATCTGTTTTCAGGGGCCTTTTGGGAAAATTCCTTCAGATTTCCATTCCTCTGCTTTATTTGTCTAAAACTGGTCAACAGGGTCAACAGTTCTGCTGTATTCAAAGCATGATGTAAAAAGCTAACATAAAAGCAAAAGTTACTTATTATTAGTTACTGAAGGAAGTCTTGTGGGTTTTTAATCCATAAAGTGGCAGCATGTTGTCTAAAATCTTGCTTTATTCGGTGTCTCCCATGCATATCAATTAACAGTTCGCTGTTAACAAAAGTGTGAAAACACACAAAGCATAAGATAATTTCAGGTGACAGATTTCTCGCTTCAGGGCTGTGCATGAAAAATTTAACAATTCTTAGGTAAGCATTTATCCTAAAAAGCACTTTCCTTTCTAAAGACTATGCCTTGACAGGAATTTTAGGTCCATACCATGCTTGTATTTTATAACTTTCATAATTTTATAATATTTGATAACACCCATCATTCTTATTTGCACCTAAACTTTGTTAAAAGTACAACCTTTTTGTTATTTAGGTCATTAAAATCTTACTTTTGCGTTATTTAATGCAAAGAGGTAAGGAATCTATTATAGATATGCTGCTGTTATAGAAATGGGGTAAATTTTAATTTTTCTGTGAGATTTTTCTTAGTGAGTTTTTTGCCAATTAAGATAGTTTTTTATTAGAGATCATGTAAATTTGATCAAAAAACCCTTTTTACTACTACTTATCTTGTGTCTGCTTAAACACCTTATAAAATGTTCCACGTTTTAAATTATTTCTCTTGTGTGTTAAGTATTTCCTTTATTCACTTCAAACCCAAATGTCTAATATGAGATATTCTAACCTTTGAACCACATTAAAAAATGCATATGCAGTTAGAACAAACTGATACTCGTTTACCTCTTGTTATTTTAACAATGGTATTTATTCCACTTCTGAAAATACCAGGTGACTGTTTTCATAGGGGATGACTTTCTTTTTCAAATTTCCACTCAAAGTCAAACTGCAATTGCAAAATCAAAATATAAACAGAACTAGAAGACCCATCCTTTAACCATCTATTTGCAAGGACATACATAGGCCATAGGATGGGTATCCTCTGATGAAGGGAGCCTTAGTTTTTCAAGTTGCTTTACTGATTACAGGGAGCATATGCCTGGCATGTTTCTTTCTACCAAGTAGTTATCCGTGCAAGGACCTTCCTTATGTCATGGCTGCTTAATTTCCCTAAAAGCCTTTGACAAGGGGTTTTGTTGAAAGCCTTTTGGAAATTCACATATGCACTATCAACCAGATGAGGCTTACCCAATCAAAAGACATTTATCCACATACTTGGATTTTTTTAATTCACATTTAGTTAAAAAAAAAATTAGACTTGTCTAGCAAAAAAGTCTATTCAGTGATAAAATTACCATGTTTTGTAGTAATGATCCGTAAAACCTCTGTTTTAAATTTACAGGCATCATATTTTAAGAAAAAAGTATTTGGTCGCACTATCAGCTCTAATAGAGGTGTGAATTTGAGAATGATACACTAGTCATCTTCTAAAAGTGACTATAAATAGCTTTTAAAGTAATGCTAACTTCAGTATAGTGGGGGAAATCTCATCATCATTTTGGTTAGGGAAGAATAAGCTTTTAGTATGCAAATTAGTAAGAAAAACGTTTTGAAGAAATGCATCAGGTTAGAGATGTAAATGAGGCCTAAAATGTCTCATTAGGTTTTGAATTGCCCTTTTCTTTTGTTGCAATTTTTTTCTTTTTGTTTTCTAAGCATTATAAATCTTGTGGGCTTTGGGGGTAATTTTCTTGCTTGACTAAACCAGCAAGGGCTTTTCCAATAATAAATTAGCAACTGCTTCTCCAAACTCAATTCTTCATGAAAATATATAGTGAGTGGAATAGAACTATATAGTTTCATTTACAGATTATTTCTTGGTTTTGTCCCCTAACATTTTTTAATATTATTTCTAATGACTCCAGCAAATTCTGTAATACATTTGGTATGATTAATAATTTATGTTTACATTGAAACACAGTATCTGAAGCTTAATACAACAAAATATACATACAATTTATCTCTATTGAGAAAGAGACATTTGAAAATTTTTACTGTGAGACTTCTTCATTATAAAATGGTTCTTTAGCAAGAAAAACAGTTAGGCTACTATTTTAAACAGAAATCCTTACAAAGCTGGCTAGATATATCTCTTCCAGTTCATCATAATGTGATTTACTGTACATAACCCTTTTCTCTGTCAATTTTTCCCAAAATAAAAGTGTTTCAGTGCAATACCCTAATGTTGGTGTGAGTGTACTCTGGTGTATCCCAAGTTGTTATTATGTTGACTTCTACTCTAAAAACTTGTAATTTTGAGTAGGCTACATTATTAAAATGATATCCTGAGGTATTTATTACTTATCTTCATTACTCAAAATAACTATGCTTAGGACAGTTTATAAAAAGGTTATGGCATATGCACTTGTTTCCACAATTAATACTCTGCTACACAAATTGAACTACTTTGAACTAAATGCAGGATGATACCACAACAGAAAAGGGCTGCTTATGTTTCTTATATTTTGTGTTTCGGGGTTCTATGAAATAGTGTTTATAAAACAGCTCCAAATAGCTTACATGACACGACTGCAATATGGTAAATTACTTGATGCATTTCTTCGCAGGGATAAGAGATTACCCATATTATTGCAGCTTGCAGAATCAGAGCTTAAGGCATATTGGCTAAGTGAAGGCTAAATTTTTCTTAAAATGAGAGCTTTATAAGCCAATTGTACCAAAACTCCATCATTGATCAAAACAGTTCTGATGGTTCTAATTACTTGTAGCATTGTATTTTGTTGCTATGTGTATATATATATATGTGCATTTGCACTTACAAACACACACACATATGTAACACATGACAGAAAATTTATCTTTCCCAAAATATTTAACCCACGTCCATCATCTCCTTAAATAAAATCAGTCTATTTTGTGATCAGTTCAGATGTTTAATGTAAATATTATTATTTATTTAGATAGCAGTGGTCCTCTATTTAGTAGACAGGTTGGATTTTGGTGTAATTTTTTTTTTTTTCTTTAAAGGTACTAATCCTGTTTTTTCAGCAAGCGGAAACTTTCTCTTTGACATATGATACTCAGTGGATTTAAGTTTCTTTCCTTATTTCTTCTTCCCTTCATGCTTAGCAAATAACTTGGAGCCTTAAATGAAAAATAGATATGAGAGATTGCAGTAACTTCTATGACTCTGGCCAAGTGATAAGAAATTGATTCTTTTTTCTTTAGCTAATTGCCCCCTTCCAAGGAAAATTCTTTCTCCCATGAAATCTTTGCCTGGGGACCATGGTATAGTAGGAATCTGAGAAACGTGCATACTTCTAAATCAACTGTATTGAGAATGTTTGAGTGATTCTTGAAGGGTAAAATCCTATGATGGTGTAAAATTTTGCAGTTTATTGACTGAAATCTGCTGTATCACCCTTAGTTACTCTGTCTAGAGGGTCTGTGCTTGTTGCTTGGATATAATAGAATATGAAATTTTGAGAATATAAATTAATCCTTTCATGGTCTTCGAGTTAGAGTTGCTAATGTGGAAACAATCAATACATACTCCCTGAGCTAGGAGAGAAGACGTAATAAGATTATGGCCCTGCAATGTCTAGCATTTACTTGTGTTCATAATCATATTGTAGTGCAGAGATATTAAAAGAATATGGGAAACCTTGTCAGGTATGTTTTAAAATGTTCTTTTGAAAACTTTTAAAAACAAATCATACATAATTTAGCCCTGGACCAGCAAAAAGATTTGATGAATAAAACTTTTCACTGGTGTAAAATCTTGCCTTAGAGCTGAATGACAATACTCCTATTTAAACATCAGCACATCTCCCAGTTATGATAGGAAACTGAACTATACATACATGTAATTAATATGGCTCCTAACCACAGAAACATTTTTCTTCATATGAGTTTATAATTATTCTTTTGAAGTATTCAGTATAGACAGTGTCTTCGACAGATGGAGACCTTCTTTCTGTTTCCTTTGCAAAATCAATTGCTGTTGTTCAAAAACTGCTGGGCGTATTAATTTTTGTTACAACTCATCACTGGGTATTCCAAGTTATCTTACCAAGAATTTTTTAGGAGCTTTTTGTTGGCTATTGCCCATACTTATCTTCAGGTTTTTTTTCTCTTTATGAGATTGATTTTGTGAGGTCCTGCTACCTACTGAGAGATGTTCAGCATGTTGAAATCTCACTGGCTACAATGGGAGTTGATATTTTGCAGTATGCCTGAGTAAGCATATTGCAAGATAAAGGCTGAAAAAGAATATGCTTTGCAGTGCACATGCTTCCTATGCTTGCCTCCAGTGCCTCCTTTTATAAATTAAAATTGAGATATATTTTACACCTTTAAGTAGAGGTTAGAAGTATAGTATACTATTCTGGGATCTGAAAAAGCAACAAAAAGTCATTAATTGGGAGGAGGGAGTATTGATGATGATTATTTATTTTATATTATTAGTATATATTTTTACAAATTGAAATAATAATAATAGGAAGCTTTCACAACGCATCTCAAAACACCTTGACAACTATTTCAGTGTTTCAGCTTGGTACATGAAACAGCATAGAAATTAGGAAATAATTAGAAGCAAAATTCCATTTTGCCAATTAGACTACTATAGATATACCTATATTTTTCCAGAAGAATACTCACACCTTTCCCAAAGAAGATAGAGACTTAAGGCCTATGATTCCACACAAATCACAATATGCTTTGGGACCAGAATGTATAGACAAAGGTCTGGAGGCTGCTCAGGTAAAGCTGTGACAGTGATCTGAAGGAGACAGGCGTTAGTCTGCCAAGCACTAACTGCATGGCGAGTGGTAGCTGTTCCTCCAGCCATATACAGAATGCTTTTCTCTGCTTTTTCCTGTATTTCCCATTAAATGCCTATGCTTATTATGTGCTGGAAAGAAAAAGACACCCACTCCTGTAACCAAAGGAAAATATTCTTTACTGCCATTAAAGTTTACGTACCTCAAAGACAGAAATAGGAGAGGATAGGACAGGACAGGATGTGGTGAGATCATGTTTACTGTGTCAACGTCAATGATGACAACTTGAATTCTGGGGTTAGTGATAAAATGTTCTCAGCTGTAGATCCTTACCCCTAGACTTTATGCTGCCTGTACTTTCACCAAAGCCCAAATACTGGGAACTTCAGACTGTATTAGGTATTTTCTTGTTCCATCTGTTTTTTTCAGTGAATAAAAACATGCTAGGTACTCATTTCATATTAGGGAAAGACTTCAGAACTCCTGTAATTTTTGACAAAAAGCATTGTTTTTGTAGAGACAACACATATATATAGATATACTACTTAATTCAGAAGCGGAGCTCACTCTGTGAGTCTCTAGGAAATGAATCACTTAGAGTAATCACAGAGAATATGGTGAGGATGCTCTATTTTGGATAATAAGAAGCACAGATACATATGAAGGATCCTTCAGGTTAATACATTAATTATACTGAACATTCCTTGATGCCTGCTGTTTCGGTATTGCTACAGAAGCATGTGAAACTGTTCACAACAATCACACTTCCACTTCACAGACTTTGTTCTTGATACCGCCAAGGTCTGCCATGTTAGGTTATGTTTTTAACTTCTCACAAGAAATCAACTTGTAGGAAATCTCAGACTCACATGGTTATTAGAATTGCTGGCTGACTGGGTTCCAATCCATTTTTTCTACATCCTTACTAGTACCCATCATTTTCCAGCCATCAAGTAGAAGGGGCAGAATGTACTTCTCTCTCAGAAGTTCATCATACCTTACTCTTTTAATAATACCAAATAATATTGAAGACCTTCACTACCCTCATCTGCATGTCTTTCAAATTATTTTCAAATCCAGGCCTAAGGCATATCGATAGTGTCTATCATTGTGTCTTAACTGCCAAAAGCTCTATAATTTTCCTTATTTTTAAAAATTGAATCTTGGAAAATGTAATGGGTTGGTTTTAATTTAAACCAATGCAATTACATTAAAGTATGTTAAGAATTAGTATAGGTATGAACCAGTATTTGCAGTCACAGTAATTATTTTTACAAGCTGCTTTGTTTTGATGTGGACCGAACATACTAAAGTCACTGGAGGGATTTTATTCCAGTATCACAATAAGAAAGTGTTACGCAATTTACAGTAACATTCCCATTTGAATTTAATTAACAACTACATAAAAATACTTCACTCTAATGAAGTGAAAAAATATTTACTACAGTCACTGAAGATTCTGCATAAACTTAGATATTCAAGATCCTGTCCTGATTATTCCATACTGATCACATTTACCTAAATTGCTATCTTCAGTCTACCAAAATCAGCACAGCAGGACTGCCACAAAAAAAAAAAAAAAATCTTTGCATACCATTAGGCCAGACTTAAGAGTACAGCTGAACAAATTTCTCTTATTTATTTATAAATTTTGAGAAATGAGTATTATCACTAATATTGTAAGGAAACACTGTTCTTGGTATTTTTGTATTAAACCAGCCAGTAATTCTGGGTTGTATTTAAAAAAATGCAACCTTAGTATAAGCATCAGGATCGCTAAATGGATCTTTTTTTAAATGCCCAACACAAATGGCCCCATCTTTTGAGATAAGCACTCCAGCTGAAATCACTGATATCATTAGAGGTGTGCTATTTAGTAGCTTAAAGAAGGCAGACAAATTCTCAGAGATAGCAACTGGAGGAAGTAGGTAGTCAGATATGAGGTAATTGTGGTGAAGGATTATGGTGAACAAGTGTTAATTTGGTAATCTACAGGTCAATCAGCATGGATTTTCTTGCTATGCACTCTGTGGATTTTATTCTTTGAACTGTTAGCTTCAATTATTGTAAGGGCAAACACTAGTCAAAAAAAGTATCAGTTAAAAGGGGGGAAAAAAAACCCAGTGAATTTTCCTAAATGAAGATGTTCTTGTAGAACATGAGAAATACTCCATTTATGGAAAAAAAACCCAATCTGAATGCTTTAAGGACCTAGAAGCTACAAGCAGTGGGATTTATTCCCATTTGTCTTCCCCTCTGCCTTTTTCTCAGTAGAAGTACATTACCTATGCTCCAAAAACCGGCAGGAGTTCTAAGTTCAACTACAATTTTGCCCCTCACAACACGACAAAAATGCTACCTGAACCACATCCATAACATCCCACATAAGGTCGAGGATACTCATACATAACAAGCTTTCTTGGAGGGGCTAGTTTGATATCGTCTAATGTACCTGCTCAAAACAGCGAGTTTGAAACAAGATATCAAATTGATCACTAAGTCAGTAGAAGCTGGACCTTGTAAAGGAAAAGCAGAGTCTCTCAGGAAAAGAGTTTGACTGTTGCATTTGTAAGCACCCTTGCTGGCTACAGGCAGTCAAGAACTTCTCACTAGCTGTAAATGTAGCATGCTTTTACTGACACCATCTTCAGCCAGGGAAAAATATACTGATGGCCATTCTCAAAGGATGAGATGTTTTAAAAATATTTATAAAAATAAATAAACAATACTACTAGCTTTCTGATGTAAAGTGCCAAGTGTTTCAAAAGGGAATGCAGTTTCAGAGCATGTTGCTCGTTTCTTTTCCTAACATTTTGACAGACTCCTCAAAACCTGGTGATAAAACTGATACTACGCTTCATCACAAACAATAGCATCTGAAGTCACAACTGAGGAAGTAATAACATAGTGGGGTACAGACCTTAGGGAAATAAATGAGAATCTGGTCTCGTTAACTGACTAGATGAGAGATCAAGACAACTATTTGGGAAAGTGAAGTGTTGTTCAGGTAGAATTCAGATCTTCAGAGCCAAGACAGCTATTTGTGAGAACCATGTATCATTCCTTAGACAGTTCAGAGACAGCAAGCACCTACAGTTCTGCTACCCTGTGTGTCCTTAGATGCTACTAGCTTACTAGAGTGGAGCATCTCAGTTCACATTTCTAAGGACACTGCTATCAAGTGAGGATCTTCTGTGGAAAGGAGCCCTGGTAACCTGAGCTTGGTCCACAGAATGGTAATGCTTTTTGCATATAGAAGAAAGGAAAAAAGGAAAAAGAACTACCTAAAAAAGGATTTCAGTGTTTTCCCCATAATCCTGAACGTTGCTGACTGAATACAGCCAGCATAGCAGTAGACTCAGGAGACCAGGGGTTTTTTCCAATTTTTTTAGAACTGGCTGATACGTCAATCTATTGCTCTGATCCTGCTTTTTTCTTTTGCTTCCTTATTGTGGGAAATTTTTATTTTTTAAAAATCTGTGGTACAGTTTTATGTTTCTCCTTGAGATAAGCTATCATATGTAATAAAAGTACTTTCAAAAAAGCAGCAGAATATAAAGATTTGCGCACAAGAATGGCAATCCCTTCTGTTTCCAAAATCATAATTTCACATGCTTGGCAGTCCTGGTAACTGTGCAAAGTGGTTTCCTCATATCTGGGGGAAGTAGAGTTTCACCTTTAGCACACAGAAGAACTTTTAAAATCCTTTATTCTGGAAGTTTGTCAGTATAAACTAATTTGAAGAAAAAACCCCAACCTTCCCCCCTCCTGTCCCAACCCAAAACATCCTACTTGTTTTGTACAGATCATAGTTTTCCCATAGTCAAATAAAACTTATCTGGCCAGGAAAAGGTCCTTCTGGTTTTCAACATCACCTCAGAAGACGTTAGAAATTTAGGGCGACAGAGGTAGTGAAAGATTTTGATGATTATTGATTGATTCAATAATGATAGTTAGGCTGAAATCCAAAATGAGTCTTCTCAGTAGCATGAGAACAACACAACCTCCACAGTGGTATCAGGACTTAAGAAGTTTTACTGTTCTAACAGATCCAGTAATAGGTGTTTATTTTTATGAAAACAGTGATCTTAATGCAGCCCCTAGTTTGACTGGTGTTATACCAGTACAGCAATTATTTATACTGATTTAAGTATAAACACAAAAGTGAAAACTAAGAAAAGCTGAACGTCCTTACAGCATCCCAAATGGAATTCAAATATACATACTGTTATGGCTACAACTAAGTGCTACAACTTTCTCCTGTACATAAGCTTGATGGATAGGTTGAAGTCCAAGAGACTTGACTCATCTTCAATGATGACTCTTTCTCTAGCCTCCGGTCAAACTCTACACATCAACAGAAAAGGTACAATTGCCAAGGAAGATTTAATAAGACATGAGCATGTGAACACAGACACACACGGTGCATATCATTGTACATATTTGTGTGTATATGCATGTTTATCTATATGTGGAGGGAAAGAGAGAGAAACAGGAAATAGTGAGAATGTAAGCATCAGTTAATATTAGGATGCTTACAAAAAAATCAGTTAATTCACCACCTTACAGGTTTTAAGTGTAACTTAAGTGTTTATAACGGTACCACTGTGATGGATAAGATCCTTTTTGTGGCTATTTATTTACATTACAGCACCTAATATCCATGTAACACTGGTGTATTAGATACGGTACAGGCACACAGTATTACTTATACATATAGAGTGAATGTATAGCTTCATTGAAAACAACATAAAATTAAAACCAGGACACAGCAGTACGGCATAACCACAGATATAACTAAACATTGAGAGTCATTATAGCACATATCAGCATACTTTTCCAAAAGTGTCTCTACAGCTTAAAACTATTAAGAACATTTTGTTTGTTTTTAGTGGAGGAGGGAGTCCAGTTGCTGACTCTGATAAACCAGTTTAAGTCTACATATTTATAGCAAATTTTGCTCCTCATTTGACCTTATAGTCAATATTTTGGATGTGACTACAAACCCAGGGAAGAAGCTTTCTGTAATAGCTCCCAATAGTGTCTAGGAATGTCAAATGTACTTGTTTCCCAAGCAAAGAGGCTTATATTCCTTTTCTAGCAAAGTAGTTAGGTTGAAAGAAAATGATCTTAAGAATTTACTTCCAAGAGGAGATGAAACTGTTCAGTTAAACTAGGCTTAAGTTAGGTTTGATCAAGGTTTGGAAGCTCATTGCAAGATATGTAACAAAAGACTGAATCTCAATAAAATACAAGTTTCCTTTTGACTCTCTATCTCACATCGGCTGACCACCAACTAATAAGAGAGGAATGTTGTATAGTATTTTATTATACTTTTCATTACAGAAGCCTTTGAATTTAAAAGTAGAACAATAAGGTTTAAAGATCAGCTAAATCTCACAAATTTCCACCATGATGAGACTTCATGTGAATCACTGAATTCTGCAAATTAGTTTGTTACTTTGTAATAAAAGGAAAAACGAGGGTAAAGAATCACTAAAAGTATGTTGTGCATTTATTTTTAGCTGTATTTCAATTTATGATTTATGATGTACTCTTTTAAAAGTAGGAGGAAATTATCAGTAGTATATGCTCTAAAATTTGAGATCACACTCAACCTCAGTTTAATAAAGAAAATCTTTTTTTTGAGGTTAATAATGTAGAGTGCAGTTTCAAAAAGAATCTTTTTGAATAGACTGTTATGATAATAAGCGCTATTATCTTTAGTATTTTTCTAGTGAGAGGTTGAAGACAATTGCTATTAAAAAACATACAGTTCACAGTAAATTAAAAAAATCACAATAGAAATTTTTTAGTAGAATTGTCAAACTGACAAGCTTGGGACCGTTACCTACATGAAGAGTCAAAACAAACAGATCATAAAACAATATGGTGTTCCTTATCAACAACAACTCAATCTTCAAAGTCTGTATAGTATGACTGCAAATTTATCCTAAACAAGCATGGATGAACATCTATCGCCCACATTAGTTTGGAAAATTAAAGTACATATTTTCTTCCTCAGGCAGTAATCCTTACCACAATGCGCAAGTAAAAAAAAATTGTCACGAAATCTTAAACATACCATTTATAAACTTTCAGTAAATCTCCTGAGTTATGCTACACCATGGAGTATGGTAACAGAAACACTATGACTGAAATTAGTTTTTGGCATATGAGGTAGAACTACGCCTTCAATCTACAATAATTGAATTTACAGCTTAGTTGATCGGATATAGCATTTTAACATCATTTTGGAGGTTTAAGAATTGCAAGAGTGACAACCTTCTGGGTGTTTTGATCACTAGCACACAAGCATGTAACATACTTTGTGTTCAAGGGGAACCTTTATCCAGGATGCAAAGCTGGTGCTGAATTGTAATCACCTTCAAAAAGATTGCAAGCCTGTGGGTATTAAGCTTTGCACTCACCAAGCTCAACCAAAAAGATTTATGCAATCTACTCTGGGACCTGACACTTATTCATACAGTAGATCTGATAAGTGCATTCTGAGACCTTGAAGTCTATTCTCATCAGAAATTTTGCATTTAAGGACTCAACCAGTGGACCTTTTTAGTGCTGATCAAAAGCGCTTCATTATGAGCTCAAGCACAAACACTGTACAAGCACATAATAAAGAAAAAAAGGAAAGGGAAAGAGAAAAGAGAAAAGGGAAAAGGGAAAAGGGAAGGGAAAAACCTTATGTTTCTAAAACCAAAAGTGAATCTTGAAAGCCTAAAAATAATCTCTGATGTTTGAGGTAGCAGTCAAGATTCTTTGCTTTTGCTTATCTGGAAATAGTTTGTCAGATATGTTTGCTTTCCAGTCTCAGGCTATATAAATGACAGAAAACATCTGAATCAAAAGACAATAAACTATATTTTTCTTAACTTTATGGCATCCATTGAATCAAAAAGCTAATTTAGCACAAACTAGTATTGTCCAAACAAAATGAAGATCAACAATATCATGATTAAACTAAAAGAAAGAATTTTACTGTGCATTTGCAGTTAACCAATCATCCAGACCATTAATGAAGATGTTGAACAGGATTGGAGCCAGTATTGACCACTGGGGTACACCACTAGTTACTGGCCTCCAACTAGACTTCATGCCACTGATCACAACCCTCTGGGCCTGGCCGGTCAGCTATTTTTAAGTCCACCTCACTGTCTGCTCATCCAGCCCACACTTCACCAGCTTCTCCATAAAAATGTTATGGGATACAGTGTTGAAAGCCTTACTGAAGTAAAAGTAGACAATATCCACTGCTCTCCCCTCATCCACCAAGCCAGTCACTTCATCACAGAAAGTCATCAGGTTGGTAATGCCTGACTTCCCCTTGTGAATTAATGCTGACTTGCAATGACATTAGCCACCTCCATCAGCTTAAATGGATGCATCCCATCAGGGCCCATGGACTTACATATGTCCAGTTTGCTGAAGTATTGCCTGACCTTATCCTCTTGCACCAAGGGTACGTCTTCCTTGCTCCAGACTTACCCCCTGGTTTCCGGCAGGGATTTCTGAAGGCTGGTTTTACTAGTAAAGACTGAGGCAAAGGAGGCATTCAGTACCTCAGCCTTTTCCATGCTCTATGTCACCAGCACCCCTGCCCCAGTCAGCAGCAGGCTTGTGTTTTCTCTAGTCTTCCTTTTGCTGCTTATGTACCTATAGAAGCCCTTCTCATTGCATTTGACATCCCTCACCAGATTCAACTCCAGCATGAACAATAGCCGTGATGTTTCTGGTTTCATAAATTTAAATATCATAGACATATCTGTCTAGTCCAGAATTATAGATTTTTTTTCCTTGTGGTCACATCAAACAAGAAAAATTCTGTAGAAATGTGGACTGTTCCGATTCATCCAACTTACACAGCCGATCATATGTGCATGTTCCCCTGTGAGCACTTTTTAGACAGATCTGAAAAATCTGTTAGAAAAGCAAAATAAATCTATTGCTAAGGTATGAAATGTATCATGGGAAGTTTTCCCTGCTCTGAGCCATAAACTCAGGATGCTGATTTATTTTAAGCGAAGTCTTGAGTTTTTCCACTACCTCTTAAACTGCAATTTTTCCCAGAGCAAAAGTCATTTCTCACCCCTATCTTCGTGAATTCATGTTGCTTTTTATGAGAGAAGAAAATCCATGAGTAATATCAGCTAATTTTTAAAGATGGAGAATACCATTTTTATGGTAACTCTAGCAGAGTCCGCTAAGAGTGCAGGAATTAAAAACAACTACAAAATCTCAATCTTATATCACAATGCAAGACAGTAGCCGTCAAGTTAGCTCAATACTCTAATTCAGTCTTCAAGTTCAAATATTCATTATTTCTGTCAAGTGCTTATTTTGAAAGATGCTTTTTCCCCTCTTTGATCTACAGTGCTTGTATTCTGCGCTTTATTGCTTTGATGTTTCATGAAGAATGATAATTGTTATTGCAGGATAGAGGATGGCCATTTGAAAGAAATACATTTTGATGAATAACCTCTTAAATTACTCCTATATAGTAATACCTACAGATTTATATTACATATTTGCATTTCTTCTTAAAAAAGGTTTCATCTTTAAAAAAGGTTGCTATAGGTTAATAAAACAACTCAGAAGCTGGTCTGTAATACCTTATGTTACATTTAAATCTGTCAATCTGGCTGTTTTTGAGCTTTACTTGGAGTTATTTTGGGAACCAAACAAAAGATATTTTTTTAGCGGTAGGCCAAAATGACCGTTTTGTCACCATGCTAATGTGTTGCATACCAATATCAGTTACAAACACTATTTAAATACAACACTTTTTCTACCGGAAGATGAATGATTACAATGATAACCAATTATCACCTTTACTATTATTCTTGACATGTGTCAGATGTATGACACGTGACAATTGCTTACTATGTAGCAATTCCTTGAGAGTGAGGTTACAGAACAGAAATCAACAGCCATTTGCCATTAAATTGAAAAGGGATGCCTAAGTTTTGAAAAGGGATGTCAATATTTTACATATATCAGGTGTTTAAAATAAGAAAAACTGTTAGCTGCAGAAGCCCCCAGAAGGCACCAGAAGCAAATAAAAGCAGATATTTAGACTAATGTAAAAAAAAAATTCAGAACAAATACAAAACTAGAGCAAGAACAACAGCCCCACATAAAAATGCCTAAATACACAAAAAATCCCAAATGACTTTAGAACAGAGGAAATAAAGGGAAAAGAAAAAAAAATCTAAACAACCTAAAAACGGAAAGGAAAAAGCACCACCAAAAGGCAGAAAATGTGAAAAAAACCCCCCATCACCGCCAATCTCCCCTATATTAAAAAAAGGCTTCTCTGCCAAAACATGCAAAACCAGGTTATTTTGCATACTTTTCAAAACATGCAAAGTGAAAACAATCACTCCTCTAACTGCTGAAGTGTCTCCTTGCTGTGTTCTTGGAGTGTATTCCTGCTTGCCAACTAAATAGACAATCTCCTCTTATATTAATTTTATTCATACCTTGTGAGTTAAATGCAAATTTGAGCTGTGCGTGCTTTGGCATTGCATGTTGCATGTTTGTGCAAATATATTCAAGGACTGCATCTCCTTTAATTTCCAGAAAGAGACTGTGTTGCACAAAAAGGAATAACATGTTTTCTACTGCTAAGTCATTATTTGCAGCTGATGACTACTTCTATTTGATTATTTGATTAAATTATCTTGTTTGTGACAACAACAAAGTACATCTTGATTAGTATACATTAGGGATGAATGATTTACAGGTTAGATAGAAGTTGCCTTTTTGCCAATCATAATTTTGAAAACATGATCATTCATGGAGATAAGGAAAACAAGATTTGCAGGGACAAGCAGTATTTTTATTCAGCTTAGTGAGACTATGGCTCCAAAAGAGCCACTGAACCAACTGAACAACTCAGTCATTAAAAATGGGAGTTCTTGTTCCTCTATTCCACCCTCCGCATTACCATGTTAGCGCTGCACCCCTCTGAAGGCAAATGGAACTCACTAAAACGGCAGTAAAACTCAACCTGGATAATTTTCTGCCTTTTTAAAGTGTTCAATGGCTCAGAGAAGGATTATAGAAATACTACAGCTAATGAAAGGGTACAGAATTGCAGTCTGGAAGCTGGGAAAGAAAAAAATAAGTGAGGGAGAGCAGGAAGAAAAGAGAGGAGAATGATCCCTCCTCTCTTTGGTGAGAGAGAGACAACCTGTAGCTGGGAAAAAACACAGGCACCTGCATCACATGCACCTTTCTTAAGTTCTAGCAAGCACCTATTTATTCAACTTCTGTAATGAAGACAATTATATTTAAACAATATTAGGTTTTCAAACAAATCCACTATTGGAATAACCACATTTTACCAGTTGCAGGCCACTAAGCAAGTCTCCAGGGAAAAATCTGTTGAACTTGAGGAGATACATCCAAGATCAATCCCCAAAATGTCATATTCTAAATCTGGAACCTCATGTTGATAGGGCCAAAGTAAATGGTTCAAAATCAGTCACACCTTAGTGTGGCTGAATACAGCCTGAAGAACTTTAACAGTTGTTCATATGAACATAAGCCCCTTAGCTTATTTTTCTAAAAATAACTTTATTTTTGTTGCCTCATTGGTTTCTGCCAGCCTGGAAGAGCTTGCATCTGGGAAAAGCAAAGAGTTATTTTAAATTGACAACAGATCACACACAAGAATGTAACAACTTGTCTTGAATTACAACTTACTTTAGGTCCTCAAAAGCAAACACGACACCATTATTTAAAAGGTCAAATTATACTAAAACACAATGTTATACCCTTAAAGATCCATTCAAGTGTCATTCTTTCTCTTACCTGATGAAAATGAAAAAAACCCTCTAATCGAGATCTTTGTAAGGCAATGAAATTCATGAAGAGAGGGAAGGTGAAGGAGTACCTTATATCTATTCATTCACCTCCCCAGCATATGACAGCTCTTAAAAGATACTTTGATCAAAGAAAATATAACTGTGCCATTGAAAAGGTACATTTCTCTGTTCCTGTGACTACCATTTCTACATAATCATATAGATCTCGGTTTTTTGGTCTTTGCATATTACATGTCTAATACCTCTTGTAATTAATTTGTAGCAATACAATGAAGTATTATCTTTTTAT
Organism: Aptenodytes patagonicus; assembly: GCF_965638725.1. Lineage (NCBI taxonomy): Eukaryota > Metazoa > Chordata > Aves > Sphenisciformes > Spheniscidae > Aptenodytes > Aptenodytes patagonicus. The sequence goes on from NC_134952.1 coordinate 38,941,433, forward strand.
GAAATGTACAAAGGTTACTAGCTGCATTTGAAAGAGTAAATTAACAAACCTTCAAAGAAACAAGTGGAGCTGTAATGAAAAGAAAAAACATTAAGTTGATGCTTGATATTCAGTCCTTTAAGAAATCTGACAACATGGCAATACTATCATTTTTTCTGTCTCTTTTTAAAGTGACTTCTGTAGGGTAAGGATCTTACAAACAATAATAGTGTGTATATACATAAAGATATACATACCTACATACAACTCCGAATGAAACCTTGAATCTCCGTAAACCAACAGAAATTATTTGCAAGTGTAACAGAAGACACAGTTTCCAAAACAATCTGTAAAATTACAAAAATCGCAGTGGCTGGTAATACAATACGTTTATACTTTTGCAGAAGTCCTAAGATGAAAGATTAAGCTGAGCATGTGTCCTTTCATGATTAAAGTTATTTCTGTGTCTCAGAGCAGAGGCTATGAGATCAAGAAGTTGATCAAATGTTTTGATTGATGATATGGCACTTAGGCAAGAATGACCAACTGCATGACAGGGATTATTTTGCTGGTAATTCTGTAGAAGGGAATCTGGGGTCATACAGGACCACACACTCAACACAAGTCAACAAATATTTTACTGCTATGAAAAAGGCAATCAGAATGGGAAAAACCATAGAAAGGAGGCTTGCAAGACACATGACATCAGTCTTCCATTCTGCCTGGTACTGGTAACACACCAGGTGCTGACTGGGTCCAATTTTAGGAGCCCAGCTTTGAGAAAGATACAACTCAGAAAGTTATAGAAAGCATGGATTTAGAAAAACAAAAAGACTGAGGGGGAAAACATGAACAAAGGGCAAAGAAATATTCTTCATGTTCCTGTTGGACAGGATAAGCTTTATTGAATTTAAACTGTAACAAGAAAGACTCAAGTTAGACATTAGGAAAAATCTTTCAAACTATAATTATAGAAAGGCATCATAATAATTTGCCTGAAGAGGTTAGAGGTCTTTAAGAGCAGGTTAGAAAAACGTTTGACAGGAGTGACATAAGCACAGCAGATTCTGTCTTTGGCAGAAGATTAAACAACCTCTTGAGATACCTTCAAGCCCTATTATTCTAAGATTTATATGGCACCTAGAAAGTGAATAGAAAGTTTTCAAGATCACCTTAGACAAAGTAATTTGTAAGAAACTGTGTGACATGGAATCTTTGATAATAAGTAAAGGCAGAAAATCCAATAGAAATATAAGGGTTACATCAGCAATTGCTTGATCATGCTTTCTGTGAAGATAACATGAATGACACTGTATTACTACAACAGACTGAGCAGGAGAAATACAACCTTAACATGTGGAATGCAAAATTAGTTAAAGTCACAAAAAGTGAGGTACCTCGGAAGCAATGCTTACTAGAATTGCTACCCCCAACTACAGCTCTTACACCATACGAAAAAGTTAGTCTGTTTTGGTAAATCATATTTTGTTGAAACTTCAAAAATAAAGTTTTGATTGAAGCAGAATACAAGATTGAAGCAGACTTTGAACTCTGTCTTGTAGAGAAGGAGAGAGAGAGAGACAAAGGAAGTGAACACAGCTTAACTAATCTTGTTTAAGGGAAGACAGACCAAAGACAAGGGAAAAAAGAAGTGCACATACGTGGGCACAGCCACTGTGTAGAAAACATGGTTTACTGTTTTGCATTGCAACAGTGAATTGTTTTACAATTCTCTCTTGAGATAAAAGTTCCACGGGGAGTTGTGGAGAATGTAGTCTAATTTATTTTAATGATCAGAGCAGTCAATTAAGTGCCTACACTTACAAGAGAAGGACTTTTTATGTCTGGTCATTTTCTTAATAAAGATTTCTCTAAACATTGGATGACTGCATTTGGGAAATGTGAGTAGCTATTATTCTCTTAATGACTAGGAAATTCAATACAGGTATTGTTATCATATGCCCTTCAAAATGAGACTCTTTCTTTTAGGATCTTATGATTTTTACAAAATCCCAGTGTTTTGTCCCAGATTTTGTAAACTAGATAGTCTAAATGTGTTCTTCTTAAGTAACTGCTAGCTATAGTCTGTTGATACAGGAAAATCTATTTCTGAAGAGAGAAAAACAAAACAAAATGCAAATGTTAGTTTTCATCCAAAATGCCTGGAATTGATCCATTTTTAAAGATTTGTTCATGTTTTTCTCCAAGTTTTAATTGAAAGATATCTTTGAGAGTGGGATTGTCTTTTAAATGGTGTCCAATACAATGTTGAAGAAAATATAAAAAGTATAGAGAAAATAATGAAAAATGGCACTGTGGAGAATTTGATATTGAATTTGTAAAACTGAGAAAGAGCTACATGTGTATGTTGTGCTTTAAGGACCAGATACTTAAAGATTAATTTCATATCAATAAGATGCTGGCATTGATATTGACAGGCAGTTGACCTATCACCTACCACGGCAACTGAGCAGATTCACCCAAATAAAACTGGAGACTCCTTACAGTATATCTCTTGCAGGCATATGAGCTGCAGGATTTAAAACAGGCGATCAAAAAAACCTGCGAGCCCTCAACAGCAACAGACTTTACCAGCATAAACAACTAAGAGCAGCTTTCAGCTGGCAGAAATCACATCTAGTCAAAACTATTTTTAGAAATTCTAAATATTACTGATTGAGAGTTTACAATTTACAGACTCTCTTTTGGGCATTTTCAAGACTACGCAATTGCTTCCCTGAACAATTCTTCCATTAGCTCCTGAATCTTGTTACTGTGCTGCTGGAAGAGGAACTTGTGCTTTAGTACAGTAGAGCAGATCCTTCTGCCTCATCAATCTCAGAAAACAGATGCTGACAGGTAGGTGTTACAGAGCAGTCTTCCCCTCATCCTCTTTCCCATGCCACTTGCTCTCCCACTTTTTTTGGTGATGCCTTGTTATATCATGTCATATTCTTCTTCCCCCTGTAGCTCTCAACATAAGGTGTGCATCTGTCTTGATGTTCCCCCTGCTCTTTTTTTTTCTCTTGTTCCTATTAATGTACCCCACTATTTGTATCTATTTCATCTGTATCTTCATAGTGTGAGTAAAATTAGTAGATGGATACATAAGTAAATATGTTAGTGAAAAATAGACTAGAATTAGCAAAATATGTTTCAGTTCTCTTATTACCTGCTTTTGTGTTTCTTCATAAAACTACCCTGCTTTTTGTCTTTCTATATATTATGTATTGTCCAATCCCTTAGTGTATTATGAAGCCAGTATAATACAATGTTACATCAGAAAAATAGAAACCAAATGCAAGACTTAACTAGGATTAACAAATTAATGTCAAAGCACTCACAACTGCAAATGCCAAAAATTAAGAATAACCTATAAATACTTATTCATGCATTTACACTAATGATAAAACCAAATACCTTTTAAATTATATGATCATTTGCAATTTGGATATCTACCTCGTTCAGAGAATAGACAGCCATCCAATAAACCATTTTATCTTTCTCAAGAATTTATTATCTGTCCCCTGATTCAAACTGGTTGGAATAGACAACTTGTGCCTGAATAATTTACAATTGTCGTAAGTTACAAGGAAATTAAACTAAAGGAATTGGAAGCAATTAACTGTAGTACTATGTGGTCTACCTATAATTAAAACCTCATCTTAACAGTAACACAGATGTGAATCGTACAACACATTCTCACCATGTTTCTCTTCCGTATGAGTCTTAAAACCAGTCCCCCTTACAAGGAAAACAGAAATGTGGGAAATTAACTGACTGCAGAATTGAATATTCCTCTTTTCTAAATGTTGAAAAAACTTTCCTTTGCTCACCTCCTTGGTCTCTATTGCAGAATACATTGGTCCAATGACAGGGGTGTAGTTCTGTCAAATTAAAGAGATGTATATATTTTTGTTTGTGCAAAAAAACCCCCAGTGTGATAGCTCATGTTAAGACTAAATCTCAAACTACATATCCAAATACCTTGGGTCAGTAAAGAAAAGGCTGTGAAGTCTACATTTTTTTTAGTACCGTGTCAAGTCCAAATAACTTGGTAATTTTCAGTTGACATAAATATATAAATGTGGATTATTTCACTAAAATATACAATATGGAAAAGCTACTTACTTCTGGAAAGTAGCAGTCTAACAGTTTTAAAAATACTTTAAATATATAACATAATTAAGATATTTAAAATAAAGAATAATTCTTTTAAATTTCAGGAAAATATTCTTCTTATATACACTAAATAGTAACCGATGTAGGAGCAATAATAATTTTAAACCTAAACATGCCTATTACAAATGCACTCAGCCTCCATAAAAGAAAAATTATTCTATGGAAAATGGATTTTACTCATTAGTGAAATTTCACTCATTAAAATTTACTCTGCAAAGCAATGATAAATCAGCAACTTGATTTTTCTTAATGAGACATTTAACAGAACTAAAATATTGCAGAGCAACACCATTACATACTGCACCATCGAAGTAGGAAGGAATTTAATTTTTTTAAACATAATATAATGATTCAAATAAAATCTTTCTATTTCAGCATTCCTTATATGCAGCATTATTCAACTATATTAACAGTAATCTAATTCATTTTTAATTGGTCAGATTCTGGGTTGTCATACAATTTTAACTCCCTGAAGTCAATGGGATGCTCAGGGTATTACTATGCAGAAATTAATCTGTTGCATATTTGGTCATAATTATTATAGTTGTTTACATGCAACTGTACTAATAATAAATAAAAATATAGAAAGATGACTGCTTCCATTGCCATTTAAATATGTTCATGCAAAGTTTAAATTTTTTTATGCAAAAGTTAACAGAACAGAAATTCATGGTAGTAATTTTGTCAGGTATCTTGGACATTGCTGAAGAATGTATTTTATTCCATATGCACAAAGGAAACAAGAACAGCAACTAGCTATGGTAGCACTGATGATGTACTTCCTCGTCATAGAACAGGCAAAACCTCGCCTTAAGGACATTAGTCTGCGGTCTCACTTCTGTAGCTTACTCTGTGCTGGCAGACCAACTTGAAATGTCAAAGAAATTAAAGTTAGAAAAGAAACACAGATAACCAAAGTATTTACATGAGACCACATTCTTTAACAAAAGCCAACTATTGTATCAAATAAGGTACAAAAGGGTGTATTCCAAAAGATATGAAAGGGGACCAGGCTGCATTCAGGCACACAAAGAGCAAGGGGAGCACAGTGAAAGCTAAGAGAAAATAGGGAAAGTAACTCACTAAACGGAAGAAAGAATTGCGAAAGAGAGCTTTTGTTTCAGTTTGGACTGAAAACCGTAATGGAAAATAGATTCTAATAATGGTAGCAAATGAGGAAAGGAGTAATGAGAAAGCCTTGGGAAGGACAGTACGTTAAAGACTATTTAGACAACTTGAATGTATTAAAAAGAGCAGACCCAATACATTCAGCCTATTCTGCTAAAAAGGATCAGCATCAGCAGTATCCAAATGTTTAGCAGTTACATGAAGTATCAGAAAAGTAAACGGTAAATGAAGGTATGTACTACTGGCAAAAAAGCAAAAACAATTTAGGAATAGTGCATTTGCTTCCAATGCCTTGGAAATTGCTGGAATAATTAAACCTTTTTAAGATTAACCTAGACAAAAGTGAACATATTAAGTGATATTGGTTTATATAATAGAGATTATGCAAAACTAACTCAATTTCTTTCTCAAGAAAATTTTTAGAAAAATAAACTTAGAAAGGCTTAGAGTTTGACTTTGGTGATGCACATAAGACAATCTTCCCCATGGAATTGCATAAGATCAAAATCAGAATCACTTGGCATACTGATATAATCTCATAGATCAGTTACAGAAATACGCATGTAAAAAAGGATGATCTGAACACACAGTAGGCTAAAATACACACAGATTAGTGATTAAACATTTGGTTTCTAGCTAAAAATCAGAAGTTCATGAAGCTCCTGTTGCACAGCTCTGTGCCCACTAACAGAAATTACTCTTCGCTAGCAGACTGGCTCTTTCCAAGCAAAAGGTATGCACACTACACTTGCTAAATTCCTGTATGATTCCAAGCTGAAAGTGATCACAGCTTCTTAGAAGAAAAAAAGACCAATGCTGAGGAAAGGGCTGAAAAGAAACAAAGAAACTTCTATAAGTAAGCATACTCCTGTCACAATCATAATTGACAGATATATAGGTCATTTAACGTGTACATTTTTTACCACTAACACATATCAAAAAGAATTTGAGTCAAAATGCTGGTTGGATCCCACTACCAACTTCCACTGGATCTGACTGTCTATTTTTATAAAACGTACAGTATAGGTGCTATCTTTTTACTATATAACATACTCTTTTGAGCATTTTTTAAATCTCTACAATGACAATATATTAAGCTTGGGCAAACTGAAGAAGCTTAGGCACCTCAAGTGGGATGAGGGTTGAAATTTGTGCATTTTAGTACAAAACTAGAGTAGTTAAAATGTCCTCAGAGATGCCGTGTATACACAAAAGTGCCCAAATTCTGTGCAAATCTCTGGTGTGCGTTTATTTATACAAACCTAGAACAGACCCTCTCTTGAAGACCTCAGTACTTAATTTGTGACCTATCCCAACTAACTGCAGAATTTAGATCATTCTTTAAAGATTTGAAATCAGTGGACTGGTCACAACAGAGAATATGAAAAAATCTGATGGTCACTCTTAAGGTGTGACCCTTAAGGGGATAAACAGCGCTTCCGCCTGTCCACTCCCACACTCCTTCCTCACATCATCTACAGACAGCCTAATGTACTAATCAAGATGTGATAATCCTGATGTTTAATTTAGAGCCTATAAGTTAAATGTCAAATCTGCTTTTCCCTAGCTCTGCCCCCGCCACCAAAGTTGTTTACAGGTTAGGGAGTAGAATGATGGATGGGGCCAGAAAGTGAAGACACACAGGAGGAAAAATGATGCTTTAGGTTAGGAGTTAGAATTGACTTCTGCAGAAGGGAGGAAGGAGAACCTAAAATTCAGGCTCTGCATTGTAGGTTCCTAAGTCCTTGGTTGTATCTAGTACTTTTCATTATGTCACTGAGTCCAGTTAACGATAAACAGATATTAAATTTACTGCATCCATAAGTAAGAAACTATTGTAAGTTTTTGATTGATTAGTAGCATAGATAACAATGTAAGTTATTTTTACTTATTTCTTTCAACTTTCACCATCTTGATTTTGACAGAACAACACCCTTGTTCCACATTTAAATCACAAGAGTTCAATTATAATCAAAAGATAGGCCACGGACAGTCAGTATGTGGACTAAGCCATGCTCAACACGGGGGCAAGTCTCTACTGTAAAGAAAGAAGCATTTGCATTTTGGAATAATATGTGTATTTAGAAGTTATGTGTTTTGGAAAAGTGACAAAGCACCTAAAGGAGGCATGACATCACAAATCCACACTGAGCAAAATGTGCTCTCTACAGGACTAGGGAAGTCCTCTCTGGATGATGCTACCTTGTCTCCCTCATGAATTATCAAGGAATGTTTCTACAGACAAACTAGGCAACCTCAGTAGAGAACAGAAGACAGAATAGTAAACAAAAGCAAGGAGAGCTCATGTGCTCTAAACACTAGTCTCTTAGAAGTGTTTCCAGTCCTTAGTCTCTCAGTTTATTTATTCATCTGGAACACCTGATTTTTCCTAGCAGTAAGTAGTCCAATCTAGAACAAATATCCATACCTTTCTATTCCTTTCATGTTTTCTCAGCAAGACTCCTAAAAATATTTATATATCAGTAAATTTAATGTTTAGCTTAATATGTAGTCTGTTGTGCTTCAAATGTCATCCACACTTTATTTAAGTGGAGGAAAACAGCTGAATACTATTTGAATACTATTAGCTAAATTTATTTGAAAAATGTTTTAGGTTGAATTTTGATTTGATGAGATATTCTTAGGGGGATTTTCATTCCTTAAAATATTATTTGCCCAGGATGTGATATTAGGTGAAGCTGAATCTGTGGACTGGAATCTGTCAATTTTCATGTACCGAGGAGCACTTAATTCTGGTCCCTCTGCTTTCCTTTTCACTATTCATGCATCTATTCAAAGTTAGGATGATAGAGGCTGTCCTGCTGTAGTTTCTATCTATTGCTTTCTGGCTAAAAACTAATTTTTGTTATCAGCTGTTATGGATTCAAGGAAAAAGCTGAGTTGGGATCTTCTGAGTGGCTGAAGCAAAAGCAGTGCTGAGACGAAAAAGAAAACCAGTGGAAGATTGGCAAGAGCTTCATATGGTGACCTTTTTGGTAGTAAAGCCAGATCTCGAGAAAAGGTGGGGTGTCAGAACTTTGATGCTACCAAGTACTCAGCCTTTGTTCAGTAGCAGGGAAAAAAAAAAAAAGACATTTACAAATGACCATAGCTTACTGACCACAAATGGATTCTTTTGAAACATGACTTATCCTTTTCTGTGCCAATCACACTTTTACACATGCAGCTATTTTTGTGTCTTTGCAATGGAAATATTTTGACGCTTATTGTATATAAACAACTAATTCCAGATACATTTAAATATAACAAACCAATAACTAGGGAATGAAAATAGGAAGTACAATAATGTGGGAAGGAATTAGATTGCATTTGTGTACAGGAAAGCGCAAATGGTTCAGTGAAACCTAGTAAACTTCATGTCACATCACCACGTTTTATAATCTTTTCTTATTTTGTTAGTCTCCAGTTGTTACAATGCACAGGGTAACAGACACCTCCAGCTGTTTCTTTCGTGGTGAATTTTAATTTAAAGTGAGTATGATGCATTCCTCCATACCAATTAATGCAACACAAAAACACTTGAGAAGCCTTCATTTCCCTTCTGAGGCTGTTCCTGCTCTTTCTCTGCACTTCCTGGTCTACAAATTCTGTGACACAGAATGTTGCAGTTGAAGTACAGACCTGGAATGAGTGGCCACCTTCACCCCTCTCCTCAGTCCCTTCCTTCTCCCAAGCGTTTTTGTACGGTTACCTCAATGGGTAATTCATATTCAACACCCTCCATTCAGTCAGTTTCAGTGACAAAAAATACCACCAACCACTGCAAGGATTTGTATTTACTTTTGGAAAATGTAAATGTGATCATTAGCTTAGCATATAAAATAAATGGGGGGAGACAGGGGAAGGGGCAAACATCACTGTCCTGCTGTTTGGCAGAGTACATAATAAATGCTAAGATTCCTTGTCTTATGCTTCCATGTCATGAGAAAAGACAAAAAATTAGAATTCTCGGAGGACTGTTTGTTGTTTTTTCCCCCTCTTATCAGGAACAAGAAATTGCATGTTTAGTATGCAAAGCCTAAAAAGCAGACCTTACAAAACAACCAATATAAAGCCTAAATGGAGGCCACATGGCAAGCTTGTGATTGATCTTGCTTGCACTAGGAGACAGGTCCCTTGTTGCTTCCAGCTTATTGCTGAAACAATATAAACATAACTTCCCATGTTAGTACTCATTCCATTACTGTACAGTCATGAATACATGTTTCCTGCTTTATTTCAGACTGGGATTTGAATGAAACTGATACAAATCAAATTGCAAGAGTTCTCTTATAATGTTCTCTTGCAAACAGAGTATATGCAATGTATTGCAATAGAGAGAAAAAACAGGAGTCTTCAAATACCATTTTTTGCAGCAGAACAGGTGTATTACTAAAGTCAGAGGCACAGCAAATGTGTGATTTTGTCCTTCAGAAAAAAAAACATAAAGAAATACTTCACAGACAAGCAAATAAATTTTTCCTGAAATGAAAATCTGTTATCTGAGGTCCTGATCCTGACTGAAATCACCAGGAGATAATCCCACTGATATCAAAGAAGCAAGCAAACTAGTGCGTAATGGAGTATTGTGCATGCAATACCTTGTGTGTAGTGTTCTTAAATTGCATATGAACTCTTCCTAATACATTTGCTCCTTCTATTATGTTTTTAGCCTTACAAACAACAACTGTTTAAAACAACACAGAGACAATAACTTCTTGATTACTTTTTTTGAGCAACTTTCACATGACTTATCAAACTAGAATAAAAGTCCATGTATAAACAATTTTATAAATGTCATTGAAATGTCTTAGATAAATACAGTGATACTGTAGATTTCAGTGATTTCAAAAGGATCCAGTCAATCCAAGGCCATCTTCTCACTATGACATGATGCATGATATTTCTGAAGCAGCAGAAAAAAAGGAAAGTATTGCCTGAGGAAGTAAAACTGAGTCACTTTTCACACAGGTATGCTATTTCATGACTGTCAGGTGGAAACTCTTCAGGATTAATGCTTTATAATTCTCATATGGCTGATGCTTTAGAACTTCAAAGTGTAGTAGAACATTTCAAATTTTCTTCAGCCCATAAGGAAAAACCTTTTCATTGAAAGTTGCTGTCAGTTGGAAACTTGAATTTAATACCATACAACCGCTACACGTTTTATGAAGATTAAAATTATGCACAATGTGTGTGGTTGTCCTAGTAATGCGAGTTTGTTTTGGTATAAAAAATGCCTTGTCTTAGTGCTCAAAATTATACAGAGCTATTCCTCATATCTTTTAGTATTTCATTAGAAAACTTTTCTAAACTATTCTTGGTTTAAAACCAGGATTTACTCATGTATAATTATGTCTTCTTTCACCAATAAACAGAAATATATCGTTGATTGACAAGATAAGTAATCAGGGGGTATTATGAAGAAAATGACACGAAAATCAATATATGGTTCCTGAGGAAGAGAATTAAGCAGTTGAAATTTGAATTCTAATAGTGGTAAGTCATGAATATAGAATTTGCCTCTGTAAAAAATAATCTGTTTGCTATAAAACCATCCCTAGTTATCTAATACTTCAAGATTCAGTGTATTAGCACCCTCTCTGAATCTGTGTGAAGCTGGCCCCCTTTGGCAACTAAAAGAGCTCTTTGAACCATAGAACAGATGTAATGAAAATTGGTTCCATTAAATGCAGCTGGCAAATTACAAACTGAAAAATTAATGCACCATACCAAGACTCCGGAGGCTAGAATGAATCAAGGTGTGGTTGCCAGATGCTAACAGTTCTTTTTGCTCCCCTTTTACTTCAAAATAAAAAGTACAGTAGCTTATAAATGTGCACTAAACCAGGAACTGTAACTGTAATTACAACACAAATACTAAAAGTAAGCCAACAAAACCAGTAAGATCGAAAGCAACTTCCATTGCTACACTCTAAATCCGTATGTCACAGCATAGAAAATACTAAGGACATACGATCTTACATGGGCAAATTCATGGAAGAAAAATCGATGAAGGGCTAGTAAATTCAAACACAAAACTTCTAGCTCACAATTTTCCCTAAGCTGTAGATTTCTGGAAGCTGAGGAAAGTAGTTCTGTTCTTTTACTCTTTTTCTAACTACCCACGGCTGAGCGCAATTAGAATAAGATGCTTGCCTGGTATATTCCATGAAAAGATTATTCTGTCTCTGTCCAAAACCTGAATGAGAATAAAGGAAAGGGTGAGTGTCCTCAGTTGTTGCTGCTTTTGCAAAACACTTAAAAGAAATCCTGCTTTTAAAAATAGAAAACCATGCAGGCACCCTAATCACTTTTTCCTTTGTGTGTGAATATGTTTAAGTAGACTTACGAAACATCCTGAGAAGCCAGTGGAACTCAGGTAGTAACAGGGTGGACTAGAGAAAGAAAAAACCAACATAATGTACACACGTCATACACATATGGCAGTATAAAGTCTACAGAATTGGTTCTGTCATAATCTGAAGCATCTGTCAATCTACAAGCACTGATATTTCCTGATGTTTCTAGCCTGCTCCAGGATTATTGCTGAATTTCAAGGCGCTTTTTTGTGAAGTTTAAATATTTTTAAATGGTAACTTATTGCAGTCAGTACATCTGGATGTCTGTGTTTGTCAGATACTGCATTGTTGTATGCGCACGATAAGTCACAAAAATGCCTCCAAAGTTAGAGGATAGTAAAAATGAAGGCTGATGGAACCAATTTGCTAGGTGACTTTCAAAAATTAGTACATGAAAGCCTGTGGATAACAACAGTGAAGTTAGGTGTAATCAGACTGAAACATCCCTTATCCAGAAAAGCACTGAGTGCTCACAGTTTGTGGACTTCTGCAGTCCGCTTGGCTTCCCTGATTTCTTGGTGAGTTTTGTTCTTCAGTGTGCCTGTGAACACAACTACTTATTTGCTAGCGTGCATAAATCAGTATTTCTATTTCAATGCATTTTCACTCTCTCATAAGCTCTGCCATTGGTTTGCTTGTTGTTTTTTGTCTTTTCAAATGCTGGCATAAAGCATGCTGCATCTCATATGACTCAGATATTGTATCTGCCATGTTTCCTGGGAATAACCAGCTAGCCTCAGTCAAGAGTATGGCAAAGCAAATACTTTTTATAAATCATATCGCTGTATTTTTTTTTTCATTCCCTTTCTTGACACTCCTAACACATTTATTTATGGTTGTTCTAACTCTGACTTTATTACTTAGAATTCACATTTTTTTAGGCTGCCTCATGTCCTCCTTCCAGAGGTCCCAAAGCCTTTCAAACACCAATATGTATCTGCTGTTGCCAATGGCCATCTGGCCAAGCAGTTTGAATTCACTGCCTTGCTAAATGGTGAAGCTAATGTCTTTAAATGATCAATTTTTGAAATATAATACCTCATAATATCCTAACCAATTTTCCCCAGAGGCCATCATATCCAGTTTCAGTCATAATGAATTACAAGTATTAATCACAGTTAGATATTCATCAGGCATATTTGCTGATGTACAGGTAGGTAAGAAATACATGGGTCAGTAGACAGAGACACTTAAAAGCTACACACTGAGTCAGCGTGGAGTTTCACCTGTTGTTAAGTCAAATTGTACATTACATGATGTACAAGAGGTGAAACTAGTTTGGCAAACTAACTTTTGTATCTTCAAAAGCAGACTATTAAGACTACTTCCTGAATGAATTAGAAGTGAACATGTACTTTAGCAGGGGAAAAGGGAAATAAGCAAAGTGAATTCAAGCTGATTGTAATCCTGAAGGATTCCTCGAGTGGTTATATTCCAAGAAAGAGAGCCCCTACCTCTCAGGTCTGTAACCTGAGACAAAAAGCATGGGCTAAGACTAAATTCCTGGCAACTGAATCAGGAAAGCATATGCAGTAAGTTTCTCCCTGGACATGAGGAGACGAGGAATCTCAGATTTACTCTTCATGCGGCTAGATTCATTGTGGTTTTCTTTCTTTCTTTCTTTATCTATTTTTCACAAACATTTTAATTGCATCATCCACTTGGATCACTGTAAATTAATCTATTATCCGCTTTGACTGAAAATTAATTTGAAGATAATGGCACTTATCCAAGGGTATGAAAAACCTAAACCCCAAAGTTATAGCACTACTTAACAACACGCTGGCTCCCAAATATTTATCCCAAGCTATTCAGAGGACATGGAAACAGCACAAAGTGGTTTGTGATACATGCTCAAGGCAGGTCGTACACCCATAATCTAACCCAACAACACTAAGTAAAGAATATTGAGTAAATAGTATTCATTCATATAAATGAATTAAACGTGGGTAAAGGTGGGAACTCCAATAGAAGGTGCCAGCCTCTCCCTTACTGCTTTATGCTATCAAGATCACAGAATCACAGAATGGTTGAGGTTGGAAGGGACCTCTGGAGGTCTTCTGGTCCAACCCTCCTGCTCAAGCAGGGTTCATCACAGAGGAAAAATGGCATGACAGCCTTGTGCACGCAGAGACCACAGAGATCATTGAAATAAACTGTGATTTGAGAAGGGGGATGCACAATACAGAATGTGGTTTATAAATAGTATTGAAATAGTGTTTTAGCAAACAAGGTCAAAAGAACAGCTTCCATTATATGACAATCTAGGTTATATTAAGTAATGAAAGCCAAACTGCATTCTCTGCCTTTTATTCAGTCTGAATGGGGTTGATAACAGGGAATATGTAGCAAATGAAATTTCCTGAAAGTGCTCCCTGGAGTTTCTTATTTGGAAAGGTACGGAAATTAAAATTTACTTAATTAATTGAAAGGGAATGAGTATTCAAATGTGCCCAAGACAAAGCTGCAGCATTTGTTGGAAAGCATAAGCTCACCCTAGATCTGCAGTGTAGCAGTGCTAACTTTTCAGACTTCTATAGCAAATCCAGCAAAACAATAATTTCCATTCATACTGCATATTAAAAAAAAAGCTATGAATCTAAAGAAAAAATCTATGAATCTAAAGAAAGCTATGAATCTAACTTGTTATTATATGTCTGTTTTTTGATACACTTACAGTCAATATTTGCATTCTTTGTTTCATAAGGGATGGAAAGAAATCATTCAGTTGAGTTCTCGTAACCTCTGCCACTAACTGACTGCAAAAAATATGAAATTTCCACATAGCGGCACTAATGTTTCTAGAGACTGGCCTGATTCCTTCCTCTTAAACTGCTTAAAATCAGCTTCATTAGTGACAATGAAAGGTTTAGACAAATAAAAGTCTTCTAAAGGAATGCATGCATATTTGAGTATTTTCCCAACAGTCTAAAATACTGTATGGCTCCCTCAATCCTCATGTTTTTAAAAATGTTCACCTGACAATTAACTAACTTCTTCATAATTCGCTAAAAGTATTAAAATCATAAAGCCGTTTATATGCTTAGAAAAATCCATCTCATAGCAGATCCTCCTTCCTAAGTGAGAATACTGTGGAGAGCGGATTCAACAATTCTTGTATAAAAAAACTTACATACAATTAAAATGTTTTCTGCAAGAAAACACATTTATACTAAGCAGTAAGCTTATTTATGTTTTGACTGGATGGCAATTAAAAGTTATGTATCAGCAGGCACAAGAATATAAGATAGCACATTAGAAACTGTGCACAATTGCTCCAGAAAACTGTAGATAGCAGGGACAGAAAAACGAAATAAAAGAAAACAAAGTAAGAAAATAACCACTGCTTTTAGCAACAGAAAATTTATTCTTTGGTTTGGAAGCACAGCATCCCTTTTCAGCTGTTTCAGCCACTAATTAGTTTGGAGCAAGAATAATGCAGTAATACCGATAAAATTTTCTAAGAATATGTGATAGCAAAAGGGAACAAAGTAGATGCTTTTTGGTGGTTCTATATATGGTTTATAAATCAGCAGCTCCTTCTCAAAATCAAGACCATAGTAAGTACTGAATTCTAAAATGCACCCGCTGTCACTAAATCTGTACAGATTTTTAAGTAAATGACATTGACATTCTCTGTACAGAATCACTAGACCTACTGATAACTGTTTTATGTGGAATTAATGATCTTGTAATAAAAATTTCTAGAACCAGGGATTATTTACAGGTAGCATAAGCAAGTATGCTGAATTTTTAGGAGTTTATTTCCTATATTCATATTCTTAAATGCCATTAATATATACTTATGTGTGCAAAATTTGAAGGGATGATGGAATAGACTCAGTGTAGTACGGCAACTGCTATACCATACCGAAAACAGGTTCTAAATAAAAAGTCCAGCTTCATTTTCTTTCTTCCTATCAAATCCAATCAACCTCATAATTCCACTCTTCGTTTTCATGTAACCCTCTGAACTTCAATCCTGGAGAATAAGCTACAGAGTAAGAAAGGTAAAACAAAGTGATAATAGCCATGTTGTTTAATAAGTTGTGACTTGGTATTATACAAGGCAATAAATATTTCCTTCAAGGCCATTCCTGACATTTCTTAAAGGATTTGTCTCCACAAAATTAAAATTATGAAATTCTCCAAAACCAAAATAAAAAGTTTCATAAATTACAAATTGCTATGATTTGCACTAGATCATCTTTCTCCATTAACTATTTGTACTAGGTCATCTTTCTGCCATTAACTATGAGAACTAGGAATTATTATGGAGCTCAAGCAGAAGACAGGAACCAATCTGCCTGGGTGTTGGGAATTTCGTTGCAGGTACAATGCCAGACCAAATTCTGGAAACAAAATCAAAGTCTACTCCTTGGGAGATAGACAAGACAGATTTTTTTCTCTCAAGGTACGGATCATATGTAGAGCTGCCTTACATGTGTCTCAGCAGACAAAAGGCAGTTCTCTTAATGGGACAGTGGGAATATATGCATAGCAGCAGATAGTGTGCTTTCTTTATAGCCAAGCCCTTGACTTTACTCCTATTCAAATTCTGAGTAAAAGTGCTCATATATCTGTAGAAGGTTGGACAGATTTACATTTAGCAGTTTTATTTTGCATTGCTCCATTTCCTTTTTGCAGTCCAAAAAACAATTTGAGAAACAGAATTTTGTCAGTAAGGCTAAAGAACTCAAATGATATAAATAAAAAATAACTGATGAATAGATTACTATGATCTTTCTTCACTTCAGATGATACTTCTGTGCTAAATCAGAGCAGATTACTGAAAACGATGATGGCCCGTCAATTCCAGTTGTCACGTTGCTTCAGGCAGTGACCGCTAACTGGTATCTCCTGATTAGAAGACAGAAAAGCCCACCATGTACCTAGACTGCTGTACCATGAGAGTGGGACAGAATTCCTTCTTAGTCTCTAGTGGCAATTATTTTATATCCTGAAGCAAGATGATCAACATATCCCTCATAACTTAGGCAAAAACAATCTCCCATCTTACACAAATCTCAATATTTATTTTTAATTCCTGCTGAACTACTTCTGCTTCAACCTCATGGAGGGGGGCGGAAGCCTATTACTCCATGTTTAGCACTAAAACGTTCCTCAGATATTTAATTTATCAGTGTTTTCTTCTTTTGTGTATTACAGGTCAGTTAGACAAATTATTCAAAGTATTCAAATTCTAATGAGATGTCCATTATTTTTACACTATCTATAATTGATCTGGTATTGGTAAACAGCAATACCTTTTTTCCTGATTATATAATTTTGGGGGAAATGCCACAAAGTGACTAGAAAAAACAATTAAGAATTTTGGTTGAAAACAGTAAGAGCAAGTAAAAAGAAATCTAAACTTTCTTTTTTTTAAAGTTGTATATTTTCTAATGGAAACACCTCTATTTTTTGGAAAGGTTTTACTGAAAAGAATGAAAAAAAAATTACCAATTTTGATGCCTTAACCCCAAAATTAGTTTTAAGAAGCATGGATCTTGTCATCAGTCTCTGTTTTTTATTCTATACAGTTTTAACTCTGGCACCTTTTTACTTATTTTTGGTAATTATTCTACTTTGTATACTTTAGCATGGCACACCAATTTCCTATCATAATTTGCACAGTATGTGCAAGCAGAAAATCTGCTGATACACTGTTCATATGTGCAATTGAAAAGTTTTGCATTTACCTTCCACCTGTTGTGCAAAATTCTTCATTATGTAGGATTTTTATTACACTCCCCTCCCCCTAGTATTGAGAAATATCTAACACACAAAGCTTTAACTATTTAAAAACACAAAGAAAACAAAACAAAATTTAGGAGTCAGTCAATATCAAAGCTATTTATAAAGGAACACTTATTTAAGCCAAACTGCCCATTTTACAGGTGTGTGTATGTTATAGTTCTGTATATGTTATAGGAGCACCTTAAGAGTTCTCTGTGTGTCAATATGCGCATGTATAGAAATAAAAAAATATTTCATGTATTAATGTGCAATGCATGTGATTTAAATACTATTTTTACTATAGTTAACATGAATAAGATACCTCACTGCAAGAGCCTGGAGCCAAGCAAATTGACGTTTCTTATTTTCTTAATGAGTAAAGATATAGCTTTCTTAAAATAAATAATCAAATATTGCTTGACAGGAACTCTCTCCACAAAAACAGACAGTGCTTTTGAAAGTTTTCTCCTCTTTTTCTTTATTTTAAAAAATATTCTTTGGTATTCATATGTAAAATAAGAAGCATAATGTTTACCAAAAGTAAACATTACATTTAAAAAGATCTATGTTTTTATGACTGCTTTTTTTTTTTTAAAGCTACCATTTTGAATAGTAGAATTGCATTGCAATGTAGACTGATTACATTTTAATCCTCGGTGGCCTTCTCAAATATATAAACAGTAGGATAGCAATAAAGAAGCTTTCACTTCATGAACAATAATGTAATTATTAATGAATTGAACTGATTTACAGAACTGTGTTACATTAACAAACACATATGAAACCTACTGTGAAAAAGACAAGATTTTTAAAATGCATATGGAATAGCAGAAGACAAGTTGGACAGATAATGACCACAGGAAATGACCTTGCATCAAATGACATAAAATTAAGGTAGAGTGAGTGATTTAGATTTCAGGGGAAATCTTTATCACTGTGCTGCAGTATAGTATCTGAAAAGAGAACAGGGAAATCAAGAGTGCAGACAGGGGAGAAAAACTCTCATTAGACACTGCATTTCTACCTTCCCCATTTATAAAGGCATATTTTGTCTTTAAATGATGCTTACAGAATAGGATTTGTTATGAATCTGGTATGAAGACTACACATTCAGGAGCCTCTAGAGGGACAAGCAGCCTTAAGATGAGGAGGAGGGGGAGGAATTTAGACATTCAAATGAAATATTGATTACCAGATCTTAAGGAGAAGGGTAGAAGTGAGCAAAATAATAACATTCACCTCCAAAAAATTGGTGCCAGGTATCAAAATATGGTCGATGAGAAGGAATGTTTTCATTAGGGGAATAAACAAGACTGGTGCATTAGAACAGCAGAAAAGTGTTGGGTCTTTAGCCCTTTTTGCCCTTATCTTCCCTTCAGAGGAGGGTGGTGGTAAACAAGTAGACATGGAGAAGTAAGAGGAAGAAACATCTTAGCAAAGAATTCAAGCTTAAGTTAATAGGACATTTTAGGTTAATTAAGGGTAAGGAACGATGTTTATTGTTAAGCACACTCCCAGGAATTAATTTTATTTTATCTTTTTGTGTTTCTCACCTAACAGACTACAGAATAGTAAGAGGCTTAGCAAACGTCTGAATCCAAAACACACTTCCGTGGCATTCAGAAGTAACCAGAGCAGCCTCATGTGCTCCTTTAGAGTTAAGATCACAAGGCTTTGGACCAGAAGAAGAGTTTTCCAGCAACCTATGACAGATGGGAAAATCCCTTGGCAGGAGGTACATACCTAAATCCCTAAGGTTCAAAGAAAACTCATGGCATGACTATAGTTGTTAAGGAAATGTAGTATTCACACATAGAAAAAGATAGTCAAAGTTCTTCTGTCAGGGTCTTTACTGAATGTGAAAATGCAACAATTAAACTAATAAGCTAAAATCATTCCTAGAAACAAACACCATCTATTTTTTTAATCTGAATTTTATAACTTTGATCCTAATTAAAATAGATCATTAAAACAAGTTTTATAACTCTTGCCTTATTACACCTTATTCCAGACAAAAAGTGTTTTTCTTCATCAAACAAAACAGAACTTCAGGAAGCAAAACAGGAAAAAAACCACCCCAAAACAACAGTGACAGGGAGCAACTGCAGACCACTGCCAGTGTCATATTTCTGCTCCCAAAAGGCAAACAATGTTTACTTGGTTGGTCTAATAGACAGAATCACTAACTATGCACACGTGCACAAAGGGAGAGGGAGGAAGTCAGTCACACAGAACATAACATTCCGCTGGGACACAAGGTCACATCTAGTAGCGTAACAAAAGAAATCATTCGAATCAGGTTGTTTTGAAGTGAAATAGCTTGTGCCCTAGCGGAGCCTAGTCAGTTCCATGACAATGGCCAAGTCACTAATTCAATGAAAAGTCATGAAAAATTTGATTTCCAAATTTTTTTCCTTGCTGACTGTTGCTACTTACTGATTCTTCTCTACTGTTGAACAAACACGGCAATGGACCAAAATCAATTAATAGAAATAGCGCTCACTGCTGCCCTTGCGTTTTGTATATGTTACCATGGAACTGTAACTGGAAGAGCTGTATGACACTGATATTTCTTGGTTTTCCTTTGTCTTAAATCTTGTCCTATCATTTATTCCTGCATTGCTTTACAAAGTATGTAATGCTATTGTATTAATACTTACACATTTATTTTCCACGTAGTCACAGACAGACAAAATGCAAGGCAAAAAGTCAAACTTGATACAAAACAGAATTACAGTCTTGTAAGAATAAAGAAATAAAACAATAAAAACCCCACCTCCTGGCACAAAATATGTAGGCCATAACATTTTGGCACAGGATAAGTCTGTGAAAGAAAGAGTTTTTGTCAAATTGACTCACAGAACATTTAGATTAACAATGGAATGACTTTTAATTTTTTATATTCTGTGGATATTTGTATAAATGACTACAGAAAAAGTATAGAAATTAACAATTGTTACTTTAAAAAGCACCTTTTTTTTGTTTTCTTCTGTTTGTTTGAAACCATTCACTGATTCACTTGCTACATTACTACATACAAAACCAGACATTCTCCTGAATATCCTTTATACATGTATGTATACGTATACATATGTCTATGTATATACGTATGGATGTGTGCACACAGAGTGATGTGTGATAATCGATGGGACAATGAATGGAGATGCAGGTGTTGAAAGTGCTGGATTTGATGGAAAAAGCAGGAATTCTGCTGATTTGTCTATGGCCCTTTAATAGGCTCAGAATGAGACAGATACACACACAAACCAGAATGAGACAGATAAAACATGGTGCTGGGAGTTAGTTTAGTGGAAGCCAGAACAACAGCAAGACATTATAACCAACAGGACATCACCACAGCCTAACAAAGCCATGCCAAAATGGGAGTAAAAATAAATTAAGGGATGTAAATTCTAGTAATTAGAAGTCGTGGGACAGTTAAGTCCAATATAAATGGGAGACAGAACAAAAAGAAGATGTAATCCTGTTAAACTGTCTTTAAATAAGAAGAGAAGTTGAAACTTCTTGGTAAAAGAGCAATCAGTGACAATCATTAGCACATTTCACTCATGGCAAGTTAATGTAACCCAGGAAACAGTATTTCTCATAGTGAGGGTTGGTTTTATTTATGGAAAGGATACTGCTGCTCTGTGCACTTGGGCTATCAAATAATTTATCTGTTATTGCTAGTGGTCTCTGTATTTCTCCCTTCCTCCCTTCCCCCCCGATGCTTGTGTGATACAAGGAGAATAGAAAAATGCTACTACTATAACAAAACTGGGTTATTCTTTGCACCTGAAAGAAGTCTTGGAAATCTTGAGTCACCGGACTGATTTAGCAGCTTAGTCCCATTTCTTGCTCTCTTTATTTGCCTGTGTGTTTGGGAGCTACAGATTGTTTCTGACTACCAGAGCATAACCTACATGAGACCTGTTATGATAAAGCAGTGTTTCAGGATTTAATCAAAGATTATAGAAAAGCAGGCACAGCTGATACAAGAATAATATGAAATTAACTGCATATAAATTTGTGAAGGTGTATTTGTTTTGTAGATACTATTTTACGGGGTGTATCACCTAACAGAAATTGCAGAGCGAATGTTTTGGACAGAGTTGAAGGTCTAAATGCTGAAAGGAAGTGGCAATTCCCTTCCGGTTCAAAAGAATTCCTTTCTACCATCACTAGAGCAGAAATTCTTCATACAGACACACTTTTTTGAATGAAAGAACACAATTCCCCTGCATTTTTAAAAGTTCTTCCTGTTTTACTGTATGGAATTTCTAGGTATCAAAATGCTTTGCAAGGAAGCAGTGTTACTAAATACCTTGATGAATAGCTATGAATATCTCTGCGGGAGATCAGATAAATCTTGACAGAAGGGTCTTTCTATACATAAGAACATCCCTTCAGTTCTCTTTTAGCTGGGGAGAATGAGCCTACTGATTAGGGAAAACCAAATTTTCATGTATGTCAGAACACCTCTGACATCATGTGCTCTGATCATACACCTGAAGTTTAATACTAGACCACACACAGGGTGGCAAAACTGTTCTAAATTTAACTTTCCACATAGTTACAAGAACTGTGTTGTCATACCAGTGGAAAAATTCAGATAGGTATTTAAGATAGAATGAACTGTAGGGTACAGCTTGTATGGTAACCAACAACGTACAGCTTTAATGAGATGAAAGATTTGAAAGGGTTATTTGCAAACTGTCTAATAATAAGTAATTTCAGATGTAGGCCAGTCATAGGGAGAATGCAGTCGTTTATAGTTTTATAATCTTTGTGACATGGTGCCCTCCAGCAAGCACAGAATGGGTCCTATTTCAGTTGTTTTAAAAGACCTGAATGTATCAGAATAAAGTTGGTCTCAGCATGTTAAAACAGCATGAAATACATTCCCTTGCAAATTGTTTACAGAAAAAATGTGTTTATGGAAATGTATCACTGATTAAAATTACTAAAGGTAAAAGTCTCTCTCTGAGTCTTTTAATTGTATTTCTTCCTAGAGTGTGGCTAGTAAGGATGCTATTCTAAATTCCCACTATGAAAAATAATAATAAAGTGTTTTTTTCTTTGAACTGCTATTTTCCCTAACTATTTTGAAAATTCTAGTTTTTAAAAAGCTCATGGCCCCCTTGATGAACAAAATCAAACTCCACTCCTGGAATTATGGTCTTGTGAACAGGCACAGATCTTTTGTACCTTGAAAACAGAGACTGTCAGAATTTTATCTTAAAAACAGCTTAGTGACGAAGATGTTTTGATTCTGAAGATGATTGTTTATGCTTGCTCATTATTGAGACTGAACGTGGAAACCTGAGTAGTGCGAAATCAACAGACCAGAATTTAAGGAAAAGTGGTAGAGAAAGTAAATGGAGACCTCAAATATATTCCTATTCCAATTAGTCAAAAACTTGTCAATTACCATGAAAAAGCTTCTTTGTTTGAAACAAGAACTTTCCACAGTAAGTGAAATAACTTTCTTCATTTGTAAATTTCTTCTTTTCTTAATTTAGGCAGTCCTAAGTGACAACTAGATAATTAACTTAGTCTAACACAATTAGTCAGAAGTTCAAAGGTTCAGATTAGAAAGGTGTGACTGGTGCCATTATTTTTCTGTTAAGCCAAGAGACAACAAAATTTTGGATTGCATCTAAGAGAACTAAAATACAGTGTTATTCATTGTATGTTACACATTGTATGTGGTTTTTGTTTTTTAATCTACTGTGTGATCAAAGCAATAGCAGGAGTAGGATTTGCCCCAGGTTCTCTTCAGAGGTTGGTTGGAAAAAGCCAACATCGGAAAAGGGGATCTGTGTTCTGTGTCATAGTGCAATAGTGTTGCAAAGTTCTTGCATGTTTACAATCATTCTACAATTTAGTCATACCACAGAAGAGATGTGTGAAATAGCTTTCTGCAAAAACTTTCTGAGTGAAAAAAGTATAAAAACATTAATGAAAGTACTCACATTGAACTGACTGAACTATGGTTGTTTTTTCCAGTAGAAACATTTGACTTTCATATTTTTAAATGAAAAATCTAATTTCCTCAAAATAAACATTTTTGACTGTTTTGGATTTCACCCAGAGATTAAAACTTTAAAAAAAAGTGTTTCAAATTATTTTCACTTAGTTTTCAGTTTTGGGGGAAAAAAAAAGCCACAACAATCAGTTATTTTCACAACTGTATGCACAGACTCTCTTTAAAAGCTGTTTGTATTCTTCACACTTACCTTTTCTTAACTGTCTGAATCTTCTGTGGAGAACAGAACTGGGTATGGGGAGGTTGTGCAATAAGACTGTTAAAGGGAATGAAAGTTCTGCTCTGATGTAAAAAAAAGAAATAAATAACGCTGCCAGTCAGAATTCCTTAAAGTCTTACAGACACATAGAAAAAATGTGCCATCTGAGTTTGGACAAGCAGCATTATTGTAAACCAAAGCTAATTTATACATCTTGCTTTCTTAGTACTAAGACATTTACAAGTAAACTACTAAATATAAAAGGCTGCAAGTTCGCTGAATCAGAAGAACCTCAGCTTTTGGTATGATTAAGTTTTAATTGTATTTTTCCCTAGGGATCACTAGTAGTTAATACGCTCATGAAAATAGGACTTTAAATAGCAGGAGTAGTAAAATTCAGCCCATGCACCATATTTTGGTATGCTTGGCTGCCTAAGGCATCCTATTGCCTGCAGTTTCAAGAGTTCAGTTTTCATCAATGAAAAATCTATAAAAAACCCTTAAGAAATCCTTATTTTTGAAATGACAGCTGCTTCAGTACATCATGTACCTTTTGTGAATCTCAGAGATGCTGCTACCATGTCTTCTTACTTTTACTGTGGTTTGTTTATTAGAAACACTGCTTTGTGAGTCACAAATTCTGAATCACACACTTCTCAAATTTAATTATATGCATCTCACTGTCTGCTAACAGTGATTGCAGTGATAGCAGTGAATAGAGATTGCAGCTATAAGCATTTAGAGTAACTTCTAACCTTATAAAAAGTCTTTTGCTTCATTTTTTGAGACTATTTAGTCTTTCTGCTAACTAGTACAAATTTGTTCCCACCCTTTTCTCACCCAGATCAAGGAACTCTGGACTGCAGAATGTGTTGCTTCCAGAAAAGAGAGCAAGGGGAGCTCATACAGGTGTAACCCATCTACAAAGTATGTGTCAGACCAAAGATGGAGGCATCATTCTGCAAGCAAAAAGAGTGCAACATAACCAAAACCACACCTGTGCTATAAATCGGCATGAGTCAAATGAAGTTAACTTCTTTCTCCCAGGAATTTACATTTTTTTTCCTTTCTCTAAGTGCTTCTAAATGGAGCTGGTTAAAAACCTGGCAGCCAACATGGAGGGAGTCTATACTGTCCTGGTTAATGGTTAATTAAATTATAAGCTGCCATTAAAATTGACTTGAGAGTCTTCATTTATTCTCTCCTACATATCCTAACCAATGTCTCGTTTGCAAACTCAAGTAAGGCCCTCATTCATTTATAATGTTTAATTTGGATGGTCACATAAAGATGTTACTGCATAATTGGAGACAATATAATTGCATTTCTGTAACTACATTTCTGCAACTGAAAATAGATGGAAAACTTGCACACACAAACTTCTATAAAGAATAAATATTTTTACAATATAACCATTAATATCTATGAAAATATATCAAGTAGATTAAGGAACATGGCATTAATAAATGAAGGACATCTTCAAAATCATCAGAGTTGAATAACCAGATTATAGTACTACTCTAATTAATTTATTAATTAATGACGATAGAATTCTTTACCCCCATAACAATTCAGTTAGTTGTATCAGAAAATTGATACTGGCATATGACAACCGAGATGCAGAGGAGTGACTTATGGAACATCAAGGTTAAGAATTTATTAAACACAGAGAAAAATAAAGCAGTAATATATTGAGCTTCAGAACTAACTAAATCCCATGGACTTGCAGGGCCCCAAGACGCTATAACAGGTGCAACAATTATGTATGGCACAACTTTTGGGACATACTAGCCGATCATCTGGGAGCTCTGCAGTTTTGATGAGAGAATGAACTGTTAATTAAGAAATATTAAGATCCCAACTTGTCAAGTAAAACTAAACTCAAGGGATGAAGCTAAGCTATCAAAACTAAACCAGTCAAAAGTAGTGAATGCCTTTTGAAAACTGTGAAATGAGTATTTCTGCTGTTTAATTTCTGGTGGTTCAAAATATCTCATAATAGTTCAGTTAATCTTTTTCTCTGAAGTCTCTGAGATATAGAAGGCTCCCGAATATGCTATTTTGTAAAAGTCCAGGGATCCATGTTACCTCTGACCTTCCATATGAGGTGGGTTTCTTTCCCTTCTACCAAGACTCCATTGCATTTGACATCCTAGGGGTTTCTCTCTAACAGTGAAAGGATTTGAAGGACAATCTTACTGCTTGAGAAAGTTACCCTTTCTGAAGATGAGTATCTCACAGTTTTGAACTATACAACCTCCGTATCACAACTGCTGCCCTGCACAGATGCCATGAAAACACATTTCCTTAGTCTGAAGATAGGAAAGATGGTTTCACAGAGGTAACAGAATTTCCCTACATGGAGGGTAGCTCCCTCACTGTGCAGATCTGAATATAACAGTATATGAAGGTGCATACTCCTGTATGAAGTCCCTGCACTGTATGAGGCTGAAGCTGAAACTTGTAAATGAGAAAGCAAAGTTGGTCAGCTGGTTTCCACATATATGCAAGAATACCAAACTTTGTGAAAAATATGTTCTTTTCAGCTTTCATTTCTAGATTCAGGGATTTGACAGTTTAATTATTCACCCGAAATAAACTCCTGGCACCTGAAAAGTCTAGGAGCTCTGCAAGTGTCCTCAATGAGGCAATTATTTAATCTTTTTCTTTTAAATGAATACTGAAATCAAAGTAAAGTCCAGCAGACATTTTGTTCTATTTGATCTAGCCTGGATTTTCTATTAGTTAGTAGTTAGAAGGTTTTCCTATCTCTCAAGCCGGGTATCAGAGGACACCCTGTTTTGATTTTTAAAACGCAATATGCGTGAAGTAGGCCTGTAAAAAAAAAAATTACTTCTGTTAAAACACATGATGTAATGTTTTGTCCATCGGCTACTATTTTTATTATTGCCACTGACAGTGACACAATAGCCAGCTCATGATGAGGAAGAAGCCTCACCACTGGTCAGCCAATCAGCTGAAAAACAGTGATGATTTTTACATGCTTCCATAATGAATTGAATTGCAGCTGACCTGCTTCTCTGAAGTAAGCATTTCCTTGCAAACAAAATAATTCAGAAGACTGAAAATGTGCAAAATTCTGAAAAAATTATCTTTCTGAACATTATTATTTTTCCTGCTTTTGCTTTTTTTATCACTAAGCTGGCAAATTCCATTTAATATTTCCAAAATTATCATAAATGAAAACATTGCTTCTGCTGAACTAAGTGTGGATGTTGATTATTTGAAGTGTTGGTTCACAGTCCAAATACTACATTGGATTATTCTGCGGGTAATTCTCAATACATTAAGTTTATACAACTGTGTACAACTACTCTATTTTAAGTTGCACTTGGATGTGATAAATAAAATTAAATGTTTTTTTTACTAGATACCTGGCTCAGTGGTATTCAGCAATTCAATAACAGGGGTAATACTTGCCGTTTGCAAGAAAGACTGAAATTAACAGGAAAAAAAAAAAAACACATAAAAATGTGACTCTCAGTCTTGCCTCTAAAATATTTGACATTGAATTACCACAGCTAAAAGAAAGTGCCTTTAAAAATATGAATGAACATTTAATACATTTGAATACAAATCGATACTGGAAAAACACACCCATGGCTAAATACTGAAGACCTGCATTTGTTCCCACATGAAGGCAACACAGAAAATTCATGGGAATGCTGACATCACATCTAGCAAGCAAAATCACCAGGCACACGTGCACATGATTTCTGCTATTAAAAGTCAAACTCTGTTGTATCACAGCTGACATATTTTTAAATGACTTCAGCTATAGTAAAGGCTGGAAAACTGACATTCCATTAATTCACAACCTATGTCTGATATAAAAAGCTACAAAGGACCTTCCCCATAATGCACTGCAAATTGTGTGACTAATACTAATACTAATGTGACTAATACTAATACATCTGGAGGCAAAGCTGCTCTCTAATTTGGACAGCCAGTTCAGACCTTCTGCTAACTCAGATCTAGGTCTCTCCACAGTAGGGAAGGACAAGTGTGCCAAACTGTGTTGAATTAAATGTCATTATTTGGCTGCATCTCTTGCTACTTACTAAGGTAGAAATGCATGTAGTAAAATCACTGGTTTTCTCTCTTTTTATGTCCTGTGTATCATACCACTTGCAAGATCACAAAATTCTTAAATTCACTTTTCACTTATATGACTGGGGGGGGGGGGGGGCAGGGAGGCGCGAGAGGGAAGAAGTACAACCAAATGATTTACTGAGCTACAGAACTCTTCTTATTCAAATGACAAGAAACCTTTACTCTCACTTTCTTGTCAAGAAAAGCCTCAAACGCTTCTTTATCCAAATCGCATCAGACCAGGGCTTTAGGTTTTAGTCAGACATAAGGATTGCCAACCTGTTGAAAATTCTCTTTGATTTCAACTTGACTGTCTCAAAATGATCCCATGTTGCCTTTTATCTAATGTTTATGTCTGAAAGCAGCAACAGCAAAAACTCTACTGTTTTCTTTGAAGGAGATATCTTTAATCAAAATAGCAATAGAAGAACACATATGAGTACATTTTAGTTCTTTACTCTTTTAGAGGCTACCTACACAGCTCAGTCTTCGGAACAGGTTTCTACTGTGTGTATATAAATGCTCTGTATTTCAGAACAGCAAATTTAAACCTCATCAGTTCTTCTGAAGGTTGTCAAAATAGTTCATCAAGCATGACAATAAAAATGCACTTATTTCTGCTTCTGTGAGTGTCCCCAGACAAAGAACTTAAGGTAAGCAGAATGAAAAAATGAGGTAGCACAGGATAGGGATAATGAGTGTGACAGGAAACTGGACAACATGCTGGACCCTTAATAAGTTATCAGAAGCTATGGAAAAAAGACCTTATTCCAACCCAAAACCAAACAATGATGACAGAATATTTGGAATAAATGAATAGATTATTGTAAAACAACAGAGAAAATTTAAGATGAAAGAGTTATCTCTTTATATTGTCCCAAGCAGGGTCTGACATCACAGCTTTTGGATGTGTGGCATCGAAAAGATGAACTCTCCTTTGTCCTGTTTTCTTTGTGCCCCAAAAAAGATTCCCTGTGAAAGACAAGGAGATAGGCCAGTTCTACTGAAAAAAAAATGCACATGCAATCTGTCTATTCACTGAAAACTTAGGGATAGAGATTTCCTGCTGGCTGAGGAAGATGTCATCAATTGTAGGGGAAAAAATTATACAGCAGCTTTTTCATTTGCACTAGATGAACACTGTCAGAAACGGAGCACAGAACAGATGAGTTTCTAGGTACCACTGAAGTGAGTATGCTACTGTAACAGTAGTAGTTCCTGGCCCTCTAGCTCAAAGTATATTTTTTATGTATATATATAGGAAATAAATATATATATATATATAAAATAAGAATACAGTCAGTTTAAAACACACATTGACTATCTGGATTTAAAGTTTTAATTAGAGGTAGGTGTTGTGAACTCATATGAGCAAACCTCATTTGCTTATGACTTTGTTCCTCCCCTTGCTGAACCTTCCTCTGTGTCTCACAGGCAGCCTGGTATTTCACAAAACTACTCATCTGACCTAGGCCACCCTCCTCTCTTTTTAAAGTTTTAGTTTCGTTAGTGGTGTAGCGACTGTCACAGCCTGTTCTTTTACCAGGCGGCTTCTAGTATCGAAGTGCAATCTAGTCTCCAGCGTGTTAATAATGGAGTCAGGGAGTGCTGCAGCTATACATAGAGGAATGTTGTTTCAGCTGATACATTGGTAATTAGAAGTCCATACAGGGAAAGGGCATTTATCAGTTTTGGCATTCAGTTATATGACAGCAGGAATGAAGAGCATTATGGAAATTATTTTCTATTCCTGTGAAAATAAGCATGTAAGGATTTGGTGCAAGCATTTGCATTTTTCCTATGAATTTATTTTTAAATGTTTACATTTTTATTTTAATTGGGAAACAATATTTGATGTGGACAATGCTGTCAAACTCTTAAGGGCCACTTACAGCCGAGAATACATTTACTTTCTATTAAAAACCTTTTACTGTTCTTTAACATACATATTCATTTCTGGAGACAGTTCAGAAAAATATTATTCTTATAGATTGTTTGAGATGAGGGCTTTATATTTTGTTGGAAAATAAATTTCTGAAGCTATGGGCAATAACAAAAATATGTACAATTTTGTATCGGTAAGCAGTCCCGTGGTACAGGCTTATGCTTTTTAATATTGCATTTTTGAATGAGTGTCATAAAAGTGCAGTATTATTTTTTCAAATACATAAATCTACAGAAAATTTAAAATACTTATACAGAAATATTTTAAAATGCAAGTCTGTTTGGACAGCTTTTATATTACACCTTATCTAAAAATAACTTTAGACCTAGACTAATACTCTTTTAATTTTCTGGAGAAAAATGGGCTTTTGTTAACAGAGGAATAATTCGTGAAGAGTAACTATTGTGCTGTTAGAACTTTTCTAGGCTTGCCAGTGTAGGCATCTGTCATATGAGTTTCCCCTTGCTACCCAACAAATGGCCTGAACTTAATTCAGGAGGGAACATTCAAGCTGTCAAGTCATACAGAAGCTATTTATGATCACCAAGAAAATGAATAGATATATGCAGAAGGCTTTACATATTTTCCCAGTGAAAGCACAGCAATGTCAAAAGTTTAAATATTAAAGGAATTTTTGCTCTTTGCATGTAAAACATGAGAAAGAACGTTTCACCGTCTTTGAACGAAAACAGTAACATGATGAGGAAAAATTTTTTTTAGCACTTCCTTATATTAGTGATAATCCAAGGATGACTTCTGACACTAGCAGAGGTGTTACTCTTGACTAGATTTGAGTCAGAAGCAAATAAGAATTTGTAGGGATATTTAGCAATGAACATATTAAAGCAAGGTCATCACTTTTGGCAATTCAAGGCAAGTTTGTAATTCAGTTTTTGTATGTGTCAGAAGGATAGCATAATAAAAAATAATATAATACAATTTTCCAGATTTATCATAGAGCTTCTAACACACATCCTGTGGAGAAATTACAGAAAAATACGCATGCCATAAAAAAAAAAAAAGGAAAAAAGGAGACAATCGTTGCAATTAAATACAAGGGTCAAGATTTCCATTTAGTAAGTGGGAATCCAAATCTATGAAGCCTACACAAATAAGCATAGAGATTTGTTTAAAGCTTTAACTTATAAAACTAAAATTTGACCCCATACTAATAAGCATCTCTAAAAACAAACTGGTTTGTGCCTGTAATATGTAATCATGGGTTATTTCACCTTTGGAAGACATTTGTGAAAAATGTTTTGAAGTAATGATTTAAATACCCTTATAATTCTTGCAAATAATGGATAATAATTTCTATTATTAAAATTTTCTCCTCCAATTTCAGTGAATTCACCATTTGACTCACTTTGATGAACAATGAAGTGGTAACCACTGACTTAAAAATCAGCAGTTTTCTAGATTTCAATGTCCTATTTATATTTACTTTGTGTAATTAAAACATGGCACCTATTAATGCTATGTGCTTTACTAAGTATTCATAAGAGATACAATTCAATTGAAAACTAATTAATTTGTATTTTATCACATACCATTTTGGGAACTGAAAAGCACCATTTCTCTAAGACTTAAAAATATTAATCAGCCATATGACAGGGAAACACTAAATACACCACCCAGGTTAATGGCATCCTGTTGAATGTAGCACAAATCATAATTCTGAGGATGGAATTAAATTAAGCACAGTGAGAAGCTATCTTTGTTAAGGAGATGGACAAACAATAATGATACATTGGCATTTACAACTAGAAGCATAACACTGGTTAAGATAAACTAATGCTTTGAAGTAGTATGGTAAATCTATTTTCTTATTATGTGTTCCTCACCTCTTTAGATTGTCTGACTTGGGGCTGAAAGGAAATTTTCCTGTGCTGAATACAGAATGATATAACCACTAGAATCACCTGGGCACAATTTGCTGATTTGAAAAAGCATTAGGCACTATTTTGTCTTTCAGTATAGGGAAATCTGGTTGATATAGATGCTTTGAGATCTGTGAGATAAGGTCTTCAAGTCCTATGAAAGTATGTTGGCAAATTGTGAGATGTTTTAGATTGTTATACAACTGCTTATATTGCAGCCAGAGAAGATAGCAAGGAATTTCAAAATTCTGTAACAAATCTATGTGAATAAATAATATTATGGCAAATGAAATTCAGTTTTGAAACCATATTCCAACCCTCCACTTCCAGACTAATATAATTGGAACAAAGAACAGGAATTAATCACTCACTGCTCAATTAAAGCCAACTGTAACTTCTCAGAAAAAAATGTTCCAATAAAAATGTCTTCTAATCAAGCAGTGACTGTCAAACCAACACATAAAACAAGGAAATAAAGAAACACTTAAAAATAATTGTGCATTGCCATTTGTAATTGTGTTCTATAATGAACATCTGAGTGCAGAAAAAGAAATATTTTAGACACAGGTGACAAACCTGGAGAGTCCAAAAACACTGAAATAAAAGCAATGCTAGCTTTAGTGTTGAGAGAAATGACAGAATGTTATCAAAGGATACAAAATAAACAATAAAAATCAAGCAAACCTATTTATTCCTTCAGTCCAAGAACACAGAGACACTTTGATTACATGCATAGTACTAACTGTGTTTAATTGTAATGCTTATAACCATCAACCTTTCTCACACGTTATTATTAATGTGTAATACTCATAGCCATGGAGCATTTTAGAAGAGCTACAAAAGAAGAGGAGAGCTAAGAATAACTTCTACAGTATATCACATTCTCAGATTATACCAATATGTTCATCCTATCCTACCCAGGCAACACAAAATAGAGGAGTCCTGGACAGAAATAACTGAGAATTTAATTCCTCTAGTGAAATTCTCACTGTCTTGATGTTAATGGAGGAATTAGACCTGACTTCTACACCACTAATCAAGTAATTACTTACTTCTACCACACTAACCAATGAAGTGCAGTGGGGTCTGTAGTGGATCAGGCGGTGATAATGCTCTCCTATTGTGACTGTTCCCTCTGTTCCCTGAGTATAAATTCAACTATATGTTTCTTCAGAAAAGCAAAACAACCCTTCCCTGTCTTTCAAAGAAAACGTCAAACATACCAAACTAAATAAATACTGCTGAGAAATTAGCAAACCTTTTCAAAACGAGCTAAAACAATGCTCCCATTGAGTAGCCTGTTTAAAAAAAAAAAAAAAAAAAGGAAAACAAAGACTATATACAGCATTTAAACTACAGCTATCAAAATGCCTTAACTGTTTTATGGTATGTATACAAACAGACTGTAGGAAGGCAAGCTTTTGTAATGCCTAATATGTCCTTAATTACACTTTTAAAAATAATTTATTATTATTATTATTATCTCTTCCTTTTCTGTCCTATTAAACTGTCTTTATCTTAACCCATGAATTTTACTTTTTTTTCCGATTGTCTCCCCCATCCTACTGGGTGTGGGGGAGTGAGCAAACGGCTGTGTAGTGTTTAGCTGCCTGCCAGGTTAAACCACAACAAAGCTATATAAAAGCAATGTCTATACTGCATTCAGAAGTACTAATACAGCTCATTGAGAGAAATCAAAGCTCATTTTAAATGGAAGGCACACAGGGGACTGGGCTGAACCAGCTCTGTCTTGCAACATGCATCTGGCATTTTGGAGCACAAGTTGACGAGTGGAGTTGTGAAAAGCGCGATGAAGTTGACACAAAACCCAAGACCGATGACAATGGTGTGACAAGGAATTCATTACATCCTTTCTTTTGCCTCAGGTTGAGTTCTGAAAGCACTGATTACAACATGGAATATCAACCAATGCATATATGAGTAAGAAAAGGGAATACATATTATTTGTCTTATACTTTTTCATTAATAATATGGGTTGTTTTAATAAAAATTATCCTTATTAATACATAGTGAAAGCACAGTGAAGCTAAGTGACTTCCTCAAGGTCACAAGCAACTTCTTTGCAGGAAAAATGTAACTAAGACAGAATTACTTCTAAGGAAAGTGGTAAACATGATACAGAGCACTGGAGAGCCTGTTTTTAGTGTCAAAGAATTCTAATTTATTACCACTAAATTATGAATTCATATAATAAGGGATTAAAAGAGGCAGCTTACTTTTATTTGAAATTGTATCAAAGTCACATGTTTAAAGAAATTGAAGTAATTTAAACGGTATAACTTCAGAGCTGTTATTTGATTAGAGAAGAGTTATGTAGAAGATATTAGGGAAAATCAGAAAAAGAAATGCAGAAACATTACAACTGGTACTACAGGATATGGAATGTCTCTGAAACAACTTGTGTGATATACAAATTGTGCCTACAGCTGCCTGAAAAACAAGTATTTTTGTTCTGGTGAATGTTAATGTCTCCTGAAGGCAATTTTCCTATAATATTTGGATTTAATACCTGTTCAGACATTATTATTAAGAGATGCAAAGTTTTTAGCAGGGTGATTCCATTTTCTTCACTCTTAAACATTTTAGGTTCTATTTTGTATTGACTATCTGAATTGCAGTAATGGGAAAATCACTCAATTTCTGATGCTCTTGCTAGCTAAAAAACTCTCGTACTGAAGGGTAGAATACAGCAATAAAGTATGTATACTTACTGACCTTCATTTAACAGACTTCAGTTTGGTGCATATATATTAATTCCTACAGCACTTAAAATTACCAAAGCAAAACCTGTCTTTTTGGTTCTTCAAACAATGTTTGTTCTAATTCTGTAGCAGCTCCATTAAAAGTGTAGTTGCGAGCTTCTACTAAGTCAATCAGTGTATGACCTTATGAATGCTAAATCTAAAATCCTAACAGCAGTAACTGTAGAAATAATACTCCTCACTGACACCATAGACTCTCTCTCCTTAATGGTCTTGGAAGAAACTGAGTGCCCTGAAGTCAGGTGACGAACCTATTACTGTTCAGCCCATTTCTATCTCATGTAATTAACTACAGGCATTTAGGCACACAGCATTTTTCGGATCTGAGACAGAAAAGAAAACTTTAAGTAGGTATGGACCTAAATGGCTGAGTTTAACTTAAATATTATAATTAATTAGAAGATTTGAGAGAAGCTGGTACTGGTACTACAGAGAGAAACACTGGCAAGGGACAGATGTGGTTCCTCTAGGACAGCAACAAACAGACTGGCAGCTTTGCTTGTGGAACTCTGTAAGGAAGGGGAAATAGATGTTGTGTCTTAGGATCAACCAAATATCCACATCTATGATTTTTAGTGTATGGTAAAGTAATGAATTACAGTTCCCATTGTTGTGAAATGAAAATTCTGTGTGGGTCCATCAAGATGATCAGATTGAAAAGTCAGAGAAGTGCTTGTTTTGTGTTTTCCATTGGTAATGGCTAAGTAAATTGCACCTCTCTATGCAAGTTTAATATGGTTAATATTGTTTGTTGTTTTCACTTATACAGTTTCCAAGGAAAGCCAGACTGAACTGTGACTTACAGTCCATTGGTAGAAGACAATGTATAAGCTCCAGAAACAGTTTTAAATGAAACTCTCAACTGTAATTTTTTTTTTCTTGCAGAAAAGACTTATATCAGAAGGATTATT
Source organism: Aptenodytes patagonicus (assembly GCF_965638725.1). Lineage (NCBI taxonomy): Eukaryota > Metazoa > Chordata > Aves > Sphenisciformes > Spheniscidae > Aptenodytes > Aptenodytes patagonicus. Next base: position 38,976,703 of record NC_134952.1, read on the forward strand.
TCTTCTCTATAACATTACAAAAACATTTAGGTGAAAAATGAGCTTCTTTTCCATTCTCTTCAATCACTGAAATTACATGAAGCTTGGTCCTTCTGCACAGAGATCAGAAAAAAGAAACATTTCCCTTCTCTGTTCACTTTTGCAGGTAGATTGGGTAAATGAAAGAAACTAAATAATTCAAAAACATGCAACTGTGTTTTCAAGGGAAAATGCGGGCCCTCTCCAGAATGAAATGGGAGACCTGGTTACCCGGGACACGGAGAAGGCGGAGGTACTCAATGACTTTTTTGCCTCGGTCTTCACCGGCAAGTGCCCGAGCCTCACCACCCAAGCCGCAGAAGGCAAAGGCAGGGACTGGGAGAATGAAGAGCTGCCCACTGTAGGAGAACATCAGGTTCGAGACCATCTAAGGCACCTGAAGGTGCACAAGTCCATGGGACCTGATGAGATCCATCCGTGGGTCCTGAAGGAACTGGCGGATGAAGTTGCTAAGCCACTATCCATCGTATTTGAGAAGTCGTGGCAGGCTGGTGAAGTTCCCACTGACTGGAAAAGGGGAAACATAACCCCCATTTTTAAAAAGAGAAAAAAGGAAGACCCGGGGAAGTACAGGCCAGTCAGTCTCACGTCTGTGCCTGGGAAGATCATGGAAGGGATCCTCCTGGAAGCTATGCTAAGGCACATGGAGGACAGGGTGGTGATTCGAGACAGCCAGCATGGCTTCACCAAGGGCAAGTCCTGCCTGACTAACCTGGTGGCCTTCTATGATGGAGTGACGACATCAGTGGACACGGGAAGGGCTACAGATGTCACCTATCTGGACCTCTGCAAGGCCTTTGACACGGTCCCCCACAACATCTTTCTCTCTAAACTGGAGAGGTATGGATTTGATGGGCAGACTGTCCAGTAGGTGAGGAATTGGTTAGATGGTCGCATCCAGAGGGTAGTGGTCAATGGCTCAATGTCCAGATGGAGACTGGTGACGAGTGGCGTCCCGCAGGGGTCCGTATTGGGACCGGTACTGTTGAATATCTTCATCAATGACATAGACAGTGGGATCGAGTGCACCCTCAGCAAGTTTGCAGATGACACCATGCTGAGGGGTGCGGTCGACACGCCAGAGGGATGGGATGCCATCCAGAGGGACCTGGACAAGCTCGAGAAGTGGGCCTGTGTGAACCTCATGAGGTTTAACAAGGCCAAATGCAGGGTCCTGCACCTGGGTCAGGGTAACCCCTGGTATCAATCCAGGCTGGGGGATGAAGGGATTGAGCCCTGCCGAGAAGGACTTGGGGGTACTGGTGGATGAAAACCTGGACGTGAGCCAGCAATGTGCACTCACAGACCAGGAGGCCAATTGTATCCTGGGCTGCATCAAAAGAAGCGTGGCCAGCAGGTCGAGGGAGGTGATTCTGCCCCTCTACTCTGCTCTGGTGAGACCCCACCTGGAGTACTGCATCCAGCTCTGGAGCCCTCAGCATAAGAAAGACACGGACCTGTTGGAGCGGGTCCAGAAGAGGGCCACGAAAATGGTCGGGGGGATGGAACACCTCTCCTATGAGGAAAGGCTGAGAGAGTTGGGGTTGTTCAGCCTAGAGAAGAGAAGGCTTCAGGGAGACGTTATTGCAGCCTATCAGTACTTAAAGGGGGCTTATAAAAAAAGATGGCGGCAGACTTTTTAGCAGGGCCTGTTGCGACGGGACAAGGGGGAATGGCTTTAAACTAGAGGGGGGTAGATTTAGACTAGACGGAAGGAAGAAATTTTTTACACTGAGGGTGGTGAAACACTGGCACAGGTTGCCCAGGGGGGTGGTGGATGTCCCATCCCTGGAAACATTCCAGGTCAGGTTGGACGGGGCTCTGAGCAACCTTATCTAGTTGAAGATGTCCCTGCCCAGGGCAGGGGGGTTGGACTAGATGACCTTTAAAGGTCCCTTCCAACCCAAACTATTCTATGATTCTGTGATTCTATGAACTGTGGACAATAACCGAAACAGCCAATTTCTGCTCTGGTAGAGTTTTATTTTATTTGCTATTTCCTTTAAAACTCAAATATTCATCAGGATGGCACTAGTAAAACATCAAACCTTTTCTTTCTAACTAGGTGGTCATATTTTCTCTGTTGTCTTTAGCACAAGGCACAATGGGTGAATTTCATTTTCACTGAAAAAAAGTGTTGCATAAAGAACTGCTCTTCTAAGGGCTAAAAGAACTTCTGTCTGTAATGCGTGTGTTATTAGTACTTCTGTTGGTATTTGAAGGTGTTACATGCCCATGATAAAAAAACTCTGCCCAAAAGGTTCACAAATTAGGGACACAATAGTGATATGTGAGAACAGCCTCATTTGAGAGAGTTTCTCTCTGATCCCTCTGGTACATCAAGAAGAATCCACTGCTACCTCAAGAAAATGAGGGTAGCTTCTTCTTGTAATATTCCTGTAAGGGACGAGGCCCAAGTGACTGTGCTGTGAACACAGACAATGCCCCAAGAGAAAGCTCCAGAAGCCAGCCACGGGGAGGGGCCCGGTGTCACTCTCCTTGACTGACTAATGTCTCAACCACTCCTGAAGCTGGGGTGAGAGAAGATTCTAGAAACCTTGGACTGGGGCCAATAAATAGCGGCACACACGAGCCTCCTTGGGGCAGTCTCCACACTGACACCTCCTGTTGGCAGGTCCGACGCTGGATCCAGGATTGGTGATCCCTCTCCATCTCCCTCTCCCTTCTCATTCTTTGCCCTTGACGCTGCTAAGTAACACAAGGCCTACCTCAACTTCTCATAAAGCCGCTTAGCTTATGTGACATATTAATACACAGAGGGTTGATGCTTACAGAGTGTTCGTTCCATTAAAGTTGATGTTCATGTATGGACCTTGAGTGTTATCTCACCTTAATCCACACCGAGGGGATTTGTGGACCTTAGTGACTCTCCCCTTCTCGTAGGTGGGACGTGACAATTCCAGAGACCCCTTTTTGGGAAGGTATGGATCTAAAGACTGAACAATCTATGTGTCACTAAAGAAACTGGACAAAAGAATTATCTTCATTTCATTACATGAAGAAACTGTATTTGTCCATGGATATTCTGATGCCCAAACATTGGAGAGGCCTCATGTAGCCTTCCTCTTCACATTTCTGCTGGCCAGGCAACAAGAACAATAAAAACAGGTATAAAATGAAATTATATTCTTATGGAAACTGAATTATTTAGGTACTTATATTTAGGTACTACAGTTTATAGCACAGTATTCTTAAAAGCACTCAAGGAACATAAATCACATATAGCATAAAGGAAACTGAGGCTTGCAAAGATTATTTAATTTACAAAGGAAATCACCAATAGAGAAAGCCTGAACTACTTCTCTTCATTCATAAGGGCAGAGCCCAACCTATTCTTTCTTTTCTGAACTGAAGGTCAATCGAGATCCTGATCAGTTTGAAATCATACTTTAAAAATATATTAGATGCAGATTCTTTAGATTTCATACTCTAGAACCTTTAGTATCACTCAGTATGATTTAGATGTACTTAAAGTGGTTTTTTTTTCCCTTAATAATAAACAAAAACTGTGATTGTATTCACAAGATCATAGTCAAACTGTAAATGTGACAACAATATAGTTACTGCGTGCCTCACCTCTCCCTCCCTGCTCTTTATCCAGTAATACAGTACAAAATCAAAGAGGATCATTCTGTATCTGAAAGCAGCAGCAATATCCAGCTGAGTCAAAAGAAAACTCCATTGGGCTGGTTGGCGGGTGGAGAAAGGCTGCATGTAGGTTGTCTCCACACTGAATCAAATTTTATTCTGGCAGAAGAGAGTTGAAAAATCCAAAGACATTTTATCTTTCTTTTGTTCACCCTGAGAGCCTACAGTTCTCTGCTAAATACATTACAGTCTGTTCCTTGCTATAAATAATATAAATGCTTTAAAAAAAAATTAAATTAGGCTAGAAGACCACAAGAGGCTAGAAGAAAAAGAATAAATTATAGTATTTGGAAAAGTTTGAAAATGCAGACAAAGTTAAATGTATCTGTGCTTACGCCCCTATTGCCAAAGAAATAATTTATAGATGCAAATACAGAAAGATGTATCATTTAGTTTTCAGTCATGAAGTAATATTTTTTTAATGGCAAGTAGAGGACATTACCTGGTAACTAGGTAAAAGCAGGACAAATGACAAAACATGTATAGAAAAGTATCATTATAAAGCTGCCTTGATACAGATCTCAAATTATTTCTGCTGAAAGTAAATTAATGCACCTTGTCACATGAAATGCACTCATTACTTTACTGTTATTTTGAAAGTGCATATGTCTCCTGAAAAGAAATTTCTTAAATCTGTATTGTGTACTGGGATAGATCACTGCTTCAGAAAATCTGGTCCGTCAGAAGCACAGAATTGCCTTCTTCCTATTTCTGTAGGGGTCAGAAACTGTCAGTGCTTTTAAAACAACGTAATTAAAGCCAAAAGAAAAAAAGAAGTGAAGAAAGAAGAATAAGAAGCAGGGAAGGTAGAGAAAACAAGAAGTATTTTTCTAAACAGCATGGCAAGGTACCTTCTGGAGTTATAAGATGCAATACATTAGATTTGCCCAGCGGAAATGTCTATGCACTTATATACTCTGAATTTTGATCCTTTTTCTCTCCTCTCTACCTAAGCTGTACAAGTATCAGACCTAAGTTCTATAGCAAAGCTGCTGCAGTTTGAGTCATTTGCTGAATACAGTAACACCTGCAGATTTAAATGTCAGAGATAAACATTATTAGTTTTCAGTGTTTGGCCTATTTTTAACCTGTTTTGAACTCTATCAGATACTTCAACATCTGCAGTGAGTTCTGAAAATTTTTAAAAGATCATTATTTTATGAAACAGAAATCACATTTTCAAATTACAGTACCATACAAATAACATGAGATTTTTGCAGCTATGCTTTAGATAATATTATCTGCCTATTCACAGTCTTGTTAAGAATACTGAGGAACTGTAATTTTGTCATCAAGGAAAGTTCACACATTTTAAAAGGTGATCATTCTATAAATTATGCGTCACAAGCATCAGTAAGTGACTGCTGTGAATTTCAGTAGTAATTGAACATGGCTGTGCTGTCCCAAAGGGTATAGAGATAATGTATAAGTCCTCACACACAGTGAATACCATTAGCACATGAGGTCTGTTTGCCAGGTGTAAGTGATGTGCCAGAGTGTTCTGAGATCAGAGGAAATTGGACTGAGTATCTGTAACCCCAGCTAATAGCAACTGAAGCTTCCTTCTGGCCTACGATTGTTAAGGATACATTAAGCGCCGCTATTCTTGACTGACATTTCCTGGGGGGCTGCAGCAGCATGGGACACAGCTCGGGAAACCTTAAGGATCACTCTAGCCTACGTTAGATAACCAGCAGAGGCCTGTAGTGCATGTTGAAGAAGGATGTACCGAATGTGTACCCCAATGCCTTGAAAATTACTCCTGGAAAAGGAAGTCATGGCTTACTAACCACACTGTAAGACTGTGAACTACATTTTAAGTAGAATTGGTTGAAAGTATGATCTCTAACATTTAACGAACAATTTAAAGCACAATTTCTCTGGATAATTCAGAAATGCCACTTTCCTTCCATAAGAAATGGGAACTCAACAGACAAAAGCCTGCTGGAACACTGGAAGATAAATCTGTCAGCAGACAAGAAGGTACTTTCAAAGTATGATAGTGCTATTATTGTTATTATTATCCATAATTCTTATTTAATATAAAAGAAGTTAGGATTAATAAACTTTTCAAAATCAAAGCTCAATCAAGAAAAAACATTCCTGACCTTGCCTGTGAATTGAAATTGCTGCATAAGGGTAGGTATAAAACAGTGGAGTTCCACTGGAGATCTAAGCTCAGTACATCCTGCACTGCTTGCAAAGCATTCGGTGTGTTCCCTTCCAGGAAAAAGAAAATGGCTTAATTTCAGACCAGTTAATTTTGACCAGTTTTATAATTCCATAAATATTATGAAATATTTATAGATAGCAAACAAGGGAATCTAACCTAAGGGCTTTCATGAGGTCGAAGCAGCAAAAGTAACACAGATAATTGAAAATATCCTTTTATAGCTTCTGGAAACATAAGTTGCATAAGGTTTCTGAAAGAATACCTTAGTTTAAGATTCCATAGTTGAAGAGAAGAGCATGACAGGAATGTGATTGGGTAATCAATGTTCCAACATGAGTTTGAATCTTCTACTTAATTTTTTTTAAAACAATATGTTCACAATTATAAAATGGTCTTCTCTAAATTAGATAACTGAAAATCTAAATTAAACAGATAATGAAAAATTGTTCAAAATCAAAGAAAGCAGATTTTATGTAATTCATTACCCAAAATGGTTGGGTTTTTTACTACACTAATTATGTCAGTTATGTAAACAGCTCAAAATGCTCTTAATCTGTTTCTCCAATATATTTTTTAATGCATATGCATACTTATTCTTTGAGCTGAGATTCATTTATATTAATAGAGTTTAATCCATAATGATATGTAAGTATGCATATTGATACATTGCCTGGCTATACACATTCCTAAAGATGCCATTAAAATTATGAGAAAGCACTGTAAAATATTGAAGACGACTTCACAACAGCTATCAGAATAGTCTACCATAACTAAAATGCGAAAATATTTAGTTAGGTTACTGCAAAGTTAAAAGAAAAATCCTTCAAGTCCAATCAATCATGAGAGAAGGCACTTTTAACAGCCAACACATAAGAGAAGGCACTTTTAACACAGGCCTTGGACTATCCCACCTTGCTGTTGAAACCACACTGCACAGAACTGTGCTTTTAATAGTTGCCTTTTACTTGTTCCCTTTTGCAGCCACAAATTAATAAGCAGAAGCAAATGACAGACCAAATATGAATTGAAAATAAGGGATCAATCTGCACCAAATAAAATGCAAGCAAAGAGTAGTTGCCTTGCAGCAGTACGGTATGCCAATGAGAGACATCAGCAGCTCGAGTTGCGGCTCAGAGAGACTTTCCACAAATGATACTGGCCCACCTGCTGTATGTCATTTTCCAGCAATTCCACAATCATTTGAATACAGTGGAATGTTCATCATCTTCATGTAAAATGCATGACAAAAGTCCCTCTACTTCAATTGCATATTACCATGAGTAGGAATAAGGTAGGTGTCTTTTTTCCACAGTTTGTAGAAAAATAAAACAGCTAGAAATCCTACACTTAAGTTACTTAACATTGTTTATTTTGTAAGATTTCTGAATATTGGAGCAGAAAATGGAAATAGGGGAAAATGGTATTCCCAAAGTCTGTGAGTAGCCTTTTTCAGCCCATGAAAACTTATTCAGGTTTGAGATTATTATATAATGACACAATAAAACAGGACAAAGAAAGTCTAAGGAACACCTTTTAAATGCGTAACAACAAATAATCGCTGTTTTACCCTGTGCATATCAAGGGCACATCCTTCAGGGGATCGGGGGCCTGTAGGACCAAAAAATACTGGAGTTGGAAAAGTAGCATTTCTCGAAGATGAAGCCAAAAATGAGTGATTGTCTTCCTCCATTATGGTCAGGTTTTACAGTCTGTAATCTATTAATAAATCTTAAAACTTTCTCAGATCAGATGAATGAAAAGTGGGAACTGTGATGCTAGTAAGAGCTTTAGAAATTACCAAAGACTGAATCTTAAGTCTATGTGGCAAATGGTAGAAGGTATAATAAAGAAATTCCTCCTATTCCCGCAGATATACACAAGGTGAACATAGAAGTTCATGATTCAAGAAAGAGGGGTCAAAGAAGACATCCTCCCACTATGGGGCCATGAAGGGAGGGTAAACCAACTTTCACTAAACAAACATAACTATCTTACGAAAACAACTTGAGAGAAAAGCTTCCAATTTTTGAGGAAGGAGTATGAGTATGTCTCCTATGAGAAGAATATAAAAAGGTCTCAATGTTGTTTCTCTCTGTCTCTCTCAAAGCCAAGTTCATGGACTTCTGTCATTTCTGATCACAAAGCAGAAGCAGAGTAACAGAGGAAGGTGTACAACCCTGTGCCATACAAGCTTCACAAAATTAAATTAATGGTTCTCCCTTACTATATTCCTACTGTACTATATCTATGTATCATAGAATGATTGCCCTATAGGTGGAAATATTTTCATACCATTCCAGACAGAGGAGGGAAGCTCCTCTCAGTTTTGAAGTGTAAAGGTATCAATGCTGAATTGGCTGTCTGGGAAGTAGCAGGGATCCTAGACAGTTCCTTCCACGCTGCACCTCGCTCCTATATACAACAGCATCCTACTAGAAGAACTTTACTATTGAACTTTACTGTTACCTTCTATACTCTATTTTTTGCTATATTTTTAAGTAATAGTAATGCAAAAATCCACATCTCAGCTCTCTATGACAAACAGACACTAATCTTTCTTTCAGACAGTTTTAAACTCATTCGTTCAGTTCTGCAGAACATAAAATTTTTGCTTTTCTCATACAAGATTTTACTTTACAGTAAAGACTTAACCATTTTGGTATTTAAAAACAACAGAACATAATCGGATTGAGAGTTTGGAAGTGCTTTCACATCCCATACTTTACATGCATTTTTAATAACCATTTGTTATTACTGTTCTGTAATATGGAAATCCATATTATTGTTAATATTGCACAAATTCACAGCTAATCACATTATAGTACCAAAGGAACAATTATAGTATGTGAATGTGTATAAAGATTAATATACATATCCTAATAAATCTCAGCTGACCCATTAATGTATAATAGGCCCAAAGGAGGCCTCATATCCTTAGTATATAAATGGCACATTTCTTTCCCCCTCCACTCCTTTCCTCATTTTGTTTTATATGCACAAACTGCCATAAAAAGGAAAATTAAGCCATACAAAAACACTCTCAAACATCAAGAGGCTAATCAAAAGCACAAACCACTTTCTTTTCTTATTATACGACAAGAATCATGCTAATATTTGACATGCATGTACAATGAGCTTTTTTTTTTTTCCCCTACTCTCCCTTTTGAGAATAAGGCTTCTGAAGTGGTGGACAGACATCCATACCACATGCGCTCTGCAATGAATAGCTATTACAGATGGGTTAAGGGAGGAACTGTCAGTTTTAATTGTAAATTATAATGGCTTTTTCTTGGCTTAGGGCACACCTTCAGCTGTTTCAATTAAATCTCTTGTAGTTTAATATGAAAGAAAAAAGAGACAAATGATCCTTTTTGTTATGTAAGATATGCTTTACAATATCGCTACATAGTGACAACTCCTTGTCCTCCTGTCACATCCTGTCCCTTAGACCATTCTGTAGAAAAGCAATTTTCTGCCTCAAAAGCACTCTATTTTTTAAAAGTTTGTCTCTGGGCAATTTTCAGGTCTACTAGAGCTGCACAACTGTATACAGATGAGAAAAACCCAAAATAGGGCAATTTATTTGATTCCTCCTCTTCAAAACATTTAGCTGAGATTGCATATCCAACAGAGAAACCCCAACAAGAATATTCAGAGATGACCTGCAGTGACACACATCTTTTTTTCACAAAAATTTGCATTAAACATCTTCTCCAGACTCCTCAGTTATTCTAGATTTGACTTTTGTTTAATATGACCTTTAACACAAATATTTCCCAGGATATTAACAGCTAATTTCTTTTTTAAAGGAGATTGTAAGAACGAGTCAGTTAAATAAAACACTTGCTGAGTTTTTCAGAGGAAAAATAGTTTTTGGGGGTTTGGTTTTTTTTTTTTTTTTAAAGATGTGCATTAATTTGAATCCAGTTTCTTTCTTGTTAGAGAGTAAAGAACCACTTGGATGGGAAAATACATCCTCCCAGTGTTCAGCTCCTGGTAACTTAGCATTTATCAATGCCTGAAGCTAGTTTGACCTCAATATTCTCCTGGTATAGTTCTGCCCTAACACAGTAAGGGCATTTCACAATAGAGCAAAGGCCTCACCTTTATAACCATCCACATCTTGAAAATTACTTTACCTGCATGAAAGTCTTTAAGGAATTAGGATAGCTTCAGGATTTGGACGTCAGTTTGCTATGAATGTAACATTCACTAATGTATCGTACGAGCTAAAAAAAACCCAACTTGATAATACTTTTGAAACTTTTCAAGAAGCTAGGTGAATTTTCAAATCTGAAAACAAATAAACCATAGGCTCCTCAGTGTCTAAAATCATGTTCAATTTGGGTATATATAATTTTGAAAAATTTGAACCAGACTGATAGCTCATTTAGCCCTAAAGACCTAAACTTCTCCATTTTATTTTTCTATTGTTATCTTTTTCAATTGAAGGCTAAGTACATTTAGTTTCAGAATTTCATGCTGGCATAAAAATCAATCATGTGTTAAAAATCACTATTAATATTGGCACGAGAAAATAATAAGGCATAAAGAATACCTATAACCATACCTGGTTCTGATGAGTAGATCAGACCCCACCAGCTGAAGCATGAATTTTCTTTGCTAATACAATACATACCTTTAGTATGAATGCATTTTGCATTTTTCTGTGCCTGGCATGTGAGTATATTTTAAAATGAACTGAAAGGGAAACACCCATTTTTAATCTTTTTTCTAAGGTGTAGAAATATATTATCCTCCAGTACAGAAGTATATTCGCTTAATTAGCATAATTTACTCGATTAACCTGTGTGCCAGAAATGCTACCACGCTGCCAGGGCAGCACCTATAAGATCTTGCACTTGGCCCTGAAGATAGAATTCGGCTCCTGTTGTGTCTGTCTGAATTTGCCTTTTATACTGGCCCACAAAGTCTGCACACATACACAAAAACTGGATTGTAGTGGAGATAAGAGAAATCTAACACCAGTAGAATGGAGAATTTGACTTGAAGGCAAATCAGATTTTCAGATATGCTTAAATTCATGCTTTAAATTAGTGGAGAAGTAATTTGTTGGCATATATTGCTGTGGACACACAAGGGAAGAAGTCCTTTATGATTTAGCCCATTATGTCTGCAAGTGCTAATGTTGCCTTTAGCACATCCTACAGTCAATTCCTGAGCTGGGACTGGAAAACATGGCAAGGAATAGTGTGACAGACACAGAGATGAATAAAACTGTAAACGATGAAAACTTTGAAAGTGGCTGAAGTGGGACACTAAAAGAAGAATACAATTGTTTTAAACTATCTTCATCTCTGATGTCTGCTTTAGACTGCTTGAATATTTAGCTGTGCAAGAAACTAATTAATGTACAACTTGCTGGCTGGCAAACCTTCAATTTGGTTGCTGGTTGCTGTCAGTTGGTCACAGCTCGCTGAAGATTCAAAAGTGTAAGTGCAGACTGATGCTCTATTCATTTTGGTTTCTTTAACAGTAACGCAATGGCTATGTCAATCAGAAGTTACCAGGAATAAAAGCAACAAATTGGTAATGAAAAAGAAAAATCTCCTTGGCCCTAAATTCCTCCTTTTTACCTGATTAATTGCATTCTATTTGTTTGTATATTTGTGCTGTTTTGGTATGGTTTACTAGCATACATTCGAAATTAGGACAACATCATTTAAGCCAAGGAGTCACAGGAGCTACTTGACAGCAAATCTGACTATAGCCAGTGCACTTTCATAAAATACATGTTATGTTTCTTTAACTAAGTCTTACATAGTCAAGGTTCCAGAATGCCTTTTAATCATACTTTTGCAAAGCAATCAGAAAAGCATACACAGAAAAGCTGTATACCTGACAGAAAGAGATGGAGTACTGAAGAAGAAATGCTGTCCCTGAATTCCCACTGGATTCATGTGAAGCAAAGTATAATGTAGGATACACAAGATATCTTTTTCCCCCTTACCAGTTGAAATTAAAAAAAAAAAAAAAAAAAAATTTGAAAAAATTTATTTGCTTCCAAAGGCTTGTATCTGTAACATTTAAAACCAAATAAAATACGAATTCTATTTTATGTGAATTTTCAGTAATTTTTGTTAAGTCGACACCTTCTTTGTTACAAGAAATCAAGCTCTTAAATTGAAAGGTGTTTTTCCAATGACTATTCAGTAAAAATTGCAGGAGCAGTCCTTAAAACTGAGATTGGGGCCTCTCCTTTCTTCTCCACGGAGACTACACTAACCATGAGGCTACAGTTGTGCTTCTTCTGATCCTTCTATTCCCTTTCATTTTTTAGAGTTTCTCAACGTCAGTGATGAATACATGAGACTTCTGTAAGAATGATGTCTAGACTGTATATCTAGATGGAGCTCATTCAGAAGCTTGCTTCCCTCATGATCCTCATGATGGGAAGGCCTATGCCTGTAGCCAGAGACACACAGACCGACAAAGCAAGGGCCAGAAATCTAAGATTATGAATGGTCAGTGAGCTACAGCTTAAGCTTAGCTATGAATACGGGTGCTCTTAACCTTGTGAACGTTCTCACAGTTCTCACTCTACTTCTAGTTAGCTGCAACTCCTACTCTGACAAAGATGCCTCTTTGTAGCCCAAGAACATGAGATTTGTGGCATATCTCTCATACACACACACACGTTCTACTGACCAGTAGGCCGGACTCCTGACTCAGTGCATCTTATGCTGAAACACGTCACTTAGTTCACAGCAGATAATATGTTGGATGCCAGTCCAAGTACCAGATGCTTGAAAGCTAAGTCATGTCATTCTCTGTGGTGCTCATACAGAAGCCCCTTTTTAGAGTCACCATAAAATTGTAACACTCAGTTTGATAATTCCAAACCTAGTTAAAAATGCCTCTAACCTGAACCAAAATTAAAATAAAAATTAAATTTGTTACACACATAAAAGTAAAAAAAGAAAGCAAAGAAAAACAAAAAAGAAACCAAAATAAATTTCTGAAATCTTTTCCTCATTCTTCTTGCAATAAGATATAATAATAATAATCAACTTTATTTAAACTTTGCTGCATAACTGTAACCAAATATCAAGAATATATGCATAACAATGTTGACCTGGATGTTTGAATAGCAGACAAGACAGCTACTTAGTTACCTGTAAGTACTGCCACATGAATAGCTAGCGCTTCCTAAATGCTGTCACTCAAAAGGCTTTTGCCACCTTTTCAAAGCCCTCTCATTTACTGCCTTTACACAGCAGCTTTCCACACTTAAGCTTAGTTTGCCCCATAGTTTAATAGATGAAGTAGTACCGCTATTCATATTTTAAAGTTTTTCTTGTACTCAAACAAATCATATTATCAAAATAATATTTCCTTTTGAAAAGGAATAACTTACCTTCATGATTTCCATGTGTGTAAATGATTTTAATTTTTTTCCATTTTTGTTTGCAATGTGCTAAAATTAATTTTAATGACACATTTATCTGATGAATTGCAGATATGTGTTACTCAAGTATTTACCAGAATTTTTGTGATTTTTATATGAATATTTTGATTACTCAGATTTATCTGTGAATTTCTTTGAGCTCTGAACATTTTAAGTAAACAATCACTGACTGGTATTCTCTATTCTTATTGGTTAATTAGACTTATGCGTAAGCAGTTGGGATGATTTAACTAAATAATCACTGTAAAATCTCAAGCTAACATCAGTAATTCACTTTTATATATTTTCTAAGTTTAAAACCTTGGGCGGGGGGGAATTGTTTTGTTTTATCTGCTACTTGAACAAACAAAAGTTCAAATAAGGAATTAAGAGTCATAAGTATGGTTCATGAAAATTGCTTTTTAATTAAGAAAAACATTTGTGGAATTTTTTTTTATTGAGTTGTCTCTTACTCCCAATGGCAGCATGTGGATCACAGTTACTTCTTACTTTTTTAATGCCTGCACATTTTAGCCTTACCTAAGGCTAAAATCCCAGTCTGTATGTGTGTCCTGTCTCTCTCCACCTAGTAATTTTTCAGCTGGGTGATTGTCAAGTGTTAACCAAATCAGGAAAAAATCAAGTCTTAAAGATAATTAAGACCCTACAAGTTTTAGGGATGGAGATCCAAATTAATATCCCCAGGGAGAGGAATGCGCGTAGAATTCAGGCATTCTGAAAGGAGCTGGCTGGGCTACTCAGCATTCATGGAGCTGCAGACTAAGTACAGCTCTTTTGTCTCTCAGCCAAAGAGGGTAATAGGAGACAAGAGGAATAGGGAAATTGGGGTTGCGGTTGAAATCGGTGATCTTACGGTACAAAGAAAACAAGTTTTCCAAAGGAAATCTGGCTTTATTAGTCCTAGCTCCCAAAGCATTGTGTTTCTTCTAGTTGGCAGTTTGTATGACTTTTTTATTTAAAAACCAAGGGTGTTATGATTCCAGTTTCGTCAGATTCCTAAGAGTGTAGGCACAAGAAAATTAAATAAAAACGAAGAAAAAATTTACACATAAAAAGAAAAAAAGTATATTCTTTTATAGGAAAGTCCTTTACTTAGGGGAGAGCAACACTGTTTAAGACTAATGATAGTTTATACTTCTGGAAGTTAATGCATTGTGCACAATCAATCGATATTTGAACCAAGCTGCAAGGAAGTGTCCTCATTAAGCCTTCATATGCAGTTCAGAGCTACAGGCTTCAAAGGAGTAAACTTGCCTTTAAAGCTTTCTGTGTTAGAGCTTACACTGGATTTTTCACCAAACTGCTGAAAAATAGTTGAGGCTTTAAAAAAAACCCCAATAAAATAATCAGAGGTGGATTAATCTCACTCTGACACGATAGGCTAAAACCAAGAATGTGTTCAATCCCATCTTCCTCACATAGAGAGAAGATTTATAAGTATATATATGCAATATTTAATATATTTCTTTATCAATTTACTCTTCTCAACTTTCTTGAATTAAGTCCCCTTACTCTTTCTAAAATGTCAAACTTGAACAAAATATCAAATATGTGCAAAATGCAATGGAAGCAGCATATTACTGAATCTAGAACCATCTAGCAGATCACACTGAAGTACATGGTTGTATCAAAGAGAAATTAAACCAGGAAAAATAATATCACAAATTATTAGCATGCTTGTCACTTTTTTCTAGCACTGGATATAGCCAAAAGTAAAAAAGCCACCATTTTTTGAGCTACCAGAAATGAACTGAGAAATGGTAACAATTATATTTGATCCTCTCTGGTCACATCCTAACTTCTACAAAGCTGCTACACTCTCTGAGTGAGGATAGAGCAGTTGCTGTGGTCCCAACAGAGCTTATCATCATCCAGTTACCTATTATTAATATTCCAGTTGCTCTTGCAAGATTTCAAAAAATGTCATTATAACTTAAAATAATGAGTTGTGATCTGTATTCCTATACAGGAATTTTGCATGGAAAGCAAGAAATTCTGAGTCTTTAACTGTTGGACTGTCTATAGTTCTGTCCTATCCATTTTAAAGGAAAGCAGCTACATGTGCAAAATATCATATGATCAAACAGCAAGTTCTTCCATACAGCTACTGTAAAGCTATGCAACATCCTCTAAAGATATAAAAATGAGTTGACAGACAACTTTAGAATGGAAACACAGTTAAAAGAAGGCCTTTCTCAAAAGATGAATGCTTTGAAAGTCTACCCTCCCCTCATGTTTTAAATGGTGTACAACCTTACCATCATACGTCACTGAACTAAATGTTGTAGTATGTGGTTATGACTAGCACGATGCTACCAGATGAAAAGCTGTAGAAAATGTATTCATCCAATACATTTATTTGTTGCTTCATTTTTTGGAAATCATTATTACAATGATCCCAGACCAGGATGAAGACTTAATTCAGTTCTAAGAGATTCACACAAATCCTCAAAACCAAGCCTGATACTGATTTACCTGTATACCCAAATGCTAATCCCCAAATTAGTAAGACTCCATCACATAGCTGATACAGAAAGAAAGAAAGAACATTGATAGAGCATAGCCATTTATGCAATTCTGCTAAATTTTTGCCCTCTTCCTTCTCTTCTCCACTCTGTCCCCTGACTACTAGTAGCCAAAGAAATGAGTGACAATCCTAACACATAGCTGAGGAACTTCTAAATGGCACCACTGCTTATTCTTTAAGCAAGAGATACATAC
This sequence comes from Aptenodytes patagonicus, assembly GCF_965638725.1. Taxonomy (NCBI): domain Eukaryota; kingdom Metazoa; phylum Chordata; class Aves; order Sphenisciformes; family Spheniscidae; genus Aptenodytes; species Aptenodytes patagonicus. The sequence goes on from NC_134952.1 coordinate 38,992,734, forward strand.
ACTACATACACCAGCCTTTCCTTTTGCTGGAATTGTTCCTTTCATAGAATCATAGAATGGTTTGGGTTGGAAGGGACCTTAAAGATCATCTAGTTCCAATCCCCCTGCCATGGGCAGGGACACCTTCCACTAGGCCAGGTTGCTCAAAGCCCCATCCAACCTGGCCTTGAACACTTCCAGGGATGAGGCATCCACAGCTTCTCTGGGCAACCTGTTCCAGTGTCTCACCACCCTCCTTTGATGAAAAGGCATTATTTTGTTAGGCTGGTGCCATGATAACGCCCCTATTAATATTTCTTTTGAAGCTTCTCTGGTCCTTTAAACTGACATACTTCAAGTACATCTTTCATGGTTAAGAAAAATTAAAAAAAGAATCAAACATTACTTATCATATAGTCATAAATGATACATCACAGTTGTCTGACTGTAGTCTGAATAGGAGATAATTGCAATAATGTAGTTAATACGGAATGGCAGCCGGTTAAGTGACTCTATGGCAATGTCTTTAGATTAAATATGTGTAATCCTTAAATAATTTCCAGCCTTAGATCCTGCACATATTTACAGCTTCCAAACTGTTCCAAGCCAGGTTAAATATTTTTTGTATCTGAGTATGTACTTTGTAGTGTTATGGTACTGTAAATATTCCTTAGCCATGGGTGGCTATTTCACTATCTACACATCTGTTTTCAACACTGAAAATCTCTTTAGGCATACTGGATGTCTCAAGCAGGATAAATCAGCTGAGATACCCTCAAAGGACCTCAAAACTTTTTCAGTACTGAACTATGTAATTTAGACAGCCTTATGGAACTACTATAGTTACTACATCATTCCTGGACTGCCCTGTGGGTATCAGAATTTCTGCAGTGCTGTGATTTCACTCTAGGCATGCTTTGCAAACCAGAAGGGTCCCAGAATGCAGCCTCTAGCTATTTTCCTTAATTCCTACACTTGGGAAAGTTTCATCTTGCCATATTTTTGGGTGTTATGATAAATTTATACCATTCCAGACCATTTAGCCAACAGAAAGTAACAGGAAGAGGGGAGAGATCCTTGTTTGCTGTCAGGAAATATTTCTCTCTCTAAAATAGTATTTTGAAAGATTGTTTTGTATAGTTTGAACAGGTAGCACGTGCTAGTGTTCTATAAATGCTTATAAGTCTAGAGAAATAAGTGTTGTTAAATACCTCAAGTTATTATTAAAAAGAAAAAAACAAACACCTGCATATGTGGGGTTTTTTTGTACTTTAAAAAAATGGAACCCCCTCAGGTCAACACAGCTTTTTGAAACAAGTTTCTTTGCACCAAGGAACTGCTTTCCCCATGTGGTCACTCACCAATATTTATAAGGGAAGGTCACTTTGAATGCCACCAGAAGATCAAAAAACAGGAGGGAAGGAAGGTTTTTCTGTCTTCACTGAGCTGGCTGATTCTGCCAAAGTGATAGCCGACATTGACATTACACAAGGGAAAGGTGGTCGTAGTCTCACAGTCCCAGCTCTGCTGCAGAAACAAAACAAAACAAAAACAGAAAGAAAAACTTATGTGTATACTTTTCAAATAAAAGTAGTGCCAAAACATTAAAACTCTGATCTCTGGACTATAAATAACACTTTAATCTTGGCTTTGAAAGAGTTATCTCAAATCTACTTTAAAAATAAGATTTAAAAAGACCCCTAAGAAATTGAATATCTTTCTGTAAAATTAATCAATCACTTTGAGGGTTTAGTGGAAGGAAATGGCCATAAACACCTTATGTACCCAGTTGGTTGTAGGAAGCAGACAGAAACGACAATTCTGTTAAAAATAAGGAAAAGCTGAGATTTGAAGTGAAGATTGTATGCAGAACACATGGCAGGGAATGACAGGAAATTTATAGGTGAACGTGGCCTGCGGAAAACTTAAGGGAAAGGTGAAGGATTAATGAGGGATTCCTATTTATTTATTTATTTATTTATTTCATTTTTCTAGCATCTGTGTGAATTATCACCTATACGCCTGATACGTCCTAAAAGAAAAAACTGTGATGAATAAATAAACAGCTCTAGAAATCTTCAATAGGGTCCTTTTACTTGCAGGGAATATTATCATTGGCTTTTTATACAATTTCTGCTGCAGGGAAAGACTTTCAAAGCTCAGAATGCTGAAGTATTGCCAGGCACTCAAAGACCCCCTGCTGTGCACGTCAAACTAAGAAATCTCTCTGAACTTGTCGAATTAAAAGTCATCTCTCTCTCTGTGCAACCCCTGCATGAGCTGGGAAGCTCTGTCCTCATTTTTTTAGGCCTTCCACGATAAACAAATGGAGCCTGGAGCATCTTTATTCTTTTCAGGCGCATAATTAAAATTCTTTAAAAAATGTAATTGAAGGCAATGAATTTCAAAAGGAGGTTCTAGTTAACAACGAGGCTAGAACAGTTTCAGTAGCCCATATTGCTTTACCATTCCATTTTGTTTCAAAGGTAAAAGCAAAACAGCTTGTTAAGATCCTGGGTGTCTTTTTTTTTATTTATTTTGTTTGTACATCAAGAGGTTGCTCCAAACTTAAACATCTCAGCAGGATTTATGCTTTCTGAAACGTCATAAGACTTAATTGCTGAAAGAGCAAAGAGGAGTATACTATTAAAATATGAACAAAGCAGAAAGTAGTCTTGGTTTCTCAAAATCATTATTTATATATCCCCTAAAAAATTAAAGAATATATTTATTGAAGAATACGTATTTTCTTGGCAAGCCTCTTTCATTCATCCAAACCATTGTAAATATTCACAACCTTGCAAAATTTTTTGAATCTGATGATGCACAGAATGCTAATTTTCTGTGATCACTCTTGCTGTAAAACATTGTAATGATTACTTCTAATAGGTATTTTTGATGTTGCCAAGAAAAGAGCAAGTGCTGATATAATGAATAATTTCAAATTAATATAAAAGAATGAAAAACTATCTCTTTGGATTTGAATGCCACGTATTATCACACAACATTAACTAAAAGACAGTAGAAGACAAGACAGTGTTTCAGAAAGTCATCTCTAAGGTGACTTCCTAGAGAGCTCAAAATCTAAACCCAATGTTTTTGAGTATCTCTTTTAGGGTGACTTTCAGTATCCATCCCTCTCTACTGAAAGCAAAAAGCTTCCATTTTCACCTGGTTTTTTCCATGCTGTGTTTTTAAACTGGTACTTCTGGCTATAAATGAGCATATCAAATGTATTTTTTTTAGGGTTTTTCCCTAGAGAGACTGGAGATTGAGATGTTTTAAGGAAACTTATTTCCGATTCTTATAGCATTAAAAAAAAAGAAAGGTGTAGCAAGGCAGCACTACTCCCACAACTTCTGGGTAGCACTCTGCTTCTGATAGTTATGATGCCTCCGGGAGACCTGAGACAACACAGCTAACATAGCTGCTTTTCATCCTTGCAGGGGGAAGCACAGTATGTATTCTGCATGGGTCAACAATTGTTCTGACTGGTAGAGAGGTATAAAGAGGATCCAGTTAGCTCCACTGGAAAAGGCAATGCCAAAGTAGTTCTAGCAGGAGCAAACTAAGGCTTTGACTACGCTATAAAGTAACAGCTCTGTAAGTCATGTTATTTCTTTCCTAGGTTGTTCTTCTTCTTCTTTTTTTTTTTTTTTTTTGAAGTAAAAACTTGTGCAGCATAGGGCACAGCTCATTCCAGAAGTTATGCTGAACAGGCAATACAGAGAACAGTGCACCAAGTTTGGCCCTCTCGATTTTCTGCAGTTGTCTTGCAGCCTCCTCAGCAGGCTTTAAACGCTCAGATTCCCACATGCCTTCATCTCATGCTCAGAACATGCAACATACAGCTTCACTTTATATTGCGCACATACAACTTTCACGGACTGCACAGAGCCCACCCATTATGCTCTAATCTGGACAAAATTAGTAACAGATAATGACCATATCTTAAATCCAGCAAGACACCATATTGGCACAAGAGCAGCAGGATCAAAGACCACATCATATGTTTCTACCAGTGTATTGTTTACCAGGGTGCAGTCTACCATTACAAACAACCAAAATAATAAGGCAGTCCCTACTGTGCCTTCTGTATCCCTGCATCCTTATTGGGAAAAAAGTGAACTCTTCTTAGCCTTCCCTTCAGACATACTAGGGTGATTTATGAAAGCATATTTATCATGTTTATTTTTAATTGTGTACAGTATCTTAATGTGCCATGAAATCAACAAAAAACATAGGCATAATTAACAAAAAACATGAATCAACAAAAAACATAAAATAAAACAAATGTAGGAAAATTAGTATTTTCAAACTTCATTTCTGCTATAAAACTGGATTAATGAAAACACTGTGATTATAAAAACTAACTCATCTTTCGCCATAATTTGATCTGTAGAATGTGAAGGACATTGGACAAAAAAACTGTAACAAAGAGACTGTATCTGATATTTTAAGAAAAAAACAGTGTGGCCCAGCATGAGTATTTAATGTCTGTTTGCAGAATGAGTAAAGGTTTCTTTAAGTTCACTGAGCACTCACTGTAAAGTTTAGGGAAGATCAGTAGCTTAGAAAAAAGAGGCTACTGAAATCTATGAACAAAAGTGATCAAAGTCTACTTGGCTGCCAGAGTGTCTTCAGTTTATTCCACTGCAGTACACATATTACTTGATTGAAAGGTGTGTGGATATAAGGCACCCACGTCCCTGTCTACTGTCACTGGGCCTGAAATTCTCATTTGTTATGTCTGACTTCCTTTATTGATTTCTTTTTCCTAAGAAGCAGCAGCTGAAGTAATTTTTATAACATTTGGGAACACATTTACAACAGAATAAATTCATATTAATTCTCCTCTCCCCTCCAAGCTAAAATTATTATTTTAAGGGCTGTGATAAATTCAAAATTATCAAAAGTTTGTTTCCACTCATATGCTGATACTATGACAGTGATGTTATACAATGATATTGTACATTCTTGCATATCTTGAGGCTCTCAGACACCTTTTTCAGTGGAGAAAAAAAACAATCCCTTTTATACCATTGTCACATAAGAGGTTAATGCAAGTAATTTATTCCTTCAAGAGACACTTGCTGCTTATAAACACCTACTTCTTATATGCCATAAAACTAATACCTGACTTTGGTAGAAAAGTAGGATACCTTAGCAAAACTCTCCAAGATACAGTTTTGATCCAGTAGCTGAATGTTCTGTAGACAAAACTGTTGGCAGATGTTGCCTTGGTAATTTGATATGAGGTACTGCTATTTCAGAAGATGGCAGAAGAGGGAGTAAGTGAATGTAAACCCAAATTATGAGTTCAACGGCAAGTATAAGAGCAAGGCAGAGTATTTCAGCTGCTCTCTCTCTTCTCCAAAAAAGCGTAATTTCCATTTCCTAAGATACAATTTTCCATATACTGTACAAAGTTAGCGTACACCAGAATTCTAAATTTTTAGAGACTGGAATGATACTCATTATTCCTGTGTCTTGATTATTTAGATTAATACAGATTCATGGCTTTTTCACTGTACTGTTAGATCATATATTCTGTAATTACAACCAAACATAACTTTATATGATAGATTTAAAGCAAAGATTAAAACAGAACCATGGTGGGACAGAGAGAGGAACTCCTTAGCGATGTTTGCTATCAAATGACAAGCTGTATAGATTCCATTAAAAATATTAAAAATATAAGCTTAACCTTATAAATAGGTACAATCCCTCACATCAATACTGATTTTACTGTTCCATATGAGGTAGTAATCACAAAATAACTAAAAAAAAAAGTTTCAAGAACTATTTTGCCTTGCTTTGTCTCTCCCCCATGGATGTAGGCAATATGAGCCTCTCCCCAAAAATATTAAATAGTAGAAATTATCTGAAATACTTGAAAATTTCACTTACCATATATTTTGAATGAGATATTAGCAGATGGTAATGAGAAAAAAAGATAATTACTAAAATAGACCCTGGTTTAATTATAGTGCACTTAATCCGGCTATTAGGCCCAAGGTCTTAGAACCAAGTTTAGAGTAGAAAAGGAAAAAAATACTTCTTTTCTGGCAATTCTGTCTGTATATAAAATTACAATATTGAAAGTAATTATTAATGATATGAAGTAAAAGTTTCTGATGATTTTTTTAGAGCATCCATTAAGCAAGCATACCATCATAGCAGGTGCATATTATCGAGTGGAGAAAGTCTGATGCCCTTTTAGCCACAAAAGCAAAGAAAGGAATTGATAACACTTGGCAGAAAAACAGAAGCCTGTGTCAAAGTAACTCATTCCCATAATATCTTGATGTATTTACTGCTTTCTTTGGGTTGCTATTCTCTAATGAACACCCCTTCCCTATCACTTGTGTAGGAGCTCTGTGGCCCCTAATTCCTCCTACCCCTTAATTTCTTTGCTCTGTATTTTGCTAAAATCCATGTATTCTACATTATTAAGTCTCATTCTGTGCTGTTCCTGAAAGCTAACAGCTGTCAGACCCTTAATGAGCTTTGACAACAGCTAACACTTCTGTTCAAGCAAAAGCACTCTGTATCACTTCAGTGACGTGAATGGTACTCTTTGGATGTGAAAGCTGAGTAGCCTGACAGGGAAGTCTCTGCTTCATTTGTCAGGAAGAAGGGAAGAAAATCTACTTTGCTAACAAATAATTTTCAGCTCTTAATAATGTTTGATGATAGGATTATTTATTATATTTAAAATGTTGCCAATCTGGTGGGACAGAAAACCTTCAAGAAGGTGAAGGAAAACAAAGAGCACAGAGCAGCTGTGCTGTACCTGAGAGATTGGGAATGGGGTGAGAATGGACCCACTCCATTTTACCTGCAGAATTTTCAAGGGTTTGTCTGTACAAGGCCCAATTAACTCAGGCAGGCATCTTACAATGAAGCTGAAATCTACCCTTTTAATATAAATGTTCTTTAAATGGTAAAAATCTGTTGTGAATGATTCTCACACACTGAGTCTCTACGCTGCTCTTCATTCTTATATTCACAATATGGCAAAATGGGAAAACAAGTATAGAGAAGGAATATACAGATACAACAAATATATTTTTATATTTGTTCTCTGTAAAATACATTAATAACCAGTGCTGTTCTTAATGTAAGTTCATGATTGTAGTATCTTTTTCCCTGGATATATTCTGCTATTTTTGCAAGTCAATTTAGAAATTCTTTGAAACAAATTGCACCGGCAGCTTCCCCTTTATACAGTTCAGAGCAAGCCACTGATAGCACAGAGTGTATCTGTCAAAATCAGTGCTGAAGAACAGAACAGGAAACTGACATAGTTACGACAAGCAAACACTTTATATGGGGAAAGAACTTTATGTTGTTGATTATTGCATACAGTCAGAATGCTGTGTTACATGTTCATGTAAATAGGACCACAATAAAAATGTTGAATTTTGAAATACCTTTGCAGACAGAATTAAATCTGGAGGTAATTTAGAGAAAATGAAACACCTCTTAAAATGATAAAATTTTATATTGCAATGCTAATATTTGTATTCAAAGATACATTAGCATAAAGAATTGCTGTATGTGGTACATTTCATTTCATGTCTATGAAATTAAAGCGTGTAATATTTTACATTTGAATTCAGAATTATGTGAAGTTCTTATTTTCAATTAATAAATACAATTAATAGCTATAGAGTGCTTTTAGTGATGCCATTTTTTTTAAAGGGAGTCAGTGTAATTTCTTATTTTACAGAAGTTGGACCTCAGTTCCTAAAATACATTTTTTTCATGTATTACCTGGCATTACTACACTGCAACTATTCTCATTTCTTGAAATCCGAGGGTCATAAATTTAAGCAAGCACCAGGTGTTTAGAAACTTCTTCATAAAAACATATTAGCCCCAGAGAATCAAGAAAGAAAAAAATTCATATGTTCTAATCTTGAAGTTGCTGTATCAATGCACTTATACATATCCTTTTATTTTTAAGGATGGGAAGTTTAATACATTAAATCTTTTAAACTCATCTACTAGGTGCTGGATATACATTGATAATATTATCTCCTGTACAATTAGGCTTCTTAAAATTTGTTTCTTTCATCTCTCAGGATATTTCTTTTAATCTCAAACCAACATCTTGAAAAAAATTCCTGACCTTCTAATGCACAATTTTTGAGTGAAAGAGAACTTCTGGGTTTTTAAAATCAATTTTAAGTTGTACCTACAAAGTAAACACAAAGCAGAACTATGTATCTGGTCATCAAAACTCTGTAATTCCATTATGTTGTTTAGGGGCTTGGGATGATAGAACAGATTTACTGTAAATAAGCTGCTTAGATACTATGAATGTGAGACTGGCTGCAGTATGGCTGGATTAGTTACAAGCCCAAGTTGACATTGACCACAGCACATGGTAAATACAGCTTGCCCTACAGCTTTTACTGTCACATATGAATTTTGTCTATATCTAAACACACTAAATGGGTTAACATGCGTTTATGTTCTACTGAGAGTGCACTTGCCATTTCATCAAACCATTTATTTGCTATATTCGTGTATTAATGAAGAATCCTCTCACAATGTAAATGACTTTCAGTGTACCAATTGGGGTGGTTCGTTCCCATGTATTTTTGAGTTCAACAATATCATCTCTAGGGTATGAAAAAAAGATTCGAGACAACAATATTAAACTGTTCTTCACATAATGAGATTTGCTTGTCAGTATTTTTAATTTTTTTTAAATTTTTGGATAATATTTCCATAAAATAACTTGCTAAGGTTCACATACAGTAGAGATGCTCGCTGGCATTATTTTGGCATTTATTTTGTTTTCATTTCAGTTTGCCATTTTGTTTTAGGTACGCATATACTCAATTTTATGGTGGCAGGTATAATTTATTGACACATTATAACTGTAATATGCTTGTCATAACTCCATGTTGTGCTCTATGTGATAATTGGAAAATAAACATCATATAGAGTGAGGCTTTTAGTCAAAAACCTTCCTTTTGAGGGTTGGAAAGAGTTCTGTGGTGAATGGAAGCATACAGAGTGGCCGTTCTATAGAGCCTTTTGGACTCGGTGTGCATTGTACAGGCAGCAGCGAGTGTGGGGACTAGCCTCAGAACCTCAGCTCATCTTTCTGCCACGCATTCCTGTGGTTTGCATCTTGATTTTTTCAAATACCACTCCTTCAACATACTTTTCATTCTAGAAATTGTACAAAACATGAAACAACTTTCTAAATAAAGCATAATAAATATAAATACAATTTATGAGATCTTTATTATTATAAACTACAGTTCTTTTGTTTTTCTGAACTCAGCAGATGTAGTAGGCATCATGAAACAAAAATGTTTATAAGCTCCTTGTGTGGACAGTAATTCAGTAGTCTGTACCTCCATAACTGTACCATATTAAGAAATTTGCTATGATTTTATTTATGATACTAGGATAAAACTATGGAATAAACAAGACCTTAACAAACATTGAAGCAAAGAAGATTTAAAGACATGGTAAAAGGAAGAAAAAGAAAAAGAGATTTTCATAGACTACATGATGGCAATCTGATAGCTTTTAAGTAAGCTAAATAGGTGGGTTTTTTTTAAAACCAGAAATGTGATAGACTTATCTGGATCTTGTTAAAGCATTTCATATTGGCTTCACAGGAAGTTAAGATGAAAATGTGAGTGCTGAGAAGAATTATGACGTAGGGAAGAATCTGGCTAGAGTCTGAAGGAATATTTCTAGTGGACCTCTTTAAATGAGGTGGACCTTATGTAATACCTTAATGAGTCAGGTAAAATACAGTGTACCACTGAAGTTTGCTGACACGATTTCATTATTTTTAACACACAAAAGGAGTAGAAGATCTTACAGGAAAATCTTTATGACTTTGTCAACTACATTAACAGAAGCATAAAGAAATAAAATCAAAGTTAAAAATGCAAAATTCAGAGTCTTATGAATGTATGCATTAAGTACTGGGTTTATGAACTAGAAGAGGCTGAAAATGTTTGATTTGTTTAGCCTTCCCAAATGAAATCTGAGAAGGAATATGATTACTGTCCATACTGGTAAACAAAAGCTGCGGAAGAAAGTTCAAGTGTAAGACATGAGAATAAATGCATATAACCGGCAATCAATAGCAAAGGTAGAAACCCAGAGGAAAAGTTCTAACCATCAAAACTGAGTCCTTCTGGAATGTTAATTCATCCCGAATACTGGAAACAAATCCTGACCAGTGAGATCCATTTATATAATGTAATTTCCTGGGACAGCAGAAGCTGATCATTTTGTGATCCTGTCCAGATCTATGCTATTTAGCTTTGTTAAGAAAGGAAAAGACAGCAGAAAGAATATATTTAAAGACACTCTAAAAAGACTCATTTTCAAAGGCACCAGACATACATTTTTAGGCATGATTTCTATTTACACTATCTGGCATGATGGATGCTTCTACATCAGTGGTTAAATCCCTCCAAGAGGCTGATTTAGATTAGGATATCAATAGCTCTTCTGAGTATTACACTGTGCTCTTTACAGCTAAGAGCATAACTGTTTTTACATTTGTTCTCTTCACTCAGTCCTACTTTTTTTTTCTTACTACTTCCTGAAATTTACCTAGATCCTGAAATTTTTGAGTGATTTTCATGAAGTTGATTGTGTAAGAGGTAATGTGCGCCATTCTATCCCAAGAGCAGACCAAAGACAAGGTAATTTTAAATCCAACTAGTATGTAGTTCCTTCCTTGTTCCAGTGAGTAAATACTTCACACTAGCAGATTACATTCCCATTTTTTCAGCTTCATAAATTATGGAAAGACTATTAGGAGGAAATGGCATCAAAGCAGAGAGACTAGCATCCTAAAGAAACCTACTGTAGACTGTCCATATTTTCTAATTTTACTTTATCTAAGCAACTATGGCAACCTAAGATTTTGTACAATACAAAGCTAAACAAACCTCACTAGAAATTAATCTCTATGAACTGCAGAAATCTGGAATATTTTAGTTATTCCAAAATGACAGCATTAAACTGTTGTGAAACTCTATTCTTTGCTCATTTCCCCTCTTCATCTCATCATACTAAATCTCTAAAGCCACATGAAGTCAGAAAAACTCTTCCTTACTCTGAACTACTGGAATCAGAGCCTATATGAATCTCTCTAATATGCCGGCCAGTTTCCCCAGTCCAGTTCTTATGACAGGATCTGGAATAGAATCATAGAATCATAGAATCATTAAGGTTGGCAAAGACCTCTAAGATCATCAAGTCCAACCATTGGCCCAACACCACCATGCCCACTAAACCATGCCCCTAAGCGCCTCATCTACATGTCTTTTAAATACTTCCAGGGATGGGGACTCAACCACTTCCCTGGGCAGCCTGTTCCAATGTTTCACCACTCTTTCAGTAAAGAAATTTTTCCTTACATCCAATCTAAACCTCCCCTGGTGCAACTTGAGGCCATTTCCTCTCGTCCTATCGCTAGTTACTTGGGAGAAGAGACGACACCCACCTGGCTACAACCTCCTTTCAGGTAGTTGTAGAGAGCGATGAGGTCTCCCCTCAGCCTCCTTTTCTCCAGGCTAAACAACCCCAGTTCCCTCAGCCGCTCCTCATAAGACTTGTTCTCCAGACCCCTCACCAGCCTCGTTGCCCTTCTCTGGACACGCTCCAGCACCTCAACGTCCTTCTTGTAGTGAGGGGCCCAAAACTGAACACAGTATTCGAGGTGCGGCCTCACCAGTGCCGAGTACAGGGGCACGATCACTTCCCTACTCCTGCTGGCCACAATCTTTCAAGTTTTCTTAGGAGGAGTGATTTAAAACCATATTTACAATCTCAATAGATTGCCAGGTCTTTTTCAGCAGGAATGAATTATTTTTCCAGTTTACATGCTAGTCAGGTGTAGCAGTTGGGATAGTTGTGCTCTCCATAGTTCATTATCCTATTTCACACTATTGAGTATTTGTAGACTCCTGACGTGGCCTTATGTATTCCAGGATACTGAAATGTATCAGTGATGTAGTGTCTACTGGCCTGTTGTTTCACTTTACAGTATTACTTTGTTGCTGCTCAAAAAAAATATGTGCTTGGCTGTATTTTACCAAAATATTAAAAAATAAGGAATATAAAAACATGTCTATTCATTAGTTTAGCAATACTCCCAGTTGTGCCTGAAAGCCTACTGAAAAAAAAAAGTTAACAGTATGCCTAACACTGCCAAAGTCACCCCATCATCTCCTGCATTCACAGCATTCTATGCAAGCAGGACTGTGCACTATCATAGAAAGGAAGAGTATGTTTTAAGTCTTTGTTATATTTATTTTAAATCAATTTAACACAGGTAAATTTGCCACTTTCCATTTAATGTTCCACTTTCATATAACAATCTTGTCAGATATTAATAGGTTTATACTACTTAGCAGAAAACTGAGAGCAGTTCTTAAGAACATTAGGAAACTGATTTAACATGAGATGTAGCAACAGAACCAAAATTCTATCCTTAACAATTTTTTATTCACTTTACAAGTTGATAGGATAAATTCCTGGGGAAAATATACAACACCATGCAATAATTAATGTTTGGCTTAGAAACACAGAAAAGGACTTCAGGACTATTCAGGTTCAGTCATTTGCTTCTACATAAATTAAATTCCTTTCTTAAACTTCCATTTTAAGAGAAATTAGGCTGTTGGGCTTTTTTTTTTTTTTTCTTCTGATTAGTTTGACCGCTGCTCAAGGAAGACAGATGCTTTCCATTGTTAGCTAGGTAGTATGAGAGTACTGATAACTGCTGAGACTTACTTGTCTATGAAAGCATGCCTGTGTAAAGTCAGACCATTACCCTAATCTGGTGACCATGTAACAGTCAGGAAACAGACAGGACTATACTCAACTACTGATTATAAGAACTATTACCTGAGCTTCAATATTTCCTCTCTGTCCATGTTCATAAAATGTGAGGTAGAATTCCAGAGTCTCCAGTCTGCTCCATCTCTGGTAGCTCACTGTTGTGTTTTTTTTTCTAGACTTCAGATTGTATGGACACAAAAGAATGAATTCTTCAAATAATTTTCAGACTTAAGTGTCTGTGTTAATTGTTTGGTGTAATAATCTGAAATGTTTATAAGATTATGAAAGGCCTAACAGATATATCAATAGTTAGTTTTAAATGGTTAATGGCTATTCTTGAAAACAGAAACCTGAAGATTGTAAGGGTTCTCACTGAGGGTTTAGTGTTGTAATTTCTCATGCTTCACAATTGCGTGGGACTACAAATGCTCCAAGCTAAGGAATCAATATGCTGGTGATACTAATTTAGATAAATAGATGTTTTTCCAATGGCAAAATATCAGTAAAGTGTCCTAATATGCATTAATCTCCAGCTGGGAAAATATGCACTGGTTTTAGAGAGGAAGAGTGTTTAGTCAGTGCCAGCTCTGTGGGAGTAATTACATGTAGACTATAAAAGAAATAATAATTAAAAGTACACCTGAAATATCCTACTGAGCCATTTCTAGAGAACAGGTCATTTTATGTAAAACTCCATATGACTATTTGGAATTGTACATGTAGAATCACTCTTCTTTCATATTCCCTGGCGCTTTCTGAAAAATAAGACAAACTCCATATGAACGAACAACTGCAAATACATTCTGTATTCATCTTTGTGCTACTGTAGGTTGTATGAAATATTTATAGCATTATTTGTTTTTTGTCTTAGTTCAAAAGATAATTAGGTATGTATAGCTCAGAAGCCTAGAAGAACATGTATAAATGATTTCTGACTAGAAATATCTAATGCCATTGCTTTAGAAATACTCAGTATTTCAATTAGAAAGCAACACAGCTGCTGTATGATGTCATTAGCCTTTGGATATTGCTTTACTTAGAGTTAAATGTTTCAGTTATAATACCTGAGTGATGGCACTACCAGTATTTACTCTCAATGTTGGAGCAACCCTCCAGTGGTATAAATAATAGGTATTCATTCACTTATTATGTGCATGAAATTTAAACATGAGAAATTTCAGCCCTTGAACACAGAACAGAATTCTGTGAAATATTTACAAAACACAAGGACATTTTAGTAACTAGAGAAACAGTAGTATCCCTAATTAACTCTTATATTGTTCTTTTCATTCAAGAATCTCATGGCTTCATTAATAATAGGGTTATGTTGCACACACTCATTCTGTGATCATTAACTTCTAGAAGAAAAAATTGAGGCATTCACGCTACCTGTACAAAACTACCACAAAAATGTGCTCAGGTTTTTTCTACTTTTCTTTCTACTAAGTTAGGAGGGCATTTTGATGTGGCCATTAACCGGATGAACCCAAAGTAAGCACTTCTAAAAACTACAGGTATAAAAATAAAACACCATAAAAACTCTGAAGAATATATAATACTAATTTTGATCATTATTCATGGAATTATTCGGGGCATGTCTACATGTTATAATAGACTGCTGTGTTCAAGCATTCCAAACTCAGCTCTCTGAGAGCTGGTATATCTATGTGGCAGAGTGCATGCTCTCTATGGTCACCAGCTTTCATTTCTCATCGTTTTAACTTAGCACTGTACAGAGGCTAATTAGTGTTGCCTCTTAGAGAGCGAAATTCACCTGCAATAAGGCTGCAGTCTGTTGCTGTAGCTATACTGCTTCCAGCTCCAGAAGCAGCTCTTTGTAGCACTGAGGCTCTGTGCAGTGTTCCATTGTACCCTATGTCTTGGTCTCCACACCAATCCCAAAATTTTCAAAAGAGCTTAGTCACACTGAAAGCAAGTGCAATTCAAGCTACTAAACAACATTGGCAGTCTCAGAGATTTTTCCCTGGATATAATGGCTACATTTTTTCTAAGAATAGCCTTAGATTTAGTCAGCTAGCTAGGTGTCTTAACACTAGAAACTGCACCCAATCTTTCAGCAGCTGATGACTATTATTGACAAGTAATCCTACTTTTAAAATTCTGTTTTGTTGTTAGAATGACACTAAATATAATGGTTGCATTAATCTGAGCTAATTTATTCCCTTTCAAAAAAGTGCAAAGGAAGAATTGCTACCTCTTAGTTAAACCTTCTCATTCACCCCAGCAATATCCAGTGGAAGAGGTCATTTCATGTGATACAAATTACTGTAAAATTATAGGTTTTGAACCAAAAAATGAGTCACTGATTTTCAACATCTGTTTTTCTTTTGACTAACACGTATTTGAAGACTAACATCTCATTATTAAACTGACTATAAAGAGTATTTCAAAGTAGTCTGTGCTGGTTTAAATTGCCTTTCCTGAATTAGAGACAGCTGAAAGATGGTATCACCTCCTATTCAGGATCCAACAGTAGAGGTTATTAAAATAATTTTATTTGAACACAAAATGCTATTATTTTCGAAGCACTCTGTTCAGCTGCTACTTACACACAGAACTCTCAGATCAGTGGTAGTTTTGAATGAGCTTGATCAAGCTTTTATTTATTTATTTAGCCAATACAAGAATCAGAGACCATAGCTCAAGTATTGCAGAAGTTGAATACCACCATAGAAATAATAAATAATAAGTACATAGACCAATATATGCTAGAGCTCTAACATTCTACTGTGTTATTTTCTTCCTGTCTTGCATTTTAGCTACTAAATATCTGATATCCCTGTCTCCATTTTATAGCTGATGTTGAAATGTCTTTCTATTCAGTGGTGCAGCAAGGAAATCCTTTCTAAACCAGTAACAAATGCTTGTCTTTTACAGAGGAAGAAAGAAAATCAGAAGACAAGACACCGAAAAGAGGCTGCTAGATAACCACATATGTAAGTAAACTGAAAAGTATATCTAATAGCTACAGCTCTGATTTTGAAGGCAGAAAAGTTCCACGTACAAATTGAGACATATATCTACATTAGCAATGTTTCCTTTTGCTGCAAGTTTTACAATAAAAATCACTTGCAAAAAAAAATTCTTTTCCTCTATGATGTGTGTGCACTTAAATGATCGGATTCATCAAAATATTTCAGTTCAGCAAATCCGGAACTGAATCCAACGTTAATTAAAACTAAGATTTTTAAAGACAGTTTTACAGAATTGTATACTGTATCTGTGCTTAGACAGTTGAGGCCCAAAACATTGCAATGTCTCAATCTGTCTCATATATATATATATATATTAATTTTTGCTCTTCCTGGCAGCTTGACTATACATCGTAGTCCTCAATCAAAGAAGAAAGTGGCAGAGTGTACTATTTCAACATAATGGGTAGGTTATACGTTATCAAGGTACAGTGTTAAGAATTATAGAAAAAAATTTTGAAATTTGAAAAAAAGGCCCTATCATCTATTCCACAGAGATGATTAAGTTGAATTCCATACCATACATGCAGCTGAATTTTTCTGTAGTTCATTCATATGTACATTTCTATAATTGGGCAAATACTGCAAAATTTATATTAATATTCTTCATTTTATACAGTTGCTTGAACTACATAATTTTTTTTAATTTTACATAATAGCCATGAAAACTGATTTCTCACTTTAATAAAATAAGTAATATATGCACAGAAGCTTGATAATATTCTATGCCCTTCTTAAATTCAATGAAGGGTGAGAAACTGTTTACATATGTTGAATCAGAAAAATTGCAATCCAGTCCAGAATGAAAGCTCAGTATTTTGGAGACAAATGTAAATGAGATACAAACCAATAATTATTCACACAAATACTTAAAAAAAATTATTTTGAATAATTAGTGCATGCAAGAAAATTCAGATCATCTTAAACATGCTGTGGACATTAATGATGAAATTAAGACAGATCACTGTAAATTATTCAGCCAGCTACACATATAGCTTGATCACTGTTTCTTGTACGAGAAAAAGCAAAAACTTATTTTCTAGTGTTTTCAGAAGATGAGAATTTCCGAGCTATTTCTTGGCGTTTATTTTGAAAATATGGTGCTGGATCACACACCTTTAATGTGCAATAGGTGCATGCAGAATCACTTCTTATGGCTTCATAGGGTGTTCAGGGAATGGAACTCACAGTTTATTCAGTGACTGAGATCAGCTGTGAGTTCTTCTAGCCAAGTACAAAATAATTTTAAATATGTGTTACCACATAGGGCATTCGGATTCTTTCCCTCTTGTTGATGAACTCGGATTTAAAAAATACACCAAACAATCTTTTCCTACAAGAATATTCCTATAAATTCCCTATAAGGGAACTTATTTAAGAATGTGATCCATGAGATTTAGGAGAACTTTCATCTCATAATTTTCTATTATGAGATTATCACAATTATCAGATAATAATTCAAAAATACTCAGTGTATCTAGCATATGGTACACATCCGCTAAGGGCAACAAATGCAGGCATATATTTCAAATGCAAGACATTCCCTTTCATACAAAATCTTCGGATTGTAGTCATTTCATATAATCTATCACCTCTGTCAGAGTCTTCTCTGGATTTCAAACCTTTCCAACTTACTCTTCTTACTACAGACTATGCGATTTAGGAGTACTGATAGCTAGAGAGGCAGCAGTGAGATTAGCGGTGTAACCTATCCCACATCAACTCAGAAGCAGTTTCTTCTGAAATGTACAGTTACGCTGAAGTGGAATCAAAACACATTCTGACATGTACTTTTAAACTAACCTGCTTATTTGCTAAGATAAATACAGACAGGCGTGAAACAGCTCTAAAGACCTTTTCCTAAAATTTAAATAGTATAATATAATTAATATAAAATTGATTAAATTTACTATTTTAGTATTGTCATTTACTCTGAATGCAATTTATGATATACATTCTGAAATACCACATAATATTTTAACTTGGAAATACAAGTATATTTCTAACAGTGAATTACATTAATCATTAAATACATCATTAGATTTAAAACAATTATCATGTAGAGGAAATGTAAAACATTGTTCTGAAAAGCTTTATGAGAGCCAAGGAAGTGGTAAATTTCAAAAAGTGATGAAGCATGATATTACGTGTGGTCTCCTGAGACGATATCAAGTTTCAAAGCCAGCACATTATAAAACAAAAACCAAAAATGCCTTCTTTACAAGTAGGTGAGAAATGGTCTTTTTTAAATAAAATGTGAATTTCTAAGGGTAATCACAAAATAGATTTAACACCCAACTTATATTTTTATATATATTTTGTCTATGAATACAAATATACACAAATTTATTTATATACCTATGTAAAATTCCAATAATTCTTCTTAATATAATTGCTTACTCAAAATTCAGCACACAGTTTGAGTGATCCTGTCATAGTTCTTCTTTATGACAAATACTGCAGTGCCTGTGCATCTGGATTGTAGCAATGCTGTACAGTTAAGGAACAGAGATGTCTCTCTGTATTCTATTTTTTTCTGTATGTCTAGAACCAGTTGGAAACTTTTCCAAGTCTCTTTTTTTTTTCCACCAGAGCATGGTTTCTAAAATCAAATCTTTTGCAGGAAATTATTACTTTGAGTCATTTCCTTTAATCCTTAGTAGATGTAATGCAATCAAGGTGAAATATTTTGGGAAGGAACTGACCCAAATCAGAACGTCTGAGTTGTTGAACGTTTTGAAATTAGTCTCTATGGCCTCGGCCACTATCATATGCTATATGCATTTCAGACACCATATATCCCCTGTAACCGAAATGCATCAGACAGACTAGATTTGCCAGAACTCGTCAGCCTGGAAAATCTAAGTCTGGAGTCTGCTTGACAGGTATCTAGAAATTCACATGTGGTATGGAGAAAGTCATCTGGCAACGATTAATTCATTATCTCTTTTAATACAAAGATTAGCGGATATTAAATGGAGCTAGGTGGTGACAGGCTCAAAACAAACAAAGAGGGTATATCTTCTCACACAAATAATTAAGCTGTGAATGAATTAGACCCATTCAGGGAAAAATGGATGGCAGTGAATTTGGAAGTGGATTCAGACATTTATGTGGAAGTAGGCTGGGAGCTATCAATATATACTTTCCCTGTTTTCATACTATTCCCTAGATATTCATAATTGATCAAACACAATATTGTGCAAGACAGAGCTTTGATCTGATCTCAGTACTGTAAGTTTTTCATGTGTTTATGCTGTACCTCAGTTTTTCATATGGCTAAACTACAAAGATATACACAGTCCTACTGGTATCGTGACAGAATGCAAGAAATTTTTTTTACGAAATTACCAGTCCGTAGCTTTATTGTAGCTGTATTTTCAGATGCAGCATTTGAACAGAGTTAAACATCAGATTTGGCCTAAACCACATACTCGGAATTCAAATTTTTCATGACCTCTAAAATCAAACATAATCTAGTGCAAACTCGTATTTCTGGTTTCTTAAGTATATAAGGTTTACCTGATAGTCCACAATATGTCCAAATAACCTTATTGTGGTTATATTGTTCTATTTCCTTCATTTGCATGTTATCCATGGAGAAAGGGACAAGAAAATTCTGAAATGGAGTACCATTACAATAATTAAAAAAAAAAATAAATCAGTTTTTTTTATTATTGTACTAACAGTTCCAGGAGAGAGAGGACAGGGATGTGGTGAAAATTATAAATTAACATATCAAATCTCATTATATTGTCTCAGGCATTTCATAGAATCATAGAATCATTAAGGTTGGCAAAGACCTCTAAGATCATCAAGTCCAACCGTCAACCCAACACCACCATGCCCACTAAACCATGTCCCTAAGCGCCTCATCTACATGTCTTTTAAATACTTCCAGGGATGGGGACTCAACCACTTCCCTGGGCAGCCTGTTCCAATGTTTCACCACTCTTTCAGTAAAGAAATTTTTCCTTACATCCAATCTAAACCTCCCCTGGTGCAACTTGAGGCCATTTCCTCTCGTCCTATCGCTAGTTACTTGGGAGAAGAGACGACACCCACCTGGCTACAACCTCCTTTCAGGTAGTTGTAGAGAGCGATGAGGTCTCCCCTCAGCCTCCTTTTCTCCAGGCTAAACAACCCCAGTTCCCTCAGCCGCTCCTCATAAGACTTGTTCTCCAGACCCCTCACCAGCCTCGTTGCCCTTCTCTGGACACGCTCCAGCACCTCAACGTCCTTCTTGTAGTGAGGGGCCCAAAACTGAACACAGTATTCGAGGTGCGGCCTCACCAGTGCCGAGTACAGGGGCACGATCACTTTCCTGTGATTTCATTGTAAACCAAACTGCCTCATCAGATATTTAACAATGTAAGACTTCATAAAGTATTAGGTCTAGAAGGTATGAGTGATTAGGTTCAATTTTGTTTATCATTAAGAGGAAGTTTATGATTTATTCATCCTTGTTACTTCTTCCTATACATAACTATATATTAGTTTTAAAAGGAAAGATCACAGTTGAATTCGAACTACCAGACTAAGCTGTCTTAAGTTGATATGTCACCTAAGGATACACAGAATTAAAGATTTAAATGTTATGGTTTAAATCTATTTGTAATTTTAGGATTTAATTGAATTTTATGATTTAAATCTATTTTCCGATATGAAATTATTTATAGGCTTTTTTCCTTTTTGAGTGGTTTCATATTGTGACAAAATACAGGTGAATGTAAACATTTATCAAAGTCTTAGTACTGCTTTACATGACTGTCATAGCTCAATGAGTTTTCAGTTTTGCATTTTGTTCCATATGCTAGTGGTCCATAATAAAGCGTACCAGGAAAAAAAAATAAAAAAACCCAACACAGTTTCAAAAGAGAGTTGACCAAAACTGCTACTATGGATCCTGTTTGCAGAGAAAGTACAGCTCTGCTAAGATGTTCACATCCTTCTGAACTCTGTTTCTCTAGTCATCTTATGAAGAAAAGGAAAGGTAAATGTCACCTATAGAGGAACCTAGAGGTACCTGTCTATATCTAATCCCATCTCTCTATATGCCCCATGTAACAGCAGAAAAGTGAGGAATCTAGCTGTGACTCAAATGTTATTGTAAGACCTATTTGAAGAGCTGAATGGAAAGAATATGAAGGAGGTGGAGGACAATTCCTCCACATTCCTTTTAAGAATTAAAAGCAGAAAAAACCTATATTCCAGTGTTCTAGACCCACTGCATTTAATTCAGAAGATTCTGTGTCAAATAAGCACAAATAATGACATGAGCATTCCGCAGAAATAAAAAATAACTATGATGAATATGCAGAGTGACAATAAACAATATATATCTCATGTAATCAGTTTTGGTACTATCAATGTAGCACGTTCACCTTTCAAGTGCTGTAAAACATTAAACGTGTTTATTGGTTTTCATAAATGTTACCATTTTCCTTAGCTATTCTGAAAATTGTCACTTACATTACTTAAATTATTTTGAAGTTTCTTAAAAATACTTGTTAGCTCTGGAGATTACAGAAGTATCTAAATATTTAATTCATGAAATTATTTATTCAGTAATCATCAACAAATCAGAACAAACACAGAACCTCATTAAGAATTTGCTTTTGTTAATCTTTATTTTTTTATTTGATATTATTATTGAACTTTCTCTTCCTGAAAAATGGTATCATGGGGCACTAACTTCACTTAATTTTTTTTCTTTTAAGTCTTTTAAGTTTGCATCTGATGTAAAGCTATTGAAGTCCATCATAAACTCCTGTTGATAACCTATGTAGTACCTCATTAGGCCATACTATTCCTTGACTCCCAGGAAGAGCAACATAAAGAGGATATACTGTTTTACAGTGTCCCTCTGAATGGGACCTTTAGTGTGAAATAAAACAAAGATAGATATTTTTCAAACTTGGCAAATATTTGAAGGCACTGGTATGAATGAAAACACAAATGTACAGCACCTTAAGGGATTGTGGATCAAAACCCTCTTGGGGTTTGCCCTGAAGTTCTATGACCAGCCATCTCTTTTAGTTGATCTTTTCAAATATTGGAAGAATTTTTTCAACCATCTAAAAAAATCCTAACTTCAAAAGATCTGTAAAGACAATGTTATGTCTTCAAGTAATGAAAGAAGTTTGAAACAGTTTCATCTAACAAAATGGGTACTTTTTTGTAATATTTTTATAAAAAAATCTATAACATTCCTGTTGAGAACTCTCTTATAATCTTTGCTATGTACAAGATTCACAAATATCACTGCTTACATTATAGGGACAATGCCACCACAGTATGTTTAGATGAAACTTTTTTTTAGATAAAAGTGCTTTAAAGCTCAAATACCATGAAAAATAATTCACTTTACCTATAAATGTGTATGTGACTCTGAACAGTTTGAATAGCAGAGACCTAAATATAGAGTGGAAGAGAATTAAATAAACTCAGAACAAGTTAATTTCACAAGAAAAGAGGTGCCAGGGTGATTAATTTGCTTTGTTCATACAGCACTGAGAATATATACAATAAAAACATTGTTTGCAAATGTTTACTCTATCAAAAACATCATTAGACTATACTTACTGGACAGCATGCAGAGTAAACTAATGTATACACAGTCTGCACGTGTTGATTGGACATCTCAGTTCAAAATGAAAACACAAACATTGGTACATCTAAATTGTCCCCTTTATACTCTAGAACTAGAGTTAATTAATTCCAAAGAGACAAAGAAATACAGAAAATTTAAGATCCATTGAAAAATACGGGCTGAAAAGCAAAGAAATGGAAAAATATAGGCACTACCTGAGCTTATAGAAATTTTGGTTTTTGTCCCAGCCTATAACAATGAAGTTTCCCAAGGTATCTGCTGTAAGTACAAACTTAAACTAGCTTCTACAGAACACTATTATGCAAAAAAATACTCAGATTTACTGCCCCAGCTACAAGCTCAATATTCCTTAATGCTGGACAAGTCCACCTACATGGCTTGCAGAAACTTTTCATAATATAAATAGAGAGAAATGAAAACCATTTTTTTTTTGTGAATTAAAGAAGATATTATTGATGATTAAAGCCCTTTGATCCTTATCAAAGCATAACGCTGAGAACAGAATATTTTTCTCCATCTTTGACAAGATATCCTCCTCTGCATAGAGGTGGGTTCCTTCTTACGTTGCTATTGTAACTGTCTGGAGACAATTTCCTACTATTTTGGTCTGACATTTTGCTCTTGTTCAAAACACTCTGTTTTAAAACGCACCTGCATGATTCCTGGGAGAATTATGCCTATTGGCATTTTTCAGTGACTGACAGTTTAGGCATGTGTCTTTAAAACACCGACCACAGTTGTATAACATTTAGAGTTCCATTTGCTAATATGTTAAATAGATCGCTATGTTTCTTAGTTTAACAACCAGCTAGTTCAACAGTGGCAGAAAGTCAGGAAAAAAAGTCCTATTGTAGTCTTTTTTATGACAGTTTTCAAATAGCAACCATTCTGAACATTGGAAATGATTACTATTAACATGCTTTACAGACACACACTGAAGCACACAAAAACTACAGTAACCCTTATAAACACCTTAAAATCTCAAAAATCTAAGAGATTCCTAGTGTTGAAAATGTGTGAATGTGATTATTGTTACCTCATGAAACTATCAGAGGAAACAACTGTGTGCCAGGAAATCTGTAGCTAATGTTCTCACCCTTTTTTTAGGATGCAGAGAACAGTCAAATCCTAGCTTTGTGGGCAGAATAGTAATGCCTTTTCTACTACTGAATGAAGTAGCTAAAAGCCAAATGTGTTTTGTATTAAGTAGTTTTTAGCCACAGTTAGGATATTTCATGTGAAAGGCAATGCCCCCAGTGAACACAAAAGGTTTTCTACGTTTTAACCTGATTCCTTCTCAGTCTTAACATTTATGCTTTGGTATCTTCATCTGTTATAACTCAAAGAAATGTATTTGTTTGTCTGACTGTTCTATTCCAAATAGGAGATATACCCAGCATTTTTAGTACCGATTTATGTATCATGAAAATTTGCATGGTTTTTGCTGTTCTTTAATATTTCAACAATATCTGTAAAACATCTGTAGCTACTGGACAGTTTTTCAATTTTCTTCTCTTGATCTGACAGAATCTACTTTTCAAATGCAGGCTGTGCCATGACTAACAACGTCTTTTAGCATTTTACCATTATAGCATTAACATTACTGTAATGAATACTTAAGAAATTAAAACTTTTCCTCTTTACTATCATTTTTAGTTGCGATCAGAAGGAGTGTTCAGGCTGAAATAATCTGAAGGGTAGGGCTATGCCTTTTTAGACATTCCATCTCCACTTTTGGGTCCATGTTACTATGTCGGCTGTCACAGTGGCATCTGAAAACTTTCATGGTACTGTGGAAGTCAAGTTTTATACTGGTTTTAACACATACTTCTCACATGGACACAGAAAAGTCTGAATTGAGTCTCAGTTTGTCCAGTTTTCTACCTCTGACAGTGGATATTAACCGATGCATACAGAAATATGTGTACAGTAATTCTTCCCTGATATGCCTTTCAAGCTTCTGCCAATCCCTAGCGTGTAAATTCCTGAGCTAGAAATTAGACTAATCCCTTTTTGAGCTCATCTATGGTTTTGGCCTCTATAACATCATCTGGCAATGTGTACTACAATTTAATTATATCACAATATCTTAACCACAGATGCTATTCCTTTGGCTGAAAATTTTGTTAGTTTCATTGACTGTCTGTCCCCTTTGAAAAAATGCAAACAAAATATTTCGGAATGTGTGGATTTGATTAATATATAAGGTACACTTATGTTGTGCCTGACATAGTTTACACTAACCTCATACATTACTCTGTCCTTTTCCTCTTCTAACCTTACCCTTGCATGATTATGGTCATGGATGACCTATGCTATAGAAATTTAAAAAAAAATATTTCAACAGAATTAGAAATTATTAGAAGTGATCTCATAGCTGTACTAGAAATAGGAAAGAACAGAGATGAGGAAGTGACTCGGTCTTGTCTGTACTGAAGATAAAAAAACACTGCTGCCATTACTCTGAACAGGACTGAGTGTTTGTATTCCTGAAAGGGGTGAAAAGCAATAACACTATCCCCGACGACCAATACAAGCTTATTCCCACTGCTACGCTGGGTATGAGGGTGGATGTGGCTAAAGAACCAACCTTCATTTCTTCAATATCATCTCTGTAACTCTGTTATTTAATATACAGAGATATAATGACTGAGCAGGCTCCCAAAAGAGTCACAGAACAAGCAACATTATATAGTGTACTCCGTATATCAGACTGTGTTTTCTTGTTGTGTGAAACACTATGTAACAAAAATGGAAACTGTAAATGTTAAGACTCGCTCACCACAACAAACTGGTATAAAATCACTCCCTGGACTTAAAAAGAAGTCTAGAATTAAACTCAGTAGTCAAAGAAAACTGGAAAGGAACTTCTCATGAAAAGAGCATTTCTGCACTTTTGGAGAAGCCTAATTAAAATGTGCACGCATACTGTCTCTTTACAGCTGTTTGCAGCCCTCTACAGAACCTCTGCTTAGGAGGCAGGTGTTAGCATGTCTCATGTCTCATAAAGCGATTTCTCATTCAATTTTGTATCTTTTGCTTTCATTTGAGTACTTGATGCGTAAAAAGTAGAGAAATTAGAAAGTACAGCAAGCAGAGTATGTATATAGAGGCTTGAATGACTCCTACCCCAACAACAAATGGCAACCTAACATGGCAATTCACAAGAACTAAGGTGAATAACAAAGACTCTAAATTTCTACCAAAGTGAAAACTAAACAAATACCCCATTCGCTCTGGTCAGAGAAATCCAATTTCTACTCAAACAGTAACACTGAAATGTGTTCAACCTGAATCAGTATTAAAAATCCAAAAGGTACAAGCACTTCCAGAATAAAGTGAAGAATATCTTGACATAAGGAAACCAAGACAATTTTTATCTATATTCAAGAAACTGGGAGAACTCAGCAAAGTCCCTTCAAACCAATAAGAAAATAGAGAGAAAAAATGTCGACTACACATCCTGAGCTCTTCCTCCCACAGCAGAAACCTTTTTCAAAGTAAGAACATGATTTTTTTCTTCCTTCCTACTGAAAACATGCACAATCTATGGTTACAATTTAATTATTATTACTCAGAAATGAATTACAATTTCTAAACATCAACCAAATATTATTTTGCATGATAGGTAATTATGACTGAAAATTGTAAAGGAGTAAAAATTTTGTAGAGCCTAACAATATTGTTTTGTAATATGAAGGATTCTAGTGTGAGTAGGAAAAGCAGAACCCAGAGACCTTATGCCAGTTTGCATACTTAACTGTTTAGATACCAGACTGTTGCCCCAGCACAATGGAAAAAAAAAACTGCAAAAAGTTATGTTAATAATTAACTGCTCACATTTTTTAGGGGAAAAAAAAAAGAAAAAAAGACGTTTTAGGAGAGAGTTGCATACCACAGTCAATGTGATAGCATAAGTCACCTAAGAGACTTCAGAAAATATTAGACTTTCATAATTCAATTGCTTTTTAAATATTCTTATTAAATTGATTGGGACTGACTTGAAAATTTCAAAACCGTTTTTCATAAGAAACACCACATTTTGTATAACTCCTCATAATTTCAATAATTCTGGTTGCAAACACAGCTACGGTGGAAAATATTGAAAATTTTTCATGGCAGTAGCTGTTTGTGCAGTTTTTCAAATAAAAGAATGATTTTGCTTTTAATATTAAAATAAAAAGTCCTAAGGCAAGAGCCTGAACTATACGGTGAAAGTTAAGACTGGCTTCCCTAGTTTCGTAACATTAAGGTGAAATTGAGTTTGCCATAGACACAGGATTTTATCTTAATTTTGCTAACAAGTAATATGTCTATTGAGTTATCACTGTAACTAATTTCACAATAATAGCCCAAGACTTTGATTTTCACACACAGTTTCTGTTCCTCTTTTTAAAGAAATACATCTAATTTTCTCTAGGATACTGACAGCAACAGACCAAAGACAATTCTGAGATGAAATAGTTGCAAGCGAGACACTCCTACTCCACAATAAAGATGTCATAAGCTATAAAAGGCTACCATGTCTTTCATTAAAGATGTTATATAAGATCTGCCTAATTTTAGATGGTATAGAGTTTTTAGGGAATTAATCATACAGAATTATACCATAAATTACTAACACTTTAACTACCCACAATCATTAACAAGATTTTTACGTTTCTGGTTCTCTTGCCAGAACCATAGACTGACTTTGCTACACTCAGGCTACCCCCATTGTTCTTTCTGATAGAAATGTTGACAGCACTACATATATTGTAGTTTATTCATTGAAATCTAATAAATTAGCTCATTATCGTGTTTATGAGTGATTATGAAAAGCTAGATGAGATGTAACTATTTAGCACAGTCTTTCAGCTGATCACTATACTCCTTTGCTTGCTTTTTGTACATGTTACAAATGAAAAACAAATCACCATTTTTTTGAAGGTCTTCTGTGGTGAACCCAAAAATGTCTCTTTGCATATTTTATGCCTCATGGCTGTATTTGCCAAAATGCTCAGTATGCAACATTTTGGTGACAGAAAGAGAGATTCTGTGCCTCAAATCTTTGCCAGTGGCAACTTATTCCAACCATATTAATGGAAAAACTATATGAGACTTCTGTGGAAGCAGGAGAAGACTACCACAGAATTACAGAAATGTTGATTGGAAGGGATCCCTGCAGACCTCCTATATTCCTATCTCTTGCTTAGGGCAGAAATACTGCAATCACTAGATGAGGTGACAGATGTGACTAGGCAAATCTTGAAAAACTCAGAGGATAAAGACTTCCATATCATCCCCAGGTAACCTATTCCAGTGCTGCACTACCCTTCTAAGGGAGAAGTATTTCCTACTGACCTGTTCTGAATCTCCCAAGGAGCAAACAGTGATCATCGTACCTCATAGTCTACCGCTACAGGGAACAGTCTGGCTCCACCAGCTTCAAAGCTGGTGGAGCTACCCATCAAACAGCTGCAAGTTTTTGTTAGATTGCCCCTTAGCTTTCTTTTCACCAAACTAAAA
This sequence comes from Aptenodytes patagonicus, assembly GCF_965638725.1. Classification (NCBI taxonomy): domain Eukaryota; kingdom Metazoa; phylum Chordata; class Aves; order Sphenisciformes; family Spheniscidae; genus Aptenodytes; species Aptenodytes patagonicus. The sequence continues at coordinate 39,020,670 of NC_134952.1, forward strand.
AAAGCCAGCTCCCTCAACCTCACTTCCCAAGTCATCTGCTCTGGGCTCCTAACCACCTGACTTATGGAAAGCATGAAAAGGCTAAGACCTCCTTTTTCATTTATTTTGTGCTAAATGTGATGCCCTGAGCCTAAACCTGAAGACAGAGATATCTTAAATTTTTGCATCAAATGCAGCATTAAGATTTGGATGGGATTTCCATGAAACCCTACTTTAAAACTGGCCTCTTGGAGATCCTTCCAAGAAGCAAAGAATACGGCAAATCTGAGGCAAAATCAGCATCTTCCTGCATCACCACTACATTCTTTAAATGGAATCCTTCCCTAACCACTTCAGATAAAGAACAGTAATGCCCAGGAAGAATCATTGTAATTCCTTTATGTTATCACTCACTCAAAGTATTAAACTCAGACATTTTTCTTCACTTCATGAATTGTCATCGACTATTAGCTTTCCTTCCTCTTGACCCTCGAATTCCTTTTATCCTCTCCTATAACTACCTCCTTCTCTCTCACTTCATCATGTTTGACAAAGTTCTCTCCCTCTCAATCCAGTAATAGTTCCTCCACTTAAAATTCATGAATCTCTCAAAACCCACAAAAATAGGCAGCAAAAATCATGTACTGATTGACTCCTTTCCCACAAATCTTCAGTTAAAATTTCAGAACAATAGCATCTTGCACAATAATGTAGTAGTTCTGGTTTGAGGTGGTGGCAAGTCTAAATAGGAGGTAACACCAGCCTTTCTGTTGTTTTGTTTTTTAGAAGACAGACTTTTTCTAACACTTCCTCTCTTCCAAACCCCCAAGTTAGAGGAAGAATGGTTAACTGGGGGTGTTCAGTATCGAATGAGAAGCAAACACATTTGTTTCTGTTTAGATAAACTCAAGTTATTAAAAGTCTACATTCCATTGATGTTTTGATATTAATATTTTTAAAGTTAGTTAAATTTGATACGCAAACACAACACAAGCAGGTTACATATCTACTCATTTTCACATCTTTTAGCATGTGAAATTGTATTTTAAAATAAATTAGCTTGAAGAATTGGATATTTTTTTCATTTACAGACTGCCTTAGCATTCTAGTTTTAAAATAATTTACCATAAACAGTCAGAACATGAAGAAGTCAGCTTTAATCTCACTAACCTTAGGACCATGACAGCTTTTGTAATAATGTTGAGACTGCAGGTATAACTTTTTGAAAATAAAACTGGGGATTCTTTTTTATTGAACTGACAGAGATAAGAACAGTTAGTCATGGAACAGGAACTTATGACATAGTAGGGGCTCATCCTCAGTTAAGGAAAAATTTTCAATTATTACCTAGCATTTGTTCTTACAGAGGAACAACAGTAAAATGGAAAATACAAAAACTATGCATAATTTTATTACACTTTTAAGTTTCAATCTGAGAAAATATATATTCTTTTATCCACTTAGTTTCATCAGGAATATTGCTCTCAGGCGCATCCTTTTCAACCAAGAGTATAAGAGAGGGCAGACTGCTCAGACCCACTAACAGTTCTGTCTTCTATTTTGTATTTAATAGAAAGTGTGTTTTTGGGACAGATTTCACAATGATTCTGCTCATACTTTTTCCACTCTCACAGTAAAAGACACACCTTCTTTTCCACAGTAAAAGACACACCTTGCCTTTTACTCTCTCCTAGCAGGGTGATTTCAAATCTCATCCAACAGATATTATTTATGTTTTATATTCTATGTGTTCTTATCAGTGGTAAGTGTGCTGAACTTAAGGTGGATGAGAAATGCAGATTGTGCTCTTGTGTATGTTCTTTCTCATGTTCAATCAAAGATAGGCTAATTCTGAAATCTGCACTTATCTTCCCTCCACGCACAGTGGTGGAACTCCTACCACCGTGTCTACCAAAATGCTCAGGACACTTATACTAGAAAATTACTACCATTTCCACTTCCCACAGGAACTAAAAGGCTGCTGAAGACCAGTATGTCACACTGAGCATATGCTGGCTCTTCTGTAACAGAGAGTATTAAGGTTTATCAGGCTTCCAGGCTGCATTCTGGCCAATCATGAGTAAATTGTGTGATCACATACCTTAGCTGCTGTCACACCCCAGCTCATCGGAGTCAACTATGAATTCATCAGGATCAACTTTGTGAACTCCATCCTAAAAATAAATGTTGTCATATGGAAATAAATTCCACTACTGCAGCTATAATTATCCTCATTTGATACATGAAGAATGAGAGACAGAAAAGCTAAGCAACTTGTAAAACAGTCATTGAGAGGTGTCAGAGAGTGTATGAAAATGTGAAGCTCTACAGACCACTTAAAATCCTTGGTCCCCTAAAACGTTTCACTCTCTTCCCTCCATGATATAAAAACTTTGTACTTTCTAGTTTACTGGTGTTTGGATTCTTGCACAATTTTGTATCACAATAGTATCTGTGAGTCTTCCTTTCTCGTTTAATAGTAGCTTCCAGATATTACTGTTTGTCCCTGCATTTTTCTTTCCATTAGTTTTTCTTCCTTTAGCCCATATTTCTGTGTCTTTCTTACTTTAACAAGTTTTACATGTATGAGCCCAGTGCAACCAGGACACCTCTCTCCCAGAGTGCTAATTGCCACTACGACAAATAGGGCATTTCAGTGCAGGGCTGCTGACGGCCCCTGAGAGAAAGGCTGCACTGCTTCTTTAGATGCTGATTCAGCACAGCTAGGGGACAGACAGGCAGGAAGCAGCAAAAACAAACAACTTGCATTAAAAAAGAAGTGGAAGATTACAGACCACTAGGGGGGATCAAACCCCATGATGTTATCATGTTCATGATCCTTGTACAGCCTTTCCATTAATATCATACTATCGTGATGGTCTTTGTCCTGGAAGTCAGAACAGTGTTTCAAGAATGTTATAGGATAACCCAGGACAAAAATAAGGAGAAAATTAGGCAAAAGCAAAAAATAATGTTTCTGAACTCTATGATATTTCAGTGTTTACAGCTACAATTTTTAAAGTTTGTTTATGTATAATAACATAACACAACAAAACGTATAATATAAGCCAAGGAAGGGAAAAACAAACTGCTTTTAAAAATATCCAGCATGACACAGCAATAGATATCGGGCTACTGATTAGTGATATATGCCTTGGATTAATTACCTAGGAGAGGACAAAGCTGACATCTCAGCCACTCAAGAAGTCCACAGACTGCCTACTACTAAGAGAACTGTTATACATTACTACTTTTTTAGTACAAACCTATAATTTAAATGTGTTTTGAAACATACCCTAAGCTATTAAAAAATACTGGTGGAAAGACAGGAAACAGCATACTCCATAAATATGCATTTAGAAAGCAATTCTTCACTATATAGCAAGACAGAATACAGTCAGAAGCAGACTTTATGACTGATAAAACACAATAAGGCTTAAGGCCCTGTAAAAGGACTAGTAAACCTGAGTAGATGATGGTATATGAGTATGAGTACTGATATGAGTACTTTCTAATACTATACGATACTTGAAATGAGGGCCATACATTCCTTAAAAGTTTCATCCAGTGCTTTTAACAGTATTTCGATCAGCAAACTACTTATGTAAAAAAACAAAACAAAACAAACAATCCAGCATAATATGGGGGGGAGAAGATGTCACACGTCACCACTTCCCACCACAATTAAATATTGTTAAACTCCTTTAATTTCAGCCTCTTTCCTGGTAGTACATTTGCCTTTACAGAAGAGGAAAAGAAGCTTCAGCCACTGAATAGTCTCCTTTCACTTTCTGTTAAAAAATACCTTTTTCTATTAAAAGAAATTTAGAAAACTGGTTCCTGATGTGTACTGGAATTTTTGGGGTCTGGTTTTCACCTTCAGAAATCTACTGTTACTAATAAAGCTAGTTAAAAACAAATTTAAAATAAAAAATAATCCTTTCTAACATTGCATTAAAAAAAAAAAAGTTCTCTTTTTCCACAAAAAGGAAACAGATGTCATGCTAAATAATTTTTAAACAATGCAATGACACAAACTATAGCAGAAATTAAAGTGTAAACAAAGACTTTTGGGTTTTTTTTACTGAAAGCTGTGATAATGGGAAACAAATATTTTAACACAGAAATCATTATTAAACTTTTTTCTGAAGAAAAAGTACTAATGGACTTTATCAACATGATTGGCAAAAATTAAGAATTTACTACAGGTTACTTGCTTAATATTTTTAAAGGCAGACTTATTGTATTGTTCAACTACGTGTCTAGTTATTTGCTAAGCTATGAACATTTAAATCCTATCTGTTTTACAAGAGAAGTTCAGCAGAAACAGTAGACAACCTTTGTTATGCTTATCTTTTTTCTTCTAGAGGTTCACATGCATTCAGAGATTCCAGAAATACTTGTGTTCCTCAGTAAGGCTACTTTTCTTTTTTTTTTTTCCTTACAAACTTCTGTCAAGCATTGGAACAGGCTGCCCAGGGAAGTGGTGGAGTCACCATCCCTGGAGGTATTTAAAAGACGTGTAGATGTGGTGCTTAGGGACATGGTTTAGTGGTGGACTTGGCAGTGTTAGGTTGACAGCTGGACTCGATGATCTTAAAGGTCCTTTCCAACCTAAATGATTCTATGATTCTATTGGAGCTATTACCTTAAAGGGAGATTTTCATTTTGTTAGGGAGTACATACTTATTTTTATTTCATTCAAGAATTTTAATAGAAAGGATTTAGCCCATCTCTTCTAACCTCAAAAAAAATTCAGATTATTTGTACAAATTTAAATCAGCATTTAAAATCAGTATTTTCAATATTAAAATATACAGTATCTTTCCTGATTATTGTTAAAGAATTTTGACCTATAATCATGAAGGCTCTGCAGAACTTTCTCACTTTTAACAGCAACAGTTTTGCAGTTTCCAAACCACTGAGGAACACTTTGGCTTCTGCTGTAAGATCTGATTTTTCTGGAAATATGTAATCTTATAAAACAAAGACAATATTAATATTTAGAGATGCAGAACCATTTAAAAAATGCAGCAAAACTGCACTTTTACACTTCATCTGGTATATGAAACTTTTCAAGGGCATGTATCTGAGTTGCCTCTCAAAATCACAGTGTCTACCTGATATCCATCAAGACCTCATTTCACTTTGTGATTTTACACTTTTTAAAGTTCCTGGACTTGTTATGCTAAATTCACATACGTTGAGTAATATATAGCAAGAGATTCTGTTCCTCAGGGAAATGTCTTAAGAATTAAGTTGTTGAAATACTTCCAACTCCAAAAATCCTGGGATAATTAAAAAGCTTTCCTAACCCCCTAGACTGCGTTGTTTACTTTTCATCTGCATAGCACACAAAGTTAATTGTTTAAATATTTTTTTCATCCACAAAATCCAAGTTCTTTCTGTTTTGGAAAATGAAAGATTAAATTCCCCTAAATTCCCTTACCTCCAGGATCTTTGGCCTAAATCTCTGCCCATCCTACCATATGTAACAAGAATATTCACCATATCATGCTATACATCAACACTCTGTTCCAAGGCTTTTGGAAATATAGCTCTTCTTAATCAGTGTGTCAAATGATTGTGTCCTTTTAAAAGCACTTAATTGGTTGTACTAAAACCTTTTATGCTAGGACTACAGATTTTAAAATCTGTTGAAAATGACCCTCATAACAAAGATTAAATATACAGTAGCTGTGCAATTTAAAATCACTTATCTCTAAGATTTATAATCTGTTACATTCCTTAATGGAAAAAAGTAGAAAAAATACAGGATCATCAAAAGATCACTGAGGAGATAACACAACTTGCAGGAGAGCCAACTCAGTAGTTTAGGACCCTTCTGCCTAGAAGAATGGTAACTGAGATGGAGTGTAACAGATCTCTGGGAAATCAATACTGGTATTCACTGTTTTTTTCAGATAAAATTATCAAATAAAAACGAAAAAAGAAAAATAAATAAGATGTACTTGTGGAAACAGGTCACAGTTAAACTGAGAAAATCACTGTAGCTGTGTGTTCTGGAAGTCAAAACTTTACTGATAGGTTTGAAAACTTATCAGAAATTCATGGAATAAAGCCTTCAAAATATAAGCTTCAGCTTGGGAAATCCCTGAGCTGTGGACTGCCATATGCCAGAAATTTTCATTTTATGCTTGATCTGTTCTTATTTTTCCTAGGCATTTTTGACTGGCCACTGTTAGAGACAGGGCATCGGACTAGGGGGTGCTTTAATTAAGCAGAATATAGCCATTCTTTTCTTCTTGTATAAAAAATAAAGATTTTGAGAAGACTGAGATTTTGAGATTTTTTTTTTAAACCTTCATTTTGCATATACTATACAAAACATCTATTTACAGTAAAAATTACTAAGGTAAAATATATACCCTCATTTCCTACTAACTGTTGCTTCAGTAAACACCAGTATTTCATTGTGTAGCTTATTGCTGCATTTCCTGTGATGCCAATAGAAATCTGATCTATTACCAGGGGTCAGCAGCAGGGGGTAGTGGTCACACCATAACAAGAAAGAAGTTAATTGTTGATATTTTACTACTAGGAGTAAAATCCATTAAAGTCAACAGTATTGCCTTACTATGACTGATGATAGATTGCACTTCAAAAAATCAACTAGGCAAGCAAAGCTTTTCAAGACAGAATTGAAATTATTGGTATCTTAAAGAGCTAGCTTTTCTTCCTGAGCCATACTTAGCCCTTTGGTTTTCAAAGTATTAGAATACTTATGATGTAAGATGTCCCACATCCCTAGCAGAACACCTTTGTCTTCTGGAAGACAAAAAGGGATTTAGGGAAAATATTGTTAATAGAGGAATAAAATGATCACTTCATACCTCAGCAAACTTCCTTTTCATACCCTTAATGCAAAATTACTGCATCTAAATCGATTGACAGGGAAAAAAAAGTTATTTGAACTTAAGCAAATGCTGTGACTTGGAGAAAACTGTTTGACCTCATGAAAGATACCATCTACACAAAATGGTAACTCTAATATCAACTTTCTACTTTTAATATAACCCACACAATAGTGAAGAGTTGGAAGTGAACTTTAAGCAGGAATGTCACTGCTAACTCTCTTAACCACCCTTTCCCTCTCCCTAGACACATACATTTATAATGACAGGGTTAATACCTGAGAGCTTTTCTAGAATTTAGTGTGTGGTTTCAGCTGTGTAAAATGGCTTCACTTGAAAAAGAAATGTAATATGTGTACATTTTAAAATTGATACTGACTGATAAAAATAATCAAATGCAGTTGTCTTTTCCCAATTGGAAAACAACAACATCCACTGCACTTCAATTTTATTTATTTGGTGTGTTTCAGCTACAGTTCTCAGTTTTTAAAGTGCAGTCTAAAGTCTAATGAAACATCACTGTAAAATTACACAGAGTATCTAGACTGACCTATCAGATCAGCCTGCTGTTTCCAAGTCTGCTACTAGTATATCTAATGTGTTAGTGGATGGGAAGAAGAGACAAAAAATAAAATCATTTTTGTTCTTGCTTGCCATTTTTAGGCGATTTTAAAAAGCTGAGTCTAAGCTAGCTTAGCTGCCAGGGAAAACAGCAACTTTCTTCCTTTGAACATCTACTGGCTAATCTTCCAGTCAGGAATTATTTTCCAAATAAACCAATGACTTCTTTCCAGTTTAGCTGTGTTAGCAACATCTGAGAAATAGGCTGTTGCTTTCTTCATAGTTACTTAAAAAACATACTAATAGCTAATAATTTTGCTCTTGTGAAGGTGGCAACAGAGAAGGCTGGAAGCTCAGAGAACAGACTGAAAAAGCAGTCTTTAAACTGCCCAGCTGCTCTATTTGCTATTAGCAATTTTCTCAGACTGGCTACTTTCACTTCACTTTAAGAGAACCGCGCAGTTTTAATCCTATTGATCCAGTATTGTGAAATATGGGAAAACAATAGACCTCATTCACCAATGCCACATTTCGGGGATGACCCCATCTATGGTGTTTTTCCATTCTCCCACTGGCAGGAAATTGTGCAGAATAGTACTCCATTCCCTCACTGTAGGAGAGAAAAAGTGGTATGCATCACATACTTTTCATGATTCCTAACCAAATACAGTCATGCCAGCAGAATTTCCTGATACTGTTTCAGTTACATTGGCTATATAGCTTGCTTTGTGGGAACTGAGTTTATGAAACTATTCCAAATACTTGTTTGCTGAGTTTGTTATACTACCCCCAATATTGCTATGAACAGTACAGTTGCGTTTACATGGGCAAAGGGCCCATACTGAACTAGTTAACAACGTAAGAAATTACGCAAATCCTTCTCCAAAAACCAACAATGAAGTTTTCATGAGGATACCTACCAAAGGTAATAGTTATTTGAATTCTGAATCTCGCACAAGAAATTAGGACAAAGGAGTCTTCCAACAGTAACAAAGAATCCTTTTATTAAGCTTCAAGATGGTAGTGAAATGCAGTGTCTACTTTCTTAATAAGCTAACAGAGGTTAATAAAACCATGCTGTCAGCCATTAAATACTGCAAAACAGTCCCAGCTTGATGCTGCAATTTTTAAATTTCATCCCTCTCGTCCTCATACTTTTTTTTGAAATCTAATTTTTTGTGTTGGAAGCCTTGCTAACACAAACCTTCTAATGAAGTGAAATACAGCCATAAATCTATTCCCAACAAGAGGTTCTTCAGCTCGTTTTTTGGCAGCAAAATAGAAATAACGAAGGAGAAAGATCCAGGTTTTCAAGTTGTTAAAAATATTTTCACTACTGGCTTTGCCTTACAGCAAAAATTGTTCATGCTGAATTCTGAAAGGCACACCTGTACAGCATTTTCTACATACTGCTGTGCAATATTTGAGCTATTTATAATAGAAAGGTTTAAAGAATTACTGCTGATCATGTGACATCACCAGTACAACAAGGCCTCTAAAAAATATTATCATATTTAGGATTTTCATAAAGCCAAGGAAGTGTTCATATATGGGGAGAATGTGGGTGATACCACAGAAAGATAAGGTTAGACAGAAATATAGATCAAGTGTTTGGAATAGTAACATTTAGAAAAGATACGAGAAAAACCTGGTAACGATCATAAAGTAAAGGTAGGTGAGAAGAGCAAAATAAGTCTTAAGATGGCAATAACATTTAACAATGAAGGTGCAGAGGTACCAGGTAATTTGGAAAAACCCCCAAGAACTCTATGTTCTACTATACTAATCTAAACAAAAATTGGTTTGCTCAATTTTATAATGCCTAATATTATCTTACTACAATGATAGTCATTATGTTATAACAAATATTGTGTTACTATAATACAATTACATAATTATAAAGATCTTGTAAAAATTCATACAGATTTTTGTTTCATTAGATATTATAAAGAGTAGACAACCCTGTAATTTTCATTTGTATCAGTATTATAACATTAGAAAAATAAACTTGGCAACATACTGGGAAGTGCTGGTATCTCATGGCACAGTATGTGTCAGACTTGCATACATGCTGCAACAGTGGTGACTACTTACATGCTAAGTATGATGTGCTTTCCATGTGTAAAATTCACAGCAAACACACAGAGGAACACTACAGTGAACATGCAGAGGTCTGACATGCTGAGAATACATTAAGATCTCTGTGCTATCAACCAGAGCTGGCTTATAATACGTGTATATGTGTTGCGAACATCATCTAATATGCATAATTTGGACTTACTACTATTTTTAACCAACTGTGACTATTCAGCATACTAAGCATTTGATGTATTTTATTGTTAGCAACTTGTGTCCACTATGCAGCAAAACACTTTGCAACATGCTTAACTTTTTATATGTGAGTAGTCCTGCTAAGTTCCACTGAATTGCTTTTAGTAATTATGCTTAAAAATTTAAAAACAAAGCATACACCTATGTGATTTGTTGAATTAGTCATGATGCTTAAAGACAAATTTTACGCTGTTTGCTTGTACTCTTGTCACTTCCAGAGTCAAGCATATCTATGTATCTATTGGTACAAACTGGTTTTCTTAAAATTCTACAGTTTCTGCAGGAACTTACACTGTACCAGTAAGTAGTATTCTCCCTGAAAATTCAATTTAGAAATCCATTAATGTTATAAAAACCCTCCTCAGAGAAATATTTATTCAAGTATCATTTAAGGAATTGAATGTCTCTTTTAACTTAGCAAGAGATTAAAAATGAATTTCTTAATGGGTTCTGATTTGAAAAGATTTGAATCAATTCTTGCATTCCACGCAAGATTGGTTAAAAAAAAAAAAAAAAAAAGAAAATCAAACGGATATGCCCTAGAAGGACAAAATATGAACTCAGGAAAGTAGAAAAATTTTTTAAAATTTCTAACTGATTATCAGATACTATGACTTTCCCTTGCTTAGCGTATATTTTGAGATTCTTTGTTTTAATAAATCAGCCTTCAACCGAGATGATCTGAGATAGTTGAGAGTGTGAGCAAACTGTTCAAATCAAAATACATTGCTTTTCCAACCTTAAAACTCAGTTTTTGGTGACTGATGGCTAACAAACATCACTGAAGTCAAAGGAAGGAGTTAAATATCTCAAGAGCACTTGTACTCTTGTGGCTTTAATCTATTGTTAGTTTTAGAAATTATTATGTGTTTTCTAAAAATTCACGTCTATTTTATGGTAGTCAACACTTTGCATTGGGCAGAATATTGTGAATAGATTTATCTGGGTTAAAATGTAAGGAATATCTTAAGGCTTGCATCCTGCAAAGACTTAAATAAATATAAAATATATACCGAAGGCTTATACTGGAATTCATGGGACTGCTCACATCCTAAAATTTTGCATGCACTTAAATAGTTGTTAGAAGAGTGGTTTGCACTTCCAAAACAGACATTTCTTCACTGTAAATTCCACTTTAGAGAGAGTGGTTTGTGAACTGAACAGTTTTTACATTATTCTTTGAAAAAAAAAACCTAACAACTATAACTGGCAAACAGGATGTCTGGGATTGAAACTTAAAAAAATGAAAAAGACCAATAATCAGCCAAAAGAAAGAAAGAAAGAAAGAAAGAAAGAAAGAAAGAAAGAAAGAAAGAAAGAAAGAAAGAAAGAAAGGAAGGAAGGAAGGAAGGAAGGAAGGAAGCAAGCAAGCAAGCAAGCAAGCAAGCAAGCAAGCAAGCAAGCACTGGCTTAATCAGGCTGGCAGTTGAAAAAAAAAAAACAAACAAGTATTTAGCAACCAAATCCTGCTTTCTAGCAAAATCTCATGGTTTGGCATACTAAGCTAGCTTAGACTCAGCTTTTTAAAATTGCTTAAAAAACAAAAAAATCCCCAGATTCTATCAACAGCGCTAGCTTATAATGGCAAATTCAAACCACACCAATAGCTATGATGTGCTGACGATTACTTTCAGACATTTAGTATTTCCTCATCAGTCCATTACAGAACTACTTACGGAATCATTCATGTGTAAAAGAGACATATTCTGTATTTTGGTTAACAAAATGTGTTTACTAAACACATTTTGTAAAATAACATTGATGTAAAATTAAACTATGAAGACTGAAAGTTTAATATTGCTAATTTTATTGGATGGCTCATCATTCCATTAGCACAGCTAATTTAGATTTTTGTCTATAAAGAAAAAACATAACAAGCCAGATATGAATAAAAATATAACTTAATAAAAAAAATCCAATTTGACAAGGCACATAGACAAATACATAATTATTTCTCTGAAAATGGGACATTTAATTTCAAGTCTAAAGTATAAAAAGCTAAAAGAAACTTAATATGGAATACTTATGGAACATTTAATGGTAGGGAAGTCTGTGATGAAAAATACTGACACAGATGAAACTAACACTGTTTTGTGACAGAGATATTGCAGTTTACTATGGATGATTGGCATTGTTATGGTGATAGGAGTGTTTCATGAAACAAAAATAGAATTTATATTGCATTCTACTAATTAAGGATGAAAGTATAGAAATCGTCAGTTCCCTTAAGGATTAAACAGGTAAACTTTTAAAGCTCCTAAAGGAAGAATTTATTGTGTACAGGCTAGGTATAAGAAGGTAGGCAGAAATAAATGGTGTATTTTTTTGCAAACAGAGTACAATGGATTATACTTCATGTGTTCTCAGTTTTGACATACTTCTGTCATTAATAACATAGCTGACAACAAAAACTAATTGCAGAGATATTCAATGTGATTTGAATTTTAAGATCTTAGACCATTTAGTAAGGATCCACCTCACAAAAACAAGTAACAGGACTTTATTCTAGACCAACACTAAACTAATTTTAGATTAGTTCTGTTAGCTACCTCAGGGAATGTTTGAGAGGTAACAGCCAAAGGCACCACAATCAAAGGAGGGAATATGCAATAAATTCCTGCTACTGTTTTATCTTGGTCTGAGATGTGGAAGATATTCTTCTCTTCCATTTTTTTAAATTTTTTCTCTCTGGTGAAAGGAAGATAAGAGTCTACACATTTACCCTTTCACAGGAAACTGCAAAGTTAAAAATTTGTTATCATAAAGCACCACTGTATTTAAAAGCTGTGTACTTCTGATACACGTAAGGTTAAAGGTTCATACCCCAGACCAAATTGCTGAAGTTGATGCTTGTAAACACTCAGTACACGTTCCCAAAAATAAACTAATGAGAGAATTTTATTGGCCCTGATCAAACTCTGTAACTCCATACATGAAGAGATACCCCTGCAGCATCAACTCTATCTCCAGATGTAAAGTGTCTCTGAGAGATCTATGGACAGTTTTAGAAAAGTAGTGAAAACTGATTAAGGCAAGCAGTCAGCAGATGCACGCCCGTCAACTCCATTTAGCAATATCTTTCACTGTTATTTAGCCAGCAAAATTTCCAACTCTAATTCTTAGGACAGCTTTAGGGTAAGAAAGTTCCTGACTACATTGCTGCATTGAAACTGTGCTATCAAGGATCTGCCAACAGAATGCAAAAGATGGATGCTGTGCATAAGCAGCCATAAGGTTTTGGGTTGCATGAGTACCATATATATTTCAACTTTTAGGTGCTCCTGCTTTCTTTAAATACATTAAGCCTTAATAAAATATATACATAGGAAAAAATACTACAAAATGAGAAAATTTTTCTCTATATAACTGTCCTTCTTAGAAAGTGGGTGAGACGCTTGTAAGTCTATACTGTGAAATTATTTAAAGATCTGAAATATATTTGTAAGTTTGGCACGGATCCTGCAGACCTCTTTACCTGGATGTAAATCAAGCTGTTCCAAACGAGCAACAATTTGTGTAATAATTACTTTTGTCAATATAGGTTCTGGAATCATGACTACAGAAATATTTAATCCCCTCCATTCCTCATGCTGCACAGCTGTGGGGACCATTTAAAGTGGCTTTTGCTACACCTGGGTTCTGTAAAAAATATCTCTGTGCATCAGTAAGATAAGATTAATATAGCTAACTGGAGTTGCAGAGAAAAATCTCTTAACTTCAGCTTCCCTAGTTTTACAGTCAAACTTCAGTCACTCCATTTAATGCTTCTGCCAAACTCTCACATCTACGGAAACATATAGCCTCACTGTGTTCCTCAGACTCGTGTCAATGCCAGTTGTCAATAAAAGATAGGTTTTCCAGCTGTAAAATACAGTAAAAGGACTCCTTATCTAGCACTTCGACAGACCAAAATCCTCTCCTGGGGAACCCATAAAATCTCGTGGACAGTTATAAAACTCAATATACCACAGGGAACAATCTCCTACAGGCAGGAGGATTGGCAAAATGACCTTATAAGTTTTTGCTGTCTATAATTCCTATGATAGGACTTTTTTTGAAATCATATGCAAGCAGCTACTTTATTTTCTGCTCTGTTGTTTACAGTTAGCTTACTTGAAGCAAATAAAGAAATCATGTTGTAATAACCAAGAGCTCTTCTGCAGTTCTACAATTAGTATCTTTTTTTGCAGGTCATGTGGATTACAGTTTATTATCTGTATTCCATACCATACCACAAACACGCACGCGCACACACACACAAACAATCTGAAATTCCTTTAATCTTTAACTTATGAACAGGAAAGGATGAGCAGGCTATTAGGAGACGCGAATTGTGTTATTTTGCATCTTCAAAATAGTTTTAATTTTGTTGAGTTGAAGAAGCTCTGCACTTACTCATCTCTCTTTTATTCTGCTTGGCAATACAGTGTACATATTCCATCATCTAACAATAATAAAGATGAAATCTTACACCTGTAGTTTGCAAATGAACAATGAAAGAAAGAAGTACAAAAAACAGCTTTCAAAAACTTTGGTTTTCTGAAGGAAGGAAGAAAATTATCAAGTAGGTTATTATGCACACTAATAGGCAGGTTTCTTTCAGTATACACAAGAAAACTATTCCTCAAATCAAGTCTGAATATTAACAGGAATTATTTAATTTGCTTTTCATTAATAAGTGTTTTGGAACCAGATGTGTGTGTGTAAACAAATATATACTAAAATATAAATATTCAAACATATATATGTATAAATATGTAATATAGTGTATGTATTCCAGAATTTCAAAAAAATGTTCTAGCGTAAAGGCTCAAAAGGTTACATTGTCCAAAAGTTAAAGCCATCTTGTCTATTTACTTACACTTAAGAATACTGTAAGGAAAACTATAAGAAACACTGGATATAAAAAAAGCAATAATGATTATAAACAGGCCACTAATATGCTGATGTTGGAAATTAGAAAACTTCTGAACAGCTGATTAACGTACTCTTGTTATAACCTTCTAGTCATAGTGCAGAGATAACCAGGGGTCTTGTTTAACAAAATGTTCCACCAGACCTCTATGCCTATGTACTTCAAATAATGCAATGCTTGAACTCGCTTGTGCCGCAAAACTAAACACCACCTGCCCCCAAACAGAATGCATTGTGGGAAGAAAAATGAAGTATTTGTTACTTGCATAATTTTTGTCAGGTAATCTACTTATTGACACTTTTTTCCTCACATTCCTCATGCCCAAGCTCACAAGCCTATCTTTGCTCTTACAAGATACTCAAAAATCGGCCTTTTGTTTCTAGCTAAGGCTGCAAGAAATGTACAACTGAAGGGGAATGATCCATCTCTCACAAATATTAGAGTGCACAATTACAGAAATAAGCTTTGGTTTGGTTCATTCCAACATCTTTCAATAACTGATTCCTCCTGAGTGTATTAATACATATGTTCCCATTAAAAGTCAAGAGAAGGAAAATAAGAGGCCATGCTTTTTGATCTAGCTACAGTCAGAATAACCATCTGTGCGGTCTTAACACATATCTTTTTCTCTATCAGCAAAGTGTGTCACAGAAAAAGTCCTGGACAGGATGGTCTTCAAGCAAGTGAAATATAAACAATTGAAAATGATTCAAAGTGAAGTGAAACTGGACTGATACAGAAGTATTGTATAGTGATGGAAATCTATAAAACGCCTTGATATCAGAGAGACTATTTAGGTCATAATAACACAAATTATAACATTATATTATTAAGAAAGAATAGTCAGCAATTCTCTATCACACCCTGGATAGTAAATAAAAGGTATGTTTTTTAAGGACTGAATTTTTAAAACAGAATCACAAACAGAGTTTTGGGGAATTTTTACTGTAAAATAATAGAATGAACAAACCCAAGACACATCTATTATACATAAATTATAGCTTAGATAATATAGATTTGCCAGTACTTTAGATAAAACCTTAACTACTGGGGATTAGAGAGTTCTATTTAGTTGACTGCTGAAGTACACTCATGTTAAAAATGAACAGTGATGCTAATCTTGGGAAAGAAATGGGTGATGAATAATGAAGAAAAAAAGAAGAAAAAACAGATCAAAAGATGAAAGAAAAACTCAGAAAAAGGAAAAAGAACACAAAGAATGTTGAAATATTCACATGGTGTCAGTGTAGAGAATAAGCCTTTGAAAATTATTTGCTAAAATACTTCTTGTGCTCTGTGTATTTTTCTTAATCCATAATTATCCTTTAATGCACATGTGTAACAGACAATACTGTTAATGGAAGATGCACACGTATTAAAAAAAGCATTAATTTCTATACAACTTCTTTCTTACAGTGTCTGAAAAAACCTCTACTACAATATGCTTTCTACCAAAACTTAGAAACTGTATTTGAATGCTGGTTTAAATTCAGATAATGCAGCATCCAGTAACTCTCACATGGTATGGAATAGTGCTATGTAAATAGGATGTATTATGTGTAAAGGCCTGGGCCAAAATATATCCATGTGCAGAAAAAGGCTTATGATGTGCGGACATGTGAAAGAGAGACTGGCCATTGAAATGAGCCATTTAGAGAGCTGTGACATGTGGAATCAACAGGATCTGTGTCAAATGAGGGGAAACGCTTCTGTAACTATGTATGGTAGCAAAAAATGCCATGTAATCAGCTAGGCATTTATCAGCCAGCAGCGTTAACTCCTTAACAATATGTTTTTTGAAGAGAACATTCCAATTCAACCAAGTACTTTGGAAAGTTGAGTTTAAAACAATGAAATGATGTTTATTATGGAAGAATTCCCAACAAGTTTTAAAAAAAAAATCACCAAGAGCTAGGATGTAAAACTGAATACTGTGCAGTATTCCAGGACACAGGGAAACCCAAAGGACAAGTTCCACAGCTGTAGGAGCTGCCCAAATTATTTAGATCTGAATTTTGTCAATCAACTGAATTTAAATTTCAGAATTCTATGAAATATAAAGATAGGTGTATCACATCAAAGGTTTATATAGACAGTATCTTGCCTCCAGCAGTGACCAGTGATGCGCCTAGAGAGTAGCATAAAAACAGGGCACACCTAAAGCAAAACTTCATGGTCCTACCGTCCATGGGAAATGGTGACCTGCATATTAGGAATTTCCTCTGAGCCAGGTATAATATCTTTATATTTAACATGCACAGAAATATTCTACTTCTATTCTTAATTGTACTTTGCAGCACTAAAAATACAACAAAAAGATGGCAGATTTTGTATTCTGCTGACGAGAAGCCTGCATTTGTTGCACAGTTAACAGTGCTCTCGGTAACTGTTTACATTGCCCTGGATGATCACTTACAAAACACCAAGCTTTTCTTTAAAAAAGCTTATACATAATTCATTCCAGTCTTCCAAAATTGGTATGAAAAATAAAAACATAAGACAAAGACACTAAGAATATTCCCTAAAAATAAGACTTGAAAAGACACTTAACGTTATTAAAGGGCACTCAGAACTAACCAGAATCAACACTGAAAGGACCATCCTCAGCTCATTTTATGAGCATTTCCTGTACATTCACACAGGAAAAAAAAATTGAAAATGCCCAGCCATGCAGGTGAACAAAACTATCCTGCTATTCTTAATTGCTACTTTATATCACCACTTTTCAGCAAGGTAGAAGGTATTTTTCGAGTAGCAGCATGTGGTTCCATGACAGACTCCACAGGCAGTTATGCTGTGAGTTTTGGAGATTCCTTTATATTGGGATGCTGCTGTTGCTGCTGTGTTGGATTGTCATAACTTCTCAAACAGCATTTTCTCCTCTTTTCAGACACTGAATTCTGAAGATGTTCTCTTGTTTATATTGATATTTATACATTCACATACATGTATGAAAAAATAAACAGAGCTGTATGTTATTCTCATGCTCATGTACTATACAAGTTTAAATGTTATTTTGCTAAATATCACCTACTATGCCAGGATGGGAAATTAATGATATTCCTAATAGTATTTTTCATATTGTAAAATAATTAAGCTAATCTGATTCTCCTGCTGCACTTCAGTTTTCTTACTTTTTCTTTTTGTTTTTTGTTAATGTAATCTAAAACAGAATTTCAAAACTAAACAGTGACTCCATAAACATACACGTTTGTATCTTTTTAAGCTGAGGCACAGAAGAAATTGAAAGCACAAAAGATCAGTAGCCACTTTTGATACCTAATTTAAAATAGTTTGCAATACATAGGTCATTTCACTGAATACGGAATCAGACGGCCAGCATAAATATTTGTATAGCTGTCTGCAGTACAGATCTCTGTTATAGTTCTCAAATGGCTGTGGTATAAAAAATAACACTTTACAAATCACAATATTGCATTAATCAGTGAAATAAAGAAATCAAATACTAAAGAGACTAAACCAGAATTAGCCTAATTTTCATTTAGCAATAGATATGTAATCCTGCTAATTTACACAAAAGACCAAATGTCTGCAAAACCACTCCTTCAATTCAGTGGTGAACCAGGAAAACACCTAAACCTACGAAGTGTATACTCTAATGATTCTTTACAGCTTAAAAAATACCAGCAATATTTTTCCTTGTCTTGCAAATACAAAAAATACCAAATCAACCAAGCAAAACCAGAAAATAAATATAAAAAATCCCACCACTCAGGGTCAGATTGAGACCTTGGAACGTCCCTGAAGGTATTGTTTTTTAATGGAAATGACAACACTATATAAAGCACTGCTAGCAGACATTGTTTTAATGTAGGATATCTTCTCTGCTCCTCTTTTCCATTTCCAAATTGAGCCCAAGAGGCCTAAGATGAGTCTGTTGATCAGGTTTCTTGTCAACTAGCATTTTCAACTCGGTGTGGATTTTCAGACTGACAGTATCATTTTGTGGCTCCTGTGTTCTTCTACTTCTGTTTTAATTTATCACTTGAAGTAAGTGCACTGGGTGGATACTTATCAAGTCTCCGCTTCCCTGGAGGGCTACAAAATACAATTTCCATGTTCACTGTTGATGGCCTAAATACAGCACACATGAAACAACACGAATGGGCTTCTTAATGTAGTGGGTAAGATGTCCATAAAACAGTGGCTCTAAGGGCTAGATTAGAGGAAAAAACAAAATAGATTTTACCTCAGTGGATTTAGATAATTTCTAAAAGATTTAGTGCAAGGAACCTGAGCTGTCTACTGATAGAATTTGTAGAAATTTTCTGTGCCTGAAGGTCAGCAAAATATCTTGCTACACGCTAATACCTACTTTACAATATTCCATAGTTTTATCCCTTTTTAAAACATATAATTTGGGAGAAGATTTTTTAAAAATCCTTACAACTGGTTAGAAAAAAAGAAAGTTAAACCAAACAGTACAAATGTTGTTCCTGTAGGGTTTTGCTATGAAACTTGTAACTATTGAAAATGTGAAACACAGCACATTTCCCCAGTGTTTGCAGAAGTATTTGACAGAAGGTACTGTTCAACCTAAATTTAGGATAAGTTTCTGTCTTTTGCTGAAGATGTTCAGTTAGTCATTTTGATGCTCCAATTTGGATTAAGTTAAAAGAATATAGAAAGAAATTTAAACTTGAATTATTGGAACATAGCTAAATCGCATTATTTTTTGAAACTGAGATTTACTGATATCAGAATGGAACTATTTCTCTTTCATTCTTGGAGTAACTTTCTGTTCCATCTTTAATTTTCAGTGAGTCAAAACTTCTGGTAGTTGTGGCCAGACATCAGGCGATCCCACACAGAACAGGGACAGAGAAACATTCTGTAAAGATTACATTGGTTCCCTATGTGACTTCACCTCAAGGTTGAAAATCAAATAATCAATACAAAGTCCTCAGCTTTATATCTTATCTCAGATCTATCTTCAGCAACACTGTGACCCAAAGTCATGGGTACATAAATAGTTCAATATTGACCCAGATGCAAGAATGACATTTGCTGAATCATGAATATAAATTTTTGTACCAGCAAATTCTTTGGGAAACTCCCATCAACATTCTATCATACATGAAGTAATTCAGTTTTTAGAATTACTCTGTCAGATATTACAGTTATGGACAAGAATCATGAGAGAAATCACCAATAACATAAACTAATTTACAAAATACAAAAATTTTGCCCTTCAGGATCTTTTCATATTCTGTTCTGCACTGCCTTTGGCATAGGAGGACCAGTGAGTACATAGCAACATCTTTATCTGTATACAGATGAAGAAACAAAAACTTCAAAAGTGCTGGGACCAAAATATCTTCCAAAGGGTAGAAAAATAACCTGGATCTTCCTCACTGCCAGGAGCTACGCTACGTGTAAGAAACTACTGTTTCCAATAGTTAGTAGAAATCTAGACTTTCCTAAATATAATTTTGAAAACTATGAGGGGTGTTGCCAGTAGCTGTTCTGTAATAATTTTTCTTAGTTCCCTTAAGAGTTGTTTCACAGTCACTATTTTTCAACACATTTGAGTAAATTCATTTTCCTATTGTTATATTCATTGAATACAACTTTTAACCACACTAAAATAAAACTACCACGGAAAGATTGAGTGTACTGTCCAGCGCAAACAATTCAGCGACTGTGCCAAGGCTTTCATTCTGAGTTACCTCTTTTCAACTCAAGAATTACACACCTATTCTGGAGATGGAAAGATTTAATCATTCTGCTCAAACCCTGTTAATGCTGAGGATTTTAGGTGTTTCATTATCTTATTAGACTCTAAAACAGCAATGTCCATCTTATTTCAGGAATCTGATTTGCTTAAACTGTGAGGTAACAGACTCTCAGGCTCTCTTATGACACAATCATGAATCTCTCATTGAGCTTTCATCACCATTTTTCACTTCCTTTCTATCTTATTTACTTGGGGTCACTAACATAAATTGTATCCCAGTTTGTTATAATTTTTAATTCTTCCTTGAATATCAATTCTACGTTAGTAAAGAACTCAATTATCTATATTCTTTAAGTGAGTAACAGAAGCGCTGGGAGATGAAATCTGCTTGTAACTGCAGGACAGAGAATTAAGCCTAGTACAATCACTCAAAACCTTGACCCTCAAACCAAAATCACTGATCTTCTCCAAGTGTTCTTTTGAGAAAATTTGCGTGATATAATTTTGATCATTTTGACAAGTTGGAGATTTCTATTACACTTTCAGATTTCTGTTAGATGGTTTAGAAAAATCTTGTTACAATATAAATTGAACTAAAACTGGGCATACTTGTGGACAAATTGTGCTCTACCAATTCCTGTTTCTGATTCTGATTAAACGTTGCTTCTTAAGCTGCTTGAGATTTAAACCATTCCCAGTACACTTTCTTTTACTCCTCATGATGACAACTCAGCATATGTCCTTAAAAGCTCTTGCAAAATCTGTCACCTTAAATATAATGAATCATAAATAAGTACTTAATCATGTTATGCCATTAAAACCAAATTACTAGAGAAAAGATAAAATATACTAGTCATCTTTTCTTGTCAGCTTGTTCTTTGGGATTTTTTTATATGATATATTTACATTTATAGTGATCTTTTGGGGAATCTAGTTCTGTTGTATCAGGATTTGATATATGGAAGAGAAACACTATTTAAAAAATAATAGTTTGGGGGTAGTTATCACTAATTTAATTTAGAAGGTAAATTAACTGTTATTCTTTTACTATATTAAATAAAAGAATTTTGTTTTACCAATTTACTTCCAGCCATAGTAATTTCCTGTGCAATTCTTAATAAAAAATAAGGGTTTTTTTCACATCTTTAGAAAGACAATACTTTCCTAAATTATCAATATATCTATGCAGTAGCAGTAAGAGATTGCAAAAATAACCAATAAACGTGATTAAAATACCCAAAACCGTAGAAAAATAGGGGAAGTTGCATTGTGTACACCAAATTTAAAATCACATACAATGAAAAGGAATGCCCTCCCAAAGGCTTCGAGGTCCATCCAAAATATTTTTTTATAAGCAGATTCTGTGCAGAAATTAAAGCATGTCCTTTTTCCCTTTCTTCCTTCTTTCACTCAGTGACAAAATGTTCTCAGCATAAGACCTATCCTCTGATTAGAAAGAGGCTGTGATACCTCTGCAGGTTCCCTACAGCACAGCCTTACCAAAGCCCGTAACTGATCCAACAGCATTTGTCATCTCTGCAGTATACTTTCTGTAATTCCCCTCCTCCGGCTTTTCTTTCAAACTAGATCACAAACAATCTTTGAACAAAATAAGAAAAACAAACTATTTTAACTGAGGAAAAATGACACGTGGGTATTAAGTGCTATATATAATTAATACAATTGCCTTCCTCGAGTCATTTAAAATATTTTTTATTCTGCATAAATGGCCTTTCCTTTTTTTGTTAGTAATTTTTATTTAATGTAATTCTTCAACAATCAGTTTTTACCTCTTAAAAACACACACCAAAAAAATTTCTGACACAAGTATTTTCAAGATGGCTTTGTTAGATTTCTAGAAGACTTTTTCTTTTGAACATTTATTGATTCTAGACAATTAAATTGGGGAAAAATTTTGCTCTGACATTGAATGTTTTATTCATAGATCTATCTTTTATTATAAAAGCCAACAACAATTTTACCACAAGCCCAGAATGTAGTCCACGCTTAGCATAGAATTTATTCCTGATTTGGGAAGGTCATAGAAATATAAGAAGCAGATTTAAATCTGGCCTAAATAAACCATCAGAAGTCCTGAATTTTGAGATTTTAAATAGATTGAATTTGCATCATGAGTCCTCCCAGGCCCATCTCTAACTCAAACACTGCTTTGTGCTTGTTTGTTCATTTTAAAACTTAAAATACTTTATATAGCTCCTTTTCTCAAACAAAATACCAAAAATTATTGGGGGGACCAGCAGAATATATTTAAGTAGTCATCTTTCATGGCAAGAGAAGAAAATCGCTAAATGAAAGAAGAAATTGAGGACATAATTATTATGTTTTATCTAGTAATAAATTCCAGTTCTAACATAAATAGTGGGGAAACACTGAAAATAAAAGTGCCAAAAAGGAACTCATAACATCATCTGACTTACTTTATATAGATCCTTTGGTTTACAATGATATTGTATTGCTTTGTAGAAGCTTTTTCACATTGTATAATAACCTGTGCGTGCATGTATGTGTGTGTTTATATATGAATGACATAAAACCAGTGCATAAACAAGCATCTTATAACCACCTCTTTCTCACTAAAAAACTGTCAAAATTCAGAAAGCACAGAAAAACACTCTTTCTATCATAAGTGGAAAGATGATTTTTTTTTTTGCATTATGAATACTGCTGTAAAAAGTTGAAGTGAAAGAAAACTGAAAAAATGTAGCTAACCCACAAATTCGTTTCAAATGCCCATATGAGAAAGATAAAATTTTACTTGATTCAGCTTATTTTTCTCCATTATCAGGATTTTTTTATCATTCTACTTACTTATTTCCTGTCTCTCTAAGTTGAGGGCTCTTTAGATATTCTTACTGTTTCATAGAAGAAATTACAACCCAGATGAACACTATTCTATGTTGTGTTTTCTTGTTGGTGGTCTGCAATTGTTTGAGAAAGACAGTTATTTGTGTTCCATAGCAATGAGGATTACACCAGAGAGCAGGACACATGGAACATAATACCAGCAGTACTCAAGTGAAATATCCAAGGGGATATAATAATTGTGAATAAAATTCTGGTTCAAAAGTTTCAGAAATGTAGGTTCCATGATTTTTCTGATATCAGTTATATTTAACCCTGTCTTAAAAGCTATTACATCATTCTGGAGGACAAAAAGTTAAATATTTCAATACAAATAGGATAAAACATTACTTGAAATTGCACTTAGATTAACATGCCTATGCTGTACAAGATCATAACACAAATTAAATTGGGTATGCTATTGTACGATTGGCCACTAGACCTTTCATAAAGAGAGATGTATCCTAGAGAGAAAAAGATGAATGCACATAAGCGAAAAAGAGCCCTTAATTGATTACTACTTTAAATAGGCACTTCGGATATACAGGGAATAAAAATGTGAAATATTAATCTGACTACCGACATTATAGTTTCATTTCAATTTTATGTTACTAGTACAATTAAGATACAGGTAATATCGTTATTTTCAAGGGGGAGAAAGTTGAATTAATAATCTAGAATTGATATATCTATATTTTAAATATATAACACTTAAATTAAAACCTAAGTTCCTTAAGTAGTAAGTTATTACATCAAGCCCATCTTCATGTGTAAGTAAAGCATTCTTCCAATTAGTTACTGCTAAAAAAAATCTCTCCTTAAGAATGGTAATAAGTATGTTTTGTATCACATTTTTTGCATCTTTGTTTCAGGCTTGTTTTTACCTGCATGGGAAATAAACAGCTATCACATAAATTGCCTCTTAAGATAATATACCTGAAGTAGTCCATACAATTAAAAGAAGACCTGGAAATAGCAAGTCTAGTGCAGACCAATTGTGATAAGCACAACCAAGTATATGCAAGAAATTGAAAAGAAACACTGCATTATTGCCGACCCTTCTTCCAAATAGCAACTTAGCTTTATAATATTATTTAATTTCAACAAAGTTATTTCACTTCAATTTCAATGTTACTTCACTTCAGCTGAAAAAAAATGAAACCAAGAAATATGGCTAATTATAGTAATTACTGAAATTTTTCCACTGTGTTAGAATTTCTATCTTCATTTCCCTTCACAAAATATAAGCCTAGGTGACTACTCATTATTTATAACTTATAAACTCAATAGTAATGGAGGTTCAAATGATTTGTATATTTAATTCTGTTTTAGAATTACATATTCTGTTTTAGAATATTTTAGAATCTTGTGAAACCAAGATAGATGGTCAGACACATTTGTAACAGACTGTAAAGGGGATTTTAATTTAGTCTAGAAAGAAGTAAAGTAATATCAATATTTACTGAGGTAACCTATATAGCTACATCAATTGTTTCACCTAATGTTCCCACAGTACAAGACTAAATGATCCCCAGTGCAACTAAAGAAAAGAATTTTAGGGTTACCTCCCAGACAAGTAACAGAAGCTAAACTAACCAGAAAAAGCACTAACTTTTTTCAAAGTCTTAAACTATGTTTCAGCTTAAAAAGAGCCCCCAAATGTTTAAAAGCAAAGAAACTTAAAACACTGAATTAGAATTTATGAAGGAGAAATAGGAACAGGAAAGATACTGCTTCTGCCTGAGGTGCAAAGACCACATCAGATGCAAAGGACTAAGAAAGAAAACTGCTGGGTTTTGGATACCTCTAAAGAGAGAGTTTTAACAAAGCAGAGCCTTTGCTCTGTTTCCCATAGGTTGTAGGTTTAAAAAAAAAAAGTGGTAAAAGGGGGAAGAATCATTGTTCCTTATGACAGGCAACAAGGACTTAATATGGCTTCTCATTATTCCATATCTCACTATGATATCCAAATTTCTTCTCTCCAACTATAATAGCAAATCAAATTGAGGAGTTTCTGGCAATTCCAATTCTATTCACCCAGAATATCTCCTTTAATCCAAGTTTTGACATCTGTAAAAATTTTAAGAAACACTATTCTGTCCCATCCTGATGTAGTCTGCAGATTGAAGCAAATACTTCACAACTGAGAGAGTTTCATTTCAATTTACAGCTCCTTACTTCATAATAATACTACATGATAAGAGTGTGTGGATGTATATATAAAACTATAAGCTATATATGAACTATATATACAGAGAGAATGCATGCATACCTGTGTCTCTGTGTGTTCAGGATTTAATATTGCTTAATTAGTTTAGAAAACAGCCTCTACAGTTGAATCAATAGCACATATTTCACTGGTGGATTTAAAATACAGTGTTTTTAGAAGACAAAAAACTTTGTATATGTCACTCATTTTGCAATGAAAATTTCAACTACCGCTCCTTACACTCAGACTTCTGCCTTGATATGTAAGCAATACAGTAATGACAGTTTGCTTATACCTTGTATTATTACAGTGTATGTAATTTGGTTACTTCTCCTTAAGTTATAAAACCAGTTCAGAGGGAACAAGAAAAGACCTGAGATTTGAGAGGGGTCAATTGACAGGAGGATGATGTGAACTCTGTGAGAAAAAGCATGTAAAATTCCAGTTAGAAAAAAAACCACAACCAAACAACGCATTAACGGAATGAAAGACCCAAAATCCCCCAAATTCTTCTCATTCTGTCCTTTTACTGAGGGAAAGCAGCATATTTCTGGCTCTCAGCTACAATGAAAAAGGATGGTAGGTGTGCATAGAAAAGGATAATGGAGCCCATGTGACTATTCCATCCTCCCGCAGACCACTATCTTTGCTACTCGATAAGGTGATGACTGCAATTGCAAAACTAGATACACTCGTTCCAAAGAGACTCCCCTGATAGGGAGAGAAACTTCAGGGAAAATAAAACAGTGGAGGATATCCATAAACCTGTGATAAACTTCAGGCACTTCTCTGAAGGGGATGCACTTGAACGTCCTGACAGGCACTTCTGGTAGGGTCTTAAAAGCCCTTCTGATCATCTATGCAACTTGGTCCACGTTCCTTCCTGGTCTTAGAAGAAGATGGGTCAAACAGAGATTACCTTCCTCTTTCATCTGAGCCAAAAATCAAATACATTGATGTACAGTATCTGCATAACAGGCCTATTCCAGCAGCCAGTATCACTATGTATAAGACACAGGAGAAGGCGTTTAGTTTGACATTGAAATCCTCTCATTCCCAGTACACAGCATGAATGATTGAATTGATGTAACAATATCATTGAGTATTGGTTGAGATAATAAATGCTATTGTATGATGAAGAACAGAAGAAAAGGCACAACTACAGCTATAGAAGACAGCACCAAAGCAGTCTTTGCATGATAATCCAGTGCTGGTAGACAGCAGGATAATGCAATTTTGTATCTCTTTAGCTTCAGCTTAGTCAGATAAAATGGTGTCAAGAGGTTGCCTCATTCATCACAGTAACTGCATGGTCCTGGAAAGCTCAAGTCTTACAGCATGATGTGGGGACGGAAAGAAAGAATGCAGGCATCTAATCAGAACTGATCCTTTTCCTACAGTTTTGGCAGCCTTTTGAGTCAAGGACTGAAAGATCAATGCAGTTTGGCTGAACTAGAGCAGCTGTCTGGTTCTGATGGCAGAAGAGACCTCTGTGGCTGCTACAGCAAAAAGCTCTAGAGCTTGACTCCCTGCTCCTCTTGCCTGAGGCTTCAACCCCAGGCAGGATTTTGGCCGTGGGACTCTGAGGCAGCACAAACACCCACAATATAAGGATGTGATTGTCCCAGATTGCGCAAGGCCAAAAGGCCTTTAGTGAAGTCACCGAACGCAAAGGAGGAAGGAAAGGCAGCTGAACAGCAAGATACAACAGAAGTAGAAGAATTCTGTCTCAGTAAGGTAGGCAAACAGATAGGCTGAAGTGGTGGTGATGTTCCATTTTGTACGCCAAACCCTGAGCAAACAGAAAGAGCAGGTTAGAGAAAGTCTTCTGTGGATACTAGAAGAGAAATATTCCTTGTTTAAAGCTGTGAGGCACGAATGTACGCCTCTCTGTAAGAATGTACATGCGACTTACTCAAAGAACATGCAGTATGTATCTGTACATGTATTCACACAAACATACACACATATGAGATATAAAATACATCTTATTCTGTTAGTTTCTAGAAATATTTATAAGGCCCATGCAAATCAAGAGACTACCCCAAATGTCACAGCATGTTTTAAAATATTTTTATAATCTCTAACTGTAAAGAGAAAAAAACTATGATGATTGATGCAAGTTGGCTTTGTTATTATTATAAGAGAATGGTAACTTATCAACACATATTAACCATGAATAAATGTTCATTTTTCATGTCTTGAAAAAGTCTATAAACAGTGTCAGAACATTTGACTATTAAATTGTAGGTAATATAGGATGTGCCCTACACGTAGAATAAAAATTCAGAATCATTGTTATCGACTTACTGATTTATGTACTTAAATACCTATTTATTCATAATTCAGACTATCAATTTTTTTAACATATATAGTAGCACGTGTGATTTCTTGTCAAACTTAACTAAGCAATCCTTCCTTTTTCAATTTTTAAAGAATGTACATCTGTGCAGGCTCACATGAAAAACTGACTGTACAGGACACGAGAAGAATTGCCACACAAAGGACGGCATAAAAAGACTTCTGCTGTGTCTTTTATTCTTGGGAACAAATCAAGTTAATTTCAGACTAAGCCCTAGAAAAGTTTTCAACAATCTTCACCTTTTAGTAATTTGATTAAATCTACGTTAAAAGCCACTCAAAAAATGTGTTTATTTGCCACTATAAACTTTATCAAGACGGGCTGCCAATGTAGCTGATGAAACGCAATGTGCAGAAAGAACTGCAGGTAGCTGAATCAACCTGTCATAAAACAGAAGTTGTTGAAAGTAAGAATTTTGTTTTAATTACACTTCTTTCAAAACGTGTATAATGTAAACCCTGATAATTTAGTTCTCAAGGGAAAAATTTGTGAGATGTAATAGGAATGTTAATTCCTATTTTCTTGTCCGCAGGGATGAAGTGCAGAGTTTACACTGAACGTACACTAAGTTTTGGAATGTAATCGATAAACCAATCTATGTGAACAGTGACAGGATTGTGGACAGGATACAGGGTGGATGGGGTGGTAGTTTGGTGTAGGATTGAGACTAGTTAAACATTTTTACCCTCATATGACCCCGCTATCACTCACCTGCAAATGGCTGCGCTGTGGCCAGCACGTGGAGAACTTTCCAGAAGGGCAGGCGGAGAGTGCCTGCACAGCAACAGCCAGCCGCCAGGTGCCACAGGAATTTCAGCCAATCAGAACTGGCTATTCACTACCCAATCCTGTAACTGCCAGGGGACCTGGCAGAGACCCCGTGAGAGGGTGGGAGAGGCCACCGAGTGCTAAGGGTAATGGCCGGGGCCAGGGGGGCATTGCTGAGAATTGAGATCTTAAACCTTCAGAGTCCCTAACAGCCTTTCACCAACTCCAGGCTTGAAGAGTTTTAGCTGGAGGCTTAGTAGACCACAAACCAATTCCTTTACTTAAAAAAATAGGAGAAAGCCCTAGGTCTTAGACTACAGGGCAGGCCCTGTCATAACGCTGTAAGCAGTCAGGTACCTGGGGCTCTCTGGCTGACCAGAGCGAGCACTGCCGTGTAAGCTGACAGGAAACCGGACAGGTTGCCACTTGACACTTTCCTACCTTTCGGCAGAAACGTATAGGAACTGACATGCCTCCTTGAAGAATTTCATTTCTCATGAACAAGCACATGCATACCAAAGAATGGCTCTTCACTGGAAGTTGACTTCCCTGAAGTTGAAAATGCCATTTGGAAACAGAAAGAGAAAAGCATCTGCTGGGCAACAACGTGTATATGAAGCACATTAAAAAGTTAGAGGTAATAGTGGACAAAGTAAAAAGGAGAGGAAAAAAAAAGAGCTCAGAAAGTCAAGAGACAATCTACTTTCTGACTATTATTCTTCCATTAGAAAATCTTATTCTGTTGTTTCCCTCCCCTACCTCTTTTTTTGGTTTCACTGAAACACCAAGGAGTTATTCCTGGCAAGTCTGAAGTCAGTGTCAGGTTTTTTTCTTGAAAGACAGGAAGTGAAAGAATGCAAGGACAAAAGCTGATTGACGTTTAAATTGTATTTGCAATACTGCATCGCAAGAAATAGACAACAAAAAGGTGAGCAAAAGCCAGAAATTAGAATTTTTTAAAAGAAGTTCAGAAAATATAGCAGCACATATGCTCTAACTGCTACTATATAGTACTGTTCAAAATGAAGAGCAAGTGACATGAAGTAGGACAAGTCAAGAAAAAAATGATAGTGGATGAAAAATGGAATGATCATTCAGTCAAGGACAATAAATCGCACCTCTGAAAATTTGCTTTTCTGTGTCATTCCAAATACATGGTGAAATCCAAGATCTAAATAAGAGCAGGAGCATAAGATGAAATCTTACACTACAGATTTATCTTCTGTACTCCTTTGCTCTTCTTAATCTCAGAATGTCATATTTTTGAACACTTGCATTTCGGCGTAAGCCGGTTGTGTTAGCTATATGCATGACCATTACAAATAGAAGCAAATGTTTATTTATTTACAGTCATTTAATTCTCATGCATGTAATTCTAAATATAAACATTTCTTAAAACAATTACATTTGGAATACCCAAGCTGAACCCAATCTTCTAAACTAGGGAAAATAGAGAGAATAAGCATAATCAAGCTGAGATTGCATCAGTGAGTATCAATGAGAGATCTTTTTGGAGAATATCTGTGTTGCCTTCAGAGTGATATGATTGTTTTTCTTCCAAATATTTTCTAAAAATACGTGAATTTAAAAACCTGATTATTTAAGCAGGTCATTCTCTTTGCTGCTCACTGTACTGAAAATTAAGCAATTTTTAAGACAGAATGAGTAACCAAATCAGTATTCTCTTTTAGCTTTAGTTCTAATATCATGACAGAATGACAACAGCAGAATTCAAATTCACACATTATTTTTAGTAATCAAGCAAAGCCCGTTTTATGTTTTATGCAGAGGGACCTGGACAGGCTGGATCGATGGGCCGAGGCCAGCTGTATGAGATTCAACAAGGCCAAGTGCCGGGTCCTG
Source organism: Aptenodytes patagonicus (assembly GCF_965638725.1). Lineage (NCBI taxonomy): Eukaryota > Metazoa > Chordata > Aves > Sphenisciformes > Spheniscidae > Aptenodytes > Aptenodytes patagonicus. The sequence continues at coordinate 39,051,093 of NC_134952.1, forward strand.
CACTTTGGCCACAACAACCCCATGCAGCGCTACAGGCTTGGGGAAGAGTGGCTGGAAAGCTGCCCAGCAGAGAAGGACCTGGGGGTGTTGGTTGACAGCCGGCTGAACATGAGCCGGCAGTGTGCCCAGGTGGCCAAGAAGGCCAATGGCATCCTGGCCTGTATCAGAAATAGTGTGGCCAGTAGGAGGAGGGAAGTGATCGTGCCCCTGTACTCGGCACTGGCGAGGGTGCACCTCGAATACTGTGTTCAGTTTTGGGCCCCTCACTACAAGAAGGACGTTGAGGCGTTAGAGCGTGTCCAGAGAAGGGCAACGAGGCTGGTGAGGGGTCTGGAGAACAAGTCTTATGAGGAGCAGCTGAGGGAACTGGGACTGTTTAGCCTGCAGAAAAGGAGGCTGAGGGGAGACCTCATCGCTCTCTGCAACTACCTGAAAGGAGGTTGTAGCGAGGTGGGTGTCAGTCTCTTCTCCCAGGTAACAAGCGCTAGGACGAGAGGAAATGGCCTCAAGTTGCGCCAGGGGAGGTTTAGATTGGACGTGAGGAAAAATTTCTTTACTGAAAGAGTGGTGAAACATTGGAACAGGCTGCCCAGGGAAGTGGTTGAGTCCCCATCCCTGGAAGTATTTAAAAGACGTGTAGATGAGGCACTTAGGGACATGGTTTAGTGGGCATGGTGGTGTTGGGCCAATGGTTGGACTCGATGATCTTAGAGGTCTTTTCCAACCTTAATAATAATGATTCTATGTTTTCTGCACAGGAGATTTACTTAACGTGAAACAAATTCTGTTACATATTAATGAATACATAATACTGATTGCAGAACTATTATGACTATGCACGCTGTGTACTATACTAACACACTCATCAGACAGTTCGCTCATTCAAAACATAGTATTCTCAAAAATTGCTGCAGTTCAATATTCTATAAGATGTTATTGATCTTCATATTTCTTTTGAGATATGTGGCTCTTTAATGTATCTTTGACATGGATTTCTAGAAAACCTAATTTTTTTTTAGAATTTACTAAATTTTTGTAATTAAGATTGTCAAAGACAAATTTTAAATCTTAGCAATTTTAAATCAAATGTTTTTCTGATATTATATGCCAAAGATCTGAAAAAATGCGAAAGAAAGTGAAAGAAAAAAGTGGGTTTTTTTCTGTGCCACAAAGCTCTCTTTTTAGTTTCTTAAATTTTTTCCAGCCTGTAATCTTTACACATTAGTCATACAATACATTAGAGCGAAGACATCTCTTTTATATGTGGGTTTTTTAAATTTCTAAATCATAATGATTGCACAGCTATATAGATACTGTTGCTGTCCTTTATTTCTTTTCTTATGAAGGTTTAGTCGACATTCAAATTTACCCCACATTGCATAAAAGCCTGCAAATTCTTTAAGATCAAAGAGAATACAAAAAAAAAATTGTGTCCAGAGATGGGAAACCTCGTCAATAATTTATTCTTGAGACAGGACAAGAAACAGCTTATAAGTTGTAAACAAAACTGAAAACAAATTCTATAATCATTATTTCCCCGTGTTTTAGAAAAGGACATTATGGCATTCCTCTGGCCAATAATATATTCTTACTAACAAGGACAGTACAACCTTAATGATCTGAAACTCATTTATCTGAGACACATAAGATTCAGCCACATAATAAATGAATTGTGGATAAACTAGGGTCACTGAGCAAAAGATCCTGCAGAGTCTATAAGCTCCACAGGACAGAAACTCTCTCCTGCAGAGCCTTTCTTCTGAGAAACAAGTAAACTCTGCAGGCTCAAACATTTCTGTACACAATATTTTAAACACAAAAACCCAGATGTATTGAAGCAATACCAAACTTTGAGATAACTGTATATTTTGGTTATTGCAATTGTGCAGTTACATGTGTGTGGTGTTTGGTTTGTTTGATTTTTTTTTTTTTAATTACAGTGCTGCTAGTTCATTTCTTTATTTCATTTTACATTACTTGAAGGATTCCTCTTTGTTTTTTCCCATCTGGAAAATTCTCAGTTACACTAGATTAAAGGGCAAAGGTCTAGTGTAAACTTTATTGTGCAATGCTTTACTCCAAGAGGTAAAAAGAGGCAAGGATCAGTTACAGATTCAGACTTTTTCCTGTATTCCCTATTGACTTTGCTGTATGTTCACTGTTTTTCACAAGGGCAGTGAAAAACTGATAAGATCACCTATGACAACAGGCACAAATTAGCAGTAGTGTCTGTAAATCAATGAAAATGCTCTAGCAAAATAAGCAGTATATTACATTAGGATATAGTAAAAAATTGTTCTATCTTAATAAGAATCATTTTCCTATAATTTCAAAGTATTTAGTTTTAAGTGGAAATAAGAGAATTTTCCTGCAGGGGATATCTGAAGGTAGAACCATCTACTATTCTAATACCCTATAATAAACAAGATAAGTGAGATTTAACAACTCTGCAGGACTGGAGTTTATATCCTGCTTGGAAATTATAAAGTACAGTAGCAGTCAGCCCTCTTCTTTTCCTGTGGTTCCTGTGAAAGAGTTGTGATGTTTATTACATACTGAGCCTTTTTACCCCAACACAATACATTTCTGATATTGTCGATGATACATTTTAAGAATGTATGTGTACTGAAACCATAAAGGACATTTTTGGATAGATTTAAATCAGCAACTACACAATGGGAAGTAAGAAGAAATAATTAAGGATGTTTTGTACCTGTACATTAATTAAAACTGGCTTTAGGTAGCAAATATTTCAATTAAAATGGAAACTGACTGGAAATCTTTGAGCATTTCTTGGCAAAATCTCCTCTCCTCGCAGCTGACCTATTAATTCGTTATCAGTAGAAAAAAATCTCCCATGAAGACACTATTTCTAATATGCCTTTTTTTGTTTTTAAATGAATTACAAGATTTTAGTGTGCTACAAAGGCAGCTAAGGTAATGTAATGAATTTTAGCTCTGCCTGAGAAAAAGTCGTCTGTCCAGCTGTCCAGCCATCCTTCTATCTTTCTTAGCCAGTGCAGGAAGCAGGCATGGTTTTGTCCCTACTCCTTCAGACTGCTCTGATTCCACGTTAGAGCTGTGGAATCAGTTTAGTATAGCTCGTCCTCTTTCTTGCCTCCTGGTGAGCAATGGACGAGTACATCAGCTTTGTCCCGGGCACTTTGCACAGGAGGGGACAACAAATGGAAAAGGAAGGGTGACAACTCTGCTGGCAAGTTGGTGTAGCACTGTGGCCAGGAAGGAAGCTGGTAGTGACAGAAGGGAGGGGGAAGGTAGGCTGGACAGAATGAAAGGTTAGATGGGACATTCAGACGTAGGGGCGGCAGACATGAAGGCTGTTGGTAGGCCTAGAGTTGAGCTGGGTAAGGGCAGAACTCATGTAGAGGTGGAGCGGACTAGGCTGATGTGGAATTTGGGGATGGGAATAAACAATTGCTGAGCAAAACGTAGGAGGATGAGAGAGCTTTTGTAACAAAGCAAAATTGAGAGTTCTAAATGCATTTAGACAAGTCAACAGCACTGACTGTCATGCATACGTACATACATGCACATGCAGACAGATACATCTATATTGCAATGCCATTTTTCAATGCTGGTAATTTTTTTGTCAATTTCTCATTGGATTTTGAAACACTGCAGCTGACAACACTAAAGCTGCTCCTCTATCAAGGAAGAGCTCAATCTGGTGCATTTTATCTGAAAATCCATAACTGTGCATAGAAGGTACTGGTATAAAAGCGGCCTTAGTTTTACCACAATTCTTAATACTGACAAAGCTAGATATTGGGAGAAAATGTTACTTTTATCATTCTGTAGCGTTTCATATGATTTTTTTAGTAAGGGGGAAAGTGGGAAAAAACCCCAACCCCTCAGACTGAATTAATTAATTCAGTTTGAATTCTTAAATATATGAACTGAGTGTAATGGTTTCATTAATTTTTTTTTTATTTGCAAGTATCTATAAATGGAGAAAATATACTACCCACTTTTCAGGATATTTAAGCAAAAACACTTTAAAATGTATGAAAAAATAACACGACAGTAAAGCTTCAACTGCTCTAAAAATGGCAGCAACAACAATAAGCTATAAAAAACTGTATCCTGAGACAGTATAAACCAGTGCTGTTCAGCATCAGCTGACTCTTTGGGATGAAATCAGTGGGAGTTACACCGTTTACTTTAATGGATCTATGATTTTACTCCTTTTTTCATAGTAGTTGTTTTCTAAATTGCTACTTGCATTCACTTATCAATTTTCTTTAAGTAGCACAGTATTTACAACAGCAGCATGTGGTAGCATGAATCGGGTTACCCACACTCTTTTGCTCAGGACTGCATTTGCAGTTAATACACTAGTGACACATAATCATATTGTGGTAGAGTAGAGCTCACAATTTCACCAACATGGCTTCCCACTGAAAAGCAGTCCTCTAATGCCCTACAGACGTATGGCTCTTCTGCTGGCCCAGAATAACTGGCAGAAAAAAATGATAAATTTCTACCTCAGCTGCATGCAAATCTAGTGAGAAGCAAGAGCATTTGGACAGAAAGTCATTATAGAGTGCTCTAGAAAGACACGCTGTTGACAGAACTTGGCTTGTAAGGTTGGATTGGTTTTTAGTAGAAGGGAACATAGGTACTAAGTCTTAAGAGCTCTAACCCCTGACTAGAATATAGGTTACTGCTATTTGGAAAAATTGTTTACTTGAAGGCTGAGCAGCTGTCTTGAAGCAACTGAACGTATTTATAATCTTTCCCTTTTCCATCAGACCTGGTAAATTATATTTTCAAGTTTATGTCTTAGAGTTTACTGGAAGTGACTCTGGATAGTGGGTTTTCTCCATATTTGTGACTGAAAAGTGGTGTGTGCTATGCAAATACAAGTGTTGAGCAATTATAATAAGATGCGATATTTGAAAACTTTTGTGACTATCATCTGAATCAGGAACTGCTTGAGATTAAATTACAAGTGTCTATATTTATGCAGATGACTAAGTTTTGCTCTGAATTGAAGTTTAAATAAATTGATCAAAACTAAAAAATCAGTATTACATGTTGCAGTCTCAGACAAAAGAGCTGAGCGAAAAGAAGAATGCAATATACCAACTAGGAAATATATTTTGTAGAGTTTCAGATTATGATATCTAGATCAGAAATGATGAACTATTACCATCCCTGCAAAGTTTAGTACCGGCAGAGATTTGCAGTGGTGCTGACAATGCTTTACAAAATTAATTTGCTACTGCTCTCAAGAACAATTTGTTGTAAATGACCTTTACTGCTAAAGATGAAGACAAAGAAAGGACAGGAGAAATAGATGTGGAAATCAAAACTAAGGTCAAATAAAACTTGCTGAGCATTACACTTTCAAGTCAGTGATAGGCAGGGAGTTGCTTTGTAGAGACCAGTATATAACCACATGAATATATGTATGGGATATATATACACACACACACTATGGGCCTAGTAATTGTTCTAGCAGTTGGCCTGCAAATTTGTTAAAGCAGATGCTCAAGCAGATTTACACATAATGAAAGTCAGATGTAAAAAATCCATCATATCTGTACAGTCTTTCTATTAAAACTTAAATATATATGAGATTATAAGAGGTACTGACATTTTCCCTCTTACCTACATGGTTCATGCATGTAAATTGTCAACAAATTGTGCCAGTGTCAACACTGGCACTCATTTCTAAACAGTCTTTCAGTCATCTGCAGTAAGAGCAATATAATAATATATATTATGTGCTTATTTTTCCACATCATACCTAATAGCCTATAACATCATTTTCAGTCACAGTTCACTGGAGCTAATTTTAAAGCATAATACTGAAGTCAAGGTTTCTTCACAATTAATTAGGCATTAAAAACAAGTGTGGACTGGCATGTATTGAGTTAAATGTATGCAAATAAACCCTTGCAGGCGAATGAGAACAGGCCTAATAAAAATTAAAAACTAACTCTCTGTGAAGGTGTACTCTCAGCAACGTGCGTTATTACGTCTCAGTTGCTGTAGGAGAGCAAGAAAAATTGTGCCAAGTTAGTGTCACTGTACAGGATATTCAGAAGTTATTTTTTGGAAATGATGGCAACATTTAAGGCATTTTAACAAATCAGTTATCTTTGGGTCTGGATTACAGCAATTTGTGGTATAGTAATTTATCTCCAGGAACATGAAAGAAAACAGTTTCAGACAATATTTGGATATTTTCTGAAGAAAAAAGAACGCTGTATGGAAAGCCATCCTTCTAGATATTATTATATTTTTTCCAGATCCTTTCATCACTAGTAGCTTTACTCATCAAGAATAAGATGAAGCAGGTCAATTGCTCCCTGTGGCTAAAGTAATTTAAACCTAAAGTCCATTATATATGTATTTAACTTTGTAAGAAATAAGTTTCAGACTGTATTTGTTTTTTCTATTGCCATTATACAGCAGAAGTGTGAACAGAATCTAGAATCCCTCCCCACCAAAAAAGGGGAAAAAAGCCCAGAAAACAGCTTTTTCTACATAAGAATATATCTACACATTTTGCATAAGTTTTAACGTAACTGTATTTAAAAAAAATAAACTGTAATTGCCAAACTGTACAAAGCAGGGCATTTTACTTTTATTATGTGGTCAGTTATTGCTTTAATAGCCTCACGTTTTAGTGACTGAATAAAATACTATTAATAAGATATAACAGAAGCTCCCTCATCTGTTAAATCTAGTTGCTTATTTCCTGTCTGTCAGAAAAAAAGAAAGTATTTCAGTGATGGTCATGAAATTTAATCCTTTTTCTTCATATCCGCTGACATCTGGCTGAGGGCAATACGGAAAATCGTATAGGTTATTACACTGCGCTAACTGTATACACTCCCTCTTAAGAGACCTTCAGTTTCTCTTAAGCATATTTAATTCAGTAAGAAAGCTATTTGAACTATAATAAAAACAAAGTTACCTGGAAAATGCTTTTTTCTCCAGAAGAAATTTGTTGCAAACCCAGTAATCTTTCTTTGAAATGTTCTACTTTTCCTTTGATAGTTCTGAATTTATTCAAAACAGACTTAGTTTGGCCAGTGAACTTCTGGACCTAATTGAATTACGTTGTGAATTTGTGTGGAAGTTTGCTAGAGTATAAATGAAACTGTTGTTTAAGGCAATCTCAACAGAGAAAGCATGAAGGAATGATGTACGTCAGAAATGAGGTTGCTGCGAGGTTCACAAAGCTGGCTGCAAGACTACTTTTCTACGTTACTATCTTTCTTCTGCAAAATCTGATAAATACATCTGCTTTGCACATGGAAGAAAATAAAAACATGAACTTAGGCTGGAGGATTCAAAGGAAAACAATACTATAGCTCCAATCACTTGTTTTGTGTCCTAGTCTGAGGCAAAGAGAGGCTGTTTGAAAACTAATGACTGCTGCAAGCTTAGAACCTCCAGGTAGCGTTACTTTCTCCAGTGTTTCCACAGGGTAGCTTCAACTCCACAGTACTTTTAAATGAAAGCTATGCTTAAAAACACAACTATGCATTAAGAAAGGACTGTTAGAGTAACATCTATCGTGTTAGAGACATCTGAAATATCTGTTTCAGGTGAATTCTAATAAGAAATAGTTTCAGACTCAAATGCATTACTTGAAACACAAAACAGTAAGCAAACATGAATACCGCTAACCTGAGGAAGCTGGTAGTATTTTCTAGTTCATATATGCAATTACTGCATTTGATTCATAGGTTAAAAATTTTGAAAGACTTTTTATTTCCAAAACGTAATACTAGTTTAGCTAAACGTAAGTATAAGAAAATGCCTTTCAGGCAATGGAAGCCAGCTGTAATATCAATATGAATTCTACTGTATCCATAGTTCAGGATACCTTATCTCATCACGATAATAGTAGTGGCTTGATAATGACCTGGGGATTGAATTAGTACTGTTGTAACAGTTTGGTAATCTGAATGGGGGAATTTGATACCAAGTGAAATATTTGCTCTCACAGGCTCTCCTGGTGAGAAACATAACTGAAAACCCAGGAAGAACCATGTCCATTTCCAGATCAATGGATCACTTCCATCATTACCTCTACTGAAAATGTTTATCTGAATGAAGCATACATTTCTAAAACAATTCTTAAAATTTCAAAATAGGAAAACCGGCACAGTGGTTAAACACACAGAAAACACGTTTCCTTCGATTCAGTGTTATCACAGATAAGAGTGCTTTATCACACTTTCCAGGATAACTGGCTTTAGACACTGCACTGAGGAATTAAAATGTTATTTGGGATGATATTGGTGACAATAGTAGGAATAATCTGTCTACCCTGATCAAAATAGTGAACCAAGAAATGATTTACTGTTTCTGAAAAACATAATACAACATTGCAACATCATACTAGAGTAAGAGCCTCATGCACAAATCACTGCCTAACTGAAGAGTTCTTTTTAGCTGAAATACATCTGCTCTTCCAAATCTCAGTTTTCATTCAAAAAGTGAAATTTAATCTGTAGCTCTTATAGTTGTAAGAACTTTCAGAATATAAATAGATTGTAATTCATAATAATCAATTGCTCTATCTGTAAATATCTAAGGATATTTAACTATAATGCTCCATATATTTCTGTGGGCCTATAACTCAATTCTGTCTGACATCTAAATATCAGAATGAACTGATCACTTTTAGTAGAAACACGTTAGTATGATTGGTGGATGTATCAGCATATAATAAAAAAATTTCAGAATTTCATTTTACTCGATTAAGGATTTAAAGGTCAGTGTGAAACACAGAGAAGAATCGAAAATTTTGCCCCCAAACCCAGAAATTACTGCTAGTGATATCTGCTTTGGTCCAGATACATCACCTTTGAAACACACAGACCAAAAGGCAAATCCACGCTTCTTGTACAAAAAAGGCAGAAAGATAGTAGTACTATCTTTCCTCCACTCAGATTCTACATCGAGATTTCCCCTAAAGTGCAATTATCATTATATGAAACTCCTGCAACAAAGGTTAAAAAATTGGCAAAGGCATAAAATAAGTTCAGTTATATACTTCAAAAATACAAAATTACATACTAAGGGAAAAAGATTAAGGTGGCACAGAGATTTGAAAATATGCATTAGGATACACTATATATAAAATACAGATCTGGTGTGATATATAACAATTTCTGAGTGACCACAGGAAAGATTAAATAATATGATTTATAGTTTGTAGAGATGTATAAATGGGCCTTGCTAGAACAAATAAAAAATAAAGTACTTTTCATCCAGAATCAGTCAAAATACAATGGAGCTTAATGTATCAGCACCTTTTTCTAACATCATAAATATTATCGAGACTGTAATACTGTCTTTTCACTTTTTTTGTTCCCAGAGACGAGTCTACTGCAAATTGTGAATATATTTTGTAAGAGAGATAATTTGATTTGCTAGAATGCAAGCTCATCCTAAATTGATGTCTTGCATTATAAAAGTCTAGCAGGTTTTTTTGGGGAACATTAGGTAGCCACTTATTAACAACAACAAAGTCTGTTTTCATTTTTTAAAAAACACGACCATTCAGAGAAATGTCAGAAAGAAAGATAAACATTTCTATATAAGACAGACATGTGCTAACCTGTGAAAGACAATTTGAGTAGTCAGCAAATCCCTACTGGCACAAACATGAGGAGACAATGGCCAGAAAAATTTGTCTGGTTTTCAGAATGTGTAACACTTCTCTTATCAGGGAAATAAAAGTGTCTCTCACTAAAATCTTAGCTGTCACATTAGCATTAAATCAGTGCCCGCTAGCAAGCATGGTAAAAGTTTGTTAAAGGTTTTAATTGTAAATACTATTTTTCTAAGAGCTTAAACAACACTGTAGAAAGAAGTGGCTCTTGGCTAAAATACGGTGTATTACATATCTGTTAGACAGTATGTCTTTAGGCACTTATTTTTTAATTCCTCTACTGAGATAGGTCCAAATCCTAATCTTGAAAAGCTAAGCTTAAGCTTAAAAAGTCACAAAGAAGTTGGAATAAAAAAGCACCAATAGGAAAAAAGTTAATGGAGTGCGATCCAAAATGAAGATGTATAGAAACAAGACGAGAGAATATGGAATATCTTTTAAAAAGAAAAGAGTGTAATTGCCTGGAAAATATGGACTAATGTACCAGATTAAACAGGAAGAATAATTTGCTATCTATCCAAACTAGTCCAAACCAGAAAAGTAGGAGTGAGCCTAAGCTGCACTTCCATTGGTGCTGCCAAATAAGCGGTTAGTAAAAATCACATTTAGTATGCCCCCAAAATATGCATGAAATACAATAAATTACATTGTTCCTAAAGACTGGTATTTTTTCAACAAGAAATTCAAATGCTGTTAAATTTTGTCATTGAACCTTTTAAACACTTTTGTCACCTCTGTAAACAGTCAGAAACGTAGAATTCATCCTTCACAAGAAAGGACAAAATAGTATTTTACATAAATAGTATATCATATATTTACTAAAATTTAAAACCAGAATGAAATATATAAACATTTTAGAAAACGTTAACCAGCTCTGTGTTAGTAATCTTAAACGTTAACGAGCTCTGTGTTAGTAATCTTATTTCTACAAGTATTTTGAATCAACATCTCCCTTTCATTTCAATCATAGCAGCTGGAGTTCAGAATCTCTGCAAATAGGGTTGTAAGTCACTAATAGTAACTGGAGCTAAATACTTTGGATCATTATTTATAAAAAAAAAGATTTCTAATGGCATGTTATGGAACAACATTATGGTAGACAGGACTGTTCTTAACTAAGTGTCACTAGTCTATAAGATAGAAGACTTCCACAGAGCCAAAGATCAGATCTAAGCAGAAAAGTGCTTGACGACACTGAAAGCTGGAAGGCATACAACAATAGCAAAAGTAGTACTGAGAACACGCTTATCTGGTTTACTTTAGAAAACCAAGCCTTCAACATGTAAACTTAAACATTATGTATTTGAGCATAACGATTTGATTTTGATCTATTTAAAGTATAATGCTGCAATCTCCTCTATACAGAAGCAGGAAGCTAGCTACTGGATGAATGAATTTTGCCTGAGAAAGGGAGAAGGATACTTCAACACTGGAAAGACAGAAAAGATTCTAATAAAAGTAGAGGACAAAAATTTCATTAACGCTTCACAAGTGACAACTGCTGAGTCCAGTAAGAAGCAATACTTGCAGTGAGTGTGCTGGTCTACTTTAATCCACCATATCAACAAACACTTTCAATATTTCTGAGTAATTAATACAAAATACATCTTGAATTTCTATGTATACATTTACATGACATAAAACCACAATAAAGACTAAGGAGGAGAATGAATTCCTTATTAATGCATCAATTGAAAAAAAGACATTTACAAAAGAAAGTAGGGAAATTCAGCATGTAGTGTACAAAAACATGTGTTTTCATCTTTTATTTTTCCGAAGTAACCAAAGAACTTTTTTTTAAATCTAGGGCCGTTCCAATTAGTTTCCGATTCTCTCTCTCATAAGGGTAACTATTTCATAACTGTTAAAATTGATTCTATTTTATCCACTATTCTATTCCAAAATTTAATTCATTTTAGTGTGAAAAATAAGTAAGAATACCTAGCATACATGTAATCTGTAAGGCTCAACAGTTTTAAAGGGAACACTAAGTCCATTATTTCCATTTTAGGAAGGGAAACAATACAGAAATGCAGAGGTTAAGTGATTTGCCCAAGGTCAAATATATCAGCAGAAGAGTAGTCAGAAGTTCATAGATTAGCTGACTTCTTATTAATTAGCATTACATTGACATATTTTATAAAACTACAGGTAAAGACTGCTTGCTGTGTAATAATGTATCCTAGTAACTCAGTGGGATAATTCACTTGAAGAAGAAAGGAAGTGATGAAAAAAATAATAGTAACAAATCGTTAGGATAAGATAGTATCACTCAAGAGTTATAAGACAATTCACAGATGAAACAGCTTATTGACTAGAGATGGTGCATTATCTCTCACCTAAAATTGCAAAGGTACTGAGAGCTAGAAGACGTAAAATGCAGTGAAAATAAATTTGAAAAAGTTAAATAGCAGATGTAAGAAACCACAGTCTGTGAGACTGATGTCCATATTGTGCAAGTTAGTATAAACTATAATAAAAAACTCAAGAGTGGACCTTGGATAAATATGCTATACTTTGGATGAGTAAGGATAGCTTTTGTAAAGGAAATTTTGGCTTTGCAGACCTACAGAAGTACTTTGAATTGTTGAACAGACACGTGAATGTGAGTGATTTGGTTACCTGGAGTTGCTTAGTTGGAGTCTACCTTGGATTTGCAAAAGGCTTTTGCTAAAGTTTCTCAACAAAGGCTATTAAAAAAATAAGGCTACTAAAAAAAGTAAGCAGGTAAGAAGGAAGGCATATAGAACTGATACTTTAAAGGCTAAGTAGTAGAGAGTTAAGAGGAAACATCCATTTCCTGCAATCGAGAGACAGTGCTGCTGGACTTTTGCAAGGACCTTTTCTGGGGTCTGTGCTGTTCAACATTCATAAATGACCTGGGAAAGGGGATGAGAGTTGGTGAGAAATGTTCCTGATCAGAGGTATTTGGGATAGTCAGGACAAGGACAAACAGTGTAGAATTCCAGAAACAACTTACAAGCTGAGTGACTAGGCAATACAATGGCAGATTAAATGCCCTGTAAATAAATGTAAAGTGATGCACAAGGGGGGGCGGGGGGCAGGCACGCGCAGGAATTTAACATTGCATATAACATGGTGGGCTTGGAGCTGACAATTACCATGGAGAAATGAGCCAATAGTTCCATAACTGTTCAATATCAGTATTCAGTAAGAAACTGAGAAGAAAAGCTGGGGGAATAATTTTGAAATACTAAGAACCTCTCATACTTTGAAAACCACATGTAGCATACAAAAGCCAAAAGGGGGTACAAAGATGATCAACAGCTTCTGTACAGGTAGCAGAGTAGGCTACTTCTCTTGAAAATAAGATCTCCAAAGAAGGATATAGATGAGGCTCACAAAGCATTGGTGGCAAAGAGGGAATGGATAGGCATTAACTGTTTTTCCAGCTCAATCAAATCCAATGCAATATAGATTCAAATGAAGCTAGAAGAAACCACATTGAAAAAAAAAAGAATAGTTCTTCATGCACAAAATGAACAGGGTAGTAGACCTGTGCAACTCATTGTCAAAGGACACTGTTCTAAGGTTTAAATAGGTTTATGGGAATAGAGTCATGGAGAAGAAAACCAACAAAATCTTAATCTTTAGAAACCATACACATCTGATGACATGTCTTTGGCTAAAAGTGTTGGAGGCTGGGGAATGTCTGGAAAAGTATCATGTAATTCTTATTCTTATGTTTCTCTGGGCATATATTTATAACCACTGCCCAGAGACAGGATGCTGGCCAGACAATTCTTACCCTAATCCAATATGGCCATTCTTCTTTTGCTACCTTTCCCCTACTCATTATTTTTACGTAGCTCCCTGAAGCGGTCATGGATGCCTTTGAGGCTCCTAATTGTGTTGATGTGTGATATATGGAAAATACTTGGTTCTCAGTTTTGGATTACTCTTGGAGGGTAGAAGGGAAGAACAATCATAAAATGTAGTTGTTGCAGTACTTCACTTATAAACACATGCCTCCTTTATTGGATAAGGTCTGAAATGTCAGAAATTTTTCATGTTTTTGGGATAGTAAGACATTTTTTGCATTATCATGGCCATGAAGTATCTTGCCTCAAATGCTAAGTTATAAGTGGATCAGTAGACAAGTGCAAACATGGAATCTCTCTGAAAAGTTAACAAGTCTCCCGATGTGAATTGCCCTTTGCCATTGCAGAATACCTCTTGGCAACAATCAGAATACCAATCAGATTAAACACAACTTGCTCTAAAGCTTTTCAAATGAAACAACATGGCTTTATAATAGCATTGAGTAGTAACACTTCATTTAATATGTACATTAATTATTGCTGAATTATAATGGAGTTCCTAAAAAGATGTATAACGTTCACATTAATACTAAACAAATTCATCACGATCAGTGTAATTACAATGAACACTAACTAAATTAATGGCAGTTAGACATGTTAGAAAAAGTGTCACCCATTTGCTTGACATGTTCTAAACGGAATATATTTTGGTACTGCATTTGTAAGAGTAATGTGAATAGTTTGAATAGTAGTGTGAAGCAGTGCGTTTAGCAAAGTTTTCTTTAGTATCGCTGAACAACTAATAATTTTATTGTATGTTGTTTTTATCTACGTATATATACACAAAATAGATGTATTATCTGAATTACAGAAAAGTAACAAAGCTTCAAACCAGTCTGATGTTTCTGTTTGTATTTAGTTCCACTGTATATACACATAAGTATAAAGTCCTAGACGCATAGTCAGAAAAATAGGTAGTCAGGAAATAGACTGGAAATATATGCTGCTGTGCCCCAGTTCTGCTCTCCAGTATTCATTCTGGTATGCACTCTACAGATCAGCCACATCAGAGACTTAGAATACAGCATTTCCAGGCAGAGCCTGATGCCAGGTGGTACGTTTAGCATGCTTCTGCATTTATATTTCTTGACCTGTTGGCCTAAGCCTTACATAAACTATTCTTGCCTATGGCAAAAGAAATCTGTCCTGGGGATTGTATCTGTAGCCACATGCCAGATGTCTCATGTGCTCTTATAGAGTATTAATTGTGCACCAGTTTTCAAGAAAGAATCCAGTTTTATCCATGAGATAAAATTTTAGCAGTTTCAGAAAAATGAAATGTGAAGCCTAATTCAACAGGAGAAACACTTTTATGTAAGAAGCAAACAAAGCAAAAGAAATAGAATTTCACATAACTCACAAAATTATGGAAATTTTATGTACAATTAGTATAATTGTATATTTAGTAGAAGAGTATAATTAGATGTTATATTACTAATAGGCAACTAAAATATTATCATACTCTTTCTTCCACTACTTTGATTCAGAGGTAACATCATCAACTGGATACCTTCTTTTGCATTCACATATCTAAACCAGCATAAACTGTAAAAATCATTCATCGCTTTGTCCAAAGAAGAGAAAATCAGTGGATTAGTAGGGCAAACGAGGACTGAAAATGCTGCCAGACACTTAACAAACCATCAAAACACAGCTTGATTCTTTGTTCACACAACAGAAGATACAAAGGAAAAAAGTAACATCCTTTAACTTTTCTTGTACTTTCTTGTATTGTATTTCAGAGGAAGATGAACTGTAGCCTTCTGGCAATCACTAATGCAGTGTTTGTATTCCACGTTGAGATTATCCACTTGGGTGCTGCACTGAAGCTGCCTGGGCTATTTTGACACTGCATCCAGATGCTCCTATTTTGCTTCAGTGACTCAGAGCAGAGCCAAAATGCCTTAAAGCAATGTTCAAAGGGGTAGGTCTTGATGAACAATTAAAGTACTCAGAAGAAGTGTTTCTAAACATCTCTGGTGCTGAAGTGACTTAAGTGGCCTCGGTGTGACATCCAAGCAGGGAATACACAATAGAAAGATTCAGCTCTACTATACATAGCTATGCTTCAGGTGGATGTGGATTTTGCCCCATTTTTATAGAAAAACTAAAAAAAAAGTAGGTACAAAAGAAAAAACTCCATGATTTTAATTGCAGTACACCAGTTCTACAAAGAGTAAACATTTGTCTGCTTCACATAAACCAAATTGAAAGGTCTAGTTAGAAATATTTTATTAAAAGTTGCACTTGTCGTATATTCCCACTTCCTCATTTGAGACCTAAATAATTCACTGTTTGATTAAGAACATAAAAACAGACTTTCTAATTATTTTTTGTGAATGAAGGGACATCTTGTAGAATCTAAGCATAATTTAAACAAAATAAATATCCGCGTACTTCAGTAGTCCATATCTAAAAACTTATCTTAATTCAAGCACTGAGCATTATTATTCCAATTGATAAATATTTATGGGATTGGAAAATCATTTTGCAAAGCATCATTCATTTAACTGGAGATTAACTATATCTACTAAATAATATAAAGACAGAGAAATACATAAGGCTCCAGCACAGGCTTGACTCAACAAGACAGAGAGGCCCTGAAGCAGAAAGCTAGAGGCACCTGATCATCTAATGCCAACTAAGCCAAACAATACTTTTTTAAAAACTTTCTTACTAATGAAGAATGCAGAGAATTGAAATTTCATATGTGCTCAACATAAATTTATTGTCAATAAAGCAGGCTTTATGGGTTTTTTTAAATATTTCATAGTTTTCATTCTTAAATTTTGCTTGCTTTTGAGAAAAATAAGCCAGGAGGAAAGGTTCCCACGTTTGCAAGAGCTTCAGTTTGGGGTTTGTTTTGGGGTTTTTTGGAAGTTCCCGAATATCAACTTTAGTCTTCTGATACCAGGTGAAGTAAGAAAACAATTTCAAGTGGCAAGTGTAGTTGAAGAAGATTTTACCTGAATAATGATAGCGCAAGCTTTAAGTTGGAGGAGACAGATTTGATACAGAATACATACTGTGTACCAGGAGGGAGTTAACTGTGGGAAATCCTGAAAGAGACATGCTGAGATAACTGAGGGGTGTCCTGAAAGAAATTTTCTAAACAAAAAAATCACTGCAAAAATTCACTTTATGATCCCTCCAGCACCTTCTCCTGCTCTGTTTCTGTTAACTTTGCATCTGGTTGCTGCTGCCAGTTAGTTCCTACTGTGCTGAATGGGCACTACAGAAGAAACACACCCCTATTTGTGAGCCTTGCTGATTTCACACAGGTTACAGGTTTCTTCAAACCCTGCATTCAGTGCAGAAGTTGTCCATGTACTAATGCTTCATATTTGTATTTGCTTTATAAGAATGGATAATCACTTTAAAGATTTATATCTTGGATACTTATTTTGTATAGTGCTAAATATGCTCTTTTCTTATTTTGTGAAATCCATATAAAGGAAGAGAATATTCTTAGATAAGAAACAACATACAGAACGTGTATAAGAATTATTACAAGTTTTTATTACCATTTTTCTTATATGCTCTTTAAATCTAAGGGGGTGGGAGTGGGAGGAGAGAAATAATGATCGATTATTTGCATTTTATGATTGTTTTCACTCTTGTAGTTCAGAAAACATTTTTTGGTTTTGTAAAACATTGGCTGAAATATCCTAATCTCTCCAGTATGGAAATTGGTTTTAGTTTTATGGACTAAGAAGGTCCAGCATTATCAAGAATGACAGATGCTTAGTTAAAAACAGAATGCAGGATGTTTTACTAGCAATGGTTTTTGCTTGAACAGTGAACTATAAGAATCCAACGTACTATATCCTTTTGCAAAAAAGTCAACAAACAACAAATTAAGAATTAGCAAATACAACTGACTCTTCCAGCAAGAATGTTGATTTCTTTGAGGATTCTGATTAGAAGGTCTTTCAGAAAAATGCTTTATCTTGGGAGAACTGACACACGAGAACAATTCAGCGTTCAAGTACGTTTCCTATTAGCATTTGATAAAAAAGCACCAGCAACACAACAGATCTGTTAGATATTTCATAAAAATCACACATTTAAAGTGAGAGCATCAGAGCTGCCTAAATACCTACTATGGTATAACCGCCACCCCAGCAGATCTGGATATCTAGGATACTAAATGTGCAGACTATTCCCTTCCCCCATGAAATGCACAGTGGATCTCTGTGAATATGTGTAACCAGAAAAGGAAAGGATTTCTTCATTTTTCCAGGTAAACTTCTGAAAGGAAGAGCTGAAGAAACCCAGTCATGAAGGTTTAGCAAGCTTGACTTTGTTCTTCAGATTGTGTCTTGATCTTTCTCTTATTTATCTCTCGGAGAAGGAAGTGCATTATGTTCTTGACCATTCGTTCACTGATATAAAGCAAATGATAGCTTGGGAAATCAAGATTACAAACAAGCTCTCTTTCTAGTTAGGGGATGGCACGCTACCATTCTTATTCCTTTACTGCACCCCTAAAGGAAGGGATAATCTTTCACTGAATTAAGACTCAGGAACTCTGGATTTCACAACTGGTTTATTTTGTTTTCACACAAACCTGCTGTGTGACTGGACAGATTTGCAATATTTAACAACTTGTTCTGTATCTGCAGACTATTATTGAGACATTTTCCTGCAAGTGGTCAATAGCTGACCTTTGCCTGAAAGATTTTGCTGGCTTTCCCTGCACCACCCCCCCCCAAAAAAAAAAAAAATTCACCTATACCTTATTTTGGCTTTTCCTCACATTCTTTGGCAATGTAAGCTGCAGAGAAAGACGACTCAGAATTCATAAACAGGCGGTGTTGTTTTTGTATTAATCTTTGTGTCTGAATTGAAATGAGCACTCTTGTGGCTAGCAAGTTCTACTAGACCTTCTTAATGAAAGCATGCTACTTTAGTACAGGTTCTTGAATTAAGAAGTGTTAGGAAATATGGAAGCATATGCAGCAGGGCTTTGTGTGTTACTTTTTCAGTTAGATCTTTCAACAAAAGGGGTATTGAAAAAATCTGTTATCTTCCCCCTCCTCCACCCCCACCCCCAAAATTTAACTAAAATTTTGCATTTACTGCCAAATAAAACCATACTTTGATTTCATTTGGGACTGACAGAAATATTTAGGAAATATTTAGGAAAAAAGTGTGGAGAAGAATTATGGTTCACCATTCCTAAAATTAGTCTTTTTGTCAAATCATTAATCTGTACACTTGCCAGAGACATAGGCAACTCTGCAGAAGCTATTTAAACACAAACCCAAAGAACTGAAAATTAAAGATTAGGTTTACACACTCTTTGTAAGTCATTCATGGAAGTAAAGAGAATCCCCCCCCCTCTCAATTCATTCAATAGCTCCGCGGTTAGGGCCTCATCTGATCTACAATGTGGGACAATCAGGTTCAAGACCCTCTTTGTCGGCACGTTCTTGAACCCACATTTTCACTTTCCCAGAAGAGTTCTTAAACCAGTGAGAAATATATAATTGGCTTCTCTCAATCCCCATGGAAAAAGCTGTTCTGCATGGATTATTTAAATACTGAGTCAAAGAGAGAGAATGACTCTTTGGTCTGGTGGTCAAAGCATTCACTTGGGAGGCACACAGACAGGTCAAAGTAGCAGTTCAAATAGCTCAGGTGAGAGCGTACCACTACAGAATATCCAGTGGCTAGGTGATTCCCCTGGAAAGCAGAAAATAAGGGTTTAAATCTCAGTCAGGGGGAAGGAGTTGAAACCTAGTCTCCTATATATAGGAGTTACTGCATTAAAAAATGTATGGTGAGTTCTTTGACTTTGGGGGGGTAGAGGTGAGTGGGTGGAGAGGGGAAGAGATGAAGAAGAGAAACAGTTGTCTCCTCCCTGCTAGTTTTGTGAATCTATTCCTTCTTCCAAAAAGAAAAAAGTCATTCCAAATTCAGTCTGAATTTTGAAAAACTTTAGATTGACAGGGTTTTTTTAAGTTTTAGCAATCTATTTATTAATCAGAAATGTATTCAGATATTTGATGTAAAAACACATTGTCCTCCATGCGGACTCAGATTAGACTGGCCATTAAAGATTGGATTAAATATTTTTGCATGTATAAAGCTGCCATGTATAAACCCTTCCCCCCCCCCCCTTTTTTTTTGTCTCTTTAGTTTGAACTTTCTTTTAATATGTGTATGTAATATACACTAATAACTCTTGTGGAGCTAGGATTGACTGCCGTTTAAGAACTATTTTACAAATTACATTCTCAGAACTCGTGGGGTGAGAGGGAGATATTACAGTAGAAGCTCTATTAAGTTAACATTTCAAATTGTGCAGGGTATATTCAGCATACTTTTTAGCACAAGAAAGGAATGGTCATGCTTTTTTTCTTTTTTCGGAGATCGTATCTGGACACAAAGAAGTCAGCATAGTTCATCTGGCAATATTAACTTTGAATTTCGATGATATCATGGTTGTAAGCCTCCTATTTTAAGGCAGTATCTTATATTTCATTTATTATATACTGCCTCCAAACACATCTGAGTCTGTTTTATGAGAAAATAAATCATTATACTGAAAAACAGAAAAGTATACCTGAATTTCTGACTACTTGCCATCAACACTGACCAGAGAATTCATTTGCTTTCCTGAAGATTAGATACAGATTTTTTGTTGTTTAAATTTGAACAAAGCATAATTCACTTACGGTATTTAAATCTTATTTTTCTTTCACTGTCACTATTTCACTCCTAAAACCTTCATGTTTTTCTGACAGCATTCAGAAGCTCCAGGGATATCAATGACAAGTTAACTGGATATAAATCTTTCAAACAGAAAGTGGGTTTCAACAGCAAAAAGCTGGTAAAGCTGAAAAGTTAAGCTAGAAATACAGCATGACTTTGGATAAAGGAACATTTTCAGCTTAATACAATTACTTCAATAATTTAATTTGCTGATTATATAAATGTTACATATTCAGAAATATTCATTCTTAGGCCACCGCTACACAATATCATTGCCTGCTGGTCTGCATCTCTATACAGCACACACAGTCACTCTTTAGTTCTTAACAAGAACATAAGAACATGCTGCTGCTTTCCTATAGCACTTATTTTTCCTTATTTTTTCAAAATATGAGTGCTTGCAAAAATGATATACTTTTCCATTTTGCCTGGTAATAACAAAGGCAAACTACAATTTTTGCAATCTAGCTTTTTGCCAATGAACATGCTTATTTGCATAAATTGTGCTTCTCATGGGAAGTCTAACTTTTTAAGTTTCCCATGTTCCATTCTACCCCCAACATTCCCCAAAAAAGTAAAACATCTTTTCCAGTTAAGGAAGTTAATGCATTTTTCAATTAAAATTTCTTGGGGGAGGGGGAAGAAAGTTTTAGCGTAGGAATGTCCTAATTTTCAACCAACGCCAGTAAAAATATAATCATCTTAATATAATTCTGCTTTGATGTGAATATTTAAGATCTGTAATGGAAAATGAAGAAGTATTGATAAACGGTGTATAATAGTCAAGTTTATGTTGTTTCTATCTCAGATATGTTCATAGCATAACTATTCAATGAAAAACAGTCGGTACTATGAGGAAGTTCATCCTCATAGGACTAACATGGAGCAGGTGTCAGTGTCGATAATAGTGGAATTTGTTACTTAGGTTTTATTGGTTATTGCAACAGGTCACTGACTACTGATAAACACATGGTGGTCTAGAGGTGCTTTCACATAAACAATAACCTGACACATTTGTAGAGTTTTGCCTTTCAATTATATAATAAATATTTCACAAAAGAAAAATATGGCCAAATGGGCTTCAATTATTTTTTGCACGTTATGGATTAAAGTGTAGAAAAAAAACCCCAAAACATTTCTTATGATGTTATTCAGCAATACTCATAAAATGAAAATATGTTAATGCATTCAACAGACAAGCAAACTGGAAAAAGATTCAGGTTTCACTGATTACTTTTGTAAAAAAATTCAGTTCAGAATTGTATTAGTTAAATTTACTGATGTAATTTTCCAAAAGCACTGTATGATTTTCCTAGCTGCTCACTACTGAATGATAATTCACCTTAACTTGCTTTAATTTCAGCATCACTGAGAAGAAAGCATTAATGGAAAACTCAATGCAGGCCAATGTAGCTTCCATCATAGAAAAGAAATTTTATCACTGAATCCTCTATGACCAGAATTGGGCACATGAAGGTTTCAGAAATAAAACAACAACAACAACAATCACATCTACAACACTGATGCAGACTATTTTCATCACATAACACAACATTGTATTGCTTTGTTGGTTTTTAACTTTGAAATAGAAAAGGACAAAGTAAAAATTTATGGCTCAGTATGACAATATGCATCCCTTTTTTGGTAGAAATTAGTTCAGAAACAATACAGTAATCCCTAGTGACTAAAAACAGTTAGAGAAAAAATAATTAAGAAGTCAAAGCTAATATAATAAGAAGTTTGGTTCTACACTGCACCATATTCTTGTCCAAAACTGTTCACTAATTTATAAAAAACCAGAAAAGTAAGTAAATTGTTTCTGGGTTATTGATCTCTTAATCTTGTATGTTAATTCAGGTAATGTATCACTACAACTAGCTTCCATTCAATTATTTTTATTTATGTACCATTAAACTCAATTTTCATTACTTCTGTTGCTGAGAAAAAAGAGGAAGAATCCACTGTACTTGGGTTGTCATCTCATTTCTAGTACTCATAAGGCCCTTTTTTCTTAGTGAAGAGAGAATCTTTCACAATCTTTAATGTCAGTTTTTATTTCCTTAATTAGGAGTTTCTATCAGGACCTTTTCAGTGAACTCTTCACATTTTAATATACTTCTGCTTCACTACTCTAGCTGATTGTTTCGGAGTTTGTGCAGAACACATTCCTGATCTGCAAGAAAGCTGCTTTCAAGGTCTTTCATATTCTGCCGTAATCCCCTGGTAATTACAAAGGCTCTCTTTGCAACAATAAGCAAGTCTGAGAGGAGTTCTATGGCTCTGCATCACACGTTAAATTGTACTTGGACATTTCAGCTAAATTTGCTTCCCTTGAGCCTCAAACTTGCATACAAAATCTGTGAGATGCCAAAATACAAGAACTGAAAGGTTATGATGACGGCAACTGTGTCTATACAAAGCATTGATTAAATGAAATACAAAACACAGCTTGGATAAAGGCTTTACTTTAGGAGCAGTTAAGTCCTCATTAGAAAAGCAAAGTTGACAGAGCTTAAAAACGCTTATTTTATGGCTGATAACCATTAATCATCTTTACTGATTTTTTTCTCCCCTAGGATTTTAACAGTGCTTTTGAATGTTCCGCTGTAATTACTGATACTTTTAAAATTTTTAGTTTTATTTTTTAGGGAAAAATGTGTCTTCCTGTCAAAGAGAAAGCTCTTGCCAGATTTGTGACTTAGCTGCAGCTACTACTTCAGGTATATGACCCACGAGCTATCAGAAGTCACCCTTCCAATTATTGTACATACATAAAGGAAAAAGGTAGAATACATATCTTCACAAATACAAAATCCTCTTTGTTCTATTATCTTTTTCCTTCTTTGAGTTTCCTCTATCTATTGTTTGTTGATCATGAACCTACTTGTGTGGTTTTTTTGATCTTCAAAAGGCTACACCAGGTTCCATCTATAACTCAAAACTAAAATTATAAGGGTCCAGAATACAGTAAACCACTCCCATATCCCTGATCTCGCCTTGGTCTAAAAAGCTTTAAAAAAAGAAACTGCTTTATGCAGTTTGCTGCCAATATAACTGGTCTAAACTATGTCAAATAATGTTGTGGGATGAGAATACTCTAGAGTAAAAATGGTCTGATAATGATTCCTACTTTTGAGAGGACATCCATAATGTTAAGATCAATTTTGTTTAAAAGGTTGCGATACTAATTTCTGATGCTGCGGCAGTATGTAAGATGCCTTCCGTTACCTGTTACCTTAAGTTTTCCAGCTAAATAAGTTCTGTGTTTTTCACCTTGTAGAGGAATATTCCCTACAAACAACAGGGGAAGCCAGTATCTATTGGCAAAAATGAAACGAGACTAGGGAACTGTGCAAATGATTTTCCACATATTTCATCCGTGAGCTACAGCTAAAAGAAAATCAAATGAACTTTTTTTTTCCTCATTTCTTTCATTGACATGCTAAACTTTAACACAGATACCACTCACAGAAACAAGGAGAAAAAGATACCACTGTGTTCCCCACTTTTTGCTTAACAAAAAAGTTCACGGTTCTTCAAACAATCATCAATTATATGGAAATCTCACCTTTACATTTCAGCTCTACCTGAAAGGTATTTAACCCCTATTTCCCAGAAACTCTCTTAACTATAATGCTATAGGGAGTTTGTTGAGAAGTATGTTTCTGCCTCTCCTGATGAAACTTTTTACTACTTTTAATAAATATTCATATACTCAATGAGCCAGAGACAGTGAAAATGATTCTATTCCCTGTTTGTTGAAGCAATTTACATGGGAAACCCAAGTTCTAATTACTATACTAATGAATATTTATATATTGCATACAAAGTGGAAATATATCAACAAAGAAAATGTCTGAAGGTGTTATGATTAAGGCACTTGCAGGAAAGGAGAGGAGATGCAGGTTCAAGTGAGATTTGCCTTCCCCTTCGACACGTGAGCTGATTATTATGATAGCTTGAAAAAAGCAATGAAAAATTGAATGAAACAGGCCCGATTCACTTCTGTGAATTCAGTTCATAAAAGCAGTTCAGATTTTGTTATTTTCACCTAAATTTACTGTTTTTAAATTAACTGTAATCACATATTTATGGCCAGTACATTCAACTAGACACACCTTCCAAACTGGTAACAAGTTCCCATACTATCGTTCGAAAGAATTTCTGTTTCTGAAAACAACTGTAGGTAAAAGCTATTAAGAGATGTGCACATTTTAATTTGATAACGTTATATTAGCAGGTGCCACCTTCAGGTTCTCTCTCCACTCATAGTCACTGTAAATCTATTTTAAACAAAGAAAGGTCTCAGCAGACAAATACTACATTGCTTAATGCTTTGTTCGTCATGAGCTACCTCCTATTCTCTAGCACCCTGGAAGCCAGTGCAGACTAAAGCGCAATGGTACAAGGCACTTTGTAAAGTGCTACTTAATAGATAAAACAAACATAACGTGGTAACGTATGGCTGTTTCAGTATAGCCTCTGCAGAATGCATCATAATACTTTAGTAAGAATACAATATGATCAATCAGGGATGACAATAATTAAGCCTGTATCAGAAAAAGGGAACTTCCCCTTCCTCATAAAGCATGAATGGAAAACGGTAAGAGTTAGGGAGTAGAAATGAGGAACGAATATGACTCCTCTATGAATAATTAAATGATTGCCAACAGGCTGTATATTCTAATAGTGAAGGTGCATGCATTTGCTTCCTTTAATAAAGCACCTATTAGGGATGACTTTTTTTTTAGTCGTCTTCTAATCCATTTGCTAATAAAGTACCATTTAAAGCCTTGATAAAATTCCTAGTAATGGCTGCAAACATATTACATTATACGTTTTATGCACATGCATTTTATGTCTAAATATTTTGATAGTATTTTCCTCTGGATTCTCCTTCATCATCCTCACTCAGAACTTGAAGATACTCACCAGAAAATTTAAAACAAACAAAAAAACCAACCCACCCCCAAGTCAGGAAGACCTGACTGGGTACAAAACACAGAAACTCTGTGTTCAGAGAAGCCTTTACCAGTACATAAGCACTTTTTCCTGAACTTGGTATAGAAAAACGGGAATGGAAAATCGCCTCACAAAGTACAATAGAAATGGTAAAACTAAATTAGCACAGAAAGAAACCACAGGACGAATTCCTGTAACTGATCAAAAGTGACACTTAAATGCTGGGGGGAAAAAAAAGAAGCCCCAAAGGAACTTGAACACTTTATAAAGATTTTGTAGTAGAATATTCCAGTTTTCTTTATTACAGCGTTACCCTGTGTTGTGTCTCTTGAGTAAAGGCAAATGACCAACAATCCCTACAAACAACTCATTGAGAAAAGAAATGTGGGAATTTTGGAACAAAAATTCTAGGATTTGTGTACTAGTTCCCAGAAATACACAAAATTGTGCCTGTTTGCTACACATACGTTGCTTAACTGACAAAAGTTGGTACCACATCCAGTGTTGAAAGTACTATAGCAAAGATTACCTTATTAAATCCATGAGTTTTTTAAAATAAAGTTTCTGTGGTAGCTAACTGTAACAGTTTCACATTAGTTTAAATGTATGCCATGCAGCTGGGTCTTTAGCAGTAGCAATAACCTGTAGCAACAGCAACAGTCTGCAGTAGAAACACAGTTTTTCCCACCGCAAGTTGTGATTCTAGAAAGCTGATCCTACTTGTGAAGATTTATTCAATTGTATTCTTTTTTGGGGAAAAAAAAAAATTAGATTATGTTGTATTAGGGATTTTTTTATTTTTTATTTGCAAATGAGTTTTAGACTGTACTACAGACAAGTACAGAAAGATTATTGTACCGTTTAGGGAACACTTGTCTTCATGTGGATTGGATTCATGTAGTCAAATGGTTTGTTAGTAGAGGTTAGGTAATACTTCATATTATGAAAATGTTAATTTTTAGATTAGAGATCATGATTATTAGGCAGGTTTTTGAAGCATGGCATTCTAAGGGAGATTAAAAAAGGAGAAATCCAAGAAGAAACTCCCTATACAAACTTCCCTTTCTAGCAATGGAAATAAACACTTTTTTAAACTTCAGTTGCATGGAAATCACACTATTAGGATGGGGAAAATATCAAATATTTCCCTAAATAGCTCTTCTTGTACCTCACTGGAGCCCAGCATATTGTGACTAAAATAAATTAGTCTGGGGATGTTGTATATACTTAAAAAGCTTGTTCAGTTTCAAATTGTATGTATATTTATCATAATTATTTACAGCAGCTAAATTTTCAGCTTAACATCTATTTCAGATAAAAAAAATACCTGGCATAATTCCTCGCAATGGTATTTTGTGCACATGCTTTAAATTTTCTCTGGTTTTAAAGAGAGATAATTTTCAAAGAATGCATTTACTAAAGGAAAAAAAAGGGAAATTATGGGACAAAAATGCATGAAAAAATACTGTGTATAGTATTGTAGCAGCTCTTCATCTGATAAAATTCTCTCCTACAGTCATCCACAGATTTCAGACTGGATATGAAGCTAGATAGAATCATTAGATATTCCTTGGACATCGACTTTATATTTCACAGAAATAAATCCTCTACCCATTAAAAACAATATTGAAGGTTTCAGTAACTCCAATTTTATCAGGATTTCAGATATAGCTTATTAGTAAGAACAGAAATTAATAATTCTCTTGAAAAGAATTGATTATTGAATTATATATTTTTCTATTGTGCATATAATCAGCTTTGTATCTCAGTGAAAAGTTAGAAAAAGTAACTGATGCTACATTGGATGGGGGAACCTTACATATGGTTCCTGTAGTTTAATTTGTACTGATACTAGAACACAGTGGATTATTTTTTTTTCAAAGTAATTTTCCCTATCTCTTCCCATCTTTTACTTCCTCCCCGCGCCCCTCCAGTTAATTTCTATTCTTCTAAACTGGTTAAATGGTTGTATGCTCTCTATATTTATTTTCTGTATGTTCACATATCCCAGAAAACTGTATTACCTGTCTGCCACACTAAAAAGGTAAAATCAATAACAATCTGGTAATTTTTGCCCATTATTGTCCTATTAAAATTCAGCAATTATCTTTCACAAAATGATTAATGAATTCTAGTCTTTCAACTCAAATGCTTAAAAAAGGAAAAAAAAAAACCCTTCTAAAATTATAATATATTTATTTTCTCTTCAAGTATTGTACTAAGTGGTGTCTCTTGTGGTCTAGTTATTGGTAAGAGACAAAAAGGTCAGGCTCTTACAATCTAAACAGTTATGTGTAAAATGAAATAACTCTGTTTATACACACAACATATAAATACAATCCCTACTTAAGTTATATTCACATTATACCTACACATAGCGACTCCTGCACTCATATGTAAAGATCTGTCTGGAAAAGCATACAAATTGCTACTTTATTTATTTCTATCACAGTGTCTGTGATGTTATTTCTAATTTTCTTTGCTCCTGTGAAGCAGCATACTGAACTCTTAAGGGAAAAGAAAACATACAAATGCTATTACAGTACACATTTCTAAGCAGCAGGAAGTCTGTAGTAAGTGTCAGAGATTGATCAGGATTTTATTGCACATATAAACAGCCACTATCAGATGTACTGTGCCAAAGGGTCGTGTATGCATCATCCATGCTGTATGTTTAACCACCTCAGATTTTCAGAAAGGAAACAGCGAGCTTAAATTACTAAAAAAACCCTGAAATTATTGAAATCTTTTCATTGCAAGAATAAATACCAGAATAAAAACAGAAATCATACTTCTTTCCAAAGGGAATGGAATGGCGAGCTGAATATATGAAAATATACGTAAACTGTTAAAACTAAGTGCATTTATACAAACATTAAAAATACACACGTGTATCCCTACCTAGCTGCATGTATGCCATAGATTTCAGACATGCACCATAGAGTTCAAGGGTATGTTTTTAACCATTAAAATGTATGAGCAGGTTGCTAGCAAGAGTTCTGGAGAAGCGTTTCATTTACAGACTGCCAAAATTGTATGAAAGGTCCTGGAAACTTTCAGAATTTACACTGGAGTTATTGTATATATATCTTGGTTATTTTGTATTCAGTACAGATATTAATTGATTAATAATCACTTAAAGTATGAAAGCACTGACTTCATACGAATGAGGTACACTTCTAAATTACAATAATAAACTCCTTAGTCTAGAATATCACCATTTCTGAGATCAGCTAGTGATCTTGAACTAAAAAAAGGCCACTGCATGTTGCCAGACTTGTATGAAGTCACTTCTTTTTACAGAAGAGCTTTACTGCAAAAAAGAAGGAATTTAGAGTAGCTATAGAATCCTATTAAGATACTGTGAATTGAAAGGATATGGATATAGCAATTCCGCTACATTTTCAACAAAACAAAGTCCTTTGAGTCATAGTTTTCTTTTCCCTCAACTCATTTAAACATGGAATGGCATTTGAAAGAGTATCACACATGCATTGGCTATTGCAAACACATACTTTTGAGACTGTCTCACAAATCATGTGAGAATTTGTCTTTTTGACAGAGTGTTTGTCACTGACAATTACCTTGATGCCTATCCAATATTCACAATACCACTAACGTCAACATGCATACCCTAAAGTGTACGGGTTAAGGAAGAATCGTAAGACATTAATCATATGATTACAGATGTCTTTCAACTACATGTAAAACCTAAGGATTTGGTGAATTTGATCCCAATTAGACAGGAAAACAATAATAAACATGCACAGTCTGCTGTTCAGTAACACAGAAAATGCCTCAGTGCTTAATAAAATTGTAACAAGTTTGTTTTCAAATAAATTATGGACACCAGTCATAACGATGTTTTGGCTAAACAGCTTTTTAAGCATAAGAACTATTTTTAAAAGAATGTCTTTAAATATTAGGCTTGTCATTATGAATATGATTAGGTAATGTAGAGAAGATATATATTTTTGCCAACCTCTGCGACTGTTTTTTACTACATATAAGCAACCTCAACTTATGACTTAAGTCTCAAATTACATCAACCAGTTTTCAATCTTTATTCACAGTAGACTAGGTTTGAGGGTTTGATTTTTTTTCTTAAAAACTCTCCTTTACACAAAAAAAGTAGAAATATTCTTAATTCGGTGTCAATACCGTCTTTTAAAGGTACTGGGGATCAGCATACTTGTTTTAGATTGCATAAACTTTGCTTGTTCTTTTTGGAGAAAAGAACTTGCCTGACTAGGAGAAAGTAAAAAACAAGCAAACAATGTCAGATAGTGGAGTTCTGCTGTATAAAAAGATTTTAATTATGAAAATGCCACATAGTTATCTTTCCTCAAATATTCTCAAGGCTCTAAAATCTTTCTCAAAATACTCATTAGTGAATTCAGAGATAAGGATATTCATAAAAGAGTTAAAGTCGAAAGAAGCATTACCTTCCAGCAACTATTTTTCCCTACTGTGGTAAACAGACAACATAAATTTAACCAAACCAAATATTCAATAGACAGGTTTTAAAAATGATAGCCTTCTCTGCTTGAAGCATGTTCATAACCCCATTAATATGAATGAAAGTTAACCATGCACAGGAGGAAAAGAATACATTTGCTGTATGTATACTTGCTCTTCGGAATCTTTGAATATTTCATTTTAATAAACATATTTTAGGAAGATGTCTAGTTTATCAGAACAAAGGCTTTGGTTTCTGTTTTAAAATTACTGAGGCGCAAGATAAGACCAGAAAAGTTCACCCGGCCATGTATATTTTACTGCAAACATGTCATTTTAGACATCTTTCAAAGATGTTTCTGGATCTGAAAAGCAATCCTGCTGAGGTATTGTTTGCCACTGTTCATTGACATATTCATGTAATGTAAAATCAATCAAAACCAAAAAGCACTTAAATATAAACCCAAAACTGAACTGAAAAAGCTACCTACTTGATATGAAAAGATGAGGTTGCATCATTTTGTTTTTCTAGAACTTCTGTGTTTAGAAAGTTGAGTGACCAAATTTATGTTATAATTATGTAAAGATTTAAACTACTACAGCAGTATCAGTTTATAGATTTAACTCATACATTTGGGAACTCTTCTATTTGGATAGAGGAATAAGTGAAGCTACTAATGAAGAGTAGATGTAGGTAACAGCAAGGCAGTAGTGTGAACGTGAGTATTACAGCTAAACTTCCTGAAGGGTGACATGGGAGAGATTTACTCTTTCACAAAAGGGATGACTTTCAGGTTCCTAAATATCTTTCATAACCTAAGGATTACAAAAGCCTCTATGTATTTTCAAAATGATACTTTTACTTGACACCTTTTAAAATTTTACATCAACTACATAAACAACTTTTATCAAAATGGAAATGACAGAATCATGGAATACTGGAGGTTGGAAGGAGGAAGGGAAGTGTGGCGGTCCTCTGGTCGAGCCTTCCTACACAATGCAGAGACAACTTAGGTCAGGTTGCTCAGGACACCTTGTGAGCAACCACTCAACTGGGTTCTGAGTATCTCCAAGGATAAAAATTTAACAGCCTCTCTGGACAGCCTGCTGCAATGCTTAACCATCATCACTGTGAAACTGTTTTCCCTAATATTTAGTAGGAATTTGCCTTGTTGAAAGCTGTGGTTGTTGCCTCTCATCCTTTTATGATTCAGAAGATACTCTGAGAACAGCCTGGGTCCATCTTGTCTATATGTGCTTATTAGGTAGATGGAGACAGCAGTAAGAATCCCCGCTTAGCATGATCATGCTATGTAAATGGAAAGTGTGAGTAAAGACAAATCTATCATTTTGTTATACATGCCAATTTGATATGTCTAAATTAAGCATTCAGATATTTTTGCATCCAAATCTTTGCTATAATTGTGACTAATATTTTTGAACAGTCACCCACATCAGCATTTAAAATAACATGCAGAATTTGTAAAATATGTATACAGTTGTAATTCTGATGTTAGACAAGGAGGATGATATTTAAAGCAAATATTAGAATTAGAAAAAATACATACAAAAGTGCAAAGCAGTAAATGATTCAGAACATTTGCAGTGGGGGAACACCTGAAACTTTGTAGCTATCATATCAAAGTTGTATATAAATTTTTATTTTGTTACTTTCTTTTTAAATATTGCTAGCAGATCAAATTCAACAATATTTTGGCAGCCTAAAATTACACTCTTTTGACCTTGACATTACTATTCAACAGCACTGATGAAAGAATGACAGGTTCTCCATCCTACTGGGTGATCTTGCAAGCTTTTACCTTCATGACTATGGAGTTTCTGTCAAATACGCTTCCAGCTGAATGATCGCATTCTTTTGAATTATGAAGTGGCTGAAAACTGTGCTAATTGGGTCCATATTGATGTCACTCAAAGATTAAGTAGCCTTAATACTCTTCAAAGTTATATAAATACTTGTAATTTTACTGCATGTTAGCTGTAGCATATATTTGGCTTGAATGAATCATTTGCAATACCTAGAGAACACACGTGAATCATTACTTGAAAATTTTTAGTAGTTTTAATGTGTTAAAATTACAAGTAAGAATAAAATTTGTAAAAGTACAGAAAAACCCAATTAAATACAAATAAAAAAATGCATTGATTAGAAAAAACATCCATAAGCTCCTAAGTGTAGTGCTACGTAATTTAGTAGAATTAGAAATCAGAATGACAGATGGAAATAATGAACTGTAAAGCACTATTCACTTATAGGGAATCTGGGTTCTGGACAAGGATTATACTGTTCTTGAGTACACTGAAGAATTACTCTATGATAGTCTCATTTAAGCCATTACTCCTAACTTTAGTGAGCTGTATTACCAGCTCTTAGAGTTAAGAACAATAAAGTTCAACAGAGGAGCATCCGGTTGTGCCATGGACACCTTCAGTCTTTCAAAGCTCAGCAATCTGCTTCAACTACTCAGAACCTGAATTATAAGTTATTGCCAAATCCATGGGAATGGTTATATAAAGAATTATTCTGTCGCATCCATGGATAACATAACCTTTGATAATGAAACAAAGTTTCAAAAGGATAAAATGACCAAATGTATCATTTCTGAAATTATACTTTGCTGTAAGAATTAGCATCTCAGCCATTCTCTAGTTTGCCCCTGTAATTTACCCAACTTTTGACAGAGACTGTAAAATTCTTAAAGATACAACTTTCCTGCTTCAATTGCTTAGATGATGTTTAGCCATTTAGACCAGGCATTTTCAGCATTTTGTTCCTTTCATACGTTAAATGGAATTCCCTATTTCTCCTTCCTCTGCTTTGTGTACAGTCCTGGGCTAGTAACTGGAATATCCCACAGTATAGGTGATATCTGTGTCATTTCCTTTTCTCTTTATCCTGAAAACTAAATATGACTTCTATTACATAGCTTAACACGGTTCTGATTTTAAATATTTGCATTTTTAAAAAAATGACATAACATACATATCTTGGGATATAACAGAAAGCATGACACATACATGATTTATTTTTCCATACTGCATCTGAGAACAGTTTAATCTCTATGGTTGATAGAGACTGAAGATCCTACAGTGCTCATTAAAGTGTATGAATTTGTAGAGTGTATACACACAAGCAGTTTTAGTCAATTCTGCTCAACTGGCTTAGTCATACCAAATACCTTACTCCAAAACAATCAAGTTAAAATTGCCCTTCTGTTGTACTTTTGTATGCTTATGCTCCTCCATGACTTTTGCTTTATACAGTACAACAATTTTGCATTTTTTGATCACTTTGGTTTGCATGCAGGAAGTTATTAGGACCCATGCTAGTTCTATGCCCATTTTAGATTACCGGTTGGGTATTCAGAAATCAATCTCAAGTATCTGACGTTACATCATATCTCTTTACATTGTAAGAATAAGTAACTTTTTTACTTTTTTTCTGCAATGTTTTTACGTAACTTGTTAGATAATTTTACATAATTTTCCAGTTTAAACCCTAGAAGGTGAAGAAAAAGTACATTTTCTTTTTGTGCAGCCTGGTTTCAATCAAAATAGTATTGCTTTGTCTGTTAATTCATTAGTGGCATAACCGATCTGCTGGCCAAAAAGTTAGGGCGGAAAACTTTTCATATTTGTGAAAGGGAAGAGAACAAACTAGTGAGAAAGATCAAATATTAAATATTCCTGTATCATGCAGGGAGATTCTCCTGCATCTAAATAGTTATCAGCATCTCAAGAGTTATCAGCATCTAAAGGATAGAACAAGACTGGAAGTTTTGTTTGTGTTCTCTAAAAAATGACAAAATTGTGGGAGAGAAGGCAGAAATAAAAGAGCTGAAAAGTCAGCTTGGCTCTTCTAGCTCATTTCTAGGACAGTGAATACAACGGTGATTCCATTTGTTCACTTTCTTAAAAAAATTATCACCATTTAATAGTTACATTGGGAAACAGATCCAACAGTACAATTAGGGGTGCGTTAACACCTGCATCCCTAGTCTTGTAGACACCTGACTACAGATGCAATCCAAAAGCTTAGCAAGGTACCTCTGTTCACTTGCAAAAGGGAAAGCCATACACTTTTGGACAGAATACAACAGAACAGCATGCAGAGTGAAGAGAGGAAGAGGTACTTGAAGAAGAGCCACTGAGAACTAGCCCAGAGGGTAGTTCTGGGGACAGAGGTCATCCGCGACTCCTGCTTAACAGTATTATTCAGGATTTTAGGGAGACACATTCGACCACTCGGGATCTAATCTCTCAAATGCTTGCAGACCTGCACTCTCATCTTCTAAAGGACTGAACAGGGCTTATTTTCCTCATTTACAATGTGGGTACTTTTAGTTGAGGTGCTGACCTTTAGAATAGCAGCTAGAGCATTACTCTAAGTGGAAGAGAAAATTCAAACCCTTGCTGTAACTGAAAGGCTTAAATCCACAGATTCTATCTCCTTGGAGGGCATCATATCCACGTTTTCAGATGGTTAGGGACAGATTTACGGTTAATTGAGAAACAGAAGAGGAAAAAACCTACTAAGATCCCAGTTGAAATGTTCCATTGGGTGACACTCCTACCGCAAGACAACTAGCCTTCCCAAGACCTTGAAGAGTCACTATACCAGCATGAACGAAAAACCCTAAGACATCTCATGCTCCATTGGCTGTGCAGAATCCAAGCATAGAGTCTGTCTGAACACTGTTTAATGTAACACAGATAGGTAGCCCACAGCTCAGAATCTACGACTTTCCACACAGAAGGTACCTGATTCTATGCCAGAGAAGCTTGTAAATAATAATTGTCAGGCAATAGCAATCTAGGAGTTTTCAATACATAAACGCTAGATTTAGACTCCTGTAGTCCACCTAAACTCTTGTTTAGGTAACAAAATAGGATCTCTATGTCTTGCTTTTAAAATCCATTCTTAGATACAGCACCTGACTCCCAACATCACTAACGCTCTAAAGGTTAACTCTGTATAGCTCACTTCAATTAATAACATGTTCTTCCTATCATAGACACATCTCTTTTTCTGTACAATCAGCAGCTTTCGGCTTTTTCCACATTATCTCTATAAGACAGCTTGATAACTTGATAATTTGTTAATGACATAATTGCTTCTTATAAAATCTATCAAGTCTACTAAGGTCTAATTGTTACTCTCTGCAGCTGATTTTGAAACTGAACTCAAAAGATTTTATTGATTATGGGAAGAGAGCCAGATGTTGTTCCCATTGAAACTGTGGGTGGAAAAGACACTGATGAAAACCTAACTCATCTGATACAATATGCCAATAGCTTATTTTATAGAGAGTCTTTTCTAACAATAAATCCAAACGCAAGTTTTATTTGAATGTAAACAATTAAACATGCTAAAATGCCTGAGGTTAATTAGTTTTGTGACTTTATTGTGATTTTTTTTTTTAAGCTAAACATATAATTAAGAAGAAAACAGCAAAATATCCACTAAAATTGTACAAATCACTTGAAACTGGTTTGAAATGTCAAAATAAATTTCAGCGTTAACTTGTCTATGCTTATACAAAGGAAAAAGTTTACTTATTCTAGTAGCAGCTAGTTTATATTTCTCATTTTTCTGATAGGATATAGTATCTAAGTGCCTCACTCCAGTTAACGTATCATATAGTACCATGCTATATTCAGCTAATGTCCAGCCACAGCAGGACTTGACATTATGAACTACATTTTTCATCTCTACAGCTAATGATGAGCTCCCTTACAATCCTTACTCCCTTTAAGTAGTATAAATGATAAGATTATTCGTTCAAAATCTTATTAGTAGTAGCCTTTAGAATAAAATCACATTGTAATTACTGCTGCATTCAAAGGCTTGCTTTTTTTTTTAATCCTTTTTAATCAAAAAAAGAGAAACAAAAAAAACCCCACAGGCTTTTATGAGTAGTAGCAATTACATTTTGAAGTAAAATAACAGACACTGCCAAAGTTTCATAGTACAAAGTTGAATCATGATATACCTTCAATAATTCTGTAGCAAGAGTCTGCTAGAGTGGATACAACCAGAATTTGAGTAACCAGAAACAAATGCTATAGAATGTTTCCTTTTAGAGGATTTGAACTCAAATTACTGTAGTTCAAAATCAGCTGTATTCTTAAAATAAAGGGAGACTATAAATCTTCTTCACAACGTAGTTTTGTCTCAATATAATGTATTTATAAACTATTCACAGATATATAAAGGAATCTGATTCTGAACAGTATTTTGGCAACTAAAATAATACTGAGATTTCAAGTGCCCGCAGGTAACACTGACCTAGGGTTTTTTTAGGCAAACCTTAATTTGCTATTCACACTCAGTTGCTTTAAATGCACCACTGTGGAACAAAACCTAATATGATCCAGAAAGAACGTAATACATCCTGATTCTCATTAGTATCTTGTTGGGTTTCCAAAGGAGAAAACTTAAATTTTAAATAGATTTGTCAGTTATTGGAATGAATAATTGCAAGGCTGTATTAAGTGTTGACTATGAACATTGTCTGGACAACAAACAAGCGGCAAAATGAAGGAGAGGAATACGGACCTAGGATCCATTCATGGTCAAAGGTAACTCTGAACCTCT
Organism: Aptenodytes patagonicus; assembly: GCF_965638725.1. NCBI lineage: Eukaryota > Metazoa > Chordata > Aves > Sphenisciformes > Spheniscidae > Aptenodytes > Aptenodytes patagonicus. Next base: position 39,087,355 of record NC_134952.1, read on the forward strand.
GGTGCAGTCTCCAAGTTAAAACATTTCCTACTCATTAGCTCTTGAAGACTCTTTACTCAACCTGGAGACTTTTCACCCTCTTAACTTCTAATCATCCATTGTAGAACAAATCTGGATTCTTGATCCTGCACTTTGATAGTACCAGATGCAGAACGCCAGCTATTGCCGTACCTACTCAAACATTTATTGGATGTGTCCTGAAGTGCTTTAAAAAACCCTACATTTCCTATGCCTACATATTGCAAAGCTTCTTTAAAAGTTTGAACTACAAAAACATCTAGAACTTGCAACTGATTACATTTATGGAAAGGTGAAAAAAAAATCTTAGCTTATAAAGCCAAAAAGTGTTATTATAAGTGTCTCATCTGACTTCAAGCACAAGCTATGGAATTTACTCTGCGCTTCCTGCACTAATACCATGCCTTCTAGGAAATCTTTCAAAATGACAGCTCGTATTGGTTACAGGACTCAGTGTTGTTTGTACCACATTCCTTGGTAATCTGCTAGAGTAGTTCCACCTTTAAAACAACGTTACATTTCTCAACATGACTAGTTAAACCAATTTATTTTGTCAACATAGCCAAATATTTTGGCTCAGGGGGCAACATAAGCATTACATTGGAAACTGGTCTTCAGACTGTTAGTTCTCACTGACACTCAGGTTTTTCCTGGGCAGTGACTTCAGCTTATTGTCCTTCCACCCTATGCATATCTTTTTGCCTTGGTTATACTTGAATCTTAATAACAATGAGATTTTTCTCAAATTTTAACAGAAATAAGGACAACGATACAGCAAAATTTTGCTGCTCTAATGAGCTCTGAACTGTGACTTAGGTTTGTCAAGCTGCAGCTGCTGCTGTCCTTAATATCTCAGCATTTTGATGCCTCCTAGTAAATTCTTTACAGTTACAGAGAAGTATGAGCCAAATTCTCCTAGCACAAAATTTCTTATAGCTCAATGCAGTTTGGAACTGGGTCTACTGGGTATTATCAACCTACAACAAACAAAACCCAGTTACACTCAAAGATTTACAGAATAAGTTTAATTTTATTTTATGTTTATACAAAAGAGAGAATGGTATTTCTGGATGATTTCTGGATTATGGAGGAGGCATTTCTCTTTTCAAGTTGAACAAAAAAATGATAAACACTAATCCATATTCCAATGAAGTAAATAAATTTATAACTCACAATTCCTGTGCTGTCACCTCCTCGACTCTATGCTAGGAGTCCTGGGCATTTATTTGCTGTCATGACAACATATCTTGAGCATTACTGAAATATATGGCTTTATCTCTTAGCAGATTATGAAACTACCACAAATAAAAAGACAACATTTTTGTTGTTGTTCATAAAATCAGAAAGAAGTGAATTTAACTTGTGTTACAGAAAACCTTTTGAATGAAACTCAAGGAAGACCTCATGAGTACCAGCACTGTGTCTTAATCACAGGATAGCAATAAAATCGAATATTGAAGAGGAAGAAGTTTCTTCCATAGGCAAACAATCCTTCATCTGTGCATTCAGACCTTGAAATTCCATCCTATAACTTATTTTTTTTAAAGAAAGGAAGAAAGGCCAAACCAAACTAGAAAATACTCACACAACAGAAAAACTAGGGGGTTCCCTGCAGTGATGTAAAGACACAAGGTTCGTATTTCTCATGTTACTTAAGCTGCTCTTCATTTCAGTCATTCCTTCCTGACTTATAGCTACCTCCAGGGTCTGCAAGACTCTCCTTAGGCTAATGAGCATTGTAAGTCCAGCTGTTCTTTGCAAAGCATCTACCTTTTCACCCCCTCCCAGCAAAAGGGCTAGAAAAATCAACCATGTTTTTCCCAACTATTAGTTTATTTTCTGCTTTTGTTTAAATGCTTGCAATCTCTTGGTTCCACCCCAATTTTATTAGTGGTACAAGGTCTTCATAAGCAAAAGTTGTCATTGATATAAAATGAGGTGAGTAGTGATTAAGGCTAAGTGGATCTGTTAATTCAGCAACACTTTAGAATGACTGAACATGAATAAAATGGTAAATTGCAATTACATTTCCAAGACAGTACATATGAAATCCATATTAATACCACATTAGTTCATCATGACTAACATTATTATAGCTAATACTAAACGATAAAATAATGACTACCTACTTATAGAATTACCATTTCTAATCTTCCTCCTAGAAGGAATATAATTATGCTTCTCTAGAAAGAATGCAAAGTTTTTCCTTTTTAAGTGATTATTTAGGCACAAAATATGGTTTTCAGCTGACTCAGCATGCATAGCCTCCTGTATGATTTTCTGAGGTAAACAGCATAGTTAGATGAGCAAGAGATTTACTTATTGAAATTTTGAGGAAATAATTGTGGTTTAGTTTTAATTTAGAAAGAAGTATTTACGTTCCATTCTAATATTTAGGAAATAAAAATGAACATGAGCAAAACTAACTCCATAGATATGATTTATCTTTTAAGTAGAATAGATTTAGCATTTTTCATGGTCTTCATTTCTCCCATGTACGATACAGTGTAGAACAGCAACATTTGTACTATTTCAGTGCCTAAAAGTTCTAACAAACCCCAAACAAACTGATGCAGAGTTAAGACAGCAATTAAACATACGAACAACAGAGGCTAACAGACCACATCCGGGGACACTGGCCTTCCACATACTTAAAACTTTAGGTTTGGTTTCAAAATTACATCTGTAAAAGGATGAAAGTGAATGTAGGGGTTTTTGAGCCCTAAGGCCTGTGTCTTAACCATTGAATTGGCTTTCTATAACGTTTACATGTTTTACATCACAGAACTGAGTGTCTCATGTGAGTGATGGCTTTAGCAGAAAGATTTTTGTAGTAATAACCCATGACCAAAATGAAACTATGGGTAAAAGAGAAAGGGAAACATAGAAAAGCTACATGACTTTCCATCAAGTGGGACGCTGCAGTAAAGCTCTGAGTGCTTTTGAAAGGCCTGACTCAGAGGTGGTTTTCATAGAAGCATTTGGGAGACTATAATTTTGTGTAATTTCTGAGGGAATTAGTAGTGTGATTAAGAAGGAGAGAGAAAACACGAAAGTAAAACGTAAATTTAAAACAAGGCACAACTTTTGTCTGAGAAAATTGTTAATCTACAAATTAAAAATTACAACAATGTAGCAATCAATCTGTCAATATGACAACCAGCAGTTTCAGCTAGTTTATTTTTCATACTAAAGTAGAGATGCCTTTAAATTGTTAAAAGGAAAAATTACCTGAGCCTCGCACAACAGTCAATGATTGTGATTTGCTATGTCTTTATATGATATTTTGTTATCATGACATATTTGGGTCAGGAACATTGAGGAACACAGGCTGCTGTTTGGTAAACAATTTAAACTAATCCAGTCTTTAAAGTTCCACAGGGTCCACAGTATTTGAGAGAGGAATTAACAGCATGGCTGACCCTTTCTTGAACCTGCATGCCCTTTCAGTCAACTGTCAAGGTACAAATAAGTTAGGTATGGAGCTTCTGTTACCAGCCTGTATGACTTGTTTTTTTCTGTGCGGTGTCAGGGAAAAAGCTAGAGTCAGCATGTGAATTGTTCACTCTCCACCTGAAGCCAAGGAAGCTTCAAACTCCCGAGACAAGAGGCTTGTTTCTTATGAGGGCCTCACATTTGAAGAGCAAAACTTTTTTAAATTTATTTTGAACACTGTAAAACAAAGGAGTGTTAAAAGCTTTCTACTAAACCTGCTGGGAAGAGGCCTACTGCACAAGACAAAAATGCAATTAGTTACATTCAAATTAGCGTAGATTTTATACCTCGATATATATGTCTACATATACATTTTAAAATATGATAGGATATGATCATTAGTCAAAGCTAGTTCCTGTTAAAACAATATAGGGAATCAAATGAATGCTAAAACACAGAAACAAGTATTTTAGTAGATAATTTTGTAACTCTTCTTGCAAAAATTTAAAACAGTGGAAAAAAGGACTAACAGTGAGAGGACATTTGTATTTGGACAAAGAGATGCTCTCAAGGCAATGTGTCATTTAAAGCTCTTGACACGTTTTCACTCTTCTGAACAGTGAAAAGCTCTCAGGTGGAGAAAACACGGGAAATTTTTCTTCAGGTTGTCTTGACTTTGCTAGTTTTCCTGAATCACTGTGTAGATGAAAGACTTCAGCAACTGCTGTTACAGTAACTAAACAATAACAACTGCTGTCAAGCGTTTCAGGAGATATACCGGGAACTGGAATGAACCTACCCACCCATACACCCATAACAAATTCACATTCACTTGTTAATTAGAAGGTACAAAGAGAAAGGTGTTGCTCTGCTTCCTCCAGAAGAATTAATATCAGCTCACTAGGAGGCAAATACCTTGAAAGCGTAACCCACTCCTCTGCCACGCTGCCAGACTTCTGCTGGGGACTCAAAACACTACGTGAGCCTTACTAGCCTTACTAGTTATCCTTTAGTGCATTCTGGCTTTCAGGAGCTGTAGTGTTAATACTACCGATTTTATCCAGGCTTTTCTAAGAAAGTCGAATGGCCTTGAAAACTGTTGTGCTCTCAGATCAGTGATAAATACTCACAGCACATACTTTACTTACGTCAGCATTCACTTCACAATTTTTCCAATTATCTGTTACAAAGAAGTATCCTTTAGTGAATACCTACTGTATGAACTATTTTGTTAGTACTTTCACTTTATTTTGACAACTGAAAAAAAAGACCTAAATAATGTAATGAAAATGAGTATAATGTTTCATTAGTTGAAATACAGGTACTAAACTGATTTTAGAAAACAAAATGACAGACCCAAATGTTTACATTGAGAATTGTGTTTTCTATTCCATCCGCTTCCACAATTCATCTCTTGTGAATCAAAAAGAATTACGGAACACAGTGTAAAATACAGAAAGTTTCTGCACTCATTTTTCTTTGGCTATTTCCTGCCATCTTAAGAATAAATCACTGATCCTTTAATCTCCTTTAACCTTTTCTCACCTGCAATTAAGCCACAAGTTTTACTGATTCTGAGTAGGCTGTTCGCTTACTCAATATAATAGTTAAACGCTCAGTCAGAGCTACCGGCTTTGCACCACAGCTATCTGAGATTTTAAAACGAGGGTCTCAAGTTCTTGCTAGGTTGTGCTCAAAGCCTATGTACACATACAGCCTTTGTGAATGCCCAGGAGACAGTTGCCAAGTAAACTTTGCATAGACTTCAACTAGGCATTTTAATTAGTTTTCAATTGACATGATAGCGAAGGCAGATGCCCACAAGAACTGGAAAAAGATGAAAGAAAATACAAAGACACAAAGTTAAAATGGTCAAAAGCAAATGTGAAGGCAGTTTATGCAGAGCATGGGATAATAAGCGAAAGAAACCATTTTTTGAGCTGTTAAAATGTTGAAAGATGCAAAGGAGCCTGTAATGAAGCAATTTAATAGTACCAGTGGGAAAACTGTAATTCTACCTTTGTACAGTACTGTGGAATTAGAAGACAGAATGAGCAAGTACTAAAGAGATGAGTTCTGATGAAATTAATTTACTCACAGACAGTCCATATTGCTCTCTCATCCACAAGAGTGCACATGTACAGCCTCGTCAAAGATTAACAAAAATGGTCGTGAAAAAAATCTAAATAGAAGAGGTCCTCAAACTTGTATTAATTATAATCAAAGTGCATTTATAAAATCTTTTCCTCTCACTACCACGTCTCAAAGACAAAAGGAATTACAGCGCTTCAGAATGACAAACATTAACCAGACTCTCTAACGGGACTCTTAACAGGAAAGAACAAGTGCTAGCCATTCTCAAATGTTACAGACAAGCCAGGTGGCATTATACATATAATGGATGTTTATAGTGTATTGACAATGGAATACAAAGATACTAAAGTATGATTTTTGCTCTGTTCCTTCTTCCATTTATTGATTAGTAGCTAAACAGTTAATAAATTTTGTTTGTCAGTAGTTACTCACTGTGAATATAAGTTAGAAAATAATGAAAACAAAAGAAATGCGTATTTCAGTTTAGTCACTAGAAGAACTGATTTTTCCAGCCAAAACAAAAATCCTTATTAAATGTATCTGTACAAAGACCCAGTGAATAAACAGACATAATTTGGTAATAAAGGCAAAATCTACATATGGGATGCAAATTCGTTCTAACAATGAAAGTGCTCAACATCTGAATGCAGACAGAAATCTTGCAAATGATTGTATTCTTTCTAACTGGTTGAACCAAGTATCTATAAAACGGACTATCAGTGAACTTGGACTCAGATCCTCAAACATATGTGGGTAGGAGTTTGGTGACTAAATACCTTGCAGGAGCAGGCGGCCTCCATGTGCAATATCTAAATAAAAGTAGAAAGGGAAGGCTGATTTGTTTTTCACAGATCTGTCATCACTTTACTCCCAACCGGCTGCATAACGAAGTATATGAGACTTCCTTATTCACAGACCCTTCAAGTTTAGTCAAATAGGATGATTACTGATCTATCAGCTGTCAGAAAGAAAAATAACTAGGAGAGACCTGTTTGCTCTTTAAAAATAGTTTTCTTTCCAGAAGAGTGTACAAACTGTATTTTACATCCCTGAGATTAGAAGCATTGAATAAAAAAGAAAGCATACTGTATTTTAAATGTGTTACTACTGTTACAAGGAAAAAAATCTACTAGAACTGTGGCTACTGTATTAAGTTGAGCACACCAGCTGGCCAAGAGCAATGCTTGCTGTATAGGTAAGGCCATTTGTGCTTTTGGTAGAATTTGTGTTGGTCAGTTAAGTTAAAAAAAAAAGGAAAAAAAGGCCACAAGTTAAAAGGAAAAGAAAAAAACAAGCAACAAACCAGCCAAAAAAAGAAACAAAAGTGGAAGGAAGAAACAAGCTTTCATTGCAGATGTGGTTCTTGCCATTTTGATGGTTAAGAATGAAACAACAACAAAGCTTGCAATGTTAATTATTGACTCTTCTTGAGAGGTAGTCACAGTGAACTTTAAATTATAAATGGTCTGTATAATTTGAAGGAGGAGATGAATAAGGGGTTTGCAGAGGATGTTAAAAAAAAAAACCCAGATGCAGCACTTTGGCAAGCAAAACAGCTAAGGATGCTCTATTTGATCAAAGTGGGAAAAACACTTATGCCAAACTGTCTGCTTTGTTTATAGTTATTGCCATTCTCTCACATCATCTGCCTCTTTGCATTATCGTACTGTCTACATTTTTTACTTACTGTTGAATGAACAGTGAATCAGCATCCAGTGTATTTTTCTGAGAGATTTATTTAAATCTATTGAACTTTCTAACATTTTGCTTAGAGCAACTACTATAATCTCTTTATGAATGCTAGTTCCTTTACTCATAACTAGAAGTGGACAGCATATAAAGAATAACAAAACTATGAGCTATGAAAAGGATTATGAGAATTCCACATCAAAGTGGACACAAACCCCTGTTATTACGCTGTAAAAAAAAAAAAAAAAAGGTATTTCTGTCTTTTGGGCAAGGAGAAATAACTTTTCCACCACATAATAAATTCATTAGCCTTCCTGACCTCATCATTCCCACCTTAAGTTAGCTATAGCACCAAAGAAAAGAACATGTTTGACAGCCATATTTTCAAATTCAGCTTGTTAAGTCATAGTTATTACATTATCAGTTTGAAATTTATTGCTTGAGCACCACCTCGTGGAAATTGCTATAACTGCAAAATCTTCTTGAAATTTACCCATATGCATAGAATCGTAGAATAGTTTGGGTTGGAAGGGACCTTTAAAGGTCATCTAGTCCAACCCCCCTGCCCTGGGCAGGGACATCTTCAACTAGATCAGGTTGCTCAAAGTCCCGTCCAACCTGACCTGGAATGTTGCCAGGGATGGGGCATCCACCACCTCTCTGGGCAACTTGTGCCAGTGTTTCACCACCCTCAGCGTAAAAAATTTCTTCCTTCTATCTAGTCTGAATCTACCCTATTTTAGTTGAAAACCATTCCCCCTTGTCCTATTGCTACAGGCCCTGCTCAAAAGTCTGTCCCCCATCTTTCTTATAAGCCCCCTTTTAAGTATTGAAAGGCCGCAATAAGGTCTCCCCTCAGCCTTCTCTTCTCCAGGCATATATATGCCCAAAAAGGGCAACAGCGATATGTAAGCAAATAGCAATTTGTTATATTAATTTTAAATAACATTGAGATAATAAATATGAATATAAATATTTAGTTACAAACAGCACTTTCTCTGAATATATCTATTTTTTAAATACACAATTATACATTTTATGTCATTCTTTCATGAGAAATTTTCTGCTCTAAATGGCCAGGGTACATATTACTTACTCATTTTTCCAGGTAATCCTAATTACTATAACCAAATAAGTTTTACAGAGTTATTTAATGTTGTCATGTTGATTGCACACATCAATATGCCTTGTATTTTTATTACAGATAACTAGTCATCCTCTTCTCTAGTTATTTTGACAATAGCCCCTGCACATTTAAAATAAGGGCAACTCACAAATTATAATGTATTCCAGAATTTTTGGAGCTTTTATTTCTTTCTTTTATTAATTGTTTAAAATATTTGGACCTCAAACAGTCCAGAACTTACTATTGAAATAACTATGTCACCCATTCATGACATACTAGGACAACTGCACATCTGACATATAGCAGTTTTTAAAGCTCAGGATGAAACAAACTGGAGCCAAAAATAAAACACTTAGAACAAGAGGGCTATACTGATACAGAGTGTGACCTCTTTCAGGATATATTTAAAAAATAGAAAAAATATCTCCCGTTTGAACCAATACAAAATAACCATTTTATATGCAAAGGAAGCCAATTGCAATCAAAGAATTAACACCCATGCCTTATTTTACTAACTTTGCAATGCAGTGATATGTTTTTCTTAGAAGCTATTAAATTCAGTGGTTATGCATTTTCTAAGAAACCCCCGAAACAATTTGGCTTCTAAAGAGTAAAGGCAGCTAATAGATTTAAGTTTAAGCTTTTTCAATTTGCTTTCAACCACTGTTTGTATCTCACTTAAACCCAAAACTTGATTAATTGAGGTTGAGCCTTAGGAGTGTGACAGTCAGTCCTTCCAAAAGGACTGGTCATCGGTAGCATAAACAGCTAACTTCTAAGTGGGTTTTTTTTATCACAGGCTTTAAGACAGCTTTTGATAAATACCTGTACTGGTTTTGGCTTGGATAGAGTCAAATTTCTTCCTAGTAGCTAGTATGGGGCTGTGTTTTGGATTTGTGCTGGAAACAGTGTTGATAACCCAGGGATGTTTTCGTTACTGCTGAGCAGTGCTTACACAGAGTCAAGGCCTTTTCTGCTTCTCACACCACCCCACCAGCGAGCAGGCTGGGGGTGCACGAGAAGCTGGGAGGGGACACAGCCGGGACAGCTGACCCCAACTGACCAAAGGGATATCCTACACGGTATGACATCATGCTCAGGAATAAAACTAGGGGGAAGGTTAGTGGGGGGGCTGCTGCTCAGGGTCTGGCTGGGCATCGGTCGCTTGGTGGTGAGTAATTGTTTTCATTTGCACCACTTGTCTTTTCTTGGGTTTTATTTTTCTCTCTTATTTTTTCCCTCTTTTCCTTACCATTTTTTATTATTATTACTATTATTTCTTTTTAATTATTAAACTGTTCTTATCTCAACCCATGAGTTTTCTCACTTTTACCCTTCTGATTCTCTCCCCCATCCCACCGGGGCGAGCAGTGGGCGAGCGGCTGCGTGGTGCTTAGTTGCCAGCTGGGGTTAAACCACGACAATACCTCTAAGATGCTCCCTGTATTTGTAATAAAGCAACCACTAAAATAATTAAGTGCTTTATGCACATTAAATATGGAATATATATGTTGCTCAAGAACATGTTAAGAGTTAAGTGTTTGTAATATAACAGATTTTCTTTGCTAATTGTCAATAATAAACTCTTACATATCAGTTCAGTTAGGCTTATGCAAAACCAGCTTATTTTCTCCCCGGGTATGCTACTGAAAATGCACAAGAAATACAACAGTCTTTCTATCAATACAAATCAATATAAATATCAAGTATTTAATACAAATCCATGAAACTTTTCAATGTAATTAAATTAAACAATCGTACATTAGCCCATTAAAATGATCTTAAAATGGTTATATTCATTATTACAAAAGAAAATAAGGAAGACAAATAGCCCAGCTAAATATTCAAGGCAGATAATCAAATAGATAATACCTCAATTGGTCCATGTTTTGTAACTTCTGCTGCCAGCTCTCCCACCGTGTTCTAGCTGTCTTTCGTGAAAGATATATGTAGGTATCTGACCACCCTCACCTCCCTTATCACTCCTTGATTATTTACTAATAATCATCCTAGTCCCCTTTGAAATCAAGTGAAGCATTAGTGAAGTAATTTGGAATCAATTTATAAAAGGAAGAATCAACAGGACAGATAAATATAATTTTACAGCACTGCTGACGAAGTCATAACACGAGGAAAGACAGAAGCCACTGTTACTGGCTTTGCAGCTATCCGCATGCTGATCAAACTCGTATGTCAGACGTTCTAACCACCAGATCAAAGACGCTATTATTAAAGGTTTTTGAATAAAGCACTTTTAAAACATCTTCCAACTTCCAGAAAGTGTAGTTATAGGCAATAAACAACACATAGCCACTGTTAAATTAGTTCAGTAAGCAACAGCTTAAGTGCAAAGTCATGAGAATGTATTTTGTGGTTTAGGTTTACGCCACCTAACTTTCCAGGCTTTATTCCATGTGGATGGATTATATCTTCTGTAAAACATTTCCCTAAGCCATTTAGGCTTTAAAACGAATCAAGTCATAAAACTGCTGGTCAGCAACTTCCTTTAAAGTTAGTTTCAAATACTTTTTAAAGCATAAACTGTGTTTGGGGAAAAGAAGAAAAAACTATTAGAAACTGGTTTGTCCGTGTCCACAACCACACAGTGTTGTCATATATTAAATCAAATTTGAAGCTTCTTTCAATTTTGCTTCTTTTCTTTCTCAACAATAGACAAAAAACCTGACTTTCCTTAAAGGCTAGACAGTACCCATTAAAGGGTACTGGATGAAGTGCAAAGTGACCTAGAAACACTGGTATCAGTGACCTTCCCTGAACATGTGGCAAATGTTGTTTTCCTTTGTTCTGAAAGGACAAACACACTTCCAGGCACTTTCCGCAGACTTTCAGTTGTTCTGGGTGAGTGTCACGTCTTTTGATTCCACACTGCACCTCGTGTGAGCAGATTGCCCCCGCATGGTAACAGGTAGGCTCAGAGTCACATTAAGGATTGCGAGATTTTATTTCATAGCTTTTTCCTGAATTTGCGCAGACGGAGACTGCCTTTTGATCCATGTGTAAATGGCCAATGGAGTTTAATATTCAAAGCTGGCTTCATGTGACACCTGTCATAGCACTTTGTTTGATAACACTGGCTAGGGAAATTGTTTCTGATCAACCTAGCTGTTCTATGGCTTCAAAGGTCATATAGACTCAGGACAAGGCTACACTACTTGAATTTTGTGAGCTTTTAAAGCACAGATGCTGCTTCATGTTCTTTCAGACCACTGACAAGTTTTACTTATTTCTATTTTCAGGCTGAGAGAAAAGGGTGCTTTTTGAGTCTTCTCACCTTCAACAAGAAATAGATTCGAGCATGCAGGAATATACTGCATGCCTGCTACGTTATTTGCTACAAACTACATAAGCATCACACAACTTTATGGAAAAATTTATTTTATCCACCACCATCTAATCAGCATCCACCAGCGTTGCGATAAACTTGCTACGCACGGCCTGTTTATCAGAACACACACGCTGTTGTAACTGCTAAATATAGATAATTAATTTATTTAGCATCATTTCTAAAGGTATCTGTCATAGTTTCTCGTTTCTACTGGAGAAGAAAGAGTTTTCTAGATTAGTAGAAATTATTATGTGGCGATAGAGTATGGTCAGCTACAAATAATATAATTCAGGGCTAATATCTTTTTCGTTTTAGTCTCTATCTCATATATAGATTTGGAGACATACCCCTAAGCAAATGCCAGTTCTGGGTGTCTACCTAGCTGCAGTGACCTTTAGTTCTGCTGTTAGTTCAAGCAAATACTTGAAACTGAATGATGCTTATTGTTATTAAAGACAAATCTTTATACATGAAGTAAGGGCTGGTTGTAACAGATACAGCACTGACTCCTGCTGGATTGAACAATCATGAAACATTTTATCACCCATGCCGTTTTGCATTCATCGAGAATCAAGTATGTGGATCCAGATCAGTGCTACAGAAATCATTAGCAAACCTGTAATTAAGTGCAGCTTCTGTTGGTAACTCAAAGCTACTAGGAGCTAAATAGCCATGTAAATTTTATTTCCAATCAGATAGTGTTTGGATTGCACAAGAAATTTATAAAGTCCTAATATTATGACATCTATCTGACCTTTAGTAAAAGGTTCTGTTTTCCAGTTTTACAAGCAATAAATTCACTCAAACAGCTATGCAGAATAAGATCTTAACATTTTTATGTTTTTAAACCTCAGCTGAGAAAAGTAGGTGGTACCAGTGCAAAAATAATTTCTATAAAATCCAAACAGCTCAAATTGAAGAGAAGGCTGCTGATTCTTCTTTCAGTGCCTGATGAATTTTTAAAAGAAAAAAACCTGGTTGCATTAGAGTTTCAACACGTTATTCTCTTCAAGACTTCACTTTCAAATCAAATAGTTATGTTACACGCCTTTACATGCTTATTGCTGCAGATACTTTAATAGGCTTGCTCACTTTCTTTTTTCTTGGTCCCATACAAATTTTCCCAAAGTAATGATTAGATGGATATTTCCCATCATGCTAAAAAATCATTTAGCCCACAACGTTAGACATTAAGGAAGTTTTATTGCTGTAATGTCTTCACGCAGCTCATATCCTCCTGCTCACATTTGAATGAGCTTGCAACTTTAACCATCTGAGAACGCCACTGCAAATAAACTATATACTACTTAGACCTTCTTCAGTCTTTGATTATCCCTATGTATTCGAGAAAGAGCCCAGGATTCCCATCTCCTATAAAAAGAAGGTGAAAAACTGGCTCTAGGTGTAGTTGTGACCACTGCCCTAGTTTTGTTTTCACACTTTGTTCAGGACTGTCTAAGAGCATTTCCAACTAGACTTTGCTGGCAAATAGGTTCCTCATCTTGATGCATGTAAATTGCTAAATAGCAGTATTTTGAGGCCAATCTCCATGTCACGTCTAACAGGAGTTCTTTGCCTGAAATAGTAAAGAAACTACACTATTCTTACCAGTTTATGATCAGAAAACATTCCTTTAAAATTATGATGTAAAAATATGTTATACCCTGTTTTGACAGGGCTAATAAATGGCAAGAGGACAAAGCCAGAGGAAATCAGCCACTTTCACAGTGACACTATTTTGTACTTTTTTCTCTGGCGCCATGACATATGAACTACTCTATAACTTTGAAAAGGAACAGTATGTCTTGAAGGGTCCCTGACACATTTCCCTTTCCTTAGCAAGACGAAGCCTTTTTATGCACAAGTACTAATTCAGTAAGCTGAAACTTAAGATGATCCTCTTTGAGTGCAGCTGTCATCCAGTCTAAACTCTGTAGCATCATCTTATTTTAAACAAGCATATTCTAGCTGCAAACGCATTATGATTTATCCAAAATTGTATTGAACTGATGCAACCTGACACCTTCACAGTCTATCAACTAGTGCCCTAATGTCAGGATTTAGACAGATGAGCAAGAAAGATCAGTAACCTTATTAACGGGTGCTAAGGAGCAGAGAGTTCTATGTTTCACTGTATAGGGCTTACAAATATTTGCAACCTTATGATGCTAATAAGAAATAAAAGCACTGGGACAATGCTAAGATGAGCAAAAATTGCCTTCCAGCTTAGCTAAAAATAAATAAAAGAAGGTAGGGTAACAAGTGCTAATGTGAACCAAAATCATATGTTTCATTGTGTGTGCAAACAGCTTGCACTCATAGGAATTTTTTCAAAATCTACCATAGATTTAAAGAGATTTTTCCCAGTCAGTTATTTACTAGAATTAAATTAGTATAAACTGTACCAATGTAAGCATCAGAATGAAGTGTGTGTCCATTCACAATACAGTGCTGGAGGTAAACTGAACAGAAACACATATTTTATAAAATTATGCGCCTGAGTTGTGTTTATAAGATACATATATACATCACCAAACAGTAACTTTACAATTAAAATTCAGTCCTTCCTATTTAAGAAAAAAGTGTTGCCTTTTGAGATAATCCATCTTACTATGAATAATAATTGAATTTCATTGTCCTTGTCTAGAAGCTAGCTGCATTGCAAGTTTGCAGCTGCCTGACACTTCTGCTGGAGGAATGCATACTCCATATAATGACAAAATATACAAAATATTTAGACACAATAGGATGACAAAAGTCACAAAATACAGTTCCTAGACATGTTTCAAGAGTGCTCCATCTATGCATAAGAAATTAATTAGCAGCGTACCAGCAAATAGTGCTTATGAGTATGTATATATTCCATATTTATTGTAGTAATATTACTTATCACCAAGGGAAATTACACCGTGATGAACATCTGTTTTACATAGGGAGCCACTAAGATCTGCATTTATCTGTCCCAGGTTTCTTCTCAGGATAAAAAAAAACTGTTTGAAGAGACAATACCTTAACCCCTTTTAGTAAGCTCCACGTAAAAGAGCTTCTTTAAATATTTTTAGGAGACACACAGAAGTTCCCTGGAAGTTACACCCATAGAAAGAAGCCAAAGAACTGAACCAGTAAGGTTCTCACCTTACTGATATTCAGTTTTATTGACTAGCAGTAAGTAAAGTTTGGAAGCAAACAAACTTCAATGCAAAGGTGTGGGTTTTTTTCTTAACGTCACCTTTTCCCTTTGTGGAAAAGCCTTCTGAAATTAAGCCCTACCAAAGCCTTAATGCTAGACAAAATTATTTTATTTGTCTTTATTAGGAAAAATTAGTGAAAGATTAGCATATTTTGTTTATAACGGTCATTTTCTCTTTTCTTCCCCTTCTGTTTTTCAAGAAATGCTGGCAGAGAAGATTATAATAATTTTAAATATGATCATTTTAAAACTGGGTCTGCATCATTGCCACCTCTAGGCTAACAGCGCTTAATATAATTGGAATATCTAAAAACTACAGCGGTAGCAGAATACTAATAGACAATGAACAACGATCTTTTACTGCAGCAGCTTAATTTTTAATAACTTTTCATACAAAAAGATGCATTTTTGAGATTTTATATATTTTCAATATAGCTACAAATGGACTGTAGCTTTGAGAAAAATTCAGTTGTGAAATAGAAAAATAAAAAATACTTTTTACACAAATAATTCAAAGACAAGTCATAACAAGCTAAGGCGCAACTGGACACTTTCTTGGTTATAATATATATTTAATTACTCATGAAGTATCCAAAAGTACACATTTCTCTCCTCTCCCGAGTAGCTGCTCTACTCGTAGCTAGACAGCAGGTTTTGTTAGAAATCACCCCATCAAACAATCTAAAAGCACATGCTGAATTTATGCTCTGTAAACTACTAATGAATAAAATCTACTTCATTGTCTAGCCACTCTGGCAAACTATATTCCTTTGCCAAGTATTGATGTTAGTAGTATAAAAAAACCCCATACTTTAGCTGTTTCAAAGTATTAGCAGGGCTTTTGGGGTCTTTTTTTTTTTTTTTTTTTTTGGAGTCTCTCTTCCTGTTCACTGGTTTATAAAATTGAAATAAAGGGCTATATAGTGTTTTCTTCCACATGTCGAAGTGCAAAAATTGCACTATATCTTGCACAATTACTTTTCCTCTTAAATAAATACTTAGAAATTGTCTAGGTTTTACATCTTACATACATTGAGAAGCTGCAGGGCTGCCAGAAGTTTATCAGCTGATAAATCATGTATGTGTATATTGTCAGTAGATTCCTTTAATTTGTTAGTTCTTTCATTGAGTACATTACAAAAAGAGAAAGAAACCGCTTGCAAAGTATGGGCATTTTCCAGAAGCATGGGCTTAAAACAAAGTCACGTAAGATCAAGGACCCAGGGCATTTCAACCAAGTTGAAATCAGCACAGCATCCGTCACCTGCCCTGTACTCCTCACAGGATATGGTCAGGTCGATGGGCGCGGCAAATACAGGTTTGCCCTCAGCTCCCGTAATCATTAAAAATGCTACTGCCAGTTTTCATTTTTTAAAACTATGATACTTTTGGTGTTGTTTCTTCACATTGCAACTCCCCCAATCACTGTAATCTATACACAAAACCCATTAAAAGGAGAGGCATACTTCTAGACTGACAATCAAAAAATTATCCATGTCACAAGTACGAGGAAATGTCTGTATGTTAGAATAATTCCATCTCTGGTAGCCAACCAAATCTGGAATGGAGATTCATGGGGAAAACAAAATCAGCCTGCCAAATTTCAAAGTTGGTGCATGATGGCCTTTTAAAAAAATGCAATAATATTTAAAAACGGTCTAGCGGATTAACATGGATGTAGGGGCTTTTTATAACAAGAAAGTAGGAATCAGACTAAAGATTTTTGTATCATTTTAAATAGGTAGCTATTCAATTAAATCATGACTTTTTTTAGTGCTTACAGAATATTCAAGATAACCATAAGACTATATTACTAACCATTATGTTACAAAAAAGAACAAATACAAATGGAGTTGCACTTATTTCTAAGAGGGACAAAGGTTTGGAAAAGAATCAGTAGTACCTTGCTACAACAATCAAAATGTAAATATTCATTAATGTTTTATTTTTGTTTGAACTAAAGCCCTCTTAAGGCATCTATGTCAAATTAATGAAATAATTTTGAAGCTTGATTAAATGACAATTCTATTTTTTGTAGATATAATAAGGATAGATACAATTCAAGTTTTGCAGTTTTTTTCAGGTTTTTTTTAATATTCTCTGGTGCAGATATTAAAATCCCAGTAGAAGGGCTCATGGTATTATAGGTTAGGGTTATGTAAACCTAGGTTTAGGTTAACCTACATTCTAGGTTAAAGAAAAAACAAACCTTTGATACATTTTCATGGCTTCTGCTTGCTACATATAGTTTAGAAACTGTTCAGTCAAACTAATTGCACTAGTAACTGGGTGGATCAGCGGCAATACGCAAGCAATTTATAAAATAATGACCAAGACTGTCCAGGCACCTGATGCATTTACATAAAACATAATACTTAAGGAAACAGCAATGCTATCTTTTAGTGAAGGAAAATGGCTGGTTATGATGAAAATAGAGAACACTACTGTGTTCTCATGATCTTAGTGTGCTTATATTCCTGAAACTAAAACAAGTATTTCTATAGACTATCACAAAAAGTCAATCCCTGCAGAAGTAGACAAGTATTAATGCCCCCCCCTCCACACACACATACTTTAGAAGACACAAAGCCCCTACTTTTAATGTTTCACAAAGACAGTATGTAAATTCGATTCCTGTCTTCATTTTTTGTGTTGGTTTTTTTTTTTTTTTTTTTTTTTAAATCTATAACACTTAGTAGTCTAACTGTGTCTCTGTTTTCTAAGCCCTGAAAGAGGCTTCTGGTACCTTTCTTGGTAGAAGCACTGCATAACTGCATCTTCTAAATGAGAGTGATCTCTGTAGGAACAGCAGCTGGAGTTCAGGCAGTTTTTCAATAGCGGTAATGCCTCCTTCATATTGAAACAGTAATACCAAATATTAATCACTGTTAACATATAAGCTAGCAGGCTCATAATTTTCCCAGCAATACCCCATGCTGTTAGCAGGTGCTTATCCTGCTGAGAAGAGGTTAAGTGGATACTGCTGATTCACTGAGGCAGGTGGATTGTTACCTCTGTTGCATGAAAGGGAGTAGGAGTGGCTCCCTGGGGAATGACAGGATTTTACGATTAGAATAACCATTCCTACCAGAGAAGCGTAGGTACGGTCTGGCCCGGGGAAAGGCTTCTGATGCATTCTGTTGATAATCTGTTAATAGTGACTAATCTCTAGGAAGAGATTTTACACTGCAAACTTTGCTGGTTTTGCTTTTAAGTCTGATCACACAGACTATTAGGTAACAGCCATTGGAAAAATAAGTACATTTCACTAAAAAACAGTTGCAAAAGTATGTTTACAGGAGAAAAAAACTAACGTCTAGACCTTCAGGCTTCACGGTTTAATATATGTATGTATTTTCAGCTGTTCTGTATTTGAAAAATAACTAGACCCATGAATGCTATGACTGGTATAATTACTTATAGTCCCTGAGCTCTAGCAATGTATTATGGCAGCATGGAAAATAAAATATGGACAGGTGTGAACAAAAATAGGAGGAAGGGTGTCCAGCTCCGTCTTTATTAGCGTTAGCAGGTATGACTCCATGTTGGTAGGCATAAAATCTGGCCTTTTTCTAGTTAGCTTGGTAGCAAAGGCTGAGGAAAAAGCGGCAGCACAGGATATGGCATACTGTCCTAGCAAGGATGCTCAGTATTGAAAGACATCTGAAAGCCTGTGCTGTAGCCTACATGGCATGAATTAACTAGCACAAGGTTAGCCTGCATATGATCACACATACTACAATAGCATACTAACTGTGTGTACATATAGCTTTAGTTGCAAACATATCAGAAAAAATGGGAGAGAACAGATAAGTAGCAAGTCTCGTGACATCCACTAAACCCCTGAAAAGACAAATATAATATATGCATCATGCTTTATCAACTATTGCAAATACATCTCTGGCACACTTAAATAATAAATATCATATGAAGTATGCAAAAATGAAAATAGCCTTCTTAAAACGGCGTATAGTTACAGATAGCAATGCTCCCAATAAAGATATTATAATGATTGCATTTATATATTTTTTTTTTGTTGATTCAGGAAGGCCAGTGTACATGTTTAGGAAAAGACAACCAGATTATGAATGGGCTAACTCAAAAGGCCAATAAATGATATACTTTATAAAACATGCATACACTAAGTAATCATTTTTCCTACATTTAAATAGTTCAGTGGTATAGTAATAATGTGTAGGCAAAGACTGGAAAAATAATTATAAGGGAACTATTTTTTTACTTTTTTTTTTTTTACAGTTCACGCCCTCACCTCTGCTTAGTTTCTTTTAAACTTTGCATAGTGTTACTTTTTGGCCATTCATCTGTTTTGCATAAACAGTATACAAGAAAGCACTGTACAATAAATGCTCAATAGCTCCTGGCCTTGAACAGCTTATTCGCCTAATTGTGCATCCCTTGTGGATTTTTCATAATACTTCACAGATCCAATTTAAATACTTTTACAGATTCATCAAATATGTTCTCCAAGGCACATTTATTCAGCTTACTTTAAAAACTTCTAATGAATTCTCTCAATACGTAATTCTATATTCAGCATCCTGATTTGAATTAAATATTATTGAACAAGGTGTTCATTATTGGATATGAATTATAATTAGAGAGCAATAGTAACCTTTACTGTGATAATGGTTTTATTCCCTTTTCTTGGAAGCTTTATTTCCTATCTGTATAAAGACCTTCATCTGAAAATCTGCCTTAAATGTAAGGGAGAAATTAAGCTTTATCAGTCCCAACTGTACAGAGGCTCGAACTAAACTAGGAGATCTTTCCTTGAAAAGCTAGACATATCCTCCCGCTAATGTGCCACCAATCAGCAGCACAAAGGTGGCTAATTTACTACAAGCAATATATGCTAATACTATGATGGGATCTAGATTTTCAAGGTGCCACATATTAATTTTGAGAATGATTGCTCTACTGATATATTTATCATCAGCTTTGAACAGAGAAATCAGTCCCTGGAAAGATTATGAAGCACATCCTCTTGGAATCTATTTCTAAATGCATGAAGGGCAAGATGATAACTGGGAACAGTCAACATGTATTTAACCAAAGGCATGTCACACATCACCAACTTGACTGCCTTCTATGGTGAAATGATTTGCTATATGGATGGTAGGAGACCCGCATAAGCAGCATGCCTCAACTTTAGTAAAACTTTTGATGCTGTGGTAACAGCATTCTCATTTGGCAGTTGAGGAAATATGAACTGAAGGAAGAGACAGTTAGATGCATTGAAAAATGGCTGGACTACCAGGGTTTGCATTGGGTTGGCAGCCAGCAGAAAGTAGGGCATCCCAGCAGTTGATCCTGGGGCACTATTGTCCAGGATCCTTATAAGTGACCTGGATGATAAAACAAAATGCACCTTGAGCAAATTTCCAAGTGGTACCGAATTAGGGAAAGAGGTTGATATCTAGCAGAAGAACCTAAATCCATAGGTGTTCATAGGAACTGAGCTAACAGAAACCTCATGAAATTCTGCAAGAAGTGAAAATTTCTGCACCTGTGATGAAATAGCCTCATGTATCAGCACAGGCTGTGAAGTGAGAGACTGAGTAGCAGTCCTGGAAAAAACAAAACCAACAAAAAAGTGCCCCCCCAAAACCCCAAACACCATAACCAAACCAAAAAAATCATGGCCAGCAGATGCCAGCAGATTGAGCAAAGTTATTAATCTCCTCTACTCCATGCTGGTGAGATTCCACCCAAAACACTATGTCCAGATTTGGACCCTACTGTTCAGGAGGGATGTGGAGAAGATGGCGGAGTTAGGGGCTTAGAGCACATGACTTCTGAAAGGAGAGGGAGGGAGAGGGAACTCACCTTGTTCAGTCAGGTGAACAGGAGGCTAAGGGACAACCTAACAATTTCCTACAAATGCTTGAAGGTTGTGTACAAAGACGATGAAGCTAAACTCTTCATAGTAGCAACAGAAAATAAAGGACAATAGCCACAGCAGCTTGGAGATTCATAAAGGAAATTAGGAAAGCTTTCTTCTATGACACAATGACTCTTCACTAGGAGGGAGTCATAGTGCTGGATGTTGTGGAATCTCCAACCCTTAAAGATTTTATAGGCTTGATGAGACAAAACCATAGCTAATCTGGCCTAGTGTTGGCAATAGTCCTACTCCCAGCATGAGGCTGGACAGAATGACCTGCATTCTGAGATCCCTTACAACCAAGGTTTCTAAGATGCTTTGAAATAATTGAAAAAAACCCCAAACAAAAATGACATTGACAATCTCTCCCTCCAGAATTTAGAATTCCAGAAGTATATAGTGCAACAATACAAAAGCTATGTATATTAATACACGGGGCTTTCATCCTTTTGGATAGGTTGGTAACGCAAATACTATCAAAAGTATGTCATAGATCATAACCAGCAGCACATCTCTGCATATGGTAACCTTCAGACATATGCACGTGTGCTGTCCACCTAGAACGGTACACAAACGCGAGCAATTTTATTCAACACTCATACTAGATACCTCTCATTTGCACTATAGTACAAAAAGGGAATAGCAGATACAGGAAGTGCACCTAAGAAACACAAAAAAATAGTAAGCTATTTTAAACTGCACACAATCTTATTCTTGCTGATGTCCAACTTATACATTATGGTGCATCTTCTATTTCTTGCAGGCAATGAAAGATATTTTTTATATGTCCGACCCACAACAATCAACAGAAAACCCCTTGTAAAATTACTGTACTGCCACTTGTTTGATTTCCATTCAGTTACTCAAACAAGGTTAATGGCCCCAAACACTTTTCGGTCATCTGACTAGTGCGAACCTTAACTGACAAACTATACACAGTTCACAGCAAGATTTAGAAACTATTGTACTAAAACCTTGTGCCTTGAAGTTACCCACCTTTAAGACCCTCCAAATGCTGCTATGCCTGGTACAGGGACATTACACAGAAACTGCACCATTTGGCTAACTTCTAGATGGTGGAAATGACAATTTTATTTCAGATAAATAAAAACGCAATAATTTGTGGCCTAATTTGAGCTTTATAATAAGGCTGACACCACCCGCTCACCCCCCAAAAACTACTCAGAACTAACACCCCACCCAGAACGGAACATCACTCACATTGGAAACATCAAGGAAGTAAAAAAAATAACTCTCATCACTTTTTCATTCCAAAACTTGATTTTTAAAACCAATTTATTATTAGAGAAGCACTTTATCTTTTTAAATTAACCTAGAGCTCAAAAAGCAACAGACTGGGAGCTATAGAGAATAATATCCTGTTTATCCTCCAAATAGGAGTAGCACGGACAACGCTAACATTCAATTATTATGCTGATGAGAGGCACAACAGTTACTTGCAAAAAGAAAATTCATTGCAGTGCCCTACTGGTATACCTTAGCCATATTTTGAAGGCTGAACTTTCAGAAGCAACATGACTTACTTGTACCGCTTCTATTTAGATCATTGGGTCTAAGAATTTATAGCAACATGCTAGATTTGAAAAGGGCTCATTTTTAATTACTTTTAAATTTAAATTAGTTTTAGTTCTTAATCTAACTGAAGACATTATCTGCAACTCCCCAGAAAACACATTTTTCTTCTTTAAAGCGAAGAATAATGACTTCAGGAAGATGCACCAAGTTTGTCTTAGAAAATAAAGACTGAAAAAGCACAAGCAGAAAGGCTTTGCAACCCAGATTCTGAGGTAAAAGGTCCTTGCATTGCCCGCACATGTGTATAACCCACATTACTTTTAAATTAACTTTTTATTTAATACATATTTTACACACAAGACAGGTTTGTTTTTAAACACCTGATTCCAGAACTTGATTCTTAGTTTATTCACGAAAACTTTTGACCACACAACTTCAGAAACAGTTAGTCACATGGACACCCACTTCAAATTCTTCAAAACTTCATTTCATTTTAATATTGACATATATGAAGAGGAAAAATACATTTTTTTCCAATTTTGAGATACGTATGATCTTCTACAATAAGTCAATTCCAAAATCTTGTTGCCTTAATTGTAAACAATCACTCCTTTTCTAAGCTATATTTTGGTACCTGTTCAAAAGCTGTATTTTATGCTTTTAAGATGCACAAGATTCATAGGGGGAAAAACATAGTCACCAAGACAGTCATTTTTCATAGTCCGTACACTGCAAAACTAAAGAGTCATAGCTAGCAAGCCTCTGAAGCTACAGGTCTTGTGTGCCATACTGCTAAAAAAGCTAATCTCACCTAAAAACTGAGATCCTGTGCTGAATCTCTAGGAAACTTAATGGAACTTTTTCAACCAAATGGAGAATGGGAACGTGGAATCTATGATACGGATAAAAGTAATCTAATTCCAGTAAATAGGTTTTTCATTTGTTTGCTTGTTTTTGACAAAGGTTAACAACAAAAATGAAGATGATGCTTTCCTCAGTACCAGTCCAATTACATTCCAAGTGAGTATCCTACCAGTGGGTTATTCAGAAGTAGCTGAGATTGCATGCTTAGCACTCTCTTTGTCTTTCACGCATTTGAAAGGACTTAGCTTGTCCCAAAGCACAACATTTCTTTTCCTTCTTTCTTTCTTTAGGGGGAATGGAAGGAGAGGAGTGGGTTTCAAATCACAGAAAGCATTTCCTGCTCAAGTCTGTCTCAGGAACGGTGCAAGAACTCACATTCTTTGTACAAATGTCTGTAAGCTTAGCTGAAAGTGTGCAGTGCGGTTCTGAACAGTCATCTCAGGAAAGAAGAATAAAATAAAAGGGTATTTATAAATGACTGTTATTATAACTTCTGTTATAAAACATAATTAGTAAATCCTCTCAGTTTTCAGTTTGGAATAAACTTCTATCTATAACTTTGTTATGACAAATCAGTAGCATTAGGAAGAATAATCATATGAATAATAAGGTCTTAATTAAATTTTCTTTCTATACCTACAAAATAGAATTTACAGGCAGAACTACAGTGATAGGTCCACACAACCCTTTTTTCATCTTAGCAATACTGTTATATTTGGTTGATACGATAATGTTCTGCATTCACAGAGTTTGATTTTCCCTGTCTGTGTCCAACTGCACAAACTTAACCTTTTCAGAAACACACAGTTTCTTCATAAAGTAAATGAATAAACAACTTTTAATCTGTTGAATAAATAAGAAATTATCCTATCAGCAGTCTGTATAATTATGTCCTTCAGGTGAAAATTATTAATGAAAAATAATCTTTTTAACATCATCCTGATTCTTCCTTTGTATTTGACAGCTGAGCATTTTTCATTTACTCTCCTCTGCACCATAAGCCCTGCACGTTTTAAACACTGTAATAGAGCAATACTATGCAAAAATATTAACCGCTGTTACTCATACTGAGTCATAGTAACATGAGCTGCAATGTGCTGTTTTAAATTAACACACTTTGCTCTTAAGATCAAAAGAATTATAAACTTCACTTTAAACCGTGACTACACAACACTGCACACACTGAAATTCTTTCTAAAACAGAGCTCCATGGAGGACACTACCTTGATAGAAACTAAAATGTTCTGTGTTCTTAAACATCTACTAACCTAATGAGCTCAAGCAAAAGCTTAGAATCAGGCACTACAGTTCACAAACACTCATTTACTTCAGCTATTTCCCACTAATAACTAAGTTTGAAAATGAGTCAAACAGAAATGGAAAGCTGAGCAATTAAGATTCTCCCCATAAGCCCATCTCTATCATTTTATTAAAGGCAACTGGGAAAACCCATACTGAATCACTAATTCAAAATTATATTTGTAGAAAACAAATTAATGTAATAATTTTCTTTCTGAAATTAATTTAAATCTCTGTGGATGCTCCAGCAAATTTACTCTTTACTATGAATACAAAAAGTTATGAAAAGCCTTACTATACTGCTTTAGGCACAGATTCATTGCCTCATTGTTGACTGTAATGGCTATTCCCATCCAGCAGACTTGCTTTAAAGCAAATACATTTTTGCTCCTACATTTATATCAGAAATTCTGAGTATTGCTCTGCTGTCTTGCTAGACTATAAAATGAGATAATTTCTAAGCCTAATTAATGAGCATGAGGAAATCATTTATGAAGTTCTGGTTTTGTGTCTTTTACAATCTTTTTCTAATTTTCTCCAATCAAATGGCTGGCTCCTTACATTTTCTACTTTATCCTATGTTTTTCAGGACTAAATTTTTCCAACCGCTTCTACGATGTAAAAGAAGATATATTAGTTTCAGCAATAAATAAACCAAGCTGGGAAAGATATTATCCAATACTGAATCTATACATAGAATATATTCTATAGAATAAATATTTAATCACAAAGTAGCCTTCAGCTCAGTTCTGTATCTACTTCTGCCTTACTTGAAGGCACTGCTCAGGATGCTGTTTTCTGCTCATGTGCATTTCTTAACTACCAATAGGTTTTTGGGTTTGTTTTGGTGTTTTTTTTAAACGAAGTTCTGATTTCACATTTGTTGGCATAAGAATTAATGTTCTACATACTTGCAGACATGAAGTTATTTCTTATTTCTGTTTTCCCGAAAGTTCTTATTGAAAGGTCTCCGTATTGCTATATAAATTGCATTGAAAGCACTTAAATCCTTTTCTATTAGCAAAAAGATATTAACTAAGACTTTAGTGGATAAGGGAATTCACTTGCTTTATGCAATCCTATCTCTGAAGCAAAATATAGAACTTAAAAAGTATTTTCTTACCATGCTTAAGCAAGGAGAAGAAATGCATTTTTTTCTCCAGTTGCTCTTCTGAGTTCTGCATGGCTGATTAATAATGGAACCTGAGAGTACTTAGTGTTTTACAAGAACAAAGTTTATTCTATAAACATTAGTCTGTATGCAGCCATATATCGCTAGTACATAATCAAATTATTTCATCAAGGCAACACTGACAGCGGTTTAACTTCTAACCTGATGTTTACTTAAAACGTTTGTAACCTAGTGTCTTGAACCTATACCCCTAGACCCTTCCAAAAAAACCTTCTAAGCAGTAAGTCGCAAAACTCACTCTTCTACATAACCTACTGCGTGTTGTGCTGTGTTTCAAAGGCTATCATCTACCTGTTGAAGGGAACGAGCTATTAAAAACAACTCTTCTATGGATGGGAAAAGACACAGATGATGCAAAAACAAGAATCATCCAGTGTTACATGAAGCAGAAGTATATACTTCAGGAGACCAAAGTTATGAAAAAATTATAGTTTCGTTAGCTGCCAACATTCAAATTTACATTAGTAAACACTATTTATTAGCGTAAACACAAGTATTCATCAATTCCTCTTGAATTATGAGGTAATGTACTATAACCATCTGAACAGAAACATGCATCTTTCCTCGCAAGACTGGGGACTTATCTTGAGCAGTGAAAAAGAACCTTCCAAATCATTAATATATTAAAATTACCACAATGTAATTATGTATTAATCTGATATAAAACAGCTAGTGTGGATGACAGGTGCTGATTATCTATCATTAAACTGAATCTTCTAAATGTATCAGACTTTTAAAATGGGTCTAAATCTAAACTACTGTCTCAAATTATAGGCTCAATTTGAATAGTAAAATGCAGCATGGAAAGAAATCAGCAGTTATATGATTAATCTAAACACTAACAATTCTGCTAGTATTTAAGTTAATATATTAAGTTTGTTTCAAGTTAGCTTAAATGTGATAAAGTCAGATTCTTTTGTTAATATTAACAGTAGCTGTTTTTTTAAATTATTCAAACCAAGCCTACAAGCTGATCTTCATTCAGGTGGAAAGACTGATAATATAAAAATAGAAGGCTCAAATAAGAAATAATCACCCTTTGAAGGTGGAGAGCTGTCTCTGAGGTGCGCGAGACTTACTTCAGCTTGTAAGCATTAGAATGTTGATAAAGGTGAAAAACAATAATGAGACCCAAACTGTCCCTTCTGAGATACTTCTGTTCATTAGACTCCTGTGGGTATCTAAGAAGAAATAATATTTCTGATAGTAATAACTTTTTAAGGTACTGCTAAAGACGAAATACATCAGTTTGCAATGCTGCTTTTAGCTATTAGGTGCTTATACGTTGGATAAAAAGTATACGAGTAAAAAGGTAGAAGATAGTTAAACTTTACAAACTTGCAGACGAAGCCAAACTGCAACCTATTTTTATTCAGGTCAATATCCATTTGTCTACAAGCTTGTTTGTTTGTGGTTTTTTTTGATCCTTTCCCAGTGGTAAATACTAAGCTTACCTCATGAATTAGAATTAACCATATTAATTTCTACTGCCATTAAACTGATTACCTTGTGCCACTTTATTAGGCAATAAATCAGAAAACTACTCCATCTCCTCTTCCCCCCCCCCATTCTTAGGCTTCAATAAACAGAATAATTTTGAGTAAAATACCTTGAGTGTTCTTGGATAGGTACCCATTAGTACAATTGTGTGGATTAATCTAAGCAGAGATTAAAAAGGGAAAGCAATTAAAAGACAAAAATAGTGAAAGTATCAAAGTATTAAAAAAAGTTTGCTAGCACTATTTTTCACACTGGATTGATTTAGACTTAGGAAGAATCAAGAGTGTAGATACAAACTTCAACTTATTCTTGCTGACTCATGACTTGTAGAAGCTCTGCATTGGATAAATGTCGTGGATTGTTTGGGTTTGAAAGTGTTAAGTAACAACATAATGACTAACCACAAATTTTTCTCATCGTATCTCCTATATGTGAAGCTAGTACTGTATGTACTCTCCTTATTGTACTGTACTGTATGTTCCTCTCCTTGCTATGTATCTCAGAGACACTGCAAATGATGTGGCAAACAGACAATGAGAATGTCCTTTTAATCATGAGTAAGACAAACTGCTTTGCATAACTTGAGAATAGACTTTATTTAAACAGTCCATTTCAATCTGAAGTTTGAAAAATTAATTCTGTACATCAAAAATGATTAATTATTGAGAAGATTAAAATATAAGATTTAGCCAATTTGTATGAGATTTTCCTGAGATAATTATAATTCGCATCCATTCAAATTTCTGAGATTTTATAGACAATGCATTCAGGCATTCAACAGGTAATTCTATTTGCCCCAATGTGCAACATTAGAAGGTTCTTATTGAGTTAATCTGCAAAAAGATTGTCTATTTTTCTGCTTTCTACTGGGAGTAGCCTCTGGTTTTCTGCTTGCCCTCTGTTAGTCCAGCAGAGAGCCACCAAGATGATTAGGTGGCTGGAGCACAACGTACAAGGAGAGGCCAAGAGAACTCGGTTTGTTTAGCCTTAGGGAAAGAAAGCTAAGGGGGAATCTTATTTGGTCTTGAACTACCCAACAGGACAATATAAAAAAAGACAAAACTCACTGTGAAGTGCACTGTGGGAAGGGCATATAGCCCTCAGGTACAGAATCTATTTTTTTTCCCCAGGGTACAGCTATAAGTTACTCATTTTAACTTGGTATTGAGTGGTATGCACTGTGATCGGGTTTTGTGTCTGCCTTCTAATTCCTTAGCATGAGTAATAGACCTCAAACAGAGAAAAGGCTTGTGCAGTGCCCTCACTTTATATGCCGTTTCTCTATTAATTTTCCCTATTAACTGGGCAAAGGGAGAAGAACAGAGAGAACTTTATTTCTTTTCTACCTTAATGTCAAGTAATGGTGAATAAAAAATAATAGGCATTAGCTTTTTGACCAGAAAAAGTAGCTACCCAGCACTCCTACTATATCAGCTGTTATACTGAGGCTTTTCTTTGTTATGTCCTTTCAGAAATTTCTACATACTTCCTCAAACACTGGATTTATATAGTGCTAGCACACACAGACTTCATAATATGAAATAAATTCCATAAGCAATAGCAGAACAATAAAGATTTTGGTTCAGAGACCTTAAAACCTAAACAGAGAACAGCAAAGAAAATTGCCTTTGCTTTTCTATCACTAATCTCATTTATTCCGGGAACGAAATCCAGTGCACTGTAAGGTCAACCCCTAAGCAGACAACTCTGGTTGGAAGGAACAGAGAAAAATACACCTTATTTTCCTCTTTCCCTGCACACACTAGGAGAGAGCTTGATGCCCTGCCCCAGAAACCAAAAGGCTTCAAAATGGCTCTCAATGCATAAGCTTGGTATTATGAAGTTGTATGTATGAGCTTAATTTTTGCACATGACAATCCACAGTAAGGTCAAAAGAACTTCTCTAAATGGCAAATCGATGCTCTGCCTGCACAGCTGGCTATCACATCCTTCTCCTTCCTTTTTTATTCACCAGCTCTAAGACCCATTAAACTCAAATTTCTTGAAAATGCCACAGCAGAAAGAAAAAGCAGCTATGTCACATTAAAAAAAAAAAAAATCGTTATAATAATATTGCCTTCTGAAATCTGTCCCAGTAAGATCAGGTTCACTCAACATCCAGATTTACTGTTACCTTTCACAGACTTCAGTGTTCAGTAGGGAAACAAGTGATTAATTGGGTTTCAGAGGTTTAATGGTACAGGAACCACCAGCAAACCAAACCTTTGCTATTTAGCCATAATAACAAAATTAGCAGACATCGGAAATCGTTAGAAATGAAAGCAAGGATACTTATTATGTTGATAAAATATTTTAGGAAGAATGCAATGTTCTTCATGTTAGACTTGGCACTATATATATTCATTTTTGCAGAATGTTCTTCACTCATATCATAGTTTTCATAATAGCAGAACAGACAGACTTAATTATTTAACTAAAATGCAACAATGCATTCAGAATTTATCAGAGGAAAGATGATATTTTTTCAACATTATTTTATGCATGACAAATTCTTCAGGGCTGAAGCTCTGTATTAAACAGAGCTGTCCTTCTTATGTGTTATGTTGAACAGAATACAAAAATAATTTTTTAACCTTTGAGGATTAGATGTTCCAAAAAATGTTCCCTTGCCTTACAGCGCACTTCACAGGGTAAAAAGACAGCCAGACGGTTAACCCATTGGAATTTGTGATTCAGCAGAACACAGTTCCAGTTCATATGAAATCTCATTTTCCACTTTTGCATGACAGTTTTACAACAGTTTCCTAGATCCTGGATTGATGCCTGAAGCCCTCTTTCTGTGAACAGCAAACTCTATTACATGAGCAGATTAACCCATCTGAATACATGCTTCATATTGTTTATTAGGCTTGTGTACAGCAAACTTCCTCATCTCGCACAAATACCCCTGTATACCTATTACTGACAGCCTAAAAGAGCTCACAAAGGCTTTGTAAATTTTTAATTAAAGTAAATGAACAGACTTACAATAACAGTTCATTTTAGCATGTCAGAATTCTGCACTTAAGCAGTTTGACTTGTACAATTTATGCATGTTTAGCCCAGCCTACAAAGCAATGTCTTAGTATCTAACTTGGTGGACACACTATTGGAAGGTAAAAAAACTTGCTGCACAACAATGGTGACAACAGAATTAAAATATCACTCAAAGTACGAAGTTCAAAATATCTTAAAATACAGGACTCTCAGATTATTACATACTAAAACAGTAATAGAGCCTACTGACAAGAATTAAACACCATTTTCAACCAGAAAGTGTTTCCTGCTGAGAAAGATGTGAGGTTGGTTTATGATTGTAGACCCCAGCATGGATTGTATGCACAACTTCATGGACAACTCCTCCTCTCAAAGTATCAAGCACTACTCTTTAATGATACAAATTAAATATATTACACTTAGAAAGGCATATGAAAGGTGTTGGTTAAGACTATCAACCTAAGATGAGATAAAGTCCTACCTAAATACTTCGATAGATCACACAGACTTCAGGACATACATTTTTTGCTCTGACTCAGTTGGCCATAGGAAGTGTTGTTTCCTTCAAGTGAAATAAGTAGCAAGAACAGACAAAGAATATAATAGTACTTATAATGTTGGGTTGATTACGCATATTTATTTTAAAATTATAAAATATGGATTTAGAGATCTTTTAATTTGAACTGCTTGTAGGATGCAATTTCACAATGCCACAGGACATTAAGGAGCCTCTGATATTTTGCTCACAGATTTGGTCATGGCCTTTTAGTTTGAAGAACCAACACTGAAAAATCCTCATCAATTTTTGTTAACTAATGACACAGAGTTAGCAACAAAGGAATATTTTCCATGATTGAAAGTTTTCAGGATTAATTCTCATTTTCAATTTAAAGGTGTCAAATAGTAGCAGTCATTAAAGAAATAAAAAAAAAAAAATTGTAAAAGTTAAGTCATTAATTAACTTATTTTGAAAACGTTGGAAAAACATGTAGTACTACATTAAAATGTGTCCTAAATATTTTATTCTGTGTGAGAATCAGATAATTGGTTTTAGGATCTTAATCTCTGGAACAGAAAATTATAATTTAAAAAAATGTTTAACGGTTTTGAGGGGAACTGGAACCAATTAAAAAAAGTTATAAGAGTTCTTTGAACCAAAGCAGTGAAAAAGTTAATAAATTGATAAGGAAAGCAGCGATTACTAAGGATAAAAGCCTACAGCTTATGCTGTAGTGGCCTTAGATGAAGTCTAAATGAAATTCCTAAGTACGTTGTCCCTTTAGAAATAGCCTGTAGGACTTTGGTTCTGGAGTGCAAAGTGCAAATCATTAAACAGCTGATGATGGTATGCGGCAAATTCTACCCGCTCATGTAAAGGAAAAGATATTCAACTATAACTGGACAAATTAATTTGAAATAAAATAGATCCGGAAAACAATCCCATGTCTGGCACTTGCTCTATTAAAACCCTGAAAATAAACTCCAAGCCTAGTGAAAAGTGGATTTCAGCCACGAGGGAGAGCTTGAACACTTTTTGCGTGAGGAAGGTTCAGAAGGGTCACTAAATGGAATCCTGGGCCTCTGGTGTTCGGAACAGACAATCAAAAATCTAATATTCCTTTCTTACTCCCAGCAGCTGAACCTCTTTGTGGAGAAGTCTGAAACTTAGCATGGGGAAAATTAAACACCAGTGCTCATCGAGATTTCTTTTTAATGTTTTCCAGACAAGAGAGGAGAGTGAGGCAGGAGCCAAAAGGTGCGACACGCTAGCCATGACATTATGCAGGTTTGAGAGCAAGTGCTTTTCCATCCTTTTTTATATAGTTTACTGTTTTAGACACTTATCTCATAGTCAGGATTACAGTCTATAAGGCAATTGATATATCAGGCAAGCAATTCAGTATTTTAACATGTCCTCAATTAAAAACTAAAATATTTAGAAAAACTATGAAGGATGTAATAAAATTATTAAAAACAAATACTGAATAATGAAAGAGCTAAATTAACATTGTTCTCAATTTAAAATCAATACTGTGCAATGCATGCCTTTCCTTTCCCTATTCTAATACAAAAAATAACACCTTATGAAGAATTCCTGATTAAATTCTTAAGAAAATTTAACATGATTTGTGAATTTCCATTAGATTTGGTGAGTCTCATTGCAGAATGACAAATGACAATACAAAACAATGTATAGAAGAAAAAAAAATCTAGCTATAAAGGTAAATTAAAGTTGCTTTCTGTAACACCAAAATACACCGTGGTTGGGAATGTACATATACAGAAAGAATACTAATTATCAAATCCTAAGGAAATTAAAGAAGAAAGAGAAAATACAAGGCCATAGCTAAATATCTTACAACTTCCACACCGCCAAACACGGCTGGAAGCTAAAGATGTCTAACAGTTAAGTACACTCAATTAATTACCAAAAATATTAACTGTATCAAAAGCTGAGGAAAAAAGACACTAAGTAAGTTTAAACTTACTTAAACAATGTTTATGTAGGGAACTATATGTGTAGACTTTAAGATAGTCTACAAAGTTGCTCTATTGCATTTTTTATTGAGATATACTTATCATTGGTGAAACAGAAAAGTAGTAATACTTTCTGTTAGCTTTTTTGGTTTGCGTTTCCCCTTGAACTTAGTGACATTTGACCTATCTTTCTACAGTGTTAGCCTTACAGAGAAAAACTTAAAACTCCAATAGCAGCCAGTGAACCTAATTACAGTACAGGTGGAAGACGAAGGGAGACTACAATTTGGTTAACTATGGTTAGATTTACCCTTAGAACTGGAAACAATGCAACTTTCCATTCTCTTGAGCTACCAGAGAATACTGGAATATCTTTAGTCATTTAAATATGTCTTTACAGGTTTTTTTTGTATTACAAATGTCATCACCAAATGACAGGACTATACACAAACAGAAAATTGGACCAGAAGGGATTATAAAAAGTCAATCTGGTAAACTACGTCCCTTCTAAAGGCAGATACTATCTAACTAGAAGGCAGGTACTATCTAACCTTTCTGAAAACACCTTGTCTCCCAAACAGTTTTGCACCTACCTTACCTTGGTTTTATCTAAACTACCATCTTCTAGCTTGCTTATAGGAATCTCATCTGAGACAGTATCAACAGCTTTAATAAATTTAAGATATGTGACATCCACTGCTACGTTTCAATCTGCAAAGCCCATTATTCTGTAACAAATTCAACATCAATTGGTTTGGTATAAATTATTCTTGATAAAGCTATTCTGGCTGTTATTCGTGTCTCTGTTTTCTAACAATGTACAACAGTTGAGTTTTTTCCCAATTATTTATTTCATTAAAACAGACTGATATGTAATTGCATTTTTCTCACTTTTAAAACCTTCCATTCTGTTACTTTCAGAAATACCATCCATGTTCTCTAAATTATAAACAACTAACACTTCCCTCACATACAATACTTTTTAATTTAAAAGACACTTCTTTTCACACAAGACCTTCTTTCAACTTATCTATTCATCATGAACTTTGAAAGAAAAAATTGGGCTCAGTAAGAATAAATCATTTGAGGGTGTTTTGGGCCTTTTACATTGTTTGGGAGCGGACCAAAAATCCATTATTTGCACTGCTTGAGTCATGCATCTTTATATATATTTTTATACATGTGTGTGCATACAAAATGCAGCAAATAAAAATATCGCTGTGACTTATCACAGACTGAGAAAGAATTGTAATTGGTGGCATTTTTCTCAGAAAAGTGTTTGAATTTGTAATTTCCTTTTAGACAGTCTCTCTCAAAGAGTTTTTAAAATAATAGCAGCAATACAGAGGGATGCTGCTATTATGGACCTGATTTCCAGAGTGCTAAACATGCATAGCTCCAGTAAAAGTCCATAGGAGCTTTAGATGATAAACAGCTCTGAAAAAACATGGGACCATTTTTGCAATATTATTTAGCACAAAGCCTTGACTAGTAAAATCAACTTTATTTCGGGAAAATAGTATTAAGAAAATGGGATGAGAATAAAATGTATTTCCTCCTAGAATATCTGAAATGTGCAATTTATTCTCCTCCGTTTCCTTCATTTAAAAATGCAAATAAAGAATTCATGCCCCTTAACCACAATTTTCCATAGATTAGCTTTTAATTTACAGATGGTAAGTTTACCTACTGCGGTCCTTAATGCTGAAAGTGAACTGTGATTCTGATGAAATGCTATGGTTGTATTTCATACTGAGATCTCTTCTGCAGTTGTTTTTACATCCTTTCTGTTCACTCTAGCTTAGCAGGGAATCCAATATTAGCAACGTACATGAGATCATTTATAAGATTTCTTGTACTCTCAAGAAATCTTTTGCCGTGATATCAAATATCACTCAAGGTTACTGTTTGCGCTACACAACCCCATGCACCATTTACTTGGAATGAAACAAAATCCTTTGCCTGCAGACTTTGTAATTGGCAGAAGAAAATTCAGCTTCTTTCTGGGAAAAATCAGTGTTACAGTGCTTAATGATAAGGGCAAAATATATTTTCTTTTTCAGGGCAGCAGAAATGAAGAATTAATGTATGTAAAGCATTGTAAATGTAAACCAGGACACTGTCGTCAATTCAAGTCACTAGCCAGTAAAAGAAGTGGGCTCTTTAAAAAAGTGCTGGAAAATGAACTGAATTGAAACCTGAGCTTTTCCCCAGGTATATCTGCATGTGCCCACTGCAGCCAGCGTTGTGACTATGCTGGAAACATACACAATACAGTTAAAACAATCTAGAATACAATTCATACTACTACACTGGTACAAACGCAAGCTGCTATTCAAAAGGCAATCTCAGCAGATTTTTCCCATATGCTTCCCCCCTCTGCACTAGCACTGGATCTTTCCTGAACTGCTCCCAGTTCAGGAATCTAAAGCAATAAAAACTATTCCTCCCCACTTCTTTTTCCCTTTCTCTATTGTTTTCTTCAGGTTTTTTGTGTTGATTTTTTGTTGATTTGACTCACTGGTTCAGCTAACATGGATGCAGCGTGAGTCAGCGTAAGAAAAGCATGAAGCCGCAGGCAGGAGTGGAATGACCATGTAACACAATTTAGTGGCTGTTAGCAACTTAATCAGCCTAATTAGGGCTATGTCAGTTCTTCAGTCCGCACTTTCAAGTTCAAGTCAGCAATGTAATTAAACATAGACTCGAGATGGGTTAACTATCCAAATATGTACTGTTTCTTAGCTGGATTTTGCAGCTTATGATAAATTCTGTAATTCTGTATCTGGCAAATGCCTGTAAATAATTTTTAATTAGCTACATTGTCATTTCAATAATGAGTTTACCATGGTTATAGCAATGTGCAGATACTTTTAGCCCCACATATTGCAACTCGCAGTCAAAGCACAGGGGGATTTTTGTTGTTTTGGCTTTTGATGTCCTTTATTTTGGATATTTTAGAATATCTTTATTTTAATATTGGATTGTTCAGGTTAAAAAAAAAAAAAAAAAAATCCAAAACTCTGCTCCAGGTACTAAGGTCTGCATTTTGGTCAATGGCGTAAATAAAGTGTTTACCTACTGCCTCTATCATTCAATTGGTATTAAAACAAATATGTTACTCCAAATTGCTATTGTTGCCTCAATTACAAATGCTTTCACTGATTTATGCACATGCTCAGCCCTTGAAACACTAAGTTCAAGATCAATCCTCTAATCACTGAAAAAAATCTTCAGGTCTGTCGATACATGCAGTACCATTGCTCCTCCTGAGTCGATGCCTGGCACAGCACTGTTTCCTCAAAGCAGGCCCTGAAGGGGAACGATGGAAAGAGGCACCAACATTTGGGAAATTTGAACAGTGTTTGTATTATTCAACCTGCTACAGCTCTCTCTGCTGTATTCCAGGATGCCTCAAGACGTCACACTTTGAAGCTGCGTCATGGTACCGTGACAGGTGGGAAGCAGGATGCCTCAGGGTAGCCTTGAAGCACTGCAAAGGCAGCTGTGGATAAATGAACATAACAGACACAAACTAAGAGCAAGTGAGTGGTGGGCTGAAGAGAGCAAGGTGATTCTTAACGGCATCAGAGATAAAACTTGTGTGGATAGGGCAGAATTTGGACTTGCCTGCAGAAATGTCTAATCGAAGGCCATCCTGAGCCTGACTGCTGTAACATTTCACTTCTGAACTACAGAGTTTAAATCAATTTATCTTTCAATCTGCAGCTGAACACTGAATTTTTCCATCCCACCTTAACGCATGTTTATCTGCAACAGACTGCACTTAAAATTGAGGTTGTGCTAGAAGTTGTTTTGTTCAATTCACTAAATTCAGCTAGTGAAATCCTAGATGGTTCTTGACTGGGCTGTTCAAAGCAGCCTCCTGCAAGCATCACTCCCGAGACTGGTTGCCTTTCTCTTGAGAGCCGCACTACCCTTGTCCAGCAGTAGTTGTACAACCTCTTCTCATACTCGCATAGGTTTGGTCCCAGAAGTCCCTCTCCCTACAGGGAGTAGGTCAATCCTACCTTATTCTCTGTAGCTTAGTTCTCTACACAAAACCTGCTGATATTTCTGGCAACACTATAGGATTTCAATGTCAGAATGTCCAAGGACTTTGCACCAATCGGAGAAACCATAATCATTGAAATTAACTAACTTAAAAATAGCACTAATAGATGGCAGTGTTGAAAAGGTAAAGAGTTAATGAATTGTGCTGCTCTAGGATGTAATATAGTATATCAAACCATTGGTTAGTAAGCTTTTTGCTACAGTACCGATCTAGGTCTGCTGCTTTCCTTAATTAACACACTGTATAAAGTCACAAATATAGAAGTGGAAAAATTCTTTCATAAATACTGAAAAAAGAAGAAAAAAGCAAGTGATGAGATCACAATAATTACTTAGTCCAGCTTAAGGAAAAAAAAAAGTGAACCAACAGTAAAGAGCCTTTGCAAACACTAATGTAAAACTATTGTTGTCCAGCTATGCAAAGCAGCAGCTACAGCAGCTACCTGTGGTAGGGAGAGAAACGAAAGGAAATTTCTCAAATGACAGAAGAGTCCCAAGGTACCATCATATAGCTGATATTCATTAGCTGTTGGGTGAGTTTGTATGGTTCATGGAGCATCTTTGTCTCCATTGTAGCAACTGGCTTTAGTTCTGACACCCCAGCTGGATCGGGGGAGCAGAGCCTCCCCCTGAAGAAACCCTCTGGTAGATTACAGAGATGCTAGAAGCTGTGGCTGATGGGATACACTAAATGCAGTATCCTGTGATTTGAGATGCAATTCAAGCAGTTATTGCCATGTACTGATTTTCCGTATATCTGAAAGGCAGCCTGCCAGATTTTCACAGGGTACAGTGGGGTGCAGAAGGCAGGCAGCGCCCATATCTCCAAGGTCTTCAGGAAGCTCAGGGCAAGACCACAGCATATGTAGTTCTCTATACAGGTGCTGTGATGTGTATGTCACTGGTGGAAAATAGAGGCTTTGCCTAGTTATAGCAACTCTGAGTAGTGACTACATCTAGTCATAAGCACAGATCATGGAACTAAGGAAGTCTGTTGCCATCCAGGCTCCAGCCCCACAGATGGCATGGGTGGGAATATAAACTGTAAAAACTCAAAGAGATAAGAGAGAGTTAATTCTTGCTACTGCGAGAAGACCCAAAGAATAGATGAAAAGAAACGGAGGAGAAGACTAAACATATGGGACAAAATGATGTAAAAATAATGTTTTGGAATTTATATTTTTTAACTGGGTGCTACCATTTTATATACATATCGCTGTATTAATTTAGAAATCGGGAGGACTACATGAAGCCATTCTGAAGGTGCGCAACTCATTTAGCATGGAATAGAGGAGGGAAGTGGATCAGAGTTGCAAGTGAGGGGAACAAAAAGGGAAGACAATCATGGTACGAAGGTGGTTTGCAGTAAGGCTGAGACAAAGGCCACCACTCTAATGAAACTCTCCAAATAAGGACCTCTCTCAAAATCCATGAATTGGAATAACTGAATTTAAGGTTTAAAACATTTGTACGGAAACCATGGAACCATTAATGGCAAACTCAAGCTTACAAATAGAACCTTTGAGAGAGTCGCTATTTAACTTTCTGTATGATACTTCACCACTTAATGACTATGAATGCTACTATATACACTGGAAAACTAAATATAGTGCACGCAAGCATACACACAAATATGTGCAAAGATGTAGAGGATAGGATAAAAGGCTGAAAGACAAGACTGTTTATCAAGGAAACATGTTGACTGCATGTGAAAGCGCATTTGGAGAAACAATATATATATACACCTTTTTTAGGTATCACAAGGAGAACCGTCACACTCAAGATAGTTGTTTCTACTTCTATACCTACTTCATCCAATATTCCTTGGAAAGAGCTCTGTCCCTGCCACAAACATGACTATAATATCTAATAACATATATGACTATAAGTAATATAAATAAATAAAAAAGAAAAATCATATTACTACTATGTACAAGTAGTTAGACCACAACTATAATTTTTACAAGATTATGAAAAGGAATGCCAAGTTTTGTATACATGTATAGTTGCACATATTTTAGACACATGCAGACATATATTTATAAATATGTCAGGTTTTTGTATACAGATCATACCCATTTTGTATTTTGTTAGCTGTAAGCTCTTCTAGGCAGGGACTCTGCCTTCCCACAGTTGTTTGCCAAGAGCAATGCATACTGTTTGTATAATGTTAATTACTAAAATTAATCAGTAATTGAGCTTGCTATTTCAGTAATTTACATCTTGAGATGAAACACAACAGGTTTTGGCCAAGAATATATACAGATAACGATAAAAGAAAATCTGCTGCACCAGCTGGAAATAACCAGTGTAGTTATCAGAAATCAATAAGCACTGGTTATGGACTATTAATTCAGTTTTTTTTTTAAGAAAAACAGTGCTGTGATCAACCACACTCCAAAAAGTCACAAAACAAAACTAGAATTCACGCTTTCTAGCTGGTAATATTCAAATAACTAAGAGTCTGCTCAAAACACAGGTTTAAACAAAAAAACCTCCAACCAACCATGTAACAAAATTGTTTGCAGTTTACATTAAAAAAAAAGAAAAAAAGTAATTTTTGGGTTTTTTTGCGTTGCCGACTGCAAGGAACAGAATAGATACCAAATGCTAATGGTCACAAAAGGAAGTGCTAGAAAAGAAACTCTAGGTACCGGAGGATCTAGAGGTTTCATCCCAAATCTGCAGATATTAACAGGATACTCTCTATACAGCTCAATGTTCTTTGGCACATGCAAGGAAGATCCTACACAGGACACCACGTGTATTTACATCACTAAATGTAGTGATGTAAAAGTGTATTTACATCACTAAACACAAGTGCTTAGATGAAATCAAGACATATGTAGTAGTACAGTAACATGGTAATTCAGCCACTGAATTTACTACTCGCTGAGCGTTTCCTCATGGTTTTTTGCCTGCAGGGATTTGACCCCAAATATCTATTAGAACACAGTATTATTCACAGCAGCAAAATAAGCACGAAACAATCAACAGAAAAACACTGTCATCTGTTGGGAACTTCTAAAGCCTATCCAAATCTCCCAAGGTGGAAAAAAGACAATTTTATTTTCTTCTTTCAAACCTGTTCTAGATTTAAGTGCTGTCATGGTGTTAAGGGGGCTTATTAGATACTATAGAGGTGAAAACAATTTATTCCACATATTTGTTATGATTCTACTTTAAATGAAACTGCCCTCTAAGACTGAAAAAGTAGTAACTATATGCCTATACGAAAGAATTTGTTATTCAAAGACCAATTTGCTTTTTTTCCTCTGAAACTGAGATCTCTCACTGGTTATTGACTGTTTCATTGTCAATAAGGAAAGGAACCTAAAAAGATAACAGACAGGAAACTTGTGATTTCTCATTAATTAATGAAGATGCTATAATAAGGTTTCTAAGATGTCCTGGTTTCGGCAGGGATAGAGTTAATTTCCTTCCTAGTAGCTGGTACAGTGCTGTGTTTTGGATTTAGGGTGAGAACAATGTTGATAACACCCCGATGTTTTAGTTGTTGCTAGGTAGTGCTTACACTAGCCAAGGACTTTTCAGCTTCCCATGCTCTACCGACTGAGAAGGCTGGGGGTGCACAAGAAGCTGGGAGGGGGCACAGCCAGGACAGCTGACCCAAACTGGCCAAAGGGATATTCCATACCATGGGACGTCATGCTCAGCATATAAAGCTGGAGGGAAGAAGAAGGAAAGGGGGGATGTTTGGAGTGATGGCGTTTGTCTTCCCAAGTAACCGTTACGCATGATGGAGCCCTGCTTTCCTGGAGATGGCTGAACACCTGCCTGCCGATGGGAAGGAGTGAATGAATTCCTTGTTTTATTTTGCTTGCATGGGCGGCTTTTGCTTTACCTATTAAACTGTCTTTATCTCAACCCACAAGGTTTCTCACTTTTACCCTTCCGATTCTCTCCCCTGTCCCACTGGGGGGGAGTGAGTGAGCAGCTGTGTGGTGCTTAGTTGCCGGCTGAGGTTAAACCACGACATAAGAACAATATAATTACTTTCAATGTAATGGTCTTGAAAACCCAAAGCTTTTAAAAACATTTAATTCCATTTTCTCCCCGTCAGCTTTGAAAAACAACACAACACACACAGCTCCCTGATACATCTTTTCCTCTAGCAAGGATTAAACCTCATAATAAGAAAACTACCAAATGTATATATATATTTAATCTTTAATTGAATTCATCTAATGGGTTGTTATGTGGTAACCCTCCTGGTTCAACCCACGATCTTTGGCCCTTTTCTTTTCTTACTACAATACTGTATTATTTATTAGTGATTCCTGCATGCCATAACTTATTCCACTAAATCAATTCAGTCTTCCATTTACTCCCTGGAATCAAGGTAAGTTTAAAAAAAGACAGACCTAACACATAAAGACAGCCTTTTTAACATAGTGAAAGACACAATCTCCAAATACAGGGGGCCAACCTACATATTTTATAGTAAATACAAAGCTTCAAATTACATGCTCAAGAACTGATGAAAACCTGAGAAACTAAAAAAGTTGCTGAAGAACACATCTAAAAATATGAATTTCAGACTGAAATCTATCCCATGCACTGATCAGAAATCTTGCTGAAAAATGCACTTATAAAATCTATGTGAACAATTTATCTGTGTTACTTGGGTTAGGAAGCCATAAATTCTGACATAAGTGGAAAGCAGTGTTAGAAATATTTTATATACAAGACATATTTACCTAAATACAGCAATTTTCCATTTTAAACTCAGAGTACCTCAGTGAACAAGTTAAAAATAATTTCTTTTTACAATTGAAACTGTATATGACGGTTTTCTTAAGGGAGTCCAGTGGCCTCCTGACCGTTTAACCCAACACCCAAGTATCATTAGCTAACAATATAACTCACATAGACCCTCTACCAACCTTCTTAAGAGACTGTCTTATGTACTCTATAATTACAAAATACAATACTTATCTACAGTCAATAGAAGTTTTTGTCAGTTTTGCTAAATCTTTGTTAAATCTAGTGGACCATTTGCAATGTACTGATACAAACCCCAGGCACTTCCACTCACAGGTTGCTTCTTTGGTCTCTCTCATGGATTTCTAAAGCAGCTGTAAAATCCTTGTGACCTCTCGTAACAACAGCCAAAGTTTTAAAATGCTGGACATGATTAGCTGGGAGGGATGTTTGCTTCAAAACACAAAGGAAATCTCAGACAAGACTTTGCAAGGATTTCTAAAATAATTTCAAAATAACAAAACCAGTTGGTGTTTAATAGCATGCATGTATGAAAGAAAAAATCTGCTTGCTGCTTATATTATGCACATAGGAGTTCTGTTTGTTCTCTAGCATCCAAACGTGCCTCACAAATTCCTGTCACTTTTGAACTCCCCATAAAGGGAAGGATCATTAATAAGCTGGCTTGCTCAGCATGTTAGCAAGAAGGAAAAAACACAACACCCCTCAGAAGAAACCCTCAGAACTCTTGCTCACCATTTGATACAAGCAATCATAAAAATGTTCACAGCACTGATGATGCCTCTTTTGGCAAGAATGAGCTCCATCGTGACACTATAGAAGATGGGGCAATGATGAGCTTTTTTGCTACCTCTGATTGTATCTCTAGTGCTGCCCCCCGCTCTGCTTCCCTCCTGCCTGCTTTTCCTTTTAAGACCAGCATCAGGTTTACATATTGAGCTGTTCTGTCTTCACATACTGATTAGTCAGACTACAGAAATTATTCTAGCAAAGAGGTAATAAACTAATTACATTTGGTAAGGATGACTTCCTCCTGGCACACAAGACACATCCAAGTCACCCACAGTTTTCCCAACATGCTTATAAAAATGCACTGTAGACTCTTGTGATGGTGAGAAAAATGATTAAAAAAAAAAAAAAAGCCTTGTAGAAGTCAATTTTATTTATACCCAGTCTTCTCATTTTTTGTCTAAAGATGCTTCATCAAAACACAATTATATTCTTAAAAGAGAAACTTTAAGAAAGAGAAAGAAAGACAAAGAAAAAGCTTCATTTTGTATACAGGATTAAGTGCAAAGTCAACAAGAAGTAGGAAGGAATATTGCGAAACACAACTAGAAAGAACTAGACTCTTAAAAGTAAGCATTATTCTAAAATTTCAAATAATCTTCCTGTGATCACTTAAAGATAACCTTTCATTACGGAGGGATGATGGTGCAGTTGACAGAAGAAAGTATAAAGCAAGTACAAGTTGCGGCAGGGGAGGTTTAGATTGGATGTAAGGAAAAATTTCTTTACTGAAAGAGTGGTGAAACATTGGAACAGGCTGCCCAGGGAAGTGGTGGAGTCCCCATCCCTGGAGGTATTTAAAAGACGTGTAGATGCGGTGCTTAGGGACATGGTTTAGTGGGCATGGTGGTGTTGGGTTGACGGTTGGACTCGATGATCTTAGAGGTCTTTTCCAACCTCAGTGATTCTATGATTCTATGATTCTATACAAGGCCTTAACTGAGAACCAAACAGAAGACAAAACCAATTTAATCAAGCTTTAAATTTCAGATAAAGTTTACATTTGCAATTTCTTCACACACATTACAAATTGCAATTTTACAGACATACAAGAAAGGATTTTATGGATTAAATATTATAAAATAATGTTAATTTTCTTGGTTGCTTCTGAACTACTGTTAATAATCAGTTTTGCTAGCAATTTTTAATTCCTTTACGTGCTTTTTCCTGCATCCACGGCACTTTCCTTCCAATTACACTTCCTTTAATTTTTCTAATACTGTTTTAATCTTCAGTCACACATGTTGCCATATCATGATACTCCTGTTTGATAAAGGACAGGTTTCTATTTAATTAAACAGACTGAAGCTATTTTAGGAAATTGCTGCAAAGAAATACTATTCTTCCATAAAAGAAACGACTCACTGTATTTGTATATTTTGACTATAAAATATTAGATAAATAAAAATTAATATTATTGCACTAGATTCCAAACAACTAACTAGCAGATGGCTTCTTACTAAAGAATAAGAATTTTATAGCTTTGTGATAGTTCAGTTTGAAATGTTTAAGAGGAAAGTTATAAATTTTGAAAGGATAAGATTTAGCATTAGCAGTCTTGGGCAAGCCTTCCTGATAAGACAAAAAGACATGTCCATATTTTTTTCAGGTGAGAAACTTTGTTTTGGTGTGTCCCTCTTCAAGTAACAAGACAAATTGTGGTTGAACTCTACACATTCAAAGTAGTAAATTATGCTTTGAAATAGTCGCACAGAATTTGACAGTATATAGGTTTGATAAAAACAATGCATCAACAGTCTACTTTATGCTCATAGAAGTGGCTAAAGCATAGCTCATTTCAAAATAGTATAAGCCCAGTTATATTTATTAGTTTCTTCCAAGAAGGAAAATACCTGTAAAGTCTCAAACTGGGCAGAGTTTGACTCCAGATA
Source organism: Aptenodytes patagonicus (assembly GCF_965638725.1). Classification (NCBI taxonomy): domain Eukaryota; kingdom Metazoa; phylum Chordata; class Aves; order Sphenisciformes; family Spheniscidae; genus Aptenodytes; species Aptenodytes patagonicus. Next base: position 39,131,525 of record NC_134952.1, read on the forward strand.
TTAAGGAGTTTCTTTACTTGGGGTTTTTGAATGCCTGCTTGGCCCTTAATTCCATATTTCTGCCAGCTTCTACCTTGATATTTTTTCTCTATATTACGAGACCTTTCTTTACAAGGTACAGTTGTGCTGTATATCAACTGTCTAATCCAACCTTTTCCAGTCTAAAGCTAAAGACACTGATACATAATTTTGATTCCTGGGATCCTAACCTTTCCCATTATAAAATGGCCCTTTTTGGTTAATACGTATAATTTGTAGATAAGCTACCCATGAAATTCCTATGAAATATTAAAAAAAAATAGGATAAGCTTAATGCTGCTTCTAACAAGATAACTGATGGACTAACAGATGACCTTTTTAGTGGCAAAATATTACTTTAGCTGAATCTTAAGATACAAGGGTAAAAGACTAAGTTTACATAAGAAATTGCTATGAAAAAAGAGTGGAGATATTTTGCTTTTTCTCTTTGAAGAACCAAGGTTTGACTAAAATATATTACATTTGTATTATTCTGCATAACTATCAACTGTGATACGAATTTTTGTGTTAGTCTTATTTTTGCAATCTCTACAAACAACTTGTTTCCTAAAGTAAATTTTAGTAAAAGTTACAGTGGAGCATCCCTTGAGATAGGAGAAAATACCTTCTTTAAAAGTAATCTCAGGAATGAGGATTAAAAAGATAACTTAAAGCTTCATTTCTTTTATCTTATCACATCTTTGCTCCCTCATAGGAAACGAAGCGATAACCACTGTAGAAAAGAAAAACACACTGCAGACAAATTTCAAGGCTGCACCCTTTGAGATCAGTTGCCGGAGATCCAGAAAGGAGGAACCATATTTTCCTTATTTTTAACTACCGTGCTTCCCCCAGTAAAAATGTTTGTAAGACTACAGGATTAGAATGTAAAAACTTACACAGAATCCTACAGAGAGGCGCATGGAATGCTGGTAAGAGGTATGTACAGAACACGTAAGGTATCAGAAGGTGAGGCTGAAACTGGAGAAATGAGGATCAATAACTTTTGTTTTGACTGGTGCTCAAAGAACTTGTGAAAAATTACATGGTATGTGTCAACAGTGGGCTAACTGACTGACCCAGACACATGCAATTCTAGCTGTATGTCAGAGAAGGCGGTCCTGGGATACGTTTAAGTCACACAGTGCAGTGTGAAGTTCCCCTTATTGAATATAATTTTCTTCAGTGTTTGGTGAATATTTACAAAGAATAAACTAATAATATTCCTACCTATCTCATTTCATTACAGCCACATTATATTGTGGATTAAAGTAGTTATCTATCATAACGTATTTGTAATTTTCTTTTCTGTCAACAATTTTATCACTGAGATACCTGTTAACATTGGTTTCAACTGTTCCAAACGAACTGGAAGTTTGGGGGTCATGCCCTGTTAGTCTCTTCACATTGAATAGCAGATTAGTAGAATGTAATTATCTGTAAAGTGTTTATTAATATGAGCAAGGGTTCCACAAACTGATGATTTACAGAAAGCAAGTTGCTCAATTTTTACTGTAGCTGTATCTACTCTTTGTGCTCTGGGAACTATTCTAAAACACTAATAAACACCATTTCTGATATATTGCAAGATAGAGACCATAGTGCATTTAATATTCTTTGAAAATTATATTAATTTATATGAAAGGCAACCTGAATTTTGTATAATGTCTGACACAATAATCTAGTTAGTATTTCAGTACAGAACCAGAATAATTGTGAAGGCAAAATATAACAGTAGAGAGTCATGAATACCAAAAGATATGACTAGACAGGTTTTAACTAACAACCACAATTTGTTTTTTTCCTTTCCAAAGAATAAGTACAGATAAGTAAGTCTCGCCAACGTTTTAGGGAAAATATCTAGGAAATTCAAATCCACTTACATTTTAAAGTTGTAAATATATATTGGGGGATCCTGGTGGACAAGTTGAACATGAGCCAGCAACGTACCCTTGCGTCAAAGAAGGCAAATGGTATCCTGAGCTGCATTAGGCAAGGTATTGCCAGCAGGTCGAGGGAGGTGATCCTTCCCCTCTACTCAGCACTGCTGAGGCCACATCTCGAGTGCTGCGTCCAGTTCCGGGCTCCCCAACACATGAGAGATATGGAGCTACTGGAGAGAGTCCAGCAAAGGGCCACTAAGATGATTACGGGAGTCATAGACTCCCAAGGTGATTAAAGGTACTTCTCCTATAAGGAAAGGCTGAGAGAGCTGGGACTGCAGCCTGGAGAAGACAAGACTCGGGGGGGATCTCATGAGTGCATATAAATACCTGAAGGAAGGGTACAAAGAGGACAGAGCCAGGCTCTTTTCAGTGGTGCCCAGTGACAGGACAAGAGGCAACGGGCACAAACTGAAACGCAGGAGAGTCCCTCTGAACATCAGGAAAACTTTTTAACTGTGAGGGTGACTGAGTACTGGAACAGATTGCTCAACATAAAGGTTGTGGAGTCTCCATCCTTGGAGATATTCTAAAGCTGTCTGGACATGGTCCTGGGCAACCTGCTCTAGATGGCCCTGCTTGAGTAGGGGGGTAGAACCAGATGACCTCCAGAGGTCCCTGCCAACCTCAATCATTCTGTGATTCTGTAATACTACCTTTACAAATGAAAACGATGAGTTTGTTCATCTAAGAACTAAAAAGCTCATTTACTTAATTATTAGTGGGTTCATGAAACCTGTCAAGAGGAACCTTATTTACTGTGGAAGTCAGGATTTATTATCAGTCATTATCTGCAGAGATTGATAATTATTTGAGGGGGAAAAAAAATCTTGCAACATATACTCTAAAGAAAAAATTTAGTTTACCTTTATTTACGGTATCTATTTTTCTCTTTTTCCAGGTACCTATTTGTATTTCACAAGAAAAATCTGTAGAACTGGCTTAAGCATGAATTCATACTAGCTAGGTCTTTGACAAGTTTGTAGTTGTCATTAAGTAAACAAAAGAAACAAAAAGCAACTAGGAATAGTAGCATAACAACAATCAGTAAAAAACAACAGTGCAATTCTTAGAGTTTCAAAGATTTGTTTAGAACTTATACAGATGACTGGAACTTGTTTTCATAAATATTTTATTAATAAGTGCTGTAAGAAGTAGACAGGGTTCTGATCCTGAAAAAAATTACATATTTGCTTAATATGAAGCATAGGAATAATCCTCCTAAAATCAAAATCATTGAACTAGGAATATATATACATGCATACAAACATGTATTAAGCATATATAGAAAGATATGGACATTTATTAAGCAACTGATACCATTATTCAGGACTCAGGCCTATATTTTTCACTGCAAACTGCTAAAATCAGTCAACTCATCTTACACATTTCAATTCTATTTGGAGCTTGTAATACTGCTACTCCTCACACATATGCACATTACACTTGAAGAATGGTCAGTGGAAAGAGCAACAGTGTTTCCTATGAGGCTAAAATTTACATAAATACTCTAACGCATCTATTTGAAATGGTGCCTCAAATTATGAATTCTATCATTCAAGTATTACACGTACAATTTATGTACGCAAAAACCCTTACAGTCCCTTTATAACAGGAGAGAAATTTAAAAAGTCATTTTAATCTTTTGCATTTTGTCATTAGTAGAGTCAGTGTCTATACACAGTATTTACAATTGGATAATGAATTAAAATCTTACTTAAGCTTTCAAAATTAAATCTTTTGTGACTGGCTTTGCCTCTTAAAAACCACCCCAAAAAACCCAAACCAGAACAACCGTTGTCTAACAGGCAGGATTTTCCAATCTCATACTGCTTTAAGTTTGAAGTGCATATATTTTTCTTAAAAAAAACAAAACCAACAACCCCCCCAAACCAAACAAACAAAAAAGCACATTTACAGAGATACAACATATAAACAGATTTGGAAAACAAACGAAGGATGAGCAATAGAGCAAGAAAATATAACCAGATTAAATTCTCCCTCTGTCTGTAAAATGACATTTTGTCTCTAAATATTAAGTACTATACCAAGAATTCTAAATTGTATCAAAGACAAAAATATCAAAGACAAACACACGCAGTGCTTATTTTTCTGTCTTCTTTTAGGCATATGATTATTTACCACCCAACAGGTAATTATCCACTTTTCCTTTATTCTAAGCATCTATTCACTCCTCTAGAGAATGTGATTTGCATAAAGGCGATCTCCTGGGAGTTTTGGCTCTATCTGAAAAAATCACGATCAATTTCTGTGTAATCCAGCTGGATATGAAGTGAGATATGGCACATAGACGAATGGAAATGCAAGAAGCACCAAAGCGTGAAAGAAAGTCACCTTGAAGGGCTGATACTGCAGCATATTTTGCCTCAGGTTTCGTAGCTACATTACACATGTGTGTTCAAAATACATACTGCCTAAGCATGAACTATATGAACAATCACCTAACAAAGCATCTAAACGTTACCAGAATGTACATCCTAGCAAGGTTAGGGTCTAAGTAAATTATGCCTTATTGGTAATTTTTTTTGCTCCAAGGCGACAAATAAACTCCTGCAGATGGCTTAGATAAATCTGGATAAAAACTGGTTCCTTTCAGCAAAGGGCATCTGTATCTCATTTGCCATACAAAGGCTACAGCATACGGACTATCTTTCTGAACCAGGAAGAAAAGGCACAAGGTTATCACTTTTGATTAATAGCTTTAAACCTCATGATGATGTTGTCCTAGAATGTTAATTTGTCCTCCTATTTTGGGCATAAATGTTATCCCAGCACTTTGCTGGTTCTCCCCTGCCCCCTTCTCCCCCAAGGCCTGGTAGGTCAGTCCATTCTGAGAACAGCATTAGATTATTTCTTTAAAATATATTTTTCTCAGAAAAATTCAGTACAAAACTCCCCACCTAAACCAGCTAAGATCAGATTATGATTTCACTTAAAAGAATAAAAATAACTCCGATGAACTAACTTCCACATGCTCTCTTTCGACTTATGCAGCTGCAAAATGCCTCTACATCCTTACGAGTAGCACATTTCAGAAACTTAGTCTTCAGGGAACTAATACCGAGTATTTAAAAGGATCCATTCATTGCCAGCAGAGAGGAAGAAGAGGAGATTGAAATCTCAATACAAATCTTTTTACTGGGATACAGGATTATGGGATTTACATCCCATACCTAATGATGAGAAAAGCTATGAAGCCCCCAACATCTAAAGAAAACCCAAATCTTCCGTGGTATAAGATGCCTTAATACAAACTTAATTGCTTGAACAGGTTTTAGTATGTGTTATGAAGGCATATTGATGACATTAAAAATAGATACATGTAACTGCATCAAATAATAAACAATGATAAAGTTTAATCATGTGTTATCCTTAGTCATGTGAATGTGAGAAACATATTATGATATTATGAGGTTATTTAATTGCTTTGTAAATAAGATACATATAGAATAGTATACAAAATTGTGCCAAAAATCTTACACTGTTTGGTAAAAAGAATTATTCACTCTCAGCAGAAGCTAGAAGCAGCACTAAATGTCATAATTCAATATAATTCTAATAATTCTAAGACTTAACCTAGAAATCAGGGATTTTTTTTTTTTTTTTAAAGATACACTGATTGTAAACCCCACCAAAATAGCCAGAATACAAGACGGATGTAGAGGTAGATAAGTGGTTTTTCTCATAAGTGCATAAAATATTAGAAAAAGTATTTACACATATTTAGCCAAGATTTGAGGGCAATATTTGTGCTTTTCAGCACTATACAGATCCCCATGCATTAAACGATAACTTCATTTATTTTTTCCCAGATAGACACAAATATGTATAACACCACACGTGTCGTAAAATCACTATATGATTTATTTTAGAATTAGAAAGTATAAGAACAGCCAGGTTTAATGGTGGTTATTTTCTTTCTATGACACATGAAGGAAGAAACTAGTCTACTGCCTCAGCGATGTACCACCCTCCCACACATTTCTAGATTCATTCCAGAGCAATGCAGACTTCCCAGGTAAAGTATGCAAAGGCAAAAAAAAAAAAAAAAAAAAAAAAAAAAAAAAAATTCAAAATTGAGTGCAGAAAAGTTAGCTTTTCAACAGAGCCCCATACCTAAATAAGTGGACCTCTTGTTCTCTCCTTCCTTCACAGATACACTCAGCACCCTGAGACAATTTATGTGAAAAGCATTCAAGAATATTGTGCTAAGAATGCCACAAAACCAAAAATGAGAGCATGATGGACTACAGCTTTCTTCAGCATTGAACATCAACCCGAATGAGAAATCATATGTTACTAGCAATTTAGTCAGTGGTATTAGCAGAATAAAGGAACAGAATTTGAAAGATTACTGTTCAGTGAACATCCTGGTTTCGGCAGGGATAGAGTTAATTTCCTTTCTAGTAGCTGGTACAGTGCTGTGTTTTGGATTTAGGAGGAGAACAAAGTTGATAACGCACCCATGTTTTAGTTGTTGCTAGGTAGTGTTTACACTAGTCAAGGACTTTTCAGCTTCCCATGCTCTACCGACTGAGAAGGCTGCAGGTGCACAAGAAGCTGGGAGGGGGCACAGCCAGGACAGCTGACCCAAACTGGCCAAAGGGACATTCCATACCATGTGACGTCATGCTCAGTACATAAACTGGGGGAAAGCTGGCCGGGGGGGGCTGCTGGTCGGGGACTGGCTGGGCATCGGTCGGCGGGTGGTGAGCAATTGCATTGTGCATCACTTGCTTTGCATATTCTTTTATTATTATTACTACTATTTTATTTCAATTATTAAACTGTTCTTATCTGAACCCACGAGTTTTCTCATTTTTACTCTTCCGATTCTCTCCCCCATCCCTCTGGAGTGGGGGAGTGAGCGAGCAGCTGTGTGATGCTCGGTTGTCGGCTGGGGTTAAACCATGACAATGAGATAAAATGTGAAATTTAAAAGCCCTTTAAAATAATGAGTTCCTTGCTGTTAAAATTTGCCACAGTTAGATAGCAAACAATTACTTTGTGACAGATTGTGGACAAAATAGCAAATTTATTTAAAGGGTAGACAAATTTAATACAGTTATTTCTTTCTTTATTCTCTCCTTTGTATTGTCACGCTTTCTGAGTGAGTGGCTGTCAGGGACTTCTATAGACAACAACAATACAGTAACAAGGGGCTACAAAACACAGTGTTTTCTATAAGTGAACTACCAGTGGACATGCACAATGGTTCTGCTTCTTTTATAAAATTCCTGTTAAGAGTTGGTCAGGAAATAACATTTTTCCTTTTGAAAAGAAATAAAAATCACCAAGGATTCTGCTGCTCTTATAAGCTACTGTTTAGGGTGCACTGGCCTCTTTCCTTTCTTCTTAACTGTGCAACAGTAGCTAGGGATTTGTATTTTCTCAGAAATACTACCCAACATTTTATGAAATCCTTGCCTAATTGAAAAAAAAAAAATAGGTAAAGACAGTTTGATGGGTTTAATATTATTTAATGGTTAATAATAACTGGCTCTATCTCTTGGAACTGAATTCCTTAGTCGCCCAAGTATCTTGCAACAGTAATCTATGTAAATTTTTTTTCCTGCTGAAACCACAGGGATTTCTAGCATGTTTGCTGCACAACACAAAAGGTTTGCAGTATTTTTGAAGTGGTCCAGCTGAATTAGAGTGGTAATTAGTTTCTTTTTTTGTGTGTTTTTTTTTTTATTCAACTGGAAACCTCAGATGAGACTCCTGTGAAAATGAGTTGACATTCCCCTCCTGTAGGTGTTCTTCCTAAAACCAGCATGAGGGTATGCTAACTAAATACAATTTAAAAATATTTTTTACTAATAGAAGGAAGGAGTTCTAGAAGGGGAAAGGAGAGCCACCTTTATTTGCAGTTCTGGAAAGTGTACTGGACAATTCAAAAGGATTTTGACAAATATCAGAACACCGACTGAATTAGTCAAGAATCCTTGTATTAGAAGGAAGACACCAGACAAGGTTCAATGGCAGGAAGTTGAAGCTAGATAAAAAGCAGAGTAATAGTAAAGTACACTCTACAGTGAGAATTTCTAATCTTTCTCATTACCTGTCTTGAATTACTTTAAGGTCTCTTTAAACCTGTATCAGGTAACTTTCCAAAAGATATTCTCCCACAGAACTCGACCTTACAGAAGCATAATTTACTGTAATTTATTGGCCTTTACTTAAATGCTATTTATAGCACGAGAGTGGTCTCGCTTTATGTGGTTATTTCAGACCATGATTTTGTCATGGTTTTATTTTTTTCCCCTCATAAGCTCACTCTTATAATGCTCAGTATTATTAACCGCCTACTATGACCAGTTTTGGACTCTCCAGTATAAGACAGACATACTGGAGGCAGTCCAACCAAAAGCTACCAAGATGATCAAGGGCACAACATACAAGAAGCTGAGAGAAACAAGTTTGTTCAGTCTTAAAACAAAGCTAAGGGGAAAACCTATCAATGTTGACAACTACACAGAGAAGACTTAAGTCAAGCGCTTCTCAGAGATGCTCAGCAGAAGCATGAGAGACAATGAACACAAGTTAGAACATGGGAAAATTTAACTCAATAAAGGAGAAAAGCTTATTCACAGTGAGGGCAGTTAGTCTTGGAACAGGGGCTAAAGAAGATTGTGCAACATCCATCCTTGCAGATATCTGAAAACCCAATTGCTCAAAGGCCTGAGCAACCTGCCACAATTGCCCCTACTATGAGCATGAGGTTAGACTACATGATGTCCATAGGTCCCTTCCAACCTATATGATTTTATGATTCTATGGTTCTAACTGGGCTCACTGAAAATGTTGCCACACAACTAACAGGGCTGATTGAAAATATTGCTATCCAATGGGAGAGTTCAAGTTGTAAGCCTTATATAAGATTTTCAAGAAAGCAGTAATACAAACTTTAGGCTATGTTAAAATCCTAAATATGAATCAGCTCAATGAAGGCTTTGCTGTTTGTTATGTTTTACTTTTTTAAAGGCTGAGATGCCTTCATCAAACTTCTTGAAAACTAGTAAGTACAGAGCTGATGAGGTTGGTAGAACATGAGAAAGAAATATGCTTTTCTTCTTCCTTTCTAGGAAAATGTTTATATATAAATCATCCAAGTAAACAGAAGAATAATTTTCAAGGAAATCATTGGTAACCCAAAGCCTTTTCAACATATGGTTTTTAAGTAGTAAAGTATTTGAGTTATAAAAATAACTCAAAATTTATTAAATCTTCTCTATAGTTTATGTAGTAAAGATTAGGAAACTCATCTTTGCAATATGAAATAATATGACTTTAGAAGCTGATGCAAATTAAATTTAAAGCTTTTTATAGCTTCGTTTACTATTCATATATCAAGGCAAGAGTTCAACAAGCAATCAACATACGAAATATAAAGTGAAAGTACTAGAAGTAAATCATTTAAAGACTACTTAAGACAGCAAAAGCACCTTAGGAAGAAAATGGGAGTACCTCAGAAAATATCAAAAATTACATCTTAAAAGCTAGAAAATTACCATATGATAAGGTCAAGAGTGATAAAGTAGATAACACGTGTTTCATGAGAAGCGTGGTTAATGCGCAGCTGGGTTTTTAACGATTCTTTAAAGTTAAAGTATAAGATATGGGGTAAGAATTCTTCTGACATTGGGGTGTTTAGTTCCCTTCAAAATGACACAGTAATCGATATAGAGTTGATTTGAGGGCTGATACACAGTGCTTAAACTATTAGCTAGAATGAAACCAAGTAAAAAGCTTGCATACAACAATTTTATGATTATTTTTTTGCTGAAGAACTATAAATTACTGAGCTTCTTTAAAAGTCTGCATTATTCTATTTTAATTATAGATGGTTAATCTTTCTTCATCTCCACTTAATAGCTTCCTCATCTTCACATCTCTTCAAATAATGTTTTGATTTCTATATAGACATTTATCTCAGATGGTTCATAGCACCCCCATTTGTCCATGAAAACAAAACTGAAAAGTATTTGAAAGAGAGCTTATTTCTGTATTATGTGTGTCTCCAATGGTTTGCAACATGCATGTATTCACAAATAACACAGAGGATTTCTTATCAAAACAAGTGACATGAAGCGTCAGGCTGTGGCCATCCATTTTTATCCAATAGCAGTTTGGCCAGCTGCTGACTGATCCAAGTCTGGAAAAGCTCTGCAAGAAATCTGCATCAGAAGAAAGGGAAAGAGGGAAACAATTTTATATATTATTTTAAGTTCATAATTTTTTAAATTATATTTAATCTCAGGTTAGCAGAACACAGTTCTCGTTATTGGGGGAAAATGAACTGCATGTAAGAATGGTTGCTGAGGACAAAGGAGATACAGTAGAGTGGAAAAAAGGAACATATTACTAGGAGTGTTAATCTGTGGTGGGAATAAAGGAAAGGGGTTAGCAATAGTATATGGCCTGTCTAGAAATCACATCTGAGTGGCCTCTTCATCAGGTTGTATGAACTCGTCTTCAACTCTTGTCTTCATTCCTTGGGAACTCCTTCCCTTCTCAGAAGGGTTGCCAATTTGAAGCCTGTTGGCTGTCACCCTCCAAGAGTCAGTATCTTAGGTGGCCTGAGTAACACTAGAAATGCTGAAACAGTGAAGTACCTAGGATCATTTGCTGGGCCAGTGCAGACCCATCCAAGTGACACAATGCAAAATTACCTTTTAATATAGTCCAGCATAAGCCACCTGTTGCTTTCTATCCTTCTAGACTGCCAGTTTTTGAAAAACAGGAAATAAAAGTAGGTTAACACATGCACCGTCAGGCTTGCGTTGACCAGTGAGTCAGCCACTACCAAGCCACAGCCTCCACAAGAAACACACCTGCTCATTTGTAGGCAATGCACTTAAAGGAAACAAGGCATGTAACAACTGTAGAAAAAACCTAATGAATCTCAGTATAAAGAAAGAAAGGGGCTTTTTCAGGTATTAATTTATGCCAATCAAATTCCCTGTTTTATATTATTAACTAGGACAATAAATCTTATAGTTCCATTTTAATCTGACACCCCCCCCAAATTAATGATACATACTTTCACATTCCTGCTGTTAAACCTTAGACACCACTCAACATTCACCTCAATGTCCACGTTCCCCAATGCAAGAAGATCACTCTCTTGCCGCTTTTCAAAATAGTCGCATGTAATACCACTGATCATATAAAGATGTAGAGTGGCAAAAGGAGAAGGAAACACTTTACCTCTTTTTCTCTTATTTGATTAATTGCCATTAACCCCATACAAAGTTTGAAGAGCATAGGACCGCAGCTGTGGGGAGTTTTCTGCTCAAGGTTTACAACAGAATGGCCACAAAAATATGTTCTAGAAAGCCAATATTCCTATTAAATCACCCAATGCACTGAATGAGACAGAACGGAAAATACTACTTGATCGTGTAATTAAGCATGTGCTGTTTTGCCAACAGCATCCCAAACTCCACTGCTTCTACATAGTTACTTCTTGAGCTGCTTCTGGACAAAAAGAGAAAATAAAGACAAGGTTTAGAAGAAATTAAAGCTCCTTCTTTTCTAAATGGGATTGACACTTTTCGGCATATATATATCACTCAGAAGCAGCACATAAGGCAAGAGTGTTACTTATTGGCAAAACGACTTTAAAAGCATTGCTCACTTTTTAAGTGCTGCCCACACCCAGAGGAAAGAGTAGTGACAGAGCACTAAGAAAATTAATCCCTAGATGGCACCGTTACTCTGTCATTTTTATTGTGTAAATGCTTCTTTCATCTGGGAAGGAGTAGTGTCGGTGGTTTTCCCGTACAATTTCATAATGGATCTGCGGCAAGCATCACGAGAATGAGTTCACTGTCCCTACTGGTTTAACTATTCAGTTCACGAACCCATATACCCCTCTCATCTTTTGCGTGGGCTGCCTGCATGTCCTTTATTTGTCATATTTGTCAAAAAACCCAGTGTATGTGTGACAATTTGCATTTTACAAAATACTGCAGTATCACTGGCTGCAAAAAGAAAACTGAACTATAGCTTTCACAATTTGCTAATATTTAGAAATAAACATAGTTTTATAACCTAACTTAAAGATGCTCTGAAGAGCAAAACCTATTACAGCCCAGAAAGCAAAACAGATTCTTTCTAAACATTATTTTTTTATTTCACTTTGTGTGTGCGACTTTCTCAACTACTACACTGCATTTCAGCACCACCTGCTGACACACACAGAAATAGCAACAGAGCAAATTAATACCAGAAATATATGGCTTCCCTTTCTGCTTGCCATACATTTTTCTCTTGTTGAAACATGGATGAACAACCATTTGTTGTTTTTTTTCCCTGGCCAATGTTGAAAAAGTTTAATTTACAAGAAAAGCATATGAAATGGGCTGGTGTTACTTCTAGCATGGCAGTTCTCCACTTTATAAATGATTTCTCATTGAAATCACTTGGCTTCTGGACACAGAACGGTGCAGGAGTCTTGAACAGCAGACACAAACTTGAAAGTTGAAAATTAAAGTAAAAGGGATAAGGGCAGATGAAAAATGGAAGATAACTATTTGAATCAGGGTTAAAATTAACAAAGAATCTTTCTTTTAGCTACAGCTTATGTGGATGTTTTAAGCACTTAGTAATTCTGAACAGCATCAGATAAAATACATACTTACGTATTTTGCCGAATAACAGCATAGGTATCAAAATACCCAATAGCAAACTAAAGGGCAGCACTGGCCATTATATTAGAGCATATCCTGTAAAATAGGCTTGTTCCTTCACAACTGTACCTCAAATTCTAACCTTGCAGGGTCTACCTTTCATTAACAGGACAGTAACAAGAAGGGAGAAAAGTATGTAAGATGCATAAAATACAAAGCACATTGTCATATAGCACCTTAACATGATGCAGCTGTGAATTAATGTAATACTTTTGACATTGCATTTATTCTCAAGCCTCAGCCAGATAATCATCCAATCGCTAATCTGAATTTGTCATCATGCCCCCCATTTTATATTTGAAAACAAAGTGGAAATTAAAAAAAATATAATTCAAAGTTTTTAGAATTTTACTGTAAGAATCATATACATTAGTATCGCTTATGCTAATGCACCACTGTATAAACATTATATGGGGGTGTGTGTTTGTGTGTAGCTTTTGGTGGGGTTTTTTGGTTTTTGGTTTGGTGGGGGGTTTTTTTGTTTGGGTTTTTTTTTTTTTAGTAGTGCAGAATTTTTCAGCCTTTCCTGCAGCTATTCATTCTCATCCTCCATAAGCTTTGTTACTCAGGGTAGTTTAAAAACTAAAAGGGGCTTTTAGAAAACTCAGTCTGCATGGCATATACAAACCCCATAATTTTTAAACTACAAAAAAGCACTAAATGTAAGTTACATGTACGCTGAATGTATAATGCTTGCCTGATATTCTTAGGCCTCAGCGTTCATCAAGTCAGAAGCTGTTATATAATATTTAAGAAAAACATTAAGGAAAGATTTCTAAGACTACTAACTAATTATCAGCAGTAATAGTACATGGCTTAATAACTGCAACAAATTTGCATCATTCAACTAGCTTTTTCTTTCTTCGAATGAATCATCAAGTCTTGTATTTAAATGGAATAAAAGGTTTATACATTGCAGAACTTGAAAACAGAATTTTTCAGGTGCTATTGCTCACAAAATATATACATACACTTGCTTTGTTAATATTCTAAAAAATACACAAATAAGTTTTCAACAAATTAATATTTCAATAATAATTCATGTCTTTCTAAAAGGTGCAGGGTCTTCCCCCCTCCCCCTCATAAGGCAATTTTCAAGTTGTATCATGTTTTCGAAGAGACATCATTTCTTAAGGTTATGAAAGTGTCCATAGAAAGCTGTGACACAGATGAGATCACTCTTTGAATAAATATTTACAACACTTTGAAGAAGAATCCCCAAAAGGAAAAGCAATCGCAAAGCCAGCTACCGTAACAAATGGGAGGAGTGCTTTGCATACGGTACTTCGGGTGTGTCTGTGCTCCGTCAAGCAAACTGAAACAGGTGAAGCTCAAAACAGAAAATAAATCTAAGTGCTTATAGAGCACATATGTAGGCATTTACTGGATAAAGAAAAGGAGTTTGATCTTAAGTGCTTATTACTGTGCCTTAATGAACATGGAGGTCTAGACATTGCTCTTTTAATTTAAGAATTAATTTCAAGGAATGGAGGCTTAGCAAGCAACTATAAGTATTAATCCCAAGTCAATTAAGACAGGTTTGATTACTTTGAATCTGAAACTCTGAAAAACATTGCATGTTCAGATATATAAAACAGTTTTCTTAGAGTAACAGTATGCACTTTTTTTTTTTCCCTACAAATTGATTAGGGATAACAAGTTGTATTTACCTGGGCAATTTCCAGATTAATTTCTCATTTTCTGAGAATAAAACAGTAACTTTGTTTGCCAGATCAACTACTTCAATACATTTGCAGACTTGACATTAATTGGGTTTTATTACTAGGCTTCACTTGCTATTCGTCAACTTGTCACATGCCATATTGAGTTTACAAGCTGCCATTTTAATTTAGATTCCTTTTATGCATGGAAAATTGACTTGGTGTATACACTGACTTACACTAGTATTAATCTTGCCATGTCGTAACCATGTAAAAGCAGAAACATGATCACAGAAATAATACATAACCATGTATTTTCTGTTGTTTTTAAAGCCCTTCAAATAGTCATTGTTGTTGCTTTGAGGCAAAAAAAAAAAGAGGAGAGAAAAATCTGAAAGGGGCAGTAAAAAAGCATTTTTAAAATGTAAAACTACACAGGCAACACTAGAAAAGCATGGTCTCTTCCTCATCCAGCTTCTGAGTTTAAGCTTCAGCTTATTATATTAGACATTAAATCTCAGTATATTTTCTTGTAAACACTGTTTGATATAGAATACTGATCAAATTAAAAAAAATAACACCTTCACCCATCACACACATTATACTACATTAAGAATGAAAAAAGAAGTCAAGGACAAAGGAAGGACAGACAAATGCCTCAACAAGTCAGAGTGAGATATATAGATATATATACACACACCCACCCCTGGCCTGTTCCGCATAAAGCTGGACAGTCAGCTGGATGATTCTGGGACACGTTGGGCCTATTGCCTGAGCACAGCAATGTGTTTTCCACCAGCTGTATTTTATAAAGCTTTCCTACTCCTAGCGCAAGTCATATAGACCCAATGGCTTGGAGAGACTGGATACAATGGTTATCAGTGGGTTTGCATATTGTAATTGTATTGCAATTCAAGCAACGCTGCATGATCTGATATTATTAATGCTGCATTTCCCAAGCTCTTCTGCTCTGTATTCTCTTCTCACATCACCTCTGAAATCGTATCCCTATTCGTAATTAGGGTAGGCATAGGGCCATGCTGACACAGCTATTTGTTTTTGGTTCTGGGAGACAGTTGATATCTTAACAAATACTTCTCATGCTGCTTCTACCCCTTAACCACACACCCACAGCCTGTAAAATATGGATTTAATGTTAACTTGTTTCATATAAATTCTGCTCACACAGGACATTCTACACCATGCTATTATATAAATCAGAAGATAACTTTTGTTTTGTTGCTGCTGGAGTTCAAACTGAAGGGGTGTTGTAAGAAAAGAAAGATTTTTTCCTTCAGAAGTTCCCACCATGCAGAAGATCTAAGAAAAAGAGAGAAGGCTTCCCTACACAGTAAGTTAAAAAAAAATGTAACTCCAAAGTTGTTATGGAAGGAGGAAGACCTTTTTTCATTTCATATATTATCCCTAGGAAATAAAAGATCATGCAGGTTTAAATAAATTCTACCAGAGCTCCTCCTAGGGCAACTGAGACATAAATATAGATTACAGTTACTAATTTGATGCCACACAGTATTACTGAAGCTTTTTAGCCTGGATATTAACATGCTAGTTTTGGTCCAGAGACCTGGGAGCTATGCAAGGCTACAGGCACTCTCTAGGTTTCCCCGGGCTATCGTGGACATGCACTGTCCTTTGTGAACAATATTGTGGCACTAAAAACACCCCACCAAGCACAGCATTCTGTTTGTTTGTATTAAAACGGACAATGTAAGAAAGGATCTAGAGTCTGATGGTGGAAAATAATGAAGTCAAAGTTTTCTGCATTAAAAGAATGCTGAAATTTTAGAACAAAATTTCAAGAGATTTTGCAAGATGATTTATAATTCATAATGTACACACTGTCATCAAGTTTGTAGACTCTTTCATTTCAGGAACTAGCACGTAACTCTCATGATCCTTTAAAATACCCATGCTACTTCTCCAGGAGCATCTCTGCTCCTCTCTGCATAACACAAAATTTTTGCCACCACAGCAGCACATTTTGTGGCAATAATATGGTAATCCAAATAGTAATACACAATATAGCAATCAAAGTAAGTGCAAAGAATTAGAACCACCTCCATCATGTGGAAAACTATCTACTTGGTACCACTGAGCATTTGGAGTTCATTCTCATTCAAATATGCTCTTCTCGGAGACTAATCTCTAATCAGGCAAATCACCACTGCTGTGAAATATAGCTAGTGGAAAAGAAGGTAAGAAATCTTTTACGTATTTCACTGATATTCTACTCCAGTGATTTAAAATAGCATGCAAAATGTACGATCATTAAAGGAAAGATCTGTTATGATATAACATGGATTTAGCTCTATCCTTAAGCAACATTTCAAAAATGTAGTAAAGCAAACAAACAAATCAAATAACTTTTTAAAGCTAAAAGTTATGAAAAGAAAGATATTGACTTGCTTGGATACAAGAAAAAACAGGCCATACAAAAAAAACTGCTGTGATGGAGGAACCAACTCTGCCATTTGTTAAGCATTTATTTATTAAGATTGCCAGGAAAAAGCTAGTACTTTGTGATATCCATCCTCAGGATGAAAGTTTTCCCTACATAGTTTTTCACTACATAAGGAAACAAAATATGGGCTTGAATGTAGTGTTTAACCCACTATCTATATTACACATTTATTAAATTCCCTCCGCATCATTTCTTTCTCCACGTATAGACAGCTATAGAAGCAAACTCAAAGTTTCAGTGTATCCCTATGAGACAACTAATTTAATGTGGAGTAACACTATGCTGTTTTGATGTCACTGAATGTTTTGCTTGCTGAATTCAGCAACATGCCCTTCATTTTATTCTCTCCCACCATAACCACATTACTCCCATGAGCTCTGTGTGTTGTGAGGAGTTTTCTGCTGGCTACTGAGGACTGACAAATGCAGCTTCCTCCACAGGGTATTCTCATTGTCCTGAGCCAAATAAAAATAAGAATTGATTGAGATTGCTGCGTGTCCAGAGAAGGGCAACGAGGCTGGTGAGGGGTCTGGAGAACAAGTCTTATGAGGAGCGGCTGAGGGAACTGGGGTTGTTTAGCCTGGAGAAAAGGAGGCTGAGGGGAGACCTCATCGCTCTCTACAACTACCTGAAAGGAGGTTGTAGCCAGGTGGGTGTTGGTCTCTTCTCCCAAGTAACTAGCGATAGGACGAGAGGAAATGGCCTCAAGTTGCGCCAGGGGAGGTTTAGATTGGACGTGAGGAAAAATTTCTTTACTGAAAGAGTGGTGAAACATTGGAACAGGCTGCCCAGGGAAGTGGTTGAGTCCCCATCCCTGGAGGTATTTAAAAGACGAGTAGATGAGGCACTTAGGGACATAGTTTAGTGGGCATGGTGGTGTTGGGTCGACGGTTGGACTCGATGATCTTAGAGGTCTTTTCCAACCTCAGTGATTCTATGATTCTATGAGATCAACATGGCTCAATCACCAATTTAGGTAAATCAAGTTTTGCTTCTGTTCCTTAATTACAACAAAACTGTTCAATTTCTGCTAAGATCCAGTAAAATTTCTCTTTGAAAACATTTTTTTTTTAAAGTACCTATTTATGTCCTAATCTTTACCACAAAGGGTTGGCAAAGAAAGAATATTAGAGGGGTGAAAAGAGGCAGGAAAGGAAGAAAAAAAGGAAAAATATTAAAGACGACATATAGGTACATACAGCTAAACTTGGGCTTTATTATACAATTGTTATTACTGTTAAAATCACTGTTTAAATTCAATCCATATTTTCAAGTGGTGAACATCAGGCTAACATTCTATGCTGATGCTCATTAGACATTTAAAGTTGGTCTCCCACTACTAGCAATATTTTATCCTATCCAAATAAACCTGGACAGTACGTTAAATTTTATCTGTGAATATTGTTATGATATCCATCAAACTTTAAAATACTTCTCCATTAAATGAAGCCCCTAAGGATTTAGAAATATTCTAAACATAGCATTTAGAATCTACAGTTCCAGGTAAATGTCAAGAAATTTGAATAAAAATTAAGAAAACTAGTCTGCTTTTCAATACATGTTTGCCTGGGGGAACGGACTGGATGAGGAATTTAAGAAGATTTTTTTTTTCCATTTAATATTGTTGATTCACAGTAAATAATATATGCTTGAGTATTTTGCCCTCTAATTTCCCTTCTAGATTCCACAAGGTACAATGAGGCTATATATTAAGTTTCTGTAGACTAATACTTTCCGAAGTTAATTTTTAAAAAGTTCGTGTTAGGGGAAACATTTTCCTGATTATATTTTAACAGCCAAACCTACTTACATACAGTGAAATAAGGAAACAGTTTCACTAATGCTGAGAGTCATTAAAACTGAAGACGACCACAGCATAATTCAGTAGGGAAAGTAAAGACTTTCATTTTTATCTAAGATTTAATTTTACATAAATCCTTTTACAATAGTACTACACAAAGTTTCTCCAAAAGCAAACCGTGAACTCTTTTTGTATTGTAGATCCTTCTTCCTCAAGGAGTTGTACAAGAGTCACTGAAGTTTTATGTCGATTTAGGGAATTCTCTGCCCCATCCAGCTATAATGCCTACAATTCAGTAAGGAGCCTCAGAACAAAGTGAGAATGCAAGTGATGAACAGTCACATGAGAGGATCAGTCTGGTAAAAATCTGATAAACAATTCCTTGCTTAACATCCATGAACAGGAAAAACTTATTAAAGTAATTATTTATCAGTATACAAATCCAATTGAGTTACCAAACTTCTTTTGGTGTCAAGTTGTCGCTATTTGGACAAACATAATCTAGACAGTAAAATGCATAATGCTAATATATCTAGACAATGTATGTGTTATCACAAATTGATCTGACATACAAAATATAGACTTTAAAATTGTTAGAATACTTGCTGATAAATAGAGGAATAATACCTTTGACTAGTTTTCCAAGAACAGAAGATAGAGGAAGGCTGTTGGGTTGTTTGGGTTTTGGTGGTGGTTTTTTTGTTTGTTTTTTTTTTTTTTTTTTTTAAATATGCTTTTAAAAATATGGGGCATCTCTAAAATTTTCATAGGGTTTTGGGTTTTTGGTTTTTTAAACATTTGAAAGATTCAGGGAGTTGCAAAGAGTAGATGCTAAGGAATGTAATGGAATAAGCCAATCTAGAAGGTACAGAAGATTGTCTTGTACAGCCATCACTCTTTCGAATACTATTAGAAGTGTGAATTTCATCCTGTCTATGTACAATAGTGTTCAAGTATTTTATATGTAGGTGGTACGTGGCCAAAGTTTAATGAAAACATGTTCTTGTCCAATTATTAGTTCTCCAAAGTAAGTAATTTATCAAAGTTATTTTTTAAATATTTTTTATAAGTGTGAATTGTAGCACATGACTGTTCTTGGAGATTTTAAGGCTCTGCATACTTTTTGAGAATTCAAGTATGCTCACTAAAGTTGCATTACTTCTCACTTCAGGACATTTTATTTCTGAATAAAAAAATGTTTACAAGGAGCACAACAAAAGCATAGCTGAAAAAACCTCATGAGGCATCAGGTGTTGCATTTCAATAAAATATATAAAAACTGCATGCACAAATCTGACCTGAGCTATTTGCCTAATTCAATATTTTCTAAAGTTTTCTTTTGCACCAGTTCTGAACAAAGTAGAAAGTTCAAAGAAACTAGCCTTTGCGGGATCAAATAACAGCTATTTGCACTTTTGCGATCATATTTAGAGCAGATGTTGAGACGGAAGTCAACTGTACCATCTCCTAATTTAGGATAAGCACATTTCAAACGATTCCGTTTACTTCTCTGTGTGACAGTAATCACCAGGACAGTAACTTTTTTGAGCTTTCTGATTTTTTTATTTGTTGCAACTCAGAACCATAAACTGCTTCTTAATATTCAATAAGTCAGCATGCCATTAACTCGTTTTTCTGCTCTATTTTAGTGTCTCAAAAAACTGTTATGAGACTTTACCCACCACACCTCACTACATTTCAGTGATTAAGCTTCTGTGTAAAATACTTCATGCTGCTTGCATCTTTACAAATCAGTGTATTTTCTATACTAACATTTTGTAAATGGGTTTAACTTTTTCTCTAGTTTTGTGCAACTTATTTTAAATATCATGCAGTATATAGAGTGATTTTTTCCTCCTTTTTGCTCTGAAATTAATAGAATATCCTATTATCCTTAGAAATGGATTATGAAGTAAGATTTTTCTGTATTTCAGCAATCATCTCCACTCAAATAACTGACTTACGATGATATAAGCTCAGATGGAAAGGCTCAGCTGTTCAGCACAATGTATCTATTTAGGCTATTTATTAGGCCTATTTAGTCTTATTTTATTCAGGTTTATGTTGTCCACCTATTTAGGAGGACAAAAATATCACAACTGGAATTGGGTATTCTGCTTTTCTTGTAGCATGTATAAATCAGTAAGATACAACTAAATTTTAGAGGCTTTTTCAATCTTTCTATCATTCCCAGGTGCTATTAAAAAATATTGCAAAAGGACTAGATTAAAAATTTTCCAATTTGCAGTTCCAGACTCTCTAATATTTTTTTGCTTATTGCATTTGCGCAGAAGCAATTTGTATTTGCAATTTCATATTGTCTGTAGTTAAACCTCCTTGAAACTTGTGCTTAGTCAGTAACTGTAGAAAATTAGTTTTAAAGTAAGTTGCACCTAACTCTAATGGCGTGTGTCTAATTTGGCCCCTTGTCACTGGTTATAAACTTAGAGAAATCATTGTCTTTCGTATCAGCAACCGAGCTCATTTAAGTCATATGCAGATTCATGCTCAACAGTTGAGTTCAAGCACTACAACCATAGACAGTGGATAAATACAATTTAAATATGCATGTATTTCCCTGTGTCCATCTACATAGACATCTACACAATATTCTTTTCTATGATACAATTTTCTCTTTTAAACATGAATTCTTACTGTTTCATAAAACACAAATTCAAAGGAGCACTAACAAACATGTAAGTTCAAGTACTCATATGCTGGGAAGTACCAGGTATAAGGGGAAGTTATGTCACATAATTTATCCCCCCCCCCCCCATTTATTTTGTTTTCGAAAAACAAGATTACTACAGAAACTGAGTTCCTTGCTGATTATTTTCCAGACACTACACTACGGCCTTGTCATTCAATTGTTCCTGTGTGCTAAATGTTAAACAGCAAATCATGACTTGAAAATTACCCAATTCCCATATTTTCCCACACTTGTTGCGGTGTAATTTGACAACCTATTCTCACCTTTGCAATTAATCCTTCACCTAGGATTAATTTTGTTTTGTTGGATTAGCCAACAAAACAGACCATTCCAGCTTCACATATTTCTAATCCCATTTTCTCTCAACTCTTGCATAAAGCAATTCAAGTTCTTAATTTTGACAAGAGCTAAAAAAGCTACTGAGATCTTGAGAGAGACAGTCTCAATTACTACTTCTGCTTCTTGAACACGCCCAGCATAAAACCATTGCACCAAGTCCTTAATGGACACAATGTGAATTAGCCTTTTTTCAGGGAAATACAGGTGTTTGGGGTTAGCACGTACTCTGGCTGACCACATGCTGTGATAGAATGAAGCATTCTGAACTGATCTGTGGAAGAGATCAGTTGCACAAACTACTCAGCAGTAGGATTTACAAGTACTTTTAGTTACAAGAAGTTTTCAGTCCATCACTGTCCCAGCAGCATGCCTACAAGACATGTTCAAAGTATGATTTTCCTTCCCAAGGCTTATAGCAACAAAATGGCAAGACACACAACCTGGCACAAATCCCAGCACTGTGCTAACTTTTAAGTACCTACTAAATCACAGTGACCACAGACAGTCACAAAGTGTCATCAAATTTTTTAAATGTGCAAAATCAACGGTTTTCCTTAGCTACGTTCTCAGAAATGACTAAGCTGTTCCTGTCCATTAACACAAACAAGATAAAAGTCAACCTGTGCCTCTCATCAAGCACAGCAAGTTTTCAGTCCAACCACCTATGCTTAAATAAGCTTTTAGTTCTAGGATGTTATCCAAGAAGAGTTAAAAAGTCTTATTTACAGATGCAACTACTTTAAAATTAACAGAAAGTAATGTTTAATCTTAAATATGTTATCATACATCGAGTATCTGAACTATATTAAAGTCCAAAGAAGGTACACAAGCTTTAATGGACCTTGTAATTTAAAGTGACACTGATATTTGACAGCAACTTTTTTTTTTAAAAGGTTTAACATATATAAGTTTTATCCCATTTTATCTAGCGCTATGTCAGAGGACTTATCTATGTGAATGTTTTTCAATTTAAAAGATTAAAAGAAAAGCTGAAAATAAAGTTGTATCGAAAGATAATCTTACTCAACATAAGGAAAAAAAATCATGCCTTGCTTCATGTGTTTTTTAAAAAAGGAGCTTTTTAATCACGGCACAGTGATTCTGCATAGAATTCTAGTATAGGATAAAGTCAACGTGGCTACAGAATATAATGACCAAAGAGGCTGAATTTCTACACACAAAACTGAGTATATTCAGCATTAATAAAAATCATTAGTTAACTAAAACAATAGTTAACTCTGTAGTCCTTTACTAAATGATACCCTATGAGGAGATTCTTGCCTCCTTCTAAATGAAAAGCTTCTTTTTAAAAAAACCTCATTGTATAATTTATTTATATTATATATTCTTTTAATTCTTTTGAAATAACTCTAGCCACTATGAGAAAAAGGAATTTTGTATATACCTAAGGATTATCAAACCAGGTCTTAGAAAAAACCTGAAAACTATATTCAACCAATCTTGAAAACAGATTTTTAGAAAGCAAAATAAGTTATCTTTTCCCTGTGTGAACTACTGCTGTGCATACCGCAGCAAGCTGTAAGTTTCAAAAAGATAAGGAAAAAGTAAATTTGCTTATTAAAATATGTGAAATTCAGATTGGTTGTTTATATGATAGATGTATTTATATTGCTGAAAAATTACTCTGGTAACACACATTCCTTGAATCCAGCACTGTGCTTTAGGCTCGATATAGAGGAATGGAATTATATTCTGCATTTTCCCTGCTGGGGGCAATATGACTCCACTTGTCTTCAATGAATGACCAGAAATTACACAGAAGTGGAAAAACTCAAAGCATTTTAAAATACTAGAATCCCTGAAGTAGAACGGGGGTGCTGGCACTAAAAATGTCTTAATGAAACTCATCAGGAACTGTTAATGTAAAGAGTCACTTGAAGTGGCTGGAGAAGGCCAGGTAGATGCTTTCATGGTTTTTTTTTTGTGTGGTTTTTTTTTGTTTGTTTGTTTGTTTTTTTTTTAATTACTTGTGTCACAGAACAGAAGGAATAAAAACAAAAAAACCCACCACTCTAATAAGTTAAACAGTCAAGCGTTGTGCATATCAGCTATGATTTATATAAAACAATATCACAATCTTCCAAAATAATAATTTATGTCCTCCAAATCCTTTGCAAAACTGATGTTTGTGAACTTCTTGTGAAATTATATTGATTAAAAAAAAGATTAGATAGGAATAGATAAAGAAGAACTAATATGAATAGGCACGTCAGATCAAAAATAGGAACAGAAAACTTCCAAGCCACATTAGTAACAGCCAGACTTATAATTTATTAGTATTTTTTGCTTAAATATTTTGTTGTCAAATCTAGGTTTACTTATTCAAATACATTCAAATAAGTGTTTTTTACTTAGTAAAGAAGTTACAATTTATAATGTTACCTACTGAAAGATACAACTAAATAGATTTCAGTAGATGCAATTTAGATATACTTTTTAATTCAGCCCTCTGATTGTTATTTTCTTCTTTATTATGAATTACTTTTATGTGTATACATGTAACTCCTGGAAGATTCTGATACCATTTCATTTATCATGCATGACTGGCTTCAAAAGCAGGCAAATTTGGGTTTTACCTTTTTTTTTTCCCTTCTGTCTGCAGGTGCTTATAAAACTTTGCCAAACTTTAATCTTACATCTTGACGTTTTGTATGCTACTATCAGCCTTCACACATTTCTGAACAAAATAAAGAACACTCCAGCTCATTTCCAGGAATATTTAGCTGTGGGGAGGAGAGCAATGACTTATTATTTAAATATAGTGATTAAACAATCTTTTAAAATGACTGTGGGGTGTCTACTTGCTTTGCAATTACACAGATTCGCTTGAACTCCATACAAAACAAAGAAAAAAAAAATTAAATAAAATCCATCTTCCTTTGAAGTCCCTGAAAAAAACCTCAAGTTCCATATACAGAGGTGTAAGGCTTGATAATTTCTCCAAACACTTTATCTGTACTAAGCTTTCTGCTGCTCAGTCATAAACACTATGTAAAACTGTTCTTAGTTTTCCCATATTCCAAATGTTTGGTGAATTGAGAGGGAGGATGAAGACCAATATATGCAGGATATGGAACTGAACTCATTTTTAAGTCTACTTACTTTTAACCTTATATCTTGATAAAAGGAGTACATTTAATCCTCCTTTCAACAAACACAACAGACTATCCTTGCTTTTGTTGTCTCTGCAGGGGTGATGGAATAGCGTGATATGTTTGCATTGCATCATATTTCATTTGTACAAGGGACACACAAACCTTGAAGGTGGCAACATTAGGATTGTAGCCTTAAAGAGAATAGTGACCATATCCTTAGAAACAGTTTACCACAATACTCAGGGTGAGTTAAGTCATTGCTCCTTAGTAAGCTAGTTCTTTAAGGAAAAATTAAGAGAACTATAGTGCTCTGCCTGTATAAAGCAACAGGAAGCAGATACTTTGTCCTTTCCAAATACTGACTTCAAGTCGCATTTGACACTTTGGAGGGGTTGCTTTTGATTAACTCTAGGTAACTTGCATAGTATCTGCTCCTTGAAGTTTTGAATAGTTTTTTTGTAAAACTAAGTGATACCACTGATCATTTTTAAGGCAAATCTATTATACTCTTTTTGATGAGGAAAGCAAGAATATGGCTTTACTGACAACAGCCCAATGATACTGAAAGAGTAGCACATCAATTACCTCTTCTTATTTCTTCTTTGGGCCACACAAGTCTGCCTTGTGATATTCCACTGGAACATTCCTTCAACAGATTTCAGCTCCCTGAAAGCTAGTAAATACATAACAAATATGGAATTTGATATTGTCAAAAGAAGGTCTTGTCCCTCTTCCGTCCTCCTCCACTCCGCTATTCCTTTCTTTCTGCTTTGCCATACCTAACCTTGTTCCATTCCTTGTGCCTTCTCTATAGCACTAACTGGATCTCTTCCATGAGCTGATTTCACTCAATAGAACAGCTTAAAAAAATTCCCCAAACTACAAGTGGTTGTATGCAGTACTAGTGAGTTATTTTGCTGATTTTCTCTGAAGGTAGCCCAAAAGGGAAGTGGTAAGAGTACAGCCCCAAATGAAGATGGCAGAGGGAAGGAAGGGAGAGGAACTCTTCTCCCTTTTTGGGGGGTAGCTGCTAGAATATACATTTTTGAAAGTATTTTCCAACTCAAATTAACACAGAAAGATAAAACCTCTCAACCAAGTATTTCAGCTCAGATGCGAGATGACAGCTTAAGGACCAATGACAGCATATAGAGAACTCTGGCAACTTCTCTCCTCCTTCCATGGACCAACATTTCTAGTTAATGTTGTTGCTTAAGGCTCTGAAGTAAACAGAAGCATTTTCCTTATAACATTAACATCTCAGGGTACCTTGTTATACATACCAATGGCTTTCTATGAGAAAACCTGCATATATGGGGTTCATTCCCTTCCACTTCCTGACAGAGAACGCAATATAAAAACAGATGCATCCATGAAGATTTATAGAAATGAGGTAACTGTCAGCTGAGACCTTGAAGATTTTAGTCTTCAGAATACTCTGACAAGTTATAAACATTAAATAATAAGGTCCACTGGAGAGTTAACTTCTAACATAACTCAGTCATGTATTTCTACGCAACCAGACCCTTGTTGTCTCCTCCCCTACCTCCCCAAAAAATGCCCAGACCCTTAGAAGCTTACTGTTAAAGCAACATTAAGACTCATTATATGTTTCAATTTCAGTGAAATAAATATTATGCATAGTTTTGTCTTTTTTTTGTCTATTTGACAAAAGAATGCAGGGATTTCTGTATAAAAAGATTAACTGGTTGAGAGCCTATTAGAAAACCGAAAGGAAGGAGTTTATTCAAAGGCCCCTTGGAAGGTGAGAAGAATCCTTGCAGCTGTCTTACATATTACATAACTTTATATAAAGGAAAGTTTCAAAGTGACCAAATAGCTCTAAGGAAGAAAAATGGCTAGACTTCATTAAATAAGTTGCAAGAAAAAAAAAGACCCTCTAGATGTAGATAGCAGTATGTAAAATTGTGAGACAGAACGATGATTTGGGCCTCAGGGCACAGTACGGTAAAAAAAAAGATCTAAAATGTCTCCACTACAGAAAGACAGAGGCCTTGTTCTGCTCCCTTTCTCACCTACTCTTGCTGCTATCCTCACAGTTCAGTCTGTTCCCTGGTATTTGGGTAATTAAAATCTCCAAGTCTCCTTCCTCCTGAGCGTAATACATGGAGGGGAAAAAAAAAATCATTTAGGTCTCCACCGTGGAGGTATCCACATGGTCTGGATAACAGCAGCTGATATGGCAGGGATGCGAGTGTAAAGAGCGTGTGAAAGGAACATCCAGAACCACCTATGAGCGCATTTGCCCAAAAATGATAATGCTAGAGAACACTACAACCCTTGGTCAGATTAAACATTAACCAGGAGACTACCAAGAGGTTTTAAAAAGTCATCTCAAAAAAAGTGTAAAGGAATAATAAATATTTGTAACACTAGAGATAAAGAAGAAAATAATTGAGTAGAGGACAAAGCCTGGTTTGAATCCTGTCAAAACCAGAAGTCACTAACCTTGCCACCTCCACCTAGGTGCACCTTCCCTGCCAGGCACTGGGACAGCCTCCAGCAGCTGGAGTGACAACACACGGTGCAACAAGTAGGGACACACACACAAAAAGCACTCACATCTCTAACATAAGGCATCATGCTCAGTCCCAGAAAAGGTGTGTTTGTGACCCACACATATTGTGAGGGAAGGAGATGCGTGCCACTCTGAGTTGTTGGTGGAGTTGCACCTTAGCAGGATTATGAACTGCTTCAATCCCCATTTGATGGAAACCATGTGAATTGAGAAGTTTTGGTTTTTTGGGAGAGGGTTAGCGGTGGGAGGACCTTGTGTTTGGGTTTGGTTTTGTTTGTGGTTTTTTGGGTTTGGTTTTTTTTTTTTTCTTTTTTCCCCTGCAACACCCCACCTCTGAGACAGACAAGTCCAGACCTGTAAATGACTTTGGCACCTAAAACTTGGATTTAGGTTGCAGTTCCACTGCAGCCTGACAGTGATCTGGTAGCTGCCAGCATCCCATCCTCTCCATTAATACATTCCAGTTTAGAGCTGGTGCCAGTTTCCAGTGACCCCGTGAACTATTTCCTGACCAGTTTCAGTGGCAGACATTAAACCAAGCCCTCTCAGAGTGTCCAGGTACTTTGAATGGGCTTGAATACGCAGACAAAACTGACTGAAGGTGACCCAGTCAGTTCATTTGAATCTATACATTGTTCATTTGAATCTATACAGTCTTCCAGGACTTGGATGACAGGTAAGCCACACAATTTTAACAGAAGCTGAACCCTCTAACCTCCTTCAGAAGTCAGCTGCTATCAGTTTGTTGTAAAACCACGCCCAATAAATTGATGTTACCCTCTTTTAATAGTTATCGGCTATGACAATCAATTTTCATACAGCACTTCTGGTTCAGTTCCCTACTACTGCTGAGATTTGAGTCCCTTTCTCTAATCCTAACCATGCTCGAGGCTAATTTTAGGAAAGGCAGTCACTGTTGATCACAATTCCCCCATCAAAGTTGTGTTACAGTGAAGGAAAGCCAGTATTTGCTAGGTAAGAAAGAAAAAAGTTTACCTGTGATCTATTCCCTTGCACAAGGGCTTCTTCCTGAATTTTGCATTAAGCAGCCAATGAAACAGCAACCAAACTCATAGAACAGATTTGTGCCACCTGATCCAACTACTGATGAATCCCATATAAAGATCTGTGTTCCTGGCCAACACTGCCATCTGCTTCCCCACCAATCCTGCTCTACAACCAGCCTAAATATAAGCCACAAAGGAGCACCTGCTAAAGGAAATTGGTAATTGTTCTGTTTCCCAGCATTCTCCCAGTGTTCACTGACAGCAGTACAGGAAGATACTGCAAAATATTTCAAGGACATATATATGTTTCAATCAAGATTTCTCAAGAAAAATAATGATTCTTCATAACTACAAGTACTTTAAGAGATAATATTCAGAAACACTAATTCTAACTAAGAAGGTAGCCTTCCTAGGAGACCTCTGTAATTGAGGGAGACAAGACTCCTCCTCTATACCTAGCACGACACCAGATGAATGCATTAGCAGCTGGTGCGGAAGAAACCATGCCCATACCACATACGTTTCAGGAGGGTTTACCCCAGGCCAACTGAGCCTGGTGCTGTGCATGAATGCCCAGCAGAGGCTGGAGCGTGTTTCCCTCTACCCCTGGAAGGCACCTTCTGGCTCAGTTTCATTTGCAAGGAACCCAGCTGTGCCCTCCAAGACTGCTCCAGGATATGAACTGAGATGTCTTAAGCGAGGAGATTCACAAGCACACACCTCACCTGAATGGAAATGCTCATGTAGACACACCCATAGACATAGCCTTAGATCCCCATATTTAGAAGTCTCAGTTTATGTTGCCATAAATAGTTATTATCGGATTCTCTAAATGATGAATTGTTTGTATTTTCTTATGACAAAGTAGCATAGCTGATCAAGGGAAATGATGCTATGATATGCAGAAACCAGGAAGAATTCCTTCAGGAAAATTTGTGTAAGAAAATACACATAAGAAACTACTATTGTATCAAGATACATGAAACTATCTCATAACAAAAAAAACCCCAAAACCCAAAACCAGAAAAACCCACCCCAAACCAAACAAAAAAACAAGCAACAAAATTTGCCCAGAAAGCAAAACTAAGGACATAAATCAAACATATGAAAAAAATCCTCTTGTAATATTCAGGTCAACTGCATTGTGGAAAAGGTGTGAAAACGAAATAGAAACCAGTCAGCTTAGTAATGAAATTATTATGAGAACTGTTATATTCTCAGTTTTTATCAACTCATTTACATAACATTCAGGCTTTTGTATTTTGCTATATCACACCTGTTTCCTCAGTACATTCATCTTGAAATGAGGACTTTTGTCCTTCTTAAAAGGAATTTATATAAAGTCTTCTGTTCCCTCCACTAAAACAAAACTTACATTCATAGATATAGTTACAAAGTATAATCAAATTACTTTGGATGTTGCATTTCAATTACAAAATACCTAAAGTGAATACAGGTATACGTGTAAAAAAATAACTGAATTAGTGAAAACTTTCCCACAGTATGTCTCTTTATCCATTAGCAACCACTGAAAACAGGATCATTGCTATTTAAAAAAAAAAAAAAAAAAAAAGATCTTTCAGTTATCTAAATACATAGTTGTTTCATGGTTTGTGCTAATAAAGTTTCAAGTCAAAAGCAAAAATTTTAGGACAGCTTTGTATAAATATTATCATTAAAATCTACCAAAATATGATGTAAACTCATTCTTGGTATCACTAAGTTATTTTCCTTGAACCACTGAAAATCCCTTAGCCAGATCTTACCAAGCATAGATTTCTAGCAACCTTTAAGCAAGACTTACTAGAAGTACTATATTCATATAATAGACTAGTACTGAGTATTCTAGAAGTGCTGTTATCCATATTTATCATGCGAATTACCCTGCCTGTCCTTTGCTCCATAAAGATAAGTAGGTAGCTGAGAAACAGAACCAAACTAAAAAATTAGTGCAAACTAAAAATTAGTGTGCAAACAAGAAAAAGTGCCTTTCAGGTTGATTTGTCCAATTTCTCCAATAGTTGGAAGCTTTGTATAGCCAGGACTTATAAAAAATTTAGATATCATCAATAGCAATGTATACATCTAGAAAGGACCAAACCTTAGGAACACAGTGCTTTGAAAATTACTTAGTTTACTCACCTAACCCAGTATGTATGCAGCTCTTCTGTTTTACAACTCCAAAAAATTATTTTGCCTTTTTTCCCCCAAAACGCCTGAATTGGTCTATAGACCTTTATACAACAAACTGGATTTTCGTACAACAAATTCTGGTGACACTGAAATAGCCTCAACATGGGATACCTATTAGAGTGGGCTAGAGATTCCAGTCTATTAAAGGTTTCATGGTCCTTCCACTAAAGTGAAATCTTGTCTCTAAAACACACATACGATATAACTTGGTGATTCCAATAGGGGAAGATAAATATACACATCAAAATATATTTTAATGGCATTCTTAATCTTATAAAGAGGAACTAGCTATATCTGAGTTGGAAAATATGGGCCTTCTTTTATGCTACTTTAGAGCTGAGATTTTTAACTTGTGGAAGTGAGGGTCCTGCAATCATTTTATTTGAATTCCTCCACAACTGTTTTGAACCTTTTACCCATTTTTAATAAGTACTGAGTATTCATGATACTGAATTTCCCACATCACCAGCTGAACAGGCAGTCCCTACTGAGGAACAGCTTAAGAGTTACCTCTGGTGCTTAGGTTGCTGGTTAGTCTATGCGGGGTCCCAAGCAGCTTAAGGATACGTTTTCCCTCATCCATCTGGTTGTGAAGGGGTAAGGGAATTAGTTAAACACACTGGCAGGAGTTTAGAAAGTGCAGGGGTAGGACCCTGAAGCTGCTGTGAAAAAGAGAAGTCTAAGGATTTTGAGAGATGTGGAAAGGATCTGATCTTATCACAGCATGTGTTTCTGCGTGTAACCCAAAGGGAAAGAGTAGTCTTCAATAATACAGTATTTTAATCAGGTCAAAATGGATGTTGAAAGTAAAATTGGTCCCTGAAGTCACTGGAGAACCAAAACACATTAAAGATAATTCCATATATTCCTAGTTCTGCTTCCAAGAATTCCTGTCCCAAACCTGACTGAAATTACTATTTTTCCCCCAAAGTTGCTCTAGAGAAGAGCCAACCCAGAACTGAAGGAGGACAATCACGTCAACTCTTATACCTTGGTGTTTGCAGTGTCTCTGTTCAGAGACACTCCTGCGCTGCCTGTAGTCTAGTGTACACAAAGACAATGCTTTAGTTATCTTTCTAAGAATTTGTGTTAAAAAAGCTTATATAAAGAATAACCGAGTAGCTTGCTT
The DNA here is from genome assembly GCF_965638725.1 of Aptenodytes patagonicus. NCBI lineage: Eukaryota > Metazoa > Chordata > Aves > Sphenisciformes > Spheniscidae > Aptenodytes > Aptenodytes patagonicus. The sequence continues at coordinate 39,163,181 of NC_134952.1, forward strand.
TTAGATAATGCCTACTTAAAAAACATTATCTAATGATTCCTTAATAGCCTGCAGTAGATAATTACTGCATTTTTTTGTCTTATGAAAAATAATTTTAGAGCATGCCTTCATAATGAGAACTCATCAGACAGTTTAAAACATTGTTAATAAGCAATTAAACTATCTTTGGTATTCAAAAAATGAAATAATACACTTTGGGCAGTGCTTTAGAGGGTGCATTACCTCTACTACATTCTCACTATAGGAATTACACCAAACTTTCTAGAGTGGGCAGGTGAAAGGGATGCCCCCCCTTCCCAACCCTCCAGTATAGAATCTCGCTTTGGGGGGGGAGGGGGAAGACAGAATTATTGGTATTTGCTGATGCAAAAAAAAAAAACCAAACCCTGAAAAGCTTCGTAACAAAAAATTATTCAGGATTTTTCTTGCAATTTAATTTCAATTCCTGGTTTTGAAAGCATTGCATGCAAACACTGCTTTTTGTTCTGCAAGTACAGAAAGTCTCTCAAATGTACTCTTTTCAAATTAAAAAAAAAAAAAAAAATCACATTTTCTTCAAATTATCTTACGCATCGAAGGAATGACTCAGTATAGTTACTCAGAAACCAAAATGACAGAAAGATAAACTTGAATAAAATACTGTATTTCCTACGCATCATATAAACATATATCCAGTTCTGCTGCATGAAAAATTAATTTTCTAATTTTGAAGAAGTCCCAAACCTTTCCGTTGCAGGAAGAACTGGTAGAGCACATATGCACCTCCTGAACAGTCTTAATGCAGTACTCTTTAGGAAATGTCAAAGAACATAGCTCCTTACATTCTTATGTGACCAAGGGTCTATAGGATCTCGAGCTCTTTCAATGAAAAGTTATTTAGGAATATAAGTGCTGTATATGCTCAGGAGCTCCAGATTCTTGCTTCACCTGTGTTTTCAGGATTTACCGAGTACCTGATGCAAACACAGCGATTGCAAACACAGTTTTCATTTGAATTATTGGATGAAGTGCATGCATGTGCTGAAAGCAAGGACTGAAAACAGTCTCCTCCTGCATAAAACTGATTAGCTGACAAAAATCATGCTTTTTCTAGCGCTATAAATATTTGTATCTTTTTGTAAAACAGCCTGGCTTCTGAATAGCACATGCTTAGAATATCCCTTACCAGCAAAGGGCAGACCTAGTTGTTAGAGCAGTCTTCTAGGGAGAGGATTTGAACTCTTGAGACCTGGGAGAACATCTGTAGGGGTCAAATATTGAGCAGGTTTTCAAAGTAATAGGTACCATGCAAAGCCTCGCTTCATCGAGAAGTGTCAAGTCCGTCATTCAAAATTATTTGGTTTCCTTTTCAAAAGGAAGTGAGCCAGTTTTTCCACAATATCTTGGCTTCCGAGTAGTGTAAGCCAATCTTCAACACCGCAGTTTATTGTTCTCTCAGCTGCTACAGCTATACGTGAGTTTCTTCTGTTATCCAGCTTACAATGTGCTCAAATTAAAAAACCAACCCACCAAAAAACCCCACCCAAAACACTGCATTTTGAACCAGATTACTGGTCAATCTTAAAACTTGGCTCTGCACACAAGGTGTGGTTCGATGGCAATCTAAGCCAATCTAATTGATTGCTGCTGCAGTTCTGTGCTACTATCCTTCCCTCTCCTCCTCCTTTGCATTAAGACTGGTTGGCTCCTAAGGACAGGCTATTTCAGCACAGCTATTACAGACAGAAGTAATAAAATCAATAAATAATTAAAAAATCTGCCTAGCATGGTTTTTTAATGCATCTGCCAACTCAGTGCCCTAAAGCAGCTAAGGCCAAGCAAAGGGGTAGAAAAGCATTTATAGATGACACACACAACTCCCATTCATCTCTGGTAAGAAGACTGAAGGCAGATTATCAGTCATGTAGGCTGCCATGGAACAATAGTTACAAAGGAACTACAGATCCATTGCTAACACAGCAAGATTGGTATATGAGGTTGAGCGAAAACAGGATGAAACATTTGGGAGGAGGATCTTTGAAACCAACTTCACCACTGGGGGGAGGGGGGGAAGTCATTACGTAGACCCATACTCTATGGTCAAAGAGTAAATACCGATGGTGAAGGAGAGACTATTTAAAGTTCTTAACTGCTGAAATGACCATAAAATAATGGCGAAATAACTAGAAATTGTCTCATACACATTTTTAGAAATGAAGCCAAACCCTGTAAAGGCAGTTGAAAGATGACAGAGAATACAGGTATGCAGTAGCATTATAGTAATCCATTTTTGTGGTAAATATTTTTGAGGACAAGTTCACCTGTTGCTTTTAGCTACTGCTGGGGCTGAGCAAGCAGAAGGCTAGCATTAGTAGGAGGGGTAGAAGATCAGAATGGAATTTGGGTGACCTAGGTTTGGTCAGATCATGTCCAGCACGTGATGAAATGTCTAGTTTCCTAGAGGCCAAGCACGTACTCTTCTCTCGCAAGAATGCTGTCCATGTTTTATGAAGTCCATTTTTTCCCCTCATTTGGAAGACTCGTTTCAACCCAGATCTTTTCATGAAGCAATAGTGAGTGGGCAGACAAATGAGAATTTAAGTTGGCATTAGCTAGAAAACAGACTTTTTTGTTTGTTTGTTTTTCAAACTACCTTCCACTTTTTGTGCTGCATTTTTAAGTTGATATTCAACTACCTTCCAGCTTGAAGGAAGGTATGACTCAATAAGAATACAAATCTTTGAGATATTACTTCATGTGAAAGGTGACAAGGGGCAAAAAAATGTTGTAGAAGGTGCCGTACAGCTCCTGCTGTCTGTAAAGTATCTTTTTTTCTCCTCTGGCTTTGGAAGTGAGGCACTGCAATGAAAAAATCATCATGGAGTTCTATGCATATAGCTTTGGTAGATAGTATTTTCTTTCACATATTAAAAAACACCACTAAAAGTATATCCTCACTCTATATATTTGTGACCTCTAGCACAAATTGGAAATATGTAACACTGATATCTACTGTAGGTCTTTTAACCGAAGAGCATGTTACAGACACCTAATAAGATGTCTAATTTTATTTTCAAAAACATTTTCTCTCTTGCTGTGTAAATTCCCGTATAATTCACACTTTGTCAATAAAAAAACCCAGCTGCTCATAACTTACATTTTATTTAGTGTTATTTCATGTTATCATCCATTGCACATCACAGCTTTTGGAAGCTCCCATACTTGGTCATGAAACCTTAACTGTGGCAATCTTAAAGAAGATTCTCGCTTTGCAAAAAAAAAAAGTACACTAGGGAAATGAGAAATACATGTACTAGTCTTTTGCCTTTCAGTCAAAATAAAACAATTTCTATTCAAATCTATGGAATGGATACTGATCTCTCTCCAACTTTTAACCAACTGAAAATAGTTGTTCCCATCACACAAAAACATTGTGAACTCTTTTCCTCTGCCAATACACTGCTATGCACAATGCCTACCTATGGATTTTGGTTAAAATTAGTAAAGCAAAAAAAAGTTGATTAGATATTTCATTATTATAAATAAGAAAAAAGTAAATTTAGATGGGGTGAGAAAAACAAATTCAGTGATTTTATGATTTGCATGCTTACCAATGCTAAAGCACGTAAAAGATAATAGCAATAGTTTTCCAAACCAGTTTTCCAAACAAGGGAAGAATATATATATTTATGCATGGGTGTATGCATATGCATTTTATGCTTGCATATCATTTTACAGCGTTTAAATGCGTTATTCCTATTTTCAGTCTAGGAAAAATCAAGGCAGGAGCACTGGGATGATGGAAATGACTGCTAGAAGCCTCCAGTAATCAGCCTCTGTAATTTCCACAGGCCATTCAGGAGGTGTCCTAACAGCTCAATTCCCCATTTGCTTCCCTTCTTAAGTCCCTGTCCCCCAAATCAGAATAAAGCAAACCATGGAAATGAAAAAGATTAAACTGCAAATAAACCATGGTTACACTACAGAGGGAAGGAAGTGGAGAGAAGAGAATAAACGGAGAGAAGTGGAAAAATGACAGAGACCAGATTTCATGCTGGAGCCAAAAAAAAAAGACAGAAAAAAAGAGATGATGTTATTAAAGCTGAAATCATAGCTGATGTCTCAGAATTGCTAAGGAGAGACGGAGAAAATAAAGCTTTTAGTCATCCTTAAGATCTGAGCATCACTTCTTAGAATGCTGTACTCAAGAAATATTATCTACCTGTATGTTAATAGAGCCTTCCATAGAACATTTCCAAAGAATGTTATATTCATGGGCTTACCATCACATAATATTTACTTTGAGGAATCCTCTTTACAGCCTTTACATACTATCAGTTCAGTCACAGCTATTCGCTTCTTTGTGTACAAATTAAGAAATAAAAGTCTTCACCACTCAGCAACTTACGTTGCACTGTAAATCTCATCACTACCTAAGAAAAACTAGGCGGGTCACGTTTGACTCAATCTGATATTTTTAAAAAAGGCTCAGCCTAACATATTATACAGTTATGTATCATTTCAGACAGAAAACACAACACTGCATCACAGCTGTTATGTTGTCTGCAACACAAGCAGAAATAAATTGAATGTAAAGAGAAGGGAAAGCATACTATCCTTTAGAGCGAGCATAATAAATCACAACCAAAGGTAAGGATTTTGTATTTCACCGATTTCCAAAGTATTATCCAAGCATTGTTACGCTGCATTGATATAAAAATTAATCTGCTGCAACACAAAAGTTGCCTTTCCCCCCCAATACTTCATTAGTAACATAGGGAACCCAACAATTTTAGAGTATTAATTTCTAAACTGTATTGAGATGAATGAGCATATTTTCATTCTGATGTTTACGTACCAAACTATCTTTTTCTGACTACACACATATGCTATGTATATAAAATGGGTAGGTACGATCAACACAAAAAGAGCGCAGGATGAAAGGCAGTGAACTACAATGAATGCAAGACACTACTCATTCTGTCCCACTCAAATTTACAGAATGTTATCCCCATGCTTTTATACCACGTATGTATCTGTGTTAGCGCTGCACTGAAGGTCTTTTGTGAAGATAGATGTTCATCCTGCCTATACCTAGGCAGGACACAACAGTCAAAAAAATATGTTCTCAAGCTATAGCTCCATAACCATTAGTACTGGATCTGTGCACAGCAATACAGATTTGATTTGTATTAGACATGAGAACACAACTGCATTTTTCCCTCAAATTCGATGGTGCAGACAATATAGCCGCTGTGATAGCTTTACGCTCTACACTGGTTACATGACAGCTATAGTAGAACAGATAATAGTCAATCTGGCATAAAGCCTGACAATAATGTTAACTTGTCAGAATTCCCAGAAAACTGTTGAGTTAGCAGAATATGTTTGTACTGGATCAGTGCTTACCATCATGTAGCTGCAACATTCTTCATTAGAAGTAGGAGCCCTAAAGCCAGATTCATTCTGCTGTTGAACCATGGCCTTGGAACAGCTTGCAGCAATCGGAACGCAGCGCTGTGAGCTGCGGCTTGCTCCTGTTGAGCCAGTTTGCACAGACACCCAGTCGTTTTGCCTGACATGCAGGGAGGCTGAACCACGCAGAAAGCAAAGGCTTAAAGTAGGAGCAATAACTTACTTGTGGTTCTTAATTTGTGTTAACACAAAGCACGTTACAGGTAATTTCATAGGTAAAGAGTGTATACAATTGTTTTACTGCTTGGCTTTCTTGAGCTACAGTCATGTACCTAATTTACCCTGAAAGTTTAGCTGTGCAGAAATTGAGGCTAAGAAAACAGTAAACAAATGAATATTTATTACACCTTCCAAAATAACAGTTGCTTTTCACTACATAAACCCAACACAAACTACTAGTGTGGCATGCTTATCTAAAAGGAAAAGACCCTTTCCTTTTTAAATATTACAGACCCTACAACTAGCCTTGAAAATTCCTTCTTTAAATTTCACAGGTTCACATATAAAGCTGTGCATAAGCTTATCTTGCGTATACTAGGAAGAAATGCCTATTTTTAATAACACTTAATTTCAAAAGTACAAAACACTTTTCAAAGGGTAGAAGCACAGATTTCCTGAGGAATTTGATTATATTTCAGTACAATACATGGACTTTAAATCAGTGACAAAATACAGACAAAACCAAGTCCAAAAGTCAGCCATCCCAAGACTCCCGTTCATCAGAAGCCTATGCTCCCATTCTTAAAATAAAACACAATTCATCCGAGAACCATGGATTAAGGGAATAATGAGTAATATCACAACGAGAAACCAATTTTGGTCTTTTCTAGATGTGAAATTATTTTCTAATTTTTTGGGTATTAACTTTTAAATTAATATAGAATTACATCACCACAAATAAAGTACTTTAATATTAAATTTAAATAAGTATATTTTACATACACTTTTGTGCACGCACGTGGATTGGGATCCCTGAGAAAGAGCAAGCATAAAGGTAGAGCAGTTGCTTAATAAAATAAAAACATCATGCAAGTTCCCAGAATAATAGATACCCTCTGAGCTGAAGTCCCTACTTGCTACGACCAGTGTATCCAAAATGCCCTTCCTTGACCCATCATGTTTTGAGAGCTGCAGGCTGAATTCAGGTGTTGCCATGCAGCGCTTTTGACAAGTGGCGCTCTTGGGAACATCCCCTATGCCCCTAAAAATGCAGGTTGCATATAGCAGAGTAGAGAAAAGGTGGTCACATTCCTAACGGTGATGCATCCCTCTCCAGACAGAGGTTGAAACCTTCAAAGAAAAACCTATACTGACCAATACTTACTAACAGTTCAAAGGAAGTAAATAATAGTGCTGTTTTACAAAGGCAAACAAACACAGAGCCGAAGTGATTTGCCTAAAGCAAGACCGATAGCAAAGTACAAGAACCTAATCAAACACACTTAGTTTCACAGCATAACAAGAACTGGGCTAATTAAAACTTGTCAGTGAGCAGACATTTCTGACCATACGTATTCTGAAATGCACTTTTCTGTCCAAGAGAAACCTCTTAGGCATGTCCACATCACCTATTACACTGGCCTAAATGCTGCAGCTCATTAGGCTATTATGATTTGATAAGGTGTCTGCTTTCATACTGGTAAGTAGATATCCAAGTCTCTAAATACAAAGTACTACTATATCTTTACAGTGAAGGACTATTTATTTTCTTTGGCTTGGGAAAGTGAGAAATTGAGGAGGAAAAAAAAAAAGGAACAACTCTTCACACAACTGTCTGTGAAAGACTGCGTAAAAAGCCTGAATTAGTGTATCCTGTGGGTTTGTTTTTGTTTTAATGACTTTTAGCAGTACACAAATGGAAACTGCTAACAAGTTCACACAAATAGGCTCTTCAGTGCTGGTCATGTAGCTTGCCTTCACTAAGGACCTCCTTTTATACCAATTAATTTGCTTAAAGACAGGAATGCATGGCTGCTTGAAGGATTCTCCCTACCTCTTCAGCAAAGCACCTTATTTGAAGCCCATCAGATACAACACAGCACGGACACAGCTCGGGGGGTGGGGGGGCAGGGAAGTGGTTTGTTTTGGATTTGTTTTAAAAAAATTGTTTTGAATCAGAGATTAATGAATTGGTAAACCCCCAAATCATTCACTTTCTAGAGAAGCAGCATACATTTGTGAGTTACATGGCAAACAGCTCAAAGTCAGAAATGGTAATTACAAGGCTGACAGTTTTAAGGATTAATATAGTATGTCTAGATAACTCCACTGTACATTAAGCAATGCACATTGCATTAGTGCAACTACTCGTTACCCACAGAGGCTGAGTCAGACCTCAGTTTAGCATTACCTAGGATATTTTCAGTAGCCCCATATTTCATAAAACTTAGACTTCTTTCCTCCTTCATCCCTCCTACCTCCCCAAAGGATGATACATGGTACAGAAGTGTTTTATGCTGTTACACCAAAGAAAGTGACACCTAATCTCTTATTAGCAGAAATTTGAAGCAATTTTTATGAATTAGTATACAACACTAGCAACTCTCTCTTGTATATTAAAATATTTTTCATACTTTTTTAAACAGTGACCTCAGATTATATTTAGACTCAGTCTTCACAGTGATAAAAATCCTTAAAACAAGTATCACAGAAGTTGCTGTGCAGAAAATCTGGAGCAATAGCTCTGAGATGTGTGAAGAGCTGCATTCAGCTCTATGAAGGAAGACTATTTCACTTACAGATTTAGAGATAACTTATCAGCATTATTAACTATTTAATTTCCCATCAAAAAGACAGGTCAACACGGCATTTTTAAATGTTTACTTTGCAAAAACAATACTACTGCAATATGCATAACCATTAAGAATTATATCCATGTAGATTAATGACTAAGAAAATGAATATATGAGAAGTATGAAAATACTCTTGAATAGATGTTTCTCCAGAAATTTGGTTGTATTGTTAAAAAAAAAAACCAGAGACCCAACCTAACACTCCTTCTGTACAGCTAAGTTACGAAAAATAGTTCTTACTGTTGCTTTGATTTTGAAAGGTAATGAGTGGTAACTTGAGCTCCTGATTTTTGCTAATGCAGAATCTGTGCCTTTCTGTAACAATCTGCATGTGAATCACTTCAAAATATTCAGCTTCACCTGACAGCTCAATAATTTACGTAATGATTCTTTTCATTTTGAATACTTGGAATTTAGCAACACCTCCATGCTCCTACTCACATATCCTTACTTTAACAAGCTTAACACAAAACACATTTAAGTCAAATTTAGTGGAATCAGTTTTCAAGTCCAATCAAGTTTTAAGAAAGTGATCTGAAAATCTGCAAAGTGAATCGCATAAGGGGAACATATTTTAATGAAGCGAATTCCCGAGCTTACCTTGGCTTGCAAAGCGTCACAAATTTTAAAATATAATATAGTCCTGCAAGCTTTGCATATATTTCCAAAAATCATTGTAGGTTGTGTAATAACTAATCTCCAGTACGTTGAGTCTGCTTTTGTTTCAGAATACACAACCTCTGAAAATCTCCCTCACTGGATACGAAATGCTGATTTTTTTCATATTTCATGTTTTATCAGTGCAATCTCTACAATAAAAAAGACTACCCTTCTGTAAAACCCAGAAGTTCTCAAGCAACAGAGCTGCTGCATAGCTGAGAGCCTTAAGTGGAAGAGGAAACCTCTGGGTTGGGTTGAGATATGCACCATAAGTCTTGAAGTAATCTACAGTCTGAAGCCACCCCAAGAGTAAAAGGAGGAGCTGGAGAAACCAAATACTTCAGTGAATTCTGAATACCGATACGTGGAAGACCAGTGGCGGAGCTACTACACAATGAAAGAAACTGTGGTAAAACTGTATCCTTATTTCTCCTCCTTTTCAAACTGACCAGGTTGCAACAATATCATACCCATCTCTAGCCATTAGACAGCTGTAGTCAGAGAACATAATAATTGATTTCTTGGAGAAAGCCAGCCTTTGCTTTAATGCTATGATTCTTTACATAGATCCATTTGAAATTGCTCTGATAAAATGCTTTTTCAGATCATGGAGTTTTTGCCAGTTCCTCTTGTATCCCTTACAGCCTTCAGAAAAAAGCTGTAGGATTCTAGAATTATCACTTCCCCCCCCCCCCCCCATCCACCTATAGATCACACTTTCAGAGCTCACCACATATCAAAAGAACAGAATAAATGCAAGGAAGAGAAAACTAAGACACTATACGAAGTATTAATTCTGTCTTTTTTTTTTTGTCATGCAAGCTTGGAATCTTTCAAGACGATAAAAAAAGTAGAAATCTTGTATCCAAAACAAGCCAGTAAGAAAGCAGAAGTTTAATTTATCTATACTTAGGTATTTTTCTGTAGAAAGGACCACTTCCATGTTAAAACTATGAAGAACAATATGACTCCTTGGGGAATTTTTGTGTAATAATTTAGAACTGAGACAGCAATTATTTATGAACATGTGCCTCATTGCTACTTGAATCATTTCTACTAGTATATAGTTACCCTAACATTCCCAGAACACTTCAGCTGATAAAGAAAAAAACTCCACCCATGAGAAACAACACTACACTGTATTACACCTCCTAGTTTTCTCACCTGAATGTAGTTTTGAATTGCCCTGGAAACCATTTCTTCTCATGCCTGTTTGAATATGCTACATTGCAAGACCTGCTTCTAAGTATAGTGGAGTGAATTGATTGTTGGAAATCCTTGAACGTGTCAAAGAATTACAAAAGGATGCAAAAGCACTTATTTAATCCTGTGTAATAAACCTGAATGTGGGAGTACCTAAGCATGGAATGCTGATTATTTTAAAAGCTTAAGTCTCAATAAAGAAAAAAGTGATTTCCCGATGTTATAGGAAGAGACCTCAAGATATCAGTTTAGACAACAGATTAGTATAATCTAGAACAGATGGGGTTTTTTTTAATAATTGCAGTACAGAACACACCTGGAAGAGATCTATGTTGCATTTGTACTAATCTTTATAATACTTGCCTTACAGTATTTTGAGTTTAGGTGAAAACATATTTCTTCCTCTCGGTACAGGTACCTGATTTTGCAGTTTTTCCTCCCACTGAGTAATACCCACACAACGTATTATAGTTTCTTCATGTACTAGAACCCCCAGCAGTCTGGACATTTGAAATGCTTTAAAGAAATTTCATTCAATTTTCAGCCACTGCTTTCTTTTCACCTTGGCTTTAAAGAAAACCTACATTTAAACAGTAAAAACAAATAACTTTTGTAGTTTCTCAATTTTGAGTAAAACTAGAAGTCTATATACACTGAAGAAAAAAATAATTTATCATTTTGGGGAATTATCCTTTGTGTATATATGTTCTGCAAAAATCTAAATAATTAAATCAAATCTATAAACTCTGACATTTCATTCGTCACAAATCTCATAATTAATCTACTAGACTTTGCATAAGTTTGAATCATTAGTGTTTTTGTAATGCCCAACACAAGACCTGGAAGCAGGGAGATGTAGTCAGGAATGTTTCAACAGGGGTTCAAGTCACAGCTGAAGCAATTTAAGCACTATTTTGCTGGTTGAGCCTCGATAAGCTGGTGCAATAGCTAGTACTGGACATCACCAGCTAAAAGAACAAATATGAAAAAGAGGACAAGTCCCAGTTAAGAGATGAAAACCACTAACAGTAGTGGTTCCCCTTCAGATTCTACTATCATCTTGAGATGGTCTTTATCTATATAAATCCACTGCCTTGCCGAACCATAATGCCACCTTGTTTACCATAAGGAAGGAGAAACGGATTGCTCTATATATCACTTGCAAGCCTAGACATGTCCACTTAAATTGTTGAAAAAACATTCACAATAGTTCCTTGACAACTTTGAGAACAGGCCTACATTTGCCGTATCGTAAACATCAGTCTCCTCATAAAGAGTTTTTAGATTAGAGATGTACAAATGATAAATTTTCCTGTTCAGCACACCAATTGACCAGTAAGATATATGAACCAAAGATAACTTCAGTGGATGTGTAATGGAACTTGTAATAGTCAAAATGAAATATCCACACATCACTTTTCGCTTTATCTGAAAGAGACTCATTTAATTCTATAGTAAGTGGGGTTTGTTTGGTTTTTTCCAGTAAGCCTTTAAATCTTTTAAACTGGACAATAAATCCCAAGTGAACATTTCATTCAGAATAAAAATCAGAAGATTGTCAAAGTGAAGCATTTTCTCAATAACTATTTGCAAAAGAAAAGCTAGGCAGTTTGCTAATCTTTTCCCTTCCCTGTAAACTGTACCAGCTCATAGGATCAAATCACTCTGTGATGGGGACCTCATATTTCAGTAGGCTTTGTATTTAGCTTAGCTCTTTATGCAACAAACTTACAGTATTTCTTTGTTTTTTTAATTCCATCAGTGGAGCTTGTTTAAACTGGGACACTGAAATCGGATGTCATCCTCAGACAGCAACGAAATCCTTTGTAAAGAAGTCTTCCCAGTTTACTTTCATTTCATGTTGTGATAAGCATTGAAACAGTTAACACTGCACCAGTTACCAGCTTTTTACATTAATCCTCCATAGAATTCCATATACTTGGGGTGAAAATTCTGCCTTTAGCAACACCTTTGTCTCTTGAGACCTTTTGCCCTCTGCCTGACAATTAGCTTTTCCTTCTGCGAAGCTGAAGCAGCTTTCTGTTCTTGGTAACTCCTGTTGTTTTGCATTGAAATACTTTAGGAGTTTTTTAGTAGTTTTCCCACTCAGATAATATTTTTAAGTTATTTGGTATACATCGATCTTCTTCGCCTTAGAAAGAGGTGAAGTGGCTTATTAGTCAACATGCAAAATACTGAAAGCTCATGGATATAAAGCAGACAGCTATACCATAAAAACATATATTAGGCATTGCATTACTGATATCTCATTTCCACAAAGACTGTGAAATATGCGTAGGAAGTGGGCTGACATGAATCCATTTGCATGAAGAGAAAGTAACAAAAGTGGGAAACTGTCTATTTAACCCATTCTACAAGGTTTAAATTTTCAAAATCCCATACCGGAGGTCACATTAATTTTCATTTAGACAATTATCTTAAGACAAATTTACACAACATACTTTAATCTTCTAAAGAACAATTGGACTTTTTGTCTAATGTATTCAAAACTGAGTCAACACACAAACAGTAACCAGAAGTTTAAAAAAAGCCAAAAACCAACAAAAAGCAAAAACCAACAAAAGAAACCTATCCCAAGACAGAAGGTGAATTTGGATCAACAGATAAGCTGATTGACAGTGCTAAAACTATAAGGTATAACACAGTTGTTATACCACTTCATGTCCCGGGTAAATGTTGATGCAGTAATTGCGCAGTCACAAAATTTAAAGATTTGTGTCCAAGGCTGCTTATAGACAATCTGGCATATTCTAATTAGACCATCTTACAGTGACTTCAGGCTAGTTTACCATGGTTACAATAAAAGTCAATGGCGAAATATCGGGAAAAGAAAACGCAACTCCCAATGCTCTGCTAAAATTACTGTTCCTCTACATATATTTTAGAAGACTCTCAGCATTCCGTAGTCTGCTTTTCTAATATTTGTCTTAAGACACTTATTTGATTTCCTTAACTCTAAAAACAAAATGCAAACTAAGAAGCAAACAAGCATTTGTAGGTTATGTATATTAATAAATAATTTATTTTAAAGACAGCCTAGCATCTAGTATTACCTCAGCAGAAGTTTTCAGGTATGGCAAGTTATAAACCATTATTAAACTAAATACATACTAGCATAGCGTAACCCCAAACCCAGCCATTAACTGTTAGAGAAGACACACGTCCTGATTTAAAGTACCATCAACATAAAAATCTTGTTAACATACTAATAATTAGGCAATATTCTAAAAAAAAAAAAAAAAAAGTGTGCTAAAAGCTTAAAGTTGATAAAAATAAGAACAAGAAAAAATACTTTGTGAATACCTTGGCTAAAACTGTAATGCTTTTGGAAAATATAAGCAGCACTTGGTTTGTTATTTACATTCACGTGCAGGTATTCACATTACCTTTTGCTGATAGCTGTACGCATATGCTGTTGATAAGCAGCATCTTATGGAAAAACTCCATTACTTGTGGACAAAGATCCAGTACCACTCACTGGCTTGGTAATGTAAGGTCATTCTAATTACCTTCTCCACAGTTTATTCTCCCCTCTGTGGCCCTAGTAATCATGAGGACTCTTTGAAATGCTGATGCAGCATTATACTGATTTATTTTGAAATATGCTATATGTAAAACTAATCATTGGAGCTGCATATTGGATATTTGCTGAGGTTATCTTTAAAATTATTAGGCTACATACTACGAACAAGGCAAACTCCCACATTTGAATGCTACCTAAGCAGTATTTCCTGTTACTAACAGTGGAGAAAGTTATAAATAGCTTCTAAAAAGTCCAGCTGTTGGACTAGTTTGTTAAATAAATAAGTCAGCCTCTAGTGACTGCAGGGCATTAACTCGTGCTTCCTAGTGATGTTAAGGACCTCAATGCAGAACAAGTGCCAAGAGCTCTCCAAGCAAAGCCACTGTTTTGTACTTCCCATCTCGTGCTTTGTACTACACAATGTCAAGTCAACTAACTTTTATGATACCCTGATTTGATAGGCTTCTCTATCCATTTGACACATGAAAACCCTCTTCTGTACTAAAGGGTAAAACACGCTCCAGATTAAGGTCATAAAAATACTCCCCAATTAGAAAAAGGGGAAAACATTGTAGACTCTTCTGCATACACTATTGGGATGCTTGAGGAAAAGCATTGTCAGATAATCTGAAAAGATCAAAATCTCATAATTTAACTCAACATTGTGGCTAATGGCTAAGCATTAGAAATGACAACTAAACACAGACTGTAGCATCATTCCCATAATTGCCACTCTATAACAAAAGGCTTCCAGAAGGGAAGCAGCAATTAAAATGTGTTTTTACTACAGCAGTCTGAAATAGTGTTTGTTGGGTTTTTTTTCTTCTGTGGTGATAGTCGTGTGCAGTGAATCAAAGGTCTGCCTTGCCCAGCAAATTATTCACCACCACCACCATGAAATTTGGCCCAAAGTAGATACCTGGGAAGTGCATAACAGAAAGCATATATCATCCTTGCCTCAGTGCTTTCCCACCAGCCATTTTCATCTCAAGTCCTTCCTGAGCCGGAAATGTTTTTGGTGGTTTTTTTGTTTGGGGTTTTTTGTGTGTTAGTTACTGCAGTTCTTAAGGCAAAGTTTCTTTTATGCTAATCAGCACATGGTAATGGAAGCAGAAATTGATGTTAATTTCAAATTTTATAGTTAATATTCTGAGTGTAACACATTTGCGTCCCATTCAATTTTACAGCCAGCAGTGGCTTTTATGGTACAACACGTAGTGCTCCCCACAACAATGTCTTTTAAAAGTTTCCACTGATTTATATGTTCTAGTCTCCTCTTCTATGACAAGAGGAGCATAATATTTTATGCTAAACCAGAATGAGTTCACTCGTAATACCAAATCACTTTTATACTGAACTTGAGTTCAAGATCCTTAGGGCACCGAGGAGGGCGCAGAGCAAGCTCACTACCCTGGACTTCAGGAGAGCAGACCTTGGCCTCTTCAGGGATCTGCTTGGTAGAGTGCCATGGGACAAAGCCCTGGAGGGAAGAGGGCCCCAAGAAAGCTGGGTAATATTCAAGGATCACCTCCTTCAAGCTCAGGAGCGATGCATCCCAACAAAGAGGAAGCCAGGCAAAAACGCCGGGAGGCCTGCATGGATGAACAAGGAGCTCCTGGACAAACTCAAACACAAAAAGGAAGCCTCCAGAGGGTGGAAGCAAGGAAGGTAGCCTGAGAGGAATACAGGGAAATTGTCCGAGCAGCCAACGATCAGGTTAGGAAAGCTAAAGCCCTGGTAGAATTAGATCTGGCCAGGGACATCAAGGGCAACAAGAAAAGATTCTACAGGTATGTCGGGGATAAAAGGAAGATGAGGGAAAATGTGGGCCCTCTCCGGGACGGAATGGGAGACCTGGTTACCCAGGATACGGAGAAGGCGGAGGTACTCAATGACTTTTTTGCCTCGGTCTTCACCAGCAAGTGCCCGAGCCTCACCACCCAAGCTGCAGAAGGCAAAGGCAGGGAGTGGGAGAATGAAGAGCCGCCCACTGTGGGAGAACATCGGGTTCGAGACCATCTAAGGCACCTGAAGGTGCACAAGTCCATGGGACCCAATGAGATCCATCCGCGGGTCCTGAAGGAACTGGCGGATGAAGTTGCTAAGCCACTATCCATCGTATTTGAGGAGTCGTGGCAGCCCAGTGAAGTTCCCACTGACTGGAAAAGGGGAAACATAATGCCCATTTTTAAAAAGGGAAAAAAGGAAGACCCGGGGAACTACAGGGCAGTCAGTCTCACCTCTGTGCCTGGGAAGGTCATGGAAGGGATCCTCCTGGAAGCTATGCTAAGGCACATGGAGGACAGGGAGGTGATTCGAGACAGCCAGCATGGCTTCACCAAGGGCAAGTCCTGCCTGACTAACCTAGTGGCCTTCTGTGATGGCGTGATGACATCAGTGGACACGGGAAGGGCTACAGATGTCGTCTATCTGGACCTCTGTAAGGCCTTTGACATGGTCCCCCACAACATCCTTCTCTAAACTGGAGAGGTATGGATTTGATGGGCGGGCTGTCTGGTGAGTGAGGAATTGGTTAGATGGTCGTATCCAGAGGGTAGTGGTCAACAGCTCAATGTCCAGATGGAGATTGGTGATGAGTGGCGTCCCGCAGGGGTCCATATTGGGACCGGTACTGTTTAATATCTTCATCAATGACATAGTGGGATCGAGTGCACCCTCAGCAAGTTTGCAGATGACACCATGCTGAGTGGTGCGGTCGACACGCCAGAGGGACAGGATGCCATCCAGAGGGACCTGGACAAGCTTGAGAAGTGGGCCTGTGTGAACCTCATGAGGTTTAACAAGGCCAAGTGCAAGGTCCTGCACCTGGGTCAGGGTAACCCCCCAGTATCAATCCAGGCTGGGGGATGAAGGGATTGAGAGCAGCCCTGCCGAGAAGGACTTGGGGCTACTGGTGGATGAAAAGCTGGACATGAGCCAGCAATGTGCGCTCGCAGCCCAGGAGGCCAATTGTATCCTGGGCTGCATCAAAAGAAGCGTGGCCAGCAGGTCGAGGGAGGTGATTCTGCCCCTCTACTCTGCTCTCATGAGACCCCACCTGGAGTACTGCATCCAGCTCTGGAGCCCTCAGCATAAGAAAGACACGGACCTGTTGGGGCGGGTCCAGAAGAGGGCCACGAAAATGGTCAGGGGGATGGAACACCTCTCCTATGAAGAAAGGCTGAGAGAGTTGGGGTTGTTCAGCCTAGAGAAGAGAAGACTTCAGGGAAACCTTATTGCAGCCTATCAGTACTTAAAGGGGGCTTATAAAAAAAGATGGCGGCAGACTTTTTAGCAGGGCCTGTTGCGACGGGACAAGGGGGAATGGCTTTAAACTGAAGGGGGGTAGATTTAGAGTAGGTATAAGGAAGCAATTTTTTACGCTGAGGGTGGTGAAACACTGGCCCAGGTTGCCCAGAGAGGTGGTGGATGCCCCATCCCTGGCAACATTCCAGGTCGGGTTGGACGGGGCTCTGAGCAACCTTATCTGAAGGTTGAAGAAGTCCCTGCCCGGGGCAGGGGGGACTATATGACCTTTAGAGGTCCCTTCCAACCCAAACTGTTCTATGATTCTATATATAAAGCTATGAGCAAGAACATTCAAAATATGAGTTTATTATTATTTACATACATGGTTTAGAAACAGTGCTTTTTCCTCCTGCTATATCTCTACTAAAACTCTAATCATCAACCAAGATTTTTTATTTGCTATATAGAAGCTCTGTGGTAGCTTAATTCCATCTTATTTCAAGATAAAAAGCCAAACGAATTATATTTCACTTCAGTCTATTTGACAAAGATTTCCCGGTAACGGAGCAGCTCATTTCCCCCTAATTAGGAAAAGGTTCCCTTGCTAGGAGAGTGACCATCTGCTCAGCTTTAATCAGGACCTAGGCGTACAGTCTCTCGGAGGCACTTTAAAACCTCAGACCTGACCCCTTATCTCCTATGTGATCAGAAGGGCAGCTGTAATAATCAAAGCTTAGGACAACCCTCTTACATAGGACATTTGTGTGTAATGAAGGGGCTGGCATCTAGCCCAAGTCACATGCAGAAAGCCAGTTGCATGATTAAACATGTATATTCATTAGAACATCAAAAGATACAGAAGTGCTTACACAGTGGACTATTTTGCTTATAGCGTGGACCTATTTTCAGTCAAATGAAAAGTGAAAAGTCCTTATGAAAGAATGAGCTGCAAGAACAATTCATCTAGTCTCTCATTCCATCCCTATTTGAAAAAATTTCAGTTTGAAAAAAAAAGAGGGACCCAAAGAACGGTGTATGGGTTGACAGATCTGATATGGTCTTCAAGCCATGGATGGCCATTATCTAGTCTAGAAGCACCTACACCTGAAATCTTGTTACTGATCATACAAAAATGCATGTGGTGACTGATCTATACAAATACACTACCAGTAAACAGGCAGATACTATCCCACTTTCTACAGCTATCATATGCCAAAGTCCGTGTGTGTATATATACACACATGCACAAAAGTACATTTTATACATGTCAGATGCAGTCCTCAATGTTTGGTTTACATTTGCTAGAGTTAACTGAACAAAGTAGAAGAGAATCAGTTAATAATTTTATTCCCATTAGAACATGAACTCAATTAATTCTCCTAAGACTGATAACACTTTATTCTCAGACGAGAATATAAGTCTCTTCTCATAAGCTTGAACACTCACTATCCCATTAAATTCCAGGCAGCAAATGAGCAACTTGAAGGAAATGATACCAGTGGCTAAAATAATCAAGGTATACATGAAAGTGGTAAACCAGAGGAGAATAAGACAGAAAAGATATTACTACGATTCTGATATTTAGGCCAACTGATCTTCTAAGAGTATCTTTTATGTTTTCATTTTCTTTGATCTGCCAACACCAGCTTTTTGTTTGTTCTTCCAGTTTAATGTGTTCTGTGCTAGTTGAAGAGCTTTTAGTTATGACCCTCATTTATGAAAGTTACCCTTGAAAGCATGTCTCCCGGACTATCATCATCATTTTGACTCCATGCTAACAATGCTTCTTTTATGCAAAAAAAGCTAAAACCCCCAAATCCACACGCATCATGCATTTATCTCAAAGCTCATCTAGTTGAATAGCATGACAGGCTCTTTTTCAGTTATTGCTCTACAGAAGTCTCATCTATGTGAATTGGAATACAATAATTATTTAACATCTGAAAGTAAAATAAAAGTGATGTCTCCAAAATGACTTAATTTACCATAATTTAGAAAGTTTTTATTTAAATATAGCAGTGTTCCTTTTAAGGACCTGGGTTTCTATACTCCAGGCCTACCTGTAACAACAGGCTTTTGAACTATGCAGGCACCATAAATAGATGGGTTACTCTGGAAGACAGAGGAAAAAGGCATTCTATAAAAAACAAACAACTAACGGATTATCCAGTTTCCTAATGTTTTAGAGATGTCAAATCAAGGGAGAAGCACATTCGTGTCAACACCATTATTTGCATAAATATTAGCTCTTCATCCTTGAAATAATCTTGGTAATTTCTTAGTGGCAACCAAATCTGTACTATTAAAAAAGGAACTAAAATCCCGCACAAATTATTTCCCCCCTTCTAATTCAGGATGAGCTGAGAATGGTGAAGAACTCTTTCTATGTTTTACCAAAGATAACCTACCAAATCACTAGAGAAAAAAACCCCAAAAACACACACAAACAGAACTGAGAGGTGTACACAGAAAAAAGTAACAACGGCCATTAGAAAGATCAGAATAAACAGAACTTCAGAACACAGAAGATACAAGAAAAAATAAAAAAGTTTACTTGATTAATTTTACTAGCATAATGCAGTAATGGTGGATGGTACCCTTTTTCTGACATTTCTATCAAAATTCTGTCATTTCATGTTTCCCTTTCCAGGGGATACAGTAAAATAGCCTATTCAAATATTTAAAGCTTTTTTTTTTTAATATTATACTCCCACTGATTAAACTTCCAGGAAGGCATCTAAAAAACACTGATTGTTAGAGACTTTGATTACAGTATAATCTATTGCTTTCCCTTCATATTTGAATATAAGGCTACTAATTCAATCACAACCAACTATTTACAGTATTGTGTAACATACTGAAAATGCAATATCCCTTCTAGTAATCAGCTTTCTCCAGTGAAGCAATGAGTATGCATAAGAATGGTAATCTAAAGAGACAGCCAGTTAGTGGGCTCCCTGCTGTTCTTTGCCTCCTTCAAGTCATTGGGTATTTCTACACAGGCAAGAAATATAGCTGAACACAGAAAACGCAAATAAAAGTTACCCCTAGCCAGGGGAGCAATCCACAAAGGGTCTCTTCAAACAATATGGATTAGAATAGCTGAGCTTTGAGGGTAAACTATTCTTGGGCCTCCAGATATACTAAGAATTGAGGAAATAAGAAGGGGACAGAGTTGCTTCACTATCTATTATTTTGGTCTGTGTTGGACATTAGAATATATTCCTGAAAAGTCACCTAAAAATACTTACGCATAGTAGGATTTTTTTTAAAGACATTTGTTCACTGATAGTGAAGCAAGCACATTTCAGCATTATGTTTAGGAAAGCAATGCAGTCCTCCCTTTTTATCCAAGTGATAGACTGCAAGTGATTAAGCAGAAAATGTATCTTCCTATCCAAGATCAAATCCTGTCTCTTAAGCAATTCCTGTGAACCTTTAAAAATCATTTGCCTCTGTGTTGGAACAAAGTATCATCTCTACATGAGCAGATATTTTCTTCTTTGACATTTCTTCACTGCTTAGTTGAGAGGCAAGTGATACGCCTTGGATCAATAATATCACACCACGTGGGGACAAACATATTGTCCAGTTAAAAATAAAAGCTGGTATTCAAGGGGAAAAAAAAAATTACAGTTTACCACAAAGGTCTAAAATGAATGCCTAATTCTTCCTATTGATTTTTCTGCAACTAAAGTCCTAGGTTTTCTTCGGAAGAGACTCAACTGCTTGAGCAAACACAGTCATGGTAGGTTTTTGTGCCCCCACCCACCTCCCATCTCATTTCAATTGCAGAAGTTAAAAACCAAAACCTGAATACCCTCAGCATATTTAAAAAAAAAAAAAACAAACAACTATCATGTGATGCGGAAAGACCATTTTTCCCCACATAGGCCACACTGACATCAGGAAGTAAATTTAAACAAGTTTGTGATAATCAGGAGAAATGCGGTTTGCATTTATGTAAATATTTATACAGAATCCTTCAAAAGTTCTCTGCTGCTTTCAAGTACAACAGACCACTAGCAATAAAAAAAGCTCTACAAAAAAACCTATAAAAAGAAATTGATGCAGGAAAGGTTATGAAGTGTTTCCTAAGATGTTGCATCCTACATCAGCCCAAGATTTTCATGTTGCAAATTAAAGCTGATTTCCACCCCCCCCCCAAGATCACTGACTCTTCCTTTACTTAAAAAAAAAAGCGAACAACTGATTCAACATCTGTGCCAATTTGTATATACACCAAAATTGCTGAAGGTAAGTTGATTTAAGAATACTCAGTATACCTCTTTATTAAAAGATTTAATTAGATTTTTATCTCAATTAATTGTACCACAACTTGTAGAGGTGGAATATTAGCATAATTGTTTCTGATAACTCGTAGGTAGAGATGAGTTTAGGAAAAGAGGTAGAGACTTAGTATTAAGTTAAAAAACATAACCAAAAATAGTCTTAATAATACAGCTTTGTAACCACGCTGATTGTTACAGACCCTTCCAAATACTACAGGGCTTACTCTTATGATCTTGCCCAGACATTGCCCCAAGCTATGATGTCCTGAAGCCAGAAACACCCTCTAGCAGCATCACCCTGCTGCTCAGTGCAAGACTGCCTGTCTCCCACCAACAATCCTTATTCAATGTCCAATGAAAACTGAAGCCAAACTGGAAGCTAATAAATGATATATGCTTCCCAACTCAATGCCTTGGTGATAAACACAGCAACTGGTATGCATTTACTGTTATATTCAATTGTACGGCAGGTATGTGTTTAAAATTCATTTACAAAGGATATAAAGTCTTAATGTGCATAGTAATTTCACATCGTGTTGTTTTGCATGGAGACTGTTAAAAGCTATTAAGAACAGTGTCTTCATGAAAGACAATAAAGGCTTTTTAAAATGATTGTTGATGACATATCCAGTGTTATTTTTAACCCCGGCTGCAAAAACCAAATGCAATAGCCTGGAAACAGCTTATCATGAACCAGTGTTGTACCTTTTTTTAGTCTTTCAGAACACTGACAGTCATTCTCCTTCTAACTTAACAATTTTCTTCTTTCCAGGTTTCCTGTTACCCATTAAAACAGAGTAAAACTTCTCATAAAGGTATAGTAACTCTTCCATTTTCATTTCTAATAATTTTAATAACGTCAAAAAATTGTTTCATAAACAAAATTACGGCATTCAATGAAAGCACTGAAAATTATAGCCAACTGAAGTGGAGGCCTTTACTCCGACTTGGTTTTCCTTTTTGTTAAAGATAACTAAATATTCTGAACAAGAGCCATTGGGGATCCACTGAGGGAACCTACTTGTAGCATTTCAGCATTGGCCATAGCTGGTAGTCAAAAATGGCTTTCCAGAACACATTTAGAGTAAACATCACAAAGACTTATAAAAAACTTCTTCATTTAAAAAAAAAAAAGTATAACACATACAGAAACACTTACTGTTACTTCCTTGCTGTAGAAACTACGTTCTCAGTGAAAGCCTGAAGTTGGAATTCGAAGTTATTGCCTGTTAAGAAGTCAAAACAACATGAATATGCTAGTTTAATATAGAATAAACTTTGAATTGCAACAGCTAATAAGAATCTTTTCATACCATAAATAAGAAATATACCCACAATAAGGTCTATGTTTCTTCCCCCCCATGAATTAAGAATCACAAATGCAGGACAAGTGGTAATTATGTCTTAGAGACACTGTCACAGAATGAGCTAAGAAATGCCACCTTGGGACCATAGAAAAAAATTTCAGAATGTGCACAAATAAAAACTTAATGAAATTAAAAACAAGCTCTAACTCATTCTAGTACTCCAGCAGTAGACAAAATTTATTACAATAACGACACATTATCTTATTACTGGCAAAGTAAAATTCCAAGATTAGGATCAGATAATAAATACATACATTGGACGTTAACTCTGCTGACTTTCTAAAACACTGAAACCAATGTGATGGTATCTCCAGTTTATCACTTATTCCATTAGACTTATCAAATGTATCAGTTCTGAGAAAAATGTAAATCTGATCACATTGCCAACACCAGTTCTCTTATATCTAGAACCAGTGATTAAATAGTGCAAAAATAGGTTCTCTTACCTTGTTATATTCCAATTTTGACATTAAAAGGGGTATTGCTACAGCAGAAAGAAATAAACAGAAAACCAAAACAAAAAGCATTTTGTATGATTTGCTTATCTTACAGGTAATCCTACTTGTATTTTCCCTTCCTTATATAGAAATACCAATTTCTAGTAACTGAAATAGCAAACAACATGAATTGCATTAGACACTGACAAAGTCAGGCCTTTAAGATCCATGAAAGTGGTTAAGCCCACAGATAACAGGGGTCTAACACATAAAGCGTCTCTGAATTCTTAATGTGACTCCTTACATCCTACAGTAGTATGAAAAAATCCATGTCCATGTGCCCTCAGCTATTGAGATCCTAAAATTATAGAAGCAATACAAATAAAGATAAAAGCTGTCATTCTGGACTAAAAGGATATTTCCAAGTAAATATGTATTTACACCCATTAAAACATCTTAGTTTCAGGTATTGTTCCATCTCCCCCCCTCCACATGCAAGTTCTAGGATTATTTAAGTAGAATTTTATTTTATTTTAAACTCTACCAGCATGTTACATACGTCATATAACACGAAAGCTGGGATTTAACGCAAGAGGCGAGACATAGTTATCCTGCAACAGGAACACCTTATTTGCAGGTTTATCAAGAACATAACCGAGACAGAACTCCATATTTCATTTCATTTGGCCTCCAGATCAAAATGGGGAAAAAGAGTAAATTATACCAGGAGAGCTTTGGATAAAAGACTGCAACCGAGTTTAGACCAGCAGAACTTTGGGCAAGTGTCAGGATAATTGCATGATAAGAAGTAATAAAGTCATAAATTGCTCAGCAATAAAGCAACGAAATGAAAACCTGCATTTTCTTTTAACACTTTACACTACGAGAAAACCCAGAAACAGCTTCCAAAGTGAAAGCCCATTTTGTCCGTTTCAAATGCTAGGATTACGAGGAATGAGTCTTCTAAAACATAGACGTGAAGTCATCTTATTTTCTTGTACAGGTTGAAAAGTACATAATAACTCACATCATACACAGTGGTCTTTTCCGATATGATTCAGTAACATTCATTCAGATCATGCAACTTAGACAATTTAAAGATCACCATTTCCAGATTTGCTAGGCCATTAAAATAGGAGATGTTCTGGCACAGGTTGAAATGCCTGAATGCAAGAAAAACAGTCTCTGTCTCTCAAAGTTTAGTGGTTTTTCAGGTGTGGGTTTGGTTTTTTTTTTTTTTTTTAAATACTCTCATTTAACAGAGTTAACTATTGTTGCGAAGCAAGAACCAGATTTAATTCAACGTATGAGTTAACAAATGGTAGCCTTAGTTCTTTATATTAGCATTACCTGTAACAGAATTCTTTGGTTTCTCTCAAGTCTCCCACTTCCATTGCTAAATATACATACATATTTATATACCTTTTAATTAGCAAGTCTTTACTAACAAAATGAGAACAATAAAGCCCAGAAACCGGGCATGACCCACCGGTAAAATAATGTTTTCCGTTTTTAATTAAGTTTGTTATTCTACTTAAACCATGGTTCACAAATAAAAGCTTTCTGCTTCAATAGGAGCAGTCTGACATCAAAACTGTGCTCAGCAGAGGTTAAAAAACATTTGGAAATTAAACACTTTGCAGTACCTAGTAAACATCAGTTTATTGCCTTGAACAGGAGTATTAATAAGCTACCTTGCAAAGATGCTTATCCCAAAAAAGATGCTCAACATTAATCTCAGAACTCAACTTGCTCAAAGTTGATAACTTTGAACATCGCTCCTGCTAACCCAGTGGCAGGGAACAATTGAGCTCTGCTTGCACTCCTGGACTGACAAGCTTCAGACCTGCAGCAGGCATGAGAGCAAAGCAACCATATGACTTTGATATTTGCAAATATCTTTTTCTCTACTGATTAAGGAAAACCACTGCTAAAGCTTTCCTTGTTTACCTGTCTCCGTAAAATTCTGGGCCAGTGCATGTCGTTACTTTGCTTTTTGGACTGCGTTATAGACTTGGAAAATGACATACAGATAGCCGCCTTATATCAAAAGAAAATAAAAAAAGCTCACAGCCAAGAATTCCGTAAGCTATATACGGTGACAAACAATACACAAATCCAACAGACTTTAAAAGTATCCAAGTGGTATCCACCTGGGACTGACTCCATGTGGTGTAAGGGCCCGATTACAAGATACACACAGTTAAAGTAGGATTAGAGAAGTAGATTGTGTGCCATGTTAGTTTACCCCCTCACACTGTAATAAAAAGAGTAGACAATCTTAAAAGTAACACTTAAAATTGCACACAAGGACTGGAAGACATACCACCCATGAGTAGAAGTTCAATCTATTTTGCCTATCAATGAGAAAGTTAAGAGAAAAATAATAGCAACATGAGAAGAGATGGCACTCTAATCTTGTTAAAACTTATAAACTTTAACTTATAAAACTTGTTAAATGCTTAAAGGTTTAGTGTCTAGAAATAGAAGTTAAATAAAGGTTAAAAACTGTATCCAACAGAATACGATTAATAACCACTGGAATGAGTAATCAAGATATTGAGAAGATTCTCCAGCCATCTGAAGCTTACATCAAGACGAGATCTTTTCTCAAAGGTAAGTTTCAATTCAGTCTCAGTGCTAGGACTTCATGTAGGAGTTACTCAAGGTACTCTGTTTTGATAATCACACGGGCCATTTTGTCATGACTTAACACACCTCTGCCAAATAGTGACAACTGTCAGCACATGACAGTTCTGTGCAGAGCTGTAAAAATAACCCCCCAAACCCCACAACTCTTCACCTGCAATTCACCAGCGTTTAAACTTCGGAAATGTGGTAGTACTATTAATTTTACAATTTGCCTTCCTTCGCCTCCCAAACTCTTTGATTAAGCAGCAAGTACATTTCAACTCTTTCACTTTAGTTTCTGTAAGATACGGAAGTTCTGGTTTGCTCTCTGTGGCTGTAAAAGGCCATTTCTGTGCACCTCTGGACGCAAGCATGCACACAAGCATGTACGTAAAAAAGAGCCATCAATTGCTCTGAGACCATGTCTGGACTCCTGTTTTTCCCCCTCACGCAGAAATTTGAGTTCTACACCAAGGGCAGTATTAAAAGAACAAGTGCACATTTTTAAGACACTTAATCTTAACATTACTGAGCAGAGGCACAAATTCTTACCTTACATGTAGGCGAATGAACTAACCATTTCGCAACCAGAGGAACAAAACTAAGCTTTGCTACAACAAAATGTAGTAAACATGAGGATCTGTACATAGATTATGGAATTGCAGGTAAAATTAAATTTTTACATTATGTATGCACAATTAAGAAATACATCTGCGGTTAAAAATACCTAGATCACTCCTGTAAGTTATATTTTCTAAGCTGTTGTGTTTAAAAGATAGGTGGATCATAAGGTTGTAAAGTAATTTTATTTTTTTTACCCCACAGTAATTACTAGTTCTTCACAATGTTGACTGTAAATATTACATTTTTCTTTTCCCCTTTTAGAAAAAAAAAAATAGAATGGTTTGTTACTAGGCCAAGGATATCTGATCAAAATCTGTTAAAGCAGAAATGCCCTATTTACTTCATTGTTTGAATTATTTCCCTAAGTTTTATAGATATCTCTGTTTAAAGAGAAAAGATAGTCATCAGCACATTTTGTTCCTTGAGTGTTTTCTTTCTTTTTTTGTTTTATTAAGTAAGCAGGTGTGGGTGGGTGTTTTTCTTTTTACTCAGGTAAAAGGCAAGGTAAAAGCATAACCAAAAATTGTATACACAATTGAGGTGTGGGCAAGATTTAAGAACAAAGCCAAATACTTAACTTTGGAGCTAGAATTTGTTCTTTTTATACCAAAAACTACATTGTACACATCTTACAGTGCAACAAATCTATACATTCGGAGCTAGAATTTGTTCTTTTTATACCAAAACCTACATTGTACACATCTTACAGTGCAACAAATCTATACATTTGATCACTATAACTCGCTAGCAGCCATAAAAACTACAACACAAAAAAATGGTGAATTTCACATGCAGTTGCATGTTTTCTCCAAAACCTGAAAATAAGTTATCATCAATTAAAAAAGCAAACCAAAAGACATAAAATTAAAGGCTGAACTGTAAGAATTTACTTCAAATTTTACAATCCATATCCTCTAAAATAATTGCTTTTCACAACTAATCACAATGGAATCTGTCCAACAGAAGACTGTGTGAATATTGAAGTTCTGTCTGCCTTGAAGAAAGAAGGTGGAAATCAGGTATTCCAAAGCCATTAGTTATTACCATATCTAGTTAGTAACAAGCTCCATTTATTCCTTTTGAACCTTTGTATCACAAATTGCTCATGTACTTCTTAATGTGGAACGCGAAGTGCAATATAAGACTTGCAACTTGCTGGTAGAGATGCAGCAAGGAGGTATTTACTGGCAAGCCAAGTAGAGCTGATGACACTGCTCTAATAGAGAGATATACACATTTGTAGAGACTGAAGCCATGTTTATTTTAATTAAATGGCCAGACTATTTCCAGGACATAAACTGAAAGACTGAACCTGTCCATGAGATTTGGGCAGACTGAAGAGGAAGACTGGCTCAAACCCCCCACTGCCCCTTGCCCAGAAGGGAAAGCAGGACCCCTGGAGATGAGAGAAGAGACTTTTGACAGAATTTCAGCCTGACTGTATCAAAACTGTTTCTTGATTTGTACATTTTATAATGTACAACTGTTAGGTACATTTGTACCTAACTTGTCTATTTGGTATGTGATTAAAAAGTACTCTCATTTTATCTTAACATGCCTGGAGATAAACTAATCCCACAACAACCACATGAACAGCAAGACTTTGCTCACCTAGGACAGGTGTAAATCTGCAGATTATGGCAAGTGAGCACATTGAGAAGTGTCCTACCTGTCAAGCACACCTTCCACTTTAGCTCAAACATAGTAGTGCTACACAGGCCCCTGTTTCAGCTTTGTGTGCTAGGTAGAGGGCTGGCACCAGAGAAATTGGAGCAGTAAGAAGTTTCTGCCAGTGACTGGTAACCATAAAGGGCTGACAGGGCTTAAGATACCAAGGTGCACACAGCATGCTGTTCTGACAGGCTTGAAACACATTAAAAACATGCTTTAAAAGAAAAGAGTTAACCACAGAATAATCGATTCCTTTCCTCATGTCTGCTGCTGGCAGGAGCTTACAGCTGGCAGCTTGCTAGGTTGCTGGTCAAAAAGGTATCAAGCTATTTAACACGCATCCAGTCTTAAACTTGTGGATATAAAAGCGTACACAAAAATCATGCAGAATAAGCATAAGTACATTCATATCAATTCAAAGTTGCTAATCAATGGTTTATTAAATCACTTAATAGAAACTTAAGAGATATTTAATATTTTTGGGAGATACCTTTCATGACAACTGTATGAACACACTTAAGAACAAAGGCAGAAAAAACTCCACTGCTTTAAGGAACAATTTAAGGATTAACTAAATCTCAAAAGCAGTAATAAAAGCACACAACAGTCAGAAAGAGTTCTGTAGAAATCAGTTTTTATATGGCGAATCATAAAGAGGTGAAACTTTTTCATTATGCATAGGCAATTTATCACATTTATATGAGCAAAGGAATGTCCCTATGTGATAGGACATCGAAAGGAAAACTTCACTATTTCTGACTCAATACAGGCCCTCCTTGTGTTTCAGTCATATTTTACATCTACTTATTTAATACAGTCCCTCAGTGACAGTTACTTCATTCACAAAAGCTCAAACACAGTGAGAGTGAGAAGCTGAACTGACTAGGTAAACATTTCTTGTATATTTTTGAAAATACACACAGTGATAAATGGAAGCAACTAAATATGAGTAAACAAACCCAAGAAAATATGACAGAGAAACATAATTTTTGAAGCCAAACATTATCTAGAAAAGGGCTTGGAAATGCAAGGACATCCTCGGTACAACACAGAGTACTACAGAGAAACGCGTCTCCTGGAGTTTACCGACTCCAAATTTATATATTAGCATAGAAATCCCAGTATAGATCTGCACCTGACCTAACAAATCCTACACTTCAGGGGCAAGGCTTATGTTACTGCATACCCATCACGTCAGTAAGGGTATTATCATTATGCAATATAATCATACCGCACTGCACAAAATCATCAAGATGCCGGAACTCAGGCCAGCACTGGCTCACATGCCCACACTACCTTCCATTGAATGGTGTCAACATATCCTTACCCTGTGTTGGGGTTGGTGGGTTTTATTTTTTTGTTTGTGTTTTGTTTTTAGAACCTGGTACAAATAACATCTTGAAGCCACCTGTACCAATAAACATACTATAACCACAGCACATTGTGCCCCCAGCTTTTTTTTCCCCTCCCTCTCCCCTAAATCATATCTGCTGTCTATTCATCTGCTATTGAGAGTACAAGACCTACAGTAAGGACCAAGCTTACTGCTTATTTTTCCCAGGTTTTCACATTTCCACCAGTACTCCTTTCCCAGAGGGAGAAAAAGAATCCTCAGAGGACAGCAAGACTTGAAGGACTGTAAATGAAAAGAACCTGTTCAGTCCTAAAGTAAGCAGCCATTAAAGTGCAATAGATGTGTTAAAAAAACCCCACCACTACTTTAAAAAAAGCTTTAAAGTATTGATGATTAAATAAATAATACTTCTGAAAAAAAGTTTCTACTGTATAGGTCAGATCTACAGTGTGTCATTTAAAATAGGGTTACAAGAAGGAGTGTTATGGTTAGCGATAATTAGCAGGAAATGGGAGTGAGAAGAAGAAAGTTCATCTTTTAAGAGCATCAAAAAAGAATATATAAAGAATTTTCTCTTTCACTTCTCATGCATTTGACATTTCCAAAAGTGTCCCTACACCTTTGGAAAGTTGATTTTTTTTTTTTTTTTTTAACAAGAGTCTGAAACAAGCTTTCTTATAAGGAAGGACTAATCAGAGTGACCCAGCTTTCTATGGTTGCCAGATGTTTTTAATAACTTCTAAAATCATAGACATAACAGTGAATTGATATTTACTCTAATAAAAAAAACAGAAGTTGCCTTTTAAAAAAAATTCTTTTTACAGTTAGCTTTCTAATTCACACTCTCTCAGGTGTTTCCCATATTTCAACTTCCCTCCCACCAGACAAATATTTGTTGGTCAAGTGGCCTTCACCAGACTGAAGCACCAACTTATTCTGCAGTTTCCATATGGACACCTGCAGTTAGGAATTGTGCCCACCAAAATTCACTTCAAGTTAAAAATACTAGCTTCTTGCAAGCTTGTACACAGACGTCTTTGCTTAGGCTTGACTACGTTGTGAACCAGCCTATCTTTATCTTTAAGATTTCATACATAAGTGAATTACAAGTGAGTCACAGGAGAGGACATGGTTTAATAATTTGTTTTAGCAAGGACAACTGGTTTGCTAGTAATTAGAGGAAAGACCTTTAGAAGGGAACTGGCGAAGTATTTAGTTCTTTTTCTTCTTACCTTAACCAACTCTCCTTGAGAGATACATAATGAGAACAGAATGAGATAAGAGAACAAGATGAGATGTGGGAAAACAGGACTAGAAAGAAAGTGACACAAAGGGAATTGGAAGGAGAGCTGGAAGCAAGTGAATGGTGATTATAGAATGTGCTCAAGGAGGAAAACATAAAAAAAATATGAAAATTAAAAAGATATAGGGGAAAGAAAGAGTTAAGGAACAGGATAGAACAGGGACTAGATTAGACTTCAGCTGGAAAGAATGGCAAATGTTACAGGGCACAGTGTAATGCAGAGCAAGAATAAAAGAAGGCATGCTAGGAATAGTACTCGAAGAAGCAAGCAATAGCAGCAAGGCTCCTCATGCTTCATCTACTTGTTAAGGTTCAGAGCGCACTACTTCAGGAGAAGGGAACCCTGCTCCACAGTGCTGCCCAGCTTGGGAAGGACTCCTGTAACATTACTTATTCACAGCTACGTTTATTAATTTAATACTACTGCACAGAGTAGCTCAGCACAAGCTGCAGAAATATGGCCTTTAGCTCTTTTAACTGACCCAGCAGCATATCTACTTCTGGTAGCTCTTGTTTATAGTTACCTCGCTATTCCTGAGATATCTGTTAGCTTACCAGAATGGGCTTGCAAAAGAGTTACTAGAATACGGAAGAAAACAGGACATCTTAACAGCACCTCACCTTCATCCCCACACTGACTTCCCTTCTTTGCCATGCCTGACATTCCAGTGCAAACCTCCATCACCTGCTTCACACTGAGCACAGCTAAGAAGCTGTTAAGTCTGCTCCTGTCCTGAGCCACTTTGACTTGGTGTGCCTCACTTGGCAGCATACTCATCTTTCTGTCCAGATCTCCTACAGTTTTGATAGGCAATATCTTCCTCTCTGGCAGGACTAGTGGGGGAACACAGGGTAAAGTGAGGATACAAACCTTTCTCTGGGATTCTCCAGGATTTCTGTTCTTTTGTTTTGTAAAACTTAGATGGGAACACTTACTTCAGTTCACTAATCATAGTATCAGCTACTTTTTTCATGCCGAGTTTAAGACTGTTCTCACACAATTGGGTTTATCACCCAGGTCCACACCTACCTAGTTCCAGAATCAGCCAGGCTCTCTTTGGCTTTCTGCTCCACACATTGCAGAGTGCTCTGCTGCTGACATGCCATCTTCTGCTCAGCCACAAGGCATACAGCCCTGTTGCTTTTTGCTGACTTTACAGGAAGAACATTTAGGCTTGTGGAGGTTTTTCCCTCAGTCACAAATACATACTTACAGGTTCTTCATTAGCAGATTACGGCACTATCTACATCTTTCTCTGAATCCTTTTTCCAAATTTCTCTCATTTTTCTTCCCTGTGAGTTCAGCTTCTTCTCTATTTTGCAGCCATCTCCACAAATTATTGACGATCTGTAACTATGTCATCTGTTTTCCTAGAAAAGGCTAACACTTTGCTACACTTGCTTTTAGGATATAGAAGATTTCATTAAAAAAAAAAAAATTCTCCTAAGTCAGTCAAACAGCCTTATTCCTCCAGCTAATAAAGGCAACAAGCCCCAGAAATGTTATGCTTTCCTCAGAGCAAGGCCTCAGTGATCTCCTGAGGTGTGCTCAATCAGCCTTGACAGGTATCACCTGCTTGCTCTCCCTCTCTCATTTCTTTGTCTTGCATTTGCTCCTCTTTCCCTGCTCCAAACTTCCCAGCTTGCCCAGTAATGCAACGCACCTGCCTGACCCAACCTCCTCTTTGCTGAAATGCCACACCACCTGCTCAGGTGCAATGGTTTTGAGACTTTGTGCACATGAAAAAACCCACCCCACAAATAAATTAAAGCAAGACTTTATGCTACGTTTGCTTTGCAAGGCCATAAAATAGAAAATATGCTGTTACTGTTATAATAAGCGTTTTAATATTGTGAGCCTCTTTTCTGTAGCAGTATAACAGTTTTCCTAACCTACTGGGAAAGGTACTCTTAGGGGGATCAGCTGCACAGTGTAGTCAGCAGAAGCAGCTGCAGAGACTGCTTCTGCAGTTACCAGGATGTTATTGGGCAATGTTTTTTGCTCTGATGTACCACTGACTGTAAATCTTGAACAATGCTCCGGAACATCCTTTTTGCCCAAACTTCCACTTTTTTCTCTCTTTTTTCTTACGTCCTTTTCTTCTTACATCTTTTAGTTACTTTCTAAATTCTCTTTTCATAATGATTTTTCTAGTTCTTTTGCCCATATGTATTACTGAATCTAAAACTATTTATAAAGTAAAAAAGGAACCAAAAATATGGTATATTCAAATTGTCATTCTATTAATGATTCTTTTAGTTTTAGCAACCCTTTTTTCACCTGGGTATTTACACTGTCAAGCTCTTAGTATCTTGTTATATAGCATACTGGAGCCCTGATCTTCACTGGAGTGCAATAGCAGCAGAATTATAATAATAAATAGTTATGTGCTATCTCTTTTCTGCAGTTATTTAACACAATTATTACCAGAGTAATGCCATTACATGTCTATCTCCAGATGCTTTTCTGAGAAAATGGAAACAATAACGTGAAGCATGGCTTACCATTAAACGAAGTGAAAATATATTGTGGGAAAGAATTACAGTAATGACAGGCAAAGTTGCAGCATAGCTCATCACATACATTAAGAAGATAATTTCTTTTACTTTGGATGTAGGAAGGTCGTGGTTTCAGACAGTTACCAATAGGGGAATTAGGAGAGCCTTGATGTATAGGCAACACTAAGGAAGTGCGTTCAGTTTGAGTTGTTTTAGATTATTCATACACATAAACTCCCTCCAAGAATACATATTTGTTCATGTAAACATACTCCACTCTTGTAAATTAAAGGAACTGACTGACTTGTATTCATATGTTCATATTTTCCCAAAACAAAATTCCACTTTGGAAACCTATAAAGTTTTAACTACCTTTTTTAATTGTAAGGAAAAAAATGAAAAAAAAAAAGAAAAAGAATGCTGAGCCTTTGCTTCCCTGACAATGTCACATATGCAACTGTGTCCAACTTTCCTTTTCCTGAAGTATTCAGAGAAAGTGGATTCCTACTTTTTCCTCTCTCAGTGCTTCAAAGTAAAATGAAAAATATTTTCTACAAATTGCTTGGGTTCAGAATTTATTCAAGCTTTAATCTTGATGAAAAGAACTATAATTGCAAATGTCAGTATGATACAAAAAATCAGTTCAAATGGTTTTACATTCTGTAAAGTAGTTGTCTGACTGATCAAACAGTTCTGACTATTCACAGGAAGCTTTTTGTCTTTGTAGGTAACAGTGATAGCAAGGATAGACATTCACAAAATATATGCCAAAAATATTTAAGCTGAACAGGGAAATATATTTGAACAGAAAAAAAATGAGGAAAAGACAATTCTAAGTATCTCTAGATACAAGATGCTTACACACGCAACTGCTACCAGTTCTGCTTTTCCTTCATTTTGTGACCTCAGCTTTTGTATCTGCACACTGGCATTGACACACTACTAGACAGAGGTTTAAATTGGTTATCACATAACCTACGCTTAGTCCTTCGATCATGTCCAGCTCTGCTTACTTGACTACATTATGCATTTCCTAGGAAATTAATCTTACCTAACTTTATAATATTCCATTACAATCAGAAAATTCAACTTAGGTTGCTCTTCCAAGCAGATTTAATGAAAAAAATCTCTGCGTATGTTTTCTAAAGTAGTGTATATGAACATTTCTTAATATCAGTTCCAGTAAACGTTCACTTTTTGTTATATAAGATGCAATATTTCATCTTATATACTCTGACCATAGGTAGTGAAGAAGGGTCAGGTCTATAGCATTTATCTTTTTGCAGATATGTAGTATTTTTTAGGATTTTTCTAGTTTCTATATACTACTCCCAAATGACCTATTTCAAAACCTCTATGGTTGTACAAATTGTATTAATTTACCGTTAAAAATTAAACACTGATAGCAAAATGGTTCAAAGACGTTCGCAATCAATGAATACCCAATACTGAAGATTATTTTTTAATGCTTGAGATAAGATTAGTGATTGCAACTATAGTAACATAACATCCTGCATCTATCACGAAAATCTCCCTTTACAGTGAATGTCAGTGACAATGAATAGAAGTTTACAGACTGAGTAAGTATTACCACTAAGCTGTTAATATGCATTCAGAGATGTGCTACTCTTAATATTTTCTGAGATTGAAAAGAATTTTAAAAATGGCTTCATTGTCTACCATTGCCATTAATACCCACTATGCAATCATATTCTGATCAGAAATGAAATAATACTAGTTGAGGGCTTTGTTTATATAGGAAAATAAAGAATCGATTCTAGGGACATTGCTGGTGTTATATAGAAATATTCTCTATTTGCATTCTTACCAACTTCTCTTCCATATCGTAAGACTAATAATTTTGCTTTTAAAAACCAGTATGTAGTTTCTGTATTAGAGATAGGCTGAAAAGATAGAAAATGGAAAAAATACTTAGGTAAGCAAGTGAACAATTCAGGAAGCGATGACCGTAATGAGAAAATTTCAAGACACAGCACACAGTTTTAGTAAATAAAAATATGCCAAAGATGTTAGTTCTAACACCTGAACTTTAGGAAAGTACTTTGCAATTTTTGCCCGTTTAGCATGATTTGAAATTATATTGTAAGCTTTGGAGGTGCTTTGGAGGTAATTAAGTGAAGTAAGTAATCCAAAGGTCATTTTCTTAAATGCTGTATTTGCATTTATTCAAAATGTAAATAATTATTTTTAAATTTTGCAAATTAAAACTGCCTTTGACAAAGTTATATAAGATTTTCTGCAAAAATGTCTTTTTTTCAAACTCAGAAGAATAATTTTTATATTAAACTAAGAATTCCTTTTGTGCTCTCAATTTTTTCCCCTCATATTTGTCCTTCTGTAATTTCTACAGAAATACTAGCAAATCTTGGGAGAAAAGAATGAATGAATATTGCCGCTGTCTTTCACTGGGAAAAAATCTGCTGAAAAGTATGATT
Source organism: Aptenodytes patagonicus (assembly GCF_965638725.1). Taxonomy (NCBI): domain Eukaryota; kingdom Metazoa; phylum Chordata; class Aves; order Sphenisciformes; family Spheniscidae; genus Aptenodytes; species Aptenodytes patagonicus. Next base: position 39,198,717 of record NC_134952.1, read on the forward strand.
TCATATAAGAATTTTTTTTAAACAATACTTAACGTAGTCTCTATTCTTTGGTGTTAAGTTGTTCAGAATAATGCTGGCTGAGTGTTCCCTTGCATGAATTCCTCCTCTAAACCAGATGGCACTATTTTACTTCACACCCATAACCTTTTGAATTAAGCAGCTTTATTCAAGGCACTCTATTTATCATACTCAGAAGGTATGAAAAGCTAGATCAAATGCATTCTACTTCTTTATTTTTAAATGGCTTAATTATTAACTTGAAAGGAACTTTTATGTTCAAAGACTCTGAAAGTTTGTAAGGACCCTTTCTAGTGAACATCAGCTTCTTAAAAACGGAGGTCATGTCTGGAGAGTCATTCAATTTACGTATCTAATCCTGGACTCAGACACAACATGTCTACTGACTGCTTCCACATCAGTAGGTTAGTAGGTACATGGCCCATTAGTATTGTCAAAGAACAGAAAGGATTCTGGTAAGCTAAAAAAAATTGTTCCTTTGCTCATTATGTGGATTGAAATGCCCATGCTCAGAAGCATGAATTTATACCAAGATGTAGCAGTAGTGGATTAATCTGGTGAAAGGCAGGTTAAGAGGCTGTTCCTTACTGTATTCTATACAGTAAATATACAACTGAAACATATTGACTAGTGGTCTGTGTTATCTTCTTTGACCTTCGCACTAAAACGGACTGTATGCACTCGTCAGTTATAACCCAAAAGGTGTCTTTACCAGATGTCATACGTATGAATGGTTATTTAATCTCAGGGCTTGCATATGGCTACACCTCTTCAGGAGATTTAGTCTGTGAATCCTTATCAAGGATTAGGGAATCTGACATATGGATGCTGCACAATGTGGTCACTAGTACAGGATTAGAACCATACTAAAAAGGATTGTGTTTGTGCTCACTGAATTTCTTCTTTAGGAGTATACCAATATATTCTGCAGAGTTTCCAGGAAAATCTTCAAAATTTCCAAATCTTCCAAATTGATCATTGTAAGAGGAGTCAACATAAATTCTTTCCTTTTAAATGTGAAAGATGTATTTAGGATAGGTACCAAGAAGACAGCTGTATGATCAGGAGCTTTGAGCAACTTGATCTAATGAAAGATAATCTTTAAAAGGTCCCTTCCAACCTAAACCATTCTATGATTCTATGATAGCGAAAAAAAGCAATTCTTCTCCTAACATCCTGAGTGTGAAAATGGGGAATACACGCCTCCCATATCCTACCATTGCATTTGTTAAAAAAATACTACTATACTAAAAAAAAATTACTATCCCTCATTGCCCAAATTGTATGGAAGGGGTCCTTTAAAAAAACCCCGAGAGTCAGGATGAGTCCATCTGCTTGGTAATAAGTCTGGTGTCCTCTTAAGTCTGCTTCCTCCATTAAGACTTCCTCCTAAGTACTGCAGCTTAGGATCATTGATATTCAGTGCCTTTACAAAAGCAAATCAACATCAGTCTTCTTGTATGATGTTTTACTCCTTCTCAGTGCATGATAAAGCAATGTAAAAGGCAACGAGTATGCTGAAATGACTCAAAAGAGAAAACAGAAAATTAATTTTGATTTAGTACAAATAAACAAAATCTTTTACTGTCCAGAAGTGCTTATCCATACACATCAAAGCTCAGTTAACGTCTTATATTTGTTCCCCAAAGAGTAATACATTCCAGCTGTCTCCTAGTGCTTCTTCAGAACATTCCTATGCTGACACTAGGATTCAAAGTCTTGCTCAGGACTCAGAGACCTGGTAAATACAGGCTGTGTCTACACTGATCAATGCTTTTGCCCCAGTAGAGTGATATAGCTTGGCCCATGTCCATATTGCTAAAGGTTAGTTCTCTAAAGCAGCCTGGTACACCCACACAATACAGTGCTTGACCAAGCTGTGGCGGTGGTGGCCCTGTGTACACCTTGCGGTGCACTATGGACCTAAGACAAAATAATTATCCTTTTGTGTTCAATTTTTCAGTTCAGTATGCCTGAAGAGTGTAAAGGCAGCACTGCAATCTACTTTAGTGTTATTTCTGTAATATAAAACATAGGACTGAATAGAGCGATGGACTTTGTGGTGGCTTCCTTGCAACAGATGCCATTAAACCTATCCCACAATGGGTAAGTCAGTCAGTCATGCTACTGGCCGAATCTTCTCTCTTGTGTAGATTTATATGTACCCAAGCTTCTTTGACTTGATAAAGTACTGTTCCTATGCATATCCACTTTAGTGTGAGGATGTTTTCCAGGCAGGGAATGTTTTCTGTAACCAGGCAAACTCTGACCAGGGTTCAGGCCTCTTATGGGCTACAGGTTACATTCTTCTGTGTACAAACACAAAAACTTGTGAATACATGGTCCTGCTCTTTATCCTGTTTGGTTTTTGTTTTGTTTTTTTTTTTTTTAATCTTTCTGAAAGTGCCTATCTTTTCATCTCAAATACAGGAGCAACTAAGGGAAACAAGCCTCCTATCCTAGGCATGTGAGTTAACATCCACAGATGCAGTGAGAATATTCCCATTCATCTCTATGATTATTCAGCCTTTTCCTTTCAGTTTGGTGATAGAACTTTCTATCAAAGCTAGGACACTTAGAACTGTACTGGGATAGAGCATTTCAGTTCAAATAGATCAATCACTCTAAAGGACGATGTATAAAATCTATTAGCAAAATAAAAACAAAGAGAACAAAACCACCACAATTACCATCACAAAAGAAATCAAGGGAGAAACTGGTATTTAACTAACTCATAAATTTCTACTATACTACATTTTCTAAACAAAGGACATAGATATTCTCCTCTGGATTCTGAGTACAAGCTTTGCTCTGTGCCAATGATCACTTTGGGAAAAAACCAAACAAATCGTATTTTAATTGATGTATCAGCAAACTCTCAGATTTAAAGTTCTTGCTAGGAAGGGCTCAGAATGCAAAAATATTTTCATTATCTTTCTTATTTAACTGGTGGGAAATTACAGACTTGTATATCCACAAATTTACCAATACATTTATTTCTGATCCTCTGACTACTTGAAGAAGTTGAGATAATTCTTTCCCTTTTCAAAAGCAATATACAAATAGTGGTGTGTGTGTTTACACATTCATTTAGAAACACACATACATAACACACACACCTTTGAATGTTTCTATTTCCTTAATTTTCCAAGGACTTTGGGACACACAGAAATGAAAAGCCACCTTTTCATCTTATAATTATGTCTGTGACCTCACAAGTTGTGCTTCTCTCTTTCTTATATGAGGTATCACATGAAAGAGAATAGGAAATGTACACAAAAGTGGAAGGGAAAAAGATAACAAAAGAAAATAACAAGCAGAAAAATAAAACAGCAAGGATGGTAAGGAAGAGAATAAATCTAGGAAGAAAAGAGAAGAAGAAACAGAAATAAAAGCAGAGATACATAAGATAGGAAATGAAGTGAAGTGAAAGTCAAATAAGAATCAACTGGAAAAAATTGAGAATGGATTAAATAATACAAAGTGAGAATAAAACAGAAAACTATAAAACAGGAATGGTGAGTGGCAGGAATTAGCCTAAAAGAAATCTGTAGAACCAAAAATGAAGAGAGAATATGTCCGTATTTTTGAAGTTAGATTAGAAGAAGTAAAATCAGGACTACTTGACTGCAGCTGATCTTGGAAATAATTGCCAGAAATCTTTTGGTGCTTCCATCCCTAACATTCAGTTATTCTCCTCTGATAGTTTTCCACAAATTGAACAGATGATACAGTATTTCAAAAGCCAATTAAGTACTATATGGCCAGAAATAAGCTATCTTAACTAGTGCAGGAAATGCTGAAGCAATTACGATAATGACTCATCATTAAAATTATTCTTCTTTTCTACAGTGGTCATAGCTGCAAACAGCTTATGATTATCCGAAAGTAGCCAGTCTTCAAAAGAAAGGGCAAAAGTATTTTTGTTTAACAAGTCAATTGAATGCTCATTGTGCCTTTTACTATCACCCTTCTCCTACCTCAGAAGGGTTATTTCCTCCTTTGTCACCTCATTTATATTCCACGGTAAAAGGTTCATTGATTACAATCAGGAGAAAAACTTACAATGAAGTGAATTATAAGTTTTATTCACAAAGGCCTCTAGACTTGCAGTAAAAGTTGCAGATAATATCCCTAAGGCTTCTGAGGTACAGCATGGCAGAAAATTGCTTCATATTGCTTAATTTGGAAACATTAACATAATGGATGACAATCAATAGGCTCTAATAATTACAGCAAAACCACGCAATTCCCACAAGTAAACATGTGCTTTATGTGGTATACAAATTGCTATCCTGTAAAATGCATAATTACATTCTCTGTAAAGCAATTCATCAGAAAACACAACTATCTTGTTATGCTCTTGAGAGTATTTCAAGACTTCATTCCGTAATACCAGCAGTATCAGTTAAAACAAGGTCTAAGAGCAAACAATAGCAAGCCGGAGCTGTGACAGTTCCCTCTTCAGGTATCTGAATACAATAAACAAACATCACAGGAACAGAATGCCTAAACCCTGTTCTATCTGTAACTAACAGAAAGAGAAAAAACAATTTTAGAGGGAATGCTTGGGCTTAGCAATGGGAGGAATTCCCTCTGCACTCAGCGCTGATGGATGGCTTGTGGAGACGTCTCCCGAGCGAAGGGAAGATGGTTCCTCGTGCCATTAAAAACCATTGAAAGATCTAGAAATACCTTTCTGGGAACAAGCTTACAGTGTCAGAGACGAGTAATAAATGATCCAGCTTTTTTCTCTCAATGTAAAAACTTTGCTTCTCCCATATTCTTCTCAGAGGCACTGAGGACACTCAGTGGTTTTATGTACTATGAACTTTATTATAAAAATACTGCTGGAACAGTCTAGCAAGGATAAAAAGACTTACTCACTGCAATACCCCTAATTTTGATGAATTGCAGTTCATCAAAAGTTACAATGTAGCTAAAAATAGAGTGCTGTGTTTTATCCTTAATATGTGAGCTGAATGCAGAAGCACTTCTGTACTTAAATGTACAAGCCTGACTAGATTCAGGGCATATTAAGAGAAAAGATACAGGAAAAGAATTAGGATTTTGGCTTACAAGTGCATACTGCAGAATTGTTTCTTCCAGGCTGGGATGAAACCCTCTAAACGCATGAGACTATTCACAGGCCAACTATTTTTGTATAACCACGACCCATGTACCCATGGAGGCTTTCTCCCGGCTTATAATGTAGCTGCTAATAGTGTTGATCTGTGATTTAGTCAGTCATTTGCCTTATTGGCAGAAGTCCTGTGTGGTCTATACTCTGTCAGCTACCACAACATAATTAGTTTTACAGATGCTAAATAGTCCTTCTTTAAAGTACAGATAAGTTAAAGTACAAACAAATATGCATCGCACCTGATTTAGGAGAGCAAATCTGAGGTTGAAAATGGCAACAACTTCCCAATATCACAACTGATCACACAGTTTTGCTTTGATCACTTTCCTGCTACATTTTTCTACAGCTTACAATTATTTGATCTGGTAACAACTTTGTTCAGGATTCCCTGGTCTGCACTATCCTAAGCGCTGTCTTGACCTCAGCTAACATAGCACATGGGCTACCTGAATCCTAGCAACTTCCTAAGCTTGAAGTTCTCCACTTTGCAATTGTAAAATCACATAAAAATAAATAATGTGCTCATTATTGAATAAGAAAAATAAGGAAATGCCCTAGAAATGTAACCTTTTGACTATACTTAACCCTTACCGATGATAAAGACTGGAACGTTTAGATTTGTATCCCTGCCTGCTGCTATTTGAACTAACATATTAACTTAAAACTGCAAAGAACTTTTTTTTTTTTTTAACATGAACCAATCACTAATGGCAGAGGAAACACAATTATACCAGAAATTATTAAACTAGCGGGGATCCTGGATTTGGTTCCTACACAGGCAATGGTCTTTAAGAGTTACAGACTATTGATTTCTCAAAAATCCAGTCCATGGGCCCTGCCCCACACCCGTTTCTGCTCTACTCTGGGTTCTTTGCTTTGTGTTTTCTTTACGCAACCCCAGCTACTTCTCCACTGCTTCCTGTCTCTGTTCCTCCCCTCCATGCTTCTCTCTCCTCCTCTCATTCATCTTCTAGTGTGCTAGTGGTGCTCTTCTGCCCCTTTCCTGCCCAAATTTTCTATTCTCTACTGTCCCTTATGCCTTTCCCGTTCTTCCTCTCTGCCCTTTTACCATTTCCCCAGCTTTTTTTCCCTGTTACTTCTTTCTGCTCTTGTTCTCTTTGTGCTTCTTACTGAACTCCTGCTTTTATCTCCAGTTCTCCTCCTTTACTCTCTGGGCTGACATTGTACTGTTGCTAGGAGAAACTGCAGGTCTTGTTAAGCCCATGTCACTCTAGAAACATGGGCAGCACACAAAAGTTATCATGCTGAAGCTATGAAGAACTGAAACACACCCAGGACACATTAATTTCGTCAATAATCAAACTGAAACAAAGTTGTATTGTCCATATGTATACAATGATCTTTTCCAAAATGGAACAAATTAGGAAATTTTTATGAATTTGCAAACCACAAGGGCATTAGCATGAGGAAATTTGTCCAAAATTAAGTCACTGCTCCAAAACATTCAGGCATGAAGCTTACCAGGACATAGCTGTGTGTTTTAATAGAGAAAACGTATATTTTCTCCCACTGCAGAACATCTTAATTAGAAGAAAAAAAAAGAATTCCAGTCTTAAGAAAGACATTGCAACTGGAAAATGTAATCCCAAGTAGTTCAACTTTGACAAGCCTTGGACAGAATTGTTTTAAAAAGGAAAAAAGTTATGCAACCATAAATATACTTAACATCTCAAACCATAATAAGCAAGTGCAAACTTACTTGTTAACAAACTTGACACTCATTGAAGTCCAGCTAAATGGTGCAGCGCATTCAGGTACAATCATGATGACAAGAGAAGATGAGAACTAGCTAGTGGAAGACAGACAGCAGTTCTTATCTGCTAAATGGGTGAGGAGGACAAGCCACCATCCAGTGTTTACCCAGTGCTTAACCTGTTCTAGTATGGTGCACTCTGCTAAAGATTTCACAGAGGTTGGGCATGGACAGAGATATGCCTAATCTTCTGTTTGTACGTCTTTTCATAGGAATTTAACTGATAGAGCATAGGAATTTAACTGATTCTGATTGTAGTACCTTTTTTCCTCTTCTCACTGTCTTTCCTCACTACCCAATTTATCTCTCTAAAAATATAATAATAACAACAACAACCATCACCAATAATACTTAGCTTTTACACACCCTGCTGTTCTTACTGTGGTGAAATCCCATTTGAACTCAATGGGAGTTTTGTCTGAGCAAGCACTACAGGATTCTCTCCTTGATTTATAAAGAACAATTCACCACAGCATCTAGATGGTATTTTGAAAAATTAAAAATACATTACACAAAGCTACTCACAATGAATGCTATTTAACAGACTACTATTATCACTAAGAATATATTGGTAATCTTGGAGCTGGTGGCAGCGGGAGCATTTGATTTTTCTAATTTTATGATTAACCTCAGTAGGGAATATTTTGCCTTTTTTCCTGGGTATGTCTATTTTACAGACTCCTCGTAAGTTAACAAGACCGTTACTGAAGAGTGATCTCTATAGGTTTATTCTTCAAAGCACAGTAAAACTTAATTTAATCACAGCTTCAAAATATCATACAATAAAACTAATTTAATTACACTTAGCAATGGCTACTAGTCTCATTAAAATGCTAATGAGGCTTATAATTATTAAATTGCTTAATGATTGTTAATAGAAATAAATGACAAAATAAAGCTTAAGCAGAAAGTCAGAATGCCCTCAGGTAATTTTTCTTAGTGGCAGTTTCACATGATAGAGTTTCTTTGCAGTATTCGGAAAAACAAGGCAGATCAAAGTTTGAGGTAAGAGGATACAAAAGAGAAGAATGCAGTTGGACATGTAGTCAATCGATTGTCTCCTCTTAAAATATTTAAACATAGCTGATAATAACTTTCCTTGTCTGGAATCTTTTAGAATATTTGTTTTCATATCATGTGCCAAATATGGAAAAATTGAATGTATATCTAAAACTCAGAAAGAAATCCAATTCACAAGAAATATTTTTCTGACACTATTTGTAAAGTAGTGTCATAATATTAGCACCTGTATGAAAACCACCATAACAGAGAATAAAAATGGGACCTGTAAATACTCAGAGACAGAGCTAAAGATTACTCTGTATTATTTAAAAAAATCTTATGGATACAGATACTGATTGTAAGATCTATTACCATGGCCAGAAGGAAAAGGAATTCAGCCACTGAGTTATGAGAAAAGGAGAGCTATAATCTTTGTGTCTTCCTTATATTTAGTAATACGTACAGGAAAATCACAAAGCATGCCGGTTTTTCAAGGTAAAATATTAATGGAGATGAACTGACTTTGACAAAACTTATGCTAGGGTATAAGGTGAGAAGGAGATTGGGTGTTTTGGAAATGAGAAATATTTGACTTGAATCAAAAGCAGCATTTGCACACACAATTTGCAACGTATTCAAAATATGATGTTCATGTCCTAAAATGAAAACACATTTCAAAACCTCAAAAAGCAGCTGGTGTCATTTGGCCAAATGTAAAGCAGCCTCTCCTATCCCCACAGCTCCAGGAGCGTCAGGCAGAGAGCAACGTGAGCAGCTCCAGCTCAGAAACAGACAGTAGCGCTGAGCTCGACTGCAGTAGGTCACTGTGTTCGCGGTGAGGAATTCCCTGAGCTCTTATTAAGGGGAGTTGCAGAGCCAGCAGGGAGCCAGGGAACTTCTCCCAGAGGCTTATGAATAGTGACAAGGAAGGAAAAGCAAAGGACCAAAGCAAATGAAAGCCAAGCAACCCTGGCTGCTTTTTGGGTCTTCTAAGGTGACTACACTGAGAAAAATGCCCACTGAAGGGCTTCTCTAATCCTCCAGTAGGATATATTTGGGTCCTCAGGACATAATGTTAAGTTAGAGCATATTCCAAACATGCACATTATTCACAACTAAAAAAGAAAGTGGAAGGCACAGCCTTGCCAGACAAGCAACCATCGGCACTGGAATGGCTGGCACTTGGCTGTTCCAGCGATCGGGCCTTGTTAAAGAGAAAGAAAACCTTTCACAGCTTCAGAAGATAAGTCTCCCTGCTCTTCAAGACCACCTTTTATAAGATGGATGCATGTATCATTATTTCTTCATTCCTATAAAGCACTGTTTCTTGTTGAAGTACATTCAGTCATCCTTCTAATCAAGAGAACATTGTTACACATCAGCACCTCATCAAAGGAGAGAAAAAGTTATAAAGTCAAAGTCTCTGTACCAGTAGAAAACTGAGTAAAAGTAATATGCATTAATTTAGCAATCTAAATCAGCAGTTATTAAAAAAAAATCTCACCTTGGGACACCAATAAACTTAGAATTCACAATTCTGAGGTCTTCTACCCTGTTCTCCAATTGTTTTTTTTTTTTCTTCATCAACTGTAACACTTCCTAGGTCAAAGTTCACTTAACATCAAAATGTAACACTGAATGTCATTTTAACCTCCGAGGTGAATGTAGTCACTTTGCATATGCCTTGGCATATGCCTTTCCCGTATTATATTTTTGAAATACTGAAAAATAAATGTTGCTGGGTACATGCCTAGTCAGACACTACCAGAATCCATTTTGATTATACTAGAATCCAAACAGAGTTTAAGTGATTCTCTTGGGGAAAAGTATTAGTTAATGAAGACTTTTCCAGGATATCCTACTGGACTGGGAATAATTCACTCACTAAATTTATTCATTTATAGCAGACAGCAACTGGAATTGCTGTGCTCTCCCTTTAGCAATTCATCTGCAGAGAAAATACATAAACATAGATTTATTCATTTAGCTAGAGGTTATCAGTAGCTTTCAGATATTTGGAGTTTTGTTCCTCAAGGCAAATGCTAAGGAACAGTTTGGGGCACATCCTGAATAGTACATTGCCGTAAAATTAAATAAACACACTTTTGCCAGTCATATTTAGGCAGCTGCCCAAATGAAAACTGAAGCTTTGACAATTAATAATTTCTGTCTGGTTCACAACAGAATGAAGGAATTAGACAAGATGTAGGGTATCCCTTTTGTTGAATTTCTGAAGTTAATGTTATTTCATATAGTTTCTGAAACTGGAAAAAAAGGAGAAGAAAAAGTGATTTCCCAGTTGGATGTAAAAAAAATGAAACAACATAGCATCACTGAAATCATATGGGTGGATTGGGAATGGACAATCAGGAAATCTATGGGAAGGAAGGAGAGGAATCAGTGTGAAGACAGGACTATGGTAAAAATTTCATTTACGGTACAATAGAGGAATAGAAATGTTGATACCTAAGATGTCCTCACTTGTGGAGAATCTAAGGTAGGTCAATGACAAATGCAAGTGTTTATAGCAAGGAAAATTGTGTTTTTGTAGGATAATATACTAACTGCTAGACAAAAGCAAACACAAATCTTCCTTGTGATAAGGCAATTCAGAGTTCTGTTCGCCTTTCTCCATACCCAGGAAAGCATGGCCTGATATCTCCATCTTGGTGGTTTATTTCATCACCCCTGAAGCCTTGGAAACTGTTTCTGAGTACTTTGGTCTACTATTTAGAGACTGATCAAAAATCAGGCTGGGCTACTTGCTATGTTAAATGAGCTTAGACTGTACATTTATGGATCAAAGAAGCCCTTCTGTTGTATTTCCAGTGGAAAGTTGTTCTTCTGTAATAGTCCTACTTAGCAATGGTAAAATAATTAGCTGTCTATAGTCAATTCTTTATCCAGTTTTTCTGTCAGATATATAAAGGACTGAAAGTGCTTAATTGTTCATGTACATTTTCACTAAGATCTGGAAATATGGGGTGGGGGGTGGGGGCAATTGCTTTACACAAGTGCAGTGACACTGACTTATGGCACCAGGCTGGTTGTCCACTTTGGATATTCTGTATCGATGGAAAAAGTTATCTGCAGTGCTGAGATTATACAGTCAGTAGAGAAAAACTGTTACAGTTGAGGCCTTGTATTCAAACTACAGTACAGTTTCTTTTCATAAATCAGAATGATTTAAAGATAAATGTGATAGTTAACCTTTTCTTTCAGAGGATTTGCATTTCCATTATAATTATTACTGAAAGAGTCTTGGAATGTTTTCCTGAAGAACAGAAATATTTTGCTTCGTATTGTCAATCCTTAGAATGACAAATACAAAAGAGTTGATAATGATAGCCTATTCTCTGGTTCCTTGTTTTAATGAAATCAACATCTGTTGAGATGAAACTTGACAAAGAAGTTTCCCTGCAAATAACATATTTCAGGGTAAGCCTGATGAGGTAAAGGTGATTTAAGGCCAGTTTATGAAGGTATTTACACTGTTCTTTGTGCCTGAATTAATCAGATGCAGACAAGACCATATCAACACAGGAAAGAGAAAAAAAAAACAAAACAAAACACAAAGCCGTTAGGAGAACAAGAAGAGAGTTTTAGAGAAGGTGTTTGGGAAATCAAGGTCATGAATATGATAGCAAATGCTCAGGACCACCTCAGGAACCGGAGAATTTTTTCCTAGCTAGCTCCTAAAGGAAGTTAAGTTATTAAAGCCATGTGAGAATACTTAACAGACTAATTAGACCACTGTACAGTGACCCACAGCAGAAGTCCAGAAATAGAGTGATGGCTTCTGTCTCTGTAGGAAGAAATCAGTCAGGGTGCTATTCCCAGAAATGCGAAGGAAGGTCAGGCTCAGGAGGTCCAAAACAGAACACGTAAAATAGTATAGCTTGAGAAAAAGGGCAGTGAAGATGAAAAGGTGAAATCTGTTGAAAATTTCATTAGCTCAAATAAAAGACAAAAGAATTAGGAAGTTATGTTGGCTTTAAAAATTCTGAATGGGAATAGATTATTCCTCGAGTACAAAAAAAGCCTGAGGTTAGGGCAGGGATGGCCCATCTCATAGCCAAGGGCCTCATCTACTTAGAGCGGATATAAGGTTTTGCCTGCTGCACCATTCTGGCATGTTGATTCCTAAGGAAGCTCTGTTAGAGACAATTAATATTTAATCCATTGACATGACCTTCAGTAATCAAAACACCCTTTCTCAGGATTTCTCTAAAACCAATTTATGCATAAAATCACTTCAGTTATTCTAAATCCTGTCTTATGGGCAATTTATCTTACTTCAGAGGCCTCCTCCAAGAGCCTTGTCTTTGGAAGTTCAGTAGCATGGAGTTCCTAGCATTAAGTCCTCCATGTGGTGAGAGGAGAAGCACACATAATGATTTAATTCTAAAAATAGACTCAGCAAAACTGAGTGGAAATAGATTGACAAGTAATTACATTCTGAGTAAAAATATGCAGGTAAATCACATTCACTTACGTGCAGAAAGCTTGTATAGTAATTATGACTCATCTAAAAACCTATTTAAATCATTTGTTTTAAATCTTAGATGAGGCTTAAGTGATGCACATTCCTTTGCACTCCCCAAGTGCAGTCCTTTGCAAAGGATCCAATTTTATTCTAAGAGTTCACTCCTAAAAGAATGAGGAAAAAATAAGCTGTTGCACATTCTGTCAAAAAGTACATAGAATAAGTTCTGCTGTGCATTTGCAGGAGGAAGGAAAGAATAGATATTATATATTAATGTTTTGAAATAAAGAAACTAAATACATTAAGTATTTGACAGAGACATAGATACTGGTCTCTCCAGATCCCACACGTACAGGAGATTCTAAGATTATTGGAAGCTATTGAGATTCCAAGATCTACAGCATCAAAAGTACACTGTGAGTTTTTAAATGAGTTTTTTTTCTTCTACATGTGACTTAAATTAGTAAAATAAGATTAGATTTTAGAAAATGAACAAGTCTTAGAGGAAAATTATGAAATTGTTGAAATTGAAAAAAAGATACAGAATGTATTCTTGCTTAGGTAAAATTAGAGAAAGATTTTTTATTCCTACTGAAAAAAGGTTAAGATAACAGAAGTATTAAACTGAAGAGCAGATCCAGAAGAACCTCCAAAAGACATCGTAAAACCTGCATGTTTATGAATGCCTTTTACCCAGTAGCATGCACTTCAATTATGAAGTCATGGAACCGAACCCTATTTTGGCAAGCACTAGACCAATACAAAGCAAAAATACCTGGCGTGAATCGTTTTTATTATTAGTTTTATATGACAAGGCAAAGCAAAAGGGTAAAGGAAGACTATGAAGCATGAGGAAATAATACTACATTATTAATATACATGATGATAGTCAGTGCTTTCAAGACATCAGCAGCCTAATTATTGTCAAGTCAACAGTAGTGTGGATATTTATAGGAAAGTTCTCCCATGGGAGAAAGCATGGAAGTGCTGGTTTGAAAATGTAACAAGGTGATAGAAGATGAAATCATAAGGTATTATTTCTTTTTTGTACGTTTACGGAGCATGCATATACCACTTGAGTGTGGCACAGATCCTTCAGTTCTCACTGGCCCAGTTAGTTATGCAGCATGCCATCACACTGCTTCAGTCTGGAAGCAGCATGCCTGCATTGCTGTATTTTAGCTTATAAATCCTCTTTCCTCCCTGCGAACATGAATGTCTTCTTTTTTGATCTAAATTGCTGCCTGAGAGCTGTGCCTATCCACTCACTGTACTCCCCATTGCTTCCAGTACCAAGTTTAGTTTCCAGTTCACTTGGAATTTACTTGCAGCAAGTATTCACAAGGTCCATTTGCTGCAATCTCCCTCCCAGTCTCCCTATACCTTGTAACCAAGCTGTAACTTGTACTTATTTGGTCCTGTAACAGAATACTCTTGACACACTGACTCAGCATGACTTTTAGTCAGTATTTGACTGAGAACTGGGGATGAAGGTGTCAGACACCGACAGCAGTCCTCTAACTGCAGCTGAGAAAGAAAACACATTTGGAACATAGAGTCACTGTTGAATAAGAAAGGGGAAAAAAAAACCCAAAACAAACGACTAGAAGGCACCTCCTCACACACACCAGTACCAAATTGTACCTTTGGTATAACTAGGTTTTTATATTTTCATGTCCTCTGTTGAAAAACTGGTTCAGACCTTCACATATACTATAACCAAAACTTATATTCCAGACAAGGTGTTCTAAAGCACACTGATTATTTGTCCATTTGTATTTCATCTGCTGCATCTTCATTAGTTACTTTTTTCATAGCTACAATGGCGTGATGGTTTGTATCTCTTAATACCTATTTAACTGTAGAAATTTTTTCTTTCAGTCCCTAGATACATGAGGGTGCACTCTATACTACTAACTGTGTTCTCACATAGGTTTTCATCCTGGTCCTTATTGAGGAAGATTCTCAAACCTGGACTACTACAAAACGTTACTAGCTTGCTTCTACCTTTTGTGTCATCCTCCATGAAAACACTAATCGACCATCCAAGTCTTTAGAAACTCTGCTGGTTAACTTCTTTTCAGTGCAAGATAAAATTCTGGAGTGTTGCCTCGCCCTTTCTTTTGCTTAAAACTTTATCCACATTACAGTTACTCTAACTTCTGTGTTTACTAATTTTCTATCAGCAGACACTTTCACTGTATTCAGTAAGGCATCACTACATTAAATGCTTTGTTGAAGACCAGATTGATAAGATCTAGCCTTTTTGTCTCATCTAGAAATTGGTTCAAATAAATGTTGTGTATACAGATGTGTGCATAATTTCATTTTATTGCAAGTTATTGGTGGGTCTCCAGGTCTAAAACCAGATATAGCTGAAAACATTATTCTTTTTCATCTTAAAACTATTTTGCGTGTCTCACATTTCAGTGGTTTTATGGCAGTATACAAACCAATACAACTGGTTAATATCACAGAATACAGTAATGAAAAACATGCAAGTGCAATTTTATGCATCTCTGTGTGTGTATATATACTTATTTTATGATTCATATTTTAAAATCCATGGATCTTTTAGGATATCCAAAGAGGCAACACTTATTTTAAGAGTTGCTACAATACATATAAATTCCTGCCTATAGCACTAACATGCAGAAAACTATGATGAGAGCAGAGAAGATGGGATTTACTCATCTAGCTTAAAAAAAAGTATCCAAACAAAAAGTATCCATAACAAAATATGACTCAGAACTGTAGGCTTCTGTAAAACATTGTGCAGATCATAATGCACGATTATCAGAAATCCCGTACTAACTAGGGTTATGTCCAGGTTCACAACCTCTTATGAATTGTAGGGTTTTTTCACTCAGAACAAGGGTATATGAAAAGGCTTTCATTGGATTGCAAGTTTGAAGCTATTACCTAATACTAAGGAACATACTAATTTTTACCAGGGCATCTTGAAGATGCCACAGTCAAACAAGACAATGATATTTGAAAAAGATACAGCTGAACCTTTTGATACCCTCAAGTAAAGCATTTTAACTTCAGATCTCTTAATGTTACTTCTGTCTAAATACTCCACTCAGTATGTCAGGAGACGCAAGCTTGGATTCAGCCTATAAATTAAAATGTAATATGTAATAGCTTGAGCAAACACAATAGCAATAAGCCATTTCCTGTATTTTTTCCTGCTTCTATAGTGACTACGGAAAAGGATTTTTTATTTTCACACTCTCTTATCTTCCCTCTTTTCTAAATTTAAGCTCAGCTTCAAGGCACAGCAGCAATAAAAATAGTACTATGTTACTCATTCATCAAAGTATTGAGCACGGTTTTATGTGAGTAGTTTCATTCAAGTCCATGGGTTTATGCCAATGTTTAAAAAGAAATATATGTATGTGTGTTTCTGTATAAGTCAGCATCTTCTGCCAATTAAGTTGTGAAAACTTTTCTAAACATTGCTCCTATAAAAAACAAAGAACAATGGTTTGGTTTTGGTGTTTTGTTTCGGGGGCGGCGAGGGGAAATCCCAAGTTTGCTGCGGAATAAGGATTAAATGATTAGCATGTGTGACTCTATGAATATGATCATTTTCTTGATATCCCTGCACCAGTGTCAGAACCAACTGAGCAGAATAAAAAATTACTTTCTCCATAGGCCCTGAGTAAAGGCCTATAAATCCATACTTCCAAAGGGAAACTTTAATTTTCACTTTTTACTTCCTGGTTGTGGTTTTTTTTTCTTTAGATATTTTAAAGTAGCCACAGTATGTAAGATGTTACAGATTGAAAGCCTAAATTTTCTGGGATTTGGTGTTTGTTTGCACATAGTACATTTAATGTGAAACAAGACATGAACAGGAGAAATCTAATTTAGGATTAAATTCAGGATTATTCAGTACTATCCTTCAGTGGCATGGATAGAAGTCATCAATTCTAACCCATCCTGCTAAAGAAATAAATTTTCTAATAGTTGGTCAGAAATTTAAATGAAAGGAGATGATGATCTCAGTTTAAGTTCCTAAAGGGTAGGAGCAAGCATAAGTAAATCTCTTCCTTATGAGTAGCCTTAGTGAATAGACAGGGCAGAATAAGGATGAAAACTAAACCACTAAGTCATCTTTTAAGTGATCCTTGAAAAACTGGGACACAATACTAAGAGTACAGAAACTTGCACTACCAATTCTTTTACTATATTTATAGACACTGATTTGACAGTGGGAGTCTATGAACAGATCTAATGACAGCTATGTCAGACTTTGAAGACAGATAATATCATAAGGTATACTTTAATACATCCTTTCTATCCCAACTGATTCACTAATATAATTTTTTTTAAGAACCACAGACCTGATCTCAGACCACAGCTTATGAGTTGCAGACAAAATAGAGGAGTAGTTGTTAAAGAACAGCCCAAGGATACATTCACATAGGATGTGAGAAATTAATAATGTTAATATGATGCTTTACCTTTATCAAACTTACTTTTCTCATACCTGAAATATACTTTAGCAATCATCCTAGAGATAATTACGAGAGAAGAGATTTAAATAATCTTCTCCCTCCTACACTTTCTCATCTGTTTGGACTGAGAGCTTCTTTAGCAAACACTGATTATTATTCTCTGATTGTACAAGGTCTAGCACTGGAGGGATGATCTTAATGTGAACCTTTTAGATTTTATTGGAATATAAACAGCAATATTATAAATGAATTTTTTATAGCTTTGCATCATAATGCAGTGTAACTAATCAACTCTCCTCACTCATATCTGCCCTATCTAAACCTGAGATTACTTTCTACACAACTTCAGTATGACATTTGGCATGACTTTGTTACTCTTAACTGAGTCATATAAATCTAATAAAATTATAAAACCTTTATTAAAACCAGCTATACAAGCTTACTCTTAAACATATGGATCTTTTATATAAAAGTAGCAGAGACTAGTTTGCTATTTTAAAGTTAATATTTCTCTAAAATAAAACCCTTTTTCAATATAATCATGAACAAAGAAAAATTAATGCATTGTCTATGGAATCTATACATTTTGGAACATATTCTATAAAGTGTTGAGAATGACCCAGATTTTCAGAGGATAAATTGTTAATGAAAAGTCTACCTTGAAAAAGTAGCCAATTACTGTCGCCTACCAAATAAGTGATCATCATTGGCACCAAGAGGTGATTCATGAAGATAGCTTTTGACTGTGATGGATGAACAACTTAAATGTATACTGTCCAAGATTATAAAAAGCAAAGTGACAAAGACAAGACATATTTTTGCAAAAGACCCAATGAACAGAAGATCAAATCCCAGTAGGAAAAAACAGTGGTTTAGCTTATCTTAGCATAAGCCTAAGTTCTAAGATGAGCTTCTTCAAGACTGAAGCTCATGAAACAACAACGAAAGGTGGAGCTTGCGGTTTTTCCCCATGGCAAACTTCTTCTGTTCTCTCTTTATAAATTCTTAAGCAGCACAAGAGAAAGAGTTTGTCTGTCTTTCTCCTCTGTGGTAGCTAAAATTATCATACTTCTACAGAATTAGGAACATGAAATTCTTTATATGTCCCCTGCCCTCTTCATATTGTTAACTAAAGAATCCAAAGAGCCTCATAAACAGTTATGTTTGTTCTGCTCTCAATTACAGCTGAGGATTAGGTGGAGCTCACATAATGACTTTATTAAATTTATTACGAGGTATTACTCTGCTTCTTATTTTTACCAGCGTTCCTATTTCTACCCCCTCCAAACTACTGTTCATTTACAAGTTTAATTTTAACTCTCCTCCAAGAGGTTTCACTGTCTGATCAAAGATCCGAAGTCTTTTTGATACAGTCCAGCTGCATAACCTGACCTCAGAGAAAATTGCTTAATTATGCAGAACTTCGAGAAAGTCCACAGAAAGCAGCCACAAATGGTAAGAAACAATACTGCAAGCAGAGGTTAGACTGTTGAGATAGGGATAGCTGCCCAAAGATTCAAGAAGAAAAATACTGATAGAGAAAGGTATGAAATCCTGAAGTAAACTGAAAGAGTTGCAAGACAACAACTCAGCAGCATCAAAGATCAGTCTGAGTATACATAGACATAAGGTCTCACATGGGGGTTGGCAAGCGTATTGATGCTTACCCTACAGGCTCATTAGTCCTAGCTAGGTATCGTGTATATGAGGCAATAACTAATTGCTTTATCCTTTTAAATTGTGTATATCCTGCTAGCAGAGTTTCTTTGCAAATGGGAGAAATTAAATATGACATGAGTATCCAGCAACAAAAAAAATAAAATAAAAAACCCCAAACATAATTCCTAAGCACGTAATTAGAAATAACAGGAAAAGAAAAACCTAAAATAGTACTGAATAGTGACTTCACCCAAACACTTCATGGAGCATGTCAATGATTTGGCACCACATACTTGTCAATGGCTTGACCATTAGCACACTATCTCAAAAGCCTTTGTTTAGAAGATGCCTCCCAGGTTGTGATTTCCATATTATGTTTTAGGGTATATCATGGTAATCATTCTTTCTTAAGGAATTTCATTTAAGTGAAGCGGTAGATCAGAAACCAGGTATATCAGCATTCTGCATGCTTTGGGTCAAACCAATATTTTTTATTATAACCTTGTAATAAAAAAGTCTACACTCCAGTGACATGAAATAATCAGAGTTTAGAAGCTACGTCAGGTCTATTGCAGATACCACAGAAAAAGTCAAGAGTTTAGGGCTTTTTATGTGTGTGTGAAAGAGAGGTTTATTTATTCTGAAATAATTATATTTGTTTTAGAAGTGTAGTAATATCATTGCTGCAATGTTGTTCTAAGAGATAATAAAATTATGCTATCACAATACAGTACTTAGCCCGTGGTCTTATAATTTAGCCACTTGGAAATCAGATTATTTTCATGTAAACAGAGGTGCAATTATGTTACTATTCTTGTATAAACAGACTCCCCACCCCAACAATTTGGAAGTTATGACTGAAATCTGGTGATGAACATGGGATAATAAATGGATCCTTGATTTACATGTCCATCCTCCAATGTTTGGCCTTTTCTCACTTTGAACTTGTTTTTTTGGTATTATTTACATAATTCAGGGCTTCCGAGTTATAGTAGCCTCTGTCATGATTTTGTTGGGCAGTCAGAATTGTTATAGCAGTATGTATTGCTTTAAGCTCTAAAAACATCTGATAAGTCTCCTACTGGGCTAGTAGAAAGCGGTAGTTTCACTGACAAAGACAAATTCACTGCAGCCTCAGTGCTAGAAGTACTGTTGACAGGCTGTTTGTAGGCTGTAGCAATAGCGAGTAAGAGTACCTTCCAAAAGCTTTCATCCCTCAGTTCTTCCAGTATGGGAACTTGACCATGAATGCATCATCATGGGTATGTCATGGGGCTGTAAGATAGCTTTTATAATAAATTTCATATTTAAAATCGTATTTAAAATTTTTTAAAACCTAATAATAATGCGCTAAGATACAAGAAGGGTGATATAGAGAGGAACTAATTTCCCAAAGTGTAACTTAGAATATTGCCACTATTTCTCTTGTGGTATTTTATGCTATGTAATAATGAATTTTACAGTACTATAAATCAAGTAGAAAAGCACTGATTAACATGGATAAAATACATCTCTTGTTGGTGATCAGCTGCCTAGTCATATATTGAGTAACAGTATTTTCAGAATTTAAAAATACAATAAATATTGCAGTAAGGTATTTTAAATTTGCGACATTGCTGATAAAAGAAAGTATACTTTTGAATTAACAGCACAACATAGATTACCTTAAAGGTTATTGCTCAGTAATTTAGTGTTCTGAGTGAGTTTGCACAAAACATGAGAAAAGTTTCACTGAGCAAAAGAACAACTTTCAAAGTGTCTCTACTCAATCTCAGTTTCCTGCAACTTCAAGCACTCCTTGTCTCTAGAAACACTGATTCCTACAGCTTGCTTGTTCCAGACAAGTTCAGCAAATCTTATACAGCAGAGACACCTGTCAAACACATAGTCTGTAAAAAGTTTACTTTTAATCTCAAACGCTGTATTGAATAAATGAAAACTTCAAATGGAGCTCTAGGGACAATCCTGAAAAAAGAAGAAACAAACCTCTTCTGGTAAAACTGTAAAAATGTACTGTCCTGGGACAGCACAGTGGACTGTGGTGATCAATTTAGACCTCTGGATTACTAACACAACCTAATCCCTTCATCAATGTTTTGAGAAATGTGAATTTTTTTTTTCCTGTAAAGGAATTAAATATAACTATTATTTGTGAAAACAGGTGAACCAATTGAATACTCAACTGCAAGATCAGCTGGTATAAGTTTCATCCTTGTTACAACTGACTCTTCTATGACTTTATTTCATGCATAAGGTCACTCTAGAGTTAGGTGGCTCTTAACGTCATACTGGATCACAAATGTGTTTTATGAGAGCTAAGCATTAGCCTCAAGGATTGCAAGGACCTTCAATTTAGATGAATTAAAAACTGTAGTCCAAAATGTGGATATAAGATCAATTTAGGTATCTCCAAAGCTAGGTGAGACGTAGGATTCCTGGGTTGCTTTTTGTCCAAATCTCCCCTAATCTGCGAAGTAGTTACAGCAGCTCTTCCCCAGAGTGGTCTGTTGAAATATGCTTTGATGGTGCAGTACTCTGCTCTTCAGCCATAAAACATTTCATCTTCAGAACTATATCAGACTCTAGTCCTTAGGTTACAGTAAATCCCAAGCGTATCTACAAACATGTTTATATACATACGACAGTATTTAAATGATAAACTTTCCATATAAGAACACCCATTTCTTTTTCAACAAGATCAGTTTATCTCTTTCTACATTTATGTATCAGCTCAGAATTTAAGTAAATGCTGAGGGTTCCCCATGGCCACAGTTCTCCTTCCCTCTGTGGAAATCTGTTTCTGAAATAACTCACATTCAATTACACAGGTCACTTGTGATAGTGACTTTTCTTGGTGAGCCTGAAGAAAAGTCTGCAGTATCTGAACCTTGAAAAATTATGCACAGTATTTCATTTTAAAGATGTGCCAGATCAACAGAAGGTAATTGGGCTAGATTGTGAATGGTAGCAGCTGCTTATTTGCAAATGCTACAGACACCACTTCTTTTTGCTTAGAATTTCTATTAGGCACTTTCCTAACAACTACTATAGCTTATTTTTAGCTATGTCACCCAAGCCAATGTTCCTTATTGACTTTTGTTGTTGCTTTTTCTTGCACCTGTTTAACTCATCACTTCTACTATTACATCTAGAACTGCAACCCTTCTACTACTATTTTATGTAAGCAAAGCAGAAACGTTAAACAACGAGAGACGGTTTAAGATGATGGTAATATTTTTCCGAGATTTGAAATCTGCATTGTTCTAGTATCATTAAGTGTATCTAGGTTGAATTCTAACAAAAGTATATGACAATAATTAAAATAATTAAAAACCTTACATTGAGTGATGTTTTGGAGGACTCCACAGGCAACTCCTCCTCCTCCTGCAACATACATCTTGATATTATTTGCAGAACTACTTCGAAGTTGCTATTCTAATATTAGTTTGGGATTAGAAATTAGCACATGACCAGAATGATAATGAGAGACATTATACTTTCCTTATATATATGTGTACAAAATATGAAAACTGAGTAATTTTTAGAACTCTCTCAGGAATTTGTTTAGACAGTTTGCACACAGTGAACTTTCTGGCCTCAAATGAGATGTCTTAAAAAAAGAGGATTCTATTTGACTACCTCTTGAAGATGCTACATCCTTGACTACATCTAAGAACATGCACCACACCATGTTGAATATCAACATCTTTTTGGTCAAAAGAACAAAAGGATCACTTTCAGGTAACTTTCCCACTTTCCTCTCTACTGTGTTGAAAGCTATTTTAAGCCTGTCATCTGAGCAGATTCCCAAAACTCTAAATTATGAATCTTCCTTGATTATCTCAAAGGTTTTTATTTAATATATATACATGCCAGAGGAAATAAGATGTCCTGTAATATTGCATCAAATATGCAATTTGCAATAGCATTCCTTTATTAAAAACATCAATTATAATTTCGCATAAAATTTAATTGAGGTCATTACCCTCCTGACAAGTTATTTCTAAATTCTTTCTTCTAATAAGATTTGTTATTTTAACATTTTCCACATCAATGCTTCTTTCACATCTATATACTTCTTATGTATTTATAAAGATAATAGAAATTACTCATAATTTGGTTGTATCATTGTGCTATTAATAAGAAAGCTACCTATTTAACTGCTTATCTGGGAGATGAGATTATCATTTATGTGTAAAATTGTAAATGTGATCTTCTTAAAAACATTATTACAACAAAATTATATTTGTTAAAATATTAGTAAAGAAAAATAACACTGAAGTTATGAATGATTTTCTAAGATCTTTTTCTTTTGTAGTCTTGCTTAAAATGCTCAGGAAATATATAATCTTAAAAAATAAAACTCATTTTTACATTGGGCTTTCTGCATCATTGCCATGTACTTCACAAAGTTAAATACGGCTTGCCAATTCATTATGTAGGCAAACAAGGGAGGTCATTTTATTCACTAAGAGATCTCAACTACTTGTTCCTATTTTAGTCAGAAATAATATATTGGCCAGGACAACTAAGATTATTACCTTGGAGGTTTCCTAAGCCTCATGGGATGCTTTACTTTATGTAAATGCATGTGGTGGAGGGTACCTTGGCTGAAGGGCATAAAGGTTTCCTTTTTCACAACAAACTTGCCTTAGGTATGTTTGCCATTGACGTGCAAGTAGTCAGATACTCAAGACATAATTAATTCTGTTTTCGGTCCTTCAGGTATTTAATACATTTGGGAAGGTCATTTATGCTGAAGTTTAGTATAAACCCAGCTCTGGACTGAAAAAAATAATAATTCTACCTTCAATCAAACTAATCTAAATATATTCATTCGTATTGTAAGACTATGTATTTAAACCTCAGGGAGATTAAAAAGAGGGAGGTTTTTTATCTATATTTTACTAATAATAGGCATATGAAAATAGGCAGCAAGGAAAAATTTGCTTTTAGTAAATAACATCCTGTCTTGTACGGTTCCTGTACTGTGAGCAAGTCACACTTTAGTGAACACACAGCTAGTGGAAACCACTGCTTTAGTGTAAAAAGAAATTGGAGACAAGTGTTTGAGCAGTGATTCATGTTGCACAGTTGAGTACTTCCACTTCCAACACAGAACAAACTGCTGCTACTGTTACACCCTCCATGATAAAAGAGGCAGTGGGTCTCCTCCAGTTCATGTGCATTGCCTCACACAGAACTAGGACAGTACAGTTGTTTCTTCAATACAGGACAACCTAATTTTATCCTCATGATTGTGATAACTGAGTGAACAAAGTAATGGGGTCTTAAGTGGACCAAGTGGAGCATATAATTGAAATTAACATCACTTTTGAAAGTTGCACTTACCTATAATTAAGATCTTAGTATGCAAATAGCAGCTTATGACCCAATATTCCCTATGTGTCACTTTCCTGATTTCTATTAAAAAAAGAATTATTTCTTCTTCTAGAACAGAGCAAACACTGAGAATGAACTATTCTGTCCTGACAGGGTCCCATAAAGCAGGATGGATGTACAGAGGGGTTGTTAGCTAAAGCTTGCAACTTGCCTGGCTTGGGCTGGATTAGTTTATTCCCTGGTTAGCTATCACCCAAAAAACCAATGCCAATGTAAGGTACCAAAGAATCAGAAACACTTTTGTGAAATAAAAAATAAATGCACCAATTCATGATAAACAAAATAATTACATCAGGACCTGTTTTATTTGCATAATTTTCCCTCTTGAAAACTATACTCTAAGCTCACTTACTAGGTTTAAGGTTCCTCCTTCTATGCTCCAGTGATACCACTCTGCCTCTTTTGAGGATGGGAGTTCTAAGAGAAAGAAAAAAAAGAAAAATAAAAGGAAAGATGAGGAGCATGTTTGTTTAAAAAATACCTCATTGCCTTTAAGTTATATAGTGTTAGTCAAAACAGGTGAGATGCAAAGCTTGGCTTTGAAGGCACCATACCTGCCAGATGTGGGAAGCGAATGCACTACGGATGTTTTGCTGCATCATGTGACTTCCTTCTTAATACCTTTCTGAATTTCTGTCAGTTAAGCTCCTGTTTCCACTTGCTTTCCTTTTGCAGCCTCTACCCCCACCATAACGTGGCATTAGGACTGTGTGAAACACTTGTACAGAACTTCGAGCCCACCCGTACTTAACTGGAGAATGGAAGCCAGCCCAGGAGGAAGAACATGGGTTATTCCATAAAACTAGGGAAGAAGCCTAAAGACCTAGCTAAGAAAGAAAGGATTTAGTAAATAATCCTTCAGGAACACTTTCGGACACTGTACTCTGCTTCTGGTAGCAACAGAGTAATAAACATTGTATAATTATTGCAGGACAAATTTACAGCTTCCCCTTCGACATATCAATATTGCACATTCCTTTCAGAAGTCTCATCTTAGATTTTGCATTCAGGTTTACCACAGGATTTTTTCTTCTTCTTTTTTTTAATATGTTTCTTGAAAGTGTACATATTTGTATACTAACCTTTTAAAAAGGGAATTTATTAATGTTTAACTTAACACTTCATATTCAGAATAGCATACAATTAAATATTGGATGTTTTTATTCAATGCTCTCGCTCTTTTTGTGTACACTGACTTCTGTTTATTTTGCAGTTATTCCTGCTGTCATATTAGCGGTGAAATTTCTGGTAAAATTCCAAGCACAAAATCTTTTTAAGAAAGAAGGCGAAACATGCCACCAGTTCAATTTTCAAATGATAATACTTAGGTATTAGCAGGTACACCACCCTTAGGAACAACGGCATATTTGGGGAAAGGAGGTGGAAACCACAGTGTAGATATAAAGCATGGTGGCTCGTGGCTGCAGCTTTATTTCCTCCAGACTCAAAGTCAGTAACTTAAAGTCATTTCTTTGGTAGACTAAAATTGATCATGGGGATTCTACCATGCTTTTCATAGGAAAACTGGAATATGACTTCAGAAATAATGGAGAAAGGTTGGAAGAAAAAAACACACATTCTACTGCCTTAATGGCTTCATATGCTTATTGCTACCAGTAGCACATGTACTCTCAGAAAAGTTAATAACTTTATTTGAAAACATACTGAGTCTTCCTGGGAAGCAGTTGTATACTAAACACACTTTTAAAAGAATAAGGATCAAAGAAATGTTATTACACTCTTTTTCACTGAAACTAACATAACTGCAACTGCCTGCCTTTGGGTGTTTGCATGGAAAAGATTTGAGGAATTAAAGAATTATTACATTATGTAATTGGGGGACTTCAACTTCCCGGACGTCTGCTGGAAATACAACACGGCAGAGAGGAAGCAGTCTAGGAGGTTCCTGGAGTGTGTGGAAGACAACTTCCTGACACAGCTGGTAAGTGAGCCTACCAGGGGAGGTGCCTCACTCGACCTGCTGTTTACAAACAGGGAAGGACTGGTGGGAGATATGGTGGTCGGAGGCCGTCTTGGGCTTAGCGACCATGAAATGGTAGAATTCTCGCTTCTTGGTGAAGTAAGGAGGGGGGGCAGCAAAACCACAACCATGGACTTCCGGAGGGCGGACTTTGGCCTGTTCAGGACGTTGGTTGAGAGAGTCCCGTGGGAGACGGTCCTGAAGGGCAAAGGGGTCCAGGAAGGCTGGACGATCTTCAAGAAGGAAGTCTTAAAGGCGCAGGAGCAGGCTGTCCCTGTACGTCGTAAGAAGAATGGGCGGGGAAGACGACCGGCCTGGCTGAACGGGGAGCTCTTGCTGGGACTCAGGAAAAAAAGGAGAGTTTACGGCTTGTGGAAGAAGGGGCAGGCGACTCAAGAAGAGTACAGGGATCTCGTTAGGTCGTGCAGAGAAGAAATGAGAAAGGCAAAAGCCCAGCTAGAACGCAATCTGGCTGCTGTCGTTAAAGACAACAAAAAAAGTTTTTACAAATATATTAATGACAAAAAGAGAGCCAAGGAGAATCTCCATCCTTTATTGGATGCAGGGGGGAACATTGTCACTGAGGATGAGGAAAAGGCTGAGGTACTCAATGCCTTCTTTGCCTCAGTCTTTAACAGGCAGACCAGTTATCCTCAGGGTACTCGGCCCCCCGAGCTGGAAGACGGGGACGGCGAGCAGGATGAACCCCCCGTAATCCAAGAGGAAGCAGTCAATGACCTGCTATGCCACCTGGACACTCACAAGTCTATGGGGCCGGATGGGATCCACCCGAGAGTGCTGAGGGAGCTGGCAGAGGTGCTCACCAAGCCACTCTCCATCATTTATCAGCAGTCCTGGTTAACGGGGGAGGTCCCGGATGACTGGAGGCTTGCCAATGTGACGCCCATCCACAAGAAGGGCCGGAAGGAGGATCCGGGGAACTACAGGCCTGTCAGCCTGACCTCGGTGCCGGGGAAGATTATGGAGCGGTTCATCTTGAGGGCGCTCACAAGGCATGAGCGGGACAACCAGGGGATCCGGCCTAGCCAGCACGGATTCATGAAAGGCAGGTCCTGCTTGACCAACCTGATCTCCTTCTATGACCAGGTGACCCGCCTAGTGGATGAGGGAAAGGCTGTGGATGTGGTCTACCTCGACTTCAGCAAGGCCTTTGACACCGTCTCCCACAGCATTCTCCTCGAGAAGCTGGCGGCTCACGGCTTAGACAGGTGTACTCTGCGCTGGGTCAAAAACTGGCTGGACAGCCGGGCCCAGAGAGTTGTGGTGAATGGAGTTACATCCAGTTGGCGGCCGGTCACGAGCGGTGTTCCCCAGGGCTCAGTACTGGGGCCGGTCTTGTTTAATATCTTTATTGATGATCTGGATGAGGGGATTGAGTGCACCCTCAGTAAGTTTGCAGACGACACCAAGCTGGGCGGGAGTGTTGATCTGCTCGAGGGTAGGAAGGCTCTGCAGAGGGACCTGGACAGGCTGGATCGATGGGCCCAGACCAGTTGTATGAGGTTCAACAAGGACAAGTGCCGGGTCCTGCACTTCGGCCACAACAACCCCATGCAGCGCTACAGGCTTGGGGAAGAGTGGCTGGAAAGCTGCCGAGCAGAGAAGGACCTGGGGGTGTTGGTCGACAGCCGGCTGAACATGAGCCGGCAGTGTGCCCAGGCGGCCAAGAAGGCCAATGGCATCCTGGCCTGTATCAGAAATAGTGTGGCCAGCAGGAGTAGGGAAGTGATCGTGCCCCTGTACTCGGCACTGGTGAGGCCGCACCTCGAATACTGTGTTCAGTTTTGGGCCCCTCACTACAAGAAGGACGTTGAGGTGCTGGAGCGTGTCCAGAGAAGGGCAACGAGGCTGGTGAGGGGTCTGGAGAACAAGTCTTATGAGGAGCGGCTGAGGGAACTGGGGTTGTTTAGCCTGGAGAAAAGGAGGCTGAGGGGAGACCTCATCGCTCTCTACAACTACCTGAAAGGAGATTGTAGCCAGGTGGGTGTTGGTCTTTTCTCCGAAGTAACAAGTGATAGGACGAGAGGAAATGGCCTCAAGTTGCGCCAGGGGAGGTTTAGATTGGATGTAAGGAAAAATTTCGTTACTGAAAGAGTGGTGAAACATTGGAACAGGCTGCCCAGGGAAGTGGTGGAGTCCCCATCCCTGGAGGTATTTAAAAGACATGTAGATGAGGCGCTTAGGGACTTGGTTTAGTGGGCATGGTGGTGTTGGGTTGACGGTTGGACTCGATGATCTTAGAGGTCTTTTCCAACCTCAATGATTCTATGATTCTATGATTCTATGTCATTTTTTTACCTCTGTATTATAATTTTGGTGTAAGATTTTATCTTTCTCCTTCTAATAGTTTTCTATTCTCTTGACTTCTTATGTTTGTCGTAAAAATATTTGTTCACCAAGAATAAAATATAGTTGGGTTTTGCTTCATGGTTTATTCCTTGTTAGAAAGTAAGCTTTCATCCTGAGTGAAAGAATACCAATAAACTGAAAACTGAGAACTGTTTTCAGTCACATTCTGTTGCTTCTTTACATAAGTATGCTGGTAGTAGTCCTCTAAAGAGCGCCTGCATGGCATTATTTCAAAACTGGGATTATAAATTATCTAGCAAGATTAAATTTTGAATTGCTAAAATCTTCAGTTATAGTAGTATTCATTGTCCATATGGTAAATTTTCCAGAGAAACCATTATATGCTATTTATCATCTATTTATCTATCTATATTTCATGTACATCTAAAATATTTACATGAGGATTACTGCACTTTTTAAAATTCTGTTACTTTTTCTCCACTCAGTGACTGATTAATCCTAACAAATAACTGTGTATCTTTTTTTATACTTTTTATAGAGGGACAGAAATTACAAAACAGAAGAAGAATGGGAGAGATTGCTATTTTGCATACTAATACTTTCATTCACAAGGCAACACAGTACAGAAATTTATGCAGTTACAGTGAAAATCTCTTTGCCAAATACCATTTAAATGACCATAGTTTTTGTTGATAAAAAGATTTTCTAGGAGGATAGGATTTCATTCCTATAAATATATAAAAAATAATCATTGCTCTGTGAAAGGGTGTGTATTGATCCATAGCAGTCAAATAGGGAGGATCACATAGATACGCACATGGAACAGCCACTCAGATGTGACTGAACCTATGAAAACACAATTTTTGCTACTATTTTAGATCTGGCTTTGGTAACAATAATAACTCTGTATTTGGAAACTGTTAACCAGTCCCCTTAATAATCTATTGACTTTCGGATGTATCAAGCAGTGAAGAAAAAATACCCCATCATTTGTAAACTGTCTGAACTTGATCAAGCATATCCTAACTGACAATGACAGAAACTTGCATGATCTGTTAGGTATGGAACATAAAACCTATGTTCACTTCAGCTACTCTGTGAAACCTCATGAAATTTTGAGAGAGTTACACTAAGCTAATAATATATTGCTGCATCAATTGAGCCAAAAAATACCCATAAAAGTGTTCATTTTACATGCTCTAAAGCCTCCTGAAGGGAGAGGAGGGTGAGAGAAGCAGGAGAACCAGATTTTTCAGTGTAGCCTAAGTAATGGGGTCAGAAGGGCTTTGTGCAAACACTAGTATTTGCTTTCTGAGGAGACAGCTTACAAACTGTGAATATCAGAAATTAATAATGTTTCAGTGTCACAAACTAGTGTTTTTAATAACTGACTTAAAAAAAGGACAGCTGAATATAAGAAATTTGCCTTACTCCGTTATGTAATTTTATAAACAGTATTGTATTCAGTTTTGCTACTAGAGGGTTATGAGGAACAACTTAGTGAGGAAGATGATGATATATCTCTGCTAGATTGCCAAATAGACTGATTCCCAACTGTATTCATGCATGGAAGGTATTAGTTTAATACAGAATATAACAAAGCAATGAAGTATACAATCTATGTATCAAAATAGATATTTTTCAACTAGCTGAATGTACAACTCCTTTTCATTAAAAAGTACTTTCATGTTATTAAATCTGTATTTGTTTTTCATATTAATTTAATAACAGCAAATATATTTGAAACACTCTAAAATTTTACAAACTCAATTACTCAAATTATTTTATAAAATCCTAAATATTCACTGAAGTTGTGAGGCTCATCTCATAATTCTTCTCTCAGTGAAAACATCCAGGCTAAATGACTTGCCCATGGGTACCCATTCCATGTCAGAGAAGTCCTTTATGTGAAAAATCCCTATCCACCCCTGGTGTTCAAACAACTAAAATCTGCTTTATTCACAAACTGTAAGTGAACAGTGTCCAGGTAGCTTTTGGCGTAATCATTGAACTTCATCCTAAAATATAGTGTTCAGAAGGTAAGGGTCTTACCTACCCTAAACTTTCTCAGTATTGTATACTACCAAACAGTATTGCTAAGAGAGTTTGTGTCGACAAAATCTTCATGACTGTGACTAACTCTATCCTGTTGTCTAGACCACATATTTTCTAAAACCCACAGAAGTTGCAGACACAGTGATCAAACCTGTACTCTTCAGTTGTCTTTATTCTTTCTCCCAGGAATCTGGGACACCATTTCTGACCTTCCAGCCATGGTTACTCTTCTTCCATCTCCCTTTTCCAGGAAATTGTGATTTAGTGTATTCTGGCATCCCCAGCACACAGTTGGGGCACAGTGAATTAGCACTGGCCAGCTGCTGAAGCTTCCCCATGTCCCTCAGCTCCAACTTGGGACTCCTTTCCCAGAGCTTTGCATCCAGTACTGTACAGCTGCCAGGACTGATAATACCATTGGAACAGGTTCTTGTGTGGCAAAATGCAGCAGGCTGATGATGACCATGATATCACAGCAATTATGGCTTAAACCAGTCTGCTGGTCCCACAGCTGAGACACACTGATGGCAAGTGGCTCCTCACGTTCTGTATCTTGTTGGCTAAGATTTAAGCCAGGATGTTATTCTGGGCAGGTCAGATAAGCCTCAAGAATTACCAGGTGATTTTAGGCTGATCCTGTGCAAAGTGAACCATGTGCTGCCTGTTGTGAGAGCCCAGCTTCAGCCTGAAACCCTCTCATAAATATCAGCCAGCGTGTCCAGGATCAGCTCCTTGTATTTCTCCGTCATGGGAGAGGTCAGCTGCTGGTGGGACCCTGCTGGTGGCTGGTCCCCAGCGGAGCAGCTGCTCTCAAAGATGTGTTAGCAAAGATGCAAGGCAGAGCTGTGCCCTGCCCCCAGCCATGCTTATGAGTCCTTTGGATACTTAGTTAAGAGAAGGGTAAAACTGAAGCATCGGACCCAACTTTCTGGTAAATTTTGTATTACACTACCATTGAAGTAAACCAAACAGCTACACACACACAAACAAGCCCCTCCAAAACCAGTACAGATATTTGTTCCTTCCAGCTGAGTTAGGTGAGAATCAGGTTCCAAATTGCTTGTTCTCTTCCTGACCCATAAATTTGCTTTCCTGCCTCAGCTTCAACAAGAAGATAGAAATGCTCTTAACCAGAATACTCCTTGGTATTCCCCTGCAATTTGGATTCAGTCCGCTTTGGGCTATGAAGCATTCAGAGCTCAGGTCTCCATGCCAGGTTATTCTGCTTCAGCTGCTAGGTTATTACGAAAAAGAAGTGAACACAACTCCTGTCTCAGTCTCAGAGGATGTCTAAATGGAGAGAGGCAAGAGCTTGACATCTCCTGCTACCTCTATCTACTTCCAGTGGAAGAGGAAGACACATTTTGGTGGTACCTCAGCATAAATTAAAGAAGGAAAGCATTTAAATTTGGGTAGACTTGATTCCTCTGATAACTCTCAGGTTTTCAGGGTCTGTTCTTTCCTCCATTAACTAGGTAAGGAGTTTAAGTAGACTGCAAACCATGCAGCTGCTGCGTATACTGCGTATATACCCTATGTCAGGAGAATCTGACCCTGGTTCTGACATTCCAGTGAAGCGTTGCCCGTGTTAGATGGAAAGTATCTCACCCGTGATGGTCAGAGTTATGTACAGGCCTGGAACATCACTTATACTGACGCTTTCACTAACTGCAATGAAAAGGTGACATCTTAAGAAAATTATACTCATGAGCTAAGAGTAGAGAACTGGGTTGGCTTTTATTCTCAACTTTTAACCAGACTCACTCGGAAGCATGAATAATGCTCTTACATACTTTTATCTTATACTTTAAAATAGTGGTGCAAAAAGAAGAGGGGAAAAATGCACATTTTGTATTAAACTCTGAGATGACATTTCCTGAGTTTGGTTTCTAGTTTGGAGAAGCAATCTACTTCGGAGAAACTGTGAATGGAGAAACAATCTTATCTCTATAATTTTACCTGGCAAAGGTCTTAAACAACAGCAGATGTCTGTTCTAGACAGACACTTGCTTTAAAATAGGAATATTTCTTCAGGATGAAGTGGGATGGCTGAGCTTAAAAACCAACCAACCAAAACCAGAAAAAAATTACAGGAGCTTGTTTCTTTCCCGCTTCAAATGTTATGACAAGTCACTTCATCTCTCTCGTGCTCATCTCTAAATATGCGAATAATATTTTGCTACTTCACAGACATTTTTAGAAGTTGAATTAATGCGGTCACTGAATTGGAGTAGCCTGTCATTGTTTAACTCCGTTATATTCCTTCAGAGCAAAAAAGGCAGAAACAGCAGCTACTGCACCAGCAACAACATTTACAGCACATATAATAAATGCGAAAACACAAAAGCAATTAAACAAATTCTGGAAGTAATTTTTAAGGAGTAAGTGCCAGTTTTATGTACTTTATATGTTTTCTGCTTTGATGAAAATAGGAATCTCAGCTATATAACTGAGGGTATACCTGGAGCAGGTGAGAGCCATCTGACAGAAAAAAAGAAATACAGTCAGGCTTGATGAACTTTTGAGGAAACAGGCAGAGTTGCAGGGGAAGGGCAGACAGCTGTCTGCCTGCTATGGGTGAGTCCCAGGTTTTTAACAGCTAAGAGGGAACCTGGATATACCACAAGTACTATCAAGGAGACAGATGCCTTCCCGTTCAGACAGTTCAGACATCTGGATGGTATGGAAACCTGAAAGATCTGTATCTGGGCATGAAACATTCATACAAGACCATCCTGCTTACAATTTAGATTACTACAACACAACAATATAACTGAATGGATGACTCCTAGACAGTAATGTGCTGTCCTCCTAATAATCCAAAATTTCACTTGTCTCCATAATTACATTTTAATTAATATTTTATTTATAATTTGGTTTTAGTCAAGACAAATTTGGTATTAAAATAAAAACCTTGATCCAGGAAATCCCTCCTCTACATATACATAAGCAAGGTTTTCCTATTCAAAAATATAATCTCAAATAGATTTTTATTCATATTAATAAATGAGGAAAAAAATCAATCAATATGACAGTATCTGGAAGCTAAACTACATATTTTATAGGCTTATTAAAAGGAACATGTGCAGTTACTCAAATATTTTTTCTACAGAACTACTCACCATATTACTCTGGAAGTAGGTACTAATTAACAGTGAGGTAGAAAGAAGTGTGATTGTTTCAAAACTAGGTATAGGTCACCTTTTGATCCAAAAAACTGGAAGAGGAAAGCAAAACCAAAGATTTTCTTCCCTTTTCAAAAGATAGTACTTACACTATTAATAAAAAAATGAAAAATAAAAAATAAATATAGAAGTAGGTCTACTAGGAGCACAGGCCTTTTTTTATTCCTCATGGGACTAGAGAACAGAGAAAGAAGGAAGGCTGCCAGTACATAAAAGTAAATATCAGATAAGAAAATCCTAGTCAATATATTTTTTCCTTCAGTCAAGCTATTTTTAATACACACAGTCCTGTCTCTTTCTAGGAGACATATGTTATTGGAAAGATTAGTTTTGCAGTACCTATTGCTTCTGCCAGCCTGCATCAAAGTAAATTTAGAGATGTGCTGACAGTCTAATACCTGCTATCAGGTTCTACCTGTAGATAAGAGGGGAAAAAACATTTGTTGAAGGCCACCCTTAAAAAAAATCCTGGTTGGTTGGATTCCAGTAAGTTTCTAAAAACTCATTCTGTTGAGCAATTTCTTCACAATAGTCAAATGCTACTATGAGGGATATTAAAAAATAAAAATAATTTTAAAAAATCCACCTTCTGATTTTAACGTACACAGTGATAATTTCTGAGGTTATCTCCCATAAGCTTTAAAATGAATTAACTTGAAATGCAATGTAAAATACAAGTAACTGAGCTGTTGTCCAAAACTAATGAAATACATTTGCATAAGCCCGATTTGGGAGATTCTCATCCTTAAAGGTTGCTGGATAAAAAATAGCAAACATAGCTAGACAAGAAAAACAGCAGAGGATGAGTATGCAAAACCCCCACCATCTCAGATGTGCTCAGTTCTGACTTTTCCTTACAAAAAGCAATGAAACAAAATCTTTTTTCCCCTTCCTTTCAGTTTCAAATCAAACTAAACTAGCAAAAAATACTGACACCTCTCCCATTTCAGTTCTTCAGAAAAAAGCATGTGCCTTTTTTTGCCTATTTCTCAAACCAGACCTTTAAAAAACAGGCTTCAAAACATCCAGATAAGACCTTCATGCAATATACGAATGAGTGTGCATGCCCCTGCGTGCACGCGTGCACCCCCCCTCCCTCCTTCCAGATCAGAAGTTGTCTTTCTCCAAAGGAAGGTGAGAGAACGACACATAAGATATTGCATAGCTATGCTCACGTTCTTCCTCTGCATTTCTCAGTTCAGTTAAAATCTTTCATCAAGTATGTAGTACTTTTGAGAAGGAAGTCAAGGACTGCTCAGAGAAGTTGTGGATGCCCCATAATTGGAAGTGTTCAAGGTCAGGTTGGACGGCGCTTTGAGCAACCTGATCTAGTGAAAGATGTCCCCGCCCATGGCAGAGGGGTTGGATACAAAAAATGTCTAAGCCATCAAATATGATATCTCATTCTCATATGATATCTCATACATGTAATCCAATTTCAGGTAGAGGTACAGAAACAGTTCCACCAGTTCATAAAAGTGTATCAGATGTAGGGAATGCCCGATACTGAGATCAACAATGACTGAAGGAAAACAGGAGAAGAGTTTTAAAGACTCCTATGCACTCTATGAAGAAGAGAAATACACAGTTTCAGCAATGACTCAAGTGTCTCAAGGCCAGCTGAAGCTAATTTTCAGCATTAGAAAGAGAAACCACCTTGAAGTTGCTATCAAGAAATTAAGGAAATTGGCTTTGTTTTGGTTTTTTATATGGAAGCTATAACCCATCAGAAACACTGAGCTTTGTATGGACTGCCTCTCTTGAAACAGATGAAGGTCAAGGCAGTAAGAATTGTTTGCAAATACTTCTCATCCACAAAATTAAACAACTGTGATCTGAGTACTAGAAAGTTTTTTTGAACTCACCCATTATTGAAGAAAATTGTTGCAGTACAAAACATCAGGTTGGTAAAACTCCTTTAATTCTTTATTGTAGAAATTTGCCTTACCCGTCACTTTCATAGAGTTTCAGAACAGTACAGTTTAATCACTGAGGACTGAAAATAAACTTTATTGTTGTACAACGTAATCTCCTTTTTGTGTTTAGGTTTTAATTATGTTTAACTAGAAGGAATTTTTCTTACTTGCGGGCAGTATGATACTTTCTGATCATAATTTTTTAATTCATTTTCTTTTCCCTTAATTTTCATTAAAGTCCAGTTCCTATACTAGTATTTTTTTTTTTCCTGGATCATAAATAGAGTATTCACATTAATTCTTCTCAACTTTCCAGTGTATGAGTTTGACCTTTCACAACTAGATATAGCTCTCAGTTATTGCTCTCAGAACTTACTTCTGCCTGATGTACAGGTTACTTATCTATAGACTACACCTATTAGAAAAGACTGCATTAACATAACACTTATGTGTGGTTTTTTCATATATAATTTTGTTTTCCCCGCGTGCATAAGCGTGTTTTGGCCCTCAGAATTTATGATCAGTGTAAAATTACCACTAGTGTATTACATGAAGGGTGAAGGGTCTCAGAGTTATGATTTAAAGAAACAAGGTTAACTAGAACACACCAAGATAAGACACAGTATTTTTTAGTTTCCATCAAGTATGTCAAATAATATCTGAAAAATACAGGATAATATCTGAGAAGTAAATACTGCAAGAATACTGCTTGTAATAAGGAACAGTCTCATGTTTTACGAGATTTGAAAAGCCACTCTCATCACCTTTACTTAAAAATTAAGGAAAGCAACTTGAAAGTAATATCCAGAAATTCAGCTTCTGAAGATCAAGACCAAGGGAAATCCTGACTAGATAAAAGGAAACAGTATACAACCGTAAGGGTCCTTAAGCACGGAATTAACAGGGTGCCTGAGAGGCTCTGCCACCTCCACACTTGGAGACACTCAAACTTTACTGGGAAAGACCCTGAGCTACTTGACCAAACTTTTATGTTGGCCCTGCTCTGAATAGTGTCTCAGACAAAGTTCCCTTCCAGCCTAAACTATCCTATGTTTCTGTGATTCTAACGTGAAGGAAGAGGTGGATTTAAGTGGTAGGCTATGCTTATTAATGTAAATACCCAGCAGGTGAGCTGCATAAAGCACGTACCCACCATTGAAGTAGAAACTGGTAGGTGTACCAGAGGTCCCACTAACTAGTATTCCTCTGAATGAGAAACTGGAAGGTTCCCTCTCCTGTATTTTCTACTTCCCTAGGAAAGTTCAAATCAGTTAACAGACGAGTAATCTTCAAAGCCTACCCAAGGTCAGTACATCCATCAGAACCAGAGAGGAAATTTGAATCTTGCCATCCTCCCTTTCATGAACTATACGAATTATGAATCAAACAGAAGATGCATTATATATTTTCAACACACAGCAAAAATAACTGATCTATTTACAGCATTCACACTGATTCAGCATCACACAGGGAGGTGACTCAAAGCAATTTTAACAGTTCAGAACAAAAGCCTTGGGAATTCTGTTAAGAGTTTTTCAGTATATTAGGATAGCTGTAAAGACAGAAAGGCTAGTCTTTTACTGACAATTAATTTTCTTACTGGACATAGTCTTAAATACACAATTAATGATATCTCAGTATCTTAAATTATGATTTTATATTGGTTGTATTTGTGTACTTACTCCTGGCAGAAATATAATACTCCTTAAAACATCTAGGTTTACAATGGAGACTGAATCACTTTATTTACAAAATACTTATACACACATAGATGTAATGTCAGCTTCTATATACTACCCTATTAATATGCTGTAAGCTGTATTTTAGACAGTTGGGCTTCAGGACATCTAGTATTTTATGTCAATTTAATAAATTACAAAAATACCTCATATACACTAGACGGAGGCACTTCTCAACAAGATAGAAAGGTTGGCCACCAGCTCACTTGACAGAAATAGGGTAGAATTATGTAACCATAATTTGATTGAGATCGTCATTAGACAGTTAATACATTCAGTGAAAGTCTTCATATACTAAGAGAAAATCTGTTGGTTTCATTTATATATGAAACAGCTATATACAAAATATTTACATATATGCAGCTAGTAGATTTCATACTCTAGGCCTAAATCTTGTTAAGGAATTACCATCTTTTAATGTTATGCATGCAGATGCATTGTTTTGTAGGTATGATGCTATTTATTCTGAAATGTAGAGAAGACAGAATAATCAACATTTTTAGAAGGGAATTCTACAATTACTATTTATTTTAGAGATGTTTTCCCTTTTTCCCTAAAATAATGGAAAGAATGTTCTTAACTTTCAAATGAGATTGACATGAGGTTTGCTAAGGGGGAGTAAACAAACTGAGTTCATTAGACGTGAAAGTTTTCTTTGCGGATAGTAATGTCTAGCTATGAATAAATTAAAATGATTGCAAATGTGCTATCATAATTATTATCACTATTATACATCAGCAATGTGGAATGGTGGAGTGGCCAAAAATATGCATACAAATAACGAATACTTTGTATCTTTTTCTTTTCTTGATAGAAACTGAAGTGACAAAATATTCACTGAAGGCTGGAATTACGTCACTGGATAAAATTATTCTTGTGTAAGTAGGATCTTGATCAATACTAGAAATCGAATATGAAAGCTGGCAAATCCACGCTTACTATATAATGTAATGAAAATACAATTCATTTGTGAAAACCTGCATCTACACTGCAGATCATCCAAAACCTATTCTGGATGAAAATTCCAGTAATATTGAGCATATACAACTTTGAGGAAATACCTACAGAAAGGTAACAAAGGATAGCAAATTAAAGCTATAAAATGTATCGCAAAGAAAATGTAGTTTTGGGACTACAATACAGCAAACAAACAAGAATCTCTTTATCTATTTTTTTGTTATTTTATATTCATTCTGAAGTATTTTCCTGTAAACTGCTATGTTTCTTTTTTACTCTTAATTCTGGAGTCAAAGTTAAAAGTAATGCATGCACAAGTATGTTATCTAATTGGAACATGCAGTTACAATGGCTGTCCTTGAAAGTTTTTGGTACAAATAATCAGAAATGTAGGTGGTTTGACAGAATGAGAGATACTCATTATCATACACTGTCTCAGCATTTTATACTTATTTTTTGTGAGTTCACACATGGGTTTGAGTAAAAAAAGGGGGGATGGGTCTTATCTATTTATGTCAATTAGGCTTCAAGATTTTCATAATACATTTTTCTGAGCAAACCTCATTTGGAGTAAGAGCAGGAAATACTTTCTGTTGTAAGTAATGATTCCCAAAATCTTTGAAAGCATTTTACAGGGTTACAGACTTTGGAATTACTTTTGTGAATCACCTGAAAACCATTTGCTCTCATTTTCATCCAAATTCCAGAGTTCTATACACACTCCACATGTCTGTGGCTGTCTCCCCTGTCTACTGTATTCTAGAGTGTACATATATGAGTGCATGTGGGTAGGTGGGTATATAAAATGTACGTACTTTGCAATGTTGGTACCTACACCTTTCTTATAACTATAGTCAAGTAAATGTCAGGTAAACTTGTAAAACAAGTATCTTCCATCTGTAACATAAATTACTCTTTTGAAACTCAATATAAAATGAGAAAACTAAATAGGAATGTGAGAGTCAAAAAAAGAAAACCAGTAAAAGCATATTCCACCTTATTATCACAAAAGTAATGGTTTTGAAAAATAATGCTGTTTAATCCTCTGCCTTGTAAGAATACAGAGTCACCAATCAATATGAACGGGAGTGTAGTAGTATATTATAGTATATTACAGTCTTCCAGTCCTTACAATGAATGCGTGTTGGCTGAGAGATGAATAAGCTGTTTGGTCAAATGCTCTCTTTAGCAGAACTAGTGCAATTTCACTGAAATGGATGGTGTTGCCATGATTTACACTAGTAGAAAAATCTAGCCATTTTGTCCTTTTTTATACTTACAGTGCAGGAAAAAATATATTTTACATTCATCTTCACTCAAGAGCTAGCAAATGGTTTCAAAAATAAAAAGAATAAAATATGAATTTATGAAAATCTTAAGGCTGTTCTGAAATGGTATAAAACTGGTGGCACTTGCATTTAACTTGCCTGTTCACCTAATGAAAACAGACTTGGTAAAACTCAGAATACCTCAGCTAGCCTACTTCTCTAATTATACAACTTACTGAGGTGAAAAATGTAAATGTATGCTCTAAAAATAAAGTCTCCATGGCTCCATCAAAAGAAGACCTGGTAATATCATCTTGTATACTCCTACTTTCAAGATACGTGTTTAAATAATTTTTTCTTTTCTGTTCTTTAGTGCCAGATATTTCCTCCCTATTTACCATTGAGGCTGTGCTCAGACTGATCATTTTTATCTTAACTTTTATTGAACTACTGCAATCCAGGTTGCTTTCTAATGCAATCATCACAACAGGTTTAAGTAAACACAGTACACAGAAAGCGGTTAAAAGTAAAGATGCAAATACACATACTTTTAAAAATTCCTCTGGCTAAGCTGTTCTAAATTCAGGATCAAATCTGCACAAGTTAGAAAAAGCTTGAGTCCTGCTCACCTTAGCAAGATCTTTAGCCTTCAAAACTCTTGAGCTAGCTCTGAGACAAAGGAGACTGACATGGACACTTACGTTCTGGCTTTTGGGAATATTATTGGCCTGCTAGAGCTTCTTTTACTCAGAAGACGTTAAGTATATAAAATAATAAAATGTCCATAATAATAATACATTCCACTTCTCATTTTCAAAATATAAAGAAACCTAAAATCTGTAAATGTTTTTTTCTATTTTTTTTTTCTGCTAAATTACTCTTTGCAATGAAAGCACAGTGTACCATATGTACGCTGAGAGGTATTCCCAGCCGATTTGACCATGAATGAGAGTATTTGGGGGTGGGGGTGGAGAGAACAAACCAGAGATATTCTTGAGAATTTCCCCATTGCCTAAATGCTGTGCCAACATTGTATCAACAAGAAGGGATTTATTCTATCGGACCTTTCCATTCAGCTATGCACTTCCTGTTAATTAGATCAATACTTGTGTCTATTAGGAGCTGGCTTAATATTCTTAATGAAGGTTCATTTAAGGTTCATTCTGCTTACAAGGTAGTTCTTTTCTCATCTCTTAGAGACCACTTTTTAGACTTAGTATTCATTTGTAGGTTGTAAGTGATCTTCATTTAAGGTTCGTGTTTGAAATCAGGAGTAGTTGCACCACGAAGCAGTGAATACAATGAATTAAAAATAATAACAATGCTCAAAGAAATTTTATTTTTCTTTTATCCCCTTAAGATGCATATGTACTTTCATTTCTTACCAGCATAGGCATAACTTCCTGGACTTGTATGGAAATATATCTATCATTATGGCAAATCATTCTCTCTTAAATCTTATCCCTTTCTTTGGTTTTAAATGGAAAACCTTTTCCTTTTACACACCTTGAAAAGGAGGAAGTATCTTACACCTGGAAAGTAGGAGAAGCCACCCGAAGACATCAACACACTTAAACACCTAACTGTCAACAAAAAGGACTACAAACATCACGATCACCAACTCCTATGAATTCAGAAGATTTGTAGGTGCTGAAAACTTTCAGCAATCAATTTTGGGTTAAAAAGTTAATTATGGCCTTCGTTCTGACATATACAGTTAAAATGTGGCTATTCTGTATTTAGCAAAAAAACCTGACTACACTTTGTAGTCAGACTATTGTTCAAGTGATATGTGGCTAGGTCTTAAACATACAGCTGACATTATCACAGATTAAAGCAGACTACTATCAAAATTGCATCCCAAAAGTATCTTTTCTAGCAGAATAGAAATTTGACTGTATCTTGTGTTTGTTTTCCTTACTGTCATTATAAACTACCATGATGTCCTTTGAAGCTGAATAAAATCCATCAAACTACTTCCTGTGAAGAGATCAGTTAAACTGTCAGTTTAAGGGCTTGTCTTTGGATGACTGATATCAATTCTATGAAGTTATCTTTGGTAAATTTTCTAAACTGAGTAGATACCATGTACTATTTGATGAACAGAAATAGCCTGAAGTTTCACAATTCTAGTTGCATCATACAGAAAAATATGAATTGGAAGAAAAAGATGCAGTAAAGACACTGTCTACAAAATGTGTTTTGGAGGAAGCAAGCATTCACATCAACTTATGTTGATTATTTTGTTTCTTTTTGTTTAGCGGGGGGGAAGGCTTGAGAACCATGACTGAGACACTTTTGCATTCCACAGGATCCTCTGGTCCCTTTCAAGAAGGAGCACATTGCTGTGGCGTAATTTTTGTAATATTTTCAGTCTGCATCTTCCTTATTTTAATAGGCATTAGTTAAACTAGTCACAGACACTTGAACTAGTGAATTTCTGTCTGTTGAGAGGGGCGGCTTAATGATTTCATATAATTTTCAAGATTTTTGGACATTCGACATGGGAAGTTGAAGTCCGTGACTTGAATTCATAGAATCATAGAATAGTTTGGGTTGGAAGGGACCTTTAAAGATCGCCTAGTCCAACCCCCCTGCCATGGGCAGGGACACCTTCCACTAGACCAGGTTGCTCGAAGCCCCATCCAACCTGGCCTTGAACACTTCCAGGGATGGGGCATCCAATTCATCTAATCTCAGTGTCTAACAGCCAACTTTGATCCCTCAAGGCACAATAACAAATACCTACTTATTAAAAAAACAAAAGTTTTATACATATGTATATCAAGAGAGAGAAAATATTTCTGCAGAGGACTACTTAGGAAAGCGCAGATAAATTTTTACTATTATTTCTTCAATATATTAAAATATTTCTCATAGAGCTGAATGTATTCCTAACACGTATCAGCTAACATGAGAAAGACTATCCAAATTTGTCAGTAGATATAAAATATCTGAAGCCCCAAAAGGTAAAAAAATGTTTTACTTAATCTACCCAATTTTCCCCGTCTTTTTTTCTGTAATCCTTTCTGTTGTTTAGAACAAGATCTGTTATTGTGTTCTATGTACAATTCCCACAGTAGAAATGTAAAGATGTAGGTATAACATGTTTTACGTAACATAAAATACGGCTTAAAATATGCCTATACTCTCCCTGTCCCATTATCATTTATCCAAAAAGCAAACAAGAGAAGGTAGCAATTTAAACTCCACTGCATTAAGAGGAAATAAATCTAAGCTGAACATCCTACCTCTTACAAAATTCCACATTGCAGTCTCAACTGAAGTACGCTGATGATAATAAACTCAAATGCATAATGTGATTTTCTTTCTAACGATATTTCCACTCCTTTCTGAAGGATAAAATAA
The DNA here is from genome assembly GCF_965638725.1 of Aptenodytes patagonicus. Taxonomy (NCBI): domain Eukaryota; kingdom Metazoa; phylum Chordata; class Aves; order Sphenisciformes; family Spheniscidae; genus Aptenodytes; species Aptenodytes patagonicus. The sequence continues at coordinate 39,241,469 of NC_134952.1, forward strand.
TGCTGTGTAAATAAGTCTTTACTTGCAGAACAAAACTAGCATGCAAGAATTTTATTACTTCCAGATTAGAGCAGATAAATGCATTTGCGGCACTTCAGCAAGTTGGTTTCAAATGAAAGTCTGCCATTCTTCTAACTACAGCACACTTACTGACTTCAGAGCAAATACAACGATATCTAGAAAATGCATTGTTTGTCCATCTTTATTCCCTAATTCTCACGTATGAAAAGACAAAAAGTTAATATTTTTCCACTGTGAAATAATGCAGTAACTGTTTTCTACGTTACTCCTAACAGTGATAGAATCCAACTTCTCTCTTGCCTAGCCATTTTAGCAGTAAAAGGATTCAGATGTAAAATATATGTAATATCTTACTTATTCTTCATATTTCATAGCTTTTAGACTTCTAGCAAGTTCTAAATAAAATAATGACTGGAAATAAATATAATGGGATGTCTGTAAGAAGCACATACACTGCAAAGGGATTGCAAATTTAGCTGTCCACTAGTATGGACAGTGTTTTTCTCTACAGCTACAATTTTTAATCCAATTTTTTTTACAAGAAAAAATGAATTTTAGCAGTCTTTAAGAATCTGGGAGAGGAATTTAATTTTTCTAATAACAGTAGGTATACTGTGGCATTTTACACTCCTGAAAGAAAGGCATCTAAAAACTCCTAAACTTAGCTTCCATTATTTTATAGTCATACAATTATTTTCCAGAAAACCTAGCCTCAAGACCTAAAATCAGTTTACTGGACAGTGTTAATTTCTTATGAGAATAGCTTACTATATTGGATAACATCCATTTACTACTTGAATTTAATTTGGAATTTAATTTCATTTTAATTAAATTCTTCCTGCATGTTGAAAAGACCTATATCTAACCACATCCAACTCCACAAATGACTTTATGTTAACAACCAATTTATCAGTTTTCTCCATAGGGATTATATGTACAGCATGAATACACAAAAGCAAAAGAAGAAAGGAAGACAAAGCCCATTCAGCAATATTATGACACGCAAAGGGGGAAAAAAGTTTATCTACTTAATTCATTTAACCTAAATAAAAAGAATTGATGACATCTGTTTATAAACGGTCATACTGTTTATTATTGTTTAATCATATTGTTGAAACAAAGCTGGGTAACAAATTCATAAGCCAGAGAAAATAATTGCCTTTAATATTTATTACATTTAGCTTTATTAATTAACATTATTGATCCTCAAAACCTTTGTTTTGTGGGTACTCCCCAAACAAAACTCCCTATTCTAAAATGTGAGAGGCAGCATCACAGTGCAGTCGAACAAATGAATGGTGCATGGCAGCCAAAGACGAGAAGATGCAAAACAACATTAAGGTCCATGTTATTCTTAGATCATCAGCTGTTCTTCTCACAACTTAGCAGCTGCTGTCATCATGTGAGAAGTTGAAGTATAAGCATTCGAAGAAACAGTCTGAAATCTAGAAAATTAGAAACACCATGCTCCAAGTTTTTACTGGTTACATTGAGACGGAGAAAGTTTAGAAAAGCATGATCCATATTTAGACTGATTAAATTCCACCTCTATTGTTCTGCTTAGTGTTTTCTATTTGCTTGTTCTAGACTGTCATACGTTTGGCCTAGATTAAATACTGTCGTGAGCATTTACCTAAATCTGAACTTTATGACAGAAAGATGAAACAACTGAGACTGACATCAAAGAAGATAAAAAGCTGAGGATAACCTTGCAGTAAGAAAAAAGTCCCAACAGTACAGATGACCCGAACTGTAAGGAGGTTTATAAAGTAAAGGCTTGAAATACTTAACATATGAGAAGATGGAAGGGATGTCGTTAGAACAACTACAGGCGTTTCCATGTCAATAGCAACTAATTTTAGCAATTGCATTTTGAAAAGTCTCTGGAGCAGGAGCTGGAGGCCAGACAAGATACAAAGAATTTTAAATGGCATTACATGGCTAAATTTTGACAACTGATTCCTACACTCCTTTATTTAAATACTCTTTTATTACCTTCACCTCATGGTGTTTAGTGTTTTGGCAAGCATTCCTAGAAGATATAAAAGGCATAAAAGTAAGTTCAAAAGTAGTTACTTTCCTACTTCTCCTTCAGCAACCCCAACATTACATACCAATTTCTACTCCGGTTTTGTTCAAATTTATTTACGTGACTGAGAAGTAAACAAATTTTCAGAAGTATATTTTAGGTAGTCTATAAGCATCTAGAAGAACATCTCTTGCTTTCTTCCTTGGAACTGTTCATCACAGTCTCAGCTGAGGCTCTGGGTACTTCTGCAAAGCAGGTGAGCAAAGCCCTTGAATTGGGTGAGTTGGCAAAGAGAGGGAAAGAAGGCTGACTATACTGCAAGTTCAGCCACAGGGGACACTGAAGGGATAAACTGTCAAAGTAAAAGTCAACAGATTAGTGCAGCTACAAGACAAAATAAAGCAACCACTTTCCCTCCTACATCGAGCAAAATAAATGCAGACATAATACCAGGAATAAAGGAGTCTTTCCAAAGTACTGTAGTAAAGTCCCTTTTCCAAATCAGAAGTCCTTGTCTTGTAACATGGAAATATAGATCTGGTGGAAGAGGAAATGGTGGCAGGTCCTCAAAAGATGACCATGTGTCCTCCCATACAAAGACTAGCCCTGCTGAGCTAGGGAACTCATGGGAGAGGAGGAGGCTGGCTGCAATGGTGAATAATTCTGCTCTTAGACATATAGTTTGGCTTGTAATCTCACAGAGAAATTTACAGTGACATAGCTGTGAGTGCAAAACAAGAGGACTACACAAAGTGTCTGAATAGGTTTGTAGAAAATCCTAGGGTCATGGTCACGGTCCACGGTTCTGTGTTACAGGAAAAAGTAAACCAGAAACTACAGAAGCAAAATTGGAGTGGGCTGCATAGGAAGATGAAAAGAGGCTCCACGTGTTAGTATTCCTGAAACTGCTCCCAGGATGCAGAAAACAAGACAGAAAGGTTATCGAGGAGGGAAAGTTAAAATACACGTTTGATTCACACAGTGAAAAAAAGAGGTATAAAGATTATCAGAAGCAGGACACATTTCCGGAAGAGAAGGAGCTCATGCAGGAAGGTCAGACTTCCCTTAAACTATTATTAAATCCAACTTGCTGGATTTTTATATCAAGAGGGTCATACAAGACTTTTAAAGCTCAAGATGAGGAACACCAATAGGTATTGTAGAATGCCTTCAACCAAGATGTGCTGAAGTTTGTTGTGCTCATGATGTACCCGACAGCCACAAAGTCAAAATATCCTTTATCTTCAGGTGAAGGATAGGACAGAAGTTGGAAATATTCAAGCAAGAAGCCACACAGAATTGTCAGAATACACTGACAGCGAAACAGAGGATAGTGAAGCAATGATACATGTAAAGTCTAGGAAATAAAATGATTAAATGATAATGCCTTTTCTTAAATAAGGCTATTGACATAATAATCAGATCAGAGGCTGGAGGGAAGGATGACAATCAATGGGACATTAATACTAGGGTGTACAGTGTACAGGGAAGACAGAATAGGATGTTACTATTGAACAGATGCTCTTTATCAGCAATCATAGTGCACACACATTCAATATATCCTTGCAGGAGCAAAAGAAAGTAAATAATAATTAAAAAATCATTATGGTTATACTTCATTTCCAAAAGGGGTACTGTAGTAAAATGTGAGAACTCATCCAGAAGAAGGAAAAAATGCAAGTTAAAAGTCGAATCTTTAAAGATGTTGTAGAAAATGTAGGTAAGAGTACAATTCTCGAGACTCAGAACAAATGCAATAGAGTCACAAAGAAACGAGGAAGGTCCAAAAAGAAACCAGTGTGGCTAAAAAGTGAGGATAAAAACTGCAATCAGAAATGAGAAGAAAAAGTTAAGCTGTGTCTGAGTGAGGAAAATCATAGTGAGGGGATGACCACAAACTCTGGCACTTTAAGTGAAGAAATGCAAATAAGAGAGGCCATTAAAAAGTTTTTGGGAAAAGTACAAAAAGCACGAAAACTAGTAATAAATCCTTTTTAAAGCACATCAGAAGCAGGAAGCTCATCACAGTTCCTTTAAGTTCAACATAGGCTCAAGGTATGAAACAAGCACAAACAGCCAAATCAATGTTTTGCATCTGTGGTGACCCACAGTCTGGGGAGCTGCCCACACTGTCACTCCTTTTACAGAGGACTTAGAAGGCAGAAAAGTGAAACTAAGGGTCAATGGAAGAGATCATGGAATAAATAGACAAAATCAGTAGTAACAAATCACTAACACCAGACAGTATTTATCCAAGAATTTTAAAGGTACTCAAGGATGAAAGATCTTAACTACTAATGACGGCATGTAAGCTCTCACTTAACACAGTCTCCACACCAGAGGCTTGGAGAATAATTAACCTGGTGAGAATTTTTAGGAGAGCTCCAAGAAAGATCTAGAAAACTGCAGACTATTAAGTTGGCCTCCATACAAAACAAACTAGCGCAAATTACTCTGACGAAAAGTATTAGCAGTCACCCAGATAAATAAGATGTTATGGACAAGAGTCAGCTTTTGAGAGGCAAGATATACCTTGCAGATCCACTGGAATTTTTTAAGGAATGAATATGCTATAGGATCCATCCAATCTGGTTTATTTAGGCTTCCATATGACATATGATAAGTTCCATCAACCACGGTCCATTAAAGAAATCAGGCTGTTGTTAGACAGAAGAAGTCCCTTACATAGAGCAGTAATTTGATGAAAGTATGGCAAGAGAGGATTACAAAAAGAGTCAGGAATAAGACCCATGCTGTTCAAGAGATTCAGACCACAAATGACCAGGAACTGACTAGTGAAGTGACAAGTCTGTGATGATATTAAGTTATGCAGGATAATAAGGACAAATACCATCTGTTAAGAGCCTTACAACACTGAGTAACTGAAACAATAAAATGGCATAGCCAATTAAATGCAGGGAAATGCAATGCAACATAAGGAGAGGGAAAAAAACAAACCCAACATGGGCTATCAATTGACTATTACTACTCCAGAATGAGATCTTGAGATTTTTATAGATTGGTTTTTTACATTTCTCAATACTTAGTAAAAAGAAAGAACTCAAAATGTTAGGAACTATTAGGAAAGAAATAGAGAATGAAACAGAAAACACTGTTATGCCTTCACATAAATTAACACAAATGTTATTCAAGTTATGTTCTTTCCACTTCCAAGGAGACATACTTCAACAGTAAAGAAACAGAGGGGCAACAAGGATGAGCCAAGGTACGGAACCAGCTAGAAAAGCACGAGCAGCTGGAAAGGTAAATGCTAAAAGTTTACATTATCTTGAAAGCAACTAGACAAATCTATGGAAGAAAAATCCATTCAAGGTATGCATTCTGGCTCCTGAATCTCAAACACTTTAGAATGGGATAGTTTTCTAGGGCAGTATCATTATGTGATTGCTCTCCTCATTAGGCAACTGTTACTGGTTATTGCCAGAGACAGGATACTTGACAATATTGACTTTTGGTCTTATGTAAGGGAGTATCTGTTCTTACATGTTTCTGAACAGTGAAACAGACGATATCTGAAGTTCTAAAATCTTGATTCCTTTTTACGTACACTTTTCCATTGCTTTTTTACTACTGGCAGTTTATAACCAAGCATGCCCACCCACCCTTCAGAGTCCAGGAATAGTTTCATTATGGATAAAAAGATGCTGTGGCCTTCTCCTAAGTGAAAAAAAGCTTCTCCATCACTTCTTTTGTTAAGCACATGCCTGAATACCTGTTTCTTCAAGACACTCTGTAAACACATAAGCTACAAAACTAGAGATCTTGCTGAAGCAGCTCTCATCTAGTAATGAGTGGTGTGTGGGGTTTTTTTTCCCCCACTACACATAACAGAAGTTCAACTTTAGTTAGAACTAAGGATCTATTTTTGCTTCCTATTGCCCTCCTCTGTGCCTGAAGGTGGCAGCATCAAGATGCTAATAATTTTGCAGTTCTAATCAGACAGAACATCAGTTATTCTTAAAAATAAATTTGATTTGCAATTTAAAAATGAATGGTTTAACTAATAGGTCCTCAAAGGATACAGGGATCAAGGGCAATGGGTTATACTAATTAATTTAAAATAATGTCTCGATTATTTTGTTGTAATCATGCACAATAGGTGTTCAATAATAGTTTTTGAATAATAAATGCAAGTTATTATGTTCTAGATGATAGATTTTCTTAAAACATTCATAAAGCAAAATTCAAAAACTTAGTATTCTCTTGTATTTATTATGTCTGTTCATATCCTGTTGCGTGTCGGCAAGCAGAGGGCATCACCTGTTCATTTTAATGTATGATCTCTTAGAAGAGCTATATGCAATGTAAATGCTGCTTCATCACTTCAAGAACTTCAACTGCAGCATAACTAGCATATTTCACATGGAAGGAAATTTGATACCAAATTTGGGAAATCGCACACCAGGCTCAGCATAGAGGTATAATAATACATCAGAGGTCTGAGTGCAGATGACAGAGTGATGCAAGCAAACACAAATACAGTTACTTTGGCCTTCTTATTTTCTGCTCTAAAGTGAGCACTCTCAAGAGTGAGAAGAAAAGTGACAATGGAAAAGAGCTTTAGCACTTGTGCTTTTAAATTTTTTATGAATATGGAAAATACTGCTTCCACTCAAAACCCCCTTCCTACAGTAGACCACACTTGACTATGGGCTGGCAACATGATTTTGAAATTATGTTAAATTGTACCATTTAATTTTATGTAAAAAAGGGAGAACAATAAAGTAATTTTACAGATATTTGTATGTAAACCTAGAAGGCAATAGCAAAATATTAGCATATAAAAAAGTAATCATGGACCAATATGTATAACATTCAAATGGTTTCATAATGGTCAGATCAGGATCTCCTTACTTACTTACTGTCAAACCACATAAATCTCAAGGAATCCTGTAAGCTGAAAATTATTGGAAACTGGGAGATTTTAAGGTGAAAGATACCATTTATATTTGCCGTTTCCTACTTGCAAGCTTACAAACGTTGGAAACTGAATTCTTAATTGAATATACAGGTCTGAGTGTTACACACTCTCAAGTAGCCTCTAACATGGTCAGGAAAGATGTCCGTGCACCACAAATGTGACCCAAATGTCAAATGCCACTGTCAAATTGGATTTACCCTGTACGCAGTTGAACTCAAAGAATGAGATTTTTTGCAACTGATGAAGATAGACAAAGAGTACTGTAAGTACACAAGGTCTGACTAGTACATTATCTATTTGGGAAGTGTATTTGGACAAAAGCATTTTGTAAGCAAAAAAAGCTAAGTGGTTTAAGCAGTGGGGTTACATTTTAGAATGAGATCTGATTAAGCCTGTCTCCAGCTTGAGAATCAGCATGAGAGACTCACTATATGGTACTGGCAAAACTGCATAACTTTTGTCATTTTTTTCGATATTCATTAATGTAATAGTAAACAAAACTGGAATTACCACCTGTTACTAAAATCACATGACAATTCCCTTTAATAAGGCTGCCTCTTCAATCCCTTCAAGCTTTAGTAGCATAATTCATTCTGGCTGCAAATGTTATTTAGTAAGGCTTTTATTTAAGCTAAAATTTATGGAAATATTTAGTCATAAAAGTTTAAAAATGTTCCCAAAGAAACATGTTCCCAAGGTAGAAACATGACATTGTGCCTATGCTAAAAAATGTTAATTAAATTAGGACCCCTAAGCTTTGAATCAAAGGTTTTAAACTTGGCAGATAACTTCTGTGCTAAGGTTCTCCATGTGAACTCATCTATATGTAGGTTGTCTGGGCCGCAAAATTCTTATAGAATTTATCTATGTCATGTGCTTTTATAAAAATAATGTTCATAAATACAAATATTTAGTTTAACATCTCAGAAGAGTTCACTGTTGCTGTGTTTTCAGACCTCTCTCAAATTCTTCCATAGACAAACAAGAGCGAACACAAATAATCCCACAGAGTGGTGCAGAATGCTCTAGCCAAGCTACCGACTCTTCCCATGATAATCTTTCCCAGCTACTCCCACTGAGGAAGGAGCTAGATACTGGAAATCTGTGATACTAGCAGTTTGTGAATCTCGAGTTTTCCACCACATTGATAAAATACCCGGTTTCAGAAGAAAATATTCATGTGTCGCAATTCTTGGGCTTTTTTTAGTTTGTTTGGTTTTTTTTCCAAATGAAGGGATGTACACAAAGAAGTCAGCAGTAGAAAGAATATTATTGAAATCCTGAAGTCAAGCATTCAAGCTGAGACTCTGGTTGCCAGCACAAAATTAACTAACCTACATTGCTCAGACGGATTATAACATACTCCGTAACGACAAGATCACATACACTATTTCTTAAACACTTCAGCTTTTCCAGGACACTGAATAGATCTCCCATGGAATCAAAGCACAGTAATGAGGGAGGCTGCTCACTGTAGGACCCCTGTCTGACTTGTTACAGAAATGGAAAGTATGGAATAAATAAAATACAATCTTGCAGAGAGAAAAAAGGACGACTTCCTGGCTCACATGGTTGAATTCTATCCTACGGAAACAGTTTTTCTTCCTGAGATTTCAGTAACTGAGGAAAGCAGATTTCTCATGCTTAATTAATACTGCATAGTCTTTTTTTTCTGTTTACCTGATTTATTGATGTGGTCCCATTAGCAGAAATGTTTCTTTCTCACAAAAGAAACTGAAATGGATAGGAATTTTCTATGAATAAAGCCTTATGTCATACTTAAGACTCTAAGTAACTAAGTAGTAAGTGTTACCCATATTATGGAGATTTGTGACCTTATGCTCTCAGTAATTCAGTTTCCTTCTACAAATTGGGGTTAATTCCACCCCACACCCACAAGGATGTTATGAAGATTAATTAGCGTTTGTGAAAAACTCAGATAATACAGTGATGCGCACCACCGAAGAACTCTTGAGGAAATTAATCATTTCTTCTTTAGAGCAGGAACTGAATAGACTACAGTAAATAATATATGGGGCAATGCAATGAACAATGAGGAGAAGACAAAATATTGAAAAGCTGCTTATTAGCTGAGCAGTATTTATTTTGTGTACTTAATAAGAAAGGGATCCCGTAACTAAAGATTGCCGTAATCCAAATGCAAAAGGTACAAACTAAGAGTGGAGGAATGATTCTGATTCCTCACCTTCCTAACTTCTGAGTTCTTTGCAAACATAATAAAGTTGTCTTATTTTTTTAATATAACAATAATGATTATGTTATAATGCTATTTTTATTTTAACAGATTAAAATTTCTGAAGCATTTTGAGATCCAATAATGGCAGATGCAATGAAATATCTAATTACCATGTTAAAAAGCCATATTGACTCCAAAGAAAGAGATAGAACAGTGGCTAATTCACTGTCAGACCTGAGATCAGAGCCAATAGAAATCCACTTCTATGCTGATGTATGATGATTATCACTCACTGTCCATGAGTGACAATATTGCAGAACAGAACAACTTGATTTTTTGCTTCAGCAGACCGCATGAGAGAATATAAACTATATTTAAATTAGCATCTAAAAGTAAACACATAATTAGCGCAGCATTTTCAGTAAAGTATTTTTAATTACTGAAGTTGAAAGCTGCAACTTATTACAACTGGAGGGAGCACATATTTTTCCTGAACTGTTGTTACAGACTATAATACATTATCTGGTAATCTTCACCAATTACAAGCTAGTAGTATTTAGCAACACACAGTGCTGTTACAAATGTTTTTAAATAATCTTCAGTAAATGCAAGTTTCAACTTTTGCTCCAATTTTCAGGTTTCTAATAATAGAGTATTTGAGCCTTATAAATCTTAGAAATCTAATTAGACAATGTTAAGTTCTCTCTAGCTGAAGTCACAGATGTTTCATACTGGGAAAATCAGCAAGCCCCAGGGTTTGTTTGGTCTAGTATAGTGTCAAATTTTCATGGATAATTTAATAGCTAATAACTCTAATTCTTTCCTGTAAACCAAGAGATGATAAATAATGATTGCTCTAAAGCCATAAAATTAATCCTCCAGGCTAAAAAATAATTTCAGGAACCATTGAGGAGATTAATTTCTGGTACTTAATTTTTCTTTATTACTAATTGTCCCTGAGTTGTATACATCTCACAATATGAAAGAAAATGCAAATAAATCCACTGAAATCGTGCAATTCAGGAAGAAATATACATCAAGGATGCTGTACATATCTTTGATCTGTTACACACACCTATTAGACTTTCGTGAAATATTTTTTTTTTTTCTTATCAGATTCTAGTAACAACAGCTTATGGTCACATCTGATGTTTCCTCCAACAAAATAGCAGTTTCTATCTAGAAAAGTGAGATTTTCTGCTTTGAAAGTTTTGTTTTTCAAAAAGATCTTTTTTCTTCTTTGCAAAATTGTCAAATAAAATATAATAATCCTTATTGTTTTAAATAGAACTAGACATACAAAGGTAATTACTGAGTTTGTATTCGAGAGTCTGCATTCTGTGAGAAGATATATTGATTTTTTTCTGAAGAACGTCAGAGTAACATTTAGCTGTTTTTAATAAGGCTAACAGCAGGTTGGGGCTTATTTGTTTTTATAAAATCATTAGCCAAGTCACTGTGTGGAATGAACTGGGTACAGCAGGTGAACAATGCTCTGTTGCAAAGGTTTCCCAGATTCTTTTAGAAGAGCCACCCCATAAATAAGATGGGGTTGCAGATAATCATCCATTTTCTATGTTCCATCAGACCAGTTGGTAACAGTTTTTCTCTCTCCTATTCTTTTTAATGCAGAGGAGATGGCTTTAGTTTTAAGCAGAATGGAAACAGAGTCCTGGCAATAAATAAAGAATGGGAATAATGCCTAAATGTGGACACTCAGCAAAATTCAGAAAAACACATAAATTCTAAAGTCATACTACAGTATTTGGGAAGAGCAGTTAATCTAATCAAAAGTTATGTGCAAAACTGTGAGAAGACTCTTACAGAATTATGCTACCACTGGAAAAAACCAGGTACTGAATATACAGTCTTTGAGGAAAACAGATTTCAATCATAAATTGAATGACCAAAAGACAAAACTAGAATGTTATAAACAACTGTTCTTCATCTCTGTTTCTTGTAACTGTTAATTTTAGTTACTCAAGAGAAGCGTACCATAAAGAACTTCAAAGACACAAAAATGTAAGGTGCATTATGAGGTTAATAATAAATAATCTTTAAAGTTGATTAATTCAGAAGTGAAAGGAAAATAAACTACCCAAACAACTTCTAGTGTTTTACATTACCTGGAAAGACTACAAGGATTCAATAATTCAATGATTATCTTAATTCAGTAAGCAGATCCAGCCAGAGAAGCAAACAAGATGTACAAACCTGTGCAAAACAATATGGAGAATAACATAGAGGAAGTTCGAATACCATTATATCTTCAATTTAAAACACCATTTGCAGTTGTAGTTTCTCAATTTCAAGAATCAGACTGTACAGTTCATGATGAGGACAGTTGCCAACTACACTGAAAGCTCACTTAAGAACAGAGATCAAAGACACTACGTAAGAATATGAAAACAAAAAATAATAATACGGAGAATTTAGATAGGAAATTCTGTTCTCCCTCTCTCAGTACAAAAATAGTTGCTTAAATAACTGAAAGAAAAAAATAATAAAAAAGTTTTATGTGACAATTTCAACACTATTTTTATATTAAATGTATGTGTACACTATCTAGCCATGGAAAAACTTTTATTTGCACAAGCCAATCAGGTAATTTCCCGATTATATGTGTGCTTACTGATCTCATTTGAGAATGCAAAATGCAACATTATCCAGCCACTGTGTCAACAAAGAAAAATTTTTCCACTTTTTTTTTTTTTTTTTAAAGCTAGATGTTGTTTTGGACTTGTCTATATAATTGATTTTGAGGTATTTGAAAGCCAGAAAAGTTTTCTTCTTTGATTCCAGTTCATTTTTTTCCTTTTCCCAATGGTAGTAAGTTTGGTAAGTTGAGCTTCCTACGACCTCATGAACAAAATCTGAATATATATATATATGTAAGTTGATGGAATTTATAGCCTGGGGAAAGGACTATGTTCAATTGCTGTATGATACACTGATACAAATATTGTCCAGGAAGGCAAAAAGTAATAGAAATATTACTTTGAGCTTGCTTTGACAATGCTCACATACTAGTCGGGGGAAAAAAAAAAAAAGGGGTGACTCTTCTTTAGGTTTGTGTATGTATTCTCAAATGCTGAATTAACCTGTAAGATGCAGAAAAAAGAGTTGTGGTGCTGCCAGAGAAGTCTGGAAGTCAGTTGCCAGGTACATGTACCGCGATAGGTAAGATGAGGACTTTGATCGTGTCTTTTTCTTTGTGAATATTCTGCATTTATTCTGATAGTAATGAATATTCTAAAAGTTGTTCAAGTACACTGCCATTTCTAATTTAAATATAATTTAAATTCTTTTTTTCTGACAATGGGGAGGGATCTCTCCCACAACACACCTAAGAATATTAAACAAGTACTTAGACTATAAAGACTTTTACATTAGTATCAAACACTGCTCTTCACTCTTCTCTACAAATCTTTTTGGGAAGAACAATGGAATTATTGGCATGTAATGAAATTAAAATCAAATGCAAGTCACACTTGTACAAGACTACGAAATAGTCTACATGATAATTTTTAATAATCTGCGCCCACATTCTTGTTACATCTTCTAAATGCTAGCTCAGCCTCAAAATCAGCTGGCTTATGCTAAGAATTCAAAACCTTTACATTTTTTGTAATTAAATCTATCTTGGGTAGATTCAACTCTGCTTACACTGGTCTACATTAGCTTGCAGGCTTAGGTACATAAATAATTTACTGGTTTAACAACACATGACAGATCAGTTGAGCTGTGGGAACTGTGTGCACAACAGATGAGAAGCAAATCCAGTTAATTTAGACGGCAACTAAGGGACAGCAAAATACCTGTTTTTCCTTGTATTACTTCTGTTTAAGATTGTACACACAGACAGTTGCTGTGTCCCAGTAGATACACAAGGTAGCATAATAACTGGCTTCCTTTCCCTTGAGAAAGGTCTCGTGCAATCACTGCTGGTTTTCCCTCTTACACACACTGTGCCACTTTACATCTTTTCAGGTGTTGCAGAAGTAAATATCCTAAGCTGACAATATCTGTCTCCCTAATTCAACTGACATAAAAAAAAATGGTTTTGTGAGAAATAGATTACTGAAAAAGCAATAGGAAGTCAGGAGCTTTTAAGCTTAGATGTGCTAATCAATATACAACGTGTAACAAGTCTAACTCTAAATTGAATCACAAAGAACAAAGTTAACTACGTATTTAACTTTTTCCCTGAAAATACCTGTCACGCTGTCCATCCTCTGTAGTTTCAAAAGCCCCTGATCTTTGAAAGTCTCCTTTTTTTTTTTTTCCGGTCTCCTATTACAGCTAAGGAATGGCCTTATTGCATAGAAGTATGCGTTGCCCTTATTATCTTTCCCAGCCCCAGAACTACCTCTCCAGCTGGCTGCTTCCCATCCTCTCTGCTTTAGCTTACAAGTCCTTATCAGGACGTTGTCCCCAAACCAGAGCAGATTTTACCTACAAATATTTAAAAAGCTAATATAGTTGATATATCAAAGTTATTTTTAGTGCTTGCATTCATTTATATTCTTTTTATTTCTCAGATTTGAAAGCATCAGCTGTGTCTTGATGTGGTGTTTTATGAACCCTTCAAATACTTACTCTGTTTGTATATATAGCACCCTGCTGAAATGTTGTCTTAAGATATTTTTTGTCACACTGAGGTGATATAAAGAGTTCCTAATAAGTTATGTATCTATGTATTTGATATAGAGAAATAATGATGTATGTTTGTATAAAAACTACGATCAGCAAGAATTAATCTTTCTCAGCATTTAACTTGGGTGGCTCCGTTGTTCCCAGAGCCCTGATTTCTAGAGTGGGTGGGAGTCCACTCACCCTCTTCCACCGCCCACTGGGGTGGATGGGATGTTACCCCTCTCTCCAGAGGGACTGGAGAGACTGGATACAGTGCAGGGTTGAATGACCTAGAACTTGCCTTGGAAAAAGGACTCCAGCAAGCATGCTCGGTGTTTGGACACTCTAAATTTGCTTTGCTCTAGGTGTGAGGATTACCCACAAGCCAAAGGAAGGAGAAGCTTTATCCTCTGGCTACGGAGCTCTTGTCAGATGGCCATTTGGATTTTCTTTCCTGAAAAAAATGGTGGCAGTAATCCCTCATCAAATTTTTGCCTTTCTATAGATTGTATGAAGATTCTTTGTCCTCAGGAAAGAATGAGACCAGCATCTACACAACTCAAATCTATTAAGAGAATTTCTATGCCATAATTTGTAAAAAAACCCAGTCAATTAAATGCAATAGCATTTTTTATTGGGGAAATTGCAGGAAGAAATTGGTTGCTTGGGAATTATTCCTCTAGAAAAGCTCATTTCTTTGTATGCATAATTTTAAATACTTAAAAGTAATTAGGAAATATACCTCATAAGCAATTTTAAAGTTAAAAAAAATACACAATAATTATTGCTTTAAAACATTTTTGCAAATATGCACGTGCTTATGTTAACTGTTAAAGGAAGTTATTCATCTAGCCTACCAGTTCTGGGGCTTTGAACAAAGCCCCTACATTAATTAAATCTAGTTTGGCATCATTGGGTTATCAGGTGTTATATTATAAAGTGAGTGGAAAGTGAATTTTGAATTATCAGTATCTACAGTTTATTCTTTTGGGTTTTAATGAGCACTCAGAAATCCTGATAGCTTTGCAACGTGTTAACTGCCCTTTGCTCATTCCACATATCTCTGCTTGGGGAACTTCACCAGCCACCCAAAGACCACCACTGTAAGAAGAAGAAAATCCCAATCAAACCAAGCTCTTGCTTGGGGTTGGGGTGAGGCCAAAGCTGCGGAAGGTCTGTGTCGATCTTGTTTAAGAACTGTATTCTTTTAACTTAGTCTCAGACTTTCCTCGTCATTCCTTTTCCCAGCAACGGCAAACAGAAGTATCTGTCTGGTTATATCTAGAACCTACCTCTTCGCCATACCAACTGTATTAAGCCATCAAAACAGCATGCACAGGCACATGCATGTCTGATCACATTTCTTTGCTCAATTATAGCTTTATTTTTAAAGTTACACATTTTCTGGATTTCTTAACGCTTTTCTGAACATAATCTTTATTTTTTTGTCCGTACACAGAGATAGAATGAGAGGCAACAGATCTAAGTTTGATTAGATACTAGGAAAAAAATTGTTATACCACAAATGGGAGTCAAATACTAGAACAATTTGCCCAGAGTGGCTTTGGAGTCTCCTCGGGAGTGTTCAAGACTCAAGTGGACCTGGCCCTGAGAAACCTGATTTAATTAGACCTCCTCTGAGCAGGCGCTTGGACTAAACCCCTGGACATCCTTTCCAGCCTCAATTATTCTACAAATCTATGAAAGCAGTTGCCTGTGTTTTCCATTAAAATTATGTATGCCTTAAAAGATATGAAACTGCAGAAATAGGGTGGGGAGGAGGAAGAATTATGACTGTAGCCTAGCAATGAGTCCAATCCCTAGAGAGATTTTGGCCCTTGCTCTCAATACTTACTGACTCATTTTATTCAGTTTCTCTTGAATGCAAAATACTTAAACAAAAATGAAAACCAGGATCCCTACTTTCATCCTAACCAGAAAGATATAGAGTCCAGCTCCCTCTTTGCTCTCATGAATCTTAAGACACCTGTGACACTTTATTTCTACATTTGGCATTAGTAAAGGTGCAATTAGATTTTAAGCAGAAAAAAGTGATTTGACCACCTCCATCTGAATCCTGGAAAGGTCTTTAGGCCATGAATACTAATTTCACAGATGCGTCTAATACAAAGTTACAGGCTAGTTTCAAGTCCAAGTAGGATTCATGAAAACCACCTTTCTCCAGCAATTTGTATGGTTTAGGTATCTCTTCAGTCTTCTAGCTACTGTGAATACTCAGTCCCCATGCGGTTTAGACTCAGATTTTAAATTGTTACCAAAAAAGGCACAGTGAGAAGAAACTTTCTGATTTAATAACCCTGACTAAGCAGAAAGGTGGATAAGACTAGGCTGCTCTCCTTTCAGGCCCCTCCTTTTCTCCACAACTGTTTCATCCTATTTCTCCCTGTGGAAAAGCCCAGCTCCCAGCCCTGCACACTGCCAGCCGCTGGCCCAGGTTCAGTCCCTGAGGCTCTGCTACCTCCTTCAGGAGCCAGGCAGTTGGATCCCTCTGTGGTCTGGTCTCAGTCTGCTTCAATCACTTTTAACCTGTTAGATTGTAAAATCCGCAGCATGGGCGGCAAGCAGGAGGAGCTGGAAGCCATTGTGCAGCGGGAGAGATATGACTTAGTCGCCCTCACAGAAACATGGTGGGGTGACTCTCACGACTGGAGTGCTGCAATGGATGGCTACAGACTCTTCAGAAGGGACAGGCGAGGAAGGAGAGGCGGTGGGGTGGCCCTGTATGTTAGGGAGTGTTTTGATTGTATAGAGCTCAACGATTGTGATGATGGTACGGTTGAGTGTCTATGGGTAAGGATGAGGGGGAAGGCCAACGAGGCAGATATCCTGCTGGGAGTCTGTTATAGACCACCCAACCAGGATGAAGGGGCGGATGAAGCGTTCTATAAGCGGCTGGCACAAGTCTCTCAATCGCTAGCCCTTGTTCTCGTGGGGGACTTCAACTTCCCGGACGTCTGCTGGAAATACAACACGGCAGAGAGGAAGCAGTCTAGGAGGTTCCTGGAGTGTGTGGAAGACAACTTCCTGACACAGCTGGTAAGTGAGCCTACCAGGGGAGGTGCCTCGCTCGACCTGCTGTTTACCAACAGAGAAGGACTGGTGGGAGATGTGGTGGTCGGAGGCCGTCTTGGGCTTAGCGACCATGAAATGATAGAATTCTCGCTTCTTGGTGAAGTAAGGAGGGGGGGCAGCAAAACTGCAACCATGGACTTCCGGAGGGCGGACTTTGGCCTGTTCAGGACGCTGGTTGAGAGAGTCCCCTGGGAGACGGTCCTGAAGGGCAAAGGGGTCCAGGAAGGCTGGACGATCTTCAAGAAGGAAGTCTTAAAGGCGCAGGAGCAGGCTGTCCCTGTACGCCGTAAGAAGAATGGGCGGAGAAGACGACCGGCCTGGCTGAACGGGGAGCTCTTGCTGGGACTCAGGAAAAAAAGGAGAGTTTACCGCTTGTGGAAGAAGGGGCAGGCGACTCAAGAAGAGTACAGGGATCTCGTTAGGTCGTGCAGAGAGGAAATGAGAAAGGCAAAAGCCCAGCTAGAACGCAATCTGGCCGCTGTCGTTAAAGACAACAAAAAAAGTTTTTACAGATATATTAATGACAAGAAGAGAGCCAAGGAGAATCTCCATCCTTTATTGGATGCAAGGGGGAACATTGTCACTGAGGATGAGGAAAAGGCTGAGGTACTCAATGCCTTCTTTGCCTCAGTCTTTAACAGGCAGACCAGTTATCCTCAGGGTACTCGGCCCCCCGAGCTGGAAGACAGGGACGGCGAGCAGGATGAACCCCCCGTAATCCAGGAGGAAGCAGTCAATGACCTGCTATGCCACCTGGACACTCACAAGTCTATGGGGCCGGATGGGATCCACCCGAGAGTGCTGAGGGAGCTGGCGGAGGTGCTCGCCAAGCCGCTCTCCATCATTTATCAGCAGTCCTGGTTAACGGGGGAGGTTCCGGAAGACTGGAGGCTTGCCAATGTGACGCCCATCCACAAGAAGGGCCGGAAGGAGGATCCGGGGAACTACAGGCCTGTCAGCCTGACCTCGGTGCCGGGGAAGATTATGGAGCGGCTCATCTTGAGGGCGCTCACAAGGCATGAGCGGGACAACCAGGGGATCCGGCCTAGCCAGCACGGGTTCATGAGAGGCAGGTCCTGCTTGACCAACCTGATCTCCTTCTATGACCAGGTGACCCGCCTAGTGGATGAGGGAAAGGCTGTGGATGTGGTCTACCTGGACTTCAGCAAGGCCTTTGACACTGTCTCCCACAGCATTCTCCTAGAGAAGCTGGCGGCTCACGGCTTAGACAGGTGGACTCTGCGCTGGGTCAAAAACTGGCTGGACGGCCGGGCCCAGAGAGTTGTGGTGAATGGAGTTACATCCAGTTGGCGGCCGGTCACAAGCGGTGTTCCCCAGGGCTCAGTACTGGGGCCGGTCTTGTTTAATATCTTTATTGATGATCTGGATGAGGGGATTGAGTGCACCCTCAGTAAGTTTGCAGACGACACCAAGTTGGGTGGGAGTGTTGATCTGCTCGAGGGTAGGAAGGCTCTGCAGAGGGACCTGGACAGGCTGGATGGATGGGCCCAGGCCAACTGTATGAGGTTCAACAAGGCCAAGTGCCGGGTCCTGCACTTCGGCCACAACAACCCCATGCAGCGCTACAGGCTTGGGGAAGAGTGGCTGGAAAGCTGCCTGGCGGAAAAGGACCTGGGGGTGCTGGTCGACAGCCGGCTGAACATGAGCCGGCAGTGTGCCCAAGCGGCCAAGAAGGCCAATGGCATCCTGGCCTGTATCAGAAATAGTGTGGCCAGTAGGAGTAGGGAAGTGATCGTGCCCCTGTACTTGGCACTGGTGAGGCCGCACCTCGAATACTGTGTTCAGTTTTGGGCCCCTCACTACAAGAAGGACATTGAGGTGCTGGAGCGTGTCCAGAGAAGGGCAACAAGGCTGGTGAGGGGTCTGGAGCACAAGTCTTATGAGGAGCGGCTGAGGGAACTGGGACTGTTCAGCCTGGAGAAAAGGAGGCTGAGGGGAGACCTCATCGCTCTCTACAACTACCTGAAAGGAAGTTGTAGCGAGGTGGGTGTTGGTCTTTTCTCCGAAGTAACAAGCGATAGGACGAGAGGAAATGGCCTCAAGTTGCGGCAGGGGAGGTTTAGATTGGATGTAAGGAAAAATTTCTTTACTGAAAGAGTGGTGAAACATTGGAACAGGCTGCCCAGGGAAGTGGTGGAGTCCCCATCCCTGGAGGTATTTAAAAGACGTGTAGATGAGGCGCTTAGGGACATGGTTTAGTGGGCCTGGTGGTGTTGGGTTGACGGTTGGACTCGATGATCTTAGAGGTCTCTTCCAACCTCAATGATTCTATGATTCTATGATTCTATGATCCTTGAATACTATCAAACTGCTGGATCCCTGGCTGTGTTAGATATACTCAGTAAGCAGAACCAAGGAGAGTTGATTTTCTTTTTCTTACCTACACAGCATTATCAGCAATTCTGTGTCCAACATATTCTGTATTTTTTTAAGTTTCAATATATACTCAACTTAAAATATGTAAGTTCACATTTTAGGTACTGAAATGATTTTCATTTCCCTTGTGACATCTTTCATTCATTTCTTAAATGGATTTTTAAAAAGCAGTAGTGGAAACAGTAGTCAAACCTATCACTGGTTTCTCAACGTAATAACAAAAAGAGCTTCACTATTCAAAAAGCACCATTGATAACACAGTGCATAGTTTATTAACAATACAGCTAAAGGATAGTTTTGAACTGGAAATTCAAAATTATATAAAAGACATCTAAAACCTCAGAAATTAAAAATTTCATTCATGTATAAATGTCTATGAGACAAATAAAATAAGCAAGTTCTCTATATCATTACTTATGTTTTTATCTAAACGTACAGAACTCAGCAGAAGAGCAAGACATTTGGTCTCTCAAAGCATGCTTTGTCAAAATTAAAATATTAATTGGTGGCTATGAAATTTATTTTGTGGTAAAAGAAAAAAAATAATAAACTAACAAACACAACCTGAAATGCCTCCTGCTATTCTATCTATTTTTGCTGAATACACTTTAAAGCTTTGATTTTAGAAAGCAAGTAAATATGGCTGTGAATCATACTCTCATAACATGAGTTAACCCAATTATGGCTTGTAAATAGACAGACAGAAGTAACCTCTTTACTGGAAACTGTGGGCATTTTTATCTATTCATGATTGCTTTTGCCTAAAACCTAGAGTAGTGTTTGGATGCTTTATCACTAAATAGAGATACAAATCGAGATGTATGAATTTTCCCCTTTTAACTAAAAGTGTTAATTGTTTTACCTCTGGTAATACGAACGCAAGTTTTGCATTTGCACCTGATGATACAAATAGTTGTACATTGCCTTTAAAGATAGTCTTTTGATAAGAGGGTGTTAACATCGTTATTATTGTTCCGTTGTTTTAGCCCAGACCTCCAGCTATAATGCTTATACAGCCTGATTGATTATTCTTGTCCACAATAACATTTCCATTTATCTATAAAGGAATCCTGTATTAGCAACATTTATGTTTGGGCTGAAAAACTTGTTCGTCTTAGAACCCAAGAAAGTTATTTGACGATAATGTGTAAATATGAAGAAAATGCACATAAACATGATCTGATATTCTAGCTTGGTCAAACATGGTTTTGTTTTGCTGTAGTTCACACACACAGGATATTACCCCCTCTTCAAACATTCTCATTTTACAAAACAGAAAAAATCATTAAAACAGATAATTGCTCAGCAACCGCTTCTGTGAATCGTGTTGTGCCCTATGCTGATCACCATACTGTCGCAACAGTGTTTCGCTATTGCCTTCAATGGCATTAGGCTTATGCACAATGCCTGTCTGCATAAATTGTTCTCTGTTGACCGGCTGCAGCTTGGAAAGGACTTCTGTTGCCAACAGCTAACAAGCTCTTCCTTTATATCAAGTGCTACAGGCCCGTGTTTTTGAAGTGGAAGGATAGGAGTTCTTAGATCTGCAGATTTGTGGAGCTTGTTAAAGCTTTTTATTAAATTCAGCTGATTTCAGAACTGTAGAATGGCAAAGTTATTCGCTTTTTGCAGTCCAAAGATACAGTGTTTGTTCTTTTCTCTTTTAGATTTACATAATTCTTTTGTAAGCAAAATGTGAAAACCACGGTGTATATTTTCCCACAATATTCTGTGGTCCATGCCAAGCTGGTGTTATTTATTGACTGGGGTTATTTGGACTGGCTCAAATTAGGGTAAAAATGTCTTACAAGCATGTCTGGTGGTTGCATTGTAAGCTGTTATAATAAAAGTTAAAGCAAAATGCATTGAAAAAGGCCTAGATACAAATCGACACAGGGAAACCCGATACACAGATTTTTCCTCCATAGGGAAGGCAATACATCTGCTATTCTATTACAAGAAAAGTTTTAATTCAAAACAAGTGAAATTATACTGTCATTTGCAGAAAAACAAAAAGTAATGCTCAGTAACAAACTTGAGAGGTGTTCTAAAATACCAGTGGCCAAGACAAAATGTCAAAATAGTATAAAAATACACAGACTATAGTTTTATCGCTTTATATTACTTCATAAGATTAGTTAAACAATAAAGGGTGCCATTACATTTTTACACCAGATATCTTTTCCAAAAGCATATATTTATAATATCTTTCTGATACCATTATTTTGAGAGGTGATTTCAAAATATACATATATTTCATAACTGCAAGCAGAAACTTCCTAAATAAGGTACATGTACATAATTTAATTCTTTAAGGGCTTGAAGTTCTTATAATTACGAAATATTTTAAACAGTGTCATTGACAGTGAAGACAGCTGCTTAATAATTCAAACAGGACACTGCACTCTGAATGTCACATCAGGATATCGACAATTTTCTGGCAGCTGAGATATTCCCAGACTTTATATTTAAGATCATGATGAGATATTGCCTTATCACAATCTACACTGTGTAGTGTCTACAAATAGCAGTCTAAAGATTAGAAAGTTACTTTGATTTAAATACATCTGATATACAGAATGCTCAGATATTTTGTATTTCTGTATTATAATAAACAATTATGGTGAACAGTGTTTTTTCATGCCAAAATTTGGACAAAAACTGCTTTGAATTCTACATGAGAAATCAAACACACCAGTGAAGCCCAAGCTAAGGAAAGGTGTGAATTCATGCTGCCCTTCAGTAGCAGGGGGAGAGCTGTTGTCTCTCTGAACTGCACATAACACAACATGGGGGGGTGCCTTTGCTGGTTTTGGGAACCCCGCCATACCTCCCCTGAGATGTCTGTAGCCAGTTAAAAAAGAAGGGAAAGGTTCATGGCTCTTCACCTGCACAAATACGTGTGCGCTATGGGAAAACTTTCCAGCCTTATGTCTTTTAAGTAGATTTTGAAAATTTACATCTATAAAGTCATGTATATTTAAAGAAAGATAGGAAGGACCATAGCTCATTAAAAACAGATATTAAACTCACCTATTTCTGTAACCAGAAACTAAGTATCATACACTGTGTAACTGTTCTTTGGGCCAAACGGTCTTTTCTTCAGGGCTTCTCTGAAATGGGGAAACCCATCTAAGATACAGTGTACTTACCGTACCTGGTAGAATATATTTTCAAGACAGAAAAAACTTTGCTGCAATACCCCTAATTTTAGCTCTCCTTGCTTTCTAGCTAAACAAGCTAAGGATCAATCCTCTAAGGAAAGGAATGTATAAAGTAGAAAGAAACGGATGGAAATGAAAACAACATACAGAGAAAAGAAATATCTTTCATTAAAGAATTAGCGTGAATTTTTTAAAAATAGAAAAGTCAAACTATCAACACATCACCAACTTTTATCAGTGCAGTATATAACACCTTACACAGCTATACAAACAAACTAGATTTCAAGTTTTAGTGTCTTTTATTTACTTGAAAGCAAGAGCAACAGGCTTGAGCTGCAAACACATATGAAAAAATGTTTTTCAGAGATGGAGGTGTTACTGAGGCTAGTTTATAATACTGTCTTCAATAACACCAAGTGATGACAGGCAACACTGAGTTGCTAATTTGTGAACTTCAATCCTACATTCTTTTTGCTCGCAAGAATGAATCTAATTAAATACAGTTTATGATTTTTTTTTACAGTTACATGTGAATGAAACAGTTATCTCTATTGGTATTAGACTATTAGAACTCATTGCAAATCAATCTAGCTTTGGCCAAAATAATTTTTAAACTATTTGTGCAATAGTCAAAGCTACAACTGTAGGTATTATAGGTATTGTAGGTCTTCTACTGCCACAGCCTAGTTCTGCTGTAACAAAACTATTATTTCCTGCACCAGAAAAATACAATAGCCTGCTGGGTTATGAAAATTCAATTTCTCCAGGTGAAGTCCATCATGCATTGTAAGTCAATATATAACACTAATTGCTGTATCATCACTGCCAGTACTGCTAATCTGATTGATAAGTAAAATTTCTCTTTGTATTTCATGAAGTTCACCATATAAACTTTAAAATAATTAACTAACTCCTCCAGAAACTATTTTATAATGTAACCTTCTGATAGAGAGATGGAAGAAATTTTCCATGTTTTGGTTATTTGGTTATTTCAAATTTAAATTTAAGTATCTGTTAACCACCAACATTTAGTACAGAGATATTACCTATGTCTACAGAGCTGAAAGATACAAATTTTAACCTTAAGATTAAGAAGATGCTGAATCTGGGTTTCCCACATACTAGATAAATGCTGGAATCACTGAAATATAACAAAAATGTAAACCAGTATCGCCTCTGTCTTAATGGCTGTTTCTTAAAATGAAACAATGAGACTTACTTTGTTCTTTCAAGGAAAACGCACAGCTGCTTGTCCCCAGTAAGATGCTACAGGTTCCAGATTCTGCATGAGAGGAGTCACTAAATGCTTCTCAGGTTTACGAATTCAAACGCATTCCCGTGCTGAGCATTTCCTGACTTCATATGTCTCCCTGCACGGTGTGTAGGTATTCTGGTACGTTACTTTGAGACAGGCTGCAGAAACTAGTCAGGGATCCAAAAGGACTTATTTTAGTCTCTGTGATTTGTTTTAGGAGACACACTGTCTGCAAGCCTGACAGTGTAGAATTTTCTACAAATATGAAAATATGGAAGTTTATTTCACCCCTCCACTCTGTTACTAACTTTTTTCATGCCTGCCTGTTAATTGAAACTGTATTTTGCTGGATAATGTGTAAACAGTTCGCATGACTGCTAATTGGAATAATCAAACCCCATGTATTTTTAGTAAAGTTTCAAAGATTATGATGATGCTGAAACAATGTATTAAATCTGAAACTACATATTCAATTAACCACTCACTACACAGTTTAATCCTTAAAGATAACACCCCTGTTAAAAACCTAGTTCAAACATAAGACAAAATTTTGCCCTGCTAACATCTGGAATGAGACTTCCTGAAAACATTCCCCAGAGCTGTGCAATTACTTTGAAAACATTAGGTATGGAAAGCCAAATAAAGCATTTCGCAGAAATTACCGCAACTGAAATTCCAAGAGGAAAACATTTTTGTCATGTTAATGCCACATAGGTAGTACTTATTTTGGATTCATTTGTTTAAAAGCTTCTTCAGTGTACAAGCACTGTTTGGGTCATTCATAAAGATAATGATGGATGGTTGATTGAAACATAATGAAACAGGCAGAAACTAATTTGGAAGAAAGAAACAAACATTATTTGGGATCAGAACATCACTCTTAAAAAAGCTGATGCAGTAAGGGTTAGACATTAGGATTTAGAGCTCCACAACTTTCTTGGTGAAGGCAACTGCAATTAAAGAGGACTACTCTCAGTAAGAAGAAAGGTAAAGAAAACTATATGAACTTTCAAATTGTTTCCAAAACATTTAGAAAGCTTAGACAAGCCAAGATATCAGAGATGAAATGCCAATCTAGAAGATAAGCTAACCCTGAGGTAGAAGTGTGATAATACGTATATTTTTACTTCCATTTACTAGTTCATGACAATATATGGTAAAAGCAAGTATGTTATCAATTCTAAGATAGTGAGACTGCAATAGACATTGAACATTTTAAGGATCAGACAATATTGATAATATTGCTTGATCCTAACTGTCACATAGGAAAGAGCTTCAGTTCCCTTATAATAAGTCAATGGACAAATGGAAGAGGGTTTTGTAAAGACTTGTACGATTCTAGGTGTAATTTAAATGTCAAAATTCCCTAGCTTTTTGTTTGTTGCCCCATCACAGCTGTGGTAACTTTTAGCTGACTATATGCACACATCTTTTACAGGTACTCCACAGTAATGACATCAAAACTACATTCTTCAACTAGTATTGTCATTTTTTTCCCCCATTTACATTATGTATAAGTTCAGTTCTTAACCTTCAGGTATAACTGTAATTATCACAAGACTGATAGAATTTTACAGTGGTAAGTTGAGACAACTTAAAACAGCCTATGGGGTCACTCAAACAAGAATCACTGAAAACTAGCAGAATACACAGTTAAGCATCTTCCAAAATTCTTAAACAAACACATGGAATGACAATTCAGTCAAATGCTAAAACTAGTGCATACGATCTATGCGAAGTATGCCAACAGGAGAGTGCAAAGAATGGTAGTAGTATTGTATTAATTGCAATTTATGCAAAGAGAGTGTAACACTAAATAGCTATTTCAACATTCCTCCTGATATTATGATTTTTTAAGTCTATTCCTTTTATACTTTGTAAATTTCATTTTTATTTCTTATTACATGAAAACTGCTTACACTGGATCTACTTTGCCCCTTTTTGCTTTTGAGGTTCACCACTTAGTTGATAGCCCCCAAGCTGCTTGTTGCAGCCACATGAGTATAGGTTATTCTAATACTACTGAGGTTACAGTGAGCCAAAGCCCGTACCAGCATCCATTTCAGACTTACCCCATTTAAGAATTTCTTATCTCAAGCACATTGCACATCTAAGTCACTTACAGGCTTTAAAGAAGATCTGTAACTCTTTTATTCTGTTCGGAAAGGAGGATAACACGACAGAACTTCAGAAACAAATTGTGGAAAAATAATTTGTCATGATCTGTAATTCAGTGTGACCACAGTCCTCTAAGCGCATGTGAATGTTTTCTGTTAAAGGAGACATACTTCTGAGGCAGGATAGAGATAAGACAGCTCTCCCATCTAGATGAATATTTAATTGTAGAACATTATGCCAGATGTTTCATAACTGAACTGAATCATCTGGCTATTTGAAATATAGCCTCTTTCACCTTTCTGCAAAGTTCAAAAGTCTACTGACTGCCGTTCATGCTTCTTTCTGCTACAAGATCACGCTTGCCAAGAACATTCACGTTTATCTATCACACAGTACATTTAAGACATGTTCTTTTCCTGAATCCCAGTGCTCTTGCATTACATCTCAGGCAGGGCTGTGCCAGTCAAGGTAAGATTTAGACTCTAGTTGTAAAAAAATACAAATATAGGAAATACATTCCAACCTTCAAGCAAAAATAGAGGGCTTGTGGTAAATAAAAAGTTATGTACTACAGAAAAGAATATTAAAACTCAGAAAGGTTATAGTTCTCAAAATGTTTTGCAAAGCTTATCAAATGTCATTTATTTTATTAAAATTGTAGTCCCTCGGCTGACAACAATATTTCCTACACTCCTGAGTTCCAAAATACTGACTCATGAGAAAAAGGGGAGATGAGTAAAACTCTGTCTCTCTCTTCCCCTCTCCTCCCCGACTCCATCATTGTTGCTGCATGTGAACTTTTTGCTGTGGCTGTTCTGAATTGTTTCTCATCAAATCCCTTCAAATGTACAGGAAATAATATAGAAAGTTCAGAAGATGTTAAAGTTTAGTAGTCAATGAATCCCACTTTTTGTAAATAGCTTGGTTATAGAGAGGAATAATAATAAAAAAAAGAAAAGAAACAGGAAGATAGTATTGGAGTGCATTCTGGCACTTAAATTCTATTTTGCATGGATACTTGTGGAACAGTCTTCTGGTAATGAGGCAGTCATTAATCTGATTTATATCTTCTAAGAAGGGGCATATGCCCTCTCATTTGGCCTACACATTAGCAGCTAGTAAGTAGCAAACCAAATCACAGGATACTAGTTTAGCTTTGCCTAAGATGGGTAATTTGTTAGACTGCAATTTTTCCATAAAGAGTTATTTACATCTCACTATCCAGTAGGCTGACACCTGGGGTTGGCAACACCTGGCAGCACTCTTAATGAGTTCACCAGTGTTTTCGCTGAAACTGCTGACTTTAGTAACTGCAATGTTACATTTACTGTAGGAAAAAAAAAAAGTACAAACCTGAATGCAATGAATTAAAAAGGTCAGTGAAACAAATGTTACTTTTTGTGCTAATACAGTTAGATTGTAATTGGTAAAGAGAAAGGAAGACAAAACAGCTTATACAAAAATTTTCACCAACATAAATTCACAAGAATATTTATTTCATAACGTTTTATATCAGTTACAAAAAAGGTACTTTCCACTCATGAACTTTTTAAACAATTTAATAAATCATAGTCAAATTAACTTAAACAAGACAGTTGGTTATCCTCTCTTTAAATATTACTTGAACTATAGATTCCTGGCCAGTAAACATTTGAAAATAATTCAGCCGTTTGACTGCAAGCTTGACTGATTGAAAAACAGATGGGAAATTAGATTTTCACATTAGCTGTGGGCTTGGAACGCATTTGGCATCTCTGGGATCTGCGCACTTGCGAAAGGATACTGTCATGCTAAAACTACGGCAAGGCTTTATTTGAAGGATACAAGAATTACTGACAAGCCTCATTCAAAGCGCCTTAGCAAAAGTGTAACTGTAACTGAAGACTCACAGACACTGGTTTCACTGTCTTCAGTGATCAGGCTTTTATGTTTCTGCAAATGTGTCTGTGCCTGCCATCAGCACTGATATCACTTGTACCTACTGAAGAACCTCAGATCACCAGCAGGTTAGGACATTTTTTCCCAGAAAATGTATTATTTGATAGTGGTTTATGCATATTTGACACAAAAACTTAGATATTATTCTTTCAAAAGACCTACTGCATCTAAGTTACATTTTTTACTGTGTTTTAAATACTTAAATATATTTATATAAAATAATTGGTACAGTCGTTAATGATAGTGTTTGTTCTAAAGGGTTATCTACTTTGGTGTAAATGGCTTGTAAAATATATCAACAAACTTTAGCCATGATAATAATTCCCCTACTCCCCAAACATATCTACAACTTTTTAGCCATGATGATAACTTTTTCCCCAAAGCACAGGAAATAGCAATAACCAGGGGTTATTTTCTATTTCTAGATATAGATAATATTATCTATTATAATGCTATCAAAAATTAATAGATACTATACTAGCATCTATAATATGTATCACAAAACCATTATAAAACATTTATCACGTATTTACAAATTATTTTGGACCACTACTAACATGTGCTATAAATATATTATTCATTTTTTGTAAATTATTGAAAACCAATAGTTTCATAAAGATTGAACATGAGAATAAATTCATTTGTCCAGTTGTGTTTTGACAACTATAAGTGCCTATTCAAGATGCATAGCCTACCTTGACATCATCAGGAAAACAGCATTCTACATTTAGGAATTAATATACCTGGCTTTGTGGCAGCAACAAAAAAATATTTTAGAAATCTCATGCAAAACAAACTGAAGACCAAGACACAAAATTCATTATCTTTGAAATATCTGTTCACAAAATGTGAGTTATGTGATGAAAGCTTTGACGCTTTATGATTGTTGAAGTTTACTATGAATATTTCCTGTAATCCAAAGTTGACAAATATAAAATAGAATTAGCTTTTTATATATTACAATTTAAGGATATCAAGAGCCTTGTCTGACTCTGAAATTTTAAATAAAAACAGAATTCATAATCAAGGACATTTTCAAAGTCATTTTAAAACTACAATTTCAAAGCATCATTTTACTTTATAGAATGGAATATTCATTTGAAGAAACTAAATATAGGATATCTCTTTATTCTTCCTCATTCTAAGAATATCTTTGGTAGCTCAAAAATGCTCCATTTACCCATAATTATCTTTTCACACAGTGTTCCCAGATGTAGGACTCCCGAAATGCAATCCCACTCATCTGCACAGCTATTGTGAGAAAGTCTGAAATATATTAGAGAATATGGAATAAATTCTGTATTTCTTATTGAAGTATCTTATGTAAACGTGTACACTGTGATTTAGCACTTAAGTAAATTACCTTAAAGACAATATCAAGTTTTTCACCAGTGAAATAAAAGGAAAATACTGTGATTGACGGTATTAGGAATTTGCTATCATAAGATATATTTTTCTACCGTCACACTCTTCTCAGTCTTTTATCTCTAAGGAGAGAGAAATATACTGTAAAATCATGACAGCTAGTAATGGCTTTAGTTATATGGCACATTTCATACTAACGGTCTTCTTAGAGTACTTTATGGAGGTAGTGAAATAAAAGGCATAGCATGACGTAAACGGTAAAATATGCAAAACCAAACAAAAAATGAGACATCATTAAGCTTGTGGTAGAACCACCCACAAGTTAATAGTAAAAATGAACACGCAATTATTGTTTCACTGCATCTAAACACTATGATTATAGTCTTCCTTTAATCTCCTTTGGCATATAAACTCCATCTAAAATTTAAGTACACTAATATCACTAGTTTTTTCATTAGATTCTGCAGATTTTGATCAGACTCCGTATTTGAAATGGCTTCATTAAAGTAAATAAATGAGAGAAACAGTATACCATTCAATCAGATTTTCCTGAGATATCCTGGAGTAATCTATGGGGTACCTACAGAGGTACCATGCCACTGTATCTTAAGAAATTTTTAAAAAAGTCACAGATCCTATCAAGTGTCATAGATATGTAAGCTTATTCAGTAAATGCAAATAAATAACGAAAGCCTTTACAAATGGAGAAAATACATGACAAATAGGCAAACTGTTGCTATTCAAAAGAAAGAATTAGGACAGTCAGGACGTCAACCATCTGGACTTTAAATCAATAGTTGAATATGAATGATTAGCAAGAGAAAGAAGTCTAACTTAGTGTGCTTCATTTTATGAGACAGCCATGGCAGAGGCAAGTTTCATCTTATTAAAAGAAAACTGATTAGAGCCCATTAATCATAAAAAAGTATAGATGAAGTTTAAAAAAAAAAAGAAATACTTTTAATAGATAAAAATGCCTAATGAATTTTTTACTTCATAGCTTGGAAAGTAAAAGCAGTGCTGAAATATGACCTAGAAAATTAAAAATCTAAAAGCTTCGATAAATTAGTTCTAGGAATGAATAAAAACAGGCAAACACTGAATAATGAGCAAGATCCTTGACAGAGGTTTGGACATAAGACCTAACCTGTGAGGGTTACAGCCCCTCGTTTACATGACAGCCTGACTCTGAATTATGTGGCAGTCATTAGGATATCATCTAATTGCCTTCATTTTTATTTAAATAACTATAACAGACCACCACATGGCAAAAATACAAAATAAATGCAGCTTACTTTTAATTAAAAGGTAACAACACAAAAATACTTTGGCCTCAGAAGTTAAAATAAAAATAAAAAATAACCAATTAATTCCAATACCTGAGGCCATTGGTTGCTCCCATACTGTCCTGAGCAGTGTTCTGTTTTGCGTGTTCAGCTGCAAAGTTTGCATGTACTTTTCAAATGCACGTTTTAGATACTTTACTCCTAAAAGAAAGCCAATTATAAACCTTGCTTGGTGCAAAGAAACTGAAAAATAAGTTTTAGCAGTTTTGCTCAGATTTATGTACTGTATGTGTAAGAAATAGAAAGGGAGTAAAACTGTCAAAAGGTAAGCATTTGCATGTGTACCATTAGAAAAGAAATGAGACAAAACTCCATTCAATATAGAATGCATCTACTGCATAGTAAAAGACCATCACTCACGTACAGTATGTTATAGTTTTCTCTATTCACAGATTTCTATGAAATTTACTACAATTGGTTTTAGCAGGAAAGGATTTTCTGTACAGATCAGTTCCAGAGGGGATGAAGAAAACAAGTACAGACATTCACAAGAGATCATATCTACAGTGGGCTAATGACCTCTTGGGAATGGTAAGGAGAGAAATAGGTATTGCAACAGTTACGTCTTGGTTAACAAAAGTTTCCTAAATGCTAGGGAACTCTTGAAAGCTAGCAGATACACACATGAGAAAATACATGGAAAATAATACACAGAGTCCATTGAAACTTTGGGTATTAGAAATCAAGCTGCTTCTTTTTACATGGTGGTGTAAACTGAGGAGAAAAAGGACATAGACTTGTCTCATAATACTGGAGCTCTTAAGCTAGATCTAATGATTTAGTTAATTTATGTTCGAGTTAATCTGTCCCCAGTTTAGAGAAGGTTTTGTCTGGATCACATCAGATCCTATTTGCAACTTGCAGCAGGAGAGTAGTTGGTCTTCACTTTTGCTGCAAGCCCTAACAGTTTCATTATCGCCACTGTTCATTTTAATTCAATATCCTCAGGAGTCTTCTTCCGAAACACTTTGAAATATTTAGCTATTTATTCTCAGAACATTCTTTTCAAATAAGATATGAATGTGTGGCCAAAAGAATGGGAGAAATAATAAAAAAAAGTACATTTTGTAAAGTAAGTCATCGTAGTATATAATTAATGATGCAACAATCTTCCTTTTATGAGAGTGTTGCAGTTAGCTCTCAGAAAACTGCAGATGTCCATGCAGCCCCATTTTGAAGGGGAAAAGAGAAAAGAGTGGGGAAAGCTCAACAGCCACACGAACAAAAGCAAACCTAATACAATAAGAAGCATTTAGTAGAGCTCTACTTATAGCTGCCTTATTCCACCCCTCCCCCAATTACTAGTGAATTTATAGCTGGAAGTCAGTAATTTATAGCATCTGTATATTTTGCATCAATTAGTGAGATTCTGTTGTAGATAATGGCAGCCATTTGCACATAGCCCAAAAAGCCAGTGTCACAAGAAAAATGAGTGCAGCATAATGCCAGAAGGAAATACTGCTCTAACATAGTGTGGATATAAAATACAACCCCTACACACTGATTTAGTCACCACTTGAAAATACAAATGTTTGTATCTTGTTATTTGTGGTAACCTTAATCCCAGTCAAACTCTGTCTTTGGTTTGATGTTAAAGAACTGGGAAAAGTGACTGATCTTATACTGCCATCTCAGTATTGTTCATATACTCGGCAGTAACTTTGTTGTTTTCAGAATGTGTTTCTGTGTTGATAGTTTTAAGGTGAAGCAGTACTTCAGAGATTGTACCCACATCTTGAATGACTGTATATTTAAGGTTTTTTTCCAAGGGCTTTCTGTGAGACATAAAAGCAGGAACACTTGGAGAATTCACTCCTTTATGCACAGAGTAAATCATTTAAATTATAGATGCTCTCTATGGAAAACAGAATATATTTAGACCTAAGGCATTAGAAAAGAAAGATAGCTACTTTAGATTTATATCCTCAATAGAAGAAACTTCGAAATTTTCAGGCAGGACTTACTGCAATGTCTACTATTATATTATTGTTTCCTGCCAATGACTACATAGATTATTCAGTCTGCCCAGGATGAAATACTGGATGTAAACTCATTTCCCTGGGAAGATGCTAAGATGTGGCTAACTTACAACTCTTTCTCTGCTTCCCATTCACTCTGAAAGTTACTTTGTCTCTTACCTTGACATAGTTCACCTTTTACCATTTACGAAATTCCTTCTGTCTTTCTCAACAGCTACCTTGTATTAGGAGAGGGGAGTGAGCATTTCCTCATCTTTACAAGCTTGTCCATATTGCCACACCAAAATTTCACACTTTAGTCCTAGTTACAAATGTCCGTAAGGACTACCTGCCAGTACGTTCCCAGTCTCCTATGTAGGCATACTGCCCCATTTGCAGAAAAGAGCCTTGTGCGTGCCTGGATCACATGTACCATATATATATATCCCAGTGCCCACCAGAAAGAGCTTAGAAGGTGTCCACGACAGGCTATTTGGGACCAAGTGTAACTGCTTTGGGGATAACCCTGAATGGAGCACACATGTGGAGTACTTCTCTAAGTGAGTAATAAGTGTGAAAGGATTGTACTACTCTAACTTCCATGGGCGGAAAGATAGCTCTGGAAATGTTAGTGCAATATCTATAAGCAATAGTTAAACATTAGAGAATAAGTAACGCATAATTGCTCTATTAGTATTACATGATGCCAGAAGGGAAACTGTAGATTTTGCAAACACACTGAAGCACAGTATATCAACAACAGCTTTCTACATACACTAACCTTGACTTTGTGTGAATGCCATGACTGTCATTGATTTGAGCCTTAGGAGTGCAGCAGATTGAATTACATGCTGCGATATTAGTCAGTGATATATTTAGCTTCTTTCTCGTCCGTGCTCTTTCTATAGACAAATAGTTGTGGATTTTATGGATAGGATTAAACAACTGTAACAGTTTGCAAAAACAATTTTTTCTCAAGTTCAATAAGAACTGATAACTATGATTATTTGCTTTCTCAGCCAACTATAGCTGTGATTCTGTTCTTTAACCTGTGAATTTCTATAGTATGCATCTTTATCTACAGTGAAGGTAATAAAGATTAAAACTTACAACTTCCTCTATACAGTCTTATGAATGTACTTTCACGGAGCTTTTGTGATTTTTAAATATTATTGGATACAGAAAAAACTTAGCAAAAGGAACTAATGTCAGTCCAGTGCAAGTTAGTAACTGTTAAGAAAGTTTTAAAAATAAAACCATATTGGATTTCCTCATATGATACATATCACAACCACCCCTTTCCTCTGCCTCCCTCATTCAAGACATTGTCAAGAGATTTTAAGTATTTCAATACTATGTTCTAGGAGCAATAAATAGCTAGACAGAGGAAAAGGATAATAGCAGGGAGATATGAGCTGCAACATCACTTTTGAACTCACAAGCTATTATTTTTGTTGTTTACCACATCTGATTTAGCCTGAATTTAACACCTGCCTTTTTCTTTACTGCTTCTGAGAACAGCAAGAAATCTTCTCTGAGCGCCTTTCAAGCTCTGCCACCATCACTTCAGTAAAGGAATCATGAAGTTTCTTATCAGTCATGGATATATATATTTTTTTAAATGAATACAGAATTCCATTGATAGCTTCATTTCAGGTAGTCTGGATGTCAAATTATATTTTAAGATTAAGGTAATTTTAAAGGGCAATGGTGAAAGTATTGCATAATGGCATCAAATTCTTCTTTATGGTACCTGAAGTCAAAAGAACTATCCCTGTCTCCCTCAGGAAGTTATTTTTTAATGGGTTTATTACAGCATCCGCTAATCTCAACAGAGGAAACAAAAGTCCAAATTACTGGGGAAAATACCAAATATGAAATCCAAAGGGTTAAAATAGCTTTCAGATAAAAGGTTTGAGTAAAAAGGCAGTACAGTAGCAAAACCTGCCCCTACGTTTTTGTATTACTTTGGGGAGGAAGAGAAAGCAGCTGTTCAGAGACAAATATGAGTTCTGTTTAATCTGATCATTCCCAAAGTATGGAGCTTTCTTCACATTAAAGCACCTTGCTAAAAAGAGGAGACAAAGCTGCAGAAATAAAAATAATAACAAAAAAATTCTAGTGTAGAAAGTTAATCACTTGTAATAGTTCAATTTACTTACAGTTTAACTATATCTTTATATTGTTTTAACATACCTGGGACTACGGTGGCATTTCAGTCAATGTAAGCAGCCTGTGGTCAAGGAGAGCTTTTATCAATTACAGACTCTTGCTAAACTATAGCCTTTCCTGTTGCATCCTGACCTGCAGATTGAGTGCTCTACCTTTATGACTCTGAGATTGGATTACTCACTGAACCCTGCACAGGGCTGCCTACAGAGCTCTTCAGCTACCAAAGTGCAGAGGCAGTATTTATTGTGTTTATACAACGAAAAAAACCTGCCTACCACCTCTGAACTAATAAGAAGGAGTTAAATACTAAATTTAATTAGCTACTCATTCAGGATGTTACAGCAGACCCAGAAATATCAATCTTTCAGCATCTTTTATTATTCTCTTATATCTTGAAGTTGATTAAAACGTGAATTCTGATCTAACTTCAGAAAAAAATATAGCAAACAATCTCCAGACTTTTGGTTTGGAATATCCCATTGATTTGTAATCTTTTGTCATTTGATAGATACTCCAGTTTTAAAAGGAAAGGAGGATTAGTGAATTTGGTTTTACATTTATATGAGACTGTTTCTTATTTTAAAAAAGAAACACTTCTCTAGAACTGAAATCACTGGATTCCTAGCAACAGTTTCAAGAGGCTCATGGTGAACACATACACATGGCTTAATCATTAAACCTGCATTTTATCTAACAACTATGGCAAGTCTGACAAATAAAAACTCATTCAAATGAAAACATTAAAAATAAAACTCTGAAATTGGACCAAAGTAAATACCGTAACAGTAAACTGAATGTCCAAACTAATTATTACCACTCTGTAGCATTACTGCTCTGTACCAATTCTTAAAAGTCCACTCTGTACCCCATGTTGTGGTTACTTGGACCTGCAGAGTATGCCCACAGTAGGGCTGACCAGGGATGTAGGTACGTGAATCTTAAGGCAACAGAAAAATTGGAACTGAGACACTGAATGGAGCAGCTCTCCATTTTTCTCTATTCGTGGAGTGATTACTGAACACAGGCCATTACCACACCAAAATTAAGTACAAAATAAAAACACTAAAAGTAGTGAGTAGAACAATGGATCAGCTTTTAGCTCCAAAGGGTTAAAACCCTCTAGACAGCTGGATGAAATTCAAACTATGCTTCAATTTACAACTGCATGCAATGTGTGCCTATCAGGAAAGACATGCTTTAGAAAGTTGCTTTTTTATAACAAGTGATTCTGATGCACTTTATAGTTTTAAGTAATTTGATTAGTTTAGACACAGAGTAAAACATTAAAACCAAAGCATAAAGTTTTGAGAACTACTGTATCCCGCACAAGCAAGAAAGGGGAAAAATGTGGTTTTGATGAGGACATACAGAAAAGAAAATGTGAAACTATCCATAAGTTTGTGACAGATCTGCTCTGAAAAACAACCTTGCACCTTTGAATATAAAATGTAGGCAGTAAATAGTTTGCAAATATGGACCAAAAAAAACCCCAACCCAGCCTGACTAGTTTGTATTAATTTCTCATCAGAGCAAAGGATAAGGTCGCAATAAAAGGTGATTATACTATCAGCCTTAAAGCTAATGACATATTTATTGGTTTTTCATTGGATTCTAGTGCATGAGCTGTTATGGTACCAGAAACAACATTAGAGCCTCTAAATGAAAGCAACAGATATTAAAAGGCAAACAATTAAGACTATGACCTTATTACCTTTGAAGACATACAATAATTAGATAACAGAGAATTGGAAAAGATAAGATTTGTAATGGTACCATGAAAAAGGGTACCCATTATTGGTTTAAAAATCTGTCCAGCCATAGGTTTAATCCAAAAAACATAGTCACTGAAGAGGAAGGGAATTAATACAAATGAAGAAGAGCTTTAGAACACTTACCATGGAAAATGTAAAAATGTACAACCATCCTAGTGTTCATGCCCTTTAGAAAAGCTGAGTTTTTTCAAGCTTTTAATTAAAAACAAAATCTCTTGGACTTTGCCTGATAGTGCCACTGGGCTTGCTGCTCAGGAAAAGCTGGTAGTCTTACAAAGAAGAAAATATGGTGATGTAGGCTGTTTGCAAAGGTTTTTTTTGAAGTCATGTGCCTCTCAGGATTCTCACCAGCATCCTTAGCAAGATATGCATGGTTTATGCACAGTGAGTATTAATTTTGGAAAGTATGGCTTTCATAGACTTCCATTTGTCATGTGCTTGGCTTCCAAGTTTTTCCCTGGAAACTACATTTTTTGATGACCTCCTTAGATAAAGTTTTGATATGAAGAAAAAGAGCGAGCCAACAATCACAGTGACCAGAGGCTTTTGACAGCTTTGTGAAAAAAAGCCATCAGAATAAAATTAAGCTAACAAAACCATTAATTGTATTCACTAAAATTTAAAGGAAGATATTTAAAGTACAAAGTGTATTTGTAGGATGCACTAGAAGGAGACATTGCTGACCATTGAATGAATAAGGACTGGTGAGGATATGAAATATCTTGCTAAAGGATGGTGAAATATCCAGAAAAAAACATGTCTAAACTCCTTTCTTGAGCAGCAAGCCCAGGGGCACTGTTGTATAAAGTCCAAGAGTCTTCATTCTTAATAAAAATCTTGAGAAACACAGATAATTAATTAAACAGATATGCTTCCAGGCAATAAGAACAGAACAATCTTTTAAGCAGATGTCTTCAAAAATGGTACTAGAGAGGTAGCCTTAAATTATAGCACAGAATATTAAGATAAGTGCCTGCATGAGAAGTGGAGGGGCAGACAGTTGGGGCAGTGACCCATTTGTCAGTGGTCTAAGCCCATGAGTCAAAGCCTAGAATGTAAAATTTACGAGGTTACTCTGGCCTTTGTTCACAAATACAAACATTTCATATCTTTATTTATGGGAGGCATAAACTACTTATTTCCATTGCCCCAGAGCACCTGACAGCCTTCCTAGTTTTTTGAGAGAAAAAGGAATTATTTTTCCATTACAAATGTATCCTGGAAAAGAAACGAAGAGTAAGTTGTCTATCACTTAGACTGTGATTAATTTGCTTACAGCAGATTTTGTGTTGCATTTCATTTGCTTAGGGCTAGTTTCTGGCACTCTCAATTACACTGAATCATACAGAAATACTCAGTTATAGAAATCAGACGATTTGTTAGAGCCCCCGCAAGTGACAACATCAGCATGCATAAAATGGTCTTATATTCCTTCTGGTTCCCTCATGAGAGACAATTTCATAATGTACAGGAGCAGAACAACTTAAAGCTAAGATAAGTTTCCTGCCTCACTGATTGGAGGCTTTGCAATCTGCACTCACCATCTTACTAAAAGCCGCAAAAAGTCATACTGAAAGGTAAAGTAAATGCAAGCGCTGGAAAGATAGGAACAATGTGTGATCAGTGACTTCTTGTGCATTAAGATATTAGTGGCTTCAAATCTCGGATCCTGATGACCAGTTACCTTATTCAGACGTGACACAAGTTGCAAAAGTTCAGAAACTTTGATAGCTTTCAAGGAGCTGTTTAACATCATCCAAGTGTCTCTGGGCTGCAGCTCCATTGCACCCAGAATACATGGGAAGGTTGTTAAAGGCTATATGGAGATAACCATACCATCTTTGTAGGGCCCAGATATTCTCTGAGTAGGAAAAATCCACAGTTGTGTGACTAGAGAAGATTTACAGTCTCTTTCCATTGTTTAGCCTCTAGTTGTACAATAACTGGCTTAAATGGCCTTCTTAGAAAATAAGACTACTAATTAAAATAAATGGGTATTTCTTTTAAAGAACGTATGCATTTAAAAGATGACTTTCCTCATACATTTTACACTATTTGCTGAGAAGATCTTGCGCCTCTGTTATAAATAGCTCATTCTGTCAGGAACTTTGAATGACAGAAATACATATTTACTCTGTAAACACACACAGAAGAAATGCCTGGAAAATGAGGCACTGGTCTTGGTAGCTCTGGGTATTCCATAATTACTACTAGTATATAACCAGTGATTCCATCTTTGCATGGGGGGAAAAACAGAACAAGTATATCGGTTGCATGACTAACTCATTAAAAGATTAAAATATCCCATTAAAATTAAATAAAAGCCTATTAGGCAAATGTGCAAATCAGCACATTTGGACACCCACCCTCAACTACAGCTAGCAATCTATGCATATTGTGTCCCCATTAATAAGCCTCACTCTTAGTGAAGGCTTCCACTAACACAACTCCATAGCCTGCAATGTGAGCTGGCTCATTAGCTGGTGACGGAGTCAGGGGGAAGAGGGCACATGCTTTACTTACCAGACTTGTAGATTTGTCTGGGATCTTGGCTTATGAGCCAAGCTGTCTTCAGAATAACTTTCTAAAGACTAAACTAACATTCACCTACTGTTACAAGAGATACATTGGACTGCCCCAAGTGTTGTGCCTGGTTGACTAATGAAGAAATATAGCAAGATGACTGTTAGCATGCTAGAATGTGATGGCCTCCATATAGAAAGCATGACCTTTCTCAATGAATGTAAAACATAAATCTTTGCATGTCCTAAGAAACAAAAATCTATTCAAAACCATCAAAATTCAAATCCTTTAATTCTGCTGATCCCTTTATTAATTATTACCAAATCATAGAGTTCCCTTTCTACCTGTATCTGACAAATTTACAGGGAACGGGTAATTTAGACATATTGGGACAGATAAAGTTGACTGATAGAGGGAATG
This sequence comes from Aptenodytes patagonicus, assembly GCF_965638725.1. Lineage (NCBI taxonomy): Eukaryota > Metazoa > Chordata > Aves > Sphenisciformes > Spheniscidae > Aptenodytes > Aptenodytes patagonicus. The sequence continues at coordinate 39,280,814 of NC_134952.1, forward strand.
TATATACCAGGTGAAATTAGATAGCACAATAAAATGAAATTAAATCATACATGCTCTGTTAGAAGATAGATTTCTCACAAGTTTTGAAAATAAGCAGTGTTTTTCTATTTGGCTCACTTTTAATTCTGAGAAAGCCTAGTAACTTTAAGCACTTTTAGAACCATAGGATCTTGGCTAGCAGAAGCTGTAGAGGAGAGGCACCGAGTTCTCAACTAAAGGAAACAAGTATATGACAAGAATGTCCATGTTTAACCATTTTCTAAATCAGAAACAAAATTGTTACAATTCACAGTTATGCGATCTTGCCTGTTTCAGAGTTAGTACCCTTTGATTTCAGGGTTATTGGCCTTTTCTGGTGTTATTCATAATAAGAGATTGATGCTACATTTCTCTTTGAGTACATTTAATTCTCCAGCATTCTCTACTTTCACACTACTGTCATTTACCTAGATGGCAAAACATATTTCACTCCAAAAATATAATCTCTGGCTATTTTTATGATCAGAAAAAGAATATCTGGTCAAGAAATGGAACCGATTGTACGTCACATAATGGAAAAAAATGGTGACGTTGAGAAGCAATAACTTGAAAGAATAAGTGTACCATTTTATGTCAATTACAGAGAAATCAATGAAACGGAATCTGTGCTGTGCAAGCTATGGCACATAAAAGTGCAACTAATCAATTTATGGAGAATTTTCTATATATTGTTACAATTTGCAATCATTTTCTCCCCTCTGTGTCCAATAAGAATTTCCGTTTCCTCACAAAGTACTCTCCTATCTGTTTCTCCTTCAGGATTCAAAAAGCAGTATTGACAAAAAGTAAAAAAAGCCAACAAATAAAATGTTTCTAATTTTTTTTTCCTGTATTTTTTTTACCTTAGGCTTGAATAGCCATTACATAAAGCTAAAAAAATGAAATAGCCATAACCAATGAAAAAGTAAGCCATGTTCTGGATTATATACAACATTAATTTGCCTACATGTGTGTCAAGTGTTTTCATAGACCTTGTCTCAGAGGAATTTCTGCATTTGCACATGTAAGATATATTTCATCCTTCCATCCATGGCCTATTATTGTACCTCATTTTGCTGTGCCCAAGTGTTCTTAATGGAACGCGGTTCACGTATGAGTAAATCTGAAAAATGCAATGTACGTTCAAGCTAATTTGTATGTTTCCTCTAGCTTTAAAAGGGTCATTATTGAATCTTATTTTTCTGAAGTAATTGGAACAAATTAAAAAAAATATTCCCCAGTTTATGTCTATTATCAATAAGATAAAAGATATAAATAAGGTTATAAGCACATAGGAACAATATTTTTTCTTTTGCTGTGTGCTTCTCCTTGACCGTACTTTACATTCTTCCATAATCAATCTTTTCTGTCAAAAGTAGTTTCCATAATTCAAAAAGCTGATATTTTTTTTTCAAAAAGTTGGTGGAGAGAAAGTTATATTAATGAGGTAGAAAAGAAGACTTTAAGAATTTCAGTCCTCTCCTCAGCAGAACTATCTTCTAGTATTTCTAGATGGTTCATTCTGTAAGACAGACTTCTTTTGCTTCTCCACTGGAAATGCTTATTTTTGCATTACGAAGAATCTGTTAATAACATCCCCCTGAAGATATTTGCAACATCTCCATTTGATCAAGTCCTAATACATCATTGGTTTAGTTAAATTTCAATTTTCCTTTCCACCATGAACTTCATTGCAGACGGTTGGTTATTTAATTCAATAAAGCAAGCCTAACTTCTATAGTCTCTATATTTTCTTTGTAAAGGACTTTGCATAATAAATGAAAAGGTTTTATTATTTGCACTCCATTCAGTGGAGAAAATGTTCAACTTAATGCAATTAAAGGTGAGAAGAGAGTAATTTTCTACAAACTCTCTCTGGTGGTTTTATCAGTAGGAGTCCTAAACCTTTAAACACTTTCACAGTAGCAATCTGTTCATTTATCACTCGCAGGTTTTATTTTAGCAGTCATTACAACTTATATCAAGACACTTCTTCTAAATGTCATAGGCCTATAGGAGGCCTGACATATACCTAAGATACAAATTCTTAATTCTATCAACTTTAACGAATAGTAGCTATATTGTTTGAAGCCAGTGGGGTTCCACAAGGTTTTATTTAGAGTTTTAGCCTGCAATATCCTGCATAAGCAATATATTTTTTCTTCTGAAATAAAATTCACAGCTTTCACAGAAAACAAAGAAAATCCAAATCAGGATGTAAATTATATTTGCTGTCAATAGTTAATTCAACGTAGGATGCTATAAGCTGTTCAGCTATATATAGTTCTTGAATATTTACTGATACAGAGATATAAGTCCTATTGGAGAAAGTGGCTCATCTACATCAGTATACTGTTCTTGGAAGCTGAAATTTGATTTTCATTGAAAGTACAAATACACACAAGTTACAGAGCAAGTATGAAAAGCCTTCCATGACAAACAGAAATTCATTTAGGTCACTGAGTGTTATACCCAAAAACCTTCACATACAATTAAATAATTTCCTTATCTTTCTGTCATTTATGAACTAACTCTAGAAGACTGCTAGTTTTAGTCCTAAAAGATATTTAAAAAAAAAAAAAGTTAGAACAGTTGGATGTCTGCAGTGGAGAAAAGAGGGAATTTCAACAAACAACACTCTCTGCCATGACTTCAGGTTGTTAGCCCTGTTATTTATGCTAATTCCTGTGGAGCAAGTAGTAAAATACAACATGAGAAAATAAGTATGAGTCATAAATCCCTGGAACAAAAATCTAGAACTTGTAAAAAGACTAAGCACGTAGCTGTAAAGAAAAAGGCTCACAGAAGTGCAATGGACTTGATAACACTTCAAACTAACAGACAAGAGACAAAGATAATTTTTAAAAGTACCTTATTAATTGCATAAAGCAATCCAGAATTTTAGATGAAGTTAGTTATAAACTTGTACTTCCGTATTACAACACTATATGTTTGAGGAAGGAAAAAAATAACTCAATTTCACAAACAGCAAGTAATTGGGAGGCTTGTTTCAATTAATAGTAATAACCAAATATGGAATTTCTCATTGTATTTGAAAATCTTTATCATTTAAAGAAGTGTCATATACATGTATTGATTTCAATTGAAAGCAGACTTGTTCAACAACAGATAAGTTTCAAAGAAAAGTACTCACCTAAACATAAGGAAAAGAAAATGACCAGAGAGGGCTACCTACTGAAAGATACTTCCTAAACAGCAATTTAGATATTCTGTGCAATTTCTTGAGTCTAGTTAGGTAATTCTGATGCTGTACAAAATGGATGGGAAAATGAAAATATACTTTAAGGAAAGTACCAAAAAGAGGAAACATGCATACTGGGAAACTCAAGCATGCAATGTGCGTTTTTTGTTTCAAGATAAAACATGAGTTTTAATTAACAACTGATTATTTTGAAGGAATATTTTCATTTTTTGTTTCCTTTAGGAAGCATACAGAAATTAAAATGAGTTGTAAATAAAGAACAGATTTCTTTCTTCTGAATAAATTGTCAATATCCTTTCAGGAGCCTTAATGCTCAGCTTTGGACATGCATTTACCCACAGTCAATGTCCACACATAAAACCTCCCTTACAGTTTTTTTCCTGAAATGTACCCACATTCTACTTAGGTCATGCTCTTGCCCATATCCCCTTCCATTATGTGCTCTTTCTACTTAGATATTCCAGCCAGTCCTCTTGTGACTCTCTGAAAGCACAATCCAAAATCATCTCTGTGTTTCACAGCCTTAGTTCTGAAAAAATTTTGAGACAATTTATATTAAGCAAATACTGAAAAGCTCTTTACAATAAAGCTTTGTTTATTGTAAACTTAGAAGAAATTCAAGTTCCTCCCAGGTAGCTGAAAGGCTTTCTTGATTGTGGCACGCAGAAGGGGGAGGCTTTTCTACATGGCTTTAAGGATAGCAAAGTATGGTGGTAGCTAAGGTGCTACAGAATTTTCTCCTTCTCATTCAACAACCTACTTTTGATGCAAGGAACCCTACATGAAATCATTAAGATGGGTATATATATATTTTCTTTTCCCTTTGCAAGCTTTTGCTTAATAACTACAAAGAGAAAAGCCTCACAGAAACTACCCAAAATGCCTAATTTCAAGCATATCAAAGCCAAAAAGGAAACAAGTTAAGCATGTTTTTAGTTACTTCACCATTAGAGAACACTATTAAAACACTTCAATCCATATATTTAAACCAGGCAATAAAACTGAGTATTCAAAAATCCTAAGGAAATGGCACAAGTCAGTTACCACTAATTTCGTGCATTTCTTGTGATACAAGAACTCAGAATGCATACAGAATGCTTACCTACTGGTGATTTCTCAATGAGGGTGCCCAACTTCAAAAAGAGTAAATAAACAGAAAAAGGAATTTATCTTGCAGTGATGTAATATATACTCACTAAAAATAATAACCTACAAAACTTTAAAGAAAAATGGTGTAATTTCAGGTTAAAACCTGGCCAATAGTTATTTATGTATCAATTTATCAAGCATCTTTTACTAATTTGTCTTATAAAACTATTTTGAAGTCAATAGAGTTAGAGATGCATTCCAGCTGGGAATCTAGCTCTACACATATCTGGTTTTGAATTTTGCTTACGCTGTGATGTTTTCATTGCACTGTAACAATGTTAATGAGTCTTCAGTTACACATAAGGTATGTTTGCAACATGTCCCTTCATTGCTCTCTGGTGATAGTATATTGGATTTCAGTTATTGAAACACATCCATTAAAGCCAAAAGGACTAAATGCATGCATGAGTTTTAGCATGTGTTGAAGAACTTTGCTAATTAAGGAGAAATACATTCCATACCTTGCAGAAATGAACTTTTAAATTCAGTATCTTGATCAAATATTGAAACCTTAATGTAAGACAGACAATCCTCATGGAGTCCTTATGGAGGCTTTGCAGTTGGCCAACGCAAAGAATGGGATTTTTAACAAATTTGGTATTATCAAGACCCCATGAACAGTCTTTTAAACATTTACTGTCATTTTTATACAAAATTAAGCCTACAGACAATAACACTATAATTCAGATTTAAGTCTTGGACGGCTGACACTCTCAGAAAAATGAGGGATTTATTATACATATATATACTACTAAAATTGGGGCATCACTTGCTTATTTTGTACTGTATCACTACTTTCTACAAACACCGGTTCCATTAATAACAGAGGTGCTGTCTCCCTCTGTGCTCCCCCATTTCTGCTTCCATTCAACCGCTCTAAGCACCATGGATGGCTTCGAAGCTTGTTGCAGAAGTAAGAGAAAGCTACTTCAAATTAGCTGACTGTTTCTTGCTAACATAGCAGACAGAAGTCAAGAAGAAAAAGAACAAAAGAGGAAGAAACCTTCCTCCTTGACCTGTGATCCAGCTGCCACTGCCAGTGCAAAATATTGCACAATGCAAGATCCGCCTGAGTTCTGAGCTCATGGGGAGCCTGGAGGTCATGCCATTCAGGAAAGATTGATCTCCCAGGGTCATCCAGCTCCCACAACTCAGCAAGATGTGGAAGCTGAGAGGTCTTCCCTGTCATAGCAGCAAGATATTGCTGAGTTTATAAGTGAAATCTTGCAATTATGAGAGGAAACTGCTGCCTCTCAGGTGAGGGAAGGTTTCAGAACTAAATGGTAGATGTGAGGCAGGAGTCCCTATCTTAGTGTCCCCGTGGAGCTCAGCGAGATCCTTACTTCTGTTTAGCTGTAGTTATCTATAGTCTCATTTTCCCCCTTTTTTTCTTCCACTTTGACCACTGTATATACAAAAAAAAAAAATTATTGCGCATCTATTTTTTGTTTTCCTTCTATAAGAAAGGGAAATTAGTTTTTTAGACTAGTTAATATTGCTTTAATCTGCAAACACTGCTTTGGAGTAAAGACAAGCAAAGGGCAACACTAGTGCTAGCCTGTTCTCAAAGCAGAGGTGAAAGAATGGTGCAAAAGTTATAATCTCCCTTCAGCTCTCCATTTTAGCTTCAGGTAAAAATGTTCAGTACAACACCGCAGTTGTCTTGGAAACCATGCTTTTAAACTGTGCTATTAAACACATATGGGGAGGTGAAGCACCTACCTTCTCCACATGCCAAGGCCACTAGAGAAGATCTGTAAGCACCTTGAAGACTGTTCTGCACAATCACAGTACTTCTTCCAGTGGAAGTATCAGTACTGAGTATTATTAAGGACAAGATATTGCCTTCCTTCCTGTGTGCAGGCTTGGTTGTAAACAGGCTCTTAAATGGGCCAGACTTTTCAGAAGACTTAAAGATATGTATATGTATAGATACACACCTTTAATGATATGTATAAACACAGATATATAACATTCAAACATCTTGGTAATGCCTATACTATGTTTCTATCGTAATTTCTCTAATGCTGTCCCTGCAGACAGTACCGTGTATGGGTTTTTTTGTTTTTTGACATCTATGTTGAGCCTGTATTGATTAACCCTATTTTATGCTTTGGTGCCTTCATTTCGATGTGAATTCCTTCCTGAAATAAAAGCTTGTGAATTGATCTATATTGCTTTGATGAAAAGTAGTCATGAGTGAAATTTTTAGTATCTGTGAGTAAACTGAGTAAACCCATTAATGTTCTTCTGTTATAAAACACAGTAAATAACATACTTGTGTGTATAATGTTTTTATGTATTCCAAGTTTCATATTGCACATTCAGTGAGGCCATATGTTGGCTATGCATGGAGACAGATACTAAATTAGTGTCTATAAATTATCTTACACTCAAAATTTAACAGAATAAAATATTTATTAAAGATTAGCAAAATTGGGAGCCAAAGTATGTTTTCCCTACTAGTTAATTCTTCTAAACACCAATTTCTTGGTGGAAGTAGCAGATGCAGTGCGGTCAGAAATGTTTTGTCATCTATTACTTCCACTGTCATAGGCAAAGGACTCCAAACCTTTTGTTACAATTAATATCTAAGGCCAAAGCAATACATTTCCATGATATTATTCATAGCTGCTTCTTTGTTTGCTACTTGATTATGGCAAGCTATAACACTGTAGTAAACTTTCATATTTTATCAGAAGACTAATAATGCCTTGCTTTCTCACAAATACCTCTCCTTGATCTAGCTGTCACCTTCATTTTTGTAAAAATATAAACAAATAAAGATGCTTGTGCTTGTGAAGAAAAAGATTGAAAATATGAACTGAATATACTCCAGAGACTCAGAAGCAGGAAGGAAAAGAAAATAAAACACTCCACCTAATAAAAGTTTGTTGTTTTTATATAATGTCATTACTTTCAGGGGAATCATGGATTCTTAATGGTTGATATTGATAATACAACAGAAATCCAAAAGAATGATCCACCTTATAAATATGAGCTGTGAAAAATGCCATGTTTTCTCTCTTCAGCTATGTTAATAGTTGCTTCAAAATTATTCTGCAGTCTAAATGAAGCATGTGAGTATGTTTGATATAGAATATGTGGAAAGCTAAGAAAAGTAAGAAACATGTTGAACTAATGAACATGAGCAAAGAGCTATTTTAAAAACATTGGATGCATTTTTTTGAGGAGAATAGGAAATACATGTTAGAAGAAAATCTACTTGTCTAATTATAAACTATTTTTCTAGGTCATGGAGACTTTGAATGTATGTATACTTAAACATTTCAGTATTACACTACAGGACAGGTACATGCCAGACATTAGAGAGCCTTTTAGTATTGAAGTCAAGTTAATTTCCTGTCCTAACTTCCTAGTTCTGATTTCAATTGCTCTTACAGTAGTGAAAGACACAGCTCTTCCTGAATGAACAGATTCCACTTCTTTTCTAAGAAAATTATTTTCTTTAACAAAAAAACCCCCAAGGTTTAAAGAATGAAAAAGCATTTTGAAGCTAGAGAGTCTTAATTTATAATTTTAAATTGGTTTTTGGTATCTGAAAATGCAGATGTGTTTTTAAACTGCCCTCTTAGACTCTAAGTAAACAGACATCAAATAACTTACTCCAAAATCAAGAATATGCTACAAAAGTTGTATATTAACAGGGCTTAATATGTCAATAACAAAATGAATGGCGAAGTAGTATATATAAGATTCATAGCCACGAGAGCTGCTCTAATCTTGAGTTGTTCCTATCAAGCATTCTAGAACTTAGAAAGTTAAAAAAAATGCCTGTAATTACTGGTAAGGAATATAACAGTGTTCCTCCAAATCAGTTAAATTATGCTTTAAACTCCTGATATTTTTGTGAAGAATGATAACCTTTTGGAATGAGATGTTTGTTTATAAATGACTCTTCAATATTTTATTTGGAAATTTTTACTTACACATTTGGGAAAATAAATGCTCTTTTTCTACCAAATGTTCTTTATTCTTCACTAATCCACCTATTTAAAGCCACTTGTGTTTGAATAATTAAGATGGTAATTTTTTCATATCTTTTCATTAACAAGTATATGTGGCATCTATATTAGTAGATTTGATTCAGTTTATTCCTTTAGATAAAAGAAACTCATTTAGTACTATTACTAGTATTTAAGTTAATCCCAAAGTGCAAATTATTCTATTAGCTCAGCATAAATGCATAACTGCACTGATTCACTTGGAAAGTTGACGTAAAAGTTTCTTTCTTCAGAAATTTTTGTAAACTCACTTTTAGGCTACAGAAAGCATTTTTCCCCCAATAATTACATTGTCATGGTATCTAAAAATTATGCTTTATGTCAAGGAAAGCTTGTCTATATATCACAAAGCCTCAGTGAAAATGCAGCTTAGTCAGGAATAAAGCACTCTCTTAATGTACTATGACATAATTAATCACATAAAGTTCAAAAAAAGAATAAAATCTCCTTTTGCAAAAAAAAAAAATGTCCTGGCAATTCAAGCTGTGATAGAGTGAACTCTACATTATAGAGATATGAGAATTTGGCTTTTTATTTCCCTGCACTATCAGGAACTAGGAAGCAATGTTGCAAACCATTCAGCAATGCAGCAAGACAAAATAAACTGCTTCTTACTAACTTCATCCAAGTGGTAAAGAGTGTTAAGTTTAGAGGGAATATATGTGCATCAATTTTATGTCAGGGTATCAGGGACTTCAAGAAAATGGAGAGAGCCGAGACCTTCTCCAAAAGTGAACTGTAAGAAGTAAGCTAAAATGTGAATAAAAGGGAATAATGAGGACAGAAGCATTAATAATTCTTATTAAGTGGCCAACTCTACATTAGTTCCATAGTGTACTGGTTTTGGCTGGGATAGAGTTAATTTTCTTCATAGTAGCTAGTATGGGGCTGTGTTTTGGATTCATGCTGAAAACAGTGTTGATAACACAGGGGTGTTTTTGTTATTGCTGAGCAGTGCTTACACAGAGAGTCAAGGCCTTTTCTGCTTCTCACACCACCCCACCAGCGAGCAGGCTGGGGGTGCACAAGAAGTTGGGAGGGGACACAGCTGGGACAGCTGACTCCAACTGACCAAAGGGATATTCCATACTATATGATGTCATGCTCAACATATAAAGCTGGGGGAAGAAGAAGGAAGGGGGGACGTTTGGAGTGATGGCGTTTGTCTTCCGAAGTAACTGTTACGCGTGATGGAGCCCTGCTTTCCTGGAGACGGCTGAACACCTGCCTGCTGATGGGAAGTAGCAAATAATTCCTTGTTTTGCTTTGCTTGTGTGCGCGGCTTTTGCTTTACCTATTGAACTGTCTTTATCTCAACCCACGAGTTTTCTCACTTTTACCCTTCTGATTCTCTCCCCATCCCACTGGGGGGAGTGAGTGAGCGGCTGCGTGGTGCTTAGTTTCTGGCTGGGGTTAAACCATGACACACAGAAAGCGCTGAAGAGATAGATCACTAGCTTATTGCCTGTGATAACAAGCAATCACAGTTTATAAATCTAACTTCTGTTCACCTTTATTTCTAGGTACCCTACCTTCATGGAAAGCAGTTCTAAACCCTCTCCTCAGAGATCAGAAACTTACTTCTGATTTCCAACTGAAAATAATTTGCCTTTTTTTTTTTTTTAAATATTCTTCCTCAATGCACAGCTTTCTTTTCTCTCTGTTGCTCGTGGAAATACCTTCTCAAGTCATGCAGTGATTGCATTTCTTTTTTTCATGGCTGTTCATTGATATCCTCTGACTCATAAAGACGGGTTTTCTTTCTTTTCTTCTTTTACATTCCCAAAAGACAAGGCTCATAACAACTTCTAACAGAAATTCCTTAGTCCCTCAATGTGTAACATTGCACTTCACAATATCATATTGTGCAAAACATTCTGACAACAGTGTAAAGAAAGAAATAATAAATGTTCCCTCTATTGCTTGCTGTCCAAATTTTGATATGAAAGCCTAGAGCATCACAGTTTACTTTCCCTTAAAAAAAAATTCTGCTTAAAACCAAAGCTCTAACAGAAGTTCTGTTATCCCATGGCTCTCAAACCACGGTATCCTGCTTACTGAAAAACTTCTCACACTGTGAGAATCAAATCCAGCACTGAGAACAACATTTACACGGCAATTTTTCAGGAAAAAAGTTCCTGGTACAGTCACTATTTATAGAAGTCAAGACCTACTAACACTCATGCCAATATTTCCCTTGATGGTAAAGGAGGAAACCCTAGAAGGCTGAGACTGCTTAATCTTTTTTAAAGGAATGATCCAAATGCAGACTGATGCTACGTGCTCAGAGACTGTGGATAACCTTGCCCTGTAACCTCATTCTGTGTGAGAAGTCCCAGTTTTCAATTATATTGGCCTGCACTGCCTGTCTTAAAGGGATAACATGGAAGAAAAAGCAATTCGACCCCTAATAAATAATTTAGATTGGGAGCTTGCATGGTAACGTATGTTTACATTGGTAAAACTGTTGCATATCACTATACTACATTGCACCATCCCCTCTAAAGAGGAAAATTCAGTACACATGAATGCACAGTGGTTTACTAGTTACCAAAAAGATCCTAAATTACACTAAGAGATTTAGACCCACTGTATGTTATAACATTCACACTTTATATGGTACTATTGTCATCGTTTAAGCTGCTGTCATGACATTTTACTGCAGCTAAAATCCTAAAATATGTGCTTAGAGCAGACTGAACTACATAGTTTTGAAAAGGATACGAACATTTTTGGTAGAATAGCAAAAAAATATTCCTTTGAATAACATCGCTCAAATAATTAACATGGAACAAGGAAGCACTATCAGAAGTGCTGAAGGAGTCCTTTTCGACAGAAAACCGATATAGTTAAGCAAGGAGATGTTAGACACATGGCACAAGGAATGGAAGGAAGCAGAAAGCAAAAGGAGAAGGTAACAGTGAAGGGAGGAAGGTAACAGAAGAAAGGACCAGAAAAAAATGAATAGAGAGAGAAGCCAACAGGAAAATCACACATACAAAGAAGAATGAAAACAAAACTATATGAAAGAATTAAAAAAGCAAAAGAAGACAAGGAAAAAACCCGAAGTGTTAACAAGTGTTAATTAGGAATAAGAAAGATGAAACGAGTATCATAGAAAAAATGAGAGGCAATATGAGAAACAGAAGATGAAGAAACATGTCCCTGGGCTCACTGCTATTAATTTAATTACTAGTGATCTTCCAGTCTCTGACTTCTCTGCTACAAGCCTGTTCCTGCTCATTGCAGACCTTCAGAGAGTAATGTTACCTTTCAATGACTCTCTAGGCTTTTTAACTATAGGATTTCAGTGCCTGGGGTTTGGGATTACACAAGTGTTCAGAATAAATTGTATTTTACTACTGTTATAAACTTCAGTTTGGGGGGGATAGACAGATTAGGAAAATGACCCCAAAAATCACTTTTTCATATAACAATTTTTTTTTCACAAAGCAAACTCAAAGTTTTACTTGATTTTTTTTTGATTATTCAAAACCACTGTTTACAATGGCTACCCTAAGTGCTTCTTCAAAGGTCGCATTATTTCTGCATCTCGAGTAATAATTAATGGAGATTCTTCAAATCAGTTTGCAAAACCTCGGGGTAAATGTTGCCTCTAAAATGGTAGAGAATTCAGGTTCAATTTGGAGTCTGTTAAATGAGACTGCAACAGTTTAAAAGACAGCTAAATATAGTGTTACACATCACTGTAGTTCATTTCAGCTGGAGTACCAGTTATTCATATTCTATTACTCATAATTTCAAGCAAGTGGAGGGAAAAAAATTCATTGACCTTGAACAACCTCAAATAAATTTGGTCTATAAACTTTGATATATCCTTCCTTCTGACTGCAATACCTTTTTCAATGTGCAAGTTCTCTTCTAAGAATAATAAAAAATGACCATTTCATCAAGCTTTTGAAACTACTGAGATTGAATCTTTAACTGAAAAAAGTTCACTATAGTGCAGGGTGACTAGTATTAATTACTAATTTTATGCAAAATGACATGCCAAATTAATTAGCGATGAGCTATTTTAGTGGATATATGCCAAACCTCAGATTGTTTTGGGCAGACGTAGCATGGTATTAAATATTTAACATGCTGTGGGATGTTCTGGTTACGCTGGTCAATCATTAATTTCCTTTGATCCCTAGAAAGTAATTTTTGTTGCACTCAGCTGTAACTGATTGTGAACAGCTTTTTTATTCAGGCTTCTAATGTACTTTTCCCCAGTTGCTTTATCACACAGCACAGGACCATTCCTTTTCTGTGACTATATACTAATAGTCATTTAATATTATATGTTAATATGATTTGCATTTATAGTGTTATTTTGAAAGAAATTCTAGAAGTACAGCAATAGCAAATATTTGAAATGATCGATGGAAATTGGGGAAATCACAGATGTGCAAAATATTTCTTTTTAATCTGTAATAACTAAGACTAATCCTAATATTTTACCCTTTAAGCAAAAATATAGTTATTAAAAGCAGGCTTTTTTACTTCAGTCAGGATATTGTAAGCATGCATTTTGTATAAGTTTGTATTACCACACTATTATTACCATATTAATTATCACCATTTTATTGATTTGATTCTCAATCTGGGAAATAGCTTTTCTTTAAAGTAGTCCTCAATCTTGCTGACACTAGACTTCCAGAGGGGGGAAAAAAAAGTGCTTTATAGCTTTTTTTTTTCTTTTTTTAAAAATTCTGTTATGGTGGAAACCAAACTATATTTGAAAATGGTGTAAAAATTTAGTTAAATCTGTAAAAGCAAACATTTTGAGTATTAAATTTAAATATAAAATCAGACAATCACAGAATCATTGACACTGGAAGGGCTGAATCTGCAGATTGCCTAGCCCAACCTCCCTGCTCAAAGTAGGGTCAGCTAAAGCAGGATGCTCAGGGCTCTGTGCAGTTGTGTTTTGAATACCTACAAAGCTGGACACTCTTAAATATTTAATTACTACATATATTTAAGATTTAAAAAGCTAACCAAAATAAGACTTTTATTTGACATGTAACTTCTATCTTACTAGTCTTTTCTATTTTTCAAAAAATTGCAGAACATTATGACTAAATCATTATTATTTGATCATCAAAATCAACTCAATTTATTACATTTCAAAACAGTAATCTAAAATTTTGCAGATATTTAGCAGAAAAATATTTCCCAAATATTCAATGAGAGTATAAATTGATACACATTTTATATGAATGATTATACCAAAATTTTATGAGATATTACAAAAAAAATATCAGAAAGCATTAGTTATTAACTTTTCATGAGCTTAGATATACTTTAATTTTAGCTTCTTTTTTCAAGTAAATCTTAAATTAATAAAGCTTTAGCATAACAATATCTACATAGACAACAGAAGGAAAGAGGAGAAGCCATCCTAAGTAAATTACTCCTTTACAGTGCTTGCTACGATCAGGCACTGGTGATCAGTTGGAATAATAAGCTGCTCTTCTCTCAGTAGTCACATTCAAGGATGACTTATGCCCTATGACAATTTTGGAAAGACATGTAATCTTGGAATCAGCATCATCTTACTCTCCTTCCATGGAGAAGGAATATCTTCTAAATTTCCAGGTTCTGACACGGTAAATACAGTTTCATGAGTCTGCAGATGAAACCTTTCAGTGACTACCTTCAATATCTCATAACCACTCCCATCTTGTTCTATTATAATAGATTGGTTCCTGAAAGTTATTACTAGTTAACTTTCCACTTTTTATTTAGCCTAACTGCTTCACTTTGACCTTCAGACTTAAAAATAATGCATAAAAGGATGCACCTATCAGTCAATCTTTTATCTTCTTATGAAAAAGTATAAATGCGTGAAAGTTACAATGATGGAAGCATTTTTTACTTCTGTTTTTAAAGAGCGTAAAACTTTTCTATAAAGCAATAACATTGTGTTGTACACAAGAAAGCAATGGCTTTGCTTCTGATTCTCTACCACTTATATCCCTTACTTGTCTCTCAGACTATTTCATATCTAAACTAATATTCAAATCATATGGAACTTGAGAACTGATTACTTCAAGTAACTGCCCCACTACGAAAATGAATGCATTTTACTATTTTTCAGGTCCAAATAAGAACTGGCAGGGCACTCAGTATGATCTTTCTAGGCAGTTAATGGGAAGGAATGAGGAAAAACTGAAGACATTTTTAGTTTTCAAATTACTTACATACCTTGTGAAGTGTTTAACTCCCTGATGGTGTCAAGATTTTAATGGACCACCACATGTCCAAAATGTAAAAAAACCCTACAAATACCATGTTCACCAAAGTAGCCCACATTTTTTTTGTTTGGGAAATCTTGTATTTAATAGAAATATCCATATAAGCAAATAGATGTTATGACATAATTGTCTTGACTTAGCAAAACAGGTAGTGGTAAAAGTTATCATTGGTATACACAAATGTTGAACGCACTGGTGAATTTCTTGGATGTTTTATTATAGCAAGTTAGACTTAATATATGCATGAATGCATTGTATTGCCTTATTTAAACATCACCTTAATTAAAAATACGGTATATTTTAAAGAAATAAATGTTCCTTTTTATTGTGATACACATAAAATTGTCACTGATTTATTAGTAATTTGACATAACAAAATGAACACAGGAAGCTTCTTAAGGACAGCATGAAAATATACATGCTATTTGGTACTGAGGAAATTCATTTATGCAATATTCATAATTTCTCTATTTGCACATAGTATAGCTCTGCAGTTCAGGCATTCGTTACATGAAGTTACACGAAGATTCTTGAAAATGTTTTGGTGTAAATTCTGGTTTTTTAAGAAAATGTTCTAGGATTATTTCTGAATGCATAGAAGAAAGTATGTCAACATTGTTTTCCTGGACTTCTTGTCCATCCTACTAGCTTCCTCTAACAGTTCACTCTCCGCACTTAGATGTGTAAACTGCTCAAAGTATGAGTTTATTTCTCCCTATTTTATTCTATTTGTCTTTTTTTTTTCTTTCTCAGCTTAGTAAGTCAGCAGGAGGCTGCGGCATACATGATGTGTACCAGCTCCTGTCAATTACTTTTCCAGCCATATTTGATCCCTTTAGAGAAGTTCCAGACTTCACCAGCCTGGAAGTTCTCTTCTGATGTAAGTTAAATCAATCATCACCCTTACCGTCACTCTGCTCCCCACATTCAACTGGCTGTGATAACAGTGACAGTCCTTTAATTGCTAATTCTCCCTGCTATTTTTCTTCTAATATTGTTCAAAGCCATGTTAGGAAAATTCATACAGTAAGGAAGATATGTTAACTACTCCAAAATCTTTTCCCTAGTGCTGACTGCATTTTCAGAGTTACTAAATGAGAACAAATAAGCTAAAACACCAGGAAGAGATAACATGCTCACCTCAGTATTTTCTGTATGCTACCGAATACTTTCCTGGTTTCTAGTCTTGTAGACATTTGTAGGGCATTTCAACACCTGATTTAGGAAAATCATGTGAACATAACAGATGTATTGTGCTAAATGAACATCCCTTGGTATTGACAGACTCTTCACTGGATTATATTTTTTTCCCAAAAAATCTGGGGTATATTATATTTGGAATAATTTTTCTTTATTTGTGGGGATGGAAGAATAGAGATTTACTTTTCCTGTGAGAATAAGGACTTTTCTTTAGAGTCTTCCTCTAGAACAGCTGAAGGAGTGACAGAGATTGTAAAATCAGTTTTCTCCTGCATATGAAACACCAAAAGATGAAATGTTTGAAGACAGCATTTTTGTTAGTGATGAATGAGTAACTTCCAATGAATAATTTATTGAGCAAATTGAGCCCATTTTTCTACTTTCATAATATAAACAAGCAGATCACGATTTTCTCTCATTTACTCATTAGCTGAAACCATTTGCCAAATTTTTGTATGTGATACTTGTAACTGAATATTGATTGTGAAGGGATCTCTTCAAGCCCTACACATAGGAGATGCTTTTTTTGTGAGATAGCTCACAGGGTAAAGCTTCTTCACTGAATGGATGAGTGCCTAAGCATTTCTAGCAAAAATATGTATGTGGATTTCAATTTTGTTTTGTACATATTTTTACGGAAATAACATTGTAGTTCACCTTCTGTGAACTTTATGTTTTGGAAAAATCAATGGTTCACTGTATACTGAGGATAAGAGCAAAACACCAGTAAGAGCATCAAATGAAACTCCAACAGCTGAATTGTATTTCCTTTCTTTAAAGTTACGCTGACTTTTTAAAAGCAACACAGATGAAAACAAAATAAAAAGCGGGCAAACCACACCCAGTCTCACGTTCCTCTAAGTTGCACTTCATAAATGGTATCTGCATTATACAAAGTCCTGACACGGCTTGCAGCAGGTTTTCTATAGATAATCCCTAATTAGACAATTATATTATAAACTGATTTCAAGTTTTTTTTATAAAATTACAGATCTTTCTGATGAAGCCAATTATTTATATGCAATAGTTCTTTGTAGGGATAGAGCTTAATTATATTAATCATGAAAACAAATCAACACTGATCAATATAAGCATGGAATGAATTTAGAACTGACATATGTCAAATCAGAGTTGTCATCACCAAGAGCAACATCTTTAGCACAGTTTTGTGGGATTAAATCATAATTAAACCACCAGATCTAGGCTATGCTATATGCCTTTTTCATCAATAATTTGTTATAAAATACAATGATTGAAGCAGACTATAAAAGAAATGATGAATTACGAAATGAATGATGAAAAATAAACAGTTAGCAAAGAATGTAAAGAATGCATATTAAGTATAAGGGCCCATGCCCTGGAAAGCAGTGATTTTTTGATTCAGACTAAGGCAAACCAGTGTACATAGAACTGCAGCAAAAAGGTGTATTTTTAAAAAATATATAAAAAGGGGATATGCTTAATCAGTGCATAAGAAACTTGTGAAACTAACGCAGCAATACTGTATGCATATCTAATACTAGGATTTTAAATCTACATAACCTGAAAAAAAACCTCACAAAAGCAATTGAAGGATGGAAAAAATGCTTTAGAATGAGAGAAAGGGCTAACTTATACATCTTATTAAGAAACACAGAGGTGTTTTTCCTTCATAAACAAGCAAATACTGCCTGTATGCCAAAGAGCATTTTAACCTAATTAAGGTAAAATTGTCTTCTTGGAAACATAAGCCCTGGTAATGCAGAGTCTTAATCACTTAGAGCACCCTGCACAGAAAGCACAGATACAGCTAGACATAATATCAGCGTGATCAGAACCAAAATAGTTCCTGCAAGAGACGGTGCCAGTGGTACACTTTGAAATGCTCTTGGGGGAACAATTTTTAGGTTGGGATCTGACCTCTGTCCTGTTCTGACTTTATTGGAAGAGGAGGAAGGGGTGCAGAGGTGATGTATTCTGGTGACACCAGCTTGGAGTCTTCATGTCAGAAGGCAGCCCACACGATTCCCCCAGGAATTGCTGCTGTGTTGCTATACAGTGCTGGCCACTAATTCCAGTTCTTTGAATGAAAGAATATCAAAATTCAAAGAATATCTGAATTCAAAGATATTGAATGAAATTCAAAGATACCAGTTGGCTTAAGAAGCAACAAAACTGTGATTAGCTGGCTCTGTGCCTATAGTAACACAGCTTTCCAGGCTTGAGCAGAAATAATTCTAACCAAGATATCTAGCCACAGACAGCTGAAAGCTGAATGTAAGGCATGAACTTCAAAGTAAGAATATTTGACCATTGGATCAAATTACTGAAAAATTGGATTCTCTGCCTCTTCATGGACTTGAAGCAAGACTGGATACCCCTTTGGAAAATATATTTGGCCAAACATGTTAGGCTTCAGTGAAAAATAAGCTATTATGCTCAATTCAGTGTTTGGCATGAAACTGAAATCTATATACTATATCCAGGCAGTTATACTACCTGGCCATTTAACACTAGAGATTAAATACAAGTAATCTATTAACTTAATTTCATTGCCACCAACCCCATTCATTCTTATGTCATAGGCTATGGTCACAGCCATGGTACTTCCCCAGTAAGACTAGAGCTGTGCCTGGGCGTGAATTTGACCTCTGACTGCAAACTAATCCCATGGAAAATAACCAAGTCATCAGTGGAGCTAAGACTGACTTCCTTACTGTACTTTCCAACCTTCTGTATTCACTTAGATTCCACAGAAAGGGCAGTACAAACAGAGCACAGTAGGGTTTTTTGGTCTGAATTACTTTCTACACAATACTTTTTCTAGTGCTTGGTCAGGTCTGACTGCAATGTATATAGATCTGCTTATATATGTATATAAGTAGACTGCAGACTGGTTTGGACAGGCAAATAAAATGCTGATTCCATTGGATGATGTTGTTGTTGGATCATTTCTGCCAAAATTCTGATTTCTGGTTTTGCAATGTCTTCATCTGTTAAGCCATCTTTAACAGAGCATTAAAACAGGGTTCTAAAAGTAATGAGATGCCATAATGTTACATAAATCACCTGCATCATCACCTTTTCTGCATATGTATAGTCTTCTAGTGTGATAATTTTGCATCTAAGGACTTAAGAACTGTCCACCTTAAAATTGTGTAAGATTTTGGGATCAGTTATAAGAAAGGGCAAAAAGGAAAAGCATCAATATTCACCAATAAAATACTTCTGAAAGCAAATAATTGCGCTTCTATCATTAGCAAAAATAATTAATGAGGAACAATGACTTTGAGAATTAAATGTTGAGAAGAACATAGAGAAGGCATCTGCCAATAGTAGTAAGGCAATCTGAAAAAAACATCGACAATTTGCTGGCTGTGGTAATCTGACACTGCAAGAAAAAAATAATCAATATTTAATGTAATAAATTAATCAATTATTAATCAATAATTATGGATGCTGTCCATAATTTAACTAATAAAATAACTTTCTGCATTCAAAAATGTAATTTGAAAGACTACCATGTAATGGAAATAGATACCTTATCTTTCCATTTGCCAATCCAGCTTGTTATCACAATGCCAAAGGATAGGTTTGCCTGGATCCCAGACAGCATATAAATATTGCTGAGATTCGTCTTTCACTCTTGTCACTACTCTACTCTGCTCTTGGACAAGGCAATAATGTTACTAAAGGTGTCATAAGAAGATCAGAAGTGATAATAAGACGTAGAAAACACAAATGCAATGCTACTGAGAGCAACTGTTACCATCCGGTTGTGGGTGAAACACACGGTCATAACACAGGTGATACTGGAGGAGTAAAACACTGGAATACAGCATGAAAGCAAAATACAGATACACAGATAGTGTTAAAACAGTGTTTTGGCTTATTTGACCAAGCAAAAAAAAATCAATGAGAAATGAAAAAAAATGAAGAACAACATCTTAGGGGAGCTACTCCAGCTTTGTGACACTGGCTTTAAATTAGCTCTCATGACAACAAAGAAAGCTTTAAAAACAGTCTCCCTGAAAGCCAGATTCTAAAGGCAGATAAGAAAGTTCAGCACGATCATATAAGAAAGAAACTTTAGAAGAGCAATATATGAGTTTATAGTTGACAGGCTAAAATAAAGAGTCCAGGAAATCTTCATAGACAGCAAAGTGAAGTGGCTTGAAGCACAAGTATTCCCAGTTTTACTTTTCTGAAGAGCAGACGTATATTCAGGAAGACTGACAAATGAGGGTAACTTTTTTTTTAACCTATAAAATGAAATTACAAATTTAGCCCTATAAAACTGGGAAGACCACAGCAGAAACAAGGTTTTCAAAAAACAAAGCAAGAAAGAAAGAAAGAAGAAAGATGTGGAAGAGTTCTAAATTTGTTACAGGTTTTGGAGCCACACAACCAACCAGAGCAGCATGAACAACTGGAAACAAGTCATACAGAATGGCTGGCAAGAGTTGAGTACAAACTACACGTACAGGCTTGGGCTCCTGGTGCACAAGCACCACCAATACAAGTCCTATCTGCCACCAAGCCAATTAGATTGTATGACCATTTGCAATACTTCCAGGTACGTTAAGCAATAAGATACATGTCTTGTCTTAAACACTCGTTGTTTATCAGGCAGGAAGTAGGTGATGAAGTAGGTGATACAGCAGATGATAAAGAATCAGCTGTCTGACAAAGTGAGGCCAGCTAACAACAAAAAAAGTTACATTAAACCTGGTGTAGCTACCTGGAAAGTCTTAACATGTGAGCGAAGGTTCTCGAGGGAGTTCACTACAGATGAACTAAAAACCACTTCCTAGAAAAAAACCACTGTACAATTGTTATAGTTCAAAAATCAGTTAGTATTTCCCTGTTCATTTTTCTTGTAAGATTTTTCTTTCCTCCATTAAAAACTTGTTTGTAAGTGTTTGCAAGAAGGTATAATCAGCTCTTCACTTAGTGAATTCCTGACGTGTGTTCGAGTTGTTGCTTTGGCAGCAATTCTATTAAAACTGAATTCAGATCTTATAGCTTACCTGTTGCTTCTGTGCATGACATATGCACGGCTACATACTATCCATGAGAACGTGTTGTTGCTGCTATTTTGTATGAGCGAGGATAACCTTGTAGGGCACCTGCAAAAGGACTTAGTTAAGATGGGGAGGAACACCTTCGATCCCATCCTCTTTCTGCCTACTGTTATTTTTCAATTGTCTTTCTTTTATTTGGTTTAGTTTTACTTAATGCTTCCCAGGTAGTGGAGTTCTTATTTCTACCCAGTGTGTAGTACAATCATTGACCAGTCAAGTGGAAGAGACTCTTTGTCAAGAAAGGTTTGTGAAAAAAGGGGAAAGAGTCTAGGGTTTATCTCCTTCAGTAAGAAAGGGTAGAATTTACTTTAAATGCTTCACACAATAGGATACAAAAGCCCCAAAAGGCAGGCATCTTAACCCCCTTTTCAAGAGAAGAGGACTGTACTACTCAAGGGAAAACTTACATAGCTTTTCTAAACAGAAGAACAGAAAATACATATTTTTTCAAAGCAGTTAAAAAGAGACAGCTCAGATATCACAACAGTAGCTTCATTTACAACCTACTTGCTCACCTTTAATTTTGTGCTATTACAATTTCCTCATAGGAAACTACCAAAGTACACCAAAACCTAACATTAAGTGTCCAAGTTTTATACAGACTTCCATGAGAACTGACTTAAAATTAAATTTTCTTCTTGTGACACGTCAGTAAATGTTAAACATATATGTTATCTGAAAAAAACCCCAAACACTTAGAAATGAAAACAATAAAAAATTCCAACAGTACTCCTGGAGAACTTTGATTGCTATAAAGCAATCTTGGGATGAATTAAATTATTATTGTTCTACGTGATAGACAATTTAACATATGCATTGAAAGTGATAATATTCAGAAACGTGATTCCAGGAAATCGGCATTTAAGGGTGCCTGGTTTCTGAGTGATAAGAAGAAAATTTGTATTTGCTGAAAAAAGAAAGTTTTATACTTTGGTTTTAAATCTGTATAAGGCATAATGATATAAACCAAAATAGTAATAATGTTCAGGAATTTATGCAGTTCCTACTTTAAGCAACTCAAGAAATGTATAAAGATGAACATCATTATCTGGTATTATAGATGGAATAGTTGTGATAAAGTGCTGCAAAATTCATTATGCAAAGTCCATTGGCAGACCTGGAAACGGAGCCAGGCTTTGGTGAATTGTTTAACTGCAATTATTATTACTATGAAGATGTTTGCAAAAACAGTGCAAATAAAGTCCAGCTCTCTATGCTTTTGATGTTGTGCGGTTTATGTTAATATATCCGTTTTCTCTATTTTCTTCTGATTTCCTGCAGACTTGGTAGGACAAAAAGGTGAAGAGCTGAATAGACATACTCTATGGGTAGATACTGAATTAAAGATGACAGGTTTCTTGCATATGGAAGGAAGAGGAAGTTAACTTCTCCTCTATTGTCTCCCATTCCACCTATCTCTGTCCACCCATAGCAGAAAAATATTGTGATTTTATACAGCTGGGAATAAAAATACTATTATGGAAAGTTACTACAAGATTGTCTATCTTAGAAAGTGGGTAGTTAGAAAAAATGCCATTTATCTGTCCTGTAACAGTAAAAAGTACTAGCCAAATTAAAACTAACAACTAAAAAATTGTGCTCACACATCTGCAGGCTGAATGTGGCTGGAAGTTACCATAGAACAGTAAAGCAAAACAACATTATAGTGCAAGAAAATGTCTTGGACAAGAATAATTACCCCATTATTTGATAAACTGTACAATAACTGCTGATATTCTCATTAAGATTTATCTATGATGTAATACTAATGTTCCACCTCCTTAGTCCTGGGCATAAACTGAAAATAAGAAGAAACAAGAAACAAACATAGTAGATAGCTAGTTTGACTGCTGGTTCAGCTACAAAATAAATAATTACTTGCATTACTTGTTTTAGAAGTAGATTCTGAATCCTCAGAAGGATTTTTTGTGTAAGAAATTATGGACCTTGACAAACATTTAACCAAAAATGTAATACTAGATATGGTTACTTGATTTTCATGTTCATAAAGTTTATTTTTGTAACCAGAAGTTAAATAATCTTTCATTAATGATCTTGAGTATTAATACAGTTTTTGAAACTCATAATTTTTTTCCTTCTAATAACACTTTCTATAAAGAAGCATCCTTTCTAATGATGGTGCTTCAGGTCATATCCTTATTTTTTCCTCTTCCTGAGCTTCAGTTTCTGTTTTGTTCCCCCAGCACAAAATTTATGGTCATACGATAAACTGCAAGCAAGAGACAGCAAAAGCAGGAAATCTATCATAGGATAGCAGTAATGGCACTGTCTATTAAGGTATTACAAATTTCCCAAATTAACTATTCACACATTATACTAGATTTTAATTATTCAAATACATGACAAATTGCAGAAAGCGCTATATTCATAAGATACTAAATGAAATAGAGGGACTGCAATTTTATCAGTATTGTTTTTATTAGTATATGCACACCAATAATAATTAAAAATTGAGTAAGGCAAAACTTTCTTGATACTGGTGAAACTAAAATGCAAGATCAAATTTACCTGAGAAATAAGAGTGCAGCCACTACTCACAATCTGAATTGGAATGATTATTGGAAGCCTGACATAAGTTTTGTTCAGTAGGTTGCTTTACTTAAAGGATGTTATAAAGATCCTTATTTGCTCTATAAAGTAATCATCATGGATCATTATCAACCTTTAAGATAAGTAGAACATTATCAGCAGTCTGCCATACTATGGAGACTGAGACCCTTCTCATTCACTTGGTTGAAACAACTAAATATCATTTTTGAGGGAATATACCCATTCCTTGTACAACATTCTGTCATAAATCGCAGAATGTAAATCTGATTAAAAGTGCTGAATGAAAACACCATTGCTAAAAATAGTCATAGAAACTTCATTAATTAAAAACCCAGAAACTAAATTAGAAATATATGCTCTATCTCATCATGTCCTTTACTTTTTTTATCTTTTTTTTTTTTAATCCCTCAGTTTTATTTAAGTAAGCAGTACAGAACAGAATTTTTGAGGATTTGGATGGTTCAGCAAAAACTACATTCAGGTCAGGAAAGCAATGAGGAAAATGGCTACTAGTAGAATACATACTTCAGGTGTGTATTCTGGATCCTTTTTAGCTTGGGAATCAGAAGCAGTTAAAGTCCATAGGCCTGCCTTTGGAACTTGGTATGGAATCAGAGAAAGTTCTCCTTTTATCTTGAAATACATATTCCCTCGGAGAAACGCAAAGGATGGAGGACAAAGGGAAGAGCAGCTTGGTACATCTGAGAACAGTCTTTTCTCCTTTTCCTTTCCCTCCAGAAAACAGAGGGTTGGCCATCACTAGGCTAGTCTCAAAAAACTTGGTCACAACTAACAACATGTGAGAAGTTATTTGCTGAAGAATACCTTTAATGTAAATCTCCCATGGAAACTATTGCATAGTTTGTTTAAAAATGTATTCTTTTTTAGTAAAAATGTGTAAAGATATAGATGTTTATACTTGCTTCGAGTTTCATGGGCAATTCACCTTATGATCCTAGAAAATATATATATGTGTGTGTGTGTATACATTTGAAATTTATTTGGTTTCACCCTGCTCCAGTACAGACACAATACTATAATAAACCCAAAGTCTAGCAAAAAGATGGGGCAAATCAGGTCCATCAGAAGTTTTTCTTGCCTCAGACTACAAAGTGTGAGGCAAGATTAAAATAAAAAACTGGGAATAAAATGAGTTTTATAGATTATGTTTGCAAAAGGCAGCTTAAGTTTTAATTTTTTTTGACATTTTGTCTGGCCTGTTTGTAATAGGGTACCGGACTAAAATAACTTTTCTGCATAGAGATAATCTTAGAGGAAAGATTTTTGTACATTGTTATTTCTAGGCTGTTACTGTCAGAATAAGGTTGCTATTACAACACAAGCATTAGTGCAGCCAAAAATTAAATTACAATTACAAATATGGGTAATAAAAAAGCAACAAAAAAAGAAAAAGAATGGTATCGATGGGAATGAACACTTGACTCAAAACCAGTCTTGAAGACAAAAGGCAAAGATATAAGAGAAGCATACAGAGTTCAAGAGCAGCAGGCACTTTCCTGATTATATCAAGGCTACAAAAATCACTTAATCAAAATTCTTTTTATGCACTGCTCAGTATTGCAAGAAGTAATGAAAAGATAAAGAGGATCATGATATTAGGAAATTTGGAATTTTGATCTGTGAAGGTCAAACCTTTAAAAATTATTATTGAAGAGACAGTCTTAAATTTTGCTGTTAACACCTACTTTAATAGATAGGAATAAAACTATTGCAAATAATTTTCAGTGTTTACTTACTGTAGACTGCTAGCTAATTTTGCTTTCAAGCAGTTTTCAAGAAACTTTTCTTTTACACAGTTATAATTCCATCAAATGAACAGTCTACTTCATAACAAAAATCTTGATTATAGAAATTAATATACCATTCAAAACTATTGCAGAAAGATTTTTTCCATATTTTACATTTGGCCCTATTTTTTATGGTATTGTAAATTTAAAATACTCTACCTTCCTTTAAAGATAATTGACTCTGAGTTCTAAAGTCTCTAAGAAAATATCAAACATAAAAGGGGCCAACATCCATTGTTTTTCAGCTCTGTTGCACAGAGCTGAAACACATTACCTCATGAAAAATGCACACTTTATTGCACACTATTCCTCATTGTGTCACTGCTCTTAAACCAGAGGTTTTCAACCATTTTTCTAGGTCAGATCAACTGTGCGTATGTTCAAAGGTTGCAGCCCCTCTCTGTCAAATGGTGTCACTGGATGCAGGACTGTTAAATGACTGACATCATGGTGTCCTCATTAATAAAGAGATCTGAGAATTACATTTACACCCAGGTCAGGACATCAGACATGACTGTGAATGGGAAAATTCTTACGATATAAAGTTAATATGGAATAGCGTGACAGCTATCTGGAATATTGCTCTGTGGCAAGAGAAGGTTAATCATATCTTCCCCATTCCTGCTACCACTTCTTTTTATCCACCTGTTTGTCATTGACACTGAAATGTTTCTAAAGTAAGAGGATTTAAATTTGTATTTGTCTCAACATATCTTGAATTATTTTTTTCATTAGCACACCATTTGGCCAAACTTAAAATACTTCAGAGAAATATTTAGCTGAACTTTCATACAAAGATCCCATAGTGGAGATTCTAAACTTTATTAGTCCTCAAAACCAAAAGGTTTTCCTTATTACCTAGATAAAATCGTATTTCAATTCTAGACCATTATTTCTCATCTCACCCCCAATATAAACAAAAAATTATTACCTTCCTTACAGGAACTCTTTATGTGTCTGACCACTACTTTTTCTGCCACCCTCTAATCTTCTCTTATCTAAAGTAAGATTTTCTGTCACGTCTTTTCTCCTAAGACATACTTTCTGACCTCTAATCTTTCATTGTGAACACAGGAAGTGCTACATAAATGCTAAGTACTCCTACTCCTCACAAAAAACAGTTTTTGTTACTTATATTGAATATTTAGTAACTGGCGGATGGCTTTATGTCAAGGGAATGTCATGCTATTTGGTGAAATTCTGGCTTTACTGAAATAAGCCAAAACATTGCCATCATTTCCACCACCGACATCATACACCATATGCAATCAAACACCCATTTTGTCCCTTGAATACAGAAGGTCCTTTTCTTACCTCATTTTCCTTTTATTGTTTTAGATAGATTTACTTACTAAAAATATGTCACAATATTCAGTTGTGGTAGTTGACAAAATCATGTGATGATTCTTTAAAAAAAGAAAAAAGAAAAAGCATAATATGATCCCACAGCTTCTTAATTATGTGCTATTATTTTTTAGAAGAAGAAGGAAAGACAGAAGAAGGAAATTGTTTTGAAATGATACTTTGTTAAATATATATATATATTTATTGTCAGTTTGAAAGTAGAACCTGTGCTGACTGGCTTCAATTAAGTCTCTACAGGAACTAGAGACAAAATAATATAGAAAATACTACTTTCTTTATCTTCAAGATCATAGAAATTCTATATGCAGGCAAAATGTCTGATGCTCTCATGCAGAGCATCTTGCAGAACCAGGGACTAAATTAATGACTGAGAGTCAGAGTTCAAAACAATGAACAATTGTTTTTACTGTACTTTCAGTGTTATAAGTGGGAGGAGAAAAACACTTAAAAAATGAAAATGACTTTTTAAACAATGTAGTGTTCTGAAATACAACAGATCAGAGTAACAAGTTAACTCTGGAAAGAACTGCAGGAAGATAGGAGCCCACTGAGCTTTCCATGTTACTATCAAAAAGAAAACCTCAGAATCCTGTTGAGGGGAAGGCGAATGTAGAGGGAATGTTTCCTGTGAACGTGGATTCACAAGGAGGTCTAGACTTCACACAAGCTTTGATAAAATACTCTTTATACACCACTCTGCAAATAAAACCAGCTACTAACATACTTCAGAATCAAGTTGCTGTTCTTAGCAGTTTAAAACTTTTTTACTATTTATTTCATGGTTTTTTACCAGATACACTGTGGTTCCTATTATACAGCATATGAAGAATAAATCCTAACCTAACATTATTATTAACACTGGTGAATATTACGTAGAGATATGCCTGAGCTGTAAATTTCAAGGGCAAATATGAATTTCCTTATTCCGTGATCTCTTGTTTAGAACTAATTGAAGCACCAGGTGATTGCAGTAAGGTTACAGATACGAGCACAACTCCTTTTCTGCCACTTACTGTGGCCTAACATTACTATTTCTTTTGAATTTCACTGCCATGATCTCTGTTCTATTACTCCACTAGATTCCAACTATTTGCTTTTCATATCCCCCATACAGTTTCTTATCTCCCATATATATTATCTTCTAGACCTTGGGAAGCTTTTCTCCTAAGTTCTTCTCAAGTTTTTCTTAAGTACATCTGCATGGAAGGAAGCATGAAATCTCAAATGCTCAGTTTACCAGCAACTGTTTTTCTGTTCTCTTATTCTTGATAAAATTATTTTAAAATTGTCCACCAAACAAGCCATACATTCACTCATGCTCTAATTATTCTAAAACTAACAGGTATTTGCCTGTCCTAAGGTCTGTATGGCCAAGTAGTGATGCAGGTAGCTACAAATAGCCACAGAATATACTTATTCTTCATGAGTATTGATAGAAAAGTAGTAACAAAGAAACACTTACATTTTAAAGATACAGTATGCTCTACTCTTTTTCCCTGAAATTAAATAGTTATATATATTCATACTGAAAAAGTGGTGCAAAAAGAATAGGTAAATATTTCTGTGGACAGAAGAATGTGTTTTTCTTCCTACTCTATATTAGATACCATACCATTCCTCCCAAATCTCCTTACTCAGACAGTTGGTTGTTCTGCAGTCCATTTGTATAATGACAGTGTTTATACCACAGTAGCTAAAATTATGTCAGCGTTCCTTTTATAAACCATTGTCTTCAAGGTATTATAACTTTTCCCTAAATAAAAACAAAACAAAACCCCAAAACCAATGAAACAAGCAAAATTCCAAGTTGAAGCTACCTACACAGAGTCTAAGAATTTAGTCTGGAAGTGTTAATTTAATCTTAGAACATTTGAAAAGAAAACATTTTTTCATTTTTAAAGCGATTTATCCTGGCAACATTTCTTAATGGTCTTCCATTTATAATGTCTTCTCATTTTTGTTTTGATAAACCATACACTTCAACTGTGCCTCAATTTCATTTTTTTCTAAAAAAGGGTTTCTACTAACAGTCTTCTGTTGACAATTTTCCCATTTGGAAAATTCAGTAAAATTTCAAAGGAAATTCAGTGAGGTAGAAGTTCAGTGAGAGACTGAATTTTCACAGGTTTCTACCTAGGCTCCCTAGAGCTAATTATGCAATGTTGTTCCCATACAGTACAAAAATAGAATGTTTTCCTATATTTGTACTGTTATCACCTGAGAACATCCCTTTTGTGAGTAGGATAAAGGTTTATCACAGTCTTCCCCAGCAGTATTTTCCCAATAGCTTTGTTCCAAGACAGATAGCACAAATTACTCCCCCCCAACATTATTTTCATTAATTGAAGAGCTGTTAAGATTTTTTAGTGCCATTCTTCCATTTCATTCACTATACCAGCAAAGGTTTTCCTTCCGTATTTTTTTCTTCCTTGCTCTGTTTAAAAGCTCCAAACAACACAAGTAAATGTCACGAATCTTCTAAGCAAGAAGTCTTACAATCAGTCTGTAACAAGCAGAAAATGATATATCCTCTATGACAAGTTAATTTAATTCATATCAGAGGTACTGGATAGAAAATTAAGGCTAACTACAAAGGGTAATGCTACAAGTAAACACACCACTCTATTAATAATTCATGATATTCTACCAAAGCAGTTACCTGAAAATATTTACTTTTATAAGAGTCATGAAAGCTAGCACATTGAATGACCTTAAACAGATCTACTTCGTATACCTGCTGAAAAAAGAATACACATTTCCTGCAAGTGAATAAATGCAGGAGACACACATAAATTCTGCTTTGCACTTTGCTAGTAGTAAGTTTATTCGTACAGATAATGATCCTAGCAATTTAGGACTATTTGCAACAGAGTTGGGAGGACATGGGCTGCTATGCACTTACTGCACTCATTGACTCTCATCAAAAAGAATATATGATATTTCGTGCTGGACAGCAAACAGCAAATCAATTGTCACTTGTACTTTGGCAGCTGTAACCAGATTATAAGATTAGAAGGCTAATATGCAGCTTGATTTATTGTCTGACAACCTTGTTTGTGAGTTTAATATCTTGGTCATTTCAAAATGCATTGGGCTGTAACAGGCTGTAACTTCATATACAAGCTGCTGGCATAGATACAATTTTTCCTTAGCAGAAACGATTTCAACCCATTAAGTAATTTTATTTTTAGGTCTATAGCTTCAAAACACTAATTTGCAAATGTAATTTGGCTGAATGCATGCTACAGTTGTAAACAGTCTTGTTCTGCCTTTGACTGATACTCATTCAGATAAGTATTTCAGATATTTTGGGGCTTTTAGCTTCTGCATAGCAGTTGTCGGCACTCTTCCAAATATAGTTCACAAACCATGTGGCACTTCTGAAACTTGTTCCTCACATCACAAGTCTCAAAATGTACCTTGGACCCAACCACTGACACTGGAGTTCTAGTGCTCTCTACATGGAAAAGAGCATGCCGTAGTGGGCTGCTTCTACTTGGCTTTGAAGGGAAGGCTCAGCTGCTGTGCTTTGCAAGAACTTCTGGGATTGTTTCTGCTTTATTACAAACAGGGAGAGAAGGGGGTGGAATCTTCCAAACTTATTTGACTCAGGCTGCCACAGTTATCACTCAAAGTCAATTGTTAACACTCCTCACAGTATAGTGCTCCTTTCTTTTTTTTCTTTTTTTTTTCTAATTTCTGTATGCTTTAGGGAAACTAATGAATAATATGTATTCATACATAAAATAGTTGTCATTAATGATAGCTTTTAGACTTTAAAAATGAAAGCTAGAAGTCTATAAAAGACAAGTAAATCAAAAGAGTAGTGAACAAGAAGACGATTGTCAGAAGATGATTATCAATACACATCTAATGAGTCTGAGTGTTCTCAGGAACCACCTATTTCATTTTAACACTCACTATGCCACAAAGGATGAACAATTAAGTATTTTATTCTACCCCATCTGTTTAACAGTATGAATATTAACAACATTCTATTACTACATATTTGAAAAATATTAATTATATTGAATTTACCACCAATCTCCAAACCACCTCTCACTGAAGTAAGCATTCCTTGATCCATTTTTGTTATGGACACAACTTCACAGTTGTGAAATCAAAAGAGAAAAATATCACAATAACAATGAGCAGTTATGCAAAGATCCAGATGAAGTCAAGTGCACACGACCCATGTGGCGGAAGTTTATAAGGAGCTCACCATCGTCATATGCCAACTCATTGGCAGTAATGACTTGGAAAGATGGAGAGGAACAAATGGTGGATGAATTGTCTGGCCAACTCCAGCGATATGAAGAAAGTCTCTCTTCCTCCCTCGTCTCGGCTGTGGAGAAACTGTCCCGGAAGGTCCAGCAACTCGAAGAGGATAGGTCCTACTCTCCACCTTACAGACCAGTATCTCGGCCATTAGGAGTAAGCATCCCTTTCCTCAAGACAGAGGATATAGTGGATATACACCATGGGCCACCCTGTGTTTTTACCTACGTTACCACAGAGAGGACATGAGGAAGTGGGATGGGAAACCTACCGCAGCCCTAGGGGCATGGGTATGTGAGTTGCAAGGAAAAACAATCACAAAAGGGGGTTCTTCCAGGAAAATTGCTGGTCCAGTTTCCAGCGGGCAGTTCCCCAGACAGAGTAGAAGGGCTGATTTTACTTCCAATCTCAATAAAGGGACTTTTGATTCGCATTTACAAGAAGTGAGTAACAAATACTATGACCAGGACTAGAGGGGCCCTGCCTCCAGCCAGGTGGAGGAAAGGGACAACTGGGTTTACTGGACTGTGTGGATTCGGTGGCCTGGCACATCAGACCCACAGGAGTATAAGGCTCTAATAGGCACCGGTGCACAGTGTACCCTAATGCCATCAAGATATATAGGGACAGAACCCATCTGTATTTCTGGAGTGACAGGGGAATCCCAACAGCTAACTGTACTGGAGGCTGAAGTGAGCCTAACTGGGAATGAGTGGCAGAAGCACCCCATTGTGACTGGCCCAGAGGCTCCGTGCATCCTTGGCATAGACTGCCTCAGGAGAGGGTATTTCAAGGACCCAAAGGGGTACCGGTGGGCTTTTGGTATAGCTGTCTTGGAGACGGAAGAAATTAAACAGCTGTACAACCTGCCCGGTCTCTCGGAAGACCCTTCCATTGTGGGGTTGCTGCAGGTCAAAGAACAACAGGTGCCAATCGCCACCACAACGGTGCACTGGTGGCAATATCGCACCAACCGAGACTCCTTGATTCCCATCCATGAGCTGATTCGTTGACTAGAAAGCCAAGGAGTGATCAGCAAGACTCATTCACCCTTTAACAGTCCCATATCACCAGTACGAAAGTCTAATAGAGAGTGGAGACTAACAGTAGACTATCGTGGCCTGAATGAAGTCATGCCGCCACTGAGTGCTGCCGTGCTGGACATGGTAGAACTTCAATACGAACTGGAGTCAAAGGCAGCCAAGTGGTATGCCACAAGTGATATCACTAATGCGTTTTTCTCAATCCCTTTGGCAGCAAAGTGCAGGCCACAGTTTGCTTTCACTTGGAGGGGTGTCCAGTACACCTGGAACTGACTGCCCCAGGGGTGGAAACACAGCCCCACCATTTGCCATGGACTGATCCAGACTGCACTGGAACGGGGTGAGGCTCCGGAACATCTACAATACATTGATGATATTGTCATGTGGGACAACACAGCAGGAGAAGTTTTTGAGTGAGGGAAGAAAATAGTCCAAATCCTGCTGAAGGCCGGTTTTGCCATAAAACAAAGTAAGGTCAAGGAACCTGCACAGGAAATCCAGTTTTTAGGAATAAAATGGCAAGATGGACGTCGTCAGATCCCAATGGATGTGATCAACACAATAACAGCCATGTCTCCAGCAACTAGCAAAAAGGAAACACAAGCTTTCTTAGGCGTCGTGGGTTTTTGGAGAATGCATATTCCAAATTACAGTCTGTTCGTAAGCCCTCTCGACCAAGTGACCTGGAGGAAGAACGATTTCAAATGGGGCCCTGAACAATGACAAGCCTTTGAACAAATTAAACGGGAGACAGTTCATGCAGTAGCCCTTGGGCCAGTCCAGGCAGGACAAGATGTAGATAATGTGCTCTAAACCGCAGCCGGGGAGAATGGTCCTACCTGGAGCCTCTGGCAGAAAGCACCAGGGGGGACTCAAGGTCGACCCCTAGGGTTTTGGAGTCAGGGATACAGAGGATCCGAGGCCCGCTATACTCCAACTGAAAAAGAGATATTGGCAGCATATGAAGGGGTTCGAGCTGCTTTGGAAGTGATCGGCACTGAAGCACAGCTCCTCTTGGCACCCCGGCTGCCGGTGCTGGGCTGGATGTTCAAAGGGAGGGTCCCCTTGTACACATCATGCAACTGATGCTATGTGGAGTAAGTGGGTCGCACTGATCACACAACAGGCTCAAATAGGAAACCCCAGTCGCCCAGGAATTTTGGAAGTGAACATGGACTGGCCAGAAGGCAAAGATTTCAGAATATCAACAGAGGAGGAGATGACGCGTGCTGAGGAGGCCCCGCTGTATAATAAACTACCAGAAAATGAGAAGCAACATGCCCTGTTCACTGATGGATCCTGTCCTATTGTGGGAAAGCATCGGAGGTGGAAGGCTGCTGTGTGGAGTCCTATACGACAAGTGGCAGAAACTGCTGAAGGAGAAGGGGAATAGAGTCAGTTTGCAGAGGTGAAAGCCATCCAGCTGGCTTTAGATATTGCTGAACGAGAAAAGCGGCCAGTACTTTATACTGACTCATGGATGGTGGCAAATGCCCTGTGGGGGTGGTTGCAGCAATGGAAGCAGAGCAACTGGCAGCGCAGAGGCAAACCCATCTGGGCTGCCGCATTGTGGCAAGATATTGCTGCCTGGGTAGAGAACCTGGTTGTAAAAGTACGTCACATAAATGCTCACATACCCAAGAGTCAGGCCACTGAAGAACATCAAAACAACCAGCAGGTGGGTCAGGCTGCTAAGATTGAAGTGGCTCAGGTGGATCTGGACTGGCAACATAAGGGTGAATTATTTCTAGCTTGGTGGGCCCATGACACCTCAGGCCATCAAGGAAGAGATGCAACATACAGATGGGCTTGTGATCGAGGGGTGGACTTGACCATGGACACTATTGCACAGGTTATCCATGAATGCGAAACATGCGCTGCAATCAAGCAGGCCAAGCGGTTAAAGCCCCTCTGGTATGGAGGACGATGGCTGAAATATAAATATGGGGAGGCCTGGCAGATCGATTATATCACACTCCCACAAACCCGCCAAGGCAAGCGCCATGTGCTTAAAATGGTGGAGGCAACCACCGGATGGCTGGAAACATATCCCGTGCCCCATGCCACTGCCCGGAACACTATCCTGGGCCTTGAAAAGCAAGTCCTATGGCGACATGGCACCCCAGAAAGAATTGAGTCAGACAACGGGACTCATTTCCGAAACAACCTCATAGACACCTGGGCCAAAGAGCACGGCATTGAGTGGGTGTATCACATCCCCTATCATGCACCAGCCTCCGGGAAAACTGAATGATACAATGGACTGTTAAAGACTACACTGAGAGCAATGGGTGGTGGGACGTTCAAACATTGGGATACGCATTTAGCAAAGGTCACCTGGTTAGTCAACACTAGGGGATCTGCCAATTGAGCAGGCCCTGCCCAGTCAAAACTTCTACGTACTGTAGAAGGGGATAAAGTCCCTGTACTGCACATAAAAAATATGCTGGGGAAGACAGTCTGGGTTATTCCTGCCCCGGGCAAAGGCAAACCCATTCATGGGATTGCTTTTGCTCAAGGACCCGGGTGCACTTGGTGGGTGATGTGGGAGGATGGGGAAGTCTGGTATGTACCTCAAGGGGATTTGATTTTGGGTGAGAATAGCCAATGATTTGAACTGTACGATGTTCATTACTATGTAATACTATATATATCATCACTTCTGTGGTGCCTATATGCCATATCAACAGCATCACAGTAAGAATCACCCAGATTAATGAAGAATGAACTTTAATAGAACCGGACAAGTGCAGCGGTGATGGGACCAAAACTGGCTTTAGCATGCAACAATCCAACACCACGCACCATCTCTCCTGCCCTGAAGGACTGTTATGACAGATGGAGCCCTAAGTCATGGACTAAATGAACTCAACGAACATTTTATAGGGATGGCCCATAGACTAAGGGAATGATATAGGTGTGTATATATAAGAATACAGAAAAAGTGGTGGTGATTAATTGGGATGTATTGGAAAGTGTGGGGAACTGGGCCTGACGTAGATGGTATAGAATAAGGGGTGGATACTGTCTTGGATTCAGCTGAGATAAAGTTAATTTTCTTCCTAGTAGCTGGTACAGTGCTGTGTTTTGGATTTAGCATGAGAATAATGTTGATAACACACTGATGTTTTAGTTGTTGCTAAGCACTGTTTATACTAAGTCAAGGACTTTTCAGCTTCCCATATTCTGCCAGCGAAGAGGTGCAGAAGAAGCTGGGAGGGGGCACAGCCAGGACAGCTGACCCAAACTCAGTACATAAACGGGGGGGAGTTAGCTGGAGAAAGGGTGACCGCTGCTCGGAAAACTGGCTGGGCATCGGCTAGCGGGTGGTGAGCAATTGCATTGTGCATCACTTGTTTTGTATATTCTTTTATCATTATTATTATTTTCCTTTCCTTTTCTGTCCTATTAAATGGTCTTTATCTCAAAATGCAAATTTGACTTTTTTTTTTCTGATTTTCTCCCCCATCCCACTGTGGGGGAGGGAGTGAGCGAACAGCTGTGTGGTGTTTAGCTGCCTGCCAGGTTAAACCACACCACCAGTTGAGCAGTAGCTGGCATAATGAGATTTCATGGAGGTAGATGTGGCGATGAAAAAAAGATTGGGCCAATGTGACACTCAGATGAACTAACACAAATTAGTTACTAGAATCTCAGGGAAATGTTTAATTATTTAATTTGTTTTGCTACAGTTAATAAAGCTGTGGCCAGTTTCTGCTGCACCTCATTGCCCTTACAGAACAGATACAGGGCCCTGGAACTTGAGGGCCAGGCAAATGAGGATGTAGATGAAGGTCCATCCAGGAGGTTGCCTAGGGTGAGGCAGTCAGCCCCATGCATTATGACTGCCTCTGCTAAGAAAAAAAGGAGGGTAATTGTCCTAGGCGATTTCCTTCTGAGGGGAACAGAGGCCCTATATGCCGACCAGACCCATCCCACAGGGAAGTCTGCTGCCTCCCTGGGGCCCAGGTCAGAGACATTAATAGGAAACTCCCTGGTCTGGTACGGTCTTCCGACTACTACCCACTGTTGGTTATACAGGCTGGCAGTGATGAGGTTGCAGAGAGAAGTCCTGCAGTGATCAAAAGGGACTTCAGGGCACTGGGGCGACTGGTTGAAGGATCGGGAGCACAGGTAGTGTTTTCCTCAATCCCTACAGTGGCAGGGAAGGATACTGAAAGGAGCAGGAAAACACACCTGATCAACGCGTGGCTCAGGGGCTGGTGCCATCGGAGAAATTTTGGCTTTTTTGATCATGGGGAGGTTTACACAGCACCGGGCCTGCTGGCGACAGACGGAGTCCAGCTGTCTCACAGGGGAAAAGGATAATTGCTCATGAAATGGCAGGGCTCATTGAGAGGGCTTTAAACTAGGTTTGAAAGGAGGAAGGGGATAAAACCAGGCTCACTAGAGATGAGCCTAGGGGTGGCGTGCCAATGCTGGGGGCAAAATCGATAGCCCAGCTCAAGTGCATCTACACCAATGCACGCAGCATGGGCGGCAAGCAGGAGGAGCTGGAAGCCATTGTGCAGCGGGATAACTATGACTTAGTCACCATCACAGAAACATGGTGGGGTGACTCTCATGATTGGAGTGCTGCAATGGATGGCTATAAACTCTTCAGAAGGGACAGGCGAGGAAGGAGAGGCGGTGGGGTGGCTCTGTACATTAGGGAGTGTTTCGATTGTCTAGAGCTCAACGATTGTGATGATGATACGGTTGAGTGTTTATGGGTAAGGATGAGGGGGAAGGCCAACGAGGCAGATATCCTGCTGGGAGTCTGTTATAGACCACCCAACCAGGATGAAGGGGCGGATGAAGCGTTCTACAAGTGGCTGGCAGAAGTCTCTCAATCGCTAGCCCTTGTTCTCGTGGGGGACTTCAACTTCCCGGACGTCTGCTGGAAATACAACACGGCAGAGAGGAAGCAGTCTAGGAGGTTCCTGGAGTGTGTGGAAGACAACTTCCTGACGCAGCAGGTAAGCGAGCCTACCAGGGGAGGTGCCTCGCTCGACCTGCTGTTTACAAACAGAGAAGGACTGGTGGGAGATGTGGTGGGCAGAGGCCGTCTTGGGCTTAGAGACCATGAAATGGTAGAATTCTCCATTCTTGGTGAAGTAAGGAGGGGGACCAGCAAAACTGCAACCATGGACTTCTGGAGGGCAGACTTTGGCCTGTTCAGGACGCTGGTTGAGAGAGTCCCTTGGGAGACAGTCCTGAAGGGCAAAGGGGTCCAGGAAGGCTGGACGATCTTCAGGAAGGAACTCTTAAAGGCACAGGAGCAGGCTGTCCCCATATGCGTAAGAAGAACAGGCGGGGAAGACGACCGGCCTGGCTGAACAGGGAGCTCTTGCTGGGACTCAGGAAAAAAAGGAGAGTTTACCACCTGTGGAAGAAGGGGCAGGCGACTCAAGAAGAGTACAGGGATCTCGTTAGGTCGTGCAGAGAAGAAATGAGAAAGGCAAAAGCCCAGCTAGAACGCAATCTGGCCGCTGTCATTAAAGACAACAAAAAATGTTTTTACAAATATATTAATAACAAGAAGAGAGCCAAGGAGAATCTCCATCCCTTATTGGATGCAGGGGGGAACATTGTCACTGAGGATGAGGAAAAGGCTGAGGTACTCAATGCCTTCTTTGCCTCAGTCTTTAACAGGCAGACCAGTTATCCTCAGGGTATTCACCCCCCTGAGCTGGAAGACAGGGACGGCGAGCAGGATGAACCCCCCGTAATCCAAGAGGAAGCAGTCAATGACCTGCTATGCCACCTGGATGCTCACAAGTCTATGGGGTCGGATGGGATCCACCTGAGAGTGCTGAGGGAGCTGGTGGAGGTGCTCGCCAAGCCGCTCTCCATCATTTATCAGCAGTCCTGGTTAACGGGGGAGGTCCCACACGACTGGAGGCTTGCCAATGTGACGCCCATCTGCAAGAAGGGCCGGAAGGAGGATCCAGGGAACTACAGGCCTGTCAGCCTGACCTCGGTGCTGGGGAAGATTATGGAGCGGTTCATCTTGAGGGCGCTCACAAGGCATGAGCGGGACAACCAGGGGATCCGGCCTAGCCAGCACGGATTCATGAAAGGCAGGTCCTGCCTGACCAACCTAATCTCCTTCTGTGACCAGGTGACCCGCCTAGTGGATGAGGGAAAGGCTGTGGATGTGGTCTACCTGGACTTCAGTAAGGCCTTTGACACCGTCTCCCACAGCATTCTCCTAGAGAAGCTGGCGGCTCACGGCTTAGACAGGTGTACTCTGCGCTGGGTCAAAAACTGGCTGGACGGCCGGGCCCAGAGAGTTGTGGTGAATGGAGTTACATCCAGTTGGCGGCCGGTCACGAGCGGTGTTCCCCAGGGCTCAGTTTTGGGGCCGGTCTTGTTCAATACCTTTATCAATGATCTGGATGAGGGGATCGAGTGCACCCTCAGTAAGTTTGCAGACGACACCAAGTTGGGCGGGAGTGTTGATCTGCTCGAGGGTAGGAAGGCTCTGCAGAGGGACCTGGACAGGCTGGATTGATGGGCCCAGGCCAACTGTATGAGATTCAACAAGGCCAAGTGCCAGGTCCTGCATTTCAGCCACAACAACCCCATGCAGCGCTACAGGCTTGGGGAAGAGTGGCTGGAAAGCTGCCTGTCAGAAAAGGACCTGGGGGTGTTGGTTGACAGCCGGCTGAACATGAGCCGGCAGTGTGCCCAGGCGGCCAAGAAGGCCAATGGCATCCTGGCCTGTATCAGAAATAGTGTGGCCAGCAGGAGTAGGGAAGTGATCGTGCCCCTGTACTCGGCACTGGTGAGGCCACACCTCGAATACTGTGTTCAGTTTTGGGCCCCTCACTACAAGTAGGACGTTGAGGTGCTGGAGCGTGTCCAGAGAAGGGCAACGAGGCTGGTGAGGGGTCTGGAGAACAAGTCTGATGAGGAGCGGCTGAGGGAACTGGGGTTGTTTAGCCTGGAGAAAAGGAGGCTGAGGGGAGACCTCATCACTCTCTACAACTACCTGAAAGGAGGTTGTAGCGAGGTGGGTGTCGGTCTCTTCTCCCAGGTAACAAGTGATAGGACGAGAGGAAATGGCCTCAAGTTGCGCCAGGGGAGGTTTAGATTGGACGTGAGGAAAAATTTCTTTACTGAAAGAGTGGTTAAACATTGGAACAGGCTGCCCAGGGAAGTGGTGGAGTCCCCATCCCTGGAGGTATTTAAAAGACGTGTAGATGCGGCGCTTAGGGACATAGTTTAGTGGGCACGGTGGTGTTGGGTCGACGGTTGGACTCGATGATCTTAGAGGTCTTTTCCAACCTTAATGATTCTATGATTCTATGATTAAAGTATGTGTTGTTTTTTCATTCGTGGGTGACCTTCCTATAATCTTGGTTATATTATGGTAAGGATATATTTCCCTCATGCCTTACCACCCATTACTGCTTCATAATTAAATTCTTCTACTACAAGCTAAAAAAAATATAGTTGAGTGTCATTCTGAAATATATGCATTTAATTTGTTTATTTACGTTTTATTTATGTACTATCAAATATGGTCCCTAACATTATTTCGTAGCAATAATCTTTCCCAAATGCACATATATCACAGATGGGGTTGGTTTGAACTATATCATCTGGATCCTGGTCTGTTTCCAAATTTTGCAACTGAAATGCTGAAATGACGTTTAGTTTCAGACCATTATCGAAACATGTCAAGTCTACAAAGCTCCCATATGTTAGAAATAGTAAATAGAAGTTAATTCTCAACTGTGTCCGTTTCTGCTCCTCAAGATGTCCCGTCATGTGCCTTGAAAAAAAAAGAATCTGTCTTCACCTAACTCGATGTCTGAGTACTGAACAAAGGTTAAAGCTGAAGTTCCAGTTTAGGACTACCACTACTGTGGACCTAAAATGTCCACATATTAGGGTTCACCTTTTCTCCTGGTGATCAGGAGAGGAAGAGCTAGAGGATTGTACAGATTTATTTGGTCTGAGGGAAAAAGGATGACACACGAAAATAGTTGATATTCTTTTCTCCTGGGGAAAATGGAACTATAGAATAATCAGAGAAATAAACTGCCAGTGCTGTAATGAGATTGTTCAAACATCAAGCATATAAAGCAACTTTGCAGTTGAGACTGTACTGGTTACATGTACGTGAGATAGAAAGAGATTAGACTTAGGAACTGTAACAGCAGAAATATGTAAGGGTAACCTTGATAAAGATGAAGAAGAATCCTAATCCGAAGTCCCAAGAAACCAGTGCAAATCTTTCAGTTTACTTCTATGGATTTTGGAACCTTCTTGCTTTTACTACATTCATCTATTCATATAGCCTTCCTGAGCTTCACTTTTTATTTTCACCTGATCTCACAGTAGTTTCTAAATCTTAACTAAAATTTCTGCAAGTTATATAAATTTATAGCAGATTTAGAAATCCTGGCTAGAAGGTGACATACCACATTTCATGTTTCTATGCAATTATTGAAACGAAAAAGAATAGTAACTGGAGCCTGAAGGAAGTGGTAATACCATGAACTTGTAGTATCACTATGAATGTGATAAAAAAGTTTACAAATGTTAAAAGCAGCAGAATACCAAGTGCTTAATACCAAACCACATGCTTTAAAGTTTGCATTTCTTTTTTAGGATATACAAAGCCCTAAAAGATGCTTGTTTATGTACTGTACAAATATTGATATATGAACCTGTATGTACATGAAAGCATATTATGAATCTGTATATAAGCAAGTTGTTTAAAACTATGTGAATCAAGATTTTTTTTTTCTCGGAAGGAACATGGCTGGATTACCCACTCTTTTACATGTGCATGCTCTGCTTGTCAAATTTAAACTTGGCATAATATAAGACTTTCATTTTACAGTATCACTACTTTTAACCAGTATTGGCCCGAAG
The DNA here is from genome assembly GCF_965638725.1 of Aptenodytes patagonicus. Lineage (NCBI taxonomy): Eukaryota > Metazoa > Chordata > Aves > Sphenisciformes > Spheniscidae > Aptenodytes > Aptenodytes patagonicus. The sequence continues at coordinate 39,321,712 of NC_134952.1, forward strand.
CCAGAAGATTTTACAGCAACAATACCAAACCTTACCAGATGCTTGCATGTGCCTGTAGAAGGCATACAGTTTGTACGATGAATAAAGGACGCTTTCACTTTTCTTGTCTATGCTACATTCAATATCAATCAGCAGCTTCTAGATTTCTAGTCAAGCTATCTCACAGCATATGCAATAAAGTACTTATTCATTTATGGAACCAAATAAATTGTACAACTGTGTCTGAAATTAGGGTCAGTGTTCAAGGGGCAGAAAAGAAGATATAGCAGTGTGTGTGGTTTTTCAGCATCAAAACAAGTTCTGAAAAACCATTGGGTTGTTGACAATTTGCTGCTTGTGCTTTCCAGGTTCTGTTCCAGAAGCTTACGTCCATATTCAGTAAGTTCAGTGAACTGTGCAGTGCAGTGACTCCCGTGGCAATTAACAGGGAGTTATCACGAAATGTAATGGATTCATGATTCCACCTCATACTTTTAAAGGAGTATAAGGCAGAAAGAATGCCATTTAAAAATGTGTCACTAGCAGTACTAATAGGACTATATAATATTTTCCAGGTTCCACTACAGCCTCACAATGTTTAGCAGTGGAAGGTTCAGATTAGGTAAGCATCATTTCTTTGAGCACAACAGAGTGTTCTTCATCTGTGGAAGGAAGTAAGATATGGGATGAGGATCTCAAATGTGGAGCAGGAGAAAAGAGACACTGACAGTTTAAGGCAAACATGCAGCCTTTTTGCCTTTTAAATAATACATGAGAAAATAATGCAATCTGTATTTGTGAAAAATGCTGCAAATACCTTTAAAAAGAGAGTAATGAAATATAGTAATTTGGTGGGTAGTTATGAATTTTGAATGCAGCTACAGATTTCCAATTTATCTAGAATAATTACTGCATGTCTAGAATAAACCCACATGTCAAGAATACACATATATATTTACGCAGACGGACATAACTATTTTAAAATATGAATGAGACAGAATTATTGCAGCCCATGAAACACATTAAATCCAGTATCTTCTTATAGTGCTTCAAAGTGAAAATTCTCACATTATGTTATCTATTTATGCTATTAGATACAATGGCTTTTAAGAGCCATAACAACCCCCCTCCCCCAAAACATCTATAATGGCACTGCAATGAAGACTAAAAAAAATTCATATTTAAGAAATATACATACATATATGTTAAGTTTTAGCTCTTAAACCTTTACCGACATTTAGTTAATGTCAGTCTGCTGATCATATTCTTTTAACTTTTCTAAAATGAAAATAAAGACAACACCGAAACCAGCTGTATTATCTACTTTCAGGGCTAACTCCTTCACAATTTCCAATTAAGTGAAATAAAGAAAACCTGTATTTCAGGTATTTTCAGCATTTTGCAAGTAATACATTCTAAATGATAAGCCTTGTATAGTATAAGTTGTATAAATCAATTTCTCATTCCATCTGTAAATGTAATTTTGAATTGCATATGTAACATCATGTTTCTGGACAAAAGTTAAAAAGTATTAACTTTAGGAATTATTCTCATGTCTGTTCCATTTATTCAGAGATTGGTCATCACCATCTGCGGTGGTGGAGACAGTCCTATGCCATGCCTGTCCCCAGGAATGGGGAGTAGTATTCAGTGGCTCAGGAATTCAGGTACCTTTGCTAACCAGTTGTCTACTGTCCTACTCAGCACTGGTGAGACCACATCTGGAATACTGTGTCCAGTTCTAGACTCCTCAGTACAAGAGAGACATGGACATACTGGAGGGAGTCCACTGAAGGGACACAAAGATGATGAAGGGACTGGAGCATCTCTCCTATGAGGAAAGGCTGAGAGAGCTGGGACTGTTCAGCCTGGAGAAGAGAAGGCTCAGGGGGGATCTCACCAATGTGTAGAAATATCTGAAGGGAGGGACTAAAGAAGATGGAGCCAGTCTCTTTTCAGTGGTGTTCAGTGATCGGACCAGAGGCAATGGGCACAAACTAAAACACAGGAGGTTTCGTCTGAACATCAGGAAACACTTTTTACTGTGAGGGTGACTGAGCACTGGCACAGGCTTCCCAGGGAGGCTGTGGAGTCTCCTTCCTTGGATATTCAACAGCTGTCTGGACATGGTCCTGGGCAAGTGGCTCTAGGTGACCCTACCTGAGCAGTGGATTTGGACCAAAAGACCTACAGAGGTCCTATCTAACCTCAACTATTCCGTGATTCTGTGATTCCATGATTCTGTCTCTAACCACAGTCTGGAAGCTGCAGTTTAGTGCAGGTATTAGTAGTCAGAGATGTGATTATCTCTTTTGACAAAATTAACCTTTTTTTTTCTGTTCAGTATTCTTTAATGTAATAGTAATGTACTGATTGTATGTACAGATGTACATGTAATAGTAATGTACTGATATGTACAGATAATATGCTGTAATACCAGTCTGTAAACACAGTACACTGGTATTCTTTTGATAAACAGATGGCAATAGCAAATTTAACTTTTCATAATTTCAGTTCATTGAATGACAATACATTTTTTTCATGTAAATTCCTAGTTATGGAAGTTTTCACATAAGAAAAGCGTTATTTTCTAGAAATAACTGATATTTTTTAAATAACCCACAGTCAATATGACTTCAATTTCAGTTGACCAGCTTCAGAAAAATAATACACGGGACAGTTTTCTGTTGTTCCTAGAAACTGTTAGTGATCAGTCTCAACTGTGCTTTTGACATTTTTACCCTCTGCTTACTAACATACACTCCAAGGCTGCAATAACTAGATTAGAGTAATAACCCACCAAGTGTTGCTTCAGGCTACAGTTTTAGCTGACACAAATCATCTTTCAGTGGACCCAGTTTATGATTTCTAACATAAAATGACTTAGCTGCAGAGCCAGGACTTTCATATTACAAACTATCATTAATTTGCAGTACTGGTCTACAAGTTTTTAAGCATTTATGATAAGATTGAGCTTATCTAGTTAAAATGTTTTAGCTAAAATTGTGAAATCACATCAGAATTACTACAACTCTAAGAATAACAGTTCAGTAAAACTTATTTGTTACTTTGTGCTTGGTCCACTGGATTTAGAGAGTAGTTTTAATTACATTATTGGTTTCAAAAAATATATTTCTCCTTAATACAATCAAATTTAAAAAGTCAGAAATATACAGGACTTTTCAGATTGAGTGGTGAAATGGATAACTGTTGGCGGTACTAAAAAATGCAACATAACAAGTTCTTTTCTCTATAAACTTAGCAGAAAATAAGCCTAATAGGTTACAGTGATCATTACATATGTCTTGTTGACTATAAGAGTTGAGAAAATTATTTCCTTATTAAAATTACTGTTAATTTAAAAATAGCTTTAAAATAAAAAAAAAAATTACAAATACTACATCCAGAACACGGCAAAATTTTCTAAACAGAATAATCTGAAAAATTCACTTCTTAGAATCAATGGACAAAAATCCCTTTGTAAATAATACTGGAAAACTGAATAAATGTATTGCGACAATTGAAAGTCTGTACCAGGAAAAATAATCTCATATCAGGAAGTCCTAAATTTTATCCCACAATGTTATGTTTAATATCTTATATATCATCATATGTCCTTTAAAGCTAAAAGACAATTCAGGACAGTACTAGTACCAACTCATAATGTCATAATTTTATTAAATTTTTAATAATTTAAAGTATTTTAAAGAGCAAGCTAGGTAACATTTCTGAAAGTATACTGGAGTACAGTAGACTTGATTTGTCCAGCCTTTCAGTAAAATATATTGAATTACTTTTTTCATGACAGATTATTGACCAAGTAAACTCCAGCAGCTTCAAGGGAACCATTACGGACACATCATGTTCATTCCGTAATGACCCGAGTTTCTTTCACAATTATTCTCAGACAACCTGACAGAGTTACCATGAAAGGTGCAAGATAATCATTCAGGTTGTCAATGTTTTTAGGCAGACTTCCAGTGTCCATGCCATTCAAGCCCTCACAGTCAATCATGGAAATTAGCTGGAGACAGTTCGTGAAAGGAGTGCTGACCATTGGTCTCCTTATCTGGATGACCAGGGAACAAGAATTGTGGTGTGCACCTTTGAAGATACAGATTAAGTATTTTGGACATTGTGCATCAGATGATTTTGAATTACTTCTCTGATCTTTTTATTCTGATCTGTAAAATAATCAGAACCCTTTTTGTGAATTAAAAAAAAGCCCATGTATTTTGCATCTAGATTGACATATAAATAAATACCTCACAGGAATAAGGTTTGAGGAATCTTGCTCTTAAGAGTTGTTGTCCAAGTATTGGAGTTTAAAACAAACACAAAACCAACCAACCAACCAACCAAACAAACAAACTTTCTCAGGGCAACTTAAAATATTCCCAAATCCTACATACGAAGTTCTGAAATCACACATAGATGCAAACAATACCGCTTCTACCTATATTTCTTATTACTCTAAATAGTAAGTTCTGCCTAGGAAACAGAGATCCATAACTTACTGGCATAAAACCAAAGAATGGAATATGAACTGGGGATTCAAAAACAGCATGAATAAACTAGCTTTTTAGGCCATTTCCAAGTTCACAATTTTTGGTTACTGTTGTGGATTCTGCATTAGCAGAAAAGAGAATTCTTGCAACAGCTATTATCCTTCCCATCATATTAAGTGCAAATATCAAAGTTAAATTGAGGGGTAATACCCTTATCAATGTTACTTGCTGCTACTGTAAAAGATTATGGCAAAATTTCTAAAACCTCTAAATATCTTTTTGCTTGAAGACATCACAATTCAAATGTAAAGGAGAAACCTATTTCCTTGAGATGTTTCTGGTTTAGTTTACCTTGAATACTGATCAAAAAGTTCTACTGTGAAAACTGATAGCACTTATTATGTACCAATCAACGATCTGACTACCTAATTTCTGAGGATTAGAGCATGATTAAATTGTTACTTTGGAAACAGAGGAAATATATGGATATATTTTCCTTCCATTCCTAGCTAATATTCTCTCACACCAGTGAATATATAGGCTTCTGTTGGGGGAAGGGGGAGGAGTAGATCTAGTGTACTTAGTATAGCTAGAGTATGAAATAACTTTATGATTTTTCCCAGTGAAATCCATACCAATTTGGAGCATTAGTGTATTTCGACACAGATGTCTCACTAGCTCTCTTATTTATTTTTAAACCTCCATTGATTGTAGTATCTAACTGGAAGCTTGAAAATAATTGTTTTCCCAATACCCTTTTTGTCTTCTTCCACTTAGCAAATATTAGACTCTCCCCAACCCTTGTGTTTTGAGTAAGCTGACATTAGAATTGATGTTTTTGATTAAAAAAAAATTCAAGCTAGGTATAGCACCTATCTTGTCAAATATCTTAGCACATGGAGATCAAACATAGCAGACTAGCTGTGGGAATAGCATTTGTTAATTAACTGTTGCTGCAAAGCCAACACGAGGAGCGCCAAGCATTGTGTATTTTATTAGTGTCTGAAAAACTTATGGCTTTGTTTGTCTGTTATTTTGAAGAAAATTACTGGAGATGGAGTGACAGATTAAAAACATATATTTAGAATTTGGCAGACTTTCACCATAAGAAAAGAACAACTTTAACTTACAATACCATCCATCATTTTAAAATGTGATACACTTGTAAGGCAATGCAAAAAAAGGTTTTGGCTTTCTCCAAAATCACCACATTTGATTTTATCATTGACTGTGTGAATTTATATTTTTTCAGATACATACCCACTTTATATACATACTCATTTCTAACAGTCATAACTATCTATATATGAATGTGTTACACTCAAATCTCCTAATTTTCCTAAGTCCATGCTTTGGTCTCTACTTTGGTCTTACAGATCTATGCTCAAAATGCATTTTTACTAGTAAGGACTCCCTTCAGCAGTTCAATCCCCCTGAGACCAGTGGGAAAGTCTGGAGTAATGAAGACTCACTCCCAGTAGAGAAGTATCATATTAGGGAACACTTAAACTAACTGGGCATACACAAGTCCATGGAACCTAATCATATGCTCCCATCAGTGCTGAGAGAGCTGGCTGATGTCACTGCAAAACCACTTCCAATTATCTTTGAAAGGTCGTGGCAATTGGAGGATGTTGCCAAGACCTGGGAGAAAGGAAATGTCACTCCTGTCTTTAAAAAGGACAAGAAGGAGGATCCAGGGAAGTACGGGCTAGTCAGCCTCACCTCAGTTCATGGGATGGTGTTGGAGCAAATAACCCTCAAAACCATATCCAAACACATTAAGGACAAGAAGGTAATAAATCCAAGCCACCACGGATTTAAGAAGGAGAAATCATGCTTGACCAACATGATAGTTTGCTATAATGACATTACTGGCTCAGCGGATGAGGGCAGAGCAGAGAATATCTTAACTTTAGCAAGGCTTTAGCAAGGCTTTCCACACTGTCTCCTATAACGAGTGACAAATCAAGAACAGGAACACAGAAAATTCCATTTAAACGTAAGAAAAATCTTTTTTACTGGAACAGTGATCAAACACTGGAACAGGTTGCCAAGAGAGGTTGTGGAGTCTCCGTCCTTGGGAATATCTAAAACCTGACTGGACATGACCCTGAGCAACCTGCTCTAGTTGATCCTGCTTTGAGGAAGGAGATTAGAGTAGATAATCTCAAGAGGTCCCTTCTAACCTCAACTGTTCTGTGACTTTTTGATTCTGTGAATTGGTAGAAAATCTGGACGTGATATCGTATGTCTCATTAAAAGTATGGTACGTGTCATACCTGTATTATGGTGGACATGAGGGGCCCCTACAACTACATGGGTTAAAATGGCACTGAGGAGAATGATTCAAAAAGTTATGATATTTAAAGAGACATTTAGCTCTGTCAAAAAACAACCCACTTTGCATATACACAGAAAGTAATTTTAAAACATTTCCAGGGCAAAAAACATTGTTTAAAATTATAAATTCTACTTCTGTTAGAAATCCATTGAACACATTGAAAAATAAAACTTAAAAATTGAGACTTTACTTTTCAGACATGGAAGTGAGAAACTAATCAGAAAGTGAGAAAGTAAAGGAAAAAAACCCCAATAAATCTGAGTGTGAGAAACCATTATTTTTAAAAAATAGAGACATATAGAATGTACAAGTCTGTTAATCAGCTTTTAAGTTAGGAATATAGTTTCAGATGGCTGAAATATTTTTCTTTACTATTAGACATTTGCCCAAAAGCATAAAGAAAAAAATTTACAGCTCAAACACAGAAATGAATTAAGATGCCCTGAAAAATTAATATCCCAAACTTACACTATTCTTCTCGGTATTTGTCTCCTTATACTGAATTTTTGACTTAATTAAAAAAAATTAAGGAAAAGATTGTTTAAAATAAATATTTTACTTAACATTAATCCATTTTCAGTTTGGTTTTCATGTTGCCAGGAAAATCAAACATTGTTTGCTCCTTGTGTGCCTAAAATAATTTCTCTAGTTTTTTACTTTATTCAGCAATAAAAAGGCAATTACTCACCCCGATCTCACTAAAGCCTATACAGAATATTTGTGATCATCAAGAGGCCTGGAATCATATCACTTGCTGCCCTATGTTTTAAACTGTCACTGGGCATAAACAGAGTGAATCAGGTCATTGAGAATCTCTAATTGCATTTGCAACCTCTGCAGGAAGTAGAGATTGTGAATATCAACCTTGTGCCCCAAGACAACAACAGAATGAGGAGCATTACGGTAATGAGGTATAAATTCAGACTTCTTTCTAGCAACTTCTGGTCTCTATACTGTGGTAATTCAGCAAATTTTTAAGTCCAATATTCTGGGCAAATTCCAGATCCTTTGTTTCATTAAAGTATTAAACAAACCTCATAGCTTTAGATAACAAATTTCTATTCACTTCATGTCCTCAGTCATTGAAAAATACTTTTGAGAAGCACTAGGTGATAAAACCCATTGTATTCTATGGTGTAATGACGCTATATAACATAATATTATTTTACATCTAAGGAAAATAAATCTTTGCCATTCAGTATCAGGAAGGAAATGGTTTCAAATATAGTTTACCATAATTTCTCATGACACTATAAAAGAGGCAGCATAAAGGAATTAATAGTCATTGTGATATACTAGTGACTATTGAAAATAATAAATATAGAAGTTACATAGAGAGTTGTTGAATTTCTTACTGGCCATGGCTGACATGCCTTCATGGATCCCCAGTATCTTCCAGTTCTTTTTTCCTACCCGTAGGAGACTATTATGGTATATTCTGTGGAATTCTTGGAGTGGAATTATTATATTTCTACATCATATATTTAAAAAGTAGAGTGAAAATACAGAATGCAGACATTTAAAAATTACATATTTTGCTTAGTTTTGTCTATAAGTCAAGTCCATTTGTCTATTTCCGACTTGTCTATTACAACTTGAAAATATTAGAATATCGAATAACTTTCATGTATTATTCCTGAAAATGTTTAAGTTAAACTTACGTTGGTTAAGAAGAACATTTCAACAGCCCACTATTACAAACCTGAAAATAAAATGTCAAGAAGTACACTCTTTTTATTTTTAACTTTCTCCTGTTATTCTTATTGTTATAGTAAAGGCATTTTAATCTTTTTTATCAATTCTTTGAGAAAATTCAAACAAAAAGAAGCAAGGATAAAGCTCTCCAGTATTTTAGAACAACATGCAAAGTACATTTATGCCAGGCTTCCCATTCCCTCCCATTGAACTGGACAGATAAAATAGTGATTTTTTTTTCCTACCTTTATCTTCAACTGCATTATAGCAACTTTCCTGAATGAAAAAAACCCAGTCATCAGATGCGGGGAGTCATCCCCATCTGTAGGTAGTTTCCTTATACTCCAACCAGTGATTTAATAATTTTAAACATCATATTAACTCAATATGATCCTTAAAAGGGCAGAAAAAATGTATGGCAGGTCAGGAATTAAAAAGCAAAGGCAGGAGGACATTTCCTTCATGTATATACTCAAGCCTTTTACAAACATGTGTTTACAGGAAAAACAATACCATTAGCGAATCAATTTTATGTCTTAGAATACCACTTTTTATTTTGACCAAATGCTTCCTACTAAAATAAAGCAATCGGGATGAAGAGACTGTAAAAAGAAGGAAGTAAAGGCCAAAGCCAAACAAGAATCCTACAGAGCTTTAACAGTATTTGGTGGTAAGTGTGCCCTGAAAAATCACAATTCAGTTTTCAATTGACCCAAAAGGTGTCCTCTGTTTAACGTTATGGTTCCTCAAACACATCATTCCACAGCAATGCCGAATTTTCTAAGTCACTGAGGAGGCTGGGGTTTAATACATGTAAAAGTGTTGTGAAAGTTCAGAAAACAATTGTATCTCTCCTGAATCAGTATAAGAGGCATTTTTAAGGCTTATCTCGCATACCTGTACTTCTGAAGTTGTGTCATTGCTCAATTTATGGTAGGCCAGAAAGAGAACACAAGACAGGGCATGATTCTTTAACCCGATCTTGAGGGCACTCAGCTAGCCAGAGCAAGGGCTTGGCCCTTGTTCCATCTTCAGGACTTCCAACATCTACTGTAATGGATTCCAATTCCTATTGTAAAACTTAAAAAATGCTACACTTCAGAGTTGGTTACGAATCATTTTGTGTGATACTTTATATTGAAAAATAAGTTATGCCCTGAAATACTTTTTCAAAGACTGCGTAACAGACAAGCTGTCAGAAAACTCTGGCAAAAGCAAGACAGTGGAGATAGAGTTAAAAGTAAAATCTGTGCTGCAGATGATGGCGGTAAATGATGCTGGTAAAGACTCACGAATTATAGGATTTTGATAAATGTCAGAGAATCAATATTCTACACTGAATTTTAAGAGACAAGTTTACTTTTTTAAAATTCACACAAACCAAAGTGATTTTTCTCTATCAACATCACTTTCATTATGTACACGTCAGACTTCTTTAAAAACACTTTATAAACAGCATTCAGCCGTAGATGTTCTTTTCTACAGATGAACAGTCAAAGTGTTAAAGCTCCTGTAAGCAGAGTGAAAAAAACGTCCCCTCACCACAATTAGCTGAATTTCCAGTGTAACTGAAATGTGGTCCATTAAAGGGATATTATAGACATGAGCGGAGGGGAGGAAGGAAGAGAAAGGAAGGAATAAAATGAAACAAAACCCAACTAACCTGATAAGAAGGTAAATTTAATTAAAATTTGAGAAAAATAGAATTGATTCCTGAAGCCAAAAAATGCAGTATACATTCCTATATTAAAATGCAATTCTTTTTTCCAACTATTTTTTTCTCCAGACTTCCTATGTAAAGCTGGGACTAGTAAATACTGCTTATATTTTAAAAATAGGGTATTGGTAAAAAACAGTGATTTATTTAATGCTCACAAGCAATTGGTTGTCTGAATGATTAAAGCCCAGACCACTATGCTGTGTTACTTGTCCATATCACAACAGTGCTGCTATTATTAGTAGAATACATTCAGCAACTTTTACTGATTTCAGTGGGAGATGCTAAGTGCCTAACACTTCTAAATCATAGAATCATAGAATCATAGAATCATAGAATAGTTTGGGTTGGAAGGGACCTCTAAAGGTCATCTAGTCCAACCTCCCTGCCCTGGGCAGGGACTTCTTCAACTAGATCAGGTTGCTCAGAGCCCCGTCCAACCTGACCTGGAATGTTGCCAGGGATGGGGCATCCACCACCTCTCCGGGAAACCTGTGCCAGTGTTTCACCACCCTCAGCGTAAAAAATTGCTTCCTTATACCTACTCTAAATCTACCCCCCTTCAGTTTAAAGCCATTCCCCCTTGTCCCGTTGCAACAGGCCCTGCTAAAAAGTCTGCCACCATCTTTTTTATAAGCCCCCTTTAAGTACTGATAGGCTGCAATAAGGTTTCCCCGAAGCCTTCTCTTCTCTAGGCTGAACAACCCCAACTCTCTCAGCCTTTCCTCATAGGAGAGGTGTTCCATCCCCCTGACCATTTCCGTGGCCCTCTTCTGGACCCGCTCTAACGTGTCCGTGTCTTTCTTATGCTGAGGGCTCCAGAGCTGGACGCAGTACTCCAGGTGGGGTCTCACCAGAGCAGAGTAGAGGGGCAGAATCACCTCCCTCGACCTGCTGGCCACGCTTCTTTTGATGCAGCCCAGGATACAATTGGCCTCCTGGGCTGCGAGCACACATTGCTGGCTCATGTCCAGCTTTTCATCCACCAGTACCCCCAAGTCCTTCTCGGCAGGGATGCTCTCAATCCCTTCATCCCCCAGCCTGGATTGATACTGGGGATTGCCCTGACCCAGGTGCAGGACCTTGCACTTGGCCTTGTTAAACCTCATGAGGTTCACACAGGCCCACTTCTCAAGCTTGTCCAGGTCCCTCTGGATGGCATCCCGTCCCTCAGGTGTGTCGACCGCACCACTCAGCTTGGTGTCATCTGCAAACTTGCTGAGGGTGCACTCGATCCCACTGTCTATGTCATTGATGAAGATATTAAACAGTACCGGTCCCAATATGGACCCCTGCGGGACGCCACTCATCACCAATCTCCATCTGGACATTGAGCCATTGACCACTACCCTCTGGATGCGACCATCTAACCAATTCCTCACCCACCGGACAGTCTGCCCATCAAATCCCTTCCTCTCCAGTTTAGAGAGAAGGATGTTGTGGGGGACCGTGTCAAAGGCCTTACAGAGGTCCAGATAGATGACATCTGTAGCCCTTCCCGTGTCCACTGATGTCGTCACTCCATCATAGAAGGCCACTAGGTTAGTCAGGCAGGACTTGCCCTTGGTGAAGCCATGCTGGCTGTCTCGAATCACCTCCCTGTCCTCCATGTGCCTTAGCATAGCTTCCAGGAGGATCTCTTCCATGACCTTCCCAGGCACAGAGGTGAGACTGACTGGCCTGTAGTTCCCCGGGTCTTCCTTTTTTCCCTTTTTAAACATGGGGGTTATGTTTCCCCTTTTCCAGTCAGTGGGAACTTCACCGGACTGCCACGACTTCTCAAATACGATGGATAGTGGCTTAGCAACTTCATCCGCCAGTTCCTTCAGGACCCACGGATGGATCTCATCGGGTCCCATGGACTTGTGCACCTTCAGGTGCCTTAGATGGTCTCGAACCTGATGTTCTCCCACAGTGGGCGGCTCTTCATTCTCCCACTCCCTGCCTTTGCCTTCTGCGGCTTGGGCAGTGAGGCTCGGGCACTTGCTGGTGAAGACCGAGGCAAAAAATCATTGAGTACCTCCGCCTTCTCTGTGTCCCGGGTAACCAGGTCTCCCATTCCGTCCCGGAGAGGGCCCACATTTTCCCTCATCTTCCTTTTATCCCCAACGTACCTGTAGAATCTTTTCTTGTTGCCCTTGATGTCCCTGGCCAGATCTAATTCTACCAGGGCTTTAGCTTTCCTAACCTGATCGTTGGCTGCTCGGACAATTTCCCTGTATTCCTCTCAGGCTACCTTCCTTGCTTCCACCCTCTGGAGGCTTCCTTTTTGTGTTTGAGTTTGTCCCGGAGCTCCTTGTTCATCCATGCAGGCCTCCCGGCGTTTTTGCCTGGCTTCCTCTTTGTTGGGATGCATCGCTCCTGAGCTTGAAGGAGGCGATCCTTGAATATTACCCAGCTTTCTTGGGGCCCTCTTCCCTCCAGGGCTTTGTCCCATGGCACTCTACCAAGCAGATCCCTGAAGAGGCCAAGGTCTGCTCTCTTGAAGTCCAGGGTAGTGAGCTTGCTCTGCGCCCTCCTTGGTGCCCTAAGGATCTTGAACCCCACCATTTCGTGGTCACTGCAGCCCAGGCTGCCCCTGAGCTTCACATTCCCCACTAGCCCCTCCGTGTTGGTGAGAACAAGGTCCAGCATAGCACCTCTCCTCATTGGCTCCTCTACCACTTGGAGAAGGACATTATCATTGGTGCATTCCAGGAACCTCCCGGATTGCTTATGCCCTGCCGTGTTGTCCCTCCAACAGATGTCGGGCTGGTTGAAGTCCCCCATGAGGACCAGGGCTTGTGAGCATGAGGCTGCTCCTATCTGTCTATAGAGGGCCTCATCCACGCTGTCTTCCTGGTCAGGTGGCCTGTAGCAGACCCCCACCGTAATGTCACCTGTCCCTGCCTTCCCGTTAATTCTGACCCACAAGCTCCCAGTTGGCTCCTCATCCATCCCCAGGCAGAGCTCTATGCACTTCAGCTGGTCATTGACATGGAGGGCAATGCCCCCTCCTCGTTTCCCCTGCCTGTCCTTCCTAAAGGGCCTGTATCCCTCCATCCCAACACTCCAATCATAGGAGCCATCCCACCACGTCTCTGTGATGCCAGTAAGGTCATAGCCCTGCAGGCGTGCGCACGTCTCTAACTCCTCTTGTTTATTCCCCATGCTACGTGCGTTTGCACAGAGGCATTGAAGTTGGGCCCCCGATGAAGCTGTCTTACTGGCTGGAGTTCCTTTGTGCTGCTCTTCAGGCGCTCTCCTGCTGACCTGTGTTCCTTCTCCAGGCTCTGGGCATCTATTGCTGGCCCTGGCATCAAACTGGTAGGAGTGCGATGGATTGAGGTTCCCCTCCCCTGGCAATTTTAGTTTAAAGCCCTCTTTACCAGCTCGGCAAGCCTATGACTGAAGATGCTCTTCCCCTTCTCTGACAGATTGACCCCGTCAGCCCCCAGTAGACCAAGTTTCTCAAAGCGAGTGCATTTCTCAAATGCAAGTGCAGTTATTCTGGCATACAAATATAAATGTAGGAATTTAGTCTTATGCATCCATTTTTTAAAATGAATCCTGCATAATCCAAATCTCACTGTGCAATTACCACAGTGCAAAAAATAGCATATATTCCCCTCCCAGCAGTGCTTCCATAATAAACTGCCATGCACTTTTAACTGGAAAAATTATCCCAGTGTTAACACGGAACTTAAATGTCTTGTGATGGCATGAATTTTCCAAACAAGCATGACCAGATTTTATTTAATTGCATTTCTCAGGGGCATGTTTCAACAAAGTGATAATTCAGAAATATGTAAAAAAATGTCAGTGAAAGTCAGCATCACATGACTAAAGGGTCAGAGGAGATGCCAGTTTTACGAAGCTGTTTAGCTTATCAAATTTAGCCACAGCAGAACTGCATGATCGTGCAATAAGGAAATTCTATTATTATGCTTTGAAAAAGTTTTTAAACCCCTAATGCAAAAACAGATTATAATGTAATAAGATCACACACACACACAAAAAAAAAAAAAAAGAAAAAAAAGGTTATGGTCAATATATTAAATACTCATCAACCAAAGCATGAAGAAAGAGAGTGTAGTCTTGTTGTCCCACTAATACAGCGCTCCAACAACAGGCTGCAAGCTTTGCAATATGCTGACCGCACAGGCCTTGTCAGGCTTTGCCTAGACTTTTCCTGGCCTGCCTATACCCTCATTTTAGCTTGTTTAGCTGTAACCAAAATTATCAGTGATCAAGTGGCTGTTACCTACTTTGATTTAGCTTTTGCTTCACTTTGCACTGTTGTTAGGTGTGATGCCTATTGTTATAAATGTTCTGTAACTAAGAGATAGCAATACCAAGTACTTGTTCTGTGTAGAGCTGTCTATGGCCCTCCATTAAAATGCCAGCTTGGGGAGTATCACATGGGATGACAGCAGAAGCCTTGAAGTAGAAGCACAGATTGATACCAGAGGGTTACAGACAACTCAGTCACAGTCAGTTATTGGTTTTTAAGGAAATAAAACCTTGGCAGAGGGGCAAAACCAGTTTCAAGGGTAACAAGGAGAACAAAGACCAAGAACCCAAGTATGCAAAACACACCACATACATATAGTGAATATTGCAAACTAATGCCAACAGAGCAAGATGCAGAGCATGCTAACAAAAACATAATGCCTCCAAGCTGACCCTGAAGAGAAGAAGAAACCATAATCATAAACATTATAAATCCTTGAGAGAAGGAACCTCCCCACTACAAACAGCAGCCTTCTAATGCTGGAAGACTTGGGATGGTCACAGCTCATCATAACCCCTTCCTCTCAGAGTGAAGCCACTGGCCTCAGGAGCCAGGGTGGCCCTGGAAGGGTGAACATAGCACCAGAGAAAGAGGTAGATACTAGAAAGGTTTTGTTTATTAGTCTTAAGCAAATCTAATTTGAACTAAAAGCATTACTGTCATCATAAATGGACTAATAATAAATCTTTGAACAAATTTTTATGACTCGAACAGGTAATAGTCTCTGCTTTGCACAGAGGGCATGCTCCTTTGGCCTCACACAAACCACAGTGCGTTTAGTGCAGGAGTCTGATGGAGAACTCACAAAACCTAGTCTTGGGAGACAATCAACTGGTGGTGATGTTGTCAGAGACAAATTTTATAAGGAAAGACAAAGCCTGGATAGAGAAATGATGGAAGAACTGTCAGTCTAACTGTAAAGATGTGTCAGCTGCGAGAGGCTCATGCTTTTAATGCTAAAGAGGAAGATCATTATAGTAACATAAATGATGCAAAATCTGAAGGAAACCAATCACAAAAAAAAGGGGGAACTATGCCTTAACTATTTACAGACTGCTGAAAGGAAGTGATCTTTAGGCTATGCATGCGATATAATCTATGCATGCAATGCATGTGATATAATTGGATTATATCAATGAAAACAGAATTTTATAAAAACTAATAGAAAGCCAGCAGAGCCTCAATATTATAAGATGAAAATATGCTCATTAAAATATCAAGACTGCAAAAATTGTGGTGCTACGTACAACATTTTCTATTAGTTACTAGAAGGAAACACCATGCAACGCATAAACAGAAAGCAGCTCTTGGCGGAAGTAAATTATAATGAAATGCGAAATTTTATAGACACTGATGACCAAATCTCAAACCCCAATATTGATTCAAAGCCATATATCTGGGATACCAGGAGGTATGAAAGACCACTGCAGAAGCTGGAATGATTGATATTACCATTTTCTGTGTGTGGGTTACAGAATTAGAATCTTGGGAGTGAAAAAATGGGGGAAAAAAACAACAGAAAAATGCTAGACTAAGCCTCATATTTAGGCAATACGTTGAGGACTTTCATCCCACCCTATGTATGGAATAAGCAAGTCCCTTCAAAGAGAAAGACTGAAGTTTTGCTTTGCTTTGGTTTTTATTTCCTGTTTAGATATGCACTATGGCTCCATTTCTTCCCAACAGAAACTCCCTGATGGCTTACATAGTGTGTATGCAAAACCTCGAGTTGTTCTTACTACAATCAGTGAACGAGAGATGCACAATTTCTGAAACTTTGATGCACAACTCTGAAAAGAAGACCTCCAGGTACTAACAACAAGAGAGAGAAAAGCAAACTTGTTTTCAGCTTTAATTTGTTTTGCTCAATTGAAAGACATGATAGAATGAATAAGGAAAGATAGTGTAAGAATAAAATGTCAAAAACCTGTAAAAAAAAAGTTCAGGCATGCATATTAACCCTCCCTTGGCTGGTTTACCAATTCAAAACTGGGGCTGCAAGGAAGAATTCACTTCTGCAAAAAGAAGTTGAAGAAATAAACTGGAAAATGTAGAGGTTTTGAAATGCAGCTAAGAAAGTTTCAGGTGCCTCATTACCTGTGTTATTAAGCAGTATCTAGTTACGTATAGTGCTGCTTTGGCAATAACAATTCTGATCTCCATTTTTGAGAGTGTCAGAAGTAAACATTGTCAGTTGGGTATATTATTCTACCTCCTTAAATCACTTTGACTGGATCACAGCATTTGGCAATAATAATATAAATATTTTTCTTTTTTCCAGGTAGAATAATGCAATACCTTTAAATGAGTCCACAGTTAAACTGTTAAATTATGTGCCATAAAATAAGCATAGCTTGTCATTTATTCCTGATATATTGTTGAGTGTGTTCTTAGGTTACTGACAGCTACAGTCCACAAATGGTTTAACAATTTGAAACAAAATTTCTCAAGCTTTTTGTGCTAGCAATTATTATATGGCATCTTAAAATTGTGTCCCAGAAAGTTGAACTGTGAAATAATAGAAAGCTCTAAGACATGCCTGTAAGTGAGGATAGCAGAGCATTTCAAAGAGGAACCCTCACTGTACAAGATAAAGAACTGCCAAGGCAGAGGTTCTGTACTGAAAAATAAATATATCTTGTAGCTCCAATTGGGGAGGAAAGAAGAGGTGGGAAGGGGGCAGAAAGGAGAGCGGTTAGGATACAATTTCTCTGGGAGAGGCCAGAGGTTTCTGTCTCCCTCTGAGTTTCATGCTTCAGTGGGACTCAATAGGAATCACAGAATCATTTAGGTTGCAAAAGACCCTTAAGATCATCGAGTCCAACCATAAACCTAACACTATCAAGTCCACCACTAAACCATGTCCCTAAGTGCCACATCTACACGTCTTTTAAATACCTCCAGCTAACTCAACCACTTCCCTGGGCAGCCTGTTCCAGAGCTTGACAACCCTTTCGGTGAAGAAAGGACTGAAGGGCCAGGAGATTTATGCGTCATCCTGAATCCCAAAGATAGGAGGGACAGTGGTGATAAATACACAGAGAGAGAGATGAAATAAGCAAAACTCCAAGAAGAGAAGACCAGTAATGTACTGTTGCGTACTGACAGAGACTGCTACTTGTTTTCTCCCAGTGCATTGTAGAAATTTAAATTTTAATCTCTCAGCTGGCATGCCAATTGTCAACATGAAAAGGCAGAATAGATTCCTGTCTTTTCACGCTGTTGGGTAAGTGAGGTCAGCAGGAGAATTTCTATAGTCAAGCCCTGTTTCTTATTAGAGGATTTATGTAAATCCAGCTGATGAGACTAACTTGCCAGAAGCAGCTGTTGATATTTAAAAAAACGTCCAAAGTCCCCCAAAAGAAAAAGCAGCAACAGATTTGGGACTTTTCTCTATTTTGTAAAATTTCAAAAGAAGAAGTAATTTTCATACTAAGAAGCCTTATTTCATAGCTAAGGAATGAGACAACATTTAAAAATTTTTATACAGTTCTCAGTGTTGGCATGATGCTAGACTGTGAAGTTCAGAAAACAAAAGCAAACAAAACCTGACTATTTCTCCTCTCTGCATGAGTCAAGATAAAACAATTTAACTGTAAATATTTTGGACTGATGACACTGAATCGAGCAGTGTCTGCACGTAAGGACACCACAAGTAGAAAGTAATTGATTTTTTGTAAATCTAGATTATTTAAATAGGATTGAGTGTCCAAAGACAGGTCAAGGGAAGTCCCATATCACTCTTCTAACCAGTGAATATTTATGTGATTTAGTGTGTATTTCATGTAAACTACATATTGAATCCATACACATGGCAGTAGACCTGAACTCTGTTCTCCAAACTTAACCACTGAGCCCAAAACAAGTCTTTCTCTTTTGTTTACTGAGTCTGGAATTCTTATTCAACAGGACAGGAGGAAATCACTGTTGCCCAGCATAACTCACTACTAATGATTATGGCCCTCACTAGGTGGAAGGTAAGAATTTACATTTTCTTGGACACAGAAAGGGAATTAAACTTGAGTCCTCCAGCATTCTTGGTTATATATCATATTCTGCTCACGAAGTAATATATAAAAGGGGATCTTCTCTTGTAATATTTTAAAAACATATGAGAGTTACTAATACAACTTGCAAGGATCCTGATACAGTCAGTTATAGGATTCTGGAGTACAGTAAGTAGGATGCATATTAATTGTGCCCTTCAGGGCAAAATCACCTATTACATTTTAAAAAAGGTAACCTCAGTTCTATTTCCTAAAGAAAGAAACAAGAACAAGGTTTAGTCACCTGAATCACTTAGTGGCATTAAGCCTAAACTCCGAGAGGATTAAAAATCCTGTCACTTCGCTATCATTTTCACCATACCCTAGGATTTCCTAATTACTAACTATAAGTAAACCTCTGCACCATACATTCTTGACTGTGGATCTCATTCTCAGGTGCTTAACTCTTTTTTTGCACTATATAAGAAATGTAGGTGCCTACAGCTGGTTCTGAATATTAAGTATTGCAATGCCTAAGTGTGTTTATGGATCTTGCCCAAAGTCATTTTGTCTGCTAAATGACATCATCTCCTAAGTCACATTGATTTTTCTTGAAACTAGGCTCCCAAGTCACTTCAGTCCTTTGAAAACCACTACATAAGTCTGTCAAGAGATTTTTATTTGCTAAACCACAGACCCTTTATCTCTCTCCCATCACAACAGCTATTTCTGTCTTAAAGAAAGAGAATTATTCACATAACTGAAAATGGCAGTGGTGGGAACTGTATTTTTTTCCTATTACAAACATACCTGCTTGGCAAATGAGGTTTTAAACAAAATGGAAGGTACATGCTTGAACTCATAATTCTTCCTAATGCATAGGCAGTAAATAACAAGTAACTGAAACACTCTAGTGCTTAATATATGTGCCTTTAGGGAAAAAAAAACTTAGGCAATAAGCCATGTCATAAATAAATATTTAGCATATTTGCCCTCAGGGCACTTCCATCACATTTTACCAGGAAGAGCAATATTTGAAGTGTTCAGTATAGAGAGGTTTGGCCCAAAACAGAACACACTTAATTGCTCAGCTGTGCTACAGACAATAGGATTAAAATTAGTACTTATTTTTATTTTTTCAATTTTTTACTGAAATTCAGAAAAAATCTCCATCAGTATTTTTTCTGAGAGGTAAAAAAAAACTTTTCCAAACTGTTTTATATATAGAAATGGCTACAAACTGCCTCACTATGCTAATGGAATTCAGAAGGATAGAGAGTTATCTTCTTCGGAAGTAATTGCTCTCAGGATTAAAATAGCATCATTGAAATAATTCACTGCAATGAAATTTATTCATTTTGCTTTAAAATTTCTGTAAAACTTTGCATGCCCCAGAATTACAGAAGAAAGAGGAAAAAACAGGTTGCTATAACCACCTTTACAAGATACAGTGTGCCCATCCTTGCATTCCATGCACTCACGAGATAACATGAAAGATAGAATAAAGTAATACTTGCCCTTTCCTGTCCCTGTCTTTGGTTTATAGCACTGCTGTCAATACTAGCCTTGCTCAAGGAAGAGTGCAAGATTGTGTTTAACACTCTTTTAAGCACCTTGTGTCAGGCTTGAAAGGCTCCATTCCTCCTATCTCGTCCTCTTTTCCTATCACATACATGTTGTATATACGTGTTCACTGTATTTGTGTGGGAGAATACATCCATATGTGTCAAAACTTAACTGGATGGAATAAAACTACTTTTCATCTGATGACTTCATAGAAACAATATTAATTTAAAGTATACCCTAAAATAAACCTGATATTTGGGAATTAATATTATGTATAAATAACAGTCATGCCTTAGATATACAGGGTAGCAAGAATTGATGGCAATTTTTCTATCCCAATTAGAATAATTTATAATATACAATACATCCTGTCAGGTACAATGTGCTGACATCTTTACATGAAAGGACAAAAAGAGTAATACATAACAATAAACTCCCAGGACAGCATCAATTAACACTGCCAGACTAAGCAGTTCTTCTTACTTATCTTAGTAGAGTGGCTTATTTAATAAACAAAACAAGACTTCTCAAGAGAATTGTAATGTCATTAGTTTTATTCTTCCCTTCACCTCCTATGCTGAATAAGGCTTTTTTTTTCATAGTTAGCTGTACCTGTCAGAAATGTGGCATGTATTTTCTCATCCTGATACTTTATGTCCTTTAGTGATGCTTCTCCTGGGCATCCTCCGTGGCATTCAAATAGGACCTTGGAGTATGACACCCTCTCTTTTCCCTGCTTCGCTCTTCTCTTTTTTTTTTTAACTACGTTTTTTTCTAACTGTCCCATATTTTTCACTTCTAAGGTTCTTTTTTTCTACTTTCACTGAAATATTTTCACTTAGCCAACACTATTTAAATCTTGGCAAGATCAAAGTCTATCTGAGGTACTTGGGAAAGTAACAAATTACCTCATGAATTATATTTCTATATAAAGACAAGACCTGAAAAGAAAAAGTGAAAAATGGAACAAACTTGGCAACACACCTGCACACACAAAAAAGTCAGCCTTTTTGTAATATTATGGTTTCCTTCATAATTTCCAAGGTATAATAGACTGCTAAAAATTTGGAGTTTTCTGATGAATCTAAGCATTGCATGTACATTGGAAGAATACAAAGAGAGGGTTAGGTAGCACACTGAGGTATAACAAGAAGGGCTTCCCATGTCTCACAAGACTGGGATTTCAATCAAGAAGAAAAAATGGATTTCTAAAAGATTTTTTGAAAGAAAATCTAAAAAAAATCGTAAAAAATTAATAAGAGTACCAGAGCCAGAATAGTGAAAGGCAGAATATTTCAGGCATTCTTCTGAGACATAAGGCAAGGCTTGAAGTCCTTGGTCTATCAGACCCCTTTCTGGGGATACAGCATGTTCTGAGATGAGCCTCTGACTTTTTTACTCAGAATAGATACTCCACCCTGACAACTAGGATTTTCTCTCGAGAAAAGCTCCACCTACATGTTTTTTTTCCATAAAAAGCCCAGTACTCAGATCACATCTGGCACAATCCCCAGAAGCTTGTGGAACTTTTTCAGAACTTCTCCCTCTCCTCCATGAACACACAGTTAAAAAATTACACCCAATGATGTCTGTAATTCAGAAGCTATGTTTTGGAAGGCTGAGGTAATTATGGAACTTTTTTCTTTTAAAAAAAAGGCAATGTTGAAATGTATGGCTAAGTATTAATTAATACAGGATCTCCTATCCCTGTCAGTGTATGCATTAAAGCATATGCATAAATGACGTGGTAGGCTCTTAAAGTCCCCAGCGTTTTAAAATAAAGTAGGCACATACATGATGACTAGAACAATAAATTATTGCTCTTGCTTTCCCTCTGGTTACCAAATCCAAGTTTAGGGCAGATCACAATGTCCATATTATCCCCTCTAACTTTATGACTTACAGATAACAATTTTAGTGAAACCTTGCATCCTATTACCTGTGTCCTTGAGAGACAAGAATATTCTCTGTAAGGGTGGACAGTACAGTTTAAAAGTTAATCAACTATTGCTACAGGAGAGGTAGCTAAAGAACAATGGAGTACCACAAAGAACAGTCTGGGCACGATATGACACTGGGTTATTCCCCCCAGCTGAACGTAAAACAAATGTATTCTAAAACTAAAGAGCTCTCAAAATTAATTAAATGTTTGGAACTAAAATCAAACTTATATTTCTTAGAAGAATGAAAGAAAGTTTTATCAGTAAAAAATAAAAAAGTGAAGTTAGCAAGTTGTCATACTGAAAAAGTATCCTATCCTAACCACGTGAAATTTTCTAGTAGTTTAACAGTATTCTTTTAATCTTGCACAAAGAAAAATATGATAAAAATGTAACAAGCTTTTAATATTTTATTTCCACACATGAAGCCTTTTTTCTGCAGTTATCAAATTAATGAAATTTATCCTTTCTAAGAAAAGAAAAGTGAAAATTTGTCTTTTATATGTGAACACAGCTTCACAAACAGGGAGTCAAAGTCTATGTCAATTAATGCCATCTGTAATTCTCTGCTATCAGCCAGATAGTCAGAAAGAATTAACATTGTCCATTTTCTTTTCTAACTAATAAACCAGAAGGAATGATTATTTGAAGTATTATTTTTAAGGAGGTCCTTACCTTTGAAGTATTTTGCAGTTCCTTTTGGCAATCTATTGAAATGGAACATTTACCTGTTATAAAGAAGATAAGGTATTATTAGTGATATCTCTGAATGCACAGCTAAAGTAAATCATCTTCATTAGTTAGATAAATATCTATAGATCAATGTTAATTATGTTCCCCTCGGTGTATTTCTATGATTCTCATCAAGGAAACTGCAGGGTTCGGGAAATGCAATATACTCTTAGAATTGCAAAAAAATTAAAAGGAAGTATGCTCAATATGATTCAGGTAGCTCTTAAGTGCTGACCTCCCACTTATTTTTGCATTTACGGGCAAAACACCTTTATTAGTCTTAGCATATTTCAGTGCTTGTTTTATATGGTACCTACAGAATTTTCTACAATATCTGGAATCCAAGTGATTATGCCTACAGCGAATTTTGTTGTCCACCATTTTCTTGTATCTCGTTCCTTTTCTATTCATCCACTGTCTCTTGTTTAGTACTTGTGCTTTAAGTTCCAATGAGTAAGGGCCACTCTTTGTTTCTCCAATTGAACAATATCTTGCACAACAGAATTCTGACTCAGAGGTGTTATGACAATAAATGCATAAAAATAAATACTGTATACAACTTAGCATATGGTAGTATAGTATGGTGCATACAAAGAAAGACAAAGACAAACATTACTAATCATTCGTATTTGCTATTTAGTGTGCTACTTTAAAAAGTTCATTAGATTTTCTGCATCGAATTAGTTTAGATTAACTTACAAACTCAGGAAACAAAAAATCTATTTCCAGAGCTTTAGGACTAAAATCAACTTATTTCTCATTCTTTTCATGACTCCAATAATCACAGAATACAGTATTTCTTAGAAATCTTGTCTTACTTCCTGTTAGGTTGTAGCATTTGGAGGTATATCCCGATAGAATGGAAGTCTCATAAATGCAGCTTTTTGATAAGAGCACATCAAATTTACTGTCTCACTTCAGTGCTTCTATTGTTTTTCATTTATTTTCATCACTGCAAAACTACAGGAATGATAACTGAAACTTTCCTTTTGTCTTCGATGGGAAAACGTGAAATAATACCCCCAAGATTGCATATGCTTATGATAGCAATGTTTCACTCTGTCCTGAAAGCATAATTTTCAGGAGGAGTCTGTTGGTAAAAAGTATGCTGGTTTCATTGCTGCCACTAACGAAGTTTTTACTGACAGTGTTCCCAGAGTTCCATTGTAGAAAAAAATGAAGTACTTGAGAGGGAAAGTACAAGGAGGGGTGAGGGAAAAAAAAATCTTATTTGTAAAGATAAGAGAAGGACAAAGTTTTTCACTCTTTTCTACACTATTTAAAACTACTTGTAAAGCCATGATGCCTTCAGAAATACGCTATAAAACAAATTAAATCGCAGTTAAATATATTTTATGTTTAAAACTTCTTTTAAAAAATAAGTTAGTAACCTTTTTAATAAAGGAATTACACTGTAGTAAAAATGAAGTACATTTACAAAACTACTCTGTGTCAGTATGTCAGCCTTGATGATGTGAAATACTGAGAAATAAAGGAAAAATATGAAAAAAAACCCATTTAGTTTCACATAAAACACTGTATTACTAATTGGAATGTCATGAAAATATATGTTCCAGATTCCCACCTCTGTTCAGAAAGCTTGAGAAGCCATATTTCGGCAGAAGGACATTCAGCATCACAACCTGTTCATTACTTAAAACAGCTTTTGCTCCTTATCTTTGGAGTATTCATGATTTATGGAATTTCTACCATTTTTTACTTTAATAACATACTTACCTGCTGCTGAATACTCCAAAATAACAAGAAAATATTGAGCTGAATCTTCAAATATGCAGAAGCAATGAAGCCGAGTAAGTGTTAGAATTTTAGTTTGGTGTAGGAGCATCGTTTTGAAGGAGATTTCCATAGTTATCCCAAGCCAACCAAGTAACAAATAGCCAACCATATAAGTACTTCTAAATCAACAACTATTTTATTGCCTGCAAACCTTCAAAAATAAATGTTTACAGAAACACAAATGTGGAAATTTACAGATCATGCATATTTCATTAAGTTTAAAAATTTACTATTAAAAATACCGTGCACTTGTTTATTGATTAAAATCAGTCAGCCTTTAGCCTTATAAATTCTTTTTGTGTAAGCAATGATCATCTGAAATGGCTTCTGAGTAGATAATTGCTTATTTATGGGATTGCAGAATAGATAGCTACATATGTTCTCAGTTGGAAACAAAGATACTCTGTCCAAAGAGTGAGTGCTAAAATAATACATTGTAATCTGAAGGATAATAAATACAAAATCATGTAAGCGTATGGTGAAAAACAGACAGCCTGGGAAATTCACTTTTTTGGGGTCATTTTCTTATTAAAAAGGAAGAAAGTCTTTTTAATAAAAGCTACCTTCTCTTATTGCTCAATGGCATACTGAAAGCACCATAAATTCCATTTCTTTTTTTAACTTTTTGCCTGCTCTGTGTTTTACTGACTATTTCATACATGCCATTGATATTCTTCCATTTTGGGGTATTTGGTTTTATTTTATAGCAAATGGAAATGATATTTTTATTGTAAATATTGACTAATCTTTTGTTGTTCTCACTGTAAGGAAATACGACTGTTCCAAACTTGAGCACATGTATTATACAAGCGTGTGCTGCTAGGTAAATAGAGAGTAACTTGACACATCCTTATCATCTAAAGTAACTAATAGCTATAATTATGGGCAGTAAACATCCTATTCTAAGACTGCTCTATTGAAAAAGACATTCATAGAATTGAGGGCCAGTGTAGATCTGAAGATTGCTAAATTAAATATGTTACCATGGTAGCCGCTCACTGTAAACTGTATCAGAGCAGAGTGGACAAAAAGACATTTCCAAAACTTTACCGAGTTCTTCTGTCTTTAGATATCTCGATGAGTTTTGAAGTGTTATTTCAGAATCTGTTAATCTGTATTACTTTTCTTAACTACAGTCATTCTACGTACTGTGAAATGCAGTCTACTAATATATTTCAGAATGCAGATTTTCTATCATGCCTCACTAAACTTTCAGGAACTCAGGCATCTCTACAGGTGAAAGATAAACTGTTTTGTTTAATAGCAGTTTTTGAACTATCGCTCCATTAAATATGTAGTTTGGTAGGGTTTTTTAATTGTTAGTCTTCAGAGTGCATCACAGGGTCTGTCTGGGAAGGTGACTGTGAGACAGTAGAATGTGGATGCTGGCAGTGTCCTTAATTCAACATGTGTTTGATTGTATGGGCCTTTTCATTGTATATACCGCAATTCTAATGGTTTCTCAGTGGTTCCTAGAGCTTGAATCAACTTGTATTCATTTTATTTCATTTTAAATTTTCTTTTAACTTTTATTTTATCAGAATCATTTAAGCAAGTGGCACCACATCCTGACTTCCATGCTTATCCTGAATCCCTAACACATACCTATTCTTGCATTTAATTTTACTTGTAATCAAAATAAGAAAAACATAACCATTATCTTCAATTTTATCTTTAGCTTCTCAAAGAAACCTTTATCATTTTCATCAATGTTAATTCTACTTCTTTTGCACTTACAGTGAGATTAAGTAGGCAAATCTAAGTAAGTGACTCAGAACTAGTCAGAGTCAACCTGTTTCAGTAGCTGCCAACAGAAGGATCCTTTTGTGATAGATCAGATACTAACCACTAGACTGAAAAGTTTGAATATATATTTAATTTTAGCTCTTATTTTAAGTTTTTCTCTGTTTTTGCATAAGCTTTCTAATTTTTCTGTCTTAAATTTTCTCAGTTATAAATGAAAAATGCATGTATTCTGTAAGACATTATTCTAAACATGATTATGTCTAGAATATGTTTTGAAAATGAAAAACAATGAATAGTGATAGGTCATATTATATTAGTATCTTCAGGCAACAGTTTTAGGCTCAGCAGAAGATCGCTAACATTCAAAGTTCAGTAAGGTATTGATTTTTGTATGCAAAAAACAATCTAAAAATTGAACATCTGGAATGACCTTACTATCTCTCTAAAATTAAGAATGGCAAATAAACACAATGGTAATTGCAAAAATAATTTTACAATCATCAAATAATACTTGTAAATGTAAGTAACATCTCTAAATATTATCTTCCTAAGGAAAAAATAGAATGCATATGTCTCAATCAGGATGAAATAAGAGGAATCCATTTGGTTACTACCGCCTACCAGTAGACCCTGTTGATCTGCTCTTACACAGTCTTACTAGAGCAGCCGGTCTACCCAAAATATTATTTTTATTCTTGGGCTACCTCAGTTTCTGCAGACAAGTTATTTCTTTTAAATCTTTTTTTTTTTTTTTTTTTTAAATGCATTTCCTAAAATGCAGTGAGGAGAAAAGCTCTGTAGTTCTTTTCTTTAATTTTCTAAATAATCAGTGTCATCCGATCTGTTAGGACCAAAGGCACGTAACTCCCTTGCAACCCTCAACAGTTCTACGGTAATTTGCTTTGTATATACTGAAACTGCAACAGAATTGCTACTTAGTGCTTTGCCCCATTATGGCAAATATCTGTGTCTGAGTGTACACACACACTGAGTGACACATTGTGGCATAGAAAGGAAACAAGCAGAGAGAACTGACCCTAAAAATTAATAGTTCACACAATAGTGTACAACACATTTAAAGATGATGAGCATCAAATAATTGTCAATAATTTAAAAACAAATACAGTTTACCATCGTAAGACATCTAAAGAAATTAAGATCTTGACAACCAGCCACTTTTTATTTTTGAGAAGATTAGAATTAAAATTGAAAATAATAGTACAAGCACCATAATTTGGATTTACATAAAGGCTTTGATAATGTCTCAAATGATAGCCTTCATCTTAAGCTGAAAGCAGGAAAGATTCAGGTTAAACATGGGAACAGATAAAGAATTGATTAAAGTAAAGTGATTAGAAAGTAAAGTGTTGAAAAGGGTCACAGGGGAGTCAGTTCTCAGATCTTTATTGCTTCTAATCTACATAAATTACCAAGACAGAGAAACTAGCTGTAGAATTGCCAAATGCACTGATGACTTACAACTGAAATGAAGTAGTAAGTGGAAAACAAAAGAATTAAATGATAATTCCCCCTGGAAAATGGTTTACATATTAAATGGAAAACAAAATTTAAGAATGATAAATATAACATATAAAGAATTCCTTGTTTTTCCTTACAAAAGTACAAGAAGCCTACCTGTAAATACTATCATACAAACTTCAGGGAACCTTTTTGAACCTGTCTAGATTATTGAAAAACTAAGAGAATGGGAAGCAATTTCTGTATACTGCAGCTCTAGAGTAGAAAAAAAATAGTTAGCAGTTCAGAAAAACCTTATGATCATAACAATTGCAGCTGCATCACTATTGTACAACAATAATATTCAATCCCTTCCTATTAGAAGTCTCAAAATAGATAAAACACAAAAAAGTGACACACACACACCCCCCTTACAATAATACTACCAAAAGATTACCAGTAAACTGAAAAGATTTCCACATGGTTGTTCTTGCCATTTTCTTCATCTCCTAATTTGTCATTTCAAATAAAACTTAAAAATCATCTAGCTCCAATGGAAACAAGGAAAAATAAAACATTACTCAACACAATGAAACATAACCCTTCTGGACATTATGCTGGGTTTTTGTGTTTGTTTGGTTGTTTTTTTTAATTTACACACAGTAAAGTAGTATATAAATTCTGAGGATCAGACTTACAGGAGAACATCTGTCTATACATTTCTGACAGCATAAATATAACCCAGCGATAAATATTATACCCTAGTCAAAACGCATGGAAAACTTAAGTTAAGCAGTTAGAAAATATGTGTTAGAGATGAGGAATGAGTAAAAGAGATATCTCATAGGAAGCCAGGTATGATGCTGCTCACCATCGCTGTAATTTGACCCATTCACTATGCTACAGAACTAGTGTTATAATTATGCTATTTGTATCCTTCTGAAGCCTTTGAAACTGTTACTCATATGATCGAAATATAAGACAATGAAGAAAATTTTAGTTTCAAAAATCTAAATATACAAGTAATTACATTTTATTAATTTTTTTCTGTAACTGATATTCCAGTCTTGGTTCAGTATCATACCTTGCCTCCATCCGCATCTCCCTCTAAAAGTTATATTATTTGATCTTAGTTTGTATAGACAGCTGTCAGGAAAAAAATGAAGTGACTGCAACACGAATGGCAACACTCAAAAGAAGAAAACAAAGAAAACAGGAAGAAGAATTGCTCCAAGCTCTATTTCTTAGGTGTAATACAGATTTATAATTACATGTACATATGGTCCTCAAGAGAGCTGCATAAAGACAATGGAAGCATAAGGGTTTATAGTGTTGATGAAATTGCATTCCTGTGTCCATTTGAATGGTAGCTGAAGTGATAATTCTAAGTCCAGCACCTGCAAAATATTTTCGTACACTATACATAAGAAATCATGATCAAGGGATGTTTGTATCAGTGTATACAGCTAACAATAGGGGGAAATAAATTTGTATACAGGGAGAAATGAAGAGAAAGTAAGAGAAGGAAATTAACATTCATTCTATTTTATTGCCACACATCTAGTTTTTCAATATTTGGTTAATGAATTTAATATCTCTCTCTTAGTGCCCACCATGTTAGAAATACTCGTAGTTTGATAGACAGCTTGATATCAAATACAGAAGGTTTCTGTATTTAACATTCCATTGCTACTACTTGCTTTGGTTTTCAAAAGTCATTAATGTTATTGATTACATTAATTTGAAAGCTGTTTGAATAACACAGAAAATTAATGTAAAATGAACAGCTGCATAATTTGACAACACACAAAATTGCTGTGGTCTTCAGAGATGGCTCCTCCTGGGTCTTTTCCCCATCGATCAGTTCAGCATAGCAGGAGCAAAAGAGCCCAAATAGAAATTTTCAATTAGTTTTTATGTTCTAGTAAATAGAAAAAGTTTGATCATTTTTCCTTCACTTTTATCAGTGACATCCAGCAACTAGATAGCTTCCTGGAGAAGACTAGGGACTGCTTAGATTACAAAAGCAAGTCTTTTTATTCTTTTTGTACTTTTGCTAAGTATAAGAAATAAACAGTATGGTCTGATAACGGATGGCATAATAAATTTTATGAATCTAGTCTAGCATTTTTTATTGTTTAAGAAGTTAAACATTGAAGAATTCTCTCTTCATTTTGAATTTGGCCCAGTGATAAAAACTTCATCTACAGACATAGCTCTTTCCAGAAAAACTAGACGACCTTGTAAGACCATCAAAACCAAGATGATCTTGTAAGATCATCTAGTGATATTCTTGGTCTTCAAGACAGCAGCAGAGAATCACTCTAAAGAACCAAGGTTATATGTCGCACTCACTATCTATGTGAACAAAGCTGTTAGGGAAAGAACTTTATAATGGAATTCCAAGTTGCAAGTCTGGGCATTTCCCTTCACGTACATCTTTGGCTATTTGGAAGACCCTAGCCAGGGTATGTCTTAAACTCACATGACTTCTTAGTTGTGCTGGTTTTAGTACATAGATTTATGAACTTACAAAGTCGAGCTACTTAGAAGTGCCATATGTTTTAAGAAAATAATATAGCACCATATTACAGAATTACTGCACATAATTGTGGGGGTAAGCATTATCTTATGGTAGAGGGGACAACCTGTGTACATACTTCTATAATTAGGATCAATTAGACCAGCCACTCTAGACTGACATCTACTCTGTGTGTAACTTCATCAGAAATATTCCATCAGCATCTATTTTGTGCTTAAAGTAGTGCATTTGTTCTTTGTTTCACTTTTCTTGGGTGCTTTTTTATTTCCTTATTAATTTTTGTAAGTGAATATGACCATTTACTAATGAAGACTGGTTGGTCAGCTTTTACAGGCAAGGACTACCACGTTGCTTCTGGGATTTTATACTTGATAGGAGTTGAAGGCCCTTAATAAAAGTAAAATGTAGCATCTTGTTTCATCATTTGATATCTGTTCATAAACCAGGATTATGTTGTTCTTATTAGGCTCCTACATTCTAATTATTATGATCTTACAATTAATTCCTTAAAAATGCAGCTCCGTTATTCCAGATTCTTATCAATGTCAACAAGGTAAGAACCATGAGTTATCTAAGTAAGTATACTGACACAAAAAAGTGTAAGTGAATCTCCTGAAAATGACATAGCAAGTATTTGTATTTGTCCTAAGCCATTGTTCTTGTATACTTGAAAATAATATAAAATCATTCACTTGTGATAGATGAAATATTAAATAATATTGAGGTGTACAAGAGCATTATTATTTGCATCTTGGTCTTTGGTTTACCAGCAGTTAATTGTGATGAGGTAGCGTCACTTAAAACTTGATATGCAATTGAATATTCGAATACAAGAGTGCTGGAAACATCTTTGTCAGCAGCTGTTTC
This sequence comes from Aptenodytes patagonicus, assembly GCF_965638725.1. Lineage (NCBI taxonomy): Eukaryota > Metazoa > Chordata > Aves > Sphenisciformes > Spheniscidae > Aptenodytes > Aptenodytes patagonicus. Next base: position 39,352,862 of record NC_134952.1, read on the forward strand.
CTGACTCTTACGCACACCTTCTATATGAAGGATGGCAATGAGAATATTAACATCCCACAGAAAATAAACTGTACTGTGAATTTAGCTATACCAAAATGCAACAATCTTCAAGGGGTTCAAAGAAAGCCCCTGAAGTCTTGGAATCCTTCTGGAAGCCAATCCTGTCAAACAAAGCCCATGAAAACCCATGCTTGGCAACTGTACGCAGAGTGGGTAATAATCAAAACCAAACAGATCATAAATAGAACCAATAGGCACCTTATTTGTTTTAAAAGAACTATGTGAGATGGGAATTACAAGAGAGACACAACAAAGCCACATCAAACAACTTAAGTTGCTATTTCAGTACTGCAAATAAAGAAAAGCCTCTTATTCCAGTGCAAGGAGACATCCAAAGCACAGAACAGTTTAATAAGCTAAAGTTTTTTAAGATCACAGGCTTGATTAGAGTTTTAAGACCAGAGCTTTAAGAATTGTATACTTTGCTGTGAGTGATTACTGTTGCCTTCCAAGCTGACAAATATAAAAGCAATACATAAATTCTTTGTCATCATCAGGAAAATATTTATGTCTGCTGATTCTGAATGCTGAACTGAGAAATGTCACTATTTCTCTCATGAAATTTGTCATTCTATCTGTTTGGTTGCAATTCATATATAAAGAGAAAGTATTTATAGAAGCATTGAGCATCTGTGCTCATCAGCCTCTGTATATTGAACTGTACATTTTAAAATCTGAAATTCTTTTGAGATTATTTAAACCTAAGAACATCCCACAGTTCTACTTAATCTTTCTCAAACTACTCCTTAGGAACTGCAATTGAATAGCCCCATGAGAATCATTATAGAAAAAAAAATGTATCATCTATTACCCATGAATTGAAATGGATAATCTCCCAATGCTGATCAATTTGAAGGATTAAGTCTTATATGTACTACGAGAAAATCAAAAGTTTAAGATAGGAAAACACATAAGAGAGTTTAAGAGCAGTTTATTTCATAGAATCATAGAATCATAGAATCATTGAGGTTGGAAAAGACCTCTAAGATCATTGAGTCCAACCGTCGACCCAACACCACCACCCACTAAACCATGTCCCTAAGTGCCTCATCTACTCGTCTTTTAAATACCTCCAGGGATGGGGACTCAACCAAGAGTTTCAAGACACACTTGGCAATCTGTTATGGATCCAACTGCTTAAAAGCATTTCTTTTGAGCTGTTGGCATTAAAATAAAATTAAACTGGAAAAAAAAAAAATTAATGATGGTAAGGTATGACCAGGATAATAAAACAGGCATACAGAAGTATGAAGTGACACACATATTAAAAATACAAATTAAACCAAACCCCCTTACATTTGAAACAGAAGTTGTTATTTGTTCAGAGCTAGCATCGTGGCCCCCCCAGCCAACTCCCCCCAGCTTATATACTGAGCATGACGTCACATGGTATGGAATATCCCTTTGGCCAGTTTGGGTCAGCTGTCCTGGCTGTGCCCCCTCCCAGCTTCTTGTGACCTCCTCGCTGGCAGACTATGGGAAGCTGAAAAGTCTTTGACTTTTTATAAACACTGCTTAGCAACAACTAAAACATCAGTGTGTTATCAACATTATTCTCATGCTAAATCCAAAACACAGCACTGTACCAGCTACTAGGAAGAAAATTAACTCTATCCCAGCCGAAACCAGGACACCTCTCAATTTCATTGTTTAAACATATAGCTTTCTGAACTTCTCTCTGAATTTGGTAAGTTGCAGAGCTCACTGCCTCAAGAGGCAAATTTCTATTGCCCCAATTCAGAAAGCACTTCAAACATTTTTCAGCAAGGGAAAATCTCAGTATATTTGCCTAAAGCTATACATTTGCTTAAATACTACCCTGAATAGGGTTGTATATTTAATTTCTCCACAAACTAGGAGTAACTCTAATTTGAATCCTGTGCTAATAAAAATGTGCCAGCACATGTTCTTCGGTGATCCACAGAACTAACAGCATTTGTTTTTCTATGGCTAGACAAGGGATGTTCTGTGACCTACAAGTGTTGACCATCCGGAACTGGCTTGCTCTGCTGCCAAACACTAGTACTGCCTCAGATCATAGAACACCCTCCCTCTGGGTTACAGAGAATAATGAATAAAATCCCTCTTTTTTTAACTAAACACCATTTTCATGAATCTTGTAAGAACCTAATATTTTTCAGACCTCTACTCCTCCGTCAAGTTTGCAGAAATTAGCTACCGGATTTGAAAGCAACTCAGGAGAATGCAGGGTAATAGATAACCTGAGAGCACAAATAAGCCTTGGGAAACTATGTTAGAAAAGAATCTGATAATAACTAGTTGTAAAATATCATTTTGGTAAACAGCATTAAATTGTTCCTTCTAGGCCTAGAAAAATGAGTCAAAAATCTTGCAGTCTAGAGTATAATAAATTTACAAAACTGATAAAAGACTTACTTTTGCATAGCAAATAAATTAACTGAATGCTAGTAGCTATGGAAACTGAAACGAGGCATAATTTTTCCTCAAAAAATAAGAAATCGAATTTACATTGCCAGCTTAAGTATACCAGTTAAAGGATATCAAAGTATAATGCATGAATGGTTCAGAACCTTATCCACAAGTATTAGATATTGTGGTTTTAATCCTGTGAGATCTGCATTCCTTGCAAACTGCAACTAATTATAAATTGGCCGATACACCAATGCTATTAGGCTGTGTTAACATTTTGAATTTGTTTGCACACCTTAACTTCTTTAATGCAAGTCCAGCTACTTTGAAAGAAGCAAATTTTGTCAACACTACAGTTGTAAGCTGTTTTGTAATAAAGGCCATTCTATGAACATTAATAATACTGACAAGAACAGATGGCAATTATCGCTTTTAACAATTATTTTTTTTTCTGTTAGTATTAATTACTTAGGCTTAATTTCTGTTGTTATGTCCACTGGGCACTGAGGTAAGATGGTAAAAATCTGCCCAAATACTTTCATCTCATTGACAGCAACAGAATTCTTATTAAAATTGAAACATTACTGTCATTTTAATTAACTCATTAGGGATGCATCCAAATTCATAATTATTAATAGCTATTTTTAATGCTTTTCTAATACTAAAGTGCTTTATAAAGTGAGCAGCATTCTTGCTAATTGTATAGTTAAAACATCATCTGCTGTATTTAAAAAAGAGAAATATCTATACAGTTAATTAAAATATCAGTCAAACGGATCACCAGAAAATTCTCTGCAGCTTTCTAAGTGTGCTGAAAATTCTCTGCTGTTTAAAACCTTAAATCTTTGGATGTAATTCCTGTTCACTGATTGTCTAGGAGTAGTACTTTTTCTATTCTCTCTCTGGCAGAATGGTTATGTCCAAGTTAGGCAGCTAAGTGGTTCTCTTCTGCAGTTGCATTAGCAAAGGAAGAATAAAATTCCTAAACAATGTGGTCTGTAATAGCCAACACTCTTAGTAGGGAGCTGCTTAACCTTTGTCAAAAGATAACACAAAAACAGTCTTAAACAAACACCCTTCAGGGCTTCACAACAGGGGCATGCCTGCTTTCAGTTAAGCTTCATTGCCACAAGCTGTTTCAGTTCATAGTTTTCAAGCATTCAACCAATGATCTGAAGACACGTTAAGGATATTGTAGACTTCAGAGCTATCTATTCCCAAACCTGACTACTAACATATAGTTTCAGTAGTGTGAAAGAAGACCCTATTTGGATCTTCCTAAAGATAGAGAAAAAGATACGATGCTGATACAATCTCTCCTGAGGTTGAACCAAAAGTGACCCTGGAATCATCAGACAAATCAATTCCACGGGACCAGCCTAAAAGCTGATTCCACCTGCCTTGTAATTGGATTTGTAATAGTCCAGACTGGACTACAGCCCAAACACATATGAAACTCACTGAAATCCCAGCTATCTGGAAAACTCAGGGGAAAAAAAGTGAGTTCAGGGTTTTGTATGAAAGAACTAGACACGAATCCAGTTCTCTTTGATTGTTCCAAGCACCAGTTTCTGTGTATTTTGGAACAAGGTTCTTTGGTTCTGTTACATAGAAGCTTTCCAACTCTGGCGGACCCCTCATTGTGTCAGAGAGGAATTTACAGAGCACAGCTGCAATTTTGTGAATGGTGAATCTCTTCCTTGGAGATGAAGTCCTGACTGCAATGGCTTTCGTGAAAGTTTAATAACTTGATGAAGCACTCATTGGAAAAATGCCAGTTAGTTACCTGCCTAGCTACTTAAATATGGTTGCTGCTTTACAAGGTATACATTTTAGCCATTTGTTCACTCTTTATTTTATTCTTAAATAGTTCACTGATGGATGTTACTTATCTAGTAAATATTTTTAATCTTACCTTTATGAGGGCATAAAATTTTTGCATGAGAGTTTTCTAGTACGCTAATTTTGGTGCTAGTTTATTAACAAACTTGTGTGTGTAAAAATCACTATTCTATTTTTAAGATGTGGTGAAAAGTTAAGATAATTGTAAATAACAGAAGATTAACAATTTACCTAACAGACAACAGGGTTTTAGGTCAAAATTGTTTAAACACCATTGTTTAAATAATATGATAATATTATAGCTCGCAATTTACCGGAATATAGAAAATGTCAACTGCCTTTTAACAAATAAAGCTAAAGCATCCAAACTAAAACTTTATGATCCTTAAAATTATTCCTGTCTTACAAGAAGGGATTTTTTTTTTCTTTTTTAAGCACAGAAATTCATTTTTATTCAGTGAGGATTCACCACAGTTGATACTGTTTATCATAAACGTTTCAGAAACAACTTTAATAACTTGAATAAGCATCTTGGCAATATATCAGCAAGCACTAATTAGGAGCCTCGAAATTTAAAGCAAATCTAAAAAAAACCCCTTGCTGAAAATGTATTATGGTTATTCCCTCCCTATTGCTCATATTGGAACTCAAAAAGATCATCTAGTTCAACAGCTGCAGATGATCAGTCTGAACAGAAAATGAATCTTTTGAAAGTTGGAGCATACACCTGTGCTCAGGAATTACAGATATCAACTAACAGGATATGAATGATGTGAGAATAAAATATTAGCTTCAAGTGGAAACTAGTGAATAAATATTGAGGATTAAAGTCAAATGCACTGTCTCACACTGAAAGTAAGAAGCGCAGAGTAACTTCTATTTCATTACTTGGTACTGAGAATTTGTAAAAGTGATTTCCACAACATTAGTGAAATCAATACTTTTCACTTTCCGGAAATGCTAGCTGCATCGAAAGCCCAGGACCCTATCTATGAGCTTCAAGAACCCAACGGTTATCAGTGCTGTGGTTTTCATCAGTTTCACATACTAGAGTTTCCTTCCTATGCAAAACAGGGCATTAGGGCCAGGAATTATGGATTGGAATGTGCCCAGAAAAAGGAGAATTCCTGAGTTTCACAGAGTTTAGAAAGCCAAGTCCACTGAGTCTTAAAAGCTGGTAAAAATCTCAGGAAATTCACAGATCTATTTACCATCATAGTTTTGAGATCACCTCACCTCTCTCCAATTACATTTGGGCAAAGACCTGAATATATCAGCTTTACTAGCAGCAAAAATGTTTTAGATTGGGATCAGTATTCTAAATATTATCTTTTTCTGCAGGATTTTATGCGTGGAGATTTCCAGACATGTCTTGATATGGATACCTGAGGTTGGGCTTTTCTTCTGACCATTTAAAAATAATATACATCATACTGCACACTTATTATTCTCATAAAGTAGTAGAATATGGTTTTTCACCATTTGCAAGGCTGGATGAACTAGTTCTTCAACAAAACAAACAAGCCAAAACTAAACAGATTATTTTTTACAGCATTTCTCAATGGAAACTTCTTACGTAAAACAAAATTTGAAATTATTCAAGCAAAAGGACTTCTATCATTGCAAACTATTACAACCTAAACAACTGTTCTGGATCTAGACACATCACATACTTTTTTTTAATACTGTTCTTGATCTTGGAAAAAAATCAGAAAATCCTCTTCCGTTTCTCTCTTAATTAGTTTATACAGATGCTAAGGTCAATAAATTACTCTTAGGCTGTATTTTGAGGCAAGATAACAAAGACAGAGTCTTTGCCATGGCTGTGAGACCTTTGCTATGCCTGCTGAATTATTATCAAATGGCTGGCTTCCACCTGGTTAAATTGGTTCTCTTCAAATTGTTGTGTAGAATTCTAAATAAATATAAGAGAGGCTTGAATGGTCTGGTAAAGTAGCTCTGGAAATATCTTTTATAATGCTCTCAACCTTAAGTAGACAATCTAGCATCCTCAAAATTTTGAGCTACTGAGATAACTTCATTCAAGACTCTTCTTTACACACCTGGATTCAGGAGGTTTAAGAGGCAGTACAGTGTGCTATTCTATCAAGAAATTTTCTTGTACAGTGCAATTCTTCACCGGAAAGATTTAGTGTGATAGTACAAATCAGCTTTAATATGATTCTCAAAATATAGCTAGGGTACAAAGCTAATTATTCTCACCCTATTAATGCTTTGACTAATTTGAGTCAATCTGATTTTACACTCTTTCTTATGGCTCCATGTAATCTTCACAGTGTTCTCTGACATTGTTTGAATGGCTATAGATGGCAAAGTAGACTAAGTGGAAAATCATCTAACCTCTATTTCATATCTATTTCACATCAGTCACTAAATGTTAAAATAAAAGGGTGATAGCCAGAGCAGCACAGATGATTCAGTAAATGTTATGTAGATACTTATTAATTCATTTGTTCAAATTGCGAGATCTTCTCTCTTAAAAAAGTAAAAATGAGTATGTACAAATAAAACTGTAAAATCACAGTCTCCCGATTTAAAAACTGAGGAAATATTGTATTGAAGTCAGTTATTGTACCTTTTTTCAGAAATTGAAAGAATTTTAATGTTTTCCAGTTAACAGATACGATCTCCATATTGGCAGCCATTTGCTTTCAGCTTACACTGGAGCTGAAACAAAAAAATGGCCTAAAACACTGAAGGAAATTTACTGATAACTTAAATGCTAAATTCACTAAGCAGTGACATATTTAAGGGAAAGTACAAAGGCAGCGTGGGAGTCTATACTAAATCTAGTATAGACTAGATATTTAGAAGTGATTGGTCTGAGTACGTCAGCCAGAAGCAACAAGACCATTACAAACACCTTGTAGTTCATTGGAGTTGGGAATTAAATGCCTATTATTTTATGAGACAAGGTTTGCATAAATAGCTTAAAATGCAATGAGAAAGTTGGCACTGAGATTTTATTTCAAAAGTGCAATTCCTGAAACATGCCATATTGATTAACAGAATATTACACGCTTTGCAGAGGATACAGAAATGGGCATAGGTCTACTGGTCAGAAGTGGTGAGCAATTGCCTTTGCAACACTTTTTCTTTTTTTCTTTTTTTCCCTTCACTTATTAAACTGTATTTATCTTGACCCACAAGTTTTTCTCACTTTTGCCCTTCCGATTCTCTCTCCCAAACTGCTGGAGTGAGTGAGCAGCTGGTGGGTGCTTAGTTACAGGCCAGGGTCAACGCATCACAACTTCACAATAGTAAAGCTTCACCTTTCAGCTTAAATTGCTCATTAACAGAAAAAACGTTAGGAAATTAATATATTATTTGAATAAACAACAGCAAAAAAACCCAGAGATCAGTTGGTTTTGTTGTTTTGAGTGCTTCTTTCTGAAAGGACATTTTCAGAATGACTGACTCGTGCTGTCATTGGAGTGCCCATATATACTCTTCCTCACCCAGCGAGTTATGAAAGAATATTGCCACTGCCATAATCAGCAGCATGAGCTTCCCCAATCATAAGGTTTGGCTTGAGGGATGCTATGCAGGTAGATAATGCGAGCAATGATGGTCTCAACATTTCATTCATAATCGATAACAAGAGTAGTCTATTATTCTAAGAGCCACATTTGTAGTCATAATCTCATTGCTGTTAAACTGCTGGTTTTCACCCTGTGCAGTTATTCTCTGCATAAGTCTTAAATCACCTCACGAAACTGATGAAAACTACCCCAAAAGCAATTACATAGGAAAATATCTATGGATACTCTAGAGTGTAAATTTTTCTGTGTATCTTCAAATATCATAAAAAGTACACAAAAATTGGCAATACTGCACCTGAGGCTGTCTAGCATTAAGCAGATGATCCAGAATTACAGCTTCTACCATATGAACGTTCTTTGTCTCCTGATAATACGGATGCACTCCCATTCTCATCGTGTTGATCTCATTGAATTAGTGGAATCAGGTGGTGACTGATAAAGAATGTTCAAAAAGAATAAGGCTGACAAGACGTATTAGTTCTATTAACTGCATGAAAAATGAAGTTTGTATTTTTCTCCAGGGATGAGATTTTCTAAAACGCTTAAATCTAGCAGCTAGTTTTTGCAAACGCAGAGCATTTGAAATGTAATCTATGGGAAATGTAGCCTCTAATTTCAGGGATGGGACCGGTAGCTTTAGTTTCCACAGTGCCAGTTGCTCTCTGGCTGTCTGCATTATTGCTCCCTTCCTTTACAGCCCTAGTGCAGATGACTGGAGAAAGACACTGCTAGGGAAGCATTGCCCATAGAAACACAGCAACACATACAATCCCTAAGGATCACCCGTCCGAGTTCCCCCAGCTTCACTGTGTTATACTAGCTAACTGGAGTATTAAAAGATTAGAGAAGAAACTGACACAAAGCACGGATAGATGACAAGATTTATGATGCTTATAGAGAAGGTAGTGAGGTAAGAGATGAAGATGTATGACTGAAGCTAGCTGCTCTTATTACATGTGTGTATGTCTAGTGTCAGAATAAACTAATGACACAGCAACAGATGCATTAAGTGCAACCAATTTCTTCTATAACTTCTGTAGTTCCTCTATGTTCTTATTGTCTTATTTGGAAATAGCTACATAGATACAAGGTGTGAAAAATATGTATGTAATCTCAGCACCTTAGGTTTTAATCTGATTTTTAAAGGTTTTATTATATATTATGAAAAATCTCATTATTTGTTAGGGGTTCACATAGCACATTGACTGTAATGTTACAGTTCCACACAGCAGAATGACCTTCCCCTAACATCATTTTTTGTGAAGTTTATGTGAAATATGTAAAATTTACACCTGTGTGGCAGCAGATAATGGTGACCTGAAATATTTCTGAATGACAGAAATATTACTAGAAATATTAATGTAAAGTTAGCCTAATGTTAAGTCTTGAACTTAAATCTTCAGTACTGCAGCTGTATGATTCTAACCTAAATTAAAAATTGGCACTTGTAAAAAAGCTGTTGAAACAGGAAAAGATATTATGTGGTGCATGAAATATGGAAAAAAGATCCAGCAGAAGTGTTGAAATAAACTATAAAGACTAAAGTTTGCGCCAGGGCAGGTTTAGATTGGACGTGAGGAAAAATTTCTTTACTGAAAGAGTGGTGAAACATTGGAACAGGCTGCCCAGGGAAGTGGTCAAGTCCCCATCCCTGGAGGTATTTAAAAGACGTGTAGATGAGACGCTTAGGGACATGGTTTAGTGGACACGGTGGTGTTGGGCCGACAGTTGGACTCGATGATCTTAGAGCTCTTTTCCAACCTTAATGATTCTATGATTCTAAAGTTCTGGCACTGAGAAAGTTGGCTAGAAAAAATGCCTAAATATTTTATTTCAAAGCTATACATTGAAAAACAAGGGGTTTCTTAATAAAGGGCAGGTATGGGGGCACTTTCATTTTTTTAGTTACTACCATCCTACAGAAGACTGGAGTAAGTGCTGTAATGTAATTTCATTCATCATTTTCTGATATAGCATGTCCTTAGCAGTTTAAGATAAACAGATCAATTTAAGATAATATATGATATACTAAAGTAAACATGGTATTCCTTGTGATTTATTACGTGTTCCTGTAGGGTTGTTTTCTGTCCTTTGTATATATAATTGCAACACTGTCTTCCTGTAAGGTAATGAATTCAGAATGCTGTACTTTCTCATGGGTAGTATTCTGAGTTGATAATTATGATAATAAAAGGAAAAATGTTGCCCAGGAAAATAAATTACAGAACAGCCACATATATTTAAGACATGATGATATAACTCTGGTTGTTATAATTATGTTAAAAAGGTTCACAGTTTTTTCCTTACTAATATGGGTATTAGCTATTTAAAAAATTGATAATCTGTATTTAAAAATTAACTTCAGTGTGTCTGGCCTGACATCACCATTTGAATATCAAAATCAATATGAGTGACAGAGTTTTGAGGTGCTTTCTTAATTTTTTATGAATTTTACCACTCAGCTGTACAGAGTGGACTACTGGACAAAATACATCATTGGCATTTACATGTTCTACAAATCCTTGTCCATACACATTATATACATATACATTGTATCAGCAACACAGCACAAACTTTCCCTTTCCTGAATTCCATTATTCAAAATCCTTTTATGTAAACAATTTTTAAAAATGATAAATCCAATGGGAAAACACCTACCAATGTCAACCGAACCACGATACCGCCCCTACTAACTTTCAGTTTTGTATGACTAAATATTATTTCTCTAGTAAGATATTTAGAAAATCAGGAGTATACAACAGATTCAGGACTGAACTAACTTACAAGAAGAGCTATCCTGAACTGGACTGAAGGATTACTGAAGTACTTTTACGCTCATTACAGGTATGTTATGGAACTACTTTTTATAGTACAATCTGCTTTCGCATAGCTTACTACAGCAACATGATTTTCAGAATACCACAAAACTAAGGTCTTAGAAGCTGTTAGTGCAAAAAGAAATAAAGCATTATATATGTTACATACAGGTAGCATGCCAAAAGCAAGGAAAAGTAAAAAGCTCATAAAAATCACAAAAAGAACCAATGACTTCTTTTTCTGCAGTATAGGAGAAAGAAAAAAAATTTGTAAATGTCACATTGCATTACTTTTTGTACTACATCAGCCTCTCTGTTATATTTTCAGTTTTGTTTTGAATTAATGCTGCCCCATATACATTTCCGTGTTTGTTTAATAATACATGAAATCATAGAATCATAGAATAGTTTGGGTTGGAAGGGACCTCTAAAGGTCATCTAGTCCAACCCCCCTGCCATGGGCAGGGACATCTTCAACTAAATCAGGTTGCTCAGAGCCCCATCCAACCTGACGGTTGGACAAAAAATAAGTTTTTAACAAAAAGTAAGTTTACATTCTTTTTATATTTTTAATCAAAACACTGCTGTACTCATTGTGATAGATATAAACATAACAGTTTCTTCTCTGGTAAAGATTTATTAAAATATTACATTTGTGGAATCACATTTTGGGATTTTCTACTTAGTTTTCTGTTGACGGCGGACAATCCCTAGCACATGAAAACTGCAAAGAAAATCAAATTCCCACAAGGAAGATAGTACATTTTGATAATAAAAATGTTTTCCTTTCACCAATAATAGTGACGCACTACATAATCTAATGAGATTCATTCACTATAGATATGAAGAAAGAAATCCACAGTATTCTGACAAATTAGACTATGCCCACTGTTGGGCATTTCAGTTTTTAGTATTGTCCTAGGAAACCAATGCCTAAGTCCCCCAAATATTGAAGTTGAATTTTAAAACTTTTCATAGAATCATAGAAACATTAAGGTTGGAAAAGACCTCTAAGATCATCGAGTCCAACCGTCAACCCAACACCACCATGCCCACTAAACCATGTCCCTAAGCGTCTCATCTACACATCTTTTAAATACGTCCAGGGATGGGGACTCCACCACTTCCCTGGGCAGCCTGTTCCAATGTTTAACCACTCTTTCAGTAACGAAATTTTTCCTCACGTCCAATCTAAACCTCCCCTGGCGCAACTTGAGGCCATTTCCTCTTGTCCTATCGCTAGTTACTTGGGAAAAAGAGACCGACACCCACCTCGCTACAACCTCCTTTCAGGTAGTTGTAGAGAGCGATGAGGTCTCCCCTCAGCCTCCTTTTCTCCAGGCTAAACAACCCCAGTTCCCTCAGCCACTCCTCATAAGACTTGTTCTCCAGACCCTTCACCAGCTTCATTGCCCTTCTCTGGACATGCGCCAGCACCTCAATGTCAAAGTCTGCCCTCCGGAAGTCCATGGTTGCGGTTTTGCTGGCCCCCCTCCTTACTTCTCCAAGAATGGAGAATTCTACCATTTCATGGTCGCTAAGCCCAAGACGGCCTCCGACCACCACATCTCCCACCAGTCCTTCTCTGTTTGTAAACAGCAGGTTGAGCGAGGCACCTCCCCTGGTAGGCTCGCTTACCAGCTGTGTCAGGAAGTTGTCTTCCACACACTCCAGGAACCTCCTAGACTGCTTCCTCTCTGCCGTGTTGTATTTCCAGCAGACATCCGGGAAGTTGAAGTCCCCCACGAGAACAAGGGCTAGCGATTGAGAGACTTCTGCCAGCCGCTTGTAGAACGCTTCATCCACCCCTTCATCCTGGTTGGGTGGTCTATAACAGACTCCCAGCAGGATATCTGCCTCGTTGGCCTTCCCCCTCATCCTTACCCATAAACACTCAACCGTACCATCATCACAATCGTTGAGCTCTAGACAATCGAAACACTCCCTAACATACAGGGCCACCCCACCGCCTCTCCTTCCTCGCCTGTCCCTTCTGAAGAGTTTATAGCCATCCATTGCAGCACTCCAATCATGAGAGTCACCCCACCATGTTTCTGTGAGGGCGACTAAGTCATATCTATCCCGCTGCACAATGGCTTCCAGCTTCTCCTGTTTTGTATAGTTCCGTTTGTATATTTCAGGAGTTTAATTTAATTTGATTCGGCTCGATGGAAATTTAAATATCTAGATAGTGTATATTTTATGATTTGCATGATATTTTGGACTGGTCATGACAAACCAACCTTTATGATGGGTACTTTGCCACTGACTTCACCAAAGCTAATCAAAGATTAAAACTATTTTTTGGAAGAAATGTTTTAGACCAGTCTTTCATACTAGTATGGTATTACTGAAATCAGTGGCATTACACTGACGATAAAATGCATTTTGTAGCTTCTCATGTGCACAAAATTTTGCCCAGTCACAGAAAGTAATCAAATGTACAACTCAGTCTTTTTATCTTTTGGCTACAATTACACATTAAAAACTGCAGCAAGTAACAGTAACATGACATTTTTCTTCCTCTTTCTAGTTCTAGTTTAGGCAATGACGATGTTTATTAGCAATTTCTTCTAATGACCGTGGAGGAGGTGGGAAAAAGGGATGTAGTGTAAAGGAAATGCCACATAGAATGTGTTTTAGATATGTCCATGCTTCTTATTCAATTAAATCTGAAATATCTATGTCCTTGACACAGGTATCTGTTATCAAGTCTGTTACCAGAATGATTAGAATCAGTGCTGCCCCCAAAGCATTTGCTGTTTCAAGAAATATGAATTAAAACAAAATAATTGAAAAATAAAGCTTAGAAATTATTTTGACTGTGGTGAATTTAATGGAAACAATCGTGAATTATGAGCAAAAAGAAACTCATGTTTTACTACTATTTGCTTTAAATTAGCTTAAATGGTCTTACATGTGTGAGGTTTTTTTAAATAAACTAAAAAAATTCCTTGCATGGTTATTTCAAGTATTTAAGTAAAACAAAACCACTAATTTGAGAATATGCTCTTGCAACTGTACACCTCTCATAACAGTCATTCCTGTACAGTTTTCCTTCCATTCAAGGACCTGCGCTGTGTTCTATGCACTTCCTGCTCAATAGCCATCACCATGTAACTCTGTGAAAAGGACTCATTTCTACTGCAGATATTATGGTTGGTTACTACAGTAAAAAGGCATTACCAGTAACTTAAAAATATTTAAGAGTACCCGTAAGACAGCTCAGAATATCTCAATTATTATCTTGCTAACCCTTAAACACTTGCTATACAATAAAAGGAAATTTTTATTTAGTTTAACATTTTTTATTTCAAGACAGCTTTGCTTTTTCCAGTAGGTATGCTAAATTTTAATACAAAAGACATCAGATTAAAGCATCAAGTACTGCTGGTAGAGGAAAATTTGTCCACAGCAGCCTGATAAGGTCAGAATGATATCGCTCCTCTTATTTATGACTATCAGTCTGTAGCCTGCAGACATTTCCTAATAAAACTCCAAGATACCAGTAAAAATTTTCAAGCTGTCAAAAAGTGCAAGTGAAACAGAAATAAAATATAAATGTGGTTAATGTACACTGTGAATGATGCACAAGCACTGCCATAGAAAAGCTAGCAAATATTACTTTAAGAAAAGACAAAGCCTGGGTAATAACAGTTCTGTATACTAGCCAAGCATTTTCTTTTATGTTTCTGAACATTAAAAATCCTTTTTTAAAAGATACTTTGTCCGCAAGGATGCCAAACATAAATTTTTCATGGCTCAAAATTTCAGCTGAGAAGCAATTCAAATTGTTAGAATGTGTTTCTTTGCTTTGCTTATCAATTGTCCATGAAATGTTTGATATCCCCAAATGTGTTCTCTACTCAAAATGATTTGGCAAACAATTCATTTAAATCCATTTCGCCTGTGTACTACTTAGAAACTCTTGGTTGCAACTATCAATTTGAGTATTTACCATTCAAAAATTGCTGTTTCCACATTTATATCATTCCACAATTTGTTGCTGTAATCTAAACAGAGGATTCACAAGTTGATGAAGGGCAAAAATCAAATGAAGTGCCTTACAGCATTGTCAGCTTGAAATCAATTCAAGTTCCACCTAGGTAACCTTTGCAAAAGCAAGCCTCTTTTCCAAAATGGACAGTGCTGAAAACTAATATGTCCCAGTCATGGAATATTTTTGGGTTTTAGCCCAGTATGTTTTTTTCTATGTCGAATAGACGTGCTGACCAAGGATGCAAATATTGCAAAAATCCACACTTTAATACAAATTTGACAAAGGAAAAAACAACTTTTCTACACAAGATTGGCCCAAGAAAGTCCAATCAAATCTGAAGTGCAGGTTGGATTAAAGGAAATTGCTTTAAGATTGCATTTAATAATTTTATTGCTTCTAGTTTTTACTTTTTGCTCTTAAAACATTCATTTCAAATGCACCATAATTGAAATTATTTAGTGGTTTACAAAACAACCACATTAATGATAAAATGTAAAGTGTTTTTCTAGTTTAAACTAATGATCACCTCTTCTTTGCAGGCAAAAAAAAAATCTTTATGCAGTGTTTCCCAACAATTTTTTCTGATACTGAAATAAGCCTTCTGTCAATATTAAATTACTCATTTTCATAGTAAGAAATACTGAAAGCAGTAATTTATCTTGCCAAAAACATATCTAAAAACAGATTTAAGATGTTCAGTTAATTCCTGTTAAAATATTTAGACCTTTCGCTGAGCTCCCACAAGCCAGAGGTGAAAACATTATTTAGTTTGAAACCACCCTACTTCATATGAAACAGGTATCATGAACTACCAGGCCGAGAGCAAACAGGGACATGTTTTGACTTGTGCTCTCAGCCTTTAACAGAATTCAAAAACTAATTACATAACAGACTGCTTTTATAAAGGGAAATGACACCTTTTAATTATAGCTTTTAATTTTTCAGCATTTGCTATAATAATAACAGCAAATCTTTTGGCTACAATTAACTTGCATCTTTCTCTATTATAAAAAAACGGTATTAGAACAAAGCTTTGAAAATACTGGAACAGTACATGCAGGCATTTTCAAACTAGTAGTGAAAGAAACAAATTCCATTTCAGCTTTGTTCCTAACCTGACATTCATGAATTATTTCCTAGATGAGTTCTTACTAATCATTACTTAATTGCAATAAAAATAGAACCAAGCCTCAGCTGTGTAAACCAGTATAAATCTATTTGCTTCAGTGAAGTCGTACTGATATAAGCATCGTACAGTTGTCAGTATTAGCATTGTTTTTGAGTTAACACCTGCATATTATACTAGTATAGTAAAAAATAGTCAGGACGCAGATA
Organism: Aptenodytes patagonicus; assembly: GCF_965638725.1. Taxonomy (NCBI): domain Eukaryota; kingdom Metazoa; phylum Chordata; class Aves; order Sphenisciformes; family Spheniscidae; genus Aptenodytes; species Aptenodytes patagonicus. Next base: position 39,368,869 of record NC_134952.1, read on the forward strand.
AGGCTTAGAAGAAATAAATAAAAACTGGTATGCTTACAAGGAATCACATGTAGCTTGAACCACAGACAAAAAAAATGAGCATCAGAAGCTGCAGAAAGACTAATGGCAATCACAAGGTGTGACAGTTACGTAGGACACAAGCTATTCAGAATGAATCATATTTGCTTATGGTTCTCATAGAATATCAGGGACGGGATGCAAAATTATGAACTATGGTATATTGATGGCAAAGAAACTGCATATTAAAAATGTGTACATCTGGCTGCAAAAAGAATGCTGAGGCTGTGTTCCGAACACTACTAGGGTCATATAGCAATCTGGCTCCTGGGAAAAATTTAGGGGTCCCTAAGGATGCTCAGTTCCAAGTTATGTATTGCTCTCTTCTGCAGAGGAGAACTGAGTACTCAAGTGAGATTTATGACAGGGTACTTTCTGGCTGCAATTTCTGCTCTCCATAAAGAAAGAGGCAAGACCACTTAGATAAAGTAGCTCTCAACAAGGGAAAAAGTTAAAAAAAAGTGTACGTATACAATTTTAACATACATTTTTACACATGTACCCATCTCTAATATATTTGCATATTTATGTAGATATTTGTATATGTGTGTATATATATGTTTCTATACTTAGGAAATAATCAGTGGACTATTCCTGTCAAAGGCAGGGTTAAGGAATGTGATTCCTGAAATATTGGCCTAAGGGTGACAACATAAGTCACTTCTCAGTGTGATTTTGAAATGGGTGAAGGTACAGGTTTGGAAAAATACTGGGGATTACAACTAGCACAATATTTTTTAAACCAATATTAGAAGGGAAAGTTTGCCCAGCAGTCAGAAACTGTAATGGTGGTATCTAAAAATGAGCTAGTTCTGTGATGTGGGGCAGTGGAGAAGGAAGGGAAAACAGGAACTATATGAGTTCTGAACTGAAATATTTGAAAATACAAGTCATTCTTCTGTCCTTATTTTCAACTGGTTTCAGGGCTGATATCAGTGAGCCAAAGTTTTCAGTAAATTCCTCTACCACCTTTTGAGGAAAAGAACTAAATAGCCCTGTCTAAACCTTCTTCACTAAAGCTGTACTAGGTTAAACAGTTTGGGACCTCTATTTTTGCAGTGCAGGCATACCCCTAGTTGTTTGGGAGCAACAAACAGATGGTTTGAAAGAGAGATTTATTAAGTGTCTAAGATCTAAATTAATTTTAGGTTGAGATTAGAGTCTTACAAGGTAATTTGGGATTGTCCTTTGGCAGGTGTTCATTGCTAGTACTTTTCCCACAGAAACTGGTTCCTTAATAACCCAGAGTTACAAATGGAGTAAAGAGAAGGCTCTGAAGAAAGCTGGGAATAATTTGTCGGTTTTCTGCCAGTTGATAGTGAAGAAGACTCCCTTTGCTAATATCCGCTTAAGCTTTACATGAAAGGGGAATGTTTACAAGTTATGTCGCAATTTTTTGTTTTATACATTTTCCACAAACAAGATGTAGGACTCTGGAGCCCTATCAATAGGCTGGGGCAGGATGGGAGGCCAGGTACAAGCTCACCCTAAAATTGCAATGATTGGAGAAAGAATGAGTGACTTGCACTGTTTTAATAACCCAATACAATTCCAAAATGAATTAAAGTTTCCAGATAGTTAAATCCACATGATCCTCCTTTGTTTTAATTTCATTGTATGATAAAGAAATGCCTTGCCACAGAGCAACATCAGTTTCACAGAAAGCATTACAAAAAGGGTCCGGTTTGCCAGTTTTATGTCCTGGGCTGTGAGAAATGAAAGCAGATTGCAATTTTTTCCCAAAGCTGTTAATTACTAGAAGTTTCTCCTCTCAGCAAACCAGAAGCTTTAAAAAGGAAGATTGCTGAAAAATACACTTATGGGATTACAGTTCTGTGTAAAACATACATACACATACTTTTTTAGACATATTTTAGTGTAGGTAATTAATTAGTTAGTATAACTAAACCCATCAGCTTCCTTCTCCCATATGGGTATGGCTATAGTTAGGACAGTTTAAAATTAATACAGCTGGAAAAAGAATAGGTGGCAGGGGTTTGGGAATTCAGTCTTCTAATCAGACTGATATACTGTATCATGAAAAAGCAAGCAAACAAAAAATAACTCCCCAACTTTCATCACTTTGGTATTTACTTCTTTAGAAGAGACAAAAGGTTTTCTTGCTGTACAGACCTCAACTTCTACACTTAACTGAGATCTCCAAAGGGAATAAACACTTTTCTAGTATTTTCAGCATCTCGGACTTAGTTTAAAATCAAAATTGATGCAACATGACAAAAATAATTACACAGGGAGAAAAGGCAAATGGTTGGGTTAAAGTAAATTCAAAAGCTGATCTCTTGTTGCATTATTGATTTCAGTCAGAAAGAATAAGTGGTAGGACGAAGAAACAAAGTCTAAGCTTAACATATCACAAGCACTGTCCAGTTTCTCCTTTTATTCACCACTGGCATGTTCATAGGTTTTGGGTTACAATAAGATTCTGTTACCAATTAACATATGTGTTATACATAGTTTTATTGATAACAGGGGATGTCAAAGACATCCCTTCTGCTATACACATTGGAGCTGAGGAATCCTTAGCAGTGAACACATCAGAAACTACATAAAGTATAAGAACTTTCCCCTCTTCTCAGGTCTTCTATTCATAACTTGGATTAGGGAGCAAGAAAGTTAGTCAGCTGACCCTTCTGAGGCGCTAAGATCACTTGGGGCTTCTCAAAATAGTGAAGCTTTACTAGTGAACTGAATTTGAGCAGACAAGGCAACAATTTCTTGAATTGGTTTGGTAATATGGTGAGAATCCTGTAACAAACTTTGCTATCATCTCCAAAGTATATGAATGAGTAAGCACGCCATTGTTACCGAAGATGTGACTTATTAAATTGATCCCATGTCTCCATTCCTTTTACATTTTTCCTACTTAATAAAGCAGTAAAAGGGGGGGGGGGGGGAGGGAGAGAGGAGAAATCCTTGTCTCTTATGCACAGTTCAAAGGAATAATACTTTAAAAGGACAGACCTGCTACTGATTTGAAGTGCTGCAGAGAATTTTCAAGCAATGAAGTGATGGAGCTAATTTCCAAGGCAATTCAAAAATTCTTGGGTGAATGATAAAAGATTGGCGAATACCTTTGCATAAAACCATGAGACTTTTGGCTTTCTATCATGCATAAAAACCTAAACATGTTTGTCATTTAGGTTTCTGCAATACTTTTTTCATCTTCATTTTAATTTCATTTGGCAATTTCACTGCTGTCACTTTTATTAACATTAGCTGTTGCTCTTCCTTGAAAGTATTCATTTCTATTCATCTTGCAATGTCACCTGAAAAGCTGTGTTACTATTCTGGAGAGGGCAGGACTCATGTTTATTCTTCAGCTTCAGCTTTATACTCTAAATGGACTAACATGAAACCACTGACCTTAAAAGCATGTGTTTCATGCACTCGTAATTGTTGTTCACTGTGATGTATGTCATAACCTTCTCTCTAAGGACACTGAAGGGCACAAGGTGAAGTGCTGCAAATATATTTACAAGTGTTTTATAAATTCCATAATAGAAACAGTAAATGATACTTTCAAAAGGAGTAGACTACTGTTACGTATGGGGTATGACATCTTTTAAAAATGTTATCCATTCTTTTTGATTAATTCGAGTAAGCTTAATTGATTACATGAAAATAAAAATAAAACTACTTTCAGATAAATATATGCATTTGGTAAACACAACTGTTGTTTACATCTTTTGTGTTTAGTTCTTCTGTGGAAACACTGCTGTTTAATACAAGTATTTAGTACTGATTTAGCAAGGCTTAAGCATTATCTTTGTACTTTGTAGATACAGAGATATCAACAACAGTAAAATATAGGGATATGATATCATTTTAATGTCCCAGCTAAACTAAATGTGAGCAATATGTGGGTCAGTCATGAATAAAATTTAATTGCTATGCTATTGGGAATGTTAGCTACTAAAGTTAGCAATAAAATTTATTAAAAAAAAGATACGTTAAAATATACGCTTACCCCATAAGTAAGTTTTGCAGCAAAGCAGTTTCTCTCCCCAGTTTAAATTGTGATGTTTCTTTAAATACTATATATTTTAAAATGATAGTAATTCTGCAGTGCTTTGATACAACATGAATTATTGCATAAACGATTTGTTTTTGACAGCATGCAAAATGCACAATCCTATATATTCCTATTTTTATTTGTTTTAGTGGCCATGATTTTTACATTATCTAGATAGAGGTCTGACTTTACAGGATCAGACATGGAGTACGTTTTCAAAGCATTTATCAAAAAACGTGTATGAAACTGACTCAAGAAATGAGTCACACTTCCTTGTGAAGTGGACTGTGGGTTAATACTACTTCCAAATACTTACTGCCAAGACTACAGGACAAGCTGGCTGGCAGAACAGTATTAGCATAAAGTCAATGCAATAAAGTTACATGTTTAGCATCCTGTAGAAAATCCTTGATACGTAACTTTTCAGGTGAAAGCTGTTAGATAAGGTTAGTATTTTAAGAAGGAAAGTATTTTAAAAGGAAGACTGGAGAAATTGGATAAATTTAGGTGGTTGAGAAGACTGAGAGGAAAGAGAGTGTTGGTGTGGTGAAGGTTAGAGGGGCAACAGAAGACCATAGAGGGTGGTTGAGACAAAATTCTCTCCTCCCAGTTTGCTCCCACTTTGACTCTTCAATTATCCTTACTTCAGCTCTATTCCAGATACAGGTGAAAGGGTAGTGAATAGACAATCAATTGCATATGTCACACTTCAAAGCTGGAGAACCATTGAGACTCAAGAGAAATCTCATAAAATCTTCCCAGTATAGCAGGTTTATTGGATTTCTTACGGAGGATAGAAAACCTATTTGCTCCAAAAGTCCTTCCAAAGAACATGATTTAGAAGAGGAATATCAAACAATGGCAAGTACACTGGTAGCTCAGAGGAAAATATTTTGCTTTTTTCCACCACCTAAGATGAGGGCAGCTAATGGCGGAATCTAACATGGCTGAAGGAAGATTACTCTTCTAAATGCTTAGAAAAAGGGAAAACAGTAGAGAGTGAGAACTGTATTCTAAAAGTTTGGGTACACTTCATGTTCAGTTTTTTTTAATTATTGCTGTGATTCATATTATCTAAAGTTAATTGAAGTGGTAGGGTTTTTTAGATAATGTGCCTAGCTTTATAAAACATAGGGAGAAATCACAATAGTAAAAATCTAAAAAAAAAGCAAATGTTTTTTGGGGGAGACAAGCTGTTCATTTTCATAAAAGTTTCAATGCTATTATAATTACAAGAAACAGTCATTGAGATTGTATAGTATAGGATTGTAGGTTATATTAGGAGGAAAGGAATGTGGTTTCTGACCTTAGGTCTCTGTCCTTAAGCAGGTGAAAGTAGCTGCATCCTCAAAAGAAAAGTATGTGATGGTAACGTGTTTATTTATAGCAGTTAATGAGTTCTAAGGTCATGATCCTGATTTACGTTCTGTGAGTGACAGGATAATAGAAACTCTTGTTGCAGTAAATGTATACCTAAACATTGTGCATGTACACTATTACATTCTTCTTCAGCCAAAATTAATTATTTAGTCTTACTTAAAATTGATTTAATATTAAAGCAATTTATCATTTCTCAACAAAAAATGCAAATGAAAAGATACTTTGATACATTTTATCTACATATCTCAAAATACTTTACAAGTGCCTTATTTGGCTTCACGGCACTTCTAAGAGGTAGGCAGATATTCTAGCTGTAATGTTAGTCTGCAGTAAGTTGTGACATATGGAAACTATGACTTGTTCTTGGCATGCTGTTCACCAAGGAAAAGCCAGGAATAAGATTCAAAGCTTCAGATTTCTTATCTTCCAATATTAAACTGTAATCTCTTCTTTTCTGTTATCCCTACGCATAAACCTGATGTTTACATGTCTCTTACAACTGGTATGAAAGCAAGAGAAAAAGAACAAGAGAAGGAAAGAAAGATAGATAAACAAGCCTACATAGGTTATTTTAACTATTTCATATTTCTTCTCACTTTTATGACTCTGTAGTCCAAAGAGATATTCCGGAGTTACATTTTATATTCTGAGGGCAATAAGAACTATAATAGAACAGCAGTTTTTGGTGGCATGATGGCTAACTAGAGATAACTGTAAGACCTATTATAATATCTCTGATTAGTTACAGTAAAATGTATGACTGATACATGCAGTAACAGTAGCATGGAATACCAGTGCTTTTAATTAAAGAAGCATATTTAATGAGACAAAATCTGCATTCTTTTTAAGAAACAGAGCTTGGGAAGAAGACACAGTCCAGCAGAAGGGCACCTTCTATTTCAGACTGGGGGGAATTTTCCTGCAATCCCTTTCCCTACCATGGAGCACAGCTGTCATGGAGATTTTCATGACAATCTGTCAGCAGAAAGCCCAGGGTGATCACAGCTCCCAGGACAGCCATGCTGCCATGAAAAGAAAGAATGGCAGTAAGATGTAGAAATTCTCCATGCATTAGGGGAAGTTTCAGTATTCCATGAAGTGTAAGCGTTCCCTCAGGATCTTAGTTTCAGATGTGCTCCCATGCCACTTCCCAGACAGTTTTAGTACTAATCTCTGACCTTTGGGAAACAAATGCCCATTTATCCTGACATTGTTTTAACACAAGCCAAATGACAGCAAAATGCAAATTCAGGTGTTCGTTTACAACATGCAAAATGGGTAACAGCAAATATTTACATAGAGTGATGAAAGAAGATCACACGTTACAACACTTATTTTAGGATCAGGTATCTCTTCCTCCAGTAGTTGGTCAACCTGCTGAATTCATAGAATCATAGAATAGTTTCGGTTGGAAGGGACCTCTAAAGGTCATCTAGTCCAACCCCCCTGCCGTGGGCAGGGACTTCTTCAACTAGATCAGGTTGCTCAGAGCCCCGTCCAACCTGACCTGGAATGTTGCCAGGGATGGGGCATCCACCACCTCTCTGGGCAACCTGTGCCAGTGTTTCACCACCCTCAGCGTAAAAAACTTCTTCCTTATACCTACTCTAAATCTACCCCCCTCTAGTTTAAAGCCATTCCCCCTTGTCCCGTCGCAACAGGCCCTGCTAAAAAGTCTGCCCCCATCTTTTTTATAAGCCCCCTTTAAGTACTGATAGGCTGCAATAAGGTCTCCCCGAAGCCTTCTCTTCTCTAAGCTGAACAACCCCAACTCTCTCAGCCTTTCCTCATAGAAGAGGTGTTCCATCCCCCTGACCATTTCCGTGGCCCTCTTCTGGACCCGCTCTAACGTGTCCGTGTCTTTCTTATGCTGAGGGCTCCAGAGCTGGACGCAGTACTCCAGGTGGGGTCTCACCAGAGCAGAGTAGAGGGGCAAAATCACCTCCCTCGACCTGCTGGCCACGCTTCTTTTGATGCAGCCCAGGATACAATTGGCCTCCTGGGCTGCGAGCGCACATTGCTGGCTCATGTCCAGCTTTTCATCCACCAGTAGCCCCAAGTCCTTCTTGGCAGGGCTGCTCTCAATCCCTTCATCCCCCAGCCTGGATTGAGACTGGGGGGGTTGCCCCAACCCAGGTGCAGGGCCTTGCACTTGGCCTTGTTAAACCTCATGAGGTTCACACAGGCCCACTTCTCAAGCTTGTCCAGGTCCCTCTGGATGGCATCCTGTCCCTCTGGCGTGTCGACCGCACCACTCAGCTTGGTGTCATCTGCAAACTTGCTGAGGGTGCACTCGATCCCACTGTCTATGTCATTGATGAAGTTATTAAACAGTACCGGTCCCAATATGGACCCCTGCGGGACGCCACTCATCACCAATCTCCATCTGGACATTGAGCCATTGACCACTACCCTCTGGATGCGACCATCTAACCAATTCCTCACTCACCGGACAGTCTGCCCATCAAATCCATACCTCTCCAGTTTAGAGAGAAGGATGTTGTGGGGGACCGTGTCAAAGGCCTTACAGAGGTCCAGATAGATGACAGCTGTAGCCCTTCCCGTGTCCACTGATGTCGTCACTCCATCACAGAAGGCCACTAGGTTAGTCAGGCAGGACTTGCCCTTGGTGAAGCCATGCTGGCTGTCTCGAATCACCTCCCTGTCCTCCATGTGCCTTAGCATAGCTTCCAGGAGGATCTCTTCCATGATCTTCCCAGGCACAGAGGTGAGACTGACTGCCCTGTAGTTCCCCGGGTCTTCCTTTTTTCCCTTTTTAAACATGGGGGTTATGTTTCCCCTTTTCCAGTCAGTGGGAACTTCACCGGACTGCCACGACTTCTCAAATACGATGGATAGTGGCTTAGCAACTTCATCTGCCAGTTCCTTCAGGACCCGCGGATGGATCTCATTGGGTCCCATGGACTTGTGCACCTTCAGGTGCCTTAGATGGTCTCGAACCTGATGTTCTCCCACAGTGGGCGGCTCTTCATTCTCCCACTCCCTGCCTTTGCCTTCTGCGGCTTGGGCAGTGAGGCTCGGGCACTTGCTGGTGAAGACCGAGGCAAAAAAGTCATTGAGTACCTCCGCCTTCTCCGTGTCCCGGGTAACCAGGTCTCCCATTCCATCCCGGAGAGGGCCCACATTTTCCCTCATCTTCCTTTTATCCCCGACATACCTGTAGAATCTTTTCTTGTTGCCCTTGATGTCCCTGGCCAGATTTAATTCTATCAGGACTTTAGCTTTCCTAACCTGATCATTGGCTGCTCGGACAATTTCCTTGTATTCCTCCCAGGCTACCTGTCCTTGCTTCCACCCTCTGGAGGCTTCCTTTTTGTGTTTGAGTTTGTCCAGGAGCTCCTTGTTCATCCATGCAGGCCTCCCGGCGTTTTTGCCTGGCTTCCTCTTTGTTGGGATGCATCGCTCCTGAGCTTGAAGGAGGCGATCCTTGAATATTACCCAGCTTTCTTGGGGCCCTCTTCCCTCCAGGGTTTTGTCCCATGGCACTCTACCAAGCAGATCCCTGAAGAGGCCAAGGTCTGCTCTCCTGAAGTCCAGGGTAGTGAGCTTGCTCTGCGCCCTCCTTGGTGCCCTAAGGATCTTGAACCCCACCATTTCGTGGTCACTGCAGCCCAGGCTGCCCCTGAGCTTCACATTCCCCACTAGCCCCTCCGTGTTGGTGAGAACAAGGTCCAGCATAGCACCTCTCCTCATTGGCTCCTCTACCACTTGGAGAAGGACATTATCATTGGTGCATTCCAGGAACCTCCCGGATTGCTTATGCCCTGCCGTGTTGTCTCTCCAACAGATGTCGGGCTGGTTGAAGTCCCCCATGAGGACCAGGGCTTGTGAGCATGAGGCTGCTCCTATCTGTCTATAGAGGGCCTCATCCACGCCGTCTTCCTGGTCAGGTGGCCTGTAGCAGACCCCCACTATAATGTCACCTGTCCCTGCCTTCCCTTTAATTCTGACCCATAAGCTCCCAGTTGGCTCCTCATCAATCCCCAGGCAGAGCTCCACGCACTCCAGCTGGTCATTGACATAGAGGGCAATGCCCCCTCCTCGTCTCCCCTGCCTGTCCTTCCAAAAGAGCCTGTTTCCCTCCATCCCAACACTCCAATCAAAGGAGCCATCCCACCACGTCTCTGTGATGCCAGTAAGGTCATAGCCCTGCAGGCGTGCGCACGTCTCTAACTCCTCTTGTTTATTCCCCATGCTACATGCGTTTGCACAGAGGCATTTAAGTTGGGCCCCCGATGAAGCTGTCTTACTGGCTGGAGTTCCTTTGTGCTGCTCTTCAGGCGCTCTCCTGCTGACCTGTGTTCCTTCTCCAGGCTCTGGGCATCTATTGCTGGCCCTGGCATCAAACTGGTAGGAGTGCGATGGATTGAGGTTCCCCTCCCCCGGCAATTTTAGTTTAAAGCCCTCTTCACCAGCTCGGCAAGCCTATGACTGAAGATGCTCTTCCCCTTCTCTGACAGACCGACCCTGTCAGCCCCCACTAGACCAGGTTTCTTAAAGTGAGTCCCATGGTCTAAGTAGCCGAACCCCTGGCTGTGGCACCAGTCCCGTAACCATTTGTTGACTCGCCAGATTCGACTGGCCCTTTCAAACCCCTTCCCTTTGGCTGGCAAGATTGATGAAAAAACTATCTGCGCTCCTGAATCCCTTACCACTGCTCCCAGGGCTCTGTAGTCCTTCTTGATAGTCCTCAGACTGCTCCTGGCTTTGTCAGTGGTGCCCACGTGAAAAAGCAGCAGCGGATAATAGTCAGTGGACTGTACAAGGCTTGGTAGCCTCCCAGTGACATCCCTGATATGAGCCCCGGGTAAGCAGCACACCCCTCTAGAGTGCGTCCTGTTGGCAAATGGGTACCTCCGTACCTCTCAGAAGAGAGTTGCCTACTACTATCACCCGTCACCTTTTCTTAATTGCGCTGGTTGTTATATGGGGGGCAGATCGGGCTGCATTACTCAGCTCCATCACTTCTCCTGGTGTAACGGGACTTTCCTCTTCGGTCTGCACAGTGGTGAAGCGGTTCTGCAAGGGCAGCTCAGGCTTCAGGGGAAGTCTCTTCCTCCTGCTGGTCCTTGCCTTTGCAACCGTCCATTCTTCTGCATTACTGGCCTCCCCGCTCCCTTCTGCATGTGCCTGTGGGGGGGTTTTTGGCTGTTTGGCCATGGGGTGTGGGTCCGCTGCAGACTGCGCTTGGAACCAGCTATCTAGCTCCTTCTCTGCCTCCCTGATGTTACGCAGTCTTCTGACCGCCTCCTGCAGCTCAGCCACCTGCTGCAGGAGGTCCTCGACCATGGCACACCTTTTGCAGACAGGTCTGCTGCCTGTCCCTACCCCAGGAGAGAGGTCTAGGCACTTTCTGCAGCCTGAGGTCTGCACTGCAGCCTCTCCCTTCAGCAGTTCCATCTGCATGGAGGCATCGGCTGCCGCTGGGGTAGGTGGTACAGACCCCCCAGCTGGAGCCACAGCCTTTACCCTCAGACGAGCGCCCACCATTCTGCCTTGAGGGTCGGGTAGGATGAGTGCCCTTGACCTGTGCCCAGTTGCTGGGTTTTGTGTACGCCGAGTCCCCCACTCGGCCCGTGGAATGCCTCTCCTTCCAAGAGGCGCCCTCCCTGCACGCCCTCCCTCGTAAACTGCCATGCAAACTGCCGTGCCACGCCCTAGCTCATGTGCCACGCCCTGTTTGCTCATCCTGGTCGCAGCGCTCCCTGGGGCTGCCTTTAGTGGGAGTGGGGGGTGGCAGCCATTACACCTGGTCCCGCCCACACCTCTGCTCGTCAGCCATCCTTGTGAGAGCTGCCGGCTCCCAGCATGTCTCTGTGCTCCCCTTTGGTTCCCCAGCTCCGGAAACCCCCTTGTACGCCGCGATCTGCCGCTCTGCTGTGGGACGCGCCTGCACCGGAGCTGATCGCCTCTGTGAGTGACGAATTCCTGACTCATAATCTCAGAGACTCTATTTTCCAGTACATTTCCCATTTGTGGTTACATTTCTTGAAAGAGAGCAGCTAAAGTGGCCAACTCTTTCACAGACTCCTTTTTGTTTCCTTCGAACCTGAGACAGTTAGATTCATGTAGTCTCCTCAAACCTTATTCCTTCCTTAGGCATCTAGAGGCAGTTCTGGCACTCTCCGCACCTAACTGTGGATAATCATCTTCTCTCTGGAGTTTTAAGTGTGGAAGACTAGGTGCCATTTACTGTACTCAGATATTAATGATTCCTTGACTCTGTGAACAGCACAATTTCCTTCTGTATACATTTCAGTATGACGTATCTCTGTTCACTGAGCTATATAGTTCACATAAGCTTGTAAAGTAAGTTGCTACAAAATACTGACTATAAATATATAAATGGAATGAATTTTATGAATGAAGCTTGTTACTGTCTTGTTACGAGGCAACTTTGGGCTGAAAATCCAACTGTGCTGAAAAATATCCCAAACCTTTTCAGACATACTTCAACAGACACTGTAAACACACAGATTTATTTATAAGCTTCTGTCATTAAGCTAAATTTTAATATTCGGGACAGAATTTTGCCCGTATTTTGAACTTCAGCTAGAATACCATCCTGTTCTCTAAAATATATTCCAAATTATTAATTTATTTCACTGTTGATTTTACTGTAGTAAGTGAAATTCAGGAAAAAGAAAGAGCACCACAAGAGGATTTGCACGGATCAGTACAGGTCAGATTACGTTACAAAGTGTTCTGAGAAATTTTTCAAACACATTGAAAGGCTTCTTACCAAGTACCATAGAAGACCTAGTGAACTGAAACCTGACCATATGATATCTTATGATATATGAACTGAAGCCTGACCATAAGATATAATAAACTGAAAAACAAGAATGCTACTGCATGCTTCTCAAAGGTTCTGTAGTAATTCTTCAAGTTTTCATTTTTTTCCTTCAACTTCTGTAAGATCCTCTATCAGAATGTTCTAGCTTCTAGATTCATAAACATCTTTTCTCTACTATTCACTGGCACAAATCCAAAAAGATAATTTTAAAAAAATTATTTCATTGCTGCTATACAAAATATGGTGTACTTAGAAATATTTTACCTGTCTATAAGTAGGCAGTCTGCCAAAGAGACGTTGAACACCCTATCATAATGCTACATACTGTATACAGTTAAAATACAAATTCATATGAGAATGAGAATATTAATCTAATTGTGCTAAGGAAGTAATAAAAATGATGAAAAGCTTTTTTAGACACTAATAAATGTGCATATTTCACAATACAATTAATTGCAAAGCTGAACTGGATATGCATAAAATCCTTAGAATATGATTTGGCTATTTTACTTTTTATGCTATAATACTGCATTTCAAGCATTAAATACAATTCCAGAGTCATTCTCCATAGTGTATCTTAAACAAAAAAACTTTTGCTTTTAGTATCAATTCAGTCTAACAGACTGAATAAATAAGCATATTTTCACAAATTACTTCGCAACTGAAACATTCCTTGGTGTCCCAAGACAGTTATGAAATGCACATAATTAAACTAGTGATCAAGAAGTGAGAAGCCAGAAGGAAACGACACATTCTCTAATGCTTTCTACCTGCTGCAGATGTCAGTGTTATCATCAGCAGGCTCAGATGCCTGACTAGATGCAAGTGATGGGCCCTGAATCAATACAGTGCCATATACTTTACAAAGAGATTGCAATTACTGACTTGGAAAGCACTCTTGCAAAATTTCAATATTAGGTCAATATACTAAATGCCTCTATTTTGATCCATGTTGTGTTAGCTCAAATGAAGAAATACATTTTAAGCTGCTTCTTCAGACAAGTTACTAAGTATATGCAGAGATTATTATTATAAAAAGATGCACAAGTGCGGGAAGTGCAACAGTGCACACTAAAACCAGTCTTTTATATTTATAAAAAATTTTAAAAAATCAAAGCCTTTTCAATGAAGCAAATGCTATTTTTTTAATTATATTTTCACACTTCTTTGTTACGTCTAGGTGAACTTTTACAATTTAATTTACTTTTTACAAGTAAGGGCAGGTTGTATATAAACACTGACTCTTCAAAACTAGAGTGTACATAGATGTATAAAAGGATATACATATAGACACGCATATAGTATGTACGCATATAAAAATATGTAACTATTACAAACACATATGCTTCAAAAAGAAATGTAGTAGCTGTAACAGTAATTCCAGGAGAAAAACCCAACTATTTGGGGTTAATGGTATTTTGAAGGAAAACTCCATGGTGACTGAAGTAGTTCTTCTATTGACATACACTTAAATAATCTGTACATTATTAAGAGCAATTTCTCTCTCTTTTTAAAACGCTTCTTTTTCCTTGTCACTAACAGAGAAGGCTGTTTCAGTATGAGGGGAGTACAAGATTCAGCACTGTTTTTAGTATGGAATTCAGCCAGTTTCCAAACTTAAATACCAAGCAGACCCTTAGCCAGTTTGCCTTGTGTCACAGCCCTAGTCAATGGTGCTCTGCCAGCTTCACCAGCTGAGAATCTGCATTGAACTTAAATATGTGTTTTTGCTGAATGAAAACAAGGTTCAAAACTGGACCGTTTCCTACTAAACTATCCTGAATGAATAGTGCCACCTGCTGAAGCCCTAACTCAACGAATACTTCACTGTAAACATAAGTTTTGAATGCAGTTACTCTAAGTGCTCTACTGATTTAAGGCCAGAATTGCAATTATCATTCCCAGAAGCCCTTTCATGTTCAAAAGAAGCTTCCCTTCCAAGTGACAGTTTTGCTATTCCTTCTTAGCTTCATAGCATGATAGCTGCCTCACAGACTGGTACTGAAAAAAGAAAATCCAACCTATTTCCTGTTATGTGATTCCTTCTTTGGGCAAAACCACTGTAGATAACTGCAATTCATATATGGCTATGTTGCTAATATACAACTTCAGCTGTCATAAAACATTCAGATATCGGATACATCAGAAGAAAAATATTGCCATTTCAGCAAGGTGGTCTGAGTAACAACAGACATTTGTATACAGTACCAGTTTCTAAAGCACTGTTAAAATGCCTTCTGTGTCTATTAATCTCATTTTTAAATAAATGAAGAGGAAGCTGTTTTGGACAAGAATAGATCTATTTCCCAGTTTAATCAAACTCTTTGGCCATTCACACAGGCCTGTAACAATCTGCTATTGGTTTTGGTCATTTTGAAGGAATAGATGTACATTTATGAAGATGAAGAAGCAACTTCCTTCACTTCCTTTCAGGATGCTGCCAAGTGAAGGCTATACTTGCTGAAAATGAGACTTTTGTCATCACTTCCCTGCTGACGCACACTGAATCTTACCTATTTATAAAGAAAAAGTTGTTCTGTGGAAATTACTCAAGAGGAAAGTTTGGGTTTGATGGCGATATGACGGATAAATGTACAAAAGATAGCTTCCCTTGTTTGTAGCCACAAAACTGAGTGCAAATCGAAATCTATTTGCATCTCTAAATAGTCATTAGGAAAACATTAGATACCCAACATCTTCCTGCATATGTATTTCAATTCTTCACAGAAAATGCAGAACTATGTTTAACAAAACTCTACAGAAAGAGTGTTCAGGAAGAATAAATATAGATTAAACATTTGAAATGTCTTGCTAAATTGATTTCTCTCACTCAATCTTTAGAACTCATAACAAATACAAAATACCATCATCAAGTCTATTCATGTTATTGAAGTTTGGAAAATTCATAGCTAAACATGGGGTTTTGACAGGGCAACAACCACTGCTCTAGCAAAATTTCATATAAGGAAATTAATTTAGCTTGTTCGCTATGTGAATATGTATGGACCCACCAGGACAATGTTGGTGTTAAAGAGCAGAAAACTACAAGTGTCAATCAAAGAAATAAAACAAAAAAGTTTTCAGCAAGGCTTTGAAATGCAAAGGTCTTAACTGCAGGAATTATTGTGAAATTTCTCAGCACAAGTAAGACCAGATCCTCAGAAAGACTAATGGATACAACTATTGCATTGAGCTTCTAAAGAACTGCTGAATCAGGAATTCAATGTTCGCTTGTAATTTGTGCCCTGCAATTCTCTTGAAAAAATGTTTTGTGCACTGCAGAATAAAAAAGTTGCTTAAAAAAAATGCGGTAGGTAAAATTCAGAAGAGCTGTATTTTTCAAGAATGCAATATCCATGAAACAATTAAAAAAAAAAAGTGTACACATTATTAGGAGAAAGTAGAGCTCTGGCATTTAACACACCAGTGTAAACCCAAGTAGTTAATAATAGCAAGAAACCTCCTATTTCCAGCAGCAGTATTATGAACTCTATGAACAAAAGGCAACATTTTAATCAGTGAAGTGGTAACTTACAAGAAGATATGTAGTTCTACTTGAGAGATAACAGAATGAAAAGATAAAAATAATAAACAACGGATGGATGAATGGATGGAGATATCTGTGTAAAAAGATTATCTCAATCATAAATTTTCTTTAAAAAGTTTAGTTTTATATATTACTGCCAGAAATTTTATAGTGGTTCTTCTTGAAAAGTGTAAGGTGAAGACCATAAAAATAACTTCTTTTTCCCTGAAACACTATGCCTGACCTCCAACTTGGCAGATTTACAGATCTCATTCTCACGTTAGCAAAATGATGATTTAAAAACAGAACATGTTTTTTATAAAAGTGCATGTCACATGTTCATGTGCATTCTTTTCCATTTTTGATTTGCACCAACATTCAGTGTTTAAAGCCTCATTAAAAAACATCTGGTGAGAACTATTATGTTTAAGCAATGGACAATTAATTTCTCCTCCACCCAGAACTCCCCTTGACAAACTGAAAACCATAAAATGTCTGTAATCAACATATGAGACATTTCAAATAAGAAAATATGAGTAAATCAAATTTCCAACAACAAAAAAGAACAATTTTACAAGTGTGTATTTGTAAAAACAATCTCACTGAGAGCATTAGTGAAAACAAGCAAAACATTATTCACTGAGTAATATTTGTCCAGAGCTAATGAGGTAATTTTTTGCATTCTGACTTTTGTACCTCCATGACTTACCACTATGTCTGAATTGACTGTGGAGAAAAATAAGCAGCCGGTTTATATTTCCGACTAAAATGTTTACTGTGCTGTTGGTTTATACCAAAAGCAGAATTCAATAGACCTAGCTAAGAGAAGGTGTCAAACTCCATGAGAACATCTGCTTTCCTGTACGGTTTTTGTCAGAGCATGTACCCTTATTGAATGTAAGAGCATTATTGAAAATCAAAGTACTGTTTTTTTTGGTCTTGACAACTGTCAACTGTATGTTGAGTCAATGGCCCGGAAATGATACATAATTATGCTGCTCAGCAAGGACTTGCAAAAAAGATTGAATTTAGAATAGAATAGCACGTTAAACACATATGAGTTGGACACGATCCATGTTGTTGTTCTCACAACTTGTAACATTAATTTTGTACTTTGTTAAATATTTACCACATAGGGAGGGATGAAATTACTGGAAAGAAAGCAGCATGCTTAAGAAAGCACGAACCACAAAAACAAGTGGAAAGGCAAACCCTCAGTGCACATCAGCCACCTAAAATTCTATTAAATGAAAGTACCTATACTTATATAAAGTACTTCCTCAGCCAAGAAATAAATGTTACGTAAACTTGAAATATTCAGGTGCTTCTGAGAATGAGCTCTGTAGTATTTGCATCTAGTTTTAGAATGTGCATAGTGTCACAGATAAACCATGCAGATTTATAAGTATATTGCTACTGTACACAAACAATTTTGTAGGCAAAGACAAAAAATATGAACTGTACTTTTTCGCATAAGAGAGTAAGGTAATTTATTGAACTACTCACACTGAGGAAAAAAAAACATTCAAGAGAGAAATTAAGGAATCTGAGAGATGACTTCATAAGAGTATTAATAGGTGACATGACGGATATTGGCAAGATATAATTATCAATCTTGATAATAACGTTTGACATACTGATAAAAACTGCTGATTCATATTTCAATTCAAAACTAATGGATCTGATAAAGCATCTGATAATGTCTGTATAGAGTGGAATGGTTATGAGGATGATAGGAATCATCCTGATGTGTTTAATGTATTTGAAATTTCATTATCAGAGATACTAAAATAGCTTATACACAATCAAGACAGATTCTAATTCTGCTCACAAACAGAATATTTCTGGACATAGATCATCTAAACACAATTATCAGCTTCTTCTATCCTACCAATGTGTACATATTCCCAATTTTTTTTGTAACAAATATTTTTTTCAAGCTCTAAAATGCATCACATTATTCCAGTGACGATTTGAAATCTTTCTTGAACATTTTAGTTGTTGCCTCTTGAGTTTTACATCACCCTTTTCCAGTTTCATAAAATCTTCAGTTTCCCATTACATGATGAATATCGGTGGGACAATGCAGTTGCCATGGTTCCTGTGCGAAGTAGGGAGTCTGCCCCTCACTCCACTGTTCAAGGCAAATGGCAGAGGTTTCTGCATCTCTCTTCTACACTCCAACAAAATTATACTGAGATCCCACTGTATTATATACAAAAATACAAAAGTAAATCCATTTTCACTGTTAGTAACATCCTGGTTACTGACACTGGATATGGCTGTCTCAGCAACATATTTGAAGACAAAGCGTGCAAGACAAATGGCAACTGAAGGTATAAAACTAGAAAAGGTGATGGCATAGGAAAGGTTTGAAGAAACAGCTTGACATGCATTTTGGAAAAAGCATTTCAAGCACAGGCAGAGTCTGTGCTCTTCACAAACAGAGGAAACCATTATTATGTTTCAACGATTTAAATGTAATTTCAGAAAAACTTGTGGATTCAGAGAATAAGAGCATAGATATCAGGAGTGGGTTATATAGCTTCAAAGGTTAAGTATAAGACCAGAAATAAAAGCAAAATGTGAATTTATGGGCAGAATTTCAAACTAGGAAAAGCATTTTCCAACTTAAATCTGCATTGCAGGTGACAGATTCAAAGTACAAATGTACTTTCGACCTATAAACTGCATCATTTTAATTCCAGTAACATAAAGACATTTCAACTACTTTAAAAACCAGGAAGATTAAGAATCTTAATATGAATTTCAGCAACACAAAATGTGTTTCTTCAGCAAAACATGTACATTTGTTTCCTGCCTTAGTTTTCAGCCTAGGTCTCATCACCTGTATAAACAATACAATGACATAGACAATATAATTGCTTAGATTAATTTGAGTTCTGTAATCACATCTAGCTATATAGTATTATTCTTTTTGCTAAATATGAAAGAAATATCATATTCTATGCAAAAATGTAGCCACATTTGTCAGAAACCTGTTTTCCTGCATAATTTTCAATTGCCAGTAGTACTATGACACCAATTATGTATTACTTAGATCATTATTTTTAAAATAGTCTTTCATGTTGACATGCAGTTTTATTTCTCAAGGTATGACATTAACACATTAGCGTCACAAGCTTTTCTGTTGATCCTCCATGGATTACATTGCAACACAAATGTACTTATTCTGGAATCACATAATGTATTTCTGTAAAACTGGTTTTAGCATTCTCTTGGACTCTAGATAAGATAGTCTACAAAGCGGATTTTTCTGAACCTGGCTGTATTTCTTAACGGGCAGCAAAAACAGATTACTTTCAACAACTTTAAAATTTCTCTAGCAGGTTAGGAAAATTATCATTTTTAGTGGTACAACCGCTCTCTTTACAAGCTTCCTTGATGAAAGAGAATTTAGTAAACAGTTACACTCCTGTATGTTAAAAATGTTATACTCCTGTGTGTGCTTACAGAGATGACGGGAACACTTGATTTATTTACCAAATACTTGTGCTAGAAGCCCTGTAAGAGTTACAGGTTCTTCATTTTATTATGCGTAATTTCTCACAGTGTAACATCAAGGCTAAAATAAACTGTTGGGCCTAAACTGGAATCAAATTCATTTTCTTAAAATCACAAATATAGTATCTGACTTTAAAACAGTCTTCAGTCTTTCCCCCATTGTGAATTTCTAGCTGCTCCCAGGGTAGACACTTGCACGCCTGTGTCTGAGATGCTGATCAGGAGGCTGATCCAACCAAGAAAATTTCTTTGTTGTTGTTTAAGCTTAATTTTCAGCCTAATCAGGTAATTGACCATATGACCCCATGGATACCAGCTGCCATTTTAAGAGAAACAACAGAACAACAGCATAGAAGTATGAATCTGGGAGGTCACAAGGGAAAATTAGATCAGTGCTTTAAGAAACTTTCTTTTTTTGAGACTGCACTTAGAAGACAGTCAGATCCAGGAATGCCTCGAAGTTGATCTCTGTGGTCATGCCCCATGCAGTCAAAAATCAACGTATCAGGATAAGCAAGGATACCTAATAGGAGTAAAGGAAGAGAAAGACAGCTGAAAGGAGTGATGCGTACAGATCTTGAGAAACCTGGGTTGGCAGTAGCATCAAAAGGGATGCTGAGGACCTGGGGACAAATGAGGTGGTTGAGAGATGTAGAAAGGGAAGAAAGGGAACTGGGGAAGTGGAGAGAGGACTCCAGAACAACGTGGCTTAAGGGAGTTCAAGCTGATTACACTGGGAACTGTAATTGTGATGGGGGGTGTGGGAAGTTTTGGGGAACTCCTCTTTTCCCATCCAGCACCTACTTTTGTTCCATCATACCTCGTCTACTCCCTCCCAGTACTCATAAACCCACGCTGCTTCAGCTTCCCACTCTCTTCCCTTCCACACAGTATGCCCCTACTGCCAGGCTTCTGCTTCAGGCACACCTGCAAACTGGAAAGGGGCAGAGCCTGGCTAGAAAATTGGACTGAATGACCTGGTGGGAAGGACAATCCAACCCTGCCACCAGAGGTGGACTTGGAGGCAGGAAACAGCAACTGCCTTTCTCAAAGAAAGCAAAGATCTGTGTAAGTAGAAGACCAGTCCCTGGACTAGCCAGTTTTTTCTCCTCTCCCTAGGCAGCTATTTTTTCTGTAACTAATAATGGCTTATTGAGTTTTCTATCTGCCCCTATGCATGGTAAAAATAAAACTCCATCAAATAAGATACCTATTCCCACCGAATTCAAAGTGCTTGCAATATTTTGACTTAACTAGTATTTGGATTCAGGGATACAGCAGATGTTTCATCTTCTTTTTTGTTCTTAAAGGTTCATAATCTACCATTGCAAACAGTAGGTATTACCGTAAGGTCTCACTCTCATTCATTAATTCTTCTCCAAATATCCTAATAAAATATACACCGGATCTGTATTTAGAACCACAGGAAAGACCTACAAGCCAAATGGATTTGTAATAACATCAGTAGGTTGCTGTGAGGTATCTATACAATTTGCAATGATTTGAAGGTTATCTAATGACAAACATAATAATTATTTGTCATAAATACTAATACAACTTATTAATACTGGGTTGTTTAACTAAAGATGACTTGCGATTTTGTTCATCAGAGCAATGACCTGCCAGGAGTTTTAAAGGATATATTCAACTAGTAACTAGGATTACACTTTGTTCATAAAACTGTAAAAGGATTAACATGGTGTTAACTATACAATAATAATGGCCAGGTGACAGATTCCATTTACAATGACCTTTTGATCATGTCCCCGAGTCTTTGCCTCTTATCGCATCTGCACACTCCTAGCATTTTTCACAACTCTTAAAAAGAGGTATTCATTTCACTCCTGTTAGAAGGGCCACACTTCAAATTCGCTATTATCAAGTATGCCATTTTCACACTACAATAGGACAGGAGTGGTTTTGTGGTATACATCAAATATGATTTTTTTTATCTTTCAACTCTGTGTCATTAGAGACTGGCCTCTCTACTGAGTTGTGGGCCCAGTGACTCTGTTTTTTCAGACACAAAGATAAAAACTATGATTCATGTTCACTGGGTCCACTAAGACTCAGAACAAAGAGGTGGTTTTCTGTGGGGACTAGAGACTTTCCCATGACCAAATTACTGGAAATAAACTGAGCCACCCCTTCACCAGTTAGCAGGGACCTCAACACTGTTCCTTATCATTCTCTGATGCAGAACTCCTCTCCCCTGTCTCTCTTGAGTAACTTGGGCTTTACCTTTACTATGACTTGATCATAGGACTTGAAATCATCCAGCCACAGGACCTCATGAGATGGCTGGAAAATCAGGTTATCCATTTTAACACATTTGTAAGAACTTAGTAAAAGAGACAGAAACCTACAAAATAGTCATTGGCTAAAACAAACTATGAATGTTGCTCTTAATACATTACTGCATTTATACTTCTCACTCTGGGGTTTAAAATATCTTTAAGCTTCACATTTAATATTTCACATTAGCCAGTTTGGAACCACCTGTGGAAAAACATTCCTTGGTCAAATGTACAGGTTGTCTTTGTTTTGTTCTTAAGCCAGACTGTCAATCATGCACTGGTTCTTACACAACTTACTATTGATCATTAATTAATTACAATAAAAACTGAACCACATCTTCAGTATTTAAAGACATGATGATTCCAAAGAAAGTATGATGATTTATACCAGATAATGGCAAAGCATTTCACACATAACATACCAAAGATAAAAAAGGCAAAAAGCTGGAAAAATGATTTTGATGAACACAGACTTGGTGAATCTGAGACATTTTTGTGCCACCTACTCTGCTATTGCAATTTGCTACTCTGCTCTCAGATATGTATGGGTAAAACAGATGCACCAACACAGTAGTTGTCTCAGCCATAATCTACAAGCATTTTTAAATGAAATTTACAGTTCCTAAATATATGAACACCTTCTTCAGCTATATAAGCCTAGCTAAATACTAGGTAGGATTCAGGAAAACAAGCTTTTGATAAGGGAACACCAAAACTTGGAGGACAAATGGAGTAAAAATTGCAAAAGACAAATCTGAAACCACTCCAGTAAAATATACTCTCAGAGCATATTAAATACGAGTATAAATATGCATGTCTTGAGTTCTTGCTTCGCCTTATATCCTTTCATTATCTTCCATAACTGCTGCCACAGAGGGAGGGTACTAATACATTTTTTACCTACCAAAGCTGTGAAAACGTGCACCAGGCCTACATGGCAGGCTGATCCATCTTTGAAATAGTCTCTTGTTAATTGTTTCTGTTGCTACTAGTAGTGGAGGACTTGTCTGTACTGTAATACTGTCTGTAACAACAGCTGGAATCTTCTGTTAGATCTGTCCTTAGCAATTTCCACCATTAAAACTGAAGTTTTAAAGAATATCCATTATGTTCCATACGTTATTAAAGGTTTAGGATCATAAGATTATTTCTGTCCATCTACAAGCTGTAGGAATGAGAAGCATCTTTAGACAGAGTGACTTGAATGAAAAAAAGGAAAAGATCTAAAGCTTATGCTTTACCTATGTCTGTGAAACGAAATATTTTAAGTGTTCTGTGATTATTTCATTTCTAAATACAAAACTGGGACGGAAAAGACATTCTATTACAATCATTTAACTGAGTGTTGTATTACTATTTACATAGAAAATAACTGTGCAACCATATACTTAAAAGAATGATGCAGTCCCACAGAATTTTGATCATGAAAATTTATGTAGATGAAATACATTATCTCAACTTTGTTCAGATAAAACTCAAAGATATTTCTATAGCATCCATCAAGGCACTATCTGAGTGAAACTCCAAAAGCACGTCATTTGATACATATTTTCTTACATTCTCTTTGCCAGCTACATTATCTGAGCCAGAGATACATCTATCTTCAAAAAACAGATGCTTTCAAATGGCTGTTGCTTTTTAAGTACAAAGAACTTGGCTGTTGTAGGCTGTATGCATCTTCAACTCAGCTTGGTCCTGATGAGGCATTTGTACCATCATCAGTGAGTAGAGTCTTTTCCCACAGTAATGAGACTATCTGAGAAAGCAGATGGTGCTCAAGAAAATACTTTTTGATAAAAAAAAGGGGAAAATCCTAACTGTTGAGCTAGACAAGTTTCTTACTTGGTTGAGAGCTTAGTTTTATCTCAAGAGTATGTAGGCAAATATATTGACAGAAGTAGAAGCTCAAGGAAGAGAGAACCAGAAACTTCTCTGCATGTTATCTTTCACAGACAAAAGAATTCTTAAGTGACTAAGTCTGATCTTTCCTTAAGGTTATCCGAACATCTGCTCTCAGTGTAACAAAGTTAACACCTTGAGTATCATGCCTTTGTTCTGCAGGTTTCTATTTCCATTTATTCTACAAAGGGGGAAAAGAAAAAGAAGTTCTGATTTTTGTGATTTTACTTGATACTGGAGGGCTTGGGTCTATATTCCTTGAGAGAAGTGGCACCTGCCTGCACCTTCTGTTTCTCTTCCACCAGCACAAGCTGTACTTATGCTGGAAAACCAGCAAAATTCTTATTCTGGAAAACCAGAGTATGAATCTTAGGTTTTTATTTTGCAACTACAGGGGAAAATCTGCAGTTCTGGAGTGACTGGCTATTATTTGACAAAACTACATTTTCTAGGACAAGACAGAAGAACCATGATAAAAATGTGTAACTTATCAATCCTGGCAGCAGTTCTGCAACATTTATACAATAGCAACATTTAAAGACTGAATATGGCCTCTATTTCTTCCAAATTAGAACTTTCCTATTTTCATTTAAGTACAAATTCATTTCTGCAATTATAGCCATTTCCAAATTAATCCATAGTATTCATTTTACTATCTTTAACTATATAAACATACTGCTTTCAAGTTACAGTCATGCCTAGACAGTGAAGTTTATCTGTGATCACTACTGTTTTTAATTCTTTCCTTACTTCAGTATAAGAAAGTGAATAATGACATCTGTTGTTCTGAATTTCTTATTAAAAACTGCTTTATGAACATTTGTTCAGTCTAACTCTCTAATATATATAAAATACAGAATTAAAAAAAATACGCATTCAGTGCAACAGTTCTTTAAATTTACTGGATCCATGCTGAAACAGGTATCTATTAAAATCCTTTCCTACTCCCAACTCATTACAATCCATGCCATAAAAATGTGATGTACAATTTAAGGTTCAATTTGTGTCCTATATGATGTTCTGTATCAGAATTCTGTTAAACCTTATTTTCTATTTATGATGAGTGAAACTTGTTCTATGCAACCAGCATGTTTTAATGCAAATATTACTATTATAAAGTATATACTTATATGGCTAATTTTAAAGAAAAACATACAGAAATTTAAGCATGTTTGTTACAGTAAAGGTACAATGTAAGGTGCACCAATAGCATTAGTGTTATTGATAAGAAAGTCCTATCATGTATCTTTTGACATATTTAAGCTATATGAAGAAAATCAATAGTTCTCCCTTTCCACATTCTTCCTTATTTAATGTCCAGCCTGACATAATTAGCTAATACAATAAATATTCTCACTTCACCTTCAGCAATGGTGTAAACCTATAATAATTTCACTTATTTCAGTGGATTCACCCCAAATTTGTCATTATTTATTGTGAAAGCAAAATCTGAACAATTATTGCTGTAGCTGTGTTAACACACTCAGCCCAGGCTGACGTTCACACTAAAGCTACTCTTTTAATATCTGTTTTAATAGCTCCAAGAAAAATGAACAAACAATAAAATCCCAAATCCTCCTCTAACTAAACAAGTAATCATAAGTGTAGGACTTTTTGAGCCCCCATTAGCTGAGGCTTCTGCTTCTTTGAAGTGTTCTCCACTTACATATTCTCTTTTAACAGCCAATAAAAATATGGATGTTGGGAGAAGTTCAGAGAGGAACAAGGAGAACAAATGCAAGTAGGAAACACTTAGATATGACGGAGAATTAATTTCAGTTACAAGAAGCTTAGCTTAGACTCAGAACTTCTGCTGGAGCACTAGGTTTCATAACTGCACATGGAAATAAGCAAGTCCTGTTTCATGTGGCAACTCAGTTTTTCTTAATACGTGCATAATAACTGGATTAGCTGACCTTAAAATAAATAGCCACAAGACTAACATCATCTTGGATTTCATATATGTTTAATATTTCCTAGACATCTACGAAATAAATCAACAAAACATTGTAATTTTATCTTTTTGGTGGTGTTAAAATATTTTTTCTTGCACAGAAGAAACATAAGATCCCATCTGATTCTATGAAAAACCTTCTGGCTTGAATAAAAAGTATTTGATATCTGTTACCATTCATAATATTGAAGATAGTGGCAACTGTTTCTATCAAACATATCCTAACTTCATACAAAAGAATTGTGTACACTATAGTTTTCTTTTGACTGGTACTCATAAATCCCATTACTATAAACTCAAAATACAGAATAAATTGTATGTCACTAACTTGTAGACCCAGTTTTAAAAGCACTGTTTTAAGCCCATTTAGGCATTTATACATACATGGTTTACAGAGGATTAAATATTTTAATTTTCCAGATTGGGAAACCGAGGCAGAGAGTGATTAAGATTAGTGTTTGCTAAAACTGTTGGATTCCCTTTGATATTCATACAAAATTGCTTCTTATCTTCATGTGTTGTGCCATTGACAAAACCAAAACCAGAATTCAGCTGTTTATTCTCAATTTGAGCTTTCTTCATTCCATAGGTTTGTCCTTCCTTAGTGACAGCGTCGGTCTTTTCTTCCTTTTCAGAAAGAAAATACTGTCACCCTCCCACGTCATAATCAGAGAATCCAGAAGTGCTTTTGTAAATACTGGCTGCCACTCAATTGATAAAATCCAGTTGAAATTTCAGACAGACTACCAAATCAGACGTACACTACAGAACCCTGCAAACTGCCTAGCTCACATTTTCTGAGAGGCAGGAGACTGAAATCTCTAAGGAATCCACTATTATATTTCCATATCCCTTCCATTTACATTCACTGAAGATTTTCAGACCCAAACTGTAATCATTGCAGATGCATGTGGAACATGGACAGTGGACAAATGACTATTGCTCTTACTCCTGACTGACTCAAGATTTCATTCTCACTCTCGATATTTACAATAAAGTACACCAAAGGACTTATTTCTGCTCTGACAGAAGCTTATGGTAATACTTAACATTGTAAATAATCTTAGTATTGGCATTGACACAAAGTTAATCCACAGGACAAAACTCTATAACCATCACCTGCTGTTTATTTAAATCTGATCTGACAATCTAGACTTGTACAGTTGACAAAACACTTCACCTTAGAAAGTCTCTAATGCCTCAGCAATAAAAATATGGTAGCATTACACTCTTTTAACACATTACAAATATATTATATTGTCAGATGAAGTCTTTAAAGTATCTTGAGATTTAATCTTGAGGTTCATAGTTCTCAAAGTATTTCCTGTGAGATTCCACTTGTTCAGTGAAGATTCTGTGTTTTGGTAATAAACAGTGCAGGCTTTTGTTTAGTATGTGCTATCACATATTGAAGAAAAATAATCCCTAATTTGCTTTTCTTACTTAGAATGATTGTTAAAGAAGACTCTGTAGTGCCACATGTCTCTGTAAATACGAAATTTCCATTGAACAGTGTCCTGTGCAGGACAAGTAGTTCGTTGTTATTCACTATATGTGTTTCTGTGGTCTTTATGTATTTAAATTATGATTCTGACTTTCTTTTTGTTTTCTGAATGCCTGATTGTAACAGGGAGAGAGCAATTTGTGATGGAATTATGAAACATCCTTTCATCAATGAAATATAAAGTATGTTAGTTCTCAAGACTAATTTACCAGAAAAATGAAGTTGGGCTCTTGTATATACCTGTTCCTGTGTATATGCTCATATACCTATAGTTAAAAGTTACTACACACTTTGATACAGGACTTTTGTCCTCTGGAAAGGAATTATCTAATGCAAGTGTTACCACTAATCTCTACTGAAATATACACAATCTCTTGTGTTACACAACTAACTTGGTTCATACTGTTAGTATATAACATTCAAAAGTGCTAAAAAAATAAGCTACTAACTTTATTTTCTTCTGATTTTACTTATTAATCAAATAACAATCTGCTGAATCCATATGTTCACAAAATAGGTACTAGAAGACTCCATTCAAACGTTTACTTACAGAGCTCAACAAAAGTAAATAAAGATTTGAACTGGTTTTAGCTTATTTCTAAATGCATTTAACAGAATGAGGTATTCTGATGCATTTGGAAAAGTGCTCCATTTCTGTGGAAAAAATAAAAAGAAAACAACTGTTTTAAAACCCTCAAACTTTCTTAGCTTTCAAAAATAAAAGTTAACATTTTAAATAAAAACTCAGACTGTTCTGAGAAAAGTAGAGTTATTTAATAGCCTTATTCAATAAATTAAAAATTCACCTCAATGGCTTCAAATTAAAAAAAAATTAAACAGTGATTAGCACAGAAATTATGACAACTGATCACACATAATAAAAGTCTGACATTGTTCTAATACACACATACAGTTATATTTTATCTGAGTCATACAGTGTCTGATGATGGCTGTCATGTACAGTAACAGAAATGGTATCCTATGTCCCCCCCCCTATATAGATTATGCATATGCATAATCTAAAATTCAAGAATGGACTGCAAGGCAGAAAATTATGACAACGTGAACCTTCTCAGTCCATAAAGTTTGCAGGATATTTCAATGTACAAGAAGGCACAGGTGTGAATGATTCCTTATTCTTGTTTCTCAGTACTGGTATAACTTGCTTAACACCAGCTATAATAATGCCTTACAAACACAAAGTCTGGGCTCAACTAAATTAATTTCTCATTTAAAATAGAAAGACATTCATAATAGTAATACATTATAAAACTTGGTATAAATTTCTTTGTAAAGATATTATTTTGGTCACACCAAGCTTTAAAGAGGAACATAAGCAAGAGATGAACTGGTTCCAAAACCACTCTTATTAGAAACTAAATTTATATCAAGAGTAGAGGATAAATAATAGACTGTATAAAGTTTTAAAAATGAATCAATGAATAAGGCCCATCAAAAAACACAGATATTGTCTGGAAGCTGAATCTTATTAAAAACATGAAAAAAAGGCCTCCAATGGCTCAATTAGCAAATTTTTCCAGGCACTATTTTGTTTGTTTGAATAATTCTTTGTTGGAGGTAAGAAGCTGCTTCAGAAATGTGTAAATCATGATGAAGAGTGACTGAAACTGATTAGAGAAAAGTAATTATAATAATATTTTTAACAAATAATGTTAAAGTATTTGTGATATATACAATTCACTTCTGGTTTCTGACTTACGCATAGTATTATTCTGACTTTCCCATAAGACCGTAAGTCTCCCTGCAAAGTTTTGAAAATACTAAATACTATAAAAAATAGGGTATTAATGTTGCAAGGGATTAAGTGACGTTTGCAAGCAGGGACAGATACTTAAAGTGTCTTGAATGGGAAACAGAGAAGTGATACAGTGCTATTTACTAGATTACTTCATGTAATTTACAAGTAACTGGCAATAAAATACAAAAAAGAACCACAGGAAAAATACAGTTATAGATTAAAAAATTGTCAATCTTATTTCTTTTAATTGGATTTTATTTTTGTCTCACATAACCACTTTTAATGGTTATCTTCTAAATAGATTGACCATTTCTGGGGAAGGTACCTTGGATTCGGTTTATAGAGTCCCACAGCCAGAAATCTGATATCAAAACTGGATAGAGAACAAAATACAAGTTTAAGAAAAGATCTCTAGGGAATAAGTGATAAAATCAGCAGGGAATCACTAGTGCTCCAAACAATAGTCTAAGCAGCCGGTTAGTGATCACCAAAATACAAGCAAAGTGATAAAAAGCAGCAGGGAGATAGGAAACAGCAGTGGGAGACAATGCAAGTTGCCAGGGGGTCTATTGAGAAGTTAATTGAAGCGACAAACTGAGAGACTTGTAAGGCAGATTGCATCAACATGGAAAAGAAAACAAGCAGTCACTGAAACAACCAAGGAAGTATGTGGTGTCACTGAGAAAAAACAAAACCAACCAAATAACAGGAGGTTGCCAGACATAAGAGTCTATTGCAAAATGACAAAGGGTCAGTACCCTGAAACAAGGTGAAACAGTTTAAAAAACTCAGGACCAGACTTCATTTGAGACTTACAATCGATTCTCCTGGGTAGGCTTAATATGCTGGATCCAAGCATTACGGAAATATCTTTTTTAGCATATATCGCTTCAGTTCTCATTTTGTGCTTTGGTACTTTAGTCTGTTTGGTTTGTTTTAAGACATTTTCAGAAGTCTTATAAATAAGGATTAAGTAATTCCCGTATTTGCTAGCATGAGAGACAACAGTATGGCACGGGGAGATGTTTACTCTTCTGGAAACAGGAAGAAAGAAGGGACATGGCTCTGCTTTGTCTGGAGAACAGGCAGGCTACAGCATAAGAAACAACTAAGAACCATAAAGATGTACTCATGATAGTGTAGTACTCTGCATGCTTTCTCATATTTTTTTCTGGCATGTAATTTGAGCTAATTGAAGTAATCATTTTACTATTGTTTTACCATTGTACTTCAAGGGAAGGCAATTGTCTCAAAGTTCTTTACATAAAAACTAAACATGAAAACACAAATAAGTTCTTTTAAGGTAAATGATAATTTTAAATTATGTATAAAATGTAGGAATATGTCTACATTTTTAGTGAAACTTTTGTAGGATATCAGACAGCTGTTGGTCCTGGACAAGTCCATATAGATATTGTTTTTAATCTTGTATGTTTGTGCATCTCACATACAGAAATAATTTGCATCACCTATTTAAAATATTTTTTTATCAATTTTGAATCAAGTTTCAGTTGAGATATGTCTAGCTGTGCTTTTTACTAGAATTTGATCATTTTAGAAGCTCACAGTAAATCAGATCTAAACTTTCAGCAAATGTGCACATCTGTAGGCAGAATCCTATTTGATTTCAACAAAATACCAAAAAAACAAATCACAAGAGCAGCAACAAGTCACACAGTGATTCTTCCACCGGAACCATGATACACTCATCTGAAAATGTTCATTAAATGAAGACATTCAAAGCACCAGCAGTTCTCTGATGGCAGCAATTTTTTATCTATTAGCAAAACGCTACTGCTATATCCTTCCCAGCTCATGTTTCAGTACCTTCCCAACAGAGTTTAGTTTGAACACAGATAGCACATGTTGTAAGTGCCAGAGGAAAAAGAGAAAATACAGAATTTTTGGTGTAAAGGCAGTGAGAATTCTCAGGAATGCCTACAAATGAAGATGGGAACATGACATGTTGGAAACCTCTAAAGGAGGAAGAATGCACTAAGGCAAGGACCCTCAGGTATCTCAGTCTAGAAAAGCTTGTAATACACACTTTTCTGCAGAGGATCCTACATTACCACCTACATTATTTCAGTTTGTATTAAAAAGTTGTATCATGTGAGCTAACATTTTTTTCGGTCATGAAGTTCATACACTAACTATGCGATCGTAGCAGGATCTTAAAACAACTTCTGTAAGAGGTTTCTATTAGTTTTCACAGTCAGTGATTTTAATCCTGACTTCTATGCTATGTGCTATCTGTAACTACATAATTACGCTTTGTCAGCATAAACACAACTCATACTGACCAGCAGAGATATTTGGAAATATGCACTAGAAGTGAAACTGCCAGAAAGTCTTGTAGGAAAGTTGTAGTCTTAGTTTGATGGAGAGAATGAATGTGTGTGTGTGTGTGTGTGTGTATTTGTGTACATGCCGGAATGATTTTTTTTTTTCTGGTCCTAATAACAAACCAAAAAGAAAGTGTTCTTACTACAGAGAAGCCAACAGGGTACAGAGTTCACATGTAGGACTCTCAGACTCTAACTGAATCCCCACTGTGAGTCTGGCACTGGCAGAAGTGTGACATGAGGTTTTTTAGCCTGTGTGAAAGCCTACTGTAGAACTCTGGGTTCAGAAAGTCATCTTCGACTTTCAGTAGAAAAGTTCATAGTACACAACAGTTTATATCTTGAATCTAGTAAAGCCATCAGCCACTGATATGATAAAGAAAATTGATAAATTAGATCACGTTTAATTCAAATTCAAATTACTTTGTCATATATCACATTCATGAAAAGCTCGTATTAATTTGTGTGTCCCTTCAACCTATTATATACTGCAAACACATATTTCTACAAAGCAATTTACACAACAAAAGCTATGTACCATTCAAGAATATCATTAGGTTATGTGGTAAAAGCTCATCTGCATACCCACAAAGGAGCCCAGGGAGACAATGACAAGTCGGGGGAGCCCAAATAATGCCCGCCGGGCTCCTCCCAGGCCCATTACAGGAGCCATCAGTCCATCAAAGGCCCATCTCTATGTCCAGAGGAGAACAGGAGCACAAGAGCCTCGGTGCCAGTGACCAGGCAGACCCCAGTGCGTGACACCAAGCGCCAGCCCTTGGGGTAGGACCAGGGGTCAGAGCCTTACGTCCATAGTGCAGCACCTGGAGCAAGTGCGAGGGTGCAAGCCAAAGGCCACAATCCGAAAATACTCCAGAGGCCATCATAACAATTCTTATATGTGATATGTGTATGGGATAAAGTTCCAGTGCCCAGGAATGTTCCTTGGAATTGTTTAATTTACTAACAAAGATGTAATCACACACAGGAAATTTCAAAGATGAAGTAGTGGTCACTGTGAGGAGCTCTCTTATCAGCTCAGCAACAGCCTCCCTGTTGTCAGAATTTAGCAACTATATACAGGCACGTTCTCGCTGCCCGTACCTTATGGTCATATTCTGATTTGATAACACTGTATACCCAGCCTGTCTTCACAAAATTATACAGGACATGTAATATTACTACAGAGACTGTAAGACAATGAAGAATCAGACTCTAAATCCATAATCAGGAAATATTTTAAAAGTACCTTATTTAGGGAATGCAGTAAATCTTTTAGGCAATTTGAGAGTTATGTAGAATATAAAATACAAGGAATGGGTTTCAAGGTAATGAATCTGGCAAAAGGACAAAATATGTTGTTTTGAATGATTGCTACTTGATGAGACTATAATAAAATCTCCAGCTCCATCCTATTAGACTAAGCAGGAAGGTCAAATATGTGACAGAAATTGGATTGACATGATGCAGTTAGCAAAAGAATCAGCAGTACCAATTCTGCCTTTAATTTTGTGAAGTTTGGATTATATTTAAGCTGTGCAAAAAGCAGCAGCTGTTACAACAGATAAAAATGAGAAACAAAATCCTCAGACCTATACACAACAGGTTGGAATAAACATATAATATGCTGTATTGGAGAGCTGATGCAATAAATATATGCACTTTTATTAACAAAATCTCAAGGGAAAGGCCTATGGTTGCATATTTAAATGTCTGGTTTTATTTAAAGGCCATATTCTGAAAGAATATTAAACAGGTCAGGTCTATATTATACCACGAGGAAACAGAAGGGCTTAACTCAACACTCATACTTGTCCCTGCACTGTGGGTTTGAATGGACGTGAAATGAGAGACACTGCAGTTTTAAGGGATTTTCATATTCCCAATATTATGGCAAGCCATAATAACCCATAAAAACCCCTCAGGGTTTTCTTACTTCGGCTCTGCTTTCCAGGCCCCTTAAGGAGAAGAAACCACACTACATTTAAGTGCACACCCATTATGCCCTGAGGGGTCTTCTCTAACTTCCTTCATGTCCCTAGTCTGCTAAAATAGTTAAAATAGCTAAAAGAAGGATTTAGTGTAATTGAGAAACAAGTCTCTGTACTCTGTACTCTGAGATAAGCAAAAGAGGTTAGTTTGGTTATTGATAATTAAATAAAAAATCAGGATTGTCTAGATTTGGGTTCACATTTTCAGCTTCTGGGGGAAACTGAATATATCAATCCAGATTTGACTGCAAAGATAAGTTTACACACCTCAGAATAAATGTTAGCATTGAAGTAACATGAATGAGTATAGAGATGTTGTTAAAATTTTTTTCAGTAGCATCTTTTTAGTGTTTTTTGTAAATTGCACTGAAATTTTATTTTCTCAAAACTGTAAAAGAATGGGAAAAAAGATTTTTTAAAAAAATGTAGCAGCATGAGAAATTCAGCCAAGAATGGAAATTCCAAAGTGGTGGAAAGCAAATAAAAGCCCTAAAATTAATTCTTCCAACACACACAAAAATATATGCACAAGTAGACATACATAGACACATATATAGTGACGATGGAAACAGGAAACAGTCATTGTAGCAGAGTGAGACATTGGCTTATTACCTTTTGAATAATCATTTCAAATCTCTGTTTTAGTACTGATACAGTTCTCCTGTTTGGTGAATTCATAAACAAAATCTTAATCTTCATCAAAGCCCCTGTAGATCACATTGAAGATTTTTAAAATTTGTAACGATCTTGACACTTACTTTCCAGTTTTGCTGAAAATGCCAGTCACCATTGTGACAAGATAAAGAAATAGGTTTCATCTCTCTCTGAAAATAGGCTACAATGGCAGCACTTTTCTAATTAGCAAAATTGCCTCAAATGGTAAGAGAAAGAAGTGTGATGTTAGTGTGAGTCATTTAACTGAATATACATAAATAACACTCTAAATTATATTTTCTTTAATTTAGAAGGCAGGAAAAATATCAGATACACATCTTTCACACTAAGAGGATGGTATTTGATGTATGACCTAATTCTGATTTGTTGATAAATTACCACCCACCCCACTCTTTATGGGATTTCTAGTGGTCAACAGTTTTTTACATCAGGGTGCTGGAAAAAAAATCTGAATGTTGTAATAAATGTCATTATATGGTCCATCTCTGAAAATGATACATTTCTTATATATATTTTGGAGTTATTACAACATTCCAATAGAAAAGGAAATAAAAATATTAAAAAAGAGGGAAGAAGTGAATAAAAAATAAAGGAAAAAGTCAGTAACAGGAATAATTAAAAAATGGAAACCAAAATGTACCAATAAGACTCATTCTTCTTTTTTTAAGACTAGAGTAATATTGCTCATTTGTTTTATTAATGTTTGTTCTATGGAGACTTTACGTTTTTATGCAAGAGCTACCTGTCAAAGAGGATTTAATGATTTAGGTTTTTTTTAAATTATTGAAGGCTGATTCTGTTGGACATCTAGTTGGCAGAATGAGATAAAGACTTCAGGGAAATGGTCAAGTAGAGGTTTCACTTCAGAAACACATACACTTTTATTCATTTTCCATACGTGGAAGCAAATTGGAGAGGTTTGAATTAAATAGAACAACATCAGGTGATGATTAATTTAAAGGCTGTATTATAGTCATACACAGAAAAGGTAAATCAAAGCAATCAATGCCAACAGACCACAAGGATAGGCATTGTAAGGCAGGATAGCAAGGCCAGAGCTAATTCTTCCCAAGCTAACTCCCATCAGTTTCCTGTGGACCATATTCACCCTTTGTCCTGCAAAAGTAACCATTCAAAGATGGGATTGGTGCCTAGTGTACCTGGACGCTGGGCTGAAGCAAATGAGAGCTGAGATTCCTGGGCTGGCGGGCAAATTTGTTTGCACCAACAACCAGAACTATGCTCCACAACCTTCAGCTTGCCTTTATAATGATGAGGAGCTAAGCCAACTGCTTGGGAAAGACATTGTTATGTCTCAGAGCGGATACTCCATCCAAAATCCAGCTCATGTGGTTGCCCAAGAAAACTGACAGCCACAATGCCAAAACAAAGTAAACTCAACCAAATGGGAAAATTCACCCTGAAACAAAAAGCAACAGTAGTGAATGGGGGATGAGAAAAAAAATGGAATAATAAAAGAGCAAGAATGTCATTGTACTTTATCTGAAAACTGCCCTAACCTCCTCATGGACTTCTTGAAACAGATGTGCTGTCTTTGTACTTGGAGCATGCATTAGTTGGGTGACAACTGCGTAGGGGTATTGTATTTATGGAAAATGAAAGCATAAGAGAAAATGTGTCCTATGAGAACTTGTGTTGCAGTATATTTTCAAAGGCTAAAACAATTCACCTTCAAAAATCTGAGATTTCCTTGTGCTTTTATCTATTTTTTAAAATGTAAATATATTCAACACCCACATTTTTATGTTGAAGTTTTAGTAGATGTTTGTACAAAACAGAATGGGGATACAGAAGTTTGTTTTCAAAGGCAGATTGGCAGAAATTACAAGTAGATGGAATAGCATTAGCTTTAAATGGCATGTATGTATCACCAGATTTTACAAGGTATGAAAGCTTTAGAAGTCTTCAGATAATTATTGGAACAAAGCTTTTTTTAAAATTATGATCATTCTAAAATGAGCCTTCTCTGTCTTTTAAACAGCAGGATTTCTCTAATACTGTACATGCCTTTATAATTACTTTACTTCAATGTAATACTTTAATGAAGACCAGTTTAATTAAATTAAATTTCTCCCTAGTGGTAACTCAATCAAAATGCATTCTACCCTCATTATGTTATCCGTAGGAGTCCAACATTGTAAGTGCTATAAGAAAAGCTGGTTTTAATGAGAATGGTCATAATGTATTATACTTGAGAGTCAAGTTACAGAAACTTTAAATGTCATATAACGAAGAACTATATATTAAGTATGAGGGTAGACATTTCAGTACTAATTGGTTGTTTAATATTGTCCTTTAAATTGTGATGTTATTTATTACTTATTTATGACAGGCATCTAATTAGAATGTTATACTGCACGCAAGTTGCAGTGACTGAACTTTCATAGACAAATATTTTTCTCTTTCTTAATGATTAGGACAGCAATCACTGAAGTTTATTCTGGAATTACGTTCACTGTCACTTCCTGCAGAGCTGTTTAACAATGACACGTTAGTAACATATTTACAAGGACTCTGATTTTAAAAAGGCTTTTTTACAAATGTGTATAGTGTACATCCTGGTAATATTAAAGTGGTTTCTCTGTAAACTGGATATCCACAGTAGACTTTATAAACTATTCTTTTTCCAGCTGCTAAACTCTGCTTTTAGATAATGAATGCATTCAGTAACCATAAAGGTAGCCAGAAGTTAAATTAGGAGGGATAAACCACTGAAGTACTAGGTTAAGGCCTTATACACCTTGTTTCTCTGTCTCCTGGTTGACACCAGAATCCTAATGCCACAACTAGAAACATATTAGTATGACGAGGAATTTTCTCTGGAGTGAACAAAGTCAGTCTTTTGTGTAAAACCTAGGAATGGACTAGAACATAATGCACAGTAGGGACACAGCCTATCTCACATCTGGCTCTGCTGAACTCCAGTCGTCCACGTTTCCCTCAACCCAAACCTCACACTGTCACCTTTGTACACCCTGTAAGGTCCATGTTTATAAAACGAAGATGGCTGCCAAGCTGCCTTCTTACTCAGATGCATCTCTGAAGGTCTTAGACATGTTCAGAGGAGAGGCGATTAACACCTTGGTTGGATCTCTATGATGCTCACAACCAGAAAAAAAAAATATTGAAAGATAACAAAGTGTCCAAAAAACCAACAGTGTATAACTACACTTCTGTATAGCAATAAACTCTGTCACAATCTGTGCTGTTGATGGCTAACTGCAACATCATGCTGTTGACTGCAGCATCATGTTGTTGACTGCAACATCTTCAGCGGCTGTAATACATATCCACCTCAACAGAATGTCATCCTTACCAGGTATCCATTTTGGAGCAAACACTCACTTTTCTCATGTTCCACTTCTGACAGTACTTCCCATGCCGCTTGCTGTGGCAGTACTTTCAAACTTGAGTTTTTATGCTATAAACTGTTGCATCCATAGAAGAAGATGCACACTAAGCAGAATATAATATTTGCTTGTTTTGAAAACCAAAATAAGTGCTTTTGTACCTAGTGGCCTAGTAAATAGTATTGCCATTGCTAGTAGTAACAGGACAAAGACTTTATGCGAACTGTGTTTTACACTAACTTTGCAGGGCCACAGCCCTGGCCTGTTAGGCTTGTTATCAACCTGTTACGAGAACCTGCAGTGTGAACCAGAGCTGAACACCAGGTGTCTCTTCTTTTGATGTCCTTCTATGATGGCCTTATTGTTATGTTCAGAAAGCAAAACTCAAGTCTGGCTTCCCAGTAGCTCTCCATACAACTGATCACAACAAATGATTTTTAACTTTTCACAAACCTTAGCTGAAAAAAACTGTGAGGAAAAAGATTTCTTCAGTCACCTCTACTGTTTGAAACACTGGAATTCATAGTAAGAAGAGCAGGTAATGCAAGACAAGTAGCGAGTGCTCCTTTCCATGTCTTTTGATGAAACTGGCTACAGTATCTCTAAACTACATTGGTAGGTAACATAGGTGTTTTCTCAGTGACTCACTTTCTCTTCTCAGGAGGTGTAATCACTGCTGCTATCAAGATATCACAATACCTCTGAAAGAACATCTTCCGAATATCAAAGTGCACCAGGTCAAATTAAGACAATGATGGACCGAAGGAAAATTACTTGCAATAGATTGTCAAGAAATGGACTGCGTTTGACATAGCTAACTCAAAATCAGCTCAATGTACATTGCAACCACAGAACATTTCTGCAACAATGCAGTTAATGTGGATCGGACTTGTCCACAAGTGATTTCCTACTGCTAGGGAACAAACTGTTGAGCAGAAAGTTTATTAAAACACGAATCTTCAAAGAATAGCTCACAACTGACTAGCCTCTTGCTATAAACTTTTACCACAAGCAAATCAGAGTATTTCCAGAATTACTATGTAATCACAGAATCACAATAAACAATAGTTTCAACCTTGCAGACTTTTTGAAATTTAAATATATACAATGTTTTGTAATATTACTAAAGGTATTTAAAGGAACAGTTTGGTCTATATTTCTGTGTAATTTGCTTTGGGATTTCCAGGTTTGGTAATTAGCAACATGATTTTTCAGAATTTATGTTGAATCAGTTACAACTGTGTATGTTTGATAGCTTTGAAAAGCTGGCCCTAGAAAAAAGGCATTCACAAACTTCAGACAGACAGCTTTGAAAAATTTCTGCCTCAGCCCAGTGATTAAATACTAGGATAAAGGTTTACTTTGTAATGATGAAGTACCTTATTTTTAACGAAAAACACATCTGTTCTGAAGGATTTTACCTGTTCTACGATGGATGAATCTCATAAACTGGTTACTAGATTATTTATGTGTGATTATATTGACATAGTTCAACAACAGTACAGAAAAATAACCGAACAGGCAAGAATGGAAAAAAAAGGGTACAAAATTATCAACTCTTAAGAAAACACTTCCAAGGAATGTCCAGGGAAAACGTGAGGAGCATTTTTGTGCAGAGGACTGAATCTAATTCTGACATTTGAAGGAAAAAAAAAGAATTGAGGAGGTTTTGGAGAAGTTATTATTTGGGGAAGAAGAAAGAAAAGCAAATTAAGGATTAATTCAAATACATTAGAATTGCCTAGCTTAGGCTTGTAGAGGTATGTAGAGACTCAACAAATTCCACCTTCTTATTTTAAGACTTCTTGATTGTTCTTAACCTGCTGGCAAAATTGCAGGTGCTACTCACATGAGGTTGGTTCTGTATTTCACTCCCCGACAGCCTTCTCATCCTCTTCTGTTTCTGCAGTGACAGAAGTTATGATTTGAGCAGTGTCAGCTGGATTTCATTTCTCTGCTCCAGACTGTAAACTGCTGTTGATATATTCTGTGTAGGCACAATGCTTTCTTCCTTTCCCTGTTTCTTTTTGGTTAATTTTATTTTTGCATTTCACTTCTTCCAGTCCATTGATCTTTGCACATTTCTTTCATTCATTTACAACCCCAAACTATTTCTTGGTATCTGTTCACTGATTTGCAAATTCTCTCTCAATTTTTTCTTTCTTTGTCATGTGTTTTCTTAAGTTAGTGCCCCTCAGATCTTATCCACCTTAAACTTAAGGCTAGACAAAGACAGGTAGAAAGCTGACGGAAAAGAAATTCTCAGATAACACACACACAGAGGACAAACTTTTACTATGAATGTAAAAGTAGCAGCTGTAGCTCAGAATATGACAAGAACATGTAATAATTTAATTCTCTCACACTGGCATATACCTTACATAAGAAGCAATAGAATCCCACTTATTTTCTTTTGGAAAATAAGCAAATATTAATTTACAGCTCATACATAAAGTGAGATTGAAGGGAAAATAATTTAAAATCTTATTTCAAGTTGACAAATTGCAAAAATTTTAAAGCTAAGATTATTTAAAAAATGTGGAAACAGTATTACATGGTATGCTTCCAAGACTGTATATAAAATTAACTGCATGTTTATAACATTATTTTTTCCTGATTTAAACATTATCTTTCTAGTGAATATATCTAAATTGGGAAACTGAGTATTTATTCCAATCATATCCCAATTATACTTTTAAGATAAGTGGAGTGGAATACAAAGAATTGAGCCATTGCTGAAGTTCATTGACTAGCTTAGTAAGCGAACCTGATCTTGGAATGGACTAGCTATTAACATGCAATACAGAGTCCCAGTTTGCAGACTTAATTGCTATAAACTACTGCTACATAAGAAATACACTTCAAATGAACTTGCATTCAGAAAGCAATTGTAAAGGTAAGGGTGAAGGAAATCAATTAATAACTGGAATGTAATGTTCACGCAGACATCTTGAATACTTTGAAGTCATACCAAGCCCACTATAATGAAATATAGCTATAATATTATAGTGGTTGAGGTTATTTTTATTTTTTATTTTGTCCTTCTGCTATTGCTGCTTAATGCATTACTGCTTGATTTATCTATTTCTTTAACATTCTAATAAAGTAGATACTCTAAGAAATATCTGGGAAAAAAGAGGTATCAGGAATATTTAGTAAACACTAACATTATTTAGTATCAGGAATATTTTTTTTCTGCAGAATGAAGTAGATTCCATATTGTTGTTTTATAGTCTCTGTGTGGCCCAGGTATGGTGTTCCATAAAAGCTTCCCTTAGCAGAACTTCCTTCAAAAATTTAGTAATGTGCTATTGTTGACTACTGGAATTTACATATGCAGATTTTCTCCCTGGAGAGTGGCATTACGTCTACAGTGTAGCTTTTTTTTTTTTTTTAACTAAATACGCCACTGTTTGGCTGGAGAATTGTCTTTCTAGATGCATTTTCTAGTCTGTTATTAAAAATAAATTTTAAAAAAGGAGCTATTAATACTATTGGAATCATCAGTAGGACGTGAAAGCAATACATACTACAGGTACTGAAGATCTTTGTCTCTTGTACAGTCTTCCATAAAATGGATGTACAATTTGTATTTGCCTCTCTACTAAGGGCATAAAACCTCATTCAACAAGAGGCAAAAAGGTAACACTGTTATTATTACTGTTGAACAACTGGTCAACTCAATGCACTTTTTCCTCATTTCATGCCATTTTCAGGGAAGAAATGAGACTAACTGTCCATGTGATTTTCTACCGCTTATAACTAGGCTAAAAATGAATTCTCATGAATTTTCATGAGAAAAGCAACATGCGCCTCCTGAACTTGATAAGATTCTGTATTAAACATCAAATTCTGCTTCACTATCAGCC
This sequence comes from Aptenodytes patagonicus, assembly GCF_965638725.1. Lineage (NCBI taxonomy): Eukaryota > Metazoa > Chordata > Aves > Sphenisciformes > Spheniscidae > Aptenodytes > Aptenodytes patagonicus. The sequence continues at coordinate 39,409,871 of NC_134952.1, forward strand.
ATGTAAAATCTAGTGCTGAACACTAACTGATTAGCATTGCATAGCCTGACCTCTCATGTAATCTGGTGTGACAATTGGCTTGTGCTAAAGATTAGTGCTGCATTTCCCTCCCACCAGATTAAAAACATAATAAACAGAATATAAGCTTTTATGTCTTTCTGAAATTCAGTATTTACAAGGAGTTGGAGAAAGAATGACAATGGGATGGGAGGCTGTCAGGACTCCACCCCACAGCCAACACTGAAAAGAAGAAAAAAATCACGCACAGGATTCCAAGGACGTTCACTAAAGATGATATAAGTAAATGTTTGTTGGTTTAGAAGTCTGTGTCTGAAGGTTTTATTTACCAAACACAGAGTTCTTTGTAGCTAACAAGCATTTTAAAACAACAAAGGAAGACAATTAGGACAGAACTATTTTGTCACAAATCTCTAAGCAACAAATACACACAAAAAAGCAGAAACCTGAAGCCAAAGATTTTATGCATTGTGTACTACATTATAAGATGTATCATCAAAAGCAAACATTGAAAATGCTGACATGAATATAGTCAACAAATTAGAAAACTAATACCTAGCAAACTAGGCAAAACGGCAAAGTCAAATGACACAATTATTCTGACTCTGATACCTAGCTAAGTTTCTTGTCTGGAACACAAACAAGAACAAATGTTCTACTACCCCAAAATACTAGACCATTATTGTAACAGTAGGACTGTAATGCCTACCCAGATATCTTTTTCTTATTCACAAAGGACTACAGAAATCACATCCTTTCTGCTGGTGTCTACTCTGTTGTACATGCAACTTCATTCTAAAAATTTATATTCTGTCAAGAAACCTAGTTCAAGGTTTATAATCCATAAAATATAGTTAAATTTTGTTTAAATATAAAAGAAAAATATAAATAAATTTTGTTGGTAAACATGCGGAAATAACTGAAGAGTTCTGGATTTACTTCTCTGATATGCAGACTTCATGAGCGAATAGGAAGAATATGAAGATAGTGCCAGAACAGAATTAATATTCCGGGGGAATTTCTTACTTCTTATGATACAATTTTGTTGCATGATAAACAATTTTTTAGAAAAGCACACAGTTGTCATTTACAAGCATCAGAAATTCTTACACTCCTTCTGTCCTCTAAACAAGCTGCTCAACTCTTTTTTCCATATCCTCTCAAATCTCTTACCTCTGCCAGAGTACTCCACATTAGACCTGCTAATAGTAAACCCGCTTTCCATCCAGACTTCTCAGAAAAATTGTAAGAACCACAGCAGCAGTGAACTTGATTACTAGGCATTCTTGCATGACTGAGAAAAAAGATCAGATTCAAAAATGTAAAAGAACGTGTGGTTCAGAGCTGGCAGAAGCCACCAAAGAATTGTCAGAGTAGAGGAGTATTAACAGATGTACCTTCTTCCAAATCTCAAAAATAGCTGTGAAATGTCATTGTGTGCACAAATTCAGGTGTCATTAATGACAATGTTGCACTTCAATGATTGCAGTTACATGGTGCAATCTTCAGGACTGTGATATTTGTCCATACCTTCAGTACAGAAAATGGAAAAGCTGTTTGAGGTGAAGACAAAGCTCCTGCTAAGGTTGGCAGAAGTGTGCACTGTGTAAAGGAAGCTTGAGAAAGCAAAACTGCAAACGTGCAGTTCAGAAAATAGTTGTGGGTGAAGTCATTAAATGATTTGTCATGTCGAATTTACCTTTGTGCTATTGGCATATAGTGTCTGGAAATTAACAAAACCCCCTCCCCATTTCTATGAGAAACCTTTGCTGATGCACTTTTTGGGGGCATTCTTTGACTTCTACTTAAAATTACTTTTACAGGTTTAACTGTTAAGTGTTCCACAGTAAAAGAACTTTGATGTCTGCTCTTCAAAACTGACATATTTTGTCAGTCCAATTCTGCTTAAAATAGGTATCTATTCAACAGAGGATATTTAAAGCTTACGGCAACAATCAGCTTCTGTGGGAGCTGCTCAACCACAGAAATAATTTTCAGAAGTTCAAAGAGATCACACATACAGAGAGGAAAGTATTCTTAATTCTTCTTTTTCATTTAACATAGCTGCTGCTTGCCTAACTTCTCTGCCAGAAAAGAGAAAAAATTAAAGTATTCTTATTACCAAAATCAGTTTACACTGATCTTAAATGGGGTTTATGGCATGTAAGATTGAAGTAGTTCAGAAGTTGTGGAGGATACCCAATAGAAATTGCTGTCTCCTGGTTTATAAAGGACAGATGTCATATTTCTGATATGGCCCACAGAACAAAATAAATCCACTTTCTGTACTGCTGAAATGAAAAAAATATTATTGTATTTTGTAAAATTATTATGATTCATGGTCATAATAATATATAGATCATTCAAGCAAAAGAAAACAAAAACAGATGGAAAGATTGTAATTGTCAAAAGCCTTTAAACTGTTCAGAGTGTGTTCTTTTGCAGTACTGGTGAAGTTTGTTGCTCTGTTCTCAAGGTATTATAAAATTACTATAAATTCAGTGACAAAGAAATTGCTTTTCATGTATCTTCTCACCAAAAACACAGCAAATGCTTTCAGCGATATGAAATTGGTAAATTGTAATCAAGCCAGGAAATACGTCACAATATTAGTCATACTGTCTAACACGCAAAAAAAAGAGTTAGCAATTTAGTATCATAGGAGGGACAGAAAATTCTACTGAGAGAAGTTAAAATATCACAGGATCTGTACATTTGATGAGCTTTACAATCAATCAAGAATAATATTTTGTTTGCCTTTTTACATACCTCTATCTATGACAACAATTAAATTTTAAAAACATAAGTAAGTTCAAAGTAATTTTGGTACAGCTTTAAAGATTAAATATGCTTAGACAGATTCTGATGATCCTTACGTCTAATTAGAATAAAAGTGATCTGTTTTGCTCTTTTAGGACTTGTCCTCTTTGAGGCAGCCTAACATCTGGTTGCTTTAGTAACAATATAGCTGTCCTGGTTTCGGCAGGGATAGAGTTAATTTCCTTCCTAGTAGCTGGTACAGGGCTGTGTTTTGGATTTAGGGTGAGAACAATGTTGATAACACACTGATGTTTTAGTTGTTGCTAGGTAGTGCTTACACTAGTCAAGGACTTTTCAGCTTCCCATGCTCTACTGACTGAGAAGGCTGGAGGTGCACAAGAAGCTGGGAGGGGGCACAGCCAGGACAGCTGACCCCAACTGGCCAAAGGGACATTCCATACCATGGGACGTCATGCTCAGCATATAAAGCTGGGGGAAGAAGAAGGAAGGGGGGGGACGTTTGGAGTGATGGTGTTTGTCTTCCCAAGTAACCATTACGCGTGATGGAGCCCTGCTTTCCTGGGGATGGCTGAACACCTGCCTGCTGATGGGAAGTACTGAATGAATTCCTTGTTATGCTTTGCTTGCGTGCGCGGCTTTTGCTTTACCTATTAAACTGTCTTTATCTCAACCCATGAGTTTTCTCACTTTTACCCTTCCGATTCTCTCCCCCATCCCACCGGGGGGGAGTGAGCGAGCGGCTGCGTGGTGCTCAGTTGCCGGCTGAGGTTAAACCACGACAATAGCCTAAGAATTATCCCTCAAGTGACAAAGCTAGGAGCAAAAGTCAGCTATATTTTAAGTTTGTAACCTCTTATTTATGGTTTTCTCTCATAGCACTCTCTCTGCAGTTTTATAACCCCAAACTTTTCCTTTTAAGTTTACTAGAATAAACGTATTTGCAGTTCACGCCAGTGTAATATTGATACTGGGCTTCTGTTAATCTCACAGACCTAGGGCTTCCTTGCAATACACCATCTAAGTCACACTGGAAATGACAAACCTCAAGGATGCCAGATACTAGGGGCTGCAAAAGTCAGTCTGAGAACTGGCATCACTGGCTGCTAGCAAAAGGGAAAAAAAATGCTTGGTCATTACCCTTTTCATGCTCCTATACCAACAGGCAGGCTGCAGCTAGATCTCCCATGGCTCTGGAATTAAGCCACTAATGTTATCGTTAATGGAGTTTCTGGATAGACTATACATACATATATGTCACCCTCTGCCTCATTCCAAGAGACACTATTTGCCTTCCAGTTTCCTCCTAATAAAATAGGTTATACCACACTGTTCCAGACTACAGTGTACGGCAATAAGCGGCAACCATTATCAGGGTATCTTGGCAAGAAAACATGTTAAAGACAAAAAGAGAAAGACAGAGACACTCCTATTTTGTAAAAGTTAAAAATGAAAAAAGAAAAAGATTTATCAACATATATGAGGAGAAAACTGGGTAAGAGGAGACATGACAGAAAAACTAGAAGTCCTCCAGTCTGATCTCATGACCTGTTGTAAAAATCATACAAAATATATGGTATCAGAACAACAGAAGAATTAAGAAAAAGTAAATGGATATTGTACTTAAAATACTTGTTTAATATTACATCCACATTAGGGAGTCTCTGGTTCTTACTATCTAAAAATAAAAAAAGTGTATGCCTAATCCCCTGTCACAGTCTTAAAAAAAAAAGAAAAAGGAATATAGAGAAATCAATGTAAGCATATTAATTTTAATTCCAGTCTCCTGATGAGGGTAGCTCTCAAATACATCTCAACACAGATGGAGAGATAGAATGCTGATGAATAATACATATATTTTCCAGCTTCAAGCAAATCATTTATCCCTGTAATTACAAGTCAGAGAAGCTATCGAATGATTTTTTTAACATGTGATTCTTGACATGTTTTTTTCAGGATTAAGAGAAGCACATTGACCTTATTCTGCATTAAACAAGTGCTAATGGGATCACATTATTTTTGCAATATAGTTAATATTGAAACAAATAATAAGTCGATATCCTGTAATGTATAATTGTCACCACTCACTCATTTTTACAGAGATTATTTAAATAAAATCTTAATTTATTTTAAATTAAATTGCAATGATGTTCTGGGATAAAAATATGAACAAAAAGTTAAATGATAAAATTTAGTTTAAAATTTTTTCTTGTGATTGTATGTACAGAAAACAATCTTCCTTTATGCATCACAGAAAAAAGCAACCCAGCTTGCTTTCATTTAGGGGTAGGAAAGAAATCAAAATTAATCTGGCTGGCTAATATTAATCTTTGGCAAGATTTAAAATATATCCCCTTTGAGAAAACAAAAGATACTTGTCCTATAGAAACTGGTTTTATTCTACACATCCACACTATGTACCCCTAAGCATAATTGACAACCAGATGGTTGTACATGCTGTAAGGTGACATACGTGATTTCTGATTAGTAAATATTAAGTCATTATTCAATCTGTATTACATATTTAAAACCTCATTTTTATAACAACAACTCACAGCCCCCTAGACAAAAAAAACCTTAGCATTGCTAAGCAAGCCAAAATTTTAACATTGGCACAGGAACAGTAAAATAAAAAATAAACAAAAAAATGCAAAATCTTAATATTACTATGACATATAAACTATGATTCTTATGCACAATTGTACATATGCAATTGTGAACTTGATTCATACCTATGACTTCTTGGGAAAAGGTCATCCTTTACCACAGAGGAGGATTTTTAAAACCCATTTTTCACTAAATCTTTTTTTGGGGGAAAAGAAGGATGAAGGAGAATTTTTTGAAGCTACGTTCATCTCAGAAACGTAATATCAGAAATTCCAAAAACATGGATAAAGCAGCTGTCCTAAAATAGATACAGCTATTTCCACCCTTGAAAGCATCCCTTCTTTTTGCTAAATACCTGTACTGAAATTTTTTGATAGACTCCAAAATATTTTACATATCTTAAATTTAAAAGCATAGATCAGCACTTTTTTGTGTCTGTATTTACTTTGCATTTCACTTTATACTGAAGAATAATTATGAATGACTGAAACTAATTTGCTTTCTGTCCTAAACTGCTGTTTCGTACTTTCAAGCAACTGCTAAGTTACATGCAGGAGGTTTTGTAGTTTTTCAATACTACACATTAAAACATAGAATAGAATCATAGAATCATAGAATCATTGAGGTTGGAAAAGACCTCTAAGATCATCGAGTCCAACCGTCGACCCAACACCACCATGCCCACTAAACCATGTCCTTAAGTGCCTCATCTACATGTCTTTTAAATACCTCCAGGGATGGGGACTCCACCACTTCCCTGGGCAGCCTGTTCCAATGTTTCACCACTCTTTCAGTAAAGACATTTTTCCTCACGCCCAATCTAAACCTCCCCTGGCGCAACTTGAGGCCATTTCCTCTCGTCCTATCGCTAGTTACTTGGGAGAAGAGACCAACACCCACCTGGCTACAACCTCCTTTCAGGTAGTTGTAGAGAGCGATGAGGTCTCCCCTCAGCCTCCTTTTCTCCAGGCTAAACAACCCCAGTTCCCTCAGCCGCTCCTCATAAGACTTGTTCTCCAGACCCCTCACCAGCCTCGTTGCCCTTCTCTGGACACGCTCCAGCACCTCAACGTCCTTCTTGTAGTGAGGGGCCCAAAACTGAACACAGTATTCGAGGTGCGGCCTCACCAGGGCCGAGTACAGGGGCACGATCACTTCCCTGCTCCTGCTGGCCACACTATTTCTGATACAGGCCAGGATGCCATTGGCCTTCCTGGCCGCCTGGGCACACTGCCGGCTCATATTCATATTCCTTATACTGTCATACAAGCACAGCAGGATACTGTCATTTCTTGTAAAGTAACTAATCATTTAGCTATGCACATAAGATTTGACTATGTAGGAGTAAGAGTAATCAACTTGAAATTTTAGAATATGATTTTTTTGGCTCAAGCTTATAAGTTTTCAAAAAGTTATGTGAGAACTGATAATTACCACAATAGAAAGTTGCTGGTTAAATTGAAACCCCTGGTTTTATATTATCATATTAAGAAAATACACAATCATATTGAGTTTAGTAAAAGAGTTTCAACCAGCGAATAGCCAGTATCAGTGCAGAATATACTTGGTTTTATGATCCTGTTCCACTGTTGTGCAACATAGGGTTCCAGCTAATACTACAGTGCAGTATGACATGCCGATATACATAATGGATATTAACTGCAATTATTTAGGAGTAGGTTTTCTAAATTATCCAATTAAAAAAATCAAATTTAATACATGTCTAAAAAATAACTGTTCCACAGATCTGAACAGATAATCTCAAACTCTATGTAGACAATATTAAACTACGTATGTGTCCTGGTTTCGGCAGGGATAGAGTTAATTTCCTTCCTAGTAGCTGGTACAGTGCTGTGTTTTGGATTTAGGATGAGAACAATGTTGATAACACACCGATGTTCTAGTTGTTGCTAGGTAGTGCTTACACTAGCCAAGGACTTTTCAGCTTCCCATGCTCTACCGACTGAGAAGGCTGGAGGTGCACAAGAAGCTGGGAGGGGGCACAGCCAAGCTGGCCAAAGGGACATTCCGTACCATGTGACGTCATGCTCAGTACATAAACTGGGGAAAGCTGGCCAGGGGGGCCACTGCTCGGGAACTGGATGGGCATTGGTTGGTGGGTGGTGAGCAATTGCACTGTGCATCACTTGCTTTGTGTATTATTATTATTATTATTATTATTATATTATTATTATTATTTCATTTCAATTATTAAACTGAAATTATTTTTGTCTCGGCCCATGAGTTTTTCTCACTTGTGCTCTTCCGATTCTCTCCCCCATCCCACGGGGGGTCGGGGGGGAGTGAGTGAGAGGCTGCGTGGTGCTCAGTTGCCAACTGAGGTTAAACCACAACAGTCCTTTTTGGCGCCCAACGTGGGGCCAAAATAACTTCAGAAATAACTTCAGAATAACTTCAATGAAACCAAGCAAGTCCTATGGCGACATGGCACCCCAGATGGGACTCGAACCCACAATCCCTGGCTTAGGACAATGTAGACTTGCTAAAACTCTACTACATAATAGCAGTTACAGAATTCTGATTTCCAGTACTTAGGATGTAAAAATGATATTTTTCTCTACAGATGAATACACATAGGATAGGAGCAGAAATGTAATAATAGCATCAAAGTTATCACTGATACAAAGCCTGTTCATAAGGCTAAGAATAATAACAAAACTATTTATGGCCTGCATTTAAAACTGTCATTTAAGATAAAATTAAGTAAATATAGCTGCTGTACAGAAACAACACACTGTAACTATAGACTACTAAACTACAGGAAAGCATATATATTAATCTAAAAAACAAGATTCCCAGATTTGATTCTATTCCCAAATACATCAGTAAAGCTGTTTTAAGTGGGCCTAAATATGCCAATGTTCTTTGCTTAGTGACTACTGACTATCTGATATCAGAAATATCTTATGCAAAACAAATCAGTATCAGTCAAATCTATTCTGTATATAATAGCTAAGACAATACCTAAAATCTATTGGGAAAAAAAAAAATTATGAAATTCAGCACGTGGAAAAGCTTTTCTAAGATACCTGTTCTGAAGGGGAAATTCTGCCCTGAAGCAGAAACACTTGTGTTGTGGGGGGAAAAAAATAAAAATCAGTGATAATTAAAAAGAAGTTATTAAAACTCCAGATTCAGGGTAGTTTTCTCTCTGTGTAAATAACTGTCCTGCTCATCCAGACCACTGGCTTATCATGGAAATCAGTAAGAATCACACACATATATTTAGCAAGGTAATTTTGCCCATAAATTTGATTGATCCATCTCTATTGACGTCATAGATGAAGCACTTCAGACTCCCCTAAAAAATCCCATACACTTAGGGAATAAAATATTCTTTTAGCTTTTCACATCTGCAACTGGCAAGTAATTTCAGGGCATGTCCTCATAGTCCGAATGAATGTTAAGTGTAAATCTAATGTAGTTGGTAATAGAATTGTAATAGAGAGAACTCTGGATGTATAGCAACTATCACCTTGTGAATACTAAAATTATATGAAACATTTTCCCTTGGTTGAACAAATACACAATAATTTTCATCTGTAGGTAACAGACAGAAAAAGGATATAGTGCACATATGATGTGTCTCCAAGTCATCACCCTGACAAGGCAATTAAAAAAATCAAAGTAACACACTATGCTTTCAATATAGTTCTTATAAAACATGCATTAAAATTTTACATAATAATACTCTGATTTCAGTTTGAGAAACATTACACTCTAAATCTGCAAAGACTTTGATGAATACCCTATTAAGATAACAGCCCAGTCAGCTGCAGTATTGTTTATAATCTTAATGGTTTTTAGACAGCAATGAAGGAGCAATGATTTTGTTCCATTTCAAACAATGTAGCATTGAAATAACTGAAGGGCATTCAAGGAAACTACAATTCTATTACTCTTTTTTGCATGTCTTGGAGTACAATGGTTACATTGCATTTGTTTGTTTCATAAAATAATGTTAAAAACACAGTTTTAATTGTTAACTTTTCTAGTGATGTTTACTTGCCTACAATACAGTTTCTCCATTATCTGAGAGCTTAAACTTACATCTTTGTGGAATAACCAAATTACGTTTACTACGTAGCATTTTGAGAATTACTCAACTTTTACCGAGTCCTTGTTTCCACTGACTTAATGTAATCAGGACTGCACTAAGTGCTTCTTTCATTGAGAATCTGTCTGAATAAACAATGAATGAGTTGTAAGAACCACAGGATTTTGGACATAACATTCTCTCCGTGGAAAAAGTTCAGCTACCAAACTATGCAAACTTCTGTTGGGGTGACCTTCCTTGATGAAATACTAGTATTAAGACTACTCATAGAAATAAACATTTTGCAGAATTTGGCTCCAAATATACTAAAGGACTAAGAATTCACAGTTGATGTTATTTCTACATGAGAGAATTTTTCAAAGGTGTTAAGCCTTTAAATATCATGTTGATAGGCAGCTTACATATCTGTACAAAGGAATACATCTAAGATAACACATGCAATTGTATTAACCTGTTACATCAGAAGACATTTTTTTCTGCAGTTGCTCATCGTGCTCTGAAATACTTGCTTTATTGATGCCAACAGGGCTTATGTCATTGATGTAAATACATCACAAATGTCATTTTTATTCTAACTTTAATGTAATAAGCAACATTCATAACCATGAACACATAGGCTACATCTGTAAATTTTCCCAGGCACTGGAACTGTGAACCAACCAGAACCACTCTCCCAGCAGTTCCTGGGAATGGTTCAGGGTAACGTGGGTTCGAAAGCATTCCCAATAGACAGTCTGCATGCAGCTACCTTCTAATAGTATTACATGAGCTGTTTTTCCCCACTGTTCTCATTGCCAAAGCACTCTTTAAACATTACTAGTTTAAAACAGCAGTGAAAAGTACTGCACTAGATGTAGAATGTAATGCAATATAACATATATTTAATTATTTCTAAATGTCACTTTCATTTAGAGCACATTTACATTAAAATAAAAATAAATACAATAAAAGGGAGTAGGCTATTAAGCAGATCAGTAGTCCCACTGAAGTCTGATTTAAACATTTAGCTAATACTGGATTGAGTCTTCCTCTAGAAATATGGAAAAAGATGAGGAAGTGACACACTATCCTCTGTAATACAATAAAATAGTCATCCAAATATCTAGCAGCTGTGGGAAATCTTCTTTCAGTTCTTTCATTTGCTTGAAGGAGCTTGGTTTTTGTCACCTATAAGACCACCTTAACTACTGGTCCAGGTTATTGTGGAATAGGTTTATAATCCATTTTTCCTGTGGAATCGGATTCAGTAGCAGGCAGCAGTGGGCTTAGGTCAAACCTCTTCACCTCACTGACACTATTTATAAGGTAGGAGTATCCTCGATTGCCATGAGAGGAGAAGAAATCATGCTTTGAAAGTGTTTTATTTTTTCAGTGGTTTTTTTTTCCCCCCTCAATGAAAGTACTGACGCTGCTGGATGCTCTGTAGAGTTCAATACTAACATTAGATAACCATTTTTTTTTCTGGACTGATTGAGGATAAGTAATTCTTTTGTTTAAAATGGGTTTCTTTTTTTTGTTTTTCAGTGCATTATTAATCTATAATTTGGGGGGTCACTGAGTCCTTATTTGAATTATTTTAGAATATATTTTGATAGCAGCTTAATTGCGTGGGTTTATTGTTTCATCATTCAAAAAAAAAAGTAAATTAATGTCTTCTCAGCAAACAAAAGTCAAAGTGTAACCATTTGCTTTGTATATTCATAAAGATGTTTATATGAGGATAAATAAAAATAACATTCTGCGCTCCAAACTTCTCTTTACCTCAGTGTTTTCTTCTTTCTTAGAAGGTTCTCTTATTACCATTTGATATATTAGTTTGGTCATATTTTCTGCCTTTTCACACTGAAGCAGAATGCCAAGTAAAGAATATTACTTACTGCCAAAGGTTTTCAGAGAGTGTAATTAAAAGTTTGTGTCCCTGTTTTTATTTAGCTTTTCCTGGCATTTGACTAATTTGGCAGCATATGGTAGGTTTGTTTATTAACTTGTGCATAGTAATTAAAGCAGTGCTTTAACAGAGACACACAAGAAATGTGTTCTATTTATATTTGAGGGGAAGACATTTTTTAAAAATCTACACTAAATGAAAAGCATTTTTGAATTTAATTCTGAAACCTGGAGGTATTTGGATGGATTTATGTAACTGACTTTATCATAATTCATTCTTTATAAAAAAAGGTATTAACAGGTATTTTAATTAGTGTGCCAGAAATGTGGCCTACAGAAATAAATCAGAAATGCAATACATTAATCAACTATATGTACTTAGGAGAGTGACAAAATGTCCTTTGGCACAAAGAATTCCATGTTTTAGACAGCCTATGCTCACTGTTTAGTCATTCAGAGTCCTCAACATTTGCCTTAGGAAACAGATTGATGTCCATGATAGGTAATCAAGAGTTTCACATTGATAGTATGTTTATTGATAACATGCCGATACTTAACAGCCATTTCTTCTGGAAAATTGAATCTAATTTTTTGTGAATAATAAAATAAATTCTCCCAGTTGGTAATTTTGTAAGAATGAATGCATACCATTACACACAGCAACATAATTAACAGTCCAGCTTAAATCTCTATTCTATTAATACAACACTAGTGACTTACCATGGAATTTGACCATTACGGTATTTATTAAAAAATAATGTTAATTGTTTTCTTTTTAATCTTCAATATTTGCTGCCCATTTAATTGCCTGCCCTAAAGGCAATATTTCTATGCCATAAAGTTATACAAAATTTACATCGTCAATAAAAATGTACTGTCTTTTGTATTGTTGTTACTCCTTTTCCTCTCTATGACTTAGTATACAGTGAAAAGCCAGGAAATTTTATCCAGTAATTTGAGGAGAGGAGGAAGATGTTTAGGATCTGATGCACATACTGACCTTAACCTGGCAAACAATCTTAGAAATTAATAATGAAACCAAAAAATAAAATACAAATATATAAAGTATTTATGATGAGACACAATGCCAGTGAGACTGGAATCTTGAACAAAGTTAGCCTGATATGAGCAAAATGAATTATACTATGATGTGCAAAAGACATATTACTTTCAACAGAGGAAGAATGGATGTCTTCATTAACTGTATGAGCAACAGGAGAAAATGATATACTACCTTACAAGCCAGAACAGACTTATTTGATAGTATCTGAAAACCCTTCATAGATTACACACAAAAACACTAATGACAATTTCAATGCATGGAAATAACAGGTTACATGTAGGGAGAGCTCAATCAGGATTTTACTGTTGTCACCCTTCTTGCAAGCCCAATGACTTGCCAGGATAACAAATACAACCTAATAAAACTATATTTGCTTGCTCAGATTCCTAGAATAAGTCTATTAGTCATCTTTTAGACTTTTACTACATGATAATGACAATTCTAGTATTACAGTGATGAATGATAGGCAAAATTACTTCACGTGAAACTAAATTACATCATATAAAAGTTACATGAAAGCAGAACAGAACATACAAACTTTGTGCTTTTGTATGCATTCATTCTAGAATGGGATGTAGTCTCCAGTACTCAAGCCTCACTGCTGTCTCAAGGTCTGTGGGAAAATTTCAGGCCATTGTTATGAACTTAAAATGTTGTCTATACTAGGCTGCTTATTCTGTTTTTCCCAGAGGCTACCACAGAGTCTCCAGCTGCACTGGGGTCAGACCCTTAATCCCTTAGATTTTATTTAAAAATGAAAATAAGAATATTTGTAGGTCCTCACACTACCAAAGGACCTACAGAAGACCTGTAGAGCTACCTGGGTGTGTAGCTCCACTGAGTCCCATAAATATTTATTTATTTGTAACTGCTGCAGCAGAACCTCAAATTGCATGTATTCTTTATGTTTATTACAGTGCTTAAGGTGTCTCTAAGTATTCCCAGTACAGGCATTAAATAATAATAGCTAGAATAAATACTGACGTATTGTTGTTGTGTAGCAATAACAATACTCTTTCATAGCAGAAGTAGCTGTCTCCCAGCAGTGGAGTGATTCTAAGTAGCCAACCCACATTCTTGACTGAAGAGGTGTGTCAACTCTTCTTGTTTTTAAATATTGGCTTGCATGTGCAAAACCAGACTTGTACAACCCAAGAAAGTTTCACATGTAGGAGAGAAATTTAGATCTGTTGCTTAAAAAATTATCAAGTCTGCTTACAAACTTATGTTCAAATGTTCAGGAGTTGATGCAGAGGACTTGCTATATAAACAGGTAAGTAGTTCAGGGCCCAGATTTAGATCACACATTTGGCACAAATCAAAGGTTTTCTAATACTACTTTTAAAATAGCATTTCTACATAATTTTGTTTTACCCAGTTCCTGTACTTAGTCCTGGGAACTTTTAAGTCATCTGGGATATGGATCATACATGTTTTTCTAGTAATATCAGCACTGTGAAAACTTCTTGATTAGCTTGCAACCTCACAACTGAGGCGTGGTGCTTACAGCAGTCAAACAGCAGAGCAGCACAGCAATGCTCACAAATTCCTCCAGTGACAGAAATTCCCAGCTTTCTCCTAAAAAATTCCTTCATACCATATGGGAAGCTCAATGATTGTGAACCTGGAGAAGGGGCAGTGAAACAAAGCACAGGAGATTGAGTGCTAAATATTGAAGAAGCTCAAAAAACAATACAGGATTCTGAAATCAAATGATAACATATTGGAGGCATAAGTTCACCCTCACTACATGGTAAAAAAAATAGTGCTAACCAGATACAAACACTTAACCACAGAATCACAGAATAACTGAGATTGGCAGGGACCTCTGGAAGTCATCACTGTCCAACTCCCCTGCTCAGTGAGGGAGACCTAGAGCAGGTTGCCCAGGACCATGTCAAGGCTACTTTTGAATATCTCCAAGGATGGACATTTCACCACTTTTCTAGGCAACCCATTCTAGTTCTCCATATAGATTTGCTTAATTTATTGACTTGTGAGCAAAAGTCTTGTGGCCTGTGAAACCATGTCAGTTCAGGTCCTGATATGGATTAGAAAACAAAGGCTAGTGCTGGCTTAAGTTACTACTTGTGATTTTAACTACAGATAAAACCATCCATCAGGTAACTTAAGAACCAAAATACCACAGAAAAGAAAGAAAAGGGGGGGGGGGGGGGAAGGAGAGAAAGAGAAACGGGGGGGGGGGGGGGGGGGGGAGAAAGAAGGAAAGAAGGAAAGAGAAAGAAAGAAAGAAAGAAAGAAAGAAAGAAAGAAAGAAAGAAAGAAAGAAAGAAAGAAAGAAAGAAAGAAAGAAAGAAAGAAAGAAAGAAAGAAAGAAAGAAAGAAAGAAAGAAAGAAAGAAAAGAGAAAGAAAGAAAGAGAAAGAAAGAAAGAAAGAAAGAAAAAGAAAGAAAGAAAGAAAGAAAGAGAAAGAAAGAAAGAAAGAAAGAAAGAAAGAAAGAAAGAAAGAAAGAAAGAAAGAAAGAAAGAAAGAAAGAAAGAAAGAAAGAAAGAAAGAAAGAAAGAAAGAAAGAAAAAGAGAGAGAGAGAGAGAGAGGAAGGAAGGAGGGAGGGAGGGAGGGAGGGAAGGAAGGAAGGGAGGGAGGGAGGGAGGGAGGGAGGGAAAGACTGATCATCACTAAACTAGGCACTTTACATATTTAATTATGCAGTTTAAGTTATAAATGCTCAGCACTTCTGACTATAGGATTTTGGACTTCTGGTCAAAATGACATATGAAACCTAGTGACATTTTTCATATTTAAGAGGCATTCATTTCAGTCATGGAACTAACTTGAACTTTTTTCTACTGTCTTGGTCCACTGATTTTGCTCTTTGGTTTTGACAGGTTGCTTCTCATGCCCTTGAAGAACTACAGCTTTCAGTGATTCTATCCACATGGACCAAAAAAAATGTTGTCAAGGCAAAAGTGTATTTTTACAATAAGACATAAAAGGATGAGATTAGCAGTACAAAAGGTATAAAATTGGAACTTATACTGTAGTTTGTAGACTTAATACATCACAGAAAACCTATACCTTAAATTCATAAAACTTGTTATATTCCTTTTATGGAAAACAGCCATAAGTGTATCTTTGTTCTCGGGTGCTATTACAATGTATAATGCATGTATTTTGATGTGTTTGATGTCTTCCCCATTTTTTACACTGTCAGAAAGAATCACTGCTTACTGATCAACACATGTTTCAAAGCAATTATTTTAATTTGGCATCCCTGGCATTACAAATTATATATATTATTCCTACTTATCATTATACAGCTAAAAACAGAAATGGAAGGCCCATTAAGAATCAAAATGTTTTTGCTTCCCAAAAAGCTCTCTTTTCTTATTAAAATGTGAACTTCCATAGTTCTTTAGATTTTACTTTGAGAAAGTCTGAGAAAAAAGTAGTAAAAAATTAATTACACATGAGACATGAAAAATGATGCTCCTTCAGCAGATGAAAATTTTCTTTTAAGTCAAAATGCACAGTAGTGGACATTACCTGAAAAATTCGTTTTGAGTCAGTCACAATCTCAGTCATGTGAGATGTGCACACAGAAAGAACCAACAGATTAAACCTTTTCTCCTTCATTCATTAATCATTTCAATGCACGCCTTGCAGGATATGCATATTTCCTTTTACACATAAGCATGGTGTGAATGTGTGATGAAGGCTGAGACTCTAACGTAAACAGAAATATTAAGAACTCATCAAATTGAAGCTACATTTACCACTCATCACCAGAAGCTAATGTCCTGTGCATTGCAGCTACAGTTATCAGGTAAGGATGTGGAATATAACTGCAGAAATTGTAAGTATCACCCTCTGTTCCTAAGGCAGGGATATTAGTCAAACTTACCAAAGTTTAACAAAAAAAAGTCAAAGTATCTGGCAGTGTTTAAACAAATATAAAGCAAGTTTTAAATACAGTTTGTGGGCTACTAAAGAGGAAAGTGTTCACATGAAAAATTAGAAAATACAATTGTGTCTTCATTGGAAGTATTGCTTTAGTGACTTCTAAGCTAGCACTGGAGCATGTTTAAATGACACAGACAATACTACTAATAAATACAAAAATAAATACCAGGAGTGAAACAAGCCCACGTAAGTGTCAAAGAGAAGTAGAAGGTTCAAAATGCCTTGACTGAGAAGTCAACTGAAAAATAAAATGGGAAAAAAGGCTTTGTCCTAAAGTATTAATGAAGCTGAATTTCTGAATACCTTTGCACCCTCTTTCAGTCCAATCAGCTTCAAGACACCAGAATTCACCTCATCTGCCAATTCAAAGGTTTATTTAATAAAACATTCATGAGATTTTTGGCAAATAATATCATAACTACCTAAGTGAAAATGTACAGCTCACCAGTTCCCTTGTCAGATGGCTTCTTTGTCCCTGGGTGACTGAGGATGAGGGTATTTCTTCCTTACAGACTCTTTCCTAATACAACTGAAATGCATCCAAAAATCTTAGCTTCTGCTTCCTTACTTATGTTTCTTAGTTCACATAATTAGTAAGATGTATACACACATATGCATATGAACTAATGCCCTTTAGCTATCTACATTTTGGCCATTTACTAATTTTGCTAAATATATGATTAGACACAAATTGTAGCGATACAAACACTAAAGTAATAAAAAGTGTCACTGTAGTTTTCATTCACATACTAATAAAAACAACCTTTTAATGTTTCCTCATTTTACATGTATGCAGTTGTTCTGAATGTTTTCAATATCATTAGACACTCAATGGCTAAAAGACTAAAAGTTGTATCACCAAGATAAAGATTTGAGCCTTTACCTTAAAAAAGACTAATTTTTTATTTGCATTATTAGACACATTAATTATACTTTGAATTTTATATACAAACTAAGCATCATACATTCAACTACAAAATTGAGACAAGGATATCTAGAAAAGATCACACTACAGCTATATTCCAATAGTTTTATTGGGCACCTACTGGGGATATTATCAGCCCAATTTCTGGGATCTCTCAACCATGCGCACAGGAAGTTATTTTAATAGTATATAATAATGTAACAGCCCAAAGAGCTAAAATAATTTCTATAGTTTTTAGCTTTATGAATGTGTTTATTCACCCACATATGCACTGTGGGTGCAAAACAATAATATGGTTATGCATCTACAGTCTGCAGTACTGCATGAAAATAATTTTGAAGTGAACTGAAAACCAATATACCAAGCAGGCAACTGACTTCCATATAAGCTCAAACTGCACAGCACTTGCATTGTTTTCCTCAACACAAAACACAGAGAACAATTCAGAAGTGTATGTGTGAAATTCCCTCTTGAAATAAAAACTAGTAAAAACTTCAAGAAGCTGTAGAGGAAAGAGTCTTCTCAGAGTATTTATGAATGAATAGATATCACTTCTCAAACTGATAAACTGAAAAGCTTGCCTATTGATGAATTAAGCAATGTGTTTTGCCAAGGTACTTATCCTTGACAAACACCGTATTATACAGCATGATAAAGTAAGCTTTACCTATCTGTGTCTTATGACTCATATCTATTTAGTATTCTGACAAAAATAATTTGTTAGTGAAAATGATGGATGAGTATGTGTTACAGAACACATGCCTGACCCTCAAAGAACATGGGTCTTCTGAACTCTCAAATGCAGAATTTTACTCATATAATCATGCTTTCAACACTGCAGACCTCAGTTCTTTCCCTCTGCTTTAATCAAGAAAAAGCCATCAGATAAGGAGATCATTATCTGGATTACTTTAAGATTTGAAAATAATATTCCATTTGGCCCAGAAATATACCCTAAGGAGTATGCATTGCATATTCTCTCTTCTGCCAAACGCACAGTATGAGTGGGAGTATTTCCATTCTGGAGCTTTGGGACTTGGTTCCTAGTCTGATGGCTAAAAAGTGGTTGTCAAACTATTTCTTTCATGTCAGATACTAAGTATTTGTTCTCCTCTGCTTTTTCATAGTATTGCAACTTGCTTCTTTAGTCTTTGTTCTTCCTGAAGTATACATTCTTGTGCAGTTTCCACCTGGTTTCAATCCAAGTACACAAGCATCAACTACATTTGTCAGTGCAGTGGTGTACACATACACTCACACCAACAACAGCATGTTTTTCCTCTGTTCAGGTGGTGAAGAATTCTGTGAAAACCAAACTGACACACAGGTACATATAGACCTTTTTTATTTCCGTGTCCAGAATATTGTAATTTTCTATGGTTTTGAAATTATACACGTAGCAGTCAAATATTATATGACTACTTCCACGAGCTCACACTGTTCTAATATCACAGTAAGTGAATCATATACAGGTACTGATGAAAATCTTATATGCAGTATAATTAATCTTAAATACAAACACTTATTTATTCCAGTGATATGGATAAGCACTATTATATGAATTATTTTGTAAAAACTAAGTATATCCCTTAACTTCTATTTTACTTTCTGCTCCAAAATAGTATTTCTTTTCAGGAAAAAAATACTATTGATTAGGCTTTTACTATTGCTATTTTCTGTACTGGACAAATTAATCTTACTACTTGCAAAATTGACAGGAAGGTTAGGTTCCAAAAAAGGAATACAGTAAGGATTGGTTACAGCATTCATTAATCAGTGGTTATTTACATTAATATAAATACATTGATCCTTCTCTGAAGGCCGTCTCTTGGGAGTAATTTCATCCTCCAGCAGACATTATGACATACATTAAGAACTGGCATTTCAATAAATGAGAATGGCTTGACTGTAAGAGAAATACCCAATGACCAAATAGGAAATTATTTTATTGCAATATTCAAGGAAAATGCACCTGGATTCCCTCATAAATTTCACTGAAGAAAATGTTGTAGTAACATTCATTGGTAATTAAAGAGATCAGATTTCTCATGTGGTATTTTTCATATGTGTCATTTTAGAAAATCTTTCTTCTACTGTCATGTGATACAGGGAATTCATGCGAAGATTTATTTTTAAGGAGAAATTATGTGGAAAGAATGTAATACTAATATTTTCATTGCATTAAAGTAAGTTTTGGGGCTCAGATCTAAGCACAGAGTAGCAAACAACTATTTCTCCAAAAGAGTAGCTACAGGGCAGAACTACATCCACATTTGCACTGAGCTGTTCTTGAAATTATAGAATGAGCCATTTTTATACTAACAGACAGTTAGGCAGGATTATCTCAATGTTCTTCCCATTTTCATATAACTCTTACCTTCTAAAAATTATCTGTTAAGAGAAGCTGATAAAAACTAGATGTAAACCTGTCTGATTGATTGGGAATAGTATTGCCCAAAGTGCTGTCTATAACTTCAAGTATTCACCTACGCAAAGACAAAAAGATCAAGATCCTGAAGGAACAGAAGAAATAAAACCTCTGATTAATGAGGGACAGTTGGGACACCTTAAAAACAGTCCTTCAATGCATACAGACATGGGAACAAGCTAAGACAGAAATTATGAGTGGTTAAATCAAGCAATGTATTTCAAGACTACTCAGTCTATTTACTTGTCTGTCATATAGCCAGTCCAATCCTGTATAATACAGTGGAAATACTTGCCCTTTATGTGTCTCAGTTTTCATTTCTGTAGAATGTGTTGCCTGTTACAACATGGGTGTGATATTCTACGGGTGAGAAGTGGCAAGAAATAAAAATCTCTGATGAAAAATTCTCTACAAGTAAATCAAGTGGACTTGTGTTAAAAAAGCAGAAAAAAGTTGTGTTTCACTTATGTTTTCCAGACTATGCTTAAGAGTTAGAAAATCCTCAGTTCCAATTCCTGGAAGATCTTCCAGAGTTCTGTTTTTCTTCACAGTCCATATTGTCAGTCTTAATTTAAAAGTACAATCAGCATCTAAGAAAACATTAAAATAGTAATCCAAATCCCCAACTTGAATACCATTATGCTGTAGGTGCAGATTCCTTAACAGTTTTTGCAGCACATCATAAATTACCAATCCATTTTGCATACTCAATGGGAGACACTGTTATTCACGTAGTATTGCAATCCCCAACTGTCTTTTGACCAAATAAATTGGAAAACAAGAAACTGAGAAAAGTTGTCGCTGTAACATAAAATATGTTATTGGCATTAAGCCTTGCTCAGTAGGAAAAAAACCTAGATTTGGCAGTTGGAAGACTACAGTAAGTAGAAGGGAAGGTCAAATGAGGGTCTGTCTGTGACAGATGTCACAAAGACCCAGATTACACAGAAGAAATTATTTCTGCAGTGCACCTAAGATTTTAAGAGTGATGGAAAGAATAAGAAAGTAGAGAGAAGAAAAAATACCAAAAAGAATATCCTGATCTAACTTCATCAGGGAACAGCATAAAATCAAGGAATATCACAAGGACCACCACAAGAAAAATATGGGGAGGACTCTCCCATGGACGTAAATAAGGTCTGTTTAAATCTTACCTAACCACAGTTCTGCCTTTTTGTTAAAGTCATAGAGTTAAACTGTATTAAAGTCTCTTTTTCTGTGACATGACATCTCATTCTGTATTTCCTTTGTACCGCTATAGTAATCTAAGCAAGCTATTTGCCCTCAGCGTAGGGATTCCCTTGTCTTCCTCCTTTAAGAACAACCGGTGAGTCATTTGAAAGCACTCCCTCTGTCACTAGTGAGGACCAACTCACTGGTGAGTGATGGCCGTCCTCACTTGGTGATTCACTTGGCACTTCACTTGGCAAAAAACCTGAGTGGGATCTGCCATACTGCATAAAAAAACTACTGCCAACTGAAATAACTCCACATGCTAACAGAAGGTTGCCAGCGTAAACTCTGAACTGAATGAAGACTATGAATGTGCCTCACAAAAATAACTAGCAGAAACAAAAAGATTTCAGACGTTTTCAACACCAAAAGAGCATACTACAAACTGGAACAGAAAGAAGAATGACAATCTAGTCAACCAGCATTTTGAAAAAACTTCTGAAACTTAAAGGCTGAAAGTTGTAAGAGGCTGTATCTCTTCGTTGCTTGGTTTGTTATCTGTATAAGGAATATCTTCTGACACACTCAGTTTTGCACAAGAACTTTAGAAAGCTTAATTAATTCAGGCCTTTTTTTTAAACTTGAGATAACAATTTTCTACATATCTTTACTTACTTGATTTGATTATTATTTTACTATTATTATTGCTACTAATTCAAGTGAAGGAAGAAAAAAGAAATTACTGTGACTGTATGGAAAAAAGTTGAGAAAGTAAACACACCTCCCTTCTCCTCCTCCGAAAAGAAAAAAAAAATAGGTAAAATTACTTCTTGAGAAAATGTACTATAAGTACTAATGGAAATATTATTGCAAATCAGGCTAATGAAAAACTAAGAATGATCACATTGAAAGATTTTAAGAGGAATTCAGTAAAAGACTTTTATACACATACACATGGTAGGCATACACAAAAAAGCACTATTAAAGAAGCATCCAAAAGCCTAGCAGTGAGGACAGATGCAATTCTTACCTGAATGTAGAGGGAGAGTAAGCAAAACTTCCTTACCTCCCATCAGTAAATTTGTCCCTGAATAAATAAATAAGGAAAGTGACTGAATTAGGGTGATTATAAAACACAGCATCTCTGCTTACTGAATTTATGATAAAAATAGGAAATACTGACTATATTGTCAATATATCCATTGCGAAAAAACAGATAAAGGAATATTTCTAATAATTAGCTGTTTTCAGGCAGAATATTGGAAAGTCTCAAAGGAACTAGGCACCATACTAGTAGTAATTAGTTAGAAAGAATAAGGGACCAACTATTTGTTAGTTTTAATTTTTCAGAAAAAGTAGCATCTGTATCTGTTTCTGTTAGATTCTTCTATGCATTACATATACATCCATGTATTTCTATAATAGTATGACATAACATATTCTGATTGTTCTTTGTATTGGCCTCCTTAATAGTCTGAACACCTCTCATAACTCTATGTCACTGTGTTTTCAGGGTCTACTGTGTTTTTGGGTTCCATATCATATTTATAAACTGCATAACTGCTGTGGCTTCCTTATGGCATACATGTGATTGTCTTACATGAGGTCTGTTAAGTACAAGCTTCTGTTTTTCCTCAACTTCATAGCATGTTTTTCCAATCTTTCTTCTTTGTTTTAGGTATTCTGAGCAGTTTTTTTCTCTATTGTCATATTTTCTAGGGTATTTCTAGGCATTTCTGTAAGCTGTACAGTTGCATGTCATTCCTTTATTTTTTCCATTGACTGTAATGATCTTTCTTTATATTCTTTATATTTCTTTATTTACTTTCAATGCTACGTGCCTTAATAAGAAATATACCTTCCAATGGAAGGAAGTTCCAGTTGCCTCTGGTTCTGTCACTGAGCACCAGTGAAAACTGCCTGGCTCCATCTTTTTTGCACCCTCCTTTCAGGTATTTATATACATTAATGAGATTCCCCCTGAGCCTTCTCTTCTCTAGGCTAAATACTCTCAGTGGAAGAAATGTAAGAGATAAAGACGTAGTATGGACAGAAGAGAGGAATACGAAATTATTATCATGTAATAATACAACAGCACAGCATGAAATTAAGAAAAGTTAAAAGCAAGCAGTGATTTACAGACTTTTGCACAATTGCCACAGTATGTTATGGATGTGAGAAGTCTAAACAGCTTTAAAAGCCTAGAGAGTAGAGAAGTCCATGGTTTTAAAGTCTAAACCTTATCTTGTAGAGTACCTGTACCAGCCAGAGATTACACAGGTGTTTAAAACATCTACAGAAAAAAAAATTATCTGGATGTAAACAGGGGAAGTTTGATGTTGCTCATGAGCACTTGAGCATAAAAAGTCTTAATCTTTGTTTGGCTTACATGGTTAGATTGATGTAGCTTAGCATGCATTTAGCAGACGTCAGTAAAGTCAAGGTAGCAAGTGGAAAACTAGTGAGAAGAGAGCTGGATATTGAATTAATGGTTAGTGCATATGCTTAACTAAACAGTAAGTGTTACAAATCAAATGTAGGATGAGGATTTAGATTCACTGCAAGTGAACTATACAAGAAGAACACTATGATTCTCATCACCTGAGGGTGGAGGAGACATCAAACACAAGAGAATATTGTTTCTTTGGAGCAATTGTTCACGTGACTGTGATCCTGGCTGTCTTGATCCTGATAATGTGCTTTTTCAGTTACACCAGCTCTTTTCCTGGACGATCTCTGGAAACTAAAAAATTTGACATCCCAGTTGGAAGTTACAAACTACTATGTATGGTGAGTTCCAGCTCTGGAAGTCTCTCACTGCTGTTGGCTGGAAGCGGAAGGGGGCACCACAAAGAAAATCATTCCATTCTTAATAAAGTATTCATTAAGTGGCTGTATTTTTGGCCACTATCTGAGATAAAGAATACAGGACTAAGCTAGAACAAACATGAGCTTGCATGCATAATATAGTTCTTTCATTCTTGCATGATCTTCTCTTGTCTGTTACACACTTGAAGATGCTTTTACTTAATTTTTGTACAAATGCTCAACTTTTTTCCCGATACTTATCATAAAAGTTAATAAATACTCACATATGCAGCAAACCATTTTACAGAGCAACCATATAATAGCCTTTTTTAAGACTTTGCCTAGAATACTATGTTCACTGCTGATCATGTATGGCAAGGCTAAATAGTTTGATTAATAAGTAGAAAGAGCACAGTATAGAGTTTCTCTAAAAGACATCAAATGGACGTAACAGTCTCCAAAGGTGTGAATCAGAGGAATCTCTTAAACAGTATCAGATGCGGATATTCCGACCAAAGAAACAGAGGCTCAGTATTAAGAAATCCTGTCTGACAATCAGCTGAACAATTCAAGTAATTAACTCATACCAAAGGTATGAAGGTACCATTTTGTTTTGTCACATTCTAAGATCCAGTTGGGTCAGTGTGATCAGTTTGGCTTTTAAAACCCAAACACCAGACTATGAGAGATTTTTGTGGCCTTTAATGTACAAAAGTCTCCAGGAAGCTTTCAGTACATCAAAATTTCGACACCCCAATCCAAAAGTAAACTTGAAATCACCAATTATCAATTGAAATGAAGGACCTACCTAATATTGGAATGTAAGGAATACAGAAAAATACTTCGTATTTTTCAGAAACTCAAACAGAAATATGATACAAATTTCTAAAAAGATATCCTAGCATGTCAATAAAGCTCTATCAAAAACAAGTCCTGCTGTTCTACCCACTTATGCTAGGACTGAAATTGGTCCACAGTGATTAATTTGAACTAAGTAGAGTATGTATGGTATATGGTTCAGTTATTGACCCATAGCACTCTCAGGTTCCTCTGAGAACGCTATGCCTAGTGGTTCCAGTGCTGATGTGTGAAATGTTCTAACAAACCAGAAATCAATGCAAAGTGCACAGTAAACAGACACAGTCAATGAGCTATTCATTACCTTTTGTAAACCTTCAGTATAATTGACATGTGGTCAATTTATAAACTGTAATCAACTGTGGCTTTATTTAATCTCTTATATAAAACAAGACCAAAAAGCTTCATGTTTTATGTAGTCATAAGAACATGAAACTGGATAGGCAAGTAATTAGATACACGAATGCACCCTCCATCAAATAAAATATCACATTTGTCTGTTTGATCTCTAATAGAAGCTGTTTAGTAAACACCTCAGTACTGTAGCCAGCAAAGATTTTTTTTGTGCGTGATACTTTTATTAGGTATTTTTTCTGATCAGTAATTAAAACCTAAATCCCAGATGCTTTTTTAAATAAATTGTTGCCTTCAGGATAGCAATTTCTGCTACCAAAAGAGGGCACAGAGGAGGTACGTATTTCATAATGAATGTTTATTCTTATTTACTTACTGATAGAAACCTTTTTTATCATAAAATTAATTAAAGTTGGTAAAGGACAAAGTTAGCCTTTTCATTTTTAATTGAAAGCAAAAACCAAACCCCATAATCACATAAATGTCACACAAAATGTTTGGATAGCTTCTAAAAATAATCAGTCTCTAAAAGATGACTGCCTTTAACAGAAAGCAGCAATGTAGGGTTTATATCAAAACCCTGAATATAAAGAACAAGGAGCAAAGTAGGGAGCATGGTACTGGAAAGTTTAAAGGAACTTGATTTGCTTTACCATTCACCTATTACTTCTTTCCCATAAGCAGATGGATTATGGGCATCTAGACAACTTGTCCCTTCTTTTTGTTCAGTTTGGTTCAGTTCAATGTGCTGGGCTTCCAGAATGTCTAGGTAAGTTTTCAATTATGGGGTCCTATATAGCCCTTTTTCCCCCTCTTCAGTGAACTTTTTGAGTTCTGCATGGTCAGCAGATGTGGAGGATTTAAGTTTCTTACATCACACAGTGCATCTAAGGGAAAGTTTGCGCGGTTTTTCTAGTGTATTCTGAAATCATGAAACCACACCGTGTTATCACATTGCAGAGCCTAAGACACCATACTTCATTTCATTGCTCGTTAATTGCAGCCATGTGGTTTCATGGCTCAGCGCACAAGCAGAATGAACTTCTCTCTGTCTGAAGCATTAGGCAAGTGAACTTGATAATTTCTATGTGGGCTTATCCCAGAGAGTGGCAGCTTCTCTCAATGTAAACTCAAGGGAAAGAGTGAAATAGAGGAAACTAAATGTTGTGAAAGGTAAGACAAAGGCTAAGCAACTTACACACACCCAAACCCATTAAGATCATATCTGAATTAAAGAAAAATTAAATAAATATACCTGATGCCTGTCTATCTCTGTCCAGGTTAAGTAGCTGAGTATTTCTGTTGCTCCTGTTAACCTCCCTCTGAAAAAAAGATGTTCTTAAATCCGTATGATGTCAGAATCTGAGAGGATGAGTTGAATGCATGTCAGACTTTGTTCTGACACTATGTTAATGACAAATTATAGCCTAGCAAGGGTAAACTAATCAGAAAAGAAACTTACAATGTGAGACGAGAGTTACCTAAGCCATAGGGTATTGACAACAACTCTAAAGCGAAGTTCAGAAAACCCAACTGCCTAGGCAGTTATTCTTAAACTTTTTGAACTACATGACTTGTATTTCTACAGGGAATAATAATCAATAATTTATTTTTTAAAAAATTATTTAAATTACTTCAGCCAGCTACTGCTCACATCACCTCAGATTAAATGTATGATGTGTCAATGTTACACTGATGAAGATTGTCAATTATGTTATAAAGCCAAAGATCTAATTTAATTATTGACTGTTAGATTTGGAAAATTTGTTACTTCCACTGCTATATTTAGTTAATAAAACGAGTAATCTACCTGTAATATTCATCCTCTCTATGCTTATTTCCCTATCAGTCCTGGTAATTGTTACTAGCTTCCTAATTTTTTAGAAATAAACAAATTGTCTGCACTTCCAGGTTATACAGACTTCAAATTAACGTGTTTCTCATCAACAAATACATAACACACTTTCTATTACAGCTTTATTAGTGCTAGGAGCAATTTTTAGTTTAGCAGTTCTTAAGTAGGAAATAAAAAGAGCACTAAATAGTGGAAGGTCTTCTCTCAAAAAGATTTAGGATTCAACTATAACATGAGTCTTGCTGAACCAGTCAAGGAAAGACTATTTAATTCTTTTCCCTTGTGAATCTACTCATCTGAACTGTTATTTTCTTGAAAGAAACTGGAAGGTCTGAAATATAATTTCATTCTTTGCTAGTGTGTTCAGCAAAAATCGAAATAGGAACACATTTTTATACATTTCTTTTTTTGAGTGACTTCAGGAAAAAACATGGCAGAGACCCCACAGAAAATTTCCCTTTCAAGGAATATAAAATGAAGTGAATGGAAGATGGAATGGAATTATCTGCAAGCTGACCCTAACAAAATATTACTATACTTTTATGTTTAATATTTTGGTTTTGCATGTGCCATATATGTAATATTATTACTAATCTATTTTAATGCTAGACACAATTCTAAAAAAGGTGAAGCAGGAACACCCCTGTACCAGACAAACAGATTGAGAAAATACAAAGAAAATACATATTTATTAACAAATATGCGAAAATTCTCTATGAAGATGGGTTTCTGGGAGAATGGATTCTCACATTCTTTGAGAATGTGATTTTTTAAGTATATTGCAGTGGGCTTGAATTCCAATTTAGTTTTGTAGATTAGGTGTCCTTGAGTGCTGTTCAGCATGAATGTAATATTCTCAAAAACATTCTGGTTAAGTGACTGTTGTGACATTGAACTGCTATTAACAGCTCACAGACATCCATACTCCGTTCTCTCTTTTACACATTTTACTTTTCTTTCATAACCACCTGTTGTTGCAGTAAAAAAAAACCTGATGTACCTTTCACCTTAGATTTATCATTAAATATCACCCAAAATATTCCCCAATACCAGATGCTGAAGTGAAACCAGGTGTCCAACAGAGGAGCATATGAATAGGCAATAAGGTGGAGAACATGAGAGCTGCTGAAGACTTCGACACTGCTCAAGCTCTCTGAAACTATAATAGCTATTTGAAGACGCTCAAAGAGTTTTATTTTTTGATGAAGGCAAGTGCAGCTGCTGGAAAAAGAATTTGAAAAAATGTATCTACATTTTACTTAGTATTACTGGGTCATGCATAATAGTTTGATAGTCTGCAACTAAGTGAAGGAAAGCAGACAGGACAAAATACAACAAAAAAAAATCCTGTAAAGAATGTAAATCTTGAAAGGTGCCACAGTACCACACACAAACAAAAAAGCTAGAAAAAAGACTGCTCTAATGTAGTACATGTATGCTCAAGGATCAGTTGCATACAGGGACTGATATTGACATAGTTCTACTTGTATATTCTCAGAAGAATCAGATAGCTATTGATTATTATTCTGACTATCCAGACACAGCATTTTTGGAGAATACTATGTAGCTGCTGTATAAAAATCTGTCTTTCATTGGATATGTTAATGATACGACTACACCACAACTTTATTTTTATGAATTGACTTTTTTTTCTTTTCCAAGAAAGCATAATTTTATTCTATGTTTCAAGCTAATAGTTTTGTGGAAATGGTATCAAAATTATTTAATCAATGCTGAAAAATATGAATGATCAAATTTAGATCCCTATTTGACAGTATCAATTTACAGGACAGGACATTTAAAAATGGAAGCATTGCTTGTTGAAGTAGAATGTTTAGAATCAGGCTATCTGACTATGTCTCCATTAATGCTAATCCTATCACAATCAGAAATCTCTTCGACACCATGATGAAAAAAAAAAAAACAAACCAGAAATGTTAGTTAAACAAATGCTACACGGATAAACCTTCTGCCAGAGCAAAAAATAGTGTAAATTTACAGTTTAAAAGTTTGGACACAAAAGATAACAGTACTTTGTGAAGTTCCACCTCACTCTTAGGAAGTGATCACAAGATAAAAAGAATCATACAAGACAATATAGGATGTCTGTTCAGTTTCTCCACAATATGTAGCCTTGTAACCCAGTAAATACGGTGTTGCCATCACTTGTAACAGGCCATAGGCTTTGTATTTAGAGAATAACTGAAGGTTCAAGAATTTTAGACTTGTCTTGGCCCACCTAGAGATTTGTTTAGCTTGTTTACCTGGAACAGCAATTATCTACAACCAAGTACAATTGCGTTATAATGCTGATTCTAACATATCTGTATTCCAACAAATAGAGAGTAAGAAGAAGCAGTTATTCTGTATTGAATGAATAATTTATGATGCTAGGAAAAAAAATGCAGTATACAAGAGTATGGGCACAGGATGATATACCAGATCCCCCAAGGCTACGAGCAACTGTCAGTTACACTCATCAGAGTACAACCTTGGGAACTGAGCAAAGCCAGTGTTAAGGACAACAAAGATAACAAAAAGTAAGTATCCAGTTTAGATAAAACATACCACATATAGTGACTCTGGATATAACCTGGAAGAACAAACCAATGAAGAAAGAACAAGTAAGCAGACTATGTTAGCAAACATATTAAAATTATCCCAAGCGTACCCAAGAATGAACAGGAAGAAAACACAAATGTTAACATCCCCAGGAACAATCACAATTGAAGTTACAGGATGCTAATGACCCCCTATAATCAACTCTCTTCCCTCTCCCCACCTCCCTAAGCCACCAACCTCAGGACCTAGAAGAGCAGTGGAAGGCTGAGCACAACACAGAGAAAGGGGCAGGTACTGTAAAATTGTTAGTTTTAATTGGCATTATCAGGAATAAGGGGTAAAAACTGAGTAATTTGTACTATAAGTGCTAGCATCATTGTAACTGGACTAATAATTCTTTGATTAGACTGCTAAGACTGTAATTAGACTAAAAACTCTTGGGTTTACATGCAAGGTTCGCTTCTTTGACCCGTGTAAACTGTGCAAATTGTACTGCAACCACTGCTAGGAGATAATTGGGATGCAAAGTATTGGTAACTGTTGCAGGGAAAAACTCTTCAATTTACATAGCTCAAATCAGGATCAAAGCAGCTTTCTGATTTATTAATGAGAAATAATTAATTAGCAATCAGTGAATTTTATATTAATGATTAACAATACAACAGATAAACTACAATATCAGACACTTACAAAAATGTTGATAAACACTTCTTAATTTCTAAACACCCTTCTCTAACCAATCCCACAGAGTTCTAAGGGCACTCACACCCACAGAGTTACAGGAATGCAGACACAGGCTGGGTTACAAGCACAACCGTCTCCCCTGGGAGGGCAGGTTACCCTATTCACACAAACCTTGTGTGAGAGAGAGAAGTGCTCTAGCTTCTAGCCTCTCCCTGCAGGTTGCTAACTCAAATGCCAGAGCGAAAGCACACCGTGAAAGTCACATACACGCACCCAAGGTGCTAGTCCCTACTTGTTGCATGCCATACTGTTGTGATGGGAGACTTCCAGCAGTGTCAAAAGAGGTTCGACTGCCGCTGTTTCCACTGCAAGGTATCTCCCCACATGCTACAGGCTTCCTTTTTACGTATTTCTTTTAAAGCTGTCGTCTTCTTTATTTCAAAATAAGACTTGTTTTACTCTCTAACATCATGTTTCGGGCAAACACCCCCTCAGACAGTTTTGGGTGTCCCCTTCACACATACCCTTCAACACTCACATCCTTGTCTTAACGTCTGTTGTTGCCAAGGGTGGGCTGTGCTGGCAGCCCTACAGTAACAGATTGGTGGATAGCGCAGGCAACTAAGACTGTTAAAATTTAGTGCAAAAAGAAGGTGAAAAGATCTCAAGTACATACAGAACAAGTCATAGGAAAAGTAGGGAATCAGACAGTATCAGAGGAGCTTAACAGGGATGTACAAGGACCAAGTAGAGGACCACTCAGACTAAAAACTATTAGACATATCAGAGACTGACATGACAAAGGACACCTACCGACACACTGACCGATACTGTTGAGTGATGCATTTTATTATAAATTACTTTGGGAGTCTTAATTACTGTAAGTTACTTGACGTTATATTGAAGTTTAGTTAAAATATTATGTCTTTTGGTAGATTCTGAATATAAGCAGTTGTTCTGAGTATGAAATGATGTTAGAAACATGAGAAACTATCTCCTTTTGCTCAAAATTTATTTAACCTACTCGTCCTTGTGTAAAAGATTCTTTATAACTATAAGCTCGAGTTTTCATTAATCGTTATCTGAGACTACTACAACTGTATTAATTTTATTTCATAGAACGAACACTAATTCTGAACGGAAGAGTGTTACAGTATTACAATTACCACAGAAAAGACTCAGTTACAGGGAGTGTACTAAGCCAAGAAAACTGAATCATAAACTGATGCTAAGGTATTCAGATATACATCACATTCTGTTTATATTCTTGTTAGTGAAGTTGGCTGACGATGGCCTTCACAAAGCTAATGACATTCAGAGATTTAAGTTATTCAATGCTACTAGTTTGGAACCGGAGAATCTTCAGTACAGCTGGATAAATAACTACTTCAAATGTTCCTATTTGGGTTTGTGATATGCATTCCATACTAGAAAGTGTTTTGAACTCACATGGAATTTCTTCAAAAAGCTTGACATGGATATAAAATGGTTTTTTGAAGTATAAAAAGAGAATCATTATGTTGGTCCTAATTTTAGCCAGAAATTTTGGCTGAGGTACAGATACAGTATATCGCTTTCACATACAAATACTTTCTGACAAATGTCCATATCAAAGTGCTGCAAAAAGTTTCAGGAAAGTGAAATAATGCAAGCTGTAACTTCATGATGAAGACACGTCAACAGATTTTCAAAGGTAAATTAGTATTACAAAATTATGCCCTTTGATGGCAAAATGCAACTTCTGTGAAAACGGAACATAACTTCTATTGCAGGATCACCATGTATCCATAAGCATGAGCCTAGAAGACCTCTTGAAGACCTGAATTCATACCAGACAGAAGAAATAATTACATACATCATTCAAGACCAAAGCTGTGGTTTGACAGAATTCATAGCTCCCAGCTAGGGTAGTACTACATTCATCCACCATACACAGCACATAAACAATGGGTGTAACCGTGCTTAGTATGTGGAATTCAGAAAAGAAAGAAAGTGGTTAAATCAGGGGTTTGAACAATGGAGAACTATGTAATTGAGACAATACTTCTTCAGAAATTCTGTGTGTTCTGTCTTCAGTTTCATGACTTAAATGATTCAGCACATTTCCTTTATTTTCTTAGTAAGAAAATAAAATAACAGATGAATTTTATTTGTATTTATTTTCTTTTACATATTATCAAACATCTTAATTTAAGTAGCGTATCATTTTAACTGATTCCATAAATAATGAAACCAGTCTTAAAGGGAAGTTGTTACCTTTCTGTCACATCCAAAAGCAAAAGCTCCCAAAACCTTTGTACTAGCACAGGCATATTAAAATAAGCTAGCAGTACAAATCTACATGCATATATATTCAAGGCAACTACGCTCATCCTTTAGAAATGGATTAATGTCTAAAATTAATTTAAGTTAATGAAGCTGTATAAAGTCCACATTATCTTCCCTGTTGAATAGTATTAAAAATAGTCATAATGTCATAGCATTGATTTTAAGTTGCAAATATACATCCACTAATTCTGAAATGAAATCTTGTTCTATACCACAACACTGCAGAATTTTAGAACTCATTTTATTGGTTCTCCAGTTTAATCGCAACCACTTTTCATTTTCACATATATATGTGTATATATATGTGTGTGTATGGATGGATGGATGTGTATGTGCTGGTTTCAACATTAAGAAATTTGTTTTTACATAATGACTCAAGACAAAAGAAAGAAACTGAGAATTCTACATAAATAAATGATAAATTTATTCAAAACAGACAGCAGCCGTTTGACAGACAAGATAATCTGTAACTATATTATTTTCATAGCAAATGCCAAATAGACATCTGGATACAAGATGTTCTTGAAGGCATTAATTTATGAATAAATAGATGACAATTTCAAGAAGACAGAGCATAATATTTTCCGAAGCGCCTAAGTGGCTTGCAAACCACTGACGCTAGACTCAGATGTACTGCAACCTGGAGCTGATTATTCATGCATGTCTGCATGCTACAGCAGAAACTGTGGCCACTTATGTACTACCTTGAAAAGTAATCTATATGTAACTTTTTGCCTTCAGTGAGGTGTCAAGTTGATCCGAGTTTCTGCCTGATGTTGAAGCTGCCAAGTGTTGTTAAAGGTATGGTGGCTTTAGAGAAGAATAGCATACAGGTTTAAGTAACACAAGTAAGGTTCCAGGCAGAAGGCACAACACAGGAGATACAGATGGTGAGGAGAGAAACTGGGGATGTGTGACTGGCATTTTGACGCACACCCTAGGTGTGCACATACTTTGGAAATGAGTATGTTCTGATTACAGTGTGAAGAAGGAAAATTGAGAACAAGTTTTGCTCAGATACCTCCTACTTTATGGAGAAAAAAATGTTATGCAGAAATTACAGAAGTTATAAAAGTTTCAACCAAAGCTGAGTCTAGGTATCTGAGACACAGACAGCTCATCCAGCATGAGAGAAAGCTTAAGTCTATGCACTAACGACAAAGGGATGCCTTTAAACTCCTAGAAGCCTAAACTAAAGCCACGAAATGGAACTCTCTTTTTCATAACGTAACTCATCATCTTACGTCTTATCTTTTCTCCTATTCTTAATCATGTCACACTACTGTTTGTAGCTACTGTTGATGCGATATAAGAAAAAGCAGTATAGTTTAGGTTTTTCTGTGTGAATGTAATTTAACAGCTAAACAATGAGAGAAGGATTTTTTGTCAGAATGTGGCAATAAATAATGGCTTAGGATATAGAAAAAAAACTTGGTCAGATTTTGGAGTGCTCAGTAGTAGTAGCTGATTCTGAACTTGGAAATTACTGATTTAATGCTAAATTCCTAAAAGGGCTATCAGTGTAGTCACTGGCTGAAGAGTTCCTATCTGGTTCCAAATCTTTGGGTATTTGTATGCAATACCCTAACTCATACACTCCAGCCATGGATGTAACTCAGCTTCAGTCAACTGAGTTATTTGAAATAATGTTGGGTAAATGATGTCCTGCTGGCTAAGCTGCTCTATTTAACTTCATCTCTGTCTAGAATCATACAATCCACATGTACCAGGAACTTGCTTTTACATTTATCATGACATAATAGTTTCCTGTGAATAGGTTGATTTTTTAAATGTAAATAGATGAGCAAGAAGATGCCCTAACAGTGGCTTTGGTAATAAGAGCATCCATAAAGAGGCAAGACTCTGAAATTAAAATCGCAATGAATGAAAAACTCTTAAAAGTAAACCAAAAGTAAATCTACAATTTTTTTCCCATTCTTAATTTAGAACAAACACTATGTTCTTAATTTAAAGGTGAGCTACAGCGCATAGTTATTATATAGCTCATTGAGATTGCAAAATTTACTGCTATATTCAAACTTTTTAAGAAAACAAAATGAGCAGAATGATGAATGATATTTTGATTACAGAGATAAATATGCTGAGAAACTGGTCTTATGCGCATTAAATATTGTATTGGAATGCTTTTATTTTTAGTAATTAAATTCTTTATAAGAAATAGCCTAACTTCAGGGTAAATTACTTCTAAAGTAAAGAAGGTGATATGGTTTGAATAGGTAAGTAATATTTCCTAATTATGTAATCAGCAGATTAGATCTTCAAGGGTAGCTCTACCTAGATATACTTAAGATCAAAAATACCCCTCTGGTAAATACACAGAAGCTAGCGCACTTAGTTTCTTTTGGTGGATGACCAAAACTGTGCATTGCTTCTACTCATGATAAGGAATGTCATGTGTGTCATACATTATACCTCTGTGTCATACATTATATCTATATTCATTTTTATAATTATACTTAGTTTCTCATAGACATTTCTGAAAATCAGCCCATTGTATAGTTGCAAAGCCTGGAACAAGGGCAGTTTGATGCTTACTTTCTGATGAATTTCAATGCTTTTGTCTGTCACATAAATCACTAGATTAACCACTCTTAGAAAGTCACTTCACTTTTAACTGTGTTTTATCATTAATCCAGTTGGTGCTCTAGTAAATTAGGTTAACCTGTATTAAGTTTATGAGTAGATTATCCCTTGTCAGACTACAGTGCTCTGTCCACCTCCAGCCTTGTAAATGCCTATACCATTTCCTGAAACTTGATAAACTGTTTCTGTGACAGACAAATTTTATGGAGACCATATAAGCCACACATCACACTAAATATCCCAGTGGTCAACAGCACCACAGATTGGCAGCTGAGAAATCATCAGTAGAAAATATAAGGAAAAATACACTTTAAGGAAGCAAGAATGAAGCAACCTAGTTTCAGTTTGCATTTAGAGTGGGCAAAGAAAATGAACATTTCCTATAGGAACTGTGATGAGTGGTAACTGAAAATATTTTAATCTGATCCTATCATATACCCATATCTGAAAATTTGTGTGCTTTAGGAAGTCACCATTCTACATTGCAAAGCTCTGTTTTCAACTGCTTCGAACTTTGTTGGTTTTCAGCTTTTCTGAAAGAAATTAGAAAAGGCTGGCATTATTCACAAAATTCAATTCATCCAAAGAAAAAGAATGTTATTCTCCAATGTTTGGAGGAAAAATAAAAAAAGAAAAAAAGCAAACTGTTCATCTAAGAAGCCCTAGTGCTTTGGAGAATGCATTTGTTGCACTGATACCAAGGACATGGTTTACCTATGTGCTAGCTGGCAGCTGAAGTTAGTCTGACAGCTACATTCTTACATTCTTCAATGATTTTGTCCATAATGAAGACAGTCAAACTCTCTACAGATCCCACTGCGGATGAAATACAGACTGTTTTTTAATGAAAGAGCTAAGCATGCTACTTTCTACATGTTCAGGGGATGGTCTACCTTTTTCTGACATTTCTTCTTGTGACTTAAAATGGCACTGGACTCAAGGATTAAAAACAGAAACATCAAATCCTGTATGTTCTGGCAACTAAGGAGCATGTTAGAGAAGGGATAAGGAAAAGCAAAAACATACCAGGGCACTGGAGGTGTGGATGACAAAGTTTTGCTAGAATCACAGGACTTGAAGGACCTCTGAAAGGACAGGCAGAGTAGAAAGGCCAAAGAGCAGAGGTAGATGGAAAGAACAGGCACTGAGGAGGAAAAGAGTGGAACCCGAAGAGATGCACTGAAAGGATTTTTAGATTGTGAGTTTAGATTTTCTCAGTACTTACAACTGCAACTAAAATCGTGCTGTGAATATAAAATGCTATAAAAATATGAATAACTGAAATAATAATGTCCTAATCCTCTAAAGATGAACTTCCAAAGTGAATGGACACAATGCCTCTAAACTTCACATGTGATTTGGAAAGAATATTACCATTGTAAAATAATTAACAGAATCTGAATCATTCAGATTCAATGAGAGGCATCTTAAAATGGTCTGTTTGAAAACTATTTTTTATTCAAGAAAGGATCTTGTAAAGTGTACATTACATGAAACCTGAAACCTTATATTCCCTGAGGAGCTAAAAGATAAACGTTGAAAAATTATGTGAACATACATGTTTATTTCTGCCCCTCACTAGTATTTCACACCTCCACAGTTGAGGCATTGTTTCTGACAGATTATCTTTAATGACTGCTGAAGTTATTCAAGCTAGTCTGTTTTCTTCAGCACTGAAATGCTCAGTCACAGCCTCAGTTGTTGAGATGACCTCAGATTGCTATGGTGGCAGGTCTCACTAGACTTTCAGTGGTCTGTATGTATCCCCCCAGCCCCCATTCTTCACTAAGCAGAGAATTTCCTATAGCAATAGATGCTTCCTAGCAGAGAAGCACAGAAAGACGCTGCACTACAGTTGCTAAAACAGCTCCAGTTTTAGTATTTTCTAATTTTGGAGTGCTTGACTTGAGGGTTTGATGTTCTTTTAACTTTTTTTTTTGATGTAATAACCTATTTATGCCACAAAGACCAAAACATTATCTATAAATTATCCATTAGTTTTGTAATGATTTGCATTATGTTACACGGCAAATGATAAATACGGCACTATAAATGCCTTACATGATTAATGCACAATATGTCTTGATACTGTAAGCTTTCCAAGAAACCATTAACACAAAAGTGAACCTAAATGTGAAGTTGGCACATTTGGCTGAGTAAACTATTCAAAAATGTATTTGTGACACACAAATAAGAACACTTGTAATAGTTTTGGACACATTACAATCATCAATAATTTTTTTTTACTAAAATAACAATTTTATTCACCATAAATTGTATGCTTATCACACAGTGTCTGAAACAATCCTCCTGTTTGGAAGTGTGAATTCAAGTCCGTTCTAAAGATTTCCTGCTTACTGTAGGAATGGGCTTTATATTTCAAAATCTTAGATTTCAAAACCATACACACATTTTTACTCTGTTTGCCTAATGCAATAGCATGAAAATTTATACTCTTAACTGAGATGTTAAAAAATTCTGCTTTGGATTCTCCCATGTAACTACTTGCAGGTATCTGGACTGAAGTTGAGTTACCACAAATGTCTAGCCATGCATCAGGAATATGATTCTTTTCATTGTAACATCTATACTTTAGAAATACTAGCATTAATACACACTTTCAGAGCAATGCAGCTGTTAAGGAATTTGTACAACACCATAAGCATTATAAAAATTAAACACCATTAAGCAGTTGTTTGATCTTTTAGTTCTCGCCTGACTTTTCTTCATAGCACTACACTTAGTTAAGAGTAGAACAGAACAGATCTGGAATAACTACTCTATGTGAGTCAGACAAAAAAAATATCTTGAGCTGGAATAAAGCACACTATAAAAATAAAAAGACTGAAGATCCTATGATATTTTCTAACATGTTTTAAAAGTTGTATCAATGAAGGAAAGAAAATTAAGTTTAAATGCCCCAGTGGTTCTCTAATGACTAAAAAATACAAGATATCCTTGCTAAAATATACACAGCACATGATTTTTTTTTTTTTTTTAATTTTTGAATTTCAGGATAGATAAATATTATTCTTTGTCCACCTGTGGTAAATCATTATGTATTGTAGCATTCTACTGGCATTTTATAGCCAGTATTTTCTAAAAGTCTGTTAAAAAATAAACAAGCGTAAGAAAATTCATTAGAGTGCTATGTTCTGATTAAAGTGATTAAAGGGATATAGTGGTAAAGTCACCTACATGGCAATGCAAACCCCAGCAATCACCACATTTTTTATGCAATCTCCCATCCATACTTAAAACGCAATGTTTCATTTCTAAGCAAAGAAAGAAAATGTAGTTCAATATTTTTAATTTAAGTCATATTCTTAGTTCAAAATTTAATCTACAGATAAGGGTCACACTTAATAAAAGCCGAAATCTAGTGATCCCTTTCCAGTAGATACAATGCAACATAGGGTACAGGAAAAAATAACTTTTAATACCCTGCTCAAAGTGAGAATTCTAAGATAGTTTCCAGGACAGTTTATGACAGTTTCAAAAGACTGGCAAGATTAAACTTGAACCGCTCAGATTATTCCAAGACTCTTGAGCAAATTTCTGTGTTTTCCAGGAGAATACAGAAACTCCACTGCACACAGTCATAACTGTCAACTGTATTCATTTTGAGAGGGTCCCCATGTATAGGCATTGAACTACTGACTTTTGAGAACTGGATTATCTGCATGTGATACCAGAGCAATTAATGGTAGCCCAAATCATGTGCCAGACACAAACGATATTGAAGGAAAGAAGTCATATATAATAAAGTCCGGTTCCCTCCACGCTAATGAGCATTTCCAGATCTTTTACAAAAACATTTCAACACTTTCACAGCATTAGCTACCTGAACAAATGAATGATCAGTGAGATGTTATGAATTTTATCAATAGCTGCCCATGACTGGGAAAATGATTACCAGTGAGCTCTACAGACATCTCATCATTGGCACAGTTTGTACCAGTGAAGATTTAACATACACTTTTATTTCTTTTATTACTTCCTGTCTTCAGGGCATATACAGTGCACTTGATACTTGGGATTTTGGTTTTTGAGAAACTGCAATGCAACAGGAGAGCAACTAGAATCAACAGAAGCTTCACTATGAACAAATAAAACCACATATAAAGTTAAGTAACGTAAAAAAGAAAATTCTGTACAGTTCAAATTAATTAACTAAATTTGAAGGATGGTTTTGCATTTAATTTCCCTGTTTTTCCGTTTTTGATTTGTAAAATAGACTATCCCTTAGCCTCACAAGTAATGTGTTTATTACTGTTTGTATTTATTACAGTGTTATTAATGTTCATGAAGTACTCCAGCACTTGCATGACAACTGCCACGCTTATCCTATTAAGGAATTAACCATATTGTATTCAGAGCAGTCTTTACATAATGTACAATAAATATGACATGTTGACACAGAGTAAGCAATGAAGGAAAGCAAAAACTGAATAACGATTACTTTTTCCTGAATTAAACATTGTAATTTTATACATAAATGAAGTTGTGTACCTGTTTAAAAAAAGAGAGATTGCATTTAAAAACTGTCCTAATGCACATGCACAGGGGAGCTGAAATATGTGTATTCGTAACTTTAATTCTAGCAATTTCCCAGCCTAGCTAAATTTATTGTAATAAAACTGTTTATACAGAGGATATATCTGAAGGCATCTTTGATAAGGGGGCAACCTTGGTAAGAACTGTTTCAGATTACATTAACATTAACAAAGCTTTATGTCATGTTACCCAACTACGTTACTGCCCATGTAAGGAATGAATGTCTTTAGAAATCTGTGTGTGACTCGTATAATCATGACTGTCATTTAATAACTTCAGTAACTTCTTACAATATTTAAAGAGTAGAAAGTATCTAACATCACATAATGGCAAGCATTAATAAATACTGATTTTCTTCACCATGATCATTAAAAGGAGCAGTATGAGTATTACTAAAAATGTCAACAAAACGAATTTTCAAAAACTTGTAGGGGGAGTGGTCTCTTGCAAAGCCTAAATGAAAAGCTTTTCTAACTTTTGGAATGGAGACAGATCTCTCTCTTGCATAGCTGTTGTAGTCTCCAGAGATAAATGGCTTAGAAATGTGGAATTCTTCAGGGGAAAGAGCAGAAAAACAGATTTTCTTACCTCAGCTCATGAATTATAATGTTGCCCATTCATTGCTTCTCATACTGTATTTTGTTGCTATCAGTGGCCTTTCTACATTCTGGTTTTATAAATTTTAGCCTTATTGTCAAAATTGTATTTGTGGAAGAAAGTAACAATGGGGCAAAACCTGGCCTTGAGCAAGAAGAGCATTTTGATTTTTCAGCTCAGTAACAGTAGTTAAGGGCACTGATCCACTCAGGTTCTAAAATAAGGATGAAACACTGAGTATTCTACCCTAAGGTCTACCTATTGGATTTATTTCAAAGTCTTGTTTCCCGAGACTCTTCATCCTGTGTGGGCTGATCCTGTGGGACTGAACTATTAAGGCCATGACAGAGTGAATGTTCAGTCCAATCAATGAGGAGGCACTGATTGCGTTTTGTACGCATGTAAGTTACACTGCTTAAAAATAACATGTAAAGGAAAAAAATAGATCCTTGCTCAAAAGCAACACATATATCTATTCCTGAAAAAGGTATAAAATATTCCTATCTATCTATATTTCCTTGTCTGACTTAGCAATTTTCCCACAAATAAAAAATATTTGGCATTTCTTCTTTGAAGGATTTTTAGTATTTATGACTTGAAAAGGACTACCTACATGTTTCACAACGAAAATTAGGATAGGGTTTTATGTCAAAATATTATTTTATCAGGACTCCATGTAAATTAAATATATCCTTATTACCACCACTAACAAATGACAAGAGGGTTAATTATACACAAGCTTACAGAGCAAAATTAAGCTTGCGTTTAACTATGTTCCAGTGAATAAGTAATAGAAAATATAAATCTGCCTTTTCTTTTAATTATTGTTAAAACACACATTTTCTTGCTTTTCTCTTAGCCATGATCACACTAAGACCTTACAGAGTAGTAGTTACACTGGTAAGGAGCTTTATTTCAAACATGCGCTACAAGTCATTTATGATTTGTTTAACTAAGCACTCCAAAACCACTCTAACAGAACAGCACATAAGCCACAATTCTCTGATAAATCAGTCAGTGAACTCTGAATAAACTTCCTTAAATCATCATTCTCTAAGCACAGTGCAAGAACATTATCAGCTAATACTGACAACAAAGAATGTTTA
Organism: Aptenodytes patagonicus; assembly: GCF_965638725.1. NCBI lineage: Eukaryota > Metazoa > Chordata > Aves > Sphenisciformes > Spheniscidae > Aptenodytes > Aptenodytes patagonicus. The sequence continues at coordinate 39,451,064 of NC_134952.1, forward strand.
AAAAGATACAGAATAATATAAATTGAGTAACTGTAAAATAAAGACCTTAATCACTTATACATGAAGATAATTTGATCTTTCTCGTATTATTGTCATCCACACTTCTTCACACTTTTACAGATATAGCATTTATTAACATAAATATGTAAAAATTGCATAGAATAAAAATTCAAATATTTTATTCACCATCTCATTTAATCACACTGATCCTATCAATTCTTTTCTGTAAACATACATATATATATACACACACACTTTTTGCTTGTATGTTAATCTATATTCCTTCAGTAGTTCTAATATTTATTAAACTTTTCAGACATTATGAGAACCATGATTGTGCTTTTATGCCATCACTTCAACTGTGCTGTGGATCATAAAGGACTTTTTATTTAAGTCTTTATTGTTTATTTTGTTCCAAGTGTGAGCTATTTTGACTTAACTAATGCAATCTTATGAGATTAAAAATGAAATCAAGTTTCATTTCAGTAGAAAAAATACTTTATACTTCATAACAATCTAACTAACCGAAAAGATGCAGCAGACATAACATTTTGACAAAATATTTTTACTTGCAAGGAAATAAAACTATCAAATAGGAAAAACATTCATTGTTTAAAAGAAGTCTTAAAGAAATTTAGGTTAATAAAACAGCTATATCGCTTGTTTTTTATGATATATGCCATATGGGTGTATAAGCTTTACAGTGATGTGTCTAAGTATAGGGCACATTATCTAAGACACGGGAGTAAAATTCAGGTACTCAAAAACAGCTGAAGGGACTTGGGGGGGGATTGAGTAATAACAAATTCACATATGGAATTCTCACTTTAGTGTTTGTGTGATTCCTATTGTTAGCAACAAAATCTAGCAGTGTTTCTGTAACATATATTAATTTTCTGTAGTACTTAACTATGCTTTAAGGCAGGCTCATGTTTAAAGTGTTTTAGTCAGTGAAATCGAAGGCAAAGGAAAATTAAAAGAAAAAAACCCTAAAACTCTACTGTAAAACCATTTTATGATGACGATCACAGAAATGTATTAATTTCCCATGAATTGGCATCACTTCTCCCACCCACGTGTGGATTCTTTGGTATTCCAGGGTGTCTGAAATGACACTAGATGCCTAAATTCAAAGAGCTGAAGACACCGGATTTCTTTGTTTCATTGACATCAGTAAAAAAGGAACTACGACTGAGTAGACTGTTCACTCAACTCCTGCTCAGATTTTGGCTAACACAGCTCATGCTAAGGCCTGATGTATGCTGGGAGCAGCGTCATTAGGTCAAAGCGAGAGCACCATGTAGGCAGGACAGGTGACCAGAAAGAGCTAAAAGGCCATTATGCAGCCATTATCACATCACCTGCAGGTTGCTGTCTCCTGCAGCCATCGTCTTTGCATATTGATTGTCTGGCAGTTTCCTCAGAATCTGCTAACTTATAGAAATGGTATAGATCAAACTTCCAAGCCCAAAGGTATAAAACATCAGCTTACCCAAAAAAGCTTTTGAAGCATATCCAACAGCAGCTGCACTGCTGAGGCTTTCCAGCTTCCCGGTGTGGTACAGGGGACGCCCGCATCATGATGGAGGAGGAAGGATAAGCACTGTCACTATCGGCTAGGTAACTTGTTTTTGCTCACAGGTGCATGAATTAAGAGTTAGGGGTTATAAGTTATGAAACCTTATGAATTGAGTGGTGAGTAAGTGAATTCATGTGAGAGACTAGTCTGGGCAAAGGGAATTGAGCCCTTGTTTGCTCTTCTTTATTTGTTATATTTCTTAATGAGCTCATAAAATAAAGCTTAATTCACAGAGTACATTGTCCTGTAAATTTGAGAGATCCAAACGGACCGTGAAGCTACAGCTGCAGAATTATGCCTTCCAAGTGGGACAAGTTAACAGTACACATCTCACCAGTGGACAATAGTATGTACAGCTGTACATACTGAAGCACGGGTTAAGCACACCTTACTGCAAGGGTGCGTTAAAGGAACTAAGCTTCTATACCCAGGGCCAGGTTCAGCAATGGCATGAATTAAGGGCAGGGGCCCCACAAAAGTACAGGGAAATTGTGCCATGCGTGTCCCACTGGGGATACACAGCCAGCTCATCTACCTTCTTTGCTCACTGTTAGTTGATGCCTGTCTATACCCATGATGCAGCTTGCCAGAATCAGGATGGCATGTGAAAGCCCCAGCAACAGAAAGATGCTACAAATTTTCTATAAATAGCCCACAGGGGCTTATCCACTGCAGAGAATAACATGCTAGCTGCTAGGAGAACGTGACAAGATGGCTACAAGATATTTCAACGACTATATCCACTATGCACACCCTACAACCAGGAGTACCTATTTAGCCTCTGGCTGAAATGAATTCTAGCTTTTCTCCAACTCCAAAAGCCACCTTCCCTGAACAGGAATTTCTCTGAGATGTATAAAGCCTTCCTGTTGCAAGAAAGTTAAATTGGTATTTCAGTGTACCACTGGAGCAGAGGTATATGAATTCAGCTTACAGAAATAAGTTTATAAATTGGTAAGGTGTTTCCCCTGCCCAGGAAACTTTAGAATAATGCTACACAGTGCAGATTTTTCTAGAGAACATTCAATAAACTCTCATCTTCACAGATTTGAGAAAATAACCTCTCATTCATGCAACAGTGATAGCAATATTGCTAAACATAACGATATTTGTTCTAAGACTAAACCCTTAAAGCCATAATGATATAAAACTTAGCTTTTCTTTAAAAATACTTGCTAGCATGGTTCAAGTGTACCTCTTTTTCTCAATAGCAGAAGGCAAATTAAAATTTACATAGACTAAAGATACTCCATCTCACACACGTAGACACATGAATACATATATATACACAGTGTACCCACATACGTGTATATATATTACACTAAATTTCAAGATTAAAATAAATTTAGGGTGGACTCATGATTTCTGAATGCATCACACTAGTAATGCTGTATTTTTCTTAGTGTTATTTACAGCTCATTTCTATGATTTATTCAGGAGGTACAGTTATTTTAGGTACCATCTTTCTTTCAAAAGAGCTTACTAATAGTAACTCTGCCAAGAGTCTCTGTAATCTCCTTTTGTCATGGTATTCTTTATTGCTCATTGTAGCCTTTCAATATTTAAGAAACTACAGAAGATAAGCCTTGCTGTAGGAAATCTACCTCTAACATGAAGACCACAGAGGTATCTTTAGAGGAACAGTGACTACTAATGTAAGGTCTTTCTTTGAGCACAGAACAGCAGAGCTATAATATAAGCTTTGAAGAAAGAGATAAATTCAAATCAAAACAATGTTAGAAAAACAAAATTGGGGAGGTAGGGAAAAGATGAGAGTACAAAATAGTAATAATGCCATCAGAAACAAGTGTTAGACCTTTATAATAAATATGATCATTAGAGAATAGAAAGAAACTAATTTTTTTGAAAGAACCCTAAACTGAAACTTGTTTTAAATAACTTAGGAAAAGAACATTACTTAACAGCTGTTTAGACAATTATGGTAAAATAGTTCACAACATTTGGACAAGTATATTGACACCGTACTGGAAGTGTGAGATAAGTATAGATCGCTTTACAAGTGCGTTATCTTGACAACAGAGTGTATTTCTTGTGAGGAAAAATGCTGCCTTGATAAATTTCCTTCACTGTATTCCAGTAAAATATTTTCTGTAATCAATCAAATGTTATGCTATGGGATCAGCGTAGGTTAGTGAAACTTCTTTGACAATTATTATCTGCTTTTCTTCCTTGAAGGGGAAGACACAATTTCTGAATCGGTGGGATAAATATAACAACTTAAAAATTAGTAAAACTCCCAGAATTCCCAGATTACATATGACTGATGTAAATAGTGAAGATAGCAAGGGGAAAGAACTGCAAAAAGCTCTTCAAATTGGCACATATATAATTCAAAAGGCAGCTTGCTTACAAAATATGATCAAAAGTAGTTCACCCTGGATATTTCTATGCCCCTGTGCAATGTCCAGTAAGGATATGAATGCAAAGTAATGCCATATTGTTTTTGTTTCTGTATGTTGTTTCCTCACCAAGTGACAGAAATAGTTCTGGACAGAGAAAGCCTTTAATCTATAATCCTCTCACATGCAGCAAATTATGATTCATCAAAACAAAACAATTCAGGATGTAGTTCATCCCTGTTTCTGGACTTTCACACAGAACAGATTTTTTAATGGTTTTGCTCAGATAAACCAAAAAATCCTGCATTTGCCAAAGCTTTTCAACCTTAGAATGTGATCAGTACAAATACAGTTTTAACACAGGAATTTTGAGGCTTGCATAAAAATCCGAGTGCATTTGAAGGAAGGGTTTTTTCAGACAAAGTTTTAAGGAGGCGCAGTAATTTATCTTTGGAATAAACCAAAAAGCTAAAGGAATGCAATGTCATTTTTTCATTTACTTAGGAGAAGCAATTGCTGTAAATGAAGCTACCCTAATGGAAGGTGAATACAACGAAGCTCGTTGCAAAGGCTCAAATGGAAAGCAACATAGTGCTTCTGAACAATCAAGGTGATAATAGAATGAAAATAGGAGTGAATTTTTGGAATAAGAATTAAACTATGTATCTCAAAAAAAAAAAAAATGCACTGAACTTAAAGTCCTGTGAACATCAATCCGTGAAGTTAAAAGCTGCATAATGTCTTCCATTTAATTAAACAGTAAAAAACCCTAACAATTATCTTAATTATAACTTTATAGCTATCTAGTTCTGGTGTTTTAAAGCTTTTCTAAACAGGCATAGTATTAGTTTGTGTCATCATGATCTTGTTTCTGGCATATGCTCCAAGGTTTAGGATAACTGTAATTGCCACAGGTGTCTGATTTACATTCACCCAATCAGATATTAATTATGGTGGCACTTTACTTTGTAATAACAAATCTCTAAATTTGTAAAGAACAAACAAAAATTAGATGAATCAAGAATATAAATGAGAAATGCTGGCACAATAATCCAGGCAGGGAAACATTCACTACATTCACACCGAATATGTTAATGAATATCAGTTTAGCAACCTGGCTCTCTGATTTCCTAAATGTGAACTAAATAGCACAATACCACATTTGAAATTCTTGCTCCATTTCCCATATACCTTGACAAGATGTCTTTGCTCAAGTGAAGTCAACTAATTTTGGAGCTAAACTTAGAATTTTTTATATTTTTAAGTATCCATTTTGGTCAATTTTTCTTCACGTTATCATCATTGTGTCAACAGAGTTAAACTGTGCAGGTTAGCATTCTCATTTTCAAATATGGAACAACTGTCAACTTCTACAATGCAAAATAAATTGCACAAAGCTGTTATTCCTGTAAGGTGTAAGTTATTCAACCCATTTCACACTACATAAATTCAACAATACTGCTGGTCAAAACTATTCTACTCAATATTTTTTTGAGCGATAACCAAAAAAAGTGAACGACACAAGACTAACATCCTTTATGACAAATTGAAAATTTATACTTTGACAAACTATAGAAGTAAAAAGAAAAATTATCATTAAGAAATGCATTTATTAACATATTTGTAAATGCCTAGTGAATTATTACTCTGACAAGGTTTTGCATCCTTTTGCAAAAGTATCAAGGCAAAACCGGTTATTCACTGAGATTCTAATTTCAAAAGAATACTTTTTTTTCCCTACCAGATCTGGAGAAAATAGGTTTCTATCTTCACTGGACAGGGAGAAAAAGGGGAAAGGAGAGAGAGAAATTTACATATTAATGTTACAGATTTCAGTATTCTATATGGGTAATTTCAACATTAGAATGGGAATGCAAACACTAAATAAAATGGGACAGCCCAAAGCAGAGTAATGCAAAAGAAAGAAAAAGTCATGTGGAAAGTAAAACTGTGTATCAGTTTTCAAAAGAAAGTGTAGCTTCAATAATAAGGTAAAATTTCAAATTCTATTAAGTAATGTCTACATTTTTTCGTAGTGGCTTCAGATAAACAAATAAAAAGCAATAAAAAGCAATAAAAAAACCAAAAAGCAATAGCAATTTTTAATAAACTTAAAACAATGAAAATATGTGTGATTTTTTTATATTAAAATTATTTTTTCCTGCCTCCAAACTTGTTTTTTAATCTCCAATAGGCTATGATGCCTTTTTTTTTTTTGAGTAACGCCAAATTTGCCTTAGATATATTCCAGTTTCTCCAAAGTGGGAAAAAGGTTGGTCTCTAAGCCAAAGAACATACTAAGGAGAGACAGACAAGCAGCAGAGCAGTTCCTCTGCCAGGAAACACAATGACGACAGTTTGGGTAGAAGTCTGTTGGAATAATCACATTCATTGTAAGGGAGTAAATATTAGAAAGAAGTTGTCAGAGCTGAAATTAAAAACTCTGTTCTTTTAACAGGGTAATCACAACTTTCTCAATTATGACGAGAGATAAAAATGTCATTCAAAATACTTGGGGTATGTATCACTAGGTATATGCTTAAAGAGAATAAAAATGCATAGCAATAAACTTGATGGCCTGATGAACATTTTCTTTTCTTAAATTTCTGTAATGAATTAGCCAAAACCATTGCTGCCATTAAGCTAAGAATGCAATTGGCCCTGAAACATTTCTTGACTGCTGGAGAGGATCTGGAGTTAGGAGGCTGGCGTTAGTTGCCTGGCTACAACAAATAGACACTTTCGTCTCCTTTAAGATAGCTAGTTTTCTACTGTAGGTATTTTGTCCATGGTCTGCCACAACTGACAAGTTGCTCTTGGGTAACTAATAATAATAAAACCAAACCAAAACATAAAAACTAGTAACAAACTAAGCAATTTATTTATATGCCAAAATTATTACAGAAATCATTGTGTTCTTAGACCTTCCCAGGGCAAAATTTGCTACTCTATAGGGAGAAAAATCATGAAATCAAGACTGCCAAATCTGAATTTTGGTGCACATCTGTGGTTACTGTGATTCTAAACTCTGGCTTTGAAGGAAGAGTGTATTAAAAAGAAAATTAAAGGCTCAAAATTCCTTTAAAAAGCTTGAGATCAAGATCAAATTTTATAGCTTTATAATGAAAATGAATAGAATTGCCCACGTTTTTCCAGGAAACTCACCAGAGAGAAGTCATAGACTCAGAATCATGGAATGGTTTGGGTTGGAAGGGACCTTTAAAGATCATCTAGTCCAGCCCCCTTGCCATGGGCAGGGACATCTTTCACTAGACCAGGTTGTTCAAAGCTCCTTCCAACCTGACCTTGAACACTTCCAACACATCCAGAAGTTGTGGATGAAGAGAGACAACAAAATTTCCTTGAAATTACAAAAGTAACTCATCTTCCTTCAGCAGATGACATCCTCTCAAAAAATGGTGAAAATGGACTCTGAGCAAGTTACTTTGACATTAGCCTCACTTTTAAGAGGCATTGGTGTACAAACAAAACATAGGAAAATAACCTGATGTTTTTCTACAGAGGAGAGAATATATACCTAGAGTAATCCAATAACAAAAGTTTAGGTACCTTAAACTATAAAACAACTGGAATTTTGAGGGCAAGTCTGTAATTCAAGAAAGCCCAGAAGTTCTTACAAAAATTGCTGAAGTGTCTGTTAAATATCTAACAACTTTAACTGAACCTTGAAAAAGCTTCACATAAAATTGATGCTAACTGACACATCAAGGATGTTTTTCTGCTTCTGCTTTGATAAATAAGATTGCAGAAAACCATCAGAAAATAGCTTGAAGCTGGTAGCTGATAACTGGACAGGACTGTATAACAGATGAAAACAAAAATTTTAAATATAAATGATGTTTTAAGACTTCCATTTGAAGCTAAAAAGTAAAAAACAGATTGAATTACTGAATATTGCATTGATCTAATTTAAGTCATCAAGGAACTAGAGAAAGTAACCCAGAATGAGAAAAAAATAGTTTTCAGGTGGCACAATAAAAGATGAAATGTGATATTCAGGAAGCCACACTACAAGGCTTCAGAGATAAAGGCAGAAAACATCAAAAGTTTGTTTCAGATTTTATAATTTGGAGATGCTTGGAGACTACAGTGGTGGAAGGACAAAAGAGAACTGTTTTGAAAATAAATGTTCTAACAATAGATTTTCTCTAATTAATTAATTGACTTGTATGATACTTCCATAAATTTGCATTTTATTCTTGGATTAAGTCATATACTCAGTAGTTCCATAAAATGAAAATCTGTTCTCCTCACAGTTTTCTCATCTTGTATTGCTATATAGTAGATTGGAAGTATTGAGTAATTTTTCCTGAAGTAGTTCTCTGAAGAAAGAGTTTATGTTTTTGCAACTATTATTAATGTTTTAATTGTAGACAGATTCCCTACGTGTCTGGTAAGGATATCCTTAATATCCTTATATTAAGGATAATAATCCTTAATTATGGAGGATTAAGTTAATTCTTGCATCCAAGTTACAACAGTAAAGTCTGGATGGGTGGACAACCAGGTAGTTACAATACTGGTTGGATGATCAGACTCAGAGGGTGCTTCATGAGTCATACTCTACTTGGAGGCCAGTAACAAGTGGCATATTGCAGGTGTCATTGTAGGACCTGTTCTGCTTAACATCTTTATTAGTGGAGGAGGCAACGGAGCGCCTGCTCAAAAAGCTTGCAGATAACCCCAAACCAGGGACGCAACCAATATGCTTGAGGGTAAAGCTACCATCCAGAGGGTTCTAAACAGGCTAGAGGGAAGGGCCAACTATAACATATGAAATACATCAAGGACAGAACTCTCCTGAATTCCCCTGAAGAATTCTGAGCCATGCAATTTTTCCCATAGTCTGGCTTCATGTCCCTCTGCAGACATCTCTGATGGAGAAACATGCCCGTTTACTTTTTTTAAATGGATTAAATTTCACCTGATAGTCTACATATATCTGCATGAATGTTCAAACCACAAGGAAAATCAACTCTATCATTTAATTTCCCTGAAAGCAAGAATTCCTATTCCTCCCTCTTGTCCTTGCTTTCAACACTTAATAATGAAGACTCCAACAGCAGGTAGTTTTCTGTATTATGAGAGTGAAATCCCTCAAAATGCATCAATATTTTGGAGTGATTTAAAACAAGCTGCAAATAGGAACAATATAGAACTTGTTATTTTTCAAAAATATTTCTTTGCCATATGCAATACATGAATAATACAATGAATCTAAATAATGAGGAAATACAGGTAAATACTGTAGAAAATTATACACAAAGGAGGAGAGGTAAACATGTAGTGATAAAGATATACTTGAGTAGAACTATGCATTAGGTCTATTTCGCACATCTGATCAATCTTTTTCATTCTGGCTGCACCTCTCTGGCACGTTCTGTACCTTTGATTGCTCTCAATGACCTCTGCCAGTTTTGAATTGCTCAGGTTGCGAACATACTGAAATGAATTTGTTTTCCTTGTGTTTCTAAAGCTACTATGCTTATATGCTAATTACAAATAAAATGCTTGACCCATAAAGGAATCAGCAGGAAACCTGAAATGAAGGCGTTATCCAACATTTCATGCTCCTTAGTGATGCCGTTTTAAATATTTTAGACGGCCTATAAATAATTAAAACCTCACCACAGCAAATTATGTCCTATTATGCAAATAAATAGCCTCCTCCCTGGTTTCATTAAAGATTCTAAATGACAAGCTGAGCAGTTTAAACATGGCAAGGTACTGCAATGAGGCGAGAAATCTTCCAATATTTTTTTTTTAATTGTTAGTGCCAAGTTTCATGTGGATTTTTACTCTAACACTTTAATTTGCATGAACAAATAAACCTTTAATAAACCTTTTGTAAGTGGTGAAAATGCATCATTTAATTAAATTTGATTTGTTGTGAAACTATTGTGCTTCATGAATATTTAAGTTATGCAAACTCTATAGCAGAAAAAATACAAGCCTATTTTTTTTATAGAAAGCTGTATTTATGTACTATCATTTCTGTAAAATCTTTATTTGTTCACATACACTATATATATGAACACTATGTCAAATTTTTACATTAAAAAAACGTTAAACATCTGATCTTGTTTTCACAGTAGAATTCATGTTTTATTTCAATAGAAACAGAATTCAGCTGCATTCCTATATGCCTATAGCAAGCAGACTTATATCATATAAAAAACTTTTATGTTGGATTACATTTTTGCAGCAGTATTTTTCCAGAAGACTTAATTTTTCAAATCTAGTAAGTTATCAAGACCCTTAAATTATATATTTTTGTATACAGAAACTTGTATTCACCAAACTACAAAATTATTTACTTAAGTAAATTAAATACATTAAAATAATGAGAAATCTAGGATCAGAAAGGAATGAAAGATTATTCCTTTATATGTTTTTCCTCCAAATTCGCATTTCTAATCTTATTATCTACATAAAGTATTGTAAGAAACATGAACTGCAAACATCAAAATATACACTGTATTTCAAAATTAAAATGAAAAACCTTGTACCTTTAATCAACTCAAAACCTTTTAAAAATCTTCTTTATCAATATGTTAACGTGAATTAATTACATATCACCAGAAAACTGAAAAATGAATGTGTGCGTGTTTTTTAAACTTTGTCGACTAACTACTACTTACTTGCCAGTCAGCAAAACTTCCAATGAAAATAAAATGAGAATTTCAGAATGATTTTTCAGTGTAACTCTAAAATTCATTGAATTCAGCTTTTTTCTGAGTAAAGACCACAAATCTGTACCTTGAGTTTTTCAAATAATGTTAAAAATATGCATTAACATATAATTTCCCTTCATGAAATAAACCTGTGTTAAAATATTTCTGTAGTAGTGCTTATTTACATCTACAGTAACAAACCTTTCTAAAGGTTCTCAAAACAGTGGGTTTTGGATAACACCAAAATGAACACAAATTAAGAAAACTGTGTTTAGAAAATACCCATTGCATTCACAGACTCCTACAGCATCTAAATATGACAGCTTATTTACTGCTGTCCATATTTCTACCTGGTCTCTTTGCTACATGCTGACTTTGGCTAGACACTCCCTCCCTTACTAATACATTTGCAATATAAAACTGGTTTTTATTGTTGTTCATTGCCTTCCAGATGCTCGCACTCTATCTTACACATCACCTGCAACCTAGAATGTCGTTTTTTGTTACCACCTTCTAAGAACATCAGTTGCATAAGGGAAAAAAGACTTCCCTCTATTCTCTTCTAAAAAAGCATTCTGTTACTTGAGTTCATGTCAGGCTTTGCATTACACTAAATGATGCAACTAGACAATTTGTTCTCTGTGTTTCTAATAGTGATACTGGGAGTAATTCAAGAACATAAATTTCTTTGTTGCTTTCTCTGGGTATATTCAGGTATGTGTATTGAGCCAAATTACTGAGAATCAAGTGTATTTTAGAAGTCTGAATACCTAAACCTGTTTAACTGACTGTGTTTTATGTGGATCCCTGTTCCCATAAACAACTGAAATCAACCCCAAACTAATATCAAGCAGGATAAATGAACTATGTGGTGTTTGGGCAAAAAATATAAGGAATACAATGCCAATAGATTCTGGAATAAAAGGAGCAGAAAATTAGATTAAGCTGAATGATGTACATGATCTTCAATTTGGAAACAAGCTTGCTTTTCTGAAGAATATTAGCAACAAGCTTATTGGAAAAGAAAATTCTGACATCAAAAATAGGAGAAGTTGTCTGCTTGCAGGTTGGGTCTCAGAGATGAGACTTTTTTACGAAAAAAAGTTCTGGTGAGAGAAAACTAAGAGCTTATTTAGCTATTGACAGGTGAGAACATGTGCGTAACAAATGGTGAGTAACCCACCGAGTGTGCATGCTAAAGAATGCATTTTTAAGGGACCAAACGCAAAGAAATACAAAATTACTTATGATAGGCAGTCAAACACTAGAAGAAAAAATGCTAGACTAGCCAGAGCATATTGAACACCTGAGATGCAAACAGAAGTTTTCAGCAGCAGTATTGTACAAAAAACAAAATGAAGGTGTGGAACTAACAAATTCATTTTAAAGAGAGTCGGGGGGGGAATTACATATGTGACATACAAGTATTAAAGAAAGAATATCGCATATCTGCACATAGAAAAGGCACAAAGAGATGGAGAGACTGTGTCAAAAATATTTGTGCCATGCAAAGCAGTGGTAATACTGATGATTAAGCATTAGTTAAACATTGGAAAAGATCTGTATGAAGTGCAATAAGGAAACCACTTTATGCAATTATGTTACACAAGTAAATAGGAAATTATATAAATTATGGTGCAATTAACTATGCAATTGGAGACAATCTTCAAGGAGAAAAAATTAGAAGAGCAGTATTTTGGCTACAATATAGAATAACATTTACTGTCTTTGCACCAAAAAATTAGGATAAGGAGGACATCCTTTCCATGAAGGGAAGAAATACAGCACTAAAAGTAAGTATTAAATGTTAATATTTATATTTCTATAAAGCATACATGCTACCAAACACAAAAGTCAAAATAAACATTTTATGTAATTAATCTCTGCATCCATACAACATCATCTCAAAGAAGAAGATTGGTTAGGAAAGATTTTCTGGAGTGTTTGAAGGCAGAGACTTAGGACACTATCAAATCAGCTATATCTACAAGTGCCATTTCAGTATATTATGCATTATAACCAACATTATTATTACTCTCCAAAGCAGGGTAAAGTGCATTTAAAAAAATTGCTAGGAAAAAATGTTTTTTTACCATGTCCTAAAGCCATTCAAAGCAAAGCAATATATGCCAGATTTTGAACACCTGTTTGGAATTTGAGAGTCACTTCTCTTAAGGGTGCTAGTGTAGTTTTAGCATAATTAGAGGACTTTGGAAAAGACTTGGTGCAATTTTATATATTTTTACTTTGCATTACAGCCTATGCACAGTTCCTATGCATGTCAGATGCTTCAGACCTGCACACAAGCTACATCGACGGTCTACACATGTGCTGCAATTCTGGTATGCCTAGGACCCGTTTAACTTTCTGTGCTATGCATTTGATAAGCTCAATGAGGTTCACTCAGCCAGAGGTTTAAATCTCTTACACCTAAGTCTGGCCTGGTGATGGGCAAACTATAGGACCCTACAGTGTTCCGATAAAGTGACCCAACTTGCCAAGCCAGGATCATCTTAACATCTGCTATACCACACAGGGTAGAACAAGTGTTTACCTTGTCTGTATTTATGCACTTTTTGGGAAACATCAGGTAACTAATCTGTGATGACAAATCTGATCACTTAGAACAAAGATTACGTTGAACCTCTGGCATGCAGAGCTAACGTGTAGCAATTTTTACAGAAATTAATAAAAGGACCTTCATAAAATAATTATTCAATCATTTTAACTGTACTTCTGTAACAATTGTGTAGAACAGGCTTAAATATCTTTAAAACATTTAACATTTTAAAAAAGTCAGCACCTAGTTTACCTCAATTACTACAAATTACCTCAAGAAGGTATTTGTAAGGAGTCTAATACATTAACTTTGAAATTTTCTGAAAAAAATTAGCTATCAATATTCTTCACTATATGAAACAATTGTTGTCAAATCTAGTACTACCTTCCTTATTTGTGCTCAGATAAAAAGGTGGATAGTTTAAAGATTAAGCTATAAAGCTATATAAGCTATTTTGGCTTATAAACAAAACCAAAAGGTTTTCCCTTAGTAGTGATAAGTTGGTTTTTAAAAGAGCATAACAAACATGGTTATCAACAGAAAAACCACCCCCCATTTACTGTGATTCAAAATCTCATGGTCAAAAAAAGACATGAATTCATAATATCATGATGAAGTAACAGGTATATAAATATGGTAAAAATTGGAAGGATGGAAAGACGCCTTTCTACATAGAAGCAGCATAAACATTTAAAGTTTCATCTATCTGAATGCTTAACAAAACAATGTTCTTGTAGGCAAAAGAATTTCAAGCTCAACTTCAAAATGCAAATGCATTTGAATTTTTGCACAGAAACTATCACTTATAGTATAGTACTTGTTGCTTTTAGTTATTCTATTTACCCATCATTCACTCTCTAATCTCCTTTAAGCCCATGTTTCTCCATTCCATATACAATAGAAGGATTACGCACATCTTCCCTCTTAACTTTCTCCAGAGGATAACAGATTTAATTACTGTTCTTCCTTCCATGCAAGCTTTCAAGTCAGCAAATTTTTTGTAGCTCTGTAGCATAATTTTTAATACAGAAGTCTTAGAGTCTGCATTCAGGTGATACAAGCAAAGCACATGTTCTGCAATGCTGAATATGAAGCTATTTGCTATTTATATTTCTCATAAATTAAATTTTAAAAATGCACCACATCTAATAGTTTTAAAAGTCTGTTTTCAGTACAGATTCTGGCTTACTTTTAAAATAAAAGAAAATTTAATGAAAATCTGATTTTAAATTAAAGTGTAACATATTATTAATAAGATACAAGAACAAAAGCATAACATAGTGCATATACTGAGCAGTTGTCCTGAAAGCATACTTTTCCTATGTGTGTCCTATGATTTGTGGAATTAAAATTCGCTGTACTTTGAGACCTACTCCAAAAAGAGGTTTTGCACAAAATCAATTAATTTCTTCAACAGAAAAATTGCAGTAGTTTTCCTGTTCATAATGAGCTTCTTAGCCACAAAGGTAAAGGAGGATTTTCTCTTTAGTATAATTTCCCCTAAGCTATTCATATATACCAACAGCCTTAACTGCAGCTTAGTGAAAAGTTTTCTTTTACTTTACTTTTTTTGCCTGGAATTCTTTTAGTATAGGAAAATACTTCGATACTTCAGAATGGATATGAAAAGATAAGCTATGAAAAGGTTAAAGTAATTTCAGCTTTACCACGAATGTTTGAAAATCAGAGACTGGCAAAATAGAAGATGAACTGCAAAGGAAACAGTATATTTCAATTTCCTTTTATTACTGGGATTTTGTATCAAAAAGTACTCCAATCCAAGAAGACAAATCCAAAGTTGTATTTTCATTCATCTCCTGAGGAACTAAGAGGAACACCTAAGAAATCAGATGCATTGCAGTACTTAAAAGAGAAGATGTATTTCAGATGTACAATATCCTACATTTTTTATTCTGCAAGTTGAAATAAGGAATTAACAGTAATAAACAATGATGAAAAACTACAGTATTCTTTAGGTACTATTAGTTTTCTCCCTAAAATTTAGGAGCAGACAATACATAGGTAAAAGAAAACAGAAAACAAACAAAATAAAAAGGAATCAATGGGAAGCATGTAAACAAAGAGCACGTAAGATAGTAGATTTGTGGCTTCCTAAAATTTGAGCCCTGACAGAGACAGGGAATTTAATTTTCAGGGTTGTAAAATCATATATCCATGTGCCAACAGTCATACTAGACTTTACACATCCTCTGCATTTACATATGGTGAATTATTCTATTCCATTCCATGTTCTTTGAATGCAAGATAAAGCAATATCATATCCTGTAACTACTTAGAATAAACCATGAATCATCATAGTGCAGCGGTCAACTTTGAGAAAAGAAGAGATCACTGTACAAGGCTGAATTGCTTATTATCTAGAACTGAATACATACTGATTTTTTTTCCCCATAGGAGGAATAAAAATAAGATTTTGTAGAACAGATTTGTAGTTAAATCATCAGATATTCCTGGTTAACAGGGGAGGTTCCGGATGACTGGAGGCTTGCCAGTGTGACGCCCATCTACAAGAAGGGCCGGAAGGAGGATCCGGGGAACTACAGGCCTGTCAGCCTGACCTCGGTGCCGGGGAAGATGATGGAGCGGTTCATCTTGAGGGCGCTCACAAGGCATGAGCGGGACAACCAGGGGATCAGGCCCAGCCAGCACGGGTTCATGAGAGGCAGGTCCTGCTTGACCAACCTGATCTCCTTCTATGACCAGGTGACCTGCCTAGTGGATGAGGGAAAGGCTGTGGATGTGGTCTACCTGGACTTCAGTAGGGCCTTTGACACCGTCTCCCACAGCATTCTCCTCGAGAAGCTGGTGGCTCACGGCTTAGACAGGTGGACTCTGCGCTGGGTCAAAAACTGGCTGGATGGCCGGGCCCAGAGAGTTGTGGTGAATGGAGTTCAATCCAGTTGGCGGCCGGTCACGAGCGGTGTTCCCCAGGGCTCAGTACTGGGGCCGGTCTTGTTCAATATCTTTATCAATGATCTGGATGAGGGGATCGAGTGCACCCTCAGGAAGTTTGCAGACGACACCAAGTTGGGCGGGAGTGTTGATCTGCTCGAGGGTAGGAAGGCTCTGCAGAGGGACCTGGACAGGCTGCATCGATGGGCCCAGGCCAATTGTATGAGATTGAACAAGGACAAGTGCCAGGTCCTGCACTTGGGTCACAACAACCCCATGCAGCGCTACAGGCTTGGGGAAGAGTGGCTGGAAAGCTGCCTGTCGGAAAAGGACCTGGGGGTGTTGGTTGACAGCCGGCTGAACATGAGCCGGCAGTGTGCCCAGGCGGCCAAGAAGGCCAATGGCATCCTGGCCTGTATCAGAAATAGTGTGGCCAGCAGGAGGAGGGAAGTGATCGTGCCCCTGTACTCGGCACTGGTGAGGCCGCACCTCAAATACTGTGTTCAGTTTTGGGCCCCTCACTACAAGAAGGACGTTGAGGTGTTAGAGCGTGTCCAGAGAAGGGCAACGAGGCTGGTGAGGGGTCTGGAGAACAAGTCTTATGAGGAGCGGCTGAGGGAACTGGGACTGTTCAGCCTGGAGAAAAGGAGGCTGAGGGGAGACCTCATCGCTCTCTACAACTCCCTGAAAGGAGGTTGTAGCGAGGTGGGTGTTGGTCTCTTCTCCCAAGTAGCTAGCGCTAGGACGAGAGGAAATGGCCTCAAGTTGCGCCAGGGGAGGTTTAGATTGGACATGAGGAAAAATTTCTTTACTGAAAGAGTGGTGAAACATTGGCACAGGCTGCCCAGGGAAGTGGTGGAGTCCCCATCCCTGGAGGTATTTAAAAGACGAGTAGATGAGGCGCTTAGGGACATGGTTTAGTGGGCATGGTGGTGTTGGGTTGACGGTTGGACTCGATGATCTTAGAGGTCTTTTCCAACCTTAATGATTCTATGATTCTATATGCTTAGCAGCCTAAAAAACCAATACAGGTATAATTTTGAGCAGTGTTTTAATACAGCATAATAATAGTAAAAGTTACTTTATCAAGAAGAAATAGCTATTTACATTATATATTCAACTATGCCCATGAGAATAGTAGTTCTAAAGCTAATTGAATACAAGCTTTCAGCCACAAGATATGCTTCTATGAAAATTACAAAAGGAAACCATTGCATTAGCATCCGGTATGAAAATTAAATGCACAAAGTAGAGGGAGAACCCTGAAGATCCACAGCTGGAAAGGTCGGTCTGCAGCTTTCCCTTTGTTGATACAAAAAATGCAAAGAACATATATATGATAAAAAGAGCTGCACAATGTCCTCCATAGCTTAAGTAACTAACCAAAAGATATAGGCACATTCTTCATTAAAGAAAGTATGTTAGGGATATTAAATTGCCTGTGCTTTTAAACAGTCATTTCAGTTCAACAGCACAGAGTGTACTAACTAAATACAAACCCCGTGGCCAAATATTTTCCCTAAAAACTTAAAAAGGAAGCAAATCATGCATGCAATTTTATTACACATCTTGAATTTCTACCTATTTTGTATTTGCAGCTAATGCAGATTTTATTTTTATCATTACAGAGAAATATACAGCAAGAAAGATCACAGTTAATATCTGATTTTTATACTATATCATATAATTTCAACGTGAAATTTTGTCCTCTGCTAAGCAACTTAACAGCACATTCGTAGATAACCTTCTTCCTTAAACAATTATATCGTACACCAAAACTTGAAAATGTGATACATCAACCATCCCAGCCTCCCCATATACCTAAAGCCTATGTACAAAGATTTAATTCATAGTGACATATGTGTAAAATTAATTTAGCCTGGGTTTTGGGTTGGTTGGTTTGTTTGTTTTCATTTAGCTACTTAAATATGCACTTTGCAGTTCTCTAAAGTGTAAGTTGATATTTGATCTCATTGGCTAAGGATGTTGAACTGGCTTAAACTGCAAATATTGCTAAAATTTAATGTTATCAGGTGATACATGTATTTACATTTTTCTATTCTGAAAATACACTTTTCATGTGGATCAATATTCAAAGGCATTATTTGTCTAATTTAGTTACAAATTCCTCAACCAACTCTTCTATCAACAAACTGTGTTACCACAATGTAATTTGGAATAAGCCCTAAACAATCAAATCAAGTTCTTCATAGAGTTTGGGTATGTAAAAAACTTCAGCGTGGAATGTTACCGATATTTAAGAAAAAAAAAAAAAATTTGAAGTTGCATCTATGATGGAAAAACCTCACCAGATGTTGAGACTAAAATAATTTTTGAGAATTTTAATATCCTACATATAAACATATTTGTTATATAGTTGAATTCTGATTGTTTTATTTGCAAGTAATACTGATTTTACCTTGATAATATGCAGTAAATAGAGGAAAATGAGTATATAAGATCATAGATGACCTCAATTGAATTAAGGTCTGTATATCAGTCAACGGATTCTGCTGACACTATGATATGAACCATGCAAGTGCAATACAAGCAGTTAGTGAAGGTCAACTCAACTGGCAGAGTACAATGCAAACATTGCATTGAATTATCAGTCTACGAGATGCAATGTCTACAATGAACTTAGGCACTAAGCACAGAAAAGCTAAAAGGAAATAGCACTGAAAGTCTATCAAAATCACAACTGAGTTTTCTTCTTTTCCCAATTTAAAAACTACGTTGTATTACAAGATGATTATCTGTTGCACACTAAGCAATTTTAGCCTTACTTTCCTTTACCAAATTTCTTAGTGTAATTACAAACATATACAACTAGAATTCTGTTTAAATTGCGAAAGTGAATTATGAACTTATATAATAGTGGAATTTTCAGTTTCAGTACTCTTTTTTCTTATTCAGTTTCAATATCAAATAAATATATGATTTTACAATGTTACTTACATTCAAAACATGAAGTCCAGTCCTGAAGTGTTACAGGATGAATTTATAAAAAAATCCCCATAATTAGTGCCTATACAGATTCTCAAAATCTAACTTAAGATTTGCATCAAAGTATGAAGTACATATGTGCACAAAACAATTTATACAGATCAGTAACAATGGTGGCTAGATAAAATCCTCTGTTCTGGACACAGCTCTGCCAGACACCAGCCAGGGCTATGACATTTTGTGGGTTTGTGCTGTGGATCTTCACTGTTGCTTCCATAGCTTGTTTTTCTTGCCTAGCTGTACAACCTTTCTAAACTCTTTGAGTACTACAGATGATTTGAATGGCCAGACTGTATTCGTATGCATCCAACAGAAGGAAAAAACCTCTACTACAGTGACCATATTTTGTTTTTGTAACATGCATACAGCTTTCAGACTGTGCTGGGATGAAATGCAGCATGAACTAAAAATATACATGGAACATATGTGGCCATAGGGAACAATATTCTTGGCTGTGCAAAAGGCTTCATTTTCCCCAATTCTTTATCTTGTTTGCCAATTCTGATATTCCTATTAAGCTGATCATTCCTTTAAGTAACAATGTAAAGGAGAAAAAAAAGTTTCAAGTTTCTCTCAGAACTTCTCCTAAGGGGTTGCTATGGCAGGAAAGAAAAATCCTGGTATGTCCAATTCCAAAGGACTACAAAGACTTTCAGCTTCCTAGAGCACCTCATTGTAAACCTTTGCATATATGAACTGGTAAGAATTATTACTGAATGTAATTTCAAAAGCACATGATTCTCCACATAGATTAATATGGTATACCTAAATATTTCACCAAGTACAAAATATCCGCTACTGTGTAACATCCTCAAAATTTTCAGAACTGTACTTATGAAACTTGTATTCTCAGTACATTAGGATTTTTCCTATAATAAATATATTTAATATTTTTGTGAATGAAGACAGTTTAGACCATGCTGACTTGAAATGTGGCATGAGTTTAAAGATGGAACGTTAATTTCAAATAACGACATTGCACAACCAGAAGTTCAGATGTTTGGTGTACTTTTTCAATGTGATCCTTCCACAGTCATTCAATTTCTTCCAAAACAACAGAATCTTACTGAGATCATTTGGGGATCATGGAGCAAAACCACAATTTCAGTAAATGTTCCATGAAATAATTCCAGCTTTTTAACAAAAATTTTATGAAGAAACTGTTTACAACAAAAGACTTATGCATTGGCTTTTCTCTTACATATTAGGTAACCTAACGACACTTGAGTGACTGCTGCCTTATTCAAGGCCCAGCCGTGTTGAAGCAAATGGAATCTCATAATACACTGAAAAAGTTTATAGTACTTGTTATGCTTTACACATACTACAGTTAATGCTCTTGGAAATAAATTGCCTCATAGATTGATGAAAGTGACAGCCTTTAGCACACCACTGTTTGCACCCAACTGAGGCCATTATCATTCATTACAGGGTATGCTTTTTTCTTTTCTTAGCCAAGTAGCAATAATTTTCTCTAAACAATTAAGGCTTCTGTGTAGTTTTTTTACTCTTTAAATTACTTTCAGCATTAAAGGTGTCACAAGATCATTTATCCTCTCTTGAGCAGTACTTACTTCAGTGACAGTTACCGCAGAAGTCACAAGGATGTCTTTTCCTGATCCCCTTCAATCTGACACTTCCTAGAAGGGAGTGAATAACTATTATATTGTCTATATACACAGTGCAGTGTTAGGCACCAATGCTCAAAAGACCTCTGAACTACTTACTTGCAGCCTTGCAGTCTAGTAAATTTGGTGTTGCCATTGTTTGCCACAGACTTGTGGTTTGTTCTCTATTCCTTGCTTCAATAACTTCTAACATTTATTTTGCTTTAGGAATTCAACAGTTAAAAAAGGAACAAATCCCCCAAAAATTCTAAGTGAGAAACAATTTCTACAACTTTCATGTTATAGAAACACTAGCCTAGGTATTTTTCTTTTCAAGTGAAACAGGACACAATTTTGAACAATCACTCTACAAACTCAAAATTACAAACAAAAATCTAACATAGCACTAATCAGTCACTGGAATATAATAGGCTTATGGCACAAAACTGTTATGTATGCACTTTTCTATGGCAGTGGAGTCAGAGCTATCAACTGGGTAAAATTTTAGAAAGATAATTTTCCTAGATAACCTCTTCTCTTCCACTGCAATTTTGTGATTTGCATAACTATAACTTTCATATAACACCTTCCATACAGGGAAGTAAATATATCTAAATGTACAAGGCATAAAACTGACTGTATCTACATGAATTTCATATATAATTTTATAAATATAAATATTAATATGCATGCATAAAAATGTTTGTGTTCTTTCTGGATACTAACACAAAATTGTAAAAGTATTTGTGGTATATTATGTTATCACAGAAGAGTCAACACTTAAAATTATATATTGTGCACTTGAAAATACTTGTACCTAATTTGTACAAATCCTTGGTTCTTCAATTTATTGATTACTACATTCAAGGGAGCAAGCCAAAGGAAGTATAATAAAGGCTATAGGTTTAAGGAGTGATATAATATGATTTCCTATTTTTTCTGTTTATCTTCACAGTTCACATTATTTTAGCTAGCTGAGCTGCATAACCTTTTTCCAAAGGTCATACAAAGGATGTGCTGACACTGCATAAGGGAAGAGGCCAACTCTCAGTGATGAAAAGCAGGAATAAGATGAAATGATAACAAAGTGGCAACATCACACCAAAGCTCACTAATAATAGTAGAGAAAGACAGTATCTCAGATTAAATATCCCAGTCAGCATGAATAAGCATTTAATGTTCCTGTGACATATCCTAGTGCATATATATATTAAAAAATGCTGTTTCATCATCAAATCATTCCAAAGGTCATTGTTATTGCAACCTGGAATGAAATAGCATTCTTAAAATTATACCTAATATGATAATTATTACTATGACAAGTAATATTTTGCATGAGTAATTTTTCTCTTTGCTATATTTTCTATGTTTTTTCTAATATATATTCAGAGTGTACTGTCTAGAGTGTGTTCTTCCAGTTCTGGACTGTTTCCCACAATGTCTTTTTCATAATAAATAGTTTAGTCCCTTTTTCCTTAAAACATGAAAACTATATGTATATGTTGCAATCTATTCTAAGAAAGCGCTATAAGCAGAGGTATCTTTGAGGAGAGAATAGAAATTACCAGCTGTGGTAATGTGATAGTGTCCATCTTCACACTATCACAATTGCAAAGAGTGAATAAATAATGATAACAAGATACGATTTAATAAAAAAACCTGGAAAATTAGAAGTCTGGTTTCTTTGTGAACATTAAAAGCATTTGTGATACCTGACACTACTCAGTAATATTTATAAAAGGAATAGAATGACAATAAAAGAAGAGGTTCTAGCACTAAAATATAGAACATTACACTTATAAACATAACTGAGTTTCAGACATACTGCAAGCTTACATATTACTATGAACACAGCTACATCTTGAGTCTCAATTCTTGTGTTCTATACAGCTTTGGACCTCTGGGCTGAGTTCAGAAGTACTAACCCAAGAGCAAGCTAATACGCAATATATTTCCTGACCATATCCCCTGATTGCTTGTGGCATTCCTCTCCATTTCTCGAGCTGAGGCCACCTAGCAATGGCAGTCCATGATTCCAGACCTTTCAAAAAACCTAATTTCTTTCCAGTGCTAGTCACATGATACTTCCACAAGGCTTTATGAAATAATATAGTTATGGATTTGATTTAAGTCAGCAGGCTTGACCCATCCACACTGGAGGTAAGTATGCATCCAGGTAGCACAATCTCTAGGTTTTTCTTCAGCATGCTATGCAGCTCTCCTAAAGTCCATTCCATCACTTTGGGTGCTATGTAACTTTAGGATCTAGTGCGTATGCCTTCTTCAGAACACCTCCCCAACCCAAGGAAAAGCAGTACGTAACACTGAGTACTGGATCCTGAACAAAAATCACAAATTTGGCATAACTGCCTACAGCCATCAAACATAGCAATCTCATTATAAATAATTTCTAAAGATGGATAAGTAGCCTTGCATTTACCATAATGTACACTGATAAAATCGCATAAAAACGTGCTCTCATTTTAGTAGAGCCCCAAACTGTACTCCTACTTGCATAGTGTAGGTACATTTGTCTGTCCATGCTCATAACAGGTGTCTGTTGGAGAATACAAACAGATTATCAGAAAATTCTTGTGTCATGGGTGTTCTGATACACATTCAACAAGCCCAAAAGTGCACAAAAATGCCCTGAACACAGCTGTTTTTTCTTGCATTACTTTTTTTCATTCTCCAAAACAATGAAGTCCTGCATCACTAGCTCCTACCCAGAATCAATCTCTATATGAAACTACTGATGTAGTAGAGACATAACACAGACTGACGTAGAAGATGTATACAGATACAACCAACTCTACAAATACTGCTCATTGAAAAATTATGAAAAACAGCCAGTGAAATTTATGTTCTTAACCGTGGTTGTAGTATACAGAGATTGTATATTATCTGGCAGTAGATATTTAATTAAAAAACAACAGATTTTTCTTTTCTTTAAAGGCTACTCTTCCCATCCATTCCATGCAAAGCCTTTAAGCACTTTCCAGGAGCAGATATAACATCATTCTTTTAAATTATTTGAACTTGTAAATTCTGAAACCTGTACATTTAACAATCCAATATTAATATAAAGTGAGAGACACTTGTATTACTAAAATAGGATATACTGAATGTTCATTAAAAAAGGAATTATAATGCATTCCAAAATGAACTTTTAAGGTTTTTAGTTTAAAAATCATATATATATATTTCTATTTAATTGATTCTAACTTACTTTTTCTAAAAGAATCTATCACAAGATTGACAGAAAAATCATGTAACTGTTTAAAAAGCTAGGTGTATCTTCCTGCATTTAGATTCTAAGTCACAGATGTATCAAAAAGGTATCAAAGATGTAAGAGGTTTTATTTAATGTGTTGTGTCAGTAATATACCTGTTACATTTTGACACTATAAGCTTTAATTATTATAATTTTTAATAAGTTACATATGCCATGCCATGTATCTCCCACCGGTTGGTCTGAGTGCATTAGGACTCGCCTTTTGGCATTTGGGAGACCAAACCTGGGCACACTTCTCCAGATGCAGCCTCACAAGTGCAGAATCAATAAGAAAAATCACTTCCCTTGATCTGTTGGCTACACTCTCCCAAAGCAGACCAGAATGCAGCTAACCACAAAGGTCCACTGCTGACTCACACCTATTGTCCACCAGGATACTCAGGTCTGTTTCTGCAAACCTGTCAGTCCAACCGCAGCCTGTGCTATTGCATAAGGTTATTTAATTCCATGTAACTCATTTCCCATTCATCCTTATCAGACTTCACAATGTTTCTAGCAGCTCATTTCTCCAGCATAATGAGATTGCTTTGAATGTCAGCCTCCCACAGTTTGGTGTCATCTGTCACCATTGTTCCAGTAGTAGTCCATCCCATCTTTCTGGTTGTTGATGAAGGTGTTAAGTAACACTGCTGCAGCAGAGAGCTCTGAGCAATGCCACTAGAAAACAGCCTGTTGGTTGCCACACATCTTGCGGCAACACCTTGTGTAGTTTACCCCACCACTCCATCTCTTTCCCATTTGCCCAAAAGGATACCACAGCTATGGGATACCATGTCAAAAGCCCTGTTCAAGTCAAGACAAATGACATCCATTGCTCCCTCTTCATCCACTGAGCCAATCAACTAATCACAAAATTCAATCAGAGTGGTGAAGCATAATTTGGCCTTTCTGAATCTTTGCTGGCTGTTTCCAGTCATCTTGTCTTTCACATATCTGGAAATGTCTTCCAAGAGAATTTGTGATCATCCTGGGAATCCTTCATGATCTTCCTGGGAACCAAGGTGAGGCTGACCAGCCTGTAACTCTCCAATACTTCTTCCTGCCCTTCATGAGGATGGGCATGACATTTGCCTTTTTCCACACACTGGGAATCTTTCACAGTCAACATGAACTTTCAAAAACAATAAAGTGTGGTCCTGAATCTACAAAATTTGCTTCTGGTGATAGATATGAATATATTTTTACACAACATATTTCCCTTCCTTCTGCATATCAAAAGCTGCATTCATAACGATGGTTAAAAAAAAGTGTACTCAAGACAAATGAGAAGAAAGCTGCTTTAAAAAAATGCTTTTTAAAAGAGTTGCTTTCTTTTTAATACTGTATTAAAGCTGAATCATAGAATCATAGAATCATTAAGGTTGGAAAAGACCTCTAAGATCATTGAGTCCAACCGTCAACCCAACACCACCACGCCCACTAAACCATGTCCCTAAGTGCCTCATCTACTCGTCTTTTAAATACCTCCAGGGATGGGGACTCAACCACTTCCCTGGGCAGCCTGTTCCAGTGCTTGACAGCCCTTTCAGTGAAGAAATTTTTCCTCATATCCAATCTAAACCTCCCCTGGCGCAACTTGAGGCCATTTCCTCTCGTCCTATCGCTAGCTACTTGGGAGAAGAGACCAACACCCACCTCACTACAACCTCCTTTCAGGTAGTTGTAGAGAGCGATGAGGTCTCCCCTCAGCCTCCTTTTCTCCAGGCTGAACAGTCCCAGTTCCTTCAGCCGCTCCTCATCAGACTTGTTCTCCAGACCCCTCACCAGCCTCGTTGCCCTTCTCTGGACATGCTCCAGCACCTCAACGTCCTTCTTGTAGTGAGGGGCCCAAAACTGAACACAGTATTCGAGGTGCGGCCTCACCAGTGCCGAGTACAGGGGCACGATCACTTCCCTCCTCCTGCTGGCCACACTATTTCTGATACAGGCCAGGATGCCATTGGCCTTCTTGGCCGCCTGGGCACACTGCCGGCTCATGGTCAGCCGGCTGTCGACCAACACCCCCAGGTCCTTCTCTGCCAGGCAGCTTTCCAGCCACTCTTCCCCAAGCCTGTAGCGCTGCATGGGGTTGTTGTGGCTGAAATGCAGGACCCGGCACTTGGCCTTGTTGAACCTCATACAGTTGGCCTGGGCCCATCAATCCAGCCTGTCCAGGTCCCTCTGCAGAGCCTTCCTACCCTCGAGCAGATCAACACCCCTGCCCAACTTGGTGTCATCTGCAAACTTCCTGAGGGTGCACTCCATCCCCTCATCCAGATCATTGATAAAGGTATTGAACAAGACCGGCCCCAAAACTGAGCCCTGGGGAACACCGCTCGTGACCGGCCGCCAACTGGATTGAACTCCATTCACCACAACTCTCTGGGCGGGTCACCTGGTCATAGAAGGAGATCAGGTTGGTCAAGCAGGACCTGCCTCTCATGAACCCGTGCTGGCTGGGCCTGATCCCCTGGTTGTCCCGCTCATGCCTTGTGAGCGCCCTCAAGATGAACCGCTCCATCATCTTCCCCGGCACCGAGGTCAGGCTGACAGGCCTGTAGTTCCCCGGATCCTCCTTCCGGCCCTTCCTGTAGATGGGTGTCACATTGGCAAGCCTCCAGTCGTCTGGGACCTCCCCCGTTAACCAGGACTGCTGATAAATGATGGAGAGTGGCTTGGCGAGCTCCTCTGCCAGCTCTCTCAGCACTCTTGGGTGGATCCCATCCGGCCCCATAGACTTGTGAGCATCCAGGTGGCGTAGCAGGTCATTGACTGCTTTCTCTTGGATTACGGGGGGTTCATCCTGCTCGCCGTCCCTGTCTTCCAGCTCAGGGGGCCGAGTACCCTGAGGATAACTGGTCTGCCTGTTAAAGACTGAGGCAAAGAAGGCATTGAGTACCTCAGCCTTTTCCTCATCCTCGGTGACAACGTTCCCCCCCGCATCCAATAAAGGATGGAGATTCTCCTTGGCTCTCTTCTTGTTATTAATATATTTGTAAAAACATTTTTTGTTGTCTTTAACGACAGCGGCCAGATTGCGTTCTAGCTGGGCTTTTGCCTTTCTCATTTCCTCTCTGCATGACCTAACGAGATCCCTGTACTCTTCTTGAGTCGCCTGCCCCTTCTTCCACAGGTGGTAAACTCTCCTTTTTTTCCTGAGTCCCAGCAAGAGCTCCCCGTTCAGCCAGGCCGGTCGTCTTCCCCGCCCGTTCTTCTTATGCATATGGGGACAGCCTGCTCCTGCGCCTTTAAGACTTCCTTCCTGAAGATCGTCCAGCCTTCCTGGACCCCTTTGCCCTTCAGGACCGTCTCCCAAGGGACTCTCTCAACCAGCGTCCTGAACAGGCCAAAGTCTGCCCTCCGGAAGTCCATGGTTGTGGTTTTGCTGCCCCCCCTCCTTACTTCACCAAGAATGGAGAATTCTACCATTTCATGGTCTCTAAGCCCAAGACAGCCTCCGACCACCACATCTCCCACCAGTCCTTCTCTGTTAGTAAACAGCAGGTCAAGAGAGGCATCTCCCCTGGTAGGCAAACTTACCAGCTGTGTCAGGAAGTTTTCTTCCACACACTCCATGTATGTTAGCTAGTTGAGCTTATGGCAGGTAACTTTGTTTTCATTATCATTTTATTGCTAGCTTAAGAAAACTGTGTTTTAGACTGGGATTCGAGCATGTCTTAGAACACCCACAAGAAAGAAAAACCCTTCAAACCTTTAATTACAGAAGTGGCAGGAAAATGGTGTCTCAATCTGTCGTCTTACTGAGGAGTATTGATCAAAAGACTACTGATAAACATGGCTTTGGCCGAAAGGATCTGAGTAGGGAATTACAATCAGATTAACAAATAGAAGAATCATAGAATCATAGAATCATAGAATCATTGAGGTTGGAAAAGACCTCTAAGATCATCGAGTCCAACCGTCAACCCAACACCACCAGGCCCACTAAACCATGTCCCTAAGCACCTCATCTACACGTCTTTTAAAAACCTCCAGGGATGGGGACTCCACCACTTCCCTGGGCAGCCTGTTCCAATGTTTCACCACTCTTTCAGTAAAGAAATTTTTCCTCACATCCAATCTAAACCTCCCCTGGCGCAACTTGAGGCCATTTCCTCTCGTCCTATCGCTAGTTACTTCGGAGAAAAGACCAACACCCACCTCGCTACAACCTCCTTTCAGGTAGTTGTAGAGAGCGATGAGGTCTCCCCTCAGCCTCCTTTTCTCCAGGCTGAACAGTCCCAGTTCCCTCAGCCGCTCCTCATAAGACTTGTTCTCCAGACCCCTCACCAGCCTCGTTGCCCTTCTCTGGATACGCTCCAGCACCTCAACGTCCTTCTTGTAGTGAGGGGTGGGCCCAAAACTGAACACAGTATTCGAGGTGCGGCCTCACCAGGGCCGAGTACAGGGGCACGATCACTTCCCTCCTCCTACTGGCCACACTATTTCTGATACAGGCCAGGATGCCATTGGCCTTCTTGGCCGCCTGGGCACACTGCCGGCTCATGTTCAGCCGGCTGTCGACCAACACCCCCAGGTCCTTTTCCGACAGGCAGCTTTTCCAGCCACTCTTCCCCAAGCCTGTAGCGCTGCATGGGGTTGTTGTGGCCGAAGTGCAGGACCCGGCACTTGGCCTTGTTGAACCTCATACAGTTGGCCTGGGCCCATCCATCCAGCCTGTCCAGGTCCCTCTGCAGAGCCTTCCTACCCTCGAGCAGATCAACACTCCCACCCAACTTGGTGTCGTCTGCAAACTTACTGAGGGTGCACTCAATCCCCTCATCCAGATCATCAATAAAGATATTAAACAAGACCGGCCCCAGTACTGAGCCCTGGGGAACACCGCTCGTGACCGGCCGCCAACTGGATTGAACTCCATTCACCACAACTCTCTGGGCCCGGCCATCCAGCCAGTTTTTGACCCAGCGCAGAGTACACCTGTCTAAGCCGTGAGCCGCCAGCTTCTCGAGGAGAATGCTGTGGGAGACAGTGTCAAAGGCCCTACTGAAGTCCAGGTAGACCACATCCACAGCCTTTCCCTCATCCACTAGGCGGGTCACCTGGTCATAGAAGGAGATCAGGTTGGTCAAGCAGGACCTGCCTCTCATGAACCCGTGCTGGCTAGGCCGGATCCCCTGGTTGTCCCGCTCATGCCTTGTGAGCGCCCTCAAGATGAACCGCTCCATAATCTTCCCCGGCACCGAGGTCAGGCTGACAGGCCTGTAGTTCCCCGGATCCTCCTTCCGGCCCTTCTTGTGGATGGGCGTCACATTGGCAAGCCTCCAGTCTTCCGGGACCTCCCCCGTTAACCAGGACTGCTGATAAATGATGGAGAGCGGCTTGGCGAGCACCTCCGCCAGCTCCCTCAGCACTCTCGGGTGGATCCCATCCGGCCCCATAGACTTGTGAGTGTCCAGGTGGCATAGCAGGTCATTGACTGCTTCCTCTTGGATTACGGGGGGTTCATCCTGCTCGCCATCCCCGTCTTCCAGCTCGGGGGGCCGAGTACCCGGAGGATAACTGGTCTGCCTGTTAAAGACTGAGGCAAAGAAGGCATTGAGTACCTCAGCCTTTTCCTCATCCTCAGTGACAATGTTCCCCCTTGCATCCAATAAAGGATGGAGATTCTCCTTGGCTCTCTTCTTGTCATTAATATATTTGTAAAAACTTTTTTTGTTGTCTTTAATGACAGCGGCCAGATTGCGTTCTAGGTTCTAGAAAATATGACCACAGAGAAGTGTGTCTAAAGCAAAAATTTTTAGGAATTTTGTTTGATAGATTTGGAACTTTCTCCAGTAAAATATCCATCTTAGCCACACACCCAGTATTCAACTTATACTTTCTTACTCATTTAGCTCACTTCTATACTTATCTCCATGCTTCTTGTTTCAGGAGATATCTTGAAGTAAAAAAAAAGTATTTCTCCCTACATAGTTGGATTAATCAGCATGTTACTTTGTATTGCCTGGAAGTATGTGTTTAGTAATTGGATTATTTGTCTTCCCTTTCACAATTAAAGTGAACAGAATTAGTACCCTTTCCATGGAGACATTTGCTGATACAGATAGGGGAAGACTTGATTCAGACTATCAGAGCAACCACCCATTTTCAGTATGCTACAAGATAGAGCAGAAATGTGATTTCAACCCTTTGTTGGGTCAATCAGTTGATCCCATTTAATACACTCATGTCAGCAACATGCATGGCCATCACTAACATTGTAGCACTAGTAATTTGTTGCTTAGACATGCACATAACAAAATGGAAAGTACAATTAAACCTCATGCTTTAGGTGTTTTAAACCATTCTGACTTTGCAAGGCAATTCTGAGGCTGGCTTGGCTTCCCACTCAGGGATTCTCCTTGTGTAGGGAATGCCCTGTGGAGCCCAGCGCTGAACAGTGATTGTTGTTCCATTCTGCTGACCAACAACATCAGTGATATAGAAAACCCATTCTTTTCTGTTATTCTTAAGGCCCTGGCTATTCCCAGGTGAGCAGCAGTCCTACAGATTCATGATAGCTAGAAAAGGAGATAACAGAGCTCTCTGGAATTACATCACTCAGTCAGTTAATAATAATTTACCATCTCTGTTAGAAAAATGAACAGTTTGCCCCCAACCTCAAAACAATACCTTACCCTACTTCCCCAAAAACCTACATTAATAATTTTTCAAAATAAGTCACCAAAACCCAACCATTTTTCCTGTTTTAACTTTTTGATACGATATGTACCCATGTGATACATATGAATTTCCAAAATTCATACAGCAAATGAAAGTCAGTAAGTGACTTTCAATGAGATTCAGTAAGGTTTTTTCAATGACATGTGAGGTTATAATATTCACTGATGTTGCAACAGGTGCAACATCCACTCTGATACCACAACAGCTCACATACAAAAAAGCTTTATCACTGATTTTTCCCTCTCTTCTCCCTCAGTTATCTAGCTTACACCTCACTGACACCTGCGAGAAATTTCAAGATGAACTGTAACTAGGCATTATCTTCATAGTTTTGTGTTTGGTTTTGTGATGAAAATATGACATACTTTCAGCAAACAAATTTGGAATTTCATCTCATTTAGTCCAGTAGTAACAGCACATCCATGAAATCTCCCTGCAGGGAATTTTTTAGAAAACTTCCACATCCACTCATTAAAAGTGACCAGACTAAATGAGACATCTGTTTAAGAATTGTAATGAGTCACTTTGAGATAACATTTGATCTCCTACTCGATGTTCAATATTCTTGAAGAAATGTCTTGAATGTGTATAAGGAGTTCAATCTGTTCTAGTCTTGCAGTACATTGCTCAAAATGTAGTATCTTAAAACTGTATTCTGAAATTCTTGACAGTACTATGCCTAGGTCTTTGCTGTTAAGTGGGGGGGGGTTTCCCCTATAAGCACTTAATTAGAAAAAAATTGTTTTATTCCTCCCAATGGAAAAAAAGATAATACAAAACTGGAGCTGTCTATATTAAATGGTAAAACTAGTGCACAAATTTTAGTAAATATATTCATCAAGAACTGGAAAACTCTTGAGGACAATCTATAAGGAAACCTTGCTAAAAATATATTCCTAGCTAAAAATATTTCCTTAAGAAAAAAATCACAGTGTTTTGGGGTTTTTTTAAACATATAAAACAAAAGGTAAGATGGAATTCAATAGTGAAGAGTCTCAGTGTGGCTTGGGGACAGCGAAATCTTACCTTCCTCTTTTGGCTCATGTGAAGGAGGCACAGAAAATGAAAAGAGGACAATGCAGTGTCTACCACTAGACCCTTCTCCTAGTCATCCACCACAGCATTTACAACACTCACATCAGCTACCTTAATCTTGAGTACTAGCCTATGTTCTAATACTGTAGCATTTACCTTTAAGACACTTTAGTAATCTACTACAGTCTAATTCCATGAATATGAAAAAATACTTAATTATTTACTTTCATTATAAACCTCATGAAAAAGAATACCAAGAAGGAAAATTCTTAAGAGTATTCAACATTTATAATTTATCTTGTCAACTTGGCCTCAATATTTTGACTGATTTGATATATCCCAATATCCCAATATCCAATATATTTGATATATCATTGCCTTCTTCCACAGAACTGAATGTAGGAATCGGAATGTTTAGAATCTGACAAATTAGAAAGAATCCATTGGATCTATAGCCTTTCAGTGTCATATTTCAATTCCCAAATTCCTTTTTATTTTAAATATATATATTTGGAAATATGAAATAATCTTCCCTTATACCATCATATGTATTTTTTTCCAATAAAGCCTAAAAAATTATTGACTTTTAGTGGAAGAATCGAAGTTTGTATACTAATTCCAACAAAAAAGGGTGTGGGTTTTTTTTTTAGCAAAAGTGATACCAACGTAACAGTTATTTGTTCTGTAAATTATACTAACCAATTAAAAAAATCTTAAAGCTTGTAAGTGCCTCCTAGTGTAAGCTGTAAAATTATTTAGAACTCTTATAAAGATTGTAAATTCTTTGTAGTTCTGTTATGATCATGTATATGAGTTGGAAAAAATTATGATACCATGTAAGATTCGAATATATTTTCAACTTAGCGTTACCCAACTATCTTTCCCAGTTAGGCCTCCCAGGACACAGTGTTTAGCAAACTGTGGCCTGGTTTTGTCCCATCTAGGCTGGTCTAGAATAATGTAATAATTTTCCATCCTTAGGCTTTAATGACAGAACAAGGACCATCCTTTTCAGCAAGGCTCTTTCATCTTCATAATAGAGTTAAAGTAAGGCAGGATTCACCTTTATGAATAGCTCAGGAGTGTCCAATTATTTTTTTAAAAAAGTAATTCTAGTAATATAATGCAAAACTCAAATACATTAATGAATAAAAGGCTTTGTTCCTCTAATTTTGTACCAAAATATATTTCATGTCGCATTTTAACAAGTGCAAAGATAATTGTCAGTCTGGAGAGAATTAACAAAAGAAAGTGAAAAATTGTAACCATCAAGCATGGAATTTAATTATTACACTTTAAGAGAAACAGCAAATATCTGAAACTGGATTAAAATACTTTGTATTCTATACCGAATATTCATTTAAACCTTACAAAATAAGCAACACAAATATCTCTACTTTCTTCAAAACAATTTCCCAAAGACTATAAGGAAAAAGTGACATGTATTATGATGACATATGGTCAATTTTACATGAGTAAGACAGGTTATGCTTTACATCAGTGCCTCAAGCAATGCAGACTACTAATACTGCTATTACCAAGCAATTTAAATCATAGTATAATTATACAGACAGATGGATTGCAAAACCCTTCTAGTTTCTTTTCAGCATTTAAATTGGAGAGAAAGATAACCTGAGACATTTTAGTTATAAAACACCTAAAAACTAATAGATGAAGCCGACAAAATCTGCAAACTAAGCTTACTGGAAACAGCTTACGAAAATCAAAATATAGTATTTTATTCATGGTACAAGGTAGCATTAGCAGAACTTTCACAAAGTAATTAACACAATCAAAAAATCTGGAAAACAAAATATAAGCATAAAGACATCGCTTCAGCTTTGCAGCTTCTTATTTAATTACTACACATATGCAAATTTTATTTGCAAACAGTGCAAGCTAATAAAACTATTTTTCCTAGAACTTTATGCTTACTTTCTATAATACACTCCTTCAGAGCGCTTGGGGACTGCATTCGTGAAAATAATCATGGAGCAGCAGGTTAGAGAACCCGTAAGTGAAAAAACCCCAACCCTTTAATTGTTCCTGAGTAGTATACAGGAATTTCATTAAAATCTGACCGTCAAAGAGTTGTTCTAGAATGCCAGCTAGAATATACTTAGATTCAATAACACTGGTAAGAAACAACCGCATAACCAGCATTCACCTTATTAATACTTTCATTTTCTTTTTGTTATGTTTCATTTACTATCTAGGTTTCTATTACACTTGTTTTGGTAAATATCTTCATTTTGCAAAATATTTGTTAATAAGTCTAGCAAAAATGTTTTGTCTTTTTTTGACTTGTTATTTCTTAGGGAAGTTTCAAAGTGTGATTCCTCTGGCTATCTCCCTGGCTTTTGCTAGAGATTACTTTTTAATCTCTGTTGAATTTCAAGTAATTTGAAAGAAAGAAACTGCAAACAGATTAGTTCCTTGAGCTTTTACAGTTCTGTGTTTGGTCTTTTGACTTTTATCTTTAATTTTACTGAAATACCCTTTTTTTTCTAGTTCGATCCAAACTACAGCCACAGTTCCATTAATTTAAGTATACTTAACTGTGAATAGTCAATAGTTATAAAAAATTACTTAGTCAAAACATTGTAACTATATTCAAATATACTGATAAAACAGGGGACATAAATCCCTCCATGGAGTTTACAAAACTATACTGAACACATAGGAATCTTAGGTTCCTAATCTTAACTATATGAGGGTGCCTGTCAGATCATTTTACTGAACAGGTCAGTAGTCACCCATTTCTAACATTCTGTACAGTGCACCAGTATTACTTCAGTGAGCTTTATGTCCTCAAACACCCTTCACATGGCTTATGTCAAGTAATACATTTTCTCAGCAGCACACTATAAAACACAATATTGATAAACTACAGTGCAATTGGATATGGTTAATAAGTTCCTGAGAAGACTAAGCAGTGTGGGCCACTTTTCCACCACTT
The DNA here is from genome assembly GCF_965638725.1 of Aptenodytes patagonicus. NCBI lineage: Eukaryota > Metazoa > Chordata > Aves > Sphenisciformes > Spheniscidae > Aptenodytes > Aptenodytes patagonicus. Next base: position 39,485,736 of record NC_134952.1, read on the forward strand.
TGCCTGAGGGCCATGAGTCACTATCTGTGCTGAAAATATTAAGCAATGTACTTACAGCCAAAGGCCAAGTTATCTCTGCAGCAAACTTCACAATATTGGTCCACAGCATGGCATCTGCTGAGAGTGCTGCAGTTTTCTTTTTGCTGTGATGCCAGGGAAGGAGCAAGGAATTTGAAGAAAATGGTATGCCCTTGGGTCTCTGTGCCAAGATGGGATCAGGGTTATTCACCTGAAGTACTCCAACATTCCTTAATATTGATCTTTCTGTAACTGCACCCAAATCTTATGTTTAAATCCGTAAGAAGTAAATGGTGGTTCTGTGCTATTCTTCAAGAAGCAGCATACTATGCCTGTGTAAATGCAAACATGGAAACGAACTTTAGATATAGCCCGGGAACTAATTGCCTTAGGACTGTCACAACGTGCAGAAAAGTTGATTTGTGTTGTTGATCTATGGATAAATGACTGTCTAGAACTGCAGTGGAAATGAACCCCAGCGTTGTCTCCATGGAAACATACTTGCATGAATAAAATAAACAGGAAAATCTGTGTTGAATGTGTTTCAAAAGCTACTCACAACCCTTATGGGAAAGAAAAAAGAAAGAGAATCACATCAGTTTAAAACAAACCTTGTGATGTGATATGATACAATAAGTACATACAAGTCACCATGCCTGCAAAAGAACATGACTGTATTATTGGATCTTGACAATAATTCAATATTGGGGAAAAAACGAAGCATTCACCTAGTATTCACGTACCCTAAAACTTGTTCTTTAACTCAATGAGAATGTTCACTGATACCAACAAATCAACAAAGTTACGCCTCCAGTTTGTAATCAGTAAACCCACAATGACAAGAAAGTTATAGGTTGAGAAAGTCACAGACTTTATCTGAAGAACTTAAAAGGTGTATTAGAAATTATTTCTTACACAAAAACTGATATATATGTACTCATTTATACCTCTATTTCTAAACAAACATAGGTAGGAATCTACATAAATAGGTGATAAAGTTCTTAAGCCACCACACGTTTGCATATTTAGAGTCAACAAAAGCATGACAGACAAGTCAAAAGATTTAGAAATCATTGAATCACAGTACTACAATTTTCAGACTTAAAGGAAAATATAATGAATTTGCTACTTTCCTAATGCTACTGTTTGACATTGCCTTGGAATGCCTGACAAATGAAGCAATATACAGTTAATATAAACATGAGTAGAATTTGAACATACACAAGAAATTAACATCAGGAAACAGCTATTTATTTTTAAAAAGCAGATTTTTTCCTTTCTTTCTTACACAGTCTTAACTAAGACAACTTGGATTTATCATGTTACAGACAGAATCAATAACAATACCTACAGTTCAGTTTCATCGGTATTTTCCAAAATAAAATGTGCGAGTTTTTCAACACTGTCTATAACTAAAACCAGGAAAGAACTTTCACAGCTACTGCTTCTTCTGTACTTTGCAGTTGCCAGAGTGTTCACTCTGACAAGAAAGAAAGGTCATATCCAAGTTTTATCTTCTTCATAACGGTAAGGAGATTGAGGAATCTGTCTGACTATAACAGATGAAACACTGACAGACAGAATGAACATGTGTAAAGAATGAAACCAGGGACGTTCAGGATAGCAGGAAGTGAGAGTGACTGAAAGTGGGCAAACACCAGCTTGGAAAAACTGAGTGAAAAAAGCTAAGTTAAGGAAAGTTATCTGAAACTGAAAAAGTATAAAGGAAAATGTCACTACAAATTCTTAGAGAAAAAGACTGCCCTATGCCAGTACTCAAAGGGGGCTTATAAAAAAGATGGCGGCAAACGTTTTAGCAGGGCCTGATGCGACAGGACAAGGGGGAATGGCTTTAAACTAAAGGGGGGTAGATTTAGACTAGACTAGAATTTTTTTATGCTGAGGGTAGTGAAACACTGGAACAGGTTGCCCAGAGAGGTGGTGGATGCCCCATCCCTGGAAACGTTCAAGGTCAGGTTGGACAGGGCTCTGAGCAACCTGATCTAGTTGAAGATGTCCCTGCCCACGGCAGGGGGGTTGGACTAGATGACCTTTAGAGGTCCCTTCCAACCCAAACTATTCTACGATTCGATGATTCTATGTATAGCTTGCTCTATGAATTCCTCCGTTCCAAGCAACCTTCCCTTGTATCTTAATACTCTGTTCTTTCCTTCAGATTGTGCACAAAATACTCAAGAGGTCCTCCATATCTCCTTGTTATCCCAGAATCTGTCAGTTACTGCTCATGACTCCTATCTCCCTATCCTCCGAGCCTTCAGTTTCTCATGCACACAAATAAATTGCCTCACAGGTATCTAGCATATTTAACATACGTCCACACTGGCATTTTAATTTTGATCAGGAGTGCATTTTTGAAGCTCGTCTCCTGAACACAGCTACTTCTTACACTTTGGTTTCCTTTACAGAAAAGTCTTAGTGCATGCAAATCCTTTAGGATGAAATTAAACCGGAAACTGTGCTTGAGAAGAGCACTAAATGTATTCCAAGTGCTACCAGGTATTCAGCCCAAGCTGGTCTGAAGTAAAACTGGACTGTAGGTGGTGTGGATGTCAGATCCAGATGTCTGGCCAATCTTTCTACGCAGCCATTAACTTTTTGAAACCTAAAGGAATATAACAACTTTAAGACTTCTGTTTTACTGTGACACGTAGTTGAATAGGTTCAAAAATTACTAGATGGAATAGAAAAAGTGTTTGTTAAACCCTGCTTCCTTAAAAGCCAGGCTAAAAATTCTGGGCTTACATATTTTTTGAAGGGTTATAACAGCAGATCAGTTTGGCCTTTTTGATATAACTCAAAGCTCACGAGCTCAGGCTACACCTTTCCCTCCTGTTGATGGTTGCTGTTCTGCTCAGCTGTAAATTGAGGATGGTCATCAAGACTGGGTAATCAAGTGCAACTGGTTATGATACCACTTACTTCATTGTCATATGGTATTTATTAAGCATACAAGCCTGATCAATCACCTTGGATGGAATTTTGACCTTGACATATGTCTGAAAGGACTGCAGCAAGATTAGAATCTGAAGTAGTCTCTGAAGCATCTAAATACTTGAGCCACCGTGAAAAAGAGATAATGAAAAGCCTGAATAACAGAACCATAAATAACACCTGCTTCATGGACTAAATTTAAATGAATCTATTTAAATAGATTTGGAAATGAATTATTAGCCAAACTTCTTTTAAATTCAAATGCATTTCCTATATATTTTAGCAAGTATTTAAAACCAAGACAGCCATAGTAAGTCTTTCAACAGTATATGAATGATTTAGAAGCCTGATATGACTAATTATACTTTGAAAATTAATACTTGTCTTCAACTATTTGAGCATAAACCCCACAGGTTTGATACCATGAGCACAAAACATCTGAAATATGTAAAAAAGCCAAGAAAGCATATGTAGCAAAATTGAAAACAATTCAAATATTAAAGACAGACACAGCTTTCCCATGTTCTTTGTGACCAGAAAACTCTTTATGAAATTTGGCAGTATATTATAGAATACATAGCATTGTTCAATGCAAAGGAAAGATCAGAAGACTTGACATACATAAATGTCTGAAAGGAAAGTACAAAGACAACAGAGCCAGGCTCTTTTCAGTGGTGATCAGTAACAGGACAAGAGGCAACGGGCACAAACTGAAACACACAAGGTTCCCTCTGAACAGCAGGAAACACTTCTACACTCTGAGGGTGATCGAGGACTGGCACAGGCTGACCAGAGAGGTTATGGAGTCTCCATCCTTGGAGATATTCAAAAGCCATCTGGACACAGCCCTGGGCAACTGGCTCTAGGGGGCTCTGCTTGAGCAGGGGAGTTGGACCAGAAGACCTCCAGAGGTCCCTTCCAACCTCAACCATCCTGTGATTCTGTGACTCAACAAGGGAAGTATTTCTAATTGAGAAAGATGATACCTAAATATATCATACTTCTATGTGACTAAAGCAAGTATTTGGCTAGAACTTTGTATTTAGAAAAAAACATAGGATGACATAAGGAGATATGTTGGTTTAATTACTTTACTCAGCTCAACTAGAAATACCCTAGAATACTACTAAAATATTGTGAGATATACCAAACTCCAGAAAATGAAGTCCAATTATAAATATCCACTGATATTTCATATACATTAGTTCACATTAATACTTGAGGATGATGGATACATATTTTAAAAGTTTCTGGCAACAGGTTATTATCCAGCTGGACTTTGAATTACCTCATTATTAATATTAATATTATTATTATTATTATTATTGTTTGCTGTTTATCCTTGGAGCTAGAGGATTTGTCTGTTCTTTAAAATTACTTTTAAATCAGAACCTCATTAATCATCACAAAATACAGTGTAGTTCTGGTAAAAAGAAAAGGCAAAAGGAATTATTGACTGAATTGGAATTACTACAGGCAAAAATCTGAATGATTAAGCAAATTTCAGGTTTGCTTTGTATGTAAATCAATTTTTTTTTTAAATATAGTCTGTATTTGTAACAGTACAGGATTATAAAGCTGTACAGGTACATAACATATATGCTATAATCTGTGAACTGTCTCAGGAATTTTCTATCTCCTTTTATGTTTTGTATTTTTTTCTAGCATTTATGATTGTCTCCTGGATGTTTTTGGATTACTATTAAGACATTTGCATGTACTGGAAAACTCTTCTTTTTGTGGAATCATTAAATATACAATAACAACAACAACATTTATATTTCTATACTGTCTAAGTAACAGTTGGTTTAATATCCTGCAATGTTCACCATGCAGCATTGTTATCCTACCGAAGTATAGTGCATCCATAATATTTTCTGCTCCAAACTGCATTTATTAAAGTTTTGCACAGTATTACCTCTGAACAACTTTCACGGCACTACAATAAAAGAGCATTGTTAACTCTTCTATTTTATAATTATTTCAGGTAACTAAATAGTATGTGTACATATGTATACTCCTCTATACGTAGTATGGAGACATCTCAACTACCTTTAAACTTGAATAAAGTGAGCAGTATAGTTTGTGGCACTGTCCTGGTTTCAGCAGGGATAGAGTTAATTTCCTTCCTAGTAGCTGGTACAGGGCTGTGTTTTGGATTTAGGATGAGAACAAAGTTGATAACGCACGGATGTTTTAGTTGTTGCTAGGTAATGCTTACACTAGCCAAGGACTTTTTAGTTTCCCATGCTCTACCGACTGAGAAGGCTGGAGGTGCACAAGAAGCTGGGAGGGGGCACAGCCAAACTGGCCAAAGGGACATTCCGTACCATGTGACGTCATGCTCAGTACATAAACTGGGGAAAGCTGGCCGGGGGGGCCGCTGCTCGGGGACTGGCTGGGCATCGGTCAGCGGGTGGTGAGCAATTGCACTGTGCATCACTTGCTTTGTGTATTATTATTATTATCATCATATTATTATCATTTTATTTCAATTATTAAACTGGTTTTTATCTCAACCCACGAGTTTTTCTCACTTGTGCTCTTCCACTTCTCTCCCCCATCCCACTGGGGCGGGGGGGAGTGAGCGAGTGGCTGCGTGGTGCTCAGTTGCCGACTGAGGTTAAACCACGACAGTCCTTTTTGGCGCCCAACGTGGGGCACGAAGGGTTTGAGATAATAACAGATTAACCGGAGTGTATTAAGGAACTTATATCTGTTAATAGTTGTGCGTCACAATGTTGGTTTCTCTGTTCTCGATATTGATTTGTGTAATCTGCATCGTGCTCCTTTTTTTGCTGTACATGTTAAAGATTGGTATTGGTTTTTGCAGTTTGCTGTAGTCTGCAGCAATTAGTGATGTTTCGCTTGTGAGGTTTGTTTTTAGAACATTGACCTTGACCTTAGTGTGGTATGTAAGTTTTGCAATGAAGCTGTTACTGTATCACGGATACCATTTCGTGGAGAAAACTAGCAATTACAGTAAGTTTTCTGAGAGTTTTTTTACAGAGGAAATACAGAATGGCAGTGTCACTACCTTCTTCTATGATGTGGCTGGAAACTATTAGTGGCTGGAAAGCTGCCTGGCAGAAAAGGACCTGGCGGTGCTGGTTGACAGCCGGCTGAACATGAGCCGGCAGTGTGCCCAGGTGGCCAAGAAGGCCAATGGCATCCTAGCCTGTATCAGAAATAGTGTGGCCAGTAGGAGTAGGGAAGTGATCGTGCCCCTGTACTCAGCACTGGTGAGGCCGCACCTCGAATACTGTGTTCAGTTTTGGGCCCACCCCTCACTACAAGAAGGACGTTGAGGTGCTGGAGCGTGTCCAGAGAAGGGCAACGAGGCTGGTGAGGGGTCTGGAGAACAAATCTTATGAGGAGCGGCTGAGGGAACTGGGACTGTTCAGCCTGGAGAAAAGGAGGCTGAGGGGAGACCTCATCGCTCTCTACAACTACCTGAAAGGAGGTTGTAGCGAGGTGGGTGTTGGTCTTTTCTCCGAAGTAACTAGCGATAGGACGAGAGGAAATGGCCTCAAGTTGCGCCAGGGGAGGTTTAGATTGGACGTGAGGAAAAATTTCTTTACTGAAGGAGTGGTTAAACATTGGAACAGGCTGCCCAGGGAAGTGGTGGAGTCCCCATCCCTGGAGGTATTTAAAAGACGAGTAGATGAGGCACTTAGGAACATGGTTTAGTGGGCATGGTGGTGTTGGGTCGATGGTTGGACTCGATGATCTTAGAGGTCTTTTCCAACCTCAATGATTCTATGACTCTATTCTATGATTCTGTGTTTCCTCCTTCATTACAGTAACTTTTCAGTATTTTGAACATCCTTGGGTAGTTAAGATACTTCTATTGCTACTTCTTTGCAATATTGTTTCAGTTTTGTCTAAAGTTGGTAAGTAATTTAAAAATATCATCCAGAGATCTGCCCCAAGGCTGGATAGTTATGAGTGGCAGGGTGTGTGGGATAGGATGGGCAAGTACCTAGGCCAATGGGCACCCCCAGTGTTTTGGAACTTCACCCCTGAGCAAGTGCAGAATCCTGAAAAATTAGTAGAATATTTGGAAAAAGTATGCTGTCACCCTGGCAACTCCAGAGAGATGCAGCTCATTGCAACGTGCTGGGGCCTGGCCCATGCCTACCGAGCCCTGTTCAACACCATTCAGTGCCCTCAAAGGGAAGAGAAGGTCTCTGGATCTGACAGTAAAACAACATGCACTGCGGCCACTCAGACCTGGGCGACACGCCCTGCGGCCACTCCGACCCCAGCGACATGCTCTGCGGCTACTCAGACTCTGGCAACAGGCCCTGCGGCCACTCTGACCCCAGCGACAGGCCCCGCGGCCACTCAGACCCCGGTGACATGCACTGTGGCTACTCAGACTCCAGCAACAGGCCCTGTGGCCACTCAGACCCCGGCAACAGGCCCTGCGGCCACCCAGACCCCAGCAACAGGTACTGCAGCCACTCAGACCCCGGTGACACACTCTGTGGCTGAACCAAAGAACCAGCCTGTGCCGGTATCAGTTGCCCCTGTACACAAGAAGAAATTTTGGAAGCGGAAGTCGGCTCGTTTAGTAAGGGAGGAAGAAGCTTCTTCTAAAAGGGAGCTGGAGGAAGAAGTGTATGAGACAGACGACCCTGGAGAAGAGCCATCACGAGAACAGCAGGAGGAGAGCCGGCTGCTGATCGGGGAGGAAGAAGAGGAAGAACTCATAAACGAGGCAGTGACCACCCGATCTCTATCCCTGAGTGAACTGTGAGATATACGAAAAGATTTCAGCCGCCGTCCAGGTGAGCATATTGTCACCTGGCTGCTCCGATGCTGGGATAATGGACCCAGTAGCCTAGAATTGGAGGGTAAGGAAGCCAAGCAGCTGGGATCCCTTTCTAGGGAAGGGGGCATTGACAAAGCGATTGGAAAAGGGACACGAGTCCTCAGCCTTTAGAGGTGACTCTTGTCAAGCATGAAGGAAAGGTATCCCTCTAAGGAAGATGTCATATGTCGCCCAAGCAAGTGGACCACCATGGAGAAGGGTATCCAGTTTCTGAGAGAATTAGCTGTGCTGGAGGTGATTTCTGGTGACCTGAACAATGAACAGCTATCCAAAGGTCCAGATGAAGTCAAGTGCACACGACCCATGTGGCGGAAGTTTATAAGGAGCTCACCATCGTCATACGCCAATTCATTGGCAGTGATGACCTGGAAAGATGGAGAGGAACAAACAGTGGATGAATTGGCTGGTCAACTCCGGCAATATGAAGAAAGTCTCTCTTCCTCCCTCGTCTCGGCTGTGGAGAAACTGTCCCGGAAGGTCCAGCAACTCGAAGAGGATAGGTCCTACTCCTCACCTGTACAGACCAGTATCTCGGCTATTAGGAGTAAGTGTTCTTTTGCTCAAGAGAGAGAATATAAAGGGTACACACCATGGGGCACCCTATGGTTTTACCTGCGTGACCATGGAGAGGGCATGAGGAAGTGGGATGGAAAACCTACTGCAGCCCTAGGGGCACGGGTACGTGAGTTGCAAGGAAAAACAATCACAGAAAGAGGTTCTTCCAGGAAAATTGCTGCTCCAGTTTCCAGCGGGCAGTTCCCCAGACAGAGTAGAAAGGCCGATCTTACTCCTGATCTTAATGAAGGGACTTCTGACTCGTATGTACAAGAAATGAGAAACAAGTACTGTGATGAGGATTAGAGGGGCCCTGCCTCCAGCCAGGGGGAGGAAAGGGACAACCAGGTTTACTGGACTGTGTGGATTCGATGGCCTGGCACATCAGACCCACAGGAGTGTAACGCTCTAGTAGACACCACTGCACTGTGTACCCTAATGCCATCAAGCTATAAAGGGGCAGAACCCATCTGTATTTCTGGGGTGACAGGGGGATCCCAACACCTAACTGTATTGGAAGCCGAAGTGAGTTTAACTGGGAACGGGTGGCAGAAGCACCCCATTTTGACTGGCCCAGAGGCTCCGTGCATCCTTGGCATAGACTACCTCAGGAGAGGGTATTTCAAGGACCCAAAGGGGTACAGGTGGGCTTGTGGTATAGCTGCCTTGGAGACAGAGGAAATTAAACAGCTGTCCACCTTGCTTGGTCTCTGGGAGGACCCCTCTGTTGTGGGGTTGCTGCAGGTCAAAGACCAACAAGTGCCAATCGCTACCACAACGGTGCACCGGTGGCAATATCGCACCAACCGAGACTCCTTGATTCCCATTCATGAGCTAATTCGTCGACTGGAGAGCCAAGGAGTGATCAGCAAGACTCACTCACCCTTTAACAGTCCCATATCACCAGTACGAAAGTCTAATAGAGAGTGGAGACTAACAGTAGACTATTGTGGCCTAAATGAAGTCACGCCACCGCTGAGTGCTGCCGTGCCAGACATGCTAGAACTTCAATACGAACTGGAGTCAAAGGCAGCCAAGTGGTATGCCACAACCGGTATCGCTAATGCGTTTTTCTCAATCCCTTTGGCAGCGGAGTGCAGGCCACAGTTTGCTTTCACTTGGAGGGGCATCCAGTACACCTGGAACTGACTGCCCCAGGGGTGGAAACACAGCCCTACCATTTGCCATGGACTGATCCAGACTGCACTGGAACAGGGTGAGGCTCCGGAACACCTGCAATACATTGATAATATTATCGTGTGGGGCAACACAGCAGGAGAAGTTTTTGAAAAAGGGAAGGAAATAGTCCAAATCCTTCTGAAGGCCGGTTTTGCCATAAAACAAAGTAAGGTCAAGGGACCTGCACAGGAGATCCAGTTTTTAGGAATAAAATGGCAAGATGGACATCGTCAGATCCCAATGGATGTGATCAACAAAATAACAGCCATGTCTCCAGCAACTAGCAAAAAGGAAACACAAGCTTTCTTAGGCGTCGTGGGTTTTTGGAGAATGCACATTCCAAATTACAGTCTGATTGTAAACCCTCTCTATCAAGTGACCCGGAAGAAGAACGATTTCAAATGGGGCCCTGAGCAACGACAAGCTTTTGAACAAATTAAACGGGAGATAGTTCATGCAGTAGCCCTGGGGCCAGTCCAGGCAGGACAAGATGTAAAAAATGTGCTCTACACCGCAGCCAGGGAGAACGGCCCTACCTGGAGCCTCTGGCAGAAAGCACCAGGGGAGACTCAAGGTCGACCCCTAGGGTTTTGGAGTTGGGGATACAGAGGATCCGAGGCCAGCTATACTCCAACTGAAAAAGAGATATTAGCAGCATATGAATGGGTTCGAGCTGCTTCGGAAGTGATCGGCACAGCTCCTCTTGGCACCCCGACTGCCGGTGCTGGGCTGGATGTTCAGAGGGAGGGTCCCATGTACACATCATGCAACTGATGCTATGTGGAATAAGTGGGTCGCACTGATCACACAACGGGCTCGAACAGGAAACCCCAGTCGCCCAGGAATCCTGGAAGTGATCATGGACTGGCCAGAAGGCAAAGATTTTGGAATATTGCCAGAGGAGGAGGTGACGCGTGCTGAGGAGGCCCCAATGTATAATGAACTACCAGAAAATGAGAAGCAATATGCCCTGTTCACTAATGGGTCCTGTCCTATTGTGGGAAAGCATCGGAGATGGAAAGCTGCTGTATGGAGTCCTATGCGACAAGTGGCAGAAACTGCTGAAGGAGAAGGTGAATCGAGCCAATTTGCAGAAGTAAAGGCCATCCAGCTGGCTTTAGACATTGCTGACCGAGAAAAGTGGCCAGTGCTCTATCTCTATACTGACTCATGGATGGTGGCAAATGCCCTGTGGGGGTGGTTGCAGCAATGGAAGTGGAACAACTCGCAGCGCAGAGGCAAACCCATCTGGGCTGCCGCATTGTGGCAAGATATTGCTGCCTGGGTAGAGAACCTGGTTGTAAAAGTCCATCACGTAAATGCTCACATACCCAAGAGTCGGGCCACTGAAGAACATCAAAACAACCAGCAGGTGGATCAGGCTGCTAAGATTGAAGTGGCTCAGGTGGATCTGGACTGGCAACATAAGGGTGAATTATTTCTAGCTCGGTGGGCCCATGACACCTCAGGTCACCAAGGAAGAGATGCAACATACAGATGGGCTCGTGATCGAGGGGTGGACTTGACCATGGACACTATTGCACAGGTTATCCATGAATGCAAAACATGCGCTGCAATCAAGCAAGCCAAGTGGTTAAAGCCCCTCTGGTATGGAGGACGATGGCTGAAATATAAATATGGGGAGGCCTGGCAGATCGATTATATCACACTCCCACAAACCCGCCAAGGCAAGCGCCACGTGCTTACAATGGTGGAGGCAACCACCGGATGGCTGGAAACATATCCCGTGCCCCATGCCACTGCCTGGAACACTATCCTGGGCCTTGAAAAGCAAGTCCTATGGCGACATGGCACCCCAGAAAGAATTGAGTCAGACAACGGGACTCATTTCCAAAACAACCTCATAGACACCTGGGCCAAAGAGCACGGCATTGAGTGGGTGTATCACATCCCCTATCATGCACCAGCCTCTGGGAAAATTGAACGATACAATGGGCTGTTAAAGACTACACTGAGAGCAATGGGTGGTGGGACATTCGAACATTGGGATACGCATTTAGCAAAGGCCACCTGGTTAGTCAACACTAGGGGATCTGCCAATCGAGCTGGCCCTGCCCAGTCAGAACTTTTACATACTGTAGATGGGAATAAAGTCCCTGTACTGCACATAAAAAATATGTTGGGGAAAACAGTCTGGGTTATTCCTGCCTCGGGCAAAGGCAAACCCATCCGTGGGACTGCTTTTGCTCAGGGACCTGGGTGCACTTGGTGGATAATGCGGAAGGATGCGGAATTCCGATGTGTACCTCAAGGGGATTTGATTTTGGGTGAGAATAGCCAATGATCTGAATTATGTGATGTTAAGTACTACATAATATTATATGCCATACTAATGATGTTACAATAAGAATCATCCAGATTAATGAAGAATAACTTCAGTGAAACCAAGCAAAGCACAGTGATGATGGTACCAGAACTGACTTCAACATGAAACAATCCAACACCACATACCATCTCCATTTTTCCTGCCATGGAAGATTATTATGACAGATGGAGCCCGAAGTCATGGACTAAATAAACTTACCGAACATTTTAGAAGGATGGACCGCAGACTAAGGGAATTATATCGCTCTGTGTGTGTGTATATATATATATATATAAAAAAGGGGGTGGTGATTAATGAAAATGTACTGGAAAATATGAGACTTGAGCATGATGTAGATGGTATAGAATAAGGGGTGGATATTGTCCTGGTTTCTGCAGGGATAGTTAATTTCCTTCCTAGTAGCTGCTACAGTGCTGTGTTTTGGATTTAGGATGAGAACAAAGTTGATAACGCACCGATGTTTTAGTTGTTGCTAGGTAATGCTTACACTAGCCAAGGACTTTTTAGTTTTCCATGCTCTACTGACTGAGAAGGCTGCAGGTGCACAAGAAGCTGGGAGGGGGGCACAGCCAAACTGGCCAAAGGGACATTCCATACCATGGGACGTCATGCTCAGTACATAAACTGGGGAAAGCTGGCCGGGGGGGCCGCTGCTTGGGGACTGGCTGGGCATCAGTCGGTGGGTAGTGAGCAACTGCACTGTGCATCACTTGCTTTGTGTATTATTATTATTATTATTATTATATTATTATCATTTTATTTCAATTATTAAACTTTTTATTTCAACTGCGAGTTTTACTCACTTGTGCTCTTCCAATTCTCTCCCCCATCCCACTGGGGCAGGGGGGAGTGAGTGAGCGGCTGCGTGGTGCTCAGTTGCCGACTGAGGTTAAACCCTTACAGGCACAAAGAAATAATCAGGGTAATTTACTCTCCTGACACTACAATTCATGCTCAACTAAACAAACTCTCTTAAAATAGCACTGTAGTGGTGGATATTTTTGCTGGCCTCTCTGTATTTCTTGAATTTCATCTAGATATCTTCTGGATATAGCTCACTGGGCTAACTAAGGGTACTTTTGAAACACATTCTCTGACTGACCAAGTAGGGATTGAATTGCAGCCTGAATCTCAAGAGGGGTGGTGTTGCCTAAACAGTCTAAGAGTAACTGCTACATGCTGAACCATGAAATATAAAATGCCACCCTGCCTCTAAACATTAGGGGCAGTGTACATTCTTCCTGAGAATGATCAGGAAAGCTCTACCGCTGCACAGTCAGTGGGAGTGGTTACTATTCAGACCTCATAACTCTTGGTCATACTATAACCAACACTGCAAACTGCCATGTTCAGAGGCAAAGACTGCTGGCAGCAGGTGTATAACCAGAACCTGAACACTGTCATCAAACTTCTCTCTGCCTACAGAAGATGCACTAAAATTTTTATGGCATATGGGCCCAAAAGCAGGTCTCTGAGTATAGACACTAGAACATGTGAAGGAACTCATTAGCAAAAAAACAGAGCTAAGCATTAACATACAAAAGACACTAATTCTCCTCTTTTTTTTTTTTTTATGGGAAGTGCATCAGTATTATTAAAGTAGTTTAAGTATAAAGGGAAGGTATTCCCTACAGTAGCTGTAAGTCATAGAGACAAATGTGGGGCTTTTTTTGAATATTAATAAAAGAAAACGTTGGAAAGGTTATATAATTGGAAATACAAATCAAGAATTTAATATTCTAACTGTATTTGAATATATAGATCAATGTATCTATATATCAGTATATAAGCTGTAGTATAGATGGCACTATGAAGAAAACAACTTGTAACTTACCTGCTTAAAATCAAAGGATTCAAATTCTATACACAGTTCTTTCACTCACACCATAACTGTTCTGTGCAAGTGGGCCACATCAAGCAGAAGATATTTTTTTAATTACTAAGGAAACTTACTAGGATAAAAGAAACTTTCATAATTATTCAGTCTACTATTAAATTACTGCATTCATTTGTAAGATGGTTCAGTTACAGAAAAAAATATATTTTATTTGATAGTCAATAACTGTTGAGTGAATCCTGCAACAAAACTGTTGTTTTCTACAGTGACGTATTTTCACTGAAAACTCCAAGTCATGATGAAATATGACAAAAAGATATAAGAAAAAAATAAAATGAAATATGATGATGTGCTGAAGTACACCAAATACATACATGCTAGCTACACAGCCCAGAACTTACTAGTTTTGAATTCCCGTTTCTCTTGGAAGCAGATTCCATTCCTTTAACAGTTAAGCATGTTAGTGTGATCAGAAGGATGTTTTTTTCAAGATACCAGTATGAGTATTATATTTGTATTTTTTTATTTTTTAAAAATCCTTCCACACTTGAAGTACTGATAGTTACTGAAAGAAGAAAAATGAAACTGATATTTAACGCATCAATGCGTATTAATGTTGTGTGAGCAGGATGCAGAAATAACCCTAGAAGCAGCAAGAACCAGACATTTTCTCTGGTTAATATGATCCTTGTACCTCTCATGTAAGGACTGATGGTCAACAACAGGAATTTTACTTCTCGCTCCTTAAGCCTCCACATTACAACAATTATTATTCCAATTAGATTCCAACTGGAGTAACATCTGGTTCTATCTTAGCCAGATGTGCTACTTATTCAATAGCATGATGATGCAGCATTAGGTTACATTAGCTTATATTTAGTTATAGTTTATTTTAAATTACAAAATCATAGTGGTGGAAAATACAAAGCTGCATTATCCCAGCAAAATACACATGAAAAACTGTATTTACACTAAAACTTACAGTTGTAAGAAGAAGAAGAAACCTATACACAACTACTTTAGAGACAAGGTGAGAGTTAGACCCCTCTGACCAAGCAAGACAGGTAAAGTGAAGATGAATGAAGGCCAGCCACCATATCTGAAAGATCTTTCACCAGCTAATCTCCTAATTAGTTACATACAGTCATGTCAGCTATGGTTCTGCTTTTTAAGGAGCAGTGTCTAGACTTTAAAATTGTATTTCTAATCCTGCCTGTGAAAAACAGACAGGCATATCCAATTATACAAATTGCATATGCACATACAAATCATATGAAACGATAATGTGCTTTCCGTGATTAAAATGGCATACACAGAATAGTAGGACCAGTTTTAAGGTATTAAGATTCTGTTCTTTTGCCTCTCATTTAATTAACCCCAAATAGTATAAATAAAAAGTTATGAACATCTCACATTTTACTTCTCTTCTCAGCACTATCAGCTTGTAAATAAGCATAACCAATGTTTACTTAAGATATTAGATAAATATATAATAAGTTCAAAACAAGATTCCCTTTTTTCATCTTAAAGATAAAAAGAATGACCTATTTTGATCTAACATAGTATCAAAGACTGGACTCACATGAAAATCACACAATCTCTTAGAAAAAAGGTGCCGCAGTTCATTTCTTTGATTATTCAAATATCAAACATGCTCTCCAAGAAACTCCTTCAAAAATAGAGTAACAGTACTGCACCTAAACTGTCATCATTTAATATGAAGTGACGAGGAAGTGACAGATAATGAAGAATAGCCTGAAGATGCAACTGCTTGTCATTAAACCTGCATTTCCTCCTCAGGCACGCTTTGAGAAGACTACAAGACTCCATTGTGCTGGAAGAAGTTCCCTAAAGAGACAGTTACCTAATCTTATACACAGACATGGAGATACGCGATGTGTTTCAACTAGAAAATGGAGTCTGAGCAATCAGGCAACAGGAGCTCCCTTTGGAGGAGCAGGGTTTAAAGAGGTCTGTTGAATTTCTCAGGGAGGGTAATGCACTTTATTTTGTTGCCCCTTATTTGCTGTATTGGGAGTCATCATGGATAGGCCCCAGAACTTGACTCATATATACCATGCCATAGGAAATAAAATACCAGTTGCAGGAAAGTCTATAAATACTACCGTTGTTAACAACTTTTCCTGCAGGTGGTAGGTAATGCCAACTTCAGTATCATCATCATCATCATCATCAAACAGGTCCAAAACTATCATGTTGATCCTAATTTTGACATTAGAAATGTGTGGATTATTTTTATCGAAATGGCAGTAGTTAAGACTGATTTTAACTACTCCTTCCAACTATTGCTTGTTCTATCAAACGAACTTGCATCATCACTGCAATGACTAATATTCTAAATATAAATATTTTAACGCATGTTGCTTGCAAAAATATGAAAATTCAAAATTTTCAGTACAGGTGCTTGCCAGGGAAGTGCTTGAAAAGGACAAACTTCTTGGTCTATACCAAACATTTAATTTTTTTTTTCCTGCTTAATTCTTGAGATACTTCTAATTCTCTCCAAAAAGTAGACTCCATGGTTTAATCCTGACAGGTTAGAAAGCACAATATATTGCAGCCCGCTGGGTCATCAAGGTTAGTGTTACAGAAGGATAAAGAAAAATTTTATTTTATGAAATTGTGTTAATACTGCTAATCTGATTCATTTATTCCCTCTCTCCCAAAGTATCTGAAACCTTATTTCGAGTAATAAAATATTTATTTGCAAAATTTAAAGCAAGATATTTAGATTTAATTTAAACTCTTCTTTCAAAGAAAATTTAATTCTAGGAAGAAAATAGAAAAGAAATATTTGAAGAGCTCAAAAATGAAAACAAACTTGAACATTCAGCTCATTAAAAAGTAAAAATGTATATCTGATCAACACAATTTGATTTTACTCTTATGATCTGCAACTAAACAAAAAACAGTAGGTCAACAACTACCATTATCATGCTTTTGCATAGTAAAATATCCTGCCTGGTGATTAATTTTTAAAACCTTGATTCCACACACACTGTGGGTTTTTTTAATGGATCTGAATCCTTAAGATCCGAATCCTTAAGGTGTCATGAAGAAGAATTCTACAACTATTGTATTATATGAACACCTTTTGGAACAGAGTTAATTTATAAATACGTTCAAAAAGGAATCACTGTAAATGGCTGATAACCATTTTTTTCCCTGAAATTTTGTAAGGGTTACAACCACAGAGACTGAGTTTTAAGATTTGTTCCTCTAACATTCTCTATAGTTCTGAGTGTGGATGAGGTTGTGTTTGGCTTATTTTGACAAAATATGAGGAAGAAAAAAGTGTGAAATCTCTAAAATACATTAAAAGAGTAGAAATACGCTATGTGCAAATTAAAATTATATACAGTCCTTCCAATCTCCTACTTTCAAAAGTTGCATCTATATGTCACCAGATTAATAATTAATGCTGACAATTGAATAGATAATAACACTTGTTATTATAAAAAAAAATTAAATCTTGAAGGCAAAGAAATGATTGAAAATTTCAAATTTTTGAGTGATATTTGAATACAATTGATAAACCGCCAAAATAACTGCTGCCAGTACCATCTAACCACCTGCTTATCCCTTATAAACATTCTAATGCTATTACCCTTCAGTTTACTGACATTTCCAAACCACTGATTAGGACAAAAATTCCTATCCTCTTCCTAAGAGGTCTAATAGGACCTAAAATACTTGTTATTTTTGATTTGGCTAATATAATATGTGTAATAATATATATTGTACAAAGTAAATTTCACTACAGCAGCATTTATTCCCTAATAAAATGCAAATGCTTGATCCAACTATATTAAATTCAACCATTTTTATAGTAAGAAAGTACCACTTAGTTGCAAAAATCTAAAACTTAATGGTTATATTCTTACCTGAAAAGACCGTGAAAATGAACCGTAGAAAATAGGTCTGGAGGGAATCTTAGTAATTAATTTGGTCCATTCTCCTGCCCAGACAATCATCAAGCAGAAAAGAAAGCTATGTGCTACATCCCGGTAGGGCAGCCCTAGCAGAAGAAATTTGCAGTGTCAACTGCCGTGAATTTTTTATATTTAAATAAATTTGATAACTGTTCACAGATTCTGCATTTGTTTGAAGCGTGTAGAATTTAGAAGCATTTTAATAATTTAATGCTTGAGAAATTTAAATCCTTCAAAACTACTGAAAATATCACAAATTCAAAGTGCAGGAGAAAGAGAGGAGAAAAGGAGTAGTTTTGAAGAACTAAGAAACCACTGTCTATAAATAGCTAATTTCAGCAGGGACTTCACCAAGACCAGTTTTCAAGTGTAATGATCAAAGGAAAGCAATAAGAGTGACATAGATCTGACTCTTAAAACACACCATTGTAAATTAACAGAATTTATAAAAACTTTATGGGTGCGCCAAGGCAAGTGTAGTGAGAAGTTGTAAGTAGTATCTCTCATAATGAGCCAGTATGTGATGTATGTTGTATAGCTCTGTTATTTGATTATTGTTCAAGACAGCAGTCCTACTGAATTCTAAGAAACTGTATTATATATATTATATTATGTAAACAGGTACCTATAAATCAGTGTGATTTACACTTTCAAGTGAATATGTCCTAATGAAATCAGAATTAGATTTTAATTAGATGTAGTAAAAAATGCAGTAAACACAGACAAAACAAAATGAATACAAGAAAAAAAATCTGATTCCACCAATTATGGCATTATTAGCTGGAGATGTAATATTATTTTTGTATTCATGCCCTGTTTACCTTCTAAATGAAAAACATAACTGAAACAGTGTCTATACGTATGTGTGTTCATACACATACTGTCATGTCTCAGTGTGTGTATACATATATATGTGTGTGCATGTGTTTAGCCTTACCGAGATCACCAGAAAGTAATATAAAAATAATAATTATCCTTCTAGTGAGACATACAGGACTACGCAAAGGAGTACTTAACTTGTTTATTAAATACCTTAGCATTAACATAAGATGAAAGGTCCTATGTTGCTGCTAACAACTGAAAAAAAATTGCTTGAGAAGAGATACAGTGTCAGAGATATCAAAGTAGTTTATACAAAACAGCTATAATCCAAAACAAAATCACAAATATTGTTTCCATGTTCCTACCTGATTGTGGGACTGAAGCTAAGTCTTTCATGAAGATGACAGGCACATACGGAGAAAAAAAAAAACAACCAGTTTTTTTCTTTAATGTATGTTCCTGAATAATTAACTTTCAGAATTTTGAATTTTATCTTCAAGAAATCAAAACAAATACAGAAGCTTGTGGGGTTGAATTATTCTTTTTGTTGGTTTTGTTTGTTGTGTTAGCATTAATATAACTCACTACCTCAATATTTTCTTGCATGATCGTGTTATTTCCTACTCACAAAACAAGTCTCAACACGGAGAAGTTCCATTTAAATCTATACGGACACACATACATGCATATATACAGTATGATATTCATGTTTATATTAGTGTTTAACCTATAGTACGTTAAAAAACACAGCTTTCTCAACCTTAAATCCACAAAATTCCATTGTCCTAACAGCTTTTGTATGTTTGTTTATTCTATAAACTTCAAGTTATTCCTTATTATGATCTTGCCTCTTTTACACAAAATATGTTTCCAACTCAGCTAAAAAATAAGTTCGCTCTTAAAATCAGTTATGAAAATGTTAGCCATATTAACTGCCTTTTCCCTCCTCTCTTGCAGATTTTTAATGGTGTAAAGTCTTTACTGGAACACAGGTGATAGATATTATTAGAGCTGTCATACACTTTTATTATACTGAATTCTTCATTAGAAACTTCATATAGCAGACTGTCAATCATAACTATTTCTGACAGATACCTCTACCAACCATTTAAACCAAGATTTTTTTCTTTGGCCATAAGGTAGAAATCTCTGTTTTCTACTAGTTTTCCTATAAGCAAATATATTTAGAAGGAAAAGAAAGTTTAAGAAAGAAAGGTCTACAAATGAACTCGTGAAATCGAAAAAGTAATAATGCTTATAACCTGTCTGTAAGGAAACCAGAGAAGAGACTAAAGAACCTCTGTCATAGCTAGAAATATTCAGCTCTGAGTTTCTAGTCAGCAGGTCTGAGCAGCCTGTTCAAATGCTTGCAGATTACCAGCTCAGCACTAAAAATATGACACAACAGTGATCTGATAAAGATACAGAATTGCATTGACAGAGAGAAATTTTATCTAGGATTATTGTCATCCTTGGAAGATCATCACCACACTGGTAAGTTATTTTTCAAGAACTTAAAAGAATGAGGCAGAGTTCAGGAGATTAACAGGAAATTAGATTCTTTCTGGTTTGTTTGGGTTTTTTTTAGTTGCTTGTGATGCCGATTGTGTTTTTCATTCTGTTTTGTTTTGCTTTTCACAGCTGAGGGAAAAGAATCTATCAATTCTTCCATCCCCAGTAGGATACAGTCCAGAAAGAGTCAGAAATGAACCTTTAATTTTAAAGCAATGGCAATCCTAGGAAAGTTATGTCAGAGCTTTTTCATTCCCAGGTTTTTGTCTTCACTTTCAAAAATGGATAGATACTAACATTAGAGATATCTATTACATGGACACTAACTTAATAGTAGTATTAATATTTAATTAGTGTTTATACTCCATTAAAAAATTAAGTTTTATACACACAGTAGAAAAATACAGGTTTTGGGAAAGATTTGACTACCCTCTCCTTTCCAGAAAAAAGTGCAGCCTCACTGTTACTCTTGCGGAAAATGCAAAATCAAATCCTCTCAGACATAAGAAAGAAGTGGAGCTTGTCTTCTTCAGTTGATTACTACAGAAATCAATCTACTAAAATAAAAAACGGCTATCAGGGAGATCAGGTAAAATACCCACTCTGGAATCTTGTGAATATAAACCTACTTTTCTTAAAAGAATTTGTGCAAACTCTTTCATGTTGCAACAAGTAGAAAAAGGCTAATTTTATTCATTTCAGAAATAAAAAGGTTGTATTTTTCATTTTAATCTATTTTTTGTCTTTCTTGTCTACCTCTCAAATTAATTTCAAAAAACTAAAAGACTATGTATTTATTCAACCTAGCTTTGTCTGGTGCCCTAGATAAGAGGAGAAAAATGTGAGGTATTCTAGGCTACTACGCAAGCACTTACGCTGCAAGGGGACTATCACAGGTTTATCACTCAAATATAATGATAAAATTCAATTGTGAAGAGAAAAACTTTATTGAAGTTTTGGCAGAGAAAGTTCACAAGAAAATGAATGTAGGTAATGAAACTCAGTTACTAATGATGAGTACATACCAATCTATAAAAATGGATGTATATACAGATACATATAGAAGGACATAAGATATATACATCTATATATTTATTTGAAGACTTTTTAGAAAAATAGTATTTAGGTTACTTTTGCTAACCTAATGATGCATCTCATCTGGATTTACTAGACTTTAAATACATACTCTCTAGTACAGTATTCCTACGCCATTTTTTTCATCTTTTCATTTTCTAATTTCCATCCCTTCCAGGTGGAAATCACTTCAGTAAAACAGATAATTGCTTCTGCTTTGCAATGTCAAACAGTTTGCCTCAGGTTATGGCAGTGTCTAAAATTAAGATGGCAAAAAAAAGTTCTCTCATTATCTTTCTCCCTTTCAAGCATCCTTTCATCTCATCCTCTTCAATGGTGTCCAAAGTCATACTTTCCCCATTGTTTATTCTTTTCTACTGTTTTCTTGCATTTAGTTACAATTTTACTTCTTGTTTTCCCCACAATCCTTCACCTTCAGCCTCAGTTTTGAATGTCAAAATTTTGCAATGGCTGAAGAGGAAACCTAGAATATGTTGCAATCCAATTGCTCAGTCCACGGCATTTTCAATACCAGTCATAAATCTTTTTCTCTTTCTATTTTCTCTTCACAAAAAGCCACTGTGGTAAAAATTCTTCTACACCTCAAAACAGAAAAACAAAGAACTGTTTTGAGACTACTAAATATACATACTGTATTCTTGAAATCTCAAAAAGTCTTAAGATAAAACTATCACTCATTCCCATATCCATATTTTCCATAGTCTTGCCTTAACTCATCTCTTGGCAAAGAAGTTCTAAAACTGTGTCCTGCTTATTAAAAAGACAAAGCACAGACTGACAAATGGGAGAGAATGACAACTTACAGTGGCTCCTGCTGCTGGGCTATCAAATTTTGAAAGCATCAGTGAAGCAACCAATCCTTATGAGTCTCCTTTCATTGTTACCGTAAAATTATGCTTGTATGTTGGATGGACTGAGGAACATTTTTCAGCTTTCTGTTCAAGGTGAACTCTCTTCTAGACTCATGTGTAAATTTTAGGACCCTTCAGCTGGATAGCACTGAATGACTGGGATCTTTTGCTGAATATGTATGATTTTTTTTTTCAGTTTGATCTAAAAACTAGATTTTAAAACCCAAACACAGACACTATGTATGAGCAGATCCATATATAGATTCATATTTGTGAATTGTAGCAATGTTTAATGCAAACAATTAAATAAACAAAAGTTATCCAATACAACTGTTTAACAGGTTGCCTAAATACATGCTTTCCCTTCCCTCATCCTTTTTCCCAGATGAGCACTATTATTCTTTGTTTTGACATTACCTGTGAAGATTGAGTTTTTGGTTCAGTCAGAATGCCCTTACACAAGCAAAATTCTAAATGTTTTCTGTAAAAGCTGAAGAGAGGCCAAGCCTCCTGGAATGGGCTCATGAGACTTTTTTAATTTTTATGTTTGACAAATCCACAAGCATTTTGTTTGTAGCAGTTCGGTTAACCCAAAATATTATTTGTGTAAAAATATTGCTACTAGAATAAATCACAATTTACAACTGCTTTAACTATTTGATTACTTGAAATAGACATTAATGAAACATTATTATATCATGGTATTATATTTTAATTTTGTACTCTCCTGGCACATTTACAGAGCAGAACTCAGCTCATACAACTGTCATTCAATATCATTTAAATGTATTATCCAGCTCTTAAAAAAATAAATAGCTGAAATAGTTGGATGAGCATCATAGCACTTTCTTACTACATTCTGCAAAGGGATTTCTTTAAGTAAAAGAGAAACAATATCCAAGAGTTTTCATTTTTTTTGCAATTAATAAAGTCATAAATTCAGATAAATGTAACTGACAAAGGCATTCAACTTGAATTTATAATTCTACCTATTTGTAGATTACCAGTCAGATTTAACTGATATATGAAGAAATAGTGCTTATGATATCTAACGTTAAGCTTAGTTAATAATTACTCAAGTACTCTAATATAACTGAGAAGTAAATCAATTTTAAAATGCAATGACAGTGCAGTAAAACTCTCAACCTAACATATACATGTATTATTTTGATTTTCTTTAGTATGGTTTTTCCTTGATGATTTGACTTACAATATTTGAAAAAAATGCTTCATTCTTCAGTTTACATAGATGTCACTGTATTTAATTTACTATTTACACTAAACAGAGGTAATGAGGCAATGAAACATTTATGTTTCAGTATGCTTTCTGATTAGCCAAAAAAGTTTGATGAGTCATTTCAAAGCAATTTTTTCAAAGTACTGGAAGCAATTACATTACATTGTAAATTATTAACCTGTAGTTGTTTTCCTAAAAATAAAAATGTATTAAATATTTATTTATATAGTGTATATTTAGTCTATATTTACAGGCATGCATATACTGTGTACACTTAGTGTATATTTATGCACTGTATTTATATAGTCTATACAGTCTATAATTATATATGTATATAAAGCGTATACTTAGAACTGGTGAATAACTTGTAAGCATTGACTCATCAAATAAATGTAGTTACCAGAAACACCAGTAAAAGACTAGTTTCTAGTGATTTACACAGCATCATATAGGAACATACAGGATCATATAGGACCAACGTCAGAGGGACAGATAGAATTTAGTTTCAGATGCAGTAATCTCTGATCTGAGTTACTGTGTTTGGCATCATGGAAGCTCTAAATGGTTGAATGAAAAAGGCTGGTTTGGTTCCTCCAGTTTGGGGTATAAGAATGTTCAAAACAGACATAATTTTAGGAGGTTGCTATAGAACATGTGTTGCTGATTTTTTTTTTCTTTTAAACAATATAGCACATGGCCCGACTTTGTTGATCTGTCATGTAAAGGTAGATGTTACATGTTTTCACTTGCTTCAAAACATTTCAGAGGTCTGCTCAACCAGATAGGCAAAACAGTTTTTTCAAAAACTTGTGGCATCTAACATAAGAGGGATTATAGGACAGCTGAGAACAGAAGAGGAAGCAAAGGAAAGGGCGCAAATGTTGAGCCAGTACATGCACAGGAAGCTCTTCTATCTAATGTAACCGAGTACCTTTTATTTGCAACTCTATTGTGTTGCAAAGAGAAGGAAATAAAATTCAGCAATAGTTTTAAGCCCTGTCATTTAAGGAGGCTAGGTTAATAGGATCAAAATACATTTCCTGAACTTATGAACTCTTCCTTACTTCCAAACAAAGTCTGGCTATGTGAGAAGTCTGTTACAGTCATGGATTATTGCTTAAATTCTCTCATAAAATCTGTCTTTACTCTCCTTTTCCCAATGAGATGATACTCACATTCTACATTCTTGAACCTCAGCTGTTCTACATGAACATAGATCAGGATCTATGTGAGGAAAATCATCTAGATTTGAACTGCAACAGTGAGAACTAATAGCAAAAAGTACATAGAAATAAACTTTAGCTATTCTTTTAAGAATTCAGGGGACAGAGGGTGAGTATTCCCTAACTCAAGGCAAAGCAATAAAGAAACAAATTAGCAACCACAGTAGCCGGGGGAACAATAAATACATCCAGTAAATCAGACACAGTGCATATGTGGCTGATAATTTAAGACCATGAAAGGGATTACAAATCTGCAGTAGTGCAGTGAAACACTAAGTTCCGAAGAGATTTAGTGCAAGCAACACAAGGTAGCTTTAACAGTTGACAAAAGATGACAAAGAAAAAGCACAAATATTGCCACAGATTTCGTAATACTAAAAGACATAAGGCCATACCAAATCTAAACATGTAGACATTGCATCACTCTTAGCATTGGCTTAATCTCTACCCTTTCAAGCAGTAGTTTGGCTGGCCGATAGAAAAGAATTTCATTAAGGACAGGCTATCTCAAAAAAAGAAAAAGCTTTAAAGTAAGCTTTGACAATTTGAAAAAATCAATTCATGTGCCTAGATTCATACTTTAAAGAAATACAAATCCCTAACCTAATCTATTACAAAGTAGGATAAGAAATAAATCAAGTGTTTTTGATGGTCTCCTGAACTACTTTAATGCTGATCTCTGTTGAAGAGTTGGATTATTATCGAAATGTGAATCTCACACAGATTAATATTTTATACTTCTAGAAGTAGCGTCTCAGGCTAGGACTGAGACAAATGGCCTAGAAATAAAATCATAAGATGTCCTAAAAAGTATTCGCTATTGCTAACCTGGTTTCATTAACTACTGCCCTTTTTCCATTAAAATTACAAATCTGAAAGACCACGGTTTTCCATTCCATCATGGGAAAAAAGAAAAAAAAATGGAAACAATAATTAAAACTAATTTGGTAAATCAAGTAATGGCAGCAAACACACACAGTTCTGACATTTGTCACAGATAATAATGATTTGATAAATATTTACCAAATAACATTTCACAAAAAGTTTGTTGATGAAAGGGCACATATATTTTCCATCAAGAGTTCCCATAATATTGAGTGAATTTTCTTAAAAGTTTCAAATTACAATTTTCCAAGTTCCAAAACATTCTCTTACCTACCTAATCTTTGTCAATGAAAACAAACAAGAAAACCAACCTCCCAGACTTTAACACATTGGCAATAAAGCTTTGTAAGAACAAAGTTATTTAAATGGCATTATCTGCTATTTGTCTTATTCTATATTGCCATTTTTTCCCCACTGAGTGCTAATAAGTGCTTGCTGTTTAAGAGGTTTACATTTAACATCTGTCACTTGTATCCAGAAGTAGTACCTACCGGGAACTGTCAAATACATTGTTATTCTCCTCTGTAGCACCAGCAAATCTGTCTCACATCATTTACATACAGATAGTTATAGGCATTCATCATTTCATTATGCTGACTGCCTCACTATTCTAATGTATAATGTCTCTTTAATGAGCTTCAAAAAATACAATATTCCTTGATTTATGACTGCTTAACTGAAAAATTATACAGATTGACAAAACCTCATCATAAAGCATTTTTTGTGTTCCCAGTACCTTGCACTTTAAATTTAACAACGACTCTTGAGTTAATCTCATGATTTGTTTCTTTGACAAAAGAAATTATCGAATTTTAACAGACGACTTCACAGTCACTGCTGTTTTAATAAATATGCTTTCACTTCAATGAGAGAGCAGTACAGAATTTGACAAATCAAAATCGATCAGTTTTTGTCAAAGAAATAAATGTATTGGACAATCTGTTTCAATATTATCATATGTCAATTACTGTATACTTCCTAACTTACCATGTGGAATACTGCTGTACCAGTCATGCACAAGTGACTCATAAATGAGCCAATTTACATGTTCAAGTAAATTGAACTATGCTTTATTCTACGAACTTCAATTATTTCATATACAAATGGTTACCACTGAAAAACAGCTCTGCCATTAAAAGCATGCTGAAGTATTACAAACGTACCTAAAACACCAAACAGAAAGCTGAGAACAAGAGGCAAACACTTCATTCACTTGACTGCACTCAGGCATTATATGGAGTTCAGTTCCTCCAGCTACATCTCCATGCGTTTATAAATAATACCAGCATTCCGCTAGGGGCATTGGGTTTTGATTAACCAAGCTGAAAAGGTTTGCAAACAGTGCTCATCATAGCCATTGGAAGCAAGAATTTTCACTAAGCATGAGAAAACATATTCATACTTTGTTTCTGACAAATTTACGACTTGTAGTTGAATGCTTTTAGTATGTAAGAAAATATTAAGCTCTGTCTGAAGTTTCTCCCATAACACAGATAACTATAACTTTTTACTCCCCTGTCCAATACAGTTTGAACTTACACTATAGACAGTCAGCACACGACTCCCTCTCCTCCGTTCAGCCATTCATTTCCACATGAGTTTTAGAAACATAGTATTGACACCTTTCACTCTTTCAAAACGCCACCCCTTCCAGAAGGTTCAAATGTAACGAGTGCAGATATAAACAAATGAGCACTAATAACCTTACACTGCCTGCTCTCATAAGCATCACTTCCTATTTCCAAATCATGAAGCCAGGCTAAAGACTATCCATTCAATGCAGTAGAAATGTACAGATATTTAAGCAACAGATGGCAAGCTACAACCCCTAGATCCCTGCAAAAAGTCAACTTTAAGCAAAAAATCATACAAAACAACTTACGATACTACTGCACATTTAACAGCCTTTTCAGTAGATGCAGATATATTATGATATGACAGAAAATAAAGTGCAGAAATTACACTGGTATGTTTGACCCTGACAGTGTTAAATGCTCAACAAAATAAAAATTCTCATTTTGTAATTTTGGACCCATATTTTAGTTCCTTTGCACTGAATATTCCAGCTAACATCAACGTCTGAATTTCAATAATTTCAAGGACTCAAACTTCTAAAGAATATAGGTATATTATCCCCTAATCAACACACTGTATTTTTATCATCTAGGAGAATTTGCATGTCTACACATTTCAACCATATAAAGTGACAGCCTATCAAATAAGCCAGTACAATATTATCTTTTTTTTTTCCAGTTAATAAATCACAATACCTGCATGGTGTTATTTTGTATGTGAAATTTGTAACTCTGAATCCAGAAAACTAGTATGCCAACCCAAATACCTGTTACAAATAACTGAAGACCCAAATTTATACACCTGGATACTTTGTGAATTCAAAATATCTCAAAATATCCACTCATTCCCATAGCAATAAGGAGGTTTATATCTCAGCTTGTAGTTGTGTGATAAAATCCAATTTAAAAAAATATTCAATATTGACTAATCACAACAGAATCTTAGACTGTCATTCTGACCATCTCAGAATTATCTTTCTGTATCCCTTGATATTAACTGTGAGGCACATAACCAGGAGTAACCATGGACAAGAAATGTATGCTATGTCTGCTAGTGTTGATGTTGCAAAGCTGTGCTATTTAATAATACTAATTTAAAAGCTGGAAGAGATTATGATTGGTTGTTAGTCTTAGTGTCATAGAGATAAGGTGGTAAGAACAAAGTAAATACAGCTGCCCCTATAGCCCCTTCATATTGCAACTCTATTTCTTGCTCTTCTTGCCTTGTAACTTCATTGTTACGTCTCCTATAGTGTACGGAGTTACCGCTTCTGAAAACTGTTAAAAGAGTCTGTGACTCTTGGTTTTCCTTTCTCAATCTGAATTTCAGAAAAGACAGTGGAGGAACATCTGTCAGAAGATGCTTTAAGCCTTTGCATTGTTCTTTTTTATGTGCGCACATAAATATATGGCAGTGTTTCTCTGGTAGAATACTAAATTAGCGATTTTCCTTGTAGAGTACTGAATTACCCAGGAACCCAACAAAATCTTATACAATGTGTTTCACACTGATTGAGCTTACTTACAGGAAGGTGGTGCTGTAAGTGTGTTCAATACTTCAATCAGTGTAGTCTGCACATCGGAAGAAAATCCAGAGTGTGTTCTGTTCCTGTGACTAATTTTCTGTCTTTCTGTAGATACACCTAGGAAATAAACAGTACAGAGTAAGTACAAATAAATATAGAAAATAACATAAACCAAATTATTAGAAATAAAAAAATAAGAATACAGTGAGCAATAATTTACTGCAAAGTCCATACCATTATTCATCAATATGCAATTACCACATTATAGAAGACAAAAGTTTAAATTTTGTCTTTGTTTAATCCTGTAGTACCCAAGTGATTCCAGAGTTCTTCAATCCCAAAGCTGGCAAGTAGACTCAAACAGCTGTTATCATTACACCTAAACAGCCATCTGGTGGCCTGAGAGGAAAAACATAATGACCACAGAGGGAACTGGTCCAGCCTTCCACAACAGCACAACCAGGTTTCCATTCAGCATGTAAAACAACTGTAGCATATAGAATACATAAAATAAATAGTCATGTTTATTTTAACAGTAGAGTTAATTCATAGCTTTTATTCCGTCTTTCAGCAGAAACAGAAGCAGCAGCTTCTATTCCTTCTCCTTGTTCCTGTTTACATACTCGGCAGAATTCTACAGAAAGTGATTTAAGAAGCGATAGGAAAAAAGTCATAAAGAGGGCCTGTTTACATGTCTTGGTATTTCTTATAGGAAGCAGGGTTCAGCTGTATCTTGCTTCACATCTAAACCAGTACTGACAAGTGCCAGTTCAATCTCTCTTTAAATAGCTGAAGTCAAAGCTAGACTATCCTCCAGATAAAAAGTCTACCCCAGGGAGTTAGCCATTCTTACTTTTCAAAGACCTTTTTCTTATCTCTTGCACCTAGGCTTTGTTGCAAATTAAACCCTGCTACTTCTTGTCATATCTAAACCAGAGATAGTAAACAGTTTATGCTGATCTCCTTTCACAACAATTTTATATATACCTATCCTCATTCTTCTCATTTCCTAGGTGAAATAAACCTGGTTCCAAGTCTTCTTTCAATGCCTTTAATAATTTCATGAACTATCAATAACTAGGTACATTGTATTGTTTGTCCTTTTTGAAAACTTAAGACAACTTGAGCCTACAAGTTGTTTCACTGGATGCTTACATTACGTTCCTAAACATCTGTGGAGAAAGAGCTCTAGTGGATCTTGTTTTAGCAGTTTCAGATATTCTATCCTTTGTGCCTTTGCCACAGACTATCAACCCAGTAAACGGGTAGGCAGAAATTAGTATGCTATGCGTCAAATTCGTAAAGGGTGGTAGAGGCATGAAATGTTTTCAGATTTGCCAAAGGAGGTCTGCCAGGCATTTTAATGCTTCTTGAGCTCTGCTACTGCTGATGTGAAAGGAGGGCAAACACTTGTGTAAGAAAGCAAAAAGTCTGGAACCAGCTACACATGTAACAGTATGGCATGGTGAATATACTGTCCCCATACTCTATCCTGAAGCATTAGAGGGGATTCCCCATCTTGTATTTGTGCAGTTAATTACTCCTACTTAGTGCCTGTGCTTGTTCTTACTGAACTGTATGTCTATTATTTTCTATTGTTTCTGGAATTTATTGTGATTATTTTGAACTTGAGTCCTGTCTTCTAATATGACTGCAGCAAGAGTAGCATCTACTCTATTATCAAAACTACCAGCAAAGTTATAGAATAACCTTAGACCCAGTACAGACTCTTATGGAATTGCACTCCTCCCCACCACTCCTGGTTACTGGGAAAAAGAGTAACTGTGAATAAATAAAAAACTTTTTTTTTCCCCAAAAGCTTGTATACTAACTTTAAACCAGTCTTATCTAGACCACAGTTCCCTAGCTTGCTTAAGAGAATACCATGTGAGATTATCAAAACTGCAGTCTACTAAATTCAAGTTATATCATATCTCTTTTACCCCTTAAGGCTCGCTGCGATATTTTTTAAAGAGATAGGGTAGGGCTGACTTGTTCCCTACAAATCTATGCTAGCTGTTCATTCTCATCATCTCATAGATGCTTAGAAAGAACAGTTTGATAATTTAAGAACCCTCATGGAAATTTAGTTAAGAGAACTATCTACAATTCTTGGGATATTTCTTTGGGTCTTACTGTCAACCCCTTTCTGAGCTTTGAAACAGCTTGAAATTTCACCACATGTAACTTCTCAAATATGTTGTTACTATACATCATGTAAAAATTTTTTTTTTCCATGCATGCGTATCTTCTGGCTTTATAAATCATACAGACAACAGTATCTGCACAAAATCAAGACCTGAACAAAGTTCTTTGTTTCTAGTTGAGATAGCCTAGCAGTTAGATAATTTGTACTGATTTTTCTAAGAGAAGGCATGACTTCATGTGCAATTAGTTTA
The DNA here is from genome assembly GCF_965638725.1 of Aptenodytes patagonicus. Taxonomy (NCBI): domain Eukaryota; kingdom Metazoa; phylum Chordata; class Aves; order Sphenisciformes; family Spheniscidae; genus Aptenodytes; species Aptenodytes patagonicus. The sequence goes on from NC_134952.1 coordinate 39,516,538, forward strand.
ATAGCTAAAATCATTGCATTCTAACGTATTGCTCATTCTAGATTCCAATACTGGCTCCTGAATTTTCTATGGCTTTCTATACACTACTTACCTCATGCAAAGAGGCTAACAGAACATGAGACAGGTAATTAACTGTTTATGTTTCATTTTTAAGTTTTTATGCAATTGCACATGGATTTGCCCCACCATTTCCTTTGATCTTTCAGTTAAGATTTCTTTTGAGTAACAGTATCTTTAGGTGTTTAGCTTGCAGTAATTTTCATGCACAGAATGGGTTTTCCTATTCTTTCAGTGTGTTTAAAAAAGCAAAATGCTGTCTGTTATGTTTTTAAATACAATTGATTTTCAAAATGGATGCTCCTGTTTTGGGACATCTACATTACACTACTGTGTCAATCTCTTTAAACAGAGAGGTGTATTCATCAGATTACTGTATTTTACTTAAACGAAAGAACACAGAAGACAAAAACAGATGAACCTAAGACCACTCGGAGCAAGTGTCCCATTTCCCCAGGTTCAGCTGTACCAGCTCACAGGGGAGATTGAGGCAGGTCTCAGTTAACCATGTGTGTACACAAGTGTGCGCAAAGACGTTCCTGACATAGCCTATCCCTCACTTGATTCTCTTAGCAAACTGAGCTTAATAGTGAGTATCATGTTGCTTGGTGTTCCTTTACCCTGTCACAGAAACTGGTGAAAAACGTAGGCATTGATCTGGCTACCTCTCGTATAAATTAATGAACTACATGTTCATAGCAACAAATGATTTTATACGCCTTTGTCACCTGCATTTTTTCAGCTTCTCTGCTACTCTAGCTCAGTTTTGCCCTTCTTTTTGCTTCTCAACATTTGATCCTCTCTGGTCTAGCAGCTTCATTTGCTTAATATTGGGATGGAAATTAGGGACTACAACTTTCCACAAACCTCAATATGTACCGTATACTTCTACTGTGGCATTATGAGCAAAATTATAGTTCACTGCACAAGGAAAGTTTAATGCAAAGTAAGTCTAAAATAAATGCACTTAAGTCCATCTTCTCCCTGCCCCGCACACAGCCTTCTGCTTAAACAAGGCCTTGGGATAGTAGTCTCTTTGGCATATAAAAACAATGAGAAATATCACCTATCCCTAGCGAGAAGACTACGTTAACATCTGTTATCTCATTTTTAGTACTAGATTAATTTCTTTTTTTTTTTAAGACTTTCTTTGGCTTCTCTACTCTTTAATACCCCACTCTTAACATATAAAATGACCCTAAGTGGTAATTCTACTACATCCATGATAATAGCATCCCAGATAAGGAATACCTATCAAAATAGTGTCAGAAAATCATCTGTTCATTCCAGTCTTTTTCGCTTTATTTTTCTTATCTTCCAGCAGCACATGCCTGGGCTTCTACCCAACATCCCTCACAAAGCTCACAGATAAACAAAATAAAATAAAATAAATAAATGAGAACTAAAAAAAAAAAATACCCACAAAAAACCACCCAAAAAACCCCCACCCTTTTCCAAGGCTGGGCTTTTTAAAATTCTCCTTTAGTTCTCTTTCCATGATAAAATGGTAACCTGCCTAGAAACCTTTACCATTTCCTAAAACCCTTCCAGTGAAAAAGCTGAAGACTCACCTCCCACATCAGCTAAGTTTTGCTCCATGGACCCCCTCAGCCTGGCTACTCTTCCTACCGACAGCGGCAGCTGGCTCCACACAGGCCCTCATAAACTTCTCCCTCCTTGTGCACAATTTATGCCTAACCACAGGCTGCCTCTCTTAAACTATGCAGTTTAAGGCTGAAAAAAAGGTCTTTAAAGGATGAACAGTTCCAGGGCCTACAAAATACTTCCGAAAACATCCCTACTTCTTGACAGCCCTACATCTCAGCAAGAAAAAAAAAAAAATGAAGTGCGCAAACAGCAGTCGATACTCCCTGCCTCAGCAGCACTCACTGTGTGACAACTAACTCTGCGCGCAAGGCAACCAGGCCAAGACTTCTTCACACGACTCGCAGGGCCGCCGCATCCTCCTCTCACCCCGCCGCCAGCGGGAGGGTGGCCGCCACGTGCTGGGAGGGAGGCAGCGGCTGCGCTAGCGCTCGGGGCTGCCCGCCGCCCCCGGCCGCCCCCTGCTATTTTGGCGGGCTCCTGGTCCCGCCAGAAGCGGCGGGGCCGGGGTCGCCGCCGGGGCCGCTGCTGCTGAGGGGCCGCTGCCAGCGCCGCGCGGCCGTTAGCGCGGCAGTTGGCGGGTGAGACAGGGCAGGGCAGGTCGGCTCTGCGCCTGCACCTACCTGAGAGCGGCTGCAGATCCGGCCGCGGGCGCGGAAGGGTCAGGCACTCAGGCAGCGGCCGGCAGGAGCGTGGGAGTGGGGCGGCGGCGCCCGGTGGGGCTGCCTAAAGCTGCACACCGACGGCAAGGAAGCGGCTACGGGGAGGCTGTCGCCACTGCTCTGCGGGGCAGGGGGCCTAGTGACAACCGATGGGCAAAAAGCTGAGGTACTCCATGTCTTTTTTCCCCTCGGTTTTCACTGGTAAGGCTTCTCCTCAAGCTTCCCGGGTCCCTGAGCCTACTAAGAGAGTCTGTCGGCATGAAGCAGCACCCACAAGAGAGGAAGAAGGAGTGGATCACTTAACCTACTTGGACGTACACAAGTCCATGCGCCCAGGTGGGAGGCATCCCCAGAGGTGTTCATGGAGCTGGCAGATGTCACTGCGAGGCTGTCCTTTTTGAAATGTTTGTGATGACTTGAAGGCAGCTGCTGTCACTCCTCTTCAAGAGAAGCAGAAAGCAGAATCCAGGGAACTACAGGCCGGTCAGCCTTAACTCAGTCCCTAGAAAGGTTGTGAACCAGATCTTAGAAGCCATTTCTTGCCCGAGCAGCAAGCAGAGGCAGATCATGCCTGACTAACCTCATTGCTTTCTGTGGTGGGGTGACTGGCACCTGTGGACGTGGGAAAGGCAGTGGCTGTTGTGCATCTTCATTTTAGCAAGGCCTTTGACACAGCCTCCCATAGTCTCCTTATCACCAAACTGGTGAGAAACAGGCTGGACAAGTGGATTAAAAGGTGGATGGAAAATTGGCTAGACTGCTGAGGCTCAAAGAGTTGTGATCAGTGGTGCAAAGTCCAGCTGGCAGCCAGTAGTTTAATGTCTTCATTAACAACCTGGATGACAGAGAGCACTCTTGGCAAGCCTGCAGATGACACTGAATTGGAGGCAGTCAGTACACTGGATGGCAGGGCTGCTAGTTACAGGAACCTGAACAGGCCAGAGAAATGGGCTGACCAGAAGCTCATAGAGTGCCACAAGAGCAAGCCCAAGGCCCTGCGTCTGGGATGGAAACACCCCATGCAGCAAGGGGGGGGGGAGCTGGCTGGGTGCCAACTGTCTGGCAAGCAGCTCTGCAAAGAAGGCCCTGGGGGTCTGGTGGACAAGTTGAATGTGAGCCAGCAGTTGTGCCCATGCAGCGTAGACCAACTGCATCCTGGTATGTATTACTAAGACTGTAGGCAGCATATCCAGAAAAGTGATCCTTCCCCTCTGCTTGGCACTTGTAAGACCACATCTGGAGTACTATGCCCGGTTTTGGGCTCCCTAGTACATGAAGGATATCAACATACTGAGTGACTCCAGCAGAAGGCCAACAAGAGGGTCAGGGGACTGGAAAGCATGGTGTGTACACCATGCATACATTTAAAATGTATGATAAATAGCCATACATTTAAAATGTATGATAAATAGCCATATGCATAACATTTATTATGTTTCCATTTGTGTCTGTTACCTCTTGCCTTATCACTGTGCACCTCTGATAGGAGTCTGGCATCATCTTCTCTGTATCTTCCGATGAAGCAGTTGTACATAGCAATAAGGTCTCCCCTTACCTTTCTCTTCTCCAAGCTGAACAGCCCCAGTTCTCTCAGCCTCTCCTGAGGCTTCCTCTCAATGGAAACATGAGAAATTTCAATTAGATACTTGGCGGGGGGGGGGGGGGGGGGAGGCAGAATTAGCATGATGGTGGTTAAATTTGGCAACAGGTTGCCCAGAGAGGTGCTGGAATCCATTCTGGGGATGTTCAAGACTCCACTTGACACAGCCATGACCATCCTGATGACATTATACCTGTTTTGAGTAGGATGTTGGACTAGATGGCCTCTGGATGTCCTTTCTGACCTAAATAATAATTCTGTGATAAAATCTAATATTATAGTGAGTATTTATTGAGAAACTTTTTGAAAATTTGAAAAATGTTAAAAAATAAATTATATAACACTATACCATTTGCATATGGCTATTTATCATACATTTTAAATATATGCAAAGGTAAATTCCTTTTCAGATAAGTTGCTATCTGAAATGGACACATGCAGGGTATGGATGAATCGTGTTTTGCAAAAAGCAGATGCAAAGTATAAGAAACTTTGTGTCATTTAAAGTTTGAGAATGGTTGCTATATATTGCCTAGCACAATGCTAAAAAAAATTTGCTTAGATTTCTTAGAAATATCTACTTTGATGGTTTCTCACAATTTTTTCAATTATTTTCCATGCAAATAATTAAGGCAACCTTCAGGTGCATTTCATTTGGTTATGGATATATCATTTACAGTATAAGTAACACATTTTCAGAGTTTTATATAAATCAGATTATCACATTTATTGTTGCTATCGTTTTTTGCCTTTTAAAATACGGAAGATATGATTTCATTTTCTACAAGTATAAATACAGCTTTCTTGTACAGTGTGTTATAGAAAACATGGCCTCTGTAGAAAAATTATGTCCAATTACTATCTTAAAAATATGAAGCTCATTTCCAGTAAGAACTGAGAAAATGACTGTGAAGAATGAAACTGCAAAAAATTGTCATCTTAAGATGAAAAGTAGTGTGTAAGCTTGCTGTTTGAAAATATCAAACTATTTATGAAGAATCTAATCATATGTCTTTATCGCTGCATAACTAAATGTCACACTTTCTGAAAATGTGGCTTTGATAGCAAGAAGGTTTAAAAACTTGACTCTGAAATTGCCAAAAGGAAGAAATAAATTGCACCAGATTTGATATTTATTAATATGTTATATGTGGTCTGCGGAAGCCTACATACCTCACGCTTGGATACTATGAAAATATTATATAGATAATTCTTTAAACAGTATGTACATTGTAAGTTGTTATGAAGCCATAAAGCGTTCATGATGCAATTCATGCTGCCTAGGAAGGGAGAGTTAGTTAGAGCAATAGCAATTTAATCAGTGTCTTCTTATAACCATGGTATGAGAAAAGAACGTGTGAAAAAGGCTTGCTACCCAACACCCAGAGAAGTTTGAACAATACTTACTTGTAAACACTTAGAGCTTAATAAAGCTAAAAACATTTCTCTAAATTAATTCTTCTTTTATGAAAAAAGGAGGAACGTTTCTAGCCATTTTTTTCTCTTGTAAACTGTAGTTTTCTAATAAAAATCCAGATATGACTGAATGAACCCACAATAGTCCGTCTACTGTGGACAACGTATTTCAAGTACAGTTCTCTCAGCTGGCTTTTAGCTACTGAACGTATAAGGTGTATTAAAATTAAATGAAATGAAATTTTTTAAAAGTTCTTGATTATTGGAAGTTGCAAAGAAGAACACAGAAAACAGCAACTTAAAATACACCTGAATCCAATAGCACCGTCAGGTTATGAAATAAGACTTTGCTTTAATCTAACTTTAAAATTTGGTCTGATTTTTACCATGTGTAGTCTTTAATATTCAAGAAATTTCAAGGAGCTCTGGCAGAAGGAGAAAATATGCCTTAATATATAGGAAAAAAGTAGCACTGCAAATGAGTATAACAAAGGATTTATTTTTTTAGGTACAAATGTCTATAGAAAGCTGCTAAATGTGTAGCTTTCATGTTTTAATGTTCATTATATTGTGTCAACTGAATGTGATTTACACTTTCAATATACTTATTATATCTGAACTGTGCAACCACTTTAATACAGTAACACTGTGTTTCGCTAACTTTTCTTTTCCTCTAAAGATTTTTGGGTGAATTAATTATAGCCAAGATACCAAATATAAACACCCTGATCTCACTAGAGCTACAATTATTTTATCTTTATTATCCAAGACCTTTACATACGAGCAACAGCACATCATGATTTAGTCCACCGAGAGTGACAGGCCACTATTTATGATTTGACAGGATGTCACTGTAGGAGGTATGCTGACTATTTAATGTCTCTAGAAAGTCTCTTATGGCCTTCACTAACTCATAAAATTAACTTTCATTGTCCTCTTGCATGAGTACTGATGACAAAATGTAATCTTATTACAAGAGAGAAAATGTCTAATGGTAGTTTCTTTAGTAAAACATTTTTCTTCAGAGATTTAATTTATAAAGTTTCATCTTGCATGAATTATATTCAGTGCTTCAAAGCACATAGTAACCTTTCAGTATTTCAATGGTCCTCTTTTGGTGTACTGTACAAACCCTCAGAAGTGACATATCGTCAAACTGTCAAGAATCTACTTGATGCATGTCAAAGCCTTGCTATTCAGAACTAGTGAACCCAGACACCTGAACAGTAAAAAAACAGTGAATTTTTACTCTGTACCTTCACTATATGTCATCCATGTATGACTACCTCAGCAAAGTAGTAACAGTTCTTGGCAAACAGCATTCATCTGGGCTGAAAAGCTGTCAGCAGCAATATGGTAGATGTCAATTAGAATAAAGTATGAGATGCAAACACATTTGCCAATTACATGCATTAGACCTCATAATGACTGATGTCACAAATGTAGTTTGGTGATAAATTACCTTAAGGACAGTAATTACATTTTTCCATCAGTTGAATGTATCCATTTTGAAGTTACAAAACAAGATCCACAGAAAAAGTCTCCCTTTAGACAACAGAAACAACAGGAATGTCATGGGGTGGGGTTGCTTGTTTTTTTTCCAGATAGACTCAGCTTGGACTTCTACGAAAAATAAATATTATTCAATTTTTTTTATTATATACTACTTGCAAAGAAAATAAATGTGTGTGGCATCTTTATAAAACAAGCACAATGACAATTTTTAAAGCCAATTTTGAAGTGTGTTGAAGAGATTATGGCATCTTAGATTGGAGAATAAATAAGTATTCTAGAATAGTGATTACAAAAAGAATTACATGACTCCAAATAAGGAAAAAAGGGACTGGATCATTTAAAATGGGGAGGATGGCATCCAAGATAGTGTAAGAATAAATGAGAAGAGTGACAGAGACAGTGACAGGTGTATACAAAGCTACCTGGCAGTATATCCAGCATTGGCAATTTTTAGATCAAGATGGGGAGTTGGATTCCATGATCGTTATGGATTCCTTCCAGCTTGAGATATTCTATGGTTCTATGATTTAATATTTTCCTAAATGTTCATGTTTAAATGCTAATATCGACACCTTAGTTCAAACAGAACTCAAAAGGATTCTATAGCCTATGTTATCGAGATGATCAGAACTATACTTTTTGGCCTAAATGTATATATATATTTAAAAATAAATAAATAAAAGTACCATGCAATAAAATTATAGAAGGCTGTGAAAAGGTTTCTGTCATGAATATAAGAAGCGTGAAGCTTGAAGTAAGGACAAAACATATGCTGCTCACCCTTCAGCCAACAAAGTTGATACTGTAAGCGATATACTGGTCAAAAGAAAGCAAAACTGTAAGAGTTCAAAAGAACTAATTCCTTCCTTACCATACTGTTTATGAATAAACAGGGTAAGCAACTGATTTTCACACTCAGATCTTCTACCCTTTCATTAATCTGAATACACCCCAAAATTTCAAAAATTACTGGCTTCTACTGGCAACAAAGATCACTCTTGGAGGATGCATGGAAGCACGTAGACAGAATAGGCAAAGTAAGAGATTAGGAGTAGAGCATAGAAAGTAAGCATGAATGGTCATTTGGGTCACTTATCTTCATGGATCTTTCTCATAAATTTTCTTTGGGGATGCCTTTGAAAGGCATTCCCTATTGTGTAGCTGCAGCAAATTAGCCACATCCTCCTTTTACACAGTTTTGGTATATTGAGGATCAGGATTGCTAAGGCTGAAGCAAGAGTTGCTTTCCATAACCATCTTTCTCTCTCACATGCTCACATCCAGACGCGCATACACACGATAGACAGGACAGCAATGGCAATGTCTAGAAATCATACAGAGCAGCAGAGGCATCAAAGGGCAGCAGAGATTACCACTGTTGGAAACACGGTGGGACGCTGCTTACAAAATTACAGGCACTGCTGAGTATAGAGACAGGTATAAAGTCTGAGCCAACAGCACCAGAAGTTAGGTAGGAGCAGTTCACAGGTAGGCAAATGTCATTTGAAGATATGGCAAGGATATTCTGTTAGAACCTTGTTTAAAGCAGACCTTTTCTCTCCAGGCTAAACTGAGAATTAGCCAAGCAGTGAACTCACTGACAGTATTCATTCTTCAGGCTGCTCAGAAACAGGATCCCAGAATCGAGTGCAAACTGGGAGGTAGGTTGGTTGGTATCTGGATCATCAAGTGTGCTAAGACCACATCAAGTGTGCTAATTCCGCTAAGAAAGCGGAATTGTAACTTTTCTACACCAGTTTGCTTTCTGTGGTCCATCAGAGAAGACATACGGCAGGATTTTCTCCTGGCCCTCTGAACTCATAGCTCAGCTGTACTGCATAGATAGCTCATCCTGGTTGACTGCATATCCCTGGTTAAAATTTAATAATAAGATTCAGACAGATCTTGGCTTTATAGAAGTAAAACGCTGATGTAGTCATAATTGATTACGAGGGGTCTGGCTAGCCACAATTCAACCTACGTAAAAAGTAAGTTTTTATAAAAAGAGCTATTGTAAGCTACACAATAGCATTTTAATAAAGGTGCGGTTATGACATGCACAGACAGCTGGTAAATAAGGCCTTTTTAAGGATAATGTGCTGAAGTCATGTAGCTCTTTACAAAGAATTTGTCAAATATGGCAGGATTGTGACCTTTATAATGGGATATATATACACACATGCATACACATATGTACACACCAAACACAGGGTTTTGAGTCTGACAATGATAACCGCTGCCACAATAAGTGAAATCCAGCAGGTACAAAAATCAACTCCCAGAAAAAAAAATGGGGTTAATTATTTCACTAATGAACTGTATCCGTACAGAATGGAAATGACTGCCTTTACAAAACCAACAAAAATAGTAATTAAAAAATATTCCTATACACAAGAAAAAGGGAGTGGATGAAAAATTGAAGTTAGGCCTGAAATTCCTAAATAAGTAGTTAAACACAGATGAAGCAGGGAGTGTGCATGTATTATAATGTATGTATTAACACCATTAGTAATCTATGAATGAGTGTAACCTGAGAATCTAAATTCCCTATATCATGAAAGGGAGAGATGGTGCCTTTAAATAACATTTAAGTTTAGGACACTTAAAATAGGTGCCTCAAGTTTGGATAGTGTGGCTAGACCTCATTGTGCCTTTCTATCTGCTGTTCATTTACTAGCTTATTCTGATCAAACCATTTTAACAGTGGGGAAAGTCTTGCAAATCAGAGCCAATACAATTTTACAGCTGAATCACTAGTGAATTAAAAATACTTAGGTAGTTAAAAAAAGTAACTAGAAATAATTAGAATGAGATTCAGAAAATCAGAGGTAAAAAAGGTTTTATTTATTTATCTTGTTTTAATAGGTGCTAGATCTGTGTTAGTTTTGGAAGCAGAAATAGAGACAAACAAGAATAAATTGGAGGTCACTGTTCAGGAAAAAATAACCAAAATAAACATACTAGGCAAACTTTTGGGATTCATGCATTTGAAAAAAATCCAAATGAAAGAGCAAAGATCGCATAGCGGAGTTAGTGTACATAAAGGAAAAAGCTTAAGTCAATTTTGCAATACTGTAAGGAAATAAACTTTCATAAACAACAAAGTTTCCACAGAGTTTCTGTCTTTATTCCTGTTTTCCCGGACTACGTTACCCCATACAAGACTTGTCCACTTGCGTCCTCTGTCTCCAGCATGACCTTACTGGTATTTAATTTTTAGCTGATGTTCAAACTTAAATCAAGCTTTTCTACATTTGTAAAAGATATCCAGATAGCACTGTGTTTAGGTAAATAGAAAGATGTTACGTTAGCTCTTTTGCTACTTCAGCCTTAATCAATTGAACAGTCTCTGCAGTTTCCTTAGTTCTTTTATATCATTTTAGAATTGGGTGACCAGGAATGCACGTTATTCCATACCTGGAATACATAGTTGATGATATTTTCTATTTATCCATGAGTCAGAACTTTTTATTTGCCTAACTACAACTACCTTAAATATTAAATTACTACTGTCAGAACTCTATTCACAAAGACTATAAGATACCTTCCTAACAGTCAATACTTTTAAAGCCTCTTACGTATCTGAAATTATACTTGTTTTTCCCCCAATTGAATTATTGTCTTTGATTTTTTTTTTTTAATTTCAACTGCCATTTTATCACACATTCACTTGGAATCATCAGATCCTTCTGAAATTCATTTTTCAGTTCTTCTGTATCAACACAAGCTTAATACCAAGTAAATGACAATTACTAAATTGATTTCTAATTTTAATAAATGTAATGTGCAATATATGAATCATAATAACAATTGTTTTCCTAAGTTTTCCTAAACTTTGGTGTAATTTCATTTCTACACTAATATCAAAGTTGTGAATTAAGAAGAAAAATTGATTTCTTTGAGGAAAGTAGTCTCATGAAGGCTGGCAAAATGCCTATTCTCAACTTCTTTTTGGCAGCAATGGCTAGTTTCTGAATCCAACTCATGAAGACATTCTATTCTTTTTAACAAGGAGAAAAGGAGAAAAGAATAACCACCTCCTCATGCTGTGGAAAGACTGTAGAAGTCTTAACATGTCCCTGTGCCTGTTATGTTGATCTCAGCCTGGGAAGAGAACAGCGATTCCCTCTTCAGTTTCCAGTTCCTACCAATTTTATATTCATACATTTTTAATAGGGGTAGGAGGACAGTTCTGCTGCTCACCTTTCCATCTTTGAGAGTAGCTGTAAGGAACCTGATGATGGCTGTTCCCTTGATGGACAAATAAGTCACGCTACTAAAGGGGATTTTCCTAAAAATTGTCCAACTTAGAATGTAATCAAGTCAAGGTTGCTGTCAATGCCAGCTGACATTTCACAGAGTTTAATTCAAATATGTAAGATTTTATGGACCACTACATTAAAACAAGGTAGAATTGTTCAATACTACTGCAGCTGTTGGAGAGCGAAACCCAGGCACATTTTCTTTAAACTTAAAAGGGGTAGTAAGACTAGAGGGGAAGATAGGAGGTAATTGAGTTAGCAGCCCTCCACCATTTGAATAACATAAATAGGTGGGTCAATAGCCACCTGAGTATAAAATCCTTTGTCCCAACCCTATTTAAAATGCAGCACTGATTCATTCAATCACACTTTATCATTCACAACATGAACTTCATGTGAACTGCTTCCCACTGATTTCTCTATTCTGCTTCAAAGAATCCATGAACAATAATCTAACAGATTTTTTTCTAATTATTGTTATATTTCTCCATTGATACTGCTTCTTTTTACTGGTATATGAAAGAAAGTTCTTATTAAAACACAAAACACACAGTTTTGGCCAAGTGCCAAAAGATTTACACTGCTGTGTTTGTATTGACATAACTTCCTTGAGGTCCCTTACATAAACTGAATCTAGAGAATGAAGCAGAGAGAGAATATATCTGATGTTCCCGAGTGATAAATAACACTACTTCAAATGCACATACTACCAAGTTTTATCTATGTTAAAAATTATCAACATAGATAATTTTGGGGAACCAGACCAATTTTGGTGGTTTTTTAGATGACCGTTCGTTCTACATATTTATCTTAATGTTAATAGCTCAGTGTACACATATAAAGCTTTGACAAAACATGATTGAAATGCACCAAACTAAAATTTGTCATTGTGACAAATAAGGAGGGTAATACTGTATCAGTGAGAATGGGAAGGAGACAGCTATTATTTTCCCCAAAAATCTAGAATTCAATTGCTGGGAAAAACCAAACAAACAAAAAAGCCAACACCCCCCTCCCCCCCCCCCCCCCCGATTCATTGTGCTCAGAGTTGAAACTGTGCTGTGATAAGAGGAAAAGATCAGATGATGAAAATCTAAAAGATTCTCATTAGGAGATATTATGGTGAGAAGAGGAAAACTCAAGAAAGGCTGGTTAATGGAATGTGGGTGTCACCTGCACATGCTTTGAACACCCATGTTAGCTCCACAACTGGAAGAAAAATACTCATGTTTAAGTTTACTCATGTTTTAATACTCAAAGTAATCTGTTTAAGCTAATAAAACCTGTTGAGGCTAGATTGCATTATATAGCCAAACTGATGTATCTGTGCAATACTCCATCTGATCATATGACTTCTTGTATCACATAGGGCATTACTAACTCATGGACATTTGACTCTTCTTCTCTTGTGTGCTTTACACATTCTTTAGACTCCAGAGTCACATATACCACAGTATGCAGGTGAGGAAATCCATTTTATAACTCCTTTATCATTCTTTTTCAAAATGCCATTAAGATATAGTCTGCTGATGGCGATAAAAATGAGAAATCTGAAAATGACTGTATGTGTTATGTCTTGAAGCTATACTAAAATTCATTAAAATTATCCAATAAAGTATGGAGTTAATCATTAGTTTCACATGTGATATATTAGTGCAATGCTCTATCATAACAAGAACCTTTGTTCTTTTTATAATCTATCCCTATGAAGTTTTTACATTAGCTGCAAAATTGGTTGTCTCAATGACAGGTAGAGTCTTCTTTAAGGACAGGCAATTTTTGCCATTAAAATATACTTGCCTAATCAGGATTCTGCAGGGAACATACGTACACTGGGCGTATGTGTACGTATAGCCACAAGGAAAGTTTGAGTAAGCACAATCAATCTAAAATTAAAAATAAACATGTGTTGGCAATTAGTGTTTAGACTATGAGAAAATCCCTATCTTTACTCAAGGTATTACATTCTTGCCTAAAATGTTATAATTTGTTCAGTCATAAGCTCACGCTTTTTGTATTAATATGTTGACTTTACATTAATCTGAGGAAGAATACATGAACATAAGTACTGGAAAGAAAACAGAAATCACATTAAAACTGAATTCATCTGCAAGTAACACTGAAATAACTGAGTTCTATACTTTTTTTTCTTTTTATGTTTTCACTGTCTAAGTAAATGTATCCAAGTTCAATTAATTCTACATTAGACAATCAATTGGCTTGTATACAGGAAGTCTGCAAGAACAGCGATTGTGGAAATACTTCAGCAGAAACTGTTTCAGAGTATTCCCTTTTCAAAGGCCAGTTAACTCTGAATACTTTTGGGGGAAAAAAAAAAAAGAGAAAGACTTAGTACCAGAAAACGGAACATTCATTGCCGGGGGAAAACGAAATAGTCCAATAGACCTAAATGGAACAATCTGTATTTATTAACATGGATCCCAAGTGTCCTACCATTAACATCTTAAAGCATGTCATATATTGGTCCACAGAAGTCAGATAGTTGTGATTATTTCCAAATTATGAAATAGCTGTGTGTGTTTTAGGTAGGTAATCTACATGAAAAGCAACACTGAACATTTAATACCATATTATTTTACCAACGGTGATCTCAAGATGGGTTCATTTTTCAAAGAAAGAATAGCAATACTTTTTAAATAGGGATGTTATTTATTATAGAAGTTGAAAACCTAAATGGATTTTATCATAGGCTATGGAAGACAAGCATGTACTTGGCAGCACCCAATAGAGTACTTTTTTAAAAAAAGTAACTTCTTCACCTTATCCTCTTTTACTGGGATAGTGCTTTCCTTTTAAATGATTTAAAATGCTTGTAGTATGACATACAGCTTCACAGCACGCACAGGTCAGAGAAGCCAACATGCTGATTTTGGAATTTCCCCCAAATTGATCATGTCAGTTCAGTATATTTTGTGATAAAAATCATAGACACTGATGCAAAGTCTATTGAAAATTAATGGAGGAGAAGTTTAGACTACTAACACACTTCAAAGGCATCTAAAATAACTGACTAGAGAAATAATACAGATTGTTCTGTTCATTTTCCTGTATTAGAATATGATTAAGAAAGCAACCAGCATATTAGAATGCATGAAGAATGACATGAGAAGAAATCATCATCATGGATACAACCCTCTCTGGAATCTGCTACACATTATTTATCACCTCCACTGAAATACCCCAGAGTTAGAAAAAGTCCAGAAAGGAGAAACTAGAAGTTTAATTATTTAATCTGTAGAACTCGCAGGTAGTTTATAGGCAAAGAATATTCAACAACAAAATTTGACATTAATGTGGATAATAAAAATATCCAGTCTTAAAAGTTTACAAGAGACAACCATGAAGTTCTGAGAACTGGTCTTGGCATCAAAACTACATTTGAGGCAACCTTACACTTTATAGCAATGATACCCAGAAGATATCCAAATAATGCGTACTTGGTATAACTCTCACTTAACACAAAACATAAGCAATCATCACTCCAATCAGGTTATTAAGCATCAAAACCAGAATCAGTTCTTCCTTGTCTTACTCTTTGATAGTATAGAACAATTGATGGGAAAAAGCCGTAAATCTGTAAATTGCAGATTAAGTAAATAATTTCTTTAAAAAAAAAAAAAAGGTAATGTCTAACTAGTCTATTAATCTACATTAATAGAAAAGGTAGGCAGGGACAGATCTATGTTTTTCCAGGACTTATATACCATCTACTAAAATGGATTCTTCTGCTTGTGGACCTGAAATAGCTTTGTCTCTACTCACGTGGTTTCTTAAGTAAATATACTGGAGTTCCCTCTCACCACAATGAGGTTTTCAAATGCAAGAAGTAAGGTTGGTTTTTTTCCCTGTCACTATTCAGCCATGTAAGAGTACTTAAGAACCCGGCACTTAATCACTTGGAACAGAGTTGGGGAGAGAAGGGAATAGCCTCTGATGCTGGCATTATCTGCTCTCTGCACTCATTCTCTCAAGCATCTTGTGACACTTTCCTATGATTTGGGTACCAAAAGGACTCATTGCCAACATATATACACATTTTATACATACAGGTGTACACACACATATTGAAAATTCATATTTATACTTGAAAAATATGAGGACTTTATATCAAAAAAGCCCTCCCTTAATAAATGCTCATTTCCTACCTCCATCTGCTAATAGAGTCATGAAATGAATGCCCCAGAAAACAAGATTTCAGGTGGTTCAGTGTACTTCCTTAGAATGCTAATACTTCTCACAAAGCATTCAAGCTCATTGATACTTAATGCTGTCAAATTACAACTTCCCTCTGCTGAATATAGTCTTCTAAAGGCAAAATATTAACATTTCCCAAAAAAATCCTCTTACTATGCAGGTTTCTCTGTCAAATCACATTACAGCTGCCTTTGTTTTTCTGAAATGTGCAAGTACAACAGATGAGTAGCACACACCTATCTTCCAATCTCTTATCTCACAGAATATCACTTCTCCAAGAAACCAAGGCTCGTTGTGTTTCTGGATAAATTTTTGTGCAGTATACTTAATAAAATGCTGGCAGCATTCTTTTTTGCAGACTGGTTTTGGTCTAATTGCTCTATGATTTCAACAGTCATTTCTTCTCAGTGAGGGATCTTGTATTTTAATCGGGAGTTAAATCATAGAATCATTTAGGTTGGAAAAGACCCTTAAGATCATCGAGTCCAACTGTTAAGCTAACACTAGCAGGCCCACCACTAAACCACTTCCCTAAGCACCATGCCTACACGTCTTTTAAATACCTCCAGGGATGGTGACTCAACCGCTTCCCTGGGCAGCCTGTTCCAGTGCTTGATAACCCTTTTGGTGAAGAAATTTCTCCTAATATCCAATCTAAACACCCTCTGGCGGGGTTGGGAGGGTAAAATGCTTTACACTAAATAAGATTTTGAAGTGAACAAACATAATTGATATAAATACTGAGGCCATACAGAATATTTTCGTGTGAAAAATATAACACCTTTTCTTGTCACTTATTCTAGATTTTAATCCCTTAGTCTTTAGAGTTATCGGTACAGCAAGGCATACAACACAAATCTCTGTCCGTGACTAGTAACCATAGTCGCAGTCCTCTGTGACAATGCCATTAACAGTACCCATGCGAAAATAGGAAAAGCTAATCTGCAAGAGCTATAGAGAAGTGATTACAATTGAATCTTACTCTAACCAATGTAAACACTGATTGCCTAACTACCTTTAAAAAATATTTCCCCCCTGTATTTTCTCCAATTAAAAAGAAAGCAGTGAGACAGAAATAAAGATTCCAAGAAGCTGAATAAAGAACAAAGTTCTATGAAATCCCACAGAGTGAGATAATTTACTTTTTCAGTCCTTAATACTACAAAGATGAGCACTGAAGGAAATATAAAATGGATTTGTTTAAAAACTACTTTAAGGTCCTTTAAGCATTTTTTGTACCATGGCAAATAGCATTACTATAAACTATTTTCTTGAACAGTACAGTGCCCTGAGCTCTCTTCCTCATGATAGCAACCCAGTGTTCAAATTAGTTTCTGCAGGAGAGAAATCTTCAAAACATTGGTCCAAGAAAACCACTACTTAAACACCCTACTTCTAAGTGAAAATAGAATAGACTATTGGGAGGAGCTATAGAAAAAAGCTTCATAGACCAACTCCTTCATGTGAAAAGATAAGTCTAAGTTTTCTTATCAATGTACAGCATGAGCATTAAAAGCTGTACAGTGAATCAATCCATGTAAAGAAAATGGTATAGTCATAGCACAATGAAAATTGCAGACTGAAATTATTTTGTTGATTTAAAACCAAATTAAGCTTCAATGAAATTATATTCTTACTTCATTGTATTTCCAAAATCAGTTGTTCATAATAATAAATTCTTATTGAACATTTATTTAAGAAACACTTGAAGATATTTAATAAGAAGTTGAGGCATGTTTCTTATGTCTTACTTTTTCATCTATATACAATAATTTCCTATTTAGGATCATTTTAATCATCAGCTACATATATGACCTGACTATAACTGCATGAACGTATAGATAAGAAACTTAGATATGTGCTAATGGCTTTCTTCTTAGCAATGCACAACTAAGAGGCCAGACTAATAAGCCAGTAATTTGCTTCATACTTTTAAAAAAAAAAAATTAGTTCAGAGAGAGTACACACATTCATACATGTATTTTATTAGAGAACTTCACTTATATGTAAAATAAATGTAAAACATGAATATTGTATTACCATAGTGACAAAGTATTTTTAAAGAAAAAAATCCAACGTGTCTACTACAAATCTTTCATCTCAAATTCTGAAACATAGAAAATTCTTAGTTACGGTCATAAGTGGCTAAATAGATAGAATCAAATGAAAAATATGTCAGGCAATTATAAAGTGCTGAATGATACCTGTGTGAATTTTATTTCTATGCTGAAAGACAAAAGACCCACACATGGTAAACATTACAATTTTGTGTAATGAAGCTTAACTTTCTATGACAATCATAACCTTTAAAATTGTAACATTAGGAAAATTTACTGTAATTTTTCAAAAGCATTTTAATGACTTCTTAGTCCACATTTTGGTGTATTTATTTTTGTTCCAGCATATTTATTTCTCCTTGACTAAATTACAAAACCTAGAAATCTAAATGTTAAACATTCAAACCTAAATATTACTTTGTGTTAATTTTTATGTTACGTTTATTAATCTAAACATTAAATTAACAGGTCATGTTTACCTGTGTTTCCTATTTACTTGCTGAAGATAGAACAAATTATAAAAGATACCTACATTTAACTGTTTACTCATCAAATAATAGTTAATTGTATACAGTTGCTGTAGATCAATGCACCCGAAATAAAACTACTTCAATCTCTAGGGAAAACATTAAATCTCTAATTGATGTTTGAAACAAGAGAACTGACTGTACTTAATAGCTATTTCATCTATTCTGAAGTCATTTCCTAGGCTTCTACCTTTGAACCTGCAATAAATCTCTCTGCCCTCAGTCCCTCTTTCAGCACCTAAAATAGCCCACATACTTTTGGTCAGACCGATGTTTAGCTAAGAATGGCACCATAAATATCCTGGGAAGAGATCTGATTTGCATTAACAGAGAAAATTAGTTGCTACAAGATTTTGTATTTCTAGTATTAGCAAATCTTTTTGAGAGAGGCAAATTTTTTTTGAGAGTTGCAGGAGATCTTGCAAAATTAAAAAGGAGATCATAAATTGGATGTTCTTTACATCAAAGTGCTTTTGCTTTGACATCATAATCAAGTAGTTTCTAAAAGTATGTGCCACTGTTGGCAGGTTAAGTAGGAAAGAACGTTTTGCACACCAGATGTCTAACTTTTCTGATGAAAGTGTAATGTATGGTTTTGGGAAAAAAGGTACTACCCCATTCTGAGGGATTTTTATATTCTTCAGACTAAAGAAACAACTCAGGAGCCTTTTGAGGAATTTTTTTTTTCTGAAATCCTTACTGATAGGGAGATGAAAATCAGTTTTACAGAGTGCTAAAACTGAGGGTAATCTACAACATTCATATTCCTTACAGTGGTCTGATACCCTTAATTCCTCTCCAGCTTTTTTTTTTCCTTTGGTTTGAGAAGGATGTGGTTGTGTTATCATTGATTTTGATAATCTAAAGTCCAGTAATTTCTAGAGTGATTTTACTTTTCTTTCTTGTCATTGCTTTTTGTATAACCAATAATGATTAAGCTAAGAACAACGGAACTGCTTTTGATGTCACCCAGAAAACAATTCATTATATTAACTTTCTGTGTTTAGAAAGAATTGGTCCCCAAATAAAAGATTTGTTCAAGTTAAGCTACAAGATCAAGTCAGTTGTATATGCTCAGTGTGGAATATTTTGTTTCATGGACATAGTCTTAGTGCTAGTACAGATCTCTCCACATTATTATTGAGACAGCATTCCTACAAAAAAGCAGTTTGGCTGCTTTTAAAAAATTACTTCAGCAAATTCAGTAAATGGCTTTCCTCTATTAAGTAAACAGGGATATAGGAAGACAATCAGTTATACTCAAGGATGTAGGAAATACATTCCACTGTGAATTTGCAATTTTTATTAGTTATTGTGGATAGAACAATTATTTTTTTAGGGTCTGGTCACTAACATGACATAGTGAAATCAATATGAATGTTTCTGTACTGTAGTATACAGTATCAATAGATGATGCAAAGCTACTGGTCATTTATCAATCATGACACTTAATTACCACTTTAAGTATTTAACCAGGCTTCTGATATCAGAAGAATCAGCTCCGTGTAAAGGTTCATGTGCAATGTGTTCTGCAGGCAAGTTCTTTTCACGTGTCCAAAATAAAGTGTGCTGTCCATATAAGAATTTCTTTCAATATGTGCAAATCAGCATCAATCAAATCCCTTCTGATGAATGACTTAGAAACAGAATTGTGATAAATTTTCTCCTTCATTCTATGGAGTTTGCCATGAACTTGAAAGGTAATAGGATTCCAACACGAACAGGGAAGCATCCTCTTCCGTAGTTTCTCTCTTTGCTGATTGCTATTGCAACCTAAAGGAATTAATTCCTAGCACTCTCATTGCTATATTGTGACCACAAAGATATGTAGTACATACAGTTAATCTATAGCTGGAAAGATACTTTAAACATGTATACATAATACAAAGGTTTCAGGATTAAAGCTATAAAGGGAATTTGATCAATTTATGAACAGTATCAGAGGACACGGTTGCTCATTACAATGAAGCTTTAGATTAGGTGACTTACAACCCCCTTTCAATAGTATATCTTGGAAATTAAGGTAAGGACTTCTATGTTTCTAAAACTATTTTCAGTTGAAGTTAACATGGTAGGAGCAAACAGACTCTCACTGCGTTTTTCAGCACATTTATCCTCACTTCATACTGTGATTCATCACAGTCTGGGTGCAGTGATTTGAAAGTCCTATAACGCACTAATGCATTACTGATAGCTATTTTCATTTATTAAAAGCAGTACCAGAATTCTTAGAGCATTTCAAAGCCTTGTTCCTCTATAGCAACTTTGGCAGAGACCCTGACATAGCTGAAAGTAGCTGAAACACTTTTTTTTTTAAAAAAAAAAAAAAGCATTCACATGAAATGAACTCTGTTCTCAAGTAACAATATATAGAAAGTATTGTCTGTTCTTGCTTAATTAACAGGAACAGGCCTCCTCCTCCCTTAGATAAATATACAATAGAGAGAAAAGAAAGCACCCTGCTACAGAGCGCCCTCATAAGGGAAGATAACCATACTAGACATCCATCCTTTATCCTGCAGCGTAAGAGAACAATTGCATTGAAGGAAAAAAGATACTAAGGATCTGTGGTTGCTAGCTTTCCATGGCTACATAAAGGAGTTGTATGGCAGTGCTTAAGTTCCAGAAAGCACTTTACAATTTATTCATTCCTTTAAGAACCTCAAAAATACTTGTGAACTAAAGATCTGTATGTTGCAAATCCCAGGGGGTTTTTTGACACTAACATTAGTCTTTTAGTATTAAAAAAAGTATTATAGTGCACAATCATAAAGATTTGTAATAAAGACAGAAGGGCAAATTAAATTTGAATAGAAACCAACTATTGTCATATCCATTAATCAGGTACAGAATTGTAGATAAGAAGATATTCAACAAATAGACATTTGTATATCATGACCCTAAATTGCAAGGATTCAGGGTAAAAATCACAGCCCTGGATCACTAGACAAGTCCATAGTGATGAGGCACATCTACCATCAAGTCAGCAAGATGAGGTCAGGATCAGTAAAGGAAAGGCTTAGGCACAGTCCTACCTACAACATATCTTGGGAAAAGACCAAGGGCAAGCGTCTGAGCTCACAGCTCTGTCTCGCAAGACAGCTGTTTTCACACTGCCTAAGCCAAGCCAGCTGTGCCAGCTCATGGGCAGCTGTACCCATGTCGGAGCTGGCCCGAGTCTGGCCACTGAACCTCGGGGCACATGGGCAGGAGGGTGTAGACCCTGGGGGAGAACTTGGGGTCCTGACAACAGCTCCAACATCAAACGATAAGTGGCTTTGGAATTCCTTTGTGTTTCTCAAGGTGAGAAAAATAGCCTTTTCGGAAGCATCCACCTCTTTCCATTGAAGAACTTAGGTTAGATGTGTAAGCTTTAGATGACTAAAGGCAGTTGAGATGAAACTTAATCTAGATAGCACCATACTGATGCATCAGTACATTTTTAACTTTACTTTTCAGAAGAAAAATGTTATTACCCAAATACTACTGTATTTCTAATGCTTCCTATTTTTTAGTATTTTCTCTACTTTAGATCACAAAAACACTGAGAAATAGTGCAGAAAAAGTCTCAGTGTCTTAGCTAAGGGTCTTAAAGACTCCCTAAACCTGAAGAAATGGCCACCAAATACAGTCTTATCAATTTATTATATATTAGCATGCTCTAATGGCAGAAGTTAAAATGACACAACAAAATATAAGGAGAAGTGATCACATTCCCTGTATCAGTCTATAGTTTCTTTAGGTTCTTAAAATAATTAAATAATTGACTATTTCAGAATAGTCATATTGCTAGTAAATAACTTCAGCTACGTTTAGACTCAACTGCACTCAAAATGCTATAAGGATTTATTTACACTTTAAGACAGTATTCTCATTTTGATTTAGAATATACATTTAATTCCAAATGTCAGAAGCATTACTAAATTGAGCAAGATATAAGTCACTAAAAAGTTCTGCCTAAACCCCAACTGTATTGTGAACCTTGAAGTCTGCTAGGTTTTTTCTTAATTTTAGGAATGGTCATGGTTTCTAAAACGGATTATCGATTTTGGTGTTTCAAGCTGAAATAACACAGACCAAATTTTCAGGAAGCAGACTGTAAGAGTTCTGCACTGCAAATCAGTTTAGAATGCTATAATTTTTTATTAGTAGCAATTTTTTTAGACTCTTGGTCATCATACTTAGAAATACAGGAAAACCCTTACTTGAGTTCTTTGAACTGTACTGTTATATTCACTGTCCAACAAATCAGGAAATATCTTTTGAAATCTGTTTTGTTTGTTCAGACAATCCCTCAGAACAAGATGGGATATTTAGGAATACAGCTTAAAGCATATAGTTTAAAGCAACTTAATGCTACTTCTTTAATAAAATTCTATGCTTTCTTTTCAATTGTAGGACACAGCTATATGCAGATTTTATTAATTTTAAAAATAAATTTTTAATTCTTTTAAGAAGTTGAATAAACTCTGCAAAGCATGCCATTGGCAGGCACAGATGCCCACAATTCACTCACTGATATTTATAAGGCACTTCACAATTAGTCACAAAAAAAAAAAAAGGGAAGCTGACAATACACATTTAATTTTTGCTTTCATGATTAGCAATATTTTCTAAACAGATAATACCATAAAAAAAAAGACTTATTTTACCTGCAGAATAAATGTAACAAAGGAGAGTGTACTCTTGCAATATAGATACAGAAGAAAAAATTAGAAGGCACTCAAAAACAACTATAAGAAACCTCACATTTTATATTATACTGTGTATTATTATTATTATGTCTCTTTCTAACTACCCTAAATATTTAATCTCAGTAACACAGTATATTTTGTTTGTGATATGCAATCAGTTTCCACATTCACAAACACAACATGGAAGTATGTGAATGGCTGAAGCTGTTTTAATCCACCATGAAAGACAAATGGTCTTCCCCAGGCTGCAACATTTGTATCCAAGTTCCTAATTGCTTTCCATGCCCTAACAGTTTTTCTTTTTACACTGATGTACTTTCCTGGACTCCTGATCACTCCCCTAGGCCCAAAAATCATTATGGAGTTTTACATATTCTGTCCAAAATACTTCTTTTCCCACTAATTATTTCCCTACCTCATTCTTTGAAATGTTTCTACAACTACAGCTGAAATGAAGTAGATAAACTGGTAATTTTATCAGTAGATGATAGCCATATTATATAGGTTTGGGTTGGGGTTTTTTTTTCAAGATGGTACATAGCAGAAAGTATATTGCAATATGGTGTTTCATTTAATATATTGCAATGTATGGCTATTTATGTATCATATACACTGGATAAACTGCGGGTTTTTTAGGCAAGAAGCAATAATAACAGAAGTTGTCAATATTATAGTTTGGCTCTTACAAAATTCAGGGAACACCATTTAATGTTAATTATACTAAAAGTACAGGCACTCTATAGTGAGTAAACGCTAATGTCTTTCTATACTAAAATCAACACTCACTCAATTAAATGCAACAGAAAGCTTATATTTGAAGGAACCAAAGGGGTCAGAAAATAACAAAATGCAGCTGTTTGCTCTCACTTATAATTATGTATATCTGTTTTGAATAAACATTTAGGTTGAATGCATAACAAAGTCTATTTCATTAAAGATGAGCAAGCAACCTATAAAAATACTGAGAAGAAAATAAGTTAAAAATATAAATTCTCAGAAGTATTAAACAAAAGCCAAGGAGATAATTACACTATGTAGAATATTAGCACAATATCCTGGAATTCTATTATGACATATAAAACCACAGCAACTATTTATCAAATAGTACAATTTTGAAAACTGTTTAATCCAAATAATAAAAACCCACTGGAATCAATAGTAGTCTTTCCATTGACATTTATAAATTTTATTAGAGGTCTTGGATGATCAGTTTCCTAGATACTGTTATTTTATTAGTTCATACGGACTTTTCTGGTTTCTGCTTGGCTTATAGTAGCTGTAAGTACTAAACATAATCAAGATAGGCACATAGCAGTGGACAAAAATCCACATGGTAGCACTCAAAGTAAAACAACTCTCCACCACCACCAATCCTAAAAAAACCCAAAACACAGGCTTACATTTTTTCTGTAGTGTATTACGCCCATCCAACAATGTTAAGTTCTCTAAAAGTGTAGTTAACTTCAAAAACATTTCAGTCTGGATTCAGATCTATGAAAACCAGAAATATGAAGAACTAGGATATTTCAAGCTCAAATTCCTGGAATTCGAGCTTATAAAATACCATGGGAACTATTTAAAAACAGAAAACATAACGTGCTTGTAAGTGCACACTGGAAGACTTGCTCGAGCAACTTAACAAAGATTGTATTAGAAAGCCTGAACAGACCAGACTGTTGAAGTTGGGTCAACTCCTTCACCAAATTCCTATGAGCCCGATCACAAGATAGATGCAACTATGCTTCAAGAATACCAAAGTATTCTCACCTCCTTTCAACATTGCATTGTATATGTCATTAGTGAGACATAGCTTGCCCTGAGGATTATCACCAGACAAATAATAATAAAATAATTTTGGACGATGCTAAATATACAGAAGTAAAAGATTGTACACAGTACACAATAGTTACGAAATTTAGCAGCCTATAATTTGACAATACATCATTTATGTGTTGCTTTTATTCTGTACAGGCTAAAGACAAATAGAGATGTGTTTTGTGTGCAGTCTCCTTCATAGACAGCAGAATGAGTGTTGTGGGGTTATTCACTGAATTTTGTATTACCTGAAGTGCCAGTTTTGCTAAAGATTGATGTCTTGGTAGAGTTCAAGATCTCACTGGTAAACCTCAATTCTGTTGGAGTTTTTTTTGTTTATTTTGAACAACAGTAAGAAGTATACTTTTGCTACTGAATACTAGATTTCTGAGCTGTGTGAAATGTCAGATAGATTTCAGAGACATATGAAATATTCACTTGCGTAGCAGCTATTATGTTTTGCCACATTAATATCTTTAAAGTCTAAGGTAAGAGTCTGACTCTTAAGTGTTCCTCTCTCCTATAGATTATATTACATAGGA
Source organism: Aptenodytes patagonicus (assembly GCF_965638725.1). Lineage (NCBI taxonomy): Eukaryota > Metazoa > Chordata > Aves > Sphenisciformes > Spheniscidae > Aptenodytes > Aptenodytes patagonicus. Next base: position 39,541,505 of record NC_134952.1, read on the forward strand.
ATGGAGATAAAGCTTGCAAATTAAATGGTTTTGGAGTCTGCAGTTTGATACAGTTAGTAATATTACAAAACTATACCAAAACCCTGGCAATTGCAGTAATATTAAGCATGCGAAGGAAGACCTTTGTGTTTCATCCCCTACTGCAGTGTGTGTCCCCTTGCCTCATTTCCAGGTCACTCTCTCTGTCCTGTCTTGATCATTACATTTAGCTATTATAAAACCTTAACATGCAAAAGGTTAGGAAGGTTTCAGTGCAATTACACAGCCTCTGGGATCATTCCACCTACTAAAATAAACGGATCAGAAAGTCTTAAATTCTTTGTAGGCATATTTTCAGCAAAATCTAATTTTCTTCTGAATATTAAGTACAGACAGAGAGCTCCCTGCCCCCCCCACTGTTTTACTTCTATAAAGTATTATATATAATGCATTACATGGGATTTGTTGAGTACTTAAGAAAACTTCTGGAATGAGAGCAAAGCAAGCTGTATTGTTGTGGACAAGGAAAATGGACAGGGAAAGAGCTACAGATGTCATCTATCTGGAATTCTGTAAGGCCTTTGGTCCCCCACAACATCCTTCTCTCTAAACTGGAGAGGTATGGATTTGATGGGCGGACTATTCAGTGGATAAGGAATTGGCTGGATGGTCACATCCAGAGGGTAGTGCTCAATGGCTCAATGTCCAGATGGAGATTGGTGATGAGTGGCGTCCCGCAGGGGTCCGTATTGGGACCGGTACTGTTTAATAACTTCATCAATGACATAGACAGTGGGATCGAGTGCACCCTCAGCAAGTTTGCAGATGACACCAAGCTAAGGGGTGCAGTCAACATGCCAGAGGGATGGGATGCCATCCAGAGGGACCTGGACAAGCTCGAGAAGTGGGCCTGTGTGAACCTCATGAGGTTTAACAAGGCCAAGTGCAAGATCCTGCACCTGGGTCGGGGCAACCCCCGGTATCAATCCAGGCTGGGGGATGAAGGGATTGAGAGCAGCCCTGCTGAGAAGGACTTGGGGGTACTGGTGGATGAAAAGCTGGACATGAGCCAGCAACGTGCGCTCGCAGCCCAGGAGGCCAACCGTATCCTGGGCTGCATCAGAAGCGTGGCCAGCAGGTCAAGGGAGGTGATTCTGCCCCTCTACTCTGCTCAGCCGAGACCCCACCTGGAGTACTGCGTCCAGCTCTGGAGCCCTCAGCATAAGAAAGACACGGACATGTTAGAGCAGGTCCAGAAGAAGGCCACAAAAATTATCAGGGGGATGGAACACCTCTCCTATGAGGAAAGGCTGAGAGAGTTGGGGTTGTTCAGCCTAGAGAAGAGAAGGCTTCGGGGAGATGTTATTGCAGCCTTTCAATACTTAAAGGGGGCTTATAAGAGAGATTTGGACAGACTTTTTAGTAGGGCCTGTTGCGACAGGACAAGGGGGAATGGTTTTCAACTAAAACAGGGTAGATTCAGACAACATAAGGAATAAAGTTTTTATGCTGAGGGTGGTGAAACACTGGCACAGGTTGCCCAGGGGAGTGGTAGGTGCCCCATGCCTGGAAACACTCAAGGTGAGGTTGGACGGGGCTCTGAGCAACCTGATCTAGTTGAAGAAGTCCCTGCCCATGGCAGGGGGGTTGGACTAGATGACCTTTAAAGGTCCCTTCCAACCCAAACTATTCTATGATTCTGTATTTCATGAACTGCTTGTTTTAATAGCCTCAGTTTGAAAAACTTCCCTTACTGTGCACAAACACAACACAGACAGCATTTCAGGAAGTCTGGAAAAGCATGAAGGTTTTTAGATAATTCAGCATCTCCCATTCAACAGAAATAGACTCTTAAATAAAGTACAGCAGGTGCTTCACTAAACTATTTTATTGCCTTAACATTAATATGCAGTACTAATTTTACAGACTATTTTTGAAATGTAAGGGAACCTAACAGCTTCCAGAAACTCCCAAGATTGATTTTTTTTTTATTGGTTGCATCATTCCATGATGGCCTTATATATTGGTGAATGCATATTTCACTACATAAGTGTACCAAGGATGTGTACTAAGAACAGTAAGTGTCATGCCTGAAATACATTTCAAATGTCACTTGTGAAAGATGCAAGTTACCTGGACAAATTTTGATCACTATCACACAGTCAATAATTGTCACTACATTCTTCTGTGACTGATATAACAGTGTCTACAACTGGTGTCATCTTCTCTGACCTATAGCATTTAAAGATTACAAATGTTTAAAAAGGCAATCAATACAATCTACAGAATCAGTAAGATTTGGAATCCTCAGGCATGTCACCATGTGACAAAAGAATCATTAGTCTTTTAAAAGCTTTTCTCTCCTCCCTCCTTCCCCCCAAAAAAACTTAAATGATATGGGAAGACATTGTTACTTGTGCACTATAAAATATCATTTATTTGACTCAGTCCTCATAACTTGAGAAAAAATTCAAGTTACTACACCTTCAAGAAATATCATTCTTGAAGAACATACAGTTTTACACTGTTCAGAGGTTCTGGTTTAAAAGTCACTCTACATCCTACTGTGTCAAAATATATCAGAACGTCATTGGTTCTGCTTTTTTTTAAGTATATTTATATGTTCAAAAATAACATCACTTTCCATTTTCATCACTTCTTAAGCATAGTGGGAGAGGAGGGCAGGGAGAGATACAGACCAAATATGACTCACCACACATAAGCAACATGCAATAGCAAACAACTCACCTGCTGGACAGCAATGTAGCACAGCCAGACTGCCTCTTCTGTACTTTGGAATGGAAAGTCATGGCAGGACCGAACCTTACTCACTTTTCCTCAGTCACAATCTTTACTTAAATTCTTCTATTTCTCCTCTAAAGGAACTGTAGAAGACCAGTATCTCCCCCAGACTTGTATAAAGGCTGACATTCACTTACAGTCAGCAGATGAGCAAAAAGTGGTTGTTCTTGTATTTTAATTCCTATGACCTTTCTAAAACAGCTATGTTAGATACTCCCTGAAAACAGACTGGTTAGCTATTCCCTGATTTTCATGAGTCCTATGTTATATCGGCTGAACCAGTACAAGCCTGTATTTTTTGGAAGTTATGTGCACGTGTTTCAATCCAGTACTGCTAAAATTGGTAACGATGCTCTAATAATGTAAACACTATTACATGTTCAATTCTATGCTGAATGGGTTGGATTCTGCCATCTCTGTAAAATGCCACAGTGAGAAGAGATCTTTATCCTCTGAGAAAAGATTGGAAAATGTAAATTGATATATAGTGAAGCTTTATTACAAAAGGTCATAAAGGATTAATATGGGTCTCATTATCCATATCCAGTACTGGGATTTCTCACATTAATACTCTAGAGATACTTTTATTATTCCCTATCATGTAACAGGAATGGACCCAGTATGACAGTGGCCACTTGCCAGGGAGAAAGCATACAGCAGTGAAAATACTGGCATGACAAGGGTTTTGTTACTTGGTATATTTATTGATTCATTATCTCCGATTCTTCAGGTTCCATTTGCCCCAGTGTTACAAACTCCCTGGCTCAGATACATCTTTTTACTTGCCAAAACCAAAAGAGCCAGGGAGAGGAGATACAGATACTGACTGAAAGTGCCATTCTGTTTATATATAACTGCCAGTGAAAAATGGGAGTTTTACAGAAGCATGCAGAGAAAATGAATATTCCCTCAAGCATTTAATCAAGAATCTCAGCTCAATTTGTGCATTTCAGGCTGTTTATCTTGTTTATAGTGCACCTTTTCTCTTGCTTTGGGTAATATCATATATTATTTAAAATAAGGACAATTATTAATGCAAATATACTATGTAAATGATATTCCTATACTTCCTGTACATCAATGCTCTTAAGAAAAGCTCTTAAATTTCTAAACACATAATAGAAGCAACTAGTAACAAAACTGGCTTCTGGACTTCAGCAGAGGAGGGCTCACTTCAAGTCTTAAGAAACCATTTTCTACTCAAAATCAGCCTTTCGGGCATGTGATAATTTGCGATTCATTCACACTTACCGTTCCAGGCTTCTGGAATTTACTTCATCCTTCCTACAAGTCCAGAATCAAAAAAAAAAAAAAAAAAAAAAAAAAAAATCTAACAGACTTCCCAGGGAACAGAACTTAGTGTCTTGAACTTGAGTCACAGCTGAAGTGCCCTCAAAGTCCCTTACACTCTGCTTACTTATTTTCCAGAAGTGTAAAGCGACAATGTTCATGTACACCAACACTAGAAGAGAGTCATTATCCATTTTAAAGATGAAGTACTACAGTGTTACTTACTTTGACAGTGAAAGTAAGTTGTGGATATCAGATTTCCTCCATTAATGCTAACTGCTGGCAAATATTCAATAATTACTTACAGCATTTATTTCCACTTTCTCTAAGTTCTGTCTGTTACTCAAAAATTACCTCTGTATCACATCACTTGGCTCAGCTTAAAAAGTCTCCATGAGGATGCTTGTGGAGGGTACTCCTCCCATCAACTCCCATGCTTATCCCCTTCAATGTTCCGGCCTGGTTCTCTAGTGCATCTAACAAAAACTTCATTATCAACCCACATTTCCATATATTGAGAAAGTAAGTCATACCTTGCATTGGCTAGTTACGCCAGCCTTCCAGGCTGCCCTTTTCATTTGAGCCCACAGGCTCACAAAAACTGCTCCATATTCTCATTCAAAGTCCTCCTTAGAAGTCCCTTGAGAGGTAAGATTACGTTAAAGCGGGCACAAATCCCAACTGATGTAGCTAGACAGCTTTGGGCCTATACCAAGTTCACAGCCAACCACCTCAGAGCCTTTACAGATGAGCTTGCATCTGTCTGTCTGAACCTGTCTCAAGGAACAATAAAAGTTTTAATTAAAAGGTGACAGCAAGTGGGTTTCTGAAAACTTTATACACTACAGATTGAAAATTATAAACTATTTATATGACTTTGGAAATATTACAGACCTTCAAAATCTTACTTCTAGCCTCACATAAAGCTTGCAAATAGAAAAAAAAATAATACTAATTGTGATTCTTCCAGTCTTCAGGAAACAACTAAAATACTATTAGGAAATGCATCTTTGTGGCTTTTCCACCCGAGTTTCTCAAAATCTTTTGCAAATTCTTTTTCTTCAAATGAAGTTTCAAGCATACTTCTCATTAAAAACTACAGTCATTTTCAAGCTGCCCAATTGCCATATATATATATATAATTGCTTAGGGTTTATATTATGTTTATTATACATCTGTAAACAAACCTAAATCATTTAAAGTAAAAAATGTAAGATGATTTAATAATCACTGGCAGAACACAAAGATATTTTTACTTTATCATCCTAATTACTGTCAAGTTATGCAACAAGAAGTGCATATTGACTTGATAGATTATTCTTTCATGGAATGATAAAACAAATTTTAACTGATCTCACATTTACCTGTATGAAGAAAAAAACCCTTTCTTTCCCAGATTTGACAGCCCATTAATGCATTATGACTGTAGTTAATATCCTGAAAGCTGCTTCTATGTTCCATACACCTTAGCATGTGGAGATTTAGCAAACGTACAAGTTTTTAAACCAAGAAAACATGATGCCCATAAACTTTACAGGTTTTGGGCTTTGTACTTCCCTACATTTTTTGAGCATTTCCTATATTCGGGCCCAAAGAGTTGTGGTGAATGGAGTTAAATCCAGTTGGTAGCCGGTCACAAGTGGTGTTCCCCAGGGCTCAGTATTGGGGCCAGTTGTGTTTAATATCTTTATCAATGATCTGGATGAGGGGATCGAGTGCACCCTCAGTAAGTTTGCAGACGACACCAAGTTGGGCGGGAGTGTTGATCTGCTCGAGGGTAGGAAGGCTCTGCAGAGGGACCTGGACAGGCTGGGTCGATGGGCCGAAGCCAACTGTATGAGGTTCAACAAGGCCAAGTGCCGGGTCCTGCACTTCGGCCACAACAACCCCATGCAGCGCTACAGGCTTGGGGAAGGAGTGGCTGGAAAGCTGCCTGTCGGAAAAGGACCTGGGGGTGCTGGTTGACAGCCGGCTGAACATGAGCCGGCAGTGTGCCCAGGCGGCCAAGAAGGCCAATGGCATCCTGGCCTGTATCAGAAATAGTGTGGCCAGCAGGAGTAGGGAAGTGATCGTGCCCCTGTACTCGGCCCTGGTGAGGCCACACCTCGAATACTGGGTTCAGTTTTGGGCCCCTCACTACAAGAAGGACGTTGAGGTGCTGGAGCGTGTCCAGAGAAGGGCAACGAGGCTGGTGAGGGGTCTGGAGAACAAGTCTGATGAGGAGCGGCTGAGGGAACTGGGACTGTTCAGCCTGGAGAAAAGGAGGCTGAGGGGAGACCTCATCGCTCTCTACAACTACCTGAAAGGAGGTTGTAGCAAGGTGGGTGTCGGTCTCTTCTCCCAAGTAACTAGCAATAGGACGAGAGGAAATGGCCTCAAGTTGCACCAGGGGAGGTTTAGATTGGACGTGAGGAAAAATTTCTTCACTGAAAGGGCTGTCAAGCACTGGAACAGGCTGCCCAGGGAAGTGGTTGAGTCACCATCCCTGGAGGTATTTAAAAGACATGTAGACGTGGTGCTTAGGGACATGGTTTAGTGGTGGACTTGGCAGTGTTAGGTTAATGGTTGGACTCGATGACCTTAAAGGTCTTTTCCAACCTAAATGATTCTATGATTCTATAGACTCTCCAGTATAGGTTTGTTTCACAGCTTTCTACCATTAAAAATGTTAAGCTTCTGATTCTGTTTGGGATGTCACTCCTCCTTCCTTCAAAAAATTCTGAAGTGCATGATTGCAATTCAGTAATGATATTTTTTTAGTTTCAAATAGTCAGGTGCTGTTTCAGTTTTTCGCCTCCCTCTGAAAAACATGTTAAATATACTGAGAGCAAAAATACAGTTCTGAAAGTAGTAACTGAAGGAAAAAACCACCATGTTCAACAAATTGTATGAAGATGATTGTACTTTCAGATATTTATTATGCTGCAGTACAAGTCTCCTGGAAATGACTAGTGCTGACATGGTCTATATAAACTTTGAGAGATAAATGATTGCAGGTCAGTGAAATCAATGAAAACTGAAGCTGAAGGACCTCTGCATCTCTGAAAATCTAAGCATATGGAATATTGTTCAGGGGGTGTATATAAGTAGAAGATGGCTATATATCAACATGGATGCCTAGAGAAAACAAATCTTTGCAACTTGAAGTAAAACTATTCTAACTTCTTTAGAACTGCAGAACAGGAGAGTGCATGAAGAATAATGACATGTAAAGGGAAAGTTGCTTGTTGGTACACTGATATAGATTATAGAAATAATTTATACAAATACTGTTCCACAGAAATACCAGTGAGCACCTTTCCTTTTACTCGTCATGATTTCTACACTACTGAAACTTTTGCCTTTAAGTCATTTCTTGGAGTTACAAAGCAAAACAGAAGGACACTTGACTGGGACAGAAGACACAGATAATATTGCTAGAGTATAATATTCTCCACCAGTGCAGATATACACACTGTTACAGCTTCCAGGACTGTTTGACTGGCTCTTACCTCTATAGAAATGCTAGTTAACTCTAGTAGTGTAACCACTCACAACTGAAAAGCAGCCCAGTCAGAACTCCAGACTGTTTTTAATGCTTTCTCTGTAATTTCTGGAGGAAGAGTGGCATTTTAGTTGAGAACAGACAATTTTAAGGGATGGACTGAAAATCAGTTGAAGAAGCTACAATCACTTAACTTGAAGATTAGAGTCCTAAGCAAGATCTTTTATAAGAGAGTAGTAAACTTAGTGACAAGTGACAGGAACAAAAAAAAATATCCACCTTAATTTAAGAATAAGTAATTAACAATTATGTTGGTGACTGGTAAGCTTCAGACTTTTCCTAGTGTATCAAAGCAATTTGTACCATGAAAATCAGTCAACTTAAATGTCTCAAACATGCTATTTTTTCCCCATGTTTTCATATTTAAATTAAGACTCTACTGCTTTCTTCTTGCTGAGGAGATAATATACATTCCTGTTTGGCTGAGTCTCAAGAAAAATCATCTTTTAAGACAAAAAGGGACAACATATTAAACCTAGAGAGTGAAGAGATCTTTTGATTTCTTCTCTGGTTCTAGAAGTATCTCTAGCTTAAAATGAGACTAAACATTTTAACATAAGAGAGCGCACTGGTGCCCCTATAAGCACTATTTAAGATTTTCACATACAAAGCAACAGAGAAGCTCAATACAATTTTAACAAGGAATTTTTCATTTCCAGGATAGCAAAAAGAAAAATAACACTAATTGACAAGCTGGTTCTGGAAGATTAGAACAAATGTTTTAAATATTGGAAAATAGATTTCTCATCCTCGGATTTGAATGTACTAAATTCTAGCTGTTTACATTGCAACCAGTACTTACTAGTCTTCATTCACCAACTTCTTTTAATGAATGCTTATTCAATGTTTCATTTATTCACTTCATCTGCTTTCCTCTTATGCTTTGCTGTTCTTTTTTTGACCAGTTGCCATGCAGAATTTACAGTAAATGTTATAAATACTAGTTTATGACCAAGCTTTGGACAAATCAAGCCAGAACACACTGTTTCTCTTCATTTTAGTTAAAATTTAAAATTTAAAAAAAAAAAGTAAAAAAGCCAGGAGGATACATAGCTCTGACGTAGGTTATTCTTCTCTGCGGAGGTGAAAATATCACCAGGATACATAGAAGCTTTGTCTTCAGCTTGATGCTGAATGTCAAAAAATAGTTGAGAAAGGTTATAGAGAATTGAGATTAATGCGTTCCAGCAGATCTCCATTTTAAAGTGTTTTAGCTTCATAGAGAGGAATAGATACAGGAATGAAAAGAAAGATTTTGAAGCAAAAAGAACATGCAGATATTTTTTTATTGAAGAAAAATAGCTTTCTAAAACATCTTAACAAATACTTGCTTAAAATTCAAGCAAAGCCTAACTAAAGTTGCTCAGGACCTGGTATAAAGCTTGATGCCGCTGAAACAAAACCACTAGCAATGCTGTCACATAACTTCTCATCATACTTGTTGAATAAAGTGACAAAGAAGAATATAATTTAAGAAAAAGTGATAATGAAATCTAGGGGTTGGGTTTTTTTCCCCCGGAAAACGAACATTCTATTAACAGGGAATGCTATTGTCATGAGCTAACATGAACTATGGCACTAAAGGTCAAAGAAATACTTAGAAAGTTTATGTAAAACTGATTTATCTTTTGCTTTGTCTCAGCTATAGTAAAAAAAAAAAAAAAAAAAAAGGGGCAAATGAGTGCCTTGGTTTCTCAAATACTAAGATTTGATCATGTAGTTTCTATGGGTCCAGTCGTGTCAGTCACTGGATTTTTTTTTAAGTTGCCAATAGAATTATTTATGAAAGTATTTATGAAATAGATTACATAGTTATTAACAGATGTGTATTATACCAAACAAGAACGATATTTGTGACTAAAAAAATGTTTGCATTTACCACATACAAGACCCCTTAAATTTAGAGAATAATTAAGATAATAATGAAACATTAACTGAAATTTTCACTTGTCTTCCAATTCTTAATAAAGGCTGCCTATAGGATAGTTTAAGCATATTTAAAAAATCCCAACAAAGAATATTTTAACTCAAAATTTTATAATTTTGCTTTCAATTCATATTAATAGAAAACAGCCAGCCTATTCTATTTACAAAAAAACAATTTAATTGTGTAGTAATTACGTTGAAATCAGGATGGACTTAACTACATTCAAACAATAAATCTCTCACAAAAGAGTTGTAATTTTATTTACTGTTATTATACAGTTATAACTTTGCATTAGAAAAGTCAAAAATGCTTTCATCTTTAAAGAAAAATAAAATGTCCTCTGAAATCAAACACACTTCTAAAGACATCAGTCGCTTCCCTGAGAAAGCATTACAACCTTGGCACTTACACCCAAGAGATTGCTGTCAGTCTACAGTCTGATGTCACTACAGAATTACAGTTTACAGTACATTATCAATGCCTGTTAACGTCCTCTGAGAAAGTAAGCTCCGCTGGCTGAACTTTCCAATTTACTCCCAAAGACAGAAGAACAAAGCTTCCAAAACTACGTAGCACTTATTTTTTAAAAATTCTATAGAGACAAGATTGCATTTATTAGCAAAGTTATCTTGTATTATAGATTAGAGAGAATACTAAGCAAAGTTCCTTTGTGTACAATCAATAGGCAAAAAACACAATCCACTAAGAAATATATCAAAATTATGGGCAATACATTCAAGACAAAACAGGTGTAAAAACAAAGCTGCCCACAAGTAATTCAGACTAGAGAGTCAAAAAAAAAAAAAAAATCCTCCTAGCAGGACTAAATATGATATCAATCACATTTCATCTAGACAACATGAAAGGGTTTAATTATTGCCAAACTTTCATTTACCACCAAACACCCCCCCAAAAAACCCCACACTTTACCCATCTCTAATCCTGTAAACATCAACTAATTAGATATATTTATGAGTTTCAAGTTCTTTGTTCAAATCTGAAAAGAATCCCATATTTGCTGTTAGAAAGATGAATATGAGGAACTTTTCTTCTCTGCCTTTTTGTTTTTGTTTAAAGCCTTTAGCATAGAAAGATCTGCACGAGGCTAAACCAGAAAACAAAGATGTATTTGTACATCACTTGCTGGCTTTTTAAGTGGGGGGAAAAAAGGGTATTTGATATGCCTTTTTGGATGAATGACTGTTGTGATCAGAATCTATAAATATATTCATAATTAAGTTCTACCTTTCCTTCCTATTTCCCAAATTTAGTAACAGAATGGATGTGGGTGGGGAGGAGAGGTGCAGGAAAGGTGAAAGAAATCAGGAGAACATAGGAAAAAAGTAGCAGTGTTACTGGTACATGATGATTGGGATTCCATTCACTCAACAAGTCTGACTTTGCCTACAAGCAACAGACCTTACTCACAGTTAATTGAGGCTTAAGTATTTTGCTTCCTAGAGTAGCTTTTTGCAAAACATTCAGTTTTTCTAGTTGTTTCTTCTACTATACATTTTTGCATTCTTCAGTCTTCTTTCTTTGGATAGCACTGGCCTTTCATAGGATTTGAATCTTGATTTTGTATCAGACAGTTCTAGGATGAATACTTGCAAGAGTGATGTCAATTCACAACTCAAACATCTCTCTTCAGATCAAAAACTGAAAACATTAGGCATCTCCCATTCTTTTCTACAGAACAAAAAGCTACAAAAGACTGATCAAATTTGTCACCTGTCTTTCTCCTTCAATGAGAAAATTTTTAGTCCTATAATGTATATAAAAAACTTCAGGATGCTTCCTAAACTCTTTTATTAGACAAAAATATCCATCATTTGTCATAAGTGTCATCTCTTCTCCTTTAATGGATAAACCGATAAGACTTACTACTCAGTTAGCTTGTAAAAAAATTAGGCAAAAGAACTCTTCTGTTAAAAAATTTCCAACTTCCCAAGAAAATTATAATGGCATTCCAGACACTATTTTTTTCTATAAACAAAAGAAAGAAAATAACAATATGCATTTGTGTTATTAGCAGAATAGAATCTGGAGGGGAAATGAAACACTGCGGCAGCAAAAACTGGCAACTGCTGATTGATCTTTCTGCCTGAATGCATGAAAAATAATCCCAGATGTCTAGAATGACATTATCTAATGAACAGACAATATTATTTCCTTTGATTGGTCCTAACTTTATTGTCATTTGTTTGAGCAAGCCAACCCTCTGGTAAAGAAAGAGGAAGGAAGGAAAGGAAGAACTGGAAAGGATGAAGGAGAATAGATAAGTTGGAGGATAGAGGCATATTATTCACTGTAACTGCCACTTAGCTTACCACAATCAAACATCCTACAATTTAGCAGTCTGCTATAACTTCAACATGAATAGATCAAAATAGTCCAGCTGTGCTCCATATTAAGTCCATTATGTAACTGTACAGCATTTTCTATCTTCATATTTCGATAATTCGTTGTGAGAGTACAATAGATATGAGAAAAACAGTTAGTACATGAGTCCAACTTCAAAGAAGTTAGGATGAATTCTCCTGTGGACTTCAGTGGGGCTAGAATTATGCCCATACGCTTGCTCTTTTTTCCTGAAATCCTGGCACATGGCATTAGGAGCAGGAATAACAAAAAAGGTACTAGCTGCTACTAATGACTAAACTGATATACCAGGTCAGTACCATCATATCCTTGGCAATTTCTGAGTTAGTGAAGCATAAGCACTGTTAGCATATGCGGAAGTTTAAACTGTTTTTTCCAGTGCAGGCTACCAGACATCTGAGCAGTTTAACTGGAGTACAAGTTTTAGAGTTCTCAGAGAACTTCCTCATGTAAGAGTAAGCTAATAATCAAACAGCTTTTGTACAAGTGTCTGATTATTCTATAATTATTCATGTTCTGCTTTTATCTATGATGCTAGAAGCCACCACTATATTCAGTGGGACAAACTGCAGGAGTTAAGTCCTAACTAGAGTTCTATGTCGTTAACTCATCAAGCAGTAATTCCAGACACAGTTATCTGGAAATGTCAAGTTAGCAATTCTCAAGAATTATTACAGTCACTGATTTATTGAGTATTCTCTTCAGTACCGTTGCAAACCTTTTTTTAAGTTATTTATAGAACTTCCCTATATTTAAATACAGAATTATGCAAAAGTGTCACTAGTTTTTCATTTCAAACCCTCAGATGTTATAGATAGATAATAACTATCTGTTACTCTTCAGAGAATGTAGTGTTTCAATCAACTTTTAAGTAGCCCTTCAGATCTGCCTGCCAGTCTAGCTTGCTCCTGATGTATTTTTCTCCTGTTTGCTTAAAAAAAATAAAAACAGGAACAACCATCCGCAAAAAGAACACCACACTTTTTCTAATTTCTGTCTTTAAAAGGAAAAGATAACCAAGCAGGTAAGCCTTTCAGAATTCCAACTAAAATGAATAAAATTACTAAGGCAAGTCACATGTGCTCTTGCCAAGCTGTGTTCTTATTTTGTATTCCAAACTGTATTGTTTAAACAAAATTTTCAATTATTTTCCATCTCTAAATAAATCAATGCATGTCCATATTTAATCAGGTCAAATTCCTTTCCCTTTTCATATGATACTTCCTTCTTCAGAAATACAAAATCTGTATCTTCAGAAGGATATTTTTAAACTGTTCTCTGGGGTTTCAGCATTATTTGTTTTAAAAAAATACTTTTCATGCATAATTAACTTTTTTGTTTTTCTATTTTACCCAAAATAAGCAACCCTTCCTATAAACTGACTTCCTCTACAAATTATAACAGTATCAACAACTGAACAGCAGAATTTTTACAACTGCCTTCTTTTTAATAACTAGCTGAGATACTACTATTAATTCGGATCCCACCACAGCTAAACATTTACTTCAGTTGTTCAAGAACCGTTTTTTCTTTTTAATTGCTAAGTCTATCAGGACTGGATACGCAGCCTATTTTCTTCAGGCTTTCCTCCAATGACCGTAATACGCAGCTCTGTCAGAAATCTGACATCTGGGTTCCTGAAGACACAGAAAAGGAGGAATTGAGAGACTTTAATGCAGTCCATACTGATTATGATCTCTCAGGAAACAATTACTCCAATTTCTCACTACAATGGATTAAGCGTGCACCCTCAGGATGTTTCTGTCAGAAAGAAATTATAGTATCTTCCTCCTGAACTTGGCCAGCAAAGCCGCATGGTATCAGACAAAAGACATTGGATCACTCCACTCTGCTTTACAGATTTACGATTATAAATTGTAGGAGGCAGCAGAAGAAAACTGACTTCTGATGGAGGCACATACAGTGGTAGTTTTTCATAGGAATCACTCCAGTTGGCTTTATGCAAGGACCTCGCAGTGCCCATTGATTATATACTCATGAAGTATGTAACTCATTACTGACTAAAGGGTCTCGGTGGCAGAATTTATGAACAGGCTGGTGAACGCATATGGCATGATTTTACTAGTTTTGACTGCTTGCAGAAACTGTTGACATCTTTCAGGAATAATTACAAATTGTATAAAACTGTATATAGCAGTTTTAGTTTAAGTATATACACACACACACAAACACAAGCATACATATATAACAGCATATATATACAAGCACAAGAGTAATGCATTAGAGGAACTTTGTATAGTCAGTATGCCATTACATAGTGTAGTCATAACTAACTTCTTTTTTTACTAGACCACCTGAAACAGCTGACTAGGCAGTAAGATTAACATGGCTAGTAAATATTTAAGCCTTTCTTAATGTAAGATGACCTAAAATATTTACATAAGAAATAACCAGCAGATGCATGAATAACTTCAGTCAACCACTCAGTAATAATTTCAGAGGAAAGACATGAAAGGACCATACCTTCTCATATAATACATCTGAACACTATCATGCTTAATTACATCCTAAGTTAACCCATTCAAGAAACAGTGGATAAATCAGACTTTCACCAGTTCTCCAGAGTCTGAAAACAAAGAAAAGCAGGTGCCCCAATTCAGAAGAACCATTCATCAAGAGAAAGACCAGATAAAAGGAAATTGAATTGCTGATAATCTGAACCCCCAAAATATAAGTGTACTCATCTTTAGAAGATCTTTGATTAATTCTAGTGAGAATTTTGAAGCCATCTTTTGCTTGTTTCATCAGTGCATTCATTTTGAATTGTTTGTGAAGACACATACTGTTTCTTTAAAAAAAAAAAAAAATCACAAGTAGCTCATCGGGCCTACTCTGATTTTTCAGATTTCACACATAGCTGCACACCACTTGGACCTCAACAGTTAGTCCAGGTTTACTTCCCAAAGTATGCAACAAGCACCTATAACATTTTTAGTACATTTGAAATTTAGAATGCCAAAGGAAAAGTCTGCTCTGATGATATGTTATGGTAGAATGGCCTTCATATTCATACAGAGTTCATTTTACGGTAATCTAGTCATTCTAGCCTCTTCTAAGAGGAAATCCAGGCACCATTACAAAGATTTCCTCCAAAGTCTGCTGTAGACAGACAGTGTTGATACACACCACACCAAGCATAGCATGCACCACCGTAGACAGGCAGTGCAACATGGAATCCTGGCAGTCTCTGCAGTTCTTTCACCTTCAAACACCCTCACACACTTTTTCACAAAAACAAACAAAAAAACCCCAAACAAAACTCCCAGAAAACCCACAACCCACTCACAAAACCACACCTCAGAGCTACTCAAAACAAACCAACCCACCTCCCACCAAAACCCATGTTTTTCCTGTGTCACAGGAACGTGAGTACACACCAATCTGCTCAGGGACCTTGTTCTTTCCTTAAGAGTACTCCACAGTGTAAACAGTAGTCCTTACAGCTACACAGAATACATTCCTTGTAAATGGAGTGTTACCAATCAGTCCTGAACCGAAAGTTATATATACTGACTCTGAGACACTATATGCAGTTGCTTAATTCTTCCAGATATAGGATAAAATAAATATATACAGTTTTCTCTATGGATAAGAAAATACCTGATTATAAGCCTATGTTATCTCCGCTTCCTGTTCTGTAACTGGTACTTGCCATGATCAAGGTTGTCTCCTTTCCCCCCACCCTTCAATATACTCATATAAAAAGTATTCAAATAATGATAATGATAAAGTGTGTATGATAGGATACTGACATATACTGCACAGTTATCGACTATATACATCTATTTTTGAGTTCACCATGATCAAACATTGTGTCACATCCAGACTTGCCAAAGATGAGTGTGAATTACTGAAGAGCAAACAAAAGAATATTCCAAACTCAGTTAATGTTCGGCATATTCTCTGTTTTAGAGAAAGGAGGCAATTTCCTCATTCCCTTTAGGCAGAAATATGGAAGGAACACATTAAGGCTCTTACTACAGTCTTGAATCCCAGAAAAGCTGGCGTTGGAAGGGACCTCTGGAGATCATCTGGTCCAACCTTCTGTTGAAAGCAGGACCTTAGACTAGGTTATCCAGGGTCCTGTCAAGCTCAGAGCCGAGTCTTGAATTTCATTTCCAGCAATGGGGATCCCACCAATTCTCTGGACAACCTATTCCCAAGTTTGTTCTCATGGTCTTGCATCCAGACAGAATTTTCCCTGAAGCACCAGGTGCCTGTTGCCTTGTCCTGTCACTGTGCATTGTCATGAGGAAAGCGCCTCCATTTTCTTTATAATTACCTTTTAGGTATTGAAAGACTGTGTCTAGCTCCCCTTTGTTGGGATCTGAGCCTCTTCTCTAGGCTGGGAAAAAAAAAAAAAAATCCAGCAACACTTTCTTCAAATGTTGAGTTTTCAGCTCTGTTGAAACAATAGTATGCTCCAGCCTTGTCTCATTCTGTACGCTTGAACCACTAAATTTTCAGCCAATTCCCCCCATGCAAAAAAACTTTGAGAGTCAGTGGAGCCAGTGGTATGCAGCAAGGTTTTCCTTCTCTTCTTCAGTTTCCCTGATCTTTTAACATCACCAGCTCCATAAGGACAGGGTGCTCCTCTAGTACACCTGTATTAGCAAGTTAGTACACATTTTTAGTACAAGTTTTTAGTACAAGTTTGTCTGTCTTGAAGTCCTATCCACCCGAGAGTGCTGAGGGAGCTGGCGGAGGTGCTCGCCAAGCCGCTCTCCATCATTTATCAGCAGTCCTGGTTAACGGGGGAGGTCCCGGAAGACTGGAGGCTTGCCAATGTGACGCCCATCTACAAGAAGGGCCGGAAGGAGGATCCGGGGAACTACAGGCCTGTCAGCCTGACCTCGGTGCCGGGGAAGATGATGGAGCGGCTCATCTTGAGGGCGCTCACAAGGCATGAGCGGGACAACCAGGGGATCCGGCCTAGCCAGCACGGGTTCATGAGAGGCAGGTCCTGCTTGACCAACCTGATCTCCTTCTATGACCAGGTGACCCGCCTAGTGGATGAGGGAAAGGCTGTGGATGTGGTCTACCTGGACTTCAGCAAGGCCTTTGACACTGTCTCCCACAGCATTCTCCTCGAGAAGCTGGCGGCTCACGGCTTAGACAGGTGGACTCTGCGCTGGGTCAAAAACTGGCTGGATGGCCGGGCCCAGAGAGTTGTGGTGAATGGAGTTACATCCAGCTGGCGGCCGGTCACGAGCGGTGTTCCCCAGGGCTCAGTACTGGGGCTGGTCTTGTTTAATATCTTTATTGATGATCTGGATGAGGGGATTGAGTGCACCCTCAGTAAGTTTGCAGACGACACCAAGTTGGGTGGGAGTGTTGATCTGCTTGAGGGTAGGAAGGCTCTGCAGAGGGACCTGGACAGGCTGGATCGATGGGCCCAGGCCAACTGTATGAGGTTCAACAAGGACAAGTGCCGGGTCCTGCACTTCGGCCACAACAACCCCATGCAGCGCTACAGGCTTGGGGAAGAGTGGCTGGAAAGCTGCCCAGCAGAGAAGGACCTGGGGGTGTTGGTTGACAGCCGGCTGAACATGAGCCGGCAGTGTGCCCAGGCGGCCAAGAAGGCCAATGGCATCCTGGCCTGTATCAGAAATAGTGTGGCCAGCAGGAGGAGGGAAGTGATCGTGCCCCTGTACTCAGCACTGGTGAGGCCGCACCTCGACTACTGTGTTCAGTTTTGGGCCCCTCACTACAAGAAGGACGTTGAGGTGCTGGAGCGTGTCCAGAGAAGGGCAACGAGGCTGGTGAGGGGTCTGGAGAACAAGTCTTATGAGGAGCGGCTGAGGGAACTGGGACTGTTCAGCCTGGAGAAAAGGAGGCTGAGGGGAGACCTCATCGCTCTCTACAACTACCTGAAAGGAGGTTGTAGCGAGGTGGGTGTTGGTCTTTTCTCCGAAGTAACAAGCGATAGGACGAGAGGAAATGGCCTCAAGTTGCGCCAGGGGAGGTTTAGATTGGATGTAAGGAAAAATTTCTTTACTGAAAGAGTGGTGAAACATTGGAACAGGCTGCCCAGGGAAGTGGTGGAGTCCCCATCCCTGGAGGTATTTAAAAGACGTGTAGATGCGACGCTTAGGGACATGGTTTAGTGGGCATGGTGGTGTTGGGTTGACGGTTGGACTCGATGATCTTAGAGGTCTTTTCCAACCTCAATGATTCTATGATTCTATGATTCTATGCACTCAAGCTCACCACTGATACACAAAGTGAAATGTAGATATACTGTCCTAGAACCATGAAAGATAACAAGTGAAACTGCAGTCCTTTCTTCTTTTGCCCCGAGCCTGTAATTTCCTTGAGATCTGCTGAGCTGCAGACCTCTGTACTGAGTAGCATCCCAAAATGATACGCATGATGCTAGATGAGACAAGTATTTGCAATATACCAATTTACAGAGATAGTTTGAGTGGCTTGCATTCAAACAGTAAAATTATATGCATATACCAAAATCATTGTGGATTCTGCTAATAACTTAGAAATCCACAATAAACGCTATTAGGATACTTGTACAAAGCGACAAAACAGGTTGAGGCTTAAGTGCCATGTCGTAATCCTGACCTAACATATACTACCTTTTCAGGAAAAAATTTGCCCATGTTTAGGGAATGTGATTTCCAATAACCTAACTTTACATATTTTAAGTGCAAAATGCCAATTACATAATACACTAATACTATGTCTTATTAGTGATAACTATTAATATTATATATGATTGATAACTATTAATATTATATATGATTATATTTAGGCACTTGAACAGATGTGGAACTGATATTGTAAAATAATTTTTACATGCAATTGAAACAACAAACTTCCTTGCTCTAGATCTTCATGTCCTCGGTGTTATTTACTACAAATACTGTCATACTGTGTAAAAAAATTATGTCAAAGATGAACCTAATAACATAATGGTGGATTTTCCACACGCACACACTCTGGCTATTCCAAAGTAAGTGCTTACAAATATATCAGAATTTCCCGTAATTGTAGGTCTGTTACTTGGATTCTACCCTACAACAGACTTGATGTTCTCCTCACACAATGTAACAGAATTTCACTTACATTCTCCGTTTATTAAATCTCACAACTAACCTGTGACAGAGGCAGAAGTACCCTGGGTCCACTTTTGAAATGCTCCTGAAAAAGCAACCCTTCAGACTAAGCGAAGCAGGGAGCTTTGGGTAGTAACCAGTCTCATTAACATTCAGGACACTTTGCAGTTGATCCTTTTATTGATTATAAGCAATAATCACTGTATCTTCAGTTCTCACTCATCATTTGTGAAACGTACATTAGCTTGTAGTAAACTGGCTGGCACACTTCCGTTGGTAACATTTTAAGGCGCTCTGCATTTTTTTTTCCCCGCTTAACTAAACCCTTCTGCAAAGAGTAATGTTCATGTAAGAATAGTGCATAATCTGAAACACTAAGAAGAAACCCTTTTCTAGCCTTCCAAATTTGATCTTTTAAAGATCTCTTCCACTGTCCTTATGAATACTTATAATTCTGGTTATAGCATAGTGATGCCGCAAAAGCCTTCTTTAATACCTGCTCCCTACACAAATGCAAGTCATCATTTTACTTTACACACATTCAGCTGTAGTAAGACAGATGAATTTTATGAAGACTACACTCATTCATCTTAAAAGCACAGTTCAGCCCGTTATTGTTATGAAGAGAAATAAACAGTACTTAGCATTTTTGTTATGGCTCATGAGCTGAACCTCTTTCTTGTTTTGGTAATTAGACAAAATCATCTTGCTTTATATTTGAAGCTTAAGCACACACAAATGTCTAGATTTTTACACCACAAAGAAATGCAGCACAATTAGCATTCCATTCTTTTGCCATACCACCACTCTCTTCAAATAACAAATGCAAGTAAGTTTTTAGTGAACTAAAAAATTCTATAGTTTCAGGTTAAACAGTTGGATAAAGAATGAATCTAGGAGTTCTATGAATATTCATAAGAATATTAAATAAGGAAAAATTTACAGAAAAAGACAGCTGGCCATTTAATTTACTGTGTTCATCACTGGGATAATATTGACAACAACTATGTTGGCACCATGAGAAATATCAGTACACACAGATGCAGAAAGCCAAGGAGCTTTTAAGACTTTTAAGTCTAATAAAAATATATTAGTGGTAACAGAGCAAAGGATCATATTAAATTGGGGAAGATACTCTACTGTTGATAACACACCGAAGTTTTAGTTGTTGCTAAGTAGTGCTTACACTAGTCAAGGACTTTTCAGCTTCTCATGCTCTACCGACTGAGAAGGCTGGAGGTGCACAAGAAGCTGGGAGGGGGCACAGCCAGGACAGCTGACCCCAACTGGCCAAAGGGACATTCCATACCATGGGACGTCATGCTCAGTACGTAAACTGGGGGGAGTTGGCCAGGGGAGGGGTGACCGCTGCTCGGGAACTGGCTGGGCATCGGTCGGCGGGTGGTGAGCAATTGCACTGTGCATCACTTGCTTTGTATATTCTTTTGTCATTATTATTATTTTTTTTTCCCTTCCTTTTCTGTCCTATTAAACTGTCTTTACCTCAACCCACGAATTTTACTTTTTTGTTTCCGATTCTCTCCCCCATCCCACTGGCGGGGGGGCAGTCAGCAAACAGCTGTGTGGTGTTTAGCTGCCTGCCGGGTTAAACCACAACAGTGTATAAGAATATTGTGATAATAGAAAGGTGGCTTATATACTTCAGTAAACTTATTTCTAAAGCTATTCAATCTTCATGTACAATAGTTGACATTCACTAACAATGACTAAATGCCAGATCTTTTATATCCAGTTCTGGTATAGAATGCCTGTGTGTCTTACGACCTTAGCGATCAACAGCTTTAAAACTTTACTGAGTTGAGACCCGGATTCTAGTTCCTGCTCACAGGATTTAATCTGTTTATCCAATAACTACGTAATGGGGGGGGGAAAAAAAAAAGCAAAAACAATCTAGTGGCACACCCAACACCTCCTCTCATATTCACTGCATCTCAGAGTAATGCTCTTTGGTTATTTCTACTTCTCTCTCAAAATTACTTGTTGCACAGTAGTAAACTGTCCTGCTGTTTCTGTATGACACAGGAGTTATTAATTGAAGTCTCTTCAAAAGATGGCAGACTGAAAGATTGGTGTTTCCACTGTCTGTGCAACTGCCCTAAGCACTAAGAGGTGTCTGCAATCACTATTACTGTCCTTTTAAAGACGATAAGCTCCTCTCACACTTAGGTGTTTACTCCTAGAAAAAGAACATCAGATTTCTGGCTCCTGAATGAAGAGATACTTCTAATGTACAGCCCTGAGTCAGTCTTTCAAGCATTGAAGAGATGTGATATTTCAGACAAAACACTGTACACCTGGCATTTTCTGTTAACCAGCTCACTGCAGCCTCTCAATGAGCACATCGTCCTCTGACCATACCTCAAAAGACAGTTTCTCCACAAAGCACAGAGAGCTGAAGTGCTCTAACTAGGCAGACTAGGTCATTCTGCTTAATTTCACTGAATTAAAATGTGCGCCTGACCACACTTGGTATATCCAGAAAAATCCAGACCACGTACAGCAAAGGCAGCCAGTGACAAATATGTATTTATTAGAAAAGGGCATCTTCAGCTTGTTTGCACACTGGCTTCAGCACAGTTTCAGATAAGGAAAGCAAAGAAAGACAGGAAGAAAAATATTTTGTACATCAGTATTGAAAGTGACACTATTAAGGGATAAAGGGTACCTAGTAAACAAGAGAGAAAGCCATTCAGATTGTAAAGCAGATTAAATTAGCTTCCCAAACCAACACAGTAACGCTTTTACCATTAATCCATAGAGTAAGTATCAGTGACAGACTGAGAGGACTACCAGTCACTACCTGACTACAGTCTACAAGCTTTTTACGTGGATAGCAAGAAATTGATTCACCACATTGCTGGATTTCAACCAAACAACTGGCCTACCTAAGAAAATTCCTCACAATAAAGCACCTTTATATGATAATTGAGCTACGAGATAAGATATATGTCTATTACATAAAGTGATTATTGACTATGAGAAGCTTTCAATTTAGTAGAAAATTACTTTGTATAAGAGCCAGGGACAAAGGTTACATTTAGCTCTTTTAACACATAGTAAAACAGAACGAGGCTTCCACTGGCCTCCTGTATATCAAATCATCAAACAATGGAAAGAAAATTAAGTAATGCTAAAACTCTTCCCATAGCTTGTCACATTCTGTCCAAAAGATAAAGATAATTTCCCAACAAAAAGTGCACTGGAAATAAAATTAGTTGAATCTGAAATGCACTGACAGTATTACTTTTCTCACCAGCTACACATGTACTTTAAAGCATGAGGATTTAACATAAGCGAAGACGCAAAATTCACTGAAGGAATAAGAAATTAATACACTAATTTCTGCTAAGTTAACTGTGAAAATAAATCAGAAATAAAATTATTTCAAATAAAAGTACAAAAAGAAGAGATCCTCCACTAATTTAAAGACCATTATGAATTATTTACTTGAAATTTTTACCAGCTTTATTACAGGAAATTAAAATATGGAGGATAAATGGGACAGTAAGACAACCAGATAATTAAATCTAAAAAACAGGTTTCAAGTTACTTATCACCTTGAAACTATACAAAGGTTTTGAATTTAAATCCAAATTGGACCAAGCAGCAGGAAACTATAGATATGCTTCACAAAAACCAGACAAGACTAAGGTGTCAAAGTCCTCTTATAAGAACACTGAATTCTTCAGCATTTAAGAATAGACATGCTAACAAATGAGGAAATTCAGTTAAGTTGAGCAATGTTCACATTTTACCAGCTATTCTTGCATTTTAAGTTCTCACATAAATTTTATAATTCTTTGTAGTTGCAAAGAATGGAGATACAAGCCTTCAGTATTCAGTGCGTTGTATTATTTACTCAATAGCGCACACCTCAGAGACACTTTTCAATGGTAAACTAGAGTGTTACTATTTTCCAAGTTGCTCTTTACATAGAGTGGTTTTCACTTTTTCTGATTTGCCAGCTAGTATTTTCAAAATGTTTGCATCATTTCTTTGCACATACAGAGCAGGTTATAATTTCTGTATGGACAAGGTAACACTCAAAGCCAGAAATAAATATGAAGGATCTCACATTAAATTTATTCAAATTGTTGTAAGAAATATTTGCACTGGAAAAGGAACCACATGATAATCTTAGTTTTAACAACAAAATCATGGGTACCATCAAAAGAGGTAAGAATGAACTGATGTAAAAGAAAACAAGTATTAGCATCATGTCATTTTTTCCACATACCTGATTTTTCAGACCTCTGAAAGTGATGTATTTTTAGATTGATATTGGAGCTACAGCATTGAAAGTTATTGTATGCATGCTCTCATTTACATGTTTTTAACTCTGGCCTGAACATGCATGAATATTAGCAAGATTGGGTCCTAGGATTTATTTTTTAAGCCATCTTGATACTGACAAGTGATATAAAATAAACAAATAGAACTGAAGAATGTCCATTTTATAAAACATATAAAATTAGAAATAGCATATTTTTGTTTCAAAAGCATAGAGTGCTTTTTGTGCAAAAGAAACTGATGTATTGCGCAGCTGCTAATCTTTAAACTAATACAGTTCTTTCAACTGGGAGTTAAGTTTACAAAAAGATTACAGTTTACAAAAATTTACAGAAAAGTTTCATGCAAATTTTAACAAGCAAGCATTAAATCTCTAGCAATCTTCCACTTAAAGAACATCTTTAAGTCTTTTATTTATTTACATTTGAGTACCTTCAGAGAAAATGTGAAAAAATAAAAGTTCACAAGATTAAAATAACCAAGAAAAATTACTGGTCCGGCAGAAAACTAAAACTTTAGCTTCCAGTCCTATGTAGTTTAGCATTCAGCATTTTCATAGTGGATTTCAGGTTTAATACGCTAATAAAATATGTACATATAGATAACAATTTTTTAAAGAGAGATGAATGGGCTTTTTTGTTTTCTGGGTTTTGTTTTGGTTCAATTATGAGTTACTGTTAGAAGAGAAGGATTACGTATCTGGAGTAAATGTGGTGTTTCTTTTAACTAGAGATGGCTTCACAAAGAAAAGTCCTGAGAAAGAAACTGAAAAGAGTAGGGCATGTGTTACTTATGTCTAATGTGAAGAAAAAGATGTTTTCAACACTGTTTTTCACCAGCAGGCATAGCCAGAGTACAAAGTACATGTGTTGTACATATTGACAACCCTCAAATCATGTAAACCCTTAAGTTATCAGTAAGTTAAAATCAATTTCTCATAAAAAGCTACTTGTGTTTAGCCATTTTCACAGCAGTGACAAGAATAAAATATTAAATATGGAGGATCTATCACTGTAATATTTACAATATGCAGTATATTGGGTAGCATTTGTCAGAACTCTGAGGAACAGGGAGCAAGCTGCAGTAGCAAAAATCACAGAAAGTGAAGTATGTACAATTTTTACTTTGCAGAGTGACACGCTGTCCTTGTATTTCCCTGTAAAAATTATTATATTGGATAACAGACTGATTCTTGATTTCGAGGAACTGCAGGTACACTGCACATTACACAGCATAACACCTTTGAACATTTGAAAGATAGTTAATGCAGAATTTAGCCAGACAGGTTTGGTATTGTTCTCTGAAGATGGCACAAAGTACTGTCTTCACTGAACGATGAAAGCTTTTGTTTTGTAAAAATGAAGTTCACGATAGCGGTTTGAATGCATAATTCCTGAAATGTCTTGCTTATGACATGCATTTTTCTCCCCATGAAGGAATATTTCTACGGTGGCTATTGAGGGCATTTAAGCAAAAGATTTCCTGCTGACATTTAAACTTCTATTGTGGGTCCCCTCAGAGTCCAGACTCAGCGGGCTTTAAAAATGTAAAGACACTCATTCATCATCTTGGAGTACTTAAGGAGTGTTAGGGAAATGCAGGAAAACTTCAGGAGTGTTTTTTGTTTTACTAGGGCTGAAATTACTGGCACTTCAGTATGCACAAAGCATATTACACAAAAAAACGTAAGCTGTAGAAAATAAGTTTTGTCACTGTTGACATTTTACAAACATGATAGGCATTTCAAAAATGCTGCCATCTAATAAGTAAGGATATCTTCACTGCAGTGAAGAAAGAGAAACAAGGTATTCACTGAAATGTAAATTGACATTAAACTTAGAAGCGGCCTCCCAAAAGTGAGATTGAGAGGGATTACCACGACAGTGATGAAATAGAGCCTTATACCTATGTACCCAGTGTGCATCTTTTCCCTGGGTAAGTTGACAAGCTTTTCATGCAGCTAACACTTCTCTTTCACTGGCTTCAAATTGGCTTTCTGAAAAACCCCAAGCAATATACTTCTTGTGTTACTCTGAGCAAGTGTGACCGCTGAGCACAACTCTTAAGCAGATGATAATTTGTGCACTAATAAAGAAACAATTTTGGGCAATAGATTGTATTTTTAAGATTAAAAATACTATCTAGTTACCACATCTTTTCCTCATGCTTTCCTCTTTCTATGAGAAACATAAGAAAGAAGGACTGATACGGAGATTTCGCAATAGATCTTTTTCCAGGCTTACAAGTTATTCACAAAAAGAATTGTCCGAGACTCAGATTTGGCTCCCAAAATATCAACTTAGGAGAATTTCTGTGGGGAGGTGAAGAGCAAAGAGACAGAGTCAGACAAAGAGTCAGAGAAAAGGATAGCCACTCACAAAGCTCAGGATATAGCAGTCAGGGCTGACCACAGTGAATTCAATGACAAGTTGTAAATGCAGATAACTACAATAGCGGAAGTACAGTCACACCTGAGAAACAGATGAGACCAAAATAGAAGAGCAAGAGGGAAAACTTGCTGGGTGGGTAGAGAAAGTGATTGTAGTTGAGTAAACAAAAGCAGCAATAGAAAATTTCCTTAGCAAAGAATTATTTACAATAGAGAACTGCACACTACTTATGCTATACCAAGAGTTATTAATACATAAATAGCAAATAGGATCTTCAGTATGTGATCTGAAAGCCATTAAATTGCCCATAAGGAACAGATGGTAGAACGGCGCATGGGTGAATGAAAAAAAGCACAGAAAAATGAATAAGCTTAAAAGTTTAACTATATTTTCTAAAGTTCTAAATAGGAACAAATATTCTTACGTTTTATTAGATGTGCTGCATATGCAAGTGCATACATATTGACAAGAAAGTGGAATCTTATGTCCATTACATGGATAAAACAGAATCTGTACTCATTAAATGCACATGCCATCTAGACTCATCAAGAGTCTCCTGTCCTGCTCTCTAACTAGGTCTCTAGCTGTTATGGCAGAACACAGAAGATTAAAGATAATAATGAAACCATCACAAAACCTTCTAATTACAGAGTATAGATGATACCAAGCATGAGGCAGAAGTTCTACAAATCTTTCTTCTGGTGGCAAGGCTGGCTAAAGCAGATCCCACCTCCTCTCCCCTCCCAGGAGGGAATCCTACCCTTACTCTGCACACTCATTGGCACAAGCAAAACTATATGGGGGCATTGAGGTGATTCAATATGGTTAAAAATCTAGCTTTTTTTTTTTTCCGCCTCACAGAATTACTCAGTTTAGATTGGTTGTGTGTATAGTCCTCTAAATAATTCAACTGAGAAGGTTGTTAGAGAGTAGAAATGAATAGCCAAAGAGTTGGAACAATTTAACTTTTCCATCAAGAAAAATATGTATGGAACCAAGGCTTCAAATGTCACGTACAGTTTTTGAAAATCAGCTGCAGATATTCAGCCAGGAAATGAAAAGGTTCTATGTGAAAGCTTTATAATGATGAAAAAAAAGAAAGCTTCAGAGAAAATACCAGTTTTCCTTTCTCTAATAAAGTTTCTCATTCACTGACTGAACATAGCGACTCTCTCTGTGATTCTTTACCATTATGACAACTAGCAGCTGAACCAAAAATTGACAGAATCCTTCACAATATTACTCTACATGACACTAGCAGCAGTGTGAAATTGAGTGTGATCACAGCCCCAGTCAATTCTACTGGTTCAGGGAGTTTTCAGTTTAGGTCAATTTTATCTTTAGATCCTCATGCTCTTGAATCACAGAAGTAAAGAAAACAAAGATAGAGAAAAGACAGTAGGATGAAAGTCTATAAAAAGGAAACAAGGGCAGAAAATTTTAGAAATTGCTAAAAGCTCTTCCTGCCCTCTAAGAACACAAGTCCACACAGCATGAAGTAAACTCTGTGCATATAAAGAGTTCTCCCCAACCTGGCTTAAACCCAAAGAATCCATGTACTGTTTGAGATTCAGACACTCACTCCATTTCCTCTACAGCACATCACAAGCTCTTCAAGAGGCAAACTTCATACCCAACTTAATACTTCTTACTCAAAAAAAGAAATAGGGGGTTTTTTTCATTTTAAAAAAAATATCATTTTTCCCTCTTGTTGACTAACCTTTGTCCCAAGAGCTTCTGACAAGGTAGTATTTTAAAGCCTTCTTTAGCTGTTCTCTCTTCTCATCACTCCTTCTTTTTCTTCTTTATGTTAAATCCAATCCTCACTCCATCAATTCCTACTAAAGAATAACTACTTGTCGTCCCCCTTGATTGCTGTAACAGCTGTTGCTAGTTTGCCAATCAGTCCCATGCAATCTCCTCTCATTCTCTTTGTGTAGTTTCTTCCCCAATTTTTGCATGAGAAATCAAAGAGCATATCTGAGTGAATACTCACTAAGTTAGAAGTATTTACTAGTGAGCATAAGGAAGGGTGGTAAAACCTAACCCTTATTCTACCTGTGCCTCAGTGTTGCTAATCCTAGCTATCGCTGAAGTAAGCCCTAACTAGTCAATCTTTATTTAAAAAAAAAAAAAAAAATCTTCATGCTACAGCACTTTACAACAATCTACAATTCCTTTTCCCAGGGATGCATAAGCCACAATAAATCTTTTGCAAAGTGAAGTAAAATTAA
Source organism: Aptenodytes patagonicus (assembly GCF_965638725.1). Lineage (NCBI taxonomy): Eukaryota > Metazoa > Chordata > Aves > Sphenisciformes > Spheniscidae > Aptenodytes > Aptenodytes patagonicus. The sequence continues at coordinate 39,569,455 of NC_134952.1, forward strand.
TTAGTCTTGCAGTTGCAAATAAACGTATTTTACTTCCTGCTGCAATGGACTAGGAATACATGTGCAGTTTAGTCTGAAAGGCAGCTAAAAATCCAATTAAATTAACACTAGCTTTTAAGTGAATGGACACTATCTTCTTACCCACAGTACCTAATTCACAGGCTATCCTCTGCCCACACCCTAAATTAGCAGCAGATTTGCTGAAATACAAAAAAAAAGGACAAAACTCTATTAACTATCACCTCTTCTCTCCAAAGCTTGATTTCCCCTTAGACCATCAGCTAGTCCATTTTGATTCTCATCCCTGTATTTTATCCCCTTCACTGTAGCGAAGTTAGAAATACTTAAAAATTACCTTGACAAGACTTGTATGTTCCTTGAATGTGGTCCTTTATTTCAGTGTAACATAAAATCAGGTTTAGTAATCTCTTCTGTCCAAGAACAATTTATACCCCAATGATTTACAGGGGTTCGCATGTAAGTGAAACTGTACTGTATACAGTTGCTGAGGTATGACTCATTGCCAGTCAGAGATATACCAAAATGAAAATTAAAGTCGTTAGTTTCCAAAAAGAAAAGTGTTAAACGGATTTTGCTTCTGATAAAAGACTGCACTTCATATCTCTTGTTATATCAAGTTGTAGTCCTAAAAATACAAGCAGGACTCATCATCGGATTAAACATGTATGTAGCGTCCGCAGGAACAAGGCCTAAATGGGTTTTATCAGTCATAATGTTAGATGGTTGTCACTGCATAAATCAGTGCAATTTCAGGTAATTTTGTTAACAGTTCAAATGCTTTCATCTGACATCGTACATATAATGGTCAGTTTACCATAAAGTGGAATTAGCTGCCAAGATAATGTCTCTCGGAGCTGAGCTGGAGGTGTTTCAGCCCAAGCTTCAACAAGCTTCATGCCTGCTGTGACCTAGGGGCACTGCCCACTGTCAATTAGCACATGCTTCATCCTTCTTTCTTCCTCACCCCACTTGCTCTGGAAGTGGATAAATACGAGCTCAATCCTTGCTGGCTGGCTGCCTTCCCCCGACTGCACCCTGCATCCTGCCCTTGGAAATGGTTGATGTTCTTTTGAACATCGTTATGGCTATATCTCAATGTTACCCTGTCCCAAAGGAGAACACGTTTACAATAAAAAGGTAGAGATCAGTGTGGGAACAGTACTTCAGCCAGAATGATTTGTCACATATCTCTTCAGAGATTAAATCAATGTGATTTTTTAACACTACTTTAAAGACAGAATGATTCCTGAATAAACAGAACTGTCAATGCATAAGTGTCTATCAGAAGGGAAGAGCAACTTGACCACTTCCCTTTTTATGTTCAAAATGCTCCTACTCTAAATATTCCATATGGGTCAAGATCATGCACAGCGGGATGGCTGCGAGCCTGCCCTCTGCAGTTCTGCACTGTCAAACAGTCATGATGGCATATCCTGGAATACACCTAAATTTTCTTGCTTTCTCTTCCACTTGGAGGATGTAAAAGCTAGCAGAAGTCTTGGGTATTGGTGCAGACAAGGACTGGAGTAGAGAACCACCAAGTGTGTGACCCTACAGGTTTCTGTAAACCGGCCCTGCATTCAACTAATGAAGGGAAAGCGATGCTGCTCTCATTAGACTGCTACAATAGAAACACGATGAACAGATTTCTCTAGGGGGGATTATTTAAGGCTTTTGCAGAAACACTTCCTATTGAACAGATAATGCTGAAATATGCTTGTTTTCTGAAAGTGTGTCTGCTTTGCAATGGAACTTATATTCAACAGGAGACCATTACGCTGTCATAACATTCGATTCCACTTACGTTACCTCTTAATTAACACTGGAGCATTTAGCAGCTATTAGAAGAGACATTCTCAAGAGTTCTAGATTTCAGCGGAGCTCACAGGCAGACTGCCTTTAGGTACTATACTGCAATAGTTTAAGATTAGAGATGCAATTTGAATTAACAAAACTAGTATCATCTTTGACTCATTCATGTTTCTAGAGGAAAAGCATTTGCAAATACTCCATGCTGATCTTTCTACAGGCTATAGTTAAAACACTTCCCATGCTTTAAAAGAATCTTTGCAAATTCTTTCTTACCTTATAACAGATGTACTGTTTGGAGTACAAGGTACTAGATAAATTAAATCTTTGAAGCAATTTGTAAAGCAGATAGATTATCTCACTTACTAAAGTTTATTAAATAAAAGTCTGGTTTTCACACAGAAAGCATATATAGGCACATATTTAGATATGTATCAGTGCATGTGTGTGTGCTAAATCAAGATCAGTCTTCTATGTTTGACAAAATGTTAGTCATCAAAAAACCCCTAGTCCTAGAGTATCCATCATTAAATTGCTAAATTCATAGTCCAGAAGTAACAGGTCCACATGTAAAACTTAGTTTCTTTATGAACCTGAATGAAAGAACACAATTTCAGAAGAAGGAACATATTCATACCACAACAGAGCTGCAAGTCCAGTCTTGAATGAAATTATCTTTATTGCACAAATAAAAGTGTAATTTAATGCTTTAGTCATTCTGATAATTTGCAGACCATGACTCTGCTAAGCCTATAGAATTTATTAGTTTATAACTTCAATCGCTATCTTTAATACAGTAAAACGCTACTATAACATTAAAAAAAAGTCAACATCTATGAAGCCAACATATTTTTTTAATAACAGAAGTATTGGCTTCCAGAAGTCTGATTCCAGTATCTATCACAGGTAATAATAATTATTTTATTAACTACACTAGAAATACTCTCAGATACTGAATTTCATAGCCTATTCACTTCAATGCATTAACAAATACGTTGCATCTCTGTTTCTTAAATATTTGTTTTACCTGGAATGATTTGTAATGTATGCTGTAGCTTCAAAGTCAACCATAGGGTATTTTACTGTTACAACAGAGGCATGTGTCCAGAAGTTGACATTCCCTCATTTAACGTGCAATATGAATATGGTAATTACAGGATTTAAGAACTTCTTCCCTCCCATGCCCCGCTCCCCAGTATTAAAATTGTATTTTCCAAGATCAAAGTTTTTGGGTTTATCCATATTGTGCTGCGAGTTTAGTAAATACAACATTTCTAGATATACGACATATAAAACATTGATATGTAACTTTTGGAAGTGTCAGAAGAGCAGAAAGGTAATGTCCTTGGTAGGTTGAAAGTAAGTTTAACATTAGTATTGCAAATGTTAGGATGAAATAAAGAATTCAAGTGGTACAATTTGGAAGCAATACGGAAGAATATGCTTAATAACGCTGGGGAATCTTCTTGCATAGATTTACCGATAAAGAGTTGGGAAAAATCAGGGGAAAAAATATGTAGCTATTATAGAAGAAAGGTATCCGTGTTTCATTAAGAGGATTCTTCAAGCAGAGTTCCTTTTCTTATAAAACTTGTGCTGGTATATAATAAAATACATGGAAAATACACAAACACAACTCCCCAAAACAGCTTTATACAATCCAGTATGTCATCGAAAGCCTTTTTTAATATTCCTTCTATTTTGGGGTTGGGGTTTTATCCCCTTAAAAAACCCCTCTTTGGCATTTTCTCACACTCCATGTTTTATCAAAGACACTCCACAAATCCAGATGTCAAGATATCAGTGTTTTGTAAATCTTTGATAACACATTCAGCTGTCTATTTATCAGCTGTGTGGAAAGTCATACTTTTGTTCTGGAGGAAATCCAATCTTAACATTAAACCCCATCTTCATTCAAGCTAACATTTTTACAAGAATTGAGGAAAAAACAAAAGGTCCATTATTCTGATTTTTAGAAACCCTCATTTGGGGAAGCATAGAATGGAATTCAGGTTCAGAAGTCAGCAGCAATGCTCGTAAGAAATATTTGAATACTGTGGCATGCAAGAATAAAGAAAGTGTTTGAGAAACGTATCTATAATAGTGAAAAGAGCAAGGTTGGGATACAACACAAAAAGATTCCTAAGTGACAACTGTAGCATCCGACACAAGAAGAAAATAGACTAGTTTTACAATTGTGAATATAACTTTTGTGAAGATCAGCATTTTCACTGACTCGGGAGACACACACTCCGAGCCCTTTCAGTATTTAGACCAGCGTTTCGGGAGTTTATTTATTTCTGTATTTTTTTACCTCAAGGGAAGACAAAACTATGTTGATGACAAAACCTAAGATTGACTGAACAAAACGTAGGAATATAAGAGCCCATTTACAATTTAAATTATGACTTATTCTCTACAGTAGTTCTTAAAATAGAATATCCTATTTAATTTGTCAAATTTAATCTCTTATTTGATTAAATTTCTGGCATTTTCCTTAAGTATATGCCTTTGGTGAAGATAGTGGGAAACATTTTCTCTGTGGGAAAAAAAAAAGCAGCAAGCTAAGATAGCATTGTGTTGCTTCTTGTTATGCCAACTTCATTACACATTACACTGAGAAAACTTTTTGAACAAATGCAACAAGTTTATGCAGTTACTCTATGAGTTTATCATAGAACATTTTCAAGTTATGCAAGAAATATGAGAGATGTGGAGAACAAAGTTTAGAAAATAAAGTTTAACCGGGCAGAAGTTGATTTATTGATCACGTTGTTATTGAAGTTCAGTGTTTAAACTGGTATGTTATTACTACCAAAAAAAATACTACCTTAGCTGTTTAGTTTTTAAAGGATGACAAGAGGAGTGTTGTTACACCATCTCTGATCCAGTCTTCACAATGTTTAACAGTAACTATTTCCAATCAGTGTAAGTGGCATAAAGTGACATAAAGCTCAAGTTCAATTATCAATTCAGTCAAACGATGTCAGTAAAAGATGGAAGAAGATTTCACTGGACAATATGTAAAGTATCGCCTCCCCTTCGATTTGCCTTCACACAAATTTCTAAGGTGTTGAGCTATATTTACCTATCAAAGGAAAAATGATGAACATCCAAGCCTTCTCTTAGCCGATGCTCTAAAACTGCGCAAAATCTGTCCCAGTGCTGCTGGCCAAGCTAACAACTTAATCACCACAGCCCTTCCAGAAGTGTTACCATCACTGCAATATAATTATTAAATATTCTAACACCCTGTTCAGTTCCCTGGAAGAGTGGAGCTTACTATTTTAAGAAAGCCTGCCTATTTAAATGTCATTAACTATCCAATTAGTACAGTCTGCTCCTTGCTAGCTGCAGAGTACTTGGGATAATCTTTTAATTGTTAACGGCTATTGAATAATTTTAGCAATTACGCTTTTATACATTCTGTGATAATTAAGACAGACTACCCCTAGAATCTCATCTTTTTTCCAGTACGTAGTGACAATCAGAAAGACAATCACTGGTAGAAAAATACGCGTGAGGAGGGCTAACGTTAACACCTAAGCACGCCGTCTCCACCTGCCTCCTGCAGCCCCCACAGGAAGGCGCGCCGCCGCCAGCCGCCCGCCGCAGCCCTGCTACCGCCCGCCGCATCCAACTTAAGGGCCCATTCCGGCCGCGGAGGTGCGGGCTCAGGGACGGCGGGCCGCTTCGCACCGCGCCTACGGGGCTCCGCTTCCAACGCTGCTTAAGCCGAGATAGATCACTGCCGCCGCCGCCGCTCCCCACGGCTCCACCTGCCGGGCGCCCGCGCCCCGCGCAGCGCCGCGCAGCCCCCTCCCTCCCTCCCTCCCTCCCGCCCCGGGGGGCGCCCCTACGGCGGGGGGGCAGAGCCGCCCGGCGCCCCAAGGCGCATCTTCCGCGCAGCCGGGTGAAAACACCCCATCCTTCCCTCAGGCGGATCGGCAAGTTTCTCTCCTTCTTAGGAGGAGGCGTGCCTCCGAGGGTTGCTCCCAGGCACTCGCCAGCAGCCGCACGGCACCGGCTCCCCGCAAGGCAAATCCTTGGAGGTGTTGGAAACAAAGCGAAATTACCTAAAAGGGCAGAGGTCCGCTCGGGGACGCCGGGAGCCCCCCGCCGGCGGGCGACGAGCCCCTCCGCCGCCCGCCCTCCCTCCGCAGGACGGTGCCTGTTGCACGGGCCCCGCGGGCTCCCTCCGGGGCAAAAAAAAACTTCGCTCCGCCGGGCGCCCGCGCCGCCTCCGCGCCCGCGCTGCGAACTCGCGCGGGGGGCGAGGGGCGCACGGCTCGCACAAGCCACCTCTCCCGATAGGGGCTGAACTGCGCTCTGCAGAGCGGGACAGCCCGCCCCCCCCCCCCGCCTTCCCTCCGCGCAAAACCAATTAACCCCGAGCACTCGCCCTCCGGCAAAAGGCAAGGCGGGGGCTGCGGGAGCCAACAGGAGGCAAAGTTTGATAAATGAGCAGCTCCTGCAGTGACAGGTAACTACGGAGCGGAGGCACCCTCTGCGCCGTGCTGGGCAGAAGTGCGGAAAAGAGGCACTCACCTGTCCGTTGCCCCTCCGGCAGCCGCGGAGGGGAAGGCGGGCAGGCGAGAGACGCGGCCCCGCGCTCCTCTCCCGTCCGTCGGCCCCAGCGGCAGGGAGGATGCCGGGCAGAGGGCCCGCGGAGCGGCAGGGCCGCCCCGGGCCGGGCAGGCACCCTGTCAGCGGAGCAGGTGAAGTGGGGCGGTCGCCACCGCCGGAAAACAACACGTTTGGTTCTGAACTTTGCAGCTCCAGTCACAAACAAACAAATGCAGCCCAGCAAGGACCTCTCCCATCCGATCCCAGCCTGCTCGGCAGCCGCTGCCTCTCTTATTGGTGCGGAGGTTATTTATTTATTTGATTTCTCCCCCTCCCTCCCTCCCCCTCCACCCCCCCCCTTCCCTTCCCTTCCCTTCCCTTCCCCTTCCCTCCCCCCTCCCCGGCCTTTCCTCCCCGCCCGCACGCACGCCGCAGAGCCAGCCCTGCTCCCGCCACGCCACGCCGCGCAGCGTGGCCGCGGCTCCTGTGCGGCCGGCGGCAGCGCCCGCTGCCCGCGCGCCGGGCGAGGGGCGGGCGCGCCGCGGGGAGGCGGGAGCGGAGGCGGGCGGGAGCGGGGCAGCCGCCGCGTCGCTGCTGGGCGAGAGCGGAGAGCGGCCGGAGGGTGCCCCCGGACGCCCCGTCCCCCGCACCGGGGCGCGGGGGCGGGAGGGTGATCCCCGCCTTGCCCCTGGCCAACGCAGGGACGGGGCAGCCGGGCAGGGAGATGCTCGGTGACCGCAGCCGGGAAGGGGGGTGGCCGGCGCGTAGCGGGCGGCTGCTGCGAGGAGCGCGGGGGGCCCCGCGGCGGCGTTTTGCGGCCCCCGCCCGTGGGGAGCCCCGGCGGCTGCGGTGCGGCGGGAGCGGGCTTCGCCGCGGTGCGGCAGCGGCGGCGCCGGGAACGTGCGCCCGGCAGCCCCGGGCGGGAGCGGGTGTGCGTGCAGAGGAGGGTATGCCTCTCTCGCCGTGTGCGCATACGGGCACGCTCGTGTGTATGTAAGTGCCTCTGTGTTTACGTATGTGTGTCTCCGGTAACGTTGCACGAAGCTTGTTTTCATGGAGACTCCAGGCTCGCTAGCCGCAGTGTACTCTGTGTGCATCGCTTTCACGTTTTGCTATGGCTTATGCGTGACCAGTGCAGAGCAAGCTTTATTTCACCTCTGTCTTATCGGCTGCTGAACCTTTGCTGGTTTTATTGCCCTTTTCCTCTCCCGCCCCCAAATCCACATGCAACTCGAGCGACACAGTAGGTCTCACCTGTCCATTCCTTAGGGCCAAGTACACCACTACGATTATCGCAAGGAAAGGGAACGTAAGTTAAAAGCTGCGGAGGTGAGACTGCATGAAGGATTCCCTTCACTGCTCCTGCAGTATCCGTCCTAGCTCAGCTTCTCATTGCAGCTGTCAGTGGAAAAAAACGTTTCTGTCCCACAGTGGCTGTTTTTATCCTGCTGTACACACACGTGACAGACAGAATATTGACATTCTTGCCTTCTCTCCCATCCCTCCCCCTTTAGAAATTAGGGTTCAAATTAGATGTCCCAGTGGTAGAAGACAGATGTGTAAAATCTGCAAAGTTGGTACAAATTCTTCCAGATATTCTGATGGGGGGGTTGGGGAGTGTTGTTTGTTCGTTTTTTCCTGGATAAAATTTCCACCCTTTTCCTCTGGCAGTAAATAGACATTCTGGATGTTCTTTTTCACTTCCAGGGGAAAAAAAAATACTTGGAGCACTACAATAAACAAACAAGGAAATTACAAATGTGCTTAGAGAATAAACAGTTATTCAACAATATTACTAGGCAATAAAGCATAAATTATACCCCTATTTCTCTTCAGGTGACAGGACTTAGAGATGTAAAGATTGCTTTTATCCTAAGTCAGTCAATGAATTTATGTAGATTTGTCATTTCAAACAGAGGGTACAAATCTTTCTTTGTGCAGCAACTCTGTAATTCTACCTTTGTCAACTGAAGACAATAAACTAGAAAGACAATAAACTAAACGTAGTAGAAATGTACGTTTTGTCTTCAGTAGTAAATCCTATTGTGAAATAGGGAGAACTTTTTATTCAGAGAATTGGATCAATAGTTGACTTTGTTTTGAAGCATTTATTTAAAAAGCTACTTAAAAAGAATGAAGTTCATGCTCTTAACATCCTTAAAGAAATCTCTCAAAGGCAATTATTCTATTTGCCAATCTAGCGATCACTGCCATGTAGCAACAAAAAGCATGAAAGCTAGATGTGGAAATCCCTTTGGGTTCACAGTGGTTTCTCAATGGAAGAAGAACAGTAGGAAATTAAAAAGTGAAATGCACTTTAAAAAAATTTATTTGAATGTTTTAAACAGCTTGCTTTGAATAGGTGAAGTTTCATCTCTAACCAGTAAGCTTCAAGGTCAATGAAATGCAAATGACCAATGCGTTCCATGCCTGAAAGAATGCCACCAACTTGAGGTAACGTTTAGTGAGCAATATTTAAAAAGTCGACTGTCTGACTGTCCACTCTCAGTGTTCAGCAAGTATTTGTTCAGAAGAGCACAGAGTGTCTTTCACTGTAATAAACTACTATAAACTACTATATTTTCAAAATACGGGAGATTAATGAAGATACTGCTTTACTAATGATGGGTCTCTAACAACACTTGTCAAAGTCAGTGAAAAGACCCTCAGTGATTTCAGTTAAATTTAGTTTGACACTTATCGTGTAATACACTATTCAAAATTTCAACTGTTTCACAGGTCTTAAAAAGCAATTTATTTATGAGTAAACTGAGACTCTCTTATTCTTATATGGATTCTAAGAAAAGGAAGCACTACCTAAAACCAGCAAAGCCCCTAACAAGACTGGTCATATGCTAGCATATTATATCTGCTTCCATCAAAATAAATTCCTTAGGCAGGTGGATCCACCTCAACATGACTTTGACTTGACTAAGTCAAGCTAACAATGAATTTAGTAGCTACTTAATATATTGACTGCTCACCTGAGTTACACAAGCAGAATATTATTCAGTGTTCTGGAGTCATAGCTGAGAAATATACAAGAAGGCTGGGAATATATAGCTAAAATTAAGAAAACCAGGAGAAAAAAGGCATAAAAACAGAAAGGAAAAAGAAAGAGAAAGCAAAGCTATGTTTTCTAAAATTTCATCTTGTGTTGTTTACTTGCCTTCATTTGGCTTCTTTCATCATTTAAATCGCTGTGATCTTACACTTGGCATTTTGGTGTTTTAAAGTGTTTCAGATTGAGATTGCTAAATAAAAAAAAAATTTAGCCCCCACTGCCACCCACCAACACTGATACAACCTTAAAACTAGCTTGCTTTATTCTAACATAATGGCCTGTTTTCTGTCTGGACTCTTAAAATCCTATTTCTAAGGGCTTAAAGAGCTGCTAATATTACATGTAGCTGTTCATACACATCCTGTGCAGTATGTTGTACTTCAGAAATGCATCTAATGATCTCAGCAGAAAATTAAACTTGTGTTAATATTTTCAATATTAAATCAGTCAAATCTGAACAAATTCTGTTTAAATATCAAGAGAGACAGCTCATCATAAGAATTTTCTCCAAAACAAACACTGTTTTCTACCCCCAGCCATTTTATCTGTGCAGGAGGCTTTTTACAACAAAGATGAATTTTTCTTCCTCAGACGAACAGACAAGTTTCCACTCCTTTTTCAATTTCTTTTCAGGTAGCTGAAATGCTTTTGACCGCAATTTGTAAATATGTCAGGCAAAGCTGTGAGTAAACTAGCAAGAATATATCGGACAGTTTGAGTTTTAAAATTGTGTCAAAAATAATATGCTGGCCTATGTTACAAAGAATCAAGAATTCTACATGAGTGCATGTTAAATTTATGGGTAGATAACATTTAATATATTATTAAATTTTACCTAATTATTACAGTCTTATAAAGATTTAATGAATAGGTTTTTTTCAGCTAGCCAGGATGTGGAATATTTTACTACTGTGACCATTTCAAAGGCAAGAAAAGGTAGGAATTCTCCCTTTTTCAGACCCAATAAGCAAAGCCTTGCATTTACCTTAGCCTGTCCAAGGGCTACTAGAGAATTCAGTCTTTGGCCTGTTCTCCAATTTCTGTAAACAAAGGTGAATATATAACTGATTAGGAGAAGTGTGCTAACGTTGCATGTTTTAAAAGAAATGCATGTCAATAAACAGATCTGGAAGAGGGAAAAACCATCATAAAGACTGGAAAAGAGAAGGAAAATCTGTAGCCTTTTAAGAAAATGTTGATACTCTCAGGCTACTGTGTTGGAGGAAGATTTGCTTCCCTGTAAATTAAGCCTTTAAGTTGAGTTGATATGAATATATTTGAATAATAAGTTCTGGGTCTGACCACCGCTTACTTTTCCTGTTTGGTTAGGGGAAAATGATTTATTCTAAGGAAACATACAACCACAGGTGAGGTCAATGGCTTCCAGATAAAAGAGAAAGAGCAGCTGCCTTTGGTAGTGGGAGTTGTTTACAGTCCATTTCTATTCTGGTAACTAAGAAGATATGCATCTTCTGACCTCATCACAGTCTACAACTTCCTCAAGGGGGGCAGCGGAGGGGGAGGTGCTGATCTCTCTCTGGTGACCAGCGATAGGACACAAGGAAATGGAAAGAAGCTGCATGGGGGAAGTTCAGGTTGGACATTAGGAAAAGGTTCTTCACTGAGAGAATGGTTGGTCACTGGAACAGGCTCCCCAGGGAAGCGGTCACGGCACCAAGCCTGTCAGAGTTCAAGGAGCGTCTGGATGACGCTTAGTCATATGATTTAGTTTTAGTAGTCCTGCGAGGAGCAGGGAGTTGGATTTGATGATCCTTATGGCTCCCTTCCAACCTGAGATATTCTATGATTCTATTCTATGAAAGATAGGGCTGTCACATCAGCTGTTGCCATTACTGTACCTCTAAAACATTCACATATGGCCCCATGTCACCTGTGTCCCTCAGCAGCCAGGAAGAGCTGCGTCATCTGTGTCAGATGCTTTAGTAAATTTTTGTGTATGTCATAAAGGGAGCTGAAAAGAGTACTTTTTTGTATATTTTGAGGATGCTTGAATACCATTCACTGCAGCGATATGTTGTAATTGTCATGATTCTCTGGCATTTGTCCAGAGAATAGCCCTGCTCAGGTCAGAGCTGTAGATCTGAACCAAAAATCTTCCACAGTGATGTGTGTATGAGCACGTTGATGGGTGGCCTACTGCTGCAGAACATGTCTTAAGTGCTGAAGTTGAAATTGATGTGAGCTGGATTAGAAATGTTCTGCTGATCCTGAGCAGTGTGCTTTTTCTGACTTGGAGTGAATCAATGCTTATAATCCTCTCTGTAATAGAACATCTTGGTTTTTCCTCTTTTCTTTTTTTTTTTTTTAGACACATTTTAGTGGGAATCAAGTGTGTTAAGCAATTTCTGTCATGACTTGCCTCTGATTGGGCAGTCATGCATAACGGGCAGATATTTATTCTGTGTCTTGCCAGTTGAGCCTTTTCCACCATACATTGTCTTTTAAAAACATTTGGTACCATAAATGTTCAGAATAACCGTATCTTCTCCTAGTGGTATTTTTTATTCAGCGCTCAGGTACTTCCTGCTGACCATGTAAATATTGACGTAAAGGTATACACCCTATTAAGCAAAACACAAAAAATGTCTTGCACCTGGAAAGATTACTTGATAGAAAGGTCTAAGAGAAGACGAAGATAACCTTTCTAACTCCCTGGAATAGGGAAATAACCAAAAGTGAAAGACATTTGCTATAATTTCCAGGTTAGTCGGTACAATACAATAGGACATGGTGAATGCTGACAGTTCAACTGCGCATAAATGGTCTTAGGAAGAAGAATACAGTGAAAAAAACCATAGACAACATCTTTGACTCAAGCTCTGTTTTGAGCCACGTAGTGCCAGATGTTGCGAAAAGGAAATCACATGGCTGCTCTTACATGGTTTTGGAACCTCTTCTACAACTCATACTGGAATAAATGATGCTATTTCATTGTAATGGTCCTATTGAGTGTTTTATAATAATATACACACTTCAGAAAAAAAACCCACATTTAGAAAAAGTTAGCTCCAAGGCATCACAGGATTATGAACTTGTGAAATCAAGAAGTTGCAATGGAAACTATCTGTCACTGTAATAGTAAGAACTGATGTTAACAAGCAAAATTTAAAGATGAAAGCTCATATATAATAGAGATGTCTGGAATAGATATCTGAACAAATTAACTGAAAGAGAGCTTAACTGTTAAAATTACTTGTCTGAAGTAATACATTTCACAACTGGAATTTGATACAATGATAGATATTTGACATAGGTGGAAAAGAAAATGTTTGGTTTTCTACTGCTTTTCAAAAAGATGTTATAATTTTCATTTTAGTTTAGTTTGTTTTGCCTTCTGAAATTATTGTACCTATTGGCTTCTTATCAAGGAATTAAACCACTTGTTACACTTTTTTACGTTCACCACTCTTGATCTGAAACTAAAAACGGTTTGCAGACTTGTGGTCTGTATGGCTCCAGTGTACACAGCCAAATAGCTGCTAAAATGAACTGTTTGCAGAATTATATACATACACATGACCCATGTATATAGTGAAGTTTTAAAAAAATAGATTGCCACAGAGAGGAACTACATTCTGAAATGTTCATAATGTTGATATTTAAATCCACTTTGTTTTTCAATTCGTAGTAATCCCTTCTCTGCTCATGGACTTCCTAGTCTGCAAACATTTATGCACATGATCAATTTTTTTACCTGAAATTTGGTATTTAGACAATTCATTTGTAGCTAGGGGGGAAAAAAGATGGTTAGAATATTTACTTAAATATTTTTTAATTTTTGTAAAATTTTTTTAATTCCCTTCTTTCCTTTCTAAGAAAAATGGAATTGCTATTTGGGAATTCAATTTAGGAGATGTATAGCTAGATACTCTACATGCACTCATTCCACTTTGGACTTTATTGGGCTAGATAAAGATGAATTAATCATTGTAATGGAAGTTTATGGTTGCCTAGGGACCAGTGGTTTTAAGTTGATCGTACTTACTGTTGGTAAACAGAGAAAGGTCCTTAGCAATAGTGTGGAGAACTGATACCTCAAAGAGGCTAATTTCTCAAAGTTAAATGTGTTCTGAATGACATTTTTTGGAGATAAAAGTGTAAGTACATATGAGATTGTGACTGAAAGGTAAATTAAAGAAGAGGAAGCTTAGTAGCTAACCAAATAGCCACTGTACCATGATCGAGAAAAGCAACTTCTGAAAACCCAACTTTGGTGACAATATGAGGACACCGGTTAGAAAAAAATGTGTGGATAGTATCACAGTGTAGAAAGTAGGAAGGCAAATATAATTTGATATGAACTAGAAGCTATGAAGTATAGTGGAAGTGAGACCAATCCTTGGCTTAGCTAAGGACAATGGAATATATATTACATTATATTAAGGGGGAAAAGGAATATATCCTTATATATATAAATGGCACCATTAAAAGTTTAAGAAAATCAAATTGCCAGTAATGACAGAAAAAAAGAAAGCGTTCAATACCTATTTCTTTTCTGTTTCTGGGAAAAAGTAGGAGAGTGCATTCGTATTCCATAATGATGGTGAAGTATTTTCCAAGCAATTAGTTTCTAAGGAAAGCATTAAGCAGTATTTTTATGATGAATATTTGAAAGCAGCTGATTCAGATGAACTGAATTCAGAAGTAGATATATACTGTATTCGTTTTAGAGGAATCTTGGAATACTCTAGAAACTCCTGGAAGCAGTGAATGTAATATTAAAGCTTTAAAAAAAAAAAATAGAAACCCAAGCAATGTAACCCATGTTGTAAAAGGGAAGCTAATAGAATGGTGAGGTGGGTTTCTATACATAACAGTTCAAAAGCATTGAATACAGAGCATTACTGCTAGAATTCAAGGCAGAAGGTTTTCGGAAGATAAAGTCTTGTCAAACAAATGTGAATTCTTTCTTTGAGAATGTTAAAAGTTTGGCTGATAAAAGGAAATGCTTTTGTACAGCTTGTGTGCTTAGAAATTAGATACATAAGCGACACTTTCAAAATTGGGATTGTACCCTTGAAAATAATTATTCTGAAAATAATTAAAGGTCATAAAAGAGATAGTTAAGTCTCTCCCTCCCCCCCCCCCCCCCCCCCCGCAATGTTGCATTTGAAAGGGTTTTTCTCTTTATTTGTTATATGTAGAAATAAGTGGTTAGGAGAAAAAAGATTAAATTGTTCACATGTATAGTATAGATAAAGCTGATTGATAAAAGAGTGTTATATCAGCTCCTTATGCCCACACAATAAAATGAAGCTGACAAGTAGAAAACTTACAGAAAAGAACCCTAAGTGCTTGGAAACTGGAGAAAATGTCTAATACTGAGTATTTAAAGAGATTAGTTAGCTGGTAAGAGAGGAAAATACTAGATACTAGTGAATTTTTCAGTCTAATGGAGAAAGACTTCATAGTCTTTCTTTCTGGAGATTGCCACCAGAATTCGTTAAAATGTAAATACAGTATGTATTTTTCATGATGAGATCAACTATAAGAACAAACTCCCCAAAACAACGATAAATTCTGCATTCCTTCAGGTACTCAAATAGAATCTGGAACTGTCTCTTAAGCGGGTGCAGATTATGCTTTAACGAAATAAAACATTTAAATTTAAGTCTGAGGCAAATATAAGGGCCTATGATATACCTGGTTCTTTTTGTCCTTGAATACTCTGATCAATGTGATTTTTAAGTATACAATTTTAATTGTTTTAAAATAAGTCTGCGTGAGTCAGGTTTGTGGAACATGTTAACTCACGTTATTTAGCACCAAATTTGCATGTAACACACTTTTCCTGTGCTGATATGCATAACACTAGTGTTTTCACCTCATGTTCCCCTTTCACCTTCTAATATTCCCTTAACCAATTGTTAAAGATTTTAGACGATTCTAAACCTTTCGTATGTATAAAACTGGTCAAAGTTATGTCCATATATTCCGATATTAAATTAAAATAGGTACTAAATATTCTAATATTACATTAGAATAGATACTAAATTATTTTATAGATATGTTAAAGTTTTAAATTGAGGGGTACTTCATTACATTTTGGAATTTTAGAGCAAGGACTTGTACTAGAGGATTATAATTTCCCTTTTAATAATGTGAAAGTAAAAATTACAGTATTAGATCAGGTCATCATCATCATAAGATTTTTTTCACTCTCATTTTCCATCAGCAAGAAATACCATACTGGGTAGTTGCATAGTAAATTCCCCATAAAGGACGTTATTTATTCTGCTGATACCTCACCCTCACTAATGAACAGCCAAGGATGCCCAATAGCCATGTGTAAAATCATGGTTTGCTTTGCCTCATTTGTATTTCTTTCTTATTCCCATCAAGATATCTTTGCCCTGAATTTTCTAAATTTCTGTTCTTATCACCCAATTGAGCAGTGTACCTGCCCTAATCAGTCGGAGATAACCAGTGAAAAATAGGTTTCTACCTAGACAGTCTTCTTGACTGAACTAAATAAGCTCTGATGTCCAGCCCCCATGGCTAACCTGCAATGCTTTGCATTTTTGTATTTCATTTTCTAATCCAACATAATCAGTCAATTTCCAAGCCTTAAACATTAATTTTCCAGTTATATTTTCCATGAGTCTTAGCAATCTGAGGTCTCGCTACCAAAAATAAATCCTTGCCATGTTTAATGTTATGTAGTGACGGACTCGTGATAACACCTTTCTCGACCGATGTGTTCCATGTAAAATAGTGTGTCAGTCAAGAGAAGGCATTTCTGGTAGTGACCTCTGAGGGAGAACAAGCTCTTTTGATCAGGAGGAAGGAAGGTGCCTTTTCTCCTTCCCTGAATATACATGATTTTGTCATCTGCTGAGTTTCTGCCCGTATTACTTGCCAGAGGGTTCGGCTTGTTTGTGCAAGCTCACCACTAAATAGATTACAAGATTGACACGCAACATTTTTCCGTTTTTACGGTAACTGTGATAAATATCATTATCCATAGTTACATCTTACTGGTTTTATCCTGTTCTTTTATGTATATTCTCACTCTTCTACAATGAAATTTTAATGAACTGAATTACATAAGTCAATTATGCATTTTGTTTAGACACACATGTATGTAAACGTAGATATATTTATATAAATGTCTCTGTGTGTTTTCATTTTGTTGCCTTTCAATGTCAATGAACCTTTCTGTGTTCTTTCTAGAAAAGAACACCTGATTTCTTGTGTATAATTTGCCAGAGGACCTAAAGAAAATCAGCAGTCTTAAAATCTTGCATTTAAAATTCCTTAGACACTTGAAAATGAAACTTAAAAGGTTAAAGTCACATAAGTATATTTGGAAATGCTGCTCTGCCTGTGTGATATCTCGTTCTGTACGGGTTCATTGTATGCCCTCGTACTAAGAATCTTTATCATGTCTCCTTAAAGAAAAATGTTTCAATATGCAACTTTCAGTTCTAATCCCCTTCTGTTTGTGTTCTGTCTTTCTCAAGATGGGATAATCAGTACTGAAGTTCACATGCTGGGGGAAGAATGACATCGAAGAACATTGTAAGTTGTTGCGTTTTTTAATATATATATACACACACATACACACATATGTGTGTATATATATATTGCATTACTTCTCTAGAGATACTTGTTCTTTTGTTGTTCGGGTTTTTTTTGAATGCTACAGGATTTTGCAAAGCTTTACATGCTACTAGCCAGAAATGTTACACTGTTTTTTTCCAACTGAGTCACTGTAGATAATTATAACCATTATAACCATCCATTGTTTGTGGGTTGCTTAAAATATTGCTCCTAATATACATTAGTTCACCCTTTAACATTGAATTTCATTTGTTTTCTCCACTCACCTACCATCTTGACATTACAGCTCATACAATTCTATGTCCTCTGAAAATTTCAGTATCTGCTTGACCCTTTACAGGTAAATAACATGTTAATTAACATGCTAACCACTGGTGATAATGAAAACTGATGATTTATTTTCTCTTTTCTCTTTTCTGTCTCTTTCCAATTAACCAAGGCTTAATCCATGATAAAACTTTTCCTCTTGTCCCATGAGCAGTCCCAGGTTTTACTGTCAAGAACTTTTTAAATAAAAAATATATTTTTATATCATTTTATGGTTTTCATATTATATAATATGAAAGTATATACTGTACCTCTCCTCAGTAGAAGATATTCCTGTTGCACTAGCACTGTACAAATTAGGCAGAAATTCATAACTGGTTTTTAATATTTTCCTATATCATACCCTTTTAAAGCAATCATTTTTGAGTGCTGGTATCCATGATTTTGGAGTCATAGCTAGCATAGGATAAGTAGATTTGCTACCCTGCAGCCTTTTTCATTTTCCGTTAACTACTGCATTAGAGCTCACAGTTCAGCCAGATGACACCGAGGCTCCAGCAGAACTTGTGAATAACTGTATCTAGGCCTAATGAAGTACAGCTTTTCAATTTAACTGTTTGTTCCAGTATTTTCTTACCTCTAATGTTCAGAAACTTTGTACATGACTTATTCCATCTTCTGGAGAAAAGTGACAAAATGAAGCATTTACCTGCTTTTTGTAATGTTGTTGTCTTTTAAAATCCAGCCATACCACCAGTTCTTTCTTAACTTTCCTTCATCCTTTATTTATACTTTCAAGAATTGTTGGTGTCTTTGGTTACTTACTTTTCATGGTCTGCTTTGGAGTCCTCCTAATTTACATCTTACATTTTTAACCTGCCAGAAATTATGCTCCTTTCTAGGGAAGAAGGATTGAATAGTACAAAAGAAAGTTGTTATCTGTCACTGACAGAAGAAAATAGTATATTTATGCCTTATAGCATATGGATCAGTATATTTAATCATTGATTTGTAGTACTAAGGTATTCTTATCAAAAATTCAATAATTTTCTAAACTTACTTTAGATTAAGTCGGGTGGGGAGGGGATCTGGCTGGGGAACATCCCTCTTAATATGACTTTTCCAGGAGACATCAGAGGAATTTTTGTTTCAAATTCCACCCACTTTGTTAAGTCAGCTTCACTTTGGGATTTTTCTACAGGGAGAAGAGTAAAAGTGTAGTACATTCATCTTTACTTGCATTAAGAAGGTAATATTATCCATATAGTATCATTATACTAAAATTCATAAGGTACCTTAAGAGCTTGTGTACAAATCTAATCCTTCCACAATTGTCCATAGATCGTATGGACTGACATTTTAAAGCTTTTTTGGAAGACTTCAAAAAAACAAAAATGAAAAATGTCTGCCAGTTACATAAAAAACCCTTGTGAGATATTTGCTATTTCAATAGCAAACTGAATTTAAGGTGAGTCTCCTATTTGTGAGGAAAAACACCTGTAAGTCAGTAATATCATGACTTTTCCTCATTTGTGGGATAGACATAATTTCTGTTTCATCTCCCCTCCATCAGTCTCTATATTCCTGTGCACATGTCTTTTCCATTGAGCTGTTCTCCATCTGTAGGACAGAGCTCAATGTACAGGAAAATAGGGATTAAAGAACATTTTAGTAAAGTTCAGAGGAAAGTGGAAATTCTGCTAATGATCATGTTAGTTCTAGAAAATATCAACATAATATAGTCCATACTTAAGGATTATGCCTTGTAGACCTTAAGAAATTCATAGGACCTGATATATTCTTTAGAATCAAGGAACATAACACATAGAATATAATATATTAAATTGAATTAATGAATTG
The DNA here is from genome assembly GCF_965638725.1 of Aptenodytes patagonicus. Taxonomy (NCBI): domain Eukaryota; kingdom Metazoa; phylum Chordata; class Aves; order Sphenisciformes; family Spheniscidae; genus Aptenodytes; species Aptenodytes patagonicus. Next base: position 39,588,626 of record NC_134952.1, read on the forward strand.
CTTAAAATATATATATTTTCAGGCCAAGGCAAGCATTCTATAGTCAAAGAAAAGTGCAAGAAGAGGACAATATTTATGGATATTATTTGTGCATAAATTAATTGTACTGCATTTTGCAATTCAGAAGTTGTTTATACAAATTACATTTTCTAGGTATATACTAGCATTTTTCTGCAGGAATGATTGTACTCATATAGTAAGAGCTTTCTATGAATGAGAATGATGTAAGGTCTTCTAAAATGTATGTTTTGTTTTTATATAGAGAGAACTATATGTGTATACGTATATTTATATTTCTGATGGTTTTTTGTTTTGTCTTCTTGTAAAGAATTTCAACTGAAATCAAAGCAGAAAATTAATCTAAAATGTACCCAAGCTTTTGGCTGGATCCAATGCCATAGTATTCCTATTGAAAACAGTCATATAGGATAAAAGTGTATTAACATGCAAATAAATACGTCAGGTCTCCACATCCAATTTAGGTTTCCCAGTGTCATTGCAAAATCTACCAGACAAATACGTCATATTTAAATTGCAGGAGTGTCGTGTGTACGTCATCCACAACATTGTTAAGCTTTTCCCCTATTAATGTTCATAGAAGCTCTTGAGATCAACTGGTTTCGGTGTACTGGTACTCCTGTTGATTTATATTGTTCTACAGAAGCAGGCTCTGTGGTAATACCTATATATAGTGCAATGAGAAAGATTATAATGAAATCATGGTAGTAATGGAAATAAAAGAGCTGGTTCAGATTTAGGAATAATTACAATGGCTGTGATGTTCTACATCTAGTACTATTACCAGATCAGGAATTTATATATAAACTCTGAGAGATCTCATTCCTGTGTCTGTCCTACTTGCTGTACACTGTTCCATATCATTACTTTGTGTCAGTGGAGCACGAAGCGTCTGGGATACATCTTCAATACAATCAGTACTTTGGCAGTGTGGCAACAGATAGCTTAGAAGTTCCTCACTCGGGTACTGGTAATGCTGTCGTTGCATAAGAAACCTCTTGCTGTTTGGTATTATGTTGATTATTTTATTTCAGTAAGTTAATTGCTTTTATCCCCTTCTGTCTTTGCCACCTTTCCACTGTGTTGAAGTCTCTGAAAAAATCTGTCATGAGCAAAAGGAACAAAAAATTAAAATTGAAAAGCTTAGATCTACTCTGAGACAATGGGACTATTGCAGTGCTGAGTACTGTATGGCATATTGTTAAGCCAATTCTTAAATGTATTAAAAATATTAAAAAAAATGTACTATTGCAGATGATCGTGCAGAGTATAAGGAAACAGTCTTGCTTACCCAGTTTTTTTTTCAAATCATTACATGTATATGCCTTTTCAAGCTACCGCGTTCACTAGTTGTTCGTCGGTGTCCTTCAACTAAATGCTTTTTTTCATTTTTTCATACGCTTTTTTTATTCTTTACTCTTAATTTTGTTTTTTAAAGATGATCATAAGGAAAGTGTCCTTTCAAAACCTGTCACATGTTGATTGAACCTGTCTATTTTCCAATTCAAAATACATTTTAGACATCTCCAAGATACCAAAAATAAGAGGTTCATATTAAATCTACATATTGATACCCAGCTCTGTGTTTCTTGTAAAGAAGAGACAAAGCTGTCACTAGCTGACCAAGTGTGCTAAAGAAACGAGAACTTGAGGGAAGAGCCACTTCAAGCTTAACCCAGACCAATGAAGTTATGTGAGTAGAAAAGAGATGCAATTTAATAAATTGGCAGAGACCATTATTGTTTCTCATACCAAGGTTATTTGTGTTCTGACTTTCAAAATGTTGCATGTTGCCTCAAAGACTGGGTGTCTGCCTCCCAGGAATTTTCCTGTGTGTGTCCAAGGCTGAGATAGATTACAGAAATTAGATAATTTATCTTTATGTCAAAACAAGTGTATATATTTTACATATTACATTTTCCATTTTAAAAGTGGCTAAAGGGCAAAGTCATATAAAAATCAAAATCCATAGATAAAGTGCTATTGACTAAAACCTTTTTAATTTACTTTTAAGTAAGATTTTAGACCGAATTTTGCAGCACTTATTTTTCAAAATGTATCAAAGAGTCTTATCGCTAAGAACATTTAAGAATTTAGAAACCATACTTAAGATTTCTGGGAAGGATTTATTTTTTTTTCCCACTGGAATTGATGTTTGTCAGAGTATTTCTTCTTTCACAGAACAGGGAATACTACACAATGTATCACATATTAAGAAGAAAAAAAAGTTGAGTTAAAACCAGTACTTACAAGTGTTAAGACACCTTCATCTTCCTCCTCCTCTTTTTACTCCTCCTCCTAGGTGGAGCTCCTCCTCTAGGTGGAGCTACAGATCTGCATGTGAGTTCATTAGGAAAAGGTTTATAATTCTTTATTAACATTTAATTTATGTCTTACTTTCTCAATACTGTATTCAGTCAGCCATTGTTTTTTCTTAATGACTCAGAATAAAAGGTTCTTTAACAGTTTGATTAAAACAGAAGAAATGAAAAGAAGACATTTTCATGGTTCAAATTTTGGAGCACCTACAGAAAGTGAAGAATATTAAAGAGGTTATACAGTAACTTTTGAAGTAGGAAAAAAAAAAGACAACCGTGCTTAGATTTGAAAGATTATCAAGATGCAGTACTTACATATGTATGTATTTTAGAAGCAGATAACTTTTGAGGCAAATACTTGTAGACCCTCTGTTCAATTTAGATCTCTACCTCACAATGTGAAGGATCATGTTTCTTTAATTGCTTGTCTGCTTTCTGATGTCATCACTTTGCAGATTATAAGAAAGACTTTATTAGATTCTATTTTCCTGTTTTAATAGGATTCTTTTTTTAATGCTTTTTTTTTTAATGTGTTGGGTGTTTTTTGTCCCTAAGTATCAAGTCTCTGTTTTAAGACTGCCCTGTACTGGTAATTTAATTTCCTTCCTTCCTTACTGGAAAACATCAAAGAATCAGAAGGGTTTTTTTGTCTGAACATCCCCAGGCAGTGATAGAACATTCTCAAACACTACCTTTTGAACCTGAGTTTTCTTTACCCACACCTCCCTTCTTTCCTTATAAAAAGAGAGCTTCACAGAAATTTACAGACAGCTGTTAATTTAAATGAAATTTCAAGAATCTTCAGAGATCTGGCTGTGGCCGGGAGTCCTCCAGAAATAAATGCGTGTTGCATGTTCCTGTGTAATGAAATTGCCTTCAATAAAGTTAAAGGGGACAAGAAAACTTACCTTTGGGATGGAATGCGTTCTTCCCTGATTTCTTATGTTCTTTTTTCATCTGGTTCTTCCTTCAATGGAGTATTGCCTCCTGACTGCAAGAATAGTAAGAAAGAAGTGAATATTTTAGCAAAAGAAAACATTTCCCCCACCCAAAATATATTGCCAAAGAACAAAATTCTAAAGAAAAGATATGAAAGATATATAAAAGAAAATCTGTTTGAGTCTAGTGGTTTCACCAACTGTGTGTCTGCATTCAAAGGGAAGAATTACGAAGTTTCTCTTGTTGATTTTAGTTTCTGTTTATGAAATGGTATCATAGTAAGGAATTCCATCTCCCTTGCTTTTTCTCTTCTGTTTCCAAGTGGGAACATATTCAGAGAGAGTAGAGAAAACATAAGGGTCTGCTTCTGAAAAGATGGTGGAATAGTTTGATTACAGTAGAATTGGAAAATTAAAGCTGTTTCCAAAGGTTTGTCTAAAACATCTCCTTAGATATCTTCTTTTTGGTAAATATTTTACAATCTTTTATTGTCTGTGTGATGCTCTGTAGTACAGAAAAAAAATGAAGATTATACTTCCTCTGAAGATCATTTATACTTAACAAACACCACTTTCAACTCATGAAAGTAATTTTTCCCAAAGTGTAGCTTCAGGTTCAGAAAGCATTTTCTCCGTACGTTTGAAGTCAGAATAGTATCTCCTTTTCAAAACAGGAAATATATAAATATGTGTTATTAGAAACACTTTTAAATAACATCCTATTTTTATAAATAACGTCACAACCAGTACACAGTCAAATTTGTAGTTTTCAATAAGATCTGTCATAAATCTGATCAGACAAGAATTGTTCACCAGTCTTTAACACAATAGATCTAATGAAGTGCAAAATGCCTTTCCTAAAAGTATCATAAATTGCAAATTAATAATTTATTTCTCTTCATTGTGTAATTTAAGAAGTAAATTGCTTTATAGGAGGAAAATTTTTTATAATTTTTTTTTTCATCAGTTGACATGTTTTTGTAATCCACTTATTTAGCTGGTCAACAGGAGTCAAGACAAGCTAAGGAACGCAACAATTGTCTTTTATTCAAAGTATTGCAAAAATGTGTTTAAAACTGACATGAAACTAGGAACTAAGTATTCTATTTCTGGATTTTATATTGATTTCCTGCATGTTTTTGCATGAATAATGCTTCTGTTCTGCAGTGAGTGCAGCCCTGCTCCTTACATGCTCCTCACCTGGTTATATTGACTGTGAAATGAAAGCCGTAGTCTCTCTAACTTTTGAAAGTTGTAAAAGATATAAATTCTGTCACCTATTGTATTTCCTTTTATGTAGTGTTTTGCAAATTGTCAAGTGCTGTAGAACAGTACTCAAAGGCATCACGACGACTCTTAAGAAGTATCCAGCAAGTATTGGATCTGGAAGTCTGAACAAATAGGCATTGATGAGATATACAATACTAAATGTAGCAATATTAATCTTCAGAATTTCGACATATCTATGTCCTTGTGTTCAGGAATTTTCAGGCACCTGAAATTTCTCATATAAAGGAATATTGCTTTCCTAAGTGGCTTATCTCCACTGAAAACAATGGGTCAAATTATAGTTAAAAGTGCTGCCACGCAAACTTCGATTCCTTGCAAGAAAAATTTAGGGTTTCAGTCAGTCACTAAGTTGGTGTGACAACTCAAACAATAAAAGGGAACTTATTGAAAATTAAAAAAAAAAGGAGAGCCATTAGACATGGATATTATTGCATCACTCAGAAAAGAGTTAGGAAATAAACTTGGATAAAAATTCTTTCTCATGAGGTGTCAGTGGTCTAATCTTAGAAAACAATTACTTTATTCATTTAGACTATGGAAGTTTTCTCACAAGCCTCATGTGAGTGTGTGTGGATTTTAGCTGAGTTAATCCAGGGGAAATGAAATCTTTAATCTTTTAAAAGATTATAACGTTCCTTCTTGCTTTGTAGCCACTAATATCAGGAGACAGGGGCGGTAGTTATGGCCTAGCTGATGGACATATGGTGTAGCAAAGCTCATTAGCTCTGTTGTCCTTAGCAGAAAGGTTTATTACTTAGGGGTTGATCTGTGAAGAGAGAAAAGCTGCAAGAAAATTACTGAACATTTTGTTGCATTTCTGTATGGCTTGGAGCTTCTTTCACATATGATTGGGCATCTGGCTGATGGTCACTAGGAGCCCTTGGGCTATCCCAGCAGTTCCAAAAAAACCCCTATCACCCGGTCAGTAAGTCACATCGATGTCACGGGAAAGATAATCGTAGCAGAAGAGAGTATTTGCAGGAGTAGGACACAGTCCAGGCTTCTGTGCAGCTCTTTTCCTTTGGAAGAACTACTGGACTTTACTCCAGGCTGGCTGAAAGGCCAGCAATATCTTCTCTTGCTCTGGTCTCCCCAGTGAGCGCAAATTCCATTTGAAGAAAAGGGAAGGCTATGGCATTGCGATACCAAATATTATGAAACTTTAGAAAGGCATCATAGGCTAATTAGAATTAGCCAGAATATACTGAATCTGCTGCTCTGTAAGCTGCCTTCTTATGCTCAGATTTGCATAGTATACTCTCATTATTTTTCAAAGGATATTGCAGTTTGCATTGACTATCTTGGAAGAAGGCACCAATAGATAATCATAACTGTCTGAGAGCTGGGCCATATTGTTTAATCGTTATCATAGCCAAGTTTTTGGGATCAGGATATCAGTTTCAATATTTGTCGTTATTTAAGGACTCTGCTGTTAGAAGCGTGTAGTCATTCAATTTTACAGATATACTAGAGACACTGCCTGTGAAACTGAGTTTCCCATGTAGAGAGAATAAATTGTCTATGTCTCATGAACATGCTGGAGTGTTCTGAGAACAAGTGCCCAGTGCATGTTTGGGGACTGACCTTCTCATGGCTACATGGTCAGTATGCTAATATTTCAAATTAAGAGTTAAAATTGGCAACGTGGGAGCAGTTTCACAATGTGTCTGTATCTGAATGATGTCTAACTAGAACAAAAATTCTGTAGGCTTGAGAAAATTTTGCTAAGTGCAAAAATGTGAGTGCATGTGCTCGTGCCACTATGTTGGTTTGGTGCTTCCATTGTGTTTTAAGTTCACAGAAAAAGTAAAGCGATAGTATGCACAAGGAAAGTCATCAATAGTAAATTGAATGTTATTGACTGAGCTTGCTACCAACTCACAGTCATCAGCAAAAAGAAGCTCACTAATGAAGAAATCAGCCACACGTGTCTGCAGACTGAACAACTTGCATCAGTAAGAAACTGAATAAATATAGCTCTGCCAATGGCACAAAGTGCTTCCATCTGCACAACAGAGACAATATGGAAAGGAGTATGGAAACCATTTATGATATTAAAGAGGTCTTGCCATTTTCCACCTCTCTAACCATCATCTTATTACAGAAGACTTAAATATGTCAGAAATAAAATTTGCAGGGCATTCACAGGTCTGCAAAAGCTTCAAGAGTCCCTTATAATTTACATTGTCAAAATCTTTAGTTAGGTCAATGGACAGCAAGCAGACTGTAATTTGACTTGATACTAGTTGTAAAGGGTCGTGTGTGTAGTGTTACTTAATAACTCCACATTGAAGTTTTGGGAAGACAGATTACACAAAACAGAAATTGAGTTGCTTGGTTTAGGTATGCTAGGATTTTCCTAGCATCAGAGAAGAGAAATGCCACAATAATTATCACAGTTTACATCATGATTATTTGTAACAGATATTGTTGGTATCTTTGAATTGCTGTGAAATTGACTCTTGCTTTCAGATAATGTGAAAAGACCATGTGGTGTTCGTGTTGCTTTTTTAAATGTAATTTGCCATCAGGTCTTTTCCATGCCCGTATTGTACAAAGGCAGTACATCACTGAGTGTACTGGTTCACTGTCAAGACTTTGTAGAAGAATGAACATTCTGGACTGGAAAATAAAACAAGTCATCTTTGCATTTTGAACACAGGTGACTACAAATTTCAGGCTATGACAAATTTCTGTCACTCCTAGGACTGCGACTAAGGATTTTTTTCTCTACACTTCTATTGCCAAAGTATTGTATTGAGTTTATTGAGTTTACATGCTATAATAAGTGGAGAGGTATGCGCACTGTCACTCTCTTGCCCATGCAAGAAGTATATAATACTTGTACAGAGATTGCGTTGAGTAGGCTGATAATGACAAATACAGGCTGAGTTTTGAGCTTCTTTTCTCTAGTAAATGGTATTGATTTCTCTAGATTCAATGCCGTTCCAGAGTTCTTTGAGGAGTGATGGTGTTTTTATGTTAATTTGAAGTGTGTTTATACCATTTTTGTGACTACATTCTAGGTTAATGGACACCTACTTTCCATCATGTCCAATACTGCCTTGGGCATCTGTCCTATACATAATTTGTGCTACTATCAAATCTTATGGTCATGGTTTAACCCCAGCTGGCAACTAAGCACCACACAGCTGCTCACTCACTCCCCCCCAGTGGGGTAGGGGAGAGAATCGGAAGAGTAAAAGAAGTGAGAAAACTTGTGGGTTGAGATAAAGACAGTTTAATAAGTAAAGCAAAAGCCACACATGCAAGCAAAGCAAACCAAGGAATTCATTCACTCCTTCCCATCGGCAGGCAGGTGTTCAGCCATCTCCAGGAAAGCAGGGCTCCATCACACATAATGGTGACTTGGGAAGACAAAACGCCATTAACTCCGAACGTCCCCCCCTTCCTTCTTCTTCCCCCAGCTTTATATGCTGAGCGTGACGTCACATGGTATGGAATATCCCTTTGGTCAGTTTGGGTCAGCTGTCCCGGCTGTGTCCCCTCCCAACTTCTTGTGCACCCCCAGCCTACTTGCTGGTGGGGTGGTGTGAGAAGCAGAAAAGGCCTTGACTGTGTGTAAGCACTGCTCAGCAGTAACTAAAACATCCCTGTATTATCAACACTGTTTTCAGCACAAATCCAAAACATAGCCCCATACTAGCTACTATGAAGAAAATTAACTCTACCCCAGCCAAAACCATCTTATTACCTGCAACTGCTGGTTTTCTGTTTGTGTTTTCAGCTGACAATCCAAAATTTATGACAATGCTTGAAGACAGAGGTATGGTTCTTGAAAATTGACAAGAGCTCAGGATAAGTTAGAGGAATTGAATTAGAGGGGAAAATAGCAGCAAGCAGTGTACTGTTGTTTAGATTTCTAGACTGAGGAAACAGTCTGGGTTTTTTTACCACAATTACATAACTATCTGAACAAACTGGGAAAGAAGGTGGTTCTTTTGAAGTCCCCCAAATAAAGCAAAATTTAATTTTAATTCAGGCTGAAACAAACAAACAAAAAATCAGAGTATATCTAGCACAGCTTAAAAGTAAATAAAAATACATATCATCCATATATGTTGAATGAAATATTAATTCAAAACTAAGTGATTAATTCTGATTTTCTTAAAGTGTTTTTAAAGCTTTACAACAGCAATTGTAAAGCTGTTGTAAAGCTTTTCTAACAGTGGTTTGGCAAAACCAAATGCATTTATACAGAGTTGTCTGATCTGTATTATTTTCCCCAAAAAGGTGTGAAGCAATGTGTCCATCTCTGTGCACCTTCAGAAGAAGGAAGTTGAAGCAGTCTTCCAATCCAGTTACTGGATTGCTGGTGGGTTACTGATGATCCCCCTTCCAGATGTAGCAGAGTAACACATTATGACAATAATATACAGATAAAATACAGTAAAGAAGCTTGCACTGCGCAAGTAATGGATAATCTGCATATGTTCATCATATTTAAATCGTATCCTAACACCTCTTTGTACAATTTCCTTTCTATTGAAACAACAAATTAAAGGCATAGGTTAACTTGGTATTGCCTCCAGACACTCTGAGTCCTCAGTCCTCTGTTACATACTCATTATATATTCCATCATTTCCACTCCCCCGTCCTCATTCTTTTAGATTCTTTCTACAAACCAAACATCTCCCTCCCTTCTTCCCTCTCTCCCTTCTTCTTTCTTTCTTTCTCCTCCTCTTCCTCCTCCTCCTCCTCCTCGTCCTCGTCCTCCTCCTCCTCCTCCTCCTCCTCCTCCTTCTCCTTCTCCTTCTCCTTCTCCTTCTCCTTCTCCTTCTCCTTCTCCTTCTCCTTCTCCTCCTCCTCCTTCTCCTTCTCCTTTTCTCCTTCTCTTTTAGTGGAAATAAATTATGTAGACAAAATCTCGGGGGCACTGATCTTCCTTTTTTAAAGGAAACTGGGGGGGGGGGGGAAAAAAATCCAAAGAAATAGCAGCCAACATCCTTTGATAAAATTCAGAGTACACACTTGTTACAAGCAGCTGTTCTTGTTACCAGGAGAGGTAAGGGCCATGTCTAGCTCCTGTACAGCTAACAAGTGGGATTACACTTCTGCAACACACCTGAAACGGGTGACAATACACAAATGGGACATAACATGACATTCATTTTAATGCTTTTCATATTAGTATGTGTTTGAATGACTGATACGTGATCACACAAGTCGGTGGTTCTCAAATTGTATTCTGTGGTCCATAGAAAACCTCTTAATCACATAGTACTGTTGTCCCCCTGCCCTCCTCCAATCCTAACCTGAAGACAGATGAAATACATTAGATACATTTCTAATAATACTTTACCACATAGCCAGCTCTTATATTTGTTGTATTTTCCAACTCTTGGTTGAACTGAGATGGCATATGTTGTTAGTAATGGGAAGAAAGGAAGGGATTAGAATACATTTTATTAAGAAAAAGTGTTTTGAGGAAGTGTGTAAACTTTGTAAGCAGGGTCACTGTCACTGCAGCAACCACGGGAGCTGGACTTCAGTTTTTGCCTTCAGACTCTGACTGTTGTAAAAATTCCAGCTCATGGCTCTGCCGGGTGATACCAGCATAGGCACGTGCCACCTCCTGTGTTTCATGCTGCTGTCACTTAGGAAGAACAGTTATTTTGGAGCTCTGCAGGGGTACCATTTCTCCTTCTCTTTGAATGGGGGCAGTTTTGTGTTTTGCCAACCACTTTTGGTCGACAGAACACACAAGATATGTGTGTCCTCTTTGCTTCTTTCCTCCCCCCCTCACATTGGGAGAGTAGAGGCAGTGACAGTGCCATGATGAAGTGTTTGGCTGTGCCAGCAGCAATTAGCTGCTCAAACAGTTGCTTCTGTTCCCTGGAGAAAAGCTGTTAAAGCAGATGAAAGCATCGTGTGGGCTGGACTTGATCCATGGACTACCTGTAGAACCTGCAGAACTCATTAGCTTCTCCTCTATTGCTTATATTCTGGTAGATGTAAAGGTATATCTAATTTAATTTTAAATTTTATATTCCTTTAATGAGACAGAGTGTGTTTCGTAAGGACATTACTTGCAATACCTATAGCAGTTTTGTCGGGGTAAAATGATGCGTGTCTTGGACATAAAATGCTTCCTTGAGGGCTTAGTGACATAAAGATTTCTACTGCTGGAGGAAGATGTAAGAAAGTCCACCAGTAAAAATCAAAGAATATGCTAAATAAGATCTTAAACAAGGCTGTATTCAAAAATAATAAAGTTTGATGACTTAATTTACAAACTGCAAAGAAAGCAAGGACACCATATTAATGTAACAATTCTACTTACATATGATTTATTATTTCTGAAGACTGAAAGGCCAAATCCCAAGGACTTCAGTGGAAGTTACGTGCAGGATTCTGGCAGAATTACACTCCAGGATAGTAGTTAACTACCTTCTAAGCTCTTATAAGAGATATTAGAGGGCTAAACGCTCAGCTTGTAGCTGTAGCGTTTAAACTTGAGCTTGGGAAATTTAAATTCAATAAACATCCTAGCTAAGTTCTTTTCAGAAAAGAAGTCTCATGCATTTTTATGTGCTTCTGTATTATTTAATATGCTACACCTTACTTAGACTTAGAGTTCTGAAAGAAAATAAAAAATACAACTGGGATAGCTTTTAGATGTACTCTGCCAAATATTATTTTACCCAGGTCATGTGTAGGGTGCTATCATTAGTGTTCTGTGCTAGAAATTTTGTTGTTGTTTGTATTTTTTTGTTTTTGTGCCCTTTGTTATGACCTTGGTCCTCAGTCAGCTCATTAAAAATTAAATTGCTTATTATAACCTGGCTTCATTTCCACTTTGATCAGAAAGCACAATAGGTTCCTTAAGTGGATTTACCCATAAAATATCCTGGTAATGAGAATAGAAAAGGCAAATTTAATAACTTTAATATCAAAACAAAAGCTACAGAAATACCACCCAGAGGATAATAAGAAACATTTTATCTAACAAAAAGATAAAACTCCTTGCAATATGAAAATTTTGTTTTCTAGCTTATTAAATGAACATCTTTAATAATTTGAAATGAGTATAATTTCTACTTCTTCCATGGCTAGTGCTCCTCTCCCATCAGCATGTGAACATTAAAGCATTATTTAATTTGTACCACAATTATTTGAATTCAAAGGAGGAGATAAAACTGTCTAAAATCATAGAGAAATTTTGCTGAATGCTGTTAATTACTCATTTTTAAACTATTGCTCAGTTTTACTATGTTCACTCATTACTCATTCATCGGGAATACTTAGAGTTTTTATCTCATAGGCATTTGTTCATGCAAAGATTTGGGAATGGGTGGTGGTACAAACATAACAAAAATATCTGTAATGTGAAAGCACAAATCCACTTAGTCTAGTCTCCTGTTTCTGACAGGGTCTAGGGGAAAGTATGAGAGTAGGAAAAAAACATATTGATATTTGTCCAGCATATTAACTAAGCTTTCTGTGACCTTTGGTGCCAGTGATCTTTCTCTTGCCTATATAACCAAATGATCTTAGAATATTCCCATGTAAACACGGATGTTTGACTTTTTGTTTTTCCTTTTTCCTTAGTCTCTTTTTTCAAAGGTTTCACTCATTCTGAAAGGAGATCAAATCCCTGCAACTTAAGTGACCAGTCGCAAACCATGAATGATGAATAGTTCAACTAAGCAGATCACAGTTAAGTCTTGGATTGCAAATGGTTCTGAGTGGTGAAAACACACAGAAAATGTTTGTAGTAAGAGATGGAAAATAATTCATAATGGAGAGAATTGATCAACAATGACTATTAAAACCAGCAGCCAGTCTGTCAAACATAACTTACACTTGGCAGTCCTTAATGGATAAGGATCCAAAACAAATAGTTGAGAATAACGTTAGGAAGAAACATGAAATAAATTTGCTCTTACTAGTAAGCTAGCTTCTGAAAATTGAATTAAAATTAAAATCAGTATTACTTTCAAATAAATACAGAAAGATGAAACATTTCTTTTAGGATCTCGTCATAACGTTATAGCTACCAGACAAGGAGTGGCAAGCTTAACATTTGACAGGGGTAGCTATTTCAAGCCTTGAAAATACAAAGAGGCTTCAAAGCTTGTCTGCCCAAACAGAGAGGTTTTGAAATGAGATAAGGAAAGTAAGTGGTGACTTGTCAACTCCAACTAAAATCCTTGAGCATACCCACATGTGGCAAAGGGCTAGGAAGGGTCTTTTTTTTGCTTTTACCACTCACTTGTTTTTCAGTCAAGAAGGGAGTAAGATTTTTCCTTCTTTATCACACTTGCATAGTCACCATTCTCTTTTTGGTAAGAATATAATATGCGAAAATTGAAGATATAAATTAAAAGATTGAACATGCAATACTTTTCAAGAAGTTTATTCCTCTATATTGTTTTTAGATTTTTGGAGAATGTTATAAGTGAGAATTTGCTTACTGTCATTCAAATCTTTTGTGTTTAGAACTTTACAAGAAAAATGCAAGACAGAAGCAAAATATGTCACACATCTATTTGTCCTGTTTGTAAATCTCCTTACAACTGTCTGGAAAATTATTGAAAAATTATTTTTTTTCTTTAAAGTATATTGTATTATAAAGGGTCTTTTCATGATAGATCGTATTAATAAAGTCTTTTTATAAAAAAAAAGTTTAATACCCATAAGTTTAACAAATTATTTAAGTTAAAAACAAAGCTGCCTTGTGGATGGAGTGCATTAATAGTCAGCAGCCAGCTGATAATATAGAACATTTAGAGAGCTCTGAATTTGTCTCTGGATATTAATACTTGACTGAATTATTCCGTTTTGCAATCTACTATTCATATATATATATATATTTAAATGAAGACATTTTCCTTGGAAAATCACAATGGCCTAAATCAATCTCTGATTTCGCTAAATAGCTTGAATATATTTCCCCACACGATGCGTACACTGTATGCAGAATAATTTTTATAATAAATATATTAGAATCTTTCATGTGTACAAATACAGAGAATGGCAAGATTTTTTATGTGTTCATATTATTTATGGTCACAGTTTGTTTTATGAGTGATTTCCTATATGATGGTGATTATGAACACCCTACTATTTTTCAGTCTTAGGCTGAATGTTGTATTAAATCATTTCTATTCAGAACAATATCCTGATACAGGTCAACGATTTGAAATAAGCTTTGATCCATCATTAAAAAAAAAATCCACTGTTTGCATATCTATTTTGTCTAATGTAATGCTTTTGACTGCATTCTGTATTCATTGTGAGCAGATCATTCATTAAGGAAAAATTATTCAGTTCTCAAATTCTCCAACCAGTGCCATTCACAAGTGATTAGATTAAACTAGTTTTAAAGTTAGGATAAGAAGAAATAATAAGCAAAAACCTGTTAAAACCCAGAGGATTCAAAATGAAGATGTATATGAATATATAATAAATTTTATATATATACACATATGCATTTATATATTTACACATACAAAGCTATATATATTTACATATATATGTATGCTTGTAGAGACAAAGTAGAGATATGCTTTAAATATGTAACCAAATGAATAAAGGACATATATATATTTTCAATACTAAAAAAAATAGGATAATACGAAAGAATATGAAGTATTTTATCTGTGTATCTAAAAGAATCCTTTCCTTCCTTGTCACGGGAAATATCTAGAACTGCCTTTATGGCTTGTTCCGTATATTCAATATCCTGTAATAAGGGTGCTGCTTTGTGATGGCACTGGCTTTTCTTCTCATTGTTTAGGTTTTGTAAATAAAGCTGAAGAGTTTTGATATATTGCAAAACATTAGCAGTATCTGGCAGTACTTGGATTGATTGTATCTCACACAGAATTATAGCACTCAGGTTAACTTCAGTAAACATAGAACACTTCATAATGTCTCTATTTCAGCTGACACTAAGGTATATGCTCATGTGTAAGCGTGTGTTCTGTCCATCCCAAATCAAAGCACTGTGTCTTACATTTAGTACCTGAAAAGTTACTCTGCTCAGGTATTTGCGCTTTTCCCATGATTTTCAGCTATGTAAGGGTTAGACCTTTACATTCAATTTAGCAGGTAAAAATACAAGTTAGAGTTCACAAGTGGTTAGTGCCTAGTTAGTGCCTAGTGTGATTAAATAGGATTCTGGTCTGAGTTTAGAGAAGTCATGTTACCTTCATTACACCATTTGTAAACCAGTAAGCTGTTTTGCCTCCCTCCACATTCCTCATCTTACACAAGATTGAAATTGGTTTCTTTCTTTTCATCCAGGAAGAGGAAGTAATCTAAAATTCTGTTCTGGTAAAAAAAAAAAACCTGTACTCTTTTGGTATGAGGTTTGTACTTCATTATTTTTGAGATAAGCCTTTGAAAATTCTTTCTGCAGGTAGACCACGTTCACTTGACAGAGGGAATATGCATTTCTAGTGTATCAGGTTGTTTTGAAAAGACCAGTGGTTTGAAGTAACGTCAGGAGAGGATTTGATCTATTGAGTCAAATCAGTTTCTGATTACTTTTCTTCTTATGGAGACTACCCTGTTGCATTGGAATACGTCCCTGCAATGCCATTCTGATTATCAACACACCAAAGAACCAGTGGCTTGTTAAAGGGCAGGTAGCTGAAGGACCGATAACTTTTTGCTCTTTCTCTTCCTCTATCTACCATCCTAATAATCACCATTAAGCATCAAAAGTCTACATATGGAAGTGCCTTTATTACAGGCACAACAATAGTTGCTTTCATCTATTCTAACACCTGAAACTGGGGTTCACATTTGTCTGACTTTACTATGATTGTTGTCTAGACTGTTATGCCTTTCAAAATTATTTCCTCTGCTCCTTTCTCCCCATTTTGACACTTTTATTCTGAATCTTCAGTGAGGCTGTGTGACTTTCTGCCATTTCCTGTTGCTGTACGAAAAACATAAACATAGCTATGGCTTTTAGCTTTCCCCATTGTCCTCAAAATCATACAAGAGAATTTAATGGGGGGGGGGTTTGCCATTTCCTTTATGTGCTATTTTTAAGCTTATCTATAATCGCTGTCTACACTTTGTCACAAAATATATCCAGAAAGATGCTAAATGTTTAAAAGACCACCATCATCATTCAGTAGAATCAAAATACCCTTTGGCAGAAAATAATAGATTATACACGATTCGTATGTGATATCGTACTGGATGGATTAGAATTTCCATGAGAGCCTTTTAACATGACACAAAAAACACTGATGGCTAAAGTGCTGGAGAGCACAATCAATTTTTTTAAATAAGAAAAATATTGGCTTTGTTACCTTTTCAAGGACAAAAACTTTTCAAGTGACCTCTAAGGAAAAAATCATTAGGAGAAGTTTCAGGCTGTTTGAAAAACTTTTCTCAGTCTAGAAAGAAAATTTCATTTGGAGTCAGAAGCAGAACATGAGTTCTTTTACAGTGCAATTACTTAATCAGTGCTTCTGAAGATTAGCCTGAAATACTGCATAACTGAACGGAGCTCATTCTTCCTTACAAAAACAGAGCTCTGTTCATTTAACATATATAAAATAAAGTATATCACTTTCGCTATAATGCAGTACACTGCAGTGTCTAATTTCATTCAATAAGAATTTTAATATAATCAAAAGATATATTGTAAATTGGATCTGAAAACACATCATTGCCAAAGAACGTACTTTCAAGTTCATGTTTTTAGTGACATTGTTTAATCTTTGGGAATATTTTTGGTATGTCTCTCATATGCTCAGAAATTAAGATGTTTGTTGTCCCTGGTGACATTTCACGTAACAACAGTTCAGATGATTTCCAGTTCAACTTAAGTGAAGGAAAAGACTTTTCACAGTGTAACACAGTTTTTGTGGCTTTTTTTTTTTTTTATAGTCCACCACAAAAAGAACTTGGAGGGGAAAGCTGCTATTTGTCAAATTGTAACCCTCACTGAGCAGTCCTATGCTTTTTATGGTTTTGTAAGGCACCAAAAGTTATACTCTGTGTACAAAAACTAGACAATTATTTTGTAAATGCACGTTTAACTTAAGCTATAATGAAAATTACTAATGGTATTCACAGAGTGATGTAAATGTCTGGCAAGAGACCTCTGCCTTGCTATTTTTATACGATCTTAAAGGGTAATGGTAACAAAACCTTGCCCAGTGATCTGCAAAGTTTGCATTTGTGCCTACTCAGAGGCATGTCAAGTGTTTCAGAGTCACTGGAATGAATAGGAGATTTGAAGATTCAAGTGCCATGGACGAGGAATCATGAGGTACCCTATTGTTTTATATCTTACAAGTTTCCCAAAAGTTTACAGGATAGTGTAGGGAAATCCTGTGGGAAAAATCCAGGGCAATTCTTTTCATTGTTCATTGATCAGTTTTCAGTTCATTTGACAAATGAATTCTATATTCATTATTTTCTTTCTTTCTTTTTTTTTTTTTATTACTAGGATAGCCATTCACTATAGTGCATTATGAAAGATCAAATCTTTGTGGAGTAAATTGAAACAAGGGAATCTCATGTTGGTTTTATGATCTTTGTAACATAAACTGCTTACCACATCTGAAATAGCAGAGCTTCTTACATTGTCTACTGACAAAGTATCATCAATGATGATGTTTTAAATGTTTCTTAGTGTGTTGTATGGTAGAAAGTTTTCTGCACAGTAAAATGAATATTGGCAAGATAAGTGCATGTTAGATAGCAGGAAGACGGTGAAATCTAAGGAAGATGACCAAAAAGATCCAAAGAAAGATGTTTCTGCTATATACAGCATAGATGTAATGTTTCATGTAATGCACTAATATGTGATCTTTTTTCATTTTTTATTACTCTCCACATTGCTGAGTCTGTCTATTAAAATATAGAAGAGTTATAAAAACTATAAAAGAGCTATTGCATCTATTTCCAATATGCTCTGGAAAATTCTGGAGCGCAAAAGATGCTGAACACATTTTTAGTCTTCCTTAGCATTTTTCCTTATAGCTTGCCCCTTTAAATTATGCCTTTTCGGTATTTCGGTAAGCATTCATTTCATAGTTCATACATAACTGCGTTTGTGTATTTTAGTAATAAAAGAAAAATAGAGATTTTTTACTCTGACATACTACTTGGTTTACACTAAAAGTTAAAGCAAAACATGTCTTTCCATTTAAGAACTATATTGATAGAAAGATGAGTGTGAAGTGGGGAAATGTGCAGTTAAGTAAGTTGTATATTACTTTGTTCTCCACTTAAATTATCAGACAATTTTCAACTTTATGATGAAGTATTTTGTCTCAGCTTGTATTAGGTATTAGGCTTGTATTACTGTATTTTTTCTTATAAACTATATAAGACAAGCAATCCTAGTCCATGCAATTATGTGTATTAAAAAAATAAATTATGCTAGTATGCCTTAAAAATAAGTTGATACATGTATTTCCCCAAAGCA
The DNA here is from genome assembly GCF_965638725.1 of Aptenodytes patagonicus. NCBI lineage: Eukaryota > Metazoa > Chordata > Aves > Sphenisciformes > Spheniscidae > Aptenodytes > Aptenodytes patagonicus. The sequence continues at coordinate 39,606,617 of NC_134952.1, forward strand.
TTTGTATACTACACATTGATCATATAATGTACAATTCACAGAGCTAGCTGGTAACAGTTTTCCTTCACCCTTCCCCTTTCTCTTTTCCTCCTTCCTCTTTCCCTCTTCCCCCTTCCTGTCCTCTATGCTTGACAAGACACTGCCTTCCAATTTTCTTTCTGTGACATCTCCTCAGGCTACTGCTAATTCTGGAAGAAATGAAAAGCTTGAAATCAGACAGAGAACTGGTTTGCTTACAGTTTAACCTGTGTTCAAAGTTGTTGGCACATGGAGCAGAGCTGGTGAGATCTTTCTCCTTTATTTCCTGTGAATTACCCAGAGGCAGAAATTGGTACTATTAGCACAGACTGTTTCTTCCTAAGATCCTCAGTTCCAGGGGGTCACAGATCTAAAGCTTCTATTTACTGGAATTTTATGTCAACTTCTAGACTGGCTAGCTCCAGCAATGGAATGGCTGGAAAAGTTTATATTAACTTCCACACCTGAATATCCCTCACTACTAGATAAGGATCTCTGAATCTGACTCAAACATTAGCAGTACTTTTCAAACAAGACCTTTCAGTCCAACAAGACCACCACTGGCTGTTTAATTGTGGTTTTGGTTAAGAAAACTCATTGTATAACGGGATCAATCACATTATTAACATCTTATTTAAGTAGAATAGAACATTCCAGCGAGTAAGCTGTTATAAGTGAATAATCATTAAAAATATTTCAAGAGATAAGAGATATTTATCTATTGTTTTATTCTTGTCATGACACATAACAAAGGATGCAACAACTGTTGCCTACAGTCTCTGCTTGAGTGGCTTACTCTGTCTCTGTGGAAATTAGAAGAATGTCCCTTTATAAGAAATTCAAAGTTCGTTCTATATTTGTGTGCAAATATTCAAGAAAGCAGAGTTAATGTTGTATTTGCAAGCTTAGCATTCTCTTAATGTATTTTGGGCACAGAATTAGAAAAGATTTCACATTCAGTGAATATAAACACCTTAATATACACACACTAAAGAGTAATATATCTTAAGTAATGGGAACAGGTTTTCCCAGAGAAAACCTTTGTGTTATGGGTGACTTCTGATGACTTTTTTATTACATTTTCTTGAAAACATGTGCCTTATGATGGTAATTCAAATACTAGAACAGCTGCTTTTCAGTAGGTGTAGAGAAGTAGTATTATGACTGCAAGCAGTTGCTTAAAGTTTGCTTCACTTTTTTTTTTCCCCCCCATAGAAATAATGGAAAAATACAGGTAGAGACGTCAAGTGGCTATTCAGTCAACGCATCTCTCATCCTCCTCCGAATCAAGGTCAGTCATACCCAATTCATTCCTGACAGATGTTTGTCTTACCTGTTTTTTTTTTTAAAACTAGCGTTTGAAATTCTTTCTGCTTTACAGACAGCACACTCTAGTACTTCCTTGAAAGAGTAAGAATAAAATAAGAATAAAAGTTAAAATCGGAGTGTGCAGAAGAAATGCCGGCATGTCCATTCGTTTCTCAGCTGTATAACTTACTTCTGATTTCATGTTCTTCTTAGAAACAGACATTAAAAAATCCTGATATAACATGATTTCAGGAAGGAAAGCTGCTGCAGTTGAGACAGAGGTGGTTATCTTTCAGTGGATAATTTAGTGGTTATCTTTTACTTAGATGGAGTAGATTTTTGGCAAAATTCCCTAAGATTTCACTGAAGTCATTATTTAACTCTTAGGACCTGAGGCAAAGAAAGTACTTAAATTCTTCACTTTTATTGGTTTCTGTGGGAGTTAAGACTCCTCCTGAATGACAGGTTCCCTGCGAATATATACTGTATGTCTCACTTGTATGTCTCAGCTACTGAATGCTTTAAAATACATAAGAAGGTGCATCTATGTTCACAAGGGGATTGATCTAGAGTGCCTTACAGCTTAACTGAAGTAGGACTAAGATTACAAATGAAGATGGAGGGAGGAAAGCACCAAGCTCAAGTGCACTAATGTTCCCTCCTGTGGAGATGAGGCTTTCTCTTTCAACTACAGAAGGAGATTTCCCTACTCATATAGCCTGGCTGAGGCTGGATGCTAAATGTGTGTGGCAACAGAGGACAGGAGTGACCTGAAACAATCTGGAATTCTCTTTACAAGAATGTAAGCTGTAACTTCAAAAAAATTCCTAAGTTTCTAACTTTGCTTATAACAGGTGTTTATAATGTCTTTCTAAACATATGGATGTTTTTAAGGATTTCTCCTTAAGGACCTGTCTATATGAATTACTCCCATTGCACAAGACATTTCCTAAACATTCTTGAATCACTGGATTCATCTCCATCTCTTTTCTTCAGGGGATCATTTTCTCGATGAAAATTGCATCTGTCAAAAGGAAAAAAGGAAGAATCAAACATTCTAATGGACTTTTATGTACCACACACATAATTTTTTGAAATAGGATGGTATCTTTTTGCTACTGCTGACTTTTCTGCCAGAAACTGTAACATATCTCCTCATAAACTGAAATTTCGTATTTCAGTTTCTAAACTGAGCTGTTATGTGCAGCAAAAAACACATCTCTATTAGCCGAATAGAGTGAGAGTGCTGCAATTGCTACTCAGAAGAACACAAAACTCAGTGCTTGAAAGGGATGTAAAAATTCCCTTATTCCTCTGCAAGGATGGATTTTGCTCAGTACACATGAATCGTCCAAAGCAGCAAGTAAGAATGCATTACCAGTTTCTTACCATGAAGCACAAGAGAACAGGAAATGTGAGCATTTTTATCACTTCCAAATACAAAGGCAGTTTTGAAGAAGGTGTTATTACACCCCAAAATACCTAAATGTAAAGCTTTTAATCTGTGTTTAGCTGTGATCTGCTCTACTGGTAATTTTGTATGGAAATATTCAAAGTAGCCTGAACAAAGAATTTTTAAAGTTCATTACTACAAAAGAGACATTTCTCTGAAAGCAGAATCTTTAGGTAGTTTGTGTAGATTTTATTATATGAATAAAAAGTAAATTCTGTGTACACTACATTTTATATTCTCAGGCTGGAAACAAAATAGCCATTGATAAAAAGCAACTATGCACATTTTTAATATTTAAGAAATTTATGGGTTTACTATTTGATTATCAAATTTGATGTACTCTATGCTTATCTGTTTCTAAGGTAAAAGGTAGAATGGAAAGCTTCCTACAAATAGCGTACAGCTGGACTATCATAGGCTTACCATATTGTCCTGGTTTCAGCAGGGATAGAGCTAATTTCCTTCCTAGTAGCTGGTACAGTGCTGTGTTTTGGATTTAGGGTGAGAACAATGTTGATAACGCACCTATGTTATAGTTGTTGCTAGGTAGTGCTTACACTAGTCAAGGACTTTTTAGTTTCCCATGCTCTACCGACTGAGAAGGCTGGGGGTGCACAAGAAGCTGGGAGGGGGCACAGCCAAACTGGCCAAAGGGACATTCCATACCATGTGACGTCATGCTCAGTACATAAACTGGGGAAAACTGGCTGGGGGGGCTGCTTGGGGACTGGCTGGGCATCGGTCGGCGGGTAGTGAGCAACTGCACTGTGCATCACTTGCTTTGTGTATCATTATTATTATTACATTATTATTATTATTTTATTTCAATTATTAAACTGTTTTTATCCCAACCCACGAGTTTTACTCACTTGTGCTCTTCCAATTCTCTCCCCCATCCCACTGGGGCAGGGGGGAGTGAGCGAGTGGCTGCGTGGTGCTCAGTTGCCAACTGAGGTTAAACCACGACACTCATAGAAATGCTTTATAGGAAAATACAGTGTAAAGTCCACACCAAAAAACAAAGTAGAACTTTACAAGATATAACTTTAAATATGCAATCACTTTGTGTGATGCAGACTTTGAATCATTGAATCATTATTGTGCTGGAACTTACGGAGTTGCTGAAACAAACATATTTGCAGTAGCACACTACTTACAAAGATGATGCTATGCATTTATGGGGAAATCCCATTTTTTCTGGTTGCCTGTAGATGTGTTTTTTAACTGCATAATTTCATGTTTTTTAAATGAGGGAAACTTATTAGAATGAGACTTCGTTTTAGGCAAAACTTCTAGTTCAAAGACAGTGGGGGTTAGAGGGGTCCGTATTGAGACCGGTACTGTTTAATGTCTTCATCAATGACATAGACAGTGGGATCGAGTGCACCCTCAGCAAGTTTGCAGACGACACCAAGCTGAGTGGTGCGGTCGACACGCCAGAGGGACAGGATGCCATCCAGAGGGACCTGGACAAGCTCGAGAAGTGGGCCCATGTGAACCTCATGAGGTTTAACAAGGCCAAGTGCAAGGTCCTGCACCTGGGTCGGGGCAATCCCCGGTATCAGTCCAGGGTGGGGGATGAAGGGATGGAGAGCAGCCCTGCCGAGAAGGACTTGGGGGTACTGGTGGATGAAAAGCTGGATATGGGCCAGCAATGTGCGCTCGCAGCCCAGAAGGCCAACCATATCCTGGGCTGCATCAAAAGAAGCGTGGCCAGCAGGTCGAGGGAGGTGATTCTGCCCCTCTACTCTGCTCTGGTGAGACCCCACCTGGAGTACTGCATCCAGCTCTGGAGCCCTCAGCATAAGAAAGACACGGACCTGTTGGAGCGGGTCCAGAAGAGGGCCGCGAAAATGATCAGGGTGATGGAATGCGTCTCCTATGAAGAAAGGCTGAGAGAGTTGGAGTTGTTCAGCCTAGAGAAGAGAAGGCTTCAGGGAGACCTTACTGCAGCCTATCAGTACTTAAAGGGGGCTTATAAAACAGATGGGGGAAAACGTTTTAGTAGGGCCTGTTGCGACAGGACAAGGGGGCATGGCTTTAAACTAAAGGGGGGTAGATTTAGACTAGATAGATGGATGAAATTTTTTACGCTGAGGGTGGTGAAACACTGGCACAGGTTGCCCAGAGAGGTGGTGGATGCCCCATCCCTGGAAGCATTCCAGGTCAGGTTGGACGGGGCTCTGAGCAACCTGATCTAGTTGAAGAAGTCCCTGCCCAAGGAAGGGGGGTTGGACTAGATGACCTTTAGAGGTCCCTTCCAACCCAAACTATTCTATGATTCTATGATTCTATGATTCTATGATTAAAGCAGTGTAATAGATGCAATCTGTAAGCAATATTATAGGAATCATAGTAGTTTCAGAGAGCATAAATGTGCATTGGTCTGAATCCCCCTGGAGAAATTGGTAACATCAACCTTCTGGCTTTGGTCTGTAAGAAACTTTACCCATTCACTCAGTTTGGATGTCTGGCTGAGGGCGGCAGCTGAGATTTGTGCACTATAGTGCATGGACTTATGTGTGGTGGTCTGACCCTTCTCTTCTGATAATATTGTCATTGGTTTCTCTTATGAGGATAGAAACAAGTCACAATTGCATTCTGCTAATGCTCATTTGCAAGCAATTCTGCAAACGCATATGCAGGATCTTTCATGTATAGGGAACTGAAGCAAAAAGGTTCCAGGACATAGATTTTCTCCATAGAACTGCTATTCCAAAAATTTCTTTACCATGGAAGAAAAATTAATTTATGCATGTTTCAATGACAACAGGGGAATACTGACGACCTTATGTTGGAGATGGTTCGTATTCCTAGAATAACAGAAATCCCACCCTTACACTGAGTTCTCTGTGACCTTCTAGCTGCCAGGTACTTACGAAGTCAATCGGCAAGTGAAGTTAGTGTGGCTTTCTGTAGGGAGATGAGATATTTGCTTAAGAAATAAATAAAATAAACCCCGTTTCACATAAATATCTAGTTTACCTTATTTTTTTTTTTTTTTTAACTCCAGTAATTTTTTAAGCGAGTATCATAGTTTTAGTGGCTTGAATGCTTGGTGTTCTGGCAGCAGAGCTGTATATTTGTCAGTCTCATGTGGCCTAACATTCAGTCCATGAGGCAGAGGAGTGCTGAAGCTGAGCCTGGAAGATTACTATGCAAATTAATCAGACTTGGTCAACAATTTTTTTCTGATGTGGAACACTAAAAAGCTTTTTTGTATTAGTCTCACTCTTTTAATTTTGGCGCTGTTTTGCCTTTTATTTTGCCTGTTTATATACAGTAATAACATTTAACTCTATTTCTTTTTCCATGTGTGTCAAGTACCAGATTTTCTCCTCACAAGTAGGTAAGTGAGCGATGAGTATGAAGAACTGTGTCCAAGTCTTTATGCAGTCAGTCACCAATAACTTAGTGATCATCTTTGTATTCCAGGGCTGTGTTTTCTCCACTTGACCACACTGTTTAGAGATCCAGGGATATATAGGAGAGGTTTTAAGAGCTTTAGAGCCAGTCAATACTTAGTCTTCTGAGCAGAAACTGGACTGTCAGCTGGAGGCACTAGTCCTGAGGACCCTGTGAAAGATTCACTCACAATTCTCAACAGCTTTAACTAGATTTTCTGTGCCCTGTGCTAGCTGATGCTGCTTTCTCAGATCTGTTGCCTTCAGTTAAGGCAGATAATTTACTTCTGTTTCATCCTCCACCTTCATCTTTTATTCTCCTCCCTCCTCAGCTTAACTTCTCCTTTTCCTGTTCCTCCTGAAACGGACTCATGCAAGAATAAACATATAAATATTTTAATATGGTATTAACATGATTTAGCCATCATGCTGGAGTCACTTTGCGAGCTCTGTTTTATGTTAGCTCTGTATATGTGGTTTTGATTGTGCAGTTTTCATGTGCAACAGGAACAGTCTTTTAGTTGGTATTCGTACTGCATCATTTTATGGGCATCCTGTATATCAAATTGCAAGTTATTTAGGGGTGTAGATATTATGTGCAGATCTTTCTTTGATTATTTCACCTTGGAAAGCTGGCAATACTTCCCACTTAAGTGGGCTCATTATGCTATAATAAAAGGGGGTATATTATGAGGTCAAAGATTAAATGAAGTAGGGATATCGGGATAATTTTTGTGGCAAAATCTTTGACAGCAGAAGCATGTGATCACAATATGTTTGTTTATCAGCCAGGAGGAAAAAATACGCTTCAAAATAAGAAATGCTACCAGCTGTAGCTACCATATTTGGAAAGTAACTGTTGGTATAGATAGACTTTTAATTTGCTTCTTTTCACAAACTTGCTTCTTGGTGAAAACCTTCCTTTCAGGGGGTTTCAGCTGAATTTCAAAAGCGTTTTCAGATATGATACCAGTAGAAGATACTTAATTTAATTATTTTTATGTCTGAGTTTCTGCTGATTTAAAATAACTAAATGATAAAACCAGCATGTTAAACCCTTCAAACCTGATCTAACTTTGGCTCCAGTTCTCCTACCTGTTGCTTCATGTGCCTTGGACGGGTGGTCCGATTGACCTAAGCAGGATGCTGGTTATTAATAAAACATTATTACTTAAACATATAATACTTCTTAAACAAATGATAAAATGTATTTCTTAAAAATCTTTTCCTAGTCAGGTGTAAATTTGTAACTTGAATAATCTTATATGGATGATGTCTGTCATGATTTTGAGCCAATTTACGTAAACCTCTTGCTTTTGACTCCGGAGAGATGTATTCCGTCTTACACATTACTCTCACAGTAAAGTCATGAACATTCCTTGTGTCTTCAGATAAAATCTCTCACCTGTGATTGATTTACCATTTAATTCAGTGATATGCTCCTACATCGAGATAAACGGAGTGAGATACAGGGAATCAATCGGAAACAGAAAAGTATACCACCGTAGTAATTTGGGAGCAAACTCCTTTCTCCTCTAAATCCAGTGACATCAGTGTTATGAAGCTAGCAATGAGTTTAATCCTTTTCATTTAATTTCATTAATGCCTTGTGTATAAAATATGAAAAATGGTAAGTGGTATTCATACTTGTCATTGTTTATTTTCACACATAAAACAAGCTCAGTCTTGAAGATCTGTTTAATAAATTTAAACCTGTTGTTAAAATTGCTTGTAAAAATGAAGTAGGGTAAGAATTTACCTGTGTTTAATCTGGAAAAAAAATAGGTTTATGAACACTTTCACTCTAGAAACAGACGCCATGAACACAACCCCGTAAGAGGTAGCGCACAAATCTGTTGAAGTAAAACAAGCATCTGCAAACACCCCACATTTAGAGTCTTCCACTTCTTTCAGAAAAACAACGTATGCTTCAGATGTTCCTTCCAGTTATAGTTTGTCTTGTATAGGTGACTTCTTTAGATGTTTTGGGGATGTATAAGTTGCTTTGGGAAACTGCCAGTGTGATTGAGCTGAAAACTCATCAACACTCAGGCAGTCGAAACTCAGGTCTGCACTGTTTATATCATACATTCCCTGGGCTCTCCTTGTTTCTGTTTGCTTTTACTTTTTTATTTTTATTCCTGCAGGCCAGCTGGCGATGAGGAGTAGGCTGGAAGGGCGTCCGTAGCAGACCTGATGGAGCTGAGGCTCAACAGGAAACTTGCCATTGCTTCAGCAGTTAAAAGCAAGTCTCAAGAATGGGGGGTCTGGGTGCAGAGTGCATGTGAACTCTTACTCACGGTAACACCTTCAAATACTGCTCCTACTGTTCCACTCTAGGTAAGTAATTGCAGTTAATTAGAGGGAACCGATTTACTTATTTGTATGAGGAGGTAGAGTGGGATCAACACAGTGAAGTATAATTTATTGAAGGTTAAAATAGCTATCAATTATTTATGTGGTTTTTTTCTTCACAGTAGTAGTAGTAATAGTTCTGTGACATGAAGCAGTATGGGCCTTATTTCCATGTCAGAGCAACTGAGACAGAGAGAGATGCGTGCTGAGGAACAAGTAGGGAGTTTGTAAATACTAGTCCCAGATTTTCAAACTCAGTTCAGTATTTTAATCATTAAATCATCTTCCTCACTTCCCCACTGATACATTTCTGAAATGTATTTTATCAGTCAAGGATCAGTTGCCGACTTAACAATAGAGAGCATATCAGGTGAAACATTTTAACTACCGGTATTTAATTTCACATCAGTAAGTGGCATTACAGGAAAGAATCTGCTTCCGAAAGATAAAGCTTGCTTATATCTACTAATAATTTAGCACATGGCTGACATCACTTTTGCTTGCTTTTTTAAAATAATTATGTAGCCAGGTAATCACTGTATCAACCAAAGAAAGAACTGAACTGGAAGAAGATCTGAGGGATCCATGTGTACTTACTCCAATGAATCATCATTATATGCTCTCTATAAAACCCCATCTGCTGTTAGGTTGCTAGTGCCAGCAAGTTTTATTACAAATATTACTTTTATAAAATACCTAATCCACTAGCTTCGGTATTAGTTCAAAGAATTATGGTATAGATGTGTATATTATGCACGTTATGCAACTCAGAATTTATTTATCGGGGCAGTAATATTATATTTGAATTCATCTTAACACAGAGCAGGCAGAACAATAATGTAAGTATCTATCTTCTGGTTCACAGGGCTGAACTGAGAGTACAAGTGATACATTGTAGTTTACCAGGCATATCATTTTCACCTCAAAATTTCTAGGTGAATAAAATAATCCCTGTAAAAATTCAATCCCTGTAAAAAAAATGAACTTTAATCATCCAGGAAATACCTACTCACAGTTATATCTTTGGAAGTAAAGGGAGTGTAGTAAAACATTATGATCTTAAACATAAAGGAGAGGAGACCTTAGTTGGGAAAATATCTTTAAATACTACTGAATACATAAATAACACATACCACCTTTGTAGTAAAAAACACTAAAAAAAAAAAAGCTTCTATGAGGTCCTCCCATTTAGTTTAAATATTTATTTGATATCCAAAAAACATCTGATATACAGTTAATGCCAAAGTAATCATGAGGTAGAGACAGTACTATCTCACTAAATTCCTCTGGCCAGGACAGGCTGATTTAATGGCTTTAAACTACAGGGGGATAGATTTAGACTAGATATAAGGAAGAAATTTTTTACGCTGAGGATGGTGAAACACTGGCACAGGTTGCCCAGAGAGGTGGTGGATGCCCCATCCCTGGAAACATTCCAGGTCAGGTTGGATGGGGCTCTGAGCAACCTGATCTAGTTGAAGAAGTCCCTGCCCAGGGCAGGGGGGTTGGACTAGATGACCTTTAGAGGTCCCTTCCAACCCAAACTATTCTACGATTCGATGATTCTATGTAAGTATAAAACTGCATTATTAGTTTAACCAAATTTCAGCATTGTAGTGTCTACTGGGAATTTTTATTTAGCATTCACTGTTAAGACACTGCTGTTGACAATCCACCTTTTTAAAAAGTCTTGCTAAATATCTGTCTGTCGTGGTTTAACCTCAGCTGGCAACTGAGCACCACACAGCCACTCACTCACTACCCCCGCCCTGGTGGGACTGGGGAGAGAATCGGAGGAATAAAAGTGAGAAAACTCATGGGTTGAGATAAGAACAGTTTAATAATTGAAATATAATAAAGTAAAATAGTAATAATAATAATCATGATAATAATAATAGAATATACAAAGCAAGTGATGCACAGTGCAATTCCTCACCACCTGCCAACTGATGCCCAGCCAGTCCCCGACCAGCAGCACCCCCGGCCAGCTTTCCCCAGTTTATGTACTGAGCATGACGTCACATGGTATGGAATGTCCCTTTGGCCACTTTGGGTCAGCTGTCCTGGCTGTGCCCCCTCCCAGCTTCTTGTGCACCTCCAGCCTTCTCAGTCGGTAGAGCATGGGAAGCTGAAAAGTCCTTGACTAGTGTAAGCACTACCTAGCAACAACTAAAACATCGGTGTGTTATCAACTTTATTCTCATCCTAAATCCAAAACACAGCACTGTACCAGCTACTAGGAAGGAAATTAACTCTATCCCAGCCAAAACCAGGACACCATATCTTCTTATACATTCCTAAATTTTACACATTCCTAAATCTTTTTTTCTCAGGAAAATTCCACGTTTCCAGTTCAGTTTCCCGAACTTTACATTGTAGCCACGTGCATTCTTTTAGGACACAGCTCTCTTTTAGGATGAAAAAATCAATTTTATATTTTACTTCATAGGTACCTCAGTAGTTGTTTTGAGGCTATATGCCCAATATTACCAGTAGGAAAGAGGATAGTTCTCTATGTTAGGATCCATCAACTGCACCATGTGTTATGCTGTTGTCCTGGTTTTGGCTGGGATAGTTAATTTTCTTCCTAGGAGCTGGCACAGTGCTGTGTGTTGGATTTAGGGTGAGAACAATGTTGATAACACACCGATGTTCTAGTTGTTGCTAGGTAGTGCTTACACTAGTCGAGGACTTTTCAGCTTCCCATGCTCTACCCACTGAGAAGGTTGGAGGTGCACAAGAAGCTGGGAGGGGGCACAGCCAGGACAGCTGACCCAAAACTGGTCACATTCCATACCATGTGACGTCATGCTCAGCATATAAAGCTGGGGGAAGAAGAAGGAAGGGGGGGGATGTTTGGAGTGATGGTGTTTGTCTTCCCAAGTAACCGTTACGCGTGATGGAGCCCTGCTTTCCTGGAGATGGCTGAACACCTGCCTGCCGATGGGAAGGAGTGAATGAATTCCTTGGTTTGCTTTGCTTGCGTGCGCGGCTTTTGCTTTACCTATTAAACTGTCTTTATCTCAACCCACGAGTTTTCTCACTTTTACCCTTCCGATTCTCTCCCCCATCCCACCGGGGGGGAGTGAGCGAGCGGCTGTGTGGTGCTTAGTTGCCAGCTGAGGTTAAACCACAACAGCTGTGGAAAACTGAAAGAACGGTAAAAATTTATGTATGTTTAAGAGAAGTTTCAGAGAACAGAATAGGAATAACTGTACAGCATTTTCACTGTCCTATGCAGCTTTGAATTTTGGAGTAATGTGCTTAACTCCTGCCGTTATTGTACATTTATGGTAGGGCTGTTTGTATAGGGTTTGCAAATAAAAAGAGTATTGATAAAGAATGTGTGGTGGCCTGTGAGAATTTGGAGAAATGACAGTGGCCCATTGATCCCCAAAGTTTAGATCTACCAGTTTAGAAAATAGCTGATCCTCACTTGCTTGCGTTGAAAATGTTCCATTAAAAAACCTTTTTCAACAGGAACTGGATGACATTAACACACAACCATATTAAACTCTGTATCATTAGAAGCCAACAGTCCTGGAAGGATTAGTGTTACACTTATCTGAAATATAGCGAATGTCTTTCCTCCTAGGTGATACACTTAGCTTACCACTAATGTGCTAAGCATTATGCTTACATTAAACATTATGCTTATACTATTTCTGCCCTCTCTATTAAAACCTAGAGCTTTGTAGTCACTAGGGAGTTTTCTATCTATATGATTTTCCGTATCTGTTGGCTAAATTAGAGATCCAAATGCAAAATCTAGAGCTCATAAACATTAGGTGGATTTGTGAGTGACAATCCCTGGAGGGCTTTAGGTCCATAAACTAATGAGACATAAATATAATGGAGTAGGGAAGGGTATTTTTATCTGTGATATACAAACTAGTTCCAAACTTGTTCAGGTCATTAATGGAAAACTATATCCATCTTCCTAACATCAGCATTACAAAATTTTGCAAGATAATTAGCATCTTTAAGAATGAATACATGATGAATTGGAACTGTAATGGAAAAGTAATCGTTTAAAAATTTGTAGTCTTAACCTGAGTAAAATGGGCATAGCTTTCCACTAATTATCATGTAAAGACTTACAATGGAATGGGAATCGTACATTCAAATGTAAGATGAGGCATTAGCATTTTGTGACATATGGCATCCCTGTTACTGAAGTGAGAGGCATGTCACAAAAGCAATAATGATTTTGCTGTATGTCATGCCACAAGGTAGCAGTGTTGCGGTACAATCTTGATAATTTGCTGATGCAAGTCGTTGAGCATGGGATCAGTTCTGCTCCCATCAAAATCAACAGAAGTTTTGCTGTTGACTTCTGAGGACTGTTTCCAATACAACCAGTGAAACCTCACTTTGATGATTTATGTGCAATGTACCAATAAATATCACAATCCCTACTACATAATATTTCATTGATTCATTATTGGACAAATACTGAGAGAGTTAAAAGGATAGAAAAAGACTTCTAATCAATACAAAAAAATTATAATTTCATTTTGTTTTTCTTTGTTCTTGCATTATTCTAGTATCTGTGAAAGTGAAAATTACTACAACAAAAAGTGGAAGCATGTGATAAAAGTGAGTAATATAGTAATTAAGTTCACTTTTTATTCCATCAGTAGGAATTTGAGAATATTGTTCAGGCAAGCTGTTTTCAATATATGCTTTTTTATTAGCTGATTTTTCTACTGTTGAAGGCATATGTAATCAGAAGTGAAGTTTTTTATTCTGAAGATCAAATACTGTGGAAGGTCAATAGTTGTCTGGTGAAAATTAAACATTAGTTCTATTTCAGCTATTCTGTTAACACAAGTAGTTGTTTTTAACTAAGCAGAACAGTATTTTTCTTTCAAGACAGAATCTTGTTTGCTGGGCTTCTGCATGTTGATGGCAATTCATTTTCACTGGAGGTGAAGGGACCCACTGTTTCAGATTCTTTCATGCTCATGAATAGTATAATGTAGAGAGAATTGTTCAGGATTATTAGTTTACACAGGGACAAGTAGATGAAAAAATGTGTTAAGGTTTTATGACTGAAATAAGGATTATTATAGTGAAAATGCTTAAGCCTGCCAATCGCTATCAGTCTCTCTATCAATATATAGAGAATAAAGCTTTTTGACGTGGTCTACAGATTTTGTTGGCATGAAACTGATATTGTAAACTATACGTAAGTGGCAAAGTGATGATGGATTAGAGATCAGGACAGATGGTCCAAGCTGTCTTCTGCATGGAAATTCTCCACACGTATGGGATACCAAAGGTGACCGAGGAAGCATCTATTGATTACTTTCAAGGTTGCTTGTTAACATACGCTTATAAGAATATGTTTTCAGTTGGTTGTTTTTCTGCAATACCTGACACATTTGGTCTGAAACATTCAGAAGGTGAAGATGGAAGTCTGTGAAGGTGAAATTATGCGGATAATCGTCCATACAGACCATCCTCATTTGCCAAAATGACTCTCATTTTGCTTCCAGGGACCATAGGGAAATATTGGTTTGACTAGATATAAAATAGTAATGAAATCTGAGAACTGTTTTGTCATGAAACTTTACCACATCCATTATCTACAAGTTTTGAATCACATATGGTGTCTTTCGCCACCCTTGTGAAAACATGCCCTTGCCTGAATCTCAGTGCATCAAAGGAGAGTCATAGGACTCTGACATGCTAAATTAAATTAGGATTCTCTCTGTACAAAACATACGCAAGGAGTAAGCAACAAAAAGGGAAAGAGGAGACCATTTTGGCACCAATGTTGGGACCAAAATGAGGTGAACAGTTCCAATTGTGTTTATAAGGCTTTTCCTGCTAGGAGAAAGGAGGGCAGTGAGGAGTGAAAGCTAAGGGTATAGGTGGATAAAAGAAAAACAACTGGGGAAGAATACATGGGCAGGACAGGAAGAGAGGATGGAGGCAACACTTGGAACAGAACAGTAAGGAGAGGTTATAAGTGACCTAGGCCTTAAAAGAAATAGGAAATCATCAGCAAGGGAAAGGGCAGGGTAGAAAAAAGTGTGTGCCATTTGCAGTGACTGAAACAGTTATCCCGTGGGAAAAAAACCACACAAATGTGGTTACACATAGGCTATGTCATGGTGCTGTGTTCCTAGCTGGTGTCCAGGTCCTACGATCATTGTGACAGTTCAGAATAGCCAGTGTGTGAACATAAAACTCTATCACACAGCATATGTGGAATGGGAACAAACATGGGTTCAACCAAAAGCTGTATTCTTATAGAATCATAGAATAGTTTGGGTTGGAAGGGACCTCTAAAAGTCATCTAGTCCAACCCCCCTGCCCTGGGCAGGGACATCTTCAACTAGATCAGGTTGCTCAGAGCCCCATCCAACCTGACCTTGAATGTTTCCAGGGATGGGGCATCCACCACCTCTCTGGGCAACCTGTGCCAGTGTTTCACCACCCTCAGTGTAAAAAATTTCTTCCTTCTATCTAGTCTAAATCTACCCCCCTTTAGTTTAAAGCCATTCCCTCTTGTCCTGTCGCAACAGGCCCTGCTAAAAAGTTTGCCGCCATCTCTCTTATAAGCCCCCTTTAAGTACTGATAGGCTACAATAACGTCTCCCTGAAGTCTTCTCTTCTCTAGGCTGAACAACCCCAACTCTCTCAGCCTTTCTTCATAGGAGAGGTGTTGTCACGTCCCACCTACAAGAAGGGGAGAGTGACTAAGGTCTGCAAATCCCCTCAGTGTGGATTAAGGTGAGATAACACTCAAGGTCCATACATGAACATCAACTTTAATGGAACGAACACTCTGTAAGCATCAACCCTCTGTGTATTAATATGTCACATAAGCTAAGCGGCTTTATGAGAAGTTGAGGTAGGCCTTGTGTTACTTAGCAGCGTCAAGGGCAAAGAATGAGAAGGGAGAGGGAGAGGGAGAGGGAGAGGGAGAGGAGAGGAGAGGAGAGGAGAGGAGAGGAGAGGAGAGGAGAGGAGAGGAGAGGAGAGGAGAGGAGAGGAGAGGAGAGGAGAGGAGAGGAGAGGAGAGGAGAGGAGAGGAGAGGAGAGGAGAGGAGAGGGGGTGGGGGGAGAGAGAGATCACCAATCCTGGATCCAGTGTCGGATCTGCCAGCGGGGGCTGTCGGTGTGGAGAGTGCCCCAAGGAGGCTCGTGTGTGCCCCTATTTATTGGCCCCAGTCCAAGGTTTCTAGAATCTTCTCTCACCCTGGTTTCAGGAGTGGTTGAGACATTAGTCAGTCAAGGAGAGTGACACTGGGCCCCTCCCTGTGGCTGGCTTCTGGAGCTTTCTCTTGGGGCATTGTCTGTGCTCACAGCACAGTCACTTGGGCCTTGTCCCTTACAGGTGTTCCATCCCCCTGATCATTTTCGTGGCCCCCTTCTGGACCCGCTCCAACAGCATCTTGGCACTGCATAACTATTGTGACTTCACTCTGCAGAGTTTCTATTTTTTTATCACAGTTGTTCTTTTCTGGATGTAATGACATATATGTTTGGTGAAAGGTAATTGGTTCCTCTGTGTTCATCCCAGAAAGATTTCCTTAAAGAGTAGGATGACTCACAGAACCACCCTAATAACTTGCCAGTGCACACCGATTCAGAGACAGACAGGTGGCTCAAAGAAAAAAAATCCAGAATTCTATCAGCAAAATTCCTGATTCTAAGTTTGAAATTCATTATCCTAATCTCCTTTGAACAGCAGTGATCTCAGTTTGTTATGTATTTTGGCTAGCTCACGTAACAAGCACAAATCAGTTTGTTTTTTTTTCTACACAGAAGGATGTCGATTTTGTAAAGTGGAAGAAGGAAAATTAAAAAGCACAATTGTTTTAATAAATGTAATCTACTTTTCTCCAGCATGTGATAAAAACAAGGATTCTATCTCATTTTTATTTATAATTATTATTTTTGTATGTGTGTATACACATATTTACAAAGAAATATATCACAACCAAACACAACACACACAGTGGCAATTTTTAAACAGCTAATTATAACACTGAGTTTAGCACCAGTGTAGCCCAGTGCATTTAACAAACTCATGGGAGACACTTCTTTGAAAAGAGCATGTGGAGAATGATGCTTGGTAGGGATCTTAAAAATAGTTTATTTTATAAAACTACATTTACAAATAATCATACAGTGACCTTGTGGTTTTAATATACATATATAGCATTTATTTAAGACTGTCTATCAAATCTTGCTTGAAAAGTCGCTAACTGTGGGTTGTTGCTTTTGTCCTTCCTCAGTTATTCACTATTTCCATTATAAAGTCATCCTAGAATCCATGTCTGTTTGTAAACACTTACTATTTACTTCTGTGCAACTCAGTTTTCTTCAGTGAGTTTCCATAAATAAAATGGAGCATCACTGGTAGCCAATCAACAGAGCATTGCTGATCACGGCAGTACCTAGCTTCAGAAAGACAGGACTGCAAGATGTTGGTTAGCTAAAATTGGTTAGCTATTAGTTAAGAGAGTAGAACTGTTGGCTGATAAAGATTATTTTACCATTTCGGACACACTGAATATGCAGATCTGATTGCTAGTTGGATAGGGGCAATTCCTGCAGCTGAAGAAAATAGTACTGACTTGATAGATGTAAATCATTCCTGAAAGTACTGTAAACCAGGTCCCTTGATAGACTAACATGCAAAGACTTGCTAAAAGCTTTGGATTTGTATGAAATCCAAAACAGAATTCCTGACACTTACAGACATCAGACTCCCTTGAAATTTGGGTTGGTTTGGTTTTAGTGATGTATTTGAAGAACAGGCTGGATCCTGCCACAAAAGATGTGTGTGTGCGCGCGTGCGTGTGAGTGAGTGTGTGTGTGAAGTTGCTAATAGAAACCTGTTCTTCTTTATTAACTCTGTTGTGATCGCTATAAAAGGCAGAAGTATAATCAGAAAAATATTCTACTGAGCATAAGAAGATTTTGCTGGGAGAAGTGTAAAGGATGAGCAGCTCTTTTTTTCACAGGGAAACCCTAGGATGTTGCATGGTATGGAGCAGGAAGGGATGAAAAGTATTTGCCTGGGAATCTGATAAGTTCTTTTCAATTTCTAGTCTCCCTTTATTTAATCTTCTGGGGAAGTCAGTTCTTTGGAAAATGGGAAACCTGTCTGCGACAGAGCTTTGATCTTTCCCCTGTGAGAAAAGTCAACTTTTGTTTCCCCATTTTGACTGTATTCATGACTGGTAGGAGCCTGAAGTCTCTACTTATCAGAGACAACATATTTTTATCAGCTCAGAGAAAGAGGGACCCTAGCTCTGGATGATCTTTGAACTCTGGGCTCACCTTTTTCTCGTGTTCTTTCACACTTCTCTATTACTTAACTATTCAGCACAAAGTAGCAATTCACTTTTACTGAGAAGCTGCTTTAATTCCCTCTTTCATTCAGCCTGCCAGTCTTTCTTCCGGCTCGCTGCTTAGTACCCTTATGGCCTTAATTTGAGATTGATTGTATGTAATCTCTTCGAACCTCAAGCCTAGCCTTTTGCGCTGAAGCAAGCCAATGTTCAGCAAAACTCAATGCACCTAAGCACCTTCCTCCTCAGTGCCATTCCCCTTCCTATTAGAAACCCAGCATTAGTAGTTACAGAAAACCCCGTACATGTTGCTGGCCTGGGTATGCAGGACCATAGGCTATGAGGAAAGGAAAAGGAGCAGGAATAATATACTACTACGCAAAGACAAAACTCAGCTGAACCTATCCAAGGACTGTAGAGCTCCCATGGGCTGGAAAGGGCATAGGGAGAGATCCTTCTGTTTTTCTTTTGTAAAGAAAACCTTAGTTGCTTAAAACCTCTTTTTCCCACTGTGAACAGAAACATCTAGTTTGTGCTATTTGAAGCATATGCCCTGCAGGACCAGAAGTCTCCTGGCAGGAGCAAGTGGGGTTGTACAGTGCAACATAATTGGATAAGAAGCTTAATGTAACTAACACTTGTACTAGTACTAATTGACAAAACCTCAACTTGAATAATAAAATTCTGTCAATAGTATTACCTTTCATCTTAGTCATCAAAAGTAAATAAAATACTTTTACGTCATGCATTTTAGAAATGTGATTAATTTTGATGAATATAGTTTTGTATCGCCAACTCTTTGGGTTTTTTAATCAGAAGTCTTGCATTGTTAGTTTTGCCAACTGGTTGTGTGCAAGTTTTCGTTTTCATTTTCAAAAGTAATTTTTTGTCCTCATATCTCTAAGCAATAATACAAATGCACAAAAAAAGTTTGCGGAGAGTAGGGGGAAAAAAAGGAAGTCTCATTATAATAACAGTTAATGTTATGGTATACATTTCATGATTTTAATTTAAACTTGTGATGTGGGGGACATGACGATTATTTTTTCAATGGTTGGTACTGGCAAGAAAATTCATAAGACGCTGAAATAGTTCTAAAGGTAAAAAGTTACTTTCTTCAGATCTCTTTTATTTCTCAGCACGCATCCTGTGCAATTTTGTGGAGCGTATCAGAAATAGAAGTGTGTTAATTAATTTCTGTCTTCCCCTAGAAATCTGTAAATCCACATATGAAATATCCACAAGTCCTCTTCAGTTACTACCTAACCCTGGAGATGCCGTAAGCCCATTATTGTGTATTTTTTTACTGATAAAATTGCCTAACCAGTGAAATTCTGGTCCTCTGCATGCCTGTGACTATGTGAGCCTGAAACATTGTCAGGCTTTATTAAAATACATCAATACATCTTACTAGGAATATAAGAAGGTAGGAGTAGAGCTTTGGGCTTCCTGCCTGAAAACTCAAATCCAGTAGGTATTTTTAAAGAACATCTAATAGACTAATCCCAAGATACAGAATAAATGCCTTCCCATTTTAGCTAAAGGTAGTTAGATAATTCACTTGTAGTTTCTTATACCTGCCTGAAGTGATGTGAATTTGCCAATCCTATCTTGTATGCCAATTCTAACTCCTATAATAACAAGGTTATAGGACTCTCTTAACCTTGCTCACTGAAACCATTTTACTGTACAGAGAATAATTGAAGATTTACTGGGATACAGAAGAGAAGGGGGAAAAGAGTGAACTTGCTTGCTAGCCTGTGGTAAGTGCAGTTGCGTAGCAAGGGAACCTAAGTTTTATTCCTTCGTCAGTTAAGGTTTGCAGATTTTAGATTAAGTGTTAGCTTGGACTGGGAGAGGAATCTGCAACTTCCCCATTAAGCAGGTGGCTCAAACAGCCCAGGCTACGCAATCTCATGGATTTTTTTTTGCACCTAGCTGCCAGGGAGCAGCAAGGGCAGGCCACTCCAAAGGGAAGAGGCGCTGGGAGCTGAGCATAACAAGGTAGGCAGAGGCAGTGACCTTACCAGCAAAGGAGACCTGAGCAAGGTGAGAAGAGCAGGTCCAAGGGACAGAAATCAAGCTCAGCTGAAAGACCAGATTTCTGGGTAAGTTCGTAGTGATAAGGCAGGTCTGAGGTCAAGCTGGGGAGTCAAGTCTAAGGGTTGGGTCAGGTTTTGGATCAACAAGATACATGGCCAGCCATGGGCATGGTTACAGTGCACTTGCAAAGTAATTCAGGCAGGGAGCAAGCACAAAAGCCTAAGCTAAAAGCAGCTGTTAGCAGAGCTCTTCATGGGGAGCCTCCACTGAAGCTTCTCTTTCTTTCAAGGCTACCAGCTGCACTGTCTCCATGTTGGGCCTGAGCTCTGCCAGCCAAACCTCCCCAGTGATGCAGAAATGCTCTCGAGGCCCCGATACTAGGTTTTTGTGAGAAGAACAACAAAACATAGCCAGGTTACTATATCCATATTCCACTTATTTTTGACCTCTCTATGTCAAAAAACATATATGTCCTTCTCCAAAGTAATATTGATAACTTACCAATGATATTGCATAGTTAGCTGATATTGGAGGCAAGAGGTTTCCTTAACAGCTCTAAGAGATTATTGGTTTTGTAGATTGGAATTTAAATGGCCTAGACCAAAGATGTGTGTGTGGATATGATGTGCTATTTCAACACTAGTTATGTTATCAGGAAACCATGACTTGAAGGCTAGTGAAGAAATAACAGGGCATTGCAACAGGTCCCCCTACACCTGCTGCTATAATGTGGAGTTGTAAACCAATGAAGAAAGAGCAAGGTACACTGCCTGTTAGTAAATGTATAAGAATTATTCCAAAATGTGGGAGGAAGAAATGATTGACATCATCATACTCCTCCTGCCAAAGAACTTGAGATACTAATGACTTGCCATGCCCTCTTCTCCCCCCCGCATTTCAGTACCCAGGCAGCATAAGAATGATGAGCATTAACACCAGAAGAAAGGGGAAGAAATACTAGAAAGGTGGTGTATACCTGTTTTAGCTGTATTATTATTGGTAATGAGCTGTAGTAATTGGATAATTTGGATTGTGAATGTTAAATTGTTAAGATTTTAGTAAGACTAACAATGAATTCTTGCCTTTGTATAGAAGGTGTGTTTCTTCAGACTAAATAAGTTGCATGCAGTATTTGGTCTGGTATCCCTGTCCTTGAAGACTCTGTTAAACCTGAATGCAGCGGGTTTTACCACAAGGAAGGCGTGGCTTGGAGCTGGAATAATTAATATATGTAATGAAGATAACACATTTATATTCTATTTTAATTAAGCTGAAAACAACTGTGTTCATATAGACCGTAACTTATATCTGTTATTTTTAAAGGCTTAATCCTGTGAAAGCTCAGATATGCTTATAACTGTTGCCACTGGGTTATGCTCCCTCTCTCTTCTTAGGCCGGCGTAAGGGAAGGCTAGCCTCCCACCTTTAATAGTTAAGCTCAGCTGCACTCCTTGAACAGAACTTATTATAGACACCTGTTCCATCCCTGGACCTCTCTGGGGACTCACCCTGCTTCTGAATTTAATATGGTACAAGAGAAAGTATGATGAACCTAATTTAAGGCATTATCAGTGAGCATATTTCTACATAAATTTTGGAAAGTGGGTCTTTTAAGGATGATGTAGCCTCCTACATCTTTCTTCCTGGAAAGCAGCATCCATTTCCATCAAGATATTTTTCTTTCCTGAGTTCAGAACTTTTCAAAACAAAGAGAAATTGGATAGTCCAAGTAACCAATGCTTGCTTACTCACCGAGATATGTATATTTCCCTTTGTTGAAGATAAGAAGTGTATCATTTTCTCTCTTGTATGCAATCTGGCTTCTCAGTTCAAAGGTAGATCCCAGTAACACATTGCCTCATTATTATTTTCGTGGCCACGTACCTGAAATTTGGGAGAAAAAAAAATCTGTACTGAGACCCTGATCAGTACAGATTACAGATCCATAAACTGACCTTTTCTTCTATGCTTTATAATATCAATCCAGTCCAAACATATTAGGTGAGAAAGCCAGAAGGGTAAGCACTATGTAACAATGAAGTCTGAACAGTGCAGTATGCAACTACCTAACAGCTGATGACATGCTGGCAAAAGAAAGTTTTCAGGAGGAGGTGGAAGGAAAAAAATAAGGTGACATTTACCATTTTTTCAAAAATTAACATGACTAACATTATTAACATGTACATTAATCCCACTTTAAACGCACTACAATTACTACTAATACCTTTTATTATGGTAAATATATTTAAAAACTCAAATTATACACCTGTGTTTATGGGTAGAATTACCATCTATGGGCTTTAATATCATGATTATACTTTTTCATTATTACTACCAGTGTAACACTGTTAGGCAATGAAACAGTAATAGGCTTCAGGCAATGGATCTTACAGCCTTAATTAGCTGTAGTGCAGAAAAAAGAACAGTCATAAAGTTTTGAGAGATCAAGTACTGAAATAAGTTAGTGTTAGTTAAAATAGTCTTCGTTCGTGTTTGGAATATAGGATCAAATGCTTAGATGGATCCATGGAGTCTGGTATTTTATCTGTGATGCAGTCTAGCATCATACTTTAAAGAAGGCAAAAGAATCCCCTTAGTGAACAATTATGAAATAATTTGCCTTTTGGGAAGTTTTCTTCCTTCTGTCAGTTGAACTTCTCTTGTTCCATAAAATATGAAGCTTATGTCTCTTCAGAAAAAGTGTTTAATCTTACCTAATGCAACCACAATTGTTATAATTATCTATATAAATGTCTAATCCTTCAAAAGTCTAAGCCCTTGGCCTCAGCATATCTAATTAAAGATATTAAAGTATACAGATGGCATGAGAAATGAAAGCCATAGGGCAGGGCAGCAAGGCCAACTGAAAGGAGTCGTTTTGTAAGTGAGGAGTATATAGGTGCCTAATATTGCAAGTCCATAAAGGTATGTCCCCTTTTTCTACACCAAATAAAATTCCTCATCCTTACAGCTATAACTTTGTCATTGTTTTTTCTCTTGATTGCTTAACTGAGGAATATTCCTTTTTGCTGCCTTTCTTGTTCTCCTCTTTCTTCTTTCTGTTCTACAGGTATTGCCACAAAGAAAGCCACATTCAGTCACTCAAGCCACTTCACAAGCCTACCAAACTAAGCCTCTTTTTCTTTTTTCCAAACACGTAAAAAGAGGGCTCATACAACAGATTTTAAAGAGCTTTGCAAGGTTTCAAGACCAAAGCCAATTAAAGGCTTAAAAGAAGAAGCTAACAGAAACAAGATAGTAAATCAAGATGATCCAAGTCTTTGGCAAACACAGGATCTGGAGAAAGAAGACAGAAGCTACAAGGCATTACTTTTCGTCTCCTGACTCTGAAAACGGCAATGAGCCAAGGCTTGAGCTGCTCTAAACTGGTATGAGTTTAGTAACTCTCCCATATAGCTGAAGGCCAGAGATCTGGTCCAGAGATTGTGCTTGCTGTCATGTCTGCTCGTTTGTGTGTTTAAAATCCCAGTAGCATGATGGAATTGAGGAGAATACGTGGTAGCTCAGGTCATAGTGTCCTATGCTTTTTGGAATGAGGGGAATTGAATTTTTTAGCCTATATGTAGCATATAACTCTTTATGGTTTGGAAAGGGGGAAAAAAATGACCCTGAAGCTGTACGATGGGGTGGTTCTCTAAGGCTTTTATTATAACCAAGGGGATGATTTTGCAGCAACACACAGTATTGATGGCATCATACCATAATGACATCCACAGAAGTACAGTGTGTCAGCTGAAAACCATTACCTATAGAATGATGTCATTGAGCAATTATTACAGTTACATGGGGGTATACAGCCCCTTGAAGATGCAGAGCTGTAAGCACATAATAAGTGTTACAAATCCAGTGCTTCTCCTCTGTGGAACCTACTTATTCTTGCTTCTTTCTTTATAAAAAGGTTTTATCTTTCCCACCTGGGATGAAAAAGAGTTAATAGTTAGAATTTAAATTTGGCCTTATGAGATAATTAGTATAATCTGTTATGTACAAAGACTGCACCAGCAAGTCTTTGATTTTACTCATGCCCCGTGGTATCAAATCAACAAGTTTGTCATTATGCTTACCAAATGCACAGATGGACAAATATGGATTTCTCATTGTGGATTTTATTGACTCTTTTTTTTTTTTTTTTTTAAGAGAGACAATCCTCTGAGTCTGTTGTACTGTCCTCTAACTATTTTCCAAAATGTGATAGGGACCTGTCTAGCTAGGCACAAACTTCTGTAAGCCAATGAACAAAAATGTAAACTCACATTTGGATATGAGATGCATTATAAAGGACTTTCCTACAAAGAGAGATGGCTGTAATCAAGTACTCAGTAACAGCAGGGTTCTGGTTCTGCAGCTGGGACATTTTTATGCTTCTTCGTTAAGTTGAATCTGAGAAGATGAACTCAATAAAATTAAGTGTAGGCCATCCTTGCAAACGTTGGGGTTTTTTGAGATCACTCTGAAGACTTAAAGGTTTTGACCTTGTGTTATGCCAGTACCTGGTATATATTATCTGAATGCATATATAATTCTTATTCAGTATTCTTTGCTGATTGCTAGATGCATACTATTCTGATGTAGAGGTTAATTGCTTTTATATAATTTACAAAATTCATGTGACTAACAAATATAGTTGAAGCACTGAAGACAAGTAGCAGCAGAGCAGTAACAGACAGAAGCATAGTGCAGTGCTTATACAATGCTTTATATGGCACTGAATGCCAAATCCCCAATGCAAGCACATTTTCAAGCTGTTCTCTCTGACTGTGTGTGGAAACTTACTCTGTGCCTCCTCTAAACTCTTTGTTTCTTAAACATACCCTCCTTCCATCAGTTTTTGTGGGAAGAGTTTAATAAACTGTCCTTGCACTAAGGCTTGGATAATATCTCAGTGTTACTAAACAAAGAAACAGTGGTAACAGTGACTGTATCTTGAGCTTGAATATAGAGGAGCTGGAGTGGAGGCAGGAGCCTTTGTAGTCGGTCTTCTCTCAGAAGGACTCAGAGGACTGGACTTCAGCTTTAGTCTTCAATTAAAATAAGATTTGGGGAGGAAGTAATTAGAGTGTCAAACTCAAATTTAAATTGAAACAGTAAGGATTTTTATATTTTAGGATAGCATGGGCAAAACAGTCATTTGGTTGATCTGTAGACCCTCAGGAGATGGAAGGGATCTCAAGGACCTTAAGCCATCTCTTTGTCAATAACAGAGTTGCCTTTAGGGTTTGTGTTGACAAATATGAACTTGTGCAATTAAAAAAAAAGTTGTCTCTGACCTTAAAAGATAAGCAGTCATAGTTTTACTTCTAGTATTGAAAGTATAAATAACAGGATCCTTTTTCCTCAAAACACCTCTGGACGGAGTCTAAGGATTGTTACCTCTGTCATGTTTTTAAGTTTGAAGTGTATCCCAAAGAATTACACTGTTAAATATCCCCATAATGAAGTGCATCTGTTGGAAAGTGAGAAAATAAAGATTTCTTATGCACTACTGCTTTAAGGGCAACATCCTATCTCCAACCATTGCCAGCTTTGGTTTCTCACAAGTAGTGGAAAAGAATGTAAGTAAGGCTATATTCTTTTTTTCAAATTACCTCCCTCATTTTAGTCTAGAGAACTGTTTTACTAAGGATGATTATATTTTCCATAGATTTTGACTTTTTTTTTCAGATTCCTTGCTTAAAACTTTGATGGGACATTATTGATCATTGCCTCAGGTAGAGAAATTGCCATAATTTAGGATGTCGTTTTTGCAATTCTTAATGCTGGATTAGGTGGCTAGACTAAATTATCTTCAAGAAGTCCTTTTTTTTTTTTGAAGTTTGATGACGTAGTTAGTCATTCCAAGAATGCAGATATACATGTAAGGCTGGCTATGAGGCAAATGAGGTAGTATTGGTATAAATCCTTTTCCCACTACTATAACAGTGGCATTTTTCATTTCCTTTTAAACACTGTATTTTGCACCCTTTTAATACATTATCCTGTGTTAATGACTGCGTAGTTAAAATTCAGCATTTTTATAAGATGTACCATAAACCTAGTAATAAAGCTTGCGTAATTCTAAGACTAACTCTTGATGTTATTTCTAAGCTGTGAAAGAGCTGCATCATGTAATACTACCATGTTGAAGCATCCTAGTCATACGACTTTATGACAGCTAGAGCAAGACCAAGTAGCAACACGCGTTTCCTAACAAAAGCAGCGTTGGGAAGGTGACAGCTGCCACCTATGAAGTGATGGAAGTATCTTGGGTGTCTTTGTCAAGCTACAGCCTAAGGCCACTCTTGTTGGAGATACAAGGAACTGTTAAAAGTACTGACAGGCATTTTAAGCAAGAAAGAATTGAGGAAAAAGTGAAGGAAAAAATCAGTGGGGAATTGTGTTTGTTATTATAATTTGTTCTTAACACAAAATAGAACAGGAAGACAAAACTTTTTTTCTTTGAGTGACAGAAATGTAAACAAGAGAATTATGATTCCTTTTCAGAAATTAAGGTTGTGCTTTGTTCAAGACAAAAAATAAAACTGCACATACTGTGCTAGTAAAATATTTACTACGAGGCATTCTGTTGCCTCTGACACAAAGGGGCCTTGAGGCTGAGAGACCCCTTAAAGCTATAACCTTTTAAGTAATTACATGATTGTTTCCTTCTGTAGAGTGCTGGATGAGAATATATTCTTAAAACTTTGAATAAGTTTGAGATGGGATAAACTGGAGCTGGTTAAAATTGTGCCAATTCTCATTTCTCTAATCCACAGACCTGGTGTGCCTCTCAAGAGTGACTCTTCATAAACTAGCGTAGATCGAGTAGCTCACAACAGTAAGAAATGAAAATTTTCCCAGATGCTTGTAAAATACTTTAGGCCACTAACTCCATTTGAAATGAATGCTAGTTAGATGCCTGTACACTAGTTGGATGCTCCTGACCTGGAGCTTCTATTTTACAGACCTCTTCCTGGTTTTAAGCCATTTAATGACACTAGAAGTCAAAACTTTTTGGGACTTTAGAAAAGTGACTCCTTTCTGTTTATTGTTATGATTACTGCTTTAATTGCCAGAGGGGTGCATGGGTTACCAAGGAGTGACTGCACATTATAGCTCTAACAACTGTGATGACCCACTATACAGATTTATAAAATGTGTATCAGTGCAGATTTCCCAGCCTGCAGGAAGTGTGCCTGTGTATCAGCACAAAAGCAAGGCCAGAAGGAAAAGAAATGCTGACTTTAGTTCAGAAACATCCACCAGCTTTGAGGTCACCAAATTTTAAAATACTAGCAAGATGACTTCAGACTTGGATTCTGAAATGACCTATATTGTCTGTCACTGCTATGTCTCTAAATATAGGTATTAGAAATTCTGAAAAAGGGTACTTGGTTGGGTCTGTGGGATGACTAGGTAGTACAGGCATTAGCGTATGTGTCAGCTGGGTGTTAGAAGACAGCTTCTGGGTAGCTACTGGTTCATTGCAATTGTAATTTTCCTACAGTCTTAAACACTGAGGTAGCTGACAGCAGCCATAGTAATGGAATAAAGGGCTATTTTTTGCATAAATACGTTGAGGTCTAATGGGGATAAAATATTTCATTTATTGAGCAGTTGAATTACAACATTCCTTGCTCACACTCTGTGTATCTTGACATTAAGCCTGATAACAAACTGGCAATTCTGAAAATACAGTGCTTACCTATATTCTCTGTGGAGTAACAGCCAATCTGGCACCAAAAGGAAGAGGTAATAAGAAGCATAATTACCTAATATAAATAACCTCTGTGTTATCTGTTTGCCATTTTGAGAACACCACCTTTCTATATCTTCCTATATCTTCCTATATCTCATATTTAAATTGTGCAGTCTGCCAGCCTGAGCGCGCTTGCTGCAGTGTAAGTGCAAACTGAAACAGTTCTTAATTCTGAAGACAAATAACATCAAGAAATACGTGTAAACATATCTTGAATAATAGCTGGGGTTTTTTTTTATTTGCTTCAGTGCAAACTCTTTAACAGTGAGTATTGGTTTGAAATGCTACTTAAAATAATTTCTACAAAAGGAAAGGTAAAAAGTGATACTGTGTGGTCATTTGGTTAATCAGTACAATTGACAGCTGGACAAATCTCCCTCGTCAAATGAAGCTGCAACACACATTCTTCAAGCTCTTTACATTTCATGGCATTTTAATTCCCTCCCCAGAATGTGTAATAACAAAGTAGTTTTCCTCTTGCATGGTAATGCCTAGCCAACACCTCAGGTGAACACACACACAGCTACTTTGACACCAAAAATGGTGTTTCGTTCTAAACAAAACAAACGGAGAATTCACTGCAGTCAGCAGTTCGCACACAACAGCAGCATGTCCTCCTGTGTAAAATATCTGTCATACTTTACTATTGTGGCAGCTGATGAGATAGTAACGGTCTGTTCTGAATTTTTCATATGATACGCACATTTGTTCTCAAACATAAAGCCTAAAAGTCGGACCAATCTTAGAGGCTGGCTTTCTAAACATAATCAAGATTCATACCACTCAGCATACGTATTTGAAATGCAGGACAGTATCTCATGGCTACGCATTGATAGCCTTCTAACATTGAAATGCAACGAAGCAAATTTAGCACAACAGCAATAGTAGAAGTTTCACAGTCCAAATAGGCTTCTGTTTATCATCCCTTTAGTCTGTCAACCTACTGCTTCAATTGTTTGTAGAAAAGACCATAAACTACTGTTTTTCATGTTAAATGTTAATAAGAATGTAAATCTAAAAAGTGTAACTAAATTGGTAACTTCAGAGCTGTAAGCAAAATGGCATTATGGTCTGTGAAACATGAAAAAATTATGAAAATGATAGTTATTGTTTAATTCTGGCCAGCCTCCATGTTCTGCAGCTGATAGCCTTTACCTTGGCAAGCTCAGATATGATTTTTACTAAACTAAAAGTTCATTTTGCAGTTTACTTCACAATGAAATTTATTACATGAAATATAGAATAGAAGGCAAAAATAAACTGATGGAAAATTCTGATAACTCCAGAAGTTCAGGTTTCAGTCTCAGTTGAAAAGCATTACTTCATTCCCAACTGATTGTAAATAGTTATCTGTGGAAGGAAGAAAAGATCTCTGTGAATACCTAACCTTCTGGTTTTATTGATCAGTACTGGGAAAATGATGCAAAATTGTAATTTTGTTTTTACAGTTTGCCCTCTATTCTTTCAAAAACCATTAATTCAGAATAAAGCGTGGATTAACAGTAATTTTAATATAAATTCAGAGAGATGTTGCCATAGCACAGACTTTCAGTAAGCATTCATTTTGAACGATCAGGTTATTGTATTATAAAGATCAGTAGGGACCAACAAATTATTCAAAATAGTAGTAAATATCTTTAAATTACATTAATTCAGACTAATTAATTGGTTTAATTTGTAACTTCTCAGAAAAAAATTGTTGTGTACTTAATATAAAAGTGGTGATGTTTGGAAGGATATGCTTCACTCATAACTTAGTTAAGAAAGTCCTTGTATACCTTCTTGAGCATAAAACTCATCTCAGCCTTAAATATAGAATTACCCATGTATCGTGCTTCTGTAATATTTTAATCATGGCACACTGAAAGGATTTTATGCCAACCCCAAAGCACTCCTACAGTGTTAGGAATGGACGAAAATCCAATGAACCTCCCACCCTTTTCTGTATCAAAAGACGGATTTCTAGGAGCAGTAATCAAGTCTGAAAGTAATTATGACAACTTCACTTGCATGAATAATGTTTAATATACTGTTAGAATCATGCATGTGCACCTTGGCCTCACTTGTTTCAAAACTCATTTCTTAGGAATTTGAAATAATACTGGCTGGGGAAAAAAAAAAAAAAAGATGTTTTGGAAAAAAACCCCACAATTTTTTTTTTTGGTGGGAAACTTCCCCTCAGATTTTTTTTGTTTGTTTTTATTCTAATGCAAAGTGAAACCTAAGGTCTTTCCAAAATATTTGTACCCTTTACCCGCCAAAACCATAATCTATTGGATAAGACCTCTATTCTCAAGTGTGAAAGAGTCCCCAGTTTACAGGATTTGGAGCAAAGACCTAAACTTGGATTTCCTGCATTTCAGGTGCTAAAACATGATGCTGTTGTGCTATTCTTTCCTATCCAGAAATTCCATCCAGGAGCTGTAAAACTCACCTAATCAAACATGTACAACACACATTTAAACATTTGTGGAAAATTTAATTTCTCATAAAAAGCAAACATCAATAACCACTCTAAGTTTGCAAGTACATTTTTATGTTTACAGTTGTATGATTATGTACACAGTTAGGTCTGGAATCTAAAATGCATTTGCTATTTATACACACTGGCTTTAGAGTAAATTCTGTGATTTCCAGTTAACTTACCCTTTATTTCACTATTGGCTGACAGAACTCAATCAGAGGGCCTATCTGACCAGATGCTTTGGCCATCTTCCTTTAATGGTTTCATACATTTCCACTTCTCAGAACTGTCCCCTATTGTTTTAGCTACAGTAAAGAAGTGGTACTCAGTGATAAATTTCGGAAACAAAAAAATGACAGAAATAGTAATTTTCCTGTAATGACTTTTTTCCGTAAGATTGGCTAAATAAATAACTTGGAATTTTTATCCAAAGGAATACTCTTAAATTTTGTACATCTATTTATGTTATGCAGTGTATCATTGTGCAAAGTATGATACTGCTATTTTCATTTCCGTGTTCCTATGTTGCTATATTCCTTGGACACTCTTTTCTTTCTCTCTGTGTAGATGTTTCTATTAGTCTCAAAACTCATAAGTGCAGGCAGAGAGTCAGTTATTCATTGCAATGGAGAATTTGTCTTAGTGGCCCTTGCCTTTGAGAAGAAATTCTGAGAACATCTTTTGGGAATGTATTTACTATGTATTTGTGAACCTGAAATATTCATTGTATCTCAGATCTGAATGAAGCATTCAGTAATTTATGTTTATCATGCTAAACTGAATAGAGTGATAACATGGAAACTACAAGACAGTCTCTCTTGCTTCAGTAGTACTGATGTAAAGCAGTGCTTACACTTTCTTGACAAAATAATAGAATCATAGAATCATTAAGGTTGGAAAAGACCTCTAAGATCATCGAGTCCAACCGTCAGCCCAACACCACCATGCCCACTAAACCATGTCCCTAAGCGTCTCATCTACACGTCTCTTAAATACCTCCAGGGATGGGGACTCCACCACTTCCCCGGGCAGCCTGTTCCAATGTTTCACCACTCTTTCAGTAAAGAAATTTTTCCTCACGTCCAATCTAAACCTCCCCTGGCGCAACTTGAGGCCATTTCCTCTCGTCCTGTCGCTAGTTACTTGGGAGAAGAGACCGACACCCACCTCGCTACAACCTCCTTTCAGGTAGTTGTAGAGAGCGATGAGGTCTCCCCTCAGCCTCCTTTTCTCCAGGCTAAACAACCCCAGTTCCCTCAGCCACTCCTCATCAGACTTGTTCTCCAGACCCCTCACCAGCCTCGTTGCCCTTCTCTGGACACGCTCCAGCACCTCAACGTCCTCCTTATAGTGAGGGGTGGGCCCAAAACTGAACACAGTATTCGAGGTGCGGCCTCACCAGGGCCGAGTACAGGGGCACGATCACTTCCCTACTCCTGCTGGCCACACTATTTCTGATACAGGCCAGGATGCCATTGGCCTTCTTGGCCGCCTGGGCACACTGCCGGCTCATGTTCAGCTGGCTGTCAACCAACACCCCCAGGTCCTTCTCTGCTGGGCAGCTTTCCAGCCACTCTTCCCCAAGCCTGTAGCGCTGCATGGGGTTGTTGTGGCCGAAGTGCAGGACCCGGCACTTGGCCTTGTTGAACCTCATACAGTTGGCCTGGGCCCATCGATCCAGCCTGTCCAGGTCCCTCTGCAGAGCCTTCCTACCCTCGAGCAGATCAACACTCCCGCCCAACTTGGTGTCGTCTGCAAACTTCCTGAGGGTGCACTCGATCCCCTCATCCAGATCATTGATAAAGGTATTGAACAAGACCGGCCCCAAAACTGAGCCCTGGGGAACACCGCTCGTGACCGGCTGCCAACTGGATTTAACATAAAATAAAATAAAGCACTTTCATAGATAGTACCATTAGGT
Source organism: Aptenodytes patagonicus (assembly GCF_965638725.1). Classification (NCBI taxonomy): domain Eukaryota; kingdom Metazoa; phylum Chordata; class Aves; order Sphenisciformes; family Spheniscidae; genus Aptenodytes; species Aptenodytes patagonicus. The sequence continues at coordinate 39,638,656 of NC_134952.1, forward strand.
GCTTAAAAAATAACGATATTATGGAGGAAAGAAGATGTGGCAAGGAGTCACAGACAAATTAGTGGAAGACTGCAGTCCCTGCAGGGCTTCAACAGTGCGCCTCTCTGAACCAACTTGCTGAAGTTTACAGTGATTCACAATACGGCTGAGTCCTAACAAGGAACCAACAGACTTGCTTCCTTAAGAAAATATGTCTGTAAACAGGGCTTTTATAGGAAAGTCAAATACTGGGGTAGAGAAGGTTGGACAGAGCACATGAAATGAAGAAGCTGCTAACAGATATGATCTCCATAGGAAAAAAAAAATAAAGGTAGAAAAGATGATGACTGTAGGAGACAATTAAGTGAAAACAAAATGCCGACATTCAGTTCTTCATGGAAGACAATGCTGGTTCTTTATTTTTATTCTTAAAGTCAATCCCTTAAATGCCTTCTGTATTTAGTGAGATTTAGTATTACAAGAATTTATGGCCGGTACTGCAAAACTTGGATTCTTGAGTGCCTTTATACTAGTAATTCCACTGTCGTCAAAAGGACTACTCATGTCAGAGTCCATGAACCTATAGAGATTTTGAGGAAGTATTACAGGACTTTTAACAGATTTATGAAATATTTCTTGTTTACCACAATGGCGTATTAGAATTAATAATATTTAAAGAAGGTTGGTTAATTTTGGGGAAATCTATGAAATTCACGTATGCCATCCACTAAACTTTTGTGAACAACTTATCTTCTAACATTAAAGTTTTTAAAAAATGTTGGGGTGACTATTTTCAAGCAATCCAACGGGAACATACTGAAATATAAGTTCTAAGGAAGAAATAGATATTCAGAAAAATCAAACCAGTTCACAGAAACAGGTTGCAACTTTCTAGTTGGAAGGGAAAAAGCTGTCAGAATCCAGCCTATGTGTCTTTTCCTTTGCATGGTTTTCTATTGGTTTTGTTTTGTAGTGTTTTGTGAGGTTTTTTTTCCACGTTAACTGACAGATGAATAAGTAGTAGGATTAAACGAAATTACCAGGTATACAGCACAAGTAATTTATAACAATCAAGGTCTCTAGGTACACAGAAAATGAAGAATTCTTCTAGGAAAGAATTTACAGTGTAAAAGGTAGCATTGGTGTCACAGAAAGATTAGATAGTTAACAGTTTTTAGCAGCAAAGTGCTACCTTTATAAAGTTCTTCTCAGTTTCATTAATCTAGTCCATGACAGAGAGGATTTTGAGCAGCAAGGGAGCTGTATGAAGAATATGTAGACTATTACTGTTCTGCCATTACTGCTGATGCACTGTTGGGTTATCACGCCATGTCTCTTTCATCTTTTTATGATCTTTACATGCCCTATAGCTACTGCTGCATTACATTTAATCATCTTTAACAGCTTGAATGTCAAAAAGTTAAATAGTTTTAACTATCCTTTTTTTACTTTAACAATATGCAACTTAACAGCACCTGTGTGCTGAGCTCATTAGAGCTATTGACAGATTTTGTGCCATCCTGTGCTGATGCCCTCACCATTCTTATGATCATGTGATACATTTATGCACTTTTAAACCTATGGAAGGTGATTTTATTACAACCATGATCTTCCTTTGATACAGTTCTGCCATCCAACTTGTCTCTCACTTATTACTCAGGTCTTAGTCACAGTTTTCTCATACACTGTCTATAGCTGAAGAGAGAACAACTAATAACATAATCCACTGTCTGTAAAGCTGGTCCGTCAGATTTTTTCAGGATAATTCATCTATTCTTACATCTGTATTAAAAGCTTAATTCAGAATTTCTTATCCAACATTCCAGTTTCAGGCCTGTCTATTTCTGATAATTACAATATCAAGGACAAATTGTGATCACTGATGTTCAAGAAAGATGGGTTCAAATTGCAATAGGTGCTGCTAGGATAATAAAAGGGTCTAACAGAATGCAACTAGGTTCACAAAGTAAAGGGTAGGAGTGAACAAGAGTATCTTTTATAATCCATTGGGGATGAGACAACTCTAAGTTAAGCAACTGAGAAAATCTATAAGGAGTTTCTTTCTATGAAGCAATAGTTAAAACTAACGATAAATAAGTTGAAAATCATTCTATAATCATCTTCCAGGGGGACGAAACTTATGACATTTAAGCTTAGAAAGAGGTAAGTTTCTGAAATAATTGGTTTGCATGGTTGCAAGCAGGAACAGGAGCTGGATTCGATGATCCCAATTCCTGGCATATTTCCATTGCTTCTGAATTTTTTTTCCTTCTTTTCCAAAGAATATGGAAGAAAACCTTCTTGCTTCCTTGCTATAGTAAACCAAAGATATTTAAACCTTTCCAATTGAAAGGATTAGTCTCCCTGACTGCCTCCATCAATATGCTTCCAAATTTTTCAGATTGATGTAATAGACTCGGAAAGTGTCTTTGTGACCTTTCCGACATTAAAATGTTTTCAGATCCAGTTGTGCGGTCAGCTAGCCTCAGCAGCACAGGGCACCATAAGATTTGCTGTACTGGTCAGGCAGGTGATGAGACGACTGCTGTACAAACTCTGGTATTGCACCTCTGGCATCCGTGCCTAACACTGGATTCTTCAGTTCTACTGCTCCGCTGCTTCATTTCCATTTCATTTCTGAGCAGAAAAAGGTGGAATGGTACAAATCTGCAGCTGTTGGATGAGCTACTGATGGTAGAAAGCCTGAATCTTCTCAATGATCAGATAATCTCCTGGAGCATTTATACCTGCAAAAGGAGTCAAATCTCATGAAACTGCTATTAATAACTCCACACCTGGACTACTGTGTCCTACTACTGGGCTCTCCGGTCCAAGAGACATACCGGAGAGAATCCAGTGAAGGGCCACTAAGATGATGAAGGGACTGGAGCATCTCTCCTATGAGGAAAGGCTGAGAGAGCTGGGACTGTTCAGCCTGGAGAAGAGAAGGCTCAGGGGGATCTCATCAATGTGTACAAATATCTGAAGGGAGCGTGTAAAAAAGATGGAGCCAGGCTCTTTTCAGTGGTGCCCAGTGACAGGGCCAGAGGCAGTGGGCACAAACTGAAACACAGGAGGCTCCACCTGAACATCAAGAAACCCTTTTTATTGTGAGGGTGTCCGAGCACTGGCACCAGGTTGCCCAGAGAGGTTGTGGAGTCTCCATCCTTGGAGATACTAAAAAAACATCTGGACATGGTCCTGGGCAACCTGCTCTAGGAGGCCCTGCTTGAGCAAGGGGGTTGGACAAGATGACCTCCAGAGGTCCCTTCTGTGAACAAAGGGTGTCATTTAGGCAACAATGTTTTCAGAAAATGAGAGTTTTTACCAATCTGGAAAAGAGAAATGATAAATCACTAACTGCAGTATTATTTGACTGGAACTATTCAATCTTCAGTTTATTCTCATTTCTCAGTTACCATTACTTTTTACTTCTATTATTAGTGACTTAAGTGTAAGTTCAAAGTAAATCCAATATATTTTCTAAGAAAAGAACCTAGAAACAGGTTACTGTTCTGAATTTTACAGTTTATTGTCTGTTTTGTGGTAGCTGTCCAGAATTTTTACATTGACATTCAAATTAATTAAACCAGTGTTTTATGGGACAGGGTCAGTTTTGATCCCTTTTTGAAACTGCTTTTTAATTTTACTATTCTTAATGAAACATTTCTTTGTCTTTTCAGCCTGACTTTTAGAAGATTTTTTTACCTCCAGAACTTCTCAGGAACAGGAAAAGGCATTTCCCTCCCCAAAATCTACCTCTGAAGTCTTCTGCCTAAGCTTAAACTTTTCCATGTATGCATTTATGTAAGATATTATAATTTCCTAAACTTCACCCACACAACACAATCAGATGCATCCAGGTTTATAATCATAGAATCATGGAATAGTTTGGGTTGGAAGGGACCTCTAAAGGTCATCTAGTCCAACCCCCCTGCCCTGGGCAGGGACATCTTCAACTAGATCAGGTTGCTCAGAGCCCCGTCCAACCTGACCTGGAATGTTTCCAGGGATGGGGCATCCACCACCTCTCTGGGCAACCTCTGCCAGTGTTTCACCTCCCTCAGCGTAAAAAATCTCATGCTTAGACTGAGTTTCGTGGTAAGATTAAAGGAAATACTATTCTCAACAGAAGCAGGCAGTTATATTGCCATTGAAAGAAAGGTTAGTTACTAGGCATCATCTGAATACATCAATACAGAATTGATTCTTGTACTTTCAGTCTGTCTCCAGAGCAAATAGTAATAATATTCTCCATAAATACTTACAGATAGCTACTTCTGCTTGCTTGAATTAAATGAAAAAGAATGCAACATTCTATGACTCACTAGAGAGCTTCCAGAAGTTTTTCAGGCAATTTAATTTCTAAATGGATGTAATCTAGACATTTGCCTATCTAGTTCCAGAAATTATTAAATATGTTCAGTGTGTCAGAGTTACACTTCAACTTGTTTAGATATGTTGATTGCTAAATTATTTGTTTGGCTAGTAGCTCTCTTTGCAATAGGTTTTCCACTGCTACAGCTCCTTACACGAGCAGACACTTCCATCAAGGAATATACCTCTGCCAGAAAAAACAGATGTGTCTATTGATGGTCGCCTTAGTTTAAAGATTATGCTTTTGGCTCAAGCCTAAAAAAAAAAAAATAATCCTTCTCTACGGGGCACAGTAAACATGTAACATAGCATAGTGTAACGTAATGTAATGTAACATAATGTAATGTAATGTCAAAAATGTTTTTAATATGTGCCTTTAGTGATTGTCCTTAGGTTAGGTATACTGTTTAAACATAGACTGTGACCAAAGAGAATCTAGAATTTTTCTGTTTTCCATTCTTCTATCTCAAATACCTATTTTTTCAGGCAAAATCACAAGTGTTTTTTCTGTAAATGTCTACCTGAGGTTCTAAGTATCTACCACTTTCACTGACAACTTCTTGTTGAATAAAAACATGTTCAGTACAAGAAAACCAGTAATTTCTGAAATAAACTGTTGGCAAAAGGGACAATCTTGCTCAAAATCAAAGGATTTGTTTTCATTATTAAGCAAAAGTACTTTACACAAAGTGCCCATCTATGTCAGCTTAATGAATTCTGAATTAAAATGAAACTTCTTTAGAAGTAATTATGACTAGTCTATGATTATCAATTGATTTTATTACGACTAGTGCAATTAAGGTATGTTCATAATTAATTTGTCTGGAGATAAGCAATGAATTGCTGCTAGTAGCATTAGAGATGATCGGTGAAAAAAACACCTTTCTGGTAATGGAACAGGTATTGCAAGATCCCACAGCTAGTGCAGATTAATGACTATTGCACCCTTCCCCTTTTAACAATATAAATGGGAAGGATGGTCCCAAGATATCTAGTTACTATTATCCACCTACAATTTCATCATTACTCAGCAGACCTTGCGCCACTTGAAGCGTGTTCCATCCTTTGGAGCATACGATCTAGTGCTGATTAATGGTGATATATTGATCTTGGAGTGCTGGGTTTAGCAGCATTGCTCTGTACACTAAACTTTCGATTGATTTTAAACAGAATGATATCCAAAGTAATTCAAAGGTGGTTTATTCATGAATCCACATGAACCATAGATTTTTTATTTTTCCTTTTTGGCTCTGAAGGTGGGATCTGAATCAGCGTAGAACTGCTCTTGACTGGATACAAGTATTCACCCAACAGTGCTTCTATAAGCCATATTTCTGGGAATTGAGATTATCAGCCAACAGAAGCATTTTAAACTAAACTAAAATACCTTTCCTGTGCCGCAGGCGGAGGACATGGAGATATCTGAGAGGAAGCAGGGAGTGAATAGCACTAAAGAAATTACATGGAATAGATTTCCAATAGGAAAAGAACACAATCCTCCATGAAGTATTTAGAAACATATCTTTTTTTAAATTGTTCTGCTGACGTGTGCTCAAAACAGGAATACAACTGTAGATAGGCATGTACGATTATATATACAAATACGCCTCATGCAGTTACCAATTGGGTAACTGCTTGATAAAGTTTGGATTTATAAAGTGCTAAAAATAGTTCTGTTATAGTAGGTCAAAATTCAGAAGGAGGAGACTGAATCCACTTAAATATACCCCAAACCCAGTCTGCCCAAAAAACTTTCAAATTAGAATATTTCCAAAATAATTTCTAAAATACAAAGAATTTCAAGTATGAGGTTACTGAAATATGTAGCTAAAGAAAAATTTATCTTCTTGAGTCTTACAGTTGTATCATGCCAATAACATTAAAAAGACAAATACTACATAATTTATCATTATTATTTTGTTGCTATGTAGGTATCTTGTGATACTATTAAATCTACAAAAGTACAGAAATAGATCTGCATAAAATGCATACTGTGATTTCTTATGCAGCAGCCCCCAGGCTGCCATTGTATTCATTGCTCATGTTTCCTTGCCATATTCAAGGTGATGATTCAGCAAATTTCAAAGCTATGATTCTGCAGAAGTTCTATCTTCTTTCCATATTCTTAGACCATTAACCACACTAAAAGCTATTCCAGTCTTCATTGTCCAATGAAAGGAATAGCAAGGGCCATGATTCATCCACAGATGCAGGAAGTAATAATGAGAACATTTGTTTGAAGATTGAACTGAGTCATATGCTTATCCATATTTATGGTGACAGAAAATAAGGCCTTTATATGTATGAGCAAGGTCAGACATGCATGTTCGAAGAGCACACACAGAGATTATCCTGGGCATTGGAGAAATTATTGAATGTATTATAAACCTGAGGCCTATGAATGTTAAAAAATTTCTGCAGTCCTTTAAAGAGATTTTAAATTCCTACCCTTTAAGCATGATAAACATGGGAACATGAACAGAATTTTACTTCTCTACAGGCTTCCATTGACGAAAACATGAGATACGACTCTACATACATGGTACTCTTACAGATCCTACCCATAGAAGTTACTGGCTAGAGACAAACATTTCATAGAAATACAGAAAAGCCATGAAAAAGACGAAGCAAGCAAACACATTACATTAACTTTTTCACACCACTTCACACTGTAAACACTGAATATAAACAGCTTGTTTTGTTTCATGAGAGTTGCTTCCCTCCCCATCACTTACTAATTCTGATTGATAAGACAGCTTCTTATGACTTCGGGCTCTAGAACATCTCGCCAGTCCTCCATGGGTAATAGGTTTTTAGTCAGGTTTTGCAGCAAATCACTTTGCTCTGTCATACTTTGGCCTTTACCTTTTCCTCTGAAGATAATTATGTTTGATGACAGTTTTGCATAACGTGCATCTTACTAGTAATAGAGTATCTTACAAGTTTTGTAAGAGCATTATAATAGCATAGCATCAGATTTATCTAGGCATGTTCAACACACTCCTATACTATCAAATGCCATTTCAGCAGCCATTCAGATGAATCTTTGAGCTTCATTGGAATTTATCTCTGAGGGTGTTTGAGAACATGAATAATGAATCACAAGCAAGTTTTATTAAATATAACAGCTGTCAGCTAAAATGTATGGTTAGTAGCACACAGTGGATTCCTGGTGTGGGAGTAAAAGACAAGTTAAAAAAAAAATCTGACAAATGACTGGATTCCTGGTGTGGGAGAATAAGACAAGTTAAAAAAAAAATCTGATAAATGACTAACAGTTAATGTACTGTCTTATTTACCTACTTATTCCATCAGTTTTTTTTTAAAAAATGTATTTCCTGAAAGAAAATGGCCACGAATGTGGAAGCCATTATTGTTTTTCACCTGTTTGAACTTGGACGCAAAGTGTTGAAGGTACTAAATTCCTAGGTAGGCACATAACTTGACCCCTGAGAATTCAGCGTCTCCAGTATCTCTAGGATTTGGGCCCTCATTGGTATAACTGTAGCACTAAAAGTCTTGAAATATTTTCTGTTTATGAAGAATAGCTTGGAGGTGGAATCCTGTTCTGATAGAACATGGTATTGGCAACAGAAAATAAGCAGAATTACTATAACTTCGCTTGCTGTGCTGCTGGCATGCTGCAACCTGTCCCTAACTTTCTAATGCAGTACTTCTTTCATACTGCTTCCTCTGCTTACACCCATTGTTGTTCTCTGTTCATTTGCACAACATTTTCTATTTCATGAGTCTCTGAAGGACTCATGGACAAGGAGCATGTATGTCCTCTTGTTCATAATGTATCATTGCCATTCAGTACTGAGAGATGTTCAACAAGGCCAAGTGCTGGGTCCTGCACTTTGGCCACAACAACCCCATGCAGCGCTACAGGCTTGGGGAAGAGTGGCTGGAAAGCTGCCCAGCAGAGAAGGACCTGGGGGTGCTGGTTGACAGCCGGCTGAACATGAGCCGGCAGTGTGCCCAGGCAGCCAAGAAGGCCAATGGCATCCTGGCCTGTATCAGAAATAGTGTGGCCAGCAGGAGGAGGGAAGTGATTGTGCCCCTGTACTCGGCACTGGTGAGGCCGCACCTCGAATACTGTGTTCAGTTTTGGGCCCCTCACTACAAGAAGGACGTTGAGGTGCTGGAGCGTGTCCAGAGAAGGGCAACGAGGCTGGTGAGGGGTCTGGAGAACAAGTCTGATGAGGAGCGGCTGAGGGAACTGGGACTGTTCAGCCTGGAGAAAAGGAGGCTGAGGGGAGACCCCATCGCTCTCTACAACTACCTGAAAGGAGGTTGTAGCAAGGTGGGTGTCGGTCTCTTCTCCCAAGAAACTAGCGATAGGACGAGAGGAAATGGCCTCAAGTTGCACCAGGGGAGGTTTAGATTGGACGTGAGGAAAAATTTCTTTACTGAAAGAATGGTGAAACATTGGAACAGGCTGCCCAGGGAAGTGGTGGAGTCCCCATCCCTGGAGGTATTTAAGAGACGTGTAGATGAGGCACTTAGGGACATGGTTTAGTGGGCATGGTGGTGTTGGGCTGACAGTTGGACTCAATGATCTTAGAGGTCTTTTCCAACCTTAATGATTCTATGATTCTATGATTCTTTGTTAATTATTCTGAAATTGTTGCCTGGTCTTTACTCACCCTACTTGAACTAATTTCCATGGAAGCCACTAGGAGAGGTGATGAGTACAAACCTCTCAGCACTGATGGTTTGAAAAGAGCGTAGTCTATCTATTCTTAGCTTTAGCACTGCTGAATTTAGCATCAAGAAGCTGTTTGTCTGTATAGTGGCAGGTGTTGACTAGTGAGTTGGAAAGACTTTGCCAGGAAACTCATGGCTATGACTTTGATAACTGAGATTAATGCATTCTGCAATGTCTTTGAATTTTCAAACTTCTTTTGAACTCCTTATAAAGTTTTAATAAAGTTTGTTTATTATATCTCCAGTTCTGGAATATTGTTTAGAGCTTGTTCAGTTATTAACCTTTTATACATATGCATATGTAATATATATAAATAGTATCACTCTTGCCTTTTTTATATATATAAAAGCAACACAAAATAGTAGATTTTATTATCTATATCACATTACATATTTTTCACCTTATGATACCCGGGGTGTGTTTGACATGACCTTTTTACCACACACAAAATGAGCTTATCTTCAGGCAGCAGTTTGAAAAAAATTAAGCTTCCACATCAGGCACGACTGGGAACGTATACTCATCTCTGAAATCAGCAGGGCCCATTGAAGAACTGGCCATACGTTACAGACTTAAATTGACATCCAATAGATCCTTAGAAGGCAAGGCTGCTGCTGTTCTGGCTCATGTTTATGTTTCTCTGCTTCGGTGTGGTTTCAGGTTTTGACATTTTTCCAAAAGCAAGAGCTGCTCTTTTTTAAGGGGAGGGAAAACAACCTTTCCCGCATGCATTAGTCGTGCAGGCACATAAAGGAGTTAAAATCTTGGCCCAGGCTCTTAATGTGAGTCTGTAGTGCCACAGAGGGGCCCCTACTGGCCTTAAGATATGTTGACCCAGTAATTCATTTAGTCATGGATTATTTCATTTGTTTCCGTGTGTGCCATAACTATGTAATCATCATGATGTGTTCTGTGCCCTCATGTGGGATTACGATGTTGAATTTTTTTTTTTTTTAATATCCAGTCAGATAGAGAAAAAGAAAAGCTGGTGAAAGCATCCAGCAGCTGGAGATGAAGTAAATTTGGCACACTCGCATTCCTTAGGCTACCTGCTAGCAAACAAGAACAAAATTCAGTGCAGCATACAAAAGTTATGTGTTACACAAATCTCATTATCTGTATTTATTTAGGAGGTAGTAAACATCTTTAGCACCGTGTGAAGTGAGGATGCCCATGGCCATGAGCTCTTCCAGTTCTGAACTCTAATTTGAGGCATTGCAATAGCTGCTGAAAACTGTGAAATAATCTACATGTTTTCTTCCAAAGGGAATATCATGATTTAGAAGTGTTATATTTTGCAAGTGCCAACAGAATGCTAAAAAATCTCTTTCAGCTTTTCTCTTAACCCACACTGGATCTCAGATGTGCGCTGCAAGCAATTTTTGATGGTAATGTTTGTTGGAGGCCATTGGAGGTACAGATGCTGTGTATTTGGCAATCAGGAAGGCTCAGGTTGGGAATCAGAGGTCCTGGTAATACAAACCATAATATAAAATCTCAGCTTTCTAAGGAATTACTGACAGTAGCTTATTGTCAGCTTTAAATATTTAATCTAATAAAATCATGAGCCAAAGCAAGTCACATGCTTGAGTGCTACTTTCGGGAAATTGTTGCACTGTTTATTGTATATGGATGAAGAAACAGGGGCACTGTAAACTGTTTTACAGGATTTTTTAAATTAAATTTGGAGTCCAAGTACCTTTCTAGCTTCAGACTTCTGTGAAGTTAATTCTTTGCAAACCAGTCAGTTCACTGCAAGAAATTGCAGTAAGTCTGATGGCATCATGAAGAGAATCAGAAAGGGCTTATTAAATATCACATACATTTCTAATCATCTACTTGATATATCTGCCTGGCAATGCAGAGTTAAATCCTGGAGACTGTTAAAATAAATAGAGACAGATTTAAGTCATATTAAGGAAACACTGTGAAGGGCTATCAGTTAAAGAACGGTCCTGCTTGGTTCCATTCAAGCTAGTAATGTAAGATTTGGCAGACTCTGTATGACAAAATATTGTGGAATAATCTAAACCACAACCAAACTGCTCAGTAACTGTTCAGGCTCTTACCACTTTAAAAGAAACGTTACATTCCTCAGGCTTGAACCTAGGGGTGTTGAACCGCTAATGGACTTCAAGCCTACACAGGTGAGAGGTTGAATAGCTTGCCAATAATTACAGTAGGCTCATCCACTCCCACTGAGTGTTTAACTTGGCGTCTTAGCCTATGTCTGACATAGAGCAGCTGGGTCTCTGGCGAGGCTCATGTTCCAGCTGGGAAGGAGCAAACACCAGGCTCACTAGGAAGCAGAAGCTCACAGCCTCAGCTATCTCTCAGCAGAGGTTATTCCCTGCAGCCAGATGGTTTAGCTCAACAAACTGTGTAGTCGGGCATCAGTTGCAGTTGGAGGCAATGGTCATACTGACTGGCTTTCTGCTGAGCCTGGGGTCTGCTTGGATGAGTTTTCCTTTCAGCGTGTTTTGTTTTCTTGGTGGTTTTGTGCTAAGTATTCAGCAGCGGAATGAGTTAGAATGGAGAACGTGCTTAACTGTGCTAGTACTTTTCCTATGCTTGATCCTGCCAGGAAATAGGCTTTAGGTAGAAAATAGTCTTTTAAGTTGCTACATTGCAGCTAAAATGTGTATGAGCTCTGCAAATGCTTATTCTCCTTGCACTGCTTATGCTAATGTATAGTAGAAGTAAAGGAGGGATAAACTGTAACTGAGAAACTGTGTCGTGGTATCAACATTATTCTCATCCTAAATCCAAAACACAGCACTGTACCAGCTACTAGGAAGAAAATTAACTCTATCCCTGCCAAAACCAGGACAACTGCTAATCTGCAGTCAATGCATTTAGCTATGTTGAACACAGATGCGTGCAACAAGACTGTCATGGTGACCGAGTCACCCAGTACTCTCTGAAAAGAAGGGCATCAAAACACCTGAGATGGATATTACTGGTGCTGAAAAAAGGTGAGTTTTCTCACAAATTCTGAGATGACAGACAAGGAGACAACTTCTTTCTTTTGTGCCTGCACAAATGCTTCCCTAAGGGAAAGAAGTCACTCCTTCTGTGTCCTGTGTGTCCTACATAACTTCAAATACACACCAGAATTTGCTCAATCTAGGGGGGGAAAAAAAAAATCTTTTATTTTAGTTCTTTAACAAAAAAATGTTACTTAACACTTTTTATTATGAATACTTAACTGTTACGATACTATTAAAAAAAATGTTCTTCTTTCGTCAATTGTAGTGACCAGATGAATCCCTTAAATCTAACTAACTTCAGTGTTATGGAGAGGGAAGGGCCTAGTCCCAGTAGTAACAAATAACAAAACACAGTATAATACAGGAGAAGGCAGACAAATGAGGAAGAAGAAATGCAAGCAAAGAAAGATACATCCTGGCAAACAGAAGAAATATAAAAGGTCAGGAGAAAACAAGTAAAAATTCAGAGGTAGACAATAGAACAGGAGAATAATTAATCAGGATAAAAAAGAATTAGGGTATAATCTTAGTTCCGCTGGGGGACTGGCTCAACTCCTAATCCAGTGGTGCCATTTCTGGATAATACAGAGGATATAGGAAAAGATGACAGACTGGACGTAAAGAAGGTGAGATTAAGAGAAGATTTCTTTTTTTTTCCCCTGGGGTATGTTTGTGATATAGCTACACTCGCATATGGCCTAAAGATGTCTTGTCTTTTTGGTTTTTTAAAATCTGGCAGCTGCTGTTAGATGAATTGTCTGCCCATAGCTTTCAATTTACTCTGTGTAACTGGAGCATATAGGTCAATTTTTTTAATTTTTTTTTTTTTTAAATCTCACTGTCTCCTGTCCTTTAACAAAAATGTAGGAATTCTGAAGTGACTGTTTATTTGTGGGGGTTTTATAATTGTGTATGGAATAGAAAGGAGGTCCGAAAATATGTTTAATTTTCTTTTTATTTATCTTGTCTATGCTTTTCAAAGAATTTTAAATTGGTCTAATGCTATCTTGAAATTGTCTGACATCTTTAAAAGTGTAGCTCTGAGGAACCTTTCAAATGCAGGACAGACTATATGAAAAACCGGTATGAAGTTCAGAACCAATCATAAATGATCATGATTTATTGCACCACATCAAAAGCAGATAACCGCTTAAATCCATAATTCATTGCAATAGTATCATAGTCAAGCCTGACAAAAAGTCATCATGTTTATACTTGGATAGTTCAGATGAGTAATTTATTGGTTCTAAAAAATAATGTACTCACAGGGCTCTAGACTCTGTCAACAATAAAAAGCTGTATTATGTATACAGGTCCATGGACTGAAAGTGCCCTTCAAGTAGCCTCCATGAATGTATTAAGGATATACGGTATCCTGATACGCTAAGCAATCTTGCTCGCCATAAACTTTTAATGCACTAACTATTTAGTAAGAATACCATTGAAAATCATCCTTTATCAGTGCTCCAAGCTAGATCACTTTGTCCTCCCTGGCTCCTATGCTACTTTGCCAATATAGGCTACAACTAATCGCCTAAAGTTTTACACTCATAAGGGAAAGTTCACCTCATCTCCTAAAATACCTGTAAAGGTTTATTGAGCACGTATAATTTGTAGAATGTTTACAGAATTTTATTAATAATAAATGATCAGAAGCTAAGTTCCAAATAAAAAGAAGATAATTTCTTATATCTCAAGCCATCCTGAGATGGGGACAATTTATCTTCATTTTGCTCATCTAAGTAATAGGCAGAAATGGCACAATGGACAGAAGAGTCTAGTATTGGCAACGGCTTTTGTTCTGCAAACTAGGAACTGATTGTAGGAAGTACCAACTGATGCTTATAAAATGTAAGAAAACAAAAGGAAAACAAGTAAGAGAAGAACAATGTTTCAGGAAATGGAATAAATTTCAATGAGAAAATAACATTTCTGAGTTACTATGCTTGCATGCCATTATGACAAGAAAAGTCTTAAGGATGATTTCTGCTTGATTATCCAGCTGAAATCAAGATGACCTCTTGCTGTACGAGTACTTGAAACATTTAATAAAAATTGGAAGTTCTAGCCATAAAATCCTGATTAATGTTACATTTGAAAAATGACATTTTTTTAGTCTGTATTTGATTTGTCTAATGTAATTTTTATATTATGCTCATTAGTGTGGTTTATAAGCAAATTTGATTGTTTGCTTTCATTTGGCTTTTTTCTTTTTCCCTTCTAAAATCTCATACACTGTTATCCTGAATAGGTAGCTGCTGTCTTTTACTTTAGAGCTTGTCATCTTTTGGTGATGGATACAATTGGATAAAATTCTTTTACACATAAATATCTGGTTAAAAAGTTAGATGCTTTTACCTACTTACCAAAATCAAACTATTGGCCTGTTACAGTCCTTGGCTTTTAGGATATCTCATAGACTCTCACAAGCCAGAGATTTATCACATGAAAATGTGCTTGTTTTAATGTTTTCTTTATTGTTTTAAATGCTTAAAGCAAAGATTAAATATTTTCTCCTTGGAACATATCTTATAAAAAAAAAAGATACTAAAACATCTAGTAAGCCTAGATAAACTAAAAACAGCTGAGAAAAGGGTGGTCTTATTGATTTCTCTTTATGAGAAGATTCATCATGTGCAACGAGCAAAATGAAAGCTAAACTTACACGAGATACAGGTACTAATACTTGCCCTTGCAGCAGATGAAGGCTCTGTGTCCTCATATGGTCTCTACCTTCCTTTCCTTACAGCTGAGGTTTTTTTCCAACTGTAGCCAGAGCTTCAGCTGTAGTCATTTCTCATTCTTATTTCATATCCTAGCTGCATTATGACATTAACAAACAAATCCGTATATTATATCTATCTTGCATAGTTATTGTTAAATTCTTTTAGTGACTCTAAAACAAAACACCTGTTCCATTTTGGGTAAAAATTAAATTCCTTTTTGCGAACATAAAATAATTAGTCTTAGTCCAAAAATTTTGTTAATGCTTTGTGATACTTTTTGCCTCAAATGGAAAATCTTTCTTGAACTGCAGCTCCTCAATGAAATTTAATTGTAACTCTTCTTGCAACAGGCAGAAATGCGTGATATTGCTAGAAGACATGTATGGAAAAATTGAGACCAACAAGAAACTCTTTCCTATCCCAGTTCAGAATATGATTTGTCCACTGACTCATTATTATATCAAGGTAACTTAGATAAGTTACCAGATAAACCAGATAACTGGTTCACTTACACTTGTCTCAACTTGGTCCCAGATATTTGGAACTCTGAATCTTAACCTCTGGTAGTAAAGATTGATTAAAAAGGGAAACTATTTTTTAAAATATCGATTCCCAATATCTAGACACTTACTCGCTTTAGAATTAATTAGTAAAAATTTTCTTGTTTGATATATTTTGCATTTCAGTTGTATGCAAGCACTCAGTTGAGACACTTCCTGAAAATGAGCAGATGAACCATGGAAGGAAGCTGCATAAACATCGTGTGGAAACCTTTGTTTTTCTCAACCAATCACCATGTATATATGAGTCTGTAAGTACTGTATTCATTAGCTCATAGAACTGAGTGCAAGAGGTTGTACACTGTTGTAATTTGAAAAATCTGAGATGGGTTTAATTTCTCGTCTTGTGGGGAAATTTTTGGGAGTCACCTTTACCTTCTATGAGATCACTTTAACCAACCATTCCAAAGTTCTTCCCTGCCTGCATTCAAGCTTTCCTGCTCCTACATTCATTTTAGTTGAATAATGTACCTTTATGAATAACTACAACTTTAAAAGTAATAAGAAAAAGGCTGCCATAATGGATAAGGTTTTGTTATTAATATACTTGAAGGAGATGAATAGTGCATCATTGATTTGTGAAGGAAAAGGAGATATTTTAATAAAGAGGTGTTTTTATTACAGACAGCAGGCAAAATTAACTTTTTAATGAATTATACAAAATAAATATTTGAGAAAAATCACTAGAGTAAAAAATTAAGGAAGATTAGGTCTGGGGGGAATAGGAAAGAAATGCAGCGCTGCAGAGAAAGGGAGGAAGACAACTAACACGTGATACTGGTACATGATAACGTCTGAAAGCTGAGAATAAAAATCATTGGCAGGATATTTGCTATACCCCCTCTCTTTTTTTTTTTGTGAAAATTTTCACGTTAGATTTGCTTCTGTATGAATTACAGAAGGCTCAAATTCAGGTATAGTTCAATCACCGTCTTTTTTCCTTAGTTGTCTAGTTTTGTCTGCCGTGATGCTCAAAATCTCGTAGTTTCACATCTGCAGTCTAGTTAGCACTGAATGTAACTTACTGCATGTTTTGTTTTCACTTAATTCGACATAGATATGCTGAATTTATACTTAGTATGTAGTGACTATGCCCATTTGAAAGCATATCTGACAAATCATAGTTACAGGTGTATCAGTTGCATTTTGGACTCTTGTCATTGCAGATAAAGTGATAAAGAAATTAGTTGGCTTTGTAATTATTTCAGATACTGTACATGGACACGGTTGAGATTCAGCAGATTTACTGCACATGGGTAACTACAGCTAGGATTTTTTTACTTTTGTTGTTGTTGTTGTTCTCTTGTTCCCCGTTTCATCAGGAAAGAAGTTTTTCAGAAACTAGTTTAAAAAAAAATGTTTTTAGCACCTTTTTGTCAATAGGTTTTTGTCATTTGAATATTCAGTATTCATGCTGAATACTCATTCTTAATGTCCCCATTTAAAGTCACTTGTTTTTTTATAATTGTTTATATTGGTTTATATTGTTTATATTGTTTATAAAGTTTCTTCTTAAAGTAAAGGAAAATATTTTTGTAATCACTGGTGGTATAATTGAACTTTTGGTGAGAAAATGTTGATGGTGGTGGGAAAGCAGGTGGGCTTGAGGAAAATGGGGATTTTACCTGAGAATAGGTTAGATGTTTAAGCTGCATAGCTACTGCTTCTGATCTCGTAGAGGACTTGTGGACATGAGTTAGTGTATCAGTTCATTAGCCCAGCTCCCTGCTTCCTGAGCAAAACTCTACCTTACTTCATTAGCACTGGTATTTTTGAAAGAGGGACCAGAAGACTTTATGATGATAGAGCTTGAGGGAACACAACAAAGAACTTAAAAGATGGTTGTGTATAATATTCTAGCTTCGTTTGAAACATAGGCATCCTGTCTTCAAGTTAAATGGTTACAAACAGTGAAAATTAATTCCACTGAATTATTGTTTTGCCTTTTCAGCTATGATATCGATTGCATTCTAATGATTTATTCTTTTTTTTCAAATGTGTTGTTTTTCTTTTAATTAAAGTTGTCTTTATTATGGGTAAATGTAACTCTGCTAATTATGCTTGAGCATTTTTTTTAGAACTTCATAATGCTTTAATTCTCAAGAAAAGCTATACACACCTAAATATTGCCTGCTGTAACATGAGTGGCAGAAGGGGTAGAGATCACAAAAACAATACTCACAAATGATAGTTAGACAAAAAAGATTGTTACTCTTAAGACCGGGGCTTAATAAACTGTAAAGATTGTGCTAAATGTGATGTATTAGAATGGTTAGCATGCTTAGTCTTATATTCTGAATTAAAATGGAAAGAAATACTTTAGATCACAATTGTTTAGAAATTATCACGAGATAACAACTAATAAATTACAAGATTTTTACAACAAATGACTGAGTTTGAATTTTTATCCTGAAAAAAAGAATATGCTTTATGTGATTTAGATGATGCTTTAATACGAGTAGCACTTCTTATACCAAGTACACTGTGCTAAACAAGAAAAAATAACAGTACAGGAAAAAAATGCATTCAGGAAATGAAGTAGTTCATTGTTGTCGTTTATCTTCTCTAAGTTACACAGGATATCATAAAAGTGTGTTGATGAAGTCTTGGTAGGGGTTTAAAAAAAGCAATTGTCAATAGCATGTCTGCAGCTTTCTAAAAGGAGCATGGGTGAACTTCAAACTTTGCTACGTCGAGCAGACTGTATAGAAATCTAAACAACTGTTTGAATGGCTGTTTTTCTTTTTTTTTTTAAGAGCTGCAAATTCCAGTGCCTGCTTCTAGAATTTGTCTTCCTCTGAATTCAGCAACTCACAAAGGCTGAGAGCTGCATAAGAAAGAACCGTTACAGTTTCTTTGTTAGCAGCCTTCCAATGTCATGGTAAGTGACATGTTATCATTTAGAAAGAATTCAATGTATAACTTTACAGACTGGCTCAAATTAGATATGGATACTATTGACACTTGGAGATAAGGTGGTGCAGCAAGAAAACTAAGCTTTTTGTATTATGTTAATTGTCTGCAACTCAAAAAATGGCAAGTTTATTGGAACGTTCTTATGGAGAGACATCCAATCATTCCACCTTGCAACCATATTTCTAAGGGTTCTGTTTTCTCTTTACTCTGCTCAGAAGAGCATATCATATTACTTACTCAGTTTTAATTTAATTTTTTTAATATATATTTCTCAACCATTTTTTATATTAAATCATCCATATTAGATGATGATTAGACAAAGGTTTTCCTTGTTTATGCACTTTTTAAGTAACATTTTTAAAGTTGGGAGAGAAAATTTTAATGTGAAAGTGAAAATTATGAGAAAATAGAGAACTTATGTGAAGTCTTGAAGAAGTCTTGAAGAAAAAATGTTTGGGGGCATGGTGTTTTAAAAAAAAAAGGGGGGGGGGCGATAAAAAAAGGTGAAGGGTATAAAATTCTTGTACGCCACAACATGGAAGTGTGAATCTGACCCATGCTTAGGGCCAGACACTGTCACCTCTGAGGTACAGAGTATTTCCTCCAGCACACAGGATCCGAATATTAATAAGTTAGAGTTTTACATCCATAATAGAAATTATAGCAACACTGAACTGGAAAGGACAGCTGTCTGTAATCACAGGTAACTATCATAATAAATGTCAACTTAGGATAGCTCAGGTGAGGTCTCTTTCCTTACTCACTCTTTCTCCTTGTTTACCTTTGGTCCCACATGCTATAAGACCTGTTTTAGGGATTAAGCATAATGAGTGAAAATAAAGAGATACTATATACAGATAGAGTGCTAAGCTGCCCTTGGTTGAACTGAACGTGTCAGCTTAAAACTCTTGTATTATTTATAAATAATAATAAACAACTGTAGTTAGGATTAGAGATTCATTGTATTAGGTGTTTTGTGGAAATGAAGACATTTTCTCTAAGGGTTTATAATCTTATCTGAAATAAGCCACTGAGTAAAAGTAGGACAGAGATAGCGAGGCAAGAGGAAAACATGCAGGCAGGCTAGTTAAGAGGCACAACTTAATGGAGGCAGTTTGTCTAATATTTGTTTACTTTTCTAAGTAGATAGTATTGACTAAATAAAAATACTACTCACTTTATTAGTGGTAAGGAGCTCAGTATCTCTTAGATATCAGGAAAAAGTGGGGGCTGAGGAGACAGCTACTATCTTCAGTTCCATTCATGTGTAAACTGCACAAAAAAAGTAAAAGTTAAAACCTTTAGGAGAGAACTAGCTGCATGAGGTTACTAAGTGGCCTCATTTAAAGTGTTCCAGTCATTCTGTTTATCTGTCTCTGACAAAAATGGAAATACATAAATCTCAAGGTCTTCAAGAGACAGAAAAATTGTTTTGCACCCTACTTTACATTAAAATATGCTCTCTCTGAAGTTAGAGGAGCAAATTTGCCCCTCTTTCTTCTGGTAGAGTGTAAATTGGCACACGATTATCTTTTGTGTTGTCACCGAGAGAGTATGAAAGGTCCTAAGCAACAAGTATTTTACATTCATTGAGTGCTGTAAATGGAAAAGTAAAAGTTGTTGATGCAGAAAATATATTACATTTCAATTATATAGTTCCCGCCTGTTCCCCCGCCCCCAACTATTGGTGTGTGCATACTTCATCATTAAGTGTTAGGCAGCAGCCCTGACTGTGTGTGCTGCCTCCGTGGACCTGAGGCCCAGAATGCCCAGCTGCCAGCAGGGCAGTGTGCGCAGGCTGATAGAGAAGCCCACACATGGAGGATTGCATCCTAAGTAGCCGAGAACTCAGCAAAGCCTAACCCTATCAGTCAGTGTAATTAGCACGGTACCCGTTTCCATTTTGCTTCATACATTTAACAAGCTGTGTCTGACCACTCGATGAGTCCTTGCAGGGAAAAAGCATCTGTCTGGTAAGCACAGTCGAATATGAAATGTATTGCAACAGTTAAAGTGAGCTGCAAGAGGAATCTTACAGATATCTCTGGTCAGTGTCTGCGGATGACATCTCCCCTGGAAATCTTGCTTCACAGGTGCCTCAAAATCAGTCAAAACAGGGGAAGAGTCTGCACAAGTGACCTCCACTGAAATCATCTTCTGAGCAGCTGTTTCTTCACCCATAGACAGTGCTGCGTGAAGATGCAAAATAACAGTTGCAAGCGGGCACCTAGTCATCCGGCCACCAGAGAGGAAGGTCGTGCCATACTCAGCTATATTGCAAAATATTGGAGATTCAGCATTAGTAAACCATAATGCTTTGTTATAACCGTTTCTTTTCTAGGCATATAAAATATGAACTGCTCTATATCCAGACGCTTCAGTGAAGATTTAATTTTTGAAAAATGCAGATTGGGACACACACAATTAAAACAAAAAGAAATTTCTACAGAAATTATCAGCAAAATTGTCAAATTCTAAGGCCAATACCAATAGTTTTATAAGTTCAATCTATTCAGATCGTTCCCTGATTTGGCAAGAGCATTTCCACAGGGCAAACTCCAGCTAAAATTTCTGGCGGATAAGTGATATCCCAACTACATCTGCCCACCTCTTCACTCATTAGGTGATTCAGGTATGTACTGGGAAAACAAACCAAATATGGTGGTTATGGGGGAGGGTTGTCCAACTACATCTGCTCATTTCTATTGGTTTAGTTATACACAGGGAAAAACCAAAGGATAGATGAACTTTTGACAACTACACCCCTATAATGCATTTGAGGCAGGAAGCCAGAAGGTCATATTGACCTAAGTAACAACAGCTAATCTGCTTTAAACATGGGAAACATCAAAGGAACTGTCCTGGGGTGATATGACCAACAAGGCCATTGGCAGCTCATGCCATCTAAGTTGGAAACAATAAATAATGAAAACAACAGCTCTGGGTGGGCCGAGATGCATCTGCAGATGTCCCCCAAGTCCATGGTGCCGGACATAGAGTGGAGGCCTTGACTGGTGTGAGCGTGTTTCTGGACGTATCATATGTGTGTATGTGTCTGCATGTGATAAATTAGAAACTGCACTTCAACTATACCATCCTGCTTGGAAAGGACATCTCAGTAAGTGGTGTGGTTCTGTTCTTGTGGCTATCTCACCCCTAAATTCCCATCTGACAAGCCCAAAGAGTTACAGATTTAGCAAATGAGATGATGATATGAGAAGACATAGCTATGCTAACTTACTGGTAAGAGTACAAAAATTTTAATAGCAATATTACTGTAATAAAATGGTTTTTGCATTCTGTAGTCTGATCTTGGAATAAGGCAAATTAGTATCACTTTTTGTTTAAAGATTAAAAAAAGCGCTGGAAAAAATTCTGTATTTATTGTGGTAAAGATGTAACTAGGGGCTTTAAATGAAAAGAAAGGCAATTAGCTCCTACTTCAATTAAGTTACAGTAACCGTCATTAGTTTTAGCTTGGCTGAAAACATCTCTGTGAGAATTAGTGCTATTTTTCCTGCTTTTAAAATTTCCATGAAGTCAGAGAAAAACAACATTTACCTTTTACTGGTTTATATATACAACTTCCATAATATTGTACAAAGCATGACAAATTGGATTTCTCATAAATGCAAACAAATACATATGTATCAATAATTTGACATAGTATATAACCATAAAGTATAAACTGTGCTGCAGAGAAAAGGTTTGTGACAACATTAGTAATTGTGATTACTATAAACAATATAGAAAGTCTGATGTGGCTCCTAAATGTAGCATGCAATAGGCTGCACGAGAAAAAGATTTCAGTAAATGGAAGAGGCATTAAATATCAAAGAAAAGTAGATTTTGCATAATTAGCTATAATAATAATGTAGACAGAAAAAGCATCATGTGTTTCAAAAGTCATGTGCACTTCTGCCAAAGCAGACACTGAATGTAAACATCAATCAGCACAGAGTCTGTCACATAACACTGATAAGAAGGTTCTTTCTTTTTTTCTTTTCCTAGAGCTAAGTGAGGACCCTTTTAAGGAAGAAAGGAGAATACCGACCTTTAAACACTGCAACATTAAGGGCTAGAACTCTTGTTTTCCTACCCTTTGTGCTTGAAACAACTTCAGGACCTCTGTTGCTTTAAGACTTTTGGTTTTGTTTTTAAGGTACTGCTTGCAATGGAAGTTAGGCATTAATACAGCTTTGAGGATGTAGGCAAAAGTACCCAAATGTCTTTGATATTCTGGTCTATTCCCTACTTTTTAGTTTCACTGTGTGGCTTCTGGCAGTAAATGCCTCCATTTCTCCAGCTGATGTGGTCTTAAAGAAATAACATTGTGTGAGTACACACAGGTAAGTGATACAGTAGGACTTTTTTTCATTGTCTTTCAGCAAAGTTTCTGGTTTTGGTCGAAACCCCTACTTTTCTGTCCATTTTCTTTTGAGGTAGGTTTGTAAGACTGCCGCTGTTGCATATGACCCACAACATCTGCAATAAGCTGAATAGTTACCATGAAAAGATCCCTGGAGAGAAAAAAACTTTTTACTTGTCAAAAAGGAGTCAAAATGCCAACTGCTCAACTTCTTTCTAAGATCCAGAAAATGCAGATATCTTCATTAATTTCCCTCCTATGTTCCTAAATTATCTGAGTATGAAAGGGAACAAAAAAATCAAAAGGAATTCAATGAAAATATGCCTCTGGTTGCAAAAGAATGTTATTGTTTTAGTAAAATAGTAATATAAAAATGCAAAAATGCAGAGACTGTAATATGTTCTCTATAAGCACTGAATAATTCAGTAAACAGGATTATGGTAATCTATTTTTTAAAAAGAGATATAATTTATTTTAGGCAAGATTTTGTACCCTCTGAATATAATTACACAATTATAAAAATTATAAACATTTAAAAATAATTTGAATGTATTTGCACTGAATATTTATGTAGATAAATAAAGATGTCTAATAAGAAAAAAAACTATTATGATGATGCCAAAAAAATTATGAAAAATTGTAATTTCTCCTCTGTACATACTACAATAGTAGGTAGAATAACAGAAGTAAGTGGGTTGCTCAGGCAAACAAAAAAAGTCTGTGGAAAAATATAGGCACTAAGTATTGTTATTATATGCACACATTAAAAATACAGAGATATCTGAATGTCTTTCGTTTACCTAATATCAAGGTGTTCAGAATCCTGCAGAATCCTAATGCACATTCCTATTAAACTGACAGTAATGTTATCAAATGTTCTTGTGGCCCAAATGAATATTTTTTGTTTTTCAGTGTGTTTTGCTTGGTAAAAATAAGCGAAAATAAAACAAGACAAATAATTGAGCCACAGCCCCAAGTTGCTCTGGAATGAGAAAGTTCACATATAATGTAGAAACACATTTGGCCACTTCAGCATTGACTGACAGGGTGTGCGTCTGAAAAGGAGGCTATGAACAACACGGATTACGGCTTCTGTTGTAATACTGTTCTGCTAAAGACATTCAGGGAAGCCATCATGGGCTACCTGCTGCTATGTAATTTTGTTTTATTTTTGCACACACAAGTGAGAAGATTTCCATGGGACAAAAAGAGAGCTGGGAGCTGACTGTGACTGACAGTACAAAACATTGAAACAATAATCCACCGAGATCATTTATGTAAAAAAAGGAACCCAGAGATATTCAGCCCCTGAGGCTTCTCTTGTAAGGGTCTATTATTACTTGTATTGATTTTAGTATGCAAGTTCTCTCTTTCCTTCTCTCTCCTGGCCCACAGTGCAAACTATAAATAATAAACTAAAGAAGTCTTGCCCTGAAACCACCACTACCTTTGCAGCACATTAATTTGTGCACCTCCAGTTATAAAACCAGAAAAATCATGGGGAAAACGGGCAGGCTGAATGAAGCCCTACCTCCATAACCGAAGAAAATACTTTCCAGCATTCTCAGCTGCCATCAAGACCTCCTTATATACTACTTACACAATACGACTTAAATACAACATGAAAATGTCCTTTTTTGATGCTAGTTCTGCTTTGACTACTGATACTTTGATCAGATACTTTTCTGTATCCTCTCGTACATCAGGCAATATTACATTACTAAATCCCAACATTGCCAAGGCTACCATGCATCTTGGACATTGAGACAATTACTTGTTCTCACTCTTCCAGGACACAGGAATTAGCATCAGTACACATGACATTTCCCCCCTATTTGTCTGCTTCTAATAAAATTTGAATAGAATTATAGGAATGATGGGAAATTTCGTAGCTGAAATATTGGCTTCGTTCAACTCCATTTGAACGTTGTCATTAACTTTTAAGGATAGTAGGATTCCACTTTGACAGTATTAGGTATCTAATCCATGTGTATTTCACCTTCCTGTATATTTCCTTGTCCTTTTCATTTCTGCTCTTAATGTGTAAAATGATATGTCTACCACTATATAATTGAGAATTTCAGAGTTTTGGGTAGGGTATAATGTAATCCGAGAATAAGATCTTCCTAGTAAACATCTCTGCTGAAATACAGAACTATGTAATGTGGTGCAAAGATTAAGGCCTTTTGCAGTAGGTTTGACCCCAATCAGCAGCTAAGCACCCACGAGCAGCTCACTTACTCACTCCCCCCGTTTTATTGCTGGGTGAGACGTTATATAGCATGGGTCAATATAGCATTTGGTCAATTCATCTCAGCTCTCCCAGCTGTGTCCCCACCCAACCTCTTCCCCACCGTCAGCCTACTCGCTATGGGGACAGAGAGAGAAACAGAGAAGGCCTTGATGCTGTCTGAGCACTGTTCAGCAATAGCTAAGACATTGGTGTATTATCAACACTGTTATAGTCGCAAATTTAAAATAAAAAGCACCATATGGACTGCTATGAAGAAAATTAACTCCATCCCAGCCAGACCCAGTATGCTTGGCATGTATCAAACTTTTACTTATAAAAAGCAAAGGTATAACAAATACATTTATGTGAATCAAGCAATGCCATTTTAACCAACACGACATTCAGTTTCCGTCAAAATAAGATTAAAGAACTTTGTGAATGAAAAGCCTGCACACAGTATATTCCAGTGATCCTACTGGGAAGATCTCAAAAACTAGTGGAATAATGGTGTAAGACTGATAATAAAATGCAAGTCAGTCTGGGAATGACAGAGGAT
Organism: Aptenodytes patagonicus; assembly: GCF_965638725.1. Lineage (NCBI taxonomy): Eukaryota > Metazoa > Chordata > Aves > Sphenisciformes > Spheniscidae > Aptenodytes > Aptenodytes patagonicus. The sequence goes on from NC_134952.1 coordinate 39,664,073, forward strand.
TTATTCTATTTCTGTTTTGAGCAGGATAGGTACTGTGTCCTGATACGTCTTAGAAGTTGATCCTTCACTGATGCTTGCAAAATGGCAAGAGATGAGAGACAGTGGAGAGACTAAACATTTCTAGCCCACATAAAAATTCAAGTATTGAATGTAAGAATTGTTTTTTGTCAGAAAACTTAACATTTCTTAGTGCCGAACTTTCTATCTTTGCTGTCTGGTGTGTACGGATGTGACCTGCTTTTTTATTTCAGTCAGGAATCTGTGATAAATAACATTCAGTGTGAGCATGTGATGAATCCTGGAGATACTGCTGAAAGCATTCAGTAATTTCTCTGATACTAGTGTAGCATCTGTGTGGTGTTAGAAATGTGGAAATAAACTCAACAACAGAATAATCAGAAACGCTTTTGAAATGTGCTGGCTAGATGGATCTAGATGGATGTTACACTAGGGATCAAATTCATCCTTTTCAGTGTCTTCTTGGTGATATTATCATTCGGGTGAAATATTAAAGTTACAAGGAGATGTTGCCACAATAGGCACCTGACTGAAAGTGAATGTAGCTTATTTCTTTCTCTGTTCCAGTTGGTTGGTTCACATAGTCCTTTACTTTCCTGCTGTAGTTCAGAAAAAACCCTCTGAAGTGATACAATTAAGACTTATTTCACAGTTATTTTCTATACAAACACCACCTGATTGGAGATGTTTTAATCACTTCTATTTCCACAAAACTGTGTTAGGCATAACTATAGCACAATAAGTCATTTCACTTACAGGCTATCTCAGAAAATTTTTCACATCTTTATGTCCATAGAAATGTAAAGATGTATTGAGCTACAAGGGGCTGACTTAATTGGTTGCAGTGCATTTGAAATGTGATGTAGGATGATTTAATCAACCTATGACACTAATGGAGTTAAGCACTCTGTCCACTAGAAAATGGTATAATCTTTCATTGAGCTCCTAAGTGCTTGTTTATGGCTCTTTTGAAGGTGCTGTATTGCTGATCATATATTGCCATCCATCGTAGAGATTACAGAAATGAAAACAGCTACTGCAAAGCATGAGAGATGTGTCAGATGCCATAAGGTAAATATAATTTCAGGAGTGATAGATATTAACTGTTTAAAAAAATCCATAATCTGTGAAGTGTCAAGTACTCATACTAAAATGAATGAAAACAAAGATGCATATATTCTGTATTTGTCTTGTCAAAGCAGGAGTTACAATAAATTTTTTCTTTAAATTTTAATACCAATTATCAGTGCTTTCTCCTGATATTCTGTTAGAATGAGAGCTGCCTAGGTCAAACTGTTTGTGCTCGGAATTATGGAAGTGGACAAATATGTAACATAGCAGTAAAATCTCTCTAATTTTCCAGATATGACAATCAGGTATCTGCATCTCTCTGGACTATAAAGCCATTGTTAGGAACAAAACACACTGAATCTCTGCTGTGTTTGGCTATCATTTCACTCATCCAGTGTGAGCTCTGGAAAACTTTCTTTGCAACAGTCTGTCCTTAAAATATTTAGCATCCAAACTGCAAGTAAATATCCTTTCGTAAGGACTTTTTGGGAACTTTACATTCACAGCTCTTAGGCAACTAACTTACCTTTGCTGTGCCCTGGTATTCTTTATTCTGCATTAGCAGCAAAAGCAACTTCAAGAAATAGTTGTTTCTGAAGCATGCATAGCAAACTGATGTTTAAGGAATGCAGGATTTGAGTGCTTGTTTTCTGGTAACCTGGGGACGAAAGAAAAGTGCCTAGAAAGGCAGCTGCGTGGGGGTTGTGGACATAAGCACTGGACGTGTGCAATTGCATAGTGCTAAAAGTTTGGAAAGGATTTGCTAGAAATATTCCATGCCTAATGTCACAAGAATATATGTTAGTTATTCAGAAAAAAACAACAAACAAACTAACAACACTACCCCTCCCCCCAAAAAAAAACCAACCAACCAACTAACCAACCAGATCAGAATGTAAATGTTTAAATACTACCTAAATAGCACTTACAATACCTGACTGTTTTCTTGGAGATTGTTCAAGATGCAGATTGTCTCTCCTAAGTCCCCTTTACTTCATTCAAATCCAGAACTGTTGCTTTGTTTCCAGTTCGTAGAATTTGCTGCAGAAGTCACTGTGCAACATCTCTACATTTGTCCAGAAGCTTAAAGTTTTATTTCTGGGCATATTGAGACATACCTCAGACTTACTTGTGATGAGCAGGTCAGCACAGGTATATCATGCCTAACTCTCATTCACATGTCTCTGTGCCTAAGTTAATATTAACTGAATAGCTTAATCAATAGAACATTAATTGAATAACAGGAGAGTATTCATCTCAAACCTCTCTACTTCTGAATAATTTAGCCTGAAAGGTAGATTACTCTCCTGTGAGGTGTGAAATACCTCATCAGACAAAGAAGCAGCTCTAGCTTTTACCTTTGGAAATGACGAATGCTATTTGGGGCTGCACTATCCCCACAGTCTTTTCCTGGTCATATTTTGAAAGAAATATCTGATGTTTCTTGCTTACTTTATGAAGGAAAACACAAAGATTTCTACCACTAGGTGAAGTCACCTAACTCCCAGAGGGGAGTAGGATGAGTGCTTCCTGTTGGCTGCCTTGGGCTTATCATTTTGGCTTGATCCTTTCCTATAACTAATTTTCTGCTGTAGAGGCCAGGATTTACTCCAGCACCCTTATGGGAGAGGTTATAGCCCACTATGTATAAAGCAGAGGCAAGCAAACAGACTTGTCTCATCTGGTCTGGTCAATGACCCAGCTTTTAACCAAAAGACTCTCTCAGAAAAATAGCTGAGCCAAATCACTCACCAAGTTTCTAAAATAATTCTGTTAACAAGTTATTAATTTGGATATTGTCTGTGAAATACAGTGATATTCTAACAGTTATGTTCATGAAGAGAAGAGCTGTCAACTAAAAAGACAATGCAGGCTTTTGGCAATGAGTTTGGAATAGAAAATCAGAGGACGGAAATTATTCACATTCTGTTTAGCACCTAATACCTGTGGAAGGAACTTGACCATTTCATGGACATGCCACAACTGGAAGGGGACAAGAGGCGAAATCCATTCTATAACTTATTTGTCATACATTGTTCATTCTGCTCTAGCTCAGTGCTGATGTCAGGGAGAAGGAACATGAAATAATTTTCACATGCATACATTCTCCATAGAGAGGTGTTTCTAGATATATGAGTAGTGCTGTACTGCTGCTGTATTTTTGAAGTAGCAATATGCTAGGTCACTCTCTTGATTAGCTGGGTTCCTGTACCAGACAGTGTGTGGCATATTATGTACCTCATCCTGTTATTTCAGATGACAAAACCTAATTTAATTGTAAGTACCCCTGGGATTTATGGGGAAGTGGAAGCTCAATTTTTAAAAACTTTAATATGGTTGCTGTAAAACTTAATTGTACTGTCTGGCTCTTTTAGTGGTAAATTCTAATTAATCTAAAGTGTGGAAAGGAAATGGAACACTGATTTTTAAAAAAAATACTTCCTTTTGTTCCTGTCTACTTCTTAATCTGAATATAACCTAATGAGGCAATGTTAGTTCAAAGCTTAGCCTGACTATTCTTTGCAAGTGGTTAATGTAACAACTGATTTTATTCTTGTAACTATTTTATGTGCACTGTAACATGGCTAAGACTATTGATTTAGTCAATAAACACTTATTCATGTCCAAAGCAACCCTAATTGGATGGACATAAAATAAAGCATAATACAATAATTATTTGATTGCCTATAAGAAGAGCTAAACACGTGAACTGAAGTTGCTGTCTTCCTCTGGGAAAGTACCGTCTTTGTCTGAAGTGTCTGGCATTTGCTAAAACTGGGAAGGGATAAGGTATGGAAGGATAATTGGTCTGTTGTTGTAGTTCATTTGTGATCTTAGACACTCCTGCAAACGAGCAAAATGGCTTCCTATCTAATGAAGATAATTTAACTACACAATACCCTCAGCCTCTGGACCGCATTCTGACTCTCAAACTCAGAGAGCCACATGTATCTGGGACATAGTGTTCATTTTTCACCTGTGTTCGATACAGTGAATCAGCATGAAAATTACCTGATGGAATTAACGTGATTATTTTAAACTCTGTATTTTGGGGAATGTGATCCACTTACCTCCCCTCTTCTAAACTCTTCATGGTCAAGCTTTCATAAGTTTTCAAGGGTGGGCACTGTAGAACTAACTAGGAGATAATAAACTGCTGGACCTTCACCAGCTAGAAGATTTTTAATCAGAAATACAATGATGTATTTATGCTCCTTGCAGCAACTCCAGATATGTAGTCATCTCAGAGATGGCTGACATGTCTGCCAAAAGAAAAAGAATTTCCATTTGTTCCTATCCCTGCCTCCTATTAGAGGTGAAAGAAGTGAAAGGATGAAAGATCTCATTACTTCCAAACTGTCTTTCTTTGCCATATGGAGGGTAGAGAACAAAAATATTTTCTCTTTCTCTTCTCTGAAGGGAAAGGAATGAAACCATATTTTCCCATACAGACTTTAATCTCCGGTACTGTAGTGCACATGGCACTATTTGAAACAGAAATAATAGATTCCAATAAGAGATCAGCTATGCCGAAACCTAGAGTTTGGGCCTGTGGGCAAGGTGTTTCCTCGCATTTGAAAGAGATTCAGCGTGTGTGCAGGGTTAGATGACACCAAGGTGGGGAGTGCTTGTAGCATTGACTGTTTTGAGGATTTGGAGGGTATAAAAGTGGAGTCAGGGGGCTTTGGAAAGCCGTGCAGTTTTAACAGCTTTTTGAGGTCAGGCCCACTTTTGCTGCTGTCTTTGGTCATGAACTGAATTGCACCTGTACCCATCTCTCTCTGTGATCCCTTCTGTAACTGCCTGCTCACTCTCCACAGGGTGCAGCTGCCTGTGAAGACCCAGATTGGATATGGCTCAGCTTCATAACCTTGGCTCAGACCTCTGAGGAAACTGGTAAGTCGAGAGGAAGTCTGCAGAGTAGAGGTATGCAAGATAAGAAAGGTAAAACTGCAGACAGAGTAGGATTGTTGGGACTGGATCATCAATAGCTCAAGGTTTCAAGAGGAAGAACATCGGCATGAAATAGTATAAAATCCTGAAGGAAAAAAACGGAGTCAGTGAAAATGGATCTGTTTCAGGGGCAGTGGAAGCTGGCCCTTCCCCTCCAGGCTGGTGCCTGCCCGGCCAGCGGAGACTCTGTGTGTCTTATCATGCCAGAGTGCATATTAGTACTTAGTCTAGTAGCTTGTTAAATCCTAGATAACTCTGTGTGCATCAGCCAATAAATAACTGCATTATACTTTTAAGCTATCTTGCTGGCAGACGCTCTTTGTACAGGGCTAGAAATGCCTGAAAAATGACCCAAGGAAGGAGGGTAACACACGTAGGCAAAATATTCCTCCAAAGAAGAGATTAGTGTACATGACAAGAAAGTTCTGTATTTAGAGCAAAACATTTGCTGTAACCTCAGATTATTGCTTTTCCCTGTGATGATTTCATTTCCCTACTGATGTTGGAAGTGAAGCTATTGGAGTGACTGATGTGTGTAATCTCTGACTGGATAGTTCTGCTGTATATACATGCACTTACATATGGTCACTTAACAACTGAAGCATCAAAAATACCTACCATACATCAAAGTAATACTGAACACTGGCTAATATAAACCTATAACAGGAAGGAAGTTCAGAGCCGAAATCAAAATTTCAGTTTTTAGTGATCTTGCTGTGCCTAGGTATTGCAATACTTTACCTAAGGTAAGTATCACTCTAGAAGAGTTTATGATGTAGCGTTAGATAAGACTGGCTTTTCCATTTCAGCCCTGCATTGCTAAGTTCTCCAGAAATGCATTTAAATGCTTTTTTTCTGCCTAATTAAGACAAGTATGAAGAAAAATTGAAGAAAAATTAAGAAGTGCAAAACAAAATTTCCTTAAATAAACTCAAAGAGATAACTTCTGATACCAATCATTACTCCATTAACAGTGACAGTGTACAGGTCATGAAATTTATGTCATGGTATACAAAGCATATTTTTACCATCTATAAGAACATATTATCTTTTGATATATTTTATGAGTCCACAGAATAGCATAGAGCATTACTCTAAAGTCACACACAATCTCATTTCAAAAGCAACTATGACTTTTTTAACCCAAATTAAAGTACTCTAAAGAGGGAAATTGTTCAGAATGTTCTTAGCTTATTAAATTGGATCATATTTAGTTATTTCAAGACAGGCAGCCAGAAATACACAAACTCACTCTTATGGAAATAAATTTAGATTATATATTTTAGGAGAACTATTCTAACTGTAACAGTTCTATGCAGGCGGCTACCCCAGTGCCCTGGGGCTAGAATTTAATCTTAAATTCTAGAAGGCAAGGTAGATAAAATGTCTTACAAAAATGTGTACTGAAGTCTTTCTGCTCTCTGAGCTAAGTCAATTTAAAATTAATTAAATTGTCCATTTAAAATGTTTTCTTTTTGATTTGGACCTGTAACAGAACTTCTTCCAGTGTTTGTTCCAGTTATGGGTGACCCAGCACCTTCTCAGATTAATGCAAACATTCCAACAGTTCAAGGCCTTAAAAATGACCTGATTTCTTAGTCTCTGCCTGGAAATTAAATGTAATTTTTGGATGTGTACTCTAAAAATGTATCTTACGTAAAATGCTGGACAGAAAATATTGAATTTATTCACAGTTTTCTTATCTTTAGATCATTTGGATAAGAAATAAGTTGTCTGTATTGCACCTGAATGGAGCAAATATTTGTGGGTTGTTTGAGTTATTTTTGTAAACTGAATTATCAAATGAATCTAAAACCTAAAAGAAAATAAAATTTTTATAATGTCCACCTTAATACCTGCCACGAATGCAGCTGCTATGTTAATGAACATAGACTGTGATTTAAAGCTGCTGTATTTTCACAAGTCTTGGTTTTTTTGGTAGCAACAGATGGCTATGGAATGTTTAAATAATGAGTATTGAGATGTTCATTACTGTTACTACCATGCTTTCCCTCCTGCTTTTAAGTAGCATTGGTTTAACAACTGCCTAAGTCTCATAGACACCCCAGCATTAGCCAGACATTCCGTTGCCAAGCAACATTTAGTCCACATTTTGAAGTATTTGTTTCATTTGACATACATCACTCACTTATTTTCATATACAGACTGATGTGACCTTCTTTTTTATATTTTTAATAAAACTGATTGTCAATGGCATTGATTGGCATAGATTGCATTGAAGATGCTGGAGACTACAATATATTTGGTGAAAGCAGAAACATCATGAGTGAAGTTGCACTTTGTGTCATATCGAAGCTCCTTGTCAGCTTTTCCATTTTTATGAATCTTAAGTTACAGATATTTCAGCTGGTTAGATTTCCTAAAAATACTACAACATTTGAGACCTGACAAGAATTTAGGTACCATGCATACTGGGTTCAAATGTGCTTTCAGAAGAAATGCTCGCACTAATAGTCAATGTTTCATTGAACTAAACCAGTAGCAAATATATGCTTTACACTATGGAACGCATTATGAAATTTTAAAAAAAGGAAGACAAAACCCCCTCATATCAAACTGGAAACGTGAAAATCGTGGCATGAAATTCTACATGTCCTATATAAGATTTGGAAAAGTTTCAATGTACCTGCTTTAAATCTACAATGTTGTGCCAGACCCTTTTGACAACAGAACGTACACAACAGTTTTGAATAACACAACATTGTTTGACAAAAGCAGCACACTCCTGGAATCCCAAGAGGAGCAACAGAACAGTGAATCCTGTCTTGAATATCTAACAGGCGAGAAAAATGGTTGGATGATCCGGGTAGTGACTCTGAGTGACCGATCTCATAGCTGACCTCTGATCTCACAGCAGACCTTGCTCTGAGCAGGAGGTTGAACTACATGCCTCCCAAGGTCCCTTCCAGCCTGAACAATTCTATGATTCTGCACATATAGAATTGGGGGCTCAGTTTCTTCCACACGCCCATCACTTATCAACTTTGAATTTCCTGTGTGGTCACTCAATGACATGAGATGCTCTGCAGTGTTTCAGTCAGGTTTCATTTTCACTACCTAGAGTAACTTACTACCATCAGCAAAGTTACTTTGCAATTCATCTCCTTCCCTAGATAATTTATGAACATGCTGAACAGCATACGTCCCTGCACAATTCTAGTGGGAGTCTACTGATGATCTCGCTACCAAAAACCCCTGTTTATTTGGTAGTGTATTGTAAATGAAAATAAGCCAAGAAACTACACCAAAAATCTGTCAAAAGAAAGTCAACTGAGAAAAAGCAGCAAATACATCTTCCTCTGAAATGTCACAAATCCTCAGTTTCAGTACTGTTAGAAAGTGAATTTGATTTTAAGGAGACTGACTTTTTTCAGAGTTGAAGTATTGCACTTAAAAATTTGTATCAAATGGAAAAATAATTTTAAAAGCAACTGTTTGCTTGTTTGCCTTTAATCTAAGGGATTTTATACTCTTGTGGCTTAATTTAACAAAAGCTTAAAGCTTGAGGTACAGTATACGAATATTCAAATCCATGACACTGTTTCAAATTTAAGAGCATAGTTAATGGTTTCATCGAACTGAAGTGGTTATTATTCATAAGGTCTGAGCCACTGATAATTACTAAATACATTTTTACAAACAGAAAAGCCCATGCTTTTAAAGAATTTTAAATTCTTCTACTCATTTATGCAAGTAAAACCAGGTTCTTACGCACTCAGGCAAGTAATTCCACTTAAACGTGAATGCTATTAGATATGCTAACTGCTAGGTATGTTTCAACAAACAGGACCTATCAAACTGATGGCAAGTCATGTGGGGTCTTCTCTAACATATGCCAGACTCGTGTCTGTTTCCCAGTCTGTCTTTCCCACTCTAGGCATTCCTCTGCTACTCTGTGAACAGTCTTTCTATACTTCCTTTTTGTGCCCATCATTCCCTTCTCCCTTTATTTTTATTTTACCATGAGCTTTGGTGACTTTAAAACTCTAGACCAAATATTCTTATTGCATTCCTGAAAACGTCTGCAGAAATACATATAAATTCTGTCAGAGAAGACAAGAAGAAACAGAATAAAATTACTTTTTATCCTTCCTAGTGCAGCATTAGTCGTTCCAAGTTGTCAGTGGTTGCAGCAGGCAGTGAGAAGGCTGTGTGGCAGGTCATGCATAGGCATTACATTCATCTGGCCATTTCCCCTATGTGTGAAAGAAGCATGTTTTCCACCTGACCGGTAACTGTAACCTCATGACCATTCCTTAATTATAGAAGTTCATTTATAGTTTATATTACAGCTGCCTACAGGCCCGTTGGTGTTCCTTTGTTTCCAATCATAATTGGTATGCTTTTTTTTTAAAATTATTCTATTATTCCATTTTGGGAGGAGATAATTACCTTCGTTAGTATCAGTAAAGATTTCTCAGTATGATTCAAACAAAAATTTGTCTCACTTCATTTTTATTTTTTTTTCAGAACCTGGGAGTAGATTACATGAACATCTGACTGATGATTAGGAAAATGAGTGGGAAGAAGGTTGAAAGGAAAAAGCCTCATCTTTAGAGAAAGGTGCAATCTGGATCATTCTTCTATAAAGAGAATTAGTAGAATACCTATAGAAGTGTGAAATCAAAATACTGATTTTTTTAACAGTCCTACAGTAGCTGTTAGTGGAGCTGGATATCTACACAATTAAAACTAAACAAAGCCTTCCTCTTGAAAACTAATGAGACTAGTGTGTCCAGTCAGAAAAAAATTCAAATAATATTTAATGTTGAGTTAGATTTTTTTTTCCCCTCCTTTTTGCACAGAGGGTTAATTGGGTTCATGACATTATCTGAAGGATGGAGACAACTCTGCTCAATTTATGTTTTGTAAGCACGGGAAATCTTTCTGAACATATTAATGGGGATAAGTATGTTATACACAAAGAAAAGACTAGTAAGATGAACAATGGACTAAAATCAGGGCATGTGTAATGAAGACGGTGAGGTAAAATATTCTGCTGTTACAGTTGGATTAGACCAGGTAGAGGTTGAGGAAACTGGCTTACTTGCCTAGCAACAGAGACTACAAACTGAATTACACGAAAGATACTGTAAAAGAGGCTTTGCTTACATTTGACTTTGAAAATATGGGAATATGTTATGTTTTGGAGCAGGGCATGAGATACCTAAAAACCATGATGGAAGAGCTATTTTTCCACCTCCCTACTCTCAATTTGTCCAACTGTGTAAAGGTCTAACTATGTACATTCAGCTTTAGCTCAATTATCTGTATAAAATAAATTTTATATTGCTTATTGTAAGGTGTAAAATTATAAGGGTAAGTATCAACTGCTTATGAAATGAGCTGATGAAATTGTACAGCTTGGTAAAACAAAAGCAGACTTAAAATGATCTTGGGAGAAATTCCTTCAGGACAGAATAAAAAATGCAATAGGAATTTAAAAGGAATTTTCTAGGCAAAAAGAGAAAATGCTGACATTAGGATTTGCTAGAATATGGGCACACTAATATAATTTTCTAGGTGTATCATGGTCCACAAAGAAACACTATAAATACTGATTTACATGCTTAACATTTTCCTCAAGAATTTCAGATAGTTTAGTATTTACGTATAAGAGTGCATATATCCAGTGCACGTACATTGTGCACTATTAAGTACATATGATTAGTGCATACGTTCAGGCTGACATACAGATTTCTGAAGAATTTGTACTGAAAATAAACAAATACAGGTGAACATAAATCTGATTCTAATTCAGTGGCCCTTTATTTTATAGTGATTTATTTTTTCAAATTAAGATCAAGAGAGAAATTGAATAAATCCAAGATTAGTTTTATAAACTGAACTAGAAAGAAACTGAAAATATAAATACAAATACTTCTTAGACTGGCTTAATTCCTTTTTCAATATCTGGGGTCTACTCCTAGAAAAAGAATTCTGGCAACATATGCATTCAAGCTCTTTGACAGTCTTCTGACACCACCAGGAAGCAGTGAGGGCTGGCTGCTCTCTAAGGAAGGTGGGAAAGCTGGGAGCCGAGGCTGACCCAGACCCTGATACGGCAAGTGGTGGACCAGGTCCAGAGGACATCCAGGGAGCCCAGCCGGGAGCAAAATGGGATGGGGCCAAGGACAGGGCTGGAGACAAGGCTACCACATACTTCTGACAGGAACATCCAGGAGTCAAGTAACCACAATGTAGGGCTGAGATCCACTGAGGAGGCAGGGCCAGAGACAGCCCTCCCCTGGGCTGAGATGAAGTGGGGTACTGGGCACATGGGGCAGGGAGTGAGGGAGAAGGCCCCAGGCGAGGCTGGCCAGGGCCAGTAAGACATATCTGTGTACACAGGGCCATGCCAAAAGGTGACATGAATTTTAAACAAAACAAAACCAAACCAAATGTCAGCTATTAAGACAGTCTATTACTGCAGAAGAAATTCTAGTTCATTCATACATGTCAAAGGCACAACAAACCTTACTGAGTGACAGAATTATACAAACTGAAAATTGCCATGCTCAAATTGCAAAACCATGTCCCTAAATACTTAGTAAAATATTCATGGTAAGTTCTTATCAAAGAATATCTAACAAACCAGCTAAGCAAACTACACAGCTTTCAGTTGTGGATTTTTTGTTGTTGTTTTTGGGGTGTTATGCTGGCAACTGTGAACAATCTGTCTCGGTGGGCTCAACTATGGAAGTTTTAGCTTAGTAAATGGCTGTTGTATTGTTCTGCCCTAACCAGTACATATGTTCAGAAAATAAATCAGAAAAACTGAGAACATTTTAATAATTTTTATAGCTACACAAGCTATGCTTAGTTACAAAAATACTAGATGCTAATGATCATATTTCTTAGAGACCACAATATCAAAAAAGAATTTTTACAAGAAAGAGATGAGTTACCTTTCATATTTTTTAGTAATCTTCCTTTGTTCTTTTGCAAAAAGGTTTGAGGGTTTGTGAGAATAGGCTGTAGGATTCTGCAATGAAGAGCTGACCATATATATTTGATGAAACTTCCCAAACTCTTTTTTAATTATTTGTAAAGGGCAGAATTTCAAGCTCCCACACGTCATGAGAATTTTTTAGTCTTATCTGCTATAAAACCAAACAACAGTCATTTTGTCATCACTTCAAATTGGAGTTTACCCTGATTAACAGTGAAGAAGGAAGGGAAAATATGAGAATGGATCAAAACTTCCTATGAACTGGTATCCCATCTCTGACAGTGGCCAACTGTGGCTGCCTATGGAAAAAATAGATGAAACACTAAGCTCAAAGTGATCCCACAAACTCCAAGCAGTCAGTGACAGGCCTGTGTGAGTTTATAGTTGAGTCAAAACCGTTCTTTAATAGCCATTCTGATCATCTTTGTTGTGCTTGCCTAAGACATTTTCAAATTCTACTATATCGCTTTAAAATAGGATTACTGTAACTGCAATCAGTGTTCAAAATGTGGGTGCACCATGGATTTACCTCATAGCACAATATCATCTTCTGGCTTGTTCTTTATTAATTTCTTAATAATTTCTAACATTCTGTCTAAATTTCTTGCTTACTGCTAAGTATTTAGGTAACATTTTCAAAGAACTGTCCACAGTGATTCCAAAATATGTTTTCACAGTCACAAAGGCTACTTTAAAGTCAATCCTGCTGTATGTTTTCTGTGTGCAGTACTCTTTTTCCTGACATTGTTCATCTTGCATTTCATCTGTTGGTCTATGATTTTATGATTTTGCTATATATTTAAGTTTTTAGGTTCCCATTTTGATACAGCTCAGGATATTTTGAAAGATCATGTTATTTCAAGAGTCTTCCAGAGGTACTGAATTTCTGCTGGATTGAGAAATTCCAAGATTTGGGTTCAGATCATGAAGATGTCATCTATGTGTCTTACATACAGAATAATTTTGGTACTCAGGTATATGGAATTATTCAGGGAATTCATGAAGATACTGTCACCCTATGAATCCATCTTCATGTTCACAGCTGTGATTCTTTGTTTAGAGAAAATATTGCTTGCTGATGTCACGTTTGTGAGTTAATTTTGGAGGAGTATTGGCTTGAGTATGTTTGGATTCAAAATCTGAAGGTTGGTCTTACTTTTGTAGGTATTTCAGACAGGTAATGATACTGCCATGATATGGGATAATAATATGCAAATTATATTGTCCATAATAACAGAGGATGTTGACAGATGTTACAGTTTGTGGAGGACATCCACCATGTCTTGGAAAAGCTCACTCGTATCAAGAGATACGAGTTTTTTGTGAACATGATAGATATTCTGAAAATGCCATGGTACAAAATGACAGGACTGATGTAGTTTTCTTGCTTGTGGATCCGTTTTCATCTGGGCAATCTAATTTCTCTGCATGACTGAGAAATGCTGTTAAGCTATACAGGAATAATTCAGAAAAATCTTTAATGGAGAGTGTTAGTCTAACACTCCTGTGAAATGTTCTGTCATTCTTATGTAATTTGCTCCCTTGAATCACAATATCTCACTCATTAATATCCTTCCAACAAGTTTCCAAGATGTCCACTACATAAAAGTCAACATGTAAAAGCAGACATTCTAATTAACCTGTCTTAATTTCTACAGTTCACACTTTAGTAATGCAATGTGGTCTTTGATTGCATGGCCTATCTTGTTTTCTGTGACACAAAATTGGCTGCTAGAGTTATCACTGTGAAATTGAGAATATTTTTAAAGAAGTAAAATGATACACACCTATACGTCATATATACACATCACAGCCTTTTGGCTTTCATTTGTGTGTAGCTTCTCAGTTTGAGGTTTTTTTTCCTCTTGTTTTAAACAATTCATGTAATCCAGGAGGACTAATCAGACTACATATCATTTCTGCCTTTATACAATGATTAAAAATTTGATTTAAACTGATCAGTATTACTGTGTTTGGTGCTTCTGAAAGAATACCTTCATGCCATTGTCTTGGTATACTTTAAGAAGAGCTGCACAGAACAGCTTTTTGTTGCATTCTGGTACCAGAGAGAAGCTTAATTAAGTTTGCGGAGTGAGAAGCATCTGCTGTAGGTCATAGAAAGAGAGATGTAGCAATATTTTTATATTGATTACATGAAATAGGATAAGGGCTATTTCTCTTAATGTCAAGAGTAAGTGAAAATAAGAAATAATTGCATTGTCCACAAAAAACATGTCAAAACCACTCTGTTTATATGAAGTCTTAAATATCTCAAGTTTCTTCCATAATGATAGTAGGTAGTCATTAAAAACATTTCCTTGCTATCTAGACAATTTGGGAGGTAACCTTATTTGTCTGTGTACAAAGACTGTGGGAAAGGTAAAAGCTGGTAGACTGGGAGCACATTTTGTCTTTACTTATCCACATTACTAAAGCAGAATCTCGAAGAATTTGAGTTTTTCTAGCAACACTGAAGAGCAATGGTAATAGGAGTAGAAAAATTTACTGTGCACATAAACTACAGCTGGACTGAAATACAGCAACAGACCAGTTCCGACTGCCGGACTTTGTTCTCTCCTCCCTCTTTTCACAATAGCTGCTATTGCCATGCCCATCTGTTATTACCATTACCAGTTTTCCCCCATCAGTCTTGATCGAGGATTAACAGAAGAAATGGATACATTATGCAAAGAAGAAAACAGATGCAATAGAAAATTATTAATTACATCCCAATTGTATTCATTATATCCCAACTGTTTTGCTCAACGAAACTGTCTGTTCTCCAGCCTCTGTCTGTTTCTAGACTTTTTCAGATTTTAAATTACATGGGACTGGAGTACGTCTTCCCTGTATATTTGTACAACATCCAAGACAGTGAGGTTGCTTATTTGATTGAATGATCTATGCATAACTCCATAGTTATGCATAACTATTAACCATCAAAAACATTGACGGTTAATAATAAATATTACCCTCCCTAGGGAAAATAGGAGTACATGTAAAGCATTTTTTTTTTTTTTTTTTTAAGGAAAAGCACTTAGAAATATATAAGTTTTTGGCAAATCTAGTTCAGGCTCTTGATATATCTGTAAGATTGTGCTATATTCTACCTTTTCCTTTTATGCTGGATGAAATAAATTGTAGCTAAATCACAATAAAATAGTTTATCAGCATATGCACATATATCCCATTCTAGCTGATGAGGTTACTCTTGTAACAGATAATGCTTAAATGGCATCAGTAGCACGTGCAGCAGAGCTGTAACAAATGACAATAAATGTGCTACAGAAATGAAATGGATAGTTTTTTATCTGAAAGAAGATGAAAGCATAATATGAAATCCCATTTTGACAGTGGTTTGGCCTTTAGCAGAATATAAGAATTATTGTTATTGGTGTTGTTACATGCATTACCCTTCCATACATTGATTTGTACTGCAGAACTTTTAACATAAACAAGAAAAACAAATATATGTATATATGGCTAAAAGCTAAATCCTTATTTGAATTCTTATCAGTATGGATGGTAAGAACATGGTTTAGGGACTTTTAAAGACACTTAAATATTTCAGTTTTAAAATTTCCCTTATGGTACCACTCACAGAGGTTAAAGTTATAGTGCTTAATCCTGTTGTCTGAGGTCATTATGCATCTCTGCATATCTTGGAAAGATATTTTGTGCTTACATATGCATGCCTGTGTAGTAGGTGATTTTGCAAGTTGCATGGCAAAATTACAGTATTACAGGCCTGTTTGAGCCCTATGCAGTGAAATTACAATAATTTGTAAAATGGAGGTATAATGATATTTCACTATTCCTTTTGGTAAATCACCAAGCTTGGAGGAAGCAGACAATTCTGCAAATGCAGGTAAGATGTGAGAACAGAGCATGGAATGATGCAGAGGAAGAAACGCGTGACCAAAGGAACAACAGCAATGAAGAAGGAAAGAGGTGGAGAAAGAAGAAAAAGAGGAAAAAACAATCAATAGTTACTGTATGGGAAGGGGAAAAGATCAGAACAAGGTGCTACATGTGTCACTCAGTCAAGTGTGTTGTTTCCCTATTTATTTGAAAGGTTGCCTGTTGACAATCTCTTTGTTTTCAGTTGAGTTTACCCGTACAGCTTGCTTTTCATTGCCACATAGTCCCTACCAAAAAAAAAAAAAAGAAAAAAGAAAAAAAGAAAAGCTCCAACCCCACTGAGAAATACATCCAAGAAACAAATAGATGGCTTGGGAATATCAGCCAGTTGCAAAAAGTTCCTGAAATGCAAAAAATCCCCCCCCCAAAACCCTAGAAGATAACCATGAAATCCCTAAATATGCCTGTTTAAATATTGATTAAAGGGGTTGAACTCTTGTTTGTACTGTCCTTATGTACAGTATATTTTTCCAAGTGAAATCAAGTTAAAAATATATATTTCAAGAAATTATAATTATTTATGATATACAGATTATTTTTTTACCACCAGATATTGCTGCTTTCATCTGGATTACATTGTCTTTAAATAATTTTAGTTTAAAAGGGAAAATGACCCCAATGGATTACAAATTACCTCACTATTTTGCAAGTGCGGGTCAAATTGCTCATGGAGAGGCTGCACTGGAAAACACTTCTGTGGAATAGTTCTGTTGTGATAATGGTTGTGTATCAATTATTTAGGAAACAGAGAAAAATGAGGTTTAGTCCTGTACAGTACAGAGATGGAGTATACAGTTCATAAAGTAAAAAGTAATGGCTGCTTCAGACACTGAAAAAGAGACTGACCTTATATTTATGACAGTGGTAGGCCCAGGAGTAAATCAAAGAGCACAATCCTTTAGATATGTGCTTACTTTCATGCTAAAGTTCATATTTGATCTATATGGTCATTGAAGCAATCATTCCTTATCCCTTTTTGGCCTTTCTCTCAAGTATAAAACAGAAGTATTACAATGGAAGGACAATTTATTTCTGCTGTACGAAGACAATTATATTAGTGTTTAATTGTGCTTGAGCTCATGTAGTTTCCATTCAAACTTTTGCTGGAGGTCAAAAATATTAAGCTATCTGCTCCTCATTTCACAGGAACTTGCGATAGAAGGGCTGAAGGGAAAACTGAGGCTAAAGGACATCATCATGCTGAGCAATTCTGCCAAAGGTGTTATCATGAATCTGCTGAACTTATATGTGTTTTGTTTACACTGCAGAAGAGGAAAGTGAATTTAACTGGACAGAGAACATCATGAAAAAAAAATCCATTAAGAAGGATTGTTTAAACAAAAGTCTCACAAAGCATCTACAGCTTCAGAAAGAACATTTTTTATTTAACTTCTCCTTTACTTATGGTTTCTGTGCTGTATGTGTCAAAAGTATTAATTTTGTTGTAAAAATAATTTCATCATTTCCTAGAATATGCAGTTAACATGGAAATATTTTATTATAATGAACCAACTGCTCTTAATCTTAAAATAGAACTCACAGGTTTTGGTGAATTATTGTGGAATTTAATTTGCCCTAATCTGCTATGGTGACAAGCGCAGTATAAATAAAAATGTGAAGAAGAAAAATGTTCCATTAAGCCAAGAGTAAAAGTCAGGAGATACAGGTTAAGATTTTTCAAAACTAGAACCTGAAGTTGAGCCCAGAACCCTTTAATTACACACCTAAAAAATGGCCTGGGTGCTCAACGGTTCTGAGCCTTCATTAAATTCCAGTTAACTGAAGGAAAACCACTGTGTGTATAATTAGCTGGCAAAAGTCAAGTTGCTTCTGTAGGCACCTGAGTACGGATGTAAAAGCTCACCTTTAGGACCTAACCAAGAAATAAAAAAATTAAGAAGTTATTTGTTTTCAGTTCCATTGCACTGGATTCTTGGGGTTTTTTCTTTGTTTGCTTTTTTTGTTTCAATCTCAAATTATTTGTTGCTCTGCTTGAAGTCTAAGCCCCTGGGGATGAGTTTTTATGTGAGAATTTTATCTATCTCTTTCTCTGTCTAGTTTAAGAAAAAAAAAAGTCTCTATACTCCATGGTTGTAGAGAGGAACCTTTGAAAAGAACTACTAGAAAAATAACTGAAGGCCAAAATCCAGGGGAGCAAAAGCAAATAAAAAATAGCATTAAGAAATATGAACCACATGATTTTAAACCCATCTCACAATTCTAGGGGTGGGAATTACTCTCCATTTCTTAATATTTATCCTTATTCACATTGTGCTAGGCAAGTTATTTAACCTTTCCGTACCTAACTTCCCTTCTGTATATTGTAGATGAAATAATAGTATTTACTCACCTCTCAGGGTATTAGGAGATTTAATTTAATAATGCCTATGAAACACTTTATTAATCATAGAGGGAAAGTAATACGGAAGCATGGATTATTATCATTATTAATTAATTAAAAGAATCTCCCAAGACAAGAAAGGAATGATTATAGTCAGGTGATTTATTTTTTAAGAGTATACTGTGCTGTGACTTCTGAAAGAATTTTTGGGCAGCCTTGGAAGAAAACACATTAATTATATTGTTAGTAGACTTGGATTTATAACCTCATTGAAATTTCCAGGTTTTTAAAAGACTCATTATTTCTTCTCTTCTGTTGAATTGATGAGTAATTATTATGCAAATCTTCTTGTATTTCTTTATGGGTAACCTTTGGACTGGCATTTTAGCTGAATATTATATAAGATTATTGATAAAATACAATTGAATAGTAACAGAAGCAACGATAGCAGTTATTGCACATGTAAAATGCTCTCTGGAGTCCGAATGTTTTTAAATATGATGGGTTGAATACTTTGGCAATAAAAATATTCAGTGATGCCTTCTCTTGTTCTCAAATACACCATCAGTTTAAAAGTGCTCAAACAGTTTCCAAGCTGACCACATTTTTTTAATTAGAAGTGAATGTGCTATTCTATGACAAATTGCAGTACTAGCAAAACAATGTATTCCCTAAGTAATACTAAACAAAACCTCCTTTTAAGGCCATTTTATCATCAACATCATCATCACTATCTGGGAAAATATAATATAATAATATAATAATATGTGGAGTGATCACAGTAATTTTAATCTGTGAAATATCCTTTTTCTCACTGAATAACTGCAAAGCAAGGAGAAATCACTTCTGACCCTGCTGCAGTAAACGATTGTTTTTTTGCTGTTAGCTTCAGTACAGTCAACTTTCATGTGTCTCTGTTATTCTAGAGCAGCTCACGAGATGCTGTTGCATTCAGAAGTTTCATGAAATAGAGAAGGATTAGAGAAAAACTATGCAGAGCTCCTCTGAGTTTTGCCTGGGTTTGCTGAACTTAGCTCCTGAACAGAGGAAAAGAGGGAAGCTAAATACTGGACCAGGAAGCTCTGGGATGAGGCGGGAGATGCTTTGAAGATCCACATATTTTGGACAGCCTCCTTTCCTAAAAGCTCAACAGAACCTCAAACCTCTCTGCATGTAAGAGGTATTTAGCAAGAAGTTTACTAGTATTCACATCACTGAGTTGATGCTCAACATAGGAAGGCAAGTCCCTGTGTTCTCAAAACTATTGCACTTCTCATGGCACTCAAAACAATAGAAAAGTTTAAATCTTTTTATTTGCCCTCTGTTTTCAAAGCAATTTCTATTTTTTATCCCTCATGGTCCTATTTTCAAGCTTGTTTTCATGATCATAAGAACTTCAGAGCTTATTTTACAATAAATAAAAAAGTTTAAAACCAGAGACTCTTATGACAGCATGATTCCAGGACTTGAGCATTTATGAAACATGTCAAATACCGGAAAACTTGAAATAAAATGCCCCAGACTGACAACATTGCCCAGTTATTTTGGTTCTCAGCATGCTTTTTCACCTTATAATTTATCAATTTTTGTTATCACAATCGATGTGTTCAGTTTGCTTGCTTTTAAAGGAAGATAAAAACATTACACTTTGCATCTTACTCCTTGTACTACAGATAAATAAAACACTTTTTTTTCTCTGAAGCAGTTCACCATTGTCAAATTTGAGCTGTTGTTTCTGAGATTATGAAGTCTAAGAACACTCAAAGCCTTGAAGGCATTATGTCATAGTACTTGCATTATGTCATCTAGGATGCGAGGTCTGCTCTTGCTGACATGTCAACGAGAATATTAAAGCATGAAAGACAATTAAAAAGAGTGAAATAAAAAAGTAACTATGTATTAGACTAGTTAACTTTCTAAAACAAGTCCTTTCTGATACTTTCTGGGAAACTATTCAAGAACAACTTCTATATTAACCTTAGCTAGAGATATTTACAAGTAAGTCAGCCTATCCTGTTGACTGTTTCATTCTTTGATCATAAGCTATCATAGAATCATTGAGGTTGGAAAAGACCTCTAAGATCATCGAGTCCAACCGTCAACCCAACACCACCAGGCCCACTAAACCATGTCCCTAAGCGCCTCATCTACTCGTCTCTTAAATACCTCCAGGGATGGGGACTCAACCACTTCCCTGGGCAGCCTGTTCCAATGTTTCACCACTCTTTCAGTAAAGAAATTTTTCCTTACATCCAATCTAAACCTCCCCTGCCGCAACTTGAGGCCATTTCCTCTCGTCCTATCACTTGTTACTTCGGAGAAAAGACCAACACCCACCTCGCTACAACCTCCTTTCAGGTAGTTGTAGAGAGCGATGAGGTCTCCCCTCAGCCTCCTTTTCTGCAGGCTAAACAACCCCAGTTCCCTCAGCCGCTCCTCATAAGACTTGTTCTCCAGACCCCTCACCAGCCTCGTTGCCCTTCTCTGGACACGCTCCAGCACCTCAACGTCCTTCTTGTAGTGAGGGGTGGGCCCAAAACTGAACACAGTATTTGAGGTGCGGCCTCACCAGTGCCGAGTATAGGGGCACGATCACTTCCCTCCTCCTGCTGGCCACACTATTTCTGATACAGGCCAGGATGCCATTGGCCTTCTTGGCTGCCTGGGCACACTGCCGGCTCATGTTCAGCCGGCTGTCGACCAACACCCCCAGGTCCTTCTCTGCTGGGCAGCTTTCCAGCCACTCTTCCCCAAGCCTTCAGCACTGCATGGGGTTGTTGTGGCCCAAGTGCAGGACCCAGCACTTGGCCTTGTTGAATCTCATACAATTGGTCTGGGCCCATCGATCCAGCCTGTCCAGGTCCCTCTGCAGAGCCTTCCTACCCTCGAGCAGATCAACACTCCCACCCAACTTGGTGTCGTCTGCAAACTTACTGAGGGTGCACTCAATCCCCTCATCCAGATCATTGATAAAGGTATTGAACAAGACCGGCCCCAGTACTGAGCCCTGGGGAACACCGCTCGTGACCGGCCGCCAACTGGATGTAACTCCATTCACCACAACTCTCTGGGCCCGGCTGTCCAGCCAGTTTTTGACCCAGCGCAGAGTCCACCTGTCTAAGCCGTGAGCCGCCAGCTTCTCGAGGAGGATGCTGTGGGAGACAGTGTCAAAGGCCTTGCTGAAGTCCAGGTAGACCACATCCACAGCCTTTCCCTCATCCACTAGGCGGGTCACCTGGTCATAGAAGGAGATTAGGTTGGTCAGGCAGGACCTGCCTTTCATGAATCCGTGCTGGCTAGGCCGGATCCCCTGGTTGTCCCGCTCATGCCTTGTGAGCGCCCTCAAGATGGACCGCTCCATAATCTTCCCCGGCACCGAGGTCAGGCTGACAGGCCTGTAGTTCCCCGGATCCTCCTTCCGGCCCTTCTTGCAGATGGGCGTCACATTGGCAAGCCTCCAGTCGTCCGGGACCTCCCCCGTTAACCAGGACCGCCGATAAATGATGGATAGCAGCTTGGCGAGCACCTCCGCCAGCTCCCTCAGCACTCTCGGGTGGATCCCATCTGGCCCCATAGACTTGTGAGCATCCAGGTGGCGTAGCAGGTCATTGACTGCTTCCTCTTGGATTACGGGGGGTTCATCCTGCTCGCCGTCCCTGTCTTCCAGCTCGGGGGGCCGAGTACCCTGAGGATAACTGGTCTGCCTGTTAAAGACTGAGGCAAAGAAGGCATTGAGTACCTCAGCCTTTTCCTCATCCTCGGTGACAACGTTCCCCCCCGCATCCAATAAGGGATGGAGATTCTCCTTGGCTCTCTTTTTGTCATTAATATATTTGTAAAAACTTTTTTTGTTGTCTTTAACGACAGAGGCCAGATTGTGTTCTAGCTGGGCTTTTGCCTTTCTCATTTCTTCTCTGCACGACCTAACGAGATCCCTGTACTCTTCTTGAGTCGCCTGCCCCTTCTTCCACAGGTGGTAAACTCTCCTTTTTTTCCTGAGTCCCAGCAAGAGCTCCCCGTACAGCCAGGCCGGTCGTCTTCCCCGCCTGTTCTTCTTACGGCGTACAGGGACAGCCTGCTCCTGCGCCTTTAAGACTTCCTTCTTGAAGAACGTCCAGCCTTCCTGGGCCCTTTGCCCTTCAGGACCGTCTCCCAAGGGACTCTCTCAACCAGCGTCCTGAGCAGGCCAAAGTCCGCCCTCCGGAAGTCCATGGTTGCGGTTTTGCTGGTCCCCCTCCTTACTTCACCAAGAAGCGAGAATTCTACCATTTCATGGTCGCTAAGCCCAAGACGGCCTCTGACCACCACATCTCCCACCAGTCCTTCTCTGTTTGTAAACAGCAGGTCAAGCGAGGCACCTCCCCTGGTAGGCTCACTTACCAGCTGCGTCAGGAAGTTGTCTTCCACACACTCCAGGAACCTCCTAGACTGCTTCCTCTCTGCCGTGTTGTATTTCCAGCAGACGTCCGGGAAGTTGAAGTCCCCCACGAGAACAAGGGCTAGCAATTGAGAGACTTCTGCCAGCCGCTTGTAGAACGCTTCATCTGCCCCTTCATCCTGGTTGGGTGGTCTATAACAGACTCCCCGCAGGATATCTGCCTCGTTGGCCTTCCCCCTCATCCTTACCCATAAACACTCAACCGTACCATCATCACAATCATTGAGCTCTAGACAATCGAAACACTCCCTAACATACAGGGCCACCCCACCGCCTCTCCTTCCTCGCCTGTCCCTTCTGAAGAGTCTATAGCCATCCATTGCAGCACTCCAGTCATGAGAGTCACCCCACCATGTTTCTGTGAGGGCGACTAAGTCATATCTATCCCGCTGCACAATGGCTTCCAGCTCCTCCTGCTTGCTGCCCATGTTGCGTGCATTGGTGTATATGCACTTGAGCTGGGCTATCGATTTCGCCCCCGGCATCGGCACGCCACCCCTAGGCTCATCTCTAGTGAGCCCGGTTTTATCCTCTTCCCCCTTCGAACCTAGTTTAAAGCCCTCTCAATGAGCCCTGCCAATTCATGAGCCATGATCCTTTTCCCCCTGTGAGACAGCTGGACTCCGTCTGTCACCAGCAGGCCCGGTGCCATGTAAATCTCCCCATGATCAAAAAAGCCAAAATTCCTCCGATGGCACCAGCCCCTGAGCCACGCGTTGATCAGGTGTGTTTTCCTGCTCCTTTCAGTATCCTTCCCTGCCACTGTAGGGATAGAGGAAAACACTACCTGTGCTCCCGATCCTTGAACCAGTCGCCCCAGTGCCCTGAAGTCCCTTTTGATCACTGCAGGACTTCTCTCTGCAACCTCATCACTGCCAGCCTGTATAACCAGCAGCGGGTAGTAATCAGAAGGCCGTACCAAACCAGGGAGCTTCCTAGTGATGTCTCTGACCCGGGCCCCAGGGAGGCAGCAGACTTCCCTGTGGGATGGGTCCGGTCGGCATATCGGGCCCTCTGTTCCCCTCAGAAGGGAATCGCCTATGACAATTACCCTCCTTTTTTTCTTAGCAGCGGCAGTCATAATGCGTGGGGCTGACTGCCTCACCCTGGGCGACCCCCTGGATGGACCTTCATCTACATCCTCATTTGCCTGGCCCTCAAGTTCGAGGGCCCCATATCTGTTGTGTAAAGGCAACCGGGAAGGTGAGGGAGGCCAGGCGGGGGTTCGCCTGGCACCCCGAGCAGGGACCCGTTTCCATCCCCCCCCGTCGCTTAGGTCCCCTCTTTCTACCTGGTGGCAAGAAGGCAGGGGATCCTCTGCTTCTCGTGGAGCCTCCATCTGCTGCCTCTGCCTCAGGGACGGTAGGGTGCGGCTCCACCAATCTATCTCCCTCTCACACTCCTGGATACTCCTCAACCTTTCCACCTCCTCCTTCAGCTCTGCCACCAGGCCGAGCAGATCATCCACCTGGTCACACCGCACACAGGTGGTGCCTCTGCTGCCCTCCGGTACAAGTGACAGGCTCAGGCACTCCCTGCAACCAGAGACCTGGACAGCTGTATGCGTGCGTGTGAGCTCTGTCTGGGTTGCCACATTCCTTCTGGCGACGGCTTTCGGCCGAGTGGAAACCATAGCCGGTCCTCTTCTCGGAAGCCGACGATTACCAATTGAGTTGGCCTCTAGAGCCGGGAGCGGGGCTGCGCCTTGCCCGCTCGCCTTCCCTGCACGAACTGACGCGCAAACTGACGCGCCACGCTCCAGGTCGCTCGCGCTCCCTGGGGGCTGCTCTTGTAAGTGAGGGGGTTTGGTCGCCGCCCCTCTTGTCCCCGCCCACGCTGAGTCAGAGCTGCCGCTCGTCAGGAACGCCCTCCTCCGGCTCGGGGAATGGGGGGGCTGGGGCTCCCTCTCGCTCCCTGCGCTTTTGCTTTTCGCGGGTTTGGCCGCGGTTTTGCCGCTTCAGGAAGGGTCCCCCGTCGCGATCCTCCGCTCCGGAGCCCTTCGCCTCGGTGGCTTCGAGACAATCATAATAGGATTAGATGGCATTACATTTGGAATCATTATGAGGAAATGTTTCTATATATCTGATATATCTGA
Source organism: Aptenodytes patagonicus (assembly GCF_965638725.1). NCBI lineage: Eukaryota > Metazoa > Chordata > Aves > Sphenisciformes > Spheniscidae > Aptenodytes > Aptenodytes patagonicus. The sequence continues at coordinate 39,688,884 of NC_134952.1, forward strand.
TATATGGCTAAATATGGTTAAATTGTAGAATCCAGTGCGATCAGTGCCTTCAAGAAAGACTATAGCTTTTCAAGAGAGACGTAATTCCTGAGAACAAGCATACTTGATCACAGAAAAATAATGTATTGCCAGCTCTCAGGTAGATGAACAGATAGGCTTCAGGATTCTTATTATTTCTTAAGTTTTCCCACTTTCCTGTCAAAATCTCTGAAACAGTAGACTCTGAAACAGACTAGAGTCCACCTTGGGATAAATTCCTTTAAGCAACACAGAAAGAGAAATAAATAAGATTACACAAAGAAAGAGTGTAAGACGTTCATAGCAAATGTAGTGTGTGAAATAGAACTGCAAAGTGATATTTTTATTTTTAATTGTGGGACTCCATTAGCATAGTTTCATTACATCCCTAAACAATTTGATTTAAGAAGAGACAGAATGGTAATATATGGAGCAAAACCCAGTGGTTCCACATCTCTTGCTCATGCTATAGTTCTCAGAACACTTTATCACCTTTTTCAAATTGAGTCTTTTCCTTTTCGTTCTTATATACTCCTGCTCTTCCAAATTATAAAATTTCTTTTTTCTTTTTCTTTTTTTTTCTTCCTCAGGCTGTTTCGGTTAATTTAAGTCTGAATTTCTTAGTACTTGCTGGATCATGCAGAATAACCTGCACAAAACCAAACCTCTATTGCTGATCCCTTATGTCATGTGTACTGTCCATTAAAATTATCATTCCCCCCATGCTTAAAAGCAACACATCCATCACAATAATCTTGCACTGGGCATAGTGTGACAAAAATGCCAGAATAAAGCCTCTTTGAAAAGAGAAAATGAACAGAAGGTGGTAAAACAAAGCCGCAACAACTTTGTGGATAATAGATAAATTCTCTTTCAGTTTCTGAAGATTTGGAAATGTTAAATTAAACTTACCATACCACCTGCGCAGACAGACATCTGTCTATCTCTGAAGAACTTTCAGTTTTCTTCTCAACTGTTTGTTGTGTGTACATGTTTGTCTCTACCCCGCAAAGGCAGAGAGGTATCAGCATACTGTTTAAGGAGGTCACTCATCTTGGTTTTATTCTTTTCTTCCTTATGGAGTTGTTTATTGGAGTTTTATGGAGGCTTGTAATATGCTGTAATAAGTTGAGGAATTCTAATAGGTTGAGGAATTAACATACTAATGAGATAAATGTGTCAGTTTACACTTTGTAGAATTGTTGGGTTTTGACTTTCTGTAGACATAGCTGAGTGTTAGTCATACAAATTATTTTGAGCTGTTAAAGAAAATTAAATTATAATTTTGTAGAAATTTCAGAAATATTTTAATTGTTTTTGATTATGAATAAAACCAAATAAGACTACTTCTCCTAACTCAAAAAATGTTTAAAGGAAAAAAAACCACCTTTTTTTTTTCCAATTTATAGTTTTAATTTTTTTTTTTTTAGTATTGGAACCGAATACTTTGGTCTCATTAAAACTGTTGTCTTCCAGTTGAAATTACCTGTTTAAATGAAATATATTCTCTAGGGTGGAAAAAAAATCTTCAAACTCAGGGCTGCAAGCATCCTTCTTTTTCCTTTTAAAGAAAACTGAATGTCTGATGCAAACATGACTCAAGAAACATAGAGATAGTGTATTTATGTTTAATCTGGCTAAGGTACGGAGACTGCCAGCAACTGCAAGACCATGAATAGCAGCCATATTTTATCTGTCTTGCCCTCAAGTGGAAAAAACAGGAGAGACCTTCCCAGCAAGTGTGTTCTCTGAAATAAGTAATCTTGCTAGAGTAAATTCAAGTTGGTTGAAAATAAAGAAAATAGCTATTTTCAAAAGTGGGCTAGATAAAGGATAAAGTATATTTTTAGTTCTTTATTTTCCTTGACTTCATGCTAATTAGGTGAAAGAACCAAACAATTTAAGTTTTTACAGGGACAATATCTACTTTGTATTACTCTAAATGTTAAAACCATTTATTGAATGAACTTCTCAAACCCGGTGATTTTTGTTGTATAGAGCTGTCAGAGTGATATTTAAAATGAGTGAATATGGTCAGTGTATTAAAAAAAAAAAATCAGGCTTTTTAAGTAGCAGTGTAGCAAGATTAAAGGCCAACCTTTTAGATATAATTGCACTTGAAAGGCTGCCAATTAAGTTAAGAATTGCAACTACAGTGCTTATTGCACATTTCTAGATCTGAAAATACAAGTAGATGGTGGGGGTGGGGAAACTGCATTCTTTAAGACAATGACCCCAGGGAGTGAAATTTGCAGACGCTGTACATTAGAACAAGCTAGTGATGCTAACATCCTTTTGAGATTTCGTGCCAGAAATGTATGTGGGTGGAACACAAAGGTGCATTCACACAGGCTTTGTCCTTCCTGGATTACGTGAAAAGTTGAGGGATGTTGCAGCTCTGCGTTGAGCTGCTCCATAACTCCAGTCTGGTCATTTGTGGGTGCCTTCCTAGATGGATGGAGTGACTGAGACATTGTAGTGCCCTTACAGTGCAGCTGCCTTAGCTCAGGCAGTCTCCAAGCTTTTTGCTTCTCAGTACCCTGTTGGAGCCCAAGCATCCTCTTATGTAGAAATATGCAACCAAACAACCAAAGATAAATAGTGGTGATTACAATAAAAGTAACACTTGTTTATAAAGAGGAGACTGGTGTGTCAGCTACTGATACATAGGCATAAACAGCTATGCAAACTGTCAAAAGCCAGTGCTAGCGTGGAGGATAAACCTCTCCCTTTCCCATAAACATATTCCTTGTCCCAGTAAATTTGTCTGTAACACAGACGACACCCAATAGTCTACCAGAGATTTCAACATTAGCATTTCAGAATAATTAATCTTGTTGATAATCCACAATTCTTTCCACTGAAATGGTGAGAATTAATTGATAGCTTGGGGTTTCCATGCCCTGTATTCCATAACGTAACTCATCTATATTCTCTTGGCCCCTTGGAACACATATCTCCTAGCCGGCATTCTTATTAGGAATGACTAAATATCATCACTGCTTCATACCCATTTATGCTACTATCAGGCGACCTGCTTAATGCAGTTGTAAATAAGGAAAGCTAGTAGCAATAAAACTGCAGGGCAAATCCTCAAGGACAACATTACCTTTGACAAACTGGCAAAATACTTAAAAAGCTTGAAAAACTGTAGTTGGAAATCCATAAAAATGAAGTTTTCAGCTTTAGTGTTATTCTAAAAATATATTTTCCTTTTGTATTGGATGAATTCTTTTCCCTTTGTATTCGTCTGTACTCTTTAAAGTGACATTTAGCTAATGTAGCAAGAAGCCACAGCTGTTTGTTTGGGAGGGCTGGGAGACCACAGCTCACAACATTTTAAACATATAAAAGTGAAGACTGAGGATGAGGAGTAATCTGCTGGGTCACCAGGTATTGTTCTTGGAATGTTCCAGAGAATCACTTCCTTGATGACTAGAGATTTTTTTTCCTTATTTCTAGCATAAATTTATTCTTAGTTAGTGCTTACACATTTGTTTTTGTGCCAACAAAATGCTTTATCTTCTATAGCTCTTTTTCCTCCTAAGTGGGTACCCAATGATGTATGTAAAAACGCAGTCATAGCCCCTCTCAGTCTGAATTTTGCTAAAAAACTCCCAAAAAACCAAACCACAGACTCTTCAGGCCTCATAAGGTTTTCCATTCCTTTGATGCAGAATGTTAATTATCTTCATTTCTGTCTGTTACACTTACTATTTTTCTTAAATATATGTAAATTAATTGTCCTCTTTAAAAGCAGTTGGAAGATACATACAGAAAAAGACTATAACATGACAATGAAGATATTAAGTGGCAGTTATCACTACACACACATATACTGTGCATGACAAACAGAATTAGAATTAAAAAATTTTCTAAATCTCAGATATGCACCTCTAATTATTATAATTTAACATGATCCATTTTGCACCCTACCAGCTGTTTGACCCTGAAGCATTCAGAAAATCAAAAGGAACATGTATAATAGCATATTTTGCTAATATAAATAGTACACATGATACATAAAATAAATGTTCTTGCAAGTTTTTCTTAATAGTTTAGGGTCAATATATGTTAGTACCAACTTGCTATCCTCCCTATTCTGTTAAAAGTGTATTAGAAGTTGTATATTATTTTTAATAATTTCTCTCTTGTACCAATAATTTAATGCTAGATTTTTAACCTAACGTGAATTATAATTAGTTTTTCAAATCAGTGTTCAAAATGAAAGGCACTGACACTTAGCTGTAGAGTTGTCAAAGTGAGAGAACAGTACAATATAATATTGATCTCTGAGAGATGCTCCAGTCCCTTACTCATGCTAGCGGTCTTTTGACAGACTCTCTCCAGTAACTCCTTATCTCTCTTATACCAAGGAGTCCAGAACTGGACACAGTATTCCAGATATGACACAGTAGTTCAGGTGTGAAGATAAAAATACAATACATGCAAGTGACAATTTTATTACAGAATTTTTATGTAATAATATATCTTCATTTTTACAACTATTTGATATGCCACTGTGCAGAAGTTTTCCTGGCTACTAGTAAGGCAGTACTTTTACATGTAGAAGTAACACAATAGGGATAAGAGTGTTCATCAGACAGTATTAGGTAGCCTATCAACATACACACATGAAGCTAGAAGACAAAGATGAGGAATTTAGGAAAAGCATTAATTTTTGATAGATAGGATCATACCTCCTAGTTTGGTGCACAAGGCTTTTTGGCTTAGCTTTGTTGTTGAGCTGTTAAATCAGGGTCAAAGTTTAAACCTATATAAAGAGAAGCTTTGGCAGCTATTTGTCTTCTGCAGGTGGGTGGGATGGCTTAGGTTAACGATTGAGTCAGCCTGTGTGATTCAGGCTATAAGAAAGACGGAAGCATTGCATAGCATAAGGACAGAAGCAAGTGAGAACATAAATTATGGATATACCAAACACAAAAAGGGATGTTTATAAATCTGGATCACTGATTTAATAGTTGAAATTACAGTACAAATATGGCAATTAAGAAAAATTGTATTTGAATAACTACCAATAATATATTTCCAATTAGAGTAACTCATTTTTCAAACTCATTATATATTTCTTTTGATACATATGTTTAAAGGTTTTCCTTGTCAAAAAGAAATAGAATTAGCCACTTATCATTTTAAATAGGAATGTGAAGACACAGTGATGTTCTGAGTTTCAGTGAAATCAGTTTTGTTAATTTAAAACATTCCCTCATGAAAACAGTATTTAAAGACCTGCCTGATTAATTAGCAGGAAACTTGTCTTGCCTCCTCAAGTCCTGCTTTGAAAACTCCTGTTCTTTTCTTGGTGTTTGCAGGAGGGGGAAAATGTAAGGATAGCAGTTTAAGTTCAATAGCAGATGTAAATCCTGCTTTCTTCAGGAGTCTCAGCGAAAGCTATGAATCAGGAACATCTGCAACATCTGTCTTCAGAGTGAACAGATCCTGAGCCAGCCCTTTTGACAGCTCTCTCAGTAATGCTAGTTCTTGTCTAATTCTCAGAAGCAAGCTGTAATGCAGGCTCTTCCCTGAAAGACTGATATGTTTATTTTCAAAATAGAAGTGTTTGGTAACTGAGAACCACAGTTTAACCCTTCACCTTTCCTCACTGCTGTAGGATACGCTGGTCTGCCATCGAAACCCTGATACACGTAACTGCCAGTGCTCTGTTCTTTATGTCTGATAAAATACATGGCTTTTATTTTGCTCTGATATTTCATTAGAGCTTATTTGCTTAATCATCCTCATATACAAGCAATAACTATTATAAATGTATCTTATCTATGAGTAAGCCACTAATAAATGCTTATTCAAATTTGCATTATATCTCTGAACTCAAATAAAAGTAAAGCAGATGTGAAATCTGTATAGCTCAGTTCCAGTGATTTTGTTATGTCTATTGGTGAAAAAAAAAGACAGCAAACATTTCCATCCTGCTACATTTCATGACCAAATATTTTAGTCTTAACACTTTCTAGGAAACAGATATTTCAAGGTAGGCTTGTTAAACTGTATTTAGCTAACTATAAGTAATGGACACGATTAAAAGTCTATTTTGAAGGAAATAAATTAATGTATTTTTAATGAAAATTTCTCTCAAAATAATTAAGATTTTTGTTTGCAAGTAAGGTAAGTTCCTGTTTCAGCAAGTGATCTTTGACTCACAAAAAAGAAAAATAGCTGGATTGTCTGACTGATAATATATGTGTCAAAAAGACTTATAACTGGAGGAGAACTCCTGCCAGCTGAGCAAATGGGCTCCACAATGCTTCAACCTGATATCTTCTTACAAATTCTCTATTAGGACCATTAGAGACATATGTGCAAGATTTTTTTCTGCCTCGGGGCCCTCACTGTAGTAATGGGCCTTCCCGGCACAGGCCAGCCTCCCTCAGGGCCTGCTCCACAGCCCACGGGCCCAGGACGCCATTTCAGCCCAGCGGGGGCCTTCAGTCCCTGCCCCAGCAGTGCCTCAGGCCTGCCTGCCCCTAGTCCTGTCCTTGGGCAGTTTGATTTCCTGCACTGATCTCGGACATGGCTTATTCCCATCCTTCCCAATGCTCATAGGCCCTGCTGTCACCAGCCAGGTGCCCTGCCTGCCTGCTTCCAGCCGTGGGACCGTGCCTGCGGGTGAGGTGATGGCCCAGCTGCCTCATGGCTACCCGCCCTGGCGAGCAGCCCTGCTCCTGCTGCCCCTGATGTCCTGCCCAGCTACTCTGCCTGGACAGTCCCAAGTCTTGGGCATGTCCTGAGGTAAAAAAAATCTTCTAAGTGCTGTTAGTTTTCATTGCAGAACTGAATTCTTAAATCATTCCTACTAAGAGCAAGTGCATGCTTGTGCAGCCATTAGCAAAGGATACTCACTAGTTCTCAACCTGTATACTTGAGAATTTAACCCCACGCTATTGCTAATAAATATATTTGTGAATCTTGTAATTAGACTTTTCTTGTTTTTATGGATTTGATTGTGCAGTAGTACGAATGCCCGAAGTCCACAGAGAGCAAGATGCAGAAGGTGGCCTGCAAAGTATTGCAAAACTCTGATAAGGAATAAAACTTTAATTAGACTGAATTATAGAAACATGCAGCTGCAAAACACGGTGTCTAGCCCAGTGACCCGTGGGTTGGTGCTGTGAAGGTACTTAGGCGAGATTACAGGGATGTGTTTTCCTCCAGTTTGGGTGAACAAGGGGGCCCTAGGCGGCAGCCAGGCCTGCTCCTCTCACCTCCTGCAGGCCCACGTTAACCCTCGCAGTGCCACCTGTTGTGTCTGGCAGTTATTTTCAATCCCTCCTGGTGAAACTAAATAATTTAGCAAAGAAAACGCCCAAACAAATAAGTAAAAGGAAGATTCATTGGGCAAGCAAGAGAGAACTGAGGGCATTTTATGGGGAAGAAGTGAATTGTTTTAGAAAAAAATGGACTCCCTCAGGGCGTCCCTCTGATGGGAAGTGTCCTGGAAGCTGCCATGCTTGTGTAGGGCTGACATTCACAGACTCTCCCTTGGATCAGGCTTTCCCTCCTGCTCAGGTGGAGGAAGATTTGATTCTGGGATCTTGGTCCTGTGGTAGGTGTTGTGTGGCAAATTGACATGTTTGTTGAAGCTAACATTGAGGCATTTACCACATTTCAAAAATGGAGGTCCTTACAGACTTTTGGCATGCAGTTGGGGTTTGGGGAGTGGTGTTTGTTATAAACTTCAAATTCAGTTTTAAAGAATTATATCCTTGTGGATCTGAGCTTCATGAATGATGTGGTCTAAACATATAGTCCTAAAGTGTGCATTTTGCATGGATTGAAGTTCAGGTCTTGAGGCAACTGGTGATTTCTCCTAGGCTATTTTGTATTTTTAGTAACCATTTTACTTTAGTGACAGGATGCTCAGGAAATCTGGGAAATGTTTCCCATGTGTCTGGCAAACACTTCCCATCTGCCTTTAGACATGTCATTAGTTTCCCTGTGCATCATTCTTGCATCTATAAAATGAAAAGACTTTTGTATCTCTGGTGTCTGAAGGATATGTTTATTTTTTCGATAGAATAATGACTGAAAGGAATCAAATGCACAAAGTAAACAGGAAGTTAGCAACCAGAATCCAGAAATCCTTGCAAGAAATTGGTATTAAAGTTATTTCTGAGAAGTGATCATTTTGAATGTGAATCAAATTTTTAGATAATGAAGTATTCATTGGTAATGGCATAGGGGACACCAATTTCATTGTTTATAAGTTTATATTATAAATTCCATTGGTTTGGTCCATCTGAGGCTCTCTTCCTCCAGTGCATATACAAAGTGCAGACCTATTTTTCACATAGAAATCAATGAAATAATTGTAAAAACTTGCCAAATTCTACCCTCATATAGTACTAGTTCTGGAAGTCTAACCTGCACAAATAGAAGCAAATTTTAGCCAGAACTTGGAAATGTCCTGCACATTCTGGTTAATTGGAATGATTTGTGACATCAGACCTTTAAAATAAGGATTCAGGTTATAACAGAAAATTGAACTGGAACTTTCATTAAATATATGATACCTATTGATTTGTATTGCCTTCCATTCTAAGCCAATTATATATTCTTTTTCATTAAGAAAAAGGCATAAAACATACCTTAAATAAATGTCTTAATCATCTGCCTTACCTTTTAATCTTGGTCAAGATGAGCTAAAGCATTAATCAAAATTAAAGCTGTACAGTACAGTTTAAAATACGTACATTCTTTACCATTAAGAGGGACAAATGCCATGTCTTCTCCCTCTTTTTTTTTTAAATGCTCTGCTATTTTATCCTCATTAATGGGGTAAGCATTAAAGGGATAAAAAACAAATCTATACATAAAGCAGTTATTTAACTCATAAATGATGTAATTCATTAGATTCTACCTAATTTAAAGTTTTAAAATGGTATTTCAAGAGGTTTTTCAGCCAAATGGAATACCGATTCTTACATTCATACAATTCTTATGTCAAAATAATTCGCCTATATTTGAAAAACAAAGTGAATTGCTCAAAAAGCTGATTTACAAAAAGCTAAGCATTTAATGAACATTTATAAACTATAGTGATCACTTCAAATGTTCGTTTCCTTACCTTTTTTAAAAAAAAAAAGTCAGTGTGCAAGACCAGCATAATAGAGCTAATTTATTATATGTATGCAGTTCTATGGCATGTCTTCATGAAAAACCATATTCTCAAGCACACAAAACTTTATATCAACATTGTTTTGTCATGTTAAAGGAGCATCAGAGTAAAATATGCAGTTTTGTAGAACAATGTTAGTTGTGCATTGCAGTAATCCAAGGAAATGAATGCAGTACAAGTTGATACCAATAAAAAAAAGTTTTATCATTCTGAGAAAATCTTTACAATTGATTATAGTTTGTGATTCAAATGCAGGGTGAGGTAAACACATTTATACAGAATCTAACACCCGTATCTTGGACAGAAACCTATTTGTGAGTAGATGCAACAAAAGCAAAGTTGCCTAAAACAAGATTTAAGAAATAGTCAAAACTGGACAATTGCTGTATATGCTGAAAATGTCCTCATCCTTGTTTTAAACTAGACTTCTGTGTGTCCTGGAAACTTTGTTGTTTTGTGTATCCACAGCTGTTATAGGTGCCTAGCTCAAACCTAAACCTGAGTATGTTCCTGAAACAAAGATATCTAGATGCAGAAAACACTCTATTTGGAAGAAATAGAGACTGTTCCATCTTTCATAACATAATCTCATGGAATCAGGATGCTGATGACTAGCTGTACACCCTTTTCCCCTAGACTGGTCATTTACCTTAAAACCCAATGGGACAGTGGAGGGGGAGAAGATATCACCAGGGGAACGGGTAGACACTAGATAGTTTGTGTTTGTATCATTTTAACTCTGTGTAATTTAAAGTATCAATGTTAGTCAACTTTAGTCAACTTTCACCCTTGAAAGGGGAAAGGGATAAAACCAGGCTTGCTAGACATAAGCCTGGGGGTGGCATGCCAGTGTTTGAGGGACGGTGTGCTAACGAGGTCCTTTGGTCTGCCATCTCAATGGAGGTAAGGGATGGACATCCATGTGGCAGCAAAGACGCAAGGGTTATGGATGTGTTAGACACCACGGAAGTGTCTGAGAATGGTCATGTAGGAATTAGGGTTTCTCTCCCCAAAAGGTGGTGGGATCAATAGCCCAGCTGAAGTGCATCTACACCAATGCACGCAGCATGGGCAACAAACAGGAGGAGCTGGAAGCCATTGTGCAGCTGGAAAACTATGATATAGTTGCCGTCAAGGAAACATGGTGGAATAACTCGCACAACTGGAGTACTGCAATGGATGGCAATAAACTCTTCAGAAGGGATAGGCAAGGAAGGAGAGGTGGTGGGCTAACCCTGTAGGTTAGGGAGTGTTTTGACTGTCTAGAGCTTAATGATGGTGACGATAGGGTTGAGTGTTTGTGAGTAAGAATCAGGGGGAAGGCCAACAAGGCAGATATCATGGTGGGAGTCTATTATATATCATCCAACCAGGATGAAGAGGCAGATGAAATATTCCATAAGCAGCTGGGAGAAGTCTCACAATCACTAGCCCTTGTTCTCGTGAGGGACTTCAGCTTAGCAGACGTCTGCTGGAAATACAATACAGCGGAGAGGAAACAGTCTAGGAGGTTCCTGGAGTGTGTGGAAGATAACTTCCTGACACAGTTGGTGAGTGAGCCAACTAGGGAAGGCTCCCTACTGGACCTGTTGTTTGCGAACAGAGAAGGACTTGTGGGTGATGTGATGGTTGGAGGCTGTCTTGGGCATAGTGATCACGAAATGATAGTGTTTTCGATTCTCAGAGAAGTAAGGAGGGGAGTTAGCAGAACTGCCACCTTGGACTTCTGGAGGGCAGACTTTGGCCTGTTTAGGAGCCTGGTTGATAGAGTCCCTTGGGAGGCAGTTCTGAAGAGCAAAGGAGTCCAGGAAGGCTCAAGAATCTTCAGGAAGGAAATCTTAAAGGCGCAGGAACAGGCTGTCCCCGTGTGCCGAAATATGAGCTGGCGGGGAAGAAGACTAGCCTGGCTCAACAGAGAGCTTTGGCTGGAACTCAGGAAGAAAAGGAGAGTTTATGACCTTTGGAAGAAGGAGCAGGCAACTCAGGAGGACCACAAGGATGTCATGAGGTTATGCAGGGAGAAAATTAGAAGGCCCAAAGACCAACTAGAGCTCAATCTGGCTACTGCTGTAAAAGACAATAAAAAAATGTTTCTATAAATACATTAACAACAAAAGGAGGTCTAAGGAGAATCTCCATCCTTTATTGGATGCGGGGGGAAACATAGTGACAAAGGATGAGGAAACGGCTGAGGTACTTAATGCCTTCTTTGCCTCAGTCTTTAATAGTAAGACCAGTTGTTCTCGGGGTAGCCAGCCCTCTGAGCTGGAAGACAGGGACGGCGAGCAGAATGAAGCCCCCATAATCCAAGGGCAAATGGTTAGCGACCTGCTACACCACTTAGACACACACAAGTCTATGGGGCTGGATGGGATCCACCCAAGGGTACTGAGGGAGCTGGCGGAAGTGCTCACCAAGCCACTTTCAATCCTCTATCAGCAGTCCTGGTTAACCGGGGAGGTCTCAGTTGACTGGAGGTTAGCAGATGTGACGCCCATCTACAAGAAGGGCCGGAAGGAGGATCTGGGAAACTACAGGCCTGTCAGTCTGACCTCGGTGCTGGGGAAGGTTATGGAGCAGATCATCTTGAGTGCCATCACACGGCACGTACAGGACAACCAGGTGATCAGGCCTAGTCAGCATGGGTTTATGAAAGACAGGTCCTTCTTGACTAACCTGATCTCCTTCTATGACACAGTGACCTGCTTAGTGGATGAGGGAAAGGCTGTGGATGTTGTCTACCTGGACTGTAGTAAAGCCTTTGACACCGTTTCCCACAGCATTCTCCTGGAGAAACTGGCTGCTTGTGGCTTGGACGGGCGTACTCTTTGCTGGGTAAAAAACTGGCTGGATGGCCGGGCCCAAAGAGTTGTGGTGAATAGAGTTCAATCCAGTTGGCAGCTGGTCATGAGTGGTGTTCCCCAGGGCTCAGTATTGGGGCCAGTTGTGTTTAATATCTTTATCAATGATCTGGATGAGGGGATCGAGTGCACCCTCAGGAAGTTTGCAGACGATACCAAGTTGGGCAGGAGTGTTGATCTGCTCGAGGGTAGGAAGGCTCTGCAGAGGGACCTGGACAGGCTGGATCGATGGGACAAAGCCAACTGTATGAGGTTCAACAAGGCCAAGTGCTGGGTCCTGCACTTTGGCCACAACAACCCCATGCAGCGCTACAGGCTTGGGGAAGAGTGGCTGGAAAGCTGCCTGTTGGAAAAGGACCTGGGGGTGTTGGTTGACAGCCGGCTGACCATGAGCCGGCAGTGTGCCCAGGCGGCCAAGAAGGCCAATGGCATCCTGGCCTGTATCAGGAATAGTGTGGCCAGCAGGAGTAGGGAAGTGATCGTGCCCCTGTACTCGGCCCTGGTGAGGCCGCACCTCGAATACTGTGTTCAGTTTTGGGCCCCTCACTACAAGAAGGACGTTGAGGTGCTGGAGCATGTCCAGAGAAGGGCAACGAGGCTGGTGAGGGGTCTGGAGAACAAGTCTTATGAGGAGCGGCTGAGGGAACTGGGGTTGTTTAGCCTGCAGAAAAGGAGGCTGAGGGGAGACCTCATCGCTCTCTACAACTACCTGAAAGGAGGTTGTAGCGAGGTGGGTGTCAGTCTCTTCTCCCAGGTAACAAGTGATAGGACGAGAGGAAATGGCCTCAAGTTGCGCCAGGGGAGGTTTAGATTGGACATGAGGAAAAATTTATTCACTGAAAGAGTGGTGAAACATTGGCACAGGCTGCCCAGGGAAGTGGTGGAGTCCCCATCCCTGGAGGTATTTAAAAGACGTGTAGATGAGGCGCTTAGGGACATGGTTTAGTGGTGGACTTGGCAGTGATAGATTAACAGTTGGACTTGATCTTAAAGGTTTTTCCAACCTTAATGATTCTATGATTCTATGATTCTAGTATTGTTGCAAGTGAACTAATAAGAATTCTTTGATTAGATTAACAATTCCTGCCTTTGCATATACAGCGTGTTCCTTTTGTTGATAGCAAGATTGCATGTAACATGTCAGTGGTAATTCAAGCAACCCATTCTGTAATTTGGGTGCAAGAGGTCGGTGACGCTATCATAGTTTCCCAGTTAGCAACAAGCGAAGATGGGAGCATTCCATTCATCACGCTCTGTTAATGTGCAAACCAGGGCTGGAACATGGAGCCCAGGAAGAACATGCATTTAGTCTGTGGGCTGCAGTTTGGAAGGTAAAAGTCTGATCTCCACTCCCAGGTTTTATTTTATATATTTGATTTTGCTAGTAGTCACTGGGTAAGATCATAGTTTGCAAGGATTTTGCAGTCTTTGTTCAGAGTTGTACTTCTCTAAAATTCAAATGTTTGCATGAACCAATTTAATAAATATTTTAGTGCGATAGACATGTTTGGAAATCATCCATGGAGCTTACTTGTTATCTACAGCTTTTGAGAAAAGTAGTTATTTGCAGCTTTTAGTCCATTTCTGTTAATTCGCTTTACTTTCTCTTACCCACATATGTCCTTGACCATCTGTAATGCAACAATAACTGCCAGTAAAAACATGGCATTTTTTGTTTCAAAAATATCAGAAACTTCTTCAAGGGGCAGTAGACTAAGCACAGACATCTATTAAAGTTTCACAGTTCAGGATCCCTTCTGCATTTGAAGTCTATATCAACATTTATGATTGAAATGAAGAGGAGAGCAATGTTCTTAGAAAGATTTAAATTTAAATTAGGGCATTATATTGACACATGTATTTTTGTTCTGAATAACCAATATTTTTATACTGCAGGCATAATTTACCAACTAGACTGAACAAATGAAGGCAATGTCCTGAATAACATCATTCTCACAGTTAAACAGTATCAAAGCAGGGCATTTGAAGACATAAAAGCAAAAGGTAATGACATTATCCTTGAATCTTCGTGACTTTCCTAAAGGTTAATGTATTAAATAAGAACTGCTGAAGTGCTGTTGGCACTGTTTTATGCATCCCATCTGTTAGTCATAATATTACATCAGCTAATTAATGCATGTTACCTTGTGTGTAAAACAACATGTACTCTGTTGATTGCAGAGTCAACCCTAAAGTGGTTCTCACTGGAGCTGTTTGATTTTTTTTTGTGTCAGAAAGTTAGGGATTTTCCCCATGAAAAATTCTGTTTTCATTAAAATCTTCAGCATTTAAAAATCTATACATTTTTTTGGAAACGTGCAGAAAGCATTTATTTTGAAATCATCCCTTTTTGCTTTTTAGAACTCTTTGTCTTAACAATTTAAAGAATTTTATAATGCTATTTTGTCTTTATTTTTCTGTGCAGTGCATTTGATGTAGCTGATGGTGTGCTTCTACTGTCATGTCATAGTATAAATTGTCAAAAATTGTATTATGACATGACAGTAGCAATGGTGCACAACTAATTAAATTTAATAAAGTCTGTCATTTTTACTTTTTTTTTAAATCATGAAGGGCAGCTGCTACTTAACACTGAAAAAAATCTTCTAGACTAAAATGCTTATTCTTTGTGTTTGCAGTGAAACAGTTGAATCAGTTCTAAGTTCCCCTAATTATTTTGGAGTGTTTGAGGTGAATATCACATGTCCTTTGTTGCAATTAAGAAAAGGCTATTTGGTTCCTGAGGCAGCAAGGTTGTTCATCATTGATGTAAAATTGTAGTTATATCAGATGTGTTACTTAGATGAAGTATCATTTTCTTTTGCAGGAAGGAACAAAAATATGAAGAAAAACAGGTTCAAAGATGATGCTCTTTCTACTAAATCTTGCCTTCCTGGGTAACCGTTGACTCCCAAGGTACTTCAGATTTTTTTAAACAATCAATTTGCTAGACACTAAAACCCCTGTGCAACTGTAGCTGGGTCTTTTCGGCAAGCCACTTACTTCACCCTTCTTCTTGTATGGATCTAGTATATAAGATGATAGTCTTTGACTCATCCATTGTTTATATGAAACTGTTTACATATAAATATAGATGGGTTCTATATCTAACTTTAAAAGCTGGAAATATAAAATCTCCCAACATATCATTTCCACAGGTAGCTGTGTGCATGTAGAATACAGTTTAATTACTTGTGATCTGGCTCATTATTGCTTTCCTTCTTACAGAGTTATTTTATTTTTTTAAAGTATTTAATATCAAATGAGAATTTTGTTGTTTGGTAGAACCAAATCTGACCTTTCTCCTTCCATTTTGAAAGCTATTAATATTTCTGGCTATTGCCAATAGATCTTGTTATTACCATTTGTATACAAAAATGTAAGCATATGTAGCCCACAAATCCAGAATTATTCTGGTGTTGTGATTTAACCCCAGCCAGTGACTAAGCACCACACAGCTGCTCACTCACTCCCCACCAGCAAAATACGGAATT
This sequence comes from Aptenodytes patagonicus, assembly GCF_965638725.1. Lineage (NCBI taxonomy): Eukaryota > Metazoa > Chordata > Aves > Sphenisciformes > Spheniscidae > Aptenodytes > Aptenodytes patagonicus. Next base: position 39,704,411 of record NC_134952.1, read on the forward strand.
CATTCACTATTTCCCGGGCAGATGTTTAACCATCTCCAGGAAGGCCGGGCTCCATCAGATATAACGGTTACCTGGGAAGACAAGTGCCATAAGTCCGAATGTCCCCCCCTTCCTCCTCTTTACCCGCAGCTTTTATTGCTGAGAGTGACATCATATGGTGTGGGATATCCCTTTGGTCAGTTGGGGTCAGCTGTCCCAGCTGTGTCCCCTCCCAACTCCTTGTGTCCCCCCAGCCTACTTACTGGTGGGGCAGTGTGAGAAGCAGAAAAGGCCTTGACTCTGGGTAAGGACTGCTCACCAATAGCTAAAACATCCCTGTATTATCAACGCTGTTTCCAGCACAAATCCCAAACATAGCCCCATACTAGCTGCTGTGAAGAAAATTAACTCTATTCCAGCCAAAACCAGTACATCTAGATAAAACCATTAGATGTTTCTGCCTTTATTATAACAAACATTGTGATGTGCAATTTTGTAGACATGTAGTATTTTCACAGAATCACAGAATGATGATCTACAAAAAAAGCTTTTATAATTGTAAATCACGATGACTAAGGTTATGTGAGGCTTTTGGCAGTCAAAAGGAAAAGGGTGCTAGTGATGGAAAACTTCAGATGCTTAATTAAAGCCAGGATTTTATGTCATTCTAGATATTGAGTGAAATAGGGATATTAGCCCAGATTTCTATCATCTTTATATGATGAACATGTATATCAATTTGCAGAGTTGGTGAGAACATGTCTATACTGGTGCAATGTTCAGCCATCTGTGTAATATTGCCTTAAAGTCTCAGTCTGTTGCTGCCAGTGATTCTGTCTTCTACATTAACTTCCTCCATCACCTCTGCAATGCCTTTATCTGTTGCTAAAGACTATTGGCTGAAAAGAATGGGAAAAAAGATAATCACATTTGGAATTTGCTAGCCATATCTTAATGAATTTATAGGAAGTATTTTTGTATTGTAAATTTACAGATAAGCAAATCAGATTCATCCAAAGAAAGCAGAAGGTTAGGACTCCTGGGACTGTTCTCACTTTTTTTTTTTTTTTGTGATGGCCCTTATCTTTTGTCTTATACAAATCTTTTTCCCTTTAGAATTAGGATGATAATAACAGTTTTTGCTCTTAGACTCTGTAAAACTGGTAAAAAAATAGATTGCTTAACAGGTCTTTGAATAGACTAAAAAAATATTTTTGCTTTACTAGAAAGATCTATTATTAGTGATACTGGAATTCTGTTTCTGATGACTTTCCTATTGCTTATGTGTTCGGTGCAATGTCTTTCCGAAAACTTCTTTGTTAACTACCTCATCCTAGTCATACTAATTTATTTTGTGTTGAGATTCAAATGTTTACTGGTAAAATAGGTTTTGTAATTTACAACAGAGTCCTTTTTTGTAAATCTTAACAGAAGTAAATTCCTTTGGTTCAACAACTATTAAATGTGGATAACTTGCTTAGGCTGAAACCCAGTGTATACACATTCACAGTCTCTGATTGTGTAGAATATCTGTGAGTGTATGATGAAGAAAGAGGTAGCTTTTAAGTCAGAGCCCTCTGTTAGCCCTACAGGTTCACAGCTTCTGCCGGCTTCTCTTTGTGTGCTAGCTCTAATTCCAACCATCACAACTGTATTGTTAATAAATATTTTTTTATACTCCTGAAGGATTGAAAGTCTTCTATTTAAAAGCTGTGATTCCTCAAGGAAAAAGAAGAACATTTTTATAGTAAATGCTCTTAAGTAACTGACACTAATTTTATTGGATATTTTCTAGTGTTTGTAAATAAGATGAAATATTACCAAACACCTAGCTGTAATTAATTTACTACTGACAATATGACCATAGTTAACAACAATTGACACTGAAGTATATTAAAGCATAATTTAATTAAAGAAAAGATTGGCATTCATTATTACTTGTTACTAGAACCTTCAGAGCAAGTAAAAAAATTATGTAATTAATTAGAGGTAACAACTGAAGAAAACTTGAACTTAGTTATTAGTTCTTAGTTGAATTAACTGTTTTATGTAGGAGTCTTCAGTGTAGTTCTTTGGTCCATATGCAGCACCAAAGAGAAGGGTCTATGCACCAAAGGAAGCTAGATCCTTGAGTATATTGGCCTGAGCGATTAGGAGCATTAAGGATCTTTAATTTATGAAAATCTTCCAGTAGGTGCCTAAATAAGAATATGTAACCATTTGGTTTATATTTTTTACTGTTCTATCTGAAATTGGCTTGGATGCCAGACCTGCAAAGTATTTCTGCTACTGACTATATCTGTGAACTGTTGCATGCTATCAGCTACCACTGGCACCTGTGAGAGGCAAGAACATTCAGCAGGAGGTCTTCTGCACTCTGCAAGATTAGATGACAGAAAGGGAGATACAGGAATATTATAATTAATAATCCTGCTGAAGATTCAAGAGTTTGTAAACTTTTAACAACAGAAATTTGGTCAGTCTTATCGAAGAACAAATGCAATGTTACTTCTGCCTTTTTACCCTAAGTCCAGAATTTAAAGAATTCACCTGGGAATTGCAAAATTAGATCCCTCTCCTTCCTGATTTATAGTTAGGATCTGGAATCAAATCTGCATGTGTCTTTGACATTAAATTCACTGACCAAGTCTCAAACCTTAATATGTTTTACTTGTAGTTCATTATAAGGTGGTTCTTAATTGCTTCTACTTTTATTTGTTGTGGTGTAAAACAGAATTACAGGATCAGAATTACAGAATCACACAGACTCACAGAAAGGATGAGGTTTGAACGGACCTCTGGAGGTCATCTAGTCCAACCCCCTGTTCAAGCAGGGTCACCTAAAGCAAGTTACCCAGGACCATGTCTAGATGGCTTTTGGATATCTCCAAGGATGGAGCTTCCACATTGCTGGGCAACCTGTTCCAGTGCTAAGTCACCTTCACGTAAAAAAGTGTTTCCTGATGTTCAAATAGAACCTCCCTTTGTGTCCATAGCCTCTTCTCCTGTCAGTATACACCACTAAAAAGGGCCTGGCTTCATCTTCTTTACACCCTCCCTTCAGGTATTTATACACATTGATAAGATTCCCCCAGCCTTCTCTTCTCTAGACGGAAGAGTCCCAGCTCTCTCAGCCTCTCCTAATCTAAGAGATGCTCCAGTCTCTTAATCATCTTAGTGGCCTTTCACTGGACTCTGTCTAGTAGCTCCATGTCCAGGTGTGGCCTCACCAGTGCTGAGTAGAGGGGAAGAATCACCTTCCTCAACCTTCTGACAACATTCCTTTTAATGCAGCCCAGGATACCATTAGCCCTGTCTGCCCCAAGGGCACATTGCTGGCTAATGTTCAACTTGGTGTCCACCAGGAGCCCCAGGTCCTTTTCTGCATAGCTGCTTTCCAGGTGGCTGGCCCCCTGCATGCACTAGTGCATTGGGTTATTCCTCTTGAGATGCAGGACTTTGCATTTCTCCTTCTTGAAACTCATGAGGTACCTATCAGACCATTTCTCTAGTCTCTCGAGGTTGCTCTAGATGGCAGCATGACCCTCTGGTGTATAAGCCATTCCTCCCAGTTTTGTGTCATCTACAAACTTGCTGAGGGTACACTCTACCCCGTCATTAATGAAGATGTTGAACAGGATTAGACCCAGTATTGATCCCTGGGGTACACTGCTCCTTATTGGCCTCCAACTAGACTTCATGCTACTGATCATAACCCTCTGGGCCCAGTCATTTAGTCAGTTTTCAGTCCACCTCATTGTCTGCTCATACAGCCCATACTTTTTCAGCTTCTCTATGGGGATCTATGGGAGACAGCATCAAAAACCTTATTGAAGTCAAGGTAGACAATATCCACTGCTCTCCCTTTGCCTACCAGTTGACTGGAACTGTAACAATCCAACAGATTGGATCTGTACAAATGAAAAACTTCTATGGGCTCAAAATCAATTTAGAATGGCCTTTTAAATTTCTTGGAGTTTAAAAATGAGAAAAATATGTAGTTATTTAATCAATGTATAACGCTACACCTTTTCACTAATGTTGCCCTTTGTTGGCTACTACAAATATCTTTACATTTTCAGTACATATTCATTTCTGAAATGAGAAAGCTAGCCTCCATATTTGATAAAATATTTACTTCAATAATAGAAAGAAGTTTCCTGTGAATTAAAGAATATGTTACTTTTTAATAAAATCAGATCAAAGAAAAGTAGTAAAGTCAAATATTAAAAAGGAAAACATCACAAAATAATGTTTTTTGTTTTAAAAGACAATCTTCAGGGTTATCAGACAACTTTGTTCAACTTACCAGCTCTTCAGTTCTGAGTCTACAAGCACAGGAAACACAACAGCAGGAAATTTTGTTTAATGGTATACTTCTAATTTTGATTTATATAGACATTAGTATGCACTAAGGAACATACATCCAAGGGTTCCTAAACTTCAAAGTTCACAAATCTAAGTCTAATTTCCACTTCAGAGGAGGCACATGAAGGACTTCAGTCAATATTGTGGGGTTCATTGTGTTTCTGTGTTCAGTATTTGATAGCCTTTTCTAGTAATTCAGTCACATATCTCATTTGCATGAAGTTTCTTTTAAATCTCAGAATTGAGATATGACAATCAGTATTCACTTTGATTAACATGTTTAAGATTTTTCTTGACCTTAAATGAAGACACTGCTTCAAAATGTAATCAGATCTTTAAACTGGGTGGAGATTGAGGCGGAAAAATGCTATACAGAAATCAGAGCACGGTATGTACAGGCTCTGGGCCAAAATACTTTGCTATTTCCCAACATATTCTCTTATAGAACTGGTGTTCATAGTTTTCATTCAAATGAAATAGAAGAGGTATTTTGATACTCTTTTTACCTCTCTTTTGGAGAATTCATAGTATATCTTGATTGGCCTGAATTTAATGAAACACATGCTGTTCCAAAAACAATGATTTGGAAAATTAATTTTTATTTTGGTAATAGTTTAGGTCTAAAAATGTGAGTACATGTTTAACTGACACATGATTTTGTATCTCAGTTTTTGAGTTCAAGTAATCTTCATTGTTTTTTGGGCTAGCGTGACAGTAGGAGGTCCACATATATATTAAAAAAAAAGTGCAAAATTTGTTTTAACACAAGTTACTGTATTAAGGTGGCTGTGATGGGCAGATTACTGTAAAGATATCACCTTTCAAGGTTTGTCATTTGCTTCATAAAGCATATGCATTCCACATGCAATTAAAGGATGGACATGATGAGCCAAACTTGATACTAAATATCAAGTACGGTATTAAAATAGATTTAATTTCCTTGCAATGAGGTTTCAAGAAGGAATAGGAAAGGTTAAGCATATCCTAACTATCCTAATGAGACCCTACTCTGATAAAGAAGTACCAGATTAAAAAGAAAATAAAAATAGAAAGTGGAATGTAGGCAACGGAATCTAAGGTGTAATTCAGTGCTGTTTTTCAAATTTAGAATTCTACAGGAGTCTAATGTTCTCTTTTAGCAAGAAACAAGAATCATATCAGTCCTGAGATGACATTTCTCAGCTGAGCAGTTTTATTTCGAATTCAGGCCAAAGTTTGATCAGAAAAGTAGGTATTATTTTACTTGCGTGAACGTGGAGGGCTTCAGCTGATGGGTGCTTTGGGAGCACGCACAAGATGTAATGAATACAATTAGAACACAAGTAGAAGACAAGAAAAAGGAAATAATACTACAGGTGCTTCCCCAACAAAAACAGCCTAAAGCTAGCGTTCTAGGGGAGGATGATATTTTCTAGGGAGGCTCTGAACCCATGAAGTGGAAGAAATTGAATGGAGATCTACCACATGTTGGACGATACCTCTTGCCATTGAACTAATGAAGAAATGGCATGTGTGGGGAAATCAGGGATACATGGGAAAGAGAAGCTTCCTCTACAGTTGGATAGGAGTAAATTCTTCTGTTCCTAAAAAAAAATTCGTAGCTGCTTAGCTTCATCAACGAATTCTGGGCAGCAAGTCAGCAGAGGGAAAAATATCATACAATGCATGTTATGTACATGAGGCCAACATATCTCTTTCAAGTGTTTTCCTAGCAGCTAGGCTAGACAGTTCCATACTCAACAGAAAGGTGTTGATAAATCCTGTCTGACCAGATAACTTGACTCATAAATTGTATACAGACCCTAAGCACTTAATGTAGGGTCATGGATTCTGCAACAGTGTCCAAATACTCAAGGTTTACATTTTTTCAAGCTCACTTTGTAATGCTTAGCGGTCTTTCAGGTGTGCGTCAAAATGTCTGTATACTTTGATGACCAACTGTATCCTAAATCTACACAACTCTAGTTCTGTTCCTCTAAGAACCAGCAACACCACATCATATACAAAATTACACTTCTGAGTCTATCCAATTTTTGAGAAAAAAAGCATATTTGGCAAGCATATGGCTTGCTGTGAATAATTTGAGTATAGTTGTCTCGTTATTGTAAATTTCCCATGTGAACAACAGCTATGGCTATCAGCACAGGTTGAAAAGCAGTTAAAAATCCTTGCAAATCAAGTTAGAAGTCTAAGTAGTTTAACTGAGGAGGAATAACGAAAGCTGATAGGTCAAAGTCCTATTCAATCCATTAAGTTTTTTTTATAGTAGATTTATAGCATTGCATAAAAACTCTTGGGGCAGTGTGGCGGTGTGCTCCCCCTGGCCTGCGTAAGCAATGACCACCAGTGGGGGTCATGATGGCTGCATCCAGCTTATGCTGGACTTTGGGGACGGATGGCAACATAGTAGCCAAGGGCTGTCTGGAGCAGTGACCGAGACCTCTTGCTGGTATGCAAATATGACTATAAGTCAATCATCTTACTCTATAAATAGTGGACAGCCCAGGGCCTGTTGAGCTGTCCTGCACGGCAGCAGGGTGCACGATGGGATCTCCCCTTGAGTAGGGACGCCTCTCAAGGTTATTCCTCGAGGTTGAAAGATTCCTTGCCGCTACAGATCCTTGGTAAGTGACTAATAGCATGCTAAACTTTGAAGTCTTAGCTAAGTGATATAAAGGATTGATTGCACATATATAGTCCTTTAGACATAAACCGTTGACTAAGTCTGGGACTAGGATTGGATCCAGCCGTACCTAGACTCCTCTCTGAGAAGGAGTTTAGAAAGCAAGGGGGTCCTTTCTGAACCTCATGACTCAACAGGAGGGTCTCCCTGACAGTTTTGTCTGACCCTGTCCTCTATGCAGTAAATAGTCAAGTGTACCTTGCCATCGGATCTTGTTAAACCACTGTTGCATTTACCATTGAACTTTGTTAACTCACTGTTTTATATCAATAAAGTGTATTGTTGCTTCTCTCTCATGAGTGAAGTGCAGCCTCACTCCATCCACGACAGGCAGTATTCTGTTCTCTTCATTAATCAGAAGTATACCTGGCTCCCACTGTTTGTTCATTGTGTAGCTGTTCAACTATTTCCTGCAGGATTTAATAATCTTGGTAACATAAGTATTAAAATGTGTATCTTTTTGTTCATCATGTTCCCATGAATTTGGTAATGCTCTTGTTTTTATGGTATGCTATGACTAATTCAAAATTAATATAAGCTAGAACATGCAAAATTTCGCATGTATTCTAAGAAAATGGGGGACGGGACAAAAAAGTATTTACCAGAATTATTGATTTAATTAATGATGAATGTTTGATTGTTTGTTTGGTAGACCTATGTTTTGATCAGTACTTATTGCAAAAGGACTTGCTGTGAGACCATAAATGTAATTCTGAATTGCTGTCTAAATACCTAGTTTCCCTGAAATAAATAAAGGAAGCTGAAAAATTAATAATTAATTATCAGACTGTGCACGGTGCTCGGCACTTATTACAGACAACAGGAGTTAGAATGCTCTGTAGCTTAAAGTCTGAGGTCCCAACAGAACTGGCAACAGTTTCTTAATCAAAGCAATGGGTAGCATGTAATGAAAGCTGTAACTTTGCAAAACAGTTTCAAGTTACATCATAAGGAATAGACAGTCCTCTAAAGTTCATTTGCACTCATTCTTGACATAACATTACTAACCGAACTAAAATTTCAATATGTAATTAATATGTTCAAGACCATGAATAGTACATACTTACTGCTTCTTCTAAATTCTCTAATCTTTAGATTTTTCCAGATTATTTTCCCTGAAGTTAAGCTTTTTAAGTGCTTTACCTCTTCTTAAACAGTTTGATTAAGCAATATTTGCAACTCTGAGTAGAGACACGTTTATTTTGTGCTGTGTTAAAATTAAAATTGTTTGATATCCTGCTAAAAGCACATATTTTGTAGGCTGAATAGGGCTATCTTTTTAAACCTAACTCTGTGTCCACTGTGTCTGAATTTGAGAGTAGTTTGGTTTCAATGATTCTGTATATTTAACATTAAACATATCTAAATTTTTCTTTTAGGTTACCACATCAGTGAACACAAACATTCAGTTGAGTTGGGGATAAATAATACTTCTTTTATAGAATTCTTTGATGAGCGATACAATAAAGAGGTGAGTTTCACTCTTCCTGTTTTACAACTATGGAAATCAGGGTAGAGAAAAATGAAATTATTTATCCAAAGTCACACAGAGTTAGGATTAGAGAGCAGGTCATCCTAGCCCTAGCCTATTGCTGTACACAGTGGCCAAGACACCATTTATAATTACTGCCCCAAATAATGACTTTTGTTTAAAGTACAACTATCCACATTTATTGGAGACTTCTCTATTACATTGCATTAGTCTTAGCTTATGTTTCTCAATGACTGTTTTAAAGTTCCATTTCATGAGATCTCTACTTCAATTCAGTTACTTAACGCAGTGCAAGCTCCTGTTATTGTATCTTCTGTGAAGAACTAGTCCAATAGTCAGACTGCACTGAATAGGCACGTGGTATGCAGATGTGAACTGGAAGGGGCAACATTTCAGTTAAGTCTACTGGGATGTAGCCATGCAACTCCTATTAACATTAATGAGAATCAAGCAGCTAAATCTCAGTGTGTCGTGCTGAAAATGCTCCCTGACGTGTTTGAAGGAATACCATTTTCATATCAAGTACTTGCAAATGTACTGGTGCTGCTCCATAAAACCTAACATCCTAGAAAAGGATTCCCAGATCTTTCATACTCTATAGCAAAGATGATCTCCGGGAATTGTTGATTGAATCACTCCGCAGGATGCTGTACATCATTTTTATTGATAAGGAAGTTGTCATCTGTGTAGCCTCAATATAAAGTTGAATGGGCTTGGCTTGCTTTAAAGCATTATGTTTTTGATTAACCATCAAATTGTCAGCTAAATATTGGTTCAATTCAGGCTCTGAAATAATTTTTTTCTCCTGGCTCTATCTGTAAACTTGAAAGGCAGAGCCACAGGTCTGTATGGATTCTGGCCAAGTTGCCAGTTGTTCAGATGTTCCATCATAAAAGTTTAGCTAGTTCTGTTGAAGGCAGCAATGGCAGATTTACTGTTTTTTAGTTCAGTAGTGATTTGTAGGTAACTATACAAATACTATATTTGTAGGTAGTGGAGAGAATGAGTCTAATTTAGGGTAGCCTGCTTGACTGGGAGAAAAAGTTTATTAAGGATGTTTCAATTCATAACTGATCTCCTATCCTCCATTACATACTTTTCAAACATATTTGCATGGCATGAAGTATCTACATAGTGTATTGTATGAGACAACAAGTAGTTAATAACTATATTTACCATGCTTTTAGTCTATATTCCATGAGAGACAATTCTGGGAAAGGAATATTTACACACTCATTATAGGACATGAAGTAAAATTGCATAATGCATATATTTCTAACCAATTACACATCAGATAAAATTTTTTGGAAAGTATACAAGACTACAAAATGTCCTCCATCCCCCACTAAAAAGTAACTCTACAGGGTAGATAATTACTAAAACATCTACATTGTAGCTCAGGGCAAGGAATGTTTATGATTTTCTGTAGTTCTGCTGTCAATCTCCGCCTTCTGCTCTTGCACTTTGCAGTATTCAGAGTATTACCCTCAGTGTATAGCCAATTCTTTACCCTCTATTTGATTGGCCTATATCATTATCATGAAGTTTTAATATTGAAAATTAAAAGTAATTCAGAACAAATAATTTGATGAATTTCACCTTTCTCTCTTTGAGAGTGATTCATTTCTCAAATTTATTCATTATTCAGAGTGATTCAGTAATTCCTTTAGCAAATAATTCTTGGTGTGTCATTTTAATTGTGAATTATGAATATTACAATCAGTTTGTGCTCTAACTTCTGTGCAGTGACACGTGTATTTGACTAAATTAAGCAATTCAGTTTGAATTTCCAACTGTGTGTGATTATAATAGGTGTTAGCAATGTATGCCAGGCAATCAAAATCCACATATCATGTGACTCATGGTAACTAACCAACCCAGCATGGAGGCAAACTACAAATTTGATAATCAGATGTTCAGTTTAAAATTTACTTTCAGCAAATACTCAAGCAATCAAGCCAAAAGTATACCCAGTGAACTCTGAACAATTGAGTGCTTTCAGAAAGTGATCATAAAAAGATAAACTGAATTTAAAGAACAAATAGTCAAGGATACTTCCTTCAGCTGGTTTTGGGGTTTGAGTTGCTGACTGCCTTGCCAATATAATTTTTTTTCCTACAGAAATAAGGAATTTAGTGAAGCATCAGAAATTAAGGAAAGAAATAACTGAACATCAGTAAGGGCATCACTGTTCCTGGGATGAGTAGGGGGACATTCATTCTTATGTAAATATCCAATTTTTACCCTTTCAAAAATCTTAAATCATGCGAAGGATGAATTGAGATGACTTATACGACCTCCATATTCAGATCCTTATTTTTTAATGTGACTGCATTCAATCAAAATGATTGAACAGTGTGTTGATATACAGAATTGTACAGAATTAAACTATTTGTAATAGCCATTCTGGCTATTATATTAAATCCCGATCATGGGCTTCCTGGACCAAATCCCAAAATTGTTTTCAGAAGTACTGAATTTTTTTTCTGCAACTTTAATATCCACTTGATTTGTGTGTCAGATACAGAATACCTATTCATATTACACTCAAAAATATTTGACTCTAGCAAGTTGATTAATACTGCAATATTAATGCAGCATGTCATTGGTCTTACCGGCATTTCATCAGTGATCTATCAGACAACAGATCCCTCTTGTCTGGGTATAACTCCAACAGAGCAAATACCTTGGAAGATGTGCTCAAATAAAGCTAGCTTTTGATGTGTTTATTTCCATGACATTCTCTGACTTTACTATACTCCTTTTTTCTTATGTACTGTTTCATCAAATGGTATTAGTCATAAAAAGAACTACATGAATTTTAAGTTCTATTTCAGAACAAAGTTAGTTCCCAAGAAAAGAAAGAATTATCCACTGTAAGTAATAAAATAAATAAATACCAAAACAAAACCAAAAAAAGCCGCGTGACTTAAACAAGCATCTGAATTTATCACAAATGTGTAGGAAAGATTCAATTTTCCCAACTTATATCTACAATACTGCAAAATTTGGGGCAAAAAAACCCCGTATCTTTTGTAGGTGGTGACAGATCTGTCCTATCTTTCATTTATTTGTTTAGATTTGCTAGCTACTTTGACATCACAGAGCAAAGAGGCTAGAGCCTAGCCTTCATCCAGTTAGTGTGAGTGATAAAGTGAATCAATAAAAGCACAAATAAGCACTTGATTATTATATTTTTAATGGTCTGTTTATTGTTAGGTGTCTGCAAATCAAGGACACATGATGCTATGTCAATTCAAGGTATAAACTGTTGCATAAAGCCTGTGACATTTTATCTGATATTTCCAATTATAGGAAACTGCTTTCAACAGCTTTTACATTTGCAACTATTTAATCATTTGTATAAATTTATTTTATCAAAGTTTGACCAAAATATTAATTTCTCAGGATAAGCTTGATGAGAGAATTTTTTTTGTGTGCATGTTAAATCCTTGCAATCGTTTTGCTAAAAGACACTGCTGCCATCATACTATGAATTAAGGATTTGAAACTTGGCATTAAGGGACTGAATAAAAATTAAGTGCCTTTACCAAGGGTGCATGTTTTGCTGTTCATCTCTTTTGCCAAATTACGTTACTTAGTAGAGTTTCTGGACTCTACTGCTTTGAAGCTGTAAAACTAAGAAATAGATCTCTGTACAACTCCAAGCAAGGACTGACATTTCCTGGCTGCTTTGGAGTCAAGTAAAAGTTCAAAAGATATACTGAAAACAGGGAAGCAGTTTCTGCTGTTCACTACACGTGCTGTTGCAGGTAGTATAGAGGAATATGTACTGGCTAGGCTGGAGTGCGCAGGAACTGGTTTCACACTACAGAGTGAGTGAACTAGATACCTTCTGAGGAAAACAGTTTGTGGTTATATAAGTAAAGACTGTTTTGCGATACATATGCTCAAGAGAAGGAGGAACATAATGGAAGATAAATTTAGTCTCAGCAGGGCAGGTCAAAAAGGAGTTGAGGAGTGACTTGCTAAAGTTTCAAAAACTAACAATATTTACAAAAACTGAATGCTGGCCTGAGTGGTGAATAGATCTCAGTGTGTCATGCAAAGCTCGTCCAAGAACAGTAAGGCCGTTCCAGAAAAGTTAGATGAATCATGTGACTTGGTAGTCACTCAAGGGAGATAAAGGGCATTTCTACTACTGATGAAAGATATGCCTAAGGATTTTTTCCCAAAATCATGTGTCAGTACAAGAAACTGCTAAATTTAATAAAAAATATTTTTTCATTTGTCTTGTCATTCACATTATTGAAAAAAAAAGAATAGGACTTTTAGGAGAAGATGTGACAGAAACCTGTAAAATCATGAACTGCATGCTGAGAGCAAATAGAGAACAATTATTTGCTATTTTTCAGACTGCTGGAACTAGGGCACTAAGTAATATGACCAGGTAGCTGGTTTAGACAGAACAAACACCTTTTCCTACAGTACATAATTGAATTGCAGACTCAGTGGAATTACAGAATGCAAGTCCACTTGAGTAATAAAAAGTCTTTGCAGTAGTCTTCACATACGTGTTATAGGAGTTCTAGCTTTAGGACTTTTGTAATATAGGAATGTATAGGAATGACAGTTTTAAAAAACCTTCAATGTATGAAATACAAAACAGGAGACAGTGGTCCAGGCAAATCTACGAGAGATATGATCTTAATAACTTAACACTTCTCATTACTTATGGACTATTCAGTTGGTGGTAGAAATAAATTGTATAATTCTATTTCCCCTTTTTATGTAGTCCCTTTGTAAGTGGATATTTTTCACTGACCTGAAAAATTTGTAATAATAATATGTTTTCAAACTATAAATATTGATTGAGCAACAGTATGAATGTTTGTACTTTGGATATTTGAGAAGCTTCTCAAACATGGAATGAACATTAACATCCTGAAAAAATAAGTTCTTCTGATTATTCCCCTAAGGGTAGTTTATGCAGGATTTTAATCTCTTTTATTAAATGATGTGTTTTTCTAGGATAATTATTTGCTTTTGAGTTGATCTGGAAAACATTGAAGTTCTGACATCAATCTTAGTCACAGTGAACAATACATGTGTGCACAAATTACAGCTCAGTAGGAATGGAGTTAGACCACCTACAAAGTAGCTTACTGTGCAATAGTAGCAAGTAATTAGTACCAAAGTCTCCTTTACAATCCATAAATATATCCAGGAATCTCAAAATATCCGGGTGCCCATTATCTAATGTTTAGTGCAAACCACAGAGGCACCAGTTGCCCAGAGCAAATTATAATCCTAACTGAGCCATAGACTCTGCAAGCTTTGACAAGATGTTTGACCTCCCTGTTCCTCAGCCAACCCAGCTGTGAAATTGATAAAAGCAATTGTGTAAAACCAGACCCCACTGGAAAACAGATCTGCTACTGGCTTGGACAACAAATATGGACGAATAAATGGCAAACACATCAGGGTCATCACATTCTGTTATGCTTTATACTTAAATAACAGAGGCTAAATCTGAATAGTTGATTCATCACATATTCCTAGGTAAAGCAGATTAAAAAATAGGAGATAACACTGAAATGTAATGATCTTCCACCCAGGAGATGTAGTACAATTTCAGTATTTGTTAACATAGGATACAGAATAGTTTTAGAATCATAGAATCATAGAATCATTGAGGTTGGAAAAGACCTCTAAGATCATCGAGTCCAACCGTCAACCCAACACCACCATGCCCACTAAACCATGGCCCTAAGCGCCTCATCTACACGTCTTTTAAATACCTCCAGGGATGGGGACTCCACCACTTCCCTGGGCAGCCTGTTCCAATGTTTCACCACTCTTTCAGTAAAGAAATTTTTCCTTACATCCAATCTAAACCTCCCCTGGCGCAACTTGAGGCCATTTCCTCTCGTCCTATCGCTTGTTACTTCAGAGAAAAGACCAACACCCACCTTGCTACAACCTCCTTTCAGGTAGTTGTAGAGCGCGATGAGGTCTCCCCTCAGCCTCCTTTTCTCCAGGCTAAACAACCCCAGCTCCCTCAGCCCCTCCTCATCAGACTTGTTCTCCAGACCCCTCACCAGCCTCGTTGCCCTTCTCTGGACACGCTCCAGCACCTCAACGTCCTTCTTGTAGTGAGGGGCCCAAAACTGAACACAGTATTCGAGGTGCGGCCTCACCAGTGCCGAGTACAGGGGCACGATCACTTCCCTCCTCCTGCTGGCCACACTATTTCTGATACAGGCCAGGATGCCATTGGCCTTCTTGGCCGCCTGGGCACACTGCCGGCTCATGGTCAGCCGGCTGTTGACCAACACCCCAGGTCCTTTTCCGACAGGCAGCTTTCCAGCCACTCTTCCCCAAGCCTGTAGCGCTGCATGGGGTTGTTGTGGCCAAAGTGCAGGACCCGGCACTTGGCCTTGTTGAACCTCATACAGTTGGCTTTGTCCCATCGATCCAGCCTGTCCAGGTCCCTCTGCAGAGCCTTCCTACCCTTGAGCAGATCAACACTCCCGCCCAGCTTGGTGTCATCTGCAAACTTCCTGAGGGTGCACTCCATCCCCTCATCCAGATCATTGATAAAGATATTAAACAAGACCGGCCCCAGTACTGAGCCCTGGGGAACACCGCTCGTGACCGGCCGCCAATTTTTGTGTAAGTCAGCTGGATTTCTGCTGCTCACAGTTATCCTACTGTGAGGGATACTGATAGTTTTACAACTGTGCACTCTTAAAAGAAAAACAATAGTGACAGTTTTTTCTAAGTTGTAAATATTAACTAATATTAAAAAAGAAAGTATTCTAAAATATAAGTTAAAGCTTTTTTAACTTGCATATTTCTCTCAACTTGAACAATGAGAATTTCTTGACAACCATTCAGGTCTAATGGATTTTCTTTTATTATTTGGAGACTCTAAATTCAGATCTCATATGAGAGATTAGTACACTGCTACTCACTGACTTAAACATCCATGTTTTGGATGCTTATTACTACATCTGGCATATGTATTTATGTAATGTGACAATTTAATCTGAAGGAACACTTTTCCAGCTGCATTCTAGAATATATAGTAGCCATATAATTTAAATGAGCCATGTGATTGTACTAAAGAGTTTAATCATTTATTAAAGCTAGATTAAAAACAATGTGTCGTGTGCAGTCAGTGATAACTATTTTAATTTTCAGTATTGTTTAGAAATTCTGCATCTATTGAGGATACATTACTTGATGTCTTTTTATTGACCGAGGAATAGAAGAACACAGCAGACACTAGTATCGTTTGATTCACTTGCTATTACTGCTGCTTTGTGACTGGGTGATGAAAGGCTTTTTATAAATATGACTAGTAAAAAATAACTGACATTTATGCTGTAGGTAGGAAATGTGTCATTCAATGTTATCTATAATAGGAAACTATAAATTCCACAAAGTATTTGAGCAAAGTCTACATGGTAGATAATGGTATTACACAGTGTCTCTACTTGTGCCTTTTGTTCATTCAAGACATCTTCATTTTTGCCTCCTCAAGAGATTATAGTATTTCCATGCTATATTCTAATGTGTCACTCAAAGATTTGACTCTCAAAAGCAAATTTTTCCTTGCAGACACTTCTAAAAAACTAATTACTAGTGCAATCTTTGTAATAATCTGAATTGCTGCTGCTGTAGAAGGAAACTTTTAAAACAACAGTACTGTTTTACTTACTGTTGTCTGCTAATGTCACCATTTCATCATTAAAACTTTTTATAGGATCAAAATACAGTCAAATATATCTTTTATATTTCAACAGTAAGAAAAAATCTTACATGGTATATACATTGCGATGCTATGCAGGCATATCTGAGTTTAGAAATAGTAATTATTAATCTGCCTGGCCAAAATAGTTAAAGGGACTGCAAGGGACTGTCTCAAATCACCCACGTTAACCAGAGTTTTAGAATGAATTAAGTAGCTTTCTTCAGCTGTGGTGCTAAGTAATTTTTATAGACTGCTATACAGACCAAACCTAGTACATCCAAGAAGTGTGTCATTATGTTGAGAACAAAAGCCATCAGCACTTCCTTTTGCTCTATTATGTAACTTTGAACATACTGCTGTTGATTTTAGTCCAGAAGTCCGCATTGTTCTGTGCACTGAAATGAAATCAAATGAAAAATGAATTGTCAGAGATATTTTCCACAGTTATTAGATTTTCCATTTGTGCTTCTCAAAGAAGTAGTTGGGTAGAGGGAGGTAGCCTTTAATTCCACTTTGTATCCAAAACAGAAGGAACCCTTCCCAAAGCCCAGGAGTAATGTTAACTTATATTCTAAATAATTAGGTTTTTCTCTTTCATAGCTTCAGCAAATGACTGGAAAGCTAATGACAGTTTAAAGCTTAAAGTTGACAAAACACTGTAGAAAAGGAGCATTTTTTCTTCCTGTCCTATACATGGGATTTTAGATTTCTGTTAATGTACAGAAAAGCTTTATACTACAGTTTTTTGCTAAGCTTTTTCTAATGCCAGGAGAATTACCATTAAATGTACTCTTTTTGATGGGTAATGCTTAAGTCTCCAGACATAATTTTTAAACAGGACCTTTCAATGCCTAAGCTGACACAGTTGCCAAATATCCCTTCCTCACAAACTGCTGTTCTTTGGTCAGTATATCAGGAAATAGGGGTTTCTGTTCCATTTAAACAGCTTGTGCATAGTTTGTTGTAAGGGTGCTGTACAAGATGGAGGAACAAAATTTGGCAATAAAGCATTCCAGTCTAAAGAATATTGTTGGTGGTTTTTTGTATAAAGATGGCTCAACCCCAAAATCTTTGGCTCAGCTGCTACAGTAACTGGAAGAAGTTCTGGTACATATCTGAATTTGAGTCTGAATTTTTAGCTCAAACTCACATCTCCTGCAGTGCCTACCTAAATAAGAATAATAACAAGTAATTTGTTGTTCAAATAACAGACATTTTCCTCTCTTCACTTCATTGATTTAGTATATCAAAATGACTTCAGTCATTATGCCCTGATGCGCATGTTAGTCCAGTTATTTGCTAAATATGTAATATATTGGTCTGAAAGGAACTGAAAGGCTGGGCAGCACTTCTGCGTGGTGTGAGCCTTGGGGAGGCAAACCCTCTCAGGTAAAATGCTTACGAAAGTAGCAACAGATCTATCATTATTGCCAGAACATAGTGTTCGATTCATACTATTGTGTGAAGGGTACTTATGAGTTTAGATGGTACAAGCTCGTGCACTGCTCTTGCACAGTATCAAATTATTTTCACACAGTAGCTCTCATAATTTCAATAAATGTCTTCATCATTTTTCAGATCCTTCTATTTGTAGAATCCAGCAAAGATTAAAGAATATGGTTTCATTAAAGGCATTGCAAAAATCCATGTTACCTTCAAGTCTGATAAGTAAGAATAGACTTTGTAAATTTACACCCTGCTTTTTTGCATTATTTCATCACATACATTTCTAATACATTTGCATAATTTAATGTCTTTCTCTCCATTCAGAAAAGAAAGCCTTCCATGGGATTTATGAGGAATGCTAGAGGGGGTGTCTTTACATGTCAGAAAGGAATTGTGCTTAAGTGTTAGAATAGCACTCTCATAGGTAGGTACACTCTTTGTGTACTCGCCAGTGAATCAGGATGCTGTTTATTGCCTTGAATGCTTACTTCTGGTTTCAAGCTTCACTTGCACTGGTATGCAGCTGGCATAGTCAACATGCTGACACTTTAAAGCTTGACTTAACTGCTTGAACTTTATGGAGAAAACTTTGAGTTTCTTGTCATTTTCTTTTCTTGAAGTTTTCCTTGAAGGAACAGACTAAATATAACAATACCAAACCTGTTTGTAAAGCTCTCTTTCCAGTCTTGGATAACCCTAGCAAATCTGGCAAGTGTAGAATGCTAACTGTAGTGCTTACCAATTATTTTTAAAATTATGAGGAAAAAAAAGAAGTATAGATTTTTTGGGTTTTATCTCCTTGCCTCATTCAGTTCCTTTGAGACTCATCAGTGCATATATGCGGTTCTTGTTAGTATTATAATGGAGGCTAGGAGTATGCATCACCTGAAGAAGAAACAACTTTCTACGGAACTGTCTGGCTTGAAAATCCTTTTGTTTTACACTTTGCTGCAAGCATGTACACATTTCAGTATGTGCTGTGAGAACTACCTCTCTACCTTTAAGCCCTTTACTTGTCTAAAAAGTAGGAAAAAAAAGAGAGATTTTCACAAAGGTGAATGCTTAGAGAAAGAGTGTGAATCAATATAAGAGCTGGAGCAGGTTTGTTGTAACAGCACGTTTTCCTAGCATTTGGGAGAATGGCTGCGTGTGTGTGAATGAACTTTGGATAACAGGCTTCAAACAAGCAACGACTGACTGACTGCATGGCAATCAAAAGAACATGTTGGAAGCAGTGTACATTTGCCCTGGCTTTTGCCCTGATCTTTGGGTAACTGGTAGCATAGTTCTATGTCTGCAGTGACAAATACTATCTAGCTAATTTGCAAGTACAAAATTCATGTGGTACTAGGTAGCATGATATTGTGCCTGCCAATTCTGCAGGCATACTTTTAGTATGTCTCAGGGTTTTTAATGTACTTTTACCATCATAGTGGGCACAGGTAAATTCAAACAGTAAGAATGAAAATGTTATTTCTCACCATTTCCAATATAATAAATAACAGAATAATCATGTTTATGATTATTTTAACCATTTTAAGTACATGTATGTGCATACACACTTAACTGACATTTTGTTGAATAGCAGGGAGTTGTCATTAATTTGTGTTAACAATAGGAATAATACGTAACTACAAACATTTGAGGCAATAAGGAAAAAAAAACAATGACCAGTTCAAAATAAATTCAAGTTCCAAATATTTGGATTAGATTTGGCTTAATTTACATAAATATTTGGAGGTCACTCACATATGAAAGAACATACTTATTTGTGTGCAAGTATACTCCATGAATCAATATGCAAAGAAAAAAGTGTTCCTGGGGCTAAAATTAAAATTAGCCAGTCAGAAGAATAAACCTTTTGAACCTGGGTAACAGTCAGTTAGGTGAAATAATGCATAATAAATACTCAATTACTCTTCACAGTGAATAGTCCCTGAGATCAGTCAGGAGCTGTGTCAGTTTTAGACTGACATTTGTCTCAATAAAATATTAGTCAATAATGGTAAATATTGAACAAACTGAAAAAAAAAAGTCCAACAGTTTATTCATTTTTGGACAATGTCTGGGAACAAAAAGCTGAATTTGCATTGCAAGTGTTCCATCAGCTGTATGATTGATGAGGAATGGATATTGGAACAGGGAGAGCATTTCTTTTACCCATTTATGAAAATTCCTTTTCGTTTAGAAACCAATTCATTAAAGTAAAATCTAAAAGTTTTATTCTGAATAATTCTGAATGAAGTTATGTTATATTACATAGACAGTTTCATAGATCAATAATTGTTTACAGTGCTTCAAAGAAACTAATTGCTTTTGAAAAGTGTATTTTGTGATGCATCACTGATCTGATCTACTGGCTTTTTTTTTTTTCCCCTCTGGATTTTCCTTACATTGCCTGTATATTTCTAAATTATGGCTGAAGATTTACAACATACTTTTGCCAAAGCCTCATGTACAAAGTAAACTCAGATACTAATCTTCTTGTATATAAAGATGCAGAATCCATGACCTTTTGTTTTTCTTTATTAGCATAATACAACTCTTATTGGATTTGTAATCCACTATAACTGTGCCTTTAGATACTTTCCTACTGAACTGTTACTTCCCATTTGGACTCCAAAAATTTATTGTTTCTTTCTGAGAGAATGCGTTTAGGATACATTTTTTATATAATATAATTTTCTTCTTTCTGGCCATTTCACAAACTTATTAAGAAATATTTGAATTGAACACTGCTCTCCAAACTGCTTAGCATCCTCTGTGGATGTTTTAAGTGCAGGCTTTAACTTTGCTGTTATCCAATGTATTAAAACCATGTTGACTACTACAAAACCAAGGCTAAAGTTTGTGATAGTCCCACTGATTTATCAATCCAGTTTGAGACACATTTACTAATAATGTTTTTTCAGCTCTTGTGTAGTCAGGCAACCTTTTAAAAATCATTTGAGCTAGAGCATATTTTTATTCTTTCTTATGGCAATTCTGTGTCCGATTGTATTACACTGTGATGTTAACAAAGCTGTTAATCAGATCCTTTATTCCTCTGCTCCCATAAGCCAATAACCTCATAAAAAAGGAAATTAGGTAAATACAATTTTAAAGTTCATGTTGACTGATTCTTATCATCTCATTGTCACTAGAAGCTTACAGATTGTTTAGAAATTTGCTACGGTATGTTTGTGTGCATTAAGCGAGTCTGATCATTTTCTGCAAGTCAAAGTTTTCTTTATGCCCTCCTCCAGACCTTTAGATTTCCCACATTCACCACACATTTTGGAAAATAATTGCTATTATTCAAAGCTAAGATATATGGCAATACAGAATTAACCCTGCCGCCTTCTTTCACCCACTTCAAGCTGGGAATAGTCACCAGCAGTTTTCTGCACCCTCCACACCTATACCTTCCATGTAAACTGTAAATATATTGAAAGGTGGAAGATTTTTAGGGAAGCTTGACAGAGCTGCAGTTGTAAAATAAGCAGATTTGGAGGTTGTTTTTCCATTCCGTCTGTGATACAGCGGGATCCATTATGTCTCATTTCAAAAGTGAGGTTTATATGTAATCAGAAATAAACTTCCTTTCATGTTCAAATTTTAAGTAGAGAGCTGAGATACAGCAGTTGTCTGTAGGTCTGGTAAAAATAAATTTACTAACTGCATAGGAGTGATTGTAGGAAAGGGAAAGATACTGCATAAGTTAGCAAATAAGAAATTATTTTGGGGGAGTGTCACTGACAGTGTCTGAATATATCTTTGGTGCAGCACAGGTTACCCGAACCCCAAATTTACTCTGCCAAAGAGAAGTGTTGGACTTAATTTTACAAATTGACTTGGACTCCTTCTCCTGAATAATATGAATTGCTTAAAAATTTAGAATGGGCTATGGGCGCATATTTAGAATGGGCTGGGTCAGTACCCCTAGGATAGCTGGGAGAAATGTTGGATCTGAAAAGCTTTGAGTTCAGAATACCTAGAGGTCTCTGTTTCTTGGTTCCCAGAGATCTCAGCATGACTAAAAATTCCAGAAGAAAAAGTGGTACCACGTGCTATTTGAACTCTGCATTAAAATTGTTTTTTATCAGTGGATTACCTTGCTTTTACTGGAGAAATCCACAGTCATATAGGTATAATGTAGATTTGCAGTTAAGATACTAACAATAAAGCTATAAGGGTAATAATATTTAACTTATATGTAGCAGGTTTCATCCGTACTTCCAAGCATTCAATACCATTATCCCCAAGAAAATGACTTGACAAAGTCCGGTGACCTCACAGTGAGTTAAAAATCCCCAGGAAGAATAACAAAATAATCGGGATCTCAGTTGGGACTACAGTGCAGATCTCCTTGAATCCAGTATTTTCTCCACAGAAACAAACCGTTGTAAGATTATTAAATGTTCCTCCTAACTCCTGTACTTAGTGTTATGATAGAATGGAGAAAGCAGTAATGCTTTAACATGTCTGGAAAAATAGATGTTGATGCAGCCACCAAAAAAGTCTCAGATCTACGTCCTAAAAATCTGTCAGTTTTATTACTTGCTGGCTGTAGCAACTTAAAAAATATAAAAGAGGGCTTGATTTTCTGTTTGCTTTCCTTAGGAAACATAGCTGCAACCAAGAAATATTTTTACATTAACCTCCATTCTCCATCACTTTAAATCATTAGTTGCAGAAATTATTAGCATAGGAAGTGTTTTTGCATACTGTCTGGCACCCTCTACTGTGCATAAATATTCCAAGCATAAATATTATATTATTGCTGATCTGCTATAATTAAAGTACAAAGAGGCAAAAATAATGAAATAAAATATTATATCATTAAGTGAATTAACAGGATGATCTTTTTCTGATAGTATGTGCATGTGTGCCTAATAATAACTATTTCTTAATATCAGTGCCCCCTTTCATTTAGGGTGCTTTTTATATTCCTTTCCAATAAATAAGAGTATGGAACTCTTTCTTGATTTGAGAGATTTATCATTCTGAAGCTCCATTTGTAGCTTTGTGATGTAGCTCTCAGTTTACTCTCTTAGTTTCAAAATACAAAAATAAGATGATGTGGAGAGCTTTGTATACCTCCCTAGTATCCTCTTAGAAGAAAAATATTTTATGGGAAGAAGCCATGAAAAGGCACTAAACACACATGCTACTATAACCACTTTTTCTTGAAGGAAAATCAAGTGGTGTTATTTTATAACATGACTAGAGTACAATGTGATAAAGTGTAGGCATCCCCTATCTGGTTAATATAGCAACGCAAGGAATGACATATATATCTTGGAATATCATAGTACAGTTTTCAAATGGTTGGATGTAGCCAGTAGGTGCATTTTCTACTGAAAGAAGCCTATAGATATATCCATCTGTCAGAGTCCAATACTCTCCGTCCAGCTTCTTTTAGATATTCCATGTGTGGAGGGTGCAATATTTCATATCACATTTACTTATTTGAAGATACATAATGTTACACGGGATTTCTAATTTAGCAGAGTGATACAAAATATACTGAAAACACAATACAATACAAATATAAGTTACACTTAGCGAAATATAGCAATTGCAATACACGGTTCAATCACAATACCAATGTGATTCCCATTACAGGTCTCTAACATGCTCACTGCCACGACGCTGGGGATCCCCAATTGCCAGGAAGGAATACGTGGGTTAAAGCCAGCTCAAGCCCATTGCTCTCTTCAAAATTCTTTTGTTGTTCAGTTTTTATACTCTATGTTTGGTCGAGCCATGTATTCACCACTCCCACCTCCACAAGCTGGTCTGTCTAACTCAGGGAGAAACATTTACACCAACAGCTGATCCACTCAGTTGTGATATAGTCAGTTAATCCACTCAACTGACATAGCTATTTATCTAAAACAAAAGCCAGCCTCCTGTCCCCTCTGTGTTGAGATAAAGTCAGCTTTCTTGGCAACAGCTGTGAACAGTCAGAAACTACATTCTTCTCTGAACTCCATAGACACCCACCCTTGCCCATCTCCACTGAGCCTTCTTCCATTTTAGGGGTTTATTGGTCAGTCACAGCCTCCACAGAATTTTACAGGCACGTCAGCAATGACACATTTTATAAAATTGGTACCACATAGTGATGAACCAGAAGCATTTTAAATTACAAAGTAAATTAATTAATTCTTTGTAATGGTTTAACAAAAGGTGAAATAAAATCAGTGCAAATTAAAACTAATAAATATCAGATTAAATCTGTTCCCTCCTACTTCTATGTAACAATAACATCCTTTGTGATGTGTAGTTTTCAATGTTGTTTTTAATAGGCTTTTGACATGCAGAAAGTCCTATTCTATACAAATGAATTCAATTATATTATTTTCAAGATCTGAAGTTACTTCTTTGCATAGTGCATTCTGACCTACTCACAGCCATGGGATCACATATTGTACAGTGAATTCTCTTGCATGATTTAGAAATACAATGATTTTCAGCTCCATTCTTCTCTACCATCTAGACTGGCCAAGAAAATTAATGGCAAAGCAGGTTTTCATTCCCATGTCAAGCTTGTTAAAAAGATGCCGAGTAGACATTCATAGGTTTTAAGGAGTTTTCAACAAAACTTAGGTGAGATTCACCAGTACGTAGCAATGCTACTAGCAAGCTTTCAAAATTCTTGCTTCCCTGACAGCCTGTGGGTTGTATGACTTAGCCTAGGATAGGAAAGAGTCTAGATGTTCTGAGATCCCTGCCTTCACCAGGATCTTTGGGAGCTCCATGATTGTTGGTCTGTGACAGGTAAGGCTCTGAAACAGAGGCAGAACAGGGAGTCAGAAATGGCTTTTACACTGTGTTCCAGAAAGTTTGAATTTTGTGTATTGTTTGTTGTTCCCCGCTCCACCCTCCGCAATGAGTGGTGAGTATTTATTCCGGAAGCATAGATTATCTTTCTTTTTTGTTCCATATTAGAGAATTCAAAATAGTTGGGTTTTTTGTTTGTTTGTTTGTTTTTATTTAAAATAAGTATGAAAAAACAAAACTGGATTTTTCTAAATTTCATAGAGTGACTTCAAGCCATTTACTTTGTCTTCTTAAATGAGAAATGAATGCTAACAGACCCCTCTCAGGAGGGGTCTTCACTGTGATGTGATCCCTTATGGTCTGTCTTTTACTAGGTTTCTTAACCTCACAAAGCTTATTAGTATTTCAAAGCTCATTCCTTGGGTTTCTTGAGAGGGAGTTGTCTGAAGAGGGTATAGCAATTGTGTGTTACTGTATTATCTACTGTTGGAAAGAACATGCATCACTCTGATAGTTATATGTGGAAAGGCTTTTTTGATTGTTATTGTCTTTTATTGTGTTTCTAAATGTCTAATTTCTGTACAGTACCGTAGCCTGCAACAGGTGTTCTGAAGCAAAACATACAAAATGTGTGTACAGCAATAGTTAATTATTTCATGTCATTATGGAGTCCCAGCAGCAGCATGCAATGAAGTGAGGCAGAGTTTGCATTTTTGTAAAGTTCTTAATCCCCTGAGAGCAATTGATGTTGCAAAGAAATTTGTCAGGACTTCTAGTCCTGACTTTATAGTGACAAAACAAGAGCAAAGAACTAGGAAAAGTATCTAGTTGTAGATTTTCTGTTATGTCTTCTCTGTCAGGCCTGTGATGGCGTCCATCTCTGATTCACTCCCCAAGTCATATCTTTCCCTCTGATACTGTTTATCTGACATAATTACCTCTGCAAAGAAAGATAGTACATATCATACCAAAAGGGGATTATACTGGGCTACACCATATGTCATTAAGCATACTATGGTAAAATAGGTTTTATCTGGTTGCAAGATAAAGGTTGCAGAATTTTCAGTTCTTTTAATATACAGGTGTGATAATTCTGTTCTGCCTAGCATCCACAGAATAGTCCTCAGAAATTCTAATTCTAGCACTAATTAGGTATAATAACATAGGATTTAGCAAGAAATATGGCCTAAATAAAAGCTGAAACAGTTATTTTTTATTTTGACTAGAAGGCTTAGAATTAAGTAATTAAAGAGGCACAAGTAGACTATGGCTACACTGGCAAGTAGATGTTAGTAGTCTCACTTTCTGCCAAAGTCTTCTCCTTCTTTTTTTTCCTCACGTAGATCTGTAACTATTCTATGCTTTAGAATAACCTCACCCAGTTTCCTAGTGATGACACAGTCTCCTCCCTCTTGTTTTACCTTCTCAGAAATAACACCAAATTCTGCCCTGAATGCCAAGGAGACCTAAAGCTGTTGTCTCTATTACTTAATTACTTCACTCTAGCTTGAACAGACAAACAAACAATCAACCTTCCCATAGTAATTTGAAAAATGCTGTATAGGGATGAATAGATAGATAAGTTTGTGGATAGATAAGATGGAGAAAAGAGAGAGAGAATGAGCTGTATCTTGGAAGATATCTGCTTGGGACATCATAGTATTTTAATAATCCTACTCTTTTGTCTGTTGAGATATCTAAGCAGGTATATTTAAAAGTGTTTCTTTTCTGTTTCATGCATCACTTCTGGCTTTCAGTCAGCTAGGGTTTTCCTTTCTGATTACACTAACTGCTTAATTTGTTCACTTCTCAGTCTCTGTTCTCACCTCTTCTTTCATCTTTTCTCTCTTTTGTTCATTCCCCAATGCCTTTTGTTATCTGCTGTGGTTATTTCTCTCTCTCTCTCTTAATCCAGTAGATAATCTGAGGGCATAAAAATTATCTTCCCTTATTTTTTATGCATATTTTTTATTTTACAAATAATTCCTCATCATCTCCTATATGAATAAAGACCTAAAAGTTTTGATAAATAGAAAACATCTCTATTTCCTAGTTGGCTATGTTGCAAACATTAAGTGTTGTCCCATAATGATACAAACAGAATGTTTATCTCTGTCAAGGAGAATTACATGAACTTCAAAAAGAAAACATAATCCTGAACACCTTTCTTGTTTGGATTTCTTATATGTTGTACTGAAATATATTGATCTAGAGATGTACTAAAGGAATGTCTCTACATTTTATTCAGGTGGTGTGCTTGTTTTGGCTGGGGTAGATTTAGTTTTCTTCATAGTAGCTAGCATGGGGCTATGTGTTGGATTTGTGCTGGAAACAGTGTTGATAACACAGGGGTGTTTTCGTTATTGCTGAGCAGTGCTTACACAGTTTTTTGTGTAAGAAAAAGTTGCATTTACACGAGTTTACTCACTTTTACTCTTCTGATTGTCTCCTGTATCCCACCACGGAGGAGTGAGCAAGCGGCTGCATGGTGCTTAGTTGCTGGCTGGGGTTAAACCACGACAGGTGGAAAGACAAGATTGCAGTTCTGTTTTTAGTATATGCTACTGAATATGCTAATTGAATCAAAATGTTATTCTTGTTAACAGAGTTAAAACTAGTAAATTGGGAGTTGGACTAGATGATCTTTAGAGGTCCCTTCCAACTCAAACCATCCTATGATTCTATGATAATTTTTCTAAAATTGAAGAAAAGTACACGTTCGGAAGTCATGTAAGGAAGGGCAGCTAAACAGCTATTATTGCTCTTTGCCAAATTGTATGGCTGCCAGCTGTACCCTCTGGCCATAGATTAGGAACCTTTGGACTATTGCCAAGTTAAGAAAAGAAAATTTTGTGTGCATTGTTGATTCTTGGTCAGGTAAAAGTAGAGGATTTGCTTGGAACCAAAGTTATGCTATGTCTAAAGAAAATAGAGTTCACCAGAGTAAAATTCCAACTGTATAACCCATATCAGTCAAGAACATGCATACCCAAGGAAAAGTAAGTCCTCGGTACGACTAAATAGCCTTAGCAAGAAGCTGTGTGTTGCTGCTGGAAGAATATTTCCATGACTTGGCACCTGGATCCTCATATTGTCATGAAATAGGAAGGACATCTAAAACTTGTGCTCACTTTAAGAAGAGGTGGGTCTTTTAATCTTACATAGGGTATTAATTACAAATACTCACCTCTTAAGAAAGTATGTACCAGGATAATTATTACTGTTTTACTATGAAAAGTGCTTAGCTAAAGAAATAAAGAACTGTAATTTGTTTATGTATGTAAGTATAGTCCCCTTGAAGTGTACTGAAATTACACTGGATTAAAGCTCCTGAGGATCTAGCACAATTTTTTTTTAAAATTATTTAAATGTTATGGTTTAAATCTATTTCTAATTTTAGGATTTAATTAAATTTTATGATTTAAATCTATTTTTCAATATAAAATTATTTATAGGCTTTTTTCCTTTTTGAATGGTTTCATATTGTGACAAAATACAGGTGAATGTAAACATTTATCAAAGACTTAGTACTGCTTTACTTACATGACTGTCATAGCTCAATGAGTTTTCAGTTTTGCATTTTCTTCCCTACACTAGTGGTCCATAATAAAGCATACCAGGAAAAAAAAAGAAAAAAATAAAAGGCACAGTTTCAAAAGAGAGTTGACCAAAACTGCTACTATGGATTCTGCCTGCAGAGAAAGTACAGCTCTGTTAAGACGTTCACATCCTTCTGAACTCTGTTCCTCTATTCATCTTATGAAGAAAAGGAAAGGTAAATGTCACCTATAGAGGAGCCTAAAGGTACCTGTCTATATCTAATCCCATCTCTCTATATGCCCCATGTAACAGCAGAAAAATGAGGAATCTAGCTGTGACTCAGAATCAGGGAAGAAATTTTATTGTAAGACCTATTTGAAGAGCTGAATGGAAAGAATATGAAGGAGGTGGAGGACAATTCCTCCACATTCCTTTTAAGAATGGGGGAAAAAGTTTGCATTACAGATTTAGGAATCATCACCATTGACCCCAAGGTGCTTCTCTAGCAGCAGAAGTTTAGATAGCCAGAGATAAGTAAAAATTTGTGAATACAATTCAGTGTGTTCTGTAGCTGCAGTAAAACTTGAACCCATTTAAAATGTTTTTTAAAATCTTGTAGAACACAGAGCCCCACAGCAGTACATGCATGGAGATACATTTCCAAGGCAGACAGTTATAATTACCTTTGGGCTGCCTGAGCATCTATGCTCACAGAACCAGCGCTGGTACTGTTCGCTACCAGTTTTGATCAGGTAGGTTTCCTAATTTAAGCTTTAAATTTGCTGGAAGGCCTGGAAGAAATCTCTGAGTGTGAGTCATGTGAGAGTTATATTGAAAGAGTTTGTTGTGTTGGTGACATGGCCACTGTCTTTCCCAAACTTTTATCATTGCTTTGCCAGTGCTGTAGCAGGCAAGAGATGAAGGTTTGTTTCCAGCAGCAACAACAAAGTGGGACAAAACCCCTCCAGTTTCCTGGGTCAAACTCAGTGATGTGTTTGTTGACAGTCATAATAGTGAAAAGCAGTGTGGGAAATAAGTCTTTGGAAAGAAAGCCAAACATATCAGTTCAAGGGAAAAGTTTCATTTTCTATAATTTTCAAAGTTCCCTAGTTAAAATGGAGCCAATATTAAGAGTTGTCTAAACCAATAAGGACTTGATTAAAAAAAAAACCCTACAAATTGGAGAAAACTTTCCATCAAAAAAGAAAGCAATCAACTGACCAGCAAGGAATGATCATTGGTTACATGTATTGTTTGTGTTGTGTAATGGTTTCAGTTAGTCATGCTGGCTCCATGATACTGGTTACATGGATTAAAAAATAAAGACTGTCTGCATGTGAGTGGGCTTGTATCTAAACATATAATGAGAGCTAAGAAATGAAGGGGGAGAAATTGTGGGAGGATGAATGTAAAGTGAAAAAATCAATTCTCAATAAGGCTTTGTGTGCTTATCATCTTAGCATCGTGGAGTGGTTGATAGGTATCATAGGAGAAACAGTTTTTAAGTTGCACATTATAGTGGCCTTGAGGCTTTTAGAAAAGGAAACTGACCTTATACAAAGACTGCCAAAATTATGAAGTGAACAAACGGAACTACAGATACTTGGCTTGGCTCCTAATTTTGTTTTTTTTCCTCTTTTAACTATTTTAATGAAGAATAATCTTGAATGCTTTTGTAATCTTAAATTGCTACTTCTGAAAAAATTTCACAACAACTTAATAGACATATTCATATGACTCAAGGTTAAGTATAGGGCAGTAGAAGGTGCAGATATTTCAGGAAAATGCAAAAATTTTAAATTTGATAGCATCCCTTTAATAAATCAGGAATTATTTGGTACGTCTTCCTGTGTGGTTGGACCAATTTATATTTTACTTATATGAAAAAGTCATTTGGGCAAACAAAAAAACCACCACAGAAAATTGAATGCTTCAAGAAGAAAATGGTCCTCATTGAAAATGTAATATTTGGTTTTAATTTAAAAAATACATGCAAAATGTAAGGAAACTACAAAGTTGATTCTGTTTCATTACAATTAATTAGAACTTTCCAGAAACTCACTGTGGGGTTTTATACTTGAGTCATACTAAGTCTGTGTAGCTAGACGCCAGTGTTTATTTCTCTTCAACAAGAATCATACTGCAACCTTTCCAGGAGGTCTATCAGAGTAAAGACTGTTTAAGAAATTTCCTGCTCATTTACTGCTGTAAAATAACTTTAAAAATAACTTTTAACCATTAAATGTCTGAACTTTGTTTTGATCTTGCCTATATGACTATAAAAAATATAGTCAGTGATAACTAAAAAATATGAATTTTCCAACAGACTTATCTGTTAAAGTATTTTTCCTGAGGCAAAGCCAACAGCTAAAACTTCACCATACAGTTGGCAATTGGGACCAGAGAACTAATCTGCCAAGCCTGCACAGCTTTCAAAAAATGAACAAACCAATTATGATTGAGTTCTTTTTATAATTTATATGGGTTTTTTTCTTTGGCTTTATTCAGTATACAAAGTGATAAGTTTGGAGTAGTAATACATTCCAGTTTTAATGTATAGCTTAATACACTGATATAAACCCATTACTTAATAGCTATGTCTTGTTTTTATTTGTTAAGGCTCACAGTATTTTTTTATTTTACTAGTAATATACTAGATACTAAAATGATGCTCTTATAGAATTAACTTTCAGCCATAACCAGCACAATTAAGATAGTAAAAATAATGTGGATCAATTGTCACACTGGAAACTTACTGCTATTCTGTTTCCAGTGCAAACATCTATTCAATGAAAGGCTCACAAATATTCCAGGATGATTTGTTCATAGTGTGATTTACTGAAATGCTGTTGGATTTTGCCTAACAAGACTATTATAGCAAATGAATATCATGTTTCATTCACCAGTCCCACAGAAAAGGCGGCAGAGTTTTGGTACAGTGAGATTGCACTGCCACTGACTCATAACTCTCCAAAGAGTAATGATATCAACAAAACCCACATGAGGATTCTTGACTTTAATAAGGTCTTGATATACAAACCATTCCAAATTTTTATTGATCATAACAAAATCCTTCTCTAAATCCTGTCTCTGCAAAACCCCAATCACATCAGAATCAAATTTTCTGATGAAGTCACAGATAAAATTTTACCATTTACATTTCTTTGCTTTATTTCACCCTGCCCTTCCTTCCAATATTTTCACATCTTCTAAAATAAAAAGTTGGCTTGTGTGAGCATTAACATTGAATTTTTGAATAACTGTGTTTTCTGCAGGGTTTTTTTAATAGTTCCAAGTTTAATAGGCATTTTGTAACATTGGGAAGTAAACTACTGTAGGTGATGAGAACCTGGACATGGTGTAAAGCCTTGCAGGGTGATAGTAATGCCATTTGCTTCCATCAGTGTAATTGCTAGCATTTTATTTACTCAGGTGCCAATCAGTGTCAACCTCTTACAAGTCTAAGATTTTCAGATATTGCAGGGCTAGGAACACTGCTCTGAAATCTAACTTTATTGTACTTGCACCATTACATTTCCTCATTAGCCTATGCTTGTTGTGCTTTCTCCCAGTTCAACTGCATCCCTGACTAAGTGTTCCTATAGTAGGAATAGTCACAAAGATCAGAACATTTTGGCACATGCAGGCTGAAATCTCCATAGAAGAGTGTAATAATTTCACAGATCCAAATAGGTTTTTCCTCCCTTCTACAGGGCTGAGAGTCCATACTCAGAGGCCTGAGGGAGTTCAAGTAGAATATAATGGATATAACATCTTGCAGCCTTTTAAGTCCAAATACAGACAAATTTTACAACACCTTTTTCATGGCTCATAATCAGTTTCCACAAGGAATGCCAAAGAGATGGGTAGATAAAGAAATTTCAAATACCAGATCTTCAGTGGAATGACATTGACAAGGAGCTACTTCTGTGACTGCACTTGGGTGCGAGCTTTAGGAAACTGGAAAATAATGTCTTGCAGGACTTCCATAGTGGTCCCCTCCCATCTGTTTAAAAAAATGCTAAAGATGCAACAAGCACTGTAAATATTTTCTTCATTTTTATGGTTGTTTTACTTGTACAGCACCTATGTTAGGAACAATACAAATTCTGAAGCAAAGATAATTTCCTTCCAGATTAGCTTCAGTATCCACAGGAATGTATCAGGGAGAAGAAAGGCAATAAGTTAAACCTATAGGCTTAAAATGGATTCTACAAAAGGAAAACGCTGGCATGATTTTTACTTTCAGAAGGAAGAAAGATTTTGTAAGACTGAGTATTAAGGGAAAAAATGGAACAATTTTTATCAAATCATCTAGGTTTCTTTCAACATCTGTGCTGTTAGTAGGTTTGGAAAATACTGAAACTAGAGGATAAGAAATGTAAATGACAGAAACAGACACAGGAATTCTGGGTCTCCTCTATCATAAAAACTGTTTAAAGAAACATTTTTCTCTGCTGACTTTATAAGCTCTGAGATGTGTTGCCAGTTTTGTTGACTAGGCATGACTATTCAGGTATGCTTTCATGTAGGACAGCTCTAAATGCTCTTCACTGCTCTGTTCTTTCATTTTTCCCAGAACAGTGTTCAATCTTTTTAATTTATCCATGGCTGACAACAACTATTCTGAAGGGGGTTATATGGTTTTTTCCATTTTCTTTGTTTTACTGAAAACCAGAGACCACCCAAATGTGCTTTTATTGCATACCATGCTACTTTCTGTAGTCACTCCCTGTAGTATAAGCAAGTTACCTTAAAAATTAAAAGTTACATAGTTAACAATCATTTGTAGTTTAAATTAAAAAGTAATCATACATTTTTGTATTAATGTGATGATTCTTTATATTTTCAGTCTCATCAGTTAGGAGAGCACATACCTAAGGAAACTTGATCATCTGTAAAAGGTAATATCCTAAAAGTATTATCCTGTAAGACAGGTATTCAGTATATCTACACTATTAAATTATGTCAGGCAGAAAGAAAAATCCATATTTCTTTGTGTTTTTAACAATTTTATCCAGTTTTTATTGGCATTATTTTCAATTAGCTGGAGGCACATGCTTATTTCAGTCAGCTGACAAGGTTAAAAAAGCTGAAAAGAGAAATTTGTTTGAGAATATTGCAACAGATATGATTTTGAAGATTACAATCCTTTTCAATGAAAGGACTTCTTTCCTCTGAATTACTGCTTAACTATTTGTCTAAATCAGGAGTGACTTGTATTCTTGCTCGGTCTCCTCAACTACTGCAATTTCAGTGTATTATTCAGCAAGGACTTTTCTATATTATTATCTATGCATGTTTAGGAAATGTCACTCGGGTTAATTTTTATATATATATAAAAATGACATGAATAATGGGTTCAAACATATTTTAATCCTTGCTGGAAGCCCAAAATAGAAAAAGAAAAAGAAGGAAAAAAAAGGTAACTTTGTGTTGGATTGAATCTTTAATTCTGTTACCTTGGGTTTTGATCCTGAAAAATGCTGAACATTGAAGTCAGCAGAAACAGAGCATGTGTTTAGCAGGACTAGGCTTGACTGTTACTGTTTATATAAACTGAAAAGAAGTGGGTTGACTCAGCCAAGAAATAAAAATTCTATTTTTCAAATAACCTTCATACCAAGTGGGAATGATTCTGTCAACATCTTTTGGTACATGATTAATCTTTCTTCCCCCTTCCTATCAGAAGAATCAGCTTGTCATGCTACAGAGTCATATAAATCTGTGATGCTAGAATTGCTTGTGTGATGGCAAGGAAAGTCAGCAACCTAGAAGTTAGCTCATTAGGATAATAAGGAAGGAACAGTTAGGAAAGCATTAATGATATATTTTGGCTATCAACATGCATTAATTCTACATGTTATACTAGTCAAAAATCTGTTTGTGTAAAGTTATTGAAAAATAGTATATTGAAAATGCTTTGGCTCTTGGGCTTTCTCCACTGGCACTAATGAGGTAAACACTGTGAAATGTGGCATGTGGATGAGCTGTGTTCTGAGCTTTTATTGTGAATCAGTTGTAAAATATGCTGGATCTCTGCCACAGGAAAAAAAGTAATTTCACTTAAGCCTATAAACCTATTCCGAGTGAATGAGGTGTTTAAACTGTAAAAATCACAATCAGGGAACTATCAATCAGCATGCTTTCAGCAAGAGAGAGAGCACCAAATACAGTTAATTTGACAATTTTTATTTTTTTTTAAATAAAATCACTCCTGACCAGAATTTCAAGAAGTATGATGTTGTTTGTTTGTTTGTCTAAAGCAATGGATTCTGCTTTAGCAGAATGGTGATTTCAGAGAAGTTCCAGGTAGTATAGTTAAGGACTGACTGACACAAGATTACAGAATGATTCTGCTGGCATTTACAAGTCATGGGGCACAATGACTTCTGCCAGTAGGACAAATGAAGTAAAGAGAGTAGGTTTCCTAAACAGTCAAATTGGGAAGAAAATGCCCCAAAAAAGTAATTTATAATGAGACAAAGGAGCTCTACAGATCAGGAGAAAGATCCTCAGAAATCCTGAGCATGTGACACTGAGCACGTCAGAAATAGTCACAAAGTATACCCCTCCCCCCCGCCTTATGATGCAAATATGAAAGCTGTGCTATGAATAGGAGAAGAGCTAAGTATTTTAAAAATGACATCCAGGGAATCTCATATTAGGACCCAACTTCTATTTGAGTGACAACCTCAATACATCTGTGCTTTGATTGAGGAAGGGATAATTTTATATAGTTAGCTCACAAGCTGGTGGGAAGTTTGAGAAATATTAGGTTCTTTTTGCAATGGACATCATAAAAAAACATGAAAAGCCAATAATTCTGTCTTCATAACAAATTAAATGAAAAAAGAAATTAAGCTACCTGTCATTATGGTAGGGCTATACCTTGGGCATGAAGAAGCAAAATCATGAAATACTTGTTCATAGAATTAGTGCCAGTCATTCTATGCAGTGGATGAAACAGTAAAAAGTCTGTCACTGTCTAATTAAATACTAGACCGTGGTGGATATTTACAGTCATCTGTATCCATGTTAATGGTTGGCATTTGAATTCTAGACTGCAAAGCTTTATAATCCTTTAATATTTTTGATAAGTACCCATAATATTTTGAGCTCATATACAATTACTGTCCTGCTTTCAGCATATATATGCAGTGCTAAGATAGGCAATCTTTTAATTCTCCTCAGTCCGATTTTATAGTTATCCTTAACAGCTAAGCAGTATCGGTGATGAAATATGAAATTGTTTGGGGATTTTTGTTCTGTTGTCCTTATAGCTATAACTCTTTGGTGTTTTCCTGACCAGTCCATCAATCAAAACTGCTTTAATATAGTAGGTACACAAAATAGAACAGCAATTGAACCAGTGTCCTTTTTGTACTATAGCTGGGAGTGCCTTGTTCCTGGTCTATAAAATTCTGATATCCAAGAAAGGGTGTTCTATATCTATTTCACAGTCTGTGAAAGAAATTATTTTTTGAAATGATTTGCTGAACATCTCCAAAGTAAGGTATATGTCATTTTTACTGATGACTGATAAGGGGGATGCCATTTATGAAGCAACAGCACAACCTTTTCAGTCTAGAGGACAATATTTTAACTTAACACATAATCATAACCAGCAATGATGGTGTCAAAACAATAGATGATCTTCACTACAGTGTTCTCTCCAGGTATTGGACTACAAATATCAGAATATCCAAGAAGCTATGTAGTTTCTTGATCACTACAGTACCCAAACAGGGAATAGTCTTGCACGTTCAGCTATAAAAAACTTTGAAGAATGGACATGTTTATTTATATTGCTGTCTCTCGTTTTCTTCCTTGTTTCTTACTTTGTGGTCTTTTTGTAGAATGTACTTTGGAGAAAATGGAGTACTCCACAGTCGTCTTTTCAACACAGAGGGCTCAACATGTACAGTTGCAGACAACATTTGTTTAAGTCCACATAAATACTGTATTGAACCCAAACAGGATGATGGCACCAGGCAATGCTGGGATGTGAGGCCATTTTTCATAGAATCATAAAATAATTGAGGTTGGATGGGACCTCTGGAGATTGTCTAGCCCTACATACCTGCTCAAACCAGGGCCAAGGACAAAAGGTTGCCCAGGACCATGTACAGTTGGCTTTTGACCACGTACACTGGGCTTTTGACTATCTTCAGGGGTGAAGACTCCATGTTTACTCTAGGCAAACTGCTCCAGTGTTTCACAGAATCATGGAATGTTTTGGGTTGGAAGGGACCTTACAGGTCATCTAGTTCCAACCCCTCTGCAATGAGCAGGACATCTTCAGCTAGATCAGGTTGCTCAGAGCCCCATCCAGCCTGACCCTGAATGCTTCCAGGGAAGGGGCATCCACATCTTCTCTGGGCAACCTGTTCCAGTGTCTGACTACCCTGACAGTAGAAAAGGTTTTTCTTATGTTTGAATTTCTTGTATTTCAGTTTGTGCCTATTGCCTCTTGTCCTGTCATTGGACCACTGCCAGAGTCTGGCTCTGTCTTCTTTGCTCCCCCCATCAGGAATTTATATATGTTGACAAAGTCTTCCCAGAGCCTTCTCTTCTCCAGGCTGGACAGCCCCAGCTCTCAGCCTGTCCCCATGTGAGAGATGCTCCAATCCCTTAATCGTCTTTGTGGCCTTTCGCTTGACTTGCTCCAATATGTCCGTGCCTGTCATGTACTGGGGAGCCCAGCAGCAGGCACAGCAGTTCAGATTTGGGCTCACCAGGGCTGAGCGGAGAGGAAGGATCAACTTGCTGGTGATTCTCTACTTAATGCAGCCCGGGAGGCTGTTGGCTTTCTTTGCTGCAAGAGCACATTTCTGTCTTATGTTCAACTTGGTGTCCACCAGGACCAGCAGGTCTTTTTCTACAAAGCTGCTTTCTAGCCAGGTAGCCTCCAGGTTGTATGGGCATATGGGATTATTATTAGCCTGGTGCAAGGCTTCAAATTTCCCTTTGTTAAACTTTATGAGGTTCCTGGTGGCCCATCTCTCCAGCCTGTTGAGGTCCTTCCAAATGGCAGCGCAACCATGTGGTGTACCAACCACCCTTGGCAGCTTTGTATCATCTGCAAACTTTCTGAGGATGTACTTTGTCTCATCTAGATCATTAATAACTTTTTTTTTGATACTTTCAGTCCTTTCATCTCTCAGACAGGCAGAAGATTAGAACTGCAAAGCCATTCAAAAATAGCTGCTGAAGCGGCTCTTTTTCAGTTCAATGACTCGAAAGAAGGGGAAGATTTCCTCCAGCCTCATTTTTGCTAGAAAAATCTGCAATGTGTTATCAGTGTAGAAGGCTTTTACTTAGTCTACAAATACTCTATCTAGCAGACACTACTGTCCTCCTTTCTAACCATTGCAGGGCAAAAGGAAAATTCTGTGAACCACAGAAAAGAGATTTTCTGTGTATCAGCACAATGTCCTTCAGCACAGGTGTTTTCATAATGATGATATATTATGAAAATTCATGGTGTTCAATGGCTCTCACACTCATACTTCCACCTCATCAGTCACATGTCAGTGTAACTCCACCCTATGCTCTCAATAATCTTGGAATTATGTTGATAATGCAAAACAGTAGTCTGAATTCTAACCAGTTTCATCACTAAATTTAACTTCATTGTTACATGGAAAATATCTTTATTTGTTAGGTGTGTAGAAAACAGGAATTGTTTTTATCATTCCGTGGATACTTCAGTCAAATTTCTTCAGTGAGAGTTACGAAAGTACAGCAGACTCCTCTCTAAATGATCAGCATCTACAGTCACATGGAGGACTTTCAAACAGCATTTCAAGGTAGTCAATTGTACCCTGATAATGTAGACAAGAGTCAAGTGAGTCAGTATCTCTTGTGACTGGCAAGATAAATTACCTCCAAATTGTTCAAAATCATTTAACTCCTAGCAACTCAATGTAGCCTTTACAAGAGAAATTTTCATTTAGTATGTGTTTCATTTAGTGTATATTTAGTATCCCTGGATTTAAGATTTAAAAGATATAAAATCCAGCTTTTAATATGGGCTTTTGAACATCAGCCAAAATTATGTCAGTTAATATTAATTTTTGTGATCACCTTTTCAGCGATGCAATATTTGTCAACACTTAGTATGTGCCAGAATAATTTCTTCTTTTTTTCATATCTGCAAAATTATTGGTTCATAGTATTACAAGATGTGATAATTGAGTATTAGCAGTAAATAATTTATAAAAACATATTCATGCTTATTATTTAGCAATATCATATTGTAATAGCAATATGACAGCAGAACTTAGGTAGCAAATCAAGATATTAGGTATTTTAAGCCCAAATTCTTCAAATTAAACTCATTATTTGGCCACTGCATTGGAAGAATGTTTTGTAGCATTTTAAGTTGGCTATTCTGATGTTTTGCTTTCAGAACTTTTTTTGAGAACTTTTGGTATGTGATTTTTAAAAAGTTTTATTTTATTTAAAAAAAATCTGAAGTGAAAGGACAGTGTTAATTTGAGATAACTCACTTCAGGGACCTCCTGGAGAACATTGGGGCTGAATGAGGTGGTATTTCCACCATTGACCACAAAATCATTGGTCTCATAGTAAGAAAAGGAAAAACAAAACCTGTCGAACAGTTATGCAGAGACTTTTCAATAAGATTGTTACTCACACGTATGGTTATTAAAAATGAAGGTAGATGCATGTGTTTAATATGATGTGTAGTAGTTAGGAAAATGTACTGCAAGACTAGGACTGAGAAATAACAGCCTTATAAAAAAATTATTTGCTCTAAGAAGACCTCAGTCCAGCACCAGCCCAAAGTTTGCATAAATTACATAAAGAAAATAAAAGAATTGAGAGAGATAATCCAAGGCACTTTCATTTTGTAGAAAATAAAATACATATTGCTATAGCCCTTGACCCATTCTTGTATGACTGCTTGTACTACTTGTCTTCTTGTCCCCTACTTGCACTACTTGTCACCACTACATTTCGTGTTAAAGAAGTAAATACTTATTGATGAATAGGCATTATTAAGTAAATCATAAAAATACATACAGAAATACAGTAATTTTCACCAGTGTGCTGATGGCAAAAAAGTGAACTCCCTTTTACCCTTTTAATACTGACCTTCCATTTCATTTCAACAACAAGTTGTTGTTATTTTTTCAGTCTCTTTTTGTCCATATTTGTCATCATACATTTTATGTAATAAAAACATTTATGTATTTTCTTAATCTCAAGCACAATACAGGGACATTTCCAAATGTGTATCTTTATCAAAGTTCTTTTATGCTTATTCTGGGATTTAAGTTCTGAAGTTCTGTAAGATTTTTGCGTCATGGTTGTAAAAGACAAATTCCCAAGTTATCTCTGAAATAATTTGTGCAAGATTACTTTATAATTTTCTGTAGGTATAGTAGTCTAGAAGAGAAGATTGGGAAGAGATGTGATAGCAGTCTTCAAAGAGAAAGCAAAAAACTCTTTCTTTTTCATTCAGAATAGGAAGAACATGAAATGATAATTTTATATTCCTGTAAAGAGATTCAGGCTGGACATTGAGAAAATATTTCTATATATAAAGACACTTAAACACTGAACTAAATAGTCTATGGTTGTTGTTGAAATCTTGTCACTAGAATTTTCAATTACAGACTAGCTAAACATTCTTGGTAATCATCTAGGGATTACTAGTCCTGCTTTGATGAGGTGGATGTTTGGTTTAAATTCTCAAGCTCCCATCTAGCCATATTTTTTCATTTCTAGTTGTTCGTATTTCCCATAATTTGAGGATTTCAATATTGGCAAATAGTCACCTGATGTTTTCATTCTGCTTGAATCCAAATAATTAGGTCTTTATTCTGACACTATGGGATTTTTTTATTCTATAGTACCTCTGTTGTGCAGCCACATGCTATTTCTTTGTTCTCATATACACAAAGAGGAAACAGTTATGCCTAGTCAGAATCATATTTTAGGGCAAAGGAATAAGAAAACAAGGGGAACAAAAAAGAAATTCTACACAAGAGAACACAAACACAGTCTTCATTAAACTCTGAGAATTTCAGCTTCATTCCTTTAATTTTTTCAGTCATTTTCAGAGTAGAGAGTAAATTATGAAACAATCATTCTGAGAGGTCATGTTTTGCTTCTAATTTGCGTTAGTCCAAAGCCAACAGAGAAGTAGGTCCAAAATGTCTGGAGAACTCTGTAAACATTGCAAGTACCTAGAATATCAAATATCCAGTGATTTAATTATATCATAAATGACAGGCAGAAACTTTTTATTCAATTTTATTAAAATGGAGGTTTCATAATAGTGGTAGGAAAGAAGGGTAATTTCAGGTGATTTTTTAGACAAAAGCATCTTAACTAAAAAGCTACGAAAATAATCTGTGACATGCTGTTCTCATGGAAATCACACATTCAGAATTGTATTAAACAAGTGGTAGCGCATGTAGGACAATACTGTTTTTAAAGGAATATGACAGACTGTTCGTTTCTTTGCCTTGAGTTTGATAGTTTTGTGACTTCTATAGTAAATCTCTTTTATATGAGGTTTGGCCTGGGTCATGACACACAAAAGGGAATAGCCCCAGAATGTTTGTGTTGATATAGTTAATCAGCTATTTTCTCACAGATTCATTAACTGAAGAGGCCTTGTAGTCTGTAACTTCTACTCAGAACATGAAAACTATATTGAAGAATTGTGGTAAAAGATTAAGAACCATAGTTGGTGTAACTCAGGTTGAAGTAAGTTCTTTATAAGAGAAGTTTCCTAGTGCTTTGGTGATTTCCACAAGCAGAATATGACAGGTGCAGGTATCTAACTTTTCTGAAAAAGTTATTGATATGCTACCTTATTAGGTACCTTATGAGGTTAGATGGAAGAACTGTTTCAGGACTTCCATTGCTGATATGTTGCATGTATTTTTCTGATGCAGAAAGGATCTCATTGTCCAGAGCTACAATTAAGAGGGAATTATGAACATTAGTTTCATGAGAAAAATCAGGGAGCATATGTGTATATATGTGTATAGGAACAGAACTTATCCATTTTGTTACTCTTTACACAAAAAAGGATTTAAAAATTTTCAATGTGTAATCATGTAAATTTAAGACATGACGCAGACAATCATTTTGGTAATAACTGTAATGGCTTAAAATGAAGATTTCTTTCTCAGCAGCTGAGCCACAGTAACCAATTATGTGAATGATCTCCATCCATTTCAGTGCAAAATTTAACTACATTTGGGCTTTCTCCAGGTCAACACTAACAGTTGGACTCCCTTCTTCTTAAGCTGCCCCATTTAAATCTGGAACAGATGTCTGTGTATGCATCTTTATTAGAAAACAAGTCAAAACAGAGTAACTGTAAGTTTTCCTTGGAATGACAAAATAATATATAATAGATTTAATATGCCTTAGAATATAATAGGCTTATTACACCATATACCAGCGCCTCCAAACTATGTGAATTCTGTGAGAAGAGCAGCCTAGGGATTCTCAGTCAACATATATGCAACAGGAGTCAGATCTATTATAATTTTACCAAAACGTCCCATGCAAACTTCATTATTTTAATCCACGTCTC
Organism: Aptenodytes patagonicus; assembly: GCF_965638725.1. Lineage (NCBI taxonomy): Eukaryota > Metazoa > Chordata > Aves > Sphenisciformes > Spheniscidae > Aptenodytes > Aptenodytes patagonicus. The sequence goes on from NC_134952.1 coordinate 39,745,992, forward strand.
CAAACAAAACAGAAAAATGAATAATGGATTAAATACATATAAGGCCTAGCATTTTACAGCTCAAAACCTTTATCCAAAGAGAAAACAAAGGCAATAAAATATTTCTAAATACTTCATTTTCTTGCTCTGATTACCTAAGCCCTTTGATTCATGTTATGATTTCTATAAATGTGGGTAAAAGGAAAAGGCAAATGAAAAACTGACACACACCCCCCCCCCCCCCCCGATAGAAATCACAAAGCTTGATGTAGAAAGTGGAGGCTACAATAAAGTAACCAACTGGGACGATACCAAATGAAAGATTAGTCTTATTTGTTAGGAATCAATTCTTGCAAAAAATGGAACCAGGCACCTTTGTGTTCAAAAGCAGGAGGGATACCTATTGAACTAAAAGATACCCTGCTTTTCCTGTCAGCAGGTGTCCTGTTTTACGTCTGTAAGCAGCCTAGTGTACAAAACGTAAGCATGTTCCATACACTGCTTTCCCTTAGCAGTCTCTAGCAGCTGTACTGTCTTGTGGAGAAAGGAATTGAAACATATACATGAAACTTGTTCCAATAGCTTTTCACTGCCAAAATTCCAGCAACTTTTATACTTTTCTGAAGCCTTGCCACATCACTGAGATTTTCAAAGCACAAAGGATGATTAATTTCGAAAAGTATATTACTACCAATCTGAGCCTCTCTAGCTTTTGAAAACAAAAGTGGTCCGAGATATAGCTGTCTATTTTATGGCTGTGTTCTTTGGTGTATCCAACTGGTATTAACTTTGGCTATTGATTAGTGTATCGCATCAATCATTACTGTATATTGATGCTGAAATGCCCATTACACATATATTCATGAATAGAAGTGCCTCTACAGTTGCTATTTTATTTTTCTACTTGCTTAATCTCATGCTTCATAATATTATAATACAACATAAAACATAAAAAAATTACATAATACATATATACACATACGTATAGGCAATATGCATAAACATAAAAATTAAAATTAAAAATTTATGAAGACCTACTTGTTCTAGAACATTTTTATTAGTCGGTTGAATATGACTGGAAGACCTGAATTCTTTAGAGTATAAATCTTTGACATACAGTACTTAGAAGATGGTTTTGTGACCAAGTCATTGAAAGTAAAATTAAGATTCATAAGTATTTCCAGTGCACTGACTACTCCGGAATAGTTGTCTGTCCATATGCTCATCTTCTGCAGCAATAAAAGGCAGCATATCACATTTACAGTGAGGAATTCACTGCCTCAAATACTGTCTCATTTGCCATGACATAAGAACGCATACAGAGTCAATGCTACTTGTAAATCCATCCACAGTCTAACTGCCTCATGTTAACTTCTTCATAGCACCATCCCCTTGGTATTCCAATCTGACTTCTCTGCTTTCCATACACAGCAGTATTTCTCTATGATAATTATTTCCACAGTGGAATTCCTCTAAAATATACATATTCAAGTATCTGTCCTTGATATATACATCAAAAGTAAGTATTTGATAGTCTCATTTATTCCAACCCCTGCCCCCCTGGTTTTATGAATAAAGTGGTCAGAAATCTTTATGAAGCACCTGTAGGAGGAAGTAATTCTTAGAACAGAAAAACTTCTAGGCTTTTATTTAAAACCATGGATCTTCCAGCAAGCCAATGTATACATTCCACATTCAAGATTGCATACATGTCAGCCCTTATTTTTTGAAACTTAATATCTAGAAGTAAATAAAGACAACAAAATATTGCAATAATACTTTATTTTCCTATTCAGATAACAAAAATAATAACAGAATAAGACTAAGCATAAACAATAGAAGCACACTAGCTTTATAAGGGAAATTATAAGCAAGAATCAAGCAGTGTAATTCTTCCTTTGAAGTTCATGGCAAAAACTATTGAGTTTTACAAGAAGAATATTAGGCATTAATCACTGCTTTAATATTAAACTTTAAGAATGTGTTATAACCCATCAAAGTTCATGGAACTTATGAAGCTGTTTCTAGTTAAACATACACTAAAGTGTTTTGCTGACTAGGAATGGCTTCCTGAATCAGAACCTGATATAACAAATTCTCACTTTTTCTGTAAACTAATTAATTTCCTGCTGTTATCTTTTCATTGTTGTTTCTCAAGTGCATGGTGACATTTTGTCATATTCACCTATTTTAGATGAAAAGATGATTTCATTTTTAAAATCAATATTGGCTTTTTGGACTTATCTTTGCTTTCATTAATACCTCGCTGTGCAGAATATATGAAGATGGTCACAGCAGAACTCTCTTTAATCCTCACACTGGGTTATGTCTTTGATCATCTATTAACTGAGACTATAGTATATTAACTTTCAGCTGAGTCAAGATAAAAGGTTTCTGTGAGTGGAAAGTTTCCTTCTTTGCTATTCAGCACTCTTGGATATTAATAACAAGCAATATATGAGCTGTCTTTCCTTATAAACAATGCAGACCAGAGAGAACTAACGCTCAAACACATTTTTCTGCATAGACTTATTGTGTTTGATACATTGACAGAACTTCATATCATATATCTCTTAAAAGAAGAAAGCCCTTGAAAAAAGAAAAAGCGTGCATAGGCTTTGAAGATGTAAGTAAACTGACGTCATTATAGATTAATATGAAAGAGTAATACTCCACACAATTTTGTAAAGTTTAACTTGAGTAATTTAAAAGGCTTTTCCAATTAGTTCTTTTGAATCCTAAACCATCTTTAAGTCAATGAGACAAAAGAACATAACTGGTGTCATGCTTGAACAGACTAGAAGCCTGTCTAGTCCCATATCTCTAATAATGACCAGAAGCTGATATTTCAGAGAATAACTTGGGTAAAATTGGTAGGCAGAAATAAATGTTCATATATTAATCTTCCAATTACATTTGTAGTTTAATATCTGTTTCAGAAATGTTATAGGAGTTGTCATAGCTCTGACTATTCTGGATATGCTAAATAAGTATCCTAACGTTTTTTTTTAAATTTTTCAGATTTCTTTGCCTCAACAGCTTTCAGTGCCAATAAATGACATCATAGATTAATTACAAATTATGATTACAAAGCTACAATTTCTTTGGAATTATTCACTTGAATGTTTCATTATTCTTGCATTTTGAGAAAGGGAGAATTTATATTATGGAGTAGGATGTATGGGTGGCAGCCTAGTGCTTGGCTGTTAGCATTCAATGTTTAGCTACGATGCTGGAGCAGCGCTACCTATTAAGTGAAATGAGGAATGAGTACTTTCCCTTTTCTTTTTCCCCCTGTTAATTGAACTTGATATTTGTTCAAAATTCTGCTGTTAGACATCTTCTGGACTTCTGTGTCTTTTTTCTTACGGCTGTAACACTTCCTTTAAAATCTTCTGATTGTGATACTGAATTTGAATAGAAAAATGTTGGAAGCAGAGTGTTCAAAAAGTGGAGACTGGGAAAAATATTTTTTTTGGTCTAGCATAAAGCTGTTGAAAATGTGTTTCTCATACATTTAAGGACTTGATTTTTTAGCATTAGATGCCTCTTCACTTGTCATTGACTTAAATTACTGTAGCCAGTAATGATCATTAGCAACACTTTTGAAAATTAGTGCCATGACACTGCTTGTATATTCTTTGGAGTTGAGCAGCATTCTTTTTATTTTATTTATTTTGTTTTTAAATAAGTGATATGTTAACTGAATACCACACAGAAGTTCTTTCTAGTAGGGGAAAAAGTTGAAACACCTATATGCACTTATTTAGTGTTTTTTATGTTTCCATCAAACAGTTTTCAAGGTTTAGGAGTGTTTTTTCTTTTCAATTTTCTGCAACAAAGAAATACTATAAAGTGAAAAGTTACACCAGGAAGCAGTAGCTATTATCCTAATCCTGGTTTCGGTGTATATGGTATCATGTTTTCTCTTTATTTGATGAGCAGAGAAAAAGAATCCAAGAAGTCAAATATAATGTATTATCAATACATCTGTACTGATAGTAGGGATAACAGAGATAATACAATGGGGTAAGCAGTTCAAAATCAGGAGCGTACTGGGTTATGCAATAACAGCAATGGATGTGAAAGGTGAAATGTAATTCCCTGAAAGTGCAAGATACCCCACAATAACCAGTGAGGGATCAAGGAAGAAAGACTTCACACCAGGAAGGAAGCTACATTCTTGCTAGATACAGGAAAAGCCTCAGATTTGTTCTCTGACCTTTTGCTCTTACAAAAGGTGGGAAGAGGAAAGACAATGAACATTTTAGCCAACAGAATCAGTGGTAGGAAGATATTTCTTAAGTTGCTAGAGAAAGATTCCAACTTAATCTAAAAGAGAGAAGTAGAGGCTAGCTGACATACCAAAGAAGGTGAAAATCTTTATTGTTATGTTGTCATGGTTTAACCCCAGCCGGCAACTAAGCACCACACAGCTGCTCGCTCACTCCCCCTGCGCCGGTGGGATGGGGGAGAGAATCAGAAGGGTAAAAGTGAGAAAACTCGTGGGTTGAGATAAAGACAGTTCAATAGGTAAAGCAAAAGCCATGCACACCAGCAAAGCAAAACAAGGAATACATTCACTACTTCCCATTGGCAGGCAGGTGTTCAGCCATCTCCAGGAAAGCAGGGCTCCATCACGCGTAACGGTTACTTGGGAAGACAAACGCCATCACTCCGAACGTCCCCCCCTTCCTTCTTCTTCCCCCAGCTTTATATGCTGAGCATGACGTCATATGGTATGGAATATCCCTTTGGTCAGCTGGGGTCAGCTGTCCCGGCTGTCTCCCCTCCCAACTTCTTGTGCACCCGCAGCCTACTCGCTGGTGGGGTGGTGTGAGAAGCAGAAAAGGCCTTGACTCTCTGTGCAAGCACTGCTCAGCAGTAACTAAAACATCCCTGTGTTATCAACACTGTTTCCAGCACAAATCCCAAACATAGTCCCATACTAGCTACTAGGAAGAAATTTAACTCTATCCCAGCCAAAACCAGCACATATGTATAGCCCTAATATGCTTTGCTTTTTATTTTTGTAAGAATTCTGTTATCATGAAGCTGTGCTTTTTGCTAAGCATATTCTGATCTTTAAATCCTGTCTAGTGAGCAAGTTAAGTCTGACTGCTCTCTTGGATAACAGAAATTTCACAACTGTGGCTGTGGAGACCATTAAAAGTAGACTAGGAGTCATTAGCAGGTGCTTCGTTCCCTTGTTCACTGTATTTAAAGAATAATGCCATGTGCCTCCATAGAATGCACAAAGCAGTTGGAAAGCAGAGAACACACAGGTCAGGGGAGACACATTCATATTTTGAGGACATGTGATAACTAGAAAAGCTATTTTGACAGGCTGCATGTTAAAGGTCTCAGATAGCATCTACTAGCATTTTGAGGAACGTTATGGGCTACCTGAACACAGATGACCTATCCTGCTCCTTGCTTCAGCCCTTTTTGCATCACTGTAGCTATACAAATGGTGCATGGGGGTTTTTTTGGCTCCCGAACATAATAACTGTGTGTCACAGGGGGCTCTTCTGTGCTCCAGCAATCTCTCCGCTAGTCCAGCTAGAATTCCAAGGCTCTTCTTTGTGGTCAGGAACATTTGTCTGCTCCCCCTCATTCTTCCCTGTGAATCATGCAGTACACTTCAGACTCAATACTCTTACCTATACAAACTAGTTAGCACAAACTTTTCCATGGCAGGAAATATAGGAATATTACATGACATGACAGGTTTTTCAAAAATAAAGTAACAAAAAAGAAGGAAATAAACAGTCACAACCTAATCCTCATCCATTTGACACAATATGGTTATACTGTATCTTGTGAAACAGTCACCTTAGGGACCTACAGTAAAGCAGAGGAAGCACTTTGTTAGCACAAATGATTTTGCTAAGTAAGAACATGAGGTCATTTTGACAGTAATTTGAATTTCAAATGCAGACCAAAAGACAAACCTGAGAACAAACTTCAAGGCAAACTGCAGGATTTTTCTGATGAATATATTTCAATTTTTCTTAACCAAAAATCCCTAATTCTCCTGTTGGAAATAATCAGAGATCAGAAATGAAAAAAGTATATGGAAATATTATAAAACCAGAATGTTAGAAAAAACTAACACTGAGCAGAGACAAGTTTTTATTATAAAAAAAAAAGTTTTATACAGTGTTTCCTATGCATACAGCCATTTCCCAGGTCTAATTCTGAGTTAAATAGTGAAGTATTTTTCTTAACATATAAATTGTTTGAAAGATAATAGGAAAAAATATTAATACAGATTTTTTAGTGAGTTTTGTATCAGTTTTATCAATTTTATAAGTGTCCCATGGCCACAATGTTGCATATTTTTCAACTTTTTTGAAGAGGGAAAGTGTCTTTATATCCAGGAAGGAGACACAGAAAGGCTAAGTGATTTTTTTGCATGCTGGAAAGAGAAATGGGAATGTATGGTCACTAGTTGCATCTATATAATTGGAAATTGACTCTATTTTAAAGAGTACCACTAATTTTGCAGATCTTCAGGAGCTAAAGTAATCTCACACAGCTATAACTGTCTAAATATTTATCATCTAGGCTATCTTCTTAGTAAATAAGTACCTCGTGGTAGTAATTCATTCCACTGATTTCTCTTTTGATCTTTGAAAATTCTTTTGATTCAGAACTTTCTGTGTGTATGACTCTCTATTTGATGCCTGACTTTTAGGCGCAGATAAATGAGATAAATTCAGCTATAAGTCTCTAATGCAACCTAGCTCCAACAGTAATGTTGACTGTGGGGACCCAATATACTTGGTTGTGTCCTGATAAAAGGTTGTATATAGTATTTGAACAGTTTCCTGGATCCCATCAGACAAATATTCAAACATCTTCAAAGTGGCATTTTCAGCTCTAGGATGTTTTATATGGTAAACCCATATAATCACTTTGGCCTTCCCAGCATCAAATTGGAGTTAGCAGAGTAGCCTATTCACTTTGAGCCATTAATAAAGGCCCTCTGGACCATCCTCAAAACATTGTCTATGCTTCAGAAATCTTTATAGTGACTCTGGATCCGTTTTCTCAGTACACTAATACTGATTTGTAGTTTTTCATTTAAATTATGTAAAAGGTACTTTGACTTAAACATAATGGAACTTGGCTGTTGTGAGCTACTCTCTCAACTTCTGAACTCAAAGTCAAGAAAATTCAGTGCTAACAAACTCATGAGGCTATTATCTGAAGTAAATGATGGTAACTCGCTGCTATACTTTGGCCAGATAAATGAACTTTCACTAGAATGTCAAGAGCTATTGGAGCATACTAGCATATCTGGCTCAATGTTACAAGGGATTCTTGGAAATGAAACTACCACATTTTGCCAAGCTATGTTCTTTCTTTATCTCCCTGAATTTCACAGTTTCTGTTTCCTTTTGTAGCAGGTACCACCTGACCTTTTATAAAATCATTACAGTTTGGGGTTTTTTTTTGCATGAATTTAAGAAAAGCAGTAGCATGCCATTGTGATAATTACAAGGAGGGAAATATAAGGCACACCATTCAGATAGAGGACAATATACTACCATTACTACAATTTATTGGAAGTTAGCCAAAATCTGTATGCTGTAAGACGTCTAGTAAAGCTTATATAAAATGTATAGTCAGTGATTATATTTTTACACCTTGAATTTCTTATAATAAACCAATCAGTTTAAATTATTTTGGAAAAGTTTTTTCGGCTGATGTTTCGTCAACTGTCAAACATTATTCTTCTTTACAGTTTTGTTAACTGATTGATCTATATATTAATCACATTCACTTTCATTAATGATCAATCTAGTCTTCCTCTCCTGAAAATTAAAAAAAAAAGAAAAATATAGAAATATTTCCCATATTTTGGAAACTAGTTTCCTGATGATTGCATGCTGCCAAATCTGCATCTTCTTCATTTGTTTCTGAATACTGAGGGACCTTATACAACCTTGTGGGTGCCTGAGCAGAACACCTAGACAGCTAATGAGTCAATATTTCTGAAAACAAACAAGATTTGTTTCACACACTGAATCTGTTTTCTCTTGAGATTTTAGAAGTGTAAAAGATTTTGATTTCACACATCAATAAAACAATTTCTGAAGTATAGTTTGATACAGGTGGTTTATAAGGAAGTTATTGATTTAAGGAAGTCAGTTGTGAATTTTAAGGAATACAATTGCCCATTGTCTGGACTGAGTTTTTTTGTCATCAAACAATTGTCTATAAACTAGCATAAGGCATCCTTCATTCCATAGAGACAACATATGTGACAGTGGTATGATCTGTAGAGCCATCTTCACAAAGTTTGACAGCAAAAAGAAAAAAAGTTCCAGGAGAAATCTGTGGAAAAAGAAGTATAGTGTTTTTTTTAAAGAAAGTACCGTGTCACTTTCTTTATGTTTTGTATAACTTTACATATTAGACTCTGGTGACAAAGTAATTAAAAATAACACTACTGTGATTATTATTTAATATTAAAAATACATATTTTTATGTACTAAATGCATTTGAGCTCAGTCTACCATGAAAAAATACTGAGAAAAAATAATGCTAGCAGAAAATCAAAGCCAACTTCTGCAATGTATAGAGAGAACCTGAAATCTCAGGTCAATAAATAAATTTCTGAAGCTGACAGAAATGTACATTGTAGCAAGAATGTACAGCCTTTTCCAAATCCTCTCTTGAGTCATAAAGCTGGACGAGTAACGGAGGCTTATTAATAAACATTCTCCATAGATTTGGGGGCCACTTGATACTCCAGATAATCCAATTCCTCTCATTATCTTGAGAAGCACTGGCTTAAATAGGATATATTCTCCTGGTGCAGCCAAGCCTCTTCAAGTACTGCAGAAAGTTTATAAATTTTTATGACAAGCTGAAAAGGGACTGATTTTCTCTGATTCCTTTCTGCAGTGATCTTTTCTTTGATGAGGTTCCCATATATCTGGTCCTTCTGAAAGACCCAGCTTATCCTTGGCCTTACTGGTTTATGAAGTTTATTGATAGAAAATTAATTGGGAAAAGGCTTTTTTTTTTTTTTTTTAACTAGACTCTTAAGAATAGCAAAATAACCGTGCAATGTATATTTCAGACTGGAACTAGAGGGATCAGATGGAATCTTGCATTGATGGTGATTAAGAACTACTTGCAACTTAAAACAGATAGGTTCTTCATGGGTTTTCCCTGACTTCTGTGATAAACAGGTTTCTAGTTGGAGACTGTGATGAAGGACAGCAGAGAAAGGATTGTAACTGTATCCATAGTTCTGCTGGTTGTCTTTGTATCTCAGGATGTTATCCTGAAGCATGGTGCTAAAAGCTAGAGTAGGATTCTGTTGAAAATGGCAGTAAGCAGAGTAGAGTATGTTGTTGCAATTTGCTGGGAATCCACTTATCAGTCAGTAAAAGAATGGATTAGAAGTACAAGCTAAATGGGAAAACCATGGTTTGATCTCTATGCCAAATGGAAACACTGCCTTAGAGTAAAATAATTGCTTTTTAATGTCTAGAGACATTCATAATATGCGCTGCAAAATGGGTGGAATTTGAGAATCACTCAAAGACTAGGATGTGAAATGTGTAAGAAGATTTTTTTTAAAAAGATTTTTATAGTTTGGCTTGGCAGATTTGCCTCATGTTTCTACATTTTGGCTAAAAGCTTTGTATATGAATTAAGCAGTGGGCCAGAAACATTCTGCCATTTTTTCCCATATTTTTTGTGGCAATAAAAGTCTACGCTCTTCAAGCAGCTTGCTAACTGATATGGTGCCACCATCTTGGCTGGGAGAAAGGAAAATATTGAAGACATAATGAGTAATCAGTGTGGCCTAGCAGGGGCTTAGAGGGAAGAAAAATACTGCAGTAATAAGTGAAAACAATAATTACATGTTTACATAAAAAGAGAAGTATGAAAGAAAATTGATTGGACTTCTTTGGATAGTAAGGACTATAAAATAGACTCATGTTGCAATAAGGCTAAACTAACATGGAAGCTTCTTAACAGTTCTTAATTTAAGCAACTATGCAAAGAGTACTGTATGATAAATTTGTGATTTGTATATAGATGCATTAGACATGATTTTTTCCACCGTGCTGTGATGCAAATACAGCTGTAGTTCAGTCAGCTTCTGAATCTATGGATTCCGTATGCATATTGGTTTCTCTGGACCGTGAGGTAAAATGATTTTGTGGTGAATTTCCTCCTACTTTATGTTGGCTGATATAGGACTGTCATATTGAATGGTAATATCCCTAGAAAATATAGACTACACCTATATCAGTAAATTAAATTGTGGCTGCAACAACTTAGTGCTCTCACAAAAGTTTCAGTAGAATTTTCAAGGACCATTCCTGGTAGGCAACTTCCCTCTTTTGAAGCCTGAACGTTTGGTAGCGTAGACATAGTCTGGGCTGTGCCAGTTGGCCTCAGAGCCCTGGAATACTGCCAGAGGTGCTTAATTTGCTAGCACAGGCCCAGCCATATGGTCCTGACTCTTGCAGTAGCTGTGGCCATTAAACTGTCTCTCAGATGTTCTATTTTGTATTGTCTCATCTGGTGCCTCTTCCTCCTGTTGTGCGGTGAGTTTGGTTACCTATAGTGTCACAAGGCTTGCTTTCCAACTTTTAGATTAAATAGACTTCTGACTCTGAAGGAAAGTAAGGATTAGATATGTTCTTCTGAGAGAAGAGATGGTGTCTTGTAGTTTAACTACAACCCATTCCCCCCAAAGGGAAGAAGTGGATGTGCTCCTTTACTAGAATTTTTTCTGTTAAAGGAGTATTTCTGTTGTTACTAGGATGGAGCTGTCCTGCTCTTCCATTGATTGTAAATCAAAAATGAGTAAGGCATTTTACTCTAAAGTAGCTGTGACACTTCATATTTTGACTTGCAGAAGATAAGACCAGACATCTCTCCCAATTTTCTTTCACTTTCTTTTAGATTAATTGTTTGTACAGTGGCTAGAACTCAAGCGGTCTTATATACTTTTCTCTCCGAAGATCATGCAAGATCTGAGCAAAGGACCCTGCTTAAACAACAAATGAAATAGCTTCAATAATCAGAAGTCAAATGTAGCTAAACTTTCCACAGGCCATCTTCATAAACGACGGAACTTAACCACGTGTCTGTGTTCATCTATGAAATAACATGTACTCAACATAACCCTGGAGCAATAGATGTAATGCAACTTAACAGTCTTGGATCTGACCAGTCTGAGTAGCCTCCAAGCAATAAAAGGTATTGTATTAGCAACAGACAGACTTACAACAGTTGTTTTTGAACTAGTTTTGCTGCAGGTGATTTACTGTAATTTTCAGTAAAACCATTCTCAAAATGGGCATGTTTACAAGTGTTCAAACACCATAAAATTCATGACAAAATATCTCACTTATGAGCACAAATAATTTTATTCAGAAGTAACTGAAATTAATACATAGTGAATTTTAGCCTCAGTGACTTAAGATCACAGAAATATATTTCAATAGACCAACATACTACTTGCAGTTACACCGCAGAACCTGGAATTTCTGCCTCAAATATATAGTTGTCAAAAATGGACATTGATATCTAAATTTGGTTTTGGAATGCCATTTTAAAATGAGATGGGCCTTAGTAACAGAGATTTTCAAAACCCCAAACTGTATATTTCAGATATTTCTGAAGAACCAAAAATCCATCTCAAGATGACTTAAAATGAATACCTGAAAAATGAAGTATTTGCAATCATAAGTAACTGACTCATGCATAGTTCACTAGCAGTTTTAAGTTGTATTTCTTGATCTAATTAAGTCTAATAAAGTTTTCCTCTTAAAAACAAAAGTACATATTTTAAAAAGCTAGCCCAGGCTGGCCCAAAAGTTTCAAAATATTTCAATGGTTTTGGATAAATACCTTTATGATACAGACTTACACCCCATACATTTCATTCAGAGCCAAACTCCCATGTATTCTGTATTGAAAATGAAAACTATTCAAAAATATTAGCAATTCTTAATATCTTTATCCTGGTAATTCTTATTGTTAGTAAGGTAAGAACTTATGGTAAACCTGAAATAGATTTTGCTTTTAAAAAACTAGATAGTAGTTTACTTATCCCTTTCAATCATAGGATTTCTGTAACTCAATAGCACACAAATAGTATTTCGAAGTCAAAGATTGCAGCTAGGAATGCGATTTCCCCAAGAACAATTGAAAGCAATTAAACTACTCATATCACATTACAATATCTATATACCTAATTCTATTCAGGACCATGATTTAGCTTGAAGGTTGTGTAACTGTGCAAGTAAACATAACAGAAAACGCTCTCTATTTACTGAATACTATATTGTTATTTATCATTAAATTCAATGTTTAATACATTTCAAAAACTGGTGACTGAAAAGTGTGTAATTACTATTTTTAGTGGAATGAGATACTGTTATAAAAGATAAGAAACCTATTACTGAACTTCCTAATATATACAATTCAATATTAGGAAAAAAAAAGTCTGAAAAATGTTTAAAAAACCCATTTTCAATCTAGAAAGTCTCAAATCTGGGTAAAAACTCAGGTGTTAACAGGCATGGAATTGTTGCGGGGGGGGGGGGGGGAACTGCTTCAATAGACACACAGCTGGTTCCATAAATGGTCTTTCAATCACATCTCCAGGAATCATGACAGTAGGTGAAAAATGAAAGAATGTTATTTTATTCTTTTTAAAAACTAAAGCAAATACATGAATGCTTCTAACATAGATTAGGAATTTTATAAAGTTATCTGAATTAAGCTTAACATGTCAAGAAGGAGAAGACTAGATACAAATCCCAAACCAGAAACAAAACAAAGAATAAATAACTTTTTTATCCTATGGTTGTGTCTCATAAGTTTTAAAGATAATCTCATGATTCTTTGGGCGTAAATAATTCTGTTTGAGTATGAAATTGTAAATAAAAGTAAGAAAAATATATATGTCCTGTTAGCAGGTACAAATGTGAATAAATGCTTCACGTCTTGAAAGATTGTATTAATTGTACCATCCCAAAATAGTTCTTTTTTAACACACTAGCTTGAAAAAAGTCATCAATCACTTAGGTTTATGAAATTCTGCATATTTACTTTCAGTTTTAGACATAAATTTATCAAATAGAGTGAGCTCAGTTAATTTAAACTTAGACACACTAGACAGCAGGAAAAATGTATTTAAAAAAAAAATGTTCTTGAGTTAACAACATGTTCAGACAAAACTATAGATTAAGATAATCAGGTATTTAATCATTCATTTAAACTGTCCACTGCATTTCTTTTGGTTAGCATTTCTGTCTGTAAGAACAGAAGTGTCCATGATTTGAAGTAAGCCTTTTGACCTTTCCTCATTCTTGCTATTACAAATAACAATTCTAATTCAAAAGAAACTTATGTAGAAACCAGAGATATTATTTTCAAAGCGTGTTGATTTTTAAACAAATAGCTCAATAAGCATAACTTCAAATGAATGTCCTTAATTATATTAGAAAGGGCAGAAACAGTAAAGGCTGAAGTGAACATTTCCATGAATAAAAGCTTCTGTTTTACATAGTCACATGGCATTGTGAATTAATCAAATTGACTTGTGTTCTTTTCCTTCTGCTCTCATCCATGTATGTTTTTTATCCTTTCTTTCATTTTTTACCAGGACATACTTAATGAAAATATCCCAAATTCTCTCCACGGTAGTTTAAGGGACACAAGCGACCTCCTGCAGAAATTTTATCTGAAAGGTTGGACTAGAGTGGAGTTTTTGGCATTGATATTGGAAGTTTTTCTCTTTATGGCACCTTTGTGAAATAAACACAAAACAGTAAACCATGATAAAGGTTACTTGGGTGCAAACCTAAAGCAACAGAGAAATTCTCCTTTTGCTACAGCAGCCTACTGAGTTACCCACTGTAGTGTTTTTCAGCAGTAGCTTTGTTTCATGTCAGAGTGACATGAATAAACAGGAAGGAAGGTAAAATGGAAATGTGACTCCAAGAAACACATTTCAAAAGTTTCAAAATTTATTGGGTTTTAATTTGGTTATCTTACCCAGATACTGGGAAGATTTCAGGAAATAAGATCCTTGCTCAGCTCCAATGGTGTTGCAGCTTTAGACATAGCCTGTACGAACATTGCACACCCTTTTCATAGCATATATAGTAAGAAAAATGTGAATAATTTTATACAGTGAAATAAAAGCTGCAGCTTGCATCAGTGCTTAGTCTCCCCTCGTCAGCTAACAGTGGCATAGGAAACCATACTGCACAGAACTCTTTCACACTTGGGGTCCATAATGCTCTGGTACGTAAACAATCTGTGCTAAATCCTCTACATTTACCAGTAATTACAATAATTGGAGTAAGAGTCGTACTCAGCATTCTTCTTGTAGAATTTCACTAAATTTGTAGCAATTTTAAACTCAACTCTTGAGGTACTTAATTAGATTTAAAGTAGAAAATGCTTATGTCAAAACCTTTGAAACCTGAATCACATTTTACCATTTTTAGGAGTAATTTAAAACACTAAAAGAAGAAAAACAGTTCCTTCCTTTACTAATTCTCTTGTTGCTCGAATACATACTTACTCTTTTTGTAGGAATAAATATAGCTATTTTTAATTTTAGAGAATACTATCAAAACCTAAAATTTATTTACAATGTTTATCCTCATTTTAAATGTTGAGATGAACTGTTTCCTTAATTTAATTCCGCTAACACTTAGCCAATTAATTAGTCTCATCAAGTTTAATGGAGCCAAATGCTAAACTACTGTCCTGTGTAAGTATTTGACCTTTTTTAGAACTATTTTCCATTTTTCTCCTTTTTACTCTTTCAGATTTCTTTATATAACTACTTATCCTATAGGTCCATAGCCTCTTTTCCAGAATTCATTGATATTTTCCTTTTTGTGTGTTCTCTACATATTACAAGAAAACATATGAAAAGGTTGGGTCCAAATTTTCTGCTCTAGTGAGAATCAGTGGAATTACAATTATATGCATCCTTAGGAAATTGAACTTCTCCTACTACATAGAAAAATAAGAAAATGTTCTCACATTGGTTTCTGTGAGCATAGGAGTGTACAAAACTGAAATTTTGAAGGCAAACCCCCCTCTACATCTGCAGTTCAGCCTATAAAATTAAAAACAACATTATTAAAAAAAAACAAACCAAAACTACTTGAGTACTATTTGTAAAATATTTCTGAAATTTCTTCATGGTCTGCAAACTGTAGTATAAACCTGGTAAAAAGTGATTACCAAACTTTAGTATGTGAATTTTAAGTTCTAATTAATCCTCAATAACTTTCTAATTGGTTGGATTTATTTACCATGTCTTCCCATGTGCTTGTAGTCTGAACATCGTAAGTAAGGCTGAATTTACCAAATCAAATTCAGTTATCAAAATGTTGAAATAGAAGATATCACAGTAGACAAATAAAATAAATTGTAAATGCAACTAAAAAAAAATCTTGCACTCTCACTCATCAAATTTACATTACCTCAGCTGTTTTGGTAATGTTTAATTCAGAGTGTCTGACATAGTGGGAGACAAAAAACAAACAAGCATGTGAACATCATCTTCATGGGCATGTAAACAGAAACCATTGCTTCTTCCATTGCTACTAACAACAATTGTGAAAAAATGAGTTTAGGAAGCCTTTTTTAAATTTATTGGCAAAACCTGAGCACCCTGAAAGTTGTAAAAGTGTATAAAAAGATGAACATTTAGTCATGGCTGGTTAATAACATCTTACTCATCCTGTGATCTACATGCTTTCTAAATAGCGTGTGAATTTGGGTCAAAGGAATAGGTAAAAAAAAGAAGACATTAATGTTATTAAGGTTACTCTTTATTTTTACTTACATACAGAGTAGTTCATATGTAGACCTCAAATCATCTAGAAGTAGTATAGCTCAACTACTGTTGCTGACACTGTACAAAAAAATTCACTGTGAGGAAATTAGTTAACAAATTACATTCAGTCACCTTCTAAGATCTGAGTCAATCAGAACCAAGGACAAATTACAAAGAGAGGAATTGTAACTGATTTAGGTAACATCAACAGATTGGTTCCAAGACTTATAGCATTCTCCACAGAGGGAACTGCTATTCAAGCTTTAGTTACTTTCTATGAAGAGAATATTTGGTAGACCACTGTGTGCTTTTATGACACGAGTGAGAAGAAAGAAATTGTTGTGAATAAGTGTTATGTTTTCATAAAAACTCACGCAAATAGTTAACTGACTGACTAATAAGGGATTTTGTTTCTGCTAAAGAGAAATCAGAGGCAGAATTGAGTAAAATGAAGAGGTAGTGCTTGGATAGAGTGAGCGTTGTATGAAGTTCCTGAGAGTGGATTTATTTTTTTTTTAAATACTGATCCCAGTAGTTGAATCACTTTGCACAGAAGTTTTGGATTGTTTTTTCATAAGTAACTGAGCTCTGGAGTATGTTCCCATTTTTCTGAAAGTTCGAAGATGCTAAATGACATGCTGTTTTGAAGTGTAACATCATGAAGACTGAGCTCCTATCTCTAAACAAAAAAATGGTAGAGGTGAGCAAGAGGGGAAGTATCTATGTGTGCATTGAAGTTCAAAGGTGTTTTATGTTGTAACTCGGTGTTTTATGTTATAACTCGGTGTGCTTTGTGGGCTTTAAGTAGCAGCAGTAAAGTGGGAAGTTCCTGTGTCAGTGTCAGCAGACTTTCAGATTAACAGCTTTTCTTTTTACTCTTCCTTGGAGAATGTCAAGCACTACTTTACAGTGTTTTATATGTATTAAATATTATTGTTCTGATGATAAGCTGTGCTGCATTCTCTTTCCAAAAATTATATGAGAACCTCTGAGTCCATTTTATTTGGACATTGCAAACAATGGACCTTGTGCTTATATAATACTTTTTCAAAGTGCAGAGTTCTTGTATGTGTATTAGTCAAAATTTAAGCTGAGATTCTATGAAAAAGAAAATGTAATAGTTTATCATATTGCATCAGCATCCCTTTATTATATTTGCAGCATGGCAAGCTCTTCATTTTAGATAATATATGGAAGTATCTTTTTATATTGAAGGACCACATATGCCAAAGGTCTGTATCACATAGAATGTACTTTGCATTGTAGTCTCATACATTTTTCCATCATTTTGGAGATGCAAGGAAAATAGTCTGTACAGAGGGTTGGGAGGATGATTTGTTTCCCATCCTGACTAAGATGTATAGATTTCTCTTTTCTCTGTACACCAGTTGTCTGCCTAAAGGTGTCTGACAGTTTTCCTAGTATTCTAGTGATGAGATGATTTATTATTATTTTTCTTATTTCAAATATGAAAGTTTTCATTTACTCGTCAAAGAACACTGTCATCCGAAAAGAGGAATATTTCAGGCTTGCAGTGATCTTCACTTAAGATCACTTAGAGTGATCTTTAATTTCACTGAAACTGCTATTTTGTATTTAAATGTATGCAGATGACTCTTGATTTTTTTTTAAAGTAACACAAAGCAAGCTTGCATCCATTCTAAAGAACTTCTGTTTTTAATAATAGTAAGCCAAAAAATGTACACTATAAGATGACAAAAACCTGTAAAATGTATTGAAGGAGTTTAGTCACAAATAAAAGGCAAAAGATTTGTTAGAGGCCTAGACTCAAAGCTAATTAGAAAGGATTGCAACTTGCAAACATGTGTTTCACTTCCTCTTAGAGAATATTGACTACTCACTTAATAAGACACATACTCAGTGCCTGGAAATTTGGATTCCAGTTAAGTTTTGTGCAAGACTTGATTTAATGGGTATGATCACAGAATGATCAGAGGAACCTATAATGTTAGTTGATTATCTAACACAGAACTGCAAATAGCGTTTGGATCCCAGGCAGTAGGTACCTGAACATACGTATGTCAACAGATCATTGCAGAACTTAGACCTCTTAAAGAGGCAAAGTTTAGATTGTCATTCCTTGGTGGCTGCACTTTCTGTTCATGGATCTCTGGAGTTCCACATTAAATCTTCTTGATGCTCTTCCCCTCAATATGCCTGCGAGTGCGTTAGATATAGTGTGGCCAGGAACTTTGGATCTCATATCTAGATCCTGTCAAGTATTTCCCCAACTATCTTGCCTCTATGGCACTCTCAAAGCACACCCACTGGGTAGGACACTCTTTGTGGATTGGGGAAATGCATTAAAATTTTCTTAAGCAGAAGAAAAAATTGAATCTGAATTCACCCACTGAAAATGAATGCATTCTGGATGACTGATGTAAGGTAGAGGACTGGCAGCTTCTACTTTGGCAGTGACTTGTAACAAAGGACTGCTTTAACTTCAGGATATACTGAAGGTTTATAAATGTTGATTGAAGCTAGGCCTTCCTTGGAACATCATGTAAGGGAACTAGTCATGGAAAGCAATAGATTTAGTGACTCAAGACTATCTTTGATAGCTCCTGTTAGGTAATGTATATGACACTATGACACCCTCCCAGCATACTCTTCTTGTGTGCCCTTATCTTAAATATTTCAAAATACTCCTAAACTATGGGACAGGAAAAACTTGATGGAATAGATGCTGTGCTTATAAAACCTCTCCTTGCACTAAAGAAGGATGAATGGAAAACACTGTGGAACAGAATTTTAAGTGATTTGACTTAAGTGATGTCCTCATTTAATCCTGTGGATTAAAACCACAACAGTGATTTTAATGAATCTGGAGAATTTGCTAAAAAAAAAAAAAAAACTTAGCAAGGATAAATGCAAAATGCTACATCGACCAAAAAAATAAATAATGAAAATCACAGCTATAAAATGGGTGACAACTAAAAAGGCAGCAGACTGGATAATATGGCAAGCCATTTCATTTGAGTCAATATTATTTTGCGGTTGCAAGAGAGACATTTCACACTGAAAGGTAGTTCAGTGTAGAAGATAGAGGAGCTTCCACTCCGTTAAAAGTTAGTTAGGCCTTTACTGAAATACTGCCTGGTTTGGAGGTGAGAGGCAGACAAGCTGCAGGGATTCCACCAGAGAACTGTGACATTAATTTTAACACTTTAAAATATGAGGTGTGAAGAAAGAATGGATTATTTTTCTCTTTAAAGGTTAGGTCTGGGGAAGGATATGTGATAACTCTTCCAGTGTACTGGGAAGGCTGATTAACTGTTTTTCCTACAAATGAAATAAGAGGAAATCAGTTTGTTGCTTTTTTGGGGAAAGGGTGTATTTCTGGTTTGGTTTTGGTTTTGGGGTTTTTTTTAAGTAAAAAATGGTTAGGTTTGATAAGAAAAGAAATTAGTTCATGATGGCTTTCAAAGGAGGTGGAAGAATGTCTTTCAACAATAATTTTTTACAGGAATTTAGCAAACATCTTTGACAGATATATTTGATCCTGCATAATAGGTGGAATAGATAATCTCCTGCAGTTAGCTTCCAGATATTTTTCTGTTGGTCTCCTTTTTGCATAAGAACAGTAGATTAACAATCAATTTGTCAGTAATCTTCATGGTAAAACTCATCCTAAGGCAATAGTTTTTATTGATCACAAGTCCTAGTCTAAACACTGAGGAAGGATTTAAATATTTCATTGGGCTTTGTTTGGGAAAGGACTCATTAATCTTCCTGTGTCATTTCATAATTTAACAAATTAAGCAAAAAAAAATTCACAATATATCTTTTGTATAACACATGGGATTTTACTGGCAGTGGAAATCACTATATTTTGAGGGACCTCAAAAGCAAGATGCTTACACAAAGTAATATATGAACTGGAGTAGCTTTCACGAAAATGGTATGCTTATCAGTATTTGAAACACAACAAAATTTCAATGTGAGGTATTTCAATGCCATCTGTGTTCCATTTGGATAGTCTTAGCCATACAATTTTGTGCATATTTTGCAAGAATATCAGCTCACTGAATATGTCAAGTGGCAGTTTGAGAAGCTGAGTATATCCGCATGAGAGATGGACTATCAATTCTGATTGACCATGACGGGATATACAACAAAATGCAGTTTGCTTGCAAACAGGATGTAGTTTGGATGTAAGCCTGGAAAGTCTTTGTCCTTGAGTCCATGACCAAATACATGTCAAATAGCTCAGCATTTCTTCAAGCAAATTTTCAGGCTACAGCTCAAAGGAAACAACTAACTTGATGATCAGTGCTATCAATTTTTACTGGTATAGCAGTTGGATGAATGGAAAGTTATGTGTAAAAAGGATAACAGAAACACAGGACTTTTAAAAGGGTGGTGAAGAAGTAGTGTGGGTGGGAAGGATGTTGTCACTGAGTGAGCTTTTGGACAAGAAGATTAAAGAATGAAACACTGGAGAAGGAAACAGCTTTATATAAAAGAATTTGTGTTTTTCTAGTCTTGGGAGGGAAATGCAAACACAGCAGACCTCAGTGTAATTCAGTGGCTGAGTAAACACTCAAATGAGATGATTGTCAATTAGTTACTTCACACTGCATGGAAGGATTTGTTTTAGTGTTGCTACTTTTCTTCAGAGCCATTGAGTGCCATGATATTCCCAGTCATTGCTGGCCATTACTGCTGCAGTGCTCACATCTGTGTTGTACTTAAAGATCCATAGTACAATAGGAGACAAAGTTCACCATTCTAAAAAATACAGATGTCTCATCTGACTAAGCTGCTTACACTTAAAGAAATATGAATTTACCTCCTTTGCTGATTTTGCTGCTATTCTTGCTGAGAAAAGCAAACAATATCTGACTGTTTTAGGCAGCTTCAAATAAACCAGCCCCCCGAGCTGGAAGACGGGGACGGTGAGCAGGATGAACCCCCCGTAATCCAAGAGGAAGCAGTCAATGACCTGCTATGCCACCTGGACACTCACAAGTCTATGGGGCCGGATGGGATCCACCCGAGAGTGCTGAGGGAGCTGGCGGAGGTGCTCGCCAAGCCGCTATCCATCATTTATCAGCGGTCCTGGTTAACGGGGGAGGTCCCGGACGACTGGAGGCTTGCCAATGTGACGCCCATCCACAAGAAGGGCCGGAAGGAGGATCCGGGGAACTACAGGCCTGTCAGCCTGACCTCGGTGCCGGGGAAGATTATGGAGCGGTTCATCTTGAGGGCGCTCACAAGGCATGAGCGGGACAACCAGGGTATCCGGCCTAGCCAGCACGGATTCATGAAAGGCAGGTCCTGCTTGACCAACCTGATCTCCTTCTATGACCAGGTGACCCGCCTAGTGGATGAGGGAAAGGCTGTGGATGTGGTCTACCTGGACTTCAGCAAGGCCTTTGACACTGTCTCCCACAGCATTCTCCTCGAGAAGCTGGCGGCTCACGGCTTAGACAGGTGGACTCTGCGCTGGGTCAAAAACTGGCTGGACAGCCGGGCCCAGAGAGTTGTGGTGAATGGAGTTACATCCAGTTGGTGGCCGGTCACAAGCGGTGTTCCCCAGGGCTCAGTACTGGGGCCGGTCTTGTTTAATATCTTTATCGATGATCTGGATGAGGGGATGGAGTGCACCCTCAGTAAGTTTGCAGACGACACCAAGTTGGGTGGGAGTGTTGATCTGCTCGAGGGTAGGAAGGCTCTGCAGAGGGACCTGGACAGGCTGGATCGATGGGCCCAGGCCAACTGTATGAGGTTCAATAAGGACAAGTGCCGGGTCCTGCACTTTGGCCACAACAACCCCATGCAGCGCTACAGGCTTGGGGAAGAGTGGCTGGAAAGCTGCCCAGCAGAGAAGGACCTGGGGGTGTTGGTCGACAGCCAGCTGACCATGAGCCGGCAGTGTGCCCAGGCGGCCAAGAAGGCCAATGGCATCCTGGCCTGTATCAGAAATAGTGTGGCCAGCAGGAGTAGGGAAGTGATCGTGCCCCTGTACTCGGCCCTGGTGAGGCCGCACCTCGAATACTGTGTTCAGTTTTGGGCCCACCCCTCACTACAAGAAGGACGTTGAGGTGCTGGAGCGTGTCCAGAGAAGGGCAACGAGGCTGGTGAGGGGTCTGGAGAACAAGTCTTATGAGGAGCGGCTGAGGGAACTGGGACTGTTCAGCCTGGAGAAAAGGAGGCTCAGGGGAGACCTCATCGCTCTCTACAACTACCTGAAAGGAGGTTGTAGCGAGGTGGGTGTTGGTCTCTTCTCCGAAGTAACAAGTGATAGGACGAGAGGAAATGGCCTCAAGTTGCGCCAGGGGAGGTTTAGATTGGATGTAAGGAAAAATTTCTTTACTGAAAGAGTGGTGAAACATTGGAACAGGCTGCCCAGGGAAGTGGTGGAGTCCCCATCCCTGGAGGTCTTTAAAAGACGTGTAGATGAGGTGCTTAGGGCCATGGTTTAGTGGGCATGGTGGTGTTGGGTTGACGGTTGGACTCGATGATCTTAGAGGTCTTTTCCAACCTCAATGATTCTATGATTCTGTGATTCTATGATTCTATGACAATCCATCACACAAATATTCAATAAGGAGGGGTTTTTGTCTTTTTGGAACAGTGATTCCCCCCCCCCCCCCCCCCCCATTTAGGGTCTAGACTTTTATTTTTATTATTCAGCATTCAGAAGTTACAGATGTAGCTTTTAGCTATGCAAATAGCAAACTACATCCTTCTTCAGAATCATAATCCTGAGAATCACAAAGAGAAAAAACATCCCAGTGAGAAAATAGAGTAACTTTGTATTATTTTTTTCCTTAAATCTCCTTCACCAAACTTCTACCAATGACAATAACAGGTGTCACAGAACCTTTTTTATTTTTTTCTTTTTTCTGAATAAAATTCTGGGCAGCAAGAAAACTGTACCTAGGGCCTTCATCGTGCTCATGCTGCTGACAGTGGTCTAATCCTTTAAAAAAAGGGTGAGGAGGGGTGAATAATGATACAGGTATGTTCAGAACATATGTCTGTTTTGTATCCAGCTGTATCTAAACATAAATGAGCAATTTCCTTGCAATAAGAAATGTGGGAGAAAAGAAGGAGTAAGTGAAGAGGAAAGAAGAAATTTAATAAGAAATAGCTATATACCTCCATATAAGGGTATCTGCAGTGTACATAGTGTGGGATAGGATATGCCGAATCGAAAACAGAGTTGGAAAATGTATTATGTTTGGCATCTGTTTTTTCTCCTTCCTACTCATGATTTCACATTTGGTAGACAATTCTAGTAGCAGTGTGTTATTGGCAGAAAATAACTTTTGTCACGAACTCAGTGTGCCATTGATGTATACTGACTCAAAATATTTGTACTCAATACCATAAAAATTTATGTCAGCAGTTCCACCAACCTCTACGTTTATCCCTGTGAAACCTAGTCCCTTTGTTTTGGTAAATCATATATATATATATGTGTATATTTTTAGTATTGTTGCATCTCTGATGGAAAATCAATGATTTGGAACCATTTTTGTATAGATTTCTGGCACTGGAAGCCCTCTGCAAGGCTTCCATGCACCACTTCTTAAAGTATAAAATCCTCAGATGACTGTTTGCCAAGAAAACTGCGTATTTTAGGAGAAAAAGGCAAATATATATTTTTACAATGTGTTTCACTAAGCAGATTGCTTCTAGTATTGATATACTGTAATTTTTTTGAAAGTCTCCAAAACTCAATTACATTTCTATACCTAATATTCAATGGCTCTCAAAGTACCATCACACTTGCACCTAGATTTATTTTGGTGCCAGATGTTTGGGTTTTTTTAGACACTGCATACTATTAGATACTATTCTTATCTTCAAGCTTTCTTAGTCACCAGATTTTTTTTCATCTTTCGCTCTGATTACCTTCAAACTTGTATTGTTTTGTTAAATTCAAATGGCCTCAAGTTGCGCCAGGGGAGGTTTAGATTGGATATAAGGAAAAATTTCTTGACTGAAAGAGTGGTTAAACATTGGAACAGGCTGCCCAGGGAAGTGGTGGAGTCCCCATCCCTGGAGGTATTTAAAAGACGAGTAGATGAGGCACTTAGGGACATGGTTTAGTGGACATGGTGGTGTTGGGTCGACAGTTGGACTCGATGATCTTAGAGGTCTTTTCCAACCTCAATGATTCTATGATTCTATGATTTATTCTTACAATGTGATTAGATATGCAGCCAATCAGTACATCTTAAACTTGCATAAATTGTCATAAATACATGGAACGAGACCTTACTTACTAGTGGATCTATATCACCTTAGAATGTGAGCTAAATCTTTGTCAAAACTAGAAGTTGATTTCCTTTCATGAGGTTTGAGGCTTAATTTTTGGTAGTGCATATATATGTATATTCTTTATAAGTAGGGCTTAACATACTTGAGCCTTCTTATGGATTTTTTTCCATAACTATAATTTAGTCTTTAAATTGCTGAGATGTCCTGAGATATCACATGAAGTGAATCTTTGTGTCTCTAGTATCTCGGTGTTTTTTCTGCTTGTTGGGGCCAGTCTGTACAACACTGTTATAACCATTATTTAATTCCCACAATTTTAACTGTAACTGTAAACAATTACAGTCTTTCCTATTTGTCTTAACATAAATTGGTAAGTATTTCCAAAAATTTAGGCATGTAGAAACAGTAGGGTAAATGCATAAAAGAATCTTACAATATCTGTTTTTAATTACAATAACTTTCAACATAAAATAAGATTTGACAAAAAACACCGTAGGGATGTAAGAAAAAGAAAGTTAGCATTTCAAAATCAAGAAGTACCCTTATTGTATTTTGACATGTAAAGTACCAAATGACTTCAGATTTACAGGCTGTAAAATAGTTCTCTATTAAAGTACAATAAGAAAAAATAGAAGGGCTAACAATCAGGTTAAAAAACATTATTCTCTCGATTCTGTTACCAAGTACAAAGGCTTAAATGCTGGACTGCCTAGACAATACGGGAAGAAATTGAGGAAACAAAATAAAGAAGTGCAGCAGAAGCAAAAAACATCCTAAAAGCTTATTCAGTGTTCAGTTTTGGAGGAAATTCTTTGTCTACTGCTTCCAGGAGCCTTTCCTGTCCAAGAATTGAGCTGCAAAGCTTTATAATCATCAGGCACTGATGCTCTGAAAGGCACTCAAAGTTTATAGAGTTGGATTCTTTCCTGTGTCCCACACATGCATTTTTATACATCCTATGGGAATTTGCACAGTGGAGGTTCAGAGTTTTCTGGTAATCACCTGGACTAGCAAGGGTTGCACAGGACCTTCTGTGAACTCATTACCTCCTGCTGAAGTTATTACGGAGTAAAACCTATGTTTAAGACTACCTAATGGGCCCACTACACTCCCAATTTCAGGGGAGTTTGAAGAAGGTAACTTCTTAATGGAAAGGTAACTTCAACATGGAAAAGTTCCATGTTGATACTTTTCATGAAAGATAATCCACAGTAAAAATTTTAAGTAGCTTTACTTTTAAGATTATGAATCGTTCTATTGATTTTTAGAGGTATGGCTCATGCTTAAGTTACTGATATGATTTACAAATGCTTTGATGGAACAAGGGCCTGCTGAGTGTCAAAATTCAAATTCTGCTGATCCTGGCCCCTCAATTCATGGATGCTACCTTTACACTGTTCTTGCTTTCGTCCTTTCCTAAGGCCAAAATTTATGTGCAATTATGTAATCTATGCACAATTATATAATTAGGTACTTAAAGAATCCAAGCAATGCTGATACCTTGTAAATGTTGGAATTCAACTGTAAGCCACAAGAAACAGTGTTTTGTTCTCTTACAGAATAGTGTTGGCAACATTTATTTCTGTCATAACTTTAGGGTTTCTACAGGTACTCCTATTTCTGTAGATAGTCTATAAAACTTACTTTCTTTTCTTTCCATTTTAAAATTGTATAGTGTTCCTATTTGTCTTGGCATTTTAAAATCTATGATTCATCTTTTTGTTTCATAATGTAATGGATGTTTCAACAGTTAGTTAGCATTTTTCATCTGCCATAATGGAATTGATCATGTACTAAGTTTGTTGTGGTCAACTACAAGAAAATGTTTTACCCTTTCACTGCTCTCATATTTTTCTAAAAGTTAGTATATTCGTATTGTTTAAAATGTTTCGGAACTTTAAGAATGTATTTCGTTTTAAACACGTACATGAGTCTTTTTTCAATGAAGTTATTTGCTGATATGTGAAAAAGCATTTTCTGGTTCTGCTGTCAGGAGTGCAGAGGTAGTGTCTATTCTTTTTAAGAGTGCCAACAGCATATTTGAAGTTAGTTCATACATCAATCAACACCCAAAATCTTGGAAAGAACCATTTTCTGGCAAACCCCTGATACTTCAAGAGAAAAAGTGGGAAGATAAAGCAACTAAAGCACAACCTAAAACATTAGGGCAGAAAGCTTTTGGTTAGTTGATTAAGGTGAGGTTGTATCTATATTAGCACACAGGCTAGTGCAATAGGATGAGATCTATGGAGGGAGAAGTTTGGTGAAGAGGGCCTCCCATTCACAATATCTGTATTTTGGAGGGGAGAAGGGAAGCTATAGTTTGGACTAGCTCTATTTTAGTTCTGCAGGCTAAATTGTATTTTAATTCCACAAACTGAAGCATATTAAGGGCTCCTAGAGCGCACCTTTCAGTGTACCCCCCCTAAAAGAGTATAGATTCCAAAAAGAGCTCAGTTTCTGTGCTCCAAAATCACAGCCAATGTGGCACGTGGGCATGATCAAAAGCAAAAACTGACTTGAACTAAAATGCAGATTAGGTACATCCAGAAATAAAGCAACCAAGTTTCATATAGCGTTTACTGAAGATTTTAATGATATCAGGAACTCCATAACCAGAAATTCCAATGGCATTACAGGTGTCATGAGCCTAACATGAATTAAGATCACTCTTTTATCAGCACCAGTCCCAGCTGGACTAATTTACACAGCCCCAGTATACGGTGTCAGAAATGCAAACATACAAGTGAACACTGGTATCAGCCGGTCTAGATTTCATCTCCAGGCCAATGTTATTAATTCCAGTCACATACACCTTACACAAGTAGTACATATCCTTTTTTATAGGCTGCTTTACAAAATGAAATGTGAGCATAGAGTTCATCGTAGTTGTGCTGCACCGACAGGAACAGAAGGCAAGAACTTGCCTACCTGTAGATTTAGCACAAAAAGGGCAATATAGTAATATCACACACAACCCAGGTCAGAACAGCTACCACCAGCGGCCCCCCCCCCAAAAAAAAAAAAAAAAAAAGGGAAGTTATTTCAGCCTTCATCTGTTTTGCTGATGTTTCCATCAAAAGTAGGATTTGTGAAGATGTTTTGTTCTGGGACTCCTGATAAACTATATCAGGAGTTTATGCAATGACAAACAGCACCACATGCCTGACTCCGCAGTATTTGCTACTTATTCTCTTTCTATCTACCTACCTATGTATTTATCTATTGATCAATGGATTTATCTCTATTTGCTAGTCTTCATATAAGAGATTTTTAGTAAATATAGGCAGAATAGGATGGTGTCGTGGTTTAACCCCAGCCAGCAACTAAGCCCCACACAGCCTCTCGCTCACTCCCCCACAGTGGGATGGGGGAGAGAATTGGAAGGGTAAAAGTGAGAAAACTTGTGGGTTGAGATAAAAACAGTTCAATAGGTAAAGCAAATACCGCACACACCAGCAAAGCAAAACAAGGAATTCATTCACTCCTTCCCATCAGCAGGCAGGTGTTCAGCCATCTCCAGGAAAGCAGGGCTCCATCATGTGTAACGGTTACTTGGGAAGACAAACGCCATCACTCCGAATGTCCCCCCCTTCCTTCTTCTTCCCCCAGCTTTATATGCTGAGCATGACGTCACATGGTATGGAATATCCTTTTGGTCAGTTGGGGTCAGCTACTCGCTGTTGGGGTGGTGTGAGAAGCAGAAAAGGCCTTGACTCTGTGTAAGCACTGCTCAGCAGTAACTAAAACATCCCTGTTTCCAGCACAAATCCCAAACACAGTCCCATACTAGCTACTGTGAAGAAAATTAACTCTACCCCAGCCAAAACCAGAACAGATGGCAGAATGCAGACTGAAAGAAAGCTGAGCTTTCTCCTTTTTATGTGAGGGACAAATACTGTGCTGCAGACTGGAAAGCAGTGCTTTGTTTTTGGAAGTTTTTTGGCATGGGTTTTTTCTCATTCAGTCTTTTTACAGAAGGCAAAAATGATCCATATCTAGTGCTCTGGACATGGATAGTGCATGCTTTTCCTGTGGCATCTTCATCTCATGGACACAACAGGCGTGCTCCTGAAGTCCGACTAGTCAATTTAAACAATGTTGAAGCTTCTTGCTGGCAACTTTTACCCAGTGACAGTTTTGTGTTATCCTCCTTACTTTTCATCTTCCTATTCAGTATCAGCAGTGTCCTAGCTTTCCATCTTCTGACTTTTTCAGAATTGTCCACTGACAATTTGCCAAGTAATGATGTTCTTCCAAAGAATGCGCCCTCGTAGAGGATTTTTACCTATTCTTACAAATATTTACTTTGAAGTGGGGAAGCTGTGATGTGAAATATCACTGATGTAGCTGCAGGCTGAAATGGTACTGAAAAGTTCAAAACACATTTATAATAAGATCTACAGAAGTAAATGATTATTAGTTTTAGCACTTTGGTTAATAAGATTGCATGTGAAGATAAATATACTGTACTCTTAGACATCATGAAAATTATTGGCTAAAAGGAAATAAAGAAGAAAAATTGGATTGGACAACAATTATCAATAGTGCATTACTGCAACCTAAGTCTGAATAAACTGCTCTTAGGGAAAAAAAACAAAGGCTGACATGCTGTGTCCATTTCTAACAATCGATATAGTGACTAATCATGTGGAGCACAGAATGGTGTCCACAGCTAGAATCTTTATTTGCTTTTAAGCAGATTAAAATGTGAAGTTTCCTGAAATGTAAACAGAACCATATTTGAAAACATAGATACTCTAGTAAAATATATTTTGAAGCTGAGAATTTAGTAGTGTGTTATCAACGTTTGTGTATAATTGATATTCAAGTGGGCTCTTGTTTTACAAAGTTGTTTTCATCTACAGATTGTTTTTGATATAATTTAAAAACAAATGACAGAGGTGTCCCTATATACAGCATAATCTTGTCTGATACTTTTCTTGATATAATATTTTCTTAAAGGAAGATTTTTATGTATTTCTGGTGTAGAAAACATTTTTATATTTTTCTCAATTAATAATGCCAAAACTATTTGGAGATAGAGGAAACATTTAAAAACTCAGAGGAATAACATCTTGACATATACTAATATTTTGTTTTCAGCGCCTGTTGGAAGGAGACAAAGATTGATTTAGGGACCACTTAAGCAAACTGGGTATACACAAGGCAATAGATGGAATGGGACTGGCTGGCATGCTGTTGAAGGAGATGGCTGATGACATTGCAAGGCTGCTCTCTATTAACTTTGAAAGATCATGGAGATCTGCAATGTCACTGTTGACAATAAAAGGCATAAATGTCACACCCATCTTGAAGAAGGGAAAGAAGGAGCATCTAGGGAACTACGGGCATTATCAGGTTCATTTCCATCCCCAGGATGACTGGCCCTGTAAACAAAGGGAGAGCAATGGACGTTGCTTACTTTGAGTTTATCCAGATAGCTAATACCATTCCAGTAGCCAAAATGGGGAGATGGCTTGGATAGGTGGACTATATGGGTGTGGAAAACTGACCACATCACTGGGCTTAGGTACAGATCAACAATTTGATGTCTAGCTGGTGGTTAGATGTTCATCAGGGATATTAAATAGATAAATAAAAACTTGAGGGTAGAGGAAGAAGGTGGGGGAAAAAGGTTTTTTCTTCCAAGGCAACCACTGCTCAGAGACTGGCTGGCCATTGGTCTGCTTGTGGGAGATGATGAGTGATTGCTTTTGCATCACTTGTTTTTATTGTTGCTTGTCTTGTTAGCATTTTTTTGTTTGTTTTGGTTTGTTTTGGTTTTTTCTCTTTCCTTCACTTATTAAACTGTCATTCTCTTCACCCATGAGTTTTCACACTTTTCCTCTTCCTATTCTCTACCCCACCCCACTGGGGTTGGGGAGTGAATGAATGGCTGTGTGGATGCTTAACTGCTGGCTGGAGTCAATCCACAACAAGAACCTTGGTGAGCTGGAGGAATGGTTTATGAGGTTCAACAAAAACAAATGCTACCTTGAGCTTCCTGACATATGAAGAAAATTGAAGGAGGAGGTACAAATAACATACTGAATAGTAAAGTTTGCCTTGTACCTTTATTATAAATTAACAGGGATAAACTAATAGGAAGATGACCAATGTCACCATTCAGGTGGTAACATTTGTAATATGCTTTAGAATAGGCTTTTAAAATATACTGGCTCAACATAGCTAATACTGTTGAATCATATTCAAACTGTATGTTTATGTCACTTCCTTATAGATTCTTGGCTTGCTCACACTTTAAGGACTGTGTACTATTCTTTCCCTTTGTCTTGGAGAATATATGACAGCTCTGGAAAAGATGATCCAAGGGAGGTTCCAAAGTAATGGAATGATTTTCATGCTGATAGAGTAAGCTAAGACTGCAATGTGGAACAGATGTGACTTACTGGGTATCATGGCTGTCTGCAAAACAGGACTGTCATGGAGAGAGAGGCTACAGAGCAACCATTCACTACAGCTTTCCGTACAAGAACTAGGTGCCAGCATATTGATAAACAAAATCAGCAAAAGGAGGTGGTTTATCACTAAGTAGTTGATAGCTGTACAGAGCTTCTTGCTAAAGTGAGCTGAGGTTGCAAAATGTTTACCTGGGTTCAAGCAAGATCCATCAGGAGTTAACAGACAAATAGTATCAAACTCAAAATCTCAGCTGGAAATCATTGGAAGCAGTATTGGGAAAGAGGTACAATATATATAAAAGGAAGAAGTATATTTATGAATTGTATAAAGAAGAGATTTTTAATCTTCCTTATGACTGCTATTGGAGAGCCCTGAACTCTTGAAATCTTTATCTGCTGAGTTGTCTTAAAGACTGTGAGAATATTTGCACCCATTTCCATGAAGACTTGAATGTAAACTGTTTATTTAAACCATGCAGAAGTTAGGCTGGATGCTCTAGTTCAGGCCTGAAGTAGCACTATTCTAATTTGATTTAAACTGACAGGAACAGATTTAAGTCACTTTGAAGGAAGCGCTTAGGAGCTATAACCGATAACTAAATTCCTATAAGAATTATATTTGTTATATCTATTTAGCTAGTTGAGTTTTTAGATATAGGTATGTAACTTAAGCTCAAAGTAGACAGGGTGTTAAGAAAGATGTACTTTCAGAGGCTTGGTTAATCAGCTATTGCCTGAATAATTGGAAGGGAACAAAGGCAAGCACAGTGCTCCAGAGGTTAGTGTTGCCGTAGAAAGTGGGAACCTAAATAATGACATGTAAAATAAAGGCAAAATGAATTCCAACTAATTCTAACTCAAATTATAGTAGACAACAATAGGTCACAAAAGGGAGTGCTCATTAAATTTCAGCAAACTTTGCTTTTAATTAGTTTAAATTAAAATAAAAAAGTACCTTAGTGTATGTATAAAACTAGCCATTTGATACATAAAGTGCAAACTATAAATACCATGGAAAACAGAGATGTGATAAAGTTTTCTGGTGACTTCATTTACGCAGAACAGCCCCATCATCAGAAGGAACATGTAGAAAAGTAGTAAAAGCCAATTTTAAACTTCACAAAAGCAATAGAAGTGACAAATTATAGCCAGCAGGACTCTCTGCTGTTGCAGCTTGCTGAACCAGATGTCCAAGAGAGTTCCAAAACACTGAGAATAGAAACATAATTTCTTACCTGAATGTTACCATGGATCACCTAAATAGCTATTTTACATTCCAAAAACACAACAATATTTGAGAAGCTCTATTTTTTTGTAGGCAAAACAGTTAGAGTCAAAATCTATATATTGTTTCTTAAAAAACTCAGCTGTAGCACACTCAAAAATGCTACTGTTATGGCACTTTTGCAAAATCATGTTGCCAAAACTTACCCTATTGACAATTGTAAGAACAGCAGACTCGGGGAATATTGACATAGACCAAGCTTGACATGTGATAAGCTGCTAGTCATTCCTGTAGCAAGAAAGCATTGCTTGATGCCATGCATAAAACATAAAACATAAAACATAAAACATAAAACATAAAACATAATAATAATAATAATAATACAGTAGCACCAAAGTGAATTCTATCAAGCACAAAAGCAGAAAAGTTAGTGAACATGGTGGTAGTTTTAGGGGCTGTCTGAACAAGAGATCACATGTTGCTGATGAGGTCTACCCAGGTCACTGTTTCTGGGAGTTTACTTCATAGGAAAGAGAGTATATGGCTGGATACAAGTCTGCCTTCTCTAAAACAAATGAAGAAAACACTTTCATGGAGACATCATGAACACTTTCATGATGTTTTTCATCATGTTTTTCATCATGTTTTTCATTTTTCCCTTCCAAACACTTTCATGGAGACATCAAAAATGCTGCTATGCAAAGTAAAGATAAGACCATATATGAAGATGAGGAATTAGAAAAATTAATTTAAAATATCAGTAATTTTCAGTGAGAGTTAGATTTCTAAATGTCTCTGGGCTTCATTTACCATAATCTTTTAAAGATATCAACAAAGAACTTTCATAGACTGTAATGTCTGAAATTTCATAGAATGTAATGTCCATTGCAGAGGTCGTCACCTATAATATAAAAATGGTTTCCTACATAGGAAATAAGTCAAATAGCTTGTCGCTATTATTCATATCTGCATGACGGTAAAAGTTGAGATGTTAATAGGGGACCGCTGCTTCATTACTCCAGGCTTTGCATACCTGAGTGCTACAATCTAGGGTCAAGCTTTTCTATTACTTTTCTAAAAAAAATTTTTTTTAATTATTTAGTGTCTAAGACACTATACTGCTGTCATTAATAGATCACCTTCATCAGCCACATCTAGATCAAGAAGAAAGAGTGGAGTTCGGAAAAAAAAATCTTTATTCTCAAAATAATCAAGGTACTGCACTGTGAAATATACCAAGTAATCTCAGTCTTCAGAATGTTCTTCCCTTCCTTCAGCTAGGTCTAAACTGGCCTTTTCCCTCCTCACGCTTGGAAAAAAGGCCAGAAAATCCATCCTACCTTATGCTGTTTCTGTTGCCTTTAAATGAAATACAATATTCACTTTCTAGTCTCCTTGCCAGCCAAGTCTACCTATCGTGCTCCATTGCCCACTCTTGACTTTTTCCACAGTTTTTGGTTCAGGCATTCATAAAGCCTTTTCATACTATATGTGGTGCTATCACTTTCTACCTGATAAACTAATTTACAGAAATGAGTCACAAGATCCAGACACAAAAGTCATATCCATTTTACACAGGAATATGAATGCAGGTAGCTGTTTGTTCAAGAAAGATGTGGCAGTATTCAGAATGGAATTCTGCTTGTTCAAGTCCCAGTTTTATTCTTTTACCACAGTCTTGTTTTTTTCTAGAAGATTGAAATTCAGTCCTTGTTACAGGCTGATGTTCAGCTTCTTATCCATATGTTTTGAGGGACAGAAAGGGAAATGAGGGAATGAACTACCTATAGTTGAACCTACAGGGTTTTGTCACCATTTTTTAATTCCTTACATATTGAGTGTAAATAGAATTATCCCATTTATAATGATGTGTCCAAAGCCAGGAAAGAAAACAAAGCAATGATAAAAATGAGCAAGCTGGCCAGGGCTCGGCCGAGGGGATAAAGATAGGAGCAGATGATAATAAAGAAATGACAACAGTGCTTGTACATCTTGAAGGTCAAGGCAAAAATAGGAGAGCAGCTAAGCCTCTGACTAATGCTGTTATAAG
Organism: Aptenodytes patagonicus; assembly: GCF_965638725.1. NCBI lineage: Eukaryota > Metazoa > Chordata > Aves > Sphenisciformes > Spheniscidae > Aptenodytes > Aptenodytes patagonicus. The sequence goes on from NC_134952.1 coordinate 39,779,783, forward strand.
AGAATATAGGGCAGGAAGAGTCAAGAACAGCAATAGTTGTGTTGCAGAAGTGTGCATATAAAAAGAAATCCATCACTTACTTAGGTTGTATTATTTCTTGTGTTTTGTATTTTCCTTTTGTGTCAGAAAATCTAAAGAAAGCTGAGCTTAATTAAACTACATAGTTTTATGTCACGCTTTTCTTAATTATTTTAATTAAATAACTTAATTAGTATTTTAATTATTTAGCTGTATTTTGAAATCTTTTTATTCTTTAAATATCCCATCACATCTTCTAAAAAATATTTTTTGAGTTAAAAAATAAAAACAAGAAAAAAGCATCTGTTGCATTAGGACAAACCTTGTATTGTTCCTGTGTTGGATAGAAAGCATAGGTTGGAAAATATTAGTTGATATTTGTATTTGAAATTATTGATAAAGTATTTCTCTACATCATCATATTTATGATTCTAACATATATTTATGATTCTACTTTTAAATTATTCCATTTTGAAATGTTTCACTTCAGGAACATTTTAAAGGTAGTAAATGGTGATTTAATTTTGGTTACTTGTTTAGGTATGTGTTAAATAAAGTTTAAGCAAGTCTTAAAATTTGAAGACAAAGGAGAAGTCAGTGACCTCTTGGCCGTCGTTAGTATTTTGAGTCCTGCCTTTCAGCACTGCTCTGAGTTCTGGTTAAGCTCTACACTGGATGAAGAACAGGGTTCCAAGGAGCAGAGAAGCAGTAGGAACATGAGTGAAGTGGAGGCTTGAAGGACAGTACATCAAAGAATGAAACACCAGAAGAATTAAAAGGGAAGAGAAAGTGATCACCCTAGCAGAATGAACAGGATGAACAAAAAAGGACACATTTATAAAATTTGTCAGGTCATACTGAATAGAGATAGTAGCAGGACTAGCAATGTAAGTCTATAATATTATTTGACCTAAGATTGCATCCATGCATCTGCTTTTATTATGCTTTTTCTTACTATGAAGCACTATTGCTTCCTCTTTTGGTTGTACAACAAAATGTAGTAGATACTATTGTTACAGAAAAATTTGCCTACTACTTAGTAGTTGACAAGCTCATTAAAGTTTGTATTGAGTGAGGAAGAAAACTTTACTTCCATATTCTTAATTATCAAACTTCAGGTATTTGAGAGAAAGTGCCATTCAAATAGAAACATAAACAATGGAATGCCCCAATTAGGACAATAAATAAGTACATTTTTGCCTATATATTTCCCTTTGAGTTTAATAACATGATACAAATTACAGACATTGTTATGTATACATGTAGATACTGTTATGTCTACATATGTAAGGCACTGAGCAAACCAAGGTTGAGAAAGACCACATTTGTTTATTAGTATCTTACAGCACGTTTTTTTTTTTTTTTAAAGAAACTGCTTGTGATTCTTTCCACTGTAGTGAGAGACTCTTAGGTCCTGATTCATTACATTCGATTTTAGGGCATTGATGTAGCTAACCTAAATTAAGAGCCTACTTCTTGTATAATTAAAAGAAAGTGGCTGGTATAGATATAAACAATGAGGCCCATTTAAGATCTCTATTAACTGTTAGAGGTATTTATCTATTTCCAGTAAGGAGGGGGAGGGAGCTGACGGTGTCTTTTCTTCCTAATTTAGATGCCTTGGATAATTTTCTAGGCAGCGTGACTGAGTCACTCCTTTGCTTTCAAGACCAGCAAAAAGATAGACCTGAACTAAAGGCATCCACCTCCTAGTGGATATGCTCACTGCATAGCTACCACATCAAGCAGAAATGCAATTATTTAAATCCATGGACAAATTTTATTTAAGCTCAAGGACAAATTTTCTAATACCTTTGCTGGCTGAGGTTTGATACTTGTTTGAAGTGTCTCTAAAACTCTGTTTGGAGGGGCAATATGCATACATTTTTTTCTTATGAATATAGGCTTCTGCTCTCCCCACCTCCAGATAACCTAATTAAAAAGTTAGTGTCTTAATATTAAGAGCTATGGAAATTAGATATTTAGTATGTGTGTAATTAGTGATAAGTCTGTAGTCTATGGGTCTGTGCTAAATAGGATCTCATTCTTTGCATTCTTACAGGGCTTGAATTCTCACCACCAGTAAGGACAATTATACAGCTCTGGTAAGGAAAAGGTATTTTAAATATGGATCAATCTTAATTTATAAACATTTTCATGTATGCTTTAAATAGCCAAAATAACTGAAGTGACATTTGTATAAATAAGAATAAGGATGATGAGTTAGAAGAAAGTATTTATGGAATAATATGTGGCTGAGAGCAGTGAGGTATCAATATATAGTCTATAGATGGTTATTACATATCATTCAAGATTAAGGTTATCCAGATTTTTTTTTTTTTCCTGGGAAACATTAAAATGTTAGTTTTAGCTCTACATTAGAATGAAAACTTTCCTATCTTTAAGGAACTCCCTAATCCATGCCTCTGCTTTCTTTTACCAAAACTCCCATATTCAGAACAGCCAATAGTTTCAGAGTTAGGTCACATCTGGTATGTGAAGAAGCACAGATTCAAATCCTTATTTTTGTGTATAAACTCTTTTGTTTGACTCACTTCACCTTGTATAAGTATCAGTTGGGTCAGAGGAAATAAGTTTATAACTAACAATGTTACCACAGTTTGTTTCTGCTATTTAAACCTTTTAACACTTTAAAAGAACAACAATTAAAAGAAGATATACAGTGATTCTTCCTGACAATTGTCCTTACTTTATAGATAAAATACATTCTTAATAAAATAAGGGAAGAAAAGAAGGAAGGTATGTGTGATGAAGACCTCTTTAATTTAAGAACTCTGTACTTTCAAGCCTTCTAGTTTGCAGGAACTCTCAGTTTGACAAAAAGCTTTATATTTGTGCATGTATATATACATACATACATAGTTATGCACACGTGTGCATACACATGTGCACACCCACACAAACATACAGATACACACATACTGAAATGGTCTTGTGACCTTTCTGGAGCTCTGCGCTTGCAAAGAGGCATTAGGCAGCTGCTTAATGTTAGCTTATTTTCTGCCATAAGCTTTAGGGAGAAAGGTGGAATAAAATAAGTAGACTATTATAGCTTTCAGTCAGGAGTTTTAACTGGCATGAATTAAATTTGCTTCCAAAGGGCACATTATGTAGGGGACTTCCCCATTTAAGTAATTAGTCCATGTTTATCAAACACATTAGTTCTGGTAGAAAGCCAAATTCAAAAAGAGGAGATACAGACCAGGTAAGTGCTAAACTTAAGTGCCTCCTAATTATTTTGCACTAATTATTGGGAGCTTTTATTATGCAACTGTTAATAGTATTGCAGCTTTCTTCAGTAAGAAGAACTACCAACATACTTCTGGACTGAATACATCTTTTACATTAACAAATCTCCTAATGAAATCATGATAATATGTAGGAGTGTCCAGAAATTGTCTGGCGTCAATAAGTCTTCCTCTTCCTATACAACTCCGAAGTAAATGAATTCTCATTTAATAAAGCCATAAAGTAGTTTTGTTAAAGTCTTGTTTTGTTTAGCACAGAAACAATAAACTTTTGTGTATATTTTTATTTCACTAGTTAGTAAAACATTATGTGGAAACTGTAAAATATTGAGGCTCTGTGTATTCTGCTTGACAGAATTATGTTTCCATAATAACAGAACTCCCTTCTTTTCCAGTTTGAGGCTCAAAAAAAAGAGCCTCTTGCATTTTTTTTTATTTCCCAAATTTCACTTCCTACTCAAAAAGTTTAGAGAATACAAAGTATATCCAACTGCTTTTTGTTACTAAGAACATGACTTCTACCTTGATGCAAGATACCACAAAATCTGCATTCAAACAGCTTGGAAATGCACTGAAAAGATATGCCTTAAGTGATTTCTTTCCCAGCTATCTACCCAGGATTCCTGCATAAAGGGAACTTTTACTTTTAGGTTTAAGAAATTAGAACTGGAACTTTTAGATGCATGGAGATCTTTCTTTCTCACCTGGAGATAACCAGTGAAAACATTTATTCAATGTTATCTGAGTGTTAAGATGTGGTAGGGTTTGGTGAATCATTTAGCCTAGGCTTATTTTATTTCAGCAATCTGGGGAACACAATTCTTTTGGGAGACAAGAAGAAAACGGCTTGGTTTTGTTTTGCTTCTTTAAATTAACTGTGTGTACTAATGTTTCAGAAGTGATTAGACATTTAAAAAATGGTAGAACCTTCTCTTGCTGAAGGAGGTGAAACCATCACCACCTATCAAAACAAGGCTATGTCTCAGCAAAGAGCTTAGTACAAAGAACAGAATACAATATTGCAAGATAATCTCTATTAAGATTGAAGAGAACAGTGATAAATCAAATTCAACAATTTTTGAGCATAATTTGAATGAGTGATACCTAAATTAGAGGAGGATTACTGTTCAGCGATTTTCCATATTTAATCCAAGAGAGGAAAATGTGGCAGCCTAATGACTTGTCATTATCCAGAGGGACTCACTTTCATGAGTGCAATAAAGGATGTTTGAAATTCAAGAATTTAAATCATGCTTAAGTCAACACAGGATGATTATGCTATTTTTCCTTTCTGGCAAAACTCCTCATAGCATCTAACAGACATGTTTTAATCTGCTTAGCTTGTATTTACATTGTTTTTTTTTTCTTTATGTCCTTTCTCCAATAAGTCCTGATTTAAGACAGTAGGGATTGGTAATTTCACTGAGGAAAATCACTGTATAATACTGCACAAGAGCAGAAAGGCTGCCAAAACATGAACTTCCTTAAAGTTGCATTATACTACTTCTGAAGTGTCCAGCTTTCAATCCAAAGAACCTGGGCTGTAATCCTCCTCTACCAATTCCGTAGCACTTCTACTGAGACACTTTTCTCTAGGCATGCACTTTTGTCCACTGCATGCAAAGAGGCCTTGTGCAAGGAGGGTATACACAGCTTAAAAACACACAGCAGTTGTGCATGTGGCTAATACATACAGTGGATAGGTATGGTACCAGATTAAGCATTAATGGACTTATCAACTCCGAGTCTCCTGAATAATCTCTGCTGGCCAGTAAGTGGTCAGTCAGGTGTTGAGTGTTACCTCTCATAATTCTGGAAATGTCTGACCTTTGATCTTGCTGATTTGTCGTGTTCGAGTTGCCTGCTTTTTCCTTAAGGTGGTCTATTTTCCATATCTGTGTTTTTCCCTTGTGATTCCCTGAGCTGCCAACTATTGTCATTGCAACAATTTCTCTTCTGCCTGTGTTGTTACTTATTTCATGTGGCTTCCATTCATTTACTCTCAAAGCTTAACAACAACCTTCTCAGTAAGACTGAGCCAAGGTCACGCAGCTGTGCTGCATCAAAGTAGCCCTGGGATCAGAGAGCTCAACTTGGGGGCTGTGAGTTACACTCTGTTTATAGTGTAAGTTATATAACTGCTTGCATTATAAAAATATTTTATGTAGCTTATAAATTAGCAGTTATAAATTAAAACTTCTGTAAATATTTCATTCTGTAGTCCTTATCAGATAGGATAAAAAATTTTATTTACAGGATATAGTACTGAATAATTATTCTGTCCCTGAGAAAGAGGTAGAGGGAAACCTGAATACGTATGTATGCATTTATTTATTTCTACAAAAATTTCTTTGAAAGCATGCAGCTTTGGATTTTGGAGGAGGTATTCAGATAGTTTTCAGTGTTTTTTCCTGACACCTACAGCAACAGAAAATGACATGCTAGTAACACAGCTTAAATGTAAGCATGTTTTATGATTTTGGGTGAGGGTGTTAGAGTACAGTACAATTGCTGTATTTCCTGAGCATTTTGAGCTTTGTTGAGGGGGGTGGGAAGGCACAATGAGCATGTTGCAGTTCTTAACAATACTTGCTTTTCCTAATGTTGATTACTAGACCTGATGGCAAATCTCTCTCTCATAAGAGGAGGTGAAAATATCCTAATAACGTCTGGGGAGGGAACCATTTTATACCCTTGAGGTCAGTGGATAGGTGTAAAAAGCAGGTGCCTAAGAGAAAATATAGAAAGAATGGAAGAGAAGACAACTAGGTTTTGGAATACATGGGAACAGAGAGAGATTTGGGCAAGGGCAGTAGCGTGTGCTGGAAGGTGAAAAGTAAAATGGAGAAAGAGATCAGCTTTAGACAGAGTGTAAAAGGCAGCACTAGAATAGCAACAGTAAGAGTTTATGCAATGAGAACATTCCAGAACCAGGAAAGCTCTAAGTATTTATATCACTTCAAAACATTGGACCTAAACCATTGTCTTGAGACACTTTTTTCTCTGTGGTTAAAAGACAGTTCTATGACATAATTGTTCAGCGGGATTTAGCGTGTGTCAGGCAGTGATTACATATGCTTGCTTGTTTTCAGTGAGCACCAAACTTCCAGCCAAAGTTTTTGTTTTAATCTGAAAATAAACCAGAGTCTCTGTGACATTGGTGTGACTCTGGCACTTGTATCCATTCTGTCATAACAGTCTGCACAGATTTCCATTTCAGCCCTTGGCAAAGAATCTGTGTGCCCAGTTCTCACTCATCTGAATGCGCATCAGGCATTCAGGGATGTTTCATGGGCTGAGAAAGTTGGAAAAAAACTCCATAAATTATTTTGAAAAATGAGAATGCCAGATTTGTTTCTTTCCTTTTTGAATAGTCTTTTCCTTTTGTTTCTGTGATGAACTTAGTATTGTTTTTAGGCAGTTGGCAACGAGAACCGTGGGTTGGTACTTATTAACTCATTCTAGTTACATAACGTAAAACTAGCATACAACAAAGAAATGTCTTTGTGAAGGAGGACGAAGGATGTCTGCATTAAGCGGGAAGGATGCATCTCCTTTAGTGTTCAGAGAGCACTTTTCAAGTAGATTTCCTGATTTTTTTCTCACTTTCTGTGCTTTGATTCACATTATGGCATAGTCTTGAAACATATGAACTGGATTTGTCTTGGATGAAACTTAATTGGATCGTGTTCCAGAGGTGCATTGCAGACTGGTTGCAAATGGGCAACCAGTCCCTTGTCACAGATCATGAGCTGAACCGCACTGGCTGTGGTGCAAGAAGCAACACTAATGAATAATGTAGTGCCTAGTAGTGGCAGGGTCATGAGTCCTGACTTAAGCCCAAAAGAGCAAACCATGGACTCAATACCAGTAGCCCATGACCGTAAACATGCTCAGATTTTGTGATGCTGTTAATTCAGATATGTTCTCATCAGATGTCTGTATAAAATTCCAACTCTAATTTAGGGCTGTCTGTACATGTGTCGAACACCTAAGTTCACTTGTTCATAAATACTTTAAAGATTAATTCTCTTAACAATACTCACACTGCACTTCCTGACTGCTGTAATCATGCAATAACGTCTTTCTGAGCATCTAATGAAAAGATTAGGACACCTTCCCCTCTATCTCTTTAAGTCACAGATTGCACCCCCTTTTTTTTTTTTTGTACTGTAGATTTTAATAAATAATTTTGAGTAAAAGGCCTTGTAAAACTAATAAAATAAAAATCCTATGCTGATATTGTTTCTATAATGAAACTGTATACAAAGAAAAGCAGCACATTTCACCAGAGTATTTTTAAACCGTTTTCTTAATGAAAAGAAGAACCTCAATTTATAATCTTTGCATTCAGGAGCAGTTTTCATTATTCATTTAAGAGGCCAGCATTAGATTTATGAATGTCTCCAAAAAGAGTGACAGTAACCTTTCTATGTTTACTATTCTCAGATTCTGCCCAGCTGAAGTAATAAAATTCTGTTATGACCAAAAAAAAGAAAAAGAAATAAAACTTTTGAAATTTTTCACAAAACTGCAGAGTAAATGAAGGAGAAGAGGAAGTAAGGGCTGGCTTTTTCCCATGAAACAGAAATAACTCCAGGTCTAAAATTTAGGATGAAAAGCAGAGCATTATCCTATGCATCATATTTATATTAATCTATTTTTTTCTTCAGGTGGTGGGATCTTGTACAGGGGGAAAAATAAAATTAATATATGATAAGGTGTATAGATATAAAATAGAAATTTACAACCACCTGACACCTTTTGAATCCTTTGTCTGTAAGTAGTAACATAGGGATGTTTTTATAGGTGGCTGTGGAGCTGGGTTTCAGCTCTGTGATTTCAGCTTGTGACTAATCATTCATGAATGAATATATTTATTAATTCAATTATAGATAATGGAGAGCTGCAGCTCAGCAACTCCAAAAAAAATTATTTGCTCCTTGCAGATATGTAGGTATGAGATAAATACATAATATTCATATGGATCTATAGAGGATTACACAGAATTGTTGCTCTGTTACGGAAACTTGCTAGCAGTAAATTTTTCATATTCTGAATATTACAGGTTTCTTTTTCCCTCCAAATTTTTTCCTGTGGTTCAAGTCCCACTAGATTCTGTTTGTACTTTGCCCAAAGCTTCCCCCTGTCCATGACTACCTGTTGTTTATTCCTCATTTTTTTGTTTATGGGATGTGGGGTAGGGAAATGCTTTTGTGTTGGATTAGACAAAATGCCATAATTGACATGTAAGGAGATCATTTTAGTTTTGCCATTTATCTTGATAGTTTCAATCCTTTGTGATAAGTATTCATTATTTTAAAAGAACCATTTCTTGACTTCACTGAATACTGCCCATGGCTATTATGTGTTCTGACCTTGGGAAATCAGTTATGCCCACTAAACAGGTTACCACAGTCCTATTAAATGCTTATTCCTTTGAAAGTTCAAATACAACACCACCTTGAAAGTCTGGTTTTAAGTAAATAAATAAATAAACAAACAAACCTCACTGTAAGTCAACATTGAAAATTTTTAAAAGCTATTTGTTAGTTTTACAAAATCCAAAGAGGGTTAAGAATCCTGATGACACATGAATTCCGTTTTCTCAAAAATTTTGGTTCAGACATTAAGTTCCTGTTCCCCTAGAATACCAAATTGTAAATGACTCAGTATTATCAGACTGACATCCTTTTGGTTCGTTGCAGTTAGACATTCTTTGATTGTGAAGGCCCTTATTGCATTATTAAACAAAAGTGTTGGAGCCCTGAGGTAGGGAGATGGGAAATTCAACTCAAAGAAGTTTCCATAACCTCTTACTTGATGAAGTTATTCTGAACAATTTGTTAAAGCCCATTAAATGGAAACATCTGGGCATCACATACTTGTGTGATGTCTGACTTGAGTAACTGTGTCTTCAGGCCTCAAAGGCTTAGCTCAGTGCAAGCCTGGCATGCCACTGATGAACAAGTCTAAGGCAGAAGTGCAGAAAAAAGAATTCTGACTCCTCTCCCTGCCATGTCCTGTGTTCTCAGATTTCTTATTGCATGTGAGCCATGGACAAAGCTGCCTCTCAAATACTCTGTCTGAGAGGTCTCAGTCAGCACTTTGGGATGAATGCACCTGTCAACTTGATACAGCCATCTTATCAAAAACAGTCATGCATGGATAAACCAAATGCAGAATGATGGCAATATTCTGAATTCACAAGAAGTCTTAGGCTTTCATTGCAGTAAAAGAAAATTAATTGTAAAATATTTCATGTCTATTTGACTTCAATATTAATTAGGGAAATACAGACATCAAAGTTCACAGAATGTGTAGGTATGTGTGTGTATTAGATATTGGCTAAAATGTTGTATCTGTTAAAATGAAAAAAACGGCAGCATAGTCTCAATACATGCAATTTTTGAAAATGTTGGTATCTTTATTAGAGGACAACATATTTTCATGAAATTGAACAAATCTCATACTTTTAGTTGGTTTTGCAACAGACACCTTGGCACTGACAAACATGCAGGCTTAAGAGGGAATTGAAAACAGCGAGACTGAGGTGTCAGAAAATAATTGCTTCATAGAAATAATGTTTCTCTCTCAGAGGTCACAGCTTTTCTTAAAAAGAGAACTATCCACACTTGTTACAGGGGGCTTCATCTTTTATGGTTTGCTTTATGCACAAATGGAGATGTTCTATAGATTATACCTTCCACTTATGAGAGAGTATCAAAAAAGTGAGGAAAAAATAAAGGCATTGTATTTATCCTAAAGAATTCACAGGCAAGATCACTTGAAATCTTTACATTGAATTAATGTGAGAGGCTGACTTGCTATTGTATATAGCTTTCTGGTTTGTATTACAGTAATGAAAAGTTTTGATAAAAATAATGAGGAAAATAAATAAGAGTAAGTGTACTAGATGCTGTAATATTTGAGCTATTTAAGAAACACTGTGAACACTAACATCAGTTACCAGTTAAATATGTCTTGGAGTGCTGATTCTCCAAATATATTAGAAATTACCAGGTTTTGGTATTTTGTTTCTGTGGGGATTTTTGTTGTTTTTTGTTGATGTTGTTTTTTGTGGTTTTGGGTTTTTTTTGTGGTTGGGGTTTGGTATTTTTTGATTGCTATTGTTTCTGTGTATAGACTGTGATTCTTGCCTCTTTATAGAAAGAGGTGATTATTTGAGCTAGATGATATTTGGTAGTAATAGATATATTCAGTTTAATCAGGGAATGAATGACCATGTAGATGCATCAGTCTAACCTCTAGAGAACCAATTCAACCTGACTTGCTACAAGCCTACATTTTGTTTATGAAATTTAGTGCACGCTGCCTGAAGTTCCAGTCTGCTTTCACGCTTTTTTTTACAGGAGCGACTGCTTTAAACTTGGCATGTATCAAGGATACTAATTGTCATATCAGATTATTATTGTAGCCAGTTAGGTTTTGAGAACATTCATTGATGAAAAATGCAGCTGAAACTGACTGGGGAGAACAGTTCTTATGGTTTAAAAGTGTCTGGATAATATAATCTGAACAGTTTGATGGCAATCTTTAAATGAATATTGTACATGGACCTGAACATTCCCAAATCAGCAAATTTGAAATTAGCAGTTATTTTAAAAACGTTTTTTCAGAATTTAAGTTAGGCTTTCAAAATCCTCAACAACTAATTTCACTGAAATTAAAACAGCGTGACATTGCTCAAAACACTCCTGAACGTACATAAACAAAAATGAAATTAAGTAAGTATAATAGAATTATTAGATGAGTAGCTCTACTGGAAAATGAGTCTAACTCGGCGGTAAGAAGAGTGACACTGGCAACAAAACAAGTTAAAACTCTCCAAACTCATTTTTATCCTATAGCAAAATCTCTGGGAGATTAATTTAAAAGTAGCAAAGGATAAAACACCTGGCAGTTTTGAGGCAAAAATATGCTTGGATTTGTATCTAGGTGTGTGCTACAGGTAACTGTCTCTAATTAACACCTCATGTCAAACATGGACAAGATGGCAAACATGCAACCATTTGCGACTGATGTTAGATCCACAGAAAAAGCTTTCTTATCCTGGCAAGTAATTATAGAGGTGAAGAGAGTGGGAAAACTACTTATATGGAAATTAGCCATACCAGTGAAGCCTTTACAATTGAGTCAGCAATTGGGAAAAAAAAAGTAGATAAACTACAAAAATGAACAGGTTTTTTTTTTTTTTCTAGTCATAAAGCAGATATTCAGAGTACTAGATGATCTGCAGGGTATTCAATTGCTGTTGTGGTGAGCATCTATCACACATTAGTACTGTTATGGATGTTGCTTAAGGTTTCATTTTAGTCAATTGTATATCTCTACTTGTATGAGTTGTACTGAAATAGATGACATTACTCACCTGACTAAGCTTAGCAATAGTTGACCCATTAGCTCTTAATTTGTGGGTTAAATTTCTTTTCATAAATAGTTTATAGGCATCATGTTGCTTATTGCACATTCATTTCCTTTTTCAGAAACTCATCTTTGAGTCTTGGTTTATACTGAAAGCAAATGGCCATTATTATTATTATTATTTTTTTGCCTTCATGAAAAAATAACTAAGTAGTACTAATTCTGGTTTCCATGGTTAGAGGTTGTCAATAAATTATTAACATGAGAACGACTGACCTTGGGGAAAAATGATGCTGTAGAGTTAATGAAAAATTATAGGCTTTTTGAAAATCATTTTGAGCCATTTATGATTAACATTTCTGTAGGTAGCTTGAAAGACTTAAGTTAGTTTTCACATTAGATGATTTTTTTTATAGCATACGCATATGTTTTCTTTAATAATCAAATTTCATTGCTAGCATTGTGTGTCAAGCTCCACTAACTCTGGCTTTTTCCTCTATGCCTCTGTGGGTTTTTTTTTTTTTTCTCAAGCTAGTCTATGTTTTCTCCTAAAATAAAATAGAGCACAATTTATTGTGCTCTAAAATAAATAAATTAAATATTTTTGTTTCTTGATTATGTACACAGACATGTTCTATATAATTCTTTTTAGTATGTTTCTGCTTATGTCCTGCAGAATGGCAGAACGACGACTTTGTCTGAGTTATATGGTAACCTGTAGTACCAAAAATGTCTTATCTTCCTTATAAATAAGTATTTAGATAAATATTTCCAAAACTTCCATAATGTATACTATGTAGGTACTCAAGAATCATGGTCCTTTGCTTCAAACTCTTTGTTCCTTTATTGAGACATGTGGTCTGACATCATGGAACTAGTCCTATTTACTTAAGTGGAATTGTGGTGCAGGCGCATGTGCAGGATGTGTGTCTGAGTTGCATTCTGTTTTGCATTTACTAGGTACTTGAGATAACAGCGTGCCAAATGACTAAAAACATTTTTTCATGAAGAAAGAAGATATTCCAGGAACAGATAAGCAGAATGTTGAATTTTCTATCTGATTGTGAAACTAGTTTAAAACACCTAATAACAGACCCTATATCTTAGTGCTGGTCTTTTTGATCAAATGGTTTTTCAGGTTGCTAAACATGAGCTATACTGCTTTCCAAAGGCTTTCGCATCATTGGTTTTTAACTCCTGCAAAGATTCTCCCTTTCATTCATCATTTACTTTCATTTACCAGCCATTTTAGCAGCTTGGTTCATTTGGCTTATGTGATGGCACTTGTTTATCCATGACAACTCATGTTATTAATTTCACATATAAAATATACCATTATGAAAAAAACTGCCAAAAAGCAGGAGCTGTAATCAAATACTTCATACAAAAATGAGTTATGTCTCTGAATATATTATAGTTTTGCCAAAGGACAATCCTCTGTGTTTGTGGGACTAACTTTTTGCAGTACATGAAGTACCACATCGTACATCTTCCTTGTCAAAGCTTTGATCCAGATTTGGTGAAGTTCATCTAGTATATTCAATTATAGACATTTGCTTATCACTGAAGTAATGGAACACGTGCACAACTGGTAATAGTATACAATTCCAATGGCACATTTTTTCAGCTGAGACCTTTATTTTCAATTCTGTTTGGTTTTAAGCACCCTCTGTTTTTCCTCATTTTGTTAATATAAGGATGATTCTTTGTTGCTTCTTAGTGTAACCCATCTTATGTATACATTTGTATATGAGTCTATATGTGTATATATGTGCAAAGCAGAGGTCTAGACATTTTTAAAGTACCTGGAGTTCCACCTACCCGTGAAGGAAAAAGCTGTAACTGAAATCAAGGTAGAGGGAGAAGAAGGAGAATGGGACTGTTGAAGAAAAAATGACCAGCCAGCTGTGCTGCAAGGTGTATAGCTTCCGAAGTAATGTTTTGGAAGGTAGAAGTAAGGGCATTGAGAAGGACTGATTTTAAAATAAAAAGACCTGACCATACCCTTTAAAAAAGAGCAGAAAGCTCACTAATTTGTCATACTTTCCTAGGACTTCGGAACTATTACCCTTTGCAACAGCAGTATAGCTCCTGATACTGCCCTTCAGGCAATGCAATTCCTGCTCATCTCCTTACTGAGCATAGACACACCACAGGTCTTTCAAGTCATTAGTGTATTTTATCAAAATCCAAAGAGGCAATATAAACCCGTCAGCTATTATTAAATTTAAATTGTGTACTAGTTGTGCATTTAATTTCTAGCATTATAGAATTATTCTATAAATTCTCATAATATACTTCATCATCTGCTGTTGCAAGATAGCAGATTTTAGAGATAAGAATGCCTCTGAGTTCCTGCTGATACAATTCTGCATTAGAAAATATTTTCATGAAATCATACAATAGTGAACACTGATTTAGTAAAGAACACCACTAAATTCAAGGCATCCTGTTTAGCTAGTCAGATAAAGCTTCATTTTTACTGATGTGAACGCATTTTTTATCAGCGCTAGAGCTGCATTTAGTTCAACCTTTATATTGGTTTTTTTTTTTAAACTTTAACTCTTATTTCAAAAATTACCCTGGATTATGTTTGTATTTTTTAATTGTTATTGCTGCTGTTGTCTTTAAGTTGGGTCTACCCTCATGTTAACCAGCACTCCAGTCCTGCAATCAACAAAACTTTGAGCTTTGGGGGAAATCAGTTGCCACCAGAAATGTCACCATTTTATGATTAAACTGTTGGCAGCTCTGACAAGGCAACATTGTTAATGTTGCCAAGGCAGAAACTCCATGTTATTTAGTACTATAGGCCTTTGTTGTTTTGGTGTTTCTTGCTTTTATGTATTGCTTGAGTCCTGTGTACACAGAGATAACATTCATATGTATTGCATTGCAACTCTGGCTTTACTTTGGATTTATAAATGATTCACAACAAATTCAGTCACCCCATATGTCTTTGACGGTATGCTATTGTATGAATAACAAAGTTCTTGGGGTAGGAGGAAAATTATTGCACATACATTTAAAATAACTTTGGAAGATCGGTATTATAGAGTTGAGGATGATGACAGCATTGTATGTTCTAGAGTATGAGAATATGATAATATCATATAGTCATTTGAATAAACGATGTATAAGTTTCCACTGTCTGAACAAATGAAGCAATTTAAAATGTAAGTTGAACAACAATAAGGACTCAGGAGGCTTAAGATGAAGCAGAAAATAAAACCAGACTTAAAGACAGCAACAAAAGACATAGAAAAACAATGAACTGCACATGTAAAAGACAGAAAAATGCCTAATGTGTCATTTCCCACTGTGGCCTTGTTTCATGCTTATGAATACTGAACAACGTTTATGGGTTTCTAGAGCACCGAAGCACTGTCCACAACTGTGACATGAGGAGTCAGAAGATGCCGTATGCAGGGGAAGTTACTGGCACCCAGACACTTCTCTGCAAAATATGATTGACAAGGTTTGGAGAGTATGCTTTTACTTTAGAGCAGTACTTTCATAATGAGTACTCCCAATCATCTTAAAACTGGTTGGAGTGAAAGGAAAATCACATGTCAAAGTTAACAGTTCTTTGCAAAGATGTATAAGTTTCTAGAAAGCACTGAAAGGAGCTGTGTTTAGCTAATGTTAGTATTAAAGTTTCAAAGAATGATGTTCATTCTTATGAAATGAAATCTAACCCTAAAAAGAGTTAGTTGGTGAGCTGACTAAAGGAAAGTGTGTTCAGAATGGAACAAATACTAAGTGCATATGTGGGAAATCCTTTTTCTATGTACAGAAGGGTCAGTTTTGAAATTGTCAGACAAAAAAAAAAAACATCTTGAGGAGTAAATACATGACGAGATTAATATTCTTCAGATGATGTAAGGAAACTCTCAAAGGCAAATTATCTTTTGTAAGATTAAGATTATAATACATTATTTGCCATTAAACTAATTATTTCAGAATTCACAAAACTCAACCAGTTTCTAAAAAATAAGCCATTTCTGGCTAAATCCTTCTGATGCACCTTTGTAATGCTTTATTCACTTTCACTGTGAAGTTTTAATCCACTTTTCATTTGAGTAAGTCTTAAGTGACTTCAACTGAAAGGACAGTTTGGTAGGTTTACTGTGTTGGTATCTTAAAGCCCATCATATTAATTTCAGGCTTGTATATGAAGTAGCAACGTTATTATCAATCATTCATCTATTATAATTGTATCTGTGTGCCAGTGCATATATTTTAAAAAATATTTTCTGTCGGTTTATAGGTTTTGCTGGTCTGAGAAACAACTTTATCAGAATTTTTCCCTTTTTTTATTTTTCTGAAATAAATTTCTTCACATTCAGTTGCAGTCACCTTTCTGAGTGTAATGCATTAAATGAGACTTTCAGTACTGAAAGCCTATTCCTGAAGACAGCAGGCTGCTGGTGTTTCTCTTCTTGTTCCTGTTATCTCCTTCGCTGTTAGTGACCTTTGCTATCTTGACAAGTGCAGAAGCATAGCCTTGTAACCCAGGGAATATTGAGGTACAGTTGTAACAGGCTTACAGGATTTGTGTTACACTAACAACCCAGGCTTCAAATGCATCAGGACTTGTCTTGAGCAGCTTGGAGTTGTGGTTTAGCTTGTAATAGCAATGATCTAATGACCAAGTGATAATTACAGACTTTGTTTTAGCTTTTGCTTACTTTGGTATAACTGTGTGTAATGCCTTGTTACATGTGTTTTGTAACCAACAGAGTAATAGCAAGTATTTACTCTGTGTAACAAGAACTGTTTATGACCCTAGAATACAGTACAGCATTGAAGAGTACGGGCATTGGGTGATTGCAAGAATTTTAAAAGTACAGGCACCAGTTAATACTGGAGACCCCAGGGCCTCACCAATGGACATTGCTAGTCATCAGAGAGATGCAGCGTTAAGAGCTGTGTAAAACCAGTTTAAAGGTCACAAAGCGATTTTAAAAAAAACACAACCCACACAAGTATCCAAATAGGTAAAATACACCATATGTAGTAAATTCAGATATAACGTGGACTTGCAGACCAAAAAAAGCAAGCCATAGAGCATGGTAGCAAACCTATGAAAGTGACCCCAAGCAATCTTAAAGTGAGGAAGAAGATACCATCGACATGATATTCCTCTGGTGGAGGACTTGGGATGTTCACGGCTCACTGTACACTCCCTTCCCAGACCATCAACTTAAAGACCCAGAAAGACAGTGGAAGGGTGAGCACAACACCAGAGAAATCCACACAGGGATTTAATATCTTTTTATGTATTTTGAAATATCTTCTAGATTTAAATGAATATGAAGTGAATCAACTCATTCCATTGAATGTTTGCATTTCCCAATATTTCCAGACTAAGTTTTCTTGAAGTTTGAAGCTTTCTATTTACCATTCTGTCAACGCTACTCTTCGCTGAGTTTAGAGATGCGATTTTTCTGTATATTTTCACCTTCTGTTTGAGCTTCTGTTAAAATAGCATAGTCTCACTTGCTTTCCCACGCAGACTAATTTCTCAAGTTTTCCTTAAACAGCTGTCATTCTACCTTGAAAAAATCAGATTTTTAGAGAATTTCTTTCATATCTTTCACCAACTTCTTTCCTCTATGATTTAATACTTGCAAAGGTTAGCCTGGAATTCCTGCCATCTCTAAAAGTCATTGACTGCAGAAAAAAATGCTTTCTGTAGCTCTGTGTTTAGAATTTGGTATATTTTGATATGGTTTCCCATTGAAATGGCTGTGTAAATTATTTCTTTTGTATGGAAGGTATTCAAACATGGGAGCAGTAAAACAATTAAGGTATTTTAAGTCTTTTTGTCTTTTCCTATTTATGAAATATGTTACTGTATATCATGATACTATGTATCTATCTATATGTGGTACATACTGTGGGAATTTAAGTCATTTTTTAAGAACAAAACATTTTTTAGAATGTGTCCTGTCATTAGATAGAGGCCTTTCCCATTCCCATCACATCACTGTGCTCAGTGGTGTAGCAAGCACTTGTCTTGCAAAATGTACACTCTCCCCAAAAAAAGGAAAGATGAGGAAAGATGTAAAACAGGCAAACAAAACTTTTTACATGGAATTGGTATTTTTGATGACCTGAAATCACATGCTCTCCAGTTTGTTGTAGACATTCCTCTCCCAGTTGTGTTAGATACCCCTCCGAGATAGTCCAGTCACCCACTGTGTTCTATATGCTCTGTTCTCTGCATCTGCAAAAAGAGCAGTCACAGGGTCCTGCTTTGGTGATGATAGACATAGGCATTGAAAACAAAAATGTTTTTTTCTTGGGAATTCCACCCTATTCCTGATGCATCATTTTATAATATTTTACCGTCTTGAACTTCTGTTAAATCCTAATACCTTCAAACTCTCAAAATTGCTCACTAAATTGCATTCTGCTCTGCGGTACAGATCTTATTTGTCTATGTAATCTTTGCACCTTTTTACCTGTTCTCACCTTCCTCTCATCTTCTACAGAGACCTCTAACAGTGAACCCTGTAGCTAAATTGCCCTTTACCTCTTGAAGTCTGTCACTTAAAGTCACTGTAAACTCACTTTTTTTCATGAATTCTTTTACTTGTGTAATTATATAAATACTGGCCTGTATTAAAAAATAAAGGAGAAATTAGGTGAGACAGTAAGTGACATACTGAAGTGGTGCATACTTCTTAAATATACTGTTTAATGATGTCCCCTCCCATTTTTATCTTGTCTGCTTATTTCTGTTCATTTTGTAAACTGTACAAGAAAGTGGGTTTGCAGGCGTAGCTTATTTGTGCAATATGAGAGCAATTAGTTGCTTGTACTGCATTAACAGGTGTATTATTTTTTAGTATGAACAAGATATGTTTTGACACTATAGATATGGCTGTAACTCCTGACAAAAATGTTCATACTCTAACTATACTTAGGTTTTTTTTCAGAGTATCATTATTAAACTTCTGGTAATTTATTATGATTCAATTTTAGATGAAATACACTCTTAGAATGATAGATATTACACCAGGGTACATCCTATTTCAAAGAATTCTTTGCATTTCTTTCATTGCCATTACAGGAAAAACAAGCAAAATGCAAGAATTCTAATTAGTGGAAAAACTGAAATGACTTCTGTCTTGAAGAATTAAGGGACTGGCAGACTGTTAAACCAGATGCACTGTCCATTAAAAGTAAAGCAAGCTTTTATTACCAGTATTTTTCAAAAACAGCTGCAGTTAAGAAAAGTGTTATTTCCAACTAAAACTTATGAAGGATACTGAAAGCTGCCTTTGCATATACTTTCAAGCAGAAGAAACATTTTCTAAATATCAGCAGTGTTTGAAATACTGTGAAAGTTTTGCCAACAAAACAGGCTGTACTGGAAAATGGAAGAATGCATATCCACTGGCATAAATATTGTTAATATGTTTAGACTCTACTGAGTTCTACTAACTCTGAACACTCACAATACGCTGCTTGTATTTTTAAGAAGTTTCCTTGAGCTAATGAATTGTGTTGTTGGTAGACTGAAACATAAGTCTATTATCCAGAAAAGTTATTATCTTTTCTGCTGACTGGAAATGAAACACAGGATATTTTTCTGAAGTTGGAATTTTTGGCTTGTTAGACTTTTGATTAGTAAAAAATTGCAAAGTTAAGTTGCAATAGCATGAACTGGGTAATATATTGAGAGTAGAACAAATTAATTCAAGTGGATATTTCATTTTATAATAAAAATGGAAACTAATTAAATAGATAAAAGGCATAATTAGTTCTTAAGAAATAGAGCGAAGGGAAAATTTTGGAATATCAGCAGAGTCTGTCAGAACCTTGGGAAGCATATATAGTTTTATGTGTTCTATCTATTGCAAATCAAGTATTAATAATAGGTCTTCCAAGAAAATTTTGAGAATAGGTAAAGAAAGACTATGCTAGCTGCCATAATAAGCACTACTTCCTCAAAGCAAAGTTGATATGTTATATATTGCCTTCTGCTTCCTCATCAGGTTTGTTTAGGTGGCAGTTATTCAGCAAATTTCTGCTTCTGTTGCAATGGAATTCCCAAATAGCTTAAGCTCATGAAATTCTTCATAGCTTCCACTCTAGATTTCCAGCCTCTCTTACCTGATTAACTAATAGGCTTTTTTCCTACAAAGTTGTAATGAGGTTACTGCATAACCATATTACAAAATGCTGTGTGCAGGATGAGTCATTTTCATCAACTATCTTGAATGGCATTAAGAACATCAAGGTCTTTTGAATTTAATGGAAAAATCATTCAGATTTTAGCATCTTTCAGAATGTATTTTTTTAAACTGTATTGGCACTTACTACAGAGCACTTAATTGTTTGTTAGTATAAAAAGTCATATAAACATCAGCAATAATGGTTTCTTGCTCCTTGTATTTCATTTGCATTTCATTCTTCCAGTACATACTCCATCTCTGTTTTAGTTGAGTCTTAACATAACTTTCTTCTGATAAAATCATTCAGCCTTCAAGCCAAGCCTCAATATCCATCTTTTTGTTTCTTTCCTTTTTTTTCTTTTTGTTTTCCCCCAGAAGAAACAGGAGTCTAAACATAGTTCCAGGTTTCTCCTTTGTCTTTTCACAAGGCTACATACAGAATTTGCTGAGCTGATACTCAGAAGCTGATTTCTGAACTTTCCGTAACAAAATATGACAAATCACAAAGTTTTACCTTTCACTGGTGCATTCTTTCTCTCACCTTCAACATGCATTTTCATGCATATCCTTCCTGGACTTTCTTGTGTTCTGGACTTCTCCTCCAAACTTTCTCAAGCATAATCCTACTTCTTTTGAAGAAAAAGGCTATATTGTATGCTTTTAAATTACTGGTAATGCAATGCTTTCTGGCTCATATGAGTCTGCCGTCAAGTCAGTTTTACCCTTAAAAAACTTTTTTTTTCCTCAAAAGTGTGACCACAATAAAATAATAAATTTTATAATGGGTTTGGTACTATATTTGTCATGGAGGGAGTTCATTTTGAGTAGACCCTCCTCTAAGAAAGGCCAGTCCTTATAGTACATAGAATTTTTTCCAGCAGTCAGCAAGAATAATGTTGCAGTGAATTTTATCTCCTACATGCAACTAACATTTTGTTCATTTCATTAAAACTGTTTCAGTTTATAAGGTTTTCTCAGTCTTTGCAATCTACTTATAATTATTCCATCAATGGAAAATGTGATTTATTTCAGTATGTTGATTCCAGGTGGTTGCCAGTGAAACATATGTAACTATGAATCTTGTAAAATCTTTTATATTGCTGTAGTCAGCACCCACCTGTATGCATCTTCTTTAAAGCTATGAAATCCAAGAAATGTTTAAAACATCTTGAAAGTTCTGATCTACACATTAGATATAGAGTCATAGGTATTAGGTATATAACTATAATTACTGGTATTGAGCAGTTTTGGTAATATAACAGAGATAACTGATTTTGGTAGCAAATGCTTATCATAGCACTGCGGGTTTGTCTGTATGTGCTTGTTCTATGTATGTGTATCTTCTAGTACACCATTTCTGGTAGAGGGGACTATTAATGACTTCATAGAAAGGATACATGTAGGATGAGGTTGTGCTAATGAAGAAAAATAGTTATGCTGTTAGGAAACTACAGCTTGAAAGCTGTTGCAGAAAAACAGGGGATTGTAAGTAGGATCTCCAAAAGTGCAAACATGAAATGATAGCACAAAATGAAAGTGCAAGCACAGGGTAGTGTCAGAGGCCCCAGGGATATAAGTAGCTCAAAAATGGTCAGTACTGTGTCATTAAAGAAATGCAACCCTGGGAGCTGTTTTTGGGTTGTTGGGTTTTTTTGGGGGGTGGAGGGGTTGGTGGTTTTTTTTATAATAAAGAGAGCAAGGAAATGTAAACCACATCACATATAGAAAATTCAGATACAACATGGAATTACCAAGTAATGAAGTAAAAGCAATTATGCCATCTGTGTTAGCAACTGTAAAAAGATGACTCGGAGTGACGCTGACTTCAAGAATGAGAAGGAAGAAACTGTTGACATAAACACCATGTTCCTCCTGGCAAAGAGGAGGAAGAAGACACCCCAGCCATAGTTAACAGCAAACTCCTTCAAGAGGAGAAGATGGGACTTTGATTTCTTGCAGTTCCTGCTAGCACTCCTGGGACCCAGGAGTGCAGGGAGGGTGAAAGCATTGGAGAAAGGGGTCAATATTAGAAAGTTTGTGTATATCAGTTTTCTTTGTGCCACTATTGGGAATGAGCTGAATAATTGGGCAATCTGAACTGTAAATGTTAATATAATTGTAACAAGACTACTAATAACTATGATTAGATTGTTTAGACTTAGACTAACAGTAAATTCTTGACTTTGTTTAAGATGGCTGGGGTGTTTGAGCTGGTATCAGTGGCCTGGAGGGCAGGCTGTTAATGTGGATGAAATGTTACTTTCTTGACAGGAATAATATTTCTAGCAGGCAGCTCATATATCTGTAAGGAAAATGGTCAGGTGTGACCTTCTGGAAGTAGATAGCATAATTTTGCAACAATAATGGTGATTTCCAGGCTCAACATCCTCTCAAAGATTTTATTAGCAAGAAGTTATTCCTTTATTACTAATGAATAAATTTTACTAAAAACTGATAAATACCAGGACCTACACAGAAATAACGTGTCTATATGAAGAGATTACTGCAATCTACATCTTTTTCTCATTCAATCCCTAATATTGCAATCAACCAATTTAAAAGATTATAGTTCTTTCTGATACGCAGTAGAATTTGTCTTCTCTGAAAAGTTTACAATGTTAACAATGTCTTTAAAATTATCATTTATTTATTTTAATTCACAATATACTAAAGAGCACAGGGCTTTAGGGTTTTTTTTTGTTTGGATTTTTTTGGGGTTTTTTTTGTTTTTTTTTTTTTTGTTTTTATAATACAGAATTTATAGGCAGTGGTCACACAAATCCCTGACAAATTAGGAAAAAGCTAAGAAGTAACTCTGCAGTAGTATGCTGGAAGTATGGAGTTCCTCCTCCTGTTTTGAAGTAGGTGGTGATAACTAGGGCTCCTAGGTGCTACATATTATTAAAACCATAATAATAATATAGCGCCTATTGCTGCAGAACCACCAAGATGGAGCTCAGTGCTTGCTGCTAGTGTTTCAGCTCTACAGGGAATGTGACAGATGAAGTGAGGAACACAATCTTATGAAAAATCTCAATAGAATTACACCAGCTGTTTTCTATAAATATTCAATAGCATCCAATAAAAATAACTTCAGAATTTTATATGGAGAGACAGTACATAGAATTAAAGAGCAGAGTATATCTCTAGCAGGCAGTATATCCCTGTACTATTGTAAGGGAACACTAACAGGTACCTCAGGAAGACACAGTGGGTAGGGTTCCTCTTAACTTTCTTTTGACCTCTGCAGATAGTGAATTATCGTAGGCTTCCATTATAGTTAGTTGAACAAAACAGACATCTTAAGTGACTTATCTGATTCTGAAATTGGTATTTAAAATCACTTGTACTATAGAAGTAATTATCTACTCTCCAAACTGTAAAAGGATGAGTAGCAGAAAAACAGTACTCCGTGATTTTTGTATTTTTCATTTGTGCAAGGTGTCAACAAATCCAGTACTCCTTTAAAATGTCTGCATATTTTCCTGTATGCATCAAAATGCTCTCTGGAAAAGTCATTTCCTCTACGTATAACTTAATCCTGGTAAGGGTAACTTCATAGCAGCCCTACAATATACTCCATGTGTACTGCAACCAGAGGTTGCAATTCTTTCCAGTCCTTTGACAGATCATAAAAAATAAAAGCTTTCCAATACTTCAGAAAAGGTTTAGAAAACATTAATCAGCCACATTCTAGCTCAATGTTTGTTGTTTTCTTTCTTTCTTTTTGTTTAACCTCCAGAAATTGACAATTCTAACATACGTTTCTATTACAAAGTTCTTCACTTCCTACTCCTGCATACCTATGTAATCAGATATGTTTATCCCATTAATGAGCAGACTGTAAGGACAGGTTTGTAGATCATTTTGTCTGATCTCTTGCGGTGATAAGGGCCTAAATTTCATAGTTATCCCTGTATCTACACTTGTATTAAATGTGTGTATCTGAAAAAAGCACAGCATGTACTTGTCTAAAACCAAACTTTCAGAGAGGAACCCTGTTTTAGTGTCAAAAGAGGAAGAAATTCCTCATGTAGTCTGAAAGATTTTTATATTTCTTAATTAAGAATAATGTTAAAAATATTTGGCTGTATTTCCAGCTTCCATTTCTATGAACTCCTATCATGGTCAATTGTTCTTTTTAGACCTTGTTATAAGATTAAGAGAACACAATCCTCAAATGTTCATACCAAAACCACAAAAATACATTTCAGAAATGTAGTCTTGAGTAACATAATATTAAACTGTTAGTGTGATGCTTATTCCTTGACTTTAGATGTTGGAATTTGAAATGGTTGTGTTAAAACCGGAAGGTGTACTAGTAAAACTGGAAGCAGTTGAAAAACAGTAATATAAATTTCCTTCTATACAAAAAGCCCTGAGTCAGAGTTATTTACATGACATTAGGTTTAAAAAAAATAGGCTTTACTATAAGGAACATTAATTTGAGATTTGTGAATCTGAAATTTCTTTTTAAAACTGGGAAGTGCTGGTGAGGCATAATGGCTCAACATTCTACTTTTTTAGTACTAAGGGATAGTTGCTACTTGGACATGACAGACATCTTTTTCTGGATCAAAGCATGTTTGTCATGGAATGAAATAACTTGACATTCTGTCATAATGTTTATCAAAGCATCTTTGCTTCATGCAGGACAAACAAAGCCACTTATATCTCTAAAACATATGATGTTTCAATCAGTACTAAGTGTCAATTACTTGCAAGAACAAAATTATAAAAATAAAAAATATAAAGGAAAATACAGTTCTGAAATACAATTTTTGAAATCTTAAAAGCTTAAGAACAACCCCCAAACCTTAAAAATTCGATTCTTAAAAATATTTTTCTTTGTTCAGTTCAAAATAAAAGACATTGTGGGTACTTTTATGAAAGAAAACTTCCAGGTTTTAGTTAGTTCAGGTTGTTTACATTTTATTTTAAAAGATTTAGCATATCAATTCATTGAGATAACTGTCAATAACTTTTAAGATTTGTCAGTTAGCAGCTATTAACAAATTTCATGTTTTTAACGTTCTGGAAATGCTATACAGTGCTTAGTTTTAAATAAGAATGCTATCAGGTGCATGGTGGAATTCCCAGTCTATTATATATTTCTGCACCTATTTAAACCAGCTAACGTTGTAATCTTCTTTAAAAAAAATGTTAGCTTTGTTTCACATCAGCTATTTTCCAAAAAAACTTTGTTGAATAAGATTAAGTATGTTCCTAACCTTAAATCTCCGTTAATTGAATCTCAGATCCATTTTTTCATCATTTTACCTCAGACTTGATGGAAGAGTAGCAGCCTGCAGTTACTTGGGTCACTTTCTTTCTTTTTTAAGTTGTTGTATAATACCATCAGTCTTCAGTCTGCTGGAAATTCCGTGGTATTCCAAGATTTATTAAAAATTTATATAATCATTAAATGTTTACAACATGTAGATATTGTTTTATACCTCTTTGCTTACTAATGGACTGGAAAGTACTTTATCTTCCTTGTGTGATGAGAGGATTCATCATGCTGTTTCCTTCTGAGTAAAGAATAGAAATATATATTGAACTCTTCTATTTTCTTCCATCATTAACTGCATTACCATTGTATTCTAGTCATTTGTCTTTGTTAGTATGTTTTTGCTGTCATATTCTTCACACGCTTATCTCTGTTTTCCCTCGTCCTGCAGTTCATGGATTTCTCTTTGGTAGTATGTACTCCCTTAATCAATTTTCTGAAGTGATAACCGCATTCCCTTTTGTAACACCTGTATGTTTCTTTTTTAGTTACTTGTAGCATTTACCTTCTACAGAAACAGACTAGGTAGTTAGGTAAGTCATATGGCAGGATGAGCAAGATGTCTTGTTTAGATGTATTTGTATTACACATGGTAAAAGACCAGATGTTCCACAGCTAGTAGATTTTATTTTCCAGTGCCTGTTTGGGCACAGGAACAGGGTGAATATTCAAGGGATCTGTTATTTCCAGTTGAAAATACATCTAAGCTCCATTTAAACTTAATTGCCTCCATTTAAAAACCCATTTGAATTTTCTTTCTTGGAGCTGCAAAGTATTAAGGATATAAAACTGTAGTTCTCAGTCTTCTGTACTTGCAAAAGTCTAGATTAATTTAGAGTGAAGAAGATTGACTCCTTCCGTGTTATAGGCCAATTGAAAATTTGTAACAACATAGTCTCCTTTCCCAATTTCTTTGCAAAGTCCCAGAATGTAGTGAATACACAACCAACATGGCAATCTTCCTTCGTACTTTATTGAGTGAGATTCTGGTATTGTATACAGGATAAAAGGAACCACTCCTAATTAAATCATGGGCAGTTAAAATTCTATTTAGTATTGATCATGCATTTAACAGCAAAGACTCCAAGATACCAGATCACTATCTATTGACATCCTAGCCCCTTGAGAGGTAATTAACGATGAAGCCAGTGGTATCGGATTAAACATTTTGCCTGTGGTTTATTCTCTGTGTGGGATTTTCTTCTGTCCTTCTTTACAATGATCGCACTTGGGAATAAACCAACAATTTTAAGTTAAGGTGCCATAACTGTCATATCAAATAAAAAAGACTGTCATTTCTTTTTGCAATGATTAAATAAACTTGAAAATTTACAAGGCTTTTAAAAAGTATTTTCAACTAAGTTTGTACAAAGTATCTTGAATAAATAACCATTTGTGTAACTTCTAAACATTTATGTCTGAGAATAACCTTAGTGAGAAGAAATTAATTTTGTATTTAGTAAATCTATTAGCATGATTTTTTTAATAAACCAAATGCATAATTTTAAAGTAGTACTGTCAAGCTAAGTACTATATATTCAATCATTTATTTAATTTTTTTAAGTGAGGTATGATCAGCATTAACAAGAGACAATATAGTCTTGTGATTTCATTTAGCTAAATTTTGACCTGTGTTGTTTTGAGATTAAAGAAAATATATTATGGAGAAAGAGGAGCAAATGTTAGAAAAGTGAGAAAATATTAAATACGTGCTTCATGACAAAAGAATGATATACAATTCAAAGCTTTAATTAGTTCTTTAGTATATTTAAAATAAATAGTTTATTAAGAACATGTACTTTAACTTTTTCAATGATACCTCGCAGAATAATTTGCCAGTCAAGAACTGGAACTTGATAACATAGGCTTGGTTTTTAATAGTAGCCAAAAAGCTGATGTAGTACTAAGGACTGAAGGAAATAGAGCGCAGAACAGGAAACATGATTATGTCACTGAATAAATTCATAGTACACTTGCCGCTTGACTAATGTGTGCCATATTGAAAGATGAAGCAGAAATAATAATTAAAACAAAAAAAAGGAAAAAGTACAGAAAAAGGTAAAAATCGTCAAATGTAGGGAGCTTCCTGTGAGGAGTGAATAAATAGATTTAGACTCTTCAATATAGAGAAAGCGATGATTCATGGGAGGGCATGATAGAAAGCTAGAAACTCATGAAAGCCGTGGAGAAAGAGAACAGGAATGTACTGTTCATTGACTCTTCAATACAGGAACTAAGTGGCACTTAACACAATTAGCAAGGGATAAGTTCAAAATAAACAACAGGAGGGAGTTCTTCACATAACGTGATTGAACTGTAAAGCTGCTTCATGTGGATGCTAGCAGTCTACACAGCTTAAAATTATGGAAGAAGAATCTATAAAGATAAAAAAAAAGGATGATGTTGTTCAGAATCACTACGAATTGCTGGAGGCTGAGAGAATATTCTGGGGAAATATCATTACATGCTTGTCCTGTTATACTTTTTCCTAGATGATACCCATTGGCTAACATACTATTTTGGGCCATGTAAACTTCTAGTCTGATGTGGGCATACCTGTCTTATATTTAAAGGACCTACTGAACAGAGATGTAATTATCAGTTGCTGAAATGTTTGCAGAACAGTAGGTATCAGCACGTGATTATAAATCTGCCAAAGTCTTTAAAAAGAAAAGTCAGCCAATGAGCTTTTAACTGAGTTCCTGCAGGATCTTACGTGTTTGTAAAATTCAGCTAAAATAGCTTCAATGGACTCTGTATACTCTTCCAAAAAACCCATAACGACACGTCTCCCTAAAAAAGCTCATAGAACTTTAAAAAACTTCAGCTCCTTGTTAATTTTATTTAAAGATAGTCAACCAAAATCATGTAAACCTTTTTGAAGTGTTGTATTGCCTTCCCAATTATATTCCATTTACATGAGTTCAGAAAGTATTTCTCCAGCCAAGCAGTTGTGAGATTTGGTCCCATGCTTCTTTGGTCTCATGCTTCACCTTCATCATGACTTCTTTCTGTTTTGTCTTCTGAAGAAACAAGCTAATATTCGCATGAGAGAACACGTCCTTCCTGAAGAAAGGGGCAAAATACTGGTGAGAAAAACAGAAACATACCAAAGAGCACCAGAAAATTTCCTTGTCACATGGTGTTATTTCTCACTGGAAAGAGAAAGATGAAGAAGAATCTGAACACAGAATGTGGAAGGGCCTACTGAAGTTACATATTTAAATAGGTGAATTACCACATTTTAGAACAGTTTGAAATATTTTGAAGTAAAGATTGTTTCAGTAAAGACAAAGGCCACAGTTCCCAACTACGTATATTTCTGCCTCTCCATTCAGACAGAGCTAAAAATCAGTATTGCAGTGATGATCCAGTGGTTTTGGAGACAAACACAGCTTTAGACAAATAGGCTGAAAGTTTTGTTCTGCCAATAATTTCCAGTTAATGGTGTGTTACCTAGCTACCTAGGTGCATGTCACTTAACTGTTGCTTCATAAATAGGTATTAGTATTTCCCTACACAACAAAAATATTATAAGTATTTTGAAATTTTAAGCTTTTATGTGTTCTGGTGATGAAAGAGAGAGATTTTCATGTGATGTCAATTTACTGGTTTAAGCTTAGTTGCTCTGTTTGTTTCTTCCGCCATTTCTATCATTGATGCTTTCCATTTTCCTCCAAATGTTTTTGGAAATGGGAGGCCAGTTACACCAATCTAGAACTATCCTGATTGAAATCCAGAGAAGATCCTTGACTTCAGTGGAGTTTCTGCATTTACAGCAGAGTATGCAACAACACTGAATTTTAATTATTTTTTTAATCCAAAACATACTTCTTTGCAAACTAAGGTGACCATAGAAAAATAAATCAATTAATTATGGACTACATTGCATTCATATCTGAGAAGTTTTATTGGCTTCCAGAGGAACAAGTCGCCTTGTGTGAATAGAATAAATAGGTTTTGGCCCAATCTAGCCCATTTTTAATTTTTGTTTCCTTTGTAGAGAAACATTTAAATAACATTCTTAAGACATTCACACAAAAGGGAGGATGTTCTAAATAAAGACTTCCTACTGAGATTGAATTCTATTGTTCCGAGACACTGCAGCACATATTATCTCTTCCTACTGAGATTCCACTCTCCCTCCTACTGCATTTTCTAATTGAAATATTTTTGTGGAAAAAATGACAATTCTGTATTATGCTTGTAATTTTAAATGTCAGCAAATTATGTCAGTAAGCAACCTTCAGAAGGAAGTTTGCATTAATAATTGTAAGTTTCCTATGAATTGAGTGATGTGTAAGTATTTGTCTGTAACTCCTTTGGATTATCAGCCATGGCACTTCAGGGATTAACACTCTGTTCTCAGAATCTGAGGAGAATTGGTCAAGAAGCAGTTTATTAAATTTTTGAGTTTGCCATTTTTGGGCTGTGACTGCCTGTTGACCAAGGCCTTATTTGGGACATTATATTCACAGCAATGTCAGTGGCCACCTCATGAGACAGTTTTTTGATTAAAAAAAACAAACAAAACCAAGTGCACTTCTAAAGTAGCTGAATGCAAAACTATGTCCCATGCACAGAAATGGTGGTCCTACTTTCAGAGAGGAAGGCAATATACATAAACTAAAATTAGGGGTCGGTGAGGACATCAAACACTTTGTGTGTCACATCGCATAGGTATGGCCTAATGCAATTTCTGGGTGTATAAACAGGGGATAGCACTAGGAAGGCAATTACCTGTTTTTATCTCTAAATATTTATACATAAATATTTACTATATATTGGTTTACTATACATATATAGTATAGATCAGGCCACTATTGAAAACTATTTGTGACGATTACCTTTAAAAGAATGAATAAGGTAAATAAGGAGACATAAGGACATTAGTTTGATGGATTTGGAGAGACTGAAAGCACCCCATCTATTTATCTTGTCAAAATGAAGAGGTGATTTGATTACAGTCCATAAATATTTTCACAGGGTGAAAATAAAAGATTCATTAATTTAGCAGGAAAGGGCATAACAAAGACAGCTGGCAGGAAGATGAAGCCGCACAAATTCAAACAGAAAGCTAGAATTTATTTGAGAGTATGGTTGATATTAGAGTATATGGAGAAGCAGTACCACCTATAGCTCTCATGTTTCAGATGAGAACAGTACCTCTCATAAAGATAGATTTTTATTACTGTGTTTTGTGGAACTCGGTTGACTGTAGCTCCAAATGTTTTTAAATATTAATTTCAGGCCAACCCAAAGACTTTTCTTCTTTTTTTTCCTGAGTAAAATAATCTGTTTGCAGCTGAAGGAAATATTTTATAGAGCCCACTTAGTTTTTCATATTTAGGATCATTAGATTATTATGATTATTAGATTATTAAATTATTTTCATTTTATTATTTTGATAATAATGTCAAAATACATTATTTTTCCATTTAAAGATTTTTGAAAAATTTAAAAAAAAATTAAACAATGCTAAGACAATTTTTTCTTCTATTT
This sequence comes from Aptenodytes patagonicus, assembly GCF_965638725.1. NCBI lineage: Eukaryota > Metazoa > Chordata > Aves > Sphenisciformes > Spheniscidae > Aptenodytes > Aptenodytes patagonicus. The sequence continues at coordinate 39,810,436 of NC_134952.1, forward strand.
TTTTCTTTCCTCTTCCTCAATCAGTCCCATATCAAACACAACTGAAAATCAGAAAGAAATAAAGATGATTTGGCAGCACTGAAACATTTTTCTTTCTTCTGAAAAAGGGAATTGGCCAAAACATTTTTCATACTCTGAATTTATTAAAGTTATCATTCAGTTTGCAAGTTGTTAAATTCAAGCTAGATGGAGATTTAATAGCAGGAAGTCAAGCTTTAAGAGTCTCCTTTGGAAAGTGGAAGAGTTTGTACCAGAGGTATTATTAAAACCAAAAGAACGGGTGATCCCATTTCCAGAGATGGCAAGTTGTTTTGCAGGATGATCTAGTGTTCTGTTCCTCTTCTGTTACAGTCAAGGTTGGGAAAGGTTACAGCTCTGCTTGTGGAAAGGCTCAGGCTGTATGTATCCAACTAATACTTCTCCAATAGTTAGCCAGCCTTTCTCTTTCATCTTTTTACTAGAAATCTCAGATAAGTTCACCTCTCTTTTCCGCTCTTCTGAGTTTCAGATCAATACAGCTGAGGGTTTTGTTTATGAAGCTACTTGTCAAATGGGCTCCAGATAATGCTGAGGCACTAATGCCTTTTTAAAATTCTGTTGTGTTATATTTAGTTAATAAACTTGTTTAGTTTACAATCAATACAGATGAAGGACTGTTTGTATGATGCTTGCTAAGTGTTATTAAAAAAAGATGCTGAGTGAGACAGAGGAATGGATATTTGGTACTTATACCTTCCAGAAAAAAACATGGGCCAAAGTAACTCCTATCTGTAGAGATAAATATATCATTTCTCTTTCACTGTAGACCCAAATTAAGACAATGATAAATCTTGAAAATAAAAATGAAGCCTAAAGCATTCTTGTGAAGAACTCTCACTATTTCTCAAAGTCATCACAATGGAAGAAATATTTGCACAGAGTTTGCAAAAGGCACAGAAAAGAGAAGGTTATAGGAAAGAAGGACTATTAGGTCTCACAAGGCTTTATTTATGGAAGAAACAAAAATCTTGTTTCCAGTGGAGTAGCTGTACTCTCCTCAGTTCATATTCAATTGGAGCCTCTGCCCCCAGTCCTTTGGTCACACTGTGGACAACATTTGATTTTATGTGAAAGAGAGCTAAGACTGAATGCATGAGAATTCTCTAAGTAGACATAGGAAAACATTAACAAAAATTATAACTGCACATAATATACTTCAGCAAGTATTCGTTATTAAATTGACAGGTCAATCAAGGTCTTCCAGGTTTATGCCAACATAACTGCACACACTCCTGAGAAGATAATTTGGGCTATTAATATATTATCTTAGATGATTCATTAATGCAAACATGTAAATTGCTAACACTGAACCACATTAATTAAACTACATCTTATTAATTACTTGTAGACTTCTAAAAAGGCAGTCAAATGTTGCAGATACGAGTTTATAACCTTTAATGATGCCCTGTTATAGGAGATCCTATTATACTGCCATGATATCCTCTATAAATTGGCTGCTCAATTTAATCTGCACAGCAGTATTACAGATCCTGTGCATGCTGTTCTGGATTTCTGTTTTTTAGAAACTTTGTATAGGCTGAAAGGACCATTCAGGGTAGAAAATCTTTTTGACTTGAGGAGGATTCTCTATCAAAAACACAGAAGATGTCATGACACTGCATACCTCAGTTTCAGCCCACTGTACCTAAGCCCACCCAGTTTTGCCACCCTTTTCCTTACTGCATTGTAACAGAAGCTTCAAGTATCCAAAATAAGAAGTTAGCGTTAGTACTACTAAAAAACTACCAATGCCATATTTCCATGATGTCCTTTGAAACCTCCACTCTTTTTTAGTGCCTAGGACGTTCTACTATATTATGGTATAAGTAAGAAGGATCTCTTTTTTCCCAACTTTTTTCAATATCCTCACAAGAACAATTTTAAGCTCTTAACTCATAATTTCTCACTGCTTTAACCTTCATGTTCCTTTTCCCCATGGTTTCTCTCAACACAGGTATGCAGTATAAACTTTGCCATGTTTAATTTAGAGTGTAAGATCCGAATGACAGAGGTCTGTCACTTTTTTCTATCTGAAAGAGGCAGTGCACACCTGGGAGACTAGAAATAATAAAAACATATAATAAGACTCAATATTAACACGTATTCCCAGGCTAATTTCCTTGTCCCAAGATGTTCTTTGCTTCTTATCCTTGAAAAAAGGGAAGCATATATTGAGATTACCTTGTGTATATATTTTGAAATTAGAAAGTACATTCAGTTTAGTAGCAGATATTTCCTTTTGCTTAGTTTGAAACAAAGTGCTAGCAACAGTTAGAGGTGAGAATCAGATGACAGAGTGGGAAAGAAGAAGGTGCCCAAAATAAAATTTATTAAATGCTATGGGAAATTAGAATAGAAGTTTTTTTAGGCAGAATACACTAAATGGCAGGAAAAAAGGATGGCTTTCAGTGATCTGCTTGTACGTCTAGGCTTGAAGAAGAATGAGCATAGAAAAGAGTTTTGATTAGGGGGAAAAAGGATGGCATATTAAACTACAGTTAGAGAAACATTTTCGTGACATAGTGGGGCATAAAGATCCCATGTACAAAATAGTCCTAACAAAATGATTAGTTATAATGAATTCATAAAAAAAGAATAAGGATGTGAAGAAAGAGGGAAAAGCTAACTTTACATTGCACTTTGTATTGAAAATTTAGCAGAAATCTTGCTGATTCTGTGTGGTGGAATTCCTATTTTTAGAACTTAGGCACTCACCAAATTGTGAGTTGTGACTGGTTCGTCTCTTTCTGAAATACAGAGCAGCATGACTGTCAAGCCTATACATTGCAAGTAAGAATTGTTACTAATGAAGCAGATTTCATTGACATTAACAAGACCCGAGTTTTCACACGGACATTATTTTCCAGATCTCTGTAAAGTATCTCATGGCCACCTTCCTCTTTCACATTTCTTATTAACAGTTAATGGTCTTGCTGGCAGCAAAATTTCCTTTCAAAGTTGCATTAAGTAGCACTTATGTTCCAGTGTTGGCCACACTATTTTTTAGATTCAGCAAAGATGCCTCTGGTACCCTTAAGATGGTACCTGTTATAAACTTACTGGCCTGGGCTTTAAGATCACAACAGACTGAGGATAAAGTTTTCTTGTACAGACAAGAAAGACAAGTGTATAGACAAGTGTATACACTCCTTTTGGTGGTTTAAAAAAACCCAAACAACAAACAGCCAAACCCAACGTTGCAGTATTTGGGGACACAAACACACAAAATTAATTTACCATTTGAGATGTGATTCAAGCTCTCTAATAAACTAGTATAGAGAACAGAGACACAGCCCCTGAAAAAACATGCAATGTGTAATCATGTAACCCATACAGTGCTGTGATGGCTTGGTACAGGTCATAAGGTTTGTACAGAGTTTGCAAGGTCTCAGGACTGGCATTTGTCAGTCTTGCTCCATGTGAACTTTTCTTGACCTGCCCGCAGCTTCATTTTACTTGGTTTAGCTGTGACAGCAATTTCTCTAATTGACCTGTGTCAAAGGCTAATTTCTTTTCCTTTTTAGCTGTGTATGGTACAACCATATACAGTTTTATGCAGTCTGCAGTGTATACAGTTAGTTTTATGCAGGTAGCAGTTACAAGCGGTTGTTGTAGGTAGAATAAAGTATTTATAATGCAATGACGTAGTGTAGAGACGTACAGGCCTAGTGCGATATCAGGGGCCTTGAGAAGAGGAGACCCAGGGTGTGGCATGGAGGAGTACAGGCGCGGGGAGCATAACACCAGGAAAAAGAGTAGAAGTGCAAAAAAGTGTGTTTAACAATTTTAACTACATTATTATTCTTTCTTTTTCTGTTACAATTATATCTGGACTAATAATTAGACTCTTAAGGTTTTAGTTATTCTAACAACAATTTTTTGGCTTTATTTACATACAGGGTGTGCTGCTTCTTTGCCCATGAACAACATTTTGAGCTTAACAATTGCTCAAAGGGTCTGCTCTTGTAATCCACACTCAGCAGCATAACTGGTGTAATAACTATATGACTACTTCACACATGACATTTTTGTAAATTATTTTAAAATATAACCTAGTACTTTTCAAAAACCAATTTTTAGAGGTACAAAACATTGTTTGTTATTATTTTTTTCTAACCGTAATGAAAATAGTTTAATTTCAGTCTGTTCTAAGTCAGTGAAAATTCTTCCTGATCCTAGTTAAGTACTAAAGATAACACCAAAGAGGAAATAGTTTTAAGGTTTTAATATAGCAACTTATTCCTTTTTGAAATATTTGCATTTCTTTCCTCTTCTTGCTGGAGCCTTACCCTGAAAAGTAATATGAAAACTTTAAATTTGGTAAATGCAAGATCAAAACAGTAACTTTCACTGTACCATAAGCATTTCCCTTATATGAACTTAAAACCACCTACGTGCACTTAAAAGCACTGACTAGATCATGTTAAAAATTTTTGCTGGAAAGTAGAATGAACACTGGTTCCTAACATGATCTCTTTCTAGGGCCTGCTACAGTGCCATACTCTCAGCCTTTCCCTGAATATAGAGGCTATGATGATTTTCTGCCCCTGTCAGTAAGGAAAGAGGTAGTTTAAGCATGAATTAAAAGGAATTAATGCATTTGGACATGGTATATGTGAAAGAATTTATAAATTTCACTCATGTCTTCTGGTGGTCGCTGTACGTCATGGACACTGAAGCCTTGATTTTAGACAGACTGAGAGATCCCAGGAGGCTATTTTAGCAGATTTGGGTATAAAAAGTGGTGCATCTCATAAGGGCCATAATAAAGCAGGTGAAAACCAAAGCAGCTTTAAGCAAATGAAGTTTCTGCCTTTTTCTGAATGCTGGTGGAAGGAAGATGAACGTTTGGCCCCAGCTGGGTAATATCCAGAATCCCATACTATTTGCTTAACAGCAGTGCCTGTTAAAAACAAGAAGCCAAAACTGTTTAAGGTATTTTTCCTTAGCGTGGTAGCACTTCAGAATTTTGCGTAATGCTCTAAAGATGCAGAGAAGTATCATTACCTCCATTTTACAATTGGGTAACAGAAATACTGACACTTCACTGGAATCATGCATAAAAACCTGCCAGAATATAAAACTAAAATTAGATCTTTTGAGCCCTCCATTAGCTTCTTTAGTGCGACTAGCAACGATTTTTCAAATCAGTATGCTGAGTTGCATTGATTGTGGTGTCAGATTGCACTGTCTCCAGAATCAAGATCAAGATCCCCCCCCCAAAAAAAAAGTAGGTATAAACTATGTAAAGAATGACACAATGACACACTTGATGCACAGTATGGAAGAACTGTTTCCTCTTCTGAGCTGCAAATACAAATCGGAAGTTCCCAGCCCACTGCCAATCCACTCAAAAAACTCATTTAATTCTACATAAGTCTTGACTAAGATATTTTTATATTCTGTTGTGTTTTTTAAACTGTGATGTTGCCAGGAAGAGTGGATCATCCTTGTACATTCTAGGGACTGCCTGTTTTTTGGCACTAGATGAAGTGGAAATGAAGCAGGTTATGCTCAGCTCTGGCATTGTTCCTTGTCATGCAGAAGAGGCTAATATATTATGCAAAAAAAATCAGAAAAAAGGTTGATTCACTGTTAATACGTTAGACATGGAAGAATATTTTGACAGTCATTTAATCTGGAACTGATTCACTTTTGCATGAGAGACTTACAGTTCACCTGTTTTATGGATTATTGGCCCACCACACTGGTTTTATTGCTTGACTGCAAAGCAGTTGCTCACGATTAACAGTAGTCTAGAGTAGAGGATCACTATATCCAGACTTCTATTTAAGTTACCTGAATTTTTTGCCTTGTTCTCTTTTCAGTTACCATTTTGTTGTTGTTTAGGAACCAGGATTGGGGAGTCTGTCTACTTCATGATTTGTTCTGTTTGTTTTGCTTTAATATAGTCCAAAACCCCAAACTTTCATTCATTTCCTAATTCCCTTGTTTTTGTAGGTTTTTTGACGTTTGTTTTTGTTTGTGTGGTTTTTGGGGTTTTTTGTGGGTTTTTTTCCACTCTGCATTTTAAGTAATGAGGTTTGGGAGAAATTATTTGGCCAAAATTTGAAATCCATCAAACATTATGATCACCCCTTCTGTGATTTCACTGCATTCATTAGTGCTGTGCCAGAGATTAATTTGGCCTCCTGAGTTCTTATTTTGGCAATGAAAATAAATTATTAACATTTGTATTCTTGGAACTGTATACCTTTCGTAGTAAAATTGTAAAATAGAATAAAATAATGAACATTTAGCAATAACTTTGCAAAATCCATCCTTTCATTACTCTATTTCTTTAAAATATTATTTAAGGGGCCTTTATAGAGAAGGTCATAGAGTCAGATGGATTTTTCACCTGTGCCTTTAGTTTCCTCTCTTTTTGTACCTGATGTTACCTTCTCACACCTCTGTTGTGAAACACTAATAACATTATTTTTCCTCTTTCTCAGACATCAAAAAGCCTATTGAGCTTCTCCAGAGAAGTTCACACTAGAGATATATGTGAAACAACAATGTTTTTTTGACATTCTGTCCAATGATAAAACCATGTCATTTATCATTTTCTGTTCTTTAAGTGAACTGGATAAGGATTTTTAATCGATAGTTGCCACCTCTAATTGCATCCTTTGTTTTTCCTGTCTCTCTGGATTCCTACTAAATCATTTAAAAATCATATGCTCTACCATTACTCATAAGAGTACCTTGAAAATATTGAAACCCCTAGGTATCTTGTAAACAGATGGATAGAATTTTAACAGAATGGCATACTTTTTAGGTTTTGATACAAGTATGTTCATTTACTTTTTTTGGTGGAAACCTTTGTTTTGTATTCAATATTTAAATTTACTTAAATAACCAGAAAGGTTAAGGATTATTTTAACCTTACACTAACAACACTAACAACATGTAGTCATGCTGATAAATGATCTCTGGAAGAAAGGACTTCCTATTGAGCAGTTTGCTCAAAAAGTGACAGTATAAACCTAACGAGCACAGCTGAATGTATTTCTACTTATTGAATTTTTTTCTTGAAAATTAACCTTTAAAAATAACATAGCTTTGAAAAGCTAGAAGATTTTTATTTTTAGCTATGGTTGGTTTTTTGTTAGGTAAACATTAATACCAGCAGGTGGAAATGAAGTGTTTGTTTTATTCTCCCATTCATTTGATGCTAAAATTTCACCAGTGAAGTATGGTCATAAAATGGTCACTTGTGCTGTCATAAAACTGTGTTTTTCAATCTCATCATAATCAATCAAATGCAAGCTCTTGTTCAGCAAAAAAAAATATATTGAGGTCTGAGAATGAATTGCTAATCTTTTCCTGCTAAATCCCAAAGTATTATTTATAAAGCTTACTAGTGTATGCCAAATATTAATATAATTAGATCATAATAAATTTACTAGCTAGTAATTTTATGAATTTTAATAATTCTGGATAAAAATGGAAATGACCAATTATTTCTTTTTTTTAAAGTTTGCACTGTATCTGCATATAAAGACAAGTTACAATAGTTCATGATAAATTATTAAGTCTGTAATGTTATAACAATTCTGGTATAATTCTTTTCAAAGTCACTGCTGTACCATGGTAGTCTTCTTGCAAAGTTCAAAAGGTATTAAGATACAGTCAATTTTAGTCATAGATTAAACAATATTATTTTTATTCTCTATAAAGGACTTATGTCAAAATCTATAACCTTGATCTTATTATCAGTGTCATATCAACCTGCATTAAATTACCAGATGTTGTTAATTTGTAATTTACACTTTCAAATAATATACTAATTTTAAATGCTATCTCATCAGGATTATAAAAGAAAAGGTGTTTCTTCAGTCTATTTTTGTTTAATAATAAAAAGCAAAGTGACATGTTGCTAGTATGATTTTTGACAGCATTTTTAATTAGAAATAGTTAATCATAATGGATTCAGTAGATCATGTGTGTGAATGCTCCTGTCCTAATTTAAATTTCGTATTAAATCTAGTTCATTAGATAAAATTAATACACTATAAAAGAATAAAATTGTTGTTTGCTAGAGCAGGCTAGAGGTAGAGTTAATTATTTCGCTAACTTTCACATTATCAATGAAATTCATAACATGATGCAAACCCTTCAGCTTCATCTAAAGCAGTTTCTCTTATTTGTCCAGTGAACTCCTAATGAACCCAAATGGGTCCATCAATTTACAATGGCAAAAAAGCAAGAAGAAAAAGAAATACTTTTTTTTTTTTTTTAATCACATATCTGACAGTTGCTTTTTTAAAAAGTTGCTTAAGGCTTTCATTGACGTAATGATGTAGTGTCATCTAGATATAGATCATTCTGCATGCAATTGGGTATATATTTATTTATTTTGAGTATGAGAGTGGGAGGAAGTATCTTCCCTTAAGGCTACTCTTGATCTAGAATGAAATTACAGCTGTAGCTATAATCTTTGTTGTCAAAGTATATTATTCCTTTCCATAAAGTAAAGAGTGGATGGATCACATAGAACAGTGGCAGATGCATGGGATCTGTACCTGTTTCCTTCACAATTAAATGTACTTTGGCCAATATGAGCTCAAGATGACTATGTCCAAGAGTCTAGAGTTATAGAGTTGATAATCCTTTCAGATAGCTCATAAGAGTTGTTTGAACTATAGTTTCGGTATGTTCATCTGTCCAGTCAAAGAGACATTGCATTTATCTGTGTTCAGCAAAACATCTTTGTAGGCAGGAGTATGATTCTATTTTAAGCCTACAATACTGTCATTAAAAAGAGAAAATATCATTAAAATGAATGTCTCTTTCACTGTAATAAACCATAAAGCACTACTATCACTAATGAAAGAGTTATCTGTGCTGTCATTACAAAATAAATGCTGTTTTGAGTCAATGTTTTTAGTCAGGATTCTGCCTTGGATACTGTTTTGGACTTTCCTAAAGCCATTGAAATGAAAGCAATTTGTATTTATCTATCATTTTTTGAAAAAATATCTATTTCTACTTTTTTTTTTTCATTCAAAAGAAAAAGAAAAAAGAATGGTTCACGTATTTCAGTCGTCTTGGAACAGCACACCTACAGTGGTAATTCCCTGCAGGCAGGTGACTTAGGATTATGGAATCCCATAAATATTTGGAAGGGACATCTGGGGGTCTCCTATTCCAGACTACCTCCTGAAGTGGGAGCACTGCCAACACCAGGCAGGTCAGCTGGAGCTTTGTGTACCTGAATGTTGAAAAACTCCAGGGGTGGAGGTTCCACAGACTCTCTGGGCAGCCTGGCCATTGCTGCAGTACCCTTGAAGTGAAAAGTGTGTTTTTAATGGCGAGCAGAGATCAAGACAACAGCAGGACTGACTCCTAAACTGCAGGCACTAACATGTATTGTTTTACAGTGAGCTGTGCTATGGAAGCTGTTTAAATTAGCCTTAACAGTGGAAGAACTGCCTGCAGTATTCTCCTCAGCTGTTCATTTGAAGCACTCCACATGATCTGAAGAAATCTGAAGCACGATCTTTCCAGCCGAGGGACCCTGGTCCAGCTGAGCTGATTCCACAGAACCTCATTGTCGTCTCATTGGTAGTTTGCTTTGCTTCTATGTACACTCAGACAATTTTCTATGGAGAGCTTATTTAAAAGGCACAATACAATGTTGAGGCTTTTTGTCCTTTGGAACAGGAATTGTGTCCTTTACAATATGCACCAGGTTGGCAATTCACTCACATATCACTAATAATTGTAAGCCTGTGAGAAAGAATGTAATCTTTTTGTGCAAGGTAGGCACAAAAGAGTACAATTAAATAGAATTTGTAAATGCTTTGTAAAGTGGAGAAAAAATATCATTTCAGTCAAGCCATCTCGCTAGTAGTGTCAAGCTAAAATGGTATTTTTAATGCGGTAGTTTTCTCTAAATGCCTTCTTAAACATTCTCTTCTTGCCAACTGCAATATTTAACACTTCAGGCATCACAACAAAGCATGTATAATAACAACCATTGATAAATTTCCTTATAAAAAGCCAATGAAATGTATTTCACTACTTATGCTTTGAAATTTGTCACAAAAAGGTTCTATTGCTCAAATTCACAAATTAAAATTTTAAGCAATTACAAAGTTATACAATTTTATATTTTTTTTCAGTGCAATATTGTGTTCTAAACTTCAATTTTTTAATGATGTTCAATTTCAACCTCACCAGGGTGGACTATATGATGTGTAGCATTTGGCAAAGGGAAGAACATGACAGTTGAAGTACTGAACAGATATTGTAGTGACACCAACTAATAGGAAGCATTTATCTTCTTTTTCCTTTAAATTTAAAATTATTGTCTATTTTGACCAGTTATGTCCTGCACCAAAGCCACATACCCTCCTCTTCGAAATATCTCAGGGACCCAGGATTCCCTGTGAAATAAAAGGAAGCTGAAGGTAATTGGCACTTTTCAAAAGTTAAGTATCTTTCTCCTTCATACTGTTAATATTTTATACTCTAAACCTCTTCATGTTTCAATCCATGCATAGAATCTAGACTCTGAAAAGGCACTATGAGCTTAAAATCAATTTCTTGAAGTCAGAAGATTGGCAGTCTAAGAAACAAAGTCCAATAGACACTAACAATGAAAACTTCTCCTCCCTGCCTTGCCAAAGACCTGAGCTGAGGCAAATTTCTCTGCAGAGGAAAGAATAACTTCTGAATCCAATTGGTCTTGGTCCTTTCCTTTGATATTGTTGACAAGGGTCTCATTCAGGTTCCTCTACAAACTTAAAGATCTTATCCTGCGAGTACCGTATATGAAGACTGGAATTTGGCCACCAGTTCATGTCATATCTGATCATCAGTCTACAACTGAACAGCCAGTTGAGTGTGATCGGAAGGGATGGATGGGAGAGGAAGAGCTGATGCTCAGGCAAGAGCTAACTGTTTTCTGACAGGAGATGGCATCTATTCCAGTCATACTGAATTCTTCCCAGGGCACAGATCATGGCAGGGTTATGTTCTCTCTATGCTACTGCAAGGTAAATGGTGACTCAGGCAAAACTGGCCAGAGAAATCTGCTACACAGTTGAGAAGAAACAGAACAAAAGCTGTCTGTTCATTTGAGTCCCAAAATACGGAGCGTACCATAACCAGCCCATTAAAACAAGGATGAGGTCTCACTGTGGCTGCCATTTGTTTTATACAATAACTAAATCTCAGTCTAGATTATTTGAACAGATTAGCAGGATATAATGGCTACCCTTATTGCCTGTTCTTGGAGGAATTGTAATGAAAATTGTTTCTCTAGCATTAACTTCTCCTGTATTTCTGCAAAGTATCTGTTTAAAGTGAAATAAAAAATGAACAGGTGAAATTGAAATTATACATACACTCTTTCTCTCACTCTCGTGCGCATGCGCGCGCACACACACACACACATTCTATGTGACTTTGGAAATATACCAGGAATTATGTCTCCAGATGCACTGGAACAGCAGGGCAAAAAGCCAGGTTATAGATACAGATTATTAAAAACATGAAAAGCATCAGACGGTAACTTAGATCCAAATTTGGCTTTGTCAGCTAAAAAAGCCGTGCTAGACTGTGGCTTGTGAGATGAGATTTTTACAAAATATTTTTTCTCATTAGGAAAGACCAGTCCATAGTGAAGTCTTGCAAAGAAATGGACACTTAAAATAGCAACAAAAGATGTTTTATTAACAACCTAGTTTCAGTGATGAACAGAATAAAAACTTCAGTCCTGAGATCAGAGGATTCCATTTCTAAAGGAAAAGGGAAGATGAGAAGGGAAGTATTTCTGGAAAAACAAATGAATCCACAAAATCAGAGAGGTTCTTGGAACAGCACACCTCCCAAATGAATGAGAATTCACATGAGGATATAGTGGCATACCTGAGCCAGAAATAAGGATCGATGTGCCAAACAAGTTCATTGCTTCTCCCCTTATATGCATATGCTCTTTAAACCGTGTGTGGAGAAAGGAGAGCAACAGACCGGAACCTTATCTTAGATCTTTGTTAAAGCTGTTACAAGTGGTTAGCTTTTGGTTTCCAAATGTTCCCTCTCTCCAAGCCTACCTTCTCAAGATCCTTTTGAAACTCTGATTATCTGAAAGATGTTTTTATTTTTCACCTTTTTTATTCCTACTCTTTTTTTCAGAGTAACAAATACATGGAAAAATAGGGAAATGAATACATGATATAAGTAAAACCATGTCTTCCTAAATACACATGTGTGCATGTGCACACACATTCTAGAAAGGTTTAGAATTCAAGAAAGGCGCATCAGTAAATTACAGGGGGTTTTTTTTGGTTCAGGATCCATATTAGTCCAGAAGTTCAATCTCAGATTTTATATTTGAGCTAAAAATCATATTTAAAAATCCCAATTAAATAATAATGACAATCTCTTCTTCTCATTCCACCATGGAATTTTTTATCAATGGAGAAGAAATTTTCACCTTCACCTTTTTTCTTGTGGTTAAAGGTTATTGACACTTAGAGCTGAAATTCTGTTCTTTCTCACCAGTCTATCACATGAATCTGTGCAGTCCTATAGCTAAACTTCATCTATTAGCCAAATTAGTTAGTTTAATTGCTACGCTAGTGTCGTGGTTTAATCTCAGTCGGCAACTAAGCACCACGCAGCCGCTCACTCACTCCCCCCCTGGTGGGATGGGGGAGAGAATCGGAAGGGTAAAAGTGAGAAAAACTCGTGGGTTGAGATAAAGACAGTTCAATAGGTAAAGCAAAAGCCACGCATGCAAGCAAAGCAAAACAAGGAATTCATTCAGTACTTCCCATCGGCAGGCAGGTGTTCAGCCAACTTCAGGAAAGCAGGGCTCCATCATGCGTAATGGTTACTTGGGAAGACAAAACGCCATCACTCCGAACGTCCCCCCCTTCCTTCTTCTTCCCCCAGCTTTATATGCTGAGCATGACGTCCCATGGTATGGAATATCCCTTTGGCCAGTTGGGGTCAGCTGTCCTGGCTGTGCCCCTTCCCAGCTTCTTGTACACCTCCAGCCTTCTCAGTCAGTAGAGCATGGGAAGCTGAAAAGTCCTTGGCTAGTGTAAGCACTACCTAGCAACAACTAAAACATCGGTGTGTTATCAACTTTGTTCTCACCCTAAATCCAAAACACAGCACTGTACCAGCTACTAGGAAGGAAATTAACTCTATCCCTGCCGAAACCAGGACAGTATCCACCCCTTATTCTATACCATCTACGTCATGCTCAAGTCCCATATTTTCCAGTGCAACCTCATTAACCACCCACCCCGCTTTCCATCCTTTGATATAACACACAGATATCATTCCCTTAGTCTATGGACCACCCTTGTGGAATGTCTGTAAAATGTCCAGAAATGTCCATGAAATATCCATTGAGTTCATTTAGTCCATGACTTTGGGCTCCATCTGTGATGGTGGTCACTCAGGACAGGAGAGGTGGTGTGTTGCATGGAGTTACTGGGTACCAAAGCCAGCTCAGGTCGGGTCACTGCTGCACTTGCACTGCTTCTTGTAAGGCTTGTCCTCCACTGGTTCGGGTGGTTCCTGCTACAGTAATTTCTATAACACGCAACTCAAATCATGGGTTACAACAATTTAAAGGTATTTCCATTACAATCTCCACCCCTGGTCCCTTTGGGCCAGGTTATAGGGTTTAACATTGCAATGAACTCCTCCCCTTGCTCCTAGCCTGGCTAGCAACAAGGGGTTTCTGCTATAGTAATTCCTATAACATGCAACTCAAATCATGGGTTACAACAATTTAAAGGTGTTTCCATTACAATCTCCACCCCTGGTCCCTTCGGATCAAACCATAGGGTTTAACATTGCCATGAACTCCTCCCCTTGCCCCTGCTCCGGCTTGGACTTATCCACAGACTGCAGTCCCTTAGGGTAGTACCTGCTCCAAGTGGAGCCTTATCTATGAGCCACAGTCTCTCCAGGGGTACACCTGCTGCGGCATAGACTTATCCACAGTCACTTTGAGATGCACCTGTTCCAGCACGGCCTTCTCCATGGGCCACAATGTCTTCAGAGATATACCTGCTCCAGCGTGGCCTTACTCGCAGCCACAGTCCCTTCAGAAGTAAACCTGCTGTAGCACAAACATAACTGCGGCCACAGATGCTTCGAGATGTACCTGCTCTGGCATGGGCTTATCCACGGCCACAGACGCTTTGGGGTGTCCTGCTCCTGCATGGACTCATCCACAGGTCACAGCCCCTTCGACTCGAGTTCACACTGGAGTTCCAGCCTGTCCAGTACAGCAGCACAGATACAGCAGCGATGTACTCCAACCCACGAGTTTTACTCACTTTTACCCTTCTGATTCTCTCCCCCATCCCACCAGGGGGGAGTGAGCGAGCGGCTGCGTGGTGCTCAGTTGCCGACTGAGATTAAACCACGACAGCTAGAAGCCACTTGGACTTTCCTGTACTACGTTGCAGCCAAACATATAGGAGTGTCTGCACTGAGGTTTCAGATACTTGTTCAGCTCAGAGAAGCACTAGTGTGATTATCTACAAAATTCTTTGTTCACATTAGATAGGTGTGAATCAAGTCTTATAAATGTCTAGGAAGTTAATTTTAGTTCATGGTAAGCTATCTCTCATCATTTATAGAGAGACATGGTTTACCATTATGGGCAGTTACATACTTGTATATCTAATCACCTTCTGGATGAGAGGTTGCTTGCATTTGGATGGTTTAGAATATATAGGATGATTGTGACAGCTTGCACCAGATCCGTTATTCAGACATTTCCTAGCTTTCTCTCTTACTGGCAGGTGTATGAAGAAACTCCCTTCTCCAAATGTTGTAGAAAAAAATCTCATTGAAATGATGTCCTGTAGTTATATTTTGTCTCACCTGTTAAAACAAAAAAGTTTGCTATATGAGACAGTGTTTGGTTTAGTATGTATCAACTGTTAAATCTGTTTACCTGATAGATAGCATAGACTAGAATAAATTCAATATTGTTGCACCATAAAAGCATTATGTAATTGGAGCACCTTCTTTCTACCCTGTGCAGTATTAGGAAGACAAAGCCAATTAATATATTACATATAATCACACAGAAATAAAATGTTCAAAAAATACCCAGTTGTGGAAATGTCTTTTGAAATGCTGACTGCTTGATGGCTAAAGTGCAGAATAGGGAGGCTTAAATAATTTTATAGTAATTAGAAAGAAATGGCTTTGAAAAGGGAAATTCTCTCATGGATTAAACCTTTTCTCACTCTGTGCCACATATAGCATCACATCAGAGTGTCTTTCTATATTAATGCAATGCAAATGTAATGTGAGAAAGTAGAAAATTTTTTCTGATGTTAAGAATCTGAAAGTGTTTTTAAAGCTGAGCAAAATAATTATAACTTAACAGTATTTTCAAGTTTCTGAAATGAAGAAGTACTGAATGAAGAACTGTAGATTTCAGAGATAGGCTGATAAGGCCATCTCTTTATTGATACCACATTGTTCCTCACAGTGAATTTTCTAGCTCATTCTCCTGTTATTTGGGGCAGACCCCACAAAATGAAGATTACAACATTTAAAACTTTATGAATCAGTCAGGACAAGACCTTATGGGGGCATATATTCTGATAATAATGTTACTTTATCCTTCAGAGTAATATGCAAAAAATAGAAATAAGTAGATGGAGAGAAACATGATATCATAGAATCATAGAATCATAGAAAAGTTTGGGTTGGAAGGGACCTCTAAAGGTCATCTAGTCCAACCCCCCTGCCCTGGGCAGGGACTTCTTCAACTAGATCAGGTTGCTCAGAGCCCCGTCCAACCTGACCTGGAATGTTTCCAGGGATGGGGCATCCACCACCTCTCCGGGAAACCTGTGCCAGTGTTTTACCACCCCCAATGTAAAAAATTGCTTCCTTATACCTACTCTAAATCTACCCCCCTCTAGTTTAAAGCCATTCCCCCTTGTCCCATCGCAACAGGCCCTCCTAAAATGTTTTCCCCCATCTGTTTTATAAGCCCTCTTTGAGTACTGATAGGCTGCAGTAAGGTCTCCCCGAAGCCTTCTCTTCTCTAGGCTGAACAACCCCAACTCTCTCAGCCTTTCTTCATAGGAGAGGTGTTCCATCCCCCTGATCATTTTCGTGGCCCTCTTCTGGACCCGCTCCAACAGCTCCGTGTCTTTCTTATGCTGAGGGCTCCAGAGCTGGACGCAGTACTCCAGGTGGGGTCTCACCAGAGCAGAGTAGAGGGGCAGAATCACCTCCCTCGACCTGCTGGCCACGCTTCTTTTGATGCAGCCCAGGATACAATTGGCCTCCTGGGCTGCGAGCACACATTGCTGGCTCATGTCCAGCTTTTCATCCACCAGTAGCCCCAAGTCCTTCTCGGCAGGGCTGCTCTCAATCCCTTCATCCCCCAGCCTGGATTGATACCAGGGGTTGCCCCAACCCAGGTGCAGGGCCTTGCACTTGGCCTTGTTAAACCTCATGAGGTTCACACAGGCCCACTTCTCAAGCTTGTCCAGGTCCCTCTGGATGGCATCCCATCCCTCTGGCATGTTGACTGCACCCCTTAGCTTGGTGTCATCTGCAAACTTGCTGAGGCTGCACTCGATCCCACTGTCTATGTCATTGATGAAGATATTAAACAGTACCGGTCCCAATACAGACCCCTGCGGGACGCCACTCATCACCAATCTCCATCTGGACATTGAGCCATTGACCACTACCCTCTGGATGCGACCATCTAACCAATTCCTCACCCTTTACCGGACAGTCCACCCATCAATTCCATACCTCTCCAGTTTAGAGAGAAGGATGTTGTGGGGGACCGTGTCAAAGGCCTTGCAGAGGTCCAGATAGATGACATCTGTAGCCCTTCCCGTGTCCACTGATGTTGTCACTCCATCATAGAAGGCCACTAGGTTAGTCAGGCAGGACTTGCCCTTGGTGAAGCCATGCTGGCTGTCTCGAATCACCTCCCTGTCCTCCATGTGCCTTAGCATAGCTTCCAGGAGGATCCCTTCCATGATCTTCCCAGGCACAGAGGTGAGACTGACTGCCCTGTAGTTCCCCGGGTCTTCCTTTTTTCCCTTTTTAAACATGGGGGTTATGTTTCCCCTTTTCCAGTCAGTGGGAACTTCACCCGACTGCCACGACTCCTCAAATATGATGGATAGTGGCTTAGCAACTTAGTATGTGCTGGGAATTAACTGTTTGAAGAAGGAAAGTAGATTACTGCAGCCCTTTATAAGGTGCAGCTTTATTATTTCTGTCTCTCATATTTGTTTTCATGTTTGCTGTCCACTACTATCCCTAAATCTCTTTCAGCATGCCAGCTTTCACAGTTCCTCCCAGTCATACTGTCCTGGTTTTGGTTTATTTTTCCCCAGATATATTAGCCTGTGCTTTTCTATGTCTATTTTGTTATTTCATGCCTGTGTTTCTCAGACTTCTCCTGTCCCTGCTGTTGTCCTCAGTCGAGTATATGGTACTTCCCAATTTAATAGTATATGTGAATTTAGTTCTGCTGTTTGCTCATCTTCAAATCATTAATGAAAATGCTAAATAACAACAGACCTATTATTACACCTGACACAAAAGGTACCTAGGAAAGTTCATGTGACTGTTCATGAATTATTATGTATATAGAACATTTCTATCAGTATTAAATTTTTGTTTCAGTTACAAAAAATTGTACAGGTATAAAACTGCACAGATGCTATCTAAATGCTTACATTAAAGATACACAAATATTATAATACTTCTGTTTCTGCATCCTAAGAAAAAAAATCACCTGCTTCTGGATGGTTAATTGAACTAGTAATTACTTTTGAACATGTGGGTTGGTTGTTTCCTGCTTGAAATAATTACCCAGTGAAGCCTATACCAGGGCTACCAGCAGGAAGCTAACAACTGGTGTATTGGTGAAAAGGGTTTATAAAGTGCTCCTATGCTTTTTTTTTGCTTTTTTTTTTGCTTTTTTTTTTCTTTGCCAGACGGAGGAACAGATGGATGTGTAATGCACACAGAAACTAAGTACATGATCTCAGCTCTCAACCAGCAGCCACAGTGAAATGTACAAAAATCAGTTGTAGCTACTCTACAGTTGTTGGCTGCAAAGGGATTGACTCATTGCTCTAAAACCAAATTTCTAAAGTGAGTATTTAATTTTTAACTTTCAAAAGCTCAATTAGAAAGTTTATTTCTGAGCAATAGAATTATCACCATCATTAGTGTGATTTATGGTTGTAAATCATTAGATAAGTGATAGCACACTGCTTCATTAATTCTTTGAGGTTTATTTTATGGCTTTTGATAGGTGTTCTATACTTGTGCTATGCTCTTTCTCATATTTCTAAAATATCTGTGTTTAATATTTATTTGTTCTTCTCATTGGTTGTATGCGTTATGATTAGAATGCTGATTTTCAGTTACGATAGTTTAACTTTCAAGTATAATCATATATGTTAATTTTTTTTCTCCTATACATGCACTATTCCCTCATTCCCAATATAATTGAAATTTTAGTCTCAGCACAGTAAGAACACAATCACAGTTGTAAATGCATTGTCAGATTGTGCTTTGGTTTGCCAAAACTGTTCCTATATTAATTTGGGGTCATTGACTGTTAACAATATGAAATGTCATGAATATGAACTAAATCAATGTGATTACCACAGTGGAAAAATTAATCACCTAGCTTGTCTTTATCATTTGACTACCAACAGATATGAATCTATAAACATAAAAGCAACTAAAAAGTACGTAGGTATGCTCTTGCATATTTATCCTCTTGATAATAATATCTTTGAAAAGAAGGCCGTAAGGGACACATTCAACTTTTGATGTAAAAAGCTGAGAAGTGAAAAAAGATTAAGTAAATGAACATTCCAAATGGATGTCTGGTGGACTTTCTCACTATTTGTGTCTGGTTAATCCAGATCATTCTCTAACAAAGATAAACTCACATTCCATTTTAAGGCTGTAATAAAAATACACACAAAATAATAAAAAAAAATCTATGTACTTTAGAATTCATGGAAATGAATAACTAAGGAATACAGCCCATTTTTCCTCTAAAATGCTCTTTGCCATTCACAGTTGTCTGTCCTGTCAAATCTTAATGTTTGGCCCCACTATAATTGAGGACAAACATATTTTGAAGACTACAATAGCGGATCTCCAAGGAAGCCATTTGTCTGTTTTATTTTGGAAATGCTGATGTTTTTATTTTTACAGCTTTTTTAAAATTTTATTTTAAACAGTGAAGTTCAGTTGGATCCCTATTAAAAACTGAATGTGAAACACTTGAGTTATGAAGGATTACATGATGAGGTAAAGCAAGCAGGATCTATAATCTGTCACTTCTGAAACGTCTTAATTTTCTGCTGCCTTTTTAGAAAAAGTACATAATATTTTTGACAAGTGTAATATTGTTTCTGCTGCCAATTGGGTCCAATGAACAGAATTTCCACCTTTTCTTAAATGGAGTTCCATATTTGCATACATATATTAAATCCTTGTGAGATAACTGCATGAAATTCACCATATAATCACATGAACTCTGGGTACAGAAGTAGAAAATGGAAAAATGGCAATTTGCTGGCAATAATCCAAAACCAACAAGAAATGTTTTTCAGAACTTAACATATTATAGAGAAGCAAGTAAATATCATGACATTCAGGGAAAATAGATAATAGGATCTTTCAGCAATAAGTTTGCAATTACATATCTATAGAAAAAGACTACATCTACCTTTCAAAGTCATACATAGCATAACATATTTAGTTAAAGGAAGATTTTCATCTAAGAAGTAACTAATACTACTTTGTTAATCTTTCTCAGTAGAAAGATTGTACAGTGTTTTGACTATCAACAACTTCAAGCTAATAAAAATTTTGAATAGTACTTCATAGAAAATAAGTTATAGAACAAAGCATTTTGTCATACAGGCTTAGCATAATCTTTCTCGATACTTTCTTAAAAAGTATATTTTGTAAAAATAACAGTAGGTCGTGTTTTTATAAATAGTGCATTTCATATAATATAAACTCAAAACCCCTTCAAGCTGAATCATAAGCTTGTCTTTTATATAACATCTTTACTGATGTAAATTTGCTCTGAACTGCTTGTATGAAGGCACATTGAATTAGAACAAAAAGCAGAGAGACTTCATGTTTATATAGTACTTCTTTTCCCACCTTTCAAACAAAGCCAAAACAGAACTTTCTTTCCTCAAACTGATGTGACTAGCTACTGCTGAATCCTATAAGATAGACAGAGGGATGATGCAGAATGATGTATGATTTATATTTAAAAGTACCATTCAATTATTCTGAATGAGTTAGATTTTTGTAAAAACAAAATTTGCTGGAAAAAAAAAATTCCGTTTGAAATCCTCTTACATCTTCTGTACGGCTTGGGATTCAAATATATAAAATATGGGTGATGTAGATATTATATTTACTTCTAGTAGTACTACTGAAGGCTCCTTCATTTAGTCCTTCTTTAAAAAACCAAACCAACCAACCAAACCTTCTTCTCCTTCATATGGTTTCCCAGAATAAGCTATTCAGTATTTCTCATGGTTTCAGATGTGGGTCTTCAAGGCAAGATGCTCTGGTTATTCTGGTAACATGTCCACCTGTATTCAGAGGTATATAAGTTCATCGTAATATTTCTAGAAGACTTTTGAATCTACCAATCTCTGAATGAATACAGTATTATGCAATTTACAATGAGACGTTTCCTTTAAGCCTTTTTACCACTGAGCAAGAATTTAATAGGTTTCATAAATATGGTTATAACAAGTGTCATCAACTGTGTTCTACAGATATACTATCTGTGTTAACTTTTGAAATTAATTGATGCACATTTTTATGTTAAATCTTATGAACAGTTTTAAAATGTATGCATTTCTTCTTCGTTTTTTAACACAACTTTCTGGAAGGTAGCCAGAAGTAGATTATTGTTAGTAAAAAAAAAAAATAAATGTATTTTTAAAAGTTATAACACCTGAAACAGTGTCCTTCTGCCCTGGAGACATTAATTAAAGAAAACATTATGGCAGTCATTCAGGAATGGAAGTGATGCTTCCTTTAGGTCTACAGAATAAGTCATTGTTTAGGAACCATAAACTGTACGAAATAACTTTAATAGCAGTAAATCTGTGTAACTATTCCATATCCAGGATGATAATTTGAAAAAGGTTATACTTATACTTGAGTGAGATGTCTTTCAAATGAAAAGTTATTTAAGGGCCAAAATCAATTGGCTATAGAGTATCATGTTTTCTGATGGGAATAATAGAGAAAAGGTGACTGGAAGTTGTTTGTTACAATGATAAAATGAGTTTTTACCTCTGGTTATTAT
Source organism: Aptenodytes patagonicus (assembly GCF_965638725.1). Classification (NCBI taxonomy): domain Eukaryota; kingdom Metazoa; phylum Chordata; class Aves; order Sphenisciformes; family Spheniscidae; genus Aptenodytes; species Aptenodytes patagonicus. The sequence goes on from NC_134952.1 coordinate 39,831,830, forward strand.
CAGCCCATACATTCATCATTATATACTACTCAATTTTTTTATTATATTGATTTATTTTATCGCCCAAGACAGTTTGTACTTGTATGAAATTCAGAAAACATTGATTTACTTAAATTATTCAATGCTTTAGAGTATGGCTATTATGTCTTTTAACACTTTAGACAAATCAATACACTTTTAAAAATTGCTTTCCTTATTCAGAAGGTTTGCAAATGTACCTTTCTGGAACCATTAGTTTGCTATAAGGTGACAATGTTTTAAAACTATAAGGGTTTATATATATGTATAAATGCATAAATAGTTACACATAAAATGAATACTTTAAGTTTGCCTGAAGCATGCTGGGATGTAGAATATGCCTTTAAATTTACAACATTATTCTCAAACGTATCATGATATGGCCATATAAAGCTTTTTTGTTTAACTAGTAATCATTCCTGGATATTAAGAATGTTTCTCCCAGTACTTTAAAGACTGAAAAGTTTGACTGACACAAAACAAACCTCAATTGTCTGCAGAAAGGTCTAAGGCAGGGGATAAATCTTGAGCACTAATGGATTTTTGTAGTTGGGTTACAGATAAGGAGTATATGATCAAATATGACAAGTGAAAACATCATCTACAAGTAGATAATGCCATCATAAGAAAAGAAATCAGTGCCATGTTCTTACTGAAATGTACAGTTATGAGACAATTGCTTTTGTACACTGTGGGCACTTTGGTCTTTATTGCTTGTACACAATAACTTATGGTGCCTGAACAAAAGTTATTTTACAAAATGAAGTCTAACATTGATTAAAAGAGGCATTGATTCACATTCAAAAAAATTAAACATTTATATTTTTTATTAAAAGTATACTAGAATGTAGAAGCTGTTGAACAAGCAGCTTGTACAGCAACCTTTCTCTGCAAAAAAATTCTTTTCACCTGCTAAATAGAGCAATGAGAGGCTGAGGGATAATCCTGAAAGGATTTATTATTCAAATGTCAATGTATTGGACAACAATACATCAGCTTTCATATTTTACTGGAAAGTAAGTAGTTCAGTTCCATCCATTTTACAACAAAAGATATTATTCAAATCTGTTGGGGATACTTTTATCTCCCTCACTGCAAAAATCTCCAGGAAAAAAGCCCCTATATTTGTTTTCTTTATTGGTAATTTACTTCTTCGAAATTAGAGTGCATGCTGACTATTTCTTTTGACTGGATAGTTCAAACTTCTTTAGGCTCATGTTGGACAGCTGATGAATTAGCAGGATATTTTTTTTCTCCCCTTGTTTAAAGTTTCTTATTTCCATATATGGAAATATATCACTGTGTCCAGTGACACAGTGAGGAGAAGTCTGAGGACTATCAAGAAGGACTACAGAGCCCTGGGAGCAGTGGTAAGGGATTCAGGAGCACAGGTAGTTTTTTCATCAATCCTGCTGGTCAAAGGGAAGGGGTTTGAGAGGGCCAGTCAAATCTGGCGAGTCAATAAATGGCTACGGGACTGGTGCCACAGCCAGGGGTTCGGCTGCTTAGACCATGGGACTCACTTTGAAAAACCTGGTCTAGTGGGGGCTCACGGGGTCCATCTGTCAGAGAAGGGGAAGAGCATCTTCAGTCATAGGCTTGCCAAGCTGGTGAAGAGGGCTTTAAACTAAAGTTGCTGGGGAGGGTGTCCTGGTTTCGGCAGGGACAGAGTTAATTTCCTTCCTAGTAGCTGGTACAGTGCTGTGTTTTGGATTTAGGATGGGAACAATGTTGATAACACACCGATGTTTTAGTTGTTGCTAGGTAGTGCTTACACTAGTCAAGGACTTTTCAGCTTCCCATGCTCTACTGACTGAGAAGGCTGGAGGTGCACAAGAAGCTGGGAGGGGGCACGACCAGGACAGCTGACCCAAACTGGCCAAAGGGATATTCCATACCACGTGACGTCATGCTCAGTATATAAAGCTGGGGGAAGAAGAAGGAAGGGGGGGACGTTTGGAGTGATGGCGTTTGTCTTCCCAAGTAACCGTTACGCGTGATGGAGCCCTGCTTTCCTGGAGATGGCTGAACACCTGCCTGCCCATGGAAAGTAGTGAATGAATTCCTTGTTTTGCTTTGCTTGCGTGTGTGGCTTTTGCTTTACCTATTAAACTGCCTTTATCTCAACCCATGAGTTTTCTCACTTTTACCCTTCCGATTCTCTCCCCCATCCCACCAGGGGGGGAGTGAGCGAGCGGCTGCGTGGTGCTTAGTTGCCGGCTGAGGTTAAACCACGACAGAGGGGAACCTCAATCCATCCCACTCCTACCAGTTTGATGCCAGGGCCAGCAATAGATGCCCAGAGCCTGGAGAAGGAACACAGGTCAGCAGGAGAGCGCCTGAAGAGCAGCACAAAGGAACTCCAGCCAGTAAGACAGCTTCATCGGGGGCCCAACTTAAATGCCTCTATGCAAACGCACGTAGCATGGGGAATAAACAAGAGGAGTTAGAGACGTGCGCACGCCTGCAGGGCTATGACCTTACTGGCATCACAGAGACATGGTGGGATGGCTCCTTTGATTGGAGTGTTGGGATGGAGGGAAACAGGCTCTTTCGGAAGGACAGGCAGGGGAGACGAGGAGGGGGCATTGCCCTCTGTGTCAATGACCAGCTGGAGTGCGTGGAGCTCTGCCTGGGGATGGATGAGGAGCCGACCAGGAGCTTATGGGTCAGAATTAAAGGGAAGGCAGGGACAGGTGACATTACGGTGGGGGTCTGCTACAGGCCACCTGACCAGGAAGACGGCGTGGATGAGGCCCTCTATAGACAGATAGGAGCAGCCTCATGCTCACAAGCCCTGGTCCTCATGGGGGACTTCAACCAGCCCGACATCTGTTGGAGGGACAACATGGCAGGGCATAAGCAATCCGGGAGGTTCCTGGAATGTACCAATGATAACGTCCTTCTCCAAGTGGTAGAGGAGCCAACGAGGAGAGGTGTTATGCTGGCCCTTGTTCTCACCAACAAGGAGGGGCTGGTGGGGAATGTGAAGCTCAGGGGCAGCCTGGGCTGCAGTGACCACGAAATGGTGGGGTTCAAGATCCTTAGGGCACCAAGGAGGGCGCAGAGCAAGCTCACTACCCTGGACTTCAGGAGAGCAGACCTTGGCCTCTTCAGGGATCTGCTTGGTAGAGTGCCATGGGACAAAGCCCTGGAGGGAAGAGGGCCCCAAGAAAGCTGTGTAATATTCAAGGATCGCCTCCTTCAAGCTCAGGAGCGATGCATCCCAACAAAGAGGAAGCCAGGCAAAAACGCCGGGAGGCCTGCATGGATGAACAAGGAGCTCCGGGACAAACTCAAACACAAAAAGGAAGCCTCCAGAGGGTGGAAGCAAGGACAGGTAGCGTGGGAGGAATACAGGGAAATTGTCCGAGCAGCCAGGGATCAGGTTAAGAAAGCTAAAGCCCTGGTAGAATTACATCTGGTCAGGGACGTCAAGGGCAACAAGAAAAGATTTTATAGGTAAGTTGGGGATAAAAGGAAGATGAGGGAAAATGTGGGCCCTCTCCAGAATGAAATGGGAGACCTGGTTACCCGGGACACGGAGAAGGCAGAGGTACTCAATGACTTTTTTGCCTTGGTCTTCACTGGCAAGTGCTCGAGCCTCACCACCCAAGCCGCAGAAGGCAAAGGCAGGGAGTGGGAGAATGAAGAGCCGCCCACTGTGGGAGAATATCAGGTTCGAGACCATCTAAGGCACCTGAAGGTGCACAAGTCCATGGGACCCAATGAGATCCATCCGTGGGTCCTGAAGGAACTGGCGGATGAAGTTGCAAAGTCACTATCCATTGTATTTGAGGAGTTGTGGCAGTCGGGTGAAGTTCCCACTGACTGGAAAAGGGGAAACATAACCCCCATGTTTAAAAAGGGAAAAAAGGAAGACCCGGGGAACTACAGGGCAGTCAGTCTCACCTCTGTGCCTGGGAAGATCATGGAAGGGATCCTCCTGGAAGCTATGCTAAGGCACATGGAGGACAGGGAGGTGATTCGAGACAGCCAGCATGGCTTCACCAAGGGCAAGTCCTGCCTGACTAACCTAGTGGCCTTCTATGATGGAGTGACGACATCAGTGGACACGGGAAGGGCTACAGATGTCATCTATCTGGACCTCTGCAAGGCCTTTGACACAGTCCCCCACAACATCCTTCTCTCTAAACTGGAGAGGTATGGAATTGATAGGTGGACTGTCCGGTAAAGGGTGAGGAATTGGTTAGATGGTCGCATCCAGAGGGTAGTGGTCAATGGCTCAATGTCCAGATGGAGATTGGTGATGAGTGGTGTCCCACAGGGGTCCGTATTGGGACCGGTACTGTTTAATGTCTTCATCAATGACATAGACAGTGGGATCGAGTGCACCCTCAGCAAGTTTGCAGATGACACCAAGCTAAGGGGTGCAGTCAACATGCCAGAGGGATGGGATGCCATCCAGAGGGACCTGGACAAGCTTGAGAAGTGGGCCTGTGTGAACCTCATGAGGTTTAACAAGGCCAAGTGCAAGGCCCTGCACCTGGGTTGGGGCAACCCCTGGTATCAATCCAGGCTGGGGGATGAAGGGATTGAGAGCAGCCCTGCCGAGAAGGACTTGGGGGTACTGGTGGATGAAAAGCTGGACATGAGCCAGCAATGTGCGCTCGCAGCCCAGGAGGCCAATTGTATCCTGGGCTGCATCAAAAGAAGCGTGGCCAGCAGGTCGAGGGAGGTGATTCTGCCCCTCTACTCTGCTCTGGTGAGATCCCACCTGGAGTACTGCGTCCAGCTCTGGAGCCCTCAGCATAAGAAAGACACGGAGCTGTTGGAGCGGGTCCAGAAGAGGGCCACGAAAATGATCAGGGGGATGGAACACCTCTCCTATGAAGAAAGGCTGAGAGAGTTGGGGTTGTTCAGCCTAGAGAAGAGAAGGCTTCGGGAAGACCTTACTGCAGCCTATCAGTACTTAAAGGGGGCTTATAAAAAAGATGGGGGCAGACTTTTTAGCAGGGCCTGTTGCGACGGGACAAGGGGGAATGGCTTTAAACTAGAGGGGGGTAGATTTAGACTAGTATAAGGAAGAAATTTTTTACATTGGGGGTGGTGAAACACTGGCACAGGTTTCCCGGAGAGGTGGTGGATGCCCCATCCCTGGAAACATTCCAGGTCAGGTTGGACGGGGCTCTGAGCAACCTGATCTAGTTGAAGAAGTCCCTGCCCAGGGCAGGGGGGTTGGACTAGATGACCTTTAGAGGTCCCTTCCAACCCAAACTATTCTATGATTCTACATATCCTATTCCAATTACAAGGAAAAAGCCCTCTGCCTATCTATTACCAGTTTTCCTTTATTTGTCTCATCCCTTTCCTTAGCAATGTTAACTCCCATAGACTCATGTTGACTCACATTAATGCTCTGGAGCAACGTCTCTATCATAAATAGCAGTATACAAGTTTATTTCTAAAGCTTAAAACTGTACGTACAATCCATATGCATAGTTCATTTCCATAGAGGTTTAAAGTTCAAACTTGCTGCATTGCAAGATTCCTTCTGTTTTGCTCCAGGGTCCATGGAACTGATTTTGATCTTGAAAATAAAAATATTCTGTAGGTAACAGTATGGATCAGTTTGTTCAATAATCTGTCCTATCTAAAATAGTATAGTGTGGTAGTTAAGAAACACCTTTAAGAATCTTAAACCACACCATTTTTGGAGGTCAGAATGAATTTACGTTGACATAATTAAAATTGCCTTCATTCAGAAGGAATTGTCTAGGGGTTTCTACAGTAACATGTTTTCTGCAGAATTTGCCATATTACTGATATTTTGTCAGATGTAGAAATATTTTTGTTGGAAGGGCTGATGCTTGGGAATTATACAACTGTAATGCAGGATCACATCTATTTATCTAGTGAGGTGCTGTAAGGAAGTACTCCATTATTTAAACTATTAAAAAAAAATTGTGGCAATTCTGAGGCTCTTACTGTGCAATAGGGGTATATTCAATAACCAGTGAAAGATGTCCCTGCCCATGGCAGGGGGGTCAGATTAAATTATCTATAAAAGTCCCTTCCAACCCAAACCATTCCATGATTCTGTGATTCTGTGATCTACCTTCTGGGCACATGGAAGTTTTGTCTGACCTGGAGGGACAGAGAGAGGAAGGGCCAACTGGAAATTCCCACTGCCTTCTTGTTGCACTAAAGGGTGCTCCTAAAAAGACTCAAGAGTCAAGATACATCCTTTTCAGCAGAGGATCCTCTCTTCCAAGGGATAGAAGATGTAAGATACAAAGTGGGTATATTGTGAACTCTGGGAATTATATGCTTATATAAGAAATTTAAATTTAATAACAATCAGTCTAACAAAAATCACACTGCCAGTTTTACAGTGTTCAAGGAGAGACACACAGATTGTGGCTTTGCTGGGCATGCCTTTCAGACAAACAAAGAATATATAACAATATATATTGAAATATCCAAAGATGCTCTTAGGGAGATTTTACTTTTTGCTTGCTGAATGATTGGTTTCACTAGGAGATTCTGTGTGTGGGGTAATGATAGTCTTGACTGATTAAAACAAACAAAAAAACCCACTGACATGTCATGGTGAATAAAAACATGAAAATATGAGGAAGAAAGTTGAAATTATCAGTCTACCCTATAGTGGTGTTCCTTTATGAAATATAGATTTTACAGCAAGACAGGAACAGAGGGGTCATCTGGCACATTTAGTAGAGGAGTGGAATAATGATTTGGATTTAAAACGTTGGGAGACATTGTACTGGGCAATTCAAACAAGGACACTTAGTTCCTATTTCTTGAAAATCCTTTCCTTATAAACATAGTATTCTGGTAGACTGAGCAACCAACAGCTTGGTTCATTCCATATGTAACAATCAGGACCTAGTGCTCCTAATTAATAAACAGATGGCAATATCCCTGTGGGTCCTTAAGTCAGTAAGGGCTTTTGTGCTCCACTGGTTATGTCAAAATATCCTTTCTTAAAGGATGCATATGCCAAGACTGGATAATGGCACAGCAGATGCTTCATCTTGATTTCAGAATGGCAGGAAGCCAGCCAAGATCCCAAGGTAGTGTCCAGACAGTTATGGAATGAGCTTAATCTTGTTACAGTGGGAGGCAGAGTCTTCCCCAAGAGTGCTGAAGAGAATAATCCAGCATGGAAGTGTTTTTGAAATTCAGAGAGCAAGAAGGATTGTACTGGGGTGACCTCTTCAGGTAATACACTGCATGACCAACACCCTAAATAAAGGCTTGGCACCTTCCGCTCTGTTGAGTGTGCTGGTGACCTTTCTGGTTTAGTTCTGCCTGATGGCATTCCCAAACACTTTCTGGGGACAGCAATTCAAAACCAGCTTGCAAGTTCCTGTCCAAAGAGATGGGCACAAGAATGAGACAAAAATCATCCTGCAGTGGTGAACATCTAGCTAAACATGTATTAAAGGCATGAATGCTACCTGTAACTATAGCAGGAAACAATATTATTTCATTTTGCATTTACAGTGTCATTTTTTGGCACACTCAGGGTACATGATTTCCATATTATTGGTAAATTATATTTTGGGTGGAACCATGAGTGTAAATATTATGGTATGCATAACAATGGAAAATTTTATCAGATATACAAAAATCTAGTGTCTATTTAGGTGACTGCTGCACCATTCTGACATTCAAGAAATTCGGGGACACCAGTCATCAAATTGCACACTGTAACAAACCCCCTCTTCCCTGATTTTAGTTTCTACCAATGAGAAACATCTACAAGTGGGATTAAACCCTTATAATGTCAACATGAGTTCATTCTAAAGAAATGTAGGCATGTCAGTTGCTTTCTGTTTGTTCAGAAGAGATCCAACTTGTTGGAATGGCTATCCAGTTGCTGTAGGACATACGTTATAATCATGCCTGCTTTATTGTAACAGTCAATGAGAACTGAGATACAGTCTTGTTTCTGGCCGCTCTGTAAGTGCAGGAAATCTTAAGGCAATGATCAGTAGCCATAAACATGACCAAAGGTATCTGTAATTATTTAACCCAGTATGATACCGGGATGGACCACATTTTTTGGGGTTCCAAATAATGCAGGTTGGACATGGATTTTCTCAGACAAGTAGAAAATTATTCTTGATTATTACTTAGAGCCATTTATTTATTGTTTCAACATTCACAGATGTATTTTATTTTTTTACAGTCATTTTTTATTAGATTTTTTGTGTAGTTGCAAAAGGACAGTCAAAATGTAATTGGTTTAGGCAACTACTTTGCTTTGTTGCAAGCTGAATTGGTTTGGATAGAGAAAGCTCTCAGTTAAGGAGAAGTCTTGTTACTTACCATGCCTGCCATGATTTCACTGTTATAGAATGGGCAGTAAATAAGGAAGCTGAGCAGACAGGTCTTACCATTTTCTACCACGTCCTAAAGAATCCATTACTTCAGTAGCCTATTGCCTAGGATTGAATAAGAACATGTTCTACAGATTACTGTGTTCACTTTGTACAAATACCATTTGCAGAGTCATGACTGACAAGTACTATTAATGCCGTAGGCTCTAGAAACACAGAGTGTGTGACTAGTCCTTTCCTTTGCTATTCAGGGAGAAGATTCCACCCTGTCATATTAAGCATCCTTTTATAGGCATGAAGAATTCTGCCTTGGTTCTTATAATCTTTCTGCTTTAATTGAAAATAATACTGTTGACCGATTCTCTTTAAAAAATCATATGCAAAATTGACTTACGAGTCAGCTTTAGAGATCTGAAAATTGCTTAATGTAGCATTTAGGCACAACTGACTTCAGAATAGTCCTGTAATTGCAGGGGAGGATAGAGTCCGTCACTTCCCCGGGCTAGAAGCAATGCTGTGTTTTTTTTCTTTTCTATTAATGCATTAAAATCAGAAAAGGAGCTAACCTAACTGGTTGGTCCTCAACAGTCCTGGGGGTGTGTCTACACTAACGTTTTAGCTGAGATCAGGAGTGCAGTTATGAGCAAATGTCCCCACCACCCTACTTACTGTGCTTTGTCTCACATCACCCAGCAGCCACAGAGCACAGGAACTGGATTCTTCTGGGAAGAAACTAAACTGGAGGACATATTCCAGGAGCACTCCTAATGTGCTTTGACAGGTAGTCCATCCATAGGACCAGGCTGGCATTAGTCTGAAGTGATTTAATTTGATTCCATTTTCACTATAATGCTTTTATTGACTTTAATGTTTCCTCTCTGGTGTCATGGTTACATGGTAGAATCTGTTGCTTTAGTATCCTTTTGGCATCCCTTTGTCAAATGCTAATGTGTGAAAGCAATGTCCTTTGCCTACTGCCTTGTTTCAGATGGTATTCCACAATGACGAAAGCTTTGAAGTCCCTTGCCCAATTGGAAAAGTTAAATTTCAGAGTCACAATCAGATTTCACAACTTTCCTTCCATATAATCTTTCACTTCATGTGGAGAACAGTATCCTCAGCTTCTCAAATTGCAGTGTTGCAGTTGTAGTTAGTTGCCTGCCCTTTAGAGCGACTGAACACATCAAATTCTATGGAAGTTGTCACATAAAAAAGGTACTATCTCCTATATATTCTTTTCTACTGTCGCCCTTTGCTGCTTTTATTAACTACTTTTTCTTTCACTTGTGGATTTTTAAAATTTTCCATTTTTATGTAGCACCAAACAATGTTCTCTGATCAAGCAGTCACCAGAGGACCTGAGATAAAGTTACTGCAAAGGCAGAGCAATGACACCTACACAGAAAGACTCTTGAAAGGGATGCCAAATATCAGGGGTCCTGCTTGCCACTGGCGCTCCTGCCTGCATAAGGAAGAGCATGGGATCTGTGGTAACTGGGAGGAAGACAAGGAGAAGAAAGGGGATTCTGCACCCTAGTAACCAAAATATTGTGTTAGATGTCTGACTTTGGCTATGTGATACAGATCATTTCAATGCTTAGGTTTAAGTTCTTCAAAGCCAGATTAAATGATATTTCAAATGCTTCATGTGGAGGGGAAATTAACTCACTTGCTGGGTAAATGCCTCTAATATGAGGGGAAAAAAGTCTCTAGTACCAAACACTTTTGGATCAGTCTGGCAGAAATAGGCAGAGAATAAGCATTACCCAACAAGGCAGAAATGCTCTTGTGCAGTTATTTCATGAAAAACAACAATGCTACCAAACGTTTCCCAGTAAGGCAAAACTGGAGGCAAGTCAGGATATTCACAGTATGCTGGCTCCTGCCTTTATGGCAATTAAATGCATCATTGAATGCTATTGCAGAAAAATTTACAAGAGAGACGCTTTGTGCCATGTCTCCTAATGATTGTTTAGGCTTATCAATAAGACAAACAAGACTTTCACAAAATCCCTACCATACCGTGCTTGATATCCTCTACAGTTCCTAATAGCGCAACAACCAAGTGGCTGAAAGAAGCTACTTACAGCCAGGTTCATTTTTCATAACAGCAAACAGCATATAGATAAAAGGTTTAAACCGGTAATGATCTATATCTATTCCCCCCTTACCTCCAATTTAACCTTCCATTTTAAAGCTTCCACCTACCTCCATTTCTGATTGATAGAGCTGAATGCAACCTTTCATTGCAATGTACTTTTTTGATACTTACTCTCTTCTCCTTATGTGTCTTTCTTACAGCAGGCTGGGAAACCATTTTCCCTTGCCCTTCCTCTCCAACTCAGCAGATTCAATACTAATTTTTAGTATTCCCTTTGATTCTCGTACCTGCAGTATCCAGTACTGGGCTCCAAGCAGGAGCTGGTTTCTGTTTAATTATTTGGTTATCATTTTCAAAAGACGTGATACTCACAAAGATAGTATACTATTTTTGGCAACATTTTATTTCCTGTGGGTCTCCTTGTTTTTTGCCTTCTCTGATTTAGTGCAATACATTATTATATAGATAATAACTTGCCCCTAAGAGGGATAGAGAAATCCTTTGATATTAACCTTAAAATGTTTTGAGCACATTTTAGTTCTGTATTCTTTCATTGTGAATGTATATCATTCATTAATTTAATTTGTAAAGGGATTACTTCAGAGTAATCTCATTAGAGATGATCATATTACCAGATAGCCTTACATAAGACAGTCTCATTAACTGTGCCTCAGGATGTCACTTTCGATATCTATTTCGTACCCCAGATATAAATTCATTACATGCTTCAAATTGGCTTCAAATCTTAAACTGATAAGTGTTCTGTATGATGTGTGTTAAACACATTTGGTATCTTTGTTTTTGTAATTTATAAATATAAATGTTTCCAGTAAAAATTTAAAGAATTTAAATGCAAGTAGGAGTTTAAAGTACTGTGTAACCATATACTGTAATTACGCTCTATCTCACATAAGATATGTGATTCATATCTTCAAATGATTTTAGATGTTGTTGCTCAGACTTAGTTTTTCATCCACTTTTTATATTGCTGCAAGTATCTAATATAGACTAGCTGAAACTAGTAATAGATGATTCCTGTTGATTTTGAGAGGATTGAAAATTAACCCTTCTTGTTCCTGATTGTACAAAGATAAATTCAAACAAAAGAAGTGACCCTCAGTTTATTGTAAGAGGAACAGGTTTCTATCACAAAACATGTGGTGAGGAAGGAACTGTGTTATGTATAACTAGTGAGCAGTTTCAGAAATATGACACTGCAAATCAAGAAATGATTTATATGTAGTTATCATTCTGTTTGCTGTACATTGGGTTTTTAAATGCAAGAAGCCAGCTGGCTATGCCTTCTGGAACAAAGAAGGGTGATGTTTGGATTCAAGCTGATGGAAAAAGAAGGTTGATACAGACATAATGAAACATGAAGAACTCTTCCAAGTTCCTTGGATATGACTTTTCTTGAGACCTTAAAAATATTTCCCTCATCATTCAGTAAACCTGCCAGTGAACTACAGAGTTAAACCGTTCTGCCAGTTTTTGGTGCCGACTGAATCTTTGGTGCTGATCTTCCTACTTCACTGAACAGGATGGAGAAGGTTTCTCAAACAGCTGTTTCAGTTCCCTAAACTGGCAATCAAATAGACTGGCTTCATTACCTCTTCAAACAGTTGTTCATTCAACCCAAAAGGATGGTGTTTTTCCTTTTCCTCTGTCCCTCCTTTCCAGTACAAACTAATATACACATCAAGAATGTGCTATTTACTTTTGGTTAATTGCCACAAAATATCCATTTTTTTAATGTATAACAAATTTCTATAAGAGCATACATTATAATATGACAATTTTAGATGATCACAGATGATTTATGCTTTACAATTTTGTACTTACAACTTGTCTGAAAGACATATCCAAGACCCTGGGAAATATTATAAAGCAGTGTGAGCCTTGCTTCCCTAGAGGAAGAGAGTGCAGTATGAGAAACTGCATATCTACCATTAAACTCTTCTGTAGGACTCTGAAGTGAGATCTATGACTTAAGGCTGTCGTATTGAATGTCTACATGCAGGCAGTAGGAGAACTGTTCAAGTGACATTCAGTCAAGTGCCCACATTATAATGATAACATATAGCTCCGCTTTGTCTTTATCTCACATAAGACTGCCACTGTAACAGGAATGGTTAAAAGTGCTTGAAAAGCTGTTCTTGATGAAGAATGGCAGACTGAAGCACTACACTAGCAAGACAGTGATTATAGTGGAAGACAGAGGAAAGAAAAATTGCAGAAATGGTCTAATACCCTGTTTGGAAAGCACAAAAAGCAGCTCATTAATTTAGTTTAAGGTTTACATAAGGCAGAGCAGCATTCCAAAGTAATGCTTTCTATCAGTTCTGGTTGGCTGGGAGACACTGCTGCATTCTGGAAGCCGGCTTTGTTTTATGTTATTTATGTTTGTTATTTTGTCAATTCTTGGCAGGGCCAAAGTAATGCAACATAGTCGAATTTGAAGCTAGGATGCTGGAGTTTATCCAACCAACCCAGAGGAGTGTGAGGACAGGGCAGCAGAAGCTATCATTGTAGAATATTTTAGCCGATGACCTTGGTACTTGAAATTTGTACCATGTAGTCCCCAAAACTCACTTTCTTAACTTATTTTATGGTATAGTATTATGGATAAGAGTTTTACTAAAGAAGGACTCAATGGTAAGACTCTCCTTTCCTACCAAGATATTTCAGACAACTCTGCTGATGTTCGCTCCAGCAGTATCACGCTGGGAAAGCCACAGGTCTCAGAGAGGCAACTCTCAAACTATGTACACTTGTGTGGCTCCTAACAGCATCCTAAATCTGCACTGAATACTCAATACTCACAAAAAATAGTGGTAATTTAAGAAATGAGTGTGATTTAGTACGAAGCTGCTTAACATGTTAGTTGTATTCACCACTAATTTTAGACTCGGTGTGGCTTTACAGTGCAGTCATAACCTTAATGCAAGAATGGCAACAGAATAATCAATATTGGGAGAAAGACTGTAATAAATTACTGAGCTACAGACACAGCTGAGTGAAAGAGGACGACCTAAAAGCAGGAATAATCAAACACAGGTGACTGATGGCAGATGAACTCCACAAAAGCAGTATCGTTGAAATTAACACCTGTGTTTATGGGAGAAGAAGTGTGGGACTAAAATCTAAAATTGTAAAAGAATTTCCCTTTTTATGTTCTTTGAATTAACTGATTTCAAATTGTAAGATGTTATCTGTAGAATGCTAAAAATGTGTGATAAACATTTCTTTAAGCCAATGACCACTATGAATGTCTACATCTGGCTGGATAGTGAGGTGGAGGCAAAGCAACACTTGCAGTCCCCACTTACACATAGAAATGCTCCTAATCTGTTCTCAAAGGTGGGCATATATTTCCCCAATAACTGTGAGAAATATCTGAGAAAGCTTGAGTGCCAAGTTGGATAGTACAGGAAATTAAAATTACATTACTTTAGAGAAATAATTATGGTAAATGGAGATTTATCTAAAATTCTTAAAATAAGGTTTACAAGAGAAATACAGTTAGGCTTTAATTATGATACTGTGAATGAGGAGTGTTACATCAAAAAGAATTAGGGTCAGGAAGCTAGACTTCTTACTGAGCTATGTTGGGGGTAGTGACTTTTAGCCCTTTTGAGATGATGGTTAACTCTGGAAGAAAAAATGTCTCTTCAGCTAGTAAAAGAGAAGCAGGAAAAACCCTTAGTACTTATCATAGGAGCTGTGCAGACACACAGTGAAGCGTAAGCTGCTCCATGAAATATAGCATGTGTGTTGTGGGGAAATACTATCAACACAAGGAACAAATGGCACGTGTTTGTTAATCTATTTTTGGTCAACCCAGTAGAGCTGTTCCTTCTAGTACAGTACTGTCCTATGTGCTGAGTAAAATGTACTAACACTGGCCATTTATGTCCTCATAAAGCTTTCGATTCTTTTACCTAAAAGAACTGAAGTTAGGACTCAGTCCTGTCATTCACCCTCACTAACTGAGAATACCATTGCTAAAACAATCTTACACATTTGGAAAATGCCAGAAATTACACTGTTTTACTGGACTGTTACTTATAGAAATGGAATTTTCTAGTTCACTAAACTAAAAATATGTTTAAATGAACACATAAATTTATTCGGTAATTTTTTGGGACTGGGTAGTGTTATTGTAAAAGCTTGGTGAAACTGTTTGCTTAAGGGTTCTGATGAGATAGTCTTTTGCTACACTTCCTATTTTTTAGCACAGAGTTGTGCGGTAATTACAGTATATCAACATCTGAAGAACAGGCTGGGAGCAATTGCAGTTTTCCCTGTGGACTTGATAAAAAATTGAGAATCACTATCCAGAAAACTATATTACCTTTCTTTACATCTGCAGAATTTTCCTATCTATCTAAAATGTCAAAAGGAAATACCTCTGAATTTGTTTCTACTGCTTTTAATAATTTAAATCTCAGAAATATTTTTATAAATAAAACAAAAACTGTAGCAGAGTACTGAAACTTTAATGTTATCGTACAGTGGGCTCAGTCTAATATACTCTGTTTACACTGCTCTCCAGAAATTTTTATGTTACTCTGTTTCTTCTTGGGCAGTAGGGCAAACAAGGCAAAGAGTTTCTTCAGAAGCTAGTCTCCTGCCCAGTCTTAAACTTCTTCCCACGTTTTCCCCAGTTCACTTATACCTTTATGTTTATTGTCAGGAGACTCTATGGCTTTGTTTTCCCTTCTGCTTTCAATGTGCTACATGGACTGGAATGCTATATATTTCTGGTTTTGCTACATGCTCAAACCTAGTAAGTGCTTTTTTCCATAGTAACTAACAGTCTAACATCTGTCCTCATATTTCCAGAAGTATAACCTTGATCACTCATTTAGCATTTAATTTCCTTTGTAGACACTACAAATCAAAAGCCATATTTCTGCTTTTTACATCAGCAATGCCATCGTTTTGTTCTCATGTATATTTGTAGTTGTCTGGATTGGCAAATTTTGGTTGTTTGAAATAGCATGGCCTGCTGTATTTATTTATGCATACTCTCCACTTTCAATTCTGCATTCTTATTTTCTGTCACTAAACTTCAAAATTATTCAATACTCTTTATGTGTTCCTGATCAATTGCAATATTGTTTTTTTATCTTTTTTAATTCAGTTATTTTCTGATCAACCAAATTAGAGAAAACCAAATAGATTTCCAGCACTGATAATGGTGTACTAATTGTACAGACAGGTATGTGCATTTTTTGCCCATGCCATCAATTTCTGAATTATATGTATTCCCACATATGCAGACACACCAGTAGTTAACAAAGTAAAATGAATATTAACAATATATTCTCAATTACATTTTCTTCTGAAGAGGTTGAGTTGTTTCATTTCTGTACTCACAAGGGTTATGTGGGGAAAAGAATCAAAATGATTTTAAAATAGTAATTTAAGTTATGCTAAGGTATAAGCAATAGGAATACAAGTCTGGTGGTTAATGTAAAACTTACTTATAGAAAATTTTCATTTCTCTTGTTCTAGTATTCCTCAGATAGAAATTGACTTTTTCAGAGACTGCTTAGGCTTCTGTTTGTATTTGCAGTTGATAATATGTAATTATTTAGTATATATTACTTGGCAGCATATTAAGCACAGGTAAATTTTTTATTGATTTAACTATTTATTTCTTTAAATCTGCAAACTTTGTTTATGTGTAAATGTTCTAAAATCCAGAGTTCATCTCAGAGAGAAAGAAATACAAAAGGGGGAAAAAACTGTTTGCAAATAACTAAAAGTTCCTTAGTCCCATGACTTCTATGTTTTCTTCCATATAGTTTTCATTATGTTACTTTAATGCTTCCCCAAATAGTGGTTAAAATAGTGCTATGTTTTTGGGTTTTTTTTAGAGTAGTGGAATAAAAATTACATCTTTTAGCAGTGGATCAATCTAAAAGAATCAATTAATAGGAGAACTTACCTAGATAAATTTACACAGTATATTATTATTATAGTGCTTTTCTCTGTAAATTTTGAAGGGAGCAATTTGAAAGGACTTAACTATAATATGCCTTACAAATATTACATTTGAGTTATGCTTCAATATAGTTATGTGGGACCTAGAGAATGAATTGTTCTTTTGAATTATATTTTGAAGAAAATTCAGAGTGTTTTAAAAGGATGTATTGTGATGAGGTAAGAAACTAGTGTTATCTCTCTCTTCTCCTCTAACAATGACTATAATGTATAAGCCTTCTGTTTCTGTATTCTATTATAATTACTATTAGGTGACAATGCAATTTTAACTCACATTCCTATATTATGATTTTAAGTGTTCTAGTGTTTCTTCACTTCAAAGGAAATGGAGGGTAGCTTATAACATAGTTGTGTTCTTCTTTTGATTTCTAACAGCCTGCCCCTTTCCACCCCCCCACTGACAATGGGAAGGTTTGTTTAAAGCACTCTCAATCGCTCACAAAATAAACTTTTTTTTTTTCCCTTTGGGATACTTGATAAACACAGTCTGCAGATATTTCAAAAAATGAGTACTTCATTGGAGTTATAGTACAAGTGTTATTACTGAACTTTTGATTGACAGGAATCATAGATTAATGCTTTTAGTGGCAGCAATATTGTAGATATAAGCCACTGAAGGCACTTACATGTAAATATGATTTTCTTATAGTTCTATGCAGTAGTTAGGACTGACTGTAGTCTTTTATGTACATTATGTTTATGAATACACAAATACTTGAATACTCGAAATTTTCCTAAATGATACAAACACGAACAAAAACATCACCCTGAAACCCATTCACACTCACAAGAGACTTTTTAATTAACAGTCACATCTGTGCAAGAATACTATATTTTGCAAAGTTAGCAGCAACCTAAACCATATTATTAAATTTTGAAAAAGAGTACAAATCTCAGTAGACCTGTTTAACAATTCCAGAACTAGTGTGAAATGATACCTCTGGCCTCCTGAGTCTAGTTTGGAAATAGCTAAATTTTCCATAATGATGTCATTAAATATTTAATAGTATAATATTTTGAACACCTTTCCAACATAAATGACATTAAAATTTAACCTGTTTAAACTGTTAAAGGTTATCTGAGAAAATTCCATTAAAATACACTTTCAAAGCCAATTAAAGATGCTTTGATATTAAAAGATGGCTTTTGTGAAGAAAATGAATTAACATAAACAATAAAAACTGAAGATCAAAGTGAACAGGTAGATTCTTTCTGAAGTATTTCATAAGGTTATGGAGTAAAATTCTGAAAAATATTTATTTTGCAACATGGTACTATTGAGCCTATGCAATCCTGATCGGAGTCTAGCTGCAATCCTAGTTCAATCAGTCTATTAAATTGTAGTAAAAGTTGTAAATATTCATCAAGGTATGAAGAAATATTGCCATTTTAAGATAAGGCAAAAATTCATTATATGGAAAAAAGGTCTAAAATATTACAATAAAATAAAGCTTTAAATATAAAGGAAAATACTTTTTCTTATGTTCTGGCCGTAAATTATCCCCTTGTTTCTGCTTTCTACTGACAGATATTCTAAAGGGACTCTGATTACAGCTTTGATTTTGTCTTCTTTTTTTTTTTATACCAACTATCTTTGCTACTCCATCAAGGTCTTGTAGGCAATAGGCTATGAGAATGCACACGAGATCTTATTGGAGTAGTAATTCCTTCACTGTTAGCAGAGTGGGCAAAAAGCAGCTCATGGACCTGGTGTCTGCCTTTACTGGGTTGACGTCTGATTGTGATCACCAGCATCTCCATATGATGGTATAGTATTTCACGGAATGGACAGAAAACAATTACAAGTCACACAGCAGCAGCGAGGAAGAAACATAACCATTCAGTTGCAAGAAGCTGAAGGCAGCATTTCGACTAAGCATAGGTAACATTCTTCAGGGCTTGAAAGACCCACATCAGTTTGCAAATGTGACCTTCATGCTGAGCTCAAACACTTTATGTTTCATTTTAAGTAAAAAGTGGAAATCTTGTGACAGAACTCATTCTCTTTTAAAGTTTTGCTCATGGAGGAGAAATAGAAATGCCAGGGACTTGACTATGTTTTGTTTGTTATTTGAAATGTGGTAGTATGTATTACCAGCTTGACTTTTAAGCCGATAGTGGTCAATTAAGGCAGCAACAAAAGCAAACCTTTGTGAAATTTCTGTTCAGTAAGATTTGCAGTCTATGGCTCTCATTCTCCAAATATTTCTGTATAAATTCAATCTAAATAATTGTATTGACTTTAGTGGTGTTGTTCATGCGTACTACAGGCAGAACTGGGTTTTACTATTAAATCTGTAATGTAGCCCAGGATTTATGATGTTAGGTGTTATATAATATGGAGAATGTTATAGTCATCCCTCTGAGAGCAAAACACTGTATACTACATTCGTTTTTGTTTTAAACGTAAACAAAAATAAGGTGTGAAAGGAATCACAGATGGTGTATCACACTCACTGTGGTACCAAATGACTCCCTTTTTGAAGCTCAGATAAAATAATTCCATTTAATTGGAAAATCAGTCATAACTTTGAATGGTCTACTGTTGTCTTTAACTCAACAGGAGGGGAGCAAGGGGAGGAAAAAGGTTGTGAGACTTCCTTTTACTAAAAAACATACCATACAGTTTAAATCTATTCACTATGGCTCCTTGTATGAAAATGAGCGGTCACTAATTTAGAATGGATGTCAGAGACTATGATGAAGGGCATAGCTCTTGGGCTAATACTAACACTGGATTTACAACTGCTTAGTAGGTGGAGACATATGAAAAAGCACTGAAGGAATCTGTTCATGTATGAGGCTGTTTAAGGTCATCTTCACTGAGAATATCCAGCCTCTTAACAGTTTTGATTTTAACTAAAACAGTATTTTGTTTTCCTTTCATATACTTTAATTTGATGAAATGTTAAATATTCCTATAATTCCTTGGATGTTTTGAACATGTAATGCATTTAAGAATTGAGCGCTGGCAGAAAATCTTGCAGAATTTGTAAGGTGCATGAGAAATTTGAGTGATTTCAAATGGTAAAATGATAAGACCTTGCCTCCCATTGATAGAACATCTTCCTATGAACTCTTTCCTTTTATCATTAGTTTTGTTTTTGCTAAGGATGTGTGTCCTTTCCTGTGAAAAGGATTCCCTTTCCATAGAGAATCAACAGTTCCCTATGGATAATTTTCTCTGTTTTGCACTTTACTTCTTAAATAGAATATGAAAAGGAGTAGAAGCATTATAACAGATTTTGATTATGAACAGTCTCTAGAATTTTAGAAGAGGATCATTTCCACACCAAATCAGCTTTTATGTCTGTCTCCACTGTCATAAATCTTCTTTACTTTTCAGTTATTTATTTTCTGATTGACAATCACCTTTCTGCAGTGCTTCTCTCCTTGAACCATCTTTCCATTTCTTAATGGGTGGTTTCTCTTCTGTACCCTCTTCTCTCCATGATACTTTATCTCATTCACTTCAGACTTTCCAGAAATAAATATATTTAAGACAAAACTTGGGGGATAATAGTGCAGTTTTAGTAGAGTTCAGAGCAAGCAGTACTGTCAAAATTCAGGCTTTTAATTGGATTCCAACTTGGAGCAATAATATGAAGAATCTAGTCTGTTTTCACTAAAGTACTATTTTGATCATAACTGAAGTAATCATTTACTCTGCTAGGGCCTGATTCTTCAAAAGTTATTGATTGTTGTAAGCACTGCTCATGACAGTCTCTGCCAGATTTGGTGTTTAGCATGAGACCTTGCCTCTAGCTGTAATTCCTTCCATTCCTCTCTCTCTTCTTCCTGCTTTTCTTACAGAAATATTTTAATCTGCACGCACAACCACCATTTTCGCATCTAACTTTTTACATATATTTCTTGTAAGTTATTTTCCGTTATCCAATCTGGTCTTTCTAATTTTTTATTTTATTTTTTAATATAAACGGCTTTTATTGTCCCAAGTTAATATTTACCTTAAACTGAATTCTAAGACAGTAAAAAATTGAACTCTTCTTTCATTAAGTAAACTCCTTTGTATGTATAACATCTGGTATTAATAATTTATTAGATAACATGTCATATTTTAGTCCACAACAAACATAATGAGTTTCACACTGGGGATCAGCATGGGTCTCGCCTAAGGGAAACTTGATTATTTGAACAAGACAGAAGACCTATTGATTTAATGTTCAGGACTCCAACAATTTCTCTACAGCATGATATTGAAACATTGTGTGAAGCTCAACATTAAACTGAACACTAATCTTAGAATTAACCAGCAGGCACAGGAAAAAAAATGCAGAATCTTAATTACCTCATCAGTTATGTAAGTACAGTGCTTATTCACTTCAGCAGAAGTCATATATGTAGAAATAGATGATATGGGGTTTTAATTTTTATTTTTCATTGTATGGCTATCTTTAGTGTTGAACTAAGCTTTTGCGAAAAAAGGAGCTTTGACTTAATACTGATGAGTAGGAGAAAATATTTGTGATGTTTTGCAAAGAACTAAAATATTTCAAAGCACAGTTTACCTTTGGTTATATTTTATTACTTGCAATGTTTAAAGCAGGACAGATTCCTTCAGTTTCTAGAGAGTAGCAGAAGGTATAAGTTCATATGCATAAATCTCCCACTCTCAGAATTACTCAATAGAATGATCTATTATTACTCTTCTTCCCCCTCCCTTCCCCAGGTATTCTTATAGCTACTATTGTACAGCTGTAAAACAGGCATGGGACTAACCAAATCCCAAATTACAGTGTTTAGGAGCCTTTGGAAATGGTGGTGGAAGGTGTTTATACCTTCTCTGTTTCTTTTTAGTCCTGAGGTTAGAATGATGAAAGTAAGGAGAATGGGGGTTGCAGCTTTAATAGCTATTATATGTAGGTAACTTTACCATGCCACATTGTGGGGTTACTAGAACAAGACCGTACTTATTTTGGCTTTTGAATATCACTTGATTGACAGATTGTACCTACATTCATTTTGCTCTTTGTTCCTGCATCTTGGAGAAGATGAATACTCAGATGTAAATAAAGATGCTGATTTCTTCTTTCAGCCAACTCAGCCTCAATGATTTGCTCTTTATGAATGGAACTCTACACATGCACAAATGTTTTCTTAAATCATTGATTAACACATGCTGTTTTTAGTAACTGCTTCTTCACACTGCAACTTGTTAATTCGTAAATTGGTTCATTTAGTCTAGTACAATGGAATCACATTGGTCATATCATGTCTTGAAAGAACAGAATGATACACACCATTGACCTCAAGACTTCTTCCTCTCCTTGTATTGGAATTCAGTGCCCACCAAGCTTCTGTATAAAAATGATTCAGACCTTTTTCATAGATCTAGGCGCTATCGTTAGCATCACAGGCAGTAAATTACACAGTCTGCTATCAGATTGACTAATGGACGTTCTGCTAAACCATCTGGCATGCTTCTATTAAAAAGGAGCTGCTTTTTTTCAGATGGAAAAGCCTTTCAAAAAAGTCTACCGATCATAGCTAAGCCCACTGCATCTTGAGTTCCTAACTATTGTATACTTATTATTTTCACATTTTTTATATTTATTACTGTTCCTAGACCCAGTAACTCTGTATTTTCTTTTGAACACAGTTCTTTGTATATGCTCATAAAGACTGAAATTTTTGAGTAAAGGAGAGGGCATTATCCTCCTTTAAGGAATTTTTGATGTAGGTATACAATTTCATGTGGACAGCTATCACAGAATATGACTTAGTGTACTTGTTTTCTTTTCCTCTGTCAGTGATCAGCTTGCTCAGTCAGTATGGCCTTAAAATCCAAGCACTGTGATGCACTAAGAAGATATATCAACCATGAGGACACTATTTTGTGCAAACGTGTTTATTTTTAAAATATTTTAGCACTCCCTAATTTTATCAGCATATTGCTTAATGTATTTTCCTTCTTTTATTTAAAAGTAATAAGACCTAATTTTTCTAACTATCTGTGTAATAATAGGCAACCTCTGGTATTGTATATCTGAAAACCTCTACACTGTAAGTGTAAAATATATCTATCTTCATGTGTTTCATAAAAGCCTAGTCTGACAATTCAGTAGCTTTTTGAAAAGAAAAATAATTTCAGGACAGAAGACAACCCAAGACTAAGGAAGAAGGAGACAAACAGAATTTGTTTCTTCTAAACTATGACTCCAAGCATGGGCTTTAAGTAAAAGCTTCTAACTGAGACACACAGAGATGTTGGTTCTTTCATTGCTTTGAAGATACAGAGGGACAAAAATCTAAAAGAGGAAACAGTCTAAGATTTTAAAAGTCAAGAAGAGACAAGTCACATTGCATCTACCATGATAGAACTGTCTAAAGCTTGGACTTTCATTTGCTAGATTAGTATTTATTAATGAATACAACACCTTGGCTATGCCATACACTGTAAATGTGCTATTTGTAAGATATTACAAAATAGCTTCTTTCTTAGCCTACATGACATCTGTCAAAGCAGCAGAAGACAGTCTGTTGATGTATTTTGGAATTCATTCATACAAGCACACACTTTTGTTCTTCCTGACTTCCCAACTGTAATTGTGACTAAAAGTGCTATGAAATTATGTTCAGATAATCGTTAAAATAGTTATCTCAGCCAGCAGTTCCTATGTTATCTTTATATTTGAATAGTGGCACCATTTGGGCTTTCCTGTTAAAGATTACTTAGGAACAGACATTACTGGAAAAGGTTAGCGGTGACATTTCACCTCTGTATATGAGCTGCGTCTTAGCTGCTATGACAATGCAGCTACATATGCACAAGGTATTTTCAAAACCCAGTTTCATATTGCCTAGATCTACCAAACTGCTACAGTTTTATGCCCATTCAAGAAAGCCTGTCAAGAGTTTGTCAAGGATGAGATACACAGTACCTTTCCTCAGTAGCAAGTTCACAGGAAAAATATCTCCAAAAATGAGCATTAGTGCGTTAGGAAGCTGTGTAAAACTTTGGTATGGTCTAAAAGATGGCATTCTAAACACACAGAAGAATTCTTCACAGTAAGTTTTGCATTTTGTGTTAAGTATGTTCTACTGGCTGAAGAACTTTGTGTACTGCTATGCTACCACACTGTTACTAATAATAACGCATGAAATTACCAGTGATTGTACACAGTGGGTGACAGTACAGATTGAACATTTACCACAGAACAGAGAAATACTTTTTTTTTTTCCATTTTGAGTATATAAAATGTAGCTAAGAGTGCTGTAAGAAGGAAATACAAAGATGAATAGCCATTTCTAAGAACAATACATACTGTCTCCTCCTTGTGTTATAATGCAGAACAGTTATAGCGCTATTTTTCTAGTGGAACAGATATTTTCATGGGGATTCTTGCACTAGGCAGCCAACATTCATTATTTTGGCAATGCCAAAACCACCTATTTCCAAAAGCTTTTTGAATCACCTCCTCTGTGCCATAGCATTCAGTACTTCTGTCTCTACATGTGCTACTTAAACATTCTCTGAATGGTGTTAAGACAAAGTTTGTTAACAAAATTAAAATATAACTCACGCTTCCTAATATATAACTTCTAAGTAACGTATAATTTCATGTGTTGAGCTACAAAAGGGGGGAAAAATATTGTTTTAGCATAGAACAAAAAGTTTTTACTTTCCACTACTGCAACACTACTGTATTTCTTTAGTCACAGAATACATGGGTCTTAAAATAGATTAGATTTCAGATTTGGCAATTTCACTGTACCCCTGTGTTGTTGTGATGGTTGCTGCCAGTTTGATTTTTCTTTTTTCCTTATGGGAACATAAAATAAGAAAAGTAGGAAGAGTGACTGGGTCAAGTGGAAAGAGGGAGAAATTCCAGCTGTGAGCAGTTATATATGTTTGGAAAGAAAAGGTTCAAAATACTGAAGGGTGTGAGTATGGCACAATACAGAGCTGGAAGCCCGAAGTTTATGCTGCATCCTTGCTGAGAGAAGAATGCAGCAGAGAGACAGGCCTCAGTTATGATGGAAAGAAAAGTGCCTAAGAACAAGTTTTCTGAAACTCAGAAAGTCAACAAATTAATCAAAACTAGGCCTTTAAAAAAAGGACCTTCCTGGAAGTATACAAATTTAAACTCTTTTTTTCTGTTCTGTCTTTCCAAATTCTTTCAAATTAACTTTGAAATGTATGTAATATTCTAGGTTATATTTTCATATAATCTGATTCAGGTATAAAATCCTTTTAGGTGTTTTTTTTTTTTTAATGTTTACTACAGAGAAAAGTTCTCACAGCTCTGGCCATCCCCAGGGACTTCTAGCCCTTCATTACCATAAAGAACTGATATCTATGTTGATGTTTATGATGTATCTTGTCTCATTTGCAAATCAGTAATGAGCAGCAGGCATGTTTCTTGTGTTTGCTTGAAGTATGGTTGCCATTTATGTTTATTTAAAATTAAAACTTATTATAGCGAAAGTTTTCATGCTAAGATCTGACTGTTGCCTTAATAGTTATGAAATGATATTGTAGTTTTAGCAGATTAACAGCTTAATAATATTTGAATAACTCTCAAGAAATATCTTCACATAGCTGGAAACATACTGTAGTAATTGCAATAATATCTAAACCAAGAAGAAAAGGTCAAAACTACTTCTCGGATAAGTTAGGATTAATGATCCTGGAGGGAGGTGTTTGCATTTGAATGAATCACTATAAACCATTATACAAAGGAATAACTATATTAAAAGAACAAAACCAGCAATGCCTTCCTTGCTATGGTTTTCAGCCTAAAATTATCTCCTTTAAATGGACCCTGACATAGAGGACAATTTGAATGTACACCAAACCTAAACCTTATCTTCTGCATTTGGCAAGCATGTGCAGTTTGTCAACAAGGTACAAAAAAAGAAAGAAAAATAAATATTTTCAAATTAAATCTTGGTGTAAGCAGATCAAGGGTAGTTTTCTTTCTTTCTTTCTTTTTTTTTTTTTTTGTGGCTTAGGTCTGGCTAACTATTTTTTATTTTGTATTTTGTAAATTTACATTTTTTACTGCTTTTTCCTTACTGGCTTTTGTTTGTAAAAAGTTTTCAGGGTAAGTGATTAAGAGAGAACTTCATTGCTTTGGTGTGCCATTCTTAAAGTTGAATGTAGGAACACATTCCAAACATTATACCTATATATTATTCTGTGTGTGTGTGTGTGTGTGTAAAAGGCAACAAGATAACACTCATCTTAGAGGCATGGGCAAGTGTGAGGCCATACCCATAAGATGAGGTATGTGAGACAGTACCTTTTTGCCAGCTTTAGCCAGGAAAGCTTCCTAATAGAAAATAAAATGCAAAGAGCATAAATACTAAAGGAAACTGCAAAAAGAAGTTGTTGGTCCATTTTAGGCTTTGAAAATAATCCAGTTGCTGTAATTATATGAGTAAGAATTAAATTAGGCAGCATCAGTTTATCTCTAATGCACTTCTCTGATTTCTTTTTCCCTGTTTTACTTTTAACCTTTATTCATGAAACCTGGACAAAATATGCGGCTTTTAACCTTTATTTCTTTTTATATATCTCTGTGTCTTTGTATGTATTTGCATATAGTCAGGAACCTTAATGCATGTTATTTCTAACAAAAAGGCAAAATGTATATTTTGCAAGTACATAGTAGTATGGCAATCCTCTTGCAGGATTTTCTCTTCCTATAAATGAATTCCCTAGTTGCAACAGATACTGGAAAGATGATAAAACAAACAATACAGTAGTTCACGATCTTTATTTTCTTCTCCCAAAAGCACATTTTTAACTCACAACCTGTTTCTCTTGAAATAGTCTACTACTTTAACAAGACATAAAATGCACAGTAACCTTTGGAAAAAAGTGACCAAAGTCACATTGTGATTTGAAAGTACAGCACTTAAATCATTACTAGATCAAAGACTTGATCTCTTCCTGCCTCTAATTTCATCCTGGTACTTTACAGTCAGAGGAAATTGAAACTCTACTGACACATTCATTTACCTATTGTAAGTAGATAAGATGCCTAATAAAATATTATGTAATAGCATTACCTTTAAAATAGTTTAAATAAATAGTGTCCCACTCAAGTTAGAAAAACTATAAAAACAAGTGGAAATACTTCCAATGAAATGAAGAACCAGGTTTTGCAAAAAAGGCAGTCACCTGAGATTAGCATCTAGCAACATTTTTAAATTATCCACTTGTCTTTATGAAGTTCATCACTGCATCAGCTGACCTTCAGGCATCCATTTTCCAAAAAGGAATCTCTACATCCAGGTTAGGTTTCCAAGTGTCCTGGACCGTTCATGCAGAGAGCTGCGAGTCCTCACAATGTAATTCTTATTCAGAGCCAGTGCATTAAACGTCTAAGCTATCTTATCTGGAAACATGAACAGGTGTTAGGTAGAGGAGGCTTTCAATTTCACTTTCCTGTGGCTGACTTTATTGCCTTGCAAGACCTTGTAAAGAGTTGTTAGATTAGCTCAGAATTCATACAGCTTCATGGGCTTGATGTAAATACGTTCCTTCTACAGGAAAGCAGAAAGTCACTGTTTTCTTTTGAAGACTTTGAGGGATGGTAGTGCAACTTATCCTTTTGCAGAACAAGCTGGTGTTAGGCCATTCTTACACGCACTTCAGTGCCCTTGTCTGTGTTAGGATATTAAAAAACAGTCTGTCATTTCCTAGGAGAGTACCTAATGATTAGGCTTCAGGCGATTTTCCTCTCAAAGCTGTGCCACTGTGCAGAAATAGTTTAAGACTCATCAGACCATAACTTTCTAGCTCAATGAGTAGGGCACTTACCTGAGAGAAGGATAGGCTTGGATTTGGATTTCTCCCCCAAGCTAGTTTGTGTTATTTTTCATCAAATAAACATTCGATAAAAGACTGAAATGCACTTGTTCGAAGGATCAAAAGCTGAGACTCTTACAATGAGGCCAAGAGCCCCCCTGCTAGACTAAAGTAGGTTAGCTAGGGTCCCCGCTGCTGAGCAGCTGAAGGCATTGCAGCTGGGGAGATGGCAGCTGTTAGTCTGTACTGTCTAAAGCTGAGGAAAACAGTGAATCTAGGTTGTCTTCTACCAGGTCAAATTCTCTAACCAGAATTTTGTGTCAAGAAAAGAAGATGGCACCCACATAGTTCCTCATAGTTTGTTTTTTTTGTCAGTACAAGTATCTTTAGCCGCATATTTTGTCCAGGGTTCAGTGCTTTAGGATGTTGTAGTTGTTTTCAGACCAGGCTAACTGCTTGAATTTTCAGAGGGAAAGAAAGAAGACTGCCTACTTTGAAAATCACAGTTCTCCAAAAACTGTGCTTTTAAGACAGGGAAGGGATCATTGTGTACTGTCCTTGAGAAGCATTACAAGATAAAGCTTGAAACTGCAGATCTTGTGGACGTTTAGACCATAAAGTTTTCCTATTTAAGTACTCTTAACATACCTAACTCCTTTCTGTGGGTATTGGGCTACATACCTAATTCCCTTTGACTTCAGCAATATTCAAGGGCACTTAAGAGAGCAAAAATGTGTCCCAACTACACATGTATTTCTTGTAATTCAATGAAGACAGACTAACTACTTCTTACCATCAGTGTGGTAATCAGTAGCAGGGGTATGCTGAGATTTCGTTAGAAATGATTTTGTTATTTATATCTAAATAAGTAATATGACTGCAATTAGGCATATTAGCTTTCATAATATTTGAATAATTCCATTTTCCACTTAGACTATTCAATAACTATAGCTGCACACAGCTCACATCTGCAGAATGCAATGGCTTCCTTCCAAGCTATGCCTGAGTTTCCCTGTAGGACAGTAGATGAAGTGAACAAGCAATGCCTAGAGGCACTAACATGGAGTCAGGACATACTAAAGATGCACTCCAGAAGCAGTCAAGTAACCTTAGCTACCACTACGTACAAAATGCTTATACTAAACCTTTTCAGAAACCTTTTTATAAACCTTATCATCAAATGCATGGTCTGACCCTTCTCAGAAAAATTGACAAGCTATCATTTAGACACAACTTTCATGAGAAAAGTCTTACTTCTTGATCTAATATCTTTGTGCCTGGGAAATAAATAACTAAGGGAAAGAAAAATCTGGAAAGCAGAAAGTGGTTTATTCTGCATTAAATTAGAAATAATATCTTTCTCCGTGATGAAAAAAGATAGGTCTTATGCGCAGCATGATCCTAGCTATAAATAAATAAAAGTGAAAAATTCTGAAACTGATATAATAACAGTGTTTTATTACCATAAGTCTTTAGGTAAGTCCCACTTTTTTTTTTTTCCCCTTAATTGTAACCACCAATAAGAAGCTGTTACTATGCCTGTCGTAGTTAGTCCTTAATTTTGCATGCAATGTTCTTGCCCCAAAGTTACCAGTGGTGTCAAAATTTTGGTTAGTAAGATGAAGTTCATAAAAGCAATCTTCTTTCATCTGGAGAGTTTTAAAAGCAACAGCCAAATGTAAGATGTGAAATCATCATTCAGGAAGTGGGGATCCTCCTGTGTGAAGACTATAGTACACCCTACAAGAAGAGTTAAAATGCCGCTACTGTACTTTAGGATTTTATGGTTTCTGCCACAAGTACAGAAATTAGAGTAGCCCATGCTCTGGAGACTCCAAGAATTGCAGTCTGTCTCCAGACTGAAGGAGGTCAACAAAAGAGAGGATCTTTCTTCACTCCAGAAATCTGCCACTACAATTATTTCAAGATGAGGCTTTGGGTCAGGTATCTCTAGGCACAGTATGGTCCTGAAATATTAATTCATAGTAAAACACTGCTATTTTTAATGTTTATTTTTTTATGTATAGGTAAGCTGTCTAAAGCTGGAATCTCCAAAATAAAGGCACCTGAAATCACACACACAAACTCTAAAGCATAGAGCACTGTTAAGTACACTAAATTCAAAAAAGTAGCAATATATTTGTAAATTTGTCTGGACTTCTAATTGTTAATGAAAGTGCTTATCTCTACTATATCTGTCTAGCTATTAAAGACACACTTCAAGACATAAACCCAACAGGAAAGATAATAAAGAACAGTAATTAGAACTATTAGGGATGTCTCAGTTTGCCTTTTCATTTCCAAGTCTATACAAAGCTCCCACTGTGGAATAGTGCTTTGGTGAAGAGCTAGGTAATACATAACTGAATTACAATGATAAGAAAAAGTTTCATACTGCCTTAGAACAGCAACACTTCTTTTCCCCATGAAATGCCGTACCACAGAAGAGTTACCATGTAGCTGGTTATCTTTCTATATTTTTTTATGAAATTGCATATCATGTTATAAGAAGAAATTATTATCTTATCTGATGTGAAATTGATCTACATTTTCAAAAGGTATTTATTGAGATAGGAACATACCTTTTTTTTGGTAATCATTTATAAGCTCTTTTATTGTAACTTCCTAGACAAATGTGCAATTAGTGTGTTTAGTTGTGACAATTCTAGATGAAATAACAGGGCACAAAAGCATTCAGACTAAAATAAATATTTTGTGATAATTTAAAAGAATATTATGTTGCTATGTCCTATATATAATCAAACGTAGAAACAATCTTAACCTGTCAGCTTGAGACAACTAGTCTGCATTGAAGTAGTTCTCTTCAAACAATTGTCTCCAACAAAACCTCTTTTTTTTTTTGTTAGGAGGAAGCAATTTTCCTTTTTCTATTTTACAAAGTCTATAAAAATACATATAAATAAATATAAAACCCCCTTATTTTTTCACTCTTTTGAAAAGAAACAACTAATTTTTCAATAAGAATGAAAAAAATGTTCATCTTAATACAATTTTACTACCAGACAAAACAAACCAACCAACCAACCAACCAAACAAACAAAAACCCCAACCAGGAAATATGATAAAGTAAATAAACACCTTTTTTTTTTTTAAATAAAAGTGTCATTCTCATTAATTAAGGGAAAAGGTTTGGAGTTTGGTTGTTTGGTTTTTTTTTTAATTAAATTGGTTGGTTTTTTTATCCTGTGGAAAACAGGGTGTAAACAACCAAAGTAGGGAAAAGTTATATCAAAGCTTCTTAGTGTGTTTCTTTTAGAAAAACTTGAAAAGCATTAAAAAGTTGTGGATATGTGTTTTTCCATAATTAATTTAGTTTCCCACCCACCCCAAAATTATTTTGATAATAAATAAAAATAAATAAAAAAAAGAATAAAAAAGAAAAATGAGGTTATAAAATATTTTCTGAGGACTTTTCAGTACAAAATGTTGTGGAAAACATTCCCACTACCTGGGAAATAAGAGAAAAAAATTAAAAATTAGAAAACACAAAGGTGACATTTTTATTACCTATTTTGCTTTTTGGCATATCAGATATCTTCAATGCAGTCAAAAGACTTCTGTTTCTTTCTTGTTGCTTTTTTAGCAACAATTAAAAGTAGCTGCAGTATATTTAGCTGTCAGCTATTCCTGTATTCTTCTGTGTTTAGTTTCAGCTCTTGTGTTTTCATTCAGTTTTGAAAAAAGCTGCAGAGTGATTTCTTACAGAAAAATGAAAGAATCTGCAGAAGGCAAAAAAAAAAAAAAAATCCGTATTACCTGCAAAGTGTAAGTTAAGTGGACTTTTTTGAAATAAGTACACCTTATTAGAAGATAAAATTTTATAAAAGATGCATTAGGTTGAAACAAAATGCACACTGCATGTACATTTAATCTCTGTATACACAGGAAGCCTTATATAAATTAATCTTGTAACTTATTCTCATAAACCTGATTGAGCTATAAATGACAACTATCATCAATATTAGACTTGGTTTGTTTACGTGACTTAGGACCACGTTACACATTGTGTAGTGATACATTTAACTGGTAACTCTAGGTGGACAATAGACGCAGAATGTTATCACGTGCACATCAGCTATTGAACTGAAGGTTCAGTGGGATCTGAGAGATCCAAACATTTATTTAGGCGTCTAGATTTAACATGAAGGCATTCTCAGAGAATTAACCTGGCTGCTTTCACTACTTATCTTCCATTGTCATAAAGAGATGATGGCAATTATTAAATGAAAGAAAAAAGAGAATGGTTAGAATGGCTTTAGCTATTTCTTTGGTATTTAGATCTCATCTTGTGGAGAAGTGATAAGACTTCACAAATAAATCTATGATTTTGTAATACTTACTGTAATAACTTTCTGACAGACTTTATTACTGTTGTCACTAAATCAAATAGAAACAGTCTGGCCTTACCATTTCTTAGCTCCTGTCCTAACAGTTTGTTCCTGCTGCTTTCCAAGATATTGTACCACAAAATTCATGAAAGCTGTACTGCTACTCACATATCCTTTAAAGCTGGATCTACTGTTCAGACTGAAGGGACAGAGAGCGCTATGTACTTTGAATCTTAATGTAATAAAGTTAATAAAGTCAGTTCTACTCATACAAGACATAACTATTGGTGTAGAAGGTCACTGTACACTCAAAGCTCCTCTTTGGTAGTGGAGTATGGAAGAGTACTAATAAGAACTGGGATTGCAGTGTCTCACCACTGCTCTTATATTCTACCTGAAGGACATTATGTCAAGGAATTAATCCAAGATAAGATTTTGTGTGCATGCATTGTGTATGTAGTGGCAAAAAGTATAAATTCATTCAATTATACAATATTCAGAGAAGAAATAAAACAGCTAATGTTGAAAAGGAAAACACAATACTGTACATTGAACAATAATCCGTGGCAGTTCACGCTAGTGACCATATTACCCATATAATTCTGCCAAGGTCAGTGAGAGCTTGAGCTACCTGCTGCATAAATACTGGAAATGCAAGTTAAACTTTCTCCTGGGTCAATGTAACTTGCCTACTATCTAACTAACTACAGGTTAGTTCTTGAATTTGATCTGTGAATGAGCATTCCTATTCTGTAACTCTTGCCCCTTTTGCTGAATCTGTGGGTCAGTTTCAGCTTGTACCTTGCCTCACAGCACAGAGATCAGTCCACATTTCATGCTTCATAACAAAAGCAAAAACAAAAAAACCCAAACCTTGCTGTACTGGTGAATGTAAAGTTGATAATGAATACGGTGCACATTTTGTACTGGGGACGTTGAGAACATGGTTATGATACTGGCTTGTTCTGTTCAAGCAGAGGAGAAGCCTACTACCCCTTGCATTTTCCTGCACCAAACTAATTTTTTCCCCTACAGAAAGTGTGCAAGCTTACTGTCCTGTAGTCTAGCATCCATTCATTACCTCTCTGGATACAGAAGTACACTTGAGTATTTTCTGAAGGTTTGAAAGATGGCTGCCTTCACCACTTGGCATCTAAGAAGACAAGATAGTTATTCTCTTCCTGAACTCTATCAGTTTCTGGTGGCAGGGTCTTGTGCTTGTTATCTGACTCCTGGGAGCTGGTTTCTATCTGCCGGTTGCTTAGAGAGGGAAGAGAACCTTCTTCAGCCTAGGGAGACATTTCATTTTTTCTGTGTTCCTTTTCCTATATGGCTGGGAATTAGAAAAACTGGCATCTAGGAAAAAGAAATATATTTAAGTCTCTCTGGTATGCAGTTAGGAGTGGAATAGCCTGGAATTCAGATGCAGGTTGAAAGTGATCATCATATTTTGGGACGTGTATGGGCAATGTGAAATAATAGTGGTGACCTGTTAATAAATAGGAGGTATCTTACAAGAATACATCACAGTGGCCTTCAGCCACAGAGATCCCAGCAGTTTTTGTAGGGTGGATGTGAGAGCTGCCTTTCCTGATGCTGACATTTTGCAGAGCCCAATTGAGAAATAATGGCCTGCTGAAGAAGTTACATTAACACTTTCTTTTAGTTGCCTGTACCAGCACTGTCATAGAGAAAGAATGTCAGACAAAGGGCTTATAAAAAAATAATCCTAGTAGCATTAACATTTGCACAGGTGAAATGAGAAATGTATAAATAAACACTAGAAAAGCATTCTCAAGTACCAGCTCCTCTATTTGCAGGTCAAATGTGAACAGTGTACACAAGTTTTTGAGAGTTCCATTTTCAAATTTTTTTCACTGTATTATATCTCTAAAAACATCTCCAGTTCACTAGACAACTGAATATCATCAAAGTCACTTGCTCAGTTTAATTAATATCTTAATATTCTCCCACTAACTTTTTATCACTCAATACTGTCCTCGTAGATACTGAGATACTCGATACAAAGGTCATTCGATTTTGAAATTTTTGGCATATTTTAGTATATTGAGTGTTCCTGTGAATCAAATAATTTAATGTGGTCTGTAAGTTTAATGTGAATGCAAACCGCAGTGTCCTGGCTTGTTTCTAATCAGCATTAGAGATGTGCCAAACTGTCAACAGCTCATGAGCAATATGAACACTATAGTTCTTCACACCCCTTTGAGTTCATATCAATCATTTGAAAATAACATTTTTTTTCAGAATGAGCTGTCACTATCAATTTGAATAGTGGCTGTTCAACTGGAATTTGTCCAATTTTTTAGCAAGCCATTTGGTACATTATATCATGAAGCAAACAACTTGCAAAAGCAGATTCTTTTCATGATGCTTGTAGGACAGAAATGCATACTTAAACATGCCAACCTTCTTTTGCCAGGTGAGACTCAGCTTTCATCTGTACAATCTAAAGAAGATTATTCAAAGAAAAGAGAGACTTTATCTAGTATATTATGATACACAGAACTTTACATACATTTTTTCAATATATAATATTTTGAGAGAAGTAACAACGTAATGATCAAATGAAATAAGAACTTTGTGAACTGGTATATATTTCTTTATCTTGTGCAATGAATAGTCTGTGTATTATTTTAAAAATCAATTTAGCAGATACTTCCCCCTGAAGAAAAAAAACCCAAAAGTCATTACTGGTCGTTGAATACCTATATTTCTGCACATATTTCATACTTGAGGAAATTAGATATATTTAAATCAATTTAATGCAAAATGGGACTATTTCTGCTCTTTGCTTAATCACGTCTCTTTTCCTGCTTTAATTTGCCTGATTCTAGTATGTGATAACAGTTACTGGCTTCTAGAACACAATAGGAAAATTATTTATCTTTGAAACATGTCAGGGCAGATCATTTAATGCCTCTCCAAGATGCATACCAACAAAAATGATGCAACTGATGACTTTTCTTGCAAAAATTACATCCCTTCTTTTTTCTGCGTCTTAGAAGATTAGCTTCTAGGTTTTACTACCAAAAGATTTTCATTGGCTTCTATGGCGTTCCTGACTGGCCACAGAAATATATCACAAGCATCACACCTTTTCCTTCTTTCTCAGCAGACAACAGGGATTTGGACAACAGCAGGAAGCTGTTGAGGCTTTATGTCCACCCTAATTTCATTTTGTTGAGCTAACTAATCTGGGAGGCTGGGAGAATCTTAGCCAGATTCTGGGACAATCTTAGCCGATGTTTCAAGGACGGCAATATTATGGCTGTTCGTTCCCTGGATACCTCATGGATACCTCAGCTAACTTCTGATTAATTGATTTGATCTTTTTTGTTACCAAAGCTATTTTCTCAAAATCTGAAGAAAATGCAGCAATAAGTATTGTACCACTTTCTATCATTCCTTTACAAAAAAAAAAAAAGATAAAAGACAAGAAGAGAAGAGAAGAGAAGAGAAGAGAAGAGAAGAGAAGAGAAGAGAAGAGAAGAGAAAAGAAAAGAAGAGAAAAGAAGAGAAGAGAAAAGAAGAGAAGAGAAGAGAAAAGAAAAGAAAAGAAAAGAAAAGAGAAGAAGAGAAGAGAAAAGAAGAGAAGAGAAAAGAAGAGAAAAGAAAAGAGAAAAGAAAAGAAGAGAAGAAGAGAAAAGAACAGAAAAGAAAAGAGAAAAGAAAAGAAAAGAAAAGAGAAAAGAAAAGAAAAGAAAAAAGAAAAGATACCCATTTGACTACTAAAAGGTCAATTAACTACAGAACTTCATAGGATATTATTACATTTTCAGTAATTTTCAATAAAATTCAAGCTAGGGTTATATGAACTTGTGAAAAGGGGGTTATACTTAGGTATCATCTTTCAATAAGAAATCTAGGGCTTGATTATACATTACTTGTAAATTCCAATCTCCTATTTACCCAATGATAATAAGTGCAGCATGAAGCACAGAATCAGAATTGAGCTTTAATTTTTATTACAGTTATACCAATATTCAATTTTCTAGTCATGTTGACCATAATGTCAAGGTTTACTGTGCAGTTATTAGGTTTCTCTTTGAGTGGAACATAAAAATGAATACATGAGAAATTACCACATTAGAAACTTCTCCTAAGCAAAACTATGAAGCACCCACATATATTGAAATACAAATGTTAACACCTATTGTTAGAGTATTTCACCAAGCTTTAATCCATTTTTATCCGGTTTTGAAAGTGGGAGCTTCAAAAGAAATGTAGAAAACAAGGTATGTGATAAAGCACACTAATTAATCAGGTTTTCAACAATAAGGATCTGTAAGTGCATGCATAATAACAGTACCTTTTCTCCTCCCAGCTCTGTTCTCTGTGCTTATGAAAATGTCTTCATATATTTGTGCCAATTTATTATTGATTTTATAGCATTTTGCTATTTTTTCAATAAATATTACTGTGATTACTGAGTGTGACACCCTAAGGCAAAAAACCCCTGCATTCCAGCTATTAGATATGATTTGTATATCATCCATTATTGATTTACTGTTCCATCTAGATAGTGTAATAGTTGATTTGAAATCTAGCAACCATTATGAAATTTATTACTGTCAAGAGAGTACAATAAGTAATAGGAAACAGCTTAGTCAAATAAAAGAAATACAGTCTGCACTTCTTCACTAAACGAAAATTCCTGTAACTGCTTTTAAGACAGTATTGAGTCATATGATGCAGTAAGGTCATACAAGATAGCATCATCTCAAACAGTTGAACGGCTATATGAATAATCTAAAACAGCAAAATGTCTGTGCTTGCTGTAGTATCTGAATTTAAACATGATGTGAAATTAAAGGAAACTCTGCAAACATGCAACAAAAAATGATGGCTATTTAAAACACTCTGAAACAAAGAGCATGTTGGCAAAAGCAGCAGAACAGTTTAAGGTGAAATTCTGAGGCATGTAAGGACTTAAACAGGAAAACATTAATGCTTACTCTGTTGACAGCTGGTGGCAAAACCGCTGAATTTTTCCACTGCTAGTCTGCACCTTTTTTTCAACTAGTTCTGGAGATTTTGTTGTGCCCTTCAGCTACTGGCAGCCTCTCAGAAGAGACATAAATAGGAAAATACTAGGGCCATGTAAGTTTTTCAGAGGATTTCTTCCAGCATTTGAAAAAAGTGGAATTACCGTGACCCAGGTGATAGGATCATAGAATGGTTTGGGTTGGAAGGGACCTTAAAGATCATCTAGTTCCAACCCCACTGCCATGGGCAGGGACACCTTCCACTAGACCAGGTTGCTCAAAGCCCCATCCAACCTGGCCTTGAACAGTTCCGGGGATGGGGCATCCACAACTTCTCTGGGCAACCTGTTCCAGTGCCTCGCCACCCTCATAGTGAAGAATTTCTTCCTTATATCTCATCTAAATCTACCCTCTTTCAGTTTAAAGCCATTACCCCTTGTCCTGTCACTACATGCCCTTGTAAGAAGTCCCTCTCCAGCTTTCTTGTAGGCCCCCTTCAGGTACTGGAAGGCTGCTATAAGGTCTCCCCGAAGCCTTCTCTTCTCCAGGCTGAACAACCCCAACTCTCTCAGCCTGTCTTCATAGGAGAGGTGCTCCAGCCCTCTGATCATCTTTGTGACCTGCCTCTGGACTTGCTCCAACAGGTCCATGTCCTTCTTATGTTGGGGGCCCCAGAGCTGAACGCGGTACTCCAGGTGGGGTCTCACGAGAGTGGAGTAGAGGGGGAGAATCACCTCCCTTGACCTGCTGGCCACGCTTCTTTTGATGCAGCCCAGGATACTGTTGGCTTTCTGGGCTGCAAGCGCACGTTGCTGAGTCATGTTGAGCTTCTCATCAACCAACGCCCCCAAGTCCTTCTCCTCAGGGCTGCTCTCAATCCATTCTCCAGCTAGCCTGTATTGGTGCTTGGGATTGCCCCAATCCATGTGCAGGACCTTGCACTTGGCCTTGTTGAACTTCATGAGGTTCACATGGGCCCACCTCTCAAGCCTGTCAAGGTCCCTCTGGATGGCAACCCTTCCCTCCAGCGTGTCAACTGTACCACTCAGCTTGGTGTCGTTGGCAAATTTGCTGAGGGTGCTCTCAATCCCACTGTCCATGTCACCGACAAAGATGTTAAACAATGCCGGTCCCAATACCGACCCCTGAGGAACACCACTTGTCATTGTTTCCACTGTCCTTCACCAGGTCCTGTCCTGGTTCTTCCTTGTGGGAAAATACTTTTGTGTTACAGCCACACACTACTGTGTGGGGAAACTGTGACAGTCTTGCCTGGCTGTTTCATGTTTGCTTTTTGTATTTTTGGTGGTGACACTAAATAACACTTTCTTTTGAGAAATTAAATATCACGGTGAATTACTTGCTACAAATATTAATATTAGCCTGACTCTGCAGGCACTCTGTGTGCAGAATTCCTTCTGGAATAATGGAAATAATTGTTCAGAATTGCATTCCAGTGGAGTATCGAAGACTTTCACAGTGTCTTTGTAAGTCAGAATGGATCCTGGGAGTAAAAGCTGGTTAACCAGACTCCATCAGGGTATTTTGCTATTATCTTGGGACAGTTTATCATTATACGAGGGATTTACAAGGCTGCTAATTAGAAGTATTTTAACACAGCTGAGATCCTTTAACATCACACTGTTTTGTCAAGGTTTACAAAGATACACCTTTGGAAGAACCAGACAAGAAAGAAAAAAAGAGGCACTCTCTAGATTCTCTCTGTAGCATAACTAATCCTTTGCTTACTCTTTTAAGGTCACTTATGAAATTGAACTCTGATTCACTGAGCATAACTGCGTTTATATAAAGGCCCTAGTCAGTGTTCAACCAGAAAAGATCACTATGACTTTTGGAGGACTCCTTTAGGCCAAACAATCTGTTCATACGGTGGCAACAGATTCTCTGTTCGTATAGCATCTCCACATCATTATGACTAAATCTGAAAGAGGTGTAGTTCTAACCTTATAATAAAGAAATAAAATAATGGTAGTAGGAAAACAATTTCTTAGTAAAAGAGGATGTTGAATTAACATACATTTTATAGCTATACAGCAAAGGGATAACAGGTTAAAAAAACCTAGCACATTGGTAGTATTTGGCCATGTCATATTAGGCTACATTATTCAGGTTTTGTTATGTCAGAATCATCATTAATTCTTAAACATATCTCTGAAATGTAGGAAAAAATTGTCAAATATACATATTAACCTTTTGTAAGTGATGATCAACACCCCCTGCACCCTAATTTTTCTAAGACTCTGCCTCAAAGGCTGCAAAACTTTATAGACCTAGGTTGCAATGATGAGATTCCAGAAAGTTTTTGGTATTTCAGTGCAGACACAGGTTTAGCTGAATACAATAATTTAGTATAATCAGAGCCAGTAGTGTAATAAGACTTTTAAAACATCATATCCACATAACAGTCCCCTCTTTTTCTTTCCCACACTATTAAAAGCAATGCCTGTTTACCTTATGTCTTTTTTAATTCTTGTAATACTGGCTTTCAACATTCTTTGCTGTCTAGACTGATGTGTTTTGTTTTTTTTAAAGATTGCTCATTTTCTTAATTCATTGACAGTTATCTTCCTACAGATATGCCCGAATCACTATTTCACATAATTGTAGGAGACATAGTTTGGCCTGTTCTTGTCAGTCATCCAGTTTTGCTAACTGTCTTCATCAACATTTATGAGCTGCTGGTGATTCCTGCTCTAAGTGTGCCATGTCGAATCTTTCCAAAACACTACATGGATGTGTCCAATTGTTCTCTCTGTGGCTGTTCTGCTGATGCCTAGCAGTCTTGTTCTCTAAACTTTAGCATGTTATTTTTCAGATGCATTTGCCAATTTGATCTAGCCTGGCCGTTTTTTTCCACTTGCCTTGATATTTTCTATTTGTGCACCTGTTGACTGTCCATCTGTAGATGCAGTGCCGAAAGCCCAGATTTGAGCCTCAGATGATGAGACACAATTCCAACTACTTGGCCTTGTAATTTAATGGATACCAGAGATGAAAGCTCCCTATCAGGGATTTCTCATATTAATCAAAGAATGTTCATAAGCAGCTGTCTTTGCTAGAGAAAGATAAACTACACAGTATCAACTGATTGAAAATCTTTACTGCTTTTTCTTACAGTAATAATAAAAAATGTGCTGCATTTATTAAGTGGAATTTATTGAAGCATTATATAAAAAAAAAGAAAAGACAAAACTTTCTGTTGCAAGACAGCTGATGAACACCCTGGAGGTGTTTAGCAACTTCCTGAATGGTGATATACACAGAATGCTTTAAGAACTTGACATGAGTTGGAGGGTTACTTTTTGGCAAAAGTAACTCAACTATTAAAAATTGTTTTATGCTCAGAAACTGCAATTTCCACAAATGCAATAAATATTCATAACTCCACATTAAAACAAAAAATAAATACACTATGTTAGTTCCTTACCCATGTTCACTGCTATCTCTTGTTTCTTGTGCAGTTTATATTTCGTAATAAATTCCTGATACGCTGCAGGGGTACCAACACTGTCTTTAACGTAACATTTCTCTTTGAAGGACTGAAACCAAGTGGTCTCTCCGGGGCATCGTAAATCTTAGTTTTCACTTGGAATATAGAAACCATAAAAAATATAAAACAATATTTAAGCTTCAGAGTAGACCAATTTTCAATATAAAATGGGATTGTTATGACAGTAAAGAAATGAGCAGATGAGAGTAAGGATTCTCCAATTTACAAAACCCTGCCATAAGGAGGATATACGAAACACTTGAACCCCAGGGATACTACATGATAGAGCAGTGACCAGAAAGCTGAAATGACCCACAAGGATTCATTCATCTTTCTGAGGTGCATGTCCATACAAGTATAAAGTGCCCGTGTTAAAATAGTGCAAGTCTAATGAAGAATGTAAACAACATATATTATGTGTCATACTGGAGTACAATACGATTTTCAGAGATCAGAGGTCAGTTTGTTAAAAAAAAAAATATCTCTCTCTCTCTCTCTCTCGGACGGTTTTACGGAATTAGGTCATATCAGATTGTATTCACTAATTGCAGACACCATAGTCATAAATTTAAGCCATTAAAGCACAGCAGGAGTCTTCTGAGACACAGCATTTTCTGTAAGGCCTTTGAACAACTTTACTGTTTTAGAAGCTCTTAGAAAGTCAAGAAAAATAAGGGAAAACAAATGTTCAAATTACTCAGGTCCCCAAAGTTCTGTCGTGTTCCCTTTCAGAGACCCTCTGAATATTGTTTCCAGCAGACAATAAAAGTGGACAGGCTCAGAATCATCAGAGGAAAGGCTAGAAAAATGATCTTTACGATAAGATAAGAAATATGCTTATATTTGTTTAAAATGTAAGTATACGACTTGGGACCGGGAATACTTCTAATAATGGTGTGCAAAAAAGTGTGTGTCTGTGATGGGGAAGGAGAAGGCTCTTGTGAAACATCATGACAAAACCACCAGGTTTGGCCTCATTTTGTACTGCTGGAGATCTCTTTCCTAACTTGTTTAGCACTGTAAAATAAACAAAATAATGGAGAACTAAGGTGTTTTTGTTTACGTCAGCCTTCTCTGGGTTTAAAGGTTCATTGATAAAGTAGTATACACAAGTCCAGTTTTCAAGCCTGCCCAAAGATAATTGGAAGCCCTCAGCCAGAAATATTTCAATCACTTCCTTTCTACCATACTGAATTATTTATTTGCATTGAAAAAAGCATTGAGAGTTTTAAAAGGTTCCAATAAATTGTCTTCAGGCCACATGAAAAGGTACTATTGATTCTAAATTCTAAATACTGCGAAGGGGAGAAACTCAAAGATTTTCCTTTACAATGAACATTAAAGTGGTAATATGCAGTTTGTTTAAAAAGAAAAAAATTGCCACTGAAGTAATATATTACTTCAGTGGCAATTTTTTCTTTTGCAATGAAATAAAGCAATTAAAACTAAAGCAATGAACAACTGCAATGGCATCATGCATGAAAAAATAAAAATTAGAAATGGCTGGGCTGGGCCGGATGTTGGTTACCATTTTAGATATAAGAACATTTTTGAGACTACAGTTTTAAAATCAAATATATTTATTAGCCTGTATTAAGGATCTGAACTCTAAGTTAAAAAGAAAAAAAACCCCAACCAACAAAACAGCCAACAAACTGAATAAAGTAAAGAATGCAAAGGAAACAGTAACAGATTTTGAGAAGCTATTTCTTACTCAAATGATCCAATTTGGGTTGGAATGTTACCCATATGATCTGCAGGGTGTCTGTAAGAAACAGAGCAACAGCTGAATAGGAAATGGCATCTGTGGCTCAGGGAAAGACTTGGCAAGAAAAACAAACAAACAAACAAAAAGGTTAAAAAATGCTAAATGGCCATAAAATCGCAGTCTTCTGTGAAGCATAGGGGTAGTTTAACTTCTTAATTTTATTTTCTGCTTTTAAGTAAAGACTGCTAGACAGAAAGAGATTCAGACTGTTATTTCCACGGTAAAAAAACAAGCATGTTTCCTGCAAACATTTTATAAGTTTTATTTTATGCCTGTGTAGAGTAAGTGCATCAGTAAGGAATAGAGTTCAGTGGCTGGAAAACACTTTGACAAATCTAAATATTGAAATTGCTGTGACTGGCACCAGGTCATTGTGGATGTGTTAAAGAGTGGAGGGAAGGAAGGCAAAGTAAAATCAGGTAAATGGAAGTGTATATAAAGGAGAAATGCAGCAGTCATTATTCCTGCTCCAATTCCTAAAATCAGCATAATGTAGGTAATTCTAAGCTGACCCAAGATCCTCTGATAAGAACACAGTACTTTTCAAATATCCTGGAAATTTTACATTAAAAAAAACAAACCAAGAAACAAAAAAACTCCAGTAAACATCCCAGCACCAGAAAAAATTTAAAGGTGGTAATGAATCAATGGCTGGGAAATGACATTCTCTCATTTCTTTAAAGTTCAGCAGTTTTAACCATGGAGGGTAAGATAGCTGTCTTTACCCATTGCAGCAGCAATGTACTGAATAGAAGGTGAGGAGACCATACATCTGTTATAGAGGCCAGGCAGAACTAAATTGCAATAGCTGTCGTATGATATAATGAAAGTTCACAGAAAATCCTATGTTTGTGCTGTATCTCACCTAAATTCAGCCGTGTACTCATGATGGGGGAGGGAGAGAGTGCTCATTCATCCACGTATTGGAGACATCTATATTGCCATCTCTGGAGGGACCTATTCCTCTACAGTGGTGTCCTGGTTTCAGCAGGGATAGAGTTAATTTCCTTCCTAGTAGCTGGTACAGTGCTGTGTTTTGGATTTAGGATGAGAACAAAGTTGATAACGCACCGATGTTTTAGTTGTTGCTAGGTAATGCTTACACTAGCCAAGGACTTTTTAGTTTCCCATGCTCTACCAACTGAGAAGGCTGGAGGTGCACAAGAAGCTGGGAGGGGGCACAGCCAAACTGGCCAAAGGGACATTCCGTACCATGTGACGTCATGCTCAGTACATAAACTGGGGAAAGCTGGCCGGAGGGGCCACTGCTCGGGGACTGGCTGGGCACTGGTCGGCGGGTGGTGAGCAATTGCACTGTGCATCACTTGCTTTGTGTATTATTATTATTATCATATTATTATTATTATCATTTTATTTCAATTATTAAACTGTTTTTATCTCAACCCATGAGTTTTTTCTCACCTGTGCTCTTCCAATTCTCTTCCCCATCCCACCGGGGGGGTGGTGGGGGAGTGAGCGAGTGGCTGCGTGGTGCTTAGTTGCCGACTGAGATTAAACCACGACAAGTGGCTAGAGCAATTGTATAGACTAAATAGGTAATGGTTTTTACTGGGATTCATTCTGTACTCAGTTTTTGCACTAATAAAAAAGGTCTGAATTCTTAAAATACTATGTAGTTGGCTGCAGTATTATATAAACAATATAAACATAAATATATGTTTATATTACGGGGTTGGACTACATGATCTTTAAAGGTCCCTTCCAACCCAAGCCATTCTATGATTCTATATACAGTACTGAAAAAGCAGCGCAGAAATTTGACTGTGTCTATCTAGGGCATAAATGAATACAGCCTTTTTATCCTTCTCTTTCTTCTGATGACTTGTAATGGTAAGTACAAATAACAGGACAATGTATATGATCCAACAGCAAGTGAATATCTGTGTTGTGGATAAGCATGAAAACTGGGACAGAACCCCAAATGAGAGGCTAATTGTGTGATAAATGCAATGGTCCTACAAAACAAAAGGACGAATACACAAAGCCACTGTGTCGATAATTTGACATAATACTGACTGATGTTGACAAATGTAGAGACGAATTGTTTAAAGAAATGCTGTTCATAGATATGTGAAATATGTCACACATGACATTTATCAGAAGTTTCTTATCAACCTGGAAACTTAAGCACTTAATGAGACAAACAGTATCATGACTATACCACGTCAGTAAATATGTAAATAATTAATTCATAAGCTTAGATGACAGTTTTTAACAAAAAATTACTTTGCAACTAGGACCAATAACACACCTAAATTTTATAAGTGGCAGAAAATACAGAGAATAGTGACAGAAAGTAAAAGTTTCATAAATTCAATGAATGCTCGATGTGTGAAATACTGCTGTTTTGTTACTGCTTAACATAACATAGCAAGCTCCCAGTTCCCTGTTTGCTGGTGGTATGACAATCAAAGAAATTGAGAAGGCTAAGAAAGCATAGCTTTTGCAGACAGCAATGGTTTAACTGTATATGAGGAATGACTGTGGCAAAAGGTTAGTGATAGCATAAAAAAATGACAAAAAAAAAAAAAGAACCACATTCATTTAATTCATGGAGTTGGCAGGGGAAAAAAAAGTCTATAGGCTTCTAGCAGCACCATTATTGTCTTGGCCATGAGACTGTGTATTCACATTACTGGAAAAATGGAGACAAAAGCCGATGGCTGTCTGCCACATAAGTGGTGCAAATCTGTATGACTTACAAAAAGAAATTGAAAAGAAAGTTTCATAGAAAGAAAATGCATAAGGCACTTATTCACTTTTTTCTTTCTTCCAGCCTTCAGTTTCCAAAGAACAGCTAAATGTTAATGGCAAACATACCAGGAAATCCCAATATTTGTTGTTTGGGGAATTTTTTTTTTTTATGTTTGTGTGTGTATTTTTCGCCATATTAGAGCTATCTCTTTATATTACTTCCCATCTACTCATGAAAGAGAAAAGACAGCAGTATATTTCTTTGGCATCTTGACCCCAACTATAGTTATAGTATTTTTATACTTATACTGGTTTTCTGTCACTGTTATAAGTAAGCCTTGTGTAGTAAAGAAGTTATATTAGCTTTATTTTTAAAACAAACAAGCAA
The DNA here is from genome assembly GCF_965638725.1 of Aptenodytes patagonicus. Classification (NCBI taxonomy): domain Eukaryota; kingdom Metazoa; phylum Chordata; class Aves; order Sphenisciformes; family Spheniscidae; genus Aptenodytes; species Aptenodytes patagonicus. The sequence goes on from NC_134952.1 coordinate 39,876,808, forward strand.
ACAAACAAACCAGAGAAGGTAAGTAATTTCCTTGAAGTTAAGACAGGAAGTTTATGGATTGATTCAATTTGATTCTGAATCTTCCAAAATGCAGATTGAATTATGAAGTTGTTAACAATAACAAAAGACAACAACAAATGGTGTTTGTAAATGACCAAAGCAAAAAAAAAAAAATTCTGCATCGTGAACATTTGAATAAATTAATACAGCAGAGAGTTCACAAATAATCTATATGCATAAATATATTCATATGCAGAATCCATCAAAGAATTTTAAATAACAAAGTGCATTAGTAAAATTCATGAGTGCTCATTGACAATTTGCAACCACACTCAGAGGCCAAATTCAAAGGATACATTGTTTTGAATGAATAATTCAATATATTCTCATTGTAAGCACTTTAAATGCAATTTTATATTATGACTAGATTACTGCTTTACAACAAATTTTATTTCATTTCTTATCTTTAACTGCCTGTAAAATTCAAATGAATCAGTTCCATTTTGCGAAGCAGAAAGAAAGACAAAAGCAATAAAAAGTTTCTATTTGTCACAAGTTCTTTAATAAAAAACATTTTTTAACCAGTCCCTAACAGAATTTATCCCTTAGGGACAAGCATTTACTCATCTAAGTGTTTTTAACAAAAACAATTTTTAATATTTGAGGCATTTTTGTGAGGTTAAATAAGAAGAAGGGTTAGAAGCTCCTTTATGTTATTTCTTGTACATGAAAGAAGCTTAACCTGCTGAGTTCTTTAATTAAAGTTTTATATTTTGTTTTGAACTATGTTTGGTTTTGGTTTTCAGTTTTTTTACTTTCATTTGACAACTGATAATTCTAATTTTACTATTATGTACATAGCAATAACAGAATACAACTTATGGAATGCCCCCAGCTCTAACACAGAGAAATTGCAGAATTTAATTTAGATGGAGCAAAGTTGTATTTAATACATTCTTAACTAGACATTATACTCTTTTTTATTACCATGTTCCTTAGCTTCTTTATAAGTCAGTACAATTTTACTCAGTCCATTTGAAGAGAAGATCCAAAGTTCACTGTACATGAAATTTTTCCATTCTCTGCTGCCCTTCCTGTAAAATTCTGCAGTCACAGTAAAATTATTATGTTTTCATAATCTTTTAAGCAACTTACTGCAATGTTTTTCTTGAAATAGATATGGTACCAATTCATGTATTTTTTTTCTAGTTTTATTTAGAAAGGAAGGTGAGACTTGGTTTGAACCTAGAAAAAATACCCCAAGCCAGAACACTCCTCAGAGACCCAAACAATGATACCTTGTGCGGGGTGGCAGCTAACTCCGTCCATAATCAAAGCTAAAGCAACATATAACATCTCTGGTGAGAAAACTATTTAGAGACCCTGTTTTGTGCTTATGCTCTAGTTAATTAGACGGCCAAGTGTTTTGTGGACTGGAGGAGGTAGTAAGGAAAACCCAACAATTATCTTGTCATTATGCACGTGACTTTTGACATATTTCCCAATGTGAGTCAGGCTGCAGGAGAAACAACATATATTAGAATAGGCTAAGCTGTGAATGTGCAAAATATGAGAAGTAGCTTCTCCTCTAAAGGGAAGACTCTCAAATGTTAAAACCAATGAGTGAATACTGGAAAAAGCATATGGGGAGTAAGAAAAAAACCCTGCGCAATGAGAAAAAAAGATAAATAAAATACATTATGGCCTTAGCAATTAAAACTGAATTTATTTTCAGTACTGGAAATCATGGATCAGATGACTAGAACCATAAAACTGAAAACAAATGCTTAGAATTGAAGTAGACGTAACAACAACAGCAACAAAAAATCAGTAAGATTGTTTCAAAGAAAGCTTTGATAGGACTAAGTCACCCTTAACCATCAGAGTGACTAATGAAGATGTGTATGGGCTTTAAAGAAAAAAAGAAGAGAAAAAAAAAAAGGAAAGGCAGACCCAGAGGCAAGTGCCTGGACATTATGCCAGTAAGTGGCATCCCTGAAGACAACCTGACAAGAGTAACAGACCAAGCAAGCTCTAAATCAGTTAAGTTGAAACAAATCTTCTTGCAACTCGCAGATTAAGCACCGATATCCCACTGGGAGGGAAAAATATAGAGAAAACAGAACAGTTAACCTACCTGTTCTGCAGTGTGCTAGCCAATGGAGTTGTTAAGAATGAAGTGATGTTAGTATTGGGAAAGTGATATGTAGAATAAAAGATAGCCAGCACTAACATGAAAATTAATTACATGCCTTAAATGTTACCTCATTGCTAATGTGTGAGATGTGCAATGTTTGCAAGTTTTCTGTTTCAGGAGAAAAGGAGACAACTGCAGGTAGAAGCATCAATAGAGGTTTTTGAGCAACATATAGAAAATACCAGTCACTAATGAAGAGTGTTAAAAAATCACCACCATGTCTACAACCAAAAGGAAGCATTTGGGACGGGATTCAGAAATAGGATACCCGCTCTCAATGAAGCCGTCAATGGAAACCAGCTAGTATACAGAAAAAGCCATTTAAGAGAACTAGAGAAAGAGTATTAACAGGCAGGGGGAGCAATCAATATCAACACCACAGAACAGCTGAAAGCACAGGAAAATGACATAATGGAGCAGAAAGATGTAGTTTCTGCCCTAGGCACCTGTACTAGCTTGGGAAGGATGAAATGTGGTAAACTATAAAGACACACTAAAGTGAATGAGGCAGGTCTTTAATCCTGATATGATTCTTTTCCACTGCAGTAAAAGGATCAAAATTCAACCCAAAAGGACCAGAAAAGGAATCTGCTGGAACAGAGTCTCTGCTGGCATCTTTAATGGGCTGCACACTACCCATGCCTTACAGATCCCTAGTAAAGAGGGCACGTGTGTAAAGGGCTGTGTCTGAAACACCACATTCTCAGTGGATTCTCAAGAACAAATGATTACAGATTTCTAAAACTAGAGCAGCTTCAGAGGTTCTCCTGCTTCGTGCAGGAGTGGCAGACTCCTTGGTAGCTTGGGGGACCTAGAAAGTTCTGTTATTTGTGCTGAACTATCTTTGCCTCTTTCAACCTTCTAGTCCTTTGCTGAATATAACTCAACCAGACTCAAGGATTATGACCTGTCATTTTTGGTGATCATGGGATTTCCAATGACATTGCAGAGCAGTTTGTAGTGAATGAATAAAGTGGAAAAAAAATTTTCAAAATTTAAATAGTTTATGACATATTTCCAAAGGCCATATATATTCATGAATATTTGAGATATATTCATTCAGTGAACAAATGATTTCAAGATGTCAAGGAATGCATTTTAAGTGGAAAAAGAAAATCAAGTGATTGATATACATCTCAGCATTGCGGTAATCTTTAAAATCTTAATCTAGAAAACTAAATCAGTCACATATTGCTCACTTTCACTAGATATTCCTAATAATGTCCATTTCATAAAGTATACATCTTCTGTCTCACAGACTGTCTTTTGCACTTGTGGGTGAGGCACCTCACCAAGCAGCTGGGAAACAGTGAAGTACTCAATGTATTTTTCTTTGATGGAGCTGATTCCGTAGTCAAGATTATATTAACTCACACAAATCTTAGATGCTAAAGAAGCTGCAGTAGCTGTTATTCTACTTCTTCTGAAGTATAAAAGAAAAGTGGAACTGAATTCAGCTGGGATGAGGTTTGATACTGTCAGATCTGCTTCTGCACTGGGATAAATTTGTGTTAGATTCAAGGAGTTAGCTAATAGTGGAATAACAAGATAATAAGAGGAATTGTGTTAAATAATATTCATTAAGAACTAGCATTTAGGAACTGAAAAAGATGAGAAAAGACTTTTGCCCTTAAGCCTACTGACATATAAAATTATGAAAATTATTTCATTCATATCCAGCATTGGTACATTCATCATTCAAAAATACCAAAAGTTCTAAGGTAAGAAAATTAGTGTGACACAGATAGAAAAAAATAGGTGAAATCTTTAATTTGAATTGTAACAGAAGATTTTCAAGGACATTACAATGTTTCCATTTTATAATAGCACAGTACTTACGCAATTTCTTTTCTAAGCTTTAGATATACTTATGGAAAAACAGATGAGAAACAAAGCAAATTTGTTTCTTTAATAAAGATAATTACTAAATTAATTCAAGTCTGGAAATATTCACAAATAAATCAAGAATATAATACTCCCAGAATTTGTTCATAAATGTTTAACTGCTTATGGGAGAAGACTTGTTTTAATTATATCGGGTTGAAATAGTTTGAACTACAGCAAAGGATAAAACGGCAGCGTGTTTTGATGACTTTGTTTCCTTACCTTCAGCATATGCTGTCCCTGCAGTTTGATCCTAAACCAGTTCTAGTAACTTGGTGAAGGATAAAGATATATCCCCGCAACGACCTGGAGACAGTCTTGTACATGCTTACAGAGTTTTATATATTTAGCATATAAATAGTTGATAGTTAAAATGGCCAAATATGAAGCAGCTGACCAACAGAACTTCTTGCTGCAATGCAATATATTTTGTTTTGGAATGTGAGTTTTCATCTGTCTTTTCCCCTGGATAAAGAGCATCTGCTAAATCTGAAATTAGCCCATAGTCTCTACAGAAAAGAAAATAACAATTAAGCGTATATCAATAAGCTGGAAGAGGGTGTGTGTGTGTGGAAGTGAAATGGCACAGTCGGACTAGATTATAGGGCATGCAGACACTTAAGAGATGGAGTGTATATTAGGCCTTTAAGACAGCCAAAACGAGTTGCCATGGCCAAGCTGTGACATATAGTTATAGAAACAGAATAAATTTAGAAATAAAAGGAAGTTAGAACACCAGAGTAATATATTTGAAACAGGAGGGAGAGAGATGTAAAAAAGGTGGTAAAAAGGATTTGAGATTCACATTAATAAGCATGAATAGGTGAAAACAGTTTCAAATCTGGAAAGGGAGGTGATACTAACAGTGTAGCTGCAGATGGCCTTACATATGACAGTTCCTTTACAAGATCCATTTCCACTGAATTGTCTTGACAGCCATCTATCACTGAATCAGAATTAGGTGACAGCATGGCTCACAAGGAATTGAATAAATTTTCAGAATGTATCTCATTCTTTCTCAAGCCACAAGGTTGATGCTGCTCTATATAAATTGTCCATTCATAACTGCTGATAACTTACATGCCCCTTAAACCTGTAACAATTATGGATCTCTCTAGTGGACACTGTGTCTGTACTTTGATGATTTCAACACAGCTTGGTGTAATATTTCTGTGGAAAGCAGCAAAAGTTGTTGGGACATCTTAGGTGACAACCAGATGGAAGTGAGCCAACTAATGCGTAGCCTTTTGTGTCTTCTCACAGGCAGTGGCGAACACAGATTTGCTAATGAAAAACTTGCCACATTTCTCTGGTTGTCTGAACTTCCACATAGGTCTCACATAACTAAAAATAGTCATTTCTGCCATGAAATGAACAGGCCAACTGCTGGCCACCCTACATGCAATGACGATGCAATTCCACCACTGGATGGTGATATGAATCCACTGTGACAGGGTGTGCCTGATCTTAGAAAGGATTGTACCTGCAATTCAGCTTTATTCTCAGCCTGCTGTTGACTGACTGCCATGAGGCTGAGTACAGCAAAAAATGTAAGGCAGCCTGATAGTTCTGCTGTGAGCATCAAGACCCTGCTTCAGTGGTGACAGGTTTTCCCATTCCTCTGTTGAAAGCTTCTCGAAGTCTCTCTTGCTGAACCACAACCACATACATGAGCTTGACACCCATTTTGGGACAAAGTGGGTGATGGAGGGCACCTCTTCTCAAAGACTGGTACAGAAACAGGCATGTGAATGTCCTATATACAAGATGAGGTGTTTTCCCTGAGGGTGCCAAATGGGTATTTGTGACAGGGATCAGTGCCAAAACGTGCACTGTTCAGCATGCACTATGAATAGCTTTGGGATACTTTGCAGCTAAAGCAATATAAATAAAATACAATGGAGCACTTCAGCCTGAGTGGCTTCCACTGAAGCATTCCTTGATCTTTCAGGAGCTGCATGTCTCATTTCTTTTTTTCCATGCTTCTTCAGTGTCCTGTTAATTAGTTCTTCAGCAGTTACCTCTATATTTTCCTCATATTTTCCTACCTTCAGTCCTTCTTTTACATCCTTCAAACTCTTCCATTCCTAAAGTCTGGTTCCTCCTTCCCATATTCCTTTAGCTGAGACATTCAGCTTCCTGATGAATCCTTTCATCTTTGTTGTTCAGCTAGACCCGTTTCACACAGGTACACTATACTCTATCCCTTTGCTCTCCAACAGTGGTTAAGGAATCATCACCATTCCTGAAAACAACAGAAACTCAAAAGTGTCTTTCCCAGCACTACATTTATTTTTACTCCAGCAGTTAGCAGAGGAGATGGTGACCCACTTGCTCAGAGAAGTCTGCATGCAGTTTTGATTTCAAATGGCTTACAAGAACACTTCATGAGATCAAAGACGTTAATCTGAAATTAATAAGACCTCACTAAATATGCAGGTATCAGAAAGATTGAATAAACCTGGTTTGTAAAATCAAGATTTGTAAAAGTAGTTATTTCTATGTCTGTGAGTTTCTAAACCAGATGCTGTATTTCCACTGCTTAGCCCATTGCATACACATTCACACCTGTAAATGGAGCAGCCAAAATAATATTAAACAACATTTTTCCACATCAATTTTGCAACCATGTAAATGGTTACACAGTGGCATTAAAATGTTTGCATATGGACATTTACATTTTATACAAAGATGTGTTTGCTTACCAACTGATAAAAAACTGCTAAAGGCAAAACATTAGCATAAAGAAAGTGCTTTCATACTATATACTGGAGAGACAACAGAATGCAGCATTTCCACAATGTCTAAACAAAGTATGTTCTCAGGATACTGGTGTAACCTGTGAGATTAGCAGAATTTTAAGGCATGTCAAACTTATTCCAAGATTGTTAGCAGAGTTAATAGAAACCGGGAAAACTCTATATTAATGAGTAAGGATCAATAATTAAGATGAAACCAGCACTTTATTGATCATAGTCCACTCTCTTCTATTAAACAATAAAGCTAATCAATTTCATAAGATTAATAAGTGAGAGAGTGCTGAAGACAAACCATCCTGTTGGAGATTTTGACTTTAGTACCACATCTGCTCAAAGGTCACACTGCTCTCAACCTGCACACAGTCTGTGTGCAGTGCTGTGCGTTATGAAAATCTATTTCAAAACCTCTGTGATGATCAATATAAAAATACCTTGCTCAATATTTCAGATCCAGTAATTAAAACACTTTTATACCCTTCTTTAAGCAAGGATATTACCTTCCTCTTAGGAAGGCACTTGGGTTCCTTAACAGACTTTATCCAGTATATCTATCACTAAGAATTATCCTCATGATGATGTTCTTAACTACATACATTCATTATTTAATAAAGTAGCTATTTTCATGATGGAAATGGTCTGGACATGACAAATAAATTATTCAGAATCGTAAGTATATTGTCATTGACACCAGGTGTGAGTTAAAATTTTTAAATTAGTCTGCTAGCACTTTTGACAGATCATGCATACGTTTTGTAAACTTTTTGCTTGCTTTGCTATTTTTACCAATTCGTTAGTTTCTGTTACTAGGATGCATTGTAGAATTGAAGAAGCATTTAACAGCAGCTGTAATATTTAGCTGATTCCTTAATTACATTCAATTATTTTGAAAGAAAAAGAATTACTTTTATAATTCAAGAGTTGTGATCCTAAATTAGAAGCTAGGAAATGTTCAAAAGGTGACAGCAGAAAAAAATGATAAGTTTAATTGAAATTTTTCCCTAAATCATTTTGCACATAGAGGTTATCCTTTATGTTGCATTTTATGTATCTACTTACTTTTTCAACTGAAAAAAATCACTTTCGTATTTACTTAGAGTAGTAAGATTAAGACTAAAACCAGTAAAGGACAAAGAGGAGACTTGGCCTTGTTGACCTACTCCTACCACAGTGGAACATAATCAAAGATGAGATTTACAGCAGAGCCGCTGGATCAGTTGTACTAGTCTTTCTGTTGTTCTTGCTGGTCTACTACTATGTCAATATTGTCTTTGTGTACTGCATCTGAGAGAAAACTGGGGCAGGCTGTCTCATTTCCTAACACTCTCTGGTGTAAACCGGCTGCCTGAAAACTTTATATAAAGTAGACTTGAGACTATTCTGTGTCTCAGGTGACTTGCCTTTGACCCTGAGGCATAATTACTATGTCTTGAAGTTTCTTAGAACTAAGTGCCAGCAATAACAGTAAGGCAGTATTGAGGTGTGCCAGAGAAATGCTTTTAGGGTGACATCCCAGATATGTATAGAGAAGTGTGGGGCACACTATGAAGGGTTATGAGGGTGCTGGAGAGGTGCAAGATTATCTGGGATTTTGGAGGACTGTCCCTCTTGGAAGTAGCAAAAATTGACGTTAGCAATTAGTAGACAGCTCTCCTGTCCACTGTGCCACTGTTTCCAGAGGTCCCAATGGAGATTGTGAGTGAACTGACATTCATGCAGTGTGGATAAGGAAACTGCAGCCTTGACCAAAACTAGGAATAAGTCCTATTGACAGTATTGACACCGCCACAGATGGAACTGTGAATTTCCGAAAGAGGCAAAAAAAAGGGGAGAGGAATCAGGAAGCAGTGGAAAAATACTTAGGCAGCCAATAAAGTCACTGAGGAAAAGGGAAAGAAACTTTTCTAATTGTTTAACTGTCTTTCCACTCACCTAGGTCATTGCCCATCTTCTGCCTGTATTATTAAGAAACATGTGCCCATGACTGTTGAAAAACGGCCAGCTATATGACATAGAGATTCCTATGTAACACATTTATCATTCTGCTACTGTGACAGCTGTAGGAGTGTCTGTTCATTAGTATTTAAATCAGTTCATAAATATTTCACTCTAAAATCCGGTTTAAATAAGCCTTACATCTGGTCACTGTAATGCTGTGGTTTAACATCTGTTGTAAGCCTTAATTCTAGCTTGATATAATGCTATTGTATAGTCATACAATTTCATAAGGGCACTTATACAATAAAACAGAGATTTAATGGAGCACTTTATCTTTTTGCAATTTTTAGTTTCAGCTGACCATAGCAAGTGAAGCTAAAGGTTGTATAATATAGCACATCTCCCTCTGGCAGAATGACTCCTTTGCATAGAAAAGTTCTCCATTTTAAGAAAAGGATGTGATTTTTTGAAAAGGCTTAGCTAAGATTTTCCCTAAGAAATGGGAATGTATACAATGCATTCCTCTCATTTTCTTCCAGTTTCCCTCTTCTACTTAATTTTTAATGTTTTAAGTTATGACTGTGGAGGTGTTGGAATGATGTAAGAGTAATTCCATTTTCAAAGCACAGTGAAGCTTAAGGAGACGCAGATACAAGTAAAAAAGGCTATTTTAGGTCAGTACAGAAATTCAGAACTTGAATATAAAAGTACAGAGTTTCCCTTATATTTCCACATTGTTCTGTGTTCACCACTAGAACGTATTCCACTCAAATACCCCAATCTCCATAATTTTCTCATTGTGTATGGGTTTTGCGAAAAAAAATTAATGGGAGGACTCTGAATTTGTCAAATGAAGATTAGGAAAAAAGAATAGCAGAAATGGCACCATTTTTCATTAGCGCTCATATATATATGTATGCAACTAGATCCTACAAAAGAGCATAGTAGGAAAAAAACAGCGGTATAGAAAGCTCAGTAGCCATCTCACTTTACAGAGAGTAAACATGTCTGCAGAATGCTGTCAGGTGTTAGTCTTTTAGCTCTGTCCATTATCACCTATTACAGCATCCCCAGTCCAGTGATTTTTGCTAGGCAACTCAGACCTGTTTGTATAACATGGGGTACAAAGCATTACACTAATGTAAATTTAGTGTGATAATACTAATACTGCATAATATTTGTATAATAATAATAATAATACTCTGTATTTAATTAACAACTTTCATGTAAGAATCTTAGGTCATTTTAAAACATTAATTCAGTAGACTCCATGACACTTTTGTGAACAGAGCACAGAAAAGGGCAACCTGTCCACCAGCGTATACACTTTATTTTCTTCAACATCATCCATCCAAAACTTAAGTGTCTAATATAAGCTCAGAGCCTAGGATCCTTCTGTAATTGAGACACGGAAAGAAACATTTTCAGGAGTGGGTTATACCATCTATCTATGTTAGGCACTTATTCTATGGTGGGTCTTCCTTCACCACCTATAGCTGCAGCTAGATGGGTATCTTTAAGGTGGACAAAGTTAAGTGATATGAATCTCATCTTCAGTAGCTATATGGCAAACTTATAAGATTTTTATTTCCAATCTTTTTTTCTCCAACTACTAAAGAAAATAATTAGCTAAACATGTTGCTCGCCTAGGCTTTTCACTGTCAACCTCTACTGTACTATTACCCTAATTATAGAAAAGTAATGCTAGAAGTCAGCACCAGGTATTTATAAGTGGCTTCTAAAATGGTTGGGGCAGATTTCCAATTGCTTGGAGTAATCCTCTGGGAAAATATTTTGAAATGAGTCAATGCTATTATAGGCTAGATTTTTATGGTTTGATTTTTCAAAATTGCTAGATATCCAATCTGCTGAAGTCTTCTGAAAACAGACTGCTTATTCTGATACTAAAAATGGGAGATGAATTCCAGGGAAATTCTGGCTGAGAATATTAATGCTGAGTTCTTTTTAAAATACTAGAGATTGAGAATAATAAAAGGGATAATGTAGCTGAAAATATGCAGAGCCCTGAACAACCAGTGTTTCCTATTTGTAAAACCACCCTTGTTGAAATATGAAGCCCCTTGTGATTTTTCTTACTTTCAAATAAACTCAACATGCCAAAGTTATCAATGTCCTTTCCAGTGTAATTCTCTTTTGCTTGGATACTAACATAGTTTTGGTGCATTAACTTTACAGCTGAATGGCTGGAATTTGGTGGTTTAATTGCCACTTGCTCCATGGTTTAGTAGATAAACTTAGCAGCTGTTGCTTTGTGTTGGACGTGTTTTGGAGAATCTGTGGATACTTCAGCCCTTATTTGAAAGCCAAAGTATTTTGACCCAGCTGCAGTATGAAAACGAGCTGGCAAAACTTCTCTTCAAGCAAATATATCCAATTCATTCAAACTCTGCTTACAATAGGTTTGAGAGGAGACCCTGAAACAGCAGAAACATGACAAATAACAGGCCAAGACCAAATAAACTATGAGTAGTAGTGGTTTTCTTAATATTGCTGAAGAAGACTTTGGCTATTATAATCTCTCTACTGGAGCTATTCCCTTGAGAGTGAATTCTGATATTGAACCTGTCTTGCCAGATATCAGGTAGATACTTTTCATTTAAAGGAATTTTTTAAAAGTGAAAATAAAAGCACTATGCTAACACAGTAGCTCCAGAAACCATGAAAGAAAGCATGCCATTTGTCCATTTAGAGAAATGTACCTGTTCTTTGCTTAGATGCAGACTTAGAGGTATATAAGAATGACCTAGTACACAGAGTGATAAACACTACATAAGTATTCTTCTGCATAGAATCATTTAGGCTGGAAAAGACCACTAAGATCATCGAGTCCGATTGTAAACTGAACACTGCCAAGTCCACCACTAAACCATGTCCCTAAGCACCACGTCTACATGTCTTTTAAATACCTCCAGGGATGGGGACTCCACCACTTCCCTGGGCAGCCTGTTCCAATGTTTCACCACTCTTTCAGTAAAGAAATTTTTCCTCATGTCCAATCTAAACCTCCCCTGGTGCAACTTGAGGCCATTTCCTCTCATCCTATTGCTAGTTACTTGGGAGAAGAGACCGACACCCACCCTGCTACAACCTCCTTTCAGGTAGTTGTAGAGAGCGATGAGGTCTCCCCTCAGCCTCCTTTTCTCCAGGCTGAACAGTCCCAGTTCCCTCAGCCGCTCCTCATCAGACTTGTTCTCCAGACCCCTCACCAGCCTCGTTGCCCTTCTCTGGACACGCTCCAGCACCTCAACGTCCTTCTTGTAGTGAGGGGCCCAAAACTGAACACAGTATTCGAGGTGTGGCCTCACCAGCATAGAGAACATTCATCATCTCTTCTGAAAATTACAGATATAGACAAGTTTCATGAGCTGTGTAGTACTTCTAAATGCATTGCATGAGAAGCTCTTGGCTTTCAGAATATACTTCAGTTCTACAGTCAGTATTAAACACCTGTGGGTCCTGAAATACGTTACAAAACTGAAAGCATTTTTTGCATAGATGCAGAATCTTATAAGGGCTGTATAGATTTAAAAAGTTAATTTAGTGTATTATTTGCACTACTGAGGTCAATGAGTGTTGCATTACTGACTCAGCAAGGATTCACCATCTGCTTCTTGAGCTGTTCCAGTGAAACATAATTAGAAGAATCTTACCATTACTTGGGATTCCTGACAGATTACCTTGTGCCCTGAAGTACAGCCTTTACAAGGATAAAAACTGAATGCCAGATTTACAAAATTTTAATGGGGTTTCTGCTGAGTTATGGAACCATAACCTGAGATGTACATAGGTACATTAAGAGTTGGGTAATAAGCAGTTTGATCTCCTATAAACATAATTTAGTAAGAGTAGAGTACTTCAGAATAAGAGCTGACCACACACATGATACCTCTTTTGAGTACAACTAACTGGAGATGACGGGAAGGAGTCATAAAAGGAGCATTTAAGCCTTGTGTAAATTCCTACCTCTCTGAATGAGTTTGAGACTAGCTCTTGAAGGTACAGAGGGATGAAAAAGGTATATAAAAAGGTACCAGCTGGTGAGCTCTTTGACCAGTCTCTACTGCTTGGCACAGATTAACCTTTAAGCTTGTCTCTCATACTCTTAATAATTTAATTTTGCCTATACTTCTGAACAAATGAGGCCCAGATGGTAAAACTACAGTTTCAAATAGTGCTGTGGCCTATCTCCAAAGTTCATAATAAAGTAGGAAACACACTAGAGTGCAGGTGAGTAAAATATACACTTAAAATCAAAGATCTGATAGGAGATCTGAAGCCTTTCAAACCTTTATTATGTGCTGTAACATGAAGTTCCAGCATGAGTTTCAATATTGTTCCTGGGAATAAATGTATAAAAAGATCAATACAAACTTGAAGCGGATTCAAATTTACAGCACAGAACTATTTAAGAACAGACTGCAGAGGATTTACATGAAGATGATGGATGTCAGAATAAAAAAGAATATCTAGTTTATTGCTTGAAAACTTGGGTTAAAAAAAGTCTCTGCATGAAACCATAGTGACAAACCAAACGTTTTATTGTTTTAGAAAGGCATAAATTCCAAAATTTGAGGTTCAAGACCTTACAGATGGCATTTGTTACAGCCCTGCTGCCAAATGTGTAATACAAGTCCCCAAGTTCAAGTGAGAGTTGTACGGAAATAATGTTGATTTTTTTTCTTTCTGAGGGACAGATTACAGTAGCAATATTTCTTGTATAAAAAATTGAGAGAAAGTATGTCCCAGCAACACAATTCTGAATAGAAGGAAAGAATCAAGAGAGAAAAATAGAAAATAGTAAAAGAAAAAACAAGCTCCTAATAAAAAGGATTTTTATGACCAGTTGCATGGCTTAACTTCATTCAGACTGTATCATTTACGCTAATACTGTTAAAAAATAGAGTGAAATATTATCTTTTCTACAGAACAAGAACACAGATAGAAATAGCATTTTGATCAAGAGATGTAATTCCACAAAATAATGCCTGTAACTTTCCTTTAAAGATTCCCAAGCATGTGATTCTAGTAAGATTTCTCTTGTTTACAGAATTGTCAAATGAGTTTCTGGGTTCTTATTTGCCAGGAGGTTGTTTAATGGCGAATTCTCACTACCCACAACTTACTAATCTTTCCTTGTAGTTGTACTACATGAAAATTGGTAATTTTTTTTTTAGTCAACATTTTTCTATTTCATCTGTTGCATTCATCACACAAAAAATATTATTCAGGTTTTGGACTTTATAGTATGAAGTAATTTATTTTGTCTGTTATGTGAAATGTCACATACGTGGCGTGAAAATCTGGCCTCACTGAGCTTAACAGAAGTAATTTCTATTGACCTTCAGAGGGGCAAGATTTTGTCCATAGTCATCAATAAAGATATCAGTATTTACTAACAGTTATAAGACATCTTTTTTTTTTAATTATTTTATTTAGAATGACAAATAACTGAAGTATCTTTGGTAACTGTGAAAATTGTTGGCAAATGCTGACATTTTATTAGTGACCCTACATTGATCATGTTAAAATACTACACACATTGATTCTTTACTTAACTGTTTTATCCTTCTCAGCAATATCTGGGACAAACTTCTGGTTATGTTTTCCGTTGGAACTTCAATTAAATTAGCGACAATGAATACTTATAACTGAAGCTGAATAGTTTTAAAGCCTGAAAAATCACATTATATTATACTTTTCATTTTTGATCTTAACAAAGTTTTTCTTGATTATCATAATTTTTCTGCTATGCAGTAACATTTTTCTATGGTCATTTTTGAAACTTATGAATGGTTTGAAAAATAGTAGATGACACGCATTGACCTGACAGTAGTTCAAGTACTTCAGTTATAAATATACATTAATATGTCATATTGCAATGACTAATTACATTGAAATGTGTTGATTAATTATCCCATAAGAATTCTACACTGTGGTATTCTCACAAGGTGACATCTGCAAGTGCAGGCCTGACAATTTGATGAGGAAAGTGGCTTGTAAGTGGGACCTTTAGCATCAAATAGCTGCCCTGAACAAATCTGTGTGAACATGTTTTGAGTTTTCTGTATCCTCCTGAGACTGAGACACTCTCATTGTGTCTCCTTAAACCTTGTTTTCTCACTCTTTTCAGTGGAGCACCTTGTAAATCCTTACAAACTTAGGAAATGTAATATCTATCCCCCCTAGCCCCCCAAAAAGCCCCACCCCACAACAAACAAAGAACTAGCAAATATTTCTGTTTCAGGAAAGAGAATAAGCATACAGTTAATCCTTGACACTGTTATGGTATTGTCATTGATGCGTTTACATCATTAAACTCAAGAACCTGATAAAGAATCTTCCTGTACAAGTGATTTAGAATATAAAAGATAGTTGTTGATCTAATCCTTACTACTGTGTTTACTACATCATAGGATATGTTCACAGTCATTGTACTGTCACTTTTAGATATTAATATTCAATGGAGCGCCTTTTAAAAAAAAATCTCAACTGTTATATCACTTTTGCAAAGACAGAACCAATGAATACATTTTTTTCCCCAAATAAGTATAAATTAATGGTGATGATAGTATTTAAAATAATATTCTAATGTATGTGTATATTATGCAAAACCTCTATTGATTAAATTAGGACTGTTATGTCTAAATATATATATAACTAAAAACTCTAATGGTTGTGTGCAATCACAACATAATATCAACACAACATCACAATATCAACACAATATGATAATATTTTAATCAACTGTATTAGAAGGAAAGTGATCAAGTTACTAAAAGCAAAAAAATAATTATATATTATATTTAGTAAACTTGAAATTTTTGCTTGTACCTGGTTAGTGGTATTATCAGCTTGAGGTGTCAGTGTTCATACCTTTTGTAGAGAAAAATTATTCTAAAATTAGTAACATTTGCTTGGTCATTTAGCGGATAAAAAGAATCATACTGGTACCAAACATCATAATATGTAACAACCCTATATGATTGAAAGCCAAATTAAAACAAGGGAGTTTCTGTAGCTTACCAAAGACATTTAGAATAAAACCATATCTTTAATATGAATTTAGGTGGGAAGTAAAAATTCAAGATCAGGAGAAAGTGAAGGAAGAAGGAAAGAAAAACACTGATCAGGGTTATAGATGTTCTGTCCTGGACATTGATGAAACAGTCATTACAGATAGAGATGGCATCCTGTGAAGAGATGAATTGCTGCTGCTGTTGCTACTTTGCTGAAGGTGCTTTGAAATGGAAATAATAACAGGCTTGAGTGTCCTGACCAAGCAAGGTTGTATGCAGAAATCAGAGCTGTACTTGGCAAATGATAAAAAAAATTGCAATCAAAGCTGGATGGCAGAAGTGCAACATGCATGTCCGCAGAAGAATTAGAATTAGGCAATATGGCAAGGATTTAGAAATGAAAATGTTCAAAGGCACAAATCAATCGTCTTTGTTAGAGAGAGTTCAAACCTAATCTTCACTAGCACAGGAGTGCACATAAAAGGTATCTACTGACATAATCGAATTTGGATTTACACCAGCATCTGTAGTGGCAACATCTGGGCCAACCTGTTTTATTTGAAGGATATGCTATTAGACTGGATGAAAACCTTTCTGATAGTCACAGAGAAGTGAATAGAGAAGTAGGAGGGGGAGCCGCTGACAAAATTCTCTAAGATAGTTTTATGAAACAATCATGGCATCTCTGGGGCTAGCATTTCTTGAGCAGCTTTGCTAAGTGTGCAGTGCCAGGGGTCTGAATCAGATGAGCCATCAATTGTATTGAGGTTCTGGAAATGGAGAAATCTCTAGTGGACCATGGGGCTTGCTTTGGAGTTGTGACATCCCAGAAAGCCCATCCCCAAGCTGTAGAGGAGGAAGCCTGGTTACCACATTAACTTTCTGGCCAGCTCATGAAAAGGCTGTCAAAACCAAGAAATTTGGGGTTCAATGAAGTGGTGTTTTTCAGTGAAACCCTGCCTACAATGCCAAAGCTCCATTTAAACCTAATAAATATTTATTAACCTCCTTCAGGCACCAAGTAGCTGAAACCACCGAAGGCTCTGGTTTGTAGCAAAACAGACCTGAAGTACAAGCAAGGCACATGTGGGGAAAATGATTTCACCAGTTCTTTTGGGGAAATCCTATGGAACTGCAAACCGTACAGTAGATCAAAACTGAAGAGAGGAGAGGGCACCAGCTATAACATGAGCAATCATTGGGAACATACTAGAAAAAAGGCAAAGAAGAGATTTAGGCCAGATGGAGATCGAGTTTTTTCCTAATAGGAAATGGAGCTGTGAGCAGAAGAAAATATTTTTTTTTTGCTTTTTGATTCCTCCTTTGAGGAAACTGCCATTTTTCAAATGTTTTCATCTACATGGCCCAAATGTTGGCTAACAATTTTGGTCAGAATACAGAATGGTACCATATGTTCATTCTGTGGCAATTTTGTTAAAATAGCTATCTTTTAACAGAAATATTAAAAAGAGTATTAAGTATAAATGCTGAAAAAACAGCTGTCACTTTGCTGTTATAATATGTTTATAGTAAGGTTATGATATTAGCAGGTTTGGAATGTTTCCTGTTTCAGTTAAAATCCCTTTTGTTTAAAAATAAGAAATCTACCAGGTCTCATTAGTTTCCTACAACCCTTGTTTGCAATTCATTTGAAAAAGCTATTGGTTTGGAATTTTTTTTATCCAAGTGCTAATACTGTGTCACTGACCAGTAGAAAGTGGCAGACACACTATTACACAGCAGTTTTCAGACTGAATTTAAGCCCTCTGGGAAACGCAGAATGAATCTCAAGAGAGTGAAAGAAAATCAGGCAATGCTTTTGCGTTCTCCCTCCCCACTTTTCTCTCTGTTTCCCCCATTTCCAATCTCTCTGAAATTTTCGGCTTCTTTGGCAGTCCGGAAGACATCTTCTTGAAGCCCGTGGGGAACAGAGACAAGGGGACCAAAGGCACAGGCTGCTGAGGGCTGTGTGCACACAAAATGTTGGGAAGAGGTCTACCGCCTCTTCACACCTTCCCTTACCCCTGCAAAGCAAGCTGGGCTGTGCAAAGGTGGCACATCAGGATCGCTGTTTAAACCGTATCTTTGAGATGGTGTGAAGAACCCAGTTGTCTAGGCTAGGGCAGGGCAGATGAGCAGGGCTGGGGCAGACTGGGGGATGGATGGGGGCATCTGGGGGAATGGGGACTCCTCTGAGCCAGCCCTGCCAAAACGGGGAGTAAGCATGGACAGGGAAGTAGTCCTTGCTGAAATCCAGAGTTCAGAGGTTTGTGTGGATGTGTGTGGCTGGATCCCTTCAGGATCTGGGAAAGGGTTTAACTGAATAGTTTTCTGTTTGTGTATGTGTGTGTGTGGGTTCCTTCTCTTTTTTTTTGATGAGGAGGGGAGAAGGTGAGGTCAATACATTATTATCTTCAAGGTTATGAGTCAGGGATGTAGAGATTTAAGGTATCTAAGGATTTCAGGGAGGCCAGAGAAAGGAAGAAGTGAGAGAGAGAGAAAAATACTGCTAAAAGAGGAGCTGTCAAAAAAGTTTGAGTCCTGGTGCTACAGTGCATTAGCAGAAAAAATATTTATTTATTTCTTACCAAAAGCAAATATCGATGATGTTTCTGATAAGTCAGTGAAGAAATAACCATTTGGCAGAGAAAAATGTCAACATATATAATGCTTCATAGATTTGTCTGAAGTGTATCTATGCAAAGTAGAGATAAATGCTAACATTTTGATGAGCTGTGACAGGTTTTAATATAAATAATTATTTTGTCATTTTTTTATACTTCAATTTTTTTTAATGTTTCTGCTTAAAGATAACTCTCTCTCAAGTATCTACAAACAGGTACCTAAAACTGTAGAAAGGAGAGTGTGGAGTAAAGCAGAAATAGATAACAGACCTCAGGTATTTGCAGGGATCTTTGCTCTCATTCTTTCACCTTGCAGCCAATTCCGTGTCTTCCCCAAATTTCTGTCCACTGTGTTTGTCTTCAAACTAAAAAACTTCTTTACCAGTCCAAAAATATGACCAAGTGCAACACAGACATTCCGTTCATTGTAGGTTTCTGAGATATACCACTAGTCCTCACAATTTATGACAAGCTGGTAATTTTGCAACATGCTTCTTAAAAAATGCAAGCTAACAATGTTTTTTACTAGATCAATGGACTCTGAATTATTGTTTATTGTACATTGTAATAGATGAAAATTTTGCTTAAAGTTTTGCTTTGATAACAAGAGTACTTAACTGCTGTATGACCTCCTTTACCACATACTTCTTTGACACCTTAATCACAAGAGAAAGAAGGAAGAATATTCTGGTCACCCTGGTTTGCTCGAGATGTATTTAGCACATATAAAGCTGTTTTCTGTATCTTTTTTTCTTGAATTACTCATTTGTGGAGCTTTTCACTCTTTTCCTCCAATGTACTCAACAGAAGTAACAGGTCTGCCATAACAGTAACTAAATCGCTCTCGTTTTAATTTTTGAAGCATGGAACACTGTGGAATTTAACATGTTAAATAACATTTTCAGATATTATTACCACTAAAGAACATATAACTTCAGGAAATGAAAAAAACCAAAACCTAAGCCAAGTTCCTCAAAAATCTCCTGGCTGTCACTGAACTACTTTCCATTCAGTCTTTGAATTGAGCCAGATGTCTAAGTGTCTAAGACAGACAACAGGGTGTTGTGCTTCATTCATATGGTGGTATTTTACGTTCCTGTGAGTGTATAAGCAAGCATGTCTGTGTGCAGTCAGCACCAAGCATATCCCAAAAATGGTACCATCAAACTATTTTAGCATTCATGATTGATTTTCCCTGGCTTTTCAACGTGAAAGCTTCTCTCCTTTTCTATAAGCAGGAAGGCAAAAATAATTCTGATTCAACACAATTTCAGTTGATACCACTCAAGACTATTTGAATGTGTATCTATCCCACTTCAGGTCAGAATGTGAGCCACCCATTTTTCTGTATGAGTAACCCAGAGAAAAATCAAACCTCATCACACCTGTCTACATAGGCAAATACGATTGGATCATTTTTTTCCATGCTGTTAAAGTGGAGACCTTAAAAAATTGCAAAGAAACTATATTTAACAAAGATCTTCTAAGATTCTTTGCTTCACAACTTTTGTTTTCTCAGTGCTCCAACCCAAGCAGGAAAGAGCAAGGTGATTCATCTAAGATTCCCATTTCTTTTTAGTGACTTTTTCTTCTTAATTGCAAAGAGGAAAAGTTGTTTTTTGGTGTACTAATTAACTGTGTGGAGGACTTCTAAAAAAAAAAAAAAGCTGCTTGTGTACCTCTTCATGTTTTGCACATAGATTGTACTACATGTTGTGGTTTCTTTTCTTTTTTATGTACATAGATATAGCTATTTATGATCATCAAAGAAGAAAAGGGCCAAACCATGGTAAGATGAATTCATCCTGAATGATTTCATCTATTCAGTGGAACACTCATTCTATCTGAAAGCTCTCAACTGTAGTAAAAACTGGTATTTTAGCTCTATATAAGAATTATCTCACCACACACTTTAATCCAGTAGATGAGTAAGACAACCTATTGTGAATGAATGGATGATACAATAATGAGAAAAAGTACTAAA
Organism: Aptenodytes patagonicus; assembly: GCF_965638725.1. NCBI lineage: Eukaryota > Metazoa > Chordata > Aves > Sphenisciformes > Spheniscidae > Aptenodytes > Aptenodytes patagonicus. The sequence continues at coordinate 39,897,228 of NC_134952.1, forward strand.
AAAAAAAATCCTTTAGAAAGATCAACATATTTTTTATGAAAAAGGACAGATTAGAGCAACTCCTGAAATGAATTCACTCTGGCATTACAAGAACAGTAGCAGCACCAAAGCTCTCCTGTGTGGAACTTCTCTTTGTAATCTCATCATTTTTTTCTACGGCAAGAAGATTTGAAAGAAACTTTAAAACCCATTGGGTCTTTCTAGAGGGACACTATTATTTCTATAGATGGTTAAATCAGAGGGGGATATTTTGGAAATAGTAAACCTGGTGTGAATTTCCCATTGGTTCCTATTTCTTTTTTCCACTGACAAGTAAAAGAGGAAAGTTAATGTGCAAATTTCTGCTGTACTTGAACCACTGTCTTTTGTAGATGGCACTTCCAAATTATGTGTGTATGAAAATTTTATTCTTGAGGTGCTATAGGTAGGGACAAAAAGGAAGTAGAGAGGAAAAAGAAGAACATAAGGTTTGAAGAAATGATGTAACATAATGGTAAAATTCAAAACAAACATAACATATTATGTTGGAAGATATGATTAAGGAGAAATTGCACATAGTTCTCTCCCCTTATCTTTCCATTGTACTGGTAAGAACAGACAGAGGGCACATCAAATGGGACACAACTGGATTCCACCACAGACATTCGTGATGCATGTGAGTTTTCATTGGAGGAATGCAAACAGCTTTACTGAAGTGAGTGTTGTTACTACTATTTGACATATAGAGAAGAATAGGAACGCGAGGTCAAGGTTCACAGAGGGTGCATTTAACGCAATTGTTATGTGTGAAATGACTTAAAGAAAGGGCAGCTCAGACTTGCTCCTTTGGGACAGGTATGGAGAATGATTTTAGGTTTTTACCTCTCTCAATATTATTTCAGCTTAAGATGCTCACCAACCTGTTCCTTACTCCCGTATTATGACACATTCTTGACTAATGGTCACCAACTAAAATGCATTTTGAAAATATTTTTTGCATCTCAAGTTCATTAATAAACATCACATAGTATTGCCTTGTAAATCTGATTGGCATCAGATAATCATACCACTTCCTCAATGACACAAAAATGAAATATTTTTTCCTTACACATTTTTACGATCCTTGTAACCACTGTGAATTAGAAAAGTAAATAAAGTATTTCAATAAAATGAGATTATTAATTAGTCTACAAATTATTTGGGCTGTTCTGTTGCCTGACATCTGCTAATATGGGAAGTTACTGAAAGCCTAAATTGTCTGCACTTATTCATTCCTGTGAAAATTCCTGAGGTAAACAAATCCCGTTGACCAATACCAGTTTGTGAACAGATTAATCAGTCTGCCCCTCAGGCGCTTTCTAGCCACACCTTCTATCACTTTCCCTCCATTTACATTTTTTCATACTTGCACAATAGACAGGTCTGTGCTTACATATTGTTGTGAGGTCAGTCAGTCCAGTCACAATACCTCCATCTTACACCTGAAGACAGGTTACGGTCTATAATTGGGAGAGTCTTTTATAGTGTACAAAGAACACCAGCACAGATGAAATTCCCCCTAAACTTCCCACATATGCCCCAAATCAGTGGAAGGGCACAAAAAGAACATTTATAGCACCTAGATATACTGTATTCAATTCTTTCTGCACAGGGCATGTAAACCTCTCATTTATTTATTGTTTGCAGGTCTGACCACATTCTTGTTAATCATTGTTCATGTTTGCAAGTTTGATAAAGTTCTCCAATGGTTGAACCTGGTTTTGAAGTCTGTGCAGCTGCAACAAAGGAGGAATGACCCATATTCAGAAAGATTGTTCTGTAAAAATGATGAAAGCTTTCTATGACTATGTCTAACCTGTGGGATACAGACATGCTTTCCAGTCCTGGGTCTGTGACTTCTTTCCTTATGTATCTTAGACTCACCTCCTGCCCTGCATCTTTTTCCACTTTTCTCACTAAGGAAAAATAGTTGTGCTCCTCATGGAAAGGAGGAAAAAATGTATTCCAGTCCTGTATCTGATCTGAATGATCAAAGGACCAGCATCATGGAGTGTCCTGCAAAACATTTTGTGCAAAACTCATAGGATCTAGTAATGTTGCTCCATTTTATCCTTAAATGTTTGGTATTGTGCTGATTTTGGCTCAGGTAGAGTTAATTTTCTTCATAGTAGCTGGTATGGGGCTATGTTTTGGATTTGTGCTGGAAACAGTGTTGATAATACAGGGGTGTTTTTGGTATTGCTGAGCAGTGCTTACACAGAGTCAAGGCCTTTTCTGCTTCTCACACCACCCCACCAGCGAGTAGGCTGGGGGTGCACAAGAAGTTGGGAGGGGACACAGCCGGGACAGCTGACCCCAACTGACCAAAGGGATATTCCATACCATGTGACGTCATGCTCAGCATATAAAGCTGGGGGAAGAAAGAGGAAGGCGGGGACGTTTGGAGTGATGGCATTTGTCTTCCCAAGTAACCGTTACGCGAGATGGAGCCCTGCTTTCCTGGAGATGGCTGAACACCTGCCTGCCGATGGGAAGTAGTGAATGAATTCCTTGTTTTGCTTTGCTAGCATGCGCAGCTTTTGCTTTACCTATTAAACTGTCTTCATCTCAACCCATGAGTTTTTTCACTTTTACTCTCCTGATTCTTTCCCCCATCCCACTGTGGGGGAGTGAGCGAGTGGCTGTGTGGTGCTTAGTTGCCAGCTGGGGTTAAACCACGCAGGTATAGAAGTTCACAATGAAATTGACACTTGATTGATCTCTGTACATCTGTGTACATCCATGTACATCCTCATGTACATCAGCACTGATTGATAATCATGTGAGTCACATCGTTGTCATAGCAACCTTATATGAAAGAAAAACTTTTTTCATTAGTTATTTCACACCCTGGTAGGAAAAAAACAGCTTTTATATCACTTGCCTTTTTGTATGTGTTATTTTTCTGCAAGCTTTTCAGCAACAGACCAAGGGCTGGAGGTGAGCTTATAGACATCAATGTTCTTAACATAATCTGGAAACTCAAATCAATGAAAATCAGCTGTAAGTTCAGATGCATTTGAGATATTGAGGTAAATAACATCACAAGTATATCACCAGTTGTCTCTTTCAGTTAATCTGGAACATCAAACTATAAAAGCCTGGGGTAGTCAGTTCCCAAAGTGATAGCAACCACCGCTGCACCGGAGAAAACCCTTCAATTTTCTCACTACTTGGTTTTCAATTACAGAACTTCTGCCACCATTCTGCCTCAATACAGGGCAACAAATTGCAGCATGCATCATGTAATCCAAATCAATTATATCTGCTTCCACACTGATTGTTTTCTTTTTTTTCAGAGCAGTGAACTTTATTCTTTAACCTTCCAGGTGTCTCTAAATCGCACATGGGGTCTCAGAGCTGTCCCACTACAGTAACACTTGAGTCACTGTTGTGATGAACTGCTCTGGCACTTGTGTGGCCATTTTGCATTGCTATAAACTGAGCTATGTACTGCTCCCAACAGCTATACAAAAGAACAATATTGCAATAATTTCTTCTCTGATTTGGAAGATGAGTTTTTGTATAGCACACAGAAATCTAAAATAGGCATCAGAGATCATGGAGTAAGAGATCAGTCCCAAGAAACACATGATCAACCAGTGAACAAGCTCTGATAATTTTTATCCAAATTGTACAGAGGGAGGAAAGTGGATATATAACCTGTTTATAGGCAAGGCATGAAGTTGTTGGTATGAAAATGGAGATATAATGGTCAGTAATAATTTGATAGACTACAAAAGCTTCTTCTTTGCATGGGAAAGGGTAAGTAAATAAAACTCGCCAAAGGAGTCATAGTTTTAGTTCCTCTTAGAAGATGATGATTTAACATACATATTTTACTCACGTTGGTTAGTCAATAACAATCTCTGAAGGGTCCAAACACAGTATTGGCATTTATTTACTGGTATCAGTCATGTGCTTCATCTATCAAGTGAATTGTTATTCCTGTGGGATAAAAGATTGAAATTGTATCAGAAATGGTTTGGAAAATTTCTTTCCTACAGTACTCTGTCAATTTTATTTCCGATCTTGGATGAGGAAAGTAAAAGCAACCTTGTATGAAAATTAAAAACAACAAGAAAAAAAAATCTTTTTTTTCTTTTTTTTTCTTAAACCCCATTAATGCCTATTTTATTAGAAAGATGTAGTCTATCACATAGTAAAATGTAGACCAAGTATGAGGATTTTATTACCTATAGGTAGATATATATTCTTTTATACACACACACACATATTTAGATTGGCATTGAGTGAAATATTAAGTTGTGAGAATTAATAAGCATTAGTTGTATTGACATGTGTGCCACTGTGGCTCTTCTCAGACAAAAAAACTCTGCCACAATTTGCTCAAAGCCAGGAATAAAAGTCCAAATATTCTTCTTTACAAATGTTGTGGTTTACATCTTATAAATGAAGGCTAGCAGTTAAAAATACCTTTGATTATTCAGCTGCTGTAAATGGATATTCACATGGATTTTAGGAGTCTCTTATTTTGAATACTCATGCTGTGCAAGACTGAAAATTATATGTGGATATGTAAAGATGAAATGGGCTTTGAAAATGCAACATTTGTTTGTTTATTTTAGTTACATATAAAATTGGGAATACAATGTACATCTAAAGACATAGTCTGGAAAGGTGATTACATCCTAGAGCAGACAAAGTTGCTATTTATGTTAATAAAAAGTTTCTCAGCATGATCAATTAGCAAATTACTATTGTCATATCATGACTGGTGTATTATATCTGTACAGTGCCAAACTGTCCAAATCTTGGAACTTGTGTTTTATAGCAACCCTAGATGACACTGACGGATGTAAATGCTTTTATAAATGATGTTAAACAGCAGCACTACGATGTGCTCTTGAAGCTCCTTTAATAAACATAGTCCCTTACAGCATTGATATAACATCTCTGCTGAATCTTAACCATAATGAAAGTAAAAATGACAGTGTGCCAAAATAATATGTCACTGCCAACTTAAACCTCACAGTAACAACTGGAAACACTAGAATTTTTTAAAACATAGCTCTACAGTTTCTTTTGCTTTCATTCCGCAGTCCCCTCATAATTTCTGTCTGGCAGGTAGGGATGTTTCTTTCTTAGCCCAATGTCCTGGTTTCGGCAGGGATAGAGTTAATTTCCCTCTTAGTAGCTGGTACAGTGCTGTGTTTTGGATTTGGGATGAGAACAATGTTGATAACACACCGATGTTTTGGTTGTTGCTAGGTAATGCTTACACTAGTCAAGGACTTTTCAGCTTCCCATGCTCTGCCGACTGAGAAGGCTGGAGGTGCACAAGAGGCTGGGAGGGGGCACAGCCAGGACAGCTGACCCCAACTGGCCAAAGGGACATATAATAATAATAATAAATATAATACAAAGCAAGTGATGCACAATGCTGTTGCTTACCACCCACCGACCAATGCCCAGCCAGTTCCCGAGCAGCGGCCCCCCCAGCCAGTTTTCCCCAGTTTATGTATGAGCACGATGTCACATGGTATAGAATGTCCCTTTGGCCAGTTGGGGTCAGCTGTCCTGGCTGTGCCCCCCCCAGCTTCTTGTGCACCTCCAGCCTTCTCAGTCGGTAGAGCATGGGAAGCTGAAAAGTCCTTGACTAGTGTAAGCACTATCTAGCAACAACTAAAAAACATCGGCGTGTTATCAACATTGTTCTCACCCTAAATCCAAAACACAGCACTGTACCAGCTACTAGGAAGGAAGTAAACTCTATCCCTGCCAAAACCAGGACAGGGGAGGAGTAAGCGAGTGGCTGTGTGGTGCTCAGTTGCCGACTGAGGTTAAACCATGACACCCAGACATCATTTTCTGTTTTATGCCTTGTGTATGAAATGACTCCTTCTATACAAAATTAAATCTCTTCCTTCCTTCCTTCCTTCCTTCCTTCCTTCCTTCCTTCCTTCCTTCCTTCCTTCCTTCCTTCCTTCTTCCAGTCCTTTCCTCCCTCCTCCCTCCCTTCCATCTTTTAGTTTTTGCAAGCAAACTAATAATCCATGTCCTTAGAGCTTATAGCTATTCTCCTTCACGTTTCGTATGAGTTCTTTTCAAAGATTTTCAGTACTGTTGGAGTGCTTTACAATAGCTGTTTAGAAGACAGCTCCTATTGTCTTTTAGAATGTGTATCCTTAAATCATGTAAACCTTAGGCTTTTCAGGTCAGTTTGCAAAGGTACAAATATGTCTCATCCTATGAAAGGCTGAGTCAGAGAACACACAGAAATAAAAAAGGCTAGTGGTGTGAGCTGGTAGTGATCTTAAAGTTTCTAGTAATTAATTTGTAATACAGTATTTTTTCATTTCAAGTCCAGTTGATTTATTTGAATTTGTTGGTTTTTTTTTTTTCTTTTACATCAGCTGTGCCACTGGGCTTAGTCCACGTGGAATTCCAACATCATCCACCAATAGGAGGGGGAAGTAGCACCTCAGCTGAGAAATCAAAGGATGTCTTTCCATTATGAAAGCTGAAAAACTCAAGATAGTAGACATAAAAAAGTAAATTAGAAGAAAACAATAAAGCTTGGAAATGCTGGGTTAATGCTGGCATTTTGTCATCAGCTCATGGCAAAGATTAAAATGAAATATTGTAACTATAAGGAAAGGATGATATTTCTATGGCTAAAGCACAGTGCTGTTTATGCATAGATCCGGAATACATTTCTAGTCTAAGCTTGCCCTTCTGTTCCATCCTCAGTTTAGACAATGGAAATCTGGATGCTGGTACCTTAACTCATGCCATATTGTACCTTTCTATATCACTTTGCTTTTTATGCTCCTTTCTGATGGTCTGAACTATACCAATGCAGTATTTCCTAGACTGAGATTCCTACTCAAAGTCCTGCATCATAACTAAGGGTTTACACTACTCAGACTCACACTGCATAAATCAGTTTAAGGTTCAACAGATACATTCTAGAAAGGAGGACAAGTTAGGGATAAGAAAGTTTATTGAGGGTACCAAATTATTCAGGATAATTAAAACTAAAATTAATTACAAAGAGTTGCAGAATAACCTCATAATTATAAGCAGAAAATGGCAGATATAAACAAATGCACTTGGATCAAGACAAGATATTGTCAATCAAAGCTCTGATAGCTTGTGTCCTTTTGGATGTTTGAAGACAGACATTGAAAGATGAAACTATCAAATCATCTGTTTTGTTCTTGGGGAGTTTTTTGTTCTGTTTTTTTTCTTTTCATCTGGTCTGCAGATCTTCTGAGGTCTTCTTTTAAAGAAGAAGAAAGAAAATCTTGTATTTAACATTCTTCTTTTGGGCAAAAATTTAAGAAAAATGTGAAAGAAAACTCTGTAGTATGTTAGGTAACGATATATTTTAAAATAAAGTTACTTTGCTTATAATAATATATTTTATGATAATACTAAGGCTTTTTAGATATACCTCTGTAGTTTTAAAACACCAATTCAATAAAATTCACTGGATCTACTGGTCGACACATACAATTGCGTACAAGTCCAAAAGACTTGCAGTTTAAGATAATGCAGAAAAAGATCTGCAGACCCACAAACCATGTTCACAATTAATTTTGCTGCCCTCAATATTTTACTGCTCTAGCTGGCAACCTATTCTGCTTTTATGGCAGAGTCAGCCCTGTTTGCATACTTACGACCTGTCTATTATTAGTCTAGTTCCTTAAGGAAAAAAAGTTACTTGTTTGAAATTAATCTCTAAACCAGCTGACCAAAAGCTGCAATATCTGCATTCTTGCAAATCTGATACACAAAGGCACATTAATTCTACTTTTTTTACCAGCTGGTCACATTCTGTTTGCACTTCTTTTCTTTTTTATAAGTGCACATCCTAGTGTTATTCTTTGCTTAGCTTTCCTATTTATTGTACAGGTTTATAAATATGTTCTTAGAGAGGCTAGGGAAAATGCATTTCAAAAGAATGGGCATTTTTTCCTTTTGTTCTTCAGCAACTCTTTTTAATAAATCACTTTCTTTATACATAGACAATGAAAAGCTTTAATCCCTCAGAAAACTGCTCCTCTGACTTCTCTGCTTCTGACACTCATTATTGTATGCTGCAACTCTTCTGTTTCATTAGTGATAACCAAGAGGCAATAAATTTTTTTCCATTCTTATCCATGAGCACGAAACTCTCTCTGATAAGATACTTTAAATACATCCTTTAGTCTGGTCTGTGTCTCCTGTAAATAATACACCAAGTAACCAAAAAATGTTCAGGTGAATCATAATTTATATCTACTACAAAAATATTGTTTGTGTAAAATATATGTATGTTTTAATATTTCCCTCCATTCTCACTCTTATTGTATATTGTCTTATGCTTTGGATATGCAATTGATTTTGAGTGGATTAGTTCATGAATCCACCTAGAGCCCCACTGAAGTGGGGAAGAAATTTTAATAAATAAGGCTGTTGTCATACACAGTATCTTAAATTTTTATAGGTAGACTTCAGAGTGAGATTTCTCATTTGTAATAAAGACCATCAGGATAATGACTTTTTGAAGGAGGAACAAGCTTAATATCACATTTCTGGCTTGTGCAACAATACACTTTGAGGATAAGATTAAAAAAAATATTTAAAGGTAGGCAGTGACATCATCTGTAACAAACTAGAGAAAACCTACTGGTAACAGATTCCTCTGAAGTATTGAACATAAAAGTAAAATATTAAAAAGGGAGCCATAAATGATATATATGGCCCTTGTCCAAAAAGCAGCAATCTTCTGAGATTTCTGTATTTCAGAGTAGAGACAATATTTCCAAACAACCTCTGAGGTCCCAGGTCCAAGTCCATGGACTGAACAGGAATTTTCCTGGCTGAACAGGAAGTTTCATAGTATCCAGCCAGGCCCTTGCCTTGAGCATTTAGAAACCAAGACGTTAGGTCACCCTCAGAATGAACTAGTAAGTAAATTTAATATCAGCCAGTTTCAGCTTCTGTAAATTAGAATAGGCACATTAATACTAGCTGTGGATCCAGGCCAGCTGTCGCCAGGCTTCTTCTATGTAGTTTAATTTGCAAGAGTCTTGTTTTTTTTTAAATTTGTCTTTGTCTTTAACATTGAGTCAGCAGTACTACCACTTGGTCAACAAAACTACTAGTGCTTCCACGGATATATCTATTAGCCCATTCTTTACTGCCTTTGACTCTGTTAAATATACACAGCTAGGAAAAAACTATTTAAGGAAGGTTTTCTGTTCAGATTCTATGTTAAATTCCTTCCTGCCGTTGTTTGGCCAAAGACATGAGACTGTCTTTGTGGTGAAGGCTTTGTCTTCATTCAGTTTACTGATTTATTTCAGTTATTCTGTGTGACACATAGAGGTTATGTTTTCAGATAGAATAAGGTTTAATCTGATCTCTAATAACATGAGAGAATCTAGTATTCCTTTTTTCTCACAGATTTGTGTTATATGTACAGTTTTTATGGATGCTTTAGATTTATTCTGTAAAGACGAGATTCAATTGTTTCTTGTCACTGTGATATTTCCATTGACTCTCCCTCTCAGTGATACTCAAAAGCCATTAATACCTTTAGTAAAAAATGTTCCTCTGCTGTGTGAGCTGTTAACTAAACATTCCTTAAAAAAACAAACAAAAAAAACACAGTGAAAATAAATATCTTCAGTGCAACTAATTATCACTAAAAAAAGAAACAGTTATTTTCTGCATCTTTGCACTTGTTTTTCCTAACATTTGTTCATCAGACAGTAAGAGAATAGTAGGAAAAGAAAGAGTGAATGACAGCTTCCAAGATTTTTATTGACACCAAGATAATTGTTGCAAATGGAACTTTAGAGTGTATTTTAGTTTCTTATGAGCTGTAATGGTTCCCTGATTTTTTTTCAAGAATAAAAAAAAGCCCATTTCTGTCGCTGCCACATTTTTGTATTTGAGAATCTGGCACCTTAACACTCCTGTAACTAAATTCTACCTCTGCCCAGATTTCTGTCGCTGCCTCAACATCTAGGTTTACTGTGATGGGAGTAGAGATGTGGGCAGTTACTCTTACCAGAAAAGAAAGCAATAAATCTTATTTTGGGTCATATTGTTAAAATGAGTATGTGATGTTGTTATTTCCCAAACAATAATACAGTGAAGTCACTTTGTCCACTTTTTAATGACAATAGCATTCTCTTACCAATATTTATCCCTAACTATCAAATTATATGACTGAGTTATCTGAGATAAATGTAGGATTCAGGTGTATGAAACCTATGAAATTTAAAGAAATTACCCTATTTCTTGCTCTTTCAGAATGGAAAGGGAAACAGGCTGCTTCTACTTGCTTTGAAAATCTTCAAAGACTTAGCTTGGCCTTAAGTGTCTATATTTTTACAACTTATATTTGATATCCATCTTGTGCTATGCTTGCACATGCAAATGATTTGTCTGAGAAAGGACTCATAACAATTGTCACTGTCCAATAAAATTTAGATGTATATATAGAAAATTAATGAACAAACCGTTTTTCATCTTTGGGCACCTGTATAGTCTGTAAATACATGATACCTATTTCTCTTGAAAATTCTGGCCTATTCTGGAAAGCATAAATAAGGATTTTAGAGAGCATAGCATTATAATTATTTAGCCTAACACCTGGATGGCAAGTTGGAGAAATTTAATATATGTCTGTTTCAGCACAAAATTTCACACAGTGATGATTTTAGTAAGTCTAGAAGGAAAGCCTTCTCTTTCTTTTCTGGACATTTCACAGTTGTTTCTTCTCAAGACTTGTAAGACACCATGTTCTTGATTTTTATAGAATTTGACAGTGAACACTACAAGCAGCTTGACAATCATTTGCTGCAAGCCCAGTGCTATACCTTGTCACTGAAGTAACAAGGCTGTCTTTAACCTTAAGAATGAAATGATTTTTTGCAATTATATGGCTGAAGAAAACCTTCTTCTGAAACTTTTTTCCTATATTTGATCTAAAAATATGTTCCATGTTCATCTAATCTGATTCATCTGGACCGTTAATCTGCACTATATTCAAAAGTATTTTCAAACACTTTCTTTTGTAAAGATATCATATGTGTCAATAAAGCATTTAAATTTTGACTTCTAGTTTTCAAAAAAATATGTTAATTCCCTTGTCACAGCTTGTCAGCCTCATTGATGTGGTGCCTGGGTTCTTGTAATTACCCATTGCAACATGCTCTGAAGTGTCATTTTAGTAAAGCAATGTAGCTTTTTCCTTATCAATAAAGGTCAACTGGCAAGAGAAGTTTATGTTGCTGAAGCTAAAATGGCTATTCTGAGAGATCACCACTTTGCTCTTCCTTCAAGTTCCTGGATTTTTATTGTAGTAGGGGAGTATTTAATTTTGATTCTTTGTTTTCTTATTCAGTGTATTGACTTACACCTTGCAATATGAACAAACAGTGAGAAACATCAGTAGATGCTGAAAACAAAGCAGAGATAGGTTGAATGTTTTCTTCTGGTAAGATTTTTCCTTTCTTTTCCTTGTTTTTTGGTGCCCAAGTCAGCTATTTCTTCTGGTAGGTGTTATCATATACTTTAACAAGAAACAATAGCTTTTGGGTAATCAAGAGACATGAAATTCAAGGGTTCTGGTAGTCCAAATGTAATGCAAGCCTTGCAGACAGATTCGAACATTCTTTTTTAAATGAATGGCGTATTTGTTAAAAAATGTAGTTTTGGTCTTCCAAACCCAGTAATGAATTCGTGTTGAATCTGCTGAATAGTTTCAGCTGTAAAGGCAAAGAAATCAACAAACAAAATCCTCAAGGCTAGTCTCATCAAGCTGCCAAGGTAGGAAATGGCATTTATTATCCCAGTGATTATGAATGTGGAAGACTTGAATTCTTTCTTTACCTCAGATTTGGGAATTGGTTTGATCCTGAATATAGTAGCTAAGCTGAGTGAATCCTGCTCAGCATCCTGTCACTATTCCTGTGCAAGGATCATGTGTGAAAAATCCTTCAGAAGCCAAATTATATAATGGCAGCATGTGTGGCAGATTTCTACCCCTGCCTGTTTGCTTTGGTTTTTTTATCACAGAAGGGTTTCAGTGACTACTCCTTTTTTTTTCTTTTTTTTTTCTTTCCCCCCCCCCCCCCCCCCCCCGGAAGGGAACAGAGGGTCTCTCATAATTTCATTAAATGAAGCTATAATAGATAAACACTTTAGTTCTTTCCTTCCTCCAAACTCACGCACTTCTGAATACAGGTTTCATCTCTGGTTAAGGGAAAATCCGTGGGAATTCCTTGTTAAAATATTATTAGCCCATGATTTGAATAGTTACCAGGAACAGTAGCTTTATGACTAAAATGAGGATAGTTGATTTAAGAAAAGGTAGTACAGTATTGTGATCAATGGTTATGTGAAACCACAAACTGAGACAAAGTATTCACAGTTGCAAGCTAAACCAGCTTGATTTATCTTTCTTTTTTAAAACACGACCTAATTAAACCAAGAGTGTATGGAGTAGTCAAGGTTTATAGCAGAATATCCAAAACATCTGAGGTGATAAAAAGGAAAGCATGAAGCAGCCAAAGCCATCAGGTTATGTCAGATAACCAGAAGGAAGAGCAGGAGAGCAGGGAGTGTTTGCAAGGATGTTAGCGACCTGTGTGTTGAGGAGCCTGAGATGTGCAAGAATGTAAACTGCTTGACTTTCAGAAGCTAAGGTAATGACAAACCCCGTGAAACTTGGGGGAGAAAATCCAAATAGAGAAATGCCAGGCTGAAAATGCAGTATTGGATTAGCATCTGAGAATACAATTTGAAGCTAAACATGAAGGGAGTGTGAAATGGCAGTTGTCTGAGCTGAATGAAATGCAAACACTCGTCATAACATAAAGATCATTTGATTTTACATTTTATTCAGTCTTTAAAATCATAATTGTTAGTAGAAGGAATGTGAACACCCATTTCCCTGGAATTAGGAAAAGCATATGTGACTATTTGGCAGTAATACAAAATTAGTTGGAGTTTTTAGATCCCTATACAGACTTTTAACAAGAGCATTGGAAATGAATGAGCAGAATTATAAATCACAACTTCCTTTTGGCCCAAGAAGAAATAAGCTAGGCTGCCATCACCCTGACATCTACCAGCATATTGCAGAAAACCACTTTCACTAATAAAACCTTCAAAAGTCTATTCAGAATATCTTTAACACTATAGCAGCATGAAGAAGTATTAACACGGATAACAATTTGATCTCACATGATTCTGAAGAGAAGCCCATTTTAAAAAATCAAAATAAATTTCAAATACAGAAAACAATCTTGGTTTTGATCTCTCCCTCTCTGCTTCTTTGTCATTTTCATTTAATTCTATGTTTTATATATCTTCTGTTTTTCCTTCCTCTACTCTTTTTATGCTTTCTTCGCAGGATTTCTTGAGTCAATATGAATCTGATAACTTCTCTGATTCAATTAACCTTTTAAACCTATGATGCTTGTATGGATTTGAAATCAAATCAGATGAATTTGTCTACCCATACTTACTAATAGCCCAGATAAAAGTCTTTTAAAAAGTATCTGTTTATCAGCTACTGACTGCAATAGTTCTGCACCTTGAGGGAGAATTTGGCAGAGTTTACTCTGATCTTGACCTTGTATAAGCTTGCATAAAAAGTGGAAGACAAATTACTTAAGGATAATCTCACAATATGAGCAGAAGACCAAATCAACAGCAAATATAAATTGGCATACTTCCAGTGACTTCAGTGAAGCTATACCAATTTATACTAAGGATCTGACCCAGAGTTGTAACATGGTTACATACCTATCACCATGGTGTCATGCTGTGGAAGTCATGAACTACCTCTCCTTTCTCATGAGAGCAGTTCCACTGGAATAATTAATAGCTTCGTGAAGAGGGCAATCTATTTGTTACTTCTATGATGAATTAACAGAAAGTTTTTGTGATACACAAGGTTTTTATTTATTGTGTAAAATATAAATATATGCAGTCTGTGCATTTGTATCAGCAAATTACCAGGTAATGTTTGTTTGAATTACTTAGAATCATGCAGATGTCACTTTGCTAAAGCTTTTAAACAGTTTACCTACACTTATTAGGAATTACAGAGTCACTTTTATTTAAAGGAGTGTACACTAAAGAAGTGAAAGGGTCAGCGCTGCTATAATTTTACACTGGAAGTGAAATCCATAAGCAAGCCTTTGTATCACATAACTGGAGAAAGTAAAACACCAAAAAACCCCCCAAAACAAACAAAATAAACAATTGGCATCTAAAAATTTAGCTGAATAATCTCCTTATGGTCCCCACAGGTATATTAGCATTAATGTAAAAAACCATAGAAATCTTTGAATGAAGCTCACTGTATAACACAGAATTGTCATGGGGTGAAGCCTGCCTCAAAACACAGCCCAAACAAATCAGATATTGACTACATCTGCCCAGCTCTAACTGACTGGGTTAATAACAACCTAAAAAACAAAGAAGGAATAGATTAATTTTGTTATACTACTGTTGTTAATGTCCAATATTTTATAACAAAAGTAATAAATAAGACAATAGCCCTCCTTATTAGACCAGAGAAGGTGGGGAACACATAAGTGGTCCTCCAACAGTAAGCAAAAGGTTGGGCCCAAAATGGAGCCAAGACCCATTGGGGCCAGGCCACCAGATGGGACCTGATGTCTGGAGCAGCGGGACTGGTGGGCGCAAGGGTCCCAGTCCCAGTCCCCTGGCTTACGGTGCCTGTCTGAGCTGGTGTGGAGTGGCAGGGACCTTGTTCACTGCAGAAGTATGTTGTGTGTGTTGCAGATTAGAAATTATAGAATAGCAATTGCAATCACCCACTGAGCCCATCCTGCTTAGGGTTTGAGATAATATGTCCCTGAGTGGTGTAGTTCTGTTCTTGTGGCTGCCCCACCTCAATTCTCCTGCAACAAGAACAAATGTAAAATATTGATGCTGTCACCATATTAATTAGCTATACCTGCAGTATTCCCACATGAGTTTTCAAACAAAAACCCCTTACTTTTCATTTGCTGGTATGGAAGAATGCATAACAAGCAATTTTATGGTAAAGATATTGTTAGTAAAGAGCCACAGTACTCATTGCCTCTTGCTGTCACTAGCTTTTGTGAGCCCTGCTTTTCAGGATGCCCAGTAGTTACAAGTTGAGTTCTGCTGTCTCCAGCTTCTGGATTCTTATTTTTCTGATTTCTTCATATTGTTGAATGATTTATTTCCAGTTGAGGCAACAAATTCTCTTTCTTCCAGGGCTGTTGTCATAAATTTCTTGCTGTACATTCGCTTGTTTGGTTGGTGACATGTAGTAATATTTATTCTACATTCTGATATTTCTATTTGTTCCCTAACTTCTTCATACTCCCTTTCAAATCTGAAGTGTATTGAACTTTTGCTCACTGTACATCATATGCCAGAGAGGGTGGATGACAACTTTGTAAGGTTGAGCATGGAGGCTGGCACTATGAGGGTATGTGGGCTAGTGGACAAACAGAATTTTCTTGTAAATGCGTTGCATATCAATAGCTGTCATATAAGAGATTTTTTTCCTATTCTTTATACGAAGAGTATCTGACATCAGTCTCCTTTCAGTATCCATGAATCAAAAAAGTATTATTTTCCAAAAAATGTAAAACTGAATCCTTAGAGATATTTAAAATTAGAGGTATTTAAAATCACCTGCAGATGAGAACATATTATAAAGCTGGCTAAGGGTCAGCATAAATATTCAGAGGAGGAAAAAAAAAAAGCGTAAAGGCTCTGTTTATGTCTTTCAAGTGATAAACCAAACCCAGAGACTTAAGAAATAACTATTAACTTTATGCACTGGGCTCTAGGTTTTTGTTTTCCATCTCACCAAAACACTTCATGACTAGTGATACAACATAGCTCTGAAGAATGAATGAAAAAGCTCTATTTAAATCATAGAAAGAGTGATAAGAGAGAAGCGTATATCAGTCAGAAAAGGGGCAATTTGGGGAAGCATGTCCAAGAAAACAGAGCAAAAATGGAGATTTCTTGCTGTCCAATGGCAGCTAAGTAGATATATTCTGATATACATGGTATGAAGTCTTCATGATGAGGATAGAGATAGGATGTGTGACAAGTAGAAAGAAAGGGAAAACCCTGGTCATATCACAATTAGCTGCTTTTAGACAACACCCAAATAGATATAAGCAATATCATAGAATCATAGAATCATAGAATGGTTTGGGTTGGAAGGGACCTTAAAGATCATCTAGTTCCAACCCCACTGCCATGGGCAGGGACACCTTCCACTAGACCAGGTTGCTCAAAGCCCCTTCCAACCTGGCCTTGAACAATTCCGGGGATGGGGCATCCACAACTTCTCTGGGCAACCTGTTCCAGTGCCTCACCACCCTCATAGTGAAGAATTTCTTCCTTATATCTCATCTAAATCTACCCTCTTTCAGTTTAAAGCCATTACCCCTTGTCCTGTCACTACATGCCCTTGTAAGAAGTCCCTCTCCAGCTTTCTTGTAGGCCCCCTTCAGGTACTGGAAGGCTGCTATAAGGTCTCCCCGAAGCCTTCTCTTCTCCAGGCTGAACAACCCCAACTCTCTCAGCCTGTCTTCACAGGAGACGTGCTCCAGCCCTCTGATCATCTTTGTGACCTGCCTCTGGACTTGCTCCAACAGGTCCATGTCCTTCTTATGTTGGGGGCCCCAGAGCTGAACGCGGTACTCCAGGTGGGGTCTCACGAGAGTGGAGTAGAGGGGGAGAATCACCTCCCTTGACCTGCTGGCCACGCTTCTTTTGATGCAGCCCAGGATACTGTTGGCTTTCTGGGCTGCAAGCGCACGTTGCTGAGTCATGTTGAGCTTCTCATCAACCAACGCCCCCAAGTCCTTCTCCTCAGGGCTGCTCTCAATCCATTCTCCAGCTAGCCTGTATTGGTGCTTGGGATTGCCCCAATCCATGTGCAGGACCTTGCACTTGGCCTTGTTGAACTTCATGAGGTTCACATGGGCCCACCTCTCAAGCCTGTCAAGGTCCCTCTGGATGGCAACCCTTCCCTCCAGCGTGTCAACTGTACCACTCAGCTTGGTGTCGTTGGCAAATTTGCTGAGGGTGCTCTCAATCCCACTGTCCATGTCACCGACAAAGATGTTAAACAATGCCGGTCCCAATACCGACCCCTGAGGAATGCCACTCCTTACTGGTCTCCACTAGGACATCAAGCTGTTGACCACAACTCTTTGGGTGCGACCATCTAACCAATTCCTTGTCCACTGAGTCATCCATCCTTCAAATCAATGTCTCTCCAATTTAGAGAAAAGGATGTCATGCAAGACAGTGTCAAATGCTTTGCAGAAGTCCAGGTAGATGACATCAGTTGCTCTTCCTTTATCCACCAATGCTGTAACTCCGTTGTAGAAGGTCACCAAATTTGTCAGGCATGATTTGCCCTTAGTGAAGCCATGTTTGTTGTCACCAATCACCTCCTTATTTTCCATATGCCTTAGCATAGTTTCCAGGAGGATCTCTTCCATGATCTTCCCAGGCACAGACGTGAGACTGGCTGCCCTGTAGTTCCCTGGGTCTTCCTTTTTTCCCTTTTTAAAAATGGGTGTTATGTTTCCCCTTTTCCAGTCAGTGGGAACTTCACCCGACTGCCACGACTCCTCAAATACAATGGATAGTGGCTTAGCAACTTCATCCGCCAGTTCCTTCAGGACCCACGGATGGATCTCATTGGGTCCCATGGACTTGTGCACCTTCAGGTGCCTTAGATGGTCTCGAACCCGATGTTCTCCCACAGTGGGCGGCTCTTCATTCTCCCACTCCCTGCCTTTGCCTTCTGTGGCTTGGGTGGTGAGGCTCGAGCACTTGCCAGTGAAGACCAAGGCAAAAAAGTCATTGAGTACCTCTGCCTTCTCCATATCCCAGGTAACCAGGTCTCCCATTTCATTCTGGAGAGGGCCCACATTTTCCCTCATCTTCCTTTTATCCCCAACTTACCTATAAAATCTTTTCTTGTTGCCCTTGACGTCCCTGGCCAGATTTAATTCTACCAGGGCTTTAGCTTTCTTAACCTGATCCCTGGCTGCTCAGACAATTTCTCTGTATTCCTCCCAGGCTACCTGTCCTTGCTTCCACCCTCTGGAGGCTTCCTTTTTGTGTTTGAGTTTGTCCAGGAGCTCCTTGTTCATCCATGCAGGCCTCCCGGCGTTTTTGCCTGGCTTCCTCTTTGTTGGGATGCATCGCTCCTGAGCTTGAAGGAGGCGATATTAATATTAAGTTGAATATTACCCTGCTCTCTTGGGCTCCTCTTCCCTCCAGGGCTTTGTCCCATGGCACTCTACCAAGCAGATCCCTGAAGAGGCCAAGGTCTGCTCTCCTGAAGTCCAGGGTAGTGAGCTTGCTCTGCACCCTCCTTGGTGCCCTAAGGATCTTGAACCCCACCATTTCGTGGTCACTGCAGCCCAGGCTGCCCCTGAGCTTCACATTCCCCACCAGCCCCTCCTTGTTGGTGAGAACAAGGTCCAGCATAGCACCTCTCCTCGTTGGCTCCTCTACCACTTGGAGAAGGACGTTATCATTGGTGCATTCCAGGAACCTCCCGGATTGCTTATGCCCTGCCGTGTTGTCCCTCCAACAGATGTCGGGCTGGTTGAAGTCCCCCATGAGGACCAGGGCTTGTGAGCATGAGGCTGCTCCTATCTGTCTATAGAGGGCTTCATCTGCTCTGTCTTCCTGGTCAGGTGGCCTGTAGCAGACCTCCACCGTAATGTCACCTGTCCCTGCCTTCCCTTTAATTCTGACCCATAAGCTCCTGGTCGGCTCCTCATCCATCCCCAGGCAGAGCTCTATGCACTTCAGCTGGTCATTGACATGGAGGGCAATGCCCCCTCCTCGTTTCCCCTGCCTGTCCTTCCTAAAGGGCCTGTATCCCTCCATCCCAACAGTCCAGTCATAGGAGCCATCCCACCATGTCTCTGTGATGCCAGTAAGCTCATAGCCCTGCAGGCGTGCACATGTCCCTAACTCCTCTTGTTTATTCCCCATGCTACGTGTGTTTGCATAGAGGCATTTAAGTTGGGCCCCCGATGAAGCTGTCTTACTGGCTTGTGTTCCTTTGTGCTGCTCTTCAGGTGCTCTCCTGCTGACCTGTGTTCCTTCTCCAGGCTCTGGGCATCTATTGCTGGCCCTGGCATCAAACTGGTAGGAGTGCGATGGATTGAGGTTCCCCTCCCCCAGCAACGTTAGTTTAAAGCCCTCTTCACCAGCTTGGCAAGCCTATGACTGAAGATGCTCTTCCCCTTCTCTGACAGATGGACCCCGTGAGCCCCCACTAGACCAGGTTTTTCAAAGTGAGTCCCATGGTCTAAGCAGCCGAACCCCTGGCTGTGGCACCAGTCCTGTAACCATTTGTTGATTCACCAGATTCTTCCTTTTGACCATGAGGATTGATGAAAAAATAAAAGAAAATAAAAAATAAAACATCATCTTCTTAATTGTAGTTTTCAATAAATCTTACCAAAAATGAAAAGTCAGTTTTAGGATCAGAACTCTTTTGCCAGTTTTAATTAGATTGCAAGTCCCCTGGAGTCTCCATATGTTGCCAAGACCTGTATTTTTAGGCCTAGATCCTGCAAGCATATGGATGTTCACCTTCACATGACTATTACTGTGATCTTCAATGAATGTCATGGATGATTCTTTATGCAAATTATTCAGTGAACTAATTTGCACAGCTGCAAATCATTTTATATAACTTCCGTTTATGTTCTGCCTCAAGCAGAGTCAAGGGTAGCACCGAGAATATTAAAAGCTGCGTATGAGGTTCCTATGTGAGGATGGTTTTTGGCAGGGGAGGTAAATAGCTTGGGGTTGCTGGAGAACCTCTGAGCTTGCTTGATGCTAGGATGTTTAGGTTAATGAGAACACTGAATATCTGAGTATCTGCTGAAAATCTTGGGTATTTCCTGAATCTCCTGTTCTGACAAAGGGGCATCTCTGCTTATGGAATAGGTGGTGGCAGGAGAGAATCAGAGGTTCTTGGATCAGTGACAGCTGAAAGAGGGCTGGAGTCTACCTGAGAGCAGTTGAGTTTTTGGATCTGCCTGCGAGAGAGGGAGAAAAAGTGCGGCGGTGCTGTCCAGGTGGTTGTAGGGTGTGCAGGGGAGCTCATCTCCCCCAGTGTCTGGAAGGTACCTACCTGGGCTGTCTCTAGGTTGATGTGAGTTAGGCAAGAGGGGGGACAGTGAAAGACAACTTTGGGCCAACTGTGGCCACACGCTCAGTATCCATGGTCCCTTGCTCATTTCTGCTACAGTGGCTGCTGGTCTCATTCAAGCCATACTCTGCCTTCCTGTTGAGGGTCTATTAAAAAAACATTCAGAAAAACCTGCTAAGTTTTCTTGGTCAGCAGGCAGAAAGTGGCTTTATACTCTAAAAAAACAAAACTGAAAGAAAATTCCTTCTTCTTCCCATATTTTGCCTAGATGCTTAATGGAATACATGGATACAGAAGAAGGATATCAAATACAGTTTGATAGTTAGCCTTATGAAGTATTAATGTCTTCAGCTAAGCACACACATGATTCTGTTTCTGGAGTGATGCTTAGGTTCTGCTCAAGCTGGAACTATCTTTATATTGATTAATGCAGTGGGGCCTTCAGCCCAATTTTACTCGTAGACACTAATGTAATACAAAAAATAAATATTACTGCTAATATTCCATTCTACAGCACGAGTCATATAACCACATATATAAATTCCCATTCAAGAGTGCAGATGTGAAAAGTATGTTCGACAAGTGATCCAACCATTGAACATTTAAGAATATACGAGAGATGTTAAGCTACTAAAATTTGAAATGCTACAGTGTTATAAAATCATTTGAATCCAGAACAATTTCATTTGACACCATTCGGATCTGGAGCAGAATACATCTTGCAATTCTTAAGTGAAACCATTTGCAATTAGAATAGGCTGAAAAAGAGACGACTTGCTATGTTTAGATATAAGAAAGAAAAGAATTTGATCGTAGCAGGTTTACATAGTTTTGACAACAAATCCACTGAGATGTATTTCCTGTAACACAGTCCGTGTTGGCAAGAGTCACACAAGAGCAATGGACAGTAAAGCCGGGAGGTGGCAGGACATGGGACTGCACAGGGGTGTGGGAAGAAGGCAGGCATGAAAGGCACAGGATAAAGCTAGAATGATTGAGAACGGTTTCCAATTTTTCATGTTTGACTTCCCACATCAAGCTTGCCTACTGATATGTGATACTAGGCTTGTGATACAAAGTACGTGGTAGAAATAGACAAGGAGAGAAGCAGAGATGTGAAAGCTTTAGCACTGAAGAGAGTGCAGGAGTGAAAGTCTGGAGAGAAAGTACTTCTCATACCCTTTGCATAACCCTGAAAGGAATAAAAAGAAACTTTCTTTGGTGTTAAGACCATAAAGTCAAATAACATGGGATTAACTGTAGCTCTTCTTGGACCAAAAATAATTTCATGTGAAAAAAAAAGTTCAACAAAACCCATGTAAAATCCTTCTATTTAAAATTTCAGAAAGAGATGGTTTTCTTATGTATCTTAAATGTATTTATCATAGAGAACTGCGTCCTTGATTGTGGGAGTTCATATGCCACTATAGTGTAAGGTAACAGAAAATCATCGTGAACTTACTCATACTTTTATTGCATTTCTTCTATCAACTGGAAGTCAGTGAAAGGTAATGAAGTCAGGATGGTGGAAGTTTGCAAACAGAATCAGAGGTTATACTGTTCCAGGTGTTTTAAGTGCTACTTATGCCTGAAAGAGAAAAAAAGCCCTTGCCATTTGAAGCTGGATGTTGTTAGGCTTCACTGATTCTTTACTATTCCTCGCAAAGCTGCAGCTGAGTGAAAATCGGGAATACAACATGTTCTGTGATTATGATGATGTCAATTATTTTTTCCTTTTTTATTTGGGGAAGTGGGTTGGGAAGAGGGGTTGCTTTTTTTTTTCCTTCTGTTATGAAGAAATTTTCTTCTGGATATATAAGGTTGTCAGATTTATTAGTCTCCTTCTGATTCATATTGCTGCAGACAGGTTTTTCTGAACAAAATATACATTTAATAGTATTTAAGTTGCATATACTTTTTAAAGAAACTCAGAGTTTCTATATCGTTTCTCTCCAAGATGATTAGGAACTAATTTTCTTCACTAAGATCTTCAGCTGATTGTGGTAAAAGACAAACTGGAGTTTGGTACTTTGCTACTAGTAAATTTCCATTCAAATAATGAATATATTGACAACGGTAATAACAATAAACCGTTCAGAGTAAGAAATATATGGAGGCAAGCTGTGAGGAAGAAACAATGGACTATTTCTGCAGACATTTTTACTTGTCAGCCAATAAAATGATGTAAACTGAAGTTAGTTAGTGGTGTGCAAAGGCCCAAAATAAAGCTGATGTTACTTTAGGTCCAAGAGTCCAAGCCATGAAACAAAGAACCTGCCTTTGTCTCAGCACAGGAGGGAACAATTAAAATCCCTTTTTCTGGATGCTGGATCAGCAGCCAGTGCCTGAGAAAAGACCGTGGAGAGCCAGCAGCCGGGGAATCAGCAGGCTGCCCTGGGGCCAGCGTCATGCTTTCCCCGAGCTGTTCCTGTCAGTGCTGAGCTGGGCCTTAGGAGGAAGGAGAGGGAAAAAAGAAACTGATCTTTAGATCGAGGAATTGACCTTTAGATCCTGGTTTTTGTGCCTTCAGTATTTAAGGGAACAAAACCCTTTTCACTCTTTGTTTTATTAAGACTTCATCAAAGACATACTTCACTAACAGAATCAATTTCCCAGCTAAGAAAGACAATCCATTAGATCAAAAATACTCAGTTTCTTGGGACAGGAAGCGATGAAACTGGTGTTAGCAGTGAGATCCATTTTTCCAACGAAGCAGATTGTGTGTTCATATTGCTGTCGAATCAATATGCAATAAATAATGAAGATGCTCATAGATATAAAAAAAGCCAAAAGGAATTGATATAAGACCAAAAGGAATTAAAACAAGACTTAAAACCGAGCCAGGAGACTCCACAAAATGAATTAAAGCAACATATGGAAACATCCCAAAAAGAATTGACTATTGTTAGAAATGATATCTTTGTCTGAGTAGCAACTACAAAACTCTGTCTGGTCTGATAAAATGGAGGGGAGTCATGAACTAACTGCCCTAGATCAACAGATTTTCCAGGAGTAGAGGAGACCAGGAAAACTTTGTCTAACTTGAAATTTGCTAACAGGAATGGGCACTCGGCAGTTTGGGCAGTTAAACAATAGCCTTGAGAAAAAAATTAAAGGGACTATAAAAGACAACTCTCTGGGCAAGGGATTGGGCCAGATGAGATGGTGACTGAGGCAGGATGTTTGCTGAAGTTTTCCATCTTGTTTTTACTCAAAAATGCCTGGAGGGGAGAGGTCGGATTGGCTCAGCTCAGATAATACAACCCTCCACCCCTGTATCTTTGAGGGAAAACTCCCTGGGAAGCTTATTTGGCACAGTTCAACATCCTAGTCCAAATGAATGGTTGGGGAGATGAACAGATGAACAACATATGGTCAGAGGCATGGAGCAGTTGCGAGAGGCACTGTTTGCTCTGAACCCGTAGGCACATTTCCATGTTAGCAGCTGGCTGTCTTGTCTACCCCCCCATCAATTCCTTCTAAACACAGTTCTTAAGCACATTTGAACAATTTTGACTAACAGGAGAAGTAACTAAAAACCTAAAAATACCGGCCATTCGAATTGTTTGCGTGTAGTGAATTGCAGCCAAGCAGCTGTGCTTTGGTCAAAATTTATGGGCCTGATCCAAAGCCTGGTGAAACACCTCTTTTGCCTGCTGCAATGCCCACTTTTCCTCCTCTTTACCGGTTATGAGAGCAGAGCAGGTGTAGAGCCTCCCTCCATATTGCTGAACATGGTTAACATTTCTTCAAGCTACAACTGTCTCTCTGCACAGGTGCTGTGCAAATGCTTAATGCTGAGAGCTAACGTAAAGGCTCTGCTCTTCCTTCAGCAGTATGCTGTAGTTTAAAGGGTCAATCCCAAAGGGATTAAGAAATTTCTTCCATGAAAAATTGTGTTTCTTTAACCAGTGCTCAAAATGCTTCCAACATCTTTAGCTGACCCCAGGATGATGAATGAGGTCATCTTGCTTAAGTCTATGTTACTTTACATTATGTTACTGCAGCTCAATAAACACACTTAAAGGAAAATCTCGTTTTCATAATAGAAAAAAAATGAAATGCCTTTCTGATATGGCTTGCACCATTTCAGGTCACCCTGTTCTCTCTGCCATTTATTGAACTGCATTAGCATCACCTTCAGAGGAAGCAGGTCATCCTTCCTTTTATGTGAAGATACAAAGTGGTGAAGTGAAGAGGGTGGGTGAAGCAAAAGCAAAAATTGCAATTAGTTTAAGTGCTGCTTTTAGAGCATTCCAGTCAAAATTGAGAATTGAAAGGAAGAAATAAGGGGGAGGAGGAGGGAACAGTACTAATTTAAATGGTAAGTTTTTATTTAAATTTCAGTGCCTAAGAAAAAGACAAAGGAACTGGGATACGACTAGTGTGAAACTCTCTTATCCAATATACCTTTTTTATCTAGAAACGGTCATAGGTAAGTAGTCTACATGATTGAAATACATACTGAAATTTGTTCTTCCAGAAATATTTAATCTCTCTCCCTAAATGGAAACTATTAATTAATGAAACTGTGATTGTTTTCATCAGGGAATTTGTCTGTAATATAAAATGGCAGGATTATGCCCTGTACGCTGCTTTTCCTATTAAGTGACAATAGTACTAAGGAAGATAACTAATGAGATCCTTGCATACTTCCTTTATGAATATGCTTATTTTGAGCTGTCCCCCTTCCTCAGAAATACCATTGTTTTTAAAGTCCTCATTTGGAAAAAAAAAGTCCCTTTCAGCTCTGTGGATCATAATTTTCCAAGTCTCTGGTGGCTCTGTGAATGCACCTCGATATAACTTGACCCTATTAAGAGGGAATATGTTTGGGAAAGCCATTATGAATGCTTTCTTTTCTTAGGAAAAGATTAATCTTCTTCTTTTTCCTGCTTATATTTTTTTTCCCCCTAATTGTTCATTGCAGCACCTCTACTTTTCTTAAATCTATAACAACATTTGCCTATTGTCTATTCATACCTGGAATAATGTGTGAATTTTTTTTTCATTCAAAGAAAGCGTGTATAACAATGATTGATTCATGTGACAAAAGCAGTATACAAATGAAGACCACAGGATATGGATCTAGGCAAGACAGTGCAGTTCAATCTACAAGAAGCAGATAAATACATATCTTTACATACAACTGCATTATCATAGCAGATTGATATAATCAGGATGTCTCTAGAACTTCCTCATTTTTTTCTTCTCTCCTTGTGATTGCTTTTATGACAGGCAGCATTTCAGCAATTCTGTGAGACATGGATATTCCTTAAGATTTAATCAAACCATTTATATCACAAAGTCCCCCAAAAAGCTGGACTTAAAAAAATGAGAAGATTAGCCCTTTTTAGGGGCAAAGAAAAGGTATATAGAGATATTTTAGGCTTTTTTTTCCAGGATGCACAGAGGGCTGCTCAACTTCTGAATTGACTGCCAAGAAGTACAGTCTGGGAGTTGATTGGTAATCAATTGGTAACCCCGCTTTAGCTGGAAGAAGAAACGTTTTCCCCCTAAACTGGATCACACCTCTTACAATCATGTGATGTTGCCATCACGTCATGGGATGGAATGGGGAAGAGGAGAAGTGGGACACACCTTGTTCTTTGCCACTATGCATCATTGCAACTTGTCTCCAACTTTGGAAGAGCTGGGCCTCTGCATGGCAGCCAGGAGTACATAACTTGTTGGTATCAGATTGAGAGTACAGTAAGTAGGGCTCCAAAGCCAGGGTCTGACAGGAGGAAGGCATGCTAATTTCCTTGATAAATATATTACTTGTCCAGAATACACTTGATGGCTAACCAGTATCTGTTTTCTCCCACTGCATGATAACGAAGAAAGTTGCCTACTGGGGGTGCATGGTACTCCCTCGATTCAGCAGGGATTAGTCAGAACCACAGTTTATTTAACTTAGCTTGCTGCATCTCTCAGACCTTGTGCCTTCAAACTCTTCAGTACAGGTCCTATTCAAAAGTCCATATAGTTCCCCTCACTGCATATCCACACAGCCTTTTTCCTGTACATAGTGCACACAGGTGGACAATATGATTGTGTCTGATATTGCAAAGGAACTGGAGATTATGCACTGTATTGTTGACATGTAAAATGTTTACAACTGTGGAGTTATACAGAAAAAAAAAAAAGGAAATAACTAGAAAAGATTTTTTTCCCTTCAACATTAGACACCCAAGATTTGAGAGCACCTGCTCTAAATAAACTACAAATGCTGGTTTTCCATGATTAAGAACTAGATTCTTTATTTACGAACAGTACTAAGCAAGCTGCCCCTGAAAAGAAACATTAACACTAATTTCATATCCTCTGAATTTTCTCTACAAAGATACATGATGAGAACATGATGACAACTTTATCTCACAGACAGATAAAGCAAAACTCATTAAGCAATTTTTCTTCTGCCAAATATAAGGAGGATCATGACAGCTTCTTGAGCTCACAAATCTCAAAAATTAAACTTGATGAATAAAGGAAATAAAAAAAAAAATCACTGTTTTTAAATAGCAATATGCCAGAATATGGTAACAAAGGAAATAGTATAACTAGTCAAAATTAAGAATTTATTATTTTATTTCTACTAGAAGTAAGAAAAGCTTTCAGTGAATTTTGTAAACATGCTTTTTTTCAGGCTTTTGCTGGTTCTTGAATGTTAGTGTCTTTATTTTGAAATGTTTCTTCCTGATTTCATTAGGCACTAATACACAGTAATCAGCAAGGCTAGTTTTCACACGGCTTCAGATCTTTCAGGTGTTATGTGTGCTTGGGGGAGAGAGTACTTTGCTCTTGAAGGTAATATATTAGGCATATTTGTGTAGAAATTTCAAAGTTGTGATCTATTTCTAGTTGTGCTGTGCAATAATGGACTACTTAGCTCTTTTGAAAATAAAGAAAAAGGTGCCTATGTTTTTTCATAACCTTGTAATCTTTGGTTTAGGACAATGATAGAAAAACAAAGTTCAGTCATATTAAGAACAGATATAAATATTTTTGCTGCAGAGATGAGAAAATACAGTATATACACATTTAGGGGATATTGCATGAGGTATGAAATTTTCAGTGTAAAATTTTGTCATATGAGACCTTTTTTTGTACCCCCTCTAACATCTCAGATTGTTTTTTTTCCCTAGAACAGAAAGATTCACACCCACTCTACCTTCCTCTAGTTTGTAGTAAGCCTGTGAAAGATTCAGCTTTATACATGCTTAACTGATGTTTCTAACTAATGCTTGCATCAGTTGCTATCCTAGAATGAACTTTCAGAATGCAGAAGGATGGGCAATATAAGTGGCTAGATGAGGAGTCTGCTTTCCTGTACTTAAACTAGAAAGATGTTTTTGGGTTGCTCAAAGCCTACAGGTAAGTTTTTCCCCAACCTAGGTCTGTACTGGACAGACATCTACAGATGGTATATTATGTTATAACTTCAGCAGTTCATCTATGGGCCTGAGAACACAACATGATTCTAAGACAGACTTTTGAAAAGCAAACTGCTAGATATGGCAAAACAGATAACATTTCTGAGGAATGGGGACCCCAAAGCACAAATGACATCGCTTTGTTATGTACATGAAGATTTTTAAAGAAAAAAGCTGGGCTCCCAATGTGGGATTTCAGAATTTTTTTGTATCTATATAAATATTAGTAATATATGTTGAATGAATCCCCACATTCTGAAGCAAAATAGGATATTTTGCTTCTCCTCCCTCTGTGGGCAGTAATTGTTATTCAGACTGTGTCAGCAACCAAATGTGACCATAGATCTCCCTGAATGATTTCTCCTAACCTTTATTTCTACCAACAGATTATCAAGTAGCTTCTTTGACCATCCTACTTTCTAGACAAAACCTTATACTATGAAGGTTAATATAGCCTTCAAAGTTTTCAGCAGTACAAAGGAAATCCTGAAGAAGTCCAATGGTGAGTATAATTGAACAAACAGAAACTGCCTTTCTCAATCTCTATCTTCAGGTTCAGAGTTGATGGATTCTGTTCCTGTTCCAGCTGACAACCTCCTGATGAAGACCCTCTCATTTGAAACAGACGCTTGCCTGTCTTTATTTACCTCGTCAAGATTGTTTTCACTTTCACATTCATTGCTATCTGTGTCTAACTTGGCCAGGGACTTACAGAGAATTTGTTGTATATATCACCCCAGCAGGTTCTTGTGTTTGCCTCTCTTTGTCTATTGCTTCTTTTAATTACTGTTACTCCTAAAACAGGCTGTTTATCCTCTATAAAGCAGTTAAACTCATTTTTCTCACTGAATTGTTTACAAAACTGCTAGAGGAAAATTGAGACAGGTTTAGTTTTTTTCTAAAAAGTCAATTAAAAAGTGTTCAGGAAAATGCAAGGCATCTGGGTCCATTTGAGTTTGATAATAAGGCTCATAAAGTAATAAATACCTGCAAGCTCTCATTACAGATGTAAACATATGTATGCCGCAGAAGTCTGAAATAACTCCAGCACATAACCACTGCTATTGTATGTTTAAACACTGATGATATTAATTGATTTATACCAGTACAACACCCTAATTACCATTTTTCATTCCAGTTAAGTCAATTGTGTTATTACTTTGTTTTCTAGAAGATCTTTCAAAATCTTTCTTTACTATATAATGCTCTGCCAAACTTCATCTTATTTGGCACTGACAAACTTCATCTTATTTTATGAGTCAAATATAATGATAGCTCTCTGATAGCTTTGACAGTTATGGTAATCTAACCATAATTAAACCAGATTTTGCTTGATGGACATTTATGAATGGTTAGTAATGGACAGGTTTTTTTAAAGACTGTGCTAAGAGCACGTGTATTAAGGAGAGAAAGAACGGAACATGGAAGAAATAACTTATTCATTTTGCCAGTAATTTTACATTGCTTCTTATAATTGTAAATTTGAGATAAGGTTACAATGGATGAACAACCTTATGGTAATGCATTTGGTGAGAACATTTATTTTGAGGTTCTGCAACACATGTGTGACTGTCACAGTATAGCACAAAGTCCATTTCAAGATATAACTTGTTTAAGTTGGGCTTCAGAAGATCTTGTAAGAGTACTGAAATTAGTCTGTGTTGTCAGCAGTCTTTTCTCATATACAGAATGTGTGTACAATCCCTGGTTTTAGGGTATACATTTCCAAAATGTATATTTCCAAAGAGGGTTCTTCAACACTGACCCAGGTTAATCAAACTGAAACATCTTGGGTCTTCTAAGGGATTTAGTAGCACCTGTGGGTTCCTTTGTTTCCAAGGGTAGTATGAACACGTCCAAATACTTCTCAATAAGGTTACTCTTACAAAAAAAATCATCAGTGTAGTTCTGTCATTAACACCTGGTTTCTTTCATCTTATTTTTAAACTATTGTTAAATTGTATGCAAAGATGATGCTTATTTCTATTTTATTTAAATGTGTTTTGATCTTAAAATATGGGCTACAGTTTTTTGTAAACGGATATTTTCTCAGCTGAAACCACGTCTGTTTTTCTAGACTGACACTCATAACATTTACAGATTTACTACTTTGCTTTTTCACCAAGTACTTTAATTAATGAAGTCCTCTTCCTTTCTAGAGATTTTAACAAACTTTTTGCCAAGTCTCTCACTATTTTGTTTCAGTGTGTTCAAGTACAGTCTGAAGGGATTTAAACTTTCTCTGGCCATTACTTCTTCAGCTTGAAGTGAAGGCAATTATTTTGCCCCCGAGGACTGTTTTAAGGGTTTCCTACAACCATTACCAGTGAGATCTCTTGATTCTTATTAATTTGCAGGAATTCTTTTCATTCCTATTTCTATGACATATTTGAAAGGTGAAGCTTTTAAAAGAAATTTGCTAAGCTGCCATGAGCTAGTGGTCTTGTGCTTTTTGTAATAGTTTTGCGATGGGGAAGTAATATGACAGAAATACGTTCTTCAGTATATTATACTGTAGGTGAGCTCAACAGAAGAGAAAGAAATCTATTTTGGACTACATCAAAAAGCAAATATATTTTCTAGTCTGACACTGCTGTCTTTCTAGGCATTTGTCAGGCCTCTTATTAGAAATTGACTCTGTTCTGAGCTTTTTCACATTCAGTTTTAAGCTCAATTGAAAGCTTCCACTCATATGCTTTGGAACAGATCAGGCAGGGTATTGCAACAGGTATCTTAAGTGTTTTGGAGGTGCAGATGTTCGAGTTGGGGAGGGACTGGACAGTGTTCAGAATCCTCAGCTGCCGCAGAGACGGGGACTTTCTATACGGGAGAAGCATCCTTCTGCTATCTATATCCAACCATGTGTGCAATGTTTCCTCTTCTGTTTCCTCTTCTGAATCTTTTTGAAATATGGCATGTGACTGTACCTTATATAATAAATGGGCCCCAAATACCAAATGCAAATGTGAATTTAGAAACTCAGAGTGAAAATAGTATGAATTATCTGAGAATTCAAGAATCGCATATTCACATACAGGAGAGTAATTTCTTTTACTAAAGATACAAATCCAGGTTAGTTTCAACACCTAGGACATATAATAGAAAAGTAGCAGCAGATTTTTACCTACCGCTGTTACATGTATTTATCAATTTGAACAGTTACAGCAAGGATTTTTAACAAGAAGAGGGAGGAGAAAAAAAAGGGGAAAATTATATTTCCTTTTCTCAATAGAAATAAAAGGAAAATCCTAGCAGAATTTATAAACATTTGTCAAATTATGCTTCAGTAAGTGAAATCTAAGCTTCTTTGTATGGGCTGCCCACTAGACTGTATGAGAAAACTGGGTTGAAAATGGAAAAAAGAAAAACCAATCAGAATTCAACATAAGTTCTAGTATACGTTCAGCATTTTCTCTTCTTTAGACTCTGGTAATTTCTTCAAGGAAAGAGAAAATGTGTAATTTGAAACAGCAGTTAAGAATAACAGAAGAGTTAGAGGAGAAGTGAATGAAATCAAAGAGATGAAGGAGAGTCTCTTCCCCCCACTCTCTGTAAGACTGTATGTAACTAAGGAGCCAGTGCCTCCTACTACAAGATTTTGTGTTCAGGCACTTAAAACTTTGCCTAGCTAACTAGTCAGACTGAAATTTCTCATGCTGAGTGCCTGTTGCAAAGTGAATTTGTTTGGATTTTGCCAGCCAAAGTGGCTTAGCTCTTTCCAAGAACGATACCAGTAAAAAAACCTGTTGGCTGGCCCACAGTAAAAAATTTTAGTGACCTTTTTTTTAACAATCTTTAAGTAAACTCATGTTTTGAACTTGAAAATTGGCGAGCTATTGCAGTATGTGCCTTTTCTGTCACAGTAAAATCTGTCTGAACTTGTCTATGTGCTGTAAGATTAGACAGAAAAGCATAGTCTGCAGAATTTGATAGAGTTATCTTTCACAGTTCTCTGAGGACTTTTTGTAATGCTAAGCTTGCCTCAGCCTAGTGCTAGAAGGGGCACCAAGCTTAGTGCTGAACACCACTGGGTATTCCCTGACTGGGAGAGGAACCTGCGTAGCAATAGTGACATGAAACTCCCAGGAGCATGAGGAATGCAGACACTGTGGTAACTGGAAACGAGCATGGGTGAGAGAGAACAACTGGAGGGACAGACAAGATGGAGGGAACAAAGCAATTAGAAGCAAGGGAAGAGATGTACTGAGGCTACACAAACTGAAAGGAAGAACCTGTGAATGTGGAGACCAGGGAACATGTTGGAATAGGGACAGGCAATTCTGGAGAAAGGAACTGAGGGTCTGCTGGTACTGTACGTGGGATGAACATCTTGGCCGGGGGCCTGGGAATGCATAAGTAGGAAGAGTTGGCATAGTATGAAGAAGCAGAAGTCGGCAAAGGTGGTTAGAGAGAGAGAGTTAGTGATATTGTAAATGGGAAGAATAGAGCGAAAAGTCTATTTTTGTTAGGGCTTACTTTCCTTACAAGACCAGAATAAAACTGTTTCTGAATCCCACCTTTGTTTTTCAGCCAGAACTATTATGAAAGCCAGTGGCAAATATCCTGTCTCTTCCTACACGGGACACTAGTGAAGATCACAGGAGAAGACAACCAATTACTTCTGTCAGCTCAAAGGACAGGCAAGAATGGCTAAAATGAAACAATCCACACTTCGTCTCTGAACATGGTCAGTAGTGGTTATTTGGAAAGAGTGTAAGAAGCATGGAAAATTACAAAGATTTGGCTGTCATTGCAGAGAAATGGGATGACATTTTACTTTCTAGGAATCTATGGGTTAAGAAAAACCTAAGCTAGAGTTAGCAGCTGGGCTTTTTATTTTTACTAACTTCTGATAGATTCTGCTGTGAGAAAAGTGAAAGCTAATATCATGCAACAAAGTGATTTTTCATTTCCTGTCTTTTCCCATTTTCTGAGAACCCTAGAGCCACATTTATATAAATGTTAAGACTCCAGGGTAGTACAGTTGCAATTTGAACATCACATGGTATCCGTACCGGAAAAACAGGTTCTAACAACTGGGCGTCCAGATATGTTTTCCTGGCTACCAAATGTCCCTGCAACTCATTTCTGCATCTGTAAAAGGGACATAATAATACTCCTCTTATTTCAGGGGAGCATTGTGAACATAAATTCAATAATTGAATATTACTTGTGAAGAGTTCTAGTAATACTTTTCTGACTGGAACAGAAAAGTTCCTGCAGAAATTAATAAATCTGTCTTCTGAGTTTGAATTGGCTCCATTAAATAAGGACTAGAGATAGACACTACAAAAAGCTAAAAGAAACAAAGCATAGCATCAAATATTATTAAATGAGAGCTATCCATCCTGTGCACAAAATGAAAGAGGAATCTTAAAACATTATTATGTGATCAGGAAGCTAAAGAGTGTACAATAATGAATAGGAGGGGTACTCATGATCACTTAAGGTTGTATGTAATTCTGGCATTTCCTAACTTCTAAATGCATATCCCTGGAACCCCTAAAATGCTACAGTGTAGTTTATCTGTCTTCATGTGTTTTATTTTATGCATAGTGTGGTCTGTCTGAGTCATGATATATGTAGGAAAGACAACAATTTTAAGAAAAATCCTAATGTTTCTGGGAAGCTTTAATAAAGTGTGCCTTATACGACACAAACTCTTTAATTCTTCAAGTGTATACTTTACTGAAAACTCAGACATGTATTTCAATTCAAATACTACAGAAATGCTGAAATTGAGTAGCAGCTTCTTACTGATTGCTTCTGTAACCACACTCAGTTCAGCAATAAGCAATCAGACAAGCTGCTTTTTATCTGTTTCTATTGTATGAAGTGTGAGAAGAGGTCAGGGGAAAATTATTTAGGTTCATTTTAAAGAATTGCCTTCCTTCATCTCATCATTGTGGTTATAAATTGAATTTGTATTTCCTGTTTATACACAGCTCTCTTGGAAGGTCAGGGCAGGCATATTATATTAACTAGAGCTGTGCAAAAGATTGATTTTTTGGTTTGTTGGCCCAAACAATGAATAAATACATGTAATGGATCAAAGGAAACAAAACATTTGATGTTATTGTTGTTTTTTAACATTTTAAATTAAATTGGAGAAATTATACAAGTAAAATACAGTTTCAAAATGAAGCATTTTCCCCCATTGTAATATTATAACCCCTTAAGAAAGGATATTTTTAATTTTGGTCTGGCATTGAAATTTATTTTCTGTGTAATCCTTTACAGTTTTGATAGAAAACTTTGTTTCTGTTTTGATGTAAATCTATGTTTCTCATAGCAGTTATGTTTTTGTAATAGCTTTATGTATGACTGAGGACTCTTTACCTTTATAGTTGTACATCTGACATAGTTCAGTATAACCCTATTTAGATATGGCTTAATCCAAAACTCATGCAATAAAATATTTCTGTCTTTTTCAACATGCAGTGTATCAGTACCCAATTTCACATAATTTCTTTTAAATACAGTAAGTTCTGAGCTTCTAGGCTCAGCCTTCCTTTAAAAATACATCATGACAAAGATGCGCTGCTCTTTCAAAAGTGAAATACGAGTCATTTTTTGAAATCACATATGTCTCAAACAGCTGCCTTAATGCGTATCAAATGTTTGCATAATTCTTTTACTCTTAGCAGAGACCAATTATGCAAAATTGCAGGAAAAAGGAAAGACTTATTTTTGGAATTGAGAGGATGAGTCACATGCAAAATTTGTTATTATCTTTACTGAAGAACATCTCCAAACTGTACAGATTGCAGTATATCAAATACTTCTCTTAAACGGACTTATGTATAACAGCTGAAAGTATGAAAAATATAGCTTTTTTGATTCTTGATTTTGCAGTTATATTGCCTTTAAAATTCCTTTTGGTTTAAGAAGCATGTTTCCAAACTGACTGGAAAAAAGTGTCAGTGTGATACTTTCCTTGCTGGTTTATATTTCAGAAGGTAATAAAATTCTGTCTACAATTTCAGCAAATAATCCATATTTCGTCAATGTTCTTATGGAGCTATATTTTTATAACAGTTGGCAGGAATCAAAGCATAATGTTGAAAATAATTTTATCACTGAACCCTTGTAGATAGTCACTGGATATAGTATAGTGAATTTTTATTTCTTAATATGTCATTAATAAGAAAGTATAAATAATCAATTTTATAAGCAGAAATAGACTTTTAAACTATCATCAGGCAAAACTATTCATGAAGCAGTTGGCACTAAAGTACTTTGAATGTCAATATATCTAAAGGATAAGGCCGATTTCAAACTAAAACTCTGAATCTAACAGAATTGTTATGAAAACTAAAGAATATTTGAAATTTCTGAGGAAATGGTTAAATGATAAAGGTATTAATGAAGGTTAGTTTAGAGGTGAATTGTAGAAAAAAGAGGCTTACCGGGATAGAGGAAAAAAAAAAAGCTAATTTTAAGTACATTGTCCATACATCTGAACATATTTTGGCTTCCTGTGTAATTCAAATGTTCATAGGATGATCATTTTCAGATTTATTGCTTAGCTATATTATTTTGAAATTTCTGTGAAAACCAAAAATAGTTGTATTGGGTTTACATGGCAAGATTTTGGTAGTGAGGGAGGGCTGCAAGGGTGACCTCTGTGAGAAGAGACCAAGGTCTGCCCCATGCTGGACACAGCCTGTTCCAGCTGGTTCTACAACAAGCCCACTGCAGGGCACAGCTGAAGCTGTCAGCGATGCTGGTGGCACCTCTGTGACAGCATATTTAAGAAAGGGTAAAAAACACTGGGCGACAGCTGTGAGAGAGTGGGAGAAATGACTATGCAGACATCAAGGTCAGTAAAGAAGGAGGAGGAGGAGGTGCTCCAGGTGCCAGAGCAGGGATTCCTTTGCAGACCATGGTGAAGACCATGGTGAGGCAGGTTGTTGCCCTGTAGCCCATGGATGACCCCAGTGGAGCAGATATCCACACTGCAGACTGTGGAGAACCCCATGATGGAACAGGTGGATGTGCCCTGAAGGAAGCTGCAGCCCATGGAGAGCCCACACTGGAGCATCCTCCTGGAAGGAGCTGTGGCCTGTAGGGCACCCACACTGGAGCAGTCTATTCCTGATGGACTGTACCCTGTGGAGAGGACCCACACTGGAGCAGTCTATTCCTGATGGACTGTACCCTGTGGAGAGGACCCACATTGGAGCAGTTCTTGAAGAACTGCAACCCACGGAAAGGACCCACAATAGAGCAGTTCATGAAGGACTGTATCCCATGTGAGAGACCGCACGCTGGAGCAGGGTAAAAGTATGAGGAGGAAGGAGCAGCAGAGCCAGTGTTATGAACTGACCACAAACCCCCACTCCCCATCCTCCCTGAGCTGCCTGGGGAGGGAGGAGGTAGAAGAGTTGGGAATGAAGGAGTGAAGTTGAACTTGGGAAGAAGGAAGAGGTTGGGGGAAGGTGTTTTCAGTTTTGTCTTTGTTTCTTACCATCCTACTCTATTTTTAATTGGTAATAAATTAAATTAATTTTCCCCAAATCAAGTCTGTTTTGCCTGTGATGGTAACTGGTAAGCAATCTCCCTGTCTTTATCTCAACCCACAAGATTTTTCAACCTGTCCTGGAGAGCACGGAAGGCGATGAGAGAGCAGCTGGATGGGTGTCTGACAGACAGCCAAGGTCAACCTACCACAATAGTTTAAACCCATAAGTCTTCCTTTAAGTCATGTTTTACAGTAACATCAACTGAATTATTAACCCCCCCCCCAAAAACCAAAAAACAACCAACAAAATAGCCCATGTTGTAGGAAAGATGACTGTGTATGAACATTTATAGGACTTACGTTTTTTTAAAAATGTAGAATTCCTTTTATTGTCAGTGTACAGATATAGTCAGCAGAAACATCAGTGAGGCTGGCACATCTTACAGAGTAGTATTCCCACAAGCATAAGAAGTAAGTTCAGTGTACCTACGTGCTCTTTCTCCTGCCCCAAATTTGGTCCTTCACTTGCAGTTTGTAGATGTTAATGAGATGGGGGGGGGGAGGAATCTGTCACAGAAGCAACTACAGCGTTTACTTATGAGGGGAAATAGTAATGTAAAGGGCAGTAGCCAGAATCTGGAGTCCATGATCTTCATGTCATCAATATTGTATTATACACAAGAGATTGTTCTTCTGCATGAATTACAAGTTCCTCTGCAGAGCTGTGGAAATCCTTTGCTGACAGGAAATCTTATTACTGTTCTTACAAATGACTACCAGCAACCTCTGAGAATATAGAGCTTATGACCAACAGGAAAATCACTTGAAGCAACAACGAGGTATGATTGTGCATAAACTTCTCTAGCAGGAAGCTCATCAACTTTTGGTATGACAAACTAAAAGACAGGAACTTCTACAGAAGCTACAGAAAGTAGATCAACAACAAACTGTCTAATCAAATGCCTTGTTACAAAGGATCCCTGAAATAATATCACCAGCTCTCCATATTTATAGTGAAACACTTCCATTTCTCCTGGACGTTTGGTTCAAGGCCAAGCAGCTTCAATGTGGATCACCGCACATGAACACAGTTGCACATGAATGCAGTTGCTCAGGAAATTCAACCATTCAAGCCAAAGAACTCTCAGAGCAAGCCGTGTCCTCCATTGGAGACACTAGCACAGCAGAAACCTGAACAGCAGGCGGAGCAGCGTTTGTATTTCTTTTAGTGACTTTGGATTGATTCTCTGGCTTTTAAAATTGCATCCTTAGAGAAAGTTTCCATATACTGGTGCTGTATTAAACCCTGAGCTTAATGATTAATCATCTCCTGCCACTGCAAACGGTTTTCAATATGAACGCATGTAAAAAAAAGCAGGCTGTATCACTAAAGATCAGCAAAGTTATGCTAAATCTGTTTACTAACCAGGTACTTTAATTATCTGTGAAAACATATATAAAGTTCATACTAAAATAGCAAAAGCCATTACTAAACATGTGAGCTTCAGACTGTTACTGAAAACTGATGACACTCTATTACTGAGCATTTAAAAGTTAACCTTGCAAGATTTACTACTACATTGGAGTAGGGTATCAGAATGAAAATATTGCTGTTAATGAATCAGGCAATGACTAAATAGTCTGTCTCTCTAGATCAAAGCCATCTTTTAACAACATAATCTGAACTCCTTGGTCTTCAGCCTGCACTCATTACTCAAGCAAAAGGAAATGAAGTTAATAAAAAAATTACCTGGGTAAGGATTCTACCACTCATTTTTATGGTGTTGCTTAGAAAAATAACATTAATGAAAAGGTCAAAGAAATCATGGCACCATTCCTACAAGCAGGTAAATAATTGTGACACTTAGGTATTAAAAGATTTCCTCACATGTATTTATTCCTCTCCATTATGCTTCAGAATCCCTTTTCCAAGGTAAGTTGACTGATTCCACTGTGTTATGTAGCACTGAAAAGGTCGTATAGCCTTATGCAACAGTTATCAATACAGTATAAAACCAAACACTACAGCATTAGTACTGCTTTCTATAGAGGTTTTTAAGCCAGGTTACTTTTGTATAACTTCCATGAGTATTTCAGAAAGCCAAGGACCTTTCTGACTTCTCTTGTCCATTCTAGTAGGTTTAAAACAAAATTTCTTTCAGTGTGATTGACACAGGAACATGTTTTTCAGCACTATTTTTTAGAATATATATGTAACATGTTCAGTCCTGACAAGGAAAAAACACAAACCTTCAACTATCTTTCAGAACAAGCATAAGTTAAACCTGAAAATTTAGTTAAGATTATTGGGAAGGAACTCGTAAGGGTTTCCAATATTTCTTAGACTACTTCAGTGAGCTAATTGCACCCATTTCTTTGGGATGTAATAGGTGCTGATTCAAAATCTGACATGTACACTGTACCTCAGAGTGGAAAGAATGTGAATTCAGTCCTATCTAGAGACCAGAAAGCCTGCTGAAAGTGATCAGCCTTCGAAGAAGAGAAGAAAATTTGAAGTTTTCCCTTAACAAAAGGGCCATGTAGAAAGTCCTGGTCAGAGAAAATGCTAGGAAATGCTAGAATATCAACTTTTCCATCTTATCTCAACATGAAAGCTACTCTAAGAGAGAGATAGGAGCTTTTGACTTCTGGCCAAGAATAAAAACTGCCTAGGAAAGGGAGAAATATGATCTAAGCTGTCTTTCAAGGAAGTGAAGGAAAAGAGAAAGAGTGCATTTGTTTACCACGTAAGCTATTCATCTACTTGTGATACAGACAGTGTACCCAATTAAAATGAGTTTTAAACTAAGGAGTTAAGTTATTCTTCTTCCTTCAGAAACATTGCATTGATTACTATATTTCTGTGAACTTCTGAGCTGTGTTTTAATTTTTCTATGGACATAACGAATCTGTAAGGGAGAACTGGCTTTTGTCTTGGCTTGTTTTTTGCTAGATGATTTCCTGGCCATGGTTATTGCCTGTGGCACATAATGCACCCTTGTCTTTTCTCAAGACAGAAAATTTTATTTTCATTTCTACATCAATCTCAGGATGTAGTGGGAAAAACACAACAGAAATTGGTAGAAATTTAAAAAATAAAAAAAATCTATGGACAGAAA
This sequence comes from Aptenodytes patagonicus, assembly GCF_965638725.1. NCBI lineage: Eukaryota > Metazoa > Chordata > Aves > Sphenisciformes > Spheniscidae > Aptenodytes > Aptenodytes patagonicus. Next base: position 39,936,459 of record NC_134952.1, read on the forward strand.
TGTTAAGATAGTACTAGTCAGTGCTGTGAAAATAAAGATTTATACTAGGCTCCGCTACCATTCAAATCCATTCAATTCAAGGACTCTGTGTGCAGGTTGGTGGCAACAGATACCTACTGTCTTAGAGTGTAGGTCATTTGGATCAGAAACCATATTTATCCACATTTTACCTACTTTACTGAAATTCAAGAAAAATCTTAACTATAGCTAACATACTGGTAATACAAATGTTGTTGTGTATGTGCCTTAATAATCATTATAAACAAATAAATTTTTAGAAGACTTGGCTGAAAGGGTATTACTTACAATTCTCCCACAATACCACTTTACAGTACATCATAATTTCACCACAGTCATATTACACATGTGGCTCTCTGCCACTCAAAAGTCATAGCTTTTCAGCCTGTTCTCATTGAAATTTGCCAGATATTTTGAGTATGCCACTAGATTTCAATTCTGCTTCCTTTGTATCTTGGTTACAAGATCCACTGAAAAGACAGTGACCTCAAAGAGATTTGAAAGCAGATCTCCATCACTCTTCAGCCACCAAATTAGCTAGTTACCCAGACCGCAGGCATAGCTGTTTGTCAAAACTGATGCTGATGCTTCTAGGGGACAATTACCAGCTTAAGCACCAGCCTGAAGAACTGGGTGGTATTAATGTTGTTTATCAGCTCATGTAAACAATCAGGCATCAAGAACACATTTTGCTTTCCATTGCTTTGATTCTACTTAACAAGATGTTGAAAGAATAAGAACTACAGAATAAGCAGTAGGTGCTGTGCAAAGAGGGAATTTTCTTTTCACTGCTACAAAATTCTCCCACCTTTTGATGGTGGGGCATGAAATTGCTTTGACTGCAATTAAGCATCTGTAAATAGAGTAACAGTTTCTCTATGCACCTAGCTGTGTCTTTTTTAATTTGTCCATGTAAATGAAATGACTAACTTTTTTTTTATATGCAGCTTCTTTCTTGAAGTTATAGGAGGTCGGGTGTTTATGGGGGTGGTGGTGGTGGTCGTTCTTTTTAACTGCTGCTTCTATCTAGAAGATATCTATGATCTAGAAGATCATACTGCTTCTATAATGGCTAGGTTCTTCTTTTCATTTGGTGGAAGTACATGGCACTTAGTAAAGAGCATACTCAGTAGGAAGTGGCAAGGAGTTGCATCATCACAGGAGACTACAAGAAGTCTTCATCCTGCAGGAGATAACTGGAGCACCTGAGCTCCAGAGGGAGGGGAGTAATGTTTTCCACAGCAGAAAGAGATGGAGCCTTCAGACTCTTGGCAGCTTTAGTTCATCTTCTTTTCTGTGAACACCAATTTATTTACTTTTGTTCTTCTGGATTCTTTGTAAGTACCTTAAACCCAAAAAAGGAATTCTTGATCCTCCCTTGTTAATCTTTTCATGTATCTGAGGTCGCTGTGACTACTGACAGCCCCATGGCTGTCCATGTCACTGAGGTCTTTAAGTGTGTTATCTGTTACTTTTCCATTTTCTGACTCTGTTGGAGTTATTGAACATTCTAGTTATCTCCAAACTTATGAATTCTTCTTACTTCATCACCTTCTAGATGTGCACAAACCAGTAACATTCTCAACAAAGGCTTCATCAGTTCTGCTTGGAAAACTAACCTCCCTATATCTACTGTGGTTAAAGTCCCTTCCAGACACAGCTGTTGTTCTTCCTTATTTCTTATCATGTCACATGTCCTTGTCCAAAGTAACTGGCTTCTCTGCTCTAATAATGAGGTCAGATTCATCCATCTTTTTGCTGTGGTGTTTGGCCATCAAGTAAGTCTCTGCAAAGTAAAAAAAGACATTGCATTTTCTCTCCTTCCATGAGCTCATGTTGAGGGGCTTATTCTAAACCATTCTTCCTACTTTCACCTCTGCATGTGGGGTGAATCCCATAGGAGGGAATGCTTAACATGGTAGTACTTGATTCTGACCAGGATCCCTATACAATAGCACAAGCAAAAAAACCAAGGATACAGAATTATCCTCCTTTCATCTCTTCAGATGCAATCTTGTCTCAAGGAAGATGAGTCTCATACACGTTTGCGTGTGGTTCATCTCTCATTTCCTTTTTGATTCAATAGAGAACTAAGCATCATAGAAAAAAAGAAAGAAAAAAACCCTAAACACTTCAGACACTCAGTATTTGGGGTGAGACAGTGGCAAACATATTAAAAAAGGAAGAGCTGCTTAAGTACATTTTAATTTGAATGTATGCTTTTATTTTATTTTATTTTTCTCCATGTTTCATCAAAGGACAGTAGTCTTTTTTCACAGTGATGAATGCATGGTTTTAGACATAAAATACTCCGTAAATCTTTAGTTTGAAATATTAAGCTGTTTTGAGGATTTATAGGCTTCTTCAGAAATGTCATCAGAAGTATTTATAAATGGAAAAAATGAAGAGAAAACATAATTTAAATTGAGTCCCTCTACAAATTAAAAATTTTTGTTATTGCTGTAATATACAGCAAAATATTATCAGACATATGGTATTGTTATGCGAACCATATGCCTGCATCGCTTGCAGAGCATATGGTAAGAGTTTAAAATAAGCAGCATTATAAAAATACAATGGGTTTTAAAAATATATCACTTATAACAAACAAATTTTTAATTTTTTTTTTTGTTTTTATAAAACAGGTATTTGCAAGAACATGTCTGACAAAATTTCCTTGTGCCAGCTATTGAAGCTGTGTGATATTAAGAGTGCCTCTTGTCTGTTTTGCTGCTTCCATCTCCACCAGGAATGGTTGAAATTATTTCATGTTGTAACCAAAGTGTAAGGAAATATGTTTTGCTCAAAAAAACCCCTAAAAGACAGTGGATAGTGTGTGTAAGTCCTGTTATATGCTCCTTAACAGGATGGAAAATGTTTCGCTGCGTGTCATGGACTCCTGTTTTGGAACACGATCCCTCTCATAGAAAAGTAAGCTGGGCAAAACTGTAAAGCAATCTACTATGGCTTCACCTTTAAACTCCTCTAGAAAAGATTTGTTCCTTTAGGAGCAGGAAGATTGTAAAGAAGCTTAAAAAGGGACAAGTCCTTTTCTTCCCATCTTCTCTGCCAACAGGTCACCTCTATGATGAAAAGCCTCATTCTGTACAGGCCCATATAATGTTCCTATCACCATGGAGCCTTATGTTAGTATTATTGCTTCTTATATTTCCAGTTATATGTACTGATATCAAATCTCTTTTGTTGTGATTATGTTAGTTCAGCTAAGATTTTACTAGCATTTAAGTTCCATCACCATTCTTCACAAAATAGGTAGTTAATAATGTACAAACCAGGCAAACAAATAAAAATCTTACTGTATTGCTTAATAAGCTACCTGATATTTTGACATTTTTCAAAAAGAAGAATTTTCAACTTCAGTGCAACAATGCACCATTTGTTTCTACTATGTTCTTGTTTATTATACAGTTGTCAGGATTTTCATTCTCTCTCAGTCTATCCTTCTTTCTCTCTTTCTTTGCCTTTCTTTTAGATTCTGTAGTATCGCTACAGTAAAAAAGACAATATTGATAAATGAGGCTTGCCATTAAGGGGAAGCAATTTGCAGCAGAGTGAAAAGTTATAACGGTGCTTTGAATTATTAGAAGGCAGTGATTCTTTTGAAATATAAATGTGAGTAATTTTGTGAGAGTGCAAAATTATTTGGTTTTTGTCCCTTGTTTTGTCTTTCTGAGCTTGAGTGTTTAGGAGTAAGGTTGGACAACTAACAGCCTCTTCTGTTTGTTGGTCAAATAAAAATATGGAAGAGAATGTTTTGGATTAACACATATTTTGTTTCATTTTTGTTCTTCTATTAAAACCACTTAAAACTCTTTTTGCTTTATCTAAATTGATAGATTTTTAATTGCAATATTGCTTTTAAATTAAAATAGATTTTTTTCCTTCAGAATTGTACTTTTCTAAATTCACAGCTCAGCAAATCAACAGGAATTCAAAACTGTTTCTCTACCACTAAATTTGTATTTATTACGTATGGTTTAAAGAAAGAGATGTTATTCCAAACATTGCATTTACCTATGTGTAAGAAATCACGTGGTATAATATTATCCTTTCATTCCACTCCTGTCAGTTCTCAGTTTTATAAATCCAGCCTTCTTCTCTTTGACTCACAGATTCTTTCAAGTTTAGTCCAGGTTGAAACTCAGGCTGGTTCTTCCACTCCAGAACACTTTACCTATCTCTATTTTTTCTGTATTTTCTTTATTTCAGTAATTGCCTGTTCAGTCAAATCCTGTAAGTGCTTTTCTTGTAGCATTGCTTGTAGTTAGGTTCCACTGCAATGTCATTAAAATAAGAATCTTTTAAAAGCCTTTCACAGGCCTTGGAAAAGGTCCTAAACATATATTTTTGGGGTAAAGCGTGCCGAATTCTGCATGGTGTGCTTAGATTTTATAAAAAAGATGTGCAGGTGGCTTTCTTCATTCCCCACTATACAAAAGAGTAGATGTAAAGGCGTGGGCCTTTCTGCGGAAAAAACGGGAGAAACTGATGAGAATTTAAAGACACGTTCTTAGCAAAATCTCACCAGGTCTTCAGAACGGCTCAAAGTGTGTGGTTTTTTTAAAATATTTTTTTCCTGATCTATATAAATGGAAAGGTAGAGTTGTCAGAAATCCAATAAGAAATATGGAGTAAACTTCTTAATCCCCATTCCTAGACATCTGGTATTAATACATATTTGTAGAAAATAGTTTGACATTTTGGCATTTTTCCATTAACACTAATAGTATTAGGGGTAACAAAAGTGTCAGTTCAAAATTCTGGGTACAATACAGAAGTGAGAATATGCTCATTCCATATGCATATGTTCAACTGCAATGTCTATTTACTGTTTGGTCCAGAGACAATCACAGCATTACAACTGCACTTGCAATTGCAGGCACAACATGGTCAGGATAAATATTGATGAATTAGACTGAATTGAAGGAGGAAGGCAGCTTGGGTGTCATCCAGCAAGGATACACATGTAAGGATGACTTTGTGGAAAGGGCATCTGGGGAAAAGGATTTGTAATTTGCTTTTCAGTACAAATTAGGAAAAAGGAACATCACTTCCTCCTTGGATGTATGGGTAGACAGGTGCCTATCACATCAGCAGGCTCTGCCAATAAGATGATAGAAAAAATATTGCCCTAAAACCTTCAGCAATTCAGCAAGGTGAGATACAGGTTTTCTCTTTCATTGCAGTTTTCCAGAAGAACAGCTTAGGTTAAAAATTCAAGTGAAATACATTGCCCTGTGCTGTGTTATGGCATATTGCATCTGATCAATCACACCAGACTATGTTTCACATTGGGGTGCCTGTGTTATCATTCTAGTTACCTCACGTTAGAAAATGACATATCATGTTGGAAATTTAAATCAAAAAGAGGACCATTTTTAGAGATTACATTTATGGGAAGTGAGCTGTCAAATCAGACTACTTTTTCTAGGTGTGGTCTGATATCAGCATAATGCCCTTAACCCTAAAGAGCTGCAGAATTACTTGCCCATCAGGGGATGATCTTTATCAAGTAAGGGTTGGATTTTTTTCCTTCTTTTTTTTTTTTTAATGTATTATTGTTTTTATTCAGGGTTTTAATGAAAATCTTTAAACCGGAAAATTATTTTCTCCATAACTTTCACTACCTGTTTGCATCCCACCCCCATCAGAAAATACTGTTGCAATTCCTATTGCATTAGAAGCCTAAGTAATACTTTAAATACTTTGAAACATCTTCTTGCCTCTGCAAGAACAGGAACATTGTGTTCACATAACACCTACCCTCCCCTTCCTAAATTCCTAACCCCAATGGAGCAGAAGCAGACTGGACCTGGGAAAACTACTAGCAAGTTTCTCTAAGGCTCTTTGGTCAGAAAGCAAAGAATTAGCTTTAAATATTTGAGTTTGCAATGGAAATAGATGTCTCCAATTGCCATCTATTTTTAAAACTCGCCATTTTCTATTTCAGATTGTCTACATTTCTTTCATACTCAGAAAGAAGAAACCATGTTTGATAGCCTATTTGACTTAAGTAAAATAAAACAAGAACAATGCTGATATGAAGTGTCCATATATTAGAGAAAGAAATATCCTTCTTGTGTGAGGTGCTCACCTCTGTGGATAAATATGATGACTGGACACATCAGTGTATCACATCTTTACCCCCATGCTTACACAGCATTACTTCCCTCTGTTCAGTGTCCTGGCCTGCTGAATACATCTTGAGCAATATTGAGCATTACTGTTCTGTATGTCATCAGATCTTTACTGCAAATCTGTTGTTGCAGGAAACTGTTAATATTCCAACAGCATTTTACATAATTACGCAAAAAAATTATGTGTTGCAGACTCATTGGTTATGACTGTCTTGCTGAAGAGTAAGATGATCCCTTTTTGTTTTACTCCACCACCTACACCCAGGTAATCATCTCATATACTTTTACCGATCCCTCTATTGCTTTATAATTAAAGTTTTCTGTGATTTTCAGAGGACTAGAAAGAGTTCCCCCTGATTGTGTGGGTGAGGCTTGACTTGAAGATTGCAAGTAACTTATGAGATCACATGGGGAGACACTGGATTCTGTAAAATCTGCCCCCAAAGTGCTCTAATCTGAAATAACGGGACAGGAAAGATAAACAGCTGCTGATTTCTGGTGCTGCTGGGTGCTGCTTTCTCCTGTACCTGGAGCTGCATCTCAGACCACAAGGAAGTATTTTCTGCATTGATAACGGAAACAACTACTGCAAACAACTAGAGAGACAGTGAGTTTAAAAGCTGCAAACTGCATTCTTTCCAAGCAGAATATTCTAATACAATTTAAATCCAATCATTAGACATTCTGCAGAGTTTTGAAATTTACCTATTTCTTGACAGAAAAATAAGCAAAATGCAGATGCTATAGCAATAGCTAGAGTCAGACTCAAGAGGCAATGAAAATGAATAATTTAACTAAGGCAGTTGTCACTGTTGGGTTAAAAAGCTCTTGAAAAATCCCATAATATGTAAAATTCAGGTAGATTCCTTTTACTATGACTTCCAGAAAATAGGATGGTTTTAATTTCCAAGCATGATGCATTGCCCTTTGCAGTGTTATGGCAGGTTGCATCTGATCAGTCACACTGGATTACATTACACATCAAAACAAATGTTATCATTCCAGTCACATCAGATTAGAAGATGACATATCATGTTGGCAATTTGAATTCAAGTCTTTTGAAGGGTAATTTTCGAGTGTGGGATTAAAATATCCATTCCAGTCAAAGGTCAATAGGTACACTTCAGATATCAAATGTACAACATTTGGCACGTTTTCTTTCCTTTTTATGCTGGGTTGATGAAGCCAGATGCAATAGAGACGAAGGTGGGAGAAATAAAGCAAAAGGACACACTTTTGAAACATCAGTGTCTAAACTACAGCTGAAAAATATGTGCAGCAAATGGAGAAAGAAAACTGAATGTTCATAGCACAAACTTATGTGTGGAAGATGTGTGATCGCAGAGAAATTAAAACAAAGGGACTAATATGATTGTGCAGTGATCATTAAGATTTGTGTTGCATAGCCTGTATCATGATACATATGCATATGTGCGTCCACTATGTATGCTTATGTCAGAACTCAGCTTTCAGCTTCATGTTTCTAAACACTTGCATTTGAGATAAATATTTGGGATACTGGTACTTAGAGGCAGGACTTGCAGTCCAGAGGCACGGAAGCCAGAACAGCTTTAACTGTCCTTTGCTCTCTCTTAATCCTAGGCTGCTCTGCCATCTCCAGTGTCATTTAGATATCCCAAAAGCTGACATAGAAAGTGTTATCATCTCTAGTCTGTTGTTTTGTCCAGAATGCCTGACAATCCCAAATATGTAACTGCTTGTCTTGCCTCCTGAAGGTCCTTCTTCAGCCCTTTTTTTTCCAGAAAAATGTAAGGATTTTACTTTCTTGGTTTAGTCAGTTCTGAAAAAATACTGTGAATTAATGCAAGACTTGGAGTCATGCTAACATCGTCATCAAACCCTTGGTCCTCCGTGTTGCTGTATGGGCAGCCCTGTAGTGAGGCTTCAGTCCACCAGGCAAAGGTCATAAGAACCCTGTTTGAAAGGTCTCCGAAGATCCATCTGTCACTGAGGGTGTCACCATCTTCCCATTTAACATGAACTTTTCTGTGTCATATGAGTCAGCTCCATGTCCATAATGAAAACCATGAAACAGGGTATTTCCTTTCTTTTCCAAACCACTTTTGTAGGGCTCTGAGGTGTCTGGAAAAGCAGTTGCTGGACAAGTGAAGATGTAGCACATGTGCAGCAGGCCAGGTGGATTGCACACACTCACCACTGGTTCGTTCACTGATGCTCAGTGAATGCTGCTGTGCACACTGCAATGTGACTGTCCTGTCTCTTGAATGTACTGTTCCTAGGCATCCAGAAATTTTAGAACTGGTCTGATTGTAGCTGGGTGGAGCCTGCCTAAGTCAAAGGGATTTTACATCAGTCTGAGGATCTACCTAAGTTGAAAGCAATGCATAGTTAGGGTTGTAATATGGCTGAGAGTCTTGAGTGTGACAAGAAGTAAAAACCCATGGAAAGCTGCCTTTTGAAGATGATGCTAGCCTCCACTCCATTTAGTCTGAAGAAAGCAAAATAGCTTTTTTACTACTTTTTTTCTTCTAAAACTCTCATGTTATATCTACTTATATAATGTAAGAAACGATAATACAGTCAGATGTTGCAATTTGACACAGAATCATAGAGCTGCTGCTTGGAAGGGATGACCGGAGATCATCAAGCTCAGTCTCCTACTTAAAGCACAACTATAACCAGCACTAGATCAGAACAGCCATGAGTTAGTCTTAAAAAACCTTAGTCTTAAAATAGTTTTACAAACCTTGAGGTCTCTAGATTCTGTAACCTTCCAGGCAGTGTATTGCAGCCCTACACACTAGCTTCCTAAACTCTAGGTTACTAAGACCATTTGCCCTAGACAAAGATCAATTATGGTTTCCTTTTTCATTTCTGGTTGATGCAAGTGCTATGTTAGCATTCACTTCATGAATAAAGACTGCAAGCTAGGAAATGAGTATTTTTGCTGAAGGGATTAGAATTTACTTTCTCTCTTATTTCCCTGCAATGCCTTCCTAATCCCACCCCTTCTATTTATTTTAATCTGCTGTATTTGTCAATACATGTGGCTAGAAAAGTGTAATTTCTTCAATTACTTGTCCTCTCCAGTTCAGAGAAAGAAGCATAAATATCTTGATCGTGGAACATTTTAACTGATTTTTTTATCACTAGTGTGATTCAGTTCAGTCCACTGGTAATATGTGCTGTGTTTTATTAATTGTTTCTTGGCAACTAGCCTGCTCATTCCCATTATAATGCCTTTTTTTATCTAATAAGCATTTTGATAAAGCTAAGGTTGTTTTAATAAGATCTCTTATCACAGGACTTCAAGCTAAAACTAGTCTGTTTCAAAGTGAGATTTTGAATTCTTTTCTGTCCTTCATTATAGCTCTATAAATCCAGAGTAAAATCCAGTTCAAGAAGACAAGATCAGATGCTGCTGTAAGGATTGGAAGTCCATGTCTAGACACATATAAATCTTCATGCTAAGCATGAAGTGATGTTGACTATGACTACCAGTAATTACAGTTTCTCAGATTCACTGGAATTTAATCTTAAACATTCACCTACTCTTAAAGGTGGAGAGGTTGACATGGAGAGATAGTATCTTGTATTTGCCAAAATATTAGACACAAATATCAGACGGGCCTCTGGGTACACACACTCTTCACCAGTGTGAAAAAGAAGTGTGATTCCTCTTCTAATTTTGGTTTTTTCCCCACAAGGTCCAACTGTTCCTGCTCCATTTTTTATTGGTTATTTTCAGGGCTTGGAAAGGTTGTGGTTCCAATTGAATTTAAATGCTGTTGTAATTATTTTGTTGCTCTTCCAACTAAAAGGTACTGTGAGATCCTCTCACTGTGGATTACTCTGTATTTTTGCAGGACAGAGAGGCATCTCTAAGAATGGAGATGTAGTTTGTTTTAATCACGGGATTTCTCACCATGCATGTATGCAAACTTTCTTTTATTTCAGGTTCAAAAGTTTGGGGTTTTTTTGGTGATTAGTTTTAGTTTGCCAGTACTTATTCTCTGACCTGTGGCTAAGTCATTCCTAGACAGAGTTTGACAGAAACATTGTCTGGTGCCAAGTGAATATTCATTGGTTCCTACATATTCTTCAAGTTTCTCTCTGTGAGTATATTTAGTATTTTAATCTCAAATTTAGTATTCTAATCCAAAATTAAAGACAACAGGTAATCTTCAAGATGACAGTTATGTGATTCATTCAGTTTCATGTTTTCAGTAAGTGGGGAAGATATAACAAGAGGAAAACAAGTGTACTGTCTCATTTTTTTAATATATTGGTATTTATTCACCTTGTATTCATCCAAGATCACCATAATGCGAGCGGTCTAATTTTTTAGATTTGAAATTATTTAGGTATGGACAGTTGGATGAATAGTGGTCTTACTGAATGTATGTTCTCCACAAAACATATAACACATCAAGGACTATCTATAGATACTTAAGAAACCACATTTTTTATTTTATTATATAAATATATTATAGGTCTATAGCTAATTCTCTTGATATGTGTGTTTTTGTCATTTTTAATTTTCTAAATTTAGGCAGCATTGTTGGAGGACATATTCTAAGGTGTACTGAGACAAGTAACGAGTCCCTAACTGAGTCAAAAAATGCAGTGAGAACTGCAGTCAAACTCTTTTGGGAAGCAGCTAGGTCCCTGGGTATTCCCTTAAAGCTTCGAAAGCCTATGCTTTGGGGATACTGAGGATATGACCTTTTTCTGAAGCAGCAATAAAAAACACTTCACAGCAAACTGTGCTCCAGCCCTGATTATCATTCAAAAACTTCCTTTTGGCTGTAACAAGTAATGAAAAAAGATGCCAAGATGTGGATATTCTCTATTTTTCCCTTGCTTTCCCAAGTAGTGTATGAGAATGCAGTGCAATATATATAGCAAGATTTTTTTTGTTTTTTTTAACTTTCAGTTGGTTATTTCCTAGGTCTTTAGATGCTAAGATGGATGGAATAAAACATAGTCAATGTAAATTGCTGGATTACCCATACAAATACAAATGCAGAAGCAGCTAGCTGTAAACACTATGTATCTGTAGTATTTTATATATTTATACAACAATGATTTTTAAAAACCCTGAAATGAACATCATAAACTGGCAAAGAAGCAGAAAAGTTTGCAATCTTGTTGGAAGGTTGCCACAAATGTACTCTGGTGAATAGCGAGGGTAAGAGTAGTAGTGAATCTCTTTTATGGTGCTGTTATCAGGACATAATGTGCTGGTTTTATGGCACACCACCACAGCCAGTACCCAAACTGCCAATGGAAATATAATTTAGAATCTGATGTGAGATCTTGCAGTGCATCAGTAATTTAATTGGATCTTTCATCATTCCCATCTCCAACTGTCATTAGCTGATAATTGCTTATCCTAAAAGAACTGGGGAATTTTGTACATATTTGATGGAGCTCAATGTGTAGTCAGCATTTAAACAGAACACAACCTACTACATGATTGCTATACTGGGGAGAAAAGAAAGAACCCTTTAGCCTCTTGATCCCCAGAGTGAAGTGTTTTCCTAATCTTTATAAATGTTCCTGTAAGCTCACCGTGTTTTTTGTAGGTTTTTGTGTTGTTTTTTTTTAACAGCAAAGGGCATAGGTGCAGTGTTCTAATAAACCATGGCCCCCACTAAGCTGATCCAAAGAGAGGCATATATCACATTAGACGTGTTCCACCTTGAATCTTGCAGGAGCTGTTACTGTGATGACTGTAATAGGGGAATCTGAATAGAATAGAGATGAATGAGCACATTTTTACTCTAAACATTTTACATATCATTTTGCTTTCACAGTAGGTGGTTTGAAGGTTCTCCTAACCACTGTTGTTAAGTACTGTGCAGAAGGTCAGAGTAGATGATCATAATGGTCCCTTGTAGCTTTATAATCTATGAATCTATACTCCTGGGGAATTGTAAGTGCTAAGAAATTTGCTTAAAAACACTGGTTACAGAGAAAGCAATCAAAAATGATTGGGAGAACGCACCCCCCTACCATCCCTCCTAATAAGGGTTCTGAGTACATAGATGAGGGAAATTTGTGACACAAATTATAGATGGATTTTTTTCAATTAAGAAAGAAAGAAAAGAAGCTGGGCAATTTCAAAACAACTCATACACAAAGTTACTGACAAGGGGAACAGTAAGGGAAACCTTGGAAATTTGATTGTAGGCAATTTGATTGTAGCAGACGTATTTCGAGGAAAGACAATAGAGGAAAAAAATGCCTGACTGATAATTATTTTGCTGTCAGATTCAGAGAGAGATTGAAAGTTCCTGAAATACTAGAAAAAAGCAAACAAGCAGTAGAATTATGAATAATCCTAAACCTATCAGATCATAGGCTTAAATTTCAACTTGAATGAAGCAAGGAAATATCAGGAACAAAATGTCCATTGAATAGCTAGCGGATAATGGAATCATAAGAAATGAGCAGCATGAACTGGTCAGGAAAAAAAGAGATGGTTTTGTTGTTGATGATAGAATTTTAATTTTAGTACAAAAGGAAAACAGTTAAAATCTATTTTTGCATGAATCCTGTCTCAGGCACTAACAAAAAAAATCATTTCATATTAGCTGTCAGAATCCCTCTCTCAAAATTAATTAAAAGTCGTTTGGATAGGGACACTATCATATGGACTGAAAAGTGACTGAAGGGCCATTAACAAGGGATAATGATACACAGCAATGTATCAAGTTGTAGGGGAGCTGTCTAGTAGCACTGAAGGGACTAGTGTTAGTTCCAGGTTTTTCTGACATCCTCATTAATGATTTGAAAGTAGAAGTAAACAGCAAGTTAATGAAATTCACATATCATACTAAATTGGGAGGTGTTGCAAACACGAGTGATGGTACAAAAATAATAGGAAAGGACCAAACAATATTAGAAACATGGGCATAACAGAAAATGAGATTCAATTTGGAACAAGGTTATCTAGTAACATATGAAGAAAAATAATCCAAAACATATCTATGGAGTGGGAGAGAGAAACCTGGAAAGCAGTAATGCTTAAAGAACCATGGAGGTGGTAATGGGTAGAAAATTAGGCATGAATCTATAGAATGATATGGCATTAAGGGAGGCCAATGAGCTTTTGGGTTTCATACAAAGAGGTGTCAAAGAGTGAGGAAATAACAATAATTCACAGCATAACGCTCATGCAACTAAGCCTGGAATATTGCATTCAGTTCTGGGCACCAGTTTACTAGAAAAGTAAATGAGCAAATGAGATGCATTTCATAGCAGAGCAGCAAAAATGAACAAAAGATGAGGGAGAACATTTTAGGAAGAGAAAATGTAAAAACCAAATGCCACTTTGTATACCTTGGCCAAATGACAACAGAAAAGGGACATGAGAACATTGTGTCTGTATAAAGGTTGTAAACTCCAAAGGCAAAAAAGCATTTAGGAAGGAACAAAATGGTAGCAATAAATTTAATAGGGTCAAATTAGGAAATAAATTGAAAGAAAAAAATAGAAAACTAGATACCAGGAAACAGTTCTTGATTTAGTGGAGTTTCTACTTGCTTTTGGTTAGAAGAATCATTCTGTGAAAATGGACATTCAGAAAACAAAATGTATTACAATTGTATTAACTGTGCAGTTTAGAATTTCCTCATAAAACATGCTTTTTGTTATTCTCTTGATTGCTGACTAAAACCCAATTCCAATATAATCTGGAGGTAAAGTAAGGTTGCATTGTCTGGAATATTTTATAAGGGGCTAAATAAATCAACTCTCCATGTTTTAACAATCCATGCAAGTATTAGCTAAAACCAATAACTGGACAGATAGATGAAGGACAAAAATAACAGAATGGATGAATAGAGCACTCAATAACCAGAAAGACAGGTAGAGAAAGGCCATGCTGGCTGGAGAGGCAGTGAAGGAGAAATGTTGTACTCACTCCTTCACTGTAGTAGGGAGAACAAGAAAAGAAGCACAAAATACTCTTGTGAAAAGAGAATTTTAGCCCCATCTGAGAATGTGGGATTTCCAAAGAACAGCTCTTCCCTATCCTGACGTATAAAATTTGTTATAGAAAACTGTATACTTTATTTGTTTCTCCCTTTCTAGAAAGGCATCAAATGAATATAAAATTTAGTAAAGAAAGAGCTCTTTTTTACTGTTTTTGAAACTATCCTGGAAGTTTCTATACTGGAAATATATATTGCTATCAAATCCTAACATGGTGGTCTAAGAAAAGAATTTTGCATTAAAAAATGAAGGCTTTCATTAAAATAAAAATCTGTAAGGACATGGATTAAGGACATCTTATCCAGGGAAATTAAATGAAAAACTCAAGGTTTTTCTAGGTCTACATGTTTCTGTACCGAGTTACAGAAAATTATGAGGAGACAGCAGGCAAATAAGGGTGACAAAAAATCCCAGCTCCCTGTAAAACAGAAAGAGAGCAGGGATGAAATAAGACTATGGGGAGGCAAATATGTAACATACTGATGTTAAATAAGGCATTGTTACCTACATTTTGCTGTCTGGTATGACATCCCTTACAAGAATCTGCTTAGGAGCACCTTTCACTGATGTCTGAGACATGCCCTAGCTCCTTCTGGTATTACTTTGTTTGTTAGGAAATATTGTAAGCTGTTTTGAACAATTCCATGTGCCTGTGTGTTTTGAGCATCTCCTTCAATTCTCATTTCCTGGAGATGCTCATCCCCTCTGTTCTCCTTACTAATCAGCTCTGCAGTTATTTTGTTGTTTATATATATTGTTTTGAAGTCAATCAAAGTGAAATAATCTGATTTCTAATTTTTGGCTTGTTAAACTAAATTTGATGGCATTTAAAACATAACAAATTTGTGTACAAGGATCATACATAAAACCCAACGAAACCTGGGATATCGACAGAAAGAATTTCTGGCCTGAATATGTGGTGACATTTATGCAATTTCATATGATTGACACATCTTAATTCAAATGTAGAAATCACTCTAGCTTTTCTTTTTAGTGTGCTAACATGTCTTTGTAATATCTCTCTCCAGGAAATATGGTATAGTCAATAGTATAGTATTTTTCATATGTGAGAAATGTTGCTATTTTGATACAACCACACTGTGACATTTAACCTTGTGCGGAAGGTTACAATGACACTAGAAGATAGTGAAAAATGGCTGAGGAGCACGATGATGACACTGTGGCATGATATGATTTATTTTTTCCATAATTTGCTTTTCAGCTCTTCCTCTTCTATTTCTCATGAGACTAACACGTTCATCCGAAGCAGATTAGTTAAGATACAGTTTCACCTATTCAAAAAGACAGGGCTAATTATAAGGGCTGTATGGCCAGTTTAAATGTTGTGAAGAATGTCTTAGATTGTTTAAAGCTCAAATATGTTGTGAGAGAAAGACGTTTTTTAAGCAATGGCAGAAGGTACGCAGGTATTTGTAGGCACACATGCAGTGAGAGTTTGAAGGGGACATCTCCACTGCAGGTGAGCATGACTGTTCAAAATGGAAGTTTTGTTTCATTTTGTTCATTGGTGACGAGACCAACACAACACAGCTGGGGCCACTGTAGGCTGCACAAGCCTGACAATGGTCAGTTGTAAAGTTGTGTCCATGATTGCCCCAGAGAGCAATGACTCTTTTCTGCCTTTTCTCTCCAGTAGGGTTTACACAGGAACCCCAGCCTTGAGGATGAAGGATATCCGTAGCCTGCACAATGCCTCAGCCACACAAACATCCTCTCTCTCTCTGTCCCTCTTTTTCTAGAGGGCGTATATAGCATTCTCCTAGAAAGGCATAGCATACGGACAATGAACTACTCAGAGTATTTACTACTTACTGCTTTCCTCCAGATCTCTATGAAGATTCAGCAACCAACTGTAGCCTCTGGGTTTGAATTAACAGATGCCATTTCTTTAATCAATAAAACTACATAGAGGCTGGATTTTCAGAAATCTAATACCTTGCAGACATATAAGGAAATGTAATGGGAACTACTTCAGGATTGAACAAACATAAATCAAAGGTAATAGCTGCGTAATGAAGTGCATAGACATTCAACAAAAAATGTGGCTGCTAGTCTACAGGCTAGTCTAGCCAGTAGCCTGCAGCCTTACAGAAAAATGCACAGCTATTTAAATTGTAGGATCATTAAACTTTATTAAATCTTAATTTTTATAAGCAATAGACAGCTTTTCATAGGACAAAAGCAAATAAGAATAATACAAAGCAAAGACATTGAAAATGCACAAGCTGATCAACCAATATTTAGCCACCAAAAGTCCAATGTATAACGATGCCATAAATCTAACTTTGCTCTTATTCACTTTCTGTCCCATGATCTAAGAGGAGCATTAATCCTTTTTTCCTTTGTTTTTTTCTTTTTAAAATGTTTTTAATTATTCATATTGTCAAAAAAACAGTGCAAAAGAGTAAAAACTGTTTAGTTCTTTTAACTTTGAATCATTATAACTGTAGAGAACAGAGACTTCTATCAGGATTATGTCCTCGTGTTGCTGTACAATAATGCAGATATACTCCTTTATTGAAAAGCTTATATTATAATAGGTAGATTTGCAAAGGCACAAATTGATTTCCCACTTTATTTCTAGATGTATTTGGAATGCTTTTCCTGAAAAACACTCTTGTAATCATAGAAATGTAAAAAATGTAGTAGTTTGTACGGCATTGTAATGGAGAACACAGGTTGCAGGCAAGAAGAGCCTGGAGAGCCCTGAGTCTATAGGCACAATGGCATGTAGAAGGGTGCCACTTCAATTATTGCCCCTTCATGGCAGACTTTAACAGGAATCCATTGACAAACATAGTATCCTTTCTTATAACTAACTGGCAGGCAATCCAGAAGGCAGAAAGGAGTAAAAATTATTTTTTTAACTGATTTATTTGCAATTAAAAAACAAAACCAGAAGATCAGAGAGTCCCACTGCTTACTGACTCACCATTAACTCTTTTGTATCTTTTATGGCTTATAAGGAAGGATTTTAAAGAAGAGAGGTTAATGAGTTGATAATAAACACTTGAGGACTTTTAGGACTCTTAGGTACAATACGTACATTAGGACTTTTGTGGGCCAAGCTAAAATCTGAAAAGAGCTGTTAGATAAGCTGTTAGAATTACAAAGGCATGTCCTGGTTTCGGCAGGGATAGAGTTAATTTTCTTCCTAGTAGCTGGTACAGTGCTGTGTTTTGGATTTGGGATGAGAACAATGTTGATAACACACCGATGTTTTAGTTGTTGCTAGGTAATGCTTACACTAGTCAAGGACTTTTCAGCTTCCCATGCTCTACCGACTGAGAAGGCTGGAGGTGCACAAGAAGCTGGGGGGGGGCACAGCCAAACTGGCCAAAGGAACATTCCATACCCTGTGACATCATGCTCAGTACATAAACTGGGGAAAGCTGGCTGGGGGGGGCCGCTGCTCAGGGACTGGCTGGGCATCGGTCGGTGGGTGGTAAGCAATTGCACTGTGCATTGCTTGCTTTGTGTATTATTATTATTATTATTACTACATTATTATTACATTATTATTTTTATTTTATTTCAAATATTAAACTGTTTTTATCTCAATCCACGAGTTTTTCTAACTTGTGCTCTTCCAATTCTCTCCCCCATCCCACCGGGGAGGAGGGGGGGAGGAGTGAGCGAGCAGCTGTGTGGTACTCAGTTGCCAGCTGAGGTTAAACCACGACAAGGCATAAGACAACACAGGAGAACAGAAGAAAGAACAGTAGGGAAAGATGGAGTTAAGAAAGGTAAAAATACTGCACTAAAGGGCGTTACCAATTCATTGCATATAAGTCACAGATTAGGTTGCTTGAGCTCTCATTTGTTTCTTACAATCAGAATCTTATTACAGACAAGAGGACCATGCCATATATGCAAACCCGATAATTTACTGTTACTCTAATTAAAGTCTTACCAGTCTAATAGAAGAATTATTATTAGTTCAAATTATACACAGTTAAAATGATGTATATACAAACTTTCTAGTGGCTACCACTTTCTCTGGTGGTATGTTCAGCCTTCCACTGCCCTCCTGGGTCCTAAAGTCAACACCTTCAATGTGAGGAAGGAGGTTTACAGCAAGTCTTCAGCATCCAAAGTCCTTCACTGAGACGAGTAAGGTATTCATGTTTACCATTTCTTTGTCCTGACTCTAGGATCCTCTTGGCGCGATTATGACATGTTTTCTAGCATGCTTTATACTTTGTCATTTCCTTCTTCTCCTGCAAATCCACATTATGTCTGAATTTACTATATAAGATGTGTATTACATATGTTGGATACTTCTTTGTTCTCTTAGTTACCCCTAACACTGATTTTGCCAGTCTTCCAAGGCTGTGGTCATTTTATGACCAGTAACTGACCACGGCTGAGTTGTTTATGGCCCTGTGGCCTCTACTATCATCCTGTGCATGCACTTTCAAGGCCTCTTTTATCTTCCCATGCATGCAGTCCTCCACTCTGCATTTTATGCTAGGGCCATAACAGTTCATTCTAGCCAGTAACTTGTTATTACTGTATTAGCTATAGTATACATAACAATAGATGCACAATTGTACCAAACTAAGCAAAAGCTAAACCAGAGTAGACAATAGGTCATTAAATAACTGGTATTACAAGCTAAAACAGTCTCCAGGGAGGTCCAGACAGGCTTGAAGTCTGTGGTGCTAACATGGCACAAAGCCTGTGGCCTGTTACAAATAATGGTAAAGCCATACTTACCGGGCTACGAGGCTGCAGTGGGAAAACAAACAAGTAAGCAGAGACTAAAATATGAGGCAGTAATATGTCAGGTAAAGAGGAAAATTATTTTGGCAGCTATGACTAGAGCTGAAGAACTGGTGAAGAGATGATACCAATTATCGAGTAAGGACTGACAAGAGTCCAAGTCATATTTTTAGCTTTTTTATTAAAAGAAAAAAAAAAACTAGTCCTGACATTAAGTGAAATAAACTGAATATTTTCTGAGTATTCACATAATAGCCCTAGCAATCAAAATGCTTTTCAAAGAACTTCTGTACAATTTTGTAAGAAAACACTAAGTGGGAGGGGAAAACTCAAATATATACTTGGAACAGCATCAATCATTTTACCGGTCTTTGATTTTATTTGTCATTTACCTATGTTAAATATATAAAATAATAATCTTAAAAAAGCAGTTCTTTCTTTCACAGAACAGACTATAATTTCTAATATTCAAAGTTAAATCCTAGAAGAGTGACATTTCCATGGTAATAAGTTGATGTTACTAATACAACAGCTTGAAGTGGTTCTTCTGGATGTTTCAGCACTGCATTCCTATTTGCACACTACAAAAGGATTAAATGCTTGCAAAACCAAATCAGCAACAACATTCTTATTGTGTTCAGGAGATCTAAAGCTTTTGGTTTGCAGGACAAACTTGGGCTATCTGGAAGAAGTGAAATTGCAAATACTGCATGAAATTTCTTTCCAATTTTATATCTTAAAAAAATTGAACATCATCAAGGCTTAGTAGAATTAAAGCTGCTAAAATATAACCTGTTTTGACCAAAACATTCCAACATAACATGAAAAAACTGATAGTATTGGGTTGTCCTTGACAAGTAAATAATTTTCACTTCATTGGAACAGAAAAAAATTATTTATAAATAACTGGCAGTGGAGAAAATTTAGAAAGCCATTCTAAGAGGAGATAGAATATTTTTGTTTGTCAATTATTTTTTATCATAATCAGGTTATTTCAAGTTCCCTGCTGTATGCAGAAAAAATTACACTATATGCAGTGTTACCAAATTAGGTGAATGTATGCCTTTCCAATATGCACCAAAGTTAAACGACTCACATTCTAAAGATACTGATCGAATCATTAAAAAATAAGAAGTATTCATTTGGAACAATGTATTCTACCTCAAACCCTCCCTCACTGCTGATATGAAGCTGCATGATCAATTTAATTCTTGCATTTCAATTTATCCTCAGAAAAAAATCTATTTACCTTGCAGCACAATGGAGACTCAAATAATTGGGGAAAAAATGCATATGGGTCCCAAAAGAACTGTAGATAAAGGGTGGTGTGTCAGTATTCAGTGCCATCCCCCCCTTTCCTTTTTTATAATGGGAGAAGGAAGATGCTTGATACTGCTGATGACCAAATCTCTGCAAAGGGGGTATCATTTACATTCTCATAATGGGTATAGCATCTATAAAAGCAATACTCTGATTTACCTTCATACTCCTGCTGAGACAAAATGCAGTGGCATAGTCTAAAGCAAACAGAGCTAGGACTTCATGCAAAATATTTGCCAATCTTAGATGAAAGGCACTAAATAAATATTATTGCTATTATTATCGTCTGTGGAGAGCAGCACTACAGGCCTTTTTGGAAGGCTGACTTCATGGAAAATCTTTGTCATTTCCATAAAAAATATTATGTTAGAAATTGGTATAGCTTTTATAACTTTATGGGGCTATAAAATATGATGGTTCCAATATTAAACTGCAGTGAAAAGTAATGTAAACAATATAAAAAGTATACAGGAAAAATCTATTTATTAATGATACAAAAAGTATTCAGGGAAGAAATCCGTATTAAAGGTTGGAGGGTCCAACAAGAGACTAAGAACTTTACAAATGCTGCTTTTAAATCTTTCCAAAGTTGAAAGTAACTTACAAATGTTTCATTGTGAGGGATTTTCACTTATTTTAGTTTAAGCATAACTGATTTTGTGTCATAACTGCACTAAACATGCACACCAGGAAGAGAAAAGCTCTTAAGGGTGTATTGAGGACTTCAGGTAGGAGAATCAGTAGGTTACAGAGATGAGATAGGAAAGGAATTAGCAGGTGGTTGGACAGGGGTTTCCAGCCTCTTCCTCTTGTCAAAGCTTATCCCACTCACCCCATACCATTGCTTGCTGTTGCTAATCACTCACAGAATACTCGTGTCTGTTAAATTGAGCAGAGTTACGCTAGTGGATTTCACAGAACTAGGAATCAAGGCTGAAAACAAAAGACTACATAAGCTTTGAAGTTTACTGGTATCTTCTCATCTTTAAAGGCAGACACTCTGTAAGAGTTTAATGGATTGTTCCTACCCCAGCATATTCTATAGACATCTGTCAATTATATCAGTCACTATCACTAGACTTATTTCTTTACAGAGCATGAATTAGAAAGAAAAATTTGGGCATCTAAAACCCAATCTGTATCCTCTCTTTCTCTGTAATAATTCAAAAAAATAGCAGCTTTTTGGTCAGCCACAAGAGCAGTTTATAATTCTGTGTTCAATTTCCTATTACTACTATTTCATTCTCACCTTATACCACTGAGGTATATTATGGTCTTGTTTCCTTAAGACAAATGAAAAATAGGATTAGAAGCATTTCAAGTGATTTTGTCATGAAACATAAGCAAGC
Source organism: Aptenodytes patagonicus (assembly GCF_965638725.1). NCBI lineage: Eukaryota > Metazoa > Chordata > Aves > Sphenisciformes > Spheniscidae > Aptenodytes > Aptenodytes patagonicus. Next base: position 39,958,033 of record NC_134952.1, read on the forward strand.
AGCACAAATTCTTTTTCAAAGTAGTTTTCCTAAAACTTCTTTCACTTTGGTTCTACATCTTTAAAATAAAAATATATTCTGAATTACAAAACCTACTATTATAGGGTAAGGTCTAATTTGTTCTGTAAATTAGTTGAAAAAGACTAAAACACATCTTATTGATAAGTGACAAAATATCTGTCAAAGTAGCCTCTCTTACTTACTGGTCCAAGTACAATTCAGCAACCCTCCCAAAAATATTGCAAAATAGTTGACTAACAAAGTTATTGTAAGACTGGAGTTCACAACAATACTTCATTATAACAATATCTGTATAAAACTTGTCAGATGGTTCTCTCTAATTCTAGACTGATCTGATCACTGAAGTATTAAAAAAGCAGAAAAATTTTCAGATCATCATGCAAGTAGAAAGGCTTGAGCAAAAGAAAGCTGCTGTCCTGATGTATAGGATGATATTGCTGATATCTTAACCAGCAAGTGAACTAGTTGCTAGAAATTCAAGCATTAATGGAAACAGTCCCATGGATTACATTTCTTTACATTCAAATGCTGAATACCTATTAACAATCTCATTTTATCTACTGCAAATACAGAAATGTCTTTATGCAATTTACCTGATCTTTATTGTAAACAAGAAAGCAGAGCCAATAAAATACAGTCAGTTTTTTACAGACACTAGTAAACATTCCCTGGACTAGAGTTTGCCATGAACTTTGGTTTTAAAACCCGTATTTTAAAACCTGGCTTTATATCAGTAATGCTGGTTTTAAAACACATGACTCTGAGATTAGTAAAATTTAAGTATCCCTATTCCTAAAGGTTGCATATACACAAAAGAGAAGAGAAACTACTTTTTATATGTAAGTTCTAATTTATATGACATTTATTAAGATTGCTGCTTTTAATTTTCAAACCATAAGTTCAACAAAATAAGTATATCTCTAACTGTCAAATATGCTTTTTTTTTTTTTTTAATTCGAGGTACCATGCTATTAGCTGCGTTTGGTGGCCAATTTTACATTGTTCCAAAGACTGATACAACCATACTTGTAATTCAGACTTTCTTTTAATGTTGTTTTGCTCTTGTTATATATTAGGGGACAAAAGTACTGAGGTATGAAAATGTCACATCAATCTTCAGATGTTGGTTTACATTTCAAAAGATAAATAAAGGTAGAACAAACAAAGGTAACTTAGTAGACAAATTTTCATGTTGAATATTTAAAAATGTCCAGTGTGGTCAGTTGCTGTGATATGATCTATCATAAACAAGTAAACAAATCTAGACGTGCTTCAGAAACAATTTTTCCACTGACCCTATAATATTTAATAATGTGGAACATATTGTGATAACTGGTAAGTAAATTAGACAAGAGAGTTTGGAAGTTTATAGGGGTTTAGGCTGGTGTTAATTGCTAGTCTGAGCAGAACCTGAACACTATTGCCAGTTTAAATGTAGGTTGTCATGCATGTTTAATATATCTCTTTGGGATGGGAAGGTAGAGTAGCTCTGCAGCATTGACTCTCATGATCTTTTTGGGAGCTATTTTATTTATTTCTCCTACAAGAAGGAGAAAGGACAAAGAAGAAATGCCCTGTGGGATTTTCCTTGATGCAGAATCAAGGTCTTTTGCAGAGGTTACAAACTTACTGTTCATCCATCTTTACAGAAGACCAGGGTGGAGGATAATAAACAAGGAAATACTGAGAAGGGAAAGACTTTTCTTTTTCGTCAGGCTTGTTCTATCTGAACTTCTCTTGACCTGCCCACAGCTTCATTTTACTTGGCTTAGCTGTGACAGCAATTTCCCTAATTGACCATGTGTCTAAGGTTAATTTCTTTTACTTTTGTTTAGTTGTGTTTGGTACAGCCATACTTTTATACAGATAGCAGTAACAAAAGGTTGTTGTAGGTAGAATGAGATATTTACCACTCTAACACAGTGATGTCCTATAGACATGTATGATGTTGGAGGCCTTGAGAAGAGAAGAACCAGGGCGTGGTGTGAACGAGTAAAGGCATGGGGTGATAAGAAGTGGGGCACAGGCTTGACACTAGACTCACTAGCAGTCAGTGAAAAAAAAAATACAGAGCTGGAGCTGGACGTAACTTGTTCTAGAGGTGAGAAAGAGAAATATTATCTAAGATACATAAAGGGCACCATATATAGTAAATTCAGATGTAACATGGAACTGTGGACCACTGAAGAATGAGTAATGTGTTTGCATGCTAGCAAACATATATAGATGACCCAAAGTGGAAAGGGAAAAAAAAATAAGAGAAGATATCATTAAGAAGAACATCATATTCCTCCTGGCAAAGGACTCCGGATTCTGAGTTGTCATAACCCTACCCCACCAGCAACATCAGCATGAAACCACTGACCTCCGTACCCAGAAGAGCAGTGGAAAGAGGAGCATAACACCAGGAAAAGGGATAGAAACTAAGTGTATGTGTTACAATTTTAATTGTATTATTGATATTGTTGCAACACTTTTCTGTGCATAAGTACTCTAACTGCATTATTATTCTTTGTTTTTCTGTAATAATTAGATCTAGACTAGTTATGATTCCTGAAGTAGACTGTTAAGATTTCCAATAAATTCTTGGCTTCATTTTTATATATAAGGTGGACTTCCCTCGCCCATAAACAAGATTCTGAGTGTTACAGAGGATCCAAGAACTCCAACATAAGGGAAGAATGCAGAAACTTTGAAACGTGTGGCAAACACACAGTTTTTTAGATGACATTAATATTTCTCAAAAATGGCAAAATGCAGGGAATATTACCAGAAGCATATTGTCCTGCAGGTACCCAGGTACCACCCATTTGTCAGTGGATTACAACGAATCTGTAGTTCCAGGAGCTGTATCATCAGCTGTAAACAGCTAAGAGCAGACAACAGTATGATACCTAAGCATGAATCAAACTAATCAAAATCTTTAGCCTCTCCTTCTCAGCAAACACAAATTAGGAGATTAGCAACGATCGGATAAGTTTCTGCTTGAGGCTAGTAACACTGCATTGACTGTTTGCAGATAGCTCCTTGTGACACTGAAGAAAGTGTCAACAAATTATATATGTAATGCAGGGGCTAATGAGTCCTCCTAGGGTTTTCCAAACAATTTTGGCTAAGTCAAGGAGAGAACTTAGAACTGAAATGATGGCAAAAGCAAACTGTACAAGAAACATATTTACATATCTTCTTAGTTAGAAAAGCTATGGGTCACATCAGTGCTGTAAGCAACCAAATGTCTTTGCTCTGACAGTTTCACAAAACATCATTGTAAATCTCTGTATTATTAAAGAACAATTAATGAAACTAGAAGCTATGACAGAAGAGCAAATGGACTCAAATGCACAGGGATGGCTAAATCACTTAGCCACCATGAGAAAAATCTGCGTTTATATCCATATTTACACAACTTAATAAAACCTGCCTCAGTGAAGGACATGCTGACCAAACATTAATTTAGTTATTGGAATCTAAACAATATCTCAAATTATGTGGTATGAAGAGTCCTGGCTAAAGAATCTACACCAACCCCAGAAATTTTTAATCTGCTTGAAGAGCACTCTTTCAATCAACTTCTGTTTGGTATATCTTTGGCCATGGTCCAAAGTGTGAGCTTCTTCTGTATTATAACAGTGTTTTCTGGGGTCCTTTGCTACATGGTTAATATTTGTTTTTCTGGCAAAAATAAAAATTAGTATGATGAGGTAATATGTGCATTTTAGGATACTTTCTATAAACTCACTCAGATGAGAAATAGAAATTTGGAACATAATCAAAACAATTTTGGGAACATATATTTAGCAAAGAGAAAATTCAGACAAACAGGAAGCCATTACTTACATTATCCAGGCTGCTTCTGCTGTAAAAAAAATTGCAAGTACACTGCCTCACCAAAATTAGGTCAGCTAAGAAAGCTGTTAAGTGGATGTCTTTTTGGAAGCTTTCCGCTCTAATTAACCTCTCTGTGTTACACATACTGGTCCTTGCTGCTCACTGTGAAGGTCCAACCCGCTCACCATTTTCTGTTCCTAAAAAAGATAGACTGTAACTCAATGTACAGAGCGGGCTGTATGGGTATTCTTTACCTCCAAGGGTCTCCAGCTGTAGTATGTGAATCTGGATATGTCAAAGAAAAGCACAGTTAATCTAAAAGAAACACTTGCAGCTTTGACAGTTTAATTGGAAGACTACTGAAAAATTAGAGCAGCAGGCTCAAATACTAAGACGCTTATATACATATGCAAGAAGAAGGTCTCACACAAGGCCTGCCAGAAAGTCCTATCAAGACTCCTCACAGAAAAGAAACAGTAGTATTCTTAAGTGAAAAGGGATCTTGAACAATAATTTGGATTGTAAATGAGTGTGTTAGACATTTAAGATGGAAGCAGACCACAGATCCAAAGTGGCACTATTAGACACAGGCTCTGAATGATGAAAGATCAGAGACATCTGTCTGCAACCCTGATTTAGGGGCAAGATTTCATTAGTGCAAATTATTTTCTAACTGGCAGCTCTAGTTCCTTATGCATTATTCAGGTTTTTTTCAATCACTTTTCTTTGTCGTCCTGAGAGGCATGGTGTACCTACAGATATCCTGTGCAGTGCACATGAGTGTTATGACCCATCATCTTCATCAGAGAGAGATAAGTTGCAGGGAAGGGAAAAGATAACTGCATAAGGTAAATTTTAGGGAAAAGGAAATACTGCATGGTTTCCTACTACCTCTCTGCTAGCCCATCATAAACAAGGAATAGACGATACACTTGAACAAAGGCTAGCAGAGCTGCTGTTTGAAAATGTGGTCTCAAATCTTGCCAGTAAAATAGTTTTTTTTTTCAGGACTGTTCTTTAAGCATCTTGCCTGCCAGCCCCAACCAATCTCTTAGAGAATAGATACAACTTTGTACCTGAAATCCAGCTTGCTATTAACTGTGTTGAACATTGTCATACCAAAATTAGTTTGTTCTGTTGCACACAGATCATTCAACAGTTGCCTCGACAGACAATGCTATAACTACTGGTGCATCTCTTCCTTAAAACTAGGTGAAAAATACTGAAAGCAAAAATAAAATGTAGTTTTGCCAAAAAAACCCAACCAACCCAAAAACAAAATGAGAAGCAAAAAAAAATCTGTCTAAGTGTAACAGTTTTTAAATTAATGTTTTTACTAGACCAAGTACACCTTGTTGTCCTTGACCTTCTTTGAAGTGTAACAAAGTTGCAGACCAACCAAACAGTGCATGATTTAATTATTTTTCTGTTATTCTCTTTTATATATTTATATATTCACCATTTCCTTCTCAACAGCCAGGAATCTTATTAATTGTTTTTAATAGAAAAGCTACTATTATTTATCTATTGCAATGTTTGTTTGTGGTTTTGCACTCTGTATGACATCTGGTCAGTAATTTCATTAGCACAAAATGCCATCTTTAAAAATGACAGCACTATTTAATAAGAAGAGATTAGATCATTTTAACGGGTTGCATCAAACACTTCGTGATTTCTTACTGTGGAGGTTTGCCGTGCAAGAATACTAGAAACAAAAAAAGTGACTTCTTGAAATTTTAATCTCCTAATGAGACCAGGATTAACAAGGTTGATACATTTCACCTACAATTTATTTTTCAAGAAACTTCGAGTTAATACCAGTCAAGAATAAACAACAACATCTTGCTCTGAAAACTGTCTGAATGTAATTGAGAATATGCAATTTTTTTTCTGTGTCTGATTAAAACAAATCCAGCATTTAATGTAAAACTGGTTTTCAGTTCTTGTAAAGTATAGTTCACATAAGTATTGCTACTGTATGGGTTATGAAAGGGAATTGAAATTGTTGCTGTGTTATGGAATGGCAACATGAAAAATAATAATATCAGATTATTACTAAGTATAATATATACAGATAGAAGATTCTGACAGACTGTTATTTATCAAACTTTTGTCTTTTTTATTTTTGTTTGCTTTTGACAGGCTCTTTACAGTATAAAAGCTGAGAAAGAAAGTAGACACTCTTTTTGTGGTGCTTAGGTCCCCCACCATCTTTTAGTAAGCCTAAATGAGGAAAGGTGTACGACATTACAATAATTTTACATATTATCTCCTTCTAAGTTAGCTTCAACTCCAGATATCACACTATAGATGAAATAATACCTTTTTGCATTTATTAGTTTTATTTTCAATTTATAGTTTAGCTTCTTTAGCATCAACATATTGTGTATTTTACAGAAAGTACACTTATCAATTTCCTATTTTCCTTGATACATGTCCTCCTAATTTCTTTTTCTTTTTCTTTTCTTATTTGCTTTGTCATCTAAATCATTGTTTTCCTTTTATGGAACATTATTTCTAGTTAGCACTAGTGAGAAGTGTATACACTGAATTCTGGTAAAGAAAATGTCCCTAAATGTGGTGTACAGAATACTCAAGTCCATGCCACAGATACTGAGGTAAGGAGATCAGTGAAAAGAAATGCAGTGAAAAGAAGAGAGATTCAGAATAAAAGAAAATCACTTGGCACAGAGGGATTGGGAGGCTGTTCCAGGAACAGAGGATAATTGAGAAGAAAATTATGAAGCAAAGAAGAAAAAGAGGAGGAGGAGGAAACTCTTTGCATACAGGGAGATCCTTCTGCCCCAATACAGCTCACAGCTTGCAGATCTCAAGCCTTATATGCTGTCATTACTGTGAAGACATCTAGATATCCTGTACAGGATTCTGCTAAAGTTGGGCTTCTTTCCACTGAGTGTTGGAGAAAAAGCATACTCAGAGAAACTTACTTGAAATGCAGACATTAAGAGACCATTCATAGAATCATATAATCATTAAGGTTGGAAAAGACCTCTAAGATCATCGAGTCCAACCATCAACCCAACACCACCATGCCCACTAAACCATGGCCCTAAGTGCCTCATCTACTCGTCTTTTAAATACCTCCAGGGATGGGGACTCAATCACTTCCCTGGGCAGCCTGTGCCAATGTTTCACCACTCTTTCAGTAAAGAAATTTTTCCTCATGTCCAATCTAAACCTCCCCTGGCGCAACTTGAGGCCATTTCCTCTCGTCCTATCGCTAGCTACTTGGGAGAAGAGACCAACACCCACCTCACTACAACCTCCTTTCAGGTAGTTGTAGAGAGCGATGAGGTCTCCCCTCAGCCTCCTTTTCTCCAGGCTAAACAACCCCAGTTCCTTCAGCCCCTCCTCATAAGACTTGTTCTCCAGACCCCTCACCAGCCTCGTTGCCCTTCTCTGGACATGCTCTAACACCTCAACGTCCTTCTTGTAGTGAGGGGCCCAAAACTGAACACAGTAGTCGAGGTGCGGCCTCACCAGTGCCGAGTCCAGGGGCACGATCACTTCCCTACTCCTGCTGGCCACACTATTTCTGATACAGGCCAGGATGCCATTGGCCTTCTTGGCCGCCTGGGCACACTGCCGGCTCATGTTCAGCCGGCTGTCAACCAGCACCCCCAGGTCCTTTTCTGACAGGCAGCTTTCCAGCCACTCTTCCCCAAGCCTGTAGCGCTGCATGGGGTTGTTGTGGCCCAAGTGCAGGACCCGGCACTTGGCCTTGTTGAACCTCATACAGTTGGCCTGGGCCCATCGATCCAGCCTGTCCAGGTCCCTCTGCAAAGCCTTCCTACCCTCGAGCAGATCAACACTCCCGCCCAACTTGGTGTCGTCTGCAAACTTCCTGAGGGTGCACTCCATCCCCTCATCCAGATCATTGATAAAGATATTGAACAAGACCGGCCCCAGTACTGAGCCCTGGGGAACACCGCTCGTGACCGGCCGCCAACTGGATTGAACTCCATTCACCACAACTCTCTGGGCCCGGCCATCCAGCCAGTTTTTTACCCAGCGCAGAGTACACCTGTCTAAGCCCAAGTTCTTAAGTGATTTAAGAACTTAACACATAAACACGTAAAATAAATACATCTATGTAAACCCTCTGCTTTAACAGTAAACAAAATATGTTTGAATGACTTGTGCCAAAAAGTTCATATGAGGTAATCAGGATACATACAAAGAAGGAGTTCATGCTGCAGTTTTAAGTACAGTAATCACTAAGGCTGGGACACTGGTGAGCTCTAAAAAAACTAACCACCCCCTCAAATAAAAAAAACCAACCCTCATAGCCAACTCTGTCAACACATAACAACAGCTATGATTTCAGAATCTTTAGGATATACTTAAAACATGCAAGGAGATACTGATTGCCCTGAAAAGGTACAACAACAACTTAGAATAGTTCCATTTTATGTCAATGACCTCTCAATGACCTAATCTTGACTTATTTTGTCAGAACACTAGTCCCTTTGGTTACTGAAAGGGTATAAGCAGATATAAACAGTTACTCTTATAGATCATCTTATAGAAGATAATATATATAGATGATATAGATGATCTATATAACCAGAGCTAAATGTTAGACATTCAATAAAAAAAATCAGACATGAAAAGTCTTATCAAGTACTGTACATAATGCCTTGAAGCTGATGCAAACAAATATTAAATATTTACATAGGAAAGTTTCTAGAAGAATTTCAGAAAGGGAGATGGGTGGCTCTAGAAGCTATACTGATATAAGCTTATTTCAACAAGGTAAGGAAGATTAATAATTGGAAATCCAATTAATAGCTCTAAAATGTAAACAGTGGTCTGATAAATATAGAAAAGTTCTACTAAAACCATGGCATAGTATAATTAAACTATCTAAGATTTCAGAAAACTTTTCTTTCAATCTCAGCTCCTTAATTGTGTCATACTTCTGGAGGGAAATTTTGCCCACACCTTATTTTCAGAAAGAGTCCAATATAAATATTAAAAAGTGAGACTATGTTATTGATTGGTTCTGTCTGAAGCAATGAATGCAGAGAGAAGCTTTGGCAGATTTCTACTGTTGAATTACTTAATAATCTTTTCATCTACTATACTGAAGATGTGCAGACATCTAGGTGCAACATATGCCATCGTGGCACAATTTAAATTTCACTCCCATAGTCAGTTTTGTCCCAAGAGTTTTCATGGCCATAAGCCATTATCTCCAATGGAAATAATAGCTTATGGGATTGCAGACTGTTTCACCACTGTACATCATGATTCTAAGACCTTCAAAATGAATCCCATAGTGTTCTCAATACACGTGCACACTCATGCATAGTTGGAAACGAAGAAATATCTCTAATTTCAGAGAGTACATCTTGCTGTATTTTGCATAATGACTGTGAACATAGTACATCAGATAAATGAAAGGAAATAGCTTTTAGTGCAGTGCTCTGTCACGGGAAAATAATAAATCAACAACCTATGAACTCTAGGTCCATTTGAAGCATATTTAGAGCCCTCATTAACCTATAGAGGCCAATTTGAATAGATGCCATTTAATGAAGACACAGAGAGGATTTTTAATATTTTATTATGATGGAAGAAATGGAAACAAGCTAGAAATGGTAAAGATTACCCAAATGATAATGAGATCCAAAAGTGGCAACATAATCACCTGAATCATGCAACAAAGGCTATTACCAAAGCACAGATACTAAACTGCTGCGTAACTTTACACAATACCATTTAAGGGGTTTTGGGGATGTAGTCCAACAGCAGGGATTAATGATTTCCTACTCTCAGGCAGGAACCACTTGTTTTCTTTTTCTGTTTGCTTTTTGAAACTTTTAATTTATTGGAAAGCCTCCTCAGCAGAGAGCATAGGATTGAAATGTGGCTCTTCTGTGGTAGAACCAGCTACTTTAGGCTAGGTGCCACACATAATATTTAAATTGATTGAAATACCTGCAAGATAAAGATAATATGATTTTGGCTCTCCCCACTCCAGGATTACACAAGAAGGTGGAGTGTTTCTCCTTGGTGTATTTTAGTGTGCAAAAATATCAATACATATAATGAATGAGGGGTGAAGGAGCTCTTGTAAAGCTCCATATGGTGTACATTATCCTGTTACATTAAAATGCGATTTAAATATCTTTGCAGACAACAGGACTTTTTCCACCCCAGAGACACCCCAGACCTCTGTTTATGCTTATGCAGAACAGAGTTGAATCTATTCTGGCAGGCATGGATGTGGAGTGGCTAGCTCAGGCCAACACTGCGCTAAGTCAGGAGTGATGTGTCCCTGTCTTTAACTGCCCCCAAGACAGTTATGGCAGTTTCATACTGGATAAGCAGCCACAAAGCTCACGTAACACTCACTGAAAGTACTGGGCTCCTTTCAAAAGTAAGTGTCAGCCACCATGTGCAGTCATGGTTTCGTACAAAAGAGAAAAATAGTTCCAGAAGCTAAATCTCCTCCATCACATCCAAGTGCCCTGACCAGTAAGCGGCATGGCCATCTGGCAGCCTTTCTCATTCCCTCTTTCTCCCTATTCATGATTATCTTCAGCGAAGATTGAATTCTTTGCTTTGCTGCACAGTGATAAAATTTCCACAAAAGACCTTGTGAGTGTCTTATATTTCTGCATCCAGAACAGCCCATAGTGGCTTCTGTATTGTAGTCTCCTGGGAGGTGAAGGTCTGAGGTTTGTGTCCTACATGTTCAGGGAGGCAACTGACTATGGGTCGCCTTCTTCCTAAGTGGTATAATCACTATGTAACAAGATGCCACCATGACCTGCTATATTTGGGAAGAAGAGAATGAGCTCTGCTCCATTTTTGAAAGAAAAGACAAAGATGCCTGACTTTCAGAGAGGCTTTAGTTCAACGGTTGGGGCTGTTTCCATGGAGTTTTCAGTAAGGTAGGTGAAAGAAAGGATTTAAAACACAGCTCTGCCTTCATCCTTTCCTAGTTGCTACCTATCAGTTGCATACTAAAAGTACTGATTTTACCTGCCTGTCTGATCAGCATGCGTTTTTCACTGTTACTCTCTATACACATAGAAAGATCACAGGCACCTAGAGTGGGATGCCCAGTTCTGTTCTGAAGGATGGAGGCTCATCTTACAGCATGGCAGTACTCAGCTTTTATTAACAGAAAAGTTAACTCATTAATAAAGTTTCGATGCATGCTGTTTTGTAGAGAATGATTAAACACAAGTAACGATGTAATTAATGTAACCTGTATGTCCACAGTTTTCAAACCAGCTTTCATGCGGTTGTAGAATTTGATTTTGTGACTAATAAAAAGGCAAAAAGGAAGTATTATGGTAGCAATTATATTAATAATTTGTCTTGGGTTCTAAAACAAAAAAAGAAGCCTATCTTTCTACAGAATAAAAAGAAAAAATGGCATGCATTGCCTACCAGCCAAAAGACTTTTTCAGAGAACAGGAATGCTTGCTACTGTTCAGCTGCCTTATGCACACAGAATTATTTGGTATGTTTGGAGTATGCACATACAACCAGTGATGTTTATGCCCATCATGGCCCCTGTTCCTGAAAGATCCCAAGTCACAGATCCAGTTGCATACTGCTGTCATGTACACCATTTCCATAACCTGCACCAGTCCAAATCAGAAGTTGCCTCACAGTGATCAAGGGCTGTGACATCAGCTTTGTCACTATTGCTCTATGTAGTCTTTAGCGTGAGTCAGCTCCGTGTTGCCATGACTACCCACCAGTGAATGAGACATCCACTCTGCTGCTGCTGGTCTAGTCGGACATTACTGCAAAATCAGCTTTAGCACAACATTGTTGACAGTGTTGGGGATTCACTAAAAAACATTTTACAATACACTACAAGCAGTTCAGAAAATCTACTTTTGTCTCATACAATCACTCCTGAGTACTTAGGGAAAATGCCCTCGCATCCTACCATGTTCAAACTTTTTTTGCTCTCTTAGGAACACTAACATATAGTGTTATCAAAGGAAAGGCAGCAGAATGACACTGTGGCCTTGGATTTAGGATGCTTACTTGGTAGGAGTTCTACATTCCTGTGCCTGTACAAGCATTAGAATGTAGCAAAATAGAACCGAGCAAAATAGAATTACTTTAAATGAGAAATTAAGAGTATCCCAAAACACATAAGTATTTAGAGATTGGTACTTATTCTGGGATGTGACAAATAGTATATAAAGCCATGGGAGGGTTTAGAAGTTTTTCTAATGTTGTGATTATTTTTTTTAAATTATTAGCGATTTAGTGGGTGAACACAAATTTTTGAAGTTTTGTAAGTCTAACAGTTTGTGTCATTTGCTGCTATTGTAAATTGGCCCAAAAAAATGTTTAGTTTCATGCCAGCGGCACTGAGTGTTATGTTTGACTCATACCAGTTTGGTTTTAGTTTTTGATGAAACTTGCCTATCCATGGCTTACTTTTGGAGTCACCACTTAACTGGACAGAGATGATGAAGTCCTGGATTTAGAGTCTTTGTGCCATATTTAACTTGATTTACATTTGCCTTATGTGCTGAAATTACTGAAACTGACATAGTTGAATATTATGTTTGCTAACTGATGGAATAAATGAACCAAAGCAGCTAGAAAAGCACATTGAAAAAGGTACAGTCCAGATGTAAATTGAATTCCTTGATAATATTAATCATGACAAAGTTTTAGTGCATTCAGCCATATTTATATGAAACATTCAGCACAACAGGGACCCTGCAGGTTTGAGAAAATGCTTTGTCTTCATGGTTGAATATTTATTAGAAAGCTGGTGATACAAATCTCAATCCCAAGAGGTAGTACCTCTTTAAGTAGTTCAGTACTCTAAGCTGTGGCCAAAAATAATATGCATTGCCAATAAGCTTGACTATTGACTTGAGTATTCAAAAATAGAAGGTTTAAAATTAGAAAATTAAAACATCCACTGAAATGGTTGCTTGAATAGGTATTAAGTGTTGCTAATCAATACAATTCGTTTGGTTGTGCAAACATGTATGAAATGGTCTTGTTATCAGTGCAAAACATTTCTCATGGGAAAAAACTCTGAAGTAGGCATTTATCAAGTCACTCTGATTAAATCCTGGCTCTAGGAAATAGTGCCATATGAGCTGGGGTTTAGTCAATCAGACTGAGATGAAATCCATATTACAACTTTCCAAACAATCATCTGGATGATAATGCAAAGTATTGCCTGAAGGAAGAAGCAAAAGAACAAAAATATTTGATGACATGTGGCATTTCCATGGATATTCATGCTCTAATGAGAAGAATAACACATGAACCGCAATCTTTTTTTTTTTAATACTGCATTATGAATTAATGTGACACCACCACCACAAACAAAAAATGCATGAAAAAAAAAAAAATAGGGCAGATGCTGATAATTCTTGGAATATCAGGCTTCTTTTTTGGACACCTCTATGTGTAAAAAATTATCCTGTAATAGAGGTTTTGGCTGGCCTTCATCTTGGCACATAACCAGGCCTGGTCTGAGAATTTAAAATCACCTCATATTTTTGTTTCTTTTTTTTGTGCAGTTGTCCTGGTTTTGGCAGGGATAGAGTTAATTTCCTTTCTAGTAGCTGGTACAGTGCTGTGTTTTGGATTTAGGAGGAGAACAATGTTGATAACACACTGATGTTTTAGTTGTTGCTAGGTAGTGTTTACACTAGTCAAGGACTTTTCAGCTTCCCGTGCTCTACCGACTGAGAAGGCTGGAGGTGCACAAGAAGCTGGGAGGGGGCACAGCCAGGACAGCTGACCCCAACTGGCCAAAGGGACATTCCATACCATGTGACGTCATGCTCAGTACATAAACTGGGGAAAACTGGCTGGGGGGGGCCGCTGCTCGGGGACTGGCTGGGCATTGGTCAGTGGGTGGTAAGCAACTGCATTGTGCATCACTTGCTTTGTATTATATTTTTTTTATCATCATCATCATCATCATCTTCATCATCATCATCATCATCATCATAATTTTATTTCAATTATTAAACTGTTTTTATCTCAACCCATGAGTTTTTCTCACTTCTACTCTTCCAATTCTCTCCCCCATCCCACGGGGGGGGTGGGGGGAGGAGTGAGCGAGCAGCTGTGTGGTGCTCAGTTGCCGACTGACTGAGGTTAAACCATGACAGCAGTAAAGTGCAACCATCCTCTAAGATGGTAGATTAAATAGATTAACTCTGTCTGTAAGTGTTTAGAAGTGTTTAAATTCCTGGTTTCCATACTAGGAAGAAAGGTTTGAAATGAAACCACAAGAAAAATGTTGACTGGTTAATAAATTTCCCCTTCTTGAAATATTCTGTAAATATTCAAAGTCACTGGAAGCTTTCATTTTAGAAAACAACCACCTGTTGCTCCTTTGATATAAAAGATCAAAAATAATTAGTGTGAATTCTAGAAAGTCTAGAAACCCATTACAATATTTATATTTTCTGTGATCCTTTTGAGACTTTGTCATCCTCTGAAATTACCACTGGAAGTTACAGTAATTTGTTCAGGACTGCATTTTTATAGTTTGAACTACTGGTTTGATTCTAGTTTTTACTGAGCAAACTGAAAAGTTACTACAACATAATATTCAGATGATATTGTCTTTCAGACTGACTTTTACATGATTTCCTTAGAAAACTTCTCATAATTATTTGCTTATTGCCATAATTTGAAGATCATTAGTAAATTCCCATCTCTCTATATCAATGTGGTTTAATGAGCTACAAGGGAGGTCTATAAAATTAAACTAGCACATACTTTACACTCATGTTCCACTCTTGGAAAAAAATTAACAACTTTACAGAAAAAGTTAATTCTACTTTCATCAATCTGTTCTTTAAAGGTAGTTATTCCTTCTAATTATAAATGGAATATGCATCACCTAAGTATTGATGAAACAAGCATTGATTTGTTAGTTCAGTATGATAACATTTTAATTTATAGTTCTTCAGTGAAGAGGTAAGGTATTGTTATCAATATTTTATATTACACAAGCACAAAGAGGGGTTCCTAACTGGAATACGGGAAGAAAACATCGTTATATCTCAGCACCATGTGACCACTCATAATTTGCACATGATAATGTTTTAAAGAAGAATTCACTGAATGAAAGCCAGTGTCACAAAGAGATGTTATTAGGAGTGTGAGTCTAAGACACTGATATTATTAATTTTCAATTTATACTTCTGATTCCTTTAAAAAACAAAACAAAACAAAAAAAATGTGGAAGTCAATAAAGCTTTGTATCAAATTTCCTAATAAACTTTTCAGTTGTTGTTACAAAGAGATGGATCTGTGGCATAAATAAACATTTAATCAGAGAACATTTTTGAAAGTTTTGTTTAAAGATAAGTAGACTTGTTTAATGATTATCTATATTCTGTGGGTAACCCTCATAATTAGGTAATTGATAATCACTTTTGTATTGCTTCTAAGAAGTATCTTGAAAAAGCAAATATGCAAAGAATATCCTTTTTTTTCTCTTTCCTCTCAAGCAAGATGGTATTGGTGATCCTACTGGTCACTAGCCCACACAGAGAAAGCCAGCATAAAGTGGAATTGAATATTTTTAGAGCATGAAGAAACACACTATATTCACTGGACTCATAAATCTTCATGGCTTGCATTCAAACAGGTAGGTGAAGCTCAGGAGAGGGAAATGGGCAAAACAGATCTCAGTACTGAAGCATTCAAAAGTCTTTGTGGAGTGACCCAATTTCTCTAGCTGGTACAGTAAGAAATATGTATTGGGGGTAAGGCTGGAGACAGTTCAATACAGACATGTTCCACTAAAATACAAAATGCCCTTAAAATAAAACTGCTTTGCAAAAGTGGTCTTAGTAATAAATTTTTCTAGTAAAACTATTTTTTAAAACAGTTCCAATAGTTTTGTGACATCCTAAGCAATTTTTTTTAATTAAAAAAGAAAATATCTTCAGTCTGATATTTAAACTTAATCATTCTATTTAGAAGAAAATGCAAAAGGCACTAAAGTATCAGAACTGAAACGTTTCAAGCAATACCAGATATGTTTTGGGGGGACAAGAACAAAAATACACTTGTCTTTATTGAGATACCATTAATTTGGACAGCATTTTCTTTTGGCTAATTTCCTATCACTAACCATATTTTTTCCTCCATGTGTTAGTTTTACATAAACAGAAAAGGGATAACTTTAGTGCTCTTTACACATAAGTGTATTCTAATCCATTGAGCACTTTTATGTGTAGATAAAAATACCACCTGAGACAAAGAGCATTTAGAAACCTCACAAAAAAAAGAAAATACTTCAGAAATTACAAGTGGGTACATTTTCACATAGTCACTCTGTTTATTTCAAATGCCGTTTTTTATCCTGAATATTATGTCAAAGGTCTCTAAGTTTTGAAGGTCTTTAGTTAAAGTGGACACCAAAATCAATTTGTATACTGCACTGGCCTTAATGAATAAATGAAGAACTATTTCTAGTAAGTGTGTTTTATGAAAACTGTAAAGGTTTAATGGAAAGAATGACAGTGAGAGTGCTTGCTGATTTTAATTGTAGGAATTGGAATAATACCATTTGAGAATTTTCAGTATTAGAAAGAAATATATAGTTTCCTACGTAATGATTTTCTTTTTTTTATGTAGGAATAATTCTTTTGTTTAGTGTTTGCATATCTGTATCTATAATAATTAATTGCCATAGATAGGAATAGGAAGTCTGATCATTTTCCATGGGTTCTGAGAGACATACAATGCTTGAGTTGATGCCCACTGACCAGCCAGTGATTATTAATTGTGATTACATGGTAGTTGTGATATACAAGAGCTCTGAAGGATAGACACCTGTGGAAATTACATTGGAAGCTAACACAGAGAAGAGGCAGCTGAACTGATGCCTTCAATAGAGCAGTATTTGTTCTCCTAACTTACCTTCAAATTTTCATTTTTTATGACTTCCAAACTTTGATACGAATTAGGATAAGATAATTTGCCAGCCTGCAAAGAATTCATAATGTTTAGCATGCTTTAATACACTGAATTCACGGAAGAAAACATTTGAAGCAAAATTTTGCTGTACATCAGAAGGAAATGACAACTGCTATGACAAGATAAGACAGGACAGAACAGTCAGGATACAAGTTAGTTCCAAATCCCATTGGCATCTGTAAGAACACAAGGCAAATGTGAGAGATTCTGGAATATTTTTGCTACAATATTTTTGGTTGTTAAATAGATCTTTTGATAGCCATACTTTCCTCACAGACAGTCCTTGTACCTTCCATTTTCTGGCTTATAGATGTCATGAAGGACAAATCTTATAGTCTGTAATCTTATAAACTGCCCTGTAGTCTTTCTGTAGTAGGATTTATGTGATTAATCTTGCTCATAATGATGACTGTAATCAGTGGGGGAAAAAAAAAAAGAAAAATTACTATTTCTTTTGATAAAAGATTAAAAAACATGGACAATTTCAAGTACAGGAAAACCCATCCTATTTGTGTCTTTAGTAAGTCATTGCATTTCTCTGTACACCTCTCTCTCCACCCCCCAGCCCCACCCGGGGTCTTTTTCTGCAGTGCTTTTGTCAGTAAAACTCGAGTGTTGTAAAAAGGGACTTGGCCTTCCAAGAGAGGAGGGAATGGTGAAGAAACTGGTACAGCTACAATTTCTACTGTTTAGCCGGGCCAGGAAAGTTTGCTTAATTAGTTCATACCCTTCTCTTCTCAAATATAGAAATGAACTTTTTGACTTTTTGCTCTATGTTCTTTTCTTTGTTAGAGATTGATTCAATTAGCTGTAGCAATAGCTTTCATAATTTATAAAACTCAAGTCACTTCAGAATTTCCTTTAGTCCGAGAAGAATAAGTTTATTTCCAGCCTTTCTTCAGAACTTGTACTGCTGAAAGTAATCCTTTGACACTCTTAAACCCCAAAGTGCAATTACAATCATCTCATATTTTTAAGTATAACTACCACCGCATTCAGTAGTTCAGGGAGTTTGCTCTCTGTTTTTTTCAAGAAAATCTACTTTGGATTATAGGTATTTGCAGAAGACCATTCTCTGTATTTCTAAACAGGAAAATAATGCTTACATTAGTTATTCAAAATACTTTGTAAAAATTAAATAACTAATACAAGTCTTTAACGTTTTGATTACAGTGGAATAAATGTGAGATGCAGCAGTCAGGTGTTTGTTTCAAACATAGTCAGCAGAGCTCTCCAGTCTCTATTAAACCCATATTTTTTACTTTCATTCTATGCTGTCAGAACTTGGTCTTCTACATGTACATGCATATTTTAGAAATAACAGAAGGTGCTAAAACTTTCCAACACAATACAGTAAGTGGAATAGATCTTTCCTTCCATAGCACTGTCCAATTGATCATATATTTATTTTTATTCTGCAGAACTCAAGATTTTACTTTTATCTTGTTGACTTAAACTTTGCACTCAGGAAATTAGATAAATATTACTTTTTGCAATGATAGCATTCCTCTTTTTTAATATAAACTATTAAGAAAATTATTAGTAACAACATCTAATTTTTTTAAGAAGTATTACATTAAAAAATAGTTTCCAACACAAATTAATGACTATGACTATCACTGTCAATCACGTTATTCCAGGTCTGTTGCTCAGACACTTGGTTCTACTTTCTGATTTTATATCTATAGTAAATTCAGATATTATTCAATATCTTCTATATACCTAAGCCTGGTTGGGACCACTCTCCTCATCATTTCTACAGAATAATTATGCAGATTCTTTATTTCTAATATTGTTGAGTATATATATTTTATTTATGAAAAATAGTATCTGGGTTTTTTTTTCTGCAATACTATATGGTAAAGTAAAACAATTTACAATGTACTACAACATTTCTAAATTCTAGTAATATTTCCATTAGCAAAAAAAAAAAAAAAAAGAAAATTATTGAGGTAGCTCACAGAAAACAATACAAGAATGGTTAAAAACAAGGGAGTAAGTGCTGAACAGATTATAGCCAAATTGCTTTAAATCAAAAGAGTGGTATTAGTTGCATTCAAATATGTAGAAGCTGAAATAAGACTAATGAAAGGGGTTCCAGTTCCCAGTCCCAGAATTACCCACAGTCTTGATCATATGCTTTATTTTGTTGTTTTTACTCACCTGCTTGCTCATGTGAAGGCCATGGTAAAACTTGTGCTGACTTCAAAAGGAGACAGTATTTAAACACTGAATTGTAAATAGCCTGAGACAAATAGAAGTACTTATAAGGAAAGGTGTTCTAGTCTGGGTATTGCTAGAAGAGAATGGGGAGAGAAATTGGCCCCCTGAATCTCAGGATTCTTAGAAACAGCCTTTTGTGTCCTTGTTTATCAGTAAAAGTTTAGGTATGAGTCAGATTTTAGGCTGAGATTTGCCTAAAATTCAGTTTCACGTATTATTCCCAAGGCATACTGGAAAAATTGGTCAAAATTTTGTGGGATTCTTCAGTCTTATCAAATGCATATAAGAATGAAATGGCATATGACTGTCCAGTTTTTCTAAGATTCTTTTTCTTTAAGGCTAGTAACCTCATTAACATGGCTACTGCTGTAAGGTTTTTGGGCTCTAAATGGACCAGGAGTAGGCATCTTCCAGTTTGTAATCTGATAAAGAACCAAAGCTAGGAATAAGTTGTTGTGATCAAGAACAATCAAAAATCAATCCAAAATTAAGAGCAATTTTAGTTTGGAAGTGGCAATTTTCTCTGCCTTTCAGATGCTTTACCCCCCCAAAAAAAAACAGATTAAAAGGTCACTCAATGCCTTTTTAAAATGAAAAATCTGGAGCTTTTGTATGATTATTTTGACCTCACACAACTATTGTTTTCCTGAGTGTAAACTATTGGAGCATCCAGTTATGAGTCTAATTTTCCTCACTTCCTCAGTGGAAGCGAGATGGTGTAGACATACAGAGAGAGAGAGAGAGAGATGACAGACATGGGAACCAATACAGACGCTTTTATTTACACCATACAAAGCTATTTTGATTCCCATTTCTTTCATGACAGTTGGGATGAAAATGAGTAAAGGTGATGGAAATTTTTGAAAAGTCCTAAAAAATCACATCTTTCTTAACTCCACTGTACCGTCTTTAATGTAGGCATTGAGGATCTGGGCTGGGTATTACCATACACTTAAGTTTTGCAATCTGTTCTCACAAATCAATTTTACACAGCTTGAGAATATGGGCAAGTTTGTATTTGCTCTATAAAGATGTTTCAGAGGGGAAAAGAATAAAAACAGTGGTGTAGCTGCAAACAAATCAGTCGGACTGTATTAAAACTAAACATATGATGCCAAAGATGAATGTAGAGACAGAAGCAGGGACAGAGATTACCATGGGGTCTAGACACATACAGTGATTAATCATCACACACATCCGGAAAAGAAAAGCACAAGAAGAAACAGTTTTTTCTTCTTCGGCTAGACAGTCTAGAGAGAAAGAAAATTATATTATGTTCTCCATGGATGAAGGAAAAGATGAAATGGATATTAACTGTCCCTCATTTGCACCAAACTGAAAATCTGTCTTTCAGCTAGCTTTATTTTTTATTATTCGAAAACAATCCCATAACTCATTTTTAAATTCAGAACATAAGTACATCTGTTTCTTTTTCAAAGATTCTTTTCCATTTTAAAATCATATTAAATAATTACATTGGGTTTAATTTAGCAAAAAATCAATTTAATTAAATTCAGCAAATCTGAATACAGGAAAGAGCTGCAATACTGGGCATTTTTCTCTTTTTTTCCCATAGGTTTTGCAATTACAGTATGAAACTTATTCAGATGTAAGTGTCTCTGAATGCAGTTCTAATTACTGGGAACATGACTCTCTGGCTATGCAGGATAAGTTAAAATGAAAACAGTCTATTTAGATGGGTTTTCTTCTGTACACACAGAATACTGAGACAGCACTATGATGCTCAGAAACTAACTGATGAATTTTCCAGCTTTGGAGAGAAATTTCTCCTTCACACAGAGGTTGATAAAACAAATGTGTTTGTAGCACCCTATGATAAGTAGAGCCTATTAGTATGAAAAAATAATTTTGCAGAAATAGCTGTGAGGATTAGGTCATAGGAGCATCTGTATGTCAGCTGGGGGCAATACACCAGATTTATTTATGGTTATTTGACAGTTACTAGGTTCATGCAGTGGGGAGGGGGAGAAATATCTATATAATTTTTAATTTATTTTTAAATTTAGCCTCTGTATAAACTTCCCAAATACCCATTTTACTGTGGTTTTGCCACAACAATTTGTCCAAACCAACAGGTGCCCCCATTCCTTTCTTGTGCATGGATAATTGAACATACAGTCATTTGCTCAGTACGTGCCAACAGCAGAAAGTTTTTGCAGATCTATTCCTACTGCAGATCTACATAGATCTGTTCCTGAAATTGGCTTGTGCCAGTTGGATTCTCTCTGGAAGTACTCAGCACCTCCAAGACTTGTGTCTGAGCTGACTGCTTAATAAAACTTCCTTCCATCCTGCTTTAGGTTTCCTTTTAACCTCAGAAAACTAAAGAAGCAGTAAATGTATTGCTGTAATTCCTGAGAGAGGGGAAGGAATGTCATGGTTTAACCTCAGTCGGCCACTGAGCACCACACAGCCACTCGCTCACTCCCCCCCCACCCCCCCGGTGGGATGGGGGAGAGAATTGGAAGAGCACAAGTTAGAAAAACTCGTGGGTTGAGATAAAAACAGTTTAATAATTGAAATAAAATAATGATAACAATAATAATAATAATAATAATAATAATAATACACAAAGCAAGTGATGCACAGTGCAACTGCTCACCACCTGCCGACCAATGCCCAATCAGTCCCCGAGCAGCAGCCCCCCTGGCCAGCTTTCCCCAGTTTATGTACTGAGCATGACGTCACATGGTATGGAATGTCCCTTTGGCCAGTTTGGGTCAGCTGTCCTGGCTGTGCCCCCTCCCAGCTTCTTGTGCACCTCCAGCCTTCTCAGTCGGCAGAGCATGGGAAGCTGAAAAGTCCTTGACTAGTGTAAGCACTGCTTAGCAACAACTAAAACATCGGTGTGTTGTCAACATTGTTCTCCTCCTATATCCAAAACACAGCACTGTACCAGCTACTAGAAAGGAAATTAACTCTATCCCTGCCAAAACCAAGACAGGGAAGAAGTATATGCATGAAAGTATGTTGGACTCCCTTTCATATTTGTACGTATCGAGGAGAGGATTTCAGGTTTTTTTAGCTGAGTTCAGGGAAGGATATATGTAGGGAGTGGGATAGGGTTGGAGGTGATTGCTTTCTTATGAAAATTGTAAAAACTTTGTGATTACTTACACTATTCTTTTTCTTTCTCCCACCCTGCTCAGGTAGCTTATGTGCTGTTAAAGGAGAACATGATTTAAGAGTCATTTTAAAATGTCTTTAGAAATGACATAGTTATTGAAAAAAATAGCAGTGTAAGCCAGGTGGAAAAAAATAAGATGGTAGAATGAAATACCTCTGAGGACAGTTTTGTTGTACAAGATTTGGCCTTAAACAAACGTATGGGCCTGCTTCTGAAAATATATTACATATGTCAAAGGAACAGTAATTAAACTGCTCCCTCTAAGCCTTTTTGATAGGCCATTTTCAGAATGAATGGTTGAGGCTGAGAAAGGGCACTTAGCATTTAAGAACCCTACCTTTAGGTTATTATTCTCCTTGCTTTCTCATGCTCACATAATTTTACTTTTTTTCTACCAACTTAGAGCAATGTTAGCGTCTACTATTTTTGTTACAGAAGACCTGTAAAATAAAAATTATGTGTCACATAAATGTAATTGTTTTTGTCATTAAAAAAAAAATCAGGTAGTCACGTCTTATATCAAACTTGAAGAGAAGTGTAATGGGTTGGTCATGGTGAAAATGGCAAATTTTGCATTTTGTCATTGATTAATGGAAACTGACATAAGCTACAGTCACTTATACTAAATCACTCAAAATAATTATTACCTGCTTAAAATGGTGTTATGGTGAATAAATAATAATAAAAAAAGGTAGTGTCTGACCAAGATCCATAATACATTTCTTCAAATGAGATAAACAAAATGAATTGTGATGGATTGAAGTCCTAACTCATCTTTAAGGAAACTGGCAGATTCTAGAAACTTTTTACTAAAACTGATGTAACATCATTTGTGTTTAAAAGAATCATTTTCACCAATTATTTTACTGTTTCACATGACCTGTATCTTGGACGCAGATTTCCTACTTTATATTAAGGTATGAACTTGCAATAATATACATGTATATAAAAAACCAAAAATTAAAATAGTATAAAGAACAGTCTTTCATTTCCTTTAATGCTGAAATTTCAAGAAAATAAATTGTAACGGAATGAAATAGATACAATTCTGTGTTATGTCTAGAATTAGTAATGAAGTGACAATGCCAGGTGACAGAAAAGTCTCTGCTTTCTATATTCTGCTACAGGACATTTTTTACATGAATTCAGACAATCCCTTCCCTATTGAAATGGTTTTATGCCATTACACCATTTCTTTTCTGATTTGTGTATACCATATGGCATTCCATTTCCATGGACCATAAATGTGTATTTTCAGACTGTCTAAAACTGGTATTTATGTGTCTTATCTATTTACCGTAATAACATACTTTATTTGTTTTTTAAATTTTCCAGTTTTCAGAATATGATATAACTGTGTTGGAAGATTACACAGATGCAAGAAATTATCCTACGATGAAGGTGAAAAAAAATCAGTATCTATTTATTAATCTCTGTTTTTTAACATAGGATTCTCAGAGTAGTTATTTTTCTCCATGTTGTAGCAATAGGCATTAGATTTTATATGCTTTAACTGCGACAGTAATAGAATGCCAGCACTCTTGCATAGATAATAGTCTTTCTGTGGCTCTCTTAGAAACTTCTGAGTTTCTTTGGTTTTACTTTTGCTTTTGGATTATTTTTCTTAAAACTCTGTGAAGTTTGGAAACTATAAACTATAAGCACTTCCAATACAGAGTCCTTAGGGATAGACCATAATAAAAATTAAAGCCATCTGTATTTGCCAGCCAGAAACAAAGGATGTCCAAAGAAAATGTAGAATGGAATGACTCTGCAATTACAGGCCTGACAGAAAAAGCCAAAATGAAAAGTGTTTTAAAAAGGGAACATTTACTGGAACTCAGGGGGAGATAATGGAATTACAATACCAGAAATGCTAATAATCCATGGTTTTGTCTTCTGTGTTCTTCCAGTAGAAACAAAATGATACAGAACTTTGATTTCTCTTTTGACAAATTGATTCGCTCACAATGTTTTAAGTGTAATAAAAAGAATTTATGGGTGTCCTGGTTTCAGCTGGGATAGTTAATTTTCTTCCTAGTAGCTGGTACAGTGCTGTGTTTTGGAATTAGTATGAGAATAATGTTGATAACACACTGATGTTTTAGTCGTCACTAAGCAGTGCTTACACCAGTCAAGGACTTTTCAGCTTCTCGTGCCCTGCCAGCGAGAAGCTGGGAGGGGGCACAGCCAGGACAGCTGACCCAAACTGGCCAAAGGGATATTACATACCATGTGACGTCATGCTCAGTATATAAACTAGGGGAAAGCTGGCTGGGGGGGCTGCTGGTAGGGGACTGGCTGGGCATCAGTTGGTTGGTGGTAAGCAATTGTTTTTCATTTGCATCACTTGTCTTTCTTGGGTTTTATTTCTCTCTTTTTGTTATTTTCCTTTTCATTACTATTATTATTATTATTATTATTATTATTATTATTATTATTATTATTATTATATTTCAATTATTACTGTTTTTATCTCAACCCACAAGTGTTCTCACTTTTACCCTTCTGATTCTCTCCCCCATCCCACTGCGTGGGGTGGAGTGAGTGAGCTGCTGTGTGGTGCTTAGTTGCCAGCTGCGGTTAAACCACGACAGTCCTTTTTGGTGCCCAACGTGGGGCACAAAGGGTTGAGATAACGACAGATCTGACCAGAGCGTGTTATAACATATTTGTGATAAGCATTCATTATATTGGTTTAATAGTCACCGGTCACAATGTTGATTTATTTGCTCTCAAAGTTGTTGTGCTTGTTCTCAGAGTTGTGTTATGTAACACCTTACCTGCTGCATGCACTCCCTGTGGTGCTGTTTATCACCTCTGGGAGTTGGATTAAAGTTATCCCTTTGCTGTACTGTGTAACAATGGCTTATGGTGTGATAAAATTATTGGTCGTGAGACTGTACTCGGCACTGCCGTCATCCCTGTACTTCAGGAGCCATCTCTCAGAAACTATTAATAATTACACCTTTTACCTCTTCTCCTTGGAGAGCCAATCTACAGGGGAGACACCTTTCTTCACTTTCCCCTTCTCCTCCAGGCCGATTGCAATAGCTCTTGAGAATTTTGGATATCCTTGGGATGTTCAAACCAGCACGTTCCTACTGCTATGTCTCCTGAATGTGTTTCAGGTCTTGTTTAAGGTTAAAGAACTATTTAAGAATACCACCTAGAGATCTGCCCCAAGGCCGGATAGCTATGAGTGGCAGGGTGTGTGGGATAGTATGGGCAAGTGTCTAGGACAGTGGGCACCTCCAATGTCTTGGAACTTCACCCCTGAACAAGTGCAGAATCCTGAAAAACTAGTAAAATATTTGGAAAAAGCATGCTGTCACCCTGGCAATTCCAGAGAGACACAGACCACTGCAACATGCTGGGGCCTGGCCCATGCCTACTGAGCCCTGTTCAACACTATTCAGAACCCTCAAGGGGAAGAGAAGGTTTCTGGATCTGACAACAAAATGACAGGCACTGCAGCTACTCCAACCCCGCCGGCAGGCACTGCGGCTGCTCAAACTCCAGCAACAAGCACTGCAGCCGAACCAGAGAACCAACCTGTGATGGTATCAGTCGCCCCTATACACAAGAAGGAATATTGGAAGCGGAATTCAGCTCGTTTAGTAAGGAATGAAGAAGCTCCTCCTAAGAGGGAGCAGGAGGAAGAAGCATACTGCCCCACCAGCAAGGAGGCAGACTACTCTAAAACAGGGCCATCAGGAGAATAGGAGGAGGAAGAGGAAGAATTCCCCACTTCCCCCCGAGGAAGAACTGGGTGGGAGGGTTCCTCCTCTTCTTTGGAGGGAGAGGAAGAAGTCATAAATGAGATGGTAACCACTCGATCTCTATCCCTGAGTGAGCTGTGAGATATGCAAAAGGATTTCAGCTGTCGTCCAGGTGAGCACATTGTCACCTGGCTGCTCCGATGCTGGGATAACGGGGCCAGTAGCCTGGAATTAGAGGGTAAGGAAGCCAAGCAGCTGGGATCCCTTTCTAGGGAAGGGGGCATTGACAAAGCGATTGGAAAAGGGGCAGAAGTCCTCAGCCTCTGGAGGCGACTCCTATCAGGGGCGAAGGAAATGTATCCCTTCAAGGAAGATGTTATATGTCACCCAGGCAAGTGGACCATCGTGGAGAGAGGTATCCAGTACCTGAGGGAATTAGCCATGCTGGAGGTGATTTCTGGTGACCTGAACAATGAGCAGTTATCCAAAGATCCAGATGAAGTCAAGTACACGCAACCCACGTGGCAGAATTTTGTACGGAGCACACCATCATCGTATGCCAACTCATTGGCAGTAATGACCTGGAAAGACGGAGAGGGACAAATGGTGGATGAATTGGCTGGCCAGTTCTGGCAATATGAAGAAAGTCTCTCTTCCTCCCTTGTCTCGGCTGTGGAGAAACTGTCCCGGGAGGTCCAGCAACTCAAAGAGGATAGGTCCTACTCCCCAGCTGTACGGAGCAGTATCTCAGCTATTAGGAATAAGCGTTCCTCTGCTCAAGAGAGAGAATATAGTGGGTACACACCAAGGGCCATCCTGTGGTTTTATCTATGTGACCACAGAGAGGACATGAGGAAATGGGATGTAAAACCTACCTCGACCCTAGAGGCACAGGTACGTGAGTTGCAAGGAAAAATAATCACAAAAGGGGGTTCTTCCAGGAAAATTGCTGCTCCAGTCTCCAGTGAGCAGTTCCCCAGACAGAGTAGAAGGGCTGATTTTACTTCTGATCTTAATGAAGGGACTTCTGATTCGTATTTACAGGAAGTGAGTAATGAATATTATGACCAGGACTAGAGGGGCCCTGCCTCCAGCCAGGTGGAGGAAAGGGACAACTGGGTTTACCGGACTGTGTGGATTTGATGGCCTGGCACATCAGACCCACAGGAGTATAACGCTCTAGTAGACACCGGTGCACAGCGTACTCTAATGCCATCAAGCTATAAAGGGGCAGAACCCATCTGTATTTCTGGAGTGACAGGGGAATCCCAACAGCTAACTGTATTGGAGGCTGAAGTGAGCCTAACTGGGAATGAGTGGCAGAAGCACCCCATTGTGACTGGCCCAGAGGCTCCGTGCATCCTTGGCATAGACTGCCTCAGGAGAGGGTATTTCAAGGACCCAAAGGGGTACCGGTGGGCTTTTGGTATAGCTGCCTTGGAGACAGAGGAAATTAAACAGCTGTGTACCTTACCCGGTCTCTGGGAGGACCCTTCTGTTGTGGGATTACTGAGGGTCCAAGAACAACAGGTGCAAATCACCACCACAACGGTGCACCGGTGGCAATATCGCACCAACTGAGACTCCCTGATTCCCATCCATGAGCTGATTCGATGACTGGAGAGCCAAGGAGTGATCAGCAAGACTCACTCACCCTTTAACAGTCCCATATGGCCAGTGCGAAAGTCTAGTGGAGAGTGGAGACTAACAGTAGAATATCGTGGCCTGAACGAAGTCATGTCGCTGCTGAGTGCTCCCGTGCTGGACATGGTAGAGCTTCAATACGAACTGGAGTCAAAGGCAGCCAAGTGGTATGCCACAACTGATACTG
This sequence comes from Aptenodytes patagonicus, assembly GCF_965638725.1. NCBI lineage: Eukaryota > Metazoa > Chordata > Aves > Sphenisciformes > Spheniscidae > Aptenodytes > Aptenodytes patagonicus. Next base: position 39,985,787 of record NC_134952.1, read on the forward strand.
CTAATGTGTTTTTCTCAATCCCTTTGGCAGCGGAGTGCAGGCCACAGTTTGCTTTCACTTGGAGGGGCGTCCAGTACACCTGGAATTGACTGCCCCAGGGGTGGAAACACAGCCCCACCATTTGCCATGGACTGATCTAGACGGCACTGGAAAAGGGTGAAGCTCCGGAACACCTGCAGTACATTGATGACATTGTCATATGAAGCAACACAGCAGAATAAGTTTTTGAGTGAGGGAAGAAAATAGTCCAAATCCTTCTGAAGGCCGGTTTTGCCATAAAACAAAGTAAGGTCAAGGGACCTGCACAGGAGATCCAGTTTTTAGGAATAAAATGGCAAGATGGATGTCGTCAGATCCCAATGGATGTGATCAACACAATAACAGCCATGTCTCCACCAACCAGCAAAAAGGAAACACAAGCTTTCTTAGGCGTCGTGGGTTTTTGGAGAATGCACATTCCAAATTACAGTCTGATTGTAAGCCCTCTCTACTAAGTGACCCAGAAGAAGAATGATTTCAAATGGGCCCCTGAGCAACGACAAGCTTTTGAACAAATTAAACAGGAGACAGTTCATGCAGTAGCCCTGGGGCCAATCCGGGCAGGGCAAGATGTAAAAAATGTGCTCTACACCTGGAGCCTCTGGCAGAAAGCACCAGGGGAGACTCGAGGTCGACCCCTAGGGTTTTGGAGTCGGGAATACAGAGGATCCGAGGCCCACTATACTCCAACTGAAAAAGAGATATTGGCAGCATATGAAGGGGTTTGAGCTGCTTTGGAAGTGATCGGCACTGAAGCACAGCTCCTCCTGGCACCCCGACTGCCGGTGCTGGGCTGGATGTTCAGAGGGAGGATCCCCTGTACACATCACGCAACTGATGCTATGTGGAGTAAGTGGGTCTCACTGATCACACAACGGGCTCGAATAGGAAAACCCAATCACCCAGGAATCTTGGAAGTAATCATGGATTGGCCAGAGGGCAAAGATTTTGGAGTATCGCCAGAGGAGGAGGTAACGCGTGCTGAGGAGGCCCCAATGTATAATGAACTACCAGAAAATGAGAAGCAATATGCCCTGTTCACTGATGGATCCTGTCATCTTGTGGGACAGCATCGGAGGTGGAAGGCTGCTGTGTGGAGTCCTATATGACAAGTGGCAGAAACTGCTGAAGGAGAAGGTGAATCAAGCCAATTTGCAGAAGTAAAGGCCATCCAGCTGGCTTTAGATATTGCTGAACGAGAAAAGCGGCCAGTTCTCTATCTCTATACTGACTCACGGATGGTGGCAAATGCCCTGTGGGGGTGGTTGCAGCAATGGAAGTGGAGCAACTGGCAGTGCAGAGGCAAACCCATCTGGGCTGCCGCATTGTGGCAAGATATTGCTGCCCGGGTAGAGAACCTGGTTGTAAAAGTACGTCACATAAATGCTCACGTACCCAAGAGTCGGGCCACTGAAGAACATCAAAATAACCAGCAGGTGGGTCAGGCTGCTAAGATTGAAGTGGCTCAGGTGGATCTGGACTGGCAACATAAGGGTGAATTATTTCTAGCTCGGTGGGCCCATGACACCTCAGGTCACCAAGGAAGAGATGCAACATACAGATGGGCTCGTGATCGAGGGGTGGACTTGACCATGGACACTATTGCACAGGTTATCCATGAATGCGAAACATGTGCTGCAATCAAGCAGGCCAAGCGGTTAAAGCCTCTCTGGTATGGAGGACGATGGCTGAAATATAAATATGGGGAGGCCTGGCAGATCGATTATATCACACTCCCACAAACCCGCCAAGGCAAGCGCCACGTGCTTACAATGGTGGAGGCAACCACCGGATGGCTGGAAACATATCCCGTGCCCCATGCCACCGACCGGAACACTATCCTGGGCCTTGAAAAGCAAGTCCTATGGCGACATGGCACCCCAGAAAGAAATTGAGTCAGACAATGGGACTCATTTCTGAAACAACCTCATAGACACCTGGGCCAAAGAGCACGGCATTGAGTGGGTGTATCACATCCCCTATCATGCACCAGCCTCTGGGAAAATTGAACGATACAATGGGCTGTTAAAGACTACACTGAGAGCAATGGGTGGTGGGACATTCAAACATTGGGATACGCATTTAGCAAAGGCCACCTGGTTAGTCAACACTCGGGGATCTGCCAATCGAGCAGGCCCTGCCCAGTCAGAACTTTTACGTACTGTAGATGGGAATAAAGTCCCTGTAGTGCACATAAAAATATGCTGTGGAAGACAGTCTGGGTTATTCCTGCCTCGGGCAGAGGCAGACCCATCCATGGGATTGCTTTTGCTCAAGGACCTGGGTGCACTTGGTGGATAATGCGGAAGGATGGGGAAGTCCGATGTGTACCTCAAGGGGATTTGATTTTGGGTGAGAATAGCCAATGATCTGAATTATGTGATGTTAAATACTAATTATAGTTATAATAGTTATACTAATAATACACAGATATACTAATAATACTAATAATATTATATGCCATACTAATGTTATTACAATAAGAATCACCCAGACTAATGAAGAATAACTTCAGTGAAACCAAGCAAAGCACAGTGATGATGGTATCAGAACTGACTTCAACATGAAACAATCCAACACCACATACCATCTCCATTTTTCCTGCCCTGAAAGATTATTATGACAGATGGAGCCCGAAGTCATGGACTAAATGAACTCACCGAACATTTTAGAGGGATGGCCCACAGATGAAGGGAATGATATCTGTGTGTGTGTGTGTGTGTATATATAAAAAAAAAAAAGGTGGTGGTGATTCATGAAAATGTACTGGAAAATATGAGACTTGAGCATGACGCAGATGGTATAGAATAAGGGGTGGATATTGTCCTGGTTTCTGCAGGGATAGAGTTAATTTCCTTCCTAGTAGCTGGTACAGTGTTTTGGATTTAGGATGAGAACAAAGTTGATAACCCACCGATGTTTTAGTTGTTGCTAGGTAATGCTTACACTAGCCAAGGACTTTTTAGTTTCCCATGCTCTACTGACTGAGAAGGCTGGAGGTGCACAAGAAGCTGGGAGGGGGCACAGCCAGGACAGCTGACCCCAACTGGCCAAAGGGACATTCCATACCATGTGACGTCATGCTCAGTACATAAACTGGGGAAAGCTGGCCGGGGGGGGGGCCGCTGCTCGGGTACTGTCTGGGCATTGGTCGGTAGGTGGTGAGCAATTGTACTGTGCATCACTTGCTTTGTATATTATTATTATTATTATTATTATTACATCATTATTATTATTATTGTTATCATTATTTTATTTCAATTATTAAACTGTTTTTATCTCAACCCACGAGTTTTTCTAACTTGTGCTCTTCCAATTCTCTCCCCCATCCCACCGGGTGGGGGGGAGTGAGCGAGCGGCTGCGTGGTGCTTAGTTGCCGACTGAAATTAAACCACGACAAGGACTTTTCATCTTCTCATGTTCTACTGACTGAGAGGGCTGGAGATACTCAAGAAGCTGGCAGGGGGCATAGCCAGGACAGCTGACCCAAACTGGCCAGAGGGATATTACATACCATATGACATCATGCTCAGTATATAAACTAGGGGAAAGCTGGCTGGGGGGGCCGCTGGTATGGGACTGGCTGGGCATCTGTCGGTTGGTGGTAAGGAATTGTTTTTCACTTACATCACTTGTCTTTCTTGGGTTTTAGTTCTCTCTCTTTTTGTTATTGTCCTTTTCATTACAATTTTTTATTATTTTTTTATTATTTTTATTATTATAATATTTCAATTATTAAACTGTTTTTATCTCAACCCACAAGTGTTCTCACTTTTACCCTTCTGATTCTCTCCCCCATCCCACTGCGTGGGGTGGAATGAGCGAGCTGCTGTGTGGTGCTTAGTTGCCAGCTGAGGTTAAACCATAACAATGGGAATTTTTCTGTTAATCGCAAAAAAATGTAGTTATAAAGGCAAAGAAATACGAGAATTCCTAAGAAATTGGTTACTGTAGCTATGAAAAGGGATATTTTACATTTTCCCCTTGGACAAGTACAAATTTCTAAAACCTTATATTAAATGACTGCCACCCACCATCCACCTGCACATTTGCTTTCATGAGAACTCTCACAAGTTCAGCAACTGTGCTGCAAAACTGATGTAATGCCATCTGATCCATGTAGCTCCTGCATTTCTATGAGTGAAGTTAGGAAGAAACTGGTGAAGAATAAACACATTCTTCCTCCATTTCTCCTGTTCACAATCACCTAGTTCAATAAGACAATTCACACTAAAGGTTTATAGTCCTTACAGGTACTTCTTTTTGGTTATTTTACATGGAAATTATCAGTATATGGAAAGTATTTTTTTTTATTTTTATTTGGCTCCTCCCTGTACATGCACACATGCATGCATGCACATGTGCACCACTTATAAAATTAACTAGTTATTGATGTCTGCTGTTATCTCTTAATATGAGTTAATTACTATTTTTTCACTTATTACTGTGTAAAATATGTACTATTTAATACCAGCTTCTTTTAAAAAATGAAAAAAAAATGCAAAAATGTGCATTAATCAACTTGAAGCTCTCTGTCTGTGAGAAAGTATCTTTCTCTCACGGTGTTCACTTACAGTCTAGTTAAATATGCTTAATTTTAGGCAAATGCTTAAATCTTTCATTGCATTCAAGCTAAAAGTAACATGCAATTAGATGTCTTAGAGAAATGGTGACAGACAAATGTCTTTAATAACTATCTGCTAAAGGATTCCATCTTTGTAAGACCAAAAGTAGGTACAACTTTAAATGTCATAAGCCAATGTTTATTGCCAAAATTCGATATGGAGAGAGAAAGCTGAGACACAGTGCAGGAGTCTACTTAAAGTCAAAATATCCTCAAGTATAGAAAAATGATATATGCAGATGAGCTGGTAGACACTATTATCTGTGGAGCACCATTAACTACTAATGGGAGCATCATTAACTACTGAGCTTGTTTCACATTATATTAAGAAAAATTGCACTGGTTATTGACCATTGTTTTGGGGAAGGAGGATGAAGCAAGTTCTGAATACAGCCATATCATATCTGCAACTGCATAGGCAAAGAATGAATCCTACATTGTATGGTCTGGGATCAGAGACACTTTTCACTGCTCCAGAGATTTTTCAGAAAAGGTCTCGTTTTCATCATCACTCTTTAGTACTGCTATCAGCTGGAATATGAATATGATCAATTTCTTTAAAAGCTATTTGAGCAATCATTTTCTCTTCCTCATTTTCAAAGGAAATACACTGCATAGCATTTTTTCAGAAAATTCTAACGCTTGATTGTCCTTGGTTCTTTTAATAATTGCTCAGCATAGATCTTTTTACTTTAAAATTATGCTGTTTTGTTCAACTGACAGAGACTGCAATAACTGGGTATTGAATTCACCTAATAATTTGGGATGGAAAATCAGATTAAAAAGAATTCTTTATGGAAGTTCATGTCAGAGGAATATTGATTCCTATTTACAAATTATGTCCTGCACAGCTGCATGGTATACAGTTTCTAATTCTCTGGACTGCATAAAAGTTTTAACCTTCTCACTGTACCATATGATATGGACACTTAAAAAATATTCATAATTTTGTTAAAGGAAATGAGACTTTGTGAAACTGACACATACAAGATGTTATACTTCTAGTAATCGAGACGTAATTCCTAGTATAGAAATCTTAGTTTTTAGAGGTAATTTCCTTTTGTAATGAGACTAACTTCACATATAAAAGATTTCTGTAAGAGTTTATGATAGAACATTGCTATTGAAGATTAATTATTAAAATTGGGGGGAGAAGAGGTTTTCAGTGAAAACTATTCTATTCTATTCTATTCTATGAAATTCACAAATAAGATTTTCAATATTCAATTTCAAGGATAATAGTAGACCTAGATTCTAGAGTATATTTGTGTTTCTACTGTCTATAACTTAAGTCCTGTAGATGGTGACAATGCATGTATATAACTCCAGAAGATGGAAAGTGGAAAGCTATGAAGAATAACACTCACTATTTAAATTAATTTTCATTGAACTGTTGAATAGTTCTCTGAAAATGTTCTTTGCCCAACCCTGAAAATGAAGGAGAATGTACTCTTGGGGAGGTACAATCCTTGGATCTGTTGGCCTCCAAGCATGCAGAGTCAGTAAAAGTAGGAGATTACTTTCATCATGTGCACATACTAAACACAGCTAGCTGAGCTTTGAAAAGAAGGAAGTCCCAAAAGAAGGAAAAGAAGAGGTTAAGAGGAATCAAAGTAGCAGCAAAGATTCTTCATGACAAATACTGCACTCTACATCTGCTGCCCACAACTTCTCCACTGAGAAGAGAATTGCAAAGCTAGTGAATCTCCTATCCTAAACCTACAGCAATGCCTCCCTTGGTCCCACCATCCACTTGATCCTGCTAGTGTGGAAGAGGCATTTAACCTTTTTTGTGAACTGCAGGAATTCTCACCAAAAACTTGAGGAAAGAAATAGATTGATGCCTTCATAAGCTGTGTCTTCAATGGTTTTAGTGCTTTTGAAATGGATGGTGCATCTCACACCTTCTAAAGTTATGGAAAGTTTTGCTGCAGTAAAATGTAGGAATTAAATGGTAATAAAATTTATAAATTTATTAGCAAATATTGCTAATGAGTAGACAACTACATAACTGAAAATAATAACCAGGTTTTCAATCATTTTAGTGAAGCCTGAATACTTAGAAATATATTTTTTTTCTATATGATACTAATGTCAGTAGTTATTGGAGGGAAATCTGTCAAATTTTGTTACAAAATGTACCTGAAATGAGGCTGATTTTTAAAATCCTTGTGAAAAAAATGAGGCTTCAAAAGGGTGACTTCTGGAGATTCTTGTTTAGTTTCTATAAAACCATAGGAGAAACCAGTACCAAATTATTCTTTGCTGTATGTTTCCACCCTAATTTCAAAAAAACAGCACTGTCTTCTGTCCAACAGCCTACATTTTATATTTAACTATCGTGTCAATTTTGTTAACATTTTAAAATCAATTCTGATAACATTGACAAACACTAAAAAAATATTTTTTCTTCCAGAACTGCATGAGTCTGTATTTCTTTTGCTTGCTTTTCTTTATCACAGTAGAAAAGAAGGATTGGCTCTTAGATAAATCCTTGGACTACGCGACCCTTGTAATACTTTTGCTAACATTCCTGGCTATAACAATCCAACAAATATGTAAATAAATAAAAAAACTGAGAGAGAAGAAAGAATTGCACCTCAGCATTTGTAATGAGACACAGCAAAGGAAGTGAGAGGTATCTTCCATCTTCTTACAACTTCTTTAGGACCATGGCAGGATACAAATTAAAAGAAAAAGTCAGGAAATGAGAACTGCAAAATGTCCTGGATGAAAAATTACTGTTGCTAATATATTTGGCTTTTTTACTGTTCTGACTGATGAACTCTGACTGTGTATACATGTGTAAGCATGTACACATACACAAAAAAGGAAGCAACTACTGTAGAGCAAGTCTCAAATGTCTCTCCCATCTGCAAGGCTTGTAAGGAAGTTGTTTTGCTAGTCAACCATATGATATTCAGCATTCTTGGAGACTACAGTGCAAGGCTGTGATTTTGGCACAGTATTTGTAGTAAACTTCATGCCTGAGTAAAAAATCCGATATGGATGGAAATGTTCTCAAATGTACTTGCTGTGTAAATACACTTCCTAATGTGGTTCTTTACCTCCTAGGTTTTATATTGTTGAAGAGTAATATCACAGCTCTTTCCCACAGTCCACTTTACCAGGTAGAACTACTTTACCCAGGGTTGTTTGCCACTGGTTAAATGACAGAGTAACTAATAAATGAGACAACTACTTTTCTATTCACATGGTAAAGGGATTGATGAGCAAGCTGAGCAGAGCGTGCTACCATCATAAGAGATGCATAAAAAATATGAATCATTGGAAAGATTTACTGTCCTGATCCATGCCTGTGAGTAATTCTTATTAGTGTTAACCAAAAGCAAATGAAAGTGCCTGATCTTGTAAGTCTGATTACATATTCCGTGGGCAAAACTTTACCCTTTGTTTTGGCATGCCACACACTCTGAACCACTGGAAGCTGCATGTTAGCTCAAGGGCAGAATTTAGCAGTTGGGATCTAGAGTGGGCGGTCATTTTATTAAATGCGCTGTTAGATCCTCAATTTGAAGTGCCAAAGCATATCTCAGGATTACAGCACTACAGTTCCCATGAAAATCAGTGGGAATTACATTGATATACCCTCACATAGTGCTTCAAAAGCCTGTCTTTAACTTCCCAAAGAAGGAAAGGGTGTGTTGATTCAAAAAATGTTAATTAATAAAAAGTCACATTACTAACTTACAGTAAAATCAGTGCTAAGACTTTTGACTTTGAAGATTTAGTTGAAAGTATTTGAGGCCCAGAAAATTAAAGACAAAGAGCAGAGTAGTGTGAATCAGAAAGAAATGATAGGGGAACAGTAAATAATGAAGGAGAATGTAACTAGATAGAAAATATAAAGAACATTTAAAAGACTAATAAATGACAAAGACAGTTCAATGCAGATAAATGTAGAACAGTGGTGACTTTGATGAGTCTTTATAACACAACTGTGCATGCATTATAAAATAGCAAGAACAAAAAGCGTTTGAGTCAAAAGAAAACTGTGTGTCATTGATGTAGAAAAAGAAAGCTCACAGACAAGTCAACACATGGATGAATGATGACTTTGAGAGAGTCTTTATGACAGAAGTCTGTTTTTCATAAAGTATAAGTACGAAAGGGTAGGAGCTAAAAAAAAGAAAAAAAAAAAAAGATAAATTCTACGTGGTCTCTAAAGTATGAAACAACCACAGCACTGTTTCTGTAGAGGAAAAAGATTTATGTAGATGAATTGATCTCACTACATTTCTAGCACTGATCTGACCGTGCCCATTACACAAAAGTGGTATTTACAGGAAGGATTGCCTTCTGTTTGGCCACTGTGCAGTGATTATTTCTCAAGTGTTTATTTTTCATGAGCAGTAAAAATGCAGTGGCAGCGATAATAATGTTCACACAGAAAAGACACAGACGGGGAAAGAAAATAGATATGAATATATAAAAAGGTATGGAGAAAAGGAGAGGAAGAAATCAAGATGAACAAAAAGCAAGTAGAATGAAGAGACAAATAGAATGGGTAGATGGAAGAGAAGATGAAGCAAAACTGATATTATTTGTTGTATAAATGCAGAAAGAAAAAAAAGGAAGAAACAGCCAAAAATATATAGCTTAGGCTCAGATTTCCCCACTTTGTTATAAAAATAGCCAGCTTTAAACAAAGAGATATTTTGGACCTACTGCAGTATGTATACTTTCTGGAACACGTTCATATGGTGTGGTTGAAATCAAGAACTGTTTACTTCAGTGTCTCCTAACTGACCGCTGGGGCCAGCCGCTGTTCCTTGCTGTGCTGTGTTACTTGTCCTCCCTCCTTCTAGGCTGTTGCCCCCTCTCTTCAGGGCATTTATCACAATAAGGAGCAGGGGCTGCCAAACTGCCTATCTAACACGTAAGATTCCTGATACCCAAAGGGACATTCGCTTTCCCTCTCATCTGGTGAATCTCCAGCTATCTGTAGCACCATACAAAAATTTCAGTCAGGAATTTCCCATCACTTCAGCCCTTCTCATCACTGTGGAGATATATGACTGAACATCTGAAGACCATGAAGATCATTGAACCCAAATCCAGACTATTTTGTGTACTAGTTAGGCTAATGTGTAAGCTGTCACTCTTTCTGTCTGTGGCATTTTGGTGACAGACTGGTGTCAGACCAGATAAATAAGCTCGAAATGCAATTTCTAGATTGACTCCTTCAGACCTTTCAGCTGCAGCAATCCCATGTTACCCCTAGCAAATTCAGAAACTGCTGGGCCTTAAAAAAACTAGTGCGCTCACACAATAGCCAGAAGTAGACCTCAAGCACTTGGGAAATCTAAATATAAGATACTAGCGTTTCTAGAAATGTGATTTCTTTTGGGGTTTGAGGTATCTAAATAGACATGTCTAGAAGTGTAATTTTGGATGTAGGCATCTCAGTTCTAAGAGCATCCCATGCTAGGCTCCTGAATCATTTTAAGAAAGTCACAACTAAAGAGGACACTTCTTATCTGAGAAAGATCCTATATCAGGTTGCCTACAGAGTCATGCAGATATTACAAATTAGTTTGCATTCCAGTTCATAATTTCAAACTTTTTTTCTCATAATTCTAGGAGAAGAAAATATCTGAAAAGAAAATTTAAATTCTAACATCATTTCATGACCCAGGTGCAAACCTGCCTTTCTTCCACTGCAGTCTAACTCTATTTAAGAATCAAAGCAAATCACCTTACTAAACTTATATAAACTAGACTGCACTATAGTTCCATTCTGGCAGAGATGTTTTTCTGTTGAGTCTGGATCAGTGGTGTTAAAAAAAAAATTGGGTGCCCTCAGTGTGTACTATCCTGGATGCTAAAATATTTACTAGGGGTTCTGTGTGTTTAACTTGCCCTGGAGTATAGCTGGTATGCTTTAGTTCCAATTTTTTAATGATACTACTACTCCTGCCAGTAATTTTTATACCAGCTGCACTGGACTAATTATGTGGTTTTCTCAAAAGTCTATTTTTGAAATAATTATGGCCTTTGAGCATATAATAGACAGCAAGCTTTGGGTAGGCAGGAGTAAAGAAATTTCCATTTGAACAGAAAGGATAAAAAAGTTGGCATATCCTTGTTACATCCTCATTTTGAATACATAAACCTGTACAGCACCTTAAGGTGCCTATCTAATAAAGAATCGTTCATTAGTATTTATGTCCACATTCTTTTAGTTACGTTTCTAGATGCATTTTTTTTTTTATTTCTCATTAACTGTATTTTGCAAAGCTTCTTTGAGTCAAAGGAAATAAATACTAAGCACTACTAACTGTACAGTGTAGGATTATTACTAGTGCATTATGACCAGAAATTTCTCTTTTCTAGTCTCCCTTACTGACCTGAAATTGCTGAAGAGCTGAGGCTTGTACCCATGCATGCTACAAGGTCAACTTAAACACAATGTGAGGCTGTCTGCAGTTTGAAGAAAATTTGTGAACAGTCTGCTTAGTTGGTGGCTTCTGTTATTTTATAGAAATTAAGTGAAATATGGAAAATTATGATGTTTGTAAAGGTTTATTCTGGGGCATGTGTGGGGGTACATTTCAGAGCTTTGAGCTGATCTGAGCCACATGACTCTTTTAAAGTTAATGAGAAATTCACAGCTAGAATGGCATGTGATAATCTGAAAATTTACCCCTTACTGCCTCTTTAGATTTTCTGTGTCATATGTTATGGTAATAAATGGTTCTCAGCATGAGGTTGATTGAAAGGAGTATAGCTGCATGAAACAAAGAACTTGTCTTTTCTTCATGATCTCTGAATAATGTTATTAGCATAGGCAGGGTCAGCTCTGAGCATTAGCAGCTTTTGTGACCAGGGAGCCTGGAAGTACATTGGTGTGAGTGAACTTAAATGTACTTTCATAATTTGTCTTTTCAAGTTGTGTCTCTGAAAAGGAAACGAACAAATACATGGTCTTCTTTCTGCATTACTGTTGCCTACCTTTACTGTGGCTCTGTCATAGTAAGTTTCAAGGCCTATACTTTTCAAATTATTATAAAAAGTCCTCAGTCTTGAAGAAGTCTAAAGAATATATCAAATTGAATGGAGCAGCAGATAGAAGACTCTAGTCAGAAAGTTTTGTTCTATACGACTTTATATGATGTATATTACTAATTTTGAACAGTTACTTTCAATACTAACATTGATCATGGCAGAGTGTTGGACTCAATGATCCTTTTGGTCCCTTCCAACTTGAGATATTCTATGATTCTATGATCATCAAAGTAGAGAGTATCCAAGATTCATCCACATGTGCAGGGAAAAAAAAGCACAGTTGAGGAGGTTCTTGATTTTTCTTGCTATTTCAAAAAGTTTAAAAATAACCAAGATGAATAACATCACCATTCTCCAAAATAATACTGCTTTGTCATAGATTCTTTTTTTTTCATCTGCTAAACTAGTTTTAAATAGATAAGAACACAGGTAAACTAAGGAAGGGATAGTTTGATCAATTCTTTCTTCTACAATTTAGGAAGGATCTACTCATTTAATACACAGCACAGAGAGTAGAAGCAACAGAAGGTTGTTTCTCAGGAGAGAAATTCTGGGTTTAGAACTGGATAGGCCTATTTAAAAGTCTCTAGGTCTAGCTGCAGATATTTTCAAGGCATTATTCTAGAAAATCTGATTACAGAGATACTACAGATAAGAAGCAATATTCACCACTCTAGTTCTCTGAGGTCTTTTTAGCTTAGTGTGATGTTGTTATTGCAATTGAAATATGTAAATAGTACAAGACCTTATTGTGGGCAATGTTCTCATCATCCTATTTAAAATATCAATTTAAACAGTGGGGGTTTGTTTTCCTGAAATCTACAGCTGCCTAAACCTGCAGCTGGCTCAGAATTTAGTGGTAAATGCTAAGTGTATTTTGTTTTGTGACATTAAAATTTGGCTTGCACTACCAATTAATTTATGTTTCCATACAGCTTTTCATTCAAAACTTTAAAGTCTTCTTAAAAAAAAATCATTATGGCAAATGAAGAAGCAAGTAAAGAAGTTTTTTACATAGGAATATGAACTGACTACTGCAATAAAAGCCACTTAGAAATAGAATTCAATTATGGATAATCTAACCATATGAACCAGAAATTTGGTCTGGACAGCTATGACTAATAATATTTGCTTTTAAGAAAAGTACTATGCCTAAAATGTTGAAACATGGAGGAACTATCTTATCAGTAGAATTTTCACTCTTCTATCTAATACAATCATTCATTCCTATGAAAATAAAAAGAAATAAAGATCAATACAAAAATTTTATAAAATTTGAGGGCTTTTTTGCTATTAACAGTTTAATGGTATCATACCCGTGACTTGCTCCCCCCAGTTCTCTTCCGCAACCTTCCCTCTTTACATAAATGCTGCACCTTTGAGGTCATATAGAAGGTCATATAGAATGTACTTTTATTTTTTATTTAGATTCAGAGGACTGTTGGTTTTCATCCTAAATAATATTGACCAGTGAAGTATTCCTACTTTGGTGGCTTCTTTATTTTCATAGTTTCATCTAGTTATTATAATATGCTTGAATGAACATGAGAAAACTGTCAGTTATAGCTTTGTAAACCCATTAAAATATCACAGTCCTGCAGTATATTCTCCAATGTTCAATCCACCTCACCAGAGATCTCAGCAAAAGATACTTTTTTGTTGTACAGACCTGTTATTCAATTTCAGTTTGTTAGGTGTGACCATATTACTCACAGCACCCTGCCTGTGACAGTAATAAGTCAGGGATATGTTCCTGTCTCTGCAGATAACTTGTAGCAGATCACAAAACAGGTCATAGGTTATGGTGACACCGGTCTGTCCTACACCATGAATAGTATGGACTTTACCTTGGGTTTCCTTTCCCCTTCTAACTCACCTCATGGAAACAGAAAGATATTTTTAGGATCCCTGTATGGTTTCAGTGATTGCATAAGGCATTACTCTGTTACTTCAGGAGAAAAAGAATTAGTTTTTATCTAGGAAATGCTAAAACCCTGTATAAAAAGTGAGATATAGTTACAAGTCTAGGCAGGCAGTTACAGATACACACACCAGCTTTGGTATGAAAGCCATCTCGTCAAGTTAGCACAGGTCTGTTCTTGGATTAATAAGTGCACTCAAGGGAATACATAAGCTATGCTGAGTATGATCTGCTCTCACTTTTATCTACAATTTTAGTCATCTGGAAACACCTGCATATTGAACATGAGCTAGAAGGCTGGAGAAATATGCCCTAACTTTTCACAAGGTTTACTAGCCTAGAATCTACTTGTTTCTGTGACTTCCAGTTTGCATGGAAAAGAGGCAAGCTGAACTTGCATCTCCTCAGGACACAGATGAAGTCAACACCTTCCTAAACAAACAAATTAATTGTTTTCACATCTACTCAGCTGCAGAAATACATTTTAGTAAATTAATTAATTTGTCTAAAATCTTCTGAGAATTGGCTATTGTCAAGTGTTGTATGGATTCCAAAGAAAAGTTGGTTTCCAATGTTTCTCTAGACCCAATTAAATTTGTTACGATACACATTCAGTTTTGATGAAACATCATAGCTCACTGTAGCAGAACATGACAGCAATTCAGTAGTGCCTCATTTACCCTTATCCTGCAATTTATTCTGTTCAGGTAGACCTTTAACAAGTTGTAAACTTGACAATATACTTTGAAAAGCACTATTATTGACTTCAGACTAACCTTAATGTCATTTTATATTATATTAATAACTATGATTTAGTATATGCTTTTTTTCCCAATGAAAATTTCATGATGTTTTTTAGCTAATAGTGTTTAGTGAGCTTCCTGGAGTGCTAAGTTAGAATGTCAAATTGAAGGAGATTAGAAGATCCATACAAGTTTGCAGTTTGGACTTTAAAACCCAGTTTCAAAAAAATGGTGCATAAATAATAAGTTCAGTCTTGTTAATACTGAAGATGCTAATCAAAAGTGCCTTATATAGTCTCACAATCGCTAGCCCTTGTTCTCGTGGGGGACTTCAACTTCCCGGATGTCTGCTGGAAATACAACACGGCAGAGAGGAAGCAGTCCAGGAGGTTCCTGGAGTGTGTGGAAGAAAACTTCCTGACACAGCTGGTAAGCGAGCCTACCAGGGGAGGTGCCTCGCTTGACCTGCTGTTTACAAACAGGGAAGGACTGGTGGGAGATGTGGTGGTCGGAGGCCGTCTTGGGCTTAGCGACCATGAAATGGTAGAATTCTCCATTCTTGGTGAAGTAAGGAGGGGGGGCAGCAAAACCACAACCATGGACTTCCGGAGGGCAGACTTTGGCCTGCTCAGGACGTTGGTTGAGAGAGTCCCGTGGGAGACGGTCCTGAAGGGCAAAGGGGTCCAGGAAGGCTGGACGTTCTTCAAGAAGGAAGTCTTAAAGGCGCAGGAGCAGGCTGTCCCTGTACGCCGTAAGAAGAACGGGCGGGGAAGACGACCGGCCTGGCTGTACGGGGAGCTCTTGCTGGGACTCAGGAAAAAAAGGAGAGTTTACCGCTTGTGGAAGAAGGGGCAGGCGACTCAAGAAGAGTACAGGGATCTTGTTAGGTCGTGCAGAGAAGAAATGAGAAAGGCAAAAGCCCAGCTAGAACGCAATCTGGCCGCTGTCGTTAAAGACAACAAAAAAAGTTTTTACAAATATATTAATGACAAGAAGAGAGCCAAGGAGAATCTCCATCCTTTATTGGATGCGGGGGGGAACATTGTCACTGAGGATGAGGAAAAGGCTGAGGTACTCAATGCCTTCTTTGCCTCAGTCTTTAACAGGCAGACCAGTTATCCTCAGGGTACTCGGCCCCCTGAGCTGGAAGACAGGGACGGCGAGCAGGATGAACCCCCCGTAATCCAAGAGGAAGCAGTCAATGACCTGCTATGCCACCTGGACACTCACAAGTCTATGGGGCTGGATGGGATCCACCTGAGGGTGCTGAGGGAGCTGGCGGAGGTGTTCGCCAAGCCACTCTCCTTCATTTATCAGCGGTCCTGGTTAACGGGGGAGGTCCTGGATGACTGGAGGCTTGCCAATGTGACGCCCATCTGCAAGAAGGGCTGGAAGGAGGATCCGGGGAACTACAGGCCTGTCAGCCTGACCTCGGTGCCGGGGAAGATGATGGAGCGGTTCATCTTGAGGGCGCTCACAAGGCATGAGCGGGACAACCAGGGGATCAGGCCCAGCCAGCACGGGTTCATGAGAGGCAGGTCCTGCTTGACCAACCTGATCTCCTTCTATGACCAGGTGACCCGCCTAGTGGATGAGGGAAAGGCTGTGGATGTGGTCTACCTGGACTTCAGCAAGGCCTTTGACACCGTCTCCCACAGCATTCTCCTCGAGAAGCTGGCGGCTCACGGCTTAGACAGGTGTACTCTGTGCTGGGTCAAAAACTGGCTGGACGGCCGGGCCCAGAGAGTTGTGGTGAATGGAGTTCAATCCAGTTGGCGGCTGGTCACGAGCGGTGTTCCCCAGGGCTCAGTTTTGGGGCCGGTCTTGTTCAATATCTTTATCAATGATCTGGATGAGGGGATTGAGTGCGCCCTCAGTAAGTTTGCAGACAACACCAAGTTGGGCGGGAGTGTTGATCTGCATGAGGATAAGAAGGCTCTGCAGAGGGACCTGGACAGGCTGGATCGATGGGCCCAGGCCAACTGTATGAGGTTCAACAAGGCCAAGTGCCGGGTCCTGCATTTCAGCCACAACAACGCCATGCAGCGCTACAGGCTTGGGGAAGAGTGGCTGGAAAGCTGCCTGGCAGAAAAGGACCTGGGGGTGTTGGTTGACAGCCGGCTGAACATGAGCTGGCAGTGTGCCCAGGCAGCCAAGAAGGCCAATGGCATCCTGGCCTGTATCAGAAATAGTGTGGCCAGCAGGAGTAGGGAAGTGATCGTGCCCCTGGACTCGGCCCTGGTGAGGCCGCACCTCGACTACTGTGTTCAGTTTTGGGCCCCTCACTACAAGAAGGACGTTGAGGTGCTGGAGCGTGTCCAGAGAAGGGCAACGAGGCTGGTGAGGGGTCTGGAGAACAAGTCTTATGAGGAGGGGCTGAGGGAACTGGGGTTGTTTAGCCTGGAGAAAAGGAGGCTGAGGGGAGACCTCATAGCTCTCTGCAACTACCTGAAAGGAGGTTGTAGCGAGGTGGGTGTCGGTCTCTTCTCCCAAGTAACTAGCGATAAGACGAGAGGAAATGGCCTCAAGTTGCACCAGGGGAGGTTTAGATTGGACATGAGGAAAAATGTCTTGACTGAAAGAGTGGTGAAACATTGGCACAGGCTGCCCAGGGAAGTGGTTGAGTCCCCATCCCTGGAGGTATTTAAAAGACGAGTAGATGAGGCACTTAGGGACATGGTTTAGTGGGCATGGTGGTGTTGGGTTGACGGTTGGACTCGATGATCTTAGAGGTCTTTTCCAACCTCAATGATTCTATGATTCTATGATTCTATTAAAATGTATTTATATATTGAAACAATAGCTGGAGTATTGCTGTCTGTCAAATACACTACACTATTTCAAAAGTACTGTCCTGTGTATCTCAAAAGCTTATAGAGACATAATGGTCTCCCTGGAAAATAATGCATTTTTCTCTCATTTGCTCATTTTTTTCTTTTTTTTTTTTTTTTTTAAATACCTGTTGTTTCAACTAGAGGCTTCAATTCCAAAAGTTAATGCAAAAATATATTCCTTTTGTAACACAAATTCGTGGTAATGAATGTTTCTGCTTTTGAATTTGTACTAATAATACCCTAAACCACAAACTTCAGGTTTTTGCTTTACCTGTCTTCAAGATTTTTTGTTTGAAACTTGTCTTGGTTGTGTTATTGCATTGCATTTAGCAATGTGGTATATACAGTAGTGTGTTATATACAGAAGTATACAATAGTCAATGCAATAAAAGGTAAGATGAAATAGTGACCAAAAGGTCCAAATCCCCCCTTTTTTTTTTCCTCACCCATTTGTTTGGCTTGGGAAGAACAGATGAAATATGAGTTTAAAACATCAACTTCTTTCAGTATGGAAATCAAATTGTGTTGACTTTTGCCATCTTCATGTTGACTTCAGTTGAACTTAAACACGTTAAAAGACATAGTTTGTTTCCCTAAAAGCAGATTTAATAATTACATGGTCAAATCTTTATTCTCTGCTGGGCTCTTTTGTGTCCTTCATTTAACATGAAAACCTGAGGAAAACCTGAATGAGGTGAGAGAACCTTTGCTTTCTACTTGTGTTATTTTTGCCGTCTCCTGACTGCTTTCTTGTCTGTGAGACCACCAGAAAACATAGATGTTAAGCCAGTTATGCTTAATATATTGAGTAACCTCTCTGTCCTTGCAGAGTCCATGAAACTCCCTTTCTTCAGCTGCAAGCCCCATGTCCTCCTGCATTTCCACTCACTAATTGGTTTCCTGGACTGTCCTTTCTCTATCTTATTGGATTAAGAAAAGACTTATGCCAAACTACTTTGTGGTGAAATGTGATTGTCACAAGAATATTCCCTTTGGTCTTCAGGGCTTTAGTGGATACAGAAGAGCTACTATCACATCTTTAATAAACTTGTCTTTGAAACTATTGAGTTATGTCATGTGAATATTCCCTTGGGTCTTCAGGGTTTTAGTAGAAATAGAAGAGCTACTATCACCTCTTTAATAAACCTGCTTTTGAAAGTACTGAATTATCTCCTTTTCCAGTGTGTAATGGTGCTTATATGTGGAAAAAAATGCCTGAGTTGATGGGTTATCCTGAAGAATAGATTTCACGCATAATCTAGTCAGCATGTGCTCCCTTGGGTTTAGTGTCTGACAGTTTCCCTGGCTCTATGCTTGCTAGACCAATTTGTGTTCACTTGCTTTGCTTGAGGAGCTAGTGACAGTACTCCACAAAGACCAGACAATCTTCAGTTTTCACACTTTGCTGGATCTGATTTAAGTTTGATTTATTCCCAATAAAACTTACTGAGGCAGAGAATTTCTTATTTGTCTTTATATTTTAGTATTTCCACTGTTTCTTGCATCCACACAGTATTTCATAATTCTTTTCAATTCAGTAAAAATCTCTCTAATATCCAAACATCACTGTCATTTTATTTTGCAACCGTTTGTCCATTAGATTTCCATTTTAAAGTTACATGAATTGAGAAGAAATAGGTATCATTTTTTTTCTTAGCCCTGAACAGTCTTTTTATTTGATATGGTCAACATATCCAACCACTCCGCTTCATTTCCAGGACACATATTCCCAGGACATATATTAAATGCAAGCTCATTTAATTTTCATATTGTATTTTTATGCAATGTATTAAAACTGTATTATATTATATCAGGATACGCTAATCCCTTACTTTAATACTGCATTTTAAATCAACTGGTTTTATACTTTACTGTTTTCTTGCATTGTTAGAGTCTCTGAGAAAATTTTTGTTTAGAGAAAAGTTTCAGAGTTTCAATATATTAAGAACTGATAAATCATCCATAGATTTGATCAACATAAATTTAGCTACTCATTAACCTTTTTATTCTCCCCTCAGGTTGCTTATTACTATTAAATTATTTAATTTTCATAACACTGTGTCTGTTTTTCTTGACCCTCTACCTGCATAGCTTTCCAGACTTCTCCTTTTTACTGTGCAAGTGCTGACATAATCACCATACTGCTAAATGATTGGTAAACACTACCGTATTCTTGAAACTGAAAAAAATCATTCAGGTTGGTATGCCCATTTCCCAGGATGTAAACTGCATTCACAACTACCAGATTTTGAAATGGCATTTAAAAGAGTAAAGGGATAAGGTAGGAATGAACACATAACATATGCACTTCTGATTAATACAATGTCAGTTAGAATTAGTAACCTGTGTTCTTAGCTCATATGATTTGTCCACAAAATGCTGTTAATGACTGGAAACTACGATTACCAGACTGGCACCTAGTTCTGTAGAGATGGAGCTTTTACTGTGCAGATGCTTCTTTGGGTGTATTCACTTTTGACTTATAAAGTTATATGGACACTTAAAATCCCATACGAATTTTTATCTCCCCCAAGGATGAGTATACAAAGCCTCTTGATCCACACCGTCAAACAAAAGAATGTGAATTTTACAAAAACTTACTCATGCACTTTTGACATTTCTCTTTTCTCCAATCCAAATACTAATGCAATTCCAAAGATCTGAAAAATGAAAAAAATAATATGAAAAAGGCATAAAACCTCATGCTCCAAGCAATCTGTGAATGCTGTCAATACAAATATATATAAATACTTTCTACTACCACATTTTTGGTGGTACATACTCTATTGCTTATACATCAGAGAAAATTGTAGACATAGCTAATGCAGTTGTTAACTATCCATAAAGTTCCTAATTTAAAATCCCAACCATGGCAAAATTCAAAAGGCATACTATAGTCATTTCATTAGGAGTCAATTTGTATTGTAGTCAAAGCTTTGGGTGCAAATTATAACAGTGCTTCAATTCTCATTATTAGCTAGCCTATTTATAACAGTGTGGCCAGGTAGCACATGCAGCAGTATCAATATGGCAGCTCAGGCTTCAGTGAAAAGAAATATTCTTACCATTTCCATAACTTCCTGTGAAGGCCCAGCATTCAAACTAGATAGCTTATTGCCAGTTCAGTTATTTCTCAATGAATTACAACCACACATGGAGTAAATGAATATGAATCAGTACTATACAGTCTGCTAAAGAAATGTCCTGTGCAGTATTTTGAAAGTATGATTAACAGATGTATATAGTTAGAATTATAAAACTTTTACTGTAGTCTTTGAGATGATTGATATTCCTAGAGACAAGTGAATGGGAGAAAAGGCTTTGATTCTCTACTCCAGAGCAGATGGATGGGAAAGATGATAAGAAAATGAAAATGAAAGGAAGGACAAAAAAATGTAAAACAAAAAAGAAGAAAAGTTGATCAAAGGGGATGAAGACAGAACGACTAGAAGTTTAAGAAATCTGCAGCATCTTTGAAAATGAAAAAGTCCCAGTCAGCACAGTTGTTGTGTTTACTTTGTTTGTTGAAGAAGCATCCAGGAAATCAGGTCAGGGAAGGTTGCAGGCTGTCTGAGAAGCCCACGGAACACAAAGAGACATTTCTTTTGTTCTACATTTTGGACCTGGATCTAACATGTATGTTTAACAGACCATTTCATCTAATTAAAATTGGTACCAATATAAATCGCAGAGAACAGGGTGCATCCTCCCTTTCCACAGATGGTTGGTTATTCCTGCCCCTCCCCAAGCCTCTTCCATGCCTTTTATCATTTTTCTGGGGGAGTGCAGATGGGTTAGTTTTGAGCTAGTTCACCATGTCTTTCTCTTTGAGATCTATAGCCGGATGTGGGAGGGAAGCAAGACCACTGCCTGTTTTGGCAGTCAATACTTGTTTATACAGCCCTAAAATGACTGTAAAACTATGGGGCTAAGACAAGAGGGAGCTCTCATATTGAATTAGTATAGTACAATCTTTACTATAAAAGTATAATCTTTAACATGATAATCAAATAAATTAAAAGGTCTAGCATGTATATGTAACAGTTGTTAAAACAACATAATTGCCTAAAAAACGTAAGGTACCTGTACAAACAGATAAAAAAGGGACATTTCTATTTCCAACACCTCCTTCTGCTGAGCAGTAGTGCATCCACAAAGAAAAAAATAGAGATAGCTTCCAATTAACCTTCAAGCATGTAGTCTTAGATAAAATCCATCTCATTAATTCAATCTAAATGTCAATAAAAGTACAGTTTTTGTACTGAATCCTATATCCAAAAGAAAAAAAAAAAAGGGTTGTAAATAGAGTCTAAGGATGACAGAGGGAAAATGCAATTTCTGGGAGGAAAGGGGATGACATGCAGATGCACAGTTTTCTCAGCTACTTCTGTGCCCATCCATGTACTGCCTAGCAGGCTGCTTGCTGCTCGCTACATCCAGTGTCCACCTCTTTTCCTGGCAGTGGCCACACTGCAGTCTTTTTCCACCTCCCTTCTCTGTCCTTCCCTGGCCTCACTGCTATGCTCTCTGCTCCCCATGCCTCAGCTCCAAACTTCCCTTGTAAGACACACAGGACCGAGGAAGACTCCATCTGCCTAACTGCTTCTAGTGCCTAAACATAAGAAGCAAGAAAATTTTTGGACAGGATGAATAGTTAGGGTAGGGTTGCTTTAATTGCACCAGAGAGCTCATCCCATCCCAGGCACTTGAATTCCTAGAGTCTTGTGGCCAGGGTAAGGGCAGTAGGGAAAATGGCTGGTAGAGTCACAACACCTTCCTGTGGTTCTGGCTGCATTAAAAAAAAACCCAACTTATTAGCGCCATCAATTCTTGAAAACAATCCATGTCATGCAACTAGCAGTCAAAGCAGACTAACTGTATTTTCCAAAGCAGTTTACATTTTAGTCAGACTTTTGAAACAGTTAACAAGCAAACAAACAAACAGCCTAAGTAAATGTTACTCCAGTGTAACCAGAAATAAACAAAATTCTGCCTTAGCATATGTGTTTTGGGTGAAACAATAAAGAAGAAAGAAAATTGCTAGGAAGTTTTCTGTTCTATTATTAAGCTAGTACTTTTAATTGCATTTCTGTAGCACTTGTTTCTTTTCTGTTTTATTAATTGTCTGGTAAAGGCAACTTGCTACCACAAAGCAACGTACAAGCACCTACCTTATTAGTGATTTTTTAAGTAATGCTTGGGAATAAATCACTGGCTTCATACAAAACACAGCTGACGTAGAGAGACCTTTTCCTGTTTTCCTTAAAGTTTTAGACCACCTCTTAAATGTATTTATTACTTAATGATTGGCACAAAGGCACTTATTTGCACAGCTGGGATAATGTCTGTTCACAGGGATCCAGAGTGATATATTCTGCAATTGCAACTAATCTATTTTATCTAAGTGTTTGTTCTCAGAGGCCAATGTCTGTCTAGAAAGTTCTTGTGTGTTAGAATGAACGTTATTTCTTTCAGTGGTTTCTATTTATCACTGTGCTGTGGGACACTACTGGCAATTTAGAAAAGAATAATACCCTCCAGGTTAGAGACCAACAGCAGGAGCTGCTCCCATAAAGACAAATGTACTAAAGATTTATCTGTTTACCTATGTAATTTTTCCCTCTTTAAGATACCGAGGGATTTTTGTGCATCATTTGCTACTGATTTGTAAGAGGTTGTTGTCTAAAGTAAAGAAACATAGCACCTTAGCCTTCTCTTACCAAAAATTCCTCATCTTTTAGACAGTTTGAAGAGAACAGAAATTATTTTATAGTGAAATATATTTTCAGAGCTCTTAATGAAGCTACTAAAACATATAATTACCTTAGTGATCCTGAGTACATTAATGGTTTGATTCTCAGTAGAATTGGGGGGGCAGGGAGGGGGAAGCAGCTGTCATGTTTCCAGGAGCTGTTCCCAAGTACTAAAGATAGGTTGTGCATTTAAAACTTCCACTCACAGAAAGTAATGACAAAAGTCTAAGAATTAGCGCTGTGTTGAATTAATAAGTTAATTATAGACTTAATTTGTTTTTGTATAGTAAACTGGCATATGGAATCCTCATTAAATCTAATGACAGGTTGTTTTTAGCATATTTGTTATTAAAAACAACAATAACAAATGATTTTAAGAAATATTGAAATCAATTTTAAAATTCAAAAACATAGGAGCAACATCAGCAATTGTAGATTTTAATTTGTTGGCACTGGAAGAAACATCGCATGCAAAGAAATTGTTAAAAATTGACCTTAAGTATAACACTTTGCATAGGTAATTTTATGTATATAGACTTGTATGTGTGTGTGTGTGGTATATATGTAAAATTATATGCAAAATGTAAATAGATTTTACAAGAATAATTAAAGGTATCATAGATATCTACTGAACCAGTCGCGTGAGTATTTTTAAGGGAGACATATTTCTGGGTGATGGTTTTGAACCCCAGATTCTGACATATGGCAAATACGCCTGGTCAGTGCCACCTGAGATGTTACTGGAAAGTGAAATTAAGAACTTAAGAAATAAACCTGAACACTTGGCTTTTTTCATCAATCCTTAAGCAGTGCATTACGGTCTTCCTGAGAGAGATCTGGGTTGTTTAGAAGTTGCTGCTCATCAGTGTTTTTCTAGTGACTGAATAAAGAATTTGGGTCTGTCCCTCTTTCCAAAAGTCTAGAAGGAGGTTCACCTAGTTTCTCATATCCAAAATCTTCTTGCTAAAAAAAGGAAAAACTACCTAAAGTAATATTTGGAAGGGTGAGTGAAAATGAATAGGCTAGCTAACTAGGGATGGCATAAATGGGGAACTTTGTCAGGACACAGTTGTCATCAGAGTGAGTGAGAAACAGCCAACATACTGCAATTACAGAAAACATATCTATTTTTCAGGTCTTACACAACAACCAAATTTAGACTGCTTCTAAAATGAGTCTGGAAATTAAACTTCATAGATTGTCTCCCTGCAGATAAGTAAGGTAGGAATGAGAGTTTATGTATTAAAAAGCCATGTTTTGCTTTTTCTTGCACTTTTTGCACCTATGCAATCTGATGAAAAACAACATGGTTACACATCTGTTATTTAGTTCCCAGTTTGGTCCTAAACTCAGGACAGTCAGTGGTTGCTTGGTTATTTGACTCTAGTAGCTTATATTAGAAGTGCTTTTCTAATACAAAATCAAAGGCCTTAGCCCAATCAAATCTTCAAAAATCTGTGTGAATAACTGTATCGAGCATGAAGCAACAAACGGTTTATTAAAATTGATGTTCTTTTGCATAATGTTCCCTAATCTAGAGCACTTAATTTTTTTCCAGTGCACTGACCTAATAGATTTTATATCATTGTATTCTCTTGAATGATTTATGTTTAATTTCTTGCTGTCTAATTAACAGTATAATAGATTGTAGTTCATCAGGGATACTGCATCTTGAGCAGTGTTATCTCTTCTGAAGGTGAGAGTCAGTTTTCATCAAGCCAGCTTTAAAATTATTCAATCCTCAACATTTGACATTCCAGTTGTAAGCCTCCAAATTCCCTTTGCAATTTTTTATTTTATTCCAAGTGGTCCAAATACTATATCATCTTTATCTGGATTATAGAATTCAAGAAAGTAAAAAACAGTAGAGGGCAGAGGTAGGCACATTTATTGATGAAATTAAAAACTATATCAAATCGATATTAATTTGGTTTTCGAAAGTAAAGTGAGGAAAGCATAATGTCATACAAAGAGGACACTTTGTATTCTATGACTTCCCCAAAGGCTTCCTACCACTAGTAAGAAGAAAAAAAAAAAGGCTGTGATGGTGATGAACGAGGAGGCTAAGCTGGTACTGCAGAGGATTAAGAGACCTATAGGAGGTATAGGAGAAGAAGGCATGATATTTTATATTAAGGTAAAAGAATTTCACATGATTTTTGGTGAAATAAGACAATAGACACTGTTTTCAGAATTCTACTGGTTTTCGTATGAGATTACATTTCAAACTTGAATATTTTTGGGGAAGAAGAGAAGGACATTCACACTGTCTTCTGGGGAAAGGAGTGATTTGAAACTACAATTAAGGGAAATATCTGGAAAATAAGAAAATTTTAGACAAGAAAGAGTAAATAATGAAATGAAGAGGAATAGAAAGACAATAGAGAGAACTGGGAACTTTTTTAGTGACAGTGTAAGCAACTATCATTTGCTTTAAATAATAAATAGTTCCACAAACACTGGAACTAATAGAGTTGTGTTTCCAAATGATTTGTGTTTCATCGAATGGCTTTTTAAATGAAGTAAACTAAGCCTGCAGCGTGTTTCCTCTCCTTATTAAACACTAGAGAACTCATATGAGGAGGGAAAGAGAGGAGAATGAAAGTAAGATGGTGTCTAATAAAGTTCAAACTTTGATTGAAGTTTTTCCAAGGATTAAAGCATTTATAACCTCTCTCTCCTATCTACACCCTTCAACAAAAGAATGTGTGTATTCAGTAATAGTTCAGTTCATAATCCGGTCTTTCCCTCAGTGTAGGTATCACTATAGCCTCTTTCCTGCCCCTAGCTAACTATTTTCACAGAGCTTGTAAGAATGTAACATCTGAAAACTCTATCTTTTTGTCAGATTTGATAGAAATTGGCCAGCCAGTTCAAAAGTGTTGGAGGAGCAGGGACTGCCATGCTCTCACAACTGCACTGACTCATGAACAGCCTGACTAGCATGAACTTTTAATTCAGGAAAGAAGGCGGAAAAGAAAGAAAGAAAACAGAAATCGCCCTTTGGGAAAATTTCACTACTTTGTTCATTTTTTTCTTCCATTTTTTTGTTATGAAGACTGAAAGAAAAGTCTTAGTTTTGTGTTGCTTAGTCCTG
This sequence comes from Aptenodytes patagonicus, assembly GCF_965638725.1. NCBI lineage: Eukaryota > Metazoa > Chordata > Aves > Sphenisciformes > Spheniscidae > Aptenodytes > Aptenodytes patagonicus. The sequence continues at coordinate 40,011,828 of NC_134952.1, forward strand.
GTTTATAATGTTTCCTTCTAGTGAGCTGGGCACAGAGATTTCATTTTGAATCTGTTTAGCAAAGCATTAAGTTGCATCCCTGGCCAGTCAGTTGCCTGGTTCATGCTGCTCTTCCATTCTGTCCTACTGGGTTGCCTTGCTACAGGTGAAAATAATTCCCTGTACTGGACCCACAATGTATCAAGGCATTACTTCCAACAAAGTCGTCTGCATATCCCAGGAGCCAGAATTTTCTGAGTGCATCGTTGGGAGTAGCAGTCTAACTAGAAAGCTTGCTCCTCAGGGGAGAAAGGGAGCTTCCCACATTGAAGAAGTAGCTCTCATCACATAATGTACCCCAAGTAGAAAATGAAATTTAATGCTAGACCATTTGAGATCAGTTCAATTTCTTAAAAAGATAACAGATACAGGGGTACTTGGCACTGAAAAGAGTTCTTCTCACAAGTATTATGCACACTCAGGCAGTGCACAAAGGTAGATGTAAGCCCTTCAGCTGAAGTGGGTGCATGAGGACAGGGCACTGTGGTGGCATTCTTCCAGCCAGATGATGACTGTGGAAGTGACCCCAGCAAATCTGACCCCCAGCAAAGGGAATGGCTACACACAAGGTCCATAAGGGCATTGCAGGCATCATGGCCATTGACACTGCTGTTTCTGCCTGACCTTGATACTCAGCTTTGTTCTCTTTCCATTTTCAAACCTCTACCCCCTGCCTTCCTCCTGAAACAATTTTCTTTTCTGCCCTCCCACTCCCCCCTCTTTCCTCTCTGCGAACAGGAGAATGTCCCTCTGTTGCCATAACAACAGACAGCAACCTGGCCCTGGCTGGGCACTTCTGCCCTTTTCCTTAAAAATTCAACCTCATGTAAAAACAATTGTGTCTCATTGTCTCTCCAGAATCCTTTTCCCTCTGGCTTTAATAGGGGAAAGTCTCACTCTGCTCTGCATGTGGCCACTGTCCTCTCTTACCCATTCTCAAAACACTGTTTTCACACCACAAAGAAACACAGATTTGATGCTTAATTATTCCCTACTGAGCTTCCTATATAACGTACTCAGAAGGGCATGCCACTTTGCAAGCTTCACTGTACAAGTACGTTTATCTTTGCCATCCTGGTGCTCCTCTCTGCAATCACCGCGTTGCAGCTGTACCACTTGGACCAGATGCGGACTGATAGGGAAGCACAGCTCTTCCCAGACAAAAGGATAAGGAAACGTGGAGAGCTGTGCTACAAAGTCATCATATCAGCTAGCAGCAACAAAAACCTCCTCTTTCCTTAACTAATCCATCAGACTAAAAGAGAGCAGTTTGGTCATGCTTTTCCGGCCATTGACAGCAAGCATATATAATTCTGCAAAACGTCTGTGCTGTTTCATTTTGAGTCTTGTTTTACGGGGAATAAATTTCTTACCTGAACACCAGCATAGACACAATTCTATAGGGCTGTATAAGAGTATTTAATTTTAGTTTATTCTAATCTTGTAGCCTAATGTAAATGTCATTCTAGTGCATATGATTTAGATGTTAATCGGACTTTCAGGTTAATTCCTGTTTCTGGAACCAAATCATGTCAAAATACAGAAAGGGAAAGTTATCTTTGGCTTCACCCATTCTGTCCTCTTACAGTGTACCTGGCATTGTCCTGACAGCAAATTTTCTGGAAGCTCACAGAATCCTGGAAGCCTCCAGGCCTTGGAGCACTTATCACAGCATAGTGAGTGTGAGCTAGTAGGAACAGCAGGCAGATAATTTCAGTATCACAGAGCTCTCTTTTTCCCTCACAGTTTGGACAGCAAGCATTTTAGAAACTCTGTAAAGTGCCAGGGACCAGATATTATTGGTATGGAGTTCAGTTCCTTATAATATCTACCTGCTGCCTCACATATAGCATCTCTAGACAGAAGTGTGGATAGAGAAAGAGCAGCAGAAACGTTATTTCCTTTGGTTGGAGCTTTTTGCCAATTTTATATTGACACTGTTAGCTCCATGAATCTTTGGGGAAGACTTTCATGTAACTCAGCATCCTCTGCTACACCTACATCTTGTAGGAAATGGTCTTTGTAGGTAAACTGCATCTGTTTAGTAGCTGCACAGATACCAGCCCAGCTAAAGCTCTCCATTCTGTGAGAGCGTGCCTCTAAAAGGTGTAAGAGATGTGTTCTGTGCTTTCTTTATAAACCCATTAAAGGTTGAATGTCACATTCATCAGCACTATCTGTTTCTCTAGTGGAAGATTAAGCTGCAGGTGGTTCTCCACCTCTGCACTGTACTTTTTGGACGAAGAAGACCACATCCATAATGATCATTACTGGGTGATGGGAGCTGACACAGATGAATGCTGCATAAAATAACAATTCACCCCACTACAATGCCATGATAATCACAGACCCCAAGGAATTATTGAAGAACAAGTGGCCTTAGGAGAATCTAAAAGTTCTGGTACAAAAGGAGGAGAAAGGGGTGTTCCTCACAACGTGTATCTAGGAACTGAGAAATGGCAGTGTGATTTTCTTGTTACCCTAACTTGAAATAAGGGTTGAATTCCCAAGGCTTAATGGCAGACCTTCAGATCATCTATTTAAGCAGAAATCATATGAAAGAAAGAAACATGCATGAGAGATGTAAATACCTAGCTCACATAAAAATTATGCAGACAATTATTCTGTTCAACCACAGTCCCTTGGTGGGATATCCAGTTTGTTTTCATGGATTGTAGGGGCTTAGAAGACAGCAGAAAATAGTTTGTTGCACAGTCTTTTATGCAACTGAATAGAGGTAAATTTTTTTGTTGTTTGTGCTCATCCCTTCTTCTGAGCATTTCACACTCACAGACCTCTTACTCATCTAGCCAGCTGCAGTTTTTGTAACATTAGAAGCATTAATTCCTACAATTCTGGCATTAACATTACTCTGCATTAGTGGAGTAGCATCTGATAGTGTTAGAATAAGGCAAAAATCTCAGTTCTATGGCAAGCTACTAGGGAGCATGTTATGGGGTCTCTAGAAGGATTAGTTTGGAAACCTCAAAGTGACTTCTGTGCTACTTGGGGCTATATCAAAAGAAGAGAACCCTGAGTCAAAACATTTCTGCCCCCCGAAATGGGTCTGACAGCCCTGCTTCATTCAGCATCTAAGTCCTAAGCACTGTTAACATGAGCTTCTGTTGCTAGGAATATAATGTTTAACAGGGCTTCTTTCAGAGCTTCTCCAAACCTATCACATCTGGTTCTCACTGAATCATCTCTGACTACTACTCTATCTCAAGGTCTCCAACTTCAGTTTTAGAAAAATGAAATGTGACTGTTGCACCATTTTTACTCACAACAGGAAAGAGAGAGTTCATTTGGTGTTTCAGTACCAGGTGGAACTAGTAGCAAGGAGCAGAAAAGAAGGCATAAAGGCTTAGTCTAAGGAAACAGACGCAGGAAAAGTGTAAATAAAACCGGGTAAATAGGTATTTTTTCCATTATTCTTGTATTGATTGAGTGGGCAAATGAAATTCTGCAAAGAAATTGTGTGGGTTGAACCAAACCATTTTTTTTCCCCTAAAGCTAATGTCCTGGTTTCGGCTGGGACTTATTTTGTATATTCTTTTATTATTATTTTTTTTTCCCCTTCCTTTTCTGTCCTATTGAACTGTCTTTATCTCAACCCATGAATTTTACCTTTTTTTTTCCTGATTCTCTCCCCCATCCCACTGTGGGGTGGGGAGTGAGCAAACGGCTGTGTGGTGTTTAGCCTGCCGGGTTAAACCACAACAGATAATAATAATAATAATAATAATAATAATAATAATAATAATAATAATAATAATAATAATAATAATAATAATAATAATAATAATAATTTTCAGTGCAAAAGGTATAACTCTTTTTCCAAACTGGAGTATTCTACTTTTAAGATAAATAAAAATTTCCATTAAAAAAAAAAGGAGCTTTTGAAGCAGATTACAACTGCTTTCAGCAAATGTCAAAACAAAATTGTCTCACATCTTTTAATCCAAAAATAAACTGTGGCAATTTGTTAATCATTTGTCATCTCCACTGACAAAGGAAATTTGCAAACCTACACTTGGACAAAATGATACAAAAGACTTTGTTCTAATATTAAGGATAACGATAAAGTAGAGGCAAGGAAAAGAGCCATGAACAGCTCCAATCTGCTTTACTTGTCTGCACTTGATTTGGATTTTCAGTCATGGATGACATAAATTTTCCACTTGCTGTTAATACATACCATGTCTCATACCACACTCATGAACAGTTCATTGTGTTGACTGGCCTCCAACATACCTGTCACCCATCACAATTAACTACAGTCACTGTCACAAACAATTTAGTAGATATACATGTGTGCTCAGTCAGTCAGTCCCAACTATTATGTGCATATGTCTCATTTGATGAACCCAGCTCAACAATGGGGTTCTTGAAAAAATGTTAAATACAGTGACCTGAACCAAATACAACGTTTACTGTGTTTATGGGCGGACTGAATTTACATGCCTTCTGCATTCTTATAGGCTTCAGAGATGCACCACAGTGCCACTGTGCGATTCTCTTTCTTTGAAAGCTGTCCCTTGTCCAGAAAAAAAATTGCAACTGAAAAGATTCTCCTAGAATGCAGTGGAATAAGCAATAGATCTGCTAATTATTACCACTGGTATGGTAGACTTGACACATGGTTGCACAGGGAGAATACTGAAGTATGTACACACTTGACTGTCTGCATTGTTGCTATATTTAATGTTTGTGCTGAGCTCAAGACAATGATTCTAGCAGGAATTAATATTTTAAATAAAGTGTGGTGATCCATAAATTTGAAGTAACCAATCTGCTAAATAACTAGAAATCCATGTTCATTCAGTAGCTGACATAAAGTAGATTCTAAACTACTGCCAATATTCCAATACCTGATTAAGGAAATGTTTTTATTTCTCAAAAAAACCCCACCTTGAAATCTTACATGACGTATTAGTAGATCAAGATTTTAAGGTCACACAGATTTTAAGAGCACAGAGGGAAATGTGTCAGACCTGGAAAATGTATACCTGCGTTTAAAAAGTATTTTCCTTAAAGTACCTCTAAGAATTGTTCCTACTGTAAACAATTCACTCAGAGGCTGTTCTTTTGTTTTATAAGCACGCTTGGCATTTCAATGCCTTTTTTATGTTATGCTGTCATATATAGCTGCACAAAAATTGCCAAATGAAAATAGTAGTATTTCATAATTCATTTGTCCAAATAAAAGCAATTACGCAAGTCACAAGACAATGAGCAGTTAGAGTCTATTAACACCTGCCTGAAATGAAAAGCACAGTGTGATACTCAAAGAGATTATATTTACTGTTACTGAAATTTTCAGAACAATTTTTTATAGGACAGAAACAACTGTCATCAGATTCTCTAGTCGCAGTGGTCAGTAAATCAAACACACTTGATCAGCAAGAGTTTTGAGAAGGCCAGATATTGCCTACCTTACTTTAAATGACATCCAGTAAAATCTGATGCTTCCTTTTAGCTCTGAATATCTACTCTCCCCAGTCTCAAATGCTGGACTTGTGGAAATAAAAGCTAGTGCCACATTTAAAGGTTTCCCACTTTCAGGAGTAAAGTAAAGGAGAGTTAGGAGAAAGCAGAGAGATTGCTGGGTGCCATAGGCTGGGATGATGTTAGTTCTGGGGAAATCACATATAAAGCTTCTCTCTCCAAGCTGACTTGCTGCCTTTTGGTTAAAGCCACAAAAGAATAGGATGCTGGTTTATATGGTTATGGCACCCACACTGTAGAACAAAGAGACAAGGACAGATCTAGTAAAGGTGTTGTCAGCAAGCGTGCAAGGAAATGAGGGAGAATGTAGATATTCTTCACCTGGTGAATATTTCTTCTTGGTTCAGGTTAATCAGTGAAACAGGAACTTGGTTTCATGAGTCTGAAGTCACTGAGCATCACCTTACTGAAGTCTGCCCAGAGCAAGCATATGTGTAACTAATGGTGCCACCCTGGGGCTACTGAAGTCAAGGAACACTGATTTCTTGATCTTGTCTAATAGATGTATGGATTCATATCTTCCACTGAGTGAAAGCAGTGTGTGATGGTGAGAAAATGAGGTGTAGGTGTGGATGATCAGTACACACAAGTGCTTTTCTGCTACAGAGGCTGGGTGCTCACCTGCTGTAGCCTGCCTCTGCTGAAGCATACAATTTTGCTGCCTCTACCTGAACAGACAGAAAACATGCTTCCTTCTTCCACTGCAAAAGTGGGCCTAAAGAACAAGTGCAAAGCTCTAATAAAAATATATATACACACATGTAGGGAAAAGCTAAATCAAAGGCATCCTCATGCCTTGTGAATCTAGTGAAGACTTCTGCAGAAGCTGTCTCTCAGACATAATTCTACTTACTTGTTAAGGGAAGGAGAGATGTATAAGGCTTGGTAAAGCTTTCACAGATCACAAAGTTGTTTACCTCATGTTTTATTTTCTAGATCCTCAAATGCATTGCACATTTCCTAAGAGATTCAGTATACCAATAATTTCTTGGTTCATGGACCTTCTCTCTTAGAGCATGCAACCACAGAATAAAAAATTCACCATGTGGAATAAATGATTGCTCACATAATTCAAATAGTATATTCCAAATATAGCACTTCCCGTTAGCTGGGATTTCATAGCAGGCCAAAATAGTTTTTTAAAAACTGCTAGATAACCATGTGATAGAAACACCTTAAACTGTTTATGGGAAGCTTCCAACAGAAAAAGAGGCCATAATTCGTAGCAGATTGTCAAGATTAGATACTACATTAATGTTTTATGTGAAAAACAACAGTAGAAGGAAAGTATAACAAAACTAAATTACAGGAATGTTAGCCCCACATGTACCATACATGCTACCTACAGTGGATCAAATATAATTAACTGTATAATACCTTTTATTAATTTTTATTTACAAAAACTTTCCAAATAGTGAGTAAGTTAGGATTAAGTGGACCTACCAAGTAGCTTATGAATTGTTAAAGAACAATTGGCCAGCCACCGAGTTGTATAAACTGATCTAAAGTCACTGTGGTGGGTTGACACTGGCTGGATGCCAGGTGCCCACCAAGCCGTTCTATCATTCCCCCTCCTCAGCTGGACAGGGGAGAGAAAATATAATGAAAGGCTTGTGGGTCGAGATAAGGACAGGGAGGGATCATTCACCAATTACCATCATGGGTAAAACAGACTCGACTTGGGGAAATTAGTTTAATTTATTGCCAATCAAATCAGAGTAGGGTAATGAGAAATAAAAACTAAATCTTAAAACACCTTCCCCCCACCCCTCCCTTCGTCCCAGGCTCAATTTCATTCCTGATATTCTCTACCTCCTCCCCCCAGTGGCACAAGGGGACAGGGAATGGGTGTTGTGGTCAGTTCATCACACGTTGTTTCTGCTGCTCCTTCTTCCTCAGGGGGAGGACTCCTCACACTCTTCCCCTGATCCAGTGTGGGGTCCCTCCCACGGGAGACAGTCCTCTGTGAACTTCTCCAATGTGAGTCCTTCCCACAGCCTGCAGTTCTTCAAGAACTGCTCCAGTGTGGGTTCTTTCCACGGGGGCAGTCCTTCAGGAACAGACTGCTCCAGTGTGGGTCCCCCACAGGGTCACAAGTCCTGCCAGCAAACCTGCTCCAGCATGGGCTTCTCAGGACCAGGTTCACAGGTCCTGCCAGGAGCCTGCTCCGACGTGGGCTTCCCATGGGGTCACAGCCTCCTTCAGGCATCCACCTGCTCCCGCGTGGGGTCCTCCACGGGCCACAGGTGGATATCTGCCCCACCGTCAACCTCCATGGGCTGCAGGGGGACAGCCTGCCTCACCATGGTCTTCACCATGGGCTGCAGAGGAATCTGCTCCGGTACCTGGAGCACCTCCTCCCCCTCCTTCTTCACTGACCTTGGTGTCTGCAGAGTTGTTTCTCTCACATATTCTCACTCCTCTCTTCAGCTGCAATTGCTGTTGCACAGCAACATTTTTCTCCTTCTTGAATATGTTATCACGGAGGCGCTACCACTGTTGCTGATTGGCTCGGCCTTGGTCAGCGGCAGGTCCATCTTGGAGCCAGTGGCATTGGCTCTATCAGACATAGGGGAAGCTTCTAGCAGCTTCTCACAGAAGCCACCCCTGTAGCCCCCCCGCTACCAAAACCTTGCCACGCAAATCCAATACAGTCACGTTTTTAAAATGTATAAACCTATGTGTTGATTTTCTATGCCATACATATGTAGAATATTAATAGGCAATGCTACTGAGAGAATTTAAGATAAAGCAGTTGTTACTTTCACCAAATGTAGAATAGCGCAAGATTTTCTGAACTCTAGGTAGTAATTGCTGAGAGAGAAGAATGTGCAACAAGATAGTTGCACACCTCAACCCTTTCTTCTGCTGCAGTTTCTTTTTTTTCCCTATTTATCCCCTTCATTTGCTTTAGTTCTCCCTGAATATGCTTCAAAACAATGTTACAGGTTCCTCAACATGGGATATTTGCTCTTGCAGATTTACTTGCTGTTACTGATCTCATTTAAAAGATGGTGCTTACGCTGGCACTATGTCAATGAAGCAGGAGTCCCTGTGGTGGTTTGATTTTTAAATCTTTCTAAACTTAACAATGGGTAGAAGACTATGGCAATCTTAAGATTTTCAGTTGCTGTTTCTTTTCAAAATGAAGTATATTTAATTCTTTAGGGGTATCATAAAGGAATTAAAATCCACTGAAAAGCATACAGCTTTGTGTTTTTTCCTATTTAAGTTACAACTATTACTTCAACATTAGAGCTGGGAAACAGAAGAGAATAAAGTTACATTTAAATTTTCTTAATTTGTCCCATTCAGTACAAACTGAGATATACAAAATGTAAATGTCATCATAGATCAGGGTAAAGTTCTATGATCTGACATTCTATCATCAACTCTATTTATTTCTACTGCACACATGTATAGAATGCATATTTTTTTCACTCTTAGAGAGTACTTCATTCTCTCAATGTAAATGCATATTTTCCATTGGAAAAAAATAAATACAGCAGTGTTACTGAGATCTTCTATTTAGTCCCATAAACTCATTGTAAATTGGCACTGTTTAAAAGACCCAGCATAAACTGGGGACAGAAGAAAGAAAAAAATCATATTAGCAGATATCAAAATGTATTTAACTCCTGAAGCATTCATAACCACTACCTTGAGTTCCATGCTATTGAATATCACAGAGAAATTCTGTTGTCCACAACTTGCCTGCCAGTAGTAAAGAGTTGTCACATCTAATACACTTCTTGTGCAATTTCATATTAGTTAATGATATCAATAACAGAAGTTCAAAGGAGTTTACTAAAATGAGAGACAGAAAATTGCCCCATCTGTTCCACAAAGGACAGGGAACATTTTGTTGATTTTATAGCATAAGTACAGCCTATGAGATCAAGTACTGTGTCACTATCATTGAGGCCATAATAATGATGGACAGTGCATTTCTGGGGATTACAAAACATGCTTGAATTCTGAGGTCAAAGATCTTGGGACTTCAGTCACTGAAGGCTGCAATATATACTCAAAATTTCATATAAAATTGAAAGTATATTATAAATTGGAATAAGAGTTCATGCCAATAAATTTATTATTAACATAAATCCATTTCACACTATATTATGCTTTTAACTCATTTTGTAAGTATCAAAAGGGAACGCTGCTCTGTCCAGCTGGATTAACTCTATTAAGGTTGAAAGTTGCTGCAAAACTGCAAAGACCTATTTATTAACTAAAAGCAAAGACTGGAAAACTATTCCTCACAACAATAATAGTACCTAGACATAATATTAGAATAATCATTATGAGGCAATTTGCAGAGTAACTTATTAAAATTGAACTGTCAATTAGCCCATAAAACCTGTTTTCCTAGAACAGCTCAATCCAGTGAAAAAAATTAAAAAAAAATGTCCTAAATAGAAAGGGGTTTTATTACAGATTTTAAAGGAAATTAAATGTCAGTATTTCATATATCAGCATTCACTTTACCTTCCTATGTATATAGTGCAAGACATATTTATTGTGCAAACCTATGTGCAATTCATAGATAACAATTAAAAGAATTAGATTAAGCGATGAGTTCTTGAAAACTCAAAAAAAAAAAAAAAGATATTTGAATGAGGAGTAACTCAAACTTTTACCACAGACTAAATAGTTTTTCACATTACTCTTGCATCACACTTGTGAGAATTAGCAATGTCACCTCCTACTTTTTTTGTGAAATTTTGCTTTTGTGTTCTGCCAGGTATAAATGTTCAGCATCTGAAGATTTACAAAATTTCTCAGAAAGTATCTAACACCAGACATGTTCCTAGGTACAGAACTGTCCTTTTAAATGTTAATGTCTTCTCCCAAAAATTTTTGGAAACTTTACCTTGGGGAGACATTGACTGAGGCAAGCAGGCAATTCTGACTCAATGCTTTTGTAAAAGGATGGGTCAGGAGAGGGGAAGAAATCCCTTCAGGGCTTTTGCCGGGAGATGAGAGACAAGAACTCATTCTCATGGCTGAATAGAAAGGAACAGCATAAATGTTTAGATCTTGGGGCACCAGGTTATGAATTATTTCCATTTCTGGATAGCTTTGCTTACTACTGTTATATGAGAAACAGAAATCCAACAAGTTTATGGTGGGGGTATTTATACAACAGATAGCTGAATAACTGCTTAAATGGGATATGACACAGAGAAGCTTCCAGTGACCTCATTTCAGACAGAAAAGAAATGAAAAAGTATTTCTAGTTTTGTATGTGGGCTCCTGACTAGTTAAGAAAGAATATCTATCTGTATTGTTGCACTTTTTTTTTAGTTTTTGTTGTTTTTTTTCTGGGTAATAGTGTATTTTTGATGTATTTGGGGCATATATTGCATGGATAGGAGACAGAAAGCTAGGTCCTCACAGATATACTGTTGAACGATATTCTTACATTGCGCTCAGTGAGGCGGGTTTTTTGTGTTTCATTTGGGGTGGGGGGTGTTGGGGTTTTTTGTGGTATTTTTCATATCAGACCACTGCACTGTGAAAAACATCTGCATATTTTGGGGGGTTGAACATATACTTCTACACTAACAGGTCTGTCTTCTGTTTCTCTTGAACAAGGTCTTCAGGGGCTGTGTTTTGCAGCATGAAACAATTTATTCTGTTTGTTATTCTCAATCTTTCAGGAAAATTTGTATTGAAAATGAGCAGGGAATACTCTTTTCCTTCCTTCAGTAATGCCCTAAGGAATATAAATTTGTTACAATAGCTCCTGATCCCTGTTCTGTTTCTCAGATGGTTTATCCAGTGTTTCAGACAATATCAGATGCAAATGCTCTCAAAATAAAGTTAAGCTATTGTTCTTTATAATTCTTGGATGCCTTAAAGAAACAAGAGGTCCAAAGATGTTATGACAGAAGTTTAACAGAACTATACTATAGGCTAAACTGCTGGAAATAAATGTGCAAACTGTACAATTATCGAACAATTAACTTTTTGGACTGCATTGTGATCTACCCTCAGGGTAAAATAGACCAAAACACCTGTTAAATAGCGTAAAATCTAATTTTACTTAATGGCCTTTATTTCCCTAATTTGCTTAGTTCTTGGGAAAAGCTGTGATCAGGAAAAATATTTTATTCCCATTGTGGAATGAAGTGCCAATTTGTTCCAGTTCCCTTCAGTGTGTATATTATAGTTATGCACAAAGTGAAATTAATTTGCAGATGAACCGTATAGCTCCAGGAAGTTGTTACAGGAACTATGATATGCAGAAAAAAGCTTTTGCCTGTGTGCGTGTGCGCTCCTGGAAGGCACACTTTTATTTTTATTGGGGTGGATTCTAATAACTTAGGCCAATAAAAGTTACAATGGATTATATTAAAATCATAGAAATTATTCTCTGAATGTGCTTGAGTCTTTATCAGTTCTGAAATGTCTAAAATGAACAGCAGGGTCTTCTGCACACAAAATGCAAGATGTACGGAAGATCATTTAAATCTTAACTATAGATTTAATTTAGGTCATAATATATTAGAAACCAACTTTTCCAGTATACTTTGCCCCCCTGCAGCATTCAGCATCCAAGTCTCTGTAACAAGTTAATTGATCTTCCATAAGTAAATATTAAAGATCTCTCCCATACAAATCTTGATTTCTATTAAACTTGAAGTAGCCCAGCAAGCCCAAATGTTACCTCTTAAAAATGACATTAGGAAAGACTATGAAAAATCAGGATTTAAATTATTTTTCTAGGACATTATTCTTTACTGTCCATTTCAAAATCCTAGAGAAAAGGTGAAGAAGGCACTTCTGTGTATTCAAAGAAAAGAAAAAAAAAGTGGAGAAAAAAAAGAGAGGATTTTTATACCCCTTAAAGCTGTATGCAAGAGAAATGTATATAAAACACTTTTCATAAAAGCACTGCTTCAGGGTAGACTATACAAAAGACAAAGAAGAAAAACAGAAAAAGTGGGTGAATATTAAATCTAAACTAGTTCTATATCTAGAACTTGCTAGTTATATGGATATTTGATAACTATCTATTTAATGGCAATACAGAGGGTATGGGCAACATAAAAATTAAGTCATAACACCTGGGCTCAAATGTATAATGCAGGGGTAAGACATAACTAACAGAAGAAAACAAATCACATACAAATGAGTCCCAAATCATTCATCTGTAATAACAATTAAGTTCAATTCAGGGTTTATATTTCCCCACCCACCCACAAAGCTGACTTGAGATTATTTTTCTCGTTTTTTTTCAAAACAATTACATTCTATATTAGTTGAATTATATTATCACATAGAAATAAACACTTATACTCCCTAATGATGACAATCATTTTCTAGAGAACAAAAGGTTCAGTTGTTTTTGTTTTTTTATATAAAATCTATCTTTGTTTATAATAATCAGCAATTAGTTCTGGCAATATCCCTGTGGCTCCCCTGCCAGCTGGAAGGAAAAACAATTATATAGTTGGCATTTCTTTTAGGACAGCAGCTTCAGAGTCACTGTACAAGCAACTATTTGCATCAGGGTTATTTAGATTTTTAAGAATTACCTTCCCAAATTTGTTTCAAGAAATAATCTTCATCCTTTGTGATTCAACCCAAAACTGAATGACACTTGATAGTCAGAAGGTGATGTTTCGATCAGAAAGTAACATGTATATTTAGAAGAGAGTTTCAGAATGCTTTAAGGGATTTACTAGTGATTTCTAATTAAGTATGGAAGAGAGAGATGGGAGAGGTTGGAGGTCTGAGGAAAATTTATATGAGTAAGGATGTGAGTTATACCTTCCATTGAAAGAATACCTGAATTCTAGTCCTCTTTTTATTGTATGTTTTAACTGATACCAGCTTTTGTAAGTAGCATTTTCTAGACATAAAGTAAAAAGTAACAAATATGAAGAAAAAAAAGTTATGAACTAGCCACCCTGAAAAAAGATAAAGGGATGAGATATAAAAAAAAGCAAACCTTGTAGAAAATTGTAACTGCTGTCATTATTAGCTGGTTGATTTCTTTTTGACATCACAGCAGATCCTCAGGGAAGAGCTGTGGGATGAAAACACAGTATGATCTCTGGCATGGAAACAGGCAAAAATGTGATTGCTGAAAATGAGGGATACCTCATTTCATAAGAACAAATCTGACATCGGTATCTGGACTGAACAGCTGGAAAAACACTCTAATAAAAGTACAATACAAGGTTACAGAGAATTGGGAAGGATCCTAAGAAAAAGTTTAAAAAGCATTACGCAGAAGGGAATGATGAGGAATGATTCAAATGCATATCGGGTAGCCAAAATTACAATATCTTTAGTCAGGAATAGCACTTTTTAGGAAGGGAAATAAATACAACAGCCATATTTTATACTGAATGGAAAAGATACTGTTTGTGGGTGAAACTAGAAAGTAACTTAAGGACATGTGTAAGATGAAGAAGTAGGAGAGAGGGCTAACAATGGCAGACTTAAAATTTAATGTACTATTGCCCCTGGAGACTGAGATGTATCCAGTCTATGCTGCATGAACAGCATAGACATGGGTTTAACAGAATGCCATAGATTTTTAAGGTATCAGGTAGTAATATAGGAGATAGCAGGAGAGAAAGAGAGTAAAAGATATATATTAAAGACAACAGCAGAGAAGATGTATCTAAATCACTTGAAACAATCTGATCAATGTATTGGGAGCTGCAGCTGATCTAAAGAATGATACATCCTGGTAGTACAGACAATTTTGGATTCTTATCTTTATTTAGCAATCTCTCTTTCAGATGTCAACCTACTGCAGTTTCATTGGCAGTTCACAGGGATTACTTTGTGCTGTTTCATGCCTTCAAGCTCTTCTTTGCATCCAGAGGCATGAAATTTTCAGTGTTTGAGTAACTTACTGTTGTGGTTTAACCTCAGGCAGCAACTGAGCACCACACAGCCGCTTGCTCACCTTCCCCCCTCCCGCTGGGATGGGGGAGAGAATTGGAAGAGTAAAAGTGAGAAAACTTGTGGGTTGAGATAAGAACAGTTTAATGATTGAAATAAAATAAAGTAAAATAGTAGAATCATAGAATCATAGAATCATTGAGGTTGGAAAAGACCTCTAAGATCATCGAGTCCAACCGTCAACCCAACACCACTATGCCCACTAAACCATGTCCCTAAGTGCTGCATCTACTCGTCTTTTAAATACCTCCAGGGATGGGGACTCAACCACTTCCCTGGGCAGCCTGTTCCAATGTTTAACCACTCTTTCAGTAAAGAAATTTTTCCTCACGTCCAATCTAAACCTCCCCTGGCGCAACTTGAGGCCATTTCCTCTCGTCCTATCACCAGTTACTTGGGAGAAGAGACCGACACCCACCTCGCTACAACCTCCTTTCAGGTAGTTGTAGAGAGCGATGAGGTCTCCCCTCAGCCTCCTTTTCTCCAGGCTAAACAACCCCAGTTCCCTCAGCCCCTCCTCATAAGACTTGTTCTCCAGACCCCTCACCAGCCTCGTTGCCCTTCTCTGGACACGCTCCAGCACCTCAATGTCCTTCTTGTAGTGAGGGGCCCAAAACTGAACACAGTAGTCGAGGTGCGGCCTCACCAGGGCCGAGTCCAGGGGCACGATCACTTCCCTACTCCTGCTGGCCACACTATTTCTGATACAGGCCAGGATGCCATTGGCCTTCTTGGCTGCCTGGGCACACTGCTGGCTCATGTTCAGCCGGCTGTCAACCAACACCCCCAGGTCCTTTTCTGCCAGGCAGCTTTCCAGCCACTCTTCCCCAAGCCTGTAGCACTGCATGGCGTTGTTGTGGCTGAAATGCAGGACCCGGCACTTGGCCTTGTTGAACCTCATACAGTTGGCCTGGGCCCATCGATCCGGCCTGTCCAGGTCCCTCTGCAGAGCCTTCCTACCCTCGAGCAGATCAACACTCCCACCCAACTTGGTGTCATCTGCAAACTTACTGAGGGTGCACTCAATCCCCTCATCCAGATCATTGATAAAGATATTGAACAAGACCAGCCCCAGTACTGAGCCCTGGGGAACACCGCTCATGACCGGCCGCCAACTGGATTGAACTCCATTCACCACAACTCTCTGGGCCCGGCTGTCCAGCCAGTTTTTGACCCAGCACAGAGTACACCTGTCTAAGCCGTGAGCCGCCAGCTTCTCGAGGAGAATGCTGTGGGAGACGGTGTCAAAGGCCTTGCTGAAGTCCAGGTAGACCACATCCACAGCCTTTCCCTCATCCACTAGGCGGGTCACCTGGTCATAGAAGGAGATCAGGTTGGTCAAGCAGGACTTGCCTCTCATGAACCCGTGCTGGCTGGGCCTGATCCCCTGGTTGTCCTGCTCATGCCTTGTGAGCGCCCTCAAGATGAACCGCTCCATCATCTTCCCCGGCACCGAGGTCAGGCTGACAGGCCTGTAGTTCCCCGGATCCTCCTTCCAGCCCTTCTTGCAGATGGGCGTCACATTGGCAAGCCTCCAGTCGTCTGGTACCTCCCCCGTTAACCAGGACTGCTGATAGATGATGGAGAGTGGCTTGGCGAACACCTCCGCCAGCTCCCTCAGCACTCTCGGGTGGATCCCATCCGGCCCCATAGACTTGTGAGCGTCCAGGTGGCATAGCAGGTCATTGACTGCTTCCTCTTGGATTATGCGGGATTCATCCTGCTCGCCGTCCCTGTCTTCCAGCTCAGGGGGCCGAGTACCCTGAGGATAACTGGTCTGCCTGTTAAAGACTGAGGCAAAGAAGGCATTGAGTACCTCAGCCTTTTCCTCATCCTCAGTGACAATGTTCCCCCCTGCATCCAATAAGGGATGGAGATTCTCTTTGGCTCTCTTCTTATCATTAGTATATTTGTAAAAACTTCTTTTTAATGTAATAATGTAATAATGATGATGATGATGGTGATGATGATGATGATAATAATAAAAAAATATATAAAGCAAGTGATGCACGATGCAATTGCTCACCACCTGCCTACCAATGCCCAGCCAGTTCCCGAGCAGCAGATCCCCGGCCAGCTTTCCCCCAGTTTATGCACTGAGCATGACGTCACATGGTATGGAATAGCCCTTTGGCCAGTTTGGCTGTGCCCCCTCCCAGCTTCTTGTGCACCTCCAGCCTTCTCAGTCGGTAGAGCATGGGAAACTAAAAAGTCCTTGACTAGTGTAAGCACTACCTAGCAACAACTAAAACATTGGTGTGTTATCAACATTGTTCTCATCCCAAATCCAAAACACAGCACTGTACCAGCCACTAGGAAGGAAATGAACTCTATCCCTGCTGAAACCAGGACACTTAGGAACTAAAAGAAAGACAAGATTGGGTGTTAGGCACGTACATATCTTTACAAATCTGGCCCTTAGAAACAGAAACCTCACAGGTATTCAGTGGTACTTAACTTGTGCATGGAATTTTGGATCCTAAGACACATAGATATTTTTGAAAGTTTGGCCCATAGGCATACAACACAACACATATGAAAACAGGAAATTAAGCACGATCTGTGGTCATCCACCTATTCTTTAAGAAGACTGGTTGTGAGTGAACTGTGGTTTACGTGTCATAAAACTGTACCAACACACTTTTCTGTACAAATTCATAGATCCTGTCAGGAAAACCTAACTCAGACATAGCATTTCACACATGTGGCTAAATGGCCTTCGCAAAGGAGCTTAAAACCTAAGAGTGGGGTCTGCTTCAACTTTGCAACCACTCTGAAAGAATTTCATACAGCGGCTATACATAAATATATAAATCCAGAATGGGATACCTATCAAATTCTTCTAGTGAAAATAGCTGAATATGAGCCAATAAAAATAGACTGGAGAAACTGCTCATACAATTTAGTGTTTTAGTAATGCCTCTTACCTTGCCTAATGCTCAGTGAAGAACTGTGTACTGATTAGTATTTTTATACTGGCCAGATCCCCAGAATAAAGCCTGGACCCAGCATCCTGCCTGCACATTGGCAGGTGCTACATGGCTTCAAAACAGATGTTCCAAGAATCATACAGCCAGTTTTGCAGTAGTTTCTTCTCTCTCTGTTTCCCCCGCCTCATCCCACCCGCTTTTCTCACTCAAGTGTGTAATGAGTCAGTAGCCGATGATGTTCTGACAAGAGCACAGCTTCTCCAGGTTTCCATGGGAGTTATATGCATAGAATATAGCTCAACACATAACCCTTACATCAGTCCTTGTTACAATGTGCCCAGAACAAGAGAAAAAAGGAGAACAAACCTATTACTAGGTACATCATGTTCTGCATCCTGTCTTGTCCCATGCTTTGTACTGTAGGTGAAGGTGTAGCAAAGAATTCATTCACAGATATCTCTTGGGTTTTGCCTTGAAACCAACGTCCTGCCATTTCGCATTAGATAGGCCCTCCACTGGGCCTATGGAAATACTAGGCTAATCAAAATTAGTGGCAGAATAAAATGACTAGGCAAATATTTAATTTGCTTCCAGAAATCATTTAACTGTCCAGATGTTTAGCCACAGATAATTAATATAGTCATTTGGGTTTTGCAGAAATGGCCAAAAAATTGTCTGGGAAAATCTAGGAAGCATTTCTTAAACTTTCAGTTCAAGATCTGGCTACAGCTGAGATGCATTGATTCATTCTAGCCCATGTTCTTTCTGAATTCCTGTCTTTTTTGTTTCTAGGATTTTTGTTTGTTTGTTTGTGAAAAACTCTGCATTATAAAACTCTGTGTTACCCTTTTCTCTGTATTATCCTTTACTCTATACTTTCTTTCCACTTTTTCTATTTGCTTTTCCCTTCTCCATCCATTTCATGGTCACTTGCTCTTCCAAGTAGTCACTAATATTCATACGTTTTTTTCACTTCCTTTTCTTGTCAATCCTGATTACCTTGGCTCCCTATGCCAGAAGCTGGTTTTTTTCATGTTTACAGTGTATACTAGACAGAAAAACACATTTTTTTTCATAGTTAAAATACTAAATCAAAGAACTTTTATATTTACAAAGTTATGATTTCTAAAAACATTTCCCCTGTACAACGGCTAGAATTTTGATTGCTTTCTTAAAACCAGTGAAAACTGAAAGACATCTTTAACTGAAAAAATAATTCCGATCTGCTTTTGGGGATAATTAATTTTACATAGCTCAATACAAATTAGCAATACTTACTTCACATCTACTTCAAACCTGATAGCCAATAAAAAAGGGGAATAGACTTGTACTGTACAACAGACTGTATTCTCTTTTCATTAGTATAGTATCTGAATGGCATCCAGTAGTGCAAGTGTGGCACAATAAATAAAATATCAAAGGAAAGTACTGTCTTAATCACTTTTATTTTTTTCTTTTTTAAAAAAGGCTGAAATCTAGGACAGGAAGAAAAAATGTGGACACAAGTTTATTCTGCAGGATAAGAAGATTCATCTCAGCAATGATGTGAATTATAAAAGGTTGTATTATCCTCTGTAGATCATGTGGTTAACTTTGAATGAGAAGCTTATATACAGCTCTCCTCACAATCTTGTACCACGTGGTGTCTAGAAAACTACTGAACTTCCACAAATGTTGAAAATCACTGAACAGTTACAATAATTTTTTATAGGGTCTAGAAGTGACTAACGCAATGTATTAAAAGTAAATACTAACTAATAGGTACCTTAAAAATGTAGTCAGATTATGAAGTGATTTGATGAAAACAATAATAGTGAAAGAAAGAAACCAAAAAAGGAAACTTTTGGGAGGATATTTTGTAGATATGGGAAACAGTGTTCTAATTCTTCTTTAATAACTCAAGAGAGGATGAATTTTACCTCTAACAAAGTATTGGCTGCACACTGACAGGAATAAATTTGAAGCCTGGCAGCAAAAACACCTGCTAAGATCTACTTAAGGTTTCATAAATCTATCTTGTGGTACAACTTTGCTATACCAGACTAACATAATAAAACAAAAAAACCTAGACTTCTGGCATTAGAACTAATTAGTAAGTAGAGTGAGGTTTGGGAAAGAGGCCCAGATGAGGTCAGCTGCATGGTAAAAAGTTTCTAAATATGTAAAGGACCTAAAAAATAAGTAATGCAATGCCAACCATTCTTTCTCACAATCAAATAAGCTTTATACGTTTTGAAGGCAAGTAAAACCCAGGAACTTTTCTCAGGTTTGTATAAAATATCAATCCCTGCTGAGACTGTAGTAACCACAGTGACTCCTTTAAGAACCTTCTAGCCTTTGATCTCATCTCATCCTGGGCAGCTATATGAAAACATTGATTCAACTAATGATTACTTTTTCCAAAAACAATTTAAAGGACCATCTGGATGTTCTCTAAGCAGAATGGAATGGAGGAAGATTCAGGATTATGAGAAACATAGCAGAATGCAAAAAGAGTTAAACTCTTAAAGAATAACATCCATCTTCAGAAAGATGAGTGAGGAAAATACTGTATTGCTTTCACCTTCAAAATCTCCCTTGAATTGTACACCTGCATTGCCATCCTGTTCTGAGGACAATCACTCCCTAGCAACATGCTCAGTCATTTTTAAGTCTTCAGCTTCAGTACAGTCTTCCTGGTAGACCTGAGAGTGTAAAGCTTTCAGTTTATGTTCATAAGTCTCAGAGGCTCTTGCATACATCGCTAATAGCAATATTTACTGTGAAAT
The DNA here is from genome assembly GCF_965638725.1 of Aptenodytes patagonicus. Taxonomy (NCBI): domain Eukaryota; kingdom Metazoa; phylum Chordata; class Aves; order Sphenisciformes; family Spheniscidae; genus Aptenodytes; species Aptenodytes patagonicus. The sequence continues at coordinate 40,032,004 of NC_134952.1, forward strand.
ATTATAGATTCATCTCTCATGCTGTTTCTGAAAAGGAAGAATGTACCCTAGACTTATCTTTTTGTTGTAAGAATGGTCCAAAATTGTTCTTAGGAAATCATTAAACTGTAATTACAGCCTATGCTAACTGATAAATAAAACTAAATTCAGGCCACAGAACAGACTCAGCAATGTATGAAACTATTTAAATAATTTCTAAATCTGGTGGTCAAAGTCTCAGGCTTGATACAACCTACTGGGGAGTTTAATGTTGGAATAAAAGCCTTTTCCACAGTTGCATCTCTCATCTGCAATGATAAAACTTGAGCAGACAGCTGGAAGAGAAGCAGACTTAAAGCTTTGTGGGTCAGCCACAGGGAGAAAGGCATGCTGACACACACAAAGCATTAGCACTTAGGGGAAAACTTACTTATTGTACAAGTACTAATATATTGAGTTAGAGTAGAAACTCTTATATTGGGAAGCACATGCTCTCATAAGTCATTTATTGGGAGGAGTATGAGTAAATATTCAACAGTGTAAGAATAGCTCAGTCTATAGCAATGAGAAAGAAGAGAACGACTAAACAATGATCTCTAAGAACAAAGAAAAACTAAAAAAGGAATATCAACTGCATGTCTTGGCCATTAATTTCCAAAATTACTGCTCCTCAAGGAGATATATTTTAGAAAGCTGTTTGCAGAAACTGCAGCAATTTTTCTTCCTGTGCTGATCTATAGAGTTGTTATTCAAAATATGCAGAACAAGAAAGAAGATCGGACTGAAATCTAGAAGGTTTCTTTCACATCAACTTCACATTCTTGGTTCATAACATTAAATCTCTCTTCACCATATATTCATTCTCAGTCTCTCTCTCTAAGCTCTGCAGAAGGGCTAGAATTTCAGAAGCTTGTAGGACCATTATGCCTTTAGAAATAGACTTGTAAAAAGCTTCAGCCAGGAAAGAAAGAATTAGAACAATAAACAGTCCAAAATTATTTGATGTTAGCTGCAGGTATTATTAAAGGGAACATGAATGAGGGTCTTCTATTTACAACAGATTTTTTTAAAACAAGAGACGTATATTTCTCTAGACACCGAGTTCTGGTCTCTGTTTGTTTGTTCGTTCTTTTGTTTGTTTCTTTTCCCAGATGATATTTATTATTGATTGGAAAGATAATGTTTTTAATAACAAACAAACCAATGCAATCCTAAAGTCAACAGCTGACAGAAATGAACAAGTACAACACAATGAATATATGAATAACAATTGGAGCTCTTATGTAGGGTTAGATTCTCTTACATGCTCAGGCTCCGGCAATGTGTGATTGCATCTCCCTGAGAATGGCCAGGCAACCTTAGCAGCAATTTCTAGAACTATTTCTAAGTGCTAAGTTAGTGGGAAATAAGTACATATGTAGTTTTTCCCATCTGGCAAATAAAGACAGGTTGTCCAGGGACCTTCCAGCCAGTCAGTCTGAAGATGTTAGTGAAACTTCAGATGGATCACAGTGAAACCTGGGGCTAATCACACATGGTGGTTTTTTTCCTGTAAAGCCCATACTTACCATACTTTCCCGACATCCTTTATTATTGCCCTCTAATAAGCTATATTATTTACGAATTAATGTGAAGGTGCTTTAAGATAAAATTCACAGGATTTATCCCTAGGATTTGGCATTCTGTTGTTATTTTAATTCATTCCCACTAACTTTTTGAAGCTTTTCATTTTTTTCACTGTGCCTTTTACAGCAATGATATTATCATTAATCTTGTAAAATTTACTTTCTATTTACCTTGTTTGTCTTTCTGGCTCTGCAGTATTTGATTATTTCACAGTATGTATATGTTTATATATAATAGTGTAAGTGGAGGGAGATAAAATATGGTTTTCTCAAAATTTTTCAGCCTTCGTTACATTTCCTGTGTTACCAACTTATTCTGAAATTCTAATAGGACTATTGCTGGGTGCGTTACTGCTCAAAAGTGAGAAATAAACTTTAAGTCAGTCTATATCTATCAGGATAGGCTTTACATTCCAAAATATGTAAAGATTTTTAGGCAAATTACTAATTTTAAAATTGCACAACAAAATAGAGAAAAGCAGAGGAAGGAAAACACGGTTATTGTACCGCTTTCAGTGCACTGAGCTAGTTTTCATTGAAGATATCTCAAAAAAAGTATCTGGAGTTGCTCCAAATATTGCAAGTAATTACTCTCTTAGTACTGTCTTACAATATGTTATGGTTTGAATGTTGTGACAAACCAGTCAGGGTCATAGCAAGAATATATAGGAAAAAAAAATTGACTGTAATATTTAAAGTGTGTCTTTTAGGCAGAATACTGCAATCAGAGGATAACCCTAAAATTCTTGGTAATGGACTTATATGCAAAACCAGCGTTCCATAACCAAAATTCAAACTAATTTTGAAAGCAGAGGTTTGACTCACAAAGCATTTGTCTTGTTACTCCTCTGAATTACTATGGCACTTAAAAACCAAGCAACCAAAAAAAACCAAAAGGGGTTGAGCTGGGTTTTCTCACCTCAATCTGGCCAAAGATATCCCAAAGCAATCTTGAAAAATGTTAAAATGGTACATGTGCAAGTCATGACTACACCTCTATTTAATAAGTGTCACTTTAAAAGCTTCAGTCATACCTTGTGATATCCTTGGCCAGACACAGGTCCTTTTTAAAATGAAACTTAGGGGCATTTCCCCCCTTTGTTCAAAACTTTTATTTTAGCCACACATCCAGTCAGTAAAGAAAGAACACCTCACCCTCCTTAGGCAGGGTAGTCCAACAAACTCAGCCAATGTTTTACAGATCCTTATTTGTGAGGCATCTTCCTTATCAGTTTTACTCCATTTCTCCCAAATCCTTCTGGAGTGCGTATACTCTGTCCTCCCTACACATTCATTAACTTACACTGCCCTGCTATAAGACAGTTTAAACATTCCTCTTAACAGCATAGCTTAATTCATACTCACTTGATAAAAAAAAAAAAATTCCTAATCTTACCAAAGCCATCAAAACGACACTCTTTGCTGGGATAAATCTCATCCAAAGTCAGTTTACCTAGTTCATAAAATACATGTCTAAAAAGGTCAATATGAAGTTCAGCTCAAAATTTTTAAGCTCTTCAGCAGTGTGCAGATTTGGCCTTTCCCTTTGCCTCCACAGTCAGCAGCCAAAGACTCATACCTTTTCTCTCTACAAAATCTGGCTACCACTTCTTGGTCAATGGTATGTGGAAATCAAAATAAATGGAAAAAAGGAACTAGGAGATGGGTTTCTCAACTCAAATGATAGTGTGGATATTTTTATTTCCTAATAAACATTCTGAACAAGATCTTAGGTTGGGTGCAAGCTGCCGCCATATTTCGGTAAGTGCTTATGGCAGATCACTTACAGCTTTCAGGTGAAACTAACGCTAGCAACACCGATCTTCATACCAGCAAAACTAATCTCGACTTCGTTAGGAGGAAGAAATACATACCTCTTTCTTACGTCAGACAGACATGTTTTTATATCCCTATAAATACATTTTTGAAAGTGTATATTTATTATGATCAGTTCCAATAAAACTCCACTTTCCTTTTTCTGTTGAGTTTTCCTACATCATTTTGAATATGCTGGAGTATTGATTAGGGAACAGGAGCTTGTTCTTGCATTGTACGCAGTCAATGGGGAATGGTTTCTCTTTAATACAGTGGTATTATTTGGTGAATCAAGAATGTTTAGAACTGATGTAGCCAAAAATCAAGGGATTTTAGTGTATTACCTTCTGATGATATGAAGAATATTTTAGGTTACAAAGAACTATGTAACTGGAATTATTAACTTAAATAAGCTGTACAAAGGCAATGTATTCACTGAATTATTCTGAACCTGTTCCTACACCGATCAAGAGCAATTCCCCATTTGTAATTTGTGGTTTGAATTTAGTATTTGAATTTGTGGTACGTTAGTTGGTATTAGGGCAATGGCTTTTTTGTAGTCAAGTCAGATAAAATGTTCAGAGGGGTCTTTAATATAAGTACATTCTCTTAATGTGATGGTATAAGAAACAGGATTCTCTCTAAATCACTCATATAATGGTTTGGCAAGTTTTTCAGGAGTAAAAAAAGAAAAAAAAGCTGGTATTTAAAAAACACAAATTTAAAACGTATTTTTTACATATATACAATATATTATTCATTAGAGCTACATTAATATTATATATGCAATAGAGGCATTAAGTTAGATTTGGCCCATTTTTTTTCAGTTACTCAATGGAAACATCAATTTATTTTCATAAGATTCAGATTATACTGAAGTTTTATTTTAAAAGATTTTTTTTGGACCTGCAGTGGATTTTATTGTCAGAAATTGAGAAAATCCCATGGAACAAGTAGAAGCCTGCTTATATATGGATATCTATGGTTATATATGAATGTACATGAGATCTAGTTTCAACTAATTTCACTGATTTCCGACAAAGGACTACTGCATCTTTCTAGTTGCACTGGACTGTCGAGTAAATCGGTGCCCTACTCAAGCTCTTACATAATTAAGAGAAAAATGAATGATTCCAACAGGAGAGGATATAAGCCAAACGTAGACTCAACGTTGGGAAATCTAAAGTCAGGGACATTAGTGACAGAGTTCATACTCCTCGTTAGAAGGGTAGCAATGCCACGCTAAGAATAAAGCAATATTTTTGCTGCAATAGTACTATAACCTGAAAGAGATGGAAAATCTATTTTTTGATCTTTCTCTGTAATAAGGTGTCATGCTAACTATGATAAGCATGTAATTACATACGTACAGATAATTTACTTTCTACGATGCCTGGGATTCTTTGCTCTTCAAACTGTTTCTGATAATTGTAAACAAATACCTAACGTACACTGACAATAAAATGTTAAGTTGCCTTGAAAGTCTTCTTTTTGCAAATTTTGCTCCAATAGTACTGAAGTGTAGCAGTAGTTTATTTCACTTTGTGGAACTGTATTGTGCTTTCTGGAAAGACAAGGTCAATCTTTCAGAGCTGAAAAATGTAATTCACAAATTTATTACCAAAAGACTTTATTGCAAAAACTCTTCCTAAAGACGTTAAAAATGCTACAGGTAGAGAAAAAAAAAAAAATCTTATGTTTTAAAACTATTGTTTAATGAAAAATAGTTTAACTTTGAACATTTTCTTCATTTATGTTCAATTTGGACATTTTAAAAACCTGCTTCATTCTCTGATTCCACCACAGGATTTCACTGAAGATCAATTTTATTTTCTTTCTTCTGTCATCTCACACTAGCTTGTTATTTGTTATCATCAGTGAACAAGATTTTTTCCTTTCTAATTCTCCGGGAAAAGCATTTGACAGAACCTGAAGTAGAATTTTATTTAGCAGGTGGTAATCCTTGAAGGCTGGACTTTCTGAGCTGAGCTGAGTCACTGTTGAGCAAAATTATTTAGTGTGACTGTGGTGGCAAAATTATGACTACACTGAAGTTTATCAATACTTGCCGTCGCATAATTGTACAGCTCCAATATACAAAAATGTGTGGCACAGATGGTTCACCTCTGTTTACTGCCTGTTACTCTCAGTGTTTGATGAATAAACTAAAACAAGGCAAAAGAATATAAAACAGGACATCAGATGATAGAGTATATTTTCCGTTTCTTCTTTGGACAAACATTGATACGAATACTAATGAGCAAGCAGAGCACTCATGTTTCAAAATGAATAAGGTTAAAAAAAAAATTTGGACTAAGGCAGTACATAACTAGTTTTATTTTCAACTCAATGTTTTTCTGGTATCATCTATGTAATTTTAAATTTATCTTCCATTTGAATTATGCAGGCTATGTGCCATACAAAATTGATATTATCATTTAATCTCATCTCTCTATTCATTTGTAAAGTGCCTATAAAAATGGCTCCTAAATGCAAGACTGTGAAGATCAATGATATAAGTAGAATAAACCATATTTCAATAAATCTCTTATTCTACAGAAAACTGCTTTTGATTTCACTGTACACTGAAAATTAAAGTCTAATTTCTGATTTCAGTATTTTAAAATGATATTTCCATGTGTTAGGAATGTCTTTTCTTGAGTATTACAGTACAGGAACAAAACAATATTAACTAAACAATGATATTAAAAAAAAGAAATGAAAATAATAAAATAAAACCTATATTCAGTCACGTGCACACACACGCACACTCTCACACACCCCAATATGCACACATAATAATTCACAGAATATGTAATGTACAGAAGATGGGCTAAGTAACTTGTAATTGCTTAAAAATAATGTTTTTGAACTATGTATTTAGAGGAAGAATATAAAAGAGAAGCAAGGGAGAATTTTGTACCCAGCACTAATTTTAAAAGTAAAATATTTTTCTACATATCACTCACTTTGGAGATTACTGATTTTCTACTCAGTAATGCGTCTTGTTTCTTTTTTCTGTGTACAAATTATGAACAAATGTGTCCCTGTTTGAATTTTTGGAATCTTCTACTAATTATACTGTTATCAGCTAAGTTAATGTGTTGGTCGCATACTGAGTGTTAACTACAACTATCGTTGGAAGTATTCTCTGTTGATATTATGTTGGTCGGTCAGCTGAGATAGACAGCATTATTTCTGGGCTTGCTCTGGATGACTTCCAAGCAGCAGAGAGTTCAGAACAACTGTATGAACTTTTGAGGGTAACAGCTGTGCACGCATGCATGCGTGTATGTCCACGTGTGCATTCACACAGCGGAAACGTTGCTTTTTCACAGTCATTCTTGTGGCCAAAATGTGATTCACATCTTACCTTTGTACAGAGAAAGGTTACCAGAATAAGTAGTTACTGTTTTAGCAATCATGATGCTTTAGTATCTCCCTAATATGATATATATGTCATTTCCTCAAATTCAATAAATATTTAAGTGCAGTTCCCAATTTTCCTTCTCTACATATGCTGATTCTTCCCAAAATGTATCTTATTATCTTTTTTTTGGTTATTAAATTATTGAATTTTAAAAAGAATCCAGAATTATATTCCATCTTCATAATCAGAAAGCAATTCTTTAAATTGAAAGTAACAGTGAAATCTTCCACCCACAAATGTCTTCTTCACAACCTGTGCCTTTTCCCCTGAGTTTGACAATGCTTTTGATATAGGTCTGTCATTCTCCCAGGCATGAAGACAGCAACACTGTTTACATTTCACATGAAATTCACACCTGCAGAAAAGCATACACTGTGCTTTTTTTCTTTTTTTTTTTTCACGGACTTTTGCTGTGCAAAGCAGGATTTAAGTGGGTGGTAATATGGCTGGATAGGATTAATCTGTATGTAACGGGAAATTATCTTTTAATGGAGATATAGAGACTACTGTAGTCTACCTTGACAGTTGTGGTGAGTTTTTTGGTAGATTACTTTTATCCCAAGTTGGAATTCTGTAAATGCATTCTCATGGTGACTGCTCTGTATCTTAGCATTGGAGAGCTTTCATCCACCCAGAAAAATACATCCATGCAGTAACATTCTCTTCACGTTAAGAGGCCACATCTGTTGAGCAGAGCACACGACAGTGACTGCGTATTAATGACAGGCACTAAGCCTGTAGAACGACACAGTGAGGACAAGCAGAGGACTGAGACACTGCTCTGAAATGTCTCAAGGGCTGAAAATTATGAACTTAGCATAGTGCAGGATTTCTACAGGATTCTGGAAGATGCTTAGTACCACTTTGGATGTATCTATAGGGTCTTTGAAAGCTGATTCTTGAGATAGGACTAAAGTTTACGAAGTCAAGTGGCTTAATCTAGTTGTGCTACCTGGTGTAGCAGAACCTCAGTATGAACAAGTTACCAACATTGTTTCATCGACCTGTCTTGGTAATAAGTGCCTCACTCCTTAGTAAGATAAATGGGAAGGACAACAGGTAGGTATTTTAGAGAATCCATTAGTTTAAGCTCAAGTATTACCTTTTGCCTGAACATTACTGGAATATGTAAGCTAGTGTCATTTTTTCTTCCAAGAAGGTCTGCAGTATCAACGACAGTTTCCATCAGCACAGCCAGGACTCACGTGAAACTGGGAACCAAATTTGGATCGCAAAAGTCCTAAGAGGCTACAGTTCATAATGTTGCAGCTGATATTCTAACGTCTCTTCTTTTGTAGAGCTAGCAAAATTCAGCTTTTTGTGTCATTCTATTCAAGATGAGAAAATGATGATTCAGTCAGGCATTACTCTCTTGATGAAATTCTCTTTATAAATAAAGTTTTGATTCCCTGAACACAGCAGAAATCAAACAATAAAGCAAAGTACTTTTGTTCACTGCTCCGAGATCTTTTTAGGTAGCATGCACCTAAAAACCCTTTAGCTTCCTTTTTAGCTCAGGGCAAAGCTATCTTTTCTTCATTGCTGTATGTGTATTTCTCAGGAAACTACACACACTCAGTCTGTAATCTCCACATCCTTATTTTCCAAGTTGTTTTCTTTGTGCCCAGGTAAAACTGCTGTGGCTTATTGTAAGCAAAAACATTATCATGATTTGATTTAGTACGTGGTACCACAAGCATGACTAAGGAGGGAAATACACCATGTCACGAGGGCAGAAAATTATTAATTTCACTTTGCTATTTAACCAGCACTTCCTGATTTTATACCTTCAGGCAAAATACTGGCCAAAAAAGCTTCTTCATTCCCTAGGTAAACTCTTCTTTGGATAGAGCTGTGCTCTTGGGATGGAGTTACTTAGTGGTTTAACCATGTTCTTACTTATCCTGTCTTAGACGAAAGGTGGTGATTACAGCTGTCAGGCTGAGTGAGGTCTAACCTAAACATAGTAAGGATGATTAATGATTTGGCAGCAGATTGCTCATTAACATTGAACAGCATTTTCTTGTACACAAGCTGGTGCTGAATTTCTTCCTAAAGGATTTTCTCCATCTACATCAAGGCACTTTTCTTACATATCTGAACTAAGAGGCCTGAGGATCATTAGAGCACTGATATCTCTTGTTTAAATTTGGGATGTGAAATTTACTTCAGTATGACAGGTTTCACCTTTATTTTCTCTTTATAAATGTTATTATTGTTTTCATTTTATAAATTTTAACTCATTGAACTCTCGGAAAAAAGCTAACATCTTCCGTAACAATAGAATGTAGTCTTAAAAAACTGTTTCTGTGGCTGCCAGATATTTCAGCTTCACTTTGTTATTTAGTTATTTACAAAAGCAATTTTCTTTGAGCATTGCATGTCCTTGAACATTAGTAGTTCAAATTATAATTTTCTTTGGAGGAAACCACTCATTCTCAATTCTGATAGCAGGTTTGATTGCTGATAAAATTCAGAAAATAAATTGAAAAATGAACCAGGTTAAATTAACAACAGAGGAAAAATAGTAGTGTATAAAAAACAGTAAAGTAAAACACAAGTTTACTATTCTCACTAAACAGACATCTTGTTTTTCAAGTGGTTATTAAAGAGCAGAAGTGTCAGGTTTACTAGAATAATATTAATCAATGAACTAAACAAATTAAACCTTAACATCTTGCTCATTCAGAGAGAAGTCTGTTTTTAAACACAAACCTTTAAAAATCAACACAACCCAAATCTAAAGTGATGCCATTCACTATAACTGGGAAATGCTAAGCATTGTATTCAAATTCTTTAAAGGGTGTTGTGCCATTACTGCATGTTCCTATAGGCTCACACTGCCCATAACACGTGGCATAGGCCTGACTCTGAACCTCATTATTCCCTATAACTTCTACTCTCTTTCATGGATTTGTGGAAAACCACTTCCCTACTGCCACAGTTCTAGGTGTCTGCTTATTCCTCCTTATTTGTATCCAATTTTCCTATTCCCATTTTTCCATGCTGTCTCTCCATATAACTCACCTCTGTACAGGTATTTTTTTCTCTTTTTGGAAGGGTCTATCAAGTTCCCTCCTTATCACAGGGCCTCTGTTCAGCACTACTTTATCTTATCTTGTCATTACAAGTTTTCCAGATCTTTCAGTCTCATAAATTCTTTACACTATATCAAATATAATGTACTTGCATTTAATCTCCCATCTTGCCAGGAGCTGAAAATATCTTCCATTTCAGCATGTTTTATTGCTGAAACACAGTGTTTTCCCATCCTTACTAATACTCATAATGCTGTATGCCTCGCCTTTCCCTCTATTCTCCCCTTCATACTTCTTCTCTCCAGTAGGGTTATTCTGTTTTGTTCTCTTGCTAAGATCCTGGCTTTCTCTCCACTTTTTTATACACATATTTTTCTGTCCTCTGTTATTATTTTCCTGTTATGTCTGGGAAAGCTATTCATGGTGTTCGCCTTTTGAAGTGTAATAGGAGGAGGTGCTGAAATAAGACAAAAGAAAGAAAGGTAATGACTAATGCCATTATCAAAGCAGTAGAATATTCTGAGTTGTAGAATATTTGCATTCATCAGATTATTTGCACATAATATTTCTTAATACAAAATAAACCAATTATATGGTCCCTCACTATAGGCATTTTGCGTGTAAGCAGATAGGTAAATCATCCTGTTATAGGAGATGCAGTTAAGTTAGACTCAGATTGTGGAGCTGCTTTGCACGTTCTAGTTCTTACACTAAATAGCAAAAAATAAGAGATTGTGTGTTGAGCTTTTAGTAATTTTCTTCTATCTCAAACTCAGGCAATATAGCTTCCCTATATAGATCACAGCAATGGGTCCTATAATGCCAGTGAAGCAAAAAACATGCAGATGACATTAAAAGGCAGCCAATCTATGCAGAGCCAATAAAGTAGCAATTAGATAACTTACATCTGCATAAGCTAAAATAGGCGAGAGAAGTTAATTAGAAAATCTTATGTCTGCCTGTTTTCTTAAGGAAATTACTTTACTAGATTCTTCTTCCTTATCCCCCAGAATCCCTCTTGGAGAACATATGTGAAGGAGAAGGAAAGAGCTAAATTAACTCTTAAATACTTTTAAATTGCTAGAAACTTACCTGGCGACTAAGCATCCTTAAAAAAAATCTGATCAGGCTAAATGGAGCTACTGCTCAAGGATTCTTAAATAAATGGCTCACCAATGCTAACAAAGCCATAAAATATGTTATGCCTGCATAATCTGTTCACACCTTATACTTTACTTTCTGACTAGGAAGACAGACAAAGAACTGCACGTCACTTTCCAGTGTCCCTGTTCCTATAACAAAAGCCTAAACTCAGCTCAGCCATAAAATTTTTTAATGCTTTCTCCCTTTCCCTGCTCAAAAAGCAAAGGGCTGCGAGTTGGACTTTGAAAATTATATGTTATATTACTAACTTTTTTTTCCTGGCAGTTTAGCAGTAGAGCCACTAAACTCTCAGTGGTTGAGCCCTTCACATCTCTTTTATTTCAAACTTAATGGTCAAATGAGGATGATCTCATGAGCTAAAGCCCACAGGATTAGAGGAGATCTTGGCCAGAGTTTGACTATCTGACAAATTATGTCCTTCCTTTCCTTTTCCTCTTCCATTCTCCTTAACAATAGCTTATTAAGAATTACATCCTGCATGGCAAAGATCATGCCTTACATAGTTTTATATAGTACTTTGCTTTAGTTTTTCCTCCCTAGATACAGATATTTTCTTCTAAATTCTTCTAAGAAGAATTAAAACAAAGTCACATTTGGATCATGTTAATAATATCTAAGAATGGCAGTTCTGACTCCTTCTTTGTATGTCTTCTCCTGAGGAAATATTTTAAATTTTTTTCTTGGGAAAAAAACAAAAAAAACCAAACCAAACCAAAACAAACCAAAACAAACAAAAATTCAGATACACAAACACAAATAATGGTAAAGATACTTTCAAGTAAGTAAGCATATGAACATTTTCCAGAAAAAATAATCTCCAAATATGAAAAGCATGGTAAAAGGAGTCTAAACCATGACAACATATGATACAGGAACATAATAATGTGTTTAAATAGAAATTTGTATCTGGAAAAATATGAAGAGTTATTAAATGTTCAGGTGATCATTTTTCAGAACTGTTTTCTATTCAAAGTATAGAAGCAGTTAGGGGTTAACAGAGTCTACTGAAAACTGATGACTCCTCAAGATATTTGCAATTCTGTCTCCACAACTTCATTTATTGATCAAGTTGATTTATGCCTTTACCTCTGCAATTCCTGTAAGAGCTAGAGATGTGGAAAAGTGAGGAGAGGTCTGTTTTTCACAAAGGCTTGTTAAATGTATTTTAGTTTTCCAAACCAAAATAAATGACATTTCAGATACAGTTCTAACAGTATGTGAACACCACTAGTTCACTGAGATGAAGGGAAAATAATTATTACAACTTTTATTATATATGATTGTTGTCTTGCTTTTTATAACATTTTTTGTAGAATTTCCTCAGTTTATTTATTTGTTGTTTAATTTTCCTTAATTATTTTTCCAATTTTCTTTCTTTTCTCTGTCTTTAATATTTTTATTTGCTTTTGATTCCTTCCCATTCTCTTTTGCCTTATAACTTATTTCTTTCCTTTGCCATTTGTCTGCTTATTTCTCAGAACTATTGGGTTTTCTTTGTTATTGTTCTCCTCATGAACTCCTGACAGCAAAGAAACAATGAAAACTCTATATTAAAAATATTTAGCGTGATAGTCTGCCTTATATTTTTTATATTTCTAACTATGTTGCTAGGTTTTCTCTTCAGTTCCATCCACTCCTTCATGTCTGTAATCCATGGTTTACTGAGTCATCTCCTCCTTCTTCTATGCTTCCTTGAGTAATTTTAAATGATTGTCCTCTCATAGGTGCTTTCCCTGTGCCTAGTATCCTCCTAAAATTAAATTTTCATGCAAGTATCTTGATTAATTAAGGAATCTGGATAAGGAAAAAAAAAAGAAAAGAATAACCTTCTTCAGTCCACTCACATGCTTAGTCTTAGACTAACAGCTTCTGATCATGCTGTCCTAATGTGGATGACAGTACTTTCTATAACATGTGACTTGAGGGTCCATAATCCTACCTTTAGAAAGCTAGCCACAAAAGCTTATAATACTTCAAAAACTCGAGATAAGACCATCTGCACACAGCAAATTTTTTATTTGGCTGCTATCTCTGGTAAAATTTATTCTTAAAAAGTAATTATTTTCATCAACATTTAGGGTAAAATTTACACTTAATTTTTGGCTGTGTTAGCTTATATATATACTGAAATTTACACCCTAGATGAGTCACAGGATTCTCAGCTGAAAAACCTACAGCCCTAATTTCTACCAGATCGTGGTGTTTGATGAGGCTGACAAAATTTCAGGCATATTTCAAACATCATCCTGTATCATAAAAACTCAGTGAACTGAAAACATTTAATTTCATTTTGTCCAGGCTTAATCAGCTTTTTTGCGTGGGCTTCTTCCAGACAACAGAAATTTACTTCTTTTAAAAGTGATCATGAAAAGAAAGCAAAGCCCCTTCTTCTGTTTCATCTGGTTCAAGCAGCGAAGGTGAAACTCCATCTGTTTATTTTTTTCTAATATATTCTTTTGTGTCAGGTTACACCCCTTCAGTGAAGAGAGAAGACCATATACTCTTTAGATGGAGCCCCTAGCCTTTAAAACAAGTCAGATTCAGCGGTATTTCCACAGAAGCCCAGACCCTGTTCCCTGCTGCTCCTTGCTGCCTTATTATTACTTGACAGCTCGTCTCCCTGGGGGGGACTGTGAATATTTTGCCAACAGCCATCCCAACCATTGTCTCCAGACAAAAGAAAGTGGGGTCCTTGCTGCATACACTATGAATTCAAATCTTTGGGATTTCTCAGGAGATAGGTACCAAAGGGGTTTGACGAAGGCTGTTTTTTTGGGGAAAAAAGTTACCTAAAGCTTTTTGCTACAGGTAGCGAGTCTTTCATTTTCTTTTTTACCATTAAGCGGTCAAATTTTTGGCAAGCGGGGAAGAAAAGACAGGAGCTCTGGCTTTGTCTTGGTGCAGTGGAGCATAGGGTCTTGCCTTTCAAATACCTTAAACGTCTGTAATGTACCCTTCCTCCTCTGAAACAAAGATCCATTTCCTTCAAGTTTACCTTACAAGTATTATTTCCTACTGGCTCCGCCACATTTTTACGTGGTTTTGCAGTAGCGTCGTAGCTTAAACTGCTTAACTATTCTTACATTAATTGGCAATTTTCTGTGGTCAGAATAATATACTTAAACACTGTGTTATGTTTGTATTGAGATGAAATACAGGAAATTTTATAGCGGCAATGAAGCAAAATCAGCAGGTGTGATTATCATCATAACTACACCCCTGGGTGCTTAGAAGCACATGGCTGCATCTGGTCCATAGTTATCTCTCCAGGGGTGAGATTATTTCATGATAACCACACCGCCCTAATGGCCCATTGCTTAAGTAGTATTCATGACCCTTATATAGAATCCTGCCTGTATTGAACAGACTGAATTTCTCCCCCATCCCAGCTGTCTCTACTTTTATGTTTTTAATATAATTATTTCTTTGTTCATTTCTATTCATTAAAGAGGTGCGTTTAATATAAATGCAGAGTGCGTTGTCTTTAATACCAGAATTGCAGAGGAATAAAATGTATGCTTTGGACTAAAACCAACCATTTATCTAGATTCTAGGTATAGCGTAGCTGATTTTGTGTCACATATCTAGTGGAACCTGACCGGCATTATTTGCCATGAAAATCTCAATTCCAGAATAAGGGACTTTTCCAGTGCTCTGAACAAAGAATAATGATTTCTACTTTGTCACTGTACTATTGTTAGAGAAGGTGTAAATAAAGAAATGAAAGCAGGGGCAAGAATTTCCAACCCTTTTTCACCTCATAGTCATTGACAAGCAGTGTGATTTGCAATTAGACTGAGGATACTCTAAATTGTTACAGAAGAAGAAGAACTCCAGAATTCAGGGAACCCAGGGCTGGGCAATGCAGATATGAGTTTAATGTCACCCTTGCAATTCCTGTCTTCATCTGATTCCTGGTATATGTCTTCAGATGTGTCGGGGCACTGTTCATATATTTCTATGTCCTATGTCACCTAATTAAATCTGGCTAATAATGCGCAACTGTAAACACTGCATAAACACTTAATGAGTACAGAAAGAAAATAAGTACTATAGCTGAAGGAAATATTTTTTATACTTCATATAATAGATTATTTTGCAACTTCCCTTTAAAGGTTAATGTATTTTCCCAGCAGTTTAAGTTGAACACAAAGGCTTAGAAAGAGAAAAAATGACAGGAAAGTGAGTGCTACCAAGTAAAAAACAAAGGCTTTCTTCCTCTTAATGGGACTCAAGACACCACTAATCTCATCTGGTTTAGCTGATAAGGGTAAGCATGAGATGGTGAAATGCATTCAAAAGAGAAATATTTCTTTATTAGGCACATTCAACTTTTTTTTTTTGGTGGTTTTCTTCTTCATAAAAATAAAAAGCTAAGATGATTACTTTTCACAAGGTACTAATCATTCAATGAGTTAAATCAATATTTTATTTTTTAAATTGAGGGGATGCCACAAGATATTTCTTAATTAATTTCATAATTCCTAAGAGCAATTAAAAGGATTATTGTGAGAATGACTGTTGTAATTTAAATCAATTTTAGTACATAAAGTCATTTTACCATCATATCCTCTCTCCCTAGCAACAGTGGATCCGAGCATGACAGGGAAGTGAAATATGCCCACTGCATCCAGACAGAGTAAGCACAAATTAAAATATTTGATTGCCTGAGTCTCACACCTCTATTCAGTCAGAAAAATATTCTCAGGCTTTTCTCTTCCAGGGTTTTTATGTTTTTAAAAATGTCTATATTTTACACATAGAATCCAAAGGAAAAATGTTTTTAAGTAAAACATGAAATTTGTATTTTCTGTTCCTTTTCTTATGAAACATTTTACACAAAATATGTATGAATGAAAAAGCTGGGAAGAATGAAAGATCTATGATATAGATGGAAGCCACTGAAGAGAAATATTCTGTTACATTAGGATTATTTTTTAAAATTAACGAGTAATACAAAACTTGGAAACAGACAAACAATGGGCTTTTAAGCAATTTACTTCTACATCTAAATTTTGGATCCACAAGTCTATTCAAGAGGTAAGCAACAGCGCAACACAGTAATTTCACAGTTTTCTCTTTTAACTTCAGGAATCCCAGCTCAGAAGTCCCTTGAGAGCTCAGTGAATAATTTAATCCTTCCTCTAAAAGGGAAAAATGTCAAAATCCACAGGCTTTTCCTCTTAGAACATCTAAACAAAATTGTCTTCCTATGCGAGTCATAGTTTTGCTTCCCAGGCAGCCACTCAAGTGCCTGTCTAACATAGTTCTGTGTCACATACCATACATGGAAAAGCAACAAGAAATTACATTCAGCCTTAACTTCAGATATTCCAGGTAACTTATTTGTGAGCATTTTCTTTATTAAAAGTTCTGCAGAAGGAAAAAACTAAGTGTTTATCTCTTCCCCCCCCCCCCCCAGTTTTATTAGTAAATACCTCTTTTCCCTAACAGAGCATGAATTAGTGAGACACAAGGGAACAAAAAGAGACATTTAAATAAATTCATTAAGCTCCATTGTTCTCCAGCTGAATGATACCTGAGCAATTCTCAGTGATCAACAGAGAATGAGGTACTTCTGAAGAAAAAATGACTACCCATTCATGACTTGGGATGCAAATCAAAGTGTAGAATGGAATTTTTCATTCCTAATTTGTAAAACAAATTGGAAGGAATTTCTCCTGCTTAACATAATAGTCTATCTATTTTGCACATGCCATTTGCAGGAGTAAATGTTACGCTGCTTTTCTGGATTGTAGTCTGTTCAGGAAAACATGTTATCTTGTGCAGAACTTTCATCGTGAAGTGTCCCATAGAAGCTGAAATGATATGATTTAAAAAGATTGTTCAAATATTTAAAGCTAAGCTTATTTTTAATTGTTATCATTTACTGAGCTCAAGCTGCTTAGCAGTGTAAAGCGTTGGGCATCAGGGCATTTGTATGTCACTGGACTTATCTATGAAAACATTTTTATAATTGAAAGAAAGAATTTTACTGATGAACCTGAAGTTCCTTTGCACTTTCTTTTGTCATCATCTAAGAAATGTTAACTAATCTACAGTTATAATATGGAAATCAGTCAGTGTTGTCAGTGAGATATTTAGCCACACATTTCATTGTACAAAAAAAAGTTCCTAGGGTCAGTTTTTTCTTCAAGAAATCATTCATCCTTCTTTGTATGCGTGTCAATGGAAATTTTCTTGCTTATTGCTGAGGAAATCTTTTTGTTGTAGTAAATATTCTAACCCTTGAAGGAACAGTTATATTTAGAATAAATCTGATTATTGCATTCTCAGGCTCTTAAGTAAATTTCTTGCATTATTATTAGGGAAAGATTTTTTTTTGAATGAAATCAAATGTTTTCGAAGAACAGAAAGCATTGAGAGCTGTGTATTTGTTGTACATCTCATTTGGAAATGCCAAATTAAACGACAGTGAAGAAAATTATTACCTTTTCCTGTTAAGTATGGAGCCGTTTCAGATCATAGATCATATAGCATAATTAGACAAGAGAAATAAGCCATGGGAAAATAAGGATGAAAACCACCGTTAACAGCTCTGAAGAAATGAACCCTACTTATAAATATCACACGGTAAAACTTGGCAAGTAGATGAAGGGGAAGCAGCTTCAATATTAATTCATCATTATTTTGAATAAAACCATTAGGATTCTCTCTTTTAACGTTAGACCATTACTGAACTTTAAATAATGCTTACTATGATTTATATCCGTGATTAAAATATATAACAATTTATTCACACAGGTTCTGTTACGTATTTTATTTCACTAAATAAGCTATTTCATTTAAACAAAGATTTTCAATAGCTTTGTATATTCTGTAACTTAAGAAAAAGCCTGCTTTATCAGTGGCAATAATACCATTGACAATAAAACACAGATATTATAATGTCTTGCTTTAACTTTATCTTATCTAATTATAACTACTAAAAAAAAAGTAATATTTATTTGTAAGGTTTATGTTTTCTCTGAGCCTGTGACACATTTTAAGTATACCATGCATAGCAGATTTCAAAGTTATAAATCCCTTGGTTACAGGGAAAAGTAACAGTAAGAATGTCTTCTTGAAAAGCAGATTCTCCTTCCATGAGACACATCTTAACATATAAATAATTGTTTATTAAAAAAAAATACTCAAAATTTGCAAGATTTGACTTGTGATTGTAGGTGAATGAACAGAGGCATAGAAAGATAGATGTTGCAAAAATATTGAAGAAGAACAAACAAGAGCTAAGACTATGATTTCAAAGCCATAGATTATATGGTAAAACGAGCCTTATTTTAGACCTCTTGGGGGGGGGGGGGAAGAGAACTTTGAAAAAAAAAATTCTTTTTTTGAAAAGCAATTAATTTTTTACCAATTTAAGCTCTCTAGAGACTTCAGAATTTAATGAAAAAAAGCAATCATACTAAAATGTTCTAAAAAAAGATACTGGTTACTTCAAACGTGTCCTAAATGAGAAGGAAACACTGGACTCCGTGTACTATTTTAAGTTCTGCCCAGTGTAGACGCAGCACGTAGAGTGAAACAGCATCACTGCACTTTTGATGGAGAATTGCCTTGGCACTAGCAGACCTTTCAAATAACATCTCCTTCCAAATAGCGTACATGTTGTTTGTTCCTTACATAATTGAGATGACAAACTTCTTGAAATGATAGGTTATAATTTCCTGGTGCTTTTACTGTGCAGTAATGAAACTATTTATGTATAATAAAGCAAGACCATTTAGGCTACCAAATAGAAAAAAGCCATATAAGCATAAACCCCCCATATATTAACTGAGTAATTCATTTTCTGACAATGGTTAAGCAACTTCTTTTACGTACGTATCGAATAGTCAATGGCCTCTGCCCTCAAGAATGCTGAGAAGAAACAACACAATTATTCTCAATAAGACAACATGACCAAATAACTATTAAAAAGAAAGATACTTTTAACAATCCAATTTTAGCAAAAAATTTAAGAGCTAAAAAGCTTTTATATATAATTGAGTGTTTGGATTTATTAGAACAAACATTTCAGCTCTTATTAAAACTGATGAAACTAAAAGAATCTATTAGAAAAAGAAGTGGCTGACTATTTTTTTAAGAATTTCCACCACAACAACAAAGACTATCTACCTATCAAGTTGATGGAAGAGTATTACCCCACTGCATATAAAGTAGCAGATTGGCTATTCATGAGCCAAAACATGTAATGAAAATCTCATGAAGGAATGGAGCCAAACGGAAAACGACAACAGCTCATTCTGAACCCAGAAAAACATGAATGAGAGAGTCCTCCCCCTTCCATGTATTTAGAGATAAAGAATACTTTAAAAGCCTTTGGAGCTAATCCAGCTCATTTCTCTGACCTTCTTCTCAACCCAGGATCACCCTTCCCAGATCAGTCTCATTGCTGTAAGAAAGCAGAAGCTAAGGACAACTCCCTCCTTCCTCCCCGTGGCACCTGCCTGAATCTGCTCAGCAAGTTTTCAGATCAGCATGCTTCCACCATATGATTTCACAGAGGCAAATAAAAAAAGGTGAGATGGAGTTGTGAGGGGCTACTTAATAATAGTTTTCTTTCAAGGATTTTGCATGGGCTATTTAGATGATTTTATATGTTTAAGCACTAAAAGCGTCTGTACTTAAACACTGAGTCATTTAGAACACTTATTTCTGGAGAGGATATATAAACTAAGTAAACCAAAATAAACAGTGGAATTAAATTCACATCTTGCATTCATTTTTCAGTCTCATGACAATGCCTTGAATGGTTTCTTTTGAGAACTGGCTTGCTTATTTTGGATTTATAAAAGTTAAGGAAATGTTTTTATAAATGATGTAGGTAATTTACAATAACCTAGCCAAGACTGACAATCTCGTCAATGAGTATCTTTTGCTCATTTGTAAATATTTCAAGTATCAGGAATACAGTGAAAAGCTATGTACAATGTATGGAAATAAGGTGTACTGGTTTTGGCTGGGATAGAGTTAATTTTCTGCTTAGTAGCTTGTATGGCACTGTGTTTTGGATTTGTGACCAAAACAGTGTTGATAACACAGGGATGTTTTAGGTATTGCTGAGCAGTGCTTACAAAGCATCAAGGCCTTTTCTATTTCTCATGCTGCTCCACCAGTGAGTAGGCTGGGGGTGCACAAGAAGCTGTGAGGGGACACAGCTGGGACAGCTGACCCCAACTATCCCACACCATATGACATCATGCTCAGCAATAAAAGCCATGGGGGAAGAGGGAGGAAGGGGGGGGAAGTTTGGATTTAAGGCATTTGTCTTCCCAAGTAACTATTACATGTCATGGAGCCCTGCTTTCCTGGAAATGGCTAAATATCTGCCTACTTTTGGGAAGTAGTGAATGAATTCCTTATTTTGCTGTGCAGCTTTTGCTTTCCCTATTAAACTGTCTTTATCTCAGCCAGTTTTCTCACTTTTACCCTTCTGATTTGCTCACCAATCCCACTGGGGGGAGCAAGTGAGCAGCTGTGCAGCGCTTAGCTGCCTGCCAGGGTTAACCTACAACAGGAGGTGACAAAGCCTTGTCTACAGGTAAAACTAGAAGCAAAACTGTGGGGTTTTTATTTTAGACTTTAGGCAAAGGAAATTGTCTCTGGTGTCATCATCTCTTAGTTGTGTTTTTGAATTATCCTTGCCTTTCTCTAATAATAAAATTGTCATAATTAATAGTAATTATCATTTTGTTTTTCTTTAGCTTTGAGTCCCAGTTGAATGCAGACAACTGCAGGAGGCTAAAATTGTACTCTTCATTAAATTAAGCCTGGCATAAGGAACCAGCATTAAGAACTGAGCTGTATCTTCTATAGAAAATATCCATACAATTTTAATATTTTTAGGATTGTAAAATGAAATATAGCCCTTTATAAATTATATGCTTGCTTTTAAAGTTATGCTGCATTGTTATTCTGAATTTATGTTTACCACTGAATCCTCTCAGGTATCTGCCAGGCTGAAGATCCCATCACCAGTTTTCTTTACAACAATTCAAGTATGATCAAGCCAAGGCTGTTCTTTTTTTGAACTCATGTTTTTTTCATTATAAAACATAGTTTTTTTCAATCTTACAGTCACTCTTATTCCTATTCTCTTAAAAATCTAGAAAAGTTTGTTCATTTTCCTCTTAAAAAGTGAAAAAAGAACCTATTTTTTGTTCATATAACAAGAGCGTTTATATAAAAAGGGATAATTTTTGCAATTATTCTTCTCAAAGAGAAAATATGAGCTAAGTTCAGTAACTAACATTTTCCGCAGAATATTCCCAAATCATCACCTTCTCTTCTCAAAGTCTGAAGGTATTACTAGAGTAAGAAATCATTAACTAACTGAAGTAGCAGTCTTGAACTCTCATAAGAGATTTCTTCATCATTCTGAAATATAATTGTATCATCCTTCTCTTTACCCTCTTTTCCATCCTCAATAGGGGGCATAAATATCTCTTTAATATGTCTGTATTTTGTGCATGTTAATAACAACATAAAAGTGACTGGTCAGCACATTTCTGGTCTATGTTGTTTTAGCGGTTTTAATACTGAAGCCATTAGTTGTGTGGGCCTATAGGGATCTTCCATGCCTGAAAATATTAGAAGCAGTTACCCATTATAAATCAGAGTAGTTTGAAGTTCAGTTAATTCAGCTAAGGTCTTTATGAAGTCAGATTAGATGATTGCAATGATACCTTCTAGACTTGCATTCTGTGAACCTATGACTCAAAACTTACTTAAAAACCCCAAAACCATACCCAAACACTTACAATAAGACCTTTTTTAGATTTTGCTTGCTTTTGACAGGAAAAAGGTGTACAGTAAAGCCGAAAAAAAATCAGAAACGTACTTTTAATTCAACAATTGTTACCATAGCTAGTCCATCTTACATGGTCTTTTAACTCTGTTTGGTACAGGTAAGTTTGAAGTTAACACACACCTATACACAAAATATAAAAGTAAGCCATTTTTTAAAACTGCATGCTTAGATATAGAGAACTTTGAATACCATAACAGTGTTATAGTTTCAGGATCGTTTTTTAACCTAATAAAAAAGTTAGGTGGAAAGTGTCCTTATATTTTAAACTCAGAGGGAGTGGATTTTCTCACTGGAAAAGCCCTTTCAGCGTTATGCTTTAACAGATTGTAAATACATAGTACCTGGTAAGTCATTACCTTAAATCCCATGCCCTCATTTCATGAAGTTGTGTGAAACACTGAACATAAATGCCTCTTTGAAATTAATCACTCCTGTAAGTGGGTACACATAGTTGTGTAAGAGAAAAGGCCAGGCACGTTGCCAGTATGTGGAAGCCTTTGTTCTGACTGTTTGGTGGAACTAGACAAAAATTTTCCAAGAAAAGTGGGAAGGATTGGGATGGCTGAAACAAGAAGGTGAGTGAGGGCTGCATGGGAAAGAGAAGGGGTTGAGGTCTGTAAGGTTATTTATTCACCTGGTAGCTTAGATGTATGGTGATTTGTCTACATTTTCAGTTGCTCGTGATACAGACAGTAGGTTGCAAAATGATATTTATCTACTGAAAACCTTTATAAGCAGCTAAAGATACCATCACATTGAGTAGTTTTATGACCTCATAATGTGTTTTAAAATGCAGAAAATAATAATGAATGTCCTTCACGAAACATGTGATGCAGAAGTTTGTTACCACACCTCAGTGGCCAGACAGAATTCAAAACTCAGACAAATAAGAGGAATTCAGATTCTCCTTCCTCTGAAA
Source organism: Aptenodytes patagonicus (assembly GCF_965638725.1). Lineage (NCBI taxonomy): Eukaryota > Metazoa > Chordata > Aves > Sphenisciformes > Spheniscidae > Aptenodytes > Aptenodytes patagonicus. The sequence goes on from NC_134952.1 coordinate 40,054,811, forward strand.
TCTAGTGATTATAATAAAACACTTTAAAGTACATACTCTATAGGATACTGATAGCTACAGGAAGTAGACTGCAACAGAAATGTGTGTAAATTGTCCCAGTGATTTCTGAAAAACAGAATCATGTTTTGGTAAATTTAAGAATGCAGGCTAAGTCTATTAAGGCATAAATTCTTCCTGCAAAGTCTGGCATTAAGTACAGCAAAGGCTCTAAGTTCTTCATGGCCAGCTTTCTACTGTATGAATGTATAGTACTTAACACCTCTGAACACTAGGAGAATAATCAACATGAAGAATATAAAGAACACAGAAAATATAGAATAAATTAAGTAATATTAATAATAATTACTCACTCATGTACCTAGGTTTTGCATAGTTTTCAAAACATCTCTGTTAATATATGAATTACATAATATGTCTCTTTCATAATGTGCATGTTATGAAATGGGATGTCAGTCTTTGTTTTCCATCTCTCTAAAATCTTAACATCCTCAAGTCAATTTATAGTTTTCCCTAATGGAAGGCACTGAGTGCAAAATCCTGAATTTTGCAATTAATCAGAGAAAGGTAAGGGACAGAACTCACTCTTGTTCTCTGAAAGGTGGCATTGCCTTGTAAACTGTGTATTCCACAAAAGGATTGTTGTAACTGATCCAAATTGCAGACACTTCACTGTATACAATCACAAACTGCTTCTAATTGTATTACTAGTGGTCTTCTGAACATGACTTGGTATTTATGCATTGTCTTCTGACATCTATGAGGTTAATTGATACACATTTTTCCTTAACATAATTTTCTTATTGATAGGAATGTCACACTTCAAATTAGGATAGGAATAAAGTGGTTTTGGCAGTTTTCCAGAATTTTTCAAATACAGTCATTCCTTGTGAAAAAGTTATAGGATATTTGTAAAATTACATTAACAATAAAAGTAGCATTTTTTGCAAGGTCATACTGTATGAAATTCTGTATAAATGACAGCTCTCTTCAAGTGCATTTGACATAGCCAGCATTGCTGAACTGAATAAAAGAGCTGTCTGGAGAAAAGCATTCCAGAAGACAGTTTTCGTAAGTGGTTGTTACAAAATTAACATAATCCTACTGTAAATTTTAGACTGCTAAATCCATACTCATAGTTTTGGCAGTAGTTTGTCAGTTGTGTTTACCACTGGGACAAGTTACACGCATTTCTGTTGCAGTCTACTTCCTGTAGCTATCAGTATCCTATAGAGTATGTACTTTAAAGTGTTTTGTTAAAATCACTAGATTTCAGAGGAAGGAGAATCTGAATTCCTCTTATTTTCTAGCTTTATGTCTAAGGAAGTCCTAGGTTAAAGCTGCTCTCTTCTTGCTACTTTAATTTACTAATATTTATCAGAACATCATCAGTTTCAAAATAAACTGACTTGGCTGCCTCACTCTATCTGCTGTGAACAGAAAGATTTAAGATCCAACAAGATTTTCATTCTGTTAAGTCCTTTTTCATGAAACTATAGAAGAGAACTATCTTAGCTAAACATCGCAGAACCTTGGGGGAAAAAAGAAGATTGGTGCAAATTAATCTCTAAAAATTAATGGGATGGTGTAATTCTGCTTTAGTGTGGACACTGGAAACTAGTGGAAATTTGTCTCCTTGGAGCTTTCCAAATCTGTTAGAGATACCAATAAAGGTTTGATATATTGAGGAATATCCTCAGTGTCTTTGGTGTCACTTGTCAGATATAAGGGTTTTGGTACGTTTTTTGAAACTGTGATTACTTCCTTTGGCAATTTGTCGTTGCCCACCTTGATCCATCTGTTCTTCAGATATGTAAAATTTGCTTGCTCTTAGAAAGCAATTTCTTTTGTCTGATTGCTTTGAAGACTATTAAAAAAGTGGTTTAGGCAAGTAGAGATTACCAGGTTCAGTTTATAGTCCTAGTTTTGAAGACACAATCCTCAACATAATCAAATCTGGACATTTTAGAACTTTTTGATCTGAAAGATCAGCCTGTTTATTCCCCGCAAGTTTTGAAACAATTGACTACTAGGAATTACTGACCCATCTGCTTGACATAGCTGGACAGACACATTGCAGTAGTTCTATCTTCCGAAAGGATTTAAACAGTAGCACAGACAGGAGTTCTTTTTTCCACAAAATACGCCCTTTCTGAGACTCCTGAATGTTCATAAAGGTATAGAATTCTGTATTCTTTACAAAGTAGATCACCATCAGTACATACCAATGCCTTTCAGTTTAAGTCTGGTACCTACTTCAAGGTCTTCATCTTTCAAGTCAGTTAAGCTAGCCAATGTGCATGCATTTTCTGATTTAAATAAGATTTTATCACTGATTTCCATCATCAATGGGAGAGGTGGCAAAGTTTATTCACATGATTTGAGTACATTTAACCACTATTGCTTTGACGATAACTTAGCCATTCCTGCATTTGACTGAGATTTTAGTTATTTTGTGTGGGGTTTTTTTGGTAACTGTAAATTTTTTTGATGTCTTAATGAATGGCAATTTCAGTTCTACTGAGAACAGCAGCAACTCTTTGCAACATACAATTAAATATTTGCTTTGTGCCTATGACTATTTTTGTCATCATTTCTATTGTGAAAGCTGAAAGATTGACCTTTGAGTGCTGGAGTGCCATTTCATTGACAGTGAGATTAAGACCTAATTGTGTATAGTAGATGCAAAAATTCCTCTATCAAGAAAATGAATGTTGAGCCATTACAGAGAAACTGAAATTCTAAGAAATAAATCAATTCTTTCTTCTGTACATGTGTTAGGCACATCTGTTAGGGAAGCAAGAAGCAAGGCTGGACTTTCTAGGTAGACTACTTCTTCTACCTGGTAACTGAAATCTTTGAAGAGTACTTCAAAATGAATTCTGCAGATTGGTAGGCAAGAAAAGTCTTCTTTCCCATGTGTTGTATCTACTCATGAGAAGAGGATAAAAAATTTTCCATAATAAAGGCTTTAAATGGGTTTTTTAATACAAATGACCTGAATAGCTGTGAAAAGCTTGAAAACCAGGAAATCAGCCAGTATAGAAACTAGAGCATCACAGTTAGGATTCTAAGTCTCTTTCTTTTTTAACCGAGCATCTCATCAGCTTTTGCAAGCATCCAAAGAAACAAACAATCCAATAACAAGATTCACTTATAATCATGTACATGTCTACTTAGAAAAAAGTGTCAACCATTCCATTTCAAAATGAATACAATATTACAGCTCATTCAGATGAATCAGAAGTGCATAAAAGCATAGGGATTGAAATTGGTGTTCGATATTGAAGAAAGACAAAATGGCTCAAGAAGACTGAGGAGAACAGAAGGTGATGAAATTTGTGTGCTCAACTTTAAAAAGAGCACAAAGAAGCATACGAGTATTCTACGTGCTTAGTTTTACCCTGATCATGTTCCTTGTTGTGTTTATTTCCACATTTCTCATCTTTGCCACTTGAGATTGCAAGGTCTTTGGGACAAAAGAAGTTCTCCTATGTGTTTAGAGAGCATCTAATGCTTCCTAATATTACCAAACTCCACTTAATAAATATATTTCTTTAATGTATTTTTGGTTTCATTTGCAATATGCTTGCCAGAAGCAGAGGTCAATATATTTATAGCCAGTAATTGGGCAGGAGGTTAAAAACATTATCTAATGTAACTTTTTTCATCTTTAATTAAATTCTGTTTGCATGCACTGCAGGAATAGCTACAGAATTAAGTTAAATAGCTCTGTATTTTAATGTTTATTAGTAGAAGGTCATGATGACAACAACCCCCTTTTGCAAGATTAGCAATTTTAGTCCAGAAACAAGTTCATATATGCTTTTTATCAGTTTCAATTCTTACATGTCCAAAGTTTTCATTTTTATCAAAGCACTATAGTGGCTGTTGATAAGAAAATTAGCCAACTGCCTCTTGCTCTTCCTTCATGAGATTATACAATTCTTTATTATCATAAGCAGATACAATGACACACTGTGGTCAGGAATAAGAAAATTTAATTGTAACCCTCTATCATATTTCTTATTAGACAAGCAGATTAAGAAACCAGACCTCAAGATTTTCTCCAGTGTCTATCATTGTGACAAATTACTGCTGAAAAGAGTTAAGGCATACACAATGCAAGGGCCAAATCCAGCTTCAATAGTTAACTGTGAATTTTCTTATGATTTCAGCGTAGAAAGAATGGCTTTACCAGCAGTACCGTATGTCTTCTAAAACTAATAATACATACATTTCATATTCTAATTTTTAAGTGCCCTACAACACAAGTGTTTTTTTTCCTGTTGTAGGGTTGTCTAGAAATATTGAGTGTGCTCTTCCCTGGCAACAGAATTTATAGTATTACTGGCAACAGAATTTATAGTATTAGTGTGCTTGGAAATTTTACATTGTAGTTGTTTCATAGGAAATAAGCCTTGAAAGACCCTTGAGAACTTGTCTAATCCATTGACTGCCCCAGGGCAGTGAAACTGTTCCTAACAGGCATTTGTCTAATTTGCTTTTGAAAATCCCTAGTTATGGAGAGTCTACAATCTTCTCACTCAAACTAGTGCTTAACTATCCTTACTGTTGGCAAGTGTTTTTTCTGATGTCTAATACTATACCTTCCTTGATTCACTTTTACCTATTATTCCTTGCCTTAATCCCATGACAGTGAGTTTACACCTTTCTCATTTTCAGCAGTCTGATCTTGGTACCCTCAGCATTCTCTTCCCCAGACTAATCAGCTCCAAATACTCCTGTCTTTGTAGATCACCTATCATTATTATCATTCTGCACTGATCTCTCACCAGTTATTCTGTTTTATCTTTCCTGAAAGAATAATGCCTACAGTGGGATATAAAACTCTAGCAGATGCTTTATCAGCACTGAGCAGACTAGAGGACACACTTCATGTGTCTTTCATGCAGTTCCAGTCTTTTCCTGCAACAGTGTTTCATTGAGCAACACCACAAGGTTTGCTCTGATTTTTACATTCAGACTTACTTTCTTCTGGGTCCTCTTAGCTTAACCACCCACACTGTACTCATATGGAATGACTCTCAGGATCTCTTTTGCTGTAAACTGTCCAAACCTTTCTCCATTTAACTCTGTAGTTCGACTGAGCTAGGGACTCTTCCTGTAATGTTCATGCATTGGTCTGCATTAAGTGTTGCTGCTTCTATACTCCCAAGTGTCCAACACTATGCCAGCAGGCCTTACTTATCAAGAAATCTGATAGGGAGCTACTAGATTAAGTTTCATGATAAGATATAGTCTAATAAAAATCATGGGGCAGAGAACTGCTAACCAGAGTATATAACTGCTCTAGAAAGGCCTACAGAGTGAGAAACTGGAAACATTCAAATGCCTTGTAAGAGGTACCAGACTAAAACCATTTCAAGTGTTATTCAGAGCTATACTCTGGACGGTTCAAGAAGGGATTAGGCACAGATGGTGACTGTGAATCAGTTGCCCAGGCATGAAGTTATCACTTTGGAGTCAGAACAAAGATGTTACAGATCGCTAGACATTTTCTACTCACGTTGCTTAAAAAAAGCCATAGCTGACCTGATCTAGTTCTGGTGATAGCCTGTACAAGCTGTAGCTGGTACCTTCCAGAAGTCCTTACCACCAGCACAACTTCATGATTCCGTGAATCTATAAAGGCTCAACATAAGCCCAGGTCATACCTGCAGAACTGCTGCTCGGCCAGTCATCCCTCAGCTCATCTTTCTGCAGCTGTTTACTTCTCACTGCAGCACTTTGAACTTGTCCTTCTTGATGGGCATCTTATTTATTTCAGACAGGCATCCTAATTCTTCATGACCATTCTGCATTCTAACCTTGCCCTTCAGAAGGGTATCCTTCCCAGCCTGCCAACACGTGCAGACTTACCAAGGTGTACTGCACACTCCATCACTCAAGTAATTAAATAGCAAGTAGTGCCAAAACAGGAAAAAGCCTTGCAATAAACCCTCCAATTTGACAAAATCCCATTTTGAGGGAACAATCTGTTAAGTACACCTTCAATAGTGTAATCTGCCTAATTGTGTCTTTTCTTTGCATTACTCTTATGGATATGTCTATGCAGGTAAATAAAAGACAGGTAGGGACAAATTCCTAGCAAAATGTAATGGATTGACTTGTGTCCACACTGCTTGGGGGCGCGTCCTTCTACAATAGTAAAGAAATATCCTTCCAGATGACCTACCCCTAGGTTGCTATGTCCTGTGACACAGAACCATCAACAAAACAGTCACTTTAGACCCTAGGCTGTCTCAAGTGAGTTCTGGGCACTGAAGTTCAAGTATGTGATTCACCTTATTCACTATCCAACTGATAGTCTTGTCTCTGTTTTCAAGCCTGAACTTCTTCATGTATTTAACTGTGGACATAATGACACATAACAGACCTGTGGTATGTAGGTATGTGATAAAAGCTCATCTGTGTACCCCGAAAGGGGCAGAGAGACCATGGCAGGAGGGGAGCCCAAATAACACCTTGCCTCAGCTCCTCCCAGGCCCATCACAGGGGCCATCAACCCATCAAAGGCCCATCTCCACAAACTCAGAGGAGCACAGGAACCCAAATTAAGGATTCAGAGGAAGGGATGTCCTGACCAGGTCCCTCCCACGGTTGTCCCAGGAAAGCCTCAGTCTGAAAGTCCACTTGTGAAACACATCAAAGTGAGTCAACGCTGGAGGAGCACCGTTTGGACTGAAGGGGGTCACTGTCTAGAGCAGTGGGACACATCATGGGATGCAGGTGAATTTTGGAATTGCAGAGGACTTATTAAGGGATGTTTAGAGGAGGAACCAAAAGTAGGAAAGGGAGGGATCTAGGTGATTTGGGGAGGGACAAGTGTGAGAAAATAGAGGAATAAGGGGATGAAAGGGGTGAGTGGTGAGTAAATAGGTTGGCACGCTTGTCTGTCCATGCTCTGTGCCTGACCAATGCTGTCTGTTCTGTCTTGTTAAATTACTTTCTAGCACTTTTCTTGGATGAGGAGCTGTATTCGATGTGTCTGTGTGTGTGTATATGGGGACCTGAGTGCCAGCAACTGGAGTGGCACCTTGGGTCACAGAGGCCTGTGGTGCCAGCACCTGGAGTGAGTGCAGGTCTGGGTGCCAGCAGCTGGACTGGGACCACAGGCTGGAGATCCTGTGTGCCTGGGTGCCAATGAGTGGGGAGACCCAAGTGAGTGACAGTAAGTGCCAGAGCCCTGTGCCCATGGTGCAGCGTCTGAAGCAGGTGTGGGTGCATGAGTGAGTGTGTGGATGCCAGACAGGATTGAGCTGGGTGAGACGGCAAGGAGGTGAATTGGCCTCTGAGCCAGGGTGGTGGGAGCGTCTAGAGGCAAGACTATGGGAGGAGCTGGCTATTATGGGGACCGGGGGAGTCCAGCTGGGCTCTGGCAGTCTCTAGGTATGACACCCACTGGCATGTCTGTGTGTGTATAAGTGTGTCTCTAAGAGCAAGAGCACAGAGTACTTGGTTCCCCTGGGGAACCAGAGGAGTCCTGGCCAGCTCCCTGTCCATGTGTGCATGTGCATTTTTGTGTGCATGCAACAGTCTGCACCAGCAACGGGAGCAGGGCTGTGGCGTCAAGGGCTCATATGTCCATGTGTCAGCAACTGAGAAGACTGGGATCCAGGGGCACCTGCTGGGCAGACAGTGTCTGAGCCCAGCTGCTGGGGGATCCACATTATACATATGTGTATGTATGTATATAACTACTAACAAACCTCTGTCCTCCTCAGCCAGAGAGGGGAGGAGGATGAGGCTGCTGGTGCTGTCTGTGTTCATGAGAGTACTCTGTGTGTCTCTCTGTGATCAGTGGCCAGCTGTGTATTTATGTGGTGCACACACATGCTCTGTGTGCATGTGCCTGATGGGAACACATCTTCAGCCTCGCTACTGGCTGAACCGGGGGCATGAAGCTACAGCAGCATTGCCTTTCTTGGGCTGTGAGATCTGGCCTGATATTTTACCCTAGTGTATTGGGTTTGCGTGGCAAGGCTTTGGTAGTGGGGGGGTTACAGGGGTGGCTTCTGTGAGAAGCTGTTAGAAGCTCCCCCTATGACCGACAGAGCCAACACCAGCTGGCTCCAAGACAAACCTGCTGCTGGCCAAGGCTGAGCCCATCAGCGATGGTGGTAGCGCCTCTGTGATGACATATTTAAGGAGAAAAAACTGCTGTGCAACAGCAATTGCAGCCGAAGAGAGGAGTGAGAACATGTGAGAGAAACAACTCTGCAGACACCAAGGTCAGTGAAGAAGGAGGGGGAGAAGGTGTTCCAGGCACTGGAGCAGAGATTCCTCTGCAGCCCGTGGTGAAGACCATGCTGAGGCAGGCTGTCTCCCTGCAGCCCATGGAGGTTAACAGTGGAGCAGATATCCACTTACAGCCCGTGGAGGACCCCATGCCGGAGCAGGTAGATGTGCCCGAAGAAGGCTGTGACCCTGTGGAGAGCCCACACTGGAGCAGGCTCCTGGCAGGACCTGTGACACCATGGAGAGAAGCCCACACTGGAGCAGGTTTGCTGGCAGGACTCATGACCCCGTGGGGGACCCACACTGGAGCAGTCTGTTCCTGTAGGACTGTACCCTGTGGAAAGCGTTCATGGCGGAGCAGTTCATGGCGGACTGTCTCCCGTGGGAGGGACCCCACACTGGAGCAGGTGAAGAGTGTGAGAAGGAAGGAGCGGCATGTGATGAACTGACCACAATCCCCATTCCCGATCCCCCTGTGCCATTGCAGGGGAGGAGGCAGCGAAATCGGGAATTAAGTTGAGCCCAGGAAGAAGGGACAGGTGGGGGGAAGGTGTTTTAAGATTTGGTTCTATTTCTCATTACCCCACTCTGATTTGATTGACAATAAATCAAACTAATTTCCCTGAATCAAGTCCGTTTTGCCCATGACGGTAATTGCTGAGTGATCTCCCTCTCCTTATCTCAACCCATGACCCTTTTGTTATATTTTTTCTCTCCCCTGTCCAGCTGAGGAGGGAGAATGATAAGAGTGGCTTGGTGGGCATCTGGCGTCCAGCCAGGGTCAACCCACCACACCTAGAAATAGGTACCTGGGGACTTTTGCAATGCAGAAACATGTCCAGAAGTGCCTGAACTCCCCCTGCATCTAAAGTTTCTAATTTACACGTACCCTGACTGAATCGTGCTATTAGAAACAACAACAACTAAAAAAGGAAAACTATACACCCCATCTATTCACACTCTAAAGTCACTGAAATGGAGACCAAAGTAAAGTCCCCTGCAATTTCATAATGCAGATGACACCGCTTATTTATATGACATTGCATTAGATATATTAAATAGAACTATGGCCTCTCTAGACCCTTCTTTCTTCTTTGTGTAAAGTAAATTAACATACCACAACATCCAATAATCAGGATTGTAAGGAAAACCAGGACTAAAGTAATTGTGTTCAAGAGTTGGTTACTGTTTATCTAGCCCTTCACTCTCTGACTTTGGCAATTCACATAGGATATATATCCGAGAAAATGTACTGTTTGATACTGTTACAAATAAATCCTGGCAATATTATTCAGTTACTTATTTCAGGACTATTTTTTCCATGATATAGTTACCTCTTTTCCAAACATATCTTGGATGTGTTTGCACAGCTCTCATTGTCTGTGCTGTCTGAAGAAAGCTGACACTCATCTGCACTTCAGCTGTTTTGTTCTTCATTTTAATTGGGATATTGTTACTGCTTTTTTCTTTCCTCTTTCTTTTTTCTCACTATTGTTCTGGCTGACATATTACTTGATTATTTTTTTTTTAATCTGGCAGATGTCTTCATCATCATCATCCAATTAGAGGACAGTTGATGAGGATGTATGGAGACTAGACACTAAATAACATGAATTATGTTTGAAATATAAAATGCTTTCCATAGCACTTACAGGGTATCTCTTTGGGGCTATATGACTGCAAATACTATAGCCTCATATACAGATAGAATAGGGCTCTAAAGATTTTAGGTATTTATGTGAGATTCTAAAGCCACTGTTTTCACACCTAATGTTTAAAAACAGGCTTTGAATATACAGGACTTTATACAATGTCTTCTCTTTCACCTAAAATTACTGTGTTTTCTAACATCTCGAACATCTAACATCATCTATTGCAATACCTTCAGCAATTTTTAGGAATTTTGCCCTCTAAGAACATTTGTCTAATACCTTTTTTCCTACTTTGAGTCAACTAGTCTCTTCACAGTTTCAGATCAGTTTTGGACTTTATGATTCTAATCAATAAAATAAGCCTTATGAAAAAGTCTTCCAACCTGTTCCTTGTAGTAAATAAAAATTCCAAAGGTGTTCAGCACTCTTCCAGAGCCAGAAGTGAAACTAACATCTTAAACCACACCAAATTGGGAAAGATAACGCACTCTTTGTGGGGTCTCCTGATTCTTCTAATTTTATGCTGTGCATCACGCTGCTTGTTATACAAAGTGGTAAATGGCATAAAAATCTTTAAAACACATTATATAGGGAAAAAAATAACCTTTAAATCAACTATCCAGTCTAATAACTGTGGTTTTGTAGACACAAGCATGCTGTAGATGTATAGTGTTACTTCTCACTGTAGAAACTGTATTTGAAGACAATGTAATTACTACATATATATAGAACTGGAAAAACACAAAAATAAAAGAAAAATGTACTTATCCCATGCCATGACAAGCTTACTGAGGCTTTAAATGAATATATATATTTATAAAATTGCCTTTGACAATTCACAAGATCTGATTATGTGGCAGGATGCTCTGACAAAGGATTTGATTATATGGTACACTGAGCTGTGGCTAGTAAATAATAACCTTCTCTGTTCATGCTTCTACTTGTTATTGTTAGAAAAGTGGCACAATATTGAAAATTAATAAGTGCCATAAACAAACCAATTATTGATGCAGGACAGCACATATGATTTGGAAAAGGTAGAGGATAAACCTTTTTACTTCTGCTGCATCAAGGAATTTTATAAATGGCTGTGAGTGAAATGCTGATCCTTATGCATGAGCCATAAATGGGTCAATGTGAATAACACAGGAAAAGTTGTTGCATATTTTATCTGAAAAGTATTGTAAATTTGTATGGATGGTAGTTTCTTAGTGAGTGTTATCTGATCAGCTCTAGTCAGAAATGAGAATGTGCTTTCTGATAGTTAAAATGTTCAAAGTGGTTTAAATTCAGGTCTGCTCTAAATTTTTCATCTTTCTAAAAATTAATTTCCAAATCTATATCTTCTTTCAAATTCACACTACATTAAAAAAAAAAAAAAGGCCTTCTTACCACTTTCCTAAACAACAAACTCTAAATTATATTGTCTGTAAGAATGACATAGCATCAGGGCCCTGCGGGCACGAACCAGCCTTGCTGTCCCTTTCTCCCCTGCTCCCCGCCCATGGCCCAGAACCACATTTCAGCCCAGCCCAAGGCCCTCAGTCCCTCACCAGGGACTGCCCCAGTGATGGGGCAGGGGATGCCTGGAGAGTTGTAAGATCTGAACAGATACTAAATAAACTCACAACATAATACTGTAACCCCCTGCTTTAGCAGGTATGCAGGTACGATCCTTGCAGAATGGTTGCGGTATGGAGTCTGCAAAACCTGTTGACTGTAGTGGAGAGAAGTCCTCCAACAATACAGAAATGATGCTAGATAAATGGAAACCTTCTGCCATAATGTCTCAGCATGCTTTGCTTCATACTTACCAGCACTTACTAGAAACTCATTTTAGTGTTCTCTTTATACTATAGAATATAACAAAGACGCCAGTCTGGTGTTAGCACACATACTTCTAGATGTCATAAAGACACAGAAATTTTTTTTTCTTCAAAATAATTTTCCTTCTGTTCTCTCCTCCAGAGGATTTTCCTTTTCTATTAAAAAATATAGCAAATGAAATGCCTGGATTGGTAGGTTTTGCTACCAAATAATACAAAAGCTGACTAAAATCCTAAAGCAAAAAATACGTTTAAACTGTATTTAAGTCTTTTCATTCTGGAAAATTGCATTTTGCAGAAGAAACTGAAATTTTCCAGCAAACCTAGTGCTGATTTTAACTATGCTCTGGTTTTTTACTCTACGCTGCATAACAATAGGTTTGAAATTCTTTGCACAATGACCTGTCATGTTTTATTACTTATCTTGTCATACTGAATCATAAAAAAAAAGATATTAGCCTTATAGAATCATAGAATCATAGAACAGCCCAGGTTGGAAGGGACCTCGAAAGATCATCTGTTCCAGCCTCTTGTGGGAAAGGGAGCCTAGATGACATTATGTGGCACCCTGTCCATTCGCATCTTATATGGCTGAAATGTTTAGAAATACAATTTTTAGTGCTTAAAGGCCCAATTCTTGCCTTATGCATATAGGTACAGTGTAGACTAATGATAGCAGCATATAGTTCTACTTTTGTTATTACTGGTACTATGCCAAAAAGTCAGAATATTCAATTTCCTATTTCAAAGTGTCAAATTGTACCTTACAAGAGAAAGAGAAAACATTTGAATCTATAAATAAATTAACACAAACTGAGTAGAAATTAACAGCCTGTGTAAACCACATTAATTTTTTTTTTTTCCTTAGGCTGATATATAACACATCACATTTAGTAGTCTATAAGTTGGCATCATCCTAAAGAATATGGTTTAACACAATTTAACACCAGAAACTACTGTGAAATATTATTAATAATCAACACTCATAGAATAAAATAGCTAATTTACAAACTTTGGTTTGAAGCCAATAGTAATATTTCTCCAAACATTTCTGTCTCACTGAAGATTTCCTAAAAATTTAATTTCAAATGAAGTTGAAAATAAAAATGGTGTGTTTTATTATCTGATAAACAGCAAGGAAATCTAAAATAGAGCATTAATTGGCAATTATGTTATTTAATAAGTTAATAAAGAAGAAAAATGGTGAAACTCCAGCAACTATACAGTTCATCACCCAACAGTTAAATACTGCAATACTGACTTTAAAGCTGGAGAGGGTTTCAAAATGTATTGAAGAACAAGAGTCAGAAGGATCTAGATAATTGAAATAGAAGTTGTTGAAATTTCTCAGGTAAAAATTTGTTCCAAAGTATACAGGTTACCTTCATCTTAAACAGAATCATCAAAAATTATACATGAGTTTTTTTTTAAAAAGAAGGAATGAGATGGAAAGTATTTTAGATAAGGTTAGCCAAATAAGTACAGCTTCATTTTCAAGTTTTTAAAGAACACATTTTAAAAATAGTGGAAGTACATATTGATATAAAAGTTGTATTTGAAATCACAGCTGTTAAGAAAGTATTTTTAAGAATTATATAGATTTTGTTTTTATTCTTGCTATTTTTTTAGTCTAAAAACATGGCATAACTGACAAAAGGTCATTAAATATTTTGGTTCATGCATTTATATTTTGAGGAAAATAAAATCAGTTTAACAGGTTAGCTAGATCCATCAAGAGCTTTTTAAATGTATCTGGTGTCTATTCCCTGTCTAATCGACAAGTTCAATTACTTCATTTTCCAGAGAGATTGCAGCAGCCTTTTGCAGCACTACCTAATTTTAGGTTTACATTTACAAAGATACCGTACAAAGAAAAGAGAGTATATAGTAGTTGTGTTAAAACAAATGTAATATTTTGTGAGGTATTTCCACTTATGGACTGATAAGATATATGACATATATTTCCATTATGGACTGAGTACAAGATCGCATCTCTGTAAGACACACACAGGGAACATTGTCACCGAGGATGAGGAAAAGGCTGAGGTACTTAATGCCTTCTTTGCCTCAGTCTTTAACAGGCAGACCAGTTATCCTCAGGGTACTCGGCCCCCTGAGCTGGAAGACAGGGACGGTGAGCAGGATGAACCCCCCATAATCCAAGAGGAAGCAGTCAATGACCTGCTACGCCACCTGGATGCTCACAAGTCTATGGGGCCGGATGGGATCCACCCGAGGGTGCTGAGGGAGCTGGCGGAGGAACTCGCCAAGCTGCTCTTCATCATCTATCAGCAGTCCTGGTTAACGGGGGAGGTCCTGGATGACTGGAGGCTTGACAATGTGACGCCCATGTACAAGAAGGGCCAGAAGGAGGATCCGGGGAACTACAGGCCTGTCAGCCTGACCTCGGTGCTGGGGAAGATGATGGAGCGGCTCATCTTGAGGGCGCTCACAAGGCATGAGCGGGACAACCAGGGGATCAGGCCCAGCCAGCACAGGTTCAAGAGAGGCAGGTCCTGCTTGACCAACCTGATCTCCTTCTATGACCAGGTGACCCGCCTAGTGGATGAGGGAAAGGCTGTGGATGTGGTCTACCTGGACTTCAGCAAGGCCTTTGACACCGTCTCCCACAGCATTCTCCTCGAGAAGCTGGCGGCTCACGGCTTAGACAGGTGGACTCTGTGCTGGGTCAAAAACTGGCTGGACGGCCAGGCCCAGAGAGTTGTGGTGAATGGAGTCAAATCCAGTTGGCGGCCAGTCACGAGCGGTGTTCCCCAGGGCTCAGTTTTGGGGCCAGTCTTGTTCAATATCTTTATCGATGATCTGGATGAGGGGATGGAGTGCACCCTCAGTAAGTTTGCAGATGACACCAAGTTGGGTGGGAGTGTTGATCTGCTCGAGGGTAGGAAGGCTCTGCAGAGGGACCTGGACAGGCTGGATCGATGGGCCCAGGCCAACTGTATGAGGTTCAACAAGGCCAAGTGCCAGGTCCTGCACTTGGGCCACAACAACGCCATGCAGCGCTACAGGCTTGGGGAAGAGTGGCTGGAAAGCTGCCTGGCGGAAAAGGACCTGGGGGTGCTGGTTGACAGCCAGCTGAACATGAGCCAGCAGTGTGCCCAGGCGGCCAAGAAGGCCAATGGCATCCTGGCCTGTATCAGAAATAGTGTGGCCAGCAGGAGTAGGGAAGTGATCGTGCCCCTGTACTCGGCACTGGTGAGGCCGCACCTCGACTACTGGGTTCAGTTTTGGGCCCCTCACTACAGGAAGGACATTGAGGTGCTGGAGCGTGTCCAGAGAAGGGCAACGAGGCTGGTGAGGGGTCTGGAGAACAAGTCTTATGAGGAGGGGCTGAGGGAACTGGGGTTGTTTAGCCTGGAGAAAAGGAGGCGCAGGGGAGACCTCATCGCTCTCTACAACTACCTGAAAGGAGGTTGTAGCGAGGCGGGTGTCGGTCTCTTCTCCCAAGTAACTAGCGATAGGACGAGAGGAAATGGCCCCAAGTTGCGCCAGGGGAGGTTTAGATTGGACGTGAGGAAAAATTTCTTTACTGAAATAGTGGTTAAACATTGGCACAGGCTGCCCAGGGAAGTGGTGGAGTCCCCATCCCTGGAGGTATTTAAAAGACGAGTAGATGAGGTGCTTAGGGACATGGTTTAGTGGGCATGGTGGTGTTGGGTTGACGGTTGGACTCGATGATCTTAGAGGTCTCTTCCAACCTTAGTGATTCTATGATTCTATGACACTAACACAGTATCATTTATGACTAAAAAAGATAAGATTATTTTCATTGATTTATTGGATTTTAAATTAAAAATACATAACCTACAACATACTCTCAAACAAGACAAGAATAAGGTTGTCACAGCTTGGTTTTTGCTAGTGTAGAAAGATTTGTGGATTAGTCCACAGAGAAAACAAGGTTACAAATGACCCAAGCAACAGAGATATGAATAATCCTTAAGGACACTGCAAAGATATTAGTGAAAGATATAGGCCATTGGAAATGGTACATGCATCAACATGTTCAACAGAGCAGAGACTGCCACACAAGCATCTCCAGGCGTTCTTCCAAAACCTTCTGAGTTCATTACCATTTATGGGGTAGGTACAGCATGGAAGGGAATTCTTAAATCTGCCAACTAAGTATTTGCACAACTGAAGTGCTTATTTTCTCTTAAAGTGAGACCAGTCAAGAAATAATTTATTAGATTAGAAGAAAAATACACATTTTAAAGTGATTTTTTTCATAGTTTTGGCAATTTCTCCATTTACTCTAACTGGTAGCTCTCTCCCTATATTCCCATACTCTCTATGCTAAAGATTATTCAGAATGCAGAAGTAGGAGTATTGCAGGAAAGGCAGAGCAGAGGATTTTTCAATGGTTTCATGGCACTATTGGGAACTAATTTACTTTATAAAAATAGGTGAGAGAAAGAGATACACAGACTATGAGCTGCATTGAATAGCTGGATTTTATTATCTTCAAAACCAAATCCCACAAATAAAGCAAGTATTTTGATATTCCTGCTTTGTCCCTAATTTCAAGGGGACTTCTAACACCATAAACTATATGGAAGCTTGGAGAATTTAAAAAATAGCAGACAGTAGAATATGTCAGAAAAAGAAAAAAGTGAAAAACAGTTGAAAGAAGAAGAGGAAAATCTAAAAATTCAGGAAAGAGCAGAATGTTATAATCAGGTGTTGTGGCTTAACCTCAGTTGGCAACTGAGTACCACACAGCTGCTGGCTCACTCCTCCCCCCGCCCCCCCACCCGGTGGGATGGGGGAGAGAATTGGAAGAGCACAAGTGAGAAAAACTCGTGGGTTGAGATAAAAACAGTTTAATAATTGAAATAAAATAATAATAGCAATAATAATAATGTAATACAACAACAACAACAATAATAATAATAATAATAATAATAATAATAATAATAATAATAATAATAATACACAAAGCAAGTGATGCACAGTGCAATTGCTCACCACCTGCCGACCGATGCCCAGCCAGTCCCTGAGCAGCGGCCCCCCCGGCCAGCTTTCCCCAGTTTATGTACTGAGCATGACGTCACATGGTATGGAATGTCCCTTGGGCCAGTTGGGGTCAGCTGTCCTGGCTGTGCCCCCTCCCAGCTTCTTGTGCACCTCCAGCCTTCTCAGTCGGTAGAGCATGGGAAGCTGAAAAGTCCTTGACTAGTGTAAGCACTACCTAGCAATAACTAAAACATTGGTGTGTTATCAACATTGTTCTCCTCCTAAATCCAAAACACAGCACTGTACCAGCTACTAGGAAGGAAATTAACTCTATCCCTGCTGAAACCAGGACATCAGGAAGGAAAGACAACTGAGGAGACAAAGAAGTTAAGTGAGACAAGAGTAAACAAGAAAAATTAAAACAAATCAAGCAAGAGAAACATTAAGTCAATTATGAGCTTGGTTACCTAGCCAAGAAGTTAGAAGTAGAAAAAAAAATATTCAGTGAGAACATGAAAGTTGGAGAGATTAACTTAACATACAAAAAATCAACGTTAGCTAATTTTTATTATGTATGTGTTCACAGCTCCATGTGACCATGAGAGATATCTATATCATTTTACATAGTGACTTGAGCCATCTTTCAAGGAGGTAGGCAAGAATTTCTTTGGAGGCTTTAAATCTAATGTGAGTAAAATACCTCAATCCTCATCTCACTGCTGTGTACAATTGAACATAGTTAAAAAATCCTCATTAAAAAAAAAAGCAGTCTTTCCTGTTTCATAACACAATAATGTCTGTCTAATAAGACAGACATATAAAACTTCTGTTTTCTGAGCTTTACCTGTTCTTGCCTCTTACACTCTCTACATCATCTGTATGTTTCATTGCAGAAGCGATGCTGTGACTGCATCCATGATAAGGTTGTATCCATAACTTACAAAACTGCAGTAACACTATTGCTTCACGCACAAAAATGGTTCCAGAAAGTTTTCACCTCTCAGACTTTGAGAACGGACTGCAAAATCCATGCCTGTTACTACTTTATGAAATCTCCTTGTAGGTTTATGCATGTTTAAATAAAGGCTGGTTCTAATCTGAAAATGCGAGCCTACTTATCTTTTGCATGCTTACACATCCTGGTAGCAGATGTTGGGGAAGCACTTGAAAGGACGAAAAAGCTTTCCATTTTTAACAGAGTGAATTTCAGAACAGAGCAAGCAACACATGGACTTTTAATGATAAAGTTTGTGTACAGTAAACAGCACACTTGGTAAGTCCTGGTTTTATTTGGGCTGCATATATATAATTTCTAAAGTACATTTTACAAAATGAAGACAATTCCGGCAAAGTACACTTGTGAATGAGTAAACAGTGTAAGGGATTAAGGAACAGACAATTCTGCAATACAACCCAGTAATGAGCCTTCTAGCTGGGTTCAGAAGAATTTTAATTTAGTGTGGTGAGCTTCTCCCTTGTTTTCACAGTAAAAAAACAGAGATTTTTTTTCTTTCTTTTTTTTTTTTTAACTTTGGAAACTAGGATTTGAGCTCGAAAGCCAAAGCATGCAGGGATTTTCAATATAGTGATTTAGCCATAATTCTCTTTGTATTCAGCTTAGTAGAGAAGCTCTGGAATACCAAATATTCCCAGAACCTGAAGTACAGCAAAATGAGGACAAAATGTATATAAAAAAATAAAAGAATTTTAAAAAAACAATGGAAAAAATGTAGTGATAGACAATACAACCCAAACTTTTGAAAGCATTTACTAGACCCAAAGCTAAAAGGAAGCTGGAGAGGTAAGCATAATTCATCCATTTAGGCACAAACATCTTTTAACCCTACTTTAATGGACCTGTGCAACCAAAAGGAACCCAGGAAATGCTCTGAAACAGTTGGTAATATGATCCTCGCAGAGAATGTTCCAAGTAGAACAAGAAACGAGAGGGAGAAAATGTTCCACTTCAGACTAACCTGGTGTTCAAGTGCTTGTCCTTTGATGTGAGACCCTGTCTCTAGTCTAAAACAATTTGAATTAGAACATTTTATAAAATGTAGTGACCAGACTACTCTGGCATAGTTGTGTCATTCTAACAAGAACTTCCTTAACCAAAGAAACTTTTTCTCATTTTTACTCTTCAGATGGTTCTCATTTCAAGGTGATGATGTCAAAATCATAATTTTAGATGGAAGAACTAAGAATGCTCATCACAGCAAAAGACCTCCATTTGAAGTCAGCTGTTAATACACCATTTAGTTTTACTCCAATTCTCAGTAATCTAGTGCTTGAAATGAAATATAAGTGTAGGAAGCATTGTGTAAATTTTTAAATCTTGGCAAAATTATCCCTTCTCTTAAAAAAAAAAAATCTAAAAGGTTTACATTCAAAGCAACAAAATATTATTCTCACTGTTCTGGGTACTTTTTGAGAAACTGCTTTCACCAAACTAACCCCAAAATCTGGTTTTGAGGACAATTTACAGTTTACTATCCACTGATGCCCTTACAAAACTGACCCAGAGATGCCACTGTCTTCGTAAGTATTCCAGGATCGGAGATTAATTGCATTCATGCATTTCCTTCTCTGTGTACTCCATTGGTACTTTGTAGAAATTCTTTACGTACTAGAGACTGATATGATTTTGTTGATTATGACAAATTGTACCTTGATGACTCTGTACATAGACAGCAATCTTCAATCCGCTTTATTGTAGTACGAAGGCCGGAAGGCCAGAAGTTCAGACCAGGCTGATCCCCACTTGGACGAGTACCCTTCAGCAAGTTTTTTCTCATAGCTCTGAGCATTCCTTTAGTAAGCCTGGCTACTTCCATTCTAACAAGTCCAGATGTGAAGAAAAGAGCTTCTTACAGGTACTGTGGGCAAAGCATCAACTCAGAGTGAAAAAAGATCTCCTTTTAGGAATGCTTTCCTTAGGAACTATGACATTTCTAAGTAAAACTTTAATACATTTTGGTGCCTCATATTGAAATTGATGTTATGATTTGTCTACATCCTGCAGAAACTTCCATAACAGAAGTATGGTGTTTGTGTGTGGACTACCTCACACTTAAAGCAGTTTATATTCCATCTTTTACCAGCTGCAGTATAATCAGAGTTACCTTAAGTTTTCTACTTCTCTCTGAATGAGGTAAAGCTCACTAACATTATCACCACTGATGGCTGATAGCACATTTTTCTGGCAGCAATGATGCAATAAAGTGCTTGGAAGATAATGACCACAGACTATTGTGGAAGACACTTAAATAGTCTTCCGGTTTTTATTCATAATTTTTATCGGACTATGAGAAAACCACTCTGCAGAACATGCTATTCAGCAGGTGATGCAATTTGACATAGAGAAGTCACTCCAGAGCTTAGAAGTCACATCTAGTGAAAATTTAGTGTCCTGTTTATCTGTGATAAGTTCCTAAGACCTTCACCATTGGGCTTTTTGTTTGGTTGCCTACTTTTGTTGAGACTATCAGTCAGGTTTGTCATTCTGCAGTTCACCAGTGCCCCACACTTTCAATTAATTGAGGTACCAAAAGTGTGGTCATTAAAATGATTAAATTTGTGCCTTTAAAATTACTTCCCTCCCTTCCTTTTTTCTAATTCAAAATTGTTACGTATTGCTTGTGCTGTCTAATAAAGAGCTAAGACTGAGGGAAATCAAGCAAACCATTTTAATCAGGAAATCTTGATAATCTCATTCTGTAAGGATGGTTCTAACTCTTCCACTTTTTGTCCAGATATAGTCAGCTTCCAGGGTAACCAGTCTGGGATTTTCTTTTAAGGACTTCCTTGATCTTAAGGTCCCTAGACAGTGTCCTCTTGTATAAGATAATACTGGGCAGTTTGTGAGAAAAAAAGTGTGGTAAAAGCTTTTTGACTGAGAAGAGACAATCTGAACCATATGTTTTTGGAACAGAACTGAATGCAAAGGAATATTTTCAGTTAAATAAAACATATTTAATTTTATAAATCAGTCCAAGATTAAATTAATTTGAAGAATTAACAATCTAGAACACTATACATTTATTCTCTTTTTAAAATAAGATGGGTTTTTACATGTAGTTTTAAAAAAATTAGATATAACTCTCCTATCCGTCATGAAAAGAAGTGTCCCTTCTGTTGCTGGATGATGTTAACATGCACAAAAGAACTCAGCATGTTTGGAAAGGTCTGCAGACTTGATGCTAATGGAAAGTAATAGAGAGGAATCCATACCATTAGGTAATTTTTTCCTCTTGCAGATATATGACAAAAATTGTAGGATTTGCTTTGCTTGCTTTTGATTTTTTTTTTTTATTTTGCTTGTAGGTTTTCACTTTCAAGAAAAACATTTGTATGTGGCATTATTAATTATAACGAGTGTAAAATGCTTAGGTTACATAGCTAGTCAAAATTTCTGTCCCATATTACACTTATTGCTATCTGTTCTTTATTACTTTTGGAACAGGTGGAGCACACGGTAAATTTCAGCCCTGATCTCACAAATACAGCCCACATTCCCACACTGTTAAACAGATGAAGGCTAAGACAATGACTTGCCAATTTGTTGAACACCTGCCATGGTGCTAGCCATAGCTCTGAACCTACACATTACTCCATATTGTAGTTGCACAGACGTGCAGACTTTGGGAAAAATAAATTGCATGATCCAGAACAGCTTGAAAGACCTTCCAATTGGAACTTGCAGGAATATTTATAATTACTTTTCTTTCAAAAATATTAAAAATGACATTCCAACATGCATTGGCCATACTGTGAGAATTCAATTTCCATTTTTAAAACTTTATTTTATATTTAACTATGATTAGATTGAATTTTTGAAAAGAATCACTTTGAAATTAAAAAAAAAAAAGAACCTCAACACTGGACAAAACATTTTATTAATTTCAAATATTCTTTTCACATTTGTAAGTGAAAGTATTTCTATGTGACAGATTGAAGTGCAAAAATGTGTGTACTCTCACTACTGCAGTAGTGAGTGAATGAATGTGTGAATGTGTTATGAATTTGTATTTATGAATTTGGGGAGCAGTAAGAGAGGCTGACTTTGTAGCTTAGTATTCAGCACTTTTTGAGAAGGAATAGATCACATTCCTGCTCTAAACGAAACATAGCAAAATTTGAAACTGCACTGGTTTATCAAGTGTAGACACCTTAACTACTGAGTTACCAATATACAAGATGCATAACCAGAATTCTCTTACCTGTGAAGGTGAAAAGAGAAGCTTAGAGTGTGAGACTCATTTCTTTACATGAGGTGCCTAAAAGGTACGGTGTGAATGACTGAAGAAGAAAAGCAGGTTGGTGCACAGGCAGCAGAGATAACCATGCTTGGTTACTGATGACAAGCACGCTTCATTCCTTAATCCTCCCTGACCATTTGCTAGCGTCTATTTTGAGAACCTTGGCCAGTCAAAAACCAGCACAGTCTCACTGATGTATTCAAGCTAATTGTTCAACTACACACATGCATTGGTCGGCCGGCT
The DNA here is from genome assembly GCF_965638725.1 of Aptenodytes patagonicus. NCBI lineage: Eukaryota > Metazoa > Chordata > Aves > Sphenisciformes > Spheniscidae > Aptenodytes > Aptenodytes patagonicus. The sequence continues at coordinate 40,077,026 of NC_134952.1, forward strand.
ATATACATGTGTTATATACACTGACTACTGTTGGCCAATGTATACTGGATAACTCTACATGCCTTCTTTTCATCAAGATCTCTAATTTGGATTCTTGACATAACTGGGATGAAAGAGATTTCTAATCCCAAAATTTAGTTAAAACTCAGCAAGCTGTTCAACTGTTATTAGGCAGGGACTGTTAAATAGACAGATTAACCACCAATACCACATTAGCCTCTTTTTCTTAGCATAAATACTAAAAATTTTCTAATCCAAAAATTGTGTATGTTAGCCAAGCTTGAAAACCTAGAAATAGACACAAATTTTTGAGTATCCTCTTGAATCTTGTTTTCAGGTGTCCTAGGGTTGGTTCATGAACTGCCAGTATTCTAGTTTATAACCCAAGTTTCATAAAGGGATAGTTTATCTTTGATTTCTTCCCAAGTATTATTTTGAATATTGTGAAGCAAGTTGTTATTGAATTCATAGCATAAATAGGATGAAAAAGAAGTCCCACAGCTTACGAATCATGTTGTGAGCACATAAAAATCCATTTGAAATCAAGGGGAAAGATGGGTGCTTAGCATATTAGAAAATCAGACATAAGAAGGGTAGTATTATATTTCAGTTTTGGAGAAAAAAACTATATTTTGCTATTCAAAGACAGCCTGTAATCAATGGTTGTCATCAGGGGTTAGGGAACATCTAATCTTAAGCATTTACTGAATCTGTAGTTGATCGGAACCAAATATTTAAGACATTGTGCTAAATGCATTGGGCATTTGCAATGCATTATTTTCATTTACATGTTTTCGTTAGAAGGAGAAAACTGAGACGTCTTGACAGGCCTGATGTGCTAGAGAATAGAATAGGGACACTCGTATAAAACAGCAGGGATTTGCCTGCCTTTTATATTTTTGTGTGAATGTTTCTTAAACTCCTGTCTGTTCTTGCAAGCTGCCAGGAAAAATTCCACATATCCAATGCTGCGAAAAGTCACAGTATATTCTCTTTAAATATCAACAATCTTTTGTGATTGTAGGCTTTTAAATATTCTTTTCTTTCTTTCTTTTTTACTTTTCAGGTCATGATAGCACTTCTGGTTAACATTTTACATTTTGATATGGCTTTATACTGGCATTTAGCACGGCTCAAGAGTTGTGCACTTGTCAAAACAATAAAAATGCAGCATATATATTTTTAGAAATGTCTAAGTATTATTAGCATCAACAGGAAAGAGAGTGACAATGAAGTATAAAATAAAAGTAGAGTTTTTACTTATATATATCCGGCAGAACTCATCTCAATTTAATAAAGTAATAAAAATAAAATGACAATGTTTTACTTGAAATGAGGAAATATATGTCCTAATAGGTGATGGGCCAAAGCAGTAATAATTTTAATCACAAAAGACACTTAAATAGCATGATCCCAGACAAATGCATCAGAATGTTTTACTGTGAGTTACTGGCTAGGCTTTTTTAGGTAGATTATTGTAGTGAGAGCAGATGGTCTCACTTTATGCCTTTTGTTCTGCACAATTATTGATGTGGATGCTAATATGAGACAATAAGTGGGCTATTTTTTGTCTATAATTGACATTAAATGGGTAATATTGAGGAAGCATTATGACTTGCTGACAGATTCAAATCCATGTAGTCCTTACTAAAAATCACGCAAGTTCAGAATGTTGATGCCAAATTACCACCATAATTATCCACACACAAAAGAGAAACAGAACAAAGAATCAGCAGGGAGAAAAATCCTTCAAGGGTGTTTATGGTCTGCAAAGTACCACAGACAGTAAAATTTCAAATAGAGAGAGGTGGCATTCAAGCGCCCATCCATCCTCATGTACCCATAGTTGTATATGCACCCTGACATGGGCATGTGCCCTACCCACACAGCTGTTGCGGTTCTCGTGTACAAATACCTGCTGGTGTACACAGAGTCAGTCTCTGTGAGCACCAGTTTCCACCCAGGAAGACCAAGTTTTTGCCCTATTAGGGTTGCACCTTCTTTGCATCTAGTAAATAGCAAAATGAAATCAGTCCAACCTTGTTGATAACCAGCAATATTATTTACTCTCTTCTTTCAGAGTTGTTAATGGTGAGCAAATGAGAATCAGGAAGCCCAAAGGACTTCTGTGTTTGTTTGTTTCTTCAACACAGTGAATGTTTGAATTTTTTTTTTTTTTTTAAAGTTAATGTTTAACCTGTACATTAGTATAATTAAGAGTGAGAATACATTTCTTACCGATATGAGGAATCTATTTTTGGAAGGTTTTAGGGCCAGATTAAACTAACATCTGTCAGAAATATCATTGGGAGAGCTGATCCTGCCTGAGGCATGAGAGATGGACAAGATAATCTCTTGAGGTTCCTTACAAGCCCATTTTCTGTGATTTTGTGATAATGTACTCTAGTAGGCTTTGACCAAGAAAAACACCCGTTGAATTTAACTTGGTATTTGAAAGTTTTAGTACATAACTGAAATCTGTAATACTTTCTAGCTCACATACAAATCTGTGCTAGTTCAAAATTACTGAGACACAGATATTAAGCATACATATACAGTTGTTAGATGCACCTTAATCTTCTCCTTAACTTTAGCTTTAGGATGATTATAGGATATTAACTGCTTGAACTGGATCCACCCTGATGTTAGCAGTCTGCGAAGAAGAAAAAAGGAGTCTTTTTAGCAAAGCTAATGTGAAATCCTGACTGTATTCATGTCAGCAGAAGTTTGATATTGGCTTTTTTTTTACTGTGATGTTTAATACAGATGAGTATTCCTACTAATGAAAGAAATGGTGCTGTTCTGCACTTTGTAAGGCAGATCAGCAATACAAGTTGTACAAGTTTTTAAAATATACAGATAATCATTGGGATCATATAGGTTTTTTTTCTTCAGAAAACAGCCTCTTTTCCCCCAAGATATTTCAAATCAAAAGAGTCAATGGACTGTCCGAGAAGAAAGTCAGTGCAGTTCAAGTTTTAGCACCAGGTTGCTGAAAGATGTTCGGACTCCACAACCACACACAAGATCTAGACTTACAAAAAATGCTACCATAATAATGTTTTAACATGAACTCTCTGTCATTTTGGCAAATCACAGAACCTGTTTCGGTATTCTGTATTTTTGTGAAGGTGGGTTACTAAGCTTGTTTACTTTAGACAGAAGGTTGTGAAATATATTTTAAGAGTGTGTTTGGAAGAAGTTTCCATAAAAATGTTAAATACATTATTCAGTTGCAATATAGGATCTTCTAATTTCAAATATCTTGATGCATTCAGTTAAAAGTAAGTAATCTGTACTATAACACATGCTTATGTTAGATACTGTGCAAGCATCACAAAAAACACTTCACAGGCTTCTGATATTCATACTTTCCGGCAGCTGGACACACTTAGCCTTCATATTCTTAAGACAGCTGTATATTTCACTAATTCTGCAGTTCTTGTATGAAATTATTCCTTAATGATAATGTGCATTTACATTTAAAATCTCATCTTAGGCTATTATATACTTCTGTGTTATCCTGAGGGGGTGTAAATAGGCAGAGCTTGGTTGAGTTCAGTGGAGGTTTGTCAATATGCATCTGCTTGGTAGCTGTTGCTTATTTTCGAAGCAATATGTAATTTAGGAAGATCAAGAATGGATTTTGTAAATAAGTACTATGATATTTACCTTTTCCTCAGATGACAGCTAAAATATACACACAACATGAGAATGTTTATTTATTATGATGAGACATTATGTACTAGATTCTAGAGAGAATTCAACTAAAATTGAAATGACGCTTTTTTGTTCTGCTGCATTCAGTTTCTGAAAGATTCCTCTTTTAGGTGAAAATTTTCCATCAAGGGAATTACAGTTTGGCTTTGTATTGAATGTGCAGTGATTGACCTTGTCCATATCTTGGTCTATGATTCCATTGACCCTTGCATGAAAGCTATCGGTAGGGGAAGAAATTGGGGGCAATGCCTCGTCCGCTGTCACTGTTTTAAGTAGGAATCTGTATGCTTGTACTTGTAATCAGATCTCTATATTCTATTCAATTAAAAATCCCATCCTTTTCACGTTTCAGTTGTTTTTCTTACTTGATTGGACTTTTGTTTTTTAGGGTTTTGTGCATGTAAATTTTAAGATGAATTATTACCTATAAACATGATCAAGTTTATTTGTAATTTGAAACTCAACTGTAGGTTAGTGATACAAAGCTGCCCTTGTATTTCATGTGCACATTTTTCCTCCTGACTTCAGTGTGAACTGCACATGATCCAAGGGCAGAATGACAGAAGGCTTACAACTTCTGACTTTAAATGAAAATTCACATAAGTCATTTTTATATGTGTACTTAAAATTACTCTCTTATCTAAGTTTTGGAGACATCGTCTGTTTTCTTAAATCATTTTAAATCAAATCAAATTAAAATCTATTTCCAATATTTTTACTTTATCATTAAGAGATCACTGTGTATTTATTTGTATAGTGTGTTATGTCACCTGCTATCCCAGAAGAGTTTAAATAATGTAATTTATTCACTTAAAAACAAACAAAATAAAAGGGAAGCTCCTACTCTGAATTGGTTTGTCACAGGAGAATAGAACAGATTTCAGACTGTAGCTTATGAAATGAAGCATTCTGAGTCCTTTTGAACAAGTTTTACTACACATACAGATCACAGTTGTCAGAATTGGCCTGTCAAATATTTACACAGGTTATCCAAAAGAGATTAACAACCATCCTGCACCCCATCTCCACCGACGAAAAAAAATATTTTGGAGAGAAGGACTGAGTAGATAAAATTATACTATTAGCCTAACAGTATTAACAGAGCAGTCATTAATTATTTTTTTCTGCAAAAGCACCAGTGGACATCAGTTAGCAATGCTTTGAAGGGAAACTAATCACAAATCTACAGCTGAGTTTTTTACTTTTCTTGTCTGCAAGCTGTTCTTATTTGATTAGCTTCTTTCATTTTCAATAGTTTTATAGAAGTGAATCTTATCAAGTATGCATTTCTAAGCAGTGTATATGGATCTTGATCTACTTTTTCACTGGGAAAAATGTTATATGTATACTTTAGTAAGGTTCTCAACACTATGTTCTACTATCTCCCGTAAGATCCTCACAGAGAAGCTGATGAAGGGTGGGCTAAATGAGTGGATAGTGAGGTGGATTGAAAACTGTTTGAACAACTGAGCTCAGAGAGTTGATCAGTGGTAGAAAGTCCAGTTGGAGGCCAGTAACTAGTGGTGTACCCCAGGGGCTGATACTGTGGACAATAATGTTCAACATCTTCATTAATGACCTGGACGATGGTACAGAATGCACCCTCAGCAAGTTCACAGACAGTACAGAACTGGGAGGAGTGGCTGATACACCAGAGGCTTGTGCTGCTATCCAGAGGGACCACAACAGACTGGAGAAATGAGCTGACAGGAACCTTGTGAAGTTCAACAAGGAGAAATACAAAGTCCTGCATCTCAGGACGAATAACCTTAGGCACCGGTACATGCTGGGGAACAGCTGCCTGGAAAACAGCTTTTCCAAAAAGGAGCTTGGAGTCCAGGTGGACAACAAACTGATCATGAGCCAGCAATGTGCCCTCATGGCAAAAAAGGCCAACAGCATCCTGGGCTACATTAGGAGGACTGTTGCCAGCAAGTCGAGGGAGGTGATTCTTCATCTCTACTCAGCACGGGTGAGGCTGACTCTGGAGTGCTGTGTCTGGTTCTGGGCTCCCCAGTACAAGAAAGATATGTACATGCTGGAGCAAGTCCAGTGAAGGACCACCAAGATGATTAAGGCACTGGAGCATCTTTTATATAAGTGTATTGGGTCTGGCTGAGATGGAGTTAATTGTCCCCACAGCAGCCCTCATAGTGCTGTGCTTTGTATTGGTAGCTAGAAAGGTGTTGGTAACACACTAGTGTTTTGGCTACTGCATCAAGGCTGTTTCTCCAACATTCCCCCCTCACCAGTAGGCTGGGGGTGGGGAAGATCCTGGGAGGGGACATAGCCAAGACAGCTGACCCAAACTGACCAAAGGGATATTCCATACCATATGACGTCTGCTCAGCAACAAAAGCTAAGAGAAAGGAGGGGGGGGGGGGGGCATTTGTTATTACAACATTTGTCTTCTGGAGCAACTGCTGCATATACTGAAGCCCTACTTCCCAGGAAGTGGCTGGACATCGCCTGGTGATAGGAAGTAGAGAATAAATCTTTTGTTTTTCTTTGCTTCCATGTGTGGCCTTTGCTTTTGCTTTATTAAACTGCCCTTACCTTGACCCATGAGTTTTTTTTCCATCTTACTTTCTCCCCGCCCTGTCCTGCTGAGGAGGGGAGTGATAGAACGGTTTGGTGGGCACCTGGCATCCAGCCAAGGTCAATCCACCACAGTGAGGATAGGTTGAGAGAGCTGGGAGTGTTCAGTCTGAAGAAGAGAAGGCTCAGGGAAATCTTATCAGTGTGTATAAATACCTGATGGAAGGGAAAGACGACAAGTGAGTCAGACTCTTCTCACTAGTGCCCACCAACAGGACAAGAGACAATGGGCACATGAAATTCCATCTGAAAATAAGAAAACACTTTTTTACCGTGAGGGTGGTCAGACAAGTTGTCCAGAGATGTTGTGGAGTCTGCATCTGTGGAGATATTCAAAACCCAGCAGGACACAGTCCTGGACAACGTGCCCTAGCTAGTCCTGCTTGGGCATGTGGGTTGGACTAGATGATCTCACGAGGTCCCTTCCAAACTCAGCCTTTCTGAGATCCTGTGGTCTGAAGTCCCACACAGTTGCTATGTTCTTTACATTGCCCTTCAGTCTACCACTACAAGATATTTCCTTAGTAGTAGGGCATCTTTTGTTGCTTCAGAGGCAAATTTAGCTCTTCACTGCTTGCAAGTGTTCTGCAAGTGAGAAATCAAATAAACACTTGCAGAAGCACTTCAGAGCACAAAAGAACTTTGAAAATACAAAGTTTTTACCACAAGTAGAAGACAATGTGAAACCCTTTTGGGAAAAAAATAAAAGTTATAAACTTAAAAAAGTATATGATTTAAAAATTAAAATAAAGTAGTTAAAACTCCTTTCTGGCTAAAAACCAAAACCAAACAAACAAACAAACAAAAACCAAACCAAAAAACCCCCCGCAAACCCAAAAAGAAACCAAACAAAAAACCCAAAAAGTACAAAATTATCTTAGTCAGGCACAGCTATCTTTTTCTGCTTTTATTCATATTTTCAAACAACTGTGGTGTACACTTGAGATTCAAATTTGGCATACTCTCTACTCAGCAAACTCTGTAGCATCATCCCCAAAGAAACAATTCATTTATCTTATGCAAAGGGATTCCTACTAGCTATGTGGGATTCTTTAAAAATATAATTTCAATTCTCTAATGCTTCTTTGACCAGAGACGGTATTCAAAGAGGATTTTAATGGCACCTGGTTTGGATGGGAATGTTTCAATCTGAGCAGCACATGCCTGTTATTTTTATGACATTCAGTTTGTAGACACATTATCTTTGTGTCTAAAACAAAAATGAAAAATCTGTGCTAATACAATAAATATGCAGCTAGCTACTCTGTTACTGCTTGAGTCTTTTGGATATAAAGTCCTAACATTCTCCTTACCAATTTTTAGCACAGACCTGAACCTACTGTATAACGAATGCTAAATTGTAGAAATAGTCTGGCTAAACCAGACATCTAACCTGTAGGATATATGTCTACCATGGGACCTGGAATGCTTCTCAGCATGCTCTGGCTGCATCCTGACTCCAGAATTGCATGAGAAACAATCCACATCAGCTTTGCTCCATTTCTCTCCCCATCAGTAAATAGAGAGTTCACAGTTGCCAAAATTGCCATCTTACCCACAAAGCTGAAAATAGCGATCCTTTCATCCTCATTTCCAAAGGGAAAGAAAACCTTCCTGGAGAGGCATAATGGTATCATATATGGAACAACAATGTTAATACACCACCATTGACAGAGCAGACTTTGTCTGATGGTCACTTACAAGCAGTAGTAGAGAGCACAGGACATCCACCCTAATTTCCTGCAGAAGCAAACCTGGACTTGCATCTTTGCAGGGAGCGGGATGTCATCCTCTCTGCTGGATGACAAGGGATAAGGACTCCAAGGCTCACCACAGAGTGTACCTGTCCCAGCCACAATATATCTGAGACAGCCTAATTCCCTTTGCTTTTATCTTCAAAGTTTGTTTACTGAACTGAGCACAAAACAAGTTATTTAACAAAACAAGTCAGTCATTACAGCTTGATTTTCAAATGCTTAAAAAGATGCACTTTGCTTTGAAAAAATAAGGTTTCTGAATTAGTTTCAGAGCTACATACCTCACACCTTATTTTGCATCTTATCTGACAAAAATGCAGAAACACAAACCAGAAGTACTCTGTCTGTGCTAATTCCAGACTTCATGGATGAACTATTGTTAGAAGGCATGTTTTTCTGATATAGCTGACACTTAGTGAGCCTTCAACATACCTAATGTGGTGCAGTTAATCTGAAATGAATTAGCTCAAAATACAGTCATAAAATATATTTATTTGATTGTGAGGAGAACTCTGTTGGATCAAAGTCCAAGACACACTAGAACATCTTCAAAGTGAGATATAGATACTATGGATTCCTAATATGTCTCTTTGTGACAAATCTTTGTATTTGTCGTGGTTTAACCTCAGTCGGCAACTGAGCACCACACAGCCACTCGCTCACTCCCTCCCCACCCCCCCACCCGGTGGGATGGGGGAGAGAATTGGAAGAGCACAAGTGAGAAAAACTCGTGGGTTGAGATAAAAACAGTTTAATAATTGAAATAAAATAATAATAATAATAATAATAATAATAATAATAATAATAATAATAACAATAATAATAATAATAATGTAATAATAATAATAATAGTAATGATACACAAAGCAAGTGATGCACAGTGCAATTCCTCACCACCCGCCGACCGATGCCCAGACAGTCCCCAAGCAGCGGCCCCCCCGGCCAGCTTTCCCCAGTTTATGTACTGAGCATGACGTCACATGGTATGGAATGTCCCTTTGGCCAGTTTGGCTGTGCCCCCTCCCAGCTTCTTGTGCACCTGCCCGGCTAGCTCAGTTGGTAGAGCATGGGAAACAAAAAAGTCCTTGACTAGTGTAAGCATTACCTAGCAACAACTAAAATATGGGTGCGTTATCAACATTGTTCTCATCCCAAATCCAAAACACAGCACTGTACCAGGTACTGGGAAGGAAATTAACTCTATCCCTGCTGAAACCAGGACAGTATTTCGCTAAAAGATCTGGGCACTGACAGGAATAAAAGAAAGCCATCAGCCCCGGAGAAATAACACTTCTAGCTTATGAAGGCTTTCTAACCAAATATCAAGCAGCACTAGAGATGGATCAAAGCATGTTAATAAAATCTGCTGGCTTTGTGGCTGTGTTTTAGCATCCTGACACCTTATTCAGGTAACATTCACTATGCTATGAAGATAAACAGCTTATTTATTTCAGAGATCCCTTCTTTTATTTTTCTAATACAGTTATGAAACAATCACCATTTTGTATTACATTGAAAACTACAAGAAACGTGAGCATATGCTATGTATTACACCACATATACCCATGAAAATCTGTAAATATTTTCTGTTGATTTGAAATCCCCACTCATTTTTTCTGAAGACAGAAATAGCTTATATACATTCATAGAGGCCTCTGACTGTTATCAGGCAACCTGTTTACTTTTAATTTTAGTTATTACCATTAACACTTAGAGAACAACATGATGAGCCCACTGATGCAGGCACAGAGGTTCTCAGGGGGATACATGCATGGGAAGCAATAGCCATCATTCTTTGCAGACACCACTGTACGTCTTTTACAGCATTTGCGCAGACCGAGGTCTGCATGGAGGAGGAAGACAGCAGCTTCAGCACACCCTTGCCTTTGTTCCTTCCCCTAGAGTTGTGATATTTCTCCTGTTTCTGTCAGTCATCTCCTTTTCCAATGCTGCACATGCTGCAGGTGTGTACAATCCTTTGGCATACCTAAGCAAGGATTACTAAGGTGGTGTGGCAGAGGTCAGGCTCTTCAGATTACATCTCAAAAGGCATTTGGGTATAGTGCTGTAGCTTGGGTCCTCAGTAGAAATGTGTTTAACAGCAATTAGTTAAGTAGTTAAATTCTCTCTTATATACTAAAAGGGGAAACATTGTCAGAGATCCAAGAAGGCAATTCACAAAAGCTTTAGGAAACCTGAAGGAAGGTGCAGAAAGAGGGCCTAATATGGGGTGGTTATTTTTTTTTCCTCCTCTCTCTACTTTAGAGGCTTGCCTGAAATGCTGTGTTACCAGGACCCAAAGATCAAACCTACTTCTTTCCTTAGGAACCTGTGCCAGCAATTCCCAGAGATGAGCAGGCCAGCCTAGCAGCCCACCACCACTGAAAGAAGGGGTCCTGTTTCCCCACTGAGTCTCTCCCTCCCTGCTGCCAGCCACATGCTTCCCTGATTTGTCTCACACCCCTCCGGTCCTTGCCAAATCCCTTACTGAGCCTTCTCAACTCACTAACTCAGGGGAAATAAAAAAGAGGATAATTATGGATTAATTAGATGAATTGGGATGTGGGATGTCCAGCAGGCATTGGGGAGCGTCAGAATGATATACCTGGGAGCATGGAAAGGCAAGTGAGACTGTCCCTTTCTAACAACTGTGAGACTTCAGATGCTCTGGAAACCTCAGCCTAAGCTGCCTCTTCAAATCAGATAGAAGACAGCAAGAGGAAGGAGGGGGACCAGTTCCAGATTTCTAGATAATTTCTGCTGTTTATACAGCAAAAGGATCTGCAATCTCACATCACTTCCCTCAAGTAAATAAGTCAAGTGATTAAACAATAAATAAGTAGATTGTATTACTAACTAATATAATAATTATTATTTATTAATAATTATAGTCAGACTCCCTCCTAAAATAGAATGCATATAACATTTACATGAGTTAGTATGAGGTGCTTAGACCAAACTCGTAGTCTTTGGGGCCTGAAAACCAAATTAAATGCTTATGAGACTTTTTTGGTTTGTTTTGGTTGGTTTGTTTTTTCCCCCCTTCCTAGTTTACCCATTTGCCCTGCCTTGTGCACACAGTTTGCCACAGGCAAAGTGCTAACAACGTCTATACATTGAAAAATATGCTTAATATAGCTCCAGTGTAAGTAAGAAACTGTAAGCACAGATAAATCCTAATGGGATGTAGTACATTTCTGTCTTTATTCCCAAGTCAGGTACAGGTCATTGGTGTAGTGCCCAGCGACAGGGGAACGGTATGGCTAATGATGTTATATCACCATTTCAGAACAGGATCTCTTGCATCCAGTATTTCACCAAGGTGTCATCACATCTAGAGAAAGCCAGGAATGTTCGTGGCCTTTGTGATTTATAGTGCTTTAAGTTAGCTTATACTTTGAGCAATGTTCAATGCATTTCCAACTCTCCCTCACTGAGGAAAAATGTTTTATTTTGCTGAAAAATTAATGCAACAAATTGTTAAAAGTATTTCTTAGATAGTGGCAGTGAACCTTTTATTTCATTTGATCATGTAGAAGTGTAGAAGAGATTTGCCTTTTTATGTTTTGCTTATACTACCCTTCAAGTGAAAAGGTTTTGAAAACGTCAGCTTTGATGCAACATTTCTGGCAGATGAATGGTGTTTTTGGGCAACTACTAACCAATTACTCTAAGTTCCTTTGATTTCCTGGTGCCCCAGGGGTGGTCATATAGTATCATATAGAAAAAAAATCATAAAACATAGTACTTGATCAGAATTGTAAAAATGTGGAGCTTTCAGATCTCTCATATTAGTGTTTTACTATGCCTTTTTTTCTTCCCTATTACTGATCTGTCTTATTTTATTAGCATAAATTAAATAAAATTTTGAATGAACATATTTGCAGTAGTTCTCCAGAGCAAACAAAATGAAATCTGCCAATTCATTTTGTAAATAGGCCTTAGTTACATTTTGCACTTACTGCATATTCATACTCCTTTAAGAGGCTTTGCAGATGGCAAACTACATACAGAATGTTGAGAAAACTCTAGAATTATCATCTGAAAATGTTTCCATAGTCACGCATTCTCACTGATACCTTTGCATATTCATAAGCTTTTGGGAATTTGCACTGAGCACTTAATGCATCTCATCCACCTCTCCTCCCTCCAGCCCCAACCTGCACAGAGACTGGATTGTCATTCATTTCCATTATTAGAAGTACTCTTGTGCCTGAAGAATATGCTCTATCTTCAGCAATCATACGTTGCCACACTAAGTACCTTGCACAAATATTTATGTGGAGAACACAAAATGTCCATAAGTATTGTCTTCTTTTCTAAAGATGAAAATTTCACAATTTTAGTAAACTTGAATGTGTACATAATTGACATTGAATGTTTAAGTAGGGTAAATGACTGTGTTGAAGACACACAAAACCCCCCGTAATTGTGATTAGTAATATTTTATTAAAAATCAATTATTTGAAAAGAAAGCAATAGTCTGGGAAGTAGTAGAAATACCTGGATGCTCAGGATCCTATTGTGCCCTGATAAAGAGTATGTCCCTGGCATTTCCATAGATGTCAGTGTCCTAGCTCTCACTACTGCCTGTGAGACACCCATGTCATGTAATGTCATTGTTATTTCTGGACACTGAACCTCATCACCTTACTGAAATTTGCTCGGTGTGCAAACAATGATACACTTACAAAAGAGAGTCAGAGAACTACGTTATGCATTTTCAATCAATTTTTACCTTCTTATATTGGGAGGGAGGGGAAATGTATCTGCATGACAAAAATTTTATCACTGGATTACAATGAAATTTAGAAGTCTATGCTTGTCACTGGGTTACAATGAAATTTAGAAGTCTATGCTTGATGAACTCCTCTTCTTTTGAGATTTTTCTTTTAAACACCAGACACAATTTTAGAGCATGGAGAGGGGGAAAAGAAAGTAGCTTATTCTATGAAAAATTTGGCAAATTACAAGTTCACCAACTTTATAATTTTTTTTCCTGACGATGTACAATTAATCTTGATGTTTCTGTGGATGTTTGTGTCCACTTTAACCTCATGCTTTCTCAGTTTGCATCCATCACTGTGGGATTCAGATCACAGACCTTGCTTGTAAATGAGGCCTGGAACTGTCAAGCTCTTTGATGTATGTGAGATTTTATGTAAGTGTCCATTTGCAAGCGGACTGCTCAAATGTGTTAGTTACCTTTCCATGTAAACAATTGCTGGACGAGGGCCCAAAGGCGGTTTTGCGCACCAGCATTTTATTAACTTACCTTATTCTTCACCATCTTGGTGGATTACAGACGATGCTTGTGGGCTCCTTGAGCAAGTGTTTATTAAGGAAATCATCAGCGCAGCTGAGAATGGATCTGCAACGGTGACAAACACATTAGCTTATTCAGCATCTTTAGCCTGTTAATTGAGATATACTTATGCATCTGAAATGCAAGGTTTAAAACTGCCAGTCATGTTCATTTATTATAGATCACCAAAAGCCAGCTGCCTAAGGACTTTTTAACAATATTTTTTTCAATATCGTATTGATTTTGCAATAATCATACAGTTGATGGAACCAACATAGGAATATTGGAAGATGTATGTCTAACAAATCATGCAATATATTTGCCAAAAGGTAACACATCACCAGTCAGCTTTTAGAAAACCTGCAGTGGTATACAATTTCCTGCGCATAAAAGTTTATCCTGTTTAGGACTAATAAGCAACAGTGCAATACGAATTAATCTGCACTTCTATCATTTCATCTGGTGACCACTCTATACAAATAACAGGGGTTAAACATTGGCTTTTCAGATATTTTCCAGGTGCTCAGAATAAAAAAAATGGAAGCTCATGGAGGCTGAAATAGGCAACCTATTCACACCATCTAACTTCAGTCATCTAACTACCTGAATTGGGAGCCTAGACTATCTAATGATGTCTCCAGAGAGCAATGCGAAATACCAAGGCTCTGTTCTCATTTCCAGCCTCAGGTACTCCGGAGTGCTCGAGGGGGCTCTGACTGCAGAAGGTGCCCCAGCTCCTTGCTCAGGCATCTCAGTTAGATGGAACTACTGTGCCAACATCATCAGTTGTGATGCAGTAATTTGCTTGTTACTGCTTAGGTGTGTTTTGTGTTGGTATATGAACTGGTGGAGAAGAAAAGTAGAACTACAGCTCTGTTTACTTGGAATAATTTGTGTCTTCTGCAGCACTCCCCTGCAGCAGTCTGCACCTCTATATATGTGGCTCTGCAGGCTCCTGTTTTGTCCCTCCACTTGTTTTAATTCAGTGGCATGCAGGCAGACGCTGTTTTTCAAAATAACCAGTGTTTTTATTTTTCTTTTCTCTTTCTTTTTCTTGGGGATTTCTCTTTGTCCATTCTGTTCACTTCTTCACTTCCAATACTGCTAATTGGCACTTATGCTGTGCTGTGCCATTCCTCCTTAAAACAGCAGCACATAACAAATCCAAAATTACTTCTTCATTTCATTTGACCATAGTCATAAAAAATTTCTCCTTTTTCCCCCGAGTACATATACTGATATCTATCTGATGCATTAATTTTTTTATCAGACCCTCCCCTCCAAACATGTTAGTATTACATTTTGTAAATTCATTCAGAACATTCTTAATTATTGCTGGGAAGAGGTAAGAATTCAAATAAAAGTGAGATCGTCAACTACAGCTGCAGAAAATAGTCAGCAGCTAGTCACAAACCTTTCAGCTACATTTCTTTAAACTCATTCTCCAAGATAAATACATTTTGATATAATCAAGGAAAGAGTACTAATAATACACTAACTTGGAAGTGAAGTTTGGTAACAAAAGGGGAAGCCAAGTGGGACACAGCTGAAGGACCCTAGGCAAAGTGAAATTGCATTGGTCCTTGCTAATACGGCAACATTAGAGATCCTTAGGGATGGATAAGACCTATTTTGTTGTAACTACAGGCTGTGATAAGTTCTATATTAATATAATAACGCATATCTCTAAGAAGAGCATCTCCCACACTGTTCTAAATAATTTATATTCTCAGGCCTCCTTACTCCTGTTTTTTGTAGGTGTGTGTTTATAATAGTTTTTGGAACAAGAATTCTTTGAAAAATCTGTTTCCATCTCTCCTTTTCAAGTTCTTTTGAAAACATGAACAGAACTATTCCTCATTTTAATACAGATAATTAGATAATTGCATTTTTTTATAACACAGAGTCTTTTTCTTCAAATTAGGCTCTGTGGAAAACGGACAGTTCTAAGATAACCTTCAGGTGGTCATTGGAGCTGCTGCTTTAACAATGATAAATTATCTGTTGCACTTAGACCAGTGATATTTGTTCTACATTTTGTATTTTTGACTAACTATGAAGAGTTCTGTGCCTAAGCAGGGTAACTGTCGTGGTTTAACTCCAGCCGGCAACTAAGAACCACACAGTCTCTTGCTCACTGCCCCCCCAGTGGGATGGCGGAGAGAATGGGAAGGGCAAAAGTGAGAAAACTCGTGGGTTGAGATAAAGACAGTTTAATAGGTAAAGCAAAAGCCGCACACACAAGCAAAGCAAAACAAGGAATTCATTCACCACTTCCCATCGGCAGGCAGGTGTTCAGCCGTCTCCAGGAAAGCAGGGCTCCATCACACGGAATGGTTACTTGGGAAGACAAGTATGGATGATGGAACACCATCACCAAAGTCCCCCCTTCCTTCTTCTTCCCCCAGATTTATACGCAAAGCATGACGTTATATGGTGTGGAATATCCCTTTTGTCAGTTGGGGTCAGCTGTCCCAGCTGTATCCCCTCCTAACTTCTTGTGCACCCCCAGCCTACTCGCTGTTGGAGTGGTGTCAGAAGCCTTGACTATGTGTAAGCACTGCTCAGCAATAACTAAAACATCCCTGTATTATCAACACTGTTTTCAGCACAAATCCAAAATATAGCCCCATACTAGCTACTAGGAAGAAAATTAACTCTATCCCAGCCCAAACCAACACAGTAACACAATACCTTGCAGTAGAATAGGTGACACTGAATTTTGCCACCCTGTTGAGAAGGACAAACCTCAGACATAGAAAGGATGGCAAAGGAAGTTGGAAGCAGAACAGGAAGAGTTAGTGATATTTTGGAAAGTGAAGGTAAAAGAAATGGGCTGAGATTTAAATGGGGTTCTGGATTGAATCTATGGAAGGGGTGGGTGATATCTGGACAGGACTCTCTCTCACTAGCTACAAATGGACCTCGGTGTGTAAGTTCATTCCTATCCTGAAATCACTCTTTGCCTCATGTGCAGTAAAAAAAAAAAAAAAAAAAAAAGGACAGAAGTACTGGCCCACTCCACTCAAATTCCCAGTATCCTCTAGGTGTCTACCTGCACAACTTGGGCTAAAACTGCTTGAGTGAAGATGGGGAGAAGTGGACCTAGTTGCTAACTTATGACATGTTCTGCCATATAGAAGGGGAATTGGGTTCATACTTTTTAAAAAAGGGGGAAAGTAAACCCCAAAAAACCTGGAAAGAGATATTTTCTGCTGCTGTCTCCAAAGAAATATTATTTTCAGAGTAAGTGACGGTTCTTCCTGGAGACTCTCTGCTCTGTGTCCTTCCTCGTGGCAGTAGCCAGATGAACCATGTTGTTATTGTCCTATTGTCCAGGTGGGAGAAATAGATATCAGATCCATATAACATATGCTCCTTAGCTACATCCTTCAGCAGAGATATAGTCAACGCCCAACCCCAGCTATAGTACTTGACAGTTTTGCCAATACTAGCCAGTCCTAATTCTCTGGTATCACACCTGAATTGGAGTGATTGTGTCCTACAGCCGTACAAATGCCAGAGTGGAAAAAGGAATACTTCTAGCAAACTTGTAGGAAGTGATAACTTAAAATGCAGTATTACAGTCACAGGGTTTCAGGAAAGGAGAAAAAATTTAAGACTAATAATGCCAGAGAAAGGGTTGTGCATGAATGGCATAGAAACAAAGCAAGTATTTCAAAGAAATGTGATGAACAGATCATACTACCACCTTTAAATGCATGTTTTTGTATTAATAGTAGCCTAGTAAAATGTTTTAATGGGCAAGTTTAGCTGATTTGGGAGGAGTGCCAAGATAAAACACTAGTTATTAAAAAACTAAATTTGAGACCCTGATGCCTTATTGAGGCACTGTTTTCTGTTTTTTTTTTTTTTTAATAGAAGACACTTTTTCCCAGCACTAGCCTATATAGACAGCTTCAGGCATTATACTCAACTGAAAAGAAAAAGTTGCTGCCTACCCGTAACTTCTATCAGTTTACAACTTTAGCTAATCTTAATAACATTTGTGTTCCTACCAATATAGAAACATCAAAGGTCTGAAATGCTTTCAAATAGAAGAAGTACATGAATCATACATTTTTAACGAGCTAAATTATAGGTATGAAGCAGCTTTCTATCTCTACTGAAATCCATTATTGTGCCTTCCATTTGCAGTATGTGTTTATCACAGATAATCATAGTGGACAAAAGCAGAATTTGTCAGAACAAACCCTGTAGATTCAACCCACTCTGTTCTTTATAATGAAAATAATTTCTTTATTTTGGCAACCTATGGGCTTTTGACATCATTGTCAGTACATGGAATATGCATTTGAGTTTCTGTGGGAGGCTGGGCAAAGGTAGAGAGATGGAAAGTGGTTTTATCACAGAGCAAGTTCAGATATACACCTTGATGAAGTTTCAGCTTATTAAGAATGTTCATAATGAGAAGAATTTTATGGTTTTTGTTTACAGAAATACATCAGTATCTGTTGGAACAGATTTTTTTGGCAAAAGTAAATAAAATTACACCTCCTTATTTCATTTCTTTCCTTCTGTCCTTTCTTGGACTTCCACTTTATCTGACTGTAGGAAAAATTAAATACTGAGGATTTTTTTTTCTTTTTGTGCCTGTGATCTACTACCTCCTCAAACAATGCCTTTTAAATGTCTACTTGATTGCATATGTAAATCTTGTCCTCTGATGGAGTTCAAAAGCCTTAAGTTGTGGCAATAACAGTAGCTGGAAGTTTGTCTTCATGTTTCATGACCCAAAATTCACATTGTAGTGGGATTTAATGAGAATGTGATTCACAGGAAGATGCCAAAGACCTGTTAGAGAGTAACTGGACTGATAAACTGGTGGTATGGTTACAGAAACACTTTAGTGTGTGTTTGAAGTCAGTCATCTGATCATCCCCAGATGCCGTGCTTTGCTTGGCTCCCCTGATCATTTCCTTTCAGATGAAACTCAATGAGAATGTGTTCCCCAGGGATGCACTCAATGTTCTCCAACTAGTAATGGTCATTTGGTCAACAGGGTCCAGCTGCAGCGGGTGTGAAACAAATGTGCAGGGAATGGATGTAAGCTCCTCCACAATGACTGTTTCATTTGGTAGATCCGTCCTTCTCCGGGTTGTGCTATATGTCAATGCAGCCTTAGCCTCTCTATTTTACAATGAGTGGCCACAAGACTGAATCCTTACTGGATTTACTTCACCATACCACAATCCCCCAATCTTTATGGGTTTTTTGTAACACGTCTGCCCTCTGAACATGAGAGTACTGTAAACAAGAAGTATGTGTTTGAATTGTGCTACTATGAATATTCAAGGCACATAGCTCTAAGGAAATGAGTTCTCTTCTTGTTTGCTCAAAAATCTGAAAATCTTTCTCTCTGAAGGAAATCTCCTCATACATACACAGGCAATCTACAGACAAACCAGTTTTCACTAAATATTGCTCTGACCCCAAAGCATTCTGCTTAAAATTTTGTGTGGACAATCATTTTTATACAGGAAAAGTAAAGGGTGAAACTACTACCAGTCTCTGACTGTTTCATACTGGGAAACTTGACTTTATGATATTCAGGTTATGCTCCCCCAAAATATAGTATAAAACAATGTAAGAACTATTAAATTATTTTACTTAACATTATATTAAAAATAAACGCTCTTTAGGTCCACAGAAAATAGTCATTTCTCACACCATTTTTTTTTTATTGGCTAGCTCTTGGTTTGTTTATTTTTAATTATCTGTGCTATGACCTGAGATCATTAATTATTTCTCTACAAAACAAGGTAGACCTCAGTCATTTTTCTCCTGACTTAATAAATATCCAGAAGAATGTGAACTAATACTTAAAAATCTCCATATGAACATCAGCCAAAGCTACTCTCTATGGGTAATGAGAGTTGGGAGGAGTTGTTTCACGCACGTGTGGCTCTTTGAAGGTCTTCTTTAAAGCGTTTTATAGTGGGCTTTTTTATCTCCCATTCAAAAATATAGGAACAAAACCACTTAAATAATGACTCCTTAGGTATTCAACTAACCAGATAAGTTGGGAAAGGAAGTTTCTGATTGAGATTATCTTGTTCACTGAACAAATCAAAATCGATCTTTTTTTTTCCCTGTATAGAAATATTTTGTTCAGCTTTATGTGAAATATTTCAATCCATATACACAGAAAACAAAAAAGACTCCTAAAACTATAATAAGTAATTAGCTATTTTAATGTAAAAGCCCAATGCATTCACCCAGCAAATCAGAAGGTCAGTTAGAGCTTCCTCCTTTGCTCTAAAGGATATTCAGCTTTTCCTGGAAGAACAGTCCAACGTACTCTATCAACTATGCTGGAATAACTTGCTCTGGGTACCTTATAGTGATGTTCTCTGTCTTCATATGAATTATTTAAATATATTCTGAAACAGGAACCAGAAACCAGGCAAATGGCTTTGTCAAAGACTACAGGGTCACATACATTTTTCTTTTGGCTCAATGAATATTTAAATATTTTATAAACAGTTGAAAAGCTCCACATACAAAGACTGCAGTTACAAAGTGGAACATCCATGTTCTAATAATAAAATAATTTATACCAAGTGGAGCAATACTAACAAGAGATTGAGATCCTTTTCCCTCAGAACAAATTATTATCTTGCAAACAGATCCTTTCTTACATGTTAGAAATACAGACTCAAATACCTCAAATGGAGGACAGGCAAAGGGTCTAGCCATAGTAACAGAAAGCAGCTGCTACTGTTTCCTCATGAACCAGAATCTATACATTGATTTCAAACCAATATACTTCGGTGAACTTCATCTTAAGTCACAAGTAGCTCTGAACAACTTAAAGGTTAACATTCAGTAAACAGACAACAGGAAACTAACAAGAGAATGGAAATTATGTTATTCAGTTCAATGGAAGCAAAAATAAACCATAAACTTTTATTACAATAATAAAATTTTTAAAATGTACTTTCAGAACTTTATTTTGCTTTAACTATTATTATTCATCTTTAAATACTTTTCTTTAAAATCTAACATATTTTGAAGCACTAAATTCAGGTACTAAGAGCACAGAAATACCCAGGTACCCATCTTATTAGAAATAACCTTTCATATAAGATGCTCTTAGATCATTGACTATGCAGTAAACCATAATCTTATTTCCATAATGTCTTGGACTCTTTCATATATATGGACATCAATTTTCTTTATTCTAGTGAAAACTTTCTTGTCATATTGAATTACAACAGAGTTTTAGTGGGGGAGATTTCTCAGTTTAAGATATCTTTCTGATAAAACAACAGGCTTACTGACAAGGGCTTATTAGTGGTTAGCTCTTCTAGGAATGTGTTTTCTAAATAAGAACATCTGATTTGCAGTCACTCTCTACTTGTAGGGTGAACTGCTGTAGTTTAATTTCTAAATGGCAAATTCTCCCAAGAATTCTCATATGCTTCTGAGCAAGTGTTGATGAACTGATTTTCCTAATCCCTGAGGGAAGGCCACAGTAATTCCTCCTTTCCCACTGTTATGGAGGATTGCCCAGTCCAAAACAGCATTACCAGTGTCCTCAGTGTATTTTAACACTGCTAGAAATATAAGCTACACAGATTAAGATCCACTCTTCTCTACAAAAATGTCAATAATGCCTACCTATGACCTGATGAAAATATCCTTACTACCTATCATTATGTAAGTTTGTAATCTTCCCTGCAGTTAAAATATGCATGGACCAGGACTGCAAATTAAATATAGCAATACTTGGAAACACATTTTAAAAGCCAATGTTAAGCAAAAGTTGTTGCTAAAGTCCGGCTTAAATGTAAAGAAACAAACTGATATTGCCTTGTGGGTATTTAATTTGAAAATTTTCACACACGCAACAAGAAATTTGCGTGCAGAAGTCTTTCAACAGACTGCAGGGTGCTGATAATTTTTCCCAAAAGAATCATTTGGGTTTACCTCCAAGAGTAAGGGAAAGCTTCTTGGAAGAATACCCTGCTTGTATCTTCAAAATGCCAGTCAAACTTCTATCTATATTTCTTCCTGTGTAGCTGGTCTCTTTGCCTGTGTCTTGTTAAGAAAGTGTGACACAGAGCATGGATAAGAGCGATGTAAGGAGGACTGACTTCAAACTTTACAGAAGTGACATCAGTAGTCTGGAAAAAGCCAACACAAACCATATCAAGTACTGTGAGTGTCCCCCTGATTGATAGGGTATGCACTTCTGCTGGAGGTGACATTTCCCAGCTTTGGAACCTTCATGCTCCTATACAATCCGTTTTGGCCCTCTGTAGGTAACAGGGCAGGAAGGTGCTCTCCTGATAAAGATTCACTTTTTAAAAAATACGAAATACTCTAAATCTGCTGATACCCAGTGTGCTTTGTTAGTTTTTTAGCTTGTATAATTTATACTAAAACAATGGCTGAGATTTTTTAATTTATCTCAAATTTAAGATTCTTCACTTACCAATGAGTTTTCAGCTGGGTTTTTTATTAGCAACAGATTTACTAATTTAGCCTCATAGATATGATCCAGTCAGAGTGTTTTGTTTTCTTTAAATTGCTGAGCGTTAAAAGGAGAGAAGAGCTGGAGCTGTGTAGTTTACTGATATAATGTCATAACAGTTCCTATATTGCAAGATTTATGATGTTACAGAAAATTGTTTCTCCTTTACGAAGAACCATCCTCCTCAGAAAAAAAAAAATACTGCAACTAAAATGACAGACACCTGTGTTTTTTTCAGAATAAATAAAAGTCTTATGCCTACTATGTGTGGCATATAACACTGGATCAGGAAAAAAAAATCAGATTATCTCAGCACAATCAGTGTTTATCTGTCAGCCATTGATTTACAAAAAACATGTAACATAAAGCAATATTACAGTTGTACCTTCAAAGACCACATGACTGTGATTCTGTGCTAGATATACACAGATCTTGTATTACAGATCTTTCTGTATCACTTAACAGAAACTCTTTGTATGTATAGCTTACTCATGCTTCTTAGAGTGGTGTATTGACTTTGGCCCCAGGCTCAGGTCCTAGGCGCTGTCAGGTGCTGTCCAGTTGTGCACAGAATACTTTTTGTAAGCTTTGAAACCCCTGAAACTATGAGTTAATGAAAGTATCGACAGAATCTTAACTAGAGCATCCTAAACATGCTGCTGTAACAATAATATTGTTTTCTTCCAGAGGGAGAAATCAAGAATTGGACACCATTAGAATGGCATTTATTTATTTACTAATGGGAGAGATGTTATAATTAACAATGAGAAAATGACTTCAACTGCCAGTAAATGTGCAAAGAATTCATGAAAATGACACACAAAGGATTTGTTCTCTTGGATTGAAAGTTGAGAGGCAGGGGGGAAGAATAAGTCAAATGGAATGACATGAAATAGCCCGAGCCTGCCTGTCTCTGTGTTGTCATGGCATTCTCAAGCATTTAATGCTAATTCTTTTTTTTTTCCTACATTCTGATTTTAGCCACTCATACTTTACAGCTGCATTTGTCTAACTTTTTCTTATTATTTTCAATTTTTAATGTGACGTTTCCTTTTGTGAAGGGTGTCACATACCTATCATCTGAAGACTGTCTAAATTGTAAAGCTTAGACAATGGTTGATACTACCCTGCTGGCCTGGAAGAGTTAGATGTGTCAAAGGAATAGTTTCGTTTCCATACTCAGGTACCCTTTAGTCTTTCTGAAATGGTTGCCAAGAGTCCAAATAGTGATGGAGAATTTTATGACATTTGTATACCTGGAATTTTACACCCATAACTTTTTCTGTTTATTACTTAACAAGAATAAATAATAAGAATAACCCTCCAACAAGCTATTTGACTATCAACTCTCTTTAACTTTCAGTTGTAATTAATAGAGGTCTGTTTAACAAAGTGTAGTCCTGTTTTCATGAATAATTGCTACTTATTATTCCTTTCATTCTTTTTCATCCTCTCTTATTTTTAACCATGCAAGGAAAAATGACCAACCCCCCACCTATTGTCATTCCTTGTGTTGAACATTTTTCAAGTATATTATCCAATTGCAATTCTATGAATTTTGACCCTGCACAGTACTAAGTCTTTTGGACTATGCAATACTGTACATTTTTAAGGCATCTTTCATTCTAACTGAATGCATAATCGGAATGAGTAGTGTTCTTATTGTAGCTTTTTAACCAAACCCATCCTGTGAATTCTGTCTGCAAACAAGAACAGCAAATTCCTGTTCTAACACACCCATTTTAAATTACAATAATGAAAAAATGACAAAGAAAATGAAGTCCTCATGAGAGACTGCAGTATGAGCTTTTTGCTTCTATCACACTGCACCAATTCTAAAAACAAAACAACAGCAGATTTTATAGACACGATCTTAGATGATTGCATGCATAGTTCACAGAGAAATCAACCTGAAATTTCATAAATCCAAACAACACTTTAACAACGTAGAAAAAACGAGTGAAATGTATTCAGTCCACCACTGAATTGCTGGGCAGGAGGACATAATAAAATTGAAGGACGCTTAGTGGATTTGTAATAAAATATTGCATTTTTAATTAGGTGCAGTTTAAGTAGGGAGAGTATGTTATAAAGACCAAATTTTTTAATGAGCTATAGGCAGTTAGGAACTTGCCTTCTAAGTCAATGAAGAGATGATCTCCAACATGTATAAAGACACTGGTTTAGTGTGGGTATAGAAGGAAAATATTATGTACATAACATTATCAAAAAAGCTTTTTTTCAGTCTCCCAGCAAACTAAGCAATGAGTGACCCATCCAGGTCCCTCTGCACCATCAAAAACTTTTAGTCTACTACTGCTGTTCCAACATACAGTGTAGAAATTCTTGTGCTTTAGGGCATAAGGCAGTCATTAAGCCTGCAAACACAGTTGGTTTCAACAGTTTTGACAGAACTAGTTTTAACTGAAATATGAAATCTTGCCAAAATCAACATGTTTAAAGAATCAGGTCAATTAATTGGAATTTTCTTTCAAAAGAAAACCGGAAAGGTGTCCAACAATAATGATACAAGGCACAGTTTTACATTCAGAATATTATATTTTTCCTGCATCCATCTTTTTGTGAACTTTGTGCATCCAAATTCCCTTTTCCTCATCAATTCAAGCTCTCACCGTTTTATTCAGGTTTTTTAGGGGGGCATAAGCATATCACAAACAACAAATTATTTTATGTATGTCTACACTGGAAATTCTCTGCAATCTCTTACAAATCATTTGGAACTGGCCTGAAGTGGAAACAGGTTTGCCTCAGAAATATCCTGACAAGGATTAGTCCCCTGTTTTGTGTTAGAAAAAGGGACTAGTGACAGTACTTCTCTACTTCCCTTTTTCCTATTGTTTTCAGTGGGACAAACTAGCAGATTTTTCCATCTGCTTCCAATTCTACTCCAGTTATGACTGAAGTTGGATTGTTTTTATCTTTGGTTAATGTTCATAACAATTTATTAGCTGGTCAGTGTTAGAAAATGCAATTTTAAAGGCTAGAAAAGATTAAATAACAATGGACAGACCATCCTTCAGGAAATGGTTTGGCCCTCTTTTTCAGCCCTCACGTGCTCTCATTCCCCGCACAGTGCCCCAGCTTCTTTCCAGCTGTCTTGATCTGGAAAATGGGATTGAAGACCTGCAAAGAAGTTGTAGCCCTGTGGTGTCCTGGAGTGCTAGTGGCACAAACTCTTCATCAGACAGGTGACGAGGGGAAGGAGGAGAAAAGAGGAAGCACTGTACCACTGTATGTTTTCCTCATTTTTTTTGCAGTTATGATTCAACAAACACACCCAAGCAATGGTTCAGGTACAGTTCTGTTTTTTCACCCAAAGCTCAAGATTTAATCTGGATTCAGCATGAATTAATTCCTGATTCCATCTATTTTTCAACCAGTATTTTATATGTCTTCTTTTTAAGCTAATCAGTTCTCATCCTTCCTTCTTCTTCGAAAAAAACTCATTTTTTATCTCCCAGGTAGGTTCTGCTACAGCTTTTCTCTTTGATCGCTTGTGGACAAGAGATGGAAAGCCAAGTTAGCACTCTAAAAGATCTCCAAAACTGGACAGTGGTTTCATTAGTGCTGGAATATAATCTGTTTTTAAACTTCAGTCAATGTTATAGGCATTAGTGTGACTTCTGAATTAACTGAATAAAAGTAACAAAAAACTGTAATAAAGGTAATAAAACCTTAGTTCAAGTTTAGAGATCTTGTCTTGTCAAGTAACCCATCCTAATCCACATGGCTTCTTTTTCTGCAAATAGGTGGTGGTGGTCAAGCTTCCTTTTGTTTATTGTCAACATCACCTGAAAAATAGTAACCAAACTGTGTTTATTATTTATTGTGAATCACAGCCAAACTGTGTCTTGTTTACTAAAGCAATCAGTTTTACAAAACAGGAAAAAATGTTTTTGTTTGTTCACCTCTTACAGTCAGTCTATTGAAATGATCTTGCAAAAGGGCATATGAAAAGGCAGAGTTTTAATACGTAAAGAGGTTAAAGAACTCTTATTATCTATGAGGGTTTTATTCGCTTTGTTTGAAAAATAAACCCCAAGAGTTTTTGACTGTAAAGCAAGAGCTCAGCAAAAGTGGACTCATGAAGTTCTCGAGAGAACACGAATCTCTTGAGCCACAAGGTGTTGTGTTTGTTATGTAGAGCAGTACTCCTTTTCCCTTGCTCTCATGAAATATCAGGCTTTGCAACTCTCACCCAATCCGATGCTAATAAAAATAACAATATCAATATTGTTATTTTCCAAGTCTTCCAAAATCTGTACTTACTAAAAAATCTCTAGTTACCTGCAGTTGTGGTGTGTTTCCATAGAGGATTTTTTATGCTTTTTCCCTAAGAAATTTGTGATCCTGAACATTGTGTCCAAGGCCTGAACAGATTTAGGGGAATGAAGAGTTTTGTCAACAGTCTTAATCCCAAACAAAATGTCCATGAATAAAATACTGGATACTATGCCAGGAGCCTTCCAGCCATGCTTTCACGTGACACCAGCCCTTCTCACTGGAAAACAGCAGTGTTTTGTGAGACCTGTCCAGGAGCAAGAGCTGTTTCAGAAGGATCAAAGTAAGGGTGACATGTACACTGGTCTTCCACTTAAGGGAATTATTCCTGACAACACTACCAATTAATGGTATTCATATGTTAAATACAGTAGCTCAAGAGGTAAGTTTCCATTTTCTAGTAAAGTCAGGGATATGCTTAATGAGTTCATTAGCTGAAGATTTACGTAGCTTACCATGAGTGAGAGGAAAAAACACTAAAGCCTTCACTAAGCCTATTTCTTTATCTGCAGTAAGTTGTATGCTGTGACCATTTAATTTGATTATTCCTATCTGTACTGAGCCATTAATTAACGCTATTATAAGCTGACTTCATGCTGATTTCATTAAAAGTCTACTACTTATCCATCAGCATTTTCTCTGGCCCTTCGTGATTTGAAAAGCATTGGTTGGGATTCCTAGGTGAGTGCGCAGCTCCAAAGTTACTTAGGGACACTTAGCTGAGATTTTACAACCTCAATTCTAATGCTGCCTGACCTTTCAGATCATATTACTTCTTAACATGGTGCATTCATAGTATCACAAGACATAGTTTGGGGAAAGTGATACATAAGCGACTAGAGGAGCTGTAAGGCAATAAAAGGGAATTTCTAAAAATTCACACTGTCCCCACATCCTTACAAAGTCCATTTTCAAAACCAACATATGTTATGTCTACATGATGGACTCAGTCTGGCTATCTTCCACGTGCCACCTAATTCTGTCTCAAGATTAACTTTAGACACAGACTATTCCTTCCTCCATTCGTCAGGAGGATGAATTCATCCATCTTTCATCACCTTTTCTTTTCAAGAAAGGGTAAGGCACACTTGTGGCCTAGATGGGAGGTGTGATGTGATCTGGTCAGGTCATCAGCCTGAAATGTTAGGGATTAGGATTTTGGGAAGCACTGAAAAACATCTCACTCCATAGTTCAGCTGTAACCTCAGGTTCTAAGTACCTAAATCTGTTTTACATTTTCTGTAAGATTAGTCTTTTAAATACTAGTAGAGCTGCACAATGTAGAGAAGCAAGCAGAGATTCTAGTTTGGGTTCTGAAAGAAATATAATTTATGTTAGCATTGAAATGCCTTGGAGTAATTAGCAGGGACTATCAATAGTAATAGTAGCTTGGGTAAGGTGACATGCTGTTGCAGGTATACTGCCTCTGATCTCTGCCCTTTTGTGGAGACTGGTGCAGTTGTAGTGCAGGCTCTGGAAACTGTAACTATAGGATATTTGAGACTGTTATCCTCTATTCTACTTTGATAGCCAGTACACACCAATACTTCATCTGTTTATTCTTTCTGCCCTACACCTCTTTTCATGGCAGTGTTATTCATGTGTTGCTAGGACCCTCTCATGTTGGTAAAAGGAGGGAGAAAATTCACAGCTGTCTCTTATTTATGCCAAGACCTTTAAGGCAGAATCTAAGTAGCTAGACAGAGATATATTTACTAAATTGGGACCAAGAGGATATGTTCAAAGTGTCCTGAAATAGAAGCTTTGACCCCTTGGAAAGGCAAGCAGCTTTTCAAATGCAAACGTCCTCAGTTAGCAGGAAGTTTAAAGGAAGCAAGAGAAGGCAGAAAGGTCTGAACATTGTTCGGGGGTATTATGTCTGCACATGGAATGGAAGAGCACCATTCAGGCACAGAGAGTGAGACAAATCATCTGGCTCAGAAAGAAAAGTAGAGCATATTTGCACCTGATACAGAAAACTCAACACCACGGTAAAGTTCACAGGTTAAATTTAGGATGCCTTCTTGAAAAAATCAAAGGTTTCTTAACTCCTTAATCATTAAAACTCTTCCCTTTTTGGCGCAGCCTTGGACTAACAGCCTTGTGAATACTTTGTTCTCTGTTCCACTGAAAGGTTTTATATGGAAATAGAGCTAGTTTACTGCCAAATTTGATTCAAGCATCTATATCTGAAGAATACAGTCCCACAGATATAGCAGAGAGAAGGGTATGAACAAACGTGGAAGGTGATTAGAAAGAAAAGACCACTAACTTTTAATATGTCTGTAGACAATAGATACATGTCATACAGAGCAGTAATGGAGACCCAAACACACACATGCATACAAGCATGCCATATTATATGACACATAAAGTTAAATCAAGTATCATTCCTGTTGTGTGCAGGACAAAATCCAACTACTAGCAGAGCCAATGGTTGGTTTGCTAGTGGTTTGGAATGTAAAAGTTTTTGAAAGGTTGGAGAACAATCTTGGATCTAAAATGAATGGTGGGGACTCTGACCAAATTAATCTAGAAGACAAAGGGACAGGATGTGTGATTTCATAACGGTTTATTATTAAAGCAAAGAATTTAAAAAGACAAGGGTCATGGTAGAGATCCTTGTGAATCAAAGAGAGTTTTATTTTAAACTTTACTAAACTGAAATCAGCAGCAGACACAGAATACTTAAAATGCAAACAAATACACTTATATTTTTGTAAAAAATCCTATCAGAAAATGAGAGAGATAATCCAATTAAATTTTCATAAAAGTACATTATGTGAATTGTAACCAGTATAATGTTCACAAAACATGATCTTTCAAACAAAAAGCAATAAAGTTGCCAAATAAACCAATGACTTTCATAAATAATATGCATTACAAATTTGTGGAATGCGACAAATCAATATATTTCATTAGTCGACAAACACCTAAAAGCTGCAAAACAATTCCTTATGTACATAATTCAGTATAGCCCCCATAAATGTAATGGCTTATGTTCCTTGCATCTTTGCATTTGCTTGGTATCTGAAATGGAATTGTTTGTACTGTTTAAAAAAGGGGGGAAATTCCCCAAATAAACAAAGGAATATGTTTATCAATTCTGATGTGATTTGAAACATATATACACTTAAATTATCTGGTTTGTACTCTGGGTGTATCCAATTCGAAACAACTCTTTCACATAAAGTAGAAATTAAAGAGCAGATTGCTAAATGAGATATAAACATGATTTCACTCAGGCTTGCTAATACGTCAGGCTGAAAGCCGACAGTCTCCTTTACTTAAAATTATTCTAAACAGTGCATGTCAAATATTTTAGATATTATTGAAAATGGCTGTCACAGAAAATGTAAAAGGACTCTGCATATATTTGGCATGGCCTTATTGTCTGAATGCGTGAATCTCTACACTGACACAAAATTGCTACCCTGTCAGCATGTAAAAGGACGGATCATTTCATCTCTTTAGTGATGAAGTTTCAAATCCACAAAGCACAAGCTATCAGTCCTTTGAGATGATTATGATGCCTTGAACCTGTCAGCTTGCGATGACAGCTTTCACAAATTCTGGAAATCAAATTGTTCCTGCATCTAACAGAAGAAGGCAGGTGTGTACAAAACAGAAATGGATGAGGCTAAACATGAGGATAGTGTGATCTTTATGTTCAGTGTAATTGTTAAAAGTTATACCAGGGAAAATTATAGATTTTGATTTTGAACATCTCCATGATATACACAGATGAGGGCACCAATAATCCATATGGGTAAAAGGTTTGCCAGGAAAGGAATATCAAGATAAACAGATGGCTGTACCATTGCCATATGGCTCCTCGGAAATTGGACGACGCTATGGCATTTTGCCACAAGATAGATCTAGTGTTATTTCTGTGCCAATATTTTAAGCAATGCAAGGAAGGAATACATAACTATCTGCAATTAGCTGTGTTATGTAAATATAAAAAAATAATAACTTTTATGGGAAATTTTGTCGACTGACATGTTTCTGAAATGCAGATAGCAATTCACTGGAAAATTATTTGCTTCAGCTCTTTATTTTTTGTACTCTTTACTCAGGAAAATGTGTTAAATAAACTAAGTTGCTCTGCTGATGAGGCTTAATTTCACAGTTTATCTCCCTGTACAGAACAAAGAAATACTCTCTAAACACAGTTTTCACAGTGCTAAAAAAGCAGAGGAAAGCAGAAGTAAACTACAGACCACTTGAAATAAGGACAGTAATTCTAAAACTCAGCTCAGCTAGATATCTGCATACATAACTGAATTATTCAAATATGACCTCGTACCCAAGGTCAAAGGTTTGCTGTTCTCATAGAGTGAGTACTTAATAGGACTTTCTTATGGTTCAAACACTGTTGGTTGACATATCAGGTGTGTCGCTGCATTTTCACCTAAGTTGTACTTACCAGGTTTTTGCACTGGTTGAGACATCCCCTTAGTTCCAGTTCGGACTGGTATTTTTTTAAAGAACAACTGAAAGCATAGCATGAGGCACAGAAATGCCACAGAGGATAACACAGAGGGTATTTCCACTTCATGGAAAGTAACTTGGATTCACATGTTACAATAGCAATAACAGGGCTTTCAAAAAGAAGTTTAAGCAAGAGTACATGAGTTATAGCTATTACATTATTTGTATACTTAAATCCCAAGCACAAAGCTTAATTTTTTATTAAGAAATGGAGCTCTCTGGGCAGATCACGGTGAAAGCTTGACTTTCAAGGACTCTAATGACTCACAGAAAACTTTGCATTAAACAGTACCTAATATTCATAATCATCAGCATGTCTTTAGGGCACAAAACACAGCAAGAAGAGACAAAAAAAAAAATCACATCATTCTTCAATGATATTTCCTCCAGCATTTCAGCTAGGAGTTATTCCTCCCAAGCACTATATCTTACTGTTTGGATTCCCCAGCTTTAGAAGTATTCAAAGCATGTAGAAACTTCTCTAGTATTCTTTTAGCTAAAATTAGCACTCAACATGATTCCCTCTGATTTCAAATCTTTGCATGTAAACCATAAATATAAAATCACATAGCAGGAGAAGTAACCAGAAGACAGGTTCCACAATTAACTTGTGAGCTGCCAGTCATGACTTTTTTTGTGGAAAGAAATAGAGAGTAGCTAGGAAAAAAAACTAAAAAGTGGAAATATCCTAGAGGAAATTATTGTTGACCTTAAAAGATGACTAACACTTTTACACAACTCCTGTTACTCTGAGCAAGCTATACTGCCATCAGTTGCCTTCACGGCAGCTTTGGAGAATCCCTCCAGACAGTTCCTTTTAGAAATCCATGAGGTTTTCAAAGGATCTGTGCATACTTCCAAGTTTTGATCACTTGAGCTTCTCAGTGGCCACAGAGTTGTAAAGCCTGCAGTACAGGCCTTTTTTTCACTCTTCATTTCCTTGCAGTATTGTAGGCTTCAGTGGAAATTTTAGCCATAGCTTTGAAGCACAGAGATGGATGAGCTACTGTAGAAAATTCTGTGTGTTTTTTGCACTCAGCAAAATGTTTCTTCATGCACTTGCAATCTTCTTCTCTTTAACAGATCTCGCATCCCAACCCAAATTTCATTAGAAAACTGGCTCTACTGCAGAATATTCAGAAGTACGACCAAGGCACATTAATATTTCACTTTTTTATTGCCAGTCAGACTGAGATACCAAGGCTTTTGACAGAGAAATAGTAAGTTGACCACATCTTTTGGCAGGAATGACAACAGATCTTCAAAACCAGCTTGTTCTCCCACCTAATTATTATTACTGTGAGTCACTGTTAAATTCTATTTCTATAATACTATATTCAGCAGATTAGTTCTGCTAGGTTGGCTCAACAACAGCTCTTGGTCACAGTCTTTTAACACCCTGTTCAAGGGAGAAGAAGTAGAAGGGAAAAGAAAGAAGGCAGAAAATGAGAAGAGGATTGAGGAAAGAAGTAAACTTGTAGGGAACTTAAAATAGTTGGTTATCATGGCTTGTCTATTCAGTACAATCAGGACAGTGTGCTTTTAAATGAAAATATCCTAGGCATTATGGAAGTCATCTTTCAAAAAAAGATGTTGCATTTAGTGGCCGATACATGGAGATCTGTAAGAATCTAATTGTAAATTTTCACCAGAATTCTCTCCAATTCAGACCTGGGAGAAAAAAAAAAGAAAAAAAAATATTTCCATTGTCAAAACAGTATGTTTACTTTATGGGAATTCAACCTCCCTTTTCCCCATATATTTTCTTTTAAAATGATTTTTTTAAATGACACATTTCCTTGAGATATTTTGCTTATAGTGAACTAACCATTTCCTACTTTTAGCTAGAAAGTTTTTCACTGGTGTTACTGATATATTTGTGAGCCATTTGTTCTGTGGTGCTGTCAGATGTTATTTTACAAATTAATCGGAAAATCAGCTCTAGGATGACCTTACCTAGACAGAATACTGAGGATCGCTTAAATCCCCTATTTGAAGCAACCATTAGCCTGGACAAGAGAATAGACATTATTAGCAATCTTAGGGAATAGAGAGGTATTTTTCTGGGAATAAGTAAATCAAGTTATTTATCATAGCAAAATGAAGGCTAGAAAGAAACAAAATTACTTTCTATAACTATACTGGAAGGAAAGTAAGGGAAAACCTGTTTAACTAAAGGACAATGTTCGCACAATAATTGGTTATAAACTGACTGTTGAATGCTTTCTGTCTGGCAGTAAAAAACGTTGAGCCCTAAAATAGATTGCATACAGTGCTTAGGGAAACTTCTTACTGAAAGCTTTAAAGAACAAGCTAGACAAATGTTTTTGAGCACTGTGGTCCACACAACATGGGGAAAGACTAGATAACTAGGCAACCTCTAAAGCTTCCTTCCAGCCTTATTTCTATGATATGATTTTGTACAAGAACAGAGGATTGGACCAAATTTAGTGATGAAGAGATTGCTTCCAGAACTATGCTTTTATTGTTAAGACAAATCAAAATTCCCAAGCTACTTTTTAGCTGTCAGAGGACTATACCTTTTGATAATATTTTTAGCTCTGCTACCCAGAATGGATATTTGCACGTACGTTCCTAATGGGACAGTTTTTTTTTAAAGTCTGCAGCTCCCAAAAGGAATCTTCCTTAGCACCTGGCTGAAAGGGGCAGCTTTTAAAAGTGCTTTTCAATTGATAGGTTGCAGAAAAAAAATATTAATTACATGAAAGCTTGAAAAAGACACAAAAAGATGCTTCAGGAGGCTTTGTCCATTTCTAAACAAGAGTCATTTCACACCACTTCAGCATTTTGTAGGACTAAAACTTAATTATTGGATAAATTATCTCAGATATCTATTTAATGGCAATGTTTATCTGCTTTAATTTCTAGATGTTATTGTATACTCTATTAAGATAAATTCCCATGACAATATGAATCCTATTTTTACAGTTTTTTAAAGTTATCTTGCTTTTTATTTCTGTTGTGGTAGCACCATAAGCTTAATCAAAACAAAAAACTGGCTTCAATACATAGTGATAGGCAAAATGATGATTCCAAAGAGTGTAGGTAGCTGTTTCAATGGAGTTAACAATCACAACCATGACTATTTCATTCAAATCAGGACTTAGAAAAACTTATTTGTGGACAGCAAGTAATATACATTTCAGTTTGTGCATCTAGGATCTTTGTTGCATATGAACTTCATATGCTTGGCTGAATTTTTGTGCTCAACTTCAGGATTCTGATCGCTAAACTCGAGCCTAAACTCCCAAAGTCTGTATCTCCTAAAGTCCACTTTTGCTTTGTATGAGAAGCTAATAATTTTTATAGCACAGTCACAGATCACTTGAATTTGGGAAGTATAATTAGCACCCATCATGTAGAAAGAAGGTATTACAGAATTTGAAAAGGGTCTGTGGAAATGTTTTCTTTTCATCATTTTCTTCACTTGTCTGAAACAAGGACTTGCCCTCTGTGACTGAACTCGGGGAAATTGCCAGTAATGCCCTCGCAGCACATAACCAGCTGTGGATAAACGAAATCCCCAATTGCAGCAACTCTCAGTTAGCTAAACCAGAAGCAGCATGAGGATTCTTGAGATGTAGAAGGCTTTGCTATAGATGCCTAAGGACAGAGTGTTAGGATACCTAGGGTTTTCAAAAAGAAAGTACACTGTATTAGAAATTGGGGGTTTTTTTGTCTGGTTTTCAGCTTAGGTTATAAAACTCTCTGGGTATTTAAAGGAAACTTATTTTCATGCATTTGGCATTTTTTTTCACTTCTGACAAATGTTTAAAAATTAGTTAAGCATCTGTTTTCTTCTTTGTTTGAAGCAACTTCTCCTTTTAAACAGCTGTTTAGCCTATGATAATAGTCTTCCTCCTGGGAAAGCAGTTCGTCTTTGTTGCTAGTTTCCAATACCTTTAAGATGAGTTGTTTTAAATCTCTAAATGAATAACTTCTGCTGAGTTTTCGACTACATATTTGTGCCTGTGTGACTGTTTCTTACTCTCTGGCATATTAGCACAATTCTTCTTGTTACATTTATTATGCTGTTGAGCACAACTAGAGCTATGCCACTGACTGGCCTATTGCTTGAAGGAAGATAAGAAGATACAAGATATGAATGGAGTGGTGAAAATTGTTCTGTCTTCTTTTTTTCCTGTTTGCTTGTGCATATACCTTCTTCATAGTTTAAGTTCTTGTGTTTCTTCTAGAAAAAGAAAGGTCATACTATATTAACAAATACAAGAAAAGGCAGAAAGCTGGTTTTCCTCAGCTATTACTAGAGGATACGATGGAGAGACTCTCAAAGCCTCAGTAGTTAAACAAGAAGTCCTCCAGAGCCTGAGAGAAAACACTGTAATGAAGGAAGCAGTAATTACTCTGCTTACAGTGCTCTCACTGCTTTTGCATTACTTAGATTTTTGTTTTGGTGAAAACGATGTTTTTTATAAGCAGCTTTAACAATTCCTAATGAAAACAAATCACCCAAGCTAACCTTCAGCTGCTACTTTAGTACCAGCCTGTAATGTAGACCACAGGTACTAGAAAAATGTTTTGTCTCCCACTTTTTCAGGAAAATGTTATTTACGGGAACAAATGTTTTAGCTCAAAGATTCAAGGACATGTCAAAACCTTCCTTCTACTGCAGACAGCAAATAGCAAGAAGTTAAATATAGATATAGGCAAAGGCTAAGAGATCTGTTCTTTTTTTTTTTTTTTTTTTTTTTTTTTTTGTTAAGACAGCTTAGGACCTGCAAGCCACTGCCTGCTACCCCATTAGTTTTGACAAAAAAGTCAAAGACCTTGAGCTGTAGATCAGATCAATGGTTTATAGTAGTTGGGTATTTTGGTAATAAAAAAGTATCAATTTGTTGATTATCTCCATTTCTGAACATCAGTCTACAGACACTTCTTTAGGAAAAAGTTACTGAAGAGGTGGAAAACTGCGACTTGAGAATGAAAACGTATGACTATGTTTTAGGATGTGGTGAAGAAACACTATGCAGAGCTGCAACCTAAGGTTCAAGTTTCAACTGTTTCACAACATTTTCCTGGTTTCCACCTATTGAGAAAATTGTGTGTCTTAAGTCATTCATGTTCTCCATCTTCGTAGTCTTTGTTTCATTTTTGTATGGGAAACCACAGTGTTGCATCATAGGACATATAAGCAATAGGATGGTAAGAAAAAATGGATATCAATCACATGCATCATTTGTAAGCTTGCTGGGGGATTCTTACTGGAGGTTTTGCCAAAACCTTAGCTTGAGTTTTTGACTGTTTTGGAAATCCATACTTCCCCTGAAGATATTTTGAACAAAATATCTTCAGTTGAAATGTCTTTTTTTTTTAGTACTCTTTTTTTAAGTGTAAAATTTCATCTAGCCTCAGGAGAGTATATCAAACACCTCAAATGACTATTTTTTTTTCCTATGACACTACAGAGGTTATTTATTGGTGAGGGCTAATGGTAAAAGACACCTGTCTCCTTTTGCATCTTCTCTCACTAATTTTTTTCAGCTATACAGTCATAACGATTAAGACTTTGTGGATGAGATTTTCAGAAACGTTCAGTGTTAGCCTTCTGTTGCTTCATGAAAGGAATGGCTTTTGGCAGCAGAGCTGGAATGAGAGTGAGCACTTGTACCCCTTTGTATCAACTCCAGTTTACGCAAAAACAATCTGTAACAAACCAATCTCCTAATGCCAGCTCCAACCCCTGCTCCGCAGCACCTTGGAGAGGTCCTGAGGGTGTCCTGAAGCCCCACTTAGATGAAGGCATGTGCTGCAGTCGCTGAGAACTAACCTTCACTCACTGTGTTCAAAAAGACAGGTTTTACTCAGCATGAGGAAGACATTTCTGCATCCACATCTGGATTTTCAAGCACAGTTATTAACCACTTCAAAAAAGACAGAGCTTGTCACAAAATTACAAAAAAGTCAGCCTTAGTTTCCATGACTAGAGTGATGCTGATATGCTTTTGAAAGGTCACAGGCAGTAGGACAAACCTTAGTTGGCATGTAGTCTGGAAAGCCATCTGGTTGTGCAATTGCTGAAAAGAGCATCTTCTAATAACGCATGCCATAAGGTTATTGCCAGTAGTTAGCTAGGTCTTCCTGGATTCCTCCTGGCTACTTTTGGTGAGTGGGTTAACGTTTGCTTAAAGGAATTGGCAAATCTAACCTCAAAAACTCTTAGTCCTCTTCTAATTAGAAAAAAATGGAAACAAAATATAATAATATTCCAGCTCAGAACTTGAAGACTGGGATGTGGAAGACGTACATCTTATTTCTGGCTTTTTCAGAGACTCAATTAATGTAAATCATAATTATTTTTAATCATTCTTATTATAGCAGTATTTAAGAGCCAGTTTAAACCAAGACTCCATGGTGCTGGGCACTATACAAAGCACGTAAGAGTAGGTGTTCCTACCTTCAAACTTCACTGCATAGAAAAATCTTCACTGTATAGAGAAGGGAAATGGGAGTTGACACACAGAGGGAACCACAGGGTGGCATTAAACATGATTTTAGTATCTTTTTCATTCCTCTTTCTTTAGTGATTTACTTCAGAGGCAATACAGGAAAAAAGGAAACCAAATCTAAACACAGAAGTGTTTATTAACAAGACAACAAAGAAAGGTAAACAACAAGAATCTTGAAAGTCCAGCTTGATTTCAGTACAGTCTTTTTCAGCAATAACTGATGCTTTCAAACATACTATGTTAGCAGTGATATACTAAAGCTGTGAACTACAGAGGGTTTTTTAAGTCTGTTTGTTTTGTTAGGATCATTTCTTCTCTAAGGTGTTCCTAGGTGTAGAGCACTATATAAAATACAGTCTATATGTATTCATGTATCCTGTATGCAAAATGCATATGAAACAGCAAGAGGTAATAAAGGTAAACATGACCAGCCTCCATTGTGCATTTGTCCCTTAGGCCTTGCAACTTCTGGAATATCAATCAAAGCTGTATCAGAGGGACATATGATTGCTGATATTATCTCTACTGCTATTCCTTTTATCACTGCTGCTGTCAGTCTATAGCCAGGGTTACTAGGGTACTGTCTAGCAAAATTGCATCTGTAAAGCTGAAGTTGTTCCTCTCACGGGGCAGAAGGGGTAGGTATCTAGCAACTCTTATGAACAAAAATTATTAAAACAGTTCCTGACTATCTCCCAGAAAATGTCATCCATTCAAGTCAATTCATGTTTACAGCAACAGAGGAAATGGAAACGGAGCTTTTACACTCCCAAAGTCGGTACACATTTTGGCAGAGCTTCTTTAATGTTACAGATGTACAACCTGACACAGCTTTGTATCTGCCACTATTTATGCATCATCTGTAATGGCTTGTCTGTCTGGTTATCAGGTACTTTATCGTAAATTGTTACACCATGCTTGTTATTTCATCACATTTCTTGTTTACTTTGGATACTCTGCTTACCATGTGAACTCACACATTCCACATATGGATGACATTTAGGGGACAATTATTATAATAGAAAATAATAATTTTGGCTTATCATGTTACTTTACAAAGAGGGAGGGAAGGATTATTCAGTACGCAGACTTTCAGCTTGCAACAGATTGTGTCATTCTGTTAGCTGTATTCTGCTTTTTTAAATATAAAAGAGTGCCTGTCTATTGCAGACAGTAGAAATGTAGCTGCTGTTTTGTATTCCTGTTGAAATGTTGCATGTAAGACAGTGATTCACTGTATTTTCTCTTACAGATAAATTCTATGTGTTGTTTTAAATAACCTTGAATAAGTTATTCAGGTGGAGAGGGATGTTCTTTTTTTGCATGTAAAAACAACTACTTGTACTATATTATTGTTTGTTATTCCTATATTGGTTTTTAAAGACATTTTGGAATGTTGAGACCCTTTTTCCCCTGTTAGCTGTGATAAATTGTGGACTGGAAATATATGAAACCTGAGCATTTTAATTACTTGCCTAAAGAAGAATAAGCATAATGTCACACGTGGCTGCTGAATCTGCAGTGAGCTTCCCACAGCTGGAAAACTGCAGCAGCAATTTTTGCAGCCAGCTGAGGTTTGATTCACTTGTTTCACCTGGGAAGTACAGAGAAACTCCCTGATTTTTTCATGAACTCAGAATAGTGAAAATGTTTGCGGCATTAAAATACAAAAGTACTGTATTTTGTGACTGTTTACCCTATTAAACGTGGCGAAATTTAAGACAGAGACTCCAAAATGGTTCAAGAACAGAGTTGAAGAGAAATGAGGTATTTTCTCCTTTTCAAATGATACTAAGAACCTTCCTCTGTGATTATCTGTGTGGATTTGTTATTGAATATAGATTCTTAGATATGTATAGCATGCACTTGATATGTTGTATCTGTGGTACAATTATTTCTAGTAGCTTGGGAGGCAACACAAGGCAATTGTCTTGTTTATCATAATTTCTTTATTTTACCTCGTGCTTTGCCTGCAAGAAACCACTTGGTTTAATCACAAACACTGGGTCAGACACTCATGTAAATATAGCACAGATATGTGATGTGGGTTTAAATAGAAAGTTGTAACTGTAATTTGACATATGTCATAACCAGACATAAGCTGCATCTACTGCTTGGGTGCAGGGTAGCCTTTAGAAACTCCGGTTAGGAAATAATGAAATCTTTTCTATCATTTATGTCATTTACAGACTGTATTTGATAAAACTTTAAGAGATCCAGCCTGCTGGGTTTGCATATATCTTCGCCTTCATATTGATCAAAGACTAGAGCTTAAGGTCCATCAACGTTTAACTCAGTCTTTGAGTCCAGAGTGTGGACCAGAAGCTGTTTGTTCTACTGGAATTAGAGCAATGTGTGTCTAAATAGCTCCAATTTTTCTCAGATTTAAGGCAGGGTGATAAAAACATGTTTGGTCTTGACCAGTCTGGCCTCCCAGAAAATTTCCCATTTGGCTT
Organism: Aptenodytes patagonicus; assembly: GCF_965638725.1. Classification (NCBI taxonomy): domain Eukaryota; kingdom Metazoa; phylum Chordata; class Aves; order Sphenisciformes; family Spheniscidae; genus Aptenodytes; species Aptenodytes patagonicus. Next base: position 40,116,646 of record NC_134952.1, read on the forward strand.
CTGTTGCCACAGGTTATCCCATAGTCTTATTTTATGACCCTAATCTAGGCAGTGGCTTGCTGCCAAAATCTCTGGTTTCTGTAGCTAAGCAAGTTTCCTGTCAGGTGAATTGGGACCTCACCTGACCTGTCATTTTCCTTCTCTGTCTCCCAGGATGGCGGGAATGTTCCAGGGATTCACTCACAAATAACTCAGTATTCTTTTCTGGGCTGGCTAAATTTTTGCCTGGCCAATCTTTTAGAAAAGAGTAAGAAAACTTAATTCTTGCTGTAGTGTTAAAGAGGCCCATTATACAATCCACTTGGGGTAAGAGGGAGTCCAGGGTTAATCACACTTTTAAAAGTATGAAATTTAGCATAGTAAATAGGTCCCTGAAGTCTTTTAGACTAGATGTGGTTTGCATACAACTTTTTCTTATGTAATTAGAATATTTTAAATCCATCAGAACAATTTTTCCAAAACATTTTAGAAGAGGAAGAATAGGCATAAATTCTGCTACCGCTTGCACAAACTCTGCTAATTCTTATGAGCTCTTTTTTTAAATATTCCTGTGTGGTGCTTTTATTTTGAAAACAGTCCCATAAAATCTGTGCAATCTACTTCTACCAGACTAGAATATTTTGCTACAGGTATACAAAGTTTGAAAAACCACAGTCTACTTAAAAACAGTTGACACGTGGAAACAAAGACAGAATATTATCATTATGAAGGTTTTATTCTGTGTCTTTGTAAATGTCAAGAAATGCTATAAGAGTAACTGAATTTTGCAACCACTTTGCAGTTTTTCTCACAATTTGCTACTTGCCTTTCAAAACAAGTTTGTTTGCAGCTCACAATTAACACTTTTTCTCTTCATTAAAATCATTTTCCAGATGCTTCTGAAACTTAAGTATGCAATCATGTTCCACTCTCCTTGGAAAGAATAAAAACTCTTTTTTGCCTCAGGCATCTTTCAATGTTAGTCACGCGCATTTAAGGACACGATGGTGACTGAAAGATAGAGTCTGAAGTGTTGCTGCTTGTGCAAGAAGATTGTCGTATGCCACATGGAGTCTTCTCCCACTACTGAGACCCTATCACCCAGCCAAAAGAAACTCTGAAAGTTAAAGTTCATCTTTTTCTTTGACCATGTGTCTGATTGAAAAAAATCTGGTATCTATGAAAACATCATTTCAGGCAGACCTGGATATTGGAAAAGAGAATGACATTTACATGCTTCAGGCACCCACGGTAGAAAAGCCTTCTTTTTATATATTCTGCTTTAGGGACAAGATAGTGTGCAGAAACAACCTGGTCTGCAGCTCTGCCCTAACGGGTCACTTTTGTTTGAGCATCTTAAGCAGGACTATATGGAATTTATATAGTACACAGCAAGTATTTACTAATACACCATGTTGATACCTAGGACTAATGTTCTAACAATAAAAGTATGAATATGCTCCCCAACAACTCAACAGGTAGTTGACAAGCCACTGCTGGGTAGGCGGTCACTGGTCAACTGCAGATGCATTGTCTGCATTTCACTAGGTTTTGTGATAAAAGTTCATCTGCGCACCTGCAAAGGAGAACTGAGAGACAATAGCTGGGGTGGGGAGGCCCAAACAAACCCTGACCCTGCTCCTCCCAAGCCCATCACAGGAGCCATCAGCCCATCAAAGGCTCATCTCCACAAACTCAGAGGAGCACAGGGGCACAAGGGCAGACAGGAATCCGAATTTAGGACTCGGAGGAAGGGATGTCCTGTCCAGGCCCTCCCAGGGCTGTCCCAGAAGAGCCTCTAGTCCCAGAGTCCACTTGTGAAACACATCAAAGTGAGCCAATGTGGGAGGAGCACCTTTTGGACTGAGGGGGGTCACTGCCTAGGGCTGTGGGACACATTACAGGATGCAGAGGAAAAGCATTTCAGGATTGCACAGGACTTCTTATGGGATCTTTAGAGGAGGGATCTAGGTGATTTGGGGAGGAATAATTGTGGTAAAATAGAGGCATAAGGGGATAAAACGAGCTGGTCATGCGTAAACACTTTGCTGGTCGGTTGCTTATCTGTCCATGCCCCAAGCCTGATCAGTACAGTCTGTCTTATCTATTAAATTTCTTTTAACTCTTTCTCATGGGCAAGAACTGGCCTTCAGGGAGACCAGGGTAGTCCTGGACAACTGCTGGAGACACTGTGGCATCTGGGGGTCTCTAGGGGTGAGACCCACTGGTGCCCATGTGTGTGTCTAAGGGCAAGAGCACAGAGGGGTTGTCTACTGGGGGCCAAACCTGGCAAGGGGGGTTGTGTGTGTGTCAGTGGGATGGTCAGTGCCAGCAATTGGAGTGGGTCTACAGCCTCAGGGGCTTGTATGTTCAGGTGGCAGTAACTGGGGAGACTGGGATCCAGGGGCAGCTACTGGGCAGACTGGATGTCTAAGCCCAGCTGCTGGAGGGATCCACATTGTGCTTTTATATGTATATATCTCTCTGTCCTTACTAACGGACCTCCATCTTGCTCAGCCAGAGAAGACAGCAAGATGATGCCATTGATGCTGTTTGTTTTTATGTGAGTGCTCTGTGTGCTTGTCTATGCTCTGTATAGCCAGCCGTGTATGTGTATATGTATATATGTGGTGTATACGTGTGCTCTGTGTGCATCTGCCAATGCGGAATGCATTTTCAGCCTCACTACTGGTTGGACCTGGGGGCACTGCAGGAGCCTCGCCTCTCTCAGGCTGCCCTATCCAGCATGATATATTTTCCTCTAACTGGTCCTTGGAATGGGTTGATCTTTTATTTCAATGAGTAGTTGTCTTCCAAATCTGATCAAGTGCTATACCTTTTCATGTTTTTCAGAATGCTTTGAATTACTTTTACCAATTTCAAAAAATAATTTCTGGTTTTGTTTTCACTTTTCTTGTCTTGCATGGCTTTGACTCATGTGCACTTGCACAGCTCAGTAGTGGTTTTGTTCATTAGTGCTGAGCCAAGGTCATACAGTTGTGCTTCACAAAGCAAAAAGTTATAAACAGCTGAATCCTTGAGCTGTGAGCTGCATATCCAAATTTTGTCTAGAACAATTTGCACTATTTATTTTTTTTAGATTTTACTCCATACTGTTTTAGGCAAAGATGTGTTCATGTACTTTTTTCAGGTCTCATAGCTTACTCTTCTAAAAGATTACCTATACCCACTTATTCGACCTTCAGCTTCCATCTTGTCTCTAATATGATCATTCTTTAGATATTAGAGGTAATACAGAGGTTAAATATTGTTAATATAGGTAATCTAAAAACCCTTCACTTTTAATGTGACAATTAGGGCTGCACAAGTGTTGAAATATTTGTTGGGGGATGCATATATTTGCTATTTAAAAACCAGAGTAAAGGGAGAGGTAAAACTGCATGTAAAAAACCAAAACAAACCACCCTTTTTCTACAGAGAGGGAACGCTAAAAGCAGCACACACAGTTTGAGCATTAGTGATTAGATAGTACTTTCAAGCCTATTTGTTTTGAAAAATCTGGCCTTCCTACACAGTACCCTTCAGAATGCAATGTAAATTGAACTGCAGGGCACTCTATAGCAAATCTACAGTCATTATCTCTTAGTTGATTCTGTCTTGTGTCTCATAACTTTTCAAAGGTACATATGAAGCTCCTCTCATAAAAGCTATTACTTTGTCTCCATGATACCTGTTGATATGAGATGATGAAATAAAGATGATTACTCATCCCAGCAGGCACCTGCTTTGACCTTGTTGTGTGTAGTTTATCACAAACATTGCTGTGTGGTATTTCAAGTTGAAAATTAGGCAGATGCAGGAACATAACATATGCCACTGGGCCATTTTATGTCTTCTAGCAGTACACATGAGAAGTTTATAATGCCACGAAAGCAACATTATACAGATGATACAGCAAATTTAAACAAAGCCCACTGCTAAAGGTGTGCATGAAAATGGGACCTAACTACTTAGTTTCTCACTTTGAGAACAGAAATTTTGCAGAGAAAACAATGAAAAAATCTGTAGAACAGAAAATAGACAAAGATTAAATATATATTTTTAAAAAATCAGAAAAGTTAAGATACATTTATCAATGTTAATGCACACTTACAGTTTATATTATGTTCCAAAGATACTTTTCCATAATTTGAGGGGAAATAAACAATTTTTGGTGAAAAAGGTTAGCACCTTCAAATTAAGATTCTTCTGGTTGTTGTATGTGCAATGCACAAATAGATATAAAGGTGCAAAAAAGATATAAATATAGCAAATATGGCTTTAAATGTTAAAATAATAAAATAAAAATATTATCTCCAAACTTGTGCAGGAGCATATGTCCTAAGGATATCACCTGTTCATCAAAACCAGGTAGATCACAAAGCCTTCCTTTTTGCTAGATTTTTCTGATGACAGTTTTCTAAAGCAATGGTAGCTTCCTCCCCTGATTTGTAACTTTTGACACTGCTCTTTTGAATAACTAAGCAGACTCAACAGAGGAAACAAAGGCAAAAGAACCGGCAAAGTAGAAGACTCATAATTTCTATGCTTCATTTCAAAACAGCTGTATTTTACAAGACCACTTTACTCCTGAACTCTGAGCCCATGAAGGAAATTCTTGCTTTTGTTCTTTTTGACATTAACTGAACTACTGCTTATTTCAGTGCAAGCATGATATTAAGTATTGTGTCCATCAAAGTCTATGCTTATTATGAATTTGGGTCAGGCTCCAGTTATACATATGTGAAGCACCTCATATGTGATGTTTCCTAGTCTTGAACTCTGTTTGCCCTTAAAAATATAAGAACTAGTTGGAAGAGTTAGATTTTGTTGTTTATTTAGTATTCAGGGAAAGGGAAGTTGTAGGTTGAAACTGCTGCATCCATGTTGGAGTTGCATGAGAATAAAAACTAGTCATATTTAAATTGAGCCAATTATTTCAAAAAGTTGATTTAGATATTTCAGCTTAAAAAAAGTCTTTTAATAATAATGTTTTACATTTTTTATAAAAGCTGTAGAGTTGACTCAAACAAAGTCACTGAATCCACACAGGGAGATGTAATCCTGTTAAATACTATAATTTTTTTGGATTCCATTTTTCAACATAAGGAAATGTTTTTATCAGAAATTTTTTGATGAAATTGTAAGTCTGAGGCATATGTTTTTAAAAAATGCCTGCTCTCTAACATTGGCCTGGAAATAATATGTAAATTAATTTGTAAAAGAGAATTGAGATTGCTTTCTCTAAAATATTTTTCAATGATGATCTGTCCTTCATAGCAATTTCTAGTATCCTTTTTACAACCGAGGTAAAACCTTTGCTTCCTGTTCTAATATGTTAATTATTTTTCAATTCATCTGTAGAACTATTTTGTAGTTTAAAAAAAAAAAATCATTATAAAATACTGGGCTCCAAAACAGGATTTGCTTAAAAGACAAACAAGCAAATAACTCAAAGGTAATAGATTTTCTTCCTGATAATATAAATTATGACACATGGTTTATGTGCAGGAAGAGAGAATTTATATTTGATCATTTTCTTATTTTGCTAGAAGTGGCAACACAATGGAACTAAGCTAGTGTGAAAGAATTAGAAAATGCAACTCTCAGTGAAGAAAAGTGAAATTGAATTATTTCTGCTAGCTTTAATAGAAACTATGTCAGGGTGCAAAAGCCAGTTTTCAATGCCATTCTACTAGGTAGGGAAGGAGGAGAGATATCCTAAAAGTATTTGTGTCTGACTCAGATTTCACTTTTTCAAAAATAACACCTAGCAGAAATGTGCCTTTCTACATCTGTAGATAACTGAATTTCCTACAAAATGGGCCACTGTTATCCAAAGTCTGAAGCATACGTAAACAGAACAGGTGAAAATTAATTGAGATATTTAACTGTTCATATGAATGTCTAAAAGTGTTATTGGTTACATAAACAGAGAAAATTGTTTTAATATAAGATTTTCATCCTGATTTTATTTTGACTAATATATTCAGAAATGACTAAAAAAATATTATAATAAGCCTTTGAGATTCCCTTCAGCAATTGTCTTTTCCAACCAGAAGAACATCTGACTAATCACAAACAATATTTACATTCCTTGTAAGGCATCCACATAAATCAAAGCGCCCTAAAAAATAATTCACAGGTGTTCGCTAAAGTGTAACAAAAATGAAACTTAGATTTGCATTAACTTAAAAATGCTAAATGCTCCTTGCCTCCCTGATTAGCAGAATAAAGTTGTTACTCTTTAAAAAAAACCCTTGGTCTATAATTCTAAATAGTTCATATGGATTGCATGAACAAAAACTGTGCACTTTAAAACTGCAATCTAAGCAATTTAGGATTACACACCTTCTTGATTTTCAGTGACACTCTTCTTCCTAGATCAATCATGTACATGTAAAAATCTCATCCCAAATCCTGAGATTGAGTTTAAACTGTACATGGAGGTCTATAAATAACTTGTCTTCAAATTAACTTGAAAACTTTTGAAGCACACATTAAGATAGGGTAGTTTTGTCAAACCCAATGTCCTCTTGTCCAGGCAAAACTGTTCACCTCTCTACAGTCTCTCTGCATAGCAGCTGGAGAGAGAGGTCATTTTCAAAGGACAATTCATGCTGTCCTAAAATAAGTTTCTGAAACAGTAAGAACAAATCTGATTCATTTTTATTTCTAATATACTCCACAAACAGTAGTGCTTTATCACGCTAAAGGCACCGTGGGCTCCGGGTCTGATTCCAGCCAGAGTGCTAGCCCTGTATGCAGCATGGCATTGCATCATATATTGTTCCCTTATGCCTGTTTCAGTTTTCATTTGGTTAAAGAGAGGTTTGATAGATACTTAAAATAATAAACACTGGATAACTACCTCTTTTACCCCAGTTCATGCTGTGGAAAAAGCTACCTTCTTAAGAATCAACATTATTAACAATTTATTTGTTTACTGCAACACTTTTATTTAAAAGAACACTCTTTGATAATCCTATGCTCATCATTTACTTACTTTAAATATTGGTTTTGCTTGAAGAGTTTCTTTTCCAGACTTTTCCACAGGTATTTATATTCCCAACCATTTGCCTAACTGGGCCTTCAAAGCATAAAAAGTTATCAAAGAGAAGGAATGTCCACACACCTTGGCTGAATTTCTAGCAAAATTCAAGTTATAGAATAAGGGTAGAATAGTAGGATGGGAGCTAATACTCACATCTTAGTAGATGCCATTACTTGTCTGTGTTTATTGATTGGACAACATTAATGGAACAATACATCTCTGCTTGTAGAAAAAAAAAGAAGGAATAAAGAATAAAGAGAGAGAATAAAGCTTAAATCTTCTATAAATATTTGCATCACCTCCTGCCTTCTTTCTTCACACCTTACACTTCCTTATTCCATGAACAATCACTTCATCATTATTAAGTTTAAGGTTTACTTTTATGAAAGTAAAAGGTGACAGACCTAGTCATTAATGAAAATATAGAAAAGATATTATGAAAGTCAAAATTTGTTAACCATTAAATGCAACCGCAATAGAAATCTTCCATTCCAAGTGCAGGGAGAAATAGTGATAATCTTACACATCACCCTGTGTTAGCAAAGGCTGACTTTTTAGTTGCAACTGGAGAATATATTGTGGAATATTTTAAACAAAAGAACTAACTGACAATAATTGTTTTGTGTGTTCAGTAAGCAAGAACACTATGTGAACATTTTATTAATGTTGCCAGAATAATCATAAAACACAGATAGCTTGTCTCCAAGACAAGCACACAAGACTATAATGTAAAAGGGTAGTTAATATGTGGAAGATTGTGCATCATGTCTTATTCTTCACTTGAGGAATTATTTTAGTTCTTATCCGGGGGAAATAACACTTAAAAATATAAAAATAAGAAAAGAAATAAAAAGAATATAACTAGGAAAAAAAAAATTATATTGAAGTCAAGAAAGGTATGCCTATTTACATCAATCTGTGACCCACCCCAATATTTTTATTGTTGAAAACCCAAAGCTGCTTTAAGAAGCAGGGTATCTGAAGCAAGCTTTTCTCTTTTTAAGGAGCTAATATACAACCCATTTAACTCACCCTCCCTTTTCACCTTCACTTTCTGCATAAATTCTAAGTATTCTTTACCTGGAAATATCACGTCACATTTGACAAAAAATAGAAAATATTTGGAAAAGCAGTAACCTTTATTTTAGAGGCTGCTTTTATGTGCATTCACGTATGTTCTATGTTCCCAGATGGTTCAACCCAAATACCTTAAACATTACGAGGAAAACAGAGCTGCAATGGATACTGAGAAAAGCTAGGTGGTTTTAATTCAGAGAAGCGTCCCAACATTTAAGTGCTGTTCTTTGACCTTGACATCAAGGCCCTGCTTTCACAATGTGCACAAGCATATTTTTAAATCAGCCTTTATTCAAAAGGCACTTCACAGCGCCTGTACTATTGTAATGGCTTGTTCTCATGTCACACTTGAGCCCTAATCCCTGACTGTCCAAAATAGCTATATGTCTGCATACACATTGGTATGCATGAAGTGCCTCTCTTTCTAGGGAAAATTGAGCTTGGGGTAGGAGAAAAAAGTTGAAAACTAACTTGCTTTTTATTTCCATCCTTTTAGCACATGTGTAGAGCATACACGAGTAAGCCAGGGCTGGATAAAATTGGCTTGGCCCTAGTTTCTTCTGACAGTACCCCAGCAGGCTTGCCACCTTCCATATCTCCATACCGCACACTTATTTGCCCTCAAAGTCATGCTGCAAAACAAAGCAGTCTGTGTAATGCCCTCTAATTTTTTAGAAATGCTTATGCCACCATGTCCACAATGTGATGTGGAGCTACTTTGAATTATGTGCCTTTTTCCCTTGCTGACATGTAAAATGAGTCTGCGGGCTCTTTTTTCTTAAACGATTCTGTTCCCACTTTAGCCTAACAGTGCTTTATTTTGGAGTCCTCTGAAGAAGCATCAACCAGTTAAACCTGTGTGCTTTTTTACATCTAGAAGCTTTTTTGAAAATCTGAATGTTAGAGTTGTCCCTAGCCAGCCAGTCTCGCAAGGAAAAGGGTTCAGTCCTAGTTGAGGGTTCAAAGCAGGTAAAGTACGCATGGAACATAAAAGACATCGCAGCAAAGTGCCAATAGAGCTTGTGACTGTCTCCATGAAATGATGGGTTTTTTACAGTGGTCAGGCATGGGTAGGTAAATCCAAAATCCAGGTTCTTCATGATCCCACCCCCTGGCATATTGCTAGCTCAGGGGCCGCAGGACACGGACACTCCTTTGTGAGGGGAAGAGGAGAGGGACTGAAAGTTTGAGAGGTGTCCTGGTTTCGGCAGGGATAGAGTTAATTTCCTTCCTAGTAGCTGGTACAGTGCTGTGTTTTGGATTTAGGGTGAGAACAATGTTGATAACGCACCGATGTTTTAGTTGTTGCTAGGTAGTGCTTACACTAGTCAAGGACTTTTTAGTTTTCCATGCTCTACCGACTGAGAAGGCTGGAGGTGCACAAGAAGCTGGGAGGGGGCACAGCCAAACTGGCCAAAGAAACATTCCATACCATGTGACGTCATGCTCAGTACATAAACTGGGGAAAGCTGGCCAGGGGGGCCGCTGCTCGGGAACTGGCTGGGCATCGGTCGGCGGGCGGTGAGCAATTGTACTGTGCATCACATGCTTTGTGTATTATTATTATTATCATATTATTATTGTTATCATTATTTTATTTCAATTATTAAACTGTTTTTATCTCAATCCATGAGTTTTTCTCACTTGTGCTCTTCCAATTCTCTCCCCCATCCCACCGGGTGGGGGGGAGTGAGCGAGCAGCTGCATGGTGCTCAGTTGCCGACTCAGGTTAAACCACGACAGAGGGTCCTCCCATATTGTATGTAAGCATCTAAGAAAGTGCTCTGGGTAAAGAAATCCCCAAGGATTTTGCCATGTGTTTATCCCCTCCATGATAACAAATCTGATATCAGACTTCAAATATAAGATAGTTAAGGAGATAAGCTCTTATTACATGATTTTGATCCATTATCAGCACTCTGAGAGAGGAAAAACAACGCTCTAAAGAACCTACTGATCTTTTCTGGAATCCTAAGCATAGAAGAGAAAATTGGAAAAAATCCTGTATAAAATAAAGCAAATCCACAAAGGTTAGCATGCTTCCCTTCTTTTTGCATCCTAGCAAGCTGTAGTTCAACACAGTACTTTTGTGTAAGCCACAGGTACCATTACATATGATTCTTGTCAACTTTCCCCTCAGGGAACTCTGACAACTATAGTTGAAGGAGCATATCTGTCCTTTTCTATCACTTGTCCAAATAACTTGGAATTAAAACCTTAAATTCCTTGGAGCGCTGTCTCCTGTTGATCTGAGCTTGTCCCTTTCAAAGTGCTCCTAAGTCTTGCTAATGCCTTGCAGGTGCGAGAGACATGACAACTTGGTTTCATACCAATTATTTCACACCTTTCTGCTTTTTCTGAAGTTTGTGTATTACCATGTGATGCATAGTGACAGCCATGTCACTTTTCAGAACCTGTAGCCACTTCTCAGAATACTGTAAATCCTTGGGATAGCTCTCAGTGTTGAGCTACCGGTGTAAGAAGCGATCAAACAAAGTTACAACTCAAAATTATAAAATGAAGCACTTAGACTAAGCACTATGACTACAAATTGTCAGAGTACTAATGCTACACTGTGATGCTTCAGAAGTAAGACTCAAAGAAATACCCTAAAATAAAACCAGCATACTATCACATTGTAATTACTGATATTAAAAGTATCTACTTTCCAGAAAAAAAGAGCTATTGGCTTATTCTGTAGAACTGAGAAAAAACACTCATGCAACTTTAAGTAGAAAATTAACTAATAACAGCTAATCACAGACTATTACAAAACTACTGAAGGAGTTCATCTCCACAATTACATATTTTTGAAAACCCCATGCTGAGAAGTAAGCACAAAGGATTAGTTTGGAAAATCAGAATTTGTGACAATATCCCAAGCAAAGCCCAATACTGATAACTCCAGGAAAAGGAGATAAAGATAAGATCATACTACACTCTGAGATCACCTCCTGATCCAACAAGAGAAGCACAAATAAGATGGGACATGAAAGATAGTAAATTGATCCTTCCTTCGGCTAGGCTTGCTCAAATGTCAAGAAGTATCAATACCCCTTCACTATTCATTTCACAGGTGAGCTTTCTGGGATGGTTTTCTAAAAAATAAAACAGCGGATTTCATTTTCAGACTAAGTTGACACAGTGAGATGGACAAAATCTGTTTAGACAGAGAAAGGTCAAGATGACCTAGGGAAAGTAGTTACCACCCAGCAACAAACAACAAAGTGAAAATGGAAGAAAATTAGATGTACCAAAATTTTATGAGCTGCTGTAGAAGATTATACAACAACTTGACATGTGACAGATAGATGAGCACAAACCTGATTATTTCCATAAGATTAAGACCTGGTTTGGAAAATTGAGCTCTGCAAAATATTCAAGGCAGAATTCCGGTCTGGAGGTTGAGTCAGACAATAAGCAGTATAATGTGATTTACCCTACATTTGAGCATAAGAAGTCTTCTTTTAGGTACCATCCAAACAAGAAAGCAAAGCATACTCAAATTATTTGAAAATTTTTATGGAAGGAAAGTATAACCAATGAATCAGTGAAATAATTTTAATGTTACTGTATTATACAAGAACACATGCAAAGTGAAAGGTATTTTTGACATTTTATGGAGCCCATTCACTAAAGAATATTCCAAGACTCTGGAGGAAAAAAAACAAAAACCAAATCCAAAACAAAAAAATAAACACCCCCCCAAATAAAAAAAAAAAATAAAAGCTTTCCATAAAAGAAATATAAGTTAAAAGAAGATCTTAGAACAACCCGATGTAAAGGGTTGAGCAGTGAGAACATGTCTTCATGAAAGACTACCTAAAGTCCATGCAGAACTGTATCCATGTTTCCAAAACTGTGGGAAGTGAGATGTCCTAGGACAGAAGGAAAAAGAGAGATGGGAGGAAAAGGGGAGTAGAAAAAGAATGAACAAAAACCCACTCTTTAGGTGTGTAAGACTAGTAATCAGCTTAATTACCATTGTTTTCCAGCATTAAGATTATTTAAAGACAGAGAAGTAAAGGAAAAATAGGCAAAGGGATGCACATACTTCAATTCACTTGAAGTATGCACTACAGTAACAATAATGTCTAGCACACAGCATATATCCTGTTAGTAATTATCCTTTTATCAGCGAAAACTCCCAGTGTATGTAATTCATCTGCTGTTACAGAAGATTGTCCTGGTTTCGGCAGGGATAGAGTTAATTTCCTTCCTAGTAGCTGGTACAGTGTTTTGGATTTAGGAGGAGAACAAAGTTGATAACGCACCGATGTTTTAGTTGTTGCTAGGTAATGCTTACACTAGCCAAGGACTTTTCAGCTTCCCATGCTCTACCGACTGAGAAGGCTGGAGGTGCACAAGAAGCTGGGAGGGGGCACAGCCAGGACAGCTGACCCCAACTGGCCAAAGGGACATTCCGTACCATGTGACGTCATGCTCAGTACATAAACTGGGGAAAGCTGGCTGGGGGGGGCCGCTGCTCGGGGACTGGCTGGGCATCGGTCGGCGGGTGGTGAGCAATTGTACTGTGCATCACTTGCTTTGTGTATTATTATTATTATTATCATCATTTTATTTCAATTATTAAACTGTTTTTATCTCAACCCACGAGTTTTTCTAACTTGTGCTCTTCCAATTCTCTCCCCCATCCCACCGGGTGGGGGGGAGTGAGCGAGCGGCTGCGTGGTGCTTAGTTGCCGACTGAAGTTAAACCACGACAGTCCTTTTTGGCGCCCAACGTGGGGCTCGAAGGGTTTGAGATAATAACAGGTTAAGCGGAGTGTATTAAAGAACTTATATCTGTTAGTAGTTGTGGGTCACAATGTTGGTTTCTCTGTTCTCGATATTGATTTGTATAATCTGCATCACGCTCTTTTTCCTGCTGTACATGTTAAAGATTGGTGTTGGGTTTTGCAGTTTGCTGTGGTCTGCAGTGAATAGTAATGTCTCGCTTGTGAGGTTTGTTTTTAGAACATTAACCTTGACGTTAGTGTGGTATGTAAACTTCGCAATGAAGCCGTTACTGTACCACGGAGACCATTTCGTGGAGACAACTAGCAATTGCAGTAACTTTTCTGAGAGTTTTTTTACGGAGGGAATACGGAATGGCAGGGTCACTACCTTCTTCTATAATGTTTCCTCCTTCATTACAGTAATTTTTCAGTATTTTGAACATCCTTGGGCAGTTAAGATACTTCTATTAATACTTCTTGGGAATACTGTTTCGGTTTTGTCTAAGGTTAATAAGCAATTTAAGAATATCATCCAGAGATCTGCCCCAAGGCTGAATAATTATGAGTGGCAGGGTGTGTGGGACAAGATGGGCAAGTACCTAGGCCAATGGGCACCCCCAGTGTTTTGGAACTTCACCCCTGAGCAAGTGCAGAATCCTGAAAAGTTAGTAGAATATTTGGACAAAGTATGCTGTCACCCTGGCAACTCCAGAGAGATGCAGATCATTGCAACATGCTGGGGCCTGGCCCATGCCTACCGAGCCCTGTTCAACACCATTCAGTGCCCTCAAAGGGAAGGGAAGGTCTCTGGCTCTGACAGTAAAACGACACGCACTGCGGCCACTCAGACCCGGGCAACGCGCCCTGCAGCCACTCCGACCCCAGCGACAGGCCGTGCAGCCACTCAGACCCCGGCAACAGGCCCTGCGGCCACTCAAACCCGGGCAACACGCACTACGGCCACTCCAACCCCAGCGACATGCACTGCAGCCTTCTCAGTGGGCCTGTTGCCGGGGTTGGAGTGGCCACAGTGCAAGTGCATGTCACCGGAGTCTGGGTGGCCGCAGGGCCTGTTGCCGGGGTCTGAGTGACTGCAGTGCATGTCGCCGGGGTCTGAGTGGCCTCAGTGCATGTCGCCGGGATTGGAGTGGCTGCAGTGCATGTCGCTGGGGTCTGAGTGGCCGCAGTGCATGTCGCCGGGGTCTGAGTGGCTGAGTGGCCACAGGGCCTGTTGCCCGGGGTTGACTAGCCAATTCATCCACTGTTTGTTCCTCTCCATCTTTCCAGGTTATCACTGCCAATGAATTGGCGTATGACGATGGTGAGCTCCTTATAAACTTCCGCCACATGGGTCGTGTGCAAATATGCAAAAAATCAGAATTTTCAGAGACAAAAAATAGTATGAAAAATTAAAATAAATAAAAATCCATTCAGTCTCCAAACACTCAGCTTGAAAAGAAAGCCTCAAGCCTATTTTTTTAAATCAAGCCACAGATTTTGTATTCAATAATACTGATTTATGTGTCCTATTTGATGACTAACACAAACCCTTTCCCACAAGTAGTTACACTGTGGGAGGAGCATACTGTTCTCTCCATATTAAGCAAGAAAATATTTACAAAACAATAATCAAATCAATATATATCACAGCCTCAAGATCACTTCCACTTCAGACAAGTTTGAAAAACTGGTGCTTTAGGCATCAAAGCCCTCATCTGATAAATCACATATAGGCTGCCAAGTAACTAGTAAACCATCTATATAACAAAGATGAATAATGACCTGTACAGAGTTTATAAAAATGTTCTTAGGAATGTCCTTAAATAAAAGTCATGGCAAACATAAATGAAGTGCATATAAAATAACTCTGGGAGCACACTGCTGAATGGTAGCCATAAATGATATACTGATGGTGGTGAAAATGAACATGAAATATTAGAGAAAAAGCCTGACGAAAGAGTGCTTTTTCTGTTTGCCTATATACTGTGGGAAACATATACCTGCTGTTGCTCCTTAAATTAACTTCAGCTCAATACTGTATCTGTAATGAAATGTCATGTCTTGTCTTTGTTTACATATCCAATGACCAGAACAGTAAGTCCTTTTGATAGGAACATCTAGCCTTCTTAACAGTACAGAGAAATACAAGCAGAATGTGTATTTTCTGTGAATCCAAAGGTTCAGTTCTGCCTTGATTATGTCAGTGTTAATCTTGAAATTTCTGCTGCCTTGAGCAGAGTTGATTGGTATAATGCTGCTGAAAAAAAGAACAAAAAAAATTGTATCAGAAAGGAAAACAGTTTAGAGAAGATAATAGAAGGAAGAATTCAAAAGAATTAATCAATCAGGTACCCTAGACTGCAAAAAGAGATGGAAATTGAAAACAAGTATATCTGTAGCATGGCCATATTTGTATTGGTTCCCCATTTTTCTCCATTTATAATTTATAATCCTTTGAATTACTTATTCATTCCTACCCGAATCACAGAAAGGTGTTGTGTGAACCTGCCAGCTGATATTTATTAAGTATATTGAAAACGTATTGAGTATCACACTGGACACATTTAAGGCATGCTTTAAAAATGTCAGGTTGAAAATGATTTTAGAATAACATACTTTAAGAATAACTTCTGTCTTGGGCAATGAAATGGAAGCTGACCAGAAGAAGAGTGACCTAGAGAAACATTAAATAGAAAAACAAAAAAGTGAAGGCTAATTCATCAACCTGACACTCAAAAGCCTTTACAAGACTGAAATGAGTGGAAATAGTGGATATGATTCATATCTGAAGGAGTGGGAGAATGAGGAGAAGAATACAGAAGATTAGTTCCATATATCGTTATATTTATGTTCCTGAGGTTCAGTTCCATACTAGCCCCCAAATGGTTCACTAAATTGAAACTATAGAAGATGTAGGCCCAAATATCAAAACAAAAATAAGCTGATATATGTTGCACATGCAGCTGATACCAAATAGGATACATAAGTGTCAGCAGTCAACTTTGTCATTCCTCACTGGTAGAATATAAATCACCATTTTACTTCCTTCTCATCATAAAACATTCCTTCCTACGTTTCAGAAAGCTAGTTTTTATTGTGAAAGGCAGCATGTGTGTTCTTATTCCTCTGAATAGGCTCAGTTTTATAACTTTTATCTTCTCAGTGACTGCTGTATTTCTGCAGTCCTGTTCTCTGTAACAACGCAAATGACAGGCCATTTCTTGGAATTCTATACCTTAGTCAGGTTTTGTGATATAGAAGATCAAGGAAAGAAACACATGGATCCCATATCTTAATGTGTTATGTCTCACTCAAAGATTGCATTTTTCTTTGGTTGCACATCTAGTTTTTTCCTCTATTTCTCTTCTGTGATGAATGTTAATACTTTCTGAGCAAACAAATTATTCCACCCATCTAAGGAAGATATATTAGTTTTTGAACTTATCTTTCAACAGTGGCACTAAGGTATACCAGGATATTTTTAATGTATCAGAAAAGATATCCAGTTTTCATTTCAGTGCTCTCAGAGACATTGATTCTATTCTAGTTTGAGGCACTTACACCACGCCCATCACAGTGACAGTATAAAATGGAAAGGGAACAATATTCTCTACTGTCTGATTATAGCTGAAGCTTTATCCACTTTTTTATTGTTCTGTGAGTTACCTGTAGTAGTTGGTCTGATTCTGCAGTAAACTGACACAGCACAGTTGATTTCAACATAGTAGTATAAGCCACATAAGCCACAGTTAAAAGCTGAGTTCAGCAGTGCCTGTATAAACCACACATTTCAATACCACTTTCAAGCAACCCTGATTTTCCTTTCCCTCCACCTTGTGTACTAGGAAGAGCAGTTAAAAAAAAATTGCAGAAGACTGCCATATCACAGGGTTGGAATCTCCATTCATATTATTCCTGCAGAAAGAAGCATGAAAGGTGGAACAGATCTGGTTAACTTTCCACCACCAGTACAGGGAAGGCCATATTAACTTCTCTATCTACAAACAAGAATTGTAAATTTCATCCTTTCCTGACATATCACTCATAAAAGTCTTTGTCATATCTTCCATTTAAAATTCTAGTTGCTGTAGTACAGATACATAATGTATTTTGAAAGAAAAAACTTTGCAATATTTCTAGCTTGTATGCTGGCAGGTATTACCTTCTAACCCATTTACAATTATGGAAAAAGATTTTGCCTAGTGTGGGAAAATTAACAGATCGTTCATAGTTCATACAGCTCACTTCTTCACAAGGACAAGCAACTAGAGGTGACAGAAGATTTTTCAGAATGTATGAAAATGGGATGCCATTTTGTATATGTGCTTCACAATCAAATACCATCATTTCTTCCCCTCCTCAGGCTTGTAGGAAGATAACTCTTACTAATTTTTTTTTAATTAGTTTTTATTTTTGTGTTCTATAATCTAAAATAGAAATTATATCGTCTAATAAAATATTATTACATTTCTGCACCTAGAGAGTTGCTAAAGGTGTGTGTCTTCCTTCGAGAAGGATTGTTGCTGTTAGGAGAAATCAGTAATTTATAGCAAGTTTACTACTGGCTCTATTTATGACAAAAATATACAGTAGGGTCATTTATTCTGTTTAGTAGAAGCAAAAAGATCCCCAAAATATTACTTCATCTCACTTCATCTCTGTTTCCTAAAAGTCCCATTTCAATGCCTCCTCTCAGGACTTAATCATGACTCCTTCCCTAGACCTGCTTTCATCCCCTACCATGTATCTTTTTCAATAGGCATATCCTTCTATTGACTACCGATCTGCCATATGCCCAAACTCTTAGCTGGTTCCTTCTCTGTTTTAACAGACACTTGCACAGTGCCTGAAACACAGTATCTGGAACACCTGATGGCATTAATGAAGCCTGTGACTGATTTTGGATCAAAGATTTTCATGGTAGCAGCCATCATCAGCTCTCAATGTATTCCACAATAAGCTACCTTTTTATATCAAAGATTTTCAAATAAGTCTCCTAATCTGTGTGAAAGATTTACAAAGCTGCTGCCTTTTGATGTTTAAAAAACATTTAACATGATGGACATATCTTGTTACCCATATGGCTTTAATTTCGGAGATACTTGGGTTTCTTTCAAATGTTCATTTCATCACATCTCTGTGAGGTAGTAAGGTATTATTATGCTTATTTCAGAGATGGGGAAATGAAAAAAGGATACAAAGTCTAGAAGACATCTTCTAATTCAGGCATCTAAAATAGTTTTGGGAAGCTAGATGTCTATCAATGAGTCATCTCAATAAATTTCCGGTATGTACATCTGACATCTACGTTTAGCCGGTACCTTAAATATCTAGGATGTATGCCTCTCATGCAGGACATCTTGAAATTGTAGATGTCTGACCCACTACCCACCCAGCTGACCGTCTCACTGTGTATCTCTCCGCCTCACCCCCCCTATTTCTCTCTCTCTCACACACAAACACACACAGAGAGAATTATTTCTCTTACCCACAAATGCCTACTTTCTATTGAATCAGTTTACCAGCTTGTAGGTTTCGCAGCTGAAATTCCAAAATTTTTTTGTAATCTTTCTTTTCTTGTTAACTTGTAAACTCTCAACAAGATGCTTTTAGAAGTGTCATCTCTCATATACTAGGATTTGCTAGAGATGCTAGATGCTCATTATCTTACATCTTCCTTTTAAATTGCTGTATGTATCAAAGAAGTAACACAGATTTCTCCCCTTTCCCCTGCATCCACTTCATCCTGCCCATATCTAGGCATTGCAATTCTTCTACAAATGCTTTTCTATTACATATGTAACATTACATAACATTAGTCTTGTGGCAAAAGTTTCTGTCATCAGAATGTAGAAGAAACTTTAAGTCCCTTTGATGCATTACAGCTCACATCACATCATATCACTTTGAGCCACACAAAGCCACATGTTGACAGAATCAGACATAACAAGACACAATGCATCAAATCTCTTTAGTCTTATACTCAAGGTGCAAAGACAAATGCTATCACAGAGGCTTTTAAGGCTGCTTTATAAAACTCATCAACAGAAAACAGTGCATCTTGCAGCAGTGCTACACTTTAAGTGCTTCAGTAGACCACTAATACGTTGTTTGATAGCATAATGGCAGTACAAACTTACTGACGTGGTGGAATGAAGTGTTGCTAAACATAAAAAGGCAACACAGTAAATAAATCTAGTGGCACAAGTTTGCTGTAAGCAGCAGTTATCAGTGAAATACAGTGTTTTACCAATGCCTTACGTTCCTACTGTTTTTTCTGTTTACATCCCTGTTAACTAGCATCCCATTTGGAGTACATGTTATTTTCACAGCGCTCCCTAAGCTAGGCACATCCAAGAACAGACCATCTGTACACTTTTGAAAACCTTGTAAAAGAGTATGGTTCTTGTTTGCCCAAGGTTTCAGACTCCTTCCTAAGGAACGTTCAGTCCTGAAATCTGACCCACCCATTACTTACTAGTAAAACATTATGGTGCTGTACCAGGATTAGTTTGCCATACTGGAGCACTTTCAAGTCTTTGAAAGATGAAAGGCAACATTTATTAAATGTGTATTTTGATGGGGTACACTAGACAACTATTGTGTGATCTGTAATAGTACAATTAAAGGACAGTTTTTTGTATGATTTTTTCAGGATGGTTTACCGGCTGACTGTTTATTGGTAAAAATATTCAGAGTAACAATGATTTAGTTACAGAAAAATCTGGTAAAATATTACTGTATTTTATAAACAATTTATGAAATCACACATTTGAGTACTGAACATGATATATGGATTTTCTCTAGAACGTGATCTTTAAGTTACATCACCTTAAAACATTGTTCAAAATTTTTATATACAAGTGCTTATCTTATAAGAATGGAAATTTTATGTCAGTTGATCAGTTCATTTGACCAAAGGAAGCAAGAAACAAACTGAATTATGAATGACATTGGAAATCTTCTCTTTTAAGAAAAAAATAAAGAATTAGATGAGAACCTTGGAGAGCAGTTAGGAAGATGTCACAGAGATGACATATACTTGAGATGAAGGAAGTAGCTTTCTAGTCTTGAGTCTTCATTGCTTCATTTACCTGTATTTCCTCACCTGGTGATATAGAACATGTAAAGAAACAAAAAAAAAAAACCCAAATCCAGTTTTAATTATCATAGAATCATAGAATAAAAGAATCATAGAATAGTTTGGCTTGGAAGGGACCTCTAAAGGTCATCTAGTCCAACCCCCCTGCCCTGGGCAGGGACTTCTTCAACTAAATTAGGTTGCTCAGAGCCCCGTCCAACCATGGCCTTGAATGTTTCCAGGGATAGGGCATCCACCACCTCTCTGGGCAACCTGTGCCAGTGTTTCACCACCCTCAGCGTAAAAAATTTCTTCCTTCTATCTAGTCTAAATCTACCCCCCTTTAGTTTAAAGCCATTTCCCCTTGTCCTGTCACAACAGGCCCTGCTAAAAAGTCTGCCACCATCTTTTTTATAAGCCCCCTTTAAGTACTGATAGGCTGCAATAAGGTTTCCCTGAAGCCTTCTCTTCTCTAGGCTGAACAACCCCAACTCTCTCAGCCTTTCCTCATAGGAGAGGTGTTCCATCTCCCTGACCATTTTCGTGGCCCTCTTCTGGACCCGCTCCAACATGTCCATGTCTTTCTTATGCTGAGGGCTCCAGAGCTGGATGCAGTACTCCAGGTGGGGTCTCACCAGAGCAGAGTAGAGGAGCAGAATCACCTCCCTTGACCTGCTGGCCACGCTTCTTTGGATGCAGCCCAGGATACGATTGGCCTCCTGGGCTGCGAGCGCACATTGCTGGCTCATGTCCAGCTTTTCATCCACCAGTACCCCCAAGTCCTTCTCGGCAGGGCTGCTCTCAATCCCTTCATCCCCCAGCCTGGATTGAGACTGGGGGTTGCCCCGACCCAGGTGCAGGACCTTGCACTTGGCCCTGTTAAGCCTCATGAGGTTCACACAGGCCCAATTCTCAAGCTTGTCCAGGTCCCTCTGGATGGCATCCCATCCCTCTGGCATGTTGACTGCACCCCTCAGCTTGGTGTCATCTGCAAACTTGCTGAGGGTGCACTCGATCCCACTGTCTATGTCATTGATGAAGATATTCAACAGTACCGGTCCCAATACGGACCCCTGCAGGACACCACTCATCACCAATCTCCATCTGGACATTGACCACTACCCTCTGGATGTGACCATCTAACCAATTCCTCACCCACTCGACAGTCCGCCCATCAAATCCATACCTCTCCAGTTTAGAGAGAAGGATGTTGTGGGGGACCGTGTCAAAGGCCTTACAGAGGTCCAGACAGACGACATCTGTAGCCCTTCCTGTGTCCACTGATGTCATCACTCCATCATTGAAGGCCACTAGGTTAGTCAGGCAGGACTTGCCCTTGGTGAAGCCATGCTGGCTGTCTTGAATCACCTCCCTGTCCTCCATGTGCCTTAGCACAGCTTCCAGGAGGATCTGTTCCATGATCTTCCCAGGCACAGAGGTGAGACTGACTGGCCTGTAGTTCCCCGGGTCTTCCTTTTTGCCCTTTTTAAAAATGGGGGTTATGTTTCCCCTTTTCCAGTCAGTGGGAACTTCACTGGGCTGCCACGACTCCTCAAATACAATGGATAGTGGCTTAGCAACTTCATCCACCAGTTCCTTCAGGACCCACGGATGGATCTCATTGGGTCCCATGGACTTGTGCACCTTCAGGTGCCTTAGATGGTCTCAAACCTCATCTTCTCCTACAGTGGGTGGCTCTTCATTCTCCCACTCCCTGCCTTTGCCTTCTGCGGCTTGGGCAGTGAGGCTTGAGCATTTGCCAGTGAAGACCGAGGCAAAAAAGTCATTGAGTACCTCTGCCTTCTCCATATCCCAGGTAACCAGGTCTCACGTTTCATTCTGGGGAGGGCCCACATTTTCCCTCATCTTCCTTTTATCCCTGACGTACCTATAAAATTTTTTCTTGTTGCCCTTGATGTCCCTGGCCAGATTTAATTCTACCAGGGCTTTCGCTTTTCTAACCTGATCCCTGGCTGCTCAGACAATTTCTCTGTATTCCTCCCAGGCTACCTGTCCTTGCTTCCACCCTCTGGAGGCTTCCTTTTTGTGTTTGAGTTTGTCCAGGAGCTCCTTGTTCATCCATGCAGGCCTCCTGGCGTTTTTGCCTGACTTCCTCCTTGTTGGGATGCATCGCTCCTGAGTTTGGAGGAGGTGATCCTTGAATATTACCCATCTTTCTTGGGGCCCTCTTCCCTCCAGGGCTTTATCAATTAATTAGCAATCAACTGGTTGGCAAGTACCATTGAAAAGTAACTTTCTCAGATCTGAAAGCTCCCAGAAATAGAATATTAGTTTAATTTCAATGTTGTTTGGGATAGTACAAAAAATTAAAGACCATGTCAGAAAAAAAAGGGGTCTTGATTCTCCAAGAAGAAAAAATAATAGAGCTTTGCTAGTATCCAACTGATGTAGTGAGAACCGTATAGAATGGCTTTCTCTGTGTGTCTCAGGACAGACAATTTCATGTTTTAACATTAAAAAGTCCATCCTCAGAGTTTTCTGTAAGCACCTATTGTACAAGTGCCAAATGGCAAGTGTTTGTCTTTCACTCAAGTTTTAAAATTGGGCTTCTGTTCTTAGAGTATAACAATGCAAGTTAAGAATAAACACTTCTACCTTTGTAGGATACTGATTGAAAGAGGACCTTTTAAATAGCTTTCAGCTAAAAGCAAGTTCAAAAATTGTATATTGATTCAAAAACCCACAACAGCAGTTGAAAACGCGAGTCTTAGAAAGATGTGGCACTTTTAAGAACTAAGCTTTATTCTTTGTCATCTTCTGCAACTGTACTTTTTTCAGGGCCTTTCTGCATGAATAAAAAATCTCTCTTCAAAGCTATAATTCCTTGTGTATTTCTACCGTCTTCTCATAAATAAAAACTGAACACCTCCCCCCCACCCCCTGATAATTCGTAGTAGTCTTTTAGTTCCTGGCACTTTGGGAAATAAAGACCATGGAAGAGCAGATGCAGCGGCTCTTGGTAGCCAGGTTAAAGGAATTTTGTTTATGCAGCAGTGTCCACTCAGAATGAGGATTACTGAAATAATGACATCTTTGCTCAAAAGTAAGGGATTATGGAAGTATTTATACTAAAGAATGGGATTAAGGAGACTCAAGAGAGGAAAAATAAACCTTTGCAGTAGCCCTGCAGTGCTGTAATGATCTTGTGGTTTTAAGCACTCAGCATGAAGCTCTCTCTCTGTAAACAAAAATGAAACCTGAACTGCAAAATTTAGATCCATGTCCCAACGGCCCCTCAGAAGTACACAATGAAAGACAGGGACCTGTATTTTTATGTCTATACGCTTTTGTCTGTGTCTACATGAATTAACTCTAATTGTGGTGTCATTTATGATGTTGAATGAAGAAACTTGCTGTTTAGTATCAAAAGTATAATATACTGCAGCATAGTAGTTAAATGAAAGCATTTTATAGGAAAATTGTCAGAAACACTAAAGAAATTAAGGAACATGAGTTCTCACTGAAGATTAATGATAGAGATGCTTCTAAACTTTTTATGGTTAAACTTTTTTATGGTTAACTAACTTTTTTAGGGGTTAAACTACAAAACTTTGGAATGTACTTGAAAGTTAATGGACCAGTTCATGAACTATTGGTCCAGTGACCTATCTGCATGCAAGCTCACAATTAACAAGACACAGAATTCTGCTGGAGATGTGGAGTTTGTGAAATCTTATGATGTCACTCCATAATGAATATGTCCTTTCTGAAACAATAAATGCAAGGAGAGGTGAAATAAGGGCTGCTCAGTAAAGAATTTGGAGGAAAGAAGCAGCTTCTCAGTTTTGAAATAATTAAGAAAATGCCTTTCACTTGTTTCTACAAAGCCAAAACAACAAGAACAAGAACAACAAAAAACCCACCACAGCCCCCTCAGAAGTTTTAAAGTTATAAAAGCCTGAAACAACAGACTTTCTAAATGACCTATCAAAATCTCAAAATCTCTTTAAGTTTTTTTCACTGGTTAGAGAGTTATTCAATAGCTGAAATCCTCTATTTTAAGATTGAAGAGATTATAAGGCCAACCAAATTGCCTTTTAATGATATATTTCTTAAACATTGAATTATGCTTTACTTTCCATAAATCTCAAGATTTTAACTTAAAAAGTGAGACATTCATTCTTAACTTAATTATTTGATAAGATTAGAAATAAATTATTAATCTGAATCTCAAAGAAATCTCTATTTCTTCACATATTAAAAAAATCATTTTCCTGTGCTTGTGGAAGGAAAGAAGTGGTAGGCTAACATCTACAACACGTCTTCAGTGACAAGGAAAATCCATTTCAGATATCCTTTTTCATGTTTGAGGCATTCCTCCATAAATTCTGTTGGACTTTTTCTTTTCCACTCACTCTAGCTCCCACATGAAATCAGCTTTGTCTGACCAAGAAAAGGCATGGACAAGAGAAGGGCTAATTAACATTTTTCCTTCGGTTAGTAGATAAATAAGTAACGATATTCATCGGAGATCAGTATCACACAATCTTTTCCTCTCTCACCATACTGCCTGCTGAGTAGTTCCAGTGCTAGCTTAGCCCTTGCTGTGTGGGGGACTTGAACAAAAGGTAAGCGCTGACACCAACTATACGCTGTACGGAGCTGTCCTGTTCTCTGCCTGTACAGCAAAGGTGAAGGGAATATGTAGGAAGAGGTACAAACCACAGCTCATGGACATCAAACCAAAGTGAACAAACTTGAACACAAAGCAGAGCAGCAAACCTCACCAACAGCATCATGTAAATATTTATCAGCATCTGTTGGGAGTGCACAGCTAGGTGAGTGTGTTCAAGAACCAGAGCAAACTGTTGGTCAAGAAAAGGAACGGGTGGCTTGCTGGGGCTTGTTAAGAAAACAGTAAGTTTTCATACTACTCCCCTGCCTAAATCACCAGCATTGATTACAGCTTTTTTTAGATGACCAGGTGAGATGGTCTTCATTCAACTCTCTGCTGCTCACTGCAGATTCAGTAAGGTGGCACCCTTTGTTACGCTCTTTTAGAGCCAACATTGCATCATCTCAAGAAGAGTGAGAGATTCAGAGGAGTGAGAGGTTCAGAGAGAAAAGTTCATAATGGAGCTAAGTTGTACTTATATATCATATTATTGACAGAAAGAAATGAAGGTAAAGGTAGAAATAAGAGTAAAGAAGGGCTGGAGAACGTGAAACAAGCTTCAAACAAGATCTAAGTATGTTCACCCCATATAATATATGTGAACAAATGGAAAACCACTTGTCTTTATGAATAGCACAGATCAATAGTTGTGCTGCTGAAATACATCTGTTTCTGTCCCTGGCAATGATTTTCAGAAATAGGTTGAAATTTTTATTTCCAGTTCAATAAACACCACAAAACAGTCAGATGTTTAGTAAGGATTATAAAGTAAGTAACAGAGAGGGTTAGTTCTCTGTGCATTTCTTTGAATTTTTATTTTTATTAGTTGACTTATAACTGTCAGAAAATCCCAAACTAACAAATCTTGTCATCTCTGTCAAAGAAAAAAAAGGTGTTTAGATACAGATCTATCAGTTCTTGGTATTGTCGCGCATGGAGTGAGACTGCACTTCACTCATAAGAGAGAAGCAACAATACTTTATTGATAGAAAACAGTGAGTTAAAGTGTGAGTTAACAAAGTTCAATGGTAAATGCGACAGTGAACAAGCTTCGATGGCAAGGTACACTTGACTATTTACTGCATAGAGGACAAGGTCAGACATTACTGTTAGGGAGACCCTCCTGTTGAGTCACGAGGTTCAGAAAGGACCCCCTTGCTTTCTAAACTTCTCAGAGAGGAGTCTAGGTGCAGCTGGATCCAATCCTAGTCCCAGATTTGGTCAACGGTTTATGTCTAAAGGATTATATATGTGCAATCAATCCTTTATATCACTTAGCTAAGATTTCAAAGTTTAGCATGCTATTAGTCACTTACTGAGGAACTGTTGCGGCAAGGAATCTCTCAACCTCAAGGAGTAACCTTGAGAGGCATCCCTACTCAAGGGGAGATACTGGCGTGCAGCCTGCTGCCGTGCAGGAGACCTCAACAGGCTCTGGGCTGTCCACTATTTATAGAGTAAGATGATTGACTTATAGTCATATTTGCATATCAGCAAGTTGTTTGACTCACTGCTCCAGGCAGCCCTTGGCTACTATGTTGCCATCCATCCCCAAAGTCCAGCATAAGCTGGATGCAGCCACAACGACACCCACTGGTGGTCATCGCTTACGCAGGGCAGGGGGAGCACACCGCCACAGGTATACCTAGCAATTTGTCAAGAAGAGTCCCATTTAGTGAACACTTGTGTGAGATTATTGCAATAGAATTACAGAGGTGTGCAACATATCGTCATCACCGACTTCATTCACAAAAGACCATTAAACAGTAATGTCTTTTGTTTGTTGTTAACTTGAGATAAATTTCAAGCAATAGTTGGAAGCTGAAAAGTTCTACTTTATCTTTGGAAACTCTTGTAAGTTCAGCTCCCTGTTCCTTGGATATTAATAAGTCTTACAAAAAGAGTTTCCATTATAAATACAAGGCTCAGTATGCTGTTTACAGACAGGATGTGTCCCTGTGATCACATAAAGAAGGGTGCATTGCATCTAAAGAAATGCAAGAGTTGCACAAACAGATGAATTTAACCCCTGGAGAGCAGATGTTTTTATGCCTGTCATCCTACTATAGTGGGAGGCAGTCTCAAAAGCCAAATGACATCTGTATGGATCATGGACACAGCGATATGTTTTTTTTTCTTGGGATGGGCTGTCTCCTAGTCAGTGTCAATCAATCCTGGCTACCTAGTAATGGACAGTCAGGGAAGGGCATATCACCTTCTCACTTTCTCTACCTTTACCTTTTGATGGATGAATGAAAAAAAAAAAAGAAGGAAGAACAAAGTTGGTTTATTTTGCTTTTTCATAAAAGAGAGAGGGGTAATGTGCATATCTTGACAATAGTAATAAGAAAAAAGATATTTTGCTTTTAAATTCTGTTTATAAAAGGTCATAAAGTCCATCCACATTTAACACTGTAACAACTGTATAAACTACTTCCAAAGACTGTCATTTAATCATATTTAATCATGTTTTTAATCAAATTTCTGTTGTGGAAACACATTCATTCCAAAACTGCACAGCACTTTAGTTATAATGCTAACAGCAGCATATAGTACTACTGCAAGTATGACTGCTTCTCAAACACATGCAGTTCATGGGCAGGCTCGCTGGACTATGAGGGTCTATTTCATATCAGAAATGAAGATGGTAAAAATGCTCTTCATTGTTCTACCTGTAGATCAGCACTGCTGAATGCCACCTCTGTTTCTTTTTACAGATACTGTACTTGGCAGCGAATGGGTACCTGTAGGTTCCAAAAGCACTCAAACTGACCTTAGACATCTTTAAAAAGATGTGAATACACTGATTACCTCCTTTAATGGAAATATAAAATATATTATATTTCTTGCCAAACAGAATAATTTCAGTTAATTTATACAACTTCTTTTTATATTTTCTTTAACTAAAGAAACTAAACATTTCATTTAATTTTTTCCTTATATTTCGATCTCCTTTCAAGAAGCAGTTCTAATCTGATGACTCAAAAATTTGATGAATCAAAATGATTATAGGTAATTTATTAATTTCCTTTGTGAAGTCAGTTTTAAGTAAATGTGGGAATTTGTTAAAGTTCCATTAAAATTATTCCAAACTCTGATTTGGACAAGATTTTGCAATAAAAGACTTAAAATAGGTGTGTGATTAAACTGTAATTTGTTTAGAAGGTCCATAAACATTGTTATAACTCTTCAGATAAATGTTGTACTATTAATAGCTCAAGAAGTTAAATATATATAATCTTTAAAATAGTTTTCAATGATTTTTTTTTTAAGCTTTAAGAAGTAGAGGTTAAAAAACAAAAAACATGTACCAAGTAAGAGAGCGAGATTCTAAAAACGAACACTAGTATTAGTTCACTCAAAACCTATTTTATAGCATAGAGGAAGCAGTGGACATTCATCTGTTTTTTTCCAAGGCTTGTCCTCTTTTTCTGGCTAAAAATTACTTGGCTACTTTATCTGTTTATTTCTGGGTTTTTGGCCTCCTGCAGCCTGATTGGAGTCTGATACAGCTGAAGATATCTGGAAATTCTGGACAAATAACAACTGAGAACAGACATATCAAATCTATGGTATGGATGCAGTTAAATCCACTATGCACATGGCACAAAACCAATCCAGACATATCTTTTAAATCTGATGTATTCTGGATGAGTCATATTCCTGGGTATTTGCAGTTCAATGGCAGAGAAGAAGCAGAGAAAGGAAAAATCAGGAAAGCATTGACTTTTATCTCACACAGACTTGTTAACCTTTCCGTTCATGCCTGCTGTTAATCCCGTACATGATTTTGCTGGTTTTATGGTGATGACTAATTTTCAATGTTTGTGGGATGATTGACTAATTTTCCAGTTTTCTGGTTACCTCATTATATCCCCTGATGCTATCTCTCTCACTGATGAATTCCATCCATCTCATAAATAACTGACATAATCCACTGATTCCTCTTGCATTGATTCAAACTTTTCATTTGTTTGAAGTAGGTAGATTCATTTCCTTCTGGCATTCAGTTTTTTGTCACTCTGAAATTCTCTAGTGATTTTAATTTAGTTTTCTTATGTGTACGTGAAATTTTAAGCCAGGGAGCAACTTTGCTTTAGTTAGACTTTATTTTCAAGATCATCCAGCCCTGTGCATGTATTTGAATGAAAGAAATTACTAAGAGGCACGAACATGAATATTTGATCTTACTGTCCTCTGCAGTACCTTATAAGAGAATCAAACATGTATTTTAGCTTCCAGATGAATGAAGACTATCTAACATTCCTATTTTTGTTGTCATTATTGAGGTATTACTTTTTTTTTGTAGCTTATAACAAAATGGCTGCTTTAAGTCTCTCATCCTGTAGGCTGGATTCAAAGATAAAAAAAAGACGTGAAAGGGGGATATAGCAGGAAGGAAATGTATATGAGAAACAAATGGGAAAAAAATAGGGCAAAGTGAAGAAAGATGCACCTTTGAGTAATCACAAATCGGGAAGAAACCTGTAACAAATCTCTTTCAATATCATGCATGATCCCAACTGCTGCAGTAACCCATAGGAACTAGTAGGAGAAAAGACACTTGGCAAGTTTCATGCAAATGATAGAAATGACAAAATGGAAAGGATTTCAAATTAATCTGCACTGGGGCTTGAATATCTCAAGTGCACTACGCTTGGGCCCACAGCTATAAAGGAGAATGTATGAGCAGAGTAACTTTCGGGATAATGGCATACTCATAAAGATAAGAAGTCAAGCTACTTGTTAACATGTGCTTCCTTACTTCAGTGGGAATAACAGCACTCTGACTTCAAAGGGTACTGGATTAGCCCGTATTAATTAGCTGTTACCACAAGGAATGAACTATCAATAGCAAAGCTCTTTTGAAAATGAAAGCAAGTTTCTGCAAAAACTCCACAGGGTGCTTTTCCAGTTTTCTGGTAAAACTTGAGCATCATATTTTTTTAAAAAGATTTAGTAAGTAAACACTTGTGGTTGCAGTGGCAGGAATGTTATAGTAAACACTACTTATATTCCTGCAGTCAGTTTGACATTCCGTTTTGCTGTAAAAGTGTCAAGAGCTTCTGTGGTGCAGAAGCTGGGAACACTAGGAACTTCTTAGTAGCTCCTGTATTACTGCAAATTAGTTAAGACCATTTTCCTCAGCCATGTGTAATATGTTAACATGACAACATCACAACATAGTGTGTTCACGATGATATAGATTACTAATTTTTACAGACACTGAAGCAACTCTGGTTCTGATTTTTCTACCGTAGACCATGCAGTAATGACAGTGATGGTTAGAAAGGGACCCATACTGACTCCCTTTCTAACCTAATGAGTAGAATATATATTGTTCCTAATATTTGTTCCTGATAGGAACAAATGCATTGCTACAGACAATCTGACTGAGTACTTCTTGAAGCATTTTATTTAATCATTTGAAAATCTCTGGAGAGATGGTATGTGGGAAATAACTATTTCTGGGCTTAGCTAGCTTTGGCAGTAATATCTAAGATACTATCCTCAATGCCTGGGAATAGAAGAAAGAACAGCCACCGGGTCATGTAATTTATCTACCTTCTGAACTACAACTCCATGCAGTCAGAAATATCAGAAAAGATTTTTTTTTCTCCCATCTGTTTCTGAAACCCCTACATATATAGATAGGATCTCATTTCAGTAATTTCACTGAAGTCATTTTGAGAATAGATATCACAATATGACTCTTGGGAATGTAACATCATCACGTACCTGTAAGGAAATGAATATGCCTTTAAGCAATGCAATATTGATTACCCAAAGCAATAAAAAAACTATACATGAATATAGGAATGATTTGGTCTGTCTTTTAATGGCAATAACTTAAGTCAATGGAACAGCAATTTGAATGTCCAAAGCCAGTGCTACCAAATAATAATTCTGGAGTGAGTTCTAAGGTCTTTCTTCATACTTTCTTCTCAGCTAAGCTCTGGTGTCTGTTTTCTGTCTTTGGTATCTTATGGGGCTCTTTTTCTACTGAATATGAGTTTGAATGAACTCTATTTACAGTGTCAGACAAGAGTTCTTAACTCTTCTTAGAGCCCTGAAATGCGAATGTATTGCACTTCAGTAAGTCATAAAACTGAACAAATACTACATGGAAAAAATAATTTTGTAAGTGAGTTTAAATATTAATGCTTGGTACGCCTTATTAAAATTCTGAGAATTAAATAAAAGTGAGTGATATTTCCCAAACATTGTTTGCAGAAGAGAGCTTAAAAGCTAACAATCTTTTTTATGCAAGAGGAAAATAAAACATACTTGAGCCAACAAGAAAAAATGGTTTGCTACACAGAAGGCCATATAATCTGGAATTCATCATGTTCTGCATATTTCTGGGAAAGGCTGCTACGATGTAAGCCCCATGGCCAGACACTCCAGGAGGCAAATAACTCTTTTGACTCTTTTTTAACAAAGAAAAATGCTTCCACAGAAAATTTGATTTTCATAAATCAGTTATTTCCGCACAGTTCCTCTACTGGCACCTGGTATGTCACCGTCATTGTATCTGAAATGTGACTTTGGAATGTAGCAGCCTCTTGAAGAAACAGCTTTTTGGGCAAATAGTTGATTTCTCAACAGTGAGAGCTTTAATTTGCCTTAAATTCTCTCATCTATTCATCTCTGTGAGAATATCACTGACTGAGAAACAGAGCTGAGGACAGTGGAGTTGAACTGTGTCCACTGAGGTCTTACATTCTTAGAATCTTAGTAAAGCTGAAACCTTAACCTCATTTAAGTGATCAAATGCCCATGTGAGAGAGTTAGGTAGCAGCTTTGCAACTTTAGACCTTGAGGTTGACCGGCACAAATATATTCCCTGCAGTTACTTGCATGCAGACTCTGATTTAGATGGAAAAACAGTAGAACATAAGGGAGAAGGGCAATTACATTGACATGTTGTATGTACATATAAAAGTGTTAGATTGCGTGATTAAAGGCTAATCATGATAAATACGAAGATTGGTGGAAAAACCCTAGTAACATCACCAGTGAAAATGGCACCCACTGAATTGACTATCCTAAAGCTATCGAAAGGAGAACAATTTGACCCTTGTCCCTGATGTGAAACCCACCAAGAAGTCAGTGAAAGAAACTGTCTCTCCTGAAAGCCATGTAAGTTAGAGGGGGTGGTTGCCTACAGAAGTATAGGACTTGTTATGGGATGCAGGGGAAGAGCATTTGGTTCCTATCTAAAGTTATTATAAGAAGTTTATGGGAAGGACCAAAGGCAAGAAAAGGATGAGGGAAGATCCAGGATGAGCACACATGGGAAAATATAGCACTGTATGTGTTCATGTGAGTGCCAGTGAAGGCACCAGTCTCTGTCTGTGTTGACCTGTGTGACCGATCGAGTGTGTGTACGGTACTGTGCGCCCATGCACATGTGTGTATACATGCACACACACCTGCCTATGGGGGATACATGCTCAGCCTCACTATTGACTGGACCTGGGAACACAAAGCTCTAGCAGCATCACATCTATCAGGCTAGGACGGGAGAAATCCACAGGCAGCCTGAAGCCCACTGGATTAGGCTACCTCTAACAGTAAAATTTCCCATTTAATGTTTATGCATATAAACTCCATTCCTAAGTTCCTTTTACCCGAGAAGAGTGTTCTTTGTGCATAGCCTTGCACTATGCATATGTGCTATGAAAAGGATAAGTGGAAATACGCAGAGGGAGATAGAGGGAGATAGAGGTGTGTGGAAGTTCTACCTACTAAGGAAATACAATTTTCTTAGGTTTTGAAGAATATGTATGCATGAGATCTTGTGCCAGCATATTTAATTGTCCAAAGGTATCTTTCATTTATCTGCCTTCTCCCTTTTTGCTGATGTTACCTCTTGGTAGAAAGGTTTTATCTTAAATGCTAATATTAGCCCACATGTTACAATAAGAAAAAAAAAAACATAAAGGCAAGAAGTACAACCATTTAAATGAACAATACTACTCTCAGACTAAAACGTCACAGTAGTAAATATGGAATTAAATGCACCTTTAGCAGTTGCAAGGAGCAGCATGCAGCGTACTTGCCTGACAAATGTGCATATTGGTAACTACTATTTCTACACAAAGAACTTTATCGCTGCTCAAATTAGTTCCCCTTTTTTCTTGCATTTGCTATCTTTGCGCAGTCATACCCACATTAATATCAGTAGTTTCTCTTGCCAGAACATGCATTATTCTTTCATTCCACGTAGGTAATCCAAATTTAAATCCATACCTGCAATCAGCATTCTACTCTTTCAAACATTAATGAACTGAATCTGTAGTTTCTAAATGTGAGCAATGCTCCATAGTAAATCTATGATAAAACTCTGAGTCAGACTGCAGCTTCTGCATTGTATTGGCTGCGTGGATTTGTGAGCTATGCTCATCTCATCAAAATCATTATGTATGAAAAACTGAAGAATAACAAACAGAACACTGTCCTTACAGAGTCAACATCATGAACACCATCTGGGTCCTCTGATTATCAGTAGTTATAGAAATATTTTTGCATTTATCATAAGCCACCTGCTTTTGCAAAGCCATATATCTGCTTCTGAATTGACCCCAAAATTAGTGCACAAAGATGGATAGTTAAATGGAATATTTTGGGGGGGGGGGCGGGAGGGGGGGCGGAATCAGACTCAACTCTTTTCACTCCTGGGATTGTCCTAGTCCTTCAGGTAGAGTTTATGTATACATATATATTTGTATATATGTGCTGGTTTTGGCTGGGGTAGAGTTAATTTTCTTCATAGTAGCTGGTATGGGGCTATGTTTTGGATTTGTGCTGGAAACGGTGTTGATAACACAGGGGTGTTTTAGTTACTGCTGAGCAGTGCTTGCACAGAGTCAAGGCCTTTTCTGCTTCTCACACCACCCCACCAGCGAGCAGGCTGTGGGTGCACAAGAAGTTGGGAGGGGACACAGCTGGGACAACTGACCCCAACTGACAAAAGGGATATCCCACACCATATGACGTCATGCTCAGCAATAAAAAGCTGGGGGAAGAAGAAAAAAGGGAGGGATGTTCGGAGTGATGGCGTTTGTTTTCCCAAGTAACCATTGCACGTGATGGAGATGGTTGAACACGTGCCTGCCAATGGGAAGTAGTGAATGAATTCCTTGTTTTGATTTGCTTGTGTGCGCGGCCTTTGCTTTACCTATTAAACTGTCTTTATCTCAACCCACGAGTTTTCTCACTTTTACTCTTCCAATTCTCTCCCCCATCCCACCGGGGGGGGAGTGAGTGAGAGGCTGTGTGGTGCTTAGTTGCCATCTGGGGTTAAACCACGACAATATACACACACACACCAAGACACCAACGGCTGTCACTTTGCATTTTGCAGCCACACAGTTGACAGTTTATCAGATACATTTTGGTTTCAGCTTCTGTATCACAGTTTGCACCAATCCCCGCAATATCAGCTCCTTCAAATGTAAACAAGATGTTCAAAAACACAGAAACATTTAGTAGAGCGTAATGAATGTATAATAAATGCCTAACGCTTATAGTTCAAGTAAATATGATTTGTTCCTGAATGCTTGACTTTATCCTGTGTGGAAACGGAGCCAGCACATGCACAAGTATAATCTAGTCTTTGGGTTAGTTCCCAGAGTTCATCATTCTTGCAGTGAAATTGTGGTGAACCACTGAAGCATCTTACACTGATATTAGAATTTTCATACCCAACATGCTGCTAGGTATTACTTGGCTTTTTAAAACTGCTTCACTTTTTCCATTTCAGTTCTACAGTCTGGTTGGCTGCAGGTAACCTGATATAATAATAATTTAAGTTTTTCAGTGATTTCCTTCACTCTGTCTATTGTAAAATAAGACTCAGAGAGTAGGAAGAAGATCAAAATGTCTCCTTCTAAGAGTAGCACTAGGTCATAACTGGAGACACTTAGTTTGGGAATCAGTTCAAGATTAAGACAGCTATATTTAGACATCTCCATATGAGCTGTGTGCCTATGCTAGGCTTGGAGCTAGGCTTGATTTAACTGCCTAAACACAAACATCTCTTTGAGATTCTTTAGAGTATTCTCCATGGTCTCTACCGGCTATTCTAGAAAGGTACAAGTTTCTAGTAGGACCTGTGTCATATTCCCAGGTTTGTGTAGCTATCTTGAATACTCTAGGCCATCTTGCATGGAATAGAAACCATGTTTAGACGACTGAATCAACTTTGTAGTCAAGAGACTCCTCTTACTCTGATGCAGACACATAGGATGGGATTTGTTTGCATAAATACAGCCACCTTGTATCATTTTAGGCAAACAAGTCTCAAGTTTAGCAGCTGGTCAGGTGAATAGCTCCTTAGATCCTACTAACCTTATTCGCTACATCTCCATTGATTATGGATCTATGTCCAGTTGACAGAGAGTTTGTCATTAAAGATATTTCCCTGAAGCAAATATTTTTTATTTGCTATTTTTCATTATTCAGGTAAATCTAGTATTTTTCTAAAATAAGTCAATAACTGCATAGTTAATTAAATAGGAATGCATTATACAACATAACACCTGTAACACTGAATCACCTTAAAAATGTATTTTGTTTACCACTTTACCGTAAAATCTACTTTCATTTGTAGGGCAAAAGCTGGTTTTATAATATTGGTCTATGACTTTTGCCATGTGTTTCATAGTTCATAAGTGTTAATTATAAACAAAAAAACCTACTGTAATTTGCACTTTAACTTTTATAAGGAATGCATATTTCAAGCAAAAACCAGTTATGAATATACTCATACTGCTTAACTCAGTTTTTACCATATAGTAGATTTACAAGGAGGTAGAAAAACATTATTGCAAAAGTTACCAAATAACTGCAGAGGATTAATCTAAAATGTGTCTCTCATGCAAAAAGAAAATGCATATTGGAAACAAAAAGTAATAGCTACTGGGCAACATGTTTTACCACATGATTATTTTTGGAATTGAGAAACCACAATGTATAGTTGGTTTAAAAAAACAGAGCTTGTGCTGGAATTTAATGTTAAGTTCAGTACTTTACACCTTCAAATGTGAACTGAGGTGGAAATTTCAAGACAACAATCGAAACTTACATCAAAAATTAATTATTTTATAAGCAGTTGGTAGACAAACCACTTTTCACAAAGCTCTGTAGTTTTAAATATTTAAAATAGCTAAGCAATGTAGTATCACAAAAAGTGATAAGCAATTACTTTGGAAAAGAAAGGTGAAGATAGCTCTACAGACATTTCTCAATGCAACATCCATGATATGTAAATTATTCTGGGTGATAATCACAACTGTTGTCCCTCTGGGCAAGGAAAATAATCCACTTTCTAGTGAGGCAAACTGAAAAGTAAGAAAAAATATGGTAAGAATGAAGTGGTGTGTTGTTTTTTTTCTTTTACCTACATAAAATCGTAATTTTTTCTTTTTTGGCAATCCCCAGAAAAGCGAAGTAAATGTACTGCTAGATACTCAAGTTGTAATCTGCAAGAGCAAGACTGGTCAATAGTCCCTGTTATTTAGCAATTAAAAGTCTTCCCTTGCTTATCTAGAATGCTGACGTTCAGTTCCTTCCACTTCATACAGAGGGTTGATGCCATGTCCTAGGAGATGCCTTTGCAGTCAGTCTCTCTCTCTTTACCTTAGGTATTTGTTATTCTCACCAGGATGGTAACAAGAGACAGCAGATGTGGCTGAGCATTCTCAGAGAAAGAAGTCCCAGGATTTCACTGCTGTGCCATGAAATCATATGCAGCTGGACATAGATTAACACATGATCTGAGGAATTCATAATCTTTTTGTTTACTGTAGTTCAATAGACCAGATGCAGATTGCTTATTCAAGCCTTAGAGCTTCACCAGTAGTTCATTACCTGCCACTTAAAACTCCAGGATGAACTGCAGAAGCATACCGTCAATCTTCCATGACACTCTTTCTCTTTACATAAACAAGCATTCAGCAGAGCAGGAAAAGAAACCATGATGTCCTTCTTTCTACATAAATCTCTTAATTGGAAGACTAAAGAGAGATTTTTCACTGTTTTGTGTTGGTTTTAATGAGTGTTAAGCTTTTTAATCAAAATGGAATAATTCCAAAAGAGAGTTTATAGTCACCCACTTCAAAGTGAGGTCTAAAACTGAGAAATCCTTCTTTCTTTTCTATATTTTTTCCTTTATTTGTTTCCTGAAAATTCATTTCTGACTCAGTGTCAAGGAAACCAACCTATCCCTAAGTTGACTGTGGGTTATCAACTCTGAAACAGCTCAGTGAAATTGCTACTTTCCTTTCTAAAACCACCATCACTAACTCCATGGTGCCCAGTCATCACATGGCCACCCCAGTCCTCACACAGCTCTCCCAGTCTCCTCCTCTGGAAGCTCCCAACACTCCTGCCTCTGCAGTACAACTGATAGGGCATCAGGCAGGATGATTCAGGGTTTCCAATAGTTTACGAAACCTGGAAGAGTGAAAAATATTTGGGTTAAAGAGTAGATTTGGCAAACACTGTTTTAATAGACAACTTTCAGACACAGTTTAAGACATCTTAAAGCTTGGCATTATAACGTAGTTCATAACATGATTAATCACCATTTACACATGTTGACGGCAGTGTGCAAGGTAACAGAGCCTCCATGTTCAACCTAAGTGTAACCCCCAGACTGTGATCATACACGCTGTGCCCAAATGGCTGAAACACCAGGAGTTTTATTCTGTTTGTCAGTCTGGTGGAAGGAACATATCTGGCAAGAAGTCACTCTTAGATTTGTAGTGGCATTTCATCTGCCCTGTTTGTGCTGCCACCTCCTTCTTCCTTCTCAGGGGAGCTGAAGTGTTCTGCAAGGGAAGAGATTCAGTCTATCTGTCCTTAATGGGGGAGAGCCACCTGAGGACTCCACCGCCCACGGACACGATGGATTGGCTCTCAGATCCAGACAGCTGTCAGTAGGTAGTAACCTCTAGCTCGTCAAAATATTTCTTCACAGTAATTATACCTGAATCATTTATGCTTTAATCCAGCTCTGAAGAGTAGATTAATTTAATTTTATTTTTTCCCCTTCATTTAGCTAAGTCCTTCTATTCTTGGAACAAGGCTGCTTAGACTTTTCAGGCATTTTCATTGTTTTAAATAGACTATTTTCATAGGATATATTGGAAGAATTTTTTGGTTACTAAAGTGGTTTATGCCTCCCCTGTATGCTGGCTTTTTTGGCAGCTGGAAACAGAAAGCTCTTTCCCTTATCACATTTCACCACACCTTTACATTTCACATACTTGGTGCTTTGACACTAAAGTGTCTCAATACAACTGGACTATCATGGATTTTCTCTCCTCGACTCCATCTGTTAAAGAACACCAGAGTATTTTTTTCAAGTGAAAAGAAAATCAAAAGAGCTAAATTCACCAAATCCAATAAAAGATGCTGTACATTGTATTTTCATATGGCACAACTGAATCCCTGGGCCTCTGCAGAGAGATTCACATCATAGGAGTAGAGGCA
Organism: Aptenodytes patagonicus; assembly: GCF_965638725.1. Taxonomy (NCBI): domain Eukaryota; kingdom Metazoa; phylum Chordata; class Aves; order Sphenisciformes; family Spheniscidae; genus Aptenodytes; species Aptenodytes patagonicus. Next base: position 40,154,715 of record NC_134952.1, read on the forward strand.
GTGCTACTGCCACCTACCTTCCCTTTGGGTTTCTGCCAAGAAAGAATAGCTTGTTATTGATTCAGGTCTCATACTCTGTTCAGGATTTTCATTCCAGACAGAGCAGCTCTTTTAGTGGCAGTGTTGGCTCCAATCCTCTGACAGGGAAGGGACTGAGACTGCTTTCCAAAAGACTTTCTGCTGCTGAGGACTAATACTAGACTTACTGTAAAAGGTACCAGAATCTGGTACTGCATGAGTCTAACCAAAAAAATTTAGAAGATTTAAACACATACAGACAGAGAAGAAAAATATAAATTTCAAAACGTGGTGTTGTCTCCTGTCCATCTAATTTTATTGTGACTCTGCAGAAAAAAATATTTTAGGGACTGAGCATATCATCCATAATTTTTTTTCAGTTGATTTCATATCACCCATGTACTTATGCCATTAAATTCTACTATGCCGTATAAATCTTCACAGCTATGATTACTCTATGATAACAGCATGCTCTGTTGAGCCTTATTGCCTAATTGGTAGTTTACAAGGAAATACCTGTGCTGGTTTTGAGATTAGCATCCTGCTTCCTCAGCAGCAAGAAATATTTGCTTGACATGCTCAAAGTTGTTAATATTGGTATGCCTGCTTACACAAACTGTGAGTGTAAAAATATCCTGTTCAGATGGGTAATGAAAATTAAAAAAAAAAAAAAAAAAAGGTGTTTGCAAGGTGAATATTTTCTGTGAGATTAGAGAAAATCTTGAATCCTTGTTCCGCAGTCATTTGCAGCAGTATAATGCAGGCACATCTCTAGTGATTTACAAAGCTAAAAGTCAACACAGAATCTGGACTGCCAGATATACTGTTACTGCAGAAGCCTCCACTACGCTTCATGTAGATGCCACGTATGAGATGTATCTGAAGAAATACCTCTGCCAGCTTGGTTGGAAACTGGATATCCCATACTAACATTTTTGATTAATAGACTGAAAGGATCATCTTGGATGTCTAAGACCACATGCAACCAGCTAATGAGTGGGACTAATCTCCCCTAAACTAGCTGGCCAGAGTGCATTTAGATGATTTGGGAATTTTGCCAGTTTCGCCAATTTTCTTCATGGTTCTCCAAGCAGCAAGCTGAAATCCTTCATCCTTCACAATCCTGCAACCCTTGGGGCAGCTTTTGGGTCACATGCAGCTGCCACACTTCTTCCTCTATTCACACCCCAGAGAAGAAAATAGACTTAAAAAGGATGACAAAAAATTTCAGCAATATTTCACATCACGCTAAGATTTACCTACAAGAATTCCCAGCCACAGGACATCACAGGCTTTTGATCTGAAAATACCTAAGAACTTAGTTACTACTTAACTTAACTACCTTTTGCTAAGGGAAATATTTTATCACAAGAAGAAACATCAGTCTCCCATTCCTGGAAGATTTGCTCATGGAACAACCACTTTCTGGAGGAGGGCTCAAATCAATACTGACAGATATCTGCATTTGCACAAAATTTTTCAGAGTACAACGTTCTGCTTTCTAGCTTCCCTATAAAACTTTCCTTGCCTCTCAGACCCATTCTTCCCAATCTAGGGCTCATTTCTGGCAGCATCTCAGTCCTGGCCCCTGTCAGAAACTAACTCTCTGCCAGTCACAAAATGCCACCTCTATTACATTTGAATAACTGTCTAGATCTAGAGGTTATGCACCTCACATATCTGCATGTAGTTGCTTCTTATCTAATCAGAAGCTAAATGCTGAATCCTGAGGTGCAACTGAGAGGTTCCTGGACCAGACACAGTAACAGGTACACAGGGTACAGTATTTGGGTGGTATAAAGGACAAAGTTAAGCTGGACAGAGATATGTCCTAAGACTAAGCCTTCCAAAAATGTCTTCCATGGTGGCTAGAGAAAGACATCTCTTTCTCAGTGAAATGTGGAAAAAACAATTTTAAAAATAAATAAAACATGACACAGACTGTTGGAAATTACAGATATATGAAAGGAAAGGCACACAAGAAAGCCCAAAGGGAGAGATGAACTTCTGCAATAATGGTCTTTCTGACCACTATTTGAAGCCTGAAGGAGTGCTGGTCTACATAATCCCTGTGCACTGCACATCTAGAGCATTGAATAAAAGGAATAAATCACAGTCTTGCTTTTCTTGTGCTCCTCTTCAACAGCTACTGCAACATTTTCATTGATTGCATGAGTGTGGGAGCTCAGTATGGGCACAGATTCACCTGATTCTGCCATTTTACATAATATAAAAAGATCAGGTTTAGGAACAGTGGCAGTCTCTCCTCCCTTCCACCAGGACACAGATCTTCACAGCAGTCATCCATGAAAAATGATGAAAAATGGTCCTAAGGGATAATGCCTGTGTTAAAATTCAAAGAAAAGTTTATGTAGACATCGTGATTGACTTCCACTTCCTTCTGTCTCTTATTTAATCTCTCCAATTTCTCCTCAGCAGCTTTGCAGGTGTCCAATTTTTTTTTCTTTTTTTTTCTGCTCTTCTGCTGTGCACCAGTCTTTTTTCTGCATCTATAATAAGATTAGGTTCCTTTAAAATGTTCCCTATCATCTTATTCCCCTCCAGGAAAGGATTTCCTTGAGATAAAATGGCTGCCATGGTGCCCCAGACCCTCACATGTCCTCTCTCCCAGAATACCCAAGAATCCCCAGGCTAGGTGATGACTGTCATTAACATCAGGCACATAAGTCACCAGCCCATGTCTTTCCAACGCATGAGCGTGAGCAGGGATCAGCATCTCTGGCCAGAGGAAAGTAGCCACCCAACATGCCACACCTAAAGGAAGATACTTTGGAAGTCCTAATACATTATCACCTACCACCCATGAAGCAAGGTGGTTCATGCACGTGAAGAGTAAAGAGATGAATGTGTCACCAGATTATGATGTGTACTAACTGCCAGTCAGTTGCAGGATATTAGGCAAGTAAGCGGGACATCAAAGAGAGCTTCCCAAACCACTCACCACTTGCACAGGCTAACGGTCACTCTCCCTTTTTCTGTGTAATTTCTCCCTGCTTTGCCTCACTTCTCAGAGATGTTACAGTTGTCTACAGATGAAAGGAGTTATTTAGTTTTGTTTTTCAATTCTGTTCATTCCTTCTTTTTTAATGTAACTTTTTAAAATGTTACCTTTCTTATTCTTAAGACACCTGTTAAGGAATGTCTGGTCTCCCTACCCTACAAATAGTTTGCTGTATCATTCTCCTCTGTTGCTGTATCATTGTCCTTTGGATCTACTGGACCACTCCCTGTAGAATTTTATTCCTTATCTGCTTGAGATATCTTCCCTTTCCAGGTGGATTCCCAGAGCCAGCTTTAAAAAGTGAGTCCTTGCTACTTCAATTATGTTGCTGCTCTCAGTGTCTCAGAATGCATTCTTGTGCTCCTTCTCTTCTTTCTTAGACGGACTTGCTTCCGTCTCCTGGACATACAACTGTTCCTCACAGTCCCTCCTGGCCTGTTTCTTCTAGACTCACATTTTTCAACATTAAGCCTGACATAACAATGCTGTTGACTCCCAAAAGACTTTTTGAATACACCTTCACAGTTTTGTGATATAAAGACACTGAACAGAGCAACCCTTGACATAGGCCTGACTGAACTCCTCCACTGGACAGGAACTCCTCTTTTGGGGACACAAGAGGAATTGGGAACCGAGGTGCTAGATGTGGTCCCATGTTCAGAGTCTGCAACAGCTGGTCAGAAGAGTCATGGCACCTGTGGAAACCTGGGCATTGAGACCTGTTTCTGCTGCCTTTGGGTTGCTATGTCGGTGCAAGTTATCAACTGACACAGAATTTTATTCAGCTGAAACTGAAATTGAGACTGGGCTTCATATCATGTATACCCTGCATTGATTCCAGGAACCTGAAGCAGATGTTAGCAAAGTGGAAGTTGATATCAGATAGCCATATGCCACACCCTGGATATGATGTCACCTGACAAAGATATTGTGTTGTCTGAAAACTAATATTTATGTCAGGGTCATCAACCATCTCCAGTATCCCAGGAATTCCAGCTCTTAAGTTGTCCTAACTTGTCTTGCATCATTTGCATTGGTAATTGCTCCTGGATATTTACTTATTTATCCATTATAACCCCTTTCAGATTTCCTTCTCCAGGGTTAAAAAAAGCCAACAAATCTTTTTGTCCCAAGTTCAAAAATTTAAACCTAAAATTTATCTAATGCAACAAAGGCTACATGGGAATAGAACAAAAAGTTTGTTATCCTCATGTATTTTCTTCTAATTTTTTTCACTATGCAAGTATAAATCCATCTTACATCAACTGCTGATTTTGAAAACCTTTGGTGTGGAAGTTCCCATATTTCTGTCAAAACATAGAAACTTATTAAATCACAGACACATACCCAGAGATCTGCATTTAAAAATTATATTGTGTCACATCTGGTATGGGTAGACAGTAGAGAAGGATCCAATGCACTAGTTGGTTGTTAAATAACAAAAGGGGGAGCGATGACCACAAGCTCTTAAGTAAGAGTATCTTTCTGGGGGAAGAACAATTGTTCCTCAAGCATCAGTGGGCACACACCCATTAACTGTACTGTAAGCACATATCTGCACAACAGAATCCACCATGCGTTCAATAAGCCAATATGGGTACCAGCAGGAGCATTGTCTTGGTCTCCTCCTACTTCTACCACTTCTCTTTTCTCCATCTTCTATGCATTTCCCATGGGGTACACTATCTCCCTCAGCAGACTGGTGTTCCCACAGCTGATTTGTTTCCACTATCTTCAATATCTTCACTCAGTGCAAACACTGTGCTATGCACATGCATTCTTCTCCTCCACATTGTCTCATGCTCCCACAGTTGGACTGTTTCTGGACCACTGGGCACACTGCATTGTGCCATCTGACTTATGTGTGACCCCTATTCAATATGGAAATTTCATAGCTATTAATAGCACTCTTAGTTTTAGGTGCAATGCATTTTACCATCCGTATAAACAACTTCCCCTGAGATAAGGTAAAGCCTGAAAAATTCAGCTGAATCCTGCAAAGAACATAATGCCAGTTGCTTCTCATGAAGGTTCTCTTTTTTTTAAAGTTCACTATTACAGAAAGCTACTTCTTAATTCTCTTAGATTAAGTTCACAAAGCCACTAGCACTGTTTCCAGTAACACAAGAATCATAGTAGTTTCCGAATACGGGAAGATTTATTTTGAGACAGTTTGCTTTGTCCACATCACTTTATTTTAATCTTGTTCATTTGTCACTGACAACATCACCTGCTGAGCTAAAATGTTTTTCAGACTGAAACTGGAGGATGGGCAACCAAGATTAATGGCCCACAAATCACATGTTAGCAAATGATTTTCTTTGACCGGCACTGAATCCTCATTTATGCTATTGTTGGATAGCACTAGGAAACTGTAGTTGAAAAACAGTGCACGTTTTCCCTTTACAATATTTCATTTTCAGTCAACTGACCCCCAAAAGTTGTCAGATTCATCACTTAAAGACACCATCTGCTGACCTGTCATGGAGGGTGGTCAGAGCTATCACAGTGGAGCATTTTTTCTCCTGGATTTGTGTGTAAAAGCAGCAGTAGGAGAAAAGTGCTTATTTAAAATATGGACCTACACTTACTTATTTTGTTTGGAGGATTCTCCGCATACTTAACATTTGCCAAGGCAACAAAGTAATAGATGCAGAGGGAAACTAAAACCTGTGTGTTGCATGGGAGAAGGCTCTTGTATCAAATGTGAACTTTAACTGTTTTTTCTGTTCAGTTAGAGTAGCTGATTTGCCAGCTCTGCTAGAGATACACATCTCATCTCTGTTTCACTGGGATTTTATTGGAACCGCTGAATGCAATAGAGTGCAGGCAGATGGTGAAGCTGAGGAATATCATCAGTGCAATTCTTAGTCTTTTTTCATGCCATACTTTCAAAACTTCCTGTTTGCTGACTGTGTTCATGTTGCAAGAAAGCTGGCTTCGAAGCAGAGTGAAGCAAAGAACAATATACTTAATATGCAGTTACACATTTCTGGTGCAACTGTTTTTCACTCATAGCAGCACAGACCCACAACATTTCTTACAAGGCTGCTTATGATTTAAGTTATATATTCCAGAGATGTGTCCTCCAAATGTTACTTTTTCTGCCAAATATTCCAGCAGCAAACATCCAGGCTCCCTATTAAACTAAGAAATGTTTTTCTCAAACCCCATACAGATTTTCTTAGATCACTAATTATTTTGCATTGTAACCACAAAATTTTCCCTGTGTTGTTCTTATGCACTAGGGTTATGTTTGAAATGTGAAAAACTATTTTAAGGGCATAAGGACCACAGCTGCAACTATGGAAACTACAACCTTGATTCAACTATAAATGAATGGTAAACACAACTTAAACATAATTTTGGCAGTAGACATTTAGCATGGAATCCTAGTCCTGTATGCAGGTATCCAATGGATGAACACCTTTGTTCCATGAAAGCTCTTCCCCTCCACCTATAAAACTACATTCATCCTGTTTCCAGCAAATGCTAAGCTGTCCTCAGGCAAGGCTGTCTTTCATCCCTTAGGATGTGTTTCCTATTCCTGTGCTCAGGATCCATCATGTAATGAGAACTGGCAATTTCAGATTTATTTACTAGCTAGGTAAGAAGAGTCTCAGGGACCATAAGGCTCAGCTGCATCATTCTGTGAGTCAGCAGAGGCTTCTTTCTCCGTGACAGCCCATAGGAAAAAAACCTACCAACAACAACAATACAAAAAAACCCAGGGTGAAACACCTTTGTATCATTTTGTACCAAACAGTATGTTGTTCTGAATAATTTGAATAGGACTCCTAATAAGGTTTGCAAGTTCTTTCCAAGTAGAAACCTTTTCTTGTTGTTCTACAAAGCTCTTAGGTGAACAATTCTAAGTTTCTAGAAAATTATAATGACTCCCAAAATTTTGCCCAAAGACCATTAGGCAGATAATTCCTCTGTCTCTGAAGTATTCTTTGTTCATCAATGGACAGGAGCAAAGGACTCCTTTCCTCTGTCACGGCTATTCATCTGGAGTTCTAAATAAAGAACATATGGAAATACAGTGGCTCTGTGTTTGGGTTTTGTTTTTTCACCTCTGTTCATTATCAAGGAGCAAAACTCTTTATGATCTGTAAGGGCAGGCCACAGGAAGCAAGTCTGCTTATATCAAACAAAGACTCATTAGGCTAGAGACAGTAAATACTGTATTGTCTTTCCAGTGAAGCATTTATAAATGATCCCTATCCATTGAGGCTGACCTTCAAAATATTTCCATCTCTACCTTGATCATCTCAGCAAGAAGAAATAGAAGGGGGAGGAAGGATTTTACATCATCAAGTCTTCCTTGGAAAGTTTATAAGTTATCTTTTTAGCATTTGTGCATAAATGTGAGCGTGTTGTTATCATAATCTGACTAGACTTGTCTGAGCATCCCTTCTCCCTTTCAAAAACTTTACCTGTATGACACTGCCCTAAGCATCTGTTTAAGTGGGAAGGCTGAGCCGTTGCTATAAAGAGCAATACAAAATAACTGGAGCTTTCCAGGAGCGGACAAAGAAAAGACTGGAAACTTTGACTGACATTTTCTTCTCTGTCTTCTTCCGCACTTTAAACAGGTATTATGCACCATCACTTTGGGACAGTAACCACACAAGGAGCCATTAAATCACAGTTTTATTACCTTTTTGGGGCAGAGGGAGCACCAGGCCTTGAAACTTCTGGTCCCACACACATCCCGTGCAGCTCCACTACGTCAGCCACACCAGGGAGCAAAGTGAGGACAGGGACTTAGACCTTTAATACGTTCTTGCTCTTGCCATAATCCTTTTAATCAATAAACTTCTCTCACCACACCCTGCCTTTTTGTCACCATCTTGGTGTCAAAGTTTCTTAAGTCTCTAAAATGACAGGCACATGTCAAACTCACAGTACCCACTAAACTGCTGAAGTTTGTGGCATGGACTCTTTCCAGAAATCATGAATTAATCTCCTGGTTGCCATCATTTTTCTAGACATATTTTTAATAGAATTTCAGTCTGGCTCAATTCCGTATTTGCTTTCACTTTCTCTTTTTTTTTTTTCCCAATAGATAGATGAGCATGATAACTGTTGCTGTTTCATCACCAACAGATGGTAATCAAAAACTGTTTAAAGAAATCAAACAAATGTTCCAGCGTGATTCACTGAGTGAAACTAAGAACACTGCCCTCCTGCTGCTGATGTACATCATCTTTTCAATAATTACCTACAGATTTCTTTTCAACTTCAATAACGCTAATTGTGTGAGTAGGATTTATAGCTGAAATATATTTATATTAAAATGTGAGGGAAAAAAATAGCACATTTTTGCATACTATGACAGTTTTTTGTTTGTTTACTGGAAAGGTCTTGTTTTTGCAATAGTTCATTCTTTTGCATTTTTAAAGAGCTGTCTTTAAAAACATATGTATATTTATTTATTAAATTTAGTTTCCTCTATAGTTTGTTGTTGGGATATTTTTTTCCTACTGGATTGCATCAGCTACTTATTGAAGCATATTTGCTTATCTATTACCAAGAAGATACGCTTGGCTCTCCTGGACATCAAGTGGGATATATTATTCACGTTTCTGTACTTGAATAATGCAATGGCAGCTCATAATCCTCTTACATGTGAGGATTTTCAGCAAAGATTCAATGCCATGAGAGATGCTTTCTCTGGCTTTTGAAACTGGCCTTCACATGTGTGCATGTTACCTGAAAAGCTCTTTTATTCAGAGGTTTCTTAGTTTAATACCCGCCTGATTCTTCTTAAACATAAGCCCATGTACCTGCATAATTAAAAATGCAAAGCTTTTGCTGGAACAGTAAGATATACATAAACTACCTACTAGCCACCATGTATTTTTATGCTTACTGTGAAAAGTGCATTTGTGACCTTAGTGCCACCATAAAAGCCTGGAGAAAGTTGTTGGGACTATTAAATCTCTGGGTTTGAGTAGTGGCAGGATTCCAGTTGCTGGAATTTTTAAGACAGCTCTTTTCAGCTGTTTAAAGTGATAACATATCCATCCCATTGATTTGATATCCAGCAGAGGCCTTCTTCCCATAGTTACAGTTGCAGAAAAGCACCTGGAAAATTATTTTACAGCAGTGTTTTGTGACCCAGGTCTAAAATTGGGCTCTGGGCTTAGACTTTTTTTGACTATTACGTGTCACCAGGCATACCACTCAGTGATGTACAGGAATGGAAATTCCTGCTGCAGTACTTTAGGCTTTCAATTGCTATCTGCGTAAGAAATGTGTTGGTGCACAACCTGCTTGTGAGGTGTTCAGAGCCAGCCATGAGAAAACCTGTTGCAAAATGAGTTTAACATCTAGCTGCTTTTAGAATCTGTCATAAATATCAGGATTAAGCATGTAATGGCTTCCAAATGTATTCTTAATTACTGTTATATAGTGTAACATGTTCAAAGAGGGTATTCCCTAAAGGCATCTGGCTATTAATGAGTTCTATTATGGGTCACTGAGCAGAGAGGAGAAACAAATATAGACAAGCACAAACTCAGGGTGGGGGAGATACTATTAAATAATTAGCAATAGAGTAAAAGTAGCAAAGATACTCACCCCTCCTTCAACCATGTGGAAAAGAAATCCAGTTGATACATAGGTTGCCTAAAAGGAGCAAGTGGCAAAAGAATTTAAATTTGCCCATGAGAGAGAGTTCAGCATAAGCTTAATGTGAGGTGAAGGAATAATCGGTCAAAAGAGATATGACCCTGGTTTACAGTGAGATTCTTACAATCAAGGAAAACCACAACTGAGGATATTTTTGTTCCCACAGCTGTTATCAGCACTAATCTGCACTTCTGTAAATCAGTGTAAGAGAACTACTTGCTTGCAAATAAAGGAAATTAGTGTGTTGCTAAGATGCCTGAATAATAAACTAGGTGTCACTGACATCTCCATTTCCCCACTGAGTAGAAGAAGCCTTTATGGAACACTGGCTGCTCCTCGGTGTCTCTTTTCAAAGATTTGTGGGTGTTGAAATCCAAGGCAAGGTGTTACAGTGAAATAGACTTTGACTATGTGCATAGTATAGGATTTTGTAGTCTTCTCTATAGCATCCAGTCATGTTTCCATTCTTTTATACTTCTCTTTGGTACCGGGGAGACCACCATAATATGTCTGCCTAATGCGAAAGAACTAGGCTCTTTAAAAAAATGCATGCACTTTCAAGTCTCCTTCTCCCCTCCCCCCCCAAATGTGCATAAGTAGAAGGTCCTTATTTTAAACTCTCTTTTGATTATCTTAATTAAAACTCAGTTGGTCTTGACGGAATACCTTTTAATCAAGACAAAGCCTGCAACTGAATCAACGAACTAAATATCCCATTCTTTGCACACACATCAGACACTGTATATGGCTTTATGGATTGTCTTAAATCTTCTACTACAACATCAATGAACTTTGCAGCACAGAGATAACATTATGGGAGCAATACCAGCCAACTGGTAAAGCCAGCTGTAAAATTATAACTGCCAGTCATTTAATTTCATATTTCCACTGTGTATTAAAGAATTCTGGAATAAACTCTTTTCTAGATACTGTGAATTCTTCTAGAACATGACAAAATAAATATTTTTAGCTTCTTATACCTTTGGCTTTTTTTCTCCCCCAGTTTTTAATTATAGTTGCGACTGTTCACATAGCACACTGAAGACCTGAAGCGTCTTGATGTGTGGATACCAGAATCAGCGTCCATATTCCATAGGGGTTACAGACATGCCTAACACAAAAGACTATGGTCTTTTATTTTCTTTGAGATTTTCAATGCATGATTCCAAAGCTCTGCTTAACTGTTCTAAACTTAGTGATATGTTGAAATTGTATGTCTAGCTGATTATCCCCATGAACTCACCAGAATTTTTTATGTCACTGAGTTCTGCTCCTGTAGTCCTTACCTGAAACATGGTAAACACAGAAATCCCTCTTCTGGATTAGTTAACCAACATGAATCTTTCTCACATGTTTGGGCAGAATAGCAAGAGAGTATTGATAATCCTAGCTATTGGCTCTCTCTTATTTAAATTTGGCATTTATACCATGCTAAGAACAAAAACAAATGAAATCTGAAAATGTCATGAAACAGGCCACTTTTGCACAAAGTTTATTGACAAATCTCATACAACACACGTGAGTAAAAATTATATTCAGTTGTCTCTTCACAATATTTCTTAACATTTTGGAGAGAAACAATTTTCAGATTTGGTTAGCTGGTTTAAAGCTGAATTTTCTCCCTTGCTCTCAGGACTCAGAACTCAGATATGCTCAAAGGCTGGGTCCCTATTTTTGAACAAAACAAACCAGCTATTGTTCTCTGCCTCTAAGGCCAAGTTGCATGGCACGTTTTGCATGCACAAAAGAAGCCACCCACAGAGTTAGGTGGCTTCATCTTTATTGGGAATGGTCACTGGAACATGTTACTCTGCCAAACCTTATCGGGGCACTGTATGGGAAAGTGCTCATTTACGTAAGCAGAATAACATGCAAGGGACTGGACCTACAGTTAAACAGTATGGGTGATCATGTGCCATTACCTTAGTGTGTACCTGGCCCTGTCCTGTTTACCAGTTCAGACATAGCAGGAGGGCCATGGCTCCCTTGGAGAACCAGTAGTCAGTACAAGGGTTTTACAGGATGTCCTCTTTATCCTCTGGACGAGAAGGCTACTGGCACTTCTTTCTATGTCACATCTGGAAATGAAAATACTTTATTTCTGTAGGGTAGCTTAATTTGGGGCTTTTGTGACAGTACATGTAAAACACCTAGGAAATTACTGAGACTGAGGGGATTAAAATTCAACTTACACCTCCCCATGCATTTTGTTTTCAGGATACTGAGTTACCTATTGTCAAGAGACCCTGACTTTAGAAATCAAAAGAAAATAGTGGACAACAGCACTACTGATGCATTATTCCTTTTTATATTAAAAAGTGAAAGTGAAGTTACTAAATTTGTTAGATGCAATCAACTTCAGTTATGCTCCAAAGTATAAACTGAGTATTAGACAGTTTAACAATATTATAAAAATCTGTGCTTTGCAAAAGAATGACATGGATATATTATATGAATCTGAAAAGAAAACCTTTGGGAAATGATGTAATGGTAGCAATTATACAATATGTAACAGGATAAAAGTTCAACAGCATAAATATTGATGGCAATTAGCTAAGAATTAAATGCACAGTTAAAAAGGTAAGTGCCGTATGAGAATTGAATGCTTCAGCAGAAATCTTGTTTGGAAAATACAGTGGGAGATTATTTCACAAAGTTGTGCTGTACCATAAACGCACCATTACTGAAGGTTTTTGATTAAGTGGAAGAGATCAAATTTGTTTCTCTGAAACTTAAAAGCCTCACATAAGCATACAAAATGAGAAGCGGATTAGAATTAGACTGCAGCAAAGGAGACTTGGTTTTATTCCTACAACAAAGATACAGTAAGTCACCCCAAAATTTTCTATATCCCCAGTTGATAACTACTGTGTCTTGTCTCAGTATATATCCTGTCTAGATGTTTGCATGTCTCTTAATACAAGGATTGATATGAAATATGTTTCAGCTATTAAGTTGCTTCATACTGATATCTGCACACTGATGCCACAGTTTCACAGTCAGTTCAGGCAGGCATAAATTGGCACTACTGCTGAACCAGCCATTCCACCCTCTCCCTCCAGCCCTGGCTGCGCCACCCTGTCCCTATGCCACTGCCTCTTCCATTTTGGCACAATTTGCCATAACTTCAGTCTCTTTCTCTGGGTTGATTCCCTGAATCAGAACAGATTTGTGTAAGCACAGAGGAAGGGCAGTGCCAAGGTGAGGATGAGCAAACGTCTTATGTTTCGGCAGAGATGCCAACGTATGCTGGTTTGCACTGATTGAGGAACAATGCCATTACTAAGGAGAGAATTGAGGTGAGACAAAGACTGATCTGTCAGATTCAGGAGATGACAGCTGGTCTAGCAAAGCAACAGTTGTTTTTCTAAGAAAGAGCAGCAACTCTTATTTTATTTGGGGAGTGGCAAAACTTACTCCTGAAGGAGAAAGACATTCCGGGGGGGGAGAAGTTAGCAGGAAGATTTACAGGGTGTGTAAAGCTGTTCTCAGTGAATCATCAACTGTTCCTCTGCATCTTCTGATGGAGAAAAGGTTTCAGCAACACAGGAAGGGAAAATGTCTTTGTAAATTTGCGCTCATTTATTGTCCCTTTAGAACCATGGGAGATAGACAAATACTAATCCGCAGGTGACAAGGATAGTTGACAAGAAGCAGCTCATGCTACAAAGGACCCTTGGTAATTCATATACACAAGAAACCAAGAAGAAATCTTTGAGGGAGCAACAGAATTGTCCATATACTGCTCTAGTTGATGCTTTCTTCATAGCACCAGCAGGTAGAAAAAGCACACCTAATATAACAAAAAAACTAAACCAATTCCCATTTGGTGGCCCCACGGGAGCTAGATATTTAAAGCCTAGCCCTCAGAGATAAAAGATATGAAAACAGGCTCCTAGATCCTGAGCTATGGCTACAGATCAGACCACAGCCAAAAAGCTTTGTATGGGTTGTGGAGGTTACCTGTTGCCTTCACACAGGAGAAGATCACTCAAGAACCTGATGGACCAGGGACACAGGGGTTCCTGGCTGGAAGGCAGGAGGCTTCCTTTACCTATTTCCCCAGTGCTAGGTATGTCTGGATACTGCCCATGCCAAATGTCTGTGCTATCCTTTACCAGACACAAACTCTGGTCTAGACGCCTTGAAAAACTCTGGAAGAGAATAACTGAAAGGCTAACCTGTTCCTCTAGGAAGATCTTTTATCTAAGTAATGCAACATAATGCAAATGCAGGCAGTGAGACAGAATCCTTGACAAATGGTGACCTTTTACAGCTGGATAGAGACCTTTCTTTTTCAAACTCAGCACAAGTAAGTTTTTTTTATTTTTTTACTTGCATCTTTTATAAACGTTTGTTTAGCTTGTATGCTGAAAATAAGTACTTTTATTTGCATTCATGCTAAGATCTCTGGAGTGAATTTTAAGAACTGATTCCCATGACCTTGCTTAAGATGAGCAACAACCTATTTGAAACCAGATAATGCTTAACATCATCAGTTTCATAGTAGAGTCAGATAATATGCTGAGTATGCTACTCATGAATGCTCATATTTATTCAAATTTATATCAATGTAACTTGCAATGTTACACATTGCTGCAAGGTATGTTGGAAGACCCTGTCCTGTCTCACCACTTTTATTCCCAGCTTTAGCAAGTTCTACTTCAGCTCTTACTCTTAGTTCATATGGTGACACTGGCCTGTAACCATCTAACTTTCCTCACAGAGCAAGCATTTTATCCTCTTTAGATGGTGCCAAAAGTCTGTAAGACTTTATTATCAGCCTTTATTATAAGCTTTATCAACTTACTATCTGAGTCTAATTTTTCCACTGCTTTGCACAGTAGAGAGTCACTCACACCTGAGCAATGTGTTAGGTGACTGTCGAACACTTTTAATCAGGAAAAGTATTTGACATCTATTTAACACTTACTTTGCACTGATATAAATAACAGAATATGTAAGGCAGAAGAAAAGAAGAATTTAAGGTGCCTTAATTGCTCTTTATCAACTACTTTTGTTGTTGCCATAAGCAAAGGAAGTTTTCACTTGAGAAATATATTCCCTTTGTTGATGTTGGTGCTTTTAAAAATCAAAACTATGTGAAGAAATGATGGCATTGGAAGAAAAAAGCACTTGTCATTGGATTATGTAAGTACCAAAATTACCTGTCTTTTCAAACACCTCAGATGAGAGAAATTGAAAAGAGAGTAGTTGTGCAAATAATGAGAAAATGTATTTTTTTCCATGACAACTGGAATACTTCTTGTTACACCTAGCAATTCACAATGGAGGCTGCAAAGATGAAGTAGAATACATATATATGTTCAAAAATATATAAGCATATATTTAAATAAAAATAAATGTTTAAAGATTAACAATACTGGAGAGATACCTCTTTCAGAACAGTGAGTGGGACTCATACTCTGGGTATCCCTGAAGACTGAATGCTCTAAAGTGAGTATTGACTAGCCATGGTGAACTAAAATGCAAGGAACATAAAAAACTACTTCTTGTCCTCATCTGAAGATATAGCATGGAATAAGATAATAATTATTCAGATTAGATTATAAATGATGAGATGCAAAATCTCTGACTTTTGTCATTCATAGTTTAGAGGAAATCTTTCTTCTAGCTAGTAGTTTTAGAAGCGGTTACTGTTTGTTTAGGCCCCTGCCTTGACAACGTCTTTAATAGTCCTATTAAAATAAGTGGGACAATTCCATGTGCAAAAAACTAAGCACATATGTGTCTGAAGGACTGAAGCTTGAGAAGCTAAATTACTTGATTTGTGGGTGCTCTTAGACAGCTAGACTTCTTAATGGACAGTGTTATGGATAAACCCACTGAAGATAAAAATAACACCCACAGCTTTCAAGAGTTGTGTTAGAAATGTGAACCACCAAATAAATTACCATCTACAGATTTACATAAATGGAAATATGAAAGTATCATTCTTCAGACTTTCTGAAGGGCACTAGAGCAAGCGATGATTTACTTTAAACCTAAAATGGGCTGTTACTGGATTCAGAAAACCACTTTAAGTCTTAGTAGATCAATAGCAAATAACGGTCCAGAACCCCAGCACACTCCTGAAAGTTTACCCAAAAGATTTTGAATGAATAACAGTGATATTCAAATACTGGTTCAAGTATTTGTCTGCTAATAGATGCAGTAAAATGGTTGTCTTATGTGATGAAGGGGAAATGCAAAATCAAATAATATTTAAAGTTTACTTAAGGAGAACAGCAAGCTATCTAAGGTAGCTAACAACAGAAGAGATACTTCAATTAATTAACTTGGCCCTAGATTCTCAATGAGTTTGGCTAAATGTTATTGATTTAAAAAGTAATTTCTTTGAGAACAGTATTTGATAAACTAGGATACTGTAATATCTCCTTTCATGAAAGTCTAAGGGATAAATAAAAGTTTCAGCAGAAATTATTATCCATGTCACTGAACATAGCTATTCTCTTCTAGTAAATGCCCAAATATTTAATTTTCCAACAGCAGATCTGCTGGGAATAAGGTCTGAGAGTGCAATAGCCTCCTCATTAGTACTGCTGGGTGTCATATGGGTCTTCCAGATAGGAACATGATGTAGGAAAATTCCTTCAGCTTCTCCAGTGTCTTTAGCCCTGTTTCCTACTAGTCTCAATACTGTAATCAACAGAACATTAGAATTAGCCAAAGGAGTTAAGCCTGTCTGTGTTTCAGACAGTAAAAGGAGTGGAAGATGTATATATGATGTATGTGGATGATAAACTATTATCAGACTTAGCAGTTTAAACAGTTGTGTGTTTAAAAATGAAGCAGAAAGGAAAATAAAAATAACATGATTAACTGGCAAATCGAAGTGATCATTCAAGCCAGGAAGAAACTGAAACCCAGTCTTGGTGAAACAGAGAGGAAAAAAAAAATATGTTAGATAAAACATGAATTAAGAAATTTCAAAGGCAATCTGAAGTGCAAATACTGAAAGCTTACAGAGAGAGCAGGAAAATAGTCTCACTGATATAAAGAGAAAGATCTAGTTAGGAAAAAAAAAGCCAACTACTTTGTATTCATCATTTTTCCAGTTGATTCAAATTAATATGTCATAGAAGCAAGCTTATGGCTAGAAATTTGCAGTGAATCCCAGGTTTCTGGTTTCCTTCCATATCATGTGGTTACTTCCTACAGCTTAGCTGGTGGACAGCTTTTTGGCACGGATTACCATGTTTTGCTGAATACAGTCCATTCTGCCATACAAATTCAAGCTCCCAGACAGTTAGGTTACTTGGAGAAACACATGACTTCTCAGGTGCCAGATGTTGTTAAAGAGCTCACAATCTTAGTTCTTAATATCTCAGGGAAGGGCCAAGAAGCTGTAGATGAATTAATGTTTCCAGTTCCTACATAGCCCACTAAGCCATCCACTGAGGGATGTCTGCCTGCCTGCTCGGTGAGCTGCAGAAGGGCCAAAGACTTTAACTTCAGCAAACAGACACACTGGAATTAGTTCTCCTTAGATTAGCAAGGAGCACAGCACAACTGGCAGACCACTTGGTGCTGAGGACTGGCAACTACATTACATATGTTTCAGGGGGATTTACGGACCAGATTAGCTCTGCTCTGCTTCTGGGAACAGAATGCCTATTATGAGTTAAAATGTATTTGGTACCTAGATACCCAGACCACATTTCCTAGTCTAGTTTCATCTGAAAGGAACCTATTTTTTGTGCTTTGATACCGCTTTGTGAAGCAAGTCAAAAAGCAGAAAATGGAGGCTATTGGGAGATTTATTTCAAAAATGCATTCTTGATCTGGACTAAAATGCTGATGCAGACTCACTCGCTGATGGTTAACTTGAAGAGAAACATCTGGTCAGATTCAGATTGCTTTTGTGGGCAGCAATGAAACTGGATTTTTGGCATGTTGAAAACAGGGAGGGAAAGATCTGAGCATGTGGAGTTATCTCTGCATTCTTTCTTGACCAGCTTTTAATTAAAGAACCAATTTTTAACCAGATTGCCAGGGAGTAAGAAGACCAGTCTTTCCTCCTCAATACCGCAGAAAAAGCAAATGAGTTCTTTCCATCATTCTTTACCGCACTTGGCAGATATATACCTGCCCTAAAGCTATTCTTTGCAAGTAATGAAGATGAGGCACTGTCAAAGATCAAGATGAAAAAAGAGGGGATGCCAGAACAAAGTGATAATTTAAATCACAATAACTTGCCAGAACTGGATAGTAGAACTGGAATGAATGAAAACGTTGAATTGCTAACAAAAAAAAAGTCAATCTTTATTGGACACCTGGAAAGTCACCCAGTTTTGCCTACCTTTACAAGAGGTGATGTTGTGAACTGCTAACCATTGATGTTCACTCCATCACAAGGTAAATTAATTGAAAAAAAATTACGCAAGTTCTTATGCAGATGAACATGATAAATAATGTTAAATACTCATGGATTCTTTGCAAGGTAGTCATGCTGCTTCAGACAACTGAAGCCCTTTGAAACATTAAAAAATGGCAAATACAATTTTGGGTAGAATTTTTATGTGTCACATTGTTTTTGTCTTTTTTTTTTAAACAAAACCTTTTAGTCTTTTACTAAGGCTATTAACCTTGCAGGTTGTAGAGTGCAGTTCTACTGTGGATTAGAAACCAGTAGGGGGAGAGGCAGGGAGAAAACCAAAAATAAATAACTGCAACATGGATGGAAGTTAAAAATGAGTGCCTGGCTAGTATAACATGCCAGGTTCTTGCTTTAAGTTAAAACAAACAAACAACAAAACCAAAAAATGCCCAAACTAAACCCTTAGTGTTGTTCTGAAGTGTAGCTGAGAATTTTGTTTTACAAGCTCTGCACTTTCCCATCCATCCCTACTTTTTAGTTACTACTCAATAGGGGCATTTGGAGGCAGGGTGAAACTATGGGAGAATGTTCTGTGTCTGTAATGCTCTCCAACACAGTGTGCTATAGGAGGCAATTCCTAAATTGGGGCAACACCTGACTTTCACAGGCATCATACTCGGACTGTGAATTACAGTCTAAATGATTAATCCATTTTTAAAAACAAAGTTAAGGAGAAATAAACTATTTTTCCTCCACAGGTTAAAATTTTTATACTTTCTTTGAGGTGTTCCTAAATTTCTCTTTTTTGTAGCAAGGACTTGAATAAAATAGCCACCCTCTGCCCACTCATTAAGTTTCTCCCTATGTCTGCAGCAAAGAATGATCCTCCAGGTAATAGCCAAGGTAGGTTCTCTCCAGGATAGGTTTCATCCTAAGTACTGAGTGAGATGGAAGACCTATGAAAAATGTGCCGTTAAAATATATTATAAACCACTGAAGATAAACAGTTAAAATATATGATTAATATGATATGAAAGAGCAGAAAGTGCAAATTGTATCAACTTCCTTCTGATATTTCTTAATTTCTTGTATTGGGCACCCTTAATATTGTGCTTGTGCAATTTTTACAAGCCCATCATACTGCCAAAGTCGCTGTCATGAAATACAGTTGAGACAAAGAACGGTAGGGTTCAGAAAAGAATAAGAAATGGCATACAAACAATAGGAATCACAATTACCTTGCCGAGGATTAAAAAACATGCTTGGGTTGTCATTCTTCATGCTTCACAACACAAGTCCTCACAGCGATTGCCTGGGGTTAGGAAGAGATGTCCCTTTCATTACAGGGATCTCATATGCAGTTCTGAACTCTTTCATATGGTACTGTTCAGTATCACCACAAGAATATCATGTTAGATAGACCATTAGTCTGATTCAGCATGTCAGCCTCTGTGTTCCCTGTCTCTGTGCCATGTATCCAAGGCAGAAACTCTGCTTTATTACCTAGTGATAAGGAAACTCTGAACTCTAATAGCTGTGTCTTAAAGGAAACCGGCCATGAAAGAGCATACCAGCTTTTCATTAATAACACATGCAATTTCCCTTCCAGGCCTCTAAGCAGAGGATTTGGCAGCTATATATAGTTGTTATGATATGAGAAACACACACTGTGTATTAGAAGACTACACAGGAATGAGATGTGAAAACTTAGGGAAAACTGGAGCATTATCACAGAAACTATTGAAAGAAACAGTCTGTACTATTATAGAAGTTATATTTAGGAGATAACAAGGTAAGAAGAAACCCAGACATCACAACAAACAAACAAATGAAAAACTGAGTTTATTGAATAAACTGTACAGAGAAAGATCAATAAAGATTTGCCAGAGCCAACCTCCAGAGAAGTAAGGTCAGTTATTATAAGAAACTAGCTCTTTGACTCAAATATGTAAAATATTTTACTCTGCACTTTTGGCATGAGTAGATAATGAAGACTTTATCTTGCAACATGACAACAACATTATAAAAATAAAAGCATTGTCATCTGCACTCCAAAATGTCACTGATAACTTTTAAAAATATATTTGACTAGAGTTAAGTTATTGTTCAAACTAGTGTTATTGCTTACTGGCTATGTTCAAATCTTCAGAAACAGTGATCAAAATGGCAATGCTGTCTCTCGCATGCAAAAGTTTTAGCATTTTTAAACAGTCAGCCACATAATCTTCTATGAGATACGATAGCCTAGTTTCAAGGTCACAGTAGGCAGATATCCCCATCTGCTCACTGTTTTGCTGTTCTGCATGGGCAGAGAAGGGGAGATGGATCATCCTTTACAGCACCTAGCTCTAAGGACTGTCTTCCTACACTGTTTAGATATCCAAACCTTTTTTGGATTCCTCTCTGGAGCCTGTCACCTAAAAGGTATAGTACTAACTTTTAGATGCAAAATTCTAACTTTATGTAAGCTCTGACATCCTTGCCCCTTGAGTTCCCCAGATCAGATATGGTTTGGATTCTCTCTTTCTTTTCTCTGACACCTGGTCCTCTCTGTCTACCCAAGATCTGAAATTGATAAATCTTCTGAATATATATACAGTCCCTTATGACTATCCATTCAAGAGCTGAATAAGACTCAGTCATTTTGCATGTGTTTTCTTAAAATACAGCTGGTAATCCCAATCACATTCTAGTTATGTGACAGTTCTACTTCATGTAAAATCTTGTTGACTTTTGCAGCTCAAACCCCAAGAAACTTAACCCATTTCTCTAGCAGCAAAAAGAGGAAAAAAGTCTCTGTTATGTAACACAGTTTTTTTTATCGCCTGGTAAGGTTTTGGATTTCTCCCAAAGTAGGATTCAAGGGTCATGCATTGCACCTTATTTACTCATGCTTGTGCTACTGGATATTGAGATATTAACACGAGTTTTCAAACTGTACGTAGCTCTCTATGGGAGACGTCAGCAAATACATCCCAAAACAGTATCTCTGTGATATAGTGCAGCTACATACCAAACACAACCTTATAATATGAGTGGAATTTCACCTTTCTAAAATGTCACTCTTCTCTGCAGAAAACTTTGATAAAATTGTGCAGTTTTCTTTTAGTGAGACATATCGGCGGTTAATTTTTCATGCTGATGAGCACTTAAGGTCTGAAAATCAGGACCTTTATAACACTTCCTGTTGGGCACCTAAAATCACTAGCAAGTCATAAAAAATTATCTTCTTTCCCAGTGTGAGGTGAGTTGCAAAAAATGAAACTGTTGCTGTCATAGCTACCATCATATGATGGTGGTTGTGTAAAATATTAAAAAAGAGTTTGATCATACTTTTGATTTTCAATTTGTCATAGGCCTCTTAACCTTCTGTAACACATTGTGCTTGAGGATTAAGGCCATTAGTCTAATAACTATAATTAGTCATAATTATCCTAATAGGGGATATTAGTTAATGAAATCTCATTTCAGTGTTCTTAATAGATTTAATTAATGTAATATTTATGTCAGCTTGAAAAACAGAGACATTTTGCAATGCACCTAATTCTTAATGACTTACCAAGAAGTATTACTTTAATGGAAGTTGCCAAAATGTAATCATATGCGACCTCTCAATGTGCCATAAATTTACCTTACACCAGTCACAACAAATGAGGGAATATCAAGACCTTTACACCTCTCCCCCTTACTTTTGCTGAAAAGAATTTTTAAACATCCCTGGCTGGCACTTTTCTAACGGTTTATCTTTCTTCCTAACTTCTTGCTTTTATTACTGCCCTACCAAGTAATTCAAATGTTATTCAGTCACTAGTGTCCTTTCCTCACCTATGATCCCTCACTTTCTGGGATCCCCTCACTTTCTGGGAGACGGCCAATAAAGCCAAACAAGCTAAAAATTTTCAGTACCAGAAATAGATCACAATGAGGAAAGGATCCCTATATCACTATTGCCTCTCAACAGCTCTGGGCTCAGGGAATTCATGTTTACATTTTTGAAATAAGCACTTAAAATGAACTAGCACACGTTGAATTTTAAGGGCTAATTGAATGTTCATGTTGATTTTATCATAGAAAACCACAAGGTTTTAAAGAACGCTTTTATTTACCAGTTTTAAACATCTTATGGGGTCAGGTTTTCTGTTTAAATCTATTGTAGTCTTTCTTCTTCTACTCCATGCAGAAAATCAGCACAAAGCTTTACTATTGCTGTCATAACTTGGGGCCTAAAGTATTGTAAAGAAATCTGTTTTGGATTTACAGAAACATCCTTACCTGTGAACAGAGGCAACTCTAACCTTGGGGAAAGTGAGGGAGGCCCATTCTCACCAGAACTTTATAACCCTCAGTAAAATCTTTCCAAGTCTAATACCCCATCTGTGCTCAACCATACTAGCACCAAGCCTGGCACCGCAGCACGGTAGAACTGGAAGTATACCTCACCTATGTATCTGCCCTCAAGTGGGGATCGCCAGCAGCTAAGAGGCCTTAGAGTCCTATGTTTAAGCATATTCAATCAAAAGAAGACAAAAGTTTAAAAACTGTGATAGAATCTCCAGGAAAAAAATTGATTTCAGAGGAGAAGAAAAGGAATTTTTCATTGTTCTGAGTACCAGATTGAAGGCTCTTGCGAGCTTTGCTTTTTCCCTGAAGACAAAGAAAAATTGATAGGAGTCTTTCATCCTTTCAGCCTCACTGCCAAAAAGCCACGGATGCTTAGTCTGCCTGTCCCTGCTGAAAGCAGCAAATGGTCCAGGAACTTGGACCATTCATGTAAAAACTGAAACTGATAGCAGTCTTCTAGGTGAGCAACCAGGGACCCATCATTTTCACTCTTTCCACCAGAAAAAAAAAGATATTTCCTACCAGAAATTTATTCTAACACAAAATTATCAACTAACTCTAAGCTTATAACAGTTGTGCATGAACTCTGTACTAAGTAAATTTCATCTACAGGTTAAATGTTAGCATACCATCCAGCATAAAATTTCTAAAACCACCTAAGTAGTTTAGAAGCCAGATTTTGTTTTCAGCAATGACTTAAGCATTTATGATTTAGATACTTTGGAAATTTTAAGTCCAGGTTTTTCAAATATTTGATGCTAAAGATAAAATGTAAAAATTAAAGAAAAAAAAAAGAAAAAGAAGCAAGCACTGGACTGAGAGTTGAGGCTTTTAAACCTTCTACAGAGACAGTTATGTCAAAAAAACTTCAATTTTAAGAGTCTGAATTTGCATGGGAACGGACTGATACGGATTGATACTTTTGATATCTTTTGCTTTGCTTGTGATTGTTTTATGTCCTGAGCAAATGCTAGGGGGGAAGCTGGTGAGCCTGTAGTTCCCCCTTCTCCCCAGCCACACATTCCCACCCATTCCCTCATGCCAGCCCTTGAGCTCCAATGGTTGTATTGTTTAGTCAAGCAGGGAGCTGATGTACTGGGAGTTGATCTTTGATTGCTTCTTTTTTGTTTGATTAGTTTTAAGCTGTGTCAGCTCATTAAGGACATGGGGATGGATCTATGACAGGCTGAGGAGTGTGGACCTGCCCTGGCTGCCCCATTTTATGCACTGGAAATAAGATGGGTAAGGGAAAGAAATGGAAAGCTACTGAAATTCAGACTAAAATTTCACAACTGGCTTCTTTCTTTAGTCTGTACCTCTGCAAAGTCGCCTATCCTAAAATTGAAAGATCCAAAGAAGCAGAAGGTTTATCTTGATGTAAATCATGTTTATAAATCTTTCTTCTCCATATCTGTTATATGATTTTGTTACCCTGTATGGCTGAAATTCACTGTGGGAGAAAAAATCAGGAATAATGTCTGTAAGACACTTCAGCCCTGCAAAAGCCTTATCTTTCCTAAGCAATGCATGTCTAAAATCAAAGGTAATGTATAAGGTGATATAAGTAGTTGAAAGGCAGCCCGTGCTGCCAACATTAACATACTGAAGAGCCATAATTTTAAATTTTTTATGCATTTCATAAGTGTTCCCCTGAAGAAGGTTAAGCATGATAGTGTTACACACATCATTCTTAGGAAAAATTAAAAATTCCAATGGGTTTTCAGCTGAAAGGATTCTCTGCTATACAGTTTGACTTTTTTTTTAATTACTGAACAAGTAAACATACTTACACAGAATTCACTAAGGCATGCTTGAGCTTTCTTCACCTATCACAAACCTAGCAACAATATGCACTAAAGAACTATTCTAGCTACCATCCAGAGATTCAGGAAAAATGAGTTTTGTCTTGAATGCTTATTTCTTGAGGTTTCTTACTTATATCAGGCCTACTGTTGAAATTTACCCTATGGGGAAAGCAATCTCCAAGCTAATGCATGTGTGAAGTGTCCTAACCCCATTTTTGAGGATTTCAGAGGGACTTCAGGAGCATTTAGCTTTGGGCTATCCCTCCATTGGGAAGAGAACGTTGCCCAAAGAGAAACTGTACAGTAATTATCGTCATCCTGGAATTTTATAAACAATACACATGATAATGAAGAAGGCTTTAAAATATCACCCTAATTGTTATTAATTCCTTTGGTATTTATGGTAATAATGGTAATTATGATGAACTCATTTTGCACTAATGTGAATGCTTCTGGAACTCCACATTAATTTGTAACACCGTATTGAAGTGTTATTCAAGAAGGATATTACACACTATATTTTTTAAAGGTTTGCAAACTCTTTAAAAACAAAGACCTCCTGAAAAAAAAAAAGCACTTTTTTCAACTGAGGAGATTGTTTGTGTTTGATTAAACCCATAGTTTCTGCTGAGATTTAACAGTGATGAAAACTGACAAGGTTGAAGGGAATAAGCTGAGGCTCATGTCACAGGGAATACATACAGAGAGAGAAGAAAAATCTTGTACTTTTCAAAGGCATTTTCTTAAATCATTTTTGCTTTCATTTTACCCCTAGTGACAACTGCCAGATTAATGCCACACAAAATTAAAAATTTTAAGTTTATTCAGTATATAAAGAGTGCTGGCTTCTGCTAATGTTGACCGTATCTCATTGAAAGATTGATTTATAATGAGACTTGGGTGGTTCAGTTTGCATATTTGCTCCGGTGTACCATCATCACTGTAGTATCTTTACTAATGATTGGGGTGTTACAGGTGTATTAGTCCACTATGTTCACAGTATGCCAATTTTTCGTAAATGAATAATTTAAACTATAATCCTTCAAACTCCTGAGTTTAGCTGCCTGTGTGGTTTATTTTTCCACTTGAACTGCCTGTTGCATTTAGGCCTGAGTATCTTCCACACAGATGAAAGGCCAAATCTAAAGTAGATATGTGGTCTGCTCTGCATTTTTCGAAGCTTCTTTGAAAATCCTAGCAGGTGTTGAGATCTGCTTTTCACACCCCATCAGCACAGGACTATTGCTCCATAATATTTCCCTTGGCAACAAGGCTGATGTAAGTGGCTCCAGTATCTTGCCACTCATTCTCCCTTCAGAACGGCCTGGTGAATTTATATTATTTAAAGCACTTCCTTTATTTTTGCAGTGTTATTATCAGTGCAGCTGATGGGAAGTCACAAGGGTGGAAATCATCGGCAAAGGGAGAAAAAGCTGCTTAAGTCAACTTTGCTGCCCAGGGAAAATGGAATGACTGGTCTTAAGTTTACGTACCAGTGAAATTCACTGAACGTTTAAACTAAATGGGATATAAGTAGTGCATAGGCTGCTGTGCACAGGTGTTTGTGCCCTGCCAGGGAAAAACTGGTGAGAATTCATTCAGATTCAGGAATGATGTCACTATTTTCACAACCTTTTCATTTTCACTTTTTGCAAACACTGGAGTTTGTGAACTTTATTATGCTAAAATACACATGAAAATCAATGAGCAAAATCAAATGAGCTTTGTTAAGCTCAAACTCTCTGTTATTTTAGACAGAGCACAGCTGGAAATCCTTTGAGCTTTGCTGGCTATTCCTCTGGAATAAAGAATGTGTAACCCCCCCATTCTCACGGCTGTTGCTATGTGCCTCTGATTCCTGGATACTAGTGTCTCTCCTCTGAGCAATAGGCAAATGGGCAGATCTCAGCATAGCCCAAATGCTGCCAGCATCACGCTGCTGCAAAAGGTACCTTTAAGCTCCCTTTGTTTCCCAACCCTTTCTTCACATGCTGCTTACTTAACCAGCTGCAGCTGAGGAGACCTGTCTTGTTAATGGGATTGTGTGAGGAAGAGGAGACATGAGATGTAGGAAAAAAAATATTGAGATGGAAGGTTTCTTGTGAAAAGAAAGATTCCTTCATATCTCGCATGTGCTCAGTGGTAGCAAAATGTTTCCCTGTAGAGGAAACCTTTGCATTGACCAGTAAGTATATACTTCAAAAAAGACAAAAGCAAAAAGCAACAAAAAAATCTTTAACCTGAGTTAGACAGCTGCCCAGAAACAAGCAAATAAAAACACCCTCACAAAGCAGAAAGTGAGCAAAAGATGGTAGGCATTTCTCAAAGGACAGCTCTCCTGAATTGCCCATGTTTCCTACATGTTTATATCTCCAGCTCTACAGCAAAACTTCCAGGAGGAAAGAAAACTTTCCACAAGGCAATGGATAGAAATGGTTTAGCAACCTCTGATTTTGTTTATCCTCAGATCTATCATAATGGCAAAGACTGCTTTTTCAGGAGGTTCTTAAAGTATCCTTGTGCTATACTGTGCAATAAACACCAAAATACAAACAATTCTTGATTTACTCAAATGAATATTATAAACTGAGTATTTTGTTCCTAGGTTTTACAGAAACTGACCACACTTCTGTTTGTTCATTTTTTGATACTGAGAAGAAATCAAAAGATTCCTGATCTTGATATCCTCATCATCTGAGGATATTTTCTGAAAGGCCAAGTGTATTTCCCTGCATAACTGTATTCAACTAAAATGAGTTAGGAATATATTTTTTAATAGCTTTACAAGTTGTATATGTGGTATGAAGTGTTATATATATGTATATAAAATTATTTTCTTTCATACAAATGCATGCAAAACCCATGACAAACAAATGGCAAAGGAGAGAACAAAACTGACTGTAAAAGCAGAAAATTGTATATAAATAAAAGAAGCTCAAAACCTCAATTAATAAAGGTAGCGGGTTTTTTAGAACTTTTAAATTTGTGATTTTTCTACAAATATATGATCTTTTTCTAACTCTCAGTAACAGAAAGATATTTTTAGATTAAATTATAACCCAAAGAAATGTTGAATATAGAGTGAGAAAAGAAGTTAGAAGTTAAAAAATGAAGACATAAAACACTAATTGCTAATATTTTGGTATATTGTGATATTTCTCTGTCTTATAACATAGCCTTCCAAAGTGAATGTGATTATTACTGACTGTTTCAAAAGATGTTTTCTATGTCCCATAATGCTAGTGAGATTTTTGATTCCCGTATTCCTTTCCCACTTCCCCATCACTGCTTTAGGTTGGTATTATCTCTGTATTAACTCTCTTTCCCATCAGGTTTCTATTCTTAGTGTAGTTTGATAAGCTTTACATTTCAGCATCTTCTGCATTTGTATTGTAATTTTTTTGTTTGTAAACAAAATGGATTTTACAGTACCTTGCATTTTAATTTAAAATACTATGAGAGCCTATCAAACTTTAAAACTTTGCTTTGAAAGTGTGTTGAAATTAGCATTTGTATTTACCACTTCACTGTGCTGGTAATAATCAGTGGAATAAAATGGTAAACCACAGAAATTCATCTTTCATGGCTGGATAATTCGATCAAGAGGGAACAAAAATAGGCTGTTCTCTTCTTTAATAGGCTTTAGGATGCATCTGTCTTACAATAGACATCAAACCTCATCAGTCATATAAAAAAAAATTATATTGTCATGATTTAGTTATTTGAAATATGACTTTTAAAAACCAAAAAGTTACTTATTGTTTTTGCTGCAGTAAATTTACAACCTTTTACTTAATGGACTGCACAGGAATACAATTTAAATATTGGAAATGCAAAGAGAAATTTGTAATCATTAGTTTCATTGAATCAGACAAATGCTATCACCATAAGATTAGAAGGGAAGTAGGAGAAATAATCCCATAAAAAAATAATGAAGTAGTGCAAATAGATTAAAATTATTTACGTTTTCCTAAACCAGAGCACAAGGGAAGGAGTGTTTAGAGCCATATTGCACCTTATGATAACAGATGCATTACCACAACACATGGACTTTCTAAAGCAACACATTATCTGTCACTAAGACTGTGTTTCTTGTCTCGATGTGAAGCATTTTCAGCCCAGGAGTGCAATCTTTCAAAGGTTTATATAAACTCAGCATTATGTGCTAGCATCTTTAGAACAATCATACGGCTAAATATCGATTACTGCTCTAGATCCCATCTTTGAAATGAGTGCCTTGATATAGAGCCATCAGTGAATTCAGAGGTCAGAAGTGCATCTTCTCTGGTATTTTTTCATTTGAAAAATTAGAGCATGAAAAGAAAAAGGAGAATGGCAGGGACAGAGGGCAGAAACAAGACTGTAACTTCTACAGAAAATACACAGGGGGGTGAAACTTGCATGATGAGGTATTGAATAGCCTCATTCAGATCCACACTCAGTCTGTGTGACCACACCAGACTGAGTTAGAGATGGGATGAAATTCTTCGAGATTATCTGCCCAATGTACCTGTTAATTCAAGACCACTATGAGTGATTTTTCATATCCGGTTTTAAACTCTGTAGCTGACTGGTGATCCTAGAAGTGTATGCTGGTGTAAAGAGTTATACAGGAACATGGCAAAAGATTTGGCATTGAAGTTCATAGCCTCCCAAGCCCCAAACCTGGACTTCGAGGAGGCAATTTTCAGCTAAGGAAGGGGAAAAGGGACTGTTTTCTTAGAAAGGCCATAGCCTTAGCCTAGTCATTATCCACCCGCAGCTGCAGGAGTTCTGCCAGCTGTTGAAGAACTGGCAGTGAATTTCCCCCCTCCTCTGCTGATCCAGGCCAAGTGGGGATCTGCTAAGGATTTGGCCATGTCATGGGTGCAACAGATAGCAGGTTGGTGGCAGCACAGGTCTATGCTGCAGTAAATCTGCTTCTGTTTTTCTGCCCTTTTCCTCATTTCCCCTCTCCCCATACAGTTTATAGCACATGCCAACAGAGCTTGTTTAGTGAGCCTTTAAATTCAGTTTGGTCTGATCATTTCTCTGCAAACCTATTCCAGGCACTTGGCTGATGATAGTCATGAAGTGTTGACTGTGGAATGGTTTAATCTCTAACTGTAGCCCCTTCAGAACTGTTGTTTTTGGAAACAATATTTAGTACAACAGATGACTAGGGTAGATAAGAGTCCTTTTATGCAAAGTTCTCCTTTATTACACACATCTTAAATATTTGTTCTCAAATATTACACCTGATGTCAAGTCCTCTGTGACACTTCATTGCCAGTTTTCAAGAGGAATACTGCTTTTGCTGCAATCAAACGGAAGCGGACGTGATATCTGTTGTTTATTTGAAAGTTGAAAAAACTCCACTTGTCTCCAAACCAAACTGATCCATTCCAGCTTGAGCAGGACGTTTTCAGATTTTTTAATTTTTTGTCTCTGAAAGGCAAGGAAACACAATATATAAAAGCCAATAGTACCTTCCTTGGAGACTTCAGTATCTTTCAGGTACAAAAGACTGAATACTTTTTAAATGGAATGGTTTTCATCACTTTGGAAGGACCAGTCAACAATATAGAGTGGAGACTATACCCGCAGGAAGCCATTTTAGAGTAAATGTGAAGAAAAATTGTCAAAGCCGGAGTCTGAGAGTAGGTAATGAATGTTATGGAGGAGAACCTACTATAAAGTTTTTGGATATAAGTGGCCAGCCAAGAACTCAGCTACAGTGTGGGGCCCATTTTTAGTACTGAACTCATGACTCCAAAGGATATATTCTCTTATACATTTTGAATATGTTAAAACATAACTTATGGAGGGGGTATAGTATTTTTTTTTGAACACTTGAATAACTGCATATGCCATATGAGATGCCAAGTGACTTATACTTGATGTATGAGCTTGTTTAATGCCACTGAGATGTATGCACAATCAGCTAATTTTTTTTTTTAAATTGCTAGTAATTTTTTGATACCTTGCCTGAGCTCCTTAAGAAAGATTAATCTTTTTATAGGGAATTATCCATTTCCTTCTTTCCAGAAAATTAGACCTTTATTGAAGAACCTAATTTAGAAAAAGCCAATTATTTCTTAAACTTAAATGTTTATATTACAAATCTATTTTTCCTTATGTTCTTTATAAATCCAGTGATACTTACATATAAGAATATTTTTTAAGACAAAAAGATATATTTACCATAATAAAAAAGCTCTTTTAGATCACAGCTACTGCCTTAGTACAGAAGCAAACCAAAGACAATAACTTATATGTGAAGTCATAGCTTCTACCAGTGTTAACCATCTTCCTAACAAATACAATACTTTCATATCGAAAAGTTTTTGTGCTTTTTTTTTTTTAAAGTTACTTTTTCTTTATTCTAGGATCTTTTTGCTGTAGCTTACTGCACTTCAATGTTACTATCAAGGGAACTGCTTATCTAATAGGAGAAAACTGCATACCTTATGCGCTTTTCCATGCATCAATATTCTACTGGCTCAGAAATTAAACATGATCACTGGATTTCTGTTTCTGAATCTCCTTTGCCTTTTGTGACCAATGTAAATATGACTAGTAAATAAATTAATGGGGAATTTATTTGTTAGAGAAATCACTGCAATGTGGTTTTAATTCATAATATGAAACTTTAATATTTCCAATAAAAAATAAGTGGAAAATATTTGTTGTATTTAATTTAGCATTTTGGAGTGTGTTGCTACTGCTGATACTGGTTTAAATTGACTTTCAGCTAATGACATTAGAAAACTACTTAATTCTGATTACAAAATGAGGGACTTTACAGTCTAATGAATTTTTAATAAAGCTATCATCATATGGGCTTGCTCCTTAATGCATGAGATGGAGATAACATTCCTCATATTCCATTTGTTTCCCTATTTCAGGGAAATGATAATAAAGCATCTGAATATTTGCATTTCCACCTTACTCTCCTAAGAATAAGCTCTCTTGAACACATTGGACCAAATTCTTTCCTTAGTTAGACCTCTACAGTTGAAAAATTAATGCATGACATCTTGATTTGTTCTTCAGAAAAACATGTTCTTTTTCTAAATCACACATGCAAAATGCCACAGAGTGCTAAATATGTAGAGTGGACTCAGATATCTCAACATCACTTGCCTTAAAAACAGGCATGTAGTTTGTTTTAGTTGACTCAATATGTTGCATTATCAATAAAAAGAGATAAAATATTACAAAGAGCAATTCATCTGTTGAAAATCTATTATCTGTACATCTGTTATATACTGCTTCTAACTCATTGGTTATGTTTTGAACGGCACTAAAAAAAGCAGGGTATCTATTTCTAGATATTGGAAGTAACAGGGATGAGATAATGTGATCTATGAAAAAAGGAAGTAAGTAAAGCTTCATATCTTCTCCCTATTCAATCACCCATGGGGAAACCAGGCAAAATATGATGTTTTGTTTGAGACATCTTAGAAGAGTAGATGGAAAGGATATTTGATATTTGACTTCATTGTTTCTGTCATGCCTGTTTCAGAAGGTAAAACACCAGGACTGCTGTTGCTGAGAATGCTGAGAGTCACAAGTGTTGAAGTACGAAGCTGTACCTCTATGACATTGTTCTGCGGGAGATGTCTATTTATTACCTGATCCTGTTGTTGTTTGTGTTATAACCACAAGAAAACCATAATGTCTGCTTAATATTTACTTAAAGAAGGCAAAGTCATATGAAGGGGTGGTTTTGGTCTTGCTTGATGATTTCTGGGTCCTTGCAGTACTATTCCAAAACCATTTTATATGCGAATGTACTCAATGCGCAGCAAAGAAAATTAATTAAAGGGAACATCAATATAGCTGGTGTTTCTTCCCTTCTTTCCCTAGCTTGCACTACTGGATTTCTGTCTTGTCTGT
Source organism: Aptenodytes patagonicus (assembly GCF_965638725.1). Lineage (NCBI taxonomy): Eukaryota > Metazoa > Chordata > Aves > Sphenisciformes > Spheniscidae > Aptenodytes > Aptenodytes patagonicus. The sequence continues at coordinate 40,186,762 of NC_134952.1, forward strand.
GTTTCAAGATGCTGATTGAATGGTTGTGAACTCTGTTGTTTGATAACCCAGAGAATTCTGTTTGATGCTATGGAGTTATTTTTATGAAACTTTTTTCATGTTAACATCAGTCTAATAAAAATGTCTTAAGTGTAATAGAGTGATGCAAGATCTCATTTTCTGTTGCTGAGGGAATACAGTAGGAGTAAGTAACAGCTGAAGGTTTTTTTTTTCCCTTATGCCTGCAGTAAAGGAGATTAGAATAATGTAAAATTACTTAAGTCAGATATTAGAAAGAGGGCATTAGAGAAGGGTTGGAAAGGCACTGTTGTGGTTTAACCTGGCAGGCAGCTAAACACCACACAGCCATTCGTTCACTTCCCCCCCGCCAGTGGGATGGGGAGAGAATCAGGAAAAAAAAAAGTAAAATTTGTGGGTTGAGATAAAGACAGTTTAATAGGACAGAAAAGGAAGGGAGAATAATAATAATAATGATAAAAGGATATACAAAATAAGTGATGCACAATGCAATTGCTCAGCACCCGCTGACTGGTGCCCAGCCAGTTCCCGAGCAGTGGTTGCCGCCCCCCAGCTAACTCCCCCCAGCTTATATACTGAGCATGACATCATATGGTATGGAATATCCCTTTGGCCAGTTTGGGTCAGCTGTCCTGGCTGTGCCCCCTCCCAGCTTCTCGCTGGCAGGGCATGAGAAGCTGAAAAGTCCTTGACTAGTGTAAGCACTGCTTAGCAACAACTAGAACATCAGTGTGTTATCAACATTATTCTCATCCTAAATGCAAACCACAGCACTATACCAGCTACTAGGAAGAAAATTAACTCTATCCCAGCCAAAACCAGGACAGGCACAGAGGAAGGTTTGGGAAGAAAACAAGAAAAATACAGAGAGACTTTCCTAGCAATGGAGATGAGGACCATCCAAGATCAGAAAAAGTAAATGAAAAGTTATTCAAAATATGTACAATAGAAAATGCAGGAGAAGATTCTTGCATAACTGAAAATAACCCAGGACTCATCCCTGGAACCAGAATTAAGAGAAAGCTGCAACAAGACAGTGTTGCAGTTGCAAAACTTCTCATACTACCATGTAAAGAATGAAGATTTAAAATTTGCTGTTTATGCTTATATTATACACTGTTCCTCTCAAATACCCCTTAAAACCTAGTGTTGGGCCTGGATCTGGAAATCAGCCGAAATGTGTACCAGGATCAGTTAATGGTCAGCATTAATTATGGCTGCTAGGGGTTACATCTCCAATGAAGAGGTAACAGACAGACCGTCCGTGCCTAGGAAGCATGTCAGAGAAGACAAGTGAATTCCTTCCAAAGCCTGCTGCTCACGGTGTTGCAAGCAGGGCTCTCAGCCATGGAGCATCTGTACGGACTGGTTTTACCACCCACCAGCTAAAGATGCTTTATGCCCACACCCCCTCAGACAAAGTCAACTGACCAGTTTTGTGTCAAACTCATACAAAAGGAATAGAGAACTTAATGCAAAAGTGAACAGGAAAAAACCCGCTGTCTCCTGTCTTTTATGTTGAGTAACAGTACCATTCAATCTTTCTGGAGACACCAGCACCCAAAGATTAGATGAGCATTTTGAGGAATTTATTCTCTTATGTCTTCCCCATCCCTCAAAAAAGAAATACAGAAAGGACAAGAGGTAGATCTTAAGTGAAAAAATGTCCAGTCCAACCTTTTTGAATGGAACTGTATTTAGGTCTGTCAGCAGGAATCAGGTCCTTGGTGTAGAGGGTTGATTGTTTCTCCAAGTCCTAAAAGTGGCAGTATGTCGTGGTTTAACTCCAGACAGCAACTAAGCACCACGCAGCCACTTGCTCACTCCCCCCTGGTGGGAAGGGGGAGAGAATCAGAAGAATAAAAGTGAGAAAACTCGTGGGTTGAGATAAAGACAGTTTAATAGGTAAAGCAAAAGCCGTGCACGCAAGCAAAGCAAAACAAGGAATACATTCATTACTTCCCACCAGCAGGCAGGTGTTCAGCCATCTCCAGGAAAGCAGGGCTCCATCACACGTAATGGGCACTTGGGAAGTCAATGATAACGTCCTTCTCCAAGTGGTAGAGGAACCAACGAGGAGAGGTGCTATGCTGGACCTTGTTCTCACCAACAAGGAGGGGCTGGTGGGGAATGTGAAGCTCAGGGGCAGCCTGGGCTGCAGTGACCACGAAATGGTGGGGTTCGAGATCCTTAGGGCACCAAGGAGGGCGCACAGCAAGCTCACTACCTTGGACTTCAGGAGAGCAGACCTTGGCCTCTTCAGGGATCTGCTTGGTAGAGTGCCATGGGACAAAGCCCTGGAGGGAAGAGGAGCCCAAGAAAGCTGGGTAATATTCAACTTAATATTAATATCGCCTCGCTTCAAGCTCAGGAGCGATGCATCCCAACAAAGAGGAAGCCAGGCAAAAACGCCGGGAGGCCTGCATGGATGAACAAGGAGCTCCTGGACAAACTCAAACACAAAAAGGAAGCCTCCAGAGGGTGGAAGCAAGGACACGTAGCCTGGGAGGAATACAGAGAAATTGTCCGAGCAGCCAGGGATCAGGTTAAGAAAGCTAAAGCCCTGGTAGAATTAAATCTGGCCAGGGATGTCAAGGACAATAAGAAAAGATTCTATAGGTATGTCGGTGATAAAAGGAAGACAAGGGAAAATGTGGGCTCTCTCCAGAACGAAACGTGAGACCTGGTTACCTGGGATATGGAGAAGGCAGAGGTACTCAATGACTTTTTTGCCTCGGTCTTCACTGGCAAGTGCTCGAGCCTCACCACCCAAGCCGCAGAAGGCAAAGGCAGGGAGTGGGAGAATGAAGAGCCGCCCACTGTGGGAGAACATCAGGTTCGAGACCATCTAAGGCACCTGAAGGTGCACAAGTCCATGGGACCCAATGAGATACATCTGCAGGTCCTGAAGGAACTGGCGGATGAAGTTGCTAAGCCACTATACATCGTATTTGAGGAGTCGTGGCAGCCCAGTGAAGTTCCCACTGACTGGAAAAGGGGAAACATAACCCCCATGTTTAAAAAGGGCAAAAAGGAAGACCCGGGGAACTACAGGCCAGTCAGTCTCACGTCTGTGCCTGGCAAGATCATGGAAAGGATCCTCCTGGAAGCTATGCTAAGGCACATGGAGGACAGGGAGGTGATTCGAGACAGCCAGCATGGCTTCACCAAGGGCAAGTCCTGCCTGACTAACCTAGTGGCCTTCTACGATGGAGTGACGACATCAGTGGACATGGGAAGGGCTACGGATGTCATCTGTCTGGACCTCTGTAAGGCCTTTGACACAGTCCCCCACAACATCCTTCTCTCTAAACTGGAGAGGTATGGATTTGATGGGCGGACTGTCGAGTGGGTGAGGAATTCGTTAGATGGTCACATCCAGAGAGTAGTGGTCAACAGCTCAATGTCCAGATGAAGATTGGTGATGAGTGGCGTCGCGCAGGGGTCTGTATTGGGACCGGTACTGTTTAATGTCTTCATGAATGACATAGACAGTGGGATGTCTATGTCACCCTCAGCAAGTCTGCAGATGTCACCAAGCTGAGCGGTGTGGTCGACATGCCAGAGGGATGGGATGCCATGCAGGGGGACCTGGTCAAGCTTGAGAAATGGGCCCGTGTGAACCTCATGAAGTTTAACAAGGCCAAGTGCAAGGTCCTGCACCTGGGTTGGGGCAACCCCCGGTATCAATCCAGGCTGGGGGATGAAGGGATTGAGAGCAGCCCTGCCGAGAAGGACTTGGGGCTACTGGTGGATGAAAAGCTGGACATGAGCCAGCAATGTGCACTCACAGCCCAGGAGGCCAATCGTATCCTGGGCTGCATCCAAAGAAGCGTGGCCAGCAGGTCAAGGGAGGTGATTCTGCTCCTCTACTCTGCTCTGGTGAGACCCCACCTGGAGTACTGCATCCAGCTCTGGAGCCCTCAGCATAAGAAAGACATGGACATGTTGGAGCGGGTCCAGAAGAGGGCCATGGAAATGATCAGGGGGATGGAACACCTCTCCTATGAGGAAAGGCTGAGAGAGTTGGGGTTGTTCAGCCTAGAGAAGAGAAGGCTTCAGGGAAACCTTATTGCAGCCTATCAGTACTTAAAGGGGGCTTATAAAAAAGATGGTGGCAGACTTTTTAGCAGGGCCTGTTGTGACAGGACAAGGCGGAATGGCTTTAAACTAAAGGGGGGTAGATTTAAACTAGATGTAAGGAAGAATTTTTTTACACTGAGGGTGGTGAAACACTGGCACATGTTGCCCAGAGGGGTGGTGGATGCCCCATCCCTGGCAACATTCCAGGTCAGGTTGGACGGGGCTCTGAGCAACCTGATCTAGTTGAAGAAGTCCCTGCCCAGGGCAGGGGGGTTGGACTAGATGACCTTTAGAGGTCCCTTCCAACCCAAACTATTCTATGATTCTATAAACACCATAAATCTGAACGTCCCCCCTTCCTTCTTCTTCCCCCAGCTTTATATGCTGAGCATGATGTTATATGGTATGGAATATTCCTTTGGTCAGATGGGGTCAGCTGTCCCAGCTGTGTCTCCTCCCAACTTCTTGTGCACCCGCAGCCTACTCGCTGGGGTGTGAGAAGCAGAAAAGGCCTTGACTCTGTGTAAGCACTGCTCAGCAATAATTAAAACATCCCTGTATTATCAGCACTGTTTTCAGCACAAATCCAAAACATAGCCCCATACTAGCTACTATGAAGAAAATTAACTCTATCCCAGCCAAAACCAGCACAGCTCTTACCATTCAAACTGGAGTTCAGTGAGATATGTGACCAGTGATTAATGTTGCTCAACTGAACCTGAAACCGGTCAGCCTTCTGCACTTCATAACAAAACTTGTAGGAAAAGATAATATATTTTATGACAGGGCTGATATATTTGTTGAAATATCAGAAGATTTCAGTGCATACTAGTCCTTCAGATTTGGAATAGAAACATCAAACTTCTAAATAGCAGCAAAATAAATACAGTTTGAGAACAAAAGCTCTGAATTAAACTTGATCATGTTAATCAGAGCTAATCTGAAAATAAAGTACTGGTGGACTGGTAAGAATAAGTGATAAAACGGTTAGCTCTTGTACAACCTGGGGAGATTTTCTCTCGGTTGGGAAAAATTATAGCGTGTAATAAAACTGATATTTCCACTGAAGTCTATGATTTTTAATGTACAGCGAGTGATGAATTTTATTTCCCAGGCTTGTCTTTTGAACTTACTTTGTAGATGTCCCTTGAGACATCCTGGACTGAGAGGTCAAAGATAAAGCATTGTTTGTGAAAAATGTTCTTCCAGCTGTGACTGGGTGTTTCTATTGTTTATTGATTATATGGTTTTATTGTGGTACATCGTGTTTGATAGAGTTCATCTGTTTAGTTTCTAGAAAAGTTTTTAATATACTAGATAAAATAGATTGCATTTTGGAACGTGTATGTGTAGGATCATTTATTTTCATTCTCCGGCTTCATCAATGTAGTTGGTGGTCCTCAATAAGATTTTTTCTGCTGATGAGCTTAACAAGGATGGGAGTTATGGAAAGGCTGGGAAAGTACAGGTTGTAATTTATCAAATGTGTTTCCATGTAGGTTTCAGTACACAGTAGCAATAGGGTCCTTGTAATCTTGAATTTAAAAGTAGAAATTTATGCTGCAAAAACACTCAAGCTACCATATCACTATAATTTTTTTTGAGGTATAGTTGCTATAAAGACTGCTATTAGACTGTGACAGTGCACATTAACACAAAAAATCAGTTCAAAGGTTAAGAGAGATACTTTATTTGCTGTTAAAAGCATCAGAAATTTCAAGAAAACAAAACTTTGCTATCTGAGATGTGGTGATTCAAAGACACCAGATTTGACTTTGGTGTTTAAGAGCATGGTTGCATGAGCTTTCTTGATTTCTGTCATACAATGTCGTATCTGGAATTTTAATTTTCTTGCACGTGAATTGCAATAAGTCATATTTATTTTACAATTAAGGCTCAGATTACTTCCTGGAGAGTCACCCATTTTCCCTTTTAATGTATTTCCAGAAAAAAAAGTTACATGCTCTTTATGGCAACTGTGTGCACCAAATGCAATATTTCAGTGGGTACTGCTATAGCGCTAGGAATCTTTTTTTAACCAGAATTTATACTTTCAAATTCAAGCTAATGGCTAGTTGTGCACTCAGCATATGGTTTTCACAAAGTGCTGACAGAACTCTCCTCCCACTAAAGGAAATAGGAGTGTTTCTGCAGACTTCAGCAGAAGCACGCTAAGGCTAGGCAGAAGACTACAGCAGTAGCTAAGGTGTTATACTTCTTAGCAGATGAAACACAGCCTCATGACAATGCAAACCCATTCTCACTTGCAGAATTACTGTATAAATTAGACTTGTGCTTAGGGCTTATAAAAATACTGTTCTCAGGGGGTGATCTACCACAGGTGAAGTCAAGTTGTTGATATAAGCAGGACTGAATCCTCACTGCATGAAAAGGCATGAACTCAGTCCATGTTTTTTACCCACTTGACAGCTGCTCCATGTCTTAGAACAATGATGTCATTTTCTTCCTCAAATACCTATAACCAAAAATTAGAATACCAGTGAAATTAAGTGCTATTACTGTCTCCAATGTGGTTGTAAAGCTGTAAAGCTTGTCAGAGAAGGGATGAGCTAGTAAAACTGCATGTGGGCATCGAGATCTGTACCAGCATTCCACAATAAACACTGAGAATGGCAGCAGCGGTTGTATAGAAATATGGACTTACAAGAGAGGCACTGCTTTAGTCAATAAACTCTATTTGCTGTTCTGTCCTCTATGAAAAACTGAAAATAATTTAGTGAGTCTACACCCAGAGCTCTTAGCCTTTTCTCTGGCTCTTCTAGAAATCTCTGTAGTTGCTTAGGCAGTACTAAACAGACAAAAACATGCTCATCTGTAAGAACTGCCCGGACAAGGAGCCATTGAGAAGTCTCTGGTCCATGCTCTCCTTGGCCAGTTGCACTCCTTGTCCTTTTTCCTTAAAGAAATTAGGTCTGCTGCTGCTGCTTCTCATTTTTCTCCTCCTTCTTTCCCTCTTCCTTCTTCCTGTGCTGTGGAGTCAAACCCACCTTCTGTTGGTAACTACTGTTCCTGCCTCACTTCAGTTTAAGAGAGTTGCCTTTTTTACTACAAGTGAGCAGAAAAAGACCTCTGTATTTCTCAGGGTCTGTGTTCCCTTTATAATATGATCTCATATTAATAATACATGTAGGGCTTATTTAAAATATCAACTCATCTACTGGAAAAAGAAAGCAGCAGCTCCAAACAGTTCCCCAGCTGAAACTGGGAATTAAACTACAGCAATAAACTGCATGAAAATAATTCTCACAGGTCAAAGGGGGTATTCACAAGGCAGAGGCTAATCAGGCCTCAGTATCATAAAAGAGACACTAATTGCCTGATTTTCAGTGTCACTGGGCACCTGCACCTCCTACTGAAGTGTACATTACTGGCAGAGGAACAACATAATAAGAATGTATAGTGTAGTTTTCCTTCAGGATGTAGAATGCAAAGAAAAAATGTACAGCAGCAGATGACACTAGCAGAAATAGTTTATTCCCAATGTACTCTGAGTCTGCCATTCTGTTTTAATTCCTGTTTGTAAAAGTGTTTAAAATTCATAATGTTTAATGACCAAGACTTTGTTGGTACAGTGGGCTCAGTAAAACAATGCTGGAATTAAAGCTAAAACCAATGCAATGTGAGTTATAAGTCATATGTGAGAAAATACCAGCCAACCCAGCTCAGATTTTGAGAACGCCCTCTGATAAGCTGCATAAAAATTTCCATGGAAACACAGTTAGTTGGCCTTTTAACAAGTAATCCGTATGTTGAAATATCAGCATGTCATTTTTTTTAAAATGGACAAATGAATTAAAATTATGGTCAGTTTGTGTACAATAAAATAGAATTGGCCTTGATTCCACAAACAAATCATTTGCTGCAAATAATTCATCTGGCTTTCCTTCTGTACCATAAAACTCTAATCTATTTCCCAGTTATTTCAATGAAGCAATAGTTCAGAAATTTTTCATTTTCATGTCCTTTTGCACTGATATTGAAACAGAAATATTTAACATTGGTTTATTTTAATTAAGAACTAACTTATACAATATTTTTATTACTTATGCAGCAAAGTCTGGCTTAGTTTGTTGGATACCTTTAAATATAAATATGTTTCAAAGCAAATGAAAAACAATATTCAGTCCAATTACAGTATTTAAACAGTTTTACTGTTGGAGTTCTAAAACTAAGAAGTTGTTAAACCACAATTCTGAGTTACACTGTATTAATCTACAGAGACCTGAATGATGCCAAAAGTAAGCTGCTGAAGTATATATAAGGAAAAAAAATTATAATTTCCAAACATAAAGAACATCGGCTACTTTTTAAACCCCCCACCTGCCTCCTGGTTTGTGACAATGTATTTGTGCTCTATCTGGATGTGCTAAAATTTGCTGCACTTACATAAACAATTTTACTTTGCTAATGCTAATTCTAGGGAAGGGTGAAACACATTAAACCAGTATTTATTATTATTAAGCAGCTTTTGGAATTCTGGAAAAGGAAGGGAAGGGAAGGGAAGGGAAGGGAAGGGAAGGGAAGGGAAGGGAAGGGAAGGGAAGGGAAGGGGGAAGGGGGAAGGGGGAAGGGGGAAGGGGGAAGGGGGAAGGGGGAAGGGGGAAGGGGGAAGGGAGAAGGGAGAAGGGAGGGGAAGGGAGAAGGGAGAAGGGAGGAGGGAGAAGGGAGAAGGGAGAAGGGAGAAGGGAGAAGGGAAAAGGGAAAAGGGAAAAGGGAAAGTAATAGTAATTTTACACTCCAATTCAATCTAACCATTGCTCATACTCCACTACCTGTAGAATCATTTTACAGTTTCTTTCAAGATTATATCTGAACAGATATGTTTGCAGAATATTTGCTTTTGGTACTCCTCAATTTGAAAATCATAGAGAATTAAGAGACCTTACATTCCGTCAAATCTACATGCCTCATAACACCGAAATCTTACAAACAGGGAAAGAAACTAAAGATACTAGCAACGGAGAGCTATGCCTGATTCATTCATTCTGTGAGTGAGCTTATAACACTCTTCCAAAAGACTGCGAAATCACATATATCACCTTTGCAAAAAAAAGCTGCCTCTTATTCCCACACAGATAGCTGGGAATGGCTCAGAAGTGAATGTAGCCTGACTTTGTCCCTTCTGTGCTGCAGAATTTACTGGAAATTCTCTACAGTCTTCTTGCAGCTTCTCCCATCCAAGCGCATAAGAGGGCTGCAGAGAAACTATCCATTCCTATATGGTAGATCACAAAATTGCTCTCACGCTGTTCATTTATTGTTGAAATTTAGATAATTTTGTGAGCAGAGGCTATGAATCTGGTTAGAAAGAATGTGAATAAAACACAGAAGTCTGCTGAAAGACAAACGTATCAAACAGCCTTCTGTGAGGATGACCTGAAGGTAACATTCTTTTGAATAAAGTACTTAGGAGTAAAAATACATGTTGCTTACTATATTCCATATACAGAGGATAGAAATGCAAAAGAACTGAGGTTTTTCATAGTGCAAACTCCACTACAGTGACTTCTAATTCAAAAATTTGTGTATTCCAACTTACCACTTTGTGGCTAAAAATTCTTTGGAATGATGCCAAATAGCATTCATTTTCAACAAGATGTCAGAATATATTAGGAAGTCAAAAGAAAATATCTTCTTTTAGTATCAGCATAATAAATAATGCACAAAAAGAGCTAAAGGTTATGAAGTTACCATTTTTGGTTTGGGTGGTTTTTTAAAAATGTCTGAAAATATAGTCTGCTATAAAGCAAGAAAATTCATTTGGGGGACAAACAACATTACCTGTTTCACTCTAGTTACAGCCCTGAGGTGGACATATGCAACACATTCTTAGGCAAGTAATTCATAGGTTTGTTTAAACACGTAAGTACCCACATGAGCGATAAGGTGTAGCATGAGCGATAAGGTGTAGGACAGGACCTTTCTTTTCTTCTTTAGAACCACAGCGTTTAGTGTATTCCAAATATATTCTCATTATGAAACAAAACCAGATTTTCAGAACTTTGCTACTCAGTTTAAAGATGTTTTTCAAGCTGAACTACAGAACATAAACTTTCTGTCTTTTTAGGAGACAGCATTTCTTTGAATGGGTTTCTTTTTATGGTAAAACAGAATAAATTGTGATTTCTCTATCTAGGTTCAGAACTTTCTGTTATTATTTTCCTTCAAGCTTAACTTTTAATTTAATTTTATCACACATGATTAATACACAACAAGGACTAATTGCTTAATCTCTTTTGAAGCGAACATATTAGAAAAGAAGTTGGCTGAAACCATCCAGAACTGGCTTTATGAGTTAATTGTAGGAGAGACCACTCCAAGGGTTCCAGAGGGACTATTTGGCTTTGTCTGCTAATAGTACTGTTATTGTTCTGCAGATCCCGCTCTAGAAGGGAATAAGAAAATTAAGCTGAGAGTATCCTAGCTTTGATCACTTTTTCTCTTCTCCACCTAGATCCCTGAACTTTGGAGGCAGGGCAATCCACTGACTAAAAAGAGGGGCAGCCTGTAGGAACAGCCTTCCTCTTACCTCACCAGTGCCAGTTTTCAACATATCTCAGGCAGAAACGGGCAGGACTTGCACTCTACAAATCAGTGCAGACTTTGCCCTTTCTTGCTATCTTACGGTCTATGCCGTTCGAATCCTGAAGGTGGATGCTGTAACTCCACTACTGTTTTCATTCCCAGAAGAAGAAAACACTTTAGCCTACCTATTCTCTTAATTAGTGTATAGCCTTCAGCAAAGCTCTGAGTAGTAGCATTTCATGTATTTCTGGAGAAAATATGAATCATGGAGTCATAGAATCATAGAATCATTGAGGTTGGAAAAGACCTCTAAGATCATCGAGTCCAACCGTCAACCCAACACCACCATGCCCACTAAACCATGTCCCTAAGTGCCTCATCTACTCGTCTTTTAAATACCTCCAGGGATGGGGACTCAACCACTTCCCTGGGCAGCCTGTGCCAATGTTTAACCACTCTTTCAGTAAAGACATTTTTCCTCATGTCCAATCTAAACCTCCCCTGCCGCAACTTGAGGCCATTTCCTCTCATCCTATCACCAGTTACTTGGGAGAAGAGACCGACACCCACCTTGCTACAACCTCCTTTCAGGTAGTTGTAGAGAGCTATGAGGTCTCCCCTGAGCCTCCTTTTCTCCAGGCTAAGCAACCCCAGTTCCCTCAGCCGCTCCTCATCAGACTTGTTCTCCAGACCCCTCACCAGCCTCATTGCCCTTCTCTGGACACACTCTAACACCTCGACGTCCCTCTTGTAGTGAGGGGCCCAAAACTGAACACAGTATTGGAGGTGCGGCCTCACCAGTGCCGAGTCCAGGGGCACGATCACTTCCCTACTCCTGCTGGCCACACTACTTCTGATACAGGCCAGGATGCCATTGGCCTTCTTGGCCGCCTGGGCACACTGCCGGCTCATGGTCAGCCGGCTGTCAACCAGCACCCCCAGGTCCTTTTCCGACAGGCAGCTTTCCAGCCACTCTTCCCCAAGCCTGTAGCGCTGCATGGCGTTGTTGTGGCCAAAGTGCAGGACCTGGCACTTGGCCTTGTTGAACCTCATACAACTGGCCTCAGCCCATCGATCCAGCCTGTCCAGGTCCCTCTGCAGAGCCTTCCTACCCTCGAGCAGATCAACACTCCCGCCCAACTTGGTGTCGTCTGCAAACTTCCTGAGGGTGCACTCAATCCCCTCATCCAGATCATTGATAAAGATATTAAACAAGACTGGCCCCAAAACTGAGCCCTGGGGAACACCGCTCGTGACCGGCCGCCAACTGGATGTAACTCCATTCACCACAACTCTCTGGGCCCGGCCGTCCAGCCAGTTTTTGACCCAGCGCAGAGTACACCTGTCTAAGCCATGAGCCGCCAGCTTCTCGAGGAGAATGCTGTGGGAGACGGTGTCAAAGGCCTTGCTGAAGTCCAGGTAGACCACATCCACAGCCTTTCCCTCATCCACTAGGCGGGTCACCTGGTCATAGAAGGAGATCAGGTTGGTCAAGCAGGACCTGCCTCTCATGAACCCGTGCTGGCTGGGCCGGATCCCCTGGTTGTCCCGCTCATGCCTTGTGAGCGCCCTCAAGATGAACCGCTCCATCATCTTCCCCGGCACCGAGGTCAGGCTGACAGGCCTGTAGTTCCCCGGATCCTCCTTCCGGCCCTTCTTGTAGATGGGCATCACATTGGCAAGCCTCCAGTCATCCAGGACCTCCCCCGTTAACCAGGACTGCTGATAAATCATGGAGAGTGGCTTGGCGAGCTCCTCCACCAGCTCCCTCAGCACTCTCGGCTGGATCCCATCCGGCCCCATAGACTTGTGAGCATCCAGGTGGCGTAGCAGGTCATTGACTGCTTCCTCTTGGATTATGAACAATTACTGTAAATTAACATCATGTAACACCTCCATGACCAAAGTGTTACATGTACAAAAAAGGTGTTTTGAAGAAGCTCACAGTACTATACAATATGTTCACTGTAACTGAAGCAAAAGTAAAGAGCTACTTGACCTCCCATTATTGCCTTTAAGTTATCAACAGAATTGGCTTGGCCAGCTTGTCTTACTGAACAAATAACCTGAAAAATGTTTCGGGTCTAAGGTGTAATCTTTCTTGCAACTGAGACATTCGGTGTCATACTGACACAAAGTGCATTGCACTTACCCATCCTAGCCAAGTCGATAGTTTTTTGGACTGTGTCTTGGCTTACTGGACAGTAAATCAGGAGCAAATGGCTTTGCAAGGAAATCTCTATAAAAAGACCAGGAACAGTCTAATACAAATGCATCATACTACTGAAATTGAATTGATACCTGTTTATTAAATCTGGCAATGACTGATCAGTACAGCTTTGTGGAAGATTAATTTCCATTTAATATCTTCATTTCAGTAAAAACTTCAAAGCAACATAATTTTTCCTCAAGAAAATAAAAATGTAATATCTTATGGTTCACTTTTATCTAAATCAGGATTTTTTTTTTCCAGTGGTTGAGTGAAAATTTTGCAGATGATGTCTACATTAAAACTGCCCTAGTTTTGGGAATTCAGGTCAGGAGCCTTGTAACTTTGTGCACCCTGTGACGGCGTGCCCCTCCCCCCAACCTGACCTTTATCTCCTGTAACCCTGCTCAAGCGATAACCACCAGTGGTGGTCATAATGGATGCGTCTAGTCATGATGGCTGCATCTGGCTCCAAGTGGATTCTGGGGAGACAGATAACAACACAATAGCCAAGGGCTAATTTGAACAATGCGCCCACATAACCACAGTGCTAGTCAATGTCCGACTCAAGCCAAATTTGGAAGAAACTAACATCTGTAGGTGGTATGCAAATATGACTATGAGCCAATCATCTTACCCCCATAAACAGTGAGCAGCCCAAGAGCTCTTTGAGCTCTCCTGCACAACAGCGGGCTGCACGACAGGATCTTCCCTTGAGTAGGGATGCCTCTCAAGGTTACTCCTTGAGGTTGAGAGATTCCTTGCCGCAACAGATCCTCGGTAAGTGACTAAAAGCTTGCTAAACTTTGTAAGCTTTGCTAAGTTTATATCTTAGATTGATTGTGCACATATAATCCTTTAGATGTAAACCATTGACCAAGTCTGGGACTAAGTTTGGATCTAGCCACACCTAGACTCCTCTAAGGGAAGTTTAGAACACAAGGGGGTTGTCTCTGAACCTCGTGACTCAACAGGAGGATCTCCCTAACAGTTTTGTCTGACTCTGTCCTCTATGTAGTAAATAATCAAGTGTACCTTGCCATCGAATCTTGTTAAACCACTGTTGTGTTTACTATCAAACTTTGTTAAATCTCTGGTTTATATCAATAAACATATCGCTGCTTCTGTCTTATGAGTGAAGTGCATCACTCCATCCACAACACACCCTTATTGTCAAGCAGGCACCAAGAACACCACTTTTCTCTGTCTAACTTTCTTGGGGAGTTCAACCCCAACAAACTTTTAGCCCTCACAGGATCCAGCCTCTTTCAACTATAACATTCAGTGGCCACCAGGTATTTAGTTTGTCCCAGAGAGGAGAAGCAACTTTCCATTATACATTTCTGCTTATTTAATAGAAAAATTGTCTAAGCAGAACATCATCCAGGTTCCATTCTATATGCCTTTAGCCAGGCAGAGTTCAAAATAAATCTGCATTTGAGATTTCCCAGAAATACCTGGCTCTCTGCAGCTCAGGCTAGGAGGTAAATGGAAAATTGGAACGTTACTTTCTCAGTGTTTCTTGTGACCATAGTTCCACTGTACAGAAGAAAGATTTTGGGTACAGACAGCATATACAAGCAGGACCATAGCTTTTAACTGAATGATCTGTGTTCTGATACCTGCCCCTGGGAACTTTCTGTCATTGTAAAAAGCAATCAGATACTATGTTATGCTACATCATCACAGTATGTAACAGGTATTAATTGATTTATTTTTCTAAAAAATCTGTGTAGAGATGCCATTGCTATCTTGTTTTCACAGAAGGGTAACTGAGGCTAATTTAAAAAAAAAAAAATCAAACAAACCACACAAAACTACCAAAAAACCCTTTCACTAACTTGGAGTACTTGGTTTATGTTATAAGTAGCCATGTTCTTCAGTACGTGTACCCAGCATCATAAAGGCAAAGTACTCAAAGTTTCAATTTAGTTTTTGAAAATCCAGTTTAAGGAAGAAGTTGAAGCATGTTGCATATGACTTCCCAGTAAAATTATTGGAACTTTGCCCTCAATATCAACAAAGACAAAATGTTATTGATTTTTCCCAGGATAAGATCCATAGATCCGTATATAAAACACTATGAGATGTAGACCTTTTTTAAATGCAAGGTAGACTGGCTGTGAGACTGCTACTATTTTCCTGCAAAAAAGATCTCACTGAAATTTGGAAAAATTCCTTTAGATTTTATGAGTTATGAATGTGGCATACCGTCCCTCTTCATCCACACTGCAGAAAGAATTCAGATAGTATTGTGAGTAATAGCTTCAGTCTTTAAAGTAAGCTTGAATGTCAAAATCAATTAATATATTTTTTTAACTGAAGTTGATAAAAATTATTACTTTTTCCAGCACAGAATACATTACAGATAACTCTAGTCTCTAAGCAAATATTTCTTATATATCAGAAACAGACAGTTTCCTGAAGAAATTTCCCTTAGTTTTTCTAAGATGATATGTGCAGTACCCTCAACCTAACCTTTTATTTTCAGCTTGGCTTTGTCAGAAAGAATTATTGACATTCTTGGAGACTGGCAATATTCACAGAATATACAGTAGTGTTTACTTTAAAAAATGAAACTGTTCAATCAAAGAAGGTAGACAGCTAGGACTTTCATCTAAGCCAAAGTCATCTCAATGGGAACTTTCCTGCCGTGCAATGCTCCATATTCCAAATTGTTACCATGCTGTGCCTGTCTTCTTATTTTTAGGTAACAGATGCAGCTCATTGCTTGGAATACAATTTACGGATTTTTATAATAGAGGTATGAATTATTAATCTGCCTTTCAGTTGTAACTTTTTGTGTATTGTAGCTTCGTAAATAATGATCAGGAAGAAATCAACAAGCACGCTATGGTATGTTTCCTAAAATCAAATAGGTATGAGAACAGAGTTAACAGAGGTAGTGCCTAGACAGAGTGTAGGCTTAGTGACCACAGTAAAAATAGGTATTTGCTGCCTCTTAGGAGCAAAGTGTTTTGCTGAAAAAACTATATTCAGTCTGAAAACCTCCAATACCTCTAGAAGAGTCAGCATCATTCAAGCAGTGTATAACACAATTCTTATGTAGTTTCATGTAAAAAAAAAATGAAACCATGCCCTTATAACCATTTGAACAGACTTGATTGTGAAAGATTTTAAATTCTATATTTTTATATAGAATTTTTATATACATAGTTTTTATATACATATATATATGGCCATCCAAAGATAAAAATGTGAATTTTGAAAAGCTTCAAATGAATTTTGCACTGTTTTCAGTCAATGTCATTTTAATGGAATATCACATGCTATCACTATTGTTTATTTTTCTGAACTGATAAAAATTTATCAACTTAAGACCTTTTCTGAGTTCCAGTTCAAATAAACACAACACTCCACATTAACTTCAATAGGCTTTGACTCAAACCTTAACAAAGTAAAAGGAGATTCCAAATGTTCCTAAAATTTTTATCATGAAGTTGTATAAATCGGAATTGTGCTAATTTATCAGTATTACCTAAATGTAGTTGGAAAGGATTGTTGGAAACTCTGAAAGACTGATGTTCCTTAGCATCACACATGCATACATACGTGCATGCACATGCATGCACACGTGCAAATACTGAAGTTTGTTGATGCAGGAACACCATAACAGGAAAAACTCCTTCATAATGTGAAGTCATTAATAATATGTCATTAAAGATATTCTGAAAATGAAAAAAAGAAAGAAAGCCTTAAACAAAATAAAATTAAAAAACCCACCTTGGAATGTATGGCAAAGAAATATAGCTGGATTTGTTTGGTCAATTACCAAAACAAGGAGATGAAAGAAACATAGACTTCTCAGAGATTTTCTCTAAGCATCTTAGGCTTTACTATAAAATAAACATAGTTGGCTATATTTTTTATCTAACATAATTTTAGTTAATATAGCTTTAGGCTAATGTTTACTTTCCGTTCCATACCACTTCAGACCATGTGTTCACCATGGTGTTATTTTGTCATTTGAAATACATTTTCTATTTTCCTTTAATCTATTCCGTTGTCTGTAATGGGTGAGATCAAAATAACAAACAAATAAAAATTTTAATTGACCTCACTGTGAATGGGAGCAAAATACTTGTCCTGCTAGTTTAATCGTTGAGCAGATAATCAGTATTTTTTACATTCTACAGAATTTTATAATATCCTTTAATAATCTCTTAGCACATAGTAACATTATCATTTTGTGGTATTTTTATAGACTGTGATATTAACATAGGCTGATATGTAATGCATCTTTTGTGCAATTAAATGAGCACACCTCAGCTCTAAAGCATGGTGCTCTAACTTTAATAAACAACATTTTTATATAGGTCATGGTCAAAATTTTAAAACATTGACCACTGGGCTCAAATTTATGCTGGTTTCTGATTGAGACTAGCTGGTGACCAATGAATTAATTTTCACTTCTGCTGTGAAACACCATATGGGAATCAAAATCATTATGAAATTAGCAAAATGAAAATTGGTACATTCAACTGAGTTTTACTGAAGCCAGGTTTTCAATAGGTATGGGAAAAACTTATAAATGCAAGATTTCCGTACCAATAGGACAAGAATAATCCTGGTGACCAGAGATCACGACAGAACTATATTCAACTATATATTTATAAATTAAGGCTTAGAAGACATTGCATATAAAACACTGAGCAGAAGTGGCACTACAGTCCTTAAAACCGCTTCTGTCTTTTTGCTAGTCTTACATTATTGGTAATATTGCAAAAAAGACAAGATTTTTTTGAATGACCCTGAAAATATTTGGTATTTAGAGAACTTAAGCTCATATGTATCCCAATAGCAAGTGAATACCTATTCTTAGAATTCTGTCTTCAGGCAAGGACTTTTCAAAGCTGTTTTGCATTTTATTCATTTCACACCAAATGCATCTGATAATCTTTTCTATTATTTGAGGTTAGGAGTGCTTGAATACTCCCATAAGTTTAGAATTCAGATGTGCATGCACGAGTTTTGGTACAAAGTTTGCATACAATCCCCTCAGGGTGTTTGTATGAGTTTCAGTGTGTTAGATAGGTTCGGAGCAAGGTATGGATTTTCTGCATGACACTTTCCTACTTCCTATTCCAAATCTTTACCAGCAAATTTGATACCCTCATTAAGCACTAACAGCAGCAAACTGTGGACATAGAAGGAACTAACTGAATTTAATGATCATGGCAGAAGACACACTGAAAGCCTTGAAATCTCTCTCTTCCATACTTGGCATTTGCTCGAGTTGTCATTAGATTAAGGTTTGCTCTCAGTAGAGGATGGTCCCAGCTTCTTCAACAGTTACAGATCTGTGAAGCATAGCCACACTCCACCTTCACCAGTTTCTTTGGCAGATTGTACCATATGCTTTGTCATAAATTGCATGAAGTCTAGGTAGAGCTGCTCATTTCAGCTTTCTCTACTGGAAGATTTTCTTTGTGTAAGAGCAATCCACAACCACCACTTGAATCTTCAGCTGGCCACTGTCTGAAGTTTGTTTTGTGGCCATGAAGTGCTATAAAATAGATTTAATGAATAATAATAACTCACAGAACTTCTTTGATTATTCACAAACAGGCATTGCTTTCACACGGATGCCACAAGCTGTTTGAGACTGAGTAAAAGAAAGATGCCAGACTGTCCTTTATGCCATGGAACTAGTTCCTCGCTGGGCTGTTGAGAATCCAGTCAACAATGTCCTTACGCTAAGGTTTCATTTAGAGCTGCCTTCATTTAAAAAATCACAGCAAGCAGCAGCAGCAATGCAGACTTCCTTCAGATAAAGCATCACCTTCACAAGCTCGTGAAAACATGCTGAAAATACGGCAGCATCTTTTTTTTTTTTTCCTGGCTCGTGTTTCAATGAAGTTTAGTACTTGTCATGAAACATAGGAGTTCCTAACAACATGAAAGACCCCTAAGACCTTCCTAATCAAAATCTAATAGTTACCTTCAGCTTAGAAAAAGAGATCTATAATTTACCTATTGATCTACCAGCATTAAAAAAAAAGAAAAAAATGTTTCCTTAATAATCTCCTTCATTGGAATCATTACCCTTAGCCTCATCAAGATTCTCTGCAAGATTCTGGGACTTTGCACAGGCACGTGACAATAGTTGTTCATCAACTAGATATTTCATTAAAAATATACATGAAATATAAAAAAAAATTGCATTAAAAGTTACACTGAAAAAAAGTATAAAATGATGCGGAGAAGCTTTTAATTACTAATACCTTCAACAGGCTGCAGATGGAAAGAAGGGCAGCCTCTGTTCATGATGCATAGCTGCTCTGTTCCTTCCCTTTCCTCTGAGAAAAACTTAGCTCTCAGAATGAATATACCAGGCAACAAAGTACCAACCAAATATTACTTTTTTAGACCAGCTTTTTTCCTTTCTTAATTGTCCACAATATTTCACGTATCAATACCCTGAATTTCCTCAGAGATAAAAAGAAACAATCTAGACAGTATCCTCTCCCCACAGTAAAAACAGTAACCACACTATGCCATTAGAGCAACCAGAGCCCTATTTATTCGTTTCACACTTGGTTTCTGGAGGAGATTGGTTTGTTTCTGTCCCTGGAGGAAGTGCCTGGTATGAGGTTTGAAGCGTCAGGGATAATTAAGACAAACTGTGCTTTTTTACCCCAACAAAGGAAATATATCTCCTAAAATAACTCCCTACTGAAATCTCTGAACAAAAAACATCCCAGCACTGTTGAGATAGCTTACAATGCTAAATCAATTGTCAACATTAGCAAGGCTCTGAACTGGAGCATCTTACAGTCTCATTGCAATCCAGCAGCTACCGTGCTACCAGCAGGTACAAGTACAGATAGAATGCTGAATAGTCAGATATGGAAGCACTGGTACAGGGATCTAATAAAAAGATATACAGCGAGATGTTTATGTCTCAGAAACTGAAAGTGTAATTACTGTAAGGCCAAAGCTTAGAGATCAGAGGCATTAATATAATTTCTCATTGAGTCATTTTAGTGTCAGTAGGCTTTAAACAGTGTTGGAGTTTATGTCCACTTAAGAATTGTGCAAATTACTGTCTTCCTGTACAGCCGGTTCCCCACTGCACCGTAAAAATATCTCGAAGAAACACTGAGCAAAATTCTCTGCCAAAGTGAACCGGTATCAGACCTTCACTGCATGTCTGTCCATCAAGATTTAAGACAGGAAGATAACAATTTTCCTGATATAGTTGCTTATTAATCCATCTTCAAGACATTGAACAAGCTCAAACTTCTAACATTTTTTAAAAAAGGTTCCCATCACACTGGGTTAAAATGTTGTCTTGAGCATCAGTCTGGCAATGCTTATCCAGTGTCGTGGTTTAACTTTAGTCGGCAACTGAGCACCACACAGCCGCTTGCTCATTCCCCCTGCCCGGTGGGATGGGGGAGAAAATTGGAAGAATAGAAGTGAGAAAACTCATGGGTTGAGATAAAAACAGTTTAATAATGGAAATAAAATAATAATAACAACAATAATAACAATAACAATAACAATAATAATAATAATAATAATAAAAATAATATACAAAGCAAGTGATGCACAATGCAATTGTGCACCACCCACCGACCGATGCCCAGCCAGTCCCCAAGCAGCGGCCCCCCCAGCCAGCTTTCCCCCAGTTTATGTACTGAGCATGACATCACATGGTATGGAATGTCCCTTTGGCCAGTTGGGGTCAGCTGTCCTGGCTGTGCCCCCTCCCAGCTTCTTGTGCACCCCCAGCCTTCTCAGTCGGTAGAGCACGGGAAGCTGAAAAGTCCTTGACTAGTGTAAGCACTACCTAGCAACAACTAAAACATCGGTGCGTTATCAACATTGTTCTCATCCTAAACCCAAACCACAGCACTGTATCAGCTACTAGGAAGGAAATTAACTCTATCCCTGCTGAAACCAGGACATTTACATTTTATATTTTATTTTTTATAACATGAAAAACATAGTTTAAAAGGTTAGAATAACAAGTCTGATTTGCTGTTCATCTTGTGAGAAATATGACAGAATAACATGCAATAAAATCATACATAGGATGTTAAAAACTGATTATTGCATGAACAATAGAATTTGTTCATATGTTTAGGAGATCTGTCTTATCAGACCACTTCCATGCAAAATGCATGAAAAACCATGAAAACTGGAAACTTCTACTAAATTATTATTGTGAAACAGTTAACATATTTTGTAATGGTGCTGACATAAAGGACTGTAAGAAGGGTGTTCATCGTGAACTTGGTCACTGTCAAATGTTTCCTTCCTGCAGCTCCAGTGCCGATGTGGGCGATGAGGCTCCCTCTGAGATGGAGAGACTCAGGGGTCTTAGAATAGCAATCACAGCAGTAATTGCACTGTGCTCAGGGACTCACCTAAGAAAGCTGATAGGAAAATATTGAAAAGAGGTCTAGCCCCTCTTCAGTTGGCCCTTTTTGTTCTTTAAAATACAGGTGTTTCTGCCAGGAAAGCTGGTGGTGACGTCCCTACCCCACCTTTTTTGATTGTACAGTAGCTCTCCTAAGATGAGGGGACCAGGGTTCAGTACACTTTTCTAATGTCATTTAGAAAACAGGACAGTCACATAAAAGCAGAATTTCTGAATTCCATTTTGTGTTTCAAGACTCTCATATATCCCCTGCAACCATTCACTGAAATACTGTCCTGGTTTCAGCTGGGATAGAGTTAATTTCCTTCCTAGTAGCTGGTACAGTGCTGTGTTTTGGATTTAGGTTGAGAATAATGTTGATAACACACCGATGTTTTAGTTGTTGCTAAGAAGTGTTTATACTAAGTCAAGGAATTTTCAGCTTCCTATACTCTGCCAGCAAAGAGGTGCACAAGAAGCTGGGAGGGGGCACAGCCAGGACAGCTGACCCAAACTGGCCAAAGGGATATTCCATAACATGTGACATCATGCTCAGTATATAAGCTGGGGGGAGTTGGCTGGGGGGGCAACGATCGCTGCTCGGATACTGACTGGATGTCAGTCCATGGGTGGTGAGCAATTGCATTGTGCATCACTTGCTTTGTATATTCTTCTATTATTATTATTATTATTATTATTATTATTATTATTATTATTATTGTTATTATTGTTACTACTACTACTACTACTACTACTACTACTACTACTACTACTACTACTTCTACTACTACTACTACTATTTTACTTTATTTGATTTTAATTATTAAACTGTTCTTATACCAGCCCACGAGTTCTCTCACTTTTACTCTTCTGGTTCTCTCCCCCATCCCACCAGGGCGGGGGGAGTGAGCGAGAGGCTGTGTCATGTTCAGTTGCCAGCTTCGGTATTAAGGAATTTATATCTCTTAACAGTTGCGGGTCACAATATTGATTCATCTGTTCTTGATATTAGTTTATCTGATCTGCATCATGCTCTTTTTTTGCTGTACATGTTAAAGATTGGTGTTGGTTTTTGCAGTTTGCTGTGCTCTGCGGTGATTAGTGATGTTTTGCCTGGGAGGTTTGTTATTAAAATACTGGCCTTGAGCTTAATCTGGTATTTGAGCTTTGTACTGAAGCCAGTACTGTACTTTGGGTATCACTTCGTGGGGACAATTAGCAATTATAGTTCTTCCTCTGAGAGGTTTTTTTATGGAGGAAATACAGAATGGCAGCTTCGCTACCTTCTCCTATGAAGTTTCCTCCTTCATTACAATAACTTTTCAGTATCTTGAACATCCTTGAGTAGTTAAAATACTTCTATTGGTATCTCTTGGGAATATCGTTTCAGTTTTGTCTAAGGTTAATAAGCAATTTAAGAATAACATCCAAAGATCTGCCCCAAGGCTGGATAGTCATGAGTGGCAGGGTGTGTGGGATAACATGGGCAAATGTCTAGGACGGTGGGCACCTCCAGTGCTTTGGAACTTCACCCCTGAGCAAGTGCAGAATCCTGAAAAATTAGTAGAATATTTGGAAAAAGTATGCTGTCACCCTGGCAACTCCAGAAAGACACAACACTGCAATGTGCTGGGGCCTGGCCCATGCCTCCCGAGCCCTGTTCAACACCATTCAGTACCCTCAAGGGGAAAAGAAGGTCTCTAGATCTGATGACAAAACAACAGGCACTGTGGCCACTTTAACTCTGACGACAGGCACTGCAGCTGAACCAAAGAACCAACCCGTTCCACTATCAGTCGTCCCTATACACAAGAAGAAATCTTGGAAGTGGAAGTCAGCTCGTTTAGTAAGGGAGAAAGAAGCTTCTTCTAAAAGGGAGCCAGAGGAAGAAGTGGACGAGGCAGACTACCCCAAAGTAGGGCCATCACAAGAACAGGAGGAGGAAGGGAGGTGGCTGCTGCTGTTCGGGGAGGAGGAAGAGGAAGAACTCATAAATGAGGCAGTAACCACCCGATCCCTAACCCTGAGTGAGCTGCGAGATATTAGAAAAGATTTCAGCTGTCGTCCAGGTGAACATATTGTCACCTGGCTGCTCCGATGTTGGGATAACGGGGCCAGTAGCCTGGAATTAGAGGGTAAAGAAGCCAAGCAGCTGGGATCCCTTTCCAGGGAAGGGGGCATTAACAAAGTGATTGGAAAAGGGATACAAGTCCTCAGCCTCTGGAGGCAACTCCTGTCAAGCGTGAAGGAAAGGTATCCCTTCAAGGAAAGATGTTATATGTCACCCAAGCAAGTGGACCACCATGGAGAGAGGTATCCAGTACCTGAGGGAATTAGCCATGCTGGAGGTGATTTATGATGACCTTGACAACAAGCAGCTATTCAAAGATCCAGATGAAGTCAAGTGCATGCAACCCACACGGTGGAAGTTTGTAAGGAGCACACCATCGTCATATGCCAACTCATTGGCAGTAATGACCCGGAGAGACGGAGAGGGACAAATGGTGGATGAATTGGCTGGCCAACTCTGGCAATACAAAGAATGTCTCTCTTCTTCTCTCATCTCGGCTGTGGAGAAACTGTCCCGGAAGGTCCAGCAACTCAAAGAGGATAGGTCCTACTCCCCAGCTGTACGGAGCAGTATCTCAGCTATTAGGAATAAGTGTTCCTCTGCTCAAGAGAGAAACTATAAAGGGTACACACCACGGGGCACCCTATGATTTTACCTGTGTGACCACAGAGAGGACATGAGGAAGTGGGATGGGAAATCTACCTCGACCCTAGAGGCACAGGTACGTGAGTTGCAAGGAAAAATAATCACAAAAGGGGGTTCTTCCAGGAAAATTGCTGCTCCAGTCTCCAGTGAGCAGTTCCCCAGACAGAGTAGAAGGGCTGATTTTACTTCTGATCTTAATGAAGGGACTTCTGATTCGTATTTACAGGAAGTGAGTAATGAATACTATGACCAGGACTAGAGGGGCCCTGCCTCCAGCCAGGTGGAGGAAAGGGACAACTGGGTTTACCGGACTGTGTGGATTTGATGGCCTGGCACATCAGACCCACAGGAGTATAAGGCTCTAGTAGACACCGGTGCACAGTGTACCCTAATGCCATCAAGCTATAAAGGGGCAGAACCCATCTGTATTTCTGGAGTGACAGGGGAATCCCAACAGCTAACTGTACTGGAGGCTGAAGTGAGCCTAACTGGGAATGAGTGGCAGAAGCACCCCATTGTGACTGGCCCAGAGGCTCCGTGCATCCTTGACATAGACTGCCTCAGGAGAGGGTATTTCAAGGACCCAAAGGGGTACCAGTGGGCTTTTGGTATAGCTGCCTTGGAGACAGAGGAAATTAAACAGCTGTCTACCTTACCCGGTCTCTTGAAGGACCCTTCTGTTGTGGGGTTACTAAGGGTCCAAGAACAACAGGTGCCAATTGCCACCACAACAGTGCACCGGTGGCAATATCGCACCAACCGAGACTCCCTGATTCCCATCCATGAGCTGATTCGATGACTGGAGAGCCAAGGAGTGATCAGCAAGACTCACTCACCCTTTAACAGTCCCATATGGCCAGTGCGAAAGTCTAGTGGAGAGTGGAGACTAACAGTAGACTATCGTGGCCTGAACGAAGTCATGTCACTGCTGAGTGCTGCCGTGCCAGACATGCTAGAACTTCAATATGAACTGGAGTCAAAGGCAGCCAAGTGGTATGCCACAATTGATATCACTAATGCGTTTTTCTCAATCCCTTTGGCAGCGGAGTGCAGGCCACAGTTTGCTTTCACTTGGAGGGGCGTTCAGTACACCTGGAACTGACTGCCCCAGGGGTGGAAACACAGCCCCACCATTTGCCATGGACTGATCCAGACTGCACTGGAACAGGGTGAAGCTCCAGAACATCTGCAGTACATTGATGACATTGTCATATGAAGCAACACAGCAGAAGACGTTTTTGAGTGAGGGAAGAAAATAGTCCAAATCCTGCTGAAGGCCGGTTTTGCCATAAAACAAAGTAAGGTCAAGGGACCTGCACAGGAGACCCAGTTTTTAGGAATAAAATAGCAAGATGGGCGTCATCAGATCCCAATGGATGTGATCAACACAATAACAGCCATGTCTCCACCAACCAGCAAAAAGGAAACACAAGCTTTCTTAGGCGTCGTGGGTTTTTGGAGAATGCACATTCCAAATTACAGTCTGATTGTAAACCCTCTCTATCAAGTGACCCGAAAGAAGAACGATTTCAAATGGGGCCCTGAGGAACAACAAGCCTTTGAACAAATTAAACAGGAGACAGTTCATGCAGTAGCCCTTGGGCCAATCCGGGCAGGGCAAGATGTAAAAAATGTGCTCTACACCTGGAGCCTCTGGCAGAAAGCACCAGGGGAGACTCGAGGTCGACCCCTAGGGTTTTGGAGTCGGGGATACAGAGGATCCGAGGCCCGCTATACTCCAACTGAAAAAGAGATATTAGCAGCATATGAAGGGGTTCGAGCTGCTTCAGAAGTGATCGGCACTGAAGCACAGCTCCTCCTGGCACCCCGACTTCCAGTGCTAGGTTGGATGTTCAAAGAGAGGATCCACTGTACACATAGAATCATAGAATCATAGAATCATTGAGGTTGGAAAAGACCTCTAAGATCACCGAGTCCAACCGTCAACCCAACACCACCATGCCCACTAAACCATGTCCCTAAGCACCTCATCTACACGTCTTTTAAATACCTCCAGGGATGGGGACTCCACCACTTCCCTGGGCAGCCTGTTCCAAATCATGCAACTGACGCTACGTGGAGTAAGTGCATCTCACTGATCACACAACGGGCTCAAATAGGAAAACCCAATCACCCAAGAATCTTGGAAGTAATTGTGGATTGACCAGAGGGCAAAGATTTTGGAGTATCGCCAGAGGAGGAGGTGACGTGTGCTGAAGAGGCCCCGCTGTATAATAAACTGCCAGAAAACAAAATACAATATGCCCAGTTCACTGATGGATCCTGTCATCTTGTGGGAAAGCATCGGAGGTGGAAGGCTGCTGTGTGGAGTCCTATACGACAAGTGGCAGAAACTGCTGAAGGAGAAGGGGAATCGAGTCAGTTTGCAGAGGTGAAAGCCATCCAGCTGGCTTTAGATATTGCTGAACGAGAAAAGCAGCCAGTGCTCTGTCTCTATACTGACTCATGGATGGTGGCAAATGCCCTGTGGGGGTGGTTGCAGCAATGGAAGCAGAGCAACTGCAGTGCAGAGGCAAACCCATCTGGGCTGCCGCATTGTGGCAAGATATTGCTGCCTGGGTAGAGAACCTGGTTGTAAAAGTCCATCACGTAGATGCTCACGTACCCAAGAGTCGGGCCACTGAAGAACATCAAAACAACCAGCAGGTGGGTCAGGCTGCTAAGATTGAAGTGGCTCAGGTGGATCTGGACTGGCAACATAAGGGTGAATTATTTCTAGCTCGGTGGGCCCATGACACCTCAGGTCACCAAGGAAGAGATGCAACATACAGATGGGCTCGTGATCGAGGGGTGGACTTGACCATGGACATTATTGCACAGGTTATCCCTGGATGTGAAACATGAGCTGCAATCAAGCAAGCCAAGCAGTTAAAGCCCCTCTGGTATGGAGGACGATGGCTGAAATATAAATATGGGGAGGCCTGGCAGATCGATTATATCACACTCCCACAAACCCGCCAAGGCAAGCGCCATGTGCTTAAAATGGTGGAGGCAACCACCGGATGGCTGGAAACATATCCCGTGCCCCATGCCACTGCCCAGAACGCTATCCTGGGCCTTGAAAAGCAAGTCTTATGGTGACATGACACCCAAGAAAGAACTGAGTCAGACAACGGGACTCATTTCCAAAACAACCTCATAGACACCTGGGCCAAAGAGCACGGCGTTGAGTGGGTGTATCACATCCCCTATCATGCACCAGCCTCTGGGAAAATTGAACGATACAATGGACTGTTAAAGACTACACTGAGAGCAATGGGTGGCGGGACGTTCAAACATTGGGATACGCATTTAGCAAAAGCCACCTGGTTAGTCAACACGAGGGGATCTGCCAATCGCGCTGGCCCCGCCCAGTCAAAACTTTTACGTACTGTAGATGGGAATAAAGTCCCTGTAGTGCACATAAAAATATGCTGTGGAAAACAGTCTGGGTTATTCCTGCCTTGGGAAAAGGCAAACCCATTCATGGGATTGCTATTGCTCAAGGACCTGGGTGCACTTGGTGGTAGTGCAGGAGGATAGGGAATTCCAATGTGTACCTCAAGGGGATTAAATTTTGGGTGAGAATAGCCAATGATTTGAATTGTATTATGTTAATTACTATATAATACTGTATATCGTCACTTCTGTGGTGGCTATATGCCATATCAACGGCATCACAGTAAGAATCACCCAGATTAATGAAGAATTAACTTTAATAGAACCGGACAAGTGTACCAGTGATGGGACCAAAACTGGCTTTAGCATGCAACAATCCACCACCACGCACCATCTCTCCTGCCCTGAAAGACAGTACAGATGGAACTGTTCCATAACAGACGGAACTCAAAATCATGGACTAAATGAACCCAACAGACATTTTAGAGGGATGGCCCATAAACTAAGGGAATGATATCTGTATGTATCTATTAAAAGACAAGAAAAGTGGTGGTGATTAAGTAAAATGTATTGGAAAGTATGGAACCTGGGCATGATGTAGATGGTATAGAAAAAGGGGTGGGTACTGTCCTGGTTTCAGCTGGGATAGAGTTAATTTTCTTCCTAGTAGCTGGCATAGTGCTGTGTTTTGGATTTAGCATGAGAATAATGTGAATACTTCAGTATGAAGATTTTGAGGTGTCCTCTACCCTGCATGCCTTAGAATAGCCTTCATTTATAAGGTGGGTGATATGGCTTGTATTTCTTTCAAGTGAGGAGGAAAGGTGGTGAAGAGAGCTGGTCCTGATTATTCACATCCTGTCAGGCTGCTTTACTCTTGCCTTTATGGAAGAAGTGGAACACGACCATGACCATTATTCTTTCCTTCAGCAGTTGTGTTTTTAGAAAAAGAAGGGATCTGTTTATCTGACAGTTCTCTCAGGGCAGACATGCTCTGAGGATACCAGGTAGAACAGCCTCCTTCTCTGGCAGAGAAAGACCCAAATTGTGAATCCTAGTGAAATTTAGACATGTGCTCAATATTGAACTGTTCAATTATGTCAAGCCTTAGCCACTTCAGGGCTTCTCCTAAAATAGAACTGTAGGACATGAAACACCTGAAGGTCTGACATAGACATGTCTATGACATTAAATCCCTACAGTGGGATGGCAGCTAAATGAGAGTTTTGAGGCTTTTTGCATTTAAGAGTCTAATATCACATGAGGTGTCTCAGTCTGTCAGTGGATCTGGCCCCAATAGCTTTGTGCTTGAAATCTCCAATCCTAAAACTATAGCCTTGCACAGTTGCTGGCAGTTTGTTGTGAAGCTAAAGACTGTAAAGCATACTAGTACCATGGTAGCAAGGATTACGTTAGATAAAGGAATAGTGATGGGATCTGAAACTCTTAAGTGCCTTTAGGGCTCTTCAGGCTTCATAGTATTTACCTACTTTCCTTTTCCATCGGAAGCACTTCCAAGTCATGTCATGTTTAAGAAATTAAAACCATGACAGCTCTACTAATTCATATTAATGCTTCCCCTTGAAATATGTACAATGCCATTAGTACATATAGTGGCACACCCACGCATACTGCTGTAGCTGTTCTAGGATGGGTCAGATATCACTGAGTGCTGTGGGTGTGGGAAAAGAGGAAAAAGCACATTAAATTTACAAGTGTTTCTTTCATGTCTGACCATACTCACTTTTGTGTGTGTAAGCATCTACAAATGGTGCTGGAAAGAGGAATAATCTGGAGTCTGACTCTGCATGAAGAATAGCAATATTCAACTGAGATGTAAAGTCTGGCTTTAGTGCTCATGTCAGTGTTAGCAATAAATAACCTTTTCAGCAATATGAAGAAGGAAAGCATTAGCACAGTCCTGAGAATCGTAAGCTGTGGAACCATGACAAGGTCTTTCCCCCCGCCTGCTGAATACAGCACATAGTTGCCAGCTGTGAGTAGAAAGATTTAAAAAATACCAAAAAAAAGGCAGGAAAAGAAAGTTGGATATGCAGAAACCCCTTTACAGAAGAAAATCTTTTATGATGTTGTCTTATATAGAGAAATGCCTGATTCCAAAACACAAGAGCTAGTGAACAAACAGCGTCTTTGGACCAGATATTTACAAGCAGTAGCTAAAAACATCAGCCAATGTGTACCTGGTACTGATAGAGAGAATACTAATAATGACTTGGTGTGACATCCTCAGGTCATTTGACGATTCTGAGGGAGGGATGATGGCATTAGCCAAGGAAATCAATTAATCTGTCTGCTGGAAAAAGAAATTGAAACAACAAAACTGACAAGGTTTAGGCCTGTATTACAGTAAGAGTGACTGGAGGAATTAAGAGAACTAGCCATATACAAAAAAATGTCTGCTATTCAGGCTATATAACTGGCCACAGATTTAAGGACAGAATTGTTTCTTTCTGACAGAGAAAGGAAAAAAAAATGGTAAAAGAAAGGACTAATTGACACATGACTGTATTCAGAATAGCCACGATCCAAGTACTGGGCATATAACATTACTCTTCAAAGAGCACAGCAGGAGGAAAATAGTGATTCAGATGGAGAGATGTCCCTGTGGGGAAGCCAGCAATTTTTTGAACTTGTCAGACTTACCTTGCAAGCTCTAGAAGGATTCAGATGAAGCTAGGAATGCACCAGCGCTTGATGGATAATTCCAGGATACCACTGTTCTCTTTGCGAATGCATATTCTTTAATGTCTTGGCAGCTTGCAATGGCTCTTTCTAGCAAGTCCTGCTTCATATAGTTCAGCCTTGAAAAATTCTTATAAAAGTTTACCTGCCAAGTTACAAAATGTATTCTCTCTGGTATTATCATAACTTTTGAATACAGATTGTCTGAAGCTGGCACTGGAACAATTTATCCCAGCAGAGAACATTGCCCCAAATTTACTCCATGGCAAAAATCTCATTAGAAGTATGTTATGGCTGAAATTATCCATCCCTTACCTGAGAATAAATAAGCTACGAAGGTGTTGCCATTATCCTGAAATAAAATACTGTGAACACAGGACAGCTGGATTTAAGGCTAAACTTAAAACAACCTATTGTAAGAGATGCAGTTATGACAGCTGAACAATGCTAATTTTGCCATACAATCATTGTAGAATTTTTAATAAAGCATTTCTATATTTTGGGGCTCAAATTAAATTAAAACATTTTATTGCCTTCTTCTGCTGTACTACAATCAGAGATTTTTTTAATACCAAAATCTTCTTGTGTAGAACAAAACTTATCAATTTAAATTATGAAAAAAACCATCCCCTAGGGCCATTGCTTTAAACCAGTTTGAATATGGCCGTCAAACTTTTTTAAGTGTTATCAAGCATCAAGTGTCATTGCATTTCACAGGATTTTCATACACAGTCCTGGCTATAGCAAAACAGTTGGTCTCCTAAAAGTGTAAAAGTATGTCTAAGGGCAAAGGTTTGGTACTTAATGGCCTGCAATTTCTTTTATGTAGTGAGGAAAAAGGAACATATGGTTCAGTTCAAAGCCTGATTGTAGTTTAATTGTGTTGATGGTTTTTGTCTTTTAATCAAGTGAACAAAGAATGAAAAAGTATGTGTATCTTCTGAGGCCAAAGAGAATTCACTGAAAGAGTAGAGGACAACTAAATATTTTTGCAGATGTCACATATATAAAAAAACCATGTCTTGACTTCCTATTTGGGGACACAGTTAAGGCCTCCAGAAAAATTTGTCACAACCTTAGTAATAGTTCCTATCATTGGCAAACCAATCCTGGCAACAATTTATTATCTGCTTGATATGTTTTACCTGCATTAGTTTGTACATTTTTTATTAGGAAAAATGAGGCGTGTCATTTGTGAACAGACAGGAGAAGAAACTCTACAGAAGGAATGTCTTCAGAAGAAACATAATCTTGCTATCTAAAAAACAATAGCCAAGTATCTCATTCTAGAAAACAAATTAGAAAAAAAAAATTGTTGAAGATTAAAGACGATTTGTATGCTGAAAAAGTTAGACATATGAGCTGCTGACCATGTCCATTAGATGTTGGACTATATCTGGAGGTCTGTAAGGGAGAAAAACTAACCATCCTCTTACAGTGAACATTCCCATGGTTTGCATATTTAAATGCACTCTTAATGAATGTCCATCTCCTTTTCAGAAACATTATGATTGGAGTTGTCATAAGTAGATGGCTATAAAATCGAGATTAAATCAGACACCAGTACAGCATTCTGAATTTATTTTGGATTCAAATGGTCTTTAGTATGTGCAAATCATTAAAGTGCCAATCTATGCCTGAGGAGTATAAGGCTTGCTTCAATATTTTATAGGAGGGATTTTGATCTATGTTTTATCAGTCAACAGACAGCACTAAGGGCAGATTTCTTTTTTTATTTGGAATCAATTATCCTCTTGGTAGATAGTGGGTTTTTTATTTCTATTTCCATTTCTGCCATGGAAAAAAAAGTTTGTTACATGCCTGTCAAGTTGAGTGACCAGCTATATAAGTAATATAAAATGCAGGTTTTCTTCTGAACTGAATAAAATATTTGTACGGCATGAACAGTTGGACATAGAACTTTTTTTTATTTGCAGGTACTGTTCAACCCTGTCACATATCTGACTTTCTCTATTTTATTCTCCTGAGCCATTTAATGCTGCTTTTTTTTTTCCTCTTCTTTTCTGATACTTATAGGTTACTCAGGCAAGAATTTGACAAGCCCAACAGTTTTTCCATTCTTGGCATTTGTATCTCAAAATGTATAACAAGTCACTGCAGTCAGTATATACTTTACCTTCTGCAGCTATGTCTAACTGAAAAGCATTAGGAGAGGTGAGCAGTGCTACTATTTTTACTTGCTTGAGAAAGCAAATAATCTGAAAAAACAATATCTGAGTTTCAGATGTTATAACAAGCCTCACTATTATTTATTTCTGAACTATTCAACAAAAAAAATGCTAGCAAGCATATAACATTGATGCTTCTTAGCTGAGCACCAGTTGTTCTGAGACAGCATTACATGACTTTCAGGATTTACAAGGAGCTGTGCCTGCTGGAGAAATATTTTACATATCAGTGTGACTCAAAAATTCTAACTCACCCACAGAATTGTGCTAGAGCCATTTCTTATTTGGGTATTCAGATGGATATCTCCATTTTTTGCATATGTAGATGCTGAGGGCTTGCTGAGGGTTCTTTGGTATTGAATTGGAGCACCTAAATGTCCTATATTCTGACAAGAAGCAACAATCTTGATGAGGGTTTCCCAGCAGCTCTTTTGCAAAAGTCCTTTTAGGAGTAGAAATATCATCCTATCATCTTAGGTTCAAATTGCTTAGAAGAGACAGAAAAGAAAATAAGCAGAGGACAAACAAGTTGTTCATCCCGTGAGAGAACCCATAAGAACTACGAGCATGCTCTCAGTGTGGCTCCCTTTTAAAAGTGTGCTATCACTTTTATCAACTTGTGATAGCACTCCAGCCTTTCAGGTAGTTCTCCTCAGCAAAGACAGGAAGAGCCTATGATCTTCTAGGGACTACTGTCTCTAAAATCCAGCAGCCAGTTGTAACCATGAAATGAATGGGTTAAATCATTAAAAAAATTTGCTGCACCCTGATATACATGATGTGAGACTCTACAGTGATACTGACTGAGTTAATTCAGTTCAAACCAACATTGGATTGGAAATTTTCCTTGCCTATATACAGCCCAAAGCATCAGGCCTCCTAAAATAATTCTCTTCCTTTGGACTATACAGACAATACAAGGATCATAGAATCCAGTTATATGTCTCCAAAAATCCCCTCTGAAGCAATGAAGTCTCAAACAGACTTAAATCGAATTCCTCATCCGTACTTCATCTTTTCTGTAGCGTTGCTGAGAAGTCTCTACCAGGAGCTGAGGCCACAACCTGATCCCCCTGGCTGATTGTTGTCAGGATCTGCATGCAACTAACAGATTTGTTACAGATGGTGCAATTTTATTAAGACACATAACGGTGTGTGACATAAGGGCGCATAACTGGAAAGATATTCTCTCCTCCTGACCTGTTCCCCTACTCTGAAGCATCCAACCTAAGTGCAGAACATCACTTCTTTATGTGATATACTGTTTATATGAGGCTTCCCTCTAGCCAAAATGCTATTGAAAAATTCTATTAATAAGAAATATTAATAGAACTTTAATGGCACTATCTTCCTATCAGTGCCAACAATATGCTAGCTGTGTGTACCATCCACATGACAAATCATATGCAGCAACAAACCTAGTCCTTTCTAGAGATCAGAATCTTGCAGTGCAAGATCCACAACTTCTTCAACACCACTGCAAAAAACTAAAACTGCTTCATAGCATTGAGAAACTCAAGTTTTAAACCACATATGGATAGTTGCTGCAAATCCCCTTGTGGTCACAGAAATGTTAGTACACTAAGATATTAATTTTAGAAACCCTGAAAGAAAATTAAATCTCTATTTAGTCTAATTTTTCATGCATATATGTTTTTCCATTAAGCTGCAATACCAAGAAGAACAGCATTTATTTTGAAGCTTCACTACCAAAAGTTGATAACAAGTTGTTGAGTGTTAAAGTTCTTATGAAGAATTTTATCATAAATACACATTTTCAGGGTAGCTAGAGTTCTGGTAAATATTGGTTTTCATACGGATTTCACATATATTTTGTGTGCATTATTATGTGAACATCTGTTATGACCTGGATTTCACAATAGGATAACCTGGCCTTACACATCAGGACCAGTTTCTGTTTTAAGGGAACTAAAAATTTAGCACATTGCGAAAGATTATGAGGAAAGGTAGGAGGCATAAAAGAAAAGGGTTAGCTACAACAGTAAGAGTCCAAGATATGACTTTGAACATACCCTGATGTGAATTTGTATAATGTTCATGCTGACTTGTGCAAGATCTGAAATGCAATGTTATGGTGTTGCTGCTGAGTATGTCCTTACTTGTATTTTTATGGCATTCACCACAGCTTTCAGCATGCAACTCTGTACATTTCTGTAATGCTGGTGCTGGCATTGTGCTTTCAAACATATTTTATAAACATCAGTGCACTGATATGTATTTTTAGAAAAGTAAAGCAGGTTTTGTGGGTGCTACGGTATATTTCTGCTACTGCTGTTAGCTTTGCACTTTTAATGTTGTTCCCTTGGCTCACATAAAGTTAGCTTTCATTTAGTTCCCAATCCATTTTTGTTAATTACAAACACCTTTCATCAGAACGTATTTGAATTTAAAGTGAGAGGAAACATAACGATAGTTTTGCAGACAGCATTCTGTGAAACACATTCCTAAAGCTTTCATGAACCCTGGATGTGTATTTACATGTATGCAATTTATCTTGTGGATGCATTGTAGAAGATGTTAGGAAATTATGCTTCGTCTTTAGAAATACTGTTAGATACTTCTATTGACTTTTCACAAGATCTTGATGAGCAACTTTCAAAACTGAATATGTAGAACTAAGCCTGGAGCTGCATTAGAAAGGGATAATTCATGTCTCCCTAGCTGAAGGTATGAATAAACTCACATCCTACAAATATATCTTCACATGACTTTAATTTTGCCAGCACCATGTCTTGACATAGTTAATAATTTACTTATGTGTACGTAGGAAAAAAAAAAAATTAAAAGGGAATTATAAAGAATATTAGCCTCACTTTCTTACCCAAAACACACATTTGCAATGAATCCCTCCCTGTGGGCCAAAGGTACACTATGGCTGTAAAGATTTCTAGCACTGCTCTCTAGAGCCTGAGAGGGATTCTAGCATAGCACCTGCTCCTCTCTTTGATTCAGTATCACCAGCAGTCCCCGTGCCTTTAGGCTGCATCTCTCTGATTGCCACAGTACACCTGGAAACTTCTTGGTAAGAAAGGATGCTTGTGTTTGGGAGTTCAATTAGTTGCCTCACCCACAGCTTGATGCATCCTTAACAGCTTCATTCTTTTGATGGTTTTCTGTGCTTTCATATCCTTGATTTTTCCCATTGAATAATGCCATAACTTTATAATGCTGTTTATCATCAATTTCAATCAGCTCTCTAAAACATGGAGTAGGACAAGGTAAAATGCAGGAATGTGCTTCACTTCATTCAAAAAGGATTAAACTGCTTCTGAATTTGGAACCTAGAGCCATAAGTCTCGACTGCTCTTTAAGACTTTGTATATACCCTTTTTATCCTGAATAAAAGAAGAAAGCCTGTACCTCTAGAAGAGATTTTAATGAATTGCAGAACATAAACCTGCAGTTGTGTACATTCTACAGGCTTCTGGTTTTGAATGGTGGTGCTCAGGTGAATATTAATTTAGGTGGTAGAAAGCAACTTGCATTACTGCACACACTTGTCTGAGAGGCATGGATTATCTTTCCACTAACAATCTTGTTGACAGCAGCTGTTTTTTCATGGATAGTGAAAATAATTTTGAACAAATAACCTACCAGAATATTTTTTATCTTTTTTCTCTTTTCAGAAATGAACTGTGAACTTACTGAATAATTCTTTTCTTTTCTATGCAGAAATAGATATTCTTTTCTGTACGTTGTTGATGAAAAGACTGCAGTGGCTTGTCAAGATTCAAAAATTCTGCTTGGACACAGTTGATACTTTGCTGTATGATGATGGAACGTGCAAATGGATTTACATTTCCAGGTACAAATAAAGGAGCTTGAACCAGATTTACCAACTCCAGCTCCTTTGCACAGCCATAATGATTCAAATGCATGAAGTGTAGTTTGAAAGGCTAGGTAATAATAACTAATAGCTGGTCTAGCAAAACAGAAAATCAGCAAAGAATTTGGCTTACAGGTCTGAAGAAGGTCTTTCTGAAAATGCCACCTCATCTTTTGCAAGCTCTCTTAATTGGTCTAGCAATTAATTGGTCTAACAAAAATTAGTCTAACCTTTCTCTACAAACCTTGCCTCATTTAAGGACACTCTGACCATCATAGCTATAACTACAACACTACTACTACCAAAATAAGATAAATATGAACTTTGTCTCATTTTCTTGTTAAACAGATGTTCATGGCATGATACCAATCAGCCAAAATATCTGTATTCTGGTGAATTACACCCATTTCCCATAATTTTACTTCAGTTTTTGTTGTTCTAATGAGAAGCTGTTCTGACAATAGACCTATTCACTATGGTGTATGTGGAAAATTGAAAGGACACAAAATGAATTGATTTAAACATGACAATGATGTTAACTCAACACTTCTTTCAACTTTTGCTCAACTTTATTTTGCTTATAGCACTTGAAAAAAAAACACATTTCTAGTTTCAAAAGTGCCTTAGGCACTGCTTGGGAATGAAGCCCAGGCTTCCAGAGAGGCTAATGCAATGTTAAAACAATAAGCTACAAAAAACATTCATTACCCTACACCTATGCAACTCGTTTCTTATTACAAACAATTTTATTTGCAGATAGAATTTAGTATTGGACAACATGAATCCTGCAAATGTTCTTAAGGCTCATCCTGCAAACATTTATTAGTAGTTTATGTGCTTGTTGCCATGAATAATCCATTACCTTTTGCGTAGTGACCTTAATGCCAGGCAGTAAGTGCTTATAAAAAAAAGACCTATTGGCTGTAATTCATAAGTAGTCTCATTGACCTGAGTAAGCACATGCATAAATGTTTGCAGGATTACACTTACATATTGTTGTCTATAAGTAATCAGATTGTGTACATCTTTAGTACTCACGTTAAATATCAATGAAATATGGCAAAAAATATACAAAGTTGCCTTTGTGTTCATGTTGCCCTTAAAATTTTATTGTCATAAATGTTTTAACCCATTCCCTTGCAAACCTTTACCAAATGGAAACCACAATATATTACAAAGTTCAACAACTTAAATAGATTTCCAATCACTTTTTTTTGTTTTATATATGTAAGTGCCATTTTATGTAACACAAAGCAAAAAGCTGATGTACTCTCCCAAGGAAACCATCTTTATCTATAGGGAGAAATATGGTTCATAACATTTGAATACTTCCATAATAAACTCTGAAATAATGTTAAGTGTGCTTGCCCAGACACTTCACCCACAAATAATAAGCTATCTCTGTCAAATAAACAAGTGGTGTCTATAATGACTACTTGGGGACATCTACATTTACTGACTGCAAAAATTATGTCTCAGCTGTTATTTTATGGTTTCAGGAACCATAAAATCACTTAATAGCAACCAGCCATGTTCAAAAACAAGTTACTCTAAAAACAGTCATGCTATGACTGATATTTTACAAAGCATAATTAGTGGACAGAAGTAGTACTTGAGAAAGTATTACGTAATCAAGTCCAGATAAACAGGAGGAAAAACTTATTATAAAACTGTATCTGACTGCTTAGGGTGTTATTAAATACAGAAAATATCCTTTTCTAAGGTATGAGTTACCAACAGATTAAAAGCAAAAAGCGAAAATAAGGAAAGAAATAGTGTGCTTCATAGTTTATGTGATATTCTGTTGCCAAGGATCTCTAGATCCAAGGCTATTTTTTATTTCTTTCAATAAATCTGTAGGCCTCAGAATGACTAAAAAGGGCTCTGCCTTTGAACGTCTCTATTCCCAATAGTTTGTTTCTAAAAAACTGATATTAATTACTGTGGTGCAAATATAGGGTAAGGAGCAGGAAGATGGAAACAAAATTATATTATTAAGGCGTATGGTTAATCACACACCTGCAAAACCAGGTTAGATTGTGTGTGTGTGTCTTTTATTGTACAGCAATGTTCAGAGTCTATGATGTTTTCTTAAAACTTTGAAGGTGAGATTTTTCAATTTGGACAGCTGTTCTCTGCAGAGATCCATCCATACTTTCTCCTTTGTACAGTTCTATGAAGTTTTGCATCCACATTCTGTTGTGATTCAACTCAGTTTTGAGTGAAAACACAGACGGACCCAAAATCCCAAGATAACACCAATGAAAAACTCTTGGGTTTCAGGGGTTATCACAGTTTAAGACCAAACTGAGAGTGAGGACACTAAATAGACTCAGATACCAAAACAACACTTGAGCCACACACACCCATGCACGATTTTACACAACTTCCCTGCTCTGTGGGGAGGTGGCACCACCCTGGCAAAAGGGTGGATGGCTGAACGTGGCAGCTGCCAGCATGCACTGCCCATCCCTTAGGTGAATGGCATCATCCAGGAGGGAGTACAGACAGTCTGGGCTGGTCCGAGGTCCCTGAATGTCCCTCCAGCTCTCTCATTTCTCGAGTTCCCCCCTAGCATCTCTTGTATGTCCCCAAAGTGCTGCCCCAACCAGCCACCCACAGACAGTGCAGTGGGTTAGTTTGGCAGTGCAAGGTGCAACACTTCTCCCCTCTACTTCATGTCCACCTCTTGCACAGAGCCATGAAGCATAACCTTGGCCTCATGTCTCATGGAGAGAAAAAATTTATCTCGGAATTCCTTATAAAGAATGAATCTAGCCCAGAAGAAACCCAGAAGAAAAGCTAGGAAGAAATGGATTCTGCCTCTGAGTTTAGTAGTAAACTTTCCACTGGGAAAGCAATACCTGGAGCTTTTGTTGTGGTATGTAAAATGTAACCAAGAGAACATAGTCTTTCATGATTTTTTTGTACAAAACATTTGAAATCAGGTTCAATGTTACATCATTAGTGTTGTGACACTTTCTGTCCTGTTATCAGTCCTTGTCTGTCCAATCACTCTGTCTTGTGACTGGCAGTTACCTGTTGCCACTAACCCTTTCCCATTAAGTGACAACTTTGTAGGGTGCTCTGACCTGCACCATGTACTTGAATTTTCATGTCATTTGTCTTCCAGGGCTTAATCCTTCTCTTAATCCCTCATGTATCTAATAGCCTTTCAACTCTTCCTTTCTCAGTCTCACTCAGATGTCACTTTTATGCAGATGGTGCCAGGATTTAAATTCCCTTCACTGCTCTGAATATAGAGGCTTCACCTAATTGCCTTGATCTCATCAGCTGTACTTTTTCCTATTTTTCCTTCAGCATAATTTGAATGGTTTTGGTAACACTAAAGCAAAAATGGTACTTCATGCTTCTAGATGCTATGCTGACCAAGAGTTAGAGAAATAAGTAACAGGATCATAAAAGGAGATGGATTGATTATCTGTCTGGCAGGAATATTTTGTTAGAGTTTAAGCATCAGAGATTTTTAAAAAAATAGAATAATGCATAATTTCAGAAAGACTATAGATTTTCTCTGTATAAAAAATTTTAACATGGTGGTCTCTGCATTTTTTTCAGAGTTCTCTGTGATCCTTGAAGTCATTGCAGATTTAGAAGTGTTAAATGACAGTTAAATAATTCACCTAGAATTTTCTTTTTTCCCCTGTAGATACATAGAAATGGACAGTATTTTTCCTCTAGTACTCAAGTATAGGCCTCTGAAAATGTTTGTGTCATTAAAAGTTAATGACTGAAAATAACCTAAAAGTTGAACTGAATGCTCCTGTGTTTATGAAAATGTAAGTGTGAAAAGTACATATAAGAAATAATCATTCTAATAATCTCAATTTTTAATATTTTTATTTATGTTGATACTCAATATTTAATGTACACCCAAAGCATTGAAACTGGTGTAAAATGTTTATAAATATATTTTGAATTCTATGAATATTTTTCAAACATATAAATCAGTAAATACTGTAATATTCTTGATACTCTATATGTGCTTCATACTGTACGAATGTTCTTTATACTCTACAAATACTCTGGTTTTTATATTGATTTCTCCACCCTCATTCTCTTATTTAATATTTTTGAATACATGGTTTTAGCTTTAGCACTATGACAAGGATGGCAGATTTACTGTGAGACACATATGAATTCTTTCAGAGTGCTTTTTTTTATTCCTGCTGCAATGTTGTTATGTAGCATGCATCACATGGACGCTTTTGAGAAGAATGACAGCATATTACTTCTCCTCTGAACATTTCAGAACTCTTTCAGCAAGCTAACTGTCCAAGGTTCTCGGCAGCTAGCAGGAATCCAGCCCTTCGGATAATATTTATCTTGCCTCAGTTGCCACCAAATAAAGAATCAATAGCTTATATGGAGTCAGCATATGAGAAGTCTAGTCATTGGTTTTTTCTGAGGTTCTCACTTCAAAAGACATAATTTCCTCATGTGTTCAGCAAAGTCAATTAAGAATGCATATGCCCTTCTTTCTTCCTCTCTGCTTTGATCTCTCCTTAACAGAGGCTAAATTCTAATTTAAAGCAACTAGTTTGTAGCTAAATAAAAATTCTGCAAGTCATAGGGCACTTGGGGTAATCCCAGCTCTTCTCCATAAAACTTTTAAGTACATCACTGTGGAACAAGAATTTTTATACGGAGCATTTTCTTAATCAATAAAGATGATTAAAATCAGTAAGACAGATAGCATATTCCCGTATCCAATGTGTCACAAGTGCTTAATCCAGCCTTTACTATTAACAGCTTGCTTGATCCTGCAGAGTGTGCAGAGCTGCCCTTCAACCTTCCTGCTCAAGCTCTCATGGCATTGCTTTGAGTTGATAAATATCCGTGGGATAAATATACTTACTGCTTGTATACAAGAACCCTCTCCTATATAGTTTAATTAATATGTAACGTGGTTCACAAAGCAAATTCCATAGTTACTACAAACTACTTCTGGATGTCCCTGAGCTGAATTACTCTACCCTGTATTCTGTATAAAGACAGAGATAGAATATTAGACATACAAACCTGGTGTCCTCCTCATTGTACAGCTTTATTTCTTCAGACAAATTAAATAAATAAAATCACATGGGTTAGAAATGCAGAAGCTGACTACACCAGCAGCAAAATGTTTACAACATCCTTGGGACATTAACAACCATTCACTGGAAAAGTTCATAGCTTAAACTGAAATAAATCATTGCAGAATCAAAACTTAGTTTAATACAAAAAGGAGGAAGGAAAGTTTATTATCAGTATTTTAAAGATGGAGACTAGAGACAGTGATTTAATGCCTTTATTGTCTTAGTAACTTTTTTTCCCTCTTTCCTCTTTCTTCCTTCTATTCTACTTTCATCTGTCTCTCATAACTCTCAATACAGATATTTGCCATGACTCCTACAAGAATCAACAAATATAAAAGATGGGAATCTCTTCTGAAGGTATTTTGAATATTCATTTTATACATATGACCTGGCTGAATGCAAGCTACTTTTGCTGTTTATTTTTTCCTATCTACTGCTCTTCTGTTCTGGCTGATCTAATTGCATACTCTTGTTGTGTCTCAGTAAAACTATAACTTTTTGAAGATGAAATTTCTTTTACTTTCTGTTTTAAAATGTCTAGTCCTGCCTACATGAAAAGTTTGTCTGTAAAAGTTCTACTTTTAACATATAATATAGTAATAGTTTATATATAACATATAATATAGTATATAACAATACAGAGCTACTATAGCATATAATACTATAATATGTAAAGAACCTCTGTCATTCCCTGCTGAACTATCTGCCTTCCTTCCTCCTCTTTTTAACCACTTCTTCCTCTATTTTCTCTCTCATCCTCATCCTCCACTGTGCCTTCTGCCTTCTTCATTTCCATTTCAAGTTCTCTTTATTTATTAACGTCCATTTCTACTTTCCTTTTCAATTCACATTATTCTTACCTTACCAAAAAAAAAAAAAAAAAGTGAAAATAGGGCTCCTTTATCTTTCACTTCATGTGTGTGTAGTCTACTTGGGATATGGTCTGTCTACTGCATTTTATTATTCATTTATGTCATTGGGGTATCCTAGCAAAAAACTACCTGAACAAAGCTGATGCCCTAAGGCATCTTTGGGGAAGTTTGCTTGCTTGTTTATTTGTTCATTTACTCGTATTTTTATTTGACATGGATTAGCATCCTGAAGTGCACATTTCTTTGGCTATAACTGAGGGGTTTGATATAATTACCTGACTTAATATGGGAGTTCAAGTATGATGGCCTTGGAGTTTTTCTAAAGAAATCCTTTCTTTCTGTCTTCTCAAAGATACAGTTTTCTAAAATTGTACATTAGTCTGATGCCCTAAGCTTTTTTGCACCAAGGGCACCTTGTCAGCTGAAACTTAAGGAACTAAAGTGATGCTCTCAGATATTATTTGAGTTGCATGGCCTTGGGGCTTCCTAAGGCAAAGATGGCTGCAAACAAAGATAAATTTATGTACCAAAGCCATTTTTTTCTGTTGGACAAACTAATGTTCTCATACAACAGACTTCTACATGGACCTTGAAAGAGAAGTAAGAGAAATTCTTTAAAACAGATGCCCTTGGAAACGTATTTCTCCTGATGTAAAATGATGCCCCAAAGACATAAGGTATATCTTACACTACCCAATACCATAAAAGTAACAAAAATAATTTCTTTGCACTTGGATAAGATATAGTTATAATTTCTGTATCCTAGATGCATAAATTTTATATTTTGAAATAATATTTATTAATGATGTTGGGTTTACCTCTAGGAAAATAAAATAAAATTTAAAAAAAAAAACCACAAAAAAACCCAAAATGCAAGACATTTTGTATTCTTTCCCAGAGTGCCTCTGCAGTTAGAAGGCATCATCTAAAGATCAGGATTTGGTGAGTTCTACTTTTGGACCTTAACCTGTCAAAGAATGTTAGTGTCGAGGGGAAGAATCTTACAGAAATTTTAGGTAAGGAGAAAGACTATTGACAAACAGATATTTCTTCAATGTACTACTGTGCTGGGTCCAAGGAAATCCTTGTTCTTAGTTAGTCCCAGTTTGGGACTTTTCACTATCTTGCTGAGCAATCCAAGAGCAATTCTCTTATATCCTTTAGGCTTTTTTTTCCCCCCCCACTGAAAAAAGAGTATGAGGTGTAAATCTCAATCTAAAAAAAAAAAAAAAAAAAAAAGTAAATAAATTATTAATAAATTATATAGCTCATAAAACTTTACAACCAATGTGTATTTTATATTTATCAAGTACAGTGTAATTTATTTAAATATTAGTGCATTTATATTAGAAACTAATATCTAAAATATTTTTGTAAGCAATTACGTACACAAAAGGGCTGTTTGTTCTTTATTCTAGAAGCATAACTTTTGAGTGATAAAGCATTCAAAGGAATATAGAAGGTCTTAAGGGATGTGTCTCTATTTTTATATGTTTTAGAAAGTGATAACAGAGCCTTTTATGCCTCATTATGACCTCAGTTTGCTTTTATACTAATGTAAACTGACTGATTTTGTGGATGACAATGTGATAAGTATTAATAGGAGTGAAGTCCAATCTACTTGTTTATAAATGACAGAAAGATATTATTTCTTGTGTCTTATCACAGCTGATGGTTCACATGTACTTTTGTATTTGTTTAATGTCCACAACATAAAGACTCTAGTGCATTCCTAAAATGATTTTATGAGATTATTGCATACCATTAAATAGAAGTTAATCTTAAATGTTTGCATCATTAATTGACATCTTTTGTTAAATTTGTGCAAACATCATTGGTGGCTTTCTAATCCTCTATAATCTTTTATGTAACCAACCCTGAGGATTCATTTCTCGTCTTGAAAAATGAATCAAGAAAATGTCTGTAAAGCCAATACAGAAAAACAAAGAAAAAGATGTAATATGCTACAGCAGTTTTTTCTGGAGATACATATATTATGCTAAAATTATGGGGCTTTTACTGCTAAGAAGCATGCATATATAAATTCAATTTGATATTTAAATTATGAGAGCCTGGAGGAAGGAACAATATATTCTGTGCCTTCTACATTTCTGGACATGCTTTTGGCATTCAGTAGAAAAATAAATGTGTGTGTATGCGTATTACATTGGCAAATATTGTTATAGTCCATCTAATATATTTGGGTGCATGTGCTATAAATAGTTATTCATAGGCAATTTAGTAAATCATCTACACACTGTGTTGAGTATTATAATATTTTTTCAATGTTTGAATACCAGACATAAGAATTGGAAACTTAAATTCATATGAAAAGTACATTCAGCACAGAAATCTATTACTGCTCCCACAATATAAGTTCTAACTTGTCTGAGTGTTAGGTTACGCTG
The DNA here is from genome assembly GCF_965638725.1 of Aptenodytes patagonicus. Classification (NCBI taxonomy): domain Eukaryota; kingdom Metazoa; phylum Chordata; class Aves; order Sphenisciformes; family Spheniscidae; genus Aptenodytes; species Aptenodytes patagonicus. Next base: position 40,231,240 of record NC_134952.1, read on the forward strand.
AAAGAGACTGTGCTGTCCATCAAAACTCCCTGCATAAAATATTTGTTTCATTAGCTGCCAGTTAAAGTAGATAGACTGGTGATATTCAAGGAAGCTTCTGTAATATCTGTAAGTGTCATATGATATCAATCATTATTAACCCCACAGTTTAATAAAAACAAAATTCACTGAAAATATTAAAAGTGTACACACACATATATAGATGTGCATATATAAAAATATATGTGTGTGTATGTACATATCTATGCATTTTACCCCTCTTTCCATAAAGATTTTAGGCAATGTGAAGACCCAGTATTCCTATATATTAAGTTCGAAGATATCTGTAGTCTACATTTTATTTCCATATTTGGAAATAATGAATGAAGTTGCCTAGAAGAGAAGTACTTGATGAAAACTCTTTAAATATTTCAGGGCAGTATTTCATTAAAGGCAATAATTTTCCAAATGTTTCTTTTTCTTTTGCTATATTTATCACTTCACAAAACTTTTCTTGTCATTTCCTCTTCAGGATCCAGTCACAAAGACCTGTTATCTAAGATCTCCTAAGGTTACAGAAGACTAAAATTTAGTTATCTGTGTTCAGAACTGAGGCCTCATGGTCACAAGTGCTTACAGGTCATTTCTTTCTGGAGGCATTGAAACTGTATACATCAAACAGGTTGGTTTGGTTTTGCTTTTAATCTTTAATTTAGGCTTTTAGAGCTCTGGTTATCTGCTCACCTGGAAGTTTTTAAGAGTTAACCCAACTCATATGCAAACATAGTCAAGATTCAGAAGCTTGACCTCTTTTTTCCAACCCTTTCCCTCTGAGAAACTTCACTTGGAATAAGAGCATTCTTCATGAAATTTGTTTCTTTATTTCTTGTACAATACCTCTTCCCCTTCCTCTCTCTTCATAAGATGGATCCATGATTTGAACAGTCATCAAGAGTATGGAAAATCTAGGTGCAAGTTTAGCCTCTTCCTGAATGAATTGAAACCCATATCTCCCATTGAAATGTCTTATCCTGTAGTTATAGGCAATTTTCACTATTCCCTGCCAATTATGTTCCACTGTGCAAAAGCATTCCTGATTTACTGGACTTCTTCAGTATTTTCTTAAGTAAGCTGTTAAGAAGGGAGAACCTGACTTATCTACCCTGCAAGAACTGTACATATTTTTTACACAAAGAAGTCATCAGAAAATGTACATGCTCAATGACTGGAGGGAGAGCAAAAGTATTTCATGTAGTACTGGGTAAGGAAGACAAAGAAGGCTGGTTTTAGGTGTATTTTTTATTGGCTGCTCAGGCCTGCTGTTTGAGTCATAAAACAGCATATTTTGAACTCATTCTGTAGGGTTCTGGATCCTAGCTAAGTTAAGCACCACAGCTTTTCAGGCTTTATGGAGCCTGAATTTCTTTCATGTCTACCTCAACATGTTTGTAAATCACAAGCAAAGACAAATACACTAGCCAGTTGAAAATATATAAAACCAAACCAGGCAAACCAAATAAAAATGAAAAGGTGTTTCCACACATCCCTTCTAAAAACCAACCATGTGAAATTATTTAGTGTTTGCCACAAAGTCCATGACAGGAAGCAATTTCCTATCATGCTCTGAAATGATGGGCAACAGATCTGGTATGTTACAGTCTAAAGGGAGGAATGAGTTTCACAACCCCACAGAAAATGTTAAACCGACAAGTCAAAACAGTAAAAATATTTTTGACAACATGTAATCTGTCAAAATACACTGTTTTTCAAAGTCAAGACATTCTGCAGTGATTTATTGATTTTTATGAAGGTTTCTGTAAGGAGATTTTTGACATTTTGCCAGATTGCTTTGGACCAGGAGGACTGACTTGAAACCTAAGGATCAAGTAATCTGATTCTGTTTTACTCAAACTCACACAATGTTTTGTTTTCATTCCAAAATAAAATTAATTACCTTGAAAGCTGTTAAACACACATAAAAGCTGTAGCAGTGTTATGTTAAGAAGAGTCTCTCACGCAGACAGAACCCACTTCACTTGAGGATTGGGGATCAGGACCAATATCATAAACTTCAACCAAAAACCAATAAGTAGTCTTGGAGCATCCAGCTATTTTCTTTCTGTTTAAAGAAAGATATTCCACTTGGTAAGTCAGATGCTTTTGTTCTGCACTACGTTCAAAGACAGTCCTGTCCTGCATAATCCTTCTTGTCTCTGCCTCTTTTTGTCTTTCCTATCTATTACCCTTCTTCTTTCCTCTCGAAGTTATCACTGTCAAAATGATAACTCAGGGTCTCCACTAATTCTGTCTCTGCTTCTTTCCCCTTTCATTTTTTACAGCCTTTCTCATTTACCTTTTCTCCTCAATTGTTCCCACACAGCTTTTTTTTTTTTTCTTGTGGCAATCTACAAATCTCCACTTTACTAGCCTTTAATCTCAGATGTCTTCATCTAGAATCTAAGAAGGTTCATGTGGATGGAGGCACAAATTATGTGCAGATTGTTAGTGCAGATATTATTGCTGCTTGTAGCTGCAGAACTTATGAGACCTCCTTTGTTAAAGGAGAGATTACTTCTTTCTCCAAAGCTATATTATTCAAGAAGTAAAGGTCCAGGTTTCTGCAAAGAAAATGATGAAGAAAAATCTTCAAATAATTTAAGGAATTCTAATGTACAGACTTGACAGTTTGTACTGTCATTTTCATATATTTCCCAAAATATTTGGGCAAGTCATACATGATAGAAGAGAGTTGGAAGGAAGATTAGTCTTATTTGTGGGTACATGTGCTGGAAATAGTCACCACTGGTGTTATAAAATCTTCTGTATTGTTGGGGCTGGAAAAGGATTAAACTGTCTTTAGAAGATGAGCGGGATGATATTTTCTTTTCAGTAAAGATGTTAACGAGCATATGTGACTAACACATGATACCAGTTAATAAGAAAACAAATTCAGTGCGCTCTGACACTCTCTGCATTGATGGTATCCAGAGGCCTATGCTAATTTGCCTCCCAGCATGTTAGATGAGCTTCAAGCAGTAGTGATAGGTGAAGAAAGAAAAGCAAGTAGGTTTACTTTAAAACAAACAAACAAAAAAAGAAACCACCCTGTTTTAAATAAGTGCTAACAAGTAATTGGGTAATCACTTTTATGATATTGATGAGGGACATCTAACAAATTTAGAGAATCTGAAAAAATGCCTAAATGCTCATGACAGTATGACAACATGGATGACTCAGAGGTCAAAAACAGAGTAAAGTTTGAACAAATTCTCTGCTTATATGTTCTGCAGCATGTGAAGAAGTCCCAAGATACTGGAGAAATCATAATACTGAATGTAATTCCTTTGGGGTATTTAAATTTTTCACCACCTATGTTTACTGATACAAGTTTTCTGTTACAGATTTAAAGAAAAAGGATGTTAAACATATGACACTGTGAAAATAGTCATCCTTTTCTTTCTAAATTTCATGAACAAATCTCATATATTGAAATGTTCAGAAACAAGCATTGACCAGAATATTCACCATAAAGTCCAACTTCATTCACACACTCAGGATGTGGTATTTCAGTTAAACAAATGTTATTTAGTAAATACTAGCATAACTAAATGTAATCAGATATGCAAACCACAAGTACATACAGTATCTGGCTTTAGAAACATTGACAGACAAATGTCTCAACAAACTTCTGTTAAAATGCATTTAAAATCAGTCTGCGTGCTTCTAACACACTCTAAACTTGTTTACAGTCAATGGTCAAAATACAGAAAGTCCTTTGTAAAGTTCAAAGCCTTCTGAAAAGCAATAATATACCATTTAAAAAAAAAAAAGTAAGTAGTCATTTGTATTGAGAAAAAGCCTAAAAAACTTTGTTCCAAATGTTTCTTAGAAAATTATAAATGCCTTAAGCAGGTGCTAAATTAGAACAACTCCTCAACTATAACTATAACTTAGTCACAGCAAGGCTATAAAAATGCAAACAAATAAATGTTAGTATTAGTTTATTCAATTGTGCTGAAATATTTATAGAAATGTGTATTAGTACAGTTATTACTAATAGATATGTTTATTCCTATAATTGAACTTTTGAAAATTACAGTGCTTTATGAGTTATAAAACTGGTAGTTTTATTAAACACTTGCTTAGTACACTTTCTTCAAAAAATCTATGTACATAAAACTGACAGCAGAGGAAGAAATAATGAATATATGAAGCATCTTCATCTCTATGCAGATGAAGAAGTGTATGTTCATGTCCTTGATTTAACATTCACAGAAAATCAACCAACTTAAAGAGTAATATGAAAAAATATTTGTGTCAGCACTTTTAGAGTAATCATGTATTTCAATATAGCAGTACACAGTTTAATGAGAATGCCTTCAAAATAAATCAAAGCACTGGTGTTCTTTTAGAAAGGGTTGCTCATCATTGAAATGTTCCAAAGAAGAAAAATAATTCCTGACAAACAATATAGAGATCTTCAAAGAAGAATGAAATGTGAACATAGGAAGCTTTATCTAGTGTTTCTACTTAATAATACATTTACAATTAACGATATGTACACAGTTAATAAATTCTAGGCTGAAGCACAAGTTCAGAACCTGAAATCTGTTGACATTAAACAAAGCAGCTTTTGATTTACTAGTCAGTTGAAACAGATTGTTGTAAACAATCTACAAAGTGTCTAAGGTTATTTATCTTTTTTTTTCTTCATTTATTTGTAATTTTGTTTTTATATTTATGAAGGAACCCAATTCTCAGTAAATAAAAATGAATGGAAAACAAATATTGCAAGATTCATCTGGGAATAGTGTGTTATCTTCATCTCCCAACTACTTTCTCAGCTTTATTTGCCTTTTGGAGGCTGCTGCTTGCTTATTTCCTTTAATACATGCATTGACTAGCGCAATTTCTCTCCCTTTCCGATGTGGCAGGAAATTTCGTGGTTTTTTGATAATAAGTGAGTAGACACCCAAGCTCAAATCCCCACAAGCTTACTTCTGACATTCTTTAATATTACTATGATTTATCAAGGATTTCCACAGTTCCCTCCTGGCTCCCTTAAAAGGTATTTCAAATGGTTTTACAATAAATCTGTTTAGTGGTTCTCTAATTTGACACACATTTTGACATAGTCAATTGTCACACGTGTTTAACACATTGCATGATAAGAAAAGAAGCTTATCAACTGTTTAAACTTTGCTCTGAATAAAAAACAGTGTTATTACAGGACTAGGATTGCAAGCAGTGATTAGCTGATTAAAGAATCCATCTTATAGTTAATTATCTTTTAAACACCACTACACTATCTTAAAAACCAATTACTTATATTCCTGTCAGTATCTGGCTATCGGACGAAAGGTCCTCTTAATGCATAGTCTAATTTACCTAAAAGAAGCTAAAATTGTATTTAATATTGATAATATGTAAATTGGTTCATAAATATGTCACAAAAATGATTGAAGGACATATTAGACAATTAGTACATTGAAAATATTAAATGCAAATAAAATATTTACAGAATGTAGCAGTATGAGCAACATATCCAGCAAGGTGTTACCTACCAGCTTCATGCTCCACTGATCTGAATTTTAGCTAAGAATTTTTAGAGTTTGGTTTTAGAGTTGGTTTAAAAATTATCATTTAATGAGACTTTAAAACTAATTTACATAATCCTTAAAGAAAATATTGTTCAACATTCAGAAGAGCTATCAGTATTCTTTTTCAAAGCTCATATTAATTCCAACATCAAAAAGGGGATGTTTATGACACCAAGATAAGAAAATACAAATACAGTTGTTAATCACTGTGTAATTACAAAAAAGACTTTTCTTAAAGTCATAGCAGAAATACCTCACAAGTGTTTATTTCACATTCATCTACTCACTTTAATCTTTCCTGTTTATCTGCTGCTCAGGAAATTCATAATAATAGTCTACAACAAATAAACTTTATACAATTGAAGAAAACTTCATGAAAGCAAAAGCTCTACCTTCTTAAAACATTTTGTTAAAGGTAATGTGTATTTGTTCTATAATATGTTTTGATGATGTGTAGTAATTCTTTCAAAGACCTTTGGTCACAAAGATCCCAGAGACTGAGCAGAGCCTTGAAATGCAGTCACTGCATTTATGCATGCAAATGCATAATCTAAAAGTGAATCTAATAACAAACATGATATTTAACAGTTAAATGTTATTTAACTGTGTAAAAGCTGAGTGGGAAGATTTTTTTACTCACATGGAAACAAGGTGCTTCCATCATACACTGTTTTGCAGGGTTGTGCTCTTGTCTCATGAGCCATTATGGGGGACACGGCCCTGAACCATAAAGCTGGACGTCCAGGACCTCAGGAGAGATCTGTGAAGAGCCACAATACTAATCTTCAATACCTTCATCTTCACGAGGTCACTAGGACATTCCTAACATTTCTGTAGGAGTGCTTTGCCACTCTGTCCAGAGCTGTTCACCAATCTTCCTGAGAAAAAGTCTGCAAAGAGATGAATCTGCCAGAGAATACAGATAGCAAGTTACAAATACGGCCATGGGTTAGGGCGTCAGCAGGCTCTAACTGGCTAAAAGTGAATCGTATTTTATATCTTCAGATTCTGGGAAACGCTAATATGTCTTCCTTTCTTTTTTTTCTGCTGACGCATCTGAAGGAGAACATCAAGCCAGACACATAGGTCCTGTGAGGTATTCTCAGCCCTAGGCCCCGATCAATGGATAAGCAACAACCGCCACTTATCAAACTAGCTCCTGTTACTGATGCCTCAGGCAGGCATATTTCCTCTGAATTTCTTCCCTGCTTTTCCGGAGAACCAAGGGGAGACAAAACCAGACCTTAAGGTAGCATCACCATATAGAAATGAACTTCTGCTGCTGACTTACCTGAATCTTTTCAAGGTGGCAGACAAAGCGAAAAAGGCTAAAGAAAACATCTGCTGGGAATAAAAGTTTGCAGACAAATGTGTTAATAGGGTGACTAATGTCTCTGTTTTCCCCACTAATATTTTTTATGAATGTATTGAACGCAAAAGAGAAGATTACTTCTTCAATTTGTTTAGACTTTGGTAGGTGATCAGGCCGCAACACTGTATCCGGCAGGGCAGAGAGGAACTTAATTTTTTTTTTTTTTGAGTAGTCTATTTCAACACAAGAAACCCTCTCTTATTTATTATTGAAGTGTAGTCTTTTCAAAACCTGAATGGCTCCCCTCAATTAGATAAATATTATTGAATTGTTTGACTACAGAAGGCCACATGCTGGCATAAAAGTGACCCCAGAACATTTATTTCAGAGATCCCTGAAGCAGTAAAGTAGCTTTATATTGCTGCTTTTTCGTTTTCATTCTGTCATGTAATGCACTTGTTGGCATAAGTTTCCTTATTGCTTAAAGCTAAACGTATGTTCAAATGCTGATGAAAAAACAGATGTGTTTGGCCTATTGAAGATCTCGTAGTATTCAAACTTTTCTGAGAGCCTTCAAGTTTTCATTTCCCCTGGCTGACAGTTTGCTGTAGCTTCCTGTGAGGGGAAGTCCAGAATGGAGGGATTTTATAGGCGACATAAGTGGCATCCCAGGATGCGAGGGATATCTTCTGTGGCAAGGAGGGAGAGCACATGGGAGGGTTATTATGAGTGTGAAACATTATTTTGAGAGGCAGCCAAAGAGCACTGATTAATAACTTGGATTCCAAGATTCATGACATTGCATGACCTGGCTTGATATTTGCTCACAGGCTGAAGCTGGGTGAAATAGGTCAGGGAAGGGAGTCAGAGAGACCACTGCTTGAAAGAACTGAAAAGGGGACATGATCCATTCTGTATGTAAAGAAGATCAGAGCAAATTACAGATTTATTGGAGGGAACAGTGTTCATGCCCATGCCTCCTAGGTATAGCAATTTAGTGCATGATGCAGTTTGACAAGTTGGCACAAGTGATTGCAAACTAGAGGCAGCCCTTTCACTTTAAGTTCAGCCCGCTGAAATATTCCGGTGACAAGTGACATCTAAAATTCCTTGTCCCAGTGGAACAGCTTTCTGGTGTCCTCACTGAAGTTAGTAAACACACCAGCATACTCAAATGAATTTCTTATTTCCAGTTAAGTGTACAAAATCCTGTATGAGATTTTACCCTCTGAACTCATGATCATCCTGAAATAGTCTGGTAACTAACTTTTGAGGTGCACTGTGCTTCAGGTCGGGATGCCTCAGATAACTCAAATTTATATATTTTGTTACAAATCAGGCAAGTTACAATTTCTACCTTTATCATTACTGCACATTAGATTGTTTTTTTCACACAAACCATACTTCTTTTAATCTGAAAACATCATGTATTTAGTTATTACAGTTAAGTGCCTGAATTTCCATCCTTTCATGCCAAAAATTGTGGATTTTTAATTTAAGCTTTTTGCTTGACTATCTTTTCCAAACTAATCAATTTCTGTAATACATGACTAATGTACTCAGATAATTCCAAATGTAATATTATTTGTTATTTACAATGGGTTATTTTACAGGTTTATGTAAGGACTTGGATGCTATGATAATAGTCTATCAAATAATATGTCTTGAACTGTTAGGATCGAGCCTCTTATTACTCCCATGAATTACTGGGACTAGAACTTGGGCTCTTTCAGTCTTTGAAGCTCACTGATTTTTAAGGTGTGTATTTATTTTGAGATATCATTTGGTTTTAAATTAACCTATCAGGGGCTGTACTGTCTTTTGTAGATGTTATCCAATAAGCATACTCAGTTAAGCAATTGGTATACACAATATATGTTACATATCTGTAGCTTCCAGAGATATATTTGCCAAAGAATTATGCACCAATTACATGGTATTTTTCACAGAGATTTTTCATAAAAAGCCCTGAAGATGCCAGTGGTGAATAAATGCTTTAGGTTTAATATTTAGAAAAGCAAGCATCTCAAAGAACAATCAAATACATCATGCTCTAGAGAGGAATAAGCTAAGATGAACAGAATCAGCAAAAATTAGTTCAAGATTTCATCTGCCACCAAAAATATCTAAACATAATTTGCCATGAGAAGAAGAAAACAATGCCACATAACCAGTCCAAATTAAATGCTGATTTTTTTCCCCTCTAAACTGTTCACAAAAGAGCAGTTAAGATTTCATACCAGGCATGCATATACTTACTCAAAAGACATTTTGTTTGACAGCTATCAGTTAACATCTTCCTTTTGGCTATCTTGTAAATTTTAAAGCGATTTTCTTCTTACTGTAGTGTTCAAACTGAGTCTTGATGGATAACTTGGTTCAGAAACAGATGTCAATGTAAGTGATGAAATTAAAAAGCCCAGATTTAGGGGTTAGGGAAATAAAAGGTGAAAATAAGAATGATTGTTCATGCCTATATTTGTTTTCAGTAGCCTGTAGTCACAAAATGGAAGGATGTAACAGCTGCTAATTAACCAGGAAGACACATCAACAATAATAAAAATGTTGATGGCTGTCCATGGAAATGTAAGGTGAGTTGAGATGACAGAAATCACTAGGAATAGCCACCTTGTTCTATTTTGTGATAGGACAAAATATATATACTTCATAAAACCAATATTTTCCTATCATTGCTAAAATGTCAAAAACACTGTGGCACTTTGATACCTCCTTTTTCAAATGTCTCTTACTTTTTTTTTTTTTTCCCTACAGATAAGAGAACAGTATGGTAACTAAGCTGGAGATCTTGTGCAACTTTTTATATGTACTACATGAAATTATACTTGGGCTTGTTTTTTGCTTTAACAGAAAGAAAATTATTCAAGGGTTAGCAGATATCCATGCGCAGATAAAGGAATATAATTTTTTTATACCATTTTCACCTAGTAAATTACTTCTGAGAATGCTAAGGTCCACTCTTACCAATTCCCACTCTTACTGATTCCTTCGATGTATTAGAAAGAATAGCATTCCTAACTTCTAGGTATTAGTGATTTCTTCTCGCAAGTTCTTGAAGTTGCATAAAAAAGTGCATACATCTTTCTATAAAAAATGCATATTTGTCTTGGGAGGGTGTTCGGTTGCAAAGGAATCATATGTTCTCATTTTCCAAGCTCTTTCGTAATTTAGAAAATATGTCTAACATATAGCTTCTCAGTTCCATGTGTAGCGATGTGTTCCAAGGATTTTTGATGTGTTGTTAGAAAGTGTTTTATACTGTTAGTTTAAACTTCATTTCCTTTCTGTTTAACTGGATTTTTTAAGCTATAATGAGAGTTTAAATAGTACCAAACATCTATTTTTCTTAGTCCTTATTGTATGCTTATAGTTTTTATTACTTATGTAGAGTCTAACTGAAACAGTTACAATCATTTTATTTTTGCCTCACAGCAGACTTTTTATACCTTTAATATTTTTTCTTATGATCCCCTGCATGTTCATTTTTCTGACAGGGATCAGTATTTCATTAATAACATGGAATGAAAAGGGCAGGCACAGCTATAGAAAAGAGATCTTCATTGATCATATCAAGAGGCCAGAGTTACATGCTGAGAAGTTTGGATTTACCTGGAAAAAGTCTGACTGCCCATTCTCTCTCCTGAGGTCATGGTAATACAACCAGCTCTTCCTAAACCTTGGTTTTTTTCTTCCACTTCCACTCGTCACTCTAGAGCCAGCACTGATCAGAGCTCTACCACCTTTTATATTTTAACTCTTTTTACTAAGAGGAGTTTCAGTATGGTTAACACTGGTGGCTGCAAACACTTTGTTTATACAGCCGTCCCCACTACTATTATCAAGAGAGAAATATGCGTATGAAGGACAGAACCTGTTAAAACCTAAAGAATATAGAGCCTGTCGCCATGTTTTAAAAAGTAGAAATTCTCTTATCTATGGAAACACTGCTGTGGTGAAGGGAGGGAGGGTAGGGGGTTCAACCTATACTTGCATGCAGTACCACCGTCTACATAGCCGTTTGTAGATTTCAGCAATTTGGATTCCAGATCTAAATATTTGATGTGATCACTGGACTGTGCTAGGTCTAGAAGAAATAATGTCTATAAAAGAAATACTGATAGCAGCTGACATACTTAAAACAATTTAGAAAGTCAAGAAGGCTGATGTGAGAATGCAGATCCAACACAAATGTCTACCTGGTTGAGAAAAAACAATCTGCTGCAATTAGCATAACACAATAGTTCAGCTGAGTCTGTGCCAAATTTTGTTCACATCTCGTATCAGGCAAATTCATGCAGAACAATCTCAGAATCACCTGGCCACATGTTTTCAGTCCCTTAAACATATAAGCCTGTCTCCTGGGTAGTGTCATAATCCCCTGCTCCATTTTTCTGTTGATACAGCTGTTCAGTGAATGTTGTTTTTCCAGGATGTTGATATATATCTTTTCTTTCTGGCCCTTCTGTCTCTCTCTACCTGCAGATATATATAGTCAGAAAAAATGAACCAGCAATCATTTCAGTGATTAGTGCCTCTGAGTCTTCTGGATAGAATAAAAGACTAAGAAAGATCTACCTACTGGTGAATCATTTTGGTTTAGAGACCTTTAGTTACACTACAAATTTTTATTTTATATGTGTGTGTTCTTCCGAAGTAACTGTTGACTTACTGAGCAATATACTACCATTCTTCATGGGTCTACCAGGTTTCTGTGCAAGTAACACCAGTATTGAATCTAATTCCTAAAGTGATGAATGTAAGAGTAGTTCTTAAGCTTTGGGATTCCAGTCAGAAAATCTTTTCCTGGTGCATATTTTACTAATGCTAGGACCAGTTTTGAATCAAAATCATATATTTTATCTAAAATGTCAAAAAAAATGTACCAAACATTCCACTATAAAAAAAAAGAAAACCAACCAAACAAACAAAAAACCCCAAACAGAACCATATTTCTCATTAACAAACAAACAAAAAAGTATTGGACCAATGCAGGCAGTTAACTTGCATTATGACCAGTTCTGCAAGTGAGATACAACATATTAGAGTGGATATTTAAATTCCCTGTTTAATGAAGGGCCAAAGTTAAGTATCTCAGAATAGCATTCACATCACCTTGTATGCTTGGAACAAGGTGCTTCAAATAAGTAATATGAAAGGTCTAACAGAGAAGCATATCTAATATCTTTTCTGTCTCCTGAACTTTTGCTGCTAAGTAGCAGCTGGAATTACGTACCTCTTGTCAAAGTTTCTTTGCTTGTGTGCTAAAATGCTTCTTTCCTAATTTTCTTTGAAAAGATATCTGAAAGGAAGGAAATGACTGTGCCCATTTTTGTGTATTATCCAGAGTGTTAATGCATTCCAGATTTGCTTTCCTTCTCATCTCAAAGCTAGATAATTATTTCTTATCTCTTCTTCATTCCTGGATGGAGAAATACAAATGAGAATTTCCCAATCCACGCTCTTCCATACTTGTATATATGTGTGTGTACACGTATATGCAGACTACATTTCGTGATGCAGATACTGTTCTGGGGTATACTAGATATGTATTTTTATTACTTGTTCATCTTAGAACTTCTATCACCAGAGTCATGGGCAAGAATTTTCACAACTAGTTTCATATACCAAGGACAAAGCTCTTTCTCATCCAACTATCCCTGTTGTGGCTGTGGGGTGCCTTCTGGGTAAGACATGGGACATGTAATTTTTTAGATTAAAAAAGCTTAAGTGAAAAGCTGTTGTCTCAATGTTTGATTTACCTGTGTGGTTAGAGCCCTGGTGGACACCAAGAGTGAGTTTAAGGTATCTAATGACAAATTGTTAAATTACGGTTTATGGTAAGCCCAGTCTCAGATTCTCACCTTCAAGCCTGCTACTTGTAAGCAAGATTCAAAGGCTTGCCAGAAGTTGCCTCTACACGCTAGCATTCTGTGTTACTTTCCCATATCCGGACCCCTGCTACTTACTTAGTGGCACTTTGCTCCATAGGCTCAGAAGGGCCTCACTTTTAGGTGGTGCACGTGCTGATAGGAACTTTGCTTTGATCTTGTAAATTGGACAAGTAATACATAAAATATGCACACTGGCATCATTAAACAGGAATACTTTAATTGCATTGTAACCTCCTACTAAATTCTAGTGACTTCTCAGGGACAACCAGAAAGCTGGTTGAGGATCACTGGTAACAGGAATCTGAAATTAAAAATGTCAAATAAATAATTAATTTGTACATATGGCTTCAGACTAATTTCCTTTCCTTTTTTCCTCATATCTTGTAATTAAAAGCTAATAATAGAAGACATGGGTGGACAATGGTAGTTTTATTAAATCTACACTCAAAACATCTTTTTTTTACTAGAGAATAATAAACATTTCTCTTGAAGGTCTTCATATTGCATCAGAAAGAATGCCCCTGACTTCTTATTCTGTTTTTGTAGTTCGAAAAGAGCAATAAGTGTGAGTGAAAGTGCACGCAGGAGGAGGAAAGTAGCCTTAAATTATGTACTTATTTTCCATGAACAGGGAATTTGCCCAGTTCAGGGGCAAACTAGAGCAGCTGTTTTACCTTGCAGGAGCCTTTTATTTTGGTGTCTGAGCATGCTTTCCTGCAGAAAATACTCACACAACAGTGTGTGGGAGGTATACTTTTGAACGGAATATATCTATATACAGACATATTTATACGTATATGTTTGTGTGTGTATATATGTGTGTATCAGGTAATCTGAGATCACTGTGACAGGAATATTTAAGAGGCTGACAGATTAGGCCATTCTTTAAACTTCAAAATCAAAATTTACTAAATTAATTCATTAACAAAGCCCTTTGGGCTGGTTGTTACTTCTTATATATTATTAATCATTATCACTGCATACAGCAAACATTGTCACTAAAAATCATACCCTGAATTAGCTGTAAGCATACAATACCTTGAAGCTGATGCCATACGGTTAGTACATGATGGCTGTGGTCTGTAGTGATTCCATTGGTGATCGAGCTTGAGAGCTCTTTGATGGGAGAAATGAGAACGAAAGTGAGTTTGTCTTCTTTTTTAAGTTTATCATTGACATTTTATGCCTCTTGCCACCTCCACCCAAATGGGATCTCAGATGCTGCTCCAGATGCTGCTTATCTTGGTTTTGGTTTTGATGGTCATCCTTGTTGTACGTTAGGCAGGGTACTCTACCTTTCTGCAGTCCCTTGTGTTTATCTTGTCCGTTGTTTTTTATCTTGGGATTGCAATTTCTGTCACTTGGATGGCTTCTACATGCAACTGCGCACATTTTTGCTTGCACCTTTGCTGGTCACATTGCTCCCATACTTAGATAAAATGCTTGTATATTGTGTCTGGCATACCCCCAGAGTGTCACAAAAGTTTTATATACTGTTGCTGGTTACGCTATTTTGGTAGGTTTATATTTGCATTCAAGGCAAGCCATAATCAATATTATCCTTATTAGTGCAGTTTTAATTAGCAGGTTTCACAGGCCTCTGCTTTGGCTGCAATACCATCTTCGCAATCTGCCTGTTCTCCATTTTGCCCTCGGTCATGCCGTTTGAGTATGGGACCAGGCCTAGCTTAGAATCCTTATACTTCTGTATGGAAATTAGAAACATCATCTAAAGCAGTGTATTAGGTCTGGCTGAGATGGAGTTAATTTCCCCCATAGCAGCCCTCATAGTGTCCATGTTGGGTGCCAAAAAGGACTGTAGTGGGTTGACCTTGGCTGGATGCCAGCTGCCCACCAAGCTGCTCTATCATTCCCCCTCCTCAGCTGGACAAGGGAGAGAAAATATAATGAAAGGCTCGTGGGTCGAGATAAGGACAGGGAGAGATCGCTCACCAGCTACCATCATGGGCAAAACAGACTCGACTTGGGGAAAATGAATTTAATTTATTACCAATCAAATCAGGGTAGGATAATGAGAAATAAAACCAAATCTTAAAACACCTTCCCCCCACCCCTCCCTTCTTCCCAGGCTTAACTTTACTCCCGATATTCTCTACCTCCATCCACCCAGCAGCACAGGGGAACAGGGAATGGGGGTTGCGGTCAGTTCATCACACGTTGTTTCTGCCGTTCCTTCCTCTACAAGGGGAGGACTCCTCACACTCTTCCCCTGCTCCAGCGTGGGGTCCCTCCCATGGGAAACAGTTCTCCATGAACTTCTCCAGCGTGAGTCCTTCCCACAGCCTGCAGTTCTTCATGAACTGCTCCAGCATGGATCGCTTCCATGGGGGAAGTCCTTCAGGAACAGACTGCTCCAGCGTGGGTCCTTTCCACAGGGTCACAAGTCCTGCCAGCAAACCTGCTCCAGTGTGGACTCCTCTCTCCATGGGTCCACAGGTCCTGCCAGGAGCCTGCTCCGGCGTGGGCTTCCCACAATGGTCACAGCCTCCTTCAGGCATCCACCTGCTCTGGCGTGGGATCCTCCACAGGCTGCAGGTGGGTATCTGCTCCACCGTTAACCTCCATGGGCTGCAGGGAGACAGCCTGCCTCAGCATGGTCTTCACCATGGGCTGCAGGGGAATCTCTGCTCCGGTGCCCAGAGCACCTCCTCCCCCTCCTTCTTCACTGACCTTGGTGTCTGCAGAGTTGTTTCTCTCACATGTTCTCACTCCTCTCTTTGGTTGCTGTTGCTGCTGTTGCAGTTTTTTCCCCTTCTTAAATATGTTATCACAGAGGCGCTACCACCATTGCTGATTGGCTCAGCCTTGGCCAGCAGCGCGTTTGTCTTGGAGCCGGCTGGCATTGGCTCCATTGGACATAGGGGAAGCTTCTAGCAGCTTCTCACAGAAGCCACCCCTGTAGTACCCCCCCCCCCCGGCCCCCCGCTGAAACCTTGCCATGCAAACTCAATACATTAAGAAATGTATTTTATACTGCTGAAGACTTTTTCCTGTGCTGATACACAGGATAGTTTGGGTATAAGGAACAACCTCGCATAGAGTATTTTCTGATAAAGCTGGTCAAACATATTTCTCAGCTTGGTCAAAACATTAGGTTGGTCAAGATTTCACATCAAGTTTAAGTCAGTACATCATTTATTATAAATTTTAAACACAGCATAAATGCAAAAGCTCTTTCACTTTAAGCTTGCTTAAAGTCTCTAAACGAAAGTCCAGTAATTCCAATGTAAAACAGTATGTTTATTTGGTTTAGAAAACAGACTAAGCTGCCCTGTATATAGGTGAATTTACACTAGAGATTTTATCAGTATAATTATTTAATCAAAAAATCACATACCATCCAATTATTATTCTGCTGGTGAACATTTTCTATACAGATCAGACTTAATTCAGTTTATTGGCAAGTAGAGCAAAGGAGTCAGCTCTCCCTGTTGCTATAGATTCATGGACTGCAGCCATAAAAGGCCATTCAATCATCTAGCATGTTTTTTTTGTGTAATGTAAGACTTCAAATTAATTCCTCCTTGAGTTAGAGCAGCATGGGGGAACCAACCTGCCTTTAAGAATTTAAGAACAATAAATGCTGATCACTTGTTCAAAATGTGTCTCACGCTACTCTTAAAGTTATCTTATTTCTAATTTGAATATATCTAGATGTAACTACAAGCCATCAGGTGTTATTGTTATGTATTATTTCTGATAGACTGAAGAAACTTCTCTTGCCAATCATCTGTGCCCTTTAATTATAAATCTTAGTTACTAACTACATAAGTTATATCTTAACTTTTTGGGAGGATTCTTAGATTATTTCCGTATCAGAAATGTTCTCCAATCTTTTCTCTATTTCTGCTGTTCTTCTTTTAACCTGTTCCATTTAAGCCATGTCTGATGTGAACTCCAAAACTAGTTGTTACTGACTTAAAGTTACACCAGTCTAAGAACCGAGCTAAGAAAGCATGGAGATTTTCCAAACACATTAGACCACAACTGTTTTATTTATATATCCACAGATCATATTATTCCTATAAGTTACAGCATCACAGTGAAAGTTTATTCTCAACTAATTATCCAACTTAATCCGAGTCTTTCTCAGCCCACTGCTTCACATGATAGTGTCCACCCTGCTGCAAATACAGCCTGATTTTTCATTCATAGATTAGTGACCATATATTTAGCTGTACTTAACATTTTTCATTAGGTTGACTCAAGTTTATTAAAAAAAAAATCAGACTTTATAATATCAGTAAATGGTCCTATTCAATTATTTCAACCATTCTCTTATCAGCATACTCAATGAAGAGTAATGCTTTCCTACCAGACATAGATAATAAACAATAGTAAAACGCAAAAAATATCAAATCCAACAGGGTCCTGCTAGAAACCTATCTGCTACATGATGTTTCAACTCTCAGTTAATTTTGAAACCTTCCACTTAGACAGCTTTTCATCTATTTATTGTGTGTGACGCTGATTTTGTATCTTCCTTCTTTATTAAACAAAGGGTGGTACAATATCAAGACAAAAGCTTGTGATGCAATGGGTGTATTTCATCAATCTCATTTTAATTATCAGCCAAACTAGTAGTGTTGTTGAAAAAGTTATCAAGTCAGTTTGATAAGATTTATTTTCCATAAGCCCATTTTGATTGGCATTAATTATATTTACCTCCTTTACTTCTTTATTAATCAAGTGTTCTATCAGCCTCTTTCCATTACTTTGCCTGAGATCAATGTCAGACTGACAGGCCTAACATCACACAGGTCATTCAACTCACCCTTCTTGAATATTATCACAACATCATCTTTCTTTCAGTCTCTGGAGAACTGCCCCAGTGTTCCAAGACTTACAGAAAATCAATGTTAATAGTGCAGAATGCTCATTGGTCAGATATTTTGTAACAAATTATGTAGACCCTTTGATTAAAAAATGCCGAACTTTAGCACATGCTGTGCAACATTAATCCAATTTTCAAGGAGGAAAGAATTCCCTATTTTTCAAATAATCTAAATACACCACCTGATATATTCATAAATATAGAACAGAAATACATAAATGTGACCATTAATGGATAAAATGTACTCTTAGAATTTCTCTTGTTCCTGACACGCACAAAAGCTTCTGCTTTTTAACCTTAACTTGGCTACATTTCTCCATGTGTACTTCTAGTTTTCTCACTAGTTTTCTGAAATTCCTAATTTCTGATTTATATTCTTCCATTTGTAATATACAGATGTCTTAATTACTTAGCTGCTTTCATTTCCTTTCCTTAAGTCAAATTAGAGGATTGTTTTTTTTTAATGCAGCAGAGCATTTCTTGATTTGGGATTATGAATTTTTGTCCTGTGCCAAAATATTTTCAACAACTGTCTTATTCTTATTGTGTTTCTATAAAAAAATATCTTGCCCACTGCATTCTGCTCATTGCCTTCAGCTCTTCAGGTCTTTTTAAAGTACAAATATAGTATCGTTAGATTGCACATTACTTCATTCCTGCTTAATAAGAAAATAATCATTTTCACAGTGACCACTACATTTTAGATATTATTATTTGTACTTTGTAATCAATTTCACCACTTTTTGTTTCTTAACATGGGCCAGCAATGTGCCCTTGCAGCAAAGGTGGCTAACAGTACATGCTGGGATCCAGCATTAGGAGGAGTGCTTCCAACCTCGACCATTCTGTAATTCTATGATCATATGATGATAAGATGTAATATATTTTTCTTGTGTCAAATCTAACGATTTTTGAGTAAGGAAGTTGTCATTTATAATTTTTCCAGTTTCAAGGAATATTTTAGTTTGATCTTTGAGCTATCCCCAGTATTTGAAAGCTGCACTGAATTCCCTTTTCAGAAGACAAGGTTTTCCCCCAGGTGCTGTAAATTAACAGTTACAGAGTCAGTCACCCTCTTCACCAGAGCAATATGATGATCTATGTCAGTTAATCATTTAAGATTGTTGCTTCTGAGTTGTAACAGGCTACTTTTCAAAAGTGCTCTCCCTTTCTTTCTGCCTACCCAGTTCTTCCCCCCTTCAGTAATATGAAGTTGGCTCAAGGATGAACTTTAACCTTCATGATTATAACTTACTTGCCAAGTTTATAAAGTCAGGTTTCTAGCTTTAATGCCAAGAAAAATATTTATATTTGTATATGTAATATTATATATAGACTTTATATAGTATAGACATAAATAAAATATATGTTGGGGGCGGGATTCAGTTCCTGATTAAGACAGTATATTTAGGTCCATACATGTAGCTTTCTACGTCTGTGCTAAATATATATCTGTGTACCACTCAAAATGGCCCAACAGGCTGATGTCAATGCTCTCTAAGAGTCTTCAGAGTATCCAAGACATCCACACAGGTCTGGCATGGTATTTACAGGAGACACATGATCTCTCAACATCTCTCAAATGACATGATCCACCTAGGTGGGGGCAACTCAGTCAAGCCCCTAGGAAGCACAGCGAAGTGTAGAGAGGTTTCAGCTACCATAAACAACAGTGGCTTGTTTCAATTGCCTGAAGACAGGTGTCCAGTGCCATCTGAGATGCTCTAAGCTGTCTCTTCATCAGAATTTGTTTGGAAATCTGTGTTCTTAACTGTAGAGGAATGAAAACTGGAATGATGCTCTTAATCATCCAGCCAGAAACAGGAGAGGTTCTGCTTTTTCTGCTGTGTTTTTCCTCCATTTAAAAGCATTTCAAGCACTTTTGAAACAGAAAGAACACTAGTTTTTCTTAGTTTAAATTTGTATTGGCCTAAATTTACATATAAATATTTCAGTGGAGCAATTATAACAACTTCTATGCAATTATCAACTCCCTGAATTAATGATTCTTAGTAACATATATGACTGACATTCTATCCTTTGAACTCAAGGTGTTATTTCCACTGTTGCGATCAGCACATTTTCCCAGTACCCGAAAAAATCATGATTTCAGTGGAAGAAAATTGTGCATCTTGACTGTGTTTTTTTTGCTTAATTGATGTATACTTGCAAAAGTTATTTATATACTTCCATTTTCAAATAAAAGTTCACGAGTAATGTAGCAAAGTCTTAGAAGCAGCAGTTCAAGATTAATTTCTAATTTCAGCTTCCTGGAGAGGTTACTTTTTCAGATAATGAAAACTGTCTCTTCTTATTATATGTCAATAGGAATTTTTTTCATATTATAATTTTGGCATTTCAAATTCAGAATTTTCTTCATATCTCCATGTTTGCATTTTAATTGGATGAGACTATCCAGCAGATTAGCACAAAAATGCCAACTTGTACTTCTAACCTTATTATTTAAAAACTCTGAGGAACCATATGACTTTGGCATTACTGTGGTGCTGTCGTTTCCCTACATAACAAAGACAGATAGAGTGCATTTATGGCTATTTGGAGTGTTTGACAAAGACTAAAGGAAAATTGCTATATAAGCAATGTATAAATACAGTCAAGCAATTTATTTCTCATTTTCTAAGAAGAAATTTGATAAGAAAATGTTTGCAGAATTAAGTGAATGGCTGCATTATACATGTTAGTAAACAGATCGAATTATTTCCTTCTTTCACCTTGTGATAAGCAACTTTGCACTTCCCTAGGTGTGACTTTATTGGTGTATGAATAATTCAGCTTTTTGAACTAACTTATCTCAAGAAGGAGTGCTATCCCACATTTTTTTCTTTCCCTTTCCTGCTATGTCCTTTGTCATTTCCTCTTCATGAAGTAAATTTTTGAAATATAGACAAAAGGGAGATAAAGATTCCTCAAGGCACAGTGAGTGAAAAAAAGGAATATTCATTTTGCAGAAGTTATTCCTGATTTATTCTTGACAGGTGTAATTGAATTAGATTTCTAGGGGAAATAACAAATGATGATTACAGATGACAAGCACCTTTTGACAGCTTTCTGTAGCTTCAGCATACTGTATGAGTAATTCAGTAATATATGAATGGACATAGTATTACTGAATTCATTAGTTAAGGTAGACGTCCATGCTCGTCAAATAGTCAAAATTCTGATTGAAGTTATAATAGTTAATATAAGCAATGATTACATCACCATTCATGAAAATTCAGTGAAGGAGTATCACAGAAAGAGCTGGAATCCAGTACACCTGCACAAATATTTTGAATAGATCTACTTATTTGCTGTGAAATGAAAATTCAGGTCAACATGGGTGTATGCAAAAAAAAGGTGGGTATCATTCATTTCTACCTAAAAGATGATGCTTAGATTTTCACATCATTTATTTTTATTTGGATGAGAAAAAACAAGAGGCTTTTTTCAACACTTTAATAATATGTGCAACAAATAAAAAAGTCAGTAAGTCTTACAGAGCTATTATACATAGTGAGGCCATTATATCATAGTATTAATAATTTAAGTGGAAATTAGAGTTCCACTGGTCATTTGCCTCAGCTTGTGACTTGAAAAATGTGTGCTTTGAGACATCTAAAATGCATTTGGACATCTAAAGAAGTAGACTGGTTTTCAGACATGCTTTAGATAACAGCTGTATGAAGTAGTCTTCATTTCAGTATTAGTTTACCACTTTAATTTGCGTTGGAGTCAACATGTTAGTTCAGTCACTGAACTTGTAGCTATATTTCTGAGCAATAAGTTACATTTTCTGGTGGCCGTAATAAAATAGTGCCCTGCTTGTTTTTAAAGCTCATTTGAAATGTCTTTTTCTTAGTCTTGTCTGTTCTTCTTTTGTGGTATTCTGGAACAAAAATGACTTTATGTAAAAAAAATGTTCAGAATTCCTTAAATTCCAGAATTCCCAGGGCCTATGTTATATATATCTGATGGCGACTAATTATATACACTAATTTGGCATATATTATATTAAAAGTCAAATAAAAACATTCTGCAGCACAGACTCTCTAAAGTCTTTGAACATGTTCACACATACATTTTACAATTCTTTCTGCATACTTCAACCGCTTAAAAGTTGACCTTACAGAGAGCCTTTGGGGTAAAATATGTGAATGTTAATAATCCCCTAAATACTTATTTACATTATAAACTCTTAAAGCTTCAAAGGAACTGTCACAGGCTCCTCTCCCAAACATTTCAGTCCGATGTCCATTCATCATTTGCTTTTATCATGCAAATTCTCAGACAGAGAGAAAATTCCAGGCTGAATGAGAGACACTGGTACTTGGAACAAGTGGGCTTTTTCCAGTGAGTAGCGTTCTTTAATTCCAGCCTTTGTTAAAATAATAGTAGCATTTCAATCATAATCTTACAGACTCTAGTTTTAAAAAGCCATGAACTACATGTGAGTTGTGTAAAGTTAATATTATCAATATCAGTATGACATAGCCTCGCCAGGGATTCCAATTAGGAGGGAACCTCAGAAGTGCTTTGCACTTTGACTGGTAGACACAGTCTCTGCAATGAAAAGTTTAGAGTCTGATTTAAATCACAAAACTACGAGT
The DNA here is from genome assembly GCF_965638725.1 of Aptenodytes patagonicus. Classification (NCBI taxonomy): domain Eukaryota; kingdom Metazoa; phylum Chordata; class Aves; order Sphenisciformes; family Spheniscidae; genus Aptenodytes; species Aptenodytes patagonicus. Next base: position 40,253,502 of record NC_134952.1, read on the forward strand.
ATAAAAGACTGTAGGTGAAAAGTGGTGACGAAAAATTATTAGAGTTGCTGAAAACTATTTGTCAGAATACTTTTCATTAGAAAGTAGTGTTTCAATCACACTGTTAGTGTATGTGAGATTATGCCAAGATGAAATGTGAGATGCCAGCATTTTCTAAATTTAACTTTTCGTAAAAAGTTCAAGTAGTTATTTATTCTACATGGTACTTTATTTTGGAATTTATTTTATTTTTTTGCTTTCTTTATTATATTTATTTTATTAGTTCTACATTTTATGATTTTAGTAATAACAATATACAGTACTTACTACTACTGTTAAATGACATAATGAATAACTTAAATGCGTTACTGGCTTTTATGTTATCTTTTACATCTTCAACTCTTACTTAATTGAAATATCTATTTTTCTAGATTAAGATATCTGTTGTTCATAGACCGTCAGATCACTTCGTTAGAACGCAAACAAGAGTTGTTCTGCTCTATAAAACAGGATAAGCTCTCCAGGTACTGACTGGAGGCATGGCTGTTTTAAATAACTTCTATATCAATCTAGAATCATTTTTCAGGATATTAAAAATTATGCCAGGTTTGCAGTGGCTTTGCTGAACCTACATTGTTAAGAATTTGGACCCAAACATAAAAGGGTCAAAGTTGTGGCAAAAGCACACACAAATTCTACTTATCTTCCTTTACATCTGTACAGATCCTAGAAAATCCTTGTGGTTCAAGTATCACTTTTCTTTCAGAAACCTTTCAATAAAAAATAAATAAGAGAGAAAAAAATCTCAAGGAAGAACATTGCCATATGTTCTCTTTTTATTGTCCCATTTTCTCCAGTCTGTCACACAGGAGAAGTGTACTAGGGTTGTGTTTTATTGTTTTAGTCCTGTATCTTAAAAGAGAAAAATACATTTAAAATCTCTTACAGATTTATCAGACAGTTGAAAATTAAGCAAAATTAGAAAACCCCTGCATTATCCTAACTGTATCATGCAGTGCATAAGAACTTGTGATATTCCGTAGAAATCTCACAGAAATAGACAACAGTCATATACAAGAAATAAAAAGGAGCAGAGTTGGTTTTACAGTTTTCTAATTCACAAAGGATTTCCAAATGAAGATATAACTCATGCAGCACATCTACTGCAAAAACACTTTTAAAGGAAATGCTCAGTGGTTTATAGTGAAACAAACTCATCATAGAAAGATAGCTGTGATTTCAGCCTAAGTAAATTTAGTATGATGGGCTAAAAATAGAGATAAATAAATCAACCTACTCTGACTGTTCTTGATCTGCAAGTTCCTTGCAAACATCTACTCACAAAACTCACAGCATTTGGAGCATTCTTTAGAGTCTAGGTGTGCTGCATGAGCACATAGATATGAATTGTATTTGCTATAGGCAACTCTCATAGCAGTGGATTAGCATAACTTTGCTAAAATTCCAGATGGCAGGAAAATAGTATGACGATTATTTTAAATGGCACTTTCTTTATGAAAAAAAAAAAAAAAACCTTATCTAATTGAATACTATGATTTAGAAAGTGTTTGTTAGGGATATAAGGTTGATTCACTTTCAACTAATCTGAGAAAAAACACGTACAGCTTGTGACACCAGCAGTGCCATTGCAGTGTGACCGCTTTTTATGATTTCTGTACTCTGTACTGTGGAATAACATTTACCATACTTTAGAATTTGTTTTAACATCTTGTAGTCAGTGATTGCTGAGAAAGAATCTTTTCTTTTTAACTTTATTTTTCAGGTCTAAACTTATGTTATTTTTAGTTCAGCTAGAATAATTCATTGAAAATAGGTGATGGATAAACTGAAATATCATTCAGGAAATGAAAACTGCAAAGAAAAGTTCAAAGCAATAAAGAGGTCTAAAAGGGAGAGGCAGTATTATAAAAGCAAACAACACTGAACTGCAAACAGTTTTGAATAAAGAGATCTGCAGAGCAGCAGCATGCTTGCTGAAGTCCCATATCAAAGAAAAGTGTTGTGCTTCTGAGCACATCCATTGTCTGACTTTGCCTGACTACTGAAGGAAAAGAAAAATAGGCAGTTTCAGAATGTGCAAAAGTAACTGTACTGCAACATCTGAACATATTGACCATTGTTCTTTTTGTGGGACACTACATTAGCATTGATTAATGAGGCTTGTTGGTAAGTATTCTGTTAGTAACAAATATTTAGTGAATGGAAATTATCCAGTTCTTCTCTATGTTCTCTATTCATTTTGTCAAATTTGAATGCCTCTTAATTTAGCCCTGGCTCTCAAAACAGCTGCCACAATCATTCTAAGTTTACTTTTCTGATAGTACATATGCATTCATCAGATTTCAGATATGATGCATCCCACTGCCAATTGTTCTCAGTTTTGAAAAGTATTTTGAGGTCAATGAGCCATATTCTGTGTTGATGAGACATGTTTAATCTACCCAACAAACATGGATAGATTAAACATTTGTCATTTTATATCAGAATGTGAAATACTAGTTCTGAATATTTTAATTTCTTCCTCTCTCCTGCAGCATGTATTTCCCCAGTAAATCAAGCTGTAATGTTTGTTTTTAAGTGTTAAAACTAAAGATGTGAAAACAGATCTCATGCAAAAAATTCAAATAAAATTCTCCACTCCAATCAGAGCTCCAACTGTGCTGTTAGTAGGGCAGCAGACAGAAGAGTGACAGTGTTGGAAGGCACTACAATGAGTGGAATTGGAAAAAGACCTAAAATCATGAGAAGCCTTGCTCCAGTACCAGGAGTACAAGCTAGAGCAAAGGGGTTACTACACAAGCTCTAAACTTCAGAATGTGGTGCTGGACTTGTAAGGTAGATCCCTTCCCAATTGCTTTGTTGCTGTGTCACCTTTTTGCTAATGAAACCCAAAGAATGCACGTTTAAGGCTCATGGAGACCTGGACTGTCACATCAAGCTGACTCTCCGCATAACTGTTTGCTGTACTATCATTTAAGGCATTAAACATTTTTTCAGCAAGACTTCTCAGTGTGAGCAATTGATTCAGTCATCACACTCAGGTAATGGAATCATGAAGAGAAAATAAATTGAAAAATTCTAAAAAAAAAAAAAAATTATCTCATATGCTTTAGCCTGAAAAATATTGAGAATTCTTGATAAAACAAGTTTCATGCTTCAGTTAGTGACAAAATGTCAGGATACATCTTGAGAAAGTTAGCATATGCAAGAAGTCTCTTTCCTCATACTCTGTAATTTAAAAATTCTTTCCACAGGACTTGGACTTGAGGTAATGATACTTGAATTGAGTTTGGACAAATGGACTAGAAAAAACATTAACTGATAGAGAAAAACTGTATACACCCTTGTCAGCAGTGTGGCACAACATCAGATTTTGACTCTTAAAGATTGACTATACAGAACAGTGTTAAACAGTTCCACAATGTATTGATAACTTTGCCTACCCTATTTCACTGATTTTGAATCAATGTAATTATATAGCAACTATCAAATAGTGAATTTGGCTCTGTTTTTGTAATTTCTTCTTCCTCCAAGTAATTTTTTGGTTGGACTGATAATAACTAAATAAATTCACTTTTGAAGTGAAGTTATTACAAAAGAATAATTCATAACTGATAAATATTTCCGCCAGTGTTTCCAGACTTGCAACGTCTGAAGTGCACACAATATCTGAGGCTCTGGTGTGCAAAGGTTTTAGCCAACAATTGACTTTCAGAATTAATTGGCCTGTTATTTAAGGTAAACTCTTAAATGAGTGTTGAAGTTTCCCAGTAAAACATATCCAACTTTCAATAACCTAGGTTCAGACAATTTCTATAAATGTGATAGTATCTACGAGTCCCAAAAGTTCAGCAGTTCTGTTTCTTGGTTTGTCTCTTAGTTATGTCTTTACTGCCCTTAGGAACACAGATGCTTGAGTTCAACCTCAAGTTGTCAAAGCTGGGCAGCTTAGTTTAGCCAAACTATCTGTAGCTGCTGAGTGTGAACATGAATTTCTCTGTGAAGACAAGTAGCTGGCTCTCTCCAGCACAGAGAATGCTCTGGCTGAGAAGCCAGACTGAAAAACAACATGCATGGGGTATGGACCTCAGGTCTGACCCCTCGGGTGGGCCTGAGGTCCAAATATAGGCCTGAACTAATATGGCAATACAGATTCAAATAAACTTATAGCTGAACAGACAAATGTCAGGCAAGTAGAATCTTTTACTGCAAAATCCCTTCCCCCCCCCTCCCCCCCCCCCCCCCCCCCCCCGGAAGAAAAGTCTTACAAGTCTCTTACAAGTCTTACTTGTTTATTTTGATTCTCCAACTTCTGATCTTTGCAGATATCAAAAAATCGAAAATCATGTAAAATGGAACATATTGAGTAAAATTATAACAAATGTTGTGCATGAATAGTGGTTGATGGCTAGGGATAGCTTTTTTGTTCCAGTTTGGTGCATCTGTCCTCTACAGTAAAGTATTGAAAGTGTTGTGTTGTGGAACTTAGTTTCCTACCTCTAAAACTGATATAATCAGACTTTCAGGTAAAAATCTTCAGCAGTTTATTCCTATGTAAGTACCTGCTGAATGAGCTTGTACATTCCGTATTTGATTCATTATTTATATGGGTTATTTCAAGGCACTAACATTACTGGCTCAAGCGACTTTAATAATATACCACATTCACTTTCAAAATCAAGCTATGTTCTTACCAAGAAATCATTCTGTTGCTCTCTTTGTAAAGGAGAGGTATAGAATTCTGTGAGAACAGCTCAAAACACCACAGTGGGATGACAGAATGAGGAGTTAACATGTCAAACTCTTGGGGAAAAAAAAGAGATTGGAGTATGGCTTTCTCATCATGGTCTTATTACAAGCTAACACACAACTCAAAAGATGCAAAAAACAGTTGCAGGCGTTTCAGAAATCCACTGCAAACCAAACCTCTGCTAAAAAAAGAAAGCAGTTTTGTACAACAGTATTTTGATCTAATTTTGGCAGACATGCATTCAGCATGACTGCAGCATGAAGACACAGAATACCTAAAGAAAATGTGTTCCTGATTTTCATGGGGAAAAATATAGGTATTATAGGGCTCTTTAATCTAGAACAGAAAGGCGTAATAAGAATCAATGCCTAGATGCTGAAGTCAGAAAAATTCAAATTAGAAGTAAAGCACAATTTATTTCGATAGTGAGCTTATTAACCTCGGTAACAAGCAACAAAGAAAGTGATAGATTTTCTGTCTTCTGGTGTCTTTTAGTGAACATTATATTTTCTGGAAGACAAGTATTAGCCAATGATCCTTATTCAAATGCAGATTATCAAGCTTAGTGGATGTTATATGAAATGTAATGGCCTGTGATATACAGTACGACAGACTAGATGATGTAATGACGCCTTCTGGCCTTGTGTACTTCGAACCAATAAACTTAAAACTTTGAAAAAAGTGAAGATCCACAGTGATGTTAATATCCTATATCCTGTCCCTCCCTCATGAGCTTCCTGGCATACGATATTTAAAATAACTTAGCTCCTTGTTCCAAATATAATATGAAAAATTCAGTTTTCATCTGAAATAACCTAAGAGGAAGGGTAAAAATCTGCTCCTACTGATTTTACTGGATATGCTGATATTAATTACAATAAAGTCAGAACTTCAGCCCAAATCTCTAGCTCTCATGATTGAAAGTAATATAAACCCTGAGGTTCTAACATTAGGGAAGGAATTTATCATGTGTTGTTTGAAAGATGTGCTTCATCTAAGCACAGATGTGAAAAAAAAAAATGAAAACGATTACATTATATTTTCAAAATGCAGTATTGTTTTGTAAATTTATAGAATTAAATGGGCTGATTGAAAGCCTTTGGCTGCCTGGATTTTACATACATATGTATAGTATATGCACTATTCTGTTAGTTACAATCCAAGAAGATAATGATTAACAAAGGAATTCAACAAGATGTGTAACATCTCCAGGAAGAAGAAACTGGTAATGGTTATTGCTGTTAGGGAAAGTGTAAAGCTGGAGTAAGATTAATAGCAGATTTTTTGAAGGATCAGCTGGGGTGATCTTGTTTGTTATTTCCATTGAAGATGCTGACACAGAAAATAGAGGAACTCTGATGACCAAGTTAAGAGATCCTGTCAATACAGAAAAGAATGCAGAAAGAAATGGATGACATGTAGGACTGGAGAATGATGAACCAGATAATTAACAATATTACAAAAGAAAAAAAGATAAAAAAGACCTGAGGATAATGGCTGAAACTGGCAAGAGCAGAGGGATGAGCTACTAGCACCACAAGAAAAAGAGATCCAATGTTACATGAGTAAAATAGACAAGTAACTCATAAGTCTATCACAGAGAAGTCAAGATGAAGACAGAAGGAAAGGCAGGGAGAGGAAGAGACTAGAAATACATCAGAGAGACGAAACCCAATTATTTAAATGAAGTGCTATGTCAGCGAGTGACTATGGATGGATTCTGAATATATTTCCACAGTAGATTAGGGAGAGTTTGCTAGACAACACAACAGGCAAATTCTGAAGCAGCACACAAACTGCATAAGTTGGCTAAAAAGCCCAACTGATAGAGCTTTCTTAGTTATTAATGGGAATAGAAGATACAGTTTCTGCGAGTGACAAGGACTAAGTTCATTGGCCAAAGCGATACCTTCCAGTTCTGTGTTCCTATGCCATTAGTATTACACCAATGTATAAGGAAAAGTGTTTTTTAGGCTGGGAAAAAACACACATATTTTGAACAGTTCACCCTCTTGGGAGGACAAGAGGAGAACCTGGAAGGGTACAGCTGCGGTCAGTAACAAGGACCACACTGCTTCAGAACTTCCAGCTTTCATGAGTGAACACCATTTTGCTATGTTCAACTTGTAAGCCATTTTCTAATTCTTTTTTTTTTTTAAAAGTAAGCAACTTTAGATGTTCCTAATAAGAGCAGATGATTCTGTAGACTGCATTCATGATGTTGTTTAGATTCTGCAGTACAAAAAATTTATGAATCATTGAGAAAGTTCTGCCCAGAATCCTTTTCAATTGACAGTTAACCTCACCCAATATTGTTTGAAGACAAAGTCAGGCGAGGTGAAAATAAAACTTACTTTCACCTGCCCTTGAATCCAGTTAGTGTCATTAATTCGTAGCTTCCTGCATTCTGCTGAGCATCTGATATGCATGTCCTAAAGATTCTTCATTAGATTACATTTAAATCACTATCTAAAGTAGATCTATTAACATTAAAATTTTATAGAAACATATATTGCAGAGTTGTGAAGTTTTAACGAAGCTGGTTTGTCAGTGTTTTGTAGATTCAGCTTTGTTGACAACCTTGTTCTTTTCATACCTTTTCATTTTCACCAAAGGTAATTAACCTCTCTGTGTGGTGACAGTTTTGAAAAAATGTGAAGTTATTAATGACCGTCATGATTCTATTAGAAATGCAAAAGATCAAATTCAGTAAGAAATTTCAATCAGAACAGAAAAGGTAAGATGCTAAGCTTGACTTTCTTGGCATTTCTTCAAAATAGATACATAAAGAATTTGGAAGAACAACAGCACAACCTTCATCAAAATCCCACAAGAACATTACTATTTTCCTAGGCCATACTGCAATACCACACCTTGCCAATAAATACTTACAATCTACTTAGGTATACAGGCAATATGTCTTGATTGCTGCCAGTTTCATTTAGCTAAAATCATTAAGATAGCCTGCAAGAACATAGAAGAAAAAGCTTATTTTAACACAATTCATATATACACAGATTTTTATTAGTAGAATTTTGATAGCAGTATTGCAATCAGCTGTTTTATTTTGCTATGTTCGATAGAACAAAACTCGATAGACTGTTCTAGTCTGAAGTTGCCTCAAAAAGATGTATCTATCTGGAGAAATAATAATGTCTATTTGTCTTACTCATTTTAGTGAATTCCATACCTCTCTACATAAAGATCATGTTACCCAGCTGAGTTCAGGAAACACACATGAAGGCGAGATAGGGGAACAACATTCACATCAGCAACCCACAGATGGATTACAAGGCTTCAGGTTTACCATACTTCATTTACCATTTTAAATTCTGCTATGGGACAGAAGCAACTTGCTAATGGAAGATTTGGTTAACTGTATAATGGGACAATATATATAACTACATAATGGAAAATTTGCATAACTATACCATGACTTCATGAGCCTGAAGGCTCCTTTATCATTGTCTAATACTGCATGTCTCCTAGCATATTCAAAATTGACTGATAGCTTCCACCTCCGATTAGACAGGATAGAGAGAGCCCCCTGTAGGTTGAATCCTGTTGGAGTTCCTATTCATACCCCATTTGCCATACTGCTACCCTCTCGATTAATTAATTCACTAATGTCAGTTAACAGTGCACTCAAAGCTTACAGCATGCTCAACCTATGGATCCACACTCTTTTGTTTAGTATGTAGTACAATCTAAGCATGAGAAAATTAAGAAGCGTTCAAACTGTATATTCTTTAATTTTATACCCCCAAAAATGCAGCAATCATTATGTTTTTCATTTGCAAGTAACAAAATAAAAATCAACGGAAATATGCATCAGAATGATTTTAAATGTTGTTAATTGTATTACTTCTCAGTAAAACCTTCAGGCTAATCAGGGAAAATAGGCAGGAGGACAAAGAGAAACAGTTCTAATTTTATAATAAACGTTTTTGATAGGCAAGCAGGCAAACAGACAAATGAGTATAATTCAGGAGCTTCAAAAAGAAAAGGAAAGGATTCTCGGTATCTCAGACTAACTCTTCTGTAAACAGTACTGCATTTGGTAGACCAAAACAGATTTATACACTAATCAGCCTTCATCACAATATTTTATGACGAACAGTTTTGAATCTAACAGTTCTCTTAAAAACTGGTTTGATCTGTCCAGAGAAGTGTATCAATGATGAGAAGTAAATTAAATAATATTTAAAACGTAATGAGGAGCATAAAATCTTCTACAATTTTTGTGTGAAAATTGTTAATTAGTACAATATTCGACATTTGGAGGAAGCAGCTGAAAGGAAAACATTCCTTTGAGAAAATTCAAATAGTATATAAAATATCAAGAATTTTAAAGACAAGTTACAACATCTTTCTTAAAGTTCTGTAAGGATTGTTATGACTACAATTCTTTTTTTTTAATATATAAATAAAAGTCTCCAGTGAGCTATTTAGTCCTATGTCTGTCATATTCACATTGACATGTACAACATGAAATGATTCTTGTAGTACTTTTTGGAAGGGTGTTCCATTTTCAGTCCTTATCTTATGCTAGAAAATAGTATGCCTACAGTAAACAGCTGGGTACATCAACACTGAGCAGAGGCACATGGTGATAAGAGCTCTGAATTCTGAGCCCTCAAAGGTGCCACAAGGAAACTATCTCAGGTCCTCCACACAGCTTTAATTCTTTTGCACAGCTCTGTGCTACTGCAGAGCTAGGCAGGTAGCAGAAAGATGGGGGATCTCCAAGAGATCTCAGCTCTCTGGCAGTATAGATGTTGCCCAAAGGTACCCTACCTCATTGCTCAATCTGTTCCATCAAGAAGCATAAACCCGAATAAATTTGCTAAGCTGCAGCTTGACAAGAGAGCAAAAGCGTGTCCAAAGGCCTGCTCACATATTCCAACTATACCTAATAAAAGCTATTACTTCTTGAAAATTTTGCTTCACATATCCCTTAGGCTACCAAAGTTAGGGTATTACTACTGCTCTTAGAGTGGTTGCCTAGTTGCCCCACAGATGTACCTGGGTTACCTTTAATCAAGCTAGCTTTGACTGGTGTTCATATTAGTGAAAGAACAGCATGGACTTTGATCATACTTCCTACGCTCAGAGGATTTCAGGCTGGTTTGTGTGAAACGTGCATCAGAGTGACTGCTAGGATCTCGGTTCCTGAGCTAAGCACAAAGGTAGGTGTATCTACATGTGCTGAACGCTGACCACAGTATAGACAAGGCTCCAGGAGGGCAGCTGGACACACAAAATTAGAGCATGCCAAGACATAGGCCACACACTGCTTGTCTTTTTCTGGTTCCCTCTCACAAGGACTTTTCAAGTACTGGAACTGACACATTTATCATAATTTTAGGTAAAAAATCAGAAACTCTTCCCCTCTTCTGATCTTCTCTAATCTCTTCCATGTCATACCTCCGACAATGACTGCGAGTGACCGTTTCCACCTTCAAAGGTTTTGTCATGGCTTTCTTTAAACTGGAACATGTTTGCCAAGAAATAGTATATCTTCTACTACATTTATTATTACTATTCGTTATTATTATTATCATTGTTGTCATCATCATCATCATCAACACAGTTAGAGGAAAATGAATCATGGTGGACTCAACAGCTCAAGAGAGGCAAGGCTGCTGCAGCTCTGTGTCCCCATGTCCAACCAGCAGTGAGGGTGAGTTCCCAGCAGGCATGTACACACGGAGCACCCATATACACCACATATATACACACCCGGCCACACAGATCACAGACAGACACACAGAGCACTCACATGAACAAAAACGGTACCAACAGCCCTCTCTGGCTGAGGAAGACAGAGGTCCAGTAGTGACAGTATATATATAAACACACACGTGTATAACTTTATATAGTTAAAGGACCTTTTTTTATTTTCCCCTCCATCTTACAATCTGCTGTGGTTTCTTTCTTTCTTTCTTTCTTTCTTTCTTTCTTTCTTTCTTTCTTTCTTTCTTTCTTTCTTTCTCTTCTTCCTTCCTTCCTTCCTTTCTTTCCAGGTTCAAAAATGTTTAAATAAGCTGCCTAAGACGACTTAAATGCTAATCACAGTTTTGATCACTAATTACCTATCAAAAAGTTTAGTATGATTATCATCAAGATGTGCAAAGAAGGTTTTTATGGCCAGCGAGAGATACAGAAAATCAGAATATGAGACTCTGCAGAGCAGCAAAAAAGATGAGAGAGTATATATATATAAAAAAAATGAACTACTCAGAATAAAGGAAGCAATGTTGATGCAATAAAACTATCTTTTCAATATGCACTTGCATTCGATTAGGGACATCAATAAAAAGAAAATGTTGCAAAAGGCCAACAGATGCCTTGAGGGAAATAAAATTCCCAAATGTCATCTTCACAGATGAGACAACAGTTCCAATATTATATACGTCCTATAGACAGAAACAGCTCCTTGAAGTTGTGACCAACACGCTCCCTGTAAAGTCATGCATCAGGGGATTTTGAAAAGAGGGAAAGGTTGTATTAATATCTTGGAATATGGCCTGGCTTGCTCTGTGGTTTGCATTATGCTTGTAACTTCTTGCAGTCCACCAAAGGTAGTTTGTGTATAGAAGACTTTTTATATATATTTCAGACATGATGATATGGTAGTATAGGATATGTGGGCAAATATTGATTTATAATGGTTAAAATAGCAAATTTTAATAAAGTAATCTTTCCTTGTAGCTTTGAAGTCAATGACCCAAAGTTTACTGGGACTGTAATATTCAGTGAAGCTCAAAGAATTATACAGGAAATGTAATACATGAACAGGGAGTACTAGTGCAGAAAATCCTACTTTTTCTTCTAAAAATATGTAGTACCTTTAGCCCAAGAAAGCATCCACATTATACTGTTTGACATTAAATTCCTGGACCGGATCCCTACCTGTTGTAATCTAATAGAATTCCAATTTATACTGAGGTAAGGCAGTTTGTTGTTCTGCTCTACAAGTTATTAGCAGTAAACATTATGTAAATGAAAAAGAATAGGAAATAGCATAAACCACAGGCCCAAGCAAAGGCCTACAAAATGCTTAGAGTCTGTGTATAAATCTGAATAAATAAATTAGCAAATCATGAACTAAAATTGCTCACTTGCATTTCTAGAATAAAACATTTTCCTGGATAAAACTGAATGAATAATCAATAAACTTTAAAAAGGAATGCCTATCATGGCTGGTCAAAAGTCTATGAACAGCACATTGCCTAATAAACCACATATGGCCATCTTTTTCTCTTCTGACTATTTAAGAATTTTTGCTGATTGTCTTTGTAGAGCCAGGAAGGAATTGTTCTGAATCTCCCCAATTTGCATATGATATTTTCTTAGATCTAGGGTCTGCCTTCCACAAAGTGAAGATTTTTAGATTTTTTTTTCCTTTTTCATTCACTGGTGAAAGAAAACATACATTATTAACATATTAAGACAGTAAATGCATTAGAGCCACATCTTCAAATTTCACCTGTATTTCTTCTGTAAGCAAGGGCATAGCGCAAGTGCTGCAAAGGTATTTGCCATCCATTGAAGCAGAAATTTTGGAGTCCCTTAAGCAGCCAGCTGGATGGTAGGGGGTGGAGAAGGTGATAAAGGCCTGTCACTCATCTGCAGTGTTTGCTTTCCCAGGGTGATTTCCCAAACAGCAGCGCACAGCAATTGCAGGGCTAATAACGCCTATGGAGAGTAAAGAAGAACAGATGAAGTATTACAATATTTAGGAATACAAATGTATTTACATCTTTTCATCAGAGATGCTACAAAGCCATTGAATAAATATAAGATAATGGGCTAGAAAGACTGTGATCTGGAAATTCTCAAGGATAACTAAATCTGCAAACCAAATGCCAAATAAAAATATCAGCCCCAAACCTGGGTGCTAAGCTACAAGGTACAAACTTAGTTACTAAGATATAATGCACACACCTTTGAAAGTTTTCTACTGAGATATGTCTGTGCCATAGCTAGGAAAGGGCTGTTGTAGATATGGGGCTTTTGTGAGGCAGAAGCTGTCTTTTTCCTAGTAAGATGGAGTAATAAAGTATTAATGTAATATATTTCCTGAAGAGGTTTAAAAAGCCTAATGGAGGCTTAGCAATACCAAGACACTGACTCATTTTTTTCCAACTTTTAGTATGCTCTTTGATGTTCCCCCACAAAAATGACAGGAGATTTTGAAGAAAAAGATCTCTCATCTCCATCTCCCCCTTCCCAAATATAGCTGACAGGACAGGCTTTACTAAACAAAGGTTCACTGAGGATACATGACAGACCTAGTATATCACCATACCACACTATTCTATCATATACATTTCAGATGTAAATATTTAGACTCTGACCTTCTAGGTGCTTCTGGGAATGTGGACATTTCAAGTCTTTTGCTATGTGTTTCTACATTTTTATTTATTAGTAGTTTTAGTGCTACTGAAAAAGGCTGGATTGACAGCCCCAGAGGAGAAAACCCTCCACAGAAAAGGGATAGGGTCAACAGATTTCTCTGCACTAGCTCAGCAGACTGTTTTGGTGTTAACTTAGAAAAGGAGGTCAATCCCTTTGCCCATTTAGTTTTTAGCCTTTCTGATCAAACTGCCAAGTTTGCCAATTAGTGCCAGTTACACTCAATATGATCTATGATCTGCTTTCTAACATAAGCAGGACTGCTACACAAATCTGCTTCACGCAGGCAACCAAAACCAAATGTTCCATAGCATTTTAAAGTCACTTCTAACCTTGGCATTATTTGAATTGACAACCAGGAAGAAAAGCTTTGAAATGCACTCATATACAGCATATATATATATGTAACATTCACTGAGAATGTTCTGGTGAATTCTGAACAAAATCTGTTGCATTACCCATTTAATATACATGAAACATTTCTGGAATCTGTAATACAGTTAACAATAATTTATAGTAAGTTATAATAAAAAGGTTTCACCCCATATGCATGATATAGGAGGTGAAAGAGTATGTGGGTATGTACTATAAGACTGTGAAAAATATTGGCATGAAGTGAAAGGCAAGGAACAATAAATAGGGACCTATCAGTCTGAATCATAGCTTGTCTCTTACTATTAGACTTCCTACATACATCCTAATCACATATTACATAGAGCTTGCTAGTATCAAGAGACACAAAATTCCATGAGAATTAGTAGCAACAGAGTATAAAGATGATGCCTTTTTATGAGGAATGAAGAGATTATGCCTTGAGATTTTTCGTAAAATTAATTCCCTGGTATAACACCCAGAGCAGGTTTTGAACAGAAGAATGATAAAACTGACTTTTATGACTTATGTGGATTTTATAAAAAAATTAAAATACAATCTGCATTAAATTAAATTCAAACTTGGCTGTGGGATTTTTTTGAGGAGGAGTAAGGTAAGACTGGCACACATATAAGGTGGGCATGGTTGACAGGTATGTTTCTTTAGGGATTGTCAAGGATGTGAAATGGTCTTAAATTTATATTACATTTGCTATCTGACTGAGGTAGCCCTAGGAAACCAGTCACTGTGCATCATCTGACTATTGTATTCATATTATACTGCCTTTCTAAAAATGGAAGAGAAGATAAAGGTACAACATTTTTGATGTGCACATAATGAAAGGTGTCAGAGAAGAAGAAACAGTTTTTAAGCATACTGAGATCCAGCAGTAAATTTTAGTACTGCGCATAAAAGCTTTAGTTATCATTTTGAAATAGTTTTTCTGCTAATACTTCCCATATGCCAATCTCACTCCAGCTATAATGATTCTAATATGTCAAAAACAAAGCAAAATCCCAGAAGAGAAGAGTCAGACACTTCTCATTACTGATACAAGACTATTTTAACTGCGGTAAAACTGTCCATGAAAGACAGAGTTGTCATATGCTCTTCATTAATATATAGTAGCTTCAGAAAATCTTAAGAATACATCTGAAATTGCAGAATGAATTCTTAATTAAGTCATCTAGCTAACCAGAACTAAGTGTGTGTGTGGGGGAAGTGTACTTTTTTCACCCTATTGGATGCACGTGCCACAAATTGAGTAAAAATTCTTGATACTTGATTTACAGTCCTGACCATCAAAAGAACTCTAAAATTTAAAAAGTACCTCAGCTTTTCATACTCCGTCTATAAGGTACATATGGTAGATATTGTGGTGGTGTTATAGCATAACAATATCTATCATTGTACAGAGGTATCTAGACCACCCATATAAGAACTTCAGGTAGCAAAATACATTACCAAAAGTTTTTGTGTACCTTTTTCATCTCAGAAATCATTCCCTTTCTCATATGAGGTCTTTATGATTCTTTTGCCCTCTGTGGACTGTATTACAATTTGTCTTTCACTGTGAAGCAAGGAATATCACTGATATGGTTCAGAGTGAAAAGGAACATAAATACAACTCTGCAGATGTTGACAGCTTGTTAAAAACTTCAGGAAAGGTTCAACAGTTTTTTATTGTGAAGAATTTTGAATGATTGTTGAAGGTTTGCACAAAGCATGAGGACCTTATCCCAAAGTTTCTACTAAACTGATTTTCCAGGAGTGAAAAGAATCTATATCAGGAAAATACTATGAAAAAGAAGTTTTGTAAACAATTTCATTATTTTTCCGATTTTTCACTACAGATAACTCAGATATAGTTTCAAAGTTAAAAAGGTCTATGTTTGACTTGGCCTTGGATTTCAGTCCCATTTTAAGTGACTTCTCATGTATTTGTTTAAACCAATGAATAATCCCAAACTGACAGTATACAAAACTATTATGTGTATTTTCTGGTACAGTAAGCAGCTCTGTCCATACGATCTTGGTCATAAACAGGATTCAACTTAGATAAAATTCCCTTTTAAATTCTGACCATATATTTTCTTTTAGCACAGCAACAGCTCCAACTTATTTCAATGACTTATAAGATCCTCAGAAGAATGTATTTGTAGGTGAATGTTATGGTTTTTAAGAAAGTATATGTTAGTCATGCAATCATTCATTCTCAAATGAGAAAATGTTTTAAGAAGGTCATGAAATGACTGCTGTGATGGTTTCAATCGCACCGCAAAGCCTGGTATTATGAGTATTCCATTACATAGCTGCTATGAACAGTTGAAACCTCTATGGGTAGTGTGCTATTAATCACTCTGACTTGCATCCCCAGCAACTTCTTATTGACTGGGATATTAAGAGAAATAAGTCTGTGTCACTGCACGATATTATTATCAAGTGTCTTATTGTGGAAGTCAGCAACACATGAATAAAGCTGAAGAAGAGGAAAGACTTCTAAAAGAAAATGAATGCATGTAATAACGCAAAACAATGAAAGAAACAACACTTTCAATTATGGAAATAAGTGCTAATTCTTTGAAAGCTTGTCCACATGCACATTTCTTCTACAGTTGTGTTAACACTGCAAGAGTATCAACATATGAGCATAAGAATATGAATTTTTTGTTTTTATTGGAATTGCCTAAGTGTGTGCAATTTTGTCCCTCTTCTGCTTGAGACATTGGTTATATCAGAGGGTAAATGCCACAAGTAATTCAGCTCCTCTTATCTACCTCCAATAAAGCCTTCTACTATCTCTCCTTTTCATTTATATCATGTTGATATGTAGTAGTTATTTTTTTCTTGACTGAAACCCAATCATTTTTCTATCCACGCAGGGAGTATTTTCTAACGTCCATGGTATTTAAAGTCATCCCTTCATCCCGGAGGTAAAATATCAGCAATTGGAAATCTTTTACCTCAAGATCACCATATGTTCAAATTTGTTGGTTCTTTATCCCTGGGTATGTAATAGAAACACTTTTGGATCTAGGCCGTGAACACAAATACAAGGACTGAGCTTTTGAATGTATTTGGCGATTCGTATGTCACCCAATACTTTTATTATTCTAGAGCAAACCATAATGGACCTGAGTGGATGAAAGATTGACTCTAAGAAGAATAGTCATATTTCTGTCCTCCCAGCCACACCTTTACCCTCTGAGTTTTAAGAGGCCCTGTCTTCGCACAAAACAAAACTCAAATATAGAATATATTTCAAGGATCTTATTATCGGTATTGGTATTATTATCCTCCAATTACCTTAGCAAATGACATTGATAATGTTGGTTTTGGGGAAGTGATGTACAGTTGCTATCTTTGGGAAAAAGTATAAACCAAAAATACCTTTACTTGTTGCCCCTTTTGAGCCCTTTTGATTAGATATCTGTTTTAACACATAGGTGATATTTTTAGTCTTTCACAAAGTCCCTGAAACTTTTAGCTCTTTCATGAAATGGTTGAGTGGGCAGTCATTTCATTAAGTGAACGAAAAATTTATTCCTTTCAGGTAATGACTGACTTCACCACATCACTAGGAGACATGGATCTCACTACGTACAACTTTCTCTGGATATTTTTTAAAAGGTAGCCAATTAAACAAGAGTAAACCATTTGTCTGGAGTTGTTGCTGTCTTTGGCTCTATTCATTGTTCTTGTATTTGTTTTATATTCCACTGAGTTCTCAAGTCCTGAGTTCTCTGCAACACACTGATAGTCTGTGACAAACTCTGCTCTCACATATAATTCAAAAGATAAAATAGTAAAAGGGGAAATTGGGTAGAGTCACTCTTCCGTAGGATTTACTGGTTCAACTGTTTTCTCAGCCATGCCTCAGTCAGAAGGGTATATTACATCTACCCTTGCTTCAGCAGCTGCTCCTTAATGTGTCACTAGCGTGCCATTCATAAACAGAAAATCTCATGAACTTCATAGTGCAGGATCTGGCTGCAATTCAGAGGAAGGAAAACAAGCCTTTCCTACTACCTCTAAGGATGCACAAACATTTGACTCCCCACTACTAATGAGAAACAAGATCAAGTCCTATGTCAGTGAAAACTGGAATAAAAAGATGTAATTCTTGCAGGTGATCAGTTACATCCATTAATTTGAAATTAGAAACCTCTTTCACATTTTTCCCTATGTGCCCCACTGAACATCTCATTTTGAATATGATATGTTTTCATAGAAACAAGTTTTTCATAAATCATAGATTTTAAAGGTAGATATGGCTATTTAAATCATCTAGACTCATTTCCTGTTAACCAAAGTCATAAAATATCACCTTGTATTTTCTACATTGAACTGATAGTTTTTCTTTCCTTTATGCTGTCTTGATAGCCTATTCATCTAAACCTTACACAAAGCACCTTGTAAAGATGCTTTTAATGTGTAGATTATCCCATTCACCTATTTTTCTCATTAGTTAAGTTATTCATAAAAGTTGATTTTTTTCCATAAAGCAATTTTTGTGATTACATTTTTAAAAAGTCACAAATACCATCGAATCAGTAATTATTTTTAGATTGTTCGCTCCATTTTTATGCTCAGGCAGAGCAGAAGCTCTTGTAACAGACTGTATTTCCAAGTATTATTCAGGAGTCATTCAAGAATGGCAGAATTTTTCCAAAATATTTGTGCACATTGCTTCAGAGAATGATGCATCAAGTCATGTGAAAACAAGTTTCTCTCTGGGGCTATCAGAACTACCTACTTAGGACCTGGTCCAAGATTCATAGAAGACAATAGGATTTTTCTACCAGTCTCTGTGGGCTTGGGATCTTTCCCTTCCCATAAAAAAATGAAAAGTTTGTGCCCTGCATGAGACGTAAGGCCCAATGAGTGGACCAAATGAGGCACATTGGGTTTTAACACTAAATATTAAATACCTCTGTTTAAGCAACGTGTTTTCTACTTGGATAGCCAATTAGAGATGTACACACATTTTATAACATAAACAACCCTGATTTCTTTCTCTACATCCTTATCCTCAGCTTCCCTTGACAAAAAACTCTTGAGAAACAAAAAGCAAAGGTACCTGTCCCAGAAGCATGCGTATAAATAGTTTTTCAGAGAGGAATCATCAAATGAAGCTGATTGAAACAGCTAACATTTGGCCACTTAGCCAGCCCATGTCAAATTTAAAGACAAAAATCTACAAATGCAATACACCAACGCAGCTACATTGGAAGGGAAAAAATTGTTCTCTTTATCCTTGAGGTATAGACTATGAAGAACAAAGTACACTGGTGATTATGATTTATTTGGAACGTAACAGTTGAGTCCCTGTTTTTTTGGCTGAGGTTTTCTTGCCAGTAATGTGAAAAATGAAAATTCTTGCATCTGGCTAGGTTAAGCAGGGAATACTTGTTCTTCATTAGAGCCCCATATGACTTAAGCATCTTTAGTGAAATTTGTGCAGAATGAGTATGCTCCTGAGAAATCATTATTTTGAACTTTCAAAATATTCCACTTTATGTTATTAAAAAAACTAACTGGGCAAAGAAAATATAGTTATTGAATCATTATTCTGGGTTGACTTTAAAGAAAATTTATAGAGTTTGTGAAAGCAGTGTTTAGATTTAGCTAAATTCTTTTCATGATACTGTTTATTGATCATTCATTTGGTTTCTATTTTTTCCATTCTCTTCTTAAACCCAGGTACTCTTTATGAAGCTATGCATCAAAATGCACTCCAGCAAGTTCAGACACAGGTTCTTTACTTGTACATTTGTTTCACATTTTGTCCCTGTGAAATTTCATGAGGATTGCTAGTTATTACCACTTGGTGATGGGAAAATTAACAATTCCAACATTATATATTATCTGTGAGACATTACAACAGTACAGTTTACAGAATGCTTCTCACACAAATGACTGTAATGTTATCTGCTTCACTGGTATATGTAGATTACTTCCCATTATCACAAATGGATTATGCCTCTATCTACAGCTGTAGAAAATGTGATCTATTTTTTTGCAAAAGAGTATGCAGTCTTATAATTACAGGACTTTTTTTTTGTATGTGGGGAAAACTGCATTAATCAATGTAATTTCGACTACATACATCAGCTGAGCAATTTACTGAAGTATAACATTATTGCAAAAATACAATAGGTAGCCCAACAATAACTCTGGCTTGGAAGGGTAGAGGTTACTTAGGTTCAGCTGCTCCCCCCATACAAAATGTAGGCAGCAAGAAATCTGGACACAAAGTAAAAATATTACCTCAGTGTCCTCAAAGCATATTTCAAGTGACACAGACCGAACATACCGTGTGGTCAGAAATTTCCTTTTGCCCACACCTGAGCTGACAGCACACTGTATAACATATTAATCTCATTCCCCAAGACAGGGTTTCTTTTGCTGTCAAGCATATTTCTGAAGCTACAAAATCCAACCACTGTTTCCTAATATTCAGCTATGTAGTGGCTGAGGTCAGATGAGGTACACAACAAAAAGGAACAAATCGTTAATTCCTCCCTGTTGCTGTACACACACACAAGATGTACATAACCTGAGTGTATAACAAGCCTGTTTGGCATAAGGGGATGAAAGATATTCAAAACCTGAAGGTTTAAAAGTGACAGTAATGGCTACTCAATCTGATTAGACATTTTGAAAATATATTTTTTTTTTAGGTAAAGTTTATGCAAGATTGGGAAAAAAATCCTCAGAGGTATAAATATGATACTTTTTTGAAATACTGCAGTTTCTATCAGTGGAATAAAGTTCATCAGATCTGATTGATTGGAAATGACACTATTAAAATGAAAATACCTGCCTACAAAAAAAGGATTTATTTTTTTGCTAAAAGAAAAGTTAAATATTTACTGAAAACCAACTCTAGATAAAGTGCTCTTGGAGTTGGATACCAAAATTCTTACCAAAATCAAGAGAGCTTTTCTTCGATTAGTTTATGGGAAGAGAGAATAAAGTTGTCTATTTGTGAACTGCAGAAAGAGTTAAAACAATTAGAACATTTACTAAATTTCAAAAAGCAATGTATTTGGGGATTTAGAACATCCTAATATTTAAAAAATTATTATTATAAAAACATGCATTCATTTTACCATCTCTATCATGAAGCATTCAACAAAATAATAGCAATTGAGAAGCATACTTAATCATATCAGAAATAAAGATGTCATTATTAAAAATATTCTTTTAACTCACATTTTTCCAGAAATTATTTTGTTTGCCTGTGAGACCAAGCTTCATCTGGAGAAATGGACATAGCTTCATTGAAAACACCTGAGCTATGGTAATTTACCTCAGCTGAGGTTCCACAGGTCAACAGAATAAAATCATTATTTCCACTTTTACTGTACCATAGCAGTGTTGCAGATGTGATTTTTTTTTTTTAAAGTCCTCTACCCATTCTACTTATCATTCTTTTCCTTCCTCCTTCTTAATATGTACCTTCAAGTTAGGGTATTTCTTTGTAATTTTGTCCAAAATTCTTCAGATGCTTAAAATTCCTTTGCAGGTGCCGTTAACAGATAATTATTCCCCAAGAGTTCTGGCTCTAATTGCATGGACTCATTTATCACATACAATTACATCTATCCCAAATTAAAAATATTTTGTGTTCCTGATAGATATGTGAATAACACCATTATATCAATTCCAAACTAAAATCTCTAGTTAAAAGCCATAATAATACAAAAGTAATTTCTACAGGATGCAGACCTGCACTGTTTTCTCTCCGGTGTTTATACTAAATGAGACTTATTCAGTTCCCTGCTTTTCTTAAAAACCAAACAAGAAAAAGAAAAAGGCTGTTTTGTTATTTTTTATAAGAGAATAAAACACTTGACACAATGATCAAATGCTATTTCCCTTACTCATTACTACACAGCAGCCAATGAATGTTTTAGTACATAGGTTAGCCTAAGTTTTTTGCTTCAAATGTTCTGTGTGGGTTTATCACTGATGGGGACGTGATTTAAAACCAGTTTTCCTCATCAGGTTCACTTTTCCATAGCATGGAGTGGCTATTTTATTCTGCCCTCACACAGAATGATTTATTCCACCCTACCCTGGAAACAAGGATGCAGGGCAAAGATGCTGCCTCCTCAGGCCCTCGCTGTAGTCTGTGATTAAAGAGAACATCTCCCTTTCGCTCTCTTTCTCTACCCTGATGCAGTAATAGGGTTTTCTTTATTTCCAAAATAAAGGGTTATTTCCAAAACTAAACGTTTTTATTTCCTGTGTTTACTTAAACTGAAAAAACTACATTTGGAATAGATTATTGTATCTTTCCCAGGAAAATACATCTAAGAAAGAACAAGTCCGTATTCGTCTGCAGGCATTCCTATTGCAATTTCAGTACGAAAGGCATTGTCCCATCATAAAACTCACAGTGTTTTACCTAAACAAGTATTCTAGAGTTTTCCTCAGGTAAGATTTTCCTTCTTCCTAAACAATTTCCACAGTACTGAGGAAACAAGAATTTCTCCTGTCATCTGAAACAGTTGTACATGTACATCTGTTCCTAGGGGTACAAAGATAAAAGAAAATGGAAACAGAGAGGTCTTGAAGTAAATACAGAAATGTAAAAAAGGGGAGAGGAGCTGCCTTATTACTAGGTAATATGCTACCCGTATATTTTATCCCTTCTTTTATACTGCCTCTGAAACATAGTTTTTGACAGGTGAGTTTAAAAAAGCTAGGGAAGATTTAAGAACAAACAGACCAAACATATCAAAAACTCTTCAAATATATCAAAAGAATCCCACAAGCAAGACTGTGGATCCTTTAGACCACCAGGGTGCAATCAAACAGGATCAAAAGTCTGCAGGGAAAGTGAATGATTTATTGGCATGGGTCTGTACCAGAGAGGACGGTTCTGTCCTCTAGTCTTTACAGGTAATGAGAGTAAAACCACTACAGAGATAAAAGGATCAAAAAGAGTTGATGGAACAACTTCAGAAATACAATTGAAATCAATCAAAAGGACCAGATTGTGTTCATCTGAGAGCTCAGTGGAAGCTAGAGGATGGAGTAGCCATCCTAGTAATATATACGTGCCTTAAACTCATCCCGAGAAAGAACTGAAATAAAAACTGGCCTAATACTCTGACCTTTGTCAAGAAAGATTCTAAGGACAAATCTAGGAATTAAAAAAAAAAAAAAAAAAAAGTGCTTCTTTGCAGGTCTAAACACTTGTCCTGGTTTTGGCTGGGATAGAGTTAATTTTCTTCCTAGTAGCTGGTACAGTGCTGTGGTTTGGATTTAGGATGGGAACAATGTTGATAACACACCCATGTTTTAGTTGTTGCTAAGCAGTGCTTACGCTAGTCAAGGACTTTTCAGCTTCCCATGCTCTACCGACTGAGAAGGCTGGAGGTGCACAAGAAGGTGGGAGGGGGCACAGCCAGGACAGCTGACCCCAACTGGCCAAAGGGACATTCCATACCATGTGACGTCATGCTCAGCACATAAACTGGGGAAAGCTGGCCAGGGGGGGCCACTGCTCGGGGACTGGCTGGGCATCGGTCGGCAGGTGGTGAGCAATTGCATCATGCATCACTTGCTTTGTATATTCTTTTATTATTATTGTTACTATTATTACCATTTTATTTTATTTCAATTATTAAACTGTTTTTATCTCAACCCATGAGTTTTCTCACTTTTACTCTTCTGATTCTCTCCCCCATCCCACCGGTGGGGGAAGAGTGAGCGAGCGGTTGTGTGGTGCTCAGTTGCTGGCTGAGGTTAAACCACAACAACACTTTAAAGGCTCTGTAATTTGTACTATTCATTGGGAGTCACATTGCAGATTGCTAAATTTTATAAATTAGCAAGTAGAACTGAAAGAAAAAACCATGAGCATGAAAAACAATGTTTCCCGCCCATTAAAATAAATTAAGTTTTAATTCTTTCCTGTCTGTTTCTTTCAGTCAGGAAAATATGAAGGAAAAGCGTATTAACATAGTGAAAAAGTATACTTCGTCACATAATTATTCTGATGAGTGGTTTGACAATATAAATTCACAGGAAGGCTATATTTTAAGTAAAAACAGAAACCAATCTTAATTATAGAGGTATATCATACTTACACATTGTTATGTAAAATTAGAGGCTGTTCTTTAAAACAGGACTAGACCTACAAAGCCTTACTATTAGAGATCCTTCTGAGAAATAATGTGGGAGCTTTCAAAATTTTATTGCAGGCACACAATGCCCAGCAAAATTTTCTCAAGGTAATAATGCAAACTTAGTAGAGTACTGAGATGACTAACTGCAAGAAAAAAAAAGCAAAGCAAGGTTTTGATAGCCTGTTATGTTGTGGTGCAAGCAAAATATGCACTAAGGAATTATTACAGTTAGAAAGGTAAGGAAGTGAATGGGTTTTGGTTGGGTTTTTGTTTTGTTTGTTTTTTTTTAAACTTATGTATGCAACACCTTCCAAGATCTGGCTGTCTAGATGTTCTGTTGAACAGACTTGTAAAACTCTCATTGACCAGGCCATTTTTTTCACATGAATATTGTAGATATTTCCTTACTAATGGTAAGGGGATAGAATGAAAATTATTTTATTTTTTAAAATCTTTTACAGTATTAAATATGTTAACTACAGACTAAAATTTACCTTGCGTTTTGAAATTTTCTGAGACAACTTGCAAAACTGATTAGTCTCAGACATAAAAATACATAATAACAGAGACACAAAAATATTGAAATGTAGTCTGCTTTATTCCACTGAGATACTTGAATATTAGAATATACTGGTATATATGCAAGTTTTCACCTTTCAAAGCAAATACTGCAGTCAGCTACAGAGGAACTCAGTAGGACATCACGGAAAGTTTTGTGCATGGACATCATAATTAAATGCTATTTATTCATTGAAGATTCATTTATGCACACCACTTACTTCAAGGTGGAGTTTCTTTACTTCTGGTAAGACAATATTATTTCAGTGATGGAATTTGAATTTTCATTAATTATAGCAAGGGCTGTCAGCTGACATTTTCACTCTTGGTGATATGGTGCTCTGTGAAAACTAAACACAACTCAGATTATTCAGAGAAGCTGAGTAGATACCCCGGCAGCTAGCCCATGCTGAGCTCCATGCTGTGGCAGCTGCCCTGCCAGCAGTACCAGCTGACTAGGGTTGTCTACCCGACCTGTTGTCAAACCTTTGGCTGTAGTTTAAACACCCTCTAAGACGATGCCTCAGGGCAAAACGAGGAGTTGAAAGCTCCACCAGAGAATGGATCTTCACAACTGTGGAATACAACCCGTGGAAGTTCAAACAGCATTTCATTGCGCGGCTGAAAGAAACGGGCACTAGGAAAAGAACAATTTTTGACAATGGGCAGCTCTGAACCATTTTTCATTGGTTTCTCCTCAAATTTCAGTGTAGGATGCTAACAATGTAAATGCAATACAAACATTTTAGGCGTGAAAAAGTAAAAAAAGTCATGTCTTTATTTATAGGTCAGCAATAGATAAACCTGAGTGTAAACCATTTAATGTCATTTTCAAAAGGGACCTGACAAATACTCTGTGAGCAGTAAAGTAGGATTTATTTAGCTAAAAATATATGACCTCCAAATTAAAAGACTGGACTTCCAAACACTGATATCTAATATGTTAAAAAACCCCATAGCAAAATCAAGTCCATCTTTATATATATGTATTGACTTTAAAAATAATACCATCCCCCTCACCCCCAAACAGAAAAAAACCACCCAAAACCCCCCTAATAAACCTAATAATTCTGCTTCGAGTTGGAAAAAAGAAATAAACTATGACTGCCAGAACTATTGCTGAAATTGAGACCTGGCAGATAGTAATTAAGCACAGGTGTCTGTGGCACTGTATTCTCTACCTCTGCTAATGATTACATGAGGAAAATTCAGCATGAAATCAGCTATAAAAAAAAAAACAGGATGATGACTCTTCATGTATTCTGGCGTGATGAGTTAAGAAAAGAGATCTGTGAAGGTCTTTTAGGGACTAAAAAAAATCTAAGGTAAGATTCACTTATGTCTTATGTTGCCCTGAATGAACAGTGACATAGGGAAAGATTTTAGGGCTTGTCACATATGCAAAAATATAGGCCACATGAAGGAAGGGCTCCTGCTGATATCACAGTAAAAAGCACTATTTGAAAGTGTAGTTTAATTTAGACTTTTTTCTTCAAAGTAACATCCTATTCTAGTGCTTTTGTCTCACTTTCTGCAGACAGTATTTATGGGAACAGACAAGAACTAAATAGCTGATGTATATATCTTAGTTTTACTAGACATTATAACTTACAGAGTAATATATAACAGTAGGTTCTACTTTAGGGTATGAGCTTAAGTCATTTACAGTTAAGTATAGTTTAGACATCGAGCAGCTAGTTCTCAACATCTCTGTTCAACAGCTTGGAAAGAAACAGTGTAAAAATAGTATTGTCCCTACAAGAAAGAGCTGGACAGCCTGTGTCTGATACACCTTGTTGTGGTTTAACCTCAGCCGGCAACTAAGCCCTACACAGCCGCTCGCTCACTCCCCCCGCAGCAGGATGGGGGAGAGAATCGGAAGGGTAAAAGTGAGAAAACTCGTGGGTTGAGATAAAGACAGTTTAATAGGTAAAGCAAAAGCCGCGCACGCAAGCAAAATAAAACAAGGAATTCATTCACTACTTCCCACCAGCAGGCAGGTGTTCAGCCATCTCCAGGAAAGCAGGGCTCCATCACACATAATGGTTACTTGGGAAGACAAACACCATCACTCTGAATGTCCCCCCCATTCCTTCTTCTTCCCCCAGCTTTATATGCTGAGCATGATGTCATATGGTATGGAATATCCCTTTGGCCAGTTGGGGTCAGCTGTCCTGGCTGTGCCCCCTCCCACCTTCTTGTGCACCTCCAGCCTTCTCAGTTGGTAGAGCATGGGAAGCTGAAAAGTCCTTGACTAGTGTAAGCACTGCTTAGCAACAACTAAAACATGGGTGTGTTACCAACATTGTTCCCATCCTAAATCCAAACCACAGCACTGTACCAGCCACTAGGAAGGAAATTAACTCTATCCCTGCCGAAACCAGGACACACCTCTATTGCAGTTAAATTCCAGAAGAGCATTGGCTGAACATGATTGTGTACCTGCCAGCATTTTAATAAATGGAAAATGGAAACAAGAATTCTGGCAGTATTAGAAACTGATGTCAGGATCACTTGGATCTTCCTAACATATCATGTCATAGATAAGGTAGGCAAAGGCATAATTTTGTGGGAGCTGCTACCACCGTAAGAAAATGGTGTTGAAGTCATCAGATGAGAAACAATGGCCATAAACAGCAGTCATGTCACAAGTCCTTATATGAGTTTGTCACCCTATATAGACTTATCGCAGAGCAATGAGTGAGAAGGTGGGGAATAAGGGACGCTGATTCAGTTTAACAAGGTCATGGAAGAACCAAACATTGAAACAGTGGATCCCAGGGACAGGGACAAACAGGACAAGTGCATGCTCATGGTGATATTATGGTGATAGTGCCAGTACATCCGGAGACCTCTGCAGGTCCAAGGAGAAATTCTTCAAGAACTAATGGACCATCAGTTATAAGCTGAGCTGTTGGACTGCTTATGAGTGCAATTAATTGTGTGGTATGTTAATGTTGGCTTAAGTATTATATAATGTATTGGCAGGGAAAATGTGCTATTAAAGACCATGACATTGGACTGAGTTCCTCTGATACATAACATCAGTTGCTTGAACCCTATATTTAGTCTAACGTCACTTGAAGATGCCCTGGTTTACCCAAGATCAGTGTGACTGATAAGACGCAGGGCTTACATGAGACTTGTGTCCTTCTGGAATGGCAGCTGGAGGCCAGATGTAATGCCCTAGGGTATCGCTGATGGAGTTGGATGTCCTTACATAGTCAACCTAATGAGGAGCAAAGCCTTAAAGAGGAACTTCTGTTTCAAAGGAAGTTTACAAGGACCCAGAGCACTGGATGTTTACTGAATATACATCTGATGGCATTCTCAGGCCCATGCAGTATCTTTTCTAAGAGAAACTGAAAAGCCTGTTAGCTGTTACAGGGTATTGCTGCATGAAGCTCATGAGCATCTATATATTTTATGAGAGAGATGCAGCAGTGTTCAGAATGAATTCTTTTTCTGTTACATACTTAAGGAAAACCACCCAGAATTATGGTTACGAGACAACTATATGTGGAAAGTTGTATGATCATACTTACTTTCTGAAAGGAAAACCACTGCCACTCCAGGTTTCTGGAGAAAAAAGAGTGGGTTTAGATGGGCTTAATAGAATAGCTGGCATTTTTCCTGTTAGTTTTTTATTAAGCTTTTGATTAAATGAAGATAGAACACTAAAATGCTAGGTCTAATTACTTGCAGTTTTGTGTAAGACCAACACATAGGGTTAACCAACAGTGTTGTGATATACAGTATTTACAACATATTAAAAAGTGACGCTCTGCTTGTGATCGGCTCTAAAATGAAGGGCAAACTGCCTGAAAAAAGAAAAAAAATCCCAAACCCCTATTTTTTTTCAATCCAAGAATTGAAGACAGAGTAATTGCCAAAATATGTGGAGAATTTGCATAAATAAGATTTTATCCATTTCACCAGCAACAGGGCTTAACGTTTCTTTTTTCCCCTAAGCATCCCTATGACTGACCCAAAACAAAACGTGTGTTCAGTGGCTAAGTTGTCCCTGGGACCTGATTATTTTGGAATCTTCTCTGCAGGTATAAAAAGCTAGCTGTAAATACAATAATTTATTCTGTATACAATTGTCTCCTTTTCCAGTCTTATCCACTGTCTAATGAAGGTCTCACAGCTCAAATATTGCCTATTTTCTTTTATCTACAGCAGTATATATTTTATTAGTTTCATTTTTTAGATAACAGTTTTATACCTTACGTGTAACTCCAGGTGGGTTCCGATAGAGTAAAAGTGACTAGCCCCATGTTTCCCTTTAGCTAGAGGACTGGCTGCAATTGTTAAGAAAGCTGTCAATCTCTTCCTAATACATTCAAGTCCTTTGGAGGAAAGCGCAGGCCAAAGGGGAAAACCCAGAAAGGAATACTTCTGAAGCTGATTATAAAGGAGGCTGAGTGCTAGTCAAAGGTACAGTTCCAACAGAGTCTGATTAACATTCTCCTATAAAATAAGGACCAGAGAGTAAGCCATTAATTTTATGGCTATTTTTTCCCACTGCTTGGTTCTTCATAAGTTGGACTTCCTTCCAGGCTAATTAACCACTAAACATTTTACAAGCAATCCAAGTGCGGAAGCAGTAAAAGATGAATTGCACTTATGAAGTAATTGACAAAGGGTATATCAGGCCTTTTAAGCAATGATATTGTGCATCTTAATACAGGAAGAAAGGATCCTTTGTACTGCAGTTTGATAGGTCATTAGTTAATTCTCAGAACTCTGCACAAGATAATAATGACTCAAGGCTAAAATGAACCTGCCTGGATTGGGGTGGGGAACCCTACCTCAGAACATCTCCAGAGAAAACAATGTTTGTGCCTTGGCATTATCAGAATACCCCCTGTGTTATCTCAGATTAATTCCCTGGCTATTTTCTTTTCTTTTGACAGCAAAGTCAGAGCTGACAAATCAAGGCAGTTCTCAAGGAAATTCAATTACTGAAATGTCTGACAGCTTGCTTTGCTGCTTCTAACTAAAGTTTTGAAAGTTACATGCTGCATGTATAATATGGTTTTCACTACAAAGGAATAGATTTGCATTTTCTAGGGGGAAAATCATTTTAAAACTGTAGGAGTCTAATGATAAAAGATAAAAAATGAAATGCTGAAGTTCCTATTTTGCAAAGAAATGAAGTAAGTTGAGTGGCTGCCACATGAAACTAGGAAAACACTGTGTTTTCTTAAAAGCAGAATTTACTTGCCTTTCCATGTAAATGAGGGAATGCCAGTCAATCTGAACAGTACCTGCATATATCATTTTTTAATTAGTCCATATGTAAGATGCAAATGTTTATAAACTTTTCAGTAACCAGGAAAATTTTATTTGTTCCTATCTCAGCATCAGTAACGTGAGCTCTGTGTCCTGTGAAGTGGTATCTCTGTGTTTGTCATTTAATTATTTTTAGAGATGGGAAAATGGTGAAAAATGTCACTGCACTTGCTAAAAGCAAGTCAGACCACATTTGCCCTCTGTTAAACTCACCCTTTTCCTTTTTCTCCAGAAATTTGCAAACAGAAAAAAGACACATCTATAAGCAATAAATGCTTTCTCGCAGAGTTAGGCTGTTAGCCACCTCTAGCTATCATACAGAAAGTGCATAGGCAGAACCAGACTCTGAAATAAGAGCTTGGGCTGTCTTGAGGTCATCAGGTCAAAAGTTGTGATCCAACAACTTCAGGAACCACTTATATTCATGGGGCGTGTTCCTAACTGTTATGAAAGACTTCTTAGCATTTACAATTTCATATCTGAAGAAGTGCCCCAGTTTGGCACCAATTCCTTGAAAATCATTATACTGTTGCTACCTCTTAAGTGCTAACCTGCTGGTTAGAGTACGCTCCTGGGAAGCAGTAATTTCAGTCTCCTCGCTCTCCAAGCTGTAGGTTAAACTACTCGTGAGGAAGAAGAGAGGTGCACTGTGAGGTGGAACCATCCATTGTGCCAAAAGGAAATGTATTTTAAAAAAGGAAAGAGACAGTTATGAGTTCTACCTTATTTTTTTCCCCCAAGGCTATTTATTCAATTCACATGCAACTGTCATTGGATTAAAAACAAAACAGGTTCCCTCTCACGCAACTCAGAAACATAAGGAGTTGCTGTAGTAGCAGCTTTAGTAGTAGCTCTTGCCCGTTCTCCTGCTGCATTGAATCCTACATTACTGTCGCATAGCGGCTCAGGTTCAACCAGAGGAGAAAAAAATCTTCCCCTAATAGTATGGCTTACATAATGCTTAGTGCATTGGCACATAGCTCCTCTTGACTGGAATTAGTAGTTACAATTTACCACTGAAAAAATATATCAGGCTTGGTGTTTTTGACTGTGCCAGTTTAAAAATGTAGCCTTTGCTTCACTACTGTATCACTCCTGCTTTGTACCAGAGAAATTCTATTACAGAAAATGGGCTTATGCCAGCATAAAATTAGAATAACACAATGATGAATCAGCCCCAGCTTTCAGCAAAAATAGGTCTATGTAAAGAAACAAGCTGTAAACCTTCCCAGCATGCAAAAACCCTCCAAAAATCTTTCTTTAGATTGTCTGGATCACCAATCCAGTTTAAATGTAGATTCATGGTTACTGAATCATTATGGAGTGGAGACACTTACCGCATGATAACCCTTTCACTAAAGCTGAATTACAGTAACTACTGTAACAAAGCTACTCTCACATCCTTTTTCAGCCAGAGTGTTAACGTCACAGGTAACTTTAAAAATGCATTGTACCAAGTGAACAAACGTAATAGAGCTCAGGAGGAACATCTGCCAAAGGATCTCAGAAAAATTTGGCTTCCAAATCCATTTTCAAAGATGACACAAAAAATTCACAAATAATTCTTATGTGCTGATGCATTCTCCAATAATGAAAATAAAGTGTTTTGGAAAATTTTACCCTAGGACAAAAAAATTACTGTCCTAGAGGCTGAAATTCAGAACATAGGCACAATAACAGAGCAGGAGTTCCTAATTTGTAGCATGAATAGATTAGCTTCAGGGAACAGCTTACAATGCATGTGTATTATCTCGCTCCACCACCAAGTGATGCATGTGAATATGGGGTTTAATAGATGGACATATCTTCCTCAAGATTTGGACTTGAAGAATTTAATTCCATTTCATTTCGCTCCTTTCATTCAGTCAATTAAGCAATCAGCAGTCCTTTGGGCTAAATTTGAGCTTGTCACCTTTGCTATTTCTGCACTACAGCTTAAGCATTTATAAACAAGCTGAATTCCACCAGTTAAAAACAAAAGCATATCTGTGGTTTCCCAAAGATTAACCCAGTATTTCTGTTTGCAAACCTGCAATTGTGATAGTTTAGAATTAGCTTGAATATACTATAAAAGCATAATTCACATCTGCAACTACAGTGTGGCCAACCCCTTAGAGATGAAAAGCAATATACTCCAGTATCACCTCTGGGAGTTGTCTAGTCTCCCCTTTTTGATATTGAAAAATTATTGCTGGAAGCACATTATGTTATAGGACTTGGACACAAGAACCAGCAATATCATTGTGGTACCAACTTTTAAAACAGTGTTTCCTTCAGAAAGTCTAGATGTGACACCTAAGATCTCAAAGGATTTAGCTGTTTTATACAAATTCAATACACTATTTTAAGGTTTTGTGCTAATGATTTTGACGTATTGTTACACACGCTCAGTGTGTTTGACTATAGCAGGGATTAAATAAATTGTATTTTAAGGATTTAAGGTTGAGAGGAAAGGATTTGGTTATGTAAATTGAGGTCTAGGAGGTCCTTGGTTCATTACACATGTCTTTGGGGTCTTGTATCACCTTCAGTCTTTGGGACGACTGCTATGTATATTTTCAGATAGATAGGATTACATAAAACAAAACTCAAGAGAGTTATTAAACAGTTATTAAATTAGCTTTGCAATTAAATCTAAAAAATAAATGTTTTTTTAGAGTCTAGACCAACAGTTTACATAAACGGAAAAAGAAAAGAAAGGATTTACTATGGATTCAGTTAACCCTTGGCAGAAATAATTGAATTTTCCTAATGTGAACTCCTCTTGTGGTAATGGATGTACTCAGAAGCCCCAGAGCAAAAGTATTGAGAACTAGATTAACATATAAAAGAACATATATCAGTATAAAAACTTATTTGGTCTTAAATATGCTTGGCTCAAAAGAATGCCAACCTGGCCTCCTGACAGGGTCCTTCTCAAGTGTTATTTTCATCACTTTAGTGGGAAGTGGGAATTGGATGTAGTTTTTTACAAGATTAAGTTTCAAAGGTATAAAGTACATTAATATTTCAATTATGTTTGTCTAGAAAAAAATGTTTATAAATTACCTTTAATAATACTAAGAAAAAAATGACAGTGAGAAATTAATGAATGATCTCCTTTGGGTATCAACTAATAGTACTGCATCATTGAGCTTGTTGCAGAAAAATCTCAGTGTTATAAAGTGTTGAAACTAGATTTTGTGAAATCTGACTGAAAAAAAGGCAGACCAAAGAGGAAGGATGAAAAAAATCTCATGCCTGAGAGATAACAACCAAAATTCTTAAAAATGCCTGTTAACTTTGTGCATCACAATCTTAGATAACATAAAAATCTGAATTTTCTAATAGGTGTTTAATTTTGTCTTCAGACTCCTGGAAAAGCCTTTAGTTTTATTCATTCTCAAATTTTAAGAAACCTACAAATTAAGTGTCTTAATTAAGTATTAATCAAGCAACAGAAAAGAAACCGATACTTTACACAATGTCACATCAACAGAAAGTAATTTTTATACTATTTAATTCCACATTAACAGAAACATAGAACAGTTCAGGCAGAAGATAGTGTAAGCTTGTCATGGTACTTTGAGCAGCCATGTTTTCTAGGTACCTTCTTCCGTCCTTGCATGTATGGCAGAATATCTGACTAACCAAGCAGAGATTACCCGTAAAGAATTACCCAGAGAAACTGTCTAATTTCTGAATTTATCCTTAGATGGCTGTATTTGGCTAAACAGAAATGATAGATAGCAGTATAACTTTGGTTGGATTTTTCTTCAGTAGTATTTCAATAATATCCATATACCCAATATGTAAATGTTAATTATATCTCATCTACTGTGTTTATCAGCATTTGAAGGTTTTTCTGGTATGAGTACACTAGTATGATGCTTGACTGAAAGAATCAAGAGAAAAGACAGACTGTGCAGTGAGTCAAAGAAAGAGTAAGATAGGAGGTATGATTGTAACAGAAATAAAATAGCTGCAATAGTATAATACCACAGTCTGAGTTATTATGCAAGTATTGATGTTAAGGAGCTAACTACAGTCTGGACTTTGGTTTGCTTGTTCCTCAGTCCTATCCATAAATATAAACCTGTTTAGCTGAGAGTTACGTGGGACATTACGCCTAAATTGGTTCACCACAGTATCGGGTAAGGCCCAGGTTGGTGGCAGATGATTTCTGTGGGATACAGCCGTAACTACTGGACTGCGCACAGCCCACCAGTGCCTTGTCACTGTTCATGCCCAGCACAATGCCTATGTCCTCCCACTGTCCTCTGTCGAAAAGTCATAGAACAGAAAAATGTAGTTACAGACTGAAAACCAGAGAATAAATTTCCATAAACCCACAGAAACAGTGGTGAAATGATTTAAAAATTATTTAAGAAGGAAGTAAAACCAAAAACAACTCTGGTCTTAAATGTGCATGAAATCACCATCCTGGACACATGAGCGTGGCTTTGCAGTGCAGTCACTATACGAGAAGCTTGAAAATCTGGGCTACTTCTTGTGCGAATACATATCCTGAAGAAAATCATCTCCTTCCGATCTGTGGTGCTTCAATGCAACACTCATTTGCTTTCTCAATGCATGAGCTCAGGCAAAGGCTTCAGACCTGCCACACCAGGTTTGCAGGGATTCCAGCACACTTGAGTCCACATAAAAGCAATCAGTCACTTCTCTCACTCTTCATCCTGATCAGCATGAAAGTGGGGTGCAGTAATGTTGCATGTGTCCCCAAATACGGCCATATTGATGCTTTCTACCTAAATGAAAGTGTATTACCAGGTGTAAGCAATGGTAATTGGTATATTTGGTATATTTCATTGGATGAATGTCACTATTCATAATGAATTTAGACCCTGAAATTGCATTATCAAGCCAAAGTATATAGGAAAAGTATGTTAATCTTTTCTCTCAGTAGAATGGGAAATATGAAGTCATAAATGATCCTCATGCTTAATAAATAGTTATAGTTATTACACATGATAGGAGGCCAGATTGCACTATTCTTCCTCATAATGCACGGTATCTTCATTTTCAAGTGGATCTACTGAAATTAATATTGCTATATGGAGAACAAGTTATGGCTTAAAATGAAGAAGCCTAAAAAATATTTTGTTTTGTTTTTTGAACAATAATCATAGTACCTCCTATAATAATCCGGTAACACTCTACCCCTCCATCAACAAGGGTCTGCCTAGATAAATATATCAAAATAGGGAAATGCAAGGTTATACAAGCTCTGGATTATGTTCAGTGTGCTTGCACTTGCTTTCATAGACAACTGAGTGCACAAAGATTACCCAGATATGTATATTTGCAAGTATTCAAAGCTGTTGGCAAAATTTAAGCTTAATGGTAGTGATGAGGTATTTCTTTTACTTTTTTTAATATTAAAAACTTAAGCCTTTCATTTCTTTTGCTATTAAACACTATAACTTTTTAAAAGCCCTCTCTCCATTTTTCTCTTTTTGCCACTTTATATGCACTCTTCTTCATGTCTTACTGTGTTTAACATTCCTTCAAACATTGTCTTTCATCCCCAGAATCGTTTGAGTCTGAAAGGACCTTTGCTGGGTCATCTATTCATTTCATCCCTCCTGTGTCATGTTACTTCTTTTAATTTGTTTGGTCCAAAACCATCTCTAATAGATGAGTAGCTATTTCACCTTGAATACCGCTGGAGACAGTGACTCCCTAACATCCTTTGGCAGTTTGTTTCATTGTCTATCTGTTTTTATAGTTTCAAAGTTTTTCATAATATTTAACCTACATTTCCCTTGCAACAGCTCAAGCATATCACTCTGTCTTGGGTGACTAATGAGAATAATATCCCTTGTCCCTTTACATATCTGTAGAGAGCTATCATGCTTTCCCTAAGTCTTCTTTTCTTTAGATTGAACATCCCACTTATCTTATTAACCTTTTTCTCCCCTCACAGATCTTACTTTGCAAACCTTCTATCATTTTCTTGATCTTTCTTTTCTTCATTTCATGTCCCATTGCTCAAATGATAAAAGAAGAAGACAAAAGCCAAGGAAAACTGTAGGCAAGCTTTTGAAAACAAAGCACAAAATAAGAATTTGTTTTAATTCACACTCAAAAATACAAGTACAAAGAATAAAATATCCAACTGAAAATCACCACTGGGGGGCTGATGTGTGCACACATGCAGGCTGTGTGCGTAATTGTATGACTGTTCAAATCCTTTGGAAAATAGTGTGGCTGCATGCCAAGATCTAAAGCAAAAAGACTGAGATTTCAAAACAGAAATACAGACTCAAACAATCCCTTGCCTATTGAAATAATTTGTCCTTGCCTCAGCTGCAGGTCTCGTTTGATTTTTTTTTAAGCGATAGTTTTGATGCTTTTGCTTCACAGTGCTACAAAACAAAGTAAAGATAACTTTCTAAAAGTACTGAAGAACTAATTTAGTCATGTCTGACTTAGGATATTAGGACAATACAGCTCCGCTAGTGGTCAATCTTTAAGAACACAAGAGCTGTGGTACCGGGTCAGAACGAAAGCCCACAGCAGTGTCCCTGGCACTGGCCAGCAGCAGGTGAATATAAGAGGCAGAACATGTTGTAC
This sequence comes from Aptenodytes patagonicus, assembly GCF_965638725.1. NCBI lineage: Eukaryota > Metazoa > Chordata > Aves > Sphenisciformes > Spheniscidae > Aptenodytes > Aptenodytes patagonicus. Next base: position 40,289,622 of record NC_134952.1, read on the forward strand.
TGACAGGGTCTGAGCGCCAAATGTTTTAACTCAGAAGAATTTAATTTAAAATGGGTTTATTGTTCAGTTTGACCTCTGTAATTGGTTTGTTCCCTGTTTCATTGAGCTCATTCCTCTCGCTCCCTTGTGCAAAACTGACTTCCACAGGAACTCTGCTGGCACCGTATGAATCAGTTTCAATTAAAAACATTACCACTGATGATGTTTACCTTGCCAAGAGAGACGATAAGTACCGATTTGAATTGGCATGTTTCACTCCCGAAACAAAGGCGAGTTTTCTGACACAAACTGGGAGAGAAAGCAGACACATTGCAGTTCTTTACTCTGTTTAGGATTACTTGGGAGGATTCATTTTCCTCTTTTCCCCTCCCCCAGGCTCCTTCAGTCCCCAGATGAATCTCGTGTCAACGACAGAAGAAACTGGAGTGTTATCACTACAGGGGACTCATCTAAAAAGTAATTAAACTGCTCAACCAGAACTATTATTACCATTTTCCTTCACAACTTCATCCAGAAAACACAAAGAGTGAACTGAAAGATAAAACATCAGAAACATCTCACAATGCTGCTACATTCTTATGCTAGATGTTATTCCACTTATATCTAAAGCATGTGTGAGGAAATACCACTATTCGAGGATCGCCACTCTTACTACAGGAGTTGTTAAAAACCGCTGGGTCATTGCAACGATGTGGTAGTTTTCTCATCAAGTGCACCGCACTGGTGGCACAGTCCTATGGTGGATTCTTCAAGTGAGACCAGAGACTTTTCTCCGTGCTCTGGTGGTTTAGGGCTAGACTGAACTCTGCGCCCAGTGGAGACAGTGTTTCAGTTCACATGAATAACTGCTCAGTGTGGCTTGCTAGGGGCTCATTATCTTTTCCAGAACTCTTACTGACAGGTGCGTTCTAATAGAAATTTCAAATAATCTCCTTTTTGGAATAAAAAGTATGAACAACACAAAAAAGTCATTTAATAGAATTCACTGATTTAGCTTTAGGAGAAAAACCTGATCTGAGTTATTAATAGATAGATTCCACTTTCAAAGTGCAATTCAACCTTTACAGTGGTAACTGTGCTTTATGCTGTAATATATCCCCCTTCTTACCACCTCTGAGCTAACTGCTAACATGGGCATTGGGATGGAATATGACTGATGAGATGAAGTGTTCTGAGTGTTTATATTTCAAAATGTAAACAAATTCAAACTTGTTACTCTGGGTTAGGGAATATTAGAGCTGTCATTTCTGTTATATTAAAGCCAGAAGAAAGGGGCATCTCTTGTTTTCTGTCTCCAATTCTAGCTCCCAAGAAACGTCTCTCTCAGATACTCCCTGTTGCTTCCTGATGGAAGCCGCAGAGAGATTTAATTTGCCATCGGCATTTTCGCATGTGTCAGTCAGGTGGCCAGAGAGTTGTGCTGACAGGGGCATGGGACAGTAGAGATGATTTACTCCCTTCCTACCTCAGTCTGCAACTTAGCGCTGTGCTATTCCTGTACTCACCTCCACTCTTCCCTCCTCGTTCCCCTCTGATGGGCAGAGCTAAATGTTGGGTAGCTCTGCTCTGACAGAAGATAGGGATCTCACTCCTTTTACATTCATTTTATTAGTGCCTAATGGAAATGTACTAAGCTTAGAGAAGTCCTTTATTACACTTTGTGACTACAGACTTTTGCAAAAAGTAAATGAATAAAGGAAACGCTCACATGCATTTTGAACAAGTTGGTGTGGAAGTGGCCTTTGACTCAGAAGCATAGGATCTTTTTTACACATTTGCTGACTTTTCTATAAAACAGGTTGGAATAGCAAAGCAATTGGGAAGGGGAGTGGAGGGCTTTGAAGAGAAAGATTGTGGTGTGGGTGACCCAGAGTACATGAAGCAACTAAGCTGTCAGATGCATTGCCTAAGTTTTATAAGACAATGGATCATTAAATATTTCTAGGGAGTGACAGTGATTCAGTTTTGATGATGGGGAGCAGGCCTTGCTCTCCCACAAACTAAGAAACAGGTCACTTGACTGTGATTTCTGCCTTCTCAAATAGTTGAGGCTGAAGCCACGAGTACAGCCTGCCATGCTGTGGCAGTCTTCAGCTGAAAGGTAGTTCCTGGGGTTCATTTTCATTGATCCCAGATTAAAGAAGTATCCAACTCAGCTACCAAAGCTTAAATCTTTACCAGCTCCTCAATAATTCCCTTAGACCTGCACCTTTGCTGTCTCTGACTAAACAGAAACTTGGCACATCATGGTCTCTGACCTCCGAGGCTGTATAAAGGTTGTAACAGATTGTCTCTTTCTCTATGTATACAGTCCCCATCAAAGCACTTCACAGATATGAGTGTCCATAGTAATTATAGAAGTGTCATCTCCAAATGATGTGCTGCCTCATTCATTTCACAATAAGTCTGGTCTTTTTTGCCTTCAAACTTTGTCTTAAATTAGACTGTTTCGTAAGTGTGGGAGAAATTACTAGTGACAAATGTGACATGTAATGCAATTGTTTAATCTGTTTTCCAAAAGTGTGCTCAAATCGCTCAGATATTATTCATACATACTTGTAAATGGTTTGAATGATTTTTCTTTTGAGGTTATTTGTTTGTTTACTATTACTTACACATATTTATAATGAGTTTCCTTCTATCCATCAGCTGACAGGAACCTCAAAATAGGTGCTTTCTCTGACTTTGAGATCTTTTTGTAATGCCAGAGTGGTGAAAAGAGGCCTTAAGGTAAATGACAATAAAGTGCTACCTCTATTTGCCACTCATCATTCACTATTTCTTATTTGTATTGTGTGACTTGTCGAATGTATTGTTTCTTCTCAATGAATGAGGAATTAGAAAGTTTGATGCAGGAGAATAACAAAGGTGTCGAGTAAATAAAGCACTTCTGTTTTGTCACTCACCCTAAAATGGAGGTGGAAATTGGGATGTTCAAGGTAAGTGCTAAACCTGAAAGGAGCAGCAGGGTAGCCCATACAACAAAGCAGAGATTGAGACATACTTTACATCAATTCCTGAAAGACAAGTGATGAGGAAAACTGTGCCCAACACTTGGGATAAATGAGAGACAGAACTGAAGTAATCAGGAATGAATGAGTCCCATAATTACAATGGTTAACAATCTGTTCTATTCTCTTTCTCCCTTGGTCATACATTTTAAGTGAAAAGCTGGAAATCTGGAACCAGAGGAAACAGGGAAAGAGCTTTAGCCTGTATTACTGAAGCAATGTGAAGAAAGGAAGATTCATTCTCATTCTTTGCCCTTATTGGAATGAAAATGGACCCTTATTATTGCACTGATGACAAGTATACTGAAGAAAGAATATTTAAATAGCTCTACCGCCTTTATTATAGTGAATATAAGATTTTTTTCTCTACTGTTGGAAAAAAAATATTAAGTAGAACTGGAAACTCAAAACAGTAAACTAAAAGCTTAAACCTCACATTGCCTCTTTCTGCTAACACATCTTACAAGTTATAGTACATTTGTTATTTGTAAAACAAAAAGGCATCAAAAAGATTTCCAACAAAAATAGATTAACAATGATTCCAAACATTAAAAATTCCTCTTTATTATTTTCTTTTCCAAGAAAGCCATTTCAGGATTAAATTGTACCCAAAGGGCTTGCAATTTTATCAATAGCAGAGGAAGCTATACTGAAGAGATACAATTTTCATCCGTTCTGTACTTGTATATAATAGCTTTATTTGTAGAACCTTTATGGGGTAATGACACACTCTACTTCACAACAGTTGTACTTTCATGGTAGACACTGATATAAGACCTTCAAAAATTATATCACTACAGAGTATTTGGAAGGTACCAATGACTATCTCTATTCTCCACTTTAGAGGACTCATTATTATTACCTTCTTGTCTTATTCTTTTTTTGTTGTTATCTTTTGAAGGTGGTCAAAGTACTTTTGGAACCCGTGATGCATAGCAGCATTTCTGATAAGCCCAGTTTCCTTAAGAACATCCATACAGAGGGTTCAAGTGACAAACAAGAAATTGCCTATCTCAGCAAAAGACTATCTAATAAAGTGGTTTTGGTTCAGTGGTTCTGAATAGGAAGAAGTTGAACTATCCAGACTGTCTAAACTAGAACGAAACCTCCACAATCATACAATCATACAATGCTATCTTGTGCTAAAAGCAATGTAAGTTCAATACTGGGTTAGAGCAAGTATCTACTGGTAGCTTTTTTCAAGATATCTAAGAAGGTGGCTTTAACTCTTTGATCATATATTTGCAGTATGTTTTCCACTTAACTAATGCTGCAATGTCATCAGTTCACTTTCTACTCTCCAGCCCTGGGAAAAAAAAGAGGAAGCTACTAAGAGAAGTCTTCACTTCAGACCCTGTTCTGCAGTGCGGTAAGAAAACATAGTGATGTCCAAAAGTGTTTGTAGTTATCAAAATAAAATTGGGCTTTCTTTTCTGTTACAGCATGAGGTTTCCAGTTTCTTTACTAATGCAATCTTCCCCTCATTTCACATCCTGAGTTCATGACTCACTTCCAGTTGGGAGCTTCACCTCTGCAGCTGAGCTTGAATTGGTCTCATCTTCTCATACCTGCTAGCTGAGGTAGCAACACTTTAATTTGGAGCCACCGTCTTAGAAGTAAGAGTATTCTGAGGTTGATCTCAAACATAGTTCTGCAGCTCTCCCTCATAAATTCCAGTACTGAAGGGTCTGCAGAAATGCATTCAAACAGTGCTTTTCACTGGTCTTTTAACATATGAACACTCAGCTACTTTAACATTTGTAACTCAAACGAGGCAGCTCCCCATTCACACACTTCAAAAAGAATGAGCTGAGGCCTGTGTATGAACCCCTACCAAGTGCCTGCCCTTCGGCACTTCCACTGCAATGAGATAGAGCCTTAGAGCCTGTGTTTGTTACTACAAATTTTTGGAGAAACCTATAACAGCTGTTCAATTCAATTTCAGTATGCTGGTGAAAATATCTAAGAAATTTGGGAGCCCAAGCACCAGTAAAAGTGTGATAAAGTTACAAAGACATTTAGACATTCCTGTTTTGATTTTGAATGAGACCTTAAATACCAAAGAATGTAGGATTTGGAATCTGACTTGACAAAGCCTTTCAGCACATGCATAACTTTTAGTATGTAAGTACTTCTTACATACTTCATTAGAAAAAAGTCAACTGGATGCCCTATGCAGAGGTGCATCAAAGTTAAAGACATACATTTTTCATCTCAGAGACTGGAGTGTGCTGAGGCTTCTGTGCAGGCAATATGTCTAAATTGTGAAGAAGAAGTGGAGGGGAATGGTACACACCCTGGCCACCACCCAGCAACAGCTGGGATGTACCAGGACATACCCTTGGTCCTGAGAGCAAGCATGTGTTTCTGAACCTACCAGTTAAACAGAAAAGAAGCACCTTACTGAAAATGGGCCAGCCGATTCAGGAAAGATCATTTGGTGTCAAACAATCCCAATATTGAAAAAAAACCATAGTGACGGGGTAAAAATCCCCACACAAAAAAACCCCAACCCAGAATAAACACTTTTGTGATAGAGCTACAGTAAAATAACACTTGAGACTATTCTTTTTTTTAAAGTCACTTTAATGAAACTGGATCATGAGGACAAGGTATTGAAATCAATCCTTACGTAAACAGTTACTCTCTATTGTTTATACAGACCACTAGGAATGTCAGAAGTCAGACTGAAAAATGAGTAAACCTCATTTCAGAAGCAAATGCAAACTGACATATAGACATCTGGCACGAGGTCAAGAGAACTACCGTTTGTTGTCTTCAGACTAAAGGAAATCCCTGCTTTCCACTGAATAACAGGTCAGGCTTCTGCTCAATGTCCCTGTGCTGAAATGAACTTATCATGTAGGTGAAGAAGTGTCAATAAAATAATAAAGAACATATACCCATCAAATGAAACAAAAGCCCTTAGGCAACAGTCATTCGAGATGTCTGTCTGTAAAAAAATAATTGTACTTGGGACTGAAATGCCACCTCTGAAGAATTAAGATTTCTTCTTTTGAAACTTTCACAGGTAGTAAGATCAATGCCCACATAGGCTCAGGTTTGCTGACAAACACTTTTTAGAGTTAAGTTTATTTTCTATTGCTATAAAGGCCTACTTTTTGACATAATACTGAACATAAGATCTAGCAGTGGATACATGTATACACATACATGTGCATAAAAGGATCTAGTTTCAGTCACATCCACAGCTCAAATGGGGAAGAAACTTGGTACTCTTTGTTAAGACAGTTATTCAGAAGGGAATAATTGGTGCTCATTAAAAGCATTGGCCTGTGCTGGAAAAATTGTAAACACAGGCAGGAGCGCTGCGAGTTTTCCACGTTTGCCCCAAAGTGCCTTTGAGCTGACCTAGAAAGTATTTCAGTCTCCTTCCTTGGCCTGTCTTCTGAGATTGCCAGTTGGGGCACCAATTAGTGCCTACTTGGCAGTGCTTTCATGTGACTTGTACACCTCTCTAGCAGGCTGGGAGCTGAGGTGGAAGAAATGTGTTTAATAGGGAAGGAGAGATAAGCTGAATGGAATGAGAGTGCCTGCTTTTAAATGTGAGCAGCTCAGCTAGTGTTGACCTACATGGATATCTACAACAATCACCTGTCATGGCTGTTACTACCTTACAGCTAATTACCAAAGCTTAGATTTCTATTTTTTTCAGGTTCTAGATTGCAAACGTTAATTTTCAGTTACCATACGTTGACTGCTTCCAGCACCGTAAATATGCTTCTATGCCAAACAGTGAAAAACATAGTTGAAAAACAGTGTGAGGAACACCCTTCCTTTTTATCTCACTCCATTTACTTCTCACCTCTAAACCTAATCTTTTTCCTGAAAGAGGACAGGAAGATGATTTTTTGCTGAAATTGAATTCACTGGCTTCTTCATTGCACAATTTAATTACTATTCACATGATTTAATAGAGACAGGACTCATAAAACTGATTTATTATATTATTATTCTGTTGTGATTACAGAAGGTGCGGGTATATTCCTGAAGTCTGAAAATTTAAGATAAGTTTGGATATCAACTCCTTTACTGAGCGTGACAAATGCAAAGAGTTTTTGTTTTGGCAGTGAAACACTGTTCCATGATAATATTTCCCACCTTAGTGTCTTACACAGCCTGTGATATTTTGCCATAATAATTGTATTACCAGTCTGTTATTTACAGCACAGTATTCATGGAGTTAAAGCCACTGCAAGAGCTGTACATTTCACTCTTAACTCTTGAGGAAAACATGATGCGTACGAATTAATAAAAATATAGGGGTACTATGCCAACAAGTTGGTGGTCTCAGTCAAGTTGCTGGTGCACAAGTTTCCACATTAAATAACACCACCAGAAAAAACAACTCTGTTGCAAACCCTAGCTGAGATGCCAAAGATTTAATGAATGTAGGGGAGGTTACCCTGAGACTAGGATAAGACACAATTTTCAAGGAATTAGAGGGGGGAAGTTTCCATTAGTGTTGTTATCCTGTAAATAAAGACAGGGCTGAAGTCTGAAGGGCTGTCAGTTTGACACCTTTCCTACACTTCCCCTGAGTTCTGAATTGAGCTTATTCATTTTTCAGTCATACATGTGGCTAAGATTTCCTTGCAGAATATTTTACCCAGAAAGTATTTTGTAAACATCAAAGAAACAAGAGAAGCAAAGCTGCCTTGTCGTGGTATAAATCAAGTGTAGTAGTGAACAAAATGTGAAATTAAAAGTTACAAATATGCAGGGAGCAAGAGTTTTCAAGAAACAAATGTCATCAAGAAATGAATCATTTCTAGGGCTGTTATTGTTAGAAGAAGCCTAAAAAGGAGAGTAGGAGGTATAAAAAGGTGTAAAAGTTAGGTATAAAAGTTATCAGGTAAAAAAAGAAACGCATATAAAAGTTAGCAGAAGATTTAGAATAGTATATCCAGGATAATCCAGTAGAATGTTTAAAAGCTATCTAGTTTCCCAGTCAAACAATCTTTTACAATTATTGGAATTATTTATATAGTTAGGGAGGCATGCAGGCATTGACTGTCTATAGACAAGATCACCTGAAATAGTAACCGACAAGAAAAAAAAAAATCTTGCTTGAAAAAGGCAGACAGCTATTTGGGAACTTTCCCATTGTATTTCCAAGGTACTGTCCTCTTCTTATTAGAGATACAGTGATGCTTGAAGTCTTCCTTGCAACTGCACAGCATGAAAGATTCAACATCTCTTAGGACTGCAAAACTGTAAAACTTCCGAATCGTTTCTACCACCGAGTTACAAGATGGGTTCACAACTAATCACTTCTGATTACAGAAAGCACAAAGAGTAAGATCAGACGTAGGTCTACCAGTTCTTGCTTGTGCAATGGGCCGCTCAGGTAGGCCAGATTAGCCTGGCTAGTCTGAAGCCATTTCAGTTCAAAGCTGTGATGGATGGGGACATATTATGGATCAGTTTATGGTCCATCTATGCTTATTAATGACAAAGGTATAGTAACTAAATTGCTCATGCTGTGAAAATGATCTTGGTAATGGTAATTGCTCCAAGGTAAATGGAAGGACTAAGATTATAATTCTGAGAATAACTAATTTTCAGTTTCCTGGTCACACATGCACACTATTTCAGTAAAGCAAAAATGAAAATTGTTCAGAAAAATGAAAATATTTTTGTTTTCCTGGCAAGAAAAATGGACATAGAACAAAATCATTTTGTGTCATCCCCAATATTTCACCTCCTTTTTCTTCATTAATATTATACAGAATTGCCCTCAGAACATTTTATTTTTGAAATGCTAAAATTCAAATATTATTGATTTTTTTTTTTTTAACGTTGTCAAAACTATTACCTAAATCACCACTAACTTCTGTTCAGGAAAAGGAGGACCTCAAATCTTGGAGGACAAAGGTCCCATGCTTAATGGCTCCTATAGTTACATCCCTCCACCCAGGGAGACTTTAGAGGGTCTCTCTGAAGTGTTTTATTAAGTTTGATCATATGGCAATGTCTATAACTACCACAGAACATCCTACAATGCCTGGGCTTTTGAATGCCCCCCTGTGCAGTTAAAGACAGTTGCAACTTACAATTTAAACGTATTCTGTAAAGCTGTTGTTCTTTCACCCGCAGATCCTCATCAAGAGCTCCTTGCATCTGTGCACCACACACAGAAGGATGCAGAAACACACCAAAAAATCCTGAGCTGAGATACATCTGCTTTCTGAGCTGTTAAAGATAAAAAGATAGCTTGGATGAGATAGGAGAATACAGAGAGAGACCTACTGTATGACAGTGAATTACTTCACCTCTAAGGTGGTGCTTTCCCTAAAAGCAACAAGCTTGTTTTGTAAAAGAAGATACCTTATGACTGATAAACAGAGATATTATTCATTCTTCACTATTCCTTTTAGACTCTCAGAAACCTTCATTATAATCAGGATAGTTATGTTAGGCACAGTTAAAAATACATGGAAAGTTATAGAGGATATTCACAGAGTTTAACTTCAGCCTAATGAGCTTAATTATATGGATAAATTAGGAATCACAGCGAGCTACGCTCGCTCTTTCTCTCAGGGGATGACAGAGCACTCAGCAGACCCCACTTACACAGTCAATGGGTTTTACATGCCAATTCTCCGAACTGAAGAGCTTCACGCTAAAGTCTGTGAGACTGCACACAGGTCCAGAAGCATGTATGTATTGGTCAGCATCCAAGACAAGGGTAAGGCTTAGAGGCAAATGCCAGCTAGAAGTAGGCTTTATTTCTGTTTACAACTGGCAATACCTGATGGAAGAAGTCTAGCAATAGAGATATGCTTTGCTCAGAAAATCAGTATATCTTTTCCTGGCAAGAGTATTTTTGAGAGAAGAAGCTATGTTTTTACTGGAATCATTTATTGGAAAACACTGTGCTAAATTATGAGAAAATGGGACAATAACTGAATGTAATTAATAATACAGGGGCAGGAGAAGCTTAAATTACTATATGAAGCCACACTGGCTAGTTACACGCACAGTTTGACTGTGCTGAGATACAAATAAATATAGAGAGTGACACTTTTGCTAAAGTTAGGACTTTCAAAGGCTCCCTAAGGCAGCTGACTTTCAGTAAGCCTAGGACAGTTCAACACCCTCAAACACCTTTAAAAATTTCACATTAAACAAACTAGTAAACATAATTTGAAGGAGAAATCCTGATACTACTGTTCTCTTCAATATTCCACTCTTAGCATCTCATCTTTAAAGCACTCACTTTTGGATTGTGCAGAAGGGAACCACTGTCACTAGGAGGTTGATCTCTGTCGGGGGTATGCATAGTGGAGCTGTGAATAGAGTGAGAATAAGCAGGGAAAACAGTAGCCTACCACAGAGATACCTGGTGTCCTGACTGTAACCCAAAGAAAACCACCTTTGTTGCATTCATAAGTTAACAGTACTAGGGCTATTGATTTACATTCACTTTAGCACTCATTTTAGCCCTGGTTTGCATATCTGCCCCAGCTACCACAAAGAGTTACTGTTTCAAAGAGAACTCAGTCCTGTTTTCCTTTGTGTGCAAGTGCAAAATCTTACATGCAAATAGATAGATAAACTACACTTTGGTCACTGGATGGGTTTTGACACATGTATATATTTTATCACTAGTGCAAGCAGATGACAATGCTGAAAGCTTACACAGGGTAGTGCAATGTACTCTGGGTTTTTGCCCTTCTCTGAAACAGGTGACCCACAAAAGGTACTTTTGAGTATGCTATGGGTTTTGTCTAAGGGTGTATCTGAGCAGTATTTTGCAGTAACATGCAAGCTTGCTTTTTTTTTTCCTCCAAGTAAATACAAGCTCACTTTGCAATATTATAATCTGGTCAGACAACATGCAGACTGTTAGCATGGGCCTGAGCCTAAAACAACATAACTAGCTTCCTAACAGGATCTGATAGTTCACGACCAACACCAGGCCAGCAGGAGCTGTACAATTGCAAGATTACAGCTGGATCCCATCCAACCCACACAGAGCTCACACAGACAAAGCCTGTATCCACCTACTAAACACCATGTTGGCAAAGCCTGAGAGACTCAGGCTGCGATTGAATGATGTAGCCAACTCATCTTTAAGGTAGCTGGTACTAGATCAAAAATGCTGCAGCCGCATGACAGAAAATGCTTCTCCCTCACTCTGTCAGCTATGCAAGTATAAACTCACTTTGTCATCTCATATTTGTTCAAAAACATTTGGTACATACTGGCAGGCTTTTTGCTGAATCACAAGACTTCCGCCTTCCCATAGCAAGCATAAACCTGATATAAAAGCATAAAAATGGCATATGCTGCATTTCACATCCTTTGACTAATCTGACAAAACAATTGTGAGCTCATTCCTGTGCTGATTCAAATTTCTAATGCTGGACGATCCAACAGTGCACCATTCAGTATTAAAGACTGCAGAGCCTTGTCTCACCCTCAGGGTGAGATTTTCAAAGGGGCTCCATGTTGTCCTAATTCTGCAATAGGCAAAGTCAGTAGAAATTTTACTATTAAAATCATGGCAGATAACTTTTGCAAATTCTGAGCTTTTGCTTCTTAATATATTAAATTAAAACCCCACTGTTAACTCTAGTGGAGTTCATTACATGCAAAATTAAGTACTCTATAAAAGGCTGCATTTTGAACAGCAGGCATCAAATATGAATATAGCCAAAAGCTGAACTGACAGAAAAATGCATTTTCTTTTCCAAATAAACTACTGTTTAGCCCTTAGTTTCTACATTTAATGCAATAGAGTAAGCTTACACAGCAGATAAGATGGTTGACCACTAGCAATAGAACTCATTACGCTGGTTTAGAGAGCCAGGTTCCCCAGACATTGCATGGAGGGAGCTAGGCCCCTCAAAATTACATCCAGAACAACCAGCATGGGTGTGTAGAGAGATCTAAGCTGAAAAGAAGGAAACACAGATGAAAGGGTATGTCTTAAACCCAGCTCATCTCTGAGGCTTGCTTCTTTTATTATAAGCATTCGCTACACAGCCCTGCATCTCCTCCTGGAGGTTAGTAGCGAAGCCTAGAACAAGTGATCCTTTCTTCTAACAAGGTGGAGCTTTCACCATCCTCCTCTGGTATGCAATAGCTCAGCGGCTAGTGTGTGAAGTCAGGGAGTACTAAATTCAGTCTTCTACTGCTTGAGAAGACTCATACCTCTCACCTCTCAAAAAAATCATTGCACAGGCTATCCTGGTGTGAAGAAGATGCTTTCAAATAATTTTGATTCAGTTTGGAAGAACACGCAAAAATTCCCTGGTAGGGTGGGGTGGTCTGGGGCTGTATGAGCACAGAGCAAGCACCCCAGTCTGCATAAAGGCCTCCCTGAGAAGGAAAGTCCCAAGTTATACTTCCTGCTGCATTTACATTTTCTGGTTTTGTATATTGTCTATTCTGTACTAAACAGCCTCTGAAAAGAATCACCAGTCGCACAGATGTTTTTAAATGTGCTCTGACTCATTTTTCTTTCTCTGGTTTCAGTTTAATAAATCTGTCACCACAGTTTGTAAGTGCTCATTCTATTTCTGTAGTGTCATTTTCCCTATTCGTATTCTTTTTCACATATGTATAGTAATCTCTTGACACACACACATTGGCAGTTAATCTATAAATATTTGCTCTCGGAAAAAATGGTGAAGAATTTCTGTTTCCTTTCAGAAGCTGAGGTTGGTTTGTTCTTGGTTTTGTTTTCTTTAAGCATGTATGGAAATCTCTTTCACAGTTTTTCAAAATCCTCTTTGGTTTTCAATATAATGTCATGGGTTTGACTGTATCTGGCAACATCAAAGCCTACAAAGCAGGGTACGGGGGAAAAGGATTTGCCTTCTTGGAGTGCTTCCTGGAAGACAAAATAAAATTCTCATTTTCAGTTTCTGTTCTAAATTTCTTACCTGCCGTCATAAAAATAAGTCAGTGGCAGGAAGTAAATGAGATCCTAACTCCTTTATCTTTGGATCTAGCTACTGAATTTGAAAAAAAAAAATATTGAAGCAAGACAGAATATCTCTTTTGAACTGTATTCTAAATATTTATAGCAATATTTATCTCTGATAAATTAAAATAGAGACAAGAAGGCATCTACATCAGCTACACTAACTGGACAATCTCTTTAGATGCTTATAGTACCCTTACAGTGTGTCCACATTAGCATTTGAGTTCCATTTAGGAGCACATCGTTAAGTGTGTAGCCTGAAAAATCTTCATTTTCTGTGCTTTGATTTGCATCATGGAGCTGCCTCTGAGCACATGAATTTGATCTTTTTATAGGAAGTCAAACTATGGGATGTACCCAAGAATATATACCTTGTGTGCTCCAGTTGCTAATGGACATTCAGTCAGTGGGATCAATCAGCAGGTGTGAAGCAAAACTCCACTGAAACCAAACCCAATGTGAAATATACAGCGTGGACACGAGGACAAGACCACTAACTCTTAACACCCTTATTGTGCTGCAGTACTATGTAGAGTGACATAGCTTTATGAATCTCTGAATCTCCTCCAGAAGAGCCCTTCTTTCTCCTCTGAACAAAAATGAATGAGCTGGCTTAAGCAGCTAACTCAAATACAGAAGACTTGGGGGGTAAGAGTATCTCCCATAATTTTCAGGTTCCACTCAACCTACATCAGGTTTTACAGCACTACATCGGAAAGTGCTGTTTAGATACAAGACCTGACAAATGAAAGTCCTCTCAAAACAGGTGACTCTATACTATTTCACTGATGAAGATAGATACAATTCAATTATTCATCTCAAGATAAATGATGGAGGAGGTTTCAGTTCTCATTAGACTGCATGTAGTTATCTGGCAGAATACACTGCAAGGACAGCACCTGTTAGAAGGAGTCCTGAAGACTCTTTTTTTAAGAGGCAAGATAATTTAATAATCAGTAGTAGGAATTTAGTTTGTTAGTTAATTAATGTTGATATTGTCAAATCATATACTTTGAGGAATAATTTACCTCCATGGAGGCTAGAATACTTCAGTGTGGACTGAAACATTCCTCATGGGCTTGGTGTTACTCCCTATATTGAAGCACAGGTTGTAGGCTGGCTTACGTTTTTCCATAGCTGTTGTCTAAAGTGAGAGACAGGATGATCACGTCTGTGCCTGGGAAGATCATGGAACAGATCCTCCTGGAAGCTATGCTAAGGCACATGGAGGACAGGGAGGTGATTCGAGACAGCCAGCATGGCTTCACCAAGGGCAAGTCCTGCCTGACTAACCTAGTGGCCTTCTATGATGGAATGACTACATCAGTGAACATGGGAAGGGCTACAGATGTCGTCTATCTGGACCTCTGTAAGGCCTTTGACATGGTCCCCCACAACATCCTTCTCTCTAAACTGGAGAGGAAGGGATTTGATGGGCGGACTGTTGAGTGGGTGAGGCATTGGTTAGATGGTCGCATCCAGAGGGTAGTGGTCAACGGCTCAATGTCCCGATGGGAGATTGGTGACGAGTGGCGTCGCGCAGGGGTCTGTATTGGGACCGGTACTGTTTAATATCTTCATCAATGACATAGACAGTGGGATCGAGTGCACCCTCAGCAAGTTTGCAGATGTCACCAAGCTGAGCGGTGTGGTCGACATGCCAGAGGGATGGGATGCCATCCAGGGGGACCTGGACAAGCTTGAGAAATGGGCCCGTGTGAACCTCATGAAGTTTAACAAGGCCAAGTGCAAGGTCCTGCACCTGGGTTGGGGCAACCCCTGGTATCAATCCAGGCTGGGGGATGAAGGGATTGAGAGCAGCCCTGCCAAGAAGGACTTGGGGCTACTGGTGGATGAAAAGCTGGACATGAGCCAGCAATGTGCGCTCGCAGACCAGGAGGCCAATCGTATCCTGGGCTGCATCCAAAGAAGCGTGGCCAGCAGGTCGAGGGAGGTGATTCTGCTCCTCTACTCTGCTCTGGTGAGACCCCACCTGGAGTACTGCGTCCAGCTCTGGAGCCCTCAGCATAAGAAAGACATGGACGTGTTGGAGCGGGTCCAGAAGAGGGCCACGAAAATGGTCAGGGAGATGGAACACCTCTCCTATGAGGAAAGGCTGAGAGAGTTGGGGTTGTTCAGCCTAGAGAAGAGAAGGCTTCAGGGAGACCTTATTGCAGCCTATCAGTACTTAAAGGGGGCTTATAAAAAAGATGGGGGCAGACTTTTTAGCAGGGCCTGTTGCGACAGGACAAGGGGGAATGGCTTTAAACTAAAGGGGGGTAGATTTAGACTAGATATAAGGAAGAAATTTTTCCTACTGAGGGTGGTAAACCTCTGGAACAGGTTGTCCAGAGAGGTGGTGGATCTAGTTGAAGTTGTCCCTGCCCAGGGCAGGGGGGTTGGACTAGATGACCTTTAAAGGTCCCTGCCAACCCAAACTATTCTATGATTCTATAATTCTATGATGGAGCTGATTGAGAAATACAGTGTGAAAATGCCAAGATTTTAAAACAACATATTTTTTATTCTCTTCTCAACCAACATTCGGTTTCCTAGATCATTATCTGTTAGCTTCCAAGTTGCTTATACAAACAAATTACTATCAGTTTGTAACACTTTACATCATTTTTGAATTGCAACAGGACAGCTAAATACTCTTAACTGGAGAGTGTACTATGGTTTTCTTTAAAGACTCACTTGGCTTCACAGCATATAGCTAATGAGCTATCTAAAACAGTATCAGTGAAGAGAGCTCATTGTGATGTGTCTTATTCTATCTGTAAAGGAGTCTTGAAAGCTCTGATCACTATCTTTATACCATCCACGAACAAAACGAGACATTGGCATCAGGCAACATGCAAAGTATAAAGTTGAAATGTTAGAGGAAAAAAACCTAATTAATTGATGCATGGATTTCTCAAGGAGATGGCTGCTGCTTGAAGAAGCAAAAAATCTTCTATCACAAAGAAAAAAACCTAAAAGCCATTTAAGTCCAGATAGAATGCAATGGCACCAAAAGTTTGAAAAAGCTTCTTTTTAGCCTCTTTTCTACAATAGACAAGTGCACTTCTCACTGCTCTCCTCTTAATATACTCACTAGTAAAGAATGGAAAGAACTAATTCATCACTATCATGAATTTATCAATTATAAGAAGAAACAGCTCTTGTTGGTGAATATAGATGCTTTGTGTTTGATGTTGTTCTCATTCCGCTACTCTTCTTGCTATGGTAGGCAGCTATCTACTCCTCTCCTACGGATTGGCATTGAAATTTTACCTTTCAGATAGCAGGAACATACTGGAAAGTTTTTTATTTCTCATCAAACAGCTAAGGTAATTTAGAATCGCCAGATAAGGGGAGGAATTCCTGCAGTCCTTCCAGAAAGATCCTGGAGTTGTTGAAACATTTAAATAAGAATCACCAAATTTCCAGCCAGCTTGCACAGACCAATCACTGTGAAAAGAACACAGACCAATATTGCCATTTCAATATGTCCTTCCACTTGGATGGTTATGTATCGGAATGTGTATGAAGGCTTGGTACAAAGTTTTTAAGAGAGTCATAAGTAGCCATCATCTCATATTCAAATAGTACTTTGAAGTATCTTAACTCCTTCCATGCCTTGTTGTTGATCATATCCCTGTTTCTTTTGATAGTTCCTTATTTATCTGTTGTTGAAGATGTTGATGGTAGACAATTCAAATCCCCAAGGTTATGGGAGTGCCCTTTTTGCTGACACTTCCATGCATTACAAGAAAATGCTCAAAGGGTTAAGCTGAATTTGTGTGGATCATCAGTGACATCCAGTGGCTACTTAGGTGATCACAGGTGTGCGATGCCAATCCAGACTCCCACTGTAGTAGAGTGATACGAACTGAAGAGGACGTTAACTAGCTACCTACATTCCTTGTCCGAGTTGATCTCTTACTCTGTGAAAAATTATAATTATGCATTTATTTTGCAACATTATTATATTTAACTGCATATTTCTCTTCTTGTAGGTGTACCTTGTCCATCACTTCACCACAAGTACAAAATGGAATTGCCCAGGAAACATCTCTTATGTCAAGAGCATATAACCAAGCAAAAAGAGCAATCTCATGGGGGGTGGCGGGGAGGGAAAGAAAAAGAAAAAAAAAAGGAAAAAGTTTTAGACCCCTTTCTATGACCCCACCACTGTAAATCACACTGCCTAAACTACATGGTGAACTAGAACACCAGAACTGAAACAGAAAGCATGGGTGGTTTCTATTTTGTTACTTCATGAGATTTTATTCAGTCCATGTTTTAAATCTCTTCTTCTGGTCATAACCAATGAGACTTCTTCCAGTTTTAGACCTAAAATGAAAAAGAAAATAATCTAATCAATTCTCTACCACAGTATGATCCATTTTTTGTTTTGTTTTGTCTTGAATAAAAAACCAACTACTTTGAAATCTTTTTTCTGTCTTTCCCAATTCCTATTTCAGTCTCATTCTACATATACTGGGCTAACTTCTCATACCTGCACGTTATTCCCAGGCAGTCCTCACACAGTTTGAGGTTGTCAGTTATAATCATGGCTGTGTTGTCCTTGATAACTTCTCAAGCTCTGCTAGAACTTCAAAACTTTCTTCTAGCTATTCAGATTAGCTCATGCTTTCCACCTGTACTGTATATATTTATGAGCCATGTGAATAGGGTGCAGGTCTCTGCCTGTCCTTGGTGGCCTGTCTGTGTACATAGATTTATAAGTCTGTTACAGGTTACAGCTAAGGAACCTTCTTGACTACCCAATAGCCTGCCCAGCCACCACCAAATAGGTACATTGCATTGTATGCAATACCTTCTCAATTGTTCAACATAAAAAAAAAAAAGGAAAAAAAAACCCACATCTTGGTACTATAAATAATTCACTAGCCAGTTCTCTAAATAATCATCACTAACATTTATATAAATCAATTCAGTGTTCAGTAGCATAAAAAATGCAGAAATTTGGGTTATGACACACAAAATACTCTTCAAACTGTACTAATTATTTCAACTTCATCCATAGTTAGTTATCAAAGGCCATGTACATCAAAACATAAACGCTTTATCCAACCAGGATCTCTTGTAATAAAGGCCAGATGCCAAATGTTGGTGTTTTAATATCTGCCCAACAGCCAATGAAATACAAAGTATTATATCATTTTAATGCATAAACAATTTTTATTCAAAACTAGAACATCATAAAGCAATGTATTTCTAATACAGCCATGAAATAATTTGTTTTCTTTCCATGTACAAAATACTCCAAACACTGATCCTTACAACTTAACCCAAAAGACAACATGCAAATGCAAAAATACAGGGCAGCAAATGGAAGTTATACTGATCAGCATGAATACTTTTCTTGTGACATGAATATTGATCTCTATTAATTTTCTGGTGCTGTCTGGGTATACCAAAAAAGAGTTTGTTCCCTTGGTTACAACAATATGTCTTCCCACTTCACACATACAGATTCAGTCTATAAAAAATTATTATAATGCTGAGTTCTGATAAATTCTTCATCATCAGTGCAGTGCATATTTCATGTATGTAACCAGATAAAGGAAAGTTATTAAATTGCTACATTAATCTACTAAAATGGACAAAACATAGGAAGATAGATAGAAAATAATTCTGCATTTCTGTCAAGTTGTGTGATTGTTTTATTTAATATACTGACAGCATTTTACTGTTAGTAGTAATGATTATCAAAATAACGGTTTAGTTATTCCACAGACCTACTTTTAAGGGAGACAGTAAAAACATTGACACAGCTTTTAAAATATTGAACAATACTATTTTGAAACATAGGTTTAGAAATTGACTAAGTCATATAAATTCATCTGCAAAGCAGAACAGTCTGAGGGAAAGGAATACACATAGATCATTAAAACTAGGCATACATTTTTAAATATTTGATGTCAGGCATTTGTATCATATCTCTCAAGTTCTCCTAAATATTTGCTCTGAATTGATTCTGAAACCTAAACACCATCACCAGTACTGAATGAGACAAAACCAAAATTTGTTATGTAAAATAGATGGCACAACTTCAAATCACAATTGGAAACACTCTCAAAAGCTTCCAAGGGATGAAACAGCATCAGATGAGGGAACCTCAGGGGTAGTTTACAAAGATGTCTGTTCTTCAATCACTCTTTAACTTGAGTAAAGTAAAATTTTGTGACTTTAGCCAAATGTAAAATACCTCTCATCCTAACAAAAGCAAGGCAAAATTCCCTCTTGTATCCTTTTTTTTCTTTTTTTCAAACATTAAGTAAGATTTTTTGCTATAACAAAAGCAGTTCAAACATGTACTTAGATGAAGTTATCTGTAAAAATGGTGCATTAGTGACAAAACCCAGGTTTTTTAAGTGGAAAGAAAGCTAAATATATAATTACTGCCTTCTACATTCTCCATCTTACTGGGAAATTAGAGATAACTGTCAAAATCTACTCTGAAGTTTCTAAAACTTTTTGAGAAAAATGTGATGTTTCACTAATCAGGAAAATCTTTATTCAACTTTCTCCCCCCCCCCCCCCCCCCGGAGGGTACAGATTATTTTGCTATTGCAATTTATTCAGGCATATTTAGTTTTAAACTCACAGGAGTTCCATTAGTGCATTAATCTGATCTCCTCCATAACACGGCCTGTCCATGCCACACACAGATTCTTACGGCTACAGTAAGTATTCATACATACTGAAGACCAGAATGTGCCTTCCTTACTGAGGAAGTTAACCTGTACAAGTGACCCTCTTTGTGAAGAAAAGTGAGATGGTACTCCATGGGCTTGATTTACCATATTTCTCTACTTTTATGTTACCAAATTCCATCTATAAGGTCCTTTGTGAGAACAGAGGGCAGAATCTGCTGCCAAGAAAAGGAAAAACAATCTCTAATTTGTCTCCTATGCCTGACCCTTCTGCTGAGACATGTATTCATCTTCATTTACAGTACAGCTTAATATACTGTAGTTTGACATCTCAGTGTCTGAGGCCACAGTGTAGTTTACTGTAATGCTAAAGTGGAAGTGAAAGAGGAAAAAATATCATTTTGTCACCAGATGGAAAGATGAGCAGAATGAGGTTTGGCAGGATGCTTAATATGTGTGTTAGAGGACACTTAAAATGGCAGGTCTATTCCTTAATGTAATGATTTTCTTATAGGTATCCTCTACTTTCCAAAGGCAGACCTCAGGCCAGATTCTACCATCTTTTCTAAAAAACTGAATAGCAGCTAACTTTGAAACTAAACATACCACCTTTGTGGTATGAGAAAGTAAATAAAATCTGGTCCTTAATTAATTTGTTATCAAAATGATAAAAAACAAATTCAGAAAGTTGTTAATTGGTCAGTTGCCACCTACAGCAAGGATAATATCATGTGGACCTGATTTTTTCTTTCTTTCTTTTTTTTTTTTACTTTTTTTACCCCTTATTCATTTTCACTCTTCATTTTATGAGCTCCTTATCTAGCCTTTCTATTTTCTATGTAATAGGGGAGAAGGTGAAGGTTCAACCCAATTTCTTGGTGATTATTATTTTTTGATAAAAGGTATTCTTTGGTACATAATAGAATAACCCAGACAGAGCCAATTATCTGTCTCACATTGAATAAGAATATCTGTCGTTTTGGTCAAGTTTTACGCATTGAATGTTAATCACATTATTTTTGAAAATCTAGTTAACGTTCGGGTTTTTTTATACAATTGATTCACCAGCCCTCCGTTACATTTGCTTTCTAATCTTGGTGTGACAGAAATCGCATGTATTTAGAAATTAAATAATTACCAGACAGAATGTTTGGAAGAACAGCAGAGACACAAATATCGATTCAGCACCTAACCCACTTTACCTTTGTTGAAAGTTAAGTATTTGCTAACACTAAAGTTTCTCTTGGGATGCCACAATGGTTGTAGTGTATCTTGCTAAACAGGGTGTAGTAAGAGTCAAAAACCTTGGATTGGAACTGAATCTTTCTTAAGTCAACATAAAGCCTACACAAGATTAAAATACGTTCATGCTTCTTATAAATATTTTTTACAAAGATATTTGGAATACTGTGAAGCCAAACTACGTTAAAAGTGTGCCTAGCCCCTTGCATAGTATAGCTACAAGGAAATACATGTTTTCATTTAAGATACTGAACTATACATATTTCATAGCTTTCCACTGCAGATATAAAAAAAAGGAAACAATTACAGCCTCGTAAGTCCACTTTATTATCTAAATAAATGTCACGTTATATTATTATTACATTACAACTAAAACTAACAAAATATATTGGAAAGATTTAATCACCCTTGCTGTCTATAGATCAGAAAGCCAATGCGTATCTATCAGGGATTAATTTTTCATGTATTCTGTTATCAGACAAGGAGAAAATATTCTTGATCTGTTATTCTGCTTAATGGGGAAAATCAAAGTAATGATAACACAGACTTTCAAAAGCATTAAGGCATCTGTGTGCCACTGAAATCAAAGAGAATTAAGCTCTTGTTTTTTTCTGAAGATTTGCATTTACATCCATTTTGATTTATTACCATAGAGACATTTACACTGTGATGCAATCCTTTGTAGAAGCTGCCATTTCGTTTTTGTTCGCAGTCCTAAAGTTGCTGCATTCAGAAAAATGTGTGGCTATAATTGACTGAAATGTAGAAAGTACAACAATGTAATTAGTATACTCATCTGGGAAAGAAATTGATTTTAAGAGTCATTAAGATATATAAGGTTTCTCCATAGAAATAAGTCATCTCAGCTTCACTTTCAGCAAAAAATTAAAGACTCACCAGTTAGTGAAGCCATTCACAGATAACATCAGTTCAAAATGTTCTGGCCAGAACAGAAAAAAATGAGACACTGCTCTGATAACTCTGGAAAGTAAAATGAAGATATCTTTCACAAAACTGAACTTTTCCAACGCTAACATTCCTTGGAGAAGAAAAAAAAATTAAAAAAAAAGAGAAAGAAAACAGCAGAAACCCAGTTAAATTAAAGGTTAGCTGATGGCTGGCATTTCCGCAGCCACATGAAGCACAACTAGAGGAGGCCTCTCCATTTGCACAGTAACATAAGCAATACATAACAACTTAGTTGCTGTATAGACATGTACAGTGATTTCTGCAGTAATGTTCCCATTCAGGGTAAACTCACTGGAAGCAGCAAATAGATAGAACAGAAACTCTACTCAGCCACACATCAGCCAGCAGAGTTATTTTATTGTACCTGGGGAAAAATGTCACACCCTTTAAAGAGCTGTAGCAAATTATTTCCAGAACAACCGGGGAACTCTAGGAAGTATTCTGAGAATACACTATCACTTCTTATAACAGATAAAGCCCAAAAGGCACTGTTTAGTCAAAGATATTAAGTATTAAACATAATTTAAGAATTCATAGAGCCATCTGAAATCATATACGTGTGCCTGGAATTTAAGGAAATGAGGATAGCAAAGTGAGAGTAAAAATATTGAACTTGTCCTAAAAGATGCTGCATTATGAGCGATATGACACCATTCCACTGACTCCTTTCCTTCAGGAAAGAAAACAGATGTTTAAAATATGGTGTCTCTATATGCAGGCAGACTATTATGCTCTGTAAATAGGTTTAAAATGTCCTAACATTTCTGAGGCTTTCTTATCTCTTGCTCATTTACCTCACTTTAGATTGCTTTCACACTTTCCCCCCTTTCCATTAAATTATTCAAGAACTCCTGTTTATAAAGGTCACAGTCATAAAAACCAGGGAATGGGAGCACTGGCATGTGATTCCCAGGACCAATGAGGCAGCACACAAAGTGGATTGTGAAGGACTCATAAAATGTAAGGCCAGAAGGAACCGTTAGATCATCTACTCTGATCTCCAGTATATGACAAGTCATTATATCTCACTTATATAGCCCAGTAATGAGCTTGGAGCCAGAGAGTGAGAATGCTTTAGCTTCTGATAAAAATGGTAATGTTATCTCTTTGGCAACTAACTGCAGGCAGGGGCCAGTCGGCCAAACTAATTGTTAGTACCTCCCATGAAGGTGATCCTATACTTAATGGAATTATTTCTGTGTCCTATGAAATAGGATTCAGGAAGACCTACTATTCAAAGCAGAGAGAAGACAGCACTCCTTCTTCCAGCTTCTTCCTTGTTCTGGCAGAAGTGCAGTCGGGCCCCAGCATTGCCTTGGGGATCAAACACAGACAGAGGCTTCAACAAGCAGAAAAAACTGAAAAAAGACTCATGAGCTGCATTGTATTATTTGTTGCTTATAGATCCCTGCTGAGTTAAGTTAATGACTAATTAAACCACGTCTTTTGCTTTTTTTCTTTCCTTTTGCATGCCAGGGACAACAGTTGTGTTTGGCCAGTACTTACCCTGGTGTCCTCATTACTTTCATTGGTAGTTTTGTTCCAGTGGTTAATCATTTGCATTGTTGAAAATAAAAGTAAAATATTGTAAAAGGTGACTAACTTCTTGTTTGAATTTATCTTGCTTCAGCTTCCTGCCACTGGTTCTTGTTATGATTTATTCCACTAGTGAAAATAAGCCAATTAATATCCAGTGGGACCGCTAACACACTCTATTCAGGCCACCTTCCAATCTTACTTCTGACAGTCTAAATAGATGCCACTTCTGAAGTCTTGCATAACAAGTTATTTTTGTGCAGTACTTAGACAATGTTTGCGGCTCTGCTTTGTACCTTCTTCAGTTTCGCAAGTGAACCCCAGATCTGCGTGGAGCAATGTAGCGCTGATTTCACCAGCGCTGGACACAGAGGCAAACTCCCTGCTACCCCTACTTACCTGTACCTACATGCCCAAGGACCACGCAAACCTTTTGGCCAAAGCTGGGCTTGGTTTGATTTGGTCACTCTTTCAGTAGCAACATGTATGACCCCTACAGTTGTTGTTTTCAGTAAAGTTATTTCCCATTCTATAGATCTACTTCTCTTACTGGTTCTTTTTCTATATGCAAATCTTTGGCTATATTATTTTAATTGTCTATTTAAACTGCCTGGTCAGTTTATGAGAGACCAATCCTCATCTTTTAAGCAGACTACCAGTCTATGTCCTCCATAAATTCTACCAATTCTACCTATTTATCTATATATAATTTACCAAGAAGCTATTGAGAAAGGTATTGAATAACTTTGGATTCAATACCAAAAGCTTGCAGAAGCAAAACCCCTTTAATAACAGTTTCCCTTTTATGGGTTATTTTTCTGATCAGCATGTTAATTAATTTTTGATTTAGCTACATGTTTCTCACTGATATCTCACAGCATTAATCTTTTTTGTCAGAGTTTTAGTTATTAAACACATTAAAATTATACATTCATACATTAATGTCTCATTCATACATGCTAAATGCCTCAGTAATAATTCAGCTATATAGTTACCTTTTTGAGGGAAATTTGTAACAGGTTTGTTTGACAAGACTTATTTGCTATAAAACCACATTGAATAGCGTTAATTATATTCCTAAACAATACTTGCAGTAAACAGCTAGTGAACAATCCATCAAATAAAATATGTTTGCACGCTGTATTTGGCCTCTGTCAAGAGAAGTCAGTAGGAGTGTTTCCATGGATTCTGTGGACTTTGGATAAGGCCTTTATCAAACACTTTAAAATAATGTGCATATTAATTTCAAAAAGCAGTCTGTTCACTGACACTTCATAAACATGTAGAGGACTAGATTTAGGGAAAAAGCTTACTTGCTACAAATGATTCATCCAGCTCTAGAGAAGATATATCTTTAAAGAGTACTGAAATACTGGAGTGAACACTATTTCAAGGTCTTTCCTTTGCACTTCAAGTTTATAATCACTGTTCATATTTTGTTGGCTTTTCACAGACAGCACTGCTAAAAAGAAGTGGAATGCTTCAAATGCAAGCAAGCAGATAAATAGCACAAGGCTCATGGGTTGGCCTCAGTAGGAATTCTTTAGAAAATGCTAGATGAGAAAATGAATACCCTGTTGCTAAGTTACCTTTGTTTCATTTAATGCCATAATTATTTGTTGCTTAAAGAAAAAGCATTGACATTTCCCCCTTAGTCCCTGCCATATGGAAGACAGGCTTTTAAGATTCTCTTATGAGAGAAGCATGTTTATAATATATACCTTTATGTTCTCCAAGTGCAAGAATCAACATACTGGGGGATAATCAAGACATTTCAGGCTTCAAAAACTTCTGCTGTGCCATTCCAAAATAATTCTAATATTTTTGACAGTTTATTTTTAGAAGCAAATACAATTCCTAGCTACTTCATTACATATTTCCCTACTTTTAATCAATCAGGAAATGTGCAGGAAAAAATTATCTGCCATACACTTTAATCACTATGTAGAACTGTTGTTCCCTTCTGGAGGATTAACAAAACAGATGGGATGAGTGAATGGGCTCATATTTCAGTTTTTAATCACATTCAGCACCAGAGGTCTTATTTGGGTCCATGTGACTTTTTATATATTTACCTTAAAAACAATAAGGAAATAACGTAAATTACAAGTGAGGGCAAAAGCAAATGCCATCCTAAATATGTGCAGTTGAAGATGTGTGGAAATGCTTTCCTGAATTTTGTGGCAAGCCATTTTTACCTGAAGATCTCAAAGTATTTTGCAAACTTTGAACATCACAAAGCTGCTGGGGGGGGGGGGGGGGGGATAGAAATGTTAATCTTTTATTCTTGAAACAGAGAGGTTAAATGACACTTGAAACAAGTACAGAGAGATTAAGTAACTCAACCAATGTCACGAACTGAGTCAGTACCAGAGCTAGGGACAGTACCTGAATCCAGTATTGGATTCTGATTCTTAATAATGTGTTTTAGAAAAAATCTGAAAACAAAATTTGAAACCTTTACCATTCTCTCTTCTTCTTCCAGTGTCAGTCACAGCCTGGTGTCACAAGCATGTGGGTACAGAAATAACCAAGAGAGCATTTTGCTCACAGCAACAGTGCAGTGGCAGCTGGACTGTGTGAGCGCTGGGATAAAGTGTCCTGTGGCTGTCAGCACTCTTCAGTGCTTATACACAGTAATAATGGAAGCCATAGAAGAATGTCAAAGCGAGCATTTAAGCCCTTCCTTTCTGTATTACCCTTTGACTCACATCTACAAAATCTGCAAGCATAACTTCTTTTTTCTTTTTTTTTTTTTTCATATAGATTCGTAAAATCTATGCGTGGAGATAGATGCATTCAGTCTGTAGTACCAATATGGTATGAACTCAGCCATGACTCAAGCCAGCAATGCATTTTTTGTAATCTAGAAAGAATTGTCCAGTAATGTTATTTTAAAAAACTTAAGGAAAAGAAAAAGGATACATAGCAACTCTGAAGTTTCTTCTCTAGTGTCAAAGGGACAGTAGTTCTTCCTTCATTCAAATTTCTGACTGCACAGTCCAAAAGTTAACTACCTGAGCAATGAACAAGGCACTGGGATAAACACATGAAAGAAGGTAACCTATTTAGTCCATTCAATCAAATAAGTAGGATGTCCTTTCTGTTAAAGCTCTCCCTTACACAGCAAAGCAGTTACCTTTTTACTTGCTTATGTCTCTCATTAAACAGCAACTGTTTCACTGTTATTTGACAATAGATATAGGTTCAGTGTTTGACAAGCAGTCAGAAATAAGGAGATATACCCTTGAAAAATAAACAGTGTGCTGGTACAGAAAGAACCACCAAGAGATAGAAACAAACTAAAAATATTGCATTCCTTTAATAATTTCCCTTACAAGGTTACTGAATCAAAGAGAAAGTCCTGGTTTTACTTCAGTATCATTTCACCTTGCCTTCATGGACTCCCATGCCGCATTTTTACATTTTCTACCTATTTAAGGACCCACTGAGGAACATGTTCACACATTCTTACTCATTTATCTTTGTCACTTGTAATTACCACAGTGGCCATTTCCTTGCTTGTGCATATTCCCTCTTTCTTTCTTTCCTCCTAGGAGGAGTGTGGCACTCTTTATTCAAGGCACCCTTGGCTGTACCATCTGCAGGAAGATCAAAGACAGGGTCATATCCATCTAATAACAAGAGAGGAAACAATACTGTAGGTGAACACTCTATTAGCCTCCTTCTTCATTTTATTCAGGTCAGTGCTCAGGGACTTTCAGATGTCTTTGAACAAATGGATGTGAAAATGAAAGACAAGTTACAAAGAAATAAGTTTCTTTTCTTACGCAAGTTAGGCTGATAGGTTGAACCATGCTAGTGTTATAATAGTCTTTTCCCTGGGCAGCTCAGGAAGCATCTTTTCTGAACAATCCTCACCCTTCAAAATAAAGCATAAAAATCTGCTTCCATCTGGAGACTTGCAGCTATTAAAAAATGTCCAGAGGCGATAAACTGAAGACTTGTGTAGGATACTGAGGACATTTGTTATTGACAGGAAATCAGTCTTCCATGATAGCTGAACTACAAGATCTCTATAGAGAGTAGACTAATTTCTCCACTGGTGTAAATAGGCAAAGCTTTACTGACTCTGGTGGTGCTGCATTAGTTTATACCAGCAGAGAATGTGAACTAAAATCTTTAATTTACTTTGGATGCCTGGAACTGAAAGTTTGGGTCACTGCACTGCAAAAGCACCCTGAGAATAGGGCTGCAGTGGAGGGCAATTTCTGGCTGGGTCTTGGAGCCTCTCTTCTGTACCACAACTCCACAACATGACAACACAGCAGGAAAAACAGGAAAAGCGCTGGCCATTTAGTTTCAGCTTCGGAGACTTCTTCATTTTTACCATCTGTCCAATCTCCTTCCATGAATTTTTTGGTTCAGATGACCACCCTAAAGACTAAAGCAACTGTTGTGATCCTCTTAGCACATCTGAATTCAGCTGGCAGCCTGTGTGTGTCTTGTTGAAAAATGGCTATATTAACTAAAAATAAGATACTGCATTTCTTGCTGCAATGAAACTTACACACATGACAATATTCTGGGCAAAAGTTCCAAATGCTTTTCTCAGGTTTGTTTTTCAAAACATAATGTTCCTTATGTACTTCAGAGAAAGTCAGTGAAAGCGTGGAGAAATATTTTCAAAACAGACGACAGAAAAAAAAATCCACAGAGATGCAGTTATGTCAATATATGTGCATATGAGACGTTTTCTAGTGCTGATAATGCTGTCTCAGACACTTTGTCTAATGCTGGTAATATTGAGTGTTGTATTAAAATCCCATAAAGAAGTAGGTCTTCAGCATGTGTAAAGTTTCACAAAATGTCATTGCTATTGACTTTTGCATCCCCTAGCTGAGGGCTTGCTCCTTTATTGGATTATTTTTTCCCAGATGGGATTATATGAACTCAACTTTTCATCTGCAGAAAAGTCTCAGGCAATTTAATAGAAAATGTATTCCTATTGCAGTATTCTAGAGGATGTTTCAATGTTCTTTTTGGTAGCAGCTTATTCTCCACTAAATTCAATAAGTTTTTAAGTGTGGTCTCAAAAAACACAAATGATTAATTTCTCAGTTCAGTAAGCCATCTAAATAAATGCCTAACTTCATGAATATGGGTAATTTATTTGAAATTATTGAGGGCACTTTACCACATGGCTAACTCTAAGTTAATGGTAAGAGCTTTGCTAAATTAGGCTTATTGTACATATACAATCCATAAGATTTTTCTACATGTATTCCCAAATACAGTAAAATATATAATTCTGTTGCTACATTAACAGTGTTTAAGGAAATTAGTTGATGCATTCAATGATCTTGAAAAAGAATAATAATTCCCATCTTTCAAGGTTTCTTTGGCTAGTTGTGGTTCATTATATGGTTTTTTAAATAATTGTGCTAGCCATTTCATTGAGGATCAGTAGGATGGTAAGATGCATTGTACTGGGCCTGCCTGCCTGAGTAGAACTTGGGTAAGAAAAATGAAAATACCACATAATTTATTTTTTAATGCCTATCATACTTTAATATGTAATGCTATTAGTTACGTACTATACTTTTCAAAAGAGAAAATAAAAGGCAGCATTCAACAAGGCATTGCTCTAATCAAGCATTGTTATACAGCTCCTTGCCACTGTTTAGAGTACCAGATGTCTCATTTTCATACATACAAATGTTGAGGTAGCAATCAGTGCATAGGAATAGCTGTTGGGGCCAATGTTTTTGTTGTTGTTGTAGGTTTTTTAAAAGCTTGTATTTTTTTAAATAACCCACTGACATCTGGAAAACTACTGCTAAGTCATGGAATAGAATCATAGAATAGTTTCGGTTGGAAGGGACCTTTAGAGGTCATCTAGTCCAACCCCCCTGCCGTGGGCAGGGACATCTTCAGCTAGATCAGGTTGCTCAGAGCCCCGTCCAACCTGACCTGGAATGTTCCCAGGGATGGGACATCCACCACCTCTCTGGGCAACTTCTGCCAGTGTTTCACCACCCTCAGCATAAAAAATTTTTTCCTTCTATCTAGTCTAAATCTACCCCCCTCTAGTTTAAAGCCATTCCCCCTTGTCCTGTCACAACCGCCATCTTTTTTATAAGCCCCCTTTAAGTACTGACAGGCTGCAATAAGGTCTCCCCGAAGCCTTCTCTTCTCTAGGCTGAACAACCCCAACTCTCTCAGCCTTTCCTCATAGGAGAGGTGTTCCATCTCCCTGACCATTTTCATGGCCCTCTTCTGGACCTGTTCCAACACGTCCATGTCTTTCTTATGCTGAGGGCTCCAGAGCTGGACGCAGTACTCCAGGTGGGGTTTCACCAGAGCAGAGTAGAGGGGCAGAATCACCTCCCTTGACCTGCTGGCCACGCTTCTTTGGATGCAGCCCAGGATACGATTGGCCTTCTGGGCTACGAGCGTAAGTGCCAGCACTTCATCAGACTATCATGTGCCTACATTGGCTCAACAGACTTACTTGGAATGGAGCCATAGACAGAAGCATAGTAATCTAGACTATAGCTGCAGCACAAAATAAATAACTAAAAATAGAATGAGTTAGTTTAATATACAAATAAATTACAAGTTGAGGATAAACAGACCAACAACAAAACAATGTCCCTTGCCACATTAAAATGAGAACAAGCTGTCTTTTTCAGGATGTAAAGGAAGAGAGGCTGGGAATATGAGTCTAAAAATTAATGCTGATGCAAAATATTCCTTTCGGAGCTGAGATATTTTGAACCAGATGACAAAAGTCTATTATTTTCAGGGCAGCTCATTAAAATGTATGAAGGTGTTGCCAGTATTAGAAAGATACCACTTACAATAAAGTCAGTAAATTTCAGAGAAGGTCATACCAGA
This sequence comes from Aptenodytes patagonicus, assembly GCF_965638725.1. Lineage (NCBI taxonomy): Eukaryota > Metazoa > Chordata > Aves > Sphenisciformes > Spheniscidae > Aptenodytes > Aptenodytes patagonicus. The sequence continues at coordinate 40,319,867 of NC_134952.1, forward strand.
GATCCTACATCAGGTGAAAAGTACCTGTATGGTGCTATAATGGGACTCAAGAATGTGCTGGCAGAAATTCAGGTTTCTTAGGTCACCTGTCATCATAACAGTGACTGCTGGTTCTAAGAGAAAGATGAACGTATTTTAAGAGAGCCCTCTGTGGCTCTAAGCAATTGTCTTCAGCTGCACATTGTCAGAGCCCTTGTCTGTTCCAAAATAAGTTCGGATCAGTAGCATAGAGGTGATTTGCAAAGTGCTGTGGACCATGCAATTCAGTGGACAGTGAAATAACATGGTCAGAGACTAACATTTTGTAGACATGCATGTTCTGACAACCTGGAGCTCAAAAATCTGTATTTATGGTCAAAATTGTCGAAGGATTTTGTTGAATTGCTTTTGCATTCTGCTGGAAAAGTGCTGTCATTATTAATTGGTCTTTCATTTTGCTATTTTACAGACAGTTCTCTAAATTGTCACAAATCACAGGCAAATTTTAAATTCTTTGGGGCAGGAGCTGTCATTGGTTTTCTATTTGTAAAGTGCCTAACAGTAGTTTGCCTCTTGGTCCACCTAGAATATCAATTTTAAATAAAATAACCATCACCTATCTCAGCTAGCCTTTACCTGAGATAAACATAAATAATAGAACATACACAGACTTGCAGTAATAAGGTTAAAATCAGTACACATTCTCCATATGAACTCTCCTTACGCAGATTTATGACCTAGGAGAGATGCTGATGAAGTTCAATCTTTGTGTAAGATGGAAAAGCGCTTAAGGTCTTGAATGAAATGTTTTCTTAGGGCTGAATACACTGTTTTCTTAACAGTTGAGAGGAGGACCATATGATCAGATTTTCCACGCGGTTTTGTTGTAAAATGAGCCAGAAACATGTTTGATTGTTCAGCTTTGATAGCATATCCTTTTCTAGAAGAAGAATAAAACCAACAGCAACCACAACAGTAATAATATGGCAGATGTAAGCTATTGCAAGTGTCTTAACAAGCACATTGACAATTCATGTTGACGTATGAACTACAGTTTCCATTTGAATTACTATGCCCTGTAGTTTCAACTAAAGACAGGCCTTCCAACCTTTGCTTAAAAATACAGGGACTAAAGCAAATGAGTAAACTATTTTAAATAGTTTAAATTGTTAAATTCTCTTAATTGTTGTAGTTTTAATCAGTCGAGAGACTTTTCATGCAAGCTAAAATATATCAAGCTCCAAGTCAGATCATAAAAGACAGGTCTCATTTTCAGGTGACATTCAATCCTCTGACCACATATGGGTTTCCAGCAGCCTCTGAAGCAAAGTAATCCTGTAAATCACAACACAGGACTCAGGAATATGAGTGCCCAAGATGACTGGCTAGTCCAAATGCTGGTTTTAATTTAAAGGAAATCAAGAATTCCTGGCCCTTTTTTAACTTGAATTGAAACCTTTAAAAAAGTCTACTTTCAAAAGCAGCTGGAAAGAAATGTTCCTCGTTATGTCTATTAACAGGATGGGTACTTTTCATTGTGATTTTTTTCTTAGAAAATAATATTTTTTAACAAAACACTGGAAAAAAGAACAGAATGAACAATGTTAAACTTTGGCTGAAGTAAAGGTTATAGTTTCACAAGGCTTTTCCTTTAATTTCTGAAATAAAGCATTCTTATTTTACTGTACTTTTATTTTTCATCATACTGTACTTGAGCAAACAGCTGATTAAAACAAATTGTTGTATCATTTGTGTAGCTGATCATGATGGAATCCTGAAAAGTTAATGTCAGGTATTGAATACTGAAATAACATTAACTAATATCTGTAAAAATTACTATAAAATTGATGCTGACAGTTCATAGTATTATAGAGTTCAGGCAGTCCAGCTCTCAGCCCCTGAAGCAAGCTGAACAATCAAATCCAGACATAACAATTTTAGTCTTCTTTGTAGGAGTACACCACACTTCAGCTCTCTTAATTCTATTGTTGTCCTTATGATCTCAGCAAATCTGTGCCTCTGCATTGTTTCCGCTGTATCATCTTCACCATCACAAAACCATCACTTTATGCCTCTCCATGAAGCTTTAGCTTTCCTTGCAATGGAATCTGGCAGATAAAATTTTGAGCAGCCAGCTTGCCACCCGAAATGCTGACTCTCCAGTAAGAAAATCTCTTCTAATTTGCAAATCGCACATCCTAGAGCTTCATCTGACTCCCTGGTGTCTCATTTGGAGAATCTTACAGCAAATAACTAAAAGCCAAGATCCATACATAAGTAATTGCCCATTACAAAAAAAAAAAAAAAAAAAAAGAAGCTCTTACGTAGATATTCATAAGACAATTAGAAGAGAAATTTTCTTTCTTTGTACTTGCGTATTTACTCCCAAAACAGCTAAGCTTTGGGGTTGAGTTGTATCACCAGAATCAACTGGTGCATCTTGGAATCCAAAGGCCCAGGAAACAGTTTTCCTATTCCTCCCCCTACAGGCAACTAGCTAAAGCATCTCTTCTGACCTCAGCTCGTGTCAGGACTTAAGGAAAGACACAATGTCTTGTTATTACAAGTAATAGTTCATAGTGATCAGTCCTTCCCTTATTACAGTTAATATGGAGCTGGGCAACTGAGACGACAGAACAGTGGACAGCAAATTAACTTCAGTAGCTTTAGGTTCAAGGTTTTTTTCTGTGATTTAGGATAGGAAAAGAAAACAAATGCATCAGTTTTAACGAAAAATGAAGATGATTCAAAATTTTCTGCTGGTCACTTTGATAGAAAATGCTACTTTGGTAGTGAGGCAGACATACAACTGCAGTAGACACCATGTCTTTTAACTAACTCTTCGTGATAAAGTCTTTGTTCCACTTGAAAAATTCATTACATTCAGTCAATCAACATCATCAGCAGGTAATCAAATTCCATCAGCACAACAATATTTTAAAGTTAATTTTTGCAAATCTCTAGTGTTATCCTGGCTTTCAATAACATCAAATGACAGAAGAACCTTTCCCTTCATTTTGTGGATAATTTGCATTCAATATCTAAAAAGACCACACTTTAAAAAAAAAGAGGAAAGGATGAAGTGTTTCTAACTCTGAGAGATCTCATATAATTAAGCCTCCAGCTGCATACATTTTTAATATCACAGACAACATGGTAATTGACATATGTGATTCTGGATCACACTTCAAATTTTAAATTATTTCACTCGGCTGAAATGTGTTTAAGTGCACTATCCAGACACTTTCAGTAATTCAGCTTTTAATGACTATCTGTCTCTCCAGTGTTACCTTTGATGTTAAAATAGTCTAAGAAATAATGTAATTTTCCCACATTCTCATTGGGTTATATTCAGATGTTTTTTAAATATTTTATTTAAGAACTCTCCCTGACCACAACCACAGCAAAAAAGTGAAAAGATTTCAGTTGCAATAATTTTAAGTCTTGTAGTTTGCTAAATTCATTCAGATGATCAGGATGTCAAAACCAGCATTGATTGCTGAATCTGAAATAATATCAAAGGAATAAATCAAGAGGTTACAGCAGACATAAAAATACAAGATGTAGCAATGAGTTCCTAATAATTAATGTTTCCAAGATTACACTAAGACCTTAAAGATATAATCGTGTTCCTATGAATCAAAATTAGTAGCTTGGGAAGTTTTGTTACACAGTGTGCCCATGGTCCACTAGGTCAAAAAGGAGCATGTACAATCCAGTGCCAGATAATATTTAATTCACTAGCAGTTAACAGATGCATAATTGAATGCTTCAGATTAATCATACATTGCCATAGAAATCTGTAAACGCTATATGCAAATAAAGAAACTTAAAAGACTATATAATCAGCACAGTTAAAATAAACAAATCCATGCTTTCACTTATTATGGTGCATTATTTCCAGCTGCAGATAGATAGAATCTGTGAGGTTTTTTCCTTATTAAAAAAAAAAAAACAAACCAAAAAAGCCCAGGTTGAAACCTGGAGTAATGGTCTAAAACACTTCAGTATAAATGCTGTTACTAATGGAAAATTCTTGAACCGTTGCTGTAATACATCTTATTTCTTCATTAAGAAGGAAGAGACAGACTCATCACAACCTTATGTAACAACTCCAGTTTTAAGTTTTCTTTTAATTCTCTATGTTAAACTCACCTTACAGCCAGGGTGTAGTTTTAAAAGCAAAGTTTGCTTTTGCTGAAAGAAACAGCTTTCATTAAGATGTTGGCTGGTTTTATTAATGCTTTCAGACAATGCGGACACTTGTAACAGGGCTTCACTGAAAAATGCAGAGTTGTTATAATTTTAAAAGGATTGCTTCGATACACGAAACAGGTTTGTATAGGCTCTGGACAATTATTGTGTAGGAAAAATCAGTGTAGCTCTCTTACCTCCTTCCTGTAACTGTCATCTTTCCCTTCCAGATCCCCTCTCCTCTTTAGAACCACTAAAGCTCAAGATACCCAGAAAGTTATGTTCTACCACCAGCATGGTTTGGGGTTTTTTAAGAACATATTATGTTTGGTTTAGGGAATCTTCTTTTTCTTTGCATGATATTTTTAATGGAATCAGCCAGGAATCATTTTATTGATTCTTCCCTAATGATTTTGTTTGGTTGTGGACCGAGATGCATGACCTTCTTCTGCTTCAGGCTACATTTTAATTAATCACTATGAGTAGAAATGATCCAGACAACATAGACTTCGTTTGACAAGTGTTTTTTTCATTGCATTTTGGTTAGTTTGTTTTCAGATCTTTTTTCTAAAGAAAATTTAGTGGTATCTAAGTGTGCAAGCTCAACTAACCCCCACGTCATTCCTGCTATGGACAAAGAACCCCCATGAACCTTCCCCTCAGGCAGAAAGATAACCCTTTTTTAAAAAGACAGGCTTTGAAATATGCCCTCATATTTTATAGGTCAACTAAACACTTCACAGGCTGAACCTAAAGTTGCCCAAGTACAACTGCAGTATCATTCAGCAAACTGACAGTAACTCAGAGTGAGAAGATGTCACATTTCCACTCCTCAGAATGGAAATCCTATGATAGAAATAACCAAACCAGTCCTTCTCCAGTAAGTTTCATTTGAAAAATATAGAAAACTCATACAAAAAATAATCAGTCCTCCATATGCTAGTACTGGTAGTGTCAGTATTCCCTTTATTACTGTTATCATCTTCATCCTCACACCCACGATTCTCTGTTGCAGGTGATGACTTATTACTATAGAAACACTGTGATACCACCATGATCACATAGTCCTTTTCATAATACGTGTAGAAAATGAGAGATGACAATTTTTGCAGAAATGGTCAGAAGAAAGAATGGAGGGCAAATCCAAGAAAAATCAGTAAATTTTGAGGGACTATGTAGGACCTTTTTCCTGGAGGCTGGACAGCTTAGTAGCAGTTTTTCTTCCCTAAGATCTGTGATTACCTGGCTACTGGTTCCTGCCACTGCCTTAAGTGGAGGAGTTGCTCATCAGTTCCAGACCAGTATGTGTACTGAGGGTGCAGAACAGATCTGGATATCTGTGACTTCAGCTTGCATTTGTCATGGATGGAGATGGCAAGAATGAATTAGTATCAAAAGTACTGAAAGCAATTCCAGAGAGAGAGACAGAGAATTCAGCAGAGTTTGAGCCATGACATTTACTTGGCTTTATCTCACCAAAGTAATGTGCACTACTGATTTTCAAGGCACTGATACGAGAAGATGAGTTTTAAAAACCTAGAGGGTAACTAGGACACAAAGCACCTTGTACATGCTGAATTTGTATAACTTCTCTAGGCAGCGGGCAGGCTATTATAACTTTATTGTTTCAGGTTATAAGCCTATTATACTCCTCAAATGAATACAGTGACATTTTGCTGTATCGGTTGAAAAGATTAACAGTTCACAAAGCAAACTGCCGAGTGCAGCAAATTAAATACATTAAAATGTGCAAGCTTAAAATTCTATACTCCCTGCGCTATAAACTTACATACAATACAGTCTAAAGGGTCTCAGTGGCTCAGTTAATAATGCACTGGCCTGTCAGCTTTCTGGATGCAATTTAAGTCTGTTAGGTTGCAGTAAGCCATGACAGGGTGTGTTTTTCTCAGCCATTAATGAATGCTGTAGGTAAATTGTGCAGTAAGAAGGTGGCCCTGAGGTATATTAGTGTCACAGTAAATGCTTTAAGATTATTTTAGATGTTGTTATTAAAAAGAAAAAAAGATTTTGGATGAATCTCAAAAAGCTTAAAATTTCATTGTGGAGAAGGACTGGAATACTGAGATACACTCTCAGTCTAAACCACTGAGAGTGGTTTAGAGAGCCACTCTCTAAGCCACTCACTCACCAGAGCCTCTCTCATGTGACTTGTCATTTTTAAATGTTTTCTCTAGTGATGCTTATCTGAGAGAAGAACTAGGCCTAAGCACTGTCCGGAAATTGCAAGAAAATAAGCATTGAAAAGACCACAAATCCTCGCAAGTCCCAAGGATTTATCGTGGGGAGTCCTCCAGTCGCTAGAAGAAACAGTCTCCAATATAGGAAACGCAAATATTTCAAAACAAAGCGCTTGATCTCAGCTGATATTAATTAGCATTACTATAGATAGAATTGCTCTACTTCCTGGGGCAACAGCTATCTGACCTCCTGAATGTCCACACAAAAGCCATGGCCTCTTTGACTGAAATTCTTTAGTAAAACAACATGGTATTGAGGGGTCTGATTAAAAAGCTAATGCAACTAATCCAAGGAGGCATATAGAAAAATATTCAAGGCTTCATTTTAAAAGGAGACTCAGTATATTGTTTTCACTTAGCCCTTTTAGACCAACCTGTTCATTTTACAGGTTCTGAAAAGTGTTAATATTAACAAGCAGAGAGGTGGGCAGATTCTATCAAATTGGTTTAAAAGAATCAGTGCTAGAAAATTAGGCACACAGATGTTTGCATTCATCAATTCCTATCTACAAGTTCTTATCCCAGCTGCAGCTCTAGACCTAGCTAAAAAACATGGCTGTTAGCTAGATTAAGAAGACGATAAAGCCATGAGAAGAAGTAGGTTTACACAGCTAACTTCACATCCTCATGAAAGTTCAGGTTTGGTTCCATTCCAGAACCAGGTAGAGGATTTGGTTGCAACATTTTTAGCCATGCCTGTTGTTTACCTATTCCCCTCAATATCACTTAATATCTCTTTGAGTATGTGGGTAGATCCTTTTCCCCATTCTGACTTCCTTTGCTCTGCTTCAGTGACACGACGGCTGTTGACTGGTGGCAACTCACTAGTCATCTTTCCAGCACAAAGAATTGCTTAGCAGATCCTCAGCCACTTTCATAAATCCCTCATTGCCACTCCTGATATCAGTGCGAAAAAATGGGTTGAGATTAAGAGTTTGTTGAGCACAATTTAAAATGTGACAAATTCTAAATCAGTGTAAGTCTGGTTGTCCAAACTGTGTCAAAAATGATGCTCCTACAGCATTCCTGAGTCCAGGTATCCCAGCTGCCTAGATGGTAGGTCTGGCCCAAGCATCTTAATTTCCTTTCCACAGAAATCAGGACAGTTGAAACATGTCACAGGATCTATGTCTAAATTCAGGAATGTGGCATAATTCTTGGGGTTTTCGATTTAGATGTTGTCTCATACATCCAAATAGTCTAACCCACTTTTAAGAGTGGAACAACAGGAAGAAAATGTTTTTACCATCTTGGTTTGAATGTAACTTTTGGGTTTTGAAGTATTCTATGAATTGTTTGACACTGCAGCTGCTCTGGTTTCACAGTACATTCTGGGCCAATTTCTGCTCTGATTAGGGTAGTTCTTTTACTGTTTTAGCTCTGCCTCACCCATGTGAATAGCACTGATAGTCATGGTGTAAATCAGAGAGTTAGTGGAATGACCAAAATTTTCCAGACTTACTTTAAAGCATATTTATGAAGTAAGAATTTTTCTGAAGTTGACAATATTTTAGATCCATTTTGTCTTCTGTTCAAACTGAAAGAATGGGTTTATGTAGCAAAATGTTTGAAGTTCCTGACAGAGAAAAATAGAAAATAAATGTATTTTTCCTCTTCCACTACCTTCTTACATTTATCTTTTTCCTCTGAAATCCTAAAGTTTGCTGAGACCTGTGGGACATTCTGTGTCTCTTTCCATGAGGACCTTTTTCACACCATTTTTCCAATGGCCGGCCGTACTGCCTGTAGCTTAAAATCTCAGTGAATTCTGTTAATTGAGAATGCCTTCCTGACACTAGTGCTGGCTGACTCCCACCAGGCTTCACTGGTCTATGTTAGACAGCCTAGTCTCTATCCAAATGCCACATGACAAATTTCATGAAATTTAGTGTACAGTAGGCTTCTGAGAGAAGACAGAAGATCCAGCACACAGGAATCCCTTGAAAATTAGTTCAATGCCTTTTATTCTATATTGGGATCAGCAATTTGAGTGAAGCTTCTAAAAGATTTTCTAGGGAGGAAAGTAGTGGTACTTTACAGAAACTAAAGTCAAGATTATTCCAAAATGTGTGCATAAGCTTAGCTGCATGGAACATGAGTTTTGCCTATGCTTGTAATGAGGTTTTTTTCATGTGACTGACCTTTGCACAAAGGCCTAAGGAATGTCTTTGAAAGCTTATAGAATTTAATACAGAATTTCACATTTTCTACATTTTTATTTTAAAAATTAACAGAGTTATTATTTATTAATACTGAGTACCCACTACAAAATTTCTTCAGTTTAACATTTCTGCAGAAAGGCTTTCATTCCTTACTATGTTTCTATGTCTTTTTGAGAAGAGAGGGCTTAGAATCTGACTAATTGTGGCTTTTCCTACCAGTCAGCTTTATTACCCTGTATTTGGTTTGCATGGCAAGATTTTGGTAGTGGGGGAGGCTACAGGGGTGGCTTCTGTGAGAAGCTGCTAGAAGCTTCCCCTATGTCTGATAGAGCCAATGCCACTGGCTCCAAGATGGACCTGCCGCTGGCCAAGGCCAAGCCCATCAGCGACGGTGGTAGCACCTCTGTGATAACATATTCAAGAAGGAGAAAAATGTTGCTGTGCAACAGCGATTGGAGCCGAAGAGAGGGGTGAGAACATGTGAGAGAAACAACTCTGCAGACACCAAGGTCAGTGAAGAAGGAGGGGGAGGAGGTGCTCCGGGCGCCGGAGCGGAGATTCTCCTGCAGCCCATGGTGAAGACCATGGTGAGGCAGGCTGTCTCCCTGCAGCCCATGGAGGTTGACGGTGGAGCAGATATCCACCTGCAGCCCGTGGAGGACCCCACACCGGAGCAGGTGGATGCCTGAAGGAGGCTGTGGCCCCATGGGAAGCCTGCACTGGAGCAGGCTCCTGGCAGAACCTGAGAACCTGGTCCTGAGAAGCCCACGCTGGAGCAGGTTTGCTGGCAGGGCTTGTGACCCCATGGGGGACCCACGCTAGAGCAGTCTGTTCCTGAAGGACTGCACCCCGTGGAAAGGACCCACACTGGAGCAGTTCTTGAAGAACTGCAGGCTGTGGGAAGGACTCACATTGGAGAAGTTCACAGAGGACTGTCTCCCGTGGGAGGGACCCCACACTGGAGCAGGGGAAGAGTGTGAGGAGGAAGGAGAAGCAGAGACAACGTGTGATGAACTGACTGCAACACCCAGTCTCTGTCCCCCTGTGCTGCTGGTGGAGAGGAGGTAGAGAACTTGGGAGAGAAGTTAAGCCTGGGAAGAAAGGAGGGGTGGGGGGAAAGTGTTTTAAGATTTAGTTTTTATTTCTCATTACCCTACTCTGATTTGATTGGCAATAAATTAAACTAATTTCCCCAAGTCAAATCTGTTTTGCCCATGACAGTAATTGGTGAATGATCCCTCCCTGCCCTTATCTTGACCCGCGAGCCTTTCATTATATTTTCTCTCCCTGTCCAGCTGAGGAGGGGGAGTGATAGAGGGGCTTGGTGGGCAGCTGGCATCTAGTCAGGATCAACTATCAGGATCAACCCTAATATTTCAGCATAAGAGATGTGCAGGTGTTTTTTTAAATCAAATGCTTTTGGGGGAACAGTGATGGTGATTCTTGAACCGAAGTCCTATTGTAGCTTCTAAGGACCAATAATTCTCTGGTGAATTTTATATATGCTGTTCTCAAAATTCAGAATGAAGAATTATAAATATAAAAAGTATCTAAGTTAAATAGTAAGAAAATCTTGCTAAAATTAAGTTATACTTACTACCTTTTTTTTTTTTTGATCTTATTAATATTAGTAGAAACCTGTGTAGCAGTACTCTCTGTATCAAGACTCTTAAGTACACAACCACTTTAAAAGGCCAGTAAAGGTTTAGGCCTTATTCAAAGAGAATTGTAATTTTACTCTGATAGAATAACAAAAGCAGCAGCTCTGCTGGAATAACCCCAGCCACATTGATTTCTGAGGATCTGACCCAGAACTCAGAAATAAAATCAGTATAAGGCAGAAGGGAGGAAAACAGAATGAGGGAGTTGCAAGAGAAAAAGAAAGTCAGACAGCAGAAGAAATAACTGGAAATCAAAATCACAAAGAAGTATCTACCTGTGTCAAATTATAATGGTAAATCTCCCTTTGGCTTCAGGTTACTGATTTGAGAATGAAATCCCAAACAGTTCTAGTGATTTTAAATTAACTTTTACGGATTTTTCCACCTATAAATGAAAGTTGAAATGTTATTTCTTACTTCTCTACAGTAGCAAGGATCTTGGATCTTCTCCAGATATTGTCCAAATTGCTGTAGTCTCCCATCTTACCTTTACAATGCCTCTGGCTTGATTAGGAAATAAAAACTAAGTCTTGTGAGCAGTTGACATAGCTTATCATTTTTAACCCTTCTTTACCCCAGCGTGATTTCAATTTGGGCTGCGGTTGGATGGAATTTACTCAAGAACCAAAGCCTTATTGCAAAATCCTGGTTTGTTTTGATTTAAACATCTCTCAGAGGCTTTCTGCTGTGAAAATGGAGCCTGACAGCAGTGAAAGTCCTGGCTCATGCCAGGAATCTCCAGCTAGCTCCTTGCCATGAATCCGATATCCTGAGATTCCTGACACTAAATATAAAGTCCATTTTCTTAGACTCATATGCTTTCAGCAAGGCAAAGCACTTCAGCTATATTCAGATGATATTTTCCAGTTTTATCTATGGGAAATTTTGAAAAAATAACTTTCCTTCTGAGGATTTTTTTCTCTTCCAGAATTTCAACAAAAGGACATTTCTGTTTCCAAGTACATCCACCAGTTTTGTTTATTTTCAATGAAAATATAAGTGGTACCTGAATCAGCCAAGAGTTCTGAATTTGAATTCTCCTGAATGTGGAGGTCACCTTTTGAATGTGCCGGGGAAGAGGGAGCTGTTTCTGGTATGACTGGACAGGTTAGTAAAGAAAAAAAAGAAGAAATTTGACACAAATAAAAAGAAAATCATGAAAGGGGAAGAAATAGAAGAGATCACTAATTCTAATGCAACTTGTAAGCCACAGTCAATGTTACGCTAAGTTGCGTCACAAGACTTTACACAAGACTTTCTGCTATTTAAAATTTACAGCCATAGACTTGCATACCTTGTTCTTGAAAATTACTGTATGGCAAAAAACCCACAGACTTTCTAGATCAAATACAGGATTCATAAAAGCTGGCATTTTCTGTCAGCTTTAGAAGATACCTTCAAAAGTCAAGGATATAATCTTTTACCAGCCTCTCTTCCTGAAGAATGTTTCAAACCTAAATAGTGTAAGCCTTTTAACTGTGCTTGTAACTCTGATGGAAATGGGAATAAGTAGTTTTATTAGCTTGAGTTTAAAAACAACTTAACATCAAGAAAAAAGCTATTTATTCATCTACATGACAGAGAAAATGCTTTGGATTAAAGTACTTTCATTACAAAAGTGGTGGGAAGGTAAAATACAATTAGTCTCAGCTAGATCATTTTAATGTTTGATTATAACCAACCGAGCTGGGACAAATTTTCGTGCCAGCACTAAGATCCAGGGGATAATAGGGTTACATATCCTCTGTAAAATAAAATGTGAAATTTACATGCAAAGTGGTATGTTCTCTTGATGCACACATATAACTCCCATTAGCATTAATGGGAAATATATGTGCCTATCAAGGAGAAAATATACCACATTAAATTCTCAAACATCATGACAGTTTCTGATGTCTTCTATTATGATCTATGCTCATACAGAAAAAATTTTAATAACTCAGCTCAGATATACTGGTTTTCATATGTAGATCTCAAAGGATTTTATGAAGAATAAGTCCATGCAACTCAAAGATACGTGTGAGGGAACTGGAACTTAAGTTATGCCTATGGTAATGCCTTGCAGGCATACCCCGAAAAACCCTGCAAGAGTTACTGGAAGCAAAATTTGTATAGGAGCATAGAACTCAGCACAGGTTAATATATCATAATTCAGCCCAGACACAGAATTGTATACACACAATTAGTCTGTTTCTAAGAACCTGTAGTGGGTTCACCTTGGCTAAGAGCCAAACGCCCATCCAGCTGCTCACTCACTCCCCCTCCTTGGTGGGATAGAGGGGGGAAATAGGATGAGAAAACCCATTGGTCGAGATAAAGACAGGGAGATTGCTTATAAATTAGTGTCACGGGCAAAACAGACTCATTTTGGGGAAAATTAGTTTAATTTATTGCCAATTAAAATAGATTTGGGTAATGAAAAACAAAGGCACACGTTAAAACAACACCTTTCCTCTGCACTTTCTCATGCCCAACTTCACACCTTTACTCCTGACTCCTCAACCCCCCTGTCCCAAGTGGTGCAGAGGGGATGGAGGGTGGAGGGGGCTATGGTTTCCCTCTGCAGATCCTTCCTCCTCACACTTTTCCCCTGCTCCAGCGTGGGCTCTCCATGGGCTGCAGTTCCTTAAAGAAATACCCATCTGCTCCAGCATGGGGTTCTCCACAGGCTGCAGCATGGATATCTGCTCCAGTGCCTGGAGTGCCTCCTTCTCCTCCTCCTCTTCTGACCTTGGTGTTCCCTCTGCTGTTTCTCACTATTTTTTCCTCCTCCTCCACCCATCTGGCGTTTTCTGCCCTTTCTTAAACATGTTTTCACAGAGGCACCACCAGCTTGCCTGATGGTCTAAGCTATGTCCTGCAGTGGGTCTGTTGGAGCTGCCTGGAACCAGCTGTGTCCGGCACAGGGCAGCCCCTGGCTTCTTCTCACAGAGGCCACTCCTGCAGCCCTCCCACTGCCAACACCTTGTCATTTACACCCCATAGAGAAGCAAACTACCTTACCTGACCTAGACCAGGATTTTTGCATTGTGCCAGGTAGACATACTCCTTAAAGTAGCTGGACCTACTTCAGGTTTCTGGCTAAGGCTGGAGTTATCAACTTCCTCAAAAAGTTTGTAAGGATCTGGACAAATACACCCTCTCTGAGGCTGAAAATCTCATGCATGGTTTATGCCCACAGATTTCCAGTCCTTTGCTCTGACTGACTCATGAAGTAATCTCAATGTAAACAGTTCTCACTAAAAAATTACTTTTTCTTTGCTTGAAAACAGGTTATTTCCAAAATAAACCCCATAAACTTGTGTAAATCTTCCAACTGAACATGCTTCACATAAAGGACTGTGACACTAGTGTCTTATCCTGGAGTAGTGTAATTCTGACTGGATGAACTGACTGCTATTAGAGCATGTGAGGTGTAGTAAATTAGCATTCTGGTTCAGACCATTGACAATGAAGAGAAAGGATATCTGGATGAGAGATGGAATAAGGATTTTGTCAGGAAACATGGAAAATGAAACTGGTTGCTGTGATTTTTCAGAGATGATAGAAAATATGAGGACATTTGTGCTATTAAATATAAAAAGGCAATCTATAAACACATATCCATAAGATATCACAAAAATAATAACTCTGATTATTCAGAAAAGTTTGGTCATTCAGCAATCTTTAGCAGTTAAGTGTTCCTTGGCATGGAATCCTATGGGTCTAATTCTGACCCTACTGTGAAAGCTAGAAGAAATTATAAGTAAACATTGGCTTCATAAATTTCATTTTATCTTAACATACTCACCTCCAGATTATTTGAAATAGTCCAAACTGAAGAAGATAATTTACTAAACTGTAATTTGAAGAAGTTTGTATTATTTTGTATTTTTCTCTTTTTTAAAATTTTTTACATTTTTCACATTATATAGATTTATTACATATCATTATTTATGATAGAGTAAAACCCAAATGTCTTAGGCTGGACAAGAACCTATGTGGTAGCCAATATCCCAATAATAAAGAGTTATTTCCTTTCCTCACTGCCTTAGCCTTCAAGGAATTGATTTTAGGGGCATGACAAAAATAGCTCAGGAAATAGGTCCAGATTCTCAAACTGATGTAACACAGCAGTTTTGTGATTTCAGCAGAGATATGCCAATTCACACCTGCCAGGAAATCTGGCCTTCACCCTTCAAGTGGCAATTACAAGATGTATATCACTTCATGGTGAGATTTATATTATCAAGCACATTCTGTGGAGTTTTCCTTGCTAGCTTCAGGGGAATAGATATTTACAGATGAGTCATTGACATGTCTTGAGCTATCACAGAATCTCCAGAGAATCATCAACCTTTTCTTCCACAGCAGGAAAGGTAAGAGGAGCAGCATTTTCAGCTCTAAAATGTTGCTGGGTTATTGGAGATCATGTCTTCTACACCTCTTCAGCCCTTTGATTAATATATTTGATTAATACTTTAGTTTATGCATATATTTTATACCTCCCTTCTGAAGTGTTTAGACCATCATGTTAGGATTCATAATTAATTTTCTTTTAAAAAAAGGACAAAAAATAGGTGATGTAAAACTCAGCAAAACACCATGAAGACAGGTTGAGAGGATACTGTGAGTTCAATGAAGACAGAAGTGAAAGGTTGCTAGAAATATTGAAAGTCCTCAGTCAAATGCCTCCCAGTATTGAAATAATGGTCTTTTCTTATATTTATATCTGTTTTCTGTGTAAAGATGTTCATAACCTTTTTCTCCTTTGGTAGTTCAACATAACGAAATGCCCTACTGAAAAAAATACAACCAAAAGTGGCAATGGAAATATGTGCGCTTTGACAACTTCCAAAGTTTATCTGAATTATGTCCTTCAGATTTCCAAGTCTGTACTAGTGGATTTGGCTATAAAAGGTGACATTTTTCAGGTGCAGTTATTGTTCAAGTAGCATATGTGCCAGACAGAACTATCAATCCTCTACAATAGGTTGAAGCACATGCTCTTCTTTCCTTCTCAATGTATAACCTTAAATATAAATTAAACAGTGTGTTCCCAAATTTTATTCCAATAAAGTAATCTGGAATAAATGACAATTGCATATTTTTTTGTACCCAAACATACCCACTTTCCCAAATGACTGGCAAAAGAGAACTGTTGAAACAGGTGAAAAGCTGCTAAAAGCCCCAAAGTTATTTCTGTTTGCATGTAAAATGGAATTTTAGAGAGACAAATGGGTCACTTTAGCAATCCTATTCTACTTGTGACACTGGGCACTGAATGTAAAACAAGCCCTTAGCTGGTTAAAAGCAGCTTGATTCATAATTCAGAGTTATTGTGAGCACAGGTCAGATGCAGATTGGGGCCTGACCCAACCTGTCATTTGACTTTCAACTTCTCGCTTTTTATCTGCTACTAGGTTCTAATTTTTATTGATTAAGACTAAACTGATTTTCCAGAATACTGAAGAAAAGAATAACAAAATTGAAAACTTTGCAATTTGTCATATTAATGAATAGAGTGTAATTAATGGCAAGAAAGAACTGAAAGAGACACAGTCCAATAACTCAATTCATCACAATATCAGTAACTCCATTTAGTGGAGGAGAATAGAAGCGAAATTACAGGCTTCAGAAATATGCAAATTCATATGACTATCATGAAAAACTACATATTTGTATAAATAAAAATAATAACAGGTCTGGATAATGGAGGAATAAGTAGGTAGACATGCAGGATTAACTTAAAGAGCAAAATTATGAAAAAATTGCCAATAAGAAGTTCCACGCTCAGATATAACTTTAAAGGTGTACCAAGCGAAGTTAAAGTTAGGGAATCACAAAATGTCTCACAAGCTTTGCAATTACAAGTAAAATACTGGTAACTTATGCTACCCATTAGGAAATTAAAAAATGCATTTTAAAGTCCATGTCTCTTCTGGATTGATGTTCTTGTCTTCATTGATATGAAGACACTTGAATTACATACCTAAGCATTTTCCAACAAAAAGAAACTACCCAGGAAAGGGAGAATGAGGACTAAAAAAATAGAACATTATTTCACTTAAAGTCTATCCCTTCCTTTTATTTTCATCTGAAACTGTAGTGGTTAAAATAGTCATTGTTGAAACGTAAAAGATGGAATTAATTTCTCCTCTGCACGAAAGACTGTATCTGGCACCTCCTGGAAGTACTCCAACAATCACACTGTGGTTGAGAAAGGAGAAAAGGTATTTCTAAACCTCTTTTTTCCAAGGCTTTTCCATTTTGCACAACAGTAAAAGATAAATCAAACAAAACCAGATAAAATGACCAGAATTCCCCTGTCCTGTGACTACCATCTATGAGGCTGGAGACGGGATTTTAGTTTCTGCTCCAGTAGGAGAGTTGCAGTTTTAAAGGTGTTTTTACAGTGAATATTTGCTTAGTTGCTGGGCAAGGACTGTCATCCTGATCTTGACTATCATGGGTGATTGTAGAAACTGTGAGGCTACAAAATTCTGGCTGCATTCTTTATTGCTGTCTTTTTCTTGATCAAAAACTTTGCTCTTTGGGATTTCACATGTTTCTAGGATTAGAAGAAACTAAGCAGCATTTTAATTTGCACTGAACTACTTCTCGGAGGGAGAGGTTAGGCAGCACTTTGACACCTGTATCTTGCTGTAGATTTAAAATATATTTGGTATCCTGTGGCAAATGATAACTATAAAATTATTACTCCATGTGGTACAAGATTAAATCCTTACTCTTACTCCAGTAACTGTGCAATTTAGCATTTTAATTGCAGGCTTTGTTCGTAGTGTGGATTAATTTTATGCCGTATTATGTTATTGTAAGAATTTTGTTATGAAATGAAGTATCAGGGAATGGAAAATATATCATCTTATGTACAATATTCCATGAATTAGAATAATGTACTATAGTACCTTGACCTTTTCTATATTCTGTAATTTGACTGAATGGTCATTGCACTTTTCTCTCATTAACAAACTGAATAACCAATAGCTGAATTGATGACATGGCATGAAGTCAAGAAACAGAATAATGAAATAGTCACAGCACCATAGTATAGTAGATGATTATGTCTAAGAGAACACATGAGCCATTAAATCTCAGAAACAGTGAGAGGGACTGGAATGAGAGTGGCAAATGCGCGAGAAAAAAAATGTTTTCATGACAATAGAGCAAGCTTAGCCTATTTCTATTAAGCCCTTGTAAAATTCTGTTGCCATATAAAACATTAGAACAAGTGAAATATTAAGGCTTAATTCAGACAATAAACACATCACTAGACTAGACAAGGCTTAAAGTTTCTTTAACAAAGAATTTAATATCAAATATTTATAAGCGGATTTAAATTCTAATGAACTGACAGTCATCATATACACACAATAGCACAGTGACAGAAGTACTACAAATCAGCCATATGAGACCATTGTCTAGGTCTCCCCTTTCAAGCAGACTATATCCACAATGACAGCATTTCCACAATACTGTGTTAGTGGTACCATGAAAGAATAACGCACATAATAGAATGGAGGAAATTAAGCCGCATCTTTTAAAAATAAAATGATCATCATTGTTTTGCAGTAGGTTTAGTGATAAAACTGCACTTTGAACCTACAAGATGTATTGGTTACGAGAAGATTCAAGAGATGTTATAGGTATATACTGACTTTGCTATCCTGCTGGATTCAGTTCGTAATTGATTATTTAGTATTGCTGATCTGTTTATACTCAGCTTTAAAAATATTTTCAGTCATTTTGGACCACTGATTGCTACACATAGTCTTCTCCAGCATCTAGTAGGGAGCTATCTTGATCATAGATGTGTTCCTTACCAAAGTCCTGAGAGTCATAACAGAGGGGTAGTATGCAAACTTGTGATAACTCTGTATCAGCATAATTCTAGCCAACGTTGGTGTTCTGGATCACCAGAAGGAGGAACAAAGTACCTTTGGTACAGGATAAAAAGTGAGTGCTGCAAATTTGCAACTAAAGACGAACTCTTGCTTCAGTAATGCTATTTTTAAATTGCTGTGTTTAAAAACAGTAGTTCAGCTAGAATTAGCTCCACAGTTTTGCATGGGGTTACTTTGGGCTTGTAGTATCACAGTCCTTCCTCACACCAGGAAGAACGATTGTTTGTGATCATTTATACAGCTAGGTAAGAACTAGGTAATTACTTACAGCTAGGTAAAAAATATTGCAAATGTAACATTTTCAGATTGCTATCGTCAAAACTCTGGGTAGAGTGAATTAGAACAAGAAATTTTACACTTTCTTCCAGTTTACATAAAACAGCAGCAAATTCAGTTTGTAGGCTTCATCATTCATTTTGATGTGCTTTCTTTTGATCCCAAGAAAGAAATATATTTATAATTTCCAGAAGAACTGCCTCAGAGGTAAGTCGTATCCAAATATTGTTCTGTAGAGATAAAAAATGTACAGTGTCAGTGGTATTTGGCTGTGGATTGATGATGCATTGCACAAGGATATAGAGACATCATTCCTATAAAACTTGTAATGTTATAGTTTAGGGTATATTTAACCTTTAATACAAATCATTTTTATTTCCCCCCCTTGGAATTCAAAGCACTTTATTTTTTTTTTATATTTAGTTTGTTTGGGTTTTTTTCCCTGTGTTTGCCTATACTGTGGCTGCTGCAATTTTTTGCTTTGGCAAAACTGGAATAGCAGACTTGATTGCAAAGAACAAGAGTAATATAAAGAACTCCAAGAGTACCAACTTAAGTTGAATAGATTTCAGGGTAAATTAGTGTGAAATTGGGTTTTCAACAGGAAGTCTGAACTGGTGAAATACTTTTTATGTTGAAACTGTCATCCAAATCAACCTTCAGAAAGGGCTAAGACTCTAATTTAAACTCAGAAAACCTCCCAGAAAATAGAGGGACACAAATACCCTGGATTTCCTTCTTCTGATCTTTCCCTGTTCTTCAATATATCTCTCCCCGCCACTCAGTTTCCATACCATGATTAGTCCCTGATTTATTTCATGTGTATTATATACAATCATTCAATAGAATCTGTCATCTGACAATATTTTCTGAGTAATAAAAATGTACAGTGTTTCTCTGTTATGTGTGATCAGTTACTTGATCCTCAGTTCAAAAAACAAAGGGATCTCTGGAGTTGCCCGGGATTAACACTGTACTTAAATGTCCTTCCAGTAGCAAAGATAACATTTGATCTTAGGCATCCATCCTTTGCGGACCTACTGCCTATCAGTACAATGATTTTGTCTAGAGGTATTCTTCTGATCCATATCTGACTCCAGCAGCAGCCAGATCTGGTGGCTGGGCAGAGACCCAGGCTGCAGATCCGCCAGCCAAAATTCCCACACCCTGAGAAGCAGACCTCTTGGCTCTGAGCGATAATTGAGCCAGAACTGCAGCAAATTAAGCAAAGACCTTGAAGAATGAAGCAGTTAAAAACCCCACAACAGCTGAAAAGATAATAAAAGGAAGGCAATTTAGCAACAGGTGCCAGCAAAAAGGAAGACAGGGAGCTATTTCTAACAATAGGTGGCTTTGAAGCTTTGATGTTTCAACAGTTTTCAGTTAACTCAGGGCCAAGGAGGTTAACTATGAAACCGTATTACAGAAATCTGAAGAGTTCTACTCCAAATAAAAATTAAATTTATGATACTTTTTTTTATCAGAGGGTTTGAAAAGCAAACAAAAACTCAGGGAGTTTGCAAATCTACCTAAGCCTATATTGAAGGGCTTCCCTTTTAAGCCACCTGTCCACGATTAAGACCTTGAATAAAACAATTTGAAAACAGCATGAAACTGTTGCTAAAGTAATTGTGTTAGAGTAATTACTACTCATAGAAGTCACTAGATGAAGCTGAAGAGGGCGGCTACTGGACTGTGTACCTGGAGAGATATTAGAGAATTCAAAACATTCCCAGAAGAAAGATGTGCGGTCAGGTCCTCTGCAGAAGGGAATACTGAGTCTTCTGCAGGCAGAGTTCCTCCAAAATCAGTGGACAGACAAAGCTGCAGGCAGTGGAAGCTCTCGCAGCCAGCATATGAACCAGCAAGTGCAGGCTTATCTCATCCTTTGCCAGAAGTCTCTAACCATGTAGCATAGAATGAAGTAGGTACTAGTGCCAGTAAAAAAAAACCCAAAACCTCTGTGCTAAGAAATCAGACTAAGAACTGGAGCACATAGCATCCAGGAGCACAATCATTTCTCTTAAATCTGCTATGAAAACTGAAAATTTTTGCTAAGAGTTGGGCGCCATGGCTAGTTTCTTGGTTAATGTGAATCAGAGCCCTGTGACAAACTAGATAATTAAGACTGTGCCTAATTTCTGGAAAAGATGCAAGAACTGGAATGGATTGTGCAGCTAAGATCAAGGGATGATGCACATATAGGATAAAATGGCACATCATCAGCTCAGTGGAATTCTTCATAGGAGCACTCGTGACTACTGCTGAAACACCGTATCATTCAAGGAGTATGATACAAAAAACACAAATTAACATTAATTAATGTCAAGCTGCTAAATCAGTTACCAAGACATCCAAACCAGTAATTCTAGTACTTGAAGAAGACACAGACAGTAAAAGGTAAATCGACGAAATGTGGCAGTTCAAATGATGCACTTATCTTCTAAGGGACTCTGCCACGTAAATGCATAGATCAAGAATAATTTTTTTAGATGGCAGAGTTTCAAATAAAGTCAGAGAAAAGACTATCTGTGATTGTGTTAAATGTAACTGTTTTGGGTTCCCTTAAGAAGACTGTTCACTGGAGTAGCAGGGAATTGAAAAGGCTGAGGAAGAAATTGAGGAAAAAATGGAGAGGATAGGGAACATCTCAACCTAATACAAAATAAAAGAACTCTGTTTGTTCGCGGTTCATGGAGAAAATTTTCAAACTAATTCTTTTAAGCATGGACTAAAAGAGGAGCTGTATATGGTTAGAAATCACAGAACTGGCTGGATCTAATCTTTTATCAATGTAGAATAAAATAATCTTTCCCTTATGTGTAGTTTTGTTTATGTTGCCTGAAAAAAAGCAATATTTATCTGTCATAGACTATTACTCTCACTTCCTGTGGTAAGAAAACACCATGGCTAGATGGGTGATTGTGCATATCAAATCTGCTTTTGCGGGAGATGCTTCAGATTGCAATAGCTGTCAATAGACAATGATTTGTTACATTTAAGCTGTAATCACTGAAGTATAGGTTTGGACATATTTCCACTTGGCCCATCTACTCCCAGCTTTGTGTTTTGTTGGGAAACAATAACAAAATAATAAAGCACCTTTTAAAAAGAGGATAATATCAAACAGGGATTTAATACTATTCAATAATAGATAAGTAACAATTAAATAACTGTAGTTACCTCAATATTTTCTTCAAAATAAAACTGAAAGGAAAAATTCCTTCACTTTTAACAGCTGACTGGGGATTTGCAAATGTATAAAGAGACACATATGTTAAAATAAGTCTAATAACATTTGGGTTCTCAGGAACTGCCATCACTTCATGAAAAAAACATCCTACATTCCTACAAAAGATACAAATGGTCCCTAAAGATGTTTTCATCACAAGAAATAAATGTGGTCATGTGCCATTATCATCCCAGATGAACACAAATTATAGAGGAATAAGTGTGCAGAATTGAAAGACGGAAAGAAGTAAGAGGCACGGAGTTGACCATTTTGGCTTGGCATGATTTTTGAATGGGCAGCAATTCCCACAAATGTATTATCCTGCTTTTGTATGTAAGGCCAGTACAATTTGATTGCATTTAGAAAAAAAATAAATCACCTGTGTATTTGATAATATTCTTGCAATTTACAACACCATGCATCGCTAGTCTGGACTTGATTTCTTTCTTTTAGGTTTCTTCCCTCTACTACTAACCTTCATAGAGTACCAATGCTAAAATACTTACGCCCTTTAGACAGGAAGTATCTAAATATTGTCCTACAAGAGCTAGCACTCACAAGTCATGTGTCTGTCCACTGTCTTCCATTTGTCATTCCTAGCAAGATTATAACTGCTCTGAAGTGAGGATTATTTTCTACTATATAATCAAAACATAGCAAAATGGGAACTTGATCTCAAACTTGGCCCCAAGATACTATTGTAATGTAAACAATTACGGTGCCAAGAGCAAACCAACTTTTTTTCCATTCTTTTTTTAGTATTGGGCATCCATTACTCACTGTGTTTCAGAGGAAGCAAAGAGGAGTAAAATCTAGTTCTCTGGATAGGAAGAAATACCAAACATAAAGCAATATAATTCCCTTGAGGAGAAATGGAAATGTATGGTATTGATTTTCTTTTGGTAATTTTATTTACTGTTTAGTTGAAATTGAAGGGGGGACGGGGGGAAAGCAAGTCTGTTGAACATTGTGTCAGTTCCACAGAGCTTGATGGGGGAATTGCAAATCCCACATGACCACATTGTAAATCTCATTGTACAAATCTCTGTTTTCTTCAGTCCAAGGATTTGAGGAGCACTTTGCAGAAAGTACTTTAATGACCTGAGGGAAGGACGTCTTGGATGTATTCTATGCTTGTTATATGTTTCATTAGACTTATTGTGAGTTTGAGTTTTGGAGATCTTTAAGGATTTTATAATATTCCCATGAAGAAAGACTAAGTTATCTTATTTCCTCTACTCCCCAGTTCAGGATATATAAGCTTTACAGCCCATTTCACCTTTGAAAGTGTGAAGCTATTTCTTTACAGATATTTGGGTTTAGGACAGAAAACAGATGGACAACTGTGTCTGCACCAGTTCTGTCTTCCAGAAAATCAAGGATAACCCTGATGTTCAGTAAATTATGATTAGAATATGAAAGTTACCTGTGTCTCTAACTTTAATTACAGTTACATTTATCTAGCCCTTAGAAGTACTTTATTGAAGCGTTTTGAAGATTTGGGGCCCAGATTTAAAAAGTTTTACACTCATAGTTATAGCTGGCAGAACAATGAGGATTAATTTTTCTTCTTCTTACCACTATTATTTAACTACCTGACTGTTATGCTTTTTAATTCTGAGTACGCAAAAAAAAAAAAAAAAATCCTGTTCTTTCAGGAAAACTAGGAATGCTGTAATTCAGAAGTGAAACAAAAGAGCGAGAGTCCTGTCACCATTCACCTGGTTCACCTTTTAGCTGAACCTGAATCCCCCCTAAGCAACAGAGTGGAGAAGGGCAACTTCAGAGCTGCCTGGGATCATGTGTCTCCCATTTCTTGGAAGCAGGCTTCAGGATCTGATAAGTAGCATCAGCAAAAGCCTTTTAACACATCTCTCAGCTGTGACATACCTCTAATTTAATTGCCTAACAGAGATCAGCAGGACTGGCAGGTTCAGAAGTACTCTGATCTCAGGAATCAGGATAAGGAGCACCCTAGCACACAGGTAGCAGAGTTAAAATGTGAAGGGAGGTAGGATTCTGAGGACAGCACAAGCTATGTGTGCATGTAGCCAATAGTCAAGGGGTTTGAGCAGTTACCTCAGATGGGGGAGACTGAATGCAGCACCGTATGCTAGAAATTAAATGTTTTGAGGGATGGAAGAATGAAGAACAGGCTTAGCTGACATTGTATATAGCAAGGCTGTGGCAAGCCTGTTGAATTATTAATACACAGCAGAAAGATTTTAGTTAGAGAGAGAGTGAGAAACCATCCAGCAGTTTGGTTGATTCAATACTCAAGCCTCATTTCTCATCCAGCAGGACAGGAATTTGAGTCTGTGTATCCTATACCAGGGCTTTAATTTCACTCCACATTTAATCAAAAAGCTATTTCTCTGGTTATAAGTAGGTATAGATACTGAATGACAGAAGGAGGCTCCTAATCCTAAGGAATAACAGGCATTTAGTCAACATCAAGACCCCTCCTTTGCATTTCACAGGTGCTGAGCTGGTTATTGAGGCTCCATTCTGAGACTAATCCAGCTGCCCATGCACTTTATGCACATGTGGCTGCACTTACATTACGTGGAGGTGCCCATTTCAGTGCCTCCAACCTTCAGTAATGTGTGAGCAGGTGAAACTGGCAGGCTTTGCAGCCTGAGAGCCTTTCTTTTGATTTGTTTGGAAGCCAAGCACCTTCTTTTCTGGCAAAACTGAAATTTCCTCTAAAAAACCAATGAGTATTTGCCAACCAGTTCTGCTCTAAAGGGCAAAAGCATATTTGATTATACACAGTATATTGTGTGCAGCACTCAGTGTTCAGTCACGCACACAGTAAGCGTAGATGCAGCTATGCATGCATAACATAGTCAAACATACAGGGATCAAATAGCATCTGTACTAGTTACATACAGCTAGGTACATTAACTCATATGGCATATGAAACCTGAGACCTTATCTATGAGATTTTTGGTCCTAAAGGCACAAAAATAAATGTACTGTAACATCTTATAATGCAGGGTTCTGTTTTGGATTTTTGTTTTAATTAATGTATTTACTAAACAATAGTTAAAGGAACGCTGAATCCCGTACAAGGAGAAGACGACACCGCTGTCTCTGGGGAGTGTTTTTCATCGATTATGTGAGAGAAGAGCGAGAACATGTATCAGCTAGATCATGTTCCTTGTTCTAACAAAGCAGATGCAACTCTGGTATATGCACTGAGTAGAAAATTAGTATGAGGTAATGCTATCATAAATAATTGCTTAAAGCACCTCGGTATTATGGAGGTTGAAATTTCAAAAAAGGAGAAAGGCCTGTAAATGTAAAAGCATGGTGAAGGGTAGCTTTTAAAGTAATTGAGGATTTTTCATTGGATGGTAGCTTTCTACAGTACATTATTTAAAATCCAAGTGTGGAGTACCCTCTAGCTGATATCTGAAGATCAAAGCTGCTATTAGATTTTTTTTAACTGCTGTAAAGGTTCAGCTATTATAAAAGAAATTAAAGGAACTAATGGAACAAATAACATAAAGTAGTCTTCCATCCAACATAGCAGATCAGTATAACTTGTGAAAGGGTGTTTGTTACAAAAGGCCCCAAAGCTTTTAAATGCATTTTTGGTCTAAAAATTGAATTTCAGGTAGCACAGTTGAAAAATCAAACATTGACTTTAATGAGTGCCATTAAAGATTCACCATTGTTATTGTCAGGATTTATTCTCTCTTCTCTCTGGAAACTAAATTTGAAGCTGAAATGCAAAGGAAACAAGCTACTGCACTCTGGACAAGAATTCTTTGATCACAGAGGCAAACACAAAATGGCTTATTAATGATTGCAGCTCAGTGCTCTGCCTGACCTCAGGGAGAGCAGCTTTTTTAGAATAAGCCACAATTACATTATATAGTTTAACCCTTGAAGGGAAGGCCATTTTTGGGTCTGCAACCTACCATAATCTGACGGGAGGCCACAGAAGCCATTCAACATAACAGTCAAATATAAGGCATTGTAGGATTATTACACTGTGTATCATGTAAGAGGGTATAGCAGTGGCTGGCTCTGCTTTTGGACTGGAGAAAGGTTGAATGGCATTACATGTTAGGCAGTAAATTAACAAATAATGAACGTAGTCTGACACATTGCTCCTGGATGAGGTAAAACACCAAGCCACCTGTGAAATGACAGTATACATGTATTCATAAAGTCCTTCACACTGAACTAAGGAGAAATACGTTGGTATCTGATGAGATGCGATTAGTTTTAGAGATGTCTCCCTTCATTCCAGGGTTTAGCATATAGATTATTTATATCAGCAGAAATGATTAATTATATCAGCTCATAGGAAATGAGAACTAGAAGCTCAAATTCTTCATCTGGTTTGGACTAAAGCTAAAGTATATCTTTGTAAACAAAACTGCATTTCTTTGTAAACAGGATTACTTTATCCTAAATGCCATGTTCATGTTCCTTTACCACAGAAAATATGACACTCTCAGAAGATAAACCTTTGAAAATGATACAACCATAAGGTGGTAAAAGGTAGACTAGGACATCACTCATGGAGCAAAGAATAGGCATCCTTCTAAGTGCTTGTCCCTTGCTCTTTCTTTTTTTGACTTTTCTAATTCTGGCCTGTGACCTTTCTATAGATGATGTTCTGAAACAAAGACAGAAAAACCCTCAAAGTTCACTGTATTTATAAACAGAACAAAATTTAGAGCAAGAAGCAACTTTAGGAGGAAAGAAATAAAAACTATGTTTACCCCCAGCTTAACTAACACAAACACTGAATATTTATTCTTTCTTCTACTGCTGCAATTCATTTTCTTTAACCAGATTGCATGAGTCTGGGAATGTATTGTGCTGGTTTTGGCTGGGATAGAGTTAATTTTCTTCCTAGTAGCTAGTATGGGGCTGTGTTTTGGATTTGTGCTGGAAACAGTGTTGATAACACAGGGATGTTTTAGTTACTGCTGAGCAGTGCTTACACAGAGTCAAGGCCTTTTCTACTTCTCACACCCCAGCGAGTAGGCTGCGGGTGCACAAGAAGTTGGGAGGGGGCACAGCTGGGACAGCTGACCCCAACTGGCCAAAGGGATATTCCATACTGTATGACATCATGCTCAGCATATAAAGCTGGGGGAAGAAGAAGGAAGGGGGGGACATTTGGAGTGATGGCATTTGTCTTCCCAAGTAACCGTTACGCATGATGGAGCCCTGCTTTCCTGGAGATGGCTGAACACCTGCCTGCCCATGGGAAGTGGTGAATGAATTCCTTGTTTTGCTTTGCTTGTGTGCGTGGCTTTTGCTTTACCTATTAAACTGTCTTTATCTCAACCCACGAGTTTTCTCACTTTTACTCTTCTGATTCTGTCCCACATCCCACTGCAGGGGAGTGAACGAGAGGCTGTGTGGTGTTTAGCTGCTGGCTTGGGTTAAACCACAACATGCGTATAAGGTTTATTTGTATTTTATGCATATGCTGTTACTCCGAGGCTATGTTTCTCTAAAACCCTTAATCAGGACTGTCCAACAAATGAAGGAAACATGGTAAAAAATGTGGAAATGAACCACAGTGATGTAGGAATTTGGAAACTTGTGGAATCTTTGGCTGAGGGGAGATGACAATTGTTTGAGTTGTTTTTATGTGATTAAAAAAGGAAGCATTGTTTTGGGACAGCAGTCCACAGAGCACTAACCTCACAGGGTAGATGGCATAAAGAGGAATAAGACTCGAGCAATTAGCTCAAACGCAAGATATTGATTACAAAATTAGCCAAGGCACTAAGGGAAGAAAAAGGAATTATACTTATTAACTATTTATATGCCACTGCTGGGAATAAGTAGTAAATAAGAAGACTCAGAATTGCTCATTTGTCAGTATACATTTGTCTTATTTAGAATTACAGAAACCTGGAGGATTAATGACTGAAATATTAAAAACAGTGGTTATATGCTATTACAAAAAGTAGTATAGGAAAGGAAGAAACGGCCTTCTTTGTCCAAAATGGTCCTTTTTTAGGTTTCTAAATCATTGATAGGTTGGATGCCATTAACTTTGAATCCATATAGTTCAATGCTTCATCTTGTACCTCTTCCAATTAGATCAGTAGTTGTCATCATTTACTGACTCCCAGATTTAGGTCTCATACACTCAAAAAATTGGCTTCTGTCTGTATATATTAGTGCATATAGATAAAGTATGAGTAGAAGGAGAGGAAAATGCTGTATGACATGCAGAAATGAGATTTAATAGATGGCATAGATCAGAAACCTCATGACATTAATATAAATATATTTTGCTTACCAAACTTAATGTAGTAACTAGTTGGTTATCACTTCCACAGGGGAACATGTGATTTGATTATGTCTGTTGTATGCAAACAGGATTAAATGAATGCAATACTATAGACTACTACATGCGTACTACACAAAACCCCAAAATAATTTTGTTCAAATCAAGAAGGAGAAAATTTTAAGCAGAAAAATGTGAACGTTAGTAAAAATATAGCACTGACAATTTGTCTAAGAAAAATTTTAAGAAAAAAAATTGGATATTAGTAAAAATGGAACTGTCATAATCAAGAAAGGTAGTAATTGATTTTAAAAAATAATTATCAATTAAACAATAAGAAAAGGAGAAGTTATTAGTTAATAGCTAACCTAATAACAATGAATACACACATGATGTTAAGAATCATGGAAAATTCATAAAGAATAGGAAAAGGAAAATACTACATGTGGAAAAATCTATGATTAGCAGATCTTAGACTGAAAATAAAGGCTTTTTTCCAAACAAAACATGGATCAAAAAGGATCCTAGCAATGATATTGCCCAGCAGCTAGATAAAAATGTTGTTTATTTCAATGATACTGGAGAAGAAAAGAAATATTCATTAAATATTTCTGTTATGCATTTGGGAAAGATACTCAATACATATAATACATTTGTATCACATGATGATTATGAAATACTTATTACCCAAAAGTCAAGAAAATTATTTACATTTTAATATGACCAACAACACTGCTGTTCATGAATGAACAAAGAATGAAAATTGAAGGGGTTTCCATGCTCAGACTGGTGATTATGCCAAAGACTCCAGGGTGCTACTGAATTACCAGTTGAACGCAAATTCTAAATCAAAAAGACTAATGTCCTTCAAGGAGTAACCGCAGTAGGAGTAAAGCAGTTATAGTTCCTCTTGCTTCAGTGTGTTGTGACCGTGCTTAGAACACTATGGCCATTTCTCTGGAAGTTTGTACTTCTAAGAGAATGTTGAAAAATGGAAAATGTTCAAAGAAGAGTCATAAAATTAGTAAAAACAGTGGAGACTGTACCATACAGGGACAGATTCAAGTAGCATAGTGTATTTAGTGAATGTGTGACTCAGTCACAGTTGGTAGGAGTGAATATTTGTAACATATCTTCATCTTGTTGCATTCACAAAAATTGTTGATAATATTTCTAAGAAGCCAATTGGTAGGACATGATTATGAATTTTAGAAAATAAAAATTAGTGTTTTTCATGCTTGTGAAGTTTTAGAAGCCTAGTTTTCCAAAGTTTTCAGACACAAATCTTCCTTAAGTCAAGGGAAGCTATAGATACCCAGCATTTTTTAAAATCAAGCCAAGGTATGTTAGGTTAACATAAAATGCCTGAGTTTAGGATGGTGTATGTATCAATTTATCTGATTTATAACAACAGTAGTAACAGAAGGACTTGTGGTAAATATTTATTTCAGATGTAGCACTAAGGAAGGGAAGGTCTGGATCTGCAAGCAAGTTAACTATTCCTTGCTGCTGAATGCCTCCTGGAAGGAGGAGGACATCCAGGAAACAGGATGTGGTACATCCTTGGACAGTAACCAGGGTTATATCAGACATACTCTATTTTACAATCAGGTTCTTCTCCTATCAGAAACTACCTGTAGACTCCAATTCCAGGTAATCTCTGCAATGTGAAAAACACAGAAAACATGCTGACAATTTACCCAGACTGCTCACTTTTTGTGAATGCTCTGATCTAAGAAATAATTGTTTAAAAGCAAAGAATTCATGGCCTAATTTCTGTTATGTGAACAACTTGGTGCTGATTTTTCTTGGCCCGTTTTAAGAAGGAAAAACACATCCAGCATTTCCTGTTTCAGCTACACTTGAAATAATCATTACTGATACAGGCTGAAAAAAGGCTCTTACCATGCTCATTTAATGTAAAGAGAGATGAGGGCATGTGAAGTTGGAGTTCTGTTCTGGTAAGAGGAACTACAGAGCATACCTAGGCATATCTGTCTGCCTTTGTTGATTTGCAGTTCTACTCACAGCTCCTTTTGAGTATCCAGACTCCTGTTTTCTAAAATTTTCTCTCTCTCAAAGAGAATTTCAGTTTTAGAGTTTTTTCCCCCAGATGTCAAAATCCTTCACCGAGAACTTACACTTTCCTTGTGCCTATCACCTGTTGATCACCTGCAATAAATTGTAGGAAGGTCCAAAAGTTGCAGTGTGTTTATAAAAATACTTCTCATACCGTTTATGCAGAAAAATACAGCAGTAAGGCAAATGGCACACGAGCAAAAATAATTTTGAATGCTGTATTGTACTATATGGGATTATTTACTCCACAATACATATCAAGGGAATGAATGGGAAAAGTAACCTACAACAGAGTGACATTAAAAGGGCGCAACAGGTTCAGTTTGTATGTTAGGTAAACAGATGAAACAATGTTCAGCATATAGACACAGCAGCACTCTAAACACTCCAGCGGGAACCCTGGCATTCAGGCAATTAATCCAATAAGAGAGACAAAGACGAATGACCAAACCTTTGGCAATTAGTGCTATATTCATACAAATGCAATTACTCTATGTGACTGTGACAAGAGAAAATGGAATATACATTTTGTAAATGGCCAGCTCAGACAAGATAGCTTATAGATCTTTCTCTCTAGAATGGAAAGGGAATTAGGTTCTTACATCCCAAGTCGTCATGTATAGACAAATACTATTTTTTCCTTGGGGAAAAAAAAAAACAACCAACAACAGGAAAAGGTAAAAAAGTGGGCAGTGTAATTCACTTCTACTCTCTCTGAAACACTGAAATGCTCCTAGCCATTAGGCTGTATAAGTGTCAAGGACTCCTTCCTGCAGTCCTTGCATTTATTTACATAATGTTTAGGTGCAGAACCAATATTGTGTGACTAATTACACAACACAAATAATGAATTCTAGGTTCTACTGGCTACAAAAAATAGTCAGGCAAGCAACTATTTACTTTCTCCATGATACCATAATATGCCTTTCATTGTGGTATCTCAGCTCTTGATCAAAAGAGTCTGTAGGGAAAAAAAATATTCTTTTAACTACTACTTAGCAAGACAAACTCTCTAAAATTTATATCTATTTACAGATTATTTGTAAACAAGAGGAAGGCTGAAATTTGCCACTTTCCAACATGCCATTTAAGTAGCTCTATCTAACATTGAGAGTCCTTTTTTCTCCTTAACAGTCCAGCATTTTTCAAAGTTGTTAATTGGATGGGGAATCCAGAGTGTGCATACTATTTTTAGATGGTTTTCCCAGCCTCGGTTGCCGGGATGAAGAGATTCTTGTTAATATACCATCAATGCTAGGGACATGCTTAGTTTGACTTTGTATTAAGAACCAGTTCAATATTCTGGGATGAGCTGTAAATCTTCGATGAGAATTTTGTTCCCTCCTACCAGGTAAATGGTTTCTTGTAAACTCAAGTGCTGCTGCCGTGCTTCACTGATGTGCTTGGAATGAGTTTGTGAGAACTAAAGAATAAAAGTAAAGTGTTTCTACCAAGTATAGATAGGAAACAGGAATGCAGTTTCTTCAGAAAATCTTTTGCACTTATTACTCATATTACTAAGATGCTGAGCTAAACTGAGAGAAAAAGAATGCAACTCATCTGCAGAAAAACAGTACAGCATCACAATGTGGTCTGTGCTAAGAAAACAATCAGTATGATATAAACCCTTTAAAAATAAATCATATAATTTCTTGATTCTATTTCTGCTTTCATATTTCAGTCTTCAGTGCAGAAACTTCTGTTTCTGCAACATAATTCGCAGAAGGCTGTCACTATGTTACTCAAAGTAATGATGGTTTATATTACTTCTATCCTCTACAGTAAATTCAGATTGAGTGCCTTACTGTCTGTTTTTACTGGTTGTATTATTCATCCCCATTGAAAACAAAATACAATTTGGTGTCAAACTTGGGGAAATGATTCAAGGGCATTATAGACCAAGACACGTGTGCACAGATTTTGTGACTACACAGCCTCTAGCTATGGGGATCTAACAAAGCCAATATTGATAGGGTTTATCTAGGTGCTTGCTGGGACAGTCCTCCCCCATATAAAATCTTGCTGGGGGCTGTGTAGCCCTGAGAAGTTACACTCAGCAGATAACAGGCATAGGGTGTACTTCCTTGCAATCAATGCATATCATAGGGACAGAAAGAGGATGTTCCAGAGAGAAGCCTTTTTGAGCAGATCCTGCTGGAAAAGTAGCAACCCGTGAGAGTTACCGAATAGCTTGAAATGTTTGCTACCAGATTGTCCTGGTTTCGGCAGGGATAGAGTTAATTTTCTTCCTAGTAGCTGGTACAGTGCTCTGTTTTGGATTTAGGATGAGAACAATATTGATAACACACCAATGTTTTAGTTGTTGCTAGGTAGTGCTTACACTAGTCAAGGACTTTTCAGCTTCCCATGCTCTACCGACTGAGAAGGTAGACACAAGAAGCTGGGAGGGGGCACAGCCAGGACAGCTGACCCCAACTGGCCCAAGGGACATTCCATACCATGGGACGTCATGCTCAGTACATAAACTGGGGAAAGCTGGCCGGGGGGGCCGCTGCTCAGGGACTGGCTGGGCATCGGTCGGCAGGTGGTGAGTAATTGCACTGTGCATCACTTGCTTTGTGTATTCTATTATTATTATCATGATTATTATTATATTATTATTATTATTATTATTATAGTTGTTATTATTATTTTATTTCAATTATTAAACTGTTTTTATCTCAACCCACGAGTTTTTCTCACTTCTACTCTTCCAATTCTCTCCCCCATCCACTGGGGGGGGGGGGGGGGGGCAGAGTGAGCGAGCGGCTGTGTGGTACTCAGTTGCCGACTGAGGTTAAACCATGACACGGATTCCACAGTGGAAACGAAGTCCTACTGATCACTATTTCACTTTACAGAATGTGGGCTAATGTTTTAATAAATACTAACACAGTTAGCAGTACAATTGCTATCTTTTAGAAGAAGCTCTTTTTCTGCTGTTCTTCCTTAAGAGAGGCTATTATATAAATCATTTAAGTCAAGAAGATATGGTTATGATAAATACCTTCTATCAATACAAAGTTGGCCAATAATAAGAAAATCATGGTTAGGAGTGGAATATAGAAGTAAGCTCCATTCAGGAAGAGTATAATAAAGAATAACAATCCTTTGATTTAAATGTCTGAGTGCTTGTCACTAATGCCCTGCCAGTCAAACCTGGAATTATTCAGACTGCCCCTGGCAGGGACGTTTCCAGTAATTTGAACAACAAATTAACTGTATCTTTTATTTATATCAGGATAGCAACTAGCATTTCCATTCAGACTAACCATATGCCTGGGAGACTGTTCTGCAGTCTTTAAAATGCCAGCTTGCCTTTTTGTACACTCAGCATATTAATAACATTCTCTTTTTATCTTTTACAAAGAGGAAAATATTGTTGGTTCAATGGACTGATTGTTTAGCGAATTTAACCTTAAATGAACAAACCTTTGAGGTAGAGTTTGGTTCTCTTAAAAACTTATATTCCTATCTTCTTTAGATACTTTTGATTGTTTCTAAGGAAATGGTATTATTTTATGAAAATATATGAAAAAAATGAAGAAGCAGTGGAAACTTTAGAAGAAAAATGCGGTTTCAAGCTCAAAAAAGTCATAGTTTGATGATTACTTTCAGCACAGTAATCTTTTATCTCTCTGATGTACAACATCATTTTTTTCAGCTTTGTATCTCTAGAGGTACAGAGTTCTTTTATCAGCAGCACACTTAAGGTAGAACATGCTCCTATGCTGAACTTTTTAAAGGACTCTTTTCTAGGTTGATGATTTCTGGCGTCCAAAACACCAGGCATTTCTCCAGTTGGAAAAGTTTCTTTTTAAGAATATGATGGATTAGTGTGTGTAGTTCTTCACAGTAAAGGTTTTAAGAGATGAAAATTCAAATTATTCAATAAGCACCTAGTTGTCAAGGTCCAGATGTATGGTAAAGCACTCACAAACAGGACTAGAAACAGCTGGTTGTAAATCAAATAAGATTTATGATGCAGTTGTGTACAAATGCCCTTTTTTTGTTGTTTTTCCATAGATAGCTTGGGAAAAAATATCTTTGAGCGTACTTGCTTGTATACCTGACTGACAGGTAGCAAGTGCTGTGCCAAAGACAGAGGTGGTGGGCTTTTTTTTCTCTGCTGAAATTCTTGCAATAGTCAGTTCAGGATGAAACACAACTGATATCTATACAATAGCAGCAACAAATTGCTTTTTTTTTTTTTTTTTAAGTGAAACACTATTTTTAAAAAAATCTAGGTTTTTGACTTGTCATTGGACAATTTGTCTAGTCATTTAATATAAAAAAAACAATACTGAATTTAATAGTTGGTATATAGAATCAGCAAAGTTCTGGAAAACAGTGCTCCAGGACTTGTTCTGTTCTTCTGCTCAATATTTGTTCATTTGTTGCACCATTTGTAATACAGATTTCTCACTGCACCCTTTATAAGTGACCATTACTGCTCATACTTCTCAGGCACCATGTCAAATGCACTTCATACCAGCTTTCCCCTCAAAGGAGGAAAGTAGGTCTACCTCTCCAGGTTGAAAGCAGTGCTATATCTTAGCTCACATAAAAATCATGTAGCTGCCTGATGAAAATGTTACTATGCCTTAAAAAAAAATTACTTAATGCTATTCTAGGAAGTATAATGTCATAACAAAGAACTGGAAAGACAAAAAGGACAGCATACTATTTACTGCACTCAGAATTGGATAAGTGGTGCCTGCTTCAGATCTTGTTGCCCTTTTCAACCTTCCCTCTGTGCTTTTCTCAACTTTTCACTGAAAAATAACTCTCCACTTATCCCTGCTATACCCTGAGAATTCTCAGATCATTTTCCTGGGCCCTACAGGATTATGCTTCTGAAACGAGACTTCCTCCAGAATCCAAATGCCTGAAAACAAAATCATTAATTTCTGAAAAAGATAAAAGTTTTGCGTGTACTGATTCCTTACGGGTTTTGGTTTACACACAAGGTAAATGCCTTGTAGCATACATAGCAAGTCTTTTTTTGCAGTCAGTGCAAAAAAATAATAATAATTTCAGTTCATGCTCAGCTTCTCAGAGGGCTAAAAAACCTTTCTCCAACACTAGATTTCTGTATGTTTCAAAGCATCTTGAAAAAGTATTTGGCTGGGGTAGTGGATATGTCATTTGTGAGCCCAAACTGTGGGAGACAAATTCCTTTGTAGTTTGTACCCCAGAGTCAGTGCAGATATTTTACTTTGTTTTGTGCCATAGCATGAATTTCAGGTTAAACTGGTCAGTTGGAAAAGTTATGTGGTTTAAGTACCACAATATTTTTTCTAGTTTGCTGTTTCACAATGCCTACTGTTGCTGTCTAGGAGGATTTTAGAATCTACCTCCACTTAATTTGTCAGAGGAAATGATTGCAGCTAGTGCAAGACGTTTAAAAAATAGTCAGAACAACTCTGACCTCCTTTCTTTGCTTAATCTTGTGTATCTGATAAATGGTATAACAAATACTGCCACCTACAGTATCACGTGTGTTTACCTTATTTGAGAAAGGATGTTGTATGCGGCACATAAAAAGACCCTAGCCAATACATAATTATATATGCTTGGCTAAACAGGCATGGAGTTAAACCTTTGTTCCAGAAAGATAAGGAAAAAATGAAGTGAAATTAAGAAGCATTTTCCTTTACTGTAAAGTTGTATTTGTATACCTAACTCAGACAACTGTAATTTTATAGAGAGTCTCACAAGATATAAAACTCCCCCTCCTCAAAAAGTCTAAAAGGATTTTCTTGTAAGATCAAGGAGACTATATAATTGTTGTTGGGTAACATATAATTCTTTGCAGAAATCAATAATGAAATGTTATGTTAGAACTCAAATTATATTCTTCTTAAGCATTAATATAAATTTCCTTTCCAAGAGATACATGAGTGTAAATGAGGAAATGAAATAGAAATAACTTGATTCAGTTGGAAAATTGCAACACTCTAAGTGCAGTAGACATTAAGCCATAGGGTGGGCTGGGCTTCAGTCTACTCATCCATAAGGTTCAGCTATACCCGTGAACCACTGCCACCTTGCTCCTTTCCTATGACTCCTGTATCTGCCTAATAAATATCTTAACTCGGGAAGCCTTCTTTTTCTCATTGACCCTAGCACCACCAGACAAATTCATGATCATATTTATTCCTGCAAACAGACTCTTTGGTCTTCTGTCACACTGGATACCAGTTTGAAGTTGCAACATATGCATTTCTATGACCTGCTCCTCTGAGGAGGTGAAAACCGTTTATTACATCATTGTCAATGTGGCTGTAATGTCCTGTCTCCCCTCATCCATAGCACACCTGTCAATCCAAACTATATGTGTAAAATAATAATACAGAGTCCAAAGGGAAGGAAGGCAGATTAGGGAAAACTCCCATGCAGAGGCATGAGTTAAGGAGAGAATGAGGAAGAAAGGATTGATCGGTCGCATTTTACTCTGAGCAGCAGGGGAAGAGGGGCAAAGCCTGTTTCACCAAGGAAGAACCTTTGCATGCAGTGTCCATCTATGGGGACTATGAGGAACGGGCATGTGAAGATATCCTCGCAGGAGGCGTGTGGGACTTGATGCTGCAATCAACAGGAGCTCACATGGCTTTGGACCTGTCAGGCATAACTCAGCACCCTGATGAAGCAGACCTCTGCCTTAGTCCTTAGCACTCTGTAATTTCTCAATAAGTCATGTATCAAGAGTACAACAGCAGAAACCTGATAAAATATCCAGCTCAGCAATCTTATTGGCATTAAACATTTTATAAAAGCCAGAACTGTGTCAAATGTGGAGAACAACTGGAAAAAAGTTTAACTGTGCTTTATTCTGCAATTGCGGCAAATAGATTGCCAAAACCAGGATATTTCTGAAAGAAGCTGCTTCTGAAGCAACTTAATGTTTTAGTAGTTTTCAGTTAAATCAGGCAGAAGAAATTAACAATGAATTTCTGTGTTAATGGTCTGGAAAGTGCTGTGCTCCCTGTGAAAATGAAGTATAAAGGTGATTTGCTTTCTTATTCGATGGTATTTTGAAAAAAGATGACCACAGAAGAACATTAATGATGATGATGAAGTGGCACAAAGGAGGAATGAAGGAGTTACAGCTACTTCATTAGGAAATCAGATGGTGCTTGTACAATAAAGGAAAATTCTGTAGGAGTGGTGTTAATGGAAGACTCAGAACAAGTCCTTAGAAGTCCAGCGTGAGTTGCCATGAAGACTGCACAATGTGAACAGAGACTCACCATGGCCAACACAAAAGAAACCAAACTAATTCAAAAAAGGACATTTGTGTTAAAAAGACACAATGAGCTCAGAATTTAAAAAAAAACCTTATAAGGCACCTGCATGTTTTGTGGCAAACCATGGCAAGAGCCAGAATTTGGGAGGGAGAGTGAGAAAGAAAGGACTACACTGAATTGCATCACTTGCAAGAGCCAAAGGAAGGTGTTCAGAAAGGACAAAGTGGCCAGCACTGCTTGCTCAGGAAAAACCTTCAAAAAGCAATGCTCAGCAAAACAGGACTGCCAGACAGGCTGCAAATGGGACAGCTTTTCTTTTTAACACTTCACACACCTTTTCAAGATTCACACAGAACAGTCCTGAGGATACTGTCACTACTAGGTAAGTCAGAGAGAGACAGGTGGCTAAGGTGAAACTGAAGTCTTGCCAAGATGGGTTTAGCTCCTCTCATGGAGTATGTCAGTTAAACACAAGCATGTAGACAAATACAGAGTTGGAAAGGGTACAATTTACAGCAGTGGCAGGAAAAAAAAAAAAATCAATTTTTCAGCTAAAAATGTGTTGAGTTACTGAGCTTATCAAAGAAGCATGGGAACCATAAAAAATGAAGGAAAACCTGAGGCTGGCTTTACAAGCGCAGGACAACTGCATCAGCAGCTCCTAAAAAAATTCTTTCTAACTTGCAGAAGCTGAGGAGGAGCTGAAAGTGCCTGTGCCTTGGCAGAGTCCTCAGAGGAACTGGGAGGGACATTCTCTGCTCATTTAAAAGCCCAGAGGTGGGATGGAGGGAGGTAGAAACAGGAAAACTGTACCTGCAGATCCAAATGATTGAACTGAGTACTTACAACACAGATCTCTTTCTAGTAAAGTGTTTAATGCCAATAAGTTTGCTGTGCTGGATATTTTACCAGGGCTCTGACAAATAACAGAACACATCTGCAGGCATTTTTCAAGTCCACATTGGAAATGCTGTTTCTACAGGCTATTTGAATTGTGAGCAGCATCAAAGATATGGTCCAGAGAAATTAATCCTTTTTCATATATATTGCAGAATACAAAGGTCTACTTAGACTATGTTTGGTATTGGGGAAACATAAACCAGAACAAGAGAATGACCAGAAACTTTGAAAAGCTTTAGAGAGTATAAGTTGCAGGTCTAAATCTAAATGAAAAACAATTAAATCCTCGTGATATAACTTGTCAATCAGACTAGTTACCTCAACACTGTTATACAGAGTAATGAAATTCTCAAAGTAATCTTCATTAAATGAAAGATTAAACAACCATCAAAACTGAAAACATTCTGAGGTGGAAGAGCTATTGGCAAGGCACATGAAAGGAAAATTATGAAAGATAAAGAAAACTCAATTAATGGTCACTATAATCAAGATATAATATCAACAAGGAGAAGCATCCAGGAATTTAATGAGATGAAGAGTGTGTCATTTAATGTATTCAGTGACATTTCCATACTGATTAAAAAAAGAAGAAAAGACCTCAAAATACAGGAAAAGGTAGGTAAAATTTTTGACATGGATATTGAAGTCTTTTAAAAGTACCGTTTTTATATTCACAGAATAAAAGAAGGAAAAGGTCACTTAGTTCTCCTGCCAGTTCAGGCACAGACACTTTCCAAGATTTTTAACATTTCTTTTTCTGTATAGTTTCAAGTGCTCCAGGCAATGAGTCCCACCACCTCTCTTTGGAAACTGCTCTGCAGCTTCATACGTCTCACTGTCAGAGAGCACTTCCTAATATTCTGTTTAAATATTTTGTATCTTAATTTCATTCCATTTCTCATAATTATTACACCATTTACTACTATAAATAATTACTTTCTCTCAATTTTTGCAACCTCAATTAATGTCATTGTTCTTTTCTCTAATTTGTCAACAGCTTTCTGGTAAAATGATATCCAGAAATGAACTCAATGTTCTGGGCATAATGCAATGATATACCTACACCCACTACATTTCAATAGAGGGGTACCAAAGCTGGCTCTAAATGGGTACTGATAGCTTCCTTAAAATATCACTTCACTATTTCCTAACCTTGTTCAGAAGTGGTGTATATTAGTCTGAGAGAAGCGTGGTGCTAACAAAGCTACGGTACTTTAGGTAGATCTGTTTGGTAGAGCACCGCACTGCACTGGCATGTCCTAGAGGCTTGGAGGTGAGCAGGTAGGTTAGACTCCCAAGAAACACGAAGGCAATTCCATGCACTGTCTCAGTAGCTAAGTTTTAGGTGTTCTAACTTCACTGAAAATAAAACCTCAGGTTAAAAATCTATGCTTTCACAGAAAACAGAGATGACACAAAATCAGATTCTAATAAATCAGCATGCTCATTCTGTACTACTATAAATACTATACACAGTTTACACTGCATACCCATTCAGAGTCCCAAAGAAAAGAGCCTTCCCTGGATATGGGCTTACCGATGTTTTCAAAACCAAGCAGCTAGTGAGCTTTCTCTATCAAAGGGAGGCTAGAAAAGAACATAACCTCGTTTATCGCTTTTAACTTTTTGTGGTTATAACATTCACTGGATATGGATGACCAAGGTAAAAAAACTCTCTATTCAAAAGGTCTGAATCTGTACGTTATCTCCCAGGAAAATGCTACACCGGTAGGACGTCATTCTTGAAGAGTAACAAATCTTTCCCACATTTTCCTCCTGAAATTGTTTTGTTTTCTTTTAAATGAATCCCAAATGGCTCCATCCAAAATAAATACCCAGATTCCTGATTCTGCAGGCATTTTCGGTCATTCTAGCTCTAATCAAGAAAATAAGATAAATCCCTCAAATTGTATAAAGATAATTTTGGAATACATTTAACTGAGGATTTAGTCTGTATTTTATTTTTCATTCTGAAGAAAGCAGAATCTTCAGTAAAAGAAAAATATCAGTTACAAGTACCTGACCAATTTTAGATTAAATCCCATCTCCCAGACTATAGGCAGCAGATTGCCATTGAAGAGTTGCTTGAGTGTGTAGTGTAGCAGGCGGCATCAGATGGAAACCCCTTACTGACAAAGTGAGAAAAATATTTCAGGAAATAGAAAGAAAAAAATTAAAAGAATAGGCAAGGAAAGAGTTCAAAAAGACAGAGGAAAAAGTGTGCAACCCAAAGCAGAATAATCATCTGAAGGGTCCACAAGGTCACAATAATGTATTTTAGAATAACCTGCAGACAGTGCATAAAAGCCGCTATAAACATTCAAAACGGTCTAAAAGGCATATCTCACAAAAAGCAGTTGAGTTTGAAAGCACAGGCTCTGGAATTCCCTGTACTACTGTCACCTTCTATTGTCCAACATTCAACTTTTTCTCAGACGTCATCCCCAT
This sequence comes from Aptenodytes patagonicus, assembly GCF_965638725.1. NCBI lineage: Eukaryota > Metazoa > Chordata > Aves > Sphenisciformes > Spheniscidae > Aptenodytes > Aptenodytes patagonicus. Next base: position 40,360,484 of record NC_134952.1, read on the forward strand.
AATAATCTGCTGCCCAAAGCCTGGAGGACAGGAGTAAAAGTAAAATATTCCCACTTCAGTTCACCAGATAACATGATATTCCTACTAACGTTTTAACCCAGAGCATCCTCTTCAGTCTTACAGTGAACTTGTAGGGTTTAAATTACCTAACATGATTACTTGATCTATGCTGACATGGATAGCTAAGTAATTTCTCATTGCTTCACTCCAAAAAAAATCTGTTTGGCTAGCTTTTTGGGTTTTGCAATGTAGGTGCTTTCTTTTGGTGTTGCACTTTTCAAAGTGTTTAGGAGACTTTCCTGTAATAACAGAAGTTAGCTCAGTACTTGATAGACCTATCTTACACACAGCTAAAAGAAATGAGACCAGAAAGAACTGGCTAGCTCATCACAATCCAGGAAAGTTAAGAAAGGAGTAAAAAGAAAATAAATACCAAAGTAATTTGAACATTAAAAAAAAAAAATATTATGTTACAAAGAGGAAACTGGGCAGCTGAATTTTTATATAAAAATTGGGGAAAAAACTTTTCTGCTGAAAAAATATATATAAATCTTTGACATAACCAAGGGGCAAGAAAATTAATTAATTAAAATACTAAAACCATGGGATAAAGTCCCACGCAACTCCCTTGGAAACAGTTAAATTAGTAAATGCACATCATATTATTATTAATAAGAAAAAGTCTTTTGCATACTGGTTTCATTGAACAGCACGAAAATGTAGCAGATCACTAGACAATAAGGAAAAAATATTATCATAATGCTTTATAAAATATGAGACTATTATATATGTAAATTAATATAATAGATGACCAGATAGTTTTAACTTTGATCCTGTATTTCTGCATAATAGAGACCTTTGTGATTAAAGAGGACTCCTTATTGACTTACAGTTCGTTGCATGCTTAGGTGTTTTGCTGGAGCAGGCCTAGGTTTCTCAGCATATTTATGGACAAAGAGAAAAATTTTGGTTTCTTCAAAAACAGTGGAAGTTCTCACTCTGACTTCAGTGGAGCCAGGATTTCATTACTATTTTTATCTGATGTCAGGAAGAAAGATTCTTGAGTTGATCTGTAATAAAAAATAAATGCTGTAAGGAATCACTGCTGAGGAAGCCTCTGTGCAGTTTATATGAGGCTACAGGAATGTAGTTGGGAAACTATTAGCAAGATTGGCTCCAGAAATCAACTTTGTAAGTCCAGGTTGTAAAGACACAGTGTGTAAGGTATTAGCTTGCAACTTCCAGGTTTCAAGCGGTGTTTGTCAAGACTGGGAGTCAGATCAAAAAGACTATCAATATTTAAAAGCTTCTTTCTGTATAATGGCATTATCAGGAAGTTTCTTTCAGGAACAATGGAAAAACAGACACTCTCCTGCAGGGTCTGCAGCAGCTAAACTAACTTGTCCTTCCAAATGGAGTGTTTAGTACACTCTAAGTAAAACAGATATGCATAAAGGTTTATTTTTTTTTTAACTTTCTTTTTTTATTGTTTTATTGTGCATTTTTTTCTAGCTTTAAGATTAAGTGCTACATTTATGAAATTGAAAGTTATTATCTTCACCTCCAGCTACTTGTCCTGAAAAGAAAAGCAGCAAATATGTGAACCAATGAGTCCCTGATGAGGCAAATCTACTCAACAGATGGGATACAGTAACTAGAGTCTATTGTAAGAGAAAAAGAGAAATGCAGGAATCCACCCCCTAAACAGTAAGTCATAATTGCCTGCTGGCTAGATACCAGGTTTTAGAAAAGTTCTTGGACCAGACACTCAGGTCCAGTTAGAGGCCACTTAAGGTGAATAACCTGCAAACAGGTAAACAACGAAATCCTTTAAACATTTATGTCAGCAGCTAGGAAGTCAAGCAAACAATTCAATCACAGCTTGGTGGTCTGGCGAGGAGATAACCATGCATTAAATATCTGCTTCCTGTCTCAATCTCTAGAGCGGAACTTCTCACTCAGAAGTTACACTATCTGTTTTTAAACTTCTATGACATACCTTAAGCTTAAAACACACAACGGTTAGTGTTATGGACTTTAACAGGGCACATGTTTGTCAAGGCCAAACAATGCATATATTTTGTTGATTCTTTATTATTTGCTGTGGAAAGCCACCCATACAATTTTTCTCGTGGATTTCTCAAAAAGATCTGGTGCCTTAAAATGTCTGCTGAAATAATGCATTGACAGGTTCTCAGTTTTGTTTTCTCTTTACATTGCTTTGTTTAACTGCTTTATTTTGATTTCCCTGACAGCCAAACACTATTTTGGCTCTGAGAAATGCAGTGCAACCTGTACAGGCTTTTTTTATTTATGGTGACTTACACTCTGCTATCTATAAATATTTTAAAAGACGAAGTAGGTAGATTACAGCCCACCTACTCTTTTATTTTTCAGACACGCACCCATTTAAAATTGCAGGAATGTCTGTTGAGTGGGGCTTGAAAGTCTCTCTGGATCTCTATCACCTATTCAGAAAGACCAGGGAAAAGTCAGAAGTGAGCCTGTCTGTGTAACCATGACAACAAGTACTTGTATATAATGCTTATCTATATAGTATAGTTTCTGATTCCTTCAAGAGTTCGCAAAGTCATAGGCTGAATTCCTTGGTAAGCTATCTGAGCTGTGTCAAATGGTTCAGATGAATCAGGTGTATTGCCAGGCATTGTAAACACTGTTTACAGTGAAGAATGAATGAGAAAATGGGCTGAATAGTGGAACAGAGACAGGGCTGTGTCTGGAAGGTGGGAGAAAGAAAAAAAAATGTGGTGTCAGTACTTTTCCAGTGATTAATATTTGACGGATTGATTTGGAGTTGTTAAGAGACCTTCTATTGCTATTCCCCATCAAATTAGTGCCTAGCAGATAATATATATGGATTTTTGGGGAACTGAGATTTTGTAGACATAGCATACAGTGAGAGGCATTATGCCAGCTGAGTGTAAAAGGCTAGTTGATCAATAATTAAAAGAAAGATATTGAATTGAAGTTAGCATTAAGTTATTTGGGGAATGATGAATTCTCAGCTCTGTGACTTCCTATCTTTTTTTTAATAAATTGTTTATTGTTTTGTGTAAAACGAGGATGAATTCTGATAAGATTTTTGAAGTAATACATAAAATTAACAATTGCAAGCTCAAAGGTTATTTTGTCTTTAGTATTGTTAAAAATTATTTTTATTCCAGAGAAAATGTTATGCTCCTTTTACATAGAGATATTTATTCTCAATCAAATATTTATGTTATATTATAATCTACCATAGGATCATGTTACTAATATCCTCATAGCTCCCTGTCTGGGACTTGAGGAGATAGTCTCCGAAACTTTGTCTGCTTCAAATTTCAAGTGCTGGGATTTTGCAACAGTGAGAACTCTGCCTTTACACTCCCATACAGATGTCAAAGAATACAATACAATACAATATAAAAGAAAACTTTTCAGTATAAGGTTGTTGCTTTTTTATTCTTCTTTCCCCTTTCTTCTTTTTTCCTCCAAAAAGTTTAGCCCAATTAACTTCTAGCTCCTGCAGAATTCCCCTTTGGTAAGAGACATGGGCAGACAGGTTTTGCCTTACAGAATTTAAGCAGAATAAATAGGTCAAAAATCAGGCTAATAATTACAAAGCTAATTATAACCTCAACAAAAGAACATGTGCTACTGCTACCTGATAGCAGAGTAATTCTCATGGCTGTAGGTAAAAAAAAAAAAAGACCCAGAAAAGCAGATAAAGAAATTAGATTTTTAATCTGCTTTTGGCAAAATAAGATAAATATTGACAAAAATCATGTAACATCTAAAGGTTAAAGGAAAGATAACAAAATATAAAACTTTTGCATTCCTTCCTTTGTTTCACAGAGGCAGAATGAATATCTCCAAAATTAAAATTAAGTAACTACCCTAGAAATATTTTTTTTATACTTTTGATATGAAAAAATATATTCTTTTGTTTTAATGCATAAAGCATTTGTAGGTTTGAAATCACGTTTCACTGAAGACCACACAGAACTCTAATTTAACACAATTTAGGTTTTCAGGAAAAAAAAAGTCTGCTAGGCCACCAAAATGGCTTCAGAAAGGACAAATATGCACTATAACACTTGAAGCAGCTATCCAATTTTTTTTTCAGAAAATACAGCAATTAAGGGAGAAAAATCTACTCACTTATACATTAGCTAATGGTAACTCAGATAATATGTCACTCACTAGGCCAAGCAATTGCTGAGCTTGAGCAAGAGGATGAATAATATTTTTCTTGGCTCTCTAGAGATTCTTAGTTTGATTCCCAATGTGGGTATAAGGAAAGACACCTACGCGGCAGAAATTTAATTGACAGAATTGTTTTCCCCCTTTTTTCTCCTTCTGTATCTGAGGATATGTAATTCAGTGTTCTGAATGCAAGTCATCAAGGCAAGTATAACCTCATTTCATCCGGTTCTTACACATGAAGCTTCAATACAGTCAGATCACAACGTACCCAGTCAAACATGCCTGTTCAAGTAATTATACTATAATGTCCTACTATTCTAGTTATCAGGCTTAAAAAGTTACTAATGCTGAACCTGCCTGTAGGAAGCAGGTGAAACTTTTATAAAGGTTACAGTGGCTTGTAAAAAATGAATACTGGCAGAAATGCCAAAAGTCGAAGACAGTTTGATGCAAATTCAGTGACTTACTGTTACTGTGTAGACTGTGTTCATCTCAGGTACAGTAGAGAGTGATAAGACATATGATTTAATAGATCAGAACCCTGCTTTAAAAATTAAGGTTAGTGAGCAGATAATGAGCAAATGGTCCATTCTACCCACCTATCCTTTTGGGGCCAAAACAAGTCCTGCTCCTGGACAATCTCATGGAGAAAGTTAATTTGGTTTTACTTGCAAAGGCTGCCCTGTATTGGTGAACTTTGGCTATTAGGATGTATAGAGCAACAGAGTGCTTTTCACCTTTGCTATCAAACCAGCACGGATCCTCTCCCATTTTATCCCCTTTTCTGTGACTCCCCTCTGTACCTATTTCCCTTGTTCTGCCATTTTTACTCTTGCCTTCAAAATTATTACCGTATGTGAGCAGATAGACCAGTCTACCTCTGCAATGCCTGAGAATGACCAGTTGAAGAAGGACCAACCAGGCCAGCCAGAAAACCCACTAGACAAAAGAATTGCATCAGGTTCCGGGGGAACAGCTGTGAGAGACAGCTTGCCAGGTCTAAGTATCCACCTGTGAATGATAAGCCATCTAAAATTCTGAGAACATCAACAAAAAGATACATTTTTCTCACAATTTATTATCCTGGCCACACTTCTCTCTCTGGTTATCTATTTTGTCAAAATTAGAAAACTGCTGTGTTCAGAGGCTGTTTCAGGGCTCAGATTAACATCTTCTTTCCTGCTTATATGGCTTGCTTAGCAAAGCTAGAAATCTATCAAGTAACCCCTCTACGGCCAACAGGCTTTGATTACATTTGTTTTGCATAATCCCTCAATTTTCCTTTTTTTGTTTCCCCCTTCTTTTCATTCTATGCATTACATTTCTCAATTTTAGGTTTGGGGAATTTTCCTTATGTCTTCCACAGGAGTAAGCAGTGAGAGGCCTCAAATCAAAACCTTGAACCACATTTAAATTGTACATTGAAAATATACAGAAGGCTGAACAGAAAGTAAGGAAGGTCATCCTGGCAATGCATTTCTCCTCTTCCTCCTTGGATCACTAAAGCTTAATTTACCAGAGTGAAAAAAATATCTATACAACTGGCAAAGGTATTTTCTGAATTATCCCCATCTTCACACAAAGGAGCAATCTCACTGGCTTTGCCCTGGCTTTTAGAACATACACACTTTCATAGCCCTTGACTTTTTCTCGATTTACGGCAGAACTGCACATATTCCACAGTGCAAGGGACCTTTGACAATTCAGCTGCACTGCTAAGGAGTGAATTGGTAATTGGTGAATTTGTGCTCTCTGGTTATGAAGGTGAAAATGGACACTGAAGTACCAGGACTATGGACACAGACTGCTGGAATTTGTTGTCTACATGTCCTACACAGGAGATCACGTACTCCTCTCTGGCTTTTCCTTGCTTTGTGTCAGAACATATCTGTCCCCCTGTAATTCCCCTTGTACAAAGCCCACTTTCCTAAACATTTTTTTGAGGAAAAAAAACCATGTACCAAATATCAAACTCCTACTATTCCATCTTGATATAAATCTGTCAGGTTACAACAATGATTAATTTTTTATAGCAGTCTCAGTTGTGTTAACGTTTTGCTTTTGCTGTCTTGACTTCTCGCTAGTATTACAGTAGTATTACAGCATATATGCCTATGACCTTTTGTCTTGAACAACATTCATCAAAACATGCTTAAACACAATTTCGTAAGACTTGAAGTTAACTTCAGGCCTTGGGTCTGAAACTGTCAATCTATTTTCAGTCATTGTGAAAACATGGCAAAAAGTTGTTCTGCATTTAATTTTGCTTCTTTTGCTTCTTTGCTTTTTAGGCACTTACAGTGCTGCAAAATGTCTCTGATTTCCTGTGAAGACAAGTAACTGGATACTGACCTTTCCCATGTTAGGTCTGGGGCTGCGTTAATCTTCTGCATAACCCTTCTAGATCATAGCTGTTTTCAGCAAAGGCAATGGTTGTTTTGCCCTTCTGAATCAGGCCTTAACTGAGATCTTTGATATGCAATGGGAATCAAAATGTGTAGCATTGCTCTACCAGGCTTCTGCTTCAAAAATTATTCTCCTAATCATCAACTATACAATGGCTGTTAAAAGTTGTCTAGAATAGATCGCATAGGTTTAGATAATTTTAGATTTTAGATTTAGATTTTGATTTTAAAACAAACAAACAAACTTCTTTAGGAAAAAATAGCTTTTATTATTAGCATTTATTTTGTAGTACTGAAATATATTTCTTTATAATGAAAGGGATTATGTTTTCCTTTCTGGGCAATTTTTCTATATTAAATTGATCTTTTATATAAAAACACATTTTAGAATATTTAAAATGTTAATATAGAAACCAAATATTCAGTTGCATCAAAGAAAAATCTTTTCTTGATCCTGTAATGGCATGTATCAATGCCAATATTTCCCATTTTGTATTTGTTCCAATCAAAAAATGCCACCACTGAATTTCCGATGGAAAGAAACGTCATGTTGCAGTGTTTGATACACACAAAGTACTTAACTGGCTATGACCACAGGCTTCTATACATACAGTGAAGTTGTTTTTCATTAAAACAAAACAAAAAAAATTCATTAGATGTGTATGTTCCTACCGTTACTGCTAAGTTGAATTCTGTGCTTGGTTTTGGCCTGCAGACTTTATACACTCTAAGCCCCAGTCATATCAAACCTGACTTTCTCTTGCTCTTTTGTAGGCAAACTCCTGTTTCTGATGGTTCGGATGGAAAGTAACTGCTGAGTATTTGCTGAGTATTTGAACCTGAGCTGCAGTTAGCATGGGAGGTGCAGTAGGGAGCCAAACTCAATTGTTTTATCAAAGAGTAAACCAGTGCGCTGATGGTCCCAGCTCTCTAGCGTAGCTCTGCAAAACAATTGTAGCTCCACAAAACAATTTAAATTGCTTTCTTTTTTTTTTTTTTAATCTGCAGCTTCATTTCTAGATACAGAGCCCCTAACCAAGCTTCTAACCAATTCAGAGCTTAACAGAATTGGTTTCAATCTGTTGTCTAATGACAGGCACAAACAGATATTTTTTGCTTTCGTGACTATCTGGGTGCTCATTCCCATATCAAAATCTGAAGGAAGCCCAGGGTTTGCGGACAAGATTTTCACTGCTGCAGTATAATTCCTCCTGCCTGCAGTAACCTTCAGCATGAGGTGGGGGCACTGGTGCCATAAGAAAAATAACTCAGAAAGTTATTTTATATATAATAAGAAAGGTTACTCATAGAGGAAATATGTGGATATAAAGCAAATGAAAAACACATTCAGGTATTTATTCAGGTATTTACAGAGCTCTTGTCACTGTAATATCTAAATAATCTTTCATATATTTGGCTTCAACACATATTTAAACTCATTTGCTAGAAAGGTGTCACTTCCTTCATCTCACTAGCACGGGGCCAGCAATGCAATACAAAAAAGTTCCTCGGCATTTTCAGCCGGACTTAGGCAGAAGAGAAGCACTTCAGAAGAGAAACCCAAAATGAGGATACTAAAAGCTCCCTCTCAGTGAACTCTAGAGGTCCCTAAATTCCCCCAGGGCTTTCTTTTTTCCTGCAAGGCACTCAGCTTCACAACTCTGCATTTTTGGCAGAACTGCCTGGTCTCGCCAGGGCTGAGCAGCCCCAGGTGCCACTCACACCTCAGCCCAGGAGGACCCCCCCTACCCGCCAGGCCGTCTCCCAGCACCCCACCCTGGCAGGGCTGGGAAAGCACTGACAGACCTCCTTGAAAATAGCAGCCTTCCCCTGTTATATAGCAACAGCCACAGCTTACTGAATCTGAATAGAGAAAGGTTCAATTTCTTTCTCTGACTGAGGGTTTTGCAGTCCTGGAGATTGCTTTAATTACCGAGCTGTGCTGGGCAGGGACGTTTTCCTCCCATTTTCCTGGAAGTGTGCCAGGGTAGGAGAGAGGCTTTTTTTTCCATTTATATGCATAATAAAAGGAAAACAGAATTATTTTTCATAAAGAAAACAGTTGATAGAAATCCATTTTATCACTAAGGGAAAATGTTGCTAAGCTTGTATAGCATGTTTTACCTAAAAATATCAATTGAGTGGAAAAAGAGGCCATATTGATCACAGGAAACTTTTTACTTTAAAAGATGGCACAGCACACCTCTTTTATAGCAACACAGCAGAAGTTATGGGGAAAAAAATTAACAAATTGAAATTAAAAGGAAAAGACTCTTGCGCTACTTTTGTGAAAGCAAGCTGAGTTTTGTGTGAGTAAGACCTGAAGGTTTTCGCCAGAGTTTTTCACATCAGAAGGAAAGAAAACATGAAAACTTAGCAGTAAAAATAAGGGCTAGAAAATATAGATAAGCCTGCAGAAGAAGAAGAAAACCTGAAATAATAATAATAAAGAAAAACTGAAAGACCTTTCTCAGGAATGAAGGAAATAAATCAAAAATAATTAAGACCCTTGCTTGGGGCTAGATAGTATAAATCAAAAAAGCCCTAGGTTGCAAAGAAAATTTAATTTAAAAAAGCCCTTCCTTGTGTCAAAGATTTATCATTTTTAAAGCCCAGTGGGGCCAGAATACTTTTTTTTTCCTTAACTCCAAAGAGGTGCACTTCTGCTTCTATTGATAAATCCATTTGACTTGTATGTTACTTAGACTTCTGAAATTTTTCTGATTATCTCATTTTTCTTTCCTCTTTAAGTAAAGGAAACAAACAATTATCTGAATGTCTGAACATCTTGCACTTGATTGTTTTCTGTGAAGAATAATTAGACTCAGAAAAGTAAAATTTGAAGTTTCTTGTTCCAAGATATTTTTAGTTGTTCTCCATCGTGGCTATTACCCACTTACATCTCACTTCTCCACAGTCAGTGTTAAATGCTTCTACATAACAGAGTCTTGCAATCAGCCAGCACTCCCAGCTGATAAGTACAATTCTGTACTTATGCACTCCATTTTTTAATGTTAAAACTCAGAGTAATTGAAAGAGATCAAAACTCTCAGTTATTATCCTGCAAGGAAATCTGCTTTAATTGCATAAAGCAGAATTTCAGTTAAGTCAATAGGACTGCCATGACCAGGGATGTGGCTGGGAAATGCAATCTGCAAAAGACACAAGGCCATAAACAAAACTGTGATTAGTGAAACCTGTAATATCCTGATATTTGAGCTTCAGATGGCCATCTCTAGGTAACAAGTCACAAATGAAATGGTATATCACAAAGCAAAAAAAGAACGAGGATAAAACAGTGTTTAGAAAGTAATAGCATATGGGGGTGGAATTAAGGTTATGGTCTTCCTGCTTTTGTTTCTGTAAGCCTGCACAAGAAGTCAGCAAGCAACAGCTAGGGAATATGAAGGAGAAAAGAGAAGTATAGTACAAAGGAGGAGAAGGCATGCACAGAGGGAGAGGGGAACCATCAGGTATGTATGTCTGAGAGGTGAGATGGGTCTGATTATCTGAGGCACGATCAGCCAGCTGAGAAAGGCAGAAAAGCTGAAGTCAGAGAGAAACTTGATTATCCTTTATGATTAAGTAGTTGAATTATAAGACAGCTTAGTGGGAGAAAACAATGAACAATTCAATATGTCTGGGCTCAGAATAACTTCTATGATCCCTGGACACTAACTCGTATCACCCCCATTGTCAGACAACTCCACTGGCTCCTCATTAATTTCAGAACCCAGTGCAAAATGAACTTCTTGATTATAAAACTCTCCACGGGCTTGCTGTGGTCTCTCTCTACTTCCTCTGCACATCTAGCACTGGCTTTCTCTTTTTCCCTCCAGACAACACTGTTGGTGTGATTAAAAGCTCTTGTTTCTACTGTGCCACCACATTACTTACTTTCCTGGTTTGCCAGTGGCTATATGAACACAGATTATTAATAGAGCTCGCGTTGTCAGAGCAGGAAAACAAACCACTACTAAGAAACTGTAATGTGTTGGATTTTGAGCAAAGAACAATTCATGCCTGAAGATGCATTTTCAATCCCGCAGCTGGATATGCAAGAGTGTAACAAATATAAAAGTTTGTGGCCGTGGTCTGGCTGCTATTGTGCATGACGCCCAGTGACATTGTAATTCACCCCTTGTCTCTAACCAGTGAAAAAGATCTGATAGAAGGGAGTAGAAAAGTACTAATGCCTGAGAATTAGCTCAGGGCTTAATTTAGCGCACCAGAAAACAGGAATCTCTAACGTAATCACTGAAAAACATTTAAGGATGAACCATATTTTAATTTGTGAAAGACTGTCAGATCCCTGCTACTTTCATTGCATATCTGTTGCTTAATTGTTATAATTCTTATTAGCTCTCATGCCTTGTTAAACAGCAGCATCTCTGGCGTACATATTTACGTTATTAGTTTGACTTTTGATACTGCTTTTGCACCAATATCTGGATTTATTTCTAAGATTATTTTCTTATTTATTTTTGATTTGCAAAAAATCTGTAAAAGATACAAACATAAATAGAGTATCTCAGAAATAAGAGATTAATTTCCAAATACAAGCTGCCTGTAAAGGCAACAAAGCCCATTACACATTCTACTTACAGCCACAAGCAGGCCTGGGTGAGAGATGTTCCAAGTGAATGAAAACATATTAATGAGCTTAGCTTTTTGTATCTAATGTCACAAGGAGGCAGGTGCCAGCACCTGCCCAAGGGATCTTTCACTGAATATAATCCTCCTCTAAGGAAAGCAGAAGAACAGAACTTGGACATACTGTTCTACTTTTAAAATGTTTTACTGCAGCCTCTCTACAGTCTTTACTGTTATAAATGCTCATATGTCATTCTTTGGGTATCAGTCATGAGAACATCTACACACAACCACTCAAGGCCTCTGTCCAGCCCACCATTCTTGAAGCCCTACAGAATTTGGGCTTGGAACAACCAATCAAAATATACTTCTAGTCTCTGTGACTGCACAAAGACAGAAGATTAAAATTATAGAATATGTGACAGTTTATTTTTCCCACTTCTTCACATTCATAGGAGTGTAGTTATTCTTATGTTACCCCTGACACATCAAGTAAAATTATTTTATTTCCATTGTAAGTCTGCCCAAGATCACAAAAGAGTTGTGATCCAAAATAAAGAGTTGATCCAAAATAACTTCTTTGTTCCACTCTCTACCATTCATGTCTTCATAAATATGTGGAGAAACACAAGCAGGAACTCAGAGAAACATGGGCCCTGGAGAGGCAATACCCCAGCCAGAACTCTCCATGTGACAGAAGGAAATGACTGAACCAGATCTTAATTCTCCACCCACACTATATGAACTATAGCTGCTGGTTTAAGTGCTAAGGTCACATGAGGGAACAGCTGTTTGCATATCATGGAGTGCTGTCCCTTTCAGAGATGCTTGAAAACCAGCCAGACCCAGCTATTATATCAGTACAAACTCATGTTATGAATGGCTTGGAAGGTAGATGCTGGATGAAGCAAACACCTGCCATATGACTCAGTCCTAAGGAAGTTCTCAACAAAACATGAAATGGAAGAGCTCGGTTATCATTGCCCCTCCTTCTCATTATGCCACCCCTACCTGTGGAATGTCATTAATGCAGCCCTTCAATGCAATGTTCTCTTTGAGTAGAACAATCGTTTTCTACCAGATAGGCCATTGCCTGGTAATGACTTTCTATTCAGAGATGAGTCAAAATATGTAAGGAAATAATCTGGAAAGACCCTACTGAAATCACAGGGATAAGAGAGAAGTCAGATTTTTCCTGCAAAATATAGATGTGTCCTACCAAATCTGTTGACAGAATGAAGCAGAGAGGTATTATGAACAGAGGATAGACTGTACGGAAAGAGCATAAGCATCACCTTAAGCTGAAATAAAAATGGGGCAAAAGGTACAGAATACTAGAATAGAATAGTACAGAAATAGTACAGAATGCATGGCTTCACACTGGGAGAATAAAATAATGCTGATTTCTGCAACGAGCCTGGAGATAGCGGACTGGGGTGACCGAAAAAATAAATTGGTGCTTGTTTTGATCTCATTATGTATATAACTCATCAATGCGGTGCCTGTGAAAAGGCAGTGAAAGCTTAAAATGCAGCCATCAAGCTGTTTTCAGGTAAACCTAGGAAATCTTAAGTCTATTGTGCAGAAAGCTGGTAAGAGTTCAGTGGAACACTGTGCAGAGCCATTACCACAAAAGATGTATTCAGATTGGAATCGGTGCAGACACATAAGAATGACTGAGGGACTGTATGGCCTGTCTTACTAAGGCACGCTAGAAGACTGGGCTTGTCCAGCAGTCTAAAATTTAGAACAAAAAGGAGATGACTGATTTGTCTTTGTGCATCAAGAAGAGAACATCAAACACTAACATTAAAGACAAGGGTGGTGCTGAAACAAGGGCAAATGGAGATAAAATTCCTGTGCATACATATATCATAAATCAGAACAGGTTTTTAACCTGCAAAGCAATTGGGGGGTCGAAAACTAACACATCTAAAGACAGTGCTTGGCACGTTTTCAGAAGGATTCTCCTGTGCCTAATGCAGAATCACATCATTGCTGACTCTGGTATTTTACAGCATCACAACCTTCATGCTAAACCCCATGGGACAGTCTCTGGTATCTTTGCTTTTGTTTGTCAATATATCAGCCTTGCTTCTGTTATAGATTTTGCTGCACTCCTATTCGACCAACCTGAGGAAGCCCCCATATGCTCCTATCCGGTTGGGGTTACAGTATAATCTATACAACTACCTCAGGGAAACCATAGGTGAAAAGCAAGGTGCTACCAAAAGTGAGCAAAGGTAACAGGGTTTGATCCTGTAAGACTACTTAATACAGACAGATCAGGCAAGTTCAAGCCATCACTGAAGACAGACTTTAAAAGGAAGAAAGCAGAAGGTAGTCAGTGCACTTATGAAGAGAGGAAATAAGACTTTTTTTTCAGATTGAGAGTCACGGACACAGTAAAATGATAGAGTATATCAAATGACTGGGCTCTGATGTTAAAGGGGAAACTTTTAGCCATTTCTTGATTTTCTGAAGTTACCAGAAACTTTTTGTCTCTACAAGAAAAAGTTCAAACCACCCAACATGCAATTTATGAGCTGAAAAATATATATATATATATATGTATTTACTTATATTCAAAAAAAGAGAAAAATGTAAATATGGAAGTATAAAATGAAAACAAGCAAATAGAAATACATATGTCAGATGCCACTAGTATTTATGCACATTCAGTGCATTTGCAGTTTTACAAGATTTTTCCTTCTGTTCTCCTACACAGAAACATTAGTAACACCTAATAAAATGTGTCCATTATTTATTATTGACAAACAAATTATGCACATGCTCCCCTAGAGTGAGAAAACTGAAGATAAACAATCTGCAAAGAAAGAGGAAACATAGGAAAAACTAGTCAAACAAGAGAGGAATCCTTTAGCGATAAGAGAAACATACTGATACAAGATAAACAGCCACCTGGGAGTTAGACAGATGATTTGGAGATAAATTAAATAGCTTCCCAAGAGAGATCAAGTGTTGGTTCATATTTGCCAGTAGCCATTCAGAAGTGATGGGGAACTCTCAACGGCCATCTGTAAATGGTTCTAGCTAGCCTGGCCTGCTTGATTTTATTAGCTGCACAATCTCATTTTTGTTTGATTGCTTTGTATCCACATATGCATTAGGGGAGAGAGCATTTGCTATTTTCTCAAGTCTGCTGTTTACTGCACTGGACTACACTCTTCTCCGTTTTCAAAGTCAATACAAACTTTCTTCCCCCTAAGATAAGGCTTTCTTGTCCCTTTTTTTTGCTCCACTGTTCATACAGAGATTTCAAAGAAGCATCCCCCTGAAAAAGGGTGGAGGGGGAAAAGGAGCGGGATTTCACATCTCTCCTGACGAAATAAAGCAGAAGGCAAGTTTGGCATGCGGTGATGAAAAGGCCTTCCCCAGTGCAATCCTGGATGATCCTGCCTCTTAACTCTTGCACTGCAGAGTTTACACTTATTTCTCACCCCAAAGAGTCTCATATATGAAGATTCTGTGCTTGGCCATGGAGAGTGGGATTTGGCATTTCATGGAAAATGCAACGTAAAAGTCACTCTGTCAAACATCAGGGAAGACCATCTTATGCTTTGATGCATCTAAGGAGAAGTTTCACAGTACCCCTCTATTTAATTAGGCCTCTAACATTTTGTAAATCCATTCTCTTTGTACACTCCCTCAGCGATTGTAATCTTAATTCCAAGACACATGTTAAACACCTTGGAGTGTTGTCAATAGCATCCCTGTTCTCACAGCAATAAGCCATAAAATGTACATTTGAATTTACTGGTTAGAGTTAACAATCCTGCTGAAGAGGGAAGGAGGAAAGAAAAGGAGACCAGATGAATAGTTTGGATAATATTTTTTATTATTATTTTAGTTCACTAAAGCAGATGTAGTAGGAGTGATCAGTGGGGATATATACAAATTGGAACAGGCTGTAAAATTACAAGACTAAACAGCATGGATGACACATTCAGATTTTTCAGAAATAAATATTTGGCAAAAATATGCTCAGGAGGGTTCTTTAAAATATGGTGGTGTTTTTTTGCTAGACAAATAACTATTACTCTATGTATAGGACAAAAGTGGTGACAGTTATAGTGCTTTTTCCCTATATTCATTAAAACAGCTGTAAAAATTACTTTAAAAAAATCTGATTATGAAGCATCATATGGAGGCAAAGTAGAAGGACTGAGAATACAGTAGTTATAGTTGGAAGTACAATTGATAACTTGTTTTGTAAGTATGCTTACAGTACACTCACTGCCATGGTAGCAAAGGGCATCTGAGTGCCAGACATCTGATGGTAAAAGCAATCTTAGGGAAACTGAGAGGACAGTCACTAATGCTGATACTTAGATAGTGTAAGTGCCCATTTACAGGCAGTTTGGATATTCAGCCAAAAACCTGAATGTTGAATGTTTCAGTGTTTTGAGGAACTAGGCTATCTATTTAGCTCTCTTGGCCAATGTGTTTTGGAAAATTTTGGTCTGAATGATTTTTTTTAGGGCCAGATTCATGCCTGAATCTGTGCCTTACTCCAGCTTTCTGGGTTTTGGCTGAAGGGGCATGAGAAAGTCCCGAAACGGGCCAGGAGGAGGATGCAGAGAGAAGTCAGGACGGCAGCTCCCACACCTTGGCTGCCTTGCTGTGCAGTCCGTCCCAGCCCAGCAATCCCCAGCTGTGCACAGAGGGGTTTCTCACAGCCCCGTGCAGGTTAGCAGGGCTGAAGAGCTCAGCCTCTTTTAAAAAACAGGCAATTTTTAATTAGGAGCCAGCCCTTAAGCACCCTGGTGTGACAGGGCCATTAATGTTTTCCAAGAGTCTGATCCAATTTCCACTGGCATAAAAGCTAGTTATGAGTATGCTTAACTACAAGCCTTAAGTCAGATATAAATAAGCTTAATTATGGGCCCTAAATCAGTAATGAGTGTGCTTAATTATTTTATTTGTGCTAAGCCCTGTTTTCTTTCGGGTAATTTTAAACTTTCTTGGCCTGTGTTCAAAAACATTAAATAGTTGGTGTAAATGTCTATTTTTGCTTCTGTTTCTATTAATAAAAAGAGCAGCAATTAACATATTTAGCTTCCAAGACAGCACAAGAAATTCCAGTGTGTTATGTTGGTCTGTTATGATTAATTATCACTTACATGTCATTTTAATAACCTTATCTTAAACATCAGCTGTTAAAACTGATGTAAAGATATTCCCATTCCAAAAAACTTTATATAGTACTTCAAATTTCAGATTTTATGAAAGTACTGAAAAAATTGATAGTTTGAACTGCTTTTGACTGTATAACTACCTTAATCAACCATACCCATCCATAATCAAGCATATCCATCTTCTCAGGGTGAAAAGGAAATTTCTGCTGACTGCAGACAGATCTTTCTACTTGAATATAGGATGCCTGACATTTATTTAAATAACAGAAAATATTCAGTAGGCTAGCTCAATTCCTTCCAGGGACAGGGAGGATTTGTACATTTTAAAGTGTTAACTGTGTCTTCTTTCACATGAAACATCCACTGTCTACAAATTTCACTTTTCAATCTAGGTCACAGTGACTTCTATCCTCTCCACAACTGTTTTTCAAGCGTTATGTTTCCTTCATTGCGTAAGCTTGCAATCATTGTCCCTAAAAGCTCTCAGTGCTGATCATTTTCAAAGAAGTTTATGATAAGGCTATTTGGAACAGATAGTAATTTTAGAAGCACAATCCATAAATTTAATACATAAATATGTTTCTTCCACTTTCACATTGTCTTTAAGAACTAAGGAAGTGCAATAGACTCAGAAAACATGCTGGCAGAAAGACTGGAGAGGAGCTTGGCTAGCATCATAAATCCACCACTTTATTGCAAATAATATGAGGAGTTCAGTTTTGAATTTGTTAGCAAGACAAACGTGAATTCTGCACAATAGAAATAATTTCTTGATAATTCTTTTTCAGTTTACCTATCCACCTCTTGTTTAGTGCCTATGGTCCTAAACAAAAGTCCCTGTGTGATGTAAATAGACTTTTTTTTGTGGATTAATTCAGCATTTCTCTCACTTTTGCTGAGTTTTCTTAGTAATTTTATGCAACACATCAGTTGAGATTATGTTATCTTGAGTAACTCTCATTACAGAAAAGCTATGTTTAACATGCTCTTTGCTGGCTACTGGGGGCTTGGCAGATGGGGTGACAGACATTCCAGGACTATGAGAGACATAAAGGTAACTGACTGGGAAAGACTTTTCGTTCCACAGAATCTTCAGAAGGTAATTTCTTTTGGTTGTTGCTGAAATAGATTAAACGTGAAGTTTTGCACTGGAGCAGAGACGTGGGCTTTCAGCTACACATTTTCAGATAAATAGTAAAGACAGTTCTCTGACAATAGTGAAGAAAGCCACCGCTATGACATAGGTATTCAATGATAAATGTGAAGAGAGGAGGTTGGTTTTGTTGATTTGTGCATACTCATTACAAAGCAAACTGCCCTGGCAGAAGGCCACCACCAACCTTTGGAGCTTTCTTACATTCTCAGCAAATGCTGTGGCCTGGTACTTGAGCTACAGAGGCAGCATAGACCTTAATCATCCTGAGAACCATCTGCATGTCATTAGGAAGTACTGTAGATTCCAAGCAGCCACACCAGTATTAGTCTGAAGAAATATTTTTAGAAGTGCCTCGCTGAAGACCATAGGTTAGAGAAAGATCTTAAAACATAAAGACAGGGTATTTAAGGGATACACAGCAATTTATAGCACCCAGAAATCAGTGAAAAGCTAGAAAGAGTTCAGTACAACCAACATAAGAAATACCCTCTGTCAAAGCAGTTAAAATGATACCTCATGAACCACCTGTCTGTTTTCAGAAGGGGTGAAAAAAATACAACTCTTTTCACCAAGGCCTCACAATCTCAAAATATACTGAAGCCTTCTTTAGAAAACCTGTTCTGCGTGTGTCTATGCTGCAGTCACTCAGCATACGCAAGTGAAACATACCATCTGTACACTAGCAGTGAAGGGCACCGTGAACCTGACAGGCTGACAAACTCCTATCCAGCCTGATCCTGAGTTCCTGTGTCATATCTTTATTTATATTACTGCTCGTGCAAGGTAGATTAATGGTTGGTCCTAATTATACTGTAGTTTCACCTTTGGTTGAAGTACAGACGCTCCTTTTCTTCTCGCAGGCTGGTAAAAGAATCTGGGTGAGCCGAATGTTTCTTCTAATAGTTTCCCAGACTCTCTCAGTCATCCCTAAACATGTTATGTTTACTTTAGTCTCTGATGGCATGTAAAGGCTACATTTTTCAAATCATCTTTAAAAAAATCTGAAAAAAATTAGTTTGCCCTTTTTTTTACACATGCAGCCATGAGTTTGCATTTGAAAGCCTGCCCATGACGCCTACTGGTTGAACAGGCAAATTACCTATTCTTGCAAGCTAACCTACTATAGCAAGGCTAACCTACTACAGCTAGTGTTGAGAACTGAATCCTATGAGAATGTTTATTCTGCCAATTCTTGACCACACCATCTTATAACTTACACCTATACTGTATATTGTAGAGCAGTAGTTTTCAGAGGTTATACAAGCTTCACTGGATCATAGGTCTCATGATGTTTAGGATCACCAAAAATCCTTCAAAAGGAATATGGCTATTTTTACATCCTGTTGGTTTTCTTTGGAGAAATTGCTCATCAGTGTAAAGTTCCTCAGTTAGGGTACCCCTTTTTTACCTAAGCAATTATCTAAAGTTCGGAGCCTTGCAAGTTGTGTCTTTGAGAAGTGAAAAATAATATTTTCATAGAATCATAGAATAGTTTGGGTTGGAAGGGACCTCTAAAGGTCATCTAGTCCAACCCCCCTGCCATGGGCAGGGACATCTTCAACTAGATCAGGTTGCTCAGAGCCCCGTCCAACCTCACCTTGAATGTTTCCAGGGATGGGGCATCCACCACCTCTCTGGGCAACCTGTGCCAGTGCTTCACCACCCTCAGCGTAAAAAATTTCTTCCTTATACTAGTCTAAATCTACCCCCCTTTAGTTTAAAGCCATTCCCCCTTGTCCTGTCGCAACAGGCCCTGCTAAAAAGCTTGCTGCCATCTTTTTTATAAGCCCCCTTTAAGTACTGACAGGCTGCAATAAGGTCTCCTCGAAGCCTTCTCTTCTCTAGGCTGAACAACCCCAACTCTCTCAGCCTTTCTTCATAGGAGAGGTGTTCCATCCCCCTGACCATTTTCGTGGCCCTCTTCTGGACCCGCTCCAACACGTCCATGTCTTTCTTATGCTGAGGGCTCCAGAGCTGGACACAGTACTCCAGGTGGGGTTTCACCAGAGCAGAGTAGAGGAGCAGAATCACCTCCCTCGACCTGCTGGCCACGCTTCTTTTGATGCAGCCCGGGATACGATTGGCCTCCTGGGCTGCAAGCACACGTTGCTGGCTCATGTCCAGCTTTTCATCCACCAGTACCCCCAAGTCCTTCTCGGCAGGGCTGCTCTCAATCCCTTCATCCCCCAGCCTGGATTGATACCAGGGGTTGCCCCAACCCAGGTGCAGGACCTTGCACTTGGCCTTGTTAAACTTCATGAGGTTCACACAGGCCCGCTTCTCGAGCTTGTCCAGGTCCCCCTGGATGGCATCCCGTCCCTCTGGCATGTCGACCACACCGCTCAGCTTGGTGACATCTGCAAACTTGCTGAGGGTGCACTCGATCCCACTGTCTATGTCACTGATGAAGATATTAAACAGTACCGGTCCCAACACGGACCCCTGCGGTATGCCACTCGTCACCAATCTCCCATCTGGACATTGAGCTGTTGACCACTACCCTCTGGATGTGACCATCTAACCAATTCCTCACCTACCGGACAGTCCACCCATCAAATCCATACCTCTCTAGTTTAGAGAGAAGGATGTTGTGGGGGACCATGTGAAAGGCCTTACAGAGGTCCAAACAGACGACATCTGTAGCCATCTTCATCACATATTGAATGTGTCTGTTACACATTCCTGTTTACTTGTAAAGAACCTGAAACAGTTTCCTAATTGTAATAGGAATCCAATAGGAAGACAGATTTTTCTTCTGAAGCTTCAACTCCTTTTTAGCCAGCGTTAAAGTCCAAAGTTCTCTCTCTTCTCAGAGCCACACTACAGATCTTCGCTAACCCACTCACTGGTATCTCTTACCGCTCTTGTCTTCTTGTCACGGCCCTCAGAGATGCACACGTTCACATATGAAAAGCATTCAGAAGTGTGCCGCAAGTGTTTTTATTTTGACCAATGGCAGGTGCTGGCATTCAGGATGCAACAATTTCCATTTCATCTGCTTCTCTGCGTAACAGCAAGCCTTGCAATTTCTTATCACTATCCTTAAAGCAGTCTCTCTTCCATCCTCTTTCAAGTAATCATGCCATAATCCAGAATTTCAATTGAGCAGGAAAGAGTTCTTAATGGTTAAAGGCACTAATGTAATTCCCTTCAGTGCTTATTATCACTACTAGGTGTTTTAGTAACTAGGTTTATTTGACTACAGAAATGAGTGCAGTCAGTGTTAAGATCTTATACTGTAACTGAAAAGGCAGTGAATTATTATGCTTGTATATGGGAAATACTATAATGGGTCATGTTTGAGATTGGTCTTCCATCTGCATGACGCACTGAGAATGATCAATGAGAAAATATGCAGGTCCTAATGAAAAGTATGATTGCTATGCTTTCTACACAACCTAACTTTCACCCCTGCTGACTCTGGCAGTCGCAAATATAAAATCTTTTCAAATTTCTTTCACTGCAGTTGCAGAAAAAACTAATTTATATTTTGAATCTCTGCAAAACTGTTCATTATGCAAATCCTATTTTGTGAAATAGGTATGAGAGTGACAGAAGTGATTGAGGCTGAAATGCAAAAAAGTCTATAAGTTATGGGAGAAAAAAAAATCACAAGGGTGAAAAGAAGAATATTTCTATTCAGGTGCTGCTGGAAAAGTGTTTAAGAGTCCAACTTCATGTTTTTGTTTCTCAGCTTTGTGCCTAACTTGTCTGAAAATAAAGGAGCATACAAAATCTTTTTATACTAAATGCAGCTATTTAAAACACTTTCAGCTGTAGGGAGGTACTAAAATCTGCTGTCTGCAGTACCTCTGTGCTCAGCTTAATAGTGTACAACTATACTGCAGCATTGCTACTTCATAACTCTTTTTTGGATGATCTCTTGTCAGTCAATTTGCTCCAAATGCTAGTGTAAATTTGGTGATACAAAGCCTGCCTTCCTTAATCAGATAAAAATCCTATTAACAAAAGATGGCAGCATGGCTCATTTTATTGCTAGGCTCCTACTACATATGTTCATATTTCCTCGAGTATGGCAACTCATTGACCTTGGCAGTCTGGATTGATTCATCCAGTTCAAGGATCACTTAGCTTCTGTGGTGAGTGATGGTTGCTTGGCTAACTGCAAACTTTTTCATTTCCTGTTGATTTAATAGTGTTTCTTATTTTATAGATTATCATAGCATTGAATTATAAGTTTGGATCTTAATTCAATTTTGGCCTCTCTCGAATCCCTTTCTAGAACACTGTTAATCAAGGAGAATCTCTAGCCCCTGGTCTATTTCCCAACATATCCATAAATACAAGTATTAAAAAAGACATGCATACACACATTAGAGGAAAAGAGAAGTTGTATATAATATAAAAATATTAACCTCCTCACTAACTTTCATTCATTCTTTTACAGACAAGGAACTTCCTGCTTTCTGAGCACTTTTAGAAATTTTGGCTAACTAGAAATTTTTAAAATATACCAGAATCCGAACCCAAAATTTAAATTTTGACATGAGGTAAATTTTATAAAATCTTTTCATGGATATGGTTATCAAAACAGAATCAGGAAATGAGAGCCAAATATAAATTTAAAGTATATGTTCCAAATTATTTTCACTGATTTATTTCATCTGGGTTTTCTTCACATGATTATTTTCCGATGTTACAGGACTTAAAAATTAGCATCAGGGAAACATTCACAAAACTGAGAAATACTTTACAAATACAAATAGCTATTTTCCTAAGATATAATAATCTAATTCCAGGCATAAACTCTAATAATGGGACAAGCACAGGAAAATTGGTAGGACAGTAGAAAAATCTCATTCAGCTACTCAGTTAAGAACTTGTCTTTACCAATATTCTGGAATGAATATTAACCTTTTACCAGTTTTATGAGTTCTGAATACAGCTTTTGGATGGTAAAAAAGATACAGGATATAGCTAAAATGCAGCTATTACTCTTTCATGAGTAAATCTACATCATAGCTTTCAGTGCAAGGCAGCCATACCTGAACTACATGTAAGTGAAGCTCTATGTAAATGAAATAGTTCAGGCACTCACTGGAGAATAGCTGCAGCAGCACGCAGCTCCTTACAAGCCAATTTATGCAGTTTCTTGGCATGGACACTGAGCTGAATGCAGAATGGTATTTGGCACAGTGTACTCTGCAGCACTGTGACCTCCAAAAGAGTAGGGCACCACACAACATACAAATCTACTCAGACATTGAGCTTCAATCTATGTCTACCAAGTGCTTTCCCAGTCCACCCAGTTCACCGTGACTTGTCTGTGACAGAGTGAGGTCTGCCACTTGAACGACCAGGATCACCGTGGCTCAGCACACTACAACCACTTATGAAAATAAGAGTGCAATTTTTTCTCCCTGGTCTGTCATTTCTGCCCTGACACAGAATGCATATTTTAACCTCTTGGCTAACTTGAGTGATATTTAGGTTTCAAAGTTTACTTTGGCTGACCCGTTTGGGCAAAGCAATGGCTGTGCTCTGCTAATCAAGTTTTTGGAAAGCTCACCTGTACCATATTTGACTGATTCCTAGCATTTGCCTTTTGCTCCAGTGGGCTTCCACATTTGGCTTTTTTTTTTCTGATAGACTCAGCCTACCAGTTCTCTCAAATCAGCCGTTATACAGATTTCTGTCCTTTATCGGTCGTCCCATCCATCTGTCTTCCTCTAGTAATTTTCAGACTACGGTACTTTAGTAACATTTTCTAGCATATCATCACTCCCTGGAGCCTCTTAGGCTACTCCATAAAACTGTTCCTCATGTCTCACACCAGTGTCTCCAGCTTCATGCCATGCATCAGTGGCCTCCAGCTCATTGCTCTGCATCACTAGCCTTCTAGCCTATGCTCATGAATATTGGCCCACAATTTAATTAGGATAAAACTGAAACTAAACAAGAAATGTAACAATTAAAAATGTAAATTAGGCTCAGCTAGTTGCAGGTGCTATCATTTTATCTTAATGAGCATTTGGTATAAAGAGGACTTTACAAAGCATAAAAAATTCTGCATCACAAATTCTTGGGTTTTTTATTAAGTTTTTGAAAAACAGCTTAATTTTGGACCTAAAGAGAACAGATATCCTGTCATCCAAGACTGCTTTCCCAAGCCAGTAATACATTCTTGTTCTGAATGACAACTCAGTGTCATGCCAGTGTTTTTCAACGCCTCCTATCCTGTTCGCAATAAAATATGATCAGCTAAAGTGAGAAACACAGAAGGATGCTTTCTCAGTCTCTGGTGCTGAATGAAATTAGTAAGGTATTATTAGACAGAAGCATACCTAATAGTTTTGTGGTACTGACTAGCCAGGGAAAGGAAAGAAAGCTGGAAGGTCATCATAAAATTAAAACATCTACAGAAAAAAAAAGTTAGATTCATAACCCTGGAAAGTCAAGATGCTCTACACATGTTAAGCCATGTCTCACTTCTTTTGGGTATTTAAGTTTTTGTCAATCCTTATGTATGCGGCTAACGGTTCTCAAACTTTAGGTCATTTTTACATCAGTGCTCTCTGCCTCAGCAAAATGCCAAATGTACATTCCTTTTATTTACTTTCTAGCAGGCCTATAAAGCAGTATATTAGTTATTAGGTTGTTATATGGTCTTTGTCTGTTTTATAGATAGGGGAGGAAAATGATATGGAGTGTGAGTCAAGCACTTATGTCAGTCATAGGTCTGGTAATTGTCTTATTCTCATTATTCTTACAGATATAAAACAGAAGTAATTTCTGTAGTGGCTTCATTAATAATTCTAGAATAAAATCCATAGAAGTGCGAAGAAACATCTTTAATGTTAAAAAAAAAAAAAAAAAAAATTTTGGGGATGTTTTCAATATTTAAAATATTTAGCTAACTGAAAGCAGGAACACTCAAAAGCTTATTATTTTAAGTCAGGTCCTGTGCACAAACATAACATGAGTTCCAAAATTAACATAACAATGCTGCGGCTACCTGGCCCATGAGTGTGAACAGGTTAAAAATCAAATCAACACAAGTCATGAGCTGCTGTCTTAATGGATCTGCAGTCTCCCAGTCCCATCCCACAATCTACATGTTGTACCCAAATGAACAGACGAGTTAATCAACAGCTCATGGGGAAAGAGTCCTTTGAGGTTCTCCCTGCTGCACTGCAAGGGACCATGAGCCCTGTCTCCAGAACCTGCAGCGCTCCACATAAGTGAGGGCAAGGTCAGCTCAGCTACAGCCACTCGAGTAGGATTTTGCAGCGTTGTCAATCTCTGTAGAGCTAAGCTAACTAACGAGACTGAAAAATAGCCACATAATTTTAAGCCAAAGAAGGAGCAAATACTCAAAGATTTCTTTGTTGTGACTGCATCAGATTTGAAATGAAAGACGTCTGTGGTGTTAACTCACTTTATACACAGGGTACTGAAAACAAATTGGTCCTACATGATGAGAGCCCACACAGTTTTCAATGCCCGTTTGGGGGAAGGAGGTCAGGAGGAATAGAGTGATATGTAACAGACACTACTTTTTAAAGCTTGGGTCATTTTTCTGACATCAATTAGGATGAAAAAGCTTTTTTATTTCACATCAGCTTCTAGATCACATCATTCTGGATGTGGCAATTCAAGTAGCTTTTTAAAGACATAAGACTCTTCAGAAAAACTGTAGACAGTCCAGGCTTTAAACTTCAAACAAACAAAAAAAAAATCAGAGAAAAAATAATGTTCTAAAGGAAGTTAAAATGTCAAACATGCACTTGATCTTTTCATCACCCTTTTAGATTCAGGAAAGCATTGAAATGAGTGACATAAAAATGTAAAAATTGAGAGGGTGGCGTATAGAAGTTAAGCACGCTAGAGTACTTCATTTTTGTCACCTCAGTCACACCACGTAGGACAGTTAAAAAAGGTTATACCTCATCAGAGCAAAGAATAGTCTTCTCCAACTGAAGGGTCTACTGTAGGTAAACAATAGACTTTGAAAACTAAGTATTTTTATTTTACATTTATTCAAAAAATTTCAGTGAGAACTATATGCAAGATTTTCCCACCATCCAGTGAATGATAAGAAGGAAAAATAAGGGTGCTTAGCATTGACTTTCAGATGTTGCCCTGCTATGTAGACTGCGATTCTAACCAGGATCATGTGGTCAACATACATCCTAAACATGTGCAAACTGAGAGGCAGAAAACAAAGCTAACATAATACTTTTTTTACAATGCCAATGATTTTTGTCAGCTTCTCAATTTTCACATTGTTTTGTTCTTCTTTATTTTCTACCTCTTTGACCGTCTTTGATTCTCTTGCTTTCTAACTTCTTTCTTGAATTTCCTTGTTTGCTCTCTGCAGTGAATAACGTATTCTTCTCACTCAGCACCTAGTCTCACAGCCACCTGCCAACTCTAACCCCCTCCCCAATCAGCCTATGTGGAGAAAACAGTGTCTCTCTTGCTCTAATGGTCTTCAGTATCATTAGCCAGGCATCATTCATTACTCAAATCCAACCTTATTTTCTGCTTCAGTGAGGGTAGTTCTCAATTAATTTAGCAGATTTTAGACAAAATAGATGATACTTTAATGCATCATATTTTTTTTTTCCTGCCAGAGTAAGCCAGCATCTGTCTGAATAGTAATCATAGAGAAAAATATAATTCTAGAGTAAACCCAAAGTCTTTGATGTAAGAAAGCAAAACACACAAGATAAAACAAATGGAAATTACCATTCTCTCTTAAAAAATGTTATGGAATTTCACACAGATTGCTTAATTTTTAAAGAAGGAAGAAATGATAAATAACCTTGAAGTCACACATAACAGAGTGTAACATTAATGTGAGCGTGAGACCATCAGATTGAACGTTGTGTTTAGATGAAAGATTCAGCAGATTCAACATCCTTTCTCCGATGCTGGCTGACAGAGAAACCTAAGGAAAATATACAAACAGGGCACACATTCAGGGATATTTCCCCAGTATGTCGTCCCAGCTTTCAGCAGTCTGCATTTCCTGAGCTGGATGTGGCTCTCTTGTGTTTTTAGAGTCTTAAATGATTTTCCTTCCATGACTTCGCCTCACTGGTTTTTTGAACATGTATTTTTTAGTATCTGCAGTGTCCTGAGTCAGAGCTGCAACACTGCAATTGGCTGTCACTGCAGCTTATCTGTGCACCGTGTGGAATACTTCCTTATGTTGGTTTTGATTCTGCTGTCTGATAGTTTCATTTTGTACTTTTCTTTCTCAAATTAAAAAAAAACCCAATTGTTTCTAATCTTTCTCTCTATATTGCTCATGATTTTATAGACTTCTAGCATACCTCCCTTCAGTCATTTATTCTCCAAACTGAAGATCCCTGAAAGTTTCTCTACAGAAACATCTCCGTATCTTTCATTCATCTCCATCACCTCCCTCTGTATCTTTTCAAGTTCTATTATTTCATTTTTGATGGTGCAAGAACAGCACACTTATTAGTCCAAGACGGGCAAAAATCATGGAGTAATGCATGGTATTATGACCATAATAATGTTTGCTATTCCACTCCTAGTAAATGCTACCTTTTGCTTTGTTAAATATTACCCAGTGCCAAATTGATCTTTTCATAGAACAGACAAATATAAACACCAAAGATCTTTTCTGAGTGCACAGCCCATCACTGGAACAGATTTTCCCACAGATTTCATTTCTATCTGTGGACACTGAATGCAACCTGCCATTTTATTGTCTAGTCTTTCAGTATCATGAATACATCCACAATTCCACACAGTCTTTTGTTGCAATTTATTAACATTGGCACAGTTGGTCACTTCTTCCCTTTTTTTCCAGATCATTTACAAATATGGCAAACATCATAATCCCTGTCACTGAACCCTGTCAGTCTCCAGTGGCAGTCCATCTCCCTTGAAAGAATTTGTTTCCTGCCTTTTGTTAACCTTTAACCAGTTATTCAATAATAGCACTTCTTCTCGGCCCAGCTTAGCATCTTTAAGATCTTTTTTAAGCTAAAGGCGGGTAGATATAGGCTAGATATAAGGAAGAAATTTTTTACGCTGAGGGTGGTGAAACACCAGAACAGGTTGCCCAGAGAGGTAGTGGATGCCCCATCCCTGGAAACATTCAAGGTGAGGTTGGACGGGGCTCTGAGCAACCTGATCTAGTTGAAGATGTCCCTGCCCACGGCAGGGGGGTTGGACTAGATGACCTTTAGAGGTCCCTTCCAACCCAAACTATTCTATGATTCTATGATTCTAAATGCCTTTTGGAAATTCAGGTAGACTATATCAAGTGGCTCTGTTCTATTCAAATGCTAGGCAAAACTTCCCTTAACAAAATTGCTTCTAACTTCATTAATACATGATAACATGTATTAAATTCATGCATGCAATATACAGGGTGAGAGCAGATACTCTGAACTACCTACCTGGTGGTTGGTGGTGAGCTTGGGCATGGAACAGGGCAAACATTGGGATGGCTATAACTGTATGTTCTTTGCAGTGTTTTCTTTCTCAGACTAACAGCTGAATTGTAAAGACATTCCAGATCTAGTGGATATATATGGACACACAATGAAGGAATTCCTAACCGGCTCTCTGGTGAAATAAAGGCAGCAAGGAAAGAAAGTTGAAATATTCCCACCTGGCCACCTTGAACCTCTCTGCTCAGAGGAATACAAAACACATATAATGAAATTTGGGATGAAGCATTAAATGCAGCTTCAGTAGAGAACTATATAATACATAATCAATTCTGATTTAAAAAATAATAATGTGCATGCACATAATTTAATTTTAATTTTAACTTTGGACAATAAAAGTAAGCATATGCTCAAATATTTTACTTAAGTGAGCCTTAAATGCAAAAAAAAACCCAAACCACTTTATGTGTCATTTAACAGAAAGGTAAAGATTACAGATTGTACAGAGGGTACAAGAATTAGGAGATGATAAAACAAATTTTTAATATATAAACTTAATTCTGTACTTTGTGTGTATATATTACAGTGGAGCCTTTATTTAATGCAAATATATTGTATACATACACACATACAGAAGAAAATATAAAATCATTCAAAACTTCCATTTTTTATTTGGGAAAATGCTTTCTGTTTTCAGTTATATTAGTTACTTTGGGATCAGCTTAATAACATGCATAGGTATTATAAATAAGAAAATGTCAACAGAAAAATATCAAATACCTTTGCTTTGTATGAAAAGAATCAAAAACACGGAAATAAAATATAAAGACACATCAAGGTATAACCTAAAACAGTCTAATTACTAAAAACATTAGTTACTCTGGGGCAAATAAATATATACAATGTACTAGCCATTGTCAGACAAATTGAACTTCATCTGTTCTATCATCAGCCTCATTAGATAAAATCCAAATATAGAGGACAGCTTTACAGTAAATCATGCTCCAAACATCATTACGGTAAATCCTCTTAGAAAAAAAAACCAAACAAAATTTACCTGATGTAAGGGCTGTCCGTCAAGACAGCTTTGTCACCAGTACCTTCAGAGACCTCATCCAGGCTCTTTTAGCAAAAAACTTCAGGTGATTTCACCT
The DNA here is from genome assembly GCF_965638725.1 of Aptenodytes patagonicus. NCBI lineage: Eukaryota > Metazoa > Chordata > Aves > Sphenisciformes > Spheniscidae > Aptenodytes > Aptenodytes patagonicus. Next base: position 40,389,554 of record NC_134952.1, read on the forward strand.
GTTTTTATAAAACATAAATGGAGAATGAGTCTGAGGTGGTTTCTAAGGAAACCAAGACAGTAACCATAGAGGCCTTTATAAATCAATATCTGCACCTGGAAGGAAAATTAGGGTTTGGAGCATACACTGGGTGAAATGGTGAGTGTATGTATTCCTTCATATCATGCTGATAGTTAAAGGTTTGTTTGTGTCTGTTAGCGGGGACTAAGGCTGGGAGAGAGACATGTGACATGAAATACTCCTCTGGGATGCAAAATACTTTCTGCAGGCACTTCATTCTCTTCTCAGGATCTGCTTACTCTCTCATACAGTAAACTAGCTTTAAAACATCTCATCAGAGACCTCCCAACCACTTTCTCTGTCACCAGACCTACAAAGTGTGAGCTGCTGCAGATACACCTGGGTTTACAGTCAAGCTCAGAAAAAAGCATCAAGGAACCAAGTTTCAGAAGGAAAATAGGTGAAGCCAAGTATCAATTTCATACTGGTGGAGTAGAAGTTCTCTAGGGACAGAAAGCTCATTTGTCCAAGCCTACTGTCTGACAGCTTACAAAGGAAGTTCAAAATTGCAGAAGACCATTCATTTCCACTTCATTAACATTATGCTTACAAGGAAATTACCTATATAAAGTTAGCAATGGTCAACAATATGAAAAGCTGTGCACAGCCCAAGAAAATTGAGCATTGACGGCATCTACGAAAAAAACAAATATCCTGACAGCATTGCCTTCACACATTGTGCTCAGTCAGACTGAAAATAAGCCAGGAAGTGGGAAAAAAAAGTGGGTATGAGTAAGCTCTAATTATGTGGGCTTTTTCCCCGTCATTATATGTTGTTCAGTTTATGGCTTTAGCTACGTTAGATCTTCTTGCTCTCTGACAAGACACAAGAATATTTCTTTAATGATAAGTAAGTAAACTGAATTGGTACTATTTACATATTTAACCGTTAAACTAAGACAAACTTTCTAATGAGGATACAGTGTTTATTACAAAATTTGAGAGCCCTAATCTGGAAAACATACCTCTTACCATGTCCTTTGTAAATTCTTTCAACCATTATAATTAAAATGTTCTAAAATTTAATCTAAATACCTGCTTTCAATTATTAAACCTATATTCACCCAATTTAATTAGCTGGAGAAATATGAATATTTAGTGCTCAGTTCTTACAGCTCAATCAACAGAAATTACAGGTTTGTGTTATCCTGTCGTATGCTAAGTATCTCACAACACAACAGCGCATTTATGAGTCCAGTGCTTCCTTCTTGTCTTAGGAATCACACAGCCATTTGCCTCTTCTTCCTGCACCTATTGTGCACTCAGTAAAAATTCATGTTAATTGGTCTTAAATTACAAATCCGTGGTGTACACGAGTTTGCTTATCCACTTTACAGATAGAGTTTATATTTCTTTCCACAGAACAATGAAACAAATGTCTCTGAACTTCTCATAAGAAAACTTTTGCATGTTCCAGTTTTTCACAACTTATTACTTCTGTCTTGTAGCAGGACCTTCCACTTTTTGAGAGCAAAAGTGAATATTTTATATTGCATTTACCTATAAAGTAGCATATATATGATTTTAAAAAGCAGTGACTGCATAAGGAGTCATCTGTCTCAGGAGAGGGTGATAGGGTCAGAACAAGCTGGTCATTTGTGTTAGTTTCCATATTACTTAAGGAACAAATGATCTTGGAAATAGTTAAACTTCTTGTGGAAGACCTGTGAAATGTAGGGATTTTTTACCTCTGACTCTTTAGGCAATCCTAAAGCAATTGTAGTTTATACTGTTGCAGAGATGTAGCTGAAATAAACTCTCTGCAACAGCAACGAAAGTAACGGCAATACTGTTCTTTCTTCTCACCAAGTATTGTTCACAGAGCCTGTCAGCAGCAGCAGATGCCTTTCTATTAAGAGTAACTGAAACTAAATGACAGCTTAGTTGTTCATTTAATGTTGCTATTAAACACAATAACCAAGCTGCCATAGCACCCTTTTTTTTCTCACCAAATTAGGTTCACAATTTTGCAAAGAGAAAACAGTAAAAGAAAAAAATGTGGCTTAAGTTTTGTCTCAATTTGAAGGTTGAATGTCTCAGTAAAAACCTTTCAACTGACTTGAATGTGCATGAGATCAAGTCCTACCTACTTATATTTGATTAGCATGAGGGAATTACTTCGCCCCACCAAAAACTGTATTAGACCCATCCAAAAATAATTCTGTGGATTTTTCATTACATATATATGAATTTTAAAAGATTATATTTCCATCCCTTTTTATTACTATATTAATTCATTTAGATTTAAAATAATAAAGAAGTCCTTTCAGAGGATCTAGATGATCTATTATAACATTCATAATATAAAAATTGAGAAGCACATTAAAGCAATAATTCCAAAAAGAATTCAACATGTATATTTCAACTCCCTTCTCTTTTACCTCTGAATGTCCTCTCGTCCTTCTTTCTCTGTACTCTCTGCTTCATGAGGCATTATCCTTTACCTAAATATTTTCAGCCTTTCCAGAATCCAAATATAAAATTATTTTAAAGTGACCTTGATAATTTTATGCTGATAAAGCTTATTGTTATAAACCATAAGATTTTTTTTTTTCTCTTTGGGAGGATGGAAGACAAGGAAAAGGAATAATATTTGGAGAATTTATTTTTTATCTGTCACCACCTGCTTTGAACTTTGGCTAAAGCAAAAGGATGAAGAGAGTTTCCAAGTGAAAAGTAAGTGGGATCTCAGAATATCCACGCTTTCAAAATTGCTCCCGTTCTGTCAGTTTAAAAGATGTTTTAAGACACATTGAAAGGAAGCAAGGTAGTCAAAGAAGGAGCACTTTGACAAACAAGTAATTTTGTATCAGTTATTATGCAAACATTCAGAACAGTGAGAACAGAAAGAGCAGGTTAATGTGCCAAACAAAAGCATTTAATACAGTAGTTAATGTAATATATATCCCTCTCTCTCTTTCGTTCATCTTTTTTAAAACAAGTACTTCCTTTGTGAAACAGAGGAAGAGAAGTAATTCCAAAATCCTATTTAAAAAAACATAGAATAATATGTATTTTGTGTGCTTTAAATGATAACATGATCTTGCAGACTACATTGTATGATCTCTTCATCCACTCATCCAGCAGTCATTTTGAATTTCATCTCTTCTGGGAAGGAGATAGGAAAATAGTTATCACTTTTTTTTGAGAAAAGCTAAAGAACCCTAGGTGAATTGCACATTTATACTATATGATTATCAATCCCATCATTTTCCAAAGATTGACTCTTCTGCAGCCCTCCTGTTCTTTTCTCATTCCAGAAATGCAGACCCATTGTGTCATGATTACTATCATATTCAAAGTATTTCAGTAAATCTTATTATTATAGTCCTTGTCTCCAAATATCAGGAAATGGAAACCAAGGGTAAAAACAAGTATCATTCTCTACTACCAACATTCAGAAACAGAGCAAACAAGAGCTCCTTCAAACATATTTTATTTCTAATAACCACATTTAAAAAAAAAATAAAACCAATACCCTCTCTTCCTACAGATAATAGTTAGAGATTCATCATAAAACATCCCTGTAAAAACTATTTAATTTTCCACTACAGGGAGGGAGGATTTGATCTCTTATTAAACATTTTATGGAAAAGTCTGAAAGTGCTTTCAATTATTTATCTGAATTGAAATCTAGGCCTTGGAAACTGCTGGCATTACACACACACACATAATATTATCAGCCCACTGAGTGCTATTAGGTCATAAAATGCTGCTGTAGCAACATCTCTGTTACAGCTGCTGGTGCTCATGCAACTTTTACTACAGTTATAAAGCCATTTATTACATTTTCTTTATGATGCTAATGCATTGTGGTCTGTTATTTTATTGTTCCCACTGTGATAAAGACTGAAATGTATGATATTGTGCAAAAAAATACAAACCTAATAACATACCCTGCTGCATTAAAAATCTCTTAGATAAGCTTAAGAGGCTCATAAAAATATTAACAGGGGATACCAAAAGGGAAATATTTGGTGGGACATTTTCTTTCATTTATTTTATTGTTCCCCACAGAAAGTTTTTTAATTGTGCTTTGTCAAAATATACAAAGGATAATATGAATGTGACTTCTTTTCTTAATTGTAATGTCATCATTGTGGAAGAATATAATTTGCAGTATGCTATGAGGAAAGATGACTAAATAATATCTAAATAATCATTGAAAAGGAGAAAAGTCATTAAAAATAATCATTCCCTTATACCCAGAGGTACATAGCAGTAGATAATTACAATTTATTGAAATTGTCTAAATTTACCTTTCCCTTTAACATAATTTTGTTTTAAGAAAATGCAGTTTCTTTTGAGGGACAATCAATTCATTTAATTAACTGCTACCTGGTGCTAAGGCTCATTTAGAGACTCACCCACCAACAGTACTATAATTCAAATAAAAATTCATTACTCTTTAACTAAGGTGGAATCTCCAGGTTATGACTTGGATATTCTTCCAGATGTGGATTACGGCTGGCTTGCTCTTCAACAACAAGTGTGGAAGAGGAAGAATGACTTGAATATTTTGGTAGTTATAATACTCATAAGGAAGACGATACCTTTTAAGAGGGCTTTGACAGTAAAGATTCCTGTATTTGCAAAGTCTAATTCCTTTTTCCTTAAAGCAACCACAGATGACACTGAAACAACACTGGTTCCCAGAAATAAGTTTCTTCTTAAAGTATACATGTAAAAAAAAACAAAAGAAGATTGTGACATGGATTTTAAAAACTTTTCACAGAATATAAACATCTAAATAATATTTGTAGTTTTAAAATAAACATTATTCTCACAATGTTAGGAAAATAAGGTGGGCTTTTTTTTTTTTTCCTGTTGCATTTTCTAATCTGTTTATAAACTTTTGATTTTAAACTACTTTGTATCCAACCAGTACATTGGTATTACTTAGTATTTTCAGAAGCTGTGCAGTGCATTCCTCTGTCAAATATTTGTGGGCGTTTACAAAGGAGAGGTCAGAAATTATCATAAAGCTGATGGAGACAGTCAAGAGAACGAGCCATCTCATAACACTTTTTGAGAGAACAAACTCCTGAAAAGCACCGAGTCCCATCCCCATGGAGTTTCACCAGCTGGTGCACTGGCTCCACCAGCTCAGCTCCACCAGGGCAAATAACAACTAGGTGACTTTTCCAGCTTCTCAGGACATTTTAGAAAATATCATGGTAGAACTGGCCAAAGACTGATGATTTCATTGTTGCAAAGACTTTTTGAAACTCAGTTTTTGTGGCCTCATAGAATAACATCCAAACCATCAGAAAGGTCTCATGATTTGCTGAAAAATACCTTTACTGAGTGAAAAATCTCTCATTTTAAATATTGCAGTTCTTCCTCTCTCTTACTGCCGTTTACTGTCAGCCTGCCTTTCCCCTTTTTCATTCCCCACTTCTCACACGTGAATACTTTCTCTGACTGGCCCTATGTGACCAAAGAACTCTGCATCTCAGAAATCTTCCCACACTATTGCCACAATCAGTATGCTCATAAAATCCCTTTGCTCTGAAAAAAAGACATTGGTCTGGGTCATTTTGAAGTAGGATAGAATGGGATATAAGGCAATATTCCAAATAAACCCGCAATATGGAATTCAAACTTACAATGCCTAAATCAAAATGTCTGAGTAACAACTCCCTAGATCCCTTCAGAATAGAGAGTGCACTATAAAAATACACTTAGTGTATAAATAGGTACATTTTATCAGAAATATTTAAAGTATAAATTGAAACAATCTTAAGAAACCTAAAGAATAGAAGCTCTTCCTTCCTACTCAGTCTTCTTCAGAGACTATAACTTATTCTGTAAAGTTATCTATGGGTTTGATTATGTTGCCAAGTTTACCAAAGATCTTGCCATTAGCTAGGTCCTTAACCAGCCTTGAGTCTTAAATAAAAATATCTCTCCCCAGTGAAATATACAAGGCACAAATAGAGATAAACTTTAAGCCCAGTTTTCACTTTCATTTAGAGCAGTAGCTTTGCTTCACGGAGAGCTGCAAGCTACATCCCTCCATAGTTGATAGTACTTGGTCTTCTCACATCTCTTCTGGTGTGTCTGTAACACACAGGGACTTTTATTTTTCACCAAGAAAAAAAATCAAAGAACCGCTCATCTTACAGCAGCACAGTGAAACGCAGATCATGCACCGAAAATTTTCACAGGGCAGTGTAACATCAGAGCATAGCTACTGGCTTAGACATGACTTTGGTGTCTGGCTCATCACAATGGACTAAGATATTCCATGTTCTGAGCTGGAAGTGCCAATTGCCTGGATTAATTTTATTCTCCTAAAATTTTGCATATGACACTGGAGTCAAGTTGTACTGCCTCAGCCCATGTGCAAATAAACATCTTCTCAGACAAAAAGATTTTCATTAGTGTACATGCCTAGCTAAAAGCCCTCAGTCCTTTGTTAATTGGTTACTTATTCTCCTCACTCTGTTTGCTTAAATTGGATGGCAGTAGCCAAAAAATAAAGGTTTTAATATCTAGCCCTGAAAACATCTGATTTTGTACCCCCATTCTTGGCTGCGTCAGCTGACACAGAAAAAGTAATGGTGTTCCACATAGCTTCGGGATAAAAACCACACTTATTGACCAATACACCCTTCTTTTGTTTCTATGAATGTCTAGCTGAAAGTCATCTTTTTCAACAGCTGCATCCAAAGATGTTCTACATTGTTACAACGTCATTATTTTACAGTGAATCCTATCATTAAAAATGCCAGACATAGACTATGATGCCTCACACAATAAAATAAGGCAAGAGGAAAGCTTTTAGAACCTGTGAAAAAAATTAAGTGGTGGTACAAGAGGAAACACATTAAAGATTAAATATTAATTGGCGTTGCTTAGAAGATGCACAACATGAAATAAAAGGCTCTATAGCAGGGAATCTGGTACACATATTTTAAATTATTATTTTTTAAGAAAAATTATAATAACAATTACAATTACATTAATAACATAGCTCTGTTTTACAACTGTACTCTTAGCTTTTAAAGTGAGAGATATTTAGTTCTTTGTGGTTACATTCCTTCGAAGAATGCAATTTGTGAACCACTATTAGACTCTGGTTTTAGGTTAACAGTACAACAAAACTGCCAAGGGATCTTGGACCTATAAGCAAGAATCCTGTACACCTAAGACATCATTCTCAACATAGTGAAGTAGAATAAAATAAAAATGCCAAGGTAATTCGTAAAGATGTTCCTTTGAATATGTAGCCTGGCATGTTTTATCATGCTACCGAAGTGGGACTAGCTCATCATCAACTATAGAAACATCAAAAGACTGTGTGTTGCTGCTGGCAACATGACTAAAGCAGTATTTCGCAACTGCAGGCAGTCATTCTTGGGAACGAAAACAATAAGAGGAAAGAGCAAAAGAAATGATCACAATCTGATAAAGAAAATATTTCTATGCTAAGCAAAATAGCAGAAGGACATTTTCTGTGTTGTTAAGTACTTAGGCTGTTAAACTGTTAATATATTACCTGAAAGGATGACTGCTAAAAAGTAATAAATTAGCAAGACTCAGCCTAGGGTGTAGTTCTGACTATAAAGGAGTATTAGAGAATGTTGTGGGAAATAAATAAATCAGTCATCAAAAAGACATCAGTGGGAAGATCCAGTGGCTGAAACAAAAGCTAGAGAATAAAGGAGAAAGTGACAGGTCAGTAATAATATATCTGAAAAATAGAAAAATTAAAACTTCCTACTGTAATATCACAGAAGTTGAGTAGAGCTGAAGCCATTGAGGTGATCAGCAAAACTAAAGACAGAGAATCAGCAATATTTGGAAATGATCTTTGGATACTTTTCCACTTATTTGATAGAGATGACTGAGAATATGGCAACTAATTTTTTTAAAAGTACTAAAGTGAAAGTAGAGCTTCTGTAGTGCTTCAGGAAGCAAATAGGAAAGAAGTAATGTTCATTAGAACAAACACAGGAAAGGACACAATGGAAGCTAAAAGCTTAAAACCTGAAATTATTTGTGTATGATCTGAAATAAATTTCTGAGACTCATCAGTGAGTTTTTTGAATATAATAGTGTTTATTCAGTACTAGAAATTATGAGAAAAATGGTTAAGGGTTGTCAGAGAGTGGGAAATGGTGAAGAATTATTTTATAGTGACAAAGATGTATTGAAGAAAGTGAAAAACCTTTCATGGGTGTGTTGTGGTTTAACCCGGCAGGCAGCTAAACACCACAGCCGTTTGCTCACTCGCCCCTGCAGTGGGATGGGGGAGAGAATCGGAAAAAAAAGTAAAATTTGTGGGTTGAGATAAAAACAGTTTCATAGGACAGAAGAGGAAGGGAAAATAATAATAATAATAACAATAATAATAATAAAAGAATATACAAAACAAGTGATAGTAATGCACAGTGCAATTGCTCACCACCCACCGACCGATGCCCAGCCAGTCCCCGAGCAGTGGCCCCCCTGGCCAGCTTTCCCCAGTTTATGTACTGAGCATGATGTCACATGGTACGGAATGTCCCTTTGGCCAGTTTGGGTCAGCTGTCCTGGCTGTGCCCCCTCCCAGCTTCTTGTGCACCTCCAGCCTGTTCAGTCGGTAGAGCATGGGAAGCTGAAAAGTCCTTGACTAGTGTAAGCACTATCTAGCAACAACTAAAACATCGGTGTGTTATCAACTTTGTTCTCACCCTAAATCCAAAACAGAGCACTGTACCAGCTACTAGGAAGGAAATTAACTCTATCCCAGCCAAAACAAGGACGGTATGTTGGGTAAATTATATGAAGCTACATATTAGTGTATCATGAGTGAATTTTAAGAGTGCCTGAAATGATGAAGATTTATGAAATGTTTGTGGTATTTATATGTAGTAGCTAAGATAAAACTTTGCTTTGAGTATAATGGTAAAATGCCGGATAAAGGAAGATAAAAGCATAGAATTTCACAAGTAGATTCCTTGTCATTCTGGTTCTTTGTCGCCTCTCTTTTTCAGGTGTATACAGTGTTGAGGCATTCAAAGGAAAGCTACCTAATGACTGTTAATGGGAAGCTTATATCACACTTTTTGTGTAGACAGCCAGAAATTGTGATGCCACAATGAAATTTATATTAATTCAGTGGTCAAATTTTTATCCATTTTTGAAAGAGAAAGGAGTAACCTTCAGGTCGAACCATGCACATATCTTATGATACTCAAAGGGACTGTACCAATGTTACAGCAGTAGAAGCACAAAAAGGAGTAATCGAACATCGATCTGGGAACCAAAAGCTTTTAAGAGTTCTTGAGAAGCAAAAGGTTCATAGTGAGCGAGATAAAGACTCCAGAAAGAATACTTTAGCAGTTATAGAGCCTGTTGAAAGCAAAGCTGAACTAGCAAAATACATTTCAGTCAATAGATGTATGTTTGAACCCAGGTTCCCACTATCCCATCCAATGCTGGTATTTACGGTAAGATATACAGACAGCAGGCTAGGAACAGGTGTCGTATAAAGAAGTGGCCTGATAACTATCAAGGATATTGTGGAATAAAAGTATGTAATTGTAGAAAAGTATATGAGAGAGAAGATCTTGGATCTGGTTCCAAAACTAAATGAAGCATATAGTCCTACTGAGAACAAGTCATTAGACAGATAGCAAGAAGATATACATGGACATAAATTGATGGAAAAAGAACTACATGGGGTTTTGGAAAAAATCACAAAGAGCTTGTGGCTAATTATAAGTGGGCTGTCAAAGGAGGGCTGAGAAGAGAAACTGAGAGTTTTATGGCAGTGCAGAAAAAGGATATACCCCCAGAATGTGTTATAACAAAGATAGATGGTAGCAAAGTTGTCAGTCCAGAGTGCAGGATATATGGCCAAGCCCCAGGGACAATTAGTCTTATTGTAATTGGATTTACTGAATTGGCTGGAAGTGAGTATAAATTAGTGCCTGAAAAAACCAGCTATAGTGTGTCCTGGTTGCTCTGCAAGAAGTGTAGAGTATAAGAGAACCCAGACAAAACTGTAATGAATGATAATGTAAAATACTGGAGGATCTTTCAGATGTCGTTGTCCCTGAAGAACACACTAAAATGCACAGTAATGTGATTATGAAAGAGAAAGGAAATTGCTGTCCCAGCCACTCGATGAGAATGTAGAAAATGTCGTCAAAATACAAGAAAAGTTTGACACTATGGCTAGCTTAGCTGGACCTATAGAGCTTCTGGGGAATTGAAAGTTAACCAAAATCTAGTTATTTTTAATGCATTGAGAGCTAATTAAGCAATATTACAAGATGATGGAATAAATTTGCACTGAGTTCTTCAGGAAGCAAAATCAATGGACACTAAGAAAATACTAAAAAAAAAAAGTATAACTCTCTCAGGCCACATCAGACGTGTAGTTGATGTTAGCATCACAATAAGCAGTGTATTCTCTTTCCCAAAACTCCTCATTTACACAGAAATCCTAGTTTGGGAACAACCTTAAAAGGTTAAACATAGTTTTCCTAGAAAGTTTTAACGGATATTGACCAGGGCCTGTCATGGGAGAGAGATCAGTGTCTATCGACTCCACTGGTTGTAGCTGGAATGAAGTCAAAGTAACAGTTCTTATTAGGAATATCTTTGATGCTATTTTTAATTTGAACAACACTTGATGTCCTCTTTTCCACTGGCACATTACTGATTTTTCATGTATAATGTACAAAAGATCTGTCCCAGTTTTCATATAGAAAAATCTTAACTGTTGCACTTTGTTTAGGATTAAAAAAATATTTCTTTCTACAAACTGGTGTCTAACATCTGACTGCCACTTTTTGTCATGTCTGGAAACTATCAAACATTACTTCATATCCTGCAGATCCTAAGCAACTTCATTATTATTTCCATCTGACAGAGGTTTCTGTTAGCTGCCTGCCACACACTTCCTAATTCCTGGTCTTGCTGCTGGGAGCTATTGCCTTTTGTGATTGCTAAAGGTAAACAGAAGCGGGTATTAGGGCAGTTTTTCCACTTCTCAGATTACTTGGGAAATAAATCCAACTTCATTTTAATATTTATAATAATTTTAATATTAAAATACATATATATATGTGTCCTATAGAAGAAGTGGGAATTTGTTCCCCAGAATTTTCTCTGTGGATGTGATACTATCTACAACCATATGATATACTTCATATTGGTTAAATTATATGAATTTCTAGGAGGACTATATAAGTTTTGAAACTTTAGCAATGAGTAACATGAAGAAGTAAAAATATGTTCCCACATTAAAAAAAAAATTAAATTGGCTATAATCTTTAGAGTGTAATACACAAAAATATCACCCTGGATTTTACAAAATCCCAGAATTTAACAGAATCCACCACATAACACAGCTACTGACAATGAAACATGCTACACATCCTAAACTGTCATTTTATTAAAATAAAAGTCAAGAATTGGGACTTTTGGAAACACTCCAACAGTGAGATTCACAAGCGGGTTCCTATGACCCTAAACATAGAGAAGCTGGAGAGACAAACAGATGCTTAAATCCAATTGGACAGAAACGCCCAGAATAATCCTAAACCTGAGTTGTCAAAGAGGATTGCGACAATCCTAACAAATGAAGGTTTCTTGCCCAACCTAAGCATTCTTGCATTTTTGCAAAAAGCTAAGAAATACTCCCATCTCTTTTAGAGCATCTGATCAGTGAGAGAGTCAGGACCCAGTCTCTTCTTTTCCCTTCCAAAAGCTTGATTGTCCCTAAACACATCATCCCACAGTAGCTGAGGTACAGTCCTGTTGAGTCTTTTTTGTTGAAGCTATTCCTGTTTGTGTACGGTAGTCACTGGAGAAAGGACTTGAATTTAGGAGAACCAGTACAATACCTTCACTAACAACTAATTAGTTTGTATTGAAGCATTAGCTCATTTCTCTAGCTAATGAATTGTAACAGTTTTTTAAAGCCCAGCAAAAATTTATGCACTTTATACAATATAAAGCAACATCAATAAAAAAGTTGAAAGAGTCATATGGCAGGATACCCATTTGTCTGTTTCTAGGGTGTTCTTGAAGGTGGCATGCTGAAGCTGAAGCCTTTGCTTCAAAGCAGGGGTTTGAGTCTGGCTCTCCCATGGTCCAGAGAAGTCATCTAATTGTGGCCTTTGGAGAGAAGTGTATCGGTCCTCACCCAATTCTTTCTTTTCCCTCCCAGCGTTTTCCAGCTCTTTTTCTGTTTCTTAGTCATTGCCTTCTAAGGCATGAAATCACAAGTACACACAGAGCACACTCTGATCACACCTCCTGGCTCATGCAGTCCAAGATAGAAAAAATGAGAAAATGCCTTATTTTTACATCCCTCACAGACTAGGGATACAGCAAAAGCCAGGTAATTAAAGATTTAGGCAGCTCTATACATGTCCTGGCAGAAAATTCAGTGTTGAGGGACTTTAGGCATCACAAAGGAAATGCAGCAGCTGAAAGGTGATTTTTTGAATGCCAGTGATGCTTAATTTGGACTTAGTAGCCTAATTGCCTCTTTAAGAATCTAAGTCTCTGTAGCGAACCTGCCCAAAATATCATGTTGTTCACAATAAACTCAACAGCCCTGTGGTAAGTCCCATTTTACTTTCATAGGACTATCTTGAATGCCTTAATATATGGGGCTTTAATGGGTTTTCCCGCTGGTCTAAAAAGTTGGAGCTGGTATCACAGCAGTAATATTTCGGTATAGCAGATACCATAGTTGGCTCCATTGGCTTTTCCTAACACCTGATCTCTCATCTACCAGCCTTTAACAACATTATGTTTTATGCTATTATTATCACGTTGCGTATCATATTCAGCAGTGAGCTTATTATTTAATCAGGAAGTCAGCACTTTTCTAAGCACTAGTGGTACAATTTATTTCTCATGCAAAATCTTCAACTTGTAACTATACCTGTGCCATATAGAAGAGCTGTGCTCGCAAATTGAGATGAGGAGAGACAGGAGTAAGCTATGTGTTGTTAACAATACACACGTAATACTCAACTGCATCCTTAAAAAAAAAAAGAAAGCACATTTTCAGTTTCCTGCACAGAACATCGCCAAGGCTTAAATCCCTTATAAGAAACTAATTTTAGAAGCAGATGGTTGTATACAACTTTGATGACCCTTCAGTTTCTTTATTGCAAATAAAATACTTGCTAGGTTTAGTAAAACAAAAGTAGAGCACAGCTGTCTTATTTGTGTATATTTTTACTAAGCACACATAATCAGTCTATAAATGATGCAACAGAGTTAAAATAAAAAAAATTATTTATGCCATGTTTGTCATTCAAAGTCATTACTGAACATATGCACCTAAATGAGTAGGCACCAGGTACCTGTCCTCTAGGGGCAATTCATCAAAGCAAAATAAAAGTAAACTACAGTATACTTCTTTCTAATAAGAGGAGCGATCCTTCTGACATATAAAGAAGCCTAAAGCATGGTAGTATAATCAAAATTATAATTAACTGTCATAAGCCTCGAGCAAATGTAAAGCACTATCTGTTTTATGAAACTTTGATCAGAGTGTGATTAAATTATTTTTAGAGATATGCAGTATGTGTCAGATCTCAATTATCCAGAGCTATCTTACCTGCAGCGAATTCCGCTTGTTCATTTCATACAACAATTTTTGTATGGAGTGGCTCTATAAAGAGCATTTTTGGTAGGTTTCTTTTACAAAGATTCATTTTTCCCAAGCGGCAAGTGGTCTGAGGATCTCATCTTATCTTGTTTGTTGCTCCTGGAGATATATGAAAGACAAAACCACTATAACAAATGCTGTCTACTGGTTTTCTGAATTGGGAGAGATAAAAGCGCCTTTTTGAGAGGAAAACAAATGAGTTTTCAACCTGCAAGTCTTGATTGCCTGCCCTATCCTTATTACTGAAAGCAGTGAGCAACAGCCATATCTTGCATGGATAGAAGGACTGAAAAGGAAGCTGTGGGGGAGAAAGGACAAGAGCTACCAAGTTGCATTAGCTAATATCCACCTTGCGCAATGATGTAACACTGACCTGGTACCGTGTCTGTCATCACTGTTTAGACCTGGAACAGTCAAAGTGTACACAATGAATAAATTCTTCACACACTACCTCAGACTCTTTTCACCACCTGCCTCCTTCTTCATCACTCAATGTTTTCCAGGGCCATACAGCCACCTTTCTGACAGCAGTAACTTCCCTCAGCCTCCTTTCCCTGCTTCTGCTATGTGAGCATGATAGTTTCGTTCTAGTGCTCCATGCAAATTCATGAGATTTTGCTGAGTGGGTCCCTGCTAAAATTACTTCAAATAAAAAAAAGAGAAGAAAACTCGTAGGAGAAGTTTCAGAGGACCTTCTTGTATTACCAAGGCTTATCCTGAAGGGACTTGTATTTTTTTTAATTTCAATTTTTTTTTAATGCTTTTAAGTGAAAATATTAATTTTTATTAAAATATCATTAACTTTTTAGCTTTAGAAAGTAACATCTTTTTCAAGTATGAATTAGGAATGGACTGAATGATGTCAGCTCAGAAGTTAGGCTTATACAGAACAGACATACAGAAAAGACTGCTATTCCTATAACCTCACACCCAGCAGAAAAGAAAGTTTGCTACTTCAGATGAAGAGTATTTATTACGTAACCTTCTACCATAGGTAAATATTTCTGCCCTGTTCTATCTGGTAATCAGATTGTAGTGAGGAAAAAAGTAATGAGAGAGATGATCTTTACTCATGGGGAGAAGCAGAGTCTGAGAGTTTCTGAGGGAAGATGACATCATATATGAGACCTTATTGGTAGTAGTCACAGTACATCAAAGTGAATTACATATCAACCTATCCCAAAAGGATAACTGACCCTTCCTCTTTGAAAAAAATCCTGTTGCCTGCTCAGATACACTAAACATTTAGTTTTTTGAAAGACAGCTCACAAGGGGAAGCCCAGCTGCCGGGGTGCCCACAATTTTTTGATGTTTTGTTGTATTCACAGCACAAAAGCAAAGTTTCCTGTTTTGCTCAAAAACTACTTCTCCAGGTCTTTTAGTAAAGTTTAAAGTAAAGTTTACTTTATCTTTTCAACATATGATGGACACTTTTTTACATGTTTTAGTTTTTACATGGTTAGTTTTTCTATCAATCAGTTCCACTGCTATATGCCATTCTAAATATAAGAAATAGCTGCTGAGGAAAGAAAAAAAAATGATAAAGACCATTTGCAACCATCTATATTACCTTCCTGTTTCTCTTGCATCTTCCCCAAATCCCAACTCCCTGTCTACTTATTTTTCCCGGTGGATTCTCTGCACCTAAACTTGTCGGCATTTAAGAGTTTAGTTGATTTAATTTTACTGCCATAGCTTTGCCACTAAAACTGTCCTCCTACTGATATAGTTATATTTGCAAAGAAGTGCTTTTGCTGGTATCTCTTATTTCAATGACCAATATATGCTAAAGTGTCAAGAGCTTGTATATCTACAACTCTACTAAGGCTTTGTTAGTCTGACTGCATCATAAAGTAGCTGGGAAATAACCAAAGTAGCTAAGACAGCAAAAACTACTAGGGTAGACCCAACATGTCTTCTTTTCTCTTTATCTAGTTATTGGTAACTAATCTTAATCTCCTTCTCCATTATCTTTTCTGGGTTTTCATCTTTTATGAGCAGGTGCATCCATTGCCAGCTGGGAAAACAACGTAGGAGACCTCGTTGCATATTTTTCATAACATCAATTAAGTTCTCCGTACTTCCAATGCTACTTATTTTTGGGAGGCTGGAGACCGCAAGACTGGATTCATGTTGGAAAAGGAGAAAGGGTAGCTGAGCAGCGTCACAAAGCCATCCACAGCATGAGGCCAAGGATGTTGCCAATATCAAATCTGGTCATTAAGCAGATGCCAGAAGCCAGAGCCTACCTACATCATCCCCCACTTAGCTGTGCATCCAGCCTTTGATAATTTTCTTTCTGTTCTTATTGGCTTATCAACAGTAGGTCTTAGAGGTTTTGATGCCACATTTCCTTTCAAAGGCAGTTTCTTTGCTTTCGAGGTACAGGAATCATTAATTAAGCATAGTGCCCTCTTAGACACCTTTGTCATTAATTATGAATGTGAACAGTCAAATATTCTGTCCTCATAATAATGACAAGATTAGATTAATATCAACTCTAAACTTTAGGATGCCCTCCAAAGTTCAGAAACAAAAAAGCAAGTAAGAAACAAGAAGTTTTAATAAAAAGGAGAATCCTCTCTGTGAGTTGGCCTAAGGTGGACGACGACAGGATTGTCACAGCTGCATCTGTCTCAAAATTTGCTCTCGCACCAAGTGAGCTGCACTAGTTCACATGGGAGGAGCAGTGAGCCAAAGCTCTGCCTCCCATCTTCCCCTTTCCAGCCATTGCCCATCTAAATGTAAGAATACCATCTGAATAATTATTAATATAGGATGACAATATTTATTAAATGAATATCTATTTTGTGACTTCCTGGCTTTATTTTTTCTACCTGTGTTTTCTTTTGCCTACAAACAAAGGATCTGGTCACAGATCTACAGAACTACGTCCAAGAATATGTAACCTTGTTCTTTTAATGTAATGTAAAATGTGGCTTATTCATATCGATAGACTTTCTATGGAAAACTCTGGACTTTGATGAAAAATTAAGCAGTTTTCCAAAATTATTTACAAATAAAATAAATTAATATTGAGTACTACAGAAACACATTATATTTCCCAATAGTAGGCTCTGTCTTGTCCTGGTAGGCCTCACTGTCCTGTCTTGCTCTTACTATCTGCACCAGGTCTGCACTGATAGAGAAGGAGAGACAGCAAGATGGAGAGGGAAAGAGAAAATCCCAGTGCACGCTTGATGTGCTAACTCTGATCTTTGTAAAATTGGCTACATTAATGGCAGTAGACGAGCAGTCCTATTAGCTTCAGTTAGAAAGCCTAAAACGGTGGTTTTCAGGGTCAACTGACTCACCTTGGACATATTAATAAACTATTTTAATAAATATGAATTATGTATATAACTCCCAGATAAAATATATATTAAGATGCTACATGCAATAACCTTATCTCAGCTTTATAGTGACATGAGGTAATAACCATATGGTTATGAAAAATACATTTTAAAGTTTGATACCCCAGATTAGATTTAGCTGGGTTTTAATGGCATATTTTTTATTATATAGATAAATTTTTTCTCACTAGGTATCACTGCTGGACCAAATTAAGACTGTGTGGTGGCTTTAATCTCACACTTCTGATTTTAAAATGATGAGAATTCTTGTAAGGGTAAATTAACTTTAATTTGGAAGCCTTGAATCCTTACTATGGAAGTAATTGCAAAATTCCTGTAAAGTTTTACTTCTTTAAATTATTGATACATATCCTGCCTTAGCACTCTTTTTTCCTTCCCTAAGGAATTAAAAAGAAATTGAGAATGAATGCTAGTATATGCTATCCCTAGCTAAGTGAAAATGCAAATTATTAAAAATAAGTATTTTTTTTATTACTGTTTATTTTAAGGACAGATTCACAGGTGCAACTAGCCAGCGGAAAGCAAGCAGGTTGCTCTGATGCATGAGCTGGGTTGCCTAGCCAGAGAGAAGTGAAGTCAACCTGATCCTTAGCTTGCCAGGCTCCGTTTCCCCAATTAAAGCTGAAAGCACAAACAGCCCAAGCCCTGGACTTGCTGGGCTTCCTTTCCATATCCCCCATCTCACTGCCTTAATCGATCAGTGATGCAGGGCAGCAGAGCCATGAGAAGCCAGTGTGGAGGAGATGTGGTTAATCTACCCCAGGGAACACCTCACCTATGGGGCTAGTCTGCTTTCTGCAAGGCCGCCAAGTGATTGTTTGCCTTAATTCTGCTGTCATGATAGCCCTGTTTAACAATTTGCTAAGCCGTTGTTCAGCATATCTGTTGCCTGTACAATTACTGCAAGCACGATAATAATTAATAAGCTAATTTGATTACCATGTAGGCAGAATTTGGATAAGATGTCAACCCATTTTAACTCTATAGATACATAGAAAGATTCTCTATTGCTTTGCTATTATCCACAGGGCAAAGAAAGGATGGACACAGATGCTAAATTTCCTAAAGGACCCAGTGTGTAATTAACATAAGTTAATTAATGACTTCAGCTCTTTGCCCGAAGAATAAATGTTGTAATTTTGTGAAGAATATGTAGTATTGCTCAAAGAAAGCAAAGATGTTCAATACCCGATTTAAATGCAAAATCGAACTCCTTAAATCAGGAGTCACGACAAGGCTCTCTATAATAGCAACGAAGAAATTAAATTTATATATCAGTAGTTAGCATATTGCCATGTAGAAATAAATCACTGTTTATACTATATTGCACTTTACAGTATTAGAAGAGTTGAGAGGAATTTGATTAATGGAATAAGGCAGCAGGCACATTGCTTGTGGCATTGGTGGAGCGTGTCTCAGAATTTTTGCTCCATACCTGTGATTTTTCATAAGCTGTGTTTGATGATTCTTGATTGGTATAAAAGGTTTACAAAACATCCCAGTCCCTCTCAACCATTGCTAACCTTCTCTCACTTCCTGCAAGATTCTGACACCAAATAATTTGGTGATTATTCTTGTGATCACACTAAGTAATGTCATCATTATCACCAGAGCACATAGTACACATAATACACATAGTAAAGCTTAAGGCACAAACAAAAAGACAAAACTATGTTTGTGGATGAAAGGAGAGAGAAATAGCTCACTCTGTTTCTGTACAAAAGAAAGCTGTAGTGCAGCAACTAAGAAAAAATGCATGCCATCCAGTTGGTATCAAGCTTTTACAATGGTTACAAGAACATCTAGATTGAAATCAAATCTGACAGAAACTTGAATCCAAATTCCAGACAAAGCACTGTCTGCATTATAAGAGCATATAGAAATCTCAACCAAGAACAGCAGTTCAGTTCCCCAAAGAGCTTAGAGCTGAGAGCCACAAGACTTACCAAAGAGAAGCGGGAGACAGGGAACCGAGGTGCAGAGTGATGGAGTGAGTTGGTCACATTTACATGGAAAAATACTGCCAAATGCATGACTGAACAGAGATCTACAACATTTTGTCCCAAATATCAACAGTCCTATCTTCTAGTATTCATTTTCTCTTCAGATAGAATGGTTTTAAAGACCAAAGAGAGAGGACAAAACCACTTTTCAGAAGTCTCTGTAAACTCAAGCTCAGTTGCTAGTCTAGTTCCCGTAATTTACTTGACCATTTTTCTGCATTAGAAACATTTTGTAATCTTGCACCTTTCCAGATTGGTCCTGACTCATAATCAATTTGTAGATATTTATAAATAATTACTAAGGCATACTTAGTAAAATTATAGCATAGAAATACTATAATTATGTGTGCCTCTAAGAAAACATTAAAAATTGGTGTGTTGCAAAGGTCAAGAAACATTTGAAATTTTAATTAGTCCAGGCTGAGATCTCCAAATTCCAGAATTATTCTTGTGAAATTTATGGCACCCATCAAATCAATACTTTCTCAATATTATCATAATAGCATTTATGACTAAGTTCCCAAAATATGACTCTCTTGCCTGTGTTTACTGTGGTATTTATATAGAATACATTCATAAGGACTCAGCATCTTTTATAGAGGAATTACCAAGGTTTGGGTGGTTAGAACTGATAAGAAAGCAACAGATTTGAGTTCCGCTCCTAGGATATTTCAACACAGCTTGTACTCTAGAGATAGCTGGTACCAGAACTGAGCTATCATTTTGAAGTAGAGCACAAATCTGAACATAAATCTAAGCATAAACATTTTCTAAATTCCATAAGTAGTTATTATATGTACTTTACTTAAAACTGATAAGGCTATAAGCTCTTTTATCAGTTGTAGCCTGTGATTTCATATAAGTATTTATGCACAACATCATGTGAACTGCCAATATTATAAACACTTTTAAAGACATTAATGTGAAACATTCTAATAATGCATGTATTTATACACATCATATTGAACTGCTAGCATAGTATGCAGTTTTAAAAATTGTTTCCTAGGGTGTCATTTTCAATAGTAGACATATTACTCTTCCTCCCTTCCTCAAATTTCACTAAAGACTTTTGCAATAGTGCCTAATTGAATAATTGGCAGGTCTTTAATTTCCTGTGTTTAATTCTTCAAGAGAAAGCATTAACATTAATAGATTTTATGCAGTGTATGATGTTGTTATGTTTAGCTGATTTGTTTCTTCCTCAAAATATAGCATCAGGTTTATAGGCCTACCAAAAATTCACAACTATGTCAACAGCTAAAGTTGTCTCTCCCCTTGCATTTTGAGATTCCATTCTTACAGATTCCTACCACTTAGTTTAAGTTATTCATGAGGAGTTTGTGACTTTATGTGTAAGTTATGAGTTTTCATTATGAATGGATCAGCTGATGCAGCTAAAATGGTTTGGTCTGTAAGAAAAGACCAAAGATATGAGAGATTAGCCAGCTTGAGAATATCACACTCACCCTATACAATGGAGTGTCTTATTACCGGCAACATTCACGTCTCTTTTTATCCCAGTTATACTTTTTAGTATTTCTTCACTACGTAAGTATGTTCCACACATTTTGCTGGGCTTTCCTCCAGAACACCCACAAGAGGTTACATCATTTGAGGATTTGACTTCACTCCATAATGTGGTCCTAATGCTGCCTTTTTGCATACTTATCTGTTCCTTATTTTTGGTCAGGAATTTTATTGTGCATTATTTTGTCTGCTCATGGTATTTTGGAACTGAACTAATTATGATTTGTTTATAGCCAATACAATAATAAAGAGCAAGCAGGATTTTTCCTTAGTGGTGAAAATTGGGGTCCCAGCGCTAAGATGATTAGCAAGTCTATCTGCTATTGGTCTCAAAGGAAATCTATCTGCTTCTTAAGCGTTGAAAGTTGAAACCTTCATGTATATTTCAAGCCCTCTAGCTGAGAATATCTTGATACAGGGTGCACAAACGTTTGTCTTGAGGAACCAGACAGCCAGGAATTAGTCACCCAGTTCATTCAGTTATTATTGTTACTTATTTGCTATGAGCTAATAAGGTTAAAAAAAAAAGGGGGGGGGGGGGAGAGAGAAATGACTAATTGAGCTGCACAAAGAACATAACTGAAGACTTCTTAAAAACTGGTGCAAATATCCAGGGACTTTACACCCAAAAGTGCAAAGAATCAGTTTTTGTGATTGCTTAAATAAAGTACCTTATAACCAGACTAGTGTGGCCAGGCATCCCATCTGAGTTTTAACTTCAGATTCTGAGGATAGTCCATAAACAGCTCCCCCTATTCCATGACATTCCTTCTGGCTTCTTCCAGTATATTGCAAGTGTCCTTTTCTTCAGCAGTCGTGGTCAAACTTCCAGAAATATGGAAATCTCATAATGACAGTCATTGCACATTCATATTGCTCCTCTACATCCTACATGTGGTGAGTCCTCAAGATACTGCATGTAAGGGTAGCAAGACAATTTTCAAGTGCCCAGTTGATCCAACATATCTCACACCAGACTTAGTGTCTTCAAATCTGCCGGTGCTGGTAGATGTACATCCTTTTAGGAAGAAGAAATGTGGACCTGATCTCTCTCACTTCTGACTTAATGCTGTAATCACTGAAGTTGTACAAGAGAAGGGAATCACCTGTATTTTAAAAGAAAGCATTGGCACTACTGAATTTTGGAGAAAGCATAAGTCTAAGTCAAACGTGTTTTCAGAAAACCTGCTAGTGTTTCAGGTCAAAGGGATGAACATATTCAGCTCTTTTCTACTACAACACACTTTTGCATCTTCTGAGAAGCAGTGCAGGGAACTTACTACCAAAAAATGAGGTACCTAATGAGTTCAGTTCACAACATGAGAAAACAAGAAAGGCTGAACTAATTTTGACCAAGGGTCTGGTTAGTATCCTGGTCTCCTTCTGCAGCCTTAAGCTGTTGCTAAGGGAAGAGTAAAAAAGGCAAGCATACATGAGTCTTCCATCCAACACCACTTCCCAGAGTCCAGACACGTTTAGCTTGAATTACTTTCTGAGCTTGTTGTGTTTTGCCTGTTCAGTAACCCTCAATGTACTTCTCTTCCAAGTTCTTTTTCACTCTTCCTCTGAAACTACCTGCATGCATAATATCTTGCAGCAAGAAGTTCTACAGGTATCCTGCCCACTGAGTGAAAAATACCTACTTTTGTATATATTTAATCTGGCTTTCAGAGGCCCCTTATTCTCGTGTTGGAAGGGAGAATGAATAAACCATGTTCACCTTATCACTCAAAATTTGATCTATTTCTAACATGTCCCCCATAAATGACCTTTTTTTCTAAATGAAGAGTCCTAGCCTACTTAGTTGTTCTTCAAAGGGAAGACATTCTGTATTTTTTGTCAATCCTGTCCTGTCCTTGTTTTCCTGACTTTCAAATTGCAAAATAATGTATCTGAGAAGAGGGGGCCTTTATGAACTGCAATATTCAGGGTGTGGCCAGCAGGATAACAAGGTTCTTTGATTGATTTTCTATTTCTTTTTCAGTAATTAATAGTATTTAGTATGCTTTTTTGACTGCTATTGAGCATAGAGCGGATATTGTCATGAGACAATCTAGTATTGCCACAAGATCTCAATCTTGAGTAGTAATAGTCACCTCAGAGTTCATTATTTTGTATGTAAAATTAATGTTTTTTCCCATGTGCATCACTTGATATTTACCTGCAATGAATTTTATATGCTATTTGTTAGCCAGTCACTCAGCTTCATAATGTTCTTCTGTAATTATTCAGCATTCTCTCACCATCACTGCTGTGAATAACTTTGTATCATCAGCAAATATTCCCATCTCACTGCTCATCTTCCTTTCCTAGGTCATTAAGACTGTTTTGAACAGCACAGATTCCAGTATAGACCCCTTGCAAAACTGCACTGTGATCTCTCTCCTTGCAAGAAAGGTGTATTCCTGTCATTTAGTAATTTTTTTTTTTAAAATTGACTAGTCAGTTTAAATAATGATTAACCTATGGGGGAAATCTTCTGAAATGACTGCCTAGGTTCCTTAAAAGTCTTTGGTGAGGGATGTTTCTAGAAGCATAGAAGAAATCCAGTATGCTTTTTCAACGAGACCACTTTTACACACATTTTTTGACACCTTCAAAATCTGCAAGAAGCAAATTTTCCCTTTACATAAGTCACATTGTCTCCCTTCAAGTAGGTTATATTTATTTATATACTTGTTATATATACATGTCCACTAAATTTGTTCTTTTTTTATTGATTCTACTAATTTTCTTGGAGTTATTCAGGGACCTTTCAGTGTTGAGTATAATGTGTGCATGTCAACTTAATCTTACTCTAGACATCAAAGACATTTTGCTTACCTGTATCTCTGACTGAAGTTGATTGAACCTGGATCAGTCTAATTTGATGTGTCAGATTTCTTTAATTTTATATACTAAAAATCCTCCTTTGAAAACTACTGACTAA
Source organism: Aptenodytes patagonicus (assembly GCF_965638725.1). Taxonomy (NCBI): domain Eukaryota; kingdom Metazoa; phylum Chordata; class Aves; order Sphenisciformes; family Spheniscidae; genus Aptenodytes; species Aptenodytes patagonicus. Next base: position 40,413,080 of record NC_134952.1, read on the forward strand.
AGTAGCATTAAGTAATTCACACTGTATTTATCTAACCATAATTATCAGTATTAGTCACATAACCATAACAGAGCCAATTTTGCAAAATTAAGTGTGAAAAATGTGTAGTTGTTACTGAGCAGTTTTGGTCCATAAGATAGAAGTGCTTTGAAACACAAGCACAGAAAGGTTATCAGCATGCTCAAGTCAAAAAAAACCCCACCTCTGAAATCGAAGAATAGCAGTGTCTGGTACTTACTCATTGCTCATCTCATATTCTGGCCAGCAACAACATATGTAGTCTATCCCTTTATCCTGGCAGACATCAAACACAGCATTTAAAGTAAGCATTTAGACTACGAGCAATTATTTTTAGTCAGCTCCTTAAAAGCTCCTAAATTTCAGAGAACGCCATTGATAATCTTCCCATATGTTTAGTGATGTTGTTGCCATGGCTTCTGAAATGATTGCGTAGGGATATTAAGACATCCAGAAATCACAGTTTGGGAAGTGATTTTCTGATAGGATATCTAATTAATTAATATTCCTGTTTATGAGAGGAAACTACTTGTACTGCAGACACATGCTGAGTGGGATTCCACACAGGCTTGCCAATTCACCTGACTCATGACCCATGTCTGTTCTGGTCTTGGGGTCAAAGACTAACATTTGTGACAAACTGTGCACTGATCTGTGCTACAAATATCTCTGATAGCTGAAATTAAGTCACAGCTACAATGTTCATTTTACATCATTCTGACCAAAAATAGACTAAGGATAAGAGCAGAGTGCACTCAGTGACCGCACTGTTTATAACAAGGATGAGCAATCTCAGACAAGTCTGACCTTATACCTCTGCGGTAATATTAATAATGGTCAACATGTATGATTTAAGTAAATCATGTACATATAAAAAATAATAACTGCTCAAGCTCTGGCTATGAAAGCTAGGATAAAAGAAAATACTGAAAATAAAGATTCCAGCTTTGAAATTTTATACAGGTAGGGTGCCAGTCAGGGGTGTGCAAAGTCATAAAACATCCTCATTATAGAGGAATCAAGATATCTTGTAAACCTAAGTAAGCCTAAGTCTTGTGAGAATTCTAATCATGATTTAGGGATGAAATTGGCCTGGATGCATTAGGATGAATGTACAACTTTTCATACTTTATCCTATGAAGCTCAATTTCAAAATATTTTTAAGTTAACCCATCTCTAAATAGGAAACAAAAAAGTGATTTCCTTTCTTGAGACAAATGGGAGGCGCTCCCAAACAAGACAGAAAAACTTTGAATCCATCTGCCAAAATTGTCTATATTGCATGTTCCATTAAAGTAAATACTCATGTTATAAAGGTTTGTACCTTCCATAGGTTGTTTTTACTGTATTTCAAAATATTATTGTCAGGACAACAGAATGTTTCTCTCTCACCTTCTCTTTACTTTTGATAAAAATTCCATGAAGCTTTGCAAAAAACATATGCAGAATCTGGCATCAGGGATCTGTCTGAGGAGTAACGGCAAGATATCATTGTAACCACATAGACTAGCTCTGCAAGTCCTATATCATTCACTTGGCATGAAAAAAATTTCTTCCTTGACTACTGGATAATTGCATAGCTGATGACTCCCACTTAGAAAAGGCACTTAAATGCATCAGCAATGCTGGTGTTGACATCTGCCAAGGTCATTTTGATGCAATCTTTTATAATTACTCATTTTCATGAAGCACACATAGACTCAAAGTGTGCCTTACTTTCCTTAGAGACAGCAATAATGGAAACCTAACAACATTTTGAAATGCTTACATTGTCATGATGGAAGTTGTTCTGGAATTAATATGGGCATCAAGGGAAAAGGACAGGATGCTACACCTGAATTTCAACCATGCTATGACTCCCCGGACTTTTGTCCATATAGGCTGAACTATGCATACTATTTAACTGTCTCCTAAATGCACAAATGATGCATTTCCCAGATAACCACATCCATCTTAAAAATGGAGGCTCAGAATGGATCTCTAGACAGCTTAGGAAGATCAAATGATTGAATACAATTAATCTTAAAGTTGGGTATGTACTACTTGAGCAGCAAGCTCCAAAATGCTTCTGAGACAAATGAGCAAGGATACAACTGACTACTGAATTTACTGAAGGAGATCTGGAACTTGACCAAACAGATGCTGAAGCCTTGCTTAAAATATTTGAGAACCACAGACTACTGATCAGATCAGTCTTTTCCACCTGTTAGTCATCTACTTCTATTAGGCCTTGACGATTTACTTGAGGATACCTGAAAAAAAAAGGTAAAAATATGACTATTTCTAAAGGAACCATCCTGAGAGTGAGGCTACCTTTCAAAAATTCTATGACCATTTATCCTATCAGAAACTTAAATTGTTTTTAGATATCAACTCAAAGAAGATGGAAAGAGAGGGAAGGAGAGGGAGGGAGGCAGAGAGGGAGGGCAGGCAAATCTTTCAGGAAAAGTAGCCATACTGTGCGAAACAGAATTTGGACGAGGTAGAGAATTGTGTCCGACCATTTCAATGAAGATTAACCGTTGAAGAATTAAACATTTTTAGAAAACTGTGCATTGTTTTTCTATGAGTCATACAAACCAGTTCAGCTTTACAGTTTCTTACCTGTATTAAAAATAATTTTGAGCAATGCTGAAATGCTAGAATGGAAAAAATATAGTTATCACAACATGGGAGGTTGTAGTCACCAAGAGCATGGCTATTGTTACGAAGCTACTGGTCAGCAGCCGTTATCCTATCTAATCAAAGGATACAGTTAGATATACTAATTTTAAAAAGTATCATTATAATCTGCTTCTTTGAGTGGTACAAACAGCTGAAATTTCAGAGACAAATATTCATAGTACATTTTCATCTGGTTTGTATTGTAAAAGGTGAACACATGATGGGGATAAAAGGATAAGAAAGTAAAATAATAGCACCATTCTCCTTTTGGTTTGTACTGTACCTGTGTCTGTTATACAGACTACTAAACACTCTGTGTGTTACAGGACAAAACAATGGCCAGAAGATGCCAGCTTTGGTCCTTTCAGTCAGCAACTGAGCCCAAGGGCAGACTCTACAAATGGCAGCATCCGTGGCACTGAATCTGAAGCCAAGGATCCGTTAAGATATGCCAGTTCTTTTGTTTACCTATGGCTTAAGAACATATCTTCATATACTAAAAAAAGCATAAGACAGAGCATAAACGAAATTATATTCCATTGCTCTGCACAGAGGCATGTTTTATAAGAGTAACAGTGGATGCCACTACAGGCTGTGATAGTGAATCTGAAGTATTTTTCTTGTGTCAGTAGAACCATGAAAGAAAAAGATCGTTATGCTTTTATAACTTGTGCAGTTTGTGTGTGTATAAATTGTAATGGTTTACAATATGCGGGCACCCACAAATACATACAACCTGAATGTCAACTTCACAATATTATCCAACGATTTAAAATACTTATTGCCTCTGAATTCCTCTTTATTTGATTTAGCTCCTGCACATTTCTTTTTATGATTAGCTGTAACAAAAATAAATCTGGAGTACTTAAGAAAACACTTTGCTGCAGCATAGTAATTGTTTCTGACATCTTCTGTCTGAAGCAGATGGTTGATCTCAAAGAAAGCAACTGAAGAAAGAGCTTATAGGATAGACCCTCCTCTAGTGTAAAATGAAGACACTCTACTGACTTCAGAAAATATAGATACAGTGATTCATTAACAGTATAGTGAAAAGAATGGTTACTTCACTTTATTTCTGGTACTAAACTCTTGTCCATGTTTACTGAAAATAAATTCTAGTCAAAATATTACCAAATATAACTAAAATGTGTACTATCATTACATGCTCATACTAATGATTATCCCATTGTTTTGAAAATATTAAAATGTAAATCAACAGCATTGGCTTAGTTAATTGATTACACACTGTACGAAAAAGGGGAGCAATGTGTTGTCCGCAGAGCCACAGGCTAAAATGTATTTACACAAATCATCTAGTAAATGTTTAACTAATAATTATTTACACTCAGAGATACTGCAATTTTTTCCTCAATTTGTGGAAAGATTTTTGGAGAATTACTCAGGTAATGCATTTGCAATTATTACATCGACCCATTCCACACAGCAGTGTTGCCAGCTACCCTCCAACTCCAGGAATTGTGTAAAAGCAAAGAAAAAAATGTTTGAACAACTATAGTTGAATCTGCATGACTGACAATTAGAAGGAAATTTTGAGCCTCAACCTTGGCTGGTGAGCCAAGTCCCACCAACTCAAAGAAGGCCTCCTGCAGGCAAAGGTCTGGCTTTTGGCTTGTCCAGTAGCTGCAAGAAGGGGCTGCAGTGGGACAGGGCCATGACAGCTATAATTGGCAGTTTTTCATGGAGGAAAATGTGTTTCCCATAACTGCCGTTTAAACTCTTAAAACACACACCCACTTGCACAAATCCGGATTACCCTCCCAATTATATGGAACACAGCCTGCACAGTAGTTCTTCAAGCATACAGCATTAATCCCACAGATTAGAAATGGATAGAAAATTAAGAACAGATGTTTCATAGCAGTGCTGTGTTAGAGATGACTGAATTAGTGCCAAGAGTACTAATATATCCACATGATATCCAATAGTGCCAAGCCTGGGTGCTCAATTACCTTACACATGACATAATGTTTCCAGCTCTAAAACCGTCTCATTCAGAGCTCTGGGATTTCTTCACAGCAGTGCATTGCACTTTATGGACATACTCTAGTGTCTCTTGAGATTACTATCTGTTTCCCTCATTCCACCATCTGCACGGTGCATGGTCTGCTACATCAGGAAACATTTCAGCAAGCAAGGTTAGTTCTACCATTACGAACTCAACTAGCACCAAAAAGCACACCTTGCAAATAGCAGTTAACATCTTAAAAGGTGTTTTTAGTTCACTGCAACTAAGGACACATAAAATCTACAAAGTAACAGAACCAACAATCCTAACGTTTAAAGACTAGCAAATATGCTCAAAAGAAAGTAAGAATAAAAAATACTTTAAACGACCTTTCTTTTTATTAAAAGTAAAATAGGATACACTGGGCAGTCAGAGACTGCATGGAAAAGGAAATAAAATCTTCAACTAGCTTTAAATCAGCCAGTGAGATGTCAAACCATAGTACAACATTGATATGCTTAAGAGAAATATTATTTTTCACAGGGTGTTAAAAACAGAATTGTCAGCATAGTAAGGTTATCCTTTTTTTTAGAAAGGGAGAGAAATAGAGAGAGGGAGGGAAGGAGGGAGGGAAATACTGCTGCTAGGAATATATTACAGACATAAATAAATTGTGTGTGAACAGTGATCCATACCAAGGAAAGCATCAAATAACTTAAGGACAGCAATGTATACAGTATGTATACTTTGAAAGGGGTGAAATGGAAACAGGACAGTTTCAGAGACAAAATACTGAATGTTTGTCTCTAAAGTGACAGAGCTTTATGCTCCATTTGGAAAACAGCAAGTGATGATTGCCATAACCGGTTAGTCTAAGAAGTAATGCTGGAGAGAGAAAATAAACAACTAACCATTGTCTAAGGTACATTCCTACACAGAGTAGGAAAAAGTGTCTGCATCTCCTGCATTTTGAGAAAAATGGGCCCAGTGAAAATATTTCTAACATCAACATTTTTCTCAATTTGTTTTTCAGAAAACAGAATGTTACATGTGCTCCTATTAAATATTATTATTGTACTTGTTTCACATTTTGTGACAACTTCATTTGCAAAAAAGAAAATGTTGTTGAAATTCAACTTTTTGAATTTTCAGCAGAAAGTGTTTTGAAATAATACCGCAGAAAGTCTTACAATCTAGAAATAAGTAAATCTTATAGCAGACCATTTTTTGCAGCAAAAGTAACACAAAAACTCGATGGAATACATCTCCCAGAGATAGCACTAAATAAATTCGGCAGAAATATGAAACAAAGTAGTTTTTCAGCAGCATTACTGAACATGTATTGGAATTAATAACAGTGCTCACATGAGAGACTCATATAGTGATGTCAAACTTCAGCTGTGTAATACCACAGAATGATACTGAATATCTACATACATCTTTAATGCTCCTTGAAATATCACAGTCTTTCTGACACAAGACTGCTGCTTCTTCAGATAGTTTTTCTTTTTCTCATTAGATGGGTCTCCATACCAAACTCAATATAAATCCTCTTTTACCCCTTTTAAAGTTATTAGAATAACATTTTCCAAAGAATAATGGGGAGTAGGTCAGTACCTATCTCCTTGGCATCGGGATGCATTGCAATATGGGAATTGTCAGGTTTCAGTGCATTGTGAAGCAAGTTTATCTAAGGTTACCATAGCATTTATATCGCTAAGTATCATCTGGCATAAATGTGTAATGCAAACAGTAGAAGACACATATTTTACTAACTGTATGTGTCTTAATTAGATCTACTTACCACTACTGGTTATTAGGATCAGGTGAAACCTACATCAGCTTAAGTCTTCACGGACTGAGACTGTAGATGTTTCAAAGTGCAAACTATTGTAGTTACAGAAACCTATTATAATTCCTCAACAAAGAAAGGGCAAGTAGACTATAAAATGACTGAGCGAATAAAAGAAAAGTATAAAAAGGCCAAAGTACTAATAAGAAAAGGGAGACTTTTATTACCTAGGTAAAGCCTGGAGTACATTAAGTGTGGTAATGAGATTGGAAGAACAGGTAGATGCACACATATAATACCAAATAGCATTCACATTCAACTCCGCAAATAAATGTGGTGTTCTTGGTGTGAAGTAACACAGAGGATATGTTTGAAGACAAAAAGGTAAAAGACAATCTGTGAAAGGAGGTAATATTGCTGTACTTGTAATCAAAGTAAAAATAGAATAAAAATAAAACTTCCTTAAGCCAACCTGATAGGTACACTATACACTTGGTAAAGACAAATGATGCATGCATAATAATGCTACTTAGTAAAAATACATCAGGTATAAAGCAGAGTGTGGGCATAAATAACACAAAGCAAAGAGCGTTTAGAGAAAAAGATATGCTTTATCAAACACCTAAAGGCCCGGGGAAATAAAATAATGATTAGTGTATAGAAAAACATTAAAGACTTTAGAAAATTAATAAGAATGGTTGCGGTGAAGCAGCTAATAAAATAAAGATAACAGGATAAATCAAGATATACAGTAAAATGTTCTTCTACTCACACAGTTATGGAAAGCAAACAGAGAAAGGGAAAGAATGGGATATTCTGGTGTTGGAGACTGAGAAAGTTAACGTGACTGAAAAAAAAAAAAGAAACAAAAAAGAGGAAAAAAGGGACAGAACCAACATCCAAACGGAGGAAAGAAAATGTTAAAATTCTTCCCCATTGTGCACTGAACAGGTAATTAGGCAACTAGAGCTATACAAAGCAGTGAGAGCTCCAGGCTCAGAGGACTTACATTTTAGGCTTCTGCAGAAGGCAGGCAGAGAAATGGGAAAACTATCGGCCAAATTTAATAGCACACTAAAGGCAACGAGTACCGGAGGGCTGGAGGGCACATAATGCCACGCCAGTGTTCAGGAATGGAATGAAAAGGACATGTAAAAATCTTAATACCCACAGGAAAGATACGGGAGACATGAAGACACCTGAAAGAGCTAGGCTTATAAAACCACTAATGTGCAGTCAGCTAGTCAGTGGCAGGCAAAATAGTTTCATATACCAAAGTTCATAGCTGGATTCATAAACAAAGGTAAAATAGTAAATACGAAGCCTCCATATTTAATTAAAAAAAGCATTTCTGTGCTTCAGAAGAGCTTGAAATACAGACATACTTTAGACTGTGATTTCAGTCTCCCTAGGATCCTTTTGTGTGATTGATTTTCTTGCAATATTACTTTTCAATACAAAATAAGAGAATTTTCTCACATGAATTTCACTCATTTATGTAGTTTTTGCATAGGTAAATTCATCGTTAGAGAGGTTTTTATGGTAAAGACTAGATTAGTAATCATAGAAATTAAATACAGTTCATGGCTCGAGTATGGATCATAAACAAACCATTTGGGCCCAAGCACAGCAGTGCAGTTGTAAGTATACGTTAAGCTCATGAATATTTCTTTTTGTATATAGAAGTGTTTACTACTGAAAAGAACAGAATTCTGAAAAACATTAAAGCTTGTGAATTACCTCATTCATTTAGATGTTGAGAACATACTTGTATAAGCTTACTGAATAGGAATTAGATCAAGTGTTTACTTAAAAGTAAATGTGTGCCTAACAGCACTTTATTGAAATAGAGTGAAATTTTCCGTGCTTAAGTTCTGTCACTATAAACAGAAATAATAATTCCATTTTTTCCTTACTGTTTTTGTAAGCAGCATAAGTGCAGCAGGTAAACCCATGGGCCAAGCACTTGGCTTTGGATTGCAAATTTCTAGAAACAGCAGTTGTGTGTATAAAGCACCTGCGTCATGGGCCCCTCCTCTAATTCAGGGCCTGTAGATTCCACTACAATGTAGGCAGGAGTTTCTAAACATTACAGATTGTGCATATAACTTTACACAACCAGAGACTGAATGGAAGACACCAGCTTGAACACCAGGGGAAACTGGATTCAGGGCACTTAAACCAAAAGATGTTTTCAGAAAATACAATTTGTTTGGAAGGAGAAAGTTCAGGACCCTGATACAAAACTGGTTCCTAGTTTGATTAAACTGTGTAACAGAAATTGAAGAAATGTGACAATCACTCATTGCTTTTGTATACATTGTAAATTTAAGCATGGGCTCTTGTGTGATTTAAAAGCTGTGTAAAATTAATGCCAATACTGTTGAGAAAATACTGAGAAGCAGAGCAAATTAATTAATTTTAGTAGTTTTATTTTATGGACTGATAAATTGTTCTTGCAGTTTATTGCACAGAGTACACAGTAACGATGAGACTGGAGACAGAACATTATCACAAAGACTCAACTAAAAGCAGTCACAAAGCAGAACACAGACCAACAAAAAGATTTCACTTTAAAAGATTAAAGTGCCTATGTAACATTACATACCACGTTTGCTTAGTTTATATAGATATATACTAGAGGATACTGCTAGGTTATGGCCAAGATGTGAAATCTTGAGAGAAAATCTTAGTAAAGATACAGAAGGTTTAAATCAGGCATCAATAAAAGGAGAAGTTTAGAAAAGAGTAGCCAAACTACAGTTCTGCAAGTCACTGGTGGACAGACTAATTTATGCAATAAATAAACTTTTACTTATATGCAGCTTTTAAAAATTAACCACAGCTGATAGCATTTCTTCAGGAGTTAACTGCTTATAGTCCAGTTAAAAAGAAGTTGTAGCAGAACTGTCAGTGATAAAGCCATCTGGCTTTATCATAGGAGTTTTTACAAGCCTGTGCAATAATCAGGACTGTAGATACATAATTTAAAAAAATCATACTTTCTTTCCACAGTTTCAACAGTGAAAAGATTCTCTTTAAGAATTTCCTTCCTCTTCTTACTAAATCTTCAGAAGAGCTTAGCCTTTACATTGCCTTGGGAGGAAGGTGAAATAGAGGTTTTTATCTGACTGAGTGAACAGAAGGCTTCATTGAGAGTTTCTCGTTTTTAACAAACCCAGGGGTGGCACATCACCCTCTTTCCCTATGTGGCATGCTTTGTGCAAGCAGCTGTGGCCGTCTGCTCCTCTTCCACTGGAGCTTAACAGCATTTGTTTGCATACCTTGTTACTCACAGGGTTCAATTCTTTAGGATAAGGAGAGGTTTTTTCACCTCTCATTTAGAACAGCCTGAATAGAGCAGGTAGATTTCAGCCTCCTTTTAGAAACTTGTAAATCTATGAGATGTAAGAGATTCAGGTCACCAGAATTTATGAGATTCCTGGTGCTCGCATTTTTCCCTTTTCCTCAACCCTCATAAAGTAAGGGTGCTGGAGATACACCTATACATACGTATATGTGTCTTTTGCAATCTCTTTTCAGGTTTAGGCATAGCCACCGTTCAGTTCAGCCCAATCATGAAGGTTATCCCCACAACCATGAGAGCTAAAGGTTTTTCTTATGAATTAAATTTTTAATTTTGAACCAGAAATTACTTTTGAAAGTTGCATATTGCTCCAATATGCACAGGAATGTTTAAGCTCTGGACATGTATCAGGGTATACTTGAACTGTAGGATGTTTCTGACTTTGAGCAAATTTGTGGAAAAAGGAAAATATTATGGTTACAGAGACAGCAATAAAAGACTCAAGTTCTTCCTCCCCTGAGGGAAGCAATACAAATAAAAGACTTGTCACCTGCAACTAAAGAATCTGTGCACAGATACTAGACAGAATGATATATACCAATAAAAATAAAGTAAGAAGGGTAATGGCCAAGATGTGAAACCTTGAGAGAAAATCTTAGTAAAGATACAGAATGTTTAAATCAGGCATCAATAAAAGGAGAATTTTAGAAAAGAGTGGCCAAACTACAGTTCACCACAGCAAATCACACAGCTTTCTCTATGCTACCTTTTTTATGTGGATACATGCATGCACTTATACACGGTTAGTACCTGCACGACCAGTCACATGAGAGTCCTACATCACTTACTGACTTACATGCCCTACTGCAAATGAGAGACCGGATATCACTGCTTGAAAATATAAATTGCTCTTAATAACACTTGATGCGTTTGGGATGTGACCGTTTGAGCTGCTTTCTTCCCTAAACGTATGCCATATTTGGTTGCACAAAAAAACTTTTCACTGACAAACCAAGTAGCAGAGACTCATTAAAACTTTTATACTAATGTCTCTCATGGCAAGTTCAAACTAGTTCTACCCCTTAGGAAGAATGAGTTTCTTAGGGAAACAAGGCTTGTGTGAAGATACTACCTGCACACATATATGTGTGTCTCTCTGTCTGTCTTTGTGTTACGCTGCAGTTAACTTTTTAGTCCACTGACTGATTTCAGGCAAGAACAAGAAGGGGAGAGGGCTATATGATCACTATGTTACATATAACAAAGCCTATACACATTTGTTAAGAATAAGCGGCTTGTGTGGAAAAAGTCTGTAGTATCCCTTACCGAGGATCTTGTTCATCACGAGGTTCCTTTCACAAGAAAATCTCCAGACAGGGGTAGGACTCAGCTACAAGACAAAACCACAAACCCACATGAAACCACGGTCCCTTCGTTTCAGCCCTCATAACACTGCCACTTGTCACTATTTAAACTCTCTTGTTTCTTGACACTGGATGTTAGAAACAGTGTATGAGTGAAAGCAGATTTTAAAAAAATAAATAAATCTCATTTTAAAAGTACTTTTATGTTTTCATTTGGAGTTAAATGCCCTACCACACTGAACTAGAGACTTAAAATTTTTCTTCTGAACTGTTTCACAAGATGCCATGTTAATTTAGAGCACTACATTTTTATATCTGTCTGCCTGTTGGTTTATCTAGCTGTCATTGAGATCTGTATGCCTACATGAAATGCTGTAATACTTGGGTTTCTATTACCAAGTCAACCACCATAATAGCCAGTCATTATTGGCAATCTCAACAAAGAGTCCAAAAAGTCAGAACTATGTCAAAAAGTGAGAAATACCCCTACAATGGGCTCCCACAGATAAAAGTACAGCGGTCTGTTCTGTAGAGAAAACTTCCACAGTTTTCACGGATGCAATACAATGTGTATATTGCTTTTTGTAGTCATAATCCCAGGAGTGGGTATTTTCAGCTTGTTTCCTGCAATTCTTTGCTTTTCTCCAAGCACGCTAGATTTGGGCTGAAACTCTAATACTGAAGATAATAGATTTAGCTATCGCACGCACTAGAGTACAGTGTAGATATGCCCATGCTAGAACTTAACGCTAGCACCAGTGTTGTACGTAAATATATTAGACTTCAATGTGGCGTTACACTTTAAAATTTTTATGCGGATATATCAAATTCTCTACATTGTGCCATGCACACGTACTGTTTCTCAAAATCTTGTAATGTGCATTACTTTAAATGTAATGCCAATAATTGATTGTTAAAATTATAGAAATTATAGAAATCTTAACTGTCTAATAAAAGAATAATTAGTTCAGATCAAATTGCAGAAAAAAAGATCACTGCTACAGAAAAAGTCTTAATAATCAATAATACAACTAAAATTATTATACACTGACTCTCTGATGATACACTTACCCTCCTGGGAGGAGTATGATTTTTATGGTTTCCTCCTTCTCGCTCTAGAATGCACCTGTGTTTTTTCCACGTCTGCTAACATAGTCTACATCTGTTCTTTCTTCTCTGACCCTATATCCAGAGTTACTGTGTATCATGCATTTCACACTTGTTAGATGCTTGTGGGTTTTTACCTTTGTTACCCTAAAACCAGTTCTCCTCAGATCCCAGAACCACATTTCTTTGTCTCCTGGTGAGTTGTTTATAGATCCCCAGCATTAGCCTGTGCCCATCTTACTCTCTTACCATCTCATTCCTATACACCGCACCCTACAGTGCACCCCATGTCCCCACTTTCGGGACCTCTGCTCTATCCCATTCCCCTGTTCCTCTACACTCTATCATTAGGTTGGAGCCATAAATAATTCATTCTCCACAATACAAGTAGCCATGACTGCTACCAATATAAAATTATAATTATACAAAAAAATAATCAAAAGTAAAACAAACCAGGCATAGCCACTGGGCCATTAGCAAAATTGCTGTTCCAGTTAAACCAAAAAAATCCCAAAATTCCAAGCAGGGCCAGGAAAGTTTAGACAAAGTCTGACAAACCTCATCTGTGAGGCTTTGCAAAGTCAGTACAAAGACTGAGACCTATTATTAGCAATAACAAAATTGTACTTACACAGTACAGTACCCTGTGCAGTAAAATCCCAAGAGAAAGCACAAACTTCTTGAAAACTTGACAGGACGTTTCAGAACGTGTTGAATATGATCCACAGTGATGGACAGCTAAAACATTTTATCTTGTTATCCATCATCGCTTGATGGAGATTGATCAGAGGAGGCTGCCCAGTTTCTCGGGTTCGGTATCCTCCACTTACCTAATTCCCTCCTTTTGTCCCGTATACCCTCTCATCAGGAGAATGATAGCACATGCTAATTTAAAAACAAACAGCTGAATGGAACATGCTTCAAACCCTTTTTATCCAGTACTTTTAATATGCCCTACTTGGAAGCCTATCAATAATAATTTTTTTTAGAAACCCATTTTAGTACAAAAAATAAGATCTTAAAAAGTCAGGTTAACTGAAAGGAGCAGATGTTTACATTGGTGCCCAAGGGTGCCATACCAGTTCAGTATTATGTTATTATTGCCTACAATCGACCTCAGACACTTATATACTACTGAGGAATTCCCTGATGGTTATAACAGTCAACATCATGCTTTGATAACATAACAAAGTGCAGTTACACTTCTGATCTACCACTCTGAAACATGTAGCACTGTTATTTCATTTTGTTACAATAGTCCTGAACCGTCAAGCCTAATATAAAAGGAGATCAAATTAACAGAGATTGTATCTGACATCATCATTACACATGGGTTCTGATTGTCGGTAAAGATGACAAAAGCTATGATATGTTTCTTTGAATTATAATCAGTTCTTTTTTGAGTTTTCCCTCATTACATGTTTTATTTAACCATACAAATATAAATGTCAGTTTTCAGTGAGGAAGCTTATGGCAAGGTCATTAGCTTATTAGACTATTGCAGTAAGTAAGTAATGTAAGCCTTTAGGAAATGAGTCAACATTCTATGTATCTGAGCAAGAAAATTTCACCTTGAGCAAATTGCTTCTTACATAAAGATTTCTCTAAGTAAAACCTCAGGTTGCCAAAGTGGATACAACCACAGAAGAAATATGCTTTCTTAAGTTCAAGTTCTTCAGATATATTTCTTTGCTATTAGTTTAAATGTGACTTGAAATATTTTATTTAAAATGCTATCTAGAAATAAATCCACTTTTAGATGCTGTAATAATTGCTTTGTTATAAAGTAAAGTCACGGTATCTAAGAGACTGATTGAAAGGAAACTGCAGCTTCCTTAAGGGAGTACATGGTCATTTAATTTAATTATCTTATTCCAACTGGTGATAATATCCAAAGGGAAATTATTTCTAAATTTACTTTTTATTAAAACTTAATTCAAGCACAGCTAGCCAAATTTATATATACTGCAAATGTATTTTAGCTTCAGTGCCACTGTCAGACTCATTACCCATCACTTCAGAAATCAAATGAGGAGAAAGTCCTGGTATTCTAAAATACCAGAAAATAGACAAACGCAAAATATGGAGACTTTAAAAAAGGAAATTTTTTAACACAGATCAAAGTGAATTGGCAATTATATGAGTGATACTTTTTTCTGCTTTCGTTAATACTTAGACATTTCTGTGAACTCTCAGAAGAGGAGGAAACTCCCAGGGAGAGTCTTCCGATGAGTCTTTTCCTTTCTAACCATTTCCAGTGCCATATTCAGTTAGCAATGGCAATTCCCTATCATTTATCCTCATCTGAGTCCTAGTTGTGCACAACTGGTACCCAGCAGTGATTTTCTAAGGGACACGAATACATACATTTGAAGGGAGAAAAACCCTTCTGAGGGCTGTTGGTACATATTGCAGGGCAAGAAGAGATTGTTATACATAGTATGGTATTGCTTTTCCACTGCCCCTCTTGAGCTTGACCTGGTACTATAATCATTGTTAGTTACAAATACTAACCGCTTGAGAATAGATACTCAGTTTGGCAAACCATTAAAAATAAAAGTGAACAAGGCCGTTAGGAATTGTTGGCAGCAAAACTATTCAAAGCCCTTATACCTTAACTATGACAGCCTTAATTGGGAAATGCCCACTTCGCACAGCTGCAGCAAAGACTTATTTCCTGCTCTTCTAGAAAGTAAATAGCTGTTTGCTTCCTACCTTCAAGGTGACATCTCCCATGCTACAGAGCAATTCAAAGATAAGAGGTATTTTTAGCTCTCCTTGTAGCTCTTAATACAGTTATGGCCATTACACAGCACATTAGGTTTTTGCAGGGACGTTCTTAGTGATAGAGTAGGCTTGGGGCCTATCACACTCTACGATTTTATTCTTCCAGCCCATCCTTTTTTTTTTTTTCTACTTCACATAACTGTGATCTTGTACTGAGTCTTTTTAGTGCATTTTCTCTGATTTTTATTCCATTATTTTTTTGAATCCTCTTCCAAATATTTTTTCCAATACTTTTTCTGTTGCTTAACTATTATACAAATGTTTTGAAGTTAAGGATCAATATTTTGAAGTTAAGAGCCATTTGTGCCACAAGAGTAATGTTGGAAAACTGATGCCTATGGCATTCAAAAATCCTTATAAAAACAAGTAACCTATTGGCACATTCAACAGTTGGAAACTGGAATAAACCTGTGCTCTGACTTCTTAGAGTTGGAGGCCATTTAATCCATCTAGGTAAATCAGCATCCAGTCTGAGTCTTGTTTGGGTGAGATATCTTCTCAGGAAAGACATACCATCTTGTTCTGCTGGCACACCAAAACATATAATCCATCAATCTTGTTCCAGGGGTGAACTGTCATCACTATTAAAAATATTTTTCTAATTTTTATTTGTATTCTTGTTCAACTTTCAGCCTTGATTTTCCTGTGTGTTTATTCGCTATACTCTTGCAGCTTTTGATACTCTTTTTTTCAACTATAAAGAAGTTCTTGCAGCTTCTCTTTTAATCTTCATTATGCTCTTTAAGGCATGTTTTGTAGCTCTTGATTTATTATTTAGCTTTTTTGGTATCTTTTCCAATTTTTCAACACTCTTTTAAAAGTGACACCATAACAGAATAGGGTATTGTTCAATCCCATATATAATCATACCATTTTCCCTGGTTTCTATTCCCTTCTATGCTTTCATGTCATGAGACCACACAGGGAGCTCTTATTAAAATGCTTGTATATGACCCTGCCAAAATCCTTTTCAGAGTTGCTATTTAGTGGTCCATCGTTCTACAGATAGGGGCTTCCTTCCTTTTTTTTTTTCTGGATACAGTTTTGCATTTGGATGCAACCAGCTCAATACTGATCCTGCTCTTGGCAATATTGCCAAGTATCTTTCTGTCTTCAAATTTTAACAAAATGACTTAATATTTTCCTCAAGATTATCCCTGAAGCTATTTTGTATCATTAAGCCCCACTACAAACTCATCAATGCAATGCTGACTCTTCACCGACATCACTGTGTCAAGTTACATCAGCACTGTCTCAATCTCCTTTAAGTTTTTCATTTAATTTATATCACCTAATTCTTAAACAGCTATTCAGCAGTGTCAAATGTGTGACAGAAATCTCAGAGTATCTACAGCTAATTTTATCAATGAAACACACAAATCTGTAAAATATAGAATCAGATCTGTTTGATAGGTCATGACTTCCATAAGATCATATCCCTTCTTACTGACTAGATAAGCGTTCTTCCATTTAAAAATCAAATCCTGTATCATTTTTGCCTGTTAGGACTATCAGACTAGGCAGCCCGGTTTTCCGCTTGCCTTCTTTGAACACTAGCACAGTATTCTCATTCATTCGGCATCCTACACTATAGCCAGTATTCAATTTATATTATTAATTATCACCAATAGGCCACAGATGTACCTGCCACACTATTTTAGGGCTCTTGACTGGGAGTTATTGGGAGCTGTAGATTTTAAAAGGTTGGCCTGTAGTTCATTTTATTCTTTCCAGTTACTAATGGACCAGAAAGTACTTTATATGAGTGTATTACCCCCATTCTTCCAAGTAAAGAAAGGAATGTTTATTCAGCACTTCTGCATTTTCTATATCACTGTTAACAATTTTACCATCTCCACCTATTATATTGCTCACATCAAACCTAAGATTCATTTTGTATCTAATATACTATAAAAACTGATTTATATTCTCCTTAGCAATACCAGCTATGGATTTTTACCTGACATCTTTAGGTTTCCTAATGAATCTTTCCAATTATATCAGTAGTTACCTTATTTCATCTTACCTTAAAACTCTCTATGGTTTTCCTTATATCTAATTGCTGTCATTATTGGTCCCTGAAACAAGCATAAGCATTTAACAAAAGCTGTCCTCCTTTTCACTGTAGTTGTATAGATGTCAGACATATAAACTTTTCTTAAAGAATTCCCCCTTTTTATCCCCTTTCCCTCTGTCTCCTTTTTTGCCAGTCATCATCACTCACACTCTTCTGATTTTGGATCAATTTATTATTTAGACATATGTAATATATATATTTATGTATATACATATGTACACTGATTGGCACTTTCCCTTACTTGTTTGCACTGTAAGTAATCAGGTCATAAAAATTAGTCTCTAGGCAATCACTAAAATCCAGGTGATTTATTTACTTCCAGATTTATCTCATGTTCAGTGCCATACCTTCTGCATATCAAAGTATTTAATTATATTCACAATAGTAAATCAATGCAGAACCATTGCATATGAACGGTACAGGTTGAAACGTGCACATAGACTTGCGAGTCTAACACTTTTGCTCCTTAGATGTTTCCATTTAAGATGTGTTTTTCCTGCTAAAGCTTTACAGAGGTTGTTTCATTAGTGATAGTCTTTCTCTTTCTTTTTTTTTTCTGTATTGCCAGTACTCACTTAGCGTTATAATTTACATTCTTGATCCTTAGCTATGATGTGATGCAGGTTTTTAAATGATTCCTACAGCTGTGTTGATAATGGAATTTAGATAACCTGGCATTTGGAGAGAATTTTATTTAATGTAAACTGTTTTAGTTAGTTATACATATTAATTCATTTGCTCTCAGTCCATGTTGTTGAAATATTATTACCACCATTTCAAGTTCATCTTCTGCTAACCAATTATTTCTGACAGAGATGGCTGTGAACCAAAATCATACAGTCCTAATCACAGATTATAGATATTCAGATCCAGATCCTATGCTGTAGTGCAAAACCTGGTTTACTACACACAAAAAAATTGAATAAAGCCTTTTTCATAAAAATGTTGTTGGAGGAAAGAGGGAGCCAGAGCCTTCCTCTCTTGTGCAAGCAAGGAATTAAGGAATAGGGCTCCCAAATTGTGACTTGAGCATAGAAGAGTAACTGTGTGCTACTCCAACACCAGTGGTGTATTTCCCAGGATCAGTCGCAATAGCCTGCTTCGTGGTGGTGTGCAAATGCTGCCACTGGGCATTATTTCACAGTCAAAGGGACTTGGATGCCCTCTGTAGGGATTTCCCCATAAAGGTTTCCTTCCCAGGCAAAAGAAACAATGGTTTCTTTTTTTTTTTTTTCAGGATTTGAGTGTCTTACTTGGAGCATGCAGGAAAGAAATCCTTCGCTTATGTTAACTATGGTACTGAACCAGGAGGGTTGCTTGGTGTCGTCTTTAATCTTATGTGCATTTCCAACCACAATGTAACAGCCAGAAGGACTCTCACAGGTCTGAAGTCTTTGCTACAGCAAAACCATGCTGATTTACAGGCACAATTTTTCTTTCCTGATGTGACTTTGATAGCTGAATCAACTAATAATTGTAGCTATTTCTACAGGAAAGGTCAATTTTGACAAATGGCTCCTTGAAAAACTGAACATACTTCTGCTGTGTCATCTTGCATCTTTTTTATAAATTATCGCATAGTAAAAAACATAATCTGACTGCAGTCAGTGTAAATCTGCCTTCAGAAAAAACTTATTCATCCAGTCTGCCAAGTTTTTATCTGTATTAAATCTGTGTTATTATTTTTCACTAGCTGAGAATCTGGCATGCCGTTTTTAATAGCAGAGATGTGGGCAACTAATTAGAGCTCTATTTGAAGAAAAATGGGAATTAGCAGCCTTTCAAACTTGTGTATGTTTGCCAAAGTACTTGCCTAAACATGCAACAAGTACTTCTGTAGCTATTCTCTCAATAGCTCAGACATAAATCCATTATGTTATCCTGGAAAATCCCATGGAAAACAGATTAACAGAGATGCTTAAAATCACTGCTAGTATTTTGAAGTCTTGCTGTATATGGGGAATCTATGTGTGAAAAAAGAGAAAGCTCAAAAGCCAGGGAGCACCCACGGTAACCAAGGTGGATTGCCAAAGGTGAACTTCTGCCTGGCCCAGGCTGTAGAAGGAGAAAGACAGGAATACATAAGCTCTCCTCTTGGATCTATCCAATCTCTTTCTCAAAGAGTTCAACCAGACATGATTTTATTCAGTTGCCTAGCAGTCAGGCTTACTGCTCTGTATAGCCTAGGGATAAAGGAAGAACACCACAATCGTTCTAGTCTGTTTCTCTTGCTATCTTATATCATATATTAATTGCAGCCAAAGCTAAAAATGCTAACCCATAACTTCATTTGCTTGTTTGCTTGCTATGCCTGTCTCATATTTTGGCCCAATGAATGTTCAATTGTTTTTACAAGGAATGTGTCCCCAGAAGAAAAATCAAGAGATAGCCCCATACTAAAATATGGTTTTCTGATAAGTTCACTGTGTTGAGTTTCTTTAGACACATGATGGAAGCAAAGTCAAGTCTCTTCCATCTTCAGCCAGAACCCTATTTGCTCTAATCGGTATAGTACAGGATGGGGAAGAAGGATGCCTCTTGATCAAAAGGCAGGGAGAGAAAAAATCACTTCCTTTACTTGCACTTTTTCATGGCCCACTGCAGTAACATGCTGCAAGTGTGCCTACACGACTGGAACTCAAACAAAATGGGCACAAGAAATGTCTACACTGATTCTCAACAGGATTTAGGCTTGAGCTCAAAGCTGACAAAATCTATGTGCTTGCAAGTGTGCCCAGGAGCAGACATTTACATGCCCTGGAGGACTTGAGAGAAATCAAAGCACCAGGAAACTTTTAGTGTCAAGGGTCTTAATATTGAAGGTAGATTCCTAGACTGATACACAGGGAAGCAAAGAAGGTGTTTTACAAAGGTTTTCTTCTGAAACTGAGCTTCAGATTAAACTAACAAAATTAAGATGACTTCTGAGAGTCCTGCTAACACCAATACACAGAGATGACATGTCTTTCAACCTCTAAATAAATGTTTTCCCCCAGAAACAATGAACTAACATCATATGCCTAGGTATTTCTTTCATTTGTTTTTGACAAACTCCCCTGTCCTGTCCTGGACTTGCCAGTCTTAACCAGACACTTTTAAAGCATTTCAGACCAAGGGAGTTATGAGGAGGGCACAATAGATGATGGAACAGTACTTTGGCCTCCTTATAACTATTTCTGGAAACATGAAGAACCTGAGACTGAAGAGAGTAAATTCAGGAAATAAATACTATGCTATAAATCCTTAAATGAATCTGAGTCATTACCTTACTGTCATAAACCACATGGAAGGTTCATTGGCATTGTATGAAATGCATAATAGGAAGGATTTTCTTTTCCAAGATCTATCTGGAATATGGTCTACCTCCTCATACTCTATTAAGTCCTTAAAGGTAGTATTCTCATTGCAGTTACAAAGCAAAATCAGAATAATTTATTTGAAATCCATAGAAAAGAACCCTACCTCCCCTTTACTTCAGATTTTTATTATAATCCTCAACTCATATCATTAATACTAAAGAACATAGATTCTCTAGCTAGATTTCCCATAGATTTCAGCTACAACCTGTTTTTTATTTTGAAATAAACCATCACCTTCAAATTACATCTTTTAAAAAAAGTCTTTGTCTATATAATCAATATCACCTACTGCTGTAAAAACTCAAGCATTTTATAAGTCCATTTGCTTTCCCCTTTGTTAACTCATTATTTTTATCTCAACTTCAAAATAAAAAAGAAAGAAATCACTTCTGTGTGCATAAAGATTCCATTTTACCCTCAAGTGCTCAATGTTGCAATATTCAGCCTACACAGGGAATGAGGAACTAAAGATAAACACACAAACAAAAGCAATTGCCAGTTTTGGGTATTTTTTAATTCTGGAAATATTTTCATTCATTGTCAGCTTCATAATTGCCCCTGGATTTTCTCTGGCTTTTAAGATTTTTCACCTCAATTGTCCTGGCTTCAGCTGGGATAGAGTTAATTTTCTTCCTAGTAGCTGGTACAGTGCTGTGTTTTGGATTTATCCTGAGAATAATGTTGATAACACACCGATGTTTTAGTTGTTGCTAAGCAGTGTTTATACTGAGTCAAGGACTTTTCAGCTTCCCATACTCTGCAAGCAAGGAGGTGCACAAAAAGCTGGGAGGGAACATAGCCAGGACAGCTGACCCGAACTGGCCCAAGGGATATTCCATACCGTATGACGTCGTGCTCAGTACATAAACTGGGGAAAGTTGGCCGAGGGGCAGCGATGGCTGCTCGGGGATTGGCTGGGCATCGGTCGGTGGGTGGTGAGCAGTTGCATCACTTGTTTTTCCTGGGTTTTGTTCCTCTCTCTCTCTTTTGTTCTTTTCCTTTTTGTTACAATTTTTATTATTATTACTTATTATTATTATTATTAATTTTATTATTATTATTATTGATGTTGTTATTATTAATTATTTTATTTTCTTTCAATTATTAAACTGTTCTTATGTCAACCCACGAGTTTTCTTACTTTTGCTCTTCCAATTCTCTCCCCCATCCCACCGTGGGGTGGGGGAGGGTGAGTGAGCGGCTGTGTGGTACTTGGTTGCCAACTGGGGTTAAACCACGACATCAATGAATTGACCAAGAGATTTTATTTCTGCCATACATCTGTGAATTAGCTGTATCATGATTGAGTGCTGTTTACCTAATATAACTGCTATTATTGTAATTTAAAAAATGTAATCAGCTCTTTGATTGACTGGGCACATATTGTATGTATATGTTTCTTCTATCATTCTGATTCCAAAATAAATGACTATTCTTTTATACTTTCTTATTTTATAATGCAATTAATTCTAATTATTCTTTCTCCATAAACAGTGATAGCATCAAACACATTTTACGGTCTTTCTGTGACTGTACTGCTCAGTCATACTTTGATCACATGTATCACCAATCCACATACTACCAATCCACGTGGTGTCTCAGGCTATGTACTCATCCTAACCTGCCACATGCAGGTGTCTTGAGGTCTAAAATATTCTCAGGTTATGACATTCCTTCTGCAAATATGAGTTATACAAAGACTGACCTACAATCTCATCTTATCAGATTGTGAGGACTCCAGCCTGCCTTTCCTACCTGCTCATGGCCAAGTGGCATCACTATCAAGACAGATGAAGTATGTGAAGGACGTTACGACAGCTGGAGCCCATCCTCAGGACAAGTGTACACCAGATTATCTGAGAACACAAATGCAGTCAGAGCAGGCCAGACCAGAAATCCCTCTTGCCCCATTTCCACCAGGTGGGTCCCGCCAACATCCTGGGGCCACAGAGCTCGTTGTCATCCTCTGTCCCACAGACCTCCTCCACCACACCCCACACACAGGGTGAGCAGGCTCCAGCTAGCTTACCTCTAAACCAAACCACAGGAATAGCCTCATGCTCCATCCCTTCCATTTTCTTGCCTGTGCCCCACCACATCTTTGCCCAAGGGGAGAGGGCAAGGAACCCCAGCAAGCCACCCTGTTCTCAGAGCTGATTCCACTGCATACTAGGGATGTAAGGTGCAAACTCTTTGTGGAGCAGTAAACATGGCCACGTTCATGGTATGGTTCACAAAGTCCTTTAGAAGGTGGCTCTGGCACATGTGTGTTGAACAGGCCAAGCTGCAGACCATCTGTAGGATCCACCGGAACCCTTTTTACTGAGGTCTGGCTGTGCTTTGTCATCAATTGTTTTAATGACATCCCCAGGTAATACTTGGTAGTAACTGAAGTTTTCTGTTATTGTACTTTGTGTCCCTAAATGCCTGTCTGATATTTGTAAACATCTCACAGCCGGCATCAGCTTTCTAAACAGAAGGTCAATAACTAGCTCATTTCAGAGCTTAAATTCCATTCTTTACAGATTTTATGTTATCTTTGAGACAGTCAATCAGTTAATTTGGTTAGACTGTAGGTTCTCTCTTTGCCAAATGCTTCATCAACATTGCAGTTTATTCCATTTTTCTTGTGTGTGCTTTATCCCGATATTGCAATGTCCCGCCAATTGTTTTCTTTCCACAAAGTTTCCACCATGCTTCAGCTAGCTTACTGACTTTTCTTTTTGGAACAGACATCCCAGTTCCCCCATCTTATTTCTTAGAATCACAACATTCACGTAAAAGCATATGCATCGCTATCTAGATTCTTTTTTGATAACCTATTGATGACAATCTGTTTGTCTTCCATCCTCTATTTTGTTATTTCCATGCTCTTCACTTGAGAATACAGGGCTTCATCCACAACAGAAACATCATCCCAAACAATGATCGCTTCTGTACCAGTTGTCTCCTTGACTTTTCAGTTTGAACATTCAAAGTAGTGGCAGCTTTGTTCCCTCATGTCTCTGCTGAAGTCTATCCTTCCTAAGCAGGTTCTGATTATCTGAAAAATATTTCCAGTTCCTGATGAATCTGAGCCCTCGTTCCTCACATTGAGTAAGCTTTCAGCAGCCAATAGGTGTAACAAAAATAATTGGTACCAGCACATGAAAATGAAATTTCACAGAAAACATTTTGCATGCCAATACAGTGCACTGTTAAGCTGAGAAGTGCTAGCTGAAGCCTGGGCCCAATCAGACATTGCAGTAAAACCAAGGGATGTGCCGAGAACTCCTTGAAAAGAGTAACAAAAGCTACAATCAGTTCTTTTTTTGAATACGTGAATAATTATTTATTCATTTAGTTACCTAATGCAAGTGGCCAAAAAAATTAAGGTTAGAGTAAGGCTGAAGTTTCCTGCTTAACCAAAGTTGATAAAGGGAGTTGTGGCAAGACTTTAAAAAGAACTTAGGAAACATCGTCTTCTGCACAGGGTGGCTGGAAGTTTAAAATAACAAAACAATGGCTGCTTTTTTTTTTTCCCTACACGTTCAGGGAAGTAGAACTTTGTAAGCAGTTTTAGCAAATAAACAAGATTATATCAAAAATATACCTGGTTCAGGCCCCTGAGCTCTTATTTAAAGAAAAGGTTTTGGTTCACCATTTGAATCAATGGAACAACAACACACAGTTGAACTTCACAAAACTTAATTGGGTCTAAAATCAAAATATATCTAAAACGCTGTCTCTCGACCATTAATATTTCTCACCCTTTTTTTTTTTAGTGCAATTAGTACAAATAATAGCCTGCCATGTTAATCTATGTGACCAGAGCCCTCTTGTCTCTTTTCTTGAGACAATAGCAATGTTAACTGAAATCTACACAATCTTATTGCAATCGTCGTTACAATAACTCTCTGACAGGCTGTCATATTCAGGTATCCCCCATGCACAGGAAACCATCTATTCTTGAATAAATATTTGACAATTTCTAGCAAATGTGACTCCTACACTATTTAATACAGAGGATTTACAAAGGTTTCGTATCTTTTCTGTCAAAACTGTAATGGGATGAAATTATCGCACATTTTCAGAGAGAGTACAAGAAATGTTTCCCTTGTCAAAATTCCTCTGCTAATCACTATCTACTGCATGCTATACTAGTGGATATGTGGGCCTTGAATAAAATTTCAGTGAAGATTACGGTATTTAGATATTGAAAAAGAACACAAACCAGCTCATATTCACTGAGCTCCTGAACTGTTTGCTGTTCAGTCTTATTGCAAATATTGTTACTAAATTTGTCATTTATGTGCATGCAGCTGCTAAATTTATATTGCGGATATTTACAGATATTTGATATTCAGGTTGCAAGAGCAAAACAGTTAAGAAAAAATTCTACTTTATGTATGAAAGCCTATATCGCCTGGATTTTATTTCTTACTTTTTTTATTTTACCAACCACATGAACATAAATAATGTATCCATTCAGAATTATAAACAAATTCCAAGTGTGCAGATTTTTTTAATTTAAACTATGTAACATGGTTAACATTGTAGATACTGTAAATTAATTCTGCTTTTCAGGCTCATACAGTTGATTAATGGTAATTCTTTATTAACTGCATTGATAATTGTTTTATTAATTTCTGATTAGTTTGGATTTCATTAGTGTAAATACATAGGGATATATATTATAACCCTAGAATAAGCTATCATGGCTTTATTTCATATTATATTAGAAATTTCTGTTATATTAGAAACTTGTATTATATCAGAAAGTTACCTGCCTTATTTTCAGGGGAAGGGGACTAATTACTTAAATATTCTTTTGAAATAAAGATGAATAAAAAAAAAATAAAACAACTAGTCAAAAACTAACATTCAACCTGTTTTGGTCTTATTGGTAACCAAAGTGTCAGAAGTCATTATAATCATGGACTTCTAAAAAAAGCATTTTGAGTGGAAGAGTTCACAGGAGTTATGACTTAGCTAGATAAAACTTTATAACATTTAAATTAAGAAATCCATGTGAGGACTGGCACCTCATCTGGATAATCAAGCAAATATTTCAATTTTACAGTTTTGAAATCCCTCTGAAGTTTTCAGTAGAACAAAGAAGTCCTCTTTGTCTTCTTCATCTTTAACCTTAATACAAATCCTTGTTTTTTAAAGTCTTTTTCCTGACTCCTTGGCTTACTGGAGTATCAATTTGATCAATAGGAGGATCAATTTGAATCTAGAGCATTTGTTTCTTCTCTGCATTTTCTTTGGATTTCAATACCTATTTTGTTAATTATGTCAAGGATAGGTACCATTTGTCTCCATTAGTGCTGCCTTTTTTTTTTTAAACTCCTACATAATATCCCTGCTTTTTCCCCTTCTCTCTTTTAAGCTTGGGAAAACACATCCCAGCAAACCATTCTGTTCACTTTCCCCACAATATACCTTTCCCATGAAACACCCAAGATACAGTTTCTCTCTCCATGTCAAAGGACAGTAAGTTGTGATCACTTAGTTCTCTGTCCTAAGTAATATTCTCTGTAGCTGGAAACCTTCTCATTTAGCAGTGCAGGAGGCACATAAGCTCTGTGACACCTATTCATTACCTATCTTGATCAAAATTTCATGGATTAATCGGTCCATTTGTATTTATTATTTAATATTGTGTTTCTTTAGCAGTTGAGGCTTGGCCAGAATTCAGAGTAAAAACTGTGTAGAGAGTAAGAAGTTCATACGCCAATGACAACACAGGTTAAAGGTTTTGGTTGTTTTCTTTTTTTTTTTTCCTCACATTAAGTGGACTATAACCATCACAGGTGATTTATTACACTGCACCAGACACACACCGGATTTCCATCTCAGCAGGACTTCTGCTCCCACATTCAGGAAAAGCCGAATAAATACTCAGTATCCTGGACTAACGCATGCCTGCTCAGGCACAGGGAAAACGAAGAGAGCTGCAGAGCCAGATTCAGGCTCCTTATGCAAAGAAACCATCGACACTACTTTCTGAACTTTCCCCAATGTCCCATTTCGTCTGGGGGAATGCAGGCTGGCACGCGGAGGTGGGAGAACCACAAAGAGAGCTGCACAGAAGAGCTGAGGGTCAGACAGTGCAGAGGGAGGGTCCTGAGGAAATGATATACGATTTAGTGGGGTTAAAAATACTAGGAAAGGCTGCAGTAAATTCAGGTGAATGATAAGCATTTTCCTTTGCATGAAGAAGGATTAAATTGATCTCCTGTAATGCACAAATTATATTCTGTAATTGTGGGGACAGAATCGTTTGCA
The DNA here is from genome assembly GCF_965638725.1 of Aptenodytes patagonicus. Lineage (NCBI taxonomy): Eukaryota > Metazoa > Chordata > Aves > Sphenisciformes > Spheniscidae > Aptenodytes > Aptenodytes patagonicus. The sequence goes on from NC_134952.1 coordinate 40,439,794, forward strand.
GTGAGGCACGTTGTGCCTCTGCTTTCCAAAGGTTAAGCACGCATGCCACCATTAGGCACTCATACAACCAACCAGGCAGCTGCTGAGAAGGAGCTGCCTTTGTGCAAATGGATTTTGGGGTTCTATTCCTTTTTAATCATAGGAACAGCAATTGATAGCATACAGTATTAAGTGCTGCTTCCTCTCCTTCTTTCTCAGCTTCTGTATAATAACTTCAGCTTCCGGCAGGGTGGGGTATAGATCAACATTAAATTAAAAGGTTCAGCCAGAATCATTTCTAGAGTCAAATGTTATATCCATGAAAATAAAGAGTTGGCAGTGGAAGTGCTGACATAATTATAGCAAAGTAAGCAAACACTTCCATACTTAGAAGTATGTAAACTGATGCCTTTAAAACTGCTTTCCTCCCTCTGGGAGACCAAGGTGGCAGGGGCTTATATTAGACACAGAAATCGGGACTTTGGAGGCTCAGCTGTCATTACTTTTGTGCAGAATCCTGAGTTTCTCTTACTTTAGCTTCATATTTACAGCACTGCAGGGTATGTAGTGACACTCAAGCCCAAAATAAATATATATGTATTTTTTAATCCCAAGCTGAATGGGAAAACAGCATGTATAGAAAGTAATAAGGTGTAGCTCAAGTCTAGTGTGAAAATGAACAAATCACAGGCAAGCATTTTTTTCAAGCTTAGTTTCTGATGTGTTTGTGTTTTCTGATGAAAGCTGACAGGTAGAACAGGTTGCTTTTTAAGAGACTGATGGAGTCCCAGGAAGACAGGTGACAGGAACAAACGAAAACAATAGAAACATCAGCTCTACCTGCCCTACTTTAAAGAAACTTTGTCATAGGGCATGATTGTTTTCTATTTTTTTTTTTTTTTTTAGCTTATGAGACAGTGATGGAGGAAAGAGGTCCCATGTTCATTTTCTGATTCAAATTTTGGGTTTCTTTGGTTGCATTTCTTAATTAAGGAGGAAAATCTCATGGCATGTTTTGTGAGTGTGGTGGGACAGAGAGATGCATACTATAGACACATGTGAGTGTGACTGTGAGTCTAAATTCCTGGCACTAAGAAAGCAGAAAGGATTTTAATGTAGGCCTAACTAAAAATAGGAAATGAACAAGCTGCCCTTTGTTCTGACATCCTTATAAGATGCTTCAGTAATAACTCTTCTTTAGAAAGGCTTCACTTTCATCCCACAGAGTCTTTGACACAAGGGAGAAAGATGCTATTCCTGAAAGCTCTATGCGACTTACTTGAAAATAGATAGAGGAGAGAACAAAGCTTTCTCCTTTAAACTCACAGAGGAATGTTAAGTAGCTTATTACAGATACACAGAACAGAGGGAGAAGTGTGTCTGAAAAGGCCTCTTTACCTGGCCCCTAAGGTTCAGACCCATGGCTTAAGAACTCTTTCTTCCCTCCCTAAATCACAAAAGACTGGTTTAAGTTATCATGAGAATATTGTTTTAATTAAAAAAAGTGGTAGGAAGAGTGAAATAGTTTCTTGAGATGCCTCTGAGCCATCCTCAGGCTTTCCTTTGCAGCATAAAAGCCACACATACAGTTATAAAAGGTTGAAGTTCTCAACTTTTTATGCAGTAACAACAGTTCTAAAAGTGAGACTTAAAGCATATACAACCAGCTGACATTACAAGGCCTGATAGTTTTGAATGTAAGCAGGGAATTTTATTTATGAGTATTCATTTGCACCATACAAATAGGTCCTCAGAACAATAGATCATTTAGACAGGTACCTGGTAAAGCAAATAAGAAAATTACAAAAAGATTTACTAGTCAATCACCTGTATCAATAACGACCCCTGTGTTTGGAGGATTATGTGGTCTGTCACCTCAGAGCTCCTACAGGAATTAAAAAGTACTTCAAAGCCGGGAGGGAGAATTTGGAGAGAAAAGGGAAGATGGGGAAAGGAAAACAAATAACTCATTAAAGAGGGTATTCAAGAAGACATAGATCAGTCCACAAATACAAATGTGAGACAAAGAGATAGGGCAAAACTTGCTTTAGCCCAAATACCAGGGGATTTATAGCCAAGCTATTACTCTTGGCCTCGAATGATTTAGATATAAAGCACTAGACCTATACTGGGAAGGACATGAGTCCTCAGTGTCAGAGACTATCCAGATACAAATGCAGTAGCACTTTTTAACAAATTTTGTTCATGCCTTACTGCCATTTAATAGACTCTAATGTGTTATTCGCCACATTTATTTTAGTCATTCTTTACTTTTAAATCCTTTTACATCCCTATTCAGGTCATGTCATCTAAACCAAAGTACTGTAAGTCCCACAAAAATTATATTCTGAAATTAATTCATTGTGCACTAGATGCCCACAAAGTTTTAATATTGGTAACAGCTGCAGCATCTGTCTCCAACATTTGGAATGTATTTTCATACTCTTACCAGTGCTACTGAATTCTGAAGCAACAACTTATGATCCTAGCTGACCCCCTCCAGGGCCCCCACCCCCAATGAATCTTGTGTGATTTGCACTATCAGGCAGTTATTTCCGAGACAACGCTGCATAAAATGGGAGGGGGTCTATCGGATCAGTGAAATACTTGGTCTAAGAATAAACACATTAAGTTTTAAATTCCTTTTCAGGGAATGAAAGGGTTCAGCCCTGCTCCCTTGCATCTTGCATATGTGCAGTGCCAGGGCCTCCTGTGCAAAATGCAACCAGAATCTGCACTGCTGTGTCTAAACGTATTCCAAGACAGAACCAGTCATTGTAGCTGCTGAATTACAAGCAGCTTGTGTCTAGAGACCCTGCAGTTGGTATGCTAAATGGATTAATTATTCACATTGATTATATTGATCTACATGGCCTCCTTGATGTCTCTCTCCAAAACAAAAAACAAAATATATACTCCTACTGAATTTGATCTAATTTTAGAAGGATATAATTTACATCATTATCTTAATTTTCTTAGTTCTTTTCAAACAGCATTCTAAAAAGAAGGGGTTTAACTTTTCTTTAGTGTGAAAATGTCTTTCTTTAAAACGTGAATTAATCTGATGAAGGAACTTTGACTTTTTAGATCCAGAATACTTTGTATACTTGCTGTCTGTACCCTAACATAGGATTGTCATGGATAACTAGTCTCTTACCCAGCTTCTAGTCTAAAATCCCTCTACCACCCTCACACAGAACTTTTATGAACATGCTACATGTCTTTTGAACCCAGGACGTCTCAAAGGTTCATATGGATCATGCCAAGTTTTGCTTTAAGGCAGTTTTTAAACCATTTCTTTTACAGTGGAAGTATAGCTGGGACCAAAATATTAAATTTATTTTCCTCTCCAGTGCCATTTCACAATTGCCCAGGTTTCTATTTTCTGTTTGTAGCACTTATTCTCTGAGCTCCAATGCCCTGGAGGCCACCCGTGGATTCATAGACAGCTGGTTAATCATTCCATTCAGTCAGCTCAATTTTGATGGTCCTTGCCTCGCTGTATATAAAGATCTGCCTCAGTGCACCGTTACCTTGCCAAAGGATCACAGCCATGTTGTCATGTGAGTTCAGCAAACACAACTGTGGGAAATGCACCCTTCAGCAGCAGCAGCATGAAAGTATATTGAAAAGCCTGGCAGAGGCGAGGTTTAAATGGACAGCCACACAGTGAAAAGAGCGTTTTAAAAACCTCAGGATGCCTGTACAATGGCGAGCCCTGGCAGGCTTCGTCTCTGTCCCTCTTCAGTAAGGAGTTCAAACGCATGCTGGCCCCAGCCTTCCACTCGGAGCTAATTGTTGTGCATGGCAGGCCCTCTAGCAGGGTTAGTCAGATGTTTTGCACAACAGGCAGAAGGTACAGACAGCATCAAAGGGGAAGCCCATTTGAAAAAAAAATGGGTAGAGGAAGGGCACTTAACCCCTGAAACAGATCACCCTGCTGAAACAGACCCTGCACCTGGACAAGTAGCCTTAAGGCCATACTCTGACAGTCTGATTAGGGAACAACAGGCTCAGAGAGAAAACTGTAGTAAAATCAAATCAACAACTGAAACTGCAGCTTGGTAAGCAGCCAACGCCACTACATCATTTCCATAAGGTATACTGGGGAGAACATTACATGTTGGAAAATAAAGAAACTCAAGGCAACCAATGAGAACAAACTCTAAACAGCCCGCCCTATAACTTTACTTTTCTCCATTCCTCAGCAAGCAGTGTATTCAGCCATCAATCTCCATGGACAGATAACATTCTTCCCTATTAGAAAATTTGACCCTTTTTCTGCTGAGACTTAGTTGCAGAGGATTTGTCCCCGATGTTATCCCAGTCCCTAAAATAATGCTAGTAACAGGTCCCCGGTTTTAGCACGTTCCCTCCATCGCTCCAGTCAAACTGACTGTTTTTTACCTAATGAAATCTGAAATTCCTCCTGAAGTGCATGCAGGCCAGCAGCCTCACTAGGAGCAACTCAGAAAAAGCCAATGCTTAGAAATGAAATACAGATATAATAAAGAGAGCAAGCATTTATCCTGTCTAGCAAACCATACTATGAATTTAAAAAAAAAAGACAACAAATACTTCTGCCAGAAAGAGGCCGTTTGGCCTCCTGGAAAAAGTATACAGCAGGGAAAGAAAACCAAAGACCGATAACCACAATTAGTCTTTAAAGAAGCAATAGTAAACTAATGAATGTATACAATAAAACAGCTCACAGCATTGCATTCCCTCAGGCATACCTGGAAAGCAAGAAAACATCCATACAAGACACTTCTCATTTTCCTTGCACACTGAGGACTAGCCACAGGATGACAAGGACATCTCATAATGACTTGTACAAGGGCAGAAAATCCTCTGTGCTTTAATGCCATAATTGGAAAAAAAAATCTCATTCTCGCAGATTCTGTTGAAGTCATGTTCTTGATAGCATTGCTGTACTTATACCCATGTAGGAAATGCCATCTTTCAGGCTGTCAATAACACAGGCTACGACCACCCTGCAAAACTGCAGTTTCTTCTACCAGGAACTCTGAAGCCAATATACTGATGGCTATGTCAGCCTACGTTTGGACTTAGATGATCTTCCTCATTTGAATGCTGTGTAACTACAGGGCCTGAGCACACATCGCAGATCTGTTTCCACCAGAAGACATCCTGGTCATGCTAGAATTAAATATGTAACATCAAAATGTACACTGCATCTACCATGCCCGTAGTAACTGGCACCATGCAACAATTGTCTTTATTTTCACTCTCAATCTACTACACCTAGTTTCCTTCCTGATGTCCTATTCTGCCTTCAGAAATCATTGATGAAATACCCTACCATATCCCATGGCCTTTGTGAGCATCCTACTCACCACCTGTACGCTGGTCCAGATACTGACCAGTTGGTATTGGTGAGAATGATCAGAAGCACAGAGCGTTCAGAAAACATAAAATATCTTACAATGACTCTAGCAGGCCATGAGTATTTGCACACAGAAAGACAGGCAAGGTTTCTCTCAGACTTCTGAACAAATCCGTATCCGTAGAAATAATAGTGCAGAAGCTAACCATAACAGGGACAGAGCACCCCACGCAAGCTCTTTGCAAGCATGAAGGCACAGATACAGACCCAGGTAGACTCTGCAATATACACATACTCTCTTTTCTTTTAGAAGAGCTTGTACAGATGACAGAAGCAGTAGTTAGCATGACACAGAGTGGAGAAAAACACGGTGTTTTAACACTTTTGTATGCATTGTGATGATAATATACTCAATTACATGCCTTTCCATTACCTGACAGAACAGCTGTTTTTATTTTTCTAAAGCTCATAAAACCTCTCATTTCTCTCTGGACACAGTGTGATGATAAACAGCTATTTTAGCTGCTATTTCTACAAAACCACTGCTTAGAAAGTATCAGGAAAGGGATGTTTTCCAGTAAGTGTCCAATGCCTTCTGGATTTTTTCCTCTCCTTTCCTTCTGCTTTCACTTTGATTTTTCATGCATGATGTGGCTTTAAAGAAGTCAGTGGTGAAGCTGGGGATGGACTGTATCAGCAGAAATAGAGTCATCTAGCCATGGTTACCCAGCATGACTGGGTAAAAAATTATTTATGCTCAGAAAAAACATAAGCAACGCCATCATTGTTTTGTGCAGGCTTAAGACCACAGCAGGTTTATTTTTTAGTTCCCTCCATTTGCCTTTTCTGTCCTGAATCACTCCTTAGCCTTCTCTCTCATCAAACATGATTTTAACTGAAGGACTGAAGCTATAATAATGTCATTATACTGGCTTTAAGTTCTCAGATTTTCTTATTCCTTAGAGGTGTGCCAGTGCACTCAGCATAGAAGATTAACAGTGGAACACGAACTGAGTAACTCTTGAGTAACAGCCTTTAGGACTTGGACACACAACACATCATCAGTACTGGGGTATTTCTGACAATGGTGTGACTACCATGATGACCATTTCCGGTCACAGGCGGTGTTCCCCAGGGCTCAGTTTTGGGGCCGGTCTTGTTCAATACCTTTATCAATGATCTGGATGAGGGCATTGAGTGCACCCTCAGGAAGTTTGCAGACAACACCAAGTTGGGCGGGAATGTTGATCTGCTCGAGGGTAGGAAGGCTCTGCAGAGGGACCTGGACAGGCTGGATCGATGGGCCCAGGCCAACTGTATGAGGTTCAACAAGGCCAAGTGCCGGGTCCTGCACTTGGGCCACAACAACCCCATGCAGCGCTACAGGCTTGGGGAAGAGTGGCTGGAAAGCTGCCTGTCAGAAAAGGACCTGGGGGTGCTGGTTGACAGCCGGCTGAACATGAGCCGGCAGTGTGCCCAGGCGGCCAAGAAGGCCAATGGCATCCTGGCCTGTATCAGAAATAGTGTGGCCAGCAGGAGTAGGGAAGTGATCGTGCCCCTGTACTCGGCACTGGTGAGGCCGCACCTCGAATACTGGGTTCAGTTTTGGGCCCCTCACTACAAGAAGGACGTTGAGGTGCTGGAGCGTGTCCAGAGAAGGGCAACGAGGCTGGTGAGGGGTCTGGAGAACAAGTCTGATGAGGAGCGGCTGGGGGAAGTGGGGTTGTTTAGCCTGGAGAAAAGGAGGCTGAGGGGAGACCTCATCGCTCTCTACAACTCCCTGACAGGAGGTGGTAGCGAGGTGGGTGTCGGTCTCTTCTCCCAAGTAACTAGCGATAGGACGAGAGGAAATGGCCTCAAGTTGCGCCAGGGGAGGTTTAGATTGGACGTGAGGGAAAATTTCTTTACTGAAAGAGTGGTGAAACATTGGAACAGGCTGCCCAGGGAAGTGGTTGAGTCACCATCCCTGGAAGTATTTAAAAGATGTGTAGATGCAGCACTTAAGGACATGGTTTAGTGGGCATGGTGGTGTTGGGTCAACGGTTGGACTCAATGATCTTAGAGGTCTCTTCCAACCTTAATGTTTCTATGATTCTATGATTCTATGATTCTATGATTCTATGATTCTATGACCATGAGCCTGTAAAAGACAAATCACTTCCTGCCTTCACTCATACCCATTTTGACACATTTAGTTTTTATATTCATTAGATATTAATCCTGATTTTGATCTGGAACCCTGTTCTGTAATCAGATTCACCTAGGTATATACAGTGAAAGCTCCATTTATTGAAAACAGACCAAATTTCACATTCTTATGAATATAATTCCAGCAATTATTCTATGGGTGGAATTCCCTTAACAGCACTGAATCCATTAGGAGGTGCATATTAGTTGTTGCACTTAGAAGTCAGCAGCAAAGTCAGGCAAATCTCAGACTTAAAACTTCGGTAATTGTAACTGTATTTTCAATGCTTCTTTCTTCTCTGTCTGGCAGCAAGCAGAAGTCAAGGAAAATCTTCTGTGTGCAGTAAATACCAGCTTCCCACATGAGGAAAGAAATGGTCAATATCATCTCCCTTGTCAGATGATCCCCACTCAACCCAAACATTATCTTTGGAGCATCTTTCCGGTACTAGTTCATACTGCATTTTTTCTCTCTCAGTGAATAATAACTGAGAACACAAAATGAGGAAAAAATGCACTGAAAATTGCCAAAGTAGGATCCTTCTTTTACATCAGTCACTGTTTACCGGGGGAAAATATTGTTGTTGCTTGGATCTACTCTATTATGAATTGAAGTTGTTACTTTGAACACTTGATCTGCAAAATGAATGCAGTAGACAGAGCTAGCAGATGCTAGCTACGTGATCTGTGCTCTACTTTCAAGTACACAGGTGACTGTACATCACCATCACGGTAAATCAGAGCAAGACTGGTCTGCTCAAGAGAAAAATGTCTTAGAAGCTGATATTTTACTTGGAGTAAGGCTAATTCTGTGACTGAATTCTCTGGAACAGGACACTGGAACCTCTTCTGCCTGTCAGCTCTGCTATTTGCAATTTTTATGTTTTAACATTCTGGTACCTTGTTTTGGCATCTCTTTCCATGCAAAATAAACACTGCTTCAAGTTAGCAGGAATGAAGTCTAAGGTGAAAGTGCATTACATATTTTTGGATACAGCATCAAATACCTAGGCACACAATCTGCAAAATGTCAATGTGGCAACTGTGTTAAAGACCATAATGTTGTTGCAATATATAGAAGTCAGTAAGGTGGTTGACTCGCTGCTATAGGATGTCTCAATTAGGCAACTAAAATGCTACAAAATAAACACGGAATTCATGTCTCAGAATGTCACTAAGAGCAGGAAATTTTTGCTAAGCAGCTTTATCTTTAGTTGTGTTTCTAGAGATCCTTTCTTGGTATATATTCTTTGTTCTCTGCTATTTAACATCATTATCAGTCTCCTGGAAGGCAGGGACCTGGACCTGATGGTATTCTGGAGGCAAGAACATTTCATTTCAACTTTCAGTTCATTTCAACAAGGCCAAATGTAAAGTCAGACATGGTAACAGCAAAAATCCTCCATGCTACTATAGTCTGTTCTGCCAGATAGTGACTCTAAAAGATTAAAGAGTTACAGCGACTAATAGGCTGCATGTGAGCTTTTAATATGATGCTCTGTCCAATAGAATAGCACAACCCTTTAGATGTAAAAGTAGGTGAATACCAAATAAGAGCACACCTACCTAACACAAGTTTGATTGCTGTCATGTCTAGTCTTATATCCTCAGATCAAGAAAAATGTTGAAAAGGAGTTACCAAAGAAGCAGAGAATGACTGGAGGATGAAAAATATGTACAGACCAAAAGTCTCCAAGCGCTAAGTGTATTTATCTCAAAGAGAAGCAAAGAGGTAAGTTGATCACAACCTGTACGTGGATACACAGAGAACAGAGCACCTCAGCCTAGCAGATGTAGGTTAACACGCTTCAATGGCTAGAAGCTGAAACCAGACAATTTCAACCTAGAAAGCAGTTAACATCTGAAAGTAATTAATGATTAGGTTTCTAAGAATTGTGGAAGGGCTTTTATTTGATACGGGTTTTTTTTTCAAAAGGTGTGCTCTAGTTCAATGCAGCTATCTAGGTTTCAACAGGAATGAATACTGCCAAGTCCTACAGCTTTGTTATGAAAAAGGTTAGATTAGATAATCACAGTGGTTTTTGGAAGCCTTTAAACATATTAAACCTACCATGAGGACTTTGAGATTATTTATGACAGGATAGCATAGACAGCATGGAATAGGATGAACAATGCAGAAACTTTTCTTTAGAAAATAGAAACTACTTGAGTGAACTACAGAAATAGTTTGTGTCAGAATTAATACTTAGAACAGATACAGGGCAGATAACCCCCATCGTTAAGGGCGCATCTCTATGAAACATTCCTGGAAGGGGATTATTCGTATTAAAATAGTTATCTAATGGACTCCCACAATGAGGTTCAACATCTTAACGCGTAGCCGGTGTGTTATCATGCTCTGCTCGCTGAAAAATGCTGGTATGCACAGTAATGGCAATAGGTAACCAAGCATGATACAGGAGTTGGTCTCACCCATCGTAGTAAAGGAATCTGCACAGATGGCTCTAACCCACCAGTGTTCTCTGCTTCCTAATATATGTCAACCTTTCAGCATAATAAGAGACATTAATCGTTTGAAGACATCTATGCAATTTCTGACATTTAGATACAAAAACTGAATCTTGGAATATAGAGTCAGGACTGTAGCATTTGCAACCCACTCCTCTTGAAGTCAATCTTTACAGAACTCAAATAAGGCCAACTGTATTGCTCGCATGCCAGTACTCTGTGTCAGTCTCATCTGAATTCCAAGTCAGAGCAGCGCAAAGTAAGTGATATCAAACTAAACAGTATCAAAAGCATAAATCCATGCAAAGCCATCAATTAAGAAATAGGAGGAACATTAGAGGTGAATTTCTACAGAACCCTAAGAGTTGAGTCCCCACAGGATTAAATACAAGCTCCTTAACATCTTCCATTCTGACTGGTCAAGAAGAGCTTGATGATAGACAAATTTTTAATCAAAAAGCCTTGCTATGAAGAAATGAAACCTCTTTCCTTTCTCCTTCTCAGCTCCTCTTTCTCCCTCCCTCAAAATATTGAGTTTTCATATATGTTTTGAAATGAGTGGGAACAAGCTTTTTCCCTCTGGAAAGTGGAAATTAAGTATCTTATTTCTGTAATGACTTGAAATGTTCCCATTTTTTATTAAATAAATGTAAAAAAAAATGTACACTGCCTTATGGGAGCTGCAGTCTCTGTGTCCATTCCCTCCTATCATCCAGACTCTATCAAAGGCTGTAAGCAAGCAAAGAAAGAGGCAACTAGAGGAAAAAAAGAATTGACCAGCACCCCCTGTATCATTTAACAGCAGCTACCTTAGAATACATTTAAGACAGTCTCCTGGTTGAGAGTTTCTATAGACGTATCATTCTTACATTTTTTTGCCTTTCTTACAAAGTAGATAAAAAAGCTGACAATTTACCTTGACTTTTAGGTTTACAGTTACTTTTAGGTGGCCCCTCCAACAGTTAACGAGAAGAACCTTGTTCACAAAAGTTATAAATAAGGTTAACAAGAGCTCATTCCTATTTGTTATCTTATCCGTATCGGGATTAGAAGCATTTTCCATTACTATTAGCAGCTACTGTTTACAGAGAGATTTGCCTGCATTCAGCACAAGTTAAACAAGCTCTGATTTTTATGTCTACTTAGTCTGTGGTCAATCTACTTCAAAGGCACTTTGCTAAACTAGAGACAAAGCAATAAACCCTTTCTTGCATGCCCATGTCCTCTAGATAGATATCTAGCCTTAAGTTAAACACCACAGGCGTGTAATTTAAGCTTGTAATAGAAATCTGAACAACTGAGTAAGTTTCAATCTTTTTCTTTTCATTTTTGCATAGTCATCTTCCTGAATGAACGGGCCATGCTCAAGTATGGAGGAAAGAAAGAAAATACATGAAGAAAAATCTAAAACTGAAATTTAGGAGATTCAGGAGAGGCTTAGGCTTCACTTAGGCAAAACACAAAACACCTACCAAAATCTTTGCATCTGCAGTAACACACATATATGGACTCCATAATACCATGAATCTTTCTTAGTAGCTGTGGCCATTTACATGGATTTCACTCCCCAACTTCATTCTTGGAAACCCATTCCCACCAGCACAATAACTGTACAATCTGTAAATCCTTTTGTGAACTGACTTTAAGAAATCTGCTATTATTTTTCCTGCAAGACTATTTTTAACCTAGGTCACTTACTGCGTTCTGTTCACAGTGCAGTCCCATGAACATTTTTGGCACAGCTGAGGGAAAAGAGTGGGAAAAGGAAAAAAAGACCAGAGATAAAGGAGATCAGGATCTGTTTAAGCTACTAATGCCACTGGGGAAAAAAATATAAAATAAATTTAAAAAAAAAGGTACCTGGAACCACCATCTAGTCATGAAACCCTTTTCCGACTCGAATGTTCTTACAAATACTTTTTTTGTCCTTTCTCTTCTGAGACAAGCAGGAAAAGTAGGATTTTACTGCCTTTTACCAGCTCAAAAATCTCAGAGAATCAGAGGGGAGGGATTTCCAGACCAGCGTACTAATTGCATAAAATTTGCAGAGATAATATTTTGCACTAACAACATTTAGGAAGACTGCATACCATGATCAGTTTTATTTAAGGAGAGCCCAGATTTGGAGACAGTGATATCTGTGGAAATTAAGTTGTGCCTCCTGAAGAGAATTACCTTTCTTCTTCAGAGGAAGATAATTCCTGACACACTATGTTTGCACCTTCTCACACACATTTAGCCAGCTATCAGTGGTGGGGCAGATGCAAAATCAGTGGCTAGACCTCTCCATCTCTTTATGTGTGGGTACATGACCAGAGAGGGACTGGAACTTTGCCCATGGGAATGCTCTTTGCATTCATTCCTCTCTGAGTGTTCACAGGGCAGCCAGAAGGAGGCTGGACTTTATTCTCCATGCCTCAATTACAATCACTACTAAGACATGACACACGTATTCCCACAGACTATTATGCCGTTGAAAATAAATTAATTATTTGAGCTCTGGTACAAAACTCTATTGTATACTCTAGATTTGAATAGCATTCCTAAAAAATGTACAGACTAAAACCACTTTGTCAGTAAGTAGTGATGTGGAACATAATGTTAATTAAAATGCATTTGTGAGAACTTTAAAAGCAAATTAAACTACAAGATTTTTGCAGAATCACCATTTTTCCTTCCATCTAACAATAATCAGGATGATGCAAACACTATGCTTTGAATGTATAAGATTAAATTTAAAAATCTGCTGAGAGTTAAAACTGCAAAGTTTGGATATTTACCAAATGACTCAGTAGAGCTTGCTACAATATATTTGCTTTCTGGAATTCCTAAAGCAACCACACTTGGTTTTGTTATGTAATAAGCAGATAGCAATCATTTCTTTCAAAATGGTTATTTGCTCTAGAAGGAGGTGCTGCATACTTTTGCAAAAAAATTTGCATTTCTGATGACAGGAACATTACCTGCCGAAAAGAAGCTCTTTGAGCCTCTTTCATTTTTTTGTTAAAATTTAACCTCATGTAACAAAGGGCGATAATGACAAACAAATATGCCACCTGATCTTTTTCCTTAATTCTTCTTACAATCTATTTCCAAAAGAATTGAAAGACTCCATAGATACGTAGTGGAATACAAGTACTTTGAATTCAGTGTTTTCAGCTCAGACTTCATCCAGGTCAAACAGGACAGAGTGAGCAAATCATGTTGCTGTCTGAGGTGCTAACGTGTCTTCAGTAAGGAGCATGGAGCATTCAACTCAGTTCCCAAAGGCCAAGCATATGCAGGCTCAGAAACATCACCGCCACATCTGATACTAATTGGCTATAAGCTGGGCCTCTGTCACAACAGGGAACTAAGGAAATGATGTCAAGGAGACAGAACAAACCTGTCATTATTTGAGATAAAGGTATAAGCATGGCACCTTGGTAATACAAGCAATGTCATTGCCCCAGGTATATGGTTCTGTAGATAAAAAGGTCTTCACAGTTGTCAATATAGGACCATTCAGAGACACTGTATTCATTAAAAGTAAACAAAAAAGATCACTTCTCAAGCAAAACCACAGATTTTTCACAGGGACCAATTAAGGAGAAAATGATGCTTCTACATTATAGGAAAAAGTGATTTGTCATGACTTTTGCATTCTTACTCAAGCAGTTTTGCAAGGCAGAAGCTAGACACATTTCTTATTGAAAGTACTCACTGGTAGGTTGGTAGTTTGTGTTGATCTTTTTTATTCCCTACCTCCTCTCTTAACAGGCAAAAGAAAATGCTTGCATAGTAACTTTCTATGCCTTTTTTTAACTAGACTGCTAACTTGGCAGTTATGCATCTTCTTTTGGAATGCTTTCATTAAAAATCACTGCACGTATACATTTTCAGAAACAGAAAAATACAACTTGATTCATGTATTTCTGCAACACCTAGAATAATTTAGTGGAATCATTTCACTTTTTTTTCCTGTTTCACCTTTCTCATAACTCAACATGAGGATATCTCAGCATTGTCAAATTGTGGAACTGTGTAGCCTTTCATTAGATCTATTGAGTCCATACACACTGTAATGCCTGGTTATAAATTTGAAACATCAATATCTTCTGAAATAAAGAAGCTCGCTTCCTTCTATAATGAGAATGGTTTTGATTCAAACATAAATTAATTCTATTCATTTACAAGCTCCTGTAAGTTAGTATTTTGTAGAGCATTATATAACACTAAAGATATTTCAAAATAAGAAATTACCTCCAACATAATTGCTAACAAATGTGTATGAGCTAAATCCAACCTTCTTTGTCTACAGAGAAACACAAGGTAAACTGCAGCTGCATTAGCTCAGCTATGTCCAAAGTCCTGGAAATGACATGGAGCTACCAGTTTTACCCAGATAAGCTACTTCTCCATTTTGAACACCGCAGAGTTATGCAGATATCTGGATTTTCAGAGGAAGGAGTAAACCAAGAGTTTAGGAGATTGAGTAACCATTAGCTTGTAGTACCCAGTATCTATTTGCTCTCATAAATGAATATGCAGAAGTAAGATTTTTCTCCTCCATTGCAACTTTGTACACTGCTGTACAGAATGCAGATTTTTGCTCTGTTAACACTCCTGGGAGTACATTGGTGAGCGGTACGCTAAATCGTTTTGCACTGTTTCAGTGTAACTGGTCATATGGTCATTTTCTCTCTTGCAGAAAATTTATTTGTTCTTCATTGTTTTGTTCTGAATAAAAATTTACAAAGTCATCATCCAGACTGAAAAATAAATGCTTTGCATTGTACACCTAAGGAAATATAAACAAATTCAAGTGACATTTGTAATTAAGCAAAGGTGACTTTTTAGCTGACTGCACAAGGATGGAAAAGAAATCTATGGAGGTGAGAGAGAAAGACAGAAGGAAAAGGAGATGATATTTTAAGACGTTTCACTAACATATAAGTTTAACTTAGTTTCATATAAAAGTTGAATACCGGTAAAAGCAAATGTCCCATTATATTTTTGCACCAACTTTAATGTGTTGAATCTTCTAACAGTTTGCAGCTTAGAACTAGGTTAACTACTTTAAGTTCCTTAAATGTTACCGAATATTTCTGTTACGTTTTCACATAATTAACATAAACTTGATATAAGTTAGTAATTAAAAAAAATTAATTAAAAAAAAAACCACAACAGACAATCTTAGGCAGCATTAAAACTGCTGATTTGCAGTTTGCTCCTGAGGATACACAAGCTTATTCTTACATACCCCCGGAGGAGCAAGTTTAGGATGATTCAATAAATCCACCATTTAGAATCTGTAAAAGGAAACCATTAGCAATTAATGTTAATGTCTAAATGGAGTTAGATGTACTGTAGTGTTTCATAAGTGATATGCAAAAAAACTTTACTCCCTAGGGAAAAGAGAATAGTATTATTCAAATAACTAATTTCAATCCCTCACGTTCCTGCTAATACCGGTTTAAAAACTTTGCTGCTATTTTGACATCCAGTTGAAATACGACATTCTTCAGCCCTCTCTACATGATGACAGAAACATATTCTAAAATCATAATGTTCACATAAAAAAGAAGGATTTCCCACCTTGCATTTCTATATTTGTATTCATTCAAGGACCTTAGAAGATTTGGTTTCCAGCCTTCCTTCTGCTTGATCTAAAATATAACTTTCATCTTTTTATATGAGCTCAGCCTATCATTTCTGGGGATATATAATGTTATTTGGGCTTGGGACACTGTCTATGCCTTATATCCTTTTGTACAAACTTATATCCTTTTGTATATCAGTGTGGCCATTTTGATTCAGGTCTAAACATTCATAAGCTTCAATATGATCTTTCTGTCTGGGCAAGTCAAAAGATTGAAGTGCTTGATCATTTCCACAGAATACACACTAATCTCCTATTTCACATAATCCAGACTCCTAGAGAAAACTAGACAAATGAAACAAACCTTTCAACAGAGAAAACACCACATCACAACAGATAGTTTCCATTATAAAATTCGAAGCACTGCCCTAGAATGGAGGTAAATAGGCCCCATGATTTCAGTAAAAGCTGCACATACACTTAGTCAGATATGTTACTAATAAACACTTTTTTTTTTAAGTCCTAATATCATTCATATTCTTTTAAACCTCTCCTATACACTCACAGACACATACATACGTGTGTAACGTATTAGAAATAATACAAAAACATATATATGCATATTTACCTAGGTCACAGAGTAAAATATTAACAAATACTTTTCCCTCATAAACTAGTCGTCTTCAATTTTCTTCTCTCTGTGCCATTATAATATTAATCATTCAGAAATACTGATATTACCACTCATAGTCAAAAAACTATTTGCAAATCTCAAGAGCCTCATATTTGTACTGGAGTTCCATTCCTTGTTATTTATTCATCATTTTTTATGCTCAAATTAATAATTTTTAGGTGTCCATTCCATGAGAAGAAAGTGTGATATGCATCCAACAACACAGTATGACTGAACAATAGATAAAATGAACACTGAATATTTTGGAAACGACTGAGGAATGAGAATTATCTCCACGTACTACTAGGCAAGCATTAATAAATGTTTAATCAATTTTCAGAACACATGACTGGACAACAAATACTACACTAAACAAAAAAGCCCCTCAATTAATTGATTTTTTTTCTAATAAATGCTGTTCAACTGGTGCTTGTATTCATTATCTTATAAGGGTCTCATACAAAGGTGCTATCAATAGGAATGTCTTCAGTGACTTTAAACAGGCTTTAGATCAATTTCTGAGACTACATAAGGGCTGCCTAAAATCAGTCATTTACACTGATGCTGCTGGAAACACAGCACAGGCCTTAGTGATCCCACTGAAGGTGTGGTGTGTTGGTTTGGTTGGGTTTTTTCCCAGCAAATGGGTGCTCTAACTTGGTGACTGTAACACTTACAAGCCTGATTGCACTTGCCTGAGACAGTCAAATTAGAAACTAGTTACCTGGGTCATTTCCAGAAAGTCACCTTTAGAAAGCAATTCAACTCGACTGAGATCTGAAACACCTTCTGGAGGTGCCTATCTCTGCCCACTGACGTTGGAGACAGCCTAGAGCAATTAGAACCTTAAGCATCCCCATTGAATGATGAAGTTCAGTGGGATGTATTTGTACAATAGTATTTGTCTTTACCACAGCAGTTCATATGTTATGTACATAAAAGAGTACATAACACTTTAAAACTAATACATCTTTCCTTGACCAATATAATGTTCCCAAGGCTTGATAATTCATTAATTAAATAAATGTAATGATAGTTAGAGAAGTTGGAAAATATGCTGCAAAAGAGAAGTCAGAAAATATAGTTTCTCTTTAAGAATCAATAGAAAGAAAAGTGAAAGTTTAATTTTATTGTTTCATTCTTTTCCATGAAGTCTTCAATGACTCATATGAAGATTAGCTCGTAAATTAGCAACATCAACTCACGAGAACTGATAATAGGGCACACAAGGCCTCAGCTCTACGTGCCACAGTGCAGCAAAGCAAACAAACCATTAGGATGCATACAGAATGAAAAAGATTGTACTGCAGAAAACGTGCTGCTGCCATTGCATACATGGTAGTGCCATAGGTTTATCTGTGAAACTGTGCTCATTTCACTTCATTCACTTTGTGAATAGAGGGACTGCATGTGGTGGTGACAAGAATGATTATGGTCTCAGTAAAATTCTAATCTGAAGGGAGAACGAGAAGACCAGGACATGTTAATTGAATGAGAAGAAAAAAAAACCACAGAGAAATAAAGAAAATATATAGAAAATGCTGGACAAAAGGTGGATAGGGATATTTTTTTCTTGTAGAAAGAGAAACTCATGATGGTAAAAGGTGGTAAACAATAAGAGAAAACTTTTCTACAAAAAAACAACTATCCCATGAGATTTATTGCCACAAAATACACTTGAAGCCATGAATTTAGAAAGATTTAGGAACAGGCAAAGAAAAATCATAAGACAGAAACTGCTTTAAAATAAGTGAGAGATATAAACCCTTATGTTTCAGCAATACAATGACTTCTCCCTATTGGGAACTTTTAAAAAAATGTTGCCAGCAAGCAGATTATCTTACCTTTCTGTGAAACAGCTGTTGCTTGTTGCTCACAGAGATAGTGAGTGGAATACATCTGTTCCTTTATATCTTTTTTCAAACATGTTCAGGGAACCTGGATGAAGGATGTTTTTGCTTAAAAATACTGAGTGATAGCTTAAAGCTATAGGCAAAACTAGCTCTGCATCCAGACTTTCGTCTAGTTTTTTTCTCCAGATCATCAGCATCAAGTTGCCATGCATACTACCTTTAATCTAGAATATACATATGGAAGAAGAGGGTGAGTAGTTACCATGTCTCCCACTGAAGGGGAAGGTGTATTCATATGAAGGCTGCTGTTTCAGTAGCTCTCATCCTTAGCCTTCAAAAGCTTTATCTTTTGAGGTCCAGCCTTCTGGACCTTCTCAGCTGTATTACAAGAGATGTATTATTTACAGTCTTGATTTTTCTTTGTTCCCTCAGGTCCACAAGAGCTTGTGTTGGCTTCACACCAACTGAGCAGAAGCTCAGGGTTGTGGGTGTGTATAATTTCAGGCACCTTCCGACCTTAGCAAGTGAAATAGCAACTCTAAATAAACATTTCAGGTACAAAAACCACATGCTACAATGGCATACGTTTGGAGAATAGAGAAGTTCATTCGTTTCTGGTCTGAAGAAAAAAAAAAAGAGTACCAGAGTACACACACACACACAAAAAATGAGGCCAAGGGGAACAGGCAAAGCCCCCAAGCTTTGGGACACCATCAGCACTGGAACAGTTTCTTGATGAGCTAATGCAGCCTGCAGTAACTCAGACATTAGCAGCACTCTCAGTTCATCTTCTACATAATGATGAGTCAGATTGAATTTTTAGCAATAGCATTTGTATACTATAGGCTTTTGACAGCTGACAGCAATTTAGTTCATAGTAATGCTTCTGTTTCAATTTTAGCTAACTTGTTGCAAAAATAGCCATAACAGAGTTCAAAGACCACCATCCTAAGAGAAAACATTCTGCATGATGATAAGCAAGAAGTATACAAACTCTGCAATTACTAGTCAGATTTAAGCAGAATTGAAGTACAACTGAATATACCCAGAAGGATGAAATGCTACCTCAAATATCCTAGTAGAGAAAATAATTAGTCCTTAAAAGTTATCCAAATTAATCAAGAATAATACGAGAGGCCACATCAGATCCTCCTTCCTCCCTCCTTCTTTAATTGCCTTCATTTTATATGCAGATACAAATTAGCCTTAGATCACACTTGTAAAATATTGAAATTCCAGCGGGATTACCATTGGGCTAACTCATATTCTGAAATGGATTGTACATTGGATGCATCTTTTTAAATATAAAAAGCAAAAAGCAAAATTTGCTTATTTTATTTGAGGTTTTAAAAAGATGTTTATATTCATTTCCTACTGCTTGCAGCAAATTTGCACAATTTGAAGACCTCTCTGGGAATCTGAAGACAAAGGTGTTTTTTCACAAAAAATACAAAAGACCTGATTATGTCATCTGGATAACCTCCTTCCAGTACCCCATAAAAAATTGTTGTTATTTAGTATTTCTTTTGTTGTCCCATTGTACAAATAATGCTGTGATATTACCTGCCTGGCGGAATCACAGTCTCTGGGATTTAAAACACAGAAAAAACTGAGGACATGATAACAATAGAGACGGGTATAATTGGATATGTTAGAAATCGTAGTGGACGCAGTAATCATGAGTGATCGCCAGGATACCTATTTTTCTATTTGCTTGTGCTTAGCACTTCTAAATACATTCAGCCTTGAAAATCCCATCTATGGAGCATGCATGGCTATACTAAAGCCCCGTGAGGGTGAATTAATAGTGCTCTTGTAATTCACACTTCCAGGAGTGCTTTTTTCATCAGTGTAAGCCACAGTGTTAATGCTATGTCTTTGTACTTGTATTTCAATGCAGAAAACACCTTGGTTTGTACTACTTCATTTTGGCTATGATTCAACAAAGCACTTAAATATGAACTTAACTTTAAAGCATGAGTAGTCTCACTGATTATAATGAGACTACTCATGTGTTTAAGGTTAAGTATGTGCTTAAGTGTTTTGCTGGATTAGGACCTCAGATATTATTAACACTGATTTATTGGGGAATGTGGGGGTGGGGGTGAAAGAGAGAAAATGCATGTTTCGAGCTGTAATGTCTGACTCTTTATATATTAATATTGCCTGAAATGAAATATGTACCTGAAATACAGAGAAAAGGTGAGAATGTTTTTGTTCTGCATCTCAGAAGTCCCAATAACTGTGTGATTGGGAAGATTCATTTTACATACAGTATCTTCCTGTTTCATTAGAAAGCCATGAACACTGCATTTTTTCAAAAGAATTATTATTTCTGTTTGATTTATCAATAATGGTCCTGCTGTAATTGTGGCAGAAATAATGAATGGATCTTCTGTCTGCCATGAATTATGCTGCCTTGTGCACAGCTAGCCGGTGGGCTTTAACGGTGTCTCAGAAAAATTAAACGTATCAAAGTTTGTTAACGCACAGCCACTTTCAATGTAACAGAACTACAGGTCCGTTTCTGAGCCAAATTTTTATGCAAACTATCACTTTAAAAAGGTAAAAGAAAGGTGCTTCTAATTTCTCCCTTTATCAGAAGAGTGATTGACACAGGTTTGGAGAAGAATTGGTGCTTGCGATCTAGTCTCATTGCCCTACAGTCCACCAGTGGCTGCCAGCCACCCTTTCTCGCACTGCATAGCATCTTGTGGTTCAGGAGGCCTCACTGACATCAAGCGATGATTGATGGGGATATTATGCAGTGAGAATGAGAGGCAGCAGAATCCGGCCCGTGAGCTGGGGCGCTCAGCACACCATCAGGTACATCCTTCTTTGAATGGAAGGAATACGCCACAATTTTTATCAGACGAGAGGTAACCTTCAAAGGACCTTATTGTTAATTTCAGAGCCATTTTCTTTCTAAAACTTTCATGATGGAGAAATAACTTGGCTACATTGATGGCTTTAGAGTGAAGGATTTCCCAGTCTCACTTTGCATTTTGCCTGGCCATTTGGAGTGGTTACGCCTGTCACCTCATCACTAAATCCAGTAATGAAAATGGACCTTTTAATGAGTTACATACAATGCATAATTGCTGTAAAACTCTAACATCCTTTATGCAAATGATTCTTTGGAGATCATTAATTAGTTTTTGAGGAATATTAATTTCTCGAAACCAAAAAAAATATATATTACTACAGGGAAATGGGCTTGAATTAGTTTTAACTATGGTAAAATTACACTCTGTGACAATTAATCAAGTGGAGCACAAGAGAGCCTGGTTTAAAATGAAAAGTATACTGTTAATACTGCTTCCCATGGTTATAACTAATTAGTATGCATAAATAGTATTTTAAGAAGAATATAAGTTATCTGTGCTTCAGAATATTTCCTGCTTGCACCTTGATGTGAAAATAGCACAGATACCAATAGATTGGAGGTACTTTTGTGCCAACATGATTATAGGAACATATTTCTAAAACATACAACTGTTAATCAGTGCCCCAAGAGTGCATCTATTTGTATCATAGGGCAGCCACAAAACAGCTTGAGTTGAGACTATTAAAAAAAAAAAAAAGGAAATAAAGCCAAGTGATTCTACCCTAACAAAACTGTGATCAAGATACTTTAGTACAGAGTTGCCCTTGGGGCATCATATAAACTTATTATAAAGCATTGAAATAAAACTACAAAGTTAATTTTATTAAAATTAACAATGCCTTCCTCTCCATCATTCTCCCATTAAATGGAGCACTGAGGAAGAGAACAGTTGATCCAGTTTGCAAGATTATAAATAGCAAATCTTTTTTGCTATTTATAGCAAAAAAAAAAAGCTATTTATAGCAAAAAATATTGCTTATAGGATACTTAAAGGATACAGTTCAATGAAAAAAACCCAAAACAATTGTGTTACATTGCCACTAAGTGAAGCCTTTATTTCTGGAAAGCTGAGGCAAACAATCTGTTTGCATACAAATGTGGAGCCAAATACTGCCCCCAGATACACTCACATAAATCCAGACTATCTTTTGTGAATTCTGTGAAGTTGCTCCACCTTACAGCTAGTGTAACTGAGATCAGAATTTGAGAATTAATAACATACTGACTCCTCAATTCCCGTTGATCCCAAGCATTGAATTCTGCAACTGAAGAACCCCAGGCCTGCTTTTGTACCGTGCTGGAGGTAGGCCAGGGTTCTCATGTCTTTCTTTCTCCTGGTTCACATAACTGTGCAGCCAGCATGTCTCTGTGGACACGGCACTACAGCAGTAGAGATATAAAACACTCTCCAGGAAGCTGAAATATACTCAGAAAATTAAAACTCTCTTTTCTATGTGCAAAGTGAAGTGGCAGTGGTAGTAGCAGTGGCAATCATAGTGGCAGCAGCAGCGTCTATGAGAGGCGACATCCCCAGTTCCAGGACTGGTGCTGACCTTGACAGTGCCCAGAAGCCAGCATTCAACAATCGTGTTTTCTTCCTTCTCACCCACAGTGTGGGTAGGTCTTTCCATCTCTGAGGCTATATGCAATTTGTTCAGCAGATGTGCTCTGTAGTATGTCCCAAGATCAGCAGAGGCAGGACCGTGATGGGCAGCCACAGGAAGCAAGATGTGCTCCCAGCTCTTGCAGTCTAGACGCGGCACGGGTGCCTCACAGCTTCTTCTGAGCATTCTCCAGGCTGGAAGTTCAGCCCTCGGGGCGCAACACTCATCATCCCTGACTCTTCCTTTCTTATCCATAAACGTATACTTATCCATAAAAGTATACTCCCCTTGATTTTGTTGGAATAACAATTGTGAATAATAATGACAGATAGTTTATTGGTTTTTTCTCAGAGGGCAGCCTGAGACATCTGATTACTCAACATTACCCTTTATGCTATGGGATTTAAGATCTAAGCAACCTATCTGTGATACCGATAGAATGCTGTGGCCTTAGGCAGTCATGACTTTTTCTACTAAGAATATTTATCCTTATGTTAAACTTTTAATATTCATGAAGACTCCCAGAGACAGGATAGATCTTTCTGAATAGTTCACAATAAATAATTAAATAAATAATTGGGCTTTTTGCAGTTTGCTGCTAACACTAATCCCTTCCCTTCTAAACAAATGCTTTTAGTGCTCTAAGCAAGTACAATACACTATAAATGGGAGCAGGCACTGCTTTTCTGTAGACAGGTGTAATATGTTTATACCATGTTTCAGACTTCCCACGGGAATGAAAAAATGAATATATCTCTGGATCTGTTGCTGGTATGCTCAGGAATTTTTTTTAATTACAAGAAAAAAACATACTGAATTATTTGTAGTTGTTCGTGCTTCTGTGTAATTTAAAAGCCTCACAAATATATTTAATCACCACAATTGTATTAAATTTTATTTCCTTGTAACACAGATTACATGTTTGCCTATATTGGACATAAACTGCATTTAGCACCATGTATCTGGTATTAAAGGGAAAGTAAGATGTGCACAAAACTATACAGCAGAATTCAGGTTCAATAATTAGGCTTTTCCGTCAATGCAAAATCCTGGATAATTTATTCAGCAAAGGCAGAAACAGAAACAAGGAACGAGAAAATAAATGATTGATAAAAGGCAGCATTTTAAGCTCCGTAGCTAAGTTCTGTAGTTGATGTATTTTGACAGCTTATGTAAGTGTCATTGAGACAGAACTGCAATGATAAATCAGAAACTGAAATTTGAGCACCACCCCATTTCTTGCCAAATGTTACAGATATTTTAGAGTAAAACCAAATTTTAATCAATTCTGTTGTCTGAATTCTTGGAACCTACTTATCAAATATGTTTGGATGCAAACAGAGACGTTTCCCAAAACTAATGAATTTTTAGCCAATACTAAAAAATGTCAACACCTTGCAAATATTCAGTGTCACTGCAACAAAATCCTTAACTTGGATTAAGTGTGTTCAAAGTAAACAGTTTCCACTTACATGCTCAGTTGAATTTTGTCCAAATAGGATGATATTGAGTGGTTTTATTTTTAATATGTCTGGAAGAATACACTAATGTGTAATTAACATGCAACAAACAGAAAGAGGATGAGAAGCTAGAAGTTGTTATATGATCTGCGTTGGAAGGGAACATCATGGCTAGGCTTCAGCTGTGTATTAAGACAATGTAAGTGTGTACGTATAGGCAGCGATATGTGAGCTAAAGGACTAAAATCTCATTACACTCAGTGGAGTACACAGCATCTCTGGGGCCAAGAAAATATTCAGCTGTCATTAGGGGTTATCCTCAGTTGTCTAGACACAGGCAGCTGGTACTCTTGCAGGTTTCCACGGGCATCCTTTCCACATGCCAGATGCAGCTGCAGAAGGTCTCCCTCTATCAGATCTTGCATTTGCCCACCTGATACAGGTGTCTCAGCCTGTGGCACTGCAAATGGCTCCAGATGCCAATGTTTAGGCAACTCAGTCAAGCCCTATGACTATTTTAGGGTGTGCTTTGTGAGATTTGATCAAGAAATTATCAATTCTCTGTCCTTTTTGAGTGTCTGCATAGAGCTATTTTCTCCTATGGATCTTCAGCACTGCTTATCGTGAATTGGGACATTGACTCCAATACAGATATTTGCTGTTTTCCAGGACAAAAATTCGACTTTCTTCTCACAGGTAATAGCAGTTATGGGATACCCTCACTTAGTCACCTGGATTTATAAGATCAAAAAATCAGCATAACACAGCTAGCTTCAGAAACCTCAGATTGTAATTTTAAATTATTTTTCAAAGCTAACTTACACCCTTAGTAAACTAACTTCTGATCTCTTATCCATTAGATCAGCACTGTCAGCATCCAATAATGAAAAAAAACCTTATTATATGTATTTTTTACAAGTCTGTAAAAGTCTTTGTAAAAAAGTCATTGTAAAAGTTACTACAATTCTGAACAATAACAAATGGAATGTGGGATTCCTGTAGGAATAACATGAGTATAGGACCCTGACATCTGTGAGAAGTGTTCATTTTTCAAAACATGCTGTCAATATGTCATTAATATTAAGAGAAATAAGGTTAGTAAAGTTCAATATATATTGAAGAGTTTCCTTGACATTTAACACATCATATTAAAAGCTTCTTCAAGAGGAAAGAAATATCAACTTGTCACCTAGAGATTGAAATTGAACTGCTCTGAGACAAACTGCTGTTTCTTCCCCATGATGAAATTCACAGGATGGGCAAAATGTCAAGATAAAAATAAACTATCTGGGAAAAAACATCAAAAGAAATATAGCCATTGTTACAGTTACTGCCAACATAATCTAGAAAATCCAGTTGCTCCCCAGTAATAATATGTGACAGAAATCCCCACACATTCAGATCTGCTCTTGAAACACAGTGGAAAGTATTACTGAGGGTATAGTTTCTTGCTCCATGTAGTTTGTTAAATTCCCTGGGAAGAAAATAGCTCCATTTTTTAAGATAGATCATATTTTCAAATTACAAAGCATAAAAATGTATTTTCTGATTTTTGAAAAAACATTATGAGTAAGGAAGAAACCCTATAGCTCTATGAAATATTATGCAGTGAAGCTGATTGCCAAATGACGGGTAATCTTAGGACAATTTTACATTGAAAGACTGCTGAATAATTTTTCTGAGTATATTCATTGGTAAAAACTATTGTGAAGATATTTAAATATATTGCTGAATGAGCAATATCAAGTACAAAAGCCTTAGTCATGAAAACTAAGTAAAGAGATATTAATAGGAAGGCTAGGATAAGACCTATTATTTTTCATAACAGATTTTGATGTCTGGAATTACTGCAGATCTACTTGCTTTACTACAGCTCAGTCTTTTGCTTTTTGTGGCCATGACTCTTCAAGAAAAAAATGAATACTCTCAATTCTTCCTTGTAGTAGCCAACAAAATGTGTGTGCTTGCTTTCACCTTATAAGTGTAAACTCTGATTGCCAATTAAGGACAAGATGTTACACTAAAGCTCGCCACAAATCTAAAAAGTTTCCATGGTAAGTATCTCACATTATCTAACATATCAAGTATCTCCTATTATTTACTTAGCATTTTGGAAATATATAGAAAATTATTCTTAGCCTTTATCTTCAATTCTTTCCATATGTATTAGTGGCAACATATATTTTAGTGGCATCTTTTTCTTTCTTTTTTTCATCTAAAAACTGAGCATACATTTTTCTTCAATGAAGATGCATGCTCCAGAATTTGAGTTTCAATTTAAAATCCAAGCAAATACTTCACAGCTCTCCATCTTCCAAGTGCCTTTAAAATGTCCATTGTCAAATGAAAGCTCAAAACCTTATATTCACTCTTTCACCATGTTTTCAAAGATGTTATCTGATAACCTCTCCTCTAGACCCTGTGACAGAGAAGACAGTAACTATTTAAAAGGATCACCCCTTTTTTCAAGAAAAAGCAGTGTACAGAAATTTGTAAAGCTGGTATCACAAATGTAGGTGTGACTATGCATTATAAATCCTTTATCATCTAATAAAAAATTAATCCTAGCTGCTTGTTTGGAAATTAATTTTCTTTGAAGCACACCTTTTCTTTTTTTGCCACTGTACCTAACTGTTTACTTGAAAGGTAATCTTTGACAGGGAACAGTTCTTTCTAGATTGGCATTTTCAGAATAATCCATCAGCCACAAAGAGAAGACGTAGAAAAAACATTGTAACAATATTTTGAAGAAAACTCATTTTCTTTGCAACTGTGCCCTGAAAATTCCAAGTGCTGATCTTAAACAGGCTCAAGGAAAAAGGTGTGAACTATTCTGAAAGATATATAGAATGTGTTCTTCATCTTATTATTTATCTTTTAAATTCTCCTTGAAAAGGCCAGCCATAACAGATATAAGACTGAATTTTAATTCAGGATTCATCATGCCAGCTCTTAATAATTAATGCTTTTGAAAGCAATGGGAAATTTCTTTTGCGCGCACACACACACACACACATAAGGCAAATACACACATAAAAATCCAACAAAATCCAAATTATGTTGAAAGAACGCCATAAGACTATTGAGGAAAGCTTTCAAATGTTAAGAAATGCTCATCTTTAATTTTCCTGTGCATCCTTCATTCAGCCCGCTTTGTGCAGAGGCTTCATGACAAAATCTAATTATGTGATCACTTTTCTCTTCCACGGGACCTCTGCTTTGTTCAGTGCACAGAATGTTCACATAATGAGCAACTACTCAATATTTTGTTTTCTCCTCATTTTTCAATGTGTGACCCGAGGCCTTATTTACTGCACACTAGTCAAACCCTTCTCTCAAGACAGAATTGTTAATTTCCTCATGAGTTTCTCTGGTACTCATCACCACAGTACCTAAACAATTAAAAATATTAATTAACCAGTGTTCACAACACTCCTGCAAGATTATAGAGAACCGAAGAGCAAAGAAATTAAGGTCAAGAAGGTCTACTAATTTGGTGTCTGCAGACAATAGTCTCCTTCAGTGCATATTTCTTTCCTCTTGTACAATGACTTGGACTCTTTATTAAAAACATGTATATACTATACAATTAAAGCCTGTAGCATAGTACATATGCAGAAGGCAAAAGTATGATTAGAAAAGTAAAATGAATTCTGAAATGTCCTGACTATTAAATGATTTTCCTCCTTGATGCTAATAAAATTCCTATAAGGGAGCTTTTTCATGAAATTATCTAAAATTTTAATGAAAAAATCCAATTCCATCATGTGGTACAAAACTGAGAGCAACAAGGGTTTATATCAGGATGACAAAGCTTTATGCTACTTGCACTGAAAGAGTAACTGAGAGCGGTAATAATTCATCAGCTCTTGTGTGGACCAGGAGCAGGAAGGACCAGGACACTGGGTGAGATTCATAGATCTTTGCTGGTACCAGGGGAATGGCATGAAGCAGGAATCCTAAGTTCCACTACAGGTTTTGCAGGGTAACACATTCTTTGGGAAAGATGACCTTTTTTGTCTGCATCCTTTTTCCCCCACAAGAGTGATCCAAACCTCTCCCTAGCCAATCTCTTCTCCACATCTTTTCTTGTGATAATCCTATTCTGTCTTGCAGGAACTTCATGTTATAAGACATGAAGGATAACTTCATGTTATCATGTTATCATGTTATAGCCATGAAAGTGTTTAGGAAAGCCATTTAAATCAACCATAACTAACAAGACGTAATATTAGTTTTTCCAACAGATCCAAAGCCAGATAACCAAAAGTTCCTTCATTTCTTTTCATCTCTTGGCTGAGAACTTTGTACCATTTGTCCCTTTGGTAGGTTTTATTTTTTTTGTACTGATACATCTTGAGAAACATTTCCCATCAAAGACAAAAGGTCTCTGAAAACGATACATCTGTTAAGATTCAAGCCATCAGTATGCATTAATATCTGACCTTTCCTCTGCAATTCATCCTATTACTTGGACTTTGAATTAAAGCTTATTTTTCTAAAGGAATTTAAGTTTTCCAAGTCATCCTCCCTCACAAGGGTATAATCACCTACTTCTCTGAAAACCTAGCTAATTTCCTTATATCATGCCTGGATTACAAAGGCAAGTTGGAGCAAAAGTGAAATAAAGCCATATATCTTTTCCTCCCTCTACTTATCACTCATCAGTGAGGCACAGGCTCCTGCATCATGAGGCATGGTCTCAGCTGAGCAGTTGCACTGTCGCCACCTTCCCCATTTATACAGACGACTTCTCACCTACTGCTATCTTTTGAGGGTTTTAACTGCAGTAATGTAAATGAAGTGTTCAGTTTAAAAAGAGAAAAAAAAGTTAGAGGACAGCTTACAGACCCTTTGAAATTGTTGTGTTTAGTGACCTCTAGTGCTAAGGGTCTGAGTTTATCTTCACACCATGTTTTCTTCTAGGATAAAACACATATACAAATATATGCTGTAATCAGCCACAGTTGTGATCAAGGATGCATATGAACATTATTTTCCTCTCCTATCCTGCTCTTTAAATATCTATTCTTTTTTAAAAGAAAGTTATTGCCGTGTGCTTGTCCAAACCTGCCATAGTGTTAAGCACATTAGTGACGAGTATAAAGATTCCTCTCTCAGAGCGAGTGTTAAGGCTCAGCCTCTGCTATGTTCAAGAATACAGGGAATACGAGATGAATTAGAGAAGGGTCTGTAGTTCTAGAAATTAGTCTGCTCATTAGAGAACAAAATTAACTCTTTGTATCTGCCTTTACCAAAATACACACTACCTGATACTCCATGACTGTGATCATGAAAGAACCACTGAAAAAGCACTGTATGCCAAGTCAAATACTGACATGCTCTGAGTAACCAAGAAGAGATTTGCATTTGGTTTCATGCATTGTATTTAAGGAAAAGGTAGAGTTTGTAACCAAACAAATGGTATTTTGGAATAAGGGAAGATGCTTATAGAGAATGTCAAAATAAATTATCTCCCTTTTCTGTTCATTAATTGTCCTGAACAGGTCTGCATACATAGGTGTACCTAATTTTTTTCTGAAACAGAAATTAGGAACTCTTCCCCAGAGAATCTAAACACTGGTACTGGATATGCCATAAGTGTGGATTAATGGTAGAATAAAGATGGCGTTTGGCTGATGCAGTTTCCCCATCAAAGAATAATATCTGATGGTTTTGATGGGACTGTAGTTTATGTGAAATTAGGTATTAGGTATTTAATACCTTATGCAGAAACTTGAAGTAGAAGGCTAGACACTTTACAGTTGAGATAAAAAAGAATGTTCCAAACCAAGGAAATATTATGAAACACTAAAACAGTACAAAAGGAAATAGAAAAAATGCAAGCACCACTGGTAGAGTGGAAGAGAGGGGAAACAACAAGGCTGTGGAGTGCAAGGCCAAGTGAAACAGGGACCTAATTTCTTAAATTCTTAACAATGAGAACAAATCACAAAAAAAAAAAAAAAGACATTAGAATAGCAAAAATAGGAATTCAAAGAGCAATATGACAACAATGGGCTAAGTTTTAACAGCAGTGGTCTGAATAAAGTGCTAGGGAGGGCTAGGGGAAGGATGAGATAATGTGGAATGAGAATTGCCAAAGAGATCACAGCCAGCGAGAAAATTGAAGAAGCTTGGGAAAATTTTAGCTGCCTCAGCAAATAAAAAATGATTGAATCTTCAGCACTACTTTGGACAGAAAGAATTTGTAGATAGCCTAGGTGTGAAGGATGAATAGCAAAGACAAATGAGTTGGAAATGACACAAGGTATGGCCTCAGCTGTCAGGGAATATGGTGGTACTGTAAATATGCTAGAAAACAGAAAAAACAGAAACTTTTAAAGAAAAGCAAGAAGTAACAAGCTGAAAGATTTGCTGGGCTGGAAAAAAATAACTCAAGGTTTAGAAAAAGAGTTTGTTAGCCACTGACATATTTTTAGTACAAGAGTCACTAGGACTTATAGGAAAAAAGCAAATTAAAATGTAAAAGATCAACTAAAGTTGTAAGGTGAAGGGTACTGAGAAACCTGAAAAAATTAAGAACGCTCAAGGAGGATGCAGCCCCGGCAGTTGACAACCCTTCCAAGAAACTCAAGGTAGGAGGATATGACCAACTTTGTCAAAAGCAGAAAAGAGAAACTTCTTATCTGTTCACTGACACCAAAGCAGTTTTCATAAACTCACTTGAAAGTGTTGTAATTCTGTTTCATTCAAACACTAAAAAGGCAAACAATGAAAAGAGCTTGCTCTCAAGTGTGGGATGTTAATGACAAGGGAATGAACTGGGAAAAGCACTGGAAGAAGGTGGCTAATAGCTCATTGTTGTTATCCATCTATCAACCAGACAGTGCAGAAAAGCAAAGGGAAAAAGGAATTGGAAATGACATTTCTGTAACCCCATGCTTTGGACATAGTAAAGTAGGCCTAAGTCTTTATTTCTCACTTAATTGCAGAGAAATTTACTCCAATATATTGCCTTGAAAACATCATGCAGTTTAACTAATGTCACTATAAATACTATGTTTCTCTTGGTTTGAGTTCATTTTCATATTATTTGCTTTCCTCATAAGCCTGCTTGTGACATAATTAATGTGCCTTTATTTTTATGTACAGCACATACATAAGGGAAAAAATCCCCCACACCAGGGAAACTCAGAGGTCTTCTAAATAAGGAAATGGAGAAGAGCCAATCCAGCTAATCGATAGCCTAAATATTTTTTAAATAAAAACAATGGGCAAGAGCCTCAGACTTAATTAAATGTGTTTTAACTGCAGTAGCACAATGGGCACTTAACAACGCTTTAAACAAGCAGCTAAGAGTTTCTCAGAGCAGGGAGTCCTTGAACAGCATAAAGCTAGGACAACCAGTTCCTATTTTCTACTTTAAACCCTTGGATGTGGAAAATGAAGAGGGAAGAAAGAACCACTCCAGGACTGTGGGGGAGGAGGTTGGCTCTGGTGCTATTCTTGCTGCAGTAGCTTACCTGGCAAAGCCCCAGCCAACTGAACCGAGATCACTGTAAGCTACAGCCCCGCTACCTCACAACTAAGTAATGAGGTACTGAATAGAAAAAATTGTTGTCCTTTCTACCATCTACATCTTTTCCCATCACTCCAAGATGATTCAGATTGATAACTTTCACAAACTCACTGGATGCAAACATATACCCAGTGCAAAACCGGAACTTCAGCAGAAAAGCAGATGTCTCGCTCATTTTACAGTCTAAATATAGGAATGAAAGATAGTTTCCTTCACTATCTTTGTGGGGAAAAAATCACACTGTGAGATTTGAACTGAAATCACATGATTTCTTACAAAAATAATTATTAAATCATCTTTTTCAAACATACTATGCTCAAATTTCTGAATTTTTACTTGTATCTTCAGGAAATGCCATGACAGTTGTCTTAAGACAACTTGGTCAGTTGGACCAATGAGATTTAGTCACCTTTTTTCCAACAAAATGCTAATTCCCAGTGTTAGAAAATAAAAGAAACAAAACAGTAAACACGAGCAAAAATTTGTCCAGTAAGAACATGAACAATCTCTGCTATCCTATTAATGTATTTGTCCCACAGACATTCATAATTTTTTAGCATATTACATTATAAAAGAACTGTAGAACTTTTCCTGTCATGATTGAAATTTGCATGTAAAGCACAGATGGAAATTTATTTACAGCACTTTTTCCTCTGCTTATTGCAATGGACCCTTAACTTAAGAACAAAATGAATATTCAAGTAAATGTAAATCACTTAAAGTGATTTTTTAAAGATGTCTTTAATCCAGTCATTCACAGAACAACTGCAGAAAAGAATTCTGGATTTCTGATATTCTAAAACTTATTTGCTTCTACAGACGCATTAAAATGAGAGGTCCAAATTCTGCGAATAAGACAAACACTAAGTGACAAGTGCTATTAGATTCGATCATTTCTATCTACCTCAGGTGAATGGTAATTAATATTCTATCGAAGACTAAAGAGCCATTGTAGTAATTTGTTGCTTATGCATGTTCTACTATTCGAGGTTTTAAATAGTGTCCTAGTTCTGTATTGAAAAAGAGCAAAAGATAAGAATAGAATGTTTTCCTTATATCTGCAAACAGTCAGAGAGAGCACCTCTGGTGCCAAAAAAGGTTATTTGGCTTCTGATCTGCCTTGAGGACTGATACCAGGACTTTTAGAAGGAAGCTGTCATAGTACTTAATGGTGCCCTAATGTTGATGTGCTCACCTCTCCCAAATTATTTCCAAGAGTCAGTGAGCTGCCACAGACATGGAACATGAAGCTGAGCAGGATCTCTGTCCACTGAGACACACGGCAAATCTGCACAGACCCAGGAAACCTGCATGGCCTCAGAGCTGTCAATGCTCACTTGCATAAGCAGGGCCAGTCCCGACCTTAAGCAGAGCAGGTGCTCCCAACCCACGATGTGCACATCTTCAGTAGCACACAAGATGCTTTTCCGCTGAACATGAGTGTTGCCCAAAGTGTCGGCTGGCGTGCATATGTTGCACAATGCATATTGTGCTGGCACAAACCAGGAGCTCCTTCCATCTCCAGGGCTGGTATCCCAAAAAACTGGGTCAGGAACATCTCACTTCGTGTTACAATCTCTGACTAGCTGCAGAAAGCACGTGAGCAATTGCCATTTGCTTTCTGTATGTTTTCAGTGTTATTGGCACTGTGTGGACTAGTCATAATCCTGAAAAGTATCATCTTACATGAATTCAAGTATGGGGACTGGTTTATAGTGGAGTATTGAAATATCGGTCTGCTGTTGAGCTGGGTTTCAGAATGCCAATCTGTAACACAGAAAGAGCAGCAGCAGCGAGATCCTTTAACTAGCATAGAGTCAAATCAATAAATTTGAAAGAGCAGTGCAGTGCCATGCCGACTTGCCAGTTCAGGCCATCAGCCTACATACCCTGAGGAGGACCACATTTTCAAAAGAACATACCTCCTATTCTTGAAAATTTTCCATAGTTCTGGAGTACCCTAAATACTGTATTCATATTCTCTTCTGTACAGCCTAATCACACCTTTGCAAATGCATCTATAATTCTCAGTACCTCTGTTTCTCCATCTGTCAAATGTGGATAAAAATACTCTTAAATTACAGAGCTGCTGTGAGGCTTAATTTATTAATGCATGAACTCTGAGATTCAGAATTGAAAGGAATCATACACATGAATTATTATTATTACTACTGTTCCATTTCAAAAATATTTTGAAACAATAAAAGAACCAGCAAAAGATGGTATTTCAAAAACATTGGTTGTTAAATCCTTTTGAATATTACTGTGCTGAAGCTATCAAACAAATCCATTTTATCATACAGCAACAGAACATGTAAAATCATTACAATCGATGCTTAGTTCAAAAGAACCAGAGTTTTCTGCAGTCATGAGCAAGTCTTTTTCTTAACTGTATGAAAAACTTCAGACAGTGAAAGCAGGCAAGGTAACCATGATTTCTCTTGAGAATTATTAATAATAATACCACTGTCTATTATACAGTGCACGTGTATGACAGTTTGGGGTCTATCAGAATTTCCGAAACAACTTTTTTTTGCATGAACTCTTACAAGTTGGCTGAACATTGCGCCAGAAATGATAAACTATGGTTCTGTGAGCAGCTGAGTTAAAATAGTCACATTTAAGAGCCTGAAGCAAATCACAAAAGCTATACTTAGGACCCTAAATCAGGGCTGTTATTTCACAGATACTTAGCACTGCTAGTTGCCCTACATGCCATAAGCAATGTCATCATGGCAGAAGTGCCACCACCAAATGCTTTATACATATGCATGCTGCTTTTCTTATCTGCCGGAGCCCTGAATCTTGTGCAGTCACAGGTGTGCAGAACAACACTGCCTTCCACCAAATCAGTTTCCACAGCTGACTAGGACTTGCTATTTATATCTTAGCAGGATATTAGCTTCATAGGATCCTACATACAATTACTGTAAGAGACAGAGTGTTATATGCATTATGTTACAGTTATATTCTGTATATGAACTTTTTTCCAGAGGAAATATATCCAAAAAGGAACGTGCCACAGGATTAGCCTACAGACGCATAAAACTGAATATTCATAGTAAACCCATTAACGCGAAAGTTTTCATATTAACACACAGTAATTCTCAGGAAAACTTTCAGAAGAGCTCCACTTCTACCAGACTTGCACTGCACTCAGTTTATATTGTAAATCTTAACAGCACTATTAACAGACTTGATTGATTAGGAAATTTGAGTGGCAGAGTTTAAGTAGATTCAGGAAGCGTGCTATAGATCTGTATAAATTTTCATATTATTTTGTTTTCTCTTTTCTCAGCTGGTAATAGAAATTCTTTCAAGCAGGAGTAGCCACAGCTGTTGTCCTTAAATATTTGGCAGTTTTGCTTACAGTAAGATTAAGTTACCTCAGAATCTGCAGTATTGGCTTTTACTTTGTACATTTCAAATAAGAAATGCTCTAAATAGTGTGAATAATACAGTTAGTTTACTGAAAATCCTTAGGACATCAACATATGTTGTGAATGTAGCTGCAGCAGTTTGAGAAATTGCCACCCCCAGCTGTTTAGTGCTACCCCACAGCTGGAAATTACACCCCACACACAGCTGGAGCACCCTAATTGTCCGTATGGGCAGTCATAGTTGGTTCCCATGAAAAGCAGACAGCTTTGCTCCAGTCACCTTCAGAGGAACAGAAGAAATCCTGGCAATGGTATAGAATAATGTGGAGATGGTAAAATACTTAATAACAGAGCAGAAAAGGTAAAAACTATCAACATTTTGTTGGAAACAAACAGGAGCCTGGCCCTCTCTCCTTTGCTCAGGAGCTGTATTTTAGCCAAGACCCTCACCGTTCGTCCTTGCCTGAGCTATGCTGTTGGTATGTCCATGTTTATATCCAAAAACTGTGATAACAGTCCCAAAGCCCTAAAAATCCTAGCCAAGGAGAAATCTGGCCTGCAGACCTGTGCAAAGTGGGCAGTAGAAAGGGAACACGGAAGGGCACTATACCCACAGCCTGCAGGGAGAAGCACTCCTTCAGAGCCTGGCTCTGGGTAGCTCTCACAGCCTTACTGTCCACTGTGGATTTCTTCCACTTGGAGTGGCATTTCCCCTCCAGCTCCGGCCACCTCACGGAAACTTGTCAACTGTTCTTCAAATGCTTACTGCCTGGGAGAGTTCACAGCCCTCAGCCAGGCACTCTGGCTGAGAAAAATATAGAGCAGAAGGAGAATTAGCCCTGTGGAGAGAGGGACTCACCACTTTTACACTGGAAGGAGGGCTGCTCATACCAGCTCACAAGAAACACTGAGGAGTTGGGGAAGGAGGACAAGTTCTAAAAAAATTCTGGTGGAATAAAACCTTTTCTCCCATTTACCTTCACTGCCAGGAATCCTTCTTGGATCAAATGTCCTAAGACATTGCTCTTCCAAAAATTTAGAAATAGGTGCAATACAGGCACTGCCATCCAATGCCTGAAGGTTACAGCATTCATATAGGCTATAAAAGACATACATTGAAATAGAATCATAGAATCATAGAATGGTTTGGGTTGGAAGGGACCTTTAAAGGCCATCTAGTCCAACCCTCCTGCAATGAGCAGGGATATCACTGACATGGGTGAAAACAAGTATCCACATTTTCCTTTTTCTGAGACAAGAAGATGTTCTGTAAATCAGATTCCTCAAGCTCCCTTTCTGAAGCCGTTTCACTGCATTTAAAATACAGAAATAAATATATAAGCCTGCAGAGTGAGAAGGATTCGAGAGTCTTGGGGGTACTACCTTCTCCTGGGAAACCTGCATTTCAGTCAGTGCTCCCATGAATATTTACACAAAGAGAAAAAGCTCCTAGAGGAGATTAAAAGAGACTCCACTGAGAATGCCCTGTTTGGGAATAAGCACCAGAAAGGCACTTAAGCACTGCTCATTGCTGTCAAGAGTCTACAGTACATTGGCTTCAGAGAGGAAGCCAACCAAAGAAGTTCCCATGCTCTCTTCTTCCCCCTTTCATTCTCTCCCACATTCACACATCCTCAGGTATGGGGCAATGTTACTGTGAGGCCACATTGCTATAAAACAATTAAATGATTACCGAAGAAGAAGAAGAAGAAGAAGAAGAAGAAGAAGAAGAACAACAACAACAACAACAACAACAACAACAACAACAACAACAACAACAACAACAACCACCACCACCGCCACCACCACCACCAAAGGTGGTGTTTTGACCGGAATCATTTCACTAACCTGACAAACAACATAATCCCAATCAGCTGTGAGAACATGAAGAAAGGCTCAGAGATTTGCAGTACACAGATGGGAACAAGTAGACGGAGAGTACTTTTTAGCACAGAGAAAGGTAGACAGGAGGGAGGAAGAGAAAGAGAGAAGTGTTTATGGGTCTCCACTATAATGGGACTGAGCCGCCTCTGAGCAGCTCTGAGCCTAAGTATCTGAAGACTATCAGCGGGAACTTAGACACTTGAGTGAGATTAATTTCATTTGTAGCTGCATAAGTGTTAGACACTCAGTGTAGCAGTAAGTTACAGTACGTCTAGGTTCCCTATATAGCCTAGGGAGAGATGAAGAGCATTTCATTTCATCTGTTCTGGATGGAATGAATCACACTCTGGAAGAGCATGGCTGTCTACATTGGCTATAAAAGGAGACAAAATAAAAATATTTGAACTAGATGTTTGATATTTGTATTACTGAAGTTAGATGACTTCCACTCCTAGGAATTCACGCAACTGCCACAGTAAATGGCAGCTAAGAAAATGTTTCATACGTGCCAGGCTTGTCTTCAGGATGGTCCCTCTTCTTTCAGGTGCCTTTTTCCTTTGTGTATGTGGCCCCAATGGTGCTTGTTATCAAATTCTAATGAAGATGATGGTAAAAATCAGTGTTTTGCAATATTAGTACATTACTGGAGATACTGACTATACCTCCTTTCTGAGTGGTAACAGCTACTGTAAAACCTAACATTATTGTGCACATATAGTTACAGTTGGTTTTCCCCATGTAAATCACATTGCACCTAATTACCCATATTGGACTTCAACTATCCTTTTACTGTTCAGTCACTTAATACAGGGGGATCCCTCTCCAGATCTCTGGCACTGCCTTTCATTTTTATTGCCTTACATATCGTAGTCTTGCCAGTAAATTTTGTCAACTCACTTCCTTCTCCTTTTCTTCACTGTTTATAGACATGTGAAATAGCAAAGGTGTCGGTAAAGGCTCCTGTGGATTTCCACTGATAACCTTTTACCACAGTAGAACAGCTCATTTAGTCCTACCCTCTTGTTTCTCTATCTTTCAGGTAGCAGTCCACAAAAGGACTCTTCCCTCTTGCCATAGGGACAGCTTTGATTCCGTACGAGCTTTCAGCACAGGGCCTTTGTTAAACACATTTTGAAAATCCAAGCGTAGCATATATACTTGGATATAGCAAGTTGAATCACCCTTAGCTATAGTACATCTGTGAAATTACTCCCATGTTTTATAAACGCCATATTATCAGAGTGCCTAAGAGTGTTGTGGAGAGTGTATTTATGGTTAATTCATCTATAATGCAGATTTATTCATTCACTAATACAACTTGACACTCAGTATTTTCTTCTTTAATAAAAATGGCCCATAATATTTCTTATATTTTAATAAAATAGAGATTGTGCAAGTAATCTTGTCTCTCCCAAAGTCAAAATGGGCCTCATAAAAATTGGCATTTAGATGTAGATTATATGTTATGCTGAAGATAACAGATGAGGTTATCAGTTGTTTTACAATTACAAAGGAAATGTATCGATAAAAACTAAACAACACAAATTAACCTGATTCTTGCCAATAACAACTGACCGTGACGGGTCCCTGTCTGCCCACCTGTTTATATTAATCTTTTAGGCAGCATGAAATTAACAGCCTGTATTCCACTTGTAAAATAATTTTATTGATAGACTGTGCTTTAAAAGGTTTAAATTTCTCTTTTGCTTCTATTTTTTAAAAAGCTCCTCCAAAGGATTCATATTTTAGCAAAAATTCTCTCATCTTACAGTATGACCTTAAGCAAACCATATAGCAACACGGGCCTATTGTGCCATCTTCAGGATATTTTTGGAATAAAGTTATCCTGGATTTTGCAGTCTTTCTAAACTAAAGGAGAAGACACATCTATTTATTTATTTATTTATTTGCATTACTCAAGTCAAGACTAAGAAGTTCAATTAGGGAAGTTTAGAAAGAAGAAAATAAATGGTTTTACCACAACACAAAACAGCTTCTTTTTCTTCATGCTGAGAAAAATGGCCTCAGGCCGCTACTTTGTTAGCTGAACTTTCGTTCTGTTCCCTAACATGATGAGGAGATTTGACTGTTGTATTTCTCTGTTCAAGTAGAATTTATTTGTTGGAAATCCACAGTACTGTTTTCTGATCTGAAATAGATGAAATACTGCATGGGACTTATGCTGCAACTTTTGCTTTTGTTTTTTAGTCTTCTCTGATTTTGCAGCACTGAGCATGGTGGAAATGATGTTGCACCACACTCTTTTGGTGAATGGCTTCAATTTTTTATAACCCTCTGATTCTTCAGTGTATTATTGTTTGGGACTGAGCTGAAGCTTGCTATCTGCTGTTTTTAACTTGTGTTCACTCTTTAATGCCAGCATCACCAAGTCTTGGCTGAAGCAAATGTGATTACCGCAAAATGTATTTCTAAAGGCACCTTGGCTACAGCAGGGAGTTTTTCCTTCTCACGTAGGAGTAAGGAGTATGAACAGCCTGCACCTTAAGATTCAGCACAGGTCTCATGACCTGCAAGCCCTGACAACACAGGACTGCCTATTGTTCTCATGCAAACTGGTGTGAATTAACAGCCTCTGTATGAATGGGAGCTATGAATACAGTAGGATCTGTATACACTAGGATACAGTGGGCTGTAGCTGTAGATCAGGGTAAGCCTAATCTCCACAGAAAGGAAATGCACAGAATCCCAGTTATTTTTACACTAACAAATTGATATTGTTAATGAACTACCACAAATCATCTGCATTTAAATGCACTGACATTGTACTTGCCTGGCTCTCCCACGTGCCAACATGAATCAGATGTGTCCTTTCTTGCAAGAGGAAATCTATTCTTCATGAGGAGGCTGCAGTCTCCGTAACTTGCAGCCTCACATCTGCTTACAGAGAAAAAAACCTTAATTTCCTAATAAATACTGAGAAAGCAAGAAGCTCAGAAGGAACACCAGGTTGTTAATGGAGCTATGCCATGACAACAAAACTATGGCATGATACAAATTTCACCTTATGCAGCTCAAGGAGATAAATAGAAAAGAAATCCAGTCCGTGTTGGAAAGGTCTATAAAGAATTTCTCACCCAACAGATTAATGATAACACCTGGAACTTCTATGTAACCTCTCCTTACATACAGCAAAGTACGAGCTCTTCTTCTGAGATGATCCTAAACCAGTTCTATGATCAAACTAAACCACACCACCCTTTTCTACCTATGAGGTAAACCATGTCTTCACACTGTCTCTGAAGAAAGCCTATCATGCCTTCTGAGAAGAAAAGCTTTATATTGGACATGAAACCAGTTCAACTGAAAATGGAGGTGCTCAGAAGCATAAATAGTCAGGCACCACAGACCAATTTTGTTCATTTGATGAATTATGGCCATACTGCCGAACCACAGCTTCATTTCAAAACATGGAAGGTAAAGTAGTCAAGCTACATTGACCTTCCTAGCTGTTCCAGTCAAATGAACAAAAAAGAGTAGGGAAAGACAGACAGAAGAAATGGTATTGTTCATTCCTGAATAGAGGGCATCAGAGGTCTTTCAGCCTTCCTTTCTATTCTTCCCCCCACTACTAAATCTGTTTTCAGCAGATTATTCTCTTCACAGTGCAGAGAAGACAACTCTAGATCAGTTATACGAAAATAAGCCAGACTGTCCATCTTACGCCCCTACTCACTGTTTCCC
Source organism: Aptenodytes patagonicus (assembly GCF_965638725.1). NCBI lineage: Eukaryota > Metazoa > Chordata > Aves > Sphenisciformes > Spheniscidae > Aptenodytes > Aptenodytes patagonicus. The sequence continues at coordinate 40,480,343 of NC_134952.1, forward strand.
TTCCTCTTAAATATTTCCATAATTTACAGTATCCATTGTGGATTTGCTTGACAAGTGGTTTGTCTGCGAAGACCCGAGTGATTGTTTGTCTGATCTCACATGTGACTCTATAGGCTGCTGATTACATTGCATGGGATGCACTGGGAACAGCGTATCATCCAGCTGAGTCAAGTTTTATCATCCTTTTCATACCAAACAAGTGATAGTGCTTTAAAGTTCATGAGAAGGAAAAACTTACCACATCCCAAACATGCAGGTCTTCTAAATTGGATTTTACTAATATATCTGGTGTTATATTTCAAGCAATCCAGAAACAGATACATAGAGGTAGGGTTTCAAATTCTTAAGAGATTCTGGGAAACTAGTTTGATGAAATGGAGAACCTTTCAAATCATCTTCCTATCTCATCCAGAAAATGTAGGGGATTATTTCCCTACCCTGCTTAACCTGATTTCCTGAAGCTCATAATGAAATGTAATGGACTTGATTCTCCAGTCACACCAACGTAAATCTGGAATAAGTCCACTACAAATACCTAAACTATAAAGGTATAAAACTAAAGTAAAAACATTATTAGAACCCAACTGTTGTAAGTGAATCTTAAATCTCAGTTTTTCTGTAAAGATAGAATACAGTAATACTTGAAAATATATTATTGTAAACAAGTAAATGGGGGATTTTCAATAGGGACATTTATCTTCTACTTTTTATGTGTGAAAAATATGAGTATTCTTATTATCACCCGCGAATTCTACATATCTCAAAAGTAGACCACCTTTTCTTGAAAGCAATCGACACTTCATTGTTCCTTACAGTCATCTTCCTTGCAGAAAATATAGTATTTGCTTTAACTGTTTAACTTAAACTAACTTCAATGAGTCTCACTATTCACTAAAAGTATAAAATTATCTGATCATACACTGACCGTCATATTTATTACAAATCCCAGCTGTTAAAAAAAAGCTTTGTAAAAACAGTTGTCTAGCTTCTACGTATTCAAACAGTTTAGATTTCCAACTGTAAGATTTGATTATCTGCATTTATAACGGACATCTTCATCTGCATGATGGATGCAATCAGGAACAGCTAAAACACCTCATCAACTCTTACCTTAAAACAAGGAGTCTTCACTTTATTACCCACATTCATAATGTTCATGAACTCCACAGATGAGAGCGTAAAAATAGATGACTGTATAACATATGCACAATGGTTCAGGCTGAGAGCAAAGATGGGAAAGCATTTCTCATGCCAGAAAAGTTCATGAGTGTGTGTAAGAGCATGTGTACATAGACTGAGATTCTATTAATCAAAATATCCACACATTAGTCACTGTCATCCTTCACCAACTACTGTTTTTTGATTTATTATGCTGATTTTTTTTTCTTAACTCTGAGAACATTGACAGCTTACACACATTGATGCTGGCAGAACTCCCACAGAACTTTGTTTCATACACATTACATCCAGGTCTGCTTGCCTCTCTAACAGACACTAAAAAACATAGGAAAAATCTTACTCTATTAAACAACTACTATTTCTTAAATGAATAAAATTTTGCAACCCCCACTTCCCTCTCTGTTGTCATACCTTCTCCTTGCATACAAACACACATACTGTTCATAAGTACATTACTTTCTGAACAGTAAGAGAAAGGAAAATCTTGGAGGAATTTACACCCTAGAAAGCAAGAAAATGAAGTAGGAAGCTGTATAGTAGATGACTGCTATAAGACTGCTCCTAGTCATCTCTTTCAAATTTAAAGGTTTCAAACTTAAAGGTTTGTCTATCAGAAAGTAGGTGAGGAAAACCTTCTTTTTAAATGGGTGATCCTGAAGCTAGAAACTTGAATACTAAATGGTGAATGTGAAAGAATGGTTCTTTGGGATCAGAGACTAAATTCTTATTTCTTTTTTTGGATATCAAAACTATCTTACTAAAATATATCATTAAGTTACAGTCTCACATTTGGAATTGTTAGTGAACGCCAGGAAACACTAATCTAATTTTGATATCTTCTTTTTTACATCAGGCTTTTATAGTTTTCAAATAAATAGCAACAAATGAATAGTTATAGTTCTTTCAAATAGAAATTTATTTTTATTTTTACCTAAATACAATGACAATCTGGTACAGAACTATTATTTCCAGATGCTTTGAAAATTCAAGTCAATATTAATGGTAATCATGATAGTATCGATAGTAGAAGTATATCTTACACATGAAATAATGATTAAACATTATGAAAGGCTTTGCAAGCATAAATATAGGGCAGAACTGAAAATGCATATTAATACCAAGCCTCAGATTATCTAAATATCTCTACAAAGCAGTGAGACCAAGTAGAGAATTTACTTATTGCTCAGAGATGAAAAATTGTTTTTCTTCTATTTGGCAGTGTATTTGAGGTAAAAAAATTGCCCACAGTTCTATTTTCCAAATATGTGTTTGTCCAAGTTTGGGATCTTCTGATGCCTTCCATTTCAGACATATAAAGACAACATCAAAGTCATATCCCCTCTGTTAAGAATCAGGATGCAGAGTGTTTATTGAGAAGGTGGAATGTTGGAAATGCAAAAATGTTGTGGCATGGTTCTTTGCCAAGGAAATCATAAATTGGAACCAATATTCTGTCAGATGAAAGCAATCCCAGAAAAAATGAAAGAAAGTCCTTATCTGGGCTTTGCATTCAGGGCTGAAAATAAAAACCTTCATGAAACAAAAACAAAGAATGAAAACTCTGAGAGAAAGAGAAAAGCAGATTTTTTTGATGCCCTTAACCAGTAAAATAACAAAATCCTGTGCAAAGAGATTGTGAATTGATACTAGCCTGAGCTGTAGCGTTTCATCTGCCTTTTGTACTCACTTGGCAACTGCAAGGCACTAGAGCCGTCACACTCTGAGTTTTCTTCTCATCTGCGACACCAACTCTTTTATCAGTGAACTTACTTTGGAAATTAGTTTTCTCAGTATTCAATAATAAGTTTTGCAGTAGCTCTTAGAAGAGTGTGATCAGGCGTAATTTCTTTTAAGAACTGTCTGAAAACCTTCCATTAAGCATGATTATACTCTTGCAATTATTTTAATTTTAAGGGTATGTAGCTACTTTTCCCTAGCTCACTTTTTTCTTTTTTTCCAGAAGAGGCTATCAATTTTCTGTAAGTTATCATTCTGAGTTCCTTGAATTCTTAAACACAAGGAGTCTAAGAGATGCTAACCTTGGAGACTAGCCCTCAAAACACACAGAATCCACAATCATATTTACAACCTCAGTGCATGACTGCTAGTTAAGAACACTTAAATCAGAACAAATGAACGCTCAGCTGAACTGAATAACTTAAAATGTGCCACCTCTCCTCACACAGTGCAGAGAACCCAAGTTAACCAGGTTAGATTTATGTCATTATATTTGCAATTGTAAGGTCCCTGCTATAGGAACTAATTTCTGACAACTGATGATTTGAATGAATCCAGTTCTCACACAGCATGCTACATATTCCATGTATTATTCATTTGCTTCAGTGTGCCTTTTTAGCAATGTAAAAAAAAAAAAAATCTGAAAAGCTCTCTTAAAAAAATCTCATCACATTCAGCAAATGATTTCTTTGAAAGGATTTCTCTGAACAAAAAATTTCTCTGCCAAAATAATTGCAGCTCATTTCAGTCCAGCATTACAAAAATAGAATTTCACAAGGACACGTTTCCCTATTGAATATAACATTCATGTTTATAGGTCTACTCTGACCTAGCTGACTGCTTACTCTCACGTATTGTCCTCTGTGCTGCACTTCTCACAGGTGAGGTCAAGGTTATGGTCAGATCCTGATCAGCTTTCCTGTATGTGAGGGATTAATGAGTTCTTACTATAATTGTTTTGCACAAAGAAGTCTCTCCGGTTTTACTGGAGGCTTGGTTCTTGCTCCTTTCTCATACTTCCATAGATGATACATATCTGAAAGAGTCAGAGACAGATGGACGTAGGTGTGGTCAGGACTTCTTGCCCTTCTCCCCTGTGAGAACAAGGAGTTCTCACATTATGGAATGACGCAGTGCAAAGAGGGAAGGGCAGCCATCTAATTCGCAGTGATGTTATTATTCTACAACCATACACCCACATTGCATTTTGGTTGCTACTAGATTTGCAGCTGTTCGTGGTCCGAGGCATCCATCACGCACGTGTAAAGGACTCGCTGCTGTAGGACCCCACATCCACATTGCAAATGGAGTGTGCCAGGTGGCACCTCAGTGTGCCACTTCAACCTTGGTCCTGGCGCTTGGGAAACTCCTTCTAGTGTACCAGAGTAGCCCTTTGGGGGACTCGTTTCAGCAAATTCTACTGAGATGTTTACCTTTCCTTAGGTTTTTCACCTATCACAGTTTGCAGCTTTAAACATGGAATTCATAACTCTCAGGTGAAATCAATCTATCAGTTGCCATAGCTGCATAGTTGGCAGTGTAATTAGTTAGACAATTTGTGCATAAAAGACCTTTTCTAGTGTTTTCTAGCCTCTTGACTAATAGCAAAGGGGAACCTGATAAATGGCAACAGAGGAAGCTGAAACTTTTATTTGTAGAAGGCTCAAAAAATAGGAGGTATCGATAAAAGCCAGAATCCACACCTATATCTTGTGCATCATTAAAGACACACTTAAGCTCTGGCTTTATGGCTGACCTAGACATAAGTGTGCACTCATTTTGGAAAGCTCAGTGTCACAGACATACAAATGGAAGGACATTGTCTGCACCTGCATGCCTGGACAGCCAGCAATGCAGAACAATTTGGTTTTCTTCATTTCCTCCTGCATATTAAGGGTCTTGTTGGTTCTGCATTTATCCAGAGACAACATAAAATACTAAAAGACCTGCACCACCCATTTTTATACTTGAAGAAAGACATTTTGTTAAACCCTTAGTGGCCATGTTATAAACTCTTCTATCTTGCCCAGGTAGAGGTTCTTTCCTTCAGAAGTTCAAGATTTTTTAAAATTAGTTTACTCAGGTGAAAGATTTATATGTGGGTTTCCCAGCTGAGCTGAAATAACGTTTTATCAGTTGTAGGGAGTAATTTCCATCCTCTTGATATTTAATGTATGTATAAACCTTTTTTTCATTATGTTCTATAATTTAATAAGGAATGGTATGTTTGCACTACACTTAAGCATATATTAAATGCTTTATAAATGCAGTCAAAAATGTTTTAAAAATGGCAGGGCAGCCAAATGACTGCAATAATCTCATCTGCTGACTGATTTGGATCCCAAGCTGCTTTTATTGCAAGAGAATGAAGTACCATTACATCTGGGAATATATTTTCTCTAGCAATGTTTTGTTATATCTAATGAAAGACAGTGAATTGGGATATTTTTCTTAACTTCAAAAATGTCACTTTTCCTAACAAAAACACCATAAGAACTCCCAATTAATTTTTCCAAATATAGTCAGTGTATTACAAGGTAGTTCTATCTGCGTATAAGCAATGATGATAGTAACCAGTGGGGAAGGTCGTTAGGAAGCCTTCCTGGGAATACTTACCAGCTAGATATCCAACGTTTTGGGGTTTGGAGCCAGGATAACAAGGCTGATAGGATACTAGATCATGGAGTATAGATTATTTACTCAGCATGGGACTGCTAGCTTCAGCAAATAGAAGGAAAGGGAAAAGAGTTTGAGTTCCAGTTAAAATATAGTTTGAAAAGTAGGCCAAAAAGATGAATCTAACAAAAAAGCAGAACACGCTGCTGAGTGTATGGCAAAAGCTTTTAAGAGAGTATAGTTACGAGATCTAAAATCTTTAGAAAAGCAAAAGGTACCAAACATTGTTCCATATATTTATTTCACCACTTGAACAGCTCAGAGGCATTTAACATTCATTCTTCCAGAAAGGCAACAATCTTCACAAACTTCGCATTCAAGAGTCAAGACATTTTCTCACTGCAAGTTGGAAATGCAAGGTTTTGAACAGAATAGCAGCAAACAATTAAGAACTCAGGATTCTAAATTAGGAAATATGGAGATAAAGGAGAAAGAAAACATTGGTTTTGATGAGACTAGGAAAGAACAGCCTTTGTTTCTAGGTGTCTTTGTCTTTATGAGCATAAAGAATGCCCAGTCAACTCATTTCTAATATGCATATGATAATTTTGGTAGTACTTTGTGACATTCTCTTCTTGAATACCTAATGCAATGCTAAACGAGTTTAATGGAATTCAGAAAATAACTTAAGAACGTCAGAAATCTGAGACAGATTCTAAATTATTAAGATACTAAATGATCAACTTCTTGTTCCAATTTTACAATCTCAAAGATATTTTCAACCTTTTCTTTATAATGTAGCTAATTAAACCCAGCTGATGGTGATCTTTTTTTAAATAGTACATCTGTCATTTCATAAAATGCTTTGGATTTTTTTCTTGATTCTGAGCTGATGTTTATAAAAGTCTTTCAGACAGGAAGAAATTGACTGACTGTGGAGGAAACAGAGAAACTGTCTCTACATAGAGGGAAATGGGCCATGTTTTTGTAAAGCTTCTGTGGTCTACTGATGAAAAGTGCTGTGTAAAAGGTAGGTATTATAATTATTACAGAGAGCTGTCAAATGCACAAAGTAAACCAATCAAAAAAGTAGAGATTTTTTTCATTAACTTTTTTCAATTATAGTAATCTTAGTTGTTACTTATAATTACACTCAGTAACAATTTTTCAGACAGCACTGTTATTTTCAAGTTGATTGTGTCCCTTTAAATAAATCCCATCATGTGTCTAAATCAACCACATGGCAGAGAGCTGAAGCAGGTATTTAAAACCCCATGTGCACTGCAGATTCTGTGTTTGTGAACTTTTCAGTCATGATCTCAGTTCGGTATTTTCTTGATAGAGATATGAAAGATATCACTAACTTATTGCAGTATTTTTTATTATATGTAGATGTTATATTTCCCTAGATTCGTCTAATTTTGCATTTCTAAAGGTCAAAAATGTTCCTCTGATACAAGGGAATGCTCACTTTATTCATTAAATGGATCAGGGAAAAAAGAACATATACATATATACACAAATATTAAGCAGAGGGAATGAGAATGAAGCAAAATCAAAGTGGGGCTTGGATTCCTGAGACTTCTTATAGAAATGAATATGCCTGCCCAGACTAAATAAATGGAGATTTTATGCCAGAATATCTTTCAGCAATAATTTAAATACCAGACAGTATGTGTCACAATGTGGGAAGAAAGGTCAGACAACATGCTAGAGGGTGACTGAAACAAAAAGGGAAAGCAAACTAAAATGGTAATACAAAAGAGATCAAAGTTATCACACTGCAGTCGGAAATAGGACAGGCAGACCCAAGCTACACATTTTAAAGCACAGAACTGTCTACAAACTCCACTGGGGGTGCAAAGTCATGCTATCTTTATGGTCTTATATCATATAACATTGCTTTCATCTGTCATCAGAAAGTAAATTCGAATTATTTTCCCATTCCACCATACTTTCCCATCTTTTTGCATGAAACTGTGACATCCCTTAGAATTGGGGCACATGTCCTCCTAGTTTAAATTCTTTCTCCTGCTTGGCTACTGCTCCCATATTGAAATATTCTTCCCTCTTTGGCCTCTGATTTCCTAACACAGCATTCAAGCTGGAAATTATGTGGATGACTGGGTAACTCCACCTCTTAGGAGCCACACTGATTGTATCTTCTCATTATATGATTACAGTTCTTGATAAACTAATCTAACAAAAAGGATGACAGAAGTTGCCAAGAAAACTTCCCTATGCAATCACAGCCTTAACTACAAGCTCAGAAGCAACTGTTTAAAAGTAGTGATATTATTTTACTTCTTCACTTCTGAATATGACTACCTGTTGCCTAATAATCTCCCCTGTACACCAGGAAACAAAGAGGCAGAAACAATCTGATCAAGCCACAGATTGGAATTTGGATCTTGCCTCTGTTTGGAAATTGTCAAGACCTGCTCTAGAACAAGTATGTTCCTCCATGGACACTTGTATTCAGATAAGAGTGACCCCAAAATTCATGTAAGGCTAAAGAATTGCACTATTGCTAGCTATTGTCCGTCAATAATAAGGTAGACAAGTGTTTACTAGTGAGGAAGACAGTTCTAAACCTTGCAAGGAAGAAATAAAGAAGATGCTCCTCACATACTTCTTGCTACGATTTTTATTTGGGGCTGCATTCTGCATCTCATCTCACCCTTTTCCTGCCCTCCTCTATTTTTAAGAGGTTGTAAAATGGTCTTCTGGATTTTGATCCACATCACCACATCATTTAAATTCTCTGAGCCATGTTCTGCTAATCCTCTCTTTTAATCAGCTTCAGGAAATGCCCGCATTCTGCCCGAAGATGGTATAATGTATTTCTCCAAGTCCATTGCTTTTCCATTCTCATTACCAGATTCCCATATCCAGAGAATCCTTCAGAAATCAAGAGCTCAAGAGAGTTAGGAGTGCAAGTGCGCGGTGTCATCATCCTACTTTCCTGTGGCCAGTGACAGCTGTTTGCATAAAGAGTTCCTTTCCAAACCTTTGTATGATGGGCAATGATCTGGCTCTCCTTTATGCATTGCTTTTTAATTTTTCTTCTCACTTACATGCTGAAGTGTAGGGGTTGGGGAAGTCAGCTGAAGACTGGTAGTATTATTAAACTTTGATTCAAGTTATATTGGGGAAAATGGCTTATATGTCAAATGTTCCTAAAAATTTTATTCACAGATTAGAAAACATGAGAAGCTAGTTCTGGACCAAACAATGGAGTCCTACGATGCTGCAATTTCCTCTTAGCAAATGAAATACAACATTCTTAATCAATGGATCAGTTTTTTTAGCTCTTAGAGTTCAATTAAATGTACCTGTAATATCTGTGACACTAGAGCACATGCCACTGAAAAAAAAGAAGAAAACAACTAAGGGAGATGAAGACCTATAACCACAATGAACTTCTGTAAAAGGTAATGACAAGGCTAGGAGAAAAAGTGTCATTAAACTGACAACTCAATGCAGTCCAGTGGATAGGTAAAGAGACTAGATCCTGTTCCAATCCATGCCAATGGCATTATATGGTTAGATCTTCATGGCAGAATTAGTGCAGGTAACCAGGTCACAGCAGTCACGGCGGAATGCTCAGCTCAGCTTAGCACACGCTCTGCTGCAGCAGGGAAGGTGCCCAGCCACGTCTCTGCTCAGCCCAGCCACGTTCAGAACAAGAAGTGAAAGCATTGCATGAGCATGGCACTGAAGCCAGCTAGACATCTGCTACCCAGGCTAGGATCTTGAGAAGGTGCTGCCAGCCATTGAGAAGATATACCAGCAGCTCTGGAGCTAGTCTGGGAAGCATACGACAGACATGCCTTTCATTAGAGCAACAGTTGCTGTAATACCAAGGAGATAACCTTTTCCTATCAGTACAACACTCCTCCATATGCCTCACTAAATGTTCTAGGCTGTCCCCCATGGCTCTTTGCTTTGTAATGAGGTGACTAGTCTAGAAACCTCCACAGTGAATGGCAGAGGAAGTTGCACCACTTTCAGGAGACATTAATTACTATGGAAAAGCAATGGAAAATCTGTCATCAGGAGAATGATTTATGCATCCTCATTCCAAGTGGGCACATTGAGATCTAGTGAAAATGTGCTCAAAGCTCTAGAGTAGACCTCCACCTACTGTAAGCTTCCTTAAAAGTGGAAGAAGTGACTCCAGGAGAAAAGCTAAGGCAAGCAAGCACTCAAATTAACTCTGCAGTGCAGACAGACACACACCTAATGAGTCCTAAATTATTAGGAAATTAATTATGTCATTTACCTATCTCACCAATCTCCACTTACTTCAATAACAGTTAATCCAACACCGATGTGCTGACCCCTTCATTCAAAGAAATAATTGTGCTTAACTTCCCTTTGTTGCCTTTTGATGTGAAGGTTTAGTTACCATTCATTTAATTGTTCCCCATTAAGAAATGTCAGGGATCTCTTACACAAATTATTGTGTAACAGGTAGGCTGAAGCATGAATTTACTGTGTATCAGCTACTCTTCATTAATGCTATAGATGTGGATGCTTTTAATCCACTGAAACAGTGCACTGCTGCAAGGTACAAGAAAGCAGCTCCTCACTAATCTCCCTGCATAGACCAAATGTTTCTAATTTCACCACACTACTGCAGTGCAGAGAGAAGCTGTGTGTTTGTCCTCGTGTGAATGCCCAAGTCCCACCTGGCAAAATATAAAAACTATAAGCGAAACAGTGTGCAAAACATTGCTTTTACAATTGGATTTAATCAAATGGATGCAGCAGAAGGGGTGTTCAGAGCATGGCATGAATATTAGGACAACATTTGACTGGAATGGAAAAGCCATCATCAGGCATTTGGAAAAGGAATAAGGCAACAAGGGGCAAGCACAAGGGAGTATTAAAATTTCAGCTCAAACTTCTGGATAATGTTGACAAAGATCCGCCACTTCTGAACAGAAATTCTGCTGCTGGGGGGAAAAAAAAAAAAAAAGATACATTTCAATATAAGCTAAAGAAGCAATGATGGGAGCTTCTTTTTCATATTGAATACCACTTGGATGCAATTAGGATAGTTCACACTTACATAGTAAAAGCAAGCACAGATCCATTTGCAAAAAATGAAAGACAAAAAATGAAAATTGCTGAGGGTAAGACAGAGTGCCTAGAAGCTGGGTGTCCAGACAGCATGACTCACAACACAAACTTTAGCTCTGACACATCTCAAGCCAGGAAATCACTCTAATTTGTGACATTGATTGCAATCAGTGAAGTGGCTACTGTACATAATAGCTGCTCTTCTGTGCAGTACGTTTTGTGCTGTACTTGGCTGATGCAAGCCAATTTATAGACTGCTAGGCGCTAATCCCCAAAAGAGAGACAGTCTTACTGCCTTTCTCCTCTGAAGCAAGCTTTTACTTTTCTTCCTTTGTTTCAACCCCATTTGTAAGACCTTTTTAAAGCGTGTACATGAGTTACAGGCAAGCAAACAAGGTACAATAGGGAAAGGTAATGCAGGGCAGGCATTAAAATCCAATTAAATTAAATCAGTGTATTTCACTGTTGATGGGCATTGGTTCTCTTTCCTCTCCTGTAAACAGGGTATTGGGGTGTCAGACTCTGAAGCATAACTCATAGGATTTGAGCTGCTTTTTCAGAGAAATAAGCAACCAGCTGATTTCACGGTGTCTGTGCCACTGCAGAGTTGTCAGGGGAACATTCATATTTCCAAGGGGAAGAGAGCCAGTTCCTTCCACAGATGTTCTGCACGTACCAGACCTATGAACTAAGCATCTCTGAGTATTGTTAAGTGGTTTTTTCCTCATCTTTCACTGAGCTCCTGTCTATTTGCTCTTGAGTACAAGGCACCAGCATCTCATCCAGCAGGAGCCTGATGAGCAGGATTATGCAGGTCAGGGAGCTCTGCAGTTTGAGGAGACCCGCAGATTCCTGGTGGAGAGCAGCGCTCTGTGCCCTTCGGAGCACCGCAATGACGAGAGCGGAACACCATCTTGTCAAGTGTCTTGTCCACAAGGAACTGTTGTGTCTACCAAAACACACCTGTTGGGAAATGGTGCAGATGGTGTTCGACAAATCACGGACTTTGAACCACAGAGAGGAGCTCAACTCTCAGCTCCCTTAGCACCAAATTCTTTTCCTGTCCTAGGCCATACAGTGAAAAATAAAAAATATTTGTGCTGGAAGCCAACCCTGCAGATCAAGGAAAAAAGTAGATTTGTTATCAGCAGACCCCTGACAACACATGGTCTAAGAAGGCTCAGTTGTGCTATCATCCATCTTAGCTTACCTGGGATAATCCCTCCTTACAGCATTTCATATGCCTATTGTGCTATATAAAGTAATGCTAAAATTAATCAAAGCAGTAAAGAAGACAATAGAGCCCTGTACACATGAATATTGTACTAGTTAAGAAAAAAAAATGGAGGGGGGGGAGGCCAAAGAGAAAAGGGAAAAGGGTAAATTTTCTCTAACTAGCCTATTTCTTTTACACTGAATTCAGGGAAATTAATTCCTCTACATACTGATAAAATATTTCTACAAACCCTATGAAAGCTGACAGCAGAAACTTTGGAAACATCTCCTACTTCTACAGATAAAACAAACCCCTAGGTTGGAATAAGAAGTCCAGAGGAGGGATATTTTAAGATCTGTGGACAAGAAAGTCTCAAAAGTTAGAACTATGGATGTGTGTATGAAAAGGGAATATTTAGATAGTGGGTTAGTTCAAAATTTGACAAAAAAGACCAAAGTATTGTGAGGTTAATGAGCAGTTTAGATGAAAGGAAATAAAGCAGAGAGCAATTGTACATAATGACAGAGAACCAAATCCTGCTTACTTTACTCGAGTTCAATATCAAGATGAAGGAAACTCTGTATGAACAAAACCAGAAGAATTTGATCTAAGATAGTAGTCCTACTCTCCTCCCACTGATGGAAGCAAGTTGACATCTGACACGAGTAATTCAAGTGAGTGATGTTACAAAGCACTTAAGAGAGAAAAAGAGTATATCTGTGTGCAAAATCATGGCCTGAAATTCAGTTTTACAAAAGGAAGCTAAATATTAATAGACAAGTAACAAGATATGACAATATAAAATACATATAAAAGGGTTGTTAAAAAGTAAAACCCCTACAGGCAATGCAGATTTCAAGTAGCTACCCAAACCATGAAGTGGAGAACATTAAGCAGAAGGGAAAATCAGGGAAAACAAACTGGGATAAAATACTGAAAGAGTAATACAACGCATACAAAACGTGAAAGAGGAAATTGGGAAGGGAGTAATGCATGGTTATATTTTGAAAAGCAGAGACATGCTTAGGGATGTACAGCGAAGGTGGAGGAGTAGCTAGACAACAGTAACCAAACAATTTATGTTTGTAAGTACAATGGTGGACATACATAGGTGGACATAAAGAGACTACAACTAGTCAGAATAAATCTTGGAGGGACATGGAAAACATGGGGGGAAGTGGATGGGATAGAGCAATAGAGTGGAAGGGTACAGGGGGAAACGGAGAATGCAAAATAATTAATACATGCCCAACTGCTCTGTGGCTCTTCCCACAATGAATGAACTTTTAGAGAAAACTAGGCTTATTAGCAAGCAAGCACAAAAATTAACTGTGAATAAAAGAAGATTAAAGAAGAATTATAGAATTAAGTTAAGTTTGCAAACAAGCCTCAAGGAAAAAATCAGAAGACAAGAATGAAAGTTAAATTGCACAAGAGGTTAAAACATACAATAAACGATTTTTAGAAATTGAAGAAGAAACCACTAAAGGTAATTGTAACATACTAGAAGCGTTTATCCAGTCCAGCTTCTCTTTGTCATTAACAGATGTTGAAATCAATGAGATCAATGGGTTCAGCTAAAGCATTTGCGTCATCCTTATTCTCTAATAATAGATGAAAGCTGTTTTAGGCTGTGGGTTGGATGACTGGTGTAATGCCTGAAAGCAACAGCACATGAAGAAATAAAATGTTTTCTTTACAATGTGTTTATTTTGTGTATTTGTCAGCACTTGAGAATTATCCACATCACTGGTTTGCTGAAAGTTTGCCCCCTTTCTTCATCTCTGCAAAACAAAAGTGTATGCCAATAAAAGCAGTAGCAAAGCTGGAAGTGAAACGGTAGCAGGAAAGGTATATAATACAGGAAAGAGTAAATAATTTATGTTAAGAAAAGTTAGGCATGCTGCAAACACAGGTAACCCTCAAAGCTGAGCTCTGCAGAAGAACCAAATGACATGGCGTGACTTCGTGTGTTGTAGGAATGTCATATCCCAGTAAGTCAACAGTCGCAACCCTGAAATATTAGCTCTCCTGAACAGTCAAAAGTAAGATAGTAAATACCACCAAAATGCCGCTAAATCAGAAAAGACTGAATTATCTCAGAAGGAACTACACTTGTACTCCATTTCTAATAGACTGTTTGTGCCTACTTATGTTAATTTTTATAAGATTTGCACACATCACTGAGACTTGTAAGAAAGAAGAAAGACCCCTATCTTGCTTGAAGGATTTTGAGTCTTCCTTCTCTCAGCCACCTAATAATGACTCATTTTTTTCTTAATGATGGCAGGAAATGTTCAGCTCTTGAGTTTTCAAGAATAAAAACCATCACAGCTTTTTGGTCCTGTGGCTGTTTACTCTAAAAACTATCAATGTAATAGGTTCTGAGTTTTGTTCATATATACGAATGGGACATAGTGGGATATTTCAAACAGTGATTTAGAAATGAAACCTTTATGTAGAAAGGTTGAGAGGTATAAAGCTTGAGAAAAGACAACATCCATAAAATTTTGACCAGATCTAGGGTGCAGAGGGGGAAAACTTATAAAGTCATAGCATACAGCTTAATAGAATTTAAAATAGTCTATAACCCACAACGCAGGGAATCAAATATAAAATGGAGGAAATAGATCCAGCACTAGGCAAGTAATAGAGAATAAGATCATATTTGGAATAATGGGCATCGTTCTGGTCACCTTATTGTAGAAGTGTTGAAACCTCATTGGTTGACATCTGATACGAGGTGGTTTTGGATGTCGTCCTGTTTCTTCCATTATCAATTTTGTGCTCGAGGGCAAATGCCAGCAGTGCTCATTTTAGTTTTTACCTCCTGCTGCAACTTCAACTGTCAGAGAGACAGCAGGAGTCAAAAATGAAAGGAGCCACCTTATAGAAATGCTGTGCCACTATGTCATTTTTAAACTGACAGCTTTTTACAGTCCAATTTCTCAGGGAAAGAAAAAAAGGACTTTCATTTTCACCTCCCACTGCTGCTTTGACAGAGAAAGACATTCACCTAGGTCTGAATGCTGGTGGGAGGCAAAAATGTAAAACTGTGGCAGAGTGTTTGTAAGTGGGCTTTGACTACCCCATAGAAGGATAAGCTGATTTGGGACAAGTTGAACTCTAACCTTTGCTTACCAGGTGGCAAAAGAGAAAAATGTGTCCACCTGCCCTTAATGCAATAGACGGAGACTATCCTGAAGGATATACGTGAATATAGAAGAGCCAGATACACCTAAGGATTTCAGTTCATCTGAAAACATAAAAATGACTGTTTTAATAGTCTTTGGCCTTCAAGAAATTGGCAATTGAGAAGATTCTTTTATGAGAACAACCACTGAGGAAGGTAGAAATGACTAAAAGGAGGAATTTAGGAAAAAGATATCATGCTCCTTATATTAGTAGTATATAGTAAGGAAAATCCCCCCCAATCAAAGGACTCAGAAAAAGAAGCTAAGAAAAAACTGAATGCTGAAGAACCACACATAGTAATGTTTCTACAGTTATTAACATAATAGGTACAAAAGCAAAATATTTATGATGGTGAAAACAAAGTAGTAAGAAACAATGATATTAAAGTACATCTATGAGAGATCCCTCTAACATCTTAATCTATCTAGCTTCCATGACATGTATAGGATTTAGAAAACTCAGAATCTAATAGAATAATATAATGTAGTAATACAATATAAAAGTGGAAATAGCCCCTACTTGCTGCTTGATTCAGTTTTTCATTTTCAAAGTATCTGTTACATACTCTTCTGAGCTCAGAGTTAAAATTAATTGCAAGTGATGATGTTGTTCAAGCTAAAGAAATTAATCTCCTGTCATTTAAAACTGTCTATTGTTAATCTTGTATTCCTTGTTTTGGGTCTCTGCTTCTGACAATGTCCATGACCATGTCAGGCTTAGATGGATGCACTTGACTAGAACATGCAAAACATTTGGCTCTCAAGGACAAGAACGCTGAATATCTCCAAATGCATTGTTTAGTGAGACTGTCTAGAATAGCAACAAAGCTGTGATATCTGGAAAACGTGCACACTTTCCAAGAAAAATAGCATATACATATATGGGGTATACACTTACATATACATATATTAATATATAAATATATATATGTATTTAAAAACATAAAATAGTGTGCATTGAACACACAAGCTGTACCTGGGGTTTTCTAATGCAAGTTTGGAAAGCTAAGCCTTGTAATGGAAACACATCATCGATTGTGATGATATCTCAAGTTATAATTAATGCCATGGGCCCGGCTCCAACTGTTTTTTCAAGTATATGGGATAGCAAAACAGCGTTCTGAATTCTGTATCTTTTATACATTTTATTTTCTATTTTTTCATTTAGAATGATTTTTAAATCTGATTTCATTCATCTAAGCTGACTGACAAAATCTTTTTTCATTATATATTTCTTACCTTCTGATAATTTTACATGAAGAAAGTTGTTTTCAAGTCCCCACCACTGTTTTCCAAGATACTCCCTGGCTGCTACCAAGAAACCACAGTCCTCTTTTCCCTATCTGTTTCATTTTCACACAACACATCCTGATCCACAAACCTCCTTTAAAACAAGTGGGCTTGCACACACGGATACTCTCCTGTACGGTTGATTCTCTAGTGAAAGGTATTGAAACAATTCTCAGTAAAATTGCCTTGAGTGTTTCTAGGCCTTATTGCTATAAAAGAAAGCTTGAACACATGAATTGGGCAAAAAGTGATACAAATTATGTCTGCATAAGTGCCCTTGTAATATGAAACATTATCAGTTGTACTTATGAAGGGTCTGTTGACGGAAACATCAAGATAATAAGTGATACACAAAAAGAATGGGAAAAGTAGGACAACGTTAAATACATAAGCAGTATTGTAATGGCTGAACTGGAGCTTCTGAACTGATTGCATAATCACTTCCCAATTCAATAATTATTTTTTATTATTATTTATTCTGAGTTGCAATGTAAGTTTCAAGCTTTCTATCAGAGCAGTTTACAGCAATTTTAGAGCAGAATTTGAATCCAGCTTCACTGGATGAAACCAGTGAGAGGTAAACCAAGGAGCACAGAGAATTTATATGCCATCATATTTGAAATAGCCATACGGCCTGCTGAGAACATCATTTTATGTAGGTGGAGCTTATTTTGTAGTTGTGACTAAAGAGGGTATAATTGTCTCCTTTTCCCCCTTTCCTGGCTAGCCAACGCTCCAGAGAAACAGAGAGCAGGTAGCTGGAGAGGAGGCAGAGGTAGCATGGGAACAGGCTTTGAGGAAATGGGGAACAAAGAAGTACTCAGGATAAACGGAGCAATTGTCTCAGAGATGTGAATCTTGGAAACAGAGTAAAAGCCCAGGTGTGTTCAGAGGTAATTGCATGGAATAATAAAGAGCAGTTTCTCCTAAGTAATCACCTTACGGAAGAGAACGTTTTTACCATTGATAGCAAAAGCAAGGCAGGCTGCAGAAAAATTACATAAAGAAGGGGGTTGGGTTTGGGTTTTTCTTTTCCTCTCATGCTGAATCCAAAGTTTTCTCAGTTTCTATCTGAATTCAGGATAGCTCACTATGCCTCACTGTCTTCCCCACTTACAGTACAATTGGGTTGTTTTTCCACTGCCTTTCAGTGGTACATTTGTTCCCGAGTCAGTTTTGAACATCAGCTTCAGAAAGGGGCATATCTGTGAAAGTATCTGCGTACCTAATGATTTGGAGGAGGGCCCAGCGGAACTTCACCTGTTTCCCAAGAAAATCCCATCAAGCACTAAAAGAATCAGGTGATTCTGAAAAATTTCTGCTACATGCCCCTTTCGGTTTAGAGCTTTAAAACCTCTGGTTCTTAACCAGGCTGATAAAGCCAGAGGCCAAGTCAAACGGAGTATATGGTGGCTGTATACTGAGAGTTAGGGGAGGTGGGGGGAGGGGGAAGGGGAAGAAAGGGGGGGAAAAAAAAAACACAGAAGAAAAAACCTGAAACAATATTGGGTTTGACTTTGCATAGATACCTCCTGAAAGAATTTTAATGCAACATATATGAAGTCCAAATTCCTCTCTTATTTGCACTGATAGCTAGAGGAAATGTTTTGACTGACAGGAAGTCAGTTCATGTTCTGATATACAGCTTTTCATTATTACAGTGCTATATAGGTTCAGCACGAATCCCCAAGAGCAAATCCCTAGTATACCCTAGCACATTGTTCTTTTCACTCCGGATGGCTGAAATCCTAATGGAAATCTTATGTTTATTTATTTATTTTCTAAATCTTTCTTTCTCTCACTCAAACCTCAAGTGATTTCATTATGATTTCTATCTTTTAATGACTACTTGGCCCGCTCTGGGTCTCACCTTGTCCACACTAATGCAAATACTCTGATGAGTTTTATGGGGCCAACTATACAAGCAGAAAAGACTTACTACGGTGTGTTTGCAGGATTGGACTTTTGGTTGGTAAATTATTCAGGTTCAAACATTAAAGGTACTGGTTTTTAACTGGCAGATTGGTTGAATTATGTAACTGCAAGGAGCTACATTTATTTCTAGTATTAATCCCATGATGAAATGGCTGAGCAATGAAAGTCACCAGGATATGGCTGGGATATTGTTAGAGGTGAATCAACAGCTACAGAGTTCACTTGAGGAAGGACTTGCAGTGAGCCAGCAAGAGAAAAGTTTGGTTGTACAGCAAGAAAGCAGATGCCAGGGTGTCCAGCAAAGCATAATAATGAGAGCTTTTTCTATCAACCCCCTCCCCCAAAAAAACCCAAACAAACCAACAATAACAACAAAAACCAACAAAACAGTAATTACACTCCCTATTTTTACCAAATGGGGAAATCAGCTTTTTCCAGCCAATCCACCAAGGCATCCCTGGAGTGCTAACCATTTAGAAATGTGTTAGGAAGAACCACACCTGAATAGAAACCTGCATTGTCATTTCTACAAGTGGAAGAAAGCTCCAGATGTAAACGATCCCCTCTGCATCACTGGAGAGAGAATGTTTGGGAATTTTTGCTATGGGTTATGGAGTCGCACAGAAAATCCTCTGTCTCCTCAAGGCAAAATAGAAGAGGGTCTGAACCCAAGTTGAACCTCATGATTGATTGTTAAGCAAAAAGAAAAAAAGTCCTTTAATTATATCATTATACTTCTGACTTACCCAGAAGGAGTTACAAAATAATAATTAAAAAAAAGCAGTATTTTAAAGGTTTGTGTTGTGGGTTTTTTTGTGATGGAGAAAGAAAATAAGAGCTCATGAGAAAGCCTCTTCTCATACTGCAGTCTTCTATAACCAAGGAGTTCAAAGGTTTGGATAAAGACTGACATTTTTACTCTTTCATAATCAGAAATTTAAAAAAAGCTATCTTATTTTCATTTCATGACTACCCTGCTGCTATTATAATTAATACATATTATTATACTGATATTCTAAGGCACAGACCTACTAGTTGTTAAGCAAATCTAAGTATCTCACAGAAACAGATTATACTGTTGTATGAGTTATTGAGTTATTGGGATCTGTTTGAAACGGCAGTACCGGAGAATGTTGAAACAGTAATAATGAAGGCCTTAAATTAACACAGAACCTTTTTATTCCAGACGATCACAGCTACAAGTTTCTTCGGTCATATGTACACATGCATATAAACAGATACAGACACACATATAAATGTATTTGGATACAGAAGCTTTTAAACAGAGCACAAAATTCTTAACACAGGAAGAAACAACCGCATCACTATTGTGAGGATGAGGAACTGCATCAGAGTTAAATCATAATATTTTTAATTTTTCAAAGTAAGAAAAAAAACTTCTTTAAATGTATGTCTCGATTCACCAACCTCTGTTTTGAAAATCTTGCCCACGAGACAGAGAAGGGAGCCCAGACACAGAGTAGTTAATTTCACTTCTCTGGTAATACAATTAATTTCTGATTCTGCCAGGATAACACACAATGAAGCAGTAAAACTGGGCAGCAATCCTGTAGCATTTAAAGGAAAATTTCTACTACAGTTTACAGAAAAATCGCACTATTGTCACATTGATGAGGAGCTTGTTCATCTTTTTACGAAAGCCTAGAATGTCCCAAAAATGCTGAATGTCTTCTAAAACAATGTTGATCTTAGAATAGGTATCTTTATTACATTGGAAAAACCTTGGGAGCATCTATCTGTATTTAAAAGAATTTTAATTACACAGAGCATTTATATAGTCTGATTTGAGCAATTCACTTGCTATTAATTAGTATTTTAAAACCTCAATAATAGCGTGAAATGTAATATTTTTTGTACCAAACAGAGTATTTAACTTGTGCACTTACTTTCAGTCAGATCTGTAAAGATAAGATACAAAGTAAATTGAGGCAAAGTTCAGTTGCTATCTCTCACTGCCTAAAAACCACTGAAAAAGAAAGGTAACATTGTCAGTGTTTTCTGACTTTAACTCAGTTGGGAGGCATCAGTGGTAAGTTTCAACTGCTGAGATGCATTTGATGAAAATCTTAAAAGCAATTGAGTAGTCTAAACTGTTGACTTTTATGAATTTGTATTGCGAATTACTCTTTGAAGGCTCTTTACCTGGGAGGCTTTGAACTGCCATTGTTGTGCCAAGCTTCCTGTATTTGGAGATAACAAAAATTAACTTTTCAAAGATTCAGTGGTCTGGAAACTAGGAAGTTTTTTAAAAGGTTTAGTTCCAAGAGTACAGCAACACCCCGAACCCTTAATTATTGGAGACAATCTTTAATGCTTATCATCCAAATAAGAACAGGTCTGTTCATTATTGTTTCAAACAGATAATCTGAGCTCTTTCATTCGTGGATTAGTTGGACGTTTATTTTCACAGAATTTTATGGATGATTTGATGTTGCCTTTGAAAGGTGGTGGGGCACTGCTGTATTTACTTCATTTTCTTTTTATCCCTGTAGATTTTTTCACACAGTCATTAGGAGCACAAAAGTAGCTCCACGGTGAGTTTATCCCTTTCACTTTGTAAGGCATTCCTTAATGGTAAGATATATTTTTTTTTTTTTTATTTCTAAACATAAAGGGCCTGATCCTGCATGGTAGTGAGTGCTTTTAGCTCCCTTCGAAGCTAACAGGCACCAAGTTTGTTCAGCGTACCACAGAAGATACCCAGCAGGATGCAAATCTGGGCTCAGAGTGATTTAAAGACAGTATGTGTTTTGAGTCCCATTCAAACCATACTTCTGCACAAGAAATTTATTTTGACATGACTGAAAGACAAATCAGGCATTCACCTTCTTTCCTGTGGCATATGAAACCATAGATTTAATAAACTCAGAAGACACCTTGTTTACTGCAGCAAGATGGTCACTGCAGTGCTAGCCCATTCAATCTACCTTGTAAGGAACCATGTTAATTACAGCAAGGAGATGTGGGGGATAAACCTTACTACTACCACAAGCTTGCCTGAACTTGAAGAAACACAATTGTTTCTAACATCTGAAATACAGACGTTTGAGATTTCTCCTTTGTTTCAGCATCCAGTACTAAGTTTGGAAAGAATATGTAACTTTTCTGGATATTTGTTGTTATGATTAGGGCTTTTCATACAGTATTTCATAGGAATCTTTAATTGTCAGTTTTGCATAATAGAGGGCACATAGATTGCAAACAGCTATCTACAAACTCAGACAGCTAGCAGAGAAGCCAAAGTATATAATTCAAATCCAGGATGCAACTTTTTGCCATGAAACATCAATATGATACAAAGATAGGGTTGTCTCAGGGGAAAAAAAAAAAAAAAATTTGCAAGATACTTGTTTTAAAAAGACAAACTACCAAAAATGGACTCTAACTTCTCTGAGAAAAACTGACAGTTTGAAGCTGCACAAAGGATTCTAGGAACAAAAAAAGATTACTGAGAATTATTTTCTTTACAGACACTCTGAAGTCCACAAACGTGAAGGAAATATTTTGGTTAGTTGAAGCCCACCTGCATTACTGAGGAGCCTTAATACTCTCAGCAGCTATAATACAAATCTGTTCTCAGGTCACTAACAGAGTCAGCAGAGCAGAGCTGAAAATTGCTAAGTCAAACATCAGGAGAACAGCTCCAGTTAACATCCAATTTGAGTAGGACAACATTTGTAATCTCTAATACTTTTCTAACTCACCTAATCTACAGAGGCAATGCGGTATAACATGCACCAAGAAAGACAGGAGTCCGCAAAGCAGAGGGAAATGAGTGGAAATTCTTTCCTTTCTAATTGACAGAACCTAATGCCAGATGGCCTTGCCCTTTAAACAACTCTTCAAACACACATGCATAGTCTGGGAGGTGAGGAACAGACAGAATGTAGCATTACTACTGATTTCCAGAGTTGTTGATGAGAGGAAATAAGATCATCCGAGTTTCCCCTTCCTTTCCCCATCCCCTATCTCCCCCTCAGCCTATAAACCTACTGCCTCATACTTTGCCTCCCAGAAGGGATACGTGCTTGGACTGGCTGACAAAAAAACATAGGAAATGCAGCCCAATACATGGCTATTCTAACTACTGTATCACATTGTAATTATGTCTTCACCGAAAGCAAAAGAAGTATGAAAGATGTTTAGCACACAAAGACTTAGGAATGTAGCTAGGTTTTATCATATCTTTAAAATAAAAATTAAAAATCCAGGTCATGATTCTGACAAGCTGGCTCAGCACCATGATCACTGGATGTCCGCGCACCTTAACTCCTGGACTCCCAGAGTCTCCCTGACCAGGGGTATTTCTGTATTCACCATAGCATTACACTAAGCAAAGCAGACTAGCAGGCGAAAAAGCTGGAACGGACTAAACTAGAGACAGTCTAAAACCCATTCAAAATCCACACACCAACCAGACAGAAATATATTCAGGCAATGCCACAAGAGTAAAAGAAATAAGAACAGGTTTTTTCTTCTCCTCCACACAGCTGCAAAATACTGACTGGCAGGGATCAACATCTATTCACTGGATAAAACGTTGGATTCACCAAACCCAGGAAGATGAAAATGACAACGATAAGAGTGAAAATATGCTTCAGAAAACTACTGGAGCACTATTGTTCTTTTCCGTTGAAGACAATTGCCCTTTGTTCATCAAATGTCAATCTAACTCGCTACAGCTTTCATAATAAGGACTCATGAGTAGGTGTAAATGAAAGAAGACTCTGTTATTTAAATTGAAATCCTCTTGCAGTTCCTTGGTATGTAAATTACAGATTAAGTTATACACTGATAGAGATGGTATAAATAGATCTGGCAGAATCTAAGGGGACCTTTTGAATTGTTCTAAGTAACATGCACCACGTCTGAATTTGGCCTTGAATACAGACACAGAGGCAAACACAGAAAGGAAAATTCAACTGCTGGAGAAACTTTGAATGTGTCTATAGGCAGTGCAGAAACGAACAGGCCCAGCAAGGAAGATGATACATCCTCCCTTATATTCAGGGTCAAACAAGAATATCAGTAAAGAAAGACATTACACTTTATCTGGAAAGGAAACTTTCACCAAACTGCTTAAGATCCAACAGGACTGTTAGCAGTAAAATGTCTCCTAATGACAGCAAGACCTAACACCTTGTGAAATCCAGCCCTGCTTAGTACCACTGGAGATGTAAAGCACAAGAATCCATGAAGGTGACATGCCACAGGAAACCTTTAAATCTGTAATGTTGATAAGGATTTTTTTATCAAAAAAACTTCCACAGAAGTATAAGCTTGTTAGTCTTTGGGGACATAACGTATGGCCTAGCCTTTTAAGACATCCTTGTTTCTTAACTGACAAACCAAGCGCTTTAGACTTGGAAGCTGCAAAATTCAGTAGGTCTGCTAATAACAGTATATTGAACTTGTGAGAAAGTTTAATACTCTGGCCTTTCTTCACCTACTGTAGATGATATACGCTATGCTGGAGGATAACATTATTTATATCATCACAATCATCAAAACTGCAACTGACAAAACGAAACTAGAGGGTGGGCTAAATAAAAAGGGTATGTATCATCCTGGCTTTGAAAGGAATATTACATATGCATGTCATAGCATACCTATATTGAAAGTTAAATGCTAGAAAAGAACAGAAAAGTAATATACAGTATCCTGGTTGTGAGCAAGGATGACAGAATGATAAAGCACTTAGGGACCAATCCATAAGGTTATTTAGGTGTCAAGCTGCCTATATTCATTCATTTCAATGGAAAGTAAGACACTAAATAGGATTCAAGTAACTAGAAGCCAGTGTGCATACAGGACTTTTTTTCTTTTTTTTCTTTTTCTTTTGATCATGCCTTTTTTAATGGATCCTAAATGTGCAGATGATGTTTTCCACTAATCATGCTTAGCGGTAGAAACATTATGTTTCAAAATACAGGCTCAGTACTAAAGACGCAAATATATACATAGCATGAGCAGCATATAATGGTCAAAAGAAGGAAGGGTAGGGACAGAAAAAAGACGGAACTATATCAGCCAATAAACCTGTGTAATAATCTTCAAAGCAAAACTATTTTGATAAGCTGTTTTAGATAAAAAGGTCTTGTTTGCACAGCAAATTCTGTAGGCACTCGTGTGAAGTACACAATCAATACCAACAAATTGGTTTGTATCCTATTCCAAAATACAGAAGGAAGAAAGAGCACAACTGCATAACTAAAGATGTCTTTCCTATCCTATCTGTGATATACAAAAAGTGTAAGGTAAGGTAGGTGTATCCTTTCGACAGAGAGCAACATCTGTATTAGAAACACTTCTGTTATCTTGTTAATTTCTTTGTATAAAAATCTTCTCATGACACTCAAAAAATCAGAAATGCCAATGGTATTGCTGGCATTTGAGAAGCCCTCTTGTAAAGTACAGGGATGCTGCAACTCTGAAACAGTTAAGAAAAAGGGAAGCCTTAGAATGTTCTATTAAATATATCCTGACACAAACAGAGATGCTGGTGACAGAAAGAAAAGTTAAGCAACCCACCACAGTCTTGACCTCAAGTCAATGACAAGACTGACACTCCAAATCTGTTCTGGCAAAGTGCATTCCATAGCTGCATGAAAAAGCTATGGGACACAGTGATTTATAATTCTCGCTCTGAACAAATGAAAGCCCAACATTTTACACTTGAGTAAAATCGGGCCTGGACAATAGGGAACCAAAAACTCATTTGGATACATGTGGTGTTTTAAAACACATCACCAGGATCTTCAAATCGATCCAGTACCTAATGGCAGGCAGCACTGAGATCTCAGCACAGAGACATATGATGACCGGCTATTGTGCATGTTTAAAATCTCAGTGGTTGCATTATTGTACAAGTTCTTGTTTTGTGAAAGGAGGGCTGAGCAAGACCTGCAAGCAGGGAATTACAGTAATCCAGACAAGATGTCACAGAAGCATGAATTAACGTTTCAGTATCTCTATGTGACAACGGTCTCAAAGTTGTTATATTTCTAGGTTGATAATAGGAGTTTTGTTCCCCCTGAATGCACATGATCCCCAAAGAAAAGCCCTCAATTAAAGTTTACCTCTACATTTTGTACAGATGAAGACCAAGCAGTATTTATGTGCGGTACAGTGAAGGAACAAATCTTCAGACACAGTGTTAACAGCATTATTAAGCACAGTGGTCTCATCTTTTTCATGTTTAAAGCAATTTCGGGGCAGTCAGAACTACACTTCATAAGAAATGGGGATCAGATGCTCCTATTGAGTCTGTAGCAAAACAATGTAAGTCTTCTTTCCAATAGCTGTGCAAGCTTTTTACTTCTACTCTTCTCATCTTCCCCTGGATCTTATTATCCCCTTTTGTCTACGATGCTTAATCAGAGACACAGCAGTTTAAACGGCTATATGGCCTGAAAGATGACTTCTTTATCACCTCTGCACCTTTATAACATAAGTAAGTGACAGATAAATTGTATAAGAAAGCCTAGACTGTGACCTGAGCTAATAATTTTTGTGGGCTAAGTCCTGGCATTGTAAGTCTTGCACAGTGATTGTTCAGGCAAAACCCACACAGGAGTGAGTAAGAGCTTTACCAGAGTCAAGCCCAAATAAAAGCAGAGTAGGGACCTCAAGATTTGGCCTTTTTTGACTTTCTACTTAGAATTTCTTGCAAGCATATTGGACCACGTTTTCAAAAGCATTCAGAAGAGTGAAAGTCCTCTCTATGTTATTTTATAAAACACTACAGTTCTGTACCTACATTATTGGGGTATTTTCCAACAATTTTCTGAATAAATCCAATATGCTACATAATAGCACTTCAAGTTTGCCAATAAAATAATCAAAAACTTCAGCTTCACATATTACTTTGGTTAGAAGAGACAGGGTTAATACCGAAATACTTCTAATACATCTTGTCATTTTATAAGGGCTATGCTTTGAAAATAAGCTTGGTGGTGCTTACAGTATCAAAAACCCCCATATATTCAGAACTACAGTCACCAGTCAACAGGCTTCGCTGACAAAGCTAAAAACGAGCACACACTTTTTATTTCTCTTCATCAGAATATCCCAGGAAAAAGGGCTGAGTGTGCTCTCTCCCAGGAGAGCCTCAGCCCCAGTGTCCAGGTGTGAAACCCATCAAAGCGAGTCATTGGGAGCAGCTCTCTGGATCACCTTTCAGTCTAAGGGGGGTCACTGTGTAGAGGTGTGGGACACACTATGGGATGCAGAGAACACTTTGGAAAGCAGCTTTGCAGGAAAAGACTTGGTTCCAGAGGGCAGCAAGCTGAACATGAGCCAGCAATGTGCCCTTGCAGCAAAGGTGGCTAACAGTACATGCTGGGCTCCAGCATTAGGAGGAGTGCTGCCAGCAGGCCAAGGGAGGTGATCCTTCCCCTCTACTCAGCACTGGGGAGGCCACACCTGGAGTACTGTGTCCAGTTCCGGGCTCCCCTGTATGAGAGACATGGACATACTGGAGAGAGTCCAGCAAAGGGCCACAAAGATGATGAAGGGACTTGAGCATCTCTCCTATGAGGAAAGGCTGAGAGAGCTGGGACCGTTCAGCCTGGAGCAGAAAAGGCTCAGCGGGTATCTCATCAATGTATATAAATACCTGAAGGGAGGGTGTAAAGAAGACAGAGCCAGGCCCTTTTCAGTGGTGCTCAGTGACAGGACAAGAGGCAATGGGCACAAACTGAAACACACGAGGTTCCCTCTGAACAGCAGGAAACACTTTTTCACTCTGAGGGTGATCAAGCACTGGCACAGGTTGTGCACAGAGAGGCTGTGGTGTCTCCATCCCTGGAGATATTAAAAAGCCGTCTGGACATGGTCCTGTGCCACCAGCTCTAGATGGCCCTGCTTGAGCAAGGGGGTTGGACCAGACGACCTCCAGAGTTCCCTCCCAACCTCAACCATTCTGTGATTCTGTGAACTGGAGCGGGGCTGCAGCCTTGGGAGTTTCTATGCCCAGGTCCTCACAACTGGAGAGACTGGGATCTAGGAGCAGCTACTGGGCAGACTGAGCATCTGAGCCTCGCTACTGGAGGTATCCATATATATATATATATTTTCCCACTAACGGACCTCTACTGTGCTCAGCCAGAGAGGGAAGCAGGACGAAGCCGTTGGTGCTGTGTTCACGTGAGTGCTCTGTGTGTCTGTCTGTTGTCTGAGTGGCCAGCTGTGTATATACGCAGGTATGTGGTGTATCCAGGTGCTCTGTGTGCTTGTGCATACTGGGAAGACATTTTCAGACTCACTACTTGTTGGACCTGGGGGCACTGCAGTAGCCTCACCTCCCTCGGGTTGTCAGATCCAGCATGCTATGTTTTCCTCTAACAGAACCAGTTAAGATAAATACAGAACTGTTAATTTTGTAGCTTCCCTTTTCCTTCTGTATCTGTGACTCAAGTCAGCTTTTTTTTCCATGCTACTTCATCTCTTCTGCACAGTCATAAAGCTGGCAAAATGTAACAACAGCTCTGCTCACCTCAATAAACATGGATCCAAATGTGTCAAAAACAAGCAGTAGTTATTGTTTGTTATTAGCAGTTACACACTTCATCAAGAACTTCTGTTATCAGTGTTCAAAAGCCCCGAGAATCCTGGCAGTAGCCTCTGACCAGTTTCATTCCGCAGTATGCATAATGTAAATACCATTGCTGCTATATTCCAGGAGTGCTAGTCATTCTTAGGGGCATATGTTATTTTCGTACCGATTGTACAGGGCGCTAATTCTATCATTACCAGAAAGAAGCTGTTTTCTTATCAGCAACTTGGAAAGTCAGCTTCATTGAAATCAACATTGCACAGGGTAATTTTGCCTGCTAGTATTTTTGAATGCTTTTGCTCTGCTTAAAAGCTCTTTTCTCTGTCTCCCGAATGTCCAGGATTCAGCAATCACTCCCAACCCAAAACAGAAGGCTTTTCTTAAACATCATACTAATTTTTAAATAAATTTATCTTTCTCTTTTACCTACTGTCTTGTTGTGGTTTAACCTCAGCCGGCAACTAAGCACCACACAGCCGCTCGCTCATTCCCCCCGCAGCAGGATGGGGGAGAGAATCGGAAGGGTAAAAGTGAGAAAACTCGTGGGTTGAGATAAAGACAGTTTAATAGGTAAAGCAAAAGCCGCGCATGCAAGCAAAGCAAAACAAGGAATTCATTCACTCCTTCCCATGGGCAGGCAGGTGTTCAGCCATCTCCAGGAAAGCAGGGCTCCATCACGCGTAACGGTTACTTGGGAAGACAAACACCATCAGTCCAAACGTCCCCCCCCTTCCTTCTTCTTCCCCCAGCTTTATATACTGAGCATGACGTCCCATGGTATGGAATGTCCCTTTGGCCAGTTGGGGTCAGCTGTCCTGGCTGTGCCCCCTCCTAGCCCCCCGTGCACCTGCAGCCCTCCCAGTCGGGAGAGCATGGGAAGCTGAAAAGTCCTTGACTAGTGTAAGCACTACCTAGCAACAACTAAAACATTGGTGTGTTATCAACATTATTCTCATCCTAAATCCAACACACAACACTGTACCAGCTACTAAGAAGGAAATTAACTCTATCCCTGCCGAAACCAGGACATGTCTTTAAAAGCCTTTTGGTATATTCAAGTCATATTTTCAAACTTCCCTCTCCTATTAGGAAGATAAAAATTTATATTTTTGTTTAGCTGAAAGCTGAGATTCTTTCTTCATGACATGATTCACAAAGTGAGCTTTTAAGAGAAACAACAAATATTGCAAGGCTCACAATGCAATAATGATGGACGGTGTCATGGCGTAGGCGTTAAATTAAGTAAATATGTATACATATTGTTGCAGAACCAAGGCCACAGTCACTGCAGTTTGGTGTCTCCGCTTCATCCACGTACAGAAGGAATGCAAAGGAAGCTGAAAACAGACAGTACACTTATTAGCAGGTGCATTAACCTTCTAATTGAAAACAAGGGACTACAGGGGCAAAAGAAAAGTCAAATTAGGAGCAGATTTGAGAAATATATGTTCTTTCTGTAAAAAAGGTTTTGCATTTGTGTTCCTCCCGTAACAAAAGTTTTGCACTTCTGTTACCCAATATAAAGCTAATAAAACCCTACTCTCCAAATATCCAGTTAAAAACTTTGTAAATTCAATCTAGAAAAGACTAATCCATGTATGTATGTAAAAGCTATGGGAAGAAATGCCTTGCTGAAAAAAAAGTAACTTGGATAAAGCCATATTGGGAAATCCTTTCCTGTTCTTCAGTGCCATGTACCAATATTTATATCCAGGTCAATTGCTCAGAGATAAAGGGTTAATAATCAGTTCCTGTGTGATTAAATTACTTCTCACTACTCATTTTGTGATATAAGTAGGGATGACTTCAGAACAAATACATTTTAAGGATTCAGACTTAACTCAGGTAAATAATCCAGGTTTCTACTTGGCTTTCCAAAGGAAGTTACTGGTTATGTGACTGAATTTTTACATGAAAGTGAGCAAAAATGCTACAAGCAACAGTTCCATGATATCCTGGGTTTGTTTTCGGCCATCTGTATGAGTTATTTTGCTGGGTGATACATAGAAACTATTAGCTAATCTACATAGATGCTAAAATCAGAAAAATTTCACTCTATATAACATTCTGGATGGAAATGCTGTTGTAGTAACTGCCATGCTGTAAGCTGGCATTTTGTAACAACAGGTTCTTCCTTGTGTCACTGGTCTTGAATGAAGCTGGAGAAGACAGCGTGGGATATGAACAAGACCTCGTAAGTCAAAAACATATTTCACAGATGTTGCAAGTAGTGGCAGCTTTAAAGCTTGTTGGCTGGTGGGAATCTCAACAGAAAAACTTCTAGTAGGCTTGTGTGCAACTGCATGTGTATCTGTGTTTGCATGCATATAACTCAACCGAGACCTCACTCAGGGCTACTGGGCAGGCTCAGGAGTGTCCTATAACTGTGCATTCACACTTTATATGTATAGCTAAAGATGGAAATTTATCACATATTTTAACAAGCTGTTACATGTTAGGAACTTCACTGGTCATCTGCATACTTGCAGAGCCTGTGGCAACTCAGACAACACCAAAAGGCTGTTCAGGGTTGTAACAAAAAGAGTTGTAGAAGTTTTGCAGAGTTTTTACAGGTGACTGGCCACTTTTTTCTGTTTTCCTGTACTTAATAGGTAAATATTCTTGTTTTATTAGTTTTACCCTGATAATAAACAACCTATATTGTTCTTAAATTTCTGTTCCATTATGTTGCCACTGCACATCCCTATAAAAACAGAAAGGCAAAGAAAGGTTTTAGCAGGGTTTATAATGTTCTGGTGGGGTTGGACCCCACTATCCCCAAGGTGAGAGCCACCTCTGGTTGCAAAAGACTTCTGAAGTTTTGGGGATTTGTTTACTTTTAATATGGACAGCAAAAAGAAACGTAAAATATAGTACAAATTCTCCTGAATTGCAGTATACGTTTTAATAATAGCTCATAGCCCATAGCTACTTTTACTCCCCTAACAAAGCAAATCATGAGCATCAGAAACTCAGAGATATATAACAGGCCCAGTCCAAAATAATTAAATGTCCCAAATAATTATTGTCCACTTGACAATTACAGCAGGGCTACAATCTATCAAAGGAGTGGAGGGATAATTGAGACAATTTGACAGAAAGTGCTCAGAACAAAATAGTGCTGGGTCAGACAGACTAAGCCATCAGTGTTATAAAGCACCATGGCAGCAAAAACTTCTAAATATAAACATTGCCCATTGCCCTAGAGTAAAAAGTACGGACAGCTTAAAAGAAAACAGATTAAGCAGTCAAATCACATAATGAAATTTGAGAAAGCATAAGGCTGCCTACAGAGAACTGGGCAGACGGTTAGCCTCGCATGAGGTCATTCTGAAAGACAGCAAGGATTGAATCTGCCTGATAGAAACTATTTCATTAATTCACAGGGCAAATGAGAAAAAGAACATCTTGGCTCTATATAATATAGTATCTGTATTTTAACACCTCACATTTTATGTCTACAAAAGGAAGATTTAATATTGAAGTGATCAAATCATACAGGCAGCCTATCCATTGCATGCACAGTGAATCTTAAAAGGGGAATTGCAACTGATCCTGCTGGTGGTCTCCATCTCTGCAGTGTCTTCTTCTGGCCCTGCAGTGCAGACCTCGTTCTGCCACAGGTCTCCAGGAGAGAGCTGCCAGCTCTCACTGGGCTGGTGCTCCTACCACCTCTAGCCCACATCTCTGAGACTCCTCTGGGCACTTTCTAAAGTATCAGTGCTGTGAGAAAAGAGAGAAAACCCAAGGAACTCGTAGATGAAGCTATCCATATTTTTCTTCTGTTCTGAACCAGTCTTCATATCAGTGCTTAGAGCTCTGATACAACCAGATCAGATATACTTCAGAAACTCATTCTAATAAAGTATTTCTAATTCCTGGCTGTAACCGGGCTTTTCTCACAGACCGAAATTAACTCTTCCTACCGAGGTGACTGAGCTGCATGCGCTCCTTTTGGCACCACGCTCCATTCCTGACACTTCAGGCATAAGTACTAGAGGTGATGGGGTCTGCTGGTTCTCCTGAGCTACCTCTAAATACCTCACGTGACTCTTGTGGGCTTTGCAATTTACCACAACCTCATGTATTTTCTACTTAAGGTGTAGACAGAGTATGACTTCTTAAGAGCATAAAATAAAAAAGTAGGACTATGAATTAATCAGCATTTCTTTATTGCAGTCCAGCGTAAAACATTTATCTAGTGCGGTTATTTCTGATCAGTACAGCTCTACTGTAAATTTGCTACAAACTACATACTACATTGCCACCTAGTGAATAAATTTGGAAATTCAACTAAAATAAAATGGAGTGTACAGCAGTATTTTTATGATACAGGTATCCTGAAAATTCACATCTCTGGCTCTGTTGTGACAGTCATGTGGTGTGCAAGCAGGTGTTCACTGACCATCTTAATCCTTGTGCTCGTGTGCGTGTTTGTGCATATGTACATTGCCCTGCCTAATCACAATGCACATATGCATAATTATGAGTCTATTTGCAATCTATCCACTTTGATGGACGTAAGTTTTACCCTGTAAAATATATATGCTGCCACTAATGTCAAGGAAGAACAGAAACCTTATGTGGTGCTGTCTGTCATGCTTGTCATCAAACCACCTATGCCTAGGTGACATTAACTCTGATTTGTTCAGAGTGTTGAGGCAGTCCAAATTCTGCTTAGATAAAAATGTAGCACTCATCAGATTGTGCTGGTTTACTTGGACTTTGCTACCAACAAGCTGGCCTACCAGAAGATTTGCCATGGTTTCTAAGACAGAGTGTGGGGATAAAAGATCTGTGGTGGAGCTCCTGGACTGACAAATTGCAAGTGATATCTTGACAACCACCATATGAGCTTTTATGTCACGCTCAAGGCAGTTTAAGGACTGACATGGGACATGGCAATGCCAGACAAGAGTAGACAAGATAAAAATGTGCTGATCAGAGATGATGAAGGCATAAGACAGTGCTGTACTGAAAACTTTTGCATGTACTCAATCACTCTGACTGTTAACAGAGTTGTTTCAGATGACATCTTCCTCACCACCACTTTCCACCAAGCAGGCAAGGTCAAGACCCGAGAAGTTTAAGGACCAGTTTGTCATTATTTTTTCCTGCAGGAAACATCCAGTTCCTAAGCAAAAGATGACAAAATGAATTACATGACAGGGATTGCCTGTTTGGAAAACTCTGGATCACTATATCGAGAGACTAATTTAACGCTATAGCTGTTGGCGTATTTTGTGAGTGTGTCTAAATAGAAGGATACATCCATACAAAAATACAATTCCTAATAAACATGAAACAAGTGTAAATTATTCATGGCATATATGTCAGCCCTGATTTTTTTCCTAGTATTGTTGAGTTTTTAATTAGGATTTCACATTTCTGGCGTAGTAAAAAGCAAAGTACGCTTCACTATCAGCTGGAAATGGAAGAAGTTCCTTGCAATGATGTCCTTCATTTTAAGTGGATACATACAGGCATTAGGGTGCAATTGAGTGATAACCTATAATTTATAATTTTTTGGCTTCAAAGTCTGTTTGCTTGCATGCATATATATATTTACAATCTTTATTGCTCTCTAGACAACAGAGCCAAATGCAGCTGATCCAGCTGTGTACCTAATTACTAAGTCATTTGCTGATCAAGGGTCATTCTCAGTGGTATACTTCCTCAGCTGGGTTCATTCTTGTTCGTATAAAATAATCAGAATGCAGTCAAATGCATACAGTGTATGGAACCAGATGCTACTTACATTTCACAAGTTAAACAATGAAAAATGCTGCTTGAAAGTCCACACACATATCTTACAATGTCGAATGGAGAGGAAGTTCCATGTCCCATCTGGTTTTCAAGGGAATTTTATTATATCTTTTAGATACATTTTTCAGCTTCTGGGTATTATGTTTATTACATGGATTGATTTGTAATCTGTTTTTCTCCTTGTCTGAAACCTGTTTTTATGAGTGAGACACTAAATAACATGCTCTTTCATCTGCTAGTTCTTACAGACTGTAGATAGAATCATAATTTCATACTGTCTGTAGACTAGCAGGAGTCTGTATTTGCTACTTCAAAGCCAAATATGTGCAAAGTTAATGAATGTAAGTTCTTTAAACACAAGCAGAAGCATTGCTTATAACTAACGCTTGTATAATTCTAGGAGTAAATACTAGTCAAAGAAGATATTTGCAACTTTTGTTGGAATATCTTTTAATGAACAAAAAATAAATTGCAGAACAAAAACATGCCAAACTTTTAAAACTAGACTTACTCATTTCACATTATCTGATCTATTTAATACCTGAATAATAGTCTAGCTTTTATTTCAAAGTGCTGAACAGACTTAGTCTCTATGTATTTTTATATACTTATGTAGAAATAGAAGTGTCACAGACCATATGAGAGTATCGCAGTACACACATCACTATGGGAAAATTATAGAAAAAAATGGAATGATAAAAATAGTAACAGCTTAACTTTGAATACATACATTACAAGAAAGAAAAAAACTGCCGAGGTGATAAACATCGTAAACTGAATTGACACCAGAATTTGTTCAAAGGAGGTTAATCCTTTGGCAGAGTAAGCACCTGAAAGAACGGCCCACCACTATCGTTCATTGATGGAGCCAGTTTTAACAAAGCACTGGATGGTATTTTTTGTATTAGAAAATAACGCAATCCTTGATTCTGTACACTTTTTTTTTTGCAAAGTAAACACAATTCATACATCTGATAGGAAATTATACACTATTAGAATGCATGTTTGATTGGAGCAAACTCTGATAAGAACAATGAATAAAACATAATACACAATTTTAGAAATTGCTTTAGAGAAAAGCGATGGCACTGTTTCAGTCATAGCTCAGATGACAGCAACCATCTTTGTTCCCAGAATGGTTTTACTGATTAAAATAGCTCCCAGGTGGTATATTACTTAGCCATGATCGTATTTCCAATTCAAGGATTACTGAAATTAACAAATGTTAGGAAAGATTTCTAAACAAATAATAAGATATATTTTCTCTCAAAGTCTGTAAGTAGTTTCATCTGGGATAGGCTTTTTGGACAAAATTTCATTAAATAATGTGTCACATGGATTAAGTCAAAACTTCAAATTCACTGTTTATGGGAAATTCTTACAATTTGAGAAAGAAATTAACAAAATAAATTATATGGAAAAATCAGCCACATTTTGTTCAATTTGTTATAACACAGGTGTTGTGGTTTAACCTCAGCTGGCAACTAAGCACCACACAGCCACTCGCTCACTCCTCCCCAGTGGGATGGGGGAGAGAATCGGAAGGGTAAAAGTGAGAAAACTCATGGGTTGAGATAAAGACAGTTTAATAGGTAAAGCAAAAGCCGTGCACGCAAGCAAAGCAAAACAAGGAATTCATTCACTACTTCCCATCGGCAGGCAGGTGTTCAGCCATCTCCAGGAAAGCAGGGCTCCATCACGCGTAACGGTTACTTGGGAAGACAAACGCCATCACTCCAAACATCCCCCCCTTCCTTCTTCTTCCCCCAGCTTTATATACTGAGCATGACATCACATGGTATGGAATGTCCCTTTGGCCAGTTGGGGTCAGCTGTCCTGGCTGTGCCCCCTCCCAGCTTCTTGTGCACCCCCAGCCTTCTCAGTCGGTAGAGCATGGGAAGCTGAAAAGTCCTTGACTAGTGTAAGCACTACCTAGCAACAACTAAAACATCGGTGTGTTATCAACATTGTTCTCACCCTAAATCCAAAACACAGCACTGTACCAGCTACTAAGAAGGAAATTAACTCTATCCCTGCCGAAACCAGGACAACAGGGCAAGAGCAACTCCTCCAAATTCCCTGCTCCTCCTCCCTGCTGCCATATTCCCAGTAACTTGTGGTTTGATGAAAATACATTAAATGTGTACATTTTCAAAAACATTTTAGTTGTCATGTGGGGGTTTTTCTGAAGAAACTATGCTTTATCAGTCAATTATGCCCTTTTATCATCATTATTATTATTTCAGTAGCAATGCATGCAATTCTTTAATGGTGTAAAAAGATTGTTAGACACATTTTTTGCACTGAGATCATATTGTTTAAAAAAGACAAAAGAAAGATATGCACAATAGAAAAGAAAAAATATTTCAAAGAAGTTAATTTAAGATGACTTTGGCAGGTAGAAATGAAGAATAATAGGCTTTTAAGAAGCAGGGTGTAGGTACTCCAGTCATCCACACCCCATTCTATATAGCCCTGTTCATTCTCTATGTCTTCTCTAATGTGTGCTGCTCTTCCTTAGTGACTCTCACAGCCAAACTAAATCTCAAGCCTTCATTTGTCTTCCCTAGAGATGCTCTGTAGCTGTGCAGGCACTGGTGGATGCCAGGAGATAAGAGTCCTCTGAACATACTTACATGTGGGTCTTACTGACGTGAAAAAGGCACGGGCTGCAGGTCGTTTTGCACATCTCTCAAAAATAGAGGATGCAGATCTAGAGCCAGTGTGTCCAGATAGCTCTAGATTTAAGTCCAGACTGTTCAGTTTAGAATCGTAGAATCATAGAATTATTTAGGTTGGAAAAGACCCTTAAGATCATCGAGTCCAGCCGTTAACCTAACACTGCCAAGCCCACCACTAAACCATGTTCCTAAGCGCCACATCTGTTAGTTCACTGCTGTCTGTTCAGGGGATCATATTTCCAAGAAACATCTTGAGATTTAAGTCAGATTTAAGTCAGTTGTTCAGAAACTAGCGATAGGCCAGGCCGCACTTGCAAAGGGTTTTGCATTCCTATTGTGTCTGTAGTTTCACATAGTTGGTAGTTTGGGAACCTAAGCATGAGTCAGGAGTTTAAAACAGTTTTGTGGATCTAGGCTAAGTCCATGACACTACTGCAAACTATCATGTATTTGAAATGTCATATGGTAGCCCCTCTAAATACAAATTTGTAAATATAAACTATGTTTTTTCACGCTACATCTCTGGTAATTCTGCTTACAGGGAAGTCAGACATGATAAATTAGTCCTATTATGTGAAGCAACATAAGCATGCAAATCCTGGGTCTATTTGTGGTGAGTGAATTGTCAGTATGTATTGGGTTTGTGTGGCAAGGTTTTGGTAGTGGGGGAGGCTACAGGGGTGGCTTCTGTGAGAAGCTGCTAGAAGCTTCCCCTACGTCTGATAGAGCCAATATCACCGGCTCCAAGACGGACCCACCGCTGGCCAAGGCCGAGCCCATCAGTGATGGCGGTAGCGCCTCTGTGACAACATATTTAAGAAGGGGGAAAAAAACCTGTACAACTGCAGCTGAAGAGAGGAGTGAGAATATGTGAGAGAAACAGCTCTGCAGACACCAAGGTCAGTGAAGGAGGGGGAGGAGGTGCTCCAGGCACCGGAGCAGAGATTCCCCTGCAGCTTGTGGTAAGACCATGGTGAGGGAGGCTGTCCCCCTGCAGCCCATGGAGGTTAATGGTGGGGCAGATATCCACCTGCAGCCCGTGGAGGACGCCACGCCAGAGCAGGTGGATGCCTGAAGGAGGCTGTGGCCCTGTGGGAAGCCCACGCTGGAGCAGGCTCCTGGCAGGACCTGTGGACCCGTAGAGAGAGGGGCCCATGCTGGAACAGGTTTGCTGGCAGGACTTGTGACCCCGTGGAAGGTGTCTGTTCTTTCAGTCTGTTCCTTAAGGACTGCCCCCATGGAAGGGACCCATGCTGGAGTTATTCGTGAAGAACTGCAGTGCATGGGAAGGACTCATGTTGGAGAAGTTTGTGGAGAACTGTCTCCCGTGGGAGGGACCCCACGCTGGAGCAGGGGATGAGTGTGAGGAGTCCTCCCCCTGAGGAGGAAGGAGTGGCAGAAACAACGTGTGATGAACTGACCGCAACCCCCATTCCCCATCCCCTTGTGCCACTGGAGGGGAGGAGGTAGAGAATATCAGGAGTGAAGTTGAGCCTGGGAAGAAGGGAGGGGTGGGGGGAAGGTGTTTTTAAGATTTGGTTTTATTTCTCATTATCCTACTCTGATTTGATTGGCAATAAATTAAACTAATTTCCCCAAGTTGAGTCTGTTTTGCCCGTGACAGTAATGGGTGAGTGATCTCTCCCTGTCCTTATGTCGACCCACGAGCCTTTTTTTGTATTTTCTCTCCCCTGTCCAGCTGAGGAGGGGGAGTGATAGAGCGGCTTGGTGGGCGCCTGGCATCCAGCCAGGATCAACCCACCACACAGTACAAGACTTAATCCAAGCAGCAATACACTGTCTATTATTCTTAAAACAGATTTCACTAAAACAAGCTAATGGAGTAATTCCAGTAGAATGAAAGACACCCCTATATTTGTATTGCTTGTCATTATGAATTTGAATCTCCAGCTGAAATATAGTCAGCTAGAGCCAGGTACCACATGGTTATACATACTATAGCTCAACAGATATCCCCCAAGCTACACAGCTGTCCTTAATATATATGAACGCAAATAACACATTGTAGAATATATAATACAACAAATATGTTTGGATAAATAGGGGGAAAGCTGTCAACATAGTTCCTCTCAATAAGAAATGTGTAGTGTTTACGCATATGTATATTTTAAGTGAAAATTCTAGCAGATTCTCTTTACACCTAAATCCAAAAATCATTATTTCTATTTAGAAGCTTGATCATTTTTATCGAGTCACAATAAAGGCATCTGGTACCAGAGCAGTTCAAAATTAAGACCTGTTTGGATGGAGGTCTGTACAGTAACACCATAGTTTCAGTATGACATTATCCAGCTTTTCATCAAGTCTTACAGCACCTTTAAGTAAAGTCTAAGTGATGTTATTGCTATAGCGATTTACAAGGTTGACAAATTTCAAATTTTGGAGCAAAGCTAGATTTGCTTCTAAATAAAGAGTAGCTAGAAGGCTATTGGGAAAATGAACAGACAATAAAGACAACGGACTTGACCAATTTTAGCAATCTTAGCTCACTGACGCTTTTGTTTAATATTTTAGAAAATGTTTTTCTGAAAAGGTGTATATGAATGTTTTTATGAAAGTCAAGACAATGTAAAGATGACCACAGACTATCGTAAACGAACTCAGTAATTGCTGTCTTGCACACCGCTACATGTGTTGTTACAGACTAAGGGAGCCCCAGGTCAGAAAGTTAGATACGTATCCGTTTTTTCTCAAATGACCACCTAAGTTAGCTAAGTTAGCTAGCCATGACCGTGCATGGCACAGAGCTCCAGGCAATTGCCCTGTAGGTGAACTAGTTCTGCTGATGAGGGAGTAGTCATTTACCAGATACTTCTCCAATGAAGCAAATGGGGCCATCCACAGCAGTAAGGGCCTAGAAAGGTCAGTTTAACTATTACTTATTCACAACCTGAATTCGTATTTATGCTACAAAAGCAATGTAGCCTCCCCTTTCAACGTGACTCTAAAGTCTAAGTCTAAAAAGTAATTGTAAAATCACAACCCTGGAGAGAAGAAAACATAGGAAGAGATATATTTTATTGAGATCTATATAGGGTATGTGATGAGTCTAACTTATAACATTACTCCAAAAGTGAATATCAAAGATGACAGCAAATGCATGAAACAACTCCTTTCTCTCAAGTAAAAGTTTCTAGAATTGGAGAAACATTTATATAGAATGAAAACACACAAAATCTGAAGAAAAATTCTGCCTTTGTTTCAATCTACACAGTTTCCTTTGCATTCTGTGGTGTTGCACTGACCAGGAAAGTTTATTATACTCAAATAATCAGACTAAATCCTCGCAAAGTAAGTAAATTCAGACTCACACCTGCTGCTTAACCGTTGGCTTGCCCCCTTGTCTCTAGGCATCATATCCTATGATTTAATCAGTACAGAAGGTCAATTTCTGGCACAAAAATGAACTTTAAAATGTAGTGATAGCTCATAACTTTGTATTTCTGTGCTTTGTATCTCAGCCATTTCATCTTAAAATATAGTTGGTAAAATGCTATCAAGAGAGTTTTTGTTCGAGATTCTAGTTTGTCAGTCTGAAGCCAAAAAAGATGTATTTCCCACTTAACAACCCCTGTGGTTAGCATCAGAGTCCAGTGGAACTTGCAAAGGACAGTAATTGAATGGTTGGTACATTGCTGAAACAGATTCTCAAAATGACTTTGACCTGATTTGTACACTTCTTCAGCGGTTTAGAAATGCTGCAGAGCTGTGGATACATCCAGTTCAGACATCATGGAGTAGGAACTAGCTCTTTACCACTTCTCAGCCCTATTCTTAAAATCTGTCTTCAAAGTTTTTCAACCATCTCTACACTGAACACTATGGGGCTGTGATACCTCAGCAAGCTTTACGTGGATGAACTTAAGTACGAGACACAGAAGCCAGTATACAACAAGGGGCTTGGTTTGCACAGACTAACTATACGTGGAGAAACACAGAACAGCATTTGTGTGCCCTAACAAAGACTACAGAGAAAACAACTTGGGCAGAGCACTATGCACAGACATCACAAAATTTTACTTTCAAAGTCGGGGCTTACACACTGTAAATTACCTCCCAAAGCAATTATTTATTGCTTTGGGGTGTTCTAGCCATGAAAAATATCACAGTACTGTATGTGTCGATATGCCCTCTAGTCTTAGATAATCATATCTCAGTGAGGATCCTGTTTAAAAGTCTTGGTAGGCATACTCAAACCACATGAAATAGATGTAGACACTGTGAGTTGCCATATTTCTAAAATAATATTTGTATAATACAAGTTTCTGGTTACCTTCCTTTCAACACTGGAAACTTTAAGTATGCTCATTTAACAATGTCAAGATAACTTTCAGACTTGGGGGAAGCAAACAGCAACTTGCTGTATTTGTCCAACAACTTTATTATTGCCATGGATCATATTTATGAAGACATCATAAAGTTACAATGAGTTGTAATAAAAAAAGCAGTTCCAACAACGTAAAGTGGTCCATTACATGTTCCATATGACAACTTTATTACTGCAGTGGACCAGTATAGCAATTACGAATAGGAAATATATTACACATAACTTATATTGAGACAGAATGCTACAATAGACCAAAATAATACTGTAAGAACATATTATTCTGTGACATGTAATAATTATTTTGAGGTTACAATGTAAGAAAGTAAGCTACTGTAACTTAGCAATCTGATTAAAAAAAGTGGCAACAAAAGCAAATTTAGCAATGGAAACATGACTATTATTGTTTAGTTATTATTGATGGCTGCTTGGTTATTATAACTAGCATCTGTATTTTTTCTCATTGTATATATTAATGCTCATCAACATATTGTCAAGGATCAAGGAGTGCTAAGCTAGGACACACTGGTGCTATATGCTGTACAAACTTAAAACGAAATGACAACCCGTACCCAAAAGACCTTACCGTACAAGTAAAAGAGAACACATAACACGTGGAAAAAGATTGTTGGGGAAGACATGAAAACACGAGAGCAGTATGGGAAGCAGAGGTCTGGATAATCTGTGATTTAAATGTTACACATTTTGACAGAACTCACACTGACGCCGAGTTTTATGGAGGATGCAGGTGAGGATAACTAAGGAGCTTTGAAAATGTTTATAGCTAGCTGTTCTCAAGCATGAGAGCAAGCGTAAGGGTCTTTCCTAGAAGATTTAAGAGGTAGATGATGGAGTCATTCACCATGAATAAATCTTTTCATCCTTTCCAGTGCCGTTCAGTGAATGAGAGAACATACGTACCGTAAGAAGCCACGAAAGGGATCGAAAGAGAAAAAAAAGAATTTTAAAAACTGAGAGTACAGTGCTTCCACAAATCCACTCAAAATCGAACACCACAACACAGGGTCATTTAAAAATGCATGTTAATTAGAAGCATGGTGGATTCAAAATCCTAGGTGTCAAAAAAAAATCCACACTTAAGTAAGTTTCCATAGCAAATGCTAATCAAACAGTTGATTATTTTTATTAAGAAAATTATTCTCAGATTTGCTTTTCATGTGTTTGCATATGTTAATATTAGAAAGTATAAGTAAAATCAAGGCAAAAATATAAACAAATTACAGATATAACTACAATACTTAATTAGATTTCAAAGCACACTTATGGAAAATTTGAGACATCAAAAAGAAGCTAGGCATGCATTTTTGAACAGATGGTGCTAGATAAGGTCACAGAAATATAATTGAGGTCAGAATTTGGCCACTGTATGAACAGACAATCTCAGGGAAAGAGGTGAATTTCCTCCTGTGTTTGTCATTAATTACTCAGTGCCATTCAGTCACAGTGTTGTCTGTTGTAGATCCTCTCAGTAATCCCTTGTCCATATAAGCCTTTCTCTAGAATACTCTTTCAATATTTTGCATTTGAAGAAAAATTCTGTTTGTGGAAACTTTGATTTGCTTTTCAGCTGCAGAGACAAAAGCCTACCAGTATCACCATTTATCTTAGCTACGGCCTCTAAGATAACAGTAAGTATTGGGGGACAAACAGATTAAGGTGCATTTTCACTGCCGATGTAGGAAGAACTGATATAAAACAACAGCTCATTTTTATAAGAATACAAACAAGTTTTAAATTCAAAGACCAATTTTAAAATACTTTCTATCAGAGACAGAAGGCAAATCAAGAGCCCGGATGGATGTAGCAGAACTGACTTGCAGAGTTGTCTTGGACAGATGCCACTTAAATTCTCCTCAGCTTTCAGCATGTAAACCCAGAGTTTTATCGACCTTGCTGTTGATTTTACACACTGTATCTGAGAGCAGTGCCTTCTTTGTTTCTTCACACTTAGCATAAAAATATATGCTATTAAATAACATTGTATACAGCAAAGCATGGATTCATTATTGCATTTAATTCTAGCAGGAAGTCATTCGCATTTGAATGCCAGTTAGAAAGCATACCACGGGAATCAAACCAACTGAGTTTCTACATGGGCCTCAAAGCCTAATGTTATGCTGTTTCAAGTCGTACAGAATATTCTTTCCACAGCTGTGCAGGCTCAGCCTGCAGATGCAACCATCACAGTCAATACTTTTATTTGAATGACACCCTTATCAAAGTGTTTTTCTTTCATAATGGTCCATTTTATCTGGCTAAAAGAAAACAATATTTGAAAAATATTATTAATGTATCAATTTTAGGAACGTTTGATTATATTTTCCTTTTCACTTATTACTAAATTACTTTCCTGAAAATATTTTTCTCTGTTTTCCTTCAGCTAACATTAATTCAGATCTGTGTTTTGGCCCTTTTCCCTTCCCTAACAGCTTTACACAGAAATACGTGACAGAAATAAAAACAGTAGTATCAGAAATAAATCAGCTAACAGTATCTACCTGAGTAAAGGTTTCTCTAGACTACTTGTAGTTTTGCTTTTGGGAACTGGCTGAAACCAAGGCCATGCTATTACTGAAGTCAAACCAATACTATATTTTATTATTTTGTGACTTCTTTAATAAAGAAGAATACATTTCTTTTGTGACAACCATTTAATTCCAAAGTCTGTGGATCGTTTTGTTATAATAAAAATAATATTGCTTCAGGCTTTTTAAATCACTTACAGTTTATGCATGCCTACAAGTTTGAGCTTGTCACACGAGGTCCAAGTATCTCCTCTTACTACAAACACAAGACCAGCAACATTGCTGGTAAAGCGTAATTGAGTTTGGCCCATCATATATTGAAAAGGAGTAATAAGAATGAGCTGAAAAAGTTAAAAAAAAAAAGTATATTTTATATCCACGTCCTCTGGCAGAAGCAGAAGCCACCTTTTTTCATGTTGTTCAGAAATAATAGCTAGTTGATGATCATCGATGGCTGGAATGTAATCAGCCCTGAACACAAATCAGTGCATTATGCTGACAGCAGGCGAGCCTACGGGACCTGAAAACAGTCAGACTACTATGGCAACATGTCAGATGGCTTTAAACTATCGCTAATGGTTTATAATGAAAAGCTTGAACGGCGGGGGCAGAATTAAGACATTACTTGTTATATGTTTTATGATTTCTATAAAGCAAGGCTTCTTCTGCAAGCTATTTGCTGTAGTAGATACCAGAACGTACCCTTCGCAGAAACGCCTCTGTGCCATTAAGACACTTTGGACAACAACATGCACGTTAACAAGGCAGCACGTAAAGGTGCTGCACGTGAACCTCATGAGCGTTCACGGAGATTGCTTTTGAACACGCTTCATCTGGTGTGCCCCCACCCCACAGCCCCGCCGCCGCAGGGCCGGCCTGGCTCAGCCTCCGCTGGCACCCACCGCACAGCCCCATCTCCACCACCGCAGCTCATCCCTGACACTCCAGCATCGGTAATTTCATC
The DNA here is from genome assembly GCF_965638725.1 of Aptenodytes patagonicus. Classification (NCBI taxonomy): domain Eukaryota; kingdom Metazoa; phylum Chordata; class Aves; order Sphenisciformes; family Spheniscidae; genus Aptenodytes; species Aptenodytes patagonicus. The sequence goes on from NC_134952.1 coordinate 40,524,477, forward strand.
GACCGATTGTGACCTCCACGCAGGGAGGCTGGCTTTAACACACATCCAGACATACAATCAGTATCAATCGTATTTTAATCCGCATCGGGGCTTGGCCTTTGCTGGGAGGCATTTAGGCTTTTCCTTGCCACAACAAACGTTCCTCAGGAGGCCTACGGCAATCCCCGAGCTCTGGAGACGGGGCAGCCACAGGGCCGAACAACGCCCTCCGCCGCCGCCCTACAACCGCCGGCGGCCCTATCGCTCCGCCGCGGCCGGGCCGCGTGCGCATGCGCCGCCGCAGCCGCCTGGTTGGTGGCGGCGCTGTGGGGGCAGGGCGGCGGGCCGATGGCGACGCCGGCGGGACGCGGCGGGGCTTGGCGGCGGCTGCTGGCCGCGTCTCTTTTGCTCGTCGTGCTGCCGCTGGCGGGCGCCGCCTCAGCCGCTGCCCTGCCTGTAGTCATCAACACCTGGGCGTTTAGGAAGGCCGCAGAGACAGGTGCCCCGGCGGGGGACCGGGCTGGGTGGGGCAGGACAGTGCCGATCGCTCCCTCGCTCGGTGCTCCTCCTTCTGCTGCGCCCTCTTGCTGAGGGGCCGGCGGGGGGCTCCGGGTGTCGGTGTTGGCTTAAAAACAAAATAAGTCTCTTAGGGCTGACCGCGCTTACGTGTGGCAAGAAGCGGGCTGTGATCCTGCTTCCGTTAAACGGCTCTGGCTGCAGCGGGCCCGGGCTCCCGTCCTGCCCGCTCTGCGCCCCTCACGGGCCAGAGCGAGCCCCGGTACCGGCAGGGGGACGGCGTGAAGTGCCTCTGCGTTCTTGGAAAGGGCCCGCGCCGGGTCTCAGGGGAGCTCGGCCCCGGGCCGGGCGTCGGGGTGCCGGGTTACCATCGTGTGGGAAGGGGCCGAGCCCCTGCGCTTGCGTTTGCACTGATGGTGCTCTGTCGCTGAGCTCTGGTGTTGCCTGAGAAGCCGCAAGCAAATGGTTTAACTTTCAAGGTTGGGAAAAATGCGTTTTAAAAAAAAGGGGGGGGGGGTTTGTGAGCTGTGGAAAAGCTAGATTAAAAACATTCTTTTGCTAATAACGTGCTTCACACTCTTGTGGCTGTTTGCAATGGTGACTTGTTTTTAATGGTGCTCTTCTGAGATTCATTCTTGTCCCCAAAGATTTAGATAGTTCTGAATATTATATTTTTGGAGCTCTGTGTTGTTTTGTGATGTGCTATTGACAGTCAAAGCAGGTTTTCCTACGGCAACATAAGTTAGTTGTGGATACTGATTTTTAAAAGACTCATAGGCTATTTTAGCGTAGTTGGGTTGTAAATAACTCCTTAGTAGGGAAGCCTTGCTAGTGAAATGGGTTACCTATAAAGCCTTATATAGGTCAGAAGTGAAATACAGTCGTGAAAACTGCAAGGCCCTTGCTTTGCAGCTTTTTGAAAGCTTGTGTTGCGGCTACTCACAGTAGTAAAGGTAATAGGAATTGGAACAGTACTCCTCACACTGAAGTTTATAATAAAGACGAATACATGTGGAGTTGGATGCTAGGTATTAAGTCTTACTTTTTCCTTGGTGCAAGCAGTTTCATGCTGTTGCGTGTAGCATTTGTGAAGATGAGGCTTCTTGAGATGGTTGAGACAGTGTAATAGTTTACTTCTGCCAAAAAGATCTGGGCTGTATGCTTCTGCTGCCTCCCCTGCGCTGGGTCTGGCAGATGATGGAGCACCAGAGCCAGCACAAGGAGGAAGAAGCAGGATTGCAACTGTCAATGGCAGCAAGTTCAGGCATCTTGGAAAATCTTGCCTGAGGTCCAACCTTGTGAAATGTCATATGTGCAAAGCCTTCAGGCCCAGTTTATTCAGGTCATGTCATTTGGCACGTCTGTAGTGTCTTACAAAACTGCACCAGGAGGTAGATCCTATAGAATAAAAGACTAAGGGTTGAACAGGAGAATGTGGAGACTGTAATATCTTGTATATCGTTTCCACTTTCTTTTTGTTCTTATGTAGTTACTGATGTAGGTTTAGATCTTTTAGATCACTGTATGGTTTAGATCTTTTTATTCTGCAGCTGGACACCTAATATTCTTATATGAAGCTTTTGAGGGCTGCTTGTTATAACTTTTTTTTTTTTTAGATAAAAGTTTTACTTGCCCCCTCTCCCTTCCCCCAAAAGGCTTTAAATAAACAGTGATAAAGTAATGGTTGGTTCTGGGCAGAGGAGGTTATTTAATATATAGAAGTTGTAATGATTGTTAATAGATAACACCTTCCCAGTCAGAAAAAAAGCTTCATTTCTCAGTCAGAAACATGAATCAGATATGCAAGAAAAACAGTATTTAGAAAAGTAATGCTTTACATTCTTTTGAATATATATTTTGACTTTATTTCACCTGTAAGTTACTGTTTACTCTTTTTTTATCCACTTACATAGTGCATCTTCATCATGTCCATCTTTAAAACATTCTTTAAAGCAGTAGTGGAGACTGTTTTCACTGGTGACACTTAATTATTTGTGTTGATTACAGCTTGGAGAGTATTACAGTTGGGAGGTTCTGAGCTGGATGCGGTTGAGAGAGGCTGTGGTCAGTGTGAGATTGACCAATGTGATGGGAGTGTGGGATATGGAGGAAGCCCAGATGAAAGTGGAGAAACAACACTGGACGCAATGATTATGGATGGGTAAGAAAACTACATGAAGAAAAGAACGATCCCTGTAATTTTTAGCACACTTTAATGTAAGTTGTTGGTTTAGGGCTGGCTGTTATATGTTAACTTGTGGAACTAGGGAAAATACTTACCTAATTGGTGGAAGAAGAAGCAGCTAAGCATGTTTGTTATTGAGTCTTTACATGTAGTGCAGTAATCCAGCTCTAGATATAGCAGTTGCAAAGCAGATGGTGTGTAGCATTGTAAGCTTTCCCTTTATGTTCATTCCATGAATATTTCACTTCTGGAGCAATTGTCTTCTATACTTTATTTACCATTTAAAACTGTCCTGATTAAAAAGTAATGGCAAGTGTATGGTTCATGTTATGAGTTTATGTAACAAAATGGTTACTCTACTGAAAATATTACCGTGGATGGAGTTGCTGTTACTTGAGCAACATCCCCATGCCTGTGAAAGGAAACGATGTATGTATGAACTTTTCCCTACTAGTGTGATGCCATCTGTCTATGCCATAGAACAATTAAAGCAATATGTTAAAGGAGCAAGTTTTCTAATTTAGATGAGAACAGACTTTGTTCTCTTTTTATTTGTCTAATAAAAAATGTACAATTATTCTTGTATTTTTAATAAGTTTTAAATATTTCTTGTTTCCAGCAACACTATGGAAGTTGGCGCAGTTGCGGATCTCAGACATGTAAAAAATGCAATTGGTGTAGCGCGAAAGGTCATTGAATACACTAAGCATACATTATTAGTGGGAGAGTCAGGTAATTATTTCTTTAACTGTTTCCAAGTCATACCCTCTTCTTAAAACACTTCTGTTAAAATTGCCATATATTAATCTTGGTAATATAGGTGGAAGGATTCCCTGACAATCAAATGAATCTAGTCAAATAATTCAGAAGTGTTTACTCTCTTACTACATGTGTATGAATTAGGTTTTAGTCCATGAAAAGGACTAAAAGAAAATGGAACATGAAAAGACATGAAAAGAAAAATACAATTTTATGGTCTTTCCACCAATTTAACTGCAAATATTAACTTGTAATCCCAAGGCTTTGCTAATATCACTGATATCAAAGGTATCAAAGATAATTTGATACAAGACACTATAGAAGCTGTTAGATGTAAACATTTCACTTAAAACCATGGAGTAACTTCTTCTAAGGAATGATAATTAATAGACACTACAGTTACATTTTACTATTTTAGTATACATTGAGCACGATTACTGTATTTCATAGTTTAAAAAATATTAGTGAGAACTTGAATGTAAAAAAAAATACATTGGGGCTGTACTCCTAGGCACAACAAAAGAGTGATAGCAAACTGGAGGAATAGTTAAGCTTTTAAAATATGAGCTGCTGCTGTTAGAATAATACTGTTTTCAAAAAAGATGTACGTTCCAGGGAGGTATATGAGTAGTGAGTGGAAGGTTACTTGGCTCACAGTTAAGGACTTTTAAAATGTATGTGCCTGCTCAGAAAGAAATGTGGAAATAGACATCTGAGCATTAAGGGTGAGTCAAGTGCTTTGAAATTGATAAGAAAAAGTAAAAGATTCTTGAAGGAATTAATGTGTATAGAATGATAGAGAAATAAGTGCAACAGCAGGATTTTTTTGATGGAGTAAAATAGGGCAATAGAGGAAGGTGAGGACAGTGTTTGATAGAAGGTCTGAAAAGAGAGAGAGATTTGCAGATTGTATTTAATTTGAGCAGTTGGCCATGATTAGGTTACAAGTGGCTTTGGTAAGAGATATTTCACAGGTGATGCTGAAAAAGAAATTGGTCAGGTGTTAAATAGAGGAGGAAGAAATGCTTATAATACTCCTTTCCCCATCATTGGTAATTATCAAAATATTTTTAACTTTTGATTGGTAGAATGAGTAGAAAAGATAAGGAAGATGAAGAAACGGAAAAATTAAAGTGCTGATTTAAAATACATTTTCTAGCCCAAGAAGGTAGCTCTTTGCATAATGGAGTCATGCGGACAAGCTGTTATGCTGAGTCCTTGCTGTCAGTGAGAACTTCCTCAGAAGAAACTGTCTAGCAGTAGTAGCAAAAGAAAGACAGGAAAGCTGAAGATATATCTGAGTAAAAATTGGAGATGGTGATAAATGTTAGTGAATGAATCAAAGCAGTGGAGAAATTGAGAAAGAATAATATTTCTTGTGAAGGAATGTATTTTCTGTGGAAATACGAACTTGGATAAAGGAAACTATAGTTGTCTTTACTAGGTGAAGATTGATAAAGAGAAAATAGAGCTACAGCTTCAGAAGAATACATTTGAACATTCAAATCAGCGTGTGAGAGAAACAACAGTTTATTTTCTAAATAAAAATATTTACATTTTCACCAGAAAAGCTAGCTAGAATAGTAAAACCTTTTCATATAAATTTATATAATCTCTGCAGGCTTTTTTATTCGAGATGCAAAATTGCTGAGGTTATTCCTTATTTTCTTCCCCAATAACTAAACTGCACTTTTATTTGAATATATTTAGTGATACAATCCAGAAAAGTCTGCCTGTCTCCTAAAATTTCATTTCTGTGAGTGGTTGACACTAGAGAGGAGGAGGCAAGCTGTGGCATGCATTAATTTTGTTTAGTTGATCATTTTTAAATGTGTGAGCAGTATGTTGTTCCTGGCAGTAAAGTTTTAATGAAAGTAACATGAAATTTTTGTTTTCAGTGTTAAAAACACTGATGGAATCTGTTAGAGTGCCATAACACCTGAATAGTCTTCACAGTTCTTTTTACTTTGACTCAAAAAATTGAAGTTTAGGTATTTTAAAAACCTTTGATACATAGAGAGCTTAAGGAAGAGGATGTATTACAGAATTACAGAATGGTTGAAGTTGGGAGGGACTTGAGGTCTTCTGGTTCAACCTACCTGCTCAAGTAGGGCCACCTAGAGCTGGTTGCCCAGGACCATGTTCAGATGGCTTTTGAATATCTCCAAGGAAGGAGACTCCACAACCTCTGGGCAACTTGATCACTCTCATAGTGTAGAATTGTTTCCCGCTGTTCGGAGGAAACCTCCTGTGTTTCAGTTTGTGCCCATTGCCTCTTGTCCTGTCACTAGGCACCACCAAAAAGGGCCTCGCTTGATCTTCTTTACACCCTCCCTTCAGATATTTTTATACATTGATGAGATCCCCCCCTGAGCCTTTTCTTCTCCAGGCTGAACAGTCCCAGCTCTCTCAGCCTTTCCTCATAGGAGAGATGCTTAAGTCCCTTCATCATCTTTGTGGCCCTTTGCTGGACTCTCTCCAGTATGTCCATGTCTCTCGTACAGGGGAGCCCGGAACTGGACACAGTACTCCAGGTATGGCTTCCCCAGTGCTGAGTAGAGAGGAAGGATCACCTCCCTCAACCTGCTGGTAACACTTCTAATGCTGGATCCCAGCCTGCACTATTATCTGCCTTTGCTGCAAGGGCACATTGCTGGCTGACGTTCAGCTTGCTGCCCCTCAGAACCAGGTCTTCTCCTGCCATGCTGCTTTACCACCTGGCATGTACTGGTGCATGGGGTTGTTTCTCCCCAGGTGCATGACTTTGCACTTCTCTTTGTTGAACTGCATGAGGTTCCTATCAGTCCATTTCTCCAACCTGTTGAGATCACTCTGGATGCCAGCATAATCCCCTGGTGCTTCAGCCACTCCTTCCAGTTTTGTATCATCTGCAAAATTTGCTGAGGGTACATACACTCTGCCCCATCATCCAGATCATTAATGAAGATACTGAACAGAATTGGACCCCATTTTGACCCCAGTGGTACACTGGTAGTTACTGGCTCCAACAAGACTTCATACCACTGATCACAACCCTCTGAGCTAAGCCCTTCAGCCAGTTTTCAGTCCATGTCACTGCTCATCCAGCCAATAATTCATCAACTTCTCTATGAGGATCTTATGGGAGACAATGTCAAAAGCCTTATGGAAGTCAAGGTAGACAATATCCACTGCTCTCCCCTCATCTACCAAGCCTGTTGTTTTGTCATAGATGGTTAGCAGGCTGATCAAGCATGACTTCCTTTTGTGAAGCCATGCTGACTACTCCCAATCACCTTGTCATTCATGTGCTCAGAAATGGTTTCCAGGATTAGTTGTTCCATCACCTTCTCAGTGATCAAGGTGAGGCTAGCTGGCCTGTAGTTCCCTGGGTCCTACTTCTTGCCCTTTTTGAAGACAGGAGTGGCAGCTGCTTTTCTCCAGTCTTCGAGCACCTGTCCCAGTCACTGTGATAGTTTGAAGATAAATGAGAGTGGTCTTGCAATGACATCAGCTAGGTCTCTCAGCACTCATGGTTACATCCCATCACAGCCCATGGATTTGAGTATGTGCAGGTTGCTAAAGTATTCCCTAACCTGATCCTTTTCAACCAAGGGTAAGTCTTCCTTGCTCCAGACTTTCCCCCTGATCTCCAGGGCCTTGGATTTCTGAAGGCCGGTCTTACTAGCAAAGGCTGAGGTGAATAGCGCACTCAGTACATCAGCCTTTTCCATGCCCTGTGTCACCAGGGCCCCTGCCCCAGTCCACAGCGTGCCCGTGTTTTCCCTCGTCTTCCTTTTGCTATTTAGGTACTTACAGAAGCCCTTCTCATTGCCTTTGACATCCCTTGCCAGATTCAACTTCAGGTGGGCTTTGGCTTTCCTAACCTCTTATCTGCATGCTCAGTGTCTCTATGTTCCTCCCAGATTACCTGTCCCTGCTGCCACCTTCTGTATACTCCTATTTTATCTTTGAGTTTACCAGGAACTCCTTGTTCATCCATGCAAGCCTCCTGACATTTCTGCCTGGCTTCCTGCATGTTGGGATAGACTGCTGTTGATCTTGGAGGAGGTAATCCTTGAGTATCAACCAGCTTTCTTGACCCTCTCTTCCCTCCAGGGCCATGTCCAATGGGACTCTTTCAAGCAGATCCCTGCAGAGGCCAAATTCTGTTCTCCTGAAGTCCAGGCTTGTGATCTTGCTTTTTGCCCTGCTTCTTCCTCTCAGGATCCTGAATCCCACCATATCATGGTCGGTGCTGCAAAAGCTGCCTTCGACCTTCACATCCCCAGCAAGCCCTTCCTTGTGTGAGAGTATGAGGTCCAGCAGAGCAGCTCTGCTCATTGGCACTTCTGTCACTTGTGTCGGGAAGTTGTCATCGATGCTTTCCAGAAACCTCCTGGATTGCTTATGCCCTGCTGTGCTGTCCCTGCAGCACGTGTTGTTTAAAATAGCCATGCGTCTGATTATTGATAAAACTAAAAGGATTGCTAGTCTTTTAACTTTCAAGAATGTCTGTACCTGTGCTTTTATCTCTTTTTGAAATTACTTCCTTTTCAGTATTTTCAGTGTGTGTGTGTGTGTGTGTGTAAAAACCCAAACAAAACTAGTAAATAAAAATGTCTGATAGTGTGAGTCAGCAGGTTCTAGTTCTGGAAATGAAAAGTTGAGTCAGAGGCTGTGAACACCGAAATAATTATCCAGTGAACAAAATCATTCAAATTTGATAACCATTAAAGTCTGGAAGTCATATTGTTGCATCATTTTCACCCAGTAAATGAAAATTTTAATAAATTGCATTATTTTGCCCCCCAAAAAAATGCAAAAAGAGGCTTTGAGAATAATTCATATTAGTGAATTAGGAAAGTGAAGAAATCACTGTATCATATTGCATGAGGAAACTGATCCTGTGAGTTACATGTGAACAGTTTTTAGCTAATTGCAAGCTATGATGAAAGCTTGAGCCATACTCGGTGAAGAGGATGACAGTGTGGTGGTGATAAAATCTATCTTGAATAAACACACTCATGCAAGTCAAACCTGATGTCGTCTTTTACTCTTGCTGTTGTAGATGTAAGCCAGAATGTAACGAAACCTGTTACGTTTTTACAGATGAGGTTTATAATGACAGTGGTGTACATAAAAATGAGTTGGTGTAGCTTTGTTGAACAGATACAGATAACTACACTGATCAGTTCTTGCAGTGTTAAAAGAGCTGCTTTCTCCATTCATGGCCGAATTTCTTTAGGAAAGGTCACAGAAAACTGGCAGTAAAGGCCATGTATACCAATGTAGAACTGAGTCTGGTGAGGGACATCTAGTGCAGAATGATTACAAGTGAGGAAAAAAAGAATAATTTTGATTGTCATCTGCCAAGAAATTGTCATCTTTGTCTCCAATAGATAGGAAAGTTTCATAATCACAGTGTGCCTGACCTTTTCCCTTTTTGTCCTAGCAATACTTAGACCAATAATCCAAGTAAAAAGTTCAGAGAGTAAAAATGACCAACTCTGCTTCCTGGAATAGAAACAAGGCTTCAAAAGTCATGAAAGAATGACTGAAAAACATGCACAAGCACAATTTTACCTTTAAAAAAAAAAACAAAAAACAAAAAACCTAAACCAAAAAAACAGACAAAAAAACCTGCCTGTTTGTTCTAGAAATGGGAGAATAAATATCTGTTTAATTGAAGCTGTCAGTTTTCTTTTGCTCTGAGTGCAAAGAGACTTTAATTGTGTCAGTTTTTAAGAAAAACACTGAAAAGCTGTCCAGAAATAATTGAAGGCTTTTCTTAATTCTTGGACTAGAGAAGCTGTGTATTACAGTGACATTATCATCAAGGATTGGTAATATAAATTGTTCAAACATCTGAATCTAGCAACAGTATCTGTTACTAGGTAATATCAAAGGTATCTACAACTAAAAGATGAAAGAACAGTTGATCTTTTTTCTTTTCCCTTTCTCTAACTATAAAAGCCATTCTTAGAAGTGCAGCATTCTTTCTTTGCTTGTGTTGGTATTTCATTTGCTCCCTTGGCACATACTATATTAATTTTCAAAACGAGGAAGCAGTTGTTTTTAAAGCTGCAAGGAAGAAGTATAATATGATGTAAGCTGGTGGATTGATTTCTGCAAATAGTGTTTTAGTGGCAAATGTGCTGCTATGTTACTTACGTTTCATAAAAGACCAGCTTTTTAGGGAAATTAGACTATTATTTGTATAATTTATTTAAATATTTTTGTGACACACGCAGCCCAGACCACTCTTGCTCCAGGTTATTTGTGTCCAGTTGATGAACAGAGTTGAATTTGTTTCTCTTTTAATGGTAAAACTTATATGTGTTAACATAGTTATAGTGAATTGAGGAAATTTGATATTGCCAGTAAAGGGAGAGTTTGTTACTGCAGTTGTACATCACTATAATGGCTGATAATGCTCCCTGTAGACATATTCCTCATCTCCATAGAGAATGTAGAATTTCTTGATTTCTAGATAACATTACATGACTGCATTATCATAAAATACATAAAAATGTGAATAAATTAATGGTTTTTGTTTTGTTGTTGCTTTTCAAGCCTCCCTGTTTGCTGTAAGAATGGGGTTTCCATACGAAGATTTAACTACCCAAAAATCTCTTTCGGTGTATTCAAAGTGGCTTAATCAAAGCTGTCAGCCAAACTACTGGAAGGTACAGTGCAGTGGTGGTGGTGAAGGGGGGGTTTTAGAAAGTCAGTAATGTAGCATTGCCTCTTCCTTTCAGCTTATATTGAAGTTGTGCTTTACATGTGAAGAAAAAAAGTTTTGCTTAAACAGAACAAACTTGGAATTACCAAGTATTTGGTAGACTTGGGAAGAGTATGTGTCTAGCTCTTATTTCTTAGATCCTGCTGGTTTTGACCTTGCTGCAGTAGCATTTTGATGTGGGAATTATTCTTTTTTAGCTCTAAATTTGGACAGGACTTCTCAAACTAAACAAAGCAGTGTGTGTATTTTCTGATGCATGTATAAATTTCTGAAAGAAAATCTTACAGTAGCAGTTAAGGTCCTTAAATAGTTAGAGAGGCTTTATGCAGACCTGTGAACACATCAGATTAGTGCAGCTGTCTGTTAAACTTGCCTATTGTGGTGAGGTTAGTTTGTTTGGGTTGGTTTATTCTGTTTTGGGATTGGTGTTGCAGATTTCTACATGTTTGTACACGGTTTTCATTGTTTCTTGGATATGAAATGCTGCATTGCTAAACCATTTTAATTCAATACATATTCTGTTTTTCAGTTGGGAAAGTATCTTGACTGTGATACTGACTTGACAATAATATCTTGACTTGACATTAGTAAAACAAGCTCAGTTCATCTGGTTGGTTTTTCAGCTTGAAAATTTTCTTCATTTTGCTGAAGAATGAGCTTTTCTTTTTTTTAACCAATCAGTTGAGCAAAGGAGAATCTTTAATTTGAACAACATAACTTTCTAGTAGGGAAAACTTTTTACCATATAATACCAGAAGTCAGTCTTTATTCTTTAAGCGAAACAACTTGCGGGATTTCAGAACAGCTGTATAATTAAGTATTGGGCATCTGATACCTGTGTAGTAGATTATAGGTATTGATTGTAGTATTTTTAAATTTATCTGTAATGAAGCATAATATATTATTCATGCAAATCACGCATAATTACAGAATGTGGTACCAGACTCTTCAAAATCCTGTGGACCATACAAACGGCCTGAAAAAGTAACTTACAAAGAAGAACAGACCATCTCACAAAGAAGTGTTCATAATCATGATACTATTGGTAACAACTTTTGGTAACTCTGATGCTAATTTTTTTTTTTCTCATTCCCCTACAGATTAAATTTATACTGAGTTTAAAGAAAAGTATTTCATATAGGCATTATTTCCTGTTTATAGTGGTTTCAAGATTCTGTTACTTATGTGTTAGGATGGAGTGCCTGAAAGTAGGATTTGGTTTCGGGTTTTGTTTTTTTTTTCCAGTTCACTGGCTGCACAGCCACTTGCTTCATTTTGTGCCCTTAGCTATTTGTTCATTGCCCTACTGCTTTTCCCTCAGATACCTTGGCGTAATTGCTTGGGCAGCTATGGATGTTTAGAAAACTGATCAAGATTAAAAATAATTATTTTTATCTTGATTATGGTTAACTTAGGTCAAGTCTCCCCCGTAGCTGTCAGACCAACTTAAAAGGCCTTGTGGTGGTGGAGGAAATGAGTAAACAGTTAGTCCTGTTGCCAACCAAAAGCATTGCTTTTGTCGAACAGTCCTTAAACTTATAAAATAAAACTTGCTTTCATTTTTGTTCTATTCTGGCTTTTGACTAAATCAAAAAATTTCTACAGAAACTACTATGCTTAAAACAGGTTAGCAGTAGTAGTCCCAAAAACTTCTAAGAGTTTACTGATTGAGGACTGTTAATTGCTAAGCCTATAAGCTGATTAATGAGCAGATCAGACGAAGGACTGGAACAGTTACAGATTCATGTCTTTCAAAGCTTTATACTTTGTAGTCTTGAAACTTGCACTTTTTGGTTTAGTCTGGATTTTTCTCCGTTTAGCGATTCACAACTTTTTGCCTGACAGTATTTGCAATACCAAGAATTAACAGGTTGCTTCAGGTGTGAATCTTCTTTGCTTCCAGTCCACCCTACTAATAACCAATTAATGTTCTACAGAAGTCAGGCAACCTACCAAATTCTTAAGTTGATAGGTAGCTTTCTTTACTGGGATATACAGTCTTCAGTATGTGCTAGAAAACTCAGAAATTGTGGAGTGTCAGGATGAGAGGGGAATCTGCTAAATACAATTCAGGAATTGATGTATCGTTAAGTAGTCCTAAGCTGTTTTGTAGTAAATGATGGTGCTTATATTTGTACTTCAAGTTCTTCCACCCCGTTGTTTTATATATGAAATGTCTCCTTGACTAACACATTTTGCGAAGAGTCTTCATTCAGAAAGCATTTAGGAAGTTGGTAGGAACTGATGCCCTATCAGTCTTTTTGCAGAGGCTAATGGTGGCCACAGAGTCCGTGCCTCTATGCTTTTCGCTTCTACTGGTCAGGAAACTTTTTTATGAGAAGGAGGTATTGCTCAGTGAGGTCAGAGAACCAGAATTCAGCTCTTTGAATTCTGCTTCTTGGCTCTCACTTGTACTGGAGTTTGATGCCAGCAGCAATTTCTGCCCTCTCTTAAAGAGGTGCAGTCTTGCTCTATGGAGAAGCAGCTGATCCCAAATCCTGTTCCAAGTGGCAATCTAAGCTTGTCTAATATGAGGCAGTGGCTTCCTTATCAGCACAAAATTAGCAAGGGGTAGGCTCATCCACACATTTGATTTCCTGTCATGTAATTCTCGTTACTTTGGTAGGCAGTATTTCACCTGCCAAATTTAAGCTCATCCTTCTGACTCTTTTAATCAAGCACCATTTATAATTTCCAAACTTTGTTCTGATGGTACTGGTGCAGGATGTGGTGCTATCAGGTACTTGTTCTCTACTGGTTAACATAGGTGTGTATCAGGAGACAGTGGCTGCTTGTGCAGCAGTAACATACAGCTCTGAACAGTGTGGCACTCACTGTTTTAGATTCCTTTTTGAGCTCTTGTAATACATCCAAAAAGTTTCCAAATGTGTTTTAAAAAGAACTTGTTTTCTTTAAGAGTACGACTTTTCTGTATTTCAGGATATCAGTAATTTGAATAGTCTGGGTATTGTGGTTCTGTCTGATAACTATGGTGCCTATTTAACAAATTTGTTAGGAGTGTTTCTGAATATGTTTCATCCCTGTTGAAAATTTTAGGTATGGTTGTAATCGGTGGGAGCGGAACCGTTGCTTCTGGAACATCCACTAATGGTGCAGTCCACAAAATTCCAGGGTTAGTATCTCTGGTTTTACAAAAAAGCTTTTTTCCCACCTCATTTCCTATGTTAAGCTTATCTAAAGGTTATATGTTTTAGGCTGTGATGATCACAAAATGGCCTTGCTTATTTCTGGGCACTGCCATAAATCCTAATCCTGAGAAACTGATTCAGTTACAAGATGATTTGTGTTTGTTTGAGGGAATGCTTGTTTTTCAGCTTGCTTAATTCACCATACAGAGACACAAACAACTGGTACAGTTGTGAGGCAATTTGTAAGGCAAGGCACCAGAGACAAATAAGTATTTCAGAGAGGTGCACAGTCTCCGAAGAAACGTACATAGAATCAGAGCCCCAGGCCTGTATTTTGTCTTTGAGATTTTTTTCTACCCAGTTAGAAATCTTGTCTGTCAACCAAGTCAGACAACTTCTGGATTTAGCAACAAGTTATTGAACATATTAATGTCCCCAGCTATTTACTGTTGCCCACTGGCTAAACCTTACTGCCCTAACTATAGTCAGTATAATAACAAACAGTTGTGCATTGGAGGTGGATTAAGCCTCAGGTCAGTCAGGTTATGACAGATCACTTTTATCAGTAGTTTTAAGACAAGACTTCTGACTGCAGTGGAGTGACCTCTTTACCTGTTCTGCTGTGGGTTTAACGCTGACCCAGCTGGAGGCAGTAAGGTTGACAAAGTGTGCCCAAGTCATAAGAACTTGCCAATATCACGCCAAGAGCTATTACATTAATGCAATCCCACTGGAATTAGTAAATTACGGTTTTCTATAGTTTCCAGTTTTTGGGTTTTTTCCATCGTTCACTGCAGCCGTGTAGGAGATTCTCCGATAGCTGGAGCGGGATCCTATGCAGATAGTACAGCCGGAGGAGCTGCAGCTACTGGGGATGGTGATGTCATGATGCGCTTCTTACCCAGGTTAGTCCTTAGGGCAGACTTTGCTAGCTTTCTCTAGCAAAATGTGAACTCGGCAAATGAAGTAATTGATTAAAAAGACAGTCTGACTTACTGGCTGCTGAAGTGGGAGTAACGGAAGGAATGGAAGGGGAAAGAACAGTAGCAGAATCAAGTCATCCTTATGATCTGTCTTAAAAGAAGTGACTTCTTAAGTATCTTGATGAGGGATCCCTTAATACTGCCAAGCTGTGAGCAAACAGGTGGCAGGTAATGAGTATATTCCCAACCTGCATGCTTTTTAACAGAACTGATTAGTTTTCTCCTTCAAAGTGTTTTGTTGTGTGGGAAATAAGTGTTATAAATTGTAGAAAGGATGAGGGGTGAGTCTCAGATTATTCAGGAGGGTGGGGAGGTCTCACTGTAACAATCCTATGTAATTGCATCTAATTTGAAACTGGAAGAGGTGTTTTAGTGCTGTTGTCGTGGTTACATAACCTGCATAAAATATGCCTGTTTTCATCACTGAGTCTTGACAGTCATTCTTGTGGGTCGGTCTCTGCAGGAATGAGTTATGGAAGTCTGTGCTGAGCATAATGGGCACTGATGCTTGAAGGAATATATAGCAGTGGCCTTCGTATTGCTCAGGTGCTTTTTCTGAAGCTCTGGCAGTTATGAATGCCTACTAGCTGTTGCATATTTACAAATGTCCTCAATGAGTTTCAAGCTGTTCCAAGCCAGTCTTGAAATAAAAGGCAACTGACAACTTCATGAGTTATCCTGAAGTATCAGATACCAACAGTAGTAGTGAGTTGAGCTCCACTATGAGGTTAATCAATAAAACCTTACATTACAGTTTAGCAGCCTGAAGGATTTGGCTGTAATGCTTAAAACATTTTATGTTGCACCAACAAGTTTTAGAAAACAACTCAGACTAGATGGTTAATCACAGGTTCCTTGCAGATACAGATCTTTCCTAATTCCATGTTATTTAGATATTCCCACATGAAAACAAAGAATAGAATTGACCTGCCAGAAGTGAAGGAGAAGTGTCAAATAAAGGGCAAAATCGCTAATATTTTCTGTCCGCTTCCTCTGAGATAGTAACATCTTAGTGAGTTTTTGATTACTGAAGAGACCCCAGTGAAATACAGCTTTATATTCAGAGAGTTATCTTTAGATTTGATTGTTAGAATAAATCAAAGATAATAGGGAGTCTCAAAATGCAAAGAAAGTTCTCCTCTGCAGTACTTTGATAACATCTATAGTTAATGCTATTGTAGATGAGTCGTAGTGTAGCAAGAGTTGGTCCTGGTATATGCATCTTTCATCAAAACAAAATCAAGTGTTGTTCACTTGTAAGTTATATTAGGCATTATCTTTTAATCTTCAGGTTCTGAAAGAAAATGACAACAAAAGTAATTTTTTTTGCCTCTGAGGACATTTTGGAAATGCAACTGATTCATCTCAAGCAATGCCCGTATAGTCATTTGTCTAATGATACTGTAGATACAAAGGAAGTTCATTTTGATTACTCCTTCATTTAGAGTAAGAATTTTTTTAAATTGGCTTGCAAAAAATTTGAAAGTGGCTCAAAGTCTTGATCAAAACATTGTACCTTCATATTCATGAAATAAAGAAAATGTGTCAATTTTGAGGTTTTCAGAAACTTAAGTTTTTTCTGAAAGATTTTTTTAATGCTTACTGAAATCAATAATTTATCAGTAATGTAATATTGGAGGTCAATTTTCTTCAAAAAATTATCTTGACATTGGCCTTTTTGAAAACTACTAATAACTTTTAACGTCAAACTTAATCACGCAATGAAAAATAAAACACACTAACTTTTTAACTGCTTCTTTGCAGTTCTTTAACTGATCTGTTGCTTAGCCTCTTCTACTGCAAATGATCAGAGAGTTATCCCAGGCTTGGTCCTGCCTTAGAATGATAGATGGCACAGGTGACATCTTGCAGTCCATTTTAGTCCTGTTTCTAATTACTTTTCATGTAGGACTTGAGAAATAATTGTCAATATAAAGTTTGGCTGAAGATTATTTATCATGTGTTTCCATTGTTCAAAGAAATCAAGGTCTCTCTCTCAATGGTATTTTAGAATATATAACCTGAGTATGGCTAACTGTCTGGGTGTGGGGTTGGTTTTTTTTAGTTATCAAGCTGTGGAGTATATGAGGATGGGAACAGACCCAACAGTAGCCTGTCAGAAAGTTATTTCCAGAATCCAGAAGTATGCTCCAAAGTTCTTTGGCGCTGTTATATGTGCCAATACAACTGGAAGTTATGGTATGTATTTTGCTTAACAGACAAAGCTTGTTGACCCTAACTAGGTCACAGAAGTACAAAACCGAAGGTGGATTTTAAAGCAGAAGTCTTTAATTATTCTTTGAACACTGCAGGAGTACTGGCCATTCATAATATCAAATGCTGGTTAGCAGGGCAACTCTGTCCTAGTGTGGACTTGAGATATTTTAATTTTTCCTTTGCGTTTTGATGTCTTAGACTTTCACAAAATTTATGCAAGTCTTGGTAAAAATCAAAAATATTTACAACCTTCATGTGTTTTCCTGAACTGTGTATGATTAATTTGAAGGTTTTGAAAAAGAATGCTTATGCCTCCCCTAGATATGGCATAAGGCAGGGAGAATGTGAATGTTAAGCATAGCTTCAAAGCAATCCAAGATCAGTCATTGTGCCAGGCATCTCATTAGTGAACTCTTAGATCAGTAGGAAATATAATTTGCTAATCAAGATATCTTATTTAGTTAGATTGCTTATTGCTGTTCTTTGATCTCTTATTTCCCATAGTTCTGTGTTTAAGAGGTTAGTGTTGGAGGAACTCACTAAGTTAATCAGGATTGAAAGAGAGAGAGAGAGAGATTTTCCTAACTTATGTTACTGTTTTGAGTTGTATTATAAGGGCATTAATTGCACTACAGCAGTCAACAGCACTGTAGTTTTACTTAAAAATTAAATACTTTCAAGAAGTCTTGGGTTAAACAGATTGTAAAAGAATAATTAAACCATTGTAGTAGAATTAATAACTGAGGTTTTAGATTATAAAGTACAATGACAAAGACACTAATCCTAAATGTGGCAAATTATACTTTTTTTTTTCTTTCCTAGGTGCTGCATGTAATAAAATTCCAGGATTCACTCAGTTTCACTTCATGGTTTCTAGCCCATTGCTAAGTCAGCCAACTGAGCAAGTAGTAGATTGCATTTAATTTCTTTCGTCCTAGTAACATATAAAATTAGAGGAGGAAAGTGCTAAGGTTCCCCAGGTGTAACTTTTTTAAATGGTTGTTTATTTTCACTGTTGCATAATCGTGAACAAGTACAAAGGTATGTTGATGGTGCAGCTACTACTTCACTGTTTTTAATATCTTCTACTTTATTATGGCTTTGTGTAGTGCAACTAAGCTTAATCTGTAGTTTCCTAACGTGATTTTCTTGGTAACTTATTTCTAAATGAGCGTAGACTGGTACTATAATCTAGAGCGAGGTTTAAAAAGCTGACTCTATGTAGTTTGAGGGAAGTGAACATAGTTGCAAAATTATAGTTAGTGTTGACACTTAAACAGTTAGCATAGGCAATTCATCTAAAATGTTTAAAAATCTACATCTAAGTGAAATGGCTGAAATTGATGTGCTTCACCACTGAAGTCTCTTAAGTCATGAATTTAGTAGGCATTACCTTACATCCCAACTTAATTTTTAAATTTTTAGCAAACCTGACAATCAAACTGTGGTTCTAAATACCACAAAAAGTTACCTGTTGTATATTTACTTCCAAGTAATACCAAGTTTCACCTGCTTTTTGGGGAAAGTAGAGCTTTGGTCACTGGAAAAAAAAACTTTCAAGGGGAGCTCATAAAGTGGGCAGGTGGTCATACATGTGCAAAGAAACCAAGTGTCTAATGGCTCTTATAGTCTGTCTGTTTTCATAAGAACTAAGTAGCCAAAAGTGATGAATAGTAAACATTGAACTGGACCTTCGCTTTGCCATTTAAAAACATATTTGGCAGAAATCTGGAATAAAGGGCAGGGAGCAGGAAGGGCTCTGCCTCTATACATGAGGCTTATTTTGAGAATATTTAGTTGTCTTTCTAAGATTTAGTCCAGGTTTTCTTTTCTCTTGAAAAGAAAATTGCATGCAAATGCTGAAAAGCAAGGAAAGGGGGTTGAAAAGTAGTGGAGCAGATTTCAAAGCTTTAATTAAGATATAAGGAGCATCTCCTTGTTTACCTTACTAACTTGTTTCACAACAGCTGAGAGAATACATTTGAATAGAGAGGACATCCAAACATCCTCGGTAGTACAAGGCCTTCAGGGAGTATTGTGTTGACCAACTGGCTGTGAAGACAGGTGGAAATCTTCCTGCCACCTTTTTTTGTAGTGGAAGTTACGAATCTTAATCACAGTGATTTCCTTGTCACTAATATGCTGTGCGCTTGCCCTTTCCTGTAGCTCATCTGCCCCTGCAAAGGAGCAGCTGCATACGTAGAGCATGACAGTTACCTACAGCTGACGAAGCTGGGTTTGTCACTTTCTCTTTCTGTGTCTAGCGATACCAGGATTCATTCGTAATAGAACTTCAGCATCTTGAGGATTGTTCCATAGGTATTTGAAGATCCGTTTGATTGTTTTCTTAACTTGGTGGCTTGCTGATCATTTGATTGAATCTTTGCTAAACTTGAGCTAGGAGAAGTTAAAAGGAGGGAGCAAGTAAAATGAGCATGTCTTGTCATAAACACTTTAATTATTCTTTGTCTATTTGAATAAAATCATTGGGTAATAAAAGCACACCTTAATGTATCATTTATAAGTAAGGTTGTTTAGATGCTTGTGTACTGTGCTTTAGAATGATTGTTGCCTTATGTTCTGAGTTGGTATCTTTGAAAGTTGGAAAAAACCCTCAAACTAGAATAGCCATCTTTAACGGCCTGCTGTTGAACTCCATCAACAAAGTAGTTTATTTGGTGATTCACTTCTGTCACTGGATCTTTAGAGCATCTTGTAGCACAAGCTTTAGTCAAAGAAGCTCTTACTGAATATATCTGCAGTGGTTTAAGGTAACTTTTCTACGTGTCCTACCTAAAACCCTTCTGCCATGGCTGCTGTATCTTCAGATAACTCAGGCAGTGAAGTGCAAATAGATTAATAGAATCCCAATGATTATTACTTTGGAGATAGCACTGTGGATTGTGAACATATAAGGTTTGGTACTGGCAGCTGGGTGGTAATGTGTCAAACTGCTGCAGATGAATCCACCAGGATTCATTTTTGAGAGAGGTTGGGAACATCTATGACTTGCTTTCTAGTATGCTTATGCCACTCTGTGCTGGCTAGCGTACGCCTCTAGAGGCTATGAGTGCCCATGCTGAAAGATCACGAGTACTCTTTAACAGTGTACCTGAAGTCACTAACTTACTGCATAGTCAACTCATCTATACATGAACTTGTCTCCATGAGACATATGTACGTGTGGTTTAATAATGTAGGTTGCTTTGTCATGCTGAATTAGTTATCATAAATGAAAGGGTTAGTTTGTGTAATCTATTTTAATATATTGTTAATTTGACGGTATATTAAAGTATAATATTTATACATGTGCCGTTCTGATGTTATGGACAGAATTCTGAATTTAAAAAATAATTTGCTCAATATTTTGTATTAAAAATATTTCTTTAAAGGTTGTTAGTAGTAATGCTTAGCAGACACATGAGGTTTTTTTAAGAAAGCTTTTTACAAGTACAAAGCCTTGCCAAAAGTAAGCAAAAACTCTATGACGGTTTCTGCTGTGGTTGCAAAAAAAAAAATGTTACTGTTTCTGTTTTCAAGTAATTTTGTATTTTTAAGTTTTTACTCTTGAACTTTTACTACAAAAGACAAAAAACCTACACAGAATATGAGTATTTGCAAGTTAGTGGTACAGTTGAATGCATCCTGTCTGTAAAGTTGTGGGGGTTTTTTAAGTCCAACTGTGTTTTAAGTTCATTAGCTTCTAGCTAGCCTGCTTTTTTCTATTTCTAAAACTTCTTACCAAATTATCGCTTCACCCAATGTAGACAGAAAAAGAATCTTAGCTTAATGGTCTGACTAATAAAGCCAACTATGCCATGTTTTTGCATGCCACTGAATTGTTCTTTAATAACGCAATCTATATGAACCCTGACAGTGTTTTGTATGCACTTATTGAAGAAAACTTCCCTGTCATTTCACTGTTTGTAGGTTACCACTGAAATGCATTGTTTCAACTGTAGCTGCCTCAATCAGGAATAATTCAGATTTTCAGAGAATTCAAGGTTGGTCTTTCAGATGGAATCTACAAATAATAATAGATTCACTCCAGTTTATATAGTATCTCTTCACAGGGTAAAAACAACAGTGGCGCTGATTGCTTTTTAACTTAGAAATTCTTCTTTTAGCATTTGTTGTTTGGGTTTAGTTATTGCATGACTGTTGTAACTCATTAACAGCTCTGTTCATCCTTGTTTTGAAACAGAGAATACGTGTAGGATTTCGGTTCTATTATCTGTAGTCTGTGTGTGTAAGGAGACATCAGTGATACAGTTCAATTTACTTTAGCTCTGATATACAAGTAGTATGTTATACGTTAAGCGCTGAACTACAGATGGTCTCACTGGGGGGTCTGTTCATTCCTCCACATAAGTTCCATTAAATTTACAGCAAAAGAACATTACTGAAATGTCCGTGGAGCAGATGTGGCAGAATCTCAGGATTTTATGGCTAGCTTTGTTATTATTGTTTGAGCTGCTGCATGGGGCAGCAAACATTTTTAGATGTTTGTGCATTTAACAATATTTGCTGTGTTTTCATTCTCTTCTTTTTTTCCCCTGACAGTTGGAATCAGCCTAGGTAAATACACCTGCTGGTACAATGCTCTCTTGGTGCAATTAGCCGATATGTTTACAGTGACAGGTGGTGGTCTGTGAAATAAAAGCAATAGCAACTTCAAAGTGTGCCAGTTGTTCAGGGAATTCCTGTTACTGGTGATTTTTTTTTCCCTAGCAGGATAGGGAAAAATCTTTGAAAGAAAAGTTTTTTATTATACTTCTCCCAGGTAGAGTTTTACAGAAACAATTGTGTTGTAAAAGTCAGGGGGGTTTATTGGTTAGAAATGGTGATTTCAGAGCTCTGAAAAAACTTTCATGTGTTAGATGAACGGGAATTTTCTTATTTTCACCCTTTGCATA
The DNA here is from genome assembly GCF_965638725.1 of Aptenodytes patagonicus. Classification (NCBI taxonomy): domain Eukaryota; kingdom Metazoa; phylum Chordata; class Aves; order Sphenisciformes; family Spheniscidae; genus Aptenodytes; species Aptenodytes patagonicus. The sequence continues at coordinate 40,545,905 of NC_134952.1, forward strand.
CTTTCCAGGCCGACTCCAAAATACATTTCAGCTCTAACTCTGTTTGTTGCTAAGTTATTATTTTGATTGCTGGTGTTGTGTAAAATATAAAAAGCGGTGAGCTCTGCCATTTGAATGTAGTTGTGGTGTTGGGTTGCATTTTATATTTCTACTTTCTTAGCATTTGTCATTTAAAGATCCTAAGGAATAAGAAATTCAGTTTAGCAAGAAATCCAGTGGCCTTGGTTTATTTGAATATTCTTATGTACAGATGGGAAGAACCTGAAGTTGTTACTTTTCCAAGACAAGCATACAGAGATTGTTACAGAACCTAACCCTCCCAACAGGAGAAAGGCTTTTTGTGAAAGTGTACACTTAAGTCTGATCTTCTGTCTGCATTTGCAGACTGTATTTAGTCTTTGTAGAATGTCAGTGTAACTGAAATTACATATTTACATACAGACATTTACATGTTATAGTAGTATTTCATAATGTTATATTAAGCAACCATAATATTAGATCAGCTTGTAATTGCAAAACTGAAACGGAAATATAAACTAAGTAATTTCTCTCACATAGAATTTTAGGATCTGGATGTTTTATTGTTTGAAAGTCTGAAGAATGTTTGCCTTCATGTTAATTTCCACAGGCTATGTTAGCACATTCATTTTACTCATAGCCTTCACTTAAATTGCTGTATAGGTTCTCTGTTGTTGCACAGGACCTTGACAAATTAGATTCTCTTCAGCTCTGTGGGATAAACAAGGTTTTTAGGCAGGTTGTTTTCACTCGTCACCCAAATTCTCCTGCACCCCTTCCTGCCCCTCACTTCTGCCCCATGCAAAAGTAATTTCATCTGAGGCTTAAAGTAGGTTTTAGGATGAGTTTTGCTAAGGGCTAGTATCAGATAGTGCTGAAGCCATTTCACAAAAAATTCACAAAATCACCTCCAAACCAAATAGATATCTTGCTTATACTCGCTACATACTACAGCAATTTTTGAAGTACTCTCTGGTCTATCTAAAGCCTTCTTCCATGTATAGGCATGCTCCTTTTCCTACCTCCTACCTCTGAAATCAGAATAATACTGGTGTTTTTTTCCTCTTCTCCTGCCATTAAGGGTGCTTTATACTTTCTTCAAATATGTAGTTTGTTGTTTTATAAATGTTTTCTCCATATTAATTTGCTTTCTTGCTGCTATCACCAGACCTGTGTCATTACAAGAGCTTTCTTGACGCATTCTGACTATACCCATCGCGGTTCAACTGTTGGTTAATTTTCTTTCTGAAGTTTACCTTGTGCGTGATGTAGACTGTCTTGTATTCTTATTATGCCAAGTAATATTTGGTGGGGAGGATCCAAGTTCTGGATGTTAAGACTTCTTAAAGGTGGCATAATTCCTCAAGCAGTGAGTCATTTTTCTTGATGTTTGAGAAGCCTACTGTCTACTTTTATGGGGGGGAGGGAGAGAGGGGGGACATAAGGGGGTTTTTTTGTGTTTGTAAATACAAAAAATCATAGATAATACTGTATTGTCCTGAATTAACTAATAGCGAGTTAGTGATTTAAATGCTGGCTACAGAAGTTGCATTTTTGAGGGTTGTGGGAGGAGATACTCAAACTGAGAAGCAGTACCACAGTAGATTCCAGTATCACAGTACTATAGATTTAGGATTATACTTAGCTAGGTCATGAATGCTTATTGTTCATAAGTAGATGCTTGATGGTATATGTAGTTCTTTATTAAATACAATGTGACAGGCTGTTTGAAAGTAAAAATGGTTGTGCTGCTAGCTTAATACTACTCCTGGATATTCATTGTTTTGAGAAAAATTCCAAGGCAAATTATCATAGATCATCTGTGAGGATGAAGGGTGGGTTGGCAGGCTAGTACATAGAGAGGTATAAAGGAACTGAAACTTACCAGAAATTAATATTTTTATCTGCAGCACTTTTCCTGAGCATTGAGGAGCAACATAGAACTGACAGTTTCCTACTTTTGTTGCGTAATCAGTTCAAAAAAATCTATGTAAGATTTTTTTTTTCTGACGGATTTATAGTAATAGATGAACTAAAGCATTATAGATTAAAAGGGTGAATGTAAAAAGTATTATAAACAGGTCTAATCTGTGCAGTCAACTGTGTTTTGCTAATTTGGTTGTTACTGAAGACTAATTTGTATGCTATAAAGTAGAAAATAAATCACATTGGAGTAGCTGCAGTGTTAACAAACTGTAACTATTTAAATTCAATCTTTACCCATTCTTATGAATCCATCAACATGAAAGTCCTGTGATCTCACTTCTCAGCAAGAGTTAACGACAGTTTTTGTTATTGCTTAGTGAAAGTGCTAGCCCCACAAAATGGGTCTTTAGGGGGTAACATCATTTGCTGCGTGGGCTTAAGGATGTTAACAGCCTTTAACTGGTTTCTGCAGTGCTACTTCTCCTCCCTGCCCACTGTATCTCTTTGGAGGTTACTTGTGCCTGTACTGGGACTGGCAGACTAGAGTGTATGCATTCACCCAAACAGCTTCATGACAGATCCAGCAGTTAAACCTCTCTGACCTCCATCTGTACTTTGCTCTGAGAATAGCAGATGCCTGCACCCATTCCACTGGCTCTGCTGTGGGGTTCATAACCTCTGATCAAAGAGCAGTAACAAACAGCTCCACAGCAATTTGACTGCAGCTGTTTGCTGGGGGAGTATGCATCAAAGCCCTCAGGTATGTATGTAATGCCATCCTCATTCCTGTGAATTGAGCTCCTAGGCTCATAGTTACAGCAGTGGTTATAAAATGCACAAAAACAACTATACTGAATGTCCTGGTTTCGGCTGGGATAGAGTTAATTTTCTTCCTAGCAGCTGGTACAGTGCTGTGTTTGGATTTAGCATGAGAATAATGTTGGTAACACACCCATGTTTTAGTTGTTGCTAGGTAGTGCTTACACTAGTCAAGGACTTTTCAGCTTCCCATGCTCTACTGACTGAGAAGACTGGAGGTGCACAAGAAGCTGGGGGGGGGCACAGCCAGAACAGCTGCCCCAAACTGGCTATTCCATACCACGTGACGTCATGCTCAGTACATAAACTGGGGAAAGCTGGCCAGGGGGGCCGCTGCTCGGGGACTGGCTGAGCATCAGTCGGCAGGTGGTGAGCAATTGCATTGTGCATCACTTGCTTTGTATATTCTTCTTATTTCTATTATTATTAGTAGTATTTTATTTTATTTCAATTATTAAACTGTTTTTATCTCAACCCACAAGTTTTCTCACTTCCACGCTTCAGATTCTTTCCCCCATCCCACTGGGGGTGGGGAGGGAGTGAGCGAGCGGCTGTGTGGTGCTCAGTTGCCGACTGAGGTTAAACCACGACACTGAACAAAGAACAATTAGCTGATAGTGAAGTGCTGAAGACAGGGTTATGTTTTAGGCTTTGTCCCTCTCTGGAGTATGGTTTCAGCAGGATAAGATTTTGCTGCCCTGAAAGGGGTGATACTACCCGCATCCTCCAGTATGCATTCTCTCTTCAGTTATGCAATTGGTTCTGGTGATTATGCAGCTCCACTAAATGGATCAGCTTGCTAGTCTGGCTGAAAACTAATCTTTTTTTCTTTTTTCAGAGCATGAGTAAACAAGCTGTTCTGTTTTACTATACAGCCACCCAGCTGCTAATACCAACACAAGGTAGACTGCAGGAATATGCAACAGAGCACTGAGGAGCACGGGAAATTATCCAGCTGGTGACAGCACATGCTTAGATCAGCAAAAGCAGACTCTTCAAAATTTTCCTGCAGACTGAAGTAAGGTGCCTGTCTCTCTGCAGGTTTCATGATTCAACCCTCAAGCTAGATGCCCATCCTACTATTTCTCCCCATTAAAATTCAGCAAGAGACATGAGAATCAGGATTTGAATCCAGGACTCCCACTATTTCAGAGAGCATTCTCATCCACGGGCTATTGTCGCGTTCCCCGTATTCTTTCTTCTGTCATGTAAATACTCATTTACCATAGGTTTCCCATCTTCAGGATGGGAAAGCACAGGGTCTCCATACAACCTTTTTCTGTTGGCCTTCTCTTTGTTAAAATGTGAATTTAAATTTCTTCTGACTGAGGCGGCTTTACGACTTAGATCTCATACTTCAGAGCAACTGCTGTTACTACAATGCTTTATGAAAATGTGAGCACCATGAATTCAGGCTCCTTGACTGGCTGTTTAATTGAACGTCGCTGTGAGATGTGCTTTGTGTTAACACCACTGTGTTTTGGACAGACTGCTATATTGGGCTCTCAGGGGTTTCTGTAACAGGGATGTCTGGATACCAAATCACTGTCCTGGTTTCGGCTGGGATAGAGTTAATTTCCTTCCTAGTAGCTGGTACAGTGCTGTGTTTTGGATTTAGTATGAGAACAATGTTGATAACACACCGATGTTCTAGTTGTTGCTAAGCAGTGCTTACACTAGTCAAGGACTTTTCAGCTCCTCACGCCTTGCCAGCGAGAAGCTGGGAGGGGGCACAGCCAGGACAGCTGACCCAAACTGGCCAAAGGGATATTCCATACCATGTGACGTTATGCTCAGTATATAAACTGGGGGGAGCTGACTGGGAGGCGGGGACCACTGCTCGGGAACTGGCTGGGCATCGGTCGGCGGGTGGTGAGCAATTGCATTGTGCATCACTTGATTATTCTTTTATCATTATTATTATTTTCCCTTCCTTTTCTGTCCTATTAAACTGTCTTTATCTCAACCCACAAATTTTCTTTTTTTTTCTCCCCCGATTCTCTCCCCATCCCACTGAGGGGGGGAGTGAGCAAATGGCTGTGTGGTGTTCAGCTGCCTGCTGGGCTAAACCACAACAATCACAAAGAGGTTTAGGCAAGAGACAAGTGCCAATATGCTCAGCGGAGCTAAGACAACATTTCCAATCACATTAAAGACTAGAGCTATAACCCTGTAACTTAATTTGAAAAATCAAGTCTCTTTCAGAGTTGAGAATAGAAGTTTGATCTTGCATAAAGTTGTATAACAATAATGTAGTGCCTCACTATGACAAATGTAACTGTTAATGCCAGATAAATATTCTAACTGTCGTTTATAATTGTCATTTATGTACCTTTGGTCAGTCTTAGCTATTCATAGTATGCCAATCAGCGTCCTGCTTAACCATTATGTTCTACTTTGTAGCTGTGATTTTTCCAGACTTAGCACTTGGGAAGAACTTCAAATGCATACTAGAAGTTGGGGCAATCTGGCCTTATAATAGACCATCTCATGTAAGTGCCTCTAAAGCATTTCTCACAGTGAATACTAAAATCACTGAACAATACAGAACTGCTGAAGCCTTTACTCTTAGCCTGCAAAGGTGAGAGCACTCCATCCTTAGAAAGAGAAAAGTTGCCTTTTCTTGGGAAGATCCAAAAGGGACTTAGGCACTGGAGCCCGATGTTAAAGCTTTATGGGGACCTCAGTACTTCGTCTCAGGTGCTGCTTTCTAACTTTGTAGGTATCCCACATCTCCTGTACATGTTTCTGCTAGTGGGGATGCATAAAACAAGTAACTCCTAATGCTAGGAAGCTAACAGGCCCTCAAGCTCTGGTCATTCTCTTGTTCTTCTAACCCCAGGGCCTGATCCAACAAGGATGCTGACACACTGAATGCTGCTCAGTGAATGGCTAGAGTGAGTTTGTGCATGTGTGGCTTGTTGCACTTGCTTGTTCTAATGACTGTGCTATTATATGTGAAACATGAAAATCTGTGTTAAAATAGTAAGCTGCCTGATTATCCTGGAACACTGAGGCTGAAGAATCTTTTCCTCCTTATTCTCCTATAATAAGTTGCAATTAATTTATACAAGGTGAAACTGTTTCAGTAAGAAACGTAAGATGGTGAGGAAGGATACCACATGAAGATCTGCTTCTCTAGAAAGGCGGAAGTAAGATTCCATGAGGATACACATCCTGACATACGTCTGTTCCTCTGCCAGTATTGGTTAGGTAGTACACAGTACCAAGTATCTGGTAGGCATTTCTTGAATACCAGCAGAGCTCAGAAAATGGGCTAAGTTCCTGAGCAGTTCACTAAAAACAAGACATTAAGGGCAGCTTTCTGGTGAGTAAAGAATAAATGTAGATTTCTGACATCAAGAATCTTCTGTCAGTGAGGTTCCTTAAGTTCCCATCTATTAAATTTCCATAGTAGTAAGTGTCCATTCCCAAGGATGTTATAAAGGCATGTGACTTAACAGTAAACGACTAACAGCATACCTATCTCATGCTGAAGCACCACAGAGTTACAAGCTAGGCATTCTTTGCTTGTACCTGTGAAATGCAATTGAGTAGGTGTTATTCTCAAACCAAATATATGAGATTGCCACACTAGGCACAACCTTTCCCTTTAAGCAATCACAGTTTCAGGCCTGCTGTCCCCTATGGGTGGAGAACAATACAAATCTCTTCTTTTTACATTGTTGAGAAATTTCAGTGTTTTAATGAAGTTCTGGCAATGTTAGCAGCCTGTCCCTGGGAGAACAATTTAACAGGTATCATTGTAATCTGAGTAATTAATGAACAGTAAATCTTTCTTACATCCAAGAATGTTTACTTTAGCCTTACCTAGAGGGATTACCAGGACCTGTGTTCAGATGTGATGCTTCAGAGTAAGCCACCTGGTAAAGCAGTGTTAACAGCCTGAAGAGAAAAGTGGATGTACTGTGTGTGCACTGGTTTAGGTGAGAGATTGTAATTGCCTTGTATGTTAATCATATGGCCAAGCAAAGGAGATGCCTATGTTTCATGATATTTTATAACTGTAAGAGCTACATTCATTCTTATTGCAGGGAATAAGTGAGAATTCTGTTTTCTTCTGCAATTTGAATAAATATTTTCCTGAATCTTGACTGCCTTAAACCCAAGCCTTATTTGGGGAGTCTTCCAGGCTAGAAAAAGTGTAATTTTATCAGTTAAAAAAAAAAAATAATACTAAAAAAAAAAAAAGGCTTTAATTGTTCATGTGCCAGAGTAGAGAATTAGGGGCAGCTGGCAGGCCCATGAAGAAATTATCACAGAAGAAATTATCATTATTACAATATATTTATCATTATGGCAAAAATTAGGTGTGAATGGACATAAAGGGCATTTGCAGGTCATTCCTGTTGACCTTACTGTCTACTTCCAATGCAAAAGCTTTCTACTATTTGCAACATCTCGGAAACAGTATTTTCAGTGGCTATGAACAGTATCCCCTAACTTAGCTGCTTTCAATAAAGCGAGATAAAAATTCTAAATAACTTGACTTTAAATACAGTGGGAGTTAGTTGGGTGTGCCTTTCATTTTCAAAGTTGATGCAGTGGTGCTGTTTTAGCACCTAACAGCTAGTGTGAATGGTTCTTGGCTCGCTCATCATGAGCAGACTTGCAGCCTGCTGCCAGTTGATGGCTGAGCCTGCGGTACTGCTGTAGAAGGAGTAGAAGCTGGGAGCTGCAGCTGTTTTCTGCCCAGTGTCATTCTTGTTCCAAGGAAATGATCCCAACCTCAGTTACAAGTTTTTCATCAGTAATTTCTTCAATCAAGCAGCCTAAGCAATCTGTAAATATAGACTGAATATAATCACCTAAGCTGTCATTAAAAGATTCATCTCAATCAGCAGAGCCTGCTAGCTGATTGTGTTAATTGCAAGGTTTCAGGTGACAATGACTAGTATTTTTGACAAAATAGCCGAGTGTGGCTTGATTAATAGTGCTATCTCAGGAATGGTCTTTTCCAGTATTTATTGCCATCAAAGCTGTCAGTCTTGCATACGGTGTTATTTTGAAGAGACTTTACAACAGATACAGCTAAATGGGTACATGTGAGATAGGCTTTATCTGGCTTCTGGAGATTTAAGTAACAAAGTTTAAGTGCTTGAATTTTTTCATGTGCTTCATCTATTGATAAATTAAAAATAAAGTTAATCTATCTTGTGCAAGGAATCAGAGACTTTAAACTGAATTTGAAATTAATATATACTAAGTAACACCCAAACCTAGATTGTGTAGAGCAGTGAGGGGAAAAAAAAGTTGTTTGAATTGCAGTTGGTTATTGTTATCAGAGGCTGTGTTCAGTACTGCAGTACCTAATGTATTACGTTCAAACTAGCATCACAGTGAGCTGGGATTTGCTAAATAAAGTTTTAGATTAGTAACTAAACCACTTTTTTTTGCCTCCTTTTGTGCGCGCTACAGTTTCAGGGTTTTGTTTCCCCCTGCCTGAATTCCACCTTCCGTTTTGTCCCATAACTGCCTTCCTCCTTCTATTTTAACCCGTAACTATATAATTCCCGTTCTAGTTTATCAAAGCAAGTTATAATTAGCAAAATATAAATAGCTGAAACTTCTGTAGTTACTGTAGTATCTGCGTACCTGAATAGTTTTATGGCAAGAGTATAGAATTTCTTTTATGCTTACGGTTCGTTCTGCATTGCTGTGTACAAAGAAGCAAAGTCAGGCTATAGAGTGATACTTTGAGCGGTTACACCTTGCTCTGATCGCCTGATCTTTGTCAGTATTGGTCTCTGTGGGAATCCGAGAACTTTTAGTAGCCAATGCGAGGACTACATCTTTAATACATTTCCACTGAAAAAGGAAAACCTTTTTCCAGTGTGATTACGTACTTTTTTTGACTTCTAATTCCTTTTCAGTGGTTGCATATCTCTGACAAAGAGATAAAAGTTTCTAAAGTAACTTTCTGAAACCTGTCCTTATTACGAACTTCCTGTATTTTGTTGCTGCTACTCTTAGCATCTGATACTGGATTAACCTACTTATAGTCATCCTGAGTAATTTCGGGGGGGGAAATCATTCACTTTTTCTTAATTAGAGAATTCAGTTTTATTAAAACACAACTTTGAGAAGTTGTGCTACTATAATAGTAAATATTTCTGTTCTGGTCTACTTGGAGTCAGTTCACGTTTTTAAGAAAAGCATTTGTGGAAAGGCAGCTTTTATATAAAAGCAGTTATTTTGTATTTGTAAAGCCTTGTCCTATTAGACTATTCTAGACTGATTAAACATAAGCTCATCCTGTTTTTCTAGTGAAGATGAACTGAAGTGTAACATGAGACATTGCACATGTTTCTAGGTGAAGATGTATCCTATTACAATACTAGGTAATGACTGAACTTTGGAAAGGAGCTGAGATGTGGCAAATGCAGTGCAAATAACGAGCTATCAGATAAAGCAAAGGATAAACTATACTATGTATTCGGTAAGGTAAAGAAAAACAATAATGGTAAGTGCATTATTTTTCTAATTTCTTCTTTGTACAAATGGATTTTAAGCTTGCTTGTGCATTCTGGTATTGAGTGCATTTTTTACTTTCATGCTGTTCATCTACAAAGCCCGGTATTTGCTTAAATGTTATTTCTCAGTTACAGTCAAAGCAAATTACACTGTTACCTTCAAGACCATTTCGTGTGGAAATACCATCCGTAAGAAGTACAACCCACCATCTTTGCCTTCAGAGTGGAACTTTCGCTAAATGTTTTTTTCACTTCCATAGACTCTGCAGTACTGCTATAGTAATGAGTTTAAATTTTATATTGTAAACTTGCTCTTCAATTGTAGTCTAGATTTAAAATTGAAATTTAAACTTAAGCTTCCATTTATATTTTGTAACTTGAGTGTTTTTCTAAAGACACTTTAAAACTTTCATTTGTACATTTAATATCATCCTGAAGTTCTAGAACATATTAATTTATTAAGTGAGTGCTTGAATTCTAATCTAACTTGTTTCTTTTTGATTAAAACCTTAGTTTTTTGCTAGTATAGAATTATTTATACCCTGAGAAATGTAGTCTGAAATATTTTTATGAGAGATTATACATTGTTTTTTTTTCCTCTAGTTGTTCTTAATGGACATTGCCTTAGGTTTGAAATAATACTAGCTTAGGCCAATATTCTGCTCTTCAACAGAGTCAACTAGCTGGAGCGAAAGCGCCTTGCAAATGCTACCTAACTGGGTTGGGGGTACCAAAGCTGGTTATCCCTGTGTGGTGCTGCATTGTGTTCTCTGGATAAAGCTTAAAATACATTTCCCAGTTTTCCCTAATTCAAGGTTTTTTTTTTCTTTTTCCATGCTACAGTGTCCTGGCCTCTTAACAAATTATGAAGGGTTTTTTGCATGTCAAATAATTACTGTCACTGTCATTATGATCAAGTATTTCCTGGGCCAGAATGAGAGAGAGAAGTTATGTTTGAAGGAAACAGCCACAAAGAATTTCTAGATTAAGTGCATCTGGAAGAAGATGAGTGGGTATTAATACACTTAAACTGATTAAAGGAGCATAATAAATCCACCTGGTTTCTGCAAAAGGGTAGGCTAGATGATTACTGTAATCCTTTCTAGAGTTAAAGATACGTGAATAGATCCCCCTAAGGAATATGATTCTGTCAAATGTGCAATATATAGAAATAAATTTTTTGTTTATAGGAAACAATAAACTTCTACCCCATCTGTCTTCCTGGATCCTATCATCAAAATGTGAGGGCAGCTCCTATTCAAGTTGCTGCCTAGTGCAGGACGTATATGCAGATTTCTTCAGAAATCTGCATTTGCACTGCATAAACTACAAACTAGTGGAATACAGGCCAGTTCTCATCCAAAGATGTGGTGCTCAAGCTGCTGTGGTAAGGCCCACTTCGAGTACTGTATTTTTGGAGGTGGCTGGAATCAGCCTGGAGCACAGACCTGTCAGCAAAATTTATGCATAGGCCAGTTTTTAATCTAGTGAAATGTGCAGTTGGATTTACTCATAATCTGAGATTAAAGCCTGTTTAATTGGAGCACAGAGGATTTGGATTGCAGTTAATTTGTTTAGTTGATCTAAAATACAGATGGAGATAATACAGGTTGGTGTGAAAGACCACATAGGCACACGATATCTGAAGGAAGGACTTAGGTTTCAGCTCTACCTGTAGCCAAACTAGTCGAATGGGCCTTCTCCTGCCAAAACAGAGGAACTCTTGCATCGCTTTTCCCTTCAGTGTTCCGAACTACACAATTCATCCCACTTTAAGATGGGCTCTGCTGCTCGTCAGTGCCTTCTGAGAGGTCTTTCTTTGCTCTGCCAACTCTCTGTTAAGGTATCACCTGAAACCTTAGTATTAAGCCTAGTGTTAGGATCTTCTCACAGTATGATCATACCACGTGACTAATAGCTAGAAGACAGTCATGTTGTTTGAAGTTGATTTTATAATAAAAACCATAAAGCATACAAACTCTGCAGGGACCTGCACTTTGTATAGGAATGGCACTTCAATAAGTTAAATAACTAAAGCACTGACTATGTTTAGACAATACTGTGTACACTCTTAATTCTACTGACCTGTAAGTGTGCTTGTTGCACTTTTAATAAGCTTTTATCTGGAAAACATTTTTATCATTGCGTTCTCTCCTTAGATTGGATTTTATTTTGTTGTTTCACTGAAATATAGTACATTCCTACACTTTTCTAAATGGATTTTGAATGTATGTTTTGAATATTCAAGTAAAAATTGGACATAACCTTTCAGGCATTCTATAATATATATATAATATATACATATATAATATGCGGACACGCAGCATATTAAGTTACACTAGATGGTGAACTCGGGCTGTCATCAGCAAATGTCAATACAGTGTAGCTGACAGCAAGTTAAATTGCACAGTGCAGGGAGGTACAAGAAAGATGTTGAAAAGAGTTTTAAATCTTCTAGAGATTTTGTTCAGAGAGAAAGGGGGCCTACAGTTGCTGTGAAGTCCATGAAAGACTTTGCAATACCTTTTGATTCCATGCGAAAGATACTTAGCCGCTAATGATGAACGTTCATACAGATACTAAGGAAAGGATGGCATCTTCCACTTCTTTGAAAGTCCCCTTCCACCATCAAGCAGAAACACTCTTATTTATGTTTTCCATTCCGGAAAAACAAGTGAGAACTAGCACCATTTTACACAGGAAGGTGGATGCAGAAATAGTTGTTGTCGTGGTTTAATCTCAGTCGGCAACTAAGCACCACGCAGCCGCTCGCTCACTCCCCCCCCGGTGGGATGGGGGAGAAAATCAGAAGGGTAAAAGTGAGAAAAACTCGTGGGTTGAGATGAAGACAGTTTAATAGGTAAAGCAAAAGCCGCGCACGCAAGCAAAGCAAAACAAGGAATTCATTCACTCCTTCCCATCGGCAGGCAGGTGTTCAGCCATCCCCAGGAAAGCAGGGCTCCATCACGCGTAACAGTTACTTGGGAAGACAAACGTCATCACTCCAAACGTCCCCCCCTTCCTTCTTCTTCCCCCAGCTTTATATGCTGAGCATGACGTCCCATGGTATGGAATGTCCCTTTGGCCAGTTGGGGTCAGCTGTCCTGGCTGTGCCCCCTCCCAGCTTCTTGTGCACCTCCAGCCTTCTCAGTCGGTAGAGCATGGGAAGCTGAAAAGTCCTTGACTAGTGTAAGCACTGCTTAGCAACAACTAAAACATCAGTGTGTTATCAACATTGTTCCCATCCTAAATCCAAAACACTGTACCAGCTACTAGGAAGGAAATTAACTCTATCCCTGCCGAAACCAGGACAGTAGTGTATGTATAATTGCAAAGGTCTGTAGTCACAGCTGTGACACAGCCATGTCTCAATCTGAGTGCATATTTTTGGTGTAAATTTATTTCTCCCTCAGTGAATTACTAATACAAGACCATTGCTTCAGCCCTCAATCTATTTGCTGCATTCGCATTGCCATCAAATGGTAGTTGTGTATGTATAGATTAAGAAAAACGCATGTCTGTCTTTAACAAATAGCTGATTATGAAAGTACTTTAAATAAGGGTATAAAAGCATAAAACCGGGCATAAAATCTGTTGATTCTAACCTGAATGTCACAAATTGGAAAATAAATGTTACTTTCAAAGTGAAAGATATACTCTGCCCAAACTGACTTAAACTGTAATGGTAACTAAAGTGCTATCATAAAGCAGAAACTGGGTATGGCATTAGCATTTTTTAGGTTTAAGATTTTTACTTCACAATCTGTGTGACCTTGATTTGATCCTCTAAAAACTGTTTTACGTAGCATCTCAGCTGAGTTCAGAGAGCTTCATGAGGTTAGCTTTGTGGTATATAAAACCAGAAAAAGTGTTTTCTGCATAAGGTTAAAGACAGGTTTGTTATGAGTCATGCTATCATTTTGTAACGTTAACGTCTAAAAGAGCTCCCTAAAAATTGTAAGTAAGAGTACTTAGAAGTCAGCTTTACGGGAAGACTCCTTTTTACTGCAGAACTGCCATCACCACCTTGTTCAGAATGCATCCAGTCGAAGGAGCTTATGCGAGCCCCTCAGTCCTAACAGCCTCCTGCAGGCACTGGCAATACATCCCGTTTCTCTTCGCTGTATATGGGTACAGGTTAAAGTAACAGCTCCTGCGTCAGAACCCTAAGGCCTTTACAAAAGGGCTGTGTCTTTAAAAGCTATTTACATTGGCTTTCATGAGGAATAAAAACGACAGAAAATGTGCGGGATAGACAGTTCCCTCTTTTAACTTAGGCTTTGTTGTTCTTTTTAGCCTTCGCAGTTGACTGTATGCAACACAAGCCATTAAAATGTGTAAGCCAGATACGAAGCTGAAATAACTGTGTTCCATCACTTGCACTGTAATAGATGAATCAATGTGAAAAAATAAACACATTTGTAAACTATTAGGATGAAAGCTGAAACTCGGGACTTTTATCTTGAGCAAACACAAGAGATCCTTTCAAGAATGGTCTACTGTTTTGCACCCTTGGTTGCAGATTCTTTTTGAAAGGTTGAGAGGGGGATCTATTCCAAGATAAGTTTTCTTGCCAGCTTTTTTTATCAAAACCTTTTATAACCAGCTGTCAGCCACAGCTTGTTAAACAAGTTACATAGTGCTGTCCTCTCCAAGAGGGGGAGGGAAAAAAAAAGGCAGTCAGTTACGCAGAGGCAGCTGGTGAATTAGAATTTGCTGTCTCTTGCTTAGTCTCTTACGTCACTGGAGGGCAAACATGTCAGATTCCTCTGCATGCTACTTCACCGCGATGAGCTCAGGGTATCCTTGCCCTTTGTTATTTCCATTTCTGCCTTTTCTCACCTCGTGACATTATACAACCAGGATACATGATAAGCAAATTTAGGCTGATATAAATATACCACCCCTTCAAAATAGATGCCCAAGGGAACAAACTCCACAAACTTTTGAAGTTTATAGCTTAAATGGGTGGTATTTATAGGGGAGGCATGAAATTACAACTAAATAATTTATAATTTTGCTATTTAATGTATAGCGTAATAGCCTTAGCAACATAAAACAGCAGTTAACTTCCCCTTGATATTAGTGTACCCTACTTTCATGAGGTTTAGGGAAGAGGTACTAATACCAAAATTGTTTCATTTGAGTGTTAGGTGGTAATCTAATTTCTAAATTTAGAGTTTTGTTTATGAAATAAACATTTCTCCATAAACACTTATTCCATAAACAAAACCTTCATGTTGCACTTCTTTAATAGCCATACCTTGCCCTGTGGCTCTTGCCTTATTTCCTATTTAAACTTCTTAAATTTATTTTTACACATTTCAGAATTCCTCTCAAACATTTTACATGCAATCTGCTAGATGACATCTCTTGCCTAAATTTATTTGAGGTAAATACCCATTTCCTGAAACAACTGTTTGTCCAAAACAGTGATACCATCAATCAGTGATACAACCATTCTGAAACATCTTTAGAGAAACTTAGACGGTTAGAATTCGTAACGTGTTTTATGGCAGCTTCATACACAGTCAGAGACTTTACAGAACCTCTCATTTGCAATCTCACCGGTAACTTGTGAAGCACGGCTCCTCAAGCTACTTATCTGCAGCCAGCTCTGGTTACTTCAACCGGCTAGCCTGTTACATTATGTTTGAGATGATAAATATAAGTTATTGCACGCTAACATTTGTAATAATTAGGCTGAAAGCAGCAGAAATGAGGCAATACAGAAAGTCACTTTTTGAAAATAAAACACAACTTTTATTCAAGATGAAACTTCTACTATTGTAACAGTAAGATTTTTAATGTAGGTTTTCTCTCATGCTTTTAAATTATGCAAACTGTGGGAGAAATGACTCGTTAAATAGATGAGCCAGTGATCAGGACAAAATATTTTATTTTAAACGCTTTTCCTTAGTTTAGTCCTTAGTTTAAACAGGACATACTCCTCATTTCGATGAAGACTTCAGATTTTGCATCCTCAGAGGGTAAATGCACTTTATACATCACTGCTCCACCATCCAGGTTAACCTTCCATATTGCTTGTGCCCTTTTTTTTAAAAAACATACAACACATTCTAGAAATACAAGAACAGAAAAAGGAAAGTGATTGCAGTAGCTAATAAAAGCAGTTTATCTTTTAAAACTTGTATGGGTTATATGTAAACAGATACTCACTTCTTGTCTGGCTGCTAAGATAAAAAAAAAAAAAGACATTAACAGCCCAACTGTTCTCTCTGAAGTGTCAAAGTTTGAAAAAGTCATTTAACTTCCAGCTTCAGTAAGATCTTAACATTAGCTGAAGGCAAGCGATCAAAAATGGTTGTTTTCTTTTTGATTTTTCACGTTTAGCTGAACTACAGAAGATCTATCCCTGTGCAAGACATCCAAAAGCACGTACCATTCAAAAATAATCAGACACTTTATCACAGTAATGAATTGTACAAATACAAGTGAGGAACTGCTTAGATAGCAGTTTTAAAGATTTAGATGCATAAGCACAAGCTATCGGTGACATACCATTGTAAGAAGCATCATGTAAAAAGATGGCAAGGGAAAGTCAGACTTCACCACGTGAAGTAGCTTGTTTTGTTCTCAGGTGGAGTTCTGTACCCCACTTTAAACAGTAGGCTTCATGATGAAAGACAAGTATTATTTGAAAAGAGTCCATTGAGCAACGTAAGGATTATAGTTTCTACAGTCTGATCAGAAAAGATTTCCTTCACATAAGGGAAGTTTTAAAAGATTTGAAAGGTATCAAAGGCTACTGAAAAGAAGAAGAAAAAAGCCTCTGAATTTGTGGTGGTTAGGACAAGAATTAATCCATTTCACTTGCACCATGGCATGGAAGATTTAAATTGGACTGAAGTTCCACAACTGTCTCCAGAAAATTAAGTAGTCCTTCCCCATTAAAAAAAAAAGGGGGGGGGGGGGCGCACAAAAAAGCAGTTAGCTCTCAGAAATGACGCAATTAATTCCTAAGTATTTACATAGACTGAAGGACCATTTACAAGAAGCCTTTAAACCCATTTCATCTCACATATTTTTGGTGGGAAGCAACACTACTTCCCATTACTTTCTTTAAAAACTGATTGTCATTCAATAATTTGTGAAGCTATGGCCATATCTTCATTAGTTTCATTTTCCTGGCTATCTATAGTACATGCTCCAAAGATTTGAAGAATTCCGTTTCTGCTTTACTTCACATTTGCTAGCTTAGCATATTCTGTTTACTTTTCCCCTTGCTTCATCAAATAGTGGTAAGACAAGCAAATGTAAACTGAGTTTTAACCACCTAAGAGGTATGGTTTTGTTATGCATTACACATGGATTGGGAAAAAAACATTCAGTAGCAACTAGAATAAAACGTTAAGACCTGGATTTAAAATATGTAATTAAGAAAACTGCAGAGTCGTGTTAATTTTAGGGCAGTTTTTGTCTTTGTTTTCCAAATCTAAGCAAGGTCACACATTATTACAACTATGGTAACATTTAAAGTGTACAGTCCATTGCTGTTTCATTTTAAGCTCTGAGGAAATAAAGCATGAAGCGGTATTAAAAGAGTATATTGACTTTTTATTCGCTTTTATTAAATACATGTTTACACTTACGAAAAAGTCTACCAATTTAAAATGTAATTTAGTTATCCATTCTAAAAAATCACACGTGCTTGAAAGTATGCAGTGCTGTCAAACTTCATTTACATGAAAAAACAGTTCGATTTTTTTATTAGAAATATAACAGTATGTCACAGAATATTGCAAGCTAGATGTTTATTTCAAAACAGCATGCAGCATACAAGCAGTGTTTAGTTTTTATAGGACTATGTAAAATTACTCTTTCCAGATCTGCAGTTCTTTACGTTGTTAGAGCTATTTTACTAATTAACCAGTGAACAGGAAAAAAGACCAAACAAAAACAAACCGGAAATGACCAGGAAAGTTGTAGGCACTTAAGACATCCTGAGGAGCAGGTAACTATAACCTTGACATCAAGGAATAACCTGCATACCTGGCCCATTTTCTGCCCATTGGAAAAAGCCACACTGTTTTTCCTTCCCGAGAGGGCACACAAAAAAGTTCTTTCCATTATTGGGACCGATCTTCAACACAGTCTTCATAACACATCGCTTGCCATGGTTACAAACCGGAAAATTCAAGTCAGCCCACTGCCAAAGGAAACAGGTTTTAGGCACAGTTGTAGCATACCTGATGGCTATGAATTCCTTATTTTAAAATTGGCAATAGAAACAGATCTACAGGGGAGGCCCTAGAAGAAACTCTTCTTAGTAGTTAAGATAGTTTGATCTCTTTTGTGAACACTGATTTTAGATTTTTTTTTTTTTAACATTAATTGTAACTGCACGCACTTAACTAGTGTAACTTTAATTGCTGTTAACACATAGTTTTCTTCAAATTAAGGCATTATAGTCAATGCTGTCTTGAGTTCATCTACTAACTACTTGGCGGTAGGTGACCGAGTCAAACTCTTCTCAGTCACACACACTCATAGCGAGGAGCAATGGCCACCAGTTGCAGCTAGGGAGGTCGGGTTAGCTATTAGTGCAGCAGTGGGAGCAGTTGCCCAGGCAGATTACAGAATCTTCATCCTTGGAGGTTTTCAGGATTTTGACTTGACAGCAACATGGCTGATATTTAGGATCTAGAGGTTGCCTTCTTCAAGCAAGAGGCTGAACTAAACGACTTGTACAAGTCCCTTCAAACCTGTTTGAAATTTCTGTTTTACATCACACAGAAGCAGATTAAGAGCATTTGCACAAGCAGGTGCCGTCTCAGCAGTGAGAGAAGTAACTAAGTTTATAACTACTATTATGCTCTTATTTTCAATTCAGCGTGCAAAAGTATTTCAAATTACCTCAAACTTTAAATGGATCATATTTGTCCACAATTACAGATTACTGGGGCAAGGAGGCTGCAGGAACAAGTGCTTATTACAAAACAGGCCCTGAAGTCTCATACATACTTGAAAGTAGTCACATCGAGTTTCTCTGGGTAGAGGACAGGTATAAAACTGCCTGCCCTTGTTTTCTCCGTCCTTTCTCACAACTCTGAGGCTGCAGAGATGGCTGTGTTTACTGCAGCGAGGATGGCCCGCGCTTAACGTACGAGTGTCATCTGTCCTATTAGCTTGAGGTGTGCTGTAACGACAGGTTACAAAATTACTCCTGCTTAATGTTAAGGGGATTACCAACACCACAGCCAAAGAACTCTCTCCTACCATTACAATAGCTCACTCAGTGTACTTTCACACACGATGATGGCCAGAGAACTTACTTCCCTAATGCACCCTATT
This sequence comes from Aptenodytes patagonicus, assembly GCF_965638725.1. Classification (NCBI taxonomy): domain Eukaryota; kingdom Metazoa; phylum Chordata; class Aves; order Sphenisciformes; family Spheniscidae; genus Aptenodytes; species Aptenodytes patagonicus. The sequence goes on from NC_134952.1 coordinate 40,564,477, forward strand.
GCACCTTGAAAGCTGAATGACGGCTAGTAGTGAATAGACAAGACTGCATGCTTTTCTTGCAGGTATTATACCAGTTTTCCCCAGCATTAGCCCGTGTTTTAAATTATTTCAAAGTACTCAAATTAATCTACAAAACAAAATAAATATTACTACTGCTATTATACCGCACACCCCAAATTCCAACATACTCTAAAAGAGTATTCTGCTCTCGGTGGGAAAAAGACCAATACCAAGTAATTACTCCAGGTTGAAGATATTTGTATGCTTCACAGAACAGACTCCCACCCTCTTCAATAAAAAGTTACAGTAATGCTCCAAATCATATTCGGACAAGAAGTAATCCAGCTGAGGGGATGGAACAGTGTTCTCTGAATGGGATAAAGTTTCTTTCTTCCTCGTGATTGAGATAGTCAGAGATTATCTGAATGCAATACACAAGGCTTTATTTAAAAACAGTAACATGAAAAAGATTAACACTCTGAAATGTATCTGTCCAATATATTTATAGAGCAGAAAAGCAGTGATGAAACCTCAGTGAAAAAAGAAAAGATTAATTCATTCTTGTTAAAGTTATCAGCTTAGGAATTCTATGTTCTCTTTTATGCCTGGAAGATTGCAGTCCTGAAGACATCAGCAGTTTTCTTCCAACACCTCATTAAAACAAAAGAAAAAAAACCCAAAGGAAGTTTTTGTTGGGTTTTGTTACAAAGTGTTTGGTTTTGGGTTTTGTTGGTTTTTGGGGTTTTTTTTTAAAACATTTAGTTTGACGACTTGCTGTAACTACCTGTTACCGTGATTGATACTGTCTCATTTCTTCTTTGCACTCCTCTGTATTCTTAATTATCCTGCCTACATCCTCAGTTCTCTGTAGTTCGCTACTGAGACAGCAAGGAGAAAGTATATTCCTACAGCCTAACCTGGCTAGCCAGTGAGATCCTGTTTCAAAACTGGTACTTCAACAATGCAGGAAGTAATTTCTGTATTTCAGAACAGACACAACCAAGAATTTTGTAGCATATCATTAATATTTCACATTCACCCTGCATAATATACCAGTGTAAGTGACATCTACCTTGCACTCCCGTTACTGTGGTGTATGTCTGCCCAACTTTTCCTTGACAACCCTAATGGGGTCTCACATTTCCCTTAACTAGGCAATAGATGTGTCTGAATAGGGCTGTGTAAATAAAAATTCGGGATAGGTAAAGCGTTGAAGTAGTTGCATATAGGATGGGGAGGAAAGTTAAGAGAAAATAGTGATGGGAGGTTCATCAAGGTACCCGTACAGAGCTTCGTATCGTGGGAGAATGTTGAAAACTGCTAGCTGACAAATAACTTTAATTAGAATATATTCATTCAGCTACTTTCCTTTTGTCATCTTTCACAATGACTTCAAGATCTCTCTAAGCAGATAGCTACTACAGCACTAAGATCAGACAACTCCTTAGGTAGAACTGTGCTTGTTGACCTGTTAGTGCTATACTGTCCTATTCCATGGGAATAGGCCAACTATCCACAGCTGTTTAGTTAAAAGCAGTACTGGCCAGATGCCAAAATCAGGACTTTTCCAGTGACAGCCTAGGTCATTCAGTGCTTTTGAAATCTGAGTGTAATTTTAGTTACCCAAGAATAAGTTACCTCTGGCAGAAGTCCAAAGACAACAGCGTCTGAACCCAACAGCACAGTATTCCATTAATCTTCAGGGATAAAGTTGGTTTATGGGATTATAAAAAGACTTAGAATACATACCTGATTGCTATATTATATTGGTGAACAGAGCGGAGATGATCAGTTTTCTGTTTCTTCTGTATGTGTTTGAAAGCAAGAGGTTGCTGACAGGAGGACAAAGTCAGAGCAGTTACGTGTGTTGAGCAATCCTTGCCCGTGCTTCCCCGTGACTGGTAGACATTGTTTTGGATTTGATTACAATTGCTTTTTGGAGCAACGCACTGAGAGTGTCCATCGGATATTTGGGTATCATTTCTCAAAACAGCTCTGTTACCAAGATCTGTTAAGACAAGAGTTGTAGTTCCAAATGCAGCTTTCCTATTGATCTTTATTTCTGTGCTTGGTTTTCTGAAATCATTACAAGGGTACTTCATTAAGTTTATGTTAAAGGCTGCAGAATCTTCAACAGTCTCTGTCTTTGGAACTAAGGAAAAATAAGTTATTGGTTATAATCCACCTGTGTAGAGTGATACATCATACTTCTGATCTGTATGCATAAGTCATCATACAGGGAGTGAAAGAGTAAGTTTACCATACCATCTTGAAAGATCTCAAAACCTGTCACAGGTTAGATACAGTACCAAATTTCTTACACTAAAAAAGCTCGTGCACTTTTGGGGTCACGTACAACATGTATTTCAAGATAACATTACTATTGCTTGAATAGGACCAGATGTGAATAGTACTCTGTAAATGAGAGCTGTTGGAGAATTAACCATACAAAACTGAATTTGGCCCAAATACAGGGATTAAAATATTTAAATTTTTCAAAATAACCTTTTATAACCCCAGCACTGGGAGATCACAGGGTATGGTACCTCCAGCAGCAACTCATTATCCATTTTGAAAGTATTGTTTTACTATTGACACTAAAAGGAATATTCGTTTGTTGGGTTTTCTAGTGCTTTCAGGGTTCCTGTCCATTCCAAACATTGTGGGCATCCAAACTGATCGATCCCTTACTGTAAGAGGCTTCAGAAGCAAGCAGTTCAGACATTTACTTTGCATTTATTTCCTGATATGAACAACAATATGTTTCTTCACATAATCAGAAGCCTGACTAGCAGGCAATAATCATTCCAAAAGAGTGGGCATAATTTATTAATGCTAGTTTAATAAATAAGGAGTCTGTAGGTAATCTTTCCTGAGAAAAGGGTGAAAAGAAAAACTTCATGGGGTCCCTATGTGCCATCTTTGTTAAGTAGCTGTGAAGCCAGCATGTTCAAGAACAGAGTCCTTTCTTTTCTACCATCTCCAGCGAGTGTCTCCCTCCTACATCTTCCCTCCATACAAGGGAAAGGGAATTAAGCAGAAGAAAAATGGCAGATAAGGCATACACAAGGGCACACTCTCTCCAAAGGCATTCTCACTCAGAAACAAAGACAGACTCCCTACAGTTTACTCTGAACAATACTTGTTTCTAGGCTCTGTCCATTTTGCCACTGCTGCACAGTGAAACATACTGGTTCCAGTGCATTCAGATTTGTTTAAGGAAGAATAGGAGCTTGGCCGTGTACTTAGCAAAGGAGCAAGGAAATTGGAGATGTAATGGTGAATAGTTATCTCTGTCTACAGAATGAATTATTTCGGCTGTATGGCCAGCAGCTAAACACTACGTACCAAGTATTCTGTCCTCAAAAATTCAAATGTTTTTGCTGACAGTAGTTAGTTTTAGAAACGACATAAAAGACAAAAAATGAACAAAGTGAGAAGGCAAGGAATCTTAAAGTCTGAAAAGAGAAAGGTAAGCAAACCCACGTTTAAAAAAATCTCGAATACCGCTCCTACGATGCAAAAATAAGTCTTATTTTTTTTTAAAAAAGAATTTTTGTAACAGTATTCTACCAAACACATCTTCCAATTCCAGGCCTGTTTTCAGTAATGGCATACAGCTCAACAAGTGAAACTTTAGAAGTACAGGAGAAGAAACAGGATTTTGTTACAAAGCTTAAAATAAAGCATTTGTGCACATGCCGTTACATATTTTAAGGTCCAGCTGACAGTATTAATTCCAGGATAAATGTTAGTTGGTAAATCTGAGTCTGTGGACAGATTAAAACTTTCAGCTTTCTGGCACTGATTTTGCAGGAGAATTATGCAAGATTAGCCTCTGCTGGCAACAAGTGTCACGTAAGGCACAAAGCCACACTTTTATTGATTTCTAGCCTGAAGAAATGGACTTTAGGTAGTGTAAGATAAGAGTTTCACACACATCACTCCATTCATAAAAAGAATAACTAGAATGAAGCGATACTTTAAAAAAGCATTGGAACTTATTTTATAAGAACCGAGATCAGTACCATAAAGTCACTTCTTCACTGGCTGGGAATCTGGGGGCACTTTGGAAAGTATGGCTCAAAGTACCATCAAAAGCTATGGGAACGTGACCCTTAATTCCAATTTCAGCATATATACTTTGAGTCATATAGTTAAATTCAGTGAACTTTTAACAAAAGCTCCTGGAGCCTACGTAAAAACATTAATTCTTCTCAGATACAAAAAGCCTGTATATTGTTTACAAATAGCTTTTCTTTCAGTTTTGCAGCACTGGAGCTAGAAAAATAAAGAAATAAGTTGTGGTATGCAGATTTCAGCCACTTCATTGAATAATTCACTACACAATGTGAAATAAGTGGAGTATTAGTTTTTGAGGTAGAAAAGTTTCAGTATGGAATTGTTATAGAATTAGCTTTATCCCTAAAAAGGTACACACATGCACACCTCTAGACTTTGTTTCTTGGAATATGTGTAGCAATTCAAAATGTTTTGGAGCAACAGTCTGGATCCAAATAACTTCCTGTAAATCCCTCCACAGAGTAATTTACTCACATTTTCTACAGAAAGTGAAAAAGAATACAAAGCTCCTCTTCACATAGAAAACAGGTCTCAGTGGAAAGTCTGTCCATTACCTCGCTCGTCCCCTCTTAATATCTAAAGTTCTATAAAGAAATCTGGAGAGAAGCTAGCATGTTACTCATTCCACCTTCCTGTCCCTTTCTAGGTCTCATTCACAAGTGCTTCTGCCCAACAGATCTAGAGAGCAGCATTAAAAGCTCCAGTAAGAGACAAACAACAAGTTTAGGTAAGAAGTCCAGAATCATCCTTACTCTGAACTCAGAGGAAAAAACCTAGCCCCTGAGAAACCTGACATCCTTTTGGAAAGGGTACCAAAATATACGGCTTTTGTTCACATGAAAGAACGATAATTACTTTTCTGCCCCCTGGTGATTTCTCTATCAGACATATGCTGCAAGCTTCTAATGATTTTAAGGAGAGCTGAAAGAATGGCATTTTGCCTCACTCCTTGCCACAATAAAAACAAAGGGTCACTGCAGAGGCTCGTCTATAGAATCCCACCTGCACACAAAGCTGGAAGACAAGACATGACACAACACTTTTAGGGTTTAAGACAAGACAGTTTCCATGATTGTCCATGCAAGATTTCCCCAAAATCTGAGTTTAAGTTAACTAAAGTTATATAAATACAATTCACAATGAGACACTTCTACAGTTCTGTAGTTGTAAAAATGGCATCAAAACCACAATCCTCCCCCCTTTCCCAGTACAGGTTCCAGACAACCTTTCAATACCTTCAGGCCTTGAAGTCAAACAGGCATCACAAATTTCAGCAGAAGGCTTGTTTATTAGGGTACAGCGCATACACGTCCACTCCTCTTCAGATTTCTGAGCTACGTGTTCATTAGAACATGACCCCCTGCCATATGCCCAGCCAATTAGGCTATTTCTAGTTGGCAGTTTCCTGTGAAACAAAAGAATGATGTTAGTCTTCTGTGAAGTTTCTTCTACAAATTGCCTTACACCACCATGTGCAGGGAAGCACAGGACTAGAGAACAAGTAGTACACAGTGTTATGCCTGCCTATCACAGCTTGGACAGCACGTCATGGTCAGAGTTTGATTCTTTTTTTTTTTTTTTTTCTTCTTTACCTCAAGGGCAAACCTTTCCCAATACTGCAGAAGTAATACAAGTAAAAATATGTAAACAAAAATGGACAGAAAGTTAATTATTAACTGATGTACTCTCCAGCACAATGCCCCAGCCTCTCTCAAATTCCCTACCGTTTTCAGGTATTGCAGCAAGAAACTTGGCGAGAAAGGGAGGCTGTTTCAGTACTTTGCCCCCATCCCTTCTACAGAAGGCTTACTAACAAACGCATTACTGGATGAAGAACTGTTCAGAAGCTGAACTACAGAAAGTCACACAATCTAGCAAACAATTTTTTTTGCTCTCATTTAAATGATACCAATTAGACCACTTTGTTATCATAACAGCCAACAGAACTGACAACCTTAGAAGTTAGAAAGTCGTTCTTGTGTGTCACCATTTGCTGGAAAGCCTTTTAACACTTAGGAGTCTGTTCAGAATTAAGGATTTTCATTTTCTTTTTGTACTTTTTTTCTCCTCATCAGAAAGAGTTCAGGAGTGTCCTAGCTGTGACTGGTGAGCCAAAGCTGTACTCCAGACACCTCTATAGATTTAATTTTATTTATTTTCCTATAAATTGTAATATCTCCTATTTGATACCCTGATTTAGAATCATAGTTACTGTTTTACAGACACTACATGTTACCAAGGACTAATTTTGTTACGGTATCCAAACATTGTTAGCATGTGTGTCCTGGCTTCAGCTGGAATAGAGTTGATTTTCTTCCTAGTATCTGGTACAGTGCTGTGTTTTGGATTCAGGATGAGAACAATGTTGATAACACACCGATGTTCTAGTTGTTGCTAAGCAGTGCTTACACTAGTCAAGGACTTTTCAGCTCCTCAAGCCCTGCCAGCAAGAAGCTGGGAGGGGGCACAGCCAGGACAGCTGACCCAAACTGGCCAAAGGGACATTCCATACCATGTGCCGTCATGCTCAGTACATAAACTGCTGCTCGGGAACTGGCTGGGCATCGGTCAGCGGGTGGTGAGCAATTGCATTGTGCATCACTTATTTCGTATATTTTTATCATTACTATTATTTTCCTTTCCTTTTCTGTCCTATTAAACTGTGTGTATCTCAACCCACAAGTTTTACTTTTTTTTTTCCTGATTCTCCCCCCCCATCCCACTGCGGGGGGGTGGGGGGGAGTGAGTGAACAGCTGTGTGGTGTTTAGCTGCCTGCTGGGTTAAACCACAACAATGTTAAATGTAACTTGAACTTACCTGTTCACTAAGATATGCATGTAAATTTTTAAGCACTGTGGTTGACAAGTTGTCAAGCATTTTTGTGGAATTATGCACTTTTTGGAGACTATTTTTAATCTGAAGAATTTAAGCACTTCAATTAATAATGCAAATGCTGTACTTGGGAACTGTTGTAACACTCCTTAGACCTATCACTTATTACGTAATTATCACTCTCTTTAACAGGCTAGATTTCTAAGATAATTGTAGGGATACCCACTACCTAGCATATCTCTTTCACAACAGGAAAAACTAAGGAGGATAATGAGAACTGCTGACATACCAGAGGTCTTGTGCTGTCAAGAGGCAGAACAGACGTTACAGTAGCATTCACCAAAATACTGTGGCTAGATAACAAAACAGCCCAACTAGAAGTGTTAAAACTAGGTATTTTCACATTATTAGATCAATTGTTCTGCTCCGCTATCAAAGATGCATTACTAGACTGAATATATTCAGCATGTCATGTTTTGGAGTTTAATTCCCTGTTGTCCCCCCAGTCCATCGGTCCCCCCTTCCCCCCTTTTTCAAACATGAAATGTGGGGGGAAAGTATATTTTAAAGATTCAAGGTACATTTGAATTTGGTGATGTAACTTATAATGGGTAATTTTTTTCATTTTTTCAGTTGAGCAAAATCATAAGCTACTTGACTTGACCCAAGAACCAGTGGCTTAAATTCTACAGTTTATGATCTGTAGCAAGTCAGTCTGATCACAGGGGCTCCTTTCAGTCTTCAAATGTGAAAAGCTTGGAATGGCAGATAAACCACTTGAGCTAAACATACTTTTATTTGATAACAGTTTCTGCATAATAGAAAACAAAGCAGTAGAACACAAAGACCTGACCATTAGGATGAGGACAGCACAAGAAGTGACCTTTTTATTTTATAGCTACCATTACCACGTTTTTCACTGAAATACACTGCTGTTTAATTATTTGTTTAAAAAAACCATAACAACAACAAAAAAACAAACCAATACTTGTTCTAGAACAGAGAGAAAGATTTTTTTTTCCTTGCATCATTTTCTAGTTATCTGACTCAATGGGACACTGCTGTCTTCCTACCCTTCTGCAAAACATTTCTCATTATTCCTTTCTGAAAATACAGCAGATTGGGGTTATCAGCATGTGAAATATTTATCTTCCACACTGGAATTTTCTATATTTGATGTGTACTCAAAGGTGATTTTTAAGCTTTAACCAAAATCCCTTCAGCCATCTGAATCTTGAAAGAAGGTTGGAGGTGGCAGAGGGATTTGTGTGTTCTGTAAATCTTATCTAAAAAAAAATAGATATATATACACACACACTAATGAAGGCAAAGTTTGCTTTGCAAAGCAGTATCTTTTATTAGGTTGACAGAGCTCAGTATAAAAAGGCAAGATTCTGAAACTTCAGATGAAAATTTTCAGGAATAAACTTAGGTATGTAAGAGAATGAATAAGGTGCTTTTGGAACTTTTACCTTTTGACCCTTTGTGATATCAAATGCATTTTGTGCTTTTCTAAAATAAAAGGAGAAAAGCTGCTGCTAGCACAATTTATGTGGAAATGAAAGTGTCTCTATGTAATACCTGTAGTAAAAGCTTTCCAAATCCGATAAGGAGGAAGAAAAAGAGTCCTAAGCCCTACAATTTGTTGCACTCCGAATTCACTGAAGTTTTAGTCTTCCTCAGTGTAACTCTACAGCCAGAACAAAATTGCATAAATGCACAGCTATTTAGATATTCCAGGACTGAAGGGACTATCCTATGAAAAGAAATAGAGACACAAATTCCTACCTTCCTTATGCCATTCAACTCAGTTGTGTGTAAACATCCAAGCCTATTATGTTGATAACACCAAGAACAAGGGGCAATTTTTCCAGAAGCATTGAATAATTCTGAGTGCTCTGAATTGTTTTGTAATTCCTACATTTGATTAGAGTAATAGCTGTTTCATAACAGATGGGGCCTTTGAAAGTAATTGTATCAAAGAATCAAAGCTTTTAACCATTTTTAAATACCAATGGCCAAAACATTTTTCTTTTGCAAAGTCAAGTGAATTTAGATATAAAATGCACAAGGATCCATTCTACTTGAGAAGTGATGTCCTCTTACTGTAACAGCACTTTGAGGAAAGCAATGCTTAAAAGTGTTGTAAAGTTACCATCATACCTAACATTGACAAGCTGGGGATCCGCCTTTTGACACTGAAAGCAGAAGTAAGTCATCCTGTTACTCTCTCCTAAACGACACACAGTGATCTTCCCGTTGCACTGACCGCAGGTTGGGCGCTTGTATACTTTGTAGTGTTTGTGGAGTGGAGACCCAGTTTTACGGCACTAAAACAGAACGTGTTTAAAACCCAAGTTAGAGACCCAGTATAAATTTTATGTCAGTCCCTTTACAGTTCAACTGAAGCTAAAATAAAAAACCCTACGTAAACTGACAGCTCAATGACTACATAAAGATATTTTAAGGCACACTCATAAGGGCTATCATCTGTATTTCATATTCTTTTATGACAAGAATTGACTTTAAATTGGGTATAATAGTGTCTGGAATTCTCCACATAATGAAATAAAAGACACAAGACAAAAACCATACTAGCATGGTGCAAGCAAATATATGCTAAGGACTTCCTGAGTTCAGGTGGACCAGCTAGATCTGATTCAGCACCAGTCATCTTTGACCTGGCACCTCCAGGAGTGTTCTTAAAGAACTGATGAGTTCCAATCAATGCAGCATAGAAAACAAAAATAAAACAAACATAACACACAAAACCAACACCACCTTCCCTCACACCAAAAAGAACCAAAACCACATCGCAGAGCCAGCTCAGACCTGATGCTACAATTTGTGTTAATCAACCTTCCCAAAACCTAAAGAACTGTGCAATGCATAAATATTCCAGAGATTCTGTAGGAGTTGAGTAGCGCCCAGTAAAGTTGCTCAGCTTCATCTTAGCACTGGCCATGCCAGACAAGATGGCTCATGAAAAGCCAGCTGGCACTACAGCAAGCTCCTCAGATTCTGGCAGAGTCATATTAAATTAAGTACAGTACAAGCCCAAAGGGCACAGTGACCTAAAGAGCCTCCAGAGGGCTGACAACCAGGCACATTTCATGAGACAATTCACATGGAGTCAGCATAAACACCCCAGCTAAAACTGCAGGAAAAAAAAAAAAAAAAACACCAAAAACACAAACAAGAAAAGCCCAGTAGAGATGCAGCCAAGTCTGCAGAGCCACATGAGTTTCTGCACTACAATTGCAGTTCCCTGGGCACAGTTCAAACGGTACCACAGCTGGCCCAGCAATACCAGCCCAGCTCTGGCAGGGTTCAATAGCTCTAGCTCCGTAATGCACGAAGACCCTTGGTGTTTTCCCAAAATACAGGTGTCTGAGCACAGCATATTTGCTTCTGCTGTGCTCTTACTCATCAGCCTCGCTGAATGAGAATGCTTTTGTGGGTACAGTGCAGTAATTCAATCAGAAGGAATTACTAACATATATTTGCATGAATATTCACAGTTTGCTTTCTCCTCAAGGTTTACAGATAGTTTCTTATTAGCAGTTTCCTCCTATCCAGTTACTTAAAAAAACAAACAAAAGCAACAGCTTTTTACACAAAGAAGATTCCCCATCTTTGCATTTGTACGGCGTTAGTACAAATGATACAGTATGATTACTACAAACATTCTATAACAGTCTATAAAAAAAAGATCAAGCACTACCCCTCTTATTAACCTATTTTCATTCAGTTTTTATCTTAAAGAGACTTGGGGGGGGCTAGCTCTCCTTTAAAAGCACTTGACTGGTGAATACTTGCTAAGTATAGATTATAAAACTTTTGAAAATGAATAAACTGAGCTACAGAAAGTTCAACTTGTTTGTTTATTGTCAGTCTAAAAGCCCATGACCTTTAAATCTCCTAGTATTATACTTGTTGCAGAACTGGATGCTATCTCTTCACTGGTAGACTTCACTATGAAGTTTGGAGAATAAAACAATTTCCCTAGCCAACAGACTAAACTACTCTTCAGTGGGTTGGGGGAAGCAGACATTTAAGCAGACTATTAAACAAGTTACATTTTTAGCCTTTATGATTGAAAGATGGTATTAGGAAAGGTAGGTGCCCTCCTCCTAGGCTACCAAAAACATTTTTAGCAGCATTACCTACTTGACTTTCATGATTAGCAAGAGAAACACACAAGAATTTCACTGCTGTTGTTCGTTTCTCGGCATGCAGCTTAAAGAAGAAAAACATACAAGAATTAGTTCAAATTCTCTCTTTTTCTATTTTGGAAAGTTAAAGAGCATCCAGGAATTATGGAGTTTACAGGGGAAGAAATGAAATCCTAGTGAAGTTCTGGCGGTAGGGAGAAGCTTGAATTTATTTCGCTTTAGCAACCAAAAAGTTGTTTCAGTTAGAAAAAAAAAAGTTGTTAGAAGTTACAATCTATTTAGTCAAATAAATATACTTGCAATTTCAGGTTTTATAAAGGAAGCCACATGAATTACCTTCATACTTCCCTGGGCAACCTCTAGTTCCCAGCTGGAAGAGTGACTTTTATGTTATCTTATATATAAGTGTGTGCTTAACCTACATCAATTCTGACATGTTCAGAGTGACGTTACAGCACATGCACAGCAAAACTGTACTGGCCCTCAGGCAGCATCTGTCAAACTCTTCTGCTGCAACTGGGCCAAGGCTGTGCACATCCTTACAGCCTAAACTCCCCCACCTTTCCATCATTTGACAATTCACAATTAATAAAGAGCACACAAACCAACATTCCTATTCATGGAAACACTTGTCCTGTTGCATCTTTTTACTGTTTTCACCAGATGATCACATACAGCTAACACGCCAGAGTCAAGTTTTGGAGGTTTCTCTGAAACATACCTTATAAAAAAGCAGGGTAAAATCACGTGTCATTTTCACCAAGTGACATATATGCTCATTTGTCAGTTGGCAAATCTGTAAATAAGACAAGAGTGATTTTTAGACTATTACAATGCTAAGGGACAACAGCAGAAGGACCTATAACGCAGGGGCACTTTGAACGCCTTCAGCTGATGTGGAATTGCATTGCTTCCCGTTATAATTCTCTGATTTCACATGATATATATCATCTCAGTAAAACAGTACATTTTCACATTCTATATTACACAAACTCATTGTGTGAATGCCAATGTACTTTGCCTCATCCACGTAAAACATTAGGTAAAAATTTCAGTTGTTTTCCTCTATATTGACCTAAGAGTTCCTGATCACAGGAATCATGGGGAGTTAACAACTCTTAGTTCCCTCTTAATTTCCTTGTGGATTATGATATGACCTACCTATCATCAGAGGCTCTTTCCTGCGAGAGATCTTCAGGAAGAATACTTGAGCCAAAGGCATCACAATTAGAGAGATGTATCAACCAAACACATTTCTGTTAAGAACTCAAAATTAAGTCACATTTTTCTTTCCTCTCCCAGCTCACACTGCAGATACAATTAAAATCCAGACTGATCCTATGAAGAACTTTCAGAAATACTATGTTTAAAAAAAGTTTCAGTTACTATCTTCACTAGCTTTCCTTTACATTCTATGTAATCTCAATCTGTTTTGCAAACATCAAACATCTTTTCAACCAAAGCTTGCAGATGCATGTTTGAGGATCTTAACCAAAAAAAAGTATGGTAAATAATGGTAGAAAAGCAAACAATGCCAGCTAGCAGGACAAGAAGCAGAAGCAGCAGATGCAAAAATAATCAACTCTACCACAAACTATTTTGGGTAGTAACTGAACAAAGAAAACCTGAGCACTCTTCACTTTCCTTTATTTATACGCTGACAATTTAATGGTAGCACAACAGGATGCCAGACAAAGTCAGGATTTGAAAGTTAAATGAATTCCCTACTAAGGAGAGGTTTCAAGTTGTAAGAGAGAAGGCTTAGCTCCACAAAATATGTCCACTCTGAGGCAGGAGTAGCAGCAACAGGTTCCAAGGAATGCCATGACAGACATCTCCAGTTATAATGACAAAACATTAATTTAGTGTCTTAGAATAACTTAAGAAATGACAGATGATAAAACAAAGGTAAGAAGATAACAAAATGTTATATAAATACATATTTACATTCTTAATACTTTGGTGTCGTTAAAAACAATCTTGAGACATTTCACCCACCTTAACAGCTGGATGAAGACCACTGTCAAACAGTGCTTCATTTTTTATGATATTTCCCACTCCAGGTAATACTGCTTGATCCAGTAACACATCACACAACATGCGGGTTTTCTGCTGCTTAATCTCACTTTCTGCTCTTAAGAAGCTAAACTTTGGAGAACAGACATCCAAGCTTTCCATCATTCTCACTTTCCGCTCACTCTCAGCTGCATTTCTGGAAGAAAAAAAATACATTAAGAGTTATTTTTATTTTAATTATATGCTAATATAGCATCATGGTTTTAAAAACACATGAAAGTATAATAGAACATTATATGCAGATAACAGAAACCATGAAAATACCAGTGACAGGAAGAGGCACAGAAATTACATTAACCAGCCCTCCCCAAAACAGGTCAAAGATACATGCATGGAACATGTATCTGGTCCAACATACAAGAAATCATTCTCATTTTGTTCATATTAGTTTGAAAAATAATTGCCAGGTCCTTGCTTTAAAACTACGTCCAACATGGAAAGACCATGTGTTTGGACCATGAAACATAACTAACTGTATAGTTACGTGGTCCAGTAGTTACAACATGACAACAAAGATATTTTCAAATGATTATGCTTAACCTAATAAAATCAAGGTTTAAGAAAATAATACAGTACAAGAAGTCTCAGGCTTACATAAGCTTTTATGTTTTGTAATATTAAATATGCATATATATTACTTGAATTTACATGCTCCTTTTCACCCAAGAGCCTCAAATGCTTTAAAATCAAGCTTGCTATGTTATTTTTATTAGCAGTGAGAAGTACAATGCTGATGGACAAAACCATCCACTTAACATCAATTAGAACAATTATACCAATTTGCTTCCAAAAAGAAAACAAAAATAAAAACAAAACCTTGGGAGCATAAAAATTTGAAACCAGTAATCATCAGAGGTCCTTATTCTTGTTAAGGAAGAGAGACTCGCATGGAAATTAAAGGAGCAATGGGGTTCAGCATTCAGATCTAAGGATGGAATTAAATCCAACTTTCATTCCCAGTCTTGACACTAATAAGACTAAGGCATAGAACTACTTTAACTGTATGTAAACTGATACAAAAGTAACAAAATTAAATTACCATACCAATAAATACATTATGTTTAGAAAGTTTTGTTTTATTTCTTTGTGTCTATGATGGCCTCCAAGCACTTAACAATTTGTGTGTGATTTTTCACTATGTTCATAAAAGAATGTTATAAAAAGAAATAAGCAAGCTGTGTTTAATTCGGTTAAGTTTCTGCTTTACCTATACTCTACTGTCGCCTCAAAAAAACAAACAGTATCCTCTGTAAGCTGTATCTCCAAAACCGGTAGTGCTCCATTTCTGTCTTTGCTTCCATCAGGATTAATGCGCATGGAACCGTTCATACCAAAGTGAATCCTCAGAGAGAAAGAGAGTTCTTATGGGTATTTTATCTTAACAATGTTTCCAAGCATTACACTAGTCTATTTTTTGAAGTTATAAACTATTCTTACCTAACCAAGTCAGTATGTACGTACATTAATTCTAGTCATTAAGAGTAACACGGCAACAAACTACTTGCTTACATAGTGCTCAATTCCCAGAGGAGAACCCTCCCCAAGTCAAAACTACTCCAAAACATAGCAGTTTTCCAGTGGTCTTCATAATTCATCATACAGAAGTCAAACCTGATCATTAAGTAACACACTTTTCTAGTGTACCACGCTTAGAATTTTTTCACTTGACACACTGGTCTTCCAACATTAAGTCCTCAGGGTGGCTGAAAGAAATGAGGCTACTTTACCAGACAATTTTCTGTTAAATCAGGCAGAAGTCACCTGATATGAAAGGAAAGATTTCAGTCCCCATATTGCCAACACTGTTATCATATCAAAGCTACTTCCAATAATGCCATAAACAAAGTAATTAGCACCTGCCATATGTTGTTTTCTGCTTTTCTTTGCCTACAACCAAGGCGAAACCTGCAGGTCAATTAAAAATTAATAAAAGAAAGAAACTGAAAAATGCACAGATGGCAAAGGAGTGGAACAGACTCTTTCAAGCATTCCTTTTACAGATCACTAATGCTTTAAGAGGTCTTACATTTTATAATATATTCTACTGGGAGCTAGTATACTTGAGCAAAGGACAAGTTTGACTATGGTCTCATACATTTTATTTATTACAAATTCACCTGCTACATTCAAGTCCTAAAAATCCTTCAGACAGAGGGAGCATCATACTTCTATACATTGTATATCAGAAGAGGTAGATTATTTTGTAGCTACAAAAAGATTTAACAGATTAAACTACACAAATGACCAAAGAAACACAACATCAGGTGTATATTTCCTTTTAACCCCTCTTTGTTACATTTCAGGAAGGATAGGGATTTTAAATATTTACAGATAGGTTAAGACCACATTTCATTAAGCATAGTCTTAAAGTAAACCCTTTATGTAACTTCCTCATAGCATTTATTCATTAATTTTTTTCAATTTTTAAAAACCTGTGTCTTTCCAAAACTCTCTTCTTACAAGTCAGTTCAGGTGATATAGTTATTTCAGCCACTTTTATTTTCAGTAGCCATTTCCAATTCTCAAGTGCCATGAATAGTACTGCACAGGCTTAACAAGTCAAATTTCTTTTTAAACCAAACTCTTGCATCTTGCTACCAAATGTTAACGCACTAAATGCTTCCAGAAAGTTCTTTTTAAAGAAATAGCATTCACATTATTAGCTGATGGTTTCATTTACCAAGCACCAGTATACTGTTTAAAAGGAGCATTAAGAATCACAACTATTAACTACCTTAATGACTTGTCAATTCATGACTAGAGAAAAAAAAATTGTCATCGCTACACACTTACTGAAAAGCCTTAAGAAATTTAGAAAATTTCATTCCAATGTGTTTCATTACCTTTGATGTCCTGAAATAAGGCAAAACAGAAATCTTCCCATTTTAATTACAAATAGAAAAGCCATGCTAATTAAACTTAGGATCTGTTATTCGATGATAGCTAGTAGTAAGGAGTTGATGATTTTTTGTCATTTTAAAGTAAAAAGGTGAGGTTTTAGAATTATTTAGTGCTACACAATATTGTAAGGATCTGCTTTTATTTAAAACATTTTTCCCCATAAAAATAAAAGATTAGTAGTAGCACAGTCAAACTATTACCTGGAGATGTAAAACAGTGACAATTCACATTATCGAGTTCTAAGGGCCAAGATGTAATTTCCAGTCAAGACAGTGGACATCTTTCCTTTAAGGGATTTGGAGTCAACAATTCTCTTTCCTAAGGATATTTGTCTGTTTTCAGTCACACACAAACATATGTGCATTATCAATTTTCAGAAACTTTTCTAAACCATTTATCACTCCAAATTTACATTAATAGCACACTACAGAGACTAAACCCAGGAAAACCTCTCTCACATAACTATCACTTCCGTGGCAAAACATGCCGTCCATGCAAGTCTCTCCTGCACAACTTACAAGTATCAGAGATTTTTTTCAACTTTCATTGATTATTTAAGTGACTTTCAAGGCAAAATTGAAAAAAAAAAAAACCCTTGACTTTCTTCAATGACTTTAATGTCCTTGTTTAAATGGACATCAGAAAGTAGAAGTACTAATTTCTTCAGAAGATGTCATTGCTCATTTGTACTCCTAAAAAAAAAAAAAAAAAGGCTTCTACTGCCCACCATGGAGTGCAAATATATTGAACTGAACTTCGTTTGCTAATTGCTATCCACAACATGGCAACACTTCAAAAGTATCATCCTTACCTGCAAGTCAGACAAGCAGTAGCCAAATTGTATAAAACAATTTCATGGCCAGGTTATCTTCTCCCACCAAGGCAGTCATTCCCCTCTTGAGAAAATCCAGGAGCATTTAATGAGTTAATTACCATTCATGGCCCAGTCTTTCACAAGACATGTCTAACTAACATTATTCCAGTGTGACTACCAGCTTTTTACAGGTAAGCTTAGCAGATGAGAAAAGCTGGTTTTGTTATGTTGAGAAACTATGTACAGGTGCAGAATCTGTATATCAGTAACCCTCCTCATGACAAGAAAGTCCTGTATTTGAGAGTTAGCTCTAATAAAGAAATAATACATCCTCTGAAGGCATATTCCTTATTTCCTCTCCCAATAACAACCCTGGCAGCCAGTCTTAGACGGCTGTAAGATGCATTTTCTGAAGCCTTCCTCTACCTCCCCTCAACATCTTTAAGATACACAACATACATTTTTAAAACAAGAGAATGAAAATCTTCGTTACCAGATAATAAGTAACTTCTGCCTCCTGTGTAGAGGACACCTTTCCTGTGCATAACTTCTACAATGTTTCCAATCAAATAAATGACATGACTAAAGGGACTTCTTAAATACAGTTTCTAGAGCTGATGAATTGATGAAACTTAAGCTTATTATCAAACGATAACTGAAGGTTGTTTTCATTAAGTACAATAAGTTATTGCATTGGCTAGAAAGCTTAAGAATTATATAAGACCTTTCAGGGTCAAAGGATTATATTTTTCATACTAGAACTTGGCCACATTTTCTTTCTCTTTGAAGAGAACTTTTGCAAAATGCTTACTTACATTCCTTAGTAATAGTTTTTTCTTCTGATAATGTCATTCAGTCTGTTGAAACAATATTTTCTTATTGTAATAGCTTTTTTCTTCTGATAATGTCATTCAGTCTGTTGAAACAATATTTTCTTATTGTATAATTTACTCCTTTGCTTATCCAATCAACTCGTAATACATGCAAGTCATTTAAAAAAGGCTAACATCTGTATCAGTTACCTCCCCTGACTTTTTTTTTTTTAAATCTTCCTTTATAACTGACTTATCTTTTTCTTTAAAACTGCTTTTTCCTCTCTGTTTCTATTTAATAAAGCACAATACAAAGCAAGAGAAACTGATTAGGACCATAATCCTATCCTTCACAAATACAGGTAGCTTTAAACATATAGGCAGTCCTGACCTACTAGTTACTCGTATGATTGTCATGTAAAGACTGGTATGTGCTTGTAAGACTAGTTGTGTTTCTCTAGCAGTAGGAGAAATAAGCATGTAGCACTATATCTGATAACCAGCAGGCCCCTGCTACCAAAGATCAGTCTACACACCATTCCAGGTAACTACTAATACATCACTGCCTTTATTTATCCAGTATGCAATCACTGTAAACTGTTGTACTCGCAGCCAAGCATTTTCAGTTCCATCTCCCTCCTGTAACAGCAGTGCTGCTGGCAAAATATTATGTCACAGAATTGTAAGGTATTTGTTGATTATCAGTTTTAAATGAACAAAAATCACAACCTTACACCTTTGTTCAAGATCAGTCACTAGGTGACAAAGACTATGCTTAATGTAGAAGGAATGTTGTTTACCCTTTTAAAGATTTAGAAAGATTAGAATTATGTTGCAAGTAGAAGGGTAAAAGAAAAGCAATACATGCAAGCCTTACCTATTAAATATAAAGGCCTTACTTGTGTATTCTATACTAATTATCATAAAGAATGAGAAGGGATATTTTAATAATCCATTACACTGTGCATTTGGTTAGATTTATTTTTAGCTTTGTAGTACAGAAGCATATTGAACTAGAAAAAGTAAACTAGATTCCAAATACAACCTTGGTGGCTAGTACAAGAAGATGTCCAAGGGGTTAAAGCATATGACAAAATCCTCAACATGCTAACAAACCCCTAATAAGCTCTGCAAAGCATGAACAAAAAATGATTTGGCAGTTTTACCATTTGTCTAGGAGACATGGTTTCACTAGAAAGTTACGAGTTACCTTTACGATACCCAAACCATTCATCTGCCAAATTTCAAACCATACTTCCAAACCAAGGAGTTGTTAATATTGTTTAAAGAAAGAAAGAAAGGCAGCATAAGTATACACACAGAATATTTTAAGTTTGGCTAAGAATATTTCAAGTTAATTTTTTCACACGAGTTTATTATCAGACCAATTGAATCATTAAAAATTAAGTACAGAATTTCAGTCTAAGTTTCTTAAGGAAAGTTAAAAGAAATTGCAAGTACACTTTGTAGTGGAAGATATTAAGTAACTGTAATTGCATGCACTCCTCTGAGGTTTGTCCCTAGAAAATGCAATCTCCTGTTTGGAACAAAGCATTTCAAAGAATAACTCTCCTTTTCAGATAGCTTTACATGGAATTTTAGACTAAGAATAAAGCAATAAATTATCTGAAAATGTAAGTGACTATATCCAGTATTTCCAGCACTGCAGAGAGGCT
The DNA here is from genome assembly GCF_965638725.1 of Aptenodytes patagonicus. Lineage (NCBI taxonomy): Eukaryota > Metazoa > Chordata > Aves > Sphenisciformes > Spheniscidae > Aptenodytes > Aptenodytes patagonicus. The sequence goes on from NC_134952.1 coordinate 40,583,847, forward strand.
GCTGAGAAGCTTCTCTGTAACACTAACTTTCAAATCTCTGAAACTGACATTAGCAAGAACAAGATGACCCCCCAAAAACGTACGGTCTGAACGCATAGGAAGCCTTTTTCTCGCCTCTTACCTCAAAGCTTTCTGATCAAAATACATAAAAAGTTCCTTTCCCAGTGTCTCCACACCCCTGTAAACATGTCCAACAAGGAACTCATGACCAGAGGTTCTCTCTTCACTTGCAGCAGTCTGAAAATGAGTACACACACACACAAAGATTAAAACAGAATTTATACTACTTTGATTCTAGCATCAGTACACATTCAGCAAGTAGCTGTATGAACTAATTTTCCAACTTGGACAATATTAAACCATTTCTCCTTAAGCAGCTCTATCAAAACCAATCAGACTATTAACCCAGGAAGCAGACAGTCACTATTGCTAATGCTATCGTAACTTAGCTCGTTCTTTTCTGAATTGAAACAATAAAGCTTTTTTATCAGGGTATTTTATGCCTTTTCCTTCAAGTCATGAAATCACAATAAGAGTTTCAGGCTGATGTAAACTAAACAGGTATAGTTTGAGTATTAAATACTTATCAGAGTGACAATTCTGCCATTTGCAGACCTACATCATTCTCCAAATGCCTTTTGCTGGAGTTTCTATCCAAGCTAATAATATGCTTTCAGTGTTTCACATAGGACATTGTGTATTACAGAAAAGCCTCCACTGAGCCCACAGAGATATTTCTCTCTTCCTACTAGTTAAAAGTCTAATCTCAGAAGATTTGACCAGCAGGTGGGACACTACTAGAGGACAAGAAAAAGATAATTGTGAGATTGAAGCAATAATCTTTTCTTGCTCAGCACATGAAACTCCACTGAAATTATGAAGGGACCTCTACAGGTTATCTGGTCCAAACATCTGCTCAAAGCAGGACTGACTTAGATCAGGCAGCCCAGGACCTTGTGCAGTCAACTTCAGAGTAGCTCCAGGGATGGAGACTCTCTGGGCCCTTGTTCCAGAGCTTCACTATTGTTGTGATGGAAAAATTTTCCTAATACCTAATCAGAATTTCTCCTATTGTTGCCTGCATCTGCTGCCTCTCATCCTACCGTGCACTTCTGACAAGAGTCTAGCTCTGTCTCCTCCATACCTTCCTTTTAGCTGAGGAGAGCAATAAAACCCCAGTTCTATCAGATTCTCCTTGTGCATTACGTACTTCAGCCTGCTAATCCTACCAGGGGACTCACTCTAGTATATTAGCTTTTTCCTACTGGGGAATCAACAACCAGACACAGTAATCCAGATGCAACCTTGCAAGTGCTGAACAGAGGTAGCCTGCTGGCTACACTGTCGTTAGCACAGCCCAGTATGGGGCTGGCCCTCTTCCTTGGAAGGGCACGATAGTGACTTGGACTCAGCTAGTATAGGACCCTAGGTCCTTTTTTTCTTTTTTTCTCTGTGGAGCCATTTTCCATCTGACCAGCAGCCAGGCCTGTGCCATTGCATGACATTATTCTGTTCCAAGTGCAGGACTCCGCAAGTCCTGCAAATGCTGAACTTAAGTTTCTGCCAGCCCATCTTTCTCAGCCTGTCAAGATCCCCCTGACTAGCACCTCAAGTTCCCCAGAACCTGCTGAAACCTGCAAGCAGTATATTCACTGTCATCAGAGCCCTAACTGCAAGGCACAGATATGTGTACCAGTGCTTCGATCACAACACTCAATTGCAAAGCAAATATGCATTAAAGTGATTCTGGCAAACGAGCAAGGCTTCAGCTAGTTAGTGAAATTTCAGAGCTACTCTCTATACAATCTCCCACTGTATTATTACCTTGAAGTGATATACATTTAGAGGGTTTTATGGTTATTATTCTGTCAAGTAGAAAAATCAAAATATTTTTTGCATAACATCAATATCATTTACTTTGCCTATTATCAAAAGCAAAGAAGAAAGCAAAATTTTGCTCTCATGTAAACAGTTCATCCCTTCCAATAAAAGTATTAAAGTAAGTTAGTGTGCAACAAGGTTTATTTTAGTTTTAAGCCACTCAGGTTTGTTTAAACTAAACCAGAGTAAGAAGTGACTGAGATAGAAAACTAACTTGTTTTTTCAAAATATTTTAAGTTAAATTCATGCCACTTTGGTATCAGGTGAGCCTTTACAGTCATCATAGCACAAACTCTCTTAAACAGTGTAGTCTTCAGCAGCAGCAAAGGCTTTGACCATGGTTAGCAGCCACTGAGATCTAAAAAGCCCAAGACTGTTATGATGGTCATTTGCCAATAAATAGTCTGCCCTGAGGTGACTTCTACTGTACAAAGTTATGAACATCAATATATTTGAGGGAATGAAATTTCTTTTTGAAACTATAGGAGCATAAATCCTTACTTCAAAAAGCTTAGCCCTGAAAGATACAAACCTATAAAGACTGATCTGTTGACTGCCTATCTTAGACAGACATATCTTCAACCACATTCTTCCTTAAATTGTTCTTTCATTGAAGTACTATCTTATTGAGCCTTAATCACAAACTCTCCTACACTGCCTTTTATACACTGAAGGTGGGGAAAAAATTCCCACCTTTCTGTCTGGAGGCATCCAACATACTTGGGACACAAGCAATGCACAATTTCTCACAGTTGAGCAAAACCATGAAACCAGGCATGAAAAAAAAATACCCTAGCCACCTCTGTAATCAAAACCAGCGGACTGTATCTTCACAGCTCATCAACTAGGCCTGCTTACTGACATCCTAACTTCTTCTACCAGAAGGTCTCACAAGCCCCAGCAGAGTTTTATACTGGTGAATCATTTTATGCTACCAACAAAAAGGACAAAAACTAGTAGAAAAATTACATACTGTGTACCCTGAGAGCAGATGCCACATTCTTTATTTATTTAAATAGTTGGTCTAATTGAAATGCTTTAAAAAAAAGTTATAGAATTAAAAGTTCCTTTTCTGCAGGCAGCCGTGCACCTTTCTCTCATCATGTTTCATTCAGACTTGTGAAGACTTACGAGATTATGAGAAAATTAAAATTAGGAACTGCCACTATAATTTTCCTTGTATTGTACGTTTCCTGAAGCTAAATGATATTTTAAAATTTACCCTAAGTGAACAAGAGCGATTCTAAAAGCTTTCCCTCGTTATTTCTAAACCCCCCTATGTTTCTACAGCTTCAGCACCTCTTTACACATCCGACCTGCTAAGGCTTATTTATTATGTTGATGACAAGAATATTTTATAATTTAAAGGAAGAATAAAGACAGTATCCACAGACGACCCCCCAGACGACGGCAGCCGGGGCGCAGGAGCTCTGCCGCAGCGGGGGGCGGGAGGGGAGGCCACGTCGACCGCGCCAGCCGTCCTACCCCGTGCTCAGGCCCGCCAGCCCCGCGTCCCCGCACCCCAGCGACTCCTGACGTCCCCGAGATTCGTTTCCTCTCCCGCAAACCTGGCGGCGCCTACCACCGCGCACACCCAGGGGCTCAAGCTCTGCGCCCCCCAGCCCGGCCCTGCGCTGCGCTGCCCCTGAGGAGAGGCGGCCGCGCTGCCCCGCCCCGCCAACGGCCGCCGAGGCGCCCGGCCCCTCACCGCGCCGCCGGCTGCGGCTGGCGGAGCGCTGCGCCGCGCGCTCCGCACCGCCTGGCCCCGCCGCACCCGCGCCCGCAGCCTCTCTCCGTAGAGCGCGCAGCCCGGGCCCTCCACCATGGCCGCAGGGTACCGCCGCGCTCCGCCCGCCTCTTCCGTTCAAATCTGCCGCTCGCTTGGGGGCGGTGCTGTCGCGCCGGGGGTCGCCCCGCCTCCGCCCGGCAGCCCTGGCGAGCGCCGGGCCGTTACCGCGGGGCTGTCATGGCTGCCGGGGGATGCCTGCGGCCCCGGGGAGAGTTCGGGCCGAGACTGACGGAAAGAAACCCCACGGGCGCTCTTGATCTGCCCTTAACGGCTCCGCGGGCAGGAGAGGTCCAGCCGCGGGGCTGGGTGAGGGGTGTCCGGGAGCGGGTGCCTTTCATGGGGGCGGGGAGGGGCGGCCGCCGTCGGCCTGGAGGAGGCCAGAGAGGCGGGCCCGGCCTAACCCCCCTCTTCTTTCTTTTCCAGTCCCGGCCAGCTGGTGTGTAAGCTTAGAGCACCTATTGCATGGACGGGAACGTTAATCAAAAAGCTTTGTTTTGTGTAGACCCTTCAGGGAAAACACGGTATATCCTATTTATTTTGTTCTTGAGTGTGAACTTCTGATGTCCTCAAATACCTAATTAGCTGTTGCAGGCTTCCTGGTATTGTGTAAAACACCCTTGGAAGTATGTCTTCTTTTAAGACTTGCTTAATGCACAATTGGAAGTTAATTTCAGCCTTAAAAAAGTTAATATTTAATAGGTTTTTGCAGTCAGTCCGAGTTTACACGAGGAAAATGCTCCTTTCCCTGCTGCATTTGAAGTAAGAATGGGTGTAATAAACTCCAGGAGCTTTAAGAAAATTGAGGGAACTTGCATTTGAAGGTAGAACATTAGACACCATTTCCTAATGTCCACCTTGTGAGGCATACTCACACTGGTCAAAATCACTTAATATTATTTCTTATATAAACAGTCCATATCCAGCCTTTTATCTGGGTTCAATCAAAATGTGTCTTATTCCTAAAAGAGGTTTGTTTTTTTTTTTCCTGAAAGGAAGTGACTAAATCAGGTTAAAGTAATTTATGTTTGCTGAAATAAAAATGTGAATTCAGGTGTGCTACTAAAGTTAGGATATACTACCCTTTGTTGCAAATGTATTCTTTTTTCTTTTTTGCAGTGACGTTTTTGCTATGATCATTCTAAATTAAAATAATACGGCAATCGTTAGCCAGAGAATTAAGCTCACTAGTCAGAGAGCAGAAATCACCAGTGTTCCAAAATGGTATGTGAAACTCAAACTGATTTTTCTGCTGCCTTGAGTCCTGCCTTACTGTTCTTCCAAGGCAGTTAGAAATTGATACATAACTCGGGTTTCTATAGTCATATGTAAGCACCTTAAAAGTACAGACAATAACAGTCCCTGTTACTTGGCTATCAAATATAATGTTTTTCATGATAAGGGATTTTATAACTGGTTATTTTTCAGTAGATGGTTTGTGCAGTGTGTTACAGCAGATTGGGTTTTCAATTCCACATCTAATTCTGTAGGTGCATCAGAAGCTGCAATGCTAACCATTTGTTACGATTCTCTACCTCCTTCTCCACTCATGTAAACAATGAATTTTAACTTGAGATTCTGCAGTAACTCACCTTTTGCACGTGCTTTTATTCCACTAAAAGTTGAATTCCAGGTATGTACAAACTGTCGTTGGTGAGCTTTATATTAAAGTGTTTGGTGGTGCTTGATAAACATTTGGGAGTTTCTTTGCTTTAAGAAAAGTGTTTAAGAATACATTTGCAACAAAGGGAAGAGAGGTAATAGCACTGTAAGAGATACCAGTCTGACAGTTTTATAGTTTGAAACAAATGCCTAATGCTGAACTCTAAATCAGGATGTCTTTTCAGGTAAAAGTACCTAAATGACAGCAGCTGAATGAAGAACAGTTGTTGGGCAAAATTATTGCTGATACAGTTTTTTAATGACGTAGTAGTGCAGCCAAGACAGAAGTATATAACTGTGTGTGTTTTACAGTGTTCCAAGTAGAATAATCTTAGTTGCTTTTGTAACAGTAATTCCTTGAGTCAGGAAATCTCAGTTGCTGCCATTCAGTTTCAACACTGCAGTTCCCAGTGGGGAAGGGAACATATTTTGTAAGATGCAAGTTTTAAAAGGAGGCTGATGGATTGCTTACAAAATAAAAGCTTTCATTAAATTTATTTCTGGATTCTTTATTAGAATATAACATTTCTTGGCAGGTATTTCCATCAATAGTTGTTCACACCTTATTTTGACTTCGAAAAATCCAATGTCCACAAGAAATAATCTCTCCCACAGGTAATTAAATGTGCAAATTTCAAGAACAAACAAGCAAATAAATCTCACTCAAGTATAAGTTTAACATTTGACAATTTTTCACTTCCTGTCTGCTGTTACATCAACAAAATCATAGCATTCTGCTGTACTATGACAATTGATATAGCAAATAATGGCAAGTCACCTGCAGTGAAAGGTAAAATCTATTTTTAAAACAGAAATTGAGTAAATCTACATATGCTCATAAATTTGTCCCCTGTTATTGTAGCTGTGTGCACAGCTGCCTCTGTTATTTTTCCCAGTGGTGTCCTCAGGCACCGTATCTTGATTTGTTTGTGCATTTGCAATATTTACATTCAGATAATAGCATACAGTAGAACAGTGTGCTCAGAACTGGACACTCATATTTTTGCTGACATAGCTGGTATATTATTGCAGCTGTGATCTCATTAGAAAAAAAAAAAGAAAAGTACATTTCCTTCAAAAATTTCAGGTTTCCCAGAATTATGAAAAGTATACAATCCTTTTTTTTTAATTCCATTTTCCAGAATTTATACAGAAGCCCCAATTCCCTGCCTTGTTGTGCCACTTCACGTTGCAGGACGTTTGGCATAAAATTGATGTGGTTAATTTGCAGGAGTACCAGAGCTACCAACATCCAATTGCTCAAACTCTTTGTTCTATGCGCATTTTCTCTCTTGGATTAGTGTGTTAGTCTTAGAACATTGGTGCGCAGTTTAAATACATAAGCAAAGCTTTGGAAAAAGATGTTGGCAAGGAGTATCATCATGTGGCAAATATAGACTAATTTAAATGGAATGTCATTTTAGATCAAATAGTAAAGTTACATTTCTCTGAAGGCAACACGAGAGAACAGAAATATGCAGAATACAAGCATACCCTGTTCTTCTAATCCACCAGTCCGGAGAACAACGTCAGCATTGAGATTCTCGCTAAGGCATAGTTTTTTTTCTTCTGGCTGGTTGAAGTATACAGTGAACTACAAAGACATTCCCCTTAACGGTGACAAAATCTTGGATAAGAATTAATAAGCAGTGGATGACTGATCTGTTTCATGGGTGCCTAGAGAGTTAATGTGAACAGTTAAGCACACTCAAAATTGCTCATCATGTAATCCTAATGAAATCCTTCTTAAACATTGTAAAAACATTCCCAAATCCTTCTAAATTAAGTCTGTTAATGCAATTAATCCAAATAGTTGCACTGTTCAGGGAACGTGTTCTGGTTATGAATTCCTGGTCTGCCAGTGAATTTCGAAGGTCACGCATAGTTGGTATGGATGCATAGTTAAATTATTTTTTGTCAGTTACCCCAAAATAAATAATGCCTTGAGTGCTGGGATCCTTTTATTGGTGGAAAGCTCTTACTTTCCATTACAGAAAACATATTATTGTAACTTTGTTTTTTACAGCTGCAGTTATTGTAAATATATAGACCAAGGAGGTTCTCTGGCAATTGCAGTAAAGTATCAATATAAAACTATGAACTAAGTTGTGAATAACATTTTTACTATGGGAGTTTCTTGCATTTATTTCATTGTTGCAGCCACAATAAAATGCTACAACTTATGTACTATTCTCACTGAACGTGGAGTATGTGTTGAAAATACTTCTAATTAATGGATTAATGGATTGGAAGTAAAAGGGATAGTTGAAGCTTAATAGCACCATCCTAATTTATACCAATTGAAAACTGGTCGCACATAAACATATTCCTAGGGTTCCAATTCATATACTAAACAAAAAAGTCAATTTCTTATTTATAAGTTTAATACATTGTACTTCAAGTTGCCAAAGCAGGACATGAGTTAGAGTAAGACAGATAGAGGATGCAAAAAACCCCAAACCACTTAATTATGTGTGCAATTATATTAAAAAAAAAAATTACTAATATTTTGATATTGTCATAATATTACCAGGATTTCCCTGAGTAGTGATTAATAGATAATAATTAATTTCAGCAGAGTAATTTTGCCATTTTCAGTCAGGAATTAGATGTGGATTGCTTTCAAACACTGAAAACCATACTTTTCCTAAGAGACCTTTGTACTGTATTAATCTCCTGGCCTTTGCTGGGGGAAAAAAAAAGAAAAGGCAGAACTAATCTATCTTAAATCTGAATTTTTCTTCTGTTCAGACCAAAGGGTTAAATCCACAAGAGGGAATTAGACTTAAAAGGAGAGAGGCAAGCTATTCACACTCCCTAAAATTCAGTAATAATTGAGGTTCATCGACTATACTATATTTGTAAGGTAATGGAAACTCTGAACTCCCTATCTAATCAATGGCAAAAGGTAGGCACCTCACCAGACAGTGATTTAGAGCAGAGGCCTCATTAGGTCTTTCTCTCCATTAGCCACACAGGGAACAATGCCAGTTCCTGCTGTTGGATGCCCTGCTGTGTAGCTTCAAGCAGTCACCTATTTTCCTTATGCAGTGTGAGGGGAGAGTTATGTCTTAAGAACACGATTCACTTGTACGCTGAGCCAGGTACTGTCTGGAAGTGCCATGGAGTTACCTAGATGCCTCTCTGCAGTCTGGATTCATAGCAGTGAACCACCTCCTTTGGTCAGATATCCAAGCAAAGCAATTTTTTCAAAAAAGAGAATGTGGCAGCTTCTTTAAGCTGCTATAGCAATCTGTTGATACCTGGATAATCAGTGGTGCATCCTTCCCCTGGGAAGTGGAGAGCAATTGATCCTAGAGTTTCTAACTCCTGAGGAAGTATGCAGGAGAGTAGAATAGACTGTGTTCTGAACTGAGGCTAACGCCGTCTCTCTTATCAGAGTGCTTTTACTTTGCATAACGTACTTTGTTTTTAACTAGAGCAATGACTGGAACCAAGGTCATTTAGATTAGCCTGGAATTGCCAAATCTAATTTTCAGCATCTGGCTGCTGAACATAGCCACCTCAAACTGCATAATTTGTAATATAACTATCTCTGGAAGGATATTCTGATCTTAGGCTGTGATCTTGCCGTTAGTTGTAACAGGAGCTTTTGAGAGTATGAATTTAATTTTGGCGTGTTGGGAGTGAATCTGCGTCTTAATGGTGTTGTTATTAAGTTATGGTATTAAGTATTCAGTATCCATCTAGACCCATTAATATTTTTTTTTAGTTGAAGGGAAATGCTTTACTACTGAAGAGATTCCTCTTCCTTTCTCCATCAGAGTACCTAATAACCCAGTGATAATGGCAGTTCCTTTGGTGGCAGGAGGTCAACAGTGCATATGCTGCTCCAAATCAGATCGAGTGCTTTGACCGTAGCTGCATTATTCCTCGTGTGACTATTTTAAGCCAGCAGGAGAGAGAGTTGCAGAGACCGCTACAATATTCTCCTCACCATGTTTCTGTTTAAGAGTTGACCTGGTAAACATTACAAGAAACTACATCTCTTGGAGCAGACTCCAAAAGCAAGATATGTGGAGATAGTTAGTCAATTCCATCTACATAGGAGAGAGAAAGAAACTGGTATCTTCAAGTCTTGATGCTTGTGCACATCCTAGGGGCAGAAAATTGGCTACAGCAGAAACTTAGCTTCCTGGTAACATAGGTATGCTCAAGGCTAGGTAGCACTGATATACAATGTGGGAAGCCCTAGTTTTTGACTAGGGCTTGGTAATGTGTCTTGCTATCAGACCTCTGAGATCAAACTATTACAGACTAAGTATTTTTTTGTGTGTGTTAGAAAGCAAAACTGGAGAAAAAGAAAGATCTAAAAATATATGTGTTCCTTCAGAAATGTTCAGTGTAGTACACAAATTATGACATTTCAAAGTTCTATAACCATATTAAGCAATATCAAGTTTCTTTCCTGAATGTTTCTTTGCAAAATATTATGCACAAAGGAGAAAACGTCTTTTGCAGTTCTTAAATTATGGAGTAATATTGGAGAAGAATTGACTAATACCCAGGCTAAATTCAGAAATAAAATGTTTGGAAAATAATAAAAAAAAAAGTTATTTTATAAATTTGTACTGAAAATTATAGGCTCCTTAAGGGCTCTTATTCCCTTCCCAGTTAAATCCTCTTGCTTTTAGATACTTGGATCCATTAGCATAGGTGCTTCTACCCATTCACAATAGCATAATCTAATTTACAGTCGCAGTTTAACTTCATTTGGAGAAATAAGTTTGACAGCAATGTGCAACTGCCTCAGGGTGGGAAGAGCAGATCTTACTGAAGCTGGATATTCATGGGATAAGTACAGATAACCTACCGAGCAGCTTATGAACAGCACTCATAACTTTACTGCATCTTGAGACGCAGTTCAGTACCGGTAGTTTTCCTTGTTTTGTTGATGGATATTGGCTCCTCCCAAATTAAGTAAAAGTTACTACATTTGTCTGGAGGAGAAAAGAAAATATTTAAAACTTGCAGTAGTTTATTCAAAGGGTAAAGCCTTGAAGATATTTAAGAAAAAGTGTCCAGCAGCGCCTCTAGGCTATCTACACGCTAAAACAGATGAAAGGAAAAAGGAGAAAACTGGTACCTGGAGAGAGGCAGAAACATTCTTTGTAGCCTTCTTGCCAATATTGCATTTATACATACAGTGCTCTGAGGTGTATTCTCTTACCCTGGATGTTTTACATTTAAGATTAACACCTCAAGATAAAATACGAGGGTTTAGGAGAAGATGATCTTGGGATGAAGAACTTGCCATCTTTCCTTCGGGTTTAGATGTTGTACTTTAATGCTCTCCTGAAAAACATTAGGCTAATATTTGTTTAAAAGCATAGATAGTATTACAAGATCCATGAAGCTCTAATAACAGAACGAAATGAGGTTTGCTGGGCAAAATACAATGAGGGCCATAACAAAAACTGTCCTAGCAGATGCAACCAGTTTTTACTTCTGTGTTACACAAATAGTACAATTCCTAGTACCTTGCTGCAAGCCTTTGTCAGCTGCATGTGTATATGCAGCACTCCATTTTAATTAGCCTGAAGATTCAAGGCTTAGAAGGAATAGCAGGGGTCTCTAATTATCTTCACAAACTAGTGATCTGCCCAGAAAATGAGGAATGAATAAGCATTAAGCAGTCAGAGGCCAGTATTCAATCACAGAGAGAAGCAGGAAGAGTGGAAGATAAAGAAATGCAATTTTCACTGACTTTTCTGGGCCTTGAAAATTACTAAAAATAATCCTTCTTTAGTAAAACACACCAATTCTAGATACAGAGATTTTTGTTTTATTCTTATCAGTAGTGTTGGACTAGATATTTTAGGATAATTTTTTTCTCATGTCTGTGCAGTATTTCTGATATTTTTATTTTAAATGTATTTGTTTAGGCATCAGTAGCAATTCTTGAAGGACTCTTATAAGAATAATGTTTTCTAAGCATTGTTTATAATTTTTCAGTCCTAGTTCCAGGGAAGTAATGACTATTCTTTCCTTCCCTTGAAAAAAATTATGACATTGGGATTTAAATCATTGCTATTCACAAACTGGCCTTGACAAAAAAAGGCTGAGGATTATCTCTTTAGCACCTTTTGAATCAAAGCTGCATTATTGATATGAAGCTAAAAAGGCTTTGCAGTTCTTTATATAATTAAAAGCAACTGTTATTATGGAAATTTTTCGGAACAGCTGTTGTATTGGAAGAAAGGTTACACTCTTCTCTATCAGTAATCCCTTTAAATCTTTGACATGATTCATAGCTCCTCAAACAATGCCGGTAAATTAAACAAAACTGGATGCCTTCCATACATATATTTATTGCTTGCACTCTTATCAGCAAGTCATGTAAGAATGCAATAACAGAACTCAAATTGGCTAGTAAAAGTAATGTGAATGTCCCTTTTTATGGACTTTATTTCTATTTTTGTTTTCTAAAATACTCATTTTGCCCAAAAATGGCATCTGGCTTCCTGATGAAGTCGTACAAGCACTGGCCCAAAGAGCTTACAGTCTCTACTTTATTCTTGAACCTCAGTCAAGGGTAATAGGTTCGAAGTAAAGGATAGACCTTGCTGAGTTTGGGCTAGAGACAGTTTTGAAGCTCTTTATGAATTTCTGCCTTTCCTTGTGGAGAGTGGAAAAAGATTTTTCCTCCTGGCTGGAGGGAAGCAGCGTATCAGCACTGCAGCTGAGGTTTTCATTTCATTCCTGGCTTTCAGGACAGGGAGAGCTTTGGAAAGGGGAGAAGGACTAGTGAAGATTTTTTTTTCCTCAAGGGATAAGAAGTACTAGGGAGCAGAAGGAAGCAAAAAAGAAAACAAATGTGGGCCTCAAAGACCAGAATTGGTTAATGACTGGCTGGGTTTCAGAGTGTATAGGTGCAGTGTATTTTGTAGACATGAGGGAACTCAGAAACAAAGAAGCCTGGGCTTGTTTAGAAGCAAGAAGATGTTTCTTTTCCAAAGTCCAGCTACTGGGGAGGAATAACCCCATGCAAGAAATGCTGGCGTAGGCACTGGCTGGCAGAGAAGCAGCGCCGCAGGACGGATCTGCGGGCAGCCTGTTGTCAAATGGAAAATGAGTCAGCAGTGCACCCTTGTGGCAGTGAAGGCTAACCGCATGCAGTCCTACTTCGGATGGTCTATAGCCATCAGGTCAAGGGAAGCGATTGTTTCTGTTCAGTTAGCACACGTGGCGCCACATTCAGACTCCTGTGTGTAGTTTTGGATTCCTCAGCACAGGAGGACGTTGACAAACTAGAGAGAGTCCAGCCGAGCTCCACCATTATGTTTAGGGGGCTGGAGCACATGATGGGCGGCGAGAAGCTGAGAGGGCAGCGTTTGCTTAGCAGGAGAGAAGGGCAAGGCTTTCTACACTTCTCTGATTGCTGTCTTCACCTGCTTAATGAAAGGGGAAGTTGTTAAGGATGCAGAGGCTCTTCTCAGAGGCGCACAGCAAAAGGAAAAGAGCCAATGCAACACATTCGGAAAAGGAAATTTTTACTATATAAGAAAAACAAAAATTCATGAAGAGGATTTAAGCACAGTAGTAGGTTGTCCAGGGTGCATGTGAAATCTCCACCCTTGGAGAATACTGGGGAAAACCCTGGGGAACCTGATCTCACTGAATATTGCCTTGCTTTGAGTGAGACGTTGGACTAGGTGAACAGCAGAGGTCTCTTCCAATCTGCACGTTTCTGCGAGTGTAAGAGCCATGCTGTTCATCAGCCAGATTTCTCTTGCTGTGTTTTTGAATTCTGTGTGAAATTCTTCATGTTACTTAAATTTCAAATTGTATTTTGCACATGCTGCAGCCCTTATTTATTTTTTCCCCTTCTGATAATGAAATACTATATCTAAGAGGTGTTGGCAGAGGACTGTCGATAAAAGGTTGCTGATTAAATTGCTATAGCAGTAAGAGGTGGGCTTCTGTGCAATAAAGTTTCTCATGATTTGTGAAGTGGGGAGAATGTTGATTTGGCAGCAAGGTTATTTGGCAGGGTATATCCTGGTAGAAGCTGATGAGGAAGACGTTTGACAGGAGTACTGGAAAGTTCAAAAAGGACAAAACCTTGCTTTTGGATGTACTTTTTCAATTTAAGGGTTGGCAACACTGCAGTACTAGGAATGATTTATTCCTTTTGCCTTAAGATATTTTGAACTTTCTTTACTGTATTTCAACCTTTGCCTTCAGTTCCCTCATGCAGACTTCGTAAATGGTGAGAATTTTCTATTACTAGAGTGTGGCCCATCACAGGCTAAGGAGGGTTGTTGAGGAAGTAGTTGTGAACTGTGCCTGTTCTACTACCCATCTTAAGTCAGATCTAAGGAAAAGAGAAGCTGTGTAAAACAGTGAATAAAAGTGTCAGCACTGTAAGAGGTTTTAGACACTGGAGTAATTAGGAAAAGATTAACGTTGGTTACTACTAAGTAGAATCTGGTGAGGAAAAAAACACCTGAAAGAACTGCATAAAATAAACCAAAGATGGCCTCTAACTGGACTTCAGAAGCACACTGGATGAGGATTTATAGGATTTATATCTACAAACAGTATGAATAATGTCTGAACCATGAAAGTACACAGTAAGAAGCTGCCCAAAGACATAACCAGCTACAGTAGTCTTGGGTTTGAGCAGACTGCTGAAAAGTAGGGCCCCTGGACTCTTTTTGTAATAGTGAGAAGCTTCCACTGTGGCTCACAAGAGAGTATATAAATATTTACACAAATAGAATAAAAACTGTTGAAACTCACAGTGGCCACTAAAATGTTTTGTTTTTTTTTTTTTTTCTAAGGGGGAAAGACCTTGCTTTGACCATCTGTAGGCTGGTTTACCAGAAGGGAAAAATACATCGACAAGCTATGACAGAAGAAGGGATGCAAACCACTAAAAAAGAGTCGGTAATACCATGTAGGTAAGAACAACATTACGTAGATTATTATCTGGGGGAAAAAATTACCTTGAGAATCCTCCATCTGTAGAATTGTCCATCCAAAGTAACTTAAATACAGTTCAGCTACTGCTAAACAGATTTTGCCCTCAAAGATGCAGAGGAAGCTGACTTCTCATAAGTCACTTTCATCCTAATATACTCTGGTTTGGGAGCACTTTAAGAAAAATAGGTTGCTTTCTTCTAGGAGTTGAAGTTTTTGAGCCTTTCTTTTTTTTGAACTGAGAGTTTGTATCTATCTCAGTTAATTCAGTAGGGCTTCTTTTCAAAAAGTAGGGATTTGCTTCTATGAATTGTCTGTCGTCTAGAGCATTTACAGTGGTCTGGTTGCTGAACTGTCTCTCAGGTGTCAGGAACCAAAAGGTTTAGAGCTCTTCTCTAGAACCTTGTCAACACTCTTCATTTTCTGGCTTGCAGCAAGAAGCAAATAAAGTCAGTGAAGTTTTTCAGTAATTGGTGCAATATGTTCCCTGTGGTTAACATAGCCAAGCAGGTGGGCAGCCTCCTTTTACATCAGCTGTGTCATCCAAACAATCTCCAAACAAAGGGTATGATGAATTATGTTGTGAAGAGAGGTGTCTGCCAAGGCACCCTGGGATTAGTGTTAGAGCTGGTCTTATTTAATATCTTCATTAATGATCTGGAAGAGGGAGTAAGCAGACCATTAATTAAATTGGCAGATATTACACAGAAGTAATTCTAATATCCTAGCTAGACTAGAAGCAAAGGCAGACTAAAAAAAAAGATGGGTATTAAGAAAATAAAAGTAATTTGGGAAAACAGTTTCTCTTTGCCCGCGGCCACATCTGGGTCATTTTACAAATTGTGATTGTATGTACATTTGTATCATCTGCACATTTAAACATTGTTTATTTTGCAATTAAACACTCGGCAGCTTGAGAGAAGTAACAGCTACATAAGATACAGGGTTTCCTTGTTTTTAGCAGGGATAAGGGGGTAAGGTAGTAGAAACAGTATGTTTTGGTTTCTTACTTGATCAAAAGAGTGCGCTACAGCATATTTTTAGACAAAGTTTAAGTGATCCTGTCTACCCTGCATGTTTACCTGTCAATATCTGTATGCCTCTCATCAATACAGTAATTTTTGACCATTCCTAAAACATTGGCGTGAACAGGGCTAAGGGTAGCACTTGATAGACCCCTCTACAGACACCCCAACTTGATACTTGTAACTTTACTTTTTTAGATCTTTCAGGTGGTTTAATTTACTTTATATTTTTACAAGTAGCTTTTAATCAGAATTGCATGTGGTCTAATAATGTCACCAAACTTGTTTGATTATAAGATTTTCTAGATTTTTTTTTTAATTAATTCTCCTTTAATTCCTTTCTGAATTAATGTTGTATCAGCAGTTCATGATTTTGATAGGGTTCCATATCAGTCTATCCATGCTGCAATCACCACTATGGTCTAGTTTCCCTTTAAAAATTTATTTTTAAAAGAAAAATGAAACTCATTATTTGTTATATGCAAATTTTAGACAAGGTCCTGTAAAGTACACAAAAGAATAGCTACAATCAGCAGCTCTAAAAATCAGGCACATACAATCAAAGGACACAGAATACAAATCTGCTTGATTTTACAGAAGCTGTGAATGTATTCAATGTGTAATGTTCTGTATAGACTGTGTACAAATAGAGTGTGTTCCCTACCTGTGTCAGTGAGACAGAGCTGTCTAGGCCCCAGTAATGTGGGCTGCATGCATTTCCCTTGGAAAAGTCAGTTGTTTCTGTAAATCGTGGATAAATCCGCACAGCATGGGTTAAGTTGGAAATAAGCAGCATATCTGTAGGACACAATATTGCAGTTCTTGTGGTGCTTGGAAGTCTACTTTAGTTCTACTTGCGAGCACAGGAAGCAGGCTCCTGGTACAGCAGCGCTCTCAGGAGGAAGCTGGCAACATAGCAGAATCTGAATAAGTCAAAAACTAGAAAAGTATTACTGTGAGTACATCTGTCAGACCAGGGGATGCAGGAGAAAATGAGGTGGTGACAGGTTGGGCAGAAAGAGAAATAGCATAATATGAAGTGAGTTAATGATGCCAGCAATTTTTAGCAGTTGAGAAGGTAAGGGCTGCAAAGGCAAGGTGGCACTCTATGATTTATGTGCAAGAAGTAGGCAAGGTGATATTTTTTGAAATGTATGTTTTAAGCTGCTAGGCTGAGTTCAGCTGTTCAATTTCACTGTTGTTCAGGATAGAATTATAAAAACTGTTGCTGGAATTACCCAGTTATTCAGTGATTTGCTCTCTCTTGTGTTCCAGTCCAAATGAGATGACTTGCTATTAAGAAATATTTATTGAGAATCAAAGGTTTTGTTTTTCTTATGCCAGTTATATGCTAAAAAAGGTCCATTAGGTTCAATTGAATCATTATTCCTGACTTACCCTATTAAAAGTAAAAAGGTTTAACTGAATTAAAAATACTTATTATAAAGATATATTTTTTAAAAGATGTCATTTGTACTGGCCAAAGATGCCTGTTATTTTCATCCCACTCATAAGAAACTTTAACATGTGCTGGATAGCAAAAATAAATCATGCCATTCCAGGTACCTGAGTTATTATTCATACCAACAGGATAAATACTAAAGGAAATGAAAAGCAGCAGAAAACTTAAATTGAGCTCTGGTATTTTCATTATGAAAATCAGTGAAACTTGAAGAGTTATAAACTTTGACAAAAAGCCACAATAGAACTCTCAAAATCTTCTAATAATGTGACGACTCAAGGGGTTTCTCACATTTCTTTGGCAAGAATTTCTTTTCAGTGTCTGTTTGCTACAGTTTGTTTCAAGGTATTTTTCTGCAAAAGTGAGTGTACTTCATTTGTGTTATATGTGCAATGTATATTTTGTGAGCTAAGCAAGTGTTGTTGGGATGAAGCGTATGTTACAGATATAAAATATTATTAACGTGACCTAGGTTTGAAGACTTCTAAAAATAAATTAAAGAAGATGAAACAAATAGATCTGGGTATTGTGTTAAAACAAAATGTTCATTTGACCATCCATATTTCCAGGCTTATCTAGTATCTCAAACTATTATTTTCTTGCTAATTGCGGTCCTAGGTATAAGCTGCTGAAGATCTCACTTTAGGTGGTGACTTCTTACTCTAGAATGAGTTTGATATCTCTTCTTGAAAGGTCCCTAAACAATGTTTAATGATGAAACTTGAAGCTAAGGAAAGAAGTTATCCAGAGGGAGTAGTATTCGGTGCATTGTATATTAGGGGGCATTAAAAAATAATAAATAACAGCTGTCAAAGGAAGCTTCTTGAAGTAAGTTTGCAGTAAATAATAAATAATCTTCTAGCACAGCAGTTGAAATTTTCAATAAGTAAGCAAGTGGTCAGGTCAGCTAGTAATACAGTAGTCACTGGTCACTGTGAGGATAGTAGCTTTTAAAGTGGCAAAGAAGATGGGATGTGCATTCATCAGTGTATGACTGATGTGCTGACAGAACCCTAATTATGTCATGAACACAAGAATGCTGTAATACAACTTCACCATGAGGGACTCAAGGCTATAAATATATTTTACCAGCTGCTGTGTGGAAGGAAAACTGATGGCAAGAATTTGTTTTTTATGGGACTACGGAAGAGGTGTTGATCATTGAATCAAGTCATGAATTCTCAAGATCATGGTAATCAGAGAGGGCTAAGTATCTATTTGATGTAGGAAACATCTGTTAAAGAATTTCTCCTGAGTCTTATCAGTAGTTGGCAAATCTCACTGCTTTAGCAATGTTTTCATTATTGCTATGTCTATAAAATGGCATAATACGTTTTGTACTACTGGTCTTTTCTGTATTCTCAGTGCAAACTAATAACAGGTATTTTAATTCCAACTTCTTGTTAGAAGATGAAACAATATATAAAATAAAATAAAATAATTTAGTGCTTTTCAACTGCATAGTCCTATATTGGAAATTTCAATTTCTGTGCTAAGATAAATCTGAGTATGAAAACAACCTATAGCTAATCTGTGAGCTACCCATCTAGCTCTGTTTTAAAATTAAGATCTAGTTACTTTGGAAATGAAGAAGTAGCTATGTACTTTACTGTGTTAGTCTAAAAGTAGATGTACCATTACATGTACTCGCTTTTCTTTATTCTGTACACAGAAAAGGCAGATTGCCTAATGAGCATCTATTAAGAACCTGATAATCACACCTACACTAATCTTAGAAGAGAAAGCTACAGAGGTAAGATAGGCTAGCCTGTCATAGAAATTAGTATGCCAAGCCAAATAAATAATCTATTTATCTATTATTTTAAAGGAACTGACAATGGCCAGCATCAAGTACTCCAGCAGAATTGAAACAGATTGCGCAGTGGGGGCATCCATTTAAAAAAAAAAAATCAAAAGAAAGATTTTTCAGTTAGGCTGAGGCTGAAATTATCTTTTCACATTGCCTGATACCTCTTTAAAAATATCAGTGCTAGAAAACTCAGGCTTAAGAACTTTAATACATGGATAATTTATTATTTTTTTGTGATGAATTTGAGGTCACTTTACCTTTAGGTCATTTTAAAGTAATCTACAGTTTTCTACACAAACCTCATGGACAAAGGAGATGCTTTACAGTAAAGCCTGTAAAGCATGCCCTCTTGGCTGGTGGTGCTTGGGCTGTGCCAATCTGCTGAATGAGGGCTGGGCACACGTACATGCACACTTAATCTTCTTTATAAGGAACTATGCATTTTCATCAAACAAAAGGAAAAGATTCATGTGCAGGTGCTGGTGGACAAAAGATTTAGCCACTGTGCTTCTGTTTCATCCAATTTAAGCAATGTTTGAAGAAAACACATTTTTGGGGTTTAGAACAGTTGTGCATTACAGACCGTGCACCACAACATTAATTTTGCCTGTCAAAGATACCACTTTCTCTTATCCATTCTCTATTTACAAATCTTCACCAGACTAATATACACAGCAGAACTGAATGAAAAAACCCCAAATGTACACATTTTTCTTAGAAAAGGAATAGGGATGAAGGGAAGGGGAGATGCGTGATAAAAGTTGAAGTCATCAAAATTTGAGTTGTGGTGCATGAACTGTTTTGTATAACAGTTGTGATAACAGTGAAGTTTGAATAAAGGGATATATAGTATTATTTTGCTTTCATTTCCTTGCTTTCATTGGTTTGTCATAACATCTGATATATCTAGCAATACTCTAATTGCTTTACATCTATGAAAATGTATTTTAATATTCTGTCTAGTGTAACAATATTTTCATTAAATGTATGCTTTTTCTGTCTGCTGCTATCACATCATTGTTATCTTGTGGTGGAGAGTTCAACACATTAATTATGTGCTTTATAATAATATTCTAACTTCAAGCCTGTTGTCTTTCAGTTTTCTTGAATGGCTCCTTGCTCTTATATTGTGAAAAAGGATAAATAGATGTTCACATTTACCTCTTCAGATTCAACTTAGATTCATTACTTTTCAGAAATTATGAGCAGTAGCAAAGAATTTCATCTAGAACTGAAAGATTTTGGAGAAATGATTTTAAAATATATGCATGTGTATGCATTCTTGTCTTCTACAGCTTATCATACTTTAGGAGCATGACTAGACCTCCATTTGACCTGGCTGTATGTAACTCCCTGATACTTCCTCTCCTTTTTGTCCCTGCTCCCTACCAGTCACCATCCTACATTCCTCAGTAATTATTTTTGATGTGTTAGACTTTAGCAAACAAATACGTACTTTTGACTACGTATGGAGTATCATCATCTTTATTTGTATGCTGTGTTGTCTCTAATAGTCTGTTTCTTTAGAATGACTTTATCTGACTTTTGCTTCTCTCAAAACCAACCCCATATTGAACACACCCAGCGTCTTAATACAAGAAAATTCAGTACAGTTACACAGTACTTGTCTTACTTTGTTAATAACTGTACTAAAATCAGTATTCCTAAAGTAGTGAATAGTATCTTCATATCTAACATGTAAGGTTTTGTTGCTCCTGCAACTAAATTGCAACTGCAAGGTCACTGATGCATGCAACAGACCTGGCAAATACAAGTAGCTGTCTGTGCGTAGTTGTGCCTGAATTCTTATAGATAGGAAAATTACTTAGCTAAGCACTCACACTTTTTCTGTGGTGCCAGATGTACAAGTGGAAAAGGATTAGTGTTAACATGGGAACCCTAAATGTACCATTAAAGACATATCAACTGCTGTGAAATATCTGAAGGTTTTGTTCCAAATCTGAGTTAAAATAACTCTGGTAGAGGAAGGGAGTGATGAGGCTGTAGAAATTATCAATATTATAAAAATGACAAAAACTTCAAAAAAAAGAAAAAAGAGGCAGACAGACAGTGGCAGGTGTCATCTTTGGATCCAGAGTACTTTCATAGTCATCTGACTCGTGAATTTCTCTCATTTATGACTATCAAAGAGAGGATGAAACAGCTTAGCTTCAAGGCAATACCTAAACCCTTTACATCTAACTCCAAGCACCTGGCTCTCCTCAGAAAGAAAAGCTATTCATCTGTCAGTCTCCAGCTTGAAACTGGTGGTTCCCAGGCACTGTTTGCCAGGTATGATTATGTCAGTTGGCACAAGATGTTAGGCTCACTGTTAATCCATCACAGAGTTCTAGGGAAGAACTAAGTTCCCTAGTTTTAAGAGTTAGTACTTTGGATTTCTTTAAATGCTGAGGTTAATATTGCAGAAAGATTGATAGCAAAGGATATAATAATGAGGTGGTTGTAATGGTTGCAATCTTCTAGAATCCATTAAAGTCCATAACAGAAGATCTTCCTTAAGACAATTATGATTTGTTCAGCCTGAATTCAAATGATACCGTATGTTCATCAGTGGATTCCCAGGTCATGTAGAGATGCATTGAGATAGACAATGCTAGAAAAACAGGAAAGCTTTTCTAGCTAGACAAGCTCGAAAAACAACAGAGTGAGGGTTTTACTGAATGCTATTTTACTCTGCATTAGAGCAGACCAGAAGTACGTACATGGGCAGTTACCACATCTCCGTATCTCAGGTGAGGTGTAGTAATTAACAGCTGAGAAGTGGCTATCTCCAGCTGAGCTCTAACAGAATATTCACAGATTATTAGCTTTTCTGAAACCGTTTTGAGAAAGGAGTGTTGTTTATAGTGTTTAACAGTACCTAACCTGTTAAAAAAAAAGCTTCAATTTGTTGTCCACAGAGTACTTAATGCAGTATAACTAGACTCACAAAATTAGCTCAGAAAAGGAAAAAAGGGGTCAAATATATTGTTTGCAATAAATAGATCCCAAGCGTACCTCCTTTGACTTTATTAGGCGTACCCTAGGGATGAACTTGGCTCACTCTTTCTCTAGTGGATACTAACCTCCAGTTGCTGATGCCATTATCAAGTTAATTGTTTGGATCATCAATCTGTGTCAACGAAGCTTTCAGAGTGCTTGATGAGATTTAAGCATCAAGCTGTGAGGCATTAAAAAATGATGAATTTACATCCAGGTAAAACGATGCCCTTCAGCTATAATAATGAATCACTACTTTGTTTACAAATGGGTATTCATCATGAGACATGGCATGCACAGACATTTTTGAAGGAGAAGGGCATTAGCACAGTAAATGATCTTTGCAACTAAAGCTGAATACACAGCGAAGTGAAAAAGGAGAGCATGTCAAATTATCTTTTCAGAAAGGAATTATGAATGCAAACTCACACTGGTGTTGCCTGACACATATTTAAATATTAACAAAAGACACAATTCAGTATTAAGATGTCCTTTTTCAGCAGAGACAAATCGACACAATATACTACTTCTAACAGTTTCGTTATTGAATAGAATTTCTCAGTATACACTTTTAGATCCTGGAGTAAATACTTTATCTTTTACTCAAAATGAAAGGCTACTTCCTCTAACAGACAGCAGGTGCCAGTGGTCTACCTCCCACCATTCTGGCAGCCAAGGAAAATTCAACTATGTTGGCTGTCCCTCCTCACGCTGCTTCTGCCATTGGTTGGGAAGATTGATACCATTTTGTTAGGCCTGTCAGCCCAAATAACTGTGTGATCACATCACAGGTAAATTTAGTGTAATTAGTTAGTCTCACAAAGGCGGTGAAGATCCTACTGCACAGGCTCAAGCAGCCAGAAAACGTGCACAGAGTTGCCAGAGGTCTGATACTGTGATTGCCAGCAAATTACTAATACTGGGCAGATTATAGTTATCAGAAGTATGCCCACCTGTCTTGTAATCATACCTGGATCATGCCTTACAACTCTATATTTGGTATCTAATTTATTAGCATTACAACTCCAGAGTCATCAGTACTGTCTAGAGAAGTATCTTCCATGCCATAATGTCTGAGTTCTTATGACACATTTCTAGTTGTCCAGAAAACCCACTACATTGGTATTTTGCAGTGGGTTATTCAAATGAGCAGTTATTGAACCAACACTCATCACTGGGGACGTGTCAACACAAAGAGTTCCACAAAGCTAGAGTATAAACCAGGGTACCCCAGCAATAAACTGCTGCTGTGAAGATCTGGATAAGACGTTTGTTAATTCTAAAAGCACCAAGCCTCTCACAATCTGTTCTTTGGGAGAGGAATATGCTGACAAAATGCAAGCATGGCAAAAGTCTGTAATCAAATGATCCAGGCTGGTTACCATCATTCTTATGGTTAAATCCTAAGGCTCCTGAAGCAGCCTTCTTAGGATGCCCTGTGTCTGAAAGTCCTTAGAGTAGTCGTGGAGGATCTATTCAGCAATTAGGTTGCAGTTGTCTCAGCAGCACAGGTTGACAAGAAAACAGTGCCCTGGTCAAAGTGATGCATTTTGATGGAAGTTTTGGTGTAGAGGCAGTAAGTATTTCTGCTAGATAAACAGTGATTCTGAAGTTAAGGAAAATTTGTTCTTTCCTCAGGGTATGAGGAAGGAATCTGCGAAGTCAGTGTGCTACCAGCATTCATTGTTCTCCTTTCTCTGTGCAAAATGCTTGTCAGCCTAGCCACTGAGGAGAAGGGAAGGAAACCTCAAAATAAACAGTAAGTCTTTCATACTGTTAACATGTTAGTTACCTTTAACATTAATCACATCAATCCCAGGGCTTGTTAAATTTAAAATAGAACTGACACAAACTTTAAGATAGAAAGTAATTTTCCACCTTAAATTTGAAATATGCCGGCAAAAGTCTTGTTATGAAAGGATGGGTAAGGGATGGCTATGTCTCATTTAGAAAGTGCAGTGAAATTCGGAATCATTTTATACAGCTTCAAGGCAGTAAGTAATATCTACAGTGACGATATGTTAACAGTGCTCACTACCATCATGCATTATTGATTCTTTTTCATGAAGAAAGGCATTTTTTCCCTAGTTGCGGAGTTTTCTGCCAACATTCTGTGAAAAATTACAAATAGCTCTAGCAATTGTTTACATAAGGCAGGAGTATCCTTGCAAAGAAAGGCTGGAAATGTTGTAACAGTTCCCATTTCTACAATGTATCACTAAAGAATCACCTTTGCGTTCAGAATTTTAATTTACAAACACAAATGATTGCAGTTCATTTGGCTGAAGCAATTACTGTTTGTCTGCCTGGCATTCTCTTGGAGATTATTGCTTCTGCAGCAGGAGCAACCACACATGAAACAAGTTCTGAGCAACTGCCGTTTACTACTACTAGGATATTAAAGTAACCCTAAGCAGCATCGATATAATTTTGTATGGTGATCTGGGTGAGATAGTGAACCATCTGTGATGGTTCAGGAGTTGTTCCTGCTGTGGCAGCAGAAGCTTTCAACAGAGAGGCAGGGAAGACAGCCGAGAATGGTAAATTCTACTGTCATCTGACTGTAGCGATAATAATGAGCCTCCTCAGATGTTTCTTATTAGTCTGGTTTAACTTACTTTCAAGCAGAAGTGTTTGTGTGTCAGAAACTAGGCATGCTTCATGTGAAATTCTAGCCCTGTACCTTCAATGGGCCTTTACTACCAACAACTCATTTAGTATAACAATCTTACATTTTTTAGCCTGTAATTATTATCTATAATTTTACTGAAAAAACTATTTCAGTCTAGTGTTAGAACTCTGATTTTTTTAAATAATTTTGTCGATTTGTTATATGCATCATTCACAGTAAAACTTGTAAATATAAAACAAATGTATCTATAACACAGTACAACAAAGTAATGCATCCGGAGTTACATAGAGGGAGCTCTTGTTTCGTTTTTCCAATGCAGTAATGCAATAAATATTTCTGGGCAATGATACATTTTGAGTCAGGATGAAGATTATTTGTTACAGGCTAAAGCAATAGCACCCAACAATATTGTGGCATTTGCTGACTTTCTCATTTACCTGATACAGAATAATTAATTTTCCTTAAAATGCAGATGTTTTCAGCTGCTATTTGTTTCATATACAGAAGTTAAAAGAATAAACTCTGTGTGACATTGAAGCTTCATGATCCCCCATTGCTCAAAGAAGAAATTTCTCATTCTAGGGTGTACAAAATAAGAACAGTAACCCTACAAATTATCTGTAGAAGAATTAATACTTGTCATGAACCTTGTGTGGTTTGGTTCCTCCCTTTATCTTGGATTTGTAACTATGTATTTGGTTCCCATCATTGTTAACCTGTTATTTAATCTGCAGATGCAGTTCAAAACCTTTCATCTGTTCAGTGTGCTTGTTGTTTTTCAATTTTCCTTTTCCTGGAGTTGTTTGCTTTTCAGAGAATGTTTGAAGTCTAGCTGCTAAACAAACACTAGAAAGAATGAGGTTTCCTTCCCTGTTACTTATATGGGAACTTTAAAATTCATTTTTATCACAGATATGTGAAAGCATTTTCTTTTGTAGGGAATCAGAGAGGAGAACATGCTTCATAGGCCCTAAGGGTGGCAGACAGAGTTCTGTGCAAGGAAAAGAGAAACTTGAACCAGAATCTTAGGCTGCCTGTACTAACAAAACAAATACTCTTATGGGTGTGATTTTCTAAAAGTGGCTGACCTCTCTTACGTACCAATTTTCTACCCGGCACTGTATTCATCTTATAGTTGTTTACAGTCTACAAGCTAGACAAAGAAGTATTTTTAAAAGTTGTTAGTTACACAGCAGTTTTTTAAGGAAACAACACCTGCCAAATACAGCATAGCTGATGAAATAATATTGTATAATATCTACAAGCTTTGACATTCTTTACAATTCAGTGTGCTCTTTTTTTCGTTCGATAAGCTAGAATAGTTATATGAACTGGCTGACTGTCAGTCATGAAGGGCTAAATAAGCTGGCTGCTCAGACAGGATGCTGTAGTAAGTTCTGCTAGCTGTGTTTCGAGGTGCAGGTGTGTGGCGTTCTCTCACATCGCCATTCTCCCTGTCTGAGATATTCCAATAAATCTGTAGAGCATGAAGGATTTAACACACATCTAGAATAAATTAAGATAGTTTCAGAAAGGTCAATGAAGCTCTTGTTTATAGAGGTGAAAGTCCGTTGCAAAATCTTTTGAAATATTTAGAGAGCAGAATTTTTTGTCATGTTAATGATTTTAAAACTCCTAGGAAGTAGATTCACTACTTTACATGTTTACATAAGTCTACAGTAAAGATGTCCGCACTTGCATATCTCTTTAAAATAAAAAATGGGTCTGCAAGTAGGTGTTTACTGTGATAGACACAATCTGAAGCTTTAACTGATCCAGCAGCATCATTAAAGCAGAATCAGTGGCAGGAATCAATGTTGTTGAAGGTCAAATGCTGTTCACTGATTGCCGATTGCTGAAGAGGCTCCTTTTGACGTTGCTTGTCTGAGAAAGTGTCTTCATCTTTTGGGAACAAGAGCCTGATACTCCTGGGCCACCTAATTTCGGAGTATCCCAGCATAGGGAGACAGGGTCATTTCATCCAGTTCCTTGTTTGTTTTCGGGGTTTTTTTTTGGAGGACTGCAGTATATTGTGGCCCTTGGAAAGCAATTCTTTGGAGGCTGGGTATAAGGTCCTGTTCTTCGTAAGCTCTGAGGCCTGGGAAACAGTAATGCATATTCCTGGCTCTTAGCAGGAATAAAATGTATGTCTCCTGACTTGGTCTCCAAATTCCACTGCTCTTCCCCTCTTACATAAACTAAAGGATTTCTTCCTACTTGTTCCTTGCAGGTGGTCTGCTCTGTACCCCTGTTAAGCTCTGTAGAGTCCAGGTTAGGGTTGTAGATTCTCTTTAAGGCACAGGCTCATACAACCTGTCAGGTGATGAAGAGAGCCTGCACGTGAGGCATTCTGGCATACCTTACCTCTGCAGGACATGGGTCAGCTTGGGATGGGGACAGGAAACACTGTCCTGTTTGAGGTAGATATTCCAGCAGGCCAGCCGTATGAAGACAGATACAGGGCACTCCACCTCATGAAGACTGTTACCTTCCAGGATGTAGAAGGGCCCTGGGAGGACAGTGTAGACGGCTGCTAATGCAGAAGTACTGCCCTGGCCCAAGATTTCCACCACTTTTGCTATGAGACACTGGTGGGGTAAGGTAGAGCTCCTTATGTAGTACTGTATAGTAAGGTTGTAGAATAGCTGTGCTATAGAAAGGTTGGAACTGGAACAAATCCTAGAAGGTCTGCGGTGTGAATGCAGGAAGGACACTTTATGGAGAGGTGCTTATAGGGATGCCTATACTAGAATGACCCTCAGGGATCGTGTGGACATAATCTATATCACCAACTAAAAGGAAAAATACCAGGGATAAATTTATAGTACTTTTTCTATATCCTATTATCCCTGAAAAATATTGTAAGAAAAGTAACCTGTTAAATGGTATTCTTGGAAAATGTGGGATTTCTTTTTTGGTAAATTGCAAAAGTGGAAGGCAAAAAGAGTAATAAAAAATGAAAGCTTTCTTGCAATTTTTCTTTTTTGTCACAATGAGATTTCCAGTTGGTAAAAAGCTTAGCAACATTTTGACGAATGCTACAAAATTTCTGGGTTTAGTTGAGTCCAAACATGCTGTTCTCCAAACGGTCTTTACAATTTGCAGTGAGTTTGCAGTAAGCTTTTGTATTATTGTGGACTGCGTGATCTGTCAACCCCCCCCCCAACTTTATCAAAATACCACTAAAAGAAAAATTGAAGAACTGTAGCCAGTATATTTTACAGTCCTATGCTGATTTGCATAGATATTTGTTGTTAACATGGATAAATTTCTAGAGTGTCAGTACTAAAATTCTTTTACTTCTGAAAAAAATACAAGGTTGTATTTTGATTTGTTTATATCATATTTATTATCTAGTA
Source organism: Aptenodytes patagonicus (assembly GCF_965638725.1). Lineage (NCBI taxonomy): Eukaryota > Metazoa > Chordata > Aves > Sphenisciformes > Spheniscidae > Aptenodytes > Aptenodytes patagonicus. The sequence continues at coordinate 40,611,410 of NC_134952.1, forward strand.
AGCTTATAGTCTGTCCTTCATTTTTGCTACTGTGTGCTGTAAATCGAGTTTCCCTGAGTGCAGCCTTTATGTATTACTGTAAGAAAATAATAATAGTTTGTAGAGAATAGTAGTACTAACAACATTATTCCTGGAGGAAAAAAGGGATGTTTTCTTGAACTTGAAGATCTAAGAGATTATATTCCTTGACTAATTGTCACTGATTTGCCTGGCTAAGCAATCCAAAAAACTGCAACTCTGTCTTATAGTAATGACATTCTATAATCATGCAATCCAGTGTTTGATCCCAGATGAGAGAAAACTCATATTTTTCTACATACCCTTACTGATAATTGTGTCTTGAATATACACATATACATATATATGTACGTGTTACAATGTTTCTGCATTAACAGTGTAACCTTTTAAATGCTTGTATTTACAGTGCCTGTTTTGGAGATAATTACAGTAGTCATTGAGTTACTTGTGTGTACCATGAGTCTTAACGCTGACTTGACTTAGTTTTTGTTCCAGCTTTTGAATGTTCTCTCTTGAATTTACTAGTTTGCGTAAAGAATAAAACACAAAATGCTGGATTGACATATTTTTTATTATCTCAAGTTATTGCTTTCCTTTTGTTTAAAATTCCAGTTATGTATACAGAATATTTTGGTTAATGCTGTCTTATTTGGTGCATATGTACTCCTCAGAGTAGCAAAGCCCAAAAGACTTGAGACAGAAATTCATGCTGGGAGTGGCAAGTGAAATAAGAATGTTCCTGGGTCTAGAAAAGGGATAGAAAGGATCATGCTAGAGAAATGCCACTTTTGAAGCATAATTTTTAATCACTATTGATCAAGTTGCACTGCAACTCTGGGTCTTGAAAAGATCAGAAATAGCTGATGTCAAACCACACTTTCATGAGAGTTCTTGGCATTTCTTATGACATTCGTTCAGAATAGCCAATGAATGTCATGCAAACTTGTTGCAGATGAAAGAGAGTGATAATTTGAGCTACTTTTGTATAACTAATAATAACAAGTTAACAAAGTCACATGAAAATATTGTCACTATGCTTGGATTTAGTTAATCTAATTGTAATACTTTGTATAGGTTTTTTTTACATGCTGAATTTAATTTTCATTGAAGTACATTTTGTAAATTGATGCAACTTTTACAGTCAGTAAAAAATTAAAATATATAAAGACCCCCCAAAAAAGGCTCATATTCATAAAAGATATTACAAAAATAATCTGTTAAATACTCAATGCCCTAACACTTAGTTATTCAAAACTGAACAATGACTGGAATCTATCCAAATGCAGACAAATGCTAAATACTGCCAGTATACTGCCAGTATAAAACCAGTCTCTCTTGCACTGAATATCAGTGTCCCTAAGGGAATAGTGACCCATACACTGCCATCCATAATAGCTGCTTTCCCAGGAACAGAGGGAAAGAGAATGTTTGTACAACCAACTTTGGTAAGTTGAATTGCTTTTTCTTCATATTTTATTGTGGTTTAGTGGCAGTCAGTGGTCCCGGAGAGAGGACTGTCTTGCTAATTGAGGTTTCAGAGGCAGAGGCAAAAGAATCAGTCAGAGCAAGTGTTAACTCTCTGCTCATCTGTTACGCTACCTTATTTTCTAGTTTGCTTTTGTATTGTCCTTTCTGTCCAGCAGTGAGCTTCTCATTGTTCATTTGATTTTGCTGTAACTTACAACTCTTTATCAACTTATTTGGAATATCATTACACAGCTCAGTTTGAATTTGGTCCTTTTGAGCACTAAAATATGAGCCCTTACCACAACTGTCCAAGAGCCAAGATTGTATATGGGAGTCAAAGAAGAAAAGGAGTCCAGGAAGTCTTAAATTAGGATTTTCCCCATCTCAAACAAGGCCTACAAGACAAAAATACCCCCACGGTTCTTAGCAGAGGAGGATGTTTCTGATAGCAATCGTCTGATTCAGACGAATTCTCAAATAAGGATAAGCAACATAACTCATTAAATAAGTAGTCTTCCCCTTTGACACAAGTTCCACATTCTCTCCAGAGTTTATGACCATGGGAAAGGAAGTAAAATGCTCCTAGACTTTTATGGGCCAGACAGGCAGAATCTGAGCTATTCCAGAGGAGCCTTATCTTCCTGTTCCATGTCACAGTTCTGTCCTCTAGTTCATGAAGAAAAAGAGCTATTCACAGCATGTCTAGAAAGATTCAAGAGTTGAAGAAAATCCCATGCACTATGAGAACACTGTGGATGGGCAAGGCCTCCTTCATTACGAGCTAATAGCAGGAAAGGATTTTTTGTCCTTAATCAATATGTACAACTGCATTCATTGATAGAGATGATTTGTAAGATTTTGCTTTAGCAGAGCAAGAAGATTTCAATGATGCCTCCTCGTCTTTTTTTTTTCCTCTTGTTATTTTTTTTTTTTTAAACCAGAGCACTCATCTGTATCTTAGTAGGTGGAAAGAAAGCAGCAGAAAGCAATGGGAAAGGTAGGGCTGTCAGGAAGAGAGGACACTGTTGCAAAGAGGGTGTTAAGTCAGACTTACAGAGACAAGCACAAAGGTTCCTTAGTGGGGTCTGTAGCTGAAGGCAAACATCACCTTTAATGGGGAACCTAATTTGGGAGAAATTGCAGGTGATGATGATGAAGGATGAAGATGGTGACGATGACAATTTTACACCATGCTGTTCCTCTAGTACTATATAGTTTTCATGAGGATTTGCTCGAAATCCCTACTAGTTGTTCTTGTCTGATGCTATTAGCAATGATTGGAGTATGCTAAATAGATACAAATGTTGCATTCTGATTGGTTGATATGTTATTGAATAATGTTTACTGAATATTTAGATCACTATTATCAACTTCTTCGTGCCCTTTGTTGTGTGTTTTGATTTTCTCTAGGACTAACTAAAATTTACAAAACAAGAGGTAAGGAACAGGGAGGGAAGGAGTGGTGATTCTCTTGCCAGTGGTAGTTGCTTCCCATAAGAACCTACCACAAAGCACATTTGATGACAGTTGGACTGAATCTTCCAGCTGGGCATCCTCTGAAAGGAAAGAAATTCTGTGATCTGATCCAAGGTACAGTTAGTAGGGCTGATGGGGAGGTTCACTTGAACAGTGTACTACAGGTCTGAATTAAACCTGAATGCAGATATGCCCTATGAAGAATAGCTTGGTGGTGTTACAGAGACAGGCGAAAGTCCAAAGTGGGGGTCAGGGACAAGGCAGACATCTCAGAGAATCATGAGTTGGACAATTGAAGTTGCCGGCTCTGATTTCCTTACTCCTGATATGAGGGCTGTGACTGCATTCCTTGTTTCTCTCCACAGACATAAAGCAGTCACAGCTGAAGCTTGGAAGTAGGTTACTCCTGTCAGTGGGTGCTAGGTGTGATCTGAAAACGCCTGCTAGATCTGGACTCTGGATTTGCATGGTGCTTGTTTTCTGAATGATACCAGGCTTACATGGAAATTAGGAGCTAATCTCTGCCAAGCATATCAGTTCTGGGTTGGAACAAGAGCCTACCACAGAAATGCTACGTGCAAAGCTCAAGCAGGGCAGTACTCAGTGAGTCAGGCACTTCTGGTGTTTGGCAGCAAGAGATTTTTATTGTGATTTTTAATTTAGACATTTTAGTTATTTCTGTGTGCTTATATCTCTTTCTCAAGAAGAACAGAATTCGTAACTAACACATGTATTCGGTGGTTTTGTAGTAGCACTATTCCTGGTGATTATAATCATGATTAAGGAGCTGTCCTGTTAAGCACTGTACAAAATATAATGAGGGACAGAGCTCTGGAGAATATAATATCAGAAAGGCAGAATAAAAAGAGAAGAGGTGAAATACTTTATCTTATTTCAGTAGTGGAACAAGGAAAAGAATGTTTGTCTTGTTAGTCTAATGGCACTTGACTCCATGTTGCTGTGCTTCCTAATAGAATTGTTTATTCCCTTCGCTGCTGCTGTGTGATGGTGATAGTATCATGATGCCTCATTTAATTGTATAACTTCTGGGTATATTGTTTGCTACTTGTTTTTGCAAGGTAACTTACTTGTTTTCAAATATACTTCATTCTTCTACCAACTTCCGGCCCTTCTTGTACTTACCTCTTTGACAACTACAAAGCTTGCTGTCTCTGGCCTGATTCTGTAAAGTACTGAGTTCCGTTAACTCTCCTAACTCAAGCCTTAGCTCCTTCCAGGATCAAACGTTGTCTCACTGCAACATAAATTATCCGAATTAAAGACTGTAATACAATGGTTGAATTACATTTCACTGACAAGTCAATCAAGTTGCAATTGTAGAAGTATTCAGCAGTGTAGAATTCCTAATCTTTCTTGAAGAATTATTATAAATGTTGATGTCCAGTCCACACTAATGTAAGTACATAATCTGCTTTCTGAGGTCACCTTATCCCACTCTTGTAATATCATTATTTGTTCTGTTTATTAATAAAGAAATTGCATTCTCATATATTTAACTTAAAAGCTGATAAGGATGGACTGTAGATAGTGGAAGGAGCTGCCAATTCATTATTGTAAGAAGTGGAGAGTAGAGAATTATCAAGAGAAAATGTTTACACAGATAACCAAAAGGAACATTTGGACACATCAGCTATATTAGCAGAGTTAATTGTTAAGCATGACCCAACTCCCTTCAGTCTAATTACACCAATCCCTGAATTCTGTGAAAAAACAACAACTGAGCAATACACAGCTGGAAGAAGGGCTTTAAATGCAGCTGTCTTGCTCTTTTTAACAGAGGATTAAAAAGATTCAAGAGATAGTTATGATAAACAGAAACCTTTTCCTCATGTAAACTGTGGGGACAATCTGCTTGTTCTCTGCTTTCTGATGACTGTTCAGAGATAATGAGAACATGTAAATCTTTTCTCCAAAACCCGTATGTAAGGCAAAAACTGGCTTGTTACTGAACTTTGTTCCTGAATGACATATCATTCGTAGCTCAGCAAATTCAATATTGCTTTAGTGACTCTAACTGAAAGCAGAACCTATTATTTTGTCATATCAGAATAATTTTTTCTTTAGACTCAAACTTTTGTTTGAAATTACTTTTTTTGTTTCTCTTTCAAATGTTTCCTACAAATTTTGTAAATCTCTTTAAAAATGAAAAATACTGGGGTTTTTTGTTAAATTCTTACTTCAAAAATACATTTCGACTGACTTACTACATGAGGTTTAGGACTAATATCTTTGAAAACACTTTTTGTAGACTGATCTGAATCACATATATATATATCAGTTTGATTTCTGACTTCTTTTTTTATGATATATTCATTCAGTATGACTAATTCCTGTTCATTGACACTTCTGTTTTCTATTCTCTATAGAAAATTATATGAATATGGCCAAAAATACATTAATCATTTAAAATATTTTTAGCAAAACAAAGAATTTTGTTGCCAGGAAAAAAATACTTCATTAATCTTCTATCTGTCAGCATTCCTTTGTTTTGAGACTTCTCTTTTTAGAGTATAAATACTATGTGTATTGTACAGATATCCAGTATTGAAATGGAACTGCTAGTGCAGTTTACAAAGGCCTGGACTTTACTCAACAAGAGCATTAATTAAGTCAGGGTACTAGTCAAAAAGTAACCTGGCCTTTAAAGCATCCTCAAACCTAAACATCTATAGACATGAGTTGAATATAGGAAAATCTGTCACAAGGTTGCAAGCATGACACTGTTGTATGACGAGTAGAATTTTCAATCCAAGCTGTCTTAATTTGTCATCTACTTCATGTGACAGTATTTGGCAAGGAATTACAGCATCAACTGACATGCAGAACTGGTGCAACAAACAGGAGAACTCCGAAGACGGAGCTGAAGTGCCCCTTCTCCTTTACGTGCCTGACGATAATCCTGTGTAAGAATATGCTGCAAAAGTCTCCTCTTTTTTGCCTGATCCTGCATTAGAATTTGATAGTTTGCATTTAACACTGCAAGTTTTTTTGAATCTCACTCAGTACAGAAATAAGATAACCTGTGTCCTTTGGGAAGATTGGCAGTCTGGCCTCTACGATCTGGAATCCCATCACAGTTTCCTGGAACTTGTAGAGTTAAAAATGCACCATGTCCAACATGACTTTACACCTTTGTTTTCCTGATGAGTTTTCTTGTCTGGCCTGATCTTTCTTTCATATGTACTATTTTACTATGATAGTGTACAACTGTCTTCTGGGATCCTTTCTACACTAGGATACAACGATGACATAAAAAACCCAGATAAGTTAATTTTTATTATATCCTAATAGTGCTGAATTTTGAATAGAATTCTGCTTTGATTATGATATCTTATGTACTGCTTTCTTGCCAACCAAACTATTTTAACTTGACTTTCACTTAATAATTGCAAAAAACCACATGCTGGTTCTCTTTAATTAACATCTGTATTTCCTCCTTGCTCAAAACTTTGTAGTAAAGTCTCATTCACAACTTAATAGGTCGTTATACCTTCCAGATACAATCATCTGTGACAGAATACTAGGTAAAATGAAAGACACTTGATAGCAAAATTTATCATTATAACATTCAGTTTTATTGTAAGTGGCTATTTTGCAATAATTTTGTCTTTATTCTCTGGTTGTTCAACCACAGTCAAATCTGATCCAGCTAAAAGATGCTTTTAACATGTTTTCTTTCTTAGGAAATGCTGAAGTTGAAACCTTCAAGACTACTTACTAAACCTTTTCCTTTTTAAAAAGTTAAATAATAATTTGGAACAATTTTAATACCAGCTAGTATGTCTCATCCATGTAAACCACTTTCAATCTAGCAATTATCTACTTTGAACTGAAGGACATAATCCCTTATTAGAAACATATCAGCAGTGTGTGCAATTTCATAACTACTCACTGCCAACTAATAAGAAAAGTCTTTCTAGAACAGGAATTTTGTTTTGTTTAGAGAAAGGTAATTCCATTTGCTTGAGATTTCAAAATTTGATATCCTTCTAGTCCTAAATGAAACTATCTAAATTATTAGTAAAAAACCCCAGACCCCTCCTCTGGGACAAAAAGCCAGTCATTTTAGAGTTCCTAGAGTCATACTTAAGAAATACAGGATCCAAAAGCCCAAATGCTCTCACCTTTAATTCAAATTGTGTGCTCCTGCAAATTCTTCAGAATCCTGGAAGACTTCACTTTTGTCCTCCCACGTAGTCCATAAAGGGCTTCTCTGAATCCATGGATTTAGGAAACCTAGGGATTTTTATGCTGAGGGCTAATGGAGAACAATTTTTATAACTTTGATTAGAAACCAGAGGTTTCTGAACAAGCATGGTTCTGTCATAGGTTTGTCAAGTGCTTCCACCAGGTGATTTTAATTTGATGATTTAGAAAAAATGTAAACCAAATGTTTGTAGGATTTTCTTCTGTCGAGTTCGAAGAGTGGACTTTAAACTTGTATGCAGAAGGCTGCATTTGTTTCGGTTAGAGCTGACTCCCACTGTACTCATTCGATCACACTTTAAGATCTAATATTTGTTCTCTAACTTGTATTTCTCTGATCCACCCTGTGCAAGGGGGTAATGAGAAACTGTGCAGTCCATGAGCACACCAGGAAATTAATTGTGACTCAGAATCACAATTTCTCTTGTGCTTTTCCCTCCCTGTTGTGTGGGACTGTGGCTCTACCCCACTGGTTTGTACGGAGCAGATTACTTACTGTTGTGTAAATGGGCAAGTACTTTGGCTAGCAAGTATCAAAACCTCACCCTCAAGCATGTATATGGGGAGAGAGAGGAAGAAGAAGAATGAATATTCAACTTGATGAAAGATCATATTGCTAATAAACTTATTCATGCAAAGTAATATTCTGCTTTTGGAGGCAATAAGATTATCTGTAAAGTATGATTCCTTACTAATAGTAACAGAATCTGCCTTTGATCTGATATTCCATGCTGTCATTCCAGTGATCCAATATTCCAATCAAGGTATTCTTAATTTTGCAAAGGCTGCAGCTCAAACATGAAAAACATTTCTCCTGAAATTATTTCTTCATGCCTAGGAGCTAAATGTATTGGATATGGAATCTTACAATCTAACATGTCATGTCAATTTTGGTTCTGAACAATACATTACTTTCTTTGTAATTAAATTAAATATGAGAACTAACACTTTCATACATCTCTTTAAGATTCTCCTTATCTCCATAAGCACAGTCAATAAAAAGTCATAGCAGTGTATGCATTTCTCCAACAGTACAAGGAAAAAACATTCCAGAACTAAAGTAGCAAAAGAGCACATTCTGTAGAAGACAACCTTCATTTTTTGACAGTTACTTGCTGCCAATCCAAGCTGGGCAACAGGTTTAAAAAAATCCCAGATTACTCTCTGTATTCAAAGGCCATATTTCAAAATGGAGTGAAATTAGTTAGTCCTTTTGTTTGGTTTGTTACATGTTGGAAAGCATTAAGCCAATGTGAATACCTTCAGAAACATACCTGCCTTGGTGCATGTCACATTGTAATGGACATGAAAATTATCCAGAAAAATAAACATCTTAAAAGTGAACAGCTGATTTTCAGCTGCTGGACTTTATTAAAAGCTTACCTAAAGGTGACCTCTAAAGATTTAGCAACATATACATTGGAACAGGTAGAAAACTTTCCATTCTACTAATAAATGTGCTGCAACTACAGCTAAGGTTTACGTGAGTTACATGGTTTTATAGGCACAGTTGGGCCTTTCTAAACACAATACAATATAAAATAGAAGGTCAATAGTACGATTTGCTTCTCTAGATAAATATAATTATTCTTATAGGAAATAATGTGCATGCTATGGAAGTCTAGGCATAGATTTACACAGGTTTGTTTATCTTTATTCAGATCCTGGCCTACATATACTGCTTTGCAACAGAAAGCAAGCTGATTGATTTCCATGGGAGGAAAATGCCATTTTTTTCCTTTTACAGAACAAATGTGTAAGCAAACCTTGCTTCATACGACTAGTATTACCCCAAATGAGTTAGTGAGGTCAAGATCACTTTTTACGCAGTATGTGTGCATTCAAATATGCAGTCTGCATATCCACTTCCAGATAATTTTTTGAGAATGCCAAGGAAGTACTAATTCAGAGCTGATTACCCATTGCATGTGTAAGAGCTGATAAACTGAGCAGCCAGTGTCATAATACCACATTGCAGGGCTTTTAATCACCCAATAACAAAGAAACATATTGACTCAAAGTGTTATATCAGCCTCTTTATTCTTTCAGTGATGAAGCACAATTGGCCTTGTATCTTCTGACTTCTTTGTAATAAAATGCAAAACCAGTCTGAACTAGAAGAAAAACTCAGGGTCTAATCAACTGCCGATTCTTAGTAAAGCTTGATTAGTTCTAGTCAGTGGAATCTTTTATTGACTTTGCGAGGGCTGAGAAAGGAACTTTGTCACATCCATCAGAGTTAACACGAAGAAAGAGAGATTATTATCTCTTTGGACTCAGTTTGGTTTTGGCTTTCGCTCTTGTTTCCCAAACCTTTGTTTGAAGCTCAGATGGAAGAAGAGAACTGAATTAACTGAACAAAGGGAGGCCAATATTAAATAGAGAGAAGTGTGTGATTGCCAATGTTCCCGTGAGCTTGATTGTTGTAGGTGATGAGAGCATAACTGGACATCTGAGCAGCTACTCCCACAGAGGGGATACTAGGTTTGATTTTTCTTTGTATTCTTCTGGGTGGGAGAGGCTCTCAGAAGAGACAACAGATTCTGTTCCAGCTCTTCAGAGAGCCCATAGGCACACAAGGCTCCCTGCACTGAGGCTTGCATCTCACCATTTCTCTTTGACAGTATGCATATTCCTGATGGAAACATTTTGTTATAAAAACTCCCTTGCTCCTTAAAGCTTTCTTCTAAGAAGCATTTTTATAGTGTGAAAAATAGATTTTACAATATAAAAAACACTTAAACTAACAGTCCTCTTTAACTTGCCTAATAACATTTTGTTGGACTCATGAGGGCATGTTACTGTGCACAGTAGTTTGCACACTCTCAGCATCCACGGAGTTTTCTTCAAAGCATCATCTTTCTGGTTGAGAAATGAAATGAATAATGTAACAGCCCTCTCCCTAGCTTTCATGTCTGAGACTCATTTGTGTACGCATATACTGACTGGATATGTAGTCTGAGGCAGAATTTTCAATCAGAGGATACCTCTGGATTATTTCTAAGAGTGATTCAAATAGGTGATAGAAAGAAAAACATACATTAGACTGAAAGGGGAGAGAAGGGTGAAAGAATGACTGGAGAGGAGATGGTAGTAATACAAAAATATTTATCTTTCCATTTTAAAAAGTATGATAAAAAATATTTTGCTATTGCATACATTTTCCCAGCGATGAAGTATGGTATTCTGAAACATCAGAAGAAAAATATTTTTTGTAGGATTGTTACTTTCTTATCATGATAGACTAGTTTTAGCCAGAAATAGCTTTGTATGTTCACTTATTAAACATAGCAAATTTTGTACTAAGTTCTCGTACTTTTGGCATTCCAGGCATGAAAGCATATGTCCTCAAACTGTTTGGAGACTGAATGGCACAGAGATTGTTAATAGTGCACAGGCACCTTCATTTAGACAACAGAGCAATAAATCTTCAGGTTCCCTTGCCCATTTCCTAGCAAACAGAGGCTTTGAGTAATGTCCCAAATAAAGTTACTTCTGTTGCTTGTGTTCACGTGTATCTGTATTTCAATTTGAAATGTACCTTTCTTTAAAAAATAGGAAAGCTGTTTTTTAAAACCAAGATAGTAACTTTATATGTAGATCTAACTGTAATGAAATGTGTGGAAATGTAAACTGTTATTTATCATATTTTATTTAAAAGCAACTTATGGTATTTTCCTCTTGATTTATTCCATTTAGTTCAACATCATGAACCTCTACAAATATTGAATATTATTTACACACTATTAGAACTAGCTTGGTTTCCTTGCTTGATAAATGCTTGCCTATTCTCACCATTGATACTGTGCCTATTCGTTTAATATCTTCTGATAGAAGTAGTGGTGGTAACTCCATGAAGTTGCTTTCTACCTAAGAGATTGTTTATGCAAATCTTCTCTGAAGGTGAACACAGAAAAGTAAATTATTGTAACTGACCAAAATTCATCCAAAACACAAAACACTGATGGGAAAACAACTACAGTAGAAACATTTTCCAAATAAAATAGCTTCACCCATCTCACTGAGTGGGAAACTTGATAGGACTTCGAATTCCTAGATGTTCCCTTTGTTTACATGGCACATTCATACCTAGGTTTCTAATATACTGCCTGGTAATTTTATTTTGTGAGATATAAAGTAAATAGGCTGAGTATAGAGTGTAAAATTTTTCAGACTAACAGAGGAGTAATGGGAGAAGTGTTAACTAGCAGAAGAACATCCTGCCTTTTTCAGATTTAGATATACCTAGGAAAATACGGTTAAAAAGTATTACCTCATATTTGACTGGTAAGAACTTACCAGTTTTTAACTTAATTTTTCTACTATATAAAATAAGATGAATGATACTGCTAAACAGGATGTTTTTCTGTGCATGAAATCTAGGAGAGAGCATCCTGCAGAATTCAAAACTGGTACAAAAGAAGTGTCTTTTATTAGGTGAGATAAACAACTTAATAAAATGAACATTGATACAGTCAGAAGTCATATATACTTTTATTTACTCTGACATGGAGATAAAATGATTTAGTATTATGAGCTGCATGCTAACATTTTCAATACAAAATATGTCAGAGTACAACAGTGATTCCATGCTGGCTTTACGAGTCATGAACCCTTTATGTTTCAGTCTGTGAACACAAAGAAGTTGTGAAACTGCATCCGGTTACATTTGCAAATGGATTTTAATGGAGGAAGGTGAATACTGAAATATTTTTTCAGACTATTTCAAAGGAATTTATTTGTCAGTTTTCCATTGTCTTATAGTACAACATTAAACAGCATAAACTAGAACCTGTAATATCTGATAACAGTTGACATTAGATATGACTGATACGATGTACTGCAAACATGGTTACCTATTTTCCTATATTAAACAGTAGTAAAAGGGAATAGGGAAAAAGCTCTTTCCTTGTAAACTTCTTCACATCCTTGCATGTGTCCCTTTGCAGGAGGCCACTTGTTTGCAAAGTCTACCAAAACCAAGCTTTTGTGATTTAGTTAAATCCAAACATGAACTTTTCAAGTCTTCTCTACCTTTTATGGTGACATAATATTTTTGCACACTTAAAAGATTTAGATAAAAGAGCTTAATAGCATATTTTCCCATTGAAGAAAGAAGTTAGTAAATCTAAAATAAAGACAGGAGAGATCAAACGAATCATTAATACTAAACGCCACCTTTGAGAATTAGGTTTGTATTTGCTTTATTTGTCTCTTACCTTAGCCCCCCCCCCAAAAAAAAAACAACCAACAAACCAAAACTAGTACCTATTTGTAGGCACATAACAAATAGCTCACTTCAAACCTATTTCTCCTTGCTTGAATTCTTTGACCTTCCTTACCAAACTTCAGTTTCTGCACTGACTGGAACCTCTAAAATCCAGTTAAAAATTCACAGAACAGATACAGGCACTAGAGGGAGACTTGAGCACGTGAACTTAACCAGTGTATTAACATCATAATGTTTAAGTCTTGTGAGAAATTACTATATAGACCAGATGAAACATTAGTTCTGAAGGAAGTCTTTAGATACAAACACTCTAAGGGTTTAATGTATGATTGGTAATGATTTTGAGAGCTCTAAAGAGTATTTTAAAATCCCCTCCAAATTTAAATCAGGTTGCTTACTACTGAGTTAAGTTTTCACTAACATACCAGCAGTTAGAAATAGTCTTTCAAATACACTACAATACACTATTTGTAAACTCAAACACTTACAAAAGTGCAAGGTAAAGAGAGCATATTATTGCAAGGTCCTTTACAAACTCTCCTGTTTAAATCTGCCTGTATACCTCTTTCTGTATACAAAGTTATTTCTGGTCGAGGTACTATCAGAGAAGAGATGTAGACTGATGCTAGACAAATATGTGACATTCAGTTTGAGATTTTATCATGGAAGAAAACTTTTTATTTTCTTTTGCAGAGTATATTTAGAAGTGAAAGATACAGGTTTTCATGTAGGTTTATGATTTAATATAAAATGTCATCTGTTTTTTATTTTTATAAGCTTGTTTGGTAAAGAAAAGTATAATAAATGCATTGTATTATTATTGTAATTATAACTATTTTTAGTTATTTAAGAGATCACTTTACATCCAACCGTCTAACCTACTAAAGTTTTAGACACATGGAACATGCACAGTTTGTAAGAACCTAATCTTTATCTGGTAAAACAATCAATTAAGATGCAGACATTTTGTGACCTGTAATGGGATATTGAAAGATACATACAGTTTGTTTGTGCAAGCCATCTGTATAAAATCAGGATGCTCGCCCAAAGATATGCTCAAATCAGATACTCTTCTCAGCGATATTCAACTGTTTGGGAGTAATATACTGCTTTCTCTGCTTTTTCACAGTGATTTGTGTGTATAGAATATGGTTCATACACAGCCTTTTAAAAACATAATGTGTTTGACATCTTTAATACTTTTTACTGTAGTTATTTTATTTTTTTTCAGGGTAACAAAAATATATTTTGCTGATATACTACCCGTGTTAAATTTTTATATAAAACAGTGTTGGTAGGCAGCATTGCCTAATGACAATGCCCTTTAAAGAGAATTATAACTCTTACTGCTAGCTCTGTGTCCGGGTTTGGATAATTTCTTAATGCTCTCTCAGAGAAGACTATCATAATACTTCTGGCTTCATTTCCAAGAAAACAATTTCTGTGTTCTCTCTGGATAATGCTAGTTTACCAATTCTTGAGATAACATCCCTCAAGCTCAAAAATTGTTACTGGAAAGTAAATTGTTTATTCATGTACCACATATCAGCTGTCACTCAGAAAAACAAAGAAAATAAAGCAAAGAAAACAAAACAAGGCGGGAGGGACGTAGTAGGAAGGTGTGCTTTTCCCATCTATAATGTGTGCTTTTGCCTGTATGTGTGTGACATGTTGATTACCAAGATGTGTTCTATTAATCTAGTTATAGGTGAGACATTGCATATAAGTTTATTTGTCTATCATTATACTATAAGAAAGTCTTTTTCAACACGTTGGAAAAGTAAATGAATAGATTCCCACTCCTACTCTATCTTAACTCAGTATGCAGTGCTTGCCATAGGTCAGAAAACAAATAGTCCAAGACTCTCACTGAAATATTGACAGCACATCTTGTATCTATTTCTGTAGTGGCAAAATGGGGCTAATAATACATACGTCTTTTAACTATGAGTAGTCAGCAATGAATGTCTTTAAAGCATTTTGCAGTTGTCAAAGCCCTGACCATTAGAAAAGTTTTAATCAAATTAAGAAATAGACTACAAAGACACATACTATAAAGTACTTTCTAGATCATTGAGTTGTCATTTTAATAAAGTAATCTTTTTATATTCAAAATATATAAATAGACAAATACATATATTGATGTTCTTATTTATATATAAAGTAGTTGCTGGCAAGATCATAATGTAAAGTTGATGATGCTTTTTGCAGTCCCTTTCTCAGTAGTGTAATATTTTTGGTTGATACTTCCCTACAAAAGGTATTTCTAATTATTCAATTAGAAAGCAAGAATAAGAACCATGAAGAAAGGCTCAGAATGAGGTAAAACCATTCAAAAGGCATTAAAAAACCCCAGTAGAATAAAAGACTACAAGCCTGTTGTGTTTTATTAAAGCCAGAGTCTATATGCCTGAGGAAAAGAGTGATATCTACTTCATGTTCTTAGTACAAAGGAGCTTTTCCAAAAGATCCACTCTTTGCACCCAGAAAATAGATACTTTTGTCAGAAGAAACAGAGATATAAGTAAAAAGAATTAAGATATATAAAATATTAACTAGAGGATGCGTTTGGTTTCCAGCATGCTAGGTGAGCTGGGATCATTCATACATTCATCCTGTATCCTGATAACCATTTAATTACTTATAAATTGTGACACTGTCAGTAGGAGGCACTAAGAACCTTTTCCCTTCAGTAAATGGGTAGCCAGGCTTCTCACCTAGGGTAGCAGTTCAAGTTACTGCTTGGCACTATACAGAATGCAGGATTGAACCTGTTGTTCCCATCCAGGCAAGTTCTCTAGTTGTGTGGTTTGGGGAGTCCTTCATTCTTCCTACTTTGTAACAACAGACCTTCATAAACAGATGACCACCATTAGGAAACAAAATTCAGGGTGTTTTTGATGAAAACCACATCTGAAAGGAAGTAGTTTTTTCTAGTCAGGCTAGGTAACTAAGCCTTACTCTGCTACCTTTCATTCCCAGCTACTCATCAGCTTCTTACGAGCTTTTCATATGTCCTTAATTCATATTGTGCATTACATGAGAAGCTCAAATGTCTAGTTTGGGGTTCAGAATTTAACCTCCATGCATTTCCATTAATCTCTTCACCTTGTGTCTTCCATACCATAAATTTGATTACCTATGTTTTCTTTTTCAAATTATTCAACTATCATAGAAAGCATCTCGGGTAACGCTACAATACATCTCAATAATAATAGACACCTATTTAACAGATACATAATAATCATTATGGTAAAAATGTACTGTGCTCAGTGGAAATAACTTCTATATCTTTGAAAGAACATATCCTCCATCTTTGAAAGTGTGCATTTGCTGTTAATCTAATGCTGTACAGATGAAGGCTTCACAAGAGCAGGGTTGGGTTGCTAGGGTTTTTCATTCATTCTTTTCTGAAGAGACATGAAAAATTGAAAGCTTCTTTAACAAATACATTCATTACACTTCTGATTAAAATAAATGAAAACAGTTTAACTGCTCTCTGAATTAGAAGCAACTTCTATAGCATCAACAATTGTCCCAGTGACAGTTTTTGCACTAAGATAAGTATAGTACACTAGGATCCTAGTATTTTCACTAGGAAGTGCATTCACACAGATACGTTATAAAGACCCTATGACAAATATCTGCATTGATTTCTGCAATTATGATTACAGTATGCACTAAGACAGTGTGCATCTCACTAATCTGTCCTATCAGCTCCGGGAAATTATAATAGCATTGCAAATATTTCGCCCAGAGGCCTCTGAGCACTGACTGGATGTTCAGGTGACTTGAGTTTACTCTATAGTTAACTAACTGGACTTAATATATTGCTTTATTATAACTTAATAATTGGAAAGACACTTCATAGTAATTGTCTACTACAAGCTTTCTTTATTCCTGAATTATAAGATATTTATCATTTAAAATATCATTTAACTGGTGCTGGGAACCTTATGCAAAGATGGACTGTTGATTTTGATGTAATTCACCCTACTTAGTTAACATGGTTGCCTTATAAACTCAGCTAATGTCAGGAAAACTTGATGCTTAACTTGCCTTACAGTATAGCTCTATGTAGGGTCAACTTAAAGTCACAAAGACTGACCCAATTAGGTAAACTCTTGGAGGGATTACGTGCATATTCTGGTCACTTATTAGCCAGAAGAAAATCACTTTGAAGTTTGAGATCCGTAAAGCTGAAGACAAGCTAAATACAGGCTGTTGTATATCTCTGACATGTTGGATAGATAGTCTTACTAAAACACTTGATAGTTTTATAGGACTATTTTGGAACAGCTGTTTTAAATGCAACTACTAATCAGCTTGGAGTTGCCTAAGCTGTTATTTGGGCCCTTTAGTTTTTTTGAAAACTGATAAAAAATCAGGCTGTGTATCACATGCAGGGAATTGCATTAATTAGGTATAACAAAAAGGTGTTTCAAACACATAGAAGGAATATAGTGGTTGTGAACTTATTCAAATCAGAACCTTCACTAAAGTTTATGCTTTTTGATACAGTGCTTTCATAATTATGTGGCAAGGTAATAAATACAGAATAGGTTTTTAGAAGACAAGATAAATGAAGGCTATAGTAAAGGAGATTTTTCTTCATAGCATTCCAATTCCCATGAACAAAATTTTCAGGTCTTTAAAGTTAACATTTAAATATTTTCTAGCTAAGAATTACCTTAAATTGAAATGTGATTTTTGTAAGAATAAACAGTCAAAAGCCGAACATTCAGCTTTTGGATTTGTAATTGGTGAGTTAACATTGCACACTCTTGACTCATAATTGCTATCTTTGAGAATGTTAAAGTTGAGACTTCCAAAATTATGAATTCATCTTAAAAATGTCTTTTGATATGCTATTTATTGATGATGATTTTTAACTTTTGAAAATAATAGTTTAGCAATATAATAATAACTATGAAGGTTAAAAAAACGTAGTTTTTAAAAGAGGGATTTTTCTCATTTTGCTTATTACTGGTTATAGAGAGATTTGTAATAAAACAATCAAACTTCTTTAAAGCTCTGTAGTGACAAAGAAAAAGAAAATGTCCTGTCTCAAAATACTTACAGTTAAAATTAAACTGAACAAAAATCGGCATGGGGAAAAATACTTAAGAATGAAAGTTGTTGTTTTCAGGGAATACATTAAACATATCAACAAGTTACACAATTCAGTGCTTCCCATTTTATTCTTAGCCAAAAGGACCAGGGATAGAGTACAAAACTCTGTTATGGCTTCATTTCAATAATAGAAAACTGAATTATCCCAGGAAAACAAGAAGGAAATTGCTTCAAAATAGATAAAACCTTTTGTCCCTACTGCTTTTTCTGGAGTCCTTTTGAAAATCTGTAACATATTGTGTTTAAATATAATGAAAAAAGGAGCTTGTGTTTACCTCTTGCAGTCCAGTGCCAAATCTAACAGGTCACGCATTTGTTTGAGAGTACAAGGTAAATTGAATGTTGAACAGAAAACTGGTAAACAAGCCAAATTCAATTGCTGAGTCACAGTGCACTTCTGTGACTGTACCGGAGCTACATAGCAGACAAAAATTGTGTTTAGAAATGTGAAGGATGAAGTATTAGATCAGATCACATATATGTTTTTAGTGGTGTCCTAAAGGAACACTATTGAAAAGAGTAACTGATAAGGACAATTTCATTGTCCTTAGAAGTTAGTTGCTTCATTTTCTCTGA
Source organism: Aptenodytes patagonicus (assembly GCF_965638725.1). Taxonomy (NCBI): domain Eukaryota; kingdom Metazoa; phylum Chordata; class Aves; order Sphenisciformes; family Spheniscidae; genus Aptenodytes; species Aptenodytes patagonicus. The sequence goes on from NC_134952.1 coordinate 40,629,537, forward strand.
AAATTTGGTTTTCTTTGATTTTGGTGGTGGGTGATTTGTGGCACTGTTTCTGTACTCAAAACAGAAGTTAGACAAAAGGAAATTATTATAACATTCAAAAATAATATTTGCTATCATCTGATGTCGTTGGCCTTCTGCAATGCCAGTTTAGCTTATCTGGCCAGAAGAGACTCATCTATTTAAAACATATAAAAGTGTCATTATTTCAGACAGACAGACAAGAGAGCATTATTTTATCTAGAAATTCTACTGGGAGCTCATACTGACAGGGACAAGCCATTAGCAATAGTCTAGCTATGAATATGCTTGGCCTTCTCATTGAAGCAGAAAGTAGGGCTGGAAGAGGAGAATATTTACACAGCCGCGTGGCAATACGCCTTTTGTTTCTCAACAGGCAGGGGACTTTTGCCCACAAAAGAGTGTGAAACTAGAATGTGAGGCAGAATGTTCAGAGTAATTGGGAATAGAATCTGGTGCTGTAAAAAGCAATTTTTCTCCACTGACAGTAGTTAGTGTTTCTTTTACACTTCAATATATTATGTTTGTAGATGTCCTAGAAACGTTATGTATGACATATACTTTGTATGCTACATAGTTTATCACCTGTCATATGTTAAATTGAAATATTAGTTGATCATACTGCCAGCTCTTTCCTCGTTTAAGATTTTGCATTGCTTCAAAATGTGAGAAGTATCAGCCAGACAGTATAATTCCCGTCATTCATGTTTTGGTTTTGACCCCTCAGGAACTACAATTTCTGGAATTCATAGAATAGTGTATTCCCTTATATTTCAAGTCTACCTCTAAAGTTTCTGTCACCTGGAGCTCCTCCACTGGATCTTTACCTCTAACTCTGCCACTAAAGCCATGTAAAAATAAGGATAACCAACACATATAAACATTTTTATCTACCAGCTCAGTTGAAAAGTGTTGTCATAAGAATTTTACTGGATTCTGTGTAGCAGTTGAGGAAATGGAGGGATTGTTTTTTCATTTGCTTTTTTGGAGGGGATTATTCTTTTAATAATGCAAGAATTATGTTCTATTTTCAGTCATATTTTTGTGAGTCAAGAGCTACTCCATTGTTTTAGTCAACTGGATTTAATCCAGTGAGAAGACAACATTAAGTGTATTTTAATTCCTTCTGAACCATACAGTGTTATTTTGTGTGGTTTCATGGCTGTCAGACATTTTGTAAAACAAGTATGGAAGGAATAAACTAGAATACAAATGTATCCCTTTAGAGTTCTGCTTTGTTGCGTATTGTCTTGAAAGCTAGATTATGCTGTGTACTATAGAAAATGTTTGTTTCCGTAACTTTGCAAGAAGAGGTAACTCTTAACATTTTTGAGGAATGGAAATCACACAGATCACCAAAATGTAAATTATTAAATTAAAGGAATCAGCAACTGCCACAAAGTTGATACCATGATTGCAGATTCTGTACCCCCAAACATTTTAAATGACGCTAGAATAGGAAGATTTTGTTTGTTTTTCATTTGCACTGAAGTGAAAAGATTTTTGCCAGTGAATTAAGTCTGTGCTTTAGTAACTTTGGCACCAGGCATGGATTGTTCTGTTTTTATTATTTTTCAGTACAGATTTGTTGCGTGTTACATTTTTTTAACATCCTTAAAATTCACAATACTTACATTTTCTTCTACATAATTCTATGCAAAGATGCTGAGAATCTTTGGCAGTCTTTCTTGAGTGATATCATCTTTTCACTGTTGATCTTATATACAGCATCTGCCATTCATTATGAGCCTGACCAACTGTCTAATAGAGTCTTATTGACTTTGATGGATCATGAGCTTTGGATTGTCACATAGGAACAAACACTCCAATTCCTAAATTCCCTTAAGCATTTATATTTTAAAATTTGCTGGATCACAACATTAACAGCAAGAAAACTTCAGTAATTTCTGTTAACTTTTTATGAGACTGATCTAAAAATTATAGATGTAGAAACTTAAGCTGCTAGCAGAAACAAAATATGACTTCAGGAATAAGAATTTGAGACATTTCAAAGAAAACTCATCCCTAATGCAGCACTAAATAAAGAACCTGTAATATAATCAGATTTGTGTTGTCTTTCTGTATTTTTTTTTTTTTTAATTAATCAAAAAGTCAGATTGGTAGACTGGTATCTGAAAAATGTTGCAAAACTTGTTTTGTAGTTCTACTCCCCAAATCCCTATTATTTGGTGTTAGACGACTGTTCAGATTTTCTGAAATTAAATGAAGGCAAATACTTGCTTTGAATTCTTATGACCTTAGCCAATAAACACATTTCATCACTATGGTTGCAAAAAACAAATACCCACTATCGCAGTGTATCTCATAGGCACATAAGAATTAGTTGACATGGAAGGATTTGCTCTCTGATACTAGGTTAAAACCTGAATTCTTGAGGCAGAAAGAGTGCAAGTAGGGTGAATTGATTAGGTGAAATCTCAGATATAATATTTTATTCTTAATGTAGGTTTGTATTTGATCAGCTTTGACATATTCTTTTAAGAAATAATTCTGCTCCAAGACCCTACTTTGAGTATATGAAGAGTGCTTTTACAATGGCAGATGAACTCTTTCATGACATCTTTTCCAACTGGCAATTCTTCCCGTACCTGCTCCCTAGAGGGAAAAAAAGCATGTATGGTAGGGTAAAAAGTCCTGATGTGGAGTCCATGTGGGGGACAATATCATGAGATAATTGCTGGGGAGGGAGGAGGGCAGGACTTAATCTGCTGGTTTGAAAAACATTGCAGTAGAAATATTAATGTTGCAAAGCCAAGAATTTGAAGATTAACATGTAGGGTTCTTGTGCAACTTCAGTGGAGCTGCACATACATTGTGATAACAGATTTTAATTACGGAGACATGTGCTAGTTTTCCTTAAAAAATTCCAAATATCATTCAGTACACAAATACTCAGTATTTGTTTAAACTCCATTGTTAGAAGTAGTCCAGAGCTTTATTTGCTAAATTCGTTCAAACCCCATTTGAGGAAAGCGTCCTATGTTTCTCTATGGACTTTCAGATGACTTATTTCCATATAATAGTTGAGTGTTTCACAAGCACTCAGGCATTTATTTTAAATGTAGGCTACGTGACATGAGATGATATTGCTGTTCCCATTTTATGGGAATCAAGTTGCAGAATCAGGTTACAGAATCAAAATAGAAAGTACCCACTAACATTTGTTGCCAAATTAGAAACATCAGAGACCTGAATAAGCAGCGTATTTAGCAGTATATTTTAGTATTCTCTCTCTTTCCAAAAGCCTAAATTACTTCTTAAACTTAGTTTTAATCAAACGTACTTTGTCTGAAGCTACTTTGCCCTTCCAAAGTACCAGGCACAAGAGAGTAGTTAAGAGTGATAGATCATGCCAGATCCATCCTTCACCTTTCCTCTAGTCTTGTATGATTATTTCTATGCAAAAGTTTTTGTAAGTAAGCAAGCTAGTGACCTCCTTTCTATTTTCTTATCTGAAATGGCAGATAGCATTTATCTTATTTCTCATTTCTTTAATGTACAGTATTATTTTCTACCTACTTCATTTTTCTTCCTCTGTGAAAAAGAGATTATCAGTATGATAACTGGCTTTCTAGAAGTGAAAGAAGGATGGAGTGAAGGCTAAAACACTGCAAAGATTGTCTTGGTCTTGGAATGGAAAAAAAAAGATATTTCTATACTGCTAAGTACATAACAAGGAAGACTACTTGCCCATAAAAATTGTCCTTTTTCTTTCTCCTGGGTTGGTGCAGGAGTCATTAATGACTTCTAAATAACTTTTTTTGTCATTACATCACTTCCCAAATCAATATGGTTATTAGATTATGTTAAAATGCCTTTAACTCTGTTAGAGGAAAATGTATCGTGCCGGATCCATCAGCCCAAGAGAGGCGAGGCTGCTGCAGCTCCATGTCCCCAGGTCCAACCAGCAGTGAGGGTGTGTTCCCGGACGGCATATGCACACAGAGCACCTATATACACCACATACGGGCATGGCCGGCTGCACACATCACAGACACACAGAGCAGTCACACGAACACAGACAGCACCAACAGCGTCATCTTGCTCCCCTCTCTGGCTGAGGAGGATGGAGGTCCACTATTGAGAATATACACACACACACATATATTTATACATACACATATGTGGATCCCTCCAGCAGCTGGGCTCAGACACCCAGTCTGCCCGGTAGCTGCCCCTGGATCCCAGCCTCCCCAGCTGCGGGCACCTGGACGTGCAAGCCCCTGAGGCTGCAGCCCCACTCTAGTTGTGGGTACAGGCTGTTGCACTCACACAACTGGCCGAGATTTCCCAGTTCCCAATGCAGACAGAACAGAGACACGCACACACCCCCCAGGAAAGACTTAGAAAGGAATTTAATAAGAAGACAGGAGAAGTCTCTGCACTGCACTGCACTGCACTGATCAGACTGCACTGATCTGTTCACACACGACTAGCCCTTTTTATCATCTTACCTTTCTTTTCCCACACTTGTTCCTCCCTAAATCACCTAAACCCCTCCCTTTTCCCCATCTTCTATTCCTTCCCTAAACGTCCTGCAAAAATCCTGTGCAATCCCAAGATGCTCTTCCCCTGCATCCCATAGTGTGTCCCACGTCCCTAGGTAGCAAATCCCTTTAGACCAAAAGGTGATCTGGACAGCTGCTCCCGATGACTTATCTTGATGCGTTTCATGCCTGGACAATGGGGCTGTGGCTCTGCTGGGACAGCCCTGGGAAAGGGCCCAGAGAAGTTGTTTGTTCCTTGGGGGTCCTTAATCTGGATTCCCAACTGCCATTGTGCCCCTGTGCTCCCCTGGGCTTGTGGAGATGGGCCGTTAATGGGTTGATGGCTCCTGTGATGGGCCATTGTCTCCCTGGGCTCCTTTGTGGGTGTGCAGATGAGGATTTATCACATAACCCAACAAAGTCCAACATAGATGTTACCAGTCTTGTTCATGACCGCACTCTTCCTTTACCTTTCATCCTTTCTGAATTGTTTCTGCAGACAGACAGAAAACATTTGTCTGGTGACAGACAGCTGTGGCAAAATTAAATCGTGTTTCAGATATTTTCTAGCAGGATTAGGCAAATCTCAAGTATATCAGTGTAGATGTGTGCCGTGGGCAATCTAGAGGTGTCTAGAGACTCTGCTGGCTTGAACACCAATGAAGCATTCCAGTCTTGGGCACCTTCATTGGTACAGTCCTCATCTATGTCTGAACAAAGCGGTGTAGAAACACCTACAGTGACTGATACTTTTACTGTCTCTATTTTGAGATATCATACCTCAGGAGAACTGATACTTCAGGATGTGGGTGCCAGCATTTTCCAGAGGCTGTGCTGTTTTTAATATTTTTAGTGCCATTGAGTTATGCTTGAGACAAGAAGTTTAAATCCATATATTTTTAAAAGTAATACCTGTTTTTTCAGAAAGGCTAAGCAGACATCTAGATGAGACATTAAATTTATTTTTTGGCTGCTGGAGTCATCTTCTGTGAACATCTGATTCTTCTTCCACCCACTGAAAATTACTATTTCTGTGGATGTTTGTTAACCCTTGCCTTTACATAGTAAGATTTTATGTGTAGGTAAGATGAAATTTAGACTTTTTAGTGAAAGAAAAATGAGCATCCTTTATCACATTTGAAAATTGGTTATTTTCTATACAAATATAGTTTGAATAAGGCTGCACTGGTTGAAAATTGAAGTAAGAGAGAGAACAAGCTGCTTAATGAGCATTCAAATAACGTAAGGTTAATGAAGGCATGCTATGAGAAACAGAGGGCATAATGCATGCAGCATGCATAATGAGCTCCAAGATAAGTAAACTTTCTGATAAATTTATGCTTCTACATTCAACAAAGGGCCAGAGCTGCTGTGTTCAGAAGGTGTAATTCTCATTTTGAATGCCAAGATAAAAACTGCGTAACTGCCTAATTCTAGAAACAGAGCACGAAGATATTCCTACCAATTTATGGCACAGATGAATGTGCCAAATATAGTTAGTCTTCCCTATTAGGTTATATCTTTGCACATGAAAGACAAAATCACTGCTCAGCCTGGACCTCAGCTGCTGCATGTTCATTTATTTTCACATCTACTCTGCTGAAAACTGTATGTGCTGGTTTTGGCTGGGGTAGAGTTAATTTTCTTCATAGTAGCTGGTATGGGGCTATGTTTCAGATTTGTGCTGAAAACAGTGTTGATAACACAGGGATGTTTTAGTTACTGCTGAGCACTGTTTACACAGAGTCAAGGCCTTTTCTGCTTCTCACACCACCCCACCAGCGAGCAGGCTGGAGGTGCACAAGAAGCTGGGAGGGGACACAGCCGGGACAGCTGACCCCAACTGACCAAAGGGACATTCCATACAGTATGACGTCATGCTCAGCATATAAAGCTGGGGGAAGAAGAAGGAAGGGGGGGGACGTTCAGAGTGATGGCATTTGTCTTCCCAAGTAACCGTTACACGTGATGGAGCCCTGCTTTTCTGGGGATGGCTGAGCACCTGCCTGCCGATGGGAAGTAGTGAATGAATTCCTTGTTTTGCTTTGCTTGCGTGCGTGGCTTTTACTTTACCAATTAAACTGTCTTTATCTCAACCCATGAGTTTTCTCACTTTTACTCTTCTGGTTGTCTGGTTGTCTCCCCCATCCCACCAGGGGGGAGTAAGCAAGAGGCTGTGTGGTGCTTAGTTGCCGGCTGGGGTTAAACCATGACACTGTATCAGAAGATATGCAGAATAATCTACAGAGCTTAGTCAATTTACTAATGTTTCTTTTTTCACTTTAATAATGTACAAAGAGGAAAGATGTAGGTCATGATATCCAACTGAGCACTGTATAGCACTTTGCAGGAATATGGAGGAGATATGGGGAGGCTTAGCATTAGAATAGTATAGTTTGTGATAGCAGGGCAGAATATAGATAGTGGACAGATGAAAGAAGATGACTGAATAGCAGCTAATCTTTCCCTTGTTTTGAACAGATGCTTCATAGTCAAGTATATGAACGGTCTACACAAGCCTTCAGTCTTCCTAATTCCTTTTCTGCTATAGTGTCATTGTGATTACCTACCTACAAAACTCTACAGTCTCTGAGAGAGAATTGTCTTAAGAATAGAGTAGGAGCATACTGTTTGCCCTACTGAGCAAACTGTTAGAAACAAACTGGTTTGTTTCTAACCAGTCCATAATGCCAGGGACAGAAAAAAAGTTGATCCAGTATGCTCTGTTGTCCTGGATGTCTTCACCTTCCTCACCTGAATCTACAAATATTCTTGTAGTACTGTCTTATGCAATTTAAACTGCCATTACCTGTAACCTGTTGGCTGAATAGTACAATCCAAAAAGATACCAGTGAGAGCTATGACATAGAAAATAAGCTAGTGGGAATAAAATCCATTTACAAAACAATTTCTGATAAAGTTACAAAAAAAAATTGCCTGAAAAAAAAATTTAGAAATCTCTCTGCCTACAAGAAAATAATGTTAAAAAAATGTAAGTTTACATGCAATGTTTGTTAGCTGAAGAAATGTCATTGTTGAAGAAAATATCTTCAGTGTTCTGGTCAGAAAGAAAGCATCTATTACACATTTAGGTGGCAGAACTCCCATAGTGAATTAGGATTCTAAAATTAGGAACAAATGGTCCACTTGACTGTTTCTAATTGAAGATTATTAACTTCTGGGACTGCTTTTCCTTTTGAAATTATGACCTCTGCTGCTGAGAACTTTATTTATGAAGGGAACAACTAGATCCCCTGTTAAGGACATAGGAAAGTGAATAACCAGGCAAACATTCATAACGTACAGTCCATTGTGGAGCATTCCTTAGAAAATCAGGCCTCAAGTGTCTAATTAAAGCAATCTGTGAAAGCCCTTAGTTTAATGCTCATGGAATTCTATGGAAGAAATCCAGACTGGTTCAATCACTATTAAGCAGTGACTGTAAATCACAGATTATTAAATGACTGCTCTAGATACTGCTTTTAGTGTTCGTGACACCCAAGCAGACATCAAATATGGAAGAAATCAAGTGTTTTATCCATGTTCTCTCACTTTACTGTTTTAGGAATGTAAACTTTTCCCTACTGCTATATTGAAAGACGTTGGCATAGGAGTTTGATTTTTCTTTTAAATATAGGAAAGTACTTGGTTGGTAACTGTGAGGAATATCAGAAATATAACTGAAATATATAAACATGAAATTAATTTATCAATTGGAGAAGCACGGTACATGTAAACAGGCATAAACTTTTCTTGAATCCCTTAACCTAAAGGGATTGCCTCTAAGTATGAAAGTGGTGTTAATCTCAATGCCTCTTCTGTTTTAGTTTCTCTTTAGCAAACCAAAAGAATTCCAGTTAGTTCCAAATCTTATCAATTAGTTTCAGTTAAGACTGACCTTTTTTCATGTGGGAAATTACAATGTGCATGTAAATTTATCACTGAACATCAAAGGTTTAACAAGCTGCTGTCATCTCTGTAATCCTGTTTTGCTACTGATGTCATGTGTGAAAGTCAAGACCAACCCAGAGAGAAGACAGCCCACATAGTTTTTGCAGAGAGAGCAGACTTGTTCTACTGGCTCTTAAAAAAAGACATAGGTAAGCCCAGGTCTGAATCAGAGGTTACTGCAGAGCAGAGATGCTCCTTTTTTTCTTTTTGAGCAATTGTGTACTCTTTTGAACTTCAGATATTGCATATGCATTTTAGATGAGTTCTGCTTCAGATTTGAAAAGTTTGAAACCGCCTTCAGTAAAATGAGTGGTAATGCCTGCAAAAAATGCAGAAGTGTGGTGAAGGCGGCAGGTAAAGGCAGGCACTTTCTCTAAATTTTTACTTAGAAATGACAAACTCAAGCCTATGACTATGCCATTATGTTACTGAGCATTCATTGTGTTACTGAGTATTGCGTGCAGTTCTGGTTCCCTCACCCCCTTGCTCTCCCACCATGGTTCCTGCTAAGGTAGTAATAATACAAAAGATAGAAGAAAAGTGGTAAGGAAGATCAAAAGACTAGAACACATCCACAAAGTTACGGAAAAACTGAGAAGATAAGGCTTTTCCACCTGGAAAGCAGACAACTGCAGGGTGATCTAACAGAGGTTAGAAGTTGTTGGAGGCTAGAAGGGCAACTGAGAGGACAATGTTTACTCTGTTCTTACACTCTCCTCTGGGGGTCTGGTTTTGATTACTACCTGTGAAAAGATAATGAGCTAACTGGACCTCCAGGGCATTCTTATGTTCTTGTGACATCTCAGGCTGAGACAGTGGCAGTTTATGATCATAAACTGCATGGACAAAGCAAGGAAGCGGCCTAATACAAATGCCTGTACCTAAAATGCAAATTACTCTCATAATTTTTTTCTAGAAGGAGCTAGATACAATACAGAAGTAAGGCAAATTCTAACAAGAAACACACTAAATCATTGCTGAGAGAACTAGAAATCTGTTTGCTATGTGAGCAGATCTTTAGTAGGATCAATCTGTCAAGCATTTTATAAGAAGTGAAAGATTATAGGGTCTGCAGACAGGTTTCCCCTAATTTGTAATTTATCAAAATTATAGCCCCAGTTTTGTGAATTCCCCTGTGGTACTAGCTAGCCCATCTTTCAAGGCATGAAAGCAGTAAGAGGGAAGCAAAGTCATACTGCTGCCCCACCTGGATTTGCTGTTTGGCTTTTAAAGGTGAATAACATAGTAACCTTTCTAAAAGTGCATTCTTCTTGAGTGTCAAGGGACCCTAGGAATTCTCTGTCTCTCTGAAGCACAGGAACCCATGGATTGTCTAAGCTGCTTCAACTAAACACAGTTTAAAATGCATATTTAGCTTTATTTTGTCATAAACCCGTATGGGTAAAAGGCAACATTTATATGAAAGATACTGTTAAAAGAGCTGGAACCAGATGCTGACCATTTACTCAGTTTTTGCCCAGGTGGAGTTCTCATTCCTCTCACTTGTCAGCTGAGCAATTCTTGCATACTTGTCTTTGCATACGCAGACATATAATTTGAGGTTTGAGAGACATGGAAAGAAAACGTTGCTATTTCCAGTCTATAAATGCCTGAAAATAAGCCCATTTGCAAACAACTTAATTTTGCTTTATTTATACAATTGTAAAGGTTAACAGCCATAGTAGTTTATTGCTTTGATGCTTATTGTTCTTTACCACCTTAAAAAATCACTCTAAATGTTCTCTTCCCAAAATAATCAAGTTTTGTGATTAAAATTTTGTGGTGTGAAGAGATAAGGGGAAGCAAACAGAAATTATTTACTATTCATGAGGAGTCTCTGCTGATAAAGCAATATGCTCCTTATCTATTGATTTAAAAGATCAAATGAGGTACTCGGGTTACATTTCTGTTTTGGTTAAGTAAGGTCAAATAACCTTCACCTCTGTACTCTCACCTTCCAATTTTTGAATGATTGTGATAAATTAGTCGTTGATAGAGATCAGTCTTACTGAAACTATAACTTGAAATCTTTCAGAATAAATGTAGATAATTTTGTCAGCACTGCTTACTATGAGTGCAAGTGAAAAAGAGAAATGGTTATTGTGTAAATACTGTGTAAATATAATCCCAAAATTTAATTGTTTGTAGTCAGATTAAAGCCCAGTACTCCCCCACTCAATAGAATACCAAACTTTACAATTTGAAGTTAATTTCTTGGCATTATTGAAAATAAGCTGGAGAATAATAATAATAATAAAAAATATTATTATTAAACACCTATTCAGAGCTCTGTCCAGCAAATACTGTTGTACCTGAGCAATGCTTGAATTCGTTTGATTCATCAGAATAAGAGTAAGACTCTGGAATGTATCCGAAACAGGATTTCTGTGCTGCAGTGCTGTGGGCTGTACCACTTCTGTTCTAGGCACCTGCTCTGCAACCCAGTCCAAAATGAGTTAGACATTGGGCCTTCTTATTTGATGCATGGGCAAAATTAGATGTGTCAAAGAGGAATCAGTCCATCTCGGACAGCCAAGTTACTGAACATTTAGCATCAATATGCCCAGGCCAGACTGCTCTACTTGAGCAGATATCCTATCTGAAAGATAGGGGTTAAGCTGTAAGATGATTGCACAGGATGAAATTTTCCCCCTGTTAAAAAGTGTTCATGCCCTTCCTTTCTCCCAAAACAAGTAATTTTGATATGAACAGGCAGTGGTGGTACAGGCTCATTTTTGCATGGGTGATATTTTCTCCTTTTTTTCTGGTGACTAGAGATCTCATCTAATTGACCTAGATTCAATTATTTCCCCTCCATGAGTGGAGTAACCTGTAGAGGATAGTTTAGATTACTTAGATTTCTACCTTTCTCAAGACTGCCCTTATTACATGGATCTATATACTTGTGTGTAACTCTCCTGTGAAAGCTGTGCTGTTGCAAAGAATTAAAAATTCACCAAACCAAAATAGAATGAAAATGAGTAGGATTCTGTAGTCTAGTTTCAAATTACTTATATCCTGGTTCCTGATCCAAGAATCTGTGTCCAAGAGAATAGCATCTTCCTACAGAGCTTTACAACCCATGCCTCCTACCGATTGGTGACTAACCAATGTGAGATAGGCAAATCCACTTTCTGGAAAAGAGGTGATCATGGTTTCCAAGACCACCTTCTAAATTCTCCTTTAAATAGTTTGAGTGGATGAAACTGGCAAGGTCATATGGGCTTTTTCTTTCCAAGGGTTCCCAAATGGCATAGATGATGTTCTGAATGCCTTAACTGAGCCTGGCCTAACATAGCCGTCACTACCTAAGCCACAAAGGCTACTTACTGTTCCATTATCATGCTGGTCTTGGTGGACATCAAGGTAGACTAATGGACTTTTCAGGAGGCTTCTCCTGAAAGGTTCATAAGTCCTGTTTCTTCTATAACTCCAGCCCCATAATTAAAGGATGCAGTTGCATGTTCTTTCCATGCAGGAACAGGATCATTTGCTAACTGTTGAGGCAAAGTCTCTTGCAAAACTTAATTTCTGGCACCATTAATCCTGCTGTGCAGAAGGGAACACTGCAACATTAGCCTGATGAGGAGAGCATTCTTTTCTGGGAGGTCGGATTTTCAAGTATACATATTTATCTCTGTAAGCTGGTGATGATGACACTGTGCAATCTGTGCAGTATACTGTGATAGGAGTAGAAGTGAAAGGGTATCACTTTTTAAAAAAAAGATGTCTGGAATTGCATATTCTGAGAGATCCAGTCATGTTGGCTTTTATTAAGGAAATTCAGAACACACGTACAGTGCTACGTACTAGAGGAGATGCAGCATAGCGGTTCTTGGAGCCTACCCTGTCCTGGAACTACGTATAAACCAAGTTCCTCAGACTGTGACAGTTTAAGGCAGGGATGAAAGTCTAAACAACAGGCAATAGAGGCAACTGCTGGGGAAGTGACAAGTGGTACAAAATGTGCTCTTATTTTCCTCTAGCCCATAAAGTGTTTGAAATAAGTATTACATAATGATGTCTTCTATTTAAAAAAAAAAAAAAAATAAAAAGAGGAGCTTAATCCTGCATTTAAACCAGATCTGAACAGTAGGCAATAAACAAGCCTTGGGCACATGCATTGAGCATTGACAATAAAAGAGCATAATTAGGAACGATTCTTTAAGAATTAGCCATTGTTAGAAGTCCCTTTGGAAAAAATAGCAGGTAAATTAAATACTACCATACATAATACACAAAAGGGAAAAATTCAGTACTCAAATTTCCTGACATCTGAGTGTTTAAGTTTCTTGTTATTTTGACATGCTTTTAATGTAATTGGGCATGTAAGATGTACTAAATTAATTAGTCTTCCTAATTATTATCTGGCAATAAAGTACAGAGTATGAGGTGCGTTTTTCTGAGCATCTTGACTGAAAAATTCACACCACTGCTTATCTGGCAGAGATACCTTATGTTAATGTATTCCAGATTTAAAAAAAAAAAAAAGGTTGCATTTGCAGGGATGGAAAAAAATGGTCTATACCCAAATTAATGGAATTGGATCATAATATTATGTTCTACAATCTACTATTTTTGGAAGCTTTTATAAAACCAACAATATTAAATTCAGGCACTTACATAAACTTCAAAATTGCTATGCTTAGCAATATAAATTCTTTTGAAAATACTTTCCTGGACAAAGAATTAAATTTGGTTTACTGCCCTTCATGGAACATAATGCCATTTACCAATACTTGATGAGTAAAATGACAGGAGCAGAGAAACTCATCAGATAAGGAGTATAAACATATTCTCGTAGATTGTCTCTGAATCCTTCTCCACTTCTTTTTTTTTCCCCTTTTAGTTCTAATGGATGATTCAGCTGTACGTCATGATGTAAACTTCTGTTAATGTCTTCTAAGAATTTATCTTATTTAATCAAAGGAAACAGTTCTTAAGCTGCTTCCAGATGAACAACTTTTCCTTAACAGTCCTGTGACAAATACTTTTAAAGAATCAAAGCCATCAGAGAAGATGGAGGTTAGTTTTTCAGACTACCATAGAAAAGGAGGAAGGAAAAAGGCAGTAGAATTACTTGAAAACTTAATTAAATCTTATGTGTTTGTAAATACAGTGTTTCTATAGTATCAAAGCGTCATATTTATTGATATTTCATGTTTTTTGTTCTTTCTTCCTTAAAAGCACTTCAAAGTGTCCATATATTTATAAATGTTTCAAATGCTAGTTTTGGTGAAGTACATACAGCTTCTTTTTATTGTCTGCTTAATGTTAATACTTCCTCTATTTGCAATATTTCAAATGATGAACTTGTTGGATAGTTGTAACCAAAATATATTTGTTGTTTGTTCTAAATGATCTATTGTTTGTTGCTTTATAAAACCCTTTTTGCAAACTCAATGAATTAACAAGTAATTTGAAAAAAAACCCACCCTGAACTTAATAGAAATTGTAACTATCTATCAAAGCAAAACTAGCATTTTGAAACACAGTTCCTAAATGCATTGTTTCCTCAAGATACTAACCAGAGAACGTGAGCCGAGGTCAGTATAATAGAAGCTTGTACCAGGAACTACAATTTTAGGTTCCTGCCTTCTGTATAAAAATTTTCAGTAGTTCAAAGGCATTATCTTAAACTTGAGTTGCTCATGAATTATTTTATAATAGAAACAATGTTGTGTAGCAATTTTTCCTTAATAAATATGAAGTCTTAAAGTGCTCAATAAGAAGAATGTACTTAGACCTATGGTGTCAGTAAAATTAGCGTTTAATCACTTATGTGAGGGACACAGCTAAAGGTGCCATGCAAAAATGATGTTAAACTCGTGCCTACATTCAGCAAAGTACAGATCTTACTTTCATTAGCATATTGGAAGAAAGGTTTTTAAGGATCAAATGTACAAAAGACACACCAGACATGGTATATAAAATGAAATCTGCTCACAATTTCATGCATCCACCAGAATTAATTCTCTTGTAAAATCCTATAAGGTCTTTCTAGCAAGGAATATTTACTTGAATGATATAAAGCACAGTCATGCCATCTAGTTTTGAATGTGTCTGGAACTGAATGAGAACTGGAATAAAATCAGTTGTTCTAGTGAGAAAGATTGCCATGTGAATTTAGGGATATTTTTCTTTCCTTTCATTATCCCAAGTCAATAGCTTTCAAACTGTATAGTACTTTATGTTTGACTTTCTTTTACTTTCTATTTTAAGGTATCTTAATTCCATACCTAGTACAACATGAATTCCACTGCATACCTAAGGGACGAACTTGATTTATGGAACACAAATTAAAAGATGCTATGTCAAACATAAAAGAGGAATCAGGCATATGTCACTTGTCACTTTCTGTAATGTGGTTTATAAATCAGGTACAGGTCATAATGTAAGGAAGAACAATACCCTATTTGACATTTTTGCAGTGCCAGTTTTGATCATATACGCGTTTGTTTGAAATCTCAGTCATGAAGTGAACCATACCGAATTGATCAAGAGCACTTCAGCATCTATCTCACACTTTCTATACTATTTCCAAGTAATAAATCACATAAGGTCTTTCAAGAGTTGCTTTAGTGTACAGTCATTTCCTACAGCTTTCTTTTTAATATTATAATTTAATATTATAATTGATCGGATATTAAATAAAAATGTCAGAAAAGAAACATAAAATTAAACCTTTATTCACAACTGCAACTTGGTGTTTTCAAATGCATTTCCAAAGTCTGAAATTTTTCCCCAGTCAAAAAGTTACATTCCAATCAGTTGTTAAATCTCAATTACATTCAATTGTAGCATCATTTATTTATATATTTCTTGGCTAATTCTTGAGCTTTACTCGACACTTCTGCTTCATATTTTGTTTCAAATACAGTTGCTGTCACCAATTCTGAAATATGGGCCAAACCTACTCTGTTTTGGACTTGACCTATATCCATCTCTTCTATCCAGCTCCTTAGGCGTGCTGTACCATCACCGTTAATGTACTATGACAAAACGTGAACCGCTCCATTTTCTCTTGAGATCTCATCCACCCTCCTTCCTTCATTAGGAACAATAACTCTTATACTCTCCTCTTCTGAAGCTGTCATCTCAGTGTTATGCTTGAATATCTTCCCTTTTTTGCATTCACATAGGAATGTTACTTCCTTTATAAAGCCATGTTACCTTCTTTATAAAGCAAATTTGTTACTCTGATTAGTCTATTACTGCTGTCAAAAGTGCTGGTTAGTAATCAGTTGAATTCCCACTGCAGTGTATTCTCTATTTCACCCATTGCCGTGCTACTTGATCTCCAAACTACACAAAATATTTGCAACCATGCTCTTATTTTTTGAAGCTTATTGATTTTTGGCAACCTCTTTATGACAGCTCTTATTGAATACACACAGCTTGCCGGCTGTTGAACAGAAATCTCTATTTCTCATCTTAATGTTAAAATATTATCTCCCTCATCATTTTTATGTAAGGCAAAAGAACATTCCCTGTAATTTGATTCAACTTTGTGTCCATCCTTTGACAATGGATGCATTATCAAACTAATGAAAATTCAGCCATTCTTGTTTTCAACATTATTCAACTTGACCATATAAAATTAACACTATACTTTGTAACTGCTGAGACCTTTCTGAGTGTGTGTTACTTACTACAGTATCCGGGCAACTGACAATTTGAAGAAACTGAGCCACAGAGTATTTCATTAAGCTATTGTAATCTGTTTTGGCAAAGATGACTGATTTTTATTTTTACAGTCAGTGTAGGGCAATATTAAAGTGTTATTATTTTAAAAAACCTGTTTAATTAACCTGAAGAACAAATAAAATAGCTCTTAGCTCAACATCTCATCAAAATTGACTTGTCCAGAAATTGCAGGAGTAGGTATTTGGTCTCCAGGACATAGGTTTGGCAGTCAAGGTCTAACTTCTCTTCTGGCTCTTGTTTAAACCGTATTGTGATCCTGGGAATTCCTTTGTAATTTTTTTCTCCATCTATAAAGCGAAGATAAACATAATCCTTTTTGTAAAATATCACATGGTCTACAGATGGGAAGTGGTGTGTAAAAGCTATTATTCAGATTATATATAACCTACCATTTGTTATTTTATACTCTACCTCACACTTTTGTGCATTGAAGCTAACAGCGACATCTCCCCTGCTTAACAGTCACATTTGCAGGACAGTAAAAATCTCACAACCTTTCTGCTTGTTTTTATCTAAGATGGGGGTAAAAGTTCACTGCTAAAACAAGAGTAAGGCTGGAGGGCAGAGTGTGCTGGAAGCAAAGGAAATGTGTTCCATGATCAGCAGCCTCCCAGAGATCCCGGGAGACCCTGGCAGAGTGTAGGTCATGGAGCCCCAGTAAGATTTCACAATACAGAGTGGAAGTTGCACAAATCCCTGCTGTCTGCTGACAGTAAATTACACTTTCCTTTGCTATAGGTTTGCCTGTGAGGGAAAGCTGGATGAAGAGTGACTAATTCCAACTCATTTTTTCACTAGTGTATTAGAGATTCTGTAGCATGCAGTTGAGCTCCCTGCCTTTGTTTTTGGCCTCACAAGCAACTGTGGGTGCAGGCTCTCTTCTTCCTTATGATAGTTGGTAGGTAGAGCATAGGGACCTAAATAGCCACGGTATTTTGGTGACTTACATGCTACAAATCATTTCACTTTTGATTTTTGAACCTTTCTGCATTTTTTCTAGAATGAAGTGATGCAAGCATCACTAAGTTACCAAAACATAACCATTGAGCTGTGAAATATTTACTTATTTATTTATTTATTTATTGACATTGTTGCTTGATTGCTGAAAATCAGGCAAGCAGTTGGGCAGAATTTGTATATTACAAATTTTAAGAGTACATAGCTCAATAGAGCTATGTTTTCTTAAGTTACTTATGTAGAAATATCTTTGCATTCAAGAACTGTGAGTTTTCTGCTACAATTCCTTAAAACATTTTCTTCAAGCAACCCTAGAAGCAGGATTAAAAGCATTGCTCTACTGTGTCTCAGGACACCACTGATAGGAAGAGTCTGGAACTGGGGGATTGGGTTACAGCCAGCTTTACCAACCCACCAGACATAATCCAAGAGCAAAAATGCCAGCCTCTGTTAATAAAAAAAAAAAAGAGTAAACCAGCTTCCAAGCCCCACTACTCATCTGAAAAATTATGGCGTGATTGCTTTTAAAGGTATGATTCAATTGCCCTCGCATAAGGATTCAGTGCCCCTAGATGTCCTAGGGTATCTCCTGCTTGGCCTTCAGCTGCCACTCCAGGTGGCATGGGTATCCCATAAACCCACAAGCATAATCTAACAGTGCAGCAGCGATGTCTCAGACATCCTAGGACATTTCAGGTGGTACAAGATACATCTATATGGGCAACAGAATCAAGTCCCATGTATTTTTCTTTACCAAAAGCATTTGTCATTTTAAAAGGAGGAAGGAAGTGCTGTACTAGTTTCTAACACAGTGATATATTTGGCTTTATGTCAGTCACATTCAGAAGATACAGCTGAAATGAAAGCCCACAGAGGCACCTTTTGACCTACAGTACGGTTTACATCAGGTTTGCCTCACTGCGTGCCAGTTTCTCCTAAGTAGTTCTATCTTCAAATTTTGCTTAAAATGAAGATGTAGTTTTCATTCAAAATTGTAATGAATAATAAAAATCTATAAGCATGAATTTAATAATTTAAAGAGAAAAGCAATGATATATTTATGCTAATAGAGTATCATACAATATTTAATACAGAGAGGTGTACACTGAATCAGCAGTAAGTTCTCTGATGTTTCACAGAGGTATTCAACTGAATGTCAGCAAGTTGCTCTCATGTCTAGAAGCTGCAGAATAGTTTCATCCCTGTTGTGTCTTTGTCCTATGCTAGAGGAATATGTATGCATGCGTGTGTACACATTACATTTGGGAGCAATGAGTATGTGATTTTTTTTTTGGTGTATGCTTTAAAAAAGAACCAGATACAATTAAATATTTTGCGTGTTAATTTTGAATATTTTTTTTCCAGTCACTAAGTGTGCCAGTCTGATTTAAAGTAGTTTAGCGTTTTAGATATTGATTAGACCTTTGAAGTCAGAACAGCTAATGCTTAAAAGATAGTGTAGTTTTAAATGCTTTGGTGGGTTCAGTCCCAACTTCTGTCATTCATGTGCAGAATTCATGGCCACTGAAACAAATAAAATTATATGAAAATATTAAGGCATAATCTGACACTGAAGGAGTGGTATGCTTAACTTTGGGATTTGGAGCTTTAAAAACATTTGTAGCTTTAAAAATGTTTGAAAAACCATGAAGTAAGTTTTGAAATAAACTTCCTATTGTAAATACCAAAACAGCAAAGAAAAGTCCATTTCTCTTAGCATTACATATATCTTGGACTCTTCTGCTTGTAACCAACCTATTCTTAATGGAAGCATAAGATTCTATTAAGGCAAAAAAAGGTTAATGTTAATTTCTATTGCAAATTGTCTAATTTCTAGATCTGAAGAGGTAGATATATGGCTCTTCTTTTTTCTTAAACATACCTTAAGCTATATCACCAATAGTGTTTTTGTTCCTAATTGGGATTTCATGGGGAACGTAGGAATTGACTGCTAATATTGCTACAACATTTGGGAATGTCTTGTCATTACAGCAGATCTGAATTGACTTACAGCAATTCTTTTGGTCTGTTTAAGAAAATCAGAGCTCTAGAACTAAAGCTCAGCTGAATGCCCCAGATAGGGTTTATAAAATGGTATAAAATAATGTTTCTTATTCAGAACTTACTTTCCTTGTGCTTACCGAGGTATTGAAGGCTCACTTTGACAAAAATGCCAGCTTCTGCTCATGATGACAGTGCTGCGATTGTGTCCTCCTGTTGTGCTTCATCAGTAGAATATTTCAGGAGGACGCCTAAGTAAAAAGGGATAGGTTGGCAGTGCTTTTCCCATTTTTTGATAATCTAAGATTTATTTTCAGTCAAGCTCTCTATATAATGTATATAATGGCAGTTACGTATATAAAAAAATAGATCTTTCTTTGTGATTTAATTAGAACTTTACTCTCTAGAACGTAATGTTGTATCCGTTCAGGATGAACCACCAGATGAGTTTCAGTATTAGCATTTAAAACATCCACAATGTGCAAACCAGAGCATATGGTTCATAGGAATTAATGATGATATGGTATTAAGGTAGGTATAGAAGTCTAGAAACCTGCTTCTCTCCAAAAAGGGTAAGATTCATGTGAAAAGTGAGCTTATTTATTCAGGAAAATGTAAACAAAGTAGAAAATATTTTTAAATTAGAAATAGATCCATATTTCAGATTCAGATTTGAATATGGATGTCCTTAAAAATTAGGAGAGTTTGTGTCTAGATGTATGGGCATGATTTTTCTGAGAATCTTAGATCGCCAATACGGAATACCATATATCTTTATTTGGAGATTAAAACTATCCACAGACAATTCATTCAGTGCAGCATATGATAATACCCTAAATTTACCGATCAAATTTCTCTCAATGAAATTTTTAGTGTTGTTTCTGGATACAAAGAAAAACTGCAGTTAGTGAGAGTTCTGTACTCTGTAATTCTTGGTAGTTTAGTGAGGATGAAACACTGAGAAAGGTTGCAAAAATATCAGCTGTCTGGCAGAATGTAGAATTAACCTTGTTCTCACCTTAAAATGACCTGTTGAAGAAAATGTCATTGATGGCTTACTGGATAGGGACGTTTTTCCATTCTCTTGCTGAAGAAGGAAGCTTTTTCATTCTTTCACATGTATGGCAGTGATTTGGCAGAACATAAAACACGTGATCATCAGAAGTAGCTTTATAAAATCTACTTGTCCCCTTTTAAAACTGATGTTTTAATCTGTTTAGAAACAGACAGAAGTACAGTTTAAAAAATTCCCTGTAGCATATCTTGAAGAAACTTTACTTCACGTGTTTGCTATTCCAGTCTAAGCCATGAAGTACTGGACCTCCACTAAGTTTTTCAAAGCAGTTGGAAATACAAAACTTTGTGTTAGAAGATTTTATTTATTTTTAATAATCAGTTATTTGGTTTCCAAGTCACAGTGGTGATGGTATGAGGATTGCTTCTTGAGCACAGTCCTCATGCATATTGACTTTCATTAAAGATGATCAATTAACATAGGGATGTGATGACTGGCAATATCATCACTGCAGGGTATGGCAGTGGGCAGACAGGAGTAGTGAGTGTTGCAGAATAGCAAGTGTTCCACTGTACAGAAATTACAAGCAAATCTCTTCCTCTTACATGAACTCTGTGCCTTAATACTTCAAATTTTTGTGACATATGCCATAAGTTTCAATTTTTGCAAACACTCTCCAGTTGTTTATATTTGTTCAGTAAAAATATTCCAACATTTTGATTACAATTTTCTTTGTAGAAAAATAGCCTAATTAAATCTGTCATTTGTTTCAGAGTTAGAGCAAGTGTGGGTGGTAGATTTGGCTGCCCACTTTCATTTGTTTTGAAATGACAGCAAGTTGGATTGGCTGGCTGATGTATCAAAACCCAATGGCAAAAAAAAATGCACTTATCCTGTTCACTTGCTGGCATTTTATTTCAAGCAGCTTAATTCAGTCAGGAAAACCCCTATGAGTTAGCTCTCCCTAAACTGTTTTCTTTGTTCACATTTATTATTATATGTATCTATTCCTTGTATTTTAGGCAGTTCTGTTTCTTGGCTGTATTGGCAATGCAACATATGATTATTTAATTCCTTGCAAAGGCACTCCAATAAGAGTTTTCTGTCTCTTTCTTTTACAGTTTATCATGCATCAGGCACAACAATATCTAGTTGCTCTTTAGAATACAAAACATTGTGTTCTGTGTGGGTCAATAGACCAGATTTTTTCTGTAGGTTGGAGCAGTGTAAGAAGTTAGCCGGGATCTAGTTCGGGCTCTGATTTCTTGTTCCAGGTTAGAACAGCGTAGGGTTTGCTCTAACAAGCATCCACTGAAGGTAGCTCTCAGAGCTATCTTTTGCCATGAGTCCTGGCACAGCTTTTCTATGTTCATCTGTCCAAAATCTGCAAAAGTGGAAGTGTAAGCAGGCAAAAACAGACAAGTCAAATATTTCCAGAATGTGATTAAAGAAATCTAACATGCTAAAAAAACCCTTTACAATGTCACAGCTGGTATTTTGTACTGAGGTAATGAGTCCGAATGACTAAAACATATCAGATATGCAAAAATGCCTGAATATTAGCACAGGATTGTTTATGCAGTATTAACTACTTTGTTATTTATTCATGGTTTCCAACAGTTAATCGCATCTTTGTGCTTTTTCATTTTTTTAGAAGCTGTGTTGTGCAACAAAATATATTATTGTGCAACCAAATTAATACTGAATAAACAAGTAAAAAGTGTAATGCAGTGTCTTAGAAATGACGGCACAAGTTAATGTGCACATTTCTGAGCTTAGTTTGCTTTTCAGCATACTCTATTTTCTGTAGGATGAACATATATATATATATATATATATATATGATTTTATGTGATGACGGGTTATCAAAACAACCTCTCTTCTCTTGCCTTTATATTTTTCAACATTTTTAGTAAATGCCAAATTTTGGGATCTATTATTCCAGCAGACTTTTAAAAAATCACCAATAAAATAGCTATTTGTTGATAGGAAGAAGAAGTGATTTATAATCAAGAAAAGAAGTCAGAAGTCTGAATATTCAAAGCCAGGCAGAGCCCGATAGAAGTGGCTGAAGTACACTATTATTAATGGAAAAAATGAATTGATAAGAAAAAATAAATTTTCAAAGTATTATTTTCCTCTAATGTTATGTAAATATTCCAAATCCAAAACAGATGTAACTGATGCCAAATCAATTTCTGTACATCCTTTCCTTTCAGCAACTTGGAAAGTGACGTGATTTCTGCTTAATAAAAATGAAAATTGTTCCAAGAGCAGAAAGCCCATTTCCTATGGCTCTAACTCCTGTAGTATAATTTCTGAGCTGTTTACTGTTTCTGACTGATACAAGCATTATCTGAAAGAGCTTTAACATGAAATGGTGTTAGTGAAAAAAATCTGTTAGAAATTGTAGATTATTGATAAAGAAAACTAAGAGGAAGGTCAAAGCTCTAGTGGACCGGCTATAGAACACAAGCAGAATCTAGTCTTAATACACTTTTTAGTAAATAAATTGGGATGCTTTCAAAATTATACAATCTTCACAAATTGACATGTCCATACTGATCTACTATGGGCATTATTCTTTTGATTGTTTTATTTAATTCAGTGTGGGGTTTTTCACTGTTGAATTCTCAACAGAGTAACATAGGGGAAGTGCAGAGTTTAATACTAGAAATATTTATTAAAATCTATCCTGGATAATCAAACCAACAATGGAGGCTGATTAAGAAAAAAATGAACTTCTTATACGTCTCACATGCTCCACTTCCATAACCAGCCAACATTTTTCTGTTAAACTCTTCTTATAGCCAAAAGCTGCATATTTAAAGCTTTTGTGTGTGAAACTATGTGATTTCATATATATAAATAAATATATATATATAAAATAACCTGATAATTACGAATGTTCCATTGCAAAAATTATCAGTTCAGGCAAGCACAATGAAAGTAGATAATTAATTAGCATTCCAGACAAACTTCTAAATCACTGTAACTTTGCTCAGGTTTACATTTCTTTTTTTTTTATTTATTTTGATCAATTTGGTTGATATACTGGAATTGAAATGCTGCCTTTTGAGTTGTAAAAACCTTATTTGTATACAGAAGAAATAGGTAAGTCTAAAAAATGTAGAATTAACTAAACAAAATACCTACATGCATGGAGATCATCTGTGGATTCTGAGTGTACGGTTTCCCACAAAGAAACCATTTAGAGTGATTTTGGAGTAAAAATATCAGAATGGAATGTAAATGTGGAGATTGAACTGGAAAAAGCTGCATGTATATCGTGGTATCTTTTAAGTTGAGCGTGTGAACATTTATCATCACATGCAATCAGGTAAATAAGCTACATTATGTGAAATAGCATGCAATTATCTCTAGATACATAAGTATAAATTAACAAATACTGACAATTCCAAAATTATTCTACATTTTCAAGTTTACTTAATCTTGGCAAAGTAAACACCCGTATACTTCACATTTGCAACTTATATGTTATATACTAAACATCAGATAACTTTAATTTGCAAGTTTTACTTAACTGCATTATCTTTATTGCATTAGACCATGTTCTGTGTCACACAAATAAAGGAGATGAAGTTAATCTCCGCTAACATTTATATGTCCACTACTTAGCCTGTCATGCGAAGCTCTTTTCATAGTCAATGACTGTTAGTCAACATAGTCAACAGAATCTGGAGTCCACTTCATTTCACATTAAGTTGGCAACTATATATGGTTAGGTGAATCACACCCCAAAAGTACCTGCTTCTCTCCATGGAACACAGACCAAGCTGTGATTGACTAGTACAGATGTCTGTGCTGTACGTGCCTATGCTTCAGGGCGACAAATCCTGTGCAGTGAATCTGAGTTATGTGAGTGAATCAGAAGTTATGTGCAAACCATTGTCTCAGCAGAGATTCTACAAAACGTTTATGGTTTGGATGTCCGGTACATGTCCTGTCCAAATGATCTGGGCATTTTCAGTACCTCATACCAAGCCCACAGGACTTACTGCACGTACACAGGCTATTGCCACTGCATATGTCAGGTTGAAGAAATCCAAGATGCAAAAGGCTCGTGATATGGACCAGTCGGCTTGTCTGCAGATGCATAGAAAACTACGCTGGCATTTCTTGATATGCTGCAAGTGCTGTACCACCTAAACTGTTGGACATCCTGGGTAAATGTCCATGCTGTCATGTTTTCCTCAGGCAAGATTACCAAAAAGACAACTATTCCAGGGAAATCCAGAATTGTGTTAGCTCTCATACATTT
Organism: Aptenodytes patagonicus; assembly: GCF_965638725.1. Lineage (NCBI taxonomy): Eukaryota > Metazoa > Chordata > Aves > Sphenisciformes > Spheniscidae > Aptenodytes > Aptenodytes patagonicus. The sequence continues at coordinate 40,653,976 of NC_134952.1, forward strand.
CCTGAAAAGCATACCAAATGTATAGATTTCAATTGCCCTCCAATTTCTATCAGTGATTTCTCATAACGCAATATAAATATAATCGCATGCATATAACAAGAAATAGGAAAGAAGGAATGATCTTATGGAAAGTAGTCATAAGTCCTCAAAACTAATTTTTCACATTGGTTTTATGAACCGCTGGAGCTGAAAAACCTTGGAGAGCTTTTTGGAATTTCTCGGCAGAAATAATGCAGTTGGCTAGGCCTAATGAAACACAAGGCATCTCAACTAGGTATGAAATTGTTGTTATCGTTAGAAAATCACTGGCCATCTGGTTGGGCATAATGTGCAATAAGCTATAGACTGTGGATGTAAAATTTAGCATTAGAAATATTTTCTTGAAAATAGAAGAGCCAAATATATGCTACGTCATCAGTATTCACAACCAGAAGAGAGAGATGGAAACTTTTACGGTCTGAACGCTACAGTGTGAAAGCTAATTGAGGACAAACAAAATAATCAGTTCAGCTGAAGAGTGAATGAGCATACAAATGGGGTGAAACCCTCATTTAAACTCAGATACTAAGGGATAGTACAATAGTGCTTTAGATATCATTTACAGCCCTTATTAGAAATGATTGTGTGCATCATCTTAGAAGCTATGCAAAGACTATGTGAGACAGAAAGAGCCTACTTTTCTGAAAAAGGAGAAAAAGGGTACAAGAAAGAAATTTCCTGTTTTCTTTTTTTGCAAACTTTACTTTTACAACTTTAAGTGCTCTTTGCAGTAAGGCAAATCCATATAAAGCACCCAGGTAGTGCAGACAAAGCAGTTCTGATTAAAATCCAGATTATCCATATACCCTAGCCATATCTTTACAGTGATCACTTACAAATAATGTTTGATAAATAAATGCTTGCAATTAATCCTTTGAGTTAAAAATGTAAAGTATTTGTATCATAATCTAAATTACTCTAAAACTACACATATTCCCTTTTCTTCTAGCTGCCTTCAGTGGATTTACATGGCTATATAATGCAAATTAACAAGAAATTGCTGTTTATTTTCAGAGACCATATGAACCTCAGCAGAAAAGGTATTGGAAATGAATAAATTTTCATTTTTGTGTTCTGATTTAAATAGGTGAATGAAGAAATAATAGTTGTCAGTAAATGGAAAGTTACAAATAATCTTACTGAAAAGAATTGCAGCCCTGGAAAAGCTATAAAACACGTGGTTTTGCTTCAGATCATTTATAAGTTTGGACACACTGGGCAGGTCGTTGACAATCTGAACACATGGATCCAGGTATTCCGCGTTGTTCTGGGGGGGAGCCTCTCTGACTGTGCCTTGTGTGCCAGGCAGGAACACTTTGCACTGCATGCAGGAGTCCTTTTCCCCCTGACTGCTATATCAGGTACCTGGCTGGATCATGCTACATCTTTAGAATCCACGTGCTCTAATTTTTGAGGGAAGCCAGAATACGTGTATGTCTTGGGGGAGTGCAGAGAAAAAAGCATACACAGGTCTTCTTCCAGAGGTTGAGAAGTGCTTTTGTGTTCCAGAGTTCTCTTTTCTCTTGTGAAAAGAAAACTATCCAAAATCTTCATAAAGATAAAACGTGTTAGCTGCTATTGTCATTACCTCATAGTCCTCAGAGTCAGCTCTTGGGGATAAAAACCATCTGGGTCTCATATACAAAATCTTAAACGGATATATCTATTTGAGCAATTTGTTAAATGAAACTGGGGCAGTGACAACAAAAATAAAGGGAATATGCTACCTCCCTGCTGTATAATAATCAGCATGTCTAACAGTTATTTGTCTTTTTTTTTTTCCCTGGGAAATCAATACTACAAGAAAGAGAAATTCATAACAACTGAAGAGCAATTTGTATGCCAGCATTCACCATTGAGATATGGGTATGTCCTGCCAGGCGTCAGCATTAAACAGCTTGTAGCAGAAAATATTTTTCAGTATAGCAAAAAGCAGAAGGGGACTATTATAGAGAGGTCTTTTATAATTTAAAAAGGAGTAAGATGTCTAAAATTTTCCTTCTGAACATTGGTTGCAGTTGTTTTGGGCAAATGATACATTCAGTACAATATTTAGTTTGTTGCATTTGAATTTACATGAAAATGAAGCCAAATGCTACACAAAGCATAAATGGTGAGGAAATGTGGATTTCAGTGAGGAACCCAAATTTATCTGTCAATTTCCTACCTACCTGTACTGCTATATACTCATCCTATGTTAAATCCAAGATCTTTGAAAACTGTAATGTGGACCAGTATCCAAATCTTGCAGATCTAGTCCCCATTGATAGTAATTTGTTCCTTTCACTCTGACTCTCATCAGCACAGTTGTTTAGTGTCATCAGGATGATGTTAAGAAACCCAAACACTGAATGCTACAGACTCATGAATTAACTTTACTATGTCCAGAAGTCTCCTTTACATAAATAACATAAGCTTGGGGGGTAATGCTTCTGTCAGATGTTCCACTCATAATTGATGTAACTTAATCCTAAATTTCTTTATTAGTTCTGTTAAGCAAGATAATATTGTACCTTATGTATATATATTGTACCTTATATATGTAGGCAATCGTACACATGCATACACACATACATCAATGCTAAATGTGCCAGAAAAAATGCTGAAAATTAAATGAAAATCAAGGAATAAGGAATGTAGAATGTTTTAAAAAATCAAGAAATATAAGGAAGGCACAGCATTTGTCTTTTTTCTGCATTTTTATTTCATGGAGCACATACATGATGTTGTTAGGAAACACTGTTCTAGGATAAATTTCTGGGTGCAACATACTGTCGTAAAAACATTGGGAGAAGCCTTTAGTTATCAAAGTAAGGCCTGGAGAAAGATCTTGGTCATCTGTACAGACAAAAATAGCTAGATTTGAACATTGTTGTAAAAGATGAAACATTTAAACCTTACATAGACCTTTGGGTTAAGCTAGAGACCTGGGATGAAGGGCATATCCAGGCTTGAATGATAGTGAAAGTAATTCTCTATGCTGATTAAATAGAAAGGCATAATTTGATTTGTCATATACATAGTGAAGCGTTCATTTTGTCATGATTTCAGGAACAGTTAGAATTTTTTTTTTATACAAGTTTGGCATAACAGAGATTGGTCTCAAGTAAGAACTCTAAAACTGATCCAAAATCAAATCCCTCCCTAATACTGATAGGAATTTTTTTAGTTTGGACAAGAGGTTTAAGAGAAGATGAATGCATGCCTGCTGCATCACAATAGACCATTGTCTTGTTCACTTATAATTTGCTGTTGATTTTTAAGAAGAATTTTGCATTACTTCACAGGAGAAGTAATGTGTTTTATAAACTTCCATAGCTAATATTCTGTGGAGCTTACTTTGCTTTACAAATTGTAGGTAGATATTTTAATAGATAACGAATTCTATTTTTTAAGTAGCATAAACGTAAAAGAAAACTACTTCAAGGTCTGAGCAACACAAATAAATGTTTTTTAAACACTGTACAAAAAACCCCTAGTAGTATTTCTCTGTAAGCAACTAACAAAACATTAAAAAAGCAGGGAAATAAAAGAGAGCTAGAAACTGGAACTGTGTGGAAGATTCTTAATTTGGAAAATGGCAACTTGTAAAAAAACCAACAATTTTTTAGTTAGTTTCAACAGTGGTTTGTGTGTTACCGAAAAGAGCAGATTATGGGATTTCTGGTCAAAAAGAAAGAGAGATCCCCTAGCAAGAAAGATACAAGAATTCCGATGAGCTCTAGTAAACTGATTCAAAACAAAAACTTAAGTTTCAGGTTTTCCAAATTCCAGTTGACTGACCATCAAGCTAAAACACTGTTAAAGAATTTTGTATTATGTTTTGGACTGCACCGTATTGTAATCCTTTGCAGTCAGTAATGAACGTGTATCTTCAGTAGCCCCTAAATAAAACATTTTTGAAAGCAATGGGTGAAATGCACTTCAGTTACCATCTGACTACGGTGATTAAAATGTCAATTTGGTAAGCTTTCAGAGTTTCTATTTCATGAAAGTAGTATGTGAATGCTCTGTAACACCTGTTTCCTCTGTCATCCAGAATGTAATATTCAGTAGTACACACAACTGGGAAGGGAACCCAAGAAAAAGGAATGCTGTAAACTGAATGTTTACAGTGCTTAATATCAGTGTCTCTGAGTAGGCCTCAGAGAGCAGTTGAAATCAATTGTTAACATTCTTTCTTACTATGAAAGCCAAAGGAATACTGGAAATTAATTTACTGTTTTTTTTTTTTTTAATTCATCTTAATAAACACCAATTTGAAATTTGACATTAAGAGTAATATCTTCTACTATCACACCATTATCTAGATGAAGCCTAAAAATTGCCTTTTTTGCCAACACCCCTGATGTAACACATGGCTAACTTTTAAACAAAGGTCCCATTACAAGTGTTTGTTGTGAAACACATATTATTGAAATTATTCAGTTGAGAAAATACTTTGTATTATGTTTCCCTAATACCTTTTTAGGAAAAGTAAAAGAGTGAAGTAAAAAAAGTGCTGGATTCTGTAATTTATAAAAGTTACCTTGTGCATCTCTGCTCCTCATTTCTCTATTCTGAGTGCCTAGCAATGCAGTGAGTTTATCTTCACAGCACCAAGTGAAGGGGTAGCATGTTGTTTGTATATGATTTTCAGGTGGAAATCAAAAGCCTGGTATTATTTGCCTTCTCCAAACATGAAACCTAGGCTGGTGCATGTTCCAAACACATCTCTAAATAAGAGAAGCATGTAATCTCTCTACCACTTCTCCCCCCTTCCTCTTTCTTTTCCCCCACTTTCTTCAGGTCCATTCTTACTCTGTAGAACAGACCCAGGGAATGTTCACCCTCACCAAAAATCCTGCATCAGAGTGTCAGCGTGATATTGAGTTACAGAATCCCCTCTGTATGTCTGTAAGTCTTTTTAACACATGGTAGCAAACAGAATTCAGAGAGAATGGTCTTGTGGCAAAAGTGGTTCAGGAAATCTAGGCTCAGATTATTTGTTTTCTCCTGTAGCAAGTAAATTGCACTACACCAGTTCTTCCCTTGGAAGACACAGAAAATGTATCTTTTCTTTTATGCTTTGTTTTTGTCTATTCTCTCATTGTAAATTCTGGAAACATTTTGTTTGTCTTTTTGTGTGTGCTTTCACAGTGCCTAGAATCAAAGCTTGTATTGGCTGTAGTTTCTAGCAGAGATGACTTATAGCTTCTCAGGAGTGTCTCCTGAAGGTGAGCAGGCTCAGTCAATGAGGGGCTGCTACTTCTCTCATGAGGAAGAAAAAAAGATGGAGCAAAGGCAGACGACTGAGGAGTGGAGTACACTGAATTAGGCTTCCTGTTGCCCCTGAAAATGGTACCAAGGTTTACTATTATTGGGAATTAGCCTTCTTCTCAACAATAGCCGCAGCACCCAGAGCATTTGGTCCCTTAATATCAACTACAAGGCAAGAGTTTGGCACTGACAACAGGCTGCTCATGAAAAGCAGGAAGTTTTTCTATTTATTAGACATGAAAATAATGACTAACAATGATAATATTAGAAGAAAAACAATCTATGTATGAAAGTTCTTTGGCCTTTCAGTAAATTTTGAATTTCTTATACCTATATGCCACCTTTTTTTCCAAGGGTTCTTGATCATAGTGGTTTTCTTTTGGGAACTAAAATAAAATGTGGTAGGAATGTAGAATAGTCCATACAGAAGACTGAATGAATGTATGCGAGTGTGCTTGTGCATGAACAAAAATGTAAGATATAATGCTGTACATACAGTCACAAGTTTCACTTGGCATAAAAGACACTTCAAAGGCTTGTTGAAGTAGTCAGAATGACTTTATTCGGTTGTTTTTTAGCAAGCTGAGTATAATTTAGAAGACCAAACATTATTCTGCTTTACTAGAAGTAACACCATTTAAATGCAGGAAGCAATTTCAGCAGAGTAAAAAATTTCGCTGCCACGCTAGGGGGAAAGAAGGAGCAGAGATTAGAGGAGCAATGTCCCAGCACTATGCTGCCCAAATAACAGCACAGAATGTTTTTAGTATGTACATATACAGAAATATTTGCAGGTGTATATACAGATACATATACACTTCCTTTCCTCAAGCAGCAGGAGAAGAGTTGTAAGTTCTTCCTGCCACCTTTTTTTCCTCACTTGCTGTGTTGACACCGATACGGAGAGAATTAACAAAATGTTCTACGGACTTTTTTGATGAGAAATGTTTTAGGGCTGCCAAGTCCATAGTCATTTGTGCCTTGAAGGCTAGATGAGAAAGATTGTCAAGGAAACAAATAATAATGAGTTACAACAGAAAATGTTGCCTTTAGAAAATGAGGGAGATAGGAGCCAAAGATCTACCAGACTAATCTGAAATTGCTATGGCTTTCACAATAGAACAAAACACTGCAGGTTTTGATGTAGAAAGTTTATTTGTAAATGCTTTAATGAGTTTTCAAGGAACATTAAGAAGACAGGTGGCAAAGACAGTTTTGACATCACGCGGAGTACATTTTCTGAAATGTGTCCAGCTGACTGCTTGGGTCATTTCTACACACATTAAAGATTTTTTAAAACAATAATGTCATGTGAAGAACCTTTTTTTTTCAGTCCAAACTGGAATGTGATGTGATCTTATGGAAATTCAGTGAAGGCCATGTGAATTAATCCAATGTGAAAGCAACATATCTTTTATATACTTATTGATGGATATTCTCCAGAGGTCCATTAGTTTCCCAGAGGTCACTGTTTAATTACATCAAACTTTATGATGTGATTATGTCAAGATTCAGGTGTTTAACAAAGCAAGTAATTTAACATTGATATAAAGGGAACTTGGAAATATTTCCCTCTTTCCTTTACCTGAAAAGTTCCTGCCTAGTAGCATGAGCTTATTTGGTAAAGCAGTTCTGGAAAAGTATTTTTGTTTGTTTGTTTAAATACTCATTGTAAGAGCTGTTAGTGGGCTATTAAACTAAAATAACATTTCCATTGCACTGGGTCAGAATGGAACCCATGTCTTCCAACTGGTGGCTAACATACTGCCAGTGGCATGCAAAGGAGATTCTGCTGCTATAAAAGAAAAGAATAAAACCTTCATTTCCCCAAAGAGTTGGTGTTTTAAAAATGAGAATACTATCACTTTTCTGCTTCTATTAATTTTGCTTCTTAGTGTAGATTGTATACTCCCTCCCTAAAAGATTACCATTGAAAGGAATGGAGCCTGGCCTAGAAGGATGTCTTCTGACTGAAACATGCTACTCTTTTTTCAATCCATCCTTGGAAAATAACTAAATAGGGCCTTTTTGGTACATACCAGATTTAGTTTGCAAATGTAAAGAACACAGGTTCAACACAGGGAATAAAAACAGCTGGGAAGGCAATATATACGAATTAGGAAAATTATTACTGAGGTACAGAGAAACATCTATGCTGGATCTCTAGTCCTTAATTCAGTGATGTTGTCACATTTTCTAGCGTCTAATAAATCTGTTTTAGATGGAATCGATATACATAATCACAAACGAGGTCCACATAACTGCACAGGATTTTTATACAGGCCCTGAAATCCAAGGGGAACCCCATCAATTTTCAGAAATCAAAATTTTCATATCAACCCTGCAGGCTAAGTGTGCTGAATCAGCCACAGGAGCCTACATTTTGTTGTTATCCCAAAGACTTAGGGAAGATCATGTAGCAATTGCTGGATACTACATATATCCATGCATTCAGCCAACCCTTTCAGAGCTGCTGAACCAGCAGGCCTTATAGCTTTTGTTGCCAATAAAGTGGTGATACAGTGTCAGTAACTTCAGGGCTGTAATTTGTCAACTGTCTAACTGTATGAACTGATAGTCTGAAAGCCTATTATACATTTGGAAAGCTCACAGACCAGCATCTCATCTGTATGATTTTGGTCATTCGGGATTTCAGTTAAACAGTCAATGGGAACAGCTCTGGCCTTTTAGTCTTCCACTGCGGGGCAGCAGGTCCTGATTTAGCGCCAAAGAGAAAGGACATAGAAAGCAGATTCTGGAGTACCGGAAAACTTTTTGTCAATTTATTAATTTTCTTCCCATCACTACAGTGGAGATGGGGTTAGGCTTGGTACTGTGAGGCACAGTACCAAGGCACTGTGAGGCACATAACGGTTTGTCACCGTCTGCTTATTGCCTTCTCTTTTCACTCCTCCCCCGTCACATTGTGGCATATTTAGGAAAAGGATATAACAAAGAAACCACTAGAAAGTGAGACTAGGAGGGGAGCACGATCCCTCTAAGAACTGTTATATGGAATAGTGGTTGTCCAAGTAGCCACCACACCACTTGGTCACAGAAAAAAAATGTACTGGCATCCAGCTGGAGTATCATGCTAAACTAGGTCTCATCAGTATTTGGGTTTGTTCATGATGACATAGCTTTACTCCCTTGTTTTATCCTGGGTAACCATGGCTTTTCAGTTTTTCTTTCACTTGAAAGCTGGAGCTGAGAGCCTTATGAAGTTGATGTGCTTGTGTAAAGATACTGACTTTTCTCTGCTCACCAGCCAAAAAGCTGCTTTACTTTTCTCTTTTAAAATAATTAATCTAGCTTAAAAATGGATTAGTGTTGACATCTCTTCTTAACAATACGGATAGAAACTCAGAATGAACAGCTGTTTGGACAATCTTGGATGAAAGCCTTTCCCTAGGCAAATGCAGTAGATGCACAGGCGCATGCAAGGGCACATTGCTGCCATTACTGATGCCCATCTGTTTGACTGGCATGGTGCCCACTTAGAAGTTGAGTCTAAAGCAAGGTCTTCATGATGTAGGCTCTGCCTCCTCTATGACAGTACTGCCACCTGGGTGCCAAATGACTTTTCACAATAGCTTCCATTTTTAGGTAAAAAGCAAAATAATAACATTTTTAAAAGTAGGAAAAAATGAATGTAATCCAATGAAAAACTTGTTTTACTTTCAAACAAATTCAGTGTAATGGTTTTATATGTGTGTGTGTGTGTGTGTATATTTATATGTAAAATCACATTGTTGTTTCCTGTTGTAAGAGGTGGCTACAGGTACTTGTTTTCATGAAGACTGAGAATTTGTCATTAACCAGGCAAGCGGTCTATAGATTTCACGTAAGTATAGGGGAAGGGATAGTTCAGAATATTTAACGGTTACACCTGGGACAAGATTGCTTACAGAAAAGAGATCACATTTAAATACCTGAAGAGACTGATTCTTTCTACCCTGGGAAATTCTTTGAAAAACACAGGTAACCAAATAAGAGGTATTGGATTTCAAACACTTCTGAAATGTCCGTCCCTTACCTAATGTTTCTGATGGAGTCAATGTCACCAAAAGCCTAGCAGTAATCTTTTATAGGCAGTGAATGGAATTCAGAGTAATTCCTACTGCAACCCGTAATCCTCCTCCAAGCAGTTAAAATGACCTTAACTGTTGTATGCAGAATTACAGCTGCAGTGTTTCATGTCCTGCCAAAATTCAGCTTATATTTTACACAGAGTATTCTATTTAATTATGTTTTCTTCAATAGAACTATTTATTATTTTATTTTATTGTGGTCTGGTAAATAAGGTACTAAATTTTATGTCATGTCCAATAGTATTATGTAAAAGTATGGGTCAGTTTAAATTTTTTCACTGATATGACCTTAAGTATGAAAGTGATTGTGTGTTTGGAATACTGGGCTACCGCCAATCTGCCCTGGAAATCTCACTGATGAGATTAATGAGAAATAACTTCAGAATATTCTAGCTTTTCCTATCTATATGGAATCTGAGTATTTTGCCTTTAAATGCACATAGGTTTATTATTATTAAAGGAATTATGTTTAGTCATCAAGAAGAATACAATGCAACAGTAACAGAGGTAAAAATGCATTTTAAGTTTGGAAGTAGCAGTATTACAAAAAAGTTCACCAGGGGGCAATGTTACACAAACTCTTCCAAGTTCTTTTTAGTGTGTAAGCAAATACTGCGTTTTAGATCTCTCTGAAGAGGGAACTTCATGAGTACCAGAAATACTTACCATCTGCTTGACTTCTGATTAGAATTCATCACTGAGGCAGACCTGGCTACTGATAAGTAGACACTATTTTCTGAACTGTCTGAATGGGAGACATATATCGTGCCCTACAGGCTACTCAGGTTACACAATATAGTTTTAACACTCCCAGCCGACCTCCTAACTGGATTAATGAAGCAATTGCTACGAAGTGGAAGCCCTTAATGTGGGGATAGCTTTACTGTATGAAGAGCTTTCCAGGCGCCAAAGAAAAGATTCCATCACCAGTTTAGTTCTCTGCATTACAATAGAGCGACCTCACAAAAAAAAAGGCAATGTTGGAATACACTGTATTGGCTTTTTGCCAAAAGCTAGTAGCAAAAATATCTCTGAATCTGCAGAAAAAAAAATAATGTTTAGTTAGTGTTTCAATAGGGAAAGTTGGTTCAAGTAGGTTCAAATAGGAAGGACATGCCCCAGAATTGGTAAAAAAGCTTACTATCCATCTCTGCTCTGTGACCTACCTACAGTTGTCATTTATTGGATCTGTGCAGTGGTATTTACGATGATACAAAGAATAAAACCTTAGTTTTTTTCATTGAATTAATGGAAAGATTTATTTAGAATTATTATACATCCTTAATTTTAGGAAGCAGAAGAAACATTTCATGTCTGGCTTCATACAAAATATTTAAAATGCATCTTGTATTTTTAAAGTGGCTACTGCTTTAACTTTTACTTATGAAGTAATGACATTCAGGATACCATACTAGACTTAAAAAAATGGATTCCAAATCCAGGTTATTTTCAGCCCATTTTAAAGGAGCTCATGATTATATTTAGATAGTTGCATTTCTAGGCAGAAATTAAATCCTTTTTTTGTTATTCAAAAGTCATAGAGCACTTGGCACACGGAAGGTGATATCCATTAGCTTGTGGCCATCATCTAAACCCATGCTCACATACTTCTGAAAATAGTAGTGCAGAAAAATGCTCTAACTTAACATGGTCCTGGGAAATATAGATGGAATTATGTATGGAATTAAACTGGCTTCTGAATTAACTGATTCTATTTCAACACCAAATCATATGGAAAGGTAGAATATTATGGATGTGGGCTAATTTGCATATTAATGTGGATCTATCCATTTACTGTATTGCTGTAGCTGACTTCAAGTAATATAAGCAATGTAATCTACGCACAAAGCAGATGGAGACAGTTTGGGTCCAGGTGTAGCCTGATGACCTAAGACGTGTTTTTATATATCTGTTTATCAGGCATATAAAAAATTTCAGACTGCTTTCATTTGCCTCTAAGGGGACTGAATTTCTGTGAATTTGCAGCAGAAGTAATTCACGTGTTTTGAACAGCGATTTGCTGACTGCAAGGATAAATGCTCATCTCTAGCCTGTGGTAAGCCTACTTACAGGCTGAGTCAAATAACCCAAAATTAAATAATGGGTTATTTAAATAAATCAAAAGAATATTTAATGTAGAAAACATAACATTTATTATCTACTCTTACGGACTTCCAACTTCTGGAATTATACAGCACCATTTGAATCACTTTCCCAGCCACATGTGTTGCTCAAACCAGGGTGACAGAAATGAGGCTGAATAGGACAGTGCCATAGTTACTTTTGGCAAAATAAAAAGCAAACTCTGGAAGGAGTCCAAACTCAAAAGAGTATTAGCCCTGCAAATAGATGTGGGAAACCCAACTTTTTGCACTCTCCAGACATGCCCAGATAGACAGTTTATGAAATATTGCCTCGTTTGATGCATGCAACTTTAAATGTCCTGAAATAATGTGGCAGGAAATCATTATTTACCAATCTGTTGGCCACTATTTCATAGGAATGCTTTAAATAGTTATTTCCCAATGAGGTGCAGTGGACATAAATATTTCAAAAGTTAATAATTATAGTTTCAAAATACCTAAGAAATTACCCTGTTTTTGACAAATAACTCATGAAATCCACACTGATAATTCTGCTACACTTCTTTGCAGCCACGATGACAACTTTCACTTGTTTAAAATGTTGTTTCATCACATGTCTTTACCAGGAACGGCAGAAGGAACGCGGGATTTACACAAAAGAAAGTGAGGATCTCCAGATTTGTAATCTGATGTCAGGAGCAGACTAACTCCTGAATTACCTTTGATACCCTTAACACTGATAATTTTAAATAACTGTGTGCCGCCACTACATTTTCACTATCTACTACTAACTTTTTGTGTGACTTTCATAGTAGAACAGTTTATTGCATTGTTTTCATGCTTCTACAACGTGCTTTTCTTGCAATAATGTGGAAGTTTCAGTTTATTCAGTTTGCATTACAATACTAAGGCCTATTGCCTTAGATTCTTCTTGTCATTTTCTTTCCACAAGTTTCTTTTTCGTATCCCTACATACACATACACACCCCCCTCCCCGCTCAGTATCACCTATCTGGAATTAACTTTTACATAAATCTGGCTTGGAGTCTGGCTGTTTTAGAGACTATCTCTTATTTCTCCAGCAGCTGGAATTAATGAGGATATTATGTCTACTGAAAAATGAGACTTTTGGAAAGTAGGAACAGGGCATTCTCAGTACATGTAATTTATATTCAATCTACATATATGTGGATGTTCTCTTTAATTGTTTATACACACATAAAATGATCTGTTTGGAAAAAGATATTTGCCTTTGTCAAACAATGATCTCTGAAAACTCATAGAAAAGGAAAATAAAAAAACTCCATTTTCAATGACAGGAGTTCAATGGCTTTTATATAACAAGTGGTTCATTTTGGGATATATTTTTGGCCATGCTGAAAACCAAAGCCAAAAGAATTGTCCAGAAGTCACACAGGTTTTCAACGAAATCCATCAATATTCTAACAGAAATCAAGGTAAACATAAGAAATAAATCTCAGTCAAATAAATTGTTGAAATGTCCTTTTTGCTTTTCCCAGGATGAATGTTAAAGTAATTGTAGCTTAAAGAGTTTATATAAAAATCTAAAAAAACAAAATGTAGAAAGTTGCCATCCAGAAATATCAGAATATTCTACAGTATTTACTGTGTTATTTTATCTTAAATTCAACTTTTTTACAATATAAGGAAGTAAAATGGAAAGGAATATGTAAAGATGAAATATATAACAATGATAAGCTTAGTTAAAAGTAGAAGGCTATAAGTGTAAGGGAAAATATAATAGGAAATACTGTAAAACATAGAGCAAAAGACAGAGTGCCTTTTCTTTTATTCATTTGGAGCCTGCAGGTGGTGTAAGTACCTTAAGAATGTTTCAGAATTCCAAAACAATGGTTATTTTCCTCTTTTCTACTAATGTTTTGTACAACTATATTGTATTTTTGGTAAGATTGTATTCTTTAATCTGATAGAAATCTGGTTTTTCTTCTGGATAAATGAGCGATGAGTTCACTTTGGATTGTTCAAAGAGCTCCATGACAATGCAGGTTCTTGGACTGTATCATCTACAAATAATTAAAATAATTTTTATTATTTATTCATAGGTTATTTGTGGGAAAAAAGTGGATGGGATACTAGAATATAACAATGGATACTTTCAGAACATAAGAAAAAAAATCACCCACAGCACCTCTTTGTTTTGGATATTTAAAAAGGATATATATGCTTGAGCGAACATATGTAACTATAGCAACTTACTGTTTTTTCTGTACAAAAAATACAGCAGCTAAATTATCTTTGCTCATCAAATATATGATCAAGAAAACAATATGTTTGAAGATAATGATAAGTTTATGGTTTGAAAGTTCTTATACATGTTGATGATTTTCTTGCACGTTACCTACAGCCGACTAGGACCCTTGCATCACAGCAGAGGAAGATCTGAACTAAACTTGGTTAGATCCTTTCAGCGCTGTGTTTGCAACTTTCTGGTGAAATTATCACCTGTAGTCACAACAATAGATTCAATTGCAGGACTGATTTTTATGAGGTTTCCTAAACACCCATAACCACTTACTCTCCCCAAAATTGTACTTGTGTGGGCTGTGGGCAGGGTGGGGGGATGCTCTAGGGGAGGTCAGGCAGGGTCAGTAAGGGCTGGTACTTCCCTCGGGGTCTTGAGCTTTTTTCAAATAATGACTTTGTACCTTTGCTTGATGGGCATCCCAGTCTACATGGTAATAATTCATGCTTACCACTTGCTTCTTGGTGAAGGAACTGCTCCTTAATCTACCAATATCAACTGTAATATTAATTGTACATTTTTGTAATAATTTTCAATAATTGACTTTAGGAGTACTGAACTTCAAACTTTCACCTTTGGGCTGATACAAAGTGAAGCTAAGTAGAAACTGCATCACTGTCTTTAAACTGAAAATAGGTATTATTGTATTAACACTAAGTGCCCAAATTTTGGGCTGCTTCATGTTGAGACTGTTTAATAAAGCACTACATTTTCTTTTTTTACAAACAGTAGCAAAGGCAATGATTGCAATAGTTATTCCTAAAAGTCTTATTACTTTTATCACACCTACTTAGGAAGGGGCTGCCTTCTCACAAAGCGTCACAAAATGTTTTTTTCACTCTAAAGTCTTTAGTGTAAGAAACGGTAAAAAAGTTTGTAAGAAAGTTTGTACTGAGATACTTTCTTAGAAACTGTATTTCCCTATGAAAATAAAATCAGACTATATTCTTAAGTACCAGTATCGGCAAAACTATCAAGGTGTAGTATATGGCAAAATGCAGTGCTATGAAGAGATATGGAGCATCTCTGTGAAGCAGCTTGAGAGGAATAATCATCTACTGCCCACTGAATCTGCCAAATACATGTGAGGTATTTGTTAGATTATAACAAGCCTTTTCCCCATGAATTACATTTTCAAATGACACAGTATACATGCAGCATTTGTCCAGAGCTTTGTAGTACTAAATACAAGGATTACTATGACTTATTTATATTGAAAAGCCCAAGAATCGCTACTGTTTGTATAACGAATCAATTAGTGTCATAAACATCACTTTACATCTGAGATTAGATTGCTACAATACCCTTGATGCTGTTATGTTATGACTAGCACCCATTTGTGAAATAGAAATAATTTGCTTCAAAGACCATAGAAGTCCTTTTCTGAGTTTGATTGAAGTACAGCACCTTTTACAATTATTCCCTGTATGGTACTAAAATCCACTTAAAATATACTTTATTGTTACGGAAACTTTAGTTCCCCTTGTCTACCATAAGTGGAAAATTAAATTAGCATCTTAAGAGTTTATGTTGTTTAAAGGGAAAAATATTATATTTAGTTTAACAGAAGCATAAATTTGCTATGAAAAATGACTTACTGGAGCAGCTGTATGAGTATGAATTATATTTCCACATTCCCTAGTGCAAGGAAAACCTAACATAAAAAATCAAGTCAGGATAATTACTGAAAGTTTTGCTATTTTTTTCAGGAAAGGCAGAGTTTCAACCCTGAATATGAGAAGGTCAGATGCATCACTACATTTTAACCTTGTGAGAATTTTTTTTTTCCTGAAAAAGCTGCCTTTGGAGGTAGTACTTTGGTGATCTAGAAGACAGGAAAAGCTCTGGTAACTAGAAAGGCGTACATATCCATCATTAGTATGCTGGAACTATTTGCAATTGTTGCTGCTTGTTCTTATTTTATTTAGGGCATTTTCTCAAGAGAGCTGTATGTTTTACTTAAGAAATGCTTGAGGCGTAGTTTGAAGTAAACACATCAGTATCTATGAATCTACATAGAAAGCTTTTTTGCTACTGGAACTCAAAAATTCAGAAGCATTTTGTGTAAAAAGGGGTTCCAATTCTTTTTTGAAAGCTGAATGTGAAATACATTTGTTTCCAAATTTATGCTTTGAAATTATTTTTAAAAAAGCAAAAATCCACTGGCAGTTTTTATCTCTTTTTGTAATATTTGCAGCCCATTACTTTTTTGCTAAATGATAATGCTGATAAGTAAACATAAAATACATGGCATTATCTTCCATTCTGCCTGCTAAATGCTAGCAATTAAATAACAGCTATAATAGTTCCATGGAGTGTAAAACCATAACGTAGCACATTAGTGTGATGTTACAAAAAACAGACGATTTTGTGATTATCAGGTCAGGAGACATCTGTGAATAAGAAGTGATGCACGATCTCTCAAACAAAACCAAAGCAATGCGTCCTTCATAACTAGAGTGGATTGTTTTTCAAAGAAGCTGTGGTGGCAACAGATTGTAAATTGCTCTGCAGATTGAAAAGTCTAGCTAAATATATGTAAGTAGGTAAATACAAATTTAAATATAAAAAGCCAGTTCTGCAAGTATTATATGATACCTTGCATGCAGGACACTCTCAACTCTTCAGTTTGTTTTATTAAATTATAAGTATACTATAGACTTTTTTATCAATAGTCTACACTTACATATGCTCAGAGGTACATTTTATGTATCAAAGGTTCCTACGTCTACTTTGCACTGCCAAATAAGTGTCATTTGCATGCAGGTTTCTGGGCTAAGTTAAAATTTGTCTGCAGTGCCAATATGTAGAAAAGTATATATTTCATTTTCATTGTGGTTCAAAGAACTGTTGATAGTTACTTAGACTGAGAGGACAATATTTCATAAAACTTAATGATAATTATTAATATTTTTACACTGTACCTTTTTGGTTCTTTTTTAATTGTGGCAATTAAAAGCTTGATCTAAAACCCATGGAAGTTATTAATTCATTCCTTCATTTTGACTGCTTAGTTTCCTCAATATCATTAATAAGAGATATATGTAAAAAACTTTTTGAAAGAATAAACAATTTAAATTGACACTTTACTACTATGAATGGAATTCTAGTCAAAAAAGGCAGTGGAAGTAATTCTAAAAATATAAATGCACTTTCTTTATTTATTTCCAAATAGACGATTCTATGTTGGAAAACGTAATTTTGTTTTTTGTTTTTTCTGAGAAGTACTTTCTTTTCTGTTTTGGCGTAACAACTGTATTCTTTTAGTAAACTGTTAAGCAAAATGGTTAGAATACCTAAAAATGAAACATAATTTGCCAGATTCCAACTACCTAATAAAGATTCTTGTCTTAGACATCAGAATTTACTATGGCATTAGTATTATTAAGTGGTGGTATCTGCCAGATATCAGCTCCCTACAGAGAAGTCGTCATACCCAAGTTGGGCACTTGTTGGAAGATGTCTGACTGTGACTCAGACAGGTTTTTTTCCAGATGAAAGAAACATATTTACTTTGGCACTAAATTAAAGGATTTTATTTTGTGTTTCATGACAAACATCAAGAATATTGTTCTGAAACCATTTTCCTTTCTAGATTTTAAATGAACTGGATATACATTCTTTACTGAGCTTTTACAGCAAACAACTTATACTAAAGCAATTCTAATAGATGGAAGAGAATGATTTTCCCTTGCAGAAATAATGAGCTTGTCTACCTTGTTCACTTTACTGTTCTATACATGTCTTTCCTTACTGTTTTAACTGTAAGGAAAGAAAACGGATTTTCTCCAACAGTTCAATTAGGGTTTTTTTCTCTCTAGTTGGGCATTAACCTGATCCCAACATTTTAATTTAAAAAATGCACTTTATTTACTATTATAGAATAGTGTAATAGTATACAATTTTTTCTTAATCTCAGTTTACTAGAAATAATATACTATCTTAAACTTCTCAAGATGAAGTCTCACAGCCTCCAAACTCCCCTGGGTTCATTTGCCAAACTCTTTTTCTTATTTTAGCAGGGGTTTCTCTCAGTTCAAGACAGGAAATGTAGGGAAAGATGATCAATGTTTTCCAAATGGAAATGAATAAAAAATCTGTTAATGTTTTAAACTTGAAGCTCCAAGCATGATTAAATAACATATTATTAGAACAAAGCTACTTTTTTGTTTAATTGATAGGTACTGCTGCAATATCTATTTTATCAGTTATCAAAATAATAATAATATGATTAATTTTTATAATCTGAACTTATAAGAGACTTCTTGGGCTGTTTATTTCTCTGAATAAAGGTTATGGAAGCTTCTATACTTCTCTAGCAAGGGCTTTTTTTTGTATATTTTAGCAGTTTTGAGTCTATCTTCAATGCAGTTTTCTTACTGCAGTTTTCAAGGCAGTTTTCTTACTGCACTGAGATATTGAGATACAACTTGTTTTCCTTTCTAAATAATGGTAGAATTGTAATTTTATTTTTAAAACATTAGTGTTATGTAGCTTAGATAAGGGGAAAGACTGTATATAATAAAAGTAGTTCCTGTTTTTCCTGGCTCTCTTCACTTTTTCCTTTTTTTTCTTAGTTGAGTGCCTGTTTCTTCAAAATTATTTTTTTTTCTGTTCAGAAAATAAACTGATGTATTTCATTTTGATTAGAGAAACACAGTTCTACATATTTTAGCTTATTAAACTGAAGTGAAATTTATTATTTCCACACAGATTTTTGTTTACCCAAACTACTGAAGGAGCTGCGGGAATTGTCATTCTGTCTGTACCTGTTGCTAACGATTTTCTCTGGGTATTGAGCTTTGTGAGGGATTGCTTGCTCCACCTACACCAGATAATTTGACATAGTCTGTTTTTCAAAAATAAAGCAGTTGTAAGGGAGCACAGGATATTACAGCTGCTCAAAACAATGCAATTGAGTCATCATACTTTGCTGAATTGGTCAAAAAGAAGCTTTTCATTTTTAAATAATTTATTTTGACAGTTCCAAAATTCAACTCTAAAATCTCTCTAATGCTTCCACTGGAAAAACTTTATTTATTTATTTGTTTTACCCTAAAAAGGAAACATTTCAAAATAATAGCATTTGGATATTCAGATCTGACAAGTTTTGTTATTTACAGTTTATCAGAGCAAAACCTTAGTGAACACGGACATACAAAACCGGCTTCACACTTTAAAAAAAACATACTGTGTCATTGATCTCCTAAAGCTTTTGGCTGAAAGTCATCTCACATATTTTAATCTCTATATCGATTTCTAATGTTACCTGTATGACATGTTCACTACTATCAAGATTCTGATCTAGAAAAATAAGTAAATGTTTAATGTAGGCTCACGAGAAATATTGAACTTAATAGGAGCCTTATTGAACACTTAACTGAAAAATAAATATTCTCTTAACTGAGAAATATCTATTTTGACATATTTTTAGCAGAAAGAAGGATGAAACAATTAAACGATGATAATTTAAAATAAAAGAGTAGATAATATTCTCCAGTGCCTTACACAGCTATTTGCATTTTTACAGAGAACCTGTAACATAATCAAAATAGCCATGTTTTGCATTCCGTTCAGACAGGGGAAAGTGATTACAAATATGCGAGGTGGGAGACAATCTGATCCACTATTATTGGACTGGGTAAATATAGGTCTAAAACACTCTATGCTTATAATCTCCTTAAAAATCACATAGAATATATTCACTATAGGCCTAGTCAGAAATTGAAACACATCTCTTGAGTTGCAAATAGAATTTATACAAACTGCTATATTCAGTAACATTCCTAACTTGAAAAAAATAACATACTCAGGTTTATTTTCCAAAGTTTTTCATGGATGCCCTGCAAAGGACAGAAATGTTATTAGTGCTGAATTGTATTATTTAGTCTTTAAAGAGCTGTCGAAGCCAGAGCAACAGTTAACTGTCTCTGACCTTGGCACAAGGCAGGAATTAAAGTACATATTTATCACAACATGTAAAAAGTATGCATTGAAGTTTGAAAGCTGGTAGAAGAAAAGGTTTCTGCCAAAAAAGCAATGATAGATATAGCAGTACATGGCAGAGATCCCAAGGCTGAGGCACCAGATGTGAGTTATATAATTTGTGAGGAAAGACGTTTAATGTGAGCACTGCACAGTCGGTGCAAAGTAATACTTGAACAAATCAGTTGTTGTTTACATAGGAGACTATGAAGTGATAGCATTAAGAGTATACTTTGTTGAAAAACATTTATTATACTCTGTGGTGGTCTGAAATGAATAAATTTGATAGAAATCACTCTGTGCTCCTGGGAATAATACCCTGCAGATCTTCAAGACAGAAGGATAGCACAGAGCTGGTTTTTCTATAACTTGCATAATGCTTGTCTCAACTGTAGAGAAACATATTTTCACTTAGCCAAGAACCAAGTGTTACTAGAATTGTGAGATAAACTATAACAGGAGAAAACTTCTGCCAAGCAGCCCATTCCCTGTAATCCTAGTCTTAGAAGGAGCCAAGAAATAAACAAAGTTTAAGAAGTAGAAAGCCAGTTTATTAAGTATGAAAGCAGTATTTTGTGACAAATGAAGAAAAAAGCAGTCAATGATTTGACTACATTCACTTCTCTGACTTAGGTACTTCTGTCTTACTTTTGTTATTCACTCTCCTCTGTTGCTACGTTGTATTTTAGACCTTTGTAAACCACATGAAAGGAGGCAAATTATTTCACTGGCTGTCTTCTAAAGAAACTAGGTAAAAAATTATTAGTCTGCTGCCAAGAAAGAACTTGGTTCCCCACAACAATCTAGTGAACGCTTAACTAGCAGGCTTTATAATGGAAGCCTACAGAGTATTTAAATTACAGTATTAAAACATTTTAGTCACTATGCAGGGGAGGAATGCACTTATGTATAACACGAGAAGTACAATTCATTATCATGCAGAGAACCTTTTAATGGTTTTATTATTGGTATTTCTTTGCTTATCTACAGAATACAGAATTTTGAAATTAATTGTTGAAACATTAACAATGTTTTCAATAACAGAAACTACATTTCAAAGGTCTTTTGGTAGTTGGGATGCACAAATTTGTTTTAGAAATGCTACTAGGCATCTACAGCCCAATGTACAAAGGGACAAACTGAGTTTAGCAGGCTACTTCTAAGGTTTTCTAACTCCATATTCCTTCACTGTACAGTTTTGAGTGTACATGTGAGCCATTTCTTGGGAGTTAGAAAAAAAAATGTTTTAGCTTGCAGTGATACAGGAATTCAGTGAAGCTTGGCTTCAGAATTCATGGGCTGGAGGGAACAATGTGCTGAATGTTGAGTCCTCTTCCCATTAGTTCCTGTTACCTTTAGTGTCCTGTGACTCCTGTTCCTGCCTTCAGGTCCCCCAATATCTCTAGCCTCTTTGCTACTTCCTTTTGATGCCTCCAATTCTGTATAGGTAGCCCCCTGAAATTCCAGTAGCTCTACCTCATTCCTACCTCCTGCCCAGTTAGAAAATCAACAAACACACTCGACAGTACAAAGCTGCATGTATACTCATCAGCAGGAGCTATGTAGCCAAGCACAGTACCACCAGCTAGAAAACGGAGGGAATCTAGTTGCAGACAATGCAACTGTATAACCTTAGTTTTCTTTGGAAACAAGGCAAGAATAGGAATGCCATCATCTAGTACTGTTGGTTGGTAACCTGTAATTTCATAGCACAAGAGTTCCAGCACTGGAGAGAGAACAGAAAATCATACCAAGTTGCTGACAGATTCCTACATGTATGCCCATATTTAAGAAATTGTATTCTCTAGCCTATGAGTTTCATAAATACTGCTAGTCATTTGAGGAACGGACGAGATTCGGGAACACTGGCTACGTATGCCCACTTTGTAGTCATCAGATGGTTCATTTGGCTCTTGGTCATCTTTCTTTCCATGTAATTTCCTTCCATTTTCTTCCATACTGTTAATGCTTTGCAATAGCTGTTCTAATCCCTCAGTTTCCCATTACAATCTTTTTTCCCCTTTCTATTAGCAGTTTAATATCCCAGGTTGTTTTTTTCCTCAGTCATTGTATTCAGTCTTTCCATCCCAGCTGTTCCTCTGATTTCTTTTAACAGTCAATACTGTCTATCCTCACTGCCTCTTAGTCACATGTATGTGCTTGAGCTTATTCTTCAATTTATGTTCCCACTCTCTTACTTCCTTGTTATGGTCAATTTGCCTAACTAACCTCAAATTCCTACCCTGGTCACTGATTCCTTGTCAAATATATTTCCCTTTACTGTTTCCTTCACATCTTTAAGCAACCATTTTTCATACAACTCAGATCTTTTCTCCCAGTCTGTAAACAACTTAAAAGAAGATCTTTTAATGGGATGGGGTTTTGATTACCTTAAAAAATGTACAGAGCTTTTGCTCCTGCCTGTAGAATATGTCAGAGTAATCTGAAAATCTTTACAAGTTAATGTAACCTCTTAATTTTTCAGTAAAGAAAGAAATGTAACATATGTCATGCTGATAGCTCACACATCATGGATCGGGGCAAAGCCTTCAATAGAGAACCTAGACATCCTCCCCCGGCAACCTAATTCACATAGTCTGCTCTCTTCCTGACCTAACAGTATACCTCCCTTCCTGTCAAATAGTAGTGGTCCCATGCCACTGGAGAAATTTACAATACAGCAAAATTCTTACAGTAAAATTCACTTATTTATTGCCAACAATGAAAGATGTTTTAGAGGTCAAAGAATGCCATTAACATTGAACTTATGCAGCTGATGCTTTCAGTGCTCCCCAACTCAAGTCAATTTTCCAGAAAAGAACTGAATTTCACATAGCAAATATTTATAAAGTGATACAGTGCAATGTCTCAGATGCTACATTTTCAGTATTTCACAGCAGAGTGAAATGGATTTTATGTGCTGGAAAAATGTACTTGGTGTCATATAAAACTTAAAATAAGACAATTTTACAATTTGTATGTGACCAACTGCCAGGAATAGTTTTTTATACATTGCCATCAAAAGAAAATATTTTCATATTCAGCATAAGATTCATAAGTATGCTAACCTTAATCATTTAATGTTATCATAGGCCGCTAGACAGCCTAGAGAGGAACAATACTGTGCTGATGATAGTCAGGCCATTTATTAAAGTGCTAGTGGTGTTCAATAACACCCTTCCAATAAAATCATTTAATAGAAATCAAACATGTAAACTATGACTCTGACCCACGACTTCTTCCCCAGAGGTCCTGTACATACAACAGTTATTATGCCCCATTAACAATGAATTTTAGTATTTATATGTGATTATCAGGCAACCATAAGATTCCCAGTATTTACGGGAAAC
This sequence comes from Aptenodytes patagonicus, assembly GCF_965638725.1. Taxonomy (NCBI): domain Eukaryota; kingdom Metazoa; phylum Chordata; class Aves; order Sphenisciformes; family Spheniscidae; genus Aptenodytes; species Aptenodytes patagonicus. The sequence goes on from NC_134952.1 coordinate 40,677,068, forward strand.
AATCTCTTCCTACAGGGATTATACACACACAAAGAAGTGAATGACTAAATTTGTCTCTCTATGCATTCTGAGATCAACTTGAGTAAAATGTAATTCAAAATTAGCATCAAAGAGTTTCTGTAATTTCTCTTCCTCTCATACTGCAGTGTACAAAAGCGACAAAAAAAGATGCATTCTACTAGTAAAGAAAAGTAACGAAAGAAAAATTATTCTGAAATCCAGTTATTGGGGGCACTGAGGTGGTAAGATGTTTTGGTGCTAGTTTCTTGTTGCCCAGGCAAGTGCTCTGACCATTACCTTGTTAACTAAAATTTCCTTCTGTGATCAATTTACACCATAAAGAATGCACGACTGGAGCCAGACCAGGCATCCCCAGAAACTCCACCTTCTCACTGTGTCCCAGACGGGCTCAAGTGGGATAAAAGTGTCTAGATGCTCAGTCAGTATGGTATTGTAGACTACATTTTTGGACATAGATTTTAGATGCCAAAATTCTTTTTCAGATACAGCCCCTGAACTATTGTTATGTGTGATTGAAATCAACCACAGCTGGCAATCAAACTGCTAAATAAATTGTGGTCCTAATCTAAAGTGACCAGACTGAACGACTAGGAAGCTTTCCTGCAGATTTCTCTGCATAGAGGCTTCTGAAGGGTTCTGTTACTTGTGCCAAATGCTTTTAGTTGTTCATTACTGAATGAGAGCTGCCAGTAAATGTTTCTTTAGCTCTTCAGTAGGTCTTTAAAGTTCAAATTATTTTGTATTATAGTTCATTGCATTTCACTGCATTCATCACATGGCAAGTTAAAATTCATAAACAATCTGCCTAGTTTCTTTCAAACAGTGACCTATACTATCATTGTATTTACTAGATGTATTTGTTTGAAGAACACTATATTCATGTACACAATATTCATGAGAATATTGAAAAGCGTCTTTTACAGAATCATGAAGAAAAATTATATTCTTCAGTTACAATGTCCACACATTTCTTGATTCTTCACAAATGATGTGCAACAAAACCACAAAGATGCTTCTAATTATTGATATCTGCTAAAAATTTAGCCAAGTATGCTTATAATGTACCATTTTCTACAGGAAATCATGAAGATGAATACACTTGGATCTGTTAAATTATAGCAAAAACAATTTACCTCAAACTAGTCCTATTCCCTTCTAACCAAATTCTTGTTGTGTAGGTAGTTTCCCTAAATGCCACCTAAACATAGACTCTATCATAGATGTTAGGTTTTCACTGTCTTGCATAGTTCTGAAACATATGCTTCCATTCCCCACTTCTTAAATTTGTTAATGCCCTTCACAATGCTGTGGATTAATTTATGCCTTATTGCCCAAAGAATTTAGACTGTATGTATTAAAGTTGTTCAGTAAGTTTTTGATTACTTTTATTGCTTTGTTTATTCTGCATGTAGGCATAAGCAATTATTTTCAAAAAGATTTAATGATTTTAGATGCATGCGTTTCTTTGGTACCAACTCGAGAGACTTTCACTGGGCATGAATCCAGCCTGTTGGAGATGATTCAACTGATGTCCAGAAACTAAAACAATCACAGTCAGCCTCAAATCCTGGAAAAATCCTGGATTATTCAGTAATCTTCAGCATCTATTGCAAACTTATTGTAGCTGTGGTAGACATGAACCTCTGATCCAAAACCATGAGATTGGAAGGTGAATAATAAAATATTACCAAAATGAAAATGACTAGAAAGTTTTTACTCTTTGTCCCTCTCTTTCTAGTCGTCGGAGTTTAGAAAGGATTTTTAATAAGCCACATATTCTTGATATATTGTACAAGTTTGGCTCAGGTTTCCTTTCTGTGATTTTCTATGTGATTAGAGTATGCCTGTGTAGGAAATACCACCCTAATGATAATAATTTTAAAGGGCAAAATAATAATGATTTTTAAATATCCAGGTACAGTACAGTTGGTCAACAGAAAAGCAACAGCAGCAGTGATAAAGCTCAAAGAAGAAAAATATTTAATGAGACAGGAGTCTCTTCTTAGGCTTTGAAAGGTGGTAGCTAGCAAGGAGAAGAGTTTTGTTGCTTTTTTCTTTTTTTTAATTGGCACAATGTACAATAGCAATTATAATCCATTCTTAATATAACATCCTGAAAGCGAAAATAAGTGAAGCTGTACTCCTGCAATACATTTTAACATTCACTGGAGTTGCCAATAACATCAAAACACTTTTTTAACTATTTTTTATCCCTTTGGAAAACATAGGGCATTAAACTGGGTATCACAGTAAACTGATATTTCTGAACTAACTTCAGGGATCCTTCCATCTGACTACTTTGCAGCTTGTAGCATAGTCTAGAAGTATTTAATTTAGCTTAAGAGTGGCAAGCTGAGATTTCAATTGTTACATTGTTACCAAAAGAAGGTATCAGGATCCTGAGTGCACTAATAGGCCTTAGCAGGCCTGGCAAGCCGCACCCCAAATCCTGACCCACTGGCAGAGGAGCCCCATTTCAGCTCAGCCCTCAGCCTGTACTCCCTGCTTACTGCAGGGGCACTTCATGGGCTGGGGGCTCCCCGTGGGGGCGGCAGGGCAGGGCCTGGCAGCCAGGGCCCGTCCCACTGCCCCAGCCAGGGAGCAGGACATCCAGGGGGCAACTGCAAGCAGCCCCAGCCCTGGGCGTCGGGCACCTCCCTGGGGATGTGGGCCCAGCTTGGCAGGGCCCATGGCCAGGCAGGGCAGGGCTGTGGGGATCAGGGGGCTCGCCCTGCTGCAGTGTCACTGGGGCCTGATGGCCCTGGAGGGGGCCAGGCAGGGGCAGTAGGGCTTAGTGGTGCCCTCAGGGCCCTGGCAGCAATTTGGGAAAGAGAGAGGTGGTCACATGCATCCAAATTTACTGGTAATGCTCAGCATCTCTCACCTAGGCTACAATGAAAGGCATTATCTGAAGCTCCATGATGGCTCCTCATCTTTTCACTTTTTCTTGCTCTTTTGTGATGTGTCTCTCACTACAGCCTAGTGAGAGATACTGGATTTATTACTCCCAGTGAGAGCTGGACTTACTACTCCCATTTCTTTTAATGGTATTACAAACAATTTTCAACATAAACTTTAGTCTTCCAGTAGATCCTTGCTAGTTTTTCTCTAAGTTTCCACCAATGTTGGGATGAATTAGTCAATATGTGATAGTCTGAGTCCTACGTAGGCTTCAAAACCGGGTCAAAAGTAAGCTGGCTCAGGCGCAGCTGTATGTCGAGCTGCAATAGCTACACTGCTAGTCGCACTCCAGCTAATCAGCTGAGAGATAGCACAGGTATCTCACATAGGAGTCAGCTATGCAAGCAGACTTTGTAAAATGAGTTGGCTTGCATCAGTTAAGTAATAACTGCTGTAACCATACAACAAAAGCAAATTCAGTTAAGTTTCCATTTTCAGAGTTGCAAAAGAATTCAAAATAATTCTGTTGTCCCTCTATTCAACTTTTGGTGGAATATAAACATTGTGCAATCGGTTACTCCACAGCAATGTGCTTAACATTCCTGTGCTGAATTTAGGTAATACGACCCAGGGGGACTGAGGGAGGTGGGGACGGATACACACACACACACACACACACACTCCCTTTTCCCTGGTAGCTCAAGCATGGAGGCTGGCTTTAAGCTTTTCTGCTGCATTTCCTCCCACCATAAATACTACTTATCTGTTCAGATGGACTAGATCTAATTTAGTGTCATTTTTCATAAAACTTTCACGCTCTGTTGTTCAAGCATCTGATTCTTGTGGAACTCTGAACAGATTGTCTACTATCTTTAGAACTTTTCAACCTAGCAATTTCTCAAGTACCAGAAGTCAGAATTCTGACTTCTCTATTGTTGGACAGATGATTTGGGTTTGCTGATATGTTTAAAACTATATCTATGTCCAAAAGTATATCATCCAGTTTCAGTAATTTTATTTAAAAAAACCCTGTTATTTATATACCATTGAAGGACTATTCCTCAGGAAATATTCTTTGTAATAATGTCTTACTATGCCAAATTCAAATAATGAATACATGGTTTCTTTTCTTGTAACTTCGTGGTTCAACAATGAAAGTCTGTTTTATTAAGTTTGTTGTATAAATTCTTATATGCTTTAACTGAAAGAATCATAGAATCATTTAGGTTGAAAAAGACCTCTAAGATCATTGAGTCCCACTATAAACCTAACACTGCCAATTCCACCACTAAACCATGTCCCTCAGCACCACATCTACACGTCTTTTGAATACCTCCAGGGATGGGGACTCAACCACTTCCCTGGGCAGCCTGTTCCAATGCTTGATAAGCCTTTCAGTGAAGAAATTTTTCCTCATGTCCAATCTAAACCTCCCCGGCACAACTTGAGACCATTTCCTCTCGTCCTATCGCTTGTTACTCGGGAAAAGAGACCAACACCCACCTCGCTACCACCTCCTTTCAGGTAGCTGTAGAGAACGAGGAGGTCTCCCTTCAGCCTCCTTTTCTTCAGGCTAAACAACCCCAGTTCCCTCAGCCGCTCCTCATAAGACTTGTTCTCCAGACCCCTCACCAGCCTCGTTGCCCTTCTCTGGACACACTCCAGCACCTCAACGCCCTTCCTGTAGTGAGGGGCCCAAAACTGAACACAGTATTGGAGGTGCAGCCTCACCAGGGCCGAGTACAGGGGCACGATCACTTCCCTGCTCCTGCTGGCCACACTATTTCTGATACAGGCCAGGATGCCATTGGCCTTCTTGGCCGCCTGGGCACACTGCTGGCTCATGTTCAGCCGGCTGTCAACCAGCACCCCCAGGTCCTTTTCTGACAGGCAGCTTTCCAGCCACTCTTCCCCAAGCCTGTAGCGCTGCATGGGGTTGTTGTGGCTGAAGTGCAGGACCTGGCACTTGGCCTTGTTGAACCTCATACAATTGGTCTGGGCCCATCGATCCAGCCTGTCCAGGTCCCTCTGCAGAGCCTTCCTACCCTCGAGCAGATCAACACTCCCGCCCAACTTGGTGTCATCCACAAACTTACTGAGGGTGTACTTGATCCCCTCATCCAGATCATTGATAAAGATATTAAAAAGAACTGCCCCCAATACTGAGCCCCAGGGTACACCACTTGTGACTGGCCACCAGTTGGATTTAACTCCATTCACCACCACTCTCTGGGCCCGGCCATCCAGCCAGTTTTTTATCCAGCAAAGAGTACGCCAGTCCAAGCCTTGAGCAGCCAGTTTCTCCAAGAGAATGCTGTTGGAAATGGTGTCAATGGCTTTGCTAAAGTCCAGGTAAACAACATCCACAGCCTTTCCCTCATCCACTGAGTGGATCATCTTGTCATAGAAGGAGATCAGGTTAGTCAAGCAGGACCTACGTTTCATAAACCCATGCTGACTGGGCCTGATTACGTGGCTGTCCTGTACATGCTGTGTGATGGCACTCAAGATGATCTGCTCCATAACCTTCCCTGGCATCGAGGTCAGACTGACAGGCCTGTAGTTTCCTGGATCCTCCTTCTGGCCCTTCTTGTAGATGGGTGTGACATCTGCTATCCTCCAGTCAACTGGGACCTCCCCAGTTAGCCAGGATTGCTGATAAATGATGGAACATGGCTTGGTGAGCACTTCCACCAGCTCCCTCAGTATCCTTGGGTGGATCCCATCCAGCCCCATAGACTTGTATATATCTAAGTGATGTAGCAGGTCACTAACCATTTCCCCTTGGATTATGGGGGGTTCATCCTGCTCGCCATCCCTGTCTTCCAGCTCAGGGGGCTAGCTACCCCGAGAACAACTGGTCTTACTATTAAAGACTGAGGCAAAGAAGGCATTAAGTACCTCAGCCTTTTCCTCAGCCTTTGTCACTATGTTTTCCCCCACATCCAATAAAGGATAGTGATTCTCCTTAGCCCTTTTGTTGTTAATGTGTTCATAGAAACATTTTTTATTGTGTTTTACAGCAGTAGCCAGATTAAGTTGTAGTTGGGCTTTGACCCTTCTAATTTTCTCCCTGCATAACCTCATGTTATCTTTGTAGTCCTTCTGAGTTGCCTGCTCCTTCTTCCAAAGGTCATAAACTCTCTTTTTTGTTTGTTTGTTGTGTAAGTTCTTACATGCTTGCTGTGTTAGTGACATTATCATAGCACTGTCCTCAACAGTTCTGATTTGCAAAGGTAGGCACAAAGATATGTTTATAAATACCATCCAGTTGCTTCTACCAATGTTTCTTACATTGCACAGTAGTATTCTGTTATCCACACATTATAGACAGACATGGAAGTTTTGTTTTCCTTAAGACATTCCTCATCTATATCAATTGATTCCTCTTTTCAGAAATTCCACCTCTGTTTATATGTCCAGTATTTCTAGCTGGCTGGTTCTCGTTAGCTGTTGCAAACCTCCCTGAAGACCATTGCAATTCAGGTATTACTGCCACTGTCTTGTTACATATACCTTGTTTTGAACTTCCCCCTAAGCTTTTAGAGTCATTACACTTTGTGGAACACTTCAAAATTTGATAGAATGAGGTAAATAGTGTTGTGGTTTAACCTCAGTCGGCAACTGAGTACCACACAACTGCTCGCTCACTCCCCCACTCACCCCCCGGTGGGATGGGGGAGAGACTTGGAAGAGTAGAAGTGAGAAAAACTTGTGGGTTGAGATAAAAACAGTTTAATAATTGAAATAAAATAATAATAACAATAACAATAATAATGTAATAATAATAATAATAATAATATAGAAAGCAAGTGATGCACAGTGCAATTCCTCACCACCCACTGACCGATGCCCAGCCAGTCCCCAAGCAGTGGCCCCCCCAGCCAGCTTTCCCCAGTTTATGTACTGAGCATGACGTCACATGGTATGGAATGTCCCTTTGGCCAGTTTGGGTCAGCTGTCCTGGCTGTGCCCCCTCCCAGCTTCTTGTGCACCTCCAGCCTTCTCAGTCGGTAGAGCATGGGAAGCTGAAAAGTCCTTGACTAGTGTAAGCACTACTTAGCAACAGCTAAAACATCAGTGTGTTATCAACATTATTCTCACCCTAAATCCAAAACACAGCACTGTACCAGCTACTAAGAAGGAAATTAACTCTATCCCTGCCGTAACCAGGACAATAGTCATCACCTAATATTCTGATTACAGATCAGGAAAGTACCTGCGTTAAGGTTCTTTCAGTGACTTTCTGAGTTCTTTGTCACCAGAGAGTCTTCATCAAGGAAAAAAGCTAAAGATGGCTACTGAAGACTTTTGTTCCAAAGCATGAGAAACATGAGTCAAATATTGAAAAAGAAAGCCAAAGAATCATGGTGCTCATGTTATCTGCCCTATCTCTCTGATGACATTCGTGGTATGCAAAGATTAAGCTGAGGAAAAGATGAATCAGAGAGGTCTGGATGTTGATCCTAGAGGAATAGAAGGAAAGAAGACAGGGAGATTGGAAGTCCTATAATTTAAAAAGAGAGAATGAAAGACTTGATAGCATTCATGAGAGAGAAGGAGTTCATCTGTCTACAGAAAGAGTAGGACAGTGCTGATAAAGTAAAACCTATTCTGTCTCAGCTGACAGAACTCTTCATAAAGCAGAAATTCGGTTTGATAAACTACTAAAAAGGAACAGTAGAATGAGATGGGAGAGAGACCTGGAAATGGTCTTTAAAAGGAAATCCTAAAAAAATAAATATATCTTGTCTAATTTAGAAAAAATATGTGGTCTTTAAAGACAAAATCACTCAGCTGCTGTAATATTCATACATGATAATGATTGGAAAGTCTTAACCTTCATAACTTAGATAAACCGTTAATATTCTATTAGTAAATGACAAATATCAGAATAAAGTTTTAATATATATTTATAAGATTTTTCTGTCTATTTTAGAAGTTTCTAAAACAATCCTCGGTCATATTCTCCAACAGCATGGGTATACCACACAAACCCTATAGAATAGACTGAAATTTTCATGATTTGTGTTAGAGTCATGGTTATGAGTTCCCAGTAGGAGCTACAATACTGACAAAAAAAACATATAAGTTTTAACCAGCCCCTGCAAATGCTTTTGCTGCCTGCTGTTTAGAGAGTTTACTACCACATGGTCTTGGCCAGCATGCAACATGGGATGCCCAATAATCTCTCAATTAGTTCCCTAGTCTCTGAATATCAAAGGACTTAAGAATACAACTGGCACAGAAGTCTAGAAGCTGTTATAAAGACTTTTGGTAGGTGCTGTTGTTAAGCTGACGTTTGCAGGCCCTGGTCCTCATGTGGGACTTTAACTACCCCAATATCTGCTGCAGGGACAGCACAGCAGGGCATAAGCAATCCAGGAGGTTTCTGGAAAGCATCGATGACAACTTCCCGACACAAGTGACAGAAGTGCCAATGAGCAGAGCTGCTCTGCTGGACCTCATACTCTCACACAAGGAAGGGCTTGCTGGGGATGTGAAGGTCGAAGGCAGCTTTTGCAGCACCGACCATGATATGGTGGGATTCAGGATCCTGAGAGGAAGAAGCAGGGCAAAAAGCAAGATCACAAGCCTGGACTTCAGGAGAACAGAATTTGGCCTCTGCAGGGATCTGCTTGAAAGAGTCCCTGGAGGGAAGAGAGGGTCAAGAAAGCTGGTTGATACTCAAGGATTACCTCCTCCAAGATCAACAGCAGTCTATCCCAACATGCAGGAAGCCAGGCAGAAATGTCAGGAGGCTTGCATGGATGAACAAGGAGTTCCTGGTAAACTCAAAGATAAAATAGGAGTATACAGAAGGTGGCAGCAGGGACAGGTAATCTGGGAGGAATATAGAGACACTGAGCATGCAGATAAGAGGTTAGGAAAGCCAAAGCCCACCTGAAAGCCTGGAAGCCACCGAGCTTCCGAAGCCACCGAGGCGAAGGGCTCCGGAGCGGAGGATCGCGCCGGGGGACCCTTCCTGAAGCGGCAAAACCGCGGCCAAACCCGCGAAAAGCAAAAGCGCAGGGAGCGAGAGGGAGCCCCAGCCCCCCCATTCCCCGAGCCGGAGGAGGGAGCTCCTGACGAGCGGCAGCTCTGACTCAGCGTGGGCGGGGACAAGAGGGGCGGCGGCCAAACCCCCTCACTTACAAGAGCAGCCCCCAGGGAGCGCGAGCGACCCGGAGCGCGGCGAACAGGACGTGGCGAACAGGACGTGGCGCATCAGAAGGGCGTGGCACGGCAGTTTGCGCGGCAGTTCATGCAGGCAGGGCGTGCAGGGAAGGCAAGCGGGCAAGGCGCAGCCCCGCTCCCGGCTCTAGAGGCCAACTCAATTGGTAATCGTCGGCTTCCGAGAAGAGGACCGGCTATGGTTTCCACTCGGCCGAAAGCCGTCGCCAGAAGGAATGTGGCGACCCAGACAGAGCTCACACGCAAGCATACAGCTGTCCAGGTCTCTGGCTGCAGGGAGTGCCTGAGCCTGTCACTTGTACCGGAGGGCAGCAGAGACACCACCTGTGTGCGGTGTGACCAGGTGGATGATCTGCTCGGCCTGGTGGCAGAGCTGAAGGAGGAGGTGGAAAGGTTGAGGAGTATCCGGGAGTGTGAGAGGGAGATAGATTGGTGGAGCCGCACCCTACCGTCCCTGAGGCAGAGGCAGCAGATGGAGGCTCCACGAGAAGCAGAGGATCCCCTGCCTTCTTGCCACCACGTAGAAAGAGGGGACCTAAGCAACGGGGGGGAATGGAAATGGGTCCCTGCTCGGCGTGCCAGGCAAACCCCCGCCCGGCCTCCCTCACCTTCCCGGTTGCCTTTACACAACAGATATGGGGCCCTCGAACTTGAGGGCCAGGCAAACGAGGATGTAGACGAAGGTCCATCCAGGGGGTCACCTATGGTGAGGCAGTCAGCATTACGACTGCCGCTGCTAAGAAAAAAAGGAGGGTAATTGTCATAGGCGATTCCCTTCTGAGGGGAACAGAGGGCCCGATATGCCGACCAGACCCGTCCCACAGGGAAGTCTGCTGCCTCCCTGGGGCCCGGGTCAGAGACATTATGAGGAAGCTCCCTGGTCTGGTACGGCCTTCTGATTACTACCCGCTGCTGGTTATACAGGCTGGCAGTGATGAGGTTGCAGAGAGAAGTCCTGCAGCGATCAAAAGGGACTTCAGGGCACTGGGGCGACTGGTTGAAGGATCGGGAGCACAGGTAGTGTTTTCCTCTATCCCTACAGTGGCAGGGAAGGATACTGAAAGGAGCAGGAAAACACACCTGATCAATGCGTGGCTCAGGGGCTGGTGCCATCGGAGGAATTTTGGTTTTTTTGATCATGGGGAGGTTTACATGGCACCGGGCCTGCTGGCGACAGATGGAGTCCAGCTGTCTCACAGGGGAAAAAGGATCATGGCTCATGAATTGGCAGGGCTCATTGAGAGGGCTTTAAACTAGGTTCGAAGGGGGAAGGGGATAAAACCGGGCTCCCTAGAGATGAGCCGAGGGGTGGCGTGCCGATGCCGGGGGCGAAATCGATAGCCCAGCTCAAGTGCATCTACACCAATGCACGCAGCATGGGCGGCAAGCAGGAGGAGCTGGAAGCCATTGTGCAGCGGGAGAGATATGACTTAGTCGCCCTCACAGAAACATGGTGGGGTGACTCTCATGACTGGAGTGCTGCAATGGATGGCTATAGACTCTTCAGAAGGGACAGGCGAGGAAGGAGAGGTGGTGGGGTGGCCCTGTATGTTAGGGAGTGTTTTGATTGTATAGAGCTCAACGATTGTGATGATGGTACAGTTGAGTGTTTATGGGTAAGGATGAGGGGGAAGGCCAACGAGGCAGATATCCTGCTGGGAGTCTGTTATAGACCACCCAACCAGGATGAAGGGGCGGATGAAGCGTTCTACAAGCGGCTGACAGAAGCCTCTCAATTGCTAGCCCTTGTTCTCGTGGGGGACTTCAACTTCCTGGGTATCTGCTGGAAGTACAACGTGGCAGAGAGGAAACAGTCTAGGAGGTTCCTGGAGTGTGTGGAAGACAACTTCCTGACACAACTGGTAAGCGAGCCTACCAGGGGAGGTGCCTCACTCAACCTGCTGTTTACAAACAGAGAAGGACTGGTGGGAGATGTGGTGGTCGGAGGCCGTCTTGGGCTTAGCGACCATGAAATGATAGAATTCTCGCTTCTTGGTGAAGTAAGGAGGGGGACCAGCAAAACCGCAACCATGGACTTCCGGAGGGCGGACTTTGGCCTCTTCAGGACGTTGGTTGAGAGAGTCCCGTGGGAGACGGTCCTGAAGGGCAAAGGGGTCCAGGAAGGCTGGACGATCTTCAAGAAGGAAGTCTTAAAGGCGCAGGAGCAGGCTGTCCCTGTACGCCGTAAGAAGAACGGGTGGGGAAGACGACCGGCCTGGCTGAACGGAGAGCTCTTGCTGGGACTCAGGAAAAAAAGGAGAGTTTACCGCTTGTGGAAGAAAGGGCAGGCGACTCAAGAAAAGTACAGGGATCTCGTTAGGTCGTGCAGAGAGGAAATGAGAAAGGCAAAAGCCCAGCTAGAACGCAATCTGGCCGCTGTCGTTAAAGACAACAAAAAATGTTTTTACAAAGATATTAATGACAAGAAGAGAGCCAAGGAAAATCTCCATCCTTTATTGGATGCAGGGGGGAACATTGTCACTGAGGATGAGGAAAAGGCTGAGGTACTCAATGCCTTCTTTGCCTCAGTCTTTAACAGGCAGACCAGTTATCCTCAGGGTACTCGGCCCCCCGAGCTGGAAGACGGGGACGGCGAGCAGGATGAACCCCCCATAATCCAAGAGGAAGCAGTCAATGACCTGCTACACCACCTGGATGCTCACAAGTCTATGGGGCCGGATGGGATCCACCCGAGGGTGCTGAGGGAGCTGGCGGAGGAGCTCGCCAAGCCACTGTCCTTCATTTATCGGCAGTCCTGGTTAACGGGGGAGGTCCCGGACAACTGGAGGCTTGCCAATGTGACGCCCATCTACAAGAAGGGCCAGAAGGAGGATCCGGGGAACTACAAGCCTGTCAGCCTGACCTCGGTGCCGGGGAAGATGATGGAGCGGTTCATCTTGAGGGCGCTCACAAGGCATGAGCGGGACAACCAGGGGATCCGGCCCAGCCAGCACGGGTTCATGAGAGGCAGGTCCTGCTTGACCAACCTGATCTCCTTCTATGACCAGGTGACCCGCCTAGTGGATGAGGGAAAGGCTGTGGATGTGGTCTACCTGGACTTCAGGAAGGCCTTTGACACCGTCTCCCACAGCATTCTCCTAGAGAAGCTGGCGGCTCACGGCTTAGACAGGTGGACTCTGTGCTGGGTCAAAAACTGTCTGAACGGCCGGGCCCAGAGAGTTGTGGTGAATGGAGTTCAATCCAGTTGGCGGCCGGTCACAAGCGGTGTTCCCCAGGGCTCAGTTTTGGGGCCGGTCTTGTTCAATATCTTTATCGATGATCTGGATGAGGGCATTGAGTGCACCCTCAGGAAGTTTGCAGACAACACCAAGTTGGGCGGGAGTGTTGATCTGCTCGAGGGTAGGAAGGCTCTGCAGAGGGACCTGGACAGGCCGGATCGATGGGCCCAGACCAATTGTATGAGATTCAACAAGGCCAAGTGCCAGGTCCTGCACTTCGGCCACAACAACCCCATGCAACGCTACAGGCTTGGGGAAGAGTGGCTGGAAAGCTGCCTGTCAGAAAAGGACCTGGGGGTGTTGGTCGACAGCCGGCTGACCATGAGCCAGCAGTGTGCCCAGGCGGCCAAGAAGGCCAATGGCATCCTGGCCTGTATCAGAAATAGCGTGGCCAGCAGGAGTAGGGAAGTGATTGTGCCCCTGTAGTCGGCCCTGGTGAGGCTGCACCTCGAATACTGTGTTCAGTTTTGGGCCCCTCACTACAGGAAGGGCGTTGAGGTGCTGGAGCGTGTCCAGAGAAGGGCAATGAGGCTGGTGAGGGGTCTGGAGAACAAGTCTTATGAGGAGCGGCTGAGGGAACTGGGGTTGTTTAGCCTGGAGAAAAGGAGGCTGAAGGGAGACCTCCTCGCGCTCTACAACTACCTGAAAGGAGGTGGTAGCGAGGTGGGTGTCGGTCTCTTCTCCCAAGTAACAAGCGATAGGACGAGAGGAAATGGCCTCAAGTTGCACCAGGGGAGGTTTAGATTGGACGTGAGGAAAAATTTCTTTACTGAAAGAGTGGTTAAACATTGGAACAGGCTGCCCAGGGAAGTGGTTGAGTCCCCATCCCTGGAGGTATTTAAAAGACATGTAGATGAGGTGCTTAGGGACATGGTTTAGTGGGCATGGTGGTGTTGGGTTGACGGTTGGACTCAATGATCTTAGAGGTCTTTTCCAACTTCAATGATTCTATGATTCTATGATTCTATGAAGTTGAATCTGGCAAGGGATGTCAAAGGCAATGAGAAGGGCTTCTGTAAGTACCTAAATAGCAAAAGGAAGACTAGAGAAAACACGGGCACGCTGTGGACTGGGGCAGGGGCCCTGGTGACACAGGGCATGGAAAAGGCTGATGTACTGAGTGCGCTATTCACCTCAGCCTTTGCTAGTAAGACCGGCCTTCAGAAATCCAAGGCCCTGGAGATCAGGGGGAAAGTCTGGAGCAAGGAAGACTTACCCTTGGTTGAAAAGGATCAGGTTAGGGAATACTTTAGCAACCTGCACATACTCAAATCCATGGGCTGTGATGGGATGTAACCATGAGTGCTGAGATAGCTTGATTATGGTGACTGGGAGAGCTGCCCAAAGACTGGAGGAAATTAACTATCACCCTTGTCTTCAAAAAGAGCAAGAAGTGGGACCCAGGGAACTACAGGCCAGTCATCCTCACCTTGATCGCTGAGAAGATGATGGAACAACTAATCCTGGAAACCATTTCTGAGCACATGAAGGACAAGAAGGTGATTAGGAGTAGTCAGCATGGAGTCACAAAAGGAAGGCATGCTTGATTAGCCTGATAACCTTCTATGATGAAACAACAGGCTTGGTAGATGAGGGGAGAGCAGTGGATATTGTCTACCTTGACTTCCATAAGGCTTTTGACATTGTCTCCCATAAGATCCTCATAGAGAAGTTGATGCAGTATGGACTGGATGAGCAGACAGTGAGGTGGACTAAAAACTGGCTGAAGGGCCAAGCTCAGAGGGTTGTGATCAGTGGTATGAAGTCTAGTTGGAGCTAGTAATTAGCAGTGTACCCCTGGGGTCAATACAGGGTCCAATACTATTCAACATCTTCATTAATGATCTGGATGATTGGACAGAGTGTACCCTCAGCAAATTTGCAGATGATACAAAACTGGGAGGAGTGACTGAAGCACCAGCAAATTGTGCTGGCATCCAGAGTGACCTTTATGGCTGGAGAAATGGACTGATAGGAACCTCATGAAGTTCAACGAAGAGAAGTGCCAAGTCCTGCACTTGGGGAGGAACAATCCAATGCACCAGTACATGCTGAGGGCTGACCATCTGGCTGCATTAGGAGGAGAGTTGGCAGCAGGATGAGGAAGGTGATCCTTCCCCTCTACTAAGCACTGGGGAGGCCACACCTGGAGTGCTGTGTCCACTTCAGGGCTCCCCAGTACAAGAGAGACATGGACATACTAGAGAGAGTCCAGTGAAAGGTCACTAAGATAAGTGAGGGCATCTCTTCTATGAGGAAAGGCTGAGAGAGCTAGAACTGTTCAGCCTGGAGAAGGCTCAGGGGGGATCTCATCAATGTATATAAATACCTGAAGGGAGGGTGTAAAGGAGATGGAGTCAGTCTCTTTTCAGTGGTTCCCAGTGACAGGACAAGAGGCAACAGGCACAAACTGGAACACAGGTTTCATCTGAATATCAGGAAACATGTTTTACTGTGAGGGTGACTGAGCACTGGCACAGGTTGCCCAGAGAGGTTGTGGAGTCATCTTCCTTGGAGATATCCAGAAGCCATCTGGACACGGTTCTGGGCAACCAGCTCTAGGAGGCCCTGCTTGAGCAAGAGGTTTGGACCAGGTGACTTCTAGAGGTCCTTTCCAACCTTAACCATTCTGTGATTCTGTGAATCACCAACCCAGACGTATGGCATTTCCAGTAGACTGTAAGGTGAGCTGTCTGTGGTTCACTGAATCATGTTAATTTTTATAAACCATATTCAGGTTTGATGAACTGACATTTTCTAGTCAAACTGTGTTTCCTTAGAAAACTTCCAGCCAGATTTGCTGATGAGCTAAGATTTGAGGAAGCCTTGACATCACTGATGCCATGAAAATTGTTTCTTTTGCTATTCTAAATATATAGTGTGGACTGCTGACATCTTGGAGGTTAGCAAGCCAGGGATACAGATATAGGATACGGAGACACAAATAAGCAAGATGTAAGAAACCTGACAAATATCTGCTAGGAAACTCTAACACAAGCAAAGTTTTATCAGAAAAAATTCTGGTATTCACTGATTTTGAGCAAAAAGTTCCAGTATTTCACAGACTCTAATTTCATATAATGAAAACACTGCATATTCCCAGCACTATGTCTTTTCTGCTGAGTGCCTTTCATGAACTGGAAACCTTTCCTCAGTACTTTTTCTCTTCAGAAATAACCTCCCAAATTTAGACATATATTACTACTAAAGTAATCACATCTTGTTCTACACCTCTCCTATAAATTTATAGAAAAATTCTTCCCAAATTTTTGAGTATACCAAAACAACTAGAAGTTTTCTTCTGTATTGGAAAATGAAAGCACAGTAACATTCTCTGGATAACGTGTAACCAAGTGAAGCAACAGCTGGATGAAGTGGAAAACTATGGCTTCCTGTTCAATGGAAAGAATTTAAATCAGAATTTGTAAAATATAGTGCAGTATTGGACAAGCTCATAGGAATGAGAGAAAGCCAAATACAAGCCAAAATACCTAATTTTCACATATTTCTGGAAGACAATATCCCGATTTTACAGCTTTCCTATAGGAAATTATTTCCTGCAATCCAAGATGACCCATATGCATATGGTTCAGTGCTAGAGGAAGCCTGCCAAAGGTCACTTCAGATGAAAAAAAAAAGGGAATACAATTCGTGCTACAACTTCAGATTGCAGAAACAGAAAGAGAGTCTTAGCAGCAGCCAGGAACAAAGAGACATATCATTGGAAGAAAACAATATTCCATAATTCTCCTAAATTTTGGTCCAGTCATACTATGCTGCAAAAAAGATTACAACACTAATGAGAACCTTCCAAACATAGATAATTGTCACTGCATGTTCTGTCCTACAAAATATACTATAAAATATATTATAAGTGACATTTTAAGGCAGATTCAAAATGTATTAAAAGAGTTTAGCTAAGTTAAAAGAGGAAAATAATTCATAAGTTTCAACAAAATAAGACATTCAAAGTAAAAACTGATTTTCATATAAATTCTTACAATTTTTGCAATTCCTGTACATGTGATTTTTTTTCTGGCTGCACGTAGTCTGAATATCTAGTTTGAGATATTAACATAAATGCATATCTAAGCCTATGACATGCCAGGAGAATTGTCCAATTGCATATCAATATGTAAGTCAGAAGGAAGAATCATATAATAACAAATGTTATACTGCAATAGAGCTAATTTTAAGAAGTCACGTTTTGATTGGCAGCTCAGTTACTTCACAGTTCTGCTCATTTAGAACGAATAAATCAATAATTTTCTTCCGTCTTTTCTTTAGTTTTTGAGACTACTTTACAGATAGGGAAAACAGGACAGGTGTGAATAGAACCTGGTGTGAATGTAAAGAGCATACATAAACAAGTACAAAAATAGAATTATCATGAATACGACATACACCTTTCAGTTTAAAAAAATCATAGCTACGCTTTTTTAACTCCGGTGGCAGTGAGAATTATCCATTCCTGATGCAGGACTCATTCTAATGAAAGCAACTGAATTCATCTAAAGTAAGAAACCCCCTCCCTAAAACAGAGTATGTAGTAGAAAAAGCTATGTGATGTATATGTAATAGACAACTGGTAGAGCCAATGGGAATCAAGGTAGGAAAGATACATGAAAAGCTGTATACCTGTATTTATTTATTTATATTAATAATGTATTTATTTATATTAATAATTTATGTGTTTTGATGGTTTAAGATACAGAAATCAGGTAGACGCCTAGCAACATCAAACTTTAGCTTGCTTGAAAAGCAGATTTATTTGGGTTAATAGAAATTTACTATGAAACAATAAATGCTATATTTATGGTGAAAGAGCGGCTTCTCCTGATAATCAGCTGCAGTCATAAATCTTTTAACTGTATCTTTAATGATTTTCCATATCTTTTTAAGTGATGTAAGCTATAAAACCTCTTTTTTTTATCAGTAGACTAGT
Organism: Aptenodytes patagonicus; assembly: GCF_965638725.1. Lineage (NCBI taxonomy): Eukaryota > Metazoa > Chordata > Aves > Sphenisciformes > Spheniscidae > Aptenodytes > Aptenodytes patagonicus. Next base: position 40,694,369 of record NC_134952.1, read on the forward strand.
TTGTCAAAAGAACTTAATTTTTTATTAATAAACACTTTCTTTCCTTTGAAATCTTGTCAACCTTTAGAAGGATAAATCACAGCCAGTTTATTTTCTCTGGCGAATACTTTATGAAAATACTGAGATTTGAGTCTGTATCTAGGATAAATGTTCTTATTTTTATGTAGAGATGATAAACTTAGATTTAATATAGCATGATAGTTTCTGGGCAACTGAGAAAAATCATAACGATTTTAAATCAGCATTGTGAGTTATCTGAAGCAACACTGTATTTACTTTACTCATTGGCACAAGATGTATTATTTTCTTCTTTGGCCATTCTATTCGACTTGTCAAAACCAGATATATCTATTTTCTTTATGACCACCCTACATTGTAACCTCTCACTGGACACAGTAAATGAAATTAATTTCCCACAGTGGCCAGGTTATTTATCTTATTTATCATTTGTTGAAGTGAAGCTGTACTCCTGGATTAGGCAATTTAGGATCTCCATGTGAGACAAAGGAGTGGCTCACAACATGTGTCATATAAGCATTGACCTAGAAAAGTATTTGTGCTGTGATAAACTCCAACCATGTTAGTAATTTTAAGAATTCCACTGAGAAAATCCGTGTATTTGAATACAAGGGCCACCTGGACCATGGCCATAAATTTAACTGGCTTCATAAACTAGTAAAATATTGTGCTGTTGTACATGCAGTTACATCTTTTCATAATAAATAGGATAAAGAAATTCAAATTTTATTTCTTGTCACTTCCACGCATACTCTATAACTGAAGGTAAGTGATTCATACAATCATAGAATCATTAAGGTTGGAAAAGACTTTTAAGATCATCGAGTCCAACCATCGACCCAACACCACCATGCCCACTAAACCATGTCCCTAAGCGTCGCATCTACACGTCTTTTGAATACCTCCAGGGATGGGGACTCAACCACTTCCCTGGGCAGCCTGTTCCAATGTTTCACCACTCTTTCAGTAAAGAAATTTTTCCTCATGTCCAATCTAAACCTCCCCTGGTGCAACTTGAGGCCATTTCCTCTCGTCCTATCGCTTGTTACTTGGGAGAAGAGACCGACACCCACCTCGCTACCACCTCCTTTCAGGTAGTTGTAGAGCGCGAGGAGGTCTCCCCTCAGCCTCCTTTTCTCCAGGCTAAACAACCCCAGTTCCCCCAGCTGCTCCTCATAAGACTTGTTCTCCAGACCCCTCACCAGCCTCGTTGCCCTTCTCTGGACACGCTCTAACACCTCAACGTCCTTCCTGTAGTGAGGGGCCCAAAACTGAACACAGTATTCGAGGTGCAGCCTCACCAGGGCCGACTACAGGGGCACAATCACTTCCCTACTCCTGCTGGCCACACTATTTCTGATACAGGCCAGGATGCCATTGGCCTTCTTGGCTGCCTGGGCACACTGCCAGCTCATATTCAGCCGGCTGTCAATCAGTACCCCCAGGTCCTTTTCTGACAGGCAGCTTTCCAGCCACTCTTCCCCAAGCCTGTAGCGTTGCATGGGGTTGTTGTGGCCGAAGTGCAGGACCTGGCACTTGGCCTTGTTGAATCTCATACAATTGGCCTTGACCCATCGATCCGGCCTGTCCAGGTCCCTCTGCAGAGCCTTCCTACCCTCGAGCAGATCAACACTCCCGCCCAACTTGGTGTTGTCTGCAAACTTCCTGAGGGTGCACTCAATGCCCTCATCCAGATCATCAATAAAGGTATTGAACAAGGCTGGCCCCAAAACTGAGCCCTGGGGAACACCGCTTGTGACCGGCCGCCAACTGGATTGAACTCCATTCACCACAACTCTCTGGGCCCGGCCATCCAGCCGGTTTTTGACCCAGCACAGAGTCCACCTGTCTAAGCCGTGAGCCGCCAGCTTCTCTAGGAGAATGCTGTGGGAGACGGTGTCAAAGGCCTTCCTGAAGTCCAGGTAGACCACGTCCACAGCCTTTCCCTCATCCACTAGGCAGGTCACCTGGTCATAGAAGGAGATCAGGTTGGTCAAGCAGGACCTGCCTCTCATGAACCCGTGCTGGCTGGGCCTGATCCCCTGGTTGTCCCGCTCATGCCTTGTGAGCGCCCTCAAGATGAACCGCTCCATCATCTTCCCCGGCACCGAGGTCAGGCTGACAGGCCTGTAGTTCCCCAGATCCTCCTTCCGGCCCTTCTTGCAGATGGGCGTCACATTGGCAAGCCTCCAGTTGTCCGGGACCTCCCCCGTTAACCAGGACTGCCGATAAATGAAGGACAGTGGCTTGGCGAGCTCCTCCGCCAGCTCCCTCAGCACCCTCGGGTGGATCCCATCCGGCCCCATAGACTTGTGAGCATCCAGGTGGTGTAGCAGGTCATTGACTGCTTCCTCTTGGATTATGGGGGGTTCATCCTGCTCGCCGTCCCTGTCTTCCAGCTCGGGGGGCCGAGTACCCTGAGGATAACTGGTCTGCCTGTTAAAGACTGAGGCAAAGAAGGCATTGAGTACCTCAGCCTTTTCCTCATCCTCGGTGGCAATGTTTCCCCCCGCATCCAATAAAGGATGGAGATTCTCCTTGGCTCTCTTCTTGTTATTAATATATTTGTAAAAACATTTTTTGTTGTCTCTAACGACACCAGCCAGATTGCGTTCTGTGTGGCCTCCGACCACCACATCTCCCACCAGTCCTTCTCTGTTTGTAAACAGCAGGTCGAGCGAGGCACCTCCCCTGGTAGGCTCACTTACCAGCTGTGTCAGGAAGTTGTCTTCCACACACTCCAGGAACCTCCTAGACTGCTTCCTCTCTGCCATGTTGTATTTCCAGCAGACATCCGGGAAGTTGAAGTCCCCCACAAGAACAAGGGCTAGCGATTGAGAGGCTTCTGCCAGCCGCTTGTAGAACGCTTCATCCGCCCCTTCATCCTGGTTGGGTGGTCTATAACAGACTCCCAGCAGGATATCTGCCTCGTTGGCCTTCCCCCTCATCCTTACCCATAAACACTCGACCATATCATCATCACAATCGTTGAGCTCTATACAGTCGAAACACTGCCTAACATACAGAGCCAAGTGTATGTATGCTTACTCTAGTGTAAGCAGTTTGCAACCCTCCTTTTCGTTCTGGAAGACTGCAACACAATTTCATAAAAGCAGTAATGTAATGTAGATAGTTCTAGGGTGTCATTATGGACTGCGATAGCTTTATAAAGCAAAAATCAGGAAATTTCCTCTCTATATGTTGGGGTAAAAAGCAAATGTAATAACAAACACAGAGCAAACAAATAACAAAGTGAAACCAAGAAAGATAGCCAATAATGAAAAACACATTTAATTTCAGTATAACATTTATCCAATATCTGTTTGATGTTTGTTACTAGTTTCTCCCTTTTAATAAATATTAATATTCTAAATATTCTCAAAAAGAAGCTACTGAGGTAGCTTGATACGAGTCTAAAAAAAAGAAAGCATTGAAAGCAAGCTAAGAATCAATTTTATAACACTTAAAATTATTTGTTTGCAATTTGCATTCATGGGGTCACAAATCAAAAATCTTCCTACCACAACAATGATTTTCATATGAATTGTCAAAATCCTTTTCACACTTATTATTACAAACTTGATAAAAAGTCAAGAAAATTAATTAAAAATTTTAAAAAAATGCTTTTAACCCTGTAAACCTAAAAGAGCTTCATTTTTTTAGATATTTTCTAAAATGGCACTTTATTTTTTTTACCAGTTCAAACATCAGTTAGGTACTGTAATTTATGGAAAAAAGATTGTGTCCTGAACTGACATTAAAAAAAAGACTTCTTAAATCTACTAAAGAAACTAGCACCATCCTTACATTCTGGTGTAAATTCAACATTGATTTTTACCTACTCTTCTTAGTTCAGTGTTGTAATATTAAACATACTGTAGTAATCAAAATACTGTGCTTGAACTTGTTTTCTATAAATGATAAGCCTTATTTATCTGATCTTTTTGGGCGTTTAAGTTTTATTAGGAACCCTTTCAGTCTATTTGGCAATCTTTCTATTAGCTGAAATAGGCAGTGTAATACAGTGGTTCCTTAAGTAGGTGCATAAGTGGACTAAAGTGGTTTAAGGTCTGGTGGCTTGAGTTATAACACTTTTTTTCTTACTGAGACAGCTATAGTGTCACTTGTCATGGAACAAAAAAGGAAAAACTGCTGACGGTCTGTTTGTCATAGCAAATGGCCACATTTTGTATTGTGTCTACCTCTTTGACCTCAAAAACCTGTATTTGTTGCCTTCAAGGGGCACACTGCAACCACTATCAACCAGTATTTGGGGGTTTTCAAACAACGTTGCATTTTAGGGGAACAGTGGCTAAAACAGAAATGGGTTTGTTCCTCTATAATATGATCGTTACTACTTTGTGAGACACATAGTTCTCTTGGGGTTCTTTAATGAATTAGACTAGACTAGACTAGACTAGAATATTTCAGTTGGAAGGGACCTACAGTGATCATCTAGTCCAACTGCCTGACCAATTCAGGGCTGACCAAAAGTTAAAGGAGATTATTAAGGGCATTGTCCAAATGCCTCTGGTAGATTCTTGGCTCCTTTGAGCTTTTGAAACACCAGCTCTATCTATGTTTTTAGACACTTCAGACCATTTAATAATTTGGAATCCTCAAGCTTCAAGTGAGGCTCTTGCTTTTTATCTTATCATTGTAATATGAAGCTAGATGCATGTCTGAGTAAATACATTTAATTAATGATGATTTACTCACTAAAGCTGAATAGGAAAAGTTCCCATGTATTTCAGTGACGGCAATAATAAGCTTAGCTTTTTATTGTCCTTGGGTTTTGCACAAGTTGGATTCAACTGGAGTTTAAATCATGACAGATGTTTTGAAATAGACTGTGGTAGCTGAGAGCAATATAAGTAGAACTTTTAATTTTGTATTCCTAAGGTGCTTCTCATTACGTCACATATTAGAATACATCTTCTTCCCATTTTCAGAAATGAATTTCTTAATACAGGAAAACTTGAGTGCAGTGTGTGTAAGAAATTACCATCCTGACCATTTATATCATGTACTCATGTAGTATGCTGCTACGGTATGGAAAATTGCATGGAAAAATTTATATTAATGTACTTTGCCCTAATGATAGTTTGATGGATCCAGATGTTATTAAAATCTTTAAAGCGGCTTTGTGACCTATGAGATTTTATATTTCATCTCTAGAATTTGTTTTCATATGTAGGTTTCATAAACACTCCTGTCACTTATAAGTTGTATAATCTAATTTTTGTTACTTACATAGCATTTTAATTGCCCTACATAATTCCTGATCACAGTTTCTCAGAATAACTGCTAAAATGGATAAAGGAATATTGTTAATAATGTTTTTGTGAGTAAGATCAGAGGAAAGTAAAATGGACCTTTTGTGAAACTTATATAAATAATTTATTAACATTGGGGAAAATGTGCTTTAATTGTCATACTTTATTAAAAAAATGGGCCAACATTTTTGCAAATATGATTGAACTGCTCCTCAGACTGGATATGTCTGGGTGTTTTGTAGTGGATTTGATGTTGGTCTGGAAGAGGGTGTATAATCTAAAATTTTGTCTGTTTGTGGTGGGAACAGTGTTAATAGCTGGTATTGCTTTTCTCACATTCAACTTCAGGCTATATTAGAGAGATAGGAAATCTATTTTAAAATTTTATAAAAATAATTATACTGTAAGTGAAATTAAATTTTTTCTATCTTGGAAAGATAACCTGACTGAAAATGGCAGTTGATTTTAGAATTTCCATACCCCAACATACGCTACTAAATCATACACAATTTTCCGATCATTAAAATTCTGTATGACGTAGCTAAGTCCAGTAAATTATTCAAGCATAATGAAAATAAAATATACAATAAAATTATGTTTAATAATGTGCTTTGAAATTCATTCTGAATGAGATGGAGGAAGAAGAGTGTCATGGTTTAACCCCCGCCGGCAACTAAGCACCACACAGCCTCTTGCTCACTCCTCCCTGGTGGGATGGGGAAGAGAACCAGAAGAGTAAGAGTGAGAAAACTCACAGGTTGAGATAAAGACAGTTTAATAGGTAAAGCAAAGACCACACATGCAAGCAAAGCAAAACAAGGAATTCATTCACCACTTCCCATCAGCAGGCAGGTGTTCAGCCGTCTCCAGGAAAGCAGGGCTCCATCACGTGTAATGGTTACTTGGGAAGATAAACGCCATCACTCCGAATGTCCCCCCCTTCCTTCTTCTTCCCCCAGGTTTATACACTGAGCATGATGTCACATGGTATGGAATATCCCTTTGGTCAGTTTGGGTCAGCTGTCCTGGCTGTGCCCCCTCCCAGCTTCTTGTGCCCCCCCAGCCTACTCGCTGGTGGGGTGGCATGAGAAGCAGAAAAGGCCTTGACTCTGTGTAAGCACTGCTCAGCAGTAATGAAAACATCCCTGTGTTATCAATACTGTTTCCAACACAAATCTAAAACATAGCCTCATACTAGCTACTTTGAAGAAAATTAACTCTATCCCAGCCAAAATCAGCACAGAGAAGAAGAAAATGGAGATCAAATCTTTGTCTAATAGAGATTAGTGTGGCTCAGATTACTTTAATGTTTTTTTGCTGATTTATATCAGCTGAAGTGCTGGCCTGCTCACTGAGTTTTCAAAATCACAGCTGGTTTATCCCAACCACTTATTTTTCCTCATTCATCCCATTTTAGCTCTATTGTGTTTACACTATTCTGAAATTCAGTGGAGTTTTTCAAATTTCAGTTGAGGTCACATGATTTTTGTTGTTTAGAAAGCATGTATGACATTCTGTAATGTCCCAGTGGCTACAGGAGATAAGAAATCAGTTACAATATCACAGAATGGAAATTATTATTTTTACTTAAAACTATATAAAACAAAAATCAGTTTCTGAACTCTGTGTGTGTGTGTACATATCTTTATATTTGCAATATATATTATTAATTGGATTTTTAGAAACCAGTGGGAGGTCTGCCATTACCTTGAGCGATGCCAAAATTCCACCCCAGTGTCAAAGTCTTATCAGAATGCCTGAAAATATATCTCTGTGCCAGAATAAAATGCCTTGGAGGATTTCATGTGTTTAAAAGATTCATGGAGTTTGTTCAAGAATGATTAAGTGACTATGCTAAATAAATACTATTTATTTATGTAAGACGAGGTAATCTTGTTCATACCCTCAGGCTAATGAAAGCCAAGTTAAGAATACATAAAGCAATTATACACACAGTGTAAAGGGATTTGAGGGTCATTGGCATCTATTTGAACATTGTTCAGTAGCCCTGAAATATCAGCTCCCAGGCCAAATTGTTTCATTAACCTTCTCATTCCCTAATACACAGTTTAGTTATCGTGTTGCTACTTTTTTTACTCCTTTCCTCTGGCTAAAACTGTGATGTCAGCTCCATCACATTATGAAGCAACAAGGTTTTTTGTCATGGTCTAGATTGTTTTCATTGATATTGGTAGTATCTTTTAAGTAACCCTCTTATTCAGACCTCTTACAGAGTATCCTCTTTCTATTCAGTTTATACTGCTAGGTATTGATTTAAAAAAACGTTACAGGATTAATTGAACTGGTATAATTAATACACAGTGACAGAGTAGAAGAGGGGAAAAAGTAGAGCAAAAGAAAAGGAGGTAGACAAAGAAAGGACAAGAGTGCTCAGATGGCAGCAAGCAGATCACTGCAAGGATACATTTACAGAGATGTAGGAAAAAAGACAATGAAAGAAGGAAAAAAGATCTATGAAAGAAGGACCTAGAAGCTAGAGAATGTGAAGACAAGATCAGCTGAAAACAGTGAAGACAAGCTCAAGTATGAAGAAATTATGTAGAATTGATCCGGTTTTGAAGACTAAACAAAAAAAAAGAGAGAAAAAGGAAACTGAACATTTTGGACAGAACAGCATTTTGGAAGTTGAGTACTTGAAGGAAATTTAAAAAAAAAAGGGGGGGAAGAAAAAAGCATCAAAACCTGAGGGTTTATGATTCCACAGACATCAACTTCTGGGCCAGTGTACTTAAAATTTATATGGAGTGAAGAGTAGCAATTAAGCAAAAAGTTTGCTGATGTAAATTAATTCATTTGCTGAAATAAAAGGGAAATAAAAAATTAAGTCTACTGCAAAGAGTTTTGGTAAGCTTTGAAATTATGGAGTGAAGAGCAGTAAAATGGCAGATGAAATTCAATATAGCTAAATGTAAATCAGCACACATTTAAAAAAAATATATCCACTGTCATTAAAAAAGTCTTGAAGTTATGGGAGAGAATTGTATGGAAACATCAGGTCAGAGCTCAGGAGCAATCACAAAAACATAATCAAAAGTTAGAAAATAAGTAGAGGGTAGATCATTCACTATATATTCCAATGCAAGATCAAGGAATATTGATGAAATTATGAAGCAGCAGGGCACTTTTTCACATATCATTTGGAATGCCAAAAGTTTGTGGAGGTTCAAAAAGCAGAGACTTATTAGTAAAAGAATACGTATTAACTGAATAGGAAATCTGACATACTAGGTTTGATCCAGTTCCAGTCCTATGGTGAGGTCTTTTACTGGAGAAGTTTAGTTAAACTGCTGCAAGAACTGAACTGTCATGGAATCTGCTTGGACCCTGTGCTGACAACTAATCAGTAGTTCTTCATTATACTTACCTTCTTTCCTTTTTCTTCTCTACCATATTGAAATGGCCACTCAGGACAGAAGGAAGTCAAATGCTTCTCTGACACCTCTGATGCTTGAACTTTGTAGTGTAGATGTGAGACAAAAATACAGTAGCAAACAGCTTAGTTAAGATTAGATATGTATTATCACAATAGTGTAAAAGTTTTATTTCACTCAGTAAGAAGGTTGCTGAACAATTTATTCCAGTCAATGAGTTCTTGGCAAAGTTAGAGGCCAAGTTAAATTTTTTTTCAACTCTTTATCTCATACCACTTTTCAGTTGTTAAAGAAGTTACATGGATAGTTTTGGGTTTTTTTCATTTTTATATACTTTGTCAGACTCCCAACAGTTCACTGTCACAAGCTGTATATGGTAGAACAATCCACAAGGAAGATAGTCCTGTGTCTAATTAGTGACTTTCACTCAAAATTGATTCACGATGGTAAGAAATATTGTGTCAGTCTCTAAATATTTCTGAAATAATACTCTTCAACCTTCAGTCTGTTACTTCAGCTGCTTAAGCAATTCAAGTTAACTGAAGAGCTCATCTTTGTCTTGCAGTATGAGTGCAGCTTATTGCCATGAATCATCTCTAAAACTCTTTGGGAACTTGTTCCTATTTTTCCCCTAAGAAAATGCCATTTTGGCAAAAATAAAACCTTTTTGAAAGAACATTTTCATTGGAAAAGTGTTTCTTAGATCCAGACTACAATTTCTAGCCAAATCTGTTGAAAAATAGACCCAGCTTACACTTCCTAATTATCCATAAGACTCTAGTGTGGTTGGTAAAACACTGGGTTCCTGCATTATAGTAAATGCCACAAACACTGGGCTTGCCACTATTGGGGAGTGTCTTCTCTCTTTTGTCATGCTTTGCCACACTGTATAAATAATTAACTGTCTATTGGCCCAAAGTAGTGCAGTAATAAGAAGCAATGGCTAAGAGGTTCATTGGTCAGCTAATTTATGTGAAATTTAGTTTCAGATCCCCTCATGCCATTTTCCTATATTATTCTGTTTCTGGAATACACTGAGGATGATTCTTAGACATGTTTAGAAACAAAATTAAATATGTCATTTATGTATTTAAATGGTTCAGCAAATTTCCAAACACTTTGTGAACATAGCAGAATATTCCTACTAACAGCAAATTAGGACCTGGATGATCTTTGAAATACACCTACTTGCTATTTGTCTTTCCTAGTAGATGTGACTGATCACCTGAATCTCAAGGTGTTTTTTTTCTGCTTTCTGACTTACTGACAGAAGCTCTTTAAGCAGAAAAAATTGCATCTGTACATCCCACTGAATTGTCATTATGCATTCATTCTACATTTCATGAACATTTGGGCATGCCAGGCACATAATTCAAAATATTTATCAGTAATCATCCAAGTACTTAGGAATGTAATAAAATACCTGCAGATTGAACTTTTTACTCAAAAATATATGAATGAAGGTTGTTTGTATTAGTCAAACAGTTCCAACCATTTCCAGAAAGCAAGCTCTACTTTCTTAACCAAGCATAGATCAAGAATAATGTTTGGCTATTGTTACTACATAGACAGCAAAAAGGTTACTAAATGTCAACAGAGAATTTTGGACTCCAGTGGCTAGGTATTTTCCCCAGCCAAAGAAAGTGGTCTTTATTCTGTTAGAACTTTTCTGGGTAACACTAATCCAAGCACCAGTGTCAGCTACATTCTCAGTAGGTGTGATCCACCATGTGGATCTCCAGAAAAAAACATTAACAGCACTGCAAGTAATATATGGTCTTGAGTATATAAATATAAAATCATCACTTTGCTTTATGCAGCTATACATTGTCAGAATCAGAAAATTATGACTTAACTAAAGCTTGCTGGAAAAAAAGTTTTCTCTGTTATTTACGTTAATGAGAACAAAATTTCAACTTTTTGGAGGAAATAGCTAAATCAAACATTTCTCATGTAATTTCTGTTTACTATTTGATAGAAAATGTAGTTGCCTTTTTTTCTTTAAATGTTGGGCTCTCTAGTAAGACTATTTATCTTTTGATTTACTGTGGTTTTCTCTTGTAATTTACTCTAAGATGAATCGTCTGAGAGCAGTGCTTGGTACATAAAGGAGAATGGGAAAAGAAGAAATTAAACTACATCTTTTATCAGTCAGTACAATAGCATGTATACACAAAAATACTTTGAATTTTTGCCAGGATATATTTATTTTTAACAAAATAAAGATTTTGTTTTTCAACAGCTCTAAGTTTCCATGGAGAAAAGATACGTTAGGAAATAATTTTGGTATTGTCAAAAGCTGTTTTCCATCAAAAAACAATGTTGAGAAAAATATTAAATTTAGCCTGTTCCTAAAAATAATACTAGAATAAACTGAAGTTTTAATACTAGAAGAAACTGAAGTTTTTCCAATAGTTATTGCAATCCTTTGTCTTCCAAGAGTGTATTTTCAAAACATGAAAAAAAGTTAGGAACCCTGAATCAATACTCTGCTTCATATCACAAGATTCAGCAAGTTAATGAATTTCAACCAACTAGTTGAACAGAAATATTCTTTATTTCTCCTAGATCTGTCTATACGGTATATCAGTAGAGTACCAGCTGCTCTTCTATAACATTTCAACCTTTTTGGTCATTTCCTTGGTGAATTGTAGTCTGTGAACCTTCAATTATCTTTAAAAATGTGTCCTAATGATCACTTAGCCCAGTATGAGCACCTGCATTCTATCATAATTTCCAGTTCACTTAATTATCTTATTACAAACTTTCTATGCTAAACTGAAATGTTCTGCTTGACCATGATCCTGCTTCTTTATTTTTTTATTTTGCCTAGTATCCTCATAGTATGCAAAAAATCATAATGGGGAAATTTTAATACAGTCTTTAATGCTTCTTTCTTGCTTGAATTTGAATATTTCTATGAAAAATAAAATTATCATTTATACTGAAAATATTTATGCCAGTTAAAACGAAATACACAGCTGCTGTGGCAAGGAAAACTATTTCCATATAACTTGGAACCTACTCTTACAGATCTTCTCTGTCAGTCAGAGTATTAATTTCAGTGGTTCTATTTAGCTTTGCTGCTTACGCTTTTCAGTGAAGTGGACTCTAAGTAAATGTAGTGCAGAGGATCAGCAATAAACTATAAAATCACCATTGGTTTCAGTGTGTGTAAAGTGGGACAAAAATCAAATAGGCCACTGATAGGCCTTTCAGTGACTAGGCAGTCGGGCCTTATTTTGTAAGTTTTATTCAATCTATGAGGTCATTCAGCACCAAGCACATGATCAGTATAACTAATAATCCCTTCCGTGTGAATGTTGCTTCGACTGGCATTCTTATCAAGGTCTCCGTCAAATTTTGTCCTTGGAGTATCTCTAGTTCCAACCACCAAATCATAATTTAGAAATAATTACTGATAACACTTGGCAGCGTGAAACAATGGATTGCTGATATTTGCCAATGGGAAGCAGAAAAAGTGATGTATAAATATGTGAACAGTTCCATGTAAAATATATCAAAAAAATAAACTTCTTGTCATGGCAACCTTTTTCCACTGACAGAGAGGAAAGATGAGGAAGAGAAACATAAGCAGTAAAAGACACAAGATTTAAAGTAGGCACAAGAGAAATGTAAGAATAACATGACCAGTGTATTCCACACAGCTAATCGAGCAAATTGCCAGATTAATCTTTCTTTCCCTCTTTGTCCCTTAATGAAATCTCATTTGTTTTTGAGAGAAACTAGCTTTGTAAAACTGTTTCCCATCCAACTAGAAACAAAGCCAAGGGTGAATACAAAGCTTTAGACACGAAGTACACATGAAGGAAGGTTCTGTTTTAGAAATTCCAGCCAACATCCTTCTCGCCAACCTTTTCCCTTCAGTCTTGCTCTATGACTTTCATCTTGTTTGGAAAGAAAAGCAACATTTTGTGTTTTTTCTTTCTGTTCATACTGAGTCATACTGTTACCAAGCATCTGTTGCAGAAGTGAGGCACAGTTCTAACATGGAGAGATGTTTCTAACTTCTTGTTAGAATTTCTGATGGTATTGTGTGTAGTAAAGTTGTGAAATCTGTGGTTTTATGCCTTTCCGGTTTCAATTAGTTTCATTTCAATGAAGTTTCACATAAACCTCAGAAGTTGAAAATCTATTATGTCATTCCAGTGCACTTGCTAGTAAATAAGACCATGCATTCTCACACTTGATACAAACATAACTAGTAAATTGGGCAAATATATGGTAATTTAAAGCATGTTCAAAATTAAAAAGATTTGTATTAAAATGAGAATAAATGTTTTCCCACTGGAGGAACTGAGGATATTTAATTACTCTTTTTTCGGAAATAAATGAAGAAAAGTTGGCTTTATATGCATTTAGAAGGCCTTCATATCTACTTAACTGCATAATGTGCAATACAAGACAGGCAGTCAATGAAGTTGTTAAAGCTATTGTTGAAGCACTGGGCTGGGATTAAGCACATAGACTGAGGAGGTATCTGCTGTGGATTTGCTGTGAGACCTTGGTCAAGTGACATAGAGTCCGCAATTAAATGTAACTTGTTTACTTCTGTTAACATACATTGGTATTGGATGAGGCTGCAAATACTTTTACTTCAGATCTGAGTTTATAAAAAAGACAGATGATATTGTCCTACAACAGGAGCTATTGCTAGCCCAAGTTCATTAATAACAGTATTTTGATATGGCTATACCAGACCAGACCAAACCAAATTCCACCTAGCCCAGTTGTCTGTGTCTGACAATAGCTAGTAATACATGTCTAGAATCGATACAAGAACAATCTGGTAGATAGTGGTACCTTCCAGGAATATTTCTGTGTCCTGCAACAGTCTGCATCTCAGAGATTTAATGAGGCAGAGCCGGTCTACTTGTGTTTAATAGTCCAATGGGTTTGTCCGATTGCTTTCTGAAATTGTATGCATTTTCAACAACATTCTGCAGCAAGGAGTTTCACAGTTAAATAAACAGATTTACTGTCTCTGTTTGTTTTGTTTACTGCTTTTAGTTAATGCACCATAATTCTGCTGGGATAGAAAGTAAATAGCAGTCACTATTCATCCTCTCAGAATCATAGAATCATAGAATGGTTTGGGTTGGAAGGGATCTTTAAAGGTCATCTAGTCCAACTCCCCTACCTTGGGCAGGGGCACCTTCCACTAGATGAGGTTGCTCAAAGCCCCATCCAACCTGACCTTGAACACTTCCAATGGTGGGGCATCCACAACTTCTCTGGGCAACCTGTTCCAGTGTCTCACCACCCTCATCATGAAAAATTTCTTCCTTATACCCAGTCTAAATTTACCCTCTTTCAGTTTAAAACAGCTGCTCCTTGGCCTGTCACTACAGGCCTTGGTAAAAAGTCTCATGCTACTCGTCATTTTATAGAACTTTATCTTTTCTAGCGAGTGTTGAGATAGTATAGTAAAGAAATAGGAACCTAGACTAATAACATAAGGATGGTTTTAACACACATTTCTATTAATAATTTAGGAAGATTTTATGTTTTTTTTAAAAAACATTATTTTAAGTTCTGCTCACTGTCTGTTTTGAAGACCAGGTCTGCAGAGCATTTTCCCAGATGGATATAATGCCAACTTTTGTAGTATTAATCAGTATCTGTGCTTATATAAACTCCAATTCAAAATTTATATCTCAAGAAATTGCAATTGTGATTAGTGATATGTAAAAGGACTGTCATCAGTCATTGTGGGTAAGAAAAAAAAGGACATAAGGACAGTAGAGAGGAGGATTAAGTAAAATATCCTTACATTACAGAAGGTCCCGTGGATACTGAAACTTTAATATATCCAAAACTAGACCCAGGATTTCTTAAGGATCTTCATTCTGTAGATTTTGAAGGTGATGCCCTCCCTTAGTCTGCGTAGGACTTGCCCACAGGGTCCACCTGTGATATTCACTGGTTTGAGATATAGATGGAAGTTGAGACCTGTGGGACCTAGTCAGTATATCTGGGGAGTCATTCAAGAAGTCTCAGTCCCTCTTTATGACACCAGTGCCACTTACAGCTGTGAAAAGAGGTGTAGTCTGTTTTCCATGGTGTATCTCAGTGCTGTGCTGCTTTGACAAAATACTGCAAACTCTACAAAATCTTAAGTCCCCAACCCACTTCCCATAAAAACTATCCCCAGTCTGATCCAGAGAATACAATGTTTTTGAAATACTAATTGTTACATTTTTTCAGTTTCAAACTAAAACTTTGGGAAGAATTTAAGATGTAGCTAAATCTCTGTCAATACTGATGTTTGTGCATAATTATTTTTTAACTTATGTTCCCTACGTTATTTTTTAAGGAAATACCTTCTTTTCAATGCAGTTAATGGAATAACAAACATAAGGCTGTACAAAAATGAGTATAAAGAAGCTGCTGATTCGATTAGCTCTTTCTTTAGTGCATTAACTAGTCCTTTTTCTATATAGTTGCAAATTCAGGGTTTTTCCCCTCAGATATTCATGTCCCTTCCTTGAAAATACAGTTTTTATATTTTATAGTTCATTTCAGACCCAAGTAGACAAAGTCTAGTTGTTCACAGCCCAGCTAGTATGGAACTAATATGGAAAGTATTATTCAGATAATCAGAGAAACAAAATACAATAGTGACAAGAATTAATTGGATATTTACCATTGCTAAGGTGAGACAGTCAAGTGAGTTGCTAGGCAAAATCTTTTCAGTAAAAGTATCAAATGTAACCACGGCCCTTCATAATGTTTATTTACTGTACGAAAAGAATATGCTTTATTTTGCAGAAAATGAGGAACTCCTTTGTCATCAATGCTTCAGATATTTTAGAGCATCATAAAAGCCTTCATACAGAAAAATTCTAATGCAGGTGGTGCCATTATTTGCAAGGTACAGCAAAGCAGATCACAGCATAAATTATTTATTTAAATATTTGGCTTTTAATTTTCTGGAATCATTCAATTGAGGTGCCTATGAATTTTAGCACACAAGCAGACTGAATTACTTATGACCAGAATAGGTAAGATGTACAAAGAGAAACTTTTCCACAATGAATAAGAGGGCACTTGTCCCAGAGCAGAGGCAGAAAATACTATGACTGAAGCATTCACCATGAGGCTGGTCTGAAATTGTAGATTTTGTTCTGGTGGTGAAAAAACAACTTCTAGTGGAACAGGGGCTATTCAAACAGTGTATCTTATTTATCCATAGCTCAGATGACCTCTGCTCAACACCCTAACCGTTCTGAATTCCATTCTAATTCTTCCTAGGCTATGTTTAATGTTATGTTAACATTTGACTCGCCTAATTAATGGCTGCAGTGTTTGCATGGGTTTTAAAAGCCAAATGTAGCAGTGCCTACAGCTCGAAAGTCCAATATATTTGTGTATGTAATCTGTAGATTCTATATTTTATAAAAGGGGATTAATAATGATACCTACTTCAAAGGTATGCTGGAAGAGTGAATATTAAAGATGAAGAAATAGCCAGCATTTACCACCATGGGATCCATACATAAACCTGACCTGTACAGGTTGTTTTAAAATATTTGCTATAGTCAAATTAGCACGAGACGTATTCTATAAATGAGCAAGTGCAAATAACAGTTTAGGATAATCAGTTTGGTAGCTGTAATGAGCAGACACAAGTCCATTCCATTGTCTTTCAGTTACTTTGCTGAAGATTGCAAAAATGCATATATGTACATATAAATATATATCTTTTTTGCATTTCCTGACTGACTTGGTGAGGGACGCCTGGAGGGGATTGCATTTTAGATTGATGGTGCTAGTGACATGTTAATCTGAGCAAAACTGCAGTGCTATTATTGTTAAAATAATAAAAAGTTGTAAACCATTGACCTCCTCCAGACTCTCTACTTGATTTTTTCTTACTGTCAAAAAGCTCAAGAGAGATGCCAGAAACCAAGAATTCATAATCCTGTGCTCAAGTATTGCAAAGTGTAATGGTAGTGTTGGAACACGAATAAGACAGAAATAGAAGTTACATAAACAACATAGCTGACCTCTTTTTATCAGAGTTTACTAGAACAAGTACTGTGCCTGAGAAAAGAACAGATAAAGTCAAAATATGACCAAAATAAAACTGCCATGAAACAATGTTTCAGTTAGAAGATACCTGGAGATAGATGTGTAGCTGGATTTTCACTCAGCTGGATTCCTCAAAAGTACTTTAGTGATAATGTACACTACTTTAGGCACTTAACTACGCATTTAGGCAACACTGATATCACTAATTGCCACCTTTCTCCAAAGGCAAGTACATTCTCTCTGCATTTCAGTTTCTGCCCATGAGTCTGTGTTCACAACATCAGTTCTGATTCCAGCCTGCTGCTATCTTAGCTGAAGCTCAGTCCCAAAGGAAGACTCCCAGCCTAAGCACCTTCTTCCTCAGTAGACTCAGTTTTGGAGGCATGTTCTGACCACAAGTATGAAAACAGATTAGAATAAAATTGCTCCAGGTATTGGTCAACTATTTCTACTTTTAGCCATATTTTAAGTCCAGAACACTTAGAAAGTCTTACAGTAAAGACACTTTCTGTAGGATAAATGACCTCAGCTGAAATTCCTGTGTCAAATTAGGTAAAGTATGGATTTGAAGCTACGTCCTGAGTATTTTAACTGGGCCACTTGTTACACAAGAGCTGTATGTTTTGGCTTATTCCCTCTGTTTTGGGTTCCCTTTCTGCCTGTGCGAACACAAACAAGGAAAACTGGAATTTATCTCCTTGCTCCCAGGAAAGGAGTGTACAGGTTTAGGACTGCATCCTACTTCTAGGCCAGTTTAAAAAATTGCCCATTCAGATGGTTTTGATGATCCTTCTTAAGGCATCTAATTCTGTGAAATGCGGCAGCTACTGATTTCACTAGGTGACAGATATCTGCATCAAAATTAGTGGACAACTGTAGAAGTACTTCTGAACAACATTACATGAAAATATTCAGATTCATATCTGCCTGGTTTGAAAATCAAATATCTTAGATCAAGTCTGAGGATAGACATGGGGAATTAGTAAGTGAATGTGGGCACCCAGATTCAAAGCCATTAGTTCCTTATAGCACAGGAACTGAAATTATAATTAGCTACAGTGTGTTTTGATGGATGTATCTCTTGGTGAATATTGAAAAGATAATGACTGTGTTGTGAAAACCGACTCATTTTTAAATAATATTGGTTAAAATACCATGGCAGTGATTTGGGTGCCGGAACAGAGGTGTCTACTGCCACCGACACCATTCATGCCCTTGTCTACAAGGGCAGTCACCAATGAGCCATAGTCTCAGTATCAAATCTACTCACCTTTTATAGGCTTCAGTTTTCCAAAGTGAATAATGTCAACTTTAATTAATTACATGCCCATTTTTCCTTCAATTACCTCAGAGCTCTTTCCCTCTCCCTCCATATGCCATTCCCTCTATCTGCAAATATTTGCCTTTGAAGCTCTCTCTGCTGTGATAGCAGTTTAATATTAATCAGGAAAGCTGAAACATTGTTTTCTAAAAATTCTACACATTGTTAATCTGTTTCTTTCCTTCCCATCCACACATTCTACATTTCAATTTTCCCTTTTTTTTTTTTTTTTTTTTGAGCAGGAACCATTTTCTTTCTTACTCCTCTGTCCAGTGTATTCCATAATGGAGCCTTCGTTCATAAATAAATATTTTGGTGTTAGAGTAGTAATAAATAACCAGACTATCTACCCATAATGCTGTCAGGCATATTCTCTACTATAATAAATTTTTTCTTAAATATTGAAGACTAATTTAATTAAGCACGTTCTGGATCTGTTCTAAACAAGGATTCCAGGGGGCAGACAACAGCACCTCACACCAACATTTGCCTGGCACCTAGCAGAGTTTGAACCCACTGAAATTATACTTCCGTAAAAGTTCACTCTGTATATGAGCTTCTTTCTATCTGATGGCTTTCCTCTTTAATTCACCCTCCTTCCTTCAGGAGGGAAAAAAAACCCACCAAAACAAACAGCTTTCAGAGCATCTCACAGAGAATTCCATTTACAGTTACTTCTTCTGGACTTTACCACTAATCACTGAAGATACAAAATATCTGGAGACAACTGTGATGTGAAAGGTTTTTCTGTTTAGGAAAGACTTATGGCTAAAACGGCTCCCAAACTCTGTAAGGGAAGATCCTATAACATTGGCTGAAGTACTGAAAAAGTCTGGCTTTGCATTTACTACCTAGACAGAAAGCAAAAATGTCATTAAAAATATTGCTGAATAAATAATTTGTGCTTCATATTTCTGCCATTAATGTTTATGTCATTTCTGGTATTGTCCCATTCTAACAACATGCAGAATACCTCCTAGCACAGACTGAAGTTTAGTATGTCTGCATTTCCCAGCTGATAACTGAATTCCATACTGGTGTACTGGTAAAAGTCAGATATGGATGTGACAGGAAATTATTTAGATGTCCTTGAAAAGATCTTATTTTAGAAACAATTGATGCTTTGGAAGGAGCATGGAAACAGGCTAGACTATAGGAAAGGACCCTTGCCTTATTTGAAATCACTAAAAATTCAGATATTTAGACACACTAAGTAGTAGACACACTGTGTTTAAGGCAGCACTATCTATCTCATTTAAAATTGTTGAATTCTGATGCCCGGCTCCTACAAGTATTTCCTGAAGTGGACTAGGAAAGCCATTATTTAATGGAAAAATGCAAAACGTTCATTTGCGTTGTCTAAAGGAGGACAGTGTGAAGAGCAAATAGGACATGTGGAGTCTCATGTGTTGCTACATTTACAATTTGAAGAAAGGTTTAAATTGAATTTTTTTTTTCTTTTTAGAAGAAAGGCATTGTTGTCTGTCACATTAACATCACGACACAGTTTCAGCCTTACCTATAATTTGTTATTGTGTAGGATACAAGCATTGTTCCAAGACATCATATATTACATTGTTACAAAGAACATGGACATAATGTTTTAATATTGTCGCACATTACAATGATTTAGTAATATTTGCTAGAGATAAATAAAAATTTCATTTTCAGCCCAGTTTTTATTACTAATCCACAAATAATGAGGAGATATATTGGCTAATCTGAGCAGCTCTGTTCCAGATTCAGGTACCTTTGGAAAAGGAATTCTTTTCCATTTTTAGTTTAGTTGTATTTTCTGTAAACTGATTATTTTCCACAGAAAATACTCATTGAATATCAAAATGACTGAAAAACACACCTACACATGGCTGTTCTCTGATGTTCTCTGAGTTTTAGGCTTGCCTTCTGAATCAGAGAAAAATGGTATTCCAAGTAAAGCAAAATATCCAGGAAGAGACATGTTGACATCAAAATCTCTCTGCAAACAATTTTAGAGAAAATACTTTACATTAGTTGAGATTATCAGCTATTTACTGTGGTTTTTATCCACAAAATCTCTCAATTAGTATTTGCAGAAGCAAATTGGCCACTGCAAAATGCTGCCAAAGACTACTTATTGCAGAAGTTTGTTTGAAATTAAAAGCAGGAAATGAGATAAAAAACATTTGAAACATGCTAAGTGCTAACACAAGTTTTATTTCTGAAATTTAGAAATACCCTCATGGATGAGGACTTGTAAAGTGAAGAAAATGGAAAAAAAAATTGAAACCTGATTTTAAAAGATATAAATTCCAAATGTAATCATGATTTGTTGATTTTCTCCACTAGCAACAGCATCAGTTGTTCCATGAGAAGTGTTCCAACAATAAATGATTCATTTAGATTTTTCTTGGGCTTTTCTATTCAGCAAAATAACAAATGTCTTGTCAGAAAAAAAAATTTTCATATAATCCAAAAATCTGATATAATTTAAAGGAAAATCTGTTCTGAAGAGGCAATAGTTGTTTCTTTTTCTAATTCAACTTCTCTACCTCAAAGTTAAACATGTATGAAATACAAACTGCTATTTTGCATCGAAAGTGTTTAAAAAAACCTTTTACTACAACTAATTGCACAGGCTTTGTGCCATTGTTAGATCTTGACTTCATCATTATTATAAAGTGGACTTTGAGTAAAGTGACAGAAAACCCACCCTTAGGATGTTTGAGCTTGGTCAGATACAGAATTATAAGAACACTGGTAGAGCTGAACTAGAAGTTCTAGGAAGCTTTTTCTGTCTGTAATTTTTGGGACATCTTGCTAAGAGGTGAGATTTTTTTCTGGCTCTAGAAAAGTAAGTGAGATCTCTGGAAGGTAGTCCTTTCTGTAAATAAAATATCATTATGAAATATCTGGTCCATTGACACTGTAATTCATACTTTGGTTAGGATATTTGTGTAGTTGGGAGTACCCTTGTCTAAAATAATTAAACAAGCAAACCAGAGCTTCTTTATGTTCTTTTTCCCCCCATTTCATTCTGGTCCTTTAATGCATTTCAATATCCAGTAAGTCCAGCAGTTAACTTGGAGATAAACCCTCTGCATTGGATCTTTTATATCAAGTATCCAAAAATCACCTCTACATATATTCTTTGCTATAGAATGGCTTCACTGTGTTTTAGAAACCCAGTATTCAAAAGCTCTGCTTTTGTACACTCCCCTGAAAATTGGACAACTTGTGACATTGTGCACCCAAGGAAACCCCCATAATTATGGAAAGTGCCTTAGCAGTTTGCTAGTCACAATAAGCAAATAAAGGTAGGTGAAAGCAAAAACAAGACTTAAAAAACAGACAGGCAAATAGAAGAATATACTTTCTGAAGAGTCAGCTCTCACTTTCCCTAACTTTTCCGGTTGTCTGTAAGTAGGTGAATAGTAGTAGAATATCTCTTATTATATTCTATTATGTACACACATGCACTATGTATTTTAAATATAGAGTATATAGATTACTTTACTACTGTAGACAGGTGTATACCCCTAATTAATAGGCATGTATTTTGGAGTTTGACTATAATCATTTTACAGGTAGATACTCATCATACTGTGCTAAGTAATACTAAGCCTAAATTTGTCACATTTTATGCAGAACAGCAAAATACAGTAAGTAATATGAAAAGTGATAAACAGAAAAAAAAATCTGATATAAATAAAATGAGCAAAAAATAAGTTGTAGTCCCTCATTATTGTAATTTCTACTAATACCAATAAGGGCACATGAACTACAGTACAGAGAGACACTCTGGCCTATTTCCTGAGATAAGAGCAATGTAAACAACCAGACATTTATACAGCCTTGGGAGAAAAAGTAAATGCCAACTTCCCACTGAATGCTTGGCAAGAACTGCCAGTAGCTGTGTCACTAGGCTTTCAAAATGTACAGCTATCAAAACATCTCAAAAACATCCCGAAAATACTGTAACCTTAAGAATTTTCAGTGATGGATTACAAATCTAGAATTAGACTCTCACTTTCCATCTGATAGTAGTAGAAGTTAAAATATGAATTGAATTGGGCTGTTGGATGAAAAAAAACACTTTGGCATCAGTTTTGAAAGGTATGTGTTTACGCACATCCATATTTTCATATATCAAAAACTGAAAAAGACTAGAACTGTGTACTTGCTTCTGTTTTAACAGATAACTTAAGCTGAGTCATTATATTATGCTGGAATTGTTCTAACTTTTGCTTAAAGAAAATCCGTCTTCCCAGGAGGATTTTCTTAGGTAGCAGGCATCTTGTTTCTAGAGAAAGCTGATTCTTCAGATCATCTTTCCAAATCCAGTCTTTTCATGGGTCAGAATAAAGACACATTCAAGACTTTCAGTATTTCATGGACCACTCTTGAAAGTCTTAGAAGAGTCGATTGACATCTTTATTTTGTATAAAAAATATTGAATTTGGGAATTATTGTTATGTGGATTAAAGCAATTGTCTTTCATTTCCAGAAATGGTAAGTATTACTGGTGCCTCATTAAAATAAAAGAAAGACTATTTTAGAAACTATGGCAATACTGACACCATTAAAAATTAACTGCACTATTCTAAAATTCTCCCAAGATATAAAATTTAACCTTAAGGTTCTCAGACACTTTAAAATCACTACAGTCTTCAGTCTAAAAATAAGTTGTATGTGAAGTATTATTTTACTGTTTATTTTCACAGATGAATTAAGTATAGAATTAAGCTTATATACTTTTTATCATATAAAAGGATACTAGTCTGTCTGATTGAATGCACCACTGTCATCTTGGAATGCCTAACATATGGGAAATTATTCCTCATATCTAAATTTTATGATAGATGTGTCATAGAAGATTCACAATTTAGGGAAATTGGGATGTTGTCTTATATTAGTAACTTTGACTTAGTGATACAAGAGAGTTATGAGCAGTGTAAAATCTACTGTAGTACCACTTAGCTTTTTCTCATGGTCTTAACATATTTTGTTGACACATACTATTTACATAAATTACAAAATAGTGCTAGAAGAATGTTCAAGATTTATCACTACAGTTAATTGTTAAATTGAAGCAACCGTTTTAAGCATGCACCTCTAAAAATTATCTGGGGTTTTTTCTTAAAGAATATTGCTTTCAGAGGTTTGTCCTTTAAGGAAATACTTTGTCAAAAATTATAAGTACACAGTTTCCACTGCATATGGAAACACTTAGTTTACATATAATTTGTCATATAATTTGTCGATCTATGTAAATTAAGATTTTATTCCAGTTTAGAAAGTTCTCTTTAGACATCGGATCACATACTGTGCTAAGACAGCTAAAAAGGAGTGGGTACTTGCTCCTGTTTTAACAGATACCTTGAACTGGGTCATTATATCATGCTAGCCATAACAGAATTATTCTAAATTTTGCTTAAAGAAAATCTGTCTTCCCAGGAGGATTTTCTTAGGTGGCAGGCATCTTGTTGTTTATCTAGGGTAAGCTAATTCTTCAGATCATTTTGCCAAATCCAGTCTTTTCATGGGTCATAAGGAGACAGGCTGTCAAATTTTATAAATAAACTTCTGGATTATTTCTAGCCTCTGAATAAAAGCCAAGTGGCAATGCACTCAGTCATTAAAATGTTTTGAGAGAAAAAATTAGGAGATACAGGAAGTAATTAAAGTCTCCGATAATTTCCAATATCTGCAAAAATATCCTGCTTGTTGAGGCTGATATTTTCAAGAGTAAGTGATTAAAAAACCTGTCAGTCTTCAATAATAACGGCATTTGGTCAAGTCACTTTTCTGTGTGTATGAAATCTATTTTGCACATTTTTTTTCTAAGCCTGACTTTCAGACATGTTTTATTTTATATACGTATACATCTCATGTCAAGTATGAAGTGGATAACCCTTTGTAAATAACATGAGAGAGATTAAATCAATTTCTTAAATAGACTGAGATTTCCAAACAGGCCTGTGGCTAATTATGTGGGATATTCATCATATAACTAATGTGAAGCTCACAGATTTGGTACAGTAATAGTCACAGTTTCAAAAATACCCATTTCACTTTCAGGAAAGTAATAATTTTGATAAATTTTGTCCAGATCCAGAGTCTGATAAAACAGCCATTAATATTAACAAAATCTCTCCATTGACTTAACTGATTGTGTTTCAGGTTGCTAAGTTAAAGCTTGCATCTACCGTATTAAAAATCAAGTCTGAGATGTAATTTTACCCTATGAAACGTTCTATTTGATTTGTTCATCACCATGTACATGCCCTAAAATAACAGAAGATGCTTGATTTCCTTCCAGAAAATTCTGCTTGTTGGAGAGTAGAAAATGAGGGATATACTGAAAAGGATTCACTGAAATACTGTGCATTCTTACTCACTTAACACAACATTTGGGTTTGAGGCAGTAACACAACATTTTGGACTCCCCTCCACTGCAGAATGTTTTTTAGCTGAAATGACATGGCTGATATTAAACCAGGCCAGATAATGTTTCTAAGAAATAGTGATTCTTTCTTAGAATAGGAAGAGGTCATATTTCCAGCTCTAAAATTTAAGTTAATAATTTTCAGGAACTTCCTTATCTGGAAGTAATAATTTAGATTCTGCTTTCCTTTTTTTAATCTGTGATTTCATCTAGTGAAATTTGGATTGCTTTGGTATAATTGAGAGAAGAGTTTGACTTACATAGCTGGGCTTTTTTTTTCTACGTTGTTGAAATTTTGGCTAGTCTCATAAACAACAAGAAAAATCTAGGGAGTATTCATGCAGATAGGAACACTGAAAGTTTCATAAATCATGCAACTTCAGTCTGTATTTTAAATTTTTGTTAGGCCAGATATCCCTTCTCACTCAGATAAATTGTTCTCTTCCTACAAATTTAAATTTAAAAATTATGGTAAGTATAATATACAATCGTTATCTGAAAAGCACAGACTATAATGAGATCTAGAGGTCCAAGAAATTATATGTCATCAAATTACTGGTGATATTAAACATCTGTGTTAGTTATGCAAAGTTTATCAAAAAGAAGTCTCTAAATATGAAATGGAAACAGGTCAGATTCAGGCAAATATGCTTATTTCATAGCAACATTTTGAGTAGAAAATGTTGATCCCTAGAATGGTAAAATAGTCGTGCAGCTGATCCAAATTCACATTAGATGAACTCAGGACATTCTTTAAATCAGCTTATCATAGATACAGAATCAAATATCAAATAATTCTTTTGAATTATAGTCTAAGAGAAAATAGCCCTATCACAATCACCACAATCACCATCTGAACAGCTCTTACAGTTTTTACTTAGTGCCAAACAAACCATAGTCAGGGTAGATATTTTTCCATGGTATATACTCAAAATGACAAAAATATAGATAGGTAATTAAGCTTATGCAATGGCCATGTTCAAGACGTCAGAAATCTGAGAGAAGGGATTATTTTGAAGAACAATTTGCATTCAACAGCATCAAGTTTGAACATGCTTTGATCTTACATCCATAAATTAATTTGGTGGTCATAAGGGTTTAAGTGTCATTGCCTTAAAGTATCTGTATTTGGAAAGGATGAACAATGGTTCGCTTTAACTTTTTTACCTTTTCATTTTACTCATTTGATGTTGGAATCAAATGTTTACCTTTCTGAAACAGTCATTATGAAATATTTTCTGAATACTCTTAAGCAAAAAGGCAGTTGTTAAGTGCTAAAAAAGTGGAACCTTCCCTTAAGTTTGCATAACATAAAAATACTTCACATAGGTAGTACCCATCAACAATGGAAAAATGATGTACAGAAAAAACTTAAAGGCTATCTCCTCAATAAAAAGCTAAGATATTTAGGCACATTGTCAAAAAGGGAATTATGTGCCTAGATAGGATTTAGGTACCTAAGTAGTTCTGAGAATTTAGATATTCTTCTGTGGAAATAAATCATAAGGCTGAAATTATAGAAAGTTTTAAATTAAAAGATTAATATTCCATGGCATTTAAGTTAAATGAACTGAGCTGCTTTGGAGGGTCTTGGTAAAATATTATGACATTTTTGGGCACTAACAGGCTGAGAAGTATGTCAGAGTTTAAGCAAAATTAGTCCATATCCTTTGGAAGTAAACTTAGACCTTGTTTTTTCCCTTCATTCCTCCATCTCTTTTTACAGTTTATTAGTACACTACATTCCTGATGTGTATTGAGCTGAAACGAATTTTAGTGCTAGAGCTTACAGATCTTTCTACAACTCCAGAATATTTCCTTTTCTCATGATGAAGAAATATATACTTACACATCTATCAAAGGCCACTCTGTTTTCCATCACTACACTGGTTTAGCTGACTGTTCCCTTTTTATGCGTGGAGCACACATTGCTCCTAGTGCCTGTTTTTCTTTTATCATAAATCCCAGTCCCCACAGAATAGGAAGATATTTGTTCACATTACTTATGTTTTTAAGTAGGAACATGAAGTTCAGATTCTGAAATATGTTTGAAAAGAAAGTCAGAGCTGTTGTTATTAGAAGGAATTCAAACTTCTTGAAACACTGACATGAAACATTGCACTCATTGTTATGGGAGAAGGTCAGTAGTTCAGATAGAATCTGTATTACAGACAGTTCCAAAATTGAAACTACAGGAGTACTGATGATATATTTTTAAAGCACCTTTCTCTATGCTCAGTTATATGTTATTCATAAAAGTGTGGTGGCCTTGCAACAAAGAGACAATGAAGGCAGTGATTTATAGAACAGCCTTATCACAGCATGTATTAAAAAGTGAAAGAAGAATGTAGTCCTACATTTCATAGTCACTCCTATTAATTTTGCCTGTTTTTAAGGAATTGTGTATAACAGAGAGAGGTTGCTAATGGAGGTATATTTACTTTTAATGGATGGTGTCCTACCAGTAGAGGATGGGCACTTACTCTTACTGAAAAACACTCAAGAGTTACAGACAAAATTATGCCAGTGGAATCCTAGTAACAAGAGAGTATGCAATATCACCGCGATGCTTGAATTACAAACTTGATTTGATCATGTTCTTAAATAATAAAATGAATTAATGATGTCTTGATTGGCCTTTCTTCTTAGGGATACCAAAGAACTGTAAAAGTCATAAGATCATCCTAATTATTGGACCAACACAGAATATTTGAATTCCTCATTCTAAAATGTTATATGAATTCTTAAATATCTACAAAAGGTTAAATGTTTTGTTTTCTATTTGCTAGGGAATTATTTTGAACATACAAAATCATCTCCTTTCATTAATTTATATTGCAGTGTGCTCAACACAGGCAGTTGCACTAATGTTTTGCTGATTTGGGGTGTTCATCATACGTGACTATTTCATCATGCCTGATAAAAACATCTCTGTCATAAACAGTGGTGAGACAAAGGGTGAGATTTTCAAAGCAGTTGAACCAAACAGCTCTTGTTTGCTTATCTAACATTATGACATCACAACATACACCACAGACTGCTCTCCTATGAATGTGGAATACAGCGATATGTTGCATTGTCAGTTTTCTGAGTACCAGCATATCACCTCCTCTTGGAAAAAATGGTTGCATTGATTAGGTTTTTTGTCAAACAGTAAAAAGATATTATATTTTATATCACGTTGCAAAAAAGTAATTATTTTTATGAGTGCTATAATTTACGTTACATCAACAAACATAATTATGCAGGCATGTAGTTGAGGCATATTAGTTTGAAACCATGACTAAGCTTATTTTAGCAGCAAGTGAAAAGAAGTCATATTAATTACTACCAAGGACCAAGCTGTTGGATACCATAAGTATGAGATTAACGTCTCTATGTTCCAAGATTACTTTAAAGGGAAAGATTATCCCTCGCATTCTTTAAAATTCCACTACAAAAATTTAACCCTATTAGCTGCTACACAAGCATCGCTCAGCTGTAGGCTCATGTTTTCCTTTCTGTATAGTAATTGTTGAATTATTTTACTGATAAAATACATTCATTGTAATTTATCAACATTTTAATTTATCAATATTTTTATTAATCTTTTTTTTTTTTTTAATCAAGATGATAAAACAGAATGAACTGTAACCAAGAAGTATTTAGAATAGGTAACAGTGACACTAGTAAGTGACTGGTTTTTGTCTTGAAATTGCTGAAATGGATCTCACTACTAAACACTGATTGTTTGGACTTACATGTGGATTGGAATATTCAATGGTACACACTCTGCATTAGCAACACAGTTCTGGAGCTAGGATTAGATCCACAAAAGTTTAAGCATTGCATCTCTTACTGTCATAATACCCAGCTGTTATGGAATTTGAGTTACACATCTAACCTTCCTTAATGATGCAGGATTAGGTGAAAAAATATAGGTAGATAGTTGAATGAAATTGGGAAGATACTCTATCATATCGTAATTGAGCTATTGTGACTATGAATAATAGCAAAGAGAGAGCAGCATAGGCTTTATCCTATGCTAGCAGCCAGTGTACAGTCTTCAAGAGTCTTAATCTGCTGTTTCCTTGCATGTCCTAAAGCTTGAATGCTTGTGTTTTGTGTTCTGTTACCTGTATGAAACTGGCTCAGGTGTGCCAGTGTATATCAGAATCATAACTTCCCATGCTCTGGTACCATAACAGATGCCATAGATACCGTAACAGGACTCCTGGCACATGCACTGAATAGGGGACTACGTAAGATAGAATAGGAACACCAAAGCCCACTCCACGACTGACCTGAGGCCCAGCTTTGAGCCTGAGAGGATTCTGTCCCAGATGCAGACTCATACCTGAAGGAGGATATCCATTTCAATGCTATACTTCACCTGAAAACCAGGGCTAATTAAGTCAGGTGCTGAGCTATTCCCAGGACAATACTATTGCTTCTGATATGCAAGTTAATAACTCTGCAAGGCACTGCACCCTGCATATTTAGACATGCAAAGTTTAGAAGACACCTCCCTCTTATCCTCTCAATAATTTAGGTTCCTGTTTAGATGAGAATCCAGAATCCTGCAGTTAGGTGTGCCTGAGCTTTTCTCATTAAAAATGGCAGTTGTGCCTAATGCTCAAAAACTTAGATTACACATCAGAGACCTAGCACTGCAGTCAAAACATGCTCACAAACTGCTTTTTCAGTCGCCTATTAGCCAAATCATATTTTACCTAGAGATTAAATACAACTGCAAGTTTACTGAGCTCTTTTCCCACCTCTTACGCAACTGCTTGCTCAATTAAATTTTGGACATTTCTAGGTGTGCCAAAAAGCAAACTCCTCACTGCGTAGCTATCTCCACTCACAGAAGCTTACACATTCAGTGATTTTAGGCGCCCTCAGGGTCAGACCCTGAGACTGAAATTTTGGAGTAAAGTTCAACCAAAAAAAGTTTAAATACACAGCTAGGTCATTTGTGATCTTTCTGTGACTTTTCTATGAATCTAGCCTGTAAATGACATTTTATCCTTCAGTAATTAATAAAACTCTTCATAATGAGACAGAAGCTACTGACCTCACTCCAGTAATTTCTTTTACTCTTTTGCTTATTCTTCTTTCAGCAATTAGTCTTAAATGCAGGAAAGAGTCAGAGGATTGAAAATCCATAAGCTTTCATGCATTTGGGCTGTTTGATTAGCAATTGTAGATGTCAAAGCAATTTTCTTTCTTATACGTAGTTGAAACATTCCTCTAGCTTTTGCCAGGACCTGATCAGTACTTACCAACTAAAATATTAAATACTGAGTGACAATGAAGGAGGCACAATTACCATTATTTTGGCTAGAAATTTACTAACAATAAAATTTTAACAGTACATTTCATTTCCCTATGAAGTGACTTGACAGATGGTTATTCACAGCTCCAAAAAGTTTAAGATCTTAAAACTACACAGATTTGAAGAAGTAAAGGAACGGGCAATCATTTGTTGTGCACAAAACACCTACACCAAAGGCATAGGATGTATACTTCAGTATAGCAGAAAGGGTCCATTATCTAAGTGAAAGAGATATTTTTGTTTACTGACAATTAAAAATATAGTAGTTCTATTTAATCATTTATTGAGAGTGACCGTAACTTGCTACAGTCCTTATGGTGATTTACCAAATTGCCGATTTTGAGTGTAGTGTAAAAATACTCTACTACATCTACTTGTTGAGCATATTCTATTTTTAAAAATGAGCTTTTTCAGGTTAGATTTTGCTTTCTATTTTACTATAAATTTTGTCATACTCTGAAACAACAAGTGCCAGAAATGTTCAGCTGAGGTCTGAAACTTATTACAAGTATATGGGATATTAATTGACCCTTACTCAAAGCTAACATATGACCAGTTTAATAGGCCTTTAGAATGTTACATTTGAGTTGCACATTTGCTTTCTGCTAACGTAGGACTCTGGCCAGCAGAGGTCATACTGAGTCAGTGGGATTTTGTATTCCCACTTCTCTGATGATCTCTTCAGGAAAAGCTTCCAATAAAAACCGATGCTTCCAGCAAAATAATGCTTCCAACAAAAATATCCCATGGCTGCGATAATATTCCTAGCATGAACTGATCACTTTCTTCCCTAGTCTGCCGGTTGCCAGTCATAGTCTGCACCATGACAGTAGTGTCTCATAATTACGGCAAAGTCCTAAGTTATTAATTTCAAGCTCTTCTCTATAACTGTCTACCCACACAGCACAAACTACCTCACTGGTAGGTGCCAGTTTTACAGGTCACAGAACAGAAGACCATGGCAATAATGACTTTCCCAGGGCCACACAACAGCAAGAGACACAGCTAGGACTAGAACTTTGCCTCCAAAATCTTAAATGAACATGTAAATCACTAGCCCATGCAACTTTTCTCCAGACTGTACAGCCTGGCTAGTTTTCCTCAAGCACCTGAAGAAAGAAAGAATCTGGGACTGCATAGGCATTAGTAGATGTTACTCCTTTCACAGCAATAGCAGAGAATGCAGTGGGGAAAGGGATGGATTGGTGGAATGCATGGAACCAGACCAAACTGAAACATGCGTGCAAGATGCTTCACAGTGGAGCAAAGGCAGGCATAGTGTTATTGCAGGTTTCTATTCACAACTCTAGGGCAGCACTCAGGAGCCGAGACCAAGGCAAAGGTGCTCACTAGATCATTAATTCCAGGAGGCAGCTAGCAGGAGTTCTGTGAGAAACAGTGAGAAAAGGGAAAATGAGAACATGAGCTGATACAGGAAAAGAAAAAAGAGCCATCTGTGACCAGTCCTGACTGGTGAACAGGGGAGAATCACCTGGTTTTTTTGAACAGCAACAGCAAGAATCAAATAAAGGCTGGAGTATAAGGGCAGAAATGCCTCCTATTTTTTTTTTAAGATTAAATATGTAGATACTATACGTATTTGTCCAGTCACATCTCAATCTTGCTACTTAAATTAGGTGCAGCATCATCTCTGAAGACTCATAATGTTATTTTGAACATATGCAACAGTAAGCTTTATTATGATTAACTTAGTTCACCAGGCTGACCTGTGACTGCAAGATGAATTTACTGTGTCTTCAACCTGAGAGAATTCACACGCCAGCAGAGAGCAGCCTAGTTACTCAGCAATAGGCAAGGCAGGATCAAGATGTTTCGGATGATTATGTTTCTCATTCTGTTTGATAGAACTCATTATGTATCCATGAAAGGAGGAAAACTACTTTTCTTGTCCAATTTCTGATATTATTTTTTTAATTTTTTTTGAGTGTAAAGATACTTGTCTTTGGTTTCATGCCTTCCCTGTTGGCTAGTAGTTAATACAATTTTTGTTCTCTATGCTTGGTCACTGTATGTGGGCTACAGCCTGTGTCAAATACTTCTTCTTGGATTTTGACTAAGAGATATAGAGATCAGAAAAAGTCAGTTATGATTGGGATTTATTCTGATATTAACTGGTTGGAGCCCATACCAATATCAAGGAATTCTTTTGATCATGAAATCCCCCTTTTCTTTCATCTGTTGACCCTGGGAATCTCTAAGCACCATTCATGCCTTGTTTATCTAGACCTAGAATAAAGTTTATTTAAGGAATCTTCATTTAGGAACCATTCACTTCAACAGGTTTGGATCAACCTATGTATTATTTATATATACTATATTCTATATACTGTATACTGTAAACGATATACAATATTCTATGTAGTATATATCATATATATCATATATCACATGTCATATACCTTATGCAGTTTATAATTAATTTTATATATATATGTAGTGTCAAAGATTTACATAATATGTCAATGAAAGAATGGTTTCCTGTAGTAACAATATATAAATGTATGTGAATCATCTTGAATACAAAAGGCTTCCATTGAGTGCTGTGGTCGACAAGAGTCTAGCTTTATAGAGCTAGGCTTCTACAGCAAATAAATCTTTTCCTACTCTTTATGAAAGAAATTGTTCAGTTTAGAACGTTACATAATGCCAAGTGATGCTATCTCGTATTCTGGTATTTTTATACTCTATGACATATCATCTTATTACATGAAAAGAAAATATGCGGACTTACATTTAAAGAAAGTAAATCTGTCACTGGATAACACAATTAATTCAACAAATAATAGTCCAGTACAAATTGTTTCATGTTTGGTGTACAGCCAAAATATGCTGAAGTATGTACATTATTTTTGGCAAAGCTTGAATTCAACTTGGAGCACGCTACTGGTTACTTAGTTTTCTGTTACCACAGTTCAGCGTAACTATTGAATATACTGAATATAACAGATGAGATAATGAACTGTAAACTGTATTGCTTGCTTGTATCCCTACTAGAGAAAAAAAGCATCTGAGAGCACTTGGAATGTGTGGGGTTTAAACTTGTTAGTCATTTTTGTGCAGTGCTGGCCTTTGTGGTATTCTGGGACATTTTAGGATTCAATTAGCAGGAGTCTGCTTTGTTTTCATTTTTAGTATAATATAGAAGTATAACACTATCTAAATAAAACTTTATAGTTTAGTATAAAAATAACCTCTTTCATAGTCAAATGGTATGAACATTGGAGAAAAGTAAACAAAAGGAAAAGGTACTGAACGTAGAGAACAACTTCAGGAAACCCGCTTGTATAGTATGGTAGCGTTTTTATTCTGTGTATTAAGTCACTACTGAAATGTCTGTTCTTTCACTCAGGATAGTAAAATTATTCTAAGTATGGAAAGTACATTTTATTTCTACAGATTGCATAGTACACCAGAGCCCTGTTCAGATTGGGACTGCAAAATATTTCTGAAATGAAAATAATTTTTTTACTGCAGGTGGGTTCTAACCCTATAGAAATTATTTCTCTTTAACGACTCTTTGGGATTTCCTCCCTGAAAAATAGACATGTATTTGTAGCCTGAAACATGATTTGAGTAGCAAGCGTTTGGGTGGATTTCTAAATTCTGCTAAACACATTTGCCGTGTTTCATTTCTTCTGAAATTCAGTGTGGCCTTTACTAGAAGAAATGATGAGGGATTTGAGGGTAATCTGTAAATTGTTTTTAAAGAGGTACCAGAATACCCTTGTATCTGTTTGACCTACCACAGTTTTTAGTATCATTACTTGGTAATGATTCTAAAGCAATCAGGTATAAATAAGAGGGCAAAAGGACAGGCTTCTCTGGCACTTCTTGTAGATTACGTAGCTGTAAAGACATTCCGTTAAAGATTACTGATAATATGTAAGAGACATAAAAATTCCTGCTTTGGTTAGCAAGAGAATTAGAGATGTTTGCTTATAAGCGAACTCAATTAACTCAGAATATATTTTCAGTCTGGACTAAACCCAGCTATGTTTCTATTGTGCTAAATGTGCCTAGTGGTCAGCTGTCTTTACTTAAAAAGACAGCCCATTTCCCAACAGTTACCACACTGTGGGATTTAAGATAATGCGTTTTACCCTTTTATTATTTCAGATACCACTGTTTACTGACTTGGTAAATGTAGACTTTTAGTGTTCAACTGAGCTGTCCAAATATTTAACTGATCAAAAATTCAGCTCTGTTTTCTTATTTTAATGGGGACTTTTAGTGGCATTTATGTGGTACTAATAGATGAGCACCTAGGAAATTTCTCTAGGAGTTTTGTATTTGGAAAACCTGCCATCTTTAAAGTGGGAAGAAAAATTAGAAACTGTAGAGCATAGTTGTCAACATCAGTAAATGAACAACAAAACATGTATTAGTGTCAGGTCATTGATAACTCATTGTCTAACTTGTGAGATGCAGCCTTTAGAAGTCAGTTCATCTAGCTAAGTTATGCATGCCACAAGTATTCAACATCTATTTTATAAATATTTAAAAAATATTATTCTAGTGAAACGCTACTTGCATGTGTGTGCTTTACGTAACATTGGTAATATTTCTGAAATATCATAATAATGAAATTTAAATGTTAACATAAGAAGTGTGAGAAACTGCTTTGTTTATTTCTAGATGTACTATATACAATTTATAACAAATATTTTTCTTTTGAATTAGAACTTTTCTAGCAGTCTCTCTGAAACAAACAATATGAGGGAAAAATCATAAGCCAACTACAAAGCATTATTCAAAAGTACAAATTAACATAAGTATAATGTGACAATTATTAAATTAGAAGGTAAAATGTTACTTTGCAGAACCACAACCACAGTGACTCATGTCTGTTGTAGGTCCTCATTAGGAACGTTGGTCTTGTGGTTATGGCAGGGAACTGTGACTTGGCAGATACGCATGCAGTCTCTGGTTCTACCAGTTTTCCTGTCTAATATTTAGAATGCAACTTAAGGCTAGATTAAAAAAAAAACAAACAAGCTTGATGCTACAGTGCTGAGCAGCTCTGTGCCTAACTCACTTCATTGCCCCCAATTCCTATACAGTGCGTAGGAAATGATCGACAGCACTTGGAGCAGAGCCACTTCCTGCTGGCCCAACATAATCCTGAAAACAGGAATGTGGTTTAATTCAAATCCTTATCCTATATTTACATGTTTTTCTCAGTGTTGCAGAGAGGTGCCTCCTCCCATTCAAACTTCACAACCCAAATCCTACTCTTCAGATAGCTGCCTGTATCCTTTCTTTCAAAACCTGTCTAGAAGGGGTGATAGTGATGCCCTCTCACTTTTGCTTTTATACAGTACCTTACTGGTTAAAGCACTCTCCTAAGATAAGAAAGACCCAGACTCAATACACTATTTTGACTGAGAAAACTGAAACTAAGTTCTTTCAGCCTTTTAATTGCTGTCCTAATGACCAACATATAGGTCATGAAAAGAAAGTTTCCATCCCACCTATTTAAACTATTCTCTTGCGGTGGGGTGGGGGGAGGTGGGGACTTAGCTAGGTCAGAGAGAATGTCACAAAAGCAAGCAGGCCTTGTAGCCTAGTGGTAAAGGTCTTCAGCTAAAGGCAGGAAGATAACAAAAGCCATTCAACTAAAACTTGATCCCTAGTTCTATTGTCTATGAAAGAGTTTTCTTTCCCCACTTCCATTAAACTGACCGTTTTTGACAAGATATTCTACTATGGATCATGGGAGTGTAGAGGCCATGGCAGTACACAGTACAAGATAACAGTGGTTTATCATGGACTTAAGTTCTGCAGTCACATGTGCCCGTACAGAATATAGGTAGAAACTACAGATAGAAACTGGATTTATATTGCATCTTGAAAAGAAGTGAGAACTCATGATTCTTGCTGGATCCAAACTGTCTCTTTAGGCTCTAATGACAATGCTTTATCAAATTGTTATGGATCTCTTAAGTTCATTCCAGAAAATGTATGGTGTGCTCATCAATGAGAAGCTTAAGGGCGGAGAGAAAGAAAATTGTGCAGACAGCAGTCTTAAGATAAAAAGATAAGAACTTCATCAGTTGTTGACTCTTAAAATCTTTCTAACTTGGAAACATTTGGTATTTGTTATTATATGTTTCTTAAAGGCTTGAAAAAGATTTTTTTAATCACAGTATTTTGATTCATGCTGTCTTTAGCATGAAACAGTATTGACAGTGCTGTGTTTTTCCTCTCCTTTCACCACTAATATTGTTCAACAAATGCTCACTTACCTTATGCTGATAACTAATACTCTCCAGTAGAGCATAGATTTGCTGTTGGCAACAGTGGACTAATCTTACAGGTAAACAGTGCGATCAATAATATTTCATTAGCAACATGGGAATAGTCTTCAATGTATGTACCAAAAAAATTTGGCAACTGTTTATTGAATCTGAATTCTTCCATCAGAGACCCGGTTTGAAAAGGTCGTTTTGAGTAATGAAGGACACTCCACAGGACTGAACTATATGTCTGGTTCATAAAACCAAAAAATTATATTATTATATTCATTGACACATCTGGGTGTTTTTTCCTGAGGACAATTTTTCTGCCATTCTGCATTAAGCTGTCTGCCACACTTCTTTCATTTAGGTCTCAGTCAAATAATTAAATGTCCTTAGATACCATACGAGTCAGTGGGAATGGGGATTGTGTTCTGTGCACTTCACAGAAGGATTCATCAGCTCCTTTTAAAACTGAGCTCATTCTTTTCATTATTTATTACATCCAACTTAAATGCAAACTGAAAGGCAATAAAGAAGACTGTATATTATCAATTAATCTATTTTGAAACTTCCATATGTTCTTATTGTTTTAGAGAAGGGGTGGCTGCAACACAATTTATTGAACCTCTCCATTTTACTTCTCTATACTTTTTCACATTATAACATCATATATAAACTCCAGCTTTACTAAACTTACCTATGCTTATGGTTATACACTTTCCTCTTTGCTCCAAAGCAAGTGTTTTGCTTTTTTCAAGCAGTTAATTTGTAGATTTCTATCTCCACTCAGCATTAGCTCACACGTGTATCTTCTTTAAAAAAAAAAAAAAAATCACCTTTGTCATGAGAGCTATGCTATATGTGACAGTGACAAGCATCTTGCGTGATGTGGTTGTTGTTTAAGACATGATCTGTTAACGAGGATATGCAGGTCTATAAATGACAGATACAAAGGATCTGCAACTTTATTAAATTATTGAAGGCACAGGAAAGCATAATAATCTTATCGAGTACCGTGCAGCAGTTACCACACTGCAAATTTCCTTGCTACCCAGGTAATTCAGGCTGTTCCTATCATGTTCAGGATGTTTCAGGCACAGAGCTTATAATGAGGAGGGGGAAAAAGGTCGTTTTGATTCCCACTTCCTTCTATCTGGCTATCAAGGAAAGAATGCCACAAAGACATAGATGTTTTCTACTACTACAAACAAACACCGCAAGGTTTAGAGATTCAAGAGAGATTTCTCTTGTCCAGCTGAATACTGCTCCCATCTAGTCTATGGTTTATAAGATTACAGTAAACCACAAAGAACATATTTCTCCTTAAAAGTCTACTACTTGGTAAATTCATACTTTTAAAATTTTATATCAGCATTAAAAGTATTATGAAAACCTAAAAAAAAAGTTTGTCTAAAGTCCCTCACAAATAATACTACGTACTTTGTTGACTTCTCATGGCATTTATCATCTTCACATGTGGTTGCTATGTATTGCATTTGAAAACTGAACACCAAAAAGTTCTTGTAAAGCTTGAAGGTTAATGGCATTAGTCTGCCCCTTGACTATAGGAAGCTGTCAATCTAATTTAAACTGACAGATGTGCTTTTACAGCTGGAGCAGTACAGAGATCTTTAAGTTTTAGCCTTCTGGGGGAAAATAGTGGGTAAAATAGCAAGAAATGTCAATGAGTAATTTTTCTAGAAGAGATTGATCAAAGTTTGGAATGTGTCCTGTCCTGAGAAGCCCCAGGAATTCACAGGAGTCTCTCTCTAAAACAACCTTTTTTGTTAACTGAAAACTCAATTATACCAAAAGGAATAAATTAATATTGAGGAACATTATGATTATTCTAGTATATGATTTCATCTAAAGAATAGTTACTAGTTTGATGGCTTTAGTGTATTTGACAAACCCACTGAATAATTTCCTCTCTATATACAGCTTTTTCAAATTTTTTTTTTTAATTTAGAATGATAAATATATGAGCAAAACTTTCTTTGTATAATTTGTATGTTAATGGAATAATAAGTAATATGTAAGTTTTGGTGGGCAGAATTTGAAATCTCAAAAAATGTCAAACTAGGCATTTTTCCATAGAAGTTTATTTCCATAAAAGAACAAAGCTAGTGATTTCTGCAAGGCTTTCTAATTTGTATTTCATCTAAGAATACTGAGGTAAATGCTATCTGATAATGGCTTATATGAAGTAAGAAAGGTACTCTTTTAAAACTACTTTTAAGAAGGAATCTCCTACGTTTATGAAAGAAATTATACATGTTCTGTATTACAACAGAAATGTTCTTGGTGACCCAGAAAATCTCTTTCAGTCCTATAATATCCTAAACACACACAAAAACTGCTCTGGCTTCAGAATTATTCAGATCATAAAGACTGAAATATTGCACATTTTAGCTTCTCAAAAATAATTTCCAATACAGAATTTTCGCATAACTAGGGCTATTCTAAGAGAATCAATAATTGCAACATACTCGAAACTTAATGGATTCGAGAGTCATTTCCTCATTCTTTGTAGAAAGTGAAGAAAGTGGTACAAAAAGTGCTACTGTTGATCTCTAAGGGCTAGCACTGAATTCCCCTGAGATAATACATAGATAGCATCTAAAAGTTTGTTTGGAGTAGGACTGCACTGAGGTCACTGTTCAAGACAACAAACTGTCTGCTGCATTCTCTGACCCTGAAAGGTTAGAGTTTAGGAATTTCCTGGAGAGATTCTGTTTGGTCTAACATTTTTATGAAAGTATCAAGGGGATAGTTAAGAGCAATAGTAAGGTTATTTTCCCCAGAGCTGTAAAACTCTTTTATCTAGCCAAAAATACTTTCAGGGAGATGCCTGTTAAGTCTGTGTGAATGCAGAGGAGAAATCAGAAAAAGGAAACTTGTTTTTTTTCGTAGGAGTCTAAAAACACACCAAATGTTTTTTAAAATAATTTTATATTTGTTTTAAGTATAGTACTCTTTTATGATTACATTTTGTTCCACATGAAAAAAAAGGTTCTTTTACACTTATTCATTTTTTACCTATTTTTGCATACAAAACTCTTTAAAAAATGAAAGAAAACAGATACATTTTTTCATTGACGTAACGAATTTGCTAATGATGTGTCCTGACAAAACAGCTGGACCCAGCTGACTGAACTCTTAAAGATACAACTATATTCATGATAACCCAAAGGAAGTCAGAGGGAAGTTAGCTTTGTCATAATCGCATTTGTTCATTTTTCTTCCACTTGACTTGTGGGATAGTTAGATTCTAAACATGTACTGCACATCATGCCATTATGGTATAAAACCATCTTAATGAAGAAAGGAAATTAGTGTAACTTCATAGTACAGTCCATAAGACTGGTAGTTTTACACCAGAAAAACTAATTGTAACTTTCAAAAGCATAGGAAAATTATAACCTTTAGCAAAATTCAGCATGTGTTCTTCATCAGTGCCTAATTCAGGGTGTTAGTAATA
The DNA here is from genome assembly GCF_965638725.1 of Aptenodytes patagonicus. NCBI lineage: Eukaryota > Metazoa > Chordata > Aves > Sphenisciformes > Spheniscidae > Aptenodytes > Aptenodytes patagonicus. The sequence continues at coordinate 40,733,916 of NC_134952.1, forward strand.
GCTCATTGGTACATCTCTAGGCACAATATCAGTGCAAATGCTGACAAACCAAGGCAGGCAAATCCTCAAAACAAGACAATGCTGGAGTCAAATATCAACATGGTGGATAAAAATCGATAGCGTGACTGCTAGTAGCACTGTATAGCTAACATCCTTGAGGTCAGCTCAGCCAAAGTTTCATGCGGAGGCACCACAGATGATCTGGTGGTAAACAGGGATGCAGCATGGATTTTCAAAGAACAAGTTAGCTGTAGATGCTTTAATGGGGACAGCTGTCAGAAGCATCCTAAAATAATAATGTAGGAATAGGTGCTAAAACCAAGTTGTATTTTATACATGTATTGACTGTGACTGTTAGTCACTAGTCACCTAGCCTCTCACATTTCTACCTTCTTCATCTCCGGTTCACTGAGGCAGCAACAGCTCGAATTAATATCTACATTTAGCATGCACATCTTGATTAACTTTCAGCATTGACTTGTTTTCTTCTTTGAGCATTTAGTCCTTATCTCTAAGGGTCTGTTCAAGTTTCAATCATATGAACTCTATTCTTGTTCACAATAGTGCTTCCTTGTTACCCTCATTCCATCAACCAATTTTCCTTCTTCCATCCCTTTTTCACACACTCAACTTTTCACTTAGGGCCCTACTGAAGGCTGTTCCTATATTTGGTATAGCTTCCTCATCCATATAGTTTCATATGAATTTTCAAATTCTCTTTTTCTCCTCCAAATCCTACAAATACAAACACTTAACAGTAATAGCCCTTAGTTTAGCCCTTAACATTAATAGGGTTACCTTTCATATAAGTTTATTATTATTTTATTGCTTTCAACTGGGCGTTTTGTAAGTGGTCACTTCCAGTAAAAACTTTGTTTGGTAAAGGAGAACTGCTTTATTGATCTGTATTTTTGAGCTATCTATACTAAGATCTTCAAGACAGACACTATGTCTGCTTTTTGTGTCAAACAAATCATTATAACCTCCATCTCACAGCCACACAAAGGATAGACCAGATTGCTTGCAAAATATCAGAAACAATGTTCTGCCAGTTGGATCCAATTTTGGTTATCAGAACTAAAACCAAAACAAATTCTCCCTGTCCATCATGATTCCTCTCATTCCCTACCAGTGAAAGATGATTAGATCAAACACATCCGAATGATACAACCCAAAAGAGTCAGTTCAGTTTGAATCAATACTAAAGGTCTAAGTGATATGTTGCACAAAGAGAACCACTAAGCTTAAGCAATAGGTTCTTTTATGTGTCTGTCTATTCCTAAGAAAATAATACACTCATGTTATCATCTTATAAAATGTTACAGATTTTTTCACTATTTCTAGGTGTTTTTCTTATGCTACCAGTATAATACAGCTTTCAACTGACCAGTTGTGAGACGTCTATGTAACTGCTAATAATGTGCTGTTTACTGCCAGAGGCTAATAGTAAAATTAGGCACTTTGTGCACAATTCAGATCTTGATATAAAAAACATTGGGGTTTGGATGCCTTGGATTCGGTATTTTCACTCAAATGCTAGATTACTTAGTTTTATAAACCTTTCTCCTGTAGAAACAGCACTTATTCTAGCAAGGAGTTCTGTTGATTAAGAAAGGAATCAAGAATATGTAAAAATAAGATCTGACTCTCAATTTCAAAAGTCAAAGAATATTCCATTTATTCAGAGTGGTGCTATAGCAATTCATGAGCTCTAAAAAAAGCTACAAGTACTTTGGAATCATTCTCTGTAGTAAATTTTTTCTTTCACCATTTCATATCTACTAGCAAGGATAATGTTTATGTTAGCCACTTGTATTGCTGCGTTCATTAGAGAAGTGTTAGGTAAAGACCTTTTTCTACTTTGCAGAAAGGAAAAAATACAATAGCTTTTTTAAGCGTTCACTTATAGGGTTTGGAAAGAGGAATATGGTTAGTAAGAGGAAGATGAGGGTATCCCTTAAACTAGTAACTGGGTGAGGATTAGGACAGCCTGGTAACTAAGGAGGGTTCATCAATATTGTTCTTCTAGCCTCAGTTTCTTTTGAGAGCTAAATGAGGTGTTACCATCTGCTAACAACTACTCAATGAAATCAGATATTTTCTGCCCCTGTCATTAAGAATGAAGATAACTGCAACTTGCGTTCCAAACCAAATTTGGTAAGAAGGAAAACATGACCTATTACAGAGTTCTCAGATGAATTAATGAACCTGTACTTTGTGAATGTAAATTTTAAAATTCCACGTTCCTTGTACTCTTACATATTGCTTTTATGTCTGGAACCAAGATTTCATTGTGCTGTTAATCCAGTAGTAACACAGCCAATTTTGTTGTTGGGCTGCTGCACGTAAGATGTCATGGCTCTTGAAACAGATTCTTAAAGATACCATTCCTAACAGGAGGCACAACAACTAACTTGGAAATTTCAAGTTTTCCTAATGACCTTGCACTTGTATAGCTACTTTTGGCCCCAGAGGGCCCCAGTGGCTCTTAAACTTAATAGCAGCAAAATGGTTTAGAACAGGATGTAAAGAATCCTTCACCAGTTGAAACTGTGTGGTAGAAAGAGCAGGTAAGTGGTATTATTTCATAACTACACCAATTTCAACACTTCAGGGAGGCATTCTGTAGAGAAAAGGAGATTTTTTTCCTAAAATATGCCTGTAGAAGTATGAATTTTAGTTGTAGTTGTCAATACATGTTTTGTTACTGAGGCTTTGTCACAGATTCTTGCTTAGGTAACTTTTTGTTCTAAACAAAATAAAAATAATCTGTTAAATTCAAAATTATCAGCCTCAAAGACATAAATAAAAAAATAAAAATTTTGTCTTGCAAAAAATGTACTATAAGATGATAAATCTGGAATAGGTATGAAATCTTTCCCACACTGTATATCCAACCAGAATGAGCTATAGGTTTCTTAATTAAAAGTATAATGTGCACATTCTAACTGAAATAAAAAGAAGTTCCTTTTTAAACTGAAGTTTAACCTCAAGCAATGCACACATACATGAAAAATCTTCACTCTTCTGATGCTGCTTAACAGCCATTTAATGGGCACTATACTCTGTAGTTTGTCCTTGAACTCTCAAATAATGCATTGGCCTCCAGCTGTTGGCAGTGCACCACACTATTAGTAAGAGGTATCATTAGTGCTACTAAATGTGAAAAAAAGAGTATTTAAGTTACTGTGATCTGGAACATAAATAAACAGTGTTACTTCATATCCTCTGTTCAACACTCCCTCTCTTACCTCTATGGCAGTGTTTACATCTTCCTGCTGCGACATATTATGGCATACACTACAGTCCAAATTAGAAACGTGTTCAGGGAGTGTTATGGTTCTCAACCAAATCACAAGCCTGTGAAGAATAAAAACCAGGTCATGAGAAAAAAAAACCAAAAGTTCAATCTTCCTGGGTTTTCCTTCAAACTCTGGCTGCAATAACTCAAAGGCATCCCACTTCCTAAATTCTCTTTTCATTTTTTTTACTTAGGTACTTTTAGAAATGGCAGTTCCGTAGCATGCCCATGTAAATTTTTGTTGAAGAAAAAATAAAATTTATTACATTGCAATAATTTTATTTGCACCAAAATAAAATTTAACTGTTTAGATAGCATGAAGTAAAAATGTTTTTATTCTATTCATTATGCTATTAATTATTCTACTCATTATTTCATACTTTTTTTTTATTTTACAGTATAGGCTTAGTGTAGCAAAAGGGGAGAAAGGGTTTATTTTCTAACGCTCCCTAGTTCTAAGAAACACAGGCCTACACTCTGTATCTTTGTCTCCTTTGAGCTGTGGTTGTTAAGTGAAAGTTATGATACGCTGCCTGACTTCACTGTTCCCACCAATATGGCATGACTCTGAAAACTCTGGAATGAAAGAAGACATGAATAAAAAGTCTTGCATTCCAGAGCAGGGGGTATACTCAAGAAGGGGAGGGAGCAGCGGGGAGAGGAAAACTAGGGCTTTGTCTTCCAAAGTATAACGGCATGTTTATAATAGAGGAAACACATACCCTTTTAAAACTGACTTGATTGGAAGAAAATTACTTTTAGCCGGCTACTGAAATCCCTAAGCACATGCTGGTTTGTTTAATGGGAACCGATTTTGAAAGCATTTATGGAATGTATAGAGGGATCCTGTCTGAAAACATATACAAGGAAGGCATACCAGCTGCAGTTATTCCCTTCATCCTCACTGACATTAGCAATTTAAGATTTAACCAAGCACAAAACACCCATGACCTTCTGAGCCATGCAGTCCCAAAAGAAAGCAGAGTCGAGCTCCACAGTTAATCAAGCCATCATGAAGAAACATCACTGTACCACAGAAGACCTAAAATAAATCTGTATTGAGAACTGTGAGACAGTCAAAGAAGAAAAGTCATAAATCTATGTTTTCTCTCATATGTTGCAATACTCTATTCTGAGGCTCTTCATCCCTGTAAAGCTAGCCAGAGAACAAGACTGAAGAGGACTGTAACTTAGCATGTTTGGCTCCTATTGTTTTCTCTGACATTGATTTTTCTAGCTTTATAGATCATCCAAAAGCAAATGTTGAATCATGCTTCTACCTGGTTTCAGCCTGAAAAAATAATCCATGGTTTACACAGACATCTGTGTACTATATGACTCTCAATACTTCTTGATGTAAATACTGAATAGTTCCTTTTACATGCCCTATCAGAAGCTTGGAGAACAAAAATGTAGTGCCATTACCATTCCAGCTCTCTAGGCTGCCCCTTTTTTAATAAGTATTTGTTCATTATAGGAAAAGATTTCTTTTTTTTTTTTTTCAAAGTTAGTGCAGAATCACTCAAAATATACATACAGTAACTTTTTTTATTTCTCTAGTTAACTTCCTTTTAAATAGTCTTTTGTTGTTGTTGTTAGTCAGAACTTTTTCAGTGATCCAGTTTACAGCATGACTTTTCAAACAGGTGTAACGTGACTTGAGAGAGGGAGTGAACAGAGCAAGGGAGAGAAAAAGATGCTGGAGGCATGTTTCTTCACGCTCCTAGTAATTCTCCTGGGCTGTGACTGACTATATGCTGTTTGATTTTATTGTTTTTAATTTGAATGTTGCAGAGTTACTCTATCTCAACTGAGCAACAGATCAGTCAGGTCTTGTTTTGTACCTTTATTCCACCAAGAAAGTTATACGTACTCTCTAACATGTTGCTAATAAGAAAAGCCATTTATTGTGATTGGCATATTGGAACAATAATTTCCCTTGGCAAATCTCTTTCACTGAATGAACAGCAATCTTCCTATAGGCATTGCTTCAGAAATGCTTGCAGATGATCCCTCAGTCATGTGGTTAGATCAATCTAAAGCTGTTTTTGACATGTGCAGGCAAAGCTCACCTCCAAGGAGGGTCAGCAGAGAGTACAGCTGTCTAACTCAGAGTACACAAAATAATACAATGCTATGAATATACTATTTTAATAGTTTGGGTTTGATAGCTGGCATTCAATGAGTAGAAGTTTTCACTGAATCTTCCATGATTATCATTCTGCCCATCTTTCTTCTTTCCCTGAAAGATTATGTACTTCAGATCACATATAATGTGAACAACGTATGGTTGTTCCTTGGAACAACCAACAATTGGAAACCAATCTGAAGGAAAAATCTCTGGATGGAAAAATGAGAGAGTAAAAAGCTGAAACTTTCAGGGAATATGGAGAATATTCAGAAATTGCCTATATTTTTTGTGGTATCTGACTAAGCTGAAGAATTTAAAGTGTTTATCCAACTTACAGACAACTGTTAGAGGAAGGTAGCAAGCATGGAATCAATGGGTCTTAAAAGCTCACCAGGCTCAACCCCTGTCCATAAACAGGGTCAGCTAAACCTACGTAATTCCTGACAGGTGCTTGTCTAACCTTAAATAACCTCAGTGACAGATACATCATATATGTCCATGTTCCAACCTATTTCCGTGCTTAATTATAACCTACCATTGGAATCTTCTAATGACAAATGCAAATCTCTAGTTTCTTGCCTGTTTTCTGTACATACAGAGAATATATTATTCCCTTCCTCTTTTACATATCTGAATAATGTTTCCATGCCTGCCATTGCTTTTCTCCCCTTCAGCATAAACAATCACAGTTTTTTGCAGTCTGTCCTTGCAAGTCATGTTTCCAAGATATCTGATAGACTCCTGCTGCAGCAAGACCTATATGCAGAAAGCTGTGTTGTACATTATTCCACATAAAAATAAAATATGCAAGTCATCAAATTTTCAAACAGCTATTACAAGAACAAGATGAAAATAGGGAAGAATTTATGTTTTTATCTAGAAAAACTTGCTACCAAATATCCTTATAAAATGGTAATTCTATTATGTTGGGGGGGGAGCAGGGAAAGTGGTCAGATGTACCCATTTTTACATTAAAACCACATCCATTTCATGGCTGCATTAGGAGTTGCATTTGCTGCTCAGATAGAAGACAGAAAACATTCATAGTGAGGTTCTGAAGAGAGCTGAAGGAATCTAGGCCCCTAGGAAAGCTGCTTTTGACCTATGGCACAGGCTGAATAATTTTATTGCCTTTTGAATTATAGGTTGGATAGAAGAACCTAAAGAACAGATACACTTACTGGTCACTTTAAAGAAGCATGAAAAACATTTCTCTTGTATGGGTCCAGAAGCATTTATGAAGAGAAAGAGAACTTTTCCCACTACTTAAGAATTAAGAAGTGAGACTTATTGGAGGGTTATGTTGTCAAACGTTTTTCACCACTTGATGTGTCAGCAACAGGATTTGGGCAGGTGCTATGAGAAAAATAGAGTATGTGTTTATGCACATTCAACACCCCTTTGGAGGCACTCTTTCCTCACAGTGTTATTTGGGTTGCATTCAGCACATAAGATGCTTCACAGGGATAAAAATACCATAGATTTTTGATTTTGCAGAAGACAGTAATGTTCAACAAGGGAGACTCTGAATAGCTTTGGAAAGAGCTATCATACCTGGGCTAATGCTGAGAAAACAGGAGGCGATGAATATTCATCCTGTACAACTGAGATATCTCTTTTCCTAGGTGTGCCAGTACAGACGGTAAATCACTGTAAGGTCTATGCTATTGCTAACATGCCTGCTCCAAAAAACAAGGAATAGATATAAAAATTATTTGAATAGTAAACCTCCATAGAGAAATTGATTTCTTAGGTGCCCAAAGCAAAAGTTGAAGCTACAGTTCTGAGATTTGATAACAAGATATTTGAGGTCTTTTCCACAGATCTCAAGGAATGTTGGTACAGGTACAGTCACATAATGAAATAAAAAAGGAGAATTCACTCTTCACCTAACTGAAATTTAGGTAAAACTCATGTTTCCCAAAAGGAACTGGAAAATACTTACATGAGATTTGGGTTCCTCTGTTTGCTTCTTTGGTTTTTTTTTAACTGCAACAGGATCATTTGCAAACTGAACAGTCAGGAAGCACCTGGTGATTTTATGCTCACTCTCACGCAATTAAGGAAAATGCAGTGATATCCAAACCTAGACGCATATCAATTTACTTACTAAAATACTTTTCCAAATCAAAGATGATTTTCAGCTCCATTGCAAAAATTGAGACCACAGAGAAAGTAAGGAAGGCTATTGGTACAAGTGACTGTCAGCATGCTCTCCCTTTTGGAGCGTAAAATTATTTCTGTACTGCTAACAGGTATGTAATAATACAAAGTCACTACTTTAAGAAAGAAAGACTTAAAAAAAAAGAGGTGCCACTGAGATCCTTTCTCAAATGAAGGAGGGGCAATTTGTGTTATGTGATTTACCAAAAGATCTCAAAATCATGGAATCATTCAGGTTGGAAAAGACCTCTAAGATCATCGAGTCCAACCGTCAACCCAACACCACCATGCCCACTAAACCATGTCCCTAAGCACCTCATCTACACGTCTTTTAAATACCTCCAGGGATGGGGACTCCACCACTTCCCTGGGCAGCCTGTTCCAATGTTTCACCACTCTTTCAGTAAAGAAATTTTTCCTCACGTCCAATCTAAACCTCCCCTGGCACAACTTGAGGCCATTTCCTCTCGTCCTATCACTTGTTACTTGGGAGAAGAGACCAACACCCACCTCGCTACAACCTCCTGTCAGGTAGTTGTAGAGCGCGATGAGGTCTCCCCTCAGCCTCCTTTTCTCCAGGCTGAACAGTCCCAGTTCCCTCAGCCGCTCCTCATAAGACTTGTTCTCCAGACCCCTCACCAGCTTCGTTGCCCTTCTCTGGACACGCTCCAGCACCTCAACGTCCTTCCTGTAGTGAGGGGCCCAAAACTGAACACAGTATTCGAGGTGCGGCCTCACCAGGGCCGAGTACAGGGGCACGATCACTTCCCTACTCCTGCTGGCCACACTGTTTCTGATACAGGCCAGGATGCCATGGGCCTTCTTGGCCGCCTGGGCACACTGCTGGCTCATGGTCAGCCGGCTGTCAACCAGCACCCCCAGGTCCTTTTCTGACAGGCAGCTTTCCAGCCACTCTTCCCCAAGCCTGTAGCGCTGCATGGGGTTGTTGTGGCCAAAGTGCAGGACCTGGCACTTGGCCTTGTTGAATCTCATACAGTTGGCCTGGGCCCATCGATCCAGCCTGTCCAGGTCCCTCTGCAGAGCCTTCCTACCCTCGAGCAGATCAACACTCCCGCCCAACTTGGTGTCGTCTGCAAACTTACTGAGGGTGCACTCAATGCCCTCATCCAGATCATTGATAAAGGTATTGAACAAGACCGGCCCCAGTACTGAGCCCTGGGGAACACCGCTCGTGACCGGCCGCCAACTGGATTGAACTCCATTCACCACAACTCTCTGGGCCCGGCCGTCCAGCCGGTTTTTTACCCAGCGCATCGTCACATTGGCAAGCCTCCAGTTGTCCGGGACCTCCCCCGTTAACCAGGACTGCTGATAAATGAAGGAGAGCGGCTTGGCGAGCTCCTCCGCCAGCTCCCTCAGCACTCTCGGGTGGATCCCATCCGGCCCCATAGACTTGTGAGCATCCAGGTGGTGTAGCAGGTCATTGACTGCTTCCTCTTGGATTATGGGGGGTTCATCCTGCTCGCCGTCCCTGTCTTCCAGCTCAGGGGGCTAGCTACCCCAAGAACAACTGGTCTGCCTGTTAAAGACTGAGGGAAAGAAGGCATTGAGTACCTCAGCCTTTTCCTCATCCTTGGTGACAGTGTTCCCCCCCCCCCCCCCGCATCCAATAAAGGATGCAGGTGAATACCAAAAGAGTATCAGAAAAATGGAATTTGAATCTTAGGTCTTTTGATTCTAGATTAATATCCTCTAAACTGTTTTTAAATAAATAAAATGAGCACCTGCAAGGACAACTCACAAGGGAACAATTGAAGAGGCAAGAATATGATCTTCTGAGGCATTCTGTTATCCGATTCAAGATTAGTGTATTCCAAAATGAACTGAAGCAGGTATGTCTCTTTCACCAAAAAGTACTCAGATGATCAGTTAATGATTACTCGTTTCCCTTTCTAGCTGTCAAGTTTCCCCACACATTCACCTACCTGTATTGCTCTATATAACGTTTGCAGAGGTTTTAGTACAAGAGTTAATAGTAACTCTTACTAAAGAAACATTTGGGGTTTTTTAGCATATCAGGGTTGTTTAACGACGTAATAACTTTTTAAGATTCAGAAACAAGATTTCTCTGTACTGTATTTAACACCAAGTTCCTCCCTCCTTACTGCAAATGCAGATACATTTGGACCAACTGTTTTGCTATCATTCCTGAAAAGTGCAGTGTATTATCTTGTGTAAATCAGTAAGAATGGACTATATTAAACATTTCCATCCATTTATTTATTTTACAAATCTATGGTAAATTAAGAATCTAGATAGAAGATCCCATTATAGAATGCCTTAGAAAATATCTTCCTAGATGTTACAGTCCCCTTTCTATTTAATCTTTTTTCTGGTTAGTGTTTTTGGCCAAAAGTTTGCCTGCACATGAACATCCCAGACTGTTAGGCTGTATACGATTTAATAATAATAGCACTAAACCTGACAAAATAAGAGATTACATTTTGCTTTTTTGTGATCTCTTCTACTGAACTTTTCCAGGAATCAATAGCTATGTATCAGAAATTTGGTTCCAAAGAAGAAAATTCAATATAAATTCACGTATCAAAACAGCAAAAAAATCTGTTTAACAACCATAGCAGTCTTTGTTAATTAGATGCTAACCAGCCAGATCTGCACATGGGGGTGGGGAGGGAAATCAAACTACTACTTTCTGTGTATCCTTTCCCTATGTCTAAACTTTAGTTGCTCGCCAAGAAAGAGAAAAAAGTCAAATTACAGATTACAAACATAGTACATTTTACACATTTATTCATAGTATGCTTTGTATTTGTCCAAATCCACTGAGCAGGGAACAGTACAGTAGTTACTTAGACATTCAAGTCCCAAATTTTTAATAAGAGTAGAAAACATGATAACAATGTAAAAAGAGTTATCAACACCACAATCTCAAAGAAAAACACCTTTCTAATGACCATATTTTCACTCTGAGAAGAAAAAAAGGGCACTTTTCACAGGAGGATCTAATTTCATTTAATTTTTTCTCTTCAGTTACTCCATTAGTTTTCCTCCAATTACTGATTGTCAACTGAGGTATAGTTTCTTTCATTTGCCCATCCAACTTCTGTCACTTTAAAAAAAAAAAAAACACCACAAACTAAAACTAATTGGGGCACTCAAATTGCATTAGAAAACATCTGCTACACCTATTCAAAACTCTTTTAAAGGAAACCGTATCAAAGTACTATGATTGCCTGCATTTTGACCCCATCACCAAATCCCAAAGGATTAACATGACTTTTCACAGTTCCAGAAATTACCCTGGATCTCATTCTATCTACCTCCTAATTCCAGAAATATACTCACCAATTAAAAAGCTATCAGAAGGAAGGGTAAAATTTGCTTTGAAAGTCTCTAGATGGCATCCATTTTAAACTGTTTTCCACTTGTAAAATCATATTTCTGTAAGAACTATCGCTGTTAGTAAGTTATGTAGTGTTGGACATCAGAAAATAGGAAGACTCGTTCACTGAGGTGAAGTGGTTTCAGTAACAGCTGTCTAGCTAAAAATATAATTATACAGAGCAAGGTAATAAGCTTGATTGATTTCAGTGGTTTAGGAAGAGAAAACATAGGCCAAACTGTAAAATAGTGCATTTGTCTTAACATCAACGGAGCTATACTGATTTTTCTTGCAAATTGTCAGTATATAATTAACAATATGTTCACTCCCATTGATCTAGTTTCACATTACAGAAATATTACTCCTTCAGAAATGCTTAATTATATTTCTTTTTCACATAAGCATATTTCTTGTTCATAATTTTAACGTTACTTTTTCCTCCATTTTTCTATTTCATGCAGTTCCCCTACTCCTCCACCTAAAGGCCTCCTAAAGGTTCTAAGAAGTAAACAAAGTACTTAAAAGAGAAAACAAATATTTATTAAGCTACCATACATCACAAGACTTACTCCTACTGAAATAAGAACTTTACCTATGAGTATAATAAAACCAGGTCCCAAATGCACATGTACACGCGAGGATGTGCAAGGATGTGCTTCCTCAACAACCTATGGACTAATTCTTTTTGAGCTTTTCTAAACTCCTTTCCCACTCATTACAGTAGAAATTTTTCATTAAAAGAAATATTACCAACATTAGTTTATCACATTAAATAATATTACCTTCATGATTAAAACTCAGCTGTTTTAGAGTGCTGTAAAACAGATTAAGTACAACTTGATATTCATGCAGTGATTAGATCAAGTTCCTGTTGAAAAAAAAAAAAAATATTGACCAAACTTTTTTTTCCCCAAAAAAAAGTTGAATCCATATTTTCTGGCAGCATTTTAATTGAAAAATAATACAGATATAAGCCATTTCTGGCACCATAATTTCTCCTACAGAGAGTGTTGACTCTCTGTTCTTGTTAACTTTCTTCTCACTCTTTTTCTAGAGTACTGAAATATTAAACCACTAAAATAAAATAAAAAAAAAAATCTGTAAACCCAATTCTTCTGCAACTATTATAAAGAAGTAAGAGTACCGATACTGAAACGCATTTAAAGTGAAACAGCTATTAAAATTCACAAGCAATTCTTTACCTCACTCCTACCTCCTCCCCACAGCTTCTGTTACGTAGCCAGAACTTTACAGTAACATAAAAAGGAAGTAAATTTTAGCTAAACACATTAACAGAAGGTCCTACTAAACTAGGCTGTTTTTCAGGAAGTATAAATCCACCTATGTGACTAGTATGTTAGAAGTAAAACAACAACAGTTTTTATACAGAGAAATAAGTAATTCTAGCCCTAGATGGACATTATTCAATCCTTACATAGATATAGACTGTAAGAAACAAGAAAAATCCACAACATACATATCCAAGGTTCTGTAGAAGAGATTGTTGTATTAGTCAAGCTACTAACCAATGGATATGAAGGCCAACTAGAAAGCTCAGAAAACCAATGGCTCAAGAAGCACACTGTTCGTATCACAGCTGGGCAGCAGTACTTCATCAGCACACAGGAATTAAGAGGAAGTGTCTACACCTGAATCTTCCTCTCCCTGCTGCTCAGGATAAACCGTGATTGACTGGAACAGGAGATCAGATTAGGGACAGCTGGTTCTTAGAGTCCTACTGGAATGGAATAAAGCTAATGACTCTGTGTTGAAATAGGAGGTTGGCTAATACTGATTACCAGAGCTGCTATTTTCTTTTTGTTAATCTAGAGGAGTATAAGGACTTTTAACATTGTTTGTTGATACTGGGGAATTTCCTAACAGAAATATATGTGCAAAAACAGTGAGGGAAAAAGAGGATTAAGGTATTACTCTTTAACTATTGCTTTGACTTGTTTTATATCATTTTTTAATTAATTTGTCATAATAGTGATGCTGACTAGTTTGTTTATTTCAAGCACATGAAGGATGTTACAGCTTTAATATGGACCCACTAGACAACTGTGGAAAGAAAATTAGGTAGAATATTTACATATGTATGAGGGTAGCCATTTTTACTAAAGCCACCTCACAAACTGGTATGGGACTCAGAGATGAGCCCTCTTTATTTACTGAGGTCACATGGAATCCAGACTCCACTGAGATTAAATACCTTATATGGATGTTTATGTGGTTTCTCGGTGTCCCTTATTTCTCAAATTGTAGAAATGGCTTTGCAAGGCAGACACCAAATACTTATTATGTTCTTTACAACCTCCCTCCCTCCTAAAATTGAGCAAAGTATGCTCTTCTCTTTGCTGAGGTGCACTATTTCTTAATTGCCAATTTCATTTCTAATAGCAGTTTCAAAGCATTGCACTTAGTTGTAAAAAAAAAAAAAAAAAAAAAAAAAAAAAAAATTCCAATTTGCACAATGTGGTAAAAGTGCTTCTCATGCTGTGTTAGAACCTCTTGTAAATGCATTTCATTTTGTGATGAAGGCAGCTGTATCCCCCAGCGAGCCACAAGCATTGTTGCACTGGGTTTTGCTCCAAAAGAGATTTAAGCATATACATAACTTTATCAGTTTTCTAGTTTTATTTGCTTTACTAGGTATGTTCTTGAGCTTAGAATTGCACTCATACCAATGAACTTTGCTGGACTGGAGCCTGGCTGTTGCCGAATATGGTTGTCCAACAATGACACGTTAATATTTCCAGCTCAAAACTATATGTTTTCACATGCTTGACTGTCAGCTTCTCAAGGTTAAATAAAAATAATGTACTTTGCAGTGCTTCTTTACTGCATTATCCTTCATGTTCAAACAGAGACTTATTGCATTAGCAAAAAAAAAGAAGCTTTTTGTAAGTGATTAGTACATTTTAAAGACAGAAGAAATCACTTGGTCATCTAGTTAGATCACTTACAAGAGAACTACAGAACTGTGTTTCATCAGTCTTGCAATAAAGCCCAGCAGGTCTTATTTAAAGGAAGCCTGTCTTTCAGAAGGCATTGAGATTTAATTTGAAAACATCAGAACATAAAGAATGCACATTTACCCTTTATTTTGCTCCAGCTATTAACCACTGTTATTGTGATACATTCAAAATAAAAAGCACAAGATGTACCTGGCTAACTTTCAGTCACTGTTTTAATATCTTCCTCTATTAAAAAGCCTTTTTAATCCAAGTATTTTCTCTCCTTAAAAACAGTTATAAATAAATCTTTCTGGGTGCCCCATAGTTTTTCAGAAGTTTAATTATTATTGTCTGTTTGGTGTTATAATGGGGGTAAGGAAATTACATTCTCTGATGACCTTAAATGTGTTAATTTGCAAAGTAAGAGTAAAGTTTTCAGCCAGCCAGACAAGAATATGCTCTAGTAATACAACTTGTTAAAACAACGCAGGAGCACTACCGTAAGGCTTCAAGACAGAGTTAAAGTTTCACAATAACTTCATTGTTATTGTGAAACATCATAAAAAAAAAAAAAGACTTTGAGCTTCATATGGGAAATCCTCAGGCTAACTCTGTATGAATCTACATGGTGCAAATCAGAAATATGAGACAGAGTCCTGAAAGAAGCAGAGTCATTGTGCTTGCCCTAGTCGTTATGTCCCCTCGTCATGTTAATTAGCTTCTCAGTTTTGGGTAGCTCAAGAGTTTCTGCACAGCTTTTCCTCCTGCAAAGTTAACATGAGACTTAAGACACAGAACAATTAAAAACTTGGTCAACAGCAGATATGTCTGGTTTTACAGTGGTCTTCTGTGAATCAGCTATATGTTTTTATGTGACACATCAGCAGAATATTTATAGAATACATATTTTGGCTTTTCTTACTTTGATTTTTCCACCTATTCTTTTTTTCTTGAAACTACTGTCCTTTTTAAGCACTGTTTTCTCTGATGGTTATTTTCTAGTTTTCATTAAAAGAAAAAAAAAATTATGCAGAGTGCACCACCTTCCTTCTTCCGTGGGAAGACCTTCAGCCTTGGTTTCATGCATATGCTCTTGGGGTATTTCACATGTGAGTCCCTGAGCAATTTGTACACTAGATTTTGTGCAATCAACAAGAAAACTGGGAACTTATTGAAGAGACAAGACAAAAACCAGCTGACCTAAAACCATCCATAACATCTAAATATTTTGAGGTTGTCGTGGTTTAATCTCAGTCAGCAATTAAGCACCACACAGCCGCTCGCTCACTCCCCCCCACCCGGTGGGATGGGGGAGAGAATTGGAAGAGCACAAGTTAGAAAGACTCGTGGGTTGAGATAAAAACAGTTTAATAATTGAAATAAAATAATAATAATATGATAATAATAATAATAATACACAAAACAAGTGATGCACAGCACAATTGCTCACCACCCGCTGACCGATGCCCAGCCAGTCCCCGAGCAGCGGCCCCCCCGGCCAGCTTTTCCCAGTTTATGTACTGAGCATGACGTCACATGGTATGGAATGTCCCTTTGGCCAGTTTGGCTGTGCCCCCTCCCAGCTTCTTGTGCACCTCCAGCCTCCTCAGTCAGTAGAGCATGGGAAGCTGAAAAGTCCTTGGCTAGTGTAAGCATTACCTAGCAACAACTAAAACACCGGTGTGTTATCAACTTTGTTCTCATCCTAAATCCAAAACACTGTACCAGCCACTAGGAAGGAAATTAACTCTATCCCTGCCGAAACCAGGACAGAGGTATCTTTCTTAGATGGAGGGAAATGGAAACAGGTCCCTGCTCAGGGTGCCAGGCGAACCCCCGCCCGGCCTCCCTCACCTTCCGGGTTGCCTTTACACAACAGATATGGGGCCCTGGAACTTGGCCAGGCAAACGAGGAAGTAGACGAAGGTCCATCCAGGAGATTGCCTACGGTGAGGCGGTCAGCCCCACGCATTATGACTGCCGCTGCTAAGAAAAAAAGGAGGGTAATTGTCATAGGCGATTCCCTTCTGAGGGGAACAGAGGGCCCAATATGCCAACCGGACCCATCCCACAGGGAAGTCTGCTGCCTCCCTGGGGCCCGGGTCAGAGACATTATGAGGAAGCTCTCTGGTCTGGTACAGTCTTCCGACTACTACCCACTGTTGGTTATACAGGCTGGCAGTGATGAGGTTGCAGAGAGAAGTCCTGCAGTGATCAAAAGGGACTTCAGGGCACTGGGGCGACTGGTTGAAGGATCAGGAGCACAGGTAGTGTTTTCCTCTATCCCTATAGTGGCAGGGAAGAACACTGAAAGGAGCAGGAAAACACACCTGATCAATGCGTGGCTCAGGGGCTGGTGCCATCGGAGGAATTTTGGCTTTTTTGGTCATGGGGAGGTTTACATGGCACCGGGCCTGCTGGCGACAGATGGAGTCCAGCTGTCTCACAGGGGGAAAAGGATCATGGCTCATGAATTGGCAGGGCTCATTGAGAGGGCTTTAAACTAGGTTCGAAGGGGGAAGGGGATAAAACCGGGCTCACTAGAGATGAGCCTAGGGGTGGCGTGCCAATGCTGGGGGCAAAATCGATAGCCCAGCTCAAGTGCATCTACACCAATGCACGCAGCATGGGCGGCAAGCAGGAGGAGCTGGAAGCCATTGTGCAGTGGGAGTGATATGACTTAGTTACCATCACAGAAACATGGTGGGGTGACTCTCACGACTGGAGTGCTGCAATGGATGACTATAGACTCATCAGAAGGGACAGGCGAGGAAGGAGAGGCGGTGGGGTGGCCCTGTATGTTAGGGAGTGTTTTGATTGTATAGAGCTCAATGATTGTGATGACGATACGGTCAAGTGTTTATGGGTAAGGATGAGGGGGAAGGCCAACGAGGCAGATATCCTGCTGGGAGTCTGTTATAGACCACCCAACCAGGATGAAGGGGCGGATGAAGCATTCTACAAGCGGCTGGCACAAGTCTCTTAATCGCTAGCCCTTGTTCTCGTGGGGGACTTCAACTTCCTGGACATCTGCTGGAAATACAACATGGCAGAGAGGAAACAGTCCAGGAGGTTCCTGAGGTGTGTGGAAGACAACTTCCTGACACAGCTGGTAAGTGAGCCTACCAGGGGAGGTGCCTCGCTCGACCTGCTGTTTACAAACAGAGAAGGACTGGTGGGAGATGTGGTGGTCGGAGGCCGTCTTGGGCTTAGCGACCATGAAATGGTAGAATTCTTGATTCTTGGTGAAGTAAGGAGGGGGGGCAGCAAAACCGCAACCATGGACTTCCGGCGGGCGGACTTTGGCCTCTTCAGGATGCTGGTTGAGAGAGTCCCTTGGGAGACGGTCCTGAAGGGCAAAGGGGTCCAGGAAGGCTGGACGATCTTCAAGAAGGAAGTCTTAAAGGCGCAGGAGCAGGCTGTCCCTGTACGCCGTAAGAAGAATGGGCGGGGAAGACGACCGGCCTGGCTGAACAGGGAGCTCTTGCTGGGACTCAGGAAGAAAAGGAGAGTTTACCACTTGTGGAAGAAGGGGCAGGTGACTCAAGAAGAGTACAGGGATCTCGTTAGGTCATGCAGAGAGGAAATGAAAAAGGCAAAAGCCCAGCTGGAACAATCTGGCCGCTGTTGTTAAAGACAACAAAAAAAGTTTTTACAAATATATTAATGACAAAAAGAGAGCCAAGGAGAATCTCCATCCTTTATTGGATGCAGGGGGGAACATTGTCACTGAGGATGAGGAAAAGGCTGAGGTACTCAATGCCTTCTTTGCCTCAGTCTTTAACAGGCAGACCAGTTGTTCTTGGGGTAGCTAGCCCCCTGAGCTGGAAGACAGGGACGGCGAGCAGGATGAACCCCCCATAATCCAAGAGGAAGCAGTCAATGACCTGCTACGCCACCTGGATGCTCACAAGTCTATGGGGCCAGATGGGATCCACCCAAGAGTGCTGAGGGAGCTGGCGGAGGAGCTCGCCAAGCCGCTCTCCTTCATTTATCAGCAGTCCTGGTTAATGGGGGAGGTCCCGGACGACTGGAGGCTTGCCAATGTGACGCCCATCTGCAAGAAGGGCCGGAAGGAGGATCCGGGGAACTACAGGCCTGTCAGCCTGACCTCGGTGCCGGGGAAGATGATGGAGCGGTTCATCTTGAGGGCGCTCACAAGGCATGAGCGGGACAACCAGGGGATCAGGCCCAGCCAGCACGGGTTCATGAGAGGCAGGTCCTGCTTGACCAACCTGATCTCCTTCTATGACCAGGTGACCCGCCTAGTGGATGAGGGAAAGGCTGTGGATGTGGTCTACCTGGACTTCAGGAAGGCCTTTGACACCGTCTCCCACAGCATTCTCCTAGAGAAGCTGGCGGCTCACGGCTTAGACAGGTGTACTCTGCGCTGGGTCAAAAACTGGCTGGACGGCCGGGCCCAGAGAGTTGTGGTGAATGGAGTTCAATCCAGTTGGTGGCTGGTCACGAGCGGTGTTCCCCAGGGCTCAGTTTTGGGGCCGGTCTTGTTCAATACCTTTATCAATGATCTGGATGAGGGCATTGAGTGCACCCTCAGTAAGTTTGCAGACGACACCAAGTTGGGCGGGAGTGTTGATCTGCTCGAGGGTAGGAAGGCTCTGCAGAGGGACCTGGACAGGCTGGATCGATGGGCTGAGGCCAGCTGTATGAGATTCAACAAGGCCAAGTGCCAGGTCCTGCACTTTGGCCACAACAACCCCATGCAGCGCTACAGGCTTGGGGAAGAGTGGCTGGAAAGCTGCCTGTCGGAAAAGGACCTGGGGGTGCTGGTTGACAGCCGGCTGACCATGAGCCAGCAGTGTGCCCAGGCGGCCAAGAAGGCCCATGGCATCCTGGCCTGTATCAGAAATAGTGTGGCCAGCAGGAGTAGGGAAGTGATCGTGCCCCTGTAGTCGGCACTGGTGAGGCCGCACCTCGAATACTGTGTTCAGTTTTGGGCCCCTCACTACAAGAAGGACGTTGAGGTGCTGGAGCGTGTCCAGAGAAGGGCAACGAGGCTGGTGAGGGGTCTGGAGAACAAGTCTTATGAGGAGCGGCTGGGGGAAGTGGGGTTGTTTAGCCTGGAGAAAAGGAGGCTGAGGGGAGACCTCCTCACTCTCTACAACTACCTGAAAGGAGGTGGTAGCGAGGTGGGTGTTGGTCTCTTCTCTCAAGTAGCTAGCGATAGGACGAGAGGAAATGGCCTCAAGTTGTGCCAGGGGAAGTTTAGATTGGACGTGAGGAAAAGTTTCTTTACTGAAAGAGTGGTGAAACATTGGAACAGGCTGCCCAGGGAAGTGGTGGAGTCCCCATCCCTGGAGGTATTTAAAAGACGTGTAGATGAGGCGCTTAGGGACATGGTTTAGTGGGCATGGTGGTGTTGGGTTGACGGTTGGACTCGATGATCTTAGAGGTCTTTTCCAACCTTAATGATTCTATGATTCTATGTGTGCCATCCTTACCATATCATCATGTAGTAGTACATCATGTAAAGCATACCTGTGTTTAAGTCACTTATTAAAATATCAAATTCTGAGTAATTTTTAGTTAATAACTAGAGTACTGTTAAATTATATGGAGATTAGAGCTAGCAAAACTCTTACTTGCAAAAAAAGCATATGATTTGCCAGTCTGTAGGTTTTTGTGGTTCATATTCAACTTTGTAACAATAAGTGAATGGGTGACACAATGCACTTGAAGCGTAATGCTTTTTTACCATCTAAAAATAAATTACCTAGCACTCAAAAGGCCATGTTGTCTATCCTGCTCTCAGAAAAAAGCATCATGTGTACCATAAACCCTTAGGAGATCCAAATGGACAAAGAGACTGTCACTGTGCTGAGCTTTTATGATCATTGCAGCAAGACAGCAATATGCAGAAATCATTCAATTTGTTTAAACCCAGTTCTCTTCCCAGTTTTTGTGATCTGTAGGTGACTGCAAGGCAGTCAGTGAGGAAAAGGCAGTCCCTTCATCAGGGAGGGAGACTTAGGACTGATGTCTCTTAGATAAGCACACATCTTCCTTCATTATTTAATAAAGAGGCAAAACACAGAAAGAGAACTTCAGAGAACTTGGATAACAGGTGTAAAATATAATGTGGCTACTAAATAGACAACTGGAATAAATGTGTTAGGAAATGCATTTAAAAACTGGAATCTCTTAAAAGAGCTTGGAATTGCTTAAAATGTTTAAACATTTTATGTGTGGATTAAACTAATTTAAGGGTAAAATTACCTTTTTTAGCATTGCTATGGGCTACTTCAGTAACTAAGATAATGCTATGTGTCATACTGCAAAATGAAAGGCTCTGCAACAACAAAAACTGTAGTATTCTCATTGGAATGTAGTGGGACTCTTCTAGAATATTGTATGAAACATTGGTCTGAGTAGGATTTATCACTCCATAAAGGAAGCAGCAACAAACAAAAATTATGATGGGTTCTAAGAAATCTGGCATATAGTCAAAAGTTGTGGGAATTTAGATCATTCATGACTTTAATACATTTCTTGATTAATTTTTTTTTTGTAATTGCTTCGAAAGATTCTGTTAAATATTTTTTTACAATACTTGCAATGTGTTTTCATGTTGGTATTCAATTTTAAAAAGCAATTATTTTAAAGGCCTAAGACTTTAAGCCTTCATTCATTATTAGTTAAACCTTATTCAAGTTATTTAGGAAAAAAACCTCCTAGTTATAGTCATTTTAGGCAGTATGGCTGCAAGAAATTTGAGGTCAATTAATACAGTCCTTAGCACTCAGACAGAATCAGCTACACCTGTGGCATTCTTAACTGAAATCTGTCTAGCAATGTTCTTAAAAACAATCTGTTATGGTGCTGAGTTGTTCTTAGAAAATTTCTAGCCTGAAATTCCTTTCCGCCATGCAGGACCATTACTTCTTGTCTTATTCCTGAGAGCAAAGAAAATAGGCTATCCTTTTCATCTTTGCAGCAGTTTTCAAAGGCTACCACGTCTTCCTCCTGTTATCTCTCCTGTTTGTTAAAGAGTTCCAAGTTTTTCAATTTTTCCTTATAGGTTAGTGAAACCAAAAAAATGAAAGCTCAGTTTTGGGTGGTGGGAAGTACATACTCTTCAAGATATTTCTTGCTCAGAAATATCATATTTATATTGGAATAGCCTATTTTGGAGATATTTTATTGACACATTTTTTAAAGTGACATTTCCTTGACATAAAATAGGATATTATGACTATCTAGACTTTAAAGATTAACTGTGAAATATGCTAAATAACACTTTACAGAACCTACATTTACCTAAAGGAACACTCTTTGGGATTGGGATACTTCTTTTTGCAATGTCTAATTTTGTTACGTCTATGTAAATTTCATTTCTAGCATAATGCAGTTGACCTTAATGTAATGTGCATACAATGAAAAGACATACTCAGAAACCAGGTATCATTTAACACTAAGAAATCTAACAGCATGAGAACTCAACTTTTTTGAACACTAATTTGACTTTGTGACATTCAAAACAAAATAAGAACTTTATAAAGCTCAAAATATTGCTCAAGCCTAGTATGTTATCTGACTTAGTAGACTCCTAGTATGTAGTGATCATGTGTTTTTTCAAATTAGTATCTTATACTGTTTCAAAAGTACTCATCTTTTGAGTTAAAAACTTGATACCAATGAAAAAGCTATTAATTTCTGTACCTACAGACAAGGCTACATTTACATATACTGCTCAGATCTTAAAGGTAGTCACCATAAGATCTTAAAGATGAAAAGGTTTTATGTGAAATACGAGGGGAAATTCTGTTACCTAAAAGCCTGAGGCTAAATGTTGTACTATTTTCAAAGAGCTTTATAAATGTCATCAAAAACTTGGACAAGCCCTTCCTCTCTTAGTTAGACATATAGAATGAATATTAAGTCACAAGTTGACCAGCTATGTAGATTTCCTTAAGGGAAGATAAGTAACAAAATTACAGAACATTTTAATAGCTGAACTGGGTAGTAGCATAGGAACCAAATAGCACCAGGCATTCAAGACACAAATGCTACATTAAAGATAACTGTAAAAATTACCTAATGATTTTCTGTGATAATTTAGATCTAGAAAGATTAACATAAATGAGATTTACCACTCCATTGCTAGAATTCAATTACCTCTGTCTGTTGGCTAAGGTTATCTTTTTTTCCTTTTACAAATGTCCAGAGTTTTAAAGTAACAACACTCAGCATCCGACAGAAAGAGGGGAAAAAACATTTATTCTCAAATTAAGGATAGGAAAAACTGAGTCTTTAATGCATATGTTTCCTAAACATCTTGTTAATGCTATTATGATATAAAGATATTTAGGATAGTCTTTTCAAAATATCAGTGCTAAACTGAGTAAAATTGAATCAAATAATAAGTGTCTAACTTTGTATTACCTACCCAAGAGGGAAGCATGGTTACTCTTGCCTAAACCTTGAAAAAAGGATATGATGTCAGTCTCGCATCTCCCAAATGAGTTTCCCATTCACTAGATTTTTAAAATTCTGCTCCCTGTTCTTGGCCCAATAAATCTTTAGTCGCTGTTTCAGGAGCTCTTTCAGCTCTAGAAAAACAGTTCAAAGTATAGGCTGAATTTGGTGACTTATCACTCTCCTGAGGGGAAGGACGAATCTTGTGACTTTCGCATCTGGGGTAAATGACCGTAACTCTACATATATACTGATGCGCTTAATATGGCTGGAGCATACTTTAACGTTTGTTTATTGTTAGTGTTCTAACAGCCTAAAACACATATTAAGCATTAAAATAGCAGAAGGAAAGGAAGATTTTTTTTTTTTTTTACCCTAGCTCTTTCTTTCTAAGTTGAGTGAAGTGCTACTGAATCATAGGCAGTTGTCCTGTGACTTCTTTCTGATTATCCCTCTGAATATTAGAGAGTACTGGATATTGACTTATCTATTAATTATTGGTGATTTAGGGTGGTTTTTAAAGACACTGAATTGAAGGAGAAATAAATGAGAGATAATACAATTTAAAGGGTGAGAGGGAATGATTCCAACAGGAACCATCCCATTTCTCACTTTATCATCTATTGAAATATGACAGGGTTATATATGCATGTTATTAGCTGGAGAAAAGTGAAATAATTAGAGCAACTATTCCTTTCTTCCGGTAAAAGTGTGGGCTTCTAGTTGCCCCTTGCAATGTAAGTTACCTTATTGTAGGCTACTGAATACATAAAACTAAAAAGATGCTTCAGAACTCAGTGGCAATATGAATTGGACATACCTAGGCAAGCTGCTATTCTAACTTGCATTTTTCTTCTGTTTCCACATCAGATTTTAAGTATTTATTTATGACCATATAAGGGGAAAGCAGTGAAATACTGAATTCAGCTAAAACAAGAATCACTCTACCAAATTAGAGATGGAGAGCTGATGTATTTTCCTTTTCATCCACTGTGTAATATTTCTAATTTAAAGAAAAAATAAATCTGAATTGAATGTTTATGGTGACTCATGCCAGTTAAGTTCCTAAAACAACAAAGCAGCATCATTATCTACGATTCTAAAACTAAATCATCATGCCATTGCTCAGGCGTTATTTAAAAAGCTTAAATAGACTTCCCAGGGAGGCTCATTTCCATCCAAATCAAATCTGTCGCAAGTGTAACCCCACCCTATTTGTAATGCCTGGTGGGACACTTAGGGCTTCTGTTGTTTATGAAGTATTGCAGTGTAAGTAATTTGCCTGCGTAAGAGATCTATAGCTTGAAGGTCAAAGGTCTTGATCGCCTGTGACCCAGAAACAAGAAATGTTTAGCCTTTCTGTGTACATAAAGTTTGGCCGCTTCAAAACCTTTCGAATGTGCCTGTGCTGTGCCCCTGCAGCTTTATGTGACTCTTGTCTCAACAGTAATTGTTTTAAAAAATTAATTTAAAAATAGGACCTTGCAGGGACTGCTTGGCCTCCCAGAGTGTGAATAAAAAATACATTTGCTGTCACAACCAAGCTCTCAGGAGTGAATGATACCCTTGCCTAATAATTTGTTGCTTTAGGTTACTGTGTAAGCAGTAGCCTAAACTGTGATTTCAAAGATAGTATTTCTCTTCATGGTTTTAATGACCTGTGCAACTTTGGGTATGGTAACTAGCCTCGCTGGTTTTTCTGTGTTCCATAAAATCTCAGCTTACAATAATGCAATATATATAAAGAACTTACACACATTACCTGAGGAAAGAACTTAGTTTGGTTAACTTCATGTATCTCTCAAATGCAAGAAAGGATTTTGCCAAATGATCTGGAAATTATCACTGCAGCTGCTGGATCAGGCAGCAAAGGAAATTAATCCAAAAATATGCTAAAAATTTGAACACAAACAGGGATTTTAGCGCAGTCTCCTTCCCAGTCTTGAGTGTGATCTGAGCAACATTTTAACTCGTTTTATTTAAAGTATGCTAGCCACTGTGTGATGGTCTCTCAAGGTTCTTGGCAATGAGATTTTTTTATGGCGAGTTGAATCTCTCCCTTGCCTTGGGGCTCTGTGTTAGTTCTCATAACATTCCTTTTTTGGTAGGGTACTGCTACGCTACTAAGACCCCTGTTATAAATATATAGCCTAAATCCATATTAGGCAAAATAGTTCTGAGGATGGTCAATCAAATCTCCTTAGGTCTCCAATTTGCAGATTTGTTTCTTTTCACTACTGATGAATGGAGGTTGGTAGCAAAATAAGGTCTTAAGAGAAAAAAACATATTATGTTGAACTAGCAAATGTTGGGTTAATGGGGAGAGCGAGGCTTTTTATCCATCGGTTGTTCACGATACAAACTTATGTCAATTCTGAGCAGAAAAGGTCTCCTTGACATTATCCCAGCAAAGAGCTTCTCTTATGCAGCTATGTTGGTCTCTTTCACCGTGTACAGCTGAAACAGCAGGACATACAGTAGGCAAGTCATGGTGAAGTGCAATTAAGATAAGAGTTTAAACCTGGGACCTTGTAGCAATTCTAGAATAAGTCATCCAGACTTGGTGTTTAATGGGTATTCTGCAGAAATGGAGTGTCCATATTGCTCCAGTTACATGTTTATTTAGCTGATTTAGTGTATAAGCCAATTAAATTTGAGACAAATAAAATAATTTTTATGTGGGCCCAATCTCTGAGCTACTCCCTTTTCAAACTTTTCACACACTTCCCTTTTTTTGCAACCTCTTCTTACAGAGAGAGGGACTAAAGAAAAGCATGTTTTGACTATTAAAGCTTTTATATTTTCTTCTCAAGGGCTGGGGCAGGGGTAGAAAGAAAAAGCATCACAATTGAATGTGACTGTAAATAATTAGCAG
This sequence comes from Aptenodytes patagonicus, assembly GCF_965638725.1. NCBI lineage: Eukaryota > Metazoa > Chordata > Aves > Sphenisciformes > Spheniscidae > Aptenodytes > Aptenodytes patagonicus. Next base: position 40,759,143 of record NC_134952.1, read on the forward strand.
TAGTCTGTGTAAAGCAAATATGTTTAATTCATTATTATACCTTGTTGTAAATTATTTATTAATGCTTCAGTTCTTACTTTTGCTCCAGTTATCTCAAGTAAACTTCAGAAAAATATTTTCATTAATTTCATTAAGCTAAATATCTTTTCTTATTATGTAAAGCCCTGCGATTGAACAGATAGATGTTCATGTGGTTAAATAACAGTTCCAAACAGTGGGGTTGAATGTATGTTTTTTATGGTGTTTTACAAGGTCTCTGTCCCCTTGAAGCTTTTGTTATATCCAAACTGGCTGAGAAGGTAGGGTGCAACTGACAAACCTAGATGGAAAAAAAAACCCTAGGATGCAGCCATCCCTGGAAGTATTTAAAAGACATGTAGATGCGGCGCTTAGGGACATGGTTTAGTGGGCATGGTGGTGTTGGGTTGACGGTTGGACTCGATGATCTTGGAGGTCTTTTCCAACCTTAATGATTCCATGATTCCATGATTCTGTATGCAGTTTGTAAATTATTCACACTGCTATTTTATTTATTTCAGTGATATCATTAAGTTGCCATTGATACAGAAAACCGCTGTAAATTGGAACATAATGTGCTTTCCTAACTACATCTTATTTGCATAGCATGACACACTTTAGCAGTAGATACTAGTGTAGTCTTACGTGGAAAATGTAAGATGAAAAGTAAATTACTTAAGATAACCAGGTTAATTGTAATTCTGAGACAGACATGGCATGCCTGCGTTTACTGATTGTCACAGCTTAACTTTAATTATTATAGCTGACAATGTTTTATCTCCTTTATGCATGGCTCTTAGTACTTCATAGATTAGATCCAACTATTAATTTTCCTTGAAGGAATGGGAACTTACAGGTCAGCGCTGACTTTAAATTACCATTTAGTTTTAAAGAAAGTCAAGTAGTCTGTTGACCATGCGGGCTGCTTTTCACTTGGGAAGATACCCATAATTATGGGTAATGCTATTTGTCATTTTAAGACTAGGAATATGACCCGAGTTCCCAGGCCCACATAGTAAATAAACACTCATGTTTCTTGGGAGTAGTACTACTAGCCTACTACTAACTTTGGCTCATTATACCAAGATCACTGAACATTTAGTCCTTTTGATGTACTGTGTATGTGATATATGAGTGAGTGGGTGTTGCTTGGAAATGTCCTCTGTTCATCCATAATATAAACAGGCCCTACTTACTGGTCCCTAGGTAACCAGTTTCTGGCTCGGTGTTTAATCTGCAGTCCCCTGGAAAGATTGTATGTTGGACCTGATTCTGTTTGTATTAGAAAATTATCTAGAGGTTGTAGAAATTCTAATGATTTACTATACAGGATTCTAGCATATATAACCTAAATTGAATGCCCTGATAACTCCTTTACCCTATATATCACATATTTAAGCAATAAATCATTCTAATCTTTGGGTTGGGCAGTGTGCAACAACATCTTTTCTTTGTCTTTTAGAGGCTACATCCAGTAAACTGAAGTTCATTAACTCATGAGCTAAGTGTTGTACTTTGTTGTTTTTCCTAACTGCCTGCTCCTTAATGTTGTTACCATCACTTTTTAAAATATTTACTAATGATTGATACACAGTAAATCATCTCACGATAGTGATTTTTAAAATGTTTCTTCCCATTTTCAATTCTCTCTCTGTTATCCCAAACTCTTAGAATTAGAAAACAGCAAACCAGAAGGGGGTGAGGGGAAGTCTGTGCTTCATCAATTGTATTTTTCTTATTATGCTCTTATTTGTATTGTGTTTACCACCTCTTGCACTGACAGTGTGACTTCTTTCTAGCTGTTCTACCTTGTCTTTAAATGACAAATTATCATGCTTCTCAGTATGATGGAGTCTTTCACTTTACACTTTCTTTTCCATTAGAATTTGGAAAATATGGTCAGATGCTTGGTTAGGAGAAACAGATTCATATTTTGCTTTTTCTGCAGTTGCAGGAAGAGAATTTTCAAGGTGAATTTTAGGACTTCCCTCTTATGAACACTTTAAGATCTCCAAGTGTCTCCATCTGTGAAGTCCTGCTAGATGATGCGTGTGGTATGTTCCAACACGTATTACTGCCTGCAGAGTTGTGGCAGGCAACTTCAGATTCTCGTCCACTCTTGTAGTCCTCTCTTCTCTTTTGTTTAATACAGACCATACACTATCCAACTGTTATGGTGGTTATTAAGCAAATAAAAACATTCTTTTTACTACAGACTCAACCATGACAGTTGCTTTCCTCTTTTAGGATTGCTAAACTGTCTTTTGTATTAGCCCTGTGCTTCATCCATTACAAAACTGTACCGTAATTTCCCACCCTGCTTCAGCAGACATAAATCTCTAGGTAGACGATATCCTGAATATAAGTTGATAATGTTTCCTTACCTTTAGCAGGAGTGAATGCCTCCTCTTTCTCTGCACCCCACCCCCCAACCTCCCCTTGAGCACCATGTTGCACCAGCAACCAAGTCTCTGTGACACATGCCTTCCTCTGGAACACCACCGCTTACAAAGTGCAGGCAGAATGCAAAGCAATATACAGTAATCTCAGCTAAAGGAATCGGTTGTGAAATGAATTTTTGGAAGACCACATTACTCAAGCATGTTCATTCTGTAGCAGCTGTTAGTTGCTCTTAAATGGTTGTATGAGAATAAATGAGTGGAAAAGACATCACGAATTTCAGCCATGACCACAGATATTATTGCCATACTGGCAATATTATTGACATACTGGTCATTTTTCCATAATGTATAGTTTAACATATGCTTAAATGTATTAGTATCTTATGCCATAGGATGCTAAAAAGGTAATAGAAGCTCTTGACTGTTCTTTTTTAGTTTATCCCACCTCCAGAAAGTTCAGTTTTAGTATTTACTTGAGAACTCTTCTTGTTAGGTAGGGCCTCAGAGGCACTTCAAATACTAACCAAGAAGTAAAGAGTTGCAGAAATGAGGCTTATTACCTGCTTGTTAGTTACTATTCACTTGGGCAAATTAGCTTGCTAATTTTAGTTCAACAGTGCGTACGGATCCATTTATGTCATTTAAACTGTGTTTGCATATATGTTCCACGCTGGGCAGCTGAAAAAGAGAAGCAGTAAAGTGGCAAGCACAGGAAGCCACAACTGGCAGCCTGGTAATTAATGTAGCTAGAGTTCTTATCTGAAACGCACAGAACTTGTAAGATGAATGCAATTAAAAGTATACTGAAATTTCTGAGTCCATATTACTTACAAGTTTGAGTTCTGTGGGCTTAAACAGTAACAAATGTCTTCCGTTTTATAGCCTCTCTTGCTAAGTATTTTGATGCCAAAAAGTACTAGTAAATATGACATGTTCATACCTATACCTTCTTAATAATATGCCTTTCAGATCCTTGCCACGCATTTTGTATTTTGTCAGCTATGAGAGCAAGCTCTGATAAAAAATGCACATAGTACTAATGAGTAAATATTTGTTTTTCTGGGAAGCTTTACTGGGAGTGGGAGGAGGAAGGAATAAAAAAAAAAATGTTCTAGTTTCCCAGATTTAAATCGGATCAGACCAGCATAACGCAGTATGTAAGAATTTACCTTGAGTTTTGTAACCTAGAACATGTCCTCAAAAAGAGTATCTAGATCTAACTAGAAGACTTGTAGTGATGGTTTGTTTCAGTGAGTGTCACGCTCACTAATTACAAGTAGACATCTTATTTTCATTAGTATTTGCTTTAGTTTGTTGGTCATCTTACATTTCTGCTAGATTAAGCATTCTCATTTTTTAACTTCCATGGGTTTTTCATTTGTTTTAAGCTTTCCGAAGCCAAATGCCTGAAGTAAAGGCAACGTTAAGCTTGCAACAAGACTTCATCTTACTTGTTCAGTTAAGATTTTCTGTTCTTTAACTAACCCTAAATTCAAAGTGGAGAGCACTTAAAATGATCCTTTATGGTATAAGAGAACTCAAACTGAAAACCGTAAATCTTTTGAGAGCTGGCAGCAGCTAATGACAACTTAACCACAAACCCAACTGAATATTTTATCTTACATATACACATCTTTGCCTATGAATGTAATTTTCCAGAAATGACCGTCAGTTGAATGACTTTGACAGATGTCACTGTCAGTTGCTCATCAGGCAAAACTGCCTCTGATATGCTGACTAGTACATCACCTTCATCCCTTACAGAAGGTGAATGCGATACTGCAAGTGTATTTTTCTTGCCTTGGTTCTTACAGGGGTTTAATATAAGTTACTGTCCATTACATAGCAAAATGCTTTCAGTCCAGTGGGGTAACAAGAAAAAAGAGACAGGAACGGTAGCATCCGATCTTATTCTAGCAGCAATAGTACTGATAGCCCCCTTCAGGTGCTATAACACAGTTTTGAGTCTTTTCTTATTCACAGAGCAGAGGCCTAAAGTATTAGTGTGTCTTTATTTCTTAAGAAGCTTGTGCACATAAGAAGTTTCTGGATGGTCTGTATGAGTCAGATAAGACTTTCGGAAGAACGAGTCATTGCAGCATTAGAATGGTATCCTGAAAACACTAAAACTACTTCTTAGCAAGGGCAGGCTTTGTGATATTAGCAAATTGGGCACTTTTCTTAAAATATCACTTAATCTTTACTTCTAAATTCTAAAGTCAAGTATAGCATCTGTAACTTTACAGTGAGCCATAGGCTTAGCATAAAAAAATGCATGACTTGCAATATGACAACATATTTTTTGTTAGGTTTAGATTTTGTTTTGTTTGTTTAGATTTCTCTTCAGGAGCAAATTTTTGTAACCTTATAAGGAATATTCCTTGACTTAATGATTAGTAATAAAGAAAGAGATGTTAAGAATTAGTAGGAATATAATAGAGGAATTAAATAGAACACACCACTGTGATTATTTAAATCTACAACAAACAGAACTGCACACACTCCTTTTTTCTTCATTTCAGTTATAGATGAAAAAAAAGGTTTAGAGAAGGATGACAAAGATAATCAAATGTACAAAACTGTCATCTGCATGAAGAAAAAGCATACTGACTAGGAACCTTCAGGGTAAAAATAAAGAAAACTAAGGGGTTTATGAAAGGAGGTTTACACAATCGGAAGTGTACAGGAGGAGATGGATAGGGATTTATTTCAGTTCCACCATAAGAATGAGAGGCATAAAATAAAACCAGTGGTATTCAGAGCAAACCAAGGAAGATGGTTCTTCACACAACATACTATTAAGCTGCCACATGGTGTTATGGATAGTGAAAATTTACATGATCTCAAAGGGTGGCGGTTCAGATTCCTGGAAGAAAAACAACTTAAGAACTGTTATATAAAAAAAGATAAGATTTCTGCTCAAGTAGTTTTTGAGCTGCATCTTGCTGCGGTCTAGAGAATATTCTGGGGAAGTACAGCTATGTGCTTGCCTTCATCTTCCCCAGGCACCTGCTGATGGTCACTGGAAGGGTCAAGATAGCAGGGTAGACAGACTCTCTTTCCCCAGTATTTTCACTCAACATACAAGCTGCATCTATTTCAGAAATATTTTAGGGTACCTAACAGGAAAACAAAAAGTAGGAAATAATTTTGTACATTATGTCAGAATTTACCTCTGGAAAAAAAAGTCTTACCTCTCTGAAAAAGAAACATTACTTTGAGGATACAGCTGTCTGAAAAAGGCTTTGTGGGTTTGGTGTTTATTGCTTCTCAATAACTTCTGGTTCAAACAGGTTATTATCGCAAAAAAATTCTCACTGTCTTTGGGAGTGATGCAGGCTATTGTGTATTCTGGTGGCTTTTAGGTTGGGATGGTAGGCAGTGACTGTTTGTTCAGTGGTATGAGTGATACAAGAATTCTTAAATGTTTCTCACTTAACCTATACAGGCTATATCATCTACAAAGGCAATTATATGTTGATTTGATCAGCTAGTTTTTAAATGACTAATATGTTGCATCAAACAGATTTTTGTATGTTTTAAAAAATAATGTTCTCGGATTCTTTCAGGTTCTGACTGGTTTCCTTCGTTGACATTTTACGTAGTTTTCATAGTTACCCTGTTTGGACAACAATATATTTCATATTCACTTTTTAAAAATAGAAAATTAAAAAGAAAATTCTAGTAGTGTCCATTACATACAAGCAAAATAACTTATCTAATTTGATACATGCTGCCTGAGTTATTACTATTATTATTCTTGTCTCCTCTCTTGCTTGCTTAGTTCTCGTTCCTTAGTAATTTAAGTTAAAATACTGTGGCAATAAGAGAGTTGAAATACTTGCTTTATTTCATTTTTTTTTAATGGGGAAGATAAAGATCTTTTAATCTGTCAACTGCTGGGGTTTTAGGGGTTTTTTTGCTTTTGTCTTAACTGAGATAATTTTTTATTAATTTTTTTTACTAGTTTATTAGTTCTCTTACTTTAGTCTGCCTAATACTTTTGTTTGTTTCTTCCTTGCATTTTCCCTATTTTTCACAGCCAGAAAGTTTTTGTCCCAAATCAAAATTAATTTCAGAGAATTCAATTTCAGAATCAACACAAAACAATGCTCAGCTAGTATTACATTTTCTTGACAACACTAAATTATACACGTCACTTCTTTTTTTTTTTTTTTTTCTCTGTCTGGTCAAAGCAATGACATTAAAATGACTTAATATGCAATTTTACAACTAAATGTACAATCTTACAAACTCCTGGACCTTAAGTTTGTGGGCTAAGGTGGTACACTGTCTGTTACCCCTGAAAATAATAGACTCTCATCTTTCTCAATTTATACTTATTACATGCTTTGTCATGTAACAGTACTTTACTGATAGAAATGAGTGGTGTTTTTGCATAAGCCTGGAAGATAGGACTGGATTATATAAGAGCTGACGTTTCAGATAAAGATGACATTTTACGTGATACCAAGGAAAAGAAACTTGGTAATACGTGACTTTGGATTTTGGTTCATGCTCTGTAGTGGCTTGCTGCAGGTTCCTGGTAGTCATCTGTAGCTGTATTGTTCAAGCTTTTAGAGAGGCTGGTATGAATTCTCTGCTTCTGATGAAGTTTTATGGCTTTGCAAACCCTGCTAAATCACCTTTACAATTTTGTGATTGTATTAGGTTCAAAGAGGAATTATTAAATTTCCTTTAAAACAAAAAAAAAATCTTAGTCTAATAAATGCTAGGTGTCTGGAGAGAAAAATCCTGGGTTTATAGACAATTTCCCCTACTATGTAGCATTTGTTATTACTATTCCTCTTCAATGTTGCAAGATAAAACAAAACATTAAGCTACATATTTTAGCTTTGGGGGAGGAGGAATGTTTTGGCTTTTTTGGGTTTTGGTGGTTTTTTTGTTTTGTTTTCAGAACTAAGTATAAATATTTCCAGAGGCATATATTTGTACATGAGTTTGTTTCCCTGCTCCATCAGTTGTGATTAGAGGGGGGGGGGAAAAAAAGTCCTGTTTTAACAGAGGGAGAGCAACCAGTTAAGCCTTGTCCTCCCTTTCTGAAAGCACACACCTTTAAAAAGGAGTATTTTTGTGGGAGCTGTTTGTTAAAATAGTATTACCTGCCTAGATTCTTGGCTTCCTTTCTTCTATTAAAAATAAGTAGTAATTTTTAAATGGAAAAGAAAGCATTTTTGTAATGACAGAATCAACTTACTGTAAGCCTCATCTTGTCCTTAAATTACATTTTCATTCCTATAGAATGAAGAAATAGAAAGATATGTTGCTGAGTATGCCAAGTTGGAAGAGGAGCACTTCCCTTGCTTTCAGTACAGGACTGAACTTGATGGAGAATCGGAGATTGGTTTTACAACATAAAATGCTGGAGCTATGTTGCTATCAGTTTTGCTAAGATTAAGGCATTTGAAAACCAAAATGCCTATAGATTTCTTCATCGTGTACTGTTCTGCCTAAAAAGCAAAACACTAGGGATGAAACTTTCTCAGTGAGGATAGTGGAAAATTTCGTTATTGATATTTAGTAAACTTTGGATTTTACTAGGATTGGAATATCAGCTTTGTTCTCTCTTCCCCCCCACCCCCCCCCCACCCCAAGCAAATAATGAACACAAGGCTCAAAATTATATCCAAAGTGGAACTTCTTATAACACTGTGACTTGAGTCAGATTGACAGATAAAAACTTGGTAAACTTTTCTGCTAACTAAGTACAACATAGATTCTTACTTCATTTTAACACTTTGGTCTTTGAATTGAAAATAAAAATCTTACTGAAGGGAAATGGGAAAAATCATGGAAATGGAGAAAGCAAATCTTTAGAGTAGAACAAAGCAATGCTTTCAGAGTTAAATATCAGATGCCAAAAGGGGAAAATACCTATTTAAATCCCATATTTGTAGAATCTTTATAACTACAGTTTTTCTGTAGGTAACCCATCTTAAGCAACATTTTGGTTACATGTTTTATTCATTTTATTTTAACTATTCTGGTAGCATGCATATGACTGAGCAGCAGGATGTCTTTCATGTACAAAACACTCACCAAATATTAGTAAAACTGCACTCCTGTCAATCTTTTATTGAAACAAAAGCAAAAAGAACTTCGAGGCCCCAGCAGATCTAATAAAGGTTTGTGTTGCTTTCTACCAATGCAGGACGATTACAAGTATGGGAGGATAACAAGCTGAAAATTTCTGATATACAAGTATAACTAAATATTTTCATAAAGTATAAATGCACTGTAAGAGTATTAGCGACATGCCTTCTCCTTTCCATAGATGTCTTGTGGCCTTCTGCCTAATCTTTGGAAATAATAACTGTGACACTGATGTATTCAGTGTTATTGTGCCTGTTGTATTAGGAAAAAAAAAAAAGACACTTCAGAATAAGATATTCTGTTTAAGACACATTTGGACAAACCAGGGGGTAAATCTGCCTGGGAAAAGGGGATTTAAGTGTCTAGAAAACAAGATTAGCCTTTTCCATTTGATCTTTGGTGAAATCATGTTGAACTGAGATGTTTCAGAGTTGACAGCTCCTAGTGAATTCGCTTTTTCTTCATGTTACTGAATTGGAGAGCAGAGGCCACAGGCCCTGCTGCCCTTCTATTGTCTTATAGCTCTGTTGAGTCAATTCTCATGCAAGAACTTGTTGCGTATGTGTTGCGTATATTGAGTAGCTAAGGCTTCACTAATAGTATTTGACATTATAATAGATTTCCAGCCAAAATTATAGAGAAAGATTAGATGAATTCAAATCTCTGTGATTAATAGGATATGTTACTTCACGCAATTTTTTTCTTCTTTGAATTAAGAATACATAATGAATGTCATAATATAATTATAGTCTTTGCAACTTCCTAGAATTACTACCTCAAGTAGATGGCAAAAAAGGTAACTAACAACCCTCTGTCTTGTTTTAATAAAAATCAAGCATAAGCCTCTGTAGTTAATGCAAAAAGAAGGTTATGTGCTACTTTTTACTTAATTATGTAATGATGAAGGCCACATACATGGTATCATTTAAAAAAAATACTACCACAGCTGTGAAATTTATTGTGTGGCAGACCAGCTAAATTAAGGAGAAAAAAAATTCAGTGGAATTACTATCTGTTCATAACTTGGTAAGAGATAATCAGTGTTCTAAATAGAGACTAAAAGTACAGTGCCTCCGAAGAATAGATCTCTCATGTGGAAGTTGTATCTCAGTTGGCATTCTCTTTCTACTCCGCTATTAATTCAGTTGAGTGGTTTGCATTTATTGCACAAGAAAGTTAGGGTGGATAAGTAAAGAATCTCCTCATCCACAAGTAGACATTTAGTGTTTGCAATGAGAATGTGTGTAGAGGTATTGAGCAGAATTTTCTAAGCTGAGTCTCAAATGTTAGAGAAACCAAGTGTTGCGTTCAGAGAAACTAAACTTAGTAGGTCTCATAAAACCTGATACTTCTGAAAATCAGACCGCTTCTATAAAATAATTGATATTTAGCTTTAAAAGAAAGAATACCTGGAACACAGTTGTCTTGTTTCCATTTATTTCATCCTTATGAGATACACAAAAGAAAAGCAGTGCTGTTTAAATTATGACCATAAATTTGGTTCCAACAGAAGGAAGGGGTCAACTTGTGGGGAGTTTTAATGTCTGGTTTGCTGAAAAAACATCCCGTAATACATGCAGAGTGTAAGGACTACCATAGTGCTATGTGAGTAAGGAAACTCCGCGTGCTTCTCCACTAGTTTGTGAAATTCTGAGACTCTTATTGAAAACACCATTCCACAATAGTCTTCAAAAAGCTGATCTGGACATATAATCAGCCATGTATAACTGGACCAGCATCGGTGATGATCAGAGCTGGTTTTGAATCAAAGGACTTTCTTTGCGATGAGATAGACATACAGGAATGCACTCAAGTGCATTGTCTCAAGTATCTATATTTCCAACTTAGAAGACTTTATAATTGTGGGTAAAATGCTTCCTGTTTCTCACCTCAAGCAGTACTGTGGTGATTTCAATGAGCAGAACTATAGGTTAGCAACTCCCAGTTGGTGGTTGTATTTTTTTTTTTTTTCTCAGATGCTTTTTTTTTTCCTTTTCTCCTTCTTGTTGGGGGCAGAACAGTATTCTAAAACTTGTCTGAAAGAGAAAAAATAAAGTGACGTTAGCTAATATTAAGTATTAAAAATCAATGTTATTCATCCATGATATCATCTAAGAGGTTTTGTGTGAGGTTTTGTTAAATGTATTTTCACCTACAATACAATCAGGCTTGTAAAACACCCTTCTGCCCACTTCTTTACTTGGCAGGCTCAGGTTATGTTTTGTGTATATTATGTGATACACATATCAATTCCAGGAAGTAACATACTCTGTAAAACACAGTAGTTCTATAGAAATCTCTCTCAATTCACTCACTTAAAAAAAAAAAAAAAATCAAGATCCTTATTATCATACAGAGTCCAGCAAGGCATTTTGCCATGTTAGATGAAAATGCTCATAAAGTTATGATTATCAGTAATAGATGTTGTAAAGACTTGTAGTTGTGGTGCAAGAAAAAGAAAAGAAAAATGGCATGCTCTCTCATGGCAAAAAAATGAACCTATAAATATGGTTTCTTCTTCCTTGATAAAACTGTAACCTTTATTTATTAAGCAGTATCTGCTCAATTTGCTAACCAGAATATTTTGAATGCATTATTCCTGAAATACTAAAGGAGCCATGAGAGAGTCAGCTGGACCTATGTATAACACGTTAATCACATCACCAAAAATTGTTAGCAAGTTTCTCTCACAAAGTAGTCTTTTATAAGAGGTTCTTTAACTAGAAAGAGCTAAACTGTTTTTTAGTTTTCAGAGTTTACAAGATTGGCAGCAAAAAAGCGGGGGGAGGTGTTATCTGGGTTTTTGTGGGGTAGGGGTGTAAAATGAGAACCTTTTTATATGTAGTCTTGGGGAGGGGGGAAACAATCACCACCAAAAACACCCTCCCCCCCACCAAAAAAAACCCAAAACAACACAAAAAACCCCCCATGAGGCTCCATCATGAGGTTTTGAAGACTCTTCTAGGTATATTTACACTTGTAGAAGTCTACAGCTTCAGCTTCCTTGTGAGGAACTACTAAGCCCTGAGAAAGTAATCTCAGAATTTGAAAATTAGACTTGTTAAAATCAAATTATTACTTTAGTAGTAATAAAGTAATTACTTTAGTTAGTGTTTCTTTTAAAAGATTTCATACTGATCAAATGAAAAGTAGGATTTCTTTCTTTTCTGAGCTGGAATTTATTCTTTATCTGCTTCTTGCTCCACCTCAACTATTTAAGCTTTTCCAATCCTGCTTGTGTCTAAAATGCTATTGCCTTCATTTAATCAGTAGCCTACTTTCTCACTTTGTAGAGCACCCAGCACTCTTTATGGCATATTTCATAACAGCAAGACTGTATCCCAGAATTCAGTCAGAATGTTTCTATTCTGCTTGATTTGGACAGTCCAAATGTCTTTGGTGGAAAACTTGTCTAGGGTAGAAATCAATGTACTTTAATAGAAATCACTCTATGGGAAAGATGAGCGCATTAAGGATCTAAAAAGGACATGTGAGCATCGAATTCCTGGATCGGATCTACACAATGCTGTGGCAAAGCGTCTATGGCAGCACTGCTTGCTGCTGGCAGCTTTGTTAGGCAAAATGATGTCAAAGTATTCACTTTCGATATTCATTTGCTATATTAGCACATGCTAGACTTTGGGGTTCCCCCCGCCATCCTCCCTGCTAACCCCCCCAGCTTGATGTACAGAAGGAATGCATAAAACCCTGGCTCTACAAAATAATCTCAGTAGCTCTAGGACTTGATTCTGCCTTCTCCTTCATGGACAATTGTACAGAACTCCCCCAGTAGTGAAGCAGAGTAAGAACTGCACTTACGTAATGGCCAGATCCAAGAAAAAAAATCCTGTCTCTGTTCTGTTCAGTTTCTTCTCTTCCCATGTAGCTGAGCTCATGGGCTTTGAGAGGTTGCCTTTAACTGCATACTAGTCTGTGAAACAGGCTAAATTAAGGTAGCATCAGAAAATGGGAAATTTAGAGGAAAAAAAAGACTACTGCACATACAGATAGGGGAAAAATAAACTTCTGAGCATCCCTTCTGTGCATGACTTGGACCCCTGTATGGATATTGTCCCTGACTATAAGAGCTCTAACTATGTATAATTCAGAAAAAGGGCAGTAATAATTTTAATTTCTGGTTATTGAGCATATTCTGGTTGCTAGTAGACTGTGAATATTGTACTGCTAGGAAACTGTAACTCTTTATACCAACTCAAGGAATCACAGTGTATTACAGATGACGGAGATGGAAAAGAACTTTGCACTATATAGTATATTTGACAGTCAACATAATTCTGCTCTCGATGTAATTTTTGTCTAGATTAGTTTTCAACTGTGTCCTATGGAAAGGAAAACCTCTCTATAATGAAAAGTAATTTAAAAAAAAATAGTAAATCTTTCTTTTACTGCTGTAACTACTACTTCATTCTCAGTCTCTATAGTGACTGATTATGAAAAGTGTTCAAAATTAGTTTCTGAGTTTCTCAGAATTAGCAAAAAGAGCTCTGTTACAGCAAGCTGTTTCAAATACAGTTTGTAAGTATTACAAATGTTTAAAAAAAATTGCAAAACTTTAACTGAGATAACAACTACCAGTGGATCTTACGGAAATTCACTAACCATCTTCTAACATGACGTTAGCTTCACTTTATAACTTTTTAGACTGACTTCAGCCAATTGCAATGTGGGTTTTTTTTTATTCACTAATTTGATAATTCTCCAGTAAAACCTACTGACATGTCTAAACGTTGAGATCTATCATACCTCTCAATTTTTGTTCAATAAAGAGCTAAAAAGAATGAGCAAGACATAAATCTAAAATGAAAGCATGAAGTCAGTCAGTCAGTCAACAAACACTCCTCTTATTTTGTCAAGTATGCCACTATTACCTTTGTTCCATTTTGATAGTCAAAGTGCCAAGTTGGAGACTAATTTCATGGATTTAATTAGTTGGCTCACTTAAATTCCTGGCCCCCTTTCCTCCTGTATTTCTTGGCCATCCCCTTATGGCATCGGGGCTCCTCAGGGACAGATTTTCCAGTGTAGATTCTCAGCATGGGACTTCTCTTCTGTAACTTTAGGGCTTTCAGAGTTAGCATATAGTCTCCCCTATCAACAGAGAGAAAACATATTTTAGTGCATGTCCTAAAGTGCCAAAGAAATGGAGAATGAGTTCTCCTTTGGAAGGGACCTATTGCTTTTCATTGACTGGAACGGGCAACCAGACATTTGGCTTTAGCCTAGAACCTTAATTCTGGGATGACAAAAGGAAGGTGAGATCCTTCCTTCCATTTGTTTTACTCTTTCCGGGTGCGGTTAGTTTTGCTGAATTTCTGCCCACACATGACTACTGTTGAAAACAATTGTAATTCTCCTTTTGGATTTCACATTCTTTGGCCCCGTGTGAGTCAATGAATGCTGGCATGACGTAAGAGGAATATCAAGACAACAGTGCCCTTGAGGCATCCTGGCATTTGCATGAATTTGGGGATTTCTGTGTATTGTGGAGGCTGGAACAAATACAGTTCAGCTGATGAACTGAAGAAAAGGTCAAGCAAGCAGAAACTCTTTTTTTTAAATATTTGCATAGTAAAAATTAGTAGAAATAGCCTGTAAATTTCTATTTTTAAGATAAACTATCTTTTTAATGAAAGAAAGCAGTTAAATGTGCTTTGAAATGTCAAACTGACAGCTCTGTTTTGTTAAAATCAAATGGTTTGGCTTTGCATCTTAGGAGGGGGGAAAAAAGGAGTTTGCTTATAAGGTCAAATGTTCAAGCCAACCTGAATGAATGAGTAGTGTTATAATTACTTCCGCTGCCGTGCAAACATGAAACTGGCTGATGAAATAAGCCTTCTTAATTATGAACTTTGATATTGTATATTTAGGGTAAGGTTTTGAAAACTCAGAGTTTAGTCCCAGCTCTTTTTGCCCTTGACTGAGAGTAGATTGAACTCAAAAAGTTGTTTTATTCCTACTGGCACTCAGCATTATTATTTAACAAGGCATCTGTTACACAGTTTAACTAAACAATAGATCACACAATAAATATGCAGAAAACCCCTTGAAACTACTGTACTGTAACATCTAGACTTTGAAGTTCTGTTTGGAAAAAAAAGGGAATACGCTTTTCCTCCGTAGCTTTAAAACTCAAATGATTTTTCAAGACCTCCTATGAATATTAACAGCCTTGCTATTAATATCAGTACATGAATACATCTCCTTCCCATTTGAGTGAAAAAGAGTCTTATCCTTTTTGGATAGATTATTGACGTACTTGAATAAGAGCAAGAAAAGGAAAATTCACTTATAAAAATCAGATGTGATTTGAAAGAAGGGTAAAGGGTATAATTACAATTAATAATTGCTCCTAATTCCCTCTGGCTGCTTTGAAGATTTCAGTGCAAAACTGTGGACTATAAACATTAGCCTATCAAGTGAACACAACACTCATTTCAGAACCATGTGGAAACAAATATCACTTTGGACTATTTTAATTTCTATGTAATTTTACCAGCTAGAATATTAGAACTCCAAAGATCCACCAGTAAGCATCTATTTTCATTATAAGAGATTAGAGACTTACTAGGAGTAACCCAAGAGCAAAAAGCGTGTGGTGCAGCCATCTGCTATCTGCAATCCCTCATAAGCATAAAAATGCTTTTAAAACTATAGTATAGCTTGCACCATCTCTCTTGTGGCTGTCTTTGTAGCAGGTAGCAGCAGCTCCATGTAGTTTGGGTTCACTGAGCTTCACCAGGTTCTCCAACAGTCTGACCTCCTCTGCAGCTGGGGCAGCTCAGAACCCAGCACCAGCGTGTTCCCTCATCCCACAGCCCTTCCACGATACAGGGGCTGCTCCTGACTGGTCCCATCTCAAGGGAACAGAAAAATAAGACGGAAGTATGACCAGGACTTTTCTCTATCCTGTTTAGGTGAGATAGCTGTGAGTGACCCTACAGTTATGTAAAGGGACTAGAACACAATTATGACCAACCTGCTGGGGTTACTACGGAGGAAGAACAAAATCTGGCTCCAGAAAAAGGTGATGACAGAGCTGGCTTTTTGACCACTCAAAATTTTAAAGCAGAAAAAGTAAGCAAAGGTGACTTCTGCGCATCTCCTGAAAATTATTTTAATGTAATAATCCACATTGTGGAACCTATCTTTTTTAATAAAATATCTGCAAATTTTAGCTTTTTTATTTTATATGCTTGTCTCTCTACCTCCTCCTCCTCTATCCGGATCAGCTGGTTACCCTGGGAAGATGCCATTGCTGCAGGGAGTCTTACTAAGAAGCTGGGGTTGTTTTTAGTTTTGAATACACTCAGGCTTATATTCATTATCAATAGAGAAGATTAGGTTGAGTTCCACAGCTGGAACCAGCTACTGAAAGTGGTCTGTTGCTCTACCCTTTGCTCTTAAGAGTTTTATGCTGGGACAGATTAGTTGAAGTGTCCCTGTGGAGTATAGCTGTAGGTTTGTGATGGGATAGGAATTTTAAAAATAGATTAGGCCCAGCATGCTACCCGCTTTTTAGATCAGTAGTAGCTGCCTAAATTCAAGTTACAAAGAGATAAGCAACCAGAAGGACGACGGATGTGCTATACTGAAGGCTGCTTTGCCCAGTGATGATCTGGTTCCATGTTGCATGCATCAGCTGCCTAGTCTAGCCTGAAGTGTTGAAAGTCAAGAGACTGGCCAAAGGAGAGAGATTAACAGGTTGTGCTGAAAGGAAGAAACAGTCAAGAACTGGTCTAAGAATGTCTCTTATTACATAAATTCATTAATGATAAGGGGGGAAATTAGCACGGCTTTCACTATATCACAGGGAACTAGGATCTGTGTCACCCAGTGTTGAGTGCTTAGGAAAATGAAATTTCCTGGCCAGACGGTGAAGGAAGGAATTGCTTGTGGCCTCTGATGCAATCTGCGTATCAATGCACCTTTGTTCTTTAATTCTTTGTCATTGCTTTTTTTTTTTTTTTTAGCAGCTTTTGGAAAAGGAAAACGTGTTAGGGATTGAATTTTGAATTCTTATGGATGGTGGCTCCTCATCCTTCTGGTTTTGTGCCCAGGATGTATCCTTAGGTCTGATAGCAACAATAACGCTCTTGATTCAGCACAAAACATACAACTTTTTGAAGGGAACATGCTATGTTTTTTATTAAGGAATTGTTTAGCAGAGAACAAAACCTTCTTAGTAACCAAGTTAAGCATGGTGCCAATTCAAACTATTAGTAATGGCAACTTCCTGACTGAAAATTAGTATGTACACTTCTTGTTTTGCTTTGTCTTATCACTTATTTAAAAAAAAAAAAAAAATCCGCTGCTTTACTGTTTTTCTCTGATATGTATCCAAAAAGCAGATACATGGGGTTTGCTTTAGGTTTTTTCTTTTAAGATGGAATGATTAAATCTAGTTTCAATGGTGATGGCAATAGCATTCTTTATTTATTTCATTGTAGATTATAAAGAATATTTTACAGATTGGATTTCCTGTGTACTTCCTTCCAACCCTATATGTTGGACTGACTTCTGGTGCAACAATGATGTGTAAAAATAAGTATTTTTGTTATGACTAAGTATATGTGGTCTGAACATGAGACTAAAAGACAAGAACAAATTTATTTTGTGGTTTGGACCTAAATCAGTGAGAAATTGATTCAGTTTCTCTCAAAATATAAGAAATGTCCTATTGGCTCAGACAAACCATCTGTCTAGACTGTCTATCTAGTTTTCTGTCTCCAACAGTTGCAACTGAACACGCTATTTAGGGATAGCACACAAGACTGTCTGCTTCTGCAGTCCATTTCCTTCACACTTTTCCAGCATCTGCATTCACTGAATTAGGTATGCAACGTTGTACTCCTCTACTCCTTTTTTTTTTTTTTAATCAATTTATGGTCCTGATCTCCACTAACTTGTCTGATCCATTTTTAAACCTCACAGTTGTCTGCCTCCAACTTCTCATAACAACAAATTTCAGAAGTTCACTACCTGGTGTATCAAGAAAAAAACCAAAAAACAACAAACCCAAACCAAAAACCAACCCAAACCACAACCTCTCTTTCATCATTTTTAAACTAATCTCTAACTATTTTCAACTATGTGAAAAATGAAGATGGGCCTAAGCAAGAATCTCAGATCTGAATGTCCCCACATTTCGGCATTTTTGGTTTCTGAACCAGTAAGATGGGCTGAAGCAAACCCTGCAGTCTGAACCAGCACCTCAGGAGGGAAGTTTTGACCTTCAGCCAAACCTTGCAATAGGTCACTAACAATGCTTTTGCTGACCGCAGGGAATCAAGGGGAGCATAAATGGAATACACCTTTACTTTGTTAGATTCATAGATGAGACCTAGGTAGCAAGGACAGCACAGACAGGTAGGCTTAACTGGAAATAATTTTGAGAAAGTCAAGAAATGACTAGAAAAAAATAGGAGATAGTGGACACCATTCTGTTGGGAAATGCGAGCGCTCCACTTACGTTGGAATAGTCGGATCTACAACTGCAGGAAAGGGAACATCTGGCTGGATAGAAAATCCTCAAAAAATATCCAAGAGTTATAGCTGATTGCAAGCTGAACAGGTTGGGGTTTTTTGGTCTGCTCCCGTTTGTTCTGCACAACACACGTCAGTTTTGAAGTACCCTTTAGAACTTTAGAAAATAAAAACCTACACAGAAATGTTGGGAAAAACTGATCTTATTTAGCTTAAAATAAGATGACTAGGTAATGAAGGGTAAGTGTTCAAATATGTAAAAGGCTATTTTACATCGGAGAAAAGAATTTACTTTGGTAAGGAAAACCTATTAAATAATAAGGAAAAATGACAATCATAATCAGTAATAATACATTACACTATTCTGGGCTTGGAAATTAATTTGTCTCAATACTGCTTGACAACTTTTTTTAAGTTTTAAAACTTCAGCAATTTGTATTTGAATGGTTTAGCATATTCTTAATTTCCAGAACAGCCAGAATATGGAAGAGAAGGTTTGAAGCATTGAAGAAAAAGGGGGGGAATGCAGCAGAATATATATGAGTGGAGAAGAGGTATGCAGGAACAAAGTTAGTGGAAACTGCATCTCTTTATAGAAATAATTATTTCTGCCATTGTTTTAGCAATTGTATAGAAATGTCTCTTGAATTGATTTAGGGCTGTTTTGTTCTGTTACATTCCAAAATTTTATAAGTATAATTGGGGAAAAAGATTCTGAATACATTCTTTATCTCGTAGATTGTCACTTGGAAGACTACTGCAGGAAGGTACATAACATGATAAGCGTTTATATGTGTAGTGGTCATGTGTTGTTAAGTCCTAATATGTTTTGTTGAATCTAAATTTGTTTATATAGTGACATGGATTCAGTTATACACAGTTTAGATTGTGCACAGCTTTCAGTTAAGAGGCATGACAAATTTACAATCAATCGTTTTATTGTTTATAGTCAGAGGTTATAACAATGAACATCATCACTACATGGAGAGATTAATTAGTTTACAGGATGTTAAATCAATATTCTTTGCATATCTGTTCTTGTGTGAGACCTTGCATCACAAGAGGGAAGAAAAACTATGGTAAAGAGAAAGATCCTAACGTAAGACAGCTGAATAAAATGTGTGCTAGGGCTTTCTCCATTCTAAATTTAGAGTGGCTTTAGAGATATGTAATTTGCTTTGGGTAATTCAAACACTTTTCTTGAGATGCTGCCTTGTGCTGTCCATTTTTGCATCATACTAACCCCTTATTATAGCAAGGGTTGCAAGGGTTTTATGCTATTGCGGTCATCCAGTCTGTAGCATAGAGAAATTCGAATGTTAGATGCCAATAGTCTTGATTTTAACAGTTTAGAAAGAGAATCCCTGAGAACAAAGAAATCCCAATAATCCTGTAATCCCTGAATATCAACCAGAGTCAAAGGGCTGAAGACTAAGGATTCTTGTCTTGTTAATTAATTTTCAAGAGGGACCAACTTTTATACCAAATGAAAGAGAAATTTCTAGATAATAAAGTGCAGGTTGCTAGGTCAAGCATTGCAGAAAATTATTTTGCAGCAATGATGTCTTTCTCATTGAATTAAAGTTATTTGTCCTGGCAATATTTTTAGAGAAAATGAATGGATAAAGCTACATTTCAGGATCCCTAGCTGGAGGTTTGGTGCAGAACAGTTTCCCATGGGTTAAGTTTTACAGTGAGGATGCCTGATCAAAGTCAAGGAAAAGATTTCAGTTGCTTATGATCACCTTCAAGCCACCATGCTTAGATCCTTTTCTAGGATCATATAAGGAAATGCTAAATGAGGGCCCATATGAAAAAAAGATATGTTTTTAAATCTGCTTGTGAGGAATGAGGAAGGCCATTATGCACATAGTCAGTAAATCTGCAGTACTCCTAAATGTTTCTACTAAATCATATATGTTTTATATAAAGAAGAGGGTTTGAGAAGTGGACTACAGCCTGAAATCCGCTGCACCATCCTTTTTCAGTAGCTGTCTTCTCTTCCGTAGAACTGGTTACTCCAAGTGGATAAGCAATATGATAAGAAATGTGTAATAAAACTTGGGATTGAAGGATTCAGCTGGCATTAGTGAGCGGCTGAATTAGTGAGTTGGTGCTGAATCTGAAATGCCTTTTCTTTTTCTTTCTTTTTTCCCCTATACATATTGAGCTCATTTACAGTATTTACATAGGACTTTGATATTTAAGACACTGATCAATACCCAAATTTTTTTTTCTCATGCTTTTAAGCATTAGAGGAAATATGGGGAATCCTATCTCTAGAGGAACTAGGGACTGAAGCTCACTACAGTGCCTTCATCTTTTGGAATGAATCCAGAATGACACTTCCACAGTCTCTTGAGTTGCTGCATTCTGGGAACAATGTTTTCTACCTTTTGAGATTTACACTAAATATAAATTCCACTGAAACTCACTAGTAAGACTGTGTGCATTGAAACAAAAGCAAACCATGCTATCTGTGATTTTAGCTCTTGAGCATGCCTCTATACATCCATTTAAAACAGGAGAATGCAAAGGAGATTGGTTTGAATCAAACACAAAAATTTAAATATCAGGAGAATGGAAATTACATTCGTGAAAAGAAAACATTTAACATGAGCACTTGACTCTACAATAAGCAAATAGACCAAATTACAATAGCATGCTATGGATTTTTCTTGCTGTTATTGACACTTTTCTATTCCCCAGTCTCAGCTCACATTTCTTATAATGGTTCCTCTCTGACTTTTCGTATTGCTAATGAATAGAGATAGGAAACAGGTATTGAAGCACATCCATGTTTCAGAAGCAGAATATATCAGAAAGGAAGATACCAGGTATGTCTAGGCACAGGAGAGGAATGTGCTTGGCAGATGTATGTTACACCAACTTGAACAACAGAATGGGGTCTGGATTTTTTTAATGCAATTTTAAAACAACATCAGGAGAATTCATTTGAAGGAATCTTACATCTGACATAAAACATTTCCTTTGTTTGCCAATAGTAGCTATCGTTGCCATTGAAACATAACAGGGCAAGACCTAAACCTGTATCTCTACACTATTAGGGATATCTCTTTAGTCATTTGTGTTCATAAGGTCAGTTCACTGTCAGTGTACTGAGTGCCACTTAGAACTTTAAATTAATTGTCCTGTAGGCAGATTTCTGCTTAATTTGAAGACAAGAGGAGGAATATTAATCATTAGGTGGTGGGGAAAGGGCAAAAGATTTTTTTAAATCAGTAAACCTTTAAATTAGCCATCTTTTATGGGATGGAAAGAAATACAGCCTGAATTGAGAAAAACATTAAAGTGTCCCAGAGCCAATGGAATATTTGTTTGTAAACAGAAGATATAGAGTATCATAGATTTCAACAACTTTATTTTTAAAAGCTTATGATTAGACTGTGACTTGAGGCACTATGACTATGATTACTAGCTTTCAATTATGACACTTTAAACTCGCTATACAGAGCGGTTGGTGGAAATGCTCTCTTGCATAAAAGCCTTTGATCCTGTGATGGATGTTCTATGAATTGGGGGGGGGGGGGGGGGAGGGAAAGGACAGAATGAAAGTTCTGGGGAACTGGGGAAATAAATAATGAAGCCAGCTGATATTATGATGGCACAGCGGGAGCAGTATGTTCCATCCTGTTTTGTGATTTAGTTACGGGGAGGTGCTCCTTGCGTGGCAGTCAGTTATTGAAATAATATTATCTGTGTGTGATTTGTCAGGTAGGTTTTATTAACGTGCTGCAAAAGCACTTGTTTTCTACACCAGTCTGTGCTGTTTCTGAGAGATTTTAACATGTTTAAACTCAAGTCAGTAATGCTGTATTTCTATTTAGATGGGTTTTGCATCCTGGACTATGCTCTCTTTAGGCTTTAATCCTATGCTTTGATCCACAGCGCTGTAAGGGTCCACTGAAGAACAATAGGCTTCATAATTTATGTGCACTATTTTATATCTTCATAGCTGTTCTGCTTAACTTCTAGCACTGTCTTTGCTTCATTGCTTTACTGTGTTGTGAAGATGTTAAAAAACTGTTAGTGCTTTAATAACGTTCTAGCACCTATAAAAACTTTTAAAATGCAGCTCTATTTAAACTTTAGATTTCATTCTGATTGTAAATGAAGTAATTACTTCCTAGCATCGAAATAATTTAGTGTAGCAGCAAGCTGAAATACCATCTTGAAAATTATAAGAAATAAATCAAAAAGAACAAGAGGGTACCGAAAGGCCTGCTAGAGACACCTTTACGCATAACCCCCAGAATGTCGTTCCCTGAATAGTTACATAATGGGATTCCCGAAGAACAAGAGCAGTGTAACATGAGCAGACCGCCAGCATCCAGCCAAGGCAGTCGGGGATCTGCCCCCACAGTTTGTTCCCGTACAATCTTGTTACCAAAAGATGTATAAAAGTGATGCAGGACAAGTTGAAAAGCTTTCTAAATATTTACACAAGGTTCAATAATGCTGTTCACATCGGGCAAAAATAATAGTACAGGGAATATAACTTTTTCCTTTTGCATAGCTGAGATTTGAGCAGGCTGTAGTGTGTTTTGTTAGCAGCGTGCAACCTCTTTTGGTTTTACTGTTGACTTTTTCTTTAACTTTTAATCACAGTTACATTGTAACTAGCTAGTATTTATGTTCTGTTTTATTTAGGTCTCTGAATGGGGTGTAACTTCTGTTCAAAGATGGCTCCAAAATGTCATTTATAGGGGGGCTACAAATAAATATGGTACTCTCTGGGGCACTCTGTTTCTAAAATGGCAAAATCTTTTCTGTTCAGCCAAAAAAAGCTACAAGCCTGCTATACTCTCTCAAGTGCAGCTGCCAACACTGCTCAACATGTAACTGATTAGGATTAACAAGTTTTTCTTGCACGAGTTCAGACAGGCTCCGTGTGCGTTTTAACCAACTTCATCCGCTGGTGTCGGAGCCGAATGAAACAAGCCGGGCGCTTTGCTTTCCCCTCGGGGCTGGGACCTCCAGCGGGCTTCATCCTCGTGGAGCCAAGGCTCGGGGCGGGACAAGCCTAGCTCTGCTGGACCGCCTGTGCCCCTCCGGGGTGTGCAGGGGAGGCTCGGGCCTGCTCGCCCCCCCTTCCCAGCACGGCCGCGACGCGCCCCGGGCGGCCTTTTGCCCGCGGTGCGGGGCGATCCGCTCCCCGGGGCGCCAGCGCAGCGCCAGCGGCAGGCGGCGCCGCGGCGGCAGCAGCAGCAGGAGGAGGAAGAAGAGGAAGGCCGCCGCCGGCCCCCCTCTCGCCGCGCAGAGGCGCAGGCAGAGGGCGCTTTCGCCATGCGCGGCCCCCGCCGCCGCGCAGCCCCAAGCGCCGCGCACCCCCCGGCCGCGCTGCCGCTGACAGGCGTCCGGAGAGACCTCCGCGGCGGGCGGAGCGGAGCCCCTCGGCCCGGCCCGCGCGGGAGAAGGGAGCTCCCCGGGTGCGAGCGGCCGCTCGGTCCCGCTCTGCCGCTCGCTCGCTCGCTCGCTCTCTCTCCCTCCCTCCTTTCCTTTCCTTCCCTTCCCTTCCCTCCTCCTCTCTGCGCTTTCCACCTCCCCTGCTCCTGAGTGAGCGCAGCCTCGGATGTCCGGTTTCCTGGTGGGTTTTTTACCTGGCAAACTCCGGATAACTTCGGTGAGAATTTGCAAAGCGGCTGGGAAAGTTGGGAACTCCCCTGCAGGCGTCTAGGAGCTGCTGCTACCGCATCTTCTCCATCCCACGGATTTTACTGCCTTGGATATTGCGAGGGGAGGGAGGGGGGAGAGGACAGCGAAAGAAGAGGGGGAGAGGAAGAGAAGGAGCCTCATAATTTCGCCTGCATTCCTCCAACTGCCCCGCGGCCCCGCTCCGCGCCCGCCCTGCCATCTTTGCACAATGCACTTGCTGGAGGTGCTCTCCCTGGGTTGCTGCCTTGCCGCCGGCGCCGTGCTCCTGGGACCCCGGCAGCCGGCCGCCGCCGCTGCCTACGAGTCCGGCCAGGGGTACTACGAGGAGGAGCCCGACGCGGGGGAGGCAAAGGTAAGCCCGTGCCCCCGCTGCAGATGCCAGCTCACTCCTCTAGGCATGCGGCTCCGAGTCCGTTTGAACGGACCGCTTGGAAATCCCGCTCAGGAAAATACTTGGGAGAAGCCTTTTTAAGTGGGGGGTTCTTTAAAAGTGGGGGAAGGATTTGTTCAAGGAGGACAAAAAAAAAAAGTCGTCTGGGTTTTCGGGGTTGCTGGAAGGAAGGTTGCACGGGGAACAACAGTATTTACAAAGAAACGCAAAACACCTGATCGGCAGGGGCAGCCCAAGGGCTCCGCTCCTGCCGCGGTGCGGGGGCTGCCTGGCGGGGAGCGGTCCCGGCCGCGGCCCCGGCGTTTGCAGCGGGGCTCGGACAGGGCAGCGACCCGCGGGCTTCAGCTGATCCCGGCCCTGGCGCTGGCAGCTGGGGCGGGTCGCGGGTGTACCCGACGCTGCTTCGGTGCGGGCGAAGCCGCGGGGTCCTGCAGCGGGCTGGGACGGGCAGAGCCGGGGAGCGCGGGAGGGAGGGCTGAGAAACCCTCAGCGGAGCAGCTGCGCACAGGGACGAAGCGGCGAGGGAGGCGTGGGGGGACGATGGCAACAAAACCCGAGGCTTTCCATTTGCTGAAAAGCCTCTTGGAGTTATTGACAGTTTGGATGAGTTGCTGCGGCGTGACAGAGTTGGCGGGAGGTGTAAGGTGACGCTCGAGTCTGAAAATTTTCATTCTGCCCAGGCGCACGCAGAAGGTTGGGCTTAAATTCTCAGATTCCGGTGACAAAAGCTTACAATTCTATGTTAATTTTTGCTAGTGTAGGAAGTTTCGTAGCGTAGAATTCAAGTACCTTTGGTACCAAGTACCAAAGCCACCTTTGGTACTTGCGGGTTTGCAGTTCCCGGTATGCTGGTACATGAAAATGATGCATAGTATGTGGTTGTATAAGCATGTGGCGTTATGAGGAAGACCTTTGATGTCTGAGTTTATAACAACTCTTACCCTCGTCTCATTGTTTTTTGAAGATTTCTGACATGCTTATTGAAAGCAATCGTGACCCAGCTCATTCATTATTCATTTCAGTATGGGGTGAGGGGGAGGTGTGTGGATTAAAAGTTAATCAGTTATAAGCTGATATTATTTTTTTTTCTATGCTGTTTGTTTTACTGAATAGAAGTTTGGGAGATTTTACTGTAACTACATGGGAAGTCAAGTTTTGAT
Source organism: Aptenodytes patagonicus (assembly GCF_965638725.1). NCBI lineage: Eukaryota > Metazoa > Chordata > Aves > Sphenisciformes > Spheniscidae > Aptenodytes > Aptenodytes patagonicus. The sequence goes on from NC_134952.1 coordinate 40,784,408, forward strand.
AGTGTACATTAGCTGTACTTATTTCAGGTATTCAAACTGTTGTAGACCATATATTGTTCACAGAATTCATGCTTTTCAAATAGTATTCTGCATGGAAAAGGTTACTGAGTACGCTGTAGTCTCTCTTCAAATATTTTAATTACAGACAAATGCTTACATTGTAATGTTCTGAATGCTAGTATGCTGTCAGTGATCATATTGTTTAACTATTTATCAAGTATTTTTCAAACTTAAGTATTTAAAAATAAGAACACAAAATCAGTTCAGCTGGTCACTCTTATCGCTTAGACTATTTATAAAAAAAAAATGCAAAACTTAGCGAAGGGTAAAAATACCTCAACTCTTTCTAGCCCCTGTCTGTAAGCCAGTTATTTACTGGGTGAAACTGGCGTTTGAGTTGTAAAGCCTCAGAATAGCTTATGCTGAAAAGGTAGAAAGAATCCAACCTGGAGCACGGTGCACACTTTGTGCACTTAAACTGCTGAGGTAGAACAGCTGATAGTGGAGATATTCTCCCAAGTGATGCTGTGTGTTCCCATGCATGTGTTGTGGACAGTCACTCTGTTTCTTGAAGAAACCTCAAAGTCTTTGGGAGCTGCCACTGCAGTGCATTGCATAGAAGTGCAAGTGCTCCCTGGAAAAAGGGGAACTGTCAGCAAACCAAAGCAAGAAAGGTCAAGAGACCGGGAAGTGAGTGGGATAGCATGCGTTAAGCGATTACGTTAACAGAAAAATGTTTTTGTGCCTGACTACTGGTGTGAGTAGTAGGGAGAGAGAGAGAGAGAATTACTCTGGATCCAAGCAGACTTAGTCACGTTGGAAGTCTTTAGTTGTGGGTTTGTTGCTTTTGCTGGAACTGTTTGAGTGAGTGAGTACTGTGCATATTTGTTCCTGTGATGAGAGAATGTTTGAGATGAATGTCTGAAGTAATTGTGAAAGGATTAAATAAGTAAACTGTAAGTAATTGTTTCAAGGAAAATATTATTATATTGTCAGTAAAAACTCGTCTGCTTGAACTTTCCTAACTTCAATGAAAAATGCGTGATCACTTGAGTTTGTGTTCATAGATGTTCTGCTTCCTCTGTTTTTACTTTCTCTCCATATGCCATACTGCTACATATTAAACCGATGCCTAAGTGCAGGTCATACAGCCTTTTGGGTCAACTCTTTACACAATGAATTTATTTCTCTTTACCCCTATTTTAAGAACTTCAGCTTTAGAAACATTTTTGAAAATGTGGATGAGGTTGAGGGTCCTTCAACATAGGAGGAAAAGCTGGGCAGAAAATAAGTGTATTGTGTTCTTATGCAGGTGAGTAAGTGTTACGCATTAATCTTGTCCTAGAGATTTGCAGCAACTTGGAAGTGTTACAGATATAAATAGTAGTAGTTCATACACAGCTCTTGCAAGGGCATGTTCTGCAGCAAGTGGGCACTGATAAGCTTTTGCAACACTGCCTCCCCCCTTTTTTTTTTTCCCAGCCTAAGAGTAAAGTTCATTATTCAACAAGCTCACAGGGCCCAGATTAATACTTTTAAGCTGAACTGTCTGCTCGGTGGGATGGGAATGAATCCTGCCCATAAATCACCTCTTTCAGATTTCCTGCAGCACAAGGGGGTTGTCCCAATGAGGCGACCCCCTCGCAGCCGCACCCTGCCTCTCCCCAGCAGGGCAGGAGGCAGGGCGGCCGCTGGCTCCCTCTCTCCATCTGGGTGGCCTGCTGGGGAAGACAACCTGGTATTTCAGTTCTCTCTGCTTAAGGTGGGACTGGGGGAATCAGCCCTCCTGCCCTCAGAGTTCCCGCAGTTCGGCAGGGACCCGCCGCCTCTCTGCCCCGCTGCCCAGCAGGGATGCTCGGAACAGCTGCAGTAAGGAGAGGGTGAGCAGTTGTGTGACACCGGTGACTTGAAAATTCAGCTCCTTGTACCGTCTATGAATATCATAATAACGCTTACAATGTGTTTAGTCTCTGGCTTTTGTTCTTTACGTAGTTTTGGATTGGGAACATGTAATAAGTATATACTGTCTACCTGGGAGGGCAAAGTGTTTAAAATAATAAAGAAATAAAATACTACTTTATTGTTTGTTTGCTGAAAGTTTCAAAATGAGCTAGAGGGACTGCACAGGCATTCTGGGCATGAATTAAACTTCTTAGGTTATTGAAATGAAGGTGTGACAGTAGTATGTACCTAGACTGCATTAATGGTAATAGGGCAACAATAGCAGGAGGAGGTTATTATTGTAACAATTATGGTAACAGTGGTACGGTAACAATAACTGGAAAGAAGCCACAAGCTGGGAGGGTTTGCTGTAGCTGCACCTTCATTTAGTCGCATAGTCAAACCTTTAGGATTATGTGACTATACAAAAGCAATATTGGTCAATTGTCCCATGTGGTTTTAGGAGGTTTAAAACTGTATTTATGCTAGGATTCGTAGTTTTGTATTAGAATGGGAATAACAAATGAAAATGTATTTGCCTGTTCTGAAGTGCACCTCTGAAAGTGGCATTGGGGCCTCTTTAGACAGACAGCAATAAAGTACAGAATAGTCTTTGTGCTGTGATTCTGTGATTTGCTTTTGCAATGAAAATAGGTGCACTTACTTGACCTCCATTTATCTTGGATGCTATCTCAGCTGAGAGATACCTTTTTATTATTATTTTAAATCTGACCTACTCATAAAATGCTGCTAGTTGATGGCTAATGGAGTTTAAATACTGTTAGTGTGGGAGGAAAAGCAGTGTGTCAAGTTCTGGGGTTTCCTCCTGTCACTGTCTCTTGATGGTGTAATCTCAAACTCATCTGTTTTATGGCCACCTCTAAGTTTATGAAGTGTGCCTTACTTTGCGTTGTGATGTTACATGCCCTGGTGGGAGATGAGGCTGGGTTTTCCGCTCTGAAAACAAGCATAAACCTCACTCCCAGTACTCAAGCAGTGCTAAATTGAGCGAGTAGGGAGAATGTTATTTTTTCTGCTGTTGCTGTTTTGTCTGCTGGAACTTTCCTTTTTATGTGTGTGTAGCCACTCTCTTTTTTCAGACACACACACACACAAAGATGCTGTCTTTTTTTAGAAGCATCCTTTTAGAAGGATGAACATAAGTAATATAATAGGACCTATTATGAAGACTAAGCAATGCTTCTGAAAACATAATTATGAAGCCTTGGCCTAGCCTTTTGTGTGAGTAGAGTGCAATACTAAGCTCTAAGAGCTAAGGGCGCTTTCTAGTTCTTGGTGTAGGTATGTGCATTCCTGGGTATCCTGTGTAAGCACACTTGTGTGTCTGTGAGGGATTTCACAGGATTGCTGCTGACAAATAACCGCACTTCTGAAGGTTCTAAGAAAGCTTTGGGGATCACTTTAACTAACTGCAGTGTTTGGAGGCTTACAGAAACATCCCCTCAAAAATATGATTTTTATGCTCACTTGGGTTCAGTGTGTTTAAACTCTAGCATGTTCTTCAAGGGTGTGTGTCTCCTTATTTTAGTAAAAATAAACCAGGACTTGCTCTTCAGGCTGTTGTAGCTGAGGGTGATGGTAATAATCCTCTCCCATTGATACTCTGCATCTGGGATAGGAAGTCTGTCTAGAACCTTATGTTCAGCTGCTGCTTTTTTGAATGTGGCCAGTGATTCATTAAAACAAAATGCTTGGAATAGAGGGAATCCAAATGAAGTCAGACTGGTATCCTATCAAGTTTAATATCCTTGTTTAATGTAAAAAATGTGCTACAGCTGTTTGTAGAATGAATTAGAAGAAATTCTAAGCAAGGTTGTTATTTGAAAGACGTAAGCTCTTTTGAAGTCTAAGTTGCTGCTTAAGAGTTTTATGTCTGGCAAGGTGTTGAATTTTGTTTAGTGAGTAGGATAGGTAAGATTGTTTTCATTATCTACTGTAAACATTCAATACCTTTTTTTTTTTTTTTTAATTCCACCTAGCTTCTAACCTGAGTGATAAATAATACCAAGTTCCCCTCCGTGTAGATGTGTATCTGCTTCAAAGGTACTAATGGCTGCATAAATTGCAACAGAATTTTAATTTAAAACATTGATAGCTTAGGGGGACCATGGGGGATTGCTTGTTGAATTCCTATTGTATATGAATTTGTCAGCTTGTTTTCCTTGTTTTGTGTTTATCTGTCACCAGAAGTTTTTCTGATGACTTAATATTTATGTGTTACTGTATTTTTTCCCCTCTTTGTTGCATTTCAGATTTTAGCTAGGAAATAGCTAAACTGTAAGTCATTTATTCTTCTACTTTTTCATTATAATCATTGTAAATCAATCCCTCTAGCTCTTTAGCGATTTGTTTTTTTCTTTTGACATTTCCTGACTTGTCTAAGATGGCTGTAACTCCCTTACAAATATTTAGAGATTGCAGTTGCCAGTGGAGTGAATGAATGTTTTCGTAAGATGCTCCTATTTAGCAAAGTAACCAAAAGGAATTGTGTTCTTTGGAGGAGGAGTAGAAAACACATGAAAAACACCTTCTGATAACTGAAGGAAAAAAAACAATAGTAGTAGTTCGTATATTTTGGCTATATTGTAGTCTTTGCTGAGTATGGGTGAGAATGTTATCTTCCTAGATGTAGTTACTAAGGCAATACATCTTCTGCAGGAAATTTTTGGGATCCTGGTTGTGGTTAACTGCAATGAAAAATGTTTGCTTGGGGAAGTTAATGACATTAATTATCTTGATACTGCCGTCACCCTGAACCCTGTACATACTGTTCACATAATGGCTTCACCTGGTCAGTGACGATTTTCAAATAGCCTGGCCTCAAGGATGGAGCTTAAAAACTGTTGGAGGTGTTTCGCATCCTGTTCCTCATTGAAGAGAGCAGGGCTTTTTATCCTGGACAAGGGAAAATACGGGCAAAGGATCAGACAATTCTTGGAAGACACCAGAAGGCTGCTGGGGAGCAGGGGACACGGGTGTTTCTCTCTGGTATCACAGGTGTGGCATCCCCTGTGTTACTCTTACCTGCTTGTGGCAGCGTTGTGAAATAAGTAATTTCAGGAATCAGATATCATCTAGAGCAAAAACCTTTACACCACAAAATGGTTTAATTCTTTGACTTTCCTTATCCAAGAATTGTGTTCTGCTGAGAGAAAGAGAAGAGAGGAATTCAGTGGAAGGGATTGTTTCTGAGAACAGCCGCAGCATTTGGCTATTTCCCCATTTTTTTCCCAAAGGAGATCCATAGGAAGCCCCCAAACCCCCACATGCGTGTGTGAAAATTTCCGGGACTTGTAAAGATTGTCAGAAACAGTAGATATCCTATTAGAGACCATTCAGAAGAAGCAAAACCACTCTAGCTGTCCTTCAACTTTCTTCGACTGCAGAATTCAGCAGACCAAATGTATTTGTGGGGGACTGCTCCAGCTGTCCAGAATGTACTTGCTGCATCAGTCACAATATTTAGAGCCAAGAGAAAAACTGGCCAAGTGAAGCTTCACACATTAGCTGCTGTCTACTTAGTCATGTTTGTGTAAACAATGAGATGTTTGGGGGTTTTCTGTTTGTTTGTTTTGTGGATGTTTTTGTTTTCAAATTGACCAAGAGAGATGCAGCTGGTAAGTAACCTCTGCGGTCTGCTCACGGAACAGTCTCCTTAGAGAAACAAAGAGCAGCAGTTGTAGAGGTTGAGGTATTTATTACTTCCAGGTCAAATGTTAATTTTGGTAGGGCTGTATTATAATTCTGATTCAAGTAAGAGCCGTTCACCCCTTTCCAAATAGGTGGCGAATGCTCATTGCCCTGCAAGTATGGGATCCATATACATAATCACGTGAAGAAAAGCTGATAGTTGTTGTTTGAGGTGTGCTGTCTGCAGATGGTGGGATCCGCGTTCCTGCTCTGCCAACTGAAATCCCGATCTTATCGGATCATTGCTGAGGAAGCAGTGCGAGCGTGGCGTGCATGAGGTCCCTTCTCAGGGCCCCCTGTGACCCGGAGCAAGCCCAAATGGACGCTGCTGTGAACCTGTTCATGGAGCTTATAAGCACCAAGGCTGGGATCTGTGGACTCGGATTCACACTTAGCTGCACTTGAAAGTGCTCAGACAAAGTTGAGCTCCAGAAACTGCTTGTGTAGGTGGTCTCACTTTGTGCTATATGCACATTAAAGAAACTTTACACGGAGAAAGAAAAAAATTCTGAAGAGTTTAAAACATAAGGAAGGCCTAAGAAGTGAAGAAAACTGTAAGGAAAAACTTGAACAGCTTGGGTTTTGTTTGTTCCTTAAGAAAAAAAGGGAGAGCATTCCTTGCCGTAAGTCTTGGATGTCTTTTTGAGTTTGGGTTTGTTTTTTTTTTTTTTAAATAAATCTATTTTCTTTGAAAATGTTGCCTTTGGAGTTCTGAGAATTCACCAGTCTTGACCTGTCATTCTTCCTGACTAACTGCTAAGTATTGCAAACTATGCAACAGCTTTGTGGCTGCTGTGAATTGGAGACTAGGAGCATACCATGAAAGTAGGTTTCACTGAAGTCAAAGAAAGTGTTTGTATTTTGTACCCCTAAAAGGATCATTCATAATTTGGTGTACTGCTGAGGATAAAATCTCTGCTTGTTTGCACACTCACTATTACTTAGAGAATGTCACTTCTGCTATTTCTTCTTAGAAATAATGCAGAAAAGGAAAATTATGTAACTTCAGTCATTCCAGTTATATGTATTTGTAACTGGCCGCAGATGCACTTGACAGAAACATACGTTGCCTGTAAATGTAATAGTACCAAGACTCTTGATGGAGACTGTATGTATCATTTTTATAGAATCGCTATTTATGGTTAGATTACCAGTGTAATTAACTGTCTAAGGAAACTAAGAAATAAACTTGCGAGGTAGCGCCTTATTGACGTTTGTCCCTTGCTGAGGGACAGATGTTTCCCAATTAAAACGGAGCCTATGACTTCCTCTTCACCCCACCCGCTGCCCAGCAAATCTTGCGAAACGGGCAGAGTGCTGCCGTGGTACAAACATGACCATTTACTTCGTTTCACTTTGTTCACATATGTCAAGGTACTCATGTTAAGATTTCGATACCTCTCTGCTGTGAGGATTTTTAAAAATTTTATTTCCTTTATATCATTAATATTGAAACATTCTGTCATTTGGAGGAAACGAGACAACCTTGTTAATAATCAGTAGGCTTGCACTGTTGAATCATAGTAGATTCAGTAAACATGGAGAAGTGTTTTTTCCAGGAAGGAAGATAGCGATGGACAGTTATTTTGTCTTTCCAGTTGGGTGTGTTTCTGGCTGGCTAGAGAAGAGCAAAATGTTGGTTCATTTAAAAATACCAAGAACTCTGTTGTGCAGGCCACAGGGCACAGCTTTCAGAAGAACATTAACAGCTGCTAAATATCCCACTGACGTGACTTGAGTATGGTGGGTATTGGCCTGTCTCCTTTGTAAAGTTTCATGGCCTTTCCCAGGCAGCAGAAGCCAAGAGGTTAGGGTCAAAATCAAATTCTCCGAGGGTATCCTTCCTTGCTTGCTGGAGTGTTAGTGACGCTGAGTTTGTGCCTTCTGCCTTGTGTTCCCAGGTGCATCCTGAGACATGAGAATGTACTTTTTTGAACACAGTTTGGAAAGGTCTGGGCTCCTCTTGTGGCTCCACAGACCCCAGCAGCTGGGCAGCTCCTGGCTGCCTCAGGGCAATTTCTTTTGCCTGCCAGGAATGCCATGTTAAGAGCACTGGGCACGTGAGATTGTCAGGACCCCTCTTAGGAGGGGATTCACTGTGTCTGTGCTGAGGGAGGTGGGTTTGATGAACCGTCTGGACTCGGACTGAGATCAGCCGCCTTAGAGTGGTAAATTGGTTGATAAAGGGCTGTCTCTGCAGTTATGGTTCCCTCCAAGACCATGGCACTCAAGTCAGAGTAAATGCAGCCTGTACAACTGAAAGGTGTGGAAAGTGATGCGTGAAAAAATGCTTTTATTTTTCTTGCCCAAGAAGACCTGCCTATTTCTCTCAGATCATCTGTGAAAATGATGAGGATCTTTAATATTAATGAGAACCCTGCTTCTTTTTTTCCTCCAGGTGGCTGGGCCAGCAGGTGATCAAATCACTAAAGACAAATGAAAGGAGTAAAGAGCTGTAGAGGAGTTCTGAGTACTTTCCTTTCCAAAATATCTGTGGACAGGCTGATAAGGCACATTGAACCGTGATCTTGGAGCAGGAAGTAGGGGAAGGAGCAGTGAAGGATTTTCAGAGGGCAGGACCATGCTTCAAAGGAAGGAAGAATTAGGCTGTTCTATTGCATCAGGTAGAACTAAAGAATTGGGCAAACTCTAAACTGAACAGTCATTACTAATCTGGATTAATAGCATAAAAAGGCCCTTTGTAGTAATGAAACTCTTTGAATATCTTAGCTAACGGTTTCAGAAAATTAATGAAATTTTCAAATCCTCATCTCTTATGACAGATAGATGATCTGTATTTTTCCCTTGAGCGTGTAAGTTGCTGCTTTACTCCATGATTAGTTGGCTTATGGTACTTATTTTGAGTATTGAATTCACAAAAGAGCAGAAGAATGGCTGTACCTGGTCAGACAAAAAAAATGCCTGGTTAGCCCTATATGCCATTTTCAACAGTATCCAACACGGGCAAGCTTGTTGGACAGCCCCTGCTGCACAGCTGCAAAACATGCACAGTGTCTACCCACTGATGTGGTAGAGGATGACCTGGAGAGCAATGTTATTGTTGGAAACCTCCTGCACAGCACACGATGAGGAGCGCTCTGTCACACCTTCCCCCTCACACCCTCTCCTCCCCAGTTCCTTCCAGATAAAGGCTGCCCTTTGGCCATGGGCATGTCTCTTCCTGCAAGGAGACAGTGCCCACTGAGTCCTGGCCTCCAAAAGTTTCTTTTTTATCCTCTGTCCTGTGAGCTGCCCTGCTTGATTCCCCTGTGGGGGGCTTGTTGTGCAACATCCAGCTGATTTGTCCCCAAACCATCCCATGGAAACGGCTTGGGAGGTTCGTACTCCGCTTGCTTTGTTTCTTCACCTTTGCGTCCCACAGACCACGTTCAGGAGAAGCCCTGAAACCCTGGTGTGCGAGTGTGTACCTGCTGCTCGTTCCTTGGCCAGCTGGGGACGTCAGTTGGAAAACCCAACAGCAAGCACCGGATGTTCATAGGGTCCCTAGGTTCATCATGTTTTTCGTAGTGGGAGTGCAACCATGGCAACATGCACCTGCCTACAGCCACTCTTCTGGCTCTTCCAGTACCTCTTCGGTTTTTTCGGCTGGACGTCTTCCCTTTTTATTTATGCCCTTACCATCCAAGGCCCTGCCAAATTACAGGACCTACTTGACAACCGCCTTCTAAGCAAAGAAATGGAAAGTGTCACTACATGCTTACAGACTGTTGGCAGCAGGGCAGCTTGTGGACTTCCTTGCCTTAAATCATGAGGTGGGGGTGCGGGGATTATTTTGTTTTCTTTTATTTAATAGCTTTCAGTTGACTTTTCTCCTGCATGTTATCCAGGTGCTTATTGAGCCCACAGAAGCTTTTGAAATCAACGCCTTTCTGTATCAAGAAGTTTGGCTTTGAGTGGATGTTCTGTTTAATATATATAATAGTAAATTTAAAAAAACAAACAAGCCCCAAAACTGAAAGAACCATTCCTTTTGTTCGTCTTGAGCCTGACACCTGTTAATTATGTATGAAACTTCCCCAGTCCTTGTCCTGGACAAGGCAGGGAACAATTCTGTCCATGCCGCTTGTGGGTTTATTGAGTCCTCCTCTCCATTGTTCTTTTTCAGGCCAAAGATCCTTCACTTATGTAACCTGTTTTTTGTAATGAAGCTGTTCCTTACCTTTGATCATCCGACTTCATACCTTTCTTAATTCTCTTTAAGACTGCAGAACAAGAGGAGGGGAGAGCCAGGAGTGTACACAGGATTCCAGATGTGGGACACCATGGATGTGTGTAGGGACACAATGATGTTTTTTTCTCTTTCCTAGTAATTCCACTTACGTATTTATTTTAAAAGTCTGTCTTGATTGGAGAGTATTTTGTAATGTCAGACGTGAGTATGATTAAAATGCCTCTTTTAAAGAACTGCCCGTATTTATACTGAAGAACTGGATGGGGGAAGGCATTTCATAGTTATTATTACTTCCTCAAAATTCACATAAAAGCTGTTCTTAGGGGCCTGTTTCAAGATGATGTATGATTATTTAACCTATGTGTTCATTATGCTTTGAATGTGTTTTTCTGCCTGCCACATGTGCACAGTGAGAGATTTAATGGGACTAGCTAACTTCTGAGTTATAAACCATGAGCTGTATATTTAATGTCCTTAATGATTTTTTAAGAAATGAGATGTGCTCTCAAAGTAATCTGTGAAATATGCCAACAATCTTGTAAAGGTTGTTTATACCTGTTAACAATAAAAAGTTACTGTCAAGTAAGATTTGTGAGAGCTTGGTTATGTGCACTAACTAGGTGCATGTGACTAACCAAATTTATCAGGAACCTACCCACGCTTGCAAATTTTGAGATACGTGTCAAGCCTAGCCTAAAGCATAAGAATGTAAGAAATACCACACTGGGGCAGACTAATGGTCTGCCTAGACAAGTGTTTGGCCTCTGTCAGTCTGAGCAGCACATGCTGTTCTGCGTGGGGAGAGCATTCGGGCTTAGTTGCTTTCTGCAGTTCACTCCTCTCATACCGTCCTAGCATCCGCAGTTGTTGGACTGAGGATATTAGAGGACATGCCTTTGCCTCTTCCCTTCAGTATCTGTTTATGGATCTCTTGTCCATGGATTTGTCTAGTTTTATATTGAAGACACCATGAGTGGTTAGTAGATCCTGAACTACTTCATGCCAGGATGGTGCCAGCTCAGGTGCAGTGGAGCTACTCTGATTTTGGTGACCTGTGATATCTGTAAAGACTTATTCTACAGTTAATATCCTCTACTTTTGTCTTTGGTTCTTGTGCGTTACATGGGCATAAAAGTTATTTTCAGCACTTAGAAAATAAAATTTTCTGTTTATTTTGGGATCTGGCGTATACGTCCTGAAATTTTCAAAGACCAAACTAAAGAAGAAACATAACTGTGTTATTTAATTCTTTCATACTATATTTGAATAGAATATAAATGCGTTTTATATTTTGGCCAGTTGCAGGGACTGGGTCCAATGTCAGCTGCCCCCCCACCCTGTGTTTTTTTGTTTTGGGGGTGTGTGTGATTTTTTTTTTTTAAGAGGTTACTTTTATTTTCCTCTTTAGACCTTTGTTACATGCATGGTGTCTTTTCATTTGATTTCTGCCTGTGGTTTCGACAGCTTTGGGCAATATTTTCCCTCCAGGTCAGAATCAAAATCTGTAGCTCTTTTGAGCTGCTTATGGCGCCTGGAACCCTTATTATGGATTTGTTTGTAGGCAATTCCATGTTCCAAATGCCACTTGGTGAACACAGCTGCAGTGCCCTGAGTAAGAGGAGTAAACCAGGAGATCCTGTCTTGCTCTTGATGGCCTACTCCATAGACAGGTGTGGGAAGAGTTGCAGGATTATTTAGAGGAAGGTGATGGAGTTGGGTCCTAAACAGTTGGGTACAAAATTTCCCTTAATTCCCTTTCCTCCTCTTCCAGGAGGAGGGAGAAGATAAGGGAATTAAGGGAAACTCTTCAGCTAAGTATTGTATAATGTGAGCTTTAGCAGACATCCAGCATTACCCCCTTATAAATCTCTGTCTTCACCCAAAGAAAATTAAGTCCTCTAGGGTATTTTTTTTTTCCCTTGCATTCATTGTTCCTTCTTCTTTGTGGTGTTGGGACATCTTTCTTCTCCCTCGCTAGAGAAGTACCGCGTGCTGCTCTGAGGAATTTGTGCATCTTGCTAAGGGTCCCTCTGAGGCATATATGTTTAGAACCTTATGATTGTATTAGAAATATTATCTAACAAGTAATATATTTAATAAAATTGAAGTTCTTCTGGATAATCTTCAGTTTTTTTCTAAATATTTGTTCTATGTTTGTGCTGACCTATTGAATTCTGCTATTATTTTGCATATTCTTTATTACAGCTGTGAAAACTGTATTTAGTTTTGATTTTATTCTCTTTCCTTCCATAAATAACATGCACAATGAATTCCTCAAAATCTCTGTTACATTCTTTGTTATATAGCCCCTAACTCACAGACTGTTTAACACATGCTTTTGTAAAGACTTACATTTTTGTAATCACTGTATATTTTTTAACTTTTCAACTGCCTAATGAGGAACCTATTAAAAAGAAAGCTTATCCTGAGCCAGAGCAGGGTGTGTTCATTAGCTAACTGGTTTCGTTAGAATAGGAATTTCCCTTTCACTTTGAGTTACAGTGCAGTGTTGAGGGTTTTAAAGTAAATGCAAAGTCTTACTAAGATGTGGAATTAATTGCTTATCTTATCATAAAACTTGCACTGATAGCTGAGTAGCAATCTTGAAAGAAAAATGGAATTAATAAACATTCATTTTGGTAGTCATTAAAGTGGCTGAATTTCGGGCAGAACTACTCTTATCCACTGCTTACCGATTATTTTCCAATGTCCTTTCATAAAATCAGAATTATTTTGCAACCAGTGTCCTGATACTCTGAAATGGAAATATTTTAGCTGGACTGCAATATTGGCTTCAAAGTCTTCTAGGAAATTGACAGAAAACAAACAAACAAGAAAACCCCACAACCTCTCTGGCTCTACTCAGTGATGATCACAACAGTGTGAGAAATTTCTACCACCCTCTCTGGGGGCATTTTCTTTATTTCATTTCAAACTCTGGCAGAGCTGTACCTGGGAAAGACAAATGATTTTTTTTTAATAATGTTTTTTGTTACTGAAATTGCAGTGGTTTTACTTAATAGTTGTCTACAATAAATTAATTTTCTAGTTTAATTACATTGCTGTAAGCAACACCGATCTAAAGGTGTAATTGGTCATACCTTTCTGGGTCCAGCCATAGTAGTTGAAGAAGGTAGTGCATATGAGTAACAAGTTACTGCATTGCATCTGGGCTATGGTAAATAGGGCTGCACTTGCAGTGTAAATTTGATAGAAGGGGTGCTCCAGCCAGAAGCTTGTCCCTGTTCCCCTAGTTCTTACTCCTCCCTCTACTGGTGTTGGAAAAGCTGGTATGGGGGAGGTAAGATGAAGGTACTCCTTTTGGTAGCAGCACGGGTTTATGCTGGATTATAGTGACTGTGCAACAATTGACTTATGAGTACTTTTAAATGTTAAGTAAAACATTTTAGGTAAATCACTTCTAGTGACTGATCTTGCTTTATTATGTAGCAAAATGAGTTAGGAGTAGTCATGTACTTGCTGCAGTGATTCTTTTGTGGGTTTGTTACCTCCTCCGAGATACATCCTCATGACTGCTAATGTGAATAGTTTATTCCAATAAAAGTGTGTCTTTTTCATTTAACCTTTGCAAGTAATGAGAGTGTTTATGTAGGTCTTAAACAAACCAATTTTGCTTTTTTTGAGTGCAACAGAGCTTTTTATTTGACAGCAAAATACCTGTTGAACTTGTTATATTTTTTTTATATGCACAAGAGATTACTATATATGAAAGTAAAAGACAAGGGAAAACCTTTACAGGGAAGTAAATCTTGTTTTAGTATAACATAATCTGATCTTGACTACTTTTTTTTTTTGTACTTTTTTTCCTTTTATACATATAAAAATAAAGTGAAGGACTGGTAATGCTGGACCAAATTGCTAATTTAACTATTCAGCTCTGCTTCCTGCAGAAGGTGGCCCAGGATCAACTATTAAGCTCCAACTCGGCTTTCTTTGTGATTAGATAGTACCGTGGTTGTGTCCTGTGTAGCGAGAGGGTGATCTGGTTAATGACATATTTGTAAACAGGTTAATAACTGCAGCAAAATCCATGCAGCTCATGAGCAGCTAAACTTATGCTGACAGTTTGTATGCCCATCCCTTGGTGAGTTATTATTTGCGTTAACGTTGAATGGAGGTAGTTGTCCAAAATGATTTCCACAGAAGTACTGTAATTAAAGTGAGTGTGATCCCTATTAAACTAATGGAAGGACATACAAACCAATATTGTTTACCTTCTACTTTGTACTTGGTTTTTCAGTGACACGAGTTCAGGGTCTGGAAACCTTTCTCTTGCTACAATATGAAGATGTATAGTCAATATTTTGCTGTCATTCCACATAAATAATATGCTAGCCTAGAGCCAAGATAAATCTAGTAGTATTGCTATGTAGTATATGAATATATACACTACAGTTTGCTACTTCAATAAAAATCAAGTGTTCAGAAGTTACACAATGCTAGAATTAAAAGCTGCCTTTTTTTGTGATGTTCTTCTAATGCTCTTTGGAGTTGCCAGATGTTAAGGGACATTGAAAAGATCAACAAAAATGCCCACAGTTGTATTGTCCAAGTCCAGAGGACAGTCTTCAGTGGGCATGGGCCTGTGTGACCAGTTTCCCAAAGAGTGAGAGTGCTGCCTTTTCCCTTATCTGCTCCTCACTGTCACTCCACGTCCCAGCCAGCTCCATTCTCCTTATTTAACCTGTTCCACGGCCTGACTGAATGCAGCTTGGTATTGGGAGGTGGTAAGCGGCACCAGCCTAAGTGCTTCCACCTCCCTTACCGCAGCACGTGCTAGCCATGCTGAATCTAATTTGAGAGCTGCGAATTCATAAAGAAACTGATCCAGCTGAAGAGATGGAAGCCCCTGTCTTAAGACCTTTGGGTGGTTTTTGCCCATTCAAGACAGCATTGTGTAAACACTAAAATAGCTGAGGGGGGCAGCAGGCTGTACCTTTAGGCTTCTGTCTGTCACCTGTGTTCTTGAGCAGCTCCTGTGTTTTAAATCTGTTTCCTGTTCCTTGCTGCTTTCTCTACTACTTGCTTCTCCTCTTCATCAAACTGTGAAATGATTTGGTATCTCCCTTCTCCTCTCTGTACCCATCATCCTAACCTTTAATTGCCCTTTCTCATGTGAATAAATGGCAATGAAGCTGCACCAGGCTCTCACAGCTCTTTGATTCCTTTGGTTCTTTGTCTCTGCATAGCAAATTCAATGCCAACCCAGGTCCCTCTTCAGTGTCCTCTCTATCACTTGTCTCTCCTCGCCAGCTTTCTTTTCCTGCTTCTCCCGCTCTCTTCTCTGAGATCCGTGTTTCAGCTGCAGACTCTAGCTCTGTTCCCTCTCCCAGTGTCCTTCCTTTTTTCTCATTTTCTTCTCAAGGCAGACTGAGCCTTTTTTCTGCTTTTTGTTCCTTTACACTCAAGTTTCTCCTTTTTAGCTGTCTGCTCTGGAATCACTGAGAGTACACTAGAGAAAAACCTCACTGCTGTCGCTTCATGGCCTGCTGCAGACCAGAGCTATACCTGCTCAGCAAGTTCAGCAGCTTCAGGGAACGTGTACTGATCGTTCATTAAACCTCTTTGTGTTTTAGCAGAGCAACCTGCCAGTCTTTACTGGAAATTCATAAGCTGTAATGCTTATTTGTTGGGAAAGTTTGCTGAAGATGATAAAGTATGCCCCTGAGGCACCCTCCGTTTTTTCTTTCTCTTCTCTATTACTCCAGATCATACTTCCCTGTCAGTTTAGATGCTACAAACATTCATTGAGGAGACTGCACTGTTTTAATGTGGACAAGAAACAGGCATTAGGACAGTTCCCCAGTGGAAAAATCAAGCCTCAGGTTAAAGTCTGTCAAAACCTTTGAATAAACAGCTAGAAACAAGGTCTTACAAGTGGAAAAATTGGAGCAGTTCCAGCTGAAGTTAACCGCTTAAACCCATGTAGTTTGGTGCTGCTAGTCCAAACAGCATTCCCGTTGCCCACTTGCTTATTTGTCCTCTGCACTGTCCCTTCCTGAGTGCCAGTAGGAGTATGTGGGGATCTGCATGGGGAACTGAGTTGGGAACATGATCTGAATGACAGCTTGTGTGTGGGGAAGGTGTGAGGGTTAAGGAGTACTCGGTTGGATGGCTTTTTCAGTCTGGTTTACCTCTTGGCTTCACATATGCTTGTGTCTGCACAGGAGATGAGGACTTGTGGGAGGGCAGGAATAAGCAGTTGGGAGTAGAAAGAGTAGAGGTGGGCGGGTTTTTTGGTGGTAGTCTAGGACATTTGTTGATCAATAGCTTCAGATCACAGTGGTACTGTTAACTCAGCTGCAAGGGCCCATTTTATTTTCACTTTGCAATGTCCTATGGAAAAATAGCCTTAGAGCAGAAAACGCCTTGAAGGAGGCAGTAATTCTTTGGAAAACATCCATGATTATTGGTTGGCTTTATCTCACTTCATCTGCTTAAAGGTTAAGCAACTGAGTCACTCTGTCTGGACTCCTGTTGTAACTAAAAGGCGGAGACAGGCACCTATGAGGAATACATGACATGACCACATCAACCACAGTTTCAAGGTTTCTTCAGAAATTTCAAGTTTCAAAAATTACCACTTTTAAGTGGGCATACTGATTGGGGGGGGGGGGGGCATTAAATGCAATAAGTGTGTGTGCGCATTTATCTTGTGTAACTGCAGCAACTCTTCAGTTGCATTCAGTGTTTTCCATATCCTCTTTGCTGACGTTGCTGAGGGATTTTTCTTAAGCATATGAAGCTGTTGTCCTCAGACCAAGCTTGAAAGGTTGCTGAAGTACTGAAGCTTTGCTTAATGTTTAAAACCCTTTGCTGAGTTATAAATAGCAAGTGGCTGAAGGAGAAGGTGAAAGGGATAAAAAAAAAAAAGCCGCAGGGAGGAGATGAGAACTGCTGTCCAATTATTCCTACAGCTCCAGCAACGTGTAGCCAGAAACTAAGGTTAATAGGAACACCATATAACATATTCTATGCTGAGAAAGTCTAAAGTATATTTTAATTTTTTTAAATAAACTGTGTATTAGATCAATGCATCTGATACCTAACACCAGCTGTTGTCTTGATTCCCGTTCAGTGCTAATACCGTGGAACTAAAGGAGAGATAATTTTAGTATGGAATTTCCTGAGGTCATATAGTTTTATTTTAATGTATTGTTCTGTATGCGGATGCTGTGGCTTAATTTAGGTCTATAGAATATAATGATGCTGTTTCCACCCTTGTATGTATAGACACACACACACATACACACACAAAATGTGTCTATATATACACATAGAACCTTTTAAAGATGTATTATTATTTTCAAGATATTTAATGTGTACTTAAAACTGTCAGCTAACAATTCTGCTATAGCTGAAGTAAAATTACTCAATTTTTTTCCATGAAATAATCTCTTCTAATTTTATGGTTTGGTTTCCAATAGGTCAGTTACAATTTAGAAAATACAGAATCATGGGGAAAACAAATTTAAAATGGAAAGAGAGTCTTAAAAATAGGTATTTATTTCCGATTTTTAATTTTTTTTTTTTGTTAACTGCCTATTTTTACACAATGCCTAAAACTTTCTTACCAACTCTGATAAATGTGGAGGAGAGACTCTAATTGCAGACTGATAACCTGTTTTTCAGGAGCTGGTTATCATACTTGTTACAGTCTTGAAGAGAATATTGTATCTAGGTGTAAGTCAAGACTCCAGGATATTCACTTCCTATGTTTATTAACATTTTATAGACGTCAAGGTTTTAAGTCTGTATACTTATATGTAAGTATACTATTGAAATCTAGTATAGTAAAGTGCAGCAAATGTGCATTATCAGGAGGAGAACTGTTTTTATTTAGAAGAAACATATTTTCAAGCCAAAACCGTGTCTTCATTTAGAGAAGCTTTTCTAATTGATAGCTGCCTGACTCACCATACAGTCAAATCAGTGTCCGCTCTATCTGATGTGGATAATAGTAGGCTGAGTTGAGCTAACTTTGGCTCTTCTCGCTTAAAATATTGTATTGCGTTGTATATCACTTCATAGTATAAAAGTTGATAGATATGCATGAGACAGAAGTAATTGACTTAACCTTCCTTTTACTCATCTGATACCTTTAGGAAGTTTTCCAGGTCTTTATTGCCTGATCTGCACAGACTGAAGTACATGCATGATTATAAGTTGTTCCATAGTTTGTTCGGTAACTAAATGTGACTGTTCACAAATGTACCTTTAGATACACTCAGGGATCTTTGTGGCAGTGCCAATGAATCAATTGCCTACGCTCTGCTAACTCAGATGCTAAAGTTGGGGTCTCTCTCACTCCTGCTCCTACTCACTTGCATCATCTTCATCCTTCTTTAACGAATACTTTATTTTGAGTGAAGAAGCGAGACCTGAGTCACCTCTCTCACACTTACTAATTTCATCTGAGTCAGAAGTGTTTCACAGTTACCTTATTCATTTCTCGTATTTGCCCCAAACTGTGAAGTGTAACATAATGCATCTCTCTGCTTTAAATAGAAAAAATATGCTTTTAGTACACCATGATTACAAAAAAAACCCAAGTGATTTGTACTTGGAGGGCAGTTCTCTGCCCCAACGCTCTAAATGATAGTTTCATAGAAAATATTACAAATGAGGAACACTGAATGCAACTTCCTGTATTCCCCATTCATGTTTTTACGGCAAAAGGCTGTTTAACTTCATTAGAAAGAAAAGTGGAAATGAATAAATTAAAACCCTTACTTCAAATCCAGTGGAGTGCCTTGATTTTTCAGCATGATAATCCTGACCTTGTCAGGCCTCATATTTATGATTGGCAATGAGCATTGGCAGAAACAAAGCATTAGAGAAAACGTCGTCTTGAAAGCCTGGAAACTTTAACTTAAAGAATAGTTCAACTGTCATACCATGCTAGTTTGAATGGCCTTAGTAATAAACTGCAATAGTGTTTTATATGGCCTATAAAATGACAACCTATAAAGATAGGGAAAGCAATAAACAAACATACATTACTGTTGCAGAAGTACTTCCTATGTCACTGTTATCTGCTACATCGCATACAAAGACTTTTTTCACCCTGCTGTAGTAAAATGCTGGCAGTCCCAAATGTGAAAAATCATGAGTCCAGCAATGAGACTTTAAACTCATGATACTTGAAACAAAACTGTGATTCGCCTTCTAGTATTTAGGATTGAATATACTTGTTACATAGATAGAAGACTAAATAATCGGAAGTAGTACTAAAAGAAAGATTTAAGAGCCATAGTAAATACATTTCTATGGGATCCTTCATTAGAGTGTTTTCAATGAGAAAGGATCATAAGAACCTCACAAATGTAGAAGGGAACAACAGTGAGTTGCAGCAGAGATGTACCCTCCTGCTCTCTTCTGCGTGTGGCACTAGTAAGACAGCTACTGTCACCAATTTTGATGTCTACAGATGAACCTGCACTGAAAAATAGGGTTGGGGGAAAGAGAAGCATAACAATAAAAAGACAGAGAGGAAAATAACTTCTAGGGAGAGTCTTAAAGAGTTGCAGATCAAAAGATGACTGGGAAAAGCATGTAGAAATCTTTGGAAAAGAGAAAATGTAACATGGCAAAAGGCATAGCAGACATTAAAAACTGAAAGCAGAGACATTGGTTTGTTTTTTTTTTTCCTTCTGAACTGTGAGAGTGCCTAATCTTTGGAATAAACTGTCAAGGGAAATGGTGACTTTAGCATCTATTCTGATCGTCAGGTCTAGATGCTCTCAGGTAGGAGCCTTTATGTTTCTAAGACATTCGATCCAGTGCTGAGACACGCATGAAAACGGCCATTGTATGCAGGATGCTGGAGTAGATGATCTTCCTCTGGTGTACCTGACCCTCCAAGCAGCATATGTTTGTACAGGCACATATAGTATGGCATGCCAAAATCCTCTTCAGTCTGACTACAATTATAAAAAAGCATTACAAATACCACGCTGAAGTCCACCTGGGTTAGTATTTCACGTGATTGTGTTGTGAATACTGAGGGACTGCTTTTGAAGTGGAGAGATGCTTTTTTCCAGTGTTATCCTTTGGCTTCCGTCAGGCAGCAGATTAGGGCTGAGCCAGGGTAACTCTAGCCCACCAAGTTCGTTTTCCAGTTATATACTCACCCACCCGATGTTTGCTGAATTCCTTTGTTGTGGCTATTTCTTGCTCTGTCCTCCACAGTATTCCATGGCAATGAGTTTGAGTTGCACAGTGTAATTGAGTCTTGGCGGGGAGGTGGAACGCTCCTTTTCTCCCTGCCCCCCTTTTTTTTTTTTAAACCTGTTATTTGATTGTTTCTTTAGATTTCAACCAGTTCTTGTTTTGTAGGAAATAGTGTATAATCATTTGGGTATTGCCATTCATAATTTTACATTTATTTTACAGCTCTCGTACAGAAACAGTTTGGCATTGTGGGTTGTTCTTCTCGTCTTCGACTGTCTGCTTGTCAGATCCTCTTCATTTTGAAGTGGGGTGATCCAATTTAGTGCATGATGTGCAAGAACATGGGGAGTTAATGAGGTATAATCATACAAGACCAAAATGTAGTTATTTTCTGTCAAATCAGCTGATAATAGCAGTCCGTTTTATTCAAGTGGCGTATCCAAACATGACTTCACCCCGAGACATGCTCATCAGTGAGTAACATACAGGTGTCTCTCTTAATTGTAATGGCTGTATATCTCATCACGTGATTGGAGATTGTGTGCTGCCTCTTACATGTCCTTCATGTCCTTACTTGTCCGCTTACAAGCACACATGCCGCTTTTATGTGAGCGGACATTCATCCATCATACATCAGTAAACTAGAGCAGGTATCATCGTGGCATGCCCGTTTCTAGTTAAGTGAAGAGAAAAGAGCTGTGATCTTTCCATAAACATTATGACAGGGAACAAGCTGTGCAAATAATTCATGCAGCCCCAGCTTGCCCTTATTTGTATCTAGAAGTATATGAAAAAGAGGACAGGAGGGAGGAAGCTGTAGCTACGTGCAGAAGGAATTATTCTAGTGAGCCAAATCCAGTCAGTAATTTTGGGCACCTCAGTCCAAATGACCTTTCTGGCTTTGGAAGAATTATTACATTTTTAGAGTTTTTTGTCATTGCTGTGTTTTGTATAGAAGTATATGTGAAAGTTTGAATTGTGATTGCCTCCAGGAGTTTTAAGGAAGACAGTAAAAGCTCTGTTTGAAGATGAAAATAAGATTTGGCAATATTGCTAACAGAAAAAATATTAAGCTTTCAAGCAGTGTATTTAGGCAACAGAGATAATTTATTTTATAATTAAATATAAACACACCACTTTTCCTAAACTAAGTATGCTAAACAACCTGGAATACACTTTGCACATCAAAAATATGTGACTGTTCTGATTTGTTAAAGAGTTTAAAAATCATAAACTAAAGAAGTTAGATCTATAAATCTAAAAGTTATTTTGGCTTATGTTCTTTTATTTACTCAGTTGTATATCCCAAATAAATGTATTAAGTCAGTAGTTACTCTGGGCTTGCACTAATGTGAAAACAGAACTTGATCTGTATTTTTGTCCCAATCTGCAGACCCACATGCAGATCCACACGTAGAAAGAAACAAAATATGTAGCCAACATCCCCAGCACAAATCTCAAGCCTTTACTCTTGGTTATACTTTCGGGTAAAAGATCAAGGGTCTGATCTTTCAGTGGCAACAAAGGGGGAAAAAGAGCAACAAGCTGCTAAGGGCCGGATCCTGTGAGCCGGCATGACCGCGCTCAGGATATCCATACCTAACCTCTAGGCACTGAGACCCTGGGTAGCAGCCTAGCGCGAAGCAAGACAGCGTGCTGAATCGGGTACCTGGTAAGACTCGCTGGGTGGTTTTGAACTTCTGGTAGAAACTGTGCTGGAATAACGGATCCCCATTTCCTAGGCAAGGATTCAGGACACTAAACCATACACAAAAAGTGGTCACTGACCCCCTCCACTAATTGCATTTTTTAGATGGAAGCACCTGTTGCACCTTGCACAAAACTCAAGCTTGTCAGGCTGTGTGAAATGCCTTCAGAGTGTGCCAGCGTAATCAGCTTCCCGGGGAGATTCCCCGCGGTGACCCTCCTTCATGAGTCCCAGATAACTGTGTGTGTGCAATGGGTGCTAGGACATGCTACTTTTTTAAACTGCTAAGCGAGCATAGTCAATATGGTGAAACATCGTAGCTGAGGGTACTGAGCAGAGTTAGAACACACAACTCCAGCTTATTTTGTCATCCAGATAAATGTAGCCGGATCATATGCTGTTTTGTGTGGCATGTGATAAAAGTATGTTAGATACATCTTTGGTGTACGTCAGATATTTCCTATTATAGGTCAGAAAAAACCTATTAGAACGGATTTTTATTTTTTGTCTTCTGAGAAGCACAAAGAAAGTGTAGGTGGGTGCAGGGTGACGGTCAGCCTTAAGCCCCTGTTAGTGAAGCAGCCTGCTGAGTAAATTAGAGCTGCTTTGAAATTTCAGGCCACAATAGCTGTGGCATGGAAGTTCTGCGGCGGGCGTTTGTCCTTCTTCTTTCATTCCCTCACTAAGAGGGTCTACTTGGAAAACCTGTAGCACTTCATATAAAACACTTTCGCTCAAGAAAATGCTCCTTTCAGCCATTGAGTCCCCTTCCCAGCCTGTGAATGCGGCTGAAGTGTCATATAGAGAGGGCAGACCAGGTCAGACTAATTCCCTGTTTGGGAAGCAGTGGGCATCAGCCAGGGACTTGAAGTACGTAAGAACCTAGTCTTGGAGAAGAAGTCATGGGCATGGTAGCGAGCGTTGCTGTAATTCCCTTCTTGTTTAGGGGGGGGAAAAAACCTCACAAACCCCAAAACCGATTCTGCATTGTTCAATGTGTGAGTTCATCTATGTGTGTGTGTAAAGCCATATTAATTGCTATAGAAAGAGAAGACGCATAGAAACTATTTTTATTTTGCTTCTGTAATTTTCAACAACCAGCTGTTTGGTTAAGAAGCAGAGTGGGAAGGGAGGGTTAGAAAGCAGTTACCGTCTTGAATTTGTCAGAAGACGTCTGTGCTTGAACCCCTGTTTAAGAGAACTAATGGGGTATTTCTAGGCATGTAGCTGGGGCAGGAGGGATCCCTGGGAAAGCCTGTGTGAAGTTTCTTGGAAGGATTTTACCCGTGCTTAGTTCTGTGTTGCAACAGCCACGTCAGTGTTAGTGCACTAGGTAGCTAATTTGCTGTTAACTCATGCATCGTCACAAACTACCTTCACAATTTTTGTTTGACCTGGAAATAAACGCCATGCTTAAATGTATCATGCAATATAGGTACAGTGAAGACAATGCCAGGCTTTAATTCAGGTGTCTTACTACTGGTTTGAAGGCCTACTTTGAATATTCAGGCTTTGAATAACAGCTGCGGTGTAAGCTCAGAATTCTAGTTCCAAAAAAAATGCATCTGTGCAGCATGTGGAAGTATACTTCTGATCTCTGTGTATGTAGTGTTGGATACATAAACTGCAAGCTGGTAATTTCAACCCTTTTCTGCGAGCGGTTGTAATTTCGAGATAATGTATCCCCACTTTGAGTTTACTAGCTACGCTTCTGTAGTTGAATTTTCTTGAGCTGATGACCCCTATACATGAAGCTCATGAGCTCTCTGTTGGTAGTTATGAGATTCAAGATCTGATTCAGAGTTTCTGAAGTTAGTGAAAGACCTAACAATGGTTTTAGTAGGCTTTGAATTAGTCCTAGTATGTGTATAAATAGTTATTTTAGTGGGACTAAAGTGTGTTCTTCAAGGTCATATAAAAATTAAAAAATACTGCCAAGAAATTCTTTTGCCATGACTTTTAAGAGTCAATTCAAGATTGACATACATTAATATTATTAGGCAATTATATAGGGATATGTGAAAATATAATAAGCTATTTGATTTCTTTTTAATATCTGTTAATTTTAAAAGGCAGTATAGAATAACTTCAAGTGAGTGATGTCAACTTTTTTCCCACAGTCTAAAGAAATGCAGGAATCTTTGGAAAATGAGGGATCTGCAAGATTCTGAGCAAAGGAATGGTTATTACCATCTGAGGACTTCAGTGTGCTTGTTAACTGAGTTGCATTTTGAACACAGTCCAGCACCTATAGGCATTTAGCTGAGTGCTGTATTAGAAACTTAATCACCCAAAGCTGTCTTGAGAGGGATCAGGGAGAGGGAACAGCTTCAGAGGATAATTTAACCCCTGCAAATTCTAAATTAGCCCCTGGAAGTTCTCCTCTCTCTGCGTTGACTAAGGAATTGGGAAACCTGAGATTACTTAGTGCCTAAAGTTAAGTGGAATGCATGTGTATGTTTGGTTTTTGGGGTTTTTTTAAACTTGTTACAAAATCTTCCCTTTTTTGTTAATAAAGGTCAAGTTTATTTCCTATATTGTTTCTGTTGAAGGCAGTTTTAAAAATATTGGCCTTTTTAGTTCATGACTTGGATCCATTTTTTGTTTGGGTTTGTGGGGGTTTGGAGTTTTTTTGTTTGTTTGTTTAGGAATTCACTACTTGTGGGTCTGCTGTGCTTGGATCTCAGTGTGATGAATCTGCATAGGCTTCTCTCAATCAAGACAGGCTGGAACACTATATCTTGCCTTGATGTACCTCTCATCTCTGACAGCAGAACTTTCAGACATCCCAGGCATCCAGTAGCTTAAACATCTGCTTTAACAAACTCCAACTGTACCGTTTCTTCACTTCAGCTATCAGAGATAGTTGAGTCAATGAGCAGCTTGGGGTTTTATGAAGGTTAAGACCTTTGGGTTCCAAAAAACCCAAGTTGTAGACACTATTACAGAGCCTCTCCGTGCTCTTGTTCGCTTCAGTTCTTCACCACTACCATTTAAAGAGCTTTGGAGGACAACCAAGATTTCTCTGCTTCCAGATGGCTGCTGAGATGGAAGTTCCTTCTTCCTCAGCTGGAGTTGTAGTAGTCCAAAATACTATTTTGCTATGAAACCATGTTCCTTTACTCCTCTCTATTGTTCCAGGTTTCATTCCCTCTTGAAACCTCTTGCTATGTGCCTTTGTTTTCCTCACTACTTTATGAATGCAGGCAGTCAAGCTGTTTTTCACCTCTCGCTGAAAATTAGTTATTTTGATTTGTAATCTTTGTGGTTTGTTCTATTGCATCTTCAAACAATAGTCCAAACAGAAAAATCTAGATGACATCCTGAGAACTGGGTATACTGGGATGCAACAGAGCTGTATGGACTTATCATACTATATCTAATCCAATCTTTCACTTAGCGTTAGTGTTTCGTGAAGCCACATTTAGTTAATATATTTTATGAGATTTTTGTCCCTATATTTGTTTTTGTGATTTTGATCACTACTCTTTTTGCATATAGTTGTGGGTTGTTGGGGTTTTTTTTTGTAGATAGCTGACTGATCCAACTGCATTTTATGTTCTTAAAAAATTTTGATATCTGTACATTACTTAAAAAAAATTGTCTTTAAAAGCTTAAGTCTTCTGAGAGCAGATCACTGCTACAATCACAGTAATACCATATCATGAGTTATGTAACAATTTTCCAGCTATTCCAAAATCAAAACAATAATATCAGGAAGAAGTTTAAAAATTAGTACGTATGCCAAGCAAATGTCCACAAATGGGTGATACAGATCGCACTTTTTGGTTGACTCAGATTTGTTTTCTTACTAACAAAGCTTTCTTTTCTGCTTAGTCAAAACTTACTGAGTTAGGTTTTTATGAGTGCAACGAATAGAAAGGAAAATACCTGTTGCTCAGCTATTGGAGTATGCACCTTGAAAGGAAAATAGTTTGAATGTGTCCTGGCAAATCTTAAAGCTTTTTACTGTTAAAGGTTTCTGTTTGTGTATTTTTCTTCTCGCCACATCATGTTTGGCATGGTTGAAAAACTATGCAATTTAGTGACTTTTTAAAAAATGTGATACGCGTGTAATTTTGTTGTATGCATTAGTGCTCACTTAGCAATAATTGTTGCATTATTGCAGCTGTGTTAACATTGTTAGGTATTATTTAGGCCTTTCAATGTGATTCAACTTGCGTTGCTCTACATCCTGTAGTAGCAAGAGCAGAACCCTGTCTCAAAGGGCTTTAAATCCAAACAGAAAAAGAGGGACAGAAAAGCAATGTTGCTCTTATGTCCACTTAGCAGTTCAGCGTGGATCCCTATCCACTTCACCGTAACCTTGTTTACCCAAACAATTTGTGGTCTATCATCAAGAAAAAAATACGGCCATTGATACATAGGTTTAAAATCTATTTACTTATTTTTTGGTCTAGACCAAAGTCATAAGGGGGATACTTTTTGCAGTGGAATTTCTCACACGCAGAAAATAAGGTTAGTCTTTGGAGCTTTATCTTTTAATTTATTTAGAAATTAGCTAGAGTTAGGATTCAATATGGAGGTGTTTCAGAGAGCATTTAAAATTATGTGCCTAGGAGTTTTATTTTGATTTTTTTTTTTCATTTTTAGCAAGTGCTTTAAATTAAACTTGAATTGTATTAAAAGCGGGACTAACAGTAATTTTCTTTTTTATTCTCCCTACAATTAAGGAGTTTAAAACAGCAAAACATTTGAGCTCAGTTTATATAAATGTAACCTCAGCCAGAGCTGCAGGGCTAGTGTCTTTATTATAGGGGAGAATTCTGTCTGAAAAGCCAAATATTGCAGGTTTTTATGACATCGTTATTATGAAAGAGGCTTACTCTAACTTTAAATTGTCATGCAACTCAAATAGACTGATGATTTGATTTCAGTAATTCTCCTTCAGATTAAACCCATAATATGATACAGAGTATTGTGGATGGGATTAATTCATACTCATACCTTTTTTTAGAACTTTAGAACACTTTTGTTGCTTAGAAAATCATAGTTTTAAAAAAGCATCTTCTTTAAATGCAGCATTTAGTTTTCTGTCTGATTCACTTTTCAACTCCTGAAATACAACTGGACTGTTTCTGATATTATAGTTTAAACCACTAATGTAGTTAAATTGTTTTAAAGCATTATTTGGAAAGTGAAAGAAAGCTTTAGAGTTCCCACTGATGTCTTCCTGATTATTAGCAATCTAAAATTAGCAGTCTGGTTATTTTCAAATTACTAATCGTTCATTTTTAAGAATTCTCATCGATCCTGTGTTACTCATGGTGGTTAATTTGTTTTTGCTTATGTTTTTTCCTTACTGTGATGATATGTAGGAAAGATAAATTGTAGCCATGTACGTATGCTAAATGTAAATGCCAATTATCACTACATTATAGGCTTATTTAAACAAAGAAGGACTATAGCAAGGGCTCCTTTAAGTGCTCCTGTAAACTCCCTTGAGGACATGACTAACTGTGGACTCAGCTGTATGAATTATTGCAAACGGCAGCAAAGCTGAATGAGTTTGGTTAATACCCCTCATGTTATTTCCTCTTCTTACATCTTCCACTTCAGATCACTTTCTGTATAATCAACAGGCTGAAGATTTTTGGAGGAGGGCAGTACTCGTGCTTACCATGTCTCAAATCTAGTTCTATAGATTCATGACCCCTTGTATATGTTTGGTTCATCATTCACCAAAACTGGTGGGTATTTCATTATTGATTTCAGTGGGGGTTGGACCAAGATTCTGCATTTGCATAGCAATCTCCTTTTCATTGAAAGCTGGTCTCTTTTTAATTAGAAGCTTTACTTGTCCAAGTATCGTTTGTGGAGTTCTGCATTGTCTAGTGACATACCAGCTTTTTTGGATTTTGTTTTTAAGAGAAGAAGGTACGATTTCTGGTTTTCTGTGTCCTAAACTACCTTACCTTATGTGAAAACAAGATATTATTTTATATTACTTTATATTACAGTTTACTTCGTATTTCACCAAACTAATGAAATTCCAGGTTTTTCATTACTTCAGTATAAGGCTACCTCATTATCATAAAATATTTTATTAAACAAAATGGCAAAATAATTTTTAAAATCATGCCATAATTTCTCTTTAGCTGTAGTAAGCTATCATCATACTAAATGCAAAGCTTTAACTTAAGAATGATTCCCAGTGTTATGTGTATGAGACTTAGATAGAAACGTTGGTATTGAGGTGCATAGGTTATGAATGTATCGTTTCAAGACTACATTTTCTTCTCCTTCTAAAGAACTTAAGATCCTTGTAGTGGGTCAATAAATCGAGTAACTATACAAGTGTTTCTTACACAAAGAGCTGGCTTCTGCTGAACGTCTGCATGATGCAAGCTAGAGCGGAGGGTCGTTTTGTGGCTAAGCCATAGATCCATTTTTATGTAGACCCAGTGCAGGGATGGGTGGCTTATATCTGAAGTCATGAATGGAAGAAGTAGCTAGACAGCAATGCGTGTTCTGCTGGCTGAAAGATTACATTTCACTGCTGTGGCTCCCATTGTATTTTAACTTCTTAAAGCCTAAGGACATTTTTGCCTGTTTTCATGTTTACTGTTATATATGCTTATATAGGTGGCATTACATGGTTGGAGTGGATTTTGTAGTCTGAAAGTCATCGTAAATTTTGCACAATTACCAAAAAAAAAAAAAGAGCTCCTACATTTTAAATTGTATTTATATTCCTTGTGAGAGTGATACTGCACCTTAAACAAGCATTTGGAATTGATTCATTAGTCACAAGAAGATCTGTTTCCCTTTTATTCTCTTTCCTCTCCCCTGCCCTCTTAAAGTACCAGGTGGCAATATGGTAGACAGAGTCCTGATTTTGGAGCTGGTGTCCAAACAACATCTGTTAGGCCATTTTTTTAACTGCAGCACAAAATGATAGTTTAGAAGTACTTAATATATTTTCAGAAAGAGATTTTGTTGGCTGGTGGTATCCACCACATTTAATGAAAGATCAGTCTATTGGATTATTTCTTATGCATTTTTAAAGTAACTGTACTTTCCTTCTAATATATATAATTAATTACACACAAGGACACTTTTTCATGGAATCAAACTCCCATATAGAGCCCATACAGAGCTGTCCACATGAATTTTGAAGCAGTATTTGGCCCACTGAATCTAGCTGAGGCCTCAGAATAAAAGAAATTTTGAATCAACATGTCCTTATTTTGTTACATATACTTTGGAATATTTGTAAGAATTTTTAATGAGATATGCTCATCTATTTCCATTAGAGAAATTTGTCTTGATTGTTTTCTGTGACTTCATCTGTGGTGGTGCAGTTTTACCACAAGACTGGCAGAAAAGCAAGATGCTGGCTAGATTAAAAGCAAACAAAAAAGCCATGATAGGTCTTTGTATGGGACAGTAAAGGGAATACTGCTATGAGACAAATAGGGAATGTTGCTTATATACTTATCTGTACAGATCTCTAGAAAAGGAGATAATTCAACACAACTCTTTTTCCTAACATCCAATGTAAATATTCTGTGCTGTAAATGTAAGTCTGTTACTATTTGTTCTGGATAATATGGATATGGAAGACGGCTTATTTCCTCCTTCTTTGTCTTTAGCCCTTTATTCCCCTCAAGCTCCTCTTCTTTAGACTAAACAATGGTCCCTTCAGTTTGTTCCTTGTAGATGTTGTGTTCAGCTTGTGACTCATAGATGGCTTTTCTGGAGAGCTGCTACGAAGTTGGAACTTCTTCAATTTGTGTTTGTCCAGTTGAGTATTCCTGCTTGAAGGACAGAACTTAAAAGATCCTGAAGAGTGGAAGTGTCCTAATAAAATCTCATCATCTTTCTTTTTCTTTGAGTATTTCTCTTATCGGCCAAGTTCCTTTTGAATTCGGATCCTGTTCTCCAAAGTTTTTACAGCCTATTGCAAAGTAGTCAGCTGCATATTTTGTAAGCATCTCCCTCTTCCGCCACCCAAATCCGGAATGAATATGTTAAACAGCACAGCACCAAGACTACAGCTGTGTTCACTTTGGCAGTGAACCATTGATAAACAACGTAGGGTACAGTTTTCCAACAGTTTTGCTTCCCTCTTTGTAATAACTTCCTCTAGACCATTTTTCCTGCAGCTTAGAATATCAAGGAAAAAGTCTTACTAAAGTCAAAATAAATTACAGAGTGCACAAGATGAGGCTTGTAATTCACACTGAGGTCACAAGCTTTCCAAGAAAATAAGGGTCAGGCATCTGAGCTGGCAGAAAAAATGACACAGATTTTTTTCTCAAGAATAATTGTAAGAAGAAGCGCAGCTCCATGACAACTGTTTCTATTTCTTTAGTCTTTAACCAGTGCAACACATTGGAGAAAGGGCCAAGTTTGCTTATCAGTATCTTTTAGTGGGTCCCTTTGGCCACAGGACCTCACAAAATCACGCATGGGGTAGGATCATGGGGGGGGGAAAGCTGTTCTACAAATATTTGATGTGCAGCTATAGCAGGTTTTGGCTGCAAACTTTTTAAACTATTTCTGCAGCATAATAAAGTATGTATGATCTGTCTAGCAGCAGAGGCTATCTGGATCTGATTAGTGTCTGCATTTGCATGCAGGGACAGTGCAAGGTTGGGAGAAGGGTGCTGGGAGCAGTGAGGCTGGGCTGCGGGCTTGCAGGGAGAAAGTGTGGCTCTTCCCTACGCGAAAATGTTAAAATGCTGCTTATTACCATCCAGGAGGTTTATCCTAACTCATCTGATCCCTATTGCTGCTTCCTTATCAGAACGAACTGTTTCCCTGTCATAACAGGAAAAGATAATGATACTCATTTGACGTGATTTGTGCATTATATACGGCCATATCAGATGTTTACAATCTCTTGGGGGGTAGGGGGTAAGGATTCTTCTTCTTTTCCCACTCCCCAAGAACTTACAAACAGCTTGTTTGTTTATTGTTCGCTCTAGTGTTTGTGCAATTGGAGTTGAGCCTGGGATAGGAATCCTGAAACCACCAATCCTCCAGATCGGTTAGCCTTCTCAAAGATAGCAACTAATAGCTCTGTTGTTCCTTCTGTCAAAATTGAAAGTATTTTAGGGAAAACCAGACAAAGTAATTCGATTTGTAAAGCATCCAGATTAACACGCAGGAGAATGCTTTCCCCATTTTAGTTGAAGCTCTTTGTTGCTGTGTTAATCATGTCTCTATCCTCTGTACCGAAAACTGCGATAAGCACATAATAGAAGCTTGCTGGACAATCTGTTCTGCTTCATTTTTTCCTCAGCAGATTGGAAATTTAAAGCACAGTTTGTTTCCCAGTACTAATGTCCTGTACATTGGGTCGTTGGATCGTGAGAGGCCCTGTCCTACCCATCTTTCTGTGGCTAATATTCTTACCACCACCTTCATTCTTTTCATTTTTGTCACTATCCAGTTGCAGTAGATTGTCTGTTTATAAACAGCACGTGCTGTAGTAGATAGATATAGTGATGCACAAATTGGCATCTATTGTAATTGCAACTTGGACCAAAACCAGCAGTACTTGCTGATACTCTGTTATACCGGTGCTGTTCATCCTGTTCTGTGCAGAACTCAATTACTTGGGTTAAAAAAACCCACCCAACAACAACAACAGCAAAAAAAAACCCACCCAAAAACCTTGTAAAAGCTAAACTAGATCGATTTGTGCCTGGTAAATCATTTGAACATTAGAAGATAGAGGGCTGGATTTAGAGCTGCACCACTTTACATAAGCTAACAATCTGGTCTACGAAAAACAGCTCTGTATTTATAAGGACATAAGGTAGATTTATCAGAGTTTATGTGTTGCTGGTGATTGATGTAGTACATAGACATAATCAGTGCCAGCTGTTCCTCCCCATAAATCAGAAACAATAATATTTCCTTTTATTTCAGTGTGAACTGACTTGCTTGAATTCCTTTTTGAATTCAAAGGACTTTTTATTTACAGTTACAAATTAGAAATATATCTACACAAAGTAGAAACACTGTGATATAAGACTATAATGCAACGTGAAAGCAGCATCACAAATACCTGTGTATTACCAGGGTTTGCTATCCTTCATGAGCTATGTCAAAAGCATTTTTCCATTTCTGACCATATTTCAGAAATACGTATTTCTGTCTTTCTCCATTAAAGTTGATGTGTTTGTGGCTGCCCACATCACTTGGTATTCTAGCCATATATGGAAGCATCATGTTGTTGTATTGTTAACTGGACTCAAGCAGATTTGACTATTTATTCCTTTTGCTCACCACTTTCAAAGTTCCTGCTTTGTCAGCAACTGTTAAATAAGGAATTTACATATTTAGCATGAAAAAAATCCAGAGGTTTGATGTACTAACATATAAATCTAGTGAGCTACATGCTACAAGTAGTAGTCTTAAAATCATGATTTATCTGTCCTCTTTAGGCCTTAAGGAGATTGCATTTCCATACTATTTCTTTCAGTTTTCTGTAACTAATAGGTGTGTTGATAAATGTCATGTGTGATGTAACAGGATCTAAAACAAAAAAAAAAAAGTTACGTGTTTGCATAGTGTAAATGGTTGTGGACTATGTAAAATGGAAGAAAGTAAAGTTGAAATAAAACACTTGTTCAATATGCATAGTCATGTAATGCACAAGCACATTCCTGCACCTTGTTAATAAATTCAATAAATGAAAGTTATCAACGGCTGGTATCTGCTTTTATAGTTATCCAAATGAACAACTGGTGCATGGTGACCTTTGATAATTTATTTTAATTATATTTTAGTGGCTCTTTAGGGTTCTCAGGTTTAGTTAATAAAAAGAAATTCTTCTCGGTGGCGTTCTCAAAGATAATGCATGTCTTATACTTGAAGGTCGAGAAACAGTTACATAATTTTTGTCTTTTTAAAATGAAAACACACTACTGCTTGTAAAAGAAGACTGGGCCACTCTGTTCATGTGTGTGACAAGGGGCATCAGTTCCCCTAAAACAGCTTGCTTCGTTCCACTGGCATTTAATTTCTAGGCCCCAGTCCTGCTAACTTTTATGTGCTTTATATGATGCAAGTTTTACTGAATTTTCAACTCCAAACTAGGATAGGTTACAGATAGTGCAAAATAGACAGACAGTGCTTACTTTTTCTTTGCATCTGAATTGTTTTTTCTAGTTTAGAATTTATGAAAAAAGTCTTACTTTTGTGGTGTTGTTATTTGTGGCTTTCTCATGTTCTGAAGTTTAAACAGAAATTAACTAAAGCATTCTTATTTGTGAAAACACACAAAACTACCGCTTGCCTTTTAATATGACATTCCATCATTTCAGATGTGTTTTACTTTATCATTTTAATCCATTTACTGTTAAAAATGATCATTAGAAGTCATAAGACAGAGGTGCTACCACTTCAAAATGCAAGCTGAAGCTTTATTATTTCAGGACTTGTGCTTTTCAGAAATATGTTTCCCTAATTTGACCCTCAGTAACCCTTGAGAGACTAAGCACAAGTTACAAACTAATTACATGAATTGCTTTACTGGAACTTGTTAGGCATTTTCTGTTTATACATTAATGTAATATAAATATAGCTTAGGCAACAAAAGCCCTTGGGGCAAATTTATGTCCTGAGTAACCCTGTTCTAGTGACCTCAACAGAATTACTCAAAGTCAAGACAGAATTTAAATTGGAAGACCAGATCTTCAGCTGCTGTAAATAGTCTGAACTCCACTAAAATCAGTGTAGCCATGGTCACAACAGCTGTAAAGACAGAATTGCTCCTTCAAATGTATTTTGACTGGGTTTTTTGATTTGTGGGCACTTCTAGCAAAGGGGTTGGGCTGCCTTTTCTTTCCAGAGTTTTAAACTGAGCAGAACTTCTCTGTGGAAATAATTCTGATTTTAGTCTAGAGCTGTTATAAAGTTATACAACCTGCTTTTGTCTGAATTTTGAAAAAACAGCTTCATGGAGTGGTGGGAAACATAGCGTCTTTTGGTCCTGCATCTTTGTTTTTTCTATGCCTTTTTCTGTGCTATGATCTAGCCTCTAAAAAACTTTCTCTAACCAAGCAATATATAGGAAATTATACTCAACAGTTACACGGTCGTCTTTAAGAGTCTGTAAATATAGGAATAGTCACCAGACAATGTTTGTTTGTGTTTCATAACAGCTTTGTTTCAAAAATAAATTTGAAATAATGGCTAATCTGTACTCCAGCCCTACAGATGTGTATACCGCTTTACTTTAACCTTGGGGATTATCTCCTTGGTTTAATTGGAAAAAAACATGCTCAGTATTAAGTCTGGATGAAAGTGGCTTCACAATTGGAAATTTGGACTGAGAGTGTTTTGTTTATGAGGAGCCATGAGTGATCTGCAATTTTTCCAATATTACAGTAATAACCCACCAATGGGAGTTGTTTGATAAGTTTTTCAATTCAGCAGTCAACATTAACACTGGGTTTTTTTCAGCACATTGAGATGTGTGTCTGTTCCTCCTCTCAAAGATTCTCTGAGCTAACTATAGGGGTCAATAACATCTTGGGTTTTTTTAGTGACCTCCACTCACTAAGCAAATATTAAGTTACCATCAGTCAGTTGACTTGCTGGAAAAGAAACCGCATACATATCTTATAAATGGTAGTCCGCAATGAGACTCTCTTCTCGTCATTCTCTAAAGGTTTTCTGCAGGCTTGGCCGAGGAAGTGGAATTGTAGTTCAAGCGTGAGGCTGGTGATCCTCACTGTTGCTCAGTGTTTCCATGTCTTGCTGGGCAATATCCCCAGAAGAACAGAGGCCCTGCTGATTTTTCTGGTTTAGGACACATTTTGGGCTCTATTGCTTTGTATTCTATATATCTAAGCCCTGAACCATTGTAGCATAAGTGTTGCAAGCCATTCTGTGCCTCCTTTTTAAGATTTAAAGCAGCTGTCCTTTCTGCTTTTCTGTGGCAGTGCAGCACAGTCACCATTCCTGAGAACCTCCTCCTTGTAATGTGGTTTTAGACTTGCTTTTCAGCATGCAGTTCAGCTTCAAAGGGATAACACTGGTCACTTGCAGATAATAGAATACAATAGAATATTTCAGTTGGAAGGGACCTACAACGATCGCCTAGTCCAACTGCCTGACCAATTCAGGGCTGACTAAAAGTTAAAGCATGTTATTAAGGGCATTGTTCAAATGCCTCTTAAACACTGCCTGGCTCGGGGCATCGACCACCTCTCTAGGAAGCCTGTTCCAGTGTTTGACCACCCTCTCGGTAAAGAAATGCTTCCAAATGTCCAGTCTAAACCTCCCCTGGTGCAGCTTTGAACCATTCCCACGCATCCTATCACTGGATACCAGGGAGAAGAGATCAGCACCTCCCTCTCCACTTCCCCTTCTCAGGAAGCTGTAGAGAGCCATGAGGTCGCCCCTCAGCCTCCTTTTCTCCAATCTAGACAAACCCAAAGTCCTTAGCTGCCTTCCAGCCCTTTCACCAGCTCTGTTGCCCTCCTCTGGATGCATTCAAGGACCTTCACATCCTTCTTGAATTAGTGGGGCCCAGAACTGCACGCAGTACTCAAGGTGAGGCCGCACCAACGCTGAATACAGCGGGATGATCACCTCTCTTGACCGGCTGGTTATACTGTGTTTGATGCACCCCAGGATGTGGTTTGCCCTCTTGGCTGCCAGGGCACACTGCTGACTCGTATTGAGCCTGCTGTCGACCAGCACCCCCAGATCCCTTTCTGCAGGGCTGCTCTCCAGCCACTCCTCTCCCCATTTATACTTGTGCCTGGTGTTACTCCATCCCAGGTGCAGAATCTAAGGAGCCTGTGTCCTGGTCCAGAGTGTATGCCATGCAAAACAATGGAGTTAGGCAATCTCAGTACTGCAATCTGTAGATGTCCCTAGGGTAACTTTTAAATGAGGTAGTTGGAGTACCAGTGCAGGATAGCTCCACCTATATGGCTGTTCACTCAATCCAAGATATTATTTTCAGTTTGCAGTTCCAGTCTTTAAAATCACTGTGCTAGAAGAGAGTTTAGCCTTGTTGGGCTAATAGCCTTTCCTTCTGTTGCCTGCATGTATGATACTGATTGAAGATGCTAATGCATAGACTACAGCTTTTTCATAATTTTAATTTACCACAGCACAGCTTTCCCAAAAGTAGCAATGCTAATTTGAAAGTGTGATAGCTGACAGGCAAACTGCTACATTGTCAGATTGTCTGTACGCACTTTTTAATTAATGTTTTCTTACTGCAATGGAGAGGGATAGAAACAGATTTTAGAGAGAAGGAAAAAAATTGTTGGGAGAAAAGAATCCAAAATTTGGATGACAGACAGAAAAGTACTATCAGCAGATGGTCAAATCTGAGGAAGAACTCCAAAGCAAAACATAAATCTTCTGGTTTATAGACTGTCAGGGAAGAATTGCCTGCACAGAGATGCACACAACCTAGGAATCAATCAGGAGGAGACAGAGCTCTGCATGCAGACACATCATTAAGGCATTGTTGGAACAACTGTGATGGATGGATATAGGAAGACAAGCAGGGAACAAAGGGATGGGGGTTTCCCTTTACATGAAGAAGCAATTTGAGTGGATGGGTTGATGGCAGACTGGTTGAATGCTTGTGGATTAGGATCAGAGGAGTGGCTGGTATGGGTGACTTTATGGTGAGCGTTACAGATCATTTGGTCAGTATGAGGAAGAGGAGAAAGTCATATTTCAGCAACTCAGAGACCCTTGTTCTTAGGGGAGACTTTAGCCTCCCTGACACTTGCTGGAAAGACAACACATATAAGCAACCCAGGAGGTTTCGGGAGACTGTCAAGGGACTAATGTAGATGCGATATACCTGGGTGACACTGTCCTCACAAATAAAGAACTGGCCAAGGAGGTAATAATCAATGGCAGCCTTGGCTTGTAGCAACCATGAATTACTGGAGCTCAACATCCTGAGGGGAGTGAGGAAGGCAAGTAGCAGTGTATACATCCTGGCCTTCGATAGAGCAAACTTTGGTTTATTCAGGGAATTGGTAAATGGGATCCTTTTGGAGGTAGCATTGTTATGCCAAAGGTAAATCATGCTTGACTAATCTGATCAGCATATATGATGAAATTACTAGATCTGTCGATGAGGGCAGAAAAGTGGATGTCATCTGCCTTGACATTAGCAAGGCTTTTGATGCTGTCTCTCACAGTATTCTTGTATTCAAGTTAGGATGTTATGGCCTGGATGGATAGAAAACCAAAGGGGAAAGAGCTGGTTCGAAGATTGGGTTCTCCAGAGTGTAGTTAATATTTCATACTCTGTTTGGAGGCCAGTTACAAGTACCTTTTCTCAGGAGCCTCTCCTGGGATCTGTCCTGTTTTATATCTTTGTCAGTAACAGAAGGACAGTGTACTCTGGTGGAGACAGAGTGCACACTCATAAGGTTTCTGAATGACACCAAACTGGAGGTGTGGAGGGAGCATAGCTGACAGAATTCAGGGCAGGGTTGCCATTCAGAGGGGCCTAGGCGCACTGGAGAAATGGACTGACAGGAATCTGATGAAATTTAATAAAGACAAATACAAAGTCTTTAACCTGGGATGGAAGAGCTCCTTGCAATGATAGATGCTGGGGCTGACTGGTTGGGGAGCAGCTCTGCAGAAAAGGACTTGGGAGTCCTGATCGATGGTAAGCTGAACGTGAGCTAGTATTGTGCCCTACCAGCAATGCAGGCTGACAGCATCCTGGGCTCTGTCGAGAGGAGCACAGCCAGTAAATTGAGCAAAGTGATTATCCTTCTCTATTTGATACTTGTTAAACCACATGTGGAACACTGTGTTCAATTTTGGTGGAAAAAAGAAAAAAAAAGTACAAGAAAAATGTCGATAAACTTGATTGAGTCTAGCAGTGGGCCACCAAGATGGGCAGGATCATACGCCCTATGAGAAGAGCCTGAGAGGACTGGACCTAATAGTGGTCTTCCAAAACTTGAGGTTACTAAGAAGATGGAACCAGGCTCTTCACTGAGGTGCACAGGGTTAGAACAAGAGACAATGGTCATAGGTTGAAACAGGAGAGGCTTCAAAAGGATATAAGGAAAAAAACAGTTTTTCTATGGGGATAATTAAGCATTGGAACAAGCTGCCCAACGAGGTTGTAGGTTTTTTTGTCTTTGGAGGTTTGATCGGGAGGTTGGACTAGATGGCCATCAGAGGACCCTTCCAACCTGAATAATTCTGTCATTCTAGGAGGAATAGAGAGTAACCAGTGCTAGCCAGCATTAAGCGAACAAAACAAGAACAAAAGAAAAAAAAAACAACCCCCAAACCAGCTTCTGTTCAGAGCTTTTTGCCAAACTTACATAATAGTTTAGTGGAATATGCTATATGTTTATGGCATACAAATACTCCATGCTTTTACAACTTAAATGTTTTGTTCAAGTTACTGGTTTATGCAAACTATAATTTGGTAATGGAGGGGGGGAGGCACATAGAGAGAAACACATGCATTCCCATTTTTAGAAACCATCAAATTAATTCCCCACATTCCAGTGGGGAATGTGCAGATGTCAAAAAAATGTCAAAACCTTGACTGTTGCTGTAAAACTGAGTTTCTGTTCTTCAGTTTCCAGTTTTTGTGTTTAGGCTTGATAAGGAGACTACTATTCTACTGCCATTAATCCTTTCAGTATTGTTATAGGAGTTCTGGTTTCCCTGATGATATCCAAGGGGATGAGATTAGAAGGTGAAACACTACTCTTGAGTCAATATTGAAGGAAGGAAGATGAAATCCCAGAGAAATAGATGTTAAAATTGAGGATCCAGGGGGTGGGGAGGAGTAGGAGAGGGGATTTCTTGAAAGGAGTCCCATAACACACACTCAAAAACAGTGTGAGAGACAGAATGGAAGGCTTGTCCAGTTTTTGTCATTTCTTTAAAAATTAAATGTAAATCACTGTTATGTTTTCATTTGTTGAGAAATTATAATTTGTCTGTGTAAACTGCGTCTGTGGTAAAGTTCACCTGTCTTTCAAGATAAAGTATCTCCTTCGTGGGATGAAGTTTTCCAGATACTAGCTTTCTCAATCTGTTCTTAAC
Source organism: Aptenodytes patagonicus (assembly GCF_965638725.1). Classification (NCBI taxonomy): domain Eukaryota; kingdom Metazoa; phylum Chordata; class Aves; order Sphenisciformes; family Spheniscidae; genus Aptenodytes; species Aptenodytes patagonicus. Next base: position 40,823,206 of record NC_134952.1, read on the forward strand.
ATCTGTCCTTCAAATGCAGACAACTTAATATAATTAATAACTTGCATTATATTCTGTATGTTCATTTTTTATAAACATGCATATCAGGAGAAAGAATGTATTCCTGTAATAAACTTTACCAACTCTTGTTCTTTAAAAGAATAAATGATAATAAAAAAAATTCCCCTTTTAGAGACTGCAGTTTTCAGTATTCAGTTCAATTACTCATGTGTTAAGGGGCATCTGTTCTCTAGACTTTCATTTGGAGTATTGAATTCTGGATGCTTAGAGCATTACTGCTGTATTGAAATGACTAGAAATTGGGAGTCAGGTATAAAATAGAAGATGCAAAAATTTGATTAATTTTCTATTTTTCTGTGTCATTCTGTTCCTTTAAGCTTTGGTTTTTAAAACTGTTGCCCACTGTCAAACGATGCTATGTATACTTTAACTGCATGAGTCCCAGAATCTGGGATTTTAGTATAAGCTACAAACATTGACAATGTCATAAAAGTTTGGCTTCTAAATCCATGTCTTTGTACCACTTTTTTTCAGAGGAGCTAAATACTTTCTTGTATTTGGAAAATATGTCCTTTTGTAAGGCAGTCAGGTACATGAATAAAAATAAACAATAGCCACTCAAATTTCAGGTTTTAGGCTACATTTACCTATTTTAGCTACATTTGGGAGACATTTTTAACAAAAATTATATTTCCCAATTCTTTAACTCTTCCCACACATTGTCCGTCCTTTACACATCAAAAATATTTCCATGTGACCCACTAATATATCTGAAATCGTGACTCTCTAATATATCTGTGATAAATCTGAAATTATGAAAGAGCATATACATAACTATATATTAATTTGTGCCATTTATACTATTGCTGGATTTGACTATACTGCACTGTCTATTTAATATTCCTTTGAAAAAATGTGTAAGCAAGTTATTTATTTAGAATAATGTGCCATATTTTCTGTCTGGGTGTACACTTTCTGACATCTATTTCTACGTAGGATAGCTCATGGTTTCTTAAGGCATGATTAAGTACAAATCCTGAGGCAATGACTTTAAATATAACGGCAAATCAACATCTTTGTAATATGCTATACCCCTTGATTCAGAATTTGATAACAAGGGTTATTTCTACCTTTTATTTTAACTATTTATTTTTATTTTATTTATTTTAAAGCCTTTTATTAGCAGTATTGGTATAGTCAGTTACAGGGTGCTTTTGTTTGGTGTTTTCCCAGAAATTCTGTTGCTTCAAGTTTGGACATATTACTAAATAGATATAATCCTGCCTGACAGTGATATTTGCCTGACATGACTATCTCAAAGAATTGAGACTGGGCTTTAGTGAGTGTGGTCTTTTGTATTGCCACTGGGCAAAGCTGTAGGAACTGAAGACTTAAAATATTGCTCTCTTTCCCATGTATTCCCTGCAGTTACTATTTGAATACTAATTTTGTAAACGGAGAGTATCATGAAATGTTGCTGTTCATATAAGGAATGTCTATGTGCTCTCCAAAACTACCTTCAAGTGTGTTTAGCCCTAGGAAAGGTGCTGAGTTTGGCAGCACTGGAGTCTGTGGGCAGAATCGGTAGGCACAAATAGCATGGTTGTATAGACAGTCGGTGCTGAGAGATTTTAATGCACATGTCATTTGGTCATAAAGACTGTTGAGAGGAATTTTAGGCATCTCATGTAAGGAACACTCTGAGGGAATGTTGGAATTAAGCTCAGGAAGCCAACAACATATGGTTGCAGAGAACAGGGATACTTCCTTAAATGACAAGTATTTGTTAAAAATCTGAAAAAGGCTGAGAATGGAAGAGATATATCTGGACACTTCAGAGGGAAAGTATTTTCTGTTCTGTCTGCAGGCTACAAACTACCATGGCTTAGTGCAGGCTTTACTGAAAGAAGGTCAAATAAGCCACACAAGAATTTCAATTCACAGAAAAGATACGGTTTTAAGTTCAGTTTAAAAATATGCACTTACTTGGCAGGGCTAGTTACCTTCCAAAAATTGGATTGTCCAGTTCTGATTCATACCCTCCAAGTGTGTGCGCCACATTGCCTACAGATGGAATAGCAAGATAATGTGTCTTTCATTTAAATTACAGCAGTCTAGCCTTTGAACGGAATCAATCTACCAGTTCTTGTTATCCAACCTCCCTTATTTGATGTGACAGAATACCATGATACATAAGGAGACTCACAAGTTCTCATGTAAAGCCAGCAAGCATCTACTGATCTGTGCATCATCTGACAAGTAGCTGTGCACTCTACTGCAGCTGTATATGCCAAGGGGGACAAGAGTACAATGGTCAGGCTGGTGCTTGAACCCCAAAAAGTTAACTACTGTTTCTGCATGTGGTCCAGACCTGACAGCGCCTGTTGACTGTAGCCTTGTAGCAGTGTCCCGAACTCAGCACTGGGTTTGCGTCCCTTTATCAGTAGGAGTTAAGTGCTCTTTCGCATTTAAAGTAAATAGCTGATAAAATCTCCTGACTAGCACGTGCTTTTCAAGCATGAAAAATACCGGTGCTACGTCGATTGGCAGTGACTGTTTCACACTGTATTGGAACATAATGTAACCTTGAAAGTGGGCCCCATTAAATAGTATTCTGATCACTCACATAGTGATATCAGAGAAACTACAAAACTTGAGCAGTGATTATACATCTTCTGTTGCTTGCAACTGACTGGTGACTTTTTAACTAAATGAATATACTTCATCCAGTGTGTCACTTTAGTTAATGCTTCTGATTCTCATGTAACCAATTCTTCATCTTTCATCTACTGCTCAAAAAAACTTGTTCAAATGACAATAAAATTATACTGAAATGCATGTACACCAGAGGATGGAAAATCAGAAATGAATAGTTAAAACTGAGGCCAACAGAAACATTTGATGTTGCCCAAAGACCAGCATAAGCTGAAGACCACTTGGCCTGGGTAGAAACAAAGTCTATAGGAGGCATTATTAGTTATTATTAATAATGAAATATTAATTATCAGGCATAATTTTTTAAAGCATTTAAGTATTAGAAAAAAATTGTTTTATTTTTATTTTTCTACATTTATATCAAAGTGTTCTGCTATAACAGTGGAGAAGATATCACTGCGAACATTACTTTAGTATAGACAGGATGGAACTGAGATAGGATGAGAAGCGTGAGGGAGTTCAGAGGGTGTGAGACAGTCAAGTAATATTTTCCTATGGAAAGACTAGTAAATGCTTGGCTTTCTACCTGGACAGCTCTGGTTGGATTATTTTTGGTATTTTGCTTGAAATGCTTGCAGTAGCAGAGGCTGAGTCCGTGATGTGTAAAGTCTTTCAGCATTAACACTTTTCTGTTTAATCCAGCAGAAAGTTTAGAATATAGCTGGTCAGGGAGCTTGAGGTAGCTACACTTTCACAAAGCCCTTGCCTGGGAGGGAGTACTGAGCAAAAGCCCATTTCCTAAAAATGTATCTGGTAAATACCTTGAGAAACACAACAGAAAATCAATATGGATCAATGAAGTTACTAAACCAAACTGTAGCACCCTGAAGCTGCTTGGCTTCCCCATGATATGACCTGCATGGGGAGTTACCATGTTGTAAATTATATGTGTTGTCTTCTAATTTCATTGATCTGTTTTCACTTCCCAGGGAGTCCACGTGCCAGGCATTTCTTTGGGAAGCATTAGGAGTTAATCAAGATTTTGAAAATGATTGCGCGATATGTATTTCATGTACATGGTATTTCTTAAGGAAGCGAAGACTGTATCTAGGCGGTCTTTGTAGACTGTAGTAGAGAGCAAACTCTAGCCCCCAGGCCGCTTGGGTATGGGTCGACCCTTGTTGATGCTGCCCAGAGCAGGCTGACCGCATGCACTTGGCATAGCAGTTTATATGGGTTCCCTCAGCTTCCATATCATGTTTCCGAGGCATAATTACTTTTTTTTGTTGTTTTGGAGGGTCCTTCAGTTCAGAGGGATTGGGGGGGGGGGAGTTGAATATATTTTGTTTTTTAAATAGTCAAAGGGTGTGTTTAAGCCCCCTGGAAAGGTGTTTACGGAGCGTAATACTGCGGGTGCCCGTTGTGTGCTCTGGGATGTGGCAGAAGGGCTTCGTCGGTGCCAAACCAGCTGGGATACGCTGGAGACAAACTTGTGGCGTTTTGTATTTGCACTGTTAGAAGCAGGCCCTTGAGTGAACTGTCTTGTCAGCTGTGTCTGGGTTTCCTCATGCATTCAGTCTGGATGAGGAAGAGACCAACAGGCCTGAACTGACAACGTAGAAACACCCTTGCCTTTGAGTCGTACAGCTGCTCTGATAAAAAATTATAGCATGCACTTTGTCTAGATTGTAGTGTTTCCATAATGATGAAAAAATGTTTTATGAACATATGTGGTGGGGTAAGCTAAGAAAGGACTGCAGACGACCTGATGTAAACATCTAAAAAAAATTGGAATTGAGAATTAATTGTACAAACATGCTATGACAGGCAAAAATGTTTAGAGAAGTCAACAAAAGCTATTATGGGCATTGGTCAGATCATCTAAAAGTCACCAGACTGCTTTAATGAGGAGCTGAAATGTAACCAAGAATTTAAGAAAAAGACTTTGGGGTAGGAAAAATACTGTCTTTGTGTTTTAGCAGAATGACTAATACAGTAGTTAGTTCAATAGGTTTTGAAAGCAAATTAGCATGTTTGAAACAAAAAATATAGCAGCAGTGGGACAAACATTGGCTGCCAGGTAACTAATTTTCAAAGTCCAATAAAGTTGACTGTGGAAGAGCAAAAGAAAGTCAAGTATAACAAAAGGAAACTGAGTTTTAAGGCTTTGGGAGGGTGAAAGACCTAAAAAGCTCAACATGACATTTAGGGCTATTAAAACTACAGATACTGTGACCGTAGGGACTGAAACATACTACACACAGTGATGTACAGATGCAAAACTTAAGCTAGGAGGCGAAATCCTGTAATCCTTACTAAACAAAAATCCCATTGAAGTCGGTAGAAGATTTGGGTGAACAAGGAATGTATAACTGGGCAATTAGAGACAAACTTGCAGCCTGACCTTGACTGGGCCTTTGTGCCTGTGATTAGCTGTACCCATAGCATCTGGGCACATTTGTTTAAAGGCACAGTCAATTTTAATGTCATCTCAAAAAAGATACAATTATGCCATAGTTAAAGTTCTAATTGATCCAAATGACAAATGCGAATAATTGCAAAGACATATTAAGGCTACACTTTTAAAATCTGAGTCTTTTGGAACAGCAAAATTCTGCATTCTTTGTTCCTTTCCTTTTCAGCGAAAACAGGAATTTAATAGATACTGTTCTAGCTTTGTCCCTAATAACATAGGGTGCCAGTTACATGACTTTTCAGAAATGTAAGACAGTAAGGGAGATTGTGTGGTATGTCAGAAATAACCTCCAGGTAAATTAATAAAAATATATAACAGCATCTGCCATACATGTTTATAAAGCTACATTAATAATTGCTCTCCAAATTGTTTTAAAACTATTTCCATATGAAACAAAATGTTCTTAAAGTTCATTTACATTTTTTCCCGCTTTTGTGATCCTAGTTCAAATAAAATTGAAAATAAACAAAACGCTTTCTTTTGAAACAAAATTTAATTCAGCATACCAGAAATGTCGTTCTCACTGCCTGTTACTCTAATAGGACATGTGTTCCCTGTGTCTGAATCTACGTTGTTTGAAAAGAGCTGCTGTCTCAAAGCGTTGAGGCAATTGCAGTTCTCAGTAAAAGAAATGCTAGAAACGTGCACAGGAACAGACAGAAATTGTTTCATGGTCTGGTCCTGTAAATGGTAACCTCAGTGACTACAATGGGCTCATGGTATTAACAAGTGTATGTCCAAAATTCCGATTTCCAGGACTGCGATCCTGCAAAGATGTGCGTGTCCTTCATGGTACACACAATAAGCTGCTGGGGAGAAAAGTCAAAGGAATCCTACTACATTAATTTTGTGTGCACATAACTCCATCATGGTTTTACATGCAAATCATTGTAACTAATCTCTGCAGATTGACTTTGGGAAGTGGTTTCATATGCTTGAAAAAGCACTTCCTTAAGGGTTGCTGGTAGTGCTAGAGAATTTGAAATTTCTCTTCTGCATAAATTCTCCTGCTTTGACACTTTCTTCTGCTAAAATCTCAAAAAACTCTGGAACCTTTTATTTTGAGGAAACTGACTAATATGATAGGATCTATTTTATTCAGAAAGTCTAGAGCCCTTTACTTCGATTTAATTGTTTCTTCCTTTTGTATTAGAATCTGTCATCTTGAGATGTGTACCTTTGCTTCTGAAGAATAAAATCTCAGGGTGCTCTAAGCCTGAGACTGTGTGTTAGGTTGCACTATCCTGGTACCAACCAACTTTTAGTCCCTCATCTCCTTCTTCCCTCGCTCCCATTTTCACCTCACAAACCTGATACCTGGGTTTGTTTACTTAAAGTCTTGAACAGAATTCGAGATTCTGTGACCAGGTGAATACAAAACGCAGTGATACAAAACCATTTTTTTCATAAAATAAATTTTTACTTCTAAGAGCAGATAAAAAGCTTAACATGAGAAAATATTTCAATATAACAGTAAGGTTTACGCAAGTGCTTAGCTTAATTTTAAACATCTTCCTTACATCTTTCCACAGACTTTGAATAACTGGAACCTCTGTTCCCCTTTCTTCTGCTCTCTGTATGCCTCCTTTTAATATATATAATCCCTATAAATCCGTTTTGGTTTTCATTAGTTTCTGGGCCTGGATAAGAATGCAGGCAACTCAGCAAGGTGGCACAGGGGAAGTTTCAACTAATGGCAACTATCATGGATTTCAAGATGCAATATTATGCCTTCCATCAGAGATTATATGTATTCTTGCAATCCAGTGGAAGTTGATAGCTCAGGGCATACTTTGTAAATCTGTTCTTGCAAAAACTTCATTCTGCAGTCAAGCCTTCTTCAAAAAGTGTTCTGATAACATACTGTGTTCAGCACTGGATTACTCTGTGTCCTGTCAGTATAAATTAGAATCTAGTTTAATACTGCTGATCTTCCCTGACCCTTTTTAAGTAACATTACAGTACAATACACTATTCAGAATAATTTAAGCCAAAAATAATGGGCAACATATATTTCTCCTGATTTGGTTGCATGAAAGGGAATTGTGACCGAGTCTCAATCTAGTTCTTGGATTTGCCTTTCTCAAGGATTCTTTTGCCTTTCCCCATCTCTCATGCCTTGCTGACAAATCTCTTAATACCTGTCAGGTTTTACATGGTACAATAAGCTTTCTCCTTCAGTGATACACAAGCATTACTTATCTTTTTGTGATCAAAAACCCTTGTTGTTTTTTATTTTTTCCTCCCCATAGTTTAGAAGGGATGTGACAGCTCCACAGAACTACTGATCTTTTATATAGTAGTTTGCAATGACGTTAGCCCATCAGGGAAAGCAAAGGCGTTCCTTACATCATTTTACCCTTTCTGTAGAGAGGAGTACCTCAGCTGCTGATTGCCGTACCTGACAGTGTGCAGCTCGTACAGGCTGTTCAAACATAGGAAGAATAAAATGGTGTTCTTCCATGCCACACCATTCCATAGTTCTCAAATACTGATGTATTAAAATACTGTATTTCCTTGGGTTTAAATAATTTGCTTTTAATGGAACCTTATGGCTTTGTGTGTGGGTGAAGGATTTTGTTATTGCCTTTTGCTTTTAAAATGCTTTCAGTCTAATGTTGTACTTAAAGGCTTGAAAATAAATCTTCTTCTCTTTGTACTGTTCTAATCCATTTGGAATTTTGGGATTAAGATTGGATAGTGCTTTTTTCTGTTGTCTGGCTATTTTTTCCTGCAGCATCAAAGGGCAAGGAAAAAAGTATTATAGGCTCAATGTCTAAACAAGTGTTTTTGTTTCTGTATAACTTCTCTGTAACAGGTGTCAAATGGTGATCCAAAGGATGTTCCACACAGAATTTAGCATGGAACAAATTTCAGATTGTCAGGGTGGGCACAAGTGGGCGGTGGGTAGCAAGTCCTTTGCATTGTGTGCCTACCTCAGGCTAACAAAATTCAGATGATCTCTGTCTTTTGCCTACATTAGCAAAGAACTTTTACATAAAATATTTGGGTAGTACTTTGACAAAAAAAATTAAAGCTTCTTCTGGTACTTCATTTATTAATGAAACCTCACAGTTTAATACCTTAGTTAGCAAAGACTTAGCTGTGTGATGTGTTAGTCTGGCATTTTACTTTGAGTTACCAGATAGACTTGTTTTAATGACTTGTGTGAAATGAACTGAAGAAACATGATGCTAAATAAAATAATCAGATATTAATGTAATTTTAATGGCATACACTTCAAAACTCTAAAATTTAATACGATGCCCAGGTTTCCAAGAGCCTTTATGTTTCCTTTTTCATATATACAAAACTTGTTTGTAATAATTTAAAACAAAGATTTTGCAACTGGAATTGCTGTGTTATAACTTGCTCATTATTCTTTAGCTTTTTGTTGAGTTTTAAGTAGTGCATTGTGTTTATAGCTGAAATATTTGTTGAAATAGGCAATGTGACAAGGTAGGTGGTCTTCTAGTTAATATTTCTGTACAGATCTGTAAACTGTGCAAGGCTTGTTTAACAATATAGAAATCATGTCCTATTAGGTTAAGACATTTGTTTAGGAATAAAGTTCAACTTTTTCTTTGAAATCTGATTGATCTTGTTTCGTGGCCTGTGAAATTATTTATTTTAAGAACTGTTTTAAAAGTATAATTAATTCAAGAAATTTCTGTGACCTGTTGCTAAATATTTAGACCACAGATTAATTACATTTGCTCAGGGCTTCAAATAGTGATTTAAAAACTCAGTGAAAAGGAAAGTTACTTAGCAGTGAGAGAAATTATACAACAATGATAAGAGGTGACATGTTCTTGTAATCCTTCTGTCCTATAAACGGCCACATTGTTAAAAATTCAAGAATAAACAAGAGAGTTGAACTGAAAACTAAATAGTCTTATCACAGTGAGAACACGCCATGTGCTGTAGCCTGTGTGTTCTGCATAACTCAGAAATGTTCTTAAGAATGTGCAATGTCTTATTCCAGCTCTTAGTGAAACCTTTTTGCATGTACTATTGACCCATAGAATAGAAAACATTACATTAAAACTGTACCTACTGCCTTTTTGAAGCCCATCACTTGATACATGTCCAGAACTCTTACTTCTCACTAACTAATTAGGGTCTAGGATGTCTTCGCATAGCACATGTACTGTGCTCAAGCAGTATCTCTGAATGGGCTGGCATTCAGATTAAAATAAAGGGGTTGTCCCTTACCTTCCCGCTTAGGAAATCTCTACTTGATACTGAGAATCTTTTTTAATTCTCACTGCCTGTGTTAAATCTGCTGAAGTGATGACAGGTAACTGCAGTGTTACCATGTTCATAGTTTTCTTCAAAAACTGTCTCCATATTTGTTTGCTTTTACTGACAAAGCTAATGGCAATTGCTAACAGAAGTAATGATAATACCAATGAAAACTCAGTAGAGATTGAAAATAAACAATCTTCTTATAAAGGCCTGGTAGTTTATTCTTGTGTATGGATTTTAATGAGATGCGTCTGACTGTTGGAAGGAAAACAAAAGGTTGCAGCATATTTTAAAAAATCGGCAATATTCAAACCATTAAAGAAAAATTGCCTAACTGGCTTTTTATCATTTTCTGAGAGACAAAGATCTTATAACCAGAATTTTTAGCTGGAGTTCAATTTCTAAGTATTTAAGTTTCCTTTTCAGAATTGCGTGGTTCACTTTCCTCAACGTTAGTTAAAAGTTGCTTAGAAGAATTCAAAATGAACGTATTGTTTTTATAATGTGTCAAATTCTACAGAACTGCCATGTGGCGTCAACCCCGGTGCCTCGTAGTCGGGGCACACGCAATTGGCACCAGAACCTCACAGGCTGCAGTGGTTGTGTTGCGAAGGGCGCTGGCGTTCTCATGCTGCTAGCTGTCTCCTTTCCAGCGGGTCGCTGTGTCTGTTAGCCACCTTAATAACCCAGCAATTGTCCCAATGCTGTCCTTTGTTTTCACTTTACAAATGTTTTTTACTTACAAACGGTTTCCCCTTTCTTCCGGCCATGCACGGCGATCCTTGCATTTGTCACCACTGATCACTGTAGCTGCGGATGACCAAGAAAATAATACACAAATTGCATCTGGTACGGATTGCACTGCCTGATGTCTCCAAGATTTAATCAGATGTAAGCCTTTCGGCAGCAATAATCCAAATCCTTATTGATTCCCAACCTATTTGTAATGCTAACTGGAAGCTTCAGTATGAGTCTTTGAATCAATTAAAGAATCCAGATGCAGCTGCACTTAAACAGCAAATGGTTATTCCACAAATTTCCATGACTGCTGGGCAGCCTTTGACCTTTACTTTGTGGGCTCATCTAGTGCGAGGTCCTGAATAGTGAATCGGGTCTATTGATAACGGGCTTGATTTTCGTATTTTACTTTGCAATTACAACTTGCTGTATTCTTAGAAATAGTCTGGAGGGATTTATGACCACAACAAGTTGAAGGCTACTGCTGTGAAACAATGCAAATTTCAAAGATCAGGCTGTAGTGCATGAGAGCAAAACTTTTTCTCTTACTATAATCTGGTTGTGAAATTGCTTCAAAAAAGGTCATAGATATGCAGGGTCTGGCTAAGGTGCTGCCAACCTCTTTCTCAAAACTGCTTTCCATCGTAGTCAGGAATGGTGTTTACTGACACCTTTTCCTGTTTCTATGCACACACGTGTGTGTGTGTCTAGATTGTATGGATTTCTCTCATGGCACTGTGGCATTACTATCTCTAATTGTATCAGATACCATGTCACCTACAGCGATGTCTTAATTGCCCAGGCTCATAGAAACCTGGGAGAACTGGTCATCGAAGAAAGACGAGCTTTTAAAGCCAGCAGAGCAGGGAGTTGCTCTAGAAAGCAACTCGAATGATTTTTCTCTCTCTCTGCTTCCCAGGGAAATCAGACTCAGATCAAAAAAGGGTATTTTCATAAGTAATTCCCATTGAATGTATGCAAGTACTGGCATTTTATTAGGGAACATTGAGAACCGTTCAGGAATGCCGGTACTTGAGGAATAAGCAACAGCCAAGGAGCGTATTTCAGAACCTCGGTAAGCAGCTAAATGTTTGACTGAAGGAACAAACATAAGTACCTTTGTGCAAATCTATAATCTTGGATTTTTTTTCAGCATTTTCTAAGAATATGTAAATAAAATATTATCTGAAAAATGCTGACTTGCATAAAAATTGGATTTCCCTTAAAATGGAAATTTTACACTAACTACCTCAGCTTAAACACTTGGACTCATAAACAGGAGAGCAATATTAAGTAATATAAGCCTAGGATGATAATCTAGCAGTTTATGCATCTTCCTCACCAAAAATGTTCCAGACAAAAGAAAAAAAAAGTGATGTATAATATAGAAGTGAAACTTCTGTAGGCTTAAGTTTATCCTCATAGCCAATGTCTTTTTCTTCCTTTTTAACAAATTTTCTTTCAAATCTCTCCTCAAACTCATTTATTTTTCCTCGCCTGTCCACTTTGTACATTCTTCCACCCCCATTTGTTTGTTTTCTTTGCCTGGTGTTATTCTTGGTATTTAAAATGCCAGAATGACTAGAGATCACTTAAAGCATAATATAGTTCAGACCATTTTATTTATTTTATACTTTCATTCTTACTTGTTATGTTTGTCTGATGCACTTTGCAAACTCTTTGGAACAGAGACCAATTCTAATCTCTCTGCTGTTCTCATGATGTTTTGATTTAGTTCAAATTAACTGCAGTGGTCTTACTACTTATTTAAAGTAACGTGAAATAAAAAATTATGCTCACTGTTACCGTTTCACTTCTGTAAGGCACTGCTTTGTTACTATATTGAATGGTAACTTAAAAGTTTGCAACTGCGGACAGTCATTCAATTTTACTAGGGACAAATCGGTGCATATGAGATAAAAATCAGGGCTATTCTAGTGGGATTGTAGAGGTGGATAAAAAAGTTGAATTTAGTTATTAACTACAGCTAAGATATTTAATTAGGCTATTTTCTTTTTTTACGGGCATCAACTTGCAAAAAAAATAGTGCTGAAATACATGAAAATTACAATAAAATATTATGCAAGTGAGGTGTTTATACCTACCTTTTTTTTGCAATATTTCCATTTGCTTGCACACTGTTTCAACATTAGAATTTAACTGCTTGATCTTTAATACATTTCAGTCAGACAATAAATACAGTATATAAGCATATTAAAATGGAAGGTTTTATAGACAGCATTTTCCTATGAAGACTTGTCAACAAAATCCTTGAAAATTAAATGAGCTGACAACTATAATCGGAGCAGATGCGTAAAGTACTGTTATAGCACATTGCACCATCAATCATGTGTCAAGCATGCTGCCAAATATTAAGTGTTCTGACCTTTGTTATTAATAATAGAGGCAGGCACTGGGGACATGAAAGACAAATAATGTAATGCATGGATAATCTATTATAGATTTGATTTTGTTAATGGATATAGAGCCTATTTGGTATCCTGCTCCTCCCCTTGTAAGCTATAATTTTCTGAAAAACTGGACATACCATGTGGTGGAAAGCCACATTGTGAAAAACATACTTTGATAGAATAAAATGTTCCTAAGTTAAATAATAGTGAGAGAGAGCTTGTCATCAAGTTTTACTACTTTATTTATATGTATATTTGTCATTTCCCCTGTTCCTCAGGAAATAATGTGGAACAAGTAAAATGAAGCAAGCTTGTCTTTACTGTATTCACCCTTCATTCTTGTATTTTTAAGTTGTTATTTTGCTCAATATCATCTATCATCTTGTAGAGATTGGCTAGTCAAAGCTTTAGTCAACGTCTTTCTCCAGACCATAGCTTCTAGTATGTTTAGGTGATCATGCAGAACAACATTGATAATATGTAAAAATGACAAAAAGAGTAGAATGGCCAACCAAAGGACAGCGATAAACACTTACGAAGGGAGTGGTGGTGTTTTGTTTTGTTTTTTTTTTTAAAAAAAAAGGCACAAAAACCAACCGCTTAACTGACTTAAAAGAACAAAGAAAATAGAATATGTGGGACAGAGAAAACTCCTTCCTCTGCAGGCACTGATGGCACTGATTTCCTGCTACCTTCTCGATGAGGAACATAGATCACAGAATGTCTTGGCAGTAAAACGTTAAGCAGTTGATTGAGGATTTCAATGTGGAGTGCACTGCAACTGATTCCTATGAAAATCAATGGACTGTTCACAGTTATCAAAAAGCTTACTTTGGTTCTAAAAGTTGCAGAATTTCTCTTGTCAAAACATTTGTTAATGTTATATTACTTTCAGACAATAAAACAATTATTTAGGTTTTTTTTTTCTTTTTTTTTTAATTTAAGATTACATTTGGGAATAACTAGCTTGGTGACAGTAATTGCATCTACAAACAGTATTTCTTTCCAAACTTCACTAATCTGGGCTTGCATAAGATAAAAAATTAGAGCTCCTCTGATTTGTAGTATATTTTTGTTGATGTTACTTTCATTGTGTCTTGTCATAAGTTCTAAATAGGTGTTGAAGTTTGGATTGTCTGATTTGCAAAACCATTTTGAGGTTTTAATTTTTTTTCCCAGTGTCCTACTCTAAAAGCCAATGCACAATTAAGAAAGAGAAAAAAATTTGGAATAAAAGGTAGGGACCAAGACAGTATATTTTTGTGAAATTAACCAAAGTTTGGACAAAATCAAAAATGTTGCCAGACAACTATTATATTTACAGAAGCAGTTGCATTCCTCTCTTAAAAATTTAGAGATTTTTTAAGACTCCTTAATGATCTGATGCTTTTACTGTATGCAGGACACACCCCTCTAATCAACCGGAACTTAAGATTTAGTTTGATGTTCATGTCAACAATAAAGTTTGACTGTTGTACAAAATTAAACCACTCCACGTGCTCCTTACACTTATTTTAAAGTGTATTTACACTTATTTTTACACTCCTTTAAACAGTTTGACATAGTAGATGAGAGTAATTTGCTGCAGTTCAAAAATACATGCCTTTCATAGACTTACAGTGAATATACTAGGAAGAGGTCATTGATCTGTGTGTCAAGGTAATATCGGAAACATTGAAAAATCAACATATCTTTTCTGTTCTTTTTTTTTCCTGACTCTGGACACTGCATGTACTGTATTTGGTATACATGTATGGATTTCCTTCTCCCTTTCTTCCTAAATCAGGAGAGGGGGGAGAACAAAAGCCCTCTAGTGATCCAAGTTGGTTTTCCACAGTATATTTCTAAGTTTGAATTGAAGTCATCTTTACAAGCAAATGGCTTTATTAAACTAAGCACAAAATAATTCAGATGCAATAATGATGATTCATTTTTTTTAAAAAAGTAATTTTATATATCTGCTCCAGAAATTGTTTTCCTTTTGTTCATACTAAGTGAGCACTTCATATTGTAGGCAGTATTCTCTGTCCTTCACACGGCATTCTGGCCCATTGAATATCCATGAAGAAATGCATTCGAAAACAATACTTTATTAAATTAGATACAATACTTTATTAAAGCCACTAATTTCTTCATGTTTGGACTTTTATTCATACATATTTTATATGTGTATACCAAATTTGCTGTCCAGCTGGAAAGACATGACTTGATTTCTTGACCAAAGAGGATTTCATCAAGACAAATATAACCTCTTTCCTGCTCCGTACACTGGCTTCTTATCAACTAAGTAATTTTGAGTCTCAGTACTTATTTTTCTGATGATCTAGGCCTGTACCTTGAATGTCTGAAACAACAGCAGCCAGCGTTTTGTCTACAGTGGGCTGCACAGGCTTTTAAGGGATTCATCAAAGGTTGGTGAACCTTTGGTTGGATTCTCTTTCCATGTCACCGCCATGATCTGCTGGTACCTCCTAGGATCAGCTACTAGACGACTAAACACAGTTTCCATTCCTGTGCCTTTTACGTAACGGACTGGCATCCAGCCTTGTGGCAGGATATACACGCCGCCTCCATGCCGTGACCTCCTGTGCCACACATATTCCCGTCACGTGGCAGGCACGCATCTGCGACGCTGGCATTTACTGCACTGGTGCAGCGACCTGCTTCCCGTTACTCAAGGGGTATGTGTTGCAGTGCTCTCAGGAAACAGCCTGGCAGGAATGAGGCTACTCAAACCCTGCTCTTATCACCTCTTGAGAGAGATGAAAGCAAGCACAGTGGCCAAATTAGTTGTTTGTTCCGCTTGGATTTTTGTCTGTGACCCACTGATTGAGAACCTGTGTGGCATCCTGCAAGAAGAACAGGGGAGCGAGATGCTCCGTGTGGCCAACGAATTTGAAGGCAAGGCCCCAAGGTACTGTTTGCTGGGTGGCTTGGGTCAGAGATGACCCTTTCTATGGAGGCAAGGAAAGAGATAAAGTCCTGAATGAGCGTGTTTGTGAGACTGATAGCTTGATTGTTAAAATCTCCCAGGACAAAGTAGTCTGTCTGATACTGTGGTTAGCGAGGCTTTAGAGAAAACTTTTTTTTTCCCCTCTCTTCATAACACTTTGATGTACAAAATGACTTTGAAATCTGCATGAAATCATACAGAGCTTTGGCTTCTGTAGTTGCAGAAATGAGTTCTGTGAATCTGCCTTACCAGGGTTTCTCCTGGATTTGGTACCTGATAAGGAAGTGGATGTGACAGTGCATGCCATTTTGTACCCTTTTAGTTGTTTGTGAGATAAGGAGCAGTTTTGGTTCAGGTCAGCTAGTTCAGAACCGGTCGTTTTACTTCCGTAGTGTTCAAAATCACTTAATTAAAAGAATTTCTTTTTTGTTATAATAGAGTTTGATAAAGAATCTTAAATTTCAATTTCTATAGTTTCATATTTCTGGTTTTAGACACACATTTACACTGTTACAGCCTTGCTATTCTTGGACCAGGGCAAAAGTTTTGTAGTAACCTGTAGAAAGTCTGCAGCCAGTTGCTAGACATTTTTTACAAAGTGTACCTCTACATTTTGTGTCTCATACTGCCATCTAAGGGCCACGTAGGCTGAGAAGGTGGCTAAAGGTTCTTCAGTGCCTTTCTTTCTCCTTACTGCCTTTCCCTTTGGGAAGTCAGCAATTCATGGATGAGGGAGGGTGGGCAGGGAATGACAGCAGTCCTTTGATGCAATGTGTTGTTTCACCTAAGAGGATAGAGGAATCTTCCAGATAAGTGAGAAATTAGAATGTAAATCTGAGTCGTAGTCTTTTAGGAAAATGCAATTGCAGTGAGTTTGTGTAAAAGCTAGCAAATAAGAAAGCGCAATTACAGGATTTGAGACTGCTCTTGAAACAACAAGTTAAGGAGTGCAGTGCTTAGAGTCCTGAAGAGTTTCAGCTGAAACTCTTAGCAGTGAGGGAGTGTGCAGTTCAGATTCTTAAAGGTACCAATGTCCTTGAATCCTACTGATTTAAGGATTAGTGCTTTATAATAGAATTTGCTTATTAGGATTTTCCCTAAAAAGGTACAAAATCGCATGCATTATTTTCTTCTGTTTTCCAATTTCACTGTTTTTGCATTGCTGGGTGTTTTTATTTTCCTGGACTAAGGGAAAATGGGCAAAAATGTGGTGTTACTTTAATGGTATGTGGTCTTAAATAACATGAACATCATTTAAATGTTTTGGGGTTTAAGCATTCAAAATTTTATCATGAAAACTTTTCTTTCCAGGATAAAAATGGAATTTATTTTTTTTAATCTGCAAACAGTACTTGTATAGGCTTAAATCTATAGCTGCTTTCTCATGCAGATGTTTTGAATGACAAGTATGGTAAAGAATTAGTGGCACAAGCCAAACATTTCAGTATTTGTCAACACAGTACTGTTGGCATTGACTGACAAAAGTAGTTTTTGTAATGAGGACCCCTTTGAGCACAACTTTATTTTGCAATGTATGAGTTGTTTTTTAGGCTAGTTTCCAGCAAACCTTGTGTAATAGAGAAAGTAATTAATCTTGCATGTTACTTTGACAGGCTCATGCAAGCAAAGACCTGGAAGAGCAGTTGCGATCTGTGTCCAGTGTGGATGAACTCATGACAGTACTTTACCCAGAATACTGGAAAATGTTCAAATGTCAATTGAGGAAAGGAGGTTGGCAACACAACAGGGAACGCTCCAGCTTTGACACAAGATCAGATGATTCACTGAAATTTGCCGCAGCACACTATAATGCCGAGATCCTGAAAAGTAAGTACAGGACACAAAACACGTTCTAACATACAATAAATTAAAATCCAAAGGCTTGTCAGTTGTGTCAAAAATATTTTAAAAGCTAAGCATCATCAGTAAACCACCCTTAGCAGTTTGATTTGATGTAATGGCTATAAAATAAAATCTTTGATAGTCAACCTTCCATAATGAAATAAATTGCTCCACAGACGTATTTTTGGTACGTCCATTGTAGGAAAGGTATAGACTGCTTTCTCAGCGCAGTTGATACAGGAAGTTAAGTGGCTGTCTTCAGGTATAAGGAATCCTGCTTTGGAGGGGCTGTAACGATTTTGCAGAAAGCAGAGAGGGCACTAATAGTTGGCTTCATGGAACCGTTTCTGCTCATTTTCTGCAATTACGTCACGGCTGGTAATGCTTTCTTCGCTTATGTGTTACTGCTTTAGGAGGCCAAATGATCCACTTGTAGCTTTTTCCTGTTACAAGAGGGCAGTTGTCATGATGTTATGCTCAAACCAGAAAAAAACAGCTTTCAAACAAATATGTCAATACCCCTTAGTGTTTCAGGTGGCCTGATTAAAAATACAATTAGCTTACAGTTTAAGCAAGTGCTTGCAGGCAGAGAAACACAGGATTTATAGCAGGAGGCGTATTTTTTGACATGATACTGGAAATCATGTACCTTAATGGAGACTTTAAGGTACACATTAGGTGAAATTTCCATTTTGCTGAATAGCCTACCAAAAACTGGCTCCAAGAGAGAATAAAGGGGCCTGTACTGCTGCAAGTCTCATGGCTGTTTAGTGTAAGATTGTATTTGCCAAAAGGCTGTATAACACAATGTAAAACGTTTGCCTAAATTTGCGTGGATAATCTGGGCACAAATATCACCTTTCAGATTAAATCATATGGTGCATATACTTGCTAAATAATAACCTTTTGCTTTAAATTATACTCTGGGAGTTAACAAAGTAAACACATACTCAAATGAATTTCACGTTAAGTATGTAGGCATCACATTTAATGTTTTTAATATATAGTATCCAAGTGAAGTACTGTGTGGGACCAGTTAAAATTAATTTCCAGAGATGTGCAGTACTTCTTTAGACTTCGCTCAAGGTGAGACTCACCCTAGGCATAGGAGAAAGGACATGTACAGCTTTAGCTGTGAATGCCGTAAGATCTGCCCAACCTTGTTAGGTTCCCTCTTAGCTCCGCTGTGACTTTTCTTCTGCTCCATGACAATATGTCACATCCCTATGAAGAAGAAAAATTAGCTAGAAGTTAACGCAGAGAGATGTGTGTTTCACTGAATAAAAGGTGTGACTCTAGCAATGCATATTCTGGTTCTAAACTTAAAAAAAAGAAAAAGTCCTACTAATTTACTGCAGGAGAGTTGTTTTTAAACAGTTACTTTATAACACGTGAAATTCCCTATAACTTGGCAGGTATTGATACTGAATGGAGAAAAACTCAGTGCATGCCACGTGAAGTGTGTGTGGATGTGGGAAAAGAGTTTGGAGCAACTACAAACACCTTCTTTAAACCCCCATGTGTATCCATCTACAGATGTGGAGGTTGCTGCAATAGTGAAGGACTCCAGTGTATGAATATCAGCACAAATTACATCAGCAAGACAGTAAGTTCTCACTCTTATTACAGTCCAAGTGCTCCTCGCAAATCCATTTATGATCATGCATATTTTAAACCTTCTTATTGCTACTGTGAGGAAGGAAAAAAGTCAATTCCAGAATACATAGGAAAAACAGCTGAAGAGACTACTGCCTGGAAGAAAATGTTTAACACTCTTTTCCGCCAAATATATTCTTTTTTTTTTTTTTCTTTTTTTAAGGAAAAAAAATTATGATGTCCCATTCTCACTTTTGAGATTATCCATGAAACTTAATTCTATCCTTTTTTTTGCATCTACCATTTGCCTGCTGTATGAGGCAAGCACTCTCTGGAAAACTAGCCTCTAATACTATTTGTGAAGACTTTTAGGATGTGTGCAGACAGGATACAGGTTGCAAATAAAGCCTTTTAGGAACTGAACTTTACTGTATTAAGAGATATTAGTATAATGTACCTATTTGTTTTGTTTTAAAGCATCTTCCTCAGGTGTACGTGTGGTTTTTATTCTTCAAGTTCATGGCTAGTGATCAGTTAGGAGTATGCAGAGATTATGCTTTGAGCCGGTGAGCTGCCTTTAAAGGAAAAGCATACATGCATTATTCTATGTTAAGTAGCTATAAGAATTATCACATTATCTTACAACAACATTTCCCTCAAAAATCATGTAAAAATAGTCATGCTTCAAAATGTTTGCTAGGGTATTTTCCTTTTGTTACAGTATTTGGTAGTTTTTTTGTTGGTTGTGGTTTGTTTTTTTGCTTTTTACCTCATCTTTCTGATACTTGGAAGAAAACTAATTTTAGTGTAAATCTTGCTTTCTTTTTCAGCTAGATTCATCTAGCTGAAGATGCAGTACATATTTATAAGGAAGATACACAAATGCAAAGTCAACTGTAAAATTGTAGCCCATGGAGATGTCATTCCTTTATCATGAAACTTCTTAGTGCTCTGAGCCTTCTTGAGAGGGGATTAGGAAAAGGGGGGACATAAAGAAAACAGAAAAAAAACTCTTTAATATATTTTCTGTCCTCATTTCTCACCAGATCTGTCTGTCTGAAATGGTATATTCCACCAAGAATTTTCAATCCTAAGTGTGAGCTAGTGGTAGACAGCCGCAAAGCACAGGAATAATGTAACTCAAATAGCTTAAACGAGGAAAACTACAATACTGATTTTGTTCAAGCCCATAGTTATTCCCACAAACATCTGTCCTAATTCCAGTTGCTTGAAAGAAGCAAATATAATTTTCATGTTATAAACCAAGAAATATAACCTTTTTTTTTTTTTTCCCCCCACGTATTTATAAAGTTTAGCTTACTTGAATAAAGGATGATCTAGTTACAGAGAGAGTTGTTGCATTTAGCACAGATTTTCTGGTCTCTGAGCACCATGTCAGTTTGGGGTAAATAACCCCTTTCTGTTCATCTTTCTGTTCATATCTATTGAGTGAAGTAATTTTTTTTTGCCTAGTAGAAAATGTTTAGACTAGTTCTGAGTTTCTTTTTTAAGTTCTTGATGTCATTGGTGATGATATGATATAGAAGTAGTTAAAGATTTGAGAGACTCTGAAAAGGAAAATGTTAAAGGACTTACCAGAAAGAAGTAAGAGGCAATAGCATTGTTTTGTTTTCTTACCTATTCTGTAAAAGCAAGCAATTTAATCTCTGAGTTTTCTATCTTGCTTCTGCTTTCCAGTTTTATCTGGTCCTTGACAGAATGCAGTTTTAAAAAAAAAAACCTTAAAAAGGAAGAGAGCTATAGCTATATCTCTTCATCTGTCATCATCTCAAATCTTTTTAAAGTTATGTGACCACAGCTTACCCTATATCAGATGAGAATTAGGAAGAGAAAAGTATTGGATTCAAGACCCTTCTGTGGAATTCAGGTACCCTACACACCTATTTTCGCTACTATTTTCCTTTTATTTCCTGAATGAAATGAGAACAAATGGTTAGTAACCAGGCATCTTTTGTTTTTTCCTAAGTCACCATTTTTGTAGCTTTATTTTTGGTGCATAAACTCCATAAGATAAGCTTCATACTGTTCACCCTGCAGAAAAAGTGCTTAATGGGAAATTAACTTTTCAGCTGGAGGTCTTACTGTGAGGGCAAGCTCTAGCATTGGTTCCAAACATTAAAATCTAAAGAAAGTTGATATCAGCTTTCATCAAAATTAATTAAAAAGAAAAGAGCTAAGCATAGAAATTATTTTTATGGGGAGCAAATCATTAGTTGCCAGGAGAATGGACTAGGTCAGATGTTCCCAGATCGGCTTGTGGAACACTGTGGTGGTCCAGAGAGAGGTCAGTAGTTCTCTAGTTCGGGCTGTGTTCCTCCTTTCTAGCTACTTAACTTTATTAAGAGAAAAATAGAAAAGTATTCTGCTTTGCTTTTAATACCATTTTTTCCACAAAAACTTTTTCTGTAGTTTCTAAGGGGTGTTTATACAATCATGATTGGGATATGAGACAATTTCTTAATTAAGATGTGGTACAAGGTCTATGAAAACATTTGAGGACCCCCTAGGCTAATTCATAAAATGCAGTAGATCTTTTTCTTCTCCTTTATCCGTGACACTGCAATAGCCCAACTTTGTACATGGTGGCTTGTCTAATAAATGTCTGTGGGGAAGGTGGTTGGTTGTTTTTTGGTTTTGTGGTGTGGTTGTGCTGGTTTTTTCTCTAATTTGTTATTAATCAAATAGCTGTTCTCTGTTTCCATGACACGAGTAGTTCAACAGCAGTTACAAAAATTGGAACTACCTGGTGCAGCAACAGCCTGTCCCTCAGCTGTACTTTTTTATGCCCCACCTATAGGTACTTGCTTATAGGTTGAAGGGAAGCAGTGAGCAGAAGTCAAAGAGCCATCTCATTCCATTCTTCCTCTTGGCTGGCAGGATGGACAGGTTTTTTGGCTTCTTTCAGATCATTTCATGTAAAGGTCCTAAATCTTTTTGTTTCATGGTTACAGTAATAGTCCCTCAAGGGAAAACATCTTTCTAAGCAGTTTGAAATTAGATTTAGAGGAGCTTTTCTCACAGGAAACAAGCTAACAGCTTGAAATTGTTTGCCATATTTGAGAAGTACATGGCGCTCCTCTACACAAGTTGGAGATGCGTATGTCACAAGAATTTTCAGTCGTTTTGAACTTTACCATTTATGCCTTTTCCCATGCATTTTTCTGTTAGACTGATGATTGTAATGATATAGTAGGTACTATTAATAGTGGGACATATATCAGTATAAATGCCAAATGTTTTTTGTTAAAATTTCTGGGGGGAAAAAAGTGATTAAGATATAAAAAGATAGAACAAGGAACCCAAGCATATTAAACAGATCTGAAATGTATTATATCAGATAAGTTACATGTTGTTGTATCACACATAAGCCTTGAAATACATTTTTTTCAAAAAAGTTAGATAATAAATAATGATGATGTACCATTTTTCAAATAGCTTATTTTTCATTCTTTCCAGTATAGAGATGTTTAGAGTTTTAAAATCAAACAGTCTTATATCCTTAGCTTGAAAATCTCTCTAGACACTGTGTGCTCTGTTACACTGGTTATATTTGGCCAGCCTTACTGACACTTTAGGAAGTGCAAAGATCACAAGTGATGGAAACTGAGTCAATCAATTTAAGGGAAACTTGCCAAAATAAACCACAGTCCATCAGAAGAACATAGTGTCGTTAATGTAAATCTGGGAAAAA
The DNA here is from genome assembly GCF_965638725.1 of Aptenodytes patagonicus. Taxonomy (NCBI): domain Eukaryota; kingdom Metazoa; phylum Chordata; class Aves; order Sphenisciformes; family Spheniscidae; genus Aptenodytes; species Aptenodytes patagonicus. Next base: position 40,845,837 of record NC_134952.1, read on the forward strand.
AGTCATACATAAATCCTATATTTGAAAAGTATCTAGAATGATAAGCCTCCCTCATCCTGATAAGAAAATAAGAGGTTTGATTATTTTATATTTCAGAAGTCAGTGATCATAATAATAATTTCATGTGTGCTGATACAATGGCTATTGGCACATATGATGATAGTGCTGAATAAATTATTTTAGCCACTGAAGCAAAGAAATACTTCGTATAGAAATCAACAGTTTTTCTGGAAAGTATGGCATGAAGTCCTTCTAGTCTAAAGAAGGAGCTATCAATGCAGTGAATCAAAAATACATGCCTTCCTAAGGATCAGCAAGGAGCAACATATGGGAAATTTTTTTTACAGGAATTCTGATAACGCTTTTGGTCAAGAATTCAGATTCCTGTCTGCTGTTAGATTTTTTTTTTTTTTTTAAAGGTTAAAATCCTGCTGAGCTCTAGCTTGTGGACCAGGTTCTGGTCCCACCCTTGTTTCTGTTCTCCACTCAGCTCTATAAATGGCTAAAGGAAGAGCACTGCCAGTGTGGGAACTGAAAAGAGCCTACCACAGGGTGGTCTGCGGGACCACGCAGCTCTGGCCTGGAAGCTGTTGCAAGGATGGCTGAAGAAATAACAAGGTTGGGAAAAAGGGGGACTGTTGCACTTGGCATCACAATGATTGCAGGTTGCAGAGTGCCAATGGCCAAGTCTGGTTGGGTAGAGCAATTCAGAGACACCTTTGCCCGGTGTCCTCTTGCTGTGCTTCTCACCTGAGAAGTACAGTACAGAGCATATGCACTGATCTTCAAGGATTTAAAAAATTGATGTGTGAAAGAATGGAAATCCAGGAAAAAAATTGTAGTTGCACACATATTGTAAAAGGGATCTAATTATTCACTTACTTTTGTATTGGTCTCAAAAGTTCTTTAATTATATACCTGTCTGTACTGGGAGGCAGAAAATACAAGCATAAGAAGCTGACGTTTGGGTCTGTAGGGTATGCTGCCTTTTAATTTTGGCTGGTGCAGTGGAACAAAGGTTAAGTATTAAGCCTAAAACACACCTTATTACAGATTGTGTAATCCAAATGTATGGAGAAAAATGACCTTCCTTCATTTTTGAAGATGAATGTTTCAAGTTTGTCTAGGTTGAAAGACAGATACAAAGTCATCTTGATAATGGTCAGTGGGACAGAAAATACATATCCTTAAAAATAATTAAAAAAAAACGTCCTGCAGCCAAAACTTTTTTTTATTAAATCCATATAGTACCAGACTGTCATGGTTTTAGCACAAAATTTCTATTTAAGCCATTTACTGTACAAGGCTCTTGAATTTTTCCATGACACAGAAAAATGGGGAAAAAACGTTTATAGTCACACATAGTCTTGTTCAATGGTAAGCAGCTCTAGTTTAAGCAGCCTAATATTAAGATTATCCAACATACTCCATTATAAACTCTATTGTCATTCTCAGCCTAACTTTGCTATTCTTTAACAATAGAGGTTGAAATTTTCTCTGCCAGATACCTGACTCAGCTTGATGTCTTGTTTTTGCTTTTTAGTTTTTTGCTTTAAAACTTCAGCAAAAGTGGTGGTTCTGCTTTTTCTCAGACCAGAGTGAGAGAGAAGTGTATATGGATTCATCGTTAAAACAAAAATTAGGATTTTTTTTTTTCTCTGAAAAAAAATTTCATGTTCCCTTATTTTAGGTAAAGGATATGGCACTTGTTTGTTTATATTAGGAATGTGTGTTTTGTTATCTTTGAGACAGTCTGCATACTTTTAAGTGTTAAAAAAAAAGACCGAGGAAGCAAATTGAATTGTTGGGAGACTTGGATATATTTGTCACTAGAACACTTTATAACTTGGAGCTGAACAAAAATCTGATGCAGTTTCAGATCTAGGCACCTAAATCCCATCTTCTAGGGAGAGCCTGTCATTGATCCACCCTCCTTTATCATGTTGGGAAGGAAGGAACCTGCTTGATCCAAAAGTAGCTGGGACAAGATGCGCATGTGCCAGAAAGCTAAAAGTTATGCTAAGGAGCCCAAAAAGAGGGAAGGGAAATCAAGCTTGTAGGCTGGCTGGATGAAAGGGAAACTTTGGCTGGGCTGAAATGAGGGGAGGTTGGCATGGAGAATCGTCATATTGGGTGAAGACATAAGGAGACAAGGGCTGAACACAGTGCTTTGAAAAGAAATATTAGAAATGGGGAGAAATGGAAGACCTGCAAGGTGGGTTTCTGTGACAAAACAGCCTTAGGCTGGCTGAAAGGCACATGTTAAGTTCTTGTGAAATGCATTAACTATATATGTTTTTCAACTGTTCTTTAGTTACGTAGAGCTTTCATTAGTATGTGTTATACACTGAGATTAATAGTATGTTACTGACTTACGTTTATGATATTAGCTCATACGGAAGAGGTTAGGACAGAGCTTTGACTGTAATTTGGGGGAGGGGGGGGTGTTGTTGTTTTGTTTTGTTATACATAATACTCTTTAGCTATGCTATCACATTTTGCTTTGGTGGTTGTTTTCCACTGGTTTCCTGACCTCAATGCAGTGTTGGTAGCACAAATGTACAGGACAGCATGGGCAAGTTGAGTCTAATTTTTTCTTTTAACTTTTGAGTATTTGCCTCTAACTCTAGCAATGCTCATTTAATGTACTTTAATTTGCTGTTTAATATACTATAATTACTAACATTTTTCTCAAAACTGCAAGCCATAAAAGCTCTCTACTGTAAAAACTGCCCTAATCCCTACTACTGTCAGATCTCGTGTTCTCCTGGGGACTGAAGCTTGTTCTTTGCAGTCTTTGGTCCTGAATGTCTGTCTTTAGGCCTTGGCCCTTGAACAGACCTGAAGGAAATGTCTTTTCCCTATTGCCTGTAGCATGAATTAGTCCAATTTTTACTATGATTTGAAGTTGGGAAGGGAGAGAAGATTTGGTTCTCTAAGAATACAGTAAAACCAATCCTTTAATAAATGAGGGATCAGACAGAAATATGAGCCATCTGATCTCCAGGAAGAGGTACCTATATGGGCAATGTGGGTACCAGCAATGGTATCCACAACCAGCAATGCTGCTAGAAAAGAAGGGAGTCAAGAACTAGCCTCGTACACAGATGTTATGGCTCATTTCTCATAGAAATATCCTTTCTAGATATTGACATTTGGCTGTTAAATGTTGCCAAACATGCCCTGTAGTGACAACAGATGTTGAGCTTATTGTTCTATTGGATGAAGAAGATGAGCAAGTAATAAATTAGAGATGCTAACAAAACCAGAAACCATTCCAGAAGGTCAGATCTTACCTATTTTGAAATGATTTATTAAGATGATAATTCAAACCCAGTTTATGTATATTGAGAGTTTATTCACTTATACTTAAATAGCTTCATTGGATTTAGAGATGCTGCTATCACAGCTGAGAGCAGAATGTAGATTTTCTTTAGAATGGATTTTATTTCAAAATGCCAGAGATTATTTAAACAGGGTTATTCTGAGTATTAAATACATTTTCTGTAAAAGACTACTTTTCAAGTATTTATTTCTTCTGAAATCTCTTTTTGATATATTATCATTCTCAGAAGAGAAGAATAAATATATCCTTTTTCAGTACGCATCAGAATATAGCATCCTAGTAGCATGTGCAAACAAATAAAAAGTGTAGGAAGAACAAATCAATAATTCCAACCCCAGTATTTCACTTCTATCATTTCCAGTAAGGAAAGTAGATCTGGTTTACATTCTTTTTTCAAAATGCTATTTCATGTATCATTTTAAGCACTTTCCAAAAGTGAGGACTAGAAATGTAAGAACTAATATAATATAACATAATAGAATATAATCTCTAACATAAATAGATCGCTTTGGTTTTTTACTTTATGTATAAACAGTAGCTACTAATGGGTGATGTAAAATACATTGCTATTAAGAGAATTTAGTTGAACAAACTGAAGGTAATTCAATGAGGTCAAGGAAGCTAGTCTACCTTTACATTGTTTAACTAGGCTTTTTTTGCATTGCACCACTGAAGTGTTGGTGGGAATAGTTGTTAGCAATATTCACCTCTAAACTGATACCTTTCGCAGTTTAAATGGAAGGATAAATGTAGATTAACAGAATTCATGTTCACCATCATTTCCGCTCACAATTGGTAGGTCTCGGGTGTTTTAGTGAAACTTCTCTCAATCTACTACTGAGGCCAAACAGGAGGACAGTTGGGCCGACAGGCACCTCTTTCAGGTGGTTTGGAATTTTAGCAATAGTCCTACACTGCCATCTCCAGCGCTCTGGAGTCTGCTACGCTTTGCAGTATGGCAAATCGATCTACTCCAAGAACAGAGGAAGGAGAGAATGTGCCCTTTTTTCTAGTCAGCTGCAGTTTGGTCCATGCAAAGAATCACACTTCTCTTCAGTTACTAAGTTTTGTCAGTCCTCCCTATAGTGGGTTTTTACTTCAGCTTCGGAAAAGCAAGTTCATACTGTCATAAGAGAGCAGAGAAAACAGAAGATTCTCTCTACATGTCTAATATTGTAATGAAGTCCATACTCTTTGTTCTGTCCCTCGATTCATATATGTGTTTTAGGAATCAGTTTTCTTACAAGATATTTAATACAGTAAAGGCTTTCACATCTGTGGATTCCTAGCTGTCCAGATTTTCAGAGGTCCCAATAGTTGTGCTGTCCTTCTGAAAGCACAACTTGTTTAAAAAAAGATACAAGTCTTGCATATGTAGGTGAGTTTTGCTGTCTGTTTAAAGATCAGTATTTAAAAAGCAGATACCCAAAGAACTCAGCATATAATTTCTCAAATGTGTACTGTATGCAGAAATGAAAGCTATTTTTCATAAACATGGTCCTTTCTGTCTCTTTATCTACACCACCACCTTCCTCCTCTCCAATTTCCTAGTGAGATTGTGCATTGTAACAAAACCTATGATGGCCTTCAAGCAGGTGGATATTTTAAAAAGAAATGAATAAGTACATAAAGCTATTTTCATATAAAATATTAGTATGAAAATGATAGCTCTGTTATGATTATTGCTCTTTTTGGATGAAACATCTTGGTAAGAATGCCTTTTCTGATTAATTTAAAGGAACTTTTATAATAGATAAGGGTAAAGGAGCCAATATTGGTTTGGAAGCCAAAAAGGATTATAAGTATAATAAAAGTTGATTAGAAAGTCTGTTTCCAGAACTCTGTGCTGAAAACCCTGGAGGTATGCTGGTGATAATTATGTTTGAGAACAGCAGACACTGATTTAGGCATTCATTTTATTGATACCAAACTTTAAACTGGACATGTACTTGTGCCCTTATCTTATTAATGACTCAAGACCAAAATTTGAAGAAGTGTTATTTGTTTTGCAGCTGGAGCAAGAATCCAAATGTTAATGTGCTTTGGCTAGAAGTCTCTCTAACAAGAGAAACTCTTTCCATGGTAGCTCCCTAGATGGATAGGTTTTTTCATCAGTATTTGGAAGATGCAGGAAACTATTTTCTGTTTTGATTTTCCTTCTAAAAAAGTGCATACCAGTTTGCATTTTTAGATTCTAGTGGGAAAAAACCCACATTTAAAACTAATATAAGGGATGCAGTACTTTTTGCAGCAAAAATAATAGCATTGTAATCTTCTGTAACAGAATAAAATGCAAATATACTACTTCTGCCGTTTCAGTTCTTGTTTAACATTGGGGGTGTCATCATACTTTTTTAAAGGTCCGGTCACTAAATAATGCCAAAATTTGTTTTGTAAAATAGATAATACCTGTCAGAGTTGATGATGCTTTCTTTATACTGTTTAGGCTTAAGTTGTATGGTTTAGGTATATCAATAGTATGAGCTTTATTGTCAGCTACACAAGTGCCCTTTTACCTTGTGGGTACTTGGTGAATACATCCCACACTGCTGCACCTGCATGCTTGTCAGTACCCAGGCTCACTTGCATACTTCAGTGCAAGGTACTGTTTTCAGGACCTCCTGTAGATGTCCTTTGTATTTTGAATCATTTAAATTTACCAGTTTTTTCATTACATTTGCATGCTGCCTATATGCCATACTGTAAAGTTATTGATTATAAAAAAACATTGCAAATAGATTTCCACTAAAAATTAAAGTCTTGTTATACAGTCTCATCAGCTGAAACTGGAATAATAACCAATGACCATGTTTTTAAAGGTAGTAAAGTCCCCAGAAGATGCAGAAATATTCTTAAATATATTTGGAAAAGTGACTAAACACCTAAAAGGCAACAGTGCACTATTATCCTATTAAAAATATTACCAAAAAATAGTTTTCAAGACTTTGACCTAAAGTATTTGTCCTAACTTTTCAGGAGACTATTGAGATTTGAGTCTTACAGTGAAACTTTCTTAACTTGATAAAGTGCATGTCCTGAACTGAATACTGAAATAAGTCTCACTGTTTGTCTGTTATCACATGTTCAGTTTCCACAAGGTATCGCTGAAGTTGTCCTCTTCTACCAGTTGAACTACATTTCCTACTAAAATTAGGATTTTATTCATTCACATACGTGATTATTTTATTAATAGTGAATGTTTCTTAATTTCCTGAAAAAAAATTAATGCATTCCGTTAGGGTAACCATATAATTTGCATTGATACAAATATGTGAAAGTAAAAAATACAGTATGCTGTGGTTCAAAACTTATTCATCCAAAAATGTTTTGATCTAAGTCCAATATACTGCTGCTTAACACAAGCTCTTCTAATTGTGCAACTGATGTCTTAGGTTGTAGCTTACTCCCTTTTTAAATTATTCTTGTTTTCCAACTTTTTGAAAGACTTTCCAAATGTTACATTTCAGATTTTTTTAAAAGGCTGCCAATTTGAAGTCATTCCCTCTAGAAAAATGAGTTCTTTATACATTTTCCTCTTTTAACAATGTTAGTTTAAATGTTGTAGTAAGCAAACAGGCACGTAACAGGGTTTAACACTAAAAATGTTGTCATAACATAGCTATTGTATTCATTTTGCACATAATGATTATTTAGAGTTATAATTGAATATATCACTGTATGATGGTAGAGAACAAAACCCCAAACTTAAATTCCTTACAGCTTTTTTTGGATGTCCTTATATTATTTTTAGTTGTCCTGTTACTGATCTATAAAAAAAGTTCTTTGCTTTGCCTTCCCTTTTATAGTTGTTTGAGATCACAGTGCCTCTCTCTCATGGCCCCAAACCTGTAACCGTCAGTTTTGCCAATCACACGTCCTGCCGATGCATGTCGAAGTTGGATGTTTACAGACAAGTTCATTCTATCATAAGACGTTCCTTGCCAGCAACACAAACTCAGTAAGTATGAGACTTGTCTTTCCTTTCACATTATGAGCAAGCCTGTATAATTAGATTTAAAATATTGCTGGAAGCTTTCACAATTAAGATAGGTAAACTTACACACGTTAGTAGTAGTAGTAGTAGTAGCAGCAGAATGCATTTTGTACAGGAGCTAATATCGTTTTATATGGAGAGAATGTTACTAAAGTTATTAGCACAGTACCTTTTTACCCAGTGGATAAACTGGGGCTGTTGTAATTACCATTGCAAGAGTTTATTCTAGCCAGGAAGCAGCTACCTATAGTTAGAGGGAAGTAAGCGTACAGATATAAGACTTTGACCAGCACTCACAGGTAGCTGGCTGTCCTGTGAGTAAGGAATCATGCTTCAACAGAGGTAAGACAGAGTAGTACTAGATCAGAATATATACAGGCCTTCTCTACTGTTAAGTACTGTCTTTAAGTTTAAAATCTATGGCTTTTTACAAGAAAATAAATTTAAAAACAAAAAAACCACAACAAAACAGAAAACCAACCAAGCTGAGTGCTGTTAGAGTCTAGAAAGGAAAGATATTTACATGTTCCTGGTGAGTGCCTGGATGCTTTTCAGAATCCCTCTGTAGTTTTTTAATTTGTACTCATGTTCTCAATTTCTTTTCAAATTGTTTTTCCTTAATATTTTTATTTATAGGTTTGAATGCTAGTGAAACTGTTGTAAAGTCAAAACTTGGAAATGTACTTTCTTGTCATAGTGGCAGATCTGCATGTGTGCATGTATTTATGTACATGCTCATTTTAACAGAAATACAGTAATGACTTTCTTATGTATTACTGAAAAGAAAAGCCTAAGAGTATAATCTCTGGTTTTAGGGTAGTAACACTTGGAATCTAATAAGAATTCAAGGCTGGATTATGCCACAATGCACAGGCACATGTTAGAAAGAAGAGAGAAATGACGTCATAGATAGAATACAAACAGTTGATCTTTTTTTATATAAAATATATTTTCTGCACAACTTTATCCTGATAATTAAGGTCTAGGTCTTTGCCTGTTCTCCCGCTTTTTTGTCTGTTTGGTTTTTTCCCCTTCTAAAAAGTAGTAGCTACCTCTACATACTTGCAGAGCTGAGGCATGTTAGTTCATGTTAACCAATGTTTCAAGAATACCTCCTGGAGTAATGGTATCTTAAGTTGTACCCTTCTCTGTTTATATAGAATGTCATCAAGATGTGCAACAGAAAATTGTCACTGTTTTAGAAGTTTAGCGATTGGGGGTGGGGGGAGCAGAGGGGTCTTCAGTATACATAGTTCAGATCCAAGTCTCTGTGATGACCTTTTTTTCCCTTGGTTTGTAGGTAGGCGCTTACAGAGCTGATAAGCATATTTTAGATGTGGTTTGGATGTATGTTGTACACATTAAATGTTTCCCCTTCTTGTGCATTATCTGTCCTGACACCGACAGGTAACAAGTTAGCATGCTGACTTTTTTTTTTTTTTTTTTTTTTTTTTAAAGTTGAGTTGACAATGATTTGGAAAGAGGTAGTGAAATTTTCTGCAAAGTTTTTTGCCTCTGACTTTCTTTTTTCTAGCCTTCCTGAACTTTCCCAAAATGTTACAATAAGTCATTTTAAAATTTCAGCCATATCCCCAGTAATTTTCTGTACTAGCAACTGGAGTAGAATTTGTGAACAAGCAGTTCCAGTTCCTTTTACTGGGTGTCTCCAGCCCTGATGCTGAAATACATATCATTCTCTTCAAGTTCTGATAACTTGGGTTTTGAATCAACATTGTCTTTTAATGGGTTCATGTGCGCTTGGTGTTTTCTTCATACTGTCACCCTGGCTTCCTTCTGTAGTTAGTTTTAAACACGGCTAGAGCCAGGCTGCTCCAGGTGTGAGTTGTTGGTTTGTTTTTTTTTTAAAACAGAATATAATAATACATCTGTAAATTATCCGTGCTATTTCTCAAGCAGAATCAGGAGGCGGGCAAAAGGCGTATGTGCCAAGTGAAGGAGCAAGAGTGAGATCATTAGCAGAATGAAATCAGGAAACACCAGCTTGATAAAACATGAGGCGATGCAGGGTGATGTTAAACTACAGCAGTCTTTACAAGCAAAGAGTCGTTTAATGTGGTGAAGGGGAGTGGTACACTTGAATGATGATCCCAGAAGAATGTCCCAGCACCTGCATTTTTGAATGCATGAGTAATGGTGCTCAGGGGAATTAAAAGTGCTTAAAATGTGTAATGTATGTGCTGTCTTAACAGATGAGGATTTTAGAAATACTACAGAAACAATGAATAAATGACACAGCCTGGATGCATGAAGTTAGGCATGACTTGTTAAAAGTTGTAATGTCACCTGTGGTGATAAAGAAATTGAAAGCAGGGAAGATCAAATAATACACAAATATTTTATCTGTGGTGTACCTACTAGTTAAGTCCAGTCATCCTTTAAAAGGAGACCAACTGCTGTTAGAACTTTTTGCTTTCTTTGCTTACCACTACCTTGGCTGCAAAACTCTAGCAGGTAAAGAGCATTAAACTGTTAAATTTTTTATTGTCTTTCATTTCTAAAGTGAAGAGGCATCACTGCTGAAGTCCAAATCTTTAGATTCGAGAAAGCTGTCCAGGATCTGAGTGGCTGATGAGAAAGAGTCAGTTAATGTCACATAATTTTCACATAAAGGGGAAAGGAATCTGATAATTTTGTTTTAGAAATTAGTTTGGTCTACAGCATTCATTCAGAAACTATTATCAGCTGTCTTTTGATGTCTATATGTGTGAAAACGTTTTTGTACTGCAAAAAACAATGTAGAAAATTATTCCTGTTACCACCTACGAGGTATTTGGTATGCAACTATTTTTTTATACTTGTCTATTTTCTATATGAGGCGTACATTCAAGGGTTAGATCTGTTTCCAAACTACATTAGGAAAGTAAAAATATCGGTTTCTAGAAGTTAGAACTAAAACTTGAAATGTGAGAAGGTATCTTGAACCAACGGGGAGAAACTTAATTAGTAACAGATTTGATAAGAGTTAAAAATAAGATTATGAATGAGCTGAATCTCTTTGAAAGGTTTTTTGTTATGGAGGGAAACAAAAGCAATTAGCACCTAAAATCAATTTTTTTTTCTTGAGTTCTTACAGTAGTAAATCAGCAGTATATTTCATTCCACAGGTGTCATGTGGCAAACAAGACCTGTCCAAAAAATCATATCTGGAATAATCAGATTTGCAGATGTTTGGCACAGCATGATTTTGGTTTCTCTTCTCACCTTGGAGATTCTGGTAAGAATTTTGCTTAAACAATTAAATGTAGTTCCATGTTTTGATTTATCTAAAGGAGAAATTAAAAATATGAAAAGCAAATAGTTGAATCTCTTTCTTTATTGATACTATTACTGCTTGTTGCCTGTCTTTTGACATACGTTTGTTCTTAAAACACCTTAAAATGTACGAATTCGATACCGTTTCTTCCCTTAAAAATATGGGATGGGTAGAGACAAAATTCTGATAATTATGCAACTTCTCTGCTGTATTTCTAGACACATCTGAAGGATTCCATATTTGTGGACCAAACAAGGAGTTGGATGAAGAAACCTGTCAATGTGTCTGCAAAGGAGGCATGCGGCCCTCAAGCTGTGGACCTCACAAAGAATTAGACAGATCATCATGTCAGTGCATGTGCAAAAACAAACTTCTCCCCACTTCCTGTGGGCCCAACAAGGAATTTGATGAAGATAAGTGCCAGTGTGTATGTAAAAAGACCTGTCCTAAACATCAGCCACTAAACCCTGCAAAATGCATCTGTGAATGTATAGAATCTCCCAATAAATGCTTCTTAAAAGGAAAAAGGTTCCATCACCAGACATGCAGGTAAAAACTCATTCTTGTTGGACTGCTTTGTAACGTTAAGTAAACAGTAAGCCTCTCTTCAATTCAGTTTTATCTTCTATGATTTTTATCATCTCTAAGAGGAAACTACTAGACAGAAAGAGTATTTTAAAGCATATTTAGTTTCTTTTACTACTACTTCATGTGATTTATTTTTTTCTCTTTTGATGAAAATGAGGTGTAAGTTCAAGCTCCTCGGTTTTTTATGCTACTCAAAATTCCACTCTGTTTTTCCCAAGAACCAAATATTGCAATTCAAATAACTCAAATATTTATAATTAGATTTCAGGAATTAGTTCTGGAGGATACCATCATTCATTTTCACTTCCTAAATTTTTGCATATTCTTCATTTCACTCAACTGATACTAAAGATTTATGAGTGCATAAAAAGTCTTATAGCTCTGGGTGGTTTCTGTGAAAAGTAGACATATATCACTATAAAACAGACCACCCACATTCATCATTTAAAATGGGATTTGGTTAGGAAGAAAACTCTGCAATTTCTTGATATATCACAGGAGCTTTTCCTTCCATGACTTCTACACCCATAGTGGTAGCAGTCTAGTCATAAAAATGCGAATGACTTCAGGTTCTGAGAAACAAACAATATTATTTCTGCTTTGTATATTTTGTGAGGAAAGTTTTCCTGTAAAGTGAATTTGTTAAAACAGAAAGAATCCCATTTGGAACAGAAAGATCACTTATTTATTAATATATGGCAATTATTTCTATTATATTAATGACAAATAACAGTTCCAGAAATGTTCCGGCACTGGAAATGGAAAATAGAAAATTGGTAATTCATTGCTTATCAAAAAGTAAACCTTACGTATATTTTAATATGACATGTAATTAGTTGGCATAAATATATTGCCAGATATATACACACACACATTAGTTCATCTTGAATAAAGAACAAATGTCTAATATTAAGAATGAGACCTGTGTTCAAGTTATTAATAATAACTGGCATTACCTGTTTTCCTATGTTTGGCCTTTTGAGTGGAATAGAAGAGTTGTTATAAACATAAAAAAATAATTTCTTCTCTATTGTTCAGTTTTTATTTCAATTTTATGTTTGCAGGGGAAAAAAACCCAACTTTACTACATGAGCTTTAGCACATTACAAAGCCTTAGCACTGCACACTCAAGTGTGCAGTTCCAGCAGTGCTACACATATAAACTCTGTGTGTTTTAAAAGAACATTCACAACTGGAAAAGTCAGGCATTTAAAAAGCAAAGAAATGGCATCAGATATCTATTATGGCACCTCTATTAATTTAAAGACTTAGTATTTGAAGGAGGAAATTGAGCTCAGCTTTTCTCTGTGTTGTTGTGGTTGAATGCGATAAAGAGTTTGAATCCCTTTCTCACTTCCAAGGACAATGTGATATAGGATGCTTTTAGCTGTTTCTCTTTTCTAAGCAGTTCATCTTTGTGTGGAGAAAGAGAGGAAGATTTTTATATGGTGTTACTCTATAGCTCTACAACCAATAGCCCTGTAGATAGTAGATAGTCAAGGAAAATAGAAGATGCAATCTCTCCTCCTTCTTAAGAAAGCACTTAGCATAGGTTTCTCACATTTTTGGTGTGCCCACAAGCTTTCTGTAAAAGGAATAGAAACCCTGCAACATCCTGTTTGTCGTTTGAAAGAAAGATCCCTTGCTGTTATGAGACCACGTAAATAGAGATACCACTCTATAGCTTTGTGCAAGATGCCTGAGACCTAGACATGAGCAGACCCCTGTAGCTGTGTCCTAGACAGCTCCCCATGCAGGCAGACAGTCCTCATAGGTTTTGGTTTTGAAGCACCTGCATTTTTATGCACTGTACCTAAAATGCTTCTGCCTCTAACGTTAGACCCTGCTCCAGAGGACAGGAATAAAAAGTCATTTAGAAAGAACAGGACAGGAAGAAAAAAGAAAAGAAAAAAAAAAAACCAACAAACACCATAATGCATACTGGCTTTTAAGGTGATTATGCTGTTACCACCACTAAAAGTAGCATTCCTACTTCAGTTTCATCTGTGCAGATGTTAGACTTTCCAAAATCTCAAACCTGAGCATTTGGTAGGAAAAATCACAATTACTGACCATAAAGAGAAGGTTGCCACTGTCTCACCTGCACTATACATATTGACTGCACATCTGTCTTAGCTCCAGCATGCTCAGATTGTCCTCATCAAAACAGACATCTGTCACATGAAAGCACTCCATAAACAACATTCAGCCTAAATCTTTTGAAAGACCTGGTCTATTGTTCAGCAGTTTCCTAAGGAAACCACATTTATATAGTAACAATGACTCTACTACTATTCACCCTGTGCTATCACCTCAAAAATTTATTTTGGTCAGTTTTGGTAGGGCCAGATAAGTAGGCACCTCAGCTGCAAAGCATTTTAGAGGAGGAGAGGGGCTTTCTTGCTCTGTTGAAATGTCCCAAATAAGGATAAGACTGCAGTAACCTGACCTTGACTGCTGCTAGACACAAACTCACATGGGAGAGATGCTTTATAGTGCTGTCGACTGTAAGTGAAGTTGAAGTTCACAGTTCACTAGGAGGCACGAATCCTAAACAAAGTGAACTCCTCATATTTAATGATTACGTGACTGCTTTTCATTTTGTGCAATGTGTCATAGGTGGGTGGAAGAGTTTGGCTTTGTCTTCCCCCCCCCCCCCCCCATCTTTCTCTTATTTCATTCTATGGTCATTCAGTACATGAAATAGTCTAACTTTCATGGCAGAGACCGGCAAAAAGGCAAGTGAGTTCAGTATTTCATCCATTGCATCTCTGTGGAGTACCTTTTTCCCAGAACAAGCCTACTGCTGGTTGCCCATTTGCTCAGAGTATTAGATCCTTTGGCAAACATGCAAGACAGCTTTCTTTCTCAAGTGACACTGTGATTTTTGTTGCTTTTTACCATTGTTTCCAAACTTTATTGGGCAAAAGATCAGTAGGGCTTTGAGAGATTCCCATGAGCTGTTACACTGATCTCAAATATATTAAGTGGCATAAAATAATGTTACTCCCTTAACTACAGAGGCCACACTGGTGAAATAATCTATGATTAATGACATTGAAAACACTGAACAAGATGTGACTAGTTAATAAATGTCATGTTTGCAGTCTTCCTCATTCCTTATTGTTTTCCTCATAACCAGGTTCATTGGTTTAACTAGCTGGCTTGAATTAATATAACTGTAATCCAGACCTCATATCATAAACAAATTATTGCAAAGTAGTAACTTGGTATCCAAAACAAGCATGCAACATATTAACTTATCTGCAACAATAATAAGAGTAGCCACAAGCCTGAAACAAGAATTGCCTAGGGAAGAGGATAGTGACATTGCCTTAATATAGTGTACTGTAGTGTCTTTCAACTGAAGTAAGTATGGATTACAGTAATAGATCATAATATCAGTGTTTCACAAACAGGCACACATTATTTAAATACAAGTTTTAAGTATAAGTGTGTTGAAATTCGAAACATATATTTTGTCTTTTGACTCATTGCCAGCATCTGAAAAAAAAACCCAGACTTGTACTTTGTCTCCATTATATACCAGAAAGTATTTAGCATTGTTATTGTAAGGTTATTTTAGGTCAAGTTCTTGTTTTAACAGAAAAAATAAAATAGGAAAAGGAAGAGTTCAGGGACAACTACAGATATTATCATTGTATAAGTTCTATTTTTCAGTCAAGGAATCTGTGAAGAAAAATTCTGCTGCTGCTTAGGTAGATGTGACGTGTTGTTTACCGCTCTATTTCTGTTAAACTTATTTTAATCAAATAGGGACTATTTCTGTTCTTTTTCCTTTAAGATTTATCATAAACATGCAGGCTCCGATCTTACTTCAGAATGCACGTAGATGCAATATGAAGTGTAGATCTATCCCCACTGGCTTCAGAGAGCGGCTATAGGAGTTTGCAACCTGAAAGGAAGTATGTTCTCATCTTCAAGATCAGAGTCACAGTGTAACATACGTAGACAAATCTCTCTCAGGCTTATTGCGTTAGTGAAAAAGGTGAGAACCAGTCCTGGGTAAGAAGCTGGTAGATTTGATTATCACCTGATTCTGGATTGCCACCTCAAACTGGCAGCATGCAGTAGGTCATAACAAGTCAATTTGAGTACAGAAAAATATTACTGTATTTTCAAAATTAAATTTAAAAAAGTACTACTCAAGATTAGAATGCGACTACAGCCAGGCAATATGTTAAAATATTCATGAGTAGCTGTTGCAATAGAATGATTTCTCTTCAATAGCATTCATTATTCTTTCATTGTCTTTTGTGAAAAATAGTCCAATTAAAAGTAGATGCAAGAACAGAAACAGAAGTTAAAAGATACGTATTTGTAGGAATTAAATATCCCATCGAGAAATGGCAATCTAAATGCACCCAGATTTCTACTCCAGGTTAATATAAATGATCATGTTATATTAATGCCCACTTTTTTTCATTTCTTTAGCTGTTACAGACCGCCGTGTACAGTCCGAACGAAACGCTGTGATGCTGGACTTTATTTTAGTGAAGAAGTGTGCCGCTGTGTACCCACATATTGGAAAAGACCACTTATGAATTAGTGAAGAAGCACTACTTGCTATTTTGGTGTACATTTTTCCATTAGAACAAAAGAACAACAGAAACTTTGCTAATATTTGGAATTAAATGTTCACCAGAGACCCTGTGGGGCTTTCAGAGACAGACGCATTGTGCTTTTCTCAAGATGCGGAAAGCAAATGTAGGAAATAACTGGGGTTCATGTTTTGTAAAGAACTCAATAAGGACTTATTTTCTGCCAATGACCAAACAGCCTAGTTTCTCCTTCTTGTGATTTTTTTTTTTTTTAAAGAGATAATGACTATATAATTTATTTCCACTAAAACCATTGTGCAGCATTTCTGTTTATAGCAGTAACAATTGTTAAAGCTCACTGTGATCAATATTTTTATATCATGCAAAGTATGTTTAAAATAAAATGGAAATTGTATTATATAATGGTGAGAATGTTTAATCATCTGCCTAAAGAAAGGAACTACGATTCAGCTTTATTATCAGAGTTCTTAAAAGGGGGAAAGGCGATTAAGAGAAAGCACTTTTATGAAAGGAAGACTACAGACATTTTCGAATACCTGTTGTATATGACATTTGAAATAGAAAAAGTTGTACTTAGTGTTTCATGACACTGATATTTCTGTCTCTAGAACGAAACTAACAAAGCAAGTACAATTAATAACTAATGAAAACACTGGAGATCCTGTACATTGCCCAAGGATAAGGACTACATTTAAAGGACAGCAGCAACTACTCACATTCCAATATATTCACCTTTCTTCTAGCATTCCTAAAGAATAATATAAAATAATGTCTATTGAAGGTTATTAGTAGGAAAGTAGAAATGCCAACTATGCTTTTTACTTAGTATTACAGGCTATATTGTAAAATTTACAACTACATAATTCAGAATGCTTTGATGCACTTTTATTCTTTCATATAGTCAATCAGATATCTTGGTCAAAAATGTATATGTGTGCAAAAATACTTTGAAGGAAAATAATACATTTTACATTCCAATGGGGACATGAAAGGACTTCCACCAGTCCGGTATGGATTGACATCATCTCTACATAAAAAATGGTCAGGACTTCTCTTTATTAAAGAGAATGAGAAATCAAACGCCTACAACTCTGAAAAGAGGTAAGATTTTTAACTTGCATGGGAAGAGCAATGTGCATAGAACAATCTATTCAAAATTAAAATGTTTCAGAAGTTGGAAGGAAGTTGTTAAATTATGGAAACTTTATTGGGTGCAGAAGTGGAACAAGCAAAGTGGGGGAAGGACAAACCAAATCTGAAACCAGGAGTAGATGCTAAGTAAGCCAGTGTCTAACAGATAAAATCTGTACTCGTGGTTAAAGAGGAGGAGGGCACAAGTGGAGACAGAGCAAAACTGCATTCTATGTAGATTATAAAAAGTGCATGTTACAATACCAGGCAAATAAAAAAATTACTAAACTGAGCAATGCTCACTTTACATGTCTAAACTATCTGAAAGGAGCTCATGAAAACGGAGCTAATAAAAGCATTCTGGCTAAGCAGATATTTGGATTTCTACTGAGCATGCTACGCTCCAAAATCATAAAACCCATCAGGGTAGGGAAGGGAAGGCAGGGAGTTTGAAAATGAGAGCACTGGACAAGAAGCTCCAAATTTATTACAAACATCAGCATTCAATAAGAATGACTTTCTCAAATGCATTTTTTTCAATTTCTTAACTTTCCACATACTGAGTCTTTTGGACATAAATTATGTAAATCACTAAGTAAAACTAAGATTTAAAGAAAGCAAAGACCTGACTTCTAAAAGTTACCACAGATTAGTTTTATGTCTGAGCAAAGTGACTGGTCAACTGTTCTCAAAGGTATGCAGATGAGTAGAATAATGTATGCAAGCAGTTAATAACATTTTCTGGTAATCAGGCTCTCCAATTCTGCTTTACATGAAAATAGTGGTTTTTTAAAAATTCATTATACACAAGGACACAATAAATACCACAATTATTATCACTAGTACAGGCTACAGATTTCCCATTCTAAGTGATAAAATGTGATTCTGTTATTCTCAGTACTGTCACAAAATCATCTATATTTAAGCAAGTGTTTATCTGTAGAGAACTGTAGAGTGGTGGTATAATCTGCATAGCAGGTCTTCCTTGCTGCTATTATATAAAGTAGCTGATAGATTTGCACCATTTTCAGTTTTGAAGTGTTATTTGCTTATAATCTCCTTGCAATTTTCATCTTCATTTCAAATCTTAATTTA
Source organism: Aptenodytes patagonicus (assembly GCF_965638725.1). Taxonomy (NCBI): domain Eukaryota; kingdom Metazoa; phylum Chordata; class Aves; order Sphenisciformes; family Spheniscidae; genus Aptenodytes; species Aptenodytes patagonicus. Next base: position 40,863,848 of record NC_134952.1, read on the forward strand.
GCATTCTTAAAATAGTCTCTTTAAAAAGAGACTATACATCTTAAAAGAAGATCTAAAAATATAGGTGATAATTCTATATACAAGTTATTCTGCACTAACTGAATAAAAAGCTTGTATTGTTATTTGTCTAAACCCCCCTGTACCTTCTACAAAAAAATAAAAGGGGGGGGGGGAAGAGAAAGAAAGCGCGTGTGTAACGCTGCAGTAAATCACATTTAATAGTAAACAGACTTATGCTTGCATTTCATCAGGAGTTTACAACAGTTTCTGTACTCTTTCAATATCGTACTATATGGAGACCATAAATTAGGCAGAGCAACCCCTCTCTACCTGTATTAACAGAAGGATATACTATTTACAGCATGAGTGTTGTCAGTCTGCTGGCATGTTTGTTTAATCCATGTTGAACACGTTGATAGTAAATCAATTCTCCTAGTTCTATTTGAAAGACCAGCATGAAATCTCTCATATGTACCATATCATCTTGAAAGGCTTAGTGTTAGGATTGCTTTCAATATGCTCATTTTCAGTCTTCAGATCTCAGTGACAACTCCAGATGCCCTTGAATTTTAACATCTCTCTCTCTCTCTCTCTCTCTGTTTTTCTGGAAGTATAACTAGCTATCACATCTATGCCAAAAGCTAGGAATGGAATAATTTATGCAGCCAGTAAGCTCATCAACAGATTACCCTGAGAGATAGAATATATTCTTTAAATATTATTTAATTTATTAAGTATTATTTAATTTTGCATTATTTGGAGGTACAAAAGGTTGCCCTCAAGTAGAAAAGTTTAAATGTGATCAACTCAGAATTTTCAGAACTTTTGTAATTTAGTCAATATGATATAGTAATAATTTTTAATATTATAGGGTTTTTACTTTATTGAAAAAATGAAAATAATAGTTGATTATTTAATAGCTTCCTTTTGTTCTCTTTCTCTTTTCCTTTCCCCTCTCAGATAAAACTTCTGGGAAAGAACACAAGACAACCTTCTGATTGAGTGATGAAATACTAAGATCGAATGGACCAGGTATTTATTTTTTTTTAATGTAATAAATATGAAAGACTAATAAGGACTAATAAAATTAGGCCAGTTTAATGCAGGTTTAAGACTCCAGATTACACTAGAGTTCTTAAAAGCTCTGGATAGATCAAAACTTTTTTATAGAATAACATATCTGGACTCATTTTATCTAGATTTTCATGTCCAAATATTGTAATGGAATCTGAACAGTAGCCAGCATTAGGAGGTCACCAATTGTACAGTAGCACAGTTTCTAAAATTTCAGTAATTTATCATTGTAAAAATGTATATTTTATCTATAGTCTGAAGTTATGAATCAGTCTTCATCTTAAGAATGTATTGAATTACAAAACATAGCACATTCCAGAAAAAAAAAAAAAATCTTAAAACACAATGCTTTGCTTTTTTGTATAAGCATTGCTACTTGTTGGCAAACCGCTGTGGAAATCTCTGAAAATTGTATATTACCATTTATTCCCTTTTGTTCTCAGCAAAACATTGTCATGAAAATAACATCTTGTAGATGTTACTGTATATGTATATCTTGTAGATATTTTTCCTGAGTAAGGGTACTGTATCCGGTCCTAACAGACACTGACCTTTCAACTGAGTTTCAGCAAACTCTTTATCCATTTTCTACATTTATAATCAGCCATATGTGGTCACTGAACTCTTCCCCTTTGCCCCCTTTCTCATCTTAAATTACTTCTCTTAGATTTCTGGACCATATCTCAGTCTCCCCATAAGAATATCTGTATTTCCCTTTCAGCCTTTCTCACGTATCACTGTTAACTCTAACCCTTCCATTTCCCTTTCATATCCAATCTCTCACTAAAAATGGCACTGCCTTCCTCTCTATTACAAGTAAGACCTCTTTCCTCTCTCTACTTTAAATAATCATGCCACCATGGGGATTAATCTGTTTTTAGTTGTCTAGTGATACTCTTAACTATAGATATGTGAAAGAACAACTGTTAAAAAGAAGTCTGAAACTTCACATTCCAAGTGTGCAAATCCCATCTGCCCAAGCAAATAATAATAATAAAAATGAGTTCAGTTGAGAGCCACCCAAAGCAAACTTGCAAATAAAAATAACAGATGCAGAAATCACCCTAGCAAATTACACTTGAAACATAAAAGACAATTTATTATATCACCCTCTCTGTAAAAAACACAAGCTTTAATTCTGCTGGAAGCTGGATGCTCTCTCTGCAGTCTAACATTGCACTCATGCAGTCCAGTGCAGCATTTTGGAACTAAATTCAGCCTTGTAATTGAGTTGATGTTCATGTCTCATTCACACTCTATGGAAAAAATCCAGGGCTCAAGGGCAGGTAAGGAGACTTTTCAAACATATCGCAAAAAACCTGAGGTCTGTGCTCTTCCTTAGAGCAGACGTACCCACCTCTGTGGTTTACACCACTGTGAAGACAGATGAAATGTGGTCACAGGATCCTTCCCAGAAGGATAATGCCGTCTTTAAGGATAGATAGTATTTGTAAGCTCAGGTTGTCTTCATAAGATGAATGTGCTTTTCACCAGCCTGCATCTTGTCCAGTAATTTGGATGCAGAGAGCTACTGAGTCACAGAACACTTCAGGCTCAACTTAGTCCATGGGTTAACATCAAGGTAGATACTATGTTGGATTCAGTTGCTCCAATCGGTTTTTAATAAACCATTTAAGAGATACTTATTTTAAAATACAGCAAATAACCTGTTACTGAAGCACTAAAATACCTTGGATTTGTATTTCTTTCAGAAAAAAAAATTAAAAATCTAAACATATGAGCAGACATGCTGCCTGGAAGCTTCTCTGAAATTAAACTCAAGTAAAATTAAGGTAAGCTTAAAAAAGCAAACACTGAAATATTTTTCTGAGGCTAAATCGAGTCAGTTACATCCATTAGAGGAAGATGTAGTACTAACATTTACTTTCATTTCCAAACTATGAAAAAAATACAAATATATGCTTTGTGTAGAGATTAAACATTTATCAAAGGTAATTTCCAAAAATAAGGGAGTGAGTTTTCAAATACATACTAAGTACATATTAGTGTCATCTGTGGGGTAACTATAAAACTGTCTGACAGCACTTTCATATATTTATTTGCAAGAACAGACAGTGCAGTGATGAGATGTTTTAATATTGCTGCAACTATATATATATAAAAAAAAATCAGTATTTTATTCTTTTGTAAGATTAATAGTAATAGGTTATGCTTTAGAGAATCAAAGTGTTAAAAGTTCATCTATTCATTCAGTACATTACTGCATTAGATTTATACTGTATTGTTTATAAACATTCAGATTTTACAACTCGTTACAATCAAGTCTTTAGCTATTGAAGTTCTACCAGTTAACATTTCCCTTTACTTTATTAGTTACTTGTCATTGTTCTTTAAAACATACAGGAAGTATATCTTATATTCTTTAACTGTAGTTTATTTTGAAAAATACTTCCGAAATAACTATTTTTATTTCAGTAACTCTAACAATGATATGACAAAAAGCCCATAAATAACCAGCAGGTTAATAAAACCTCCCCTTTCGCAACCCGCAGTCCCAGTTCGGTTATTCACCAGCCAGGGTCCTGCAGAAACTGTGTACGTGGGTTCCTAAACCAACATACTCTCTCTGAGTGGTTTCAAGTTGGGCAAGCGGCTGCAGCCACCAGTGCTGCCAAGATCCTGGCTGCTTCTGTGACTTACACATAACATAGGGCAGCTTCTTAGACCTGCTTTTAGCTTAGTGTGCAGATCATCTGTATTAGGGGGCCTCTCAAACTTCCAGGAAGAAATATCAATACTTGGGAAAGCAAAAATAAATAAATGACTAAATAAATAAATAATTCTCTTGGCCTCTGAGAAGAACATCAAGAAGAGGTTAGCTAGAGGCAAGTCAAAACCATTACCATCTGCAGGAGACAGCTTGTTGCTGACATCACTGATTCTTTCTTCCGATTTAAATGGTATTATTCATTTTAATGGCATCACTGTTAGACTGTGATCAGTCTTTAGAGTAGCAAGGCCTGGTAAATGTCACCAAGCACTCCTGTTCTTTACAGGTTGTTCTAACATCATTGATTGCTCAAGGAGGGAAGAACTCAATGTACTCATGAATATAGTATCATTCTACCTGAAAACTCTTTACATTTACCAAATAGGTAACTATAGCTGTTAGAACACTGTAGCTTGAGAAGACATCATCCATAACTTTTGATACTGTTTTTATGCAAAATGAAGTGACAGATATCTACTAGAATTCTTGTTAGCTTTTCAAGAGAGTAAGCAACACTGCAAAGCTCAAAGCAAGCCTCATGGAAAAGGACTGAAAAAATAAGAGAAAATTAAACATCCCACCATTAATGAAGTGTTAATCAAGATTAAGTGCATTTGAAACAACCCCCACTAACAGCAAAACTTTTTTATATAAGGTTCAGGAAATTTTAAAACAGATAGTTTAGAGCAAGTTGTGGTCTCTTAACTATATTGTTCCTGCTGTGGGAGTTTGCAACATAGTGAAATGCCATAGCAAAAACTAATTAAGCCTTACGAATACTCATGAGTCAGCACTTAAAATTTCCTTATTTATCACTGAATAATCTGTAAAGAGGAAAACCAAAGGACACATAAAGGCAAAATATATAAGGGATTAGATCCACAATTGACTTTATAATCACTGTGAGCAGTACCTAAATCCTAAACTTAGACCCTAAAAATCCTCATTCATTTGCCCCCAGTTCATAGGAGGCAAATTTCCAAAGCAAGTTTCCCTAACCTGAAGATGCATTTCTGCAAATGCCTATAGTGCAGAATAACTGTATGCCTAAACTCCATCAAGATACATAAACTGATGACGTTTCTATTTACCCTGTGAAGTAAAATCCAGTAGATATTCAGAACGTACTAACAACATCTTTATGCCCAAAACATATGGCGAAGGTTCTCTTACTCCCTTCTGCTTGAGTTGTTATACTTTGCATGAAATAAGTAAATAAGTTTTGGGTCAGAAATGGAGAATATAATATTCTAAACTACTGTTGTTGATTTTAAAATGGAAGACCTGGATTCCAGTACTATTTAATTGACTATCATGTTCTTGTAACACGCCAGCAGATGTTAGAGAAGGGACTAAACTGTCCTGGATGTTATCACTTGCTATTACTTTGTAGTTCTGGAGACTTGACAAGTATGGGAATAAATCCTCTTCATCTAGTTCATGTGACTAATTCCCATTTCTCACTTTTGCCATGCTTCTCTTATCTAGGATACGATGTGTTTTGTTTTCTTTGACTAAGAAAGTCTTACTGTTGTGAGTTGCAATTGTTCTACAACGTACAAAAATTCTCCACATCTTTTTGTATTTTTGCTGTGGTTACATTGATTTGTAGGGTAAATTGACACAGTTGGAACTTGTTTATTCTTAAATTTCCATCTGTGTTGTTCAGCCTTGCCCGGTGTGCATTTGATTCTTTTCTTGGTTTATGATGCTAACTGTTGATATGATTATATAATACTTTATATACTTCATTGAAAGCAATAAATTTCCATTTCCTAAGCTATCATCTTCATGTTTAGCCAGGTATAACCACTGAAAGAATTCAGAAAAGAAAAACATTTTGAACAAAAAAGCCTCTTTACTTAAACTTCAGTGGTTTAAAATCTATTAAAGAGATGAATAAGACTGTAGTAATTCCTCTTATGTCAGTAATAAAAGTCTGATTTTTTCCTTCAAACCATCCAGGAAAATCAGCAATCTAAAAGGCAAAATACTGCATTATTTATACACGTGAAGAGTCTGTCAAGCATTCATCCCTAAGATTATCAGTAATTTCATAGTATAAACTCAGGGTGAAAGTCAGGATGAGTTCCAATTTTACATCAGTACAGTAACACATATTCATCTTTGGCTCTGATTGTGATAACCTCCCCGTGAGTCCTGCTTGTAATTGTACTCTGTGCAGGAAAACTGCTGCGAGCCAGTGCAAAACTCAGTGGTACAGCTGCCATTTTGTGGACGTTTTGGCCAATTCGCATGGTGAGCACTGTATCTACCACTAATGTTACAAAAGAAGCTTTCTTGAAATAACTTTAACAAGGGTTTATACATTCTCATACAAACCAAGAGCACATTTTATTGTAGTGCTTGATGTGAAAGAATGAAACATATGCATATTCACGGTGCTTATCAGCAATACCGTATCATTGACACCAGTCATTTTGGTGGGATGTTTTGAGGTGATGAATGTTTAACTTTTTTTTCCAGATGTGAGAAAAAGGTTGAAAATCCATTTTCATTTTTTTACTTCTCATCACACACTTTGAATACTAAAGAAAATACAGGATTCCCAGGGAAGGCGGAAGAGTTGGAGTCACAGGAGCTAGCAATTCACTTGGTGGGCTTCAAAAATACTTAACCTGACTTTGTGTAAGATATGAGAGAGCTACATATGGCCCGTGAATCTATTTTAAGTCTTATTGCATTGTTTCTGATGAAGCTATCTGCTAAATGAGAAAGCTGTTTGATATTATCTTGCAGTAAAAAGCCATTGTTGCAGCAATCAGATAACATGTTCTGCTTGCCTATCTTCAAAAATACACATGTGCATTGATACTTAGCACTCACATGTCCAAATTTATCTTAGCTGAAATGAAGAAAAATTTAATTGTCTTTCAAAGTCAAAAACAATATTCTGGAATTGATGAGAGCTGATCCATCCTACCTCTAAAGCCCTGGAAGTATGTTTTTCCCCTTTGAGAATGTTACATTTTGCATACATTACTTGCACTGCATACTTTTTTTTTTTGTCTTTACACCAAAGAAAACAATCATCAACCTAAATTGTCATCTGCTGAGTAGAAAACATTTTCATAAGCAGAAAAAGTTATTCAGCTGGATCCTTCCAGCTACTGAGACACACTGTGTATGAGAACATCAAATACGCCCTTAATGCACTTAAAAAAATAATACTGCAAAAGCTAATTTTTTCTTTAGTTAGAATTCTGATAAATCCTGTTTTACTTTCAGATTATGCCAAATATTATGCATTCCTAATAGAGATCTAATCTCCTTCTCATGCCAAAATAAAACATAGAAAAAACAATGTTTCCCTTTAAAAAGGGAATAAAGGAAGACCTGGTGAACTACAGGCCAGTCAGTCTCACCTCTGTGCCTGGGAAGATCATGGAACAGATCCTCCTGGAAGCTATGCTAAGGCACATGGAGGACAGGGAGGTGATTCGAGACAGCCAGCATGGCTTCACCAAGGGCAAGTCCTGCCTGACTAACCTGGTGGCCTTCTATGATGGAGTGACTACGTCAGGGGACATGGGAAGGGCTACAGATGTCGTCTATCTGGACCTCTGTAAGGCCTTTGACACGGTCCCCCACAACATCCTTCTCTCTAAACTGGAGAGGTATGGAATTGATGGGTGGACTGTCCGGTGAGTGAGGAATTGGTTAGATGGTCGCATCCAGAGGGTAGTGGTCAACGGCTCAATGTCCAGATGGGAGATTGGTGACAAGTGACGTCCTGCAGGGGTCCGTATTGGGACCGGTACTGTTGAATATCTTCATCAGTGACATAGACAGTGGGATCGAGTGCACCCTCAGCAAGTTTGCAGATGACACCATGCTGAGGGGTGCAGTCGACATGCCAGAGGGACGGGATGCCATCCAGAGGGACCTGGACAAGCTTGAGAATTGGGCCTGTGCGAACCTCATGAGGTTTAACAAGGCCAAGTGCAAGGTCCTGCACCCGGATCAGGGCAATCCCCAGTATCAATCCAGGCTGGGGGATGAAGGGATGGAGAGCAGCCCTGCCGAGAAGGACTTGGGGGTACTGGTGGATGAAAAGCTGGACATGAGACAGCAATGTGCGCTCACAGCCCAGAAGGCCAATTGTATCCTGGGCTGCATCAAAAGAAGCGTGGCCAGCAGGTCGAGGGAGGTGATTCTGCCCCTCTACTCTGCTCTGGTGAAACCCCACCTGGAGTACTGCATCCAGCTCTGGAGCCCTCTGGAGCTGGACCTGTTGGAGCGGGTCCAGAAGAGGGTCACGAAAATGGTCAGGGAGATGGAACACCTCTCCTATGAAGAAAGGCTGAGAGAGTTGGGGTTGTTCAGCCTAGAGAAGAGAAGGCTTCGAGGAGACCTTATTGCAGCCTGTCAGTACTTAAAGGGGGCTTATAAAAAAAGATGGCGGCAGACTTTTTAGCAGGGCCTGTTGTGACAGAACAAGGGGGAATGGCTTTAAACTAAAGGGGGGTAGATTTAGACTAGATCTAAGGAAGCAATTTTTTATGCTGAGCGTGGTGAAACACTGGCACAGGTTTCCCAGAGAGGTGGTGGATGCCCCATCCCTGGAAACATTCAAGGTGAGGTTGGATGGGGTTCTGAGCAACCTGATCTAGTTGAAGAAGTCCCTGCCCAGGGCAGGGGGGTTGGACTAGATGACCTTTAGAGGTCCCTTCCAACCCAAACGATTCTATGATTCTATGAAACATATTCTCTAGGGATGCTTAACTGCAAATAAGACAGAGAACACTGCAAGGTTTTCATGTTACTCAATAAAATCATGGTTCCAGTGCTATCCATATATTTCATAAATTTTCAACAAATTAAAAGAAATTAAAAAAAATTAATGACAGAGGCATTGAAAAATAAACACAGTAGAAGTGGCTTTTCACTCTTGCATAAGCCTTTTCAGACCAGCATTAGGCTGATCTGTTTTCTAAACAGTCCATAAACAGTAGACTAATTCCCATGACAAGACGCAAACAAGACATACCCTCTATTTCACTGCAAACTTTGATGGGAATTAAAAATGCTTGAAGTGTTGCACAACCAGGTATTAAGATCTGGTATCCAGCACTAGTGAGACAGGTAGTCTCACGATATATCATATATAGCTCATATATTATGTACAACTTACATATAGTCTGATTCCCTACAACATGAACAATACAGCCTCTGACCAACTTTTCTGATCCATTTCTGTTCTTTTTCTACAGTTACTCTCTCTGTGACTCTGTGACTCTCTGTGACTAACACCAATATCTTCACAAGAGCAAAGCAACAGTCTCCTTTCTGGCTCAATTAGGTTCATGCATCCTTCCAAATGCAGTCTCAAAACCCCACATCTATACACACCCTACTAAGAAGCAAAGTTCTTCCTTTATTACAAAACCTTACAGATAGTTTACCTTCAAAGCCTAACTCAAGTGCCTGACTAGTTTCCTGCACAGTCCTAACTGGCTGCAAGAAGGTACCCACATCCAACAAAATCCACATCACGGTCCAGTTCTTGAGAAAGGGAGAATGGTTGTCTTTGAAAGACATCAGGAAAGACAGCGAGAAAAACAATGCATAACAATCCCAGATCAGTAATAAAACCATCTTTTCCCCTTCCCACAAGAATGCCAGAATTGTAGCTCAGGAAGGCTTCCCTTCCCACTGCTTTCGGTTGAAATCAATGATTTCAGTGAATCTGCACACAGAAGTAGGTCTTAGATTCTGACATGCTTTAAATGGGAAATGGTTCATAGGCAGAATTTAGGGGCCAGCATCCAAGTTAAACAAAAAGATGCTTAATTCCTCCCTTGATCTGTGGCTAAAAAATGGTATCATTTTGAGTGGTCTCCAAAAAGTATGCTTTTATGTTCTTACTTACTCTTTAAACAAAATAAAAGGAAAATTAATAGTAGGTACATATCTAAATATGTACAGGTACATATTTAGATAACCAAGGAAGAGACCAGGTATGTATTTAGATAACCAAAGAAGCTTGTATAATATATCTCTACAGATATAGATACGATATATGTATAAACATGTATAAATGTGTGTATATATATATATAAAAATGGAGTGTAAATGTTTATACATATGTTTATATACAGATATGTATATGTATGTGTGTATAGATAGGGTAAAAAATATCCAAGATTTGAGTTTCAAAATGAAGGGAAAGCTGGGGAAAAACTGTTGTTTTGGACTGCTTCCTATTTTGTTAGATAAAATACGATTATGGATAGGGGGGAAAAAAAAAAAAAATATTATCACGAATAGAAAGTATCTCCAAATATAATAATTTCCTTACAATAAAGATGACAATACTTTACCCTGAGCAAAGAAATGAGCCCTGTACTAGGCCTTTGAGATTATCAGTCTTGCTCTGGTACTGCAGCAATTCCCAAACCTTTTTAAGTGTGTCCCTCTTTTTCCCATGATGCACCATCTCCTCCCAGTACATATTATGAATGATTTAGAGAAGATGTATTTATTTACCTACTATTATATAACTAGTAAGGGAACTGTATGTTTAGCTTTTGGTAAGAAAGTATATTTTATGTAGTATTACTGGAAGTTAATTGTATATAAAATGTTATGTTAAGTCTCTCCAAGTTTCTCTCACCTTTTAGCTTCAGCCCTTAAATCACTGTACAATGATTGTGTATGAAATTATGTCCCACCATTGTCTCTTTAGTCATTGGCTGATTCCCTGTTCAAGATAATCTCCCCACTCCCAAAACTGAGACTGACTGCTGTTTGCCCTGTGATCATACCACAGCCAGGGTCATGGCACACAACCTCTTGTTTACTTCTTCTGTCTTCCATAGTAGTAAGCTGTCATGAAGAAGGCCTGAATGTAGCATCACATAGTTTCTCTCCTAACAAAGCAGCACAGTCTCAAAATTGAGCTTAGTGATTCAGAACTTCAGATATTTACATTGAAGGACTGATATTTAGCATCTCCTCTAATTCAACTCACCTCTTTGAAAAGCTGTGATAATGAAAATATCAGTTTTCATACTACTCTACATACAGCTTCTCCCGCTTTGAATTAATTATTGAGCAACAGACATCAAACTCTCAGTTCTGTTACTAGCGAATTTCTAAATTCATGCAGCTGGATGAGAAGTGGTGCTCTGCTGAATGTAGTTTTAGCTTTCCAATTTCATTTTAGGTACTAGTTGCACGTTAGTTACAACTGAAGACTGAAAGTTATGCCATTGGGCATAAAATTCTCATTGAAATGGCTGAATTAGCTTGATTATATAGGCCATACATAGATACATTGACAAATTAATAAGTAGTTTCAGTTCTTTTTGGCAAATGGCAGTCTGTACAAATATTTCTGAGCTCATCTACTTGCCAAGTACAAACTTGTAGAGTAGCTGCTTATACAGGATATATAATTCCAGCCGTCTTTCCACACAACATGGTAAAACTGTACAACTGGTGGATGAAAACAGGAAACATGATTACTTTGGATCAAAGCCCTTGACATTTTTTTGTGGTAGGAACGTAGGAAAATTACGTGATGTTATACTCCATTCATTAGTATAACATTTGCACAGCAGTCAAGTAACCACCTATTCCCAAGTGAATGACTGTGCCAACAGCATTTTTTTAACATTTGAGCAAAGGAAGTCTACATCTTAATTTTTCAAATGCAACACACTAATCCATGAGTCACATACCCAAATCTTCACATCACCAAGAGCTGTATGTTGCCAGGTTCCTGAAGGAGCTGAGAGAAGCCAGAGCCCTGAAAGTGGTGCAGAAGCTGGAGGGAACAACAGCTCCTCTGGTGCCCCAGGGCAGCAGGTCCAGACGTGCACCAAGTCCCCAGGGCCACAGGGTGACCTCAGCCTTGCGCAGCCTCTGCCACCACCTTCCGCTAGTGCCGTTCACGTGCTGTATTAAGGGCAGGGGAGCTTACCTTAAAACCCAAGACTCCCAAGGGTCGCATATGGACCACTCCAACAATAATTGATTCAAATATAAATTAGGAATTAATAAGCAGAGATTACAGACTTATTTTGTCACTCCTTCTAACAGGAGTTATGCTGCTTGGCATGGAAAATACAGTATGCATCTATACCTGTAGAACGACCGCTTAGCTTCTAATCCATATAGAATATATAACGTAACGATAATAATCCTTCTATTTAAGACTAAAAACGAGTCTGTTAAATATTGTGTGTTTATCACACAAAAGCTTTTTTTTTCTTTAAGTATAAATTGAATGCATATTTGGCACTTACTTCTGCGTCACTTAAAATGCTTTCCAGAAATATTTTTAATAGTAAGCTTAGGAATGCTAATTATGCATCATTCATCATTACAAAACGTATTTTCCAACAATTACTGTGTTTAAATATATAATCCAGTTTTACCCTATATTTGGAATAGGAAATAACTGTGCAATCTCATTTTCTGCTTCATAGTATTGGCAAACATTGACTTCTTAAAAAAATCTGCCAGTAAGATCTGATAGAGCCATAACAGTCCAACCCAGATAAGTGCCAAGTTGGCTCCAGAGAAACCTTCTAATTGGTTAAAGCATTTAAAAAATTGGTAGGAAGTCCAAATCAGACATCCAAAAACTTAGTTATGTGATATTACAGAATTTATTCATTTTCACTGTTCCATTCTAGAATACTCAATCCACTAACTCTACAGACAATTTTTTGGTATTATCAGGTAAAGTCAGCTTGTCTTTTTATGTTTTATGAATAATGACATTCTTCCCTGTCCTACATTGTCCTAACAGGACAACAGGAAGAGACGCCAATCTATCAGACTCAAGTACAAAACTTTTTTCCTTGTCGTCTGAAAATAAAAACTCATTATGAACAACACACAAGTCTGTGCTTCTTAGGTGACCTGAATGGCTTTACCAAAGGCAGAGTGCACCTGACTAACCAAATTTTCTTCTATCATCAGATGCCTGGCTCTGGGGACAACAGGAGAGCAGTGGGTGTTATTTACCTTTATTTTAACAAGACTTCTTACACAGTATCCCATAGCTTCCTTGTAGCTGAACCAGGTGAAAAAACTCAGCTTGCCAGCTCAACTGCCAGGTTTGAAGGCTAGTTGTTAATAGTTTGAAGTCTGGGTGGATGACGATTACCAGTGGCGTTCCTCAGGGGTCAACAGTTCTCAGGCAAATATTGTTGAACACTTTCACCAATAGCTTGGATGATAGAACAGAACATTATTGATAAAGTTCAGGAATGACACCAAACTGGGGGCAGCAGTCAATGTACTGTAGGGTAGAGCTGTCATTCAGAGGGCTCTTGACAAGCTGAAGGACAAGGTTTGACTGAAGCCTCATAAAGTACAAATACAAAACCCCAGACCTTGGACGGAATAAGCCCATTCAACACTACAGCCTGAGGGCAGACAGTCTAAAACGCAGCTTTGTGCAAAAGGATCTGAAGGTCCAGGCAGGCAACAAGTTGAACATGATCCAGAAAAGTGCCCATGCACTTGCAGCAATGAAGCAGGGCTGTGTGAAGAGATATAACCAGAAGGAAAAGGCAATAGATTATTTCCCTCTGGTCAGCACCTGCAGGAGCATATTTGACATGTTGTGCCCCATTTTGGGCTCCCCAGTTCGACAACAACCTGGGCAAACTGGAGGCAATAAAGTGGCAGGCCACTGAGATGGTGGTGGTATATAAAGCATAGAAGGAGAAGCTGAGGGAGCTGGGCTTGTTCTCCCTGAAGAAGGCTAAGGGGGGTGTCTGACCACTCTCCTCCACTGCCTAGTGGGTGATTGTACAGAAGGCAGAGTCAGACTCTTCTTGCAGGTCCACGGAGAGGACAAGACACAGTCATCACAAGTTGCAGCAAGGGAAAGTCTGACTAAGTAAAAGGAAAAAGAACATTTCAAAATGAGGTTCATTAGGTACTGGAACAGGCTGTCCAGGGAGGTTTCGGTATTTCTGTTCTTAGAGGTTTTCAAAGCAGCTGGACAAGGAACTGAGCAACCTGAAGCTGCTCCTGCTTTGAGCAGGTTGGATTAGATTAGATGAGCTCCAGGGGCCGCAGATTAATTTTTTCTATGACTCCATGAAAAGTGACCACAGTGCTTTGAGCACAGAGCTTTATAAAGACAACTTGTACCTCATTCTTTATTTGTAGTATCTCTAATAAATACAATGATCTAGGGCAGGAAAGAAGTGAATGCTAGGCAGGTGAACTGTGTGAAGACAGACACCCAGGGAAAAATACGCAAGGCTGATTCGTCAGTTCCTTTCCTAGTAAATTTAATGAAGTAACTCATTTTAGTAACTGGTAGCATCCTAATTCCCTTGTGTTTGAATGTTTTGGGGAAATGAGCCTAGCAGGGGTATGTCTGCTAAAAGCACCCAGCACCTCTGTATATTTTATGGTCATAGTTGATGTCTGTAAGCAAGCATGAATGGTAAGGCAAGGACTCAAAACCACACCCCTCAACTAAAAGACCTCCCTTGGTCCAAAAGCCAAAGGGAGCTGTTTTTGAGCACCTAATCATTGGTGTTTCACAAAAGATCAGCTACTAGTGAGACAATTTAATGTTCAATACCAACTCAATATCTAACTTAGGCTAAGTAGAAAATCGCTCCAGAGTTAGGAAAGTATTTGTCTCATTGTTATATCTACCTAGGGCTCCTCCAGGGGGGGAGGTTCTATTTTGTACATAAATCTCAGCAAAACTCAAAGCAGTATTTTACTATAAAAACCTTCCTTTTTTCAGTTTTCCCTACAGTTTCCATCAGAAAGATTCCTATATTGAATATGTGAGCCTTTTAAAGAGCCACATAAGAAATATTTATATATAACACATCTTAATATTGCTGCATTTTATTCATTTATAATTTCCATTCTATTCTCCTATTTCTTCCTCCTCTTTTTTTCCCAATAATGATCATCCTTTAAGTCACATCTTTTCTCCAAATAAGACGTTTCAAAAAAATCACTTGATCCCGAGTTCATTTACATTTTCAAAGAACAATGTACTCTGTATTTTTGATGTGTACCTTGAAGAATTTTCTCATGTGAAACTTAAACCTGTTTGTAGACAAAACACCAGAATCATAGCTCAAACCTATATTTTTTGAGAAACTATCTCACCAGCAAAGACAGATGATGAGCAATAGTTTAACAGAATGTGAAATTTCAACTTGTTTAAGTATTTTTGGTTAGAAAAAAATCTATTAAGCTTAGTGATCATCAGTCTTTTCCCCTTCAAAGTTTCTTCACTGGACACAGACACCTTCCCATATATTTTACAGTTTGGCACAGAAGAGAAATTATACCCAGCTGTAGCCAACTGTACTTAAGAAAGAAGTATATAGTAAATCTCAGATTGTTAGCAATTCTGTTGAACTATCAAGAAAAACTGATTTTATTCATTCTGTTTTATTAAATAAGAGACAATATTTTATTACTGACCAGTTAAATAAATCTATGATATATGTATATGCTAATACTATTGAATAGTTGGTAGAATATAAGAAGGTGATTTCTGAGACTAAACATAGGTATTTCTTGCCATTTTAGACACCAAGCATATCTGACGCACCAGTTCAGGGCCAGCAGCTATAAATGCAAGGCCTACAGGATACCAGGATTCACTTGGACATCTAAAATGCCATTGGACAGCTACATATCTATCTTATCTATTTTTAGCCACCTGAATTGAACCCTGAACTTTTGCTTTCTCAATTAACCATTTTTAATGCTTCAGTTTCTTTTCTTTTTTTCTGTTTGAGACATTTAATTATTCAGTTACATTGTTTAGCTAATTTAGATTTATGACTAAAATTTTACTATGTTCTTACCCTAAGCTGGTTTCAGTAAGTAGTTTTAATATTGTTTCATCTCCATAGTACTTGCTAAGCTTCCAAATTGTAGTCTAAGCAACCACATTAGTATTTTTATGCATATGTAGATACCCCTTGTGAGAAATCCCTATTCTAAGAATATTCTCTGAAACAACTTTTCATATTAACAATTTCCCTGCAACTCACTCTAATCCCATGACTAACAATATTTTGAGTCAATTCCATCATTGTTTGTATCTCCTGTTACACCTGAGAAGGCATTTGATCTCATACAATATGCAGCAGTTGCTATTGTTCTAAAAATTGCCTCGATTGGCTTTTCTGTGTGAACGGTTTCTGAAAATTATGATGGTTGAATTTGTGGTCAAGTCAGTCATTCTGAGAAAGCTCATAAAATCCCGAGAGACTTGCAAAGAACAATCAATCCCTACATCAGGAAGCAAAAAGGAAGTGCCAACCCAGTGGAAATTTATTTATTACACGTTTGAAGTCTGCTGAAATAACAAAACGTGGGACTTAACAGTCAAACAGGGCATATACAAAGGCAATGGAATAAAATCTTATTTTCAACGAGGGAATGGTGTTCAAATAACTATTAAAAATGGATTTTTTTTTTAAAGTCACTCCTATAAAAGTTAAAAAGTAAATGCGATCATATAAATTACAGTAGACATTGGTGAGAAACTTTCCTTGAACTATATCCTTGCAGGAAATTGGCTAAATGTAGCCCCTTGGCGCCAAGGAGGTCATGAGCTCTGCGTCAGTGCTAATTCATTTTTCGTGACCGCATTGTGTTGGGAAATCCCGATTCCCAGTGCTGAAATGTAAAACAAGACTTTGAACTCTATGGGATTATACATATGATATGCCAAACATGAATGAATTTCATTTCCTTAAACCTGTAAGGAGCGTACGAACACAGAAAATGTTCCATATATCAGTAATCATCTTGTTTTGCAAAAATTCCAGACAATTTTCTCTTCTGAAATGAACATTGCATTTGGAATGAAAATACCTAATACAATGCAATTTTCTCTTTTTTTGTTTCTGAAGATATCACCCAAACGAAAACTTTCTTAAAGCAAAAATAACCTATAACCACCTTTCAAGAATCTGTCAATGGCAAAGAGGTATTCACAGAATAAACTAATTCATATTTACAAGAAGACTACTAAAATAATCTAATCCAAGTGTGAGCACAATAAAGACCAAAACCACCCAACCAATAGGCTTTGCCTCGAAGTCAAAACTTCCATCTAAGCCATAACTTCTCCTAAATAGAACACAATCTTGAATGTAAGTCCTCAGATGTTGAAAAATATCATAGAATCATAGAATCATTGAGGTTGGAAAAGACCTCTAAGATATCCCAGCAATTAAACATCATTGTTAAAAATCTGCAAATTGTGTTCTCCAGATAAATCGGTGGAAGAGTGACAAAGAAATGTGACAAAGAAAGACTATGGTAAAATATTCTCAAAGGTAAAGGTTCATCATGCTTTCAAGCACACATCCCTGAAACTGCAGCACTCTCCACTAGCACTGACTTTTGAATGTGCCAAGCTTTAGGTTTTGTGGCATATGTTGCAGCCATGTTTAATAAAATCAGGGATAATTTTAGAGAGTGTCACTTCAGAGAGAAAAGAGAAAACTCTTTTCACCCAATATGCAACAACCACGTGTATAGACACAGACTAGAATTCAGGATGTTGTAAACCTGCTTTACAGATTTTCACATCTTTGCAGACCCTCCTTGAAAAGTCCCACCAGCTCTTCCACTGCTTCACCTGCTCCATGCATCAGCGTTATTTGTTTGTCTAGCCAGAGCTGTGCTGAACTACTTCTACTCTAATCTAATCTTCCTCTATAAAAGGGACTAGGAAGGTCATGCCTCAAGAAGTCACTAAAAAGTCATGAGAGTATGAGAGTCAGTTCCTCTGTGTGTAGGCACTGCAGGTGGAGAGCTTTGGAGGGTCACACCTGATATGGCATACCAGGCATGCTCCTTCTGCATCCACTGCCATCCACAAAGCAGCCTCCTGAAATTACTTGTGCAGAATTTGGAAAAAAGTTGCCTTAAGCAGCAGAGCACAGAGAGGTTTAGAGGAGGTATAAGATCTTTTCCTAGTACTGAAATGCTGTGGCAGGGAGTGCAGGCCACACAGGAGTTCTTAGGGTTAGGACATATATGAATCATCAGCAATGGGGAGGGTTACTCCCCCCCGAAAAAAAACATATTTACTGTCCAAGTTACTTGAGGGGGACAAAGTACATCTCTCTACCATGGCAAGAGATATAATTTTGGGTGATGTTAGGGAAGAAGTTGATTGCTAATCACATACAGGAGGTGATCTGCCTTTCTCTCCTTTATGTGGTGCTTCCATATTGACATGCAGGTAGTATCTGGATCGCCACAGTTTCAGGACAGACTGAACAGTAACTCCTGCATCTCCAGGGCTTTCCCTGTATGAAATCAATGGAGTCAGTGCAAATTTTTGTTTGAATGCAAACAAACCAAACTCCTCTACAGAAAACTTGACAGCAATTATGTGTTTAACGCAAACCTCTTTCTACCCAAAAATGTCAAAAAGCAATTAGATTTACAACAGGTTTTAAGAGTATATCTTTCAGAGAGAACATTATGATACAGTGCGCGTGGCAGTGAAAACAATGATTCAGACGTCTGCAAAGAAGAATCTGACTAAGTCTACCAGCACATTTAGCATGATTATGGTATCAATACAGGTCCCTTTTAAAAATGGGAATAGGCCAAATTATCATCCAGAGGTTGCTTTTACTTATCAAGATGACGCAAGACATTTGCAGTAACAATGTTATATCCATAAAGCTTCCAAGCCTTTCATCAATACTGAATGCACTTTAAAGTTGTATGAGTAAGGAAAGCATCCAAATTTACAGAATTATGCGCTCTAGTAATTTTAAAATCCATCTATTTTCTATTTAATACTGCAGGGCAAATAATTTTATAACTATCTGGTAGCATAACCAACAAATTTTCTAGCGAAAGCATCAAGGCAAACAAACCAACCAAGGAATTGTTTTGTTACCGATTGGCCTGCTTCAGTCTACCTGAAAGTGGCAAAAAGGTGCTTTCAGAAAAGGCAGGTTTTTTAGAAGACTTACAATATGAATTGTCCTAAGCAAGGAAGAGGAAAAAGAAAAAAAAAAAAAAAAAAAAAAAAAAAGATGGGAGGCATCCCAGCCCTTAGTTAAAATGTTGTGAAAGCTTTTGTTGGCCAGTCCTCTATCCTCTCCTTTCTCTGAATACAGTCGGTCAACAGTAGCTAATATCTCTTGGGAAAAAAATTCTAATAAAATTTGTCGCCAGTTGCTTGTGAAAAAGAAATAGTGGTTCAGAGCTGTTAGCTTTTTTCCACAATGCTACTTGAAACAGGAGGTAAATTCTGCCTTTAGAAAGTAGATTTTCTCTGAGCTCCCTGGAGAACAAGAGTTTCTCACTGTAGTCAGTGCAGTAACTTCCATTAATAACCAGTGTTTATAATGCATTCATAACACAGCCTTTAATCCCTGTCCAGGCCTTATCAATTAGTTCTTGCTTTAAAAGCAGTAGTGGTGCAGCTCCTATATTTTGAAGGCCAGAGATCTGCTTTCAGTCCCACAAATGAGAACACTGGAAGGCAGGTTGGTTCAACAGGCAAGCAAGAAGCTATCTACTATTATTTTGCATCCCATTAGTAGGCCAAGAATCACATTCAGGAAGCATTGGGTTACAGTAGTAAAGGCAAGGCCATCTGTTTATAAATCTTTACATAGAACATGTCTTTTGATGAGAGACAAACCAAAGAGTTCATGTAGCACCCTATATAAAGGAAGGGAAGTTCCCTAGAGGTGAACTCCCTCCGGGCATCAGGTTTCATCTTCAGAATCAAAGTGACCCAGCAAAAAGAATTTTGGGAGTCCACGGAACAACAATTCTTTTCTCCCAGCACAAAATAAGCCATAAAACACTCCACTACTCCACAGCAAGTTTAGAGTGTTTAACACAAACCACAATGACCGCAGTCAGCACAGAAGGTGTATGTCTTACGCTTGCACAGCAGTAGTTAGGGAGATTAGAAAATACCTAATCACGTTAGCAGAATCAGAAATTATCTTATCAAAGGTTACATTAGTTTAGGAAGATATATCTCTGATGAACTTAAATTGTATCTTATTCGGTTTTTCCACTTTTTTTTTTTCTTTTCCTTTACTCCTCATCCCATTGTCTTAATACTTGATAAAAGACCTGAAACGTCAAAACTCTTGAAAGCACCTATCCAATTCCCACCCATAATCCGTTTGGAGTATGTTACATTCTGAGCTTTGTTACCATCATTAAGGAGGTGATTTCCATTGCCATACATTCATAACCATTAGCCATCTGGCTTTTGCAGATTTTTTGCATCACTATTTCAAAGTGAATCAAAATACTACTCTTATTTGGGGCCAGTACAGGTTACCTCATGCAAACAGATCTTGTTCTCTTTTTATTTATATACCTAAAGAATCTGTTTGTTTGTTTGTTTCAATTTCCTTGCAAAGATTGCTTCAGCTTGACTTCTGGCAATTCTAACCTCTTCCTACTTTCTGTGACCTACAAGATACAGCTCTCTTTCATGGTATCTTTAGGGCACAAGGGAAGAGATTCTTTCGCAGGTCGCTATTCATCCAGATAAGCCTGGAGCCTGTATTGGGTTTGCACAGCAAGGTTTTGGTAGCGGGGGGGCTATAGGGGTGGCTTCTGTGAGAAGCTGCTAGAAGCTTCCCCTATGTCCAACAGAGCCAATGCCAGCCGGCTCAAGGCGGACCCACCGCTGGCCAAGGCCGAGCCCATCAGCAATGGTGGTAGCGCCCCTGTGATAACATATTTAAGAAGGGGAAAAATGTTGCTGTGCAACAGCGATTGCAGCCCAAGAGAGGAGTGAGAATGTAGGAGAAACCACTCTGCAGACACCAAGGTCAGTGAAGAAGGAGGGGGAGGAGGTGCTCCGGGCACCGGAGCAGATTCCCCTGCACACCATGGTGAAGACCATGGTGAGGCAGGCTGTCCCCCTGCAGCCCATGGAGGTTAACGGTGGAGCAGATATCCATCTGTGGCCCGTGGAGGACCCCACACCAGAGCAGGTGGATGCCCAAAGGAGGCTGTGACCTTGTGGATAGCCCACGCTGGAGCAGGCTCCTGGCAGGACCTGTGGACCCGTGGAGAGAGGAGCCCATGCTGGAGCAAGTTTGCTGGCAGGACTTGTGACCCTGCGGGGGACCCACACTGGAGCAGTCTGTTCCTGAAGGACTGCACCCCGTGGAAGGGACCCACGCTGGAGCAGTTCATGAAGGACTGCAGCCCGTGGGAAGGACTCACACTGGAGAAGTTTGTGGAGGAGTGTCTCCTGTGGGAGGGACCCCACACTGGAGCAAGGGAAGAGCGTGAGGAGTCCTCCCCCTGAGGTGGAAGGAGCGGCAGAAAAAAAACATGTGATGAACTGACCGCAACCCTCATTCCCCATCCCCCTGTGCCGCTGGGGGGAGGAGGTAAAGAATTTGGGAGTAAAGTTAAGCCCGGGAAAAAGGGAGGGGTGGGGGAAAGGTGTTTTTAAGATTTGTTTTTTATTTCTTATTATCCTACTCTGATTTGATTGGTAATAGATTAAATTCATTTTCCCCCAGTCAAGTCTGTTTTGCCCATGACGGTAATGGGTGAGTGATCTCTCCCTGTCCTTATCTTGACCCATGAGTCTTTCGTTATATTTTCTCTCCCCTGTCCAGCTGAGGAGGGGGAGTGATAGAGCGGCTTGGTGGGCAGCTGGCATCCAGTCAGGGTCAACCCACCACAGAGACCTTCACTACAAGGTGATGGTTTGGTTTTTTTCTTTTGCATTTTGACTAGCAATCCTTTTCTGCATTCAAGTTCTTGACTTATTTAGTTCAAGGTAATTAACCAGTACTTTGGAAACAAAATTCTCTTAAAACACCATTTTGCTTTTTTCAAACTTATTTTCTACTGATATTTTTATTGTTTGTTTTAGCATCTGGAAATATTTTCAAAGAACACATACTTAGTAATTCTTATCATTTCTTGCTATACATTGAATATATATGTATATATGTATTGGCTTTTGTCACTCATAGACCCGTAAGTATTTTACAAATATAAGCATTATTAGACATATACACATTCACACACTGAAGAAGTAACAAACGCGCACACATTTTGTAAGGGGCATTTAAGCATGCATCAGTACAGCAATGCAGCTCTCCACAAATTCAGATTATGTTTTGATCCCCCAAACTTACAGTAAAATGTTTATTCTCCTTTAAGTAGTAGATACAATTTGAAACCTAAGCAGAATGTCCCTCTTCAAGTTAATTACTATACTCAAGGGCTGCCACACACACATAATAGTAGGTCAGACAAAACGCACATTAGGTGTTGTCCCACATCCCAAGGATGTTATCTGATGTGTCAACATTACGGTTTTTCTTTTTATTAGTCCCTGGAGTTGCACTAATTTTGACAGCTGCTGAAGTCATTTTCCTGCATTTTAACTGCTCTAAGACAATCATCATAAAGGGACAAATCCTGCTTGGCTTCATAAGGGAGAAAGGCTTTGCACAAACCTTTTAACACATGATGAAAGCAAAGTGATTGTTAAGACTTTATGGTTTGTTTGGGTTTTTCTTTCCATTCAAAGCAAGGCAAACTACCCAAGCACTGGTCTTTGTCCCTCTTTTTTTTCCCCCCCTCAATATTTAGAAGAGAGCTACCTAAGTGCTGACCTTTCAAATTAGGTATTCTGACAGCTGCTAAATTGTAAGGATAATTTGTTTAATTAAACATCTTCTGAAGACAACTACAGAATCAAATCATTAATGTAAGTGTTTAAACAAGCCTCTTCTGACGCATTCTCTTACCCTTAAAATTTAGTTTATATTTAAAGTGAAATTTATTTTAAAAGGGAAATAGGAGCTATGTTTTATGCTGCTGCTTCTTCAAAATGTGCGTCGTCTTGGCTTTTCCATACACCTCATACGTACTATGTGATAGATGTTGGAAAAGCCCCAAGAAGAATATAAAAATCCCAGCAGTAGACCTTTTGTTTTTGAAAGTGAATAAAACAAGAAGAGCAGGGAGGAAGAACTACCTCAAAGGATGCTCTCATTGCAAGAAAAGGAGCAGTACATTTAGCCAAGACAACTTGCAATATGCATTTCAAAGGAGGAACTGAGAAGATATTAATCCTTCCGGAGGAACCACCATCCTTTCAGATAAAGCAGCAAGTAGAGAATGTGGTCTAAAATGTGGTTAATGAAATTAAGCATCCTAACTACTATCATAAGCAAAGCTATACAATGTTTGAAATTAATTTCTTTCAGGTAAAGGATTCTTTTGAATTATTATCTAGAAGCAAGTCTATAAGACCATTTCTCAGGCCAGAATCTAAAGATGTTGCATATGCCGTCAAAGATCGTACTTCCCCTCTCATTTTCACCCCATGGAGCTATTCAAAATACCGATATTCACATGTGAACTCATCCAACAGGCTGGTTTCACAGAAATTACAATCCTACTTATAACCAATCTCTACATGAAATGCACCTTATAAAGCTTGCAGACATTCTGAAAACAGTTTCCACTACTGAGTCACCTTCTTCCAGCCTCTTAATATCCAGCAATGCAATCATTATCCTTCAGGATTGGCCAAAAAGGACACAATTCCATGTACCGTATTTATTTGCAGTGAGTGAAACTTCATATGCTTCCTAAACTGTAACAGATACATTAAGTTCCCTTCCTTGGCTTGTAGCAATCTGCTCTTTGAGAAGCAAAGAAAGAATCTCAAAGAGCTAGTCAGAAGGGAGAAATTAGACAGGAAAAGTCTCCCAAATCTTTGCTTATATATATATTCTACTGAGTAAAAACAGTGAGACCTTCATCAGCCCTGTTTGTTAAAGACAGTAAGTGAGATTATTTAAAAGCTTCCCCCCCACACTCCTGCTTTTCTTGGAAGCCATATCAAACAAGGCTTCCATATATTTCAGTCTGCATCAGAAAGGGAAAAATCATGTATGCCCAATGTGGAGTTTAGGGGTAAAAAGCTCTACCTCGTGAACAGTGGAGCATTTTCTTATGTATTGTAGAAAGTTTTTTGTTGGGAAGAGGCTCTTTTGCAGTTTTTTGTTTGTGGGATTCTTTATTTCCCAGTAGGGGGGAGGAAGGAGTTACAAAAGACGTGGTCAAAAGGTTATATGTGGCAATACTGATTACACGCAGACCGATGAGAAATGCTGTTCAATTCTGATAAAAGCTGATTTATTTTGTATTTTTATTTAATCAAAGATACTTTTCAAAACTTGCATAAATTATCGTTTCACCTACAAATTAAATTATGTTTTCAGTTACATACTGAAACACCGTGATGGCATCAAGATAGTGTCACTAAACAGCAGTGTGGAGAAATTATCTGCAGGTGACATAGCCTCATGCCAACAGCATAATAGGGTTAGCAGGAGCAGATATTACATCTGTTGCTTTGTCCAGGCATGTTTCTCACCCCATAGCTGACTTCCGTTGAAGCCTCGAGGCAAATATTTGATTTTATTTCACTCTCAATGAGACTCATAGGAAAATGGACTAGAATGCCCTCTTCACCTCTATGACTTCATGAAGAAGTAATTCTGCATGCTTCCTTGCAAAATACTGTTATTCTTAGTTCACACCTTTTCTCTAATGTTACACCATAGCCTTACTGAACATTCACGTACAAAACCCCTCAACAACACCATAACAGTAACGTCCTGAGATACTGTCATCTTGTGGCAGAATTAAAGGCAGAGTCAAAAAAGACTTAGTGGCTATTTTAAAAGGCTTTTCTTTAACAGCTCCCTTAAAGGCATTTCCTTCTATTGTCTTTTGAAAGCTATGTCAACCCTCCATTGTTCTTCAGGGACTAGGCTGACAGCATAATTTTTAAATGTGCCCACATTTGAGTGTTACCTTCTATTTTCAATGACATTTAGGTTCTAAAGTGTTCAAATACATAACTTTCAAAACCAGGATTTCAGCTCTTGTATGACCTTGAAACTGTTTTTACTGAGTGTTACATGGCTATGAAGCATAAGCCAGTGTTGAAGAGCAAATTACCTGTTTTCCAAGGGTCGGCAACCAGTGCAGCATTTTAGTAGGTTCAGGTCATTTTTCCCAGCTCCATAGTACAGCTCCATGCACATGTATTTTTCACAAATATTTCATCGCTTCCTTCAGTATTTATATTGAGCTAGACTAGAATCTTTGCAAATTTGGATTATTTCCATATACTCTCTAATTAAGAAAATATATTTCAGCTCCAATGCATGTACCGGAAGATCATGTTTGCATTACAATTTTATAAAGGACATCAAGTTATTCAAAAAGAATCAGAGTCACTTAAACAAATCACTAACTCTATGTAGGTTGTTTGGGCTCCTGAGGACTGCAAGCATGGTTTTAACGAATCAAGGATGCTTTCTCTTCAATCAATAAGTGAGATTTAGCGAGGAGTTAAATACACCACCAATTGTTCATATAATCAAAGTTTCTCAAGCAACACGTCCACATTTTTCTGTGACTTGGACTGAAACTATCTTAATTATTATAAAACAAAGAAATGCATGAAACACACGCAATGCACACCAGTCAGGAGAATTTAAAAAGTCAACCAAAGCTCCTATATTATTTCATTTTTCAGGTTTTGCAGAGTTTTTTTCCTCTTTGCCTCTCCCCTCCTCTTTTTGCACAGAGGAACATGTACCTGCTAGTTTATAATGACCGTTTTATATCACTGGGAATGAACCTGAATTTAGCTATTTTTAGCTGGGAACCTAAGAGTAGATGCATGTTGCTTCTTTAAATAAGCAGTTCTTCTATTGTTTAGTCCTGGAAAATACTAGTTTAATATCTGATTATAGAATTACTCTGCATACATCACCCACAATGTTGTTCTGCATGGAACTGCTTGTACATCTGAAGTGGTGTATACTATCATATTCTAGACATGAAGGTTGATCCACAACATAAGGATATCCCTTTTTGCTTTGTCACAATTTACTTCATTCTTTTTTAAACAGACTATATATTTTCTTATATACAGTGCTATGGCCATCTAAGGGAATTTTTTTTTAAAACACACAGAAGTGTTTGTTTTCTCACTCTTATTTGTATGCCATCTAATATCAACCTCAAATGCTTAGAACTTGCCATATTTGGGTATCTGCAATGTAATCATGCCAGGCATGCCTTTCAAAGCATCTATAAATGTCTTTAAATTAAGTTTTGTTGCTACTGCCAAGCACTGATTTTATGGTTAGCCTGAAGTCTGTCATTCTCCCTGACATCACTTTGTACTTCAATACAACTTTTTAATTTCTTATTTTATTTTTACAATCCAGTGTTCCTAAAAGACTCCATGAACTGTTGACATCATAATATTCACAGCACCCAAGAATATCTAGCAATATTCTTCTTCATTTCCATGTGATAAATTATGTTGTTCCTTTTTTTTAATATCTTGAGGCTTTTTTCTGCATACAAGGAGCAAAATATTTCCAATTCTATCCCACTCCATTTAAAATGGCAATCTGCACTTACAAAACATCATATGTAAGGTGATAGACTATATATATTATGTAGACTGAAAACACAAACAGGAAAAAGGAAAAAGAGTAGTAGTAGAAAGTAGAAAGTGCCCTCAAGATAGTCTCTAGTATATTCTCATATATTAAGGTGTGGATCACCCATACTCACATAATTCTCAAACAGAAAAGTTTAAAAACGTAAAGAAATGTTTAAATAAATGTTTAAATAAACAATGATAGAGATTCCATAATGCTCTAAGCAATCTATTCATCTGCCGTTAACATTGACAATTTTCTGTCTTGCCTTATTTTTCCTTATTGCAATTTGAAGCCAACTGATTTCTGTATTATCAAATCTGAATACAAGAAAAAAAAAAATTCTTTTCAAGCAATGTTTTCCCATATTTATTTGAACACCATTCAACCCAGTCTTCTCTTTTTATATTCTAAACAATCTGAAGTCCTTTCATTTTTCTTCATGGAATCGTGTCTTCTAAAAGCATGTTTACATCTTTCTAACTTAGATAGATGGTCTTTTTGCTTTAAACGATCTGACACGTTTTATATGTAACCCTTCTCTTCATATTTCCCAGTTTGCCAATATGAAGTTTTGCATTCCACCTACTTTTTTCCACCAGCCTCTTGATTTTTCTCATTTAGGTGTACAACTTTTCCTTCTATCATGTATTTCTGAAATATTTTCTTCCATTTTTAAAAACCATTCTAATCTCTCATCCTGTATGCTTTATGGCTTCCTTCTAGGTTGTTGTTACCTGCAAATATGCGGGGAGCTCTTGCTGGGACTCAGGAAAAAAAGGAGAGTTTACCGCTTGTGGAAGAAGGGGCAGGCGACTCAAGAAGCGTACAGGGATCTTGTTAGGTCGTGCAGAGAAGAAATGAGAAAGGCAAAAGCCCAGCTAGAATGCAATCTGGCCGCTGTCGTTAAAGACAACAAAAAATGTTTTTACAAAGATATTAATGACAAGAAGAGAGCCAAGGAGAATCTCCATCCTTTATTGGATGCAGGGGGGAACATTGTCACTGAGGATGAGGAAAAGGCTGAGGTACTCAATGCCTTCTTTGCCTCAGTCTTTAACAGGCAGACCAGTTATCCTCAGGGTACTCGGCCCCCCGAGCTGGAAGACGGGGACGGCGAGCAGGATGAACCCCCCATAATCCAAGAGGAAGCAGTCAATGACCTGCTACGCCACCTGGACGCTCACAAGTCTATGGGGCCGGATGGGATCCACCCGAGAGTGCTGAGGGAGCTGGCGGAGGTGCTCGCCAAGCCGCTCTCCATCATTTATCAGCAGTCCTGGTTAACGGGGGAGGTCCCGGATGACTGGAGGCTTGCCAATGTGACGCCCATCTGCAAGAAGGGCCGGAAGGAGGATCCGGGGAACTACAGGCCTGTCAGCCTGACCTCGGTGCCGGGGAAGATGATGGAGCGGTTCATCTTGAGGGCGCTCACAAGGCATGAGCGGGACAACCAGGGGATCCGGCCCAGCCAGCACGGGTTCATGAGAGGCAGGTCCTGCTTGACCAACCTGATCTCCTTCTATGACCAGGTGACCCGCCTAGTGGATGAGGGAAAGGCTGTGGATGTGGTCTACCTGGACTTCAGGAAGGCCTTTGACACCGTCTCCCACAGCATTCTCCTAGAGAAGCTGGCGGCTCACGGCTTAGACAGGTGTACTCTGCGCTGGGTCAAAAACCGGCTGGACGGCCGGGCCCAGAGAGTTGTGGTGAATGGAGTTCAATCCAGTTGGCGGCCGGTCACGAGCGGTGTTCCCCAGGGCTCAGTACTGGGGCCGGTCTTGTTTAATATCTTTATTGATGATCTGGATGAGGGCATTGAGTGCACCCTCAGGAAGTTTGCAGACGACACCAAGTTGGGCAGGAGTGTTGATCTGCTCGAGGGTAGGAAGGCTCTGCAGAGGGACCTGGACAGGCTGGATCGATGGGCCCAGGCCAACTGTATGAGATTCAACAAGGCCAAGTGCCGGGTCCTGCACTTTGGCCACAACAACGCCATGCAGCGCTACAGGCTTGGGGAAGAGTGGCTGGAAAGCTGCCTGGCAGAGAAGGACCTGGGGGTGCTGGTTGACAGCCGGCTGAACATGAGCCGGCAGTGTGCCCAGGCGGCCAAGAAGGCCAATGGCATCCTGGCCTGTATCAGAAATAGTGTGGCCAGCAGGAGTAGGGAAGTGATCGTGCCCCTGGACTCGGCCCTGGTGAGGCCGCACCTCAAATACTGTGTTCAGTTTTGGGCCCCTCACTACAAGAAGGACGTTGAGGTGCTGGAGCGTGTCCAGAGAAGGGCAACGAGGCTGGTGAGGGGTCTGGAGAACAAGTCTTATGAGGAGGGGCTGAGGGAACTGGGGTTGTTTAGCCTGCAGAAAAGGAGGCTGAGGGGAGACCTCATCGCTCTCTACAACTACCTGAAAGGAGGTTGTAGCCAGGGGGGTGTTGGTCTTTTCTCCGAAGTAACAAGTGATAGGACGAGAGGAAATGGCCTCAAGTTGCGGCAGGGGAGGTTTAGATTGGATGTAAGGAAAAATTTCTTTACTGAAAGAGTGGTTAAACATTGGACCAGGCTGCCCAGGGAAGTGGTGGAGTCCCCATCCCTGGAGGTATTTAAAAGACGTGTAGATGACGCGCTTAGGGACATGGTTTAGTGGGCATGGTGGTGTTGGGTTGACGGTTGGACTCGATGATCTTAGAGGTCTTTTCCAACCTCAATGATTCTATGATTCTATTCTAAATATGCTATATATTCTTTTTATTCCATTATTCAAGCCATTAATTAATATCAAGTAGTACCAGATCTGAGATAGATGATTGAAGAATACCATTCAATACATCGCCATTGCAGCAGTGAACTATTTAATCTCATAATGCTAGGAAATCCAGGTGCTGTTTTTTTTATTATTATTTTATGTGCTCCTCACTGCATATTTTTGATGAAATAATACTTATGATTCTAAGTAATTACAAGAGGTAAATCTAAGACAACCTACACTGATTCTGAAAACAAATACTAAAATTGCATATGTCTGCCATTAATCATTAATTTATTCCTTCTTTGTATTTTAAGATTTAATTTCTATTATGCATCCTGTAAGAAGAAGAGGCTATGAAAATTTGAAGAATCACCACAGAAATATAGTCTGAAACAGCAAACACACTGAAAGAATGAGTATGATCCTTATGGGTCCCTTCCAACTCAAGACATTCTATGATAAAGATATTGTATCTTGTAAAAACAATTTGCTTTTATTTCTCAGGTCCATGGTATAAGGATAAAGACCAAGATTTTTAAATGAGATTATGGATCTGTCACACATTTAAAGGTATCTCAAAATAGCTATCCAAGAACAGATATGTTCCAGAATCCCTTCACACATACAAAAGTAATTTAAAAATTTTAAAACAGAACATTAAAGGACCAGAATCATTTAAACCACTCTGCTCGCAACAAAAAAAGTTGCATACATTTATTTTACAGTTTTGACCTATGACAATTTGACTGCTAGGGTTTTTTTAAATAAAATTCTTATGGATTCCAGCCTATTGTCTCCACCTCAAAGAGCCTAGTTTCCTCAGCAGGAAATCAGAGATGGAATAGCCTACAAGTAATGCAGGTGTACTTTGATTTTCACTTTATTATTTCCTTTCTTAATATAAAGAATAACTTTCAGTTCAGTGAAAACAAGGAAAAAAACTCCTGGTATGGAGTATATAAAAGAGTTATGTATTTCCTACAATGCAAAGCAGTCATTCAAAATATTTGTGTTGGAAAAGGAGTTCTTTTCCTCACAATCCAGGTTTCTTCTATTTGATCCTGCAGGAGAAGGTACAGACCTTTTGTTTATGATCAAATCTGTGAGTGGAAAGGACTGTACTATCATAAATTTATCATTGGGGGTGACAATATCCCTGCAAGAATATATGAGACAACATATCAGGAGAAATCAGCTTTGGTATCAAGCAACAGAG
Source organism: Aptenodytes patagonicus (assembly GCF_965638725.1). Lineage (NCBI taxonomy): Eukaryota > Metazoa > Chordata > Aves > Sphenisciformes > Spheniscidae > Aptenodytes > Aptenodytes patagonicus. The sequence goes on from NC_134952.1 coordinate 40,894,124, forward strand.
TTGTGAACTGATAAACTCAAGAGGGGAAAAAAAAAAGTACAGTCAAGTGAAGAACTGTTTTTAAGAATCAAAATGTATCATTAGATGTGTACAATTATACATCAAAACAATTTAAGAAGACGACATAAACTACTCTGGTTGATTCTTATGGATGATGGGGTGGAAGTGGTCAAGAAATGTGTGCTGCTGTCATCTTGCTATTCACTGAGGACCTTCTAGCAATACTAAATCCCACTAAAAGCAAGAAGTAAAATATAAAAAGTAAATCTAAAACTCTCCCGTTCAAGTCTTCTTTGGGATCCAAAATTGAGGTAGGTACCAGCAAATCTAAAACCTTTATATCTGCCCAGAAGAGAATTCCTCTAGAAACAGTTCCCACTGAAGGGCACACACTTTCTTCTGAACTAAGCTCTAAGGCCAGCTCACAAGTGAAACGTAGGCCTAAATAAACTCAAACTGTTCCCCCTTTTCAGGGAAGTCCAAAAATAAAAATTCAGTCGGAAATAGCGCGCACAACTTTGTTGAAAGCAGACCACTGCTAAGTAAACCTTCGGAGCCACTTTGTAAACAGCCAGAAACATCCAGTCAGTTTTCTGTAAACAGCCAAGTCACGCACCAGCTGAAGACGGCAGCCTTCTGCAGAAGCCTTTGGTTGATATTTAACAGGGTTACATTTTAAACCAGCAAATAGTCACAGCTATCATCATTGCAGTTTGATTGCACAAACCAGAAAACTCTTCAAAAAATGAGCCACAGCCTGTTTTGATTTGATGACGCCATTTGAGAGCTTGACAGGACACAATAAAGCAGAGAGAAAAAACCCAGTAGATCTCCTCCTAAAATATGACAGGCCAATTTGTGCAAGGTCCATCCTTAATCCTCACGACTAAGCAGAAAAATTTTAATTCACCTTGAGTTTACAAGTTTCAACTCAGTGCGACAGACATAAATACAAATATTTATGCCTTCCTTGTTTGCTTCTTTCTACTTTACACTTAACCCCATTAACATACTTTGAGAAGGAATTGAATTGATCATGTGAGTGATTTCCCTGACCTTCAGAGCTTGAAAGATTTAATACTTGTATTTACTCAAAGCAATATTACGTGTTTTATCCAAATAAATTCTCCTCTTATTTTTGATGAGCCTTCTTGTTTTTCTTTATGAAGTGAGTGTATCACCATCACTCCCACAGGAATATAATTCAGTTTAACAAGTTAGTCTTTTAATCCTGTCTCTCTGATTGCACCTTAAAAATAAACTAAATCACTGTAAAACACTCAAAGTGCCACAAAAATAAAGATTTGGCAAATAGACCACAAGACAGATGTAAGCTGCTCTTACAAATAAAGATTTGGCAAATAGACCACAATTCAGATGTAAGCTGCTCTTACAAATTGCTCTGTGAAACTTTTCAAACTCCCGAACTCTTTTAGGTTGAAAGGCAATGAAAATTGTTAACAGAATGAATACATTTGCATGTTTCCTGTACATTGTATGTTTTCTGTAGAAATAAATTCCTTAGAGCCTGTTCTCGGTTTCACTGATATAAATCAAAAGTGACATTGTAGGACTTCTACTCTAAGGGCTTTTGAATATTCATTTTTAGTTTTTACAGATGTAAGATCAATAAATATCACATAGCCTGACTATTCATTGTTATTTTGCAGCAATGATGACTATCTTTGATAGCGTACATGCTGAGTTTAAATAGTCCCCCAAATTCTCCTCTTTTTTAAAGAATTCAAGGTGGTTTTAGTATTCCAAAGCCTGAGAACTGCTAAAGAAAAATGAAGAGATTTAAATAGAAAAGCTAAAACTCAACACAATCCTGCATTACTAATGCAAGTTTCTCAGTAACTTCAGTAAAGTATGGACCTAAAAAGAGGAAGCTAAAAACTTTCAAATACCTGCAAGCTAGAGGATAAGGCTGGGTAGTATATTTAGGGCACCTTGATACCTGTGATTAGCATGCAAAAAATGTTAGGAATTTTATTGTGGCATGGATTCGGAACACAGTTTCCTAAACCTAAATTCAACAGATTTCTATAAAACTAGTTAAACCTATAATTCATTTTTTCATTTTACCATTATCTTATATTAATTGTAAATTGGAAAGATGTAATGTCACTAGGCACTTTGAGAAAAAACAACAGATTAGGTCATTAAAGTTTATTCTCAGATGGAAATAATATTGTTTACATATCTGCATTGTTACTAGTCAAGCTAACAACTGATTTGTTAAGTTATGAGTTATAAATAATAAGGTCCTAAGGTTTTTATTTTCTTTAAAAGCCAGCATTAGAAGAATATAGCTAATATAAACTTCTACTTACCTGAGCATTTTCAAAACATTTTATGTCTTAGAGTCACAAAAGTCATCTTTGTTTTTCTTATTAATCCTGGGGGGAGGGGACAGGCAGGAGAAGTGGAAAACGGGCTGCACCTAGTTTCTCTGGGTTTGCTTGCTTGCACCCTTGACAGGTTTTTCTCCATGTATGCCAAGGAACTAAACAAAAGCACATTTGGTAGCTTTTACTGAAGGTTGGCAACTGCTGAACATCATCATCTTTGGCAGGAAGAATTCCATAATTTTGGTCAAACTCCTATAAAAGTTAGGTCTTCCCAAACCTCACTGCAGTAACTAACAGCTATTTTTCTTCCAGCAGAATATTAGTATCATAAGCGATACCAAAGGGAGATGCACTGGAGGTGATGAAGTCTGAGGGACCCTACAGATTTAGTCTTTGAACTGAAGTGATACCTGCTTATGACAATCTGTATTCAGCCTCTGTTTTGAAGAAGAAATATAAGAGAAAATCCCTATAGTGGCCTAACTCTTGTCCTGTCTTTGGCTATCAAGGGAACATAAGTATGGATGTGCTTTACTTCTTAAGCAAAGAGAAAGAACTTTCACCTTGTATCAACTGAGAGAAAAGTACATAGAGGATGTGAAACTACAGCTAAAAAGGTTTTGGCAAAAATCACATTTTGCAGAGAACAGTTATAGGACAAGGAAGGATGCAATATGAACTTTTCCAAATTGCTTACAGAGATTTTTTGAACATTGCTTCATTAAGATACTAGCAGTGTACCAGTAGAAAGCACTATCTGCAAGACCCTTTTCCATCTTTAATTATATTTATTGTGTAATCATAAAATTATGAGATATGATGATCTTTTGTCTATATAAACTGATAGCATCTTTCTCATCTCAAAATAGGTGTTCATTGTTTTAATTTCCTATGGGGAAATGGCATTTCCTTACCCTGGCATGCTATATTACATGATGTAACAATCCAGCTCATTCAAATTATAACAAGTTATCTAATTTTCCTCACCTACTGAAATTAGCCTGAAGATGTGATAAAAAAATAAAACTTTTATAGTTACTGGATACTACTCAGAACCGTAAAGGAATTCTTCAGAAGCCATAGAGTGAGAAGACAAGAGGTCTCTGTTCCTGCTATTGAAATAAGAGGAAATTTGAAATTTTGGATTTTTTTTTTTTTTAATCTGGAATCTTGTATAAGTTCTACTTTACAAAAAGAGAGAAAAAAGAAAAGAATGTGCAAGGATTTTATACAGTCTCGTAACTAACCGTGCTCAAGAAGTTCACCTAACAGATTACAGCTCTTGGTGCCAGTGCAATTGTCCCTTTGCCTGAGTCACTATAATGAAGCATCTTCACTGTGATCATGGCGAGCCACAGAATGCGTAGTCTAGAGGGGGAGCCTGACAAACAGATATAATGAAAGCATGAGATACATGACCTCAACTCTCATGAAGCATCATAAGAGCTTAAGGAAGCAGATTTTAAACTGATTCAAAAGAAAGACATTAGGTTTTTGTGGTACACTGAAGATAAATATTTTGTTTCAGAGATGCTGATGTAAAGATTCTGCAGTTTCAAGCAGAAGCAGCTTTGCAGGTAGGAGAGAGCATACTGGGAAAAATGTTTGCTTTCTATTTATTTACTAATACAGAATTTTATTTATCACACACACACACTGTGGTATGGAAAAAAATAAGCCTTGACATATTGCTGGAACTCTCACAAAAATAGCGGAACTCAGGACACTTGGATTCTTATGGTTAGGGTTCTCCTGGTTAGATGCTCAGGTGTCTAGTGAGTTGAGGCTTTTCCCACAGACAGATCAACTCAAAAGCCCACAGGATTTCTCTGACTAACCTCATACCAGAGCATTTCGCTCAAGAAGCATCACCCATACATGAGATTCAGATTCATTTTCATGAACCTGTACGAACATAATAGCCTTGAGACTTCTATTACTCTTTCCAAATCAGTTGAAGCAGGCCAACTGATTCAAAATTTATTCAGAAAAAAAGAGAGAGCTTGACTGCATTTTTTTTTTTTTTTTAATATGTAGTTTGAAGTAACAGAAAAGATGACGGTGTGTGATTACTTTCCGATTAGAATGGAAAAAACTGAGTGAAATGGAATTCATGTTTCCATTTTGGTTCAATTTTGAGTGCAGACACCTATTTTGAGTTAACTGTGTATAGTTTTGCACTTAGAGCATAAAACAAAAAGAAAGTTAAAATTTTTCAGAAATTAAAGAAATTATAAGGTGAAAGTACCATTAGAAAAGCAAATCAAAATGTACTCTAATAAATAAGGGTAATAGATAAAACACTGGATAAAACAAGCGTTCAGATAGAGAACTAAAAAGCAAAAGTAGGAGCAAAGATTTTCCTGATATGGAGGTTGGCAGTTTTTGTGTTAAAACCAACTTAGAGAATTCAAAAATAATCAGTGCTGACAGCATGCTAATTACTTTAAAGAGTGTTCTATTAATTCTTCAATATTTTTAGATTTATTTAATCTGAGTTAATTTCTGCAATATTTGCCTACTCAAAGCAAAGTCCTTCTGACGTGATAGTAAACATCTGATGAAACCTTTCCTTCTCAATGGATGTCAACATGTAACTATAGTTTAATAGGACACTTGACAAGAGAAGGACTCTATTTAAATAACCTAAACAAAATCTGATATAGTAAAGTAATATATGACTTGCTTAGAACTAATAAAAATATGTAGTTCTTTTGATTTGCTTCTAGGTTATGGGTTCAAGCTGTCTAAAATGTTAATCTAAATGTTGAACTGGAGTGCTCTCGCATCTCCCCACACCATTCCCAATTCACATTATGACTAGAGAGTATTTCCAGCTGTTACTGATATGTTAATAGGACCACTGTGAACGCATGCTATTTTTTAAGCCATACATATAAAAAGGAGTACGGGTAATATTTCCAAGATAATTTAATTCAGCTCTGCAATGACTTTTTTTTCTATGAAAGTTGTACTCAATTTTCACTCTTCTTACTAACAACGAAGAGAGAAGTTGCCACATTAGGTATGCCAATGGTACCCTACTAAAGTTTGCTTAAATACACACACTTGGATTACAGAAGAGTGAGAAAGTGCTATGGAAGAGTTATTAAACATTACATCATCTGAAAACATATGTAGCATGTATGAAGTCTCATTCTCTCATCCTGCCACTTCCAAATATTTTATATTCTTTCCCCTGCTCATGCAGTGATCCCCAAGAGCGGGAAGTAAAACGTAGTGCTGCCAAAGTGCTGGAGGTGTTGGATCCAGATTACAATCTAAACTGCCCATCAGTTTGTTGAGCTACAACTTGTGCAGTTTACATGGGTTAAAGAAACACCTTACAGGTCAAAAATTACAACTAATTTCTGTAAATCTCAAATCATAACAGTCTAATCAAGGAATTATTATTAGCCCAGATCTGCTTGTTACAGTGGAAAAAAAAAAAGAGAGAGAAAAATCAAAGAAATAATATTATTATAGAAAAAGCTTCCAAAATACTAGTTAAAATTGAATCCACACATTTCCTAGGATCTACACCTTATTTTTGGTGTTATCTCACCCTTCTTTTGGGAGAGAACAAAGGCTTACAATGGAAGCTGATGACTGCTTTCTTCTTTTCTCTAGGAAGAGCGTGATGTTGAAGTTTTCCTCCTCCCCTCAAAGGTCTGTTTAGCACTATTTTGATGTGCTTTCTAACATGATGTGCTCTCTACACATTGCTTGTATCACTGGTTTACAATTCCACACTACTACCAAATTTGCTATATATAGCATGTTTTAACATATTGGATACTTCTGTTCTCTTTGCAAACCCTAACACTGGTTTTGACTGGTCCCGAGGCTGCATTTCTGTGGTGACCAGCAACCAACCACATGGAGTGGTTTATAGCACCAGGACCTCTAATATAATTTTAAAGGCTTCCATTGTCATCCCCTGTCCCCTCTACTCTACATTTTATTCCAGGGTCACACATAGTTCGTTCTACATAGAATAACTTTATGGTATTATTACTTATTATTAAAATATATACATAACAGTAAGCACCATTCCACAAAAATGCACAAAGCTAAGCAAAAGATAGAACAAATTGTGGTCATCTTGTTGCTGTAACAGCTGAACAAACTAAAACAGACTTCCAGGAAGACCGAGACAAGGTCCAGACAGAGCCTGATAGACCTGAGGTTCATGCCGTTAGTTTAACACAAAGACCCGTGGCATTTTTCTAGCAATGGCAACACCTTATATATGGGGCTACAAGGCTACATAACATGGATGGTGGTGGGAAGCTAAATCTGATATGTTCTCCTCCGCTCCTGATATGCCTATTCCAGACTATGTGCAGTGTGATTCATTGTCACTGACGTTGATAAAGTGGTGGTACAGATGCAGGCACAGATTATAATGTTCATGGTTAGAAGTTTTTTGGCATGACATCCAGAATTTTCCCAAAAATATACAACAAGGAATACCCGTGTCCAAAACCTGGGTCCTAAGTACAATGAGAATCAAAATCTATTGCACTTCATTTCACTAGACCAAAAATCAAAACATGAAAAATAAAAGCATGCAATGTTCCTAACAAATAAAAGATCAGTGACAGCATCTTAAAAGACGCAGGAAGTATTTAAAATTTCAAAAGTATTAGGAAATCTATAAAAAGCTAACTGCAACAAGGTATACCTTGACAGTAGGAAAGCACAAGCATATTCAGCAATTGCTGTTGGGATTACAGCACCACCTAGTGTGTTCTGGAACTGCTCGTAAAAGAAACTTATTTTTGACTTATGTTTGCCTTTGGAATTTAAATCAGGTCACTATCTTTTTGGTTTTCATAATTCTGGTAATTTGTATTATAAAATTGCAGTCTGAGTTTCATTAAATTCATGGATTTTGACTGCACAAGAACATCACCAGAGGAAGTATTAGATATTATTACAGTAATTCCCTCTCTGGTGCCAAAACAGGACTTACTCCATCGCCTAATGAAAGGATCTACAAGACCTTCTTTTCCTCTGACCCTCTTTTTAAGGAAATGAACATAATTTTCTTCAGGCATGGAAGGAGGAGCCTGTCTGCAGGAACTAAGATAACCCAGTGGTAGGACTGGTTACCCTCATAAGCACCCAAACGTGGGCTCTCCAGGTTTTCAGACTTCTCAAGAAGTGAAAGGACACCCTCTTCTTTCTATTTATCCTAAGCATTCTGAGAGACTATGGGATAAATCCCATACTGAGCAATTAGGCTTTTTTCCCCTGCAGAACAGGATAATCCTAGATAACCCTGGGCACAATTTGATAATGATACTTGATAATGATAATTACTTTACAATGTACAATAATACATTACTTGATATGAATTACTTTTCATATCTTTTTCTCTGATTGCAATGCAAACAAGGGAGGACAGTGGAAGGTCTGGATAGGGAAGGTAGGTTATTTATTTACATACTTATCAAGAAGGAAAAACAGTGCTAGAATTAAAAAGGAAGAACAGACACAGTGATTGAGCAAGCCTCTGAATTTTCACATATTTGTAAGGTCACAGTTCAGTTGTACCACTCGACTACTTCCAGAGTTGAAATGGAAGTATTGGTGGGGGGGTTTTGTTTACCTTCCATAAGAGAGAATGATCAGAAGGACTGGAAAACTGCAACCTTTTCAAGCATTCCACGGCATATTTGTATATGTACTATTTAAATATATTTAAAAATTTAGAAGTTGAAAAGACCTATTGAAATCTAGTATGTAAATGCTAATTTGAAGTTGTCTAGGCTAATCCATGCCATTGTAAAAGGGGAGTATGCATATGATTGCATGAGACTTTCTTTTCATTGGACTCCTCTCTCATACAGTGAGCTTATTGCTGAGCATAAATGCTGCTCAAAAAAATGACTGTTTCTCCTTACAGTCTTTATGTAGAGCTTTGCTCTGTTACTGTACATTGTCCAAACCCAACACTGAAGACAAAGGTAGCCAGGTTTCTAGATTAGGGGTTTTGCCTTGAAGAAGGGCAAAACCAGTTGCAAATGGTAGGAACTACCTATCTTTGTACAATCACCTTCTGATTAGAGCACCTTTCCAGGAAATAACATATCCTCTTAACTGATAAGCTATGAGTGGGCTATAACAGGACTAGTCTCCTTCCCCTCTGTGGTAAATGGGTCTCTGTGCTGAAAAGATTCAAATATTTAATGCACAAGAGACAGCCTGATTGTGTGACCTAACAAGAAAGACATTTCCCATGGGAAGCTCTGAGGTCTTGTTTTTGTTCATTGTGTCCCTCGTGCGCTTATATTCAATGCCTCTAAGCAAATTGCTCCAAGGATGGCTTATGAAGGAGTCAGAGATGTGGTCTCCTCTGTCCAATGGAATTTAATTTATCACAAAACTACAAAGCTGAAGTTCTTCAACTTTCTCAAGAATAAACATATGTCATTTACTAAATCTTAAATAAATAAAGACCAAAGACAACCCTAACATGTAAGGGGAAAATTGCAAACCTGACTGTATTTGCATTCATCACAATCAGCTTTACCTGCATTACTTATTTTTCATCACTGATCATGAATTTCTGGAACAACAATATTCCACCAAGCTGTTAGATCCTTTAATGTAATTTTTTTTATACATTTCCAAAGTTTATATTAGCAAGCTAAAACAAGCCTGAACTTTATAACCTAGCAGGAACACAGAATGAGAATTACAATGATAGTACTTGTAATTCAGATTTTAAGAAAGGATTCTAAGAAGTTCATGAAGAGTTGCCCTTTTTTTTTTTTTATTGGACAAGAAGCCTGGCAGGTCAAGAAAATGTAATAAAATATAAAAGCAAAATCTAATTAAATTTTACTCTTAGCAGCAAAATAGAACCCTGTATTATTTATGCAGAGTAGTATATACTCACATCTGGCTTCAATTACCCACTGTACATATGGGTAGCTGAACGGTGATCTCTCCCAATTCTGTAGGCAGTAACACGACAGCTTGGCTATACCTGAGCTAGTTACCTCTGTGTCCCTTCATAGACAAGGGAGAGCACTGAAAGGGTGTGTTTTATCTTAACAATTTTAGAATGAGATTAGTCATGCCATAGAAATGCCTGTTTCTTTCTTCTGCCTATAAATGAACCCAGATGACTAATTCTGGTGACGGTATCTGTATTATGGATGTCAATATTTGGTTACATAAATCCCAAACCAACTGTCTTTCCTCCTTGTGCCATTCTTACAGCAGCAATAGCAATTTTTCTGGCTTGAAAACATACATGACTTAACATCTGTGACTTGGGAGCAAAATATCTTAACCATAACTTTTACCTTACACATTTTTAGTATGCCTTAGAAATATCAGTTTGAATCTGGAGTGGCAGTTGTCAATAAAAGTATTATTTCTATGGTCTTTTTTTTTTTTTTTTAAGTATGTATCTCTGGGAACTGTATACACCATGTTTCACTACACTATTATTGGCATGTTACTTTGTGCTACCATGCTTCATTTAAATGATCACAGGATGAAATAAACAGCAGTATCTGGTTCTCATTAAAAGATAACTAAATTGCCTAGTTTTGTTTAAAAATGTATACATATAAAAGTTAAGAGATCAACTGACTTCAACAGTCCATCAGTATTGAATCTTTGAGTCTCCAAACATTTTTTAAACTAATATGTTCAAACATGAGGGAACTTTCTCCCAAGAAAAAAACCAAAACAAAACAAAAAAACCCAAAAAAACCCAACAACAAAAAGACAACACATTTTGGGAAATGGGATTAAAATCATCCTTAAGTTTTAAAGCTGACAAATACAGGAGTTCAGAACAGCAATGTTGTTTCAAATATGGTAATGTTTAGGAAAAATAGCTCAGGGGATATAAATTATATCAAATATTTAAAGACATAATTTTTCTTTCATCTGCATTGCTATCCAAATTCTAATTAAATTAAGGATTTGGAGAAAAATAATTGTCTGAAGTGACTATTAAGTAGGTTAAGAAGGCCAGATGCTCAGAAGTTGATGGGCAATAATTTATAAATCATCAGACAATATCTTTCATTGACTATGTGAAGTAGGAGTTGCTGAGGTGTGACAGGAATGGAGTGATAAGAAAAAATACAGTTATACCCACTTGGAAATCCTTATTTAAATTAACATGTCTATAGACTATGTGATGATATAAAAAGGTGGAACAAGACCATATCCTAGTCATATACTGGCACTTTTTTTTTTATATGCATTACAGAAATATCTGGCTTGTGGCAAGGCACCAAATAAAGAGCAATGAATCAATCAAAGGAAACTGAAGTAAAGACTGAAAACAACTGTACAATCAAAATTAAATCTAGCAGCAGTTTTTATCGTGCATAAATGAGATGCATATACACAATAAGCCCTGGAGAACATATTCATCAAAAAAGACAGAAGACAAAAACAAAGAAACAGACGTGAAATGCAAGATAACATTTAGAGTTATTTGTGATATTGTGATGATAAAATATTCTCTCAAGTTAAAAGAAAATTATACCCTCCAAGGAAACAGGCCTTCCTATTTATGTCATCATATGGCATGAAATCAATTTTTTTTCCATGGAGCCAGGAGTACAAAGACCACTTGACAGCTCAGAAACTTGGCAATATTTAGCGGTAGTGTATTACAGTGGCATATTTTAAGAACAGCTAAGGCCCCAATTTTTCTTCAATTGTATTCATTAAAGACAAATTAACCATGAAATGTAATAAAAAAACCTTTCTGCAAGCCTTCTTCCATCAGAAGATGTGTCCAATCTTTGAATTTCAACTAAACTTTTCAAGGGGAAAAAATAAAGTTTAAAGAGAGCCTGTCTTTCCTTGCATACTATTAAAAATACTTGAATAAAAAATGAACTCCTCTGCTTAAACTATTCTTCAGTTCCTCACAGATAGGAGAGTTGGGGACAGTAACCTTCTGGAACAGAAAGAGGGTAGACTGCATTGCACTGAAATACGATTACCACATTGCAGCAGCTTTCACTGTGAATATGCAAAAGCTGCTTTATTTGTCCAGTCATTATTCAATGATTTTTCTAATTATTGTTATAATTATTAACATGATTTTCTCAGTTCCAATATAAAATTCAGTATGTGAAATTCATAGAGTTGCTTGATAAAGAAGTTCAATAACAGATTTCCCTGATTGTGCTGCTTTCTGCAGGAAAGTTGCATCAAGACGAACTCACCTAGTCTATAAATTTACCATCCTCCAATTTACCAGCACCTCAGAAACTAGTAAAGTTTTCTGAAGATGACATGAATAAAATAAAAACTCCAAACACTAGCATAAGTAAAAACACGAAGCCCTTCCCCCCTAATTTTCTCTTATAACAGAAAATGCTGGAGAAGTTGCCTGATGTAAATGCCTGCTATAAATGCCCTAGGTCTTACTTTCTTTTCATGTATGAGATAAAGCAAAGTCAGCAAAGTAAAACTACGAGTAAAAAGTAAAAGTAAAATTCTGAATAAAATCATATCATACATTTATTTACTCATAATAAATTGACCATTCCTCCAAGAGGCCTTAAAATGGCAATACACTACTTGTTCACCTAAAGCCTTTTCCATTTTAGCACCAGGGTCTTGCTGATGCCTTTAAAATTTTCAGATTTTTCCAGTGTAACACCATTACATTTTCTCTAGGTAATACTTGCTCTGTCTTGATTCAATCTCTTAGTGACCCCCATCAAATTCTGAGAGCTTTAAGTTCCCTGGTATAGAGTCTTTGAAGCGCCTACTCCATTTCTCCTTCCATCCCTTGCATACCTTTCTATTGAATCATTTGATAAAGTCTTCACTCATATGACTAGTATATTCATCTGAGTCAGATCTGTAAGCATGGATCCTATGTATAAGCAAGGAGAATCAGACAGTAGGATAGGAATGAAAAATCTGTGGGTAGTATTTAAATTCCTTACAGATGTCTCTTTTTCTAGCATATCCATATGTACGTCTTATGATTTTCCCTCTTAGAAGTTAAAAAGAAAGCCTAGTTGCCTTAGAGACAGGTTAGGTACAGTATCAACTAAAATATAACATGCTACAGGGAATTTACAGGAAAAATGCACTTAATAAAAGACTTCAGGATTACTCGTGCCAATAGCCCACCCAGTATAAACATATGCTGGCAACTGAAGATGTTATTGTTTCTCTGCCTTTACTATATAACCTATTTTTTCCCCTGAAGTAATTTTTTTTTTAAACTGTTTGGCTGCATTGCTAAAAGATGGATCATCTGTAAAGACTTGATAAGTACCTGCTAAAACATGTTTTTACATGCACATTGTGATCATTATTGTGTAAAGAAGCTAAGTATTAATTTGGAAATAAAGCCTGAAAATATATCAGTGGGAAGAGTATTTGACCTTCTGGGCATGTGAACGTTGCTGTGAAAAGTTTCTCTAGGGCTTATGAGAGTTTCACAGAAAACAAGAAAATTAAAAAATTCAAAACTAAAAAGTACTATTGCAATAAGTACTACACAAATAACACTTAAATCAAGCTTACTGAAAACAAAATTAATCAAGAAGCAGCAACAAATGATTAAAACAAAACAGCAATACAAACACGAATCAAAACTGGGCTGATTCTTATGAAATGCTAACCTCATGAATATAAGGAGCACAGCTTTCTTCCCAAGACCTTAAGTTCCCTCAAGGATGCTATTTACTGAATAATTTATTCAGTTATTTCTTATTTTATCTAAATACCACACACATTCTGCAATGCCCAAGTTCTCTTTGATGGCCCATTAAGCTTCTGCTGAAGTCACTTACTATATTCTTGGGTTGTAAAAGTATTCACAAAGACTTAGATATAGAAACACCACATCATTTTAACATATAGAAATAGATTTATTTTTATAAATGCAAAACAACTAAGTCTTTAGGCCCTCAAAGTGAGATTGTGCAGTGCGGAGATCAGATGAAGTCGTTGCTGGTCTTTGTCTTCATCCCAACCACACGAATAGGTTTCCTTTGGTTAATTTTTTTAGTCGGATGATGTAGCCTGTGAATTTTTCAGGGGTGTGTTAATGAAGCCAGCTCGGAGACAGCTATCATCACTAAATATTAGGCTAGGGATTAACATCTGGTTGGCGTAGCACCAGAATTCAACACAAGGAGAGTTAGTAAAGGAGTAACTCACCTACTGCCTTGCCACTGCCCATATAGACTACCATGATCCTTCTCACATGAGTAAAGGTAAAGAGAGCAGGGTATTTATCCTATTTTTTTTTTCCACATTTGGAAGCCAAGATTTGGTAAGAGTTTTGCAACCGTACCTAGGTGATCCACCACCTCCCACTCTTCTATGCAGGCATGTGTCAAGCCCTTTCAGGAAACCTACAATTCAAACACACCATTTTAGGTAAGCAGAACCTGGTGTCCTGTATGTAGATGGAAACTAAAAGCTTGTATTTTACCTTTTAAGGCATTGCACAATAATACTGAAAATCAAAGTCCAGGACCGTTATAGCTCTCTCTTCTCAAGACAGGAGACTCCAGTTTTATTTCACACCTGTCATTTGGCTTTCTTCATAACTCCTCCAGAAAACATCTCTTCTTTTCCCCTATTCTGAACTTGTGGTGTATTCCCTAAAGCCTTTGTCTGCAACTCCTCTGTGCCTAAAGATACTTTCATAAACAAGCATAAACTCTGTTGTTACCATCTTTAAGCTGACAAATAAGAGATATGTCTCTCTGCTCCAACTTTATCTTCTTCTGTCTAAAGTAAAATAAGTTCAGTCTTTTTCTAGTGGTTGATTGCCCACAAAAAGCTGTCAGAGAACTGATCTAAGGCTTAAATCTCTCTTTCAGCCGCTTATTAATCAGGAGTTAAAAATCACCATAAGACTAAAAAAAAATGAAAAGCTGTATCTCAACTAAGGAGAAAATAATGACACTGAAATGGTTTAAACTGCTGTAAGCCAGTTTGACCACTTGCAGACAGACACTCTCAACTGAGGGAGCAGCTACAGATTTTGACATTTGTTCAAAAGATTCTTCCTTGCCAACCTTATCTGGGTTGCAACTAAGCCGGATGGCCTTAGTCCAGGGACTTAAACAGCCAAATGTAAAGGAAGGCAACAGTTCAAGCTGAAGAGAAAATAAAACAAAACAAACTTTAGAAATACTAGTGACAACCTATGGTAATGGTAACCCATATCCACCTATAGATCTGCTGTAGTAATTGAAAAGAAAAGATTAAAAAAACCAAACCAAAACAAACCACCAACAACAAAACAAATTATGTCTGTTGTTCTGAACATTTCTGAGGTTGTGGCTTTTGGAAGTAGAAAAAGTAACTGCCTATAAACCATATTCTGTGATGTCTCAAAGAAGAATGAATGGAACTATATTATAGTCTTTCCTTCTGTACCAAAACTCTCAAAATCACAGCAACAGCAGGTCCTGGCTCATAGGGTTGGCATTAATGAAAAACATCTTTCAGCTCTAAAAGGAATATGTCTAAACAGGGGCAGGGAGGAGAAGTGTATTTTAATCTACCAGAAATATTTAGCTTAATCCAAGACGTAACATTTCATTGCAATTTTTGTTTTGATGAATTTAAAATTTTTCCCCTTTTCTTCCTTTATTTTTTAACTTAAGTTGACTTCTGAAGTGGAAATGGTCATTTCAAAATGAAGACGACTACTGTTTTATCCCAAGAATAAATTAAATGAAACATTTGCATTTTGTATTTTTCTCCCCATCTTTCAAACAGTCACCAAATTTTCTTCAAATTCTCCCTACAAAATGTTAAAGAACAACCCTCTTTAGATAGTACTACATGACACAGAGTCTAGTTACTCTGTCCAATGCCATAAGGAGGCAGGAAACTGACCGCTACAAATAAAATCCCATTGCAGATTTAAATACATTTAATTCTGTTCTAAAAATTTAATTCTTTTTTCCATTACATAAAGTCTAGTTATTAAGTAATATCTGATATCTACCAATAATTGACTGGACCTATTTAAGGAGGTTTGTTTTTTAATTTTCCCCTCAAGAAACCATATATAAACTTGATGAAAAGTAGGTCCAAAGTAGGTCCAGCTATTTTTCATAGCTTGTCATCAGCCACATAAGGGATGGAGCTGATTAATATTTGATAACATCCATTTTTACAAAGAGGACCTAGAACATTCAACTATCAAGGAAGTTTTTAGCTGTTTCCTTCTACCCTGATAAACTACCACAGGTTTCATTTCAGGTGATAACTGCCTACTTATCTGTCAAGTAGACTGAGACACACTGTCATTTAAAAAAAAAAAAAATCTAAAAAAGAAAAAGTGAAAATATGTCTTTGATTCATACTCATACTGATGAAAATGTAGGAAGAATACTTCTGGAAGTCTTGCAGATCACTTTTCACTAGTTCTAATCCCCACAAAATCAATGTATCAAGTGTTTTCCACAAACTTCAATTTCTTGCTGAATACTACTATTCTGCAAGCTCAGACTTGCATTCATATGTGTATCTGACATTTCAGCTACAATGAAAACAAAATGTGAACAGCACAGCAGGCTGTTAATCTCAGACAAGTTTTCCTAAGTTAATACATGCTTTTTAAATACTTTCTGCAACTCAGAAGTAAGTAACATGCTGAAAAAACACCCTTGTCTTTGAATAGGTTTTTGTCTTTACAGCACAAAAATGTGAAAAGATTCACCCTGGCATTGACCACCAGAAAGACAATTTCAATATCTTCTGTTTCAACAGATTTATTAAGAAAAAAATCCCATTACTAGAGATATTCTACGTCTGTTTTAAACCATAGACCAAATCCTATATCCTTAACTGAGCTAAAATATTACTTGTCGAATTCAATAAACTTTGGTCAAGTAAGGAAGTCAAGGCTTAAAATATTTTACGATTTATATATAGGCAAAAAGGTTTTACGTTCAATAAAAACTTTAGTTTCCAGGACAATTTTTCTCACTTTTAGATTTAAACTGTACCCCTACTTCTGATATGTGCCTAACCACCCAGCTTCTGCCTGCCTTGCCTTTTTACCTCCTGGGCCACCATTTGCTTTCTTTCTCCTCTTCAGATGAGTTTCAGCAACAGACTCCCCAACAAGCCAAACAGAGTCTCTCCATTTCACATGGAGATACCAACACTGACATTCCAGGATAGAGCTGGGCAGACTGTCTTCATTGCTGTAATAAGCATCAATAATGGAAAGCATCACTTTGCACCAAGTAACCCTTTAGTTTCTTGATTTCTGTACTTTTCCAAAATGTAAATATCTGGTCATGGGTGTGCCATGAAAAGGTTAACAGAAGTTCACCTCTTTCTACTGTTACACACAGAATTTTATGAGAGACTCTCCCAAATGTTATTACCACTGATACACATCTATTTAAGTAGAAGGCACATTATACCTTGGAAGATCAATATCTTTGGGGAAAATTTCCAGTCAAGCATTAAGTATTTAGCATTTCCCCATAACTATACTCAGCCAGTCGATCCATTAAAAGAGTCCAAGTATATAAAAGTCTCAGCTTACAAACTTGGGCTTGGAATTGATCGAGGAACAAACACACCCTTTCCCTTTCTTAATTTTTGAAGCACTAAACACCCCACCCTCTAATTCCCAGAAAAAGAATTTGACAATAGACTTTCAAACACTGTAGAAGTTTTACAGATATATAGAGCCAACTGCGTGCATTTATAATTACCTATAATTTCTCAATTTATTTATGGATAAAGTTAGTTAACACCCTAGTGGGGATTGAGCTGCTCAATTCAAGCATCACAATAGTCAGAGAGAGCTGCCAAGTTCCAGTACAATATTCCAGAGCCAAGATTATTTTAAATTTTTTTCTACTACAGTGCAAGCTAGTTATACAGACATTATACTAACTATATCCAATTTCAATGTCAAAACTGATACAGCATTTTCTGAATCTGAAGCTTTTAAATTACTTGAGGATTTGAATCAAGTCAATATATACAAAAGTATCTTTTTTTTTCCATTATCATTCAGTTGCCTCTGTAATTAATGGCAGGTTTTGCCTATTAAATAATTTCTGAATCTTAAATAATCATCTGTGTTGACAAAATTTGCTGAAGCAACACATCACATTTCAGCATTATATTATTATCAAGGAGAAAAACCTAGTAGAATAGAATAGGTAGTGCTCAATTTACTTTTCTTACTCGCCATGAGGATAGGCATAAAATAGCAAGGAGAAATTTTTAAATAACAAAATATTCTAAGTCAGTACCTTTTTACTTTTGTCACTCAGAATTACTTTTATTGCCTCTGATTAGACGTTTCATAAACAATAAGAGGACATGATTAGTACTTTTTGTTAAGACTCAAGAAGGGACAAGAAACTCTGACTGAAAACGTGTATCAAAACAAGCTTGTATTTCTGGCTTTTGGAGTTTTTCTTTCACGCTGTTGATATTGAGATATGCGTGTATGTGTGTTTAAGATATGGTGAGGGAGAAAACCAACCCTTCAGCCTTAGTCTGACAGCCCCTCAAACCCTGAGAGACATCCAAGCAAAGACTTTTATCAGTACATCTGGAAGTGAGCAGGAAGTACCAGCCCACTGGACCTCCACCTATTACTTGTTTGACAGCTGTGAGTTAATGTATGAGCAAGCAGACAATGGACAAACATGATGGGGTCATCCTTAATGCAGATAAATGAAATCTGATAAAACACAGGATTTTACAAGGCTGCTAATGAAGGCACTCAGGAAGTAATGGAAGGAAGACACGCACTATACAGGGTTTTTTCCCCACTTTCAAACGTCTTGCAACAGGACTTAAAATTTTAGACCAAACAATTCGCAGATGAACTCCCTTCAAGCCTTGAGGACAAGAGAATACGACATCCCGTTTCCTTTTGCTCTCAGAAGGAAAACCCACAGCTCAGTTCCTGAGGGTAGAGGTCTACAGGAATACAAAGGAAATGAAATGAGATCTCAGCCAATTTGGTTACTAAGCCTTAGTTTTTCTAATAATTATGCTTAGTACAGTCAGTTAATCAGTGCAGTATTCTTTGGGACTGTCTCATTCAGGAATATAGCCTTAAAAAAACCAAACAAACAAAACCCCCACAAAACTCTTACTATTTCACTCTTTCAGGTGCCATAAAGTGACCAGACCAATTTATCCATCTTCAGTGACAATGACTGACTTTGAGAAGCTGCTCCAATATTGCCCAGTGGGAAAAAGAAAACAAAATAATCTTTAGGAAAAATATTTATCCTTCATTAAATTGCTTATAAAAAACCCAGGAAAGCAACGAAGGGCACTTGGTTATCTGCACACGTACTAATCAAAGAGTATTTTCTAAAGCTGGCATGGAGTTAGACTGCTATGTACTTCATGAAAAGGTCATAAGCCAGTGAAGTGTAATCGATGGTTTCCAATCATACAAAAATATTCTACAGCAACAGTAATTATTAAAATATTTGGGGTTTTTTTTCAGTGATGAGAAGAGTATGTAGAACATAAACCAAAATAACAAAACAAGACTAAGAATTTTTATATCTAACAAGTCACATACACCAGAGCAGCATAGAGTTTATCTATATTTGAGATTGGACAAAACAAATATTGTAGAATATATAGAATAGATGCATATGAATATAGACGTATATATTAAATTACATATATTAGTATATACTATACACTATACGTACATTTCTTATATGTGTGTAATTACATATATATTTTGAATGAATTTTAATTATTTTAACAGAACATCTGTCTTGCTTTTTACAGTTGTAAAACCAAAGAAACTGGAGAAACCAAATATCATCATCAGCTTCTTCAGTCCATTGAAGCTGTTAGGGTGAAAGATCCTAATGAAGTAAAAACTACCTAGGTGAATCTGAACTGAAATTAAAAATTAGTTACTGTAGTTAATTTCTGTTTATTAGCTACTATATATCCTATGAAAACATACAAGATAAGGAAATACTAACAGAAAAAGTAGAAGTTTGTCAGTTATAACTATATAAATATACATATGCACATAAGTATAGGATACTATTTATGTTGTACATATATATACACTATGTACAATGTATTGTAATACAATAACAATTTCAGAAAGGGTGCACAAACAAGGTAGAGAGAAAGTATGGATAAGGGCATACTAAATAATAAAAAGCCCTGCTTTTTTAGAGTTTCTAATAAAATTAAGTTAGGAAGACTTTAAAACATATCCAAATGCACCAATCTGAACTGACTTATTTGTTCAACAGAAATGAAGTTGTAAGTGAAGGCTAAATCAACACTAAAATCGACATTACATATTGGTATTTCTGTCATATCTAATTTCCAGCTGATTTTTTTTTTCCAAATTCATCTCCTTCCTTGTGATCTGCCATTTCAGAATTATTTTATTGATATGCTTTGCTTTTATTTTCATTTATATACAATTGACTACTGTTCTTTGTTGACCTAGAAAAGCAACTGATTACATGCCATTATGGAGCTGGAACTGATTAAATGCTATTTTTCTCTGGAAAAATCTTGAAGTCCAAGTTTTACTGTAATCTGACATTTACTTGCAAACAGGCATGCACTCTAAAAGAGTATTTGATTTTTTTATACATTCGTATTTGATTATCTTCAACTTTTAGCTTTCATCTATTAGTCTCTGGTTGATCAGGCATTAGAAGACACGGCTGGTTTTGATTAAATAATTATTTTAAAAATAAACCTGATTTATACTGGATCTCTATTGAAACTTATTGCTTTCATATTTTTACGTAATAAATTCAGCCTTGATAAATGTCAACTCACAGCTGGTTGTAAAACAGGATCATCCAGTCAGAAAATATTCATTTTTTATAAAAAAATATGGTGGGTGGGGGTGTGAGGGGGTATTTTTCTTTTAAACAAATGTGTAACATTTCTGTGAAAGTGACTAGTTTTTGTTAACAAGTATTGTTCTAAAAAAAAAAAAAATCTTGATTTCTATAAAAATAATCCTAAATTTTAAAAGTCATAAAGTTAAAAATATTTTAATATGGTTAATATACAAAAACATATTCAAGGATACATCTGACATTCAAACATAATTTCTGTTTCTGCTGTTGAGCCAACCCTACATTTTTGCTGCTTCTTGCCCAAAGGAAGTGACCAAACAAGAAAGTCTCTCTCCTGTAGAAATCTGCAAGATCAACTCCCAGTAACTGGCTCTGCCAACTGAGAAGTACCTGTGTTCTTCTCAAGTAAAATGAGGTTTCTGTATTAAAAAGGTAAGTTACAAAATTATTCAAACCATTGCTGTAACCTTTCTAGAACAGGCTTATGAACATTGCCTGTTCTCCCTTCCAGCTGCGCCAACCATTACTTTGCTGCCAATGGCATGACAGTTACTAAAACTCAGTGCACTTTTAAGACGTAATTCTTTAGTAATTTCCACTTTACTCATAACTTCAGCAACAATGCTAGAGGTGAGCTGGAGAAAGAAACAACATGGAAAAAAGCAACCAAAATAAATGAAGAATACGAAAAAAAAATTCCACGAAGAAAAAGACTGCAGTCTGCAAAGGAGAATGTGAAGGAACACCAATGGTAATGCATCGAGACAAAACATTTCCAGAAAACAGCTCTCAGGCCAGGTCCTTTCACAAATTCATTTATGTATCTTCTATCAGGTTTTACGTATCTTCTATCAGTTTCATAATATTCTTCTTAAGCACTGGTAAGGATCTCAGTATTGAGGCCAAATAAAATAAAAGCTAGATATCTAAATAGATACCTAAGGTACCAAATAAGTATAGTTTGATTGCTGTTATAGATGACAAGTATTTGTCAGGTACATATGAAGAACTTGCATACAAATTTGGGGTTTAAAATTGTCTTCACAATTTTGCCTGAAAAGGTGCATCTGACAAATGTTTTTACTTCACTGCTTTTGAAAAGAAAAATTCTTTCTGCGTTCTGAGAACGCAGTGTATTAACAATTAACAATATCTCCATGCACCTTTTCAGGGCTACTCAGACTTCCCCTAAATTTAGCTAAGCTAATTTACTTTCTTACTTTGAAAGGCCACAAGGCCAAGTGAGTGAATTGTATTATTACTGTTGATTCATTCTGCTATCACCACAGAATTATTTTTTTCCAGTTTTGAAACCGTTCCACCTCTTCTCCTCAAAATTTATCAGTTTTGGGGCTCCTGCATTCAGCTCAGCCCCATCTTCGTGTGTGAGAAATTCTCTACTCTGCTCTGGTCCACTCACAATTTAGGCTGGTCTCTTCAAATGCAGGCACTAGATTCAGCTGGGCAACAGAAGACAGTACCGATCAATACAATACAGTACAATACAATACCATCTCTCAGATATTACTAATCTCTGTATAAAGAATAGCTGGAGCAACAAATAATTAAAGTATTCATGCAGGCAGGCATCAGAGTCTATTGGAGCAAGTCTCATCTCTATGGCTGAGGCACTGCCCAACCACATGGTGTCCAGGAAACAGGACAGAGACCCTCAGAGTGACACTCCACGCTAATCTAGAGTGGCGAGATCTTAATAAACTTCATAGCTATTTCTGAGCATTTTGCCATTCTTTGCACCTCACAAATGAGAGGAAGCTCCATTTAATTTCAGCCAGCTTTCTCTTCTATGGCCATAGAAACCTGGAAGGACTTCAAGACCCTGCATCCCGTAAATAAGGGTTAAATGTCATGGGCAGTCAGCAAGTATGCTGGGAGTCTACTCGAGTCGAGGTCACAGTAGCAGTAGTATAGCTATAATGTATGTTTCAGAGCAGATAGCCAAGACCTCCAGATTTCTGTATGCAGATAGGACTAATTAGAACAGGACTTGGAGAAAAACAGAAAAAGGCTTTCTCATTTCATCATGGCTCAGATGAATAAATTTAAGAAAACTGCCTATGCACATGAATTCTGATACTCCTCTTCAAGCTAGCTAGGCCTTTGCAACACATACAAAAACAGTGTTAGCACTAACCACTATAGGATTTTAGGCTGCGTAAAGAGTACTGTCAACTTAGCTGGGTGTTTGCAGAAGGAAAAAGCGCACAGAAAATGCTGATTAGGGCTCATAATTGTAGGGGAAAAATTTATGAGGACTAGGATATCCTGCCTCCACCCTATCACGTAACTCTGCCTGCCTACCTAAACAAATAAAAAGTGTTGTATGATTTACACTCCTTAATGTTAATTAACCTTCTTTTCACGTTTCCTTTCAAACTCAAATAAGTGTTTTAAAACATTTAAAAATGTTCATTTTGGTTTGCTCTTTTAGAAATACTAAGTGAAACAACTCTTTGTAAAGTAAACTTTCACATTAGGAAAACGTATCAAGGATTTAAAATGCTATAGTAGCCAGAGTATTGCTGAATATTCAAATAGTGTTTTAAGGGTATGGACTAATGTTTTATATAACCTGTGCTGCAATATCCACAAGTGACATCTTACATATGAAAAGCATGTGTATGGGTGTGTGTGAGAAAGAGACAGGGAGTTAGTTATAAAAAATGCAGTTCTTAAATAAAATATATTTTAATTGATGTGAATTTGGCAGTACTTAACATGCTTATGTCAGTCTCAAAGTTATTAATTGGTCTGATTTAAGATCAGATATTCCCATACTGGCTGGGTTGTGAAGAGTCCACCTAGAGAAAGAAAACAATTCCTTTCAGCTGAAACTTTGGGGGTGAGTGTTGATAAAGAAGTTTCCTTGCATTATATTCATTGTGTTTCTGGCTTCATTACAGACTGCCTCAAAAGCCAGAAAATACATGGTGATTTTAAGAAGCAGGCTGAAGAATCAGGTTCTTTGCAACATGATGTTACACTTCAAAAGTTTCTCAAAATTGTTTCCTTGGTAACTATTGACAGCATGGGCCTGGCACGTGTGTCCACCGAAATATCACACACCTTCTTATTGATAATGGTGAATTGGTAGTCACTTCTTTGTAAAATAGCGGTTAGTTGCTCTCCAGCACAAATAAGATACCACCTTTTCCTCATAATAGAGAAAGAAATTCCTCAGAAACATCACGAAATTTTCATTTTAATAAACAGATTTGTGTCTCATAGAAAGTAGTCATTTGAAAAGGTTAAGGTCAGAAGCAAATAAATTAATTGAAACAGTCTAACCCTGGCTAGAGATTTTACTGTTCTCTTCATAATTATTTTGGTGACTTGTTACACAGGCTGTCAGTGGGTAGCGAAGACTTATCAGATTCAACTCTCCCCACCATCAAATTTAGACTTTGTAGTATCATGGTTTCCCAACTACTGTTTGGATGTAAAAGAAAGGAAGGTATTTTCAGCATCTACTCAAGTGCAAGTTATTGACACATTTCACTGCTGGGTAGAGGAATATCACGGTACTCATCAGGAGTATCCTGGCATCCTGACAAAAAGATCATCTTTCACTTCTTAGTCTGAACAACAGTTTATTTTGATAAACATTTCAAAGAGAAGTGATGGCAGTTCTTTCAAATCAAAACCTTGTATTTACCACTTAATGGAAACTGTACTTTGAACATTCCAGTCTTTTTTGTCATTTGAAAAAACAAATTGTCCTAGAAATCCATTCAGCTTCATCAGTGCAAAATGAAAGATTAATCCTTCTATGTCTCAAGAAACAGTTGCCTTTATCACATTTCAGAACAGGACAGCAGTGACTTTCTGGGTATGATGTAAGAATCAATCTTCTTACACTTTCCATGCAGTATCTCTAACATTGTTATATATTTTTGTGAAATATCCAAAGAGCAATATAGCATCATGTAAAATATTTTTTACTATTACAGTAATAAGTTTTTGGTTTGCTATCTAACTGAGAAGGAGATAACTAGCTGAATATCAAAACATAGCTACTACTTCATAACTTGCAGAGATGGCTGATTACAATCACCTTGTGCACATACCAAAACTAATTACTGGATTGAACATTTAAGGAAACAACTAATGTACCGTGTTCAAGTAGAAATAAGACTTAGCTGTTCCTGTGTTTTGATCTTTATTGGTATCCAAGTTGTCATTTAATCAGAACACTGCCAAAGCATTTAATACTGCCAGTACAGCCTAATCAGAGGCATAGTGTCAATAAAACATTCAAACAGATTAAAATTAATTAATCAGTGGAATTAAAGCTTCTTTCCAATAGAGGAATGTAGTTGTTTAAGGTCTGGTGATGTGATTATCTTGATTGTCTTTCTGGCCTCATTTCAACAATTTATTATCTCAGTTTCAGATGAAATAAATCTGAAGGGGAATAGACATCCGCTTTAACTTAGTTTGTTTTGGCATAGCATTCAGTAAAAGACTTTCATTTACGTACCATATGATTTGATAAAACAGGTTGCAATTACTGCACAAAATATGCTATCGTTCTCACTCATTAAATCCAGGCAATAATTTTTGCTTTTCATAAATCTACGGATTCTTTTCCTCCCCTGTGAGTTTGCTTCTTAATCATTCATTCATTAATGAAAATACAATTACTGTAGAAATCACAGTTTCTGAAAACCTCTAATTTAGCACATATTAGGCATTTTATTTTACAAAAAATGGATTTTTTTACAAAAATGAGGATTTTAACTCAGACTGGTTTTAGAGGTTAAAAATAAAACTAGTTACAGAACAATTGCATTTTATAGGACTATAATATAGTCAGCTAATCATTCCAAAAATACCTTTTTCAAACAACAGTACAAAAACATTTAATTTAGATATAATCTTGGAGATCCAGTCAAGTAAATGTTGTTTTAATATCAAGGTGCTGAACATGACTATGACAGATTATATTTGGAACAATCCACAAAAGCAAGTGCCCGAGTGGCACGGTTTTCTGAAACCTTACTAATAAAATGACTGCAAAATGAAGTTATGGAAAGTCTTACTATAAAGTACACAAGAAATACCTTCTCATCTACCTGTCTGTTGATGCAAAAGGAGAATCCAGGGAAAAGAATGCTTTGTTTCTATTATTCTAACCAAACAATGAATTTTGACCACTTCCCCTCTTTGGAAAACAGATTCTTAGCTAAGAATGCTAAGACCTTTAAAGCATCTTATCCTTAAGAAAAGTGGCCTGATAGATAGTATGTTTCCTGTTTTCCTGATTTCATAACAATCCTTATTGCTTATATCCAGAGACATTATTCTGTCTGAAGCCCTACCAGTCTTAACAGGCATTGCTATCATGGCTAGCTAAATAGCATAATGCCAGTACACAGCAAACCACTTTTCTGTTGATATCGGTAGTGTTGGAAACAAGTGTTTCTTTGAAAAAGTTAGCTTTCTTCTAGACTCTCTGCATTAATTAGTGTTTTTCAAGTATTTCACTTGTGTTGAACAACAAACAGCAACAACAAATCTTTGTAGGTTTCACAGAGAGGCATCATTTTAGCCTGTGTTCTGCTCGCTAGCAGCAAGAACGATCAGGTGAAAACGCTGTGAACTAAGACTGAAATAACTGAAATTAGTGGAAACAAGCTGGAACAAGAAGCCTTGTTTAGCCAATATAACATTCTTCAAATATATAAAAGCAACTGCCTTTGAAATGTCTTATGAAATTTGGATGATCCTAGGGTGATCAAATAAACTGTAATATCATTTTACAGAAGGGTGTAAAGAAGAGATTAGTCAACAAGGCTTCAGTTTCACAAAGATGGTTTCTAGAAGTAAGAACAGCAAAGCACTGGCACAAAACGTCTAGGGATGCTGGAGTTCTGTGCCCAGCTGGATCTTAAATTTTCGTTAGGGAAGAAAAATACATAAATGATACTGCTTTGGGGTAAGAGAATAAACTAGACAAACAGTTGACATGCTTTGAAGGCCTACTTTTTATGTCTTTCTATGATTTCTGTTATAGAATAAATTCCTTAAAGAAAAGATAAAAATTGCTTCTGACTCATTTGCAAGAAGCAGAAAAACGTAAGGTGTACTGGTCACCAAAGCAAGGAATCAACTTTACTTCTGTAGAGGTTACTTGGGTTCACCCCTGAATGTCCATTTCTCAGATTCTTTTTTTAGTTTTGCGTATCATGTGCCCATTTGCACCATTTCTAACACATAAACCCCAAAGAACAATCCAATTTCCTGAGAGGAACTCTAAGTCTATGGCAACATTTAGATATATCTTCTGTTACCTTCTAGAGAATATTGTAATTAAAAAAAAAAAAGTATCAAAGTATCTGCTCTCTATATAGACTCCTGTTGCTAATAGATGACCTCCCCTCAGTGATCAGCTGAGGTGTGAGACATTATTCTTATTCTACATCCATTTACTTCAATTAATTCAATCAAACAAATTTTCACTGACTAAAATTGCAAAATTCAAATCACCAATATAGATATCAGGACTAGTCCCAAGACCCTCTTCCAAAATGAAGGCTTTAATTTTCTGTCACTATCCTCAGCCCTTACGACGCCACAGATGGCTTTAAAGTATCACTTACAAGATGAAACATGGAACATCTGTTGAAACCTCTTTGGGGACACGAAAGAAAACAATTTCTTCAAGTTTTTTGTTTTTAATATAGAACAGGTTACTTAAAAAAAAACACAGGGATTTTCATAGGACCAAACTATACATTTTTCCCCATGTTCAATACATGTTTTTTCCATTAAATCTGTGTTTGGTATTGTAATTTGTCTTTAAACAGTGCTTACAGAGATAACATTAAAAGTTGCCGTGTAACAAATGAGATTTCCTCTTATTGTGAAGAAGAAAACACTCCCTCTTAGTCACAGTTAGTGGAGAAGAGGGGGGAAACACAGTTACAAGACTGTTTCTTTATTTAGTTATGGTTGCCAAATTGGACCACATTCACATTCATCAAGTATTTCAAGCAAGTTCCTTTCTTAAATTGTTTCAAGTATTTCATTTTTTGAGTATAGTTTAATCACAAGAGAGGCAGATTAACACTGAAAGTTAATTGCAGCATTGAGTTGAAAGCTCTGCTTTAAAAATTTGCTATTCTGTTAAAAATTAACACAGATTTTTTACTATGAAAATTAAACTATACAATAATCTGACAATATGAAATTATATTAATTTAGAAGTGAACTTTGAAGACTATGTATGGTCCTAAAAGTTCACCTAGAAGAGATAACATTTTAATAACTTATGTGATATTTAGATATTCCAAACAGAAGCCCCCACCATAGTCTACGTTACAAACCTCAGCACTGGAATGTTTCACTGGTTGAAGGCAATTTACAACATAATATTGGTTTAACTGACAAAAAGTAACTTCTTCTCTGTTCTTTTCACCATACAAGTCCAAATTTTCATAAGGATAAAAGAAGAACCCAAAGCTCATAAGACAGCTCATAGGACAAATGACACTTAGCTATAACCATCCACTTAAAAATACAGTATTTGACAGAATTATACTAACAAGGTTTTTGGGAAAAACAAAGTTTAGTGTTGTCTTTATGCACTTACTGAAACTCCTAATATCAAGTTCAATTCTAATTCAAGTAAGAAATATTGATATCTCAGTTCTGAGTATTCTCATTACCATACACAAACACCAGGGATTGTATAGGGAAAATACATAGTGTCCAATACAAATGTCTGCATATATCACCTCTCCTTATTTCCTCAGTTATCTAAGCATTTAACTACCTGCACCTGATTTCAGGGGTAAACAACCTGTGCCCCCTTCCTTTTAAGGAGACTCACACATACTCCATACTATTTTCTCTCAACTTGTCTGCCTGACTACTATAACTCACCCCTGAGTAATTGCTCCCAACCTGCTCTTAGGTTGAAATCTGCAAATTCATCTTGGATTATGAATAAAGGCTTTTGTGCCAAAGAGTTGGGAGGAAAAAAAATGGTAATTTTTATCAGTTGGACTCATAAAAGCAGTAGCTTCTCTAAGCTCCTATAACTCAGATGGCTATGAAGTTTTACAAATTCATCATATCCCTTACTAAAATAGTCTACCAACATTTTCTTGACATGTTTCAGAAGGGAAGCTTTTTTTTTTTTTTTAATTAAACCAACTGTCTTTACATTCCTGTGACCAATTCACTTTTTGGCTTTCATTTGGAAATTGTTTATGCTGCCTATTTCAGCCAGTAAGGGGCTGAAAGGCAGTACATAAATATATAACGGGCTACCGAAAGATGCAAAAATCTCGTCTGATGGCCCAGAAGAAAAAGAAAAAAAGATCACATGCCATTTCTATTTGGCTCTAAGATAAGCCAATACTTTCAAAGCTTCTCTGTCCCTGACACCTGCCAAGACTCCACTTTGAAGGATCAGCTTTGACTTCTAGAGTACCATTAAGGAAAAGCCAAGCCCTGGGTAAAGGGAAGGAGGGCTAAAAACCTTATGGAGGGCAGGCCATTCTGGGAAGCAGCCACCTTTGGTCATATTGTACCACCAGGACACCAGATATCAGACAAGAAAATGTCACTGCGAGTCATTTTTACATCTCTTCTTCACTGTCCTATAATTTCTGCTGGAGCAACAATGGCAGCACAGAGGAGTCCAGATATCAAATAGAATAATGGAGGAGTATGTTGTTATGCCCATATAACTCCTACCTAGCTATAAGTCTAACCTAAAGCTTCTTCAATTTGATTAAAAGAATTTTATTTACTCTTCTGTAAGCCACATGACTGGAATTATGGAGCCAATGCCAATTCTTTGGGGTAATTTTTTTAAAGTGAATAAAATACACAGACAGAAGAAACAAATAGTTCAGAGTGAAAGAGCCTCACAGCATTAATAAAATTAGTAGTAGTAGGCTCATTAATAAATGCCAACTTATTTCCAGATCTTTAAGTAACATGCTACACTGGTATCTCATTTTGCACTGGTGGACCACTTGAGTTTTCCCAACATGCTTTCTCATTGTGATCTGTCCTAGAGCCTATAGAATACTATGTACTCTTCTTGTGAATAGTTAAACTTTAATGCGTCCCAAACTAAAAACAATGTTTTTTCCTCTTATAGAAAAGCCAGAATGCTGTTAATACCTCCAACAGTCAGAGTCAAGCCAGGCTGCTACAATCTGTTTAAATAATTTCATAGCAAATTATTATAGCTAATTAAAATGGAATCCTTTCTAAATGGCAGTGTCTACCACATTAGCCAAACAAATTATTACATGATACACACTGAACGACATGAAACCACAAAACTTTCTGGAATATGCTTGGATACCAGAATGTCATATTAGGTAATGACTTTGACAGCTAGTTTGCATTCAGTTTCTCATTTGGAGGTTGTTTTTTGTCATTATATGACAAAATCAAAATGATCCCTCAAGCTTTCCCAACAATATCATGAATAGTCTGACACCTTTATCATGGTATATTTTTAACCAAATCAGACAACTGTATGTGGATTTGCTTTGGTTTACGATAGATAAATACTAGGTCCTTCAAATACTAGTTATCAGGAATATGAAGCGACTGAACAGGGAAGTAAACATGTCACATGAAGACTGAAAATATCTGAAGCAAAGTTTTTAATTCACCCATACTTCTCATCACCATGTACCTGAACAACAAATTTGATCTAAGAAGTCCAGTTGTTAAAGACAATGCACTGAATACAAAGCTCCAAAATATAACTCATTAAAACTTTCATCAGTTTTGAAAGACATGCAGATAAACTGCATTCCTGCAAGTGCAACAGTACAAGTTTCAGTGATATTTTTGTGATATGTCTGCTTTAGTTCACTGCAGAAGAACAAGATTACATCTAATCTAAATTTGTCATTTCTAAACCAGCTAAAGCAAATATTTTTGTTACAGAATGCTGGTAAAATTGTGTGAATGAGACTCAATGATACTAAGGTAAAACTTGTCAGAGTAAAAAAAGTATATATTTTTATAGGTATGAACACCCAGTTCATTAGACATCACAGTTTTCCACCTTTTGTAGTGTTTCACCCTGCTTATTTCACTTACTTGAAAGAATTCAACTATGTGTTGAGGTAATTGCCCCAAATATACACACCACAGCACTTTTCAGCATAAGGTAGAGAAACTGATTATCTTTAAATGAGTTTGTCTGGCTATCAGAAATAGTCACAATAGCAGATACCAGAAATTGCACGGGGTTCCTATGAGTCTAAACCTTTCTTTACTAATCTTTCCTTAACACCCCTTCAGTCCACCAATACTGCCAACTTCTTTAGTTGTTTCTTTACTTTCTCGTGCTCTTGTGTTCATTCTTTTTTCCATGCACAGGAATGAGTCCAGAGTAACCAAAAATAAAGACTTCAGGATCAAAAGGTCAATCTAACGGTTCTAATGTAATTCCCATTAGAGAAGCTGTAACTTCTAACCCACATATTGATGGCACAAACAGGCTGCAATGCAACGTGTCCCTACTTGTATGACAAACAAAAACCCACAAAAACAGCTTTCATAGCTATTTCCTTCAAACAGGCCTGAAAAATACATTCCACCTCAAGTACCGTATTGTAGAGTTGCTTTTCAGATTAATTTTAATATTGTTAGAGAAAATTTTTCTAACGAAATCAAGAGATCATATTAAGCTATTGCATATGCTCCACCCAATATGTAAACTATACTGAACACAGCAGCGTATACATTTTTATGCGCCTGAGTTTTTCAGTCATCTATTATTTCTAACAACCAGAAAAGGACCCCTTCAAGCTTTCATTGATTGGAAAGCCTATTGTTTTCTTTGGAATCAGATTCAAGAGACATCACTTGACACGTAACCCATGACAAGCACTGGCTAATCCGTCAACGTGACAACATAAATGAAATTGAAACCCTACCGTCCTCACCATTGCACTATGAAACCAACAGGTTAGAACCAGATGATGTTCTCTTACACTTACTGTGTATTCAGTTAAATATAATGAGAAGCTGCATCTGACTTAAAAAGATGAAAGGGGTGGGTGGAAATCAAAGCACATTTCTACACCTTGGGAAGTAACAATTTTCCTTTAATTAGACCACAAGATTGTATGGGTACACCATAATAAAGTTTTATATGGTCAAGCTTTTGACTACTTAGAGCAAACTTTATTCTACTGGAGTCTAGCAGAAAAAATACAAGGGGGATGTATGGCATTAAATCACGTATGACTGCCAGGGAACCTTGTTCTGAAATTTGTGGAAGTGATTTGCATTATGTCACTTACAAATATGCTTCATGGTATAGATTTTTGCACACTTCTAACTTCTGGCATAGGAAAATCTAGGAAAAAAGATTGTAATTGGGGAAAATCCAGCTATTTTTTTAATCTGGAAACCAAGTCAATATACTGTTAAGAAAACAACCCACAAGGAAAGAAAGGAACCATACAATCAACAAAAAAATAAATCAGTGTACAAATAGAAACATAAGAACAAGCAGATGAGTAATTTTTCAGATTTTAATTAATTTTATATAGTCTCTCAAGTATTACTTGAAGTAACGTAGGAGTGTCATGCCTACGTTACTTATATTTTTGCCAGCTGAAAACTAGAAGGCAATTTTTTTTTCTAGATTACACAAATTCACCAACTGTGCCTAGTGTTCCAATTGCTAAACTGTAAAAATCCCTCTGTGTTCCAAAATGTGTGTCCTAAACTGAAAAAAATTAACAAGGTGATGGAGACTTTTTTTTACAACATAAAAAATCCATTGTACTATAATCCTGATCATCATATTTTAATATCCATTCATATACCAACATTGAATACATTCAGATATTTTTGCCTGTGTACAAATAACTGAAAAATGCAGAAAGAACTGGTAACTTTTTTTAACTGAATACCATTAGGCTGGGTCTTCTAGCACATTATAGGTTCTATACCTACAATGCATGCATATATATATGTGTGTGTGCACTTATGTGACATATGAAAGAATGCACTAGTTCTATTAGTACCTCAAACCTGCAAATTTGGCAAATCTAAAGACTATTCTAAAAGCTATTGTGAGATTTTCTAACTCCTTGAGCTAAACCATAGCAAAGTGCATCTTCCCTTCTTTTAGTATATAAAAGTCTACCATACCAACGTTTTTCTGAGTATACCTCTTTTCTGTTTACAAATGGTTTGGATTTCACTCTCCTCGTCCTTTAGCTTCATTAAATATATTTTCTTTACAATAATTTTCTCAGATTGCATTTCTTTCTAGTGCTGATGGTTAAACAAGCTAGTTCAGTGGCAAGGTATCTGGTTAAGTTATCAGACTTGACAAGTTCTCACCCATTCACTTCTATCCTTCCAATTCTCAGCTTTACCAGCATAACTATTTGTGCGACTGCTCTCTAACACATAACCATTAAGTGATCTGGTTAAAAAGACCTACAATAAAACACAGCAGAAGAACAAGCAGAGATGAGGAGAAAAACTGAGATTGGAGACAACCTATGCAAACTCATCCTCTGGTGGGAAAATCAATTAAATCTCAGAATTACTAAGGATTATAAATGTAATTCTAAATCAGATAATATCTATTAAACACCAAAACTGCAAACATTATTTATATTATCACAATAACAAAAGCAATGCACGTGAAAATTGTCTTCTGGGGGAAGGTATAAGCATTTGGACTCAAATATTTTTCTTTCATATTTATTGTATTGAATAAGAAAAATCTTAAATATACTTGAAGACAATCATTCATAACATTTTGCTTAAAGAAGTAACCAAAACAATGCTGTAAAGAAAGAGTAACCAAATCACAGTCTCAGACAACAGCTGACATTGCTCAGATTATCATAAAAATTATCAACATTAGAAACAGACAAAACAGAAGCAAGAGAACGGAAGCACCATATTGGTATACTTATTAAACCAGTGAAATTCAAATATTTTGTATCCTTATGCTTAACATTTTCTAATTTTGGCCAAACTACAGAACCCTCTTTCTATCATATAAGAGTTACAGCTGTAGGTCACACCAGAGAAGAAAATACAAAAAGTATATAGTTTTTAGTACATACCCTGTAGCTCTTTGGTCTTTAGGAGAATGCTACACATTTTAAAGTGAAAAAAGAACTACCTGGAAACTTCCTCCTCCCAGTCACTGAAAAGGAAAGGCATTTTATAGCTCATTCTTTATATCATTCAGGTGTCAGCTGAACAGAGTATGTCTGCAGACAAGCTTGCAAAATGAATAACCTGAAGTGTACCAGCTAAATGCACCACCTGATGATCTGAAAAGCCTGAGTGAAGCTTTGTCTGATGCACGTTTGTCACAGGTGAAATTATTCCATTGATTAAATCAATCTTTTTGTAAACAGTAGATGTTTGATAGAGAGAGAAGTATATCACCTCTGCCTCTGTTTTTGGTACATTGTCATTATAACAGATATTTTTCATCTTTCATTGTTACAAGTTTACTTTTTCTAAGAACCCCTGTAAGTTACAGAAATACAGCCCAAGCCCCAGTAATTAGTTTTAGGTTTCTGGAATGTTGGGTTTTGTTTGTTTGTTTTTAATGCCTCTCGTTCTCACAGATCTATTTGCCATTTAATTTGCCCAGCAGTCTTTATTGAATGTATTTTGTAATCTTATTTTCCCATTCAGGAGTTGACAAAACTCTTCCAGTAGTAGTAGTAGCAGCAGCTACACTTGCAACAACTACCAACATTAGTAGTTGACACTCTTAACTCTGTACCTTGCCACATTTCACTTCAATACATTTAGGGATATACTTACCACAGTTTAGAAGGTCCTGCTCTAACCTGCTCTAACCCAAATTCTTTGGAGGTTCCCCCAAAGTTACTACTTTTGCTTACTTCTACAATGGCCCATTTTTCTTATTAAATTACATTTTCCTCTGAGCCCTGCCGCAGAGAGATCAGCAACCAAGAATTAATTTGGATTAGTATTTCAAACACCTCTCATTTAAGATTACATTGTTTTAAGATTTGAAGTGTTTGACTGACTTAATATAATGTGAAAGCACAGGCACTGTGACTAGTTTCTGTGCCCGTGTTACACTAAATCCAAACCAACTGACTAGTAGAATTAATCCTGGCTTACATGTATGTATATTCATTAATGAAGAAATAGAGTATACCCAATGTATATTTCAATTGGCAAATAACAATTTCCACCTAAACATAGTGAGGTTTCTGGGGAGGTCCCCAGAAACTTTCATTGTTTTTGCAGCTGACGCTACTGTCTACCCATATAAAGAAATTTCCTATATCAAGGGATTTCAGATTTGGTACAAGAAAAGAGACTTTGCATTAGTTTCTATACTTGGGCTCTTTCTCCTTCTGTACAAATTTCATAAATCTATAAATTTTAAGTTACAATGTAATGTCAGAATTCTGGCAACCTTACAAAAATGGAATGCACAAGCTTTTAATTGACATATAATACTATGGTGGGTTGACCCCAGCCGGCAGCTAAACCTCCACCCAGTCGCTTGCTTACTCCCTCCCAGTGAGATGGGGGAGACGGGGGCAAAAGCGAGAAAAACTCGTGGGTCAAGATAAAGACAGTTTAAGAAGTGAAGAAAACCTAAAACAAACAAAAAAACAAGTGATGCAAAGGCGGTCACTCACCACCTCCCACCAGCAGACCGATGCCCAGCCAATCCCCAAGCAAAGGCTACCTTGGAAAAACTCTCCACTGCCAGTTTTATTGCTGAGAGTGACGTTATATGGCATGGAATATCCCTTTGGTCAGTTCAGGTCAGCTGTCCCAGCGCTGTCCCCTCCCAACCTCTTGCCCACCCCCAACCTACTCCCTGGGGGGACAGAGTGGGAAACAGCGAAGGCCTTGACACAGTGCAAGTGATAAGCAATAGCAAAAATGTTGGTGTTATCAACACTGTTTTGGTCACAAATCTAAATCATAGCACCATATGGGCTACTACGAGGAAAATTAATTCCACCCCATGAGACCCAGTACAGATACTAAGAATGAACAAAAGATACATTTAACCACAAGAAATAAGAAAGTATGAATTTAGAAAATAGACTGACAGTATGTTTGTCTTAATAGTGTTCAAAATTAAGTTACAAGTCTCTTCAAAAAGTATTTCACTATTGATACACCTACAAGAATAAGGTTCTGTATACAGCCATTTAAGATATACAGCCCTTCTACAGTTAACACATTTAGTAGGCTCACCTCAGGCCTTTTCTAAAAACTAGCCTGGGAGCTATCATTTGGGTTTTGTTAATAGGAAAATCAGTTAAAATGGCAGTTACAGCTGGGATGCAAATGAATCAAGTCCTAACATAAAGCTACTCCAGTGGAATGTTTAATCAGTCATAGAATTAGTTCACTTTGTTTCAAAGGACATTTGTATACTTCATCAAAGGAAGTGCTTATAATGTACAATCATTTTTATTTTAACATTTAATGCCTATAAAAAGTAAATGACTGGCAGCAGGAAAAGAGGACACAATACAAACCTCCTGTCCCACCAGTGACCTCTATCATGAGTTACAGCTACTGCCTTCTGCAGATGTCAGAGAGAGTTTATTATTCATGCTCCTTCATCCCAAAGCAATGCCTAAATGCAGAATGAAGGGGGAAAACACAAGTGGCAGTACTACAGGCACTGAAGTCTGTAAACCCCTGAGCCAGCTGAAACCAGCTACAATCCCATTCTATTAAGATCTAAACTATTCTTGACTTCAACTTAAAACAAAGTTGGGGCAAGATCCTTGCCTTTGTCAAAGCAAGAAAAGCATAGCTGCATCACAATCGATAAAATTTAAAACAAGGTTTTCTTGAAGGAAAAGAAAAGGAATTTGTCCATATAAGTCACGTTTTCTCAGGAAAAAAAAAAAATCTTGAAAGTGAACTGATTTTGGCTACTAATGTCCTTGACATTACAAGCAACCATTTCTGATCGGCAGTGGGTCAGGTTTCTTCCTGTTTCCTAAATATAACAGAGAACATGTGCAAACACAGCTGGCTCCCGACAGAAAAACTGAGCAGGTTCCACGTCAAACTGGGAAGGTAGACACCATCTGGAAGGACACAGTAACCCAGCCAAAGCTAACGAAAGGACTGATGTACATGCGACCACTGAACATTTCAGAGCTATCATCACAACCAGAACATGGTTATGCAGAAATCTCAAATCCATGACAGCTAGAGAAACACTGCAACAATATACTTTTTTTGTCGTTTTTTCTTAGAATTGAAAACTTTTAGAAAGCAAAGAACTTTATATCAGCCTTGAATATTCTGAGTAATGAATACAGAACTGTGTAATATCTAGATGCTGGTGCTCTTCCTTTAAGTTGACCTGCTGTTTTCCTCCATGAGAAGGTTTTGAATTAGATACATTTGATACATCTAAAGATGTCAAATAAAACTGTAAATTTGAAAGGTGGTACAACATAACACAAGCCTCAAAAAACCGAGAACTCCTTCAGCGGCCAGCTGGTTGACCTGAGAATAAAAAAAATCTTGAAATTAAAATTGTAGGCAATCCAACCAGTCTGTTTTAACACTTTGTCTTTGCTAGCAAAGTTAACTACTGAAGCACACACTGGAACAAACTTATAAATATTTCTCTTCAGGCTTCTAACAATACAGAGCTGCAACAATTAAAATACTGAGCCGAAGGTGCAAACAGGCCTCCTTTCGCAGGTCAAAACAAAGGCTTTAACTGTCCTCAACCTTTTTCTGTCCTTAAGCTACTGCAGCTAGCTCCAGGGCCTCTCACATGATTCACATATACCAAAAATGTTAAGTTATATAAGTCTTTCTGCTAAACGGCTTTAGCTTGCCTCCTATCACAGGGTGCAACCCACAGGAAATGGGAGCGAGACTCCACTGAGGTCAGTACCAGGACCCCAGTGAGCTGAAACAAAACCAGAATTCCATCATTTCATCCTCTTTTTTGTTCCAGAAGTCAGGCATGAGAATGTCATTCATTGCTTTCCTGTAGTTTTTTCACACTATTATCAAGAAGCAAATAAAGAAGAGGTTTTTACATTATTCAAGCATTTCCTATAAATTTTTCAAGTACCTGTTTAGGAGATTAGACTGTACCATTCTTGCTTAGGACTAAAAGCCTCAGCTTGCTTAAAACACACATATGGACACTTTTTCACAGGAGTGTGTTGCAGTAGATAATAAATAAGAGAGTATTTGTAGTGTAAAATATAGCCAAAGTATAGTAACAATTTATCCATCCTATGTAAAACTACTGACCAAAACAGTAGTTTAACTACTGTTAATCATTTAACTACTTTAGTTAATCATTCCTCTAGTTGGGGGGGGGGAAGTCAATCTTGTCATATTTAGCTAAAGCTAGATCCATAATTTTTAAAAAAAATCAAATTTTTTTCTATGAGCAGGAGTTGAGATGACAGAATTACATCCAAATAGAAATCAATAATATTAGGGACAGAGGTGGGTATACTGTGTAACCAATGCATTTTGTTTTCAAAGTGGACTCTTTATTACACTTGGACAGGAAAATCTAAATCTCAACAGCTCTTATGGCACACTTTTATGGAGCCCTCTAAATAAACAAATGAACTAACAAAAAGATACTGTGGCAGCAGAATGCGTGTTTCATTCATCTTCAGCCAGAGGTGGTAAACCCCCTCTCCCTCTTTATTCTCTTCTTGCTGGAAAGGAGGAAGTGAACATCTCAGCCTCCTATTCCTTTACGTTGGCTTTATTCCATGATTCTTTCATCTAGATTTACTTAATTATCACTTAACCTCTTATCAGAAACAGCTCAGTCATTCCTATGCATGGAATAATTATTTTGCATTTATCTACATAGGTATCTTCAGTGTTGATCATGTTAGTCCTGTCCAGTTTGTATTGTATTTTTTGCCTTTCAGAGAAAAATTTCACCCAACAGTTAAAAATAAGACGGAAAAAATTTACATACATGCATATTCTGAACAAGTATCTTTGCAAAAGGATTTTAGAATACCATTACTGTAACATAACTGATGTAGTAGGCTTTTATTTCATGCTTCCACTAGGTCTAGTAGTGTTGGTCCTTGTCTTACCCATCTTCCACAACTGCTTGCAAAATACCTTACCTTCCCACTTTCAGCAGGAAGACGCTTGCACCTAGTGCCACGCCATTCAAACTTAATTATACAAATGATAACTTCCTGTAGTTATCAGGGTCAATATGGAGCAGCGAGTCACACGAATGGTCTTAGTAGTGCTCTCTCTTTGAAATACATCAGGTACGTGAATGATTCCTCAATAGGCAGGCACTTTCAGAAAGAGCTTATTATCAGACAGACAGGAATAACAGCTATGAAGCACAATAGCTGATAATTTTCACACAATAATAGTTCTTCTGCCCCCAGCACGTCTTGGCTGGCATCTATGGGAAAAGGAAAGTATTCTTTAACACCAGGATATCCCAGTGCAACATGGTAATACAAAACACAGTTGCTCCGAACACATCCGGTGCCAAAAAGTGAAAAGGCTTTCAAAGGGTTGCTGTGAAAAACGACAGTAGGATTATTTTAAAAATGGGGAAATAAACTGTTCTGTTTTTCTATAGAATGATGTTGTAATTTTGTTTAGTTTTTGACTTTTTTTCTTTGGCACTGTGGTCAAGTAACCCCACAGCACCGTTCCCTTTCTTCGGAATAAAAAAAATTTTAAAAAGGATTTTGTGAGAAAAAGAGAAGGGAAAAAAAGACAGACATCTTTATCCCAAAAAAGGTGAGAACCAGTCTACGCTAGCTGACATCCAGCTGATCTAATTTTGAATTATGTGTCACTCCCAGCACTGATTTATTAAGGCTAGATTTGTTGCGAGCAACTATTCAAGACTGTGCTATGTTTTCCACTTACTTCAAATATAGCCCCAAACATTTACAATAACACACAGTCTATGCCAATGTTTATTAATCCACTTTTTACAACATACCATAATAAAAGTGTTCTATTGCGGTTTCCAGAGTCGTTACATTTTCTGTTAGACTTGCAAAAGCAGATGGATTCAGATTGTAGCCTAAAAAAACAGAACAACTACTTCTTGTTGATTTATGGGACTTTTCAATCCAGGTTCTTGAGACAAAAGGGCACAGGCTCAGACCAAAGGATCATCTGGACAAACACCCTCTTTTTCAGGATGAACAAAATGACTGGGAAGAGTAAATAAATAAAGCAAGCATATAGTGATATTTCCCCTGAATACTCTCCCAATCTCCAGCTAACTTGCAACTTAGTGACTTCCTGAACCAGAGGTGTCATCTTTGCCTTTGACAGATTTTTCTTGAGTGAACTTAGTCAGCCTACCCTTCAGCCTATATAGATTTTTATCTATAAAAAATTTTAAAAAGTTTGCAGGTAGCTCAAAAGGTGGGGCATAACCAATCGCCATTTCCTACTGTTTATTTTTTTCCTAAACCTTGATGCAGACACAATACAAGAATTACTATTTTTGGATCACACGTTACTTGTTATTACAAGTAAGATGCTTTGTTATTACAAAAATGTAATTTAATAAAAAACATTTATAGTAGAGCAGTTGCAGATGTATTATCATCTTAAAAAAAAAATACAGGAATTA
The DNA here is from genome assembly GCF_965638725.1 of Aptenodytes patagonicus. NCBI lineage: Eukaryota > Metazoa > Chordata > Aves > Sphenisciformes > Spheniscidae > Aptenodytes > Aptenodytes patagonicus. Next base: position 40,933,960 of record NC_134952.1, read on the forward strand.
AGATGTTGGTTTTATTTCAGTATCTTCGACTCTTACTCATCAAGTTGCCTTTAGCAAGAGTTCTTATATGTCTTACTTTATCCCCCTGCAAAAATTTTGGATGAAAACCCCTCTACATTGAGATAAAGTAATAATCCAAATAATTCAGCAGTAAAATGCATGCATGTGCACATGCACACATACACTAGAGTTTTGACACAGGACACAACACACTATAAACATTTTACTCGTTTTTTCTATATTGCCTATTTTCTAAAATTATTGACTGGCATATACAACTTGTAAGTATATTCAGTGCATGGAAAACCACTAATAAGTACAAAGCATATTATTTTAAAGTGTGCCATATTGCACAAGTGAAAGAGACTGTGTGAGCTGAAATCTGTAGGCTTGTGTATAGGGCTTTTACCACTCAGACAGTAAAGCACTTCTGCCGATGAAAAAGCGATCCCTCTTGAATGCCTTCCCCTTTCTAGCCCCTCTCTCTCCCTAGCAGAGGAGAGCTACAACAAGACACCATTCCACCACTTCCAGCAATGGAGGAGCTTTTGAAGACGGAACTATTGGCGTCATTGAACCAGGCCTCACAGCTAGTCTCTGGAAAAAAAACCCCACATTCTTATTCTGTAAACTGGACAACATTTATTTCTAAGAACAAAGCACACCCATTGTGAGTAAGAGAAAGAAAGGAGTTGCTTTCACAGTCAAAACTTTTGAAAGGAAAACACAGCTGCACCTGCAAGCTTTCTTTACTGCAGCACAGGCATTGCCCTATCCTTTCTTAAGGACTGCCTAGAAGCCAAAGGTGCAAAAATAAGCCGAAACCTCGTGCATGAGGAAGTGCATTGCTGTCATTACTCTGAGTACAATTTATTTTGCCTGGGGGTTTTTTGACTGTTGGGTTTTTTTAAGAACAAAACTGATGTAGAGAATTCTGGGTGCTGTTGCTATCCCAACTTGTTTTGGTTCCAGTCAGGCAAAAAACCACAGGCCATTTACAAAACGCATAGGCAACAGAAAAGGATCCGGATTAAAGTGAGCTGTTTAGAAATTATTATAATGAAGGTACTACTGCAGGAGAGTAAGAGGCTGAGTACAACACAGTCGTGCCCCTCTGTGCTTGTGCTGTAGTCATGCCCCCTCCAGCATGTGGCTAAATCCTGTACATTTCCTAAAAGTTTCTTGGCAAACCATTTGAAGTTGGTTTAGATTACTGTTGTCTCTGCAGCCACAGAAGTGTAATGATTTAAAGGACTCAAAACTCTGCTTAGAGAAGGGAAGAACTTTAAAAAGTCAAGCTAGAACCAATAAAAAAATCACACCAGAAGTTGCCAGCATCCATGTAAAAGTATCTGGGGCTCCATGTTCAAGAAGCAGCTCAATTCGGAAAATACTTGATATATTCATAAACGATTCCTGGGCAATCTAAGCTATAATGAAATTCCATTCTTTCCTGGCAGAATCCTTAAGGAAAGAAATAATGCATCTACCACCTGCCCTCCTGAAATGCAGCAGCATCATGCAAGTCTGAGCTCTCCTACATCAGCAAAGATTAACCAAGTCCAATAAATGTCATGTGTTCTAGATCAACTTATATAAACACAGCTGACAGGATGCATTTGAAGTCTGGATAGCATTAAGTTTATGCCTGCACTTGAGGCTGGTTAATACTTTTTGCTGCAGCTGCTTTGTAGGATGCTGCATTTCAAAGGCAGCCAGAATTTTAAGAAAAGGTTAGGCTCACTTGTCCTTCCCATGGGTGGTCCTCTTCCTCTTCAGGCTGACAGACAGAGCTAACATTCAGTAGGTTGTATGATTTCATTCTCCCTCCTCTCCCCCTCCCTGGACTTTTTTCTTTTTTTACTTCGCCTTCTCCTTTTCCCTCCATTCTCTCCTGCCCCAAAATCAGCTGTATCCGGCTATAAACATTAATTCTTACAAATAGCGTACACTGGGTTGTAAGCTCTTTGTGTTCTTACTGGCTGCTATTCCAAATGCTAGCCAAATAGCTTAATTTAAGAATTACAACATCTGCATTTGTATACTGAAGGACTTTTTAAAAAGATAAAGCAGGAGGCCAAATTCTGATCTCACTTATGTCACTGAATAATTTCACTGACACTAAAAAGAGTTGCTACAGACCTTCCTCCAGGATCGCTGAGAGCAGGATTTGACCATTTGCTTTAGTTATGTGCTGATATTTGCTTCGAACAGATCATGCGAAAAGGAAAATAACTGATGCTGGCATTCCACATATTTGCTCCCTGTGAATGTTCAGAGTGTGAATTCCATCTATAGTGTGCCTTAATTTCTATGAAAAACTGCATTTTATTGTTTCTCCATTCTCAAATCTACATCTTTAATAGATGGGAAATTGCATGAATATCTCCCTACACTGGTCTTTTCAATTTACAAGAATAGTATTTACAATTCAAAAGAATAGCAGGAAATGTCTAATAGACTTAGCGCTTGGTCTCTAGGAAACGAGAAATACCATGCTAATCACTGAAGGCTGCACCTTAACTGTATTAAAAGTGTTTAAGCAAGCATGAGAAAGTTTGCACTTTTCTGTGGGCAGTACTACTCTGGACAGGCAAAATACAGATATTAAAAGAAAAATAGATCTGAAATCATTAACCTTATCAGTTGTAAACATAAGACCAAATCGTATTCTTCTGTCATGGACTTAAAAAGAAAGATCAGTAAGCGTAATTTGCACAAAAATTCTGAAAATTGTGTTGGACATCTTGAAGATGTTTATGATCTTTTTTAAAAAAAGTTTTCCATATCAAATATGTAGTTTACAGGTAAAATACCAAAAAATATTAAACTTCAGCCCTGGAAATCCTAGTAAAATGAACCTTATGTATTATAAGTATTCAGACAAATTGTACTCCACTCTTGTATTTTTTTTTTTTTTTAAAAAGCAGTAACCTTAATTTGCAGCATGAAGATTCTGAAAATTATTTTACAAATTCTAAAACTAAGATCTTTTTTTAAAAGGTTTTCATATCAAATATATATTTTACAAGTAAAATAGCAAAGGACGTTAAACTTCAGCCCCACAAATTCAAGTAAAAACTAAAAGCCAGATCAGATGCTGTCATTTTCATGCACTTTTACCAATACTAACATGTGTTTGACCAACTTAATCCCAGAAATGGCACATACATAACAGCATTAGAGTTCCACAGACGTAATGGATTAGTATAAACAGAAAATATAATCCTCAGTCTGAATGAGAAATAAAAACATTCTTAATTTATTTGCTTTGGCAAACAAGAATAAAAAAAATATTTTATTACCAAGACAAAAAAAAATCACTGTTGAACACGTGTGTAGAGAAGACCCACCTAACAACACAGGCACGCCATCTTTACAGGGTCAGGCTACTTGATCAGCAACTTTCCAGCTAAAATTAAGCACAGAATTGGAAAATAATGCAAAATTACACAGATAAAATATAAAAGTAAGACATTTAACACTAAAGATAACAAAAGGGACAACTACAGTCATCATTATCTCTTTTGAAAGTTTTCCAGAAAAAAATTCCAAAGCATGGACAATGAATTTGATACTCATATCACAGACACTGATAACACAGGTATCATCAGTATATTTGATGGTTCTACAGACCAAAACAACATCTTCCACCCTGCACAGACTCATGGCTGTATGAAGTAAAATATGTCAAAGAAGAGTACTTTAGAGTACTTTCACAAGATTCAGCTGATGTTGATATGTTTGCATACCCTCTTTAAGTCTCTAAAAGTGAAACACAGACCACATTGTTTCCTTCATCGTCTCTGGCTGACACTGAAGGAAGTTTCAAGCTTCTTCATAGCCCTCGTTTAAAGTGCACTAGGTATGCAGAGGGAAAAAGTGGATGGAATTGGCAGTTTCAAGCAATAGCCCCTGCATAAGGATGGCAGTTCTGCCCCTTAGTAGCCACCTCGCCTTGCCCTGATTGCAAATTGCTGTTAAGAAGCCCTTCAGGATTTCTAACAACTTGACCTATACTCTTCATTTCCAACACATGTGCAAAAGATTTAAAAAATTTTTGTGGGTTAAATTTTTGTTTGGTTTTGGCATTGCCCTATCAGCCTCCTTCCTTCATGGTGAGTCACTATGAGTCACCAGCATAATTAATCATAGCAACCTGTGGGAGCAGCAAAGAGGCAAAGGACTTCTAATAAGAACATATAGGACTGACACAGACTACAAAATAGCCAAGTAAGTGGAAGAACAGCTCCCTTGCACACAGTTCACATCACAAGTCCTCCCTCATCTCTTCAGGGGTGACACAGTGGCAGATGTCATATGGAAAGAGACTAAGACTGTGGGATAGACATAGTCACTAACGAAATTGCTAAACCAAACTTGAAATTAAAATTCACAATATGTACACCAACACAAGCAGGAAATGGAAATCTCTTGGAGTAAATATACAATTTTCACTTCAGCCACAAGAACCTGATGCGCTACAAAGGAGTCTGTATCCATTATAATAAAATCTTAATGATTTAGAGTATGGCAGTCCAAACTAAAGACAGCTCAACCAGTTAGGGACAGAAGGTATTGTGCATGTAACCACCATTACTGTAATTTTAGCTTAAACAGCAAGTTTTAGTTTTCGTTTTGAGAAAATCAGCCCAAATATAAACAAGCTTGAACCACACAATTTTGTAATGGGAAAATTCCTGAATTTGAGATCGGGTACTATCAACTGAGCCATAAGTCCTATTTAATAGTTCACAGCATCATGTTAAATAGCATCTTTGGTGTAGACAGCTAACGTATTTACAACTTGGCAATATCTTGCAGCCTGAAGATCTTCTTTTAAAAGACATTTGTGAAGAATGGCCGCTTAAAATAAGCCAATGGCACGTAGATCCAGAGAAGGAGTGCCACCAAAGCTGTGGAGCCTCCTTGAAAGCACCAGAACATGGGTGAGCTGAGGCAAGACCCTTGCTGGGGCCCTGAGCACTTCACTCTGGCTGCTGACGCGGGGTGGACTGCCAAGCTTAGCCAAGGGAAAGCTGCGACAGGGCCAGCCCCAGCCCTCATCAGCCACTTTGGGCCAGGGCCTGCACAAGTGACCACTGCCACCGAACCGTGCGGGACTGCGGGCCCTGACCCAGCTGGCCAACGTCCTGTCCCCACAGCCCTGCCCCACCCCCATGGGGCTGTGTCTGACACTGGTTCCCCTCATGGGGCCTGATCCTGACCCCCACTCAGGGGCTGATGTCCAGGCCTGGCCTTGGCCTGTCCCTGGGGAGGTGCTCGGGGCTGGCGGTGCCCCTGGTTGCCCTGCTCCTGGCTGGGGCGGTGGGACGTCCCTGACTGGCGAGGCCCTTCCCTGCAGCAGGACACCCTGAACTACCTGACCTAATGTCAAAGGCGGCCCTAGTTTGAGAAGAGGCTTAGGCCTCCTGAGGTCTCCTTGTCCTTGAATTTTTCAGGGATTCCATGACTTAAAGGTGACATATTTTATTATTGCACCAACACCAAGTTCCTAAGGCACAGGAATCACAGGAATGTTTAGGTTGGAACGGACCTCTTGAAATCATCTAGTCCAGCCCCCAGGAAACTATTTTCTGGTAGTTTTAACGATGCAGGTATTATTTACAGATGTTTTATCATTTATAGAGAGCTTTAAAAATCAAAGTATCTCAACAGAAACACACTTTTTTCCACCTTTCTCATAAGTACATGGCCTATTTTTAAAGCAAAGTCAGTGCATTTCTGGTCTTCATAGGTGTATTTAAGAAAAGTCTCTTCACAGCTACAGTACATAACTAAATACTCCTAATTCCTAATTACACTGTAAGCTACATACTCTTCAAGGGCTTATTCTATTAGTAAATAAGATTCAAGTTTGCACTCAGAAGATTAGTCCTGATTAATACGTTACAGTAACTATGCAAACATATTTACATGTTACAGTAATTATAAAAACAATCATTTCTTAAATAAATCCATAAATCCCAAGCTGGCTATCTGCTTTATTTCTAGCTGCCTCAAAAGAGAAGGAAACAGAATCAGGCACCAAACCTTCCCTTCAAACAATAATGCATTACAGCATTACTATATTTTATAAAATTCTGCTAGCTATGAAATAGCACATGCATTCTGGAAAAAAAATCAACTCACACTAGATCATAACTGAAATAGCCTTTTAGATTATGGCATTTACCATTTTGACTCCTGGTAGAAAATTATAGTTAACCCATGGCCTTGGGATTATTTCATTACAAAGAGAAAGGTCTGAGCAATTACTTGTAACAAAAGTCTGCTATTTCTGGGGTTTTCATCTTGTTTATCCTCTGCAATGAGAGTTTGAAGTTAATAAAACTTAAGCAAACTGCATTATATTTCTTTATGAGATAGCAGTAACAAGCAACACTACTATTTTGTTCTTACACATAATTTTTCACCAAGGGATCTCAAAATACTTTAAAAAAGGAAGGAAATGTCATTAACCCATTTTACAGGTAGATAAATTTCACAGATTTCAGGTTTTCTCTGCCTATTTCACATCCTCCTATGCAAGGAGAAACAATGGATACTATATTTAGCAGCAGCTTCCAAACTGTGGTCTGTGAGAATTCAGTAATTCACAGAACCATACTGAAGAGTGCTTTTAGGGTGCCCTTTAAAAAGTACGTGTTGATCCAGAAGTTCTGAAACTTGATAGCTGTTAATTGGGCCCCAAAATTTTGCAAGCCACTGACCATTTATATATGTTCCCATATACTGTAAAGTGCCGAGATACAGTAAATGAGATCCCCGATTCCAATACTCTAATATTTTAGATCTATCCATTCATAATTGTTACCCAATTTATACTGAAGTTAAGCTGAAATTTTTCTGTCTGGGGAAATACTTCCTATCTCTAAAAGTGTTTTCCTTTCACAAATTAAAGACAAAAATCAAAGTAATAAAAATTCATGGAAAGAAGTATTCCAATGTAATTGAATACTTTTGTTTTATTCTAACCAATATTTTGATTAAAAAGCGGCTTTGAATTGAAAATCAGAGCTTTTAAATTGAAATTTTCAAAGAACAACTCTATCATTTTTTAAATTTTTTTTTCACTAAATGAGAAATTTGTCATTTATTTTGGGGGAAAATAAATCTAACAAATCTGCATTTTTGCATTGGGTGGGAAGGAGATAAATTTTATTAGTAAACACCTTTAGAACTCCCTGGTACAGTAATGCTGAGTATCTCCATTTTTTGACGATGGACTCCCAGTATTCGTGATCCCAAAGAATGGGCTGGGGTTTCATATTCACAAAACCCAGTCCCAGAGTCTAGTATGCCTTATTAGCTGTCTCAGGCTGTATGAAGGTCTGTAGATTTAGCAATAATTTCAGCAACAAATGTAAGTAACTATGTATACAAACCCAAACTTCATTCAAGTTCCCAAATGATCTTAAATGTAGGACTAGAAGACTAACTTTAGAAATCTTAGAAAAGAAAAGCAGAAAAAAGAAAAAATGTATCTTGAATTTGTGGACTTCTTTTTTCCGCACCTCCATCCATTCATTTGTCATGCTAAATAGCAACAGCAGCAAATTATATCAACTTCAGATTCTGGCCACTTCTGTTCTCTTTAATCATCAGAACAAGTGACTGACAGTTATGGCATGTTTGTGTAACAAGTTTCATATCTAAAAGCTCGGTGCTGTGTCAAGGGAAATCTTCGTATACCCAACCATCTCCTAAACGCTTCCTGGCAATAGTTGAGCAAGTTCCCACTGAAAGATTGAGGTCACCTCAGGAAACAAAGCGGAATTAAGTGTTTCCACATTAAGATTTGCAAGAGTTTAGATCATCATACAGATGGTTTTCATGACTATTTCAAAAGCCTGTAATACACATCTTCCATAGGAAAGTAACAGAATAGGTATCCTTCCCGTACTCCACACTCACCCCCTCTGTGTACAACTTAATACACTGAAGCACTGAAATTATTCACCTGTATCAATCCACCAAAATCCACAGAGATGGAAGTCTGTTCCCAGTGTCCTACAGGGCTTTGTTCCCTCAAGCTATATAGCAGAGAGGAAAACCATGCCCCACAGACGTAGGTTTGGAGAGCTGAATGGTGGCTGTTGTGCTGCAAATGCCTCTGGACATCAGCTCACTTCTTACACCACAAACCAAAGAAGAAAAAGTTCTTAGATTCACAAACAGCTTACAGTTCCCACTGCCTCTACCTGTGAACTTGCCAAAATTCAGCTGTAAATTTTCTTGCTGGGAGACTGTGGATGTTCCTAGTCACCGTACCTGCATCCCTGCACAGCCAGCTGTGCCTAGGTCTGCCCTAGTGGGCTTGTTGGGGGAGGTAAGGGGTAGCAGGAACGCAGTCAAGAGTTGGAAGTGGAAGAGCTTAGTACTGCTTCTGCAAGCCCTCAGACCAGCAATGTAACTCTAAAGGTTGCTGGCAGCAGTTTTAGACTGTGTCAAGTCTGAAATAATGAAACCTGTTGTCCCTCACCATTAGGGCAATTTAGTTTTTAGTTATACAGCTTTATTGTTGATACAAACATTGGGTAGCAAACATTGAAACTCTAGCTTATGAAATTTTCTGCTCAATTGCAAACTTTTGAATATTTTGGGAATAAACATAACAATAGATAAATTGGATTTATTATGAAATACAGCCCTTTTAAATGATGAAGCTCAAGAGTTACAAAAGAGATGAGGGAATTCAGCCACACAATTTGTAACAGAAAAATAGCTCCAAGGTTAAATCCCTAGCTACAATTGAAAAAAAAGATATCACAGGAAACATGTAACAGGAAACAAGTAATCACGCAAGTACTAGCCAGTATTCTGTTCATCTACGTCAATTTTAAATATTAATAGTTTTATTCAGAGGCTATCTACACAGATGGAACTAGGGCCAGAAGAAAGACAATTTCGCTTTGTGCAAATCTTTGATATAATCTTTTCAGGATGAAAAGGTCTTCAGGGGTCCCCTCAGCATTGAAACACAACCTGCCTTAGAATTCAAAAGAGAAAAGGAAGAACAGAAAAAATCCCTCTTCTACCACCCTGAGAAAAGCTTTGGGCCATGAAGAAGACAATATACAATTCCTAACATTACGGTTACTTCTGTAACCATAGTTTGCATTTTAAATCTAAACTTTGGCTGTTATATCAAAGATGGAACTATTTCTTCTATAATAAGCATGTAGAAGGTGACTGTACATATTTTTATCCCAGGATGTAATGCATAGACATAAAAATTAAAACAGAGTTTAACTGTTTCATCCACTATTATGTTCATTATTCTGTAGGGAAGTGAACCTCAACACATCTAATACAGAAAAAGGACATGGTCAATGTGAATAACAAAAAAATAAGTACTGACCACTTACTTCCTGTAAATCCTACCAAACACCAAACCCAATGCCAACAAATATCTTAGCCGTGGAAGCCTTTAAAAGTACTTTCTAGTGATTAAGAAAAGGACGTATTTTACTAATACACTCGCATTCTCCAATACTGAATGCTGCTACTGCCGAAGTGTTTTCCAGGGCTCAGCTTATAAGTCATAACCAGATAAGGAGCTTGCAGGAAGTAAATCTGAAGTATTTCTAAGTCCTACTGACCTAACTTACTTGATGACAAAAAAAAACCAAACAAGAACATCCGTTATTTCTTTTTTTAAGATGTAAGTATTCTACACACCTAACACTTGACTTGAAATCCAGATGATTTTATATGTAGTTTCTCGCTCAACTGAATGAAGTTGAATTAGAAAAAGAGAACTTCAAAAATATTTAATTGCCCAAAGATCTGAGAAAATCCCAATAGCAATGACACCCAAAGTGCATTTGACCTGCAATAGGAAAAGAGTGCTCATTTCTGATTACTATCATGAAACATATTTGACTGCACATATTTTTAAAAGAATGCCTTCATGTGGAAGAACTGGAAGTTATTTTAAAGTCATAAAATCCTTTTTCAAATTTTAACGAAAAGAGTGGATAGTAATTCAAATTTCATAACGCAATTGAGACTCTTCAAAATATTTTCGAAGTATAAAGACATTGGCTTTATCTCAACATTCAATACACATATAGAACTGATCCATTAATAGTGTTATATGTATAGCATATGACAACATAAGTGCTTTAAGTGAAAAATTCACATGCTTTTTCATGTACCTACACGTTGCATGTGTGCTAAATATACTGCAATACCTACTTTTAACAAAATGCATCTTGTAAGGAAAGCAGCAGTGAAGGAGCATTATTAAAAAGCCACGCATCCCCACAGTTAGGATGGAAACACACTTTGTAAACTAGTTGGCAAAGGTTCAGCAACCAAGGCACAAAGCAGAGGAGCCGCGTGAGACCCAACGGACACTTGCAGGATACCCAGCACCCATTCACTAGGAAGGCAGCAGGAAGGATGAGGAACAACCACCACCCCAGGGGCTGAATCCCTCCTCCAACACTGCGTGGCAAGAAAACGGGCAGAGAGCACATGGGGCAGTGGGGAAGCAGGGGCCGCCTTTCTGTCACCCTCTGCCACTCCCTGTGGCAGCGGGGGATGTGGCAGGTCAGGGGGCCTTGTACCCTGCCAAGGGGATACAAAGGGCAAGACCTAGCACTTGGGGTGGCAATTGCTCGGAAACACACTGCTTAGCTGTGTCTGGCAGCAAAAGTGGCTTTCTGTGTGGCTGCACCCAGCGGTCACCACCGGCTGCCTTTCTAGGGCAGCCCCAAGGAAATCTATCCCAGCAGCTGCTGCCCTGGCATCATAAGGAAGAGGGATGCTCGTACGTAGAGGAAGGAGAGGGGCAATACTGTTGCAAAAGAGAAAGGAGGCCATGTGTGCAAGCACGAAGTCTTTTAGCAGAGGATTTAACGCTATAGAGAGAAAGAGCGTGCAAGTCATCTCAGGTGTCAAACAGTAGACACTGAATCTCAGAAGTAAAGCTTTTTGTCTCCAGGATTACGTATTACAAACTGATCGGTAGGCTAGAGCTTGAGAAAAGAAAAACAAGAAGGCACAGATAGTAATCTTTCATTAGATCTTCTGGTTAAAAAAATAAAAAAATCAACTTTTGCATGTTTCCCACCAGTCGGAAGGTGATGCATATACACATACACCTACAGGAGGGCTGAATTTTAAATAGTAGAATACGCACTTATGTGAAAAGTCTGTAACCACAGACTTTGCCATAGTTTCCTGGATTTTTCTGGGTTTATTGACTTGTTAAATTCTTAATTAATTACACAAATAAACAAAAATTAAAAGGTAAGAACATAGATGGCAAACCATAGAGGCAGTATTAGTTGAGACCAAGGGTCCATATAGGCAAGCACCTTGATCACCAACAATGGAAAAAGCAAGAGCTGGGCAAGTACATATGAGCTCGTGCAGGTAAGAACCCCCTCAATTATTTTAATCTCAAAGGTTATCCCAAAGCTGATGTATTTTTTGTTTAGTAACCACACATAGATCTCTCTTTCAAGTACTTAGCCCCCCCTGAAGTCAAGCAAATTTTTCATGTCATTCATGAACATAGTCCTTGTTCTGCAAATAGTTCTGGAAGCAGCTTCCAGCTGAAACATCTCTAAAGCATCATTGACTCTGAACTTACACACATAGAACTCATCACTGCAGAAGCAAATGAAAACTGGCAGAATTAATTCTAAAAGTCAGAATATTAGGGGAAAATAACTTCATAATATGCTTATAAGAAGACTAAAAGAATAACGCATACACAGAGAAAAAAAGCTAAAATTTTGTCTTAGAGAGGAGAGGACTAATTATGAATGTCTTACAGTTAAAAAACAGTTACCATTTGCCTCTTAACCTGAAGATTTTTCATTATTTCAAATATGCATGTTGTCACTACAGACTCTTCTGTTATTTTCATACAGAGTAAATTGCAGATAATATCCTAAGTCTATTTTATACTGAATTGGCAGCCAGAAACATGGAATTTAAAAATTGTGTAAAGTTGGGTGCCGTACAAAAACATTGCCAGTAGAAAGCTTAGGATATTATTTTCCAAGTTGCTCTTTGTAAATCATGGTTTGTATATTTTTTACCTGTTTTTCCTGCTACTGTTATCAAGAATATACAAATACATTCAAAATACTTCAGAGGTGAAAAAACATATGGAAGATTCAGGTCCAGAATGACAGATCTGACTCTGAGGCACAATTCTGCTCTCCCATTTTGGAAGTAATGCTAAGACCTTAAAACCCATGGGGAAAGAAGGATGGGGGAGGATGGGACCTTATGTCATATTGCCTAGGTAATTGCCTTAAAGATTACAGAGGAACAAGAGAACATTTGGTTTTAGCTTTTGTATGAAAAGCTGAAGCAGTCTCAATTGCAGGAATTTGCAACACTAATTCACATCTTTCTCATGTCTGGAAGAACCTAAGCACTGTCTAAACTGAATAGGAGAATTAAATTAAAACATTACCCTTTGTATACAAACATTTCAGCAGCTTTTAGCGTGTTTGTAACCACAACTATTTCATTAAATAATCTTTATGGGACAACCAAGTATCTGGTCCATTATGTCAGCAATGAGTAGCAGTTTCTCTTATTTATCTCAAATCAGCTTCACTTTGATACCACAATTTAATCAATATTGTATGTATCACCATTTATTGCTTACTGTGAGAATTGATTTCTCCATATATAGGTACATCTAATTCCTTGAGGCATCTTTTGTCAATTTACTGACAAAACTAAATATGTTTAGTTACAAAAATAACTTTCTGGCATTGCTAACTTGTTTGTAGCAGGACAAATATCCATCAGTGGTTATCTTCTTGTTTATAGCCTGAAGTCCTGTTTGTAAAAAGAAAAAAAAAACCAACCCTTACCAAAAATGCACAAAGACTTACTTTATTTTAGAACTTGTGTAACTTTGTATATTTTGAGATATAATACATGTTCATTACTTGATAACCAAAGGCAATTTCAATTTAGTAGCCTCAAAGCTTTTTGGTAATCTCCGACAAAGCCAGGAGCAGGCTTTTGTAAGGCATTAACAGAACTTATGCATCCTACTGGCAAAAACTGCATTTCCAAGTGCCCGGCAAACACTGCCCAGTTTGCTAACACAACACAGCTTATATTTTCATTTACATAGGCAGTGAAACGGGACTTATCTAGCCCTTTCTGTGATTTTCTGTTCACTTTTGCCAGAAAGTGATGCTATTATTTTTATTCTGTTAACTTCACCTCCCCACTGTTCACCTTCTTTCTACCATAACTGGTAGCTGTCCCCTCCCTGCAAGCAGATCAGACATCCATGTTTTTCCTACAAAACCTGAATCATAAGTTTCCTGAAAACCCCAGTTCTTTAACAGTTTCAAAAGTCATTTGGACACAGGACTGCCTTCCTATAGTGACCACAAGTCTATGTACCTGTTCTGTTTAGTTAGTTAGGTTTTCGGGAACACTCATAAAGGTCACCATGAAACAGGTTCTTGGGGAAAAAATATATATAAATATAAAAATCTGCGGCAGGCATGGGGAAAAAAGACAGGACATCTTGAAGCAAGCCCTCGCTTCCCTGCTGAAGAAATGGAGACAGCTGTTTGGGCGGGGATCAACATAACCGAGCTGCTAGGTCCTGGCCACCAGAAATTTATGTGTGTATACGCTGGTCTGCTTCAGCTGTCATGAAGCTCTTTGAAAATAAAGTAATGAACCATTAAAACTTCCAGTGAGGTAAATAATTATCATCCTTCTTTCACAGATGAGTAAATAGAGATAGTAAATAAATAGCTGGTCTGAAGCCACAGAGAGAATTCAGTAGTTCCAGAAACAGAATACCAGTTTCCATGTTTATATATTCCCTTTTAAGAGCTTCTATCCCACTCTATTTTTTGGTTCAGATTACAGAGTATTCTGTTACTGCTTCCAGCTAGCACACTTCACTCAGATTCACAGAAAAACCTCGCAAGAAAACTGAATAATGTACATATTGTATGGCATAGAGATCCCTGAGCTGGATCCAGAACAACCAGCAGGACAAGCACATCAGCACAAAGTAATTTATTGGTAGAGTAGAAGGAAGACTCAAAAAATTGTTCCTTCAGAGGTCAGTTTTTAGGCCATGACAGCATCAACCATTTCATTTGCAACACAAGCATCTTCCCACTACGCTCTACTACCTGCTACAGGCAATAAGTAACTTACTTCATTAGGAGATTGACACCTAGCTCTACAGTGACATTCCAGCCCATGTTATTCAAACTATAGCAGTACATTTCCTGACAGACCAGCTTTCATGCTACTTAATTACATCCACATGAACCAGAAGCTCAGCACAGGCTTCAGATTGACTACCGATTAATCTTTTTGAAAAAAGAGAAGCACCGTGAGGAGCATGGAAGAGCCACTAACTGAACTGCTTTAACAGGGGGCTGGGTTTACACTCTGGACTACTATGTAGGAACTGAAACCTTAGTAGTACTTCTCTAGAGATAAAACGGAAAGCTTTGCATTTCAGGTCATTGAAGAACAGCAGCACAAAAGAAGGTAGGATAAAAATGATACATTCGAGAAAGGATACAACTCAGCAGCAAATCAGTCCAAGCAGAAAGAAAAATAGTCTGATTTACTTAAACTATTTATCAGTAAAATATGACCAGTCAAAAAAGCTTGATGGAACCACAAAAGGCTGCTTGATAAGGATGGCTACACAAGATCACGTCTGGCATATAGAAATGGAAATGAAGGTACATCATCTTCCATAATAAAAACTGGGCAACACTTGAGGGCACTGCACTTAAGAATGGGGAGAAATTCATTATTAGAAGTTTTATTTCATGGGGAGGCAGAAAGTCAGCTTATTTCTTACTTCAGTTGTGTAATGCAGAATTAAGAAGAATCACAGTCGTCCTCTCCTTCCACTTTCCATGCCTCTCTTACAACGAAAATTTGAAATGAAAACTCTTAACATATAAAAGCAGGAAAGTATGATTTCGGTATTCAACAATGTAATGTTTAAAAGCATTAGAATTTGAATTGTTTTACAGTAGATGCATTTTAAGATTTTTACTTTCCAAAAGATTTCCTTAAAATTGGCATCTTTCCGAGAAGTGTTTTGTGTTTGCTACTTCATTTCTGTACTAGAAAAATGTTTAGGAATTTAAGAATGACATAGCACCTCGATCTATTTATAGGTATCCATTTGAAAGTCTGTATACAGTTCATTTATACAAAACAAATTTTTTAAGACTGAGCTGACAGTTCAAAGCAATGAAGGTCTGAATTTTTTTTTTTTTTTTTTTTAAATAAACTTGGTTCTACAATGGACAAGATTTCCAAGAATCCAGACATGGTCCATAGAAATACCATGGGAAGATGGGAAGATACCGATGTCCCTCTTTGGGGGTTGTTCTACCACCTTTGCAAAATTGCACTAATCCACTGAATTGAGTTTAGGTGTTTGATCAGAGAGCTTGGCATATAGGAATAGCTGCCAGGGGCAGGGCAAAGAAATTATAAAGAAACAGACATATCAGAATAATTAAAGCAAAAGCTAAAAAACCCCAAAAGCACACTGATATGCAGAAATGAAATGTTCATAGAAGTCAACCATATAGCCAGTCTCTCAAACATTATCTCATTTTAGTGACCCACTGCACACCTAATAAATAACATGGTATGTCTATATATTTAGGCAATATTGCTCTGTGAATTTGCATACATTGCCTTTCATATTTCACTACATTTGTGCATGGTCTGAGGTTGTATTTTTATTAAATTGCTCACTCTATAACAGTCTAAGATCTTGAAAAGATTTTCAGTAGACAACCACTGAAATATCTGGTAACTTGGTAACATTAATATACCCATATATTAAAAAAAAAAAAAAAAAAAAAAAGGCTTAGTATGTTTTCTACTATAAAAAGTCAGAACACATACACATTTAGAAGCAACTCTTCCAGACGACAGTTTAAAGAGTTTGCCAGACATAGTTAAGGAGCACTGATAAATTAACATGAAAATGACTGTATATGACACAGTATGTATTCTGTTTAGTGGATTAACAGACAACTTTAGCCTATTAGTGTTCTCAGTGCTATATACACATCAAATCACCACTAAAAATACAACTTCTGTAATTTTAACTTCAACTCCCAGATAAACAAGACTCCTTTAACATGACAGCTACAAGTATTCATGAGAAAAGAAGTCTTCTAAGCAGTCACGTAACGGAAGCCATATGCAGAGACGCATACCAGCAGCAGATAAAAATCTTACTACACTGAACTCAGTTTCCCCAAGATACGATTCTGTTCCATTTTCCAACACAGAAGAACCACTATTCATAGGAGTATGTTTCTCACGTGGTAAAATCAGGTACATGACTTAGTTTGATCCCAAGTGTAGTCACAAAGAGGAGCATTTGGGAAACTCCAATGGGGCCGTACACACTAGCTAGGAAAAAGACATTTACAGAAAAAAATTGGAGGGAGAAGGAGTTGTGTTTGAAAACATCACTCGCTCATCACAAATGTGTAAAGTGCATAAAAATTAAAACGTAAAAATCCATCACAGTCTGTGGCTTATCACATTACAATGCGTATTCTTCTTTTGGTCACTGTGTTCCTTTTCACAATATTGTTATACTGAATTTAACATTTTAAAGACCTAAGCCTTTGAAGTATTAAACATATTCTGCTAAACACTTCAAAAGACAGCTCCAAAGAGTGGAGAAACTTAACGCCAGAGAAAGCAGTCAGCTCGTTGCAGAATTCAACTCCTGTAAGTCTTCAAAGAAAGGGCAGTCTCTGAAGACAAAGGATTGGGCAAGCAATTTTTAGCATGCCATTAATCCAAAAAAAGTTCTAAACAAAAGTACAAGCAGATTGGGTTGTCTCTTTGAAAACAATACTTTGCATGCCATAGTATTTCTTCAATATAATTTTGATTTGGCTAGAACATTACTTCGAGTTTTCTTTAGCAGACCTTGTTTGAAAGGTGGGAATTTCTAAAGCACAGACTTCAGTTGTGAGTCATTACTATTGTTTCCTTTAAATTTTCTCACCAGCTCATCCTGCATCACTTCCCTTGTTCTCATGAATGAACAACAGTAATGGAAACATATCCATTGGTAAGAAAGACTGAGAAAACTATTGTGATAGATTTTCAAATGCCCTGTCAACAAAAAGTTAACATTTAATTCTAGTTGCTAACTTTTAGGATTGTAGGTAGGAATTAAGAAATTTGTTTCCTTGTTTAATACGAACTTACTTAAACTTTGCAGCCATGTGACTTCTTCACAGCAAATAAAATGCACCCATCTTGTGCAACACTGTTTTATGATCCATTACAGTAAAAAGGAAAGGGAATATGATTTTAATCTTAAAATAATATGCCATTTGAATAAAGTCAATGCATCATCAAGGCTTCATTTCCCCACAGCATCTCTGTATTTCAGCACAAGGGGAAAAAAACCCAACATCCTTACATACCATGAAATCTTACCTCCCTTCAAGATTAATGGGCACTAGTCTGCACGTACATTAAGAGGTCACTCGACCCCATCTGTTGTGCAATAGCCAGGCACGCTGGGATAAGTGAAGGAGACTGAAAAGCTTAGTTTCCCCTCTATAATTCATTGCATGCAATCTTTGTGTTGTGGGCCCTTCGTGTGTTATGCCTGTGGAACTCCCTTCGATACCAGTGGAATTTCTGAGCACGACACAAGTGCAGTACCGTCACATCAGGCTCTGTCAAGTGCTGTTTTCCTACAGCAAGTTCTCCCAGTTATTGGGTCCCTCTTAATATTGGGTCTGGAGGTTAAAAAACAAACAAACAAACACACACCCATCAAACAAACAGAAAAAAAACCCACAAAAATAAGGGGAATGGTCTAGTTTTACTAAACATGTGCGAGCTTTAACAGGTTGCAGCCTAGACACAGTGTTACTCAGCTACCAAGAAGGACAGCAGATGCGAAGATCTTTCAGGCTGCCCTTTCATGAAGGAGCACTATGACACAAACTCTGACTAGCTAGATACCTACTGCAATTTCTATTTCGCTCTAACTACTGATGGTCCTCAAACACAACTGACCACAAACATTGCTAACACTTCTCTCCTTTCACGATTATAAATACACAGTTTTTAGGGAACGGCCTTGAGACAAGATTATCTCTCTTGTTCGCTGCGCTTTTGTCCGTGAAAACTGTCTCAAAAAGCTGCTTTCTCTCGATGTTAAAATCTTGCTTGTAGAGTTAAGACAAAAGCCCCCGGTCCTATATGTAACATTGCCATCTAGTGACATACTGCAAGGGTGTTTTCTGCTGATAAACTATTCTCAGTCATTTTTTTCCTAATGAAATCTAGCTCAGTGTATTAGTTTAGTGTTAATAAAAGATTATTTGAACCATTAATGTAGTCTAATAAGAAAGGAAATTTTATTATTTGATTGATTTTAGAATATTTCTCACTGTGTGTTTGCATTTCCATGATTAGCTCTTCAGAAGTCTGGTTGGTACCTTTTAATATTGCTAATGAAAAAGACCTTTATATGAGTAGGAAGTGGAAGTTAGTATTTTCTCCTTTGGAAAGAGACAACGCAGGACTATTGGCATGGTTGCAGACCTTGCTGTTAGTGATCTTGAACAGTCACATGCATTTTTACTTGTTTTACATTTAAAATTGAACCTTCTCCTGATGCATGTCTTACATGCCATCACCTTAATCAATACCAGGTACTTTCAAAACTATAAACGTAAGACCCGAGAGCCTAAGTGGAAAAGCCAGACTTAAGCCTAAAATGAACGGGCTTGCACTGAGGATCAGCAACATACACCCACTGCTGGGTTACAGCCTTCTCTTGGGCAGAAGTTAGTCCCGGCAGGTCAGGTGAGCCTCACTGAGACGCTGCAAATCTCCTGCAACAGGACTGAGCAGCAGAAGCTGCTCCAGCACCATCTTGCTAAAGCAGTAAAAGCCCTAGGGAGTCATAGTCAAACCCCAACCTGACAGTAACCCTGGCGTGCTCCCTCCCTTCAGCTTTACAAGCCCCGTGCTGTGCACCCCAGCCTTCCCAGCCCTGGGGAGATTTCACTGCACTGCCTCTGGCCACTCTCATGGCAGGTTTATAGCTAATAGTCCCACAAATAGAGGACATTTCCAAAGGGCCTGTCATAGTTTACACAAATTAATTGCTTGACAGGGTTACCGTTACCTGTCTCTTAATGTATTATTTGTTCCAAGCAATCTTTGAAATACTGCTACTTGCCAGAAGTTATTTTGTGCATGTGCTGGCAGGGTGGGATGCCCTGTCTGAGTTGTTTTCAGGCTTTGGACCCAGCCACTGAAGGTGACCATTTGGTTGAACTTCCTGCAGTTCAGAGATGAATGAATGAGGTCCAAATGAAAGAAATGGAAACCTAACCACACTAGCCTTGCAAGAAAGAGATACTGGGCACCACAAACTGCTAAGTGCAGTGTTAAGCAGATACTAATTGATTCTCTATGCATGACTAAAGGAGCGGTTATATTTTATTCATTCAGAGAAAAACTGTTTTATCAGTAAGCTCTTTACTTCCCCACCACTTGGTGCTACAGAGGCAGCTCTTGAGCCAAGGTGTAAGAGGTGGAGGAAGTGTGTAAGATTTTCTTCCAAGTCTGTTACCTTTACACAAAGTCATCCTCTGTCATATCTTACCTGGGCATTTTCAACGTGGGGCACTTCCAAAGTGGTTTATGAACACTATTGATCCCTGTTTGTAGCAGATCTAGTCTTTGTCGTTCCATTTTGTTTTGGATCAAAAAGACTTTCCTAGTGCTTGTGCATGAGGGAAAAACCCACAACATTCTGGAACAGGTACCAAAAAAAGCCCAATAGATGTAGTCCTCCCTCTTTCTTTCATATACGTACAGAATATATTTTCTTATGCCAGTTATTTTCGTCCTTTTATTTAGTGGCTAAAGTTGGGTATGGAGAGGATAAAAACAGTGGTTTGTTTCTAATACAGTGGGAACAGCCAAGGCAGCAGTTCTCATTTTATGCTCAATCCTTTCTGTTGTTTTTAACCAAGACTGCTTTGAGACTCATGTTGCTGCAACACTAGCAACTGACTTGTATCTTGCCTCCTTGGGAAGCAGCTGTTCCTACTTAGCAGGGGTAGATGCTCAGAACACAGACGTTTACCTTAAAGAAAGGGGTCAATGCGGTTATCTGTATAGAAATACCACCCCACTTCAAAGGACAGCTATTCATGCTCCACTGCCCAAATATTTAGGAAAAATATTTTTATTTTGTTTCCTACAGGAAACATTTAACAGGCAGTTAATAAACGCACTGAAAATTGCCTTAAATATATTCACAACAACAGCAGAGCATCAGAAAGAAGATGATGTTGTCCAGCCTTGTCATTCCCTACAGCAACCCCTACCCATACAATTCAAAGTTGAAAAATTTGACTTATATTCACCATGAACTAGGTTTCAAAATGCTTGTGAGACAACAAACCGTTGCTCCTATATATTTTAAAACTCTCTACCATAGTTTTGTCATCTGCAACTTCTTCTTTGGTCCATGAAAGATCTGTAGAGGAGCCAAGAATAATATCCCAGAGTCCTGACTCCGTCATGGACTTTAACGGTAAGGATTCTTTCATTTGCAACAGATGACTGGTCAAATCCCAGGGATAAACTAAACAGTGCTATCTTAAATGTCACCAGACATTTAGTATCTAGAGAAGACAAATGCAAGGATGTCACTTATGTACACATGTACATCATTTTGACTCATTTTTTACTATATGATATATGGCATTCATAAATATGCCAAATATTCAAAAATATGTCACATTAAGATTACGCCCACCACTGTTTAACACAAAACACGCTGAAAAGTCATTCATTAAATTAAAATCTCTCAAGTTTTATGAGTAAAAAGCTGCACAATAGCATCATATACCTAAATTTAAAATCCAAGCTTCTTATATCCTACTGTGAAAATGGACATTTTTCAAGCTCAGTTGTTTTGTAAAGTGAATGCCTGACATCTGCTGGTAATTATACAAACTGTATATTGTTGAATCAAACTAGTTTAGTTTTTACACTAAGGAAGATGTTTTAGAATATATAAATTATTCAAATAAAAAAAGATTTAAATAATTACAATCATGATGTAATGAGGTTTCAAAACTGAACTGCATCAATATTGCTTTTACTTGTTAGATGCAAGATACTGAGTGTCTTTGAATTTCCTACAAAATTTTCCTGCAGGAGTGATCAGATCCAGTCCTTAGAAAAACAGTTTTTCCCCAACATGATTTTTGTGCACATTATTTTTAATAAATTAGCAGAAGCAATTCTAGTGCTATTGTACGTCACATTCCCTTTTGTTTAGATTGAACATTTTTGAGAAAGCTATTTCTACACTATTCTGTAACGTTTTAGTCATGCTACCAAAAAATACAGTTACTAACTGAAACAGCAGGACTGCAGTAACGCCCATTAAAATACTGACTTACACAAGTCCCATCTGTGATGAAGGCTACAAAACATGTCTTTATTTAAGAAGACTTCTTAGGAGCCAGCAAAGACATGGGAGAAAAGAAAGGATATTGTACTAGAAAAAGCAGCAAAAGGGCACTGCCCCAAAATTGATAAACTGAAGGCTTTCAGTTTTTCACCCTTTCATGAGTTGCACAGTTCTTTTTCAAAAATTTGGGGACTTATTAGTATAAATAAGTAGGCCTCAGTTTCACGATATCTAAGCACCTGTGATTTTATGAAGCAAATGTGTAACATGATGTCCTGGTAAAACATAATTCAGAAACTAATTTTGTGAATGAAGGGGTCAGCATATCAGAATGAAAATAATTCTGCTGGATCACAACCAGAAAATAGGAGAGAAAGAAAGAATATACACAGGAAAATGGGAAATTGTTAAATATCTTATTAATTCTTTAATATGGAGGTAGCAAATAAAATGCTCTGTTTGACGAAGTTTAGAGGGGGGAAAAAAGCCCTCAAAACTTCCAAAGTTAACAGCTGACCTTTACTGAAAGCCTATATGGATATCAAATAGCAGAACTCTTTCAGCCACAGAAACTGATCCTTCATTCCAAACAAAAATAAAATTTTATTTGACAAGATTTTCTCTTGCCCTGTAGAAGCATCACCGTGAACCCAATGAAATGGAGAGGAAAAAAAGTAAAAGTTATTGCCTCCATCCATTTTTATTTTCTCATTTTTCCTCTGTACCAACAAAAACAATAAAATAGAATTAAAATCCAGTAGAACATCTGTTGAATTCCTACATCATAATGTGCAGTTCTGGTGGTGTGCAATGTAAAAGCTACAGTTTGCTACAATACTGCCAAAAAGAGAGCATAAAAGAATTACCTTGAATTTAATGACAAATTCATATTGGTTTTCTGGATACAAACTATCTGCAATTCTCTTTGACAGAAGGAAAACAACCAAAAAAACCCAAAACAAAACAAAAAAAAGAGAGGAGGAAAAAAAAGACAAAAATAATTTGCCAGCAAAAAACTTTACTTGTTGGCTCCAGGAAAACAAGTCATTTACACCTCCTATAGCTCCTCAGGAGCAAAAGTGTTAAACTGGTGTTGCACCCAGTAGAATTGGGCAGACAAGTCTCAGTGTTTGACCCTGGTTCCCCAGACATACAAGCAGCACTGAAAACAAATTGCTAAAATTCCCTGGTATTGACCAGTTCTTGAAGGATTACACTGAACTATAGATACACATACATACCATAGTTATTGGGTCTCCCTGAAAGGGTAACAGTTTGTTATGTAAAATACAACTAGAAGTTCCACATTATTTGTTTTCCTTAATATTAAAAAAATCAGAAATTTTATAGTACATGAACAATTCCCCCTCCTGATGGGATAGGGAGAGCATTAAAAAAAAGGGACATGACTAATGAACTCATGACATTGTTACTATGCCAAGTATCCAGGAAAAAACCAGACACATCTTATCTGAAGATGCCCACTGACTTTGATGAATATTGATGGGTTCCTACATGGAATTATCTGCCTTTGAGGGGTGGCCTACTGTCCGTTTTCAGGAAGTCAGCAGCTGCTTTTCAAATTTCTGATCAATAACTTCTAAAAATGGGGGACGGGGGAAAATAATAGTGCTGACTATTCACCAAGCCAAAGACGACACCTATACGCTCTTATGTCACAAAAAGTTTCATTAACTTTTTATATCAATATCCTTTTGGAAGATTTAAATATTTGCAAGGACAAATCACAACCATTTTAAGAAAATGAAAAATGTTAAATAGGTAAACCCTTTTACCTTAGATACTTCAGACATAGTATAGCTTAACGTTATTCTGAAATAGAGTGGCAGGGAGTTGCTTTGCCAGTGTTTCTACTTACTTGTTATGCTTTTTTAAACAGTAAAAAAGATAAGGTTGTTTGTTTATATAGCAAGGAAGTGCCTTAAAATCAGCTTGTTGAGATGCAAAAAACATTAAAACCCTGTATCTGGGTCAAAGATGTTATTCTGAATTCTAAAACTAAGTGGCAGCACATTCTTGAAGCAGCACTTCAAGTGGCAGCACTTCTGCTTTTAGACTTTCCAACCAAGCTTATGAGAGACACGCTTCACTTTCTTGCAAAATTAACTTTACACCCTGTCATAGAGCTGTTCTTCAAATACAGAGTAAGAATGATTATAAACTTTATCATAGAGTCAAGGGTTTAAGTTACTTTCTAGATATGAGGAATTTTTTTTCTTTTCTTTTTTACCTTCTCCTTTTGACAGAAAGATGGCAACTCCAGATGCCAGAGCATCAAAGAACCATTGACTACTCTGTGCTTTTTCCAAGATACAGCACTACTTCACTTGGAGCTGTTCAGAATTGTTATTTCATCCATCTTCTTGACTTTCTAGCAATTATAAGCAACGCATTTCTTAGGCCCTAACCCAAGGGTGAAAATCCACAACTACAAGAAGAATAAAATCTTTATTGACCTTATTTATGTGAATTTCTGCCTGTACTGAACCCATCTTTTCAGTGGCATATGCTAAATTGCATGTAACAAATTCTCCAACCACTTCCAGCTTGAGAGCAGAAAGTTCCTTTCAAATATAATTGGCAAAAAGCATTTGAACATCATTAGAAAGCAGTATTTGTAACACTTCCTACTCAGTCCAGGACTATTACAGCATCAATTCATTCAGCTGAAATGAAGTTTCAGATCTGTACTTAAGATTATGCAGATACAATTGCTCATGTTCTTATATTGCATGGGTTTATGCAATGGGATACCTACAGGGAACAAGACTAAATTAAATACAATACAGGAAACTTGCATTAACTGTGAAGAATATAAATATCACATAATCCTACTGACTGTTGAATCAACATCTTACTATTAAGAATGACAAAGGCTATAAAAATAGCCAGTCATCTTTAAGTCCTTCATTTAATCAGTTGTTCAAGACATTAGCACCTAGGTTTCTAATAAAGATTAATTGGATTAATAAATATAAATTCTAATAAAGATTCTTGGATTAATAACCCAAGAATATTAAGTGTCCTGGCGATCATCCCTTCATCTATTCTTCTCTACTAGTTACCCCAAAACAAAAAAATAAGAATACTTTGGTTAGAGATTTATTTTAAGTTTTCTCAGTTCTAGAGCTATTGCTACCAGCTCTATGCTCCTAAGACTGTATTTAGCAAATAACACTCTATCCCTAAAGCATATTACAAGGTCATATCCACTAATACGTCTGAGGAGTTAATGGATCTATTGCCTAAGTTCTGGCAACTAAGTCACCAAAATTTTGGGACCCTACTTCAGTTTTGGGAACTGCTCTCTCACCCTTCATTATGGCCTGTAATTTTAACTTTTGAAACAGAGTTATCTGGAACATGAACTTACCACTTTGTGGATCAACTCATATACTCAGGTCAACTGGGATAGTTTCACTTACATTAATATGATTGCATAAATGCCAGCCTGCAGCCACAAAATCTTTCCCACCTCAGCCCCTAGGCGCACAACTTAGCTGCTGCCCCATCATTGTGATGAGGAGGACACTGCTTCAGCCCACCTCCCATGGCTGCACTCCCCATCCCAGGGCAGAAAGGGGCCACTGATGACCCCATCAACGGCTTACGCAGTGCAACACAGGTAGGGAATGCTGTCTTCATCAAAACCCACAAGAGAAATACAAAACTTGTGTACACTCTCTAATGGGCCAACCCAAGCTATACCATCACCTTTCCCAGTGGTAAGATCTATCAGATATAAATCATCCCAGGCAGACATTGGCATAAACTGTTATTTCCAGCAAGAGTTCCGTATCTTCCTAGAAAATGTGTTAATCTTAGAGAGCTTTTCTTGATGGATGAGGGGGAAGATTCAGACTAAATATTCAAACAGAAATACTTTATGAAAACAGATTCTACTCCCACCCCCAGTAGATGTAACACTTTTTTTCTTCCCATGTGCAGTAAAGTAATATGCATTTCAAGACCTAGAACTCAGGTACTCTTAAATGCACAGTCCTATAAGCCATATTTTGTAAAAAACCCACTGATTTCCTATTCTGCATTTCAAGATGTGGAGTGAATGTATAGCATTTACTGTCAAAAAACACTTACAGAGTACCCCAGCTCTGACTTCTAGAGCCAGATACATAGGGAGAATAATTTAATACGATTTACTGACTACCCTTGAATCTCCAAACAACTTCTATGCTGAGCATAATCTCTACATTTCATTAGGTATACTTCCTATTCTATCACCCATGCTATTAATGAGAGTAGTGAAAAGCATGAGAGACAGAAAAAAGTAAAAGAAAGAAAAAAAACCCAAACCCACCTTTAAAACATGAAGCCCAACACAGTCTTCCAGTCTGGTATTGAAAAACTTACAGCTACTAACTGTGTATAATCTTCCAAATAGTTTTACACTTATCCTCAAGTATTCTCCCCTTTATGCAACTTTTCCCCATAGCTCATTAACAGCACAGAAGGCAGTGTCAAAAGCCTTATTTCAATCAAGAGATCTTGATACTGTCTTCACTGTTTCTAGGGATGCTCCTTTGACTTAATTCTTCAAAGCCATTTCGCTCTTAAATGCCTTTGAAAAGGTGAGTCCTAATGAGGTACTCCATTTCGGAGTGAGACTTGACAATACAGTGAGGTGACAATGAGGCAAAGTTCATTGCTCATGTGGAAGAGGATCAGAGCTTGTGAAATGAGATAGTCCTTACAGTGCGCTCAGATAATGTACCTGATAAGATATATAATTTTAAATAATTTTATTACAGCTTGAAATTGTACAAATCACTTTACTTTTTATTCTTAACATTTGTAAATGTAAAAAACCCCAATCCTTAAAAAGAAGAATGCTAGCGTTGGCTGTTGCCACATATGCAGTTAGATTGCAGGTGCCAGTGCCCCTCTCCTATCTTGATTCCTAAAGCAAAAAATAAATGAGCAAGTAGTATTTAATGAGAGATGGGGGCAGGGAAGAAAAAGAAACTCTGACCACCTCCTTCTTTCAGAACTGGGGGAGAGAGGAAGAAATAAAACAGGAAGAAAATTACCTTTTAGAAACAAAAGTAGAATAGAAAAAAAAAAAAGACTTCAGCAGCCACAGGCAATCTCATTGCTGTTACTTCCCAATCACAGTTAAACTAGTTTTATCTTAATCTTCAATTACTACTTTACACAAAAAAGCTCTTTTGTCTGCCTGCCTCGTCAGCCACTCATAACTACATCTAATACAAGTCATTCTTAAAAGCAAATATTTTTTATGCTTAAACACTCATTTCTGAACCAATCTTCCGTAGCCACATCCAACCCCCTTCTTTTTCTTATAATAACTCCTATCACCGCACTCTGAAACCTCTCCTGTATACCAAACCCAACTCATCCACCTCAGCACGAGCACCCAGGACCGTAGCAGTCACTGAACTCAGGGAAAAAACCAAACCCTGATAAAGCAAGAAGAAACGCCGAGCAAGGAGGCAGACTGAATCAATAGCACTGTACCTGTTGTCCCTGTTGCACCACAGAAGCAAAACCCCACGTGTGAGGTCCAAAGTCTGGTTCTGCAAAGGGAGTCCCCAGTTGGGAGTCCCAGGTTACCCCTTTTGCCTGCCAACCACCTGTGCAGCCAGGTGGTACAAAGGCCGTGGTAGGTCAGTGGGGTTAGTGTAGTAGGTTACACACCGCCCCAAGCAATTCTAGCTACTGCCAGATAATGTTAGATAATGTTTTTAAGACAGTCTCTTGCACAGCACTTCCAGTATGGCCTGAGAATGCCAGCCTCTTTCTGGAAATAAATATGGATTTTTCTTGTAAAGCACTTGGAAGTCATTGGATTACAACTGCAAAAGAAATGACAATTGCTGTTAACAAAGTTATGGGAATAATATAAATACGTCTTCAAATTACAAAAACGCTTGCTCACTGCAATGGTCCCCTAGAGCTGGAAATACGTATATTCTCTTTAATCCATTCCTGCCAGTTTCATGATTTTAAAGGAGTGCCAGCGATTTCTTCAGAATTTATGGCCCGGAGCACTGCTAATGAGCACAGGGGGATAGAGCTGGAAAGCTGAGGATAGTTCCAGGTGACTTCAGCGTGCGTCG
This sequence comes from Aptenodytes patagonicus, assembly GCF_965638725.1. NCBI lineage: Eukaryota > Metazoa > Chordata > Aves > Sphenisciformes > Spheniscidae > Aptenodytes > Aptenodytes patagonicus. Next base: position 40,961,599 of record NC_134952.1, read on the forward strand.
TTAGCACCGAGCTGGAGCGGGAAAGGGGTCGGGAGGTCAGGTAGCACTTTTGACCATATCTGAGTTTTGAAATAGTCTCTTAATGAAATAGATGGCTCCATTAATTTTATTTTGAATCAATAACTTGTAAGTCTGGATAATGTAACTATATTGATTCAGAGGGGGTTTTTTGTTTGTTTTGTTTTCTCAATAGCTTATGCATAGAGGATTCAGAATTTCATTATTAGACCATTAAAGTTTGGAAAAAGAAAACGTAAATGCAACTCTGTTGGAGTTTGGAGTAAACAGAAAAGAGAGAGAGAAAATTCTGACTAGCTTTCCACGTAAACCAAAAGCAAATTAAGAATTGCTAATTAAGAACAATTATCAGTGGATGAACTAAATAATAACGTGCATAAAAGGAACTGTTACTGTGACACAATATTAAGGGAAAAAGAAACTTTAACGATGGAATGCCTACTTTGTCTTTACCTGTGCCTCATCTCTTCAAGAACGTGCAGCTTCACAAAAATGGTCCCAGGGAAGTACTGGAGGGCGCCAGAAAAAGATCCAGCAACAGTTTGGCTTGTTCAAGCTACGTTTTGGATTTTTTTGGTTTAATAAAAAGATGCTTGATGTGACTACTGTAATATGAGCATTTACCTGTGTGCTTAGAATGGAACTCTTCATGCCAAAGAGTATATGCCTGTTTGCTTGTTTGCATGAATAGTTTAAAATGTTCTAAAAACAGTTTTAAGCTGTTTTTAATGGAGAAAGTATCAAACTTTCTTCCAAAATAAAGAAGCCAAATAAACCAGAAGAACATTCCTTAAATACCAAAGACTTACAAAGTTATTTTCTATGTATTTTCTGACACAAATTTGGAGTAAGATTGCTCCTCCAATACCTGAATTTTCAATCTAAATAGCATTCATTTTACAGAACTGTTCCTACAAAACCTCTCTTGAAATAATTTTCAGAAGAATAACATTTTCAAAATTTGTAATCCAGAAATAATGCAGGAACTTTACTTGAATCCGGCTGTTAAGCAACATAATAGCTAGCTTTAATTTTGTTGTTCAGAAGAAACTTATTAAAATCATAGAATCATAGAATCATTGAGATTGGAAAAGACCTCTAAGATCATCGAGTCCAACCGTCAACCCAACACCACCATGCCCACTAAACCATGTCCCTAAGCACCTCATCTACACGTCTTTTAAATACCTCCAGGGATGGGGACTCAACCACTTCCCTGGGCAGCCTGGTCCAATGTTTAACCACTCTTTCGGTAAAGACATTTTTCCTCATGTCCAACCTAAACCTCCCCTGGCGCAACCTGAGGCCGTTTCCTCTCGTCCTATCGCTAGTTACTTGGGAGAAGAGACCAACACCCACCTCGCTACAACCTCCTTTCAGGTAGTTGTAGAGAGCGATGAGGTCTCCCCTGCGCCTCCTTTTCTCCAGGCTAAACAATCCCACTTCCCCCAGCCGCTCCTCATAAGACTTGTTCTCCAGACCCCTCACCAGCCTCGTTGCCCTTCTCTGGACACGCTCTAACACCTCAACGTCCTTCTTGTAGTGAGGGGCCCAAAACCGAACACAGTATTTGAGGTGCGGCCTCACCAGTGCCAAGTACAGGGGCACAATCACATCCCTACTCCTGCTGGCCACACTATTTCTGATACAGGCCAGGATGCCATTGGCCTTCTTGGCCGCCTGGACACACTGCCGGCTCATGTTCAGCCGGCTGTCAACCAGCACCCCCAGGTCCTTCTCTGCTGGGCAGCTTTCCAGCCACTCTTCCCCAAGCCTGTAGCGTTGCATGGGGTTGTTGTGGCCAAAGTGCAGGACCTGGCACTTGGCCTTGTTGAATCTCATACAGTTGGCCTGGGCCCATCGATCCAGCCTGTCCAGGTCCCTCTGCAGAGCCTTCCTACCCTCGAGCAGATCAACACTCCCGCCCAACTTGGTGTCATCTGCAAACTTCCTGAGGGTGCACTCCATCCCCTCATCCAGATCATCAATAAAGATATTGAACAAGACTGGCCCCAAAATTGAGCCCTGGGGAACACCGCTCGTGACCAGCCACCAACTGGATTGAACTCCATTCACCACAACTCTCTGGGCCCGGCCGTCCAGCCGGTTTTTTACCCAGCGCAGAGTACACCTGTCTAAGCCGTGAGCCGCCAGCTTCCTGAGGAGAATGCTGTGGGAGACGGTGTCAAAGGCCTTCCTGAAGTCCAGGTAGACCACATCCACAGCCTTTCCCTCATCCACTAGGCGGGTCACCTGGTCATAGAAGGAGATCAGGTTGGTCAAGCAGGACCTGCCTCTCATGAACCCGTGCTGGCTGGGCCGGATCCCCTGGTTGTCCCGCTCATGCCTTGTGAGCGCCCTCAAGATGAACCACTCCATCATCTTCCCCGGCACCGAGGTCAGGCTGACAGGCCTGTAGTTCCCCGGATCCTCCTTCCGGCCCTTCTTGTGGATGGGCGTCACATTGGCAAGCCTCCAGTCGTCCGGGACCTCCCCCGTTAACCAGGACTGCTGATAAATGAAGGAGAGTGGCTTGGCGAGCTCCTCCGCCAGCTCCCTCAGCACTCTCGGGTGGATCCCATCCGGCCCCATAGACTTGTGAGTGTCCAGGTGGTGTAGCAGGTCATTGACTGCTTCCTCTTGGATTATGGGGGGTTCATCCTGCTCGCCGTCCCTGTCTTCCAGCTCAGGGGGCCGAGTACCCTGAGGATAACTGGTCTGCCTGTTAAAGACTGAGGCAAAGAAGGCATTGAGTACCTCAGCCTTTTCCTCATCCTCGGTGACAATGTTCCCCCCCGCATCCAATGAGGGATGGAGATTCTCCTTGGCTCTCTTCTTGTCATTAATATATTTGTAAAAACTTTTTTTGTTGTCTTTAATGACAGCAGCCAGATTGCGTTCTAGCTGGGCTTTTGCCTTTCTCATTTCCTCTCTGCACGACCTAACGAGATCCCTGTACTCTTCTTGAGTCGCCTGCCCCTTCTTCCACAAGTGGTAAACTCTCCTTTTTTTACTGAGTCCCAGCAAAAGCTCCCCGTTCAGCCAGGCCGGTCGTCTTAAGAATAAACAACCAATAGTTAGAAGTAATTTATTTTCTCAATGTCTTTCTATCTATATCTATAGTGCCACTCCATAAATAAGACTTGTATGCACAGGTGAGCAGAGCTGTAAATACAGATTTTTGCAAGTTATTTTCCCTTCCTGCACAGGGCTTTCTGTGTCATGCTGCATGCTCTCAACAGTAAATGGAAACCCAGGCTACTTCAAGAATTTGCTTTTTTCAGTCCTTAGACAAGAACTCCTGTCTCCAGAACCTCAATAAATTGCTATCTGAAATGCATCAGAAGTGTTTTCAGTTCAAATTTCCTACAAAAGGGTTTCAAGCCTTTTCCCATTAAGTAAATCAGTTGCAAGGGAATACATCTTTTGTACACATCACTACATAAAACATCATTATTTAGTCAGTAACACACCTAAGAGAACAATCAGGTGCCAGCAATTACACTTCTTTTTATAAGATGTATCGGAAGAGACAAGAGGAAGTAAATGCCATTTGCTTCCATGAAAGAGCGTTCTTTTTATAAATGGTTTGAGAATTGTCACAACAAAATACAGGAGTCATTTTACTTTTTGAAAAGCTTTAAAGAGACCAACTGAGGCATTTGCCTCCTTGCTCCCTGAACCGAGAACAGAGAGCATCCTGTTCTGCTCGGTGGCTGAGAAGGGAAGAGCAAGCTATTACAGTTTCATTTAAGTGCTCATCTATGCCCGCCTTTCCCTCAGGATAAAACCAAGTTCTTCTCCCTAAGAACAGAAACTCAGTGATGGTTTCTTCTTCATCCCTCTGAAATGCTTACTTCAAACATAATTTCTCTTCACTGGGAATGGCTAGAAAATCTTCAAGCATGATGTTTGAAGCTACAGTTTTAGTGTCTTAAAATTCTGCTACTATCTGCTGGGAGGAATGTACCATTTTGGAGGAAAGAAGGTAGATTTATCTCTGACGTTTTTTGACAGCGGATCCTTGTCTTTGTAGTTAAAGCATCTCTGTCATAGACAGCCTTTATATTCATTGGAAGAGTACTGCCAAAGGAATACAGGGAAGTGGTTGAATGGCAAGCCACAAGAAATAAGTTTCAGTAAGCATTTCAGGAATATAATTTATGAATAAACTAACCACTTACTTGGCAATTAACAAAACAACTCCACAACTTTGCCCAATTATCCTTAAAAAAAAATTTAATTTTCCTTTTGTATGACAGTATTAAATTCTCTACAACAGTTTAGAGCAATATAGACCTTTGATATCAAAGTGCAGAAAAAATAGGATGTATTTCAGTGTGCTGATTATGCTAATCTGTGGAAAACAGCACAAGTTCAGAGAACTGAAATTCATGTAAATATGCTCGATACAAATGAAAAATTGTCCTGAAATATTCCCGTGAAAATATTTTTTTAGTTTTCATACTGAAACAAAATTTTGTTTGTACAAAGACAAAGCACTTTTTGGAAATTTTTTCAACACGTCTTTGATTGATATACCAACACGGAAAATGTACTAAATTACTTAGGGATAATTCACAAATATTAAAGATCCCTTTTTAAAAGCAAGTTGGCTTCCTCAAAATCCATCAGCTCTTAGGTGAACTCACAACGAAGGGGAGACTCTGCTCCAATCTTTTGCATCTCTTCTTTTGAAAGGTTTGTCACACTGCAATTCTCATCATTTTTTTCCTATTACTTTTTCTGATTTACAATACTAAAAAACTCAGTTTTAATTTCAGACTATGTTTGCTCTTTTTGGAAGTCCCCAGAACATTCAGAACATTCCATGTCCGGCAATAAATTAACTTCTACTATACTTTTGTTTGAATATATACATCTACATTAAGAACTACGTCAGGAAGGGCTCCTCCTTCTGGATATATGATGAGCAAGAAACATTCGTCGATCAGCATAAACCATCGTTATTGCCAGGAGGCAATCCTGATACCCTGTTTCTTCCTTCTGTCCTCCCAACTATGACAAGCATTTGCTGTAGCTGAGTGAAGGAGGACACAAAGAGCAGGATGCGCAGCCACAGAGAGGCCACTTCTTCAGCAGAGGTGCTGACTGAAGCCGCTACACACTGCTTCCTACCTTTCCTGGTTGATGCAAAGCAGGAAGACTTGCAGGTAGACTCATATCCATATTCAAGGTGGTAAATCTGTCTAAATTCCTCCAGGTTCCCATGGGAAATCGTCTATTTATTAAATGTTGTCCCAGACTCTTTTGGAGAACATGTCCCATTCCTTGCTACGGAAGGGCCCCTCTAATATTAGCTGTCTCAACCCCCCTCTGGAACAAGTGTGTTCATTCTTCCTGCTGAGCAGATCCCAGTAAAAATCAAGTGGTTGCTTTGTAGACAGTCTTTCTTTACCTAAAGCTTTTACTTTTCTTACCGACTTACGCTTAATACACTGAAAAGATTTCTTTTTATTCCTCCAGTTAGCTGCATTATAAGTAGTTATTAAAATGTTTTACAATACAGAATTGCATGTGGGCTACATCAACGGCACTGAAAACAAGATCTGCAGGCTGACTGACAGATAATGAACTATCAGTTTTCAAAGTAGCTGTTGGCAGTCCTAGAAAGGACCAAGCTTACCTTACTGTAAGGTAAGCACGCATTTAGCAAAATGCTGTAAAACAGAATAGCCATTTCCTTCAGGCACTCAAAGAAACTGACTCCAGAAGGTGTATTTAGGTTCTACACAGGTTAAATAACTATCACAGTACCTCAAAAAAAAACACAGTAAGACTATCTTCTGGTTTAAAAATGTTTATTTAAAAGAAAAGGAGATCTATACCCAGATGGCCAGGAGAAAGGGAAAAAAAAAAAAAAATTCCTCAGTTTTCCCCCCAAAACCATTACTCTGCAATTTACCTTTCCCTTAAGTTTCAGCTTCAATGTTTTATGTAAAAAAAACCTGGAACTTTCATTTCCCTTCCTATGCTGTTAGACCTGAGGAAATTAAGTACCTTTCACTGAAGGGTTGCATGGGATGTGAGAAGAAACCGCAATAAAATTTATTCACAATATACAAGTATAAAAATATCTTGCTTAGGATTCAGTATTATAATTTAATAACTTTTTGTTGTTTCATAGGTATCTGGGAAAGGTACAGACACATGTCCTGATCCTGTTACAAGAGGTAGAATGCCAGCATTTGGTACAACATTCCAGGAGAGAGTCAAAGTGACATTCCTGTTTCCCCTGCAAAAGCAACAAAGACTATCAGCACAAATACTCAAGTTAACCAATTTAATTAATAATTGATAATATTAATTAAATTAGGATACAAGTTATTTTCCTGACCCAGAAACAAGGGGCTTTTTAATTTATGTAGTTACTTCATGAAGTATTACATATTTTATTGTATTATATTATATATATGTATATATTTACATTTAAATGGTTTTAAACTAAAGGGGGGTAGATTTAGACTAGATACAAGGAAGAAATTTTTTACGCTGAGGGTGGTGAAGCACTGGCACAGGTTGCCCAGAGAGGTGGTGGATGCCCCATCCCTGGAAACATTCCAGGTCAGGTTGGATGGGGCTCTGAGCAACCTGATCTAGTTGAAGATGTCCCTGCCCACGGCAGGGGGGTTGGACTAGATAACCTTTAGAGGTCCCTTCCAACCCAAACTATTCTATGATTCTGTGACTTTCCAGGTAAGGCTTTTTTTTTTTTTTTTTTACTGTTACCTAACTCCTTTGGAGTTCAGTGCATCACAGAACCAATTCTACGCAGACAAGAATATTGGAAGCAGAAACTCAGAAGCCTATTGCTCGTATTAGCAGTGTATCTTCTAGTCTACAGAAGAAACAGGATATCTTGTATCCCAAGGTCATCTTCTAACAATCAAACTACAAAGATGCAATAGACTGAGAGAATATCAGATAGAATATAGGTACCTTACCACAGCAATAAAAACGCATATAAAATGCAAAGCATGCAAGTAAATCAAGACACCACAAATAACAACAACAACAACAACAACAACAAAACAACAACAATAATAATAATAGGATTTACTTACTTGAGACCATTTCCATCATCAAAGAAAAAGTACTTTGACTTCATGTCTTTTAAGAACAGCCTTGGGTTATCTCCTCTCAACATGATCTTGTCCCAAAGGACCACCTGGTTTAGAGCCTAAAAATACAATTGTAATTAAGTCAGCAAGGTACCTTACAAGATCATACTCTCTCACTGGAATTTCATAGCATTATTCATCTAAACCCCCTAAAGTTGAAGTACATGCTTGCAATCCGTAACTAATTTAACAAAATAATGCTTTACAGGGGGGAAACTACTACTACTACTACACGCTGAAGTGTGGCACAGACTAAATGGAAACAACAAAGAACAGCTCAATAAAACATGAGAAAGCCATTTAAAAAAGTCATAAGCTTTCAAAGACTTTTACAAAGTATGATGGGTTTTCCTTTTGAATTGCAAAGGCAAGTCATTTTTAAAGCAGTATTTAGACTTTGTTTCAAATAAAGGACTTAAATTGAACTATCATGACACTGCCTAGGTATTTAACATTTTTCCAACTTTAATGGAAAAAAAATCTCTACTTGAATTGCAAGCGTAACCCCAAGAATTGTATGAACAATTCAAAAGACGGATCCCAAATTCTTAAATATTTGAAACTTTATACTGTTAAGTAGTTAGGTGCTAAACAGTCTTGTTTGGTACCTTATAGAACAATTTAGAAAAGATATTTCCCAGCATTTGTGAGAACTAGTGATGTATGTGAAAAAAAAAATCTAAAAGATGAAACAAGACAGTAAAGTCCCAGACCCTAATAAAGAACACTAAAAACTATTTTAGTACAAACACAATATCCACCAGCATGTATAAAATAACTAAGGTATTTAAAAAAAAAAAAAAAGAAAGAAAAGTAGGGAGATAGTTTTGTGCAGCAGGTTAAGAAAAAACCCCAAGCCTTCACTACATCCTTGCAATGTGACCACCGTAGCTTAAACTAGAATTCAGTGGTACCATGGCAGCGTGGCGTTTCATTAAAATAAATTTTCCATGGGCTGTTCCACACAGCTCCTATCAGATCAGTGAAAAAAGCCTTCAGCTATCCAAAGTGAGAAATCAGAAGCAACCAATTTAAAGGATGCAGCAAGGCCAATAATTTGAGAAGTATGACAAGGTAACATAAATGTATTATGGGGTTACAGTAACTGGTACGGGCAAACACTTCTGTGATCTATGAACAAAAGAGCTACCACACCTGGCCAGACCAAAGGCCACTATATCTTGTTTCTAACAGCAGTGAACTGCAGAACGTTAGGGAAAAATAAAACAGACAGAGCAAATAAGCTAAAAACATCATTTACAGTCCACTGTTGTAAGGGAACAACAAGGCATGTGTTACTTTTCTCCCACTCTGCTAGGCACATATCAAGTTAGGTTTCATGAGGGTGAACTTCCCACCCTGCAGTTAAACTGTCAAGAAAATAACAATCATGAAGGCCAGTAACAAGAGTCCCAGCTAGTAGGAAATGCTGGTGCCTTAACTCTTCCCAGCAGAACTTCAGAATGTTAAAAATAGCCGCAGTACAAAATGGGTAATCGTTTCAACTTTCTTTTTGATACTTACATTGTTTTTCGTTGCATATTCTGCAGACAAATATAGAAACAATTGTTTAACATTCCAGTCAAATATACTCTGCAGATGTATGCGAGTTAAGAAAAATACCATATTGTACTTACATAACCTTGTTTTATTTTTACAAGATCTAAATAGACTACAATAATTACAGTGAGTTCTTACCTTTCAACATACCTCATCTTATTTATAAATCAGAGCACTTCCAGGAGTTCTAACATATATTTTAATCATATTGAAGCAACAGGTTTTTGGTTTGGTTTGGTTTACTATTTATGAAATCTAACAGCTATTTCCTCCAATGATTTAAGAGTTCTATATTTGACACTGCAAGCTAGTAAGCATAATCTGCTGCTAGACAACCTATTATAAAACCTTAAACATAAAAGGCAAGACAGAATTCTTCAGTAAATATCTTCAAAACGATTATTTATACTATCAAAGAACCCTGGTATCCAACTGTGGATCGAGATACAATAGCATTAAACAATATATAAATACAAAATTGGCGGAGTGTAGAGAGTTCAAAGAGCCTCTATTACCCACATTAGAGAAGTTAGTAGATGGGAAGTATTTCGTATTGGAAGGGACACACCAAGAATTAGCAAATTTAATTACCTACTTACTACAATATTAGACTGGAGCAAAACTCTGCTCAGAGTTTTGATCAACAGTGAAGAACTGATGACTGCCATTTGAGACTGTCAGTATAATAAAGCTGATATTCCAAATACTTGTCTGTTTATTTAGCAATACAATGCACCATGTGTGACTGCTAAGGAAAAGACCTTTTAACTCACAATGAAGATTAGCTGTAACATTTTATTTCCCAGTCCTCTTTTTTATTCTATTTGCCACTATCTCAAAGAATAAATTACACAGATTCCCCAACCAGCCTCAAAATCTGTTCTATCTTGTTCCACTCATCCCAAGACTGAATCATGTTTTTAAGCTGCTAATTCAAACAGCAAGTAAGGAAAGAATTACATCATTAACTGCTGTTGCTGCAAGAATAGCTGGAGCTATTGTACTTGAACATTTTTTGCCATCTAACTCAAAACAACAAACAAGATTCTGAAGATCTCCTTTGTAGGATTTCTTAACACTTGTTAAGGTTAGCCATGAATTAAGTAAGCTAAAGAGAGTTTGTGAAAACTGCCTCCTCCCCTTTCCCTTCCCTAGTTTCTTTTTCTAACTGTCATTTTATTTAATTCTTCCTAGGACTAACACCTTGTTTCCGTTAGCTAAGAGAGCCCATGTACTAGTATCTCTTTACAAATTTTGTCCAAAAAAACCCACCAGAAAGTTGTATTTTACAACTCTACACGCTGCAAGGTTTATTTATGCCAGGCGTGAAAGATTAACTCAAGAGTTTTTACAAAAAAATTTTAAAACTACCGCTACTATTAAAAGTTATTAAAACATGGAATTTTTATGTCCACATACTGCAGACTAATCCTTGTATAAGAACATTTCTTTTAAAGGTCCTGTCCTGCCTTGCTCTGCCTCCCCCTATATACACTGCATACAATTCATCTACCTTAGAATTTTAGTCTCTGGTTTTAATATGTATAAGCATTTCAGAGGTAAAACTCAAGACTTAAGAGTTCACCTCTCCTGCTTCCAGCTGATAAAAAAAAAAATCCCTCTTATTCATGTGCAACACACAGCTGCAAAAATCTGATTAACCTGTTAATCCAGCATTCACATACATTCAAGATTTGTATTTTGTTTGATTTGCTTACACAATGTAGTATTCTCCAAAACAGGGACAGCGAAACACAGAGGTAATCAATGTCTTGCCTAACACAGTGACAAAAAACAGCAGACGGAAAAATCCCAGGAATCTCAGCCCAGCTGCAAAGCAAGCCTTAGTGTAATCACCTGAGGTAAAGCATGTTGTCTCAGATTTGGTACTGACTTCTGCAGAAAAACACAGAATTTTTTTTATATCAAGACCCAAAATCCTAAGAATGATTCCCTTCTACTGTCAAAAAACCTACCCAAAACAAAACCAAACAAAAACACCCCCACACAACCCTCTTTCCCCAATAAAGAACAGCCTAACAGGGAAGCAGAGAAATTCTAAAGAAAAATTGCAAAAAGGTAACAGCAATGAGAAAGAGGCCAAAAAGTAACGTGATAAGTTTTGTGGTACCTCATATGCTTCCCAATGAATTTCATACTATTCAATGTTAAAGATTTGATAGTTTCACATCTAAGCAAGCAAAGGATTACAATGTCTTTTTATTCTTAAAGGAAGACAGGTACTTGTATGCAACTATTACGCGGCCAGAACTTTGAAACCCTCACAACAAAATGAGTTCAAAAGGTGCATCGGAGTTTCTAGATTCAGTACGACAGTCAAAATAGTATGTTATATAAACTCTATAATTAATTCACACCTCAAACCACCAATACAAACTTCACTTAACAGTAATACTGTCCAGATGTTAAACTGCATTTCCCATTATTACAGTGCACTTCACTATAGAGCCTGATTTTAAAAACAGGCATTAAAAAAAGAGAGAAAACAACTTGCCCTGTGTCATCTACTAGAGACAGAACAGCTATTCCATGTTCTATTTTACTGTCCTAGTTATGTAAAATACTACTTTTCACTGCTTTGAATTTATATTTTAAGACAAATTGCTAGTTTTCCTCAAGTCCTGAATATCTGAAGATTATAAGGTAACAAAAATAGATGTCAAGATGTTCTTATTTCAAAATGTTCGCAAACCATTTTTTCCATTAAGGATATCTGCAGTAATGTCAAATGTGACGAATCCCAGATCACTTCTTTCTCTAGGTCCAGTGAAATCTTCTACATTTTTTCTAAGACAAAACAAAACACAAGATTATCCTTTCTCATTATTTCTCTTTCATGCATTACCTAAATTATTATTCTTATTACATATTTCCCACATCCATTTTCTGTACTTTCTTTTAAATACTTTTGGCTAAAATATAATCAACATTACAAAATAAAACCTGCTTTCCAGAAATTATGGAGTCCCAGTTTTGAATGACAGGCCTTGCCACCACAGTAGTCTAAGTTATACAAATAGTCTACAGACTTTTTCCTGTTAACAAAAATCTGTATCTACCCGTACCTGAACTGCACTACATTTCATTTTAGTAAAATGTGTGTTAGCCATCCCCAAATATATAAAGCTGATTGGAACACCGGCAGCATAGCTGTCTGCTAGCAACCATTTTCAATATTATTTCTCAACTTCCCATAAAAAAAAGCCTCTAGTGCTCAGTCTCATATAAGACACTCCAACCATTCTGATAAAACAGAGTTTATGTTTGTAGTTCACACAACTTACAAGATTTCTCCCTAGAATGTATTTAAGTAGCAGCAGAAAGAAAAGGCTTATTTTCTTCTACATTATGGAAAATCATATCGTTTTGGAAGACTTTACTACAAATCCACATTTGGAGGAATATCTGACATTGCCACACTAAACCACATCAAAAAAGAAACTGGAAAATAACAGAGAAACAGCAGATGTTTTCATATGTATTCACAAAGCTTATCAATTTACCAAACTTACCCTTACAAAGAGGAATACCAGAAGCAGGTTGGCAATCAGCTATGAACCTTAATTCCTCATGTAAAAAAAACTTTATGAATTATGAACTTCTAATTTCATTTATTCCAGTTTGAAAATTAGTCCATTGAAATATTATTTCATTAAAACTAAGCTCAGTAACCTCAAAGAAAAAAAAAGTTTACCAGCAGAAAAAACACTTTTGGAGACAGTAGTTAAGAAAAACACCACCAAAACGTCCCAATTTTAGCCTCGCGATGAATTTCCATTCCTTCGCAAAAAGCAACATCTTCTTCGGTAGTAACCCTTATCAAGCACTTGACTTCATTTCTGAATCACTGTCTGTCTGGTGGAGTAACGGGTCTTAAGCCTGGGGTGTGCAGAACTTCTCAGAAGTTCAAGAAAAGCAACTAAGGTATAACACCTCTCATTAATACCAGATCTGTGCATCACAGAAGGCACTGGCACAGCTCTATAAATTTCATCCAAATTAGGCATTAGTATGCTACCTCATACATGTCAAGCTCACCGGAACACTCAAAAATACGTTTTTATGCTGTTTGCAATCCTCAGTCTAGCATAAATATGGGGTTTATTTTCCTGAGATATTAAACCAATCCAAAAGGCGACAGCAGTTCCCACTCTTCATTTGTGTTCATCTCCCCTTTCAAACCCTGCTGCTAGCCATCCACTCCTGCCACGTACCTTGGGGTGCTCCAAAGCTCCACGAGCTGCTTTAGCTCGCTAACTTGGCCAAAACCAAACTAAACAAACTCATTAGTTGAGTTAAAACAGCTCAGTATCCTGTGAGCCCCATTCGCCTGTGCAGCTCTGGTAAAGGACCATGTGGCTAGAAGCAGCAGCAAAGACCTCCACTTTTTGGTGGCAGCAGCAGCTGTTCAACTGCTCGTGAAACTACAGCCCTCCACACCATACACACTTAACTTGACGGAAGTTTTCTGTAACAAAATTTCCTTTAAAAAAAAAAAATGTAAAAGAGGTTCCCCTGGCACAAGTTTGCAGCGGCATATTGTGTCACGTGGGCAACGTGCTTTTGATGTGGTATTACGTATTCTACACCTGGTGCATTTCACAGGAAGATCAGCCATCCCAGTCAGTCTACTGTCACAGAGCTCAACAAAATATAAGGGATCTACTAATTAAGAAAAAGGCGCTAGGGAGATAAACCGTATGTTCATTTAGGTCCTTGCACCCTCAAAACTGTCAAAAGCAGTTCGCTCGACTCTCCTGGAAGTCACCACCCCCTTACCGAGAACGCGAGCGGTGTCTGCAAGCAAGCATGCCTTCACGCAACGGCCCTCATGGGCATCTTCAGCAGGTCACCGGTTGAACGCGCTGACCGGCCGCGAACCGCCCAGCGCGGGCGGCGCCGCCCCAGCTCCCGCCCGGCCGGGGCGTGAGGCGGCGGAGCACCGTCGTGGGGCTCCCTCATTGGCTCAGGCGGGGAGCGAGGGAGCGGGCAGGAAGCGGAGACCTCCGCGGCCCCGGCCGATGCAGCCGGCGGAACGGCAGGGGCGAGGAGGTCCCGCGGCGGCGGGCGTCCGCTCGCGTCTGCGCCGTCCCGCAGCCGGGCGTTAACGTCCCCTCACGCGCCCCGGCCGTCACTCGCCCCGCAGCGGCTCCTCGGCGGGCAGCCGGGGAAGAGCCGCCGCTCCCAGACAAACCACTTCCCCTCCCCAGCGGGCAGCCGCCGCCCGGCCCGGCCCTCCTCCGCCACTCCCTTCCCTCTCCCGCCCGCACTCACAGCGTGACCCGGGACACGGCGATGCTGACGGGCACGCTCCGCTCCTTGAAGGCGGTGGTGATGAAGCAGCCGAAGGTGAGCGCCGCCATCACGCTCAAAGAGAAGGCGAAGAGCGAGTTGGCCCGGGACAGCACCGTGTTCATCTCCCCGCTCGGCCCGGCCGCCGCGCCGCGCAGGCTCCCAGGCTCCAGCCGCTGTTCGGAGGAGGGGGCGGCTCCAGCGGGCCCGGCGGCGCTGGGACGCGGCAGGAAGCGGGCGGCGGCGCCTTCGTTGGGGCCGCGGAGGAAGGGGCGCGCGCGCGCGGCCGGCAGGGAGGGGCATGGCCTCGCCGAAGAGCCCGCCTAACCGGGGCGGGGCCACGCGCCTCCCGCACCGCGCCTGCGCCCGCGGCGGGAGCGGCCCCTTCCCGCTTCCGCCAGCCGTTGGGCTGCTGAGAGGCGTCGGCTCCGGCCCCGGCCCCGGCGTGGCGGTGGGGGCCGTAGCTCGCAGCCCGCCCGCTTCCCGGCGGTTCCTCCGCCGCCCCTCCGTGTCTGCTGTTACCGGCTAGCCGTTAGTTTTGCGCCGCGATGCCTTTTGAGACCCGCACCCTCTCGGGCACCTCTCAGACTTGGGAGTTTGGAGAAGGAAACGCGTTGCGCCCTTTGGCTGTCGCGTATCAAAGGTGACTGGCTTTCATGAAAGAGCCTGTACAGCGTTTCTGCGTCGGGCTGGTTTACAGAAGAAAAAAAATACCTGAAGACAAGACGTGCCCGCTTAGTTGCGTCCTGTTTAGCTGCGGGTGGTTTATTTTCCTTTCGTGAGCAGGCGCCGCAGCGGCGTGCCTGTCCCCTGCGTGGCTGTGGGAAGGACCCCAGTGCTCACTCGCAGCCATGGCCCCTCAGGGCGGCGCATGGTGGAGGCACATCTCGATCCCCTGGGAGTGGTCCCCGCTGGAGGGCTTCGTGGGGTTGCTGTTTGGTACTCTCACCGTTGATACTGGCAGTATATATTCTTGTCCTAGTTCATTCATAACTTCGGAAGAAAAAGGGTTGTTACGTATTGGAGCATTTTTTGTGAATTGTCTACCACCTGCCATGCTTCTAAGGCATTCGTTTTTATAGGGAAGTTAGTATTTGTAGCTCTGGTTGATTTTTGCATTTATATAATAAAATGTAAATAACATTTGAGCCGAAGTTTTGTTTTTTCACTTGATGTCTGTATCTTGCTTTCACTGGTATTGTGCCTTGCCATTCACTACCTTGTTTCCTATAGGATGTTCCTATTTATTACCACTTTGTTACATGCATACTCGGTATGTAAATCGTTTTGTCTAGAAACCTCATTTAGTAGCTGGGCATGTCATTGGAATCCTTTTTCTTTACCAGATGGCTCTGTGATCCCACGCTGTTTGCAGGATGAAGCAGTCTTTCACCTTACTCCTCCGAGTTGGTTGAAATTTCACTTCAAATTGGTGCTAGCAAAGCTTAGCTTATGTAGCGAGGTGGTTTCTAACTCCCCTTCGAGGCCCCTACTTGGCACCCATTCCTGCTCCCTGGACCTGCAACGTTGTGAGTCTGAGAACTGGGAGGGGAGAGAGCCTGTACAATGGTTTTTTTTTCCATATTTCACTGCATTAAGTATACCAGGCTTGATTAACACAGATTTCTTGGGGCGGACAACAGGTGTCAGTAGTGGCTCAGTTATATTTAGTTTCCTCTTCCCAGCCCTAAGATTCCAATGCTGTAAATACGGGGAGTAAGAACAGGAGCTCAGATACAGGGTTCTAAAAAGGTGGAAGGCCTCATGGTGACTGAAGGGATAGGGAGAAGAAGGTGTGGACTGTCAGGCCATTCTGAAATACGTATGTTCTGAAATGATGGTGGTGTTTCTTTTCCTCCCCTGTAACTGAGACTTGGGTCTGTGATTCAGGGAAGAAAAATCTTTGCAGATAAAGGTAGGGAATGGAAGAGAAAAAAGATGGTACTAATGCTCTGTGTTTCCATTCAGCTTGAGTATCTGCAGCACATCTCTGTTTAGCACTATTATTAAATGTAGGGTGTGAAGGTACCTATGGGGACACTCCTTGCAGTTGGGAACCTCTGTTGATTTTTGTCTGTCTATGCATTTGCCATAATGAAATCAGTCACAGGCCCAAAGAGGATAGGCTCTTTAGCAATGTTCCGATGATAAACTCTTTGCCAGTTTGCATTTGGTAATTCTTGGCCTTCCTGATATTCCAGAAGAGATCCAGAAACACAGAGAGTTTCTTGTGTAAAGGTTTTTGTCGGTTTGTTACTATTTTATGTTTTGACTTGCTATTCAAAACATTAATTGTTGTGAGGTAAAGGTTTTTGATTTGTGGTCTGGAACATAGTGTTACTGAAACCTTGGATAACTGTTACTGAAAAGTGGGTACTTTTCCCAAAAATGTTTGAAGACTTAGAAGCAACAAGGAAGCTTTTGCTGCAAACTGGGAAACCTAAACATTTCAGAAGTTGTGAAATCTCTGCTATAATCAAAAAGATAGTTCCAAATGTGAACACTATTCTATTCTTGTATTTACAAACAAAAGCTCAGTTGCCTTTGCTCTTGCTTTTAGTTCCTACAGTTGCTATTTAGAGTTTTTCATTAGATATTAAACAACTCTGCTGTTGAGGAAAACTTAAGTAACTAAGGCAGAACTTGTAGGAGTCATGTAGTGAAATTTCCAAAGCAGCAGTCAAGTACCTGAAGAAGACCAAAATCAAGAAGTTTAGCCAAATTCATGTTAGCATGTGTTTTTAAGAAAAATGAATAAATATGGCTGTTGCTCATGTAGTTTTGGATTTCTTTTAGTAGAACCCTTAAATAAATGTCACTTAAAAGCACAGTATGCAGGGGAAGGCAGGTGGTGTAGTTTATGCAAGGACTGATCCGTTACAGTTTCAGAACAAAGAAACCTTCTGTAGCTTTTTAATGACTGAAATCTTGTAAAATCAAAAGAGCAGAAAAATTTTGAAACAAAGACGACAGTTGTGAAGGAAGAAGGGAGGAGGATTATTCACAATAGCTGTTTGCTGGTAAGTTCCAAACTGTTCTGTGAAAAATATAAAATCTGTTCTTTTTGTAAAGAATAGTGGCATATTATTAATGTCAGAAGTCACTGTCAGCTAAATGAGTTAGTCTGAATTGATCAAATACTATAATTATGAAAACAAATTTATAGAATCTCGGGGAGGCAGAAGAGTTTGGGAGACCATTTCCAAGATGCAGTGGTGTAAGGTATTCAGTATGCCTGAGCAGTGTATGTAGGCCCAGACCAGCAGAGCACCTAAGGCATGGCAGTGCTCAGGCTGGTTCTTACTTCAAGAAATTTCATAATTTTTCAGTACAAACTAATTGAACAAAATGCAGAGAAGGGATTGGGAGCAGGTCTGAAATGCAGAATTCTCCCTTCTGTCCTTCCCCAGAATTATCCGACTTTGGAATTGTGTTCTTATGCATTCTTTGATCTATTAATCGTGTTCTTTTTTTTTATAGTGTTGGCACTTCAACAGGGTTGATCCCAGTCAGCAGCTGATGATTAGAGCAGTCTTCTGAGAGAGAGTGGCTTGCTTGCTTTGGTTGAGATGTTTCTACTCTGATGTTCAAGTTAGTGATTTCTTTAATCGTCTATAAACAAAATGGCAAGTGTTGACATTGACCATTAACAGAGATTGCTGTGAGTTCTGATTGGTTCTAACATGGTACACATAGATAGGAGCTTTGAGGTGGCTGACAGTTTGGGGTGTATGGTTTGTGAATTCCAGGTGAAGGGGAGGTATTAACTTCAGCCCAGGTAGCACCTTCGGCCTTCTTGGGGCTTAAGTTTCTAACTAATTTTACAGGTGAAAGTTTAGGTGCCTGTGGCATCTTTGGTACCTAGCTAGTTAGATGGGGACTGTATAGATAACTCTTTTTGGTCTAGGGCCATGTATATACTTCCTAAATTTTACCATAAATGTCTAAATCCTTTATTGAATTTGTCTTTTATTAATTATTGAAATGCTAACTCTTTAAGAGACAGTAGCAGCATACAGCCTCTTAGGCAGCTCTGGGTATGCAGATGAAGATTAAAATAAATGTGGCCATGAGCAACTTGGGGAATTTTTGTCTCTATTGCAACAGCCCCCTTTCAGTTAGCACCTCTTCTTTGTGGGCCATTTTTACAACTGGCATGGAAATGCTGCGGCCAAGAGAAGTAGTCTTTCTGGACTGCATTGAAGGGTTTTTGTTTCTAACCTTCTTCTCACCTCCATTTTTTTCCTTTGGATTTACAGAATATGGAGAATAAGAAGATAAGCAAACAGAAATTTTCACTTGCCTCTGTATTCTTATTGCTAGTCCTCCCGCAAGAAAATCTCAGGGAATTTTAAATTTCTGATTTCAGAATGAACTTGATATTTTATAACACTGTCTCATTTAGCGGCGTAAGAATGCTTCATCAGAGATGGAACCAAATATTCTTGGCTCCAAAATCAACTCTTAAGTATGTTTTGGAGCCCGACACAGTTCATTTTTGGCTCCTGGCAGATTTGCGATTGCCCATTCCATGGCATACAAAGCCATATTAGGTAAAGTCCTCTCATACATTACTGATTCAGCTGAAGCTTTCACACTTCATTGTGCTTTGCATTCTGTGGCAAGAAGCCTGTGTGCTACTGATCCACCTTACTCTAGTTTTACCTCGTTCCCTAAGTCTTCAAGTTCTTAATCACAAAGTATTTCTATATCTCTTGTAAAAGCACCAAGCAGAGACTGTCATGCCACGGCTTGAGGAAAAGAATGTTTTGCTAGCTCTGTCATGATGATATCGCTTAACTAGTACCAACTTTAGTGGATGGAAAAAACCTTTCTGATATTAACGCTAGCCATGGGATTCAGTGTATAATGACATAAGCTTGCAGAATAATCTTTTAACTTTCATCCCTACCAAGTCATGAAATTGACTTTGTAATTTCCTTTTATTAATACCATTCATAGGCACCAGAATATACTTTACACAGAAAGGAGACAAATGAAACCACTTTTACTTAGTCTAGAAGAAAACCTGGCAAAAGTTTGAAGAAAGTTAAAGGAAACAATGATTTCACTGGTTTTAGAAACAGCTTGTAATGAAGAAAACAAAAATGAGTTAAATGATTAAAGAAAAATTAAAAGACAGACTATAATGTAGAATAAAATGAACAATTTTGAAAGGAATTCAAATTGGTGACAGAGAACATTCACAACTCAGATATTATTTCGAGCAAACTTTTCACTTTAGAATAGTTGACAATTGTCTCATCCTGATGACATAATTTAAAGGTCTTACACATAAATAAATAAAAAATTACTATAGATCCAAAATAGTTTCATAAGTCCAGGTAGTGTTAACTCAAACAGCTGAAGAGGTCTGTCTAGGTTTCAAAGTGGCAGAGGTGGTAGTTACAGGTGCAAATCTGGTCTTTTGAAAACTGTCAGTTGAAACAGAAAATTTCTTTCGAGTTAATTTCTCATGTACTAACTGCATATGTCATGAAAACCAAATCTTCACATTATGGCTCTTCTGGAATTTGAATGTTACAGATTTATTTATTTACTTACTTATTTAGAGACAGCTATTTAGTAAAAATATGTGACATTTTGCAGTTCATTAAAGAAAAGAACTGTAAAAACTGCAAAAATACCAGGTTCAGTTACATGAGTTTAGATTAATAGGGTGGTTGCACTGCCTGCTAGAGAAATGAGAAATAGCAAAGTTAGTTCTGTCAAGCTAGTTCAAAAGCAGGGTAGCTGTAGTACCACATACCTAAGGAAGGTGTTGAGTTGCTGAAGAAGGAATCTATGAAGTTCTATAGACGTGGTTGGTGATGAAAACATTTGTTTGGACCCAAGAAAGGAAATATACAAAGGGAAAGAGATGCAAAATGCGGAGACTTTTCAAAGTTTCATTGATACAACTGTATCAGTACATTGAGCCATTAAAAATTACAGCTAAATACCCTTATTAAGAGGCGGCTTGTATGTGCATTTTGACATTACTCTCCCCTCATAGTTTGCTACTACTTTTTAACGGGAGGCTACTAGCTCTGTGATGGAATGGGTGGTAGGGGGTGTGAGTGTTTTTTTTCAGTGTGAAGTCCAAAAAGTATAAAGTTTAAGCTTATCAACAGTTTAAGTTGCCAGATTTTGAACTGAAGTGGCTGAATACCAATACACATTCCTTCCTGTTGATTTCCAGGAAGGGAGAAAGAGGGGCAGGAACCTTTAGCTGAGGAATGGAATGGGCAGCTGGAGGTGGTAACTTTTTAGACTCCTGGGGGGGGCAAGATTTGCTAGAGTTTGTCTGTCAACAGTCTGTGTGTGCCTGCTGTCTGACATGTTTCTGGTTTTAGTAATGTCTCCCAAGTACACACATGACTTATTTTGGAATCTTCTTCTAGAATACTCTTAATAATTGGGTTGTGTTAGGTATCCAAAGAAGGCTGCAATAAATGCTGTAGGACAAACTTACTATGTTTCTTAGCAGAACTCAGACTGAATTTACTTATAAGCAGGTCAGTTATACGTGCTTCCCTTCTGTATAGAACTTTACTGTCAGTGATTAGATGGACTGGTTAAGCAGATCAAGCATGCTCATATGATAATGTTGCTGATAGCAGGGATTGTTTGATATTAGACTTGTAGTTGAAGTGGAATCTATCACCATTGTGAGAAGCAGCTACCCAGTGGGTGTATAACAAAGTGATACAGCTTTAAAATTTCTGTGTATTCTTTCAGAGAACTGTTAGAAAACTGGAATTTTGTAATTGCTTAAATATCTGAGTTACTTTTTATGTTTTTAAATACATGTGATATAGAGAATGTTTGTTATGTCTAGAGATACTGATTGATATTTAAATCCTTGACTAGTAATTCCATCCTCTGGAAATCCAGATATGCAAGTCTGTATGTTAGAACTATTTTCTAAGATAGGAGTAGTATTTTCAACACACAGGAGAGGCAAAACACCTGAATAAAAACAATTTAAATTCATTAAAAGTTAGCAGTAGAATAAGCAAACTTTTTGTGATGTAACAAATGAAAGGTTGCATCATTCATGTACCAGAAGAACTTGATTTGTATAGAACCTAAACTGTATCAGAGCACTGATTTTAATATAGTGGAGGGGAAAAGAAAAGTACTACCGTATCCACCCAAAGGCATGAATTTGGACTTTCTGGAGCAGTTTGAGAACTGATGGAAATAATGTGCTACACCAAAATACAGAGAGAAACTATTTATGTAACAAAACTTGTATAAGATAAATTTTTGTGCGTTACAGCTTTTTAAATGAACTGGCATGTTTCATAGTCTTATGAGAGAAGAGGAATGGTGCCTAAATACATAGCTGTTCAGTAGAATGAGTGTCAAAAGACAGAGCATGACTGCTAAGAGGAGGAGGGTAACATGTTCTATGACACTTATTCTAATTTTCCCCTGTTATGACACTTAAGATATCATTGCATTGCATTTTGAAAGAGATTTTTGGTTAAAGTCTTTAGCTTGGTCATCAGGAGGATCTAAGGATATTACTTTAAAAGATTTAATTAGAAGTAAGTTTATTTTCCCGAACTAAAGACACAGTATATGCTATAAATAAATTACATTTCTAAGGGGTTTACAGTCTTTAGTATTAAAAAATGCCTTCAAAGACTAAATATTGTATCAGTTGTGTTACTTTTCTTGTGTATGTTGCCTCACTGAAAATTAAGCACACCAGTCTTCTAAAGCACTGAGTAAAAATTGCCAGAATAAAATAAAGAGTTTATTAATATGGTTATGTAATTAATCATAGAAGATAGAGCATACTTTTTTCTAAAAGTTACTCACTTAGGTTGTGGGTAAATTGCACTAGATTTCACAAGCAGTTTGAATTAGCATAAACAGGTGCCGCTGCTGAATACTTTCTGCACTTGGCCACTACACAGTAAGGCATTAAAGGGCAGGCTATTTTGTCTGAGCACTGGAGTTTGAAATTAACCACTTTTATAGTCATTATGAATGGCAATATTGCTATCTTGAATATACTGGTTATGTTCTTTAGAAATGATAACTGACCAAGCTACGTTAAAAGGGAATTTAAGACCATAAATTCCAGCATTTGAAGTTTTTTAAATGGTTTTAAAATTAAAATAGTTAATTGCCAGAAATGAGGAAAGCATACCAGAGAAATTATTACATTTTTCTTGTTTTATTTGCTGGGAATATACTAGTATGTCAAGCTAGGGGGATCCTTGTCTGTCACAGTATCACTATGTTCTTATAACAAAACAAGAATTCTAATATTGTTTATCTGCAGTGTAGCTTGGTGCCATTTTCCTGTGTGCTGTGATAAAACCTTAAATGTTATAATAATTTTACATGCTATCCCTTTTGTAGCCATTAAGTGAATGAACATTCAATATTTCATTTTGTTTAGGTTTGTTATCCAAATTTTGTATTAAAAGAAAAATTATTAGATACCTAATTAGTTTCAGTATTGTTTTCACCAGCGTATCTGAGTGTTTTGTTAACAGCAATGAAGTCATCTTCAGAATACTCCTTTTGAGTGGTCCTTTTAAGCCCGTTTTACAAGTGAGGAAATTGAGGCAGAGAAATTTCATTCCCAAAAGTCAAAACTATACAGGAAATGTGAATGTCCAGATTAAACCACTGCTCTTTTCAAGTGCTCTGATATTTTTATAACGTTGTATATTTGTTACATATTGCTGCTGCATTTCTGTTTGGAAGCTCTCAGTATTCTGCACTGCTGCAAGACCAGACTCCAATTGCTTCACGTTGCTGTGCAATAGAAAATTTGGAACACTTACATGCCAGTTTTTTTACACTCTTTCATGTCATCACATTGACTGTCAGAGCCTGTGTTTATTTACTTATGCTTCTACTTTCTGATTTCCATTACAACATCTGTAGCTTTCTATTCCTGGTTCTCCCAGTCTGCATGGGCTTGTTCTCAGCTATTTTGTGTTCAAGTCTCAAGTATTCACATTGTTGATTCTTCCAAAATGCCGTGTGAGCGTTAACATCTGAACAGTCGTTCTGTTTTCATGACTGGGTGCCTGGTAGCATGGGTTTGCCAACAAGCTGTAATGGCAATTTCTGCAGAGCTTTAGTAGCCTCAGATTAGCATAAACTTGGTTGTTCTGTGCAGGTTCCAGTTAAGCTGGCACATGAGTTACAGAGCTTTAAAAAAGAAGAAATATTATTAGGAGAGCAATTTTGCCAGCTTCTTGTGAGCATGTGTGAACCGAAATTCTCAAAACTCATAATTTCCTTCATTTTTATGTAGTTTATAGCTAAGGAGGGAAATTTTTGAGAGGACAGAAGACAAGCTTTGATACAGGAATAACCCTCCTGCTCAATTTTCATGTTATTTCTAAAAGCAGAAGTTTTACAGATCAATGAGGATTTTTGAAAGATCACTTACAAAATATTACATGCATCCACAGCCTTATTTTTGAAAAACTTTTTGTTATTTTTGTTGACCCTTTACTGAAAAATTCAACCTGAAGAAGACAACCTAACAACTGAGAAATTTCTTTTCAGTGATTTGTCTACTGCAGTTAAGAAGCAGGAAACAGTATTGTAAGGGGAAGATTAACTCAGCGCTGCTGTTAACTCCAGCTGTTATTTATAGTAATTGCTATTTGGATTTTTGCCTCTACAAAGAAAGACTATTTTGTTAATTAACAAAACGTGGGAGAAGTCCAGATGAGAAAGCACAGTTACTGGATGACACAATGTAGAGTCAGGAAAAAAAGGGGTCAGGTAAAACACCATAAAGATGAAGAATGTTTTCCATTAGATAATTATGATTCTTCCTTATTCTGCATGGTAAATTTGCGAAACGGGTACTTAAGATGGCTGGGGAATTCTGTGGAGCAATTGAGTTAAGCTTAATGATGCTAGTAGAAATATGGAAGAAGTAAGAAATTCCAATATTGGATGTGTTACTAAGGAAAATATCATTTCTATTAATGATTGAAACGGAAATTGGCAGTGGTGGCTCAGAACATAATGCCTATTTATCCTTATGGAAAACATGACACCTCAATTCAGTGTCAGATAACAATGTGCCAAATATAAAAAGGGATTTTCATTTGGCATTTTAAGTACTCACTCCTGCTTCTAACTATGGTATGAGAAAAGCAGTTCCTATTCTGGCTGGATGAGAAAATGTCTATAAATGAAATCTAGGAGAAAATGCATATATTTTTTCACAGACTAATATAGTTTACAGTGTAAACTGCTTTTTAATTGCCTTTTCTAGTTACTGTTTTGACTTTTATGTGGATTAAATTTTTTTCAAGGAAAAAGTCTGAATGTGTGTTTCTCTCAAGATAAGCACAATTCAGTTCCTGTCTGTTAAAAATCTTGATATTTATTTCCAAGCACATTTCCTTTTATCATTGTCTCTTCTTCATTTATATAGGTTTATTTGAATGTGGTTTCCAGAAAACATTATAGTTTCTTACTCTAATAAATTACTCCTGGAGCCAGATGATAAGACGTTCTTTATTTTGCCACTTTCCTTTCGGAAATATGATTTTGTATCATATCCTTAATGTCTGCTATGCTGTTCATTGAAGTCAGGGGGATCTGTGGATGCAGTGACATTTGGATCATACCCTCTGTTCCTGATGGACAGTGGCCAACATTCTAAAATGTTTTTTTATGACTATCAAGCAAGAGAATCCAGGGTAGAATAGAAAGGGTGTTTCAGTTTAAGATTACTATGGGTAGAGTATTTTAAACTATAATTATTTATTTAAAAGGAAATATAGAAGTTTAGAGCAGGACCCTTTCCTATGCTGCTGTGATTCTTTATTTTAGGGTTATAGCTTACTTAGGAATCTAGTTCTGTCCTGCAGCTCCTCAGTTTGTATCATGTTGTGACACTATTATTTACTCAGCAATTACTCACACTAATGGAACAATTTGTGCGTAGCTGCTGATGACTATGAGTAATAACTTTACGGTATATAAGCAAATTAATTCTTAAAAAATCTGAAGAATTTAGATTCCTCTCTCTAAATCTGGCCAAGGAATAAAGCCTGTCATGTCATAGGTTTAAAATAATATGATGGAGCACAATGAAACATGTATCATAAGCATTAAAAATTTTCCGTGTTGTGAATTTACCATTGCATTTATTTAATTTTAATTACATTTTAATTAATTTAATTTTAGATGCTCCGAGATCTTATTTATAAAAATATCTAGGAGTTTGATTTTTGTAGTTTGCTCTGAATGCTGTTTTTTGTATAATGGTGTAATCCATGTATACTAGATATTTTCATTCAGCCTGAACAAAATAATAAGAGACTGTCAGAGCTGGTATATATTAAATCTCTGTTTCTTTATTAATGTGTATTTCAGGTATTTACTGATGTGGTTCTAGTTTTGTAAGAAAAAAATAGTAGTCTAACAGAATTTGGAATGAAACAGACCTTTTAAGTGGAACAAGTACTTGTTGGAACAGGGTCTTGGAACCTGTGTCTGTTATATTCCATCCCACTTGAATATCACAGGCTAGCAGGAGCGGTAGTGAACTCAATACTATGTACAGTATAAATAATCATCATATTTTGAGCAGCAGGCATCGTGACCAGCTGATATTTTCTTTCCTCAGGACCAGTTGTTCCCAAGAGTGCGTGGCTGGAGCCATATGATCTTATCAACACATTTGAGAGCCCTACCCAAACACTGAGAGAGATTTTGCTGCAGCAATGACTGTCATAGAAGAAAGTCGCCCTTTTGCCCAGCAGCTATCCAATGTCTACTTTACTATACTTTCCCTTTTTTGTTTTAAACTTTTTGTGAAGATCAGCCTCGCTATACTTAGTCATTTCTACATTGTGAAAGGAAACCGTAAGGAAGCAGCAAGGATAGCTGCTGAATTTTATGGAGTTCCTCAAGGACAAGGTATATTTGTACTTACTATGTTATCACTACTGTTTGGGGTTTTTGTTGTTACTGTTTTTTTTCCGGGTAACTATTTATCTGCTAGCCCCATTTATATTCAGTTTGTCAAATGATATGTGTGAGTGGGTTTGTTTTACTGTAGGTCTTTCTGTGTTTTTTTTAACAAAAATTATCTGAAGGAGTGTTGTTAGATTATTTAAGTTTGGGGTTTTTTTTTAATTTTTTTAGGTTATTAAGTTCAGAATAAAACTGAAGTATTACAGCCAATGTCCTGTTAGGACAGAGGCCTATACTTAAGATGGCTATATTTAAGATTGCCAAATACTTCCCAATCTAAGATGATTTCCCAAATTGCTTCTAAGGTTCCCCAGCTTAGCCATTTGTGGTTGAAATTTTCCACGCTTGGCATGTGATTATTTTGCAACACTTTAATGAAACTAGTCCGAATATTTCTAAGAATTATTTCTTAAGTTAAAATTTTCTTATAATAAGAAATTATTATAAGATATTCTTATAGCAATTTATTAAAGTCCTTCTGTACTTTGAATTAGTTAGTGTCTTGGCACATATCAGGAAGCTTACTGTTTGTCAGGGTGAGCTTTTGGGCATCTGTGTGGAAACCCATCGAATTTTACTGGGTTGAAAGCTCTTGTGAAAATTCCCTTTTCTGTTTGCTCAAGCAGAACTTTGGCAGAGCTGGGCACTACTGTTCTCCCAAGCTCATCTGTGGTGAACCAGTACCGTTTTCATTCAGTTCTTTTTCTGGGTCACAGAATGCAGAAAACTCTCTCTTCTCGATTGTGGTGTCCTAGTGCATGACTGAGCCATGTTTTTCTCAACTTGGGATCCCCGCTGCCTCGCTTGACTTTGATTGGTGTTCCTTGTATTCTGGGATGACATCAAGTTTGAGTTAGGCGATGGAACAGGAAGACTTGTCTTGCCTCTTATTGCCTTCACCACTCATCCCTAGGTACCATGAACAAGAAGAAATAACCCAAGTTAAATGCAAAGGGGGAAACTGTAGAAATGAGCCAGAAACAGTTTCAAACATAAAGATCTTTTCAGTCTTCAATGTTGGGACAAAAGTTAGACATTTTGTGTGTATGTATTTAAATTTGCAAACCAGAGAGGCTTACATCCTAAAGCAGGAATTTGCTTGCTTTGCAGAAGATTTACTTGAGGTGGATTTATATTATGTGTTCTCTGCACAATTTAGAAAGTTCTGAAACTCAGGGTTTTTACATCTGAGTATGTCATTTGAACTATTACGCATGTGTGTTTGTGTGTGAGTATGTTTACAGGTAAATATGTGTGTGCGGGTGTGTGTATGTATGTGTATTCACTACAGTAGGATGGGAAGGACTGACTGTCTATCCCTCTGGCAGAAATACTCGCGGTGAATGTGGTAGCCCTCACTTAAAATCAAGAATTTTTTTGTCAGAAACTGCTGGCTAGCTGTAAGGCATCTCATTCTGGGAAGGCTGACACAGAATCTGAGTAAGGAAGGAAAAATACTGGGAAAAACTAGAGGGAAAGCAATAGCATGCATCAGGTTGGAAAGTAAAATAGCCTCTACAATGTTACCTGTTGCTGAATCCAGGAGACTTTAGTCTGGTCATTCATCAAATATCTGAACTACCGTATCTACATAAATGTATATTCAGCATTCTAGTAGCTGGCCCATGCAAAAGATGAAAATCTATCACTCTTGCAGGTTACTGTTTTGCTCAGGTAGCAGAGGTTTATACTGATTTAAAGGCTCAAACATATGGTAGAGTTTCTGGTTTTCTGCTTGGCTTGTCAAAGAAAATAGTTAATGCAACTATTTTGTGCTTAAACTGTACTTTTTACAACTCGACACTGGTGTGTCTTAATCTTTCACTGCCCAACTTGCAGCGTTTGGGTCTGGATTTGGAACAGTCCTAAGCACATGTTCAGCTAATGTTACATAATCTGCAAATTCAGCCATTTGTCGTGATTAACAGGACCAATCTTTGTTCTTTGGGATGCAAATAAGGCTCCTCAGAATTACTATTTTATCTCATCTTTTCTATACCTTTGTTCTATGTTTGTAGAAGGGGGCATGATACTGTCTCAACTCACACCACGTTGTGGGATTTGGTTTGTTTATGTTTGTGAAATACAGTACAGAGGTACCTCAGTAGAGTTTATACGATACCATGTAACAAAATATCCTGTTCAAAGTAATATCTAAAAGATTTACAATAAGTAATGTGAATCTACAGCTTGTAACATTAAATGATAAAATTAAATACTTAGTATCCTCCTAATTAGTGATCCTGTTCTCTGTTTTTTATTAAGCAACAGAGAAGCCTCAGCAGAAAAGAAAAAACACCCCCAAAAAATAGCCTATCATTGCCTAATTGAAGTATATAGTGTTTCAAGAAGTAATTCTAATTAGAGGAAATGTTAGTTTTCATTTTCTAGTTTTAACTTGATTGCGTACTCTTAAAATTCTGTTAGTGCTGGTATTTTCAGTTTGCATGTAATACTACAAAATTACTTTTTGCTATTATAATGGCTTGGCTAGGATAGAGTGCTATAATTTTGAAGAAGAAAACAGCCTTTGGAAATAACGTGCTACTAGGCACAGGCGTTATTTCATGTTTACTGAATTGAGCTCTTGAGTTAAAATAAGCCTGTATTTTATGAAGCCTGTATAATTGAGGACATTTTAGGTCCTGAGCAGTAGTACTTGGTGGAACTCCTTTTATCAAACTGAAGGTTTATAGGTCAGTACAGGATTTGAGGCCCAGGGATCACACATTTCATGGCTGACTGACTATTTTGTGGCTTTTTCTTTGTTGAATACAAGGAAACAGCTTTACCTGTGTCATCTGCCTACTGTGGTCTTGCTGCTAGATATTAGTAGTGAAACAGGACATATTTTGTTCCTTAGTGTTTCGGGAATATTTTCTCTTCCAGTATCGATAGTCACCAATCTACTGTGTTAAATCTATCCTTTGGATCTCATATATATGTGAACAGCTGGATCCCAATAATTAATAAGAAATTATTATACTTTGTATGTGGCATTGAAATATAAGAACTAGGTAAGAGTTCAGCATCAGCTAAGAACCAGAAAAGTGTGTATAAAGTCACATTAATTTGTTTATGGAGATGAAGTGCGAGTAAAACTGTTCTTGTGTACAGCTGAAAGGCACCTTGAGCGCTAACTTGGATGCCCTAGGATCAAATATACATGGGTTGTCTGGCAAATGTTTGTCTAACCTGTTTTTAAAATGCTTAGTAACAGTGATTTCTGCAGTGTCCTCATGCAACCAATTAAAATTTTTGCTATTCTCATCACTAGGATGCTTCCCACTCCCCCCAAAACCTACCTAAATCTTTATTTCTGCAAACTAGATACATAAAATATGATTAAGGTATTTATCAATTTTTTTCCATGTATGAAAAGTAATCAATTTAAAGACTATTGTCATGCATCTTCCTACCTCTACTGTTTTTGTCTTTTCTAGAATAAAGAAAAAAGGATTTAACTTAGTCTGTCCTCCTCAGTCTTGTTTTCTAGACCTGGAATTACTGTAGTTGCTCTCCTTTGGACTTGTACCAGTTCTTATGTAGTTCATAGACATATTTATTGATGCCTAATTCCCCATGTTAAACAGAGTGCTCCAGCTGAGACTTTACTAGTGTAACCAGTGGAACTATTAGTTGTATAAAAGTGGAACAGTTATGTCGTGCCATATATATGATACCCTATGTAATACCTCCTGGAATGATGCTTTTTTGCCTTTTTTTTTTTCCCCCCAACAGTAAAGTATTAAGGATACAGTTTGTAGCCTACTATAAACCCCATGTTAAAACGGAGTCACTGTACTATGCATTTGCTTTTTCCTCTCTAAGTGTAATACTTTGTACTGGCCTTCAGCTAACTTGATACCAGACAGTTACGCCATTTTACTCAAGTCTATTTTGAATTGTTTCCCTCTGAGCAGTTGCAGCACCTGCAGTTTAGTGTCATCTACTGATTTTATAAAAATAAATATAAAATTCTATCATCCACAGTATTAAAAAACTGAACAGCACCAAATGCAGGGCAGAACTCTGCAGTCTTTTACCTTTGTTTAAAGTGGATTAAAGACCCATGTCTTAATAAACTGTCAGAATTGAATTCTTTTTTCAGTGAAGTCAGTGGTATTACTACCATAAAAGAATTAAATTAAAAAGGGATCCATTCTATTGTAAAGGTCCCATTTACTGGTTTATTTTTAACTTTGGCACTGATTTTGTGAACACTCCTATACACATACTTGCCCCATTGAATTGAAAGGGACTGATTAGTTGTTTAGAGCTAAGTGCTGTGCGATCAGGAATGATAGCTGTGTTGTAAATAGGTTATGGTGCCTAGCTTTTCTTTTTTTATTGTGTTGAAATGAACATGTATTTATTCATTACGCTAGAAAATTTGTAGAAGTCAACATTTTATTCATTTCTTCATGGAAAAAGTCATAGCGCATATATGTTTGTTCCGTTTTAAAATTCTGTGCCCTACAAACTGACCTACAAAAATGAACTTAATTGGAAATTAACTTTGGGTATGATCAGCTCCTTAGCAGGCTATCTGCAGTGACAGTGATCTGCACAGGAAGATTTCTTCTCTCACTGTACTTCCAGACCTGTGAAGAATTAACAACTCCGCCTTTTGTACAGCTGTTGCTGGATACAAACAGGGGGATCAAAAGCAACCTTTAGACTCTTCCTACTATACCAACTAGCTGGTCATATCATGAAAGTGCTCTGTGTATACAAGCACCGAGTTGGAGCTTCAGTTAGTTTTATGGTTCGATTGCTTTAGGATGAGGTAGTAGTGCTGTGGTATGAAGTGATTTCGAAGTGTAAGTGTGTATCAAATCTTAAGAGTTAATTCATTGTCAGGTGTTTTGGGTCTGTAAGATATAAACTCTACTGATGAATACTGGTAAGAGCTTGGTTTGTATGGAAGAGTTCATACTTTGAAAATGCAGATAACTTTATAGAAGGAGGTACAGTTCCCATTTAATAAACTTTTTATAAGGCAAAAGAGTCTATTTTGTCAAAATTAAACCTGATACTCAGTAGCTGTCAAAATGCTTTTAGCTGCAAGCAGAAGGTGGTATAGAGGAACTTTCTTATGAAAGAATTATTTTGCGGAAGTTAATATAGCATAAATGACAAACAACTGGTCATGTAATTATACAGATACCTGGGGTCTGATGCACAAGCTAAGTAATTCTGACAACATAAAATGCTTTTTCTTTAATATCCTATTTTTTAATTATATCAACTGTCTTTGCAAAAAACTTCATAGAATATCACTTTATACATAACTATACTATTTTAAAGTAATATTTGGAAGTTATTTGAAAGTTATTTGAAAGCAGAATTTGTATTTGTAGTATTTGAGTATAGCTTCTCAAAATATATTTACTGTTTTTGCAGAACTGGAGAGGTGAAAACGCCCTGATTTCTTCTAAGTTTAAAACAAAAAAGTCTACTCTTGAATGAGCATAGCAAGTTCTAAGCTACCTGTCTTTGCTGTATCTGCCTTGGCCAGGCATGGTAGGAATGCTCAGTACACTAGTTATTCCTAGTTACCCTAAATTAAGCCATCCATGGGATTGTGGTAGTTCAAGACTGGAGTCCCCATCTCCTTTCAGGATTATGAGACTTGTAAATAGTATGAAGCCTTCTGTTTCCTTCTTTTTCTTGTACACTGAGCACTGCTTGGGTGGACCCAAGAAACCTGTCTATTAAATACAACTGATAAATGGGAAATAATGCTATGTTTCACTGTTAGACATCTGCTGTTTGGAAAGCTTGATTACATTTTGAACAGTAGTGAATGATTAGAGCAAAGTTTTCCTATTATTTTATTTTAACAAGTTGCAATTGATAATGTCACTCAGCAACAGTTGTTAGGTAGGGAAGATAGGCACGAGGCATTTTCTCAACTTGCATTCCACAGAGATCACAGTTCTATTAATAAAAGCCATATAAGACCTCTACTAGCTTCCTGGATACAATAGAGATTCATTTAGTAATGATAGGAATATTGTATGGCATACCTATTCACCATACCACTTGGTGTAAGGCACCACATTTAGCATTTGTTTTTCATACGCAGCACGTAAGCTAATGGTGTAAAAATGCTTAAGATAGTGTGAATGTTCTTTTTTGAAAGTTCAGAAGGGAGGGTTTTTTTTTATGGAGCTCATCGCCTTCTCTTATATGCTAAATAACTTTGCCTAGTATGACCAATAACTGCCAAAGAAGTCATACTTCAAAATAAATCTGAAGAAGACAATTGCTTAGAATGAAGCAGATGACACCACATATCAGCAAGATACCAGAACCATTCTCCTCTGAAGAACATAATCTACCTTAAAGGGATTTTGGTGAGAGTTATATGATACAACTAGACTGGCATGGCCAGAACCCTGACCTATTTGCAGCAACAAAACCCAAGCACGTCTGTTGGCAAGCATTGACTCTTCCCTCACCTTAAAGAAAATCTCTGAGGCTACAGAAACTTCTAGTGAATATATCTGCTGGAGCCTGTTTGCATACTTGCTTCCCTGAAAGGAACTGAGATATCCTATCATGTGGATTCCTTTGTGGCTTCTTTTTAACTCCTATCTGTATTTGTATGTCAGGACCTCCTTGAGAAGAGCATCGCCACAAGCTGTATTTTATGGTCAGTATTGTTTATGTGCGCCTTCTTGAAATGTGTCTTTTCTGAAGATGGACCTTAACTTGTCACTAACCGAGGTCCCATTGGCTTGCTTGATGTGCAGAGTCTTAAGTTAACTCGCATGGAAATCCCCTTCAATTGATTTCTTTATTTTTCTGGATTAAATGAATAATAAGCTTTTGAACTATAGACAAGTACAAAATGAAACATTGTGAACTCTGATGTAGCTTAAAACCTGGATTTTTAAAGGTGCATAGCAATAAGACCGAAAGACAATCCTGGAACAATCTGCCTGCAAGGCCTTAAAGACAACTGTTGTTAAAGAAAAGCCATTAGGAAACTCCAGTACTGGATTGGGGCAAGCTCAAACATACCATCTGCACTGGTCTTTTTTGCAGCGGTGGGGCGTAAGGCAACAGGGGAAGACCAAAATAGCATAGCTCCCTGAAGGTGATGTTCCTTCCCTCAGCCATAGACTTGTTGTGGCCAGGGTTCTGCTATTCACACTCCTCTCTTGTAGGGGATGTTCTCAAACATTTGCAATGCAGGCAAGCAGCGAGTGAACTTCTGCCAGGGTTAGATGATGATGGCTTTGGGAGAATGCATTACGTGCCTAAGTACTGAGCTCTATTCATGATTGCAGCAATGCTGGCTGGTTGGTCATAAATCCATTATGGCATGCTGCATCTGTTGTGCTAGTGGATGTTACTCTTTGCTATGTCTAGAGTCTTTCTGGCAATAGATCTGCTCTCTCTCTTTATGGCTGTTCTCTCACAGTTGTTGGCTGAAGATTCGCTCTGTGGTGCTCTATACCACTCCCATGCTGACTACTGGTCTCATGCCTTGTGTCTTTCTTCTCTGTCAATATCTGAAGCCCAGGCCTGCTTGGTAACTGATTTGGCTAGATTCATCAGCATGACTGCTGTGATTTGTTTTTCTTTAGCCCGCATATTAGCAAATATTCTGTTACCACTGCCTGTCTGCATGAAGAGGTCTGGCAGGTACGCGTTGCAAATCCACAAGCCAAGCAATGTAGAAAATGTATCGTTGTTCCATATTTGACTTCTGCGGTGGCTGAGACAGAGCCTTTATCATATCAGAATTTTAAATCTTTTCTAAACCTTCCATTCTGATTCCCAGCATCCAAGGATACAAGGCGTAACTACTGTAAAAATCTCAGGGGAAGCGGTAGGAAAACTAACCATCCATGTTGTTGCTACCTTAATAATAATTTGGATTTCCAGCTAAGAGACTGTGATGATACTGTATAAAGAGCAGGAGTGTGTAATAGGCTTTTTAGTGCTTACAGTGATGTAGAGAAATGTCATTTTATGCTTAAATAACTAATGGCATTTTAAGTATTATCTGCGTATCTGCTGGCATTTGTCTAGATGTGGAGGACAGAGGACTGGCTGGTGACACCTGGGTAATGCCTAAGCTTCTGGTTGACTGCTAATGACTTACAATATCATTGTATCGGCCACGAAGTATGGCTTGATGCAAGAATCTGTTTTAAAAAAAAAAAAAAAAAGTTGTTCCAGTCCTTTCCCTGTCCTGCCGTTAGAGCTTTATCACTGTACTTTTGTGGTGCATTTAACTTCCTTGGCGTTGAGCTGGCACTGCAGGATGTAACTGTGGCCTTTCACGATACTATGTATTTGTTGGTAACCATGTTTCTGTAATCATATCTACAACTTGCTTCGTCTTGGCTTCTCCTACAGGGAGGAATGTTCAAGACCTCTGCTGGTTCGTTTCTGGCAACATCAAATGACAGGCAACTCTTGGGGTGCTGGCACTGAGATCCAGGGAGCCTATCTATCATTTCAGCTTCATGGTTGTAGTCTGTGGATCACACCAGCAGGAAAAGGCAATTTCTAGTCCTGTTCCAGAATTTAGTGTGGCAGGTTCCGTGCAGTCACTGTGACCCCATAATAATTCTGGTCATAAAAGTAGAGTAAATCTGAGAGTACCAAACAGTTTGGGAAGTGAGGTGGCTCATCTGTTGGCTAACTTGAGGAGCGTTGCACACAAAACGCTGATCTGTGACATTTGAAAATAGTGCAGTTTTGTCCAATTTTTCCTAAGATAAATTGTTGTTATTGGAGTTTGGACTGTATTGCACTGGGCTGCATCACGTGTTGAAAGGTGTGTGTGAGGGGTTGTCATTTTTATTAATGCATTTTTTTGTGTGTTATCATAATTGCGTCTTTATTGCCTTAAGAAGTCTTCAAAATAGAATGAGTTCCCCATTGAAAGGGAGGAACAAGTATTTTTTTTTTCCATTTTCATTCCCACCTGTTAAGAACTGCTGCCCCTGTAAACTCAGAGCTATTTACTGACATAGAAATGTTGAGACTGTACTGACACTTCTTTTTATAAAAATCTGGGTAGAAAAGATTGTGAAGAAAATAACTTGAAAGTTCCCTTTAACAGTTCTTCCTCCGGGTTATAAAAGTTGAACAGAACTAAATATTAGTGAAATGCATCATAGTGGTTTATTTAAAGCTTGCCTGCTAAATTAAGTCAGAATTCCAAACTCATTAGTAAAATCCTCCAGTTTCCTTACTCTGAGACTGTAGTGTCTGCCCTTTCCTCCGGCTGCTTTTTTGCAGGTAGCTGCATTGCTTCCGTGAATAACTAGTATATGAATACTGTCCTAATTGCTCGTGTACCACGGCAGGGAAAGTAATGGCCTACTGTATTTTCTACATACTTGGATATCTACTTAGATTTCTGTTACAGGTTTTCTGGTGGATTTTGGAAGTGTTTGAGTGTCTTCTATAGAGAAAAATCTGAGGAACAGAATCTGAGTACCAAGCCTAAGTAGTTTCAAATACTAATAGTTTTATTACCTAATGAAGTCAAGAGATACTGATTTTTATTTTGTAGCTAATGTAACCCAGTGCATGGATGGCTGACGTGAGGAAGATCACGTAGCAATTCCATGTCAGAGGTGGAAGTGAAATAGCGAGTTCTTCAGTCTTACTCCACAGTTTTAACTGTATGTTCATCCCCTCTTCATATTAACATTTCAATTATATTTTTAATACGTTTCCAGTTGATTTCTGATGTTGGTCTAGCTTTCACTTTTTTATGTACTGTTTTAATAGGACTTTTTAATGGCTTTTGCCCGGAGGATGAATAGTTGTGCCTAGCAGAATTTAGTGCAAAGTTGCTTCTAGAGTCCTGAATGGGATAAGCTTTGCCTTCCTTAAAGCATGAAAAAAGATAGTGCGTATTTTTGTGCATTGCATTCTGACGTCCTCCAAAGTATTCCAATAATAATAATATAATATAATATTATATAAAAAAATATAATAGTATTAATAATAATGAGTGGCGAGTGGCAAGTGTCTATGGAATAGAGATACTTTTCCTAGTACCCTTGCCTTGAAGGTGGCAGATTTTGGGGGTAGTCTAACTCCATTGGTAGCTCATTGCTTCCTATGCAGTTCTCTGGACAAGAGTGAGCAGGTGCTGCTGACTCCCCTGGGCGTCTTCCTCTTTGAAGCCAGGGCAGCTGTCTGTATATCTGCTGGTTTCCTTGCCCCTGCAAGTCACACCTCTGAGGCTAGTAAAAGAGAATAATAACTGGGGGGGACTGGAATATTTGTGGAAAGCAAGTTGTATGAACTACTTCCAGGTTTGTACCACTCCTCTAGAAGGACCCAGCTTCATTCTCAGCTGACAGCCTCACCCACAAAACTCCTACAAAAACGTGTAGGTCTTGTCTTCCCAGCCCACTGTCAATCCCTGCCCTGCAGTGCCAGATGCTTTCCTTGATCCTGATCCTCACCGCCTTCTCCTGAAAGTCCTGGGATTCCATTCCAAATGGAAAGGAAGTGTAAAACTGAGATGAGCCTCAGAGCCATGGCAAGTACAGAAATTGTCATCGGTTATTTCTCAGCTGGAGAATAGTGCCGATACCTTCCTGACGCAGACACATGTATACACGTCCTTAGTAAGCTTTCCTGTTCAATCATCTTCCAGTACTTATTTACTTGAAGAAAACACTACAATTTAACAAATAATTCTAGTATTAAAGTGATACATTTGTAATGTGCCCTTTTATAATGAGCCTTTTTGCGAAAGCTCTGTTCAAGACTTACTTGCAGAGTCCGATTGCTGGATGTGTAGAAGTGTTTATTTCAGTCATTGAGATATTCTGATTCATTCAGCTAGATAAAACCCAAGGAAAACAACTTTCTGAAAGCAGCAAAACGTCTGGGAGAGTGCAGGTTTGTTCTTTCTTGTGAGAATAGCAGTAGCCCACCTGCTTCTGTTCTGTAAAGAGTGTAACGCCATTCCAGTAGGGCCGTTCTCATGTGCTGTAATTTCAAGGTGAAATTTGCAGCTGCTCCTTCTCCTTACCTTACCTAACTATAATCTTGCCTCTGATTTTCTCTTAAAGAAAAACAAGAAGGATATATAAAATTTCACTAAATACCTGTGTATTATTTCAACACCTTAGGGATTATTTTTGTCGGGTACCTGAAAGGAGTAGTATTAATGAAACCCAGTAATGTTAACTTCCTTTTAAAAAGCTTACAAATGGCTAGTTTTTATATCAGTAGAAAAGGATAGTGACATCTTAACATGTTATTAGTACAGAGAAATCACCGTCCTTTTTATCCATGCTGGAATTTTATCATGGCTTGCTTCTCCCTGCTGTATTTCTGTTGTATAGTATCAGTGTGAGACATAATAACAAACAAAAAAATTCTGCTACTGGTTAGTTGTCCTTGGTTTTGTTACTGTTTAAAAAAAAATATTGACTTGTGCTTCTTCTGACAAGACCACAGCCTTACTTTCATAATGGGATCAGACTTTCAAAGTAACCAGTGAAATCTTTCTTTTCTTTTTTTTTGGTAGTCAAAGCATGCTTTTATTTATTCAGGATGTAGTTTCTAGTTGACATCTGTAGGATACCTTGTCCCCTATTTAAAAAAAACAAAACAAACCCCAAAACCACAAAAAAACAGAAGTGCGTCATAGTTTCATGGATTCTTCTGAATTCCAAAATCTCTCTTAACTGCAAGTTACATATGAGTAAAGCCTGATGCAGTAATAATTACTGTTTCTTTTATTAAAAGAATTGCCATTCTGATAAAACAGGTTTAGTTCTTCTGTTTTAGGTTATTCAAGCAACAAAGCATTGAATACTTATGCTTTCAGAATCTGTTTCTTTTTTGGTTAAATGATTAAAAAATTAACACCTTCTTTCCATTTAAATCATGTAAATAGTTAAGACTCATGCTGTAGCTAAGCTGATTCTTTCTGTGTTTTAAAAATAGAAAATGCTAGAGCAGTCTTTCCCTTCCCCCACTATGTACTCATTAGTCCAAGCTAGTAAATGTTACTGAATGGATTTCAGTGTTGTAGCCATTCTACAGTAAGTACAGCAAGATCCTTTGTGAAAAAGCGAAAGGAGGAAAAAAGGTAGTAGAAATCCATTTGTGGGTGTTCGTCAGACCCGAGTACCTGCACCAATGACAGACAGGCTTTCCTCGAGAAACAAATAATGACAACAAACACTGCTGTTCAGAGGAGCCAGAATCTCCCCAAAAGACGCCTAGAAAGTATAGGGGAGTGTCCTGCGAAACGAAAAGCTAGCTGGGGTATTCTGACCAGCCAAGGTTAGTATAGCAGCCATTTCAGAAACCGTGTACTTGAAATATGCTAAGCTGACCCAATTTATGATGTTCTAGCTCTAAACTGTTGGTTTTCGGTGTTTGTTTTTTTTCCTAGCTGTAACATAAATGCATGCTTATGTTAGTGGCACTTTATTGTCTCGCATGGGTTAACACACGGGTGTTGAAGCTATTTTTGTTCTTTCTGCACTCTTATCAGCTGATCTAAAATACCTTTTCTTGTTTATCTGCCCTATTTGTTTTATGCAAGTGTTTAAGGCTTGACTTACCCTGACTTTTGCTGTCCTGTCACAAGGTAACTGGATACTGAAGGCTAATTGTTTACAACAGGGAACTGGGGAATGAAAGGAGGGGGAGGAGTAAACTTTACATATAACTTTATATGTGAAGAGAAGTTTATAGGTAGCTGAAATAGGAGGTAATGGAGGAACTACAGGTAACAGAATTATTGTCCTGTACTAAGATACTAAAGACAAAGATACAATTGTAAGGATTTGCGTAGAGAAGTACTTAGGAGGTATTTGAGTTGCTGGACACTGACGTTTTCAGCAATGAGGAACAAATTCTATTATAAAAGAAGTGTTTAGGACTGCTATTGTCTGTGCCATATTTTCCTAATTTTTTCATAACACAAGTATGTAAAAGGGAGCTTTGAGTAATTGCGAGAGTCTAATAGGAATTTTTTAAAAGAGTGATCATAATTGCAATTAATATTGACCATATCGTAAGGCTTAGAGTGAAACAAAAAAGAAAACAAGGAAATTAAACTTGAAATTCTTGATAATATGATATCAAATTAAAAACTGGAGATGTTAAAATAGTCAAGGAAAGGAGGAGACAGGAGAGAGAGATTTGATATATTGTGCATAAAAATAATTATGAATTTACCATGTAAAATGTAGCTATATGTTATAGGAATCAGAGTTATTCTTAAAATACCTTTGCTAATTTCCAGTACTGCCAGTTTTAGAGTTAAGCAGTATTCAAGAATTTAAGCAACAGTTACCATAGCTTCCCAAGTAATTGTTTGAATGCAATGGTACTGTAAGGTTATATTTATTCATCAGTTTTAATACGCAGTGTATCTTCTGCCCTCATATTGTTCACTGTTTGGGCTAAGATTTTCTGATCTAGAGTAACTTTCATTTATGAACATTTCAGCTAGTTAGAAGAGCAGTTCCCAAAGACCTGGGACATTCTCCCTCAGACTGAAAAGAAATTTTACAAAAGTTTATAAATGTTAGCATTAGCGACTCCTTGATATGGTTCAGGGTTAGGTTTTTTTGCCGTTCTTATAAAGAAATAGCCACAGTTAGTCAAGTTTTGAAATTTTCAAAATCACAGTAAAATATGGAAAGTAAAATTTTGAGGAGTCCATCTTACATGGTCCAGCTACTTACAGCCTCTCTGTGATTGCCAAACTGGGTGTATGTATTCATTGGTGGACATCTTGAAGTACTGAGAGACTTCTGTTGCAGTTGAGGCTTCTGGTTGTTGCCATTCACTTGAATAACAAGTATATCTAATATCAAATCTGAAGGAGGCTCTTTTCTTCTCTCTCTGTTCCCATCCATGGAGGTATCCAAACCTGACTTTGTTCTTCAGGCACCCTTGCAGAGCAAAGGAAGAGAAAATCATTACTGCAATGCACTGTGTAATTAAATATGCAGATTGGAAAATGGACTAAAAGTGATGCGGGGGGTAGACTATGTCATGATAAGATTTAGTGGAAGGGCGAAAGGATAAAGTCAGGCTAGGAAAAGGTCTTCAGCCTACTGGCTTGAGAGTCCACAACCAGGCTATTTTACCAAAATCTCCTGGATGTGGCAAAAATCAGCACGCTAGGCCCAGCTTTGCTGCCCAGCTGGGTACTGCTTTTAAGGCTAGAGATTAGGCTGCGTGCTGCATTCACTCTCTGGCAGGCTGGGAAAATACTGAGAGTTCTGAGCGCAGCTTGGGGAAAATTGCTTGCAGTCTGGATTAAGGCTGAGACTACGTTTGAGGAGCAAAATTATTCCAGGCAGAAGTCCTCCAGAGTCTGAACTCAGCTCAGAATGTCCGTATGCCTTTTCTGTCACCTTCTAGTTGGGGAGGCCACTGAAAAACCCTTACTTTGTTTTAGTGACTTGTCCAAGGAAATAACAACAGCCTAGGAGTACTACCAGCTGCTCCACATACTCAAGTCAAATCTGGTGTGGGTCTAACAGATTACTGAATTTAGAGGTTGATGGGGTTTTACACCTTGGTGCTCTAGCTACGGTGCACAGAGTTTGCAAGCTACTTTCAGCTAGAAAAATATCCAGCCAGTTGTTGGTCCTTCAAGAAGATGGAAAAAACAAACTGCATGAGCGATGGACGGGGAGTTGTTGCTGTGCTTTCACGTGACGGAAGAAGGGGCCTGACACGCTTCTTCCTGTGTGTGCAAGGCCTGGCACAGAGCCAGCAGCAGCAACTGCTGCTGCCGCTGCCATCATCATTACCATTGCCTTCACGTAGCATAATGTTGCTTCTGTGGGGAACCAAGCGAGCTATGTTTGGATATTGCTGTTGTGGGTTTTTTAGGATTTTTAATACAGTTTAGTGGCTCATGTTTCTGTGTGAAAAGTATGCTAAATTGCAGTGCCAAAGCACTCAAAATTTAGGAATTGTTGAAAGTAATGTTGCCTGTGCCACGCTGATTTGACCCTCTAATGCATTATAACCCAGTATTTGACAACACAGTCACATGCTGTACTTTTCCACAAAGCCCCTGCTTCCTTTGATGTGCAAGATGGATGATGTTTGGAGAATGCATTAGGTTTATACTCAGAAAAAATACACCCTATGTTTTCCTGTATGTTGCAAAGGTTAGAAGGCATGTAGTGAATGGTAGGAAAAAAGGGTTAACGTCTTAATGTCCCTAAAAGCAAATTCTATTCTTGTTTTTGCTGTGGCACCTGTGTGTTTTAAGACCAATCATCTAACCTAAAAGTTTTTTGACTGATCATGGTGGTTGTTATTATCTAAGGCTGAAATTTCAGAAGCTCAAAGTTCTTATAACCATAATTAAACTATGCTTTCAGTGTACACTTTAATGCTTAAGTACTCTGGAAAAAATAAGCTATTAGATTGGTTTTACAATTTAAGCATTAAAACTCTCTGTCTTTTGGGTCCTTAGTTATAAAATAGTATGAATGGATGATGTTATGAAGATAGATTCAGCAAGGGTTTTGAAGTATTCTTTTGTTATTGGGAGAATACCATGAAAAAGGCAATATAAAATTAACAATGTTATAGTCAGTTTATAGTTTGGATAGCATGTCTTAAAGAGCAAGAGATCCTACTAGATATGGAGGTACAAAATAATTTGAATGCTAACTCATTCGTTGAATACAACACTGGAATGGCAAAACTAATGTGTGGTCATGTAATGTGGGTGCATCATAAACAGAACTGTGTGTGGAAAATAAATTTGGTTTGTGTGGTTTTCAAGAGTAGGAAATCGTTGGCATTTGCATTTGGAATGAAATCCCCAAATTTTGAAAGTCTACATGATGATAAACATTGGAAAGAATATTGGTTTGAACCAATCAAGGTTTCAATTTTTGTATGTGTATGTTTTTATATTTGTGTATATATTGTTATATAATTTTCAGTCAAATGAAAATAAAGATTATTTAAAATATTGAAATGAAATATTTAAATGCCACTTGAACTACATATTCTGTCTCAGACATACTTTAATCATCTCTAGCCTAAATTCTGATTCTGTTGGAGTTCTTCAGTGTTGACTGTTGGAATTTCATTTGTTAAAAAGAAGTGGCTTCTCTTTTGCTGGTTATATCTAACTATAGTAGTTAAGCACCACAGATGCATTTCTTAACTTTCAAATCCTTGACTTAAGATTCTTTTCAATAGTTTTTAACATCAAATATCAATTAAGTAGTTGACACACTTCCTGAACCTGCAAGGGCTTTAGACAAATGAGTAATTTTATAGTGCCACAGTAAAAATCTGTTAGAACTTAATTACGTATACAAAATATCAGGCGGTTTTAACAACTGGAGTGAAGTGAGTCCATTGGTCTTGGGACTATAACGTTACAGAGTTTTTCAGTTATAGTTATTGATCCTGTCTGTTGCTTCAGTTGCCACAAACTGAAACACTCGGAATACATCTTAAGGAATAAAAGGTAACAGTGATGAGCTTAATACATAGCATTTGTTAGTTTTGCAGAAATAAATATTAGCTACAACACTTTCCAAATAGCCTGTGTTTCTCATCTCCCAGTAATGAACTGTGGCAAGGCTTCTATTCTCAGTTCTTCTCTGATGATACTGCTTCTTCTGAGGACTGGGACACCATCTATTTATCCTTAGAGCAGTATTTTCTAAAGTGCTGAGCCCTGGCATAAATCTTCTCCCAGTGAAGTCAGTGAGAAGACTTTCATTCATTTACAGTCCTCCTTGTTTTGAAAATCCAACTTTTTAATGTACCTTTTATACTGGGTTTTTGGGGTTTTGGGTTTTTTTTTTGAAGACTACACAAATTTTTAGAAATAAAAACAAAAGGATGGGATGACTGGAGTTAATGACTTCTATGAAAATATTTTTACTTAGTATTTTACTACTATGATCAGAACTGCAGGAGTGACTTACAGGTAATTGCAGGTAGATATAAAGGAGTGAAGTCTGTAGGAAAACGTGAAGAAATAACATTAACGACTTAGGATGGATCCAAGTCAGAATTGCAAATCACCATTTTGGGGGATTTTTACTGCTGACAATAGTTATCAAAACCCCAATTTAACAATCAAAGAATTGTTTAGAAGATAATTGAAGCAATAGTGAGCTCCTAAAAGAAAAACACAGTTCAGCGTATGGATCAAATAGCATTTGAAACGTGTTCAGAATATCTTTGCTTATTTCTTTTCTAAGTATATCATGAGTAAGTAGTAGAATAACATATGAATATTTGGCAGTGCTTCCCTTACAAATCTATGTACTAATACTGATTTTTGAGGATACAAAACTGTGTGTCTCGTTGCATGAGGTTAAAAATGGAGGAGTTTGTCCTGCAGTTCTTACTCCGCTCAAGGTTCTCTTGATTTCACCGTGAGTTTCTCTTGTGTTGAAATTCCAGTTAATCTGTCTTGGAAGGCAAGTGGACAGATACTGGCATTTTGAAAAGTTATGTTAAAAAAAGAAATGTGAACAGTGAACAAAAAGGGCCACAATCCTTTAGCATAAGAAAAGAAACTGGCAACTTGTGTATGCTCATATCTTCAAAGCTGTGTTTACTGAAGGGTGAAAGTTGATATTACAGTGAGCTGCTGATCTCCTTCCAAACATAGCTGGAGTGTATTAGAAACATGTCCAAGTAGCAAGAACAGATTTTTTTTTTTTTTTTTATTTTCCAGATTGAAAGAAATGAGTAGGATTTATAATTGCAATTGGCTGGAAGTGCCATGGGGAGATGGAGATTTAGGTATTGTATGATGCTTTGTAATTTTTTTTAACTTCGCCTCTTAATACAGTGAATATATTTATTCTTTTTTGTTAGTGTTTACAAAGCAATGTAGGCTGCCCTTCCTGGTAAACTACACACCAGAGAACTTGGAAGTAATGTGGCTTCTAAATATAGTTAGAGATACTTTGTATTCAGCATCTGTCAGAGACGACATTGGTAGGGAATTAATGCATTAACAGTTTTGGAATAGACTACGTTTGCTAATACTGCTGTTACAGACAACAATGAATGAAAAAATGTCCTCGTTTATATTCTTGTTAATGCTTTCTAAGTGAGAGACAAAGCAAGTTTGTGGATTAGCAGAAGGCAGCAATCTAGACAAAGAATTTATTTTAAGACACCTTTGATGTTTATTTATGATACGTATTTGTTTTGAACATATTCTTGTCCC
The DNA here is from genome assembly GCF_965638725.1 of Aptenodytes patagonicus. Taxonomy (NCBI): domain Eukaryota; kingdom Metazoa; phylum Chordata; class Aves; order Sphenisciformes; family Spheniscidae; genus Aptenodytes; species Aptenodytes patagonicus. Next base: position 41,005,825 of record NC_134952.1, read on the forward strand.
TGTGGTATTTAATGATGAATTACTGTGTTTATCGGGAAATCAGTTGGAATGTGAAAGTTTTTTTTCCAAACTTGGTTTGCACAAAATATTTCTGCAGCATTTTGCTTATAGATTTTATTTCTAGTAGAGGTGATACAAGCATTTTGTATTTAATGGATTTAGCAGAAACAGCCAGCTGCTGGATGCCTCTACATGAAGATAGGGATATAAGGTGGGTCTAGGTGCAAAACAGAGCTCACAGTGGCATCTGGCATCGTTTGATTCTCAAATGTCACTGGAGTAATGACACTAACAGACATTCTTCTGAGCAATCCAAGAGGGAAGGAGGTGAAGGAAAGAAAGGTGGAAAAAATGTTGCTTTCAGATCCTACCTGCGTCTTTGTTCTGTTTAGTTATACATAGCTACAAAAATGTCCAAAGTGTGAGTGTATTTAATGGGCATAAAAACTTCATGACACTTACAATTTTATTAGATTTTTTCCTATATAATAGTTAAGTGTCTTTTTTTCCCTGTTAATTTAGGAGTAGGATAAACTGTCAAGAGAGAGAAGATCTCATCTGTAGAGACAGGGACAAAATTTCAAAAGCAGCCTCTAAATACAGATTTTAATTATTTTTGAGGAATTCTTTGCAGCTGCCAGCAGGAGAACGTGATGGATCTGATTCATTTGAATTAGAACGACTCGAGTGCTGGTTCAGATACTGCTACAGGAGAAGAAAAATGTTGGTCAGAATTCTCATAGTGATTGCAACCAACCTACAATAGGATAAACGTATCTGAGCTTATTGGGATGACAGAGAAAATACTGATGTTTTGTCAAAATCGGGTCACTTTAAGACTTCTGAGCTCGGGTTTTGTAGTATAATACCCCTTAAAATCCCAGTCACTTTGTGTATGGTTTTTTTAAGCTATTATTCTGACTAGCAATAAGAATTGCAAAATATTACACTTAATAAACCTGAAGTAAAAAGTATAGGGAATGATGTGTGTGCATGTACATACACATGCACACACAGATGATCAGAGCTTAGTGCAAATAATTCCGAAAGAGTACTGGAAGCTGAATCTTGCCTACGGCCCATCTACTCCTGCAGATGAAAGAGTACGAGGAGCTTCACAGATACTGGATACCCGGACGTAATAGAAATCTCCATGCATTTTTAAGATCAGGTTTACAAAGCTTTAATCTCCTATATTTTTTTTAACTTCTGTGATCGGCTTTATATAGTCTTACGATAATTTAAATACTCAGCTGTGCTTTTGTTTTGCTAAGTTTTTGATCTCAATAGCATCCAGTAGTGCTGAGTTCCACAGTGTAGTAATACGTTCTGTGAGAAGATACAGTCTTACATCTGAATAAGTTTTAGTTTCATTCACTAGCACCTCTAAGAAAATGGAGGTTTTATCTCAATTTCCATATTGTGCACTATTTCATATGTTTTTAACTATGCCCTGATTTCTTTTCAGGTTGAGCAGTCTTAATCTTTCTGGTTATTCTTCATGTAATTTGAGGGGGTTGTTTCTTGTAACCGAAAGTGTACTTTCTGAAACAGGCTAGTGGACAGAAGGCGTCCGATAGGAAACCGAAACAGGGTCTGTTTCTAGTGAGTAGTTACTTAGAGCTTAGGCTGATGATTGCCAGTGACTGAGCAATAGCCTTCTCATTTAAAATTCATTGCCTTGTCACTAAAATGCAGTAACTGGCTTTGCAGGCAGTCCTAGTCCATTGCAACGGACCAAGTCAGACATGTTTACGCATTGGAGATTCATCTGCCATTGTTACCAATTCGTCATACTTGGCTAATTCTCTCTACATTTCTTCAGGGATTTTGGGGGGCTTGATATAACTCACATGAGTGATTGTATTAGCATTTTACAGTTCCAGTGATTTTCTTCTTACAGGAATAAATATCGGTAATCCATAATGTATTTCGAAGATGGTTCTTCCTTGCACAATCTCTCAAAACTTGGTTTGCTAAATTCATACAATAAATTGGTATCAGCTATGCCTGCAACCCTGTCTGGCTAGAAGGGACCTGTCGGTGGCCAGTCTTCTAGAGGAAAGGGCAGGTTCTTCATCAGGAGCCACAGGATGACTCTGGGACCTGGGCTGGGAGTTAAGGGCGGGTATGTGTGTGAAAGCGGTGGTGTTGTTGGGTTTCTTCCCCCCGACCCCCCTTCTTTTTTGGAGGTGATAAATAAAATAAATGCCAAACATTTACATTAAGCACATCTAACTATTTTTAGCGCTAATAGCCTATTAGAATGAGAACTTAGACTTAATATTGTATTTCTACTATAGCAATTTTTTTAGTGTGATTCTCACTGTATTTCTCTCCTTGCACTTGTGTAGTAGCTGCAGATTAATCTCATCATACATAGGGATTTCCATATTGACTTTCATATACATCAGCTTTTTCAGGACTTTTTCAGGCAGGTTTATGTCTGGTTAAAGTTTAAACATCAATTTGTTGAAGTCTATAAATTTCTATATGCCAGCTGCAAAAACAAGTTATATTATTTTTTTTTAAATGAACAATGCAAAAATAGAAGTGGGAAATATGGCAATTGATGAATTTATTAAATCAGATTACTGAAATCAATATATCAATATTTTGTTCTCTGTACCACATAATCATTTATTAGAGATGTTTACAGTTTAATAATAGAGCAGTTTTTATTGTCTAGAAACTGATCATTTGAAATACAGTCTCTAAAGAGGAAAAATTAGTTTCATAGGACAGTTGACTTCATTCTGTGCATTATATTTTCTGCTTTGCTCTGTGCATTCCAAAATCCTTCTAATTCATATGATTTACTCAATAAATGTTGTTATTATATAGGTTCTTGGGCAGATCGCTCACCTCTGCATGAGGCAGCCAGTCAAGGACGTCTTCTTTCTCTAAAGACTTTATTGTCACAGGTGAAGGCTGTGTTCTTAAGATTGCTTTCATTTTTAATGTTACTTAATTTCTCAGCATAGATTATTAATGCAGATTTAGTATGCTTTGCTTTGCTTTTTTCACTTGAATTTTTCAGAGCAATACACATTTAGGAATTCTTTATATGATAAGATATAAGTTAATATTTAAAATATTTCCTCTGTATGTTTTAAAACTCCCTCCCCCCTCCCCCCCCAAATTTTTACCAAAGCTGTATTTAAATATATATCAGTCTTCCCCTCTTGCGTGGTATAAGTCAATGCAGTTCCACTGCTTTAAGCCCTCAGGTAAATAGAGCTAGTCAGGAAGATGCTTGCTGAGGGGAAGAACCACTGAAAGATTCTGGTTTTTGCATAGTTGTGATTTAAAAAAATACATAGATATATTTTGTTAACAGCAAAGGGAGAGACTGTAAACTGCTAAATTTTAATATTACAGTATTGTCATATTAGCTACTACAATACTGAAAAATTATACTATAGAATACATTTGATGAAAGCCAATAGATGCAACTATTAGTTCTTAAGAATCAAACATCTACTGCAGAAAATTTCAAGGCCTTGATGATTTTATCAATCCGAGAAGTGTTTTCCTTGCTAAAATTCATGGCTTTAGATATTTCAGACCTTAAGTCAGAGAATCATAGAATCACAGGACAGTTTAGACTCAGGGCCTTGTTGAGTTTTAAAGATCACCAAGAGTGGAGATGCACCAACCTCTCTGGTCCCCTGTTCCAGGGTTTCACTGTCCCCACAGTGAAATTTTTTTCCATATAAATAATTGGAATTCACCATGTTCCGACTTGTGTCTGTTGCCTTTTGTCCTATTACTGTGCATCTCAACAATCTGTTTCCATCTTCTTTTTACCCTCTATATCCTATTCCTATTTCTGATTTTAAAAAAAGAAGAGCTGACAACTTACTTTTATTGTTATATACATTGATAGATGATTCTTTTTATGCTCACTGAAGATTTATTGCAAGCAGGGTTTTAAGACTATTTAGAGTATTGTAAACTATTCCTTTGAGCAGTAGCGCGAGGAAATGACTCTTAACAGCTTTTGTATGATCTTTATATGTCACTCATGTCTTGTTTAGGGGTACAATGTAGACACACTAACAATTGACCAAGTAACTCCACTTCATGAAGCCTGCCTGGGAGATCATGTAGGATGTGCAAGAATCCTTCTGGAAGCAGGAGCAAATGTAAGGGTTTGTTTGTCAGGGGTCTTTTGTATATGAAGTCCAATGCTAACCTTGGTTTAACTGAGAAGGATCTATTCCTTGATTTTTATTTTTTTTAATTGGTATTTCTCTCTACTCACCTTATTGACTGCATTGATCTCATTTAATTACAATAAGCTGCCATCTGAAGGCTAGCAAAGGAAAGTGATAGGTCAAAGAATCATCATTAGAGAGGTGTTAGGTTAAAAGAAAAAAACCCAACCAAACAAACCACATGATTATATGTGTAAGAGTAGGTATCAAACAGAAGAACAGTGACAGGGAAAATAGATGGGGGTTGAGCAGACACTGAGACAGAGTAATGAATTGGAGAGAATTGGCAGCAGTATGTCACCAGCCTTATTTCTTCTCTGAATTTCATTACATTATTTCTCTTCTAAAATATGGAATGTGTCCCTCTACTGGTTTCCTCTTGCTTTGAGTGGCTTGCAGGAGACTGTTCTTTTAATCTCCAGAATGTCTTTTGTCACGCTGCACCTGTGTGCTCTTAAGATTCTTTGGTCTGAGTACCAAAAAGCACTGGCTTTTTTCTGTACTCCTGACACAGGCTGTCTATCTGTTATCCCAGAACAGAAATGGGACTTTACAGACCACTTTCACTACAATCTCTGCTGACATCAGAGTTCAAATGCATAGTTTCCCAGATCTCTCATCTTTGTGATGGGAAATATTTCTTGTCTTTACAATTCAGTTTTGAGAACCATGTAGAATATGTCTATGTTGTTACAGAAAAAGAAAAAAATACATAGATGTTTCCAAAAACAATTCCTCTCCACTTCAGCTAGCACAAGGATTCTAAAGATACAAAACTATAGATACTATAGACAAACCCCTAAGAAGAAATTTCATTTTCCTACCTGATTTTTTTTTTTTAGTACTTTTAATTGTTTTGGTGGGTTTGGGGGTGCATGGAAGAGGATAGGCCAGAGTCCTGGAAGGAGCCCTCTCCTAATACCTGTGCTCCTCCCTTTAGTATTATTAGCCCTCACAAATTTGCCAAGTTTCTCTCCTCATTCTCTCACGCTGGGAATAGTCAGTTAACCAGTGAGGTTGGTATTAAAACAGCAAGCCTGTACTATTAGCTTTGTCTCCGTCCTGTGAAATATCATTCCAACCTGGCGATTAAAACCACAGAAAAAAATGGGAAATAATTCTCAGATTTAATGTGGAGTTTGCATTCTTGACAGAGCTGCGGAGAGAAGGTCCCCATTATCCCATTACTACACAAGGTGTAGATTTTCTGTGTCAATGAAACAAGCTAAGTGCAATGACTTTTGAAAATTACTTACTGCCCAGATGTTAATGTGTGCTCTTTAGTATTCCAGGTGTATTTTGGTTTATTCAACATAGTTTAACAAGAATAATAGTAAACTAATTTCAACTGAGGGGTGTGGTGAGAGGAAGACAGTAGCACAGGGACTGATTAGTTAAGCTACGTTATTCTAACCAGTAATTTTTTTTGTATTTTAATGCAATTTCTAACTATATCCTGTTTAAAAATTTACCTTTCTTTCAATGCTGTTCTTAAATGGATTTTATTTATTCTAGGTAAATGCTACAACAATTGATGGAGTGACACCTTTATTTAATGCATGTTCGAGAGGCAGTGCGGCATGTGCTGAGCTCCTGTTAGAGTATGGTGCCAAAGCTCAGTGGGAGTCCTGTCTTCCATCACCAACTCATGAAGCAGCCAGCAGAGGTAAGAAATTACCTGCTGAACAAACATGGAGCCGCTGACGAATGTCTCAATAATAGTGTGAAGAAATGTGTCCAGTTTCATCTATGAGACAGCTTACTGAAGTCGAGCAAATTCTGTCATGCTTTGTACTGACAGGTCACAGTGAATGTCTGGAGGTACTGATATCCTGGGGTATAGATGTTGACCAAGATCTTCCTCACTTAGGAACGCCTCTGTATGTAGCATGTGTTTCACAGCAGATCCATTGTATTCGAAAGCTTCTTTATGCAGGTATGTCATGATTTAAATAAAAATATTACTAGTTTGTAAACTAAGCATTCTGTACTCACCTTTGAAGTGAGCTGTGCTCAATCAATGAAACTAGAACCCTTCCTTGCAGGGCTCTACTTCTAAGTTTCTTCTGTGATGCATGTTTTCTTATAACAACTTACTAAGTCTTTAATTTTTTTGTGGCACAGCAAGCATATGAGGGAAAAAGGAAGCAAGACCAGTAAGAATGGATGTTCAAAATTTTTAGCACCTACTGCAGCTTTGTAGATGTTCATTTTCTGTAGGAAAAACAAAGGTAGAAAAATCAGCTTTGAGAAAGGAATTTTATATAGTAATCACTGAGCTTTCAACAGAACTTTTTTAGCAATGTAGTCCCACCCTTCTTCATTCTTCAGCATGTTCTGATTGATCTTTTTACAAGACATAGAGGCTGAGTTGCAGAGAGAAGAGGTAAGGTAAAAGGCATTTGATCCTAAATTTCACGTTATTTATTTAATCACTGGGAAAGAGATGTTGGAGGCTCACTCTGTTTCAGCCCAAGTCCAGGGACACAATCAGCATAGCTAAAGGATCGTTTGCTGTGTTTCAGGTAATGACATACAGGGCTTTTGTGTCCTGCAGCACAATGAATGAAAACGTATATATGAGTAATTACAGATTTGCCATCATTGCACTGGAATTGTTTTTCTAGTTAATTGCAGGTTATTTAGAACTTAAGCAAGCAGTTAAATTGTTTCTCATTAAGTCAGTCTCCTTGTATGATTAACTATCCTGTCATGATTTTTATGTTTAAGAACCGCAGAAGTATAATTAGCATATTTTGAGATTCAAATACTACCATACATTAAAAACAGAAACAGAAGGGCATATTCTACGTTCGTTGGTGCCCTGAAGTAGAAAAGGGTATGAAAATTGAGAATATAAGTAACTACTTATGTCAACCTGAATTTTTTCATATTCTATCAGTTTATGAGAATGTATTAGAAGTTGAAAAGCAAATAGACAATGAAATAGGCAAGGGAATGATACTGTGGAGGTATTCTTAAATTGTTAATACTGAGAACAGCGAGTTATCCAGACTTCAAATCTAATTGCTAGGCCTGTGATATTATTAAATTATTTTACTCAAATGGGAATTAAAAAGGCAAAAATTGTTGATTCAGGGAGAAAAGTTGGTACAGAAGCCAATTTTTGGTCTCACAAGATCAGTAAAGCTCTCTTAAGAAGTCAGGGGTTTTCTTCTGCTAGAATAGCCTAGAAAACTGGTGGGGCAAACCCAGTTTTAGGGGGACTAACAGCTTGCCTATAAGGGAAATTCTTCCATACTAGCTAGTTCTGTTTAACTCTTGTATGGATAATTTCTTCTTGAATATGAATGCATTATTGCAAATTAATTTAGTCCATTTTAATTTAAAATAAATTAGCAATTCCTTATTAATACAAAAGTGTAATAATTAGAATTCTGTGGATTGGGAGAGTTAATGGTTTGGGGTTTTTTCCCTGTTAGCTTTCTTGACTGTGTACCCCACCTTAATTAAAATTAAGTCCTTCATAAAAAATCCTTGATAAAGGTTGGGTGGAGTGGGAATCTATTTCAAACCCTTTGCCAGCTTCAACACATGAAAAACTGTAAAGCGTCCAAGTTAGATTCCTTCTTGAGTTGGTGTACTTACAAAAATATAGATACTAAACTTCAGTTTAGTGATTCTTTTTAAAGACTTAAATAAGCAAAGTATACTTTTATGTAGTGTAGATTTTCTTAAACATGTACAAATTGTACTTTTTTTATAATTAGGGCAACAGTGATGCTCACATGACCTAATCTGATTTTTCTTTTCCTTCTTTTTATGAAGTATTTGCCTTTAAAATCTAGTGGTGCTTAGGTAATAAAACCTAGGATAAGTGTATGGGTTCAAAAAAACCCACTGGTATGATTAGCTATAGTGCTATGCAATAAAATTAATAAAGTGGCTAAATTCACTGTGGCATTCTAGGACAGTGGGGTTTTTTTGTTTGTTTTGTAACATCATCTTTACTCAGTGACAATTTTAATTGATCTGTTCTTACGTCTCTTTACGTGCATCTACCCACCAGGTGCCAACGTGCAGAAAGGAAAGCATTTGGAAACTCCACTCCATGCTGCTGCCCAGCATTCTAGTACAGAGATCGTAAACTTACTCCTTGAATTTGGGGCAGACATAAATGCCAAAAATACAGATTTTGAGAGGCCTGTTGATTTAGCTGCTCCAAGCAGTTTAGTGGAGAGACTGCTGCTCCTCCATGAAGGTACGTTTTACATGTGTGTTTTTGCGACTATAACTTGTATTCTTAAAAAAAAAAAAAAAAAAACCAAAAACAAACAAACAACCCCACCCCACTTCCCAAAAAACCCCCAACAGCCCAAACAACCCATGTTATAGAAGCTGACGTTGTGCTGTATGAAATGAATATATTGACATTCAGGTAAATTCCTTTCTAACTATATATAACCCAGTAATATTTAGTCTCAGGCCAGAGCCTGTTGACTAAGCAGCATCAGAATTTATACAAGCTGAAAAGGTATCATCTTATGTTTATTGGGTGTTTACACAATTAGACATTAAAGCTACATTTTTATTGGCTGTTACAGACCTTGTTAAAAAGAAACAGAATATTTCAATTTCAGATTAAAAAAATGTTTAGTTTTGGCCAGCTGTCCAAATATTTTTAGAAATATATTTTTAAGTGCATATAAAGCACTTTATTTTGATTGTAGGCAAAAGGTATAATAAGTTTCATTTTCTAAATTTTCTGTACTGAATTACGAGTACCTGAGAAATAGGAGTCGACACTCGAGAGTCCCTTAAAACTCTTAAAGGTCTGTTGCCTTAAAGAGAGAATATCCCAAAGGGAACCGGATTTGTTCAGACTGACCTATGTACAGCGTAAAAATAAGCCACAAGACAAAGGTGGGAAATAAGCAAAGAAACTGTTGCAATAACCGTGGGCCTCTCTTTAGAGGTCAACTGACAAGTAGCAGTGATTAGTGTTTTCCTCCAGAAAATATCTCTATAGTCTGGATGCTGTTAAAAAAACTCTCTAAAAACAGTTGGTTATCACAAGATTACCAAGGCTAGTAGGATTTTTAAAAGCCACAGCAAAGATGTCAAAAAAAAAAAAAAAAAACCAAAAACAAACAAAAAAAGACCACACAGCAATGTGTCAATGTGTTCATTTTGAGGGAGTGGGAGGGCGTAGAGGGACAAAAGCGTTATCGTGAGCTAGTAAGAGCACTGGACATGGTCCAGGATCTCGGGGTATTTTGCCTGCTTATTCTTGTTGCAGTGATGAATTGGTAGTGCAGCTTGTAGTGCCGTCGCATGTATTTCACCTCTTCCATGAATTAAAAAAAAAACACACACACACCCCACCACCACCCACCCCCCCCACCCCCCCCCCCACCCCGCAGTTTTTAAAGTTGTTGACGTCAGATATTTTCTGGGAGCAGGATTTTAATTTAAAAACACAGATTATTTGCTGCCCCGACCTTGCTTTTTTGAGTATTTCCCTGATTATTAATAATGTTTCAGCATCCCCAGTCTTTATCTCTGAGGGCACAAAGGCAATGAAGGAGAAGGAAGGAAGGAAAAGGACAAATTTGCAAAATGTGAACATTTTTTTTCTTTTTAGAAATCCCATTATTGTGCAAGACTGTTGTAAAACAAAGTACTAGCTCTTATACTTGTATAATTAAACTCCTTTCTTTTTTGTTTGCAGCCACACCATCTTCTCTTTGTCAGCTCTGCCGACTACGTATCCGAAATTACATAGGAAGGGCTAGACTGCATCTTGTCCCACAACTCCAGTTGCCAACAATACTGAAGAATTTCTTACAGTATAGATAACATAGTAATTAACCTTTAGAAACTTGAATAACAAGTACTTTTTCTTCTTTCTGTTTATTGTACGTTTTATCTAAAGAACTGCTGGGCGGAAAAAAAGCCTTTTGCCTATTACTTAAAAAAAAAAAATGTATCTTTGACACCTGGTGTTGGTATATAATAGTAATTGGGAGCCATTCAGCAACTGGTACCAAGGTGCTAATAAGGCTGAATTGAATAAGTGTGCTGATACTCTGGGAAATGACTGTATAGCTTTAGCTTAACACTTACTAAATAGCTTTAGTGCTGTTAATTTTAATTGTGTTTATATTTTTAAAATCTGTTTGACACACCTGAACCACAAAGGTTTTCTTCATTATTATTTGTTAAGTTGGTCCATTTGGAGTCATTAGTTTGTGTTTTTAAATTTCTGTTGTTTGTGTACCTAAAAATACTTGGTGATAGATGCACTATATACATTGATAAAAATAAAACAAATAGATGTCAGTTTTTCTTCTTTTTCTTTACATAGACAATTCATTAATGACAGTGAGAAACTTCCTTTAGTCTTCCTCACTGCCTGTGCTGTCAATTGGCATTATGCTGCTGTGAACATAATCACAATTTTTTCAGCCGTGCACAGTTTATAGGTTCTCTGTTTATTAGTACGATTAGTAACTTTAAAAATTCCAGAGGAATATTCCTCAAAAGCCTTAGTGCTGAGATACTTTTGATCTCTTCTTGTAAAACAGAATTATCTGGGCTCTTTCCTTATCTCTTCATAACAATGCTGTATCACAACTCATGGGCATATTAAATAATTATTTGCCTCAGAGAAAGGCAATTATTATTGTATAGTATCTGTGAGGTTTCCGAAGGCATATCGTGGAGATGTGGATACTGAATCTTCAACCTCAAGTTCAGGAGGTGGACGCAAGGCTCCAGAAATACATCAGTTCCCTGTATCAGGACAGGTATCACTCTGAAAAGGACATTATTTCTCTTGCTGTCTAGTTTATAAACAATTGCCCAGCTCCAAAAATCATGTTGCAGAATCCCAGAATGCTCTAGCAGGCATTTCTGTGATCAGGTTGAAATTTTATTGTTCAACTCTAGCCAGAGACAGAATGCTGACACCCCCAAGAGACATTAGAAACCCTAAAGGATTTCTGCCTCGCTCATGCCCTTGCATGGTGACGATTGCCAGTCATGTCAAAAAAGGTGATCTGACTACTTTATTGAAATACAGCGCTCCTTCTCCCAGCCCTTTCGTTTGGTTTTCCTTTGAGAACAGATGGCTTCCTCGGTGACTGATACTCAATTCCTGCAAACCAAAGCGTGAGACACCTGAAAATTTACCACTTGCCCTTGGTGATTCACCCTCTTCCATTCCTTTTCAGTGACTCCTTTCAGTATTTATGTTCCTACTGGAAAGATGCTAAGTGAGGAACTAACTATAGAGGAAGCTTTCACAAAGAGGAATGCTTACTCAGTTGCTAAATTATATCCACCTAATAAAAATGGAGCGCTCTGACACTTGCCCTTGTTAAAAGTAATCTTAATTTGCTTCTGTTCCCTGCAAAAACTCTAGTGAGGGCCTCTGCTGGAGTCTCTGTAAAGGCGAGTCAGATGCAAGTAAGAGGAACTGCTTAGGAGCCCATAACGTACATACTCTGTAATGGAGCAAGTTGGGTGGTTTTGGTTTTCATCCAGAAACTAGTAATTTGTGTTTTATGTACAATACCATTACTGTGCGTTACTTCAAGAAACAAGGAAGTGCCAAGCCAACCATGGCACTGTTGAACTTTTCGATGTAGAATGAGATCATTTAGACCCTCACCTTCAGGTGTGCACAGCGCTTTTCAAGTTTGACTCAGTGCTCTCGTGTTCTATACAATCAGATTAGTTTTCAGCAAGCATGGCTATTCTGCAAAACACCTGTTTGAAACAAAACTAGATGACATCAGAAGTTTTGCCGAGAGCCACATCAGTGTCCAAGCCACCTCATTGCAAATAGGTGCGTTCATGCTCTCGTGGCATTTGCAATGTCTATTCCCACTGATCCTCACCGTCATCCAAAGAGCAAACAAGACCATCTTAAGAGTTTACAGGTATTCGGTACTACTTTTGCTTTAGTTCTATAGAATGGGAGGCTAGCTGGAAGGGTAACCCAGAACCAGCTTACAGTAATATTATGACTTCAATCTCGGGCAATATGCAGCTCTCAACATAATCTTTCGTCTTTTGCTACCGGATAATTACGTGAAAATAGAGTCGCTTTGGCAAGCTGAGCCAAGTTGGATGGGCATCACTTCTGTTACTATGTAACAGGAACAAACAAAATGGGGAATGGCTGTTGTTGCCCTGGCAGGACTATGTACTGGAACAGGTCTCCGGCAGATCAGACCACGCTAATGCCACATACCAAAAGCACATAGTAATGAAATACCTGATGTTAGTGTTTGGTAAAATTCTTTCCAAAAAATGATCCCTTGTTTAGCCAGAAATGAAAGGAAACAGGCTTGTTGTTACTGTTCTCATTATGTGGGGGCCCCATTACAATGGGGCTCTGATGGGTTGAATTCTTAGTATGAAATAAATGTTGAGAAATGTATTAAAATTTTAGGAACCAGGATCTGAAACAAACATTGAACCACACGTCAGAGCACCGTTAAAGACTACTATAGCACACCCGAGTTTGGAAGGAGCCGTCTTTACTGGCTGAAGTATCTCTTATTATATCAATTATTATACCAGCAAAAAAGTATCATGAGACATTTTCAGAAAAAAAAACCTGTAGTGTAATATCTCAATTCTGCGAAGAAATCCAACCGTGAAATCCTGCAGGCGTGCTGAAAAAGCACTCGAGAGTCACGCGAACGGTACCGCGCTGGCGACTCAGAAAACAGGGAATACAAGATTTTCCGTGGGTTTACCGCCCGGGCTGGCCCCCCGCCGCCGCCCGCCGACAGGCGCCCCCGGGCCGCGGGGCTGCGCCCGCCGCGCCGCGGGGAGGGCGGGCAGACCGCCCGCCCCGAGGGGCCGCTCGGCAGCCGCCGCGGCAGCGCCCGGCCTCGCCCGCAGCCCCGCCCGCCCTGCCGGCCCGAACGCGGGGCGGGGCGGAGCGGAGCCGTCGCCGGCCCCGCCCGCGCCGCCGCCGTTGCCGGGAGGCGGCGAGGGGCCCTCGGCAGCGAGCGTGGCTCTGCGCCCCCATGGCTTCCCCGCAGCCGGGGCTGCCCCGCGCCGTGCTCCGCTGGCTGCAGAGCCTCGACCTCTCCCTCTGCCCCAGGCGTACCGCAGGTGCGCCGCGCCGGGCCGGGGGGCCGGCGAGCGGGAGCCGGTGCCAGCGCCCGCGCCCCCTGGTGCTTGTCTCGGCGGGGGCTTCTCCGGCGGGTACCTGGTGGCGGAGGTCCTGTCGCGCTACTACCTCGCCGACCCGCAGAGCCGCGCCTGCGGGAAGGGGCGCTCGCTGCCCGCCGAGCTGGGCAACCGGTCCCGGCCGCGGCTGGCGAGGGCCGCGCGGCGGCGGCGGGGCTGCGCGCGGACCGACCGTTAGGGCGGCCGTTGGGGCGGGGGCCGGTGCCGGCCTCAAGTCTGTCATTTTGAGTTCCCGCTCCACAAGAATGAGATGTGTAAAACGTAAACACCCAGGCTAAGCGGTTGCTTTCGGCAATATTTGGCTTATTTTTGTATTTGTACAAGTTAGGTCTTGGTACTGAAAGCCTCTCTGGGTGAATTAAAGGGTTTTTTGGGGCAACAAGAAATCTCACTTTGGATAACAAAACCATACAGGCATCTTCTTCACACCTGCTCATGCCCGAAACTTTTTTTCCTGTTGCGAAACCGAAGCTGAACGTCGCCCAGGAGCTGAGAGGGAAGGATGCGCTGTTAGCCGGGAGCAGCAGAAGCGCCGGTGCAGGACATCTACATGCCGCTAACTAACAGAGGGTGAGTTGGTGATGCCTACCGGCAGTTTCGTCGCTGTTCATCACTAGCACTGACCTATTGCTCAATATCTTTCATATCTTACCCTGATTTGGCAAGAAATATCACAGCCATAAATGAAAAATACGTTTTAAAGTGAAATTTGACTCTGGAAGAAGCGTTTGAGAAGCTTTAACCTAGCTGATTGAGCTCACAGGCCTGGATATCGACTGCTGCTCGACTCCCTTCAGCTTGACCAAATAGCTTTGGTTCAGCTATTTAAGATGATTGTATATTGGTTTCCCTGTTTTCAAAATGAAAGTAATTATATGTTACAGAACTGTAAAAAACCCCTAAATAACTAATATTGAGTGATTTTTTTTTTTTTACGTAATTCCTGAATGCTTTTTTTTTTTTTCCTTCAGAATTAAAAAAACTTCAAGAATGGGAGATGATTGATTTTACTGACCACTATTATCAGGCACAGTTACCTGTAGTCGCCAGATCACAGCTTGAAAGGCTGTCAAGAGTAACGTCAGGCTAGTTGAAATAATGATGGACCCCAGTATTAACATAAATAGACAGAAGGTTAATGCCATCGTTAATAGGCACATGAGAATGCAAGCGAAGGAAGAGGATCCACGTGAGTGTTTTTGTTGGTGGTTTTTATTTTCTTAAAAAGCAGAAGAGCAGGACCGGAGCTTGGGACAGTCATATTTTACCACAGCTACAGTGCTAAGTGTCAGAACGACAGCTGAAGGCAGCGAGCAGCAGGCCTCCTTCGGTTGCCTTTGTCTTGCTTGCCTGAACGTGGTTGGGGAGTACCATTAGAACCGTATGGGTGATAACGCGAATCGGGTCATGCGTACAGTCTTCTGAATTTTTCCCAGTGTTTCATGATATTCGATGACTGCTGGGTGGCTGCTTTCAACACTCCTTGGGTAGCGCATCAATGTTATGCTACTGGAGTAAAATTTAAATTTAATAAATAGCACTCCCGCCATTGACACGGTATTGATAAATACTCCCCTCTGCTACTCCTTATTACTGAAGGAAGCTGCTGAGTTCCTTAGCTCTTCTTGGCTGAATCATTCTACCTTTAGTAGAGAGATTATAACTTGTCACTGATGTTCTTTGAAGAAATAAATGGTTCTGGGTTCAAGGGGATAGCAGCGGATGTTGTATAGTGTCCTTGTAGTCAAATTACCAAGACATAGAGTGGGTAAGTGGTTGATGAGGTGGCTGGAAAATTGGCTGGACTGTCATATTCAAAGGGCTGTGGTCAAAGGCTTGTAGATGATGTCCAGCTGATGGCCAGTGACAAGTGATCTCCCTTAGGGATCACTTCTTGGGCCAGTATTGCTTAATGTCTTTATTAATGACCTGGGACAATGGGACGAGGGACACACATACATAGCAAATAGGGGAGTGACTGACATGCTGGAGGTCCCTCCAGGTTCAGAGGGACTTTGACAGGCTGGAGAAATGGGCTGACGGGACATGACACTCAGCAAAGTCCGGCACATGGGAGTAACCCATGCACCGTTACAGGCTGCGGCCAGTTGGTTAGAAAGGACTTTGCAGAAAAGGACGTCGGGGTTCCTGATGGACCACAAGTTGAACAGTGCCCTTGCAGCAGTGAGGGCCAGCAGCATCTTGGGCTGGGTTAGTTAGTAAGGGTGTAATATGCCAGCACTTTTGGAAGTGATTCTGATCCTCTTTATGGCACTTGTGAGACTGCACCTGGAGTGCTGCACTCAGTGTTGGACCACCCAGTACAAAATATAACGTACTGGAGCGAGTCCAGGAAGGGCCACCAAGGTGGTTAGTGGGCTGACGTACAAGGAGGGGCTGAGAGGATTGGGTTTGTTCAGCCTTAAGAAGAGCAGGTGAAGTGCTAATGCAGTAGCTAATTATTTCCTTCTTCTGCTAATTAGGTTAACTTAACTTACGTGGATAATGAGTGTTAGGACTTGGGTCAGTGATATTATCAAATGGTCTTCAAGAGTAAAAGGGTATTTTTAAATCAATCGGTTCGAGTTTATAATTCTGTTCATTTTAATGTTGTTTATTACTCCTCTCTGCTGTACAACAAAGTATGTGACCTTTTAAAAAAAAGTAATACTCCTGTATCAATCCAATCTTGCAAATGTTTGCACATGTATCGGTCTTGCTGCAACCAGTTCAGATATTTTGAGGTCTAAAGAGATCGTTAGCCTGTCTGGTTTGACCTCCTCTGTCTTGCAGGCCACTGCATTTCACTTGAATTTTCCTACGGTCAACTTCCTAACAAGTGTGTTAACTAAAGCACATCTTTTTTTTGGAAGACGCTCTGTCTCAATTAAAAGACACCACAGCTGTATCAATGATGTTTCCCAAATGAGATTTGAGTTCTCTGGTTGTTTCATTTTGGAGCCCTTCTCTGCACTCCTGTGAGTTCTCAGCGTCCTTCTCAAAATGCTGGCACCAACATGGAACCTAACATTCCCATACAGGTCTCTTCTATGCCACAGGCCAAGGTAAAAAAAAAAATCTCCTCTCATTTTTTTAATGTACCATGTGTTGCATGTACTGGGACTGTACAAGTTTTTCCAGCTTCTTCATACCAGTGGTAGTTGCAGGAGTAAAATGAAGCATATGCAAACAGAATGTAGACGTTAAACTTCAGGTCAGTCGGTCTGCTAGATGCATCTTTAAAATTTCTGAAGAGAATAAAGTATACTGATTGACAGACATCAAATGAAAAATTTGTTCTGGATCACCAGAAGGATGTATATGATCACAGTTTGTCAGAGGTGGTTTTTTTTTTCTTCAATATTGGACCTACTTTGCCAAGTAAGATGTTTAACTAGAATGACTTAATGATTTTACTCTTAAAATAGTTAGTTGTTCAAATTCAGCATGTGTGGTTTCAAGACATACTGTGCAACCTCTCACCATTCTATTTCATGCTTATTTATGATGATCTCATGCATGTTACGCCTCCAAAATGCTGATGCTGTCTCATGTTAGTTTTTTTCAACATAGGCAAAACGTTCGATTTAAAAAGAAGATACGATGCACTTTTACCATACAACCTGTTTCAAGTTTCCCCTTCTCTTTAGAGGGTTTGTTTCCTTTTTTTTGGTGTAGTATTCATTTTATACAGCTGCCAAGATCATCTGGGTGTCCAAGTCAAGTGGGGGGAAGGGTAGTACCTGCAAATAAACTAGAAAACTGAACAACTAACTGATCAGATGCTTAACATACTGCTGAAATGAACAACTCGTGATTTTTGCTTTAAAGGGTGGTTTAACATTAAACCACGTTTGGGACAACGCGCAGTTCACCATCTTTGTTGCTCCACATCCTCTGAGAACGTAGCTCATATCCCAAAGGAAAAACTTTGCCACATCATGTAAGTTTGTTTCTCACATCACTTAATTGTAATGTTGTGTGGTTTTGGTTTACTTTTGCTATAAAGGCACCAAAGACATTTTGTGTTTAAAATTTGGAGACATCAGATACCGTTTCTTAGAAAACAGGAAGTTTGGAGGGGGTTAGCAGTATTTTTTATTTTTAACATAAAATTGCTTTGAGCTTTTCCCTGGCATGGCATCTGTAGAAATTTTTCTAATATTCAAAAGTGCTTCTATTACCTTCCTCAGAGCTTTGATTTATTCTGGATACCTTTGCCATACTGAAATCAGTTTTCCTCCCTCCAATTATGTAATGGAGATCTTCATTTTGTCGATGAATGTGTGATCGGGCAGGAGCTCCGGTCCTTGCTTAAGCAGTAATTCCCACAGCGCTGACAGACATCTTGACTGCGTAGGGAACTGTAGGCTATGGCACAGGAAAAGCGGGACGTGAATAGTCAGCTCTGCAGCAAGTCAGAGTCCTGTTTGTCGGCATGCTGAGCCACACGATGGCCCTACCCACACTGACGCCAGCGCTGGTAGCAATAGTCCCAAACTGATCAGTCAGATCAATTCTCAGGTTCTTTGTATATATTTTTCCCTTTTCCACCAACATTGGTTCAAATAATCATAGCCTCAGAAGATGGTAGTGTTTTGGCTTTATGTATATATAGGGCTAAAATGGTGCCTTCATCAGGAAAGACGAGGCCTTCTTTCACTGTTTAACTATAAAATTGTACACTAAATTTAAACTAAAAGGTGATTAAAACAGCATTGCCACTTTTAAATTATGGCGTTTTAATACTCTGAATCTTCAAAGCCACTGTTTCTTTTAATATAGTTTTCTAATTTTTTCACCCCCATCTATGTATTTTTTTCTTTTTTTGTAATAACACAGACATATTCCTCAGAAATGAGAGGCAAAACAGGTGTTCATTTTAAGGAAAAACCAGGTGAAACAAGCTGACAGATCCTGTTACAATGGCTGCTTGGCACCTCCCAGGAGACCACTGAAAGTATTACCCAGAGAGTGGAACTT
This sequence comes from Aptenodytes patagonicus, assembly GCF_965638725.1. Classification (NCBI taxonomy): domain Eukaryota; kingdom Metazoa; phylum Chordata; class Aves; order Sphenisciformes; family Spheniscidae; genus Aptenodytes; species Aptenodytes patagonicus. The sequence goes on from NC_134952.1 coordinate 41,024,202, forward strand.
TGAAACACAAACCCCATTCTGATTACAGTAGTGTTGACTGCATAATCAACAAAAGGAAATTTAAAGTTTACTGTCTGTTAGGGAACAATTTGCTTTTAAGCAAATAAACTGAAAACCTCTTTGAAATAATCATATTCTAAAATACAGCTTTTGTTATTATTTCTTAATTTCTGCAATACTGTAATTTACTTGTTTTTATAACATTGCCTTGCTTCCTTTTCAGCTTCATTTCTTCCTAGAGCTGGTTTACTATTTTATCAGGGAATTTTTCTGACACAGATGTTACTGATGCAACATTAGAAGCCACAAGGTATAATTGTTGCATGTGAAACTTTCACTAAATCTGAAAGTGTACTTCATGTCTTCATATCTTGACCTATTGTGCAAATGCATACTGGTCTTCACAACTGCTTTTCTAAATCTATTCCCCGCCCCCTGTTTTTAGTCATTTTTATCTAGAGCAAAGATGATCCTGGACTTCATTTCCTTCCTACATAAATGTGTAAGCTTCAAGTTTAAAAAAACCCCAAAACCAAAAAACTAATGCCTATTCTGAAAAAGGTATCTGGACTCAGTAGTTTAGTTCTGTTTTCTGTGTAAAGAATGAAGGGAATTTCTTGCATTAGTGTCGTCTTAAATTGTTGTAATTCTGGATTTAAATTATTTTACCCAATGAAGAAATTCAACAACATGGATTTAAAGTGTCATATCTCAGTTTAAAGGCAGTCTTTGCAATGGGAAGAGTTTATTGCATGATTGATAGTTTTGGGGCGGGTTTTTTGGTATTGTTTGGGAACCCACCTAGGAAAGTCTCACATGTGACTGCAGCCTGTGAAGCTTATAAACATGTCAGTAACGTCGGTCAGATTCTTTCAATAGAACAACGAATTTGATTTTGTAGGGATAAAGTGATGTTAAACTTAACTGAGATTTAATAGTAATTGGAAAGCACTAGCTGTATAGCTTGATAAATTTCTTCATTCACATAGAAATATGACTTTTACAGAAGAGTCAAAACAATCATTTGAAGACAAAGGATTCTTTAATATTAAGGGGAAATATCTGTATTTGACTAGCTGTGCCAGACAATGAAGTCACACATTAGCAAACAATCTGAAATTATTTTTGAAAATGATGAATCTATAGTTTGACAGTTGCAACCACAGTTGTAGCAGTAGACACAATTACAACCTTTTCTGCATGTTCCCCTCACTCACCACATGGGGTACAGCCACCTTAAAAGAAAATGCAACCTCATTTTATTCACAATGACTGTTACCTGATGGATTCCCAATATAAAAAGCGCCCTTTGACTTAATTTTTGTATTTCAGCAATGAAAGAGTTCTTAACCCTCACCCTCTAATTTAAAGAGGGAGTACATTTGTCTAAGATTCCATGTTAAGGCACAATTTATGTGCAACAAATTGATGCAGTTATACTACATATTGTCAGGTATTTAAACTGTGAAATAATCGGTAAAAATCCTTAGGACACAGCAGAAGATTTTAAATATAGCAGAGTGGCAGTTGCGTCAATCCTTCAGATCCCAATCATCAGTCATGGGGCTGCATGTTCAGTTCTTACCTTTGCTCTCCAACTCTGTATTAACAACTTTTACATACAAGGTTGTACAATTTCTGTGCTAAAAGAGAGCTAGTCTTTCATTTGACAGAAGCAACACATCAGATACCGACTGCTGGAAAAGTCTTTCAAAAACTATGAATTTTTATTTCTGAAATCCAAGTCTCATTCCCCAAGCTCCCCCCAAGTTAAACAAAGGAAAACATTTTCCAAACAATACCTGCAAAAAGTAAGTCATTCTGTTCCAGCATCCAAGTATGTACAAAAACGTTTTTGTACAGGTTACAAAGCAGCTAAGCTTTCCTCCCCCCCGCACAATATATTCTTATACCAGAAACCCTGGAGTAATACTCTAGAACACTGACAGAATGAAATTTTAACTTTTTAAAGGGGAGGGGGAACCACGGGAATTTTTTATTTCTAATCTCCATCCCACCTTTCCAGCATGGTGGCACTGTTATTTCTAGTTAAATGAGGGCATTGCTTACCTATATATTGAGGATTTTGTTCGATAGGGTCTGCTAAAAGAGACGTGTTATTTCCACTGTTACAACAGTTTCTCTAGAAATAGTTTTGCCAATTTTTAATTGCAACTTCTTTACATTTTATGTAACTATCAGGATTTTAAAATTTATTTTAAAGCAGCAGCAAAAAATGTAACAACAGATAAAGTAGACTTCTGCTTGTGTGCCATCAATTAAGCTAATAAAGAATATTATAACCAAGGCATCTTTTCTACAGGTGAGTAATTCTGATTATAAGAATTATTAGTAAGAATAATTATTAATACGAATAAGATTTGCCTTATGATCAAATTCCATACTATACACAGCTTTAAAATTTAAATATTCTTAGTATTCTATTGCCATAATTTTCTTTCCATTTGAGCACAGCTTTAGTAAATAAAAATATATGCACAAGTATTTACTTCTGGTCTGTCATACTATATGTATATTTATAACTAATACAAAATGTAAAAAGAAAACGAGTGTTTTAAATGTACATAACATTTAAATAATTTCAATACATTTGCTGTTTGTTCCTTACAAACCCTTTGTTTAAAAAAAAAAAATATATAAATACATTTTAGCTTCCAGTGAAAGTATAAGGGGGACAGTTGCCAAAGATGAACTTACTAGAAAATAGAATTTTATAATCTAGATATTCAAACCTATCTAAACAACACATTAGTAAACATCTTTGTACTGCTATTAAAACACAATAACTAATGGATGAAAAAAATCATCTAAGCACTTCTTAAATTTTACTTTTGCTATAGAATCCTGTGTGTAAAAATTACGTTAAAATTAACAAGGGGGAGACAATGTGTGAAACAGCCGCAGGATTCCAGTCATTCTAAAACCAGGTTGCAGTGGCTATCAATAAAGTCATTCTATTATTATGTATTTGAAAGGGTGTTTATGGATTTCACAGTTTGTTATCAATATTTTGATAATGTGCAGATAGTTGCTTACTTCCTTTACAAGGCATCTCTTTACACAGTTGACTGAAATATGTCTGTATTGTCTGACAACACTATTCTTATTTAAAAAAAAGACCGTCTATGGCTGTCTATGAAATTAGGACTTTTTTTTTTCCTTTGGATTCTCAAATAACTTTTTCTTTGGATTATCAACAAACATTTCTATAGAAATCCTTTTCTTGTTCTCATTTTACAATTTTCAAAGTCCAAGTAATTGCCCTTCAGAAGGAGTCAACTGCCATCTTTCCGTCCTTTGACGATCAAGGTTAAATCAGTATTAACCCCCAGAGTGTTATTTTAAGCACTACAAAGTACAGAGGGAAACACCTCATCAAAACGGGTTAAGTCGTATTCCTGTTCCTAGTGGTGAAAAAGGATTCACTTTGGCCCACATCAAAGCATCATTCAGTGAAATAGCAGATTTTCCATCTTCAAGGAAGAACACTGGACCCTGTACAGCAAAAATGTTTGGGGAGGGAAAGAAAAAGAAAGCACACGTGTATCGTGTAAAGGCTACCACAACAGAAAGCACCTTTTGTTTTATCTGAGAAGAACATGAAAACCTGATTTACAACTATCACTACGTTCGTGCAAAAATTGTACCCCACCAACTTAAAGCTTTGATAATAGTTACACATTATAAATTGAGTGAACTCGTATATTCCAAAATCTGGAGACCCAACATTTCATAATCCTTAAATTTGTAGTTTGATTTTTAATAATTGTGGTATTTTATATATGTTTGTCAATTATTCGAGTTAAATTTAGCCTGAATTAGAAACTAAGGTAACAAGTTTTTTCCTTAAGAATACTGTACATATTTCATTGTGTCTGTCATTATCTGTGCTGATCTGTGTGTTTCCCCATCTACAAAAAAGACAATATAATGCCTCCATGAATTGTTTCAAAACATGGAGTCTACATGCAGTCCACAGAATAATTTCAAATGTTCACTATGAAAAGGACAAAATACTAATTTGTCTGACGGAAGAAGAGCTATTTGCTAATTTCTTCATTTGACAAAATATGGTCTCAAAGCTGCAATTCAGTTTAAGTGCCTTCTTAAAGAGTTATGCTCTCCAAACTTGCTACTTAAAACTTCTAAACCCACGCAATTAGGCTACTATACCTTAGTATTAACTAACTAAGTGATTTGTGAGCTGATCCGCATGCCTAAAGCAATGACTCTGAATGTTCACTAATCCAGAAGTAAGGATATTGTAGGTGACAAGCTGGTGACACCATATTTGCTATTCTTGTTGAATGGATTATAACAATGGCAGTTTGACATGGCTGTCAGCAAATGTTGAGAGTATAGCCATAGCCAGAGACCGCTGGTCTAATGTGGAAGTGCTGGCAGCAAGTTTTTTTAGAGTTGACGGTGCGCAGTTGTGAATTTTGTTTACCTCAAAAATCCCGCTAGCGTTTTGCAATCTCCAATTCCTGATGCAAAACTATCCCTCTTAATCCCTGAACAACCTGTTACTCTTTGGGTTGGCACCTTGCACTGGACAGAGGAAACAGACTCGGCCTCGTGTAAGAGAGTAAATTCACACTGAGGCACTGTCTGGAGACAGGAGCCTGACAGGAGTGTTTTCAGGCTCTGTCAATTTTCCCTTTATGGAAATAACAACATATACCAAAGAGGTGTTATAAGGACTACTATGTTTTGATCACAAAGCTCTATGTGAGCGATGAATAAATGTATTTGAATATTTAGTCTTCTAATATCTGGCTTTAATTAATCATGAATTACAAGTTTCATAGTATGCATTTCCATAATGATAAATACTAACAACAGAATAATGTTAGTATGTGGATGAAGATAAATAATTTCCTGGTTTTTATTCAAGCTGTGGTGAGGTAGTAGGCAATAAGTTACATGCACTTTAGACAGAACATCTGGCAAAGAAAATCTCTTTCCCATGGAAATTAAAAAGTTTTGGATTGGGAAACTGGGCAATTATTTGACTGGACAATTCTTCTTTATATAGCCTTTCTTATATAGCAGATGTCAGCACTTGTCCTCTTTAACTTCTGCTACTGTGACAACAGGGAAAACGTTTTTCCTCCCAAATGATGGGAGCGACCTCAGATTTATGACAACCTCACAACTAGTCAATGCTATCACCGAGAAGGAACACCTCAGCTCTCTGAAACCATACCTGTATCCTTAGCCCTGTCAAACAAGAGATGTGAACATCTGAATGACTAGGAAGATTTGATCCAGTGACATAGTCTGGCCCAACCATTCCTGTCAGAGGCTCCTCTTGTATTCGCGATACGAGTACTGAATACACCGTTCTCTGCGATTCAGATGGCGGGGTGCATGGCAATTCATCGGTAGGCCTATGAACAGAAGACACTTGTTTTTCAACTATACATCTTAAGTTGTGTTAGAAATTAAGAGCCACCAAGTACTCATTTTTTACATTCATATTCAGATTTTACAAAGGAAATAAATACTGTATTTACAACTAAGCATTTAAATACTAATAGTCTCATTCATGGTAATTTTATATTTTTCCACCTACTTGTTTAATTGAGTACAAGCTCTCCATGCATCTAGTTCCTCAGAAAGTCGCTCAATTTTCAAAGGTACAGATACTTCCCGTCTTTTTAAAAGCTGACTGAAAGGGAATGGAAATAATTAAAGTCCAAATTGATTCTAACAATGAATATTTTCTTAAAAGAAAAACAAGATAGATGGTAGTAATATAAACATATTTTTGATTGGATATGGAAATAACTTTATGGAAATAAATTGATCCTTCATGATAATCACTATATTAAACCTTCAAAATATTAAATTACTAGATATAAAAGTACACATTTTCATTTAAGTTTGGTTTTAATTATCCCTATTTACATCTTATTTAATCTTTCTTGTCTTTAATTAGCTCTATTTTTTTTTCTTTGAGGCTGTTCTATATTTTAAGGCTATATGCGCTCTTATTTCTTAATAATGACAACTTTACTAAAATTAAGGGCCCATTTTGCCTATATATAGTAGATATGATAAAAATACAGTTAGAGTAACATGGTTCAATACATGCCCTGGGACAGCCTTGTTTCACCTGATTACTTGTGGAAAACAGTTTCAAAACCCTTGCAGTGGATGCATTTTTTATTTATCAAAATGTAATACAAGGGACAGTTATTACCTGACCTAATTCAGCAAACTTCCACTTGTGTTGGGATGCCTTAAAGATGTCCAGCTTAAGCATTTAAGTGTCCAGTTTAAGATGGGCTGGAATCTAAAAATCTATGAATCCTGAAAATACTGGGCAATCCGAGAAAAAAATTTAGAACGGTATGGTTCTGTGGTTCTTTAAATCCCAGGAAAACTTTAAGCTTGACAGCCAAAGTATCACAAACTGAGTCAGCTTGTTACTAGTCTATTAATTTCCGTATCAGAATAGCCCCTTCTGCAAAAACTTGTATTTCATCTTGTTGTTTTCCATACATTAGTCTGGTGGCTCAGAAAAGAAAAAAAACCACCCCAACAAAAAACCCCCAGTCCTTCTCCCTTTTCCTTATCCTCTCACCAAGTTTCAGAGATGAGGATGGCTAAGAGGAAAGGAGTGCTGTCAAGACATCTAATGGAGAGGAGTCAAAGAAAAGGGGCAAACACACAGATCTAAGACATGTTAAATTTATTTTGTTTGATTATCCTTGGTAGGCAATTCTGATAAAGTATCAGGAGGTGTAGGAAAGCTCACAATTCTAGTCAGGTGTGAAAGGAGCGGACAACATATATGCAACATTTATTCTTGATGAAGAGCTACATGAGCTGAAATTGTTAGCAAAGCTACAGTGGTCAGTTAGAGCAGCTAGTGGAGCAATTGACAGCTAGAACAATGGCAACACAGCTTGCACTATGAAATCAGTGACATCTTGGAGCTGGCCTTGCTACCCAGCAAGTCAGGTAACAAAACCAAGAGAATTTGACAGTCCCAAATTGTGAGGGAGAAATGGAAATTAGTCAGCTGGATAGTAGTATTGTTACCAAACCAGACAGGAAGACTAAACAATCGTGGTTATACTCTGAGGAAGGAATACTAGAGTATGTACGTAAGCCTATTTTATTTACCAGATAAGATAAAGATCTTATTGATCTTAATCTTTCTCCTTTCAAGTCCAAGTGGGACAAGTGGGGTCAGGTCAAGTCAAGCGTACCAAGTGAAATCAAGTGGGCCAGGTCAAGTGGGTTGGGCTAAGCTGGATTGGGCTGGGTCAAGATAAGACATAATATTACCTTGTATACTCGTAAAGTGCAGGTACAATGCTATTGTACTCTCTTCTGATAGCAAGTAAAGCACCAATGTAACCACACAAAATCAGCAACTCATTCCGAAATCTATAAATGGACAAGTATTAATCATGAACAATAACAAGCATTGGCAAAAACATTAAACAAACTCATATTCAAATTATAATTTTAAAACCTAATTTATCCATCCATCTTTTGTGGAGAATATATGTTTGCTGATCATGCTTACTTTCTGTGTGATGTAATTGTTGAAACAGACTCCATCTGCTTTATATTGATCTCAATTACTAAATTTTAAATAGCATGTACAACACAGTTATTAAGCACAATCATGTAAAGCTACAAAAGCAATTTCACTCAGACCTTTTAATGAGATAGAACTCTAAAAGTACATAAAATTGCCCCACATACTAGCGTGGACTTCAGTTTTGCCAAGGCCACAGCTTTTTGCTTAACTCTTTTAGTTCCTTTTAGTTCCTCACATGTACACCTGTGCAGGCACCCAGGCCTCGCTTCAACCACCTGCCATAAAGGTGAACCACAGCTATCCAACTATTTTAGAGTTAATTCTGAGAGTGACAGCTCAAATTTCCTTAACACTTTGACATAAAAACCCATCTATGTGTGGTACTACTGCTCTTTTTCTTCAGGAAACTGAAACCAGAGCTGATCAAAGTGAGATTCTTCAAATAAGACCAACGTTGATTCACCCATTGTAAATACCCCACAGAGAAAGAAGCAGTAAAAATATCTTTTTTCTTCTTGCTAAACCTTGAAAATTTAGGGAAATTCCACATTCTATTCTCCAGATTGGGAACTAGCCTGCTTGTTGCAATTTTTTTGTACCCCTCTTCTGGTAAACATAAAATGATACTAACAGCATGCACCTATATTTTTTTAATTCCAAAAATTTCCTTTAATGAAACTTCCACTTTTATAAGTAAGGAAAATATACTCACTCGCTACATTTATGCAACACTAATCGTTCAGTGCGTATGTAACTTAGAAGATCAAGATATGGACAGACTGAATCTAAAGTCCAATCTGAGCCACAAAGTTGTTCTGTTGAAAAATGGAAACAAAAATATCTCAAGAGGCAAGCTATACAAATGCCTTATGCTTTAAAAGGTTTCTTCATCCAAGTACCTACCTTTCACGTATTGAATGCCAATAGGGAGAGCCTTTTCAGGTTCTGTGCTTAACAGATAGTACTTTATGGTTTCAAATATATCCCCATCTGCCTGAATTGTCTCTGCCAATCGCATACATTCTTCTACATCAGGAAGATTACACTGGAAAACAAAGATTTTGCCAAAGAATTCTTGTAATGTTCAAACAATTCTGTAAAATGCAGAGAAATACTGAAGTTTGCACATAACAATAAGATCAAACTCCCTCTGAAAGAAGTCATTGTTTGAAGGACATACCTGCATATAATGTGCATCAAGAAAGCCATCTAGGCCACAGAACACAGGAGGAGAAGGTTCTGTAACTTTAATTTAAGCTGTATCAGTTTCCATTGCTAATGTTTTTCTGAACTTTTTACTACTGCTTAATAGATGTGCAGTCTGAGTTGAACATTAAGGGAGTTAGTGGAGCAGACCCTTCTGCTGCTGAAGAGGAAAGGGGGGGATTTCAGGAGGTTACAGGCATAAGATGCAAAACAATTCAGGATAGTACAGAAAGCTGATCTGCCAAGACATGATTAGGGTGCACTTCAGCGATGAGGAGGTTATAAATCATACTGATGGGTAATTCTGAAGATCATAAGGTACTTCAGGAAGTAACCCGTGTCACGGAAAGACTACACACAAAGTAGAATTACAGAACTAAAGTTCTTGTGCAACACTGAAAATAAAGTCAAAGGAAGGCTAAAAGAGCAAAAAAGGATATGTAACATACGACTGTTAGTGACAAATTCATCCTACAGGTTTATTTGGCCTTAAATTTTCTGAAATTAGTAAACAAAGCAATACATAACCTCTTGTTAGCATTCAGGTAAATTCTTTTTCATTGTACCTTTTCATGCAGGTCATTTATTTCTGCTATGCATCCAGGATAAAAAGCACATAGTTTTACTAACTGCAGTTTATTATCAGGAATCATCATAAGAAGATCAGCTGCTAAATCCCTGCACAAACAAAAGATGACATGTAGTTACTCTTGATGGTTTGTAATAGGAGGAAACTCTGTTTTCTCTTTTACATTCCTTTTATAAAGAATTTACTGCAAAGAAAAGCAGAAGCAACCTCAGTCTCCAAATCTATTTTGGTGCAATAAATGAGGCTTAATCTAGTCATCTTTTTTGGGAAGTCATGTGTTAATTTTCTGTTGCTTTAGTTGGTTGAATTAAACAGCTGTGCAATCCTCAAGCATCAGAACCAACTCAAAGTGAGATGGAAGAATATGTGAGCAGGGATGGGAAGGGATACTAGGACCTATCCAATTTGAAAGAAGGAAAGACGTTAATGTGGCTCTGTGTCACGAAACCATCCTCAAACTTCCAGGCTTCTAGAGCTCTGTGACATCAGCATAAAGCATCTCTCAGTCATCCAGAATGGCTAGTGCTTCTGTGACATTACAAAAGAGAGATTACACAAGGAAAGAATGTGATACCTATTTTCATCCTTCTGAAAGGAAAATTGTGTTTTAGCAAACTGACATTTCTGTAACTTTTTACCATTTGTTACCCCCTCCTTAACACAACAAGCAGCTGGAGGGAATATATGTAAATATTAACACATTATTTTGAAACAATTATTCCACTGAGCTTTTAATAACTGATTATTCTGGTTTTTCTGTGACTATTCATGCAGACATCATTTCTCCTGTGACCCACAAGACTGACTTGCTCCTGTGTAAGGCAAAAACTCCTGCTGAGTTTCCCTGGATTTTCAGAATGCGGCCCTTGGCTTAAAAATGTTTGAGTACGCCACTGTCCAATATTGGCAACTGCTTTCTATCCCACTTTCAAGTATTAATCACAATTAAAAAATTAGAACACTTAGTTTAAGCTTATTTTTAGCATTAGTAAAGTCACACGCTATTCAAATCTCTCTTTCTATAAACAAGCAAAATACCTGTATCCAAGTGATGGAAAGCTAAAAGGAAGACATTGAAACAGTAATGAACAAAACTTTGTTTTCTATTCTTATTTTACAGAGGAAAAATCTAATAGAAAATAATTAAACAACAACAGCAAATCTGAGGGTCAAGTTAGCCGACTTTGTTTAACAACAAAAAAATAGCTTTCCAATGCCTTTTGACAACCTAAAGAAGCTAATGCCAAAAGGTCTTTGGAAAATCTGTATACTATTACCATGCAATAGCCACTTTTGCAAGGTACAGAAAGGCTCTTTCAGAATATAGTACATTTCACAAGTTCTTAAACTATTTTCAAGATCAGTTACTCACATGTACTCATCTTCATAGGCAATTTAAAGACTTTTTTAAAGTGATTAGAAATTGCTCAGCCAAAAAACTGAAAGCAAATGTTTATTTAAAAAAATCCGAAGAGGCCCTCATAGAATGGCCTACAAATCACATTACCTGGAATGCTTTTTAAGAATCAAGCTGAAAACACTGTCAGTATAAAGACCAAAATCAGGTGGCTGAGTCTGCATATGCAGAATTCAGTATCTCAAGTAAAATACCACTAGCCTTCTGAATAGCAAAAGGTTGCTTTTAACAGTATTTAGGTGCTAAACACAAATAAAATGGAAATGGTGTTCACACATTTTCCCAAGGCTGTAGATTTGGATAGATGGGGAAGGGCATGAATGCTTAGTTTTGACTTTTTTGTTTGGATTTTATATTTTAGAGCACTTAAAAAAAAAACCAACCAAAAACCAAAACAAAAAAAAACCCAAAAACCAAAACCAACCAAACCCCAAAAAACGTTCCACCAATAACCGATTTCATTACTAACCCATCAAGGTCCTTTCGGTATTCCTTGAGGTATCTATAATGAAATGTTTCCAACTGATGGATATCCCTAAGCATAACAACCAGTAAAAACAAAAAGGGAGCCCTTCAAAGATCAGAGGCCCTTGAACTCCAGCCTCCCCATACATGATCTTACACATGCAGTGGACCAAGGGGTACTATGCTGTGCCAGTATCTCTTTATTACAAAATATGAAGAGATTCAGGAATCTCTGGTCTTTTCCTACAGAATAGAAAAATATGCTGTAATGGCTGCGAATCAGAATGCAGGATTGCAGGGTGTAGCTGTACTAGGTGTTCAGTATAGCAATATGAAACCCACTGACAAATCCGGATGTATACTTGGGCAATATGCAGTACACCAATTTAAAATTTTATCATGTAGACTTCAATGTACACGTGCCATAAGTTTGCAGAAGTTTTATATACAGACATGTAAATGCCACACTAAGTACTTGTTACAGCACTGAGATCAGAACAAGCTTTTGTTATGGAACTGGAAAAAATATACACTGTTTTTCTTAACTCCACATCCAGTGCTTCCTATCAGAGGCTGCATAAAATTCACTCTTCACAATGAAGGCAGGGAGATCAGAGAAAGAGCTTCAGAGACTTTAAAAGCTGCAGATGGAGTTGCCAAAACAATCCCGTTAGAACTGGTGCAATGCAGACATGCTAAATCATTGCAAAACCAAAGCAGCAAGTCATCCATTTCTTATTTTATCTTTTTCTACAATGCTTCATTGTCTAAGGCAGGCTAAATGCTCTGTAGAGAGGAGTTCCACTATGTTTCTCTCAGGCTACCTCTAGATGCTTAAGCAAATACCAACTGTAGCAGAAAAACTGATGCTTAATTGCAGTACCTGTTTAAGTGCACACATTTTCTATGAAATGTTAATTCCAAAACACCTGTACAGCTGCCAAATATATCTTAGGAAGATTTTCTGCTTTTCATTGGTAGACAAAAACCAGACCAAAACTGTATCCTTCAAAGTAAAACCACTACAAGGAGGAAAAGAAAATTTCGCAGAGATAGTTTCCCCTACATGCAACAGAGAAATTACCTACTCCTGAAGAATTAAATAGTAATCCTGTTTCATCCTTAAATCTTGTTAGCTGTCTTGTATTCCCAATACCAATATAAAATAATTCCTCAGCCTCTTAGGTTTTTACATTTTTCAAGCAAGTACTTAAAAATCACTTCACAGATCCTACTTAAGCTTCTGTTCCTTTTGACTTTATAACTAAATTCTAGCCTTACTTTGTCTGAAGCAGCCATTTTTACTCAGTACAGACTAGGACTTCCTACGCTACCTATTGCCCAAGTATCTAGGTTTTTTCTCAGCGGGTTTCATACTCTGTTTGACAATGACTCTTCTCTCGTTTACAATGCATACGTAATGTATTTTGAGATTAAAGCAGAACATTTGTATGCCCTGTGCTTCAAAGGTCTAATACAGCAATTCTTATTCAAGCAGCAATTCTTATTCTACCTACCCATGGTGGCTTGGTGTCTATAAAAGTTTCAGAATGAAACACCATTATCATTTTGGTAGGGGGGGAAGGAAAAAAAAAAAATTTTCTTCGGATTAAGAAATTCTTACCATGTTGTTACTGTCATACATTTTCTTGCTAGTAATTCTAGGGCATAATGTGTTGCTTGAGCTGCACTTTCTCCTAAGACAGTACCCACACTGATTGCCAACTCCAGTTCATTTCCACGAATCAGGTTTGCCATCGCAAGCTTGCTCAATGAAAAAATTATATCATTAAGGGACACAAGCATTTCTGGGGATTCACCATGTTGAGCATATGACATTCACTTATGAGACTGCTTTTTACAGAAGGACAAAGTATGCATTAATTAAAGCAACTTTATATATAATTTGGGTCTCTTGAATGAGTAAATAATTTTGCACCACGTTAATCAGTTTTTAAATAACCAAAGAGTTCCTTTAGCAGAATCTTCCTTTATTCAACCAAAGAGATTACACATCATACATAAAAAGCATGATCGCAGTTCCTTCTAGTCTTAAGTAAGGACACTAGCTTTCAGAGTACATATTTCCCCTCTCTTTTGATGAAAGGAGACTCAAAAAAACCAAACCAAACCAAACCAACCAACCAGGAAGGACTCTCCTTGTTCTTACCCTTTCTGGGCATCTGGAGATGCTGATAGGCATAGCAGAATATTAAACAATAAGACACTACACAACAATTTGAAACATGTCTATTTTGAAATATAGGCATTAAGTGATTATTGCTTTCTCTCTGAACAGCTCATTAAGATGGAATTTTACTCATTTTGGGGGATAGCGGAGGAAGAACATGTTGGGTCAGCAACAACAAAATCCAGAGAGAATGAGGAAAAGAAACAAAATTTTGTTTGTAAAACTACAAACAAAATGAAAGTCTAATAAAATGTTTCCTACACGTCAGCCCTATTTTTGTACTGAGGGGGTAAAGTTTTTTTCCTATTTACTTCACCATTTAGACTGCAAATTCTTCAAGGTAGAGATTGCATCTTTTGTAACACAATGAAGTTCCAGTTCTGAATGGGTCTTTTGAGTCACCATAAACAGTAAATGGAAATAAACACCATAAACAGTGTATATGTATATATGTAAGGTACTTCGGTACCTTATATTTTCTAATATAACAAGATACTATATATATGAAAATACAACTAAATAACAACATACTACTTCCTGTGCATGAGAGAAATCTTGAATTTAATAGAATCAGGGGATTTTTGCTACTAACTTCAATATTGTAAGGATCAAACTCTCTACATAAATATGTACAAAGCAAATACCAAGTATAAGTAATACATTTTAGAATGTGGTACATACATTTTAAAAAACAGTTAACGTGGAGATGTGAAAAGGAAGTCAATGTTGGCCTTTCCATAGTTAAAGAGAGAAGAAGCAAAAAAAAAGGTTACCTCTATATTTTCAACAGCCAGATGGCAACATGCTGCAAGCACTGCATGGCCATCCTGGAAATACCATTCTGCCAGTTCTTTACTGACCTTGTGCAGGAGCCTGCAAGAACAAAACATGAATTCTGCAAGGTCACTTAAAGGTTGGAGTTCTTTGGCTCTTAATTTATGTACAAGTCACCACATTTGCTTCTGTACCCTAAAATTTCTGTATTTGACTTACAGATAATGACACCACTAGCTTTCAAAATGCAATCCGTTAGAGCTTCATCTAGTACTTATGTTGGTGCATATTCAGGTGGGTCAGATTCCCCCAAATCTACAACAGTATGGAAACGTCTCTTCAGATTGACAGAAGAAAAATCAAATATTTGAATATTCATTCTGTACCTGTGAAGTCTGCATAAATATCTAATTGCTCAAAAACTGCACATGTAAACGAAGTAACTACACAGCCTCCAAGCTGCTTTTGTTACTACACATATAACTTGATAATGTAATTTAGGTTTTTGAGCACTGTTCTAAAACAAGGAGAGATGCATTGTTTCTTTTATGGGCGCACACAATGAAAATATGGCCATTAGTGTACATTGTCAGAAACTTCACTGATGATAAACAGTGAAGCTTCAGGAGGAGAAGATGCATAAAACATAGGGTCTCACAGATACTTGTTAATGCTAAATCTTACTCTACTTACCAAAAGCTCTAAGTTAATATGCTACATATTTAAACATATTTAAGTGCATAGGAATGCACCTTAAATATCAAGCAAATGAAATGATATTTATAATACATACATATGAAAAATCCATTTGGTTCCAGGAGGCAGCACAACGGGGGAATTATTCAGTGTAGCATCAGTTAGTTAGTAACTCTATCAACTAAGTACTAGAAGATGTAGTATTTTGTTGTTGAATTCTACATTGCTGATGCCAAATTAAACCACTAAGGTTCATCTCCCTTGGTGACTTTACATTCTGCACTAAAATGAGGATTTAGATATAAACTAGAACAACTTACTCATTATAATCATCTGTATTGTTTCCACCAGAATTTGAAGATCCACTTGTTGTGGAGAGTGGTGACATCTGTATATTTCCCTCACAAGCTGCCTAGAAGTGAATTAAAAAAAGGATTAATTAATGCACCAATCAAACTGAATATGAAATGTGATTTTTCAACAACAGAAAAATAATCTAAGATCTATAAAAATCCTTCTAAAGCCCAGTTATAACAAAGGAATGTTTAAACCAGTGAACTTATTCATAGCTAAATCTTAGCCTAGTTTTATCCAGCCATACAAGAAATTCAAGAGAAGCAAGAGACCTCTTCCTTCCTAAGCATTTGTACAGGATTTTTCCAGCATTTGAATACGCTTAAAATGCACAGTGAGGGCTACAGCCTTGATTTTTACACCCCAAGGAGCAAGTGGTTGTGAGTGAAGGATAAACTCCATAGATACGTCTCAGTAGGTATACCAGCAAATCTGGAAAGGTTTATATAGTGGCATAAGCTGAACCTTTTTTGTGTCTGGCAATAAATTATTTCTAACATTAAATGAGAAGAGATCAGTGTGGGTTAAAAGGAAATTCTTTCAGGTGCTTTAAGGTGTAGCCTGGATAACAACATTAATACTCAGGGCTCAGTTAAAAGAGAAGGAAAGTCCTCGTATTTTATTGCTTAATATTATCTGATTAAACCTTTGAGACAAAGACTATTCTATGAATTGTAATAAAAGCAACCCCAGCAATGTCTCTCTTACAAGAAAAATGAAGATCTTTGTAAAGCTTTAAGGTGCTTTAAGGTTCAAACATTATAACTTGTTAAATTTACGCATACCTCAAAGTTCCATTCTGTGCACTATTCAGCTACTATTAGAAGAACAACAACATACAGACAGACAATTTCTAAAGGACAAATTCACATGCATTATTAAAGTTCTTATATCTGAGGCAATTGAACGTTCAAGGACAGGTAGGCATGAGAGAATGTACCAGGGACATATCTTGACAGTTTATTTAACAAACTATATCAAGTATGCCGAAATTACTCAAAAAGAATAAAGGAATAGTGAGAAAGAGTGAAACAAAGTATCAGTCTCGCATGTTTTGTGCACCCTTTAACTTGTGTTTACATTAGGAAGCAGAACGGACATACGTGCTTTTGGTAATCTCTTGTACTGTTTTTTGCATTAATTTAAAAGTTTGATTTCCTATATCGATTACTTCTGCAACTGAACAGTTTCATCCAAAGATTCTAGGAAGTAGTATAACCAAGACCTCAGTAAAAACGCAAGAAAAATCCTACATGTCTTAGATGTTAAGGGCAGTATTGACTGCTGAAAATCAGGTTAATCTTCTACTTCAACCATTCAAAAACGAATACATTAGTTTTCATTATGGGTATTTGATTGCAATTTAGAAGAATCAGGCTTAAAATCTGTAAGCATGAGATACCTTTTTATGATTTCTGCATTAAAACTGGTCAATACAATAGGAAAGTAAAGAGTAGGGTATCGTTATTTAGCCATTTTGCAAAAGTGAAGAGCTAGCCTTTTAAATATACTTGTCATCTTCAGAGTTAGAAACGAATAGCTAAATACATCTCCCACACTGTTGTACGTAATAATACCTGTGCAACAAGCAGAGCCTCTTTAAGCTGGCCTCTTGAAGTAAAGAAAGACACTAGTTTCTTCACATCTCCAATAGCGATACAGTATGGGATGACATCATCATTTTCTTCCTGAATTAACTGATCAGCTCTCCTAATTAAACAAATGAATAAATAAACAAGAAAGATCTACATATATAATTGATCACTAAACTTATCACCTAACACCTATACCATGGAGAAGCCATATAAAGTTCACTGAAACCCATCTGCCTTTCCAGACTTCGGAAGACTTGCAAACTGTGGATACCGCGCTAAAGAGTTTCCAGTTAAATTTGCAATTTATGCTCAACCCTTTTAACTTGATTCCTGTACACAAAATCGTTGTTGATATCCTCCACAGTTCCATCCCAAAGCTTTATGAACAAAAAGCAACATCACCAGAATGCTCTAACAAAAGCCAAGTACAACTGATATTAGTATCCTTCCTTCCTACTTGTCTGTGTCCTTTTATGGACAGAAGCTACAATTCAGCATCGTATTTTTATTACCTTACCTTTGCATTAACTTTCTCCAATATTTCATCGATACACCAGGTGCAACTGAGAGCGCTTTGTCCCACTAGAAGAAAGCAGCAATACATTTAACCTGATCATTTTATTTTGAGAAATAGCTGTATTTTTAACTAGTTTCATGTTTCTTCCATTAAAAATAAATTTGTCAAGAGGTTAAATAAAGAATGAGCTATGCATTAGACTGCATATGTTAAAAATAATATAATTGGAGCAATATTACTCTTTTCTGGACTTGTGACCCATTTTGTTGCTACCCCATCTTTGCTAGGGTAGCTGGTTTTCAGAAACCTTCATATTTTATTGTTCTTCAATAATGTTCTGATATTTTACCTCTCCAAGTTCTACCATTAGTTCACAATATCGCTGAATTTGTCCTAATCTTAAATGTATTTCCGCAGCTTCTTTAAGCCTCTCCTCTTTGCTTGGTGCACCAATACCACCTCCGAACTTGGACATTTTTACTGTTGTCAGTTCTTGTGCCTTGGACTGAGGGGGGGGAAAAAAAAGTTTAAAAAATTAAAAAAAAAAAAAGTACAGTTTTCTGTGATGCAAACAAGTTTTCTTAAGAATGAACTAGTGTCAAACATTACAATGGAATATAAAGGCTATCACTTAAGAAAAAAATCCTTTTGAGAAAAGGCTAATTGGAAGAGATTACAATGAGACTGCAGTGAACTATTTATATTGTTAAAGTAACTGTTAGTGTTTTGTTGCACACATACATTTTCCTTCATCTTCCTTTGATCTCTTTTATATATTTTTTTTTATTCTCAAGCGTTTTCTCATATGTAATAGCAATTCACCCAGACGTCCATCATAAAAATCTTGATTTTTTTGAAATGTCAAAAAAGTATTTGTGAACATAAACCATACAGAGCCGGAAATTGTACTTATTGCCATTATAATGATGTCCAAATAAAGAAAGAATAAAGACAGTAGGCTCAACCTACTGTGTCCTGATTTGTCATACCCCATTAACCTTATGACCAATAAATAATTTATATTCCCAACCACTGCAATTTTTATATTAGTTGAAGAGATAGGACTAAATTTCTCCATCTGGCAGAGTTTGAGAAACAAGCTGCAACAGGATCACATTTAACATTAAAAAAAAAAAAGGGGCAAAAAGGATCTTCACTTTACATTTCAAGAATTCTCAGTTTCACTATCATCAATGCACATGAGATGGCATTTGGCTATTTATGGCTTTACAATACCATATATGGAGGATGGAGAACAAACTTTGAACATTCTTCACCAAAGTAGACTGCAATCATAGAATCATAGAATCATAGAATCATTAAGGTTGGAAAGGACCTCTAAGATCATCGAGTCCAACCGTCAACCCAACACCACCATGCCCACTAAACCATGTCCCTAAGCACCTCATCTACACATCTTTTAAATACCTCCAGGGATGGGGACTCAACCACTTCCCTGGGCAGCCTGTTCCAATGTTTAACCACTCTTTCAGTAAAGACATTTTTCCTCACGTCCAATCTAAACCTCCCCTGGCGCAACCTGAGGCCGTTTCCTCTCGTCCTATCGCTAGTTACTTGGGAGAAGAGACCGACACCCACCTCGCTACAACCTCCTTTCAGGTAGTTGTAGAGAGCGATGAGGTCTCCCCTGCGCCTCCTTTTCTCCAGGCTAAACAACCCCACTTCCCCCAGCCGCTCCTCATAAGACTTGTTCTCCAGACCCCTCACCAGCCTCGTTGCCCTTCTCTGGACACGCTCTAACACCTCAATGTCCTTCTTGTAGTGAGGGGCCCAAAACTGAACACAGTATTCGAGGTGCGGCCTCACCAGGGCCGAGTACAGGGGCACGATCACTTCCCTACTCCTGCTGGCCACACTATTTCTGATACAGGCAATGTAGACCAATGGCAGCTGCTGAGTCAAGAATTAATTTCTTCTTCTCAGGCTAACTGGCTGAGAAAACTGGTTTTTGGACACATGCACGCACACACAGAGCTTCATAGTATTAGCAGAGCAGCTGCTATTATTACAGTTAACATCACCAATAAAAAACTTCCATCACTTAAGAGTCATAAGGTATATAGGACACTCTTTAAGAGTCTGTGATTTTGCAAAAGAGACAGCCTGCATCAGCAAGCAACAGGTGATACCTGGCAGGTATTTAGCCCTGGGGGTGGCAAGTGGGGAGTTATGCATTTCCTGATCCATACCAATAGGTACCTTTCCTCCATTTCCAATCCAGTCATTACAGTATGGGATTCTTTAGTATCCTTAAGAAGTCCCTCACAGAACCACGTATCCCCATATTCTGCACAAATTTTATGTCTGGTTGCATATTCATATATGCAGCTACTAATAAATTTGTGGCCTAGTACTTGAATTTCACATTCGCATCTGAGTCACTCTTCAGCGGCATATCTGTATTAATGACAGGTTCTTGTTTTTCCACTCCTTCTTCCAGACAGCTATAGAGCATACTTCTGCTGACTCTCCTCCATTTTCAGACATAATTTCCCTGTCCCTGCATCTGAACATAACTACAAACTTCATGTTTATACAACCAAATAATTTGACTTTACTGAATATAAAAGTACAGTATATGTAATAGGGAAGACAAACTCGCTTCTTAGCTCAAGCTGTAGTGATGCTTGCTTTGCAACTTCTTTTCATTATTTTGAAAACTGCTTTTCTAGTTAATAACTGTAACCTAGCGTTTTAACACTGAGTATGCATGAAGTCACGCAGACTTAGCTAGATGCTATTTTTATCACAGACTAGTATTGCACGGAGAACCAATATTGCACAAATATCTTTGGACATGAAATAAATTGTGACCCTTTTGTAAAGCATTAAATGTTATTTTTAAAGAGTGAAATACTACAATGGATTAACAACCATTTTCACATACTGTTTATGCTTCACTTACCATTCTAAATCGAATGAGATGTTTCATATGCATAATTCCTTTGCAGTAGTTTTGTGGAAGCAAACTGTCATCCTGTCCTTTTATTACAGCAACTAAATCCCACAAATTTTTGCTGCCTCCTGGAGGCTAGAATTGTTAGGGAAGAAAGAGTTGTATCACAGTATTGTTCAAGAGAGAAATTAAACTTATAAAGACATTGAAAAACATTTATCAGTCAATTCCATGAAATACAATTTCAGCCCATTTCAGTATTAGAAGCTTTACTATGAACACATGAATTAGTTCAAGATACTACAACCCCTTCAGTCTTCTTGAAGGCTGTGAAGATACAGCAAAAGCCATGAACAGAAGTATTTGTTTATGTATGGACACAGTTGAGGGCTTGCCATGAGAGTTTTCCCTTTTGCTCCCAAAGGAATACAAGCTATCTGGTGGCTACTGCTGGCATAAAACAACATTCAGCTGCTGGGATGCAGCAGCTGCCCCAGTACTTGTTTACAGTTTTCTGTAAAGCAAAGGCATGGGCCAGGTAAAAAACATCTTCAAGGCTTGGCTGCCACCATCTGGTTTACTATCTTAATATTAAATCTTAAAATAGACACATATGGTATAACTGTATACGCACAAAATCTTGCAGGCTATCAAGGTGATTTTTTTAAAAAATAAATTTTAAGCATTTTTACTGGTCTAACGTTTGAATCAATCCTTCTGTAGAAGTAGGACAATGGTTTAACATTCAATGAGGTCTAGAAAAGAGTGAGTAATTAAAAGCTTAAAAAAAAAAATCATTAAACCTTTGACCTGAAGGAGTTTTTCTAAGAATAACAGGATTACAAGTTTAGAAGTCCAATTATTTCTGAGCTGGTAAAAAGCAGAAGATCCTACTACAAAAAAAGACTATTCCTCTTTTTTCAGTCCCTTAAAGGTCTTACTTGACTCCCCATAGTTTAAGCACAACACTATTTTCTGGACTCAAAAAACACTGAACGCAGCTGATCAAAAAAAGTTTTTGTTCTTGGAAAATTCTAATATTCTTATAACAGTTTTACTCTCAAATCAACACAGGACATCAAAATGTGTAACTTCTGTAAAACAAGGAATTCCATAAAAATACATTTTTAATAAAACAGGAAATTTCAAGATTTGTAATTGAGGAAGATTGTTTCAGCATTTCTAAATCATACACTTCAATTTAGCTAGAAATCAAAACAAGTATTTTTGTCCTTGCCCTACCTCAAGTTCAGCTCCTATGCAGGTAAGCAATTGCACAGAGAAGCTGCAGTGATTTATAGGAAATATTACTGTGCAATGGAGCAAGGCCAGAGATTGATACTGGGGCATGGGTCATCCAGATCTACAGCTCCTAGAAGGTGATACAGCAGTTTTGGCACAGACACTTGGGCAGTTCAAACCTTATCTGTAATGAGGGTGTCCCTTTGATGGATTAAAATTAAGAACTCCAATGTAGTTTGATAAAACACATCTTTTCATTTTCTTCAATAGAAAATTCTTGTCAAATCAAACGTTTCCTATCAAAAATTAAATTATCCCACCTATTTCACTTTGTGAAAAATTGGTGTTCACAACTGACAAACAATTCAGTCATGGACATTTTTACATGCAGAACTGTTAAGAGACAGAATTGATTTCTGCATATTTTCTGAGCTCCCTTTAAGAAAGAGAGAAAAAGAAATGGTAGAGAAGAAAGAAACTTCAGTTTTGGAGATTGACTTCAGAAGAGAAAGTCATGCACACTGACAACATCCTTAAGTTTGCAGAATACTTACTGAAAAACATTCTGAAAACCACCTTAGTTTTTTCCCTCGAGGATTTCCTGTCAATTTTTCCACTTCTTGTTTAATATCCCTGGAAACTTTACCACACAGCAAAGGAGGAGCACCAGATTCCACAGCACGATCTAACACACACAAAGATTTATACATGAAAATTAAAAAAAGAAGAAAAAAGAGAAAAAAAAATAGTAGAGTAACATACAGAAAATTAAAACAACAGCATATACAATTTACTTACCTGTATTACCGATAATCTCATCCCAACATCTATCTGCTAAGATATTTATTTGTAGAGGGTTTATAAGAGGTGTCAATGACCAGAGTCTCACAGTGGAGTCACGAGAGCAAGATGCCATAGTAAATGGACGACTAGGATGACATGTTAATCCTAGTAAAGAGGACATTTAAAAAGGTAGTCACATAATTAAGTTCATCTAATAACCAGTTTCATTAAATTATTTCATAAATTTTAAAATACTTTAAAATGCATTTCAATAAAAAAATTAAAAATATTACCATATACATCTGCACCATGATCATAAACTATGTCCAAACATGTTCCATCTCTTGTGTCCCAGGCTCGAATTGTATAGTCCCAACTGCCGGATATTAGAAGGTAAGGAATTTCAGGATTCCACATCAGTCCCCGTACTGGAGCTGTATGTCCACTAAGAACATTTATACAAGCATCCTGTGTATAATCCCATATTCGAACAGTACTGAAACAGGATAAAAAGACCTATGTTCATCAAATCACCTACTGAAATATGATTATCTCTCTACTTCAGCAATATTCTAAGCTTCAAATTTATCAGAATATTTATTTGCAATACGTTTATAGAAGTTGTAATAGGAGAGGTTGAGGCCAATGCCCTTCATGTTTAGGATGGGCTACAAAAAACACCAAAGACAGCTCACCAGAGTAAGAAACTATTCCATCTACCGCATAGTCTTTCAAAATCTCACATGCACCATTATCTTACATGTAAGTGAGAGAAAAGAAGTTTGCCCATATTCCTCCATGTGTAATAAATTTGTCTGTTAGGACTCTTGGGGGGGGAAAAAAAGAAAGAAAAACAAAGCAAAACTGTAAGATCTATCTTTCCTATGGCTTTAACAGGCCTCTAACAGACCCAGGAAACTACAGATCTGTTAGTCTAACTTCAGTTCCTGGAAAAATTATGGAGAAGATCATACTGGGTACTATTGAAAGGCATTTAAAGAGTAATGCAATCTTCAGGCCCAGTCAACATGGGTTCACAAAAGGAAAATCTTGTTAACTAAATTGACATCCTTCTATGATAAGGTCACCCACCTAATGGATGAAGGGAAGGCGGTAGATGGTGAAGTAAGGAGGGGGGCCAGCAAAACCGCAACCATGGACTTTCGGAGGGCGGACTTTGGCCTGTTCAGGACGCTGGTTGAGAGAGTCCCTTGGGAGACGGTCCTGAAGGGCAAAGGGGTCCAGGAAGGCTGGACGATCTTCAAGAAGGAAGTCTTAAAGGCGCAGGAGCAGGCTGTCCCTGTACGCCGTAAGAAGAATGGGCGGGGAAGACGACCGGCCTGGCTGAACAGGGAGCTCTTGCTGGGACTCAGGAAAAAAAGGAGAGTTTACCGCTTGTGGAAGAAGGGGCAGGCGACTCAAGAAGAGTACAGGGATCTTGTTAGGTCGTGCAGAGAAGAAATGAGAAAGGCAAAAGCCCAGCTAGAACGCAATCTGGCCGCTGTCGTTAAAGACAACAAAAAAAGTGTTTACAAATATATTAATGACAAGAAGAGAGCCAGGGAGAATCTCCATCCTTTATTGGATGCAAGGGGGAACATTGTCACTGAGGATGAGGAAAAGGCTGAGGTACTCAATGCCTTCTTTGCCTCAGTCTTTAACAGGCAGACCAGTTATCCTCAGGGTACTCGGCCCCCCGAGCTGGAAGACGGGGACGGCGAGCAGGATGAACCCCCCATAATCCAAGAGGAAGCAGTCAATGACCTGCTATGCCACCTGGACACTCACAAGTCTATGGGGCCGGATGGGATCCACCCGAGAGTGCTGAGGGAGCTGGCGGAGGTGCTCGCCAAGCCGCTCTCCTTCATTTATCAGCAGTCCTGGTTAACGGGGGAGGTCCCGGAAGACTGGAGGCTTGCCAATGTGACGCCCATCCACAAGAAGGGCCAGAAGGAGGATCCGGGGAACTACAGGCCTGTCAGCCTGACCTCGGTGCCGGGGAAGATTATGGAGCGGCTCATCTTGAGGGCGCTCACAAGGCATGAGCGGGACAACCAGGGGATCCGGCCTAGCCAGCACGGGTTCATGAGAGGCAGGTCCTGCTTGACCAACCTGATCTCCTTCTATGACCAGGTGACCCGCCTAGTGGATGAGGGAAAGGCTGTGGATGTGGTCTACCTGGACTTCAGCAAGGCCTTTGACACTGTCTCCCACAGCATTCTCCTAGAGAAGCTGGCGGCTCACGGCTTAGACAGGTGGACTCTGCGCTGGGTCAAAAACTGGCTGGATGGCCGGGCCCAGAGAGTTGTGGTGAATGGAGTCAAATCCAGTTGGCGGCCGGTCACGAGTGGTGTTCCCCAGGGCTCAGTTCTGGGGCCGGTCTTGTTTAATATCTTTATTGATGATCTGGATGAGGGGATGGAGTGCACCCTCAGGAAGTTTGCAGACGACACCAAGTTGGGTGGGAGCGTTGATCTGCTCGAGGGTAAGAAGGCTCTGCAGAGGGACCTGGACAGGCTGGATCGATGGGCCCAGGCCAACTGTATGAGGTTCAACAAGGACAAGTGCCGGGTCCTGCACTTCGGCCACAACAACCCCATGCAGCGCTACAGGCTTGGGGAAGAGTGGCTGGAAAGCTGCCCAGCAGAGAAGGACCTGGGGGTGTTGGTCGACAGCCGGCTGACCATGAGCCGGCAGTGTGCCCAGGCGGCCAAGAAGGCCAATGGCATCCTGGCCTGTATCAGAAATAGTGTGGCCAGTAGGAGTAGGGAAGTGATCGTGCCCCTGTACTCGGCCCTGGTGAGGCCGCACCTCAAATACTGTGTTCAGTTTTGGGCCCCTCACTACAAGAAGGACATTGAGGTGCTGGAGCGTGTCCAGAGAAGGGCAACGAGGCTGGTGAGGGGTCTGGAGAACAAGTCTTATGAGGAGCGGCTGAGGGAACTGGGACTGTTCAGCCTGGAGAAAAGGAGGCTGAGGGGAGACCTCATCGCTCTCTACAACTACCTGAAAGGAGGTTGTAGCGAGGTGGGTGTTGGTCTTTTCTCCGAAGTAACAAGCGATAGGACGAGAGGAAATGGCCTCAAGTTGCGGCAGGGGAGGTTTAGATTGGATGTAAGGAAAAATTTCTTTACTGAAAGAGTGGTGAAACATTGGAACAGGCTGCCCAGGGAAGTGGTTGAGTCCCCATCCCTGGAGGTTTTTAAAAGACGTGTAGATGAGGCGCTTAGGGACATGGTTTAGTGGGCATGGTGGTGTTGGGTTGACGGTTGGACTCGATGATCTTAGAGGTCTTTTCCAACCTTAATGATTCTATGATTCTATGATTCTATGTAGTTTTTCTGGATTTTAGTAGGGCTTTTGATACTGTCCCTCACAGCATCCTTCTGGACAAGTTCTCCAACTGTGAGATGAGCAGGTTCATGGTGCGCTGTGTGAAGAACTGGCTGAACAGCAGGGCTTAAAGGGTTGTAGTGAATGGGACTACATCTAGCTGACAACCATTCACCAGCAGTGTTCCTTAGGGTTTAATTCTAGGGCCAGTTCTGTTCAATATATTTATCAATGATCTAAATGCAGGATTTGAATATATTACTAGCCATTTGGTGATGATACCAAACTGGGAGGTGCTGTTGACTCTCTTGAGGGACAAGATGCCTTGCAGAGGGATCTAGATAGATTGGAGCATTGGGCAACCATCAGTGGGATGAAATTTACAAGTCCAAATGCCAGATTCTGCACCTGGGACGGAGTAACACCAGGCACAAGTATAAACGGGGAGAGGAGTTTCAGCCCTGCAGAAAGGGATCTGGGGGTGCTGGTCGACAGCAGGCTCAATACGAGTCAGCAGTGTGCCCTGGCAGCCAAGAGGGCAAACCGCATCCTGGGGTGCATCAAACACAACATAACCAGCCGGTCAAGAGAGGTGATCATCCCGCTGTATTCAGTGTGGGTGCGGCCTCACCTCGAGTACTGTGGGCAGTTCTGGGCCCCACTAATTCAAGAAGGATGTGAAGGTCCTTGAATGCATCCAGAGGAGGGCAACAGAGCTGGTGAAAGGGCTGGAAGGAATGTCCTATGAGGAGCGGCTAAGGACTTTGGGTTTGTCTAGCTTGGAGAAAAGGAGGCAACCTGAGGCTCTCTACAGCTTCCTGAGAAGAGGAAGTGGAGAGGGAGGTGCTCATCTCTTCTCTCTGGTATCCAGTGATAGGACGCATGGGAATGGTTCAAAGCTGCACCACGGGAGGTTTAGACAGGATGTTAGGAGGCACTGCTTTACCGAGAGGGTGGTCAAGCACTGGAACAGGCTTCCTAGAGAGGTGGTCGATGCTCTGAGCCTGGCAGTGTTTAAGAGGCATTTGGACAATGCCATTAATAATTTGCTTTAACTTTTGGTCTGCCCTGGAGTGGTCAGGCAGTTGGGCCAGATGATCGTTGTAGGTCCCTTCAACTGAGATATTCTATTCTGTTGTCTTCTCTACTTTGAACGTGGCATTTGTCACTTGGCAGAAGTGGACACCACACTATCTTAAACTGTGAAACTCCCACCAGAATTACACAAGTAATGAGGAAGAATTCATACCAGCTTTCTCACTATTTTTTCCTTCCCTTTTAACCAAGTAAGTTTCCAACATTTCCTTTTATTTTCAGTAGTTGCTGTTGCTGGGTACAGCTAATTGAGCAGACTACAGAATTAGGAAGTTAGAAGTTCAGTTTCTTGAAAAGATCATTGTAATTCTGGCTAAATTTTATTACATTATCAAATATGTTACCTAATCTCACTCATGGCAGCGAAGCCACCTATTACAGTTTCTCCAATGCTGCAAAGGGGCCATTTGATGGGCCTTGCATCACAAAGTAGAATACACAAGTTAGAAGGCCATTTTATGTATTTACATATATATTGTCCTACAGCAATATGTGCTCATGGGTGACCCTTGCATACTGTTCCTATGTACTGTATAAGACTAGGTGCTAAACAGGACATCTGAAATAGTTCTGAGTTTGACTATGAACAGGAGTGTTACCAAGTACAATAAACTCAGAAGACTGCTTACTTTCTGTGTTACCTGGGACTAAGTTATTCAACGATCCCCTTCCCTCAAAGTGAAAGTGTGACTGTATTCTGAAAATCCCTCTGTAATCAAGACTTACTATATAGCCATGATTGGTAATAAAATCAGAATATCTCATAATGACACTATGACAAATTTTTGGATTCACTACTTCTTGCTCATGTGAAATAGAGAGGATTTACACGTAAAAAGTTTGTTGTCAAGTTGGTTTCTTTCATGAATCATTACACTATGAACTAACAGATTTTGCTGCAAGCATAGATATCTAATGAATGATATTGGGGAAAGCAATAGAAGCCAATACTCCAAACTTGTGATCCTTTACAGAAATGTTTTGTATACTCTACAGGGAAGTGGCTTACAGTCACAGAAAATGTCTTCCTCCTGCTTACTACAGACTGATGCACTCTCCCTCAAAAAATGTCATCAAAACCAACAAAACAGACGTACCTCGCAACGATTAAAAATCTCCACAGATTCTACTCAATTATACTTTTGAAAGACATCAAATAAGAGCAGGTCTTGCACCCATATCTTTAGACATAGTGTAAGCATGTGGTATCCTCCTTGTATCATTCCTGGGAGCAACAGGTATCAGTCACTGACTCTACCCTTGGGAAAGCATTTGGAAAGTTGCATTCCTACAGCAGTTGTGACAATTTTTGAGAATTATCCTGCTGTCCAAATACTATATTAAGCTAACAGCAAGGCTACAGCCTGAATCTGAACAAGGCAGAGGTTTAGATTATTACACTATTCACAGAGTTTTTGAAGGTGCCAGCATCAGTACAGCTAAAGATCTTAAGTTTCTCTAATAGTCCTGCTTGAGGTTTTACGTTTTCTAGTAGTTCAGAAATACACACCCATCATCAGAGCCACTGCAGAGGATTCCTTCTCTCAGAGGAGACCAGCGTACATGAAACACCTTCGCAGTATGCCCTGTAAAAACTTTCAGTGGCTGATCAGAGCTAGTTGCCAAGTAGTAAACACGAACATTTTTATCCTCACAACCAGTAGCTATCATATCTCTGCAAAATAAAAATAGTAAAATCCTCAGTCACCGGGATCACCAAAAGTACTTTTTTAGTTTAAAAATAAGTATGATGCGTATTTTGCAATTTACTTTAAAAAATAGCTTATTTTTGCTTCTCCTTTGTCTCTTTATGATGTAATTATTGATAACCCAATTAAATATACTAAATCAGAAAAAAAACTAATAAAGATCCATTAGTTGTAACAGGAAATAGTATTTGCACTACAGTCTGACCAAGCACCCAACAGACAACTATTAATAGATAGAATTACTGTATAATTGTTTTTTGACAAAAAGTTCTCCTGTTGTTATTAGGAATTATCTGCAAAATTAACATATATCACAGTGTATTTAGTTGCCTGCTATATCTTCAGCTTAGCACTCATTAAAAGGAAGCCAATCTAAACCTCATTTTCCTGGTATTGAATGTCTGCTTTTTTTTTCCCCATTATATATTCAGCCAGAGAAATTTTTTTTTTCTCCCATCAATATGAAAGGATCCTCTTTTGAAAGTTAAGTAGTAACACATTAACATGCTGGACAATGAAATACACTACTAGGAATATAGAGCTGCTACAGACATATCCTACTGTGGAACAGAAACAATTTCAGTGCTCTAATATCACAGTAAATATCACATTCTAAATAACTTTGTGTTATTTTATTGTTAATCAATTTAAATAGTAAACATTATCAATTCTTTGGGTTAATTTTTACTTACTTGTTGTTTTGACTCCAATCACAGCCAAACACTGCAGCTGGATGTTTGTACTTGTGAAGAACCTTGCCATCAATGGTTCGAATAATACTGAAACCAATTACAATGTAATATTATGAGGAAAAAAGCATTCTGAATATGCTATCCAAAAGTCGAGTCTGATTCTGTGCAAATAAGCCAGATAGCAAAAAAGTATACGGAAAGAATATGAGAAATCTTTATTCCTACAGCCCCTCAACTACAAGGCTAACTACATATTTCCCAATAAAACATTTAATTGGACTCCAGAGTCCATGTTCCTTCAGAGGGGCTCTAAAGATGTCCACTCTGGTACCTCCCTCCCTGAAAGGATCCTCACAGCCCAAAATCTAAGTTGTAGCTATGGCTTTAAGGTACAAATAGACCTTTAGGGATTTAAAAAAAAAAGTTGATTGTTTTCTAAAATTCATGCTCTTGTTATGTTTGAGCTGAAATAACATGGGTAGCAAAGGAAAAGAATGAACAAGGATTTTAAAATGTACTGAAACACAACACATGCAAAATTGTTCTCAACGGGCATTTGCAAGTTTTTACAAATAAACTATTATACACCTGTAATAGTACAACTGCAATTACTTTGTTCTAAAATAGCAATTCCTAGTCCTTGAAAGAACAAACTTTAAAAAATTTAAAAAATGAAGATAGGTAAAGTGGGATAGCTTTTGAAAAGTGTCCTCTATATCTACAGATAAGAAACCTAGAAGAATATTCTTGGCTAAACAAAAATCAATATTCAGTTTCACTATCAGAGTGTCTTAAACAATATTCCTTTTGCAAAATTTCCTTTATTTTCTTCTTAAAAACATGAAAAATATATCCTAACAAGTACAGGAGATTAATATAATCCAAGTTTTGGCCAGTAAGAACAGTTTTAAAATTAATCACTGATAGTACTGTCAAAGTTTACTGACTTGAGAGGTGCATTTAGCATTTTTTTTTTCTTCCAATAACACTCACCAAAATCCATCACTGCTGCAGGTTGCTATTCTTTTGGAATCTTTATGACTCCAGGCAATGCAGAAGATTCCATTCTTTCCATGCTTCAAAAAATGCAAAATACCTATCAATAAGAAATAATTCACCCCTTTTTCTCTCATCTATTGACTCATCTTTTTTATTTTATTCTCCTATGGGCTTCAAGCCCTTTTCTTCCAGTAAAGTACACTGTACAGAACCATATTATAACGAGTCCCCAATATAGCTGGGATATTTGAGAATCCAAGTCCAAAAAATTGGGACTGAGGAGAGAGACAGTAAAACTGCCATACTCTCCAGGATCCAAGAGACAAAACGGGGTCAAGTTGAAGAATGAGCAACCCATAACTATATGGACCTAAAGCTTGAATAGAGGTTAGCAACTTGTTGGAATAATGAAGTTAGTGGGCATGAATAATTGTGGTATGTGAAAACTTAAGGGGAACGTGTATCAAGACAAAGTGTTTGAGAAAAGATGTTTAGTAGTAAAAATGCAAATCTTCTGAGTATTAGAACTCAGGAACTCCTGAATGTATGTATATTTGTTTTCTGCCCTCCCCATCTCTTTCTTAAGGAGCATCCTTTGTCCTCTGATGCAGACGTCACAGTTAATTATGTCTGTATAATCTGAAGATTACAGCTATATACTAAGAATACACAAAATAGTATAGAATACTACAACACAGCATTAAATAGCTCCTTCTGCCAATAACAATTATGCTACTGTTTCAGGACTTGCAAATACCTGCATAGATTTCAGGTAATACAAGGCAAGACTGTAAATAAGGCATACTGTTTAGCATGCTGCAAAATGGAGCTTTCTTGGTCTAGAATTCAGGGACTGAAAATTTTTTCTGGGCCTTATGTCTGAAAATACAGAACATCATTTTACATTTTGATACCCAGTTTAAAGTCTATATGTCCATATACATTTACATGTTTAAGAAATAATCAGCTATGTTTTTGCTGTGTACACTACAGGACCGATTTTAAGATAATGGAGACCATCTAGTGCTTCATCATTCTCATGTCACAAACCCAGTCTGAGGAAGTAAAAATACTTCTGCCTCAAAGATAAACTGGCACCCACATAATTCTTTCTATAGATTTTTATATTATAACACCTTTTAAAAACATATGAACTTTGACCCATCTTTATTTATTGACACTAGAGGGAATGATTAACATACATTTCATATAGACAAAAAAGATGTAATCTCATCTTACCTCACTGAATCTGGTTATCATTTTGCCTTTTGGGACATCCCAGATGAAGCCACCATTTCTGGATGTTGCACCTGCTATGCAGTTCAGATCTCCTTTAGAGAAAGAGATTTGTAAGATCTCACAATAAAGATAAGATCACAATATTGTTTGACTAATATGTTTCTACTTTAAATTCAAGAAATGTAATATAAACAGAAGACATCAATGGCACACAAGCAAGAGTTTTTCATCGTTTAAGGCCAGCATTTGGTACTAAGTCACAAATACCAATTTCAACAAAAGCCTGACCTGCTCTTCTACATTCCTATTTTGAGGAAAGGGCAAAATAAAAGTTGTATTGTTGCAAAAAGTATTCTCAATGTCTGCTGAAAGTCTTGCAGTTAAGATGACAAGAAAATAATGTCCATGATGCATATGACTCAAACTGGAAGAGAGATACAATCTCAATGTTTCAAGCTTAAAGTTGTAGCAACTACAGCATTTTCTTTTAAAGTTCCCTAAGTACTAAGACAAATCAGGAAGAATGCGACAGAACATATAACAGTACTTTGTTTTCCTAATCTTGAGCCACTGCAGCACCTAAGCCCATCAAGAATGTACTTGAATCTGTAACCACACTCTAAAGGGTGGAAAATCTGAATATATGACTCCATTGTGAGAACCTGAAAACTGAATTCAGGACTAATCCAGAAGTCACCAAATTCTCTTCACCACAGTGACCCTCTATCCCAATATAGCTATACTTTTCCTAAATACCTATATGGCATATTTACATAAAAGTTTTGACTGTTACTTTATACCACACTTCAGGGTCGGAAAAGGCAATCTATGCAGGAGGAGTCTAGAAAGGTACAAATATAAGATGGAAAGAGATTCAGGTAGGAGGATAGGGGGAAAAAAAAAAGAAAAAGAAAGAAAGAGTAATCGCTATGTTCAAAGGTCTTCTGAGACCAAATACAAATGGTAGCATGCATTGGATTATGTATTAGGAATGAAGATAAATGATAGTACAAGGTGGAGAGGAACTCTCTAGGAGTAAGGGATGTGAAAGAAGCAGGAAAAGTTCCGTCTGGGATGGACAGGAACTTTTGGACAGGATGCTAGGGAACTGAAGTTGAAGCACATACTTCCAATTAGCTTAAATTTACTTAAAAAAAAAAAAAATCAGAATACAAGACTTGAAAAGCACCCCCCCAGTGAACAAACTGGTCTCTCAATGCGAGATATTACTACAAACTGAATTTAAATTTCAAAACAAAATAACACAAAAGAAAACACCATATTTCATATTGCCATAGTTTCCATATAGCAAGACAAACTATCTGTGAAGCAGAACAAGGTGCAAGAGACTCTCTGAAATGAAAAAAGTGCAAATTCATTTCACATATGCAAACTACATTAAACTTCCCATCACAGTATTTTTTTCCTGTCAGCTATTATTTCTTGGAGTTTAAAAGCATAGGAGAGAGGTAGTGAGCTGAATTATTCAGACTTTTTTAAAAATGCATCTGCTGTCCAAAGAATTAAAACACAACAAGAAAACCTACCTATCATCAACTACTGACATTAGCAACTACCAGAAATGTACTCCCAGGTTCACCTAAGTGGGTTGCAGAACAGTTTTAAGAAGAAAACTTCCCACTGACTTCAGTGACTTCGCTAAGAAAAAGTAGATGCTTTGCAGAAAAGGTACTCCCTATTCTAATGAAGTAAAAGCAGAGCTCTTCAGTGATGAGAATCCTACACAAAGAAGGAAGGGAAAGAACTAAACACATATGTTCCACTTTTTCCAGAACAAAATAGAATCTGAATTCCTTTAATCAGCTGCTTCCCATGCAAAGAAAGCCTTTTCATCGTCTGCATAATGTAATGGCAGAAAGGCTCTGGAGATTTTCCTCCCTCCATTCTAAGTCAGTATGAAATACTGAGATCATTCCTCATAAGGGTAAGCCTCAACAAGATCTGAAGCACTGAATTCTACGGGTTTCACAGATAATAGTTCAGTTATGTTTAAACCTTATGAGATACCCTTCTATCTAAAACTAATACTCTTATAATACAAATTGCTGCTAGTCAATGCTAATTCAAAGAACATTTAGACCTAAAGCAAAATATTCTTACCTGGAGCCCAAGAGAGGGAATAAATAACCCCCTCATTACCAGGAGATGTGTAAACCGCTGTTAAAGTATTTATGTCCCAAACTTTTATTGTGCCATCAAATGAAGCTGTAGCAAGAAGATCAGGGTTATCAGGTTTGAATTTGCAATCAAAGATGGTCTCAACATGTCCCTTAAATAAAACAAATATTTAATCCATTTTTATTACATTTGATTTTTTTTCAGAAGTCCAACTCTAGATCAAACTCTAAAATACATTATATTATAACCTGTCAGGTCAATCATGAGTTCCAAAAAACCTGGCTCATCAGCCAAAATTAAAAGGCATAAAATAGCTTGGACTATAACACTCCTCCCTTTCATAGATCATTATTAAAGACAGAAAAATTCTGCCCTGAAACAACAGGGTGATGCAATGCCAGGGACTTGTTAGCATTTTCCATTCGAACTGAGTTGCAAAAAAACCAGAATTAAAAAAAAATTAAGCTAAAAATCAACCAAGAAAAAGTAATTTTTTAAAACAGAAATAATTTTGCCCTTTAGGTAAAAAGTATCTGACTGAAAAAATAAAGCTTTGTATGTTGATCACGTTCTACAAGTTTTCTAGTATTCCACTGAGTTTTCTTTGTTCTGTATATAGTCTATGCTCTATTGCAGTTTAAACTTCAATCCATTAGAAATTTCACATGTCAATTGCTTGTTTTCTAGGACATGCATTTGTAGAATTTAACTTGACACATACATGAGAAACAGATATTAAGTAAGAATTTTTTTAAGCCTCAGTTGCTTTACAAGACCAAACCCATTAAAAATGGAAAGAGAACACCAACCAGGAGCCTCTGTTCAAACGTATGTGGGAGTACAGCTGAAAATTATTCAAGTTTTTCCAATGAAAAGGGAATGGGGAAAGAGGAAAAGAGAAAAGTCCTCAAGAATAACCAAAATCCCAGTGAAGAGGAGGCTCACCTAATATGTGATAAACCCAGTTTTGAATTTCTGCTTCAAAGAAGATTTAATAATTTGTTTTTTGTCATTTCAAACTGAGTGACCTCACCATCTGAGTTGCATGTATTTTCTCTCTGATTTGACTAGAACTTTTATTCTGGATTATAGAAAACCCTCCAGATAATATTTCTGAGAAGGCCATCAAATTAAAATTTCAGCTAAAAAAAACCCCAAGCCCTTAAATCTTTATTTCTGGATGAAAACTGCCAGAATACTTCCAACAGGATTCAGTCTTTTGCAATAAAGAATTACTTTCAACTTCAGAACTGTAATTTTGTCTCCTAGAAATTTAGACTCTTTTTAACAATAGAAACTGTTTTACAGTGCTGCGAAGACTTCATTCGCTGTTTTTTTGCTGTTAGAAGAAAGTGTATAAGCCAAATAAACTCTCATTCCAAAGACAGAGATGAAACGTACCAAATCTCTAAGGAAATCCCACTTTTTGGCTCCCATGTCATAAAGCCCCACTCCACCATCCATGAAGCAACAGACAGCATGACCAGGAGGAAGAGAAAATGCTTGGTTTTGGGTTAAAGTTGGAGGAGGAACAGCCTCACTTGTTGAAGATGTATGGTGATTTTTAGTAGCATACTGTGATGAACAAGCTTAACAAAATAAAGCAAAAGATATAAACAGATAAGATTATTTTTTATTTTTTCATTTAATAATTAACAATTACACAGAGTAAAATGCTTTGTATTCCAATGAGATTAAAAACAAACGAAATGGAGAATTCCTGTATGAAGCCTGGCCTACTAAAGAACGACCTCATAAAATGCTTGATCCTTTACACACTTGTCTAGTCCACTGGCACCAGAGGGTACTTTAATTAAGAACTACAGAGCCGACACAAACTTACAGAGATCGACTCGGATATAACAAGATTCACAAACAAGATTTTCTTAACTTGCAGCCATTACAATGAATAACAATAAAAATTACACTTACACTTTTTCTTTGGAGGAGAACTTAGCACATGCAAACCATGGAAACCAGTTTTCTTCAATTTAAAATTATCGATAGGTGTTGTACGTGAAACATTCCAAATACGTAACACACCAACCTGAGAATCTGAGGTTTAAAAAAAAACATACAAAAACATTTATTTTTTTGATTTATTATTCTCTTTTTACTGTATACAGAGGTATGCAGTTTAAGGACAGATTTAAGTAAAAATACAACAATGAATTAAACTTGGAATCCTAAGAATTTTATAAGCAGGCACTGTCATCTCCATGGTAATATCACTGTTAACAACAATAATTATTAGCATTAGTTATTTAAACTTCAGTAAATAAACTCTATGGAACCTCTCTCATTATGAGACATTTTCACAGTCT
Source organism: Aptenodytes patagonicus (assembly GCF_965638725.1). NCBI lineage: Eukaryota > Metazoa > Chordata > Aves > Sphenisciformes > Spheniscidae > Aptenodytes > Aptenodytes patagonicus. Next base: position 41,060,063 of record NC_134952.1, read on the forward strand.
CACTTTCCTTATTCACTAGTTCTTCAACCTGAGCACTAACATCTATGGTGTAGAAAAGAGGCAGGAAATAGATTCTTTTTTTTTTAATCCTTCTAAAGATAGAGAAAGCAAAGTGGAGGAGCAAGAAGTGACATCCACTAGTACAATGCATTTTTATCCTGTCCTGGTTTCGGCTGGGATAGAGTTAATTTTCTTCCTAGTAGCTGGTACAGTGCTGTGTTTTGGATTTAGCATGGGAATAATGTTGGTAACACACTGATGTTTTAGTTGTTGCTAAGCAGTGCTTACACTAGTCAAGGACTTTTCAGCTTCCCATGCTCTACCGACTGAGAAGGCTGGAGGTGCACAAGAAGCTGGGAGGGGGCACAGCCAGGACAGCTGACCCCAACTGGCCAAAGGGACGTTCCATACCATGGGATGTCATGCTCAGTACATAAACTGGGGGAAAGCTGGCCAGGGGGGCTGCTGCTCGGGGACTGGCTGGGCATCGGTCGGCGGGTGGTGAGCAACTGCATTGTACATCACTTGCTTTGTATATTCTTTTATTATTATTACTATTTTATTTTCTTTCAATTATTAAACTGTTCTTATCTCAACCCACGAGTTTTCTCACTTTTACTCTTCTGGTTCTCTCCCCCATCCCACCGGGGGCAGGGAGAGTGAGCAAGCGGCTGTGTGGTGCTCAGCTGCCAGCTTGAGGTTAAACCGCAACAATTCCTATTCCTGAAGTAACTCTCATATTTGTTGCTAAAGTGTGCATGATGAAAATATTATTTAGTATAAAAAATAGTTTAAAGTCACTTGTTTATGTGCCCAACAAATACAGAATAAGTAAAAACTGCTCAGTGTAGTTTTCTGTTCTTTTCTACAGTTTTATGTATTTTTTTTTTGTACAATGCACGTACAATGCTTTTATTTGTAGAAATATTAAGAAATAGAAAGGTCAAACTTGAAGCATCAATTTTGAAGACTCAGTCCTATATTTATTACCTTTGTATAAATCAGAAAATAAAAGGCTTACCGCCAGTTATAAACATTCCAGGTGCACTAGAAACCCAGGCTAAACACTGAACAGATGCCGCTGCACTGGGAAAATTGTAAGTTGTGATACAGGACAGAGATTCAGAATCAACTAGTCGAATACCATTATGTAAATTAGCAACAAGAAGGTAGTCAGTTGACAAAGGGTCCCACTCCAGTGCTGTAACTGGATCCTCTTCATCTGTTCCTTCAAGAGACTCTGGTCTTAAGACATGTTTCTGATTTTTAGAACCTTTAAGAGCACAAGAAAACAGATTATTTCAAAATGAAATCAACTATATCCTGCCAATAGTTACAAGGTTTGCAAACATAATTTTTGTCTCTCCCTGAAATTTTTAGTAGCCTGCTCTACTGTCTGCACCAGTGAAATTAATGAAGCTGGCTTTGCAATATTTGACTTAAAGATCCAACTTTCTTTTTAATACAGCAGAAAATAGAAACAGCTGTCAGCTTTATTAACATAATTTCATACTAAAGAAAAGTATGTTAAATCATATACATTGTTCTAACAATTTCCATGAGTAAAGGCCTGCAGCATAGCCTAAAATACAAGTTATTTGAGTATAAGTAAATCTGCATACCACAGCAAATACAGGCAAAATAAAAGCAGTATGAACTAGAAAAAAAAATTGTAGCAGTCAAAAAAGTGTTTATGAACAATTGCCTTTAGATTTTTTTCTTCTTCAAAAATGTGTGCAATTATGAAGCGTTCATAGATTTTGAAGCCAGAACAGGCCATTAAAATATCTGATTTGACACCTGCATAACAGAAGACGTATTTCATTTGATGATCCATATTATCGAGAACCACAATTTTTAACATCATGTTTATTTCCCACTTTTTGTTTTTATGGAGAGCTGGTTGTTTGTTCATTTGGACTGTACACTATCTTATAAAACTATTAACAACATAGATCTGTATTTCTGAAATTGTGATCTTGTATTAAAAAAACCAAACTAATTTTGTACCCCTTTTCTAGAAATAATGAATTGATATCTTTCATTATTCGGTTTTTAATCTAATTTTCAATTTTGATAATGAAGAATACAATTAATTTGTCATATTATGATAAATGCCAAGACCTACCTATATTCCTTAATGATTGATGCAGAACAAAGCCTATTCCGATACATACTAAAAAAAAAATGCTGAAAAGTTTTTGTTCACTAGGGAACATTCTGAATATTAAAATAACTCTCATTATGATTTTCTAGGGAAAATGTTATTAGTGCGCATTATATCTAGGGTAACTTTCTAAATCAATTACCAGAAATGGCGGAAATAACTTAAGACTGCACAACAACTAATAGCATAAACTGATTTCTCCATTCCATTTATGTTTGTATATAAGACAACTGTAAAGGTGCAGTTGTCTCTTTTGAAGCATCAGGAATAACATCACAAGTATCATCAGGTAACTGCTTTAGATTTGCCAAAAACTTTGGGATTCCCACCTTCTTTAACAACATCCCCTGCTTACATTTCAGTCCAGATTTTTTGTTGAATGAAAATCAACATTCAAATGAAAACCAAGAACTGACAACAAAGCAGAATTGTCATTTTTCAGTTAGCTTTACAAGGACTAAAGGCAAAAAGTCCTCGAGTGATCAAAGCCAGTCATGTTCAAACACTTCAGTCCCAAGAAAGCACAATCAACTGGTGGGGGAGTATGAATATCTAGGAGCTATTCAGTTTTACCCGTGCTTCACAAAAGAGTCTGGAAGCAAAGCTCATGGAAACCCTAACTGTTAAATTTTATTTTCCGTTAAAAGAAGACATCAGCACTGTGAATCATATAACTGAGTCACAGGTCATTTAAGTAAGCTGTGCTTATTTTGGGAACAAATGAAAGGTAAACTAGTACAGAACATTTGGCTCTACGTGACTGCACTGTATTTCTTTAAAAATAGGGTACTAATCTTAAATCCTTGCATTTTTTTTCTTCACACTAATTGTTCTGCTACATTAATGGATAGTCTGGAGTTAATTAAAAGAAAGTAGAGCCAGGATAGAAAAGCCTAGGTAGATAACAATAATGAAAAAAAAGTTGTGTAGTCTGCTAATTATGTGGCAGTGACTCACACTTAAATAGAAAGACTAGAGCCTTCAACACGTCAATCACACTGAACTTTCAAGCAATTAACAAACTTGTGGATGTTCAGGTTCTCTCAAGATAGCGTTTTGTAGGATATCCTACAAAAGGATGGAAACCTTTAAAAGTAAGGAATAGGATTTTTTTTTTTTTAAATTGATTTCACTTGTGACAAACTAAGTTCTGGTTCAATAACAAGTCATTTTACACATTCTGACATGAGGTAGATGAGGGCTGAACTTTGATCTCGAAGCAAAAAATTAGCTTTCTATTCCTTACTGAAAAGTACCAATTCTTTGTGTCCCTTCCCCTCCCCCTTTTTTTTTTTAAATAGAGGGCCTATATTCATCCTACTGATACCACTTTCTTCTATGTATTGTTATTTTTTAAATGCTACCAATTACAAAAGTCAGATGAATTTTGACTATAAATTGCAAAATAGAAACCTGCAGTTGATAAAATAGGTAACTTGGATAACCCTACATTGTCAATTGTATCTGAATGTTAAGACACATATTAAAGTCATTTATGAAAGTGTAACCACAATAATGGTACTTACATTTTATTATAGTGATACAATCTACTTTTCAATATTGCCTAATTTTGAAACATATTTTAATGAATTTATCTGTTCACCAAAATTTGTGATCTATTCTTAAATACATCTATGTTTTTATCTAAACAAATTCTTCGTCTTTTTCCAAAAGTGTAAAGAAAGCAAGTTAAAAGAAAACTAATACTGCTCTGCATTCTTTCAAAGTCATCATGATTGCTCCAATGTCGTTGTCTTAATTACAAGAATATAATCCTTTGAATTAAAATATTCAAGTTTCTTATTGCATGCAGGTCTGGGCTTTGAATGGCAGCTCTATGGTATTTCAATTAGTGGTTGTTCTTCTTGAATGCATCTGAATTTGTTGTACTAATTTATCCCACATAGTAAAATTTGCTACTCAGTTCTGACAATTAATTTGTAAGTAGACCTCTGCATATCAGTGACTTGTTATGTAAAATCAAATAAAAATCCTATTCGACTAAAGTTTTTTACACCCATTTCATTAAAAGAAGTGTGTTCAGCTTTAAAAAACACTTAACATGATCCAACAGAAAGTGCACTACTTTTCTTGAATAGAATTTCACTTTCTCAAAATTAAACAGTTTAAAAACAAAAACCTGAAAAGTTCATTTTTAAAAGCCAAAGTGCAACATTTTCTTTTCAATTTTAAAGAAAATTGAAAAGAATATTAAGGAGAAGTAAACTGCACTACTTAAATCCAGCATTTTCAGTGAAAGAGTTCTGACAAAAATTTTCACCCAACTGTGTATAAACCTTCAACTTATTTCTCTGTTGGAAACCAAGAATCTTATATATGTTGAGAACAAATTTTATGGTAAATTTATTTTTATTTTAAAATTATCTTAATGAATATGTATAATATGTATAATACTACAATAATAATGAAAACTATCCTAACCACAAAGACAGGCAAAATTTCTGTGATAACCTAAACTCAATTTCAAGCTGATGCAAGTAGGTTTTTCCCCAGCAGTAATGGATAATTTTCAATAAACAAATTTTCATAGCAACTTGATTTGTACATATAAAACTGCCACTGCTGCTAGCTTTTTTAGCCAATATTATATTTGCATTTGCAGAACATAATTTTGACATTTTAAATCCTTTTCCTTTATTTTTATTTTCATATTCAAAGACAAACTTCATAAAAAGTCTCGGTTCAATACATATTTAGAGGTTATCGTATTAAAATAGATTTTCTTTTCCCCAATGCCAATACTAATTCAGTCAGCACTACTGAAACAAGGGAATCTATTCTTTGTGACATCCTGAGTGACAACTTAGTAGAGTGAACGGAAGGAGAATAAATTTTGCATGGCTGTTGGAACATAATACTATGTAAAATTAACGCATCATTTAAAGAACAATTTTTCTCACAAAGTTGAAAATCAGTTTTTACTGGAGGAAAAAGAAGTAGCCAGAAAAAAAAATTGAAATAGTCCACGTAATACAGATAGCTGTTTTTGTAGAAAACTATTTAGGAAAGAGAGCTAAATTTTAGCTTCAAAGGAGCTTATCAACAAGACACCTTCATTAGCAGAGTACTGGACTATTTATAAAGTATGCACAAATGTGCTCGGCAGTTTTCAGACATAAAGAGATAAATATTTTCCCATATAGTCTTTGATATAACAGAATCGCGAAGATAATATGAAGCATGACATGAACTTCTACCTACAAAAATGTAGCGGACTCTAGAATATGAAGCAGAGGACTCTAGAACAAATGCAAGCAAAGTAAGAGACTAAGCGAAAGATTCAAGTCAGTCCATTCAGAAGAACAAACTTGCTGGGAAATTCAGTAGAAGATCATGGCTGTTATCGTTCCCTAAAAAAACAGTTTATTGTACGTCGAAAATTGCAATGTTATCTTGGTCACAAAAGGGAGAAAATGCTCTGCACTCTATCTAAGAAAACGTATTTTTGTGGTATGGACGGAGTAGGAATACTACGAACTAAGAACAAGTTTTATACATGTACATACATTATAAAACCTCAATGAAAGAAGTGCGGAATTACACAAGTATACAGAGACAAAAATAAGAGATACATATATATAAAAATAAATATTTTACCATATCAGTTTTTACCTGGCTGAAAAATAGATAGGCTTCCATCAGTATGTCCAAATACTACTTTTCCTTTTTTCTTTGGATGCCATCTAAACAGACTGATATCTGACAAGAAACTATGTGCTTCTCTATGTACAGTTACCCCGCTGTCAGGTCCTGAGATAGTCCAAACGTACAATGGACCTCTGTGGGACACAAATGCAACTGCATCACCTGCATTCCAGCACCAGCTAAGTGACGCAGGAATTCCTGAAACATACAAGTAAAACTTATAAGAACCAGGATATGAAATTCAGTGTATTACTGCTTGACCCAGTATCAGCAATTGTCTTGAAAAGCTGTAGAAATAATTATTCTACATAAAAATGATTAGACCAAAATTTAGACAACTCTGTGAACATCTTATGGTGTAAAAGTAAACTACACATATCCATAGGCAGGAAGTAGAATTATTTCCCAAATTATTTTAATACTACCTTGATGGGCTGTATTTTATGATACCTATACTCCATTAGTGCCAAAGACAATCACATATATGAAAGAGGATAAGCCTGATCCTGTAAACAATACTTTCATTCATTCACAATTCCATTCACCATTATGTTTTACCGTAAGCTATTTGCGACTAAGCTGGTAAAATACTGAAAACATTAAAATGTCTATTTTTGCAAAACACAATTAAATTTAATTTAGAGATAACAGAGGCAGATATTTGTGACAAAATTGGAAAGCTAGCTCTGTAATCAAAGGGAACTCTCGATAGCTTCCTTCTGGATTTATTACAGTTTTCATTTAGTTGCCTAACACCTAACTGTAGGCATTCCAGCTTAAGGATTTTGACCTTAACATCTGCAACCCTCATTATCCTCATAATTTAATAATGTGTGTCTGAAGGAATAAATGACGGTAAGACGAACTCCTCAAGCTGAAAATTCAAAACTGTTTGTATTTAAACATTTTAATATGGCAGTGTCAAAGAGAGTAAAAGCAGCGTTAATAGGAGGTTTAAATATATTATCCTAAAAGTAAATTAGCTTTTAAAAAGTTTAAAATAATAACAACACTTCTTTCACACGTTGTCATTGGCTGAAGTAGTTTTTTAAACAAGCACTGTATTGAAAAATAAGTATCAGATTTTATATTAATACATAACCCGATACAATATTCCTTTTAGAACAGATTAAATCAGTGTGGTTTTTCCTATTTATTCCTTTTGCAGGATATGCAAGATGTACAAGATTTTCAGAGGTATCCTAAATGCTCTGGAAAGAACAGAGTAGGGGGTCCCGAAATGTCTTAGAAGATCCTGAGATACTGACTGTTCTTGGGTTGCACCTATTTTCCAAGAATGCAAGTGTAGGAGTCAAGGACACCTGACAGAGATTGACTGTAAGAACAGAAATACAAGTACTAGTTTTGACTGGAGGGAAGGAATCTGAACTGGGCAGGGAAAGGTGACATCACAGACTTTTAACCCCCTAGACTTCTATGACAACCTCCAAATCAGCAGTTTCAAGTCCTGAGAGAAGATGCAGGTAGACAAGCATTAGGGTATTTAAACAAAAACTGTTTTTCAAATTCACTGACAATTTATACTCAAATCTATTGAAGGCTACGTTTTATTTGCTTTCGTTTCCATAAAGTTACCATGAAAACACACAAGGTTTAAAACTTAATTATTTATCCTTTTATACAATGATGGAAAAAACTGGGGTTTTTTTCCCCTGTTCAACAAGAAATCAGTGACAAACTTAATTCCTGAATTGGTCAAGTACTTGACCAATTGACCATTACAAGAAAAAAGAATAACCTCTTTCTTTACCAATTACTAGATGGTTCAGAGCAATTTACATAAACGCACTATCATTTTTTTCTAAAATGAACTGCAAAAACTCTGACAAGAATATCATGTTATGCAATTGTTAAACCTCTGGCCTACCAACTGCTTAGAATTTACCCTGTATCAACTATTTCTGATACCTGTGGATGAAAAAGCTGTATGGATCAAATAGATCTCCATGTTTGAAATACCTTTTGTATTGTCCAGCTTGGCCACAACTTTCTGTTCAGTCACATTCCAAATAATCACTAAGCTATCTGCACTGGCACTTGCAAACATGTCAGGATTGTGGGGACACCAAGATATGGCTGTGATTGTCTTCTTATGCTCAGACATAATTGCCCGGAGCTTGAATTCATTGTATCGATGATCCAGCTAAACAAAAAGTAAAATTCATTTTAGAAATACATATTTCATAAACTCACTTTCAGTACTGTTGGGTTGGAGAATAGTTCATATAACAGTATTAGACTTACAGATGAATTTATAGTGGATTTAACAATTGTTAGTACCTGACATCTCAATAAATTAAATTCTCATACATTTGACTTGGACAGAAAAGTTGTCAAATATTCAATTAGCCTAACCAGTTTTAACATAGTCTATCTTCTTTTCACTTATAAACTACTATATTCCATTAATAACTGCACTCAAACACAATCCTAAGATGCTTTATTTATAGGCATGGTAACATGGTAATTTAGTATCTGCAAGGGGTTAAATGGGATAGAATATGAAATGAGTTTGAAATCATTCTCATTTCTTAAATCACCTAGGACAATTAAAAAAAAAAAATCAAATGCCCAAACCTGACACAGTTAATTTTGTTTATTTTAATCCCAATAGCAGTATAACTCATGAAGTTAAAATAAGCGTATCCTTTATTTCCTGACATATTTCTCAGCCTGAAAATTCCACGTCACAGCATTTCTACTTTTTTGTTACATGTTGATGTATAGTAACTGTGAACTTCAGAAGACCACGGTGCTGAGCAGTTCAGAAATGAAGAAAGTAATAACTTTTTCCAAACCAAAGAAAGGTGGACCACTGAATCAACAGCTTTGCACAGTGGATTAAACTACTTCAGAAGACTACTGTTACACTACAGCTTCAAATGAAACCATGGAATTGCTTCATTTCTCTCTCAGAACCCGCTCTTCTACCATTGCACTTCATTCATCTCAAGTGTTTGCTGGATTGAGAGCCTTTTAAGAATAATTCTTGACACATACAACTTCAAATCTAAAGTTTACAACAATCTTTTGCACTAGCTGTAACAAGGAGAAAAAATAATTTGGAAGGGGTATCTTGAATGGAAGATGGAGCTTTACGCAGACGTCATCTCAGCAGCAATCATACTTCCAAAAGCATTTATTGAAAAGGTTCAAAGTGAGATAGGCAATGTAAAAACGTAACTAGTCTGTTAAATAAAAATAAGCTTACCTGATAAATATAAATAGCAAGGGTAGCACAGTAGGCAAATCTGTCCCCACTAGCAGCACATACATCCTTGTTCCATGGTTGACATCCAGCAGCTAAAAGTCCCACTTGTTTAACTTGTGACATTTTTGCCTTTAAAACAGAAATTCATTACACTACAACAGGACAACAGAATGTTAAAGAACAGAATAACACATTTTTGTTCCCATAAATAACATATGTATATGTACCTTAAAAATATAGCTAGCCTTTATGTTTTAACAGCAACATCTTGTGTTTATGAGGTACAAATGAATGTATCTGAAATAAAGCCAAGCAGGTGTTCACAGGCTCTAGTGCTACCAAGAAAGGGATTTTAATGCCATTCACAGGAATCCATTTGGGAGGAAAAAAAGGGGGGACAGCACATGAAAACTTGAATAGTTCTTGATTTGTACTAGCCGAAGCTGTCCATCACTTTCATTTTCTTCTGCACTCTGGTTCAACACTTCATATATTACAGTGTAATGCCCTCTCTGCTCTCTTCTTCCCTTCATCTCCCCCCCCCAAGACAGCTGGACAAAATAAACCATATGCTAATACTTTAAGTTAAGCAACATGTCTAAAAAGGACTTCAAACCATTTGTATAGAACAACTATGCATTACTTATTATCATCATCCTTTTTGGAGAAGCTTTCTAAATTTTCTTCATAATTACTGTTTAACAAAAAAGTTGAAGTAAACTGTGGAAAATAAAAAGCAAAGCTTAGTGTAACATTACTGCATTACCGTATAGCAAACTATGCCTTCACTGTTCAAAACAAGTCTCAAACTACCAGCTCTGCTCAGAATGAGGCAACAACTGACTTTAACACAAAAACACAAGAAATGCTTCGCTGGGCCAGACCAATTATCCACCTAGCACGTATTTGATTCACGATAATGTCAAAATGTTACTTAGAACACAGGAGCCTGGCCATTTTTCTATGATCCATTTACATACTCTACTACGACTAAGAATGCACACATTTGCAAAGGTATTGTTAAAACTTAACTCCTGGGTGGGTTGTACAAGATGACCTCCAGAGGTCCCTTCCAATCTCAACTGTTCTGTGATTTAAGAAAACGTTCAAAATGAGCCTTGTTGCATTTATTTACAGCAGACAAGTAGGGAAGGCCATCGGTTTTTACAGAATCTCTGAATTCACTTAGAAACCAGTCTTCATGTGATACAAATGTCCCAGGTTCAAGCCAACTGTCAACTGATGAAATGCCTGCTCCATGAACCTGCAGAAATAATTGTGGATTTACCACCACTATAGAAGGCTCCAGTGGCCAAACAACTGCAACTGAGGTTGACAAGGATGACTAGGTGGATCACAGCCTGCAACAGTGTGGTGATCCAAACAGTAGAACATGGTCCAAATAGCTGCAAAAAGGATTCACCACTTCTGCACACAAGTTCAATCAATCCAAACAAGGTTCCATGAGCATGACTGAAAGTACTACCCATACACAGGATATTTAGATAACCCATAGCTGAAACCTCTTCGTACATATGACTTCAGCTGGGCTAGCAGCAGAATCCTAACACAGGAAAACAATTGTACTTGCATCAGTGAGAGCTCCTGCAGAAAAGAATCTTTTTGTGCAGATTGGTGAAGGACAATTCTGCTGAGTTTCACCATACCACTGAGTGCTTCAGCATGGGCTAAGGTAAGGTCCAGACATAAAAATTTACGCCTCCAACTATGTTATAGAATGTCTCGTTTAAGGACACGTTTATACTGGGGATAGATTAATGGACTGAGGGACATTATGTGGAAGAAAATTACATGGAATATAGAGGATGGGATCTTTAGGTCAAAGAGCTGAGACTGTAATCTTTAAAGACAAGGAGAGTTATATTCAATTTACCAAGCGTTAGGTACATTTTCAAGCCCCACAAAGGAAAGGGAATTAAAAAGAAAAAAAGGAGACTTCAAACGCAATCAAGTATTTTGAGGAAGCAACTGTTGATTAAGTGCAAGGGTTAGTTATGCAATGCATTGCTGTGTAACAGCTTTAGGAGAGATATGTTGTCTGCAGATCACTTTCCACCTACTTGATATCAACTGTATGGAGGGGGAAATATTTATCTGAATGACATTAGTGTTAAGGTGCATTTAGAAGAAGCTTTGTACAAGTATGGCAATAGTGACCGACAGGTTTCCTTGGGTACTACAGGTCAATATTGACAAAAAGCATATTATATAAATATTAACAAAATTTCATTTTACTGCATATATACAAGGGATGAAAATGAAATCGAATTATCATTTTATCTTCCATTTTTCTTATCTGCTTGGGGTATCTACTTAGCAGATAAATATTAATGAATAAATATAAGAAGCAATTTCCATGAGGTTCTAAGTCTCTCTCACTTTGGAAAGAGTGAAAGAAAAAAAAAATTAAGAAAGACTTATTTTGGGTGCTTCTTAGCAGAAGGTCAGGAACAGATTGAACCTTTGGGACTGACCATCTCAAAGATATCACTGAGTGTAGTTATAGAGCTTAAAGGTTCTGACTGAGTTCTAAATGCCTAAAGAAAATGAAACACCCATGTCTAACCTCTGAAAATTTTGGTAAAGGAGACTGTAAAACAATAGAACAGAAATATACAGAAAAACATTACAAGATACAGCTCTGCTGCAGACTAGTGCTTTGGCTATTAGACTTCCTTTCTGTCTCTGCCAACAATTCTTTTGACTTCTGCAGCAAATAAATTATAGATTCTAGAGAGAACAGTTCTATAAATCGCATCACCTTGCAGTTCATTTGGAATCCATCTCATGTTATAAATGACATGAGTCCCACAGAAAGAAATGTATCTTATTATCTAAAGAATCATCATCATCACCACCACCACAAAGTGACAAAAAATAGAGTCCAAATTTCTGATTTTGCCATTTAGTGTTTTTTTACTGTTTAGTAAAATTACAAATTCCAGAGAACCCTTCTGTGCAATTGAAGTATCAATCACATATATTCAGAAATATTTGGATTTGGGGCATTCAGAACTGCACCACAGACTTTTCCCAGTCACAATGAAAAAATAACTGGCACCATTAAGAACCACTTTTTCTGAAATTAAAGTCATCCAGTTGATTACATAAAAATTTATTGAAATGCAGAATAATACTGGAAAACAGAACTCTTGGTTTCCGCTCTTGATTCCAGGGAAAATGATGGTTAAAACACTAGGTATGTCAGCAAACAGATAAGGAACATTAAAAAAGGCATGGTGAAGTAGAAGAGAATTAGATGTACGATATTGGATTATCATAGGTTTAGTTTGTAGGTTTACTGCATCTAAGATGGATTAAAAGTTAACAACTTTTAGACACTAAGAGCGCACAAATATTTATTTCGTAGTTATAACAGATTTGTCTCATTTTGTACAGTTCCTCTTTTTTACCTTCTCATGTGGGAGCTAAGAGGTTCCTGATTTGATGAAGTTTAATCTGTAAGAAAATATTATCTTAAATCTTGTTTAAATTGTGGTTTGATTACAAGTAAAATTGATTGTAAAGTTAAGATCTCTTACAGATGCTAAAACAGAATTCCACAAATGTTTCTTTCAGAGTAACAAAAGATTTGTCTTGGAGGATTCTGCAGTAATCTGTATAAAAAAAAGTTCCTGTTAATATATTCAGTAGATCTTCCTTTTTGCCTTGGTATGAGAGAGGGAAGTTATTCCTGACTACATGAAATCTCATCTATAGGAAAATCCTATTCTAAGTGGCTGAGAATAAGGAGGATTCCATGCCTAAGTGCTGCAATCTACAACAAAAAGAAAAAGGTCCTCTACACTGGATTTACAATTACCATGATCACACAAAACAGATTAGCACTCTGGGTTTGGAGATAGCTCCACTACTAATGCTACTATTTCCATGTTTTCCATGCAGCTGATTAACAATGAAGATGCTTTTATGCATTTTTTTCATGTCATCAGGACACCTGCATAGTTTAGGGTATTGCAATGGTTTCCAAACACATACATCACTTGATTAGAATTCAGGCTAGATTAATCATGACCAAAAATCATTGTCATCAAATGGTTCTAAAATTATTTCAGCCTAGTTCTAAATGTATGTCTGTAAGCATTACTGGATATGTCATACTGAGTACTGTATTTGAAATAGAAGAACACATTTGTCTTCTCTTTGTTCTACATTTACATTCAAGACAAAAGGTAACTTTAATATGTTTTTTTAAGAAATCCACCAATAGAAGCCTCATTCACAAGTTTTAAATTAAACCAACCATTTTTTTGATAATGTACTATTTTTCTTGAAGTCTGATATTCAAAAGAAAATGTCTCCTAAATCAGATCAACATTTAGATGAAAAATGCTGCTTTGTGATATATCATTATTTCACTGAGTTAATAATTCATGCTTAAGAAGTATTATTAAACTTTGATTCTTCATATAGATTTTTCCTACTTAAGTATATGTAAAAAAATTCGTATGTAAAATATTCTGAAGCGTATTATAGAAAGGAATTTGCACTTTATTTACTAATATTTGCTGTTTTAAACTTGTTAATATTTCCTACTCCTTGTAATGAGTTATATACTGTTTTACAAAGAATTAAGAAGCACTTGCTTTGAAATTCAGTACAATAGTATCTAGAAGAAGAAATTACAATTGTGTGGCATACTGACTGTTATTCTCTTGTAAGTACCATGCATCAAAGCAGTTTCCTGAAGATCTTTTCAGACATTATAGATTTCTGTTGAACATACTTCTAGTACAAGGGAAAAAGCAGCATTCATCAGAACAGCCTGAGTAAAATGACAGAAAACTAGAAATGCAATATAACTGCATAAAGAGATATATATGTATGATTTCACACATGTTGCATTTTTATACAATGGACATTTTTCATACGTTGTTTAAAAAAGCATTTCATTTCAAAATAAGGGCTGTATAAGTAATTATATTGGACTCTTAAGTATACACAGAAGAAAATTGTGTATGTAGAAAATGTATACCACAGTGGGAAGCTACCAAAGGATGGCCACAGTTTCCAAGGAGATGAAGGGAAGAGGGAGGACAACAAAAACCTTCTTTTCAATTGGAATGAACAGCAACATTCTAAGTTGTTCCTTGTTGCTAAATATAGAAAAAAACACATTAAACTGAAATTCTCTGTACCATAGAGTTAGTGTTATTTAAAAATAACAACTGAATGGACTAGATACGTAGACATGGGTATATATCAATAACAAAGATAAATGCCTAATAATCCCTACCTTAGCAAAGGTATCATTTTTTGTAAACCACTTAAGAATTTCCATGTTTATTCCAATACCTTGCTGCTTCCAAAAATGCAAAATCTTGCTCTGGTTGTAGAATGAAATCACTTTACTTGACAGATGAAGGAGCTAAACCTTGATGTTCACAGAATAATGCAGTTACTAAAGGATGCAGGAGAAAAGACTGAGCATTATGTGACACCACACACACAAAACGGCAGTGTCAGTAGCCTGGCAACTGCAGCTCTTTAACAGGCACCATTTTAATTTTAACCTAACTCCTTTTTCTCTGCTTCAGCTACTCAGGGTATTTCATTGCTCGTTGTATTTCCCAATTGTACTACAACAACATTTACAGAATAATAACAGCTCTTTAATTCCATCACTTAGCACCCTTCAATTATCAAGAGATGTGCATGCATGTTATAAGTATTCATAAATCTATAACCATCAAGCACAAGCAATAACCTATGCTTATATTGCTAGCAATTGTGGTCTATATGGTGTATGACCTGTCCAAATGAGGACATATGCAATATGGCATGCACACAAAAGTGAATATACAGTATCCTTATATTAAACAATATGCTTCTGTATATATAAACTCCTAGTTTCTGAACAGCTATGTGTAGTAAAGTGCTAGTGTCCTCTGCTTCTGTTCATTCTATTGTCACTATCTTCCAATTAAGTTTGTACGTTTTCTTATGTGGAAAGCTTGCTGTCACTCCTGTATATTTGACATATAAAACTGTTATATCTCATCCAGACTACTGTCCCCAGGTACCAGTATTTTTGTCAATATGTCAGTGACAACGTAATAATTAAAGATCTTCTTTAATGATATAAAAGTGATGTCTCCTTAAAGACCCTGGGCATATTTACCCATGTTTGTGGAAAATCCATTGGAGATGAAAATGTGACCTGTGAACCATGGAGTTTCAAATTCATTACCATATCCAATGGGACCAGTCTGAAACACCAGATAATGGACAAAGAATTTATCTAGTAAAAACATGAAGGTCTTCAAACCTACCAAGAAATCTCTGCATGTCTGCAAGACACAGCAGAAACCAACTTCTTCCTGAGTGTGCCTGCCTCAATAGCACAGAGTCTCACGTAAGAACATAAGCATAATTAGTATTAGCCCTCTTCCAATGGGGCTAGAAAACACCAAGCACATTATAGCCATGTTAAGAAATTAAGTTCTGATTATTATGTCCAGACCCATGAAATAAAGGATAATTGGAAATATTCTGGTACATATGCAACTTAAAAGCCAATAGAAAAATTAAATTTACTAAGACTAAACAGATCAACGGAATTTCCAAAAACTTTAATGTTTCTGGAATGAGCATTTAAGAAGTTAGTACATTTTCTAAATTCTATTCTATGCTATCTATCCATTACACTAAAATGTATTTATATCTATTACTTTATGAATCTGGGGAATCTCAAAAGTAAAAGTAAGCACATCAGAAGATGGGAAGAAATCGTATACTATGAAAACTTTGACAATATGTATATTGTCAAAGATCAGCTGTCATGGATTTTGATAGATCCATAGGAAAAAAAGGCTAGAAATAAAGAAATAGATGGCAGTGTCATATTTCAGTTATAATTTCTTAAGAACCAGGTATCTCAGTATCATTTGAGCTACTCCCTTTAAACAAAAATTCTTCCTACTTTGCGTGAAGAACCACAAAATGCTAAAGAATTTTCAGTTCTTGATGTGGACAATCAAACTGCAGTTGCTAATGTAAGTCTCTAAATAGTCTTACTGAAACTGTACACACACTACTTCAAGCAACTGTTCTGGGCAAAAGATGAGCAAAGACTGATTACATTAATCATGACAGTCACAATGTAGAATAATGTAGAATAATCATGTAGGTTTATGCATATACTGCTCTAAACAAAAGCTAAGCCCTTCATACTTCCCAGCAGGATTTAACCTAGATAGTCTACTGCTTGTTAAAGTGTTAGGTTGGTTGCTAGTTTACCACTGAGCAGTATAGACAGTTTGCATGCTTCTCTGCAAAAATTAGAATTTTTTTTTCTACTTTTGTATACCATTCATGGCACACAGACAATCTGTGGCTCCTGGAGAAACAGAAGATTAACCAGAGACAAGAAGAGAATGCCTTGGACAAGGCTTTGAATTTCAGCAAGATTCTTCAAAAACACCAGAAGCCTCAGCTAGACTCTCGCAATCAGCATTTGCAGATGACATTTCCTAACTTACGATAACCTAACAAGAATTCAAAATGAGTGCATTCAGTTATCCAGATGCTGACTAGGAAAAGAACATTAATTATTATTTAAAAGATCATTTTAAATGAACAAGTGTTCTACTAGTGTTCACCAACATTTTAAACCTCCACAATAAACCCAGAGCCAAATCACTACTAGAATTGATTTAACCATAGTATCTTTGGCTTCACAAGGGAAGAAGTCCTAAAAATGTTGTGGATCTCTGGCTGAAGTTTGGAAAAAGTTTGGATTTGAAATCACAGCCTGAGACCGTATTTTACAGAAACAAACACTTGAAATTAAAAACATATATTAATCCAAGATAGATACCCTGCTTAGAAAACCTAAGGCCAACAATTTAACATTAAAAAAATCAACTTGGGATAAGTCTTACAAAAGAGTCGTTTTGACTGTCTTGACTACACTATTTGTACAGTTTAACTAAAATATCCTTTATTGTGCAACTTTAACAAGATAATCTAAAGAGCAATACTAGGGTTTGAAACAGAGCATGGAGAAATGCTGGTATTCCTAATAATACATCACTAGGAATGTTGAACTACGTACCTAATCAACCAAAGACATCATACATAGCAGTGGTAACAAACCCATAATCTATAGAGTATCGGATAGTCATATGGTACCAGAAATCTAGTTTTCAGATACTGTGCGTAATACAAAGAAATACATACAACCATGTCTGATCTCAGTATAAAGCATCTAAGACCCTTTGCACGAATTTTATTCTCATCTTCCAACCCAGAGCTACCACAATCACCAGAAGATTGCTTTTCTGCTGGAAAATTGCAAAGACAACACTTCTGATTTCAGATAAAGTTACTTCTTGACACATCCTGTGCCTGAATCCCTGATGAGCAGCTATTAAAAGATAACTCCACATCTGAAACATTCATATTATGAGTGACATGTAAAATGAGAACAGAGGAAAAGTATTAAAATCTGCTGGTTTTTAATACTTATGAGCATATAACTGGCATTACCAAGTAATACACAAGAATACAATTAAAGCAGCTGCTGGCCCTTATGTTTCAGTAGCATCTCCTGCATTCTGACTCAATAGCTGAGCATATACTATCAAAACGAGAACTAGAAATTACAGAAATACATGGTTACATAAAAGAGCTTGATACAGTGAAAGAAATGTGACTTATATTCACTTTCCACCATAAATCTATGAAAGCAGCAGTAGATCAAGCTTGCCCAAGGCATGCAGTTAATAAACATTAAAAGAAATCCAAGATATCCTGCAAATGTTGCTATAGTAATGACAACTCCTCCTTGGAAAACTGTTAATAAAAATATACAGGTATCCAAAGTACAAACTGGAAATGACCCTAGGTGAATTTAATATCTTCCAAATATTTTTGTTCTACTCAATTACTGCTTGTAGTTATTTTACTCCATGCACAGTATATTAATTCCTCCTAATACAAAAAAAATTAAATGCTTGATTTCTATCTCATTACATATTAAAGAATTACTACTCATTAAATTATGCAACCTAAAAAATGCAAGTAGGTGGCCACCAAACTTCCAATATCATTTATCCAGCTAGCAACATTAATTTTCAAAAAACTCATTTTAGATGTGCTTATCTATGATTCAAGATCTCATTAAAACTACTAAAAATCCCTTCTCAGTACCACTATGGGAATATTACTTTTGGTACTAGTAATATAATAAACAGCAGCTTAAAGAAGAAAAATATAAGGAAGTAAAAGAGAAAATGTTAATTTAAACAATTCTTACTCGTTGTTGTCCTTCATACCAATCATCTTCATCAAACCAGTGGGAAATATAAGTCATCCAAGCCATGATAGAAGGCACAGTTGAAATAAAAAATACAGAACCTGAACACATGTAAGTACGAGTCCTGTGCTAAAATTTACTCAAAACTACAAGCTACCCAAAAATCAGATCTGAACTCTGTGATATGATTCTACATTAACAAGCTTTACATTCATAAATATATAATCTGAAATACTTTTAGCAGAAATTTAAATGCTATATGTATTGGATTCTGAACTGGAAAACAGAAATCAACACTAAAACAATTACTAGATTATATATTCCAGTATTTTAAATTAAAGCAGGTTAGTGCTTCTGAGCTCTGAAAATGAGGTGCTGTTTGAGTCATTCTCATTCGTCTCCTAAAAAATTATTTTCTCTCTTTTCAAATGTATTGTCTGTAAGAAATGTGGTTCAGTGCACAAAAGCTTGTATTGAAATGTAAAATACCTTCAGAATCATGGGAAGTGATATGTTTTCCTTATGTAGGGAGTGGTTTCAACTGGCATAGTAGGAGGGGCCACCACCATTATCACAAAGGCCGAACATCTTATGTTTAACAACATTTTTTTAAAAAGGGAAAAAAAGAGAAAAAAAGATCTGCATCTCCGTTGTTCACAGCCAGCAGAGCCTGAAGGGCTCAGCTACAGCCACCAGCACTGGCTGGGAAATTTAAGAAGCCTATTTTTCACTAATTCATCAGAATGCATCTGCTTCTTTTCTCTCCCTCGAGAGAGTTTCACATATCTGACTGTGTTTATTCCTTCTGCAGCTAATTATCCTTTTTTGGTATGCTCCCAATTTTCACATCAGATTTCACAGTGCATTATACATTGAAAACAAGAGGTAAAAAAGAGAGATAAAAGCTGTATTGCTCACACCACAATTCAGTACTGCAGCAGCACACTTCATCAGCTGTGCTGTTTAGGAGACATTATCATACAAATCTTCCTGACTGCATGGTTGCAGCAACTACCAAATCCACAACAGAGATTATGGAGAACTAAAAAACCCCAGTTTCTCAAGAAATCTAGAACCCAGACAACCTCTGCCTTTCTGTACTGGATCAATGAGCTGTTTCCCAAAATTGGTAACATAATTAATGCAAAAGCTAGACTGTGAAGCCAATTGTTCAATCAAGAAATAAACAAAGCAAAGTAGGAAAAGAACAGCTGGAAGTACCAGATATTAACCTGGACTTAGTGGTCAACATGACTTATCATTTCCAAAGAGCAATTAAGTGTTCATTACCAGTCCTACTCTAGCACACAGTTTCCATCAAGGCTATTGTATAAGCAAGCTACGTTCTCAGATACATAGCAGGGAAATAAAGAAAAGCAGTAATACTTTTGCTTTCCAACCTCTTACTCAGAAATTATGACACCCAAGGAAAAAAAAAAAAAACAAGCCACACACACAAAATAATAAAAATTTAAATCAAGACACCCACTATATTTATGGAAAGCAGCATTCCCAGATTAGCAGATTTTTTGTGGTTCTACAGTCCTCCAGATAAATGTATACATACACAAGAACATACAGAGGAACTTCCCACCGTACTGCTGAAATTTTTCAGATTACTTGCCCTTTCAGACTTCGGCTCAAACATACACAATGCAAAGTGCACAGAATTGCATGGTCTCATAAACTATATGGGAAACACAGAATTAATTCAGACACCTCTATTCATACGGCTGAAGAAAAGTCTGACCATATCCATTGTCTATGACTAAATGATAAAAATGTTACTGATGTACCACTCCTATGAACAAAAATTTTACAATTTGCTAAACAAATCATATCCACATTATTACTGCTTGTTACATCCCAAAATCATGGTTTCAAATAAATTAATACTAGCACATTTAGGAAAGCCTTTGCTTTCACGCTGCTCTGTCCCTTTATAAGGGCACATAGCATCATTCAGAATCTTGAGCAAAGCATTACATGTAGTTCAACAGTAACAAATTTCTTTCTGTTTTACACCAATAGCTGTCCCACAATGTATGTGAACTGAATTTTCTAGTCTCAATACCAACCTGTTAGAACGATGAGCCTCTCAAGAGAGACTAACACCGTGGTTCACATTTAGTTTCAGGATCATCAGGGAAGCACGGGCTAAATGAATATGGATACTCTATTATCCTTTCAGTAAACTGGTGATATCTTCAGCTCAAAGGTACAGACACAATTAAAATCTTCACAGGATAGCGGGTGGGAACTTAAACTGCTAAAAACAATCTGTTACAGTTACCTGTAAATAAAGTAAAAAGCTTTGTGCTAAATTATACTTGAAAAATAAAGACAAGAAAGACTAGCAGGTGCAAATGCATCATGGGTCCATTATATTTGTTTGCCTATTCCATCATTCATTTCCAACTACTGGAAAAACTATTTTACTATACGTATAATAATACTCCAGTGAAGGATGAATGAAACTCCGTGTATTAAATATTACAATAAAAATATGAAAAATCTCAAAGTATTCCATCCCTTAATTTTTTATAATTAAGGTTAATCTTATTAAATGTTTTATAAATAACTTAGTATGCACTTAACCTAAAGCCCAGTTGGTTCATCTAGTTAAGTGTTCTTTGTTCTCACTTTTAAGGACAACAAAATGTACTCTGATGTCAGAGTCAAAAAAATGAATTTTTGTTCAAACATTGCATGTTAATAAGGAATTTTAATAGATCAGACCAAAAGAGACATCTTTAAGGTGTCTACAGACGTACAATAGATTGCCCAATAAATGTATTTGCAATATTCCAGAGGGAATAAAAAGATAAAACAGATCGTTTCATGCAGAAACAATTGTTTAATTCTTGAGCTGACACGAGGAAATGGTATGAAGCTGCATCAGGGGAAGTTAAGGTTGGACATTAGGAAAAGGTTCTTCATTGAGAGGGTGGTTTGTCACTGGAACAGGCTCCCCAGGGTAGTGGTCACGGCACCAAGCCTGTCAGAGTTCAAGGAGCGTCTAGACAATGCTCTTGGTCATATGGTTTAGTTTTAGATAGTCCTGCGAGGAGCGGGGAGTTGGACTCAATGATCCTTATGGCTCCCTTCCAACTTGAGATATTCTATGATTCTATGATCAAGCCTATGCTGCAGACATTTCACAATTCTCCCTTTGGAACTAGGTACTCTCATTTCAGCAAGCGATAGAATCATTTTACACTTTTCAGAGTCAGGACTTAACTCCTAAGGGAACATTCTGGTAAAGTAACTACATTTTAGAAACTAAAGTTGTTATGCATATATAGTAACTAATACGTAAATATATGATACAACAAGAATAATATTATCAATGTATGTTACAAGTCAAAAAGGTCTATTACAATTTAGCACTCACAAACATTAACTTCTTGTCATTTGAGGTGGAAATTGCACCTCGAATGGGAGGGACTGGGGAGCTCGAGAGCGTACCAGCAGCTGCCTGGATGCCCAGCGAGCCAAGCCCGCCAGCAGAGGGCGGTATAAACGGCAGAGACACCGGCTCCCACAGCTGCGCCCTCGGAAACCGGGAGCTACAGGGATTCAAAGCAGCTTGCTGAGGCAGGAGGAGGAGTACAAACGAGGCAGATGAAGCAGACGGATGGAGTACAGGAGGTAGCGCTGCTCATATAAGGCATTTCCACTTACATGTACAAGGAACTCCTACGAGGGTTGTAATGCATGTAGCCAGCACAATTCTAGGATCTGCTATCACAAGCAGCTATGTGCCACTGTAGAATATAGTGACTGAGCAAAAAACTTTTGGAATCCTTCACGTAAGGTGTTGATACTGGGGAAAAAAGGTCTATACTTTATGCTAAACATTTAATTTTTTTTTTCCAGCGTTACCAGTTGGTAACATGGGGAAGTGATCGTACCCCTGCACTCAGCACTGGTGAGGCTGCACCTCGAATACTGTGTTCAGTTTTGGGCCCCTCACTACAAGAAGGACGTTGAGGTGCTGGAGCGTGTCCAGAGAAGGACAACGAGGCTGGTGAGGGGTCTGGAGAACAAGTCTTATGAGGAGCGGCTGAGGGAACTGGGACTGTTTAGCCTGGAGAAAAGGAGGCTGAGGGGAGACCTCATCGCTCTCTACAACTACCTGAAAGGAGGTTGTAGCGAGGTGGGTGTCGGTCTCTTCTCCCAAGTAACTAGCGACAGGACAAGAGGAAACGGCCTCAAGTTGCGCCAGGGGAGGTTTAGATTGGACGTGAGGAAAAATTTCTTTACTGAAAGAGTGGTTAAACATTGGCACAGGCTGCCCAGGGAAGTGGTTGAGTCCCCATCCCTGGAGGTATTTAAAAGACGTGTAGATGAGGTGCTTAGGGACATGGTTTAGCGGGCATGGTGGTGTTGGGTTGATGGTTGGACTCGATGATCTTAGAGGTCCTTTCCAACCTTAATGATTCTATGATTCTATGTATAGTCTCAGAAATATTGAGATTGTAGAGTAAATTTCTTCTCAAGTTTATGAGCATCATCTGTCAAGGATAACAGAAATTGTATATATTCACAGAACTACTGTCTGAAGAACACTGTCCGAAGTGATAATGGATCAATCCAGCCACCAATACAAGGTTCTTTAATCCTTATTTGGATTCCCAAACCAAATTTTTCTCAAAAAAGTTGAATATTGAACAGTTCAATGTGATTTCAGGATCAGAATCGTCTTCTAGCTTCAAGTAGGAGAAGATTTAATTCCAAGTGAAGACTTACTTTACTGATGATGACAACCTTCGATTACCTTAAGCGTGGACATTAGGCAGGACAGAAAGCCCATATACTATGAAATTTCCTCTAAGATACAATCCAGCAGGAGTAAGATAGTAATTGGGTTTTGCCAACTGCTTTTAATGACTCTACCTTATATGATAATAAGGAAGGATGTGCAATCTGAGAATAGTGACAGTGGAGGTTAGTACCTCCAGTACCGCAAATAAAACAGCTGAATACTTGGCCCCAAAGTTTGATTGGCTGGGCATAAACACAAAAAAACCCTAAAACAGTCAGAAGGATAAAATGGAAGTGATGTTGTAAACTGTGATGCTTTAGGATAAGAACATTACAATGTGTGGTTAAAGATTAGCACTACAAAGGTCAAGAATTACAAAAAAACAAACAAAATAATCAAGGTTTATCTTCTATTTGTATTTGATATGAAAGCTGATCTTTCTTCTGGACACTTCAGAGCAGATATTTTTATATTATGAGAGTAAGCTACTACCTTGCTCTCTACAAAGATATGACCTTAAAAAAAATCTGAAAGGAGATGCTGAAGAGTATAGTGGCCTCAATCTCTACACACTAAAACATATTCCTACATACAACATACATATATAGTTTACCTAGAAAACAAAGGATAAAAGATTACATTTGAAAATAATGATCTAAATGCCATTGGAATGAGCAAGCTGATACTATTCTCCCATGTTATCTGGCAATATCTGAAGTCAGCAATACTTTTCAGTTATGAAGAAGTATCTTCAAGAACAGAAGAGAGGTAAGAAACCTCTCTATCTTGATCTTCCACTTTTGCCACCAAATTTGCTATTAATCTGTAGTTGATATACTGTGCCAAATCAACCATGCACTTATTTTTTCCAAATACATTTCTAACCACTGTTTATGTTTCTGCTTAAGTCTGATATAGAGAAATATTTAGACATTTGCCTGTATAATTTCTTTAAAAAGTCAGATTTGGTATATTCTTGCCATAAATCAGTAGCATTAAATATGTTTCAAAATTAAGAATTATTTTCAATTAATTGACTATATTTACACCTCAGAAATTGGTATTTTAGTAAGCTTGTCTCCAGATTCACTGTACCCAATTTATGACAAAATTAATTCCTTGTCAACCCATGTAGACATTATTTCATAGTATGTCCCATCCTAGCACTAAAAATTATCTACCGAATGACTATATACTAAAGATTAACATGCTACAACTTTGCATTTTCTCTTTTGACACATTTTGAAGCCACGAAATTCATTACAGGAATTAATGTCTTTGTAACAAAAAACACACAACAAAAAACCCCAAGTACAAAATACTTTAAAAAAATCCTTAAATTACAAGAGTATAAAAATTCATTATTTTCATAATTTGTATAGCATTATGTAAATTCATTACATCAATATCTATAGTAAAGAAATCAGTTAAAAAGCCTCACATTTTATTAATTAGTGCTTTACTAACCTTTACATTGAGAATATGAAGCATGTAATGATCCTAAATATCCTAAAATACAATGTTTACAGTAAGGCTGTGCAATAAGCAATCATATGATAATGACACAGCAAACCTATGTCTCAGTGATCTTATGTCATATGAGGTCAGTTAAGAATTTTATTTCCCTACCCCTCCCAAGCTACTAATGGTACAAACATAAGCAGGGCTCTAAATGGTTGTCCTTTTTATTTTCCCCTCATTTGCTCTTTCCCAACAAGCTGTATGGATTTATCAGGACAAGACGACATACAGGATAGCCAGGCAACCTTACAGTGATTAAAATAAGCTGTTAGTAACAGACGTGCAACACCATCATCATCACCAGATCTGCACCAGGATGAGACTTTAGAACAACCTTCCCACAAGAGTTCAAGGACAAAAACATAGCTACTTTTAAGATTGAGCTTTATCAGTTTATGGAGGAGATTAGGCTCTAGCTGCCAACAATAGCAGTGGATTGGACTTGATCACATATCTTCCTAAGGTTGTTCCATAATTGGATCTTGAAAAATAAATTCAATGAAACTTTACAGTCTTTTTTTTTTCTTTTTAAGAAAATAACTTTAACATCTCTTCAGAAAAAAATATAAATGAGTATGTTTATATATACAGTACCACTGCTACTATGGCTTAGGAGATGCTTCCATTCAGATTCAGTGAAGAATACATATAACATTTAAGAAAAGGGAAAGTTAAGTATCCCTTTGATTTTCAAATTCCTTGGTCAAAAAAGACAAAAAGGGCACACTACATATGTATGGAGAAAAATTATAACCTTATTCATAAAGCTATGTCTATACTGAAATGCTTGTCTCAGTTTCATCATCACTACACGTATAAAATTTGGATGTACTCAAAGCTGAAGTGCCCCAGTTTCTGTAAAAAAAAAAAAAAGAAAACATTGTTCAGTCTGTCAGCAAACAGTTAATATGGCAAGAAAGATGTTGCATGTATTTTTTGTATGATGCTCATAGGATTTATCTACGTCTAGCTAGATTGTATGTCATTCCATTCTAACATGTTCTTCAGAAACATGTTAGATTATAATAAATTTAGATTATAATAGTGCAAATCCCTGTCTGGAATGATAATGAACACATTTTAAAGTAAACATTTTAATACTGATCATTTTTTAAACTGTATTTTGCCAATTTGGATTTTAAGATAATAGTACTTGTTATTTAATTTATATTTAAGTACATTTCTATGGCAGATATAAGAAATAAGAAAAATACTTCCTCAGTATATTTAACTCAACATACCAAGAACTTTCCTTAGCAGAAAAAATTTCAGCATCTGAAGCAAACAAGCCCACAGAAAACATAACTTGTAAGTAGGAAAAAAAAAAAACAAAACCAAACCAAAAACCCAAGAAAAAGAAGAAATAATTCTCTCTAGCTGTGAAGCTCAAGGCAATATTTAAAATCCCTCAGATCTTGGTCATTTCCCTGTGCTATTCATCATCTGTATGTATTTGTTAATGGATTTGGTGAGCTAGGAGAGGTTGAATAGCCAAAGTCTGGATGACATCCAGCTGTATAGTGTCTCGTACAAACTGTACCCTCTCACACACCTGCTAATACTAATTTTCCAAATTTGGAAAACTAGCTAAAGCTGGACACAGGCAAGATTGAGTTGATTTTCAACTCTTGAAAAGTTTGTCTCCAAGATAATGTTCTAAAACACGGAGATTTTCTGCCCTAAGAATTTTTACAGAGCAGTCAATTTAACAGTTATGTTCAGACACTTCAGGGGCCACTTGTGCTCTAATAATCACAAAAGCAAAAAAAAAAACCCAAAACATACACCACAACCACCTCCGAAAAAAGAAACCTCTTTAACTGCAACAAGATTGCACTCTGTTCTCTGGAAATCTGAATGGGATACGACTACATGCATGTTCATAGCCAGCATGTTAAGTATAAAAACCGTGCTGTAGGTTAGTAACAATTACAGAGCTCTTCTCAACACTAACCTCACACTTGAAAGTGGAGGTCTTAATTTTTCTTTCCTGGCATTTAAACTTATGTATGAAATTGGTCTCCGGGATCTAACATATGCTCTTTCATTCCATCATTATCAGTCTCCCACTACAGGTATTTTCAGACAATAGGTAACAACTTGAAAAGGAAGTTAAGACAATGAAAATAATACCAATTAGTGCTCTTATACCTTGATTTGCCGAGGGGGGTGGGGGAATCAACTCTAGCATAAAAACTCCAAATGATTCTTCAACCAGATTGAAAAAGAGAATACAGACGGTCAAAACCAAAGAGATTAGGGTTCAGAGTATCAATAAACTAGGCAATTTACATCTCATTAAGAAAGAGGCTACTGAGTAAGAGGCAAAAGCAGGTTGTCTAATGGCACAAGTAAATGCAAACAATTGTATTTAAGACAGAAACAAAATAGGAGATCTCAAAACACATAAATTGAAGGGATGGGATAAACCCTATCCCCCAAAAAAACCTGCAAGTAGAGATGATGGGTTTCAAGAAACCATGAAATTGAGTAAAAACTACACAACTATAGTACAACAAAAGGAGAGAGAGGAAAAAACCCTTACAAAATCAGTCAAACATTGGATGTGATAAACCATGGGAAAAGTATGAGCCATTAATGGAACATGGGCATGAGAAGAAGAGATGTACAATGTGTTAGGAAAGCTATTTTCAACACAGAAGGAAGCTTAACACCATTATACCAGGCACTCATGCACTACATCTGGTTAGCATATTCAAGAGAGATGGATTTAAACATTTTTAGATACAGTGTTTTAAAAAATGGTGGAAGGAGGTGGTAATTACCAGAAATATAAAAGTGTTATTTAAATCAAGATACCTTACAGGCTAAACAGCTGGGTTCAAATTGGCCACACAGGCTGGAAAGTAGGTAAAGGTTCCCGTACCTGAACCGAATTTCTTGTCAGTAGAAGCATTAAGAAAAAAAAAAAATCATTAAGTAGAGAAAAGGCAGTATTAACTTCACCAATATAAGACCTATAATATACATCCCAAGAAAAAAAAAGATGACATTAATACTTTTCCACTCCAACAACTGCTTCCGAAAGCTGGGGATCCCCCAGCATTAAATAGTAAATTAGACACTGGACACTGAATAGAAAGATTCATCACTGATGAAGATTTTAGAAATTACTAGTTACCAACTTGTCTGCTTACACACAGCTTCCCACATAAAACTGAACAAAATAGCCCAAGTGAAAAATCTAAGGAGGAGCCTTAGGAGAGATGACGGTGCAGTCAAGATCATCACCACAAATGAAAACACCACCAAATGACAGAAAGAACTGGACGAGACGAGTTCCCACACTTCATGACAAGACTGCCTTGAGAGCTAGTATATGATATGGTTAACAACATTAAAAAAAGTCAGGAAAACTGTACAAGCCTTTACTTGCTAATCTAGTGAATCCCACACATAGCAGCAAAACCAAGTTCTCCAACCTGTGCTAGAACAGGATAAGGAATAAATGGCCCCAATGGATTCAGCCAAGGTGTACTTATCATAAGACTTAAATGGGGAAAAGAATACCGCACAAAGCTTCCGTCCTTCTCCAGTGCCCAGAGTACAGTTCTGCTGCTACCATAAATAATTGCTAGCCTGTACGACACTGTCACTGAATTGCCTATACCCTACAGGTGAATCCTCAGTTCTCATAGCCAGTTGCTATAATTCAAATGTTATATTGCTATTTACTTCTCTTCTTGTGCTGCGTATCTTTTGCCTTATATAACAAAATATGCAAGTTACATGACATCTTCACCAGGATTTGCTGAAGTAACTCTTATTGGCCACATCAACTCTGACTCACAGACCGCAGGAAGAGGAAATATTGCTTTCCCTAAGTTACCATCTCCTATTACCACTGTTAGAAATAAAATACTGGCCCACTGAGTTAAATGGAACATTAGTCAAACTCAGTGAGGACTTTCTTATGTTGTTCTTGCTATGTGGAAATTTTCCTCATAGCAGATGACCAAATTGCAAGTTTATAATTGTGTTATGGGTCCTTTAAATAGCCAGAGCTACTCAATGAGTCCAAAATTTGGTGTAATAGAATGCACAGAATGGCACTTCTGTTGAAACAGAGATGGAAGAAGACAGTAAATATCTTGTCAGGGAGAATAATTAATAAGTTACCATACCAAAAAAAATAAATCAGTAAGTAAAACAATACTCCCAAGATATTTTAAAATAATTTTTACATTTTCTGTATTACTCCATACATACTCCATATTACCTTTGCAAGTTCGTTAGATCACCATGTCTCCATATGGGTTACAACAATTAGCCAAAGATGACTACAGTCTTAACTGAAGCTTTTGAACAGTTCCAATATGCAAAACAAATAATGATAACACAAAGTTAGCTTGACTGATTCATGCAAGGCACTTGTTCTCTAACAGAAACCTTAAAATACACCAGTAACCTATACAGTTGTGCCTTTAATCAGGAAAGAATTTATTTGCAAATGGCACAACCTAAGTGAATTTCCCCTATTTTAGGACTGTAAAAAATTAGTAAGTGCAAAGGTTAGCAACTTGAACTTAAATTTAAAACAATGGGAAATATGCCTTACCATGAATAACTTCAGCAAAATAATACTTTACTAAAGTTTGAAGAACATCCCATTGTTTACTATGTGTTTATTACCTGAATTCTTCCCCCTAAATGCTCTTATGAATAGAAGTAAACTGCATAATGTCATGACAAATTTTTAAGTGAGGCATAAAACCAGACAGCTCTACACTCCTAACATAGAAGAGACCTAAACTCTAGAATTAGTTAGAAAGAAGACACAACGGACTCCCTAACTTATGATGTTTTTGAAAGACTGAGTGCATGGCCATCATGAAGGTATTCTTGAAACAACTAGTTTGGGGGCTTGAAACGGAAATTTCCAAGTATTTATGTTCTATGCCATGCAGAGATTAAGCCAATTATTAAGAACACTATGGTCTTTACTGATTTTAAAATCCAGGATTATGATCTTTAGTACAGCATTTCAAGTAATTAAAGATTTCACTCAGACTTTGATTTCATGCCTGCCATTTTCAAGCCTTCCAAAATAGTTTCTCAAATTGTCGCATGACCATTTGTATGTAAAACAACATCTCTTAAGATATCAGAGGAATTTCTTTAACAGAAAAAACTTTAAATACTTATTTCTTCATTTGCAGAGTCTGCTGTCTTAAATTTGTTTTCATAAGCTTTGTTTGCTTAGCCTGTAGTTTGCTTTTGTACTTGAATATTTTTTTTTAATTCTCTAAGCTTGTTTTTGCTCGCCCCTCCACACTTGTCCCAGCTGGGAAAAGCATTTGACGTATAAACAAGCCCAAAGCTCTCCCTCCCTACGGAGAGCAAGCATTTTCCACGCAGTTTGCTTCTTCTAAAGATTGCTGCCTCCACGTTTACTCGATTTTAAGTTTATGTTTCCACACAAGCACGTCTGTACAGAGATACGCATACAGTAGAAAGGTCCCAAAACCAATGCAAAAACCCAATAATACCGTCAGCCCGCTCCTGGATACTTCAGACAACCGCCCAAAGCCCCGAACGCTCTCCAGGGCCGCTCCGTCCCCAGGCCGCAGGTGGGCGAAGGGCGGCGCGGCGCGGCCCGGCCGAGCCCCACAGAACCGCCGCTCGCGGAACAACCGGGCCCGCACCGCGCTCAACCGCCCGAGCCGGGCGGGGCGAGAAACGCCGTGCCGCACACCTCCTTCCCTGCCCAGCTGCCGAGCTCGGGGCCCTGCTCCCCGGTGGCGGCCGCCAGCCCTCACCTGCCTGCCCGCAGCGCCGACAGCGCGTCCGCCGCTGCCGCCGCGCTGGGGGAAACCAACCCCGTCTCCCGGGCAACCTGGCGGGCCCGCCCCCGCCGCGCCCCGTCACTGGAGGGAGACGCCGGCCGCCAGCGGGCGGAAGCGGGGGCCGCGTTACTTAGCAACGGGGCGGCCGGCGCGGACCCTTCCTGAGAGCCCCGGGCGGGCGGGGGTTGCACTGCGGCCCCCTGAGGAGCTGCGGCTCGGGAAGACCCCAGCGGCGGCTCGCGCCTCAGCCGTTAACGGCCGCGTCAGCGTGACCTGGGAGACACTGAGGGGGCGAACCCCGACCCCAGCTCCGCTCTTTCGTGCGGGTTTCGAGCGGGTCAGTAGTTGGGAGAGGGAAGGTTTTCCAGAGCTCGGCAAGCCGCCTTCCCCGTTGCCGTGAGGGGATCAGAAACCAGTGTCAGGAGGGAATAGCAGATTTTTCGCGCTCCGAGGATCTCCGGGGAGTGCTGGCTTCATACCCCCGGACGACGCTGTTGTTAAGCTAAGTATTGTGAGATGACATGAAATTTGAGCCATTTAGCTATAGCTGCGCCTCGTTTGTAGAGACCGTTGCTCCATGCTGAGGGACCGAAAAGAACTGCAGACTGTCGTGTTACACACTGACTAATCCCATCAAATATGAGTCACAAAACGCATTCCGCTGGATCCAGCTCCACCAGCCTGGAGTCATCAGGTACATCATGTGGGCTTTCAATCCACAGACATTTATTGGACAACATCTGCTTGTTTTTCTCTTCTACTTTTTCCCTCCTCCATTTGTTCATGCAGCTGGATGGTGACTTGCAGCGTGGAACTTACTTGTTTACTGAACAACTATTTTTCCTTGAATTATTTTTCAGACAGAACAATTTCCTGATTCAATTCATTACATCACCATTACTGTGTTTGTGTCAATGTAATGCAAATAGTGGGGATGTAGCCCACGAACTGTGGAACTACAACTCCAAAGATTTTTCTTGATTTCTTTCATTAAAGCTAACTCAAACCCCTGTAGCTGGTATCTATGGATGCTCAAATAAGAAAAAATGTCTTCTTACTCTGTTCTCTGGACAAAAAGAATCTATTGCTTGAGATCTGTCCTACAATGTAATTCCTGACCTTTCCAGTAAGTTCTACTTTAGCAGAAGGAACTGAGAAGAGGTGGATAGGGTATCACTTTGTATATGATCTACTGGGCAGAAAGCGTACAGCTCCCAACACACACCACCTGCCAGCGAAAATTTTCGTTAAATTTGCTTCCTTCCTTAGAAGCCTCTGCTAAGTTTTAACCTATATGATCTTGAAGACCATAACAATCATACTTGGTCATACCAGAAGTCTCAAGCACTATATTCCATATTCAACAATAGTCAGTACAAGAAGTAGGTGCAGAGACAGTAAGGAATAAACCCATAGAACCTTTTCCTCTTTACGTTATGCCTTTTGACAATCATGAATTAGGGACTTGGTCATGCAAAAAGTCCCACAAGCACTATATTCCATCTCCAACAAAAGCTTCTAGAAGTAAGTAGGTGCAAAGAATATAAGGAAAAAAATGTATTCTTTCCCTCTTGATGTTATATCTTTTGGCAGTTATAAACTATGAGATTCTTGTACCAAATGTTACATTCAGATGATGGATATGTACCCCCGGCATATCCCCCTAAACTTTTGATCTCCAAAACATCCCACCACACTGAATTCTACTTTTAAAGTTGCACAGAAAAGCATGTGCATTTGTTACTTTTAAAACATCCATCTGGTAATCCATGTACTCCCTTTTTAATGACAGGTGACAATAATAATTTTCTATTCAATTTCTGTGTGTCATTTATGCTTTCATAGCTCTTTTCAGCAGTCCCTTTCACAGGTTGAAGAGATCTAGCCTATTTTGTCTCTTAGATAAGACCTAATCTATAAATTCAAATTACCATCCTTGATGCCTTTCTCTTTATCTTTTCTAGTTCTACTTCATTCTTTTGAGATAGGGTGACTGGAACTGCTTAAAGATTATTCCTGGAAAAGAGATGGTCTGTGGGTCATAGGACAGGTTCAAAGGATCATAAGATAGTACAAGATGATGATTCAGGTTAGAAGGGGCCCTCTGAGACAATCTAGTCAAACCTCCTGTTCAAAGCAGGGTGAGCTATGAGGTCAGACCGGGTTGCTCATGGTTTTATCTTGGTGGTCCTCTGCTGAACTTACTCCATTTTGTTGATGGCTTTCTTGTGTTGGGGGCCCAAAACTGGATGCAGTATTACAGATGTGGCCTAAGAAGTGCTGAGTAGAGAAAAAAAGAAGTTAAATATGCATAACAGAAAAATGTTTTAATGCTCTTTCACATGTTAAGGATAGAAACCTTTTACTTAAATAGGACTACTCACATTTGAGTGCATAAAGTTGTAATTTTCTCTGGATTCTGAGATTATATTTAGCACTGCAATCTCTGTTATGTTGTGTTTTATTTTAGTTAGTCAGAAAAGTAATACAATTTTTACTAACTGCTAGGAGTCTTGATTAATCTAGGCATACATAGTAACTCCTTTATGCAAGGTTAGTTACCACACTGCTAAGAACAAATCCTACTTCTTCTAACTTCTCTGTGACTTTCAGCTCAAGAAATGTGAATATCATGGTGAGATGTGCTAGCTTATTGCCATCCACATCCATCATACACAGTCTTATCTAGAGCATTAGTTATAGTTACCAGTGCCTTAGGTTTTTACGGAATTGTTTCTTGTTCGTTCTCAGTTGCTGAAAGCTAAACTGAAGTTTATTCAGCTAGTTGTTTCTTTTTCTTACCAGAGCTCTGTATTTTCTCCTGCACTCATGTTATTAAAGCAGGATACATTTATCCCAACTATGAATAATACAATAAAACAAGTAGAAATAGAACTTTAATTTGGGACAAAAATGAAGTTTCAATTTCCATCATATGTAGAATCAATGAGTACTTAGAATTTTGGTAGCTTTCATTTTATTCCTATGATGTGACTGACCTCTGGTAGGAGTCAGCAAATACTATTTTATTTTAATTTCTCACTAAGAATGGTTTTTTCCACTAGTGATCCTATAATACTATTAGCCTGCTGCCTGGCAGGGATCATATGCTTTTCTACCTCATGTTAACTGTCAAATTACATCTAGCAAAGGATTTAATGTATGACTCAGGATGATGATTATTTTTCTCCATTCTTGCTGAGAAGTGCTTACTGAAAGGGGTCAAGAAAATACTTGAAAGAAGTTTCGTTCATTACGCTTAGTTCCTGCAGTTGTTTTATTAGATGCATACAGTCTCTGCTGTGGATAAAATCAATAGCTTTTAATAAGCTATTTTAAGTGGAGGAACTGCCACCTTGGCAGTGCTGTTGATGTTGTCCATTGGTAGTTAAGGCATTTGGATTGCCTAGAATTCATTTCGGGAAATGGAGTATCTATTACAGAGTCCAATATTTGCAAATGAGATCAGACCAAATCAGAAAGTCCCACTTGCCCAGGGGTAGATTTTGAACACAGAGGTTCTGCGGGACCTGAGGAAGTACAATGTGACAGACTCTTCCTGGCTAATGATTACTGGTAGTTTTCAAAAAGCAGCTTTTTTAGCAACACAGGATGCTCACTACTCTGAACTGGCTGGCAGACAGGCTCTAGTTACAAAATCTAGCACTGGGGTGAGATTCACTTTGGGACTAGGGCACTTACATTGAAGCGCTGGACTAGTAGGTATATGAACTGCCATTACTGTTAATTTCTCACAGGAGTCCCACAAGATCTTTCACAGTCATTCACAGAGTAGCTCAGTTTACTAGAGACTAGGTGTTTAGGGTAAAATGAATTGTTTGCTGGAATCTATTGACTGTATTGATTAGATCATTATTGACTATAACGGGAATTTTAAACACCTAAATTTAAGCCATTTGAATCCCCCCCCCCCCCCCCCGATATTTACTGGCAACAGACTTTTAGCCTAGGTAATGCCACCCTCCTGCAGTGATCCTGACCATAAGACCACTGCATATTGCAGAGCTGCTGGCCCAGATAACATTGAACCTGAGAAGGCGCAGGCCTGTGCTGTGGTACACATCCTGCCTGGCTGTCAGGCCTGTGCTGTGCTGCACTTGTCCTGTGGTTGCGGGGCAAACTCAGCCAGCTCGTTGTACCAGAGGAGGCTGCAGGGCTGCTCCCACTTGGTACCTGCAATTGCACCACCTGTGTGGCCTTGCCTTTATCGAAAAGTGCAGCAGGAAGTTCTCCTGTGAATATCCTTCCTGTTTAACAGTAGAAATGATGAATAGAGTTGTTTTATTGTAAGAAAATCCTGTAGTAGCTCAAATGACGAACATGGGGTAACCCTTTCTACAGGCAGGGGCTGCACAGCGTGCTGCATGCTGATCAGAGGCCCATTCGATGCTGCACAACTTAGGGCTCCCAGCATCTAAAGGGAGGTAAGATTATCTGTACTATTCTCTCTTTCTTTATAGTGTTAGCTCTAATAAATAGCATTTTAAGTGCTACTTTACAGAGTCTGAGTGCCTTTCTAACTGGGACCATAATGGATCAGCATCTCCTGGTGCAAAACATCTCCTTTTCTGATTTTTTTCTTTTTTTCAGAAATACTTGTGGGATTTCTAGCCTACTGCAAAAAAGTAACTTTAGAGGCATATTGATGCTAGTTAAAACAAATATTTTAGAATCAAAAAAGTGTTGAGGCTGATTTTGTTCCCTTCTCCAGGTATTGTACAGCTCCAGCTGGCTTGACAGAATTACTTCAAGGCGGAAAAAGCAAAGAGCTGGCAAATGTAATTGTGTGTTACTCCTTTTATTATAGAACAGAATAGATAAATTTTATAGACTGGAGCAGAGGTTTGCTGAGAGCATTATGCTCTTACACATCTGTATAGGAACAAGCTCTTATAAACAGTACGTACAAGTTGTTTTGTTAAAGGCAGCACATACTAATGTCATTATATGTGTTCAGGTCATACAGCAGTAACTCCTGTCAATGTATGGGTCTCTACAACCAAGGCCTACAATTAAACTATCGAGATTCTGCTTGAAATCACTATCTCCTTGTTACAATGTCTTCTGCAGCTGCCCACTGCAGCATCTTGCATAATTAAGTATCAAATGCAAAATGAATGAAAAACCTATGATGATAAACCCAAGAACTAAGATTTCTAACTCTCCTGGATGTTACAAAACAGGTACTCAATGGACCTATTGATTGAAAAGTACATTGTATTCTCCCTCTTGTTTGCTTCCTTCCTCTCCTCCATAGCCTTCTTCAGAGAGATCAGGAGAGAGAGAGAGAGGTATTAACTGTCTTATCATTCAATCCCACTAACAACACCTTTTATTTCACAGGTAGCAATCATATTTTCTCTCAAATGGTTTATTTTATACACTTCTAATTAAACTTGAAGCAATTATTCTCATCTTACATTTAGCATTAAATTAAATCCTGTGAACTACTGTCCTGGTTTCGGCTGGGATAGAGTTAATTTTCTTCCTAGTAGCTGGTACAGTGCTGTGTTTTGGATTTAGCATGAGAATAATGTTGATAACACACTGATGTTTTAGTTGTTGCTAAGCAGTGTTTATACTAAGTCAAGGACTTTTCAGCTTCCCATGCTCTGCCAGCGAGGAGGTGCACAAGAAGCTGGGAGGGGGCACAGCCAGGACAGCTGACCCAAACTGGCCAAAGGGATATTCCATACCATATGACGTCATACTCAGTATATAAGCTGGGGGGAGTTGGCCAGGGGGCAGTGATCGCTGCTCTGGAACTGGCTGGGCGTCGGTGGGTGAGCGGTTGCATGACCTCTTGTCTGTTTTTTTTTTCCTTCCTGGGTTTTGTTCCTGTCTCTCTCTCATTGTTTTAGTTTCCATTACAATTTATTATTGTTGTTATTATTATTATTTTATTAGTTCAAGTATTAAACCGTTCTTATCTCAACCCATGAGTTTTCTTACTTTTACTCTTCCGATTCTCTCCCCCATCCCACTGGGGGCGGGGAGGGTGCGCAAGCAGCAGTGTGGTGCTTAGCTGCCAGCTGGGGTTAAACCACAACAGTCTTTTTGGCGCCCAACGTGGGGCTCGAAAGGTTGAGATAACAACAGATCTGACCAGAGCGTGTTGAAATAGATGTTACAAGCATTTAATAGTTGCTGGTCACAATGTTCTTTTATTTGTTTGCATGGTTGTGTTATGTAAATCCTTACTCTCAGTATGTATTTCCTGCGGTGCTGTTTATCACCTCTGGGAGATGGGTCAAGATTATCACTTTGCTGTACTGTGTAACATCGGCTTCTGATACGATAATGTTACTGGTAAAAGACTAATTTGGAATTTGTAGTTGGTATTGCTGTCATCTCCGTACCTCTGGCGCCATCTCTTGGAAATTATTAATAATGACACTCATCACCTTTTCTCCACGGAGACCCAATCTGCGGGGAAGACGCAGGGGGGATGTTTTCCCCGTTATTTCACCCTCCCTTTCTCCTTCAGGCTAGTTATAATAGCTCTTGAGAATTTTTAATATGCTTGGGATGTTCAAGCCGGTATGCTCCTCTTGCTATGTCTCCTGAATATGTTTTGGAAAAAGTATGCTGTCACCCTGGCAACTCCAGAGAGACACAGGTCACTGCAATGTGCTGGGGCCTGGCCCATGCCTACTGAGCCCTGTTCAACACTATTCAGTACCCTCAAGGGGAAGAGAAGGTCTCTGGATCTGACGATAAAACAACAGGCCCTGCGGACCCTCCAACCCCGGCAGCAGGCCCTGCGGCCACTCCGACCGCGGCGACAGGCACTGTGGCTGAACCAAAGGACCAACCTGTGCCGGTATCAGTCGCCCCTATACACAAGAAGAAATCTTGGAAGTGGGAGTCGGCTCGTTTAGTAAGGGAGGAAGAAGCTTCTTTTAAAAAGGAGCCAGAGGAAGAAGTGGACGAGGCAGACTACCCTGGAGTAAGGCTGTCATGAGAACAGGAGGAGGAGAGCCGGTCGCTGCCTGGGGAGGAAGAAGAGGAAGAACTCATAAACGAGGCAGTGACCACCTGATCCCTAACCCTGAGTGAGCTGCGAGATACATGAAAAGATTTCAGCCGTCGTCCAGGCGAGCATATTGTCACCTGGCTGCTCCGATGCTGGGATAACGGGGCCAGTAGCCTGGAATTAGAGGGTAAAGAAGCCAAGCATCTGGGATCCCTTTCTAGGGAAGGGGGCATTGACAAAGCAATTGGAAAAGGGACACAAGTCCTCAGCCTTTGGAGGCGACTCCTGTCAGGTGTGAAGGAAAGGTATCCCTTCAAGGAAGATGTTATATGTCACCCAGGCAAGTGGACCACCATGGAGAAGGGTATCCAGTACCTGAGGGAATTAGCTGTGCTGGAGGTGATTTATGATGACCCGAACAATGAACAGCTATCCAAAGATCCAGATGAAGTCAAGTGCACACGACCCACGTGGCGGAAGTTTGTAAGGAGCACACCATCATCATATGCCAACTCATTGGAGTCATATGCCAACTGGAAGGACGGAGAGGGACAAACGGTGGATCAATCGGCTGGCCAACTGCGGCAAGACGAAGAAAGTCTCTCTTCCTCCCTCGTCTCGGCTGTGGAGAAACTGTCCTGGAAGGGCCAGCAACTCAAAGAGGATAGGTCCTACTCCCCACCTGTACGGACCAGTATCTCGGCTATTAGGAGTCAGCGTTCTTTTGCTCAAGAGAGGGGGTATAAAGGGTACACACCACAGGTCACCCTATGGTTTTACCTACGTGACCACGGAGAGGACGTGAGAAAGTGGGATGGAAAACCTACCTCAGCCCTAAAGGCACGGGTACGTGAGTTGCAAGGAAAAACAATCACAAAAGGGGGTTCTTCCAGGAAAAATGCTGCTCCAGTTTCCAGCGGGCAGTTCCCCAGACAGAGTAGAAGGGCCAATCTTACTTCTGATCTTAATGAAGAGACTTCTGACTCGTATTTACAGGAAATGAGAGACGAATACTATGACCGGGACTAGAGGGGCCCTGCCTCCAGCCAGGTGAAGGAAAGGGACAACCGGGTTTACTGGACTGTGTGGATTCGGTGGCCTGGCACATCGGACCCACAGGAGTATAAGGCTCTAGTAGACACCGGTGCACAGCGTACCCTAATGCCATCAAGCTATAAAGGGGCAGAACCCGTCTGTATTTCTGGAGTGATGGGGGGATCCCAACAGCTAACTGTATTGGAGGCCAAAGTAAGTCTAACTGGGAATGAGTGGCAAAAGCACCCCATTGTGACTGGCCCAGAGGCTCCATGCATCCTTGGCATAGACTACCCCAGGAGAAGGTATTTCAAGGACCCAAAAGGGTACCGGTGGGCTTTCGGTATAGCTGCCTTGGAGACAGAGGAAATTAAACAGCTGTCTACCTTGTTTGGTCTCTGGGAGGACCCTTCTGTTGTGGGGTTGCTGAGGGTCGAAGAACAACAGGTGCCAATTGCTACCACAATGGTGCACCGGCGACAATATCGCACCAACCGAGACTCCCTGATTCCCATCCATAAGCTGATTCGTCGACTGGAGAGCCAAGGAGTGATCGGCAAGACTTGCTCACCCTTTAACAGTCCCATATGGCCAGTGCGGAAGTCTAATGGATAGTGGGGACTAACAGCAGACTATTGTGGCCTGAACAAAGTCACGCCACCGCTGAGTGCTGCCGTGCCAGACATGCTAGAACTTCAATACGAACTGGAGTCAAAGGCAGCCAAGTGGTATGCCACAACCGGTATCGCTAATGTGTTTTTCTCAGTCCCTTTGGCAGCAAAGTGCAGGCCACAGTTTGCTTTCAGTGGGAGAGACGACCAGTACACCTGGAACCGACTGCCCCAGGGGTGGAAACACAGCCCCACCATTTGCCATGGACTGATCCAGACTGCACTGGAACAGGGTGAGGCTCCGGAACACCT
Source organism: Aptenodytes patagonicus (assembly GCF_965638725.1). Classification (NCBI taxonomy): domain Eukaryota; kingdom Metazoa; phylum Chordata; class Aves; order Sphenisciformes; family Spheniscidae; genus Aptenodytes; species Aptenodytes patagonicus. The sequence continues at coordinate 41,099,480 of NC_134952.1, forward strand.
GCAATACCTTGATGACATCATCATGTGGGGCAACACAGCAGAAGAAGTTTTTGAGAAAGGGAAGAAAATAGTCCAAATCCTTCTGAAGGACGGTTTTTGCCATAAAACAAAGTATGGTCAAGGGACCTGCACAGGAGACCCAGTTTTTAGGAATAAAATGGCAAGATGGACGTCGTCAGATCCCAGTGGATGTGATCAACAAAATAACAGCCATGTCTCCACCAACTAGCAAAAAGGAAACACAAGCTTTCTTAGGCGTTGTGGGTTTTTGGAGAATGCATATTCCAAATTACAGTCTGTTCGTAAGCCCTCTCGACCAAGTGACCTGGAGGAAGAACGATTTCAAATGGGGCCCTGAACAATGACAAGCCTTTGAACAAATTAAACGGGAGATAGTTCATGCAGTAGCCCTTGGGCCAGTCCAGGCAGGACAAGATGTAAAAAATGTGCTGTACACCACAGCCGGGGAGAATGGCCCTACCTGGAGCCTCTGGCAGAAAGCACCACGGGAGAATCAAGGTCGACCCCTAGGGTTCTGGAGTTGTGGATACAGAGGATCCGAGGCCCGCTATACTCCAACTGAAAAAGAGATATTGGCAGCATATGCAGGGGTTCGAGCTGCTTTGGAAGTGATCGGCACTGAAGCACAGCTCCTCCTGGCACCCCGACTGCCGGTGCTGGGCTGGATGTTCAAAGGGAGGATCCCCTGTACACATCATGCAACTGATGCTACGTGGAGTAAGTGGGTCGCACTGATCACACAATGGGCTCGCATAGGAAAGCCCAGTCGCCCAGGAATCCTGGAAGTGATCATGGACTGGCCAGAAGGCAAAGATTTTGGAATATCGCCAGAGGAGGAGGTGACGCGTGCTGAGGAGGCCCCACTGTATAATTAACTGCCAGAAAATGAGAAACAATATGCCCTGTTCACTGACGGGTCCTGTCATATTGTGGGAAAGCATCGGAGGTGGAAGGCTGCTGTATGGAGTCCTATATGACAAGTTGTGGAAACTGCTGAAGGAGAAGGTGAATCGAGTCAGTTTGCAGAGGTGAAAGCCATCCAGCTGGCTTTAGACATTGCTAAAGCAGAAAGTGGCCAGTGCTCTGTCTCTATACTGACTCACGGATGGTGGCAAATGCCCTGTGGGGGTGGTTGCAGCAATGGAAGCAGAGCAACTGGCAGCGCAGAGGCAAACCCATCTGGGCTGCCGCATTGTGGCAAGATATTGCTGCCCGGGTAGAGAACCTGGTTGTAAAAGTCCATCACGTAGATGCTCACGTACCCAAGAGTCGGGCCACTGAAGAACATCAAAACAACCAGCAGGTGGGTCAGGCTGCTAAGATTGAAGTGGCTCAGGCGGATCTGGACTGGCACCGTAAGGGTGCATTATTTATAGCTTGGTGGGCCCATGACGCCTCAGGCCATCAAGGAAGAGACGCAATATATAGACGGACTTGTGATCGAGGGGTGGACTTGACCATGGACACTATTGCACAGGTTATCCATGAATGCGAAACATGTGCTGCGATCAAGCAGGCCAAGCAGTTAAAGCCCCTCTGGTATGGAGGACGATGGCTGAAATATAAATATGGGGAGGCCTGGCAGATGATTGATTATATGACACTCCCACAAACCCACCCAGGCAAGTGCCGTGTGCTTACAGTGGTGGAAGCAACCACCGGATGGCTGGAAACATATCCCGTGCCCCATGCCACTGCCCAGAACGCTATCCTGGGCCCTGAAAAGCAAGTCCTATGGCGACATGGCACCCCAGAAAGAATTGAGTCAGACAACAGGACTCGTTTCCAAAACAACCTCATAGACACCTGGGCCAAAGAGCACGGCATTGAGTGGGTGTATCACATCCTCTATCATGCACCAGCCTCCAGGAAAATTGAACGATACAATGGGCTGTTAAAGACTACACTGAGAGCAATGGGTGGTGGGACGTTCAAACATTGGGATACACATTTAGCAAAGGCCACCTGGTTAGTCAACGCTAGAGGATCTGTCAATCGAGCTGGCCCTGCCCAGTCAAAACTTTTACGTACTGTAGAAGGGAATAAAGTCCCTGTAGTGCACGTAAAAAATATGCTGGGGAAGACAGTCTGGGGTTATTCCTGCCTCGGGCAAAGGCAATCCCGTCCGTGGGATTGCTTTTGCTCAAGAACCTGGGTGCACTTGGTGGATAATGCGGAAGGATGGGGAAGTCCGATGTGTACCTCAAGGGGATTTGATTTTGGGTGAGAATAGCCAATGATCTGAACTGTATGATGTTAATTGCTGCGTAACATTATATGCCATACCAATGGTATTACAATAAGAATCACCTAGATTAATGAAGAATGAACTTCGATGAAACCGAGCAAAGCACAGTGATGATGGAACCAGAACTGACTTCAACATGACACAATCCCACACCGCATACCATGTCCATCTCTCCTGCCCTGAAGGACTGTTATGACAGATGGAGCCCAAAGTCATGGATTAAATGAACTCAACGAACATTTTAGAGGGATGGCCCATAGACTAAGGGAATGATGTCTGTGTGTATATATATCAAAAAACAGGAAAAGGGGTGGTGATTAATGGAAATGTATTGGAAAGTGGGGGACCTGGGCATGACGTAGATGGTAGAGAATAAGGGGTGCATACTGTCCTGGTTTCGGCTGGGGTAGAGTTAATTTTCTTCCTAGTACCTGGTACAGTGCTGTGTTTTGGATTTAGGATGAGAATAATGTTGATAACACACCGATGTTCTAGTTGTTGCTACGCAGTGCTTACACTAGTCAAGGACTTTTCAGCTCCTCATGCCCTGCCAGCGAGAAGCTGGGAGGGGGCACAGCCAGGACAGCTGACCCAAACTGGTCAAAGGGACATTCCATACCATGTGACATCATACTCAGTATATAAGCTGGGGGAAAGCTGGCCGGGGGGGCTACTGCTCGGGGACTGGCTGGGCATCGGTCAGCGGGTGGTGAGCAACTGCATTGTACATCACTTGCTTTGTATAGTCTTCTTATTATTACTATTATTATTATTATTATTATGATTTTATTTTATTTCAATTATTAAACTGTTTTTATCTCAGCCCACGAGTTTTCTCACTTTTACTTTTCCGATTCTCTCCTCCATCCCATCAGGGGTGGGGGGTGAGTGAGTGAGCGGCTGTGTGGTGCTCAGTTGCTGACTGAGGTGAAACTACGACCAAATTTTGCCTTTTCCTTCCTCTGCTTTGGTTAAGATATAAAAAATTACAGGACAGATTTGTCTAGATTATTATAAATCTGAGCCACTGCAGCAGTTCTCAAAAGTAGAGTTCACCAATTAGAGCTCAAAAATGGACAGTTGTTTCCAATATTTTTTAAGTCAAAATGGTACAATGCATTTATCTACCACAGTAGTTCTGCTGTACTTTCCTAACAGTACGTTTGATGTTTCAGTAAGTTCTGAATAGTGACAGTGCCTTCAAAACTGACCTTATCTCTCTGTTTCAAGTATGTCCAAGCAAAATCTTGCCCCCACTGAAATCAATGACAAAACTTTTGCTTGATATAATGAAAGGCAAGATTCATTACCCCTGGATCTTACTACTATAAAGCTCTCTAAAAGGCAGGTATTTTAAATGCATTGCTCCTATAAAAATAGTTACATTAGTCTTTATTTTATGTAGATGCCATAATTTTCCAAATTTAAAAACAACAAGATCTCAGTTCTGGAACTTGGTCCCATTCCAGTTACATCCACTATGTTGCTTTCCTGAAAACCACTGATTTAGCCTCCAGAGATGAGTAAGCAAGCATGAAGAAATTGTATCTGCATGAAAGCACCTGACAAGAAATATGATATCCTATTTTATTCAGTGAAAAATGAAGGGTTTGAGTGGCACCGAGGGGGGGGGGGGGGGGGCGGGGGCAGGGAAGAAGATAGAAAGAAATGTGAATTAAGTGGAATTGTTCTTTAATCTTGCATTCTCTGCATATGAAGGATTAATACTCATAACATCTTACTACAGACAAGAAGAGTGTGTGAACTCCAACTTTTTTTAATTCTTCAACAGAACTGTCACAGCCTGACATCACGTTACTAAGTATTGAGTAAGTTACCATCCCTTACTTAAAAGCTGTCAGCTTTTAACTTGTAATCAAGAGATAACGATAAGAGAAGAAAGGTGAAAGAAAAGCAAGTAATAAGGTAGATTTAAACACAGGGAAAAGCACAGTAAAGGAAGAGGGCTAGAAGCAAATAATTAGCTATGCATCTGGTCCCTGAAAGGCTACTTAAGGATAAAAGATGCAGATGAGGGACTGAAAGAAGTAAGAAGCAGGCAGAACAGGAGAGGAGAACAGAAGTTCATGGAGGACATGGTAAGAGCAGTAAAGAGATGATTTCACAGCTCACAAGGGAAGAGATCAGACTGTAGCTCTACGATCTAATGTACCGACAGTGAACAGGGCTACCTCAAAAATGAAGTTCCAGCACAAATGGAAAACCTTGACTCCAGGCAATTTCCAGCCTCCTTATCCCAAAGTGGCGAGGTCTGCCCCCACACGTGCCACACACTCTGTAGAGGCAGCATGCAGCACCATTGCATGGCCCCTGCCCACAGCACGCAGCCCAACCGCACATCCCTGTCTCACTGCATGCCCCAGGGAGTTCCATGGCCCGCACACCCCTTGGCACCAGACACGGCACTGCATTTGAACTCACCCAAACCCACTGCACCTGTGCATGGCTGTTTGAGCATGACAGAAAGACTTTCCTAGCCAAAGGGGTGATTTCGGTCTTCACGTCTCGAAGCTGGCAGACTTGGGCCTTAGCAGTGCTGCGATATCTGACCGCTGGAGACAGGGACCGATGGGCACCGTTTGCAAGCGTGTTTGTCACTTCCTGATAGTAAAACATGTGCAGGTTCAGCCTCTACAAACACGCATAAAGAAGCACTCAGCGACCACCTTGCATAAGTGAGTGCACATTAAAAGCAAGATTTCAAACACACACAGGTGCCTCTGAACCATTTTTGGTAACGGCCAGGCCTTTTCTCCTGAGCTTGACACTAGTTTGGAACAAACACCATTCCACTCCTATGCCAGCCATGGCCTTGCACAGCACCATGAGGGGAGCCATGGTGATGGCCTGTAAGGGCACAGCTGGCCCTGCTCCTGCCTACCACTGAAGAGGCTTTGCCCTTGGAGGAACACGGAGGAGTTGGCCCCCCAGTGGTTCACCCACCATGATTTCTCTCTCCCCTCCAGGCATTTACACCATTGCTGGGACTCACTTCACCTCACCAAGCATCACCACACCTGATCCTGGCCTGTGGCATTTCATCCTCTCCCATGGCATCTCGAGCCTTGTTTTCTTGCGATCCCAGGCTGGGGTTACCAAAATTCATTGTAAGTAATAGTTTGCAGCATGAGTAAGGATAAATTTAAACCAACACAAAATAGTTGTAGTAGGGCTGGCAATATAATCTTCCTTTCTACCAGCAAAGAGTTACTGAAAATAAGTAGAAAAGTTGTCTATCATTAAAGACCTGAAATTACTTCTGGTTTCTGCAATTATCTAAAACTAAAAAAATTGAGTGCCTAGTCATTATAAAACGTAAGCAACTCATAACACATAGCTTCTGACTCAACACAAATGTTTCTATGATTTCTTTATTAGTTCAAATTAGTGCCAAGATATTCAGAAAAAAAGAAAGAAACCTAGTTGTCGTTGTTTAACCCCAGTCGGCAGCTAAGCACCACACAGGTGCTTGCTCACCCTCTGCCCCCCCGGTGGGATGGGGGAGAGAACGGGGAAAAAAAGGTAAGAAAACTCATGGGTGGAGATAAAGATGGTTTACTATTTGAAATAATAATATTATAATAATAACAGCAATAATAAATTGTAATGGAAACTAAAACAATGAGAGAGAGAGAGAGAGAGAGAGAGAGAGGAACAAAACCCAGGGAAGAAAAAGAAAAAAAAAACCACAAACCCAAGAGGTGATACAACCACTCACCGCCCACCGACCGACGCCTAGTCAGTTCCCGAGCAGTGATCGCTGCCCTCCAGCCAACTCCCCCCAGCTTATATACTGAGTATGATGTCACATGGTATGGAATGTCCCTTTGACCAGTTTGGGTCAGCTGTCCTGGCTGTGCCCCCTCCCAGCTTCTCGCTGGCAGGGCATGAGGAGCTGAAAAGTCCTTGACTAGTGTAAGCACTGCGTAGCAACAACTAGAACATCGGTGTGTTATCAACATTATTCTCATCCTAAATCCAAAACACAGCACTGTACCAGGTACTAGGAAGAAAATTAACTCTACCCCAGCCGAAACCAGGACAGTATGCACCCCTTATTCTCTACCATCTACGTCATGCCCAGGTCCCCCACTTTCCAATACATTTCCATTAATCACCACCCCTTTTCCTGTTTTTTGATATATATACACACAGACATCATTCCCTTAGTCTATGGGCCATCCCTCTAAAATGTTCGTTGAGTTCATTTAATCCATGACTTTGGGCTCCATCTGTCATAACAGTCCTTCAGGGCAGGAGAGATGGACATGGTATGCGGTGTGGGATTGTGTCATGTTGAAGTCAGTTCTGGTTCCATCATCACTGTGCTTTGCTCGGTTTCATCGAAGTTCATTCTTCATTAATCTAGGTGATTCTTATTGTAATACCATTGGTATGGCATATAATGTTACGCAGCAATTAACATCATACAGTTCAGATCATTGGCTATTCTCACCCAAAATCAAATCCCCTTGAGGTACACATCGGACTTCCCCATCCTTCCGCATTATCCACCAAGTGCACCCAGGTTCTTGAGCAAAAGCAATCCCACGGACGGGATTGCCTTTGCCCGAGGCAGGAATAACCCCAGACTGTCTTCCCCAGCATATTTTTTACGTGCACTACAGGGACTTTATTCCCTTCTACAGTACGTAAAAGTTTTGACTGGGCAGGGCCAGCTCGATTGACAGATCCTCTAGCGTTGACTAACCAGGTGGCCTTTGCTAAATGTGTATCCCAATGTTTGAACGTCCCACCACCCATTGCTCTCAGTGTAGTCTTTAACAGCCCATTGTATCGTTCAATTTTCCTGGAGGCTGGTGCATGATAGAGGATGTGATACACCCACTCAATGCCGTGCTCTTTGGCCCAGGTGTCTATGAGGTTGTTTTGGAAACGAGTCCTGTTGTCTGACTCAATTCTTTCTGGGGTGCCATGTCGCCATAGGACTTGCTTTTCAGGGCCCAGGATAGCGTTCTGGGCAGTGGCATGGGGCACGGGATATGTTTCCAGCCATCCGGTGGTTGCTTCCACCACTGTAAGCACACGGCACTTGCCTGGGTGGGTTTGTGGGAGTGTCATATAATCAATCATCTGCCAGGCCTCCCCATATTTATATTTCAGCCATTGTCCTCCATACCAGAGGGGCTTTAACTGCTTGGCCTGCTTGATCGCAGCACATGTTTCGCATTCATGGATAACCTGTGCAATAGTGTCCATGGTCAAGTCCACCCCTCGATCACAAGTCCGTCTATATATTGCGTCTCTTCCTTGATGGCCTGAGGCGTCATGGGCCCACCAAGCTATAAATAATGCACCCTTACGGTGCCAGTCCAGATCCGCCTGAGCCACTTCAATCTTAGCAGCCTGACCCACCTGCTGGTTGTTTTGATGTTCTTCAGTGGCCCGACTCTTGGGTACGTGAGCATCTACGTGATGGACTTTTACAACCAGGTTCTCTACCCGGGCAGCAATATCTTGCCACAATGCGGCAGCCCAGATGGGTTTGCCTCTGCGCTGCCAGTTGCTCTGCTTCCATTGCTGCAACCACCCCCACAGGGCATTTGCCACCATCCGTGAGTCAGTATAGAGACAGAGCACTGGCCACTTTCTGCTTTAGCAATGTCTAAAGCCAGCTGGATGGCTTTCACCTCTGCAAACTGACTCGATTCACCTTCTCCTTCAGCAGTTTCCACAACTTGTCATATAGGACTCCATACAGCAGCCTTCCACCTCCGATGCTTTCCCACAATATGACAGGACCCGTCAGTGAACAGGGCATATTGTTTCTCATTTTCTGGCAGTTAATTATACAGTGGGGCCTCCTCAGCACGCGTCACCTCCTCCTCTGGCGATATTCCAAAATCTTTGCCTTCTGGCCAGTCCATGATCACTTCCAGGATTCCTGGGCGACTGGGCTTTCCTATGCGAGCCCATTGTGTGATCAGTGCGACCCACTTACTCCACGTAGCATCAGTTGCATGATGTGTACAGGGGATCCTCCCTTTGAACATCCAGCCCAGCACCGGCAGTCGGGGTGCCAGGAGGAGCTGTGCTTCAGTGCCGATCACTTCCAAAGCAGCTCGAACCCCTGCATATGCTGCCAATATCTCTTTTTCAGTTGGAGTATAGCGGGCCTCGGATCCTCTGTATCCACAACTCCAGAACCCTAGGGGTCGACCTTGATTCTCCCGTGGTGCTTTCTGCCAGAGGCTCCAGGTAGGGCCATTCTCCCCGGCTGTGGTGTACAGCACATTTTTTACATCTTGTCCTGCCTGGACTGGCCCAAGGGCTACTGCATGAACTATCTCCCGTTTAATTTGTTCAAAGGCTTGTCATTGTTCAGGGCCCCATTTGAAATCGTTCTTCCTCCAGGTCACTTGGTCGAGAGGGCTTACGAACAGACTGTAATTTGGAATATGCATTCTCCAAAAACCCACAACGCCTAAGAAAGCTTGTGTTTCCTTTTTGCTAGTTGGTGGAGACATGGCTGTTATTTTGTTGATCACATCCACTGGGATCTGACGACGTCCATCTTGCCATTTTATTCCTAAAAACTGGGTCTCCTGTGCAGGTCCCTTGACCATACTTTGTTTTATGGCAAAAACCGTCCTTCAGAAGGATTTGGACTATTTTCTTCCCTTTCTCAAAAACTTCTTCTGCTGTGTTGCCCCACATGATGATGTCATCAAGGTATTGCAGGTGTTCCGGAGCCTCACCCTGTTCCAGTGCAGTCTGGATCAGTCCATGGCAAATGGTGGGGCTGTGTTTCCACCCCTGGGGCAGTCGGTTCCAGGTGTACTGGTCGTCTCTCCCACTGAAAGCAAACTGTGGCCTGCACTTTGCTGCCAAAGGGACTGAGAAAAACACATTAGCGATACCGGTTGTGGCATACCACTTGGCTGCCTTTGACTCCAGTTCGTATTGAAGTTCTAGCATGTCTGGCACGGCAGCACTCAGCGGTGGCGTGACTTTGTTCAGGCCACAATAGTCTGCTGTTAGTCCCCACTATCCATTAGACTTCCGCACTGGCCATATGGGACTGTTAAAGGGTGAGCAAGTCTTGCCGATCACTCCTTGGCTCTCCAGTCGACGAATCAGCTTATGGATGGGAATCAGGGAGTCTCGGTTGGTGCGATATTGTCGCCGGTGCACCATTGTGGTAGCAATTGGCACCTGTTGTTCTTCGACCCTCAGCAACCCCACAACAGAAGGGTCCTCCCAGAGACCAAACAAGGTAGACAGCTGTTTAATTTCCTCTGTCTCCAAGGCAGCTATACCGAAAGCCCACCGGTACCCTTTTGGGTCCTTGAAATACCTTCTCCTGGGGTAGTCTATGCCAAGGATGCATGGAGCCTCTGGGCCAGTCACAATGGGGTGCTTTTGCCACTCATTCCCAGTTAGACTTACTTTGGCCTCCAATACAGTTAGCTGTTGGGATCCCCCCATCACTCCAGAAATACAGACGGGTTCTGCCCCTTTATAGCTTGATGGCATTAGGGTACGCTGTGCACCGGTGTCTACTAGAGCCTTATACTCCTGTGGGTCCGATGTGCCAGGCCACCGAATCCACACAGTCCAGTAAACCCGGTTGTCCCTTTCCTTCACCTGGCTGGAGGCAGGGCCCCTCTAGTCCCGGTCATAGTATTCGTCTCTCATTTCCTGTAAATACGAGTCAGAAGTCTCTTCATTAAGATCAGAAGTAAGATTGGCCCTTCTACTCTGTCTGGGGAACTGCCCGCTGGAAACTGGAGCAGCATTTTTCCTGGAAGAACCCCCTTTTGTGATTGTTTTTCCTTGCAACTCACGTACCCGTGCCTTTAGGGCTGAGGTAGGTTTTCCATCCCACTTTCTCACGTCCTCTCCGTGGTCACGTAGGTAAAACCATAGGGTGACCTGTGGTGTGTACCCTTTATACCCCCTCTCTTGAGCAAAAGAACGCTGACTCCTAATAGCCGAGATACTGGTCCGTACAGGTGGGGAGTAGGACCTATCCTCTTTGAGTTGCTGGCCCTTCCAGGACAGTTTCTCCACAGCCGAGACGAGGGAGGAAGAGAGACTTTCTTCGTCTTGCCGCAGTTGGCCAGCCGATTGATCCACCGTTTGTCCCTCTCCGTCCTTCCAGTTGGCATATGACTCCAATGAGTTGGCATATGATGATGGTGTGCTCCTTACAAACTTCCGCCACGTGGGTCGTGTGCACTTGACTTCATCTGGATCTTTGGATAGCTGTTCATTGTTCGGGTCATCATAAATCACCTCCAGCACAGCTAATTCCCTCAGGTACTGGATACCCTTCTCCATGGTGGTCCACTTGCCTGGGTGACATATAACATCTTCCTTGAAGGGATACCTTTCCTTCACACCTGACAGGAGTCGCCTCCAAAGGCTGAGGACTTGTGTCCCTTTTCCAATTGCTTTGTCAATGCCCCCTTCCCTAGAAAGGGATCCCAGATGCTTGGCTTCTTTACCCTCTAATTCCAGGCTACTGGCCCCGTTATCCCAGCATCGGAGCAGCCAGGTGACAATATGCTCGCCTGGACGACGGCTGAAATCTTTTCATGTATCTCGCAGCTCACTCAGGGTTAGGGATCAGGTGGTCACTGCCTCGTTTATGAGTTCTTCCTCTTCTTCCTCCCCAGGCAGCGACCGGCTCTCCTCCTCCTGTTCTCATGACAGCCTTACTCCAGGGTAGTCTGCCTCGTCCACTTCTTCCTCTGGCTCCTTTTTAAAAGAAGCTTCTTCCTCCCTTACTAAACGAGCCGACTCCCACTTCCAAGATTTCTTCTTGTGTATAGGGGCGACTGATACCGGCACAGGTTGGTCCTTTGGTTCAGCCACAGTGCCTGTCGCCGCGGTCGGAGTGGCCGCAGGGCCTGCTGCCGGGGTTGGAGGGTCCGCAGGGCCTGTTGTTTTATCGTCAGATCCAGAGACCTTCTCTTCCCCTTGAGGGTACTGAATAGTGTTGAACAGGGCTCGGTAGGCATGGGCCAGGCCCCAGCACATTGCAGTGACCTGTGTCTCTCTGGAGTTGCCAGGGTGACAGCATACTTTTTCCAAATATTCTACTAATTTTTCAGGATTCTGCACTTGCTCAGGGTTGAAGTTCCAAAACACTGGGGGTGCCCATTGGCCTAGGTACTTGCCCATCCTATCCTACACACCCTGCCACTCATAACTATCCCGCCTTGGGGGAGATCTCTGGGTGATATTCTTAAATTGCTTATTAACCTTAGACAAAACCGAAATGATATTCCCAAGAGATACCAATAGAAGTATCTTAACTACCTAAGGATGTTCAAAATACTGAAAAGTTACTGTAATGAAGGAGGAGACATCATAGAAGAAGGTAGTGACGCTGCCATTCTGTATTTCCTCCATAAAAAACCTCTCAGAGGAAGGACTATAATTGCTAATTGTCTCCATGAAGTTGTACCCGAAGTGCAGTAATGGCTTCAGTACAAAGCTCAAATACCAGATTCAGCTCAAGGCCAGTGTTTTAATAACAAACCTCCCAGGCAAAAGCATCACTAATCACTGCAGAGCACAGCAAACTGCAAAAACCAACACCAATCTTTAACATGTACAGCAAAAAAAAGAGCATGATGCAGATCAGACAAACCAATATCAAGAACAGATGAACCAACATTGTGGGCACCAAAAAGGACTGTCATGGATTAACCTCAGTCAGCAACTGAGCACCACACAGCCGCTCACTCACTCACCCCCCACCCCTGATGGGATGGGGGAGAGAATTGGAAGAGTGAAAGTGAGAAAACTCGTGGGCTGAGATAAAAACAGTTTAATAATTGAAATAAAGTAAAATCCTAATAATAACAATAATAACAATAATAATAATAATAATAATAATAATAATAATAATAATAATAATATACAAAGCAAGTCATGCACAATGCAGTTGCTCACCACCCGCCAACCGATGCCCAGCCAGTCCCCGAGCAGTGGCCCCCCCAGCCAGCTTTCCCCAGTTTATGTACTGAGCATGACGTCACATGGTATGGAATGTCCCTTTGGCCAGTTTGGGTCAGCTGTCCTGGCTGTGCCCCCTCCCAGCTTCTTGTGCACCCCCAGCCTTCTCAGTCGGTAGAGCATGGGAAGCTGAAAAGTCCTTGGCTAGTGTAAGGACTACTTAGCAACAGCTAAAACATCAGTGTGTTATCAACATTGTTCCCATCCTAAATCCAAAACACAGCACTGTACCAGCTACTAGGAAGAAAATTAACTCTATCCTAGCCGAAACCAGGACAACAAGCTAGTTACTGTATACGTGTGTTTAATTTCTTATCTTCTGAATGTTTCAGTTGTGTATAAGCATAACCTAGGATGGTGTATGGCAAACCTAGAGGAATTGCTAATAGATTGATTTTGAGCATTATATAGCTATATTAATTTCCTTTATATAGTCATCATAAGTTCTTGGGTTTTTAGGTGCAGTGCTAAACTACTGAAGAATGTGATCCTAAATTAATTAAGTAAAAAGCAAGAGAGAAATACATGATGACAGTTCAGACTGACACATTAATCATCAGCGTTAAAGATCATGTTTTTACTTCCCGCTAGCTCTTATAAAAAAAATCTGAAAGCTTCAAAAGCATGGGAAGCCTAGTTTCCTTCTTTTATGTAAAACTTTTGCAAGAGAAGAACGAACATGTCTGCTTCCAGACTTCTGTGGTTTTGCAGTGAAGTGTTGCTTTCATCTGAAATATTTTCTTTAAATGTGGAAACAAAAATCAATTGATAATAGAACTTATGCATCCTGTCTCTCCCTAACCATGTCTACAAACTCTGTCTTATTCATTCATTGGTACAATTGAAAATGACAGTTCATGTATTACTGGGGATAGACTGAGAGTTTTAAAAATATTTTGTTTGAGATATTAATTAAAATTAATTGGCATTAGATCTTAATTAGTTCATGGATTTAATATTATGCCAATATTATGAATTTCTTTGTCTGCATGTGATTTTTCATTCATGAAGCATGAGTTTTCATTTTACTCCTCTAGAGCTGCTTATTTCTATTGTACTTTGTAACTTCAGCATCTATATGTATTTCAGTTTTGAGTAATCGTTTCTAATACTTTCAACTTCAAGCAAAATCACTTTGCCGGGAAGAATGACCAAATCAGAAAATAAAACATAAACTGAATTTATCTTAATGACTTGGAAAACCAAACCTCAGACGGATGTGAATGTTTCAAAATATACAGCTAGATTCAACACAAAATAGGGGGGTGGGAGGGAAAGAATTCCACTGGTTTGCTATTAACTTGCTTTCTTAATTGGAATAGGGAGAAATAATCTCTGTCCCTTTTGCCCCTGGGAAAGCTGCGGATGTGCTTGTGCTAACTATAGGCCTGTGGATATTCATCTTGGTCTAACCCCTTTTGGAAATTAATGGAAGCAAAACAGTTGAATACTTTGAGAATATGTGCACAATTATTAAGTGTCACTTAGTCACTTAACAGTGAGTTTTAGAGTTAATACACTTTTATTATCTTTGAAAGGTACATTCTTTCATAATTTATTAAAATTATCAATATGCTAATTTATAATAATAAGCACACTAGAAATTCTACTAGCATCAGATGCTGCTGTGTATCAATGTTTCAGAGCTGGCGGTTCATAATTTATAATTATGGTAGTTAAAAACTCTTTAGTAGCATTAAGAATTTGTCTGGGGGCCAGAAAGTTGTTGAATTTGTTTTGTTCTTGGGCTTTCATGTTGTCTTCTGTCAACGGGGTTAATGGAAGAACCCCGTTGGGGTTCTTGGGCAGTGTGAATTCTCATCAGATGCCTTCCAACTAGATGCCCCATTGTATAAAATACAAGTTTTTAATCATCTTCTGCACTGACAAAAGCAAACGTTTGTTTTTGCTGAAATAGATTAAATTGAACATCTCTGACAGGAAAATAGCGCCTTAAAATAAACCAGTTTCCTATGGAAACACTGTCTTGCTTTTCCACTAGTGGAAAAACTTGTATTGATAGCTTACTTGGTTAAAGAATAACACCTACATATTGCTGCCATGTAGTAAAAAAAAAAAAAAAAAAAAAAATACTGATTTTGTGCTGGCTAGTGTCATACGTTTTTTGGGGACCTGATCAGTTTTTTGGACTAGTGATTCTAGTTAATAATTTAATCTGCTGGTGAATGCTAATTCTTCATTTATTTACCTTTTTAAATATGTTAGTGCAACAATGGAAATTTCTTTTATGAGCAATTAGAAAACTTATGTATTTCAGATGATGACAGTAGTTTTCTGTAGCCAATAGTATATAGATTTGAATTTGCCTCGTTTGCTGTAAACAGATTGCTAATCCTTACAACCTTTTATATAATCCTTACAATCCTTTTATATTCTGTGGCTGGGTATTGCTCAGATTATTGAAGTGTTTAAAAAATCATGGTCATCTGCCTAGATTCTGGAATTTATAAGCAAGAAAATGTATTTGTGTAAATACAAGAAGAGAGCCTGAAAGGCAACAATAAGATTTCTTTTTTAATCAATTGCTGACAATTCATAAAATATAATGTAACACTGAAAAAGAGTCAAAAACATTTTTTGCCTGCTACACTTGTTAAATTATGACATATATGTGCTTGACTTATCTAAATGAGTAATGTGCTCTTCAACAAAATAACTAATTTTACCTTTCATAATGTTGAACATTTCACAACCCAGTGTTAGTGGATACTCCATTACTTTAAACAGAAGCCAAATCTAGCCAAATCTACAGAACAAGTGTTCTGTACCAGATGATTTATCAACTCTGAGATCATTATAATGTCCCCTTTGCTGCATAACTGAAGCTTAAGAGGCAAGTTAGGGCAACAGCCTAATTTTCCTGTTTCTCTTGAAGTAGTTAAGGATATTTTTTGATTCCTTGCTCTTTTTTTGTACATCTTTCTCTCTTTTACTCTTATTTTTTTTCCTTTTTTCCCCTTTTTCTTTCCGTTCTTATTCTGTGCTATTTTTACCTGTAGCTCTGGAAAAAGATAAGCCAAGTGGGTTTTCCTCTCTGTCTGCAAATCTTGCAGCTTTCAGAACACTTGTCTCCAGTAACAGGCTCAAAGCCTTTGCCTTGCTGCTGAGAGACTCCATCTCCTGACCTTACAAGCTCTGCTTGTTGAGGCTGACGGCTTCATTCAGCACTACCAAGAAAAGTAGCAAATAGTTGGCTTTGTGGGTGGAGATGTGCTTTTTCAGGAGTATTTGACTTCGGAATCTTGAAGATTAGTATAAAAGATTCTGACTTTGACCTGGTATTCACAGAGGAATCAGTGCACCAGTGAGAGCTGTGGGCTGGTTTGGGGTTTTTGTTTGTTTTTTGTTTTTTGTTTTTTTAAATCCGCTCATGTTACCTGCATGTCAGGATGCTGTGGTTTTCTGACCAATGGTACTCGGTCTGGTAAACACAGGAGAGTGGTAGCATTGCTGACTGCATGATCGACTCAGTACCTTATTCAGGCTTGTTTATTTATTGCACAACATAGAGGTAATTTACATTTGGATTGCAGTGTATGCTAGTGACATCTCCCATTTGGCACTGCTGAGTAAGGTGAGTTGACGGTTATCCAATGGGGAGTGTTTCTTTAAGGCTTTCTTTACAGTCTTGTAATGCTCTGTAGCATAAAAATGAATAATAACAAAATTCATCAGAGCAGCTATTTAAAAGCTATACAAAAAAAGAGCAGGGTGAAAACCTGTTGAAATACTTGTTTTTTATGAAAGTTAGTAGATAGGAGCTGCTTCTATGCCATGACCGCTGTGCAAAGCTGAGGTCAAAAGCCGTCCCTGCAAACACAGGAATGTGGCAAACGCTTTTATCTGCTGTCTGTCCCTCTAAGGTTTGAGACTCCTCCATTTATTAAGTAAACTCAGAGTGCTGCCTGGGGAGCCCTGCTCTGAGGCACCGCTTATTCTGGTATCCTGCAGAGCGGCAAGGAAGCGTGGATAGCAGGTCCGTGGCAAGCTCCCCTTTTACAACAAGAGCTGGCCAGAAATGAGTGGCTCTTTGGAGCCATTCATTACTAATACAAACCCTCTATCTTTTCTCTGCAACAGCTGACTTTGTATTTAAAGTGTTCATGAATAAAGACCCATGTCCTGCTAGTCCTGGTGTTCAGACCACCTGTTTCCCAGAGAGACATCCCAGCTCCCCAGCGCCGAGGCAGGCACGGGCCCAGTACAGGGCGGTGCGCTCCCATAGGCCGACGGCAGACGTCAGAAGGGTGCTCTTGGTTTAGATTTGTAAATGCTTGTATAAACCATTTCCTGTCACTTTCTGACTCCTTTTACTTGTAACTTTTCTTCACAGAGAATTCCTGAAGAGCAGAGCACAATTTTTAACTACAGAACATTTAAAAACAGTGGAACAGAATGAAAGTGAGAACATGATCTAGAATAATTTTGCCTCTTAGCATCCTACTTTTTCTTTACTATATTTAATTCTGTCTTTCGCTTTCCAGTAGCCTGTGGTAGTTACCTCTGTTCTATATAACAAAGCAATCACTACGTCATCTGTTTTTAAAGTGAGTGGAAATCCCTTTTCTTTGAGGAGGAGAGTGAAGCCAGGTTGATTATGTTTTTCTCCCAGCAGGACGTGCTGAATGTGGGTGCATCTGCCTGCCTGCAGATGGAGAACTGGAGGGTAAGGTCTGATAGAGAGCACATCGTGGGGGAGGACACAGAAGACAACGCAGCTCCTAATCTTAGACAGGAATTCCTTGAAGTAAAAATTTTTGATCTTGATTCAAGTCACTGTCCCGTCATAAAACTAGCCACTTTTTTCTGCTTGATTAGAGTTGATTTGGTTCACGGAGGAATGCAGTTTGTATTGAAGCCAATGTGTATTGAGCCAGTGCTAGGTAAGTAAGGGCAATGTAAAGCAAGGACCAGGAAGGCATGTGAGAGGTAGGAGCACTGTGTTGGCTGACCTTGTTTTATGGAACTGCACCCTGGAAAAAACAATGTCTCTCTCAGCATCTCTGAAAAGAAAAGAAATTGTGCCCAAACTTTTTAAAATAGCCTTTCTGGCAGGTCTTCATTAATTGCAACAGGCTGAGTTAAAATTCAAGGGGCTTTTATTAAAACACTAACAGAATTGGCTCATATATTTTCTCAAAAACCGGGGAAACTAAATCCAATCATCTGGGCCCTACATGCATAATCTATCTCTGCTTAGAGGTAGAGAACCAAATAATACTTTTTGGGGGAGAGGGAGGAGAAGGGAGAAGGTTGGGGAGAGGAGAGCAAAAAGAGCTTATCACATCACTTTCACTGCTTATCACTTTCACCCTTCTTCCAGTTTGGCTCCAATACAAGTTTCTAAGTCTCTACCACTTAACAGAGTTTAGACTTATAGGTAGGGATCTTCAAAGGATTTGTGAATGATCCTGAAGGATGTGTTCTGTCCATTGGTTGTTTTTACAAGTTATTCTGTATTAACTCTGCATTTCAAGGGGGCTGAAAGGTCTGGAGGGATTGACGTAGAATCTGTGCTATGGAAGGGAGACTCCCTATATAGTTTTCTGCCCTCTTCAAAAGCTTTTGCTGGTCTTTATCCAGAACTTGTTTTACCAGGTCTGCAAACTGAAGCATTGTGCTAAGGTGTCTGCTGACCTGCAGTACAGCTTGGTTATCCAAATACTCCAGATATTGTGAAATGGGATATTATCTCTTAATAGACCTTATCAGGGTCCTTATCATGTCCTTCTGTTCAGCTCCCCTTATTTCCCAGCAAGTCTTTTGAAGCATCTCAGATTCTCAGAGATGAGAAAAGTCCCTCTGAAAATATCAAGGAGGGACTGCTTTTTTCCCTTGGTCTTCAGGTCAGCACACTTATACACATATACAGGCTTAGGAAGCCTTTATGGTATCACGCTTGGCATAAAAAGGTAGGGAAATGTATGTGGGAAATGTAGGGAATTTTTATTCTAGGGACTTTAACTGTGGTACAGCATGAGGTTGTGATGTAGATTGTGATCTGGTAATCAACCTGGGTAAAAATACTAAGTTTTGATAAATGAGTGAGGATTGCTTATAATATTACAACCTCATTTTCCAGTCAAGGTATTGCTGATTTCAGTTTGTTTTGGAAAATCTGTGTTGTAAGCTGGAGCTTGTAAACTGTAGTCTGGGATCTTACTGAGGAATGGCTCATACACCTGCACAAGGAAACAGAGTGAAAAATTTCTGTCCCTGTCAGTCAGAGCCCTCAAACTCCACTCTTCTAAACAAAATAATGTCTAATAGTACATAGTATAATGGTTCTTCCTGTTCTGAAATCCTTTCCTTGTAATGAAGGAAAAGCATATGTGTTACTGATGTCATATCTGGGCTTCTTCTAGTTTCAAGTGCAATCTCCTTGTCTTGTATTCTCTGCTTCTCAAATTAAAATCTTATGAACTGATTTCTTTCATGTAGATCCGTTTGTGTCACTGCCAGCCAGCATGCACTGAAAGCTGCAAAATGCCAGTATGTACTCTGTATTTATTTCATAGAAACAGATCTAAAAATGTACAAGTGATTTGTGCAGTGCTTTTAACTTTAACATAGTTCCATTAATTTGTGCGTGTTTCTATTCTCAATCATCATGCTCTGCATATAGGATGATAATCCTGTGTAGGAGCACTGGTTTTTAAATTGCCACCTAAATAATACTACTTTTCCTTTGGTAATTTGTTTGCTCATAGACCCGTTCTTAGTAAAAGCAGAGCCATGGTAAGGGAGATATAAATCTTACTGGTGATACTGGCTATTGTGGCCCAGGACTGGCTGCAGGTAAATAGTAATGACTGATAGTAGGTGCTGGCAGCATCACACCAACTCACCTGGATTATTGCCAAGAGAAATATCTGTTTAGTCCTGGTAGGTGATTATTTCTGTCTTTCTAAGCTTATGAAGCAGTCCAGCAATTGCTTCAGATGTTGATGAGGTGGGTAGGCAGTGGCTCAACAAAGTTGCAGTAATCAATTTTCTGTTAAAGAAAATAAAATATACTGCTAGTAGTGAGTGGGAGGGAGCGTGTTGGAGAAGGCTGGTTCCAAAATGTTGCTTGTGAAATATGCAACATTTTGATGATCTTTGAAAAGAGAAGTGCTCTCGAGTGTACCAAAAAAACTCTCTTTGTGATATCTTCTTGAGTAATTTTGACTTTTGGTGAGAATCCTGTTGTTAATAGTGAAACCGGTCAGGATATTGTCAGATATGCTTTGATACTGTATGGGAAAGCTAGTGCAATCATTGAAGTTATTAGAGTGGGGGAAGAGAGGATGATAATAGCATAGGTGAATGAAGGGACTGATACTGGTGTAGGAAAAAAATAGTGAATATTTTGCTATTGACTTGTGTGTTTAGGACTTCTCACTTTCATTAACAGGTAAAATTTCACAGGTATCCTAGCTAGACATGATTTCTTTATCCTGGATACTAATTCATTTTACTGAAGCTTTTTTGTTTCCTTTTCTCCCTAAGACCACTTAAATTCATTGGCAACATCCCTGCACTCTGAGAGGTAAAATTTTTCAACTGACTTCTAAAACTATAATCATTCCAACAGCATAGTAGAGAGATTAATTGGAGATTTTTCCTCATTTTTCAGTGCAAAAGTTCCATAGGTTGTGAGAAATGGACGTGGCTAATCACCATGTTTTTACAGATATGAACTTTTACATTCTCTTCTTGTTCAGTTGTAACAATACAGTTGCAAAACCAAACCCAATCATAGTTTTATGTTTGTCATCTTTTTTTTCCAAAGTTGGGAAGAAATTATTACCTACATCTGCTGATGAAGGTATAACTTCAAATGCAGAAAAAAACGTTGAATGTAGTCACTGTGCAGGTCACAGAATTTGAATTTAAAGATGAAGATAATGACAGTTTTCCTTACTCAAGTGATGCTGGTATGATGAAAGTTGATGAGGTCCTGTCAAAATCGCTGAGTCTACTAGATTTCCTTCCTTTAGCACAGAGATACAGAGATGTTAGCTCCTATGAAGTAGAGGAGATGCAATAGTAGGAAACACTTTTTGAAGCAAAACCCACAGACAGAAGTAGCAGGGGGGGGGGAAAATGTCTGTGTCCTTCAAAGTGTTGCTCTGCATATTTTGTGTTATGAATATTTGCACTGGTGATGGGAAGCAGCAGAAGGAGTAGCCCAGGAAAGTGCTTAACTGAGAATGATGACATTGAACTTTTTGGACCAAGTGCTTTCTTGAAAAGAGACTTGGAAGTGCAAGAATTTATTTGCTTTTGTATTGATTATTTTGGCAGTCAGGAAAAAAGATCTTAGTTTTTTCTATACAATTTTTTCATTTCAAAACATGATCCCAATCAACAACAAAACCTTTTCTGACCATGCCAATGTCAGATCTTTCATACCGGAAAACTGTTTAAGTCTGTCTGAAGGTACTGTTATTAAAAACATCATATCTGAAATGTTGGCCACAGCCCAGAGAATGGCATATATTTGGACCAGGTCCCCTGCCACAGTCTTCTTCTGAGAAAAGTGTGTTTTCTGAACAGTTCTCTTACATTAATGGCCCAATAACATACCAAATATTGGCACAGAGTGGCATAAATTGTCCCTTTGCAAAGGCAGGTACAGTATATTAATCTGTAATATAGCTAATATACCTAACGTTTTTCCATTTTAAGGTTTGAAAAATCTTAAAGTGCTCTCTTTGGGCCTCTGGTCACTAGCCTCCCAGACCTCTGTGCCTACTGGGAGAGTTTCGGGGAGAGAAATGCTACCTATGTTAAAGGTAGATTGAGTTAGAGTCCATGTAAGTAAACTGAGACTGCTGGCTGTGCATCCAATGTTGCTGTTATTGTGAGGGGGCTATTCCCCATCTTTTTTGAAAGCTTGTGGTGATTATAAGAGGTCTCCAGTGACTGGAGAAAGGTAAATAACGTGCCCATTTTCAAGAGGGAAAAGAAGGATATCCAGGGAACTGTACATGGAATAAATCTTCCTGGAAGCCATAGCCAGGCACAGGAAGGTAAATAAGGTGGTTGAGAACAGCCTTTACCAAGGACAAATCATGTCTGACTAACCTGATTACTTTCTGTAATGAGACAGCTGGCTCTGCGGACAAGGGGAGAACAGGTAAACAATGATGTTTGCCTTGACTTAATCAAGTATTTTGATATGGTTTCTTACAGCATTGTAGACTGGTGGCCACAACGTGGGTGGGAAAGCAGCTGCACTATATGTCTCAAAGAGCAGAGGTGAACAGCTTGAAGCCTAATTAGTGGCTGCTTACAAGTGATGCTTTTTAGAGGCTGATACTGGTGCAAATATTGCTTAACATTTTCATCATTGACCTGGATGATGGGATGGAAGGTGCCCTTATGTTTGTGAATGACAGTGAAATGGGTGGGGGAGGGAGGCAGTCTATATGCTGGGCTATACGCAGGGCTAGCATTCAAAGGGACCTCAGCTAGCTGCAGGAGTGGACCAAAAGGTATCTGGTGAAATTCGGTAAGAGCAGACATAAAGTCCTGCAGCTAGGCTGGCATAACCCCATGCAACAGCATAAGCTGGTGGCCAGTCACTGCTGGCCACGAAACAGCTGTGAATGGTGACTCATATTAAATTCTCACTGTGCGATGAAAGCTATCTGCATGCTTGGTGGCCACAGTACGTGTAGCTAGCATAGCAAGGGAAGTGATTCTTCCCCCTCATTCAGCACTTGAGATTGCATCAGGTTAGTACTGATGCAACGTAGTACTGCATGGAGATATGTCCATCCTTCCCCCCACCCGTAAGGAGATTGCTAAACTGGAATATGTTCAGCAGATGGCTATCAGAATGGTTAAGGGGATGGAGCACAGTGGAGATTTTACACTCTTGAAACCACAGAGTTCTCATTTTATAAAGGGATAAATATATACAATTATTTAATACAAAATGGGTCATTAAAAATTGTGTGCTTTTAACACCTAAGATTATGTGGGCTGAGAAGTTCTGATGTGAAAACAAAATCTGATACCTTTGCTAGGAAGCAGTTTGGAAAGAATACTGTTCTTTCCAAACATACAAAGGTTAAGGAAAATAAAGTAATATCTACCCTTAGTATTCCAATTTGCATTATGAAAAAGATTAAAAATAAACAGATTAAAAGAGTTTTATGATTGGTTTATTCAGTATTCTCCTTTTACACTTATTTTAGTCTGCTTTGGTTTCCATAGCTACTAGTTTAATCATGATGCACAGAGCTATTTCTAATTACAGTATATGCCAGCATAAAATTAATTCTTTGAGTATCTTAAGTAACAAACAGCTTGCAGCTTGTTCTTTGGCATTTTATTACCACAAATCCTGAAATAGCACATTAGCACATCATATTTAATCTGTTTGATTTTATTAAAAAGAAAATAAGTCTTTAAATATATACCTGCTTAGATCTGTGTCAACGGAGACACATTAAAGAAGGAATGTATTGTACGCAAGGTTGATGCATTCATTTCAAATTAGATAGCACTTGTAAATGATCAGAGGCAAAGATTTGTCATACTGAACATCCAATACAATCTGGTTTTGTTCTCTAGTTTTTATCAGTGTGAAGTCTCTGTGGTGTCTTTAAATTCCCCTTAGGCAAATATATGTTTTTCTTTACAAAATAAAGGGAATGAATTAGACATATTTTCTGTCCTGAAGAACTTGCAATATGCAGGACTTAGGTTCTACAACTGAGTGCAGGTGAAGCAGACGTACAGTTCAGCGAGAAGTTATTCAAGTGCAGTGATTGCAGGATAGGTCAGAAATGAAAAAAGGCTGGATCTTCCAAGAAGTGCTAAACGTGAACAGTAGAGAAGTCAGTGGCAGCTGATGATGAGTGCTGTCAAAAACCATGCCAAGACTTGATGATACTTACTTTCTAAATGAAACAGACATTTGTCTCGTTATTTTACCTTATTAGTGTACAATCTTCTCTTATGTCAAATAATATTTATATTTTATTTCCTTATTCAACTGTCGTCCACCTCCAAAGCCCTGGCTATACTAACACATTGTCTTTCTAAATATGTTCCTGCAATGTAAAGTAGAATGAATAGAATCAGAACTTTTTGTATTGTGATTGTTGTCTGACAATAATAGCATGCTTAATTGAAATGTCTTCTCCATCTTTTTGACTGTCAATAATCTGTGTTTTCAGGAATCCAAAATAGTCTTTCCTCAAATGTTTAGGATATAGGTAGACATTTGCAGATTTGTAGAGATTTGAACTGGAGTTAGAATTTAAGTTTTTTTGAAATACTGAATTTTGAAATATATAGAAGCAAAACTATTTTATGACTGTTGCTATACAGGTCATCCATTTATCAAATCTGGAGTTAAGTGCGAAATACAGACTTCTTGTTTGCTATGTGGTGAGTGTTCTGGCAGTTTAATACTTTTTATGTTGTTTCATTGACTCACCTAAACAGTGAAGTAGTATGCATTAAGAAGTATAGTGCATACAAAGACCTAATTTAAATAATTCTAAAATTATTGAGATAATTATCATTCAAACTGGTGTAAAGGTGGCTTATTGAATGCACTTAATTGATGCACTTTTTTTACTCTTGTTTCTGACTTTAGACTAATGTAGATCCTTCTTCTGAGTTTCTTCTAATTAGCAGAAAAGAATAGGTCTCTGTTAGGGGTGAATTTCTACTCCTATGAGAAAAACTTACATCAGTAGAACTTGTTTAAAACCTGAACTGCTACACAATGAATACTTTTGATATTAATCTTCCCTTTGACTTCAGTAAAAGTCTTTCTGTGAGCAAACGGTATGAATTGGGATCTGAATACCTTTGTAAATAAGATCTAGAATTTTAAACTTTTAAAAACGATACACTGACTTTACTTGATTTACACGTATTAACTATGTTTAATGAGTATGGAAAGCTTATGATCATTTGAGTAGCTTTTAACACATGCTTACCCTTCAACGATGTTTGGATCACGGAATAGGCAGATGATCTAGTATCTCTCCCATTTGCTTCTTCCATAAAGATCCTTGCTATATTGTATAGTGAACTCTGGTTTTTTATATAATGTATATTATATGCTTGCAGTTCTTAAAAAACTTTGCCAACCTTTATTGAACTTCCCTAGAACCTGTACTAGCAGAAGTTTATAATTCATTCACTTCTGGATTAGTTTTCACATGTACATCAAAAGATGCTACACTCATTGTAAGATAATCATTATTCTCTCATTTGTCACTTGGAAAATTATTTGCAGACTGGGATTTTTCATGAGTTTTTTTATGTTAAATCTGTCTTGCTTCATCTTTAGCCTTCATCTCAAAACTTTCTAAGATTTCTTATGTAGAAATCTAACCGCATGAGATGACTGGTCTACTAGACTTTAAAGGTATTTTTTTACATTTTGAAATATATGCTTTTTTCAGGGACTTTATTTCTGGTCACATGATTAATTTCTCCTGCATTACAACAAATTAGAATATGCTTTTAACTGAAAAATGTAAAAATATTTCACTTTCTCATCTGTAAAGTACTCTTTAAGAAGGTGAAATATTAATGTGGTTAAAAACGTAGTTCTGTGAGCACTGTGTAAAAAATTGTGTTTCACCAGTACTGGTAGACCTACTAATCTAAATTGACCTGGTGATAAAAGAACCACAGTTAAAAGAAACAAAAACAAAAATAAAAAAATAAACAACTCCCCCAAACAAAAAAAGTAAGTTTGCTGCTTGATGCAGAATGCTTGGAATGTTTCTTTTTATGCTCTCTCAGCTGTAGGGCACTCCCATCATGTTGCTATCAAAAAATGCTGTTGTAATAAATTAGAGAGAGTAATCAATAGAAGTTGGCATATAGCACAGCACACTCAAACAAAATCCAGTCTAAAAACTCCCACAATTCTTGATATTCTCATATATTCCCATGAACACTGTTCTAAAAGTTCAAGTAAATAGGCAAATCCTGGTTTCAAAAACTATGGGGCTGTACTAGCAATACATAAGCACTTGCTTCCTTCATTAGAATTAACTGTGAAATTCCTTGTGGAATTTCCAAATGACTTGCGGATTCTTGCTTCAAAATGTATTGACATTTTCAAGTAGATTGGCATCTTATTTGAACAGAGTGGTTGGTCATCGTTTATTATTGGCAGATGGAAGTGATATCTCTGTGTTATCGTTTATAGTCGACTCAAACCTTGTTCTGTCCTGATTCTTCAAGCCTAATGGATAAAGCATAGAGAACTGCTTACATGCATTTGTTTTAAATATATTGACAACTTACTCTTTCATTTCACTATCTAAATGAACTTGTAGCTATCCTAGTATGTTTGAATGACCAAATAATTGCTAGATACTTCTCTGGTGAACTGAGGAGGGAGAAAAAAAATACTATAGAAGAGACACAAGAACTGATGGATCATATGAGAATGTATTTTGATTTTTTCCTCATATTTAGTGATAGAGGAAGTGTGAATTGAGTCTGCAAATGTAAAGAAGTGAATGTTAGCAAGTTCAGAGTTAAAATGATACGACTTGTTTTAAAGGTAGTTGAACCCTGCTAGATGCGAGGTGGCAGCTTCTCTCTGTTTCCAGGCAGTCTGTAGCCAGGGTACTTCCCAGTGAGCACACACATATACACACACAAACACACACATTACAGGCACAGCCAGCCTTTGTGGGCACCTACACAAACACACAGAGAGCTCATAAACATGAACAACATCAGCCAGACAAGCATACTGACCAGTAGCTTGCTTACGTGTGTCAGGTCTCTTTTATTCCCCGACGCCTCTCCGTTTTCCTGGTCTTGTCCCTTGTTGATTCATCTTGATCCCTCCTTATCTCCACCCTCGTCTTCCCAAAATTAACAACTTGCATGTAATTACTTCTACCCCATGGGTCCCAGTTGTACCTAGGTACCACTGGCTTTGCAAGAGTCCACTCCCCAAAAGGCCACCAGTGCCCCTCTTTAACTACCCATGAGATTCAGCCATTTCTGTCCTGACTCTCCCTTAACCACCTGTGAAATCTGGCCATTCCTCTCAGTGTGATTTGCAACTTTTGTCAGATTCTCACTCTGTTATTCAATATGTCTGGCAATTTCTCATATCATGTTCAATAGTTATGTTGTGTTCAGACAGCTAAATGCAATGCCAGAGCCCGGTCATCTGCCCGCATACCTTAACAACTCAAACAAACACAGAACAAACACTCAAACAAACATCATCTGTTGATGAAATAGTGCAACATATTTTTCACAGGCAATTCAATATGGTGTCCTATTTAGTGAGTGCAACTTCCAGGCTTTTTTCTCCTGAGGCAGTGTGCTGGTTTGTCTGTTTTTTTGTTTTGTTTTTTTTTTAAACTTCCCAACACTTCTGTACACATGTGATAGAATCCAGATTCTTCAAAATGCTTTTCAGGTTCACCTGTGCTATTTCTTTGCACAGGTGTTTTGTACCCGCAAAAGAACCTGCATGTACGAAGGAACAGATGTATGAAAATTGTGCCTGCATGAAGGGAGATTCTATTTACTAAAGCTGTAGTTAGGTGGCTGTGTGCTTGTTAGATTTTTAGAAAATTGTAGGTGCTGAGCAGCTAAGGGTTATTATCTAGCCTTTATGCAGGCTGTTCAAGACCACTTTTGAAAGAAAAAAATAAATTCTTAAGAAAAGTGTGGCCTGGTGAAGTGACATAAATGTTACAGACTTGCTCCTCTCTGTCTCTAAAAATATGATTCTGCCAGAGCAAAATAAGATCTTCTTGAATAGAAGATAGAATCACTTTGACTGTGACTTTCCTTGGTATGTGACCCGCCATTAAATTAGTATGATTTCCAAATAAACTCTAAATGCTTTGAGTTTTAAAGATTTTTTTTTTTCCATGTAGAATGCTCATGCTCAAATTCTTGTGATTTAGATTAGAATTTTCATCAACAACAGCAATGGAAAACAAACTGAGCTGTAATGCTGGAGTAATTTAGGAGAGACTGCTTGTATTTCAAGTTACATAAAAATGGTTACTAAAAACATATCAAAACTCTTATGACGACTTCCTGACTATCATAGTTATCTATAGTTCTTTTATAGGAGGCATTTTTGAGGGTTGTAGACCTGTTTGCATTTCTGGAAAAGAAGTAACATAGTTTATTATAATTAAGGTAATTTCTTCTGTCACAGAATACCTGCTGTCTTAGTCTCAGTGAAGTCAAAGATAATTTTTAAAATTTATGAGACTTTGTAGTGCATTATAAGGAGGTTTGTATTTCCTCAGGATGTAGGTGACTTCGGTGTTAGGACATGCTAGGCTAGTTATATGTGTGGAGATCGCAGTCACTGTTGAAAATATATAAACATGGATTTGATTTGGAAATACCCTTTATCTGAAAATGGCTGTACAAGTAGCATAGTTTTCATCTACTCTATGAGCTGTATTATGATAACACTTTACTCTCTCTCTTTGGTAAAAAAAGGCCATTTCGTTCATCTAACCTAGCTAACGATTCATATTGTTTTGTCTAAAATGGTGTGTGTGTGGGTTCTTATTGTTGCTAGCTGGAAGAAATAGGCATTCGCCTCAACAATGGAAACAGATTTTGATAACAACAGGATTGTTCATAATATTTTACTTCATGTCATATCAGAGCTTTAATGTGAAACATTGGTTAAAAATCTTACTTCATTCTAAAAGGCTTAAAAATATTCTGTGAGACATTTAGGGTTTGTGGTTTTGTTGTCAATGTAAACTACAGTAGTGTGATTTTTGTAATATTTATTGGCTTTGAAATACAGTGTATACTTTATAAGCAAAGAAATTTGTACCATTTAAAAATCATGAAATGCAGATGTTTAGCATTATGCAAAGTGCTTATTTTGACTGGATGAATGTTCTGATGGGTGATGATGCAGACATTTGGATTTCATAAATGGTTGCTTTCAGAGTCGCCGGTAATGGAACTGAAAAAATAGCAGTATCTCTTGATTTTTAGCCTTGAGCAATACACAGGTCCTAGTTTGAGATGCAGTTATGAAAAGAGAGTTCTATGAGTTTTATATATATGGTAACGGTAATACAGATAAATTCAAAATCTTTGTAGGAATAATCCACCCGTTCAGTTTAGTAGTGGCTATGTACAGATTAAAATATTTTAAGAGGGAATTAGAAATAGTTTATAATAAATAGTTTAGAGCATGAGGAAAAAAAAAAGTCCAGCATTCCTAAGCAGGTTCCCATTGGAAGTAAAAAGACAGTATTTTTGAAAGTGAAAATTGTATCTAAACACAGAAAAGAGCAAGAGCTCAGGCATAATATGGTGGTACTGTGTTTAAGTCAAATGAAAAGAGGTTTGAGCAGTTACTTACTATAGGCACAATCCCCCCACCCCCCAAAACTTGTTTAAGTCCTAGAGATGCCACCAGAGGGGAACTGATAGACCACTGAGGTATGAATTTGAACTCAAGAAACATACATCCATAACACACAAAGCTAAATCATTGTGATTGTTACTCACTGCATTGTTACTTAATACACAGGAGCAAGATTCCACCTAATGAGGAGCAAACCTAAAGCATAGCCTCAAATGATGTGCAGTAGAAGAGGTATTTAATCAGGAAGATAGTAAACGATTGCCAGAATCAAACAGAACTCATATGAGACTACTGAAAGAAACCTGAAATTGCTTAATTGGTAACTGTGGTGTTTAATCTACAACTTAAACCAGCCTTGGTGCTAGGTAAGTGGCAGATGGCAAAGGAATGTATTTTTTTTTTTCCCTTTAAAAGGATGCAAGAGGGCTCCCAGAAATTTCTTAAGGTGCTACAGACTAAATTTGTTTGAATAATGAGGCTGTATTGTATAAAAGGTATATTCCTCATTTTACTTCTAAAAGTGTCTATTAATGAACCTTTTTTTGAAAGCTCAGTATTGGGCTAGTGAGATGCTTTGGTCTGATCCACTAGGGCTATTTCAAGTGGTTTTATGTTTTCTTATGCTGGTGGAATTTTGACTAAGCATTTCTGTTCATGGGTGGAAAGGTATTTTGATTGAAAGAGCCTATCAAAAGTTAGGCTACCAAGGGATATGTCTAATTTTCCATAAAATGTGCCCACTAACTGCTAGTGAATTCATATTGTATCATTGTTCCCAGCATGCGTATCTTTATAGTACTTCAGGAGGTCCCTTATGGTCTCTATAATAAGCTTAGTAGCAGTTTTGAAAGAATATTAAAATCTGTGAGGAAGAAAACTAATTGCTAGTTTTGGTTCTTAAATATTTGAAGTAGCAAAATGAGACTGATGTTTAAAACTGTAATTTTACAATCCATTGGATGGATGTAAGAGAAAAGGAACAGAAAATAACCCTGAATTGACTTGGCCAAGGAGAGCACGAGAGGGGATCATTGAGTACAGGGTGTCAAAAGCACAGCAATTGAGTCGTTGATCTGCTTGGGGAAAAGTCAGAGGACAGAGACCAGAATTAGTTTTGAGTATTTGGTAGGTTTTGGAGTGTGGGTGGCGTGTTTTGTTATTTTCTTAACATTAGGTGGGAGGAATGTCCTATCCAGAGAATGCCACAATTTGATGATGAGGATGCATCATTAAAGCTGTATTTGAATCACCTCAGGCAGAAAAGGCAAGTGAATTTGCATCTTCCATTTCACAGGTGAGTGTTCTTGGATTGTACTTTGGTGTAAAATATGTTTTCTTTCTTCTCCATCCGTATTTTACAATAGAATCATTATCTCCTAATTATTGAAAGAAAAGCAGTTGGCACTTACCCTCATTCTGACACCTACTTCACTGAAGGTATGCCAGGAAAGGGATGGATTTTTATATATTTTGCTTTTCTTAGTTTTCCTGTTGGTTACGCCTAGGCAACTTCCTGATTGGTGTGCAAGATATTTTTTTATATCCTTTAAAATGTCTAGCTTTGTCCCTGGAGTCCTGTCATAGGATCCTAACTTTCAGACTTGGGACTAAGCAGCTAAAAATTAAAGTGAAAGGTAACTTGTAGATGTCCAAGTCCTTTATTACATCTAATTCTTATCAAAGTATTGAAAAAATCTGAAAACATACATGAAAATTTAACTGCACACTGATCTCAAATCAGCGAGAAGTAGGAGACATGGGAGTTACTTCTGTAAATAGTTTTTTCTTATTCTAGTGCTGTTCTCTGGCAATCTATTCAAGTCTCAAAGAAAGAACTATTTAATAAGAATTCTTTGGTTGCAGCTGCCAGTGAGCGCTCGCACTTCCATGAATTAACTTACTAACTAGGCCAATTTGTTCCTTTCCTTTTTTTTTTAACATTAATGTTTCCATCAGATATATTTAGATATTATGATATGATGTTGAATAAGTCCTAGAAAATCAATTCTCATCTATTAGATCTAGATGCATGAGATCTATTTGATCCTCAACCAATTGTTAGAGATTTTAATTGCTGTTGTATCCCTTGCTGGGACTGACAAATGTGGAACTTGCTTCTGAGTCATTTCTGCACAGAGCAAACAAGGACTATCATGCTGAACACACACCAGCCATCTGACTAAGAAGTCTGATATATGATTTATCTTGAATCATACCTTGCTTTTTTTTCTGGAACAAACAAGATATATTTGCAACAGCTAGGAGCATAGCAAACCTCATTGGTTTTCTAAATATTTTTGAGACAAACATTGCAGTAAGCTCTTTAAAAGAGTAGAAAAGTTAAAGCTTATCCTAGCTTGTGCCAGGAGATTTAGACTGTATTCCCAGTCCTATTTTCTGTCTTTTTACTTTATATGCAGGGACAACTTAGCCTCCTTGCTTGTTTCACACACACTTTCTTTGCTGGATGCGTCTGTGCTTTTGACTGCGTAATCTAGATATTGCTTATGTATTAGGTGATCCGTGAGTCTGAGCCACAAAAGATGCAAAATCATTACAGTCTTATGGTACAAAGCCTGTCATTGAGTTGCAGAGGCAGATTTTTTTTTGTCCTAACCTCTGGGAAAGAGTAGATCCTGATCTTCACTCTCTTTGTAGGCAAGTTCTGGGGCATTCCCTGGGTTAACAGGGATACTGTCCAGAGCGTCTAGTTCTGCCATGCCTTAGGAAAGGAGCTTAGGTACTTTAAAGGGGAGAATAGTCTGTAGCTATTACTGTAAATATATAACAGTTAAAACAAAGTATTACTGTAAATATATAACAGTTAAAGTCTGTAACAACAGCATTCAGGTGACTTTAAAAATCTCTTTGTAGAGATGCTTTCTGTTTTTTCTTTTTATTTAAAGACTAACAAAGTTTTTAGGATCCTAAGTGCTTCATTCTTTAAATAGAGGTATTTGAAAATTAATATTCCTGTCACTAGAACAGCACTGTAAACAGAAAGTAGTCATACTGCCAAGTGACAGTAAATGCAAGAGTTGCTTTTGGAACTGAATGGAGTTCTTTTGGTGTAGTTTATACTGTGAAATGTTTTTAAATGTTAGTACTTGTCTACACTATATAAATGGAAATAAGAGTATGTCAAAATATACAGCTTTAAAATAAGTAGTATGTTTACTTGCAGATTTTACTTTGTATGCCCCAGAGTGCAAAGACTTTTTTTTTCCCCCTAGTGAAATTCAGTAAGTGTTGAATTGGATTTGTATTTATAGTAGAAAACCTATTTCAGAAACTACTTGCCTCGAAAGAATGAGCATGTTAATTTTAACTAGTCACAGTCAGCTAAGTTTATTCCAAAAGTAAAAGAGAAATTTTTGTTTATTAATGCACTATCTGCTGCCTTCCAGGCAAACTAAAATAATTTTGTTCCTTCCTATTACATCTATTTTGGAATTGCCAATACCATTGCATTCTGAAGCCTAAGTCAGTCTACAAAGAGATTTACTCTAAGACCAATTCATCCACTATTTGAAAATACTGATATACATTTATGCTCTTTTAAGGAAGGAAGATGAAATGGTTTTAGCATGCAGTGGTTCATACTATGGTATCTGTATGTATGTATGTTATAGCTTTGTCTGTATTGAATTAAAAGTTTAATGTATTTGATTGGAAATATGCAAGTTATGATTTAATTTTTTTATATATATAGCTGGACAAATTCTTTGGAGCAGGTAGGCTGATGTGGATACTAGCAAATGTTTATTCTCCTTTTTTTCTTCTGTATGTGTTTGTGAATAGCAAGATTGTTATGTTTGGTATTTATAGCTGATCCACACTGACAAAGCTATTTTGTTTAAACGCTAAATTTGTTGAAGTATTTCTTTCCATCTCTGCATTGCCTATAGAACTGTTAGCAGCAGAATGCAGTATATTCTGATATTTTTAATTCACTCTCCAATGGATATCTGAAAGAAAAAGGTATTCTAGCATCAGTCATATCACAGATGCTGATGTGGTGACTCTGATTAACATAAAAATGTAAGTGATTACTCTTAAGGTTTTACTACTCTGAAGTTTAACAAAAGCATGTTTCTTCATTCTCCCTTGAATAGCACATATCTTTCTTAGAAACATCTTAAATTGCATGTTGCAGTGCTTCTCCCAGTTATTTTTTTTCTTTTAAACATTAAAAACTAGACATGCTGTTTCCATTTAAATTGTAATTTCTTATATACCTAAATGAGAGCAGAATTAGTTTGTCAGGTTTGTGGACATCTGGAATTTTCTGTGGCCTTCCTATTGAGTGATAACACATGAAGGCCTGTTCTATATCTTTATAAAGCTCTAGTCTAAGTTTCAGTTATTTGTGTGTTCTGGTAAGTTGTTGTTGCCCTTGATGGAGATCTTTTTCAGGTATAGCACCTATTTAGAACTATAAATTAAATTCTTATTTATTTACTCTTACTACTATATCTATGCTTTGAATGTTCACAAGGATGGTCTGAGAACTGGAAATCTTTGTCAGGAGTCCAACTGGACACATGGCCTGAGTGTCAAATGCTCAGATTTCAGAATTTGATGGAATATACAGGCCTGACAGTCTGTTGTCAGAAGGTGCAACTTCCAAGCTATGCTCTGTTCACTGTCATTACTGGCTGTACGTGATGAGGACAGCTTAAAATAGGCAATAGATTAATTGAATCTTATAAAACTTTGTTGCAAGAGTGGTATGGAGAAGGTACTGGGTGCTGATGGGCATTC
Source organism: Aptenodytes patagonicus (assembly GCF_965638725.1). Taxonomy (NCBI): domain Eukaryota; kingdom Metazoa; phylum Chordata; class Aves; order Sphenisciformes; family Spheniscidae; genus Aptenodytes; species Aptenodytes patagonicus. Next base: position 41,132,908 of record NC_134952.1, read on the forward strand.
AATAGTGGTGGTGGTGGTGATAAACGAAGGGGAGCAGGTAAAGCACCATGATCTGCTGGGGCTTCTTAATACAGAAGTTCTCATGAGTTTTGACAATACTGTTAAACAAAACCTGTCTTTGCTTCAAGCTGGGTGTCTAATGATGATTTCAGTAAAGGGTGGCAGCCATGTCACTGAGTTTGGTTTCTTTGTCCTGATTATTATTTTTTTTTCTTTTCCCCTTGCATTAATGGTTTGCCGCCTTTTTTTTTTTCCATGAGGCAGGGTACCACACTCTCTTCTATGAAATTCCTAGCTGTATGCTATAGTATCATAATATAGTATCATAACATCCCTAAGGCTATTGCATATCAATCTCATTAACTTTCTCATAAAATCGAGGTACAAATAGCTACCAGAACAAGAGAGCAAAATTATATTCTACTTTAGATATCTTTTACATATAAATATTGATTAAAAATCATAAGCAAAACCTTGACCATCTCCAAACCCATTCTGCTAAGAAAAGCTCCTTTTTAACATACGGCAGGCTAACTTTTTGTCTTCACTGCTTGACTAGAGTTCTAGCATCTGTATCATTGGCCTGGAGGCCTCACCCTTTCCAGGAACAGTCTTCAGACTATAGCTGCTTTATGCAGCTGGATTGGGATGAAACAGATGGCTGGTTGCAAAAGAGAATATAAAAATGCATAGAAATATTCCAAATGCTCTACTGCTTCTTGTCTTGTTTAACACAAGGTTATTTTGTAATTTTTCTTATCCAAATCCTTGCTGAAGATGAAAATGTGCTGTGGGTTGTAAAACTCTTAATTCCCCACCCTTAATGGCCTGATGAAAGATTGAATAATCCTCATGCAAGTTAGAACATTAACATGAAGTCCACAGAGGCGGAAGGAAACCAGGAAAGCCTAAAGAGGAAAGATCAACAACTTCTGATTAAACAACATGTTACTTTAATTCTGTCTTGGCTTAGTGGATGAGTTCAAATCAGTGGATTTAAAATAAAATCTCTGTTACACAGTTCACGTAGCATGTGTCTGATGCAAGTTGATATTCAGCATAGAGGTTTATTGTCCCAGGAAACTGTTTACTAGTTTGGGGTGACCCAGCTTTGTTGATCCTTAAGGGATAGAGTTCTTACTTTTAATGAGGTTGAAGATCTTTATGCTTAATTGATTAGGTAGATTTTTAAAGTAGTAGCGCATGAATTGCTTAGCTTGAAAAGTTATTTCTGCCTGTGGTCCAGGGTGTTTCCCAGTGTAACCACGAAGGATGCAGAACTTTGTAGTCTGATAGTGTTTTCTTTTTTCACTTTTCTTCTGATTATCATCTCCTGTTTTATTTCTGGGCCTTCTGATCTGTTTTTGTTTTAAAATATTAGTCTGATGGTTTATTTGCATGCTAGATTATCAATTCAAAAGGTGAGTCAGTGAAAGACTGATGAACCCAGTGCTGCACTGAATACAGTAAAAGACATTTTCTACATAGTAATACTTATTCCTGATTATCAGGTAGTGTGCTTAGCATCTCATCTTCTAAGGTCTGTGTACCTCCTGATATATTCAGCTGAGAATACTTTGTTGTCTGTGGCGTTCCACAATATTGGTGTTTTGTTTTGAAGACTGTGGTACTTGCATCAGCAGTTTGTATTAGACAGACTTCTACTATTTCATGGAAAATGCAAAATGAGGCAAAATGAGGAACTTTCATTGTGGCTGATTTCACTTGGTTTTGAGGGTCAGCTGGCTCTCAGATTCAAATTCTATATTTGAAATTGAAGATAGTGAATATTTTGCTCTGTGGTCCAGGGAATAAAGCAAAATGGTTGGGTCTTATCTGACTTGCTCCAGGTCAATCATGACTAGCCCTGCTGAAATCAATGAGGTTAGAGTAGTATAAAATCAGTGCTGAGTGTGTGTCAGAGCAAAGTTCAACACTATTTAGAACTGAACATTATCAGTGTTATTTCCATAGCCTAGTATTTTATCTTTTACTGTCACCTGGAGCATCCCTGCAGTCTCCACGAAGCCCTCCATAGGATCTCTATGCCTGGCTAAATACTAACTAAATCATTTTGAGAAGTAGTTGACAGAAGGCCTTGTTCATAACCCCTATCCCAGTGTGCTATAACCAAAGCTATAAATAACCCGCCTCCTCTCTGTCTGCCTGCTGGAATGTTTGCAGAAGCAGACTTTCCCTTTCTTTTTCTTAACTAGCGTAATTTCTTGTATGTAGTGTGGATAATGAAGACAAGGCTATTAAGTTTTATTTGAAAGATCTCTGTTGTTAGTTAACATTTTAATTGTTTCAGATTTCTGTAGTGGTGTAAATTTGATAAAATTTCCCTTAAACAGCAGATAAGAGGTGGTGCTGCTTCAAAATAATTTGTTTTGCTTAGAAGTAAATATTTCTAAGACAAGAACTGTCATCTAACAGCTATGTTGCCAGCAAGATCACCTCAAAGGGCACTAAAATGTTCTTGAGACTTGTTCAAGATCATGTTTTAATACTTTATTTATTTATTTATTTATTTATTTTCTTGTGATCCTAGACATTACAAAGCAGAGTTTAGAGAGAGCATTTTGAGGGCCTGGATTGGTAGATTAAATGCCAACCTAGGCAATGCTTTCCAAGGAGTCTCAAGGAATGGATCAAAGAATATCTTTTGCACTTGTGAGACTGCTGTTTGCATTTATAGCTTCATTGATCTAATACTGCTCTAGAATGTAACTATTCTGCTTAGCAGAGAAAAAGAGATCACTTTCACAGAGCCTGTGGCCAATTTCCTGGTTGCAAAATATTTATTCCACTTGAAGATCTGCTAGGTGCTCTGGAAAAGGTAGTTTGAAGATTTTGAATGTTAAAAGAACTGATTCTTTCTTGAGATTTAATTTTTGAAAATCTGTCAAGATATCTGTGACCTTTAGAGAAAACTCCAAAGGTCAACCCGTCCTGACTCAATTTATGTAAAATAGCTGATATTGTGGGTTACCATGCGTACCTATTCTCAAGATTAACTCAAGCAACACATGATAGCTCCAGAGTCTCCTGTAAGATTGGTAGGTGTGCCATTGCTTGGTATGTGTGCCATTGCTTTTCACTTCCATAAATCCTTAGTTTCTTTACATATTATATTTAAATCCTTCCTAATACCAGTGTCCTAGTGCTTTGAGGAAGTGAGAGAATGAAGGAAGGGAGACTAGTTACTTCAGTTGGTTGAGAAGGTTATTCTTAAAGACAAGAAAAACATTAAATTTCTGACTTGTCCAAACATCATATTTTCCATCACAATGTTTTCATGATGAAAATATCTTTTAGATGTTCCATGAAAAGAAAACGGTTCTAAGGACCTTGAGAAATATAATCCAGTCTTTTATTTTTGAAATTGTGATCAAGTAGCTGCTGTTGTTTCCAACTGAAATTGATGAGATTGGGTTTTAAATAACACAGTTGCCCCTAGTGAGGCAGAGCTGGAGATGTTTGTGCATATCAGTAAAGCTCCTGGGATGTTAGGAGAAGACAGGGACTGTAATTCTCCTGAATGAAAGGACAAGGGGATTTTCTGGCAATCCCTAAATGGAAGTTCCTGCCCAAAGATGTGTTAAACTGCAATGTATGCGCTGGAGACAAGAATCCTTACTGGTATATAACTCTTTCAGGCATATCTGTATATTCACAGAGTTGCTATAGGAACATGATTTTAGATAGAGTTAAGCAGCGAATAAACTGAGAACTTAATGTACAGTACTTTCTGATGAATGAGATGTCCTTTAATGCCTCACATCTTGATGCCATCTGGACTATAGTTCATTATTATTCCACTATGCCATATAGGTTTCTTCTAAAATACACTTTCAATTATGCTTCAGCAATAAATGCTGAGTACAATAAACTATTTGAGTGCTGAAGGAAGTGCTACTCTGCAGGGGATGGGTCATTCACAACAATAAGTAGAAGGCTTAATAATGGATCTCTCAATTTCCTTTTACATATGTTAAAAATATGCCTGTAAAAATCCCTAAGCATACATGCAATTTGCATAAAACTTCAAATAACAATTCTGGGAATTGACTGTACCAAACTCCATTTTAAGCATAACAGTCTCTTTAATTTAGACTTCTGTTGGGAGATGGTGCCTGACTGCAGTGTTTTTTCAAAGTGAATGAACCTTTCCTTTGGTTATATTGACTGAGAAATAAATGGCAGCACTGACCGTAGTTCCTGGTGTTCAAATGGTGTTCCTGGTGTTCAAATATAAGGGCTGATACTGAGAATTGCTGAACTAGTTAGTCATCAAAAGGATGATTTGGGATGACATATTTAGATGTTTAAATAGAGGAAAAAATAGACAAAATAGAAGTCTACATCAGTGAAAGATGTATGGTGAGGGTAATGATAGATTTAAGGAACTGAGAATTTAACAGGCTTTAGAAAAGCACAGTGAAAACTTAGAATTGAAATGCACCAAAATATTTCTTTTGTTACAAAGAAGCATTCTCTAGGTGATACAGACTGCTACCAAAGCTTCATATTAGTTTCCTCTAAACACCGTTTTCCCTATTCTCAGTCTTATGGATGCCCAACTGTGACCGGAAACTCGGTAGCTTCACGAGAGGTTCTGTGCTCCCTGCTGGATCCCCACCACCTCATTGCAGTCTCTCCCCCCCCCCCCCCCCCCCCCCCCCCGAGACAAGCAATGTTACATATCAGACAAACTGTAATCTGTGTCTTATCTTTTGACTGACATCTAGGCCTCTAGATTTTGAGTGTATGTGTTGCAGATTCATTCTGCATAAAATCTCCAGAGACTCAATCTTTCCTCTTCTTCCACACAACTCAAACTTCCGCCCTGAGTCTCATTATTTTGAGATATAATAGAGATATAAGGCTTTTCAGTTAAAGGAAGTTTATTTAAACTGTCTATAATTTCTCATTTTATGATATTATGTGGCTTTTTATTTTAGCTTTGCTTCTTTGATTTTTAAAAGTCTCTTGTAGCATCAGATCCCCTTCTCATTGTAGGTAATGACATGATGAAGTGGAACCAAGAAATTAAACTGAATTAGCTTTCGTTAACTAGGAGCAAGGATTTTTGAAGTACGTGAGGGTGTATGTATTACAAACATGACAGATGGGAAAAATCCTTCTGCATAAATCTGTGGAAGTTCTGACTGAACAAGGATGTTGATCCTTATTAGACACTCCAGAGTGCCAACTTGTGTGAAAGGGATGTATTAGTGGAAACTATTTAGTTGCATTAGGGAGAAGTTTGGGTATAAAAGACAAGGAAACACAAGAAAGTTATCATTGAGAGGTTTCTAGATAGTCTGGAAAGACTTTAGTGCTGGAAGGGAAGAAAGGAAAACTGGTTCACAAGAAGGATGGCTTCTGGCACAGCAGAGAGCATGCTACCTTCTTCTCCCAGCCATGTTATATCTGGCAAGCATGGCAACCATATGGCATATTACAAAAATCTGTGAGAAGATGGGAGTTTGGAGAAGAAAGGGCCACATATAATAAAAATTGGCAAGCATCTCCACCCACCCACCTCCACCCCCAATGAAAAAAATTGATTTTAAGAGTCTTTGACTTGCCATCCTGGGAGATGGACTGCTTGACTGGAACCAAAATCTCAGACCTAATGGCAAAGTGATTCTCAAATGCTATGGTGGTGGTAAGAGACAATAAATACCTCTTGGTGAAATTCTACTCAAATAATGGGAGGATCCGGAGGATTGACTTGAGGTTTATGGGGGATGTACCTAGCATATCTGCAGGAAATCTGTTGTTCCCAAGTGAAAAATTAGTAATGGGAACAGTTTAGATTTGACTCTGACTAGAAGAAAGGAGGACTTTCTTGAATTGAAAAACCGAGTAAGAATGAACACAAGTCAAATTCATGATTCTTAAAAAAAAGGGATGAATGCATGTCAAAAAGTAGAGTTAAGCAAACTTGTAGAACTTATGGGAAGGGCATCTGCAGGAAAACAATAACGCAGAAGTTCTTGCTGCTAATAAAAGAAATTGTGAACTGCAACTGTCCTGATGTGGAGAAAGGACAGGAAAATAATGATAGATCAGTAAGATTGCACCAGAAACCCCAAAAGATCTTGTGGAAAAAAGACAAAGAGTATTCAAAGAGTATTAAGCTACAGGAAAAACAGGAAAAGGGTAGGACTGAAAAGGTCAAGGTACCAAATGAATTACAATTGAGGAACAGAAAAGGTTAATATAAAAAAAAATAAAATTCTTATGACACTAGAGAGAAATCCGACTGATGTGGGGAAGGCATTTAAAGCTTCAGCCTTCTCAAACAAGGTTATTTCTTGGTTGCTTATTTTTAAAAAGCAACTGGCAAAATAGACTAGCACAGGGGGGCTAGAGATTGAAGACATTCAAGTCTGCAGGGCAATAGAATAATTACTGTGCAAACGGATGCACTCTCCGAACAAATGGACAGTTTGAGAAGGATGGTTGAAGTCCCACAAGAGGAAAAACACATTATGCATTTCTGAAATGTCAGGTCTGCCAGCCTAATTCTTTCTGTGGGGAACAGATTTTATTTTATTTTTCAGGGTAACTTGGCTAGTGCACACAGAGGAAACAATGCATCTAAAATCTTTATTAACACTTTGATACTGTCTCATATCAGCAAAGGAGAGAGGAAAAAAAAGTAGTTTCACCTAGCCATAAGATCAGTGCACAAATATTTGAAAAGTTTTATTCAAAATAGGTAGAATTAGTATACAAAATGATCTGATAAATTGGAGAAGATACCTGAAATCAAAAAGGTAAAATATAATATCAATATGTGCAAGGTATTGCACTTAAGAGGAGAAGTCAAATGCAAATGAGAACAGCAGAATAGACGGAGCTGTCACAGAAAGGCAAATCTAACACTGGGAGATACTGTGGAATCATCCAATCACCCATTTTCCAATGCTGGAAAAAGCATTGGATGAATATCCTGAATGTGCTTACTTCTCTTTAATGTTCCAGGTATTGTATTAGATGGCATCTGTCAAATTTTGCCCATTACTGTGATGGAGTCATTTACACAAAATGTTGAGACTTAAAAGGAAGGGAAAAGTAATAATAAGAGGTTTTGATAGAAAGACTTGAAAAACTTGTTTCTTCAGTCCTTTCATAAGAGAGAAAAAGGAGAGTAATGGAGAAATAAAATATAGTTTATTGGAACAACAATCGTGATAAAGTTTTCTCCAAATCCACTCTCCCCACACAATGTGATAAGACATTAAGTCCCAGGAGGCAAGAACTATATGCAGAAAATTTCATGAATTGTGGAATTAGAAAAACATCTACATTAAACAGTCAAGTCTGTTCAAAGTAAAGTTGTACGTATTTTACCTCAACTGTACTGTTAGTTTGCATCAGAAGGGCTTGCTACATTTTTGTTCAAATTTCTATAACCACTTGTCCTCTGAAAATTTATCATTTAATCTGATTATTTAAAACATTGTTTCCATTATAAAATGGATTTAACTTGAAACTATATCTGTATATTGCATGAGGATGCTCAGTGCAAAGTTAGATGAAAATAGGTGGAAAGATGCATGATTTCAGAATATAGGACAAGTATTTTACAAAGAATTATATATATCCGTTCACTTTTTAATTGAAGATGTCTGTTCTGCACAAAGTATAATTCAGGTTAGTACAAGAATGTTTTCAGTGTGAAGAATTTTTCTTTTCAGGAAAGTAGACGTGACATTACATTAGGCTTCTAATAACAAAAGAGAAACTAGTGAAATATAGGAATTTATTCTACTTATTAATAGAATAGTATTTAATCAAACACTTTACACCTACCTTATAATAAAAATCCATATTCTTATTCATGATTTGAAAATATTTTTTAGACACTTTACTACGGACAGAAAGGATGGAACTTCTTTTATATAATCCTGTTTGCAGTTATTTGAATAAATTTCTTTTGTATTCTGTGGGAAGAAAACTTGCATAAGAAGTGCAGCATGAAGTGTAAGAATAGAGAATTTTGTTACCTGACTTGTTTTCAATATGCATTATTAACAGAGAGTCAGACTTACTTCTGTGAGGCAGTGTCTATTCAGGAATTTTTGAATATCTGCTATTGATGGAGCACTCATAAGTTTTCAAATGGCCATCAGTTGTTTAAGAATTTATTTCAGATCTTACCTATAATACTTTTTAATACTATGTAGATGTGGTGCCATGATACCATATATTAGATATGCTATTATGACAGGAACCTGAGTTTTCCAGAATGATCAAGTGCATTTGTCTGCATATTTTTCTATAGTGGGTCTCCAGAGAAGTAAAGTTGTTTTTTTTTCCAACCCACAAAAGCCAGGATTTATAAGAATAAAACTAGAATAATTACCTTCTTAAATATAGAAAACTCCAAGTGATTGTGTCAGGGAGAGCAGAAATAAAAATGGGGGTTGTAAACATCTGCCCACAGTGCCCTGGCATGTGGGGTCTTACTTAAGTTAGTTCAGTCACTTTCTGACTTACAGGAAATTCTGTGGACTCCTCTCTGGTACGTGGGATGTTTTTTCTCTGAGACTTGGTTGTCTGCTTCACATGCTGCTTAGCAGTAATCTTATTCTCTCTGCTTAAACTGCATCTTGAAGCTCTTTGGTGCCACTCTCGTACTTCCTCCTTTGCCTGCTACCCCCCTGAAAATATCTCCACCATAAGCATGCTCAGCTGCTCCTTGGGGAAAGAGCAGTCTTCCCCTGCCATCCATTACCATTTTTTTTTCCAAGGAATCTTACCTGAGATAGATAGTCTGTTAAAGGCACATAGCATAAATGAAGAACAAGGCAATAAACCACTGTCTGTTACATATATGCATAGTCTTTTAATTTCAGTATTTTTTAAGGCCATTATATGAATCATATCAGTAAACAGAATAACAACCTTCTGCTTCAGTTCCTTAGGGACTTTATTGTAGCATAACAAAACAAGTGTCATGAAAACCTTTTTAGCTATAAGGAAACCCAAATAATTGTTTAAACTTTCATGAAGTAAGCTGATCTCGAACTGAAATAATCTGAATGGGTATTCTAGCTACATCTGGTTATGTAATAAAAGCATCAGACCAGACATATTTATCGCTGGTATTAGAAGGGTAATATGAGTGGGGAATTTTTGTTTATAAAAGCTGTCTTTCCTAAGTTTCCTTTCAAGTCTGTTGTTCTGCTATTTCTCCTCTCATTTGCTTCTCTGGTTTGTTATTCTTTTCACCCTTCTCTTTGAGTTCTTTTACAGAAGAGGGCATTGCAGAGGAAATTGCCTGAAGCTGTTTCAGAGGAGGATGTTTGACTTAGTTTGGGGTCTTTCTCACTGCTCATTTTATTCACTTCCTCAGCTAGTCTGGATTGTGCAGCCACTGTTTCTTTTTTTCCTGCTGGCATTTTATCACATACCTGCCCACTTAGTCTGCAGTCGATTCTGTCCACTTTGGCTACAGAGGCAGTTAAAACAGCTGTTACTTAGCCAAACTGTGAAATAAGGATTAGACCTTAATCCTTGCATGACAGTCAGGGCTAAAGCCAGTCCAGTTGTTTCATGAGAGAGAATGAGATTTGCATTTTAAAGATTTAATTAAACTAGGAGTTTCAAAGGTGCTCTGCACTGACCTGGTTAATATTTAATGCTTGCTCCCCCGCCCCAGACTTCATTAAATTTCCTTAGTGTAAGTGTTGGTGATAACTTTCTAGGTATAGGGGATGATCCCAAAAGACTGCTTTTCATGGCCTTTTTCTCATGGTAATACAGAAGACAATAAGTACTCCTCTTCTGCGTTCCAGTGCTCTTCCGTGGATCTTCTCTGAATCTAACTTCTGCAAATGCGAAATTCCCCTGTAGAGCTGCTTTCTTTTGCTATATATCCAGTTTGGGCAGAAGACTGGTGGTGGAGGAGAGTAGTGCCAGTCTGGATTGCCATAGGTAAGTACTGTAGCCGGAGGAAACATGAGTTGCTGCTGCCTGGTAGATAGGTCTTGCTGAGGAGATAAGGTGCTGTGATAAACATCTAGGTATGTTCACCCAGCCATATTGCACAAGGGCAAACTAAGTGATCTCTAAAGACCTGAGAACAGCTTCACTTTTATTACAAGTTTGAATCTGGCAAGCTAAAAATAGGTACCTACAATCTGACCTAAAGCCTAGATACGGCCTCTGGGAATGTCACAGAAGTTGAATCCAGAGCAAAAGAGGGTGATTGCGCCATATGTGCCAGATATAAAAGCAAATGTTGTACATCTGAAGAAATAAAATATCCCTTTCTTTCTAATACTGTCCTTAGCCATAGTGATCTGCAATAACCTAAAAACTTAAGTGTCACTGGATATGTGGTCTGGTAGTTTTATGTTACTGTGGCTTAGTTCAACCCTAACAGAAATTAAAAAATCACAGATCTCTCACACAAATATAATCCCTTGTGTTATTATATGGAGCATCCTGAAATGCACTATAATTCATTTTGCTTTCAGAAAATGGATAGACAGTAGCTGCATTATCAATACTTAAGGCACACCCTATTGTGTAAGATAGGATACTTTACCATAGATTCATGTGTCTGAATAATCATTGCATGGTGTTTTGGCTTGTACTTTTTTTTTTTTACACTTAGTCATGTGACAGGTTGAATGAAGATTAGTTGAATAACATTAGTTAGATTAATAACATTCATCTACTTATTAATAGACCTTGAAAATATTTCTGGCTTCTGGAACCATTCAGCTATTTTCTTTGGCAGAGAATGTCTTAATGAAAATTAAAATCATAAAGGGTATGCTTCTGTTCTTACTCAGTTCCTTTAGTGCTTTCTGAAAGCTGTGTTTGTGATTCCAAGAACTGGTTTACTGTTTGCTCTTTATTATATTACTGGGCTTACTTATAAGCGATATTTCCATTAAAAGAACTGACATTAGCTGTGTGCGCTTCTGTATGGATGATGTGTGTATGTATGTGTATAATAAAGATATCTGTAAAACCAATTACATGCATTTGAATAAAATAATGATCTATTTTTCAAGATTTTATTTTAAAACATGTTATTTTGCTTACTACATCTAATCTTTACAATTCTGCTTCCCATTTTTAATGCGTTACCTCTATTGCTCTCTTCTTTTCCGGTTACTGTGTCTTAGCTTCCAGGTAATTACAGTAACACAATTGATTGATTGTTTTGGGCCCTAGAGGTTGATGTCCTTGATGTACTGATGTCTGCTGATAACCTTAGTATAATAGCATGGATAAAGACATAGCCATTAGAGCTTTTCACTATTATCCTTGATCCAATAGCATGGTAGGTGGCTAGGTTAGATTTTGTTTCGTATTTAGCAAAGCTAATAAATAAGATCTCGGTACTCGTGAATCAGGGGTTTTGTTAACTGCTGATCACTTTCAGGAGAAATCTAGAAACTGGAATGACTACCCAGTTGGAAACTGAAGACTTGAAGATGCACCAAGATGCATATAAAAATGGTGTCATAATTCCAGGTAGCGGTTCAGACTGACATCATAATTTAAGCTCTCTGTCCCATGTAACTAATTATCTCACACATGTTAAGATCACTGAATATTGCAGAAATGAGTATGCCTTAAGATCCCAGAAGTTGCCATAAATTTGCCAGAAAGTTGCACCTGGTATGTTCCAGATTTGCAAATGGCAGTCATTAATGACATAGTCGTAAAACACAGCGAGACTGTTACTGTGGATTAAAGGCAACTCCTTCCAACAGGCTTCCAGAATGTAGGGATATAATGGATATAATAGAGATTGGAATGTGAGCTGATTGCTTTTCCCAGTACTGATAAACAACAATGGAAGTGGATCAGTAGATAGACACTTAAGTTAAAGCATCTAACTTAAATTGGAGATTAATGGTAGAATGCTGTTTTCAGATATTCACCAAAACAAGCTTTACTAGACTAATAGTCTAATAAACTGTCCAAGTAATAGGTGAATTAAAATAACAATTAACATAAACACAACTAATGTTGCAAAACGGATGAAAACAGTTCATAATATCTTTTGCTGTGCCAGCTAAAATATATGCATTCAGTGATAACTTCATCATCTTTGATGGAGCTAACACAATAGCCCACACTGAATTCGGAGGGATAATTGTTTGCTGCAATAATAACTAAACAAAGATGTGGCTACTTAGGTTTCAGATTGGTTGTTGGAACCATAACAACATCTTTCTTTTGTATTACAGCTTCCTTTGACTTGCGAAAGGTGGGGGTTTTTGGGTTTTTTTATACTTATGCTTACCAAAGTCATGAAGTGAAAAAGGAATTGGCAAGCTGCAAAAAGCTACAATTCACATTGCAGACATAATTTGTCTTGATTCATTGCTTTATATTCTCTTTAGGTCAAAATTTTCAGGAGCCTATAGCAAGAATGTCAGATAGAAATCCTCATTAGAAAGATGATGTGGATTAATCTGCTTCCTACATTGTGGCTCACTTACATCTACCTTGAACATGAGGATTTATTTTCAGTCTGAAGTTTGGTTTCACTAATTAAATCTCTAGATATTGATTTGTTTGATTCTTTGGCTTTTGTAATGTTGTAGGTCAAGTAGATGGTCTTTTCAGGTTTGAGAAATATGGGAAAACTTGCAGTTGCTGAAGGAGGGTATTCAAGACATGAGAATTCTTGTTGCATAATGGTCGTAATTTCTAGAAATTGTGATGTTGAAACCTAATCATATACAATTTGTAGAAAATTACATATTTTTGCAAACTGGGCTTATAGTACAGCTTACAGAAGTTTTAGGGGTAGAAGAGTGAGTGAAATGTCCAAATGTTTGAATCTCTGTAGATTTTCTGTAATAGCACTAAGGGCTTGTGTTTGTCACAACATTAACACAAAAAAGTTATAACTAATATTTCTTCTTACTGCAGATGCGTTCTAACCATCTCCATCACTGGAGTGTGATTTTGATTCCAACTGAATTTTTTTGGCTGCAACTTGTTAGTGGAAATTATCGTACATCAGTGTAACCATTCAGTATTATGGACATATCACTTACGAGAGGCAATAGAATGACAAATATCTGTTCAGGTGACATATAATTCTTGCCATAATTTACGAGGAGAAAATTCCTCGGATAGTTCTACTTAGTATAGAGATACAAGGAGATATGGATTGTGAGCCTCTAATTTCAGTGTTATTTTTGCACTAGCTAGCCTAGCTAGTCACCAAGTCACAAATGAGTGTAGCTCGAGGTGTAACAACTCCAATTAACACCACAGCAGGTGTTTAAGTCCAGATAATTTACTTCATGCTTACAGAAGGTGTGGAAGATGAGAAGTGAGGATTTGGACAGGCAGTAATTCTGAAGTGATTAGGTGCAGTAATTTATCTTGAAAACAGAGATGCAAATAAAGTAACAAAAATGGCTGAGGTTTGGTCTTGCTCCGAGTTTTGTGTTACAGTGCCAACGTGTTCTGAAGTTTAAGAGCTCACCAAGTGGCTAAGTATCATATTAAAATTATGAATATCAAACCTCTGCTCCTGATCCTCAGACACTTTTCTAATCCTTCTGCCCTTCTTACCCCTCTCTTGCATTGACACCGCCCCCGCCCCCTGCTTAACCTTTTATTTTTAGGACTGTTTCAGGCGATTTGTAAATGGCTTGCTGTTTTGCTCCTTTTTGTGATAGAGGATTTGGTTTAACAGTTGAAACAAAAGTTCTTTGGGGCATGGCCCATGTCTCTGATTTTCTCTTTTCACAGTTCATGGCACTGCAGGTCTGTGTTACTTCACTGAATTTCTAGGCAGTACCACAGTATTACTAGAAAAACATTGTGGTTCACTTCCACTTTCCATGTAATTAAAATTCCTGGTTGAATAGGAATTTAACAATATTGTATACTTCTTCAAATGCTGTATAAGGACTTTCAGGAAAAAGATCAAATAAATAGTATGGTATCTCTATCAATATTTATTATAGAAAGTTGTACATATGCTCAAATACATATGTTACATATGTACATATGTTACATATACTGAAAGTGGGATCATCAAGTTCTGCTAATTAGTAGACAAGATACTGCTCACATTACAGCTTCATGAAAATGAAAATTGAGTCTCTTTCTTTCACAGGTTATGCCATCTGGCTTCACTTGTATTCGGTGCATGATTAGCATTAACTTTTAATTCTTTTCATGTACAAACTGCCTAAATTAACTCCTTTGTTTCCTGTGTCTTCTAAATTGCTAGCCTAATTAAGAGCTCAGTTAGCAGAACACTGCATATTAATCACATGGCCTCTTAATGACATGCTAATTTATTAGGATAAAATAACACTGTAACACTTCAAGAAATGGAACTTCCATAGTGTTTCAATTCATAATATCTGAATTTTCAGAATTACCAGCAGATATCATCACCCAGCATTCTTACTGAATTACATATGTGGCATCAGTGCTCAGTGAAGGAAATTTAATTTTCTTCATGGTAATATTACTTTCAATCTCTCTTCTTTGAGGCATTGTCAGCTGCATAATATTAAGTCGGACCTCCTTCAGAAAGAGGACTTTCTGTTACTCTGTGGTTTAGTATGTCATTTTACTTGCGGAAATATGAGATAGTGTATATGTCCTTTTGAAATTTAATTCCATTGTGTCTCCAACTCAGTAGGATAATGTGGTTGTGTGAATTGAATGGTTCCAGCGGAAACAATCAGCCTAACCATACACTTGAACATACAGATATGCTTTAAATACCCTGATATTTCAAGACTAATTTGTACATATTGAACTTAAGTTGTCAGGAAAGCTGAGTAAATGCACTGAGTGAACTGGTCATGAAACATAATGCAACTTCTGAATGATGGAGTAGATCCTAAGAGTCTGTAAATTCTGCTTGGCAGCAGGGTTGGTGTCACAGATTGTGCTATATTTTATGTAGTCAGATATCTCTGAAAGCCCAACATTTTGCCTTCACACTATTTTATATACTAGCAAAACCATATCTTTTAGTTGGTGTTTGAATAGTCTCAGCAAAAGATGGGCTTTTCTCAAGCCCTATTAATAAATTTCAGCTTTTATGGATTCATTCTATGATTCTAGTCTTATTCTCCATGCTTGGAACAGGCAATGCTTAGAGGCCCTCCTAACTGTCAAAACACGCATCCTATTTATGTGCCTTTTATAATTTCTCTCTTATCTGGAAGAGATAAAAGAGCAGCCCACAAAAGACTTTTAGTTTTAAGAACCAGCTTTGTTAGGTTTCCTAAAAATACACTGGTATAACAGAAGTAGTAGCTCCTGAAAATTGGCATAACAGTTCCAATATTGGAAAGGATGGGGTGAAAGAAGTAAGTATTTCTATTCCTATCAGTATGGTGCTGATCCCAGGCAAGAGATTAAATGTTTCTTATGAGACTTGGTTAATCAGAAACTGAAGGAATATGGTATAATTAATGCAGTCAGGTGGAGTTAATGGAAAGTAGATCTTGCTTGACAAAATTAATGTAATGATGTATTTAAAAGCAGACAGGGGATGCTGGAAATCAGTGTCTTTTTTTTTTTCTTTTTAGCACTTGACATTTTGCTTAAAAATAGATGTGATACAAGTTTAAATGGTACACTTTAGAGTAGAAGTTGGCTGATGGCTCCCAAATTAATTCTAAAGGGGGAATAGGCACCTCTGTGCTGTATTTTAAGTGGGACTCTGAAGGGATTGATTATAAACTGTTTGTTTAACATTTTTTTCAGGAATCTGGAGCAAAATATAAAATCAATGGTTACAATGAAACAATCAGAATGCAGTGCATCATTTAGCTAAAAAGAAGAGGTTCTGAGATGGTCACATTCTGAAATATGGTATGATAAACAAAAATTTGACACTAGAAAGCTATTTCATCTAGTAAATAAAACATAGTAGATCCAAGTGCTGAAAGTTGAAAATGTTTTTCAGACCAATATTTGACTAGGTAGAACTTTAACAGTGCAGATAGTCTTGTGTTGGAACAACTTCCTAGTGGCTACTGTGCTGGTTCTCTGACCTTGCAGTGACGCAACCCGCATGGATGGGTATGCATAAATGGGATTACACCACAGGAAAATCTGATGCTTTTTAACTCAAAAAAGTTGAGGCGTCTCAACATTTTATTAGCTTGCTGTGCATATATGCTGTAGAGCTGATATGAGTTGAAAATCTAGTTGACATGACTAGTATATTGGAATCCTATCTTTCAGGATTTTGTCAGAGCCATGACTTTACTTTCTGTTACCATGTCTATTCTGGCATAAAATACTTGCAAAGAAAAGAACTACTTTTCTTAGACTCCCTTCCCCCTCCCCCCCTTATGAGGCTCTTTTATTTTCTAAATGTAACTCTCTCTTACACCTATATCCTAAAACAGAAAACTCTGAGGAATGAAAAGGAAAGTTCTAGGAGTCTTTGGCTTTTGCAGTATTATTCCTATTTTATTCACTTTTCAAGCTCTTCATTGCAGCTAATAACTTTTGAAGACCAAAGAATTAATGTGCCTATGAATGTAAATTTTCAAGTAACTCGTAGCAGCAGTTACAATGCTTGCTCAATTCTGAACACATTGTGCTCAGATAGCTTAACAACTTTGATATACCAAGGACCATGTGGTTAATCTAGTCTATTTTATAGGCTCTCTAGGTTAAGTTCCTGGCACAATTTATGTTAGATAGTCTGGTTAGTCCTCCTTTTCTTTTTCTTTTTCTTTCCTTCTGTACCGCATTGAGCAGGAATTCCAGAGTTTATGGGAACTGTTGAGGGAAAAATGCATATGTTTTCAGAATTGCCTTTATGGGTATTTTTCCAGTGTTTTGTTTGAGAATTTGGGCTTATGAAAAGAATTCCTTTCAGAGAAAGAACTGAATATTTACCACAATAAGGATTAGCATTTTCAGACTGGAATAAATTTTCAGTTTACTTTGCTAATTTGCCATGCAACATCATCTTGATACATCAGAACTAATGGATGTCTAATGCCCAATTGACATTATTGACTTAAGGCCCTCTACTGCTTATGTGGAAGAGAGAGAAGATAGAAAATTCATTGTTATTCTACAGCACATATGTTTTATGGTTTCAGTTATATGATATGAATGACAGAAACACCACATTGCAAGGAATCAAAGACTTTGTTTTATGATAAACCATTATGATAAACAGATGGGTTATAAGAGTGAGGTGAACAAGGGTGTTTTAGACTCACTTTAAAGCGTGTAGATTGGTTCTGATTTAAGACACTAATTTTGCTCCTAGACAATCCCCTTGTCTGCACTTAATGCTAACTTGCAGCAGTATTTTTGAGTCTGGAACCCTAACAGTTCTCATAGCAATTCAGTCCATTAAACTCTAAGTTACTTCTCATTTATAAATAGATAGAAATAGGGAAGAGAGAGACTAAGTCTTCTACTTCTCTAACCACATTTCCAATAGGTGCATGAATGCACTTACCTAAATAGTTTTGTCTTTTTGAGCACCACGTAATGAAAAAGCTACAGTCTCATTGTATAAAATGTTGTTAAATAGGTTACAGCTATATCATGTAGCTAGTCAGATTGTCCATGCTTGATGGAACTCATACTTGGGAAAATAAAAATCCTGCAAGATGGGGTTATTACTCCATCATTATTGTTGTATCACTGTAGAAGCAGCTATCAGCATTTAATTAGTGATAGCAAGGGTATTATGAGTCCTGCTACTCAAGGAAGTGATTTTTATTCTTTTCAGTCTTTGGATAGGAACAATCTATTCTCTACACTTGCTTTAAGTCAGTTTCAGTCTCCACTAGAGAGACTAGGAATTAGTAGGAGAAAAAATTGACTGGAAAGGTATATGGCAGATAAACCTGCAGCTGAGACAAATGTATAACACAGAAACTGTAGAGAATAAATGGGATGTCTTCAGCCCAAACTATTCAGGGTTGGTTGTTGGGTTGTTTGTTTTTTTTTCGTCACCGTTTGCCTGATATTAGTTACCTGGAAAGCAAACACTGAGTGAGATACAGTTAAAGAATATGTACTGTGTTGGGCATTAAGCAGCTTATTCTTTAAGAAATTTGAATCTGAGATCTGATCTTCTCTGAGAGTTTTGGGGATGTTACCATGGCTAGCAAGATATCTAGACTGGGAATGCAAGCTATAAGTTATGTAGGTGAGTTGCATGAAATGAAGGAGAGTGTTCTGCATATATAGCTGAAAATCTGAAAACTCAAGAGGTAAAACCTGTGGGGCTTCAAGGCATAAGCTGTCCAGTGTGCGAGCCTCTGCAGCACCGTTGTCTCTGGGCAATCCCACCCATCTGTGTTTTGTCTTTTAATAGCTTTGTCTGCAATAACAGCATAGTGTTAGCAAGAACATTACTGTCTTTGGATGCATTTTTCTGCAAGTGTTCAGTAGCCATTGAAAAGAGACTCCATGGGAATTCAAAATGTTTCAAAGATATTCCTCAAATGTGAATTGTCCCTTGTTTCATCTGTTACCCGTTATCTCTCTCCCCATTGCACAAGAAATATACCACCATAGAATACCACCAAAAGAAAGTTTGGAGATCCCTAGAAATGTTGCTCTTGTAATGATGCCTCTCTTGTTCCTCCAGAAGGACCATTTTTGTTACCAGTTTCCCCAGCTGTAGTGAGGAAGGGTCTTGAGACCTATCTTGCTCTGAGACCCAAGAGGACACAATGTTTTTCTATTCATTGTAAGGGCTCTGCAGCATTGTGTGAGAGTTACGTAGATGGTGTTTTAAAAACCTTACCTCTTACTGTCTGGATTGGTGGCAACGTTCTTCTCCAAGAGCTAATATAAAAATTATACCAGCTAAAAAATGAGGTGTAAATTTGTGTTGGAGGAATTAGCCTTGAGATCTGACATGTATGCTAAACTGGGGAAGGGTATAAATAGAATTAATAGCTGTGCAATTTTACAACAGAAAAAGCAGAGAAAAAATCAGATTTAGAAACATAAACACACATCTAATTGATACTGTGGAAATAAATTGGTGATTATATCAACTACAGTTAAATTAAATATCCAAGCCAATGAAACATCTATAGAAAGCAATTTTTCCACTTGGTGGAAGGTTGCCTTCCTTTTCTTTGTGATCCACATATTACAGTGTCTCAACAACCTGAATTTATACATTGAAGTTAATAGTCATAATTTCCTTAAGGTCATATGGATAATGGATAATAGAAGTTCTAATTCTCTTAGAACTGCATAAATAATGCAATGTACTTTGGGGACTTTTTGCTATTTTTTTTTTTTTTTTAGCATATTGTCTTGGACTACTACATGCCCAAGTAAATAGTTGATTCGCGTGTAGTTTAGTTCACAAGGCTGGAATGAGGCCTAGTAATTCTGTCTTTAAAAGAGTTAGATAGAGGGTTATTCTGACTTTGAAGCAAGAGTTACGTGTCCATTATACATAACACTGGTGAAGAATAGGATAGCTGTCAGTCCAGATTAGAATCCGGCGACATTTCTACAGAGCTCTTGACATTAGTGTGTGACCTCTGTTGACTTCCCTTTCTTATTTCTGCTTGATGTCAGTGGGAAGGAGTGAAAGGATGCTTATTCATTTCTCACAGCAATGCTCCCAAACACAGGTCTTCAGGGTCACATTTCTTTTTAAAGTAACAATTGACAAAGCTTCAGTAGTTATCTCTCAGTGTATTTTCAAGCTGTTACACTGCATTTAGTGACATTTTTCCCTTCATGGTGGAAGTATAACAGAAAATGTGACTATCATACTGTAAGATACTACTGAAAGGAAATAGTTAGCAGGGCAATGACAGGACTGTGGGAGATGGTTATCCACCTTGGCAGTCCTTTCAGAAGATGACCAAATAGGGGAAAAGTGTTGATGGAACCAAAACTTCATTTGTAATTTTTTTTTTTTGTCACAGGTTAAGCCTGTGTGTTTTCATGTATGATCTGCTATTCCTTTTAATGTCAACTTTAAGAAAAACAATTGTGGGAGGACATCAAGTTTCCATCCTGTCTTAGTTAGCCAAATATCTTGGTTTTGACCCTGTTGCAATTCATAGACCTGCTGGATTTGCTGTTGCTTTTTTCTGTAACAGGTGGAAAAAAAAGATGTAGTATTAAGCTATTAGTAGTAGAGTTGCTCCCAAATACAGTAAGTCATTATAATTTAAGAATTGAAATAATTCTTATATAACATATTTGATTTTTTTTTTGTTTGATACTTAGTAAGAAAACCAAACAGAAATATTTGTCTTCAAAATATTTCTTCTACAGTTGTGTTTTTTTTTTTTTTCCCCCAACTGCCCCATTCCCTTCCCCACTTCTTGCGGGTGGACGTGTGTGTGAAATCAGGCATTACTTGAATGTGGGAGATTAGGAGAGCTTTGGATTGCTTGTTCCAGTTTTGTTTGTTTGACAGGACTCTGTCAGAACATCACTTTCTTAAAGTGTGTACACCAAACAGCTTTATAAATTGAAAGATATAATTTATTGGGACAAAAGCTAAAGTATGGTTGCTTGTGAAATAGAAATTCAGATCTCTTGGGTGTTAAAGTGATGGACCTTTTTCTCCTCTTCACTTTCTAGTCGAACATCTTTCACTGGCATTCTTGGTTGCACTAAGCAATGTAGTCCTTGCTGTGTTCCCTGGGCAAAGTTTGTATGGTTTTGGTGTGTGGTGTGTTCCATTCCACACCCACCCCCCACCCCCCCTTCTTTTTTTTCTCCCTAGTCACCTCTAAGGTCTGTCTGGGAGTATGCTCCTTTCTCCTTTTCAGGGTCTCCCATTGTACACCCCTGCAGGTTCCCTGCCTGCCTTCTGTAAGCTTTTGCCAAATGAAGGTGAGGAGTTGCTCTCCAAAACAATCTTTTTGCC
The DNA here is from genome assembly GCF_965638725.1 of Aptenodytes patagonicus. NCBI lineage: Eukaryota > Metazoa > Chordata > Aves > Sphenisciformes > Spheniscidae > Aptenodytes > Aptenodytes patagonicus. Next base: position 41,153,789 of record NC_134952.1, read on the forward strand.
CACCAAAAGCCTGCATTTCTCCCCATTAGCAGCAGCAAACGCAAGGCAAATAGACAGCCCTTCCTCTGCAGCTCAGCCATACTTGCGAAATACAGTTTACATATAGTAAGTGGTGAACAAATAAATGAAGTAGGTGCTGTCCATCACAGTTCATGATGGTGTCTTAACCAGGACAGAAGCCTCAGGAATAGGATGTCATTTGGCCCGATAGGAGATTATTGGGAATGAACAGGTGCTTAGAAACAGCAGAACGCCGGATGTTGAGCGTGTAGCGAGAGACCTGCTTTAGATACCAATGCTCAAGAACCAAGCCAGGCTGGACAGCTAGCCAAGACGTTTGCCACTAAAATTATACTGCTATCAACATTTCACAAAATACTGCATTAGAAAGAGGCTTTTCAGAGTCACCAGATTATAGCTTGTTTTGATAATTGTTCAGTAAAGATAGCTGCAGGCACTGTGCTAGTCAGTCAAGAAAATTGGGACTGTGTTTTTGGGGGAAAAAAAAAGGGGGAAGCAGATATTGGACTGTCCATGCAAATGTGAAGCAGAAGAAATACCCTGAAGATACTCTCATAACTCACTCACACGAACACTTTAAATAAGGGATAATAAAGAAGGTTTGTAGTTTCTTTAGGCTTGGTTTATAACTAGTCTGCTTGCATATGTTTAAAAAATAAAACAAGTAAACATAAAATAAAAGAACATGGTAAAAAGTAGAATTAGTGAAATAACTGATTTAAAAAAAGAAATCTAAATAGAGCTTTGCAAAGTTCATCAAAATATTTAAACAGTTATAAAAGCCTTGCGTATATCTGTGTGTTGGATTAGCTCCAGAAGTAATTTTCGTACAGTAAATTCTAGCTGATGTGCTGAGATGCTCAAATTTTCTGGTTGAGTATCCAATTCCTCAGCAACCCTACATCTTCAGGTTGTCTTTATGGAATCATATGTGGATTTGAACATGCCGTCCTTTTGTTATGTCCCCAAACCATTTTAGCTTAATAATCAGTTTAAAACATTCTCTTCTTTCCATTCCCCTCCTTTCTCTTCAACTCTCTCTGTCTAAAGCTCTTAAGTTGTAATTTAGTTAGGAAGCTATTTCAGTCTTTCTTTTACTGTAGCATTGCTTATCCTCCCCTGCTCAGAGTCCATTTGGAAAGATGAGGTATGACTTTTGTCTAATTAGGTAGAAAAAAGTAGTCAGCTAAAAAGTATTTGGCTAATGACTCTGATGCTTTGATAGGGCCTGAGCAGAGTTTGTCCTTTTTCAGAGAAAAATGACCTTCTGCCCACCTAACAGTGTTCAAATCTCTGAATGAAGTAATTTTCTACATAATCGATTCAATTTTTAATGCAGACCTATAACTTGTTAATGATAAATAACACAATATGCAAATTTAACACCCTACAATGGGTAACTTAGTATGTTACTTTTGTTTTTAAATCTTGGGTAGTCTTTTTGCTTCTTAATTATCTATGTATAAGAATAATAGTTTTGTATGGTACTCAGAGATAAGATTTAAATTCATTAACATGTAAAGAAGGATATTACAGAAGAAACTCAGCAGTGGTAGGGTCCAAATACTTTGCATGTCAACAATTTCTTTCCTCTATACATTTATACCCAAATATAAGAGTGTAAAGTTCTTTCAGGTCTCTGTGTAAGGCTGTTCTCTTGCGACTTCAGGTTCTAAGATGATTTCAACATGTATCTTTGGGGTAAAGTTTAATATGTTTACTTTTTCAAAAAGAAGAGTGTTCTGAAGTTGTGTAGCAGAGGTCAGAATTACAGGTCACTCAAGACATATTTTGTACTCCAGAACTCTGTCTGTTGTTACTGCCCTGTATCCATGCTATTGAGTAGACTTCATAACATAATAGGAAAGATAGAAGTGGGATTTATATTTGCTGTCTTGCCTGTCCTGTGTTTTTTACACATTCTAAGGATGTACGACAAAATACAAGACACATACAAGCTGTTCCATGAGAACGAAGGACGTTTAAGGAGGTATTTTGCTGAGGTTATTGCCCTGTGAGAAGGGTGCCTCAATTTACTGTTCAAGTGCTTCCATTCATTGGGAAAACAAAAGTATTATTTTAAGTTATTCTTGTACAAATATCAAAGTGGAGCTTTAAGTGAGAGAAGATGATGAAGGGGTAAAACCTTGAACATTACACTTTAGTGTTTGTTAATACAATGAAGTACATTACTTTTGTGCTCAACTCTAGTAGATAAAGAAAGCTTGGATCCTATTCTGTTGCATGTTAGGTTGCTGTCATTGCTGGTCCTGTTTAGCGGTTCATTCTCCTTTTCCAATCTGAAGAAAAATCTCATTCTTTCTGTGCAACTTACTTATTTTTGTACTACTACTATACATGATATAATACAAAATGACAGCAAGGAGTACCTTGGACTTTGACTATATTTGCTGAGTGCTTCACTCACATGTTCTCACTCTCATCTCTGAAGTAGAGGTTATTCTGTATACTATGGGACTGCAAAGTGAGTGGTAGTACATTGAGTTTCAATTCTATCTTTAGCATTTAAGCTAGTAGGTTGGTAGCTTACTTAAAGTCAGATTTCATGGAATTATTATTTTATTAAATGTACTAATCCTAAATATTCATAACATTCCCCTGGAGAGTATAATCAAAGCATATCAGAAGTTCTCTTTGACTTAATAGCAGGTAGCTCATTAGATTCCAGTCAAGGATGTGATGTTTTATAGAGTCTTGCAAGGAATTTTGAAGGAAGTTCATCCATGTCAGGCAGTACTTAGGTGAATCTGAGTGACCGATTTCCTATATGGAATTGTTAAAACTAGCACGCTTTTTAAACAAGTTCATATAATCTACTTTGTGCAGTCTCAGAAAGATGTGTACACTCTCCAAAGGGTGAAAATCCCACCACTGAATGGACAGAATGTACCAAGTGCTAGTCATCCAAAGTTACACACCTCTAATTATTTCATTTAAATAAGGTTTGAATGACTCTTCAGTCCTGGTGTTTTTCCAGCTGTGTCTGACCTCAGCATTTCTTCTTATTGCTGAAACAGTTTCTGTTGTCCAGAGGTGTATTTTGTGCCCTTCTCATATCCCAGAAAAGCTTAAATAGACTTCTTAGTAGATGGTAATTATTCTCCATCATTATAGTTAACACAATCAATGAAATATATGTATCATCATATATTGCAAGGATACCATTCAAGCTTTAGAAACTTCTGCTGTTTTACAGCAGATAGTTTCTTTTCTGTGTTGGTCAGTTTGTCTTTATTTGTTAATCATTGATATTTGCCATTGCACTGAACATAGCAGAGGCACTATTACTACTTCACGAAGTTTGTAGTGTAAGTAGTGCCAAACAGTAGTGTTAGGCAATCTAGCTGCTGATGGTCACAGATATCTCAGAATACAGCATTTTTAATATAATAACATAGAGATATAAGGATGTAGCAATAAGATTATTTGTTTCTGAAAGTCGTCATGTATCAGGTAGTCGTTGATCATCTATTCAAGTGGAGCATGATAGCAACTCTGACCTAGAGTACATCAGTTTTCAAGTTTAGCAGCGCACTTTCCCAGCATTTTTTAAAAATGCCTGCATTTTATGATCATCTATCAGTATTTTAGAGTAGTTGAAGTAGTAAATTTTATTTTTGAAAACAGGACAAAATCAAAGAAGGGGGAAAAGATTTAAAGTGGTCACCTCGCACAGCAGAGATAGACGTGAATTCCAGAAATACTATGCTAGAAAGTGGAAGAGCAAAAAAATGAAAAAGCTATGAAGTGAGATGAGATATTTTGGGGATGACATTGATAAGATAAAAAGAGTTACTGACAATGGTGAAGTTGGATTGGATCCTGAAATTGTACTAGCAAGATACAGCAGAAAGCTTGGGTCCAGTAAATGATGTTGTCCGGCTAATGAACCTGATATATAGCTGAAATTCTGGAATTTCTGGAAGAAACTGGGGAGAATAACAAGATGGAAATAGCATTAGGAAGAAGGTGATTTTTTTTTTTTTTAAACAGTGTAAAGAAAGGCATTATGTGTTTCAATAACTAAAGCTAAAATGATAATTTTTGTTCAGAACAGGGATATCAATAAAGGGACGGTATAGATACAGTTTTAATGATATAAGAAGGCTGGTATACTTCCCTCGTTAGGAAAGACTGATTCTGTTTCTCTGTCTTTACAGCTTAAATGGGTAGTTAAATAAACGCGTAAAACATTGTGGCTGCTGTGAAAAGATGGTGGCTGCTTATGTACAATGAACAAAGAGGAAGGAAATTTATATAGCTATAAATAACAATGTAGAACAGTCTCTTAATAGCAAAACTGTATGGACTTGTTTTTTAAATGAACTTCATAAAACCACCTAGAATGGGTGTGTAAGAATTTTGTAGCATTTCTATAGTTTTATAACTAATCCGTGGGCTTACTTCTGAGAGATAAATGTGTTCAGCATTGCTCACAATAACTATGTTTCTTTCCTTTAAGTACCGTGCAGTGAGGTTTTCTTGCTTACATATCAAAAGAAACCGTTTGTCTTGTGTTCTCTTATCAGTTTGTTTATGGGAAAACTCCAGAGGAAGAGCTTTTTCTGTTTTAAAAAAATAATATAATAAAAATGCAGTTAGTGTACTGTCTGTTAGAGAAAACAAGTTCTTCTGAAGTATACTGGCCCTTAATGATGTGTTTCTGTTGTCATGGAAATGGGGATTTTTTTTCAAGTAGGTTTATTTGTTCTACTTTTGTTTTTGAGAGTCCTTCCTTCATAAGTTTAGTTTTGTACTGGCAGTGTTGTGCTTGATGAAAGAGCAGCCATACTTCCTTTATCATCCTTTTACTTCTCTTTTATGTCCATTAGAATTTGATGGCTAAAAGGCTGAGGAAGAAACAAATACTGGCAGATATGAAGATACCAGGCATGTACTTTACCATATAGAAACAGTTAGCCTCAGTCTGGCAGGAAAAAGAAGGCATCGTTGTAATGAAGCATGGATTAAAAAAGTTAAAAATTGCATTGGACCAAATAATAGATATTGTTAGCACTTCCCTTTTCATACACATGTAAATTGCAGAGTTAAGTTACTGATGGAGGCCATGAAAACAGTCCAATTCTTATTGTATCTGTTCTCTGTCATTGACTGAAAAGGAGATTTGCTGCTAAAAAAGGTTTTGTGCTTAAAGACAGTTTCAGGTTGTTTACAGTTCTTTCATACTTGTTTTTTCCGGATCTTGGTAAGAAAAATGACTCAAACATATATGTGGTTAAATGCTATTTACTGAATAATTAGAAAGTGAGAGTAATGAATTAATCCTATGTCACTTCTGATGCTGGGAACCCCTGAGGTATGTCAGTGTCAGACAGATCTCTTCAATGTGTCCATGACACGCTGCACAGAATTCCCATCCATGGTGAGGTTCAACATACCTCACCACCTGCCATGCTTTTATAGTCTTCTTCCTCACCATTAAATTTAACAGTTAAAGATGGCCTTTTTCCTCACAATAAAACCATTAATTTGTCATCTAAAGAGTGTGAAATGTCCATGAAGGACAGGTCATACATGTTAGAACATCAGACAGGACCATCTGTACATCCTCCTGTAACACCTGCAAGCTAGCATGACAGGACGTAGCGTGGGGTCATTCAGTGGCCACTTCGGCTAACATAAGGGTACTAGCTAGGGAGGCTTAGTTGGGTCAGCATATACCTCAGGATCACTAATTCCTCATTATGTCTTCAGACATGGTTCCCACTGTAACAGTTTTTCTGTACGTGTATGTTAAAATGAGCTGAAGCATTGTAAGCATGTGATATCTGTAAAAATACACAAAAAAACATTTTTTGTGCTGATTCAGAAAGAGAGAAAGGATGATTCAGACTGTGCATAATTTGAGCCTCTGCTCTGAAGGTATGTGTTACTTGCTTCTGAGAAAAGGAGGGAAAGGTTTAAAGGGATGATACTTCAGAAGCAAACTATAGAATGTCTCTTCTTTCATGGGAGATTCTTCCTATTGCATCTACCATTGTTTTTGCTCTGATACGATATTTCATCCTTCCTTCCAAAGTTCATATTATAATGAAATATGCATGTAGTGAATGACAACTGCAGCTGAATTCCTAAGAGGTTGTCCTGGTTTCGGCAGGGATAGAGTTAATTTCCTTCCTAGTAGCTGGTACAGTGCTGTGTTTTGGATTTAGGATGAGAATAATGTTGATAACACGCCGATGTTTTAGTTGTTGCTAAGCAGTGCTTACACTAGTCAAGGACTTTTCAGTTTCCCATGCTCTACCGACTAAGAATACTGAAATACCAATAGAAATATCTTAACTACCCAAGGATGTTCAAAATACTGAAAAGTTACTGTAATTGCTAGTTGTCTCCATGAAGTGGTATCCATAGTACAGTAATGGCTTCATTGCGAAATTCAGATACCAAATTAAGACCAAGGTCAATGTTTTAAAAATAAACCTCTGAAGCGGAATATCACCAATCACTGCAGAGCACAGCAAACTGCAAAAACCAACACCAATCTTTAACATATACAGCAAAAAAACGAGCACAATGCAGATTAGACAAACCAGTATCTAGAACAGAGAAACCAACATTGTGACTCACAACTGTTAACAGATATAAATTCCTTAATACGCTCCGGTTAATCTGTTATTATCTCAAATCCTTCGTGCCCCACGTTGGGCGCCAAAAAGGACTGTTGTGGTTTAACCTCAGTTGGCAACTGAGCACCACACAGCCACTCGCTCACTCTGCCCCCCGCCCCAGTGGGATGGGGGAGAGAATTGGAAGAGTAGAAGTGAGAAAAACTCGTGGGTTGAGATAAAAACAGTTTAATAATTGAAATAAAATAATAATAACAATAACAATAACAATGTAATAATACTAATACTAATACTACTACTACTAATAATATAGAAAGCAAGTGATGCACAGTGCAATTGCTCATCACCCATCGACCGATGCCCAGCCAGTCCCCAAGTAGCGGCCCCCCGGCCAGCTTTCCCCCAGTTTATGTACTGAGCATGACGTCACATGGTACGGAATGTCCCTTGGGCCAGTTGGGGTCAGCTGTCCTGGCTGTGTCCCCTCCCAGCTTCTTGTGCACCTCCAGCCTTCTCAGTCGGTAGAGCATGGGAAGCTGAAAAGTCCTTGACTAGTGTAAGCACTGCTTAGCAACAACTAAAACATCGGTGTGTTATCAACATTATTCTCATGCTAAATCCAAAACACAGCACTGTACCAGCTACTAGGAAGGAAATTAACTCTATCCCTGCTGAAACCAGGACAGAGGTACCTCTTGCAAGCTTGAAATCATGTTACTATAACCTGTTCAGAGGATGAAAAACATGGGGAAAAATCCACTAGTCATAGCAAATCCCATGTTTATCCATGCCAGCTTCCACCCTTTCCCAAATCTTTATATTAGGTGCATGCTGTGCTTCCAGTGTAGTGAATTTCAAAAGTCTTTATGCCTTCTGTGAGGATTTGATTTTTTTAGCTGTACCGTTTGTTTCTTTTTAACAAGTGTCCTTATTTTTACATGGTTCCCCATTTGAACTTTAGTAAAACAATAGTTGTTATTCTTTGTTCTTTTTCTCTGTCTTGTCATAGCTTTTTCTGTGTATTGCTGTATATTTTAAAATCTAGTATTACAGTGTCTCACTGATTGTTTTCCTTCCATACTGATGTGCTTTGTTTATCAATGGCTTCAGTCAGGGCAAAACTATATCTACATTTGGATATGTGTAAATCACTCTTTCTCTTTAAAAATAAACAAAACACTCAAAGGTACAACGTTTTGATTCCTCTTATTATTACAAGTATCATGAAAAATTGTTTAAGAAATCAATAAAATAACTTGTTAGTGCAGGGTAATTAAAAAAGGCACACTAGTAAGTTAGTATTTTATTGAACTTGTCCTTTAAGAAATCTATGCAGATGAACATCTGCATAACATCTCAAATTTCACACCTGAACATCTCAGATTACTTCTTTTAGGTACTGTATGAGAGGTATACAAAATATTTTTGAAATGGTTAGAAAATAGTTTTTGAAGTAGATATGCATTCTTATGATCTACAATGTTAGCAGACAGATTCAGAAAGTCATAAAGAATCTTCATGTTTATAATGCATTGTACAATTAAGGAAAGAGTGTTCAAGTTACTGTGACCCACACCTGAATTCTTAATGGTAAAACAAAAAATCCAATTTTTTTGTGCTAGTAGGATAAGTGTCATGAGCATAATAACATAAAAAAAATCCTGATTTTGTTCAGCCAGAATTTTCCATTATAATTATGCTTTCGACCATAGTTTGAGAGACAGACCAGTAAACTTCTTTAGAGTCTCTCATCAGAGTATTTTTTGATACTTTTTATTTGATGCCATTTCTACAGTGTAGAATGCAATTCCTCCCTTGTTAAAACACTAGATTTTAATAGGTGCAAAGAAGGCTTAGAGGTGTCTGATATCTAAAACAAATCAGTTTACCTATGCTAGAGTAAAGGTGATAATTCAGGAAATGTGTTTTGGTTTGCTGTGTTTTAATCAACAGTTTTTACTCTCTTTGTGGGAAACTTTTTTTTTTTCCCCCCGGTCGTCTGAAAACTGACCTGCAATCCATTTATGTGATTTAGTTTTCCAGATTAGGAAGATCCTCTAATCATGTTGTATTAAGAGATTGCAATTAGAGTTTGTAAAGGAATCTTAGCTTGAATACCACCCAAAATGTGCCACTTAAAAAAAAAAAAAAAAAAGAGTTTGTTAATCTTTGTTTCCCCCAACCTGTCCTGTTATACTGTTGCTGTGTATGAAGGATACTGTATGCTACTTTGATCCTTTCAAAGGCACTAAGTATATAACAGAGATTAAAAACGGGATTACAGGATCCAGGGAGTTTGCTGAACCAGCATCATTAAACCAGTGCTTATGGAAGATATTTATAAACTGTTCTTTTGTAGCCTGTAATTGAACAGTCAATTTCAGTTATGGTTTTTAAATCTTTTTCTCTTATTTTCTAGGAATGATAAGGGGATGGGGTGAGGGATGCAGTGCAGCACTCTGTGTATGTTCTGTTAGGACACGATTTACATGCCTTTTGTTGCTGGGCATGCATATTCCAGAAAGGTCTCATTTGTTGAATATTTTGCAACTGAATAGAACTGCATAGGAATATATATGTATACATGTGTGTGTTTTGTATGTATACATCTACATGTGTATATATATACACACATATGTACTTATATAAAGCACACATGCATATATATATAGGAGCACTTCATCTCTAGAACTTCTCTCTCTCTCCTAACAGCGTTAGAAGTATGCAATCTGTTTTTTCCTAGGTTTTTTTTAAAAAAAAAAGTTTTGTTTTTGTTTTTTGTCATGACAGTTACTCTAAGAGAATGACAGTGATGCCTGTTTTAGATTCCTTACATTTGTCACATGTAGGCCATCAGAGACAGTGATGCATTGCTCATTAGGAGATATACTAAGGAGTAAAAAGCTTGCTGGTAAATTGTTAAAAGCATAGTTTAACTTTCATTATTTTACAAATTGAATATTTGTGATCTCTCCAATTTTAACAAATGAACACAGGCAACTAAACTTGACCTTAAAATAAGCATTAAACATCTATGATTTTGTCAGCTTCACAATTCTCCATAAGCCTTGAGCTTTTTGTGCCAGTGGGAGTTCTCACCCAGCAGTCTTTTGTTTGTTTCTCTTTTTTACTCTACTGCTAATCTCCCTTTTTTGGCTTGTTTTTCCTTCCTTATTGCCTTCAGAGCTTGGATGGAATGGATGCAGTTGGAGAAAAGGCCAGTGGTAGCAAAAATGTAGCTGGCATCTACACAAAGAATCTACTGTAGCTGCTCCCTAACCAGGCCTTGAAGAAAAGAATCCGCAGTGGGGCATCTGAACTTGTTAGCAACCAAATATTTACTGCCATTGCAAGGACATCTCGTTTGTTCTATTCTTTTTTTCTTTCTCTAACTTCTTATATTCCATAAAGCTCAGCTGAATCTTCCATAACATTCTACCTTAGCTGACATGAAAATTCTCTGAAGCAAAATGACCTCCTCAGCACCCTGCCTGTGCCTCCCATGCACTTTATGATGCGTGGATAGTCTTAGATGCGTAATTTTCATTAATGTTTCCATGCGGTTAACGAGAAGCCATAACGTGCTGCTTTTCTCATGAGAAAATCATTACTATTGTAATGATTGTATTCTTTCTTTTGAAATGTATATAGTAATATATACATTTTATAGAGTATATATATATAAATTTTACACTTCTAAAAAGCAACAGTTTAAAAAGTCAGGACACTTTTCATGTCTGTTTTCTGAGTTTCTATTGAGACTAAATAACACCTTCAGCTCTACTAAAGATCATTAGAATTTTTCCCATGGACTTTTGTTTTAAAATCTGGCATGTATCGTTCATACACTTATATTTTGCATTCATTTTATTTTACGTAACTTTTCACTCCATGGTGTGGAAAGCCAAGCATTAGTAATTCCTGATTATTGTTCTTATGCCTTGTGATGTTCAAAAGTCTGAACTGCAAAGACTCTTCAGTGTCAAATAATGTGTGAACAAAGACAATGTCTAAACTACAACTTAGGGAATAATGGAGAGAGAACTTTAAATTAACCAACTTGGGTATTTCAGGTAGTCTATTGGGTAGCTTACTGTTCTGTGGTCTGTGTGCTGTACATGTGCAGTAACTTGGCTATTTCTTTTGTGTTGTGATTCATGTGGAGAAACTGTAGAACCTGAAGTGGAAAGCAGAAGAAATGGATGAGTTTAAAGAGATGCCCCATCACTAAGAGTAAACCAACTTCTCCATCTGAATCTTGTAGGCAGGGTGTGGATAACAAATAGTGAACCTTGAGGTAAGATTTAAAGGATAATTGTGTTTTAAAGCTGCCTTGAATTTTGTCGCTTACACTTGCACACACTGAACTGTGATGGAAGTGAAGGGAGCATGAGTTCAGTTGTAAAAATGTGATGCTTTCTTTCCCTGGGAAGCAGCACCTCATATGGGAAGCTGCTGTTTCCCAATGGGAATGGTCAGACTCTTCTTTCCCTTTGGTAAGTAGAAGCAAGATATGACTGCTAATGAGAACCATTTTGAAAAAAGGTGCATTCTTGTCTGTGCATTTTTATCTTTCCCCCCGCCCTTCTTTCCATACTGTTATGTTTATTTGTTCTTGTTACTTTAATTGTATGTTGTGTATGTGTTGCATATTCTTCTGTGGCCAGCTGCCTTCTCAGCTCCTAACTTAGAAGTAAATGTAGTCCTTGTCAAGACAAAGGTTTAGGCCAAGTACAACCTTTTGAAATCATCAAAAGGTGCTTTCAGAAATTTCTTAAGCTTTGAACACAAGAGAGAGACTTCACAGAGTCAAAGAGAAACTTGAATGCTTTAGTAGATTGATACCTCTAATGGAACAGAGGCACACAGGGAGATACACATACTGTTGTTGCATGTGGGGCAAATAACATCTTTAATCACAGTGTGTCAGCAACTTACTCCAAAAGACTAGTGGGAAGGGAAGAAAAAGCAAAGGCGTTGGCTGTAACTAATTCTTACATATATCAAACCTCTAAATTTTGAAGCTATTTGAATGAACACTTTGGTGTACAAAGACCACAGAAGTCAAGGGAATCTCAGAGCACATTAAGATATGAAATCTCTCAGCAAACATAATTACAATTTTAATTAATTAAGTGATTAAAAAACCAGAAGGGACTAGTGTGGTCATCTAGTCCAAACTCCTGCATAATGCAGGAGTTAATCAGAGAATTCCTATGACCTAATTAAACTAAAGTATAGCTAGGAAAATATCAGATCTTGATTTTTTTTTTTTTTGTTTAAGAATCCAATCTTGCCAAATTTCTCTAGTGTTTCGAAGAAAAATTTGAATATAATTTCTGTTCTTAATTTGTCTAGTTTCAAATTCCAGCAATATTGACTTAACTTGAGCAGCTTTCAATTAGATGTTTTCTTGTAAATACTTCAATGTAATGTAGATGCTCCTTAACTTTTTTGTTAAATTCACCAGACTAATCGCTTTGAGTTTTTAAATTGAAAGGATGTTTTCCTTAACCATTTTTTGAAGTAGCTCCAGTTTTCAGCAGCATCTTTGCATTGATGGTACCAAAAACTATATGGAATATTTCATATAATAGTTACACCAGTAGGAAATCTTAGAATACAATCACAGTGTGGTTGGGGTTGGAGAAGACCCCTGGAGATAGTGTAGCCCAAGTCCCGGGTAAAAGCAGGGTCAACTAGAACTGTGTGCGTGTGTATATGCTACCCTGTGAAATGTTCTTCTTTATCATCCAATGAACATCAGTGTGGGTATTTATCAGTACATCCACTAACCACAACGCTATCTGGGGGGAAAAGAGTTCTCTTGGATGATCACAATGCTGTGCTTATGGCATGGTCTCCAATTTTGAAAGGGGATGTGAACAGCCAGCTGCCATTGGGCTTTAAATATACTCATAGGCTTAGAGTTGAGACTTAGAGTGTCCATGTGGAGAATCTAGCCATACAAATTAGAGTCCCTTATGTATAAATGCGGTATTGGGGATCTCGCTGAATTTTACTGTCTGGCATTCGTGTTCAGCTGACTGTCCTCCGTTATTCCCTCTACCGTCAGCATCTTTTCAGAGTGAAAGCTTACTGGATGAGTAACAGTACCCTTTGGGAATGTGGCCAACTACTTTTGTTCCCAAAGGTATTGATTCACACTTGGCTTGTTAAAAAAGGCATACTTTTCTTATTTTTATTTATGAAAATGATTCAAGTTCTTCAGAATTTTAGGGGGCTGGTATTGGCAGTGTTAACTCTTTTTAATCTGGAAAAATTTACCTATTTTCAAAAGTAAAACTTTACTGATAATAATAATGAAACATATCCAGTCAGACTGAAGGTTTTAAGTTATAGATAATACTTAGAATAGCTACAGATTATTACATTACAGATTATATTACATTACAGATTATATTACAGTATATTAAGATTGGTATTCTGAAGCAGAGGTCCTATTAATCAGTTTTTTATTATCTTTCTCCTCTTGATTGCTACAGCGTATATGAAATATATATTTGAGTACTGAGAGGAACAAATTCTTATCTGTTGTGTTTTAAGGCTGGATATCATACACAGTGGTGAAAGATTTTCTCAGTGAAGAAATTTTTTTAACCAGATGAGAATTTTGCAAAGGGGTTAATTTTCTGGACATGATAATGATGTTAGTGTTATTAGTATAGAACATAATGAGGCTATATGCAAGTCCCCTTCAAACTCTCCTCTTCAATAAAATCCCTGTTGCTAGAAGTGTTATAATATAGAAGGATGTAGAAAGAAATGAGAATAAATTAAGGTTGTTAAAGAAAGTATGTCCATTACACTTCTGTCAAATGTAACATCCAGACTTGAGCACAAATAGGATTGTAATAACCTCTCAAACCTCTTTTTTAGTATTCAGTGTTTGTATATCACTTCTTCTTTTTTTCTCTGCTTAGCAAACAATGATTGATATTATTAGTCAGAATGCAAATATTTCTTTTAAGTAGTAATAGACTTACTTGTATTGGGTGAAGGCCTATTCTGAAATGTCTTTAGGTTATATGACCACCCTGCTATTTCTTTGATAACTGTTTTAAACTGTTACTTTGTTCCTCTAGAAGAATGTAATGTCCTCAGAAAAATAATTTTTGAGAATTAGTAGAACTATACACAATCCCATCATTGGGATGAGCAACAATATTCTACCAATGTTACAGTTTACCTTCTGCTTCCTTCCTTCCTGTCTTAACATTCCATTTTCCCACTAATTCTGATAATTTTTCATGTCATTAAGCATTTCTCCTTTCTCTGGACACTTGTGTGAATGTCTGGCATGAGTTAAACTCTGGGATGAACCATGTGCTGTTTGTTTATTTTGATAAAAATCTTGTGAAGCTGTAAATAAGAAATACATATCCCAGAACAGGCAATTAGACACATTTTGGAAGTCTTAAATCTTCTCAATGCTTCCTCTAATCTTACTCTGTTGGGATATTACAAAGACGAAATATCTTGTGCCATCATTTTATAGTTATATTTCTATATTGAATATAAAATATAAATATTACTTGTGGAGCACTCAATATCAAATTTGATCATCCAATTTTAATTTTTCTCCGAGCCTTTCACAGATTTCCATAATCTGCTGCCTAATTTTAATAAAATAATTACTACGTGTGCATCTACGTTAGTGTTTTGCTGAGTTCAGGAGTGAGCTTTTAAAATGAATGTCCTAGTTTTCCCCACCTGCTGTATTTTGGTTTGCATCACAGAATATTCTCTAAGAACATAAATTGTTTTTCATATAATAAAACCAGAACATGCTTTCTAGGAGTGCACCTTACGCCACCCCAACCCCTAAAGGGCAGTCAGTCTGTGGTACCTGACTGGCATTAGTTCAAAGTTAATTCCCCTGAAACACAAAGAACGGGTATTGCTTCGCTCCCCAAATCTATTGCAACTTGTTCATGCAGTCATAGGCAAAGTACTGCAACATAGCTGAGGTAATTCGAGCTGGCTTTTGATTTTTCTTGCTCAGTTATTGAGGTAGTAGAATTAGCAACATAAATAACATTGTGCTTTTAAATTATGTTTTCATGTGTTGATCAAGACATCATTGCACCACATTATCATTATTATGTAGTTGAAAATCAATAGGACTGAAGGATGGAGTGGTAAACTGATTTGAAGGTCATACAAAACTGGGAGTAAAAGTCAGGTGTCTTGTCATGCTGTTTAAAGCTGTAAGTGCTCAACTACATTTCATAATATCATAATGGATACCAGGGGATCTGTTAATGTCATCAGCTTCCAATTATTCTCTTGATTAACTGTTTATTTAGTCTCATTATACAGTTGGATGTTCTGTCTTGCCTTGCCATTTACAATTGGCATGGTTGTCCAATGATCACTTGCACCAATAATCGCATCTCACATTAAGAGGGAATTTTAGACAGTCGTATAGTTCCTACTAAAATAGTTTCCTTCTGTGCCAGAAGCGTACCCACAAAGAGAAGGTTAGCAGCTTGGGTAGTTTTGGATATAGTTTTAAAGTAGCATGTATATCACTGGTGGTAAACATGGTTCACAGTATGCTGAAGAAAGAAAGCCTCTATGGTTGCTGCTTAGAAAATCACATAAAGCTGGCATTTTCTGGTTTTGTTTGTTACTCTTAACACTTGCAGAGCTGTTCTGTTGTTTGGTTTTAGGATTAAAACCTATTCATAATTTCATCTTGAAAGGTCCTTGGAACAGTTTTTAAAGAAACTTCTAGGAGGCAGATTTCCGTTTCAATGTTAATATGTTAATAAAATGCAGCTAAATATGAAGGAAGCTGACATAAAATCTCTTTCACATTCTCTCTCTCGCACACACTCACACACAAGCTGTGAATGAATGGCCAGTTAATAGCACCTGAAACTAATCAGAGTCCTCTTAAGAAGGAGCTTCGACACTTGTATAGTTTGGAGTTGTTGTTGTTTAACAGGAGGAGCTGTTAGTACCTTTATGACAATAATATCTACACAGAAAAATAGAGTATTGCAAGGGGTGGGGGGAAAGCTCAAAGCCATTGTTTGGAAATGCTATACTTCGCTTCACCAGTTACTGTGATTTCATCTTAACCTCTGACATATGAGTGTAGGCTTTTTAGGAAGTTAAAAATCCTGTCATTAAAATTAAGGTGTGTGTGAACCTGATGTGAAAATGACCATAGTGGGGACTAGATCAAGGATTGACTCAGCCCAACATCTCATATGTTTGTGTCCAAAAGCAGACTGTCTTGGAAGTAGTATAAGAAAAAGATAAAACTTTTCCACAAAATATTCCTCTACTCTCCAATAATTTGCAGCTCAGGGATCTCCTGAACCAGAAGTGCATCTTCATATCCATGAACCTTTGTGTTTCAGATTCTCCTTGCTCTTTTCTGTTTTTTTCCCCTCTACAAGACCCTGCTGCAACAAGTTCTGCAGCTTAACTACACATTGTGTACTATGCCTTTGTTTTCCTCTGAGCCTACTTTCTTTGCAGCCCTCTCTCTTTATTGAACAAGTTGTTTCTTATTCACCTTTTCTATGCCACTCAGGATTGTACAATCTTTATTGTATCCTCTCCCAGTTATGTCTTTCCAGCCTTTTATTTTTGGATGCTTTTTATATTTGAAACAAAGTTTGTATGATTGTTTCAAGGAACAAGGTCATTTGGTTTCATAAGCAACCTATAGATTCCTTTGTTGCAAACATCACTGTTAAAGAGGTTGGATATCTCAAATATTTGGTGCTATCAAGAAACAAAGCTTAAAAGCAATTGCCACCCTAAGTAAAATATTCACCAGACACTTTTTTAAATATGAAGATTTATTAATGCTTATGTAAGAAAATACTTTGAAAAGAAAGTATAGCAGGGGAGACTTACGCAGGAGATCTTCTGTTTTAAAGGAAATATGCCTTTTTTTAAAAATCTAACTGAAGGAATAATTCCTAGAAAGATGGAAGACATTTAGATGCTATGATGTCGCAGCACTTCCATGTGTATAGGCAGTCTCAATGTGTTGATTTTGAAATGATCAATTAGATCCGAGAACTAAAAAAACCTGATCATTGTTCTTCAGTGATTCCAGAAAACAGAGCCCTAGAAAGGTGAATTAAAAAGGAAAAAAAAGGGTAGAAAATGCATTGGGTAACTAAATAAATATGCGTTCAGTTATTTAATTATATATATAAATTTAACTTCATATATAAAAATTATTCTGGTATGAACCAGATTTGAACAGATTTATATACAAACAGTGCAAAATAACCCAAACAACCAAAACACCAACTGAACAACAAAAAAACCCCAACTTTGCTTTTTTTTTTTTTTTGTGGTGACTTGGAAGGCAGCACTAGGTCAATCGATTTAGATGGCATAAAGTAAATGGATAAGCTATTTATTATTTATATGTAAATATGAATTTTCAGCCATAGTAGTTTTTATTTTTGGGTAAGTTTTAGTCACTTTTTTCCCAGAAGGATGAGAAGGGAAAACTGTAAAGAAAAATTGGACTTGTGTTCTAATTGCACTTTTGGTGAAATAATGGAAGTCTTAAAATGATTTTACATTACTCTGTAGACTAAGGTACAAAAATGCTAATTTATTGCTAGACTGCAGCGTCCAATTTGCATTCCAAATCAGACTGCAGAGCTCCCCAAATGAGTAGGTGCCCTCACAGTGTGTTTAACCTATGCTTTTCCTGAGTAAATTCATAACAGTATGTGTGTTTGTACGTGCTTCCTCACATACATACCCACATGTGGTGCTTCACCATTTTAAGAAGGTCCAGGTTTTTTAATAGGTATTTGAAGTGTACAGCTAATTTTGGATATTAGCAATCAGAAAAAGCATTGATGCAAGTATCATTTTAAATCCCTGAACTGCCCCTAAATTCCTGTTTACTGTGACACTGACAGATAATGTGTCAGTAATATTAGGGTGCATATAATTTGCAGTGATTAATGTCATGTATTAAATTGTGCTCGTATGCGTGTATAAACACACAGTTGCATACAAAATGGTACTGTTATAAAGATGTTTTCTAGAATATTGTAAGGGTAATAGTGTATATTTGTTGTTAGTTCCACATGATGCAGATACATGAGAAGGAGGGAAATGAAGAGTCATATTATTCTTAAATGTGCTGATACAGGAGGAGGGGGAGGACGGGGGGGGGAGAGAGAGAGAGAGAAAGACAAGTAATACAGCATAAAGAACCCACAGGCATCTGGGCTTTCCCACTTCAGTAGCAAATAGGGGGAATTATGGGTTGGTGGTCTGCTTCCCGTTAGGAGGACACCCCTCCATCTGTTTTCAGTACAGCCTGTTTCCAATTTAAAACACAGATTTCAATACAAACCTCAATTTCTTTTCTCCATTTTATATGCAAAGTGAGGCTTATGAATCGGTGTCATTGCCATAAGGGCTCAGACCAAATTTCCCCCCAAAATTCACAGGCTGTTCATTTGAATACCTGCTTACAGTGGTACACAATGGGCAGCTTTGAGAAGAAAAATTGATAATCTTCACGGAAGAGTAATTTGAATGAAATTACACTTGACAGCCTGTCTCCAAGCAAACAAGGAGAGTGAGGGAGCCTTAGCTAAGCTCTGAGGACTTGCCTAAGCCTCTGCTGTTGGAGCTTCCCAGGGAAAAAAAATCCACACTTTTTCCTACATCTGACTGAAGCTTTTGATTAATTCTCTGTAGCTGTTTCTAGTGAAGAAAGGTAGCCATGGAAGAGAATATGGAAGAGGGACAAACACAGAAAGGTATTGTGATAAAATTGCTTTCTCTTTGCAAGGAGATAATTATTTTGCTGTTCCTTATTTGCTTTAGCAGCATGCTGTAAGGTTAGTGAATATCCTTATGTGACAGATGGGGAAAGATTCTCCCCCTCCCCCCCCACCATTTACTTCACTTGTCTCTTTTGCAATAGCACCTAGCATTAATATAGTGACTGTCATCTGATATCTAGTATTAAAAGAGTCTAAACAGTGAATTTTACATCTATAATAATAATATTGCAAGCATTTAATGCAGCCTGCTTCCTAGACCAGTCTTTGTTAACCTTCATTTATTTCATGTTTTCACGCTTGTCGAGCTGGGTCAAGGGAGTCTAGTGTGAACTATGAGAGAGCTGCTCACACAGTATTTGGAGCCGGTTGCAGTTGGATATCTAACAATGTAACCAGTATTTACACCTTGAATGAGAGTCCAAACTGAACAAAGACATGGGGTATATTTTGTATATATTTAGGCAGTGTTGAAATTTCCCTCTGCCTTTTATCCACTTTTGTTTTGCGATGTGATGAAGCAGCATTGCTATAGTTCTAATATTTGCATTGTACAGATTTGCATTTTGCTGAAATTCATTTTGCACGTTGCAGCTGAAATTGCTTTAGCAAGATGTACGCAGCATGTTCAGAGCATTTCTGTTCCACTGTTCCTGGTCAAGTTGAAAATAACTGCACGTTATGGGATGTGTTAGCATTTAAAGGTGCAATTTAAAATTATTGCAGACTGTTTATTAATTTGTGAATCTCTGAGAAATATAGTGTTTTTAGTCTTTTCACTTGTGTTATTCTGTACAAGCGACATTACAGTAGTGAAAGGAACCAAGGTTTTTTCATTTTAATTTACTGCAAGCAAAAAGGGTAATCCTAGTGAGTATTTGCCACATTAAATCATGTATACTTTTAATTTTGCATTTATTTTGAATTTTTTTCCATGTTTGAGGAGGATTTAGGAACTCGACAAATCATTCAATATAAATTGCCTGTAAAGGCATATTTTTCTGCGCTGATGCCATATTCTGTTTTTCCACTCCCTGATCAATCTGCTTTCTACATGTAAATGTCATGCTTTCTCATTATAAGTGACCCATTTAGACAGAATGCAGCTTTGAATTGTTTATGGTCTTGACTTGATCTGGATGCACAGTAGATAGTCATGAGAAGACTAAAGGAGGAATATATGCCCCCTCCGCGTATATACATACTTAAGTTTATAGATAAATAGATTAGTATCTGGTTAGCAATTTCAGCAGTTTATTCAGTTGAATTTTATTATTTGCAAATGGCAGAAATAATGGGAAAGTATACGACAGTTCAGGGTTTTTTTGCTGAAGGTAAAATCAATACTTTCATTGTACGGTTCAAATTATTTGGTGTGCTTGACATTTCAAAATTGGAGACATGCTTTTTTAAAAGTGTTAAATGCATTTTTTTCTTTCTTAAAACAATTGAACTGTTTGACCACTGAATCAAAATACTTCATTGTTACTGAATGATATTGCCTGAAGAAACAGTGTGAAATTCAAAATCCCTACATTCTTATTAGAGAGAAAAAATCAGAGAAAAAAGTGAATCACTTTGTATATTAAAAGAACATGTTGTTATTGATAAACTGTGTCCTCATTGTTCATTTGATAAGCAGCTGAATGACCAATAGCCACTCAAAATGGTGTGATTAATAGTGTGATTACAACAGCTAACACTACTTACCCCCCACCCCCCATTTACAATGACGTGTTCAGCCTTTTTTCCCTTTAGTGGTACCCAGCTGTCATCACAGACAGTGACAGGAGAATGTTAAGAGCTCACAAATTATATGTATTTTTCCTTATTGGTGTGGAAGGGGATGCTGCTTAGTTGCTGTGACCATACCTGCGAACCTGTCATGTCAACCTGTCATGTTCACACTTTGGATTATGACAACTTTTAAAATGTATTTAGTCTGAAGAAAATCTGCAATTCAGGAAGAAAATGAAAAAATATTTTCATTTTTGAATTTTTGGGGGTGCTTGAATGCAGATGTTGGAATTATAGTGAAGCATAGGGATGATTATGAAATCATGGATCTCTTCAAGGTTTGCACTTTGCACTTGAAAAATATTGACTGTTATTGGTATGACGATATTTCTCTTTCATAGTTCCTGTTTTTTTTGCCTTCATTTAGCATGATCTATCTATTATGTGTTTAATTGATATCCATAGTATAGTTCCAGGTCATCTGGACTAGTTTTTCTAACTGTAGTGTCCCAGCAACTTTAATTGTAATTCATATATTCTAATTTTCGTCCTCCTGCCATCTCAAGTGGAACTGTTTCTTTCTTTCTTTCTCCTCTGCTTTCTACAAAATCAATGGGAGTATAGATTGTCACTGCTTATCAACTCCTGTGCTCTTCACAGCAGATGCTTTGAACCTCCCACTGAACAGCATTACGTATTGCTAGCAGCCATGATGGAAGTGAATAGTTTCATATTGATGCATTTCATAAATACGATAAAGATAGCTCTAATAAGAGGCTTGCAGATTTGGAAGTCTTGTTATTTTAGAGAATTTTATGCAATAAGATATTAAGTGCAAACATAATTCTTACCGTAGTGGTCCCAAATGATGACCTTCTGCCTTACACAATCTCTGTACATTCTAGTGTTTAACACTTATGATTTGTTTATGGCTGTAACAATTGTCAGCAGGGAAATATATTACATCTGTTTTCTGAAAATAATGAATTACTAGAAACTGTATAGTTCAAAGTAATGATTGTAAAACAGAAATGGACATCTTCCACCCCCCCCCCACCCCCCCCCTTTTCTTTCTGTTGGCCTTGGAAAGTGTGGTTTCTTCTTGGCATCAGTACACTTAATATGGTAAATTGAGATAATGCTGTTGCAAGCAGTTTTCATATGTGAAGCTGTAAAAATTGAAACCAAGAATAATTTGTATTCATTCATTTTATGTTTTAAAGTATTAGAAGACTTGGTGTCCCCCCCGCGCCTTTTTTTCCGTGATACCACATTTCCTTCTCTTGCAAGCCAGTACAGGTTGGGGAGGTTGTTTCAAAGGTATTTGCTACACAGCTGTCTGTAGCTGTCCAAGAACTGAAAGTGTGTAGAAAGTCTGGCTGAAATGTAAGCTACATGTGAACACTAAAATATATTCTAACAAAGTAAAAAGTCATAACATCTCAGAAATATCAACTTGTTCACAATTTCCATAATACTGACATTATGCTACATGCTTAGAACTGTAACATACTAAGAGCTTTGATTGCAAATTTGCTGTCTGGAAAACCCAGGATAACTAAAGCCTGTAATTTATTTGACTGGTTTATTTTTCCAAAATGATCAGCTCCACTTAGAAGCAGAAGTTTCACTGATGTCTTTAGGGATGTCTGCTGATTTTGAAAACCTCATGCATAAATTTGCATGTGTCAGTGGTAGGTCTCAATTGCCGGTGTTTGAAAGACAATGACGTCAAACTGTTAGCTTTGCTATGTGGAAAAAGATATCAGTCCAGTTCCTGCAGAACAGGTCTTCCTTCTGTGAAAGCACTAAGATTGCAACCACGTCCCCAACCCCAGTCATTTGTCCCAATAGAAAACTTTTCAGAGGGCAGGTGCTGTAATTTTTTGCTTCGTGTGGGACTTGGCACATTGGAGGTTAGAATTATTGTCGCCACATATCTATTTCAGAAAAAAAGAAACATTCTGTAGCACAGCAAGACATACTTATACCACTTGCACTAAATTGAAGATAAATGTGCCTTTTTTATGGTTCATCCATAACTTCATTTTGTAGTTTGAATTCCTTTATAAAATAAACTCTTGGGAATAGATGGAGCATCTGTGTTTCTACAGCAGCAAACACGAGGAAGAGCTAATTTTACTTAAGCTCTCTTGGCTGTAGTATACCTAACAAACATAGATAAGGTTTCACTGGTAGGATAGCGAAAAAAAAAAAAAAAAGTTATTGTGACAAGAAATGGTTCAATACTAGAAAATAAATAATGAGTTAGTATTTGGTCTGCATTAGTGATTTAAGTGGATCTGCAGCCTATTATCAAAGTTTTTTTGTTTGTTCCACAGCATGCCAGTAAAGGAGAGCTTTAAGCAGAGTTTTAGAGCAAGTCATAAGGAGCCTAGGATGCTATCAGTAATATGTACACACAGCCTCTGCTTCATCAGCCATGAGAGGTTGAATTGCTTTCTCTTACTTCAGTACTTTTTTGAAAATGGCAGACTCTGCGTTTGTAGGATACCATAGACTAGATGAAAGTAATGATTTTTATTTCATATTAAGAAATAAACCAACAGCCAAATAGTCACAACACTGCTGGCATCCTTTGCAAGTTAGTCTTCTAAATCTTTTTATTTACCTCTAAAAAAGAACAGTTGTCCAGTTTCTCATTTGACTATTGTTAGAAAGTTGGTTAAAACAAAAATGAGCGAATCTCAATATTTTGCACTTTGATTTTGTTGGGCAACTATACTTCTAAATAAGGCTGAGGAGTTATTTTCTGTTCTTTAATGTAAATACCACACTAAGTGTGAGCCATGCTTGTATCTTCAGTAAGATCCTTTTTATGTTGTTAGTACTCTGTCTAGTCTCATAGGACCCCTGAAGTACAATCAGTTTTGTGAGTAATTTGGAAACAGTTTTTAAATTTGGCCTTATAAGTAGGAAGTAGCAAACAGTTGCTGGCTGATATTCTTCATACAAAACCTGGATTTGGAATGCTTGGTTCTTAAAGAAAATATGATGGGCAGAGGTCAATCTCTATTTTCTTTGGGAACATATTTTCAGTTCTACTCTTAGTTCCCAAGCTTGTGTTCAGATTGGATTTTTACAAGTTCCTTCAGAGTAGAATGGTCTTAACCTTCATCACATATATTATTGCCTGTTCTTAAAAGCGTGTGTGTGTGTCTGTGTAGTAAGAGTGTCAGATAAAATACTCACTCACTTGACAATCACAAAGTCACTAACAGAGTAAATAATTTTCCTTCTTAATCAATGGTAAATATGGAATTTAATTTTAGCATCTGGCAAAGTATCTCACTATATTTCCTGCTTAATACTCCTTAGTAGTTAAACAATAAGGTTTATTAAAGAAAAATGCAATAACATTCAATATGAATTTTAAGTCAGTTGTTCTAATATTGTAAGAGTTATTCTCCTGTCTGTAGTAACTACAGACTACCTTATTTAATATTCTTACATTAGGAGCAGTGAGTTCCAGAGCTGTAATTTCAATATATGTTATTATTCAATACATTAGGCTTTTATTCACAGATAATGATGTAAATAAATTTAGTCTTGCTTGCTTATTTAATCTTTAACATTGAAATGTCTCTGTTAATAGTAGAAAACTTTGTATTTCTTACAGGCTTAACATCATACTAGGCATAGGCATGAAAATCCAGCATTAATAGGACCTAATTATACTTTTATATATATTCTTACAGGGCAAAAAGTATTCCAACTGCCCTAAGGCAGATGGAATCCTCAATTCAATGTGTGAGAATTTAAGTCTTCATGGTAATTTTGACACTTGTATGTCAATTTCATAAATAAGCCATTTTAGAAATAAGATATTTCATAAGAGATGTAAATGCTTAGAAAAAAGTGTTGAATATATTTAAAATGATTAATTTATACTAATTCTTGAAAAAATACCGTATCAAAACAGGAATATAAATTTATAAAAAGCTTTTTCTACAGTTTGTGAAAGTAAAGGCTCACTTTGGGGGAGAAGGGGTATTTTGGGTTTCTAATTACTCTGAAAAAATAAACATTTAGTAACGATAAAACAATACTGCAGATATAGCAAAAATAAATTTGATTCAGCTTAGTGCTTAGGCTCCTTATGGAGAAGTATTGAGGGATTGTTATATCTAATATTGAAAAATGATTCATTTTATATTGTGACTATGCATTCATTTCTGAAAAGCACCTTAAACAATTTTGGCAATGTGATTTTTAACCTGTTTGAATTGCCTGCTACTGCACTAAAATTCAAGATGGAAGAATGGATGGAATGCTGCTGGCCTCACATAATGACAATTTTTGCTTTCTTGATACAATAGTTTTGAACTGTTAATTCTCCCTATATAAACAGGTGAGAATACGCTCTTTCCTCCTAATAGTTTTATATGGAGGATTAAGTAGAAAACAAGAAAAAAATACACATTTTTGGGCTGTTCTGCTTCAGATTTTAGACACCGTGTATGATTTTATAAAAACCATAAAGCACATAAGCACCTGATGGCCATTGAAAATCAGAATGTAAAAAAGGCAAAGGTGAATATTGATCTTATATCAAATATTTTGTCAGTTAATATTCCATTTGACAATTCTATTTCAGAAGAATTTTCAGCCAATTCATGCAATTAAAATGCATAATTCCTGCTGATATCTTACCACGTGACTGATTTGAGACAGGCCAGCAAGTCCCACATTGATGTGTCGTCACAAATCTTTTGCTTGGGAGGGGCGGGGAATTACAGAGACTTCAGTTCCAGCGTGTAAGGAATGAGAAATAAGTCTTGTCATTTGCTCAGCTGCAGAGACATCAAACTCAGAGCACCAAAATTGTGAGGGTCAAAGATAAACATCAAATAGGGATTTAATATCAGAACTGTGAATTTTTGTACACATACACTCTAGGACCTTATGAAGGAAGGCCACTGATATAAAAAAATGGCTTAGGTATTCTGTTAGCTTGTCCATGCCAACTTTCATACTACAATACACTAGTCTCAAGAAGGCTAAATTTTCTGTTCTCCCCCCCCCCCCCAAATATTTTAATCTCCTTCTTACTAGTCATCACATAGGACTTCAGTAGTCCTCCCAAAATTCATACTGCAGCCATCTGGGACAACATTGTTCCAAATAACAGTTGCTAAAATATCACCAGCTACTACTAAGTGCAAGGATTACTCTTCTCTTTACATTTATAATACCCCTGATATTTGCACTTGGACAGTTTTTGAAGAATTTTTATTTGGTTCACATAGTGAAAGTTTCATATTTTTTTTTTTTCCAGTAGTGATAACAATACAACTGTACAGCAAATGAGTATCACAATAAATTTAGTATCAATTTTAACAAAACCCTGTCTTTTTAATTGTGATCTGAGAAAAGCAGTGCATTTGCTGCAGCTCTGGTATAAAACTAGACTTCAGCAAAAGGTGCATTTGCTGCACTTTTGGTATATGAGCTTTGCAGGAAGGTGCTACTGACAGAGTGTAAATAAAACTCAAGTAAAATATAGTATTTGCAGTTCCAGTAAGCATTCCTCACTTCTCAGTATCTTCCCATTTGTATCCCAAGAGTGTGTTTTGTTTTTCTTCCTCTTCCTAAAAAAAAAAAAAAAAAAAAAAAAGTAGCTCTGAGTGCTGTCCTGCTTTTCAATTTTCTGTGGAAGCACTTTCTTTTTAGTGTCTTTTTAGTCATGGAAGTGAAATTCTACAACATTTTTTAATTTCTTCTGGGAACATGTAATATAAGATGACAAGTGCTGCATGTTTATTAATTAAGTCATAGCTGGTCACATCCTACTTCTCAATCTGCAGCAGGATGATTTTATATAGGTAAAATTGGACATTAAGGAAGAATTTGAAGGAAGAGAGTACAGTAGCATAGTGAAGTGATTAAGCAGGGATTGCTTTGCATTAAGGCACAATGGGGAAAACGTAGAGATGATTGTGCTGATAGCTGTTGAAGAGAGGCAATATGATGAAAAGAAGAAAGGAATAAGCAATATAACTAGAAAGAAAGACCTTTTGAGGGGTTCAGAAGTTTGAAATCGATATGGAAATAGAAGAAGACAATGTTAGAGGTAAAAGAATGGAAGATACTAACATTTGGTCTTTCAGACAAAACCTATAGAGGGCCTTGATGGAAATTGTAGGATTTTCTTTAGAAATAAAATGTGGGTTTTAAGGTAGAGTGTTTTTAAATGGCTTCCAAATCTTTACATTTTATTCTCTCAAGAAAAAAAATTAAAATCTCCTATGGTGTTGATGTAATGATATAAAGTTTTAAACTTAAAAAAACCAACCAAAACACAAGTAATCTGAACAAAGTAGTACGAGACTGATATTTGTAGATTAATGTTGGTAAATAAAACATTTGACAAGTTTTACATAAAAAGTTATTAGAAGCATAAATTCAGATTATCTTTTTTAAATAGTGAACATGTAACTTAAACACATTTTTTTCCCCCAAATAAAACAGCAGCCATGCTATGTTCATGGCTATTATGGTAATATTGTAATATTATTATGGTAATATTGTAACTACGGGCAGTTTCTAAGTATTTTGAAATTATGCATAGGTGGGGGAAAGAGGGAGAGCAAGTTTCGTTTTATCTTAAAGCGATGAGAGATAGGAAAGATTCTCTTAGTTGGAAAAGGAAAGTATATCACTTCACGATCATGGAAAAGAGTTATCACAGTTGACCTGTTGGCCTAGTTTCTCTGGTGAAGGAAGCTGGTACTGCGTACCCTTGCCTAGCAAGGTGATGTAGCCAGTGTGGGAGGCTCCACAGTGTAGTGGCACCCTCTACTACTGGTGAATCAGCTTAGCTTTCTTTATGTAATTCGTCAAAGCTTGCCACCCCCTGATTTCCCACCAAATCTTCTCTTACTCTATTAAGCTATATGCAATAGCAAGCAGCTGGCATAATTTTGAATCACTTTAAAAGCCTTTAGAAAACAACCATAGGAAGAGCTTGGGGTGTCTCTTTGCAGCTCTCAAGTGAGGACACGTTTGTCCATAGCTAATGGACAAACTTAGGCTTGCATATTTTTATAGAGGAGTAAATCCTGAGCTTCTGGTGTCATGGTTTTAATTGGTGTCTCGGGGTAGATGAGGAAACCTATCCAAGCCAGGTACTCATCCCTACACTTGGATGGCACAGAGCTCTGATCCTCGCCACTCCAGAAGAAAGCCAATACATACATCCTCTTGTGTTCTACTTCCATCTGCCAAATTGTTTGCTCCCCATCTCTTTTACCCTTCTATTACACATCACACTTCAAACAACCCTTGACCTTCAAAAGATCTTCTGCTCTGATATAGTGCCAGTTACTAACAGTACCTTGAATGCTTTGGGACTTCTTAATACTTACAGGCTAGAATCTGCAGGTAGAAGTTGATGCTGTGATAAGTTTCTCTAGTATGACAAGGACAATTTGGACTGTGGTGAGCAAGACATCGTGCAGGCTGCTGAGGGTGAATCCTCCAAGTCTGCACTAGAGGTAGAAGGCCATGGAAAAGTTAGCACTGTTGCTAGTTCTATTGTTCCTGTTCTATCAGTAAATAAGTGCTAGGTCTTAAGACTGTTCTTTAACATTTCACATTTGTAAACAGTTGCAGTTTTGGATGGTTTTCTTTCTGATATCTTTTGGAAAAAAAAAAATGGCCAGACCTTAGATATTATGGTGGCATATAAAGCCCCAAAGAAACTTGCAGACAGCCTCTCTGTTAGCTTATAGAAGAAGTACACTGCAGAGATTAGTAAGCTCAGGTTTTACCTGGGCATCTCCTTGGTCTTTTGGGAAAATTCAAGTCATACATTTTGACCCATAAATCCCAAATGGCCTGAGAATATAATGTGGGAATTTATGGAATACCTTGAATTTCATGGCATTCTAGGAATGCTGCCAAAGACATTTGTACATAGCCTACTGGTAGAGCCCTCTCTGTATAATTTTTTATATTTTGTTGTGGTTTTTGATAAGCCTTTAGTAATACTACCAGGAACTGCAAATTCTGAGGTGTTCCTATTGGATAAGGAGAATTAAATACACAGTTAAAGTAATATAAAACAGAGCATCTACCCTTCCTTACAAAGTACAGGAGAATTAACATTTACTAATTAGAGAGGTAGGAGGACATTTGTTCCAGAGGGAGGCATACTCTTGGTCTTACTTGAGTGAGCGTTTGTGGGTTACCTAACTGTGAAGTCATTCAATGGAGAATTGCCTTCCCTGACAGTGAATGGCAATAGACAAGCTAAAGTTACCTTAACCTTTCCAGTAAATTAATGCTTGCCTTTTACCAGTTAAATACCATATTGTGTCCTCATGTCATATGTACAAAGTGATTTATATTCAGCAACTTATTGCTCTTTACTGGCCTGCTTGTTCTGTGACCTCTATGGTGAAGATTATATTTCCAACTACGTTTTTCTGCATAATTTATTTACCATGTTCATGGCGCAACTTGGAGGCTGCATCTGGTCTCTGGGATGCTTACATTTGATATGCTCCCTTTTCAAAGGAGGAGGCGGGGAACAACTGAGTAGAAGGTGCTGCTGTCACTCAGAGCAGACAAATGCTTCTGTGCCCTACTGGAGTACAATGTTAAACAGGTCAGGTAGCTGCAGTAGAAGAAAGGGGATGCAGTAGCTGCTACTGGGCACAGTGAGCCCAAATTCAACCTCTGTGGCTGTTGGATTAGCGCATTGTGAAAAAACTTACTTGAGCAGATGTCCATGAACAGTTTTTTATTTTTACTGATAATGATAATGGTAAAATCAATAACATTTTGAATTCTGCATATGGCAGAAAAGAACTTAAACTTTTAAAGGATAGTGTTTTTCATAAAGATTATATACCAATAAAGAGCATGTATTTGAACTTATGGGGGTAGTAGGTTGCGAAGTCATTGTAAATAGTAACTCAATATGCATAATTGAGGATGAAAGTAAATGTCTGAAATTGCCTTGAGAAAGGGACCATTGACTACTGGCCACTGTGTTGTTCATAAAGGTATTCAATTATATTATTGAATGTTGTATTATTGATTTTTAAACTGAGTAGCTTTAGTGTGAAATGCTTCCCACTTAACATGGTTTGCCTTTGTTCATGACTTGTTGATAAACCACTCCTATATAGAAAAGGAACTTACATTTCTAGCTGAATGACATAAATACAGTGATTTACTTTCTCATGAAATAGTCTAAGTATGTTAGATATACTTTTCCTATCTGTTGTGATGCTTCAATATAGCAGTACAATTGTCTTGAGAGACTTTCTCAGCCTTCTAATTTCTCACTGAGAGGTTGACCGCTACTTCTGACCAACATATACTTTTAACATTATAAATGAGCATAACCGTGCTTTTTCCCCTTGCCTTTCCTCTTAGTAGTAGGTTGCAGTTCCTTATAAACACCTGCAGATTCTCTTTGTGGTTCTCATGCTATTCAAAAGCATCTTACTGCCATGTTACTTAACTAGATGGCTGAACTAGATCAATACGAAACAGTATCTTGTTTCCCAAGTGTTCATAATTAGCTTGAGATCTACTCCTCCGAGCCATAAAACTTTTCTTCTATTTAGTCTTGACTATATTTGCTACATAATACTTCCCTTTTGCTGGAAAATTCATAGTCCTAGTAGAGTATGAAGGACCGCTTTCATTCACACTACCCACCAATGTTGTAGAAATGAGTAGGATTTGCTTTTAAATGCATATATTGCCCTTGATTTTAGGGTAATATAATGCTTCTAAAATTATAGACATAAGTAACTTCAAAATCTGGAAAATCAATGACCAAGGCTCTGATCCTGCAAAGACTTATATGTACATATTTGATGTCATGCACTGTGAGTAATCCCATTGGTTTTATACCAATTATTCACATAAGCAAAAAGGAAGCACATGCAGAGTCTTTAAGATTAGACCTAACCATGCCATGGAGTAATTTGCATGTAGCCGTCAGGTTTTTGGCAGGAAACCTGTGAGAGGATACGATGATACAATTTAATAGGGTCTGAGAGGAGACTGGAAGGGTTGAATGGAGTTTGTGTATCAGCTGGGTTTTTGTTGTTTATTTTGCATGGTATTACAGTAAATTAATATGTTTTCAGGTCTTCTGTGGCTGTCTGCAGGTTTCAGCAGACTTCTTGGCTGTTTTAATTTTTAATGGTTTCTGTTTGTGTTTTTCCTTTGAATTACTAGAATTTGGATTCACTCTTGGACGGGGTATACTGGATCTTCTAGTGGTATTGAAATATTTTGCCAGTGTGTCTTGTTCACATGCTTAAGCGAAGCTGATCATCAAATTTGCTGTGCAGATTGAGTTTTCCCCAAGGCAGTCTACTAGTGACCTTCTTTTTACATTTTCTCTGCAACATGCAACATGGTCATGGTCTGCTTTCTAAGATTATCTGGGAGTTTAATTCCATTAAATTCCTGCTGCTAGTGCAAGGACTATCACTGGTGTTACTCTTCTTGCTGTCCTCTTGTAACGAACTGTAGGTGAGACATTTGGTCTTTTAATGCAGGTCTGAAGCAGCGTGTTGGTTAGTTGCCTGTGTTTTGTGGGACAGAGTGGAGTAGATATTTTATAAATCCTTCTCAACTGAGGGTTTATTACAAGGCTTTCTGTTATTACAAGGTTCTGGACTCTGACAATGTCTAGTGTGAACACAGAACATGGGTGTTTGTTTCTGAGATTTTCGCCACATAAACTGTGCTGTTGAAAATCTTAAAGGAAAAAAAGATACTATTGTCAGCTATGTGTAGAGTTTGCAGGAGTATCTTCTAGTTTTATAATACCATTCTATCATACAGATAAAATTAATCAAAAAAGGTGCTTATCACTGTGACTATCCTAAAAGTTTAGTAAAACATGTATACGACAACCACACCCATGGCAAAAATAAAAAGTAAATTTATTTCAGCTGTTCAACAGCATATGGAGGCTACCATTTCTCAAAGTTGTCATCTTTCAAAATTATTCTAGATTTATGAACATTGTTCACTAGTGAAAACACTGGAGTAATTATAACCTAGCGGTGAGTAGGTCTTTTAGGTCAGCTGTGTTTATGCTAATGGTTCAGAGAAGATATTTTTCTCCCCCCTCCCCATCTGGTGTAGTCATTAAATATTTAAGACACAGGGGAACCTATTATGGACATTTGGGGTCTTTTATCAGCTTTATGGATGTGTTTGCATATGGGGGACTTTTGCTGTTAATATTTTCTTCATTTTGATCTGTTACACATGCCCATGCCATCTGTATTGCCTGTGCTTCCAGCAGGTATCCTTCCATTATTACCTGTCATATCCCTTCTAGAAGATGAAAACATGTACTTTATTACATATTTATTGACAGCCTTAACTTCTAAAATCCAGTTCAGACACCTCTGCCTTTCTTGAATGTGATTGGAATATTTCAAGACTTTAAAGTACCTGTAGCTAGCTGTGGGTGTGTTTTGTGAATGTTATATACAACCAAAGAGCTGAAATATACTTTTCTTTCCTGATAGAAGGGTACAGTTATGTCCACACCTGGGGAGTTACCTTCTAACACACCATTATTCCTGCTTGTCTGTCTTATTTTATTTCTCATATTGTTTTATTTTTATTATTATCTTTTAATGTAGACTCAACTAGATTTGATGTAGCTGCTGCAGTTGCTAAATCTTGTGATATCCTCTGGGATCTCATTTTTCTCCTTTGGTTGTTCTTGATCTTCTTTTGAGTGCGTACAAACTCTGTCCCTCAAGCTGGAAAGATAGACTGTCTATTACTATAGGTCTGAAAGTACTGCCACTCAGGAATCACTGATCTGTAATCATTCCTCTAATCTAATGTCCTGACAAGGCGATAGACTTCAATGTTGCTACAGAATGTGGTCGTTTTATTTCTAAAGCAATAATTTTACTAGGCTCTTTGTAGTCCTTCAGGGACAATGAATTACACAATGGCCCAGATGTAACAAGCATTATAAGAGTAGCAGTCATTAAATTATTGCAGTCATCCTTACTGTCCTTAATCTGTTACTTTTTTTCCCATAACAACCTCAGTGTGATGAACTGTATACTTTAAAAGCTTCCCTACAAAATTGTGATGAGGAATAATTTGACTAGGGGTAGTAGTGGGTAACAATGCTGCAGAGTTTTTTCAGGTAGGCATGGTCATAAATTCTGTGATAAATTAAGCTAGTAAGTACTAAAATATAGAATACTTGCATGGAATGAATGTAATGAAACAAATTTGCTCTTTGTAAGTGGGAAAGTATGTTAGAAACCTCCACAGCAATTTGTTCACTATTGTCAGAATATGAAAAAACTTTCTATATTTTTCATTTCAATGATGTTTTGTAAAAAGAGAGCAATTATTTGCATTTGCTTTATGCCATTGCTCTGACTGTTTGTTTTTATTCTTTGTCCATTATGACTCATTTTATGAAATTGTTTTTCCTTTATTAAAAACTAAGGAAACACTAGCCTCTTTTCGAAGTGTCTTTATGGTTGTTGGGATAGAATAGCAGTTGCTCTGTCAGTGTCACAGTGTTTATTTTAATCTCTGAATTAATTTTCTTGGTTGCTAGGTGATTCTACTTCATAGTTTTAATGGAAATGACTAACTCAGGGTGCTCTCATTTCAGAATATGCAATCGTTTGCTTTAAAACTGAAACTAGATTTCTCTGACATAATGCTTGACAAATACTCGTGCCGGTGTACAATTTTATGACTATAGCTAATAAAATATCCACATTTCTGTTATCCAGTCCTATATCTCTTGTACATTCCAACAAAGCCATTGTAATCTAAGATATTCAATAGAGGCAGAATTGGGCTTTTGTGTATATGTAGAGGATAAATATCTGCTCTAATGTCTGACATTTTAGAAATTTTTAAAGGCAGCTTATGGAGCTGGTTATGTAGTATGTCTTTGGAACTGGTATCAGTTAAGACTTTTTACATCCTCAATGGCAATGGTGTAATAAGTGCTACGTATCTCAGTTATTCAGCTTGCAGATGTATTCAGCAGGTCTTGCTTATTAGCAGTGCAGGGAAGTTCAAAAATAGGTATGAATATTCAAAGTAGTAATAACCATATTATTAAAGAAAACTTCTTAACAGTCTGTAGTTCCGGAGCTGTTTTTCATACTGGAAAAATATAATGCCTCAGGACAGTTTCTTTAAACTTTAAAATACTGTTTTCTGTTGTTTCAATACTGTTCTTATTTAAGGACAAATATAAAGGAAAAAGAACTTTAAATGAAACTTCATAGGTTCCTCAGTATCAGGGTAGTGCAGAAGTGTCGGCCTTGTTTATTTTGCTGCTATCATCAGCTATGCTTTCATTTCTTCTGAGCTATCAGCTAGTGAAATACTGTCTTTTGGCTTGTTATCACCATTCCACTCTTACGTTTCCATGCTGGTGAACTGCACATCTTAGAAATGAATGAAATCCACCCTGCTTCTCTGTAGAAGGAGAAAAGCATCCTGTGGGCCAGAATGCCAATGATGTACCCTAGTAGGCTCTGTGCCTACTCTCTCCTGACATTGGTTCAAGGTTTATCAGCTCAGTTTCTTTAGCCCCGAGCATCATTCTGCGTGCTTAATTGCTCTTTATTTTCCTTCTCCCTAGTTTATAGTAAACTTGTCTTCCTGATAGTGGCCACCTTTTTGGTACAGTTAGTACACTGAGGAGCACAGCTGATTTGGTTTATCTAAATAATTTGTTGCCATCAAAAAGCTAAATGATGCATCTAATTTTGTCCAGCTCAAACACATAATACGTTATCAAGACAGAGAAGACTGAGAATGCTATATATTTTAATGTTTTTGTGTTAAGTACACAATCTTTGCAGTATCTATTAAGACAACTAGCCTCTGGCAAAATCTTCCAATTGCTGTCTTACAACTTTAATTACAGCTGATGTTGGTGTTAGGTAAGCAACAATACTGTTCTATTTTGGAACTTTCTAATTGGATTTGAGAGAAAACAAACTTCAAAAGTCACACAATTATAAGTATTTTCAAGACTTTTTCAAAAGGATATAGGAAAAAGAAGGATCAGCTGTATTCCTCACAAAACAATGTGCTTTTATTGAGTTGTTTGTTATATGTGAACTAATAAGGTGGATAGATAGCCAGAATGTTTGCAACTGTAATGATAATGTACAATGAAAGTAAGAAGTTGGATCATTTGTATTCAATATATACTTGGGAGACCTCACTTTCTGTGAATGAGAGGTGGAATATACAGCCAAAATTCATAAGATTATATTCATGTTAGTGAGCTCTCCCAGGTCATCTTCATCTGTTTTACCACTTAAAGAAAGCAGTACTGAGATGATAGTTTTCAGTTTGTGAAACTGGGTTATGAAACTCCTGCAACAGAAGCATAAAAACATTAATGTGGGTGAAAGCAAACCTGTAGGGGATATGAAATAAATTTCTTAATGAACATACGCCATACCCCTGGCTGCCAAGTGAGGCAGAACACTTACTTGGATAAACTGGTTGTAAAAACAACCGTTTTATTGTAATAACTTTACCAGATACCAACAATTGCCTTTCAACAAATAGGGTAAAAACAACAAAACCAAAATCCCATCAAAGACCTTCCCAAGGTAGTTCCAGTAGTGTGCAGCTTCAGTAGGTACAAATGTTGGACCTTTGCCCAATATATGAATTCTCGGTAAGAGTACATGGTTAAAAAAAGGAAATGTGTCACAGCAATAATTTCCATCATGCTTGGTAATTCTGAGGAATGAAATTGTTATGAAATAGTGAAGGTATCAAAAGTTATACTATTGGATTAAAATGTAAGCTCTTCTTTCAGCCAGTAATTTATAAGTTACTGTTTGAGAGAGAATGTTTTGTGAAAATTATGAGGATATCATTTAAGATTCTGGACTGAGATATGAAAGATCCGAAACTGATTATCTGTATCATTTACACTTTTCAATTTGACCTATAGAAATTACTACAAAATTGTTTGTGCCCATGAAAAATCTTACTGTAACTCACTGTGTCTTGATTTCCCATCTGTGAAAAGCCATATAAGATATACATAAGCTTTCATTTCTTCCACCCGTTCTGTGACTTGTTTGTTGCTTTAGTAGGCCATAGTCTCTACACTTCTACAATGGGAATCTCATCGTAGCTGAGGCCTCTAGATACTAAAGAAAGATGAAGTATGCCAGGGAATACTTACTGATTTGTAAATAAATCAATCAATCAATAAATTGTAGCCATTAAATGTTCTTTGCTATTAAAGGTGGAATACAGGGTAATTGAAGTATCTTGTCTGTCCCACTTTAGTTTCTAACCAAATATTTTATGTAAATGAGCAAAACTAAAGGAGTTACAATCATTATGCATATGGCATATGTGTTGTTAAAATGAAGAGTGACAGACCTTTGATTTTTAGCAGTGACATAATCTAAGGCAGAATGCTGTGATATACATATGGTGGATGTCTGTGCAGTATGCCAAAGGAAGGAACAGTTCAGAAAGTTGTTAACTTCAGCCCCTTCAAAAGAACTGGATTTCTTAGTGATAATAGACATGTGATAAGAAAAATTCAGGACAGATATGATTCTATTAGGGATCAGTGTCTCTTTTTATTCATTTTACCGGTGATACCCAACAGTGACAAATTGGGCTGTGTTTCTTTGCTTATTTGTTTAAAAAAAAAAAAAAGCATTTTCTTCAGATGAATGGCTATTTTTCTTTAGGAAGGTGACTCCAACATTTTCAGCTGATGAAATGATGAAAAAGTTTGTTCTGTCTTTGGCAGCAGAAAACATGGACTTTGTATTAACAGCACATGATGGAATATAACCCCAAATACAAAGAAAATTTCAGGCTGAAGTATGGAAGGAGATTAGCAGACCTAACTCAATAGAAAAATACTCAAAAAACTGTTTCTTAAATGTATCTGCTTTCTTTGATTACATTTGGTGTGCTGCCCACGCAAAGAGAGACTCAGTATCTTCCCCAGTGGTGCATGGGATGTGGTCCCATCATGTCACGGTGCATCCAGTCTCTACCCGGAACTATAAGCACCACCACCATCTAATTTATCTTAATGGAAAGAGTACACTGTGGTGAGCTCTGCACTGTTATAGCAAGATTTATTTCTGCTACTTGAGCTATCTTGTTTAAACGTTGTTTATAGATCTTTCTTTAACACTGCTGCCTGCTAACAAGATGTACGCTTAGATTAATTGTTGAAATAGGCAGCCTTCTGCATGCCCCTCACTTTGTTGCAAGTTTGAAGTCCTGTTAAATAGCAGCTCTTGAAATCATGCGATCTGAACAAAATCTTAGCAGTTGCATGACAAAAGCAAACTTAGAATCATAGAATCATAGAATCATTGAGGTTGGAAAAGACCTCTAAGATCATCGAGTCCAACCATCGACCCAACACCACCACCCACTAAACCATGTCCCTAAGCACCTCATCTACTCATCTTTTAAATACCTCCAGGGATGGGGACTCAACCACTTCCCTGGGCAGCCTGTTCCAATGTTTCACCACTCTTTCAGTAAAGACATTTTTCCTCACATCCAATCTAAACTTCCCCTGGCGCAACTTGAGGCCGTTTCCTCTCGTCCTATCGCTAGTTACTTGGGAGAAGAGACCCACACCCCCCTGGCTACAACCTCCTTTCAGGTAGTTGTAGAGAGCGATGAGGTCTCCCCTCAGCCTCCTTTTCTGCAGGCTAAACAACCCCAGTTCCCTCAGCCGCTCCTCATAAGACTTGTTCTCCAGACCCCTCACCAGCCTCGTTGCCCTTCTCTGGACACGCTCCAGCACCTCAACGTCCTTCTTGTAGTGAGGGGCCCAAAACTGAACACAGTATTTGAGGTGCAGCCTCACCAGTGCCAAGTACAGGGGCACAATCACATCCCTACTCCTGCTGGCCACACTATTTCTGATACAGGCCAGGATGCCATTGGCCTTCTTGGCCGCCTGGGCACACTGCCGGCTCATGTTCAGCCGGCTGTCGACCAGCACCCCCAGGTCCTTTTCTGCCAGGCAGCTTTCCAGCCACTCTTCCCCAAGCCTGTAGCGCTGCATGGGGTTGTTGAGGCCCAAGTGCAGGACCCGGCACTTGGCCTTGTTGAATCTCATACAGTTGGCCTGGGCCCATCGATCCAGCCTGTCCAGGTCCCTCTGCAGAGCCTTCCTACCCTCGAGCAGATCAACACTCCCGCCCAACTTGGTGTTGTCTGCAAACTTACTGAGGGTGCACTCCATCCCCTCATCCAGATCATCGATAAAGGTATTGAACAAGACCAGCCCCAAAACTGAGCCCTGGGGAACACTGCTCGTGACCGGCCGCCAACTGGATTGAACTCCATTCACCACAACTCTCTGGGCCCGGCCGTCCAGCTGGTTTTTGACCCAGCGCAGAGTACACCTGTCTAAGCCGTGAGCCGCCAGC
Organism: Aptenodytes patagonicus; assembly: GCF_965638725.1. Taxonomy (NCBI): domain Eukaryota; kingdom Metazoa; phylum Chordata; class Aves; order Sphenisciformes; family Spheniscidae; genus Aptenodytes; species Aptenodytes patagonicus. Next base: position 41,191,436 of record NC_134952.1, read on the forward strand.
TTCTCTAGGAGAATGCTGTGGGAGACGGTGTCAAAGGCCTTCCTGAAGTCCAGGTAGACCACATCCACAGCCTTTCCCTCATCCACTAGGCGGGTCACCTGGTCATAGAAGGAGATCAGGTTGGTCAAGCAGGACCTGCCTCTCATGAACCCGTGCTGGCTGGGCCTGATCCCCTGGTTGTCCCGCTCATGCCTTGTGAGCGCCCTCAAGATGAACCGCTCCATAATCTTCCCCGGCACCGAGGTCAGGCTGACAGGCCTGTAGTTCCCCGGATCCTCCTTCCGGCCCTTCTTGTAGATGGGCGTCACATTGGCAAGCCTCCAGTTGTCCGGGGCCTCCCCCATTAACCAGGACTGCTGATAAATGAAGGAGAGTAGCTTGGCGAGCACCTCTGCCAGCTCCCTCAGCACTCTCGGGTGGATCCCATCTGGCCCCATAGACTTGTGAGCATCCAGGTGGCATAGCAGGTCATTGACTGCTTCCTCTTGGATTATGGGGGGTTCATCCTGCTCGCCGTCCTTGTCTTCCAGCTCAGGGGGCCGAGTACCCTGAGGATAACTGGTCTGCCTGTTAAAGACTGAGGCAAAGAAGGCATTGAGTACCTCAGCCTTTTCCTCATCCTCGGTGACAATGTTCCCCCCTGCATCCAATAAGGGATGGAGATTCTCCTTGGCTCTCTTCTTGTCATTAATATATTTGTAAAAACTTTTTTTGTTGTCTCTAACGACAGCGGCCAGATTGCGTTCTAGCTGGGCTTTTGCCTTTCTCATTTCTTCTCTGCACGACCTAACGAGATCCCTGTACTCTTCTTGAGTTGCCTGCCCCTTCTTCCACAAGCGGTAAACTCTCCTTTTTTTCCTGAGTCCCAGCAAGAGCTCCCCGTACAGCCAGGCCGGCCATCTTCCCCGCCCGTTCTTCTTACGGCGTACAGGGACAGCCTGCTCCTGCGCCTTTAAGACTTCCTTCCTGAAGATCGTCCAGCCTTCCTGGACCCCTTTGCCCTTCAGGACCGTCTCCCAAGGGACTCTCTCAACCAGCATCCTGAACAGGCCAAAGTCCGCCCTCCGGAAGTCCATGGTTGCGGTTTTGCTGCCCCCCCTCCTTACTTCACCAAGAATGGAGAATTCTACCATTTCATGGTCGCTAAGCCCAAGACGGCCTCCGACCACCACATCTCCCACCAGTCCTTCTCTGTTTGTAAACAGCAGGTCGAGCGAAGCACCTCCCCTGGTAGGCTCACTCACCAGCTGTGTCAGGAAGTTGTCTTCCACACACTCCAGGAACCTCCTGGACTGCTTCCTCTCTGCCATGTTGTATTTCCAGCAGACATCCGGGAAGTTGAAGTCCCCCACGAGAACAAGGGCTAGCAATTGAGAGACTTCTGCCAGCCGCTTGTAGAACACTTCATCCGCGCCTTCATCCTGGTTGGGTGGTCTATAACAGACTCCCAACAGGATATCTGCCTCGTTGGCCTTCCCCCTCATCCTTACCCATAGGCACTCGACCGTATCATCATCACAATCGTTGAGCTCTATACAATCGAAACACTCCCTAACATACAGGGCCACCCCACCGCCTCTCCTTCCTCGCCTGTCCCTTCTGAAGAGTCTATAGCCATCCATTGCAGCACTCCAATCATGAGAGTCACCCCACCATGTTTCTGTGATGGCAACTAAGTCATATCTCTCCTGCTGCACAATGGCTTCCAGCTCCTCCTGTTTGCCACCCATGCTGCGTGCATTGGTGTAGATGCACTTGAGCTGGGCTATCGATTTCGCCCCCGGCATCAGCACGCCACCCCTAGGCTCATCTCTAGTGAGCCCGGTTTTATCCCCTTCCCCCTTTGAACCTAGTTTAAAGCCCTCTCAATGAGCCCTGCCAATTCATGAGCCATGATCCTTTTCCCCCTGTGAGACAGCTGGACTCCATCTGTCGCCAGCAGGCCCGGTGCCGTGTAAACCTCCCCATGATCAAAAAAGCCAAAATTCCGCCGATGGCACCAGCCCCTGAGCCATGTGTTGATCCGGTGTGTTTTCCTGCTCCTTTCAGTATTCTCCCCTGCCACTGTAGGGATAGAGGAAAACACTACCTGTGCTCCCGATCCTTCAACCAGTCGCCCCAGTGCCCTGAAGTCCCTTTTGATCACTGCAGGACTTCTCTCTGCAACCTCATCACTGCCAGCCTGTATAACCAACAGCGGGTAGTAATCAGAAGGCCGTACCAAACCAGGGAGCTTCCTAGTGATGTCTCTGACCCGGGCCCCAGGGAGGCAGCAGACTTCCCTGTGGGACGGGTCTGGTCGGCATATCGGGCCCTCTGTTCCCCCCAGAAGGGAATCGCCTATGACAATTACCCTCCTTTTTTTCTTAGCAGCGGCAGTCATAATGCGTGGGGCTGACTGCCTCACCCTAGGCGACCCCCTGGATGGACCTTCGTCTACATCCTCATTTGCCTGGCCCTCAAGTTCCAGGGCCCCATATCTGTTGTGTAAAGGGAACTGGGAAGGTGAGGGAGGCTGGGCGGGGGTTTGCCTGGCACCCCGAGCAGGGACCCATTTCCATTCCCCCCCGTCGCTTAGGTCCCCTCTTTCTGCCTGGTGGCAAGAAGGCAGGGGATCCTCTGCTTCTTGTGGAGCCTCCATCTGCTGCCTTTGCCTCAGGGATGGTAGGGTGTGGCTCCACCAATCTATCTCCCTCTCACACTCCCTGATACTCCTTAACCTTTCCACTTCCTCCAGCTCTGCCACCAGGCCGAGCAGATCATCCACCTGGTCACACCGCACACAGGTGGTGCCTCTGCTGCCCTCCGGTACAGCTGACAGGCTCAGGCACTCCCTGCAGCCAGAGACCTGGACAGCTGTATGCTTGTGTGTGAACTCCGTCTGGGTCGCCGCATTCCTTCTGGCCTTCATGACTTCAAAGAAAAAGTTATTCTTAAAATTACATATATAATGTATTCAATAGGGTGTGGGTTATATGGAGGCTCCGACAGTGCTGGTGACACTTTGAGCGTGCAAATGCCCTATCCTCATTTTCATTTGCATGCTTTCAAATAACTTGAAATGCTGGGTTTTTTTCTTTTTCTGTGGTAAATAAGAGTAGCCCTCAGGCTTTGGTATTTTAGTTTTAGGGTCAAAGCACATGATGGACCTAGCCTTTGCCGCTAATGTGCTGAGTAACAATGGAGAGCTTTTCTGCCCTCCTTGGGGTCTGACTGCAGACTACAAATGTCAAGATTAGAATGACTGAAAGCAATGTCAAACTATTATAAACTTCCCTAGATGATATAAAAATAAGAAGGAAGGACTTATTACAAATGAAACAGATGAAGTGTAAGACATAAAGGTCTCCGAAGTTAGGCTGTCCAGTACATGGTTTGAGGAAAAGTGGATGGAACTTTATCTTCAACATCCAGTCAAGAATTGCAATAGCAGGGTAAGCTTGCTAGAGAAGATTAATGATAATGCTAAGAAGTCAGTCCACTGAAGCACCGACCCATGTACCTCGTCCCTGAGGAAACATGGTTTTCACATTGTATGTGTGAGTCCTGTCACAACTCCTATTATTTCCTTATGCTCTGGAGAACAAAAATATGCTTTTTAAAGGTGCATCTTGGGGGGAGGGAGCAGGGAAGCTGTATGGCTTTGTTTCTGAGGCTAAGTCATTTGTCTTAAAGAGTGTCGGTGGGAAGTGACTTCCCTAGCCCTTCAGCGAAGGAATTGGAACTTCTCTCCTACCGCTGTGTTATGAGGACTGCAAATTTTTCTTTGTTTAGTAACTTTTTTATATAGACCATAAGCATTTCTTTCTTTGCATGATTAGTAGAAAAAAACCCAAACCTCACCCCCAAACCCCTGAATGGCTCAGTTTTTATTATAACCTGATATCTGAAGGTAGTCATAATATATCAGTGCATTTGTCACTGCTTGTAATGATTATCTGAAATTTGATCCAATCACTTTCAGATGATCTCTTTGAATTAGTACCTTGGTGACTGTAGAAGGATCAGGCCTGTTTAAATCCTGTACGTAGCTAGAAAGTGCCAAGAAGTTGCTGTGACTCAAAGGTAGATTACCAAAAGCAAGCAAAAAGGTGCCATTGCTGTGAACTTGGAATGGTTCGTTGCTCACAAACAGTGGAACCACATGTAAGTTATCAGGTCATGCTAGATGACTTTCAGTAATTAAATGATATTCATCAACCAGTTATATTACATATGTCACATACACTATACAAAGAGAAATATTTTCCTGACATTTTTGGGGATTCTTCTCTTTCTTGGGACTGTTTTCCTGCAAAACAAGCTTTAGCTCTACAAAGTCAGCTTTTTTTTTTTAACAGTACTTTTTTCTTTTTGGCCATATATTCAACATCTGAGAGTATAGGGATAATGTAAACATTTCCTTAAAGCGGCCAAAAGAGTTTTTATACCCATAGATTACAATGGCTTTTAAATGTCAGTATCCTGAAATGTTGTACAACTGAGTACTTGATTCTGCTAGAAATGGGGGAGGGGGTGTGAAGGGAGCGGGAAAGGAAGAAGGAAAGGGGAAATCATATATTTCTAATTAGTTCCAAATTTTTTTCAAGCAAGTAGTATTCAAAGGAAAGCTTTGCATTATTTTTGTACAAATTTGATACAAACATGAAATTGCATTTATTAATTAAAAATTTTTGGAAAAAGATTATTCTTTTCAAAATTCTATCTAATCTTATGGCAGTTTCTTGGGAAGGCTGAAAGTTTTATTCTTTTTTGCTTGATTTTTTCCATACATAAGTGTAGTGCTTTCTTTATATTGCGACATGCATAGAAAACTATTTGTCCATAAGTAAACATTGCAACTCCTGGGAGACAGATACATTGCTGGAAGAGGCAGTAAATATATGGCAGATTGGTTTAGTCATGAAAAGTGCTTTTCTGAGTCCTGAGTAGAGGCAGGTGAAGTAGTAGTAAAAGGTGCTCAGAAGATGAATGTAACGTGTGAGCTACGAATCTTGGGCTATAGTACATGGTAGGTTGTACTAGCTGTGCAATAACTATTGTACTTTCTGAATATAAGTATACTGTAGTTGCCAGAAAAGCAGTGTGTATAATGTTTTGCAGAACAGTTTGGTTTTCTCAGTTCTGTGGAACAAACTAAGTCCTGTATATGATGATGAACAGAGCTTCAAGAAAATATTTTGAGGAAAAAATGCATTTTGTAGAATAGCAGCCTTTGTTGTGAAGCAAGCATTAGGCCATCGTATTTTGGAGTCATGATATAAAACAGAGCAATAAGGCTTCCTGTGCTAGCAGCATGGGTAGAGCACAGTTGTATGTTGGTATTCCTTGCCAAGTGAAATTAGGAGAGAGGAAAATGGAAGGTGATTGCGGCTTTCTCATGCTCCACTGTTCAGCAAAGCCAAGTAGATCTGGGGGTGAACTAGTCTGGAAGAAATAAATTAGTACCATTATTCATTACCACTGGAGAACAAAAGAACAACAAAAGAGTGATGAGGACTTTCATCATGAGGGAATTTTGAGCAGCTATGCAGTACGTAAGGTGTCTGCTGCCTTGAGTTGTATGGCATGTCTGCTTATATTTTCAAAATTTCCAAGGACTAAGTAATAGGGATTAAATGAAAATATCAGTCTTAATGTCATAAATGAATGACCCATGTTGAAAATGTGAAGTGGATGCATACTGAAGGCTCAGGAACCAGAAAATGAGTGAAAGAATAGAAGAATCTTTTAAAAACAAAACAAAACCAAACCCCAAACAACAAAAAAAAACCCACACCCAAACAAAAAAACCCCAAACTTGTTTTAAGTGGCCTATGGGGGCCTGATTTTCCTGTCTTTACAGTTTATGGCAATTAATGTAGTCTTATTAAGTTAATTATTTTACGATAGCAAGGCTTGTGACCCCACTGCAGCTGCTGTTTGGGTGAGAGCTGTCCTTCAGCTGTTCCTTTCATCTGAGTCATGGATTTTCTGGCTCCTAAAGCAGGTAATAACAGGGCTATTCAGAATATGTAGTTGGAGGCTCTGTGTCTAGGGGTGTTGTAAAATGCAGTGGGCGGATAGAGACCGAGTGTATAACGTTAGGTCAGTTCAATGAAGACCTGTGCTTGCAGCAGCTGGATAGTGAAGTACATCTGATGCGTCAGAGACTGTCAGGGCTTTATGGTCTTACATGGAGTGGGAGGGTGGGTAGCTGCTGGAATTGCCAGTGGCTGGCAAATGAGGTAACTAGATGGATTTGGAGTGTTTAGTGTAGAAAGGGAGTTGTTAGGACAGGAGGGTCTCCATCTTTCATTGTGTGTCTAGGGGATGTGATATGATATCTACATGCTATTTTACTCCTGCTATTTGCTATCGAAGCAAGAAGCTGAGAGAAGAAAACCAGAATCACTTTTCAGCTAGAAGGCGTTTCTGTAGCAGTTACACTGGATCTGTGCAAAGCTGTGTCGGGGGCGGCATTGGCACTGAGACTTTAGCCGGAGAGGAAGCCTTGAGGACTTCAGCATTTCCCCCAGGCAACAACAGAAGAGAGACAGAAAATGCTGTGTCTGCTTCTAGCTGAAGAGTTCACATGAACTCTTAGTCCTGTATCACTAGCTACCTTGCAGTGCTGCGTAGGATGTGCACATTAATTTTTATAAAAACATTGCTTTACTTTGAGCAGTAACTCTTAAGTATAGTCCAGTGCTAAGGCTGTTCTTTGGTGATACTTGCCGAAAGCTGAGTGCAGCATGTGCAATCAATCATAAAATGTTCCTCTGGTACAAGAGAGTGAATTATCTCATTTTTGCTGCCCTCAGTCTTTGGCTTTGGGAAATGCAGCAGGGTGTCAGGAAGCATCTGTTACTGTTGAAAGTATTTTGCCGCTGTTTCTCATGGAGATAGGAGGCATTGGACTGGGATCTGCTGGGAGTTTTCCCTAAGCTGCTAATTAGGAAGAGAGGCCAGACTTGTGTAGGAGAGGGCTACCTAACAGTGAAAGCAGGCAGTAGAGTCTGATCTTTCCCTTCCAGATGTGGTTTGAGAAGTGGAGAGAAAGCTGAAGTAGTACTTTCTTCCCTTCTAAAGTGCTCCTGTGGACACTGATGCCAAATTATATTTGGAGAGCTCCACTTCCATGGAGGAAAAAATTCTTAAATCATTCTCATTTAAGGATGTGCTGAGGAGAAACCTAGGCACCTTTTGCTCACTGGCAGATGGAAAGCAGATGATCTTAGGGGGTGAAAAACTGGAAGCTTCATATGTCCTGCAATCAAGAACAGCAGACTGGGCTGTGCAAATTCTTACAGAATTGCCAAGAATTGGAAATCATGGTGAGTGTTTTGTAAACCAGCAGATACTGCCTCTTCACCAGGGCACCATAGGCTTTGCACATGATGCAGTCAGTTCAGGATAATTCTTCCGACGTCCTATTTCGCAGAGATGCAGGAGAACCTGTGCTGTGCCCCAGCTGATATGGACTGGACTCCTGACAGCATTTGTTCTGCAGGCACAGCAAATCTCTGCTCGGGGGGGGGGAGGGAGGGAGAGAGAGAACACCCCAAATTTCATGGACCAAGTCTGAGGGAATTTTTAGGAATGCTTCAAAGAGCACATCACTGGGATTACGTCTATCCCATTGCCATTTTCAAGTAACTCCTGGAAAGCCTAAAAGAGGTCCTAAAGTTGTTCAAAGAAAAGCTTGCTAGATTTCCCACCCCTGAGGGCAAATTAATGTATTTTCCTTTAACTTCACTCTTTGGAATAGTGGGAGGGTTTTTGGCTGTAACTTTAAAGAATGCAGCCTAGAGGGACACCATGCATAGCCAATTTCATCCTTACTAATTGATTTTGAAAAATTAGTAAATAAAAACGGAGTTTTACATTGGAAAATATTGGCATAAGGATGTAAGTCCCTACATCTGAGAGAAGTGGAGTGTAAGGAAGAGGGGAAAAGCGTGGAAATAGCAAATCAACACAGTATGTATCTGTATATAGTATATAGTGTGTATCTGTATTACTGGTGTGTAATATCTGTGAAGAATGAGAGATTATGGGTTTGATAAAATATGTATTGTGTGAAATATTAACAACATGTGGCTTTATAATATTCTGATACTTTGAACAGCAAATATAGAGATGAATTTGCTGTGTAGGGAACAGGGCAAGATTATAAACAAAGATAATCCTCCTGGGAGATAGAAAGGAGACCCTCTATGTTACTTTTGCATGGCATAGTAGCATGGGCCTAGGGAGCACTTTGAAGATATGACAGATTTGGGATTTAATTTGGGGAAAAAACCCAAAGCCAGAAGAGCCCAGAGGAAGGACCGATTGCTCAGTAGTGTGGGATATAAAGAATGTGCATGGGAAAGGTGGCTGGAAGTGAAAGGCTTGTCTGTGGTTCACCATCTCTATAAGCTAGTGGAACTATTAAACAATACTGCAGGGATATTATGTATAATCTAGAATTGCAATTTTTACCGCTTCCTGATGCTGAATTTTCTAGTAAAATTTTGTGTGGTATCAGTGATCTCAGGCAAGCATAAGGAACATTTGCACTCCCCCCAACCCCACGACAGTAAGTTTAAAAAAAAAAAAAAGTGTATGTTATATGGTCACTATGGGTGTCTGCAAGCCACATCAGGTTTTTCAAGATGTGAAGTGATACCCACTCTTAGGTGTTAATCAGAAAGGTATTTCGGCTGGAGGCAGGTAGTGGAGAAACAGTCCCAGGATTTTGGTAATATCATATTGCTGCAGTATGGATTCTTATAGCCAGGCAACTAATAAACATATACAGAATATTAGGAGTAAACATATAAATAAACCCTCAGTGGTTTAAAAAATAGCCTGTTCTACAGATACTGCAGAAGGCTGCAGCTATTTTTTGCTCTCTGCATGGTTCTTCAGATAATTCCATTTGGTAACTGGTGACACATGCCTTTAAAAAATATTGTTGACTTTCATTTAAAGTGACAGGGTAATATTGCTAAGAAACTAAAGAATGTAGGTAAATATATATTAAATATATATTTTTGCATTTGGTAATATGCCATTATGTATATTTAGTTCTCTTCATAGTTGCCAGTCTCTTCAAGCAAATTATTTATATTGGAATAATCTATTTGCAGAGAATGAAAAGAACAGAAGGAAACTGGGAAGCAAAGTGGGGGGGAAGCTTTTTGAGCATGCCTGTGATAATATATTTGTGAAGGGGCAGAACAGCATGGGAAACCTGTAACTAACCTGCACATAGCTCATTTTTAAATATAAATCTATGATGTAACTGTCTTGCAGAAATCACTGTGGTTTTTTAATGATTTGCTCCTACGATGGCCATCTGTACAAATATATTCTAAATTAACCATTACATTCTTATAGCTTGGAAGAACATTTTTATGTTTTAATTCTGTCCCATTCTAGCCAAGAATGCAATATACAAAAGATATATTAATTCCCATTACTCTTACAGCAATATTGACTTAGGTTTGTGAATGTAGTTAAAAAAAACCCCAAAACCACAAATAATGAATGCAGATTATTATGGTAGAAATTTCTCCTTTAAAGCTACAAATGCATTAGAGGATTAAAACATATTACAGCTAACTCTGTTTATAGCGTTCTGGCCTTTCAAACCAACTGAGATTTTGTTCCAGACATCTTTGTAGTTCAGTCTCTGGGATTTAATCTCTGTAATGTGTTACACTCGCTATTGTCCCAGTGAATTTGTTGACAGACAGTAATTGGGTCACTGCATTTAAATGCCCGATGTAAGCTCCGAGTTCTCCCTGCTCGTTGGCAAGGCAACCACAGTGGTCCGGGAAACGTGCGCAGAGCGGGCTCCTGGCCTGCCGCTCTCAAATGGTGTCACTGGAGGGCAGGGAGGAAAAATCGCTTGGATGATGAAACAGGCAGTGGATTCTTCCCTATTTTTTTAATGTGTGTATTGTCTTTCGGGGTGGTGGTGGGGATAGAAATGCAAACTTACAAAGAAAAGGAAGCAATGTATAGCAATTGATGCAATATATTATGGCTTTGTTCTTAAGTCTTTGGATATTATTTTGGTTTGGGGATATTTAATATATTATACGTCAGTTGGATCTAGTTGTTCTAATGTATGACAGAAGAAAGATAAATATTTCACAACCGCTTTAGATCTTGCTCTGATTTGCCATTCTCTTCCCCCGTCCTCCACACCTCCCTATAGAGAAGCAACTGATGAAGTGCTGTATTCCGTGAATCTATAAATAAGCAGAATTCCACATGTGTTGGAATTCTTATGTATGGTACTAGTTGACACTCTTCATTGACTGGTTTTTTGTTTGGAGTGGTTTTTCTTGGAGGCTTAGTGTTAGGGAGGTGCTAGTGAAGGAGAGAGCACTGCCCTTGCCTAAAGGCACAAAAGGGGATAAAATCCATAGACTGTCAGATTCATTGTCCATCATGTATTTTTAATTTTTCTGTTTCCTTGGGTTGTTTAAAACAAGCAGTTTGGAGATAGTTTTGCCTAGAATTGTATCAAATACTGATGAGGAAAAAAAGAGAACTTTGTTTTTTTCCAAGCTAAACAAGATCTACAAATTCTTCTGCTTTTTGTTCAGTCTGATCTAGATTGTGACAAATTATGCAATGATGGAAGAAGAAAATTAATGTAATTTCTTGTGCAATCACTGAATTTCTCAAGATTCTTTCATTTAATTTCAAGAGGTCTTATTTTAATGGACATTTTTTTTCATAGATGAAATCACGTCCTCATTGGCTTAAAAATCTTCTGCAAACCTAGAGTTTCTAAGTGATGAGAAAATAAGTAACTGAAACTAAATTAGTCTTGATAGTTTAAACTTTTTTAGTGTGGATGAAGGTGTTAGAATAGCATAGGATACTACTCTGTACTATAGTATGGTAATTGTAATTAGTGCTAGCAATAATATAGTAATAGTAATATTAGTAATATCACTAATGGTAATAAGTAGTAATTATAGTATGATATAGTAATACTATAGTATGTTCTCAAGAAGGCATGAAGTAGATGCATCCTCTGTATATATCTTGAAAATTTAATTTACTTCAATATATGCAGATGGTGGAATGGTATTTCAAAATAAAGCTGAAGTGAGTCATACAGTTGTGATTAAAGTCTCATCTTGTGTTTATAGTCGTATATTCTTGCTATCCTTACAGACAGCAGCTAAAACTCCAGTTAAGTAAAAACCACCTGGGCAAAATCAGCTTTATTTACAGTTCCCACAAAATGGGCTCTGCATGTCTGCATAATTAATAACAATGAAACTTAAAAGCAAGTGGAGCTATGTATGATTTTTGCTCAAGTGAAATAAACTTGGAGTCTGTGCCTACACAAAGTTTTCAAACAAGGAAAGACAAAATCCTTTGTGTCTCATTGAAAAGGAATTCTGCTCTGTCCCATCAACATATTTAAGAGTTTGGGGAAAAAAGTAATGTGAAATTAGTTAGAGGCTTCAAACATATATAATTGATAAAATGCTTCTGTTTCCATTCTTTAAAATTACAGGTTTGTCATTATTGTCAGAATCTCTTTAACCAATGTTGTTCTGATTGAAACAGGTAGAAATTTAAGGGAAATGCTTTTATACTGCATAGTGCAGATGCTTATCATTCCATAAGTTAAGAAACTTCACTTGCAAGTAAAGAAGATGGGAATTAGCAGAGTTGTTCATGGCTGTTTTAGTAGCTTTTCTCAAATGGGTAGAAGTTTCCAAACTTCCACAAAGGTAATATAAATTGCTAGCACTTTCTATTTATTTGCTTGAGTTCAATAGTTATTAGCATTTATATTATTACTGTAAGTTAAATATTTTTATTTAGCCAGAAAAATCTGGAGTAGAAAGAACTGTCATTTTATCTTGATCTTTACTACAGGTTACTTTAAACCGGGCATCCAACATTCAAAAGACATCAGTGATAATTAAATTCATACCAGTTTCTGAAAAGTAGTCCATGCACAGAGGAAACTTGAATTTGAACATCCACAAGGTCATGGTAATAACTGTTGATCTAATTAACTGATTTCTACACAGTTGACGCTGAAGCCTGAATGTTACCGCTAAAATACTTTGCAAGAGACGGACTGTGAAGGGAAAAGGAAGGAAATTTATAATTGCATAGAGATTAAAATCTTCCCCCTGACCAAGTCAAGGCATCAATGAAAGTCTTGCATCTGGAGGAAGCTAAGCTTTGTTAGTGACACTGCTCCATGGACTACATGTTTGTTTGCTTCAGTCGAATAGCTGACGACTGGAAGAGAAATTATTAGACTTACCTTGATGGGCATTGGTAAAAACATCTATTTTTGTAAAATAAAAGTATCGTACAGAGCTGAGGGGCATATCATGTTCTGTAGCTATGAAGTTTTTTAAAAAGAAGTGGATTCAGGTAGGAATTTCCACAGTAAGTTTTCTCACGGCAGCAGCCATAGAGCTGGTTACAGTAGCAGCAGCCAGCTCTGTTTTGCCATTCATGCTAACATAGGGAGCCAGGCTTCCCTCTCTCTTTCACATAAGTCTCAGCTATTCCAAAAAACTAGGAATGCCAATGTCATAATGCTGCACATCTGCACCTGATATAGCATGTGACTCTTGTCACCTTCACAACTCATATGCTTCCCATCCCCATCAGCTGATCAATAACAATTACTTCTGCTGAAGAGTTAACCCACATTGCATGGTAAACACTTCACACTTCATGTTTTGGGCCTGCAGATGTTTCAGAAGTAGCAAAAAAAATACAATTTGGAAACCCTGTTATATAAAAACAAAAATTCAAACTACTTGGGGATCTCAGAAGGGTTTTAAAAATAATCCTAAGTGTACGCACTTATAAACAATGGCACACTGGACAAATAAGAAGTAGGTAAGCGCCAATTCAAAATAGCTGAAAATGGAAGGTGGGCAAGTTAATTATAAAAATGATTAAATTTTAAAACTGAGGCTAGATGAACACTGAGTCATGATCTGGTGCAATGCCACATTATGCTCTGTATATATTTTAGGCAAAAGGGGAAAAAATGTGGAGCTAACAAGTCTTGGTCCTCCCAATATTCGTTGTAGGTTATCTTTCTCTTCTCTCCTGTTCTCACAAATCATCCTTGTCTGACTTGATTCTCGCCCTGCATAGCTTAAATAAACCAACTTTTGAATAGAAGAATTAAAAAAATTAGTTGAGTATTATACTACTACTAATAAAAAAGACTTAGGGAGAAGGACAGGATGTTTTGATTTTTTAAAAAAAATGTCATTACAGTTTCTAAAGTAGTTAAATTGGCTGTTTTAACCTGTCACCTTTATTGCCTAATTATTACCTAGGCAATTAAATGTATCTTTTTAATAAGAAAGGAAAGTAAACGCAACCATACATAAGCATTTTTAAAGGCCAGCATACATATATTAGCTAGTCTATTTGTTGTTGGTCAACAGAACTGAGAAAATGTTTTCATTGATTTTGGGTTCGAGTTTGGAGGAACGCTGTGGCTTTTGAAAGCATTACTTGTTCCTTGAATAAATGGGAAGTAATCTTGTGTAAAAACTTTTTCAGCTTTTCACTACTATTTTTATAAAAGGATTGTCTCTTTCTTTCTATAAGGAAGTTTTCTTTCCAGGGTGTTTTAGTTTTTTTCTTTAATGCTTTCTCACTCTTTGTTTCTCTTCTGAGCAAAATAGCTAGACATGCTGCCATTCAGTTTGACTGTGATTCTAACTCTTTTGTCCTTGTGGCTAAGGGCTCAGTGCTGCTTTTACAGAAATTAATGATAAAACTGCACAGACTTCACTGCTATATAGTCAGATCTTAAATTATCTGCCTCTGCAGTGGTTTAAATTTCTTCACGTCCAGGAAATAATACATCATATTTCATTGGAACATGTTAGAGAATGTGAGGGACAGAGCTGCAAAAAAGCCAGGGACAGTAAATAAGATCTGCCACAACTCCAGCCATTCGCAGGAGGGACTCAGATTTCTAGAGGCTGTACTTAAGGAGTTTATTTTCAAGTGGATGCACAAGACAGTGGAGGACATATGGCACAGTCTTAAATCTCACAGCTTCCCCCACTTTTATTTCCTGTTTGTAGCACTATAACTTTCAATATGTGTTGCGTATTTTCCAAAATGAATTTTTGATTGTCAGAAGATTTGGGAATTCGATTTTGTTCACCTACAGTGATGTCCTTTCCTCCTTTAGACAGCATATTTGGAGATAGCTAATACCTGTAGCAAGGCCTATGTTAAATACTCACTGGATATCTGTTTTAACAGATGGACTGCAGTGAGATACATGAAGCTGGTGCCAACTCCAATCAGCAAAGTGTGTCAGGAATAAGGATATCTTTAAGAGGTTAAGGAAAAATAACTTTCTCCCACACCAAAAATGCCCAGGTCCCTCAAACCAAATAAGCCTACCACTTAGATTTTTGACAAGTGATTTACTGCATAATTAAATAAAATGACATAGAGCAGAAATGTATTTTGATATTGAAATTATATTGATTAAATATTTTACCTATAAGTCAAGATGAAATGTGTGCTTTTTTCTTGACCTGGCTGTCATGTCTTTTGAATAGCCTACTAGAAGTGAAAGGTAAAACGGATATTTAAAGTACTGTAAAGAGATGTGGGAAAAATCTTTCTTTTGCCTGAGATCTGGCAAGGCGGGACTTCTTACAGAGTCTTTTCCAATTATATTTTGTTTGATTGGTGGTTTTGAAAGTGCCAGATATGACTTCCACCGCATTCTTGGGGAAATAGCTCATAGCCTAATGGATTTAAACATCACAGAGATTATTTACATTTTTCTGTATTTTAAGATCTTGCAGAGTGAATTGAATGCCACTAAAGCATCTCTCTCCACATTTCCTATTTGCATAGTAGACAGCATGTTATTGTAACATATCCTGCTGTTGTCTTTTATTTTAAAGTTTCTTTGGAAACGCAAAGATTTTTTTTTTCTCATTTATCTTCTGTAGCAGGACAGAATAAAAGCTGAAGCTGAAAAATATGAAGGGAATGGGAGGAAAAGCAGTTGTTTTTATTGTGTTATCTTTCTGCAGTAGAAATGTTGGGACCTGACCATAATTTTGTCAGAGTTCATATGCAGAAGAAAGTATGAATGCATTTACTCTATTTCAACATATATGCAGCCTTAAGCCACAGATATGTTAGCTGTACATTTTGACATTTTCTGCCACAAGATATTTAACAATCTTCCTCAGGAGTTTGCATCAAGTGTTTACATCATGAACTTCCCAAGAGGCTTATTTTAAAACATATGTATGTTTTAAAGTAAATAAAAGCTAGCTCTACTCCTCGCAAAACCAAGTGTGGGAATACAAACTATCTCATACCAACAAGAAGACCTAAAAGCTTCTCATCATGCTATTTGGTTTTATGGGATTTTTTTTGTGGTTGTGTGGTGTGTGTCCCGCCGCCCCTTGCCAAAACATTCCTAGGTGCTTGTCCCCAGAGAGCCTCCCACAACTCAGCGTCGGATTTGAACTGGCAGGGAGGCTTCCTGAAGTCTGTGGCAGTAGTTCCATGTAGGCTGCGATGGACAGTAGCACTATATTTTCAGTTTCCCAGCCTGAATCACTTGCAGTTCTCCATATAAAAGGAGTGGAAGTCTTAGGATCCATCCAAAAGGGACTTAGAGTTTAGGTGTGTGCATTTTAATCTGATCCTCGCTAAACCTCATGAGGTTTTGCCTAATCCTGGTGGTGTCTAAAATCTTTATGTACTAAAATATCTAAGTTGCATTAGAGAAATCCTCAAAGTGGAGCTGCCAGTAACTGGCTTAGCGGGTTTCACATCTTTGTGCAGTTCATCTACTTGTAGAGTGTTGCTTTGCCTGTGTTCGCTTACTTTCATCTTGCGAAGTGTGATCTAAAAATGCATCAGAGATGGAGAGTGCTAAGTTAATGGTTACAGCATGTGCTTGGGATCAGTCCCCTTCTCACCCATGTTTCCTGTGTCCCTGAGTATATTCTAACAATCAAGCTGTAGGTCAGGTTGAAATGGCTGCTATTCTATCTCTGCTGAAACTGTTGGATTTTACTGAAAATAATTGTGGATTCAGTAGAATAGAGGGAGGAAGGCAAAAAAAAAAAAGGAACAGTAAAGAAAGAATGATGATGAAGCCTAGTGTTTGCATGCATATTTTAAATAAGCTGTCACTAAATACATTATGGAAATAAGAATTTGAAAGTTTGCTTACTGTGCTGGGCTATCACAGTTTCCTTTCTGGCACATGTAATTCTTGCCCTTGCCCTGGGTAGGGAACCTGTGTGTCTTACAAAGGCTTTTTGTATGCTGCAAAAGAGATAGGAATCCAAGGTCGTTTTGGACTTGTACCTTAGTATGTGTAAGTCTAGACTTACAAATGAAAAAAAACCTTCAGTTTTAACATAGGAATAGTGACCACTATGTATCATAATAAAGGTGTCCTGAATTTTTTTTTTTTGAAAATGCAATATTATGAATGAAAAGTCCTCTAAAAGTACAGCTGATACTCTCAGATGCCCAGCTTCTGTGGTTGTTGGTCCTTTAAAATCTTCAGAGTGTTTAAATATAGCACACACACTTGTTTTCAGTCTTTTCTATAGCATTAGGATACATGGGACACTGAACTCAAGATCTTAATGGGTACATTTTGCATATATTATTAAAGCACTTACAATCTATTAGGTTCTAGCCAAACATACTAAAAAAAAAAAAAAAATTGAGCCTCTTGCCTAAACAGCTTAAATCTTAAATGTTGTTGTAAATGAAATATGGAAGATGAAGATAAAGTACGTAGCTGACACTTTCCCATGCAAATATTAGGCATTTTAAAATTTTATAAATTTTTTTCCTTTGAGATATTTGAAAGAAAAATAAAAGTAGTAGTTCATAGTAGTTAATGGAAGATATTTTAGCATGAATGTGCTGGGGGGAAAACAGAGTTTATATAATGAGTGAGACATAGCAAATGACACAGTGAAAAGCTTTGTTCTGATATCGTCCAAGCTTGAAGTTGTTTTATTTGTATCTCATTAGTAAATGGAGTACTCATAAAAAGGCTTGAATAATTCTATGAAATGTGATAAAGCAACAAAGTTCTGTAAGGTTTAAATTGTTCTTGTCTGTTCTGTCATTGTCTAGCTAGTTTTTCGTATAAGTGCATTCCAAATCACTTTTTGATACTTTTCCAGTGACTGTTATTAAATAGGACAGGGAGACTAGAAAAAAATGGCTTAGTTAACACCCATAATAATTCATACTGAGCTTACAAAAGAAGGAAACCAACATGGAAGAGGCAGAATATCTTAAATGCCTTTTTTGTATTATTACAACTATACTTATTAGTTTTCTGATTGAATAGATATTTACCTATTTCATTCTAGTATAGTCCTCATCACCTGGGTTTATACCACTCTTTATGACTTTTCTGTGGTCAGAATTCGTCTTCTGCCTGACTGGAGTACTTCAGCTACACTGATCCAAATAAATCATTATTTGAACCAGTAATTTTTAAAATATACCCCAATTTTACTGGCAGTGTCCAGATAATAAGAAGTACTTTAATTAAACTGAAGATGCTTAGTTTGCCAGTAAAAAATATGATTAAGATGGCAGAAAACAAATTTTTCCAAGTGTAGAATGACTTATTTAATGTGTTGAAGGCAAATATCTTAGCCTAACCCAGCAGGAACAATATTAAATCATACTAGTGATCAGTTGTCAGTCTGCCTAACATTTAACTGTCTAATGTGAATCATTAATACATAGTATATGCTTGAATGGGATTGTGTCCCTTGTGTGGCTGCTGGGCTGTATGGCCAGAAACTGTGACTTTCCAAACAAGCTGTGTGAAAGCAGTCTCATATGAAGCTGCATAATTAACAATAGTTGTGACTGACCTGTATTTTCTGGGTTTGTTATTTAACTTTTGTTGTTATCAGTAATTGCATCTCTCTTTTGCGCAATTCTTCATTGGTCTATGCTCCTCTTTGTTCTAGCGTGATCTGAATTTGCTGATGTGAGCATGCTACAAGAAGCAGTTGGCTGCAGTGGACTTCGTCTGATAGTTGGAAATAAAGGCTTGGCTCTATGAACAATCTGGGTTTCCTCTGTTATTTCTTACTTGCATCTTTGTAATCTTCACAGATTTTCAAACTGTTTTGGTTTTGCGTCATTAAATCATCTTTATAGTGTTTATAGTACAGCTGTAATATAGAAAATTACATTATAGAAATTTTATGGTAATAAAAAGAAGACTTTAAATCACCTTTTACCCCTTCAGAAAAACAGTATGAATATATATCTCTCTGTATCTATCTCTCCTTGGTTTGCTTTGCTTCTTGTTTATATGTATGATGCTGTTATTAGAAGGTTCTCTATGTAAATAGGGCTCGGTAAAGTCTGCTGAAAAGTTGGCCTTTTAAGCAAACAAAATAACTACTAGCAACCATCAAAACTGGCTGAAGTGATATTATTATATATATTATATTTATATATTATTACACCAAAATTTACAAGAACGATATAAATACCAATTAGATCATTCAAAACAGTATTTGACTAGTTAGGCATACTTAGGTTTCAATTGCTTGAGCAGAAGTTATACTAATATATGACTACTTTTCAGAAACTGCTAAGCAATTTGTAATTTTAACTGCTTTAATAGTAGATTTGTTCATCCAGCTTTAGTATTGCAGTGGTGTTTTGCTTACTGTCCTATTTTCTTTACTGAGCAGAACTGCAAAAGCAAGGAAGTTTCTCAGGAACTTATTCAGCTCTTACGACAGTGGCTAGGGTTTTTTTGTTCATTTGAAATTAATTTCTGTGTTTTGCTTTCTTGCCCTCAGTTATTGAAGCGTAGCACTGCGTTGGTACTCAGTTCAGACTGCTTACTTACTGGTGTTAACTAATCAGAGAAGCTAATGCAGAAAAACATATTGTCCTTCACTTCCTGTAGAGTCCATCCTTGCACTCTCTTAATTGGATTAATTCTCTGCTGCATTAGAGCATCGAAGTCTCAAACCTGTTCCTTAACCCAGTCTATTAGTGTGGTGAGATGCATGCCATGAGGGAGCCCTGATTTCTCTCTGTCTTTACTGACTTAAAAAAGCCACCGGGCAAATAATCTTAATCTTTGCCATATTATGAAGCTGTGGACATAGACTTAAATCACTCTGAAGTAGGCTCACAGAGACATTGGTAACTGATTTGTTTGAAGAGTTTAGATAAAAATCTATGGCTTAATGAAGTCTTTTGCTTTATATTTTTTCAAAATTGTGCAACAAAAATGTGGTAAAAGTCTAGAACATTTTGTTTCCATTTGTTTCTGGCTATGCAACAGCTATGCAAGGACAAAGCCAAGTCCATTGACTTTTAATTTGGCCTGTACAGTTGGAAATAGTAAAAAACGGTTTTCTAATCAAAAAATACTTTAGCGCAAACTGGTCGTCTCTCTGAAACCTGGACCTGGAGTTCTTTCTCAGACTGATTTATTCTTAAACTGTACTGATATTTTTTGTAATTTTTATTTTTTTAGTATTCGGTATTAATTTCTTCTCATTGTTGTATATGATCCAATTTAATTTTCTGTAAATGTGCTTGCAGTACAGAGCTGTGATAGACGTATTGACATCTAAATTGACATCTTTGCATGGTGATTGATAGAGAGATGTCATTCTGACTTCCAGGTTTGAAAATTTTTTAAGAAGTTTGGATTGTCTTTTTGACAACTGATACCTTTCTTGTCCTTACCAGTACAAAACTGCTGCATGTGATGGTGACACTGCTGATTTGTACTTACAGAGGAAGAATCACATACAATTCTTTAAGCTGCTTTTTCTGTTGATCCAGTCTTCTCCATTAAGGCTATTCTATAACATACTTTTGCATCATGCCTGTACAATTATTTAAACTGTTAGTGATTCTTTCTAGGTTCAAAACTGCTCTAGTTTTGGGATCATGGCCATCAATTAATTTCCAGTAAAAAATCTGACTAGTTAAATTTTACTGAAGTTTCTTAAGCTGCATGTAGTGTGAGCATACTCCTTTGTTCTGTAATATATTTGTGGAGGATTTAGTCTCACTTTCATCTTGTTGTTTTTGTACCTGAGAGAGTTCTGTATTGAGATATCTCAAAATTTGCTGTATCTAACTTATTCAGGACACTTAAAATTATATGATAACATAAGAAAATCATGGAGCTATAGAATAATCATGGCATAGAATATGGAACATGTTGCGTTTCAACACTGTTTAGTTTTTGGACAATTTCTACAGTTTCACTTGTGTGTTTAATTAAACAGACATTCAATGTATGCATACTATTAGGTATGTATTTCAGCTTCTGATTGGAAGACAGCCAGTCATTCAGTCTATTGATCATGTACTGGTGTTTTGTGGACACTGGTTGATCTCATAATCAAATCTTGTTTTTACATGAGTTGTGGCTTAGTATATGTGTAGTAGTTATTTACAGTAGACAGTGATGTACTTATCACTTTCAAAATGCTTCATATTGAATTTGTAGGTATGTGGCTTTGCCCTTATTAAACACTTCAGAAGTAACACAAAACTGCTCGTGCGCGCATGCTAAATATGTTGATATTTTAAATGCGTGGTATGATAAATTATTGAATATATTTATCTGGATTGACTTTTCAGGTCTTACTAGTAAGATGGAATACTTTTTAAACGAAAGTAGCTTCACACTAGGAAGGTTTTGAAGGCGTTCTGTGTGCACAAAGTATTTGTGATATAATCCACTTAAATCCTGTCTATTTAATTTGAACTGTAAAGTCAAGTACTAGTCTGGTCTTCTGCATTAGCATGTCTGTTATTCTATCTGCATTAGCATATGGTAAAGCTACTGTTTTGCATATATTTCAGCTTCGTATGGGCATCAGCTTATTCAAGACAAAACCAGTTTGCATTTGTGGCTTATTCTTTAGGAGCTACCTCTTCACGTTCTCTTCATGTCAATAATCCTTAGAGTGATACTTCTGAGACCCATAAAGATTACTTGTCTCTGCGAATACTACCATTTGGTGCTATAAAACTTCAGTCTTGGTTATTTAAGTTTGTTGTGTGCTTGGACAGCTCTTTTAGACACATTAAAAAAAAAAAAAGTTTTAAGTAACATTTTTGGTCAGCTGGGAGCTACTTCTTAAAAATACAGTACTTGCAGTTATTTCCTAGAATCAGCTTTTATATGATTGTGTGATTTTATAAATATTATATTAGCAAAGCGCAGTTGTATC
This sequence comes from Aptenodytes patagonicus, assembly GCF_965638725.1. Lineage (NCBI taxonomy): Eukaryota > Metazoa > Chordata > Aves > Sphenisciformes > Spheniscidae > Aptenodytes > Aptenodytes patagonicus. Next base: position 41,212,699 of record NC_134952.1, read on the forward strand.
CTGATTGGATGGTGTGGCAATGGTAACTGGGTGATCAGAACAAAGTGTATGGTAACGTCCCCACCCCTGGCATGAATTTATCTGTACGTGGAAAACATAGGTCTAAATATATTGTGAGGGGGACAAAAGTCTACATTTAACTTCCCGGATGAGAGCTGTACATTTCAGTAACTAACTCAGCTGTGATTTCCATGTCATACTAGGACTTTAGATGTTACAGTGTATATAGCTCTTATATAAATGTGAAAATACCGAACTGCAACTGAATAGTAGTGCTACTCCTCTAGTAGTACTCTTATAGTAGTACTACTCTGATGTCCATTTCCGAGGTTTCCAGGGTGAAAAGCAATAGGAAGAATAGTTAACTTATTCACACTTCACCCTTGAAGGAAAGCCTGTCTGTAGTATAATAAAGAGGATATTTTATTCAAGGACAGTTCTTTATTTTTTTTTAAAGCCTATCCTTGTAATGTTTCCAGCATCGGTATCTGAATAAGTTATACACAGACTAAATTAAGGCATCGCAGAAATATTTTTCACATCTGACTTTTTTTGGAACCAATCCAAATTTTAGTTTTCTGAACTGTGCTAATGAGTCCAAATCATGCTATCTATTTTTTTCAGCCCCATCTGGATTCCCCTCCTTTGTGTTCCTAACTAGCTGAGTCACTGTTTGTATGCCAAGTGTCATGATAAATACCTAGTTTGTATGAGTTACATGAAAAAGACGTGACATGATTTTCTTACTTCTTTTGCATATTAACTTGCACAGTAAGTGTAGCTAATTAAAAAAAAATAAACTTGCGTTATATTACGTAAGACAACTAAATATTTGGCCACAGAAAGTAAAAAACCTTTAGAGAATAAAAGGAGTATGTTCGTACTTTAGACAGACACGTGAATGCACCAAGTTACACACAAGGATACCCAGATTACATTTCCGTTCCAACACTGACATATAACCTTAAAATTTTTTGAATCTTTAGTCTTTTAAAACAGACTTAAATACACTTCTTGTTGCTTTCAAGGTTAGCTTTATATAATTTTAAGTTTGAATTTTGCAAGTGAATTTATTCAGTGCTTCATTGAAGCTTAAGTATCCCTTCTTGAATGAGAAACTTTATTTGTTTTTACGTCTTACAAGTATGTAAGTTGTTCCTAAAATACACAATACGGAATTTTACTGCTTGGCAGGGTGCCAGGAGGCAACACCATCTATGCCTCTCTCTGGATTCTGTTTAGGGAGTACAAATTGCAAAACTTGCTCATATTTTGCTCATCTTCAGGGAGGCCAGAGACAACCAGCTTCATGATATCAAGTAAAAATTTGTTTTGACTCAAAACTATGATTTCTTCTGTAAGTGTTACTGCTTAATTGAATTTGAAATGAAATTACTTCTGAATGATTAACTAACCTGGACATACAAATCTTTACCATAAGTTCATTACCATAAATGCAAATTTCTCATGAAAATTTCAACCTTAGCAAATAACCCCAAATTTAGAAAATGCTTCCGAACCATCTGATAGTTATTAACGTATACTTTGTTTGATTGTGGGTTTGGTTTTTTTTTTTGGACTGACTCTAGTGTGTTTTAGTGCATCTTTATTCATGTTTTATATGTGGTGGGTTTGGTTTTGTTTTGGTTTTGGTTTTGGTTTTTAGCTGAGCATCCTCATTTATTTGTCTTTGAATTTTGAATGTGTTATGGTGTTCATAATTTTTTTTTTCCTTTGGTCAGAAGTTTTCTACCCTGTGGTTGTGGTGCAAAAATGATTGTTAACAGGTTTGCCAGTGCCAGTTACTCAGTATATTTTTTTAACTTTGAAGTTTTCTGATTTGTTTGAAGATTATTTAAAATGGAGTATTTTCTTTGTTTTTTCCTCCCTCCCACAAGTAATTACTGGCCAATGGGTATAACTTTTAAAAAGCTTTCTAAGCTTTTAAAAGCAACCAAGTTAAAATGTCTTTAAAAGTGTCAGGCAAGTGTTCTTGATAAACTGACTTCCTGTGCACAACGTTCCTGTAATAACAGTTATTCTGACAATGCTGTTAACAGAGACCACGTGATGTACATGTTCTCTGATAAAGACATTACAGTGTAGAGAAATCTCCACCTCTTCCCTCACTGTCTTACCTTTTCAGCCTAAGACTTGTAAATCTCTCTGTTTTTTTCTTTCCTTGCAACTTGGGTAACAATATCTTTTAATTTCATCTTGCCTATTTTATGTTTTTTTTTTTTTACTGCTGCAGTTTCTTATTTTAGATGGATGTCTGTATCTATTGGAAAACCATAATCTTCTAAGTTAAAAAAAAATTATCATTGCTAGTTAATATGCCAGGAGCCTAAGGTGCTGAAAATTGTCTAATCAAGGTTGCATTTTCAACTCGTGCAAGTTTCTTTCTGAACTAAAATGTGATCATTATTGAAAAAGGAACTTTTGCCAGCACTTAGCAGATGAACAGTATCTAAGATGTGGTAGTTTTATACCTTATTTTGAGGGTGGGTTTCAGACTAATTTCTTTCTTCTTCTGAGTAAAAGAGCCTCCCTGTACTGGAGGTTTCAACATTCTAGATAGTAAACTGCAATCTCCTAAAGACACTGATGTCAACATAAAATCTCAGTATAACAAGGAATAAAATTACTAGAGCATATGTCTGTGAGTCTTATTGTCCAATGCTTCCAGAAGTGCAATTTCCAAAAATTTTGAACCATCCAAAAAGTCATAAATTGGGTACAAAGAGTTTTTTACTCAACCTCTGTTGAAAATTGTCTCCAAAATATTGAAGTAGTTATAAATTTTCTTAGATATCAATTTGAAAAAATTTAATTGTACAAGAGAAGTGTCTATAAATTGCTATGCAATGTAATATTTTAGTAAGTATATTTATATTTTTTGTCCCTAAAATTTATCTTTTGGCATTAAATTGTAAATAATCTCTAGTCAGTAACCTGGAATTCTAAAACTTCCCTGAGGCACATAATTTTTACTACTTTTTCACTGGTATTACTATTTCTTGTATAATGTCGTGCCTTATTTTACTTTACTCGGGATATAGTTGATTCTGACTGGCTGACTGCAGCAAAAACCCCATGGTTGGTCTTCATTTGATGAATACCATACAAGACTATACTTATTTAAATGTATTTGCTGTTACCAAGCTTATTTTGGTGTCTTAAAAAAATCCATCAGCAGAGTCTTAGGAAGCATCTCAGTACGTATTTAAAAACTATTGTTTTAGCGAGATAAATTTTTGCTACAAAGAGGTAAAGGCTGACTTTATCTTGCCTTAAGACAAAAGGATGGTCCAATTAACCTCCTGAAATCTTATCTAGTCCTACTTTCTGTGATCTTATGGCTACAGCCAGAATATGTAAGAAGATCCAATTTTTAAAAATGTCTTTTTAGAAATGAAAAGCTGCACATTTCTATATATTTGTTAGAATATTCTGTTCCTTTAAGTAATAAATATTAATATGGTGTCTTGGAGGTATGTATTCACTAGTTACAGCTCTTAAAGCTCTGTGCTTGTGATATTGATTGTTTAAATAGTCTTTTTGTTGAGGACTTGAGAAAGCAGACCCATAGAACTAAAACTGCTAAAAGTCTGCTAAAAAGATAGATCTCAGATGTTGGATAAGTAAGTTTGCTGTATTAGTGTACCAAACAAAGTATTATTGGGTGATTAAGTGTAGAATCCTGAAATGCAATAGTTCAGTGACAACTGTTTTTTGTTGGGTTTTTTTTTTCCTTTTTGTTTTGGATATTGTTTGAAGAATGAATAGTATGGTACTGCTGCTAAATTTAGTACCAAAAAAATATCCTTCCTTACAAGCATTTTTAAAAGTCCATGGCCGTTAATTTGGTCATAGTTTGAAGTTTAGAAGGACAGCCATTAGAGACTTTGGCCAATGCCGAAATACAGCCAACTCTCAGGGATTAATAGTTTTCAAATACTTTGATTTCATTTGTCATAAGTGTAAATTACAGTCATTGGCTCAAAAGATAAGGCTTCAAAACCACTATTTATAACATTAATAGTTTAGAAACAATACAATTTCAAAATCTTTTTGTTACTGTTTCTTACTGTGTGCTTAAGAGCACATGACACTACTCTGCTTTGTCAGCTAATGAAGCAATGGTATTTGCAAGATATACTCCACCTGTAGTTGTGTTGCTATAGTAACTGTTGCCTTTTTCTCCTATATCTAACAGTATCCTAAATTATGTCAGCAGGATTACCCAATCAAATCAATTTGATGCTTTTTTATGAACGCCATTAATTTCCTACTCATTCTTCCAACTTGTCATAGTTCATTACAGACAAATTCTTCTGAACTGCTTTTGCAAAGGCACTTTGGCTGGGGAGAGTAGAAGGAGAGGATAGAGGAGGGAAAAGGTATGGTGGCTCTAGAGCGATTTTTTTACATTAGCTTTGTATAAAGCATACAAAACGAGGGAAAGTTTCCTCACCTTGTTTCTAAGATGTTTATATGTTTTGAGGTGCCAACAGTAAGTTGTATAGCCCATGCTATAGGGTTTTTGGCCTGAATTGAACAAGGACATTCATAAAAATCATCTTGAATAAATAGAATGTTTGCTTGCTTTGATTTTTGTGCAAATAATCCTGAATTTTATGTTTAAAAATATGTGAATGTGCCAATCAAATGGCTTCTGGGTGAGAGGATTTATTTCAGTTTCTATTTTCATAATTTTAAAATAATCTGTAATTGGGATATAATTCATGTTTATAAAAAAAATTGTATAAAAGGCCCAAAATGCTTTAGAAATTAACTGCATAGCAACAAAATTTTATTGCTAAATGATTTAACAAAAGGCTTTTGCCCTTTGAAAAAAAATCTTGGGTTTTGTTGTTTAAGGAAATTACATTTATTTCCTTTGAATCTTTTTAAATGTACACGATTCCCACTCAGAAAATATCATTTGAGCTCTAGTTAAATAGGGTATTCATGTAGGTAAGAGAGTTAAGATTCAATGAAAAATGCCTATTCTGATATATTTCATAATGGTGTCATGTACCTAGTTGTCAAATGATCTCGATTTTATCTAAATTTTTTTATTATTATTTGGTGATAATCCTTTTTCCATGTAAATATTAAAATGAGGTTATGGAAAGAGATAATTTGTTGAACTATGTTTTTCGGGATATTCCATCCTTCCTATATAAACAAAGTCCCTCATAGTAGGCACTTATCCCATACTGGGCAACAGGAGACTAGGATGTTGAGATTTGTTGTAAAACCTTCAGTGGAGCACAGCTCCTTGTTGTACGGTTCTATGCTGCCTTGTAGCCATTAGAGAAGTATTTCCCAAACTGTCCTTGGGGACACGTTTTTTTCCCCAGTCACAAGTTGTGGCCCACTATGGATCTCCCTGAGCTGTCCTGGCCTTCTTGGGAACCAAGACAACAGCTGAGCCTGTTTTAGATGACATAATTTTTAAAACTGTCTGGACGTTTTTAAATGTGTAGCTTTTAGGTCTGTTCTAGAGTAAATGGCTCCTATCTACCATTGGATCTTCCCCATAACCTCACATTTCTAGTATTATTGCCAGTTATGGGCACTTTCTCTTTTCCGAAACTGATTTGTTTCATGTTTCCTCATCAAGACATGCTGACCAGGCTTATTTCGTAATGAGTTTTAGTAATAGACCAAAGGTGCTAAAGCTACTAAACCTCAACCACTTTCATCAAGGTGCTATGTATTGTATCGCAACATAAAATTCATTTCTGAAAAAATGCTTATTCTGAATTTGGGGAATGTTTTGTTAAATAATTCCATTTACTATTGCAATAATAATATTTTCTTTGTGATCTGTGAAAAATAATCTAAGACATCACCTAAAACTTGAATAATTAATTTTCAGGATGTACAGTAAGGATCCTCCCTCATGAGACTTCTTTCCTTACATTAACGTCACAGAAACTGAGGGGTAGCTTTTCTGACGGGTACCTATTTTTCCATTTTCTGTGCTCTTCACATTCACAGGAGATACAGTATATGCACGAATCGTGTCTGTTTATCAATAATAAGTTATATTATTTGTAATCTAGAAGTTTTGACTACATTCTTCAAGACAAACGATCGATGATGAAAGCCGCTTTTGCTGTGTGCTTTCCATTCCGTAAAATAGTGATATGCAAAGAAAATATTGAGGTTGTTTGCCTTAATGAGTTTCTGTATTTCTCTGGAAATCAGTTCATGGGACCTTGGTTGCTGTATAAGAACTCTGCAACTTTTGTACGTTTTGGTTCTGTGTTGTGAGTAGAATTGATCTTCCTAAGAAAAAATGGTATGGTATAAGCTTCACTTAATGACCTGAGGGAGGTGTTAGTGTTTAGTCTCCCGGTGGGATGTAAGCCATTTCTTCAAGGCCATTTGTATGGTGGGGAAGTCTCTCTTCATTGGCAAATTGTTAATGATTTCAAAAGCTATCTTGTGTGTAGCTCTGCAGAACAGGGAAGGACTTGATGATTGTACTGAAAGAGTTTACAGAACAGTAGTGAGAGTTAGGTGGCCATTTGGGGACTAATAATATCTCCTTGTGAGCAGTGAGATCCCTATTTGCCATAGGGATCCTACTTCTCCCTCATCCTGTAAAAGCATTCATTGGCTTCTAAGGAAAACCACATTTATTAATATTCTCCAAAACAGTCTTATGTGCTATGCCACTGCATCCTGATAATAGAGGTTTGACCTATTGAGTAAAGAGGGAAATTTACGTATATCATCAACAACAAGTGGCACAACTGAATGAGTTCGAAACCTGGTTTTGTCCCAGTGGGAGCTCTGTGTTTCTTTGCAGTAGAAAAGTCCCACAGGAAATGATGAATTTATTTTCTTTCTGTGAATGTTTTTACAGATTTAGGCCACAGATCTGTAAATCTTTTTAAAGCAGATATCTAAATCAGTAAACCTTTTAAGTAGAGAGGTTAGTGTACTGCCACTGTTTAAACAGAATTAACTTTTTGTCCTAGTTAATTATTCAGTTTAGTCTGGTTATTTTACTTTTAGTTGAGAATTATACCTTTACTTAGGCTGAAAATATCAACTGCATTGTTGCATGTGATGCTGGCATGCTTAGGGGTTTTTTTCCCCCAATACAGCATGCTGTTGGAAGTGTATTTTTTAGAGTGTTATATAAATATGGGTTAAAAAGGACCACATTTTTTCCCAATGGTGTATACACTTAACAGCATGTTTAATTCATCCCCTGAAGAGCATGACAGTTCACTTTTAGGATTTCTTTCAGCTTTTGCACTGAAAAACAGGGGTTTGAAATTTTGTTAAGTATCTTTGCACAATGTATGCATATTCTTTTCAGCCTTATGACAGTTGGTGAATGTGCATTAAGAGATCATCTTCCTGTCCCCCACAGGAGATCACCTCCACACAACATATGCAGCATTTATCTGCCAAAATTCAGAAGTCTTTTGAATCAAGCTTTTAAAAAAATTCTTCCATCTGGAGCTCTTAGTGTTTTCCAGAGATTCCAGAAATTCTACTAAAAGAAATTTCAGAACGTTTCAGAAGCTATAGTTAAGCTTAAATATTTTTAAAGGAAAAGTTCCTTTGAGCATTGTGAAATAAGCAGCACATCATATTAAAGATCTGTGTCTGTATTTCTGTGTTTTAATACACAAAATGCTCTTTACATGCATGTAAAAGGCATATATTACATATACAAACAAACAGAAATTAACTGTAGCTTTTTCTTTTTTTTTTTTTTGCCTTTTTTTCCCCAGTTGTAAAGAGATCAGCATACAGTACTAGTGTCACAAAAATAGTATATGCTCCTTGGGAGATTGTGATGTTCTGAGCACATCATTCATTTGGTAGTAATACTGATTGCAAGTTCATAGTATTAGCAAGTGAAAACTTTATGCTGATTTCAGGTGTGAGAACTTGAAAAAGATAAACAAAAATGGAGTGACAAAAATAAATGGACATTGCAAACCCTTTATTCTTCTCACACTATTCTCTGTGGTTTATATACACAGGATCTAACTCCCTAGTTGCCTAGACAGGGCAAGGAAGGAGAAGAAGTGATATTATGAATACTAAGTAATCTCTTCAGTTTTCTGGCTGGGAAAATTTTAACCTTTTTTCTGCTAGCTCTGCAAAAGTATGCTTTCAGTTGTGTTGGTCAGCACAATGAAAAAGAGTATTGAAGAACAGGGGAGGAGAAAGGCATAGTGAACTGCTGTGGTCTTATAAGTTCCCAAGACTTTGGACTATTTACTTTCACTGCTAATAATTTGGAGAATGACAATTGTGGACTGTGATAAGGGTCAACATTCACAAACGAAATGGGTGCAACTTGCTTTAACTGAAATTATGAGGTAATTTTAGAGTTATGTCATATCAGCTGACTTCATTTAGCCAAAGGCTCATTTTATAGAGTACTTGTTTCCTAACAGGTTTTGACAATCTGATTTTATGAAATGGTTGTCCTGGTAACCCATTCATTTTGCTTATATCTATGAAAAAGCAAATGAGAAAACAGTAATCTGACGAGAATTGTTACTTAAATCTTCCACCATTTACTTGTTTTTATTTTAATGTCAGATGACATAGAAACTGGAACCCAAAGTAATATAAATATGTAATATGTAACACTGAATAATGTTGTCTGTATAGCTCACAGGCAGATAGCTATGCTATCCTCATGTACTCAGTATATAATTCACAGGGGTTTTAATTATAAGCTTTTCAAGGCAGTGACCTCATTTTCAAAGACATCTGTAAAGTGCCAAGCATAATAATGGTACTATCTGAATAATAACAGCAAAACTCCACAAAAAATAGTTTGTGAAATAGAAATTGAATTCCTTCTTTGTTTATAAAAAAATTATATAGGTATATATGTTCTGCTTTCCTTTATTTGCATACTGTCTTAATTGTTATTTTTGTCAAAATGCATTTGCATTCAATTATTAGTTTATCATGTTTTCAACATATGTAGTATGATTGAGTATCTGTAGCATGACTGAGCATCTGTTTTTCCTAAGGTACAATACTTTGGGGGGTTAAATGCCATAGGAAAATTTGATTTAAAAAAAATGTAAATAACAGGAAGGTTATTGAAAATTATCAGAAAATAAACTGTTATGAGTTACCTGAAACTGTATGAAATTAGGACATCTAATACCTGTGTTCGCAGCCTTCTTGGATTGGACCTAGAAGCAATAGCTCTAATAGCATATAGCCACACAGGAACTTTAGAATCTGGGAAAGCAAGTTTGAAAGGCGTTGAGAAATTTAGTTAGTAAAGTGAAAAATGAGAAAGAAAATTCTGCCATGTAGCCACACAGGAATTTTAGAATCTGGGAAAGCAAATTTGAAAGGCATTGGGAAATTTAGTTAGTAAAGTGAAAAATGAGAAAGAAAATTCTGCCAATGTGGAACACATTTGAGCAGTCTTAAAAAGCACACTGGTTAAGGCACGACTGATCACATCCTCAAGTCAAGAGAATGAAAGAAACAGGAAAAAAGCCAAGTGCCTTCATGATACAGTTAAAGATGTAAGGCTGAGAAGAAAATAGCTCCCAAAAGAAAAGGGAAGCAACCAAGTAACAATAAAAATAATGTCAGTGTTAGTTAAACTGGAAAGGAAAAAAACTGAGAGCATAGAAGGAAAATTAATTCATTTTAGTAAAAAGGTAAGGGGACATATGAAAAACTTTTGGAAAAGTATGAAAGGATAAAGAGAAAGTAGAATCAATATTAAAGGTAGGTAAAATTAATGATTTTTTTTTTTTTAAAAGAAAAAGGCTGAGCGCCAAATCCTAATGTTTTAATAATTTGGTTTTTTAATTGTCTTTTTCTTTTTGAAAATTGAAACAAAAAGTGAGTCTTCATTTTTCATCTTTCTCTCTTTTCTCTTCTCCACTAACTCCCACAGGGATGATAGCTCACAAAATTAAAAAAAAGGAAAGAAAGAGGAAAAAAAAGCTTTTATATGTGAGGGAAAAGATTTGCTTTCTTGCTTTTATTGTGGAAGATACGGCGTTTCATTTTCCACAGCTTGTTTCCTGAGATGTTGTTTGGGCAAGTGGCTCTAGAAGTTGGTTGCCATGCATGAGTTCAGGATCAGCTTTTCTTAAGTTATGTGTGATACCTTACCTCAGCTTTATATGGTGGATTTATTTTTTTTTTTAAGGGATGAATGTGAGAAATTGCCATGATTTCTCCTTTGTTATGCTAGTAATCACCTTCCAGTTCCAAACCAGTAGAAACAGAAAAGGGGAAGGTGTTGCAGAAACACAACTTGCACAAAGTTAGTCTATTTGTTGTTGTTGGTTTTATAATTAATTTATAATATGCTTTCTCTTATTCTGAATATGGCATGCAGACTTCCAGAAGACAAAGCATACATTCTCTAATTCGTTGCTGAAGAACCTGTCGTAGTCACCTTGTGTGGTTCAACTCGCTGCAGTGGTTTATGGACGCCTTACTGTTCCATTACCCACGTTCTGTCCCTATGGCACTTGGAGTGAAGGATGTATCCCAGTACTTTACTGAATGCCAGAGTGTCTCAAGCCTTACTCAAGTCGCTTTTGCTTCTCCTGACCCCTGCTGTATCAGCTTTTACCTGGTCTGTGCAGCTCCAGTGAGGACCTGCTTTGCTAAGTGCTTGATACAGTGGAGGATGTGCTGGGGATATTGTTAGGGTTTCCCAAGGCCTTAAAAATTATAAATTCTTCATGCTCTTTTGTGAGGACTTCCTTGCTATTATCTATTCCCTGAAATCATATTTAACTTGAACCAAATTAATGAAAAATGCAAGTATAAGCATTTATTTATAGCACTTAAATCAGGCAGTATGGTTACAAATTATTATAGGATGCTTAGGTGAAGAATCGTAACAAAAACTGCTCTTAGTATATTAATGTAGCTGTAGTATGGTAAGGCTCTTCCTCGTCTTTCTTCATCTTTGTTTCCTTCTTGACCAAATGGTAGCAATCATTTCAGCATTTTTTTATGCCTTTTTGTGTTTAGATTTTATTTTCAGTCCGCTTTTTCAAGTCTTCTCAGGGATCTTGACTGATTTAATCTTTTTTCCTGAAATTCCTTCATTTGTTTCCTTCAGTAGGAGACAATTGTCATTTGGCATGAAAACAAGTTTGAACGGCTTTCCCCAAATTCTTCCTTTGGTGAAAACCACCCACCGTCAGTGAGAACTTTACTGCCAGTAGCATTGTTGTAGTAGGGAATTTTCAAAGTCCCTCATACTCATTTCTCTGTGCTGTATACTCTCCCTGTTTTGGTATGTCCCTGCAAAGCACCAGCAGTTTTAGATTGCTGGGGGCATACAAGTCATGCATGAATGCTGTGCATAGCTGGCTGGGTGCCCAAAGTCATTGGTCTGTGGACTTGCTGAATAGGAGGAATTCCTGGTGCCTGGGCACATGGCTGTATATTGCATTATGTGGTAGGTGAGATCTTGACTTTACACATAGATGGATGGTATGAACATGTAAATTTTATATTTTAATATTAATAAAATCATAGAATCATTGAGGTTGGAAAAGACCTCTGAGATCATCGAGTCCAACCGTCGACCCAACACCACCATGCCCACTAAACTATGTCCCTAAGCACCTCATCTACACGTCTTTTAAATACCTCCAGGGATGGTGACTCAACCACTTCCCTGGGCAGCCTGTTCCAATGTTTCACCACTCTTTCAGTAAAGACATTTTTCCTCACGTCCAATCTAAACCTCCCCTGGCGCAACTTGAGGCCGTTTCCTCTCGTCCTATCGCTAGTTACTTGGGAGAAGAGACCCACACCCCCCTGGCTACAACCTCCTTTCAGGTAGTTGTGGAGAGTGATGAGGTCTCCCCTCAGCCTCCTTTTCTGCAGGCTAAACAACCCCAGTTCCCTCAGCCGCTCCTCATAAGACTTGTTCTCCAGACCCCTCACCAGCCTCATTGCCCTTCCCTGGACACACTCTAATACCTCAATGTCCTTCTTGTAGTGAGGGGCCATTATGCTCAGTCAGTCCTAAGCGATAGGCGAGCGCTGTTCCAAAAGGGTGGGCGATGGCCTCCGTTGCCCTCAGCCAATCGAAAGGGAGTCGGGTTCAGATCCCCGAATCCAGAGTGGTGGAGACAGGCGCCATGAGGCGCCCAGTGCGGTGACGCAACTGATCCCGGAGAAGCCAGCGGGAGCCCCAGGGAGAGTTCTCTTTTCTTTGTGAAGGGCCGGGCGCCCTGGAATGTGTTCGCCCCGAGAGAGGGGCCCGTGACTTGGAAAGTGTCGAGGTTCTGGCAGCGTCCGGTGAGCTCTTGCTGGCCCGTGAAAATCCGGGGGAGAGGGTATAAGTCTCGCGCCGGGACGTACCCATATCCACAGCAGGTCTCCAAAATAATATTTTTAAAGTGTGGGACATAAAATACAAGATGACATGCAGTGGGTTAAACATTAATATTCATTTGGAGACTTCATTAGTACTCGGTAAGACATCCAGCTTACAGTCTTTACACCACTATCTCATGTATATATTATCTCTTTCCTCCCCTTAATGGACCAGATTTTCCAGTGGCACAGAACAACCTTGTCCTCCTGGTTGACTAGTAATATAAAATAGACCTGTAGTTTTGGTAACTTCCTCTATGGCATGTATTTTAGGTTCTAGAAGTATTTTTGGCATGGGTCTTTGAAAGCATATACATCTGTAGATAGTGCTGCTCAGTTAAAAAAAATAATGATAATAATTACATCGCTGTCACAAGACTAATTATTGCCCCCCAGATATGTAAAGAAGTATTTGTTTTGTGTGCATGATAGATTGCTACATGTACTGATTAAAAGTGTCAGCAGAACAATTCTAGGTAGTAGAAATAAAAATATCACAAACCCCTGCTGTTACTTTCTGGGTTGCTCAGTAGTCAGAGACGTTTGGCCTAAAAAAATACTTATAATTGATGCTCAGCAGTGGATTTGTTTTTTGTTTGTTTTAGAAGTATTAAAAGACAACTCAGGAATGGGTCTTTCTCTTTACCTTACTTTCTTGCTTGCCTTGTGACTCTACAAAGATCATGAGATACTGTATGAATATTTGTCCTTTTTTTTCCTCTGTTGTGAATTCACTTGGCAGTTTACAGAAAACAAATCTCTGAGAGAGATTAATTGCTGAATGGGGGAGTCAAAGATGCCTATATATTCCTGACACTCCACTAATATTTTGCATGCTACATACTGCAGGCCTTAAAGATGAGCTGAATTTCCATCTGATTCCAATGACTTGTCATGAAGTAACTTGATAGGAACAAACCCAGGTTTAAGCTAGCTGTATACGGATGATGCAGGAAACCTTAGGTGGATTTTGTCATGTGTATACCTAATAGCTTAAAATTCCAATATGCTGAAATGCTACTGCAGACTGCTAATGGTTTCAGGTGGTCTTCTAGGGAAAAAAAGTCTTGTAACTTATGTTTATATAAGCTTTATGTGAGGCAGAATGAATTTCCAGTTTATTCCAACCACATGATGCATCACTGTTGGCTCTCTTAATTACATGGCTGTCATCTGTCAAAAACACGGAGTCGCAGCACAGTGTGATTTCTTCTGGATGCATCAACACTCTCCCTTAGCTGGTATACACTTCTCATGCTGGGAGGCCATCAGGAAAGCCTCAAGGACAAAATAGTTGCCTTTCTGTAATATCTGTCCTTGAAAATACATGCAGAATTGCCTTTCTGGTAACTTGATTGAAATTTCTCTAAAAAGGTCTGGTTCTACTGGATTCTCCACCATGCGGATACGTCTCGGAAATCTATGCCACCAGCCTCACAGGGCTGACATTGACAAAGGGGTGCCCTGGATCCTTCCTAAAAGGTTTGTGATATCAACCAGCAGATTTGTAGGCAGTCTGAGCTTACTAAGAATGAGATGGAAACCAAGTGCCAGCCCCAGGGGTACACACGGAACACAACTGGTTTCTTGAAAAGGTCTGGCAGATACGATTCCCCATATCACCTTATTGGTTGAACTGAACCTCAAGTGAGTCCCAGAAATGAGACCTTTGCCTCTGAAAACTTGCCTCTGTTCCCTGAGGCAAATTCATTCCCAATGAGCAAAGGAACTAGTTTGTGCATTTTGGTAGAGGTTCACAGCATGGAAGAGTTTAACAAAGGCAAACCTAAGCAAAGTTAATGTTGGTCCAGGATTTAAGGTCAGAGTTTATAAACTGGATTTTCACCAAACCCTGATCTGTATGTTTGGATGATGTTCACAATCTTTTATAATCTTAAATCTAAATTTAAAAGATAATTAATCTAATCTCTAAAAGCTATGAGAAAGTTCTTTTACTTGCAGTATGAGTGTCACTCTAATTATATTACAAATCCAGTATATCCTGGATTTCACAAATTGTGATATGTATTGAAAGTGAAAGCCTTTTTTAGGACTGAAATGAGATTCTTATGACTGCAAGTTTATATAGTATTATCCATGATGCAACTTTGGAACTTTATTTAAATCTTGTGTCTTTGCTCTTTAAGTTCTGTATTTTAGCAGTATCTAGCTCTCTCTATGGTTTTGGATGTGATAGTTATGTTTTTCAAGGAACACTGTAGAGGGTCAGTTATGCAAGTGTCTACAGGTGGGCAGATAGTCTTTTGCACATGGGTCTGAGCAAAACCCATCACGTCAGACACCTGTAATCTGTGGTCACGTCTCCCTGTTAAATTTGGTGCTGTTTGAGCTGAGTTGAGGGCATGGTGACTGATCAGAATAAAAGGTGAAATGAACAGACTGGTATCTACCAGGTCTCTTAACTGGCATACATTTTGCCCCCGGGCTCATCCAGGGAAAATATTCCCAAAAGGAAATAAATTAGTATGAGTTTCTCTGTTACTTTTGTTTGGAGAGTTTTTGGAGTGCCTGCAGGGATGCAGTAGCAAGAGAAAGTGGCTGTCTAACTGAGATGTAGATGTCACTGTCTGAAGATTGTGCAGAAGCAGGAGTCATTTAGGCAGAGATTTTTTGAATGCTCATCATCAACAGCCTTGGAGGCGATGACTGTTGATTGTTGTAGCAGAAAGTGGACGGTCCTACCCTCCCAGTAGCCAGAATCACTGGAAATGAAAATGTCTTTCCTAACCGTGATCTCAGGAAGCCTGTGCCAGTTCTTTCCAGAAGGCTTTCAATATATTCTGGCAGTACATTGCAGATTCCTATGCTCTTCTAAGCTCCTGCAAATCAGGAGCAGGAGGGCAGAGCAGCAATCTTTGTACTTGAGCAGAATCCTGATAAGACTCTCATTTGAATTTTTCCCCAAAGTTCTGTTGTTGCTGTCTTGTTTCATGTTGAAACGTGTACATAAAGGGAAAACTGGTAAGGAGAAAATGATTACTGCAGTATGGGACTAAAATACAGCTCAATATTTACTTTAGTTAAATTCTCTGGTTTGTAAGGTAGAAAAACCTTAGGGCTTTTTTTCCATCATTTAAAAATTCCGGTTATGTCCATTTGTAATTCACATCAGAGTATATACTTTATATGTGTGGTTGAAGTTACTTGTATTTAAAAAAAACACATTCATTTTACTTGAAAGTGATATACAGATATACTACTGATACCATAATTTTAAAATATATATGAAGCATAAGTTTTTAGGTGCGTCTCACAAGTGAGACATTGTAAACAACCCACAGTTGATTTGTATACCAGGATTTATTTAAGAACAACTAGACTAGAGCTTTTCCCCTACTTGATTATCTCACAGTCTTACTCACATTGTCCCGTTCGTCTCTGTCTCCCCAGCACAATGTTCAGTAGATCACAGTTTCCCTGCACAGAGATTACTGCTGGCCCAGGATGGTTGGGCAGAAAGTTGTACTGGTTCCTGTGCTGCTTGTGTTTACCCATCTTGGCATTGTTAGCCAAGGACCCTGGGTGACCATAACATTTGTCTCCATCCAGCTGGATGATCTCCTGGATCTTCTCCCACTTCCAGGATCTTTCCTCCAGCCAGAATCTTCACCACCTTCTCTGCAGACTCCCTTCTTTTTGTCCTCCTTTTCTTTCCACAACCCCAAGGCCCCAGACTTCCCAATCTAAGCAGCCAGTGTGTAGAAGCATAATGTGTGATCAGCATCCCAATTTGTGGTTCTGTCTTATGTCTCTAAAAATTGAAGATTTGGGACATGCCACTTTTTTTTACCAGCTGCTATAAAAATTTGTAATCAGACTGTACTGTTTGCAGCTGGCAAATAGCAAACTTCTGCTTGAGAGTTCAAAAATTCAATTTCTGACATTTAACCCTCCTACATACATACACACACCCAATTATCTGCCACCTGTTAGCGTTCTCAGTTTAAGCTGGGAGGTTTTATTTGCCTATGACAGGTGCTGATACTCCTAAGATATCTGCAGTTGTACCTCCTGCAGCCTGATCCAGTCCCATGCTGTTTGCTGCATCTCGGCCCTTCCCTAGAGCTGGATGGTATGTGGGGTCAGTAGAGGGGAAGAGAACTCCTAAAGTTCCTCTGAGCTTCGGCCTAAAGGTGTAATGGGGTTTTAAAAGTAGGTGATGATATCAGACTTTTAATAATTGCATATGAAAGATTAAGAAAATTTTTGCCCTCAGTAATGGACTATGCAGAAAGTAAATCCCGTCAGTAATCTCATTGATAACATGTTGTGTAACTGTCTTATCTTGGAGCTCTGAAGCACTTTAGTGAAGAAATACAAACATTCATACACCTCTGGCCTGGAAAGTACAACTAAGGTAGTTCATAGTATGATCAAACTATAATTTCACATTTTTTTTTCTTCTTTCACCATGTTAAGCAGTAGTTGATGAAGCGAGGAAGCTTTTACATATTTTGTAAGAATAATCAAACCAACCAAAACTCATTTTTTTCTAGTTGCTTATAAATACAGAAACGTGCTTATAAATAAAATGTTGGGGTTGCTCTTTTCATATTATGTGAGAAATATGAATATTTAATAAAACACTGGTTGTATGTTAATATTTTTCATTGCCTTAGAGTAAGCAATCTTCACTTATCTCAGATGCAGTCTTTATATGGTACAGACTATACACTGCACATGCTTGTGTGTTTGACAATGTGCATTTATAATGTGCATTTATAGATGCTTTGGTGCATTAGAAACATAGCTGATGTCCAAAGTATTATACAGAAGAGCCCACTGACATCAAGTGAGTGTATAAGATCTTTGCCAGTATTTTTGGCAGTCAGCACTTCATTAGGAATCTCCTATTTATTCATAAGCTTTTTTTTTTTTTTTTTAAAGCACTGTACTATCACACACTCCTGAATTCTAAATTTCAAGAAACGATACTCTCACAGGAAGAGCTCATACAAGTAGATTGTGTTAAAGAGAATTAGTATTCTGGTCATATCCCCAGTGACAGCTGAAGTGAACCCAGTCAAATTATTTCAGGCATAAAGCTGTGCTAGTTGCAGCTTGTCTATGAATTTAGTCACTAAGAAATTGTACACAAAGGGTGGTAACTACTGCTTCTGAATTTTTATATATCAAGCATTGGAGGATGATGTATTTGAATAAATGAGCATGAAAAATGAGTAAAAATTTATTTATTTTAACAATGATCCAGAATTTGTCCAAATTATGCTTAGATTGGTATTCACTGACTGTAAGACTGATGCTTAACTTGCATTGTTTTCTACCTTTATTGATATGAGTAAAAGAACTTAAATATTTTTCCATGGAATTTCTATTTCATACATTAATTACTAAATCAGTATAGTACAGAAATATGTTTCTGATGTTTCTTTCTCTTCATTAACGCTAGGTATAAAACAGTCTATACTTTCAGAGTTTCCATCATAGCTTGCCATTTGCAAAGGCAGTTGAAGTTAAATGAATATGATCATGAGTATTTTCTATAAGCATCATGACTGTTCACATCTGTTTATGTAGGACAATAAAACAACTACTGTTACTAGGCAAATTCCTGAATACAAAATAAACCCCAAAATAATCCCCAAGTTTGCTGATTACAGTTTTGTTCTCCCTCATTGCCACTATTTGTGGTGGTCCCTAGTGAACACAAAGATTTATGAACTCTTTGGAAGGTTTATTTTGGTGTGAGGGATTTTGCTTTGTTTTGCTTTCCAACAGATTTCATTGCATGATATGCCACATGTCAGGCACAAGCAGGGAACAAGCATATTCAGGGAAACTTGTAGTGTTGGCAGCATCTGGGATTATTACCTGATATTCTCTGAAGCTTCTTTAAAGCTCTATTTCAAAAAAAATACTTGTTGCGGAAGTATAATGATGTCAAATATATGAAGAGTTGATGCTGCAAATGAAGCTGAAGCAACTGGCATCAAGTAGCAAAACATTCTGGTTGCATTGGACTCTATTCTCTGTTCCTCAGTATTTAGAGAGAGCTTAATCCCACTGTCGCCTTGAGGTTTCTTTTCAACCTGAAAAATTTCTAGAAGAAAATGGCCTTGAGTCATGAATGTGCAATATGGGGTTCTTTCCCATAGCTACAATTTTCAATTAATGTAAAGGGCATTTTGGTATTCACCAGGCATTCTATCGCTATAAAAAGATTCAAGCAAAATTGGCTGTTGTAACTCTGATCTGTATCCTGTGAGTTTAGGTAGAAATGAATGGGGCAGTAAATGAAGGAGTTTGACGCTAACTGGATGGCTTTTGGAGCAAAAAATGTTTCAAAATCCTTAGATTAAAATAATCCAAAATATTACAGTGTTCCGACAGTTGAGGAAATAAGTAGAGTTTTTTCTGACTGTTCAGGAGCTGTTTTCGTAAGTCCTGCTGTGTATTTGCTATAGAGAAGGTAGCATTGTGGTTTATTATATTTTACAGAGTGAAGCCTGAAGTCTTTAGCCTCAAGAAATGTATGTATGATAACTTTCTTCTAGCATGTATTCCTCCTGCTAAAGAACTTTTTGATACCCTGAAGTACAAATCAGCCTGTATGAATCCATACTGTTTACGTACTATTGTGGTTTTGACAGAGTTCTAAACCTCCTAGAATAATCAGTAGATTCCTGAGTTGTGTGTATTACCAACTTGCAAAAACCCAGCCCACGCTCTTCCTTCCTCTTGAAGGATTCTGTTTCTTCCTCTCCTATTAAAACAATAGATGCTTAGGTTTTGTCCTCATTCAGTATTTTTCAACACATTTTTGCATTATTCTGCCAGCAGATTTCCCAGTAAAAATGAGAGTACAGCTGGAAAAGAATTTTCCTTTATATTGAAGCCTTTCTCTAGGTTGCAGCTGTAGAGAGAGCTTAATAAAGCAGCTCTTCCATTGGACCATTTCCTTGGACTGTGCAAGTGAAATTTTCTGCACTCTGTGACCTTCTGAAAATTCGCCCCGGAAATGGTTGTAGGTTCCAGATCTCGCCTTGCATTTAATGTGTATTTTTTTGCAAACAAAGGTATCGCTAAAGTTTCAGTTGTCACATCCTGGGTCTTTCAGGAGACATTAGAGGCTATACCACCTTTGATATCCTCTATTAGAATATGCCTTGGGACAATAAAGTAATGATTTTTTTTTTTTTTTTTTTTTACATCAGCTTTGTACGCTTAGAAGGCCATTGTGAGGACCTCTCTCAGTTCTGATAGACAAGATATTGATAAGCTTTGGAGATTAGAATAAACTAAATTTACCAATAAGATCAGAAAATAAGCTGGCTTTTATCTGTGTTACCTCACTGAATACAACAGATTAATACTGGTATTAATGACTACAGAAATTAGCGGCATACCGTTTGGAAGTGAAGATGGATGCTTTCTTGTCTCTTTCAGTTTATATCTCTAATCTTGTCTTATGGGACAGCTGATGCAGAAAGACAACTTTGTCATGTCAAGAATCAGGTGTCAGGAAGCTGTTTATTTATGACACTTCAGCTGTGGAAAACACAAGAGCTTGCCACTCTCTGGTCTTCTTCAAAGTACTTTCAAGGCTTTCAGATATTTTGCACCAACCATGTGGAGGAACATTTTGACACCTCAAATACCATTCTGCAGTGACTGTAGGGAAAACTTTGAGGAGAAGAATTTTTTTTGTTTTGTTTTATTGTAGCAGTGACTTACAAGTAAAGAACAACAGAAGAGCAATAATCTTTCAAGCATTAGCTTAATTCTTGCCTAACTGAGAAGAAAATATATTCCCACAGAAATTTCTTTAACATTTTAAAATCAGGGAAGGTGTATTGCTGTTATTTTCAACTGTGCTGTAGAATCAGTTATTTAATTGCTCTAGCTGTGTGTCTATAAGCATCCATGAAAATATAAAATTATTAATTCAAAAATATTTTCCTGAATTTCAAGGACTATGTTTTTGGTTAGGGTAGTTACCCCACATATTGTGTTTTATTGTTGATTTGTAAGGTCTTGGACACACAATTTTCCACACCAGTAATGTCCTCAATTAGCGGCTGTAGAAATGCTGGCAACTGAAAAGATTTGCATACTTACAGAAATGTTTTAAACCTGAAAACTTGTTTAGTGACTCATTTACTCTTAGTAAATGGCTAGTGATGAAATGATGTTGTATGAAGTGGGAGAACAGGCTATGTGTTGTCTCCCTAGCTTTGCTTTTATCTTCCTTATGTGTTTTTCATGTTACACAAGTTTCATATTTCAATTTGTCACTACATAGTATGTCAGATACGTCTCAAATTTCATATACCTCGTGAAATTATATCATGAGTTTTTTCAGCAGTAAGAGGTAGGACAGAGATTGTAACCAGGGCTTTTTAAGTAATTTTCATATTTAACAAGAAATGAGGAATTATAATAAATAATGTAACACATTATTTATAGTGTGGCGATAGACCTATATCCAGATTCTCAACCAAATACGTACTTCATTGTACTTGGGGACGAATGTAATTCTTGGATCTTTATTTCTCTTGACTTTTTTTTTTTTCCTTGAAGATTTGTTTTCCACAAGTATTCCTAGTTTATTCCTAGAAGCTTCTCCACCTTTGGAGACTTTTCCTCTCTTCTTTTATCTTCTTGAATTGGAAATAAGAAGACAGGGTATAACTTTGTTGGCTGTTAGATGAGTAGATGAGAATGATGGCTGTTAGATGAATATGTACGGAAAAGCTAATCCAAATCAATTCCTTTTAAAGGGAGGTAACGAATATCCATTGGCATGGGGTTTCATGATCAACCTACCAGAAAGTTGACATAAGTGCATTGGGTATGACTGGTTTCTCTCTGATGGTAGGAAATGGCCTTGGCTCTTGGAGGCCTTTTCTTTCTCGTTTTATATCATATGATAGAAATTAAAAACTCCACATCTCAAATATGCTATACTCAGTATAGATCTTCCAGACAACTCTGCTGTTCCCTTCTGGGTTAAAACAAACAAACAAAAAAGAAGAAAGGAGGGGTGGGGGGGAATTCAGCATGCATTACTCCTTCTATACTTGCCTCATGACATCTAGTAGAATATTACAACTCTGTTATCAGTAAGCTAGCACTGGAAATAACCCATATCCCGTGATAGCTTGGTAGGTCACTATGTTTCTTTTAATTGCATGAAAAGAAGGAAAAAGTTAGTACAAAATCTGCTCTTCACAGTTTGTGAAGTGCCAGAAGCCTCTTTGCTTTTATAGCTGATATGGTTGGGAAAGGGGGTGGGGGGGTGGGGGGAGAAAAAAAGACATCTACAGCTGTGTAGGCCATGTTATGACCAACAGAACTGTTTTGAGCAGTAAAGTGTTAAATTCTTTGGACAAGCAGAAAATTAAAGAAAAAAAAATCTTCAAATCTACAGTTTGATAAAATGTTGCTCTAAAGACTAAAATGAAATCAGCTTTACGAGGCAGGGGCAAGGTTGCTACAACTAGAAATCCATACAAGTTGAAATCTGAGCTAATTGCTTAATTGTAAACTCTGAAATATCTTTAGGCCATTATCTTTAAAATCGACATCTGCCCTTCTGATCTCTCATGGTTACTGGGAAATTTAGTGTTCTACTTCTGTAGTGGAGGACACGTGTAATTAATTGCCCAAAAGCGAATAGTATGTTAACCAGACTAGGGGAAGCCTTTACTTAAGATCAATGAACCCTCAGGCATTTCCTTGCCAAAGTTATCAAGAATATCATTAAATCTCTCTCAACCCCTATGCTGTTATTTAAGAGCACCATATCTTTTCAGGTCAGAGCAGGATATTCTGTAAAGCATCCCAGTTGTCTCTGAGAACTTTCTCCTTCGCTGGGGAGTCAGTCACACAGTCCCACTTTTAGCTTCACCTCAGGCCTTTGACATTTGACATGCAATTAAGGCAAATAAAATAAGTCAATAATCAATAAGGCAAATGAATCTTATGAAGAATAGCATTTCTAATAAACCCCTTTATTTGTAGGAGAACCCCCCCCCACTCTAAAATTATGGAGATAGCGAGAAAGGAATCTGAATGAGAGTCTAACTTGTACGAGACTTTGTGCTCTCATTAAAATCTTTTACAGGCTATTCCAGATTTACATGCCAATGATGCATCTTACACTCAGCTGAACTCTGCAATGATCTGGCTTTGCAGTCATCAAGCACACAGATATTTTGTGGAAGAAATCAGTAGAAATCTTATAAGGAGCTGTCTCAGACTGAAACCAATGCACAGAGAGAATACTAAGAGGAAAGAGAAAATGTGGTGGAATTTTGCTAAAGCTTTAGTATCAGACCATTGGCTGAAGTCTAAAAATAATGGTCAGCTAAGGAAGCTCATCATTTGGTCTTGAATATGCCAAATGCTGTCGTCAAGAAAAAAACCAACCCTTAACAGTCTTCCATGTTCAGCTAAGGAAGAGCAAAATTTGTTACTATATTTAGAAGACAGCTACTGTTTTATTTAATACTGTCCTTTATAAACAGAAAAGAATAATGCCTATCCTTTTGATGTCTTCAAAACAAAATTTAAGACTCTATCACATTTATGGATGCCAAATAGGTCCCAGAAGATTACATTCTCTGCAAACTTCCAAGACAGCTGCATTTCTGAAAGATGCTGATAGAGAAGACTCTGTCTTTAAACAAGTACAAAGCCAGAAGAAATTTCATAAATGATCTAAGGACATAATTTCCCCAGAAGTAGAGGATCCTGTTAGCATGGCTCTGTTATACTTGCCTTATGAATTTGTCTTTCACTGCTTAAAAGTTGCTCAGTAAATTGTTCCTTAGAGATACCTATTTTTGCTATAGCCATTCTTAGATTTTCTTTTAGGAATGTAATAATTTTTTTTTTTCGGTAAGAGACGGAAAAATTATTTTAGTTATTGTTTTGTGCTGAGATACACATTTATTTTCTCAATAAAGGGAATGATATTCTTACATATAATTTTATTTTCTTTTGCTATATCATCTGCTTGAATGAAGTATCCAAACCTTTAAAAATAAGACTCCCAAACACACACTGCACATGGCTTTGAAGTCAGTGTATGCTCATAAACACAGCTTTTGAGAACTATGAATTAGTTACCTTGTTGACTCAAAATATACTTCCCCATTAGAAACTTAAGTTGTTGCTGACAGCCAAAACTGTAATTTAGAAATATCATTCTCATGAAAGTTGTTAGGTCACTATTTTTCTTTGCAGAAATAGTTTTTGACTTTTAGCACATGTAATTCTTAAGACGTCTGAAGATGTTTATCAGTGCTCTATCAGGAAATGACCATGCATAAGAACTCACTTTGTCCGAATGCTTTATTTAAAGCTGATAATTTAGGATTAATCAATTCTTTGTGTGCTGACATTCAGATTAAACAAAAATGTTTAACTTCCCTTATATTGTTTGTGACTTATAGCTCCTCGAGAGGATGAAATTCAGCTACGTGAATTTATTTACAATGATTTTGTGATGGGCTATATCTGTGTTGTATTTTGTCATAAGCAAATTACTCCCAAACAAGTTGTTTGTTTTTTTTTTTTTTTTTAAACCTTTGGAGAATGGAAATATAATTGGAGGTTACTGCTTCTGAATTTCATCTCTCTATTTCTTTCTGATACTGAATTTCACTTTTTTTTTTTTTCTTCTTCCTCTCTAGGCTTTTGTCCTGTTGGGTCAGATCATGAACTCATTAAAAGGGGGAACAGCAAATTTATGTAGGGACATAAGTAAATGAGAGTATATATGAGAATGACTAGTAAATTCTCCTAAGTTCTCTGGACATTTTCATTCAGTTTTCAAATACTTGTTATTTATGGGTCATCTAGAACTTTTGAAAGGTTAACACACGTCAAAACATGTATTATCACTTTTCTGCTGTTGATTCTCTTAATACTTTCATGCCTAAAGACTGTTTTTATAATTTTTAAGAATTTTGTAACTTAAAATATATGATTATTCAGTGAACTTTTCTGAATTAAGATTTTCAAAGCTTGCTTACAACTTATCTCACAGTAATCTCCAGTAATGTGCTACTTCCATGGGGTAAATCTATCAGAATAAAGAAGGAAGCCTGTATGTCTCATTACCAGAACACAACAAATAATTAAAATAGTTAAAACTTCTTTGCATACATATTTTTATATTTTTAACTTCACTACAAAATACAGGTTTTTAAGGGAGGTTTTGTACCAGACTTTTGCCATCAGAGTCGGTTTGTTATGAAGTAGGTTGACCAATTTTTCCTCCCCAAGGAGAATAATGAACTCATGACTCAGTTCTGACTGAAACATTACTCAGTGTATCACTGAAAATGAGCTATTTCTAGTTGTTCAGAAGTAGTAGGAAAGAAGGACCTAAAATCTCTTTCTTCACAAAATTTTTTCAAACGTATGGTTTATAAATGCTGGGTTTTTTTTCCACTTTGGCTGTGCTCTACTTGATTCTTTGTCTTCTAAAGACAAATTATTGACAGCAGTTTTAACCTGTGCTTCACTGGGAACAAATGCCTTGGCAACTGGCCATTGTAACAGATTTTCTGGGTGACATGCATATTCCATAGTGAACTTGCCAAAGCCTGGCGTTTCAGATAGCTTCCTTTTCAAGAGCAGGTGTTCATTTATTCCACATCATTCTGCAACCTTGGCAGATGAGCTAAAATTCAGAACTAGTGAAAAAAAGAGCTTGTTGATCCAGCTCCATAGAAAAAAATCCTAATGCTTGGAGCTTGAAGTAGAAAATCCAGAAAGAGGAATAAGGGTGTGAAGTCATGATGTAGCTGGGTGGGAATAGGGAAGGATGGTGAGTTATATCTGAACTTACTACCTCATTAACTTGTCTGAATCCTGCACTTTTCAAAGAAATATGATAACACTTGGCCTACACAATTATTTATTGTTTAAGTAATTTATGTACTGATTGGGTTTGTCTGGACAGGAATCTTAAAGTATTAACAAAAGTCAATTTGCAGCAATTCTTCCATCCTTAGCAACACTGAATAAATAGTTGACTGCAATAGTTTTATTAGTTAAAATAAATCTCACTGTCTCTCTTCTTTTACTTTGAATATCTTGACTTTATCAACGTTGTTTTAATTACACATAGTGTAAACCGTCAAAATTTGTCATTAGTGCAAAACATAAGTTACATGCATGAGATCTGATTGCAAAACTGTGCTTGAAAACTGAATGTGTACTAAAAAAAACCCCCATACTAATAGGGAGAACATTCTCAGCCTGTGCAGTTCCATGGATGTTGTACATTTGAGGGAGGTAAATATCTGATGCGTTTCATACTGTAGTAAACTTTATTTTCCATTTACTTTGATTGCCACCATCTCTGTTCCCTTGCTTTTAAAATAATAGATGTATTTTATCTTTAAAGTATTCCTTCACCTTTGCATAGGCCATCTCAAATTAAATCAACTGCAGCAAACATTTTTGTCTTATGCATTTCTTTGTTTATCCCTTGGCTGGTGTAAATGTTTAAAACCTGTTTATCAGGCTTAGGTCAGAAAAATAAACAACTGTAGCTTATTAAGCCTGCTGAGAGAGAAAATAAGCTTAGCATTAAAGCTACAGTGTACGTGTATAAAATCAAATTCAATGCAAGCCACCTAGCTGACCCACCATGCTAAGTTATTACATATTTTGGACTGACTTAATTTGTGTTAGCATGCTGTAGGTTAATGTAGCATAATTGAAAAAAAAATTGCTAAAGCATTTTGGTATCACAGCATAAAGGTGTGCATATGGATGATGCAAGGGATGGAATCTTGTGAAAAAAATCATTCATGTTAAGTACTCAAAATATGAAAATCATACTTTGAAATAAGAGCACTAAAGGATCTCTATTGGGTCTTTAACCTGATTGAATTTAGTTAGTGGCCTTGGCACAAAAAATTTTCAGGGGAGAACATGGAATTATGTTTGAAATATTTTAACACAGTTTTGTACAATGCATTTTAAAAGTACATGCATTCCTTAGTATTAGGAATACCTTTTTTGAGTCTTACTTTCCATTTTTCCTGTGTTCTGTCTTCTTCTTAAGATGTTTTTCCTTCCTGAGTCTAAAGCAAGATATACAAGCTCATGAGATCTGAAGCACAGGGTTTAATTAAAAAAAAACAAGTGGCCTAAGGAGTTTAATAAAATTTAATTATTTACATATGTATTACTTACATTGTCTTGGTTTTGTCCCTGTTCTCCCACTACATATCCCTCTCATGTAAGTGCAGTTGTTTTTCCCTGCATTCCTGGTGCCTCTTACTTTCTTCATAGCCCTTTTACTTTCTTTCCATAGTACATTGATTCAGAATATATGTAATCCATGGAAAACACTTTTGTAGCTAGGGAAGATAACCAGGGATATTAGAGAAGCTGGGCACTGCAAATCTAGTTACAAGGGCTCTAGAGAGGAAAGAAGGGATCCTAGTTGGAAAACATCTGGGGTTAGGAGGAAGTAAAGAGCAGAGTACCTATGCTCTGACAGCTGGCTGTGATCAATCAAAGAGCAGTATTACTATCTTTATCCTACTGCAGGTAGGAGAAGCGTTGACAAGTAATCCTGCTTTTGGTGATAACTTTTTTTTCATAGCTAAATCAGGAAGCTACATGTGTGTGTTTGCATTTTAATAGAGAAAATCATGGTGACCTATCTGGCCTGTGTTTTTCTTTTAGGATATTTTTTAAGGTAATGTCATCTGCAAGTGTGTTCTTGCTGTTGTGTAAAGTACTAGAGTTTCAGAATAAAACTGAGTGTTACTGCAGACTTAAAAACTAATCTTCTAGATTATGCAGCTCCTAGAGTCTTTCAGTATTGTACATCTTTCCTACATACAGTTGTCACACAAATGCCTACGGCTAAAACACAGCACAGTGAAAGACAAGAGTATAGATTTGGAAATGCAAACTGCAGAATGGAAATAGGTTCTAACATTTTAACCAATTTTGACAAGTGGTAAGTTCATATTTTGTGGCCAATGTTGCTGTAAGTTTGTTTTTCATTTACTGAGACGATGTTGTTGCATGGTTTTTGCTAGAAGATTCTTAAAACAACTTTTTTTTTTTCTACACAAGAGAGCTTGCAGCACATTAGCTTTTCCTAGTTTCTTTGCTTAATATTTGGAACTTCTTAAAGATCGAATTTTGAAACATTAATTTACATATCAATAATAATAATGGTTCTGCAATTTCAACACTGTTCTCCAAATTGTGACTTATGACAAGTCAGCTTTGTGTTTGTTCCAGTTGGTGTCATGTGTTTTACTGATCTTGTTTTTACCTAACTTTTGCATTAGGATTTGTCTTGTCTTTGTAACACTAGTGCATTGATGACTGCAGAAACAGTAGTGTTCTCATGAGGACCTGCAATGTGTTGTTGATAACCTTTAAAATTCCCAGTCTCTGCTGGATAGTAATCAGCTGAAGATTTTCTTTATTCCTCACAAAAGACATTCGTAGAGGTCTCCAGAACACAAGCCAGAAATAATATGTTAGCCTTTTTTTGTGTGACCAGGAGAATAAAATTTATGTGTATGTTTCTCATGAGGAATTATAATCCTTCTCTTCTTTGCAAAAAAGTATGTGAGTAAAATTTTGTCTTGGAAAAAGTAAACTGGAACATATTCAGTGGTTTTTGAGGCCCATCTGACATTGGACACCAGTGTAATGGCCATGAAAAGCCTTTCAGGCTGGGAGTCTGTATGTGTGACAGCATACCTTAACACTGCACCACAAATAAGTATTCTATCAGACTCCCAGGCAATGCACTGGCTGTTTACTCTGACAAAAATTACATACGGAGCAGAACATGAACAAACGTTTTGATGATACTTAACTATCCTAACTTTAGGTGTGTGGGAGTGGGCACCATCTAGAAAATGAGCTGTCTTCTTTTTTTAGTGTAATTTTGAAGCTCATTGAGCCAGCACAGTTCTTCAGAAGCCTGCTGGTAGGAGTCTTTGAAGCTGTAGTAAGGTTTAAAAAAAACCAAACCAAAACAACAAAAAAACCCACAAAAAACCTTCCATCAGCAGAGCTGCAAATTGGTCCATGCTGAAATACCATCTGCTCTCCAAAAGAATGGATTTTTACTAGAATGCAGTACGTTTTGGCTGAAGATGCACCCTGCCATATGTTTTGCAGTTTTCCTTTGTTGTACTTGCCCTGCCACATTAGATAGTTTCTGAAGTCTTTAACTGATGTATTAAATGTTAGTCGAGTGGATATGAAATGTATACTTGCTGTGTGAAAGTACACCTAAGTTTTAGAAGGATTCCTAGGTTCCTTATCATCATCATCTAAAGTATTATATTGACCTTTTCATGTCTTTTTAGAATGATTTTCCTCAGAAGATACTCTTCGAGAAAACCAGAAGAAAGTCTTTTAAGGTCATTCAGATGAGCTCATATAAACATTATTGTCATTTGTGCTTTGTGGAAGTGAGCAGTTTTCCATCATTAGGGGAGGTATACTTGCAGATTCACTAGGATTTTTTTTTTTTACCTAGCTTACTGGAACTTGTTGGCAAAATGTGTTGCCAACCTCCGTGTTTTTGTGCTTTCCTAACCTGCAGAAAAGTTTATTTGGTTTGAGGGTCTCATGAAAATCATGCTGGTTTGGCCCTGTTTTGCTGGGCCTCTCTTGTCAGCATTTTAGGCATAGGAAATTTAAATTTTTTGCCAATGTAAGCAGAGTAACATGTCCTTTAATTTACAACTAAATGTTTAGAAAAAAGTAGAAGTCTTCTATACTGACAGCAAATAAAAGTTTCTGTATGTTATGTTTGGCAATTTATTGAAACTGGATTTTTTTTGCTTTGCTTATGTTTCCAAGAAGAACTTTCCTTTAATGGGAAATTCATTTCATAAAGCTATACAATTACTCATATCATGCAAATTGCTTTTTACTATATATGTGTCATTATTCCATGGCTCAGAGTCCAAACACAGGCCAACTTTCAAAAAATCCAGTTGTGAGTCTACTGATTCTAATAACAGGTTTCTGGAGGCCACTTTGTGTGTTTGTAGGTAATGTTTACTTCAGTTTATTCAGAAGGCCATTGGGCTACTTTCCTTCAGTATCTCATTGAACTTCAGGAATGTAATTCTCCAATTTCAGGAATGGGGTTCTTTCTCCTTTTGCACAGATCATCCTTCCTCTGAGTCTCTTCTTACAAACACTAATCAACACGGTTATTTTTATATTCTGAATTCACAGCCTTTAAAGTGTTTATAAAGTTAGTCTATTGTGTTGCAGGAGAAGCATTGGTACTCTCAAAAACTACTAGCAGATGATGCCTTAAAGAAGGAAAAAGTAGTGTCCATTTCATCTGCATTGCCTTGGATCTTGTATTACCCAGTTTCTTGGTTTACTTAAGGACTCCTTCAGTTTCTGCTTTGGGTACTGAAATCCTATTCAAAGGTCTATGTAACTAGTGTGAGATTTTGACTTCACTCAGACTCTGCAATAGACTGTAAAGCTGAGTCCACTGGTAGTGGCCTGAATTTTCAGATTTCTAAGGCTGATGAATAAATTTTGGTAGCGTCAAAAAAAAAAAAAAAAAATTTACTGTATATTTTTGGCTATGTAAACCTTCTTTTGGTGTGTAATATTGAAATAAGGATAAGCAAAAGCATATGAGAAATTATGTAACCGTAGAAAAAAGATGTTGCCTCTAGCTTCTGTGTGTCTGTGTGCTCAATATGGAAGCTAGTCAGTAAAGTCTGCGTGGAGTCTTTCTTTTGGGTGTTATATTTAAGGTAATCTTGTAGCATTGCTGGTACTCTAAATATTTACCCTTTAATATACTCAGTAAGTGCACAGCTGCCTCCCTGACCATGCATCCTGCAGCCACGCTGAGATTTGCCCACCAGGAACTGTCTAGCTATTCAAAAGCAACTCTACTCACAGTGTTCAGCAACTTTTGTGAGCTGCGCAAGGGAATCATTTACTGCAAATTGATTTTTTTTTTTTTTTTTTTTTTTTTTTTTTCCCCCCCCATCATCTCTTTGGATGAATTTTGCTAGGCCAGGAAGCAGATGAAATCCCTGGAGGCAGCCAAATTCTTGTTCCCTGTGCTAGTGCTGTAACCTAGCCTGATTACAATTAATCCATCATTGAAAAGCGATTGGCAAAAACCTTTCTGAGATTGCATGTAACGTGCTGATATGCTTCCTGAATTAAAATGGAATTGAATATCAGATTCCATTTTTTATAAGAATGCAGTGGAGTGACTAACAAAGAGTGATCTGAGCATAATTTTGGAAATTTCCCATGATATTTATCTGCAGCATGTGGAATTATAGTCAATTATAGTTGTTACAATAGCAGTTAGAGTGCTTTTCATAGTGCTCCCTGATGATGTTTGCCTGCAGCATGTACAGCTGTGAAGTCTTCACGTAGGGAAGAGATCATGGGCATTGGAGAGAACTTTCATGCATTCTTCCACACTGAGGCGCTGTTAAATTTGGCTGTGTGTAATGAAAAAGACTAAAGGATTTGTCTTTAGTAAACTAGGGAAACAGCATTATAAATCCATACCAACAGTGTTACAGTGTTATCAACCAAAGTATGTATAATTCAAATATTTTTATCATAACATTTTAGGCATGAATTTTTTGCAGTTTACTCATGTTTCGTATGTCTTAGCAAACAGAGAAATTTGTAACTTTCCATGTTGGATAATATCCTATTCATAAAATGGAAATTCTCAAATCAACGTTGTTTCAAAAAATTAAATAGAAAACTTGCGTCCTGGTTTCTGTTGTCTTCTATGATATCTGGTTGCAAACTCTCATCAAAATGTGAATGCCATTCACTTGCATTTTTCTCTTACGCATAGTTAATCAGTTAATCTTCAGCTTGTTGGTATGCTTTCAGTGTTGTTGACATCTAATCAGAATAGCTAGAGTTCACTTAAAATTCAATATTTTCGCCTATTTCATTTCACGTGCACTAAGGATTTGGTCTGCAAAACAGCTCTCTTCCAAATCCTTGAGTACCTCCCTATATGATGTTTAGGGCTTTCAGATTTTTTTCTGTATTGCACATTTGGAGAAGAGACAGTCCACATACTTGGCAAGCGAATCAGAATAAGCTTGTCTGGGATCCAGCTAACATATGTAATTACAAATGAAAAGTTCAGTACTCTTCAAGTACCCCCAGGCAAAAGAGGTAATACAAGAGGCAAAGTAGCAAGGTTATCTTAATCTTGATACTTTGTTTAGAAGTCATCAGAGAAAGCCAGCAATGGATAATTACATAATGAACCAAAGTCTGCCCCTGTCTTGTTTTCTCAACGTCTTAAAGTACAAGGAGCATGAGTTGGGCACTCTGTATACAACTTTTCTAACCTGAAACAGCTGAAGTTTTGAAATCTCAGTCTCTTTTATAAATTGTTAATTCAGAGAAATCACTTGGCTTTATCAAAAACTTCTGTGTGTGTATTTTATTTTAATTATGGCTTTACTTAAATCTCCCTTAATATAAAAATAATTTTCAAAGAAAAATAGCTTAAATTCAGACATCCCTTTGAAAATGCTAAAACATTTAAAAAACCAAAAAAAATCTTTGAAAAAATCTGTGAAAATCGTAATTTCCCTTCCAACAGATTGGTTTTAATGAACAGCATTTTCAGGAATGGTTGGGGGGGGGGGGTGAAGGCATTGCTCAAAATACCTCTTAAGGTAGTCAAAATTCCTTCTTGCCAGACTGTATAGCTCTCTGCAGCTCCTCCACTACCTCAAAAAGAAGTCTTGTGGC
The DNA here is from genome assembly GCF_965638725.1 of Aptenodytes patagonicus. Classification (NCBI taxonomy): domain Eukaryota; kingdom Metazoa; phylum Chordata; class Aves; order Sphenisciformes; family Spheniscidae; genus Aptenodytes; species Aptenodytes patagonicus. Next base: position 41,244,871 of record NC_134952.1, read on the forward strand.
AGCCAAAATAAATGGATTCTCTACTTGCAGTTTGTATGGATGATATCAGGTCACAAGAGTGGCTGATTCTTCCTTTTTCAAAATTTTATCTATATTGCAATTGTGGGTACCCTTACTGTGGCCTCTTATCACACTGCAGACAGCTGTTGAGTGCAACACAGCTTTGTTCTCATATGTAAGTGAGGAGTTTCCCATGTAAATGTGGGTGAAGGTGTGTGCCTGGAGTAATGATGTTGCAAAGGCATACATGAGATCCCAGGTGGAATGACTCATCTTTGCATTCCCAAACTTTGACAGAATTGCCATAGACATAAAAATTGATAGAGTATAAAAGACAAATTCTCCAGTTGCTTTTTAAAAAACCCCAGACTTTAACCTAAATCGCTATAGAAATACTTATTATAAGTATGGTATGGATACTTATAGGTACATATATTTTACGTTAACAGATTTTTTTTTCTTCAAATGTGCTTGTCTTTGTGTTGATTTTTTTTTTTTTGTCTCAAACCTTTCTGTCTGTTGACCTTTTCACTTTTGTATTTTTTGTATTTTTTATTTCCCAGGAGTAAAATATATCGCTCTTAGCACAGTGTTACAATGAAGAGACTGTGCAGGAGCTCAGTAAGACTTCCTGAGACTGTGACCTTTTTTAAAGGCTAAAAGGCTTACTTCTGGAGATAACTGTGCTAACCTAATTAAATTAGCGCACAAAGGCTGCAATGGATTAATTTTGACAGCTTGAAGTTTTAAAAAAATAGTGCTTTATAACTATTGTGACTTTAACTTTAGTGTAAAAATCTACATGTTTTCCTTTCCTCTTTATTTAAAAAAAACCTTTTTTTTTGTTTTTAAAGTTACACATAATGGTAAACTGCTTTATCAAATAGGAGTTAATGCTATTCAGTTCACATTTACTGAATGAGTAAGGAGACTTATAAATTGAAGATAATATAAACGGACACAAATTTCATATTCACCAAGTAGTATTTGACCATAGTCACCATGGGACTTACAACAGCAATGTTAGGTAAAAATCACTGCTGTAAAAAAGACAAATGTCTGTTATTTGTATGGTAATAACAACTATGTGTTCCTAAAGCAACTGTTGCTTTAAATCACCAGTATATTTGATAATATATTACATTAGAAAGCTTTTAAGCTCAAACCTTTTGAGAGTATGAGAAAAATCATCTGTATCTCAAAGACAGACTGGTACACTACCTGGAAATTTTCTTTGGTTAACCATAATAAAATAACTAAAAATCTTTTAAATAAGGAAAATCCAATATAAATCTTACATATTATAAATAGAATTTAAAAGACTTTATTGTCACTGCCAAAGTCCTAATACTTTTGTGAAATTTTCTTTTGAACTTGTTTTATTATATCTATGGTTTCTTTCTAAATATGATATACTGGCTTCTTGATTTTGGCTTTGTTTTGTTTAATTTCTTTTTCTGGAACAGCTTCAGTGAAATAATTTACAGGAAGGTGGATATTTCTGGCTGTGAAATGTGAGATTAGAGAGCATCTCATCACAGTGGTGTAACTGTGAAGAACTACAGAGCTCTCCTGCTGTAGAGCAAACCAGCAGAACAGGAGATATGTGATAAATGAGAGCTAGTCATTATGGATCGTGGCTTCTGTGCAATGCTTTCTTATTTCAGGATTGGCCTGTCTTTTTCTATTTCATGTAAAATGTTTCCTTTCCTTGGTATTTGGAATTTGGGAAAGAGAATACAAGTTGTAATAATAAAACATTCTAAAGTCAACATAAACTGTACTCAACTACTGCAGGCATTTCCCACTTTAAAGTTAGACAAGGGCATTGGAAGATTCAACTGGTGGAGGATGAAACTAGATCTATTCAGGCTATCAGAATACTGCTGAATTTCATGCAGTCTTGTAATTTCATATTTCGAGCAAATCACCTGCAGATATGTTTCATTCTGAATAATTTGAAATCTGTAAATTAATACTTGATTTCTTTCTAAAAAGCTATTCAACTGTAAGTTACAGTCTTAATGCAATTTTAAGGAAGGGTTAGGTTGTATAGCAGGTATGTTGGCTTCTTGTAGTTGGTCTTGCTTAGCCTCATAACGGATGATTAAAAAAAATATTTGTAGGTGTCTGTCACTATTAGGATAAAAATTTTAAATGGAAGCTTTACTTCTATTTTTTAGCATCTTTCCCACTTTTTATTGCCTTTGCTCTTTCACAGCTCTTTTCTTGCTTTTTCATGTGCCTGTCTTAAAAGTAGTTCCCTAACTTTAGTTTTCTGGGAGGAAAAAAGATCCTGTGATGCGTAATAATTGTATTTTGTGTTCTGTGCTCTTGAAGAACTCTTTGCAGTGCTCTTCACTTCTCATCCTTCAATTTATCTTAGCTAAGAAAATAAGCCTTGCTTCTAGTTCAAAAGGTTCAACAAAGCAGAGAATCAGTAGAACATTCTAACTTTGTGCAGCAATCATCCTTCCAAAGAATTAATTTTTTTTTTTTTATTGAAGAAAGACTTAGTAGCAAAAAAAACTTCAAAAGGGGAAGGGGGCAGGATATCAAAATAGAACAGATATTAAGATTTATTAGTGACTTTCAGCATCCTATCTAGATTGAGTTTTGACTAAACTATAAACTTTAATGACAATAATTGTATCTAATTATCTTACCTATGAACCTTTGTGAAACTAGAAAGAAAAGTCTTTCATGGCAAAGCAGCAGTTGAGTGAGAGTAATATGAAACATGATTTCAGAGTCTGTGTTCCTGAAATGGAATTTTCTTGTCTGCCTCTTATATATTAGTTGTAAATGTCTTTTAGTATTTTAATATACAAGAATAAATGCTTTTTCCACTTTATGTAGAGAGTGAAAATGAAATGCATGCTTAATGCAGATCGATCTTTCACTAGATTCTAATCTGTCTGGTTGAGAGTAATTTTCCTTGATACAGTTATTCATTCCTTTACTCTAAAAATTGTCACTTCACTGAACACTTGCTGAGATTTCTGTCCCTGCTGGAGTCAGTAATAAATGCTGTTTAACTCCAGTGGGAAATGGCTTAGGTTTTAACTATATGGTCTTTTTGAAGCCAGTAGAAGTTGGCTACTATATATGTTTCTGTTCAAAAGAAATATATAACTTACCTTTCATTCTACCAAGATCTCAAGTTAATGACTCAGTTCCTGTAAAAAAATCTTCAGTTTGATGTCATTAAGATAATCAGTTGATGGCTTGAGAGAGTATGTAACATACTGGTCCACAGAGACTTTGCTTATGATGTATATCTTTAAAGTTGTTATCAATTAAAAAGTGAATGTATAAATTTGCACTGACTGAGTAAATGATATCTTTGAATTGTTCCTTCTAAGTTCATTAACAAACACTTCTGTTTCTGTTTTATTTATGTCTGTGTTGTGGTTTAACCCCAGCCGGCAGCTGAGCACCACACAGCGCTTGCTCACTCTCCCCACGCCTGGTGGGATGGGGGAGACAATCGGAAAAGTAAAAGTGAGAAACTCGTGGGTTGAGATAAAAACAGTTTAATAATTGAAAGAAAATAAAATAGTAGTAGTAGTAGTAACAATAATAATAATAATAATAATAGAATATACAAAGCTAGTGATGCACAATGCAATTGCTCACCACCTGCTGACCGATGCCCAGCCAGTCCCTGAGCAGCAGCCCCCCCGGCCAGCTTTCCCCAGTTTATGTACTGAGCATGACGTCACGTGGTAGGGAATGTCCCTTAGGCCAGTTTGGGTCAGCTGTCCTGGCTGTGCCCCCTCCCAGCTTCTTGTGCACCTCCAGCCTTCTCAGTCGGTAGAGCATGGGAAGCTGAAAAGTCCTGGGCTAGTGTAAGCATTACCTAGCAACAGCTAAAACATCAGCGTGTTATCAACATTATTCTCATCCTAAATCCAACACACAGCACTGTACCAGCTGCTAGGAAGAAAATTAACTCTACCCCAGCTGAAACCAGGACAGTATGCACCCCTTATTCTCTACCATCTACGTCATGCCCAGGTCCCCCACTTTCCAATACATTCCCATTAATCACCACCCCTTTTCCTGTCTTTTGATATATATACACACAGATATCATTCCCTTAGTCTATGGGAATCCTTACAAAATGTTCGTTGAGTTCATTTAATCCATGACTTTGGGCTCCATCTGTCATAACAGTCCTTCAGGGCAGGAGAGATGGTGTGTGGTGTTGGATTGTGTCATGTTGAAGTCAGTTCTGGTTCCATCATCACTGTGCTTTGCTCGGTTTCATCGAAGTTCATTCTTCATTAATCTAGGTGATTCTTATTGTAATACCATAGGTATGGCATATAATGTTACGCAGCAATTAACATCATACAGTTCAAATCATTGGCTATTCTCACCCAAAATCAAATCCCCTTGAGGTACACATCAGACTTCCCCATCCTTCCGCATTATCTGCCAAGTGCACCCAGGTCCTTGAGCAAAAGCAATCCCACGGACGGGTTTGTCTTTGCCCGAGGCAGGAATAACCCCAGACTGTCTTCCCCAGCATATTTTTTACGTGCAGTACAGGGACTTTATTCCCTTCTACAGTACGTAAAAGTTTTGACCGGGCAGGGCCAGCTTGATTGACAGATCCCCTAGTGCTGACTAACCAGGTGGCCTTTGCTAAATGTGTATCCCAATGTTTGAACATCCCACCACCCATTGCTCTCAGTGTAGTCTTTAACAGCCCATTGTATCGTTCAATTTTCCCAGAGGCTGGTGCATGATAGAGGATGTGATACACCCACTCAATGCCGTGCTCTTTGGCCCAGGTGTCTATGAGGTTGTTTTGGAAACGAGTCCCATTGTCTGACTCAATTCTTTCTGGGGTGCCATGTCGCCATAGGACTTGCTTTTCAGGGCCCAGGATAGCGTTCTGGGCAGTGGCATGGGGCACGGGATATGTTTCCAGCCATCCGGTGGTTGCTTCCACCATTGTAAGCACATGGCGCTTGCCTTGGCAGTTTTGTGGGAGTGTGATATAATTGATCTGCCAGGCCTCCCCATATTTATATTTCAGCCATCGTCCTCCATACCAGAGGGGCTTTAACCGCTTGGCCTGCTTGATCACAGCGCATGTTTCGCATTCATGGATAACCTGTGCAATAGTGTCCATGGTCAAGTCCACCCCTCGATCACAAGTCCGTCTATATATTGCATCTCTTCCTTGATGGCCTGAGGTGTCATGGGCCCACCAAGCTATAAATAATGCACCCTTACGGTGCCAGTCCAGATCCGCCTGAGCCACTTCAATCTTGGCAGCCTGACCCACCTGCTGGTTGTTTTGATGTTCTTCAGTGGCCCGACTCTTGGGTACGTGAGCATCTACGTGATGGACTTTTGCAACCAGGTTCTCTACCCGGGCAGCAATATCTTGCCACAATGCGGCAGCCCAGATGGGTTTGCCTCTGCGCTGCCAGTTGCTCTGCTTCCATTGCTGCAACCACCCCCACAGGGCATTTGCCACCATCCGTGAGTCAGTATAGAGACAGAGCACTGGCCACTTTCTGCTTTAGCAATGTCTAAAGCCAGCTGGATGGCTTTCACCTCTGCAAACTGACTCGATTCACCTTCTCCTTCAGCAGTTTCCACAACTTGTCATATAGGACTCCATACAGCAGCCTTCCACCTCCGATGCTTTCCCACAATATGACAGGACCCGTCAGTGAACAGGGCATATTGTTTCTTATTTTCTGGCAGTTAATTATACAGTGGGGCCTCCTCAGCACGCGTCACCTCCTCCTCCTCTGGCGACATCCCAAAATCTTTGCCTTCTGGCCAGTCCATGATCACTTCCAGGATTCCTGGGCGACTGGGCTTTCCTATGCGAGCCCATTGTGTGATCAGTGCGACCCACTTACTCCACGTAGCATCAGTTGCATGATGTGTACAGGGGATCCTCCCTTTGAACATCCAGCCCAGCACCGGCAGTCGGGGTGCCAGGAGGAGCTGTGCTTCAGTGCCGATCACTTCCAAAGCAGCTCGAACCCCTGCATATGCTGCCAATCTCTCTTTTTCAGTTGGAGTATAGCGGGCCTCGGATCCTCTGTATCCACAACTCCAGAACCCTAGGGGTCGACCTTGATTCTCCCGTGGTGCTTTCTGCCAGAGGCTCCAGGTAGGGCCATTCTCCCCGGCTGTGGTGTACAGCACATTTTTTACATCTTGTCCTGCCTGGACTGGCCCCAGGGCTACTGCATGAACTATCTCCCGTTTAATTTGTTCAAAGGCTTGTCATTGTTCAGGGCCCCATTTGAAATCGTTCTTCCTCCAGGTCACTTGGTCGAGAGGGCTTACGAACAGACTGTAATTTGGAATATGCATTCTCCAAAAACCCACAATACCTAAGAAAGCTTGTGTTTCCTTTTTGCTAGTTGGTGGAGACATGGCTGTTACTTTGTTGATCACATCCACTGGGATCTGACGACGTCCATCTTGCCATTTTATTCCTAAAAACTGGGTCTCCTGTGCAGGTCCCTTGACCATACTTTGTTTTATGGCAAAAACCGTCCTTCAGCAGGATTTGGACTATTTTCTTCCCTTTCTCAAAAAACTTCTTCTGCTGTGTTGCCCCACATGATGATGTCATCAAGGTATTGCAGGTGTTCCGGAGCCTCACCCTGTTCCAGTGCAGTCTGGATCAGTCCATGGCAAATGGTGGGGCTGTGTTTCCACCCCTGGGGCAATCGGTTCCAGGTGTACTGGTCATCCCTCCAAGTGAAAGCAAAACTGCTTATTGAGAGATTCATAGGTTTGTGTTTTTAAATGGGATTAAGGGGTTAATTACTATATAGAGAAGTCTAAATAGTACATTTTAAAGTGTTATACATATTCACATACATATTTTGAAAAATATACAAGATGGCATTCATTAGTTTCATGGAACAGTCTTCCTCATAACTGTTCACATCATGACTGGATTATTCAGATCATCCTGAAGGATGACAATTGTCTGCCCCATCATCATCTACTTCGTCATCTATTTCACTTTCTGAGGTGTTGAAATGACAGTTTTATATAAAGTTATCTAATGCTTCCATTAAAAGATTATGGTTTTATTTCCAGAAGGGAATATTCAGAATATTCAAAATTTCAGACTGAAGCTTTCTAAAATTCTTCTTTTTTCTGCTACTTTAGTTGAAATTATTCTGTCCTTTTGGGTAATAAATACATATGACAACTTGTGCATGTGTGTTTCATTGAGGAGTATCTCGGTGCCTTGGAGAGGGGTGGTGGAATTAGGTAGCTAGAAAAAGGATGGGGGAGAAGATGGAGGTGACACTGTATTCCCACTGCTTATCCCCCAGAGCAGATGAGCTTGCTCTCTCCCAGCTTTGAAGAGAGCGAGCAGAAGTATCTGCTTTGGTTGTTTCTCAGGCAAATTGGGAACAAGAGTAGCCAGGATGAAGACAGCCTAAGGGTAAAGGGAGCAGATGAAGTCAAAGAGAAACTTTTGAGATAAAAATGATGTAAAACAGGAGGACATAGGATCAGAAGTTGCATATGATATAGAATAAAAAGCAAGGGCTATGTAATGCCAGGTAACAGAAAGATTTAATCACTACCATATCCAAGAGACCAGGATTTTTGAGTTCTAGAATTCCACTGCTATCAGCTAACAGCCTACACACCCTATCCGCTTCAGTAATGGAAAGATTTGTAAGGCAAAAGACATCATTTAAGGCAGCTGAATATTTGGTATTTTATTCATATAATTCTTGCCACTATGTCCTGCACAGCTGCTGGAGAATTTCCTGAGGTCAAAGTATTCACAACTTACCTCTAATTGTATTTTTGTTATTTCTGAGTGTTAAGTGCACACAACTGGAAATGACAACAGTAAAGTGTGTTTTGATTATATAAAGAGCTATATAAACATAAGTACTCTGAGAAATCATATTAATGTTATTTTGAGTACCAAACTGAAAAGGCACTTGGCAAATAACCTGTTTGTTCTTCTGTTCCACCACCTGAAAAAAGGAGGATGCTACCTTCTCTAAAACGAGGATGTTTAAAACCGTAAATACCTTTTAAATATGTAAGAGGGTTGTAGAACATTCCAATTAAACAGATAAGTGCACAGAAGATTCATGGAGGAATGTTCTCTGAGTTTGCAAGATTTGGATAATGCACTAAGAAAAGAAAAAAGATGTGGCTTAAAGCCCAGTGTAACTCAGCCTGTTTGTGAATGAGAAAAAATTACTGCAGGGTTACGTTTCAGTACGTGCTTCATAGTAGTTTTCCATTTGGGAGAAATAGCTCTGTTCAAGGCCGAGGAGAAGGATTGAGGGAGTGATTCTATGAACTCTAGGTGAGAGGGATGAAAAGGGTACTTATTTTCTATAAAACTATATATATAGTTTATATACTATATATATCTATACTAGTTTTATGATCTATGGCATTGTCATTCACTTTATAATGAGAGTACTAAATGTTGCATAGAATTAGTGTTCTTACAAACTGTTACTGTTTCCAGCATATCAAAAACATAATTATAAACATCTATAATAGTATCACAGGTGTGCAGCTTGTTTGTTTCATTCCTGTCCCTTTAGCTCTAGAGTGATTTTGAAGCTGACAAATGTTGTCTGTGTTAAATCATCCAGCAGTTGTTTTTGAGATTACAAAGATTGACTGTGTTATGCCTGACTGATTTGTATTTCAGGCAGCAACTGCTCTGTGTCAGTAACTTTAATACTTATTAACTGCTAGATTAAGGTTTGTCTCATTAAACAGCAATAAACCTAATGTACTGAAGAGTATATAATAGCTAATCACAACACAGTTTTCTGTACATTGTCATAATTATCAATGTCCCACAAATATCAGTATTTGTCCGTGTTTGTAGTTTCTTTCAAAGTTGTGAATGTGTAAGTTTTTGTATGTATATATATAAAATATCCTAATTAATACTTTGTCTGGAAAAGTTGCATTAGTTTACATTGCAAACTACAACAGTACCTGTAAAAAGAGAGAATCCTCTCAAGCATGTACAGATCCCCCTTCCAATATTTTTATTTAATAATCAGTTCCCCTCTCACCAGAAGCATTACCCACTGGACATGGATAAAGAAAAACAACATGGGTATTTAGAAATATCACATACGTAAAGTTTTTTATAGAAAAGTGAAACAATGAAGGTGTCATGTGTCTAAAATTTGGTAAGAAAAGTCCAAGCCAGATTGCGTCCACTTTTACTATTGTTCCTTATATAGCACAGCCAGCTAGGGTCTGATTCTTACTAGGTTTTGCAGCTACTTCTACAATGCAACTGTCAAAACAATATAAGCAAGCTTAAGGAACAACAGCAAAGATGGTGGCTGTCAGGCATAAAAGGGCAAGGAGATGGGAAGTGTTTCATAAGGGGCTTGACACACCAAGTAGTAAAAAAAAAAAAAAAAAAAAAAGAAAGGTATGGGCCTAAAAAATCCCTAAACTACTACTGTTTCCTCTCAGTTTTATTGGTGGAAGTTAAATGTTTAAATGTTTTCACAGAAGTTTGCCCGAGAAAACAATGAATTCAGGTAGGGTGAGGCTGTACTATTTGGAAATAATTGTAGTGTGATGTCACCAAGTTCTGGCTATCTGCCTCATATTCTGCATATTTTATTGAAGTTACAGTGTTAATTTGATTTTAAGTTGATGAGACAAGCCACACGTTTGCAGTCAAGCACATGCTCAATACCTTCCTAAATGGAGCCTTGTGTAGGCACCTGAATAGTAACTGAGCCAATTTCTTTGACAAGCTGTGAGATGTGCAGCCAGGAGCTTTTGCTTAAATCAGTTCTTTGTTAGCATTACAATTGACAGGGTTAGGAAAGGTGACACTGATAGCTTAAGGGAAGCATACAGCATGCAGGATGATTATTTACCTGTCCATCAAAGACAAAGAAGAAAAAAAATAAAGTGATGAAAAGAAAGGCTAGTTTCCTCTCTGAGTGGCAAAGGGAATGAGGCATTTTGCTTTAAAAAAGTAGCTCCAGTCAATCCAAGATCGCTTCCCTGTGTTGTCAAGAGTTATGGAGTAGAAAAGTGATGCAGAGTAGCTCTTTGGGATGCTGTGCAGGCTCTGCCAAAGCTTGGACTGTACCTTCACTACGTGAAATCTAGACCTTTGATCATGACTCGTGATGAGACTTACTGCAAAGCCACTGATTCTCTGCTGTCACAGTAGCTTAGATCTGTGTTCTGCCAAAAGGTACTGATCAGGTGGATTGCTTCACAGTACTCTTTTGTTAGTGTATGATATTTAGCAATTCTCATAATTCGTTAGAAAGTTATCCAAGTTCAACAGATACTTTGGCAGAATACTTTGGTGCAACAGAGGAAGTCAACAAGCTATTTGATCATTGATGAAAGAGCACAGTCCAGTATGAATATGAATTTTTGTACTCCCACCATTGATTATTGCTGAAGTATGACCAATGAAAGATGGGATGAAATTATTGTATGTGCTGGTTAATTCAGATTTACTTTTGTAGATATATTCAACAGATAAATTTTTCATTTGATTCTGTACCATGCTGGACATTATAATAGAAATGTGTATATATATATACACATATATATGTATATTTATCCATATCCAACTGTGTTTCAGTTACCCAGGAAAAGAGGCTGTAGGTAGCCTTTTTTTTTTTTTTTCAGATTTCAGTGCAGTTAAGGAGGATGGAACAAAACAGAAGCGTGTTTGTTATCTGTGGGATAAGTAAGTACATATATGTGACTCCTAATCTAGGAGAAAGAGAGGACCTCCTCTTGCTTTCGGTTTAAGTTGCCATGCTATGTGCTTTGATGAGTACTAAAACCATGTTTATTTATGTTAGATGTGTCTTTAAATTTAGTTGAAAACCGATTTTTAATACAATTTAGATCAGATATAAAATACATCTTTAATTGGCTTTGAATTTTTTTTATACCAGTTCATGGTAACACAGAAATTATAGATCTCTCTGCCAGGTGGATTTGCTAAATATAGTTGTTTGAATAGCTCAGTGTTATTCTATTGCAGGCTTCTTGAAATAATATTTCTTCTCTTTGACTAAGTAGCATATTTCATATTGCTACCGCAGTGCATTAAAACTGTGAATTATTTGGAACGCATTTAAGCAATCCATCTGAGATTTAATTACCTTGAATGTAACTGAACAAATGTGTTCAAGGCATATGATGAAAATGCAAATCTAAATTATATTTCTGATATAGAAGGTACCATGATGGATTATTAGTGATCTTGCTGAATTAAGTTTTTTCTCTAATGAATGCAGTTTTTTAAACATTATAATTTGAACTGGAGTTTTGAGTGCTTAATAAAAACAAGGGACAGTTCTGGATGAAATTATAGCTAATTTTAAGCAGTGTACAAAAATTACAAATTCTGTTGCCCTTGTTCAGATTTAATTGTTATTGTTATGCGTTACTCAGAACAAGAGATAATCAATATGAGTAAGGGAGGGATTTTGTGTCTTGTACTATATTTTATTAAAATGCCCTATAATCTACAGATCCCCATAATTCGAATGAAAATAATCATGAACAGAAAGAACTTTACAATTTGTGTATGCACTAAGAATAGAAAAGGGATTCGTAAATGAATTTGTAAAGCAGGTCTTTGAAGGTCATAGTAGTTTTCCCATTGAAAAAAATGCTTTACTGTGCAATTTTCTATTTTAACAAATATTGGTGCTGCTACACAGAGGTTTTGCAAACTTAAAAGAAAAAAAACCCTTGCATTCCATGAGACATTTGAATTGACATTGGACTGCTGACCTAAGCTAGTCTTATAATTCTAAAATTTCTAACTAAAATTTCTCAAAGAATTCACTTGTTAATTTAGAAAAAGGCTTTTTACAACAATGTATCTGTAATTCTGTACTTTCCTAGTACAAGTGCAGAACAATCTTATACTGACATTGGGTAGAGTAAATAAGCAGTTGATTATTTCAATTTTATTTCTGTGAGCCCACTAAGCAACAAATGCTGGATGGAACTGAGCTGAACTAAGCTAGGTTGCTTACCTTTTGACCACTCTATTCCTTTTGCTTTAATGACTGCAGACAAGTTTCCAAATATTTTCTGGAATTCAAATTACGCTGAAGGACCAAATATTTCACCTTTACTGCTTCAATTTCAACTATTTCAGCATTTAGCCACATAAGAAAACATCAGCTTTTAAAGATGGAAATAAAATTGTGCATCTTTTGTCACTAGAGGATTCCTCACATACACATTCAGTTTGTGCAGTCTCTTAAGGCTCCATTTTCAGACCGCTTTATTGTACTTCTCTAATTTTTCTTTTCATTTTTGTTTTGAAACACTTTCTAAGGGTTTTATAATTTTTTTGTGTTGCTGAAAGTTCTGTGTATACCGTGAAGACAAAATGTAGTAGTAAATATGATGAAAAATTGTGGATTTTTATGCTGCAATACTATTGTTATTAACTGTTGGTGTGTGGGGTGTGCTATCTACGTGGGGACTTTCCGTGTCCATGGTGAGATAATCCCTATATCATTCAAATAACTTAAGTCATGTTCTCTTGATGACTGAAGCTTTCTATACGTTTGAGAATCAGAGCACAGTCAGCTGGGATGGGTGTTGCAAAGGTAAATCTTTTGTTCCTTTTTTGTTATTGGATGAGTTGTGTGAAGTTATATTTCTACAGAAAGAGAATTTTGGAGGCCTGAGACCTTACAGAGCAGCTTCTGGTTGCAGATTGCTGAGATGTTGATCCTTCATATAATTCCCCTGGGTAACAAAGTTATCCTAACCAGTGGACAAAGGCGGTTTCTAGGAATTTTTTAATGTAAGATAATATAAAGGCAGCCATCTGATGAAGCGATGGGTTTGTGGGAACTGCCTTCAAGATCCAGCATAACCAGACTGTATTCCCACTGCTTAAAGTTGCTATATGTCCCAGTGGGATTCTTACTAGCAAACATGCGTTACAGTAATTATGCAAATGCACAATCTTAGGTATTTCAATTTAGTTTGAGAAATTCTGCATCTAAATAAGCAAAAGTCTTTTTACAAATCCTCTTAGCCTTGGTCCCATGTTGAGTGCAGCAACTGATGCAATTATTAACTGCAGAATGACTGTAAAGGCCTAAAGAATAACATTTTCAGTATTAGCTGATTTCTGATTAGCTAACATCCAGTCACACTAAGATAACAAGTCAAAGTAGATCCAGTAATGATACAGAATTTAATGTGTAAGAGGATGCCTGTGTATTTGTTTTGTATTTTCTTGCCGTTAGTTGGCCTTTTTCCTGAAAACCCTTTTGAGATTTTCTGTGGACATTGTTCTTGCTCTTCTACGTATCATGTTGCTTATCACAGTTTAATCAAAATACTATGTTATTTATTTATTTTTCCACTGTAGTCTTAGCAGCCAGGATCTCAGAATTAATTTTGTGGTAAACGTAACTTTTGTTGCTTGATAGGTAATTCTGTAATAGTAAACATTCTCATAGAAAGCTAATTTAAAGAAGAAGTCATCTCCTGAGCAAGACTAAGAAAGGTACTTCAGTTGTTAGTGTTTGATTTAGCAAGGTGATAAAGTTTTCTTCTAAATTCCAGTCAATCTTGTATAATGGTAGAGGGTGGGAGCAGAGTGGGGATGTGTCCCATGAATGACCCTGGGACACAGTTAGAGGGCAATCATGTGGGATGTGTATGCAGCACTTCTTGAACAGGTTTTCCAGATCATAGTACAAGGATGATCTTTGCTGATTAATTCCCAAATGTTGCTTCCCCCTATTTGCAGCTTTGTTAAACTACATCTCAAATGTCTTGTCTGTCTTCTGTACTTGGGACAGTATCAAGGGAGTTGGATTGCTTCTGCCTGTTGCTTTGCTGTGATGCCTTGGAGGACAGTTTCAGATCGGGAAGTCATGCCTCATGTTGAATAATTTGGGGGTTTTTTGGTACTATATCTGAGTAAAGTGTGTTGCTTTTTGTTCAGTACTATGTGTTTTGATGGATGTATTTAACAATTAAAATATTACATAACAGTAGCTTGACTTCATGAGGTTAAGGCTAGCTTAACAAAATTCAGAACTAAATCTGCATGTTTCATGATGGTCTGTGAAACTCTATTTGAGTTGATTGGCCATGAAAGCTGCGTGACAAGTGGTACAAATTCAGATGTGAAAAAATGCGTGCCTAGCCAGGCATGGAAGGGACAGAAGACTTTCTTATTTTGTTTTCCATTTCAAGTTTATGTAGTTCTCTTCCATTTTACAGGGCTCTGCTGTCCTGTCTCCTAATATAAGATAGAAAAATCTTTAAGAAAAATAAGTTAAGAAAAAAGGTCATTAAAATGTTATATGATCTTCAGAGGTGCTTGTTCGCATGGAAGATGTAGTTATCTCTGATTAATCATCCTAGATGTTCTAGCTGAAAATGCGTTGTGAAGGAGGAAAAAAGCAAAACCAGAAAATCCTTCTGTATTCTCTATGGGTTTTTTTTGTATATATATTTATTTACTCCATGTTAATTTTTCCATAGAAATCTGGGGTGGATGGGTTTTCTTAACAGTTTATGTAAAACACAGTAGCATAATTGCATTCTGAGACTGGTTCTGATATCATTGGTTTAAACTTCACTTTCACTGACTTATGTGGCAAGAGATGTAGGTCCTGAATCTTTTTTTTTTTTTTTTTCTTTAAAATGCACTGGCCAGAAATGGATTGTGTGTTTTATTTGTCAGTTATATGTCCTGACCTGCACTGAGGAGAAAGAGTTCACATATCACTAACTCACAAGCAAAGAAATGATTGTGGCTGTGCAATTTGTGTGCATAATTAGCATGTAAATCACAAGGACAATTTCTGCTTCTGCACAAGATCTAAATCTTTTACCTTCTTAATGTAGAGAAGGGATCGTATAAACAAACAAGGTCAACTTACGTTTGACTGGTGCACTTGGAGATATGTTAGAAAACTTGCACCCAAAAAGCAGCATAAACTAGAAGAGGTGTGCACAAAGTTGCCTGTATGAGGAACACTTTACAAAGCTTTTAAAGCAGAAGTTTATATACCTATATCAAGAGTATTTCTGATATAAACAGTAATAATGGTACTAAGAGGAGCAGAGGTAGTTGTCTATGAGTTCTTTGCTGACTGGAAAGTGGATGTATGTAATGTAACGTTAATGTGCACTATTTTCGTAGCTGAATATAGCCAGTATTTGGAGTTTTATTTTATCCATGTAAAATACAATTCCTTGTCTTGTCATCTTCTATGTATTTCATTATTACATTTTCTCTGTGGGATGATTTATAATAAAATAATAAAAAAAAAGAACAGTACAGTTCTTCATGTTAAAAACTCCAAAGAAGAATAGTGTTTTGGATTACTTGCTATGGTTTATGTAAAAATACATGGTCCCAGCAGATCTAGATTTTTACCTGAGGGAAAATAGTGGTAAACATAAGCAAAATAAGAACAGTAAATGCTGAATTATATTGCACAAGGTTATTGTGGAGGCTTATTGTGCAGAGTGAACTGTTTGAAAAGTACTGAAACCTGTATTTGCAGATGAAAACAAACATCAAAGGAGCATACAATCTTTTTTATCTTTCCTAGTAATTACTTCTGTGCCTGTATGTTTTAGCTACCTTTTGAAGATGGTGTTCAGAGTCGTGAATGACTGCCTGTCTCACAGACGTGTGCACACATTGCACAGCTGAGTCACATTCTGTACTGGTGGTTCAATATCATTGTGCAAGTTAAAATAGCATTTCTATTGTTCTGTTATTAAACAGCTATTTTCACATTCTGAACAGTTGAAAGAAAAGAATCGGAGCAAATGTTACCTACAGCACATTACCTTCTGTGGTGTATGAATGATGTGTGATACCCATTTTAAAATCTTAGTCCTGATTCACTGATTTTCTTTAGTTTTGAGTTGATTTGACAACAATGAAAACTCTTGTTACTCATGAAGTAAGTAGTGAGAAAGGTAGTAGGCCTATGGAAGAGCTGAATAAACGAGCAAGGCCTTGAGAATACCTGATTATTTGAAAATTTCATGTGGTTGGAGGAATTTTTTTCCAATAATTTTTCTATGAGTGACAAAGTCTTGAATTGGTAAAATATACTACTATTAAAAGCTTCCCTCAAAGGCTTATAAGCATGAACAGTTTTAATGTGAGAGAGGAACAGAAGCACTTTTTCTTCACAAGCTATATATCTTTTTCAGTTATTTTTCAAATTTTGAAAAAATTGGGGAAAAAAGGGATTTGTTTCTGATGAAATTTTTCATTGGATTGCACCTTATTATATCTGTTATCGCTTTATTGTATTATGCTGTTTTTACCCTGTTATGCTATGTTACTGTATTACAGTGTGGTAGGTTGACCCTGGCTGGATGCCAGGTGCCCACCAAGCCGCTCTATCACTCCCCCTCCTCAGCTGGACAGGGGGAGAGAAAATATAACAAAAGGCTCATGGGTTGAGATAAGGACAGGGAGAGATCACTCACCCATTACCGTCACAGGCAAAACAGACTCGACTGGGGGAAAATGAATTTAATTTATTACCAAACAAATCAGTGTAGGATAATAAGAAATAAAAAACAAATCTTAAAAACACCTTCCCTCCACCCCTCCCTTCTTCCCAGGCTTAACTTTACTCCCAAATTCTCTATCTCCTCCCCTCCAGTGGCACAAGGGGACGGGGAATGGGGTTTGCAGTCAGTTCATCACACATTGTCTCTACCACTCCTTCCACCTCAGGGGGAGGACTCCTCACACTCTTCCCCTGCTCCAGTGTGGGGTCCCTCCCACGGGAGACAGTTCTCCACAAACTTCTCCAACATGAGTCCTTCCCACGGGCGGAAGTTCTTCACAAACTGCTCCAGCGTGGGTTCCTTCCATGGGGTGCAGTCCTTCAGGAACAGATTGTTCCAGCGTGGGTCCTTTCCACAGGGTCACAAGTCCTGCCAGCAAACCTGCTCCAGCATGGGCTTCTCTCTCCACGGGTCCTCAGCTCCTGCCAGGAGCCTGCTCCAGCATGGGCTTCCCACGGAGCCACAGCCTCCTTCAAGCATCCACCTGCTCCAGTGTGGGATCCTCCATGGGCTGCAGGTGGATATCTGCTCCACCATTAACCTCCACGGGCTTCAGGGAGACAGCCTGCCTCACCATGGTCTTCACCGTGGGCTGCAGGGGAATCTCTGCTCCGGTGCCTGGAGCACCTCCTCCCCCTCCTTCTTCACTGACCTTGGTGTCTGCAGAGTTGTTTCTCTCACATGTTCTCATTCCTCTCTCTGGCTGCAATTGCTGTTGTGCAGCAACTTTTTTCCCCTTCTTAAATATGTTATCACTGAGGCGCTACTGCCATCGCTGATGGGCTCGGCCTTGGCCCGTGGCGGGTCCGCCTTGAGCCGGCTGGCATTGGCTCTATCAGATAGGGGAAGCTTCTAGCAGCCTCTCACAGAAGCCACCCCTGTAGCCCCCCCCACTACCAAAACCTTGCCATGCAAACCCAATACACACTGTTTCACTATAATAAAGCTAAAGTAATATTACTGACCCTGGATTTTGATGTAGTTTGTGACGTCTGAGTGCGTGCTCAACTTTCACTAGACCTAGTGGGTGAGGCGCAGCAGCTTCAGGAGGTAGTGCACAGCCAGCTGTTTCCAGATAACAGTACTCACACTATTAAATGCAAGAGTTGTGTGTGAGTGTGACCTTAATGAAATAGTCTAACAATCACTGGAGAAAGACACAAAGTGATCACTGGACATTCAAAGACCTGTGCTGCTGAATAGGAAAGCTACCTGCTGTCAGCACAGTAGGATGACATGAATTGCAAGAAGGATATATCCTTCAACCAGGGTCATATGGGCTCATTAAAAGCAGAAAATGAATGTTTTAACAGACAGAGGAAATTACTACTTTGGTTATCCAGGTTAAAGAAAATAAAAACTTATTAACTTACAGGACAAAATATGAAATTACGTGTAGAGGCTACATGAACTTTGAGCAAAGTAGACGTACTTTCTTTAAAGAATGGTTTTTTGTACCTTTTTTTTGTTTAATATATCTCGGTATTCCTATGATTTATCATAGCCTAAAGCTTTTGGAGCATGTTAAAATATATTGACTCACACCTGTTGAACATCTTATAATTAATTTTTCATAGAATCATAGAATAGTTTGGGTTGGAAGGGACCTCTAAAGGTCATCTAGTCCAACCCCCCTGCCCTGGGCAGGGACATCTTCAACTACATCAGGTTGCTCAGAGCCCCGTCCAACCTGACCTGGAATGTTTCCAGGGATGGGGCATCCACCACCTCTCTGGGCAACCTGTGCCAGTGCTTCACCTCCCTCAGTGTAAAAAATTGCTTCCTTCTATCTAGTCTAAATCTACCCCCCTTTAGTTTAAAGCCATTCCCCCTTGTCCTGTCACAACAGGCCCTGCTAAAAAGTTTTCTGCCATCTTTTTTATAAGCCCCCTTTAAGTACTGATAGGCTGCAGTAAGGTCTCCCCGAAGCCGCCTCTTCTCTAGGCTGAACAACCCCAACTCTCTCAGCCTTTCTTCATAGGAGAGGTGTTCCATCTCCCTGACCATTTTCATGACCCTCTTCTGGACCCGCTCCAACAGGTCCATGTCTTTCCTGTGCTGAGGGCTCCAGAGCTGGACGCAGTACTCCAGGTGGGGTCTCACCAGAGCAGAGTAGAGGGGCAGAATCACCTTCCTTGACCTGCTGGCCACGCTTCTTTTGATGCAGCCCAGGATACGATTGGCCTTCTGGGCTGCGAGCGCACATTGCTGGCTCATGTCCAGCTTTTCATCCACCAGTACCCCCAAGTCCTTCTCGGCCGGGCTGCTCTCAATCCCTTCATCCCCCAGCCTGGATTGATACCGGGGGTTGCCCCAACCCAGGTGCAGGACCTTGCACTTGGCCTTGTTAAACCTCATGAGGTTCACACAGGCCCACTTCTCGAGCTTGTCTTGCTCCCTCTGGATGGCATCCCGTCCCTCTGGCGTGTTGACCACACCCCTCAGCTTGGTGTCATCTGCAAACTTGCTGAGGGTGCACTCGATCCCACTGTCTATGTCACTGATGAAGATATTAAACAGTACCGGTCCCAACACGGACCCCTGTGGGACGCCACTCGTCACCAATCTCCATCTGGACATTGAGCCATTGACCACTACCCTCTGGATGCGACCATCTAACCAATTCCTCACCCTTTACCGGACAGTCCACCTATCAAATCCCTTCCTCTCCAGTTTAGAGAGAAGGATGTTGTGGGGGACCGTGTCAAAGGCCTTACAGAGGTCCAGACAGACGACATCTGTAGCCCTTCCCATGTGCACTGATGTAGTCACTCCATCATAGAAGGCCACTAGGTTAGTCAGGCAGGACCTGTCCTTGGTGAAGCCATGCTGGCTGTCTCGAATCACCTCCCTGTCCTCCATGTGCCTTAGCATAGCTTCCAGGAGGATCCCTTCCATGATCTTGCCAGGCACAGAGGTGAGACTCACTGGCCTGTAGTTCCCTGGGTCATCCTTTTTTCCCTTTTTAAAAATGGGGGTTATGATTCCGCTTTCCCAGTCAGTGGGAACTTCACCGGACTGCCATGACTTCTCAAATACGATGGATAGCAGCTTAGCAACTTCATCTGCCAGTTCCTTCAGGACCCGCAGATGGATCTCATCTGGTCCCATGGACTTGTGCACCTTCAGGTGCCTTAGATGGTCTCGAACCTGATGTTCTCCCACAGTGGGCGGCTCTTCATTCTCCCAGTCCCCGCCTTTGCCTTCTGCGGCTTGGGCGGTGACGCTCAAACACTTGCCGGTGAAGACCGAGGCAAAAAAGTCATTGAGTACCTTCGCCTTCTCTGTGTCCTGGGCAACCAGGTCTCCCGTTTCATTCTGGAGAGGGCCCACATTTTCCCTCATCTTCCTTTTATCCCTGACATACCTATAGAATCTTTTCTTGTTGCCCTTGACGTCCCTGGCCAGATTTAATTCTATCAGGGCTTTAGCTTTCCTAACCTGATCCCTGTCTGCTCAGACAATTTCTCTGTATTCCTCCCAGGCTACCTGTCCTTGCTTCCACCCTTTTAATTGGCTATTGTCTGTATAAACATTTAAATTTTATAGGCCTCACCTTGTTTTCTATCCAAATCCTTTGTGTCATAAACTGGTAATGCTTAGGAGAAAATAAAACTTTTGACTACTGAGTCAATGCATGTTTGCCTTCCCTCAGCCAGTGGTTCCTACCTTTTTTGTCCTTCCAGAAGGCAATGGGCAGGGCTGTAAAGGGTGTAAAAGTCATTGTGGGAGTGGTGAGGTTTGGGAGAGTCAGAGATGCTCCGTTGATGAAACTACTTGACAAACTAGGCAAGGTAGTGCCAGAAACTTGAGCACCATTGCTGGGGACAGGGATTGTTGTGGAACTGGGCATCAGTTTAGACTGGTGGCTGGACAAAAGGTTGGCCTTGTGTAACTGAAGAGCAATTGCCATCACTTAAGAAACATTGCACAGGGTAAAATATATTGAGAGAGAATTCAGCTTCTGTAATTGTTTCTAATTCTGTGCCTTTTTGGGGGATATCTTCATTTATTCTTGTGAGGTATTTGAGTGATGCACAAAGAATTGGTGTTGTGGGTGGGAGAAATTCTGTTGTCAGCACTGTACAGGTAAAAAATGGAATAAACCTATGATGATGGGAGGAATTGAACTGGATATCCTCTTTCTGTGGTTTTCCTGTTATTGAGGAACCTCCTCAGTAATCCGATAGGTGAGCAACAGGAATTGTGAATATAGGTATAACCTAGGATTGACATTGTAACCTGCTCTGAATAAAAACATGACTGTACAGGAGTTAACTGTTTAATGTTTCATGTTAACCAGCTGGCATGTCTACATTTAATAGGTCAAGTAGCAACTGAGAAAACTCAGAAGTTGAATTAACCTGTGTTCCTTTCACAGATTTTCTGACATTACAGGTTGTTATACTTGACCTAATCTCTCTTTGGCCTGCAGTCTTCAATTTTCAAGTGTGTTTCTCAAGAGTAAAAGCTTTCTTTTTGCTTTCTTGATATAAAATATTAACACACAACTTTCTTTTCTTGTAGGGTGCTTTGAGTGTTGTATCAAATGCCTGGGAGGTATTCCCTATGCATCTTTGATTGCTACCATCCTGCTGTATGCTGGAGTCGCACTGTTCTGTGGTTGTGGACATGAAGCACTTTCAGGAACCGTCAACATTCTGCAAACCTACTTTGAGATGACAAGAGCTGCAGGAGATGTTATTGATGTCTTTACCATGTAAGTTACTGGTTTCTTTTAATTGTTTCCTTTTAAAACTGCTGAAAAATTCTACAGGGCACAAAAATTTGACTCAAGAAAGTGTGTTGTAATGAAAATCTTAGAAAAGAATGATTTGGATAAGCTCAGCAGATGCAGTTTTGACAGAACTGATATTTTTACTATTTACAAGAAATTTGTAATACTATTTAATATCCCATATTTATAATTTAATTTATTACTAAACATTACTTCATATAATATTGATGAATCTGTTCCATACATGCTTGCTTTTATCCTTTCTATCCTGTGATAATTTCTTTGCTGAAATGTGTAAGAAAAAAAAAACCCACAAACGTGAAGAGTTGTGCAGAACCCTGAGACTTGAAATCTCACAACTCTATTGCCTCCGGTTTTCCTAGAATTCATCTGTTTTGAAGGTTTCATGCTTTGCTACTCCTGAAAATCTATTTCTGGAAGGTCTTTGTTTTGTTGTGTGCCTCCTTCCTATTGGTAAACGAATTACATTTAACAAAGTAGTTTACTGTAACCTGAAATTAAATGACATTTTCTAATCTTATTGTCTCTTTAAAACATGATTTTCTTAGATATTTGAAATCCAAATTCTTATCTGGCTGCTAATGGTCATAACTAAAGCTGAAGAATCCTATCCTCAAATTTGTAAGCCTTTTCTTTCGTGAATGTTTTTTGGAGAAGTGAAGTGATTTGATCATCCATCAAAACATTGACCTCTTATGATGGATAGTTCCATGATAATGGCAGCTCAGTGCTTAGCAGTGGTCAAAAAGCAAACGAAGTACCAGGAACTACTGGGAAAATCATAGAAAAACAGAGAACATACTTATGCTGTTGTATAAATCCATCTTTCATCCATATCATTAATACTGTGTACAATATTGGTGCCCCAAAGAAGGCAAAAAAGGATGATTAGAGTTATAAAACAGAGGCTATATGGTTAAAAATTGAGTATAGTAGGACTCTTCAATCTAGAAAGAGGGTGATTAAGAGCTGTTGGGCTAGAGGTCTGTAAATCCACAATGTTAGGAATAAGGTGTGCATGGTTAGATTGTCTTTCTCTTCCAGTAGTAGTTTGAGGTATCAGAGGAAACTAGTAGGCACCAGGTTTAGAAGGAACAAGTGATGGTTCTTCAATTGTTGTATAGCAGATTTTTGAAGCTAGTTGCATATTGTGGATGCCAAAAGCTTATATGGGTTCAAGGGAAGGCTGGATAATCTTGGAAAACAAATCCATTGGTGGTTTCTAAGCATGCAGACTTACCGAGCTCAGGAAGTCCAGAGGCTAGAATAGCGTTGGGGGTTATCCTATCGACTTGCCTGCTCTTACTTTTTTATATTCATTGTTTGAGATAGGAAAATGGACAAGATATATATTTGATCTGACCTGTTACCACTGTTTTCATGATAGCTGAAAAGAAACAGAATCTTAAATCTCTCGTGTAGTGCTATATTATCAACATCCTTTCTAAAGCTTCTCTGTGAATGTTAGCTCTATTGTTTGTGGAATTAGTAGCCAGAAGGGAGAATGTACCAAGTAAGTATGTCACTGCTATGCCATATCCAAATTTCTTCTTAGGACCAAGGAATTTAGATGTTCTTGTATAATAATATATTGGGTTGATGGGAAGTATGTGACTCCTGCTTTGCCATTTTTGGCTTGTCATTTAGAATAATGGGTCTGACTTGACTTGTCGGCTAAGGTTCATTGTTATCCTGAATGAAAGATCAGTCATTTTATTAGGCTCTAACCTATTTTATTAGTCCCTAGGAAGCCATTAGTGCAGAACAGCCACAAATCGATGCTTTTACTTCATAGCAAGTTTTCCAGCTTCTCTCTGTCAAATACTTAAGTGAATATATCAGTCAGGAGCCATAGTTTAAATGCATATAATTCACTGGAAATGATTAAGGAACTGTAAAGGTGATTTTTTTTTCCCCTGGCATTTAATTGTTTGGCTTAGCTAGTAGCTTTTTGATTTTGGGGTTTTTTTTGTTTACTTAAAGATATACTAAACCCCATTCTTTCCTTGGCAGACCTACTGGAATCGAAATTTCAGTTTATTCAGTTGTGAAAGATGTCTCTAAAGTTATGTCTTAAAGGCAGGAGGAGCAAATATTTTGACTAAAAGCAGATAAGCCACTGCTTTTAACTGGATAAACTGTGTGATTCTCAAAGAAATTTGCACACGTTATTTTTCTACCTGCTTAAGTAGATATTACTCTGCTTTTTAAAGTAATTTTGTAGGGAGAAGAAATGCTTGATGTTTTGTCACAACTGTTGATTAACAGTTGGCTGTAAAAAAGCCCTATGGTAATTATATTGCTTTGAAAGGCCAAAAAGCAGAAAGAAAAAATATGGAAGTAGAAACAAATAGTTCAATGCCTACATTCTTAAAACTATACATATTGATATGGAAATAAAACTTAGTTGTTTATCGTTCTGATTAGTAGCACTAAGAATTATTAAAAAAATAAATCTAGCAGTGTGCCCTACTAAATTATACTTTTTTAAGGTTATTTAAGACATTTTGGCTCTTAATGCTTCTAGTGCTGTGAAGTGTCTGAGGCTGACCTGGAGTCCATCCTTCTGTGACAAATGTGCTAGGGAGATGCTGCAGTGAAGTGTGTTAGATTCTGCTTAATCACGCTTATGGTTTCTGTTTACATTTTAATTAGCACAGTGGATTTCAAATGTCATTCAGAATAAAAATCGATCCTTATCTGAGACCTACTTATGTGGGTGGTAAGAAATAAGGGCTTTTTTAACTGTACCCACAACTGTTTGTTCTTAACTCAAATAACAACTCGCAAACCACCCTGTATCTTTTATCTTTGTCAATACAGCTACTCATTGCAATTTAAAAGAAGCAGCAGACCCCTGTAGAGAAAGTAGGGCATAACAAGGGCATAAACAAGATCTGAAACACTCTTTAAGTGCCTAAAATAAAAGCCAAAGTACCTAAATCCAACAAAGCCATTCAGAAATGTCAGTGTCAATGTCCCTGAGGGCACCAACAGCCCTGACTGTCCCTGCCTGGCCTCCCCTGGGGCCTCCCCTGGGGCCTCACCTCAACCTGCCCGTAGTCCAGAACCCCATTTCAGTCCAGCCTGGGGCTCTCAGTCCCTCACCACGGGCTCACCTGGCCATGGGGCTGGGCCTGCCCCGGCCACCCCCTGGCTGCCCTGCTCCCTGGCTGGGGTGCTGGGATGGGCCCTGGCTGCCCCATGGGGAGCCCTCATCCCACGTGGTGCCCTGATGCTCAGGGAGAGATTAATTAATGAGGAACCTGCAGTAGGCCTCGAAGTCCCCTGGGAGGGCTCTGCCCTTGGGGGTTCAGACAAAAGCGGCAGTCCCATGGGACAGAAGAGGCGGTCTGAGTGCTGGCCCTACAGAGTGGACGTGGTCCCTGATTCCAGCTCCCCAGACTCTATCTGAGTTCAAATAATATTTACCAGCTGCAGTTCATATGTGCTTTGGAAATACTAATAAATAGTAAATATTTATAATTCTAAAAATGAAGAGCAAGTTTTGCAGCTGGTTTTCAAATTCCTTAAATGCCAGGCAGTTAAATAAATTTTCTCAAATTTCTTATTTTCTTTCCAAGTTAAAATACGGAATGATCATGGTCAATGATTCTGAGGTATTGGAGACATCCTGGAGAGATGCTGGGTGGGGTAAAGATAGTGCTTTTATAGCAAAGGTTTACAGTAAAGAATGCTCTTTTGCTTGCTTGTTTTGAGGGGGAAAAAAACAAAACCAAATTTGGCCTGTAATAGGGTGCTAAAAGCAATAGTTTCTAAAAAGTAACTGATCTTTTTTTAAAAGGATTTTGTCTCAAAGTACCGGATTACAGCCTGACTTGCATTTCTTCAGGGTGATGCAGGTAAAACAGATACTCTAAACTCTTGGAAACGAAAATAAATCAAATGTATTCAAATTCATGAGAACACATACTGTAGAGACAGGTATTCCTTATGGAGATGGCATATCTTCAAAAATCACAAAGCTGAATGAGGTAGACTCTTCTCTCTTTACACAGTCATTTCTAAATCCGTGAACCTTTAATAAATTGGATGGTTATAAAAAACATTTGGAATTATCAGTGAGTGACCTTTTCATTGGGACTAACCACTAATTATATTGCTTTCTGAATCACTTTTGTGAAACTTCATTCCCCATACTCCCGGACTTCTTCACTATCAACATTATCACTGCTCTAACAGTAGCTGCTTCCTCCCCCCCCCCCCCCCCAAGTGAAGAAATGCCTGTTTGGGGATTTAATGTGCAGAAGTCATAAGCTGTTGTTTGCAATGTGGATTCCTTCAGTGGATGTAGAGTAGTTATTTTTGTTCCTTGTGATTCAAAGGGATCCTAAGAAAATAAATATGGTGGTTTAAATTATCCTGAAAACTGCCTTTATGATATTTTAACTGTAAGAGGTGAATGGTTTCTGTTGCCCACTTTGTCAGTTTAACAGCTCTGTAGGCTTCACTGAAATGGAGTAATCTGCCTGAGGTAGATGTGGTATTCAGTCATTCTTCTAATAACTTAATAAACTGCAGTGAACACTATATCTGCAAAGTACTGGGTATAACTAATTTGCTTACTAATCGCTGATTTTGACAAGATTCTGAAGTCAGCAGAAATAGATGTATGATTATCAAATGTGTATTGTATGAGCTGGATTTTTATATTTTTCTGGTGTTTGGAACAAATTCCAGAAGATGTTTTTTAGGAAATCAGCAGCAGAAGGTACGTTTGGTGTATCTCCCAACAGCATCTTTTCACAGTTCTTCCTCTTTAGTATGCAAGGCCGGTTAGTGCCATCTGTCACATGGTTGTGATATATAGGCCACGAAACAAGGGAATCACGCTCTTAGAGTGGAAAATGAAGAAATCTTCCTGATAGAAACATTAACAACATTTTCCTGCTACAGTCAGAGCTAATTCAGGTCATTGTAAATTCACTCCCTTTTAAAGGTGTGAAACCAAATAGTAAACTAAATGAAGTTACAATCTGCAAATCTGTTGTCACTATCTTCTCTGTTGGAAGTGCCACAGACACTCTACTGGAGCCACCTTCTTACAGCTAAAAATTTCCTTCCTTTCAAAATGTGAAAGCCTGTGTTTCAGATGCTGTTGTGTCCAAGTTTGATGCTTGCTGATAACCTTTCTCTCAGTCAGTGTACAGTCATTTTTTATTAAAAGGATATTATTTAGTAATATACGTATGTATGTGCAACTGTTTTCTTTCGAGGAAAAACAAAAGAGCATGCATAGAAGCTTTTATATCCCCCCTCTTAGTGCTTGAAACCAGTGTTTTGAGAGGTAGATAAATGGATGTTATTCTGATCTTCTGCTGTTCTTTGGTTTTGTTGGCTTTGCAGCTATCACAAGTTAAATATTGGTACCACTAAAAATATTATTGTTATCATTCATATTATTACACCAATATTAATGGAATACTGTGAAAGGTATTACAATGAGACCTGTAGTAAAGGCTAGCTGATATGAAATATGAAATTTATAAATATTTGCATTAGACCATGTGGTGGTTCTGTTTTAGTCATCTACTCAGTACGCAGTAGTGCTAATCTGGTTTTCCTTATACATGTTTGTTCTGCTACAAAAGCTTGGCGTTCTTTAATTTTGAACTTAAATTATGTTTTAAACACTATTTGTATTATGGGAAGCCAAACATGTAAGGATCTGTATCAGGACAAGCAATTGCTAACTTACGCAGGGCTGTGTCATAGTATGTTTGGCAACACCAACCATCTTAAAGAGCCCTGGCAGATGACCCCAGTGGTTCTGTAAGGAGAAGATTCATCTGGGCACCAATTCAGCTAAATGAGCCTATGAACAGGAAGAAGAGACAGGAAAGAAGTGGAGATGTACACAGTTTGCATATATCAAACTAGTAGGATGACTGCCTGTGATTGAAGTCCAGGCTTGTACAGTCATCTGTTTGAGAAGTATATTGCCTTTTTGAAGGTGTATACTGCCTTTTGGTAAGGATTGTTTTCATGCTCCTGACTGTGTAATAGTATCCAAGTAGTTATTTAAACAATAGTTTAAATAGATAGGAAACTATCCTTAAAATCCCCGAATATTACTACATTGATACATGTGAAGTGTAGTTTCTTCTGTGACAGCAAATCGTTTTCAATTAATCTTATTTCACCTAAGTATTGTAGAAATCCTAGCTTGATATGTAATACGGTGTGTCTACTGTGTATGCTGCATAGGCTGATAATCATCTTGCACTATGAAAAATGGACAACAGTGGGCTGAGAACTGCCTTATTCAAAACCTGTTTTGAAATCTACAGAAAATCTGCTCTCTTGGTATTTTTGAGATGTAAGCTCTGAAGATGTAGTCCAGAGTTAAGCGGAGGAGTCATAAGGCTACATATACATTAGGAAGCAGTGTTAGCACAACAGAAACTGATCGGTAGACCTAAATACTTGGTGCTAATAACTTGCTGTTCATACAGTATTTATTTCAGGGAGTTGTTCTGGACTCAGTCTTGCCTGATACAATGGACTGAACATCCATTAGCGGCTGGAGTGCAGTAGGAGCACTCCTGGAGCATACTTCCCATTTAGCTTAATTGGAAAGGAATCCATGTTGTGCATTCTGAAAAACATGATGCAAACCATATCTCAATAAGTAGGGACAGCTGCAGGACTTGCTTAAAAGAAAAAAAAAATCCATTCCTGAGCCAAAACGCTAATGGGGATGTACCTGTAATCCCTACTGCTGTAAAGTTAAAGGTTTGTTCACTGAGCTCAGTGGTAAAAGACTTCTAACTAGGCTAATGAGAGCTCCCAACAGCAGCACTCTCTGAGTTCTTGTACCTGGGTTCTGACTATGTGTAGAAGAATGAAGTTACCTCTGCAAGGAAGGCCTAACTTTGGCCTATGTGTCTTGTTCGTGTATTATAATTTGAAAGGAACCACCAGGGAGAGCGCAATGTCATAGAAGGAGGCATTTTTCATTTTAAGAAAAATGCAGTTTACTTAAGGAGAACAGTTTCTATTTCACTGGGATGGTTGTCAAACATAAAAAGTAGCACTGGACAAATTTAGCATATTAAAGATTAGATGCAGAACATAGCATTTTAGATCTGGTATCATTCGGTAGATGCACCAAATCTGACAAAACATGCCAGCACCTGAGAATATGACCTTTGCAAGATTATACAGTGCTGAAAAGTCACATTTACAACCTACTCAGCTGTATTATGTAGCCTAGTGTTCTGTATTCTGTTAAAAGCAAACCCAGTAAGAATCTATGTAAGTAAAATTTAGGATTTGGGAGGTACCTGCAAAAATGTTGTCCTAATTTTATGAAATAATTGAATAAGGAAATTCATAGCAGTGCATGTGAATAACAGCAGAATGATCTTACATAAAGAATTTTTTTGTCGTCATCTGTGCAAATACAGTCCACTACTTTTAGGCAGACAGCTGTATTATTTAATACTGTGTTAAGCAGCTCTCTTTCTTGGTTGCCTGGAATTTTAGGTTGGCTATGATCACTGCGTGCCTGTGACTTGAAGCATTTGCAATAGACTTTTCTCAGCAGGTGGTTCATCTTTATAGGATATATCTTTTTCTCTTTTAAGTGCCTTTGTTTCCTTTTAGTCTTAGTTTACTTTATAAACATGTAAAATGGAAAGCATATATTCCTATGGAATATACATATTGCTAAATCTTGCTTCATGTGCCATGCGAAACTAAGATAACTGGCCTTTCCACAGGAGATCTGAAAAGGGTAAAATTAACTATTACCATCCCAATCTGGAGTTTTAGTATTAAGTTGTCAGTATCATGCTATCAGTATTTACTCTTTGTGACTCCAAGTTTACATTTGTAATAATGAAATACTCACAAATCCTGTGGTATGCTTTTGCCACATCTTTTTACGCATTATTGCTATGGAAAGTTGCCTGGGAATTCAGTATCCACAGTATCCATAGTGCACAACACCATCGTGTAATTCTGCCAGAAGTCTGCACGTTACTGTGCACTAATTCCAATCTTTTTTTGGCCGCTTTCAGGCAAAGAGGGCTCCAGATTTCTTCTGTAATTAGCATTTAAAAAAATGTTTCTAAGAAAGTAGTTTTGCTAGAGGTGAGCAGACAGAACAAGCCTGGATTATCAGAAACAACTTTGAGAAGCAGCCTCGTCCGTATGTCATAGTCAGAATTTTGTGTTTTGAACTCAAACAATTCATTATTATTTAAATTCTTATGTTGGATCCTTTCCTGTTCCAAGAAAGTTACAAGATCCATAGGGCAGAAATGTGGCTTGCGCTGCTATTGCTCTTCCATTAGCTTGTGAATTCTCTACTGCTTTTCGAGGTGCTCCATGAAATCTTGGCTCAACTGTCCCATTCCTAGGAAGGAAGTAACTGTCAAACTTTTAGAGGATGATGATTTAGGGTTGTATTCTGCATACCTGTAGAGAGTTGTACACCACAAATTAATCTGTTAAAATCAATGGGATCTTATGTCACATCAGCTTCTGTTCAGAGTAGAATAACAAAATCTGGCCTTTGCAGAATGTGAGTGTAACTTGCATATTATAGTATGATGATCTCTTCTTCGTATAATCCTAACAATCTGGCTTTAGTTTTAAGCAAATGATTTGTATGATTACATACAAAATTTCTTCCAGAAATACAGAATCAGAAGTTTCTGTTTTCTTTTTATTATATTTTATTTCTACTTTAATAAAAAATACTTTTAGGTCTTTGTTGCTCTTATCCTTTTTCTACTGTTAATCCTTTCTCCTTTTGTCATTCCCTGACAAACTTTAATTGATTATTCTGTACTGCAATTTTGTTTTCTTTCCACCTGAAATTTAGAAGTTGAGACTCTATTAACGTAATCTCGGAAAAATCCCTCATGGACCTATGCTGACATTTTCTTACTAGTTTCATTTTTCTGTTCTCCACATTGAGACTATTTCAGTTATGTTGTTACCTGGAGTTTTTTGGTCTTACTTTGCAGGTAGTACATGATTATTAATAAATCCTTCTTTCTCCCTGCTGGCTGTATGTTTTCCTTCTGAAGTTTGCCTTTGCTTGTCTCCTCCCTCTGCTAACAATTCTATGCTTCACAGTACCAACTATCTTCTTTGCTCAAACTGTTTAAGTGAATAATGCCATGAACTTACACCAAGAAATTGTTCCCAGCTAGTTTGCAGGAGAGCCTGAGCACCTCTTTTAAAAACTTCCATGGGTCATGGCTTCTGCATACCCTAAACAGACCTTCTTGCTTGCAAACATCCCCTTATATCTTGTCTCTTCAAAAAACACATTTGCAAAACTTGTTTCTACAAGCTTGAGATAGCTTGAGGGGGCAGGCTGCTATCAGTCTCTTAACAGCCTCTTAGGATCAGTCCCTCAGGGGGCAAGAGGATCAGCATGAAGGCCAGCATTGCTGTTTTACAGAGTAACAGAGATTATTGTGTGTCCTAGATGTGAACATCAACTATTCAAAGTTCCTTTGGACTGGAAAAAAAAAAGAAAAAAGAAAAAAAAAAAAACCCAAACCCCAAAAACCAGCAAAACTGACCTACCCCAATGGTAGTGATTACATGCATTTCTGATCTTTCTAAATTGTCTATGCCAGCTATAAAAAAAGGCAATTTTTAATTAGGAATTGTACTATGATAATCTAACTAACATTTAGTACTTTGATAGCTTTGGTATTTTATTTTCCTTATCGTGTTTTCTTAGTTTGGAAATGGGTATAATTGCCTGAATTTACTTGCATTCAGAGAGTATAGGTACAGTTTGCTGACAATTATGTGCTATTCAGCACCTGTAGTATATGAATGTCATTATCTATACTTGGAGAAGTTATGTTATAAATTCAAGAAGAGAAATGTGAGGCAGAATTATAAATGCTGGAAAACTAGTTCCACAGTAATACCTAGTACTCTGGTGGGCTAGGCCAACCAAAACCTCTATAATATTAGGCTTTTATCTCTTGCTCAGGCTGAAGTGTACACATACTTTATTTGAATAAAAAGGTTTTCTGGACAGCATGAGAATCACTTGTCACAGGGCAAACTAATGTGGGCTTTTTGTGTTGCTGTTAATTGCAAATAAATATCAGCCATGCATTCCTATATTAAACAAATTAAAGAAAAATGTCTCTAGCTAGTATGTAGATTGTTCCAAAGCAGTATCAAGTAATTTTGATAGAAAAATATATATTGGTGTGCATTAGCTGAGTACCAACCTTCAACATTGAAGGTAGAAAGTGTACCGCGATTTGACTGAATAGTGTAAATTCTTCAGGGTTCCTACAATTTGCAATTCCTTTTAGGACACAGTAAAATATAAAGGGTCAATGTTAACAGTTCTTCTTGGCTTATCTGTTGGGGCAGTAATTCCATTTATTATGGTGGAGCAGTACTGATTTACTCCAGTGAAGCAACTAGCTCCTCAAGCCCAAAACATTGTTACTTCTAGACACAGTTAACAGAAGCTAATTATGAATATTGAAATACTTTTGAAATAGGATGTAATAATTATGAGCTCAGTCGATTGAAGTCTCAACAACAAAATAATAACTAATTTGTTATAACACACTTTTCACAAAAGCCTGTTACACATAGACATGATAATTCAATAATTAATCTTATTGCTTGCTGATTTATTTTATTTTTTAATCCTTGAATTTGCCAAAGCACCATGAAAATACACAGTAGGAAATCTGCAACATTGATCTGGCTCACTGAGAATGTTTTCATTCACCTCTGACTTGTCTCTGCTGGGATAGTCTACTCTGTACTCAGCTACAACCTGTTCATTAAGATGTTAGCATTGATGGCTTCCATCAATAATTTCTGTCAGAGGAAGCAAGTGTTTTCTCTAGAGCTATTTTAATATTCATCTTGTTGGATAGAATCCAGATTCAGATTAATGAATTAGCAAGTCTGCTTAATATGGCATAATTAATGACCCAGCAGCAGAAAAAGAACTAAAAATTGGAAGATCAGCTTGATTTAAGTCACAAACTGAAAACAGTAATGTTTGTGTTTTTAACATTTCCGAACATAATGTTGCGAGGAAGATCAGATCTGAAACTCATGGAACCTCTACAAGATTAAGAAACTATGCAAAATATGTTTTAGATTATTCTATAAAAAGAAGACTTTTACTAATTTCAAGATGTTTTTCACAATTAATTTACGTTTAGATAATCATTCAGCTTATTCTACCCAGCAACCTAGGTTAATATGTAAAGATTGCATGATCAACGTGAATTTGTTAAAATCACGTTTATCTTCGCAATCTTCATTGACTGCCTTTCAATAGAAATGTTTAATGCTTTAATTACATCATTATATAATATTCATGGGAGTCTTGCATTTAGTGAATAGGTATTCAAGATTTCTTTTTGTTCTTCTCACGTAGTGTAGCTTTAGTCCTCACCTAATGTATATCTTTCCAATCCTCTCAGGAGTACAAAATTTATCATTATAATTTTCTCTCTTCTTCCTTTGCTCCTTACCCACCCCTTTCCTTCTGTTCCAGCCTACACAAGTGTAAGCCCTGCTTGTCCTTTTTCTTTGTCCTTACCCACCTTGCTCATTGGCTCATGTTCATCACCCCTTCTGCCATTCCCTTCTAACTCTCTGGTTGCTCTCGTGCTGTCTGCAGCATTTGAGACTTTGCTGAAACACAGATGGCAATTAATCTCCCTGAGTTCATCCACAAAAAATCAAATTTTATTTTAAAGAAAGGCAATCTGCATTTTACAAGGCCTATATTTTATTATCTATTATAATTTCCTTGGAAAATGAAAGTTTATGTGAAATTTATTAGATGCAGCAGAATAATTTAATGCCAACACTATCTTCGCAACTATATATATATAAAACGTTACTGTTGTAATAGGTTTTCTTTAAATACAGCACACACTAAATGTAGTTATATTGCAGTACAACTCTGTATTGCAATCTAATACAATCTGACTTTTAAAGAGGTAGTTGAAAGATTGTTTCACAATTTTTGTTTATACTTTTACTCTTTGCATTATACAAGATCCTTTCTCCTTGGAGTAAGTCTGGCTATTTCATCTCATGTAGTCTGATCAGTAGAGATTTTACTACTTTTCTCTGTAGAGAGTGTACGAGGAAGAAATTGATTTCTATATTTGGCTAGTGTATAGCTATATATATTTTTTCCTTGTAGAAGGCTTAAGAGAAAGCTATTCCTTTAGTTACACATAAGGCTGAGGAAAAAGCAGAAATCTTTTAGTGCACTTTTTGGTACAAGCAGCTCAGTGGGAGGCTCAGCACAGATGGTTTAAAGGGCTGTTGCAAGGGCTGAAATATTCTCTGGACTTCCCAAAAGCCTTAATCTCTTTAGGGCAATGATAGCTTGTAATTTCTACGGCACTGAGCACACTGAGGTCTGTGAAGAGATGCTGCTGGCAGAACTCTCGCACTTCAGCCACTCATGGACGTCACAATTTTGTAAGGTGTATAATGTAGGAATTGGGAGAGATCTTATGGAATAGTCACAAAATTGCTGTCTGTTTGTTTCTTTTAAGTTTATTTTCATCAATAATGACAAGATAGGCTCAAAACATCATTTTCCTGTTAAAACAGTGTTATACTGCCTGAATTACTATAAAATTAGGGAAATGGGATTTTTACAATGTAATCAGCAATTATATGTATTAAAATAAATTTCATCTTTGCATCATCTAATACTGTCTATAGCGTTAAATTTGTTTCACCATTTTGAATAGTTCATGTATTTATTCTGTACAAATATCAACTTACCCTAGTTTTCACTTGAGTATGAAAGAAAAAGTGATGTAGAAAAAAGCTGAGGGCTTTGTTATTGGAATGCTAGGGAAAAACATATCCTGTCTCGTTCCCAGAACCCTTCAGTTATCACCTTCTGAAAAAATGCTACAATAGGTGCCAAAAGCATTCATTTATAATACTTCTCCTACCCCCAATCAGGTCATGAGTTTAACTGTGTTTTTATGAGACTAATGCAAGTTTAAGATACATTCAGTGAAGTTGTAGACACAGGCATACATCTGAAATATCAACTGTAAACTTGAATCCGGCTTTGAATCTCTTGAAAACCATCCAAACTCAAAGATATTTTAATGGGGTTTTGAGCTCTGTTATTGTATTGTACATGTAAAACACGTATTGAGAGTTGTCTTTTGGGTGATGATGAAAAGTGTGATCCTAAAGAAATATTATCATTAAATATTTCTTTTTATAACAATAAAAGTATTAATCTTTATGTCTTGAGAAACATCCAGTTTGGGTCGTTGTTTGGTCCATGTCAACATTCATCTTGCAGATCCTAATGGGTCTCTGGCTTATTTTTTGTCCTACTTTGTTATGAGTTGTTGCTATCTTGACCTGGACAATATGACTGGAACTTACTAACATCTTAAACCTGCATATTACCATTTTCTAAAGACTTGCACTACTCCTGCTATGTCATATTGATAAACTGGAAGCTTGCTGTGGCTAGTTTTTGAGAGAAGTCCAAGTAGGAAACATTGAAACTTGCTGATCCAAGGCAATGACCACTAGGAATGTTTCCAAGTTTAGACAAAACACTTAGAGCAGAGAGGTGCTTTCAAACATCTTTTCACAAACCCTGGTCATGAGAGAACATTTAGGAGGCAGAGCCTCCTTGGGCCACTGTTGAGCTTCTAGACAGTTCTGGGCAGGACAACCACATGGCAACCCAAGTAATCTTTGTAATAAACTGAGCCTTCTAGGGCTCTGCATCTTACACTGTAAGCCGTCCTTCCATGTCTTGAGCTTTGGGTCTGTGAAATGATGTTTTTAAAGCCCCATTATAGAAGAATGCCAGATGATCTGACCTTATTACTTTCATAATACCATGTATCTGGTTTGAAGTAAGGGATCTCTCTTGATGACTTTATTATTCTGTGTCAGACACTTTATCCATTGGAGAATAAGTGGAAAAATAATGAGAAGATAGCACAAATTGGCAAGGAAGCTTGAGAACTACTTGGACATGTAGAAAGTTTTATTGAAGGTTGTGACAAAATATCTTTTCTATAACCTAAGTGCTGGATACAATGTGTTACTCAGGAGATGTGTCAGATTCTTGTTTCCTTTTTCTTTTTTCTTTGCCAATTTATTTAGAGGAAAAAATAAAATGAAAATTAACTGACTTTTAAATTATTCGGACAAATTATGCTCTTACCTACACAGATCCATTTTTACATTTTATTAAATTAAATGGCCCAGTGTTTCTTATATCAATGCTCTTTTATTCCAAAGTTCACTCATGTCCTCAGCTTCAGCTGTCATTATAGCACATCAGCACTTAAGCTGACTCCAGCGTAGAAACTCTGAGGCTTAGTGGGTCTGATTATCTCACCCTGAAATTTCAGAGTCAGCTTTAAATATTTATGCAGATAAATAATTTTTGCTGTTCCTATACAGGATTGACATCTTCAAGTATGTGATATATGGTGTAGCAGCTGCATTCTTTGTATATGGCATTTTGCTGATGGTGGAAGGATTCTTTACAACTGGTGCCATCAAGGATCTCTATGGGGATTTCAAAATCACCACTTGCGGCAGATGCGTCAGTGCCTGGGTAAGTGGTTAAGAAAGCTTTTGTACTTAGGACAATTTCAGCATGTTTTGTATATTTGTAGTGCCTTGTGATGTTTATTATTTGGTTTTTGTCTCTTTAATATTTTCTGATACTTCAGTTTAGTGGTTAAAATCATAGCAAAGGAGAACAGAGTGTTAGAAATGTTCTCTATATTGGTTAATCACTAAGTAACTCTTAGGAGCAATTAATTCCAACATTTGAATGGGAAACCTTATTCTCTCAGCAACATAAGCTGTTTGGGACAGGACTAAAAGTGTGTAATGCCTTCAGCTGTACTGAGCAAGAAATATTTTTCTTACTAATATTTTCACTGTTATTTTAGAAAACTTGCCTGTTCCTCTTTGGGACAAGCTGAGACCTGTC
The DNA here is from genome assembly GCF_965638725.1 of Aptenodytes patagonicus. Lineage (NCBI taxonomy): Eukaryota > Metazoa > Chordata > Aves > Sphenisciformes > Spheniscidae > Aptenodytes > Aptenodytes patagonicus. The sequence goes on from NC_134952.1 coordinate 41,281,236, forward strand.
ATCAGGTTTTGTTTTGTTTTTAAATGGCAAACAACCCATTATTTACTCCTACGTTACCTCTGGTTTGGAGAGACCATTCACTTATGACCCTGGAAAACCTAGATTAAAAAAATTCTGATTTGTACTGGGACTTAAATGGAGGTTTCTCATACTAAAATTGGTGACTGAACTGGGATTATTTTAAGATCTTTGTTCAATATCAGGTAAGTAACTAACTTTTTTGGTATTTGACTCTTCTGCATCTAAGGTAAGAGGCCTGGACACTTGGTAGCTATTGGAGTTGGATATTTCTGCAAACACCATCAGTATCAACAAATCATATTTTCTGATGAAAAATAAATTATTAAATACAGCCATGTAGATCTGAGTGTTAAGGTACACTTAATGTTATATTATATTTACAATAACTGATACATAAATAATAGCCAGAGGCGGGTTTCCCATTGTACACTCCTACAAACGTCAACATTTATTAAGCTGAAATACAGACTAGGAACAAATATCGGCAATAGAGAATATCTTCCAGTCACACTAAAGACTATCGAAACTAGTATTTTGGATATCCTGACATTTAAGGTTAAACTGACCACAGATAATCTACACATTGGAAAGTGGAGAATACGGCATGTATGCCACCCCTACATAGATGTAACATGCTCCACAGTAATGCTGCTTTTTCATCTTTTTTTCTTTTGTTCCTGTCAAATGTCATTATATGATTTTGGGACTTCAACTAAGAATTGTTTTAAAGCCTTTAAATAAATATATAAATAAAGACTGGGAACATTTTAAATAAAGAACAATCACTGCTTATACCAACACTGCTTTCATCTCCTGGCAAGAAATCTCTAATCTATATTCACTGAGAACCTACTAAGCTAGTTCAAATTCTGTACAGAGTAGCAAATTTTTCAGAACATTATTTTTTCTTCACAGCTCCCATAAATGCCTGTCCTCAGTATTGCAGCAGAGCAATGCTACATCCTCTCGCAGTTTTGATGCCCTTGCAGTATAAACTGTAATTCTGTAGTACGTGTCTAGAAGAAATGAACAGTTAAGCATCTATTCTGTGGTTAATAACACTGTTATCATTAATGATTCATAAAATTAATTCCTTCAGCATTTTACTTTCCTCATCAGTAATTTGTAATGTTTGTGTTTTACTTTAAGAAACCTTGGGTTGATATACATTGTGCAGCTAAGGTTGAGGCTGTATACTGCTTATGATCACATTTAAAATAAGTCATCAGTTATTTTGAGTTAAATACAGTGTTGTTATTATTCTTGAAGTTAGTGGAAGTTTTTTCTTTTCCCTGGAAAAGAAGAAAATCTGCAGTTTCATTGCTTGTCTTATTCTGATGATATATCAGTAAGATTGCTATACAAATGTCTGGAGCTATTTTGGGTTATTATTCTGGCTTTTGCTTCTGTGCTCTAGAGGTTTCAGAGTTAAGACAGTATATACAGTATTATTGTCAATGTCCTGGTTTCAGCTGGGACAGAGTTAATTTTCTTCCTGGTAGCTGGTACAGTGCTGTGTTTTGGATTTAGCATGAGAATAATGTTGATAACAGACCAATGTTTTAGTTGTTGCTAAGCAGTGCTTACACTAAGTCAAGGACTTGTCAGTTCCTCAAGCCCTGTCAGGGAGAAGCTGGGAGGGGGCACAGCCAGGACAGCTGACCCAAACTGGCCAAAGGCATATTCCATACCATGTGATGTCATGCTCAGTACATAAACTGGGGGGAGTTGGCCGCGGGGCGGCGACCACTACTCGGGGACTGGCTGGGCATCGGTTGGTGGGTGGTGAGCAGTTGCATTGTGCATCACTTATTTTGTATATTCTTTTATCATTATTATTATTATTATTATTATTTTCCCTTCCTTTTCTGTCCTATTAAACTGTCTTTATCTCAACCCATGAATTTTACTTCTTTTTTTCATGATTCTCTCCCCCATCCCACTCGGAGGGGAGTGAGCAAACAGCTGTGTGGTGTTTAGCTGCCTGCCGGGTTAAACCACAACAGTCAATTAAAACTTGTTACCCTTTTTGACTAGGTTTATTTTGATTATCTTTTATTTAAAATTCTTAAGGGACAAATAACAGTTTACATTAAAAAAAAAATTTGGAATTAGAAAATAGTTCAGTCCAGCAGTGATATGTTTATAATTTATTCGGTTCCTTAAATCATGAAATGATATGAAGAAGTAAGTTCTAAGAACAACAAAAAGATGGCTGGAGAGGTAAATTGAACCTAATCAGTACCCTTGTGTGTCAAGCCCAGATTGTTCTATTGCTATGCAAATTTGCTGTAATAAATCTTGTTATGTACAGTTGCCAAAATGAGACAACGCTATTGAAGAGGATTGGCAGATACTACATGTTGCAAGAAAGCCTCCTTGTATAAAATTTTCAGATAGTAATTTTGTAAACATTAAAATCTAAGCTGTCAAAGACTAAACAGTTGGTTTCTTTTAGCAATACCTTAATACTAACAGAAATGTACACAGAGGATATTTGTTGTTTTGAAGAATTAAAGTGACAAAATTGTTCCACATCAAAAATACCTTTGTAAAAATCCAATTGTGACTATGATTTCACATCATATTTGCTAATGTCTTTCTAAATACCAGTTTAGCATGTTAAAGTCTGAAAATGAAGTCCTTCTGCTTTACCATTGTCACCAATTACTTCTCATTAATATTTTGCATGAGCATATTTATTACATCTGTGACTAAACCTATTAGGAAAATGGAGGAAAAAAAACAACAAAAAAAAAATTTCAAGGAGGAAAAGCTCATTTTAACTTTGTTTGGACAAGCTATAATTCTCACTGGAAATCTGAAAAGTAAAATATTTTTCTCTTTCTTATCAAATTATTCTTTGAAAAGCAGACTTTTAAGAATGACAAAAGCCAACATCTACAGAAACTTTTCATGTGCCCTTCCTGACCTCCCTCCTTCACTGTGACTAGCTCACTCGCTAGCTCTACATGGGCAAAAGGAATTTTTTTCACCCATGTAATGGAAAAAGAAATAGCTCAGCCTAACCTTTCCAGTGATTTTATAGTTGATTAATCAGCCTATATGAGCATTCAGATGCTTAGCATCCAAGTCATGCCAGTGCTGCTGTGGAGTGTACCCTCTCAGATCTGAGAGAGGGCCTGTCAAAGTGACAGTGAAGAGTCTCATTGGCAGTGTTTTCAGAATTAATTTACTGTGAAAAGTAAAACAAAAGCAGTATAACAATGCCAGTCACATTCAAGGAGGGATGGCTGTGTTCTTAGTCTTCATTTTTCAATGCCTGAACATGCTTTTAGAGAAATAAATAAACAGTTATATATAATTGTGCTGCGGCATGATTAGTGAGGAATGGGAGACAGGCCTGAAGCCAACTGTGACGCTGTTTGTATATTTGCCATTTAATACCCTTCCTATTTATATTCAGCTAGCTTGATCATGGAAAGCCTCATTTACACCTTGTTTTAGAATGTCTGCTTACAGAGTCAATAAAAACATGAAGAAAGAAACACAAATGAGGCTTTTTTTTCCTTGAAAAGTGTTACCCTTATGAAAATTTTATGCTATGAAAAGGGAAAGCAGCTCTTTTCATTTCATCAGAAAACATTGGACAAAGATTTCATCCTGGCAGTTGTATTTCTATTTCTTTGTATCTTACCTTTTAAAAGAAACATGTTAAGGCTCTAGAGAAAGATGTTTTATATTCTAAGTTGCACTGACTAATATATTTTCTCTATCTTTAGTATTTAGGAACCTTTTCTTTTAATGAGTGAAAGGGATTTTTCTGCCTTTGAAAATTATTTTGGCTACCTGAATACGTATGTGCTATTTGACCCATGCTTCTTGAGTGCTTAAACTAAAACTTGAACTTTCCAAAATATTTCCAGATTTTATTTTGCAAGAAGAACCATGGAAGCTTCGCGAATGTTTTGAAAAAAACATCTGTAAGGGATGTGAACTTGTCGCTTCATCTTGCCCTTACCAGACCAGTTATTCTATAGGCAGTGAAACTGCATCATATTGACATTTGATTCTTTGTGTAACAAGAGGAACAGAGTTCAGTGCAGGCTCAGCTGGCTTTCCCACCCAGAACAGATGCATCATTTCTGAATGCTAGAAATGAAGCTCTCATTTCTGAAAATCAGATACCATATCTGGATATTCTGGTGGCAAAATGCTGAGCTGACAGGCAGAGAGGCCTTCCTTCTGATTGAATACTGCTGTGTCTGAGAAATGCAGAATGCTTCATACCACTGCTTCTTCATTTATGAGAAGTAAAGACCCTTCTCTCCAAGACAGCATGGAGAGACCCATGTACTTATGGGTCTAGAATCCCTTAATCCAATCTTAAATAAGGAAAGCATCTAACAAAACTCTTGTCCCCATACATGTTAAGTAGCAAATGCCCTAAGTAGTTTCAGACACTGACATGGGAAATGGGGAAGGTGAGATTCATATGGTGGTCTGACCTTTCAGACTGCATAGTTAAAAACCAGAATCACGAATTATTGCCACAAATGACCCAGAAGCTGATGGAGAAGTTAATTTCAGAGGGAATATATTGTGACACAGATGTATCCCGCCTAACTAGGAATGTTGCTAAGGTTGCCAAGAGAAGGGCTTATGCTCCTTCAGTAGTTAAAGGAGAGAGAGGGTTAGAGAGACTTTCTCAGATGAGCTGAACTTTTCTGAGACTGTCCTATTTTCTGCAAAGAGAATAACCCTCAAGTATTTTAAGTTAGGTCTTTTATATTAAGCACTTCAGTCAACTATCTAAATTTAGTAGGATGTATCCTGCTTGGTCCCTTTAATTGGAGTTTAGGTGAATAACATTTGCTATCTAAACACTGCTGGAGTTAGTAAATAAAATAAAACATATTAACAATTTTATAGGTTTCTGGATACTAGATCAGTGTTGGAATTTTTTTAGAGGACTGGGTTCCTTATAATATTCCGTGCTTGTTCTTGAAATAAGAAGGACAAGCCCTAGCAATAGTTCAGAACTCAGCTGAGGGGTTAAGAGAATCTCTCATCGTTATGCCATTACTCTCCCAACTACATTGTTAATCTACATACAGTTTCTTAAAAAAAAAAGAATGCAAGTTATTACTTTTTTTTTCTCTGTTATACTTTTAGAAATCTTTTGCAGTGAGCACAGAAATTATTTTGTTACATATTTCTAGATGCTGACTGTACTTTTGATCCATCTTATTTTTGTAATCTGGCCAGGTTGTTTTGTTTTTCTTTATTTTATACTTCCAGATTTTCTCACTCAAGGTTATCACATTATCAAATCACTCTTTCATCTGATCATTCCTCTTCTCACATAACTTACCATGTGTTTTATACACAGTCCTTTTGTTGACTGCAGTGTTCATTGCTTCCTTTAATAGAGGAGTGTGCCAGACATTGTAATATGCCTTGCCAGCAGCTTCTCAGCTTCTATTGGTCTTGTTGTTCACTGACAAAATTTTTATTGCTGGTGATCAACTGGACAAAATGTTTTTGCTTCAGATTGTGCTCTAAGTGTGTCTTTCACATCGAGAACAGAGTTTTTCCTTGGCATGTAAGCTCAGTCAATAAGTATTTTTATAAATGAAACTGTTTTCTGAAAATGTGCTGTCATACATTTCCTAAGTGTGCTTGACTGTGGGAGCCATTACACTTTCTCCATGGGCTCTACCTTTCTATTCTGAACCATCATAAATTGTTCAGGATGATAGCTTTATTTCCCCCAGGTTCAGATAATCCTTCTCAGTTTTAACTTGAACGCTTCATCGGATGATCACAGTTTTCCCTGAGCCTTGTTCTCACCTGGCTGCCTTGTTCTTTTTCACTGCATCTAGACATCTTACTCTTTTTATAGTTATTTAAACCTGTGAATGTCAGTGGCTTTATCATAAATTCACAATTTTATGGTCAAAGATGTGTCCTTTATCCACTCCCAATGGTTTCTAGACGGCTTGTTTGTCAGTTCTCCCATTTAAAGTTACTATCCCCAAAATCCACAGAAACTATATACAGCTTTTTGGTCTTCATATCAACTGCATCTTCCTATTGATGCCTTATAAATTCATAGTTACCATTGTAAATATTTTTTGGTATTGCTTGCCCAGGAAGAAGGAGGAAAACTTGTAAATTTATCCCCTCACTGCTTGTATCCTTTTATTCGTGCATGATGACTAGCATTCAAGTTAAACTGGTTAGACTTAGCAAACCAGAGTATTTTTATCAATACTTCTTTCAGCTGAAGAGCTTTAACATTTAAGGCCACATTTTTAGAATCCCCTGGCTGATTAAAAGCCATGTTATTGACTTTCACTGCTTGGCAAGACAGCAAATGAGAAAGGAAGGTCCCTACCCCTTGATTCTCTCATAGGCTTCTTAAGCCCCGTTAAGAAAAAACTGGGAAAGAACACATGTTCTTATTTTTGACAGCCAAGCATTCACTTTGAGTGACACATCTGTTTAGAGAAGTTACAAGAGTATTATTTATTTCTGCTTTCTAGTTTAATCTTCACTGTCTTGTTCCCAAGTATAGATCATGCAAACTTCCTGAACAAAAATTGCAGTCTTGGCAATGCAAAAAATGTAAACAATCTGTATAGTGCAGTCTTTTCCCAGCTGGATGTTATCTTTTTCTGTGTGTAGAAAACTTGTCATCACTGAAAACCATTAGAGTATAGATCATGGTTTTTTATAAATAGGTTATCAGCAATTTGGAAGCAAAATACCTACAAAATTTACTACTAGGACCTGCCTACATTCATGATGGAACTGATTGTTTTTCATATTTTATGTCTTTGAATTGAATAGTTATGTGGCATGAACACAGTCTGAAGAACCCATGAAGCAGCAGTATTTAATGAAGGTATCTACTCAATTTTTTAAAAAAACAGTTTTAAAATCAGATTATTTATCTGTAATCACATTTAAATACAAACCTGATAGCTTAGTTATATTCCCATAGAGTACATCAAAGTGTTAGAAACACCGCCAAAAAGGAAAACAAAAGGAGTAGGAAAACTTTGAGAATGTGAAAATATAAGCATACACATTTTGAGAAAAGTAATTCCTATCTGCAAGATTGTAAAATTAAATAAGAAATTCTGCTGCTGTTAAATAGCACGTAAGATCCAATGTTCTCTGTAGAACTTCAGAAGCCTGTTGGACTACAAAAATGATAGTTTTGCCTGGAGGACATATAAAATAACTAATGCTAACAACTTTAAGCAGCACAATGCTACAAAACCATCAACATTCTAAAGAAGATTCAGAAATAAAAAAATTTAGTATAATTGGTTTATAAGGAAGTACCGAAAAGATAAATTATAAAATCTTCGGGGAAAACCTAGTCTTCCATCAATGCAAAGCCATCTTCTTTGAACTGAGTATGTTCTGATAGTTAGTGGATTTGTTTATGAAGCAAAGTTTCAAAAAATTAATCAATTTGTTGGAGAATCTTGTTTTTGTATTTCTGATGCAGCTGTGGAAATCTCCTCCCCCACTGCTACCAGTAAATCAATTCAGAGTAAATCAGAAAGTAAACCAGCTTTTTATAGGCATCTAGTTACAAAGCAATAGACATCATGTGTAGAATATGTCAACCTTGAAATACACATTTAAAGGAAATTTTAGAAAAATGTATGTGCTGATAAAAAGCAGAAAGTAACAGTGAGAATTGCTTTAATTTTGTCAAAATCATTTTCATCCATCTAAAACTGTAGAAGGAGAATGTTTAAAAAAACACAAACAAAACAGTTCCATAAAATGGATGCTTCAAAATCTAAAATTTCAGGGATTTAATAATTTTCTGGTAATAGATTTTAACAATCTAAGGAATGTCACATTCAAGCTAGTATTTAGCTAGTATTTAGTATATGGACGAATTGCAATTAAGCAAACCTGAGAAGTCTGTTCTGCTATGAAGAGAAATTTGGACGATAATTGGCTTTTTTTTTTTCCTCTTGAAGCAGTTGATTTGAATGCAAGCCAAGAAGGATCAACCACATGACAGAAATAGCATAGCATGAAATGTATCCATGTTTCAGCAAGACTCTTGGAGTTGTGCCTAGGAATATAATATGTCAGAGGGGGAGATAGGATGAATCTGTTTTGTAGAGGCAATAATAAATGTCCAACAAGTGATTGTTAGCAATGAGAGTGATATTTTAGACCAAGCAAAAAGACCAAGAAAAGACTTTTTAACTGTGTATTTTCTGTGATTTATAGTGCATTTAGTGGTAATATCAGAACATCAGTCTCTTTCTTCCAGCAGCATTATATGTAAAATGAGATAGTTTGAAATACTTTTGCTTCATCTTTTACTTCTGTTCAGGAATGAGGCATCAGTGTAGGAGATGCTAGTTAGCACAGAAACGAGAATGTTAGAGGAGGCCATTTGTTTGCAAACTGCTTAACAGTCCTTCTTAAACATATTTAGATTTCATGCTGTGTGTAAGAAGAGGGTGTATGAATACCAAGAGAGGTTGGCTAGGGTGGCAAAGAATGATCTGTAACATATTAAGCATTGATACATCAATGAGTTTAAAGACATCTGTATAATTTTTTCAATTCTCGTTTGACCACTTAAGAAAACATTATGATTTATTTAGATTTAAATAAATAAGAATAGTATTGCTGGTTCTAGACAGCCCAGCATTTTTAATTAAGCAGCAAAGGCTGTTTTAGCTTCTGCAATGTTAAAATCCTTTCCAGAGTGTCGTGGTTTAACCTCAGTCGGCAACTGAGCACCACACAGCCGCTCGCTCACTCCCCCCACCCGGTGGGATGGGGGAGAGAATTGGAAAAGCACAAGTGAGAAAAACTCGTGGGTTGAGATAAAAACAGTTTAATAATTGAAATAAAATGATAATAATAATAATAATAATAATACACAAAGCAAGCGATGCACAATGCAGTTGCTCACCACCCGCCGACCGATGCCCAGCCAGTCCCCGAGCAGCGGCCCCCCTGGCCAGCTTTCCCAGTTTATGTACTGCACATGACGTCACATGGTATGGAATGTCCCTTTGGCCAGTTTGGCTGTGCCCCCCTCCCAGCTTCTTGTGCACCTCCAGCCTTCTCAGTCAGTAGAGCATGGAAAACTAAAAAGTCCTTGGCTAGTGTAAGCATTACCTGGCAACAACTAAAACATGGGTGCGTTATCAACTTTGTTCTCATCCTAAATCCAAAACACAGCACTGTACCAGCTACTAGGAAGGAAATTAACTCTATCCCTGCCGAAACCAGGACACAGAGGAACTCAGCAAGTTTTCCACTTGCTCTCTCTAGTATTTGCATAAGGGGAACTATACATTTAAGATGCTGTTGCAAAAAACATTGGGAAGAGGTTGAAGTATTTATGTAGAGATTCTTCTTTAAATGTACAAAAATTGCAAAATTCTGTTGGATGAATTCTGAACCTCCCAAAAGTAACTACCTAACTACTACCTAACTACCACTACCTAAACACCTGTAGTGTAAGAATACCGACTGTGAACAGGAACAAAATACCTAATATTTACACTAATCTATGATAAAAGTTTATTGATCAAAGGAGGTTACTGAGTCTGGACTGTAGATGTAAGGTGGTAGGCAGAACCCTGCATTATAGAAAACTGAATGCAAATAAACAATAGGTCTGTGGTAGGAACACATGTAGTACTTTTATGTCTGACTTCTTGTAAACTGCAGAAAGAACTATGCACTCTATCAGTACAACTTCGTCAAGACAAAGTTCAGCATTTGAGAAAATACGATGCGGCTGCAATGAATAATTTAAAAAGAGTATGTAAATGTGTTTATGCAGAATGTACACAGGGTAAGGAGAGAGTAGCATTAATTCAGAAGAATTTCTCCTAGGAAAAATGGACAAGACTGAGGCAGAAGTCCTGAAAGCCAAAGGTCATTTATGAATTTAAAGCTGGGCAAAGTGCTAAAGCTAAATAAGTTTTTATTAGTATTGAAATCAAATCTATAGACCATTGAATGTGAACGTGACGTTAGAGAGACAGGGCAATTCAGGAAAAAATTGAAAAGATCTTCCTGTTCATGCTTCTGAGTTGCCGTCAAATGACACGCAGGGTCTTGTTCTGACATGCAGTTGGGAAACTGCACCCAGAACCAGGACTACCCAATGCACTGCGGAGGTCAGGTGCCTCCCAGTATTCCAGTTAGAGACAGCCAGGCTAACCCTGGGCTCATCTTCAGGTGATGTTCTGCACTGGCAGGGTTTCATAGTGAAACATAATAGGCTGTTGGCAGGATGGAGGTATGTGATCTCTGCAGTTTTGATCTCTGGCAAAAACTGTCAAAGAGAATTTCTGAGACTGTGAAGAGGTTTGGAAGGAACCTCTTACATCATCAAGCTGAAAATAAACAATGAAGTTGTGTGTGCATGTCATAGGATAATAAGTCTAAATGACATAAACACAGCAAGGTGTACGTCTTCTTACAACTCTCTGGGTTGAGAGCTCAAGTCAGGGAGTTCATATAAAATAGGTACATGACTAAATTGAGAGGAAGTGTAAATGTAAGTGCTGAGTGGTTTGGAACAAAGATAAAATTACATGGCAACATGAGGTTTCTGGAGTTAAGTTTTATTCAGGCACTTCTGAATTTGTTGCTAAGTTTCTCTATAATTTTTTTGTAGTAAGCAGCAGTGTCCTCATACAATAAAATGACTGGAGTTTACTTTGTTTCCATTTCAGTCCATCTCTCTGTAGTAACAGTACCTTTCAGATATGATTTCACTGTCTCTGTCCCTAGGGTCACTGAAGCAATCATACAATGTTTCTTCAGGGGTATTAAAATATTTATAACAAAACTAGAACAAGAATAGTGTTTGAAATTCAATGAATGTGCTTTTCATGGGACCAGTACCCATAAATTCTAAAAAGAAAGCAGTAACTGAAATCTTGATCTTATCAAAATAGCTAGGATTTGGGTAATATTTTAAGTGGAAGCAGGATTTCAACTGGCTATGACCACCACGAAAGCTGTTGTGCTGTATACATACCATTTCAGAACACGCTCTGAAATCTCTACTTCCTGACATTGAGCTGTGCAACAGATTTTATGAAAAAATCTTTCCAGAAGGGTTGATGATTTGCTTACTTTGATAATTTATGATTCAGGAAAGCCATTACTGGCATTGAAAAGCTTATAAAATCTGGCAAGAGGGTTTTACCAGCCATTGTGTTGGTACAAGAAATTAACCGCTACAAAGGTTAAAGATTTGTTTTGTTCAAATAATTATCTACTTTAGCTATTCTTTCCCAATGTGAACTGAGAATTGATTAGTGAACTTCTATCTTCATGATCTGTTAGATAGACGAATTTCACTATCACTTCCAGTTTGTTTTGGGTTTATGTGTTTGGCTTCTTACAGTGAAAATTGAACTGACCAGAGAAAGTAATTTTCACTACCAACGCAATACATAGCATACTAAAGAACAAACTGTGATACCTCTTTAAGATGCTGTACTGCTATTTCATAACTCTTTGGCTTGTCACGTAGCAGAATGCTACTTCAAAGGAGAAAGATTCCTTTGAATCTCAGGAGACTGAGTTCTGAATTTAATTCCTGGAGTGAACAGGCTCCTTAAGCATTTTTTGTAAGGTCTCTAGAGCAAAGAGGGAAGATTGTAATAGCAGAGAAAATTATCTAAAAAAATACTTTAGTCCTTCACCTGTGGTTTACAAAAAAAAAAAAAATCACAATTTAATTCCTTTATGACAAGAATTCATAAGCTAACACCTCCTATTGCTAGAAACGAATAACTTGTGCAAGGTTAACCTTTTACTTTTTACTGCCCCAACAGCAGAAAGTGTATTATTGCCCAGATGACATTTTTGTGGTTTGCTTCACTGATATCAGTGATAGCAGCTTCCAGGGATAACTCATAGCTACCAAGTGATTTAACATGAAATTTTGCATTTTAGTTATTCTTACATGAAACAAAGGAAATTTCTCTATTTTTTTCCCCCTGTCTTCTTGGTGTTATGACATGCATTTGGGCATATCATTGGCCACTGGCTCTTCAGTCAAAAGTGACTGAAAGAGGAAAAATAAAGTTTTTCCTTTTCTAAGATATGTTTTTAAAATGAAATCAGTCTTTGATTCACTTTTTCTGAGATACTCAACCAAACAGATTCATGTTTTTAAAAGAGTATCCCTTCCATAAACAAGCAGGCAATTCTCTCTAAGAAGGCAGCTCTTGTGATTCCCAGCAGCCATCATCTGACAGATTTCTCCTGCTCTTATTCTATGCCCAAGGCAGATTTTTTTAGAGGCTAATAAGCTCTGGTTTTTTCCCTCTTTGCTATACCAATGCTTTGTATAATCTCAGTACAGATTTTTAAGCAAGCTTCTTAAGCAAGCAAGGCTACAGCGAGTTTCATCCCTACTACACATCAGAAAATAAAAAGCTATTAAATAGGAATTGTAATGCTCATAGTAGGGCTGATCTTTTTCCTCCATTTGGTGGTAATCACAGAATAGGAAGATTCCTGAATCTGTGTGGAGCCCAGTCTTAAAAACAGTTACTAGGGTTCAGTAATATAACTAATATCAAATATTTAGTTCTCCATTAAATTACTATGCATGTACTGCACTGAGACATGTACTAAATTTATTAAGTATTATTTAGTTCAGAAATTCCAGAAGAAGGCTTAAAAATAAGGCCTCAGACTTACCTGGTTTTGGCAAACTCATAGAATGTAAGCTAGGAGGCTGGTTTTACCTTTAGAATACTTTTAGAATATAGTAAACTGAGAATTTAAAGGCTGTACTGAGAACACACAGAGAGCCTTCTTTCTTATTTCTTGCTCCTGCTTTAGAAAAATTGAGTACAACTCTTTAGCTTGATAATAAATTAAGATCAGACAGAGCATTTTAGTTGGGAATTCATAGCCCTGAAGTGAATCTACATTTCCAAGTAATTTTCCAAGTAATTATTTGTAAATGAGTGCCTGGGGTTGAACCAGATGTTGTCTCATTAGCTTTAACACTGTTATACGGAGAGAAAAAAAAAGAAAACAATAAAGGAGCAATAATGAAAAATAAATAGGAGTGTGTACAGAACAGTACTTACTTGTATCGATTGTTTTCTCTGCAATAGTTGGAATAGAATTTCCGATATATAAAGCAACTGACACACAGAAAAGTCTACTGTAACATTTAAGGGTGTATATTTATTATAGACTTTGCTATCACTTTCTCTATTTTATCAGTTGGTTTTCTAGTAAGTGTGTTTTTGGGAAAAGTTGGAAAGGAAGACAGCCATTACCTGCATGAATACATTTTCAAAAATCTTGAAACATAAATTAGACACATCAGTTTCCCTTTTAAACTAGTTTGATGTTAAGGGAGAAGTTAAAATGGTTCATAACTAACCAACTGGCAGGTAAAGTTGAAGTGTTGAGTACTAAATAAAGAAAATTATAGAAAGCAGAACCCAAAGTATTAAACAGAATACTTCTGTTCTTTGTTCAACTTTATCTTTTACTTTCCTGCATCCTTCTGATAATTATTTTTAGTGCTATAAATTCTCCAGCTTTTCAAACTGCTGCTGAAAGACTCATCTACCTAGGGACAATCAGGAAAATTAATCTGACTTGAATTTTAAACTGGATTAATTAAACTACATTAAATCCCTATGTAAATACACTTCCTCAGAATTTAAGTGGCTTTTATTTAATATTCTTTGGAAGTGAGTTAAAGTAAATCAAATTAGGGTCTGTCTAATATTGCTTGAGAATGTCCATCCCATACCTCCCAAGTAATAAAACTACCTCACCTAAAATTCAAACCTTTTATTTTTTTTGATTGCTTTTCCTGATCAAGTCCACATGGACAAGCCACCCCTCTAACAATTTTTACTACCATTTACAACCCTTTTGAGTCTGACCTTATCTGATTTCCATAAATAAAATCTGTATTTACATTAGGCTTTTTCCTTTATCACTTGATATGAGAGCTCTTACATTAAAAAAGAACTGGAAAATGTCTTCTATTTTCCCCTTATTTACTCTTTAAGGTTTAATTTTAAGCAGATTGTGGACCAGCTTATTCAGCTTTCAAAAATAGCTCTTATTTCTTAGTCTCAGAGTCAATGTTTTTCTATGGTAAGCAGCTACAAAAATGTTAGTGTGCTGAAATTTTTTTGTTTCAGTAATGTGTTTAGATTCATCAGCATTTCTGAAGCCATCAAATCTTGGGGCTATATGGATTCAACATTTAGAGGCTGACTTATCCTCCACATTTAACCATGTAGCATCTTCATATCCTTTCCACAGCATAAAATGAAAAGGTAATTTGTTATCGATGAATGTGTCTGCTAGTCGTCTTAGGTTAGCAGCGGAGTAGTGATGTAGCATGCGTACGTATTTACAGAAGCAGGGTGTGCCAGCATCACTACTGGCCCTGAAGGCAAGTAGAGTTCAATGGCTCCTGCTAGCAGGCTGCTATACTCTTGAGGCTCATGGCTAAAGAAAGAAAATGCATAGCCTTTGGAGAACACATGTTGCAAAGCTTGTAATTTAATGTGTTTCTTATTAACAGAGGTAAGCACCCTAGTTTGTTCCGAATGATGAATTCCCTTGTATGTAGACCCCAAATATGTCTAAATACAGTAGCAAAATGACAAATATATTGTCTCATTGGTTCAATGCAAAATGGATTTGCCAGTAAGATTCTGTGGCAGCCATGGATAATCACTCGTTTTTATTATAACCCAGGTTTTAAAAGCAAAAGCAAGCAAAGCCTATAGTATTTCATTCTGATTTTTTTGCATCATGATTGATAGTGGAAAAAACAACCATGTGGCCTCTTGTCTTAACTATGGAATAGTGGCGATGGGAGAGAGGGAGAGACATGCTTCACAAAACATGCAGCTGTCTGTACTTCAGATGTGGTGCTTTGCATCAATCATAGGCCCAAGAGTGACAGGAATGTGGAGTCAGCTTGCGTTTCTGGAAGCATAGCTGCTTGTCCTTCAGAAACGTCATGTTAGTGCTCCATCACTCACTTTGACCAGATCATGAATTGATTATCAGACCAAAATTGTGATTTAAATAAGGACAGAAAAAGACAAAACCAGTCAGAAATGCGTTTGTTACTTCTCTGTGGTTCCTTTTTTGCAACGGAGTATCAGTTAAGTTCTGACTTACCACTGGTTTTGTTTTTCCCTCTTTTACTGCAGTTTATTATGCTGACATACATCTTTATGTTGGCCTGGCTTGGGGTTACAGCTTTCACTTCTCTGCCTGTTTACATGTACTTCAATCTGTGGACCATTTGCCGAAATGCCACCATAGTGGATGGAGCTAATCTCTGCTTGGATCTTCGCCAGTATGGTATGTGAATGAAGAGCACTAAATATAAAGCAAGATTTCACAAAAGAAAGCATCACGTTGCTTTTCTTCCATGTATCTGAAATGAACTGTTTCAGTATTTCTGAAACAATTGTTAAGCATCTCTTTCTATCCTCTTACGCACTGGTCAAGGCAGTATATTAGAGATGCACTGCATTTCCAGGCCTGACGAAATTGAACCAACATTGTCCATCTTCCCAGAGTACTGAAAATTTGGCTTGGGGCTTCTGTTTAGTCTCCTCTTTTGGAATTGCTGGAACTTGTCTAAAATGCTTCATTAGTCATTTATCTGGAGAATGACTCGTTAATCTTGTGGTAGGACACTGATTTGGAGATGGGAGATCCTAGGTTATCATCTGTCTCTGCAGAGCCTAGAGGGGAATCGGGACAGGACAAGATTCACTGCTTGCAAAAATTTTGATGAAGAGTGACAATACAAATAGTAACACTCTAAGAGGCTGGTGGAGAGAGAGAGTGGGGCTAAAGCCTGAACTGTGGAGCTTAGAATAAAGTAGGGATATACACATATGTGTGTTTTGGGGGGATGGGAAATTTGGACAAAAGGGGTTTGGAATCTTAAAAAGCCTGAGAATTCTTGTGTTGGTGATGATAATTCAATTCCTTTCTGCCACAAGACTGATCTGAACCTAGATGTTCTGGCTTCGATGGTTTCTCAGCCCACAGAGCTTTGGGCAATCATACTCTCATCAGGCGGTTCCTTGAGTCTTTCTTTTGTTGCCTTGGCCTAATATAAAATCACAGTATATTTTTAATTGCTATTTTGAGATATAAAAAATGCTGTATTGCTTGGGAATGAAACAGTTTGGTTCATAGTAAACATTTCACTGAACCTGAAACAAAATATTTCACATTATTGTTTTCACAAGGGGGAAAAAAAATCTTTTTTAATTTATTGATTTCCCCCCCCAGCATGACAGGTGAGTTGAAAAAGCAATTATCTGTACAGATCTCATCAGGAGTATTCATTCTTCTTTCTATGACCTATTATTTTGCTAATATTCATGCCTATTTTTTATTATTAATTCTATTTAAAATGTGCATAGAACACTAACATATAAAATGTGTATTCTGTGAACGTACCCGTTTCCTGTAAATTCAGTGTAAACACTGCTGATTACTAATAGGCAAGAACAGTACCATTTTTCATGATAACCGAGTTACAGCAGTTTTCTTCAAGCTAGTCTTTGGTTTAGTATCTGGACATTAGCTAAAGGAAACAATATAGCAGATTCTAGTTATTCTTGCTGATAGAGAAACTATTATTACAATAAAGTATACATTTGGGTAATGCTTTTTTGTGACTTGTGAAAGAAGCTTTGTACCAGATCAACATGTCTGAAAACACTACATAGAGCATTTCTCCACATGAGGGTGGAAAATGTTTGTGAATAACGTGGTAAGTGTATATACTGGTCGCAAATAATTTTCTGGTGTTTTGATTATTGTGCTGATCAAAATCTGGAATGAAGTTATTTTTAAAAATTGCTGAAAAATTATTACCTGCATGTTTCCTACTAGGGCTTTTACTAAATAGGTGATGTATTAGTTTTGTGATGGCTGAAATTATCATAGAATGGTTTGGGTTGGAAGGGACCTTAGAGATCACCTATTTCCAACCCCCCCGCCGTGGGCAGGGACACCTTCCACTGGATCAGGTTGCTCAAAGCCCCATCCAACCTGGTGTTGAACACTTCCAGGGATGGGGCATCCACAGCTTCTCTGGGCAACCTGTTCCAGTGCCTCACCACCCTCACAGTGAAGAAATTCTTCCTAATATCTAATCTAAATCTACACTCTTTCGTTTTAAAACTGTTACCCCTTTTTCTATCACTACACTCCCTGGTAAAGAGTCCCTCCCCATCTTTCCTGTAGGCCCCCTTTAAGTACTGGAAGGCTGCTATAAGGTCTCCCTGGAGCCTTCTCTTCTCTAGGCTAAACAACCCCAACTCTCTCAGCCTGTCCTCATATGGGAGGTGCTCCAGACCCCTGATCATCGACAAAGAACTGACTTTGTTGTTAAAAAATGTTCTGCAAAGTAACCATGAATTTGTTTTTCTTAGCTTTTCTGGCTCATATGAAGTAAGCTGCTATGTACTAGGAATACTAAATACTGTGAATATTTATTCTGCTCCAGGTATTGTAACTATTGGAGAGGAAAAGAAGGTTTGCACCACATCAGAAAGTTTCATCAAGATGTGTGACTCTAATGAGGTGAATAAATGTGATAATATTTTGGGCAAATCCATAATATATGTTATAGTAGGAAGTAACTGATGCGTGTTTTCTTCTTACTCTTAATGTTCTAATTCTAGCTATGGTGATGAAATAAAATCCCAGTGGAAAATACAGTCAGCAAGTACTTTTCCTAGTCTTTTACCACGTACCAAATTTAGTCAGTGCAATTTCTCCAGCCATTTGTTTTGTAAATACACTTGTATTTTATTTTTTTTAAGAATTCCATTGTCATGTATATTTTTACTGAGATGTTTTTGAAAGCTAATGCACCTGCTGCACAATGAATAGGTCTATATAATGAATCACTGTTTGAAGATCTTATGATTACTGTTGTGACAGGAGAGTAAAGATTTCAAATGGATTTGACCAAACCTTGCATTGTGTTAGGATAATAACTCCTAGTACATTTTTCTTTGTAGTTTTTCCCTTAGGCAAAGGCCACCTATTTCAGTGCAGATGAGGTTTTCGGTTTTGTTTTTAAATGATCAGGGATGGAGACAGGACAAACAAAATTACATCTATCTAAAACAAAAAGAGAGGCTAAAATCTTGATCCCTCTGAAGTCAGAGGGTGCTTTGCTAAATGTTTCACTGGGTCTTACTATGTTTGAATAAATCATCTTAGATTGAAGGTATACAATCTGCCTTTATACCAAAACCATCTAAGAAAATGCAACCCTTGCTGTGCAGTCAACACTCAGTGGCTGCTGTGTAAACCAGATCACTGAAATTAAAAACAAATGTAAACATTTGGTTTGGGGTGGGGTGAGGAAGGTGGTTAACTTGGATTATTTAAGTAACCTGGTTTATATTATATCACTATGAACAAATTTTATTGGCAAATTTGGGAGGGAAATAAATCAATATATGAAGATGGAAAGCTACAGCTAATGAAGGGGAATGGGGTTTTCTTAGGCTGTCTCTGCCACTAGAGAAACCACCACAAACATTTGTAGATCTGATAAGATAGTATTGTAACTGTAAAAAAAAAAAAGAAAAAAGTGCTGGACTGTTTATTTTTAAATAATTGGGGTTTTTTTAATATTTTATAATTTAAATACAATATTTTAAAATAGAATTATGCTTTATCCCTGATACGAGTCTTGCAACAAAACAGGCACAAGCACAACGTCATGTAGTGATGTCAATCTTTTGGAAAAAATATTAGTATTCATTACTTCTGTAGAAGGGTGGCAGCAGGAAGGTAGTTATTTGCTCTATGTAATTCAGACTTTTTGTTCAGTTTCTGTTTAGCGTACCACCATGAAAGTCCCTTTCTTTGTCCCCCTTTGCAGCTAAACATGACATTCCACTTGTTCATTGTGGCACTTGCTGGAGCTGGAGCAGCGGTCATTGCTATGGTAAGCTAACCAACACTCTGTACTTCCTTCGTCATGTCAATCGCTACTGCATTCTGGTTGTTACTTAGTATCAGTTATTCAATTTCCATACTATCACTCAGTGCAATTACTAAAATATAATTCTGTAACTCAATACTCTCATCTTTTTTTTAAAATATATTGATGGATTCCCTTTGAAGTAGAATATCATGATTACTTTTTTGAATAAAAACCCACTTTTGAGTACATGCTAAGAATTTTTACTATTCTCTTACTGTGTTCAGACAAGTGTCTGAACTCATGTGTCTGTCTCATGACCATAGTAATATCCTTTTATAATCTATGCCTTTCTGGGTATTCACGGGCTTGCCATGCTGCTATTTTAGGAGCAGACTCTTGTTGTCAGTTCTGTGCATATATGTGAATGCGTCGGTTTTTCTGTCAGGACTAATTTTTGCTTTTTTTATAATAAAGATTATTTTGAATTTGATGACATTTTGCCAGTGGGAATGTTCCACTGAGAAAAAAGTGTATGAGCTAGTGCCCTGCTCTTCTGCCTTTTGTCTGCTGTGTCTGCTTAAACATAAAGATATTTTTAGAATGGGGATTCTGTACCAGTGTAGGTTTGTACGATACACACTGGAATGGGAAATAAAAAATGACTGTTACTTGGTACTGATGCATTCCATAAGAAAAGTGTTAGTGATGGTGATTACTCTTAATACTGCTACTAGTAATTTTTCATTGAATCCTAGGGCCATAAATTTTTCATTCTCCCTAGAATTACATTTATAAAAAAGGACAATTGGAGACTATTCAATGAAGCTAGTATTCCTGTTGCAATAGTGATTTTTTTGTTGTTCTCTGCCATTTTTTCAGTATTACATGACACTCTGCCAACACAGCTGAGAGAGCTAAATGACAAATATATCTTTTCAATGTAATTTTTGTTTCAAGACCACAAATAATAAGTATAATAGTAGAATATAATTTATATTAATAATTTAATTGATTTTCCAAACTGAGACTTTTCTGCTTCTAGCTGAAAATATGGTGACCAAACAGTAATTATTACAATATGTATATTAGTGTTAGGAAAGTATATCCAAGAGACCATTAGTTCTCCAGTGCATTATTGTTTTGAAATGTATTCAGTAGTAGTTATCAAATGCTAATTTGTTCAGATAACAATTCTGCATTTCAAAGAAGAGTTTTGAATCAGAATAGGCACCGAAAGATTTTCAGTGAAAATAAACACATCTTCAGGGGAAGCAAATTAAGTAGGTACATTGAGCCACGTAGTTTAAATACATGATACTTTCAATGAAGTTTTAAAAAAACCCTTCAAAGCTCACACTACCATATCAATGATTTCATAGATGTGTTACACCAAGCACTAATCCACTAGGAATTCACTTTGATGGCTTACATTTATTCACATATTTTTGAAGGGTTAGCCATACCCAGGTATGCTTTTTATTGGATTCTGTGACTGCACAGAGCAGGCATGATAACACTCTGACTGTTTTAACAGAAATATAAGTTAAGGATCTAAGTGCTAGTAAATTGTATAGTGTCCAAATGCTGGCAAATGGATGCTTTATGAAATGTTTGCAACTGTGTTGTCTATATCTCAATTTTGTAATTAAATTTTTGTTTTTAACCTACCACTTGTGATGTTAGGTTCCTGGTGAAGACTAGCACATTCCACACTTTGGTGGGGGTAATTTTTAAAACCGGCATACCAGACCCCATTTATAGGTTGAGCAATGTGCTTCACAGTTCACACAGTAGCCCAAAGACTGGGGACAGGACATGAGGGAAAGTTCAGAATTCTGTGGTTGGAGAAGCAGATATTAACAGGTTCTCTTTCTTTAAGGGAAGTTTGCTTTCCCAAGGAAGAAGTAATTTAGGGGAGGGAAAATGAATTTTGGGTCTTAAACGTGTCATATAGAAAGAAGAAAGTATCTTTTTTGCCCAGATCCTACGCTCAAATTAGTAGAAGGTGGTAAGGTATCAGCAATGGGCTAGGGTGAGGAAGAATGTGTGCAGAAGCCATTTAAGTCAGTGGAGAACCAATGCCCTTCCCTATATATGCTGTTGCAAGAATAATCACAAATAGGATTTAATGAAGCTAGTCTTTGTATATATCCACAGCAGTAGGAGATCTCCATATTTGTGAAATTTAACAAGACTTCGTAACAGAAAAATGAGATTAAAATACCAGTCCTTTACAAAAGAGAAAGCTTATGAATTTATTGCACTTTTAAAACATTTCTTGTAAATAGATACTTTAAACTAGAATAGTCTATCTGACTAAAGTAGTAAGTATTTTGTATTTATTACCAGCCAGTAATAGTAATGCATCATCAATGAGACTGCTGAATAACTGAATTGGTAAAATCTGCTCTTTAAATGACATTTTAAGTCATGACATTGATATACTCCACTATATCCTCACTTCTGGATTTGTGGACATTTGCAAGAGCCAGATTATTTAATATGTACAGATTTCTTTAACTCTTTTAATGTCAATATTTGTCATGAAATTCACCGAAGAAATCAGCTTATTCATAAATATTAAGACCATCTGTCACCAGGATACTTCATTAATCTGTATTTTAAAAATAATTTTTGGAAAAATGTAGTCATTTATTGCAAAAACCACAAAAAAATTGTTAATACTTGCAAACCCATTTGGTCACAAGTCATAATTTTCCCATATCTACTACTTTAATCTCTCTTGTATATGAATGTTAGAATTCTTTTCACAATTCACTAGCTGCCTCTTCAGTGTCCAAAGGAGAATGTTGTTTTGGGGTTCAAAAGGAGAACTGACCTACAAGTTAAGATTGATGTATAGAAAAACTCATGTATTTTTTACAGTATATGTCAGGGAAAACTTTATTTTGCAGAGAAGGAAAATATCAAATAGTTTGTTTTGAAAATTTATCATACTTAGACTTCAGCCCAAGATGAAAAAAGCCTGATAGAATTATTTATGTGGTAGATGCTTTTTGTGAGTCTTGAGCACAGAAAAAATAGCCAGGATTTTGAGTAATAATTTGGACTATGTATGATTCTGAACATTAGTGTTCTTTCTTGTGACTGAATGGATAATAAATGGATACAGAAATAATCATTGAAGTAATACATATTAGTTTTACTGATTTCAATGTTGCGTCAGATAGAAACAGAAGACATGAAATTGTTTAAATGTAAACTCTACCCTCCCAAAGCGTTGATTGTAAGGCTAGTAAGCATCCTGCCTGTGCTGTTTTCCCAAAACCACTACAGCAAAACTGAATTATGAGATAGTTTCCCTTCTCAAAAGTTACCATGTGAGCAGTACTCTTCTGCCTGAACTTCCACAGAAGTTATGTCCTGTAAGATGGAGATGCAACCAATTCTCCTGAAACAAGAACAGGGGAAATCTATAAGTTGTCTAGTTTCTCTCCCTCGGTAGGATTGTGTTCTTCTGCAGGATATTAGATGCATGTAAAGGGAGAAAAAAAGTTATTTAGACTTCTGCCCTGCTAAGTTAATGATGTGTCCCAAAAGGAAAACAAAACCAAACCAAAACCAAAACCCTTCCTAGCCTAGATGCAATTCTACAGTTTTGAAAGATTGAAGCATACTTTCACCTTATGAAGAAATCTAAGCAGGAATGTTTCATAGAGTGTGGAAAGACCCTGTGCTGTCTTGCATATGTCTGTAATTGAAACATCCTGAGGCAGACTGTGGAAGCTGCCCTGCTTCAATTTGAATAAGCCTTGACAGAACCCCACTGGCTTCAGGCTATTCAGGTCACAGAAGTGTGAAATGCAATTAGACAGCCACTTAGAGATGACCCCCTTAGTGTGTTATCTAGGAACTTGGTGTTAAACAAAAAAACAAACGTGGTGGGACTGTTAAACATATATATCATTATGTAATGTGGGTATGTATTTGAGATTATATTCATTATATAAGCTAAAGTAGTTGCGTCCAGGAAAGTCATCCTACTTACAGTGAACGTGAACTCCAAGAGTTTTCAACAGCCAGAAGTTTGGTTCTCTAACTTTTTAAGGAAGGGATGGGTGAGGAATGGGAGTTTAATGAAGGTCAGACTGTGGCCAATGTGCCTTCAGAATAGTTTGTCTATTTTTCTAGCAGAAGAAAAATGCCAAGTGAAACTGCAAGACATTAGGTTTAAATTTGTCTCTTACTGGGTCCTTACCAAATATCTTGTGAGGAGAAGAAATGTGCCTACATGGTGCCATTTTCATCACGTATTCTTCAGTTGCAAGGTTTTCTGGCAGATGTGTTTTAAAAGGTCAGGAAGATGTGAGTACACTACTCAGATACACACACAACACCACCCACCACCCCCCCCAGGATTCTCATGTCTACAATCTGTTCAAGGTTCAGACTGTATTTAATTGAAATCTTACCCTCAAAGGACCAGCACTGGTGTTTTCATTGGATGCAAATTGTAATTGTCTGAGATGACGGAATTATTAGGATTACCAGCCTGCTACCTTTGATTTTTCTCAAGAGTTTTACTGTGGAGGAAATTTAAGGCATTTTATTCAGCAGAATGGGGATTCAGCATTAGTGTCTCTCATCTGATCTAGAAATGCCTGATCCAGAGATTACTCATGGTGAAAGCTTTTTGAACAGCTGAGTAAGGTACAAGGTGTTTTTTTTTCCTGTGTGCTACGTTATGACCAGAAAGTGTCCCAGAGTAACACAGTACATGCTGCCATCTCCAGCACTTGCACTACCATCACAGGTTGTGCTGCTAGTATTGTACTATAGATGTTAAGAAAGTCCTAAAGATATGTAGAAATGCTACTACCTGTACTCTTTTTCCTAGAGTAAAGATTCTCAGAACACTTCCTCCTACTTTATGGCTCCTCAACTAAGACTGTATTCCTCAAATAGGGATTAACTGGGTGAAAGCTTGCCGTAAACCACCAGGACAAAAAAGACACCGAAAATATTTGAAGGGTTTCAGAATGCTTTCCTTGATCTTAATTATCCAGTTTAAGAAATGTACATTAGCCTGCCCTAATCAGCAACAATTGCCAGCAAACATTTGTGGAAAAAGCCAAGATTGGCATTTCCAAAAAAGAAAGAACACACTAAATTGGTTCTGCTCATTTAGTAGTATCTAAGATACTCATATATCTACAACAGTCCAATATGAGCAGGAGAATTTGCATAATCTCAAGGGGGTTTTTTAAGATTACTCTATTCCATTTTCCACTAATTGAATCCTAGTTTAGTTTCTCGATTTCTTAGGAGGGGTGGAATCTTTTTGATTTCAGGAAATTATCTGTGGCCTCTGGGGCAGTTGATTAACATAAATATAAGAGATGCTCTCATCAGAAAGTATCTGAAAGCCTGCTAGGGGAGGAATAAATGTCCAGAGAGTCCTAGAATAAACCAGTTGAATACTGAACATTTTTATTTTCTGGCTGAAGACAGAGCCAACAGAGCACGTCCTAAGGTGAGAGGGGGACAAGTTTTGAGAAGGTCAGAGGCTCCTTGCAAGCAGATCCAGCAGACTGAAGGTAGGACATTTGAGGCCCACCTTCAAAAGGAAAGCTTTCAAAGTCTGCAAATGTCCTGAAAGGCACCTGAAGTGGAGAGCAGTTCGTTGCTCTAATAGGCAGCCGAAGATGGCCACAAGTGTGAAGACTAAGCAAACTAATTCCAAAAGGCACTGAATGCAGATAGCATGTGACTGCCCCTGAAGGAGGAGTTTCAAATAAAGTATTTTTGGCAGCAGTTCCTTGGAGGCCTCAGCTTCATTCCTTGTATTGGCGTTGTGTTAAAATGTATCACTTGTTTGATCATTCATTGCCACCATTCAGAAGATCGGACATCTACCAGTTGTTAAGCTCAGTCACTGGCAGCCATAGCATGTCATTCTTATAAACTACTAAACTCCATCTCAAGGGCAATTAGGGTGTTTTACATCCTCTATTTACAACGGAAAACATTTGCAGAATGTAGTTTTTCTACTGGTAAGATATCGTTCACTGACTTTCAGATTAAATTTATTCAAAACCACATGAAAAACATTTGTTCATGTGACAATATTGCCAATATCCTTTAACTGGTGTTTAATCCTCAGATGTATTCATAGAAATTCTGTCCTCCCCATTTTCTAACATAAATAAAGCAAGCTCTTTGGGAGTATATCATCATAACTCGTCCAGTGATTTGTATTGGCTGCAAGCGAGTGAGGTCCAATCTCCAATACCCACCAATAAGCTGCGTAATAATCACAGGCTGTGGGGTTTTTTCCCCTTCTTTTCAGATAATTTTTTATTTTGTTTTTGGATGGAACACTTGGAAAGCTCTTAATTTTGGGGTTTTTTTTTAAATAAATAAATGTATTTTTACATATGCAAAAATTTACATGGAACATGAACATTGTTTCTGCTCTGTTCAAGATGTATACAGAAGTTGTCTTTTAAAATCATACAATTCACGTTTTTTGTTTTCTATGCATTTTAAAGAATTACATAAATAAATTGTGGTATAACTAATATAACAATGAAATAAAATTACTGAATTAAGTGGTGACGGGTGTGTGCCCTTTTAAGACCTCAAGTTTATTTGTAACTATATTTTGTCACATTTTGCCTAGCTGAACATATTTTTGAATTTTTGACAGATTTTTCCCAAATCAGCTAGTTTTGACAAAATAGCTGGAGTTGTAGACGAAAGAAAGAAATCATGGCTAAATGGAAAGCTAATGCTAACTTTAACAAGAAAGAAAAAGCAAATCTTTTCGTAATTACATTAGATGTGTCTATGGCATTTTTCTATCTTAAGCGACTACTTTAACAAATAGTGATTCAATGGGGAAAAGTCTACAAGAAATAACCAGAAGGTATTTTTCTACATAGATTTGCAGACTAGCTGGAATAGCGAAGCAGGGATGATTTGCTGATTTTTCAGTTCTTTTAATTTTTTTTATAGCCATTGCTACCAACGGCTAGTCACGGTAACAGTAACAGCTGTGAGCTGAGTAATCTGAGGATTAATGAAGCTCAAGCTTGAACTTCACATCGTATTGCTGTACTACTTCTTGACGTAACAACGCTTAGTTCCGTCTGGTGAAAACCCAGTCTCTATCCTATAGCTTTCAAGTTTGAACTTGCTCTATTCTGACTAGCTCTGTTGGTTCCTAACTCCGTGTTACCTCTCTTGCAGGTCCATTATCTCATGGTCTTGTCTGCAAACTGGGCCTATGTGAAAGATGCTTGCAGAATGCAAAAATATGAGGATATTAAATCAAAGGAGGAACAAGAGCTTCATGATATTCATTCTACTCGCTCTAAAGAGCGGCTCAACGCTTACACATAAAAGAAACCCTGTCTTACTTTCTAACATGTGAATGCTTTGCTGTTTAACAAAATGCCATCCAACCATTTTAAAAACAATTGAAAGTGCTTCTCACAAAAGATAGTTTGGGTGACTTACCTATCACCCGTGTACAATTCTTGGTTGTCTAGCACTTGGTTTCTTAGTTAGTTCTTACTTTGTGTGACCATTCTCTACCACAAAGCTCCTAAATAGCCTTTCCTGAATCCTTTTAAGCTAATTAGTTCTACTAGATCAAGGATACTAAACTATTGTCAAATACAAATACGTGTTTGATTTTTTTAATCACTTTGTATGTGTTATGCATAACACCTTTTGCATTGTTTCTTATATGTTTTTGGAAAAAAAGTAGCTTTTTATACTTTTTAGTTTTGAGTTCAATAACTACTTTAACTACAGGTATACTTCAAAGGGACCATTGTACATGATGTACAATATATAAAGAAAACACTCTGATGACTTTCCTTTATATTTGGAAAACTTGCCAGATGGACCCTGATCAACTTGAATGAAGGTCCTAAGAACGTTTTAAACAATCAAAGGTGCAATTTCTAAATTTGTAATAGTGGGTAAAAAAAAAAAGAAAAAAAAAAGAGAAAAAAGAAAAAAGAAAAAAAAATTAAGAAGTGCTTCTTATCTTTGTTAACATTGTATTATTATTGATGTTTTTAAAGAATATTCTCTTGTTCCAAGTTCCATGGGTGATAATTCCTGTTTGTATTGTGAGCATGCAGACCGTGGTGCTAACAATGCATGGCCACTTGCCTTTTGAAGGAATTCAATACCACGGCTACCTGTTAAAGAATTATGGTATATAGACAATTGTTAATTAAGTGATATAGTTATCCATAGTTTTTTACAGAATGATCTCTCTTTAATTCAATGATGGTTATGCTAAATTGGAGCTGTTCATGTGATGATGTAAGAAATTACTGCTTAGCTAGCTACATTTATGAAAGTAATATATCAAAAATACAGTGACCGTAGGAGTCAGATGTCTTTTTACCTGCTTTAAAAATTTAAATGGATTGCACCTGTCTGAACTGTAAAAGATATATTAAAGGAGACTTCCATAAATGTTATAGCTTGGCTTCTAGCTTTCCTACACATATCGGTTTACCTGTATTACGTTAAAGTAAGGTGAAAGACCACTACAGAGCTTATTATTTGAAAGTGTAGTAATATATTTGAACCTTTATTTTGATAGGAAGATGTTATCAGAAAGATAGGTCATCTTAATTTGAAAGAATTACCTGTATCAAAAACAAAACAAAAAACCCTATTTAAGAAAAGTCAGTATTATTGGACCAAATTTGGTGGATTTTTTTTTTTGCCTATTTCTAATGCTACAAGAATGCTGTAAAGTGTCTCTTAAAGTGATGTAGCCTGACAAGACATTTTTGTCAGTGTTAAAAATCTTAGGTAGTTTTGTGCACTTATTGGACCATTGTGAATTCTCTCTCAGTGTAAGTGCATTTCTAATAAAAATTCTTGAGTAAAACTCTTCTTTGTACTATTACTAGTCATGCATCATCAGTAATTTTTAACAATTCTTGTAGTAAGTAGAGGGTAATACTATAGTTATTTGTGGCATGATAATGCATTAAGTAGTATTAGTTGATTGAATTTTTTTCTTTTTCTTTTCTTTTGCTCGTTTTGGGGGTTTTTTGGTTGTGTTTTTGATTTGGGGTTTTGGGGTTTTGGGGGTTTTTTTTACACTTAGGCTGTCCTACGGGGTCAACAGTTTTCTGATAATGTGCAGTACCGGTATTACAGTTCTGCAAAAAGTATTAGGAACCTCTTTTGGATTCTATATTGTAGTGTTTCAGTTTTGTGTCTTAAAACGTTTGTGCTGATTTTTAAAACTATGTCTTTTAAACTCATGTAATGATGTTAATGCTTTTGGCTCTTCTCTGGTATTAGAGTTTGTATTTTCACAAAGAATGCTTTGTAGCAGGCATTACAATTAATCTGTTTTGTACATAAATGTGCCAACAGCTTGATGGTGGCGTTTTTGAAATGTAGAACAAAGTGCTTGCAAAAATGTAATAAACACACTTGTGTACTTTGTGTACTTATTAATTGTTCGTGTTGCGTACTTTTTTCTTTGCCTATACTGGACAAATCATTGTAACCAGAAATGGAAGAAGCTTCTTCCTTCTGTTGTCCTTGCTGTTAGAGGACTGTTCTCAGTATTATGCATTTTTTGTACAACCTACTTTTAGATGTTCAAGGAGATAACTCCTTTAGCAACAATTACAGTGAACAAAGAGTAAAATTTAAAAAATAATAATCTGGAGATGTTATATTAATTATAGAATATGTCTTTGTCAAATCTGTGACAAAAAATTCTTATTTCAATGAATAATTAAAAAAAAAAAAATCCAAACTCTAAAGAGTGATATTCTTATCTCCTTTCATGACATAATTTCCTCTGGCCTGTACCTTTACAAATTAAACATAGGTAAAAGTACAGTGTGCATGCAGCCTTCCCATGGTTAGAAATTGTGCCTCAGTTTTGGGTAGTTTGTTCCACTGAATTAAAACTCCCGGTCATTCCCCATGCACAGATTACTTCAAATATGTCTCTTAATCAGCATTTAGTATCAGAAATGATATATCCTAAGAATAAGAAAGTAAAATAATTTCTAAGAGCAGAATTTCATAGTCGAGCAAGAGCAAGGTAACATGAGCTACCTACTTGTTATGTTTTTAACATATCAGTCGAGAACAACTGGGCAAGATTCACATTACTGTGGTGTCATTTGGAAAAAGCTCAACAGAAGCTGGTCTGATGTAAGTTTGAATATTGCTGAGGATACCGATACCTGGATGTTACGGTAGCTAGTACTTTAAAACCTTAATAACAATACTACATTACTTATGTGCATGTAAAATAATTTAAATGGTTAAGAGAAATCTATAGCTGTGCCAATTAACATATCACTAAGGAAAATTAATTAAAATACTGTTCCACAATGCGTTTGTTTCTCAGTTAGCTAGCTGTTATATAGCTCTTTGTGTGCTCTTGATGAGAACACATGCCATAATGGCAAACAATTTTTCATCAGCAGCACAAGCCAAGGGAGTAGAGGAGCTTCCCACAGCACAGCACAGCACATCAGTCATAACTGATTCACTTCAAAGTCTGCACATATTTGGTTTATTGCAGACTCTTCTCTGTTGACAGCCTAGGCTGATTTATCCTGAGGTAGGCTGCATGGATCTTGATTTCTATAGACTCTTCCGTGCTTAGTCTAAACCTGTCACTATTGTGCTTTTCAGAAACAAGAAAACCATTTGTAGATCAATCCATCTGGTGTAGTTTTTTGCTGCACAAAAGGGTGTAGTTCAATGAAAATTCAAATTTAAAAAGTTTCCAGCCCTACATCCTCAGTTTTGCATTTTCTTCACAGTTTACTACGCCCCATCAATAGTGCTAATGGCATATTACAAAACAGATACAAAAATTGCTTGAGTTAGAAATCCTTCCCACCCGTTTTCCCCTACCCACATCACCTCATTTTTTTTCACAAGGTTATTTTATCCCTCAGCAGGATCGTATCAGCGTTTCTGTTTTCAGCACAACTACACCAACCATTTAATCAGCATGATTTAGTGAAGTGCACTGCAGACACGGCGATGAATGTCCACAGCAGGGGTGGAGAGGAAGGGAATTTTTAAGCCAGCCTCATTCCTGAGGCCAGTGTATCATAATAGTTGGGTGGTATAGATAAAAGCAAGAGGCACTGAAATGATTTGCTAATTTCATGTTTCTAAATAGTTAGTGATATTATTTTTTTGGTCACAGGAGCTAAAATAAAATGAGGATTTCTACTATAATTGGAAATATATCTATAAACTCATTGGTTTTAATAATATATGAAATTATTAATCTTGACTTAGTGCAGGTATTTAAATTGTAATATGTATGCATTGATCATAAGTATTTGTTGAACATGACCATGGTTGCAGTTCACCTTCAGTTGCTATAGTAGATTTTAGGACAGAACATTCCTGTACTGTACTTTCTATAATAATCAATGGCAAAAGTTTATAGAGTTCTTTCCATCGTTAAGATCCGATGCATTTTTCAATTATTCAGTTCCGGGTTACTACAAGTATTAACATAGCTGGTTTTTGAAGAACGCAGCTCAATTCAGCTAAGCCATAAAAGAGCAGACTATAATGCATTTCAACCCAGGAGGGGAAAAGTGGTGTTTATACAAACTCGCTCTTAAAAAAAAGCAGCATTTTATTTCCACTAGGTTGCACAGAAACCCTGCAAATAGATATTGTTAGGCAGCAAACTAATTTATGTCTCCAGGTGGTATCATATTTCAGCATTGCCTCCATTTTGGGTACATATCAACTGAAGAGAACAAGCTCAAAGCACTTAGTATATTTAACAGCTCTTTCTGTCCTACGCGAATTCTTCTGACTTGTATTTTTTACAAGGGAGGAACTCCAGCAGTTTCTGAATTTTGAGATTTTCAGCTATTGTTTCTTGTTCTTTCAGATATCTTTGGAGGATCCCAACACTTCAGAGAGTTACTCCTATATTTAACAGTTATTAGCTATGATGGCAACTGGTAAGTGATTCTGCTGATACAGTGGGAGAGCTGGTTACTAGTAGAGAAGTGGATTATCTTCAGTTTACAGTAGTCTGAGTATCAGCCAGGAGACTTGCAGCTATTCTGCAGGGAGAAATTTGTCCTGAGAGAATGGTTCTGCCCACGTTGTACAAGCTGCTGTGGACTCTTTCCCCATGTCAAGTGGAGCCTGGCCGGATAAATGCGAGCCCCAGGGAAGATCATTTCAGTTGCTCTTTGAATCGGCAATTCTGATCTGCCTGCTTTTCTTTTGCATTGCTGAACTTCCCGTGGCTGAAAGGGATGATTTGGGGGCAGGTAAATCTCCTCTAGAAGTGGTGAGGTAATGTCAAACAGAAGCTCTTTTCACAGCAGCTGCCACAGCTATAGCAATAACACGGCAACAATTGAAATTTTGCCACTATATCCCAATCATGCTGAAAACAAGACTTGAAAAAATTAACAAGAGGCTTGCACGGATATCCTATGGTTCTGCCTGTTGAGTTACTCAAGCCAGAAATGCTGCGTAGGCCAGAAAAGTGATGATAAGAGCTGGTTTTCCAAAGTGTCTAAATGTTTTTTCTTCTCAGCTGTCCAGGAAAAATTATACTTATCCATTAATCTCTTTCCTACAGTTAACAGAGAATATTTTGGTCTCTGAGACTATAAGTCCTGCATTTTTTTAAAGAGGTTTACTCACCTGTATTTCTTCTTAAGGATAAATATTAATTTAAGAACGAATCTTATCGGGGAACAAATTTATCCTCAACAAGTTCATGTTCCAGTTAAAACATGCAAATCAATTCCTGGAATTTTATAATTCAGCCAGTTTAGTTTGCATGTACAATCACACCCTCACAAGTTCTGTCTTTTGGAATAATAAACTAAATCACATGGTTAGACACAGAGGCAAATCGTCAGGTTCATCAGCTGGCTGGTTTGAGCTGATTAAGCAGACTGAAACCTTTCTCGAGAAGGCAGTGTTGAACCCCTCATATCGATGCCATCTTTTGAAACATGAAATAACATGTTAGGCAGGAATACCTCATTAAGGTATTTAATTCATGTCTGTGTTGTCCTTTCATGATTTGTTTTTTCTCCTTGACATGCTGTTCCTTGTGCCGTAATATAAGTGGAACTGAAGCAACATAAAACTTGCTGCTACTGAGAAGGGGAGATCTCACCAATGCGACTGGGTGGTGTACCACATGGCTGGAAACAGGGATGAGGACAGTGAAAAAGAGCTAGACAGGGGCAAGGAAATCTAAGATTTTCCCTTCCTAGTAAGCCCTAGCTGCAAGCTAATAAGCTAGGCTCAGGACCTGTGCCTCAGTTAAAGAGTTATATACAGGTATGCCTCATAGGACTCATGGGCTCAAGGAGCAGTGAGAGTTTCTGACAAGGTACAAAGGGCAAATACTGCCTGGAAGACACTGATTTTGGGCAGTCCAAAGCCATGTTTCTCCTTAAAGGAGCAGATGGCCGAGAGAAACCTGTAGCTGCAAGTGACCTTTAATTGTCACAGTAGGACCAAGTCACTGGTGGTCTGGCCATGTGTTCTCGGTTTCCCTTCGCAGCATGAGTAACATGATGGCAGAGCAGATGTGTCACATATGCGGCTGCATGGAACAATCAGGTAGAATTTGTGTCATTTAAAGCCGCTCAGGGGATGATGCAGAAGAGGACCGCCGCTGCAGATGTAATCCTGGCCCCGCTGAAGCAAGGTTGAATTTCACTAACAGCAGAGAAGGAAGTCAGGATTTGAGGTTGAGCAGTCTGGAAAATCTGGTGTTTGTATCATTTGCTTAAAATCAACTGAGACGTGTTAGGATTTTCTGCAATGCAATAGTTAAAGTTAAGTGATTGCATTTCTCGTATCTTTTAAATATACACACACACGCATACAATATATAGTCTGATAAAATAGATTTTTTTTAATATACAGTTAATCAGTGCTCTGTTGTCTGAAATTGTACTATTCCAGTTATAGAAGAAGAGTCAGCTGAGATTCTCCAGACTTTTATAGCATTCTGATGTCCTGCGGGCCTGTAAGCCCATTATCTTTATTCAACAGGGTTTTTTTAGAATCTACAGTAAAAAGTACAATTAATAGGTACCTGGATAAATCAAATACACTCGAGAAGACACAGCATGACTTTTATAAATGGAAGTCTATTAACAAACCTACTGGAGTCTTTCGAGGCTGTCAGCAGCCATGTGGTTATCAGCAGTCTCTTTCATTTCCAATTTTTTTAGACATCCAAAAGGCTTTTGACATAGTTTCTTGTCAAAGTATTTTAAGACTACTCAGCCATAAGCAAGTCCTTGTACGGGTAAATAATTGGTTAACAGATAATAAATAAGACAGTTCTTACACTGGAAGAAGGTAATTTTGGACTCTGGGTTCTAGACTAGCTCATCTTTGAGGATGGTTGGTCCTGATTCTGTACGGACACCTCCATCACTCTCAGAGTATCTGGTCATTTCTGTGTTTTACGAGGATGGTTGTTTTGGACTTCTCTGTCTTTTGGGGCACACAGCTCTCTTTTCCTCATTCCTAGTTTGAATTCATCTTATCTTAGTCATTCTTGACCCAGGGGAAAATGTTTCTGCTGTAGGTGGTGAGCAGCAACCAGTTTCCTCACTGAAGAGCTGCCGCTTCTACTGCCCAATACTTCTCTTTAGCTAGCGGCCTCCTCTATACTGAACACACCCATATGCATCCCCTCCTCCTTAGAAGTTTGTAACAGCTGTATAGTCAGAGAATAAACCTCCACGCTACACTAATATTAATGCCACCCTTAAAGGAAAACAGGAAATTCAATGACCAGGTGAACTTTTTTTCTTACAGGAAATGGCATTTATTTTACTCTACCATATTAATCAGATACTTGTGCAACCGATAAGATAATCTATGGAAATAATAACAGCTTAGACTCTTCTTTAGGAGCCTATTCATAATAGCCTATGTTTTGATTTCTGCTAATAGCAGGCCTCTGGGCCTTCATGGTGTTATTTTTTCCCCCCCTTCAGATCTTCCAAACAACCTGACAGAAATGTTAAACATAATAGTACTTGGGCTTTCTCCCAGATTTTAATGTGTGTAAGTATGTGCGTGAGGAGATTTCTTTTTGCAGTGTCTTTCTTTAACGAGCTAAATACTGTTCTTCCCCTCCCTGTACAGTCTCTGGAGTGTAACCTCAGGTGCTGTAACTCCATGCTTGCTTTCCCCTAACCCTTTTCCTGGTAGCCCCCTTCACCAACACGTCTCTGCCCCCAGGCAAACCATTGCTGGGCCCAGCTTCCACCTTCACCTCAGCAGGCGGCTGAGAATGGTGTTGGGATTAATCTTACCTGACTCCCAGCAAACGTGAAGCTGTACGCAGTTAAGTCCCTGCCACAGTTATTCATCATGCTTCTCCTGGCACGTTCTCAGCCTGATTATCCAAATTTGAGGAATAATCGGCAAGCGGGTACCCTGTGAAGACTATGGAGGTGATGTTAACTAAGGAGAAAAATCTGAGCTCCTTAAAGAGATTTCTATCATCCTTCCATATTCTTAGTGTAAAAATAAGGGAAAACCAGGAAGTGTGGGAATCTTTATACATACAATATCATGTTACCATAAATCCTATGCAAATTTGTGCTGTGCAATACTTTTCAATTGATATTCAAGATTTATTGTTGTTGTTGTTCTTTAAAATCAGACAAAATAATAAATAATAATATTAGACAAAAGAATATTTTCCTAAATCTGGGGAGGGTTGTTCATCTGGGGCAAAGCAGCTGATAAAAAAAAAAAAAAATCCACTAAGTTAATGAAAAAACATTGAAAGTAGTAATGTGAGTTCATACCATAATTTATATGATATACTTAAGTGAACTATAGGAGGTGTTAATCGTTTTTCTAAGGAAAAATGTTTATTAAAAAAAGAGATTAAGAAGTCTCCTTATTTAAAATACAGGACTGGCTAAGATTATTCAGGAATGACATGCATTTTAATGTTTTGGTAATTTGTGTACAATGTGATATTTTTGCATTTTGACAATAAATACACAGATTCATAGATCCATTTGTATTTAATTTCATTAAAATAGAGATCCATGTGTATTGAAGGAGCCATCGAACTGTGAAAGTCGTCTCCTCTTACCAAAGGTTTCTCTGTGTGCCATGGGGAGCAGTAAGAGTTTGTTATCTGCATTAATCTCTTTAACTGGATTAAATTCTTGAGAACAAAATCCACTCAGTTCCTGGACTAGTATATGGGCCAGATCTGTGGAACAGGTATTTATGAATAGACATGGAGACAACTTGACTATGTTCCAGAAGCTTACAGTTAAACTCTGTGTCACAGCTTTTCCCAGGAGGCTAACTGAGAAGACTGCATAATTTTTGACTCTTTTTAGGGTCATAATCCTTCTAATAATTCTATAGTTTTGTTTTCTTTTATCCAACTGAAAAAAAACTACAGAAAAAAATTATAGAGCGCTTTCTGAGTGAAAACAAATCTGTGTTTGAACCAACGTTGATTTAGCTACTGCTTGTGAGTTTTTGGTTCGATGCTAGACAGGGACAATGAATACATAATATAGTGTTACACTTCGATTTGATAAATGTTGGGGGGATTATTCTTTTCTTCTCCATTATGAAGCACAGATCACAGTGAACCAGTATAACAGACTATTGCCTTGAAAATCTGGTGTCAAAATTCTCATTTGCCTGCAGAAAGGTACCCTTACTTATTCTAGCCTGGAGAAAAGGAGGCTGAGGGGAGACCTCATCGCTCTCTACAACTACCTGAAAGGAGGTTGTAGCGAGGTGGGTGTTGGTCTTTTCTCCGAAGTAACAAGCGATAGGACGAGAGGAAATGGCCTCAAGTTGCGGCAGGGGAGGTTTAGATTGGATGTAAGGAAAAATTTCTTTACTGAAAGAGTGGTTAAACATTGGAACAGGCTGCCCAGGGAAGTGGTGGAGTCCCCATCCCTGGAGGTTTTTAAAAGACGTGTAGATGAGGCGCTTAGGGACATGGTTTAGTGGGCATGGTGGTGTTGGGTTGACGGTTGGACTCGATGATCTTAGAGGTCTCTTCCAACCTCAATGATTCTATGATTCTATGATTCTATATTTTTATTTTGGCAGCTGCAGTCCGGACTTCATATACTTACAGCTGACCTAATTTCTTCTGTGTTGTAAGTAGAGAGACTTTGTCAATAGCATTCCGTTTGTTTGATGTTGAAGTTTTTGGTCATTTAAAAAACATTTTTGATTATTTTTGTAGTATTTTTTTTCTGTATGAATTTTTGAAAATGCAACAATCTCAGCTCTATTTCTTTCTAGGAATTTGTTCAGACTGAGATATCTAACTAAACTAACTAAAAGTTTATGTAATGTACTAATGTACTTATCCTTTCTTTTTAAAGCATTATAATTTTCAAAAGGTCTCTGAAGTTCAAAGTGAATCTTCTACCTAAATGATTTGACTCACAAAAACCTGGATGTAATCAAGTGCTGTGGTGACACTGAAATTGGATATTAGACATATTTTTCTGTCCTGAATTACGTGTCAGCATGTGCTGCAAATAGCCTGTGGAGTGGTGTGCTTGTTAAACAATCTTCCTATGAAATTCAGGCAGTTTGTTTCTTGATGACCAGACCCATCAGACCTGTTTGATGTAAGTTAAATAAACATCAGTGAAAACCCTAACAGAAGTGAAAATATTATGGAATTCCTATTTTTTTCTGCCCATATGATAAAGCTCAGTGTTCTAATCACAGCAGTAAAAGACGCTATTGTGGATAAATTGAAAGCATGTTGATCTTCATGCTTATTCCTCATGATATTTAAGTATACATAATATACTTATATAAATATATATATATACATAACATACTTACATAAAAAAATAAAAAACCCCACCACAGCACAAGAAGATTATCCGTGTAAGTTATTATTTTGTAGCTTTTAACGACAATGAAGAAAATGGTTGAAGGGGAAGACTGTGGTAAGTCTTACAGTAAAATTTGTAGAATACTGACATCTGGTGGTAAAAATACTTAAAACAGAAAGATGTGGCTAATTAGTCTCTTTGAGACAGTACGGTTTTAAATAATCTCTTTCAGTAAATTATTCCAATCTGTTTCTTTTCTAGTTCTGTATATTTAGAAATTATTCTGTAACATAGCTTAAAAACATCCAAACACTCTGTCTTTATATGAATATGGAGGTACATTCATCCCTTAAATCTTAGTCATAATTGGTAAATTGACAGGAAGTGAATAATTAAAGGATTTCAGTGGTGAACCTGATTTCTTGGCATCGCTTATTATTCTAAAAGGATTTTTTAGTTTTTAGGAGTTTTTGCCACCTACTTTAGAAATGGAATTTGTATATAATTACTGTTGCAAGATAATACTCTCAATCACCACCCCCACCACCCCCCAATACTACTTACGCCTATAGTATGGGGCTTTTTTTTATATTACAGGTACAATTTATAAAAATGCTATTTATGATGCTTACTTACCTTACCTGGTGGGAAAACAGGTCCGCTAGCCTTTTACAAATACTTTATCACTTTCTAGAATAAACATACATCTAATTAAACTAATGAGTGGTAGTAGCGGTAGCTTCCAGGTGTATCTAAACCTTATTTGGCATTAAAGCAACAAGTACAGTTCTAGATTCACTTGGAGCAGAGCTGTGCTTGGTTCAAAAGCCATGGGATCATGAGACAACCACGAGACAACTCAACTTGGTAATAAGGATTGCGGTAAGTGGTGGTGCCTCTGTAGACAGGGAAGTTGCATGTTAAGCTGCCTTAATATCTAGCTAGCCAAGCAGCTCTTCGAAACCAAGTTGTGTTATCGCTAGAGCCTAGAACATAAAGGGGGATAGACTGGATGACACCTATGGTCATTTCAGCTACCTTAGGGTAGCTCTCCTGGTCTTCAGCTACTACTCCAGAAGGGGTGTCAAACACAACACGTCTCACATCTGTTAGCCCTGTGAAGGGTATCAAGCACCCTAAAACATGCAAAATGACACTAAGTTACTAGACTTAGGTAAGTGAGTCTTACATCTCTTATCTCCAGTGTTTTGGCTGGGGCTTCTCAGCATGGAGAAGTCAGTAGAGCCAACCCTGCTGCTGCTGTCTCTGGCTCAGCCCTCCAGCCTGGGCTCCTTGGCAAGAGGACAACACAGGCAAATCCATCTGTGGCTCTTCCGGCTCCCACAGGATCCCAGCTGGAGGGATAACGTGTGCACACATCACACATGTAGCCCTGCTCTTGATATAGCATTTCCCATTAACAGATAATTAAAATATAGATCTAATTTAATAAGGAAAATAGGAAGGATTATGCCTTAGTGCAGATGAGAACCTTAACCCTTCACGTTCTGGTGTCTTCATAAATCAGACTGACTTGGTGACTGAAAAGGAAAATAATAATTGTACTTAATGTTAAGAAAAACATTTTTAAAAATGCATTAATTCAGTACAGCTGTGTTTTTTTCAAATGAGGGGAACCTTATCAGGAATTAAGTCATTATCAAAACAAGATTTTAGCAAGAGGAGTGAAATGAAACCTTTGGGAAAAAAAATAATTGAGTTAAATGCCTTGCAAAACATGTAATTTACTTAGTACTTCCTTAGTTCAGTTTAACAGTGAACAGTCCCTTCCCAGGAAGAAACTTCCAGGCTAGCACAAAAATAGTGTTCTAAATAAAATTGTCAAAATGTATTGTGATATTTTTAAGTATGGCAAATGTGCCTTTGCCACTGCTTAATTTTAGGAGATACTTAAGTTCACTTGCATATAGATCTTGTCTAGATGGCAATAGCTGGCATAATTACATGTTGTTTTCATGTTTGATTGAACCAACTGTTAAACTGAATTGGAGACATTACTCAGAAAACCTTGTTTTCTCCCCCAAAATAACAAGCATAAAGAACTTCCTTGTTGGTCATAAATATGTATTTATTGCTTCTGGAGCCCACTGAATTAAGACTTTCCAGATATCCAGACTAATTTTATTTGAATTTAGGATATCGTACTTTTGTCTTTAATGAAGTATTCTATAGAACTCTTTAGCTAAGCCCTTGCTTCTCTATGAGTTTTAGTGGAACTGTTGTTTCAAAGAGCAATGTTCTTTGCTTTAGTAGTTTTTTTGTTTGGTTGGTTAGTTTTTTAAAATTCGTATAAAGAAGAGATATATTGCATATGATTTATCAACATCCTGAAAGAAAGATCAGTAACTGTTACCACAATTTGTATTCAGCCTAGTGTACATGAGAAAAATGTCAGTTACCTCTTGCCAGAGATGCTCTGAATGGTATTGAAAATTACTTTCTTCATTTATTTAACATCAAAGAAAATGCAGAATTTGACATTTTGATCACTTTTAACATCATATTTTCCAGCAAGAATTAATATGGTAATACAAACTCTTGTTGTACCAAAACTAAAGGTCTAACATTAATTATTTGATGCCATTACTTTATGAAAATATAGATGATTAATGCAGCAATAGATAGAGAATTACCTTATTATAACTGGCATACTAATGTAAAAAGTCATTTATGTATAAAATATTGATTTTAATTGAAGCATTAATTACTTACCTGTCAACAAATGTTTCTTGCCAAAATCAAAAAGGACAACATTCTCTTAAAGATTATTAGGAAGAAGAGGCAATGTCTTCCTCAAAGACTATTCACATTAAAAGGATTATTTTGGGAATCATGGAGATCATTAGAGTTTAGGGATCATACACATAACAGTAATTGTAAATATGACTGAAAAATCATAAAGGCATATTTGTTAAAGGTGTTTTAAACACAAAAAAAATACTATTTAGAATATTAGTCATTTGGATCATTTTGGAATATAGTTTTATTTCAGAGAAGTGGCCTTGGAAAGTTCCCATCACAGACTCAAAAACAGTAAAATTATTTTCGGTAGTAATGATTGAAAACAAGATGCAGTTCCCCTTTTTTTATATATTAGTGGGCTGAATGTATGATTTGACTGCTGTGCTCCTGAAAAAGATACAAGATCCTTCTCTGATCTATGTTGGGTCACAGATGAGTGTTGTTGCCATTGAGTGAGACAATAGAGGGGGATTCAGGTCCACAATAAGAGAACTAGAAGCATCCACATGCATGAGGGGTGTGTGTGATCTAGTCTAGTGTCTAAGCTCCTCTTCTAGCACATGGAGTCCAGAAAGCAATTCAGACCAGCCAAAGATGATGCCCAGGAGCTTGCCAGCTGTATCACTGCAAGCTCTGTTGACTATTGATATTGCTTGATTCGATTGCCTAACCATAAGTATTTACTGAGATGTTGTAGGCCATCCCACTTGACCTCCAGTTGCCAGTACAGAAAGGTGTCAGTCTCCTATAATTCTTATGCCAGATCCATCGAGACAACTGCCACCTCCATGCACATATCGCAGGTATGGTAGGGCATCATCTCAGAAGGCACTACGTGCATTCAGGTGGCTGAGTGGAACCTGAGATCTAAACTGGCTATAATGAGATCTTACACATTGTGCTTACATACAAACACCTAAACTCAGGTGTTCAGGCATCCCGATACTTCAGAAATTTCCAGAAGTAGGAGTGTTATTTGAGAAATAAACACATTATCAAAATGTACAGCGGTCCAGGACTAATAAAGGGATGCTATAAGTACTTCAGTTTTTTTGTGATAAGCCCAATCTAGGCCAAGAAGTACAACCTTATGAACTCAAGCTAGTTTAATTAGAATACAAATCTAATAACCAAGAAGACTTGGGGTACAGGTCTCCTCTCTCCTTGCAGTTGGGGTTTGATATACAGCAAGACATTATCCCATGTCTGAGCTGTATCTGCTTGGATATCAGAGCTGGGTCTGCTCTACTGTTTGCTTCCTTCCGTGCATAAATCTTAAATACCAGAGGTAATGTCTTACTGAAATGCCTGGCGCTGTTTTCCCTCTTGGAATTCCTGTTTTGCCTTCCTGCAGACTCAGGCAGACATTCGTCTAGCAGATATGATGGGGCTATATTTTTAAGGTTTTCAAATGAAGCCTGAAGGCTAGAGATTAAATGAAAGGTGTGCTATGAAATACACAGAACTCAAGATGAACACCATCACAAGCTTTTCAAGCACAGAGCACAGGGAAGAGTGGTAAATGACAAAGAAACAAGGGCTACAAATGAAAAAGGAGAGGCAAAAGAGCTGAAGCTCTGTACGCTATTAGAGGAAAGAGGTTGTTGAGGTGTGAGCATATGAAGCAGAGCAGGAGGACTGCAATACAGGTCTTGGGTCTGTACAGTTCAAGCAGAAAAAATGGCTAGAGAGAGGTAACCAGTGAATCTGGGATGAGAAGGGATCCTCACTGGGTTTCTGAACCCTAGACTTCCCTTCTGAAGTTACTGAGACATAGGCTTCTTCACAACCCTTTTCTCTTAAAAGTAATTCAAAACTGGCTCACAGAAAGTCAGACTCTAAGTCCAGAATAAGGCACCAAAATAAGAGACTAGACAAATTCAAAGACAGAATATCTGTAGTCAAATTTCTAGTTCAAGTGGAAATGTTGGCAGAGTTTAAAAGCACGTTAGCTGCCAAAGCCCGGCTTCGCTGTCATTCCCCCCTCCCATCCCCCAAATGTGTGAAGTATCTTCCTGCACTCCTTTCATCGTTACTTCTGCAGCCTCTGCAGTCTGGAAGGAGTCCTGGAACTTGGCTTCTGGTGCTAAACACAGGTAAAGGGACTGTCAGCACGTAGTTTTAAAATGTACTTACCTGGTCATTTCATTTGGTGCACTACATTTTCCACATATTAGTACTTATGCTTATGATGACAGCGTCTCTCCTTAACCACCACATAACCACCTGTGCTACACATAGGCTGTTAAACATTTTGCTAATTTGTGTACACTTATCTCAGAGCTGGTCTTGAGAGAGGAGAGCAAACTGTTCCAATGAACTGGTGCAGGCAATGAAATGGATGACATGCAAAGCAAGTGATGGAAAAATGGGCAAATGGGTATTGCTAGTAAGGCAAAGAGGATGTGATAAGAAAAAGAAGGGACAAGACAAAATGAGAGATGACAGGGTAACAACGACTAAGGGCCTTAAGGGGATGGGAGTAAATCAGAGCTTGATGCGATGTAGCAGGGAGCCCTGAGAGTGAATACAGAGCAGGGACGGGCCATGCCCACAACAAGGGACAGGGTGGGAAACCCACTGAAGGGGGGAGATAATCACCAATCTGATATGAGACTAGAGGGCAGATTTGAATGAGCGGGAAAGAATTGAAAAAAACGTATGCAAGGAGGTGTTGAGACAAGATATGTAAACCTATTTAGCAGTATTTGGAGATACTGGACATGAGTCCAGAGGGAAAGTAGTTGTGGATAATTTACAAACTGTGGAACCTTGAAATGAAAAATAAAGAGCTTTCAAGAGACACTCAAATATCTCTTGACAGTAAAACATCTGGGAACACCTGTAATAAGGTGGAAATACAAGGCTAAAAGAAAGATGAAAGATCTGCCTCTAAATCTGTGAGTCACTGCAACATGACTCAATCATTGAGACTGAGGAAGATCACATAAGAACAGGGAGCAGAATGAAATAAGAGTATTTCCTTTTGAATTTATTTGTAACATCAGAATTATAGCAAGCAGCAAAAAGATTTTAAACATCTGATGGGATTTCTCTGCTGTGTTTTAGAAAAGTTGTGTAGAGTATTAAGAATTTATACAGCATATAATTACAGGAAATAAAACAAGTATTCCCAAGGATTCCCAAGGGTAATTTCTTTCCATAAAAATGTAAATGTACTTTATACTGCTCTTTACCCAGTCTTGTGTGGTTTGCTTTTCTACTCCATGACTTTGGAAATGGAAAATATCTTACTATATTGAGACTGAGTCTTCACATTTCCAAAATCTATCAATGTACCACTGAACATCACAAAGGGATTTACAGCCTGTGTGATTAGGCTGGTACCACTTGCTGGTAACTTCTTTTTTTTTAAATTATGAAGATAGCAATAGTAATGAAAAAGATAAACCTAACAAAACCAAGGAAATTAAGTATAGTGCAAATGTTTGCTTTTAGGTGCGGAAGGTGTTATACTTTCATATTTGTGGCAAGACATATCCTTTATGGAAAATGAATTTGTCTGCACAGCCAGGAGGAAACCAATGAGCTGGTCCCCCAGGAAGCACACAGCTTCTCCAGCTTTCAGACAGAACTAATGCAGAGCTCGTGCCGAAGCCTCCTAGATCCATCTTAGGAGCCCCTCTGATATGAGGTGAAGGACAAGGCAACACCAACATTTTTCTTCTAATATCTGCTCATTTTGTTATGTAATCATCCCAGTTGTCCTTATCAGCCTCTCTGTTTTGTCCTTTTGTTACTGGTTTGGGTGATAAGAAATGTCTGCTGTGCTACTTTTCTGTAGAGCATTTAATTCAAAGGGGGGCTGTTCTCTGGCTCCTGATAGATGGTGATGTGCACACAGCCTTTCATGTTGGCTAGTGTTGTGTCCTAGTTTCCTTTTGTCTTCTGCATCTTCTTTTCTATACAGTTTTCCAGCTCTCAGGAATGCCTTTTTTATCCTGTGTTTGTCTAGCAATAAGCACAAAAATGTGCTGGCCTGAGGATGCTATGTGATACAAATATTAGATACATAACAAATGAAAGTTATGAAAGATTACCTAGTGCCTTACAAGTGTTCCTGATTTATTCTGGTAAGGGTCTGTTCAGATTAGCTAGAGGATACTGAAATAGGCAGAGGGAAGTGGTAGCCAGAAATTAGTGAAATTCAGAAATGTTACTGTTTCAATGTGTATAAATGGAATGAATATTTTAAATTTAAAAAATTTTCAAAAAAAAGAAAAAATCTAAAAATACATTGGCTTCTGCATTGTGTGAACACATCCTTCTGTACTTTTATTGCATTCTATTTCAGAAATTCTGAAATGGAAGTATTTTATTCGGTCATTATGTTATTTTGCTTTTCCTCACATGAATGATAATTCAAGCCTCCAGTACCTCCTTGCAGCACTGCCGTGGTGCAATGCAGACTTGGCCATCGGAGCTGGTTGGCCCATAATGCG
Source organism: Aptenodytes patagonicus (assembly GCF_965638725.1). NCBI lineage: Eukaryota > Metazoa > Chordata > Aves > Sphenisciformes > Spheniscidae > Aptenodytes > Aptenodytes patagonicus. The sequence goes on from NC_134952.1 coordinate 41,325,320, forward strand.
GGTGTTCACACAGCTTTCAGAGCATTAAGGAGCTTAGCTGAGGAGACTATGAAGGCTCATGTTACCTCTTCTCCAAAGTGCTATTCAAAGGAAACAATATAATGTCTTAGGATCTTTAAAATCATTTTGAAATTAAACACGTCAGGTAGCTTTGGGTTAGGTAGACCTAAACCAAACCAAACCAAACCGAACCAAACCATTTTATTTCAGTTTCAACCAAAAACATTTGGAGAACATTTTCCCAAATAACAGTTTTGTATGGAAGAAACTGTTTTCATGAGAGGAGTCACTCCAGTAGAAAATAACTGGTTACCTACTGTGTTAATGCTTCATAACCACTTTTTTTTTTTTTGAAGGCTAAAACCAGATCTCTTGCTGCCATCTGGTGTTGTCACACAGAGTGGTTGGAATAGTTACCCACAGCATTGAATGAGTTTCATAATACTGTACTTTCTAAAGAGTCTTTAAACAAGGAGAAAATATTTAGTATATGATACAGTTTTTAAGCAAGTACAGGAGATTTTTTTTGTGAGACTGAAAGAGGATTCTAAACCCTAACCTTCTGACTAATTTAATAACGATGTAAAAATGGCAATGTTATACTAATTGTATTGCCCTTTTACTTGTGCAAATACTCATATGAGAAAAAAATGTATGAGGTTAGGTGCTACGTCAGAATGTCAGCTGGAGGTCCGTTTAGGTCTCTGCTCTACTTATGCTTACATGTCTGCCACTCCCAAAATCTCTTGCTTACATACCCACATAAAAGCATGGACACAGCTGTGCCATTAAAAAAAAAAAAAAAAAAAAGAAAAGAAAAGAAAAAAAAAGACAGCTGTCAAAATGCTGCTTTAACCAGACTGAAGACGGCATACTTCCTCAGCCAAGAAGAGACGGAAGCAGGGATCACTCCCTCTCCCTAGCAGGATATGCAAATCTCTCGCAGGGTGAGTGAAAAATTAGTAACTGAAGAAAAACCAAGAGGCTTCTCTATAACTCTGTAAGACAAAGAAGAGCGTCAACAGCATTTCCCTGTCTGCCAAGCGGCAATCACTTGGTGACTAGAATGTGGCTCCCTCCAGATCACTGGTCCTGGTGGTTTGAGAAAGGCCTCCCAGAACTCCTTTCAGTTTTTCTGCAGATTTAGGCAGATAAGATATGTTTTAGAGGTTTATCGCAGAAAAAGAGGAAAGAAAAAGTAGGTGTTCACTGTTATATATATAAAAAAATCAAAAAACAAAAGAAATAAAGATCACTGATATTCTGATGCGTCAGAGGATTATTACAAGCCTAAGCCCCAAGCTCCTAATGTCCTCTGCCACCAGCCCTGCAACCAACACTGATGCTTTGTCGAGCTCATAGCCGTGCATCGATGAAGTATTTCTCTTCCATATCTGAAAGTGTAATTACAATATCCCACAGGAAGCCACTTTACATGTTTTGCCCTTAAGATTACATTCTGATTAAGGTGAAAGGTGAACTTAAGCATTGAACGTCCGGTTGTTCATTTTGGTTAATTGCTAACTCGGTTTGTCAACCGACACATTTTCAGACAATACCGAGGTACCGTTCTCGGGATGGTGTGCGCTAGGCAAAATGGGTGAGATTGTGCCAGGTTTGGCCTGTCACCTTACAAAGCCCCTCACCAGTAACCCAGCAAGTTTGTTGCCATTAGTTTTCCATGCTTGCATATAACGTATTCTGATGGATTACAATATGTCCTTCATTTTATATCTCTCACTCTGAAAGTTAAATAATTACAGAAAATAACAATTATGTTATAGACCTGTAAAGATACTGTATAAAGGCTGGAGGAGAGACACAGTCAAGAGCTATGCGGTATGGATGTGGCCAGTCTGTACTACTTAGGCTCACATTGAGGTAATGGTCTCTTGCCTTGTTCTATTTGTTTATTTGTTTACATAATCTTCCTTTTGTTAGCATTTATCGTGTCAGTAATTTGTGTTCTCAATAGTGCTTTTGAAAGGTTTGACATTCTTCCATTAAGATATAGCTTGGAGCAGATTTAAAATCTTCTGGAAGGCTTTATACGAGAAGTAAACCACTGTCTCTCACTAAAGTCAGAAGAAAAAAACCCCTTTTTTTTTCTTATTTATCCTGAAGTTGAAATGAAAAATAGCATGTAAAGAATAGCAGAAAGAAATATACCAGGTACAAAATTATTAAGGCTACTATTTCAGTCTAGTTGTTTTTTTTTTTTTAACCTGACTAGCAAAATTGCTTCTCTTTTGTAGACTTGGAAATAAGCAATACCATATTTACTACATGTATTGGATTTGAAACCATGCTAAACAAAGATTAGGAAAAAAACATTTAAAATATGGTATTTTATTAGCTGAAAATTAATGTGAAACCCCCTTCTCTCATTCTACTGCTGGTTGTTTCTCTTCTGTCCCACATCAACAAATAAGTTTTGCCAATGGAGTAAGGGAAGACAGAAGAATTCAAGAAAAAAACTGATGTCTTCTGAACATATCAAATGCAGGCAGAGTGGACAGAGTTTCTGCAGAACTGTGATACTGTTGTCATGCTGAGAATAAATGCTTTAATACGATATCAGCAGTACCTTGTGTAAGGCTTTAGCTAAAACTGTGTAATTCAAAGGAGTTGAATCCAGCAAAAATGCATTCAAATGGTTCAAATATGACCAGGTAAATGGAAAAGAGGGCATGAAGAGACTGACATACTCAGCCAAGCAAAGCAAAAACTGAGGGGGTACGGTTATTGCCTATAACAGAATACTTGTATGACAGTGAACACTATGGAAGGAGAAATAGTTATTTAATCTATTAGCTAACACTGGTAAAAGAATAAATACTAAAAGTTAACCGTCATGGGTTTAGGCTGGAAATTAAAAAAAAAGATTCCAAACAGTTAACGTAAAGATTTTCTATAACAACCTTCTAGTGGGAAAATAGAAGGAAAAAATTAGTATCTTTTTAAACAGAACTTAATAGTGCTTTTGAAACAATTCTATGGTATTTTCTTACAATAGCAAAGAACCAAAAGCAAAGATCCCATGGATCGCTCTAGGTCTGCATTTCTGCCTTCATTTCCAAACCATTAAATGCCAGAGGAAAATGTATTTTCAGTACCAGGAGAGAACTGGGAGAAGAGGGCTTCACAGGGGAGCTGTCAGTTAATCAAGTTTTACACTGCGGGACTTTTACCTCCAGATCAAGGTAAGAATTTTTTTTTTTTAATAATTTCTCCATGTTCCGTTTCTTTTTGTATAAATGAACTGTTCAATGTTTCAGTGAATGGTTTTGAGGATGGATAGGATTAATGCTCAGAAATATAGCAGTATCCTACAATATCAGTTCAGCTCAGTTATCTCTTAGTATCTATGTTTCAGATTCAAGTTTGGATTCAATAATCTTTGAAACAAAACCTGAATCTGAATTTTTACCTGCTCTGATACTGTGATCTCCTCTCCTCTCTTCCCCTCTCATCCCCTCTTCTGGTGATTCTGATAAACAGATTCAGCTCAGGCTCATCTGAATGAAAACCTAATTTTGGGGCTATAAACTCCATGACAAGACGAATTTAAGAGGATGTCTATGGACACATTACATACTACAGCTACGTTACTGGAACGGTTCAGATCATACCAACAAATTTATTTTTGAACTAAATAATAGTGTATGCAGAAAATTTCCACAAGGTGGGGATGAAGTGATGTTTCATATCAAGATGTTTGCTTCGTACAGGACTTAATTTATAGTTTGTACTCCTTTACAAGGTTTATGGAATAGAAATTTCATCTTACAAGTCAGGGATTACAAATAAAATATTCATGAAAACGCAATAGCTTTTCACAGAGTGATGTACGATACAATGTAGGCTTGTTTTAATAACTTGAACAGTATAATCCTAAGTTTTTAAGCACTGGTCCTGAGAGAGTTCAATTCAATATTTTTCACTTTGTCTGATTTAAAATTGATCTTATGCTTCATTTGCCTAATGTTTTATTACACTGGATTTAAACTTCAACACTCTAGTTTTATAATTATGGAAAGCTATGCTGGTTTATAAAAAGTAAAAGATCATCTTGTAATGCTGAATCCAAATAAGAATGGTTGTTGCAGCAGGATATAAGAGAAAATTAAATGCAAAAAATGATAATACACATAAATCAGATCTAAGGAAATTATGAACTAAGTATAATAGGAATAAAAGGTTTTACATCTTCATGGTATTAATGAGTTCTTTTACTAGAATGTTTTGCCTAGTTTGGCTAGTACTCTTATTTCAGAAGAGACACGAATGATTTCAGAGCTCGCCCACTTGCTTGTTTGAAAGAGATTTTAAAACCTTTTCGTTATTAAGGAGGAAGTTAAACATTGGCTTGATTAAAAGCTACTGGAAACAGAAAACTCATGGTATTAGAACCAGAGTGCTAATCAAACATGTTAATTTAACTGTGTGTTGTGTTACACACCATCTCGAAATGGAAGAAATATAATGCATATAATGACTGAAATCGAGAAGAAGAGGCATGTGCCACAATCGAATTGAGAAGAGACTCGCATACATTTGCCTGTTTGCAAACTGAGCACACAAATTTCCAGTTTATATTAATTCTACATAACTGTGACAGGTTATGTCAGGGTCCAATATGCCCTGAACAGATGCTTTTAGATATTCCACACAGGAAGGATTTAATGTTTTAATACCAAATTTACTTATTCAAAGGTGTTTGACTCTACACAGGATTTTGATTTAGTAGCATGGTACAGCAATGTATTGAAATCAATTGAAATATTGACTTTTCATCCATTTGTCCTGCATCTATTAATTATGTATTATGTCTTTATCATACCATTTCTATTGGTTTTATTCTTTTATCTGGTTGCTAGGGACATACTCAAGTTCCAGTCATAAGCAGCACCATAAGTTTGATTCAGGCCATACAGATTTACATATTACATTTGTTTTTATATTCTTTTCCCTATAACACTGCAAGTGTCCACTGCATACTTTTCATTGGTTTTTAAGCCCCTAAACATCCTTTTCAGTAGCCTATTCTGAAGCTGCTTATAAGTTGCATGGTCAAGATTGAAACCATAATGTGGCTCTAGTAACTAGTATTCACATATTTTCAGGCCTGTGTGTCATTGCTTTATCTTACATGTTTGATTTTAAAAGTATTGCTCTTGATCTTCTGAATCATAGTCTATACCGGACAATTCTATTACTAGAATGAGTATATTTATATACTAATGCTAGTATATACACTATATGTAATGCTAGTATATATACTAGCATTAGTATACAATTTCTGCAATTCTTACTCATGATGGAAGTTCGTTGTAGATGGCAGAATACTTTTATTATCAGTAAGACATAAATACATTAATTGAAGCTATTTAATTGCATACATTACTTAATAACACTTTTATTAGCTGTTAGCGATTCCATTAACACTATTGGGTCATTAACTTTGATACCACAGACAAGTGCAATTTTGTTGTAATCAAGAAAGTAATAAAAGGATAGTTTGTGCACCAGAGGACAATTTACAATAGCAATAAAGTCTAATGAATTCTTATTCACTCTTTCCTTTTAAAGGTTGAGTTTAGATTATGATATCAAACATCTGGGGGGTGAAGCAGATAAGAGAGGGGGCATTCCGTCCTAATACAGCATTTACTGTTTGCACTCAGGAGATTAGAATGAAGGTATAGAAAATAAGCAGATTCCCATGGGTAATGTAGATGTGATTCTGTGATTACAATATTTTGAGTCTCAGAGGAAACCTATTCTTCAGCATGATTGTGAGTCAGCAAGGTTAACCTCAGCTAGATTTTTCTTTGACTATTGTTACAGTATGAGATCCTACTGCTGGGTTTTTAGGTTTATATGAAGAGGAGTCCAAAAAAGAAATTGTGGATTTATCCAAGATGGGCAGACAGCTTTGTTTTCCCTCTGTATGTATTGGCATTAGGCTTCCCACAGGTTCCCTTGCCACAAGAAAGGTTGGTGAGGCTATGAAATCCCACTGTTCCCATCAGGTTTGCACCCACCCGTGTCTTATCACAGTCCTTTTGGAACTTTGTGTGCCGAATAAGATTTTGGCCAAAGGTTAGAGTAACACAAAGTGGTGGGACTGGATTAGGACCCTTATTACAGTGAATAGATATAGGACTGCTTTCCAAGAACTTTCAGTTTTAAGGTTGGAGACAGGCTTTGAATTCTAGAATATAAGGAAGCCTCCTGTGGAGGGTGCAATAATTTTGGAAATCTCTTAGAAATTTGTGTGCTTTGTAAGAAACCTCCTTAAGGGTTGGGGAAGAAACGGAGGTGGCTTGAAGCTGTGCTTTGTTTGTAATCTCAAGATTATACCTTTTTTTATTTAACTAAAATAAAAAACAAAACCAAAAATCCATCCACAGCAGACAAATGTCAGAAATGTCAGAAATGGGCTCTACCTTCTCGGGTATGTGCTGTAGCAGTATATAGCATCATGCTTAGGCCTACAATGCTCGTATTCTTGGCTACACTCTTGACTAGATTCAACAGGAAGCACAGGAAGAATGTGTTACACTGTAGAAAGCTATATAAATGACCTGGTGGCTAGGACAATCCCATGCTTCCTTTCTTCCTTTTTTCCCCCTTTTTTTCTTTTTTTTTTCTTTTCCTCTTTCCTTTTTTTTTTTTTTTGTTCTTATTCTATTTCTTTTTAAATGTGGGAAGTGAGCTTGAGCCTTTCACTCACTCATTAGTGAGGAAAAGGTTGGATGAGGTGTACCCAAATGCAGTTTACCTTGGGGTTTGTATACATGCTGCTTGTCCCCCTCTTTCACAGTAACAGTAATCCAGTTCCATATTCTTTCCTGCCTCCTCACTCCTGTTATTCATGACTGCAGTGGGACCCCAAACCATGCCTTCATCTAAGTCTTGCTTCTAACTTTTACCACCTCACCAACACGGTATTCCCTTGGTCCTATTCCGGTATCCTGAGGGGGAATGCAAGCCCAGGACTGCCTGCGTTCTGTGACCAGACCTCGTGAGTAGCTTGGATGGGAAAGTCAAGAGCTTCTAATGAGTTGACTGATGTTAGCTGCCAGTCAACTGACAGTGACAATCTATTGTCTGGCAAACCAAAACAACATATGCACAATTACTGTCAAACAAGACCTCCCTGTGCTTGTGCCTGTTCATGTATGTCAAGAGGCTGGCTGCACGTGGGCGGTTTGAAATCCCCACATAAGGCTGTTCTGCAAAAGGTGGCCTGTTTGTGCCTAATCAGGCAATTCCGAATGAATTCCTCCTTGTCTGTTGGTGCATACTGGATCAGTGTCCTTAGGAAACCCATATGCGAGACTGTTCACCTCCTGAATTTCAAAGTGCCTGAGGCAACTGGATTCGTACCTCTGTCAGGAGAGTGGCACCTTCTGGCATATGTCTTAGTGAAGATTGCCAGCAGATGTCTAAGGCATCTCCAAATGTAGAGTTGGACAAATTTTGCTCTATCTTCATTCTGGTTTGGATGCCAGTTTAAGTAAATGAACGAACAATACTGTAGTTGTAACTTGGTGAAAAACACATATGACTTTTCATTTATTAACTTGTGAGCTATCAAATTTTGGCAGAAATAGAGTAAATGGAGAAATTTAAGTTAACTGCAAGGGCAGGGTGATTTTTTTACTCTGAGGAAGCATTGTCAAACACTGGAACAGATTGCCCAGAGAGGCTGTAGAATCTCCATCCTCAGAGATATTCTGAGCAACCTGCTTCAACTTGACCTTCTTTGAGCAGGAGCTTGGACTAGAAGACCTCCAGAGGTCCCTTCCAACACATTTGATCCTGTTTCTATGATTTGCTGCTATTTGCTAGCATTGTTGCATATGCTACTGATCAGCTCAAGTAAGCAGCTAATAGAAATGAGATTATTCATAACAAATATGGGCAGTTATTCTTTGCCAAAAGTTTTCAAGCCTGTACTTTACAGTTTAAAGCATACCAGTAGGCAGTGTAATACTGCTGGCAGTAGCAAGTCATTCTCAGCACCGGCAATTTGTAGTCCATCAACTGCACACTAATAATAGCTGAAAAACTGCAACTTCCTACCAACAATAAGGTTCAATTCCATATTAGAGCTAGAGCTTGAATCTCACTTACAATAATTTTTGTGGGAAGCTCAGCTATTGAGAGTTCACCATTCTTCCCACTCACCCCCGCTCATTTGTATGTAACAGGTATATTTGGCCACCTTCACTGGCAATCGTTCAAGGAATTGTGTTATCGTGCCTCCGCTTCTTTTTCTATTCACTGCTGTACTGCAGCCTTCCAGCAGCCTCCTTTTGTCGAAACCCTTTCGCTGCCTTAGCCTTCACCTCATGCTGCTGTTGATTCTTGATACAGCTCATGATCATATCTTCAGTCTGATGTTGAGTCCTTCTTCAGTGAGAGTTTTCAGCCACTGACAAATCTGATCTCACCAGCTCATATCCATCCTGCCAACTCCTTCCCTGAACCTCCCATTTTACTGCTGGAAGGGGTATAATGCCGTTTCCTACCCCTCAGCCAACTGATGACTCCCCCAGTGTTCCCCCTGAGCCAAAATGCTGTGTTTTACATACCCTATACTTCAGCCAAGACCTTGTATAATGCTATCTGTGTTCAGTGAAGAGCAATAAATAAGCAGTTCATCAGATTTACCGCACATAATGTTCAGGAAAATTAAGCATGGCTGTACAAATTTTTTATTTAATAAAGGATGGGCAATGCTCTTGTCTTCAATAAATTCCCTGCCAATGTCCCCAGAACATTCACTTCAAATCTATATATGGAGATATATATATATGTGCATATATACATATAAAAAAGTGTATTAATAGTTCACTGTGACCTAGCTCAAAGGGAAAGGTTTTGAGCACCTTTATGAAATTGTCATGGTACTTTCATAAAATGGTCATCCAAAAGTAAAAAAAAAAAAAAAAAAAGTCTTTGAAATCAAATAATAACCAAGTTATGCTGCTGACAATTCGTCAGTGACCCATGGAGAAAATTATATTATTATTTTTATGAAGGCATATAGCTCTGCAAAATGTGAGATTAGAAGGTTGCTGTTCTACCCAAAAGCAGACAACTGCCTTGCAAATGTGTAAATATCTATCTAAGATCTGAGCAAATATTAAAATAAACGTTTGCAATGAATCCTCAACTTTTATCAGGCATTTTCAGTTCAGAAGCTATGAACTAGCAAAGGAGGGGAGGGGACATGGCCACTGTGCTTTTCCCAAATTATTAGAAAGCAAATATCTAAGGAAAAAAACCCCAAAACTGTCACTGAAAGAGTTCACCTAAAATTAAGAAGCCACTGAAGAAATAGTTAAGGAGTCAAAAGCATGTAAGAAGTCAGATAAATCTGTAGACAGATAACATAACGGTTGTAGTAACATTAACACTTGCTACATAGCTCTAGGTATACATACATATCCCAAGAATTTTATTGAAATTCATATTTCCAGAAAGGGAAGTGAATGAGAATGGATACCTGATCAAAATATTTGAGGACTGATGGAAAACAAAAAGTGCAGCTAGCCAACCAACATAACAAGCACCCATCCCAAACAACAGAAAGAACAAAACAGAACAAGAACTTCCTGAAGATTGTGCAAAAGGGTTTATTTTGGACCTGACTTTGTAAATCACTCTCTTAGGTTGAATTTCCATCTTCCTAACATTGCAGATTTAAACTCATCTATCAGCTTTTGAAAGCTTGAAGTCTTTCAGCTGTCCCTTACTCAGTGTAGTGTAGCCACTTTCACAGAAGATGGCTTATATGAAAAGTTAATTAGTTAATCTTCCACTGACAGAAAAACGGAGCAGCTGGAATGGTTGCTCATGAGTTAGAAAGACTAGGCACCGCTGCCACAGGCAGCCGTCTTATACAGACTCTTCACCAAGGTTAACTTTTCTGTTCATGCAGGAAAGATTTCTAGGAAAGTCAGTAAAAATTTTCATCACATTAATCACTGAAAGATCAGCCCAGAGTAGCCACAAGATGTCATTGTGGGCCTACTAAGATAACCACTGTTAGGGTTGTAAAAATATAAATAAATAACATAAATTAGAAACCACAGCTAATTTTCTATTTCCTAAATCAATCTACAAGAAAAATACAAGTAACTATTTTATCATATATTAAAAAAAAGATTTGGAATATTTTCCATAGTTTTTGTCTGGTCACTTTGGGATACAGAAAATTTAAATACGCAGGTTCTTTATATCAGCACTTCAACACTGCCAGCCTTCTGGAAGGCATTCACTGCTGGGGTAAAAACTATTTTAAATGAGATGAAACATATGCTTATATGAGGTAAAACCAACAAATAAATAAAACACCAGAAAAAAAGAGTAAGAAAATCAAAGAAATGCTATGAATGCTTAGGAGTTTGAAAACATTCTTTTCATGCAGTCTTGAATTTTAATTATTCCTTCTGGAAGGATTCCCACACATAGAAAATTAAGATATGTTTTATATTATACACAGTTCCTGAAAGCAGAGACATTACTCGTAGTTCCTCATGAACATGAGGATGTAATAAAGACAAATTTTTATGACTGGTGTATGATTTTCTCCCAAAATATGAACATCAAGAAATATAATGGAGATTACTTTTGGTACAATAAGATAAAATTTTCAGACCTTATTGCTTTTAGTTGAGCTCCCAAGATCAATTTAATTATGAGCCAAACGATTTGCTGGGAAGCTTAGGCTCTTTGATGGATATTGAATAGGTCATAGTATAATTTAGGTGTTATGATATTTAAATTTAACATTTAGATGTCTCACCCGTTAGAAAATTTCCAAGAACCCCATACGGTGATTGGGAATGTGAGGTATGTAGGGATTCAGGGATCCACACTAAATGATGAATCACTGAAATGCATATAAAATGCCAATAAAGAAGTCTGACTTAATCCTGCACCTTGCAGGGAGCGAAGTGCCCAATTCCACGACTCAGAAAGGTACCTTCACTCTTCTGAAACTCACAGTTAACTATTAGTGTGGGTTAGTATTCTCCAAAGTATTATAATGAAGTTCACTGTTTAGAAATACAATGTAATTAATGCTGGAGGAAAAACAAAACAAAACCATCTTACAGGGTCAACATTTAGTATATTTATTTAGAAAAGGAACCTGGACAACACATTGACCTATAGTGATCTGCGCTCAAAATCCACAACTAGGATGCATAGGCAAACAGACAATTCTTTGGAGAGGTTGCAATATTGCTCTTCTGAGAATTTTGATTCTATGAAAAATTACGACATTTCAGAATTTCCTACTCAAAAATGAAAAATACAACCTTTCCTATTAAAAAATGAATGCAGTGTAAGGTTGTCTTTTTGTTCTGGTGTCACAGACATTTCTGATCTAATTACTGTACATGACCTGGATGGATTTGGTGTTTTTCCTGTTAGCCCATGTTCCTTTAATTAATGACGTGGGATTCCATTACATCGTAAAGATATTTGCAGTAATTGAATGATCCTCAGATTCTGTGATCTGAGTCCCAGTACAATAATTAGGAAAAAATTAAATGGGGACCCTTATTTTTAAATATAAGCCTTTTTTTCTGATTAAATAATTATACATTTGTTCAGCACCTCTTAGACATTTTATGAACTTCAAACAGAATTAGTTTGGCTATGTGAAAAAGAATTATTACTGTGAAAGGAAAAATACAAGTAATGTTTTTGTTACTTGCAGTAACAAAATTCCCTTGGCACTGATAGGATTAAGATATGGTTATTGTTGTTCCTTCCTGAACACAGAAATGCTATCCAGAGAGCGACAAATGGTTGTAGCATTATAATAAGGAATATCTCTGCTTTCACTATAAGGAGTTGTTTTATGTTTTTTGGACAAATCTTTTGCAACAGCTAATGATTCTCATGTATGGCAGATCTCACTTTTCTTGTTTAATTTATAGTAATCCTGCAATAAGACCAAAAAAAACCCCAAAATTAGAAAGAATGTGGATCTAAGCTACAGCCATAGGGCACTTAATAAAGATTTACAGTTAGAATGAAAAATACATATATATTTTTACAGTGATGTCTGGAACAGAAAGTAGCCATTGGATATTTTTATTAAATTTTGCCTAGACATCTTTTAGTCTCTAGAGGAAAAATCAATTCTTACTTCTTTTATTTTATTGCTATGCTCATGTCTAAATTTATCAACAGAAAGTCTGTACTTCAGTGGGAGCAGAGCTGGGGTCTGGGGTCTTACAGCCAAATCCTTGTTAAGTTTTGGCCTAGATGATAAGGATTTGTAAACCTATGCAGGTTCAGAATGTCATAGATAGAAGAATAATGAAGTCATCGGCAAACAGTAGTGATTTTATGGAAAACTATTCAGTAAAAATATGTGAGAAAACTGTAGGGGGAGGAATGTTCAAATAACAGCCTCAGAGGGTCTATTGTTGCAGTAGGAACTCCTGTTGCTAAGATAATGAGACATGGGATGGTGGCAGACACTGATGTTGTGCCAGTTGAGATGTTTAAAGCAGGGGTGTTAAGAGAATTGTTGTGATGACAGACTGTCTCAACACCATTCTCTCCACTAGAAAAACATGCAGTGAATGAAAAAGGCAGATAGTGTCTTTGAACTATCTTTCAATGTGAAGACAATATGTATAAAGCTAGTGATTGCTTCGTAATAATTCATATGAAGGAACGGGGAAAGGGAATTACCAGAAAAAGACTTTCTGAGAACCTGAACCACTGGTAAAGTAAGGAAAGCAAGTAATGGAGATGGTCTTTATCTGTTTGTTTGTTGAGGTGATGCCAAGTGAAAATCTGTGCATCAGGTAACATGAAGATCAATATTGGAAGAAATAGAAGAATTTTCTGTGGGAAAAATATATCAAGTGATTACGACTGGTCATCCATCACATAGGGACAGGAATATTAATTGTTGAGGAGGTTTGATAATGACCTTCTGCTTCCAAAATGAGAATATTCTTTTGAATGCTGAGTAAGGTAAGATTTGGCAGGCTGTGCAATAAATCATGTTTTGGGTTACTCCCATTGTGGAAAAGATGAAAGCTTTTGGCTGAGATGCCTGGATTATGGTGAGACATGAGATACATTAGTTGGGCAAGGTCTTAATGAAATAATAAATAAAAACAGGGAAGGGAAAGCTAGAGGGTAGAAAAACACTAGCCTGACATCGCATGACCGAGCTCATGGTAATACATAAAACATTGATTCTGTGCAAGTGTGTACTAACCTTCTGATGGAAATAAGATGCTTTCTGTTCCTTGGTAGGAATTTCCATGATGTACATTTGCATACGCTGCCTGGATCAGTCATCCTCCTTATACTCCCCACTGCAGAGCTGGGGGTTTGGAAGCTCTGTCTGCTAGACTTCTGGCTCCTCATCAGTCTGCTAAGACTATGTAAGGAACTAGGAGCCCAGGTACACCCAAGCTCAATTTTATTTGAAAACTGCAAATGAAGCTCGGTTATATAAAATGAAATTCCTGATTGTTAGGAAATTTCCAACTTTTTTTCTGCTACAAAATTGAACACTTTCTCCCCCCCTGCCCTTCCCATCAAGTTTCTGCAGAATGGAAATTCTGATATTCTGTCAGCTCTAATCACAAATTGCTGCTTGACCAAGGAAGACCAGTTTGAATATATTATGCTGCAGTGGACTTGCAAAACAATTTATCCCTAAAATGTTCATAGAATTTGAGGGAATGATTTAAAAAATTGTTTCAGTTCACCCTCTTTCTGATTTGATTTGATTTGACACAAAAGCATGTATAGGACAGCGAGCATGATGGGACCTATATGTTGAATCAATGCATTATGTTTTATCACTAAGTATTGTTTTGTCATGGGTACTGCTGACATCTAAATTATCACATTTTTGTTTTCTCTGTCATTATTTAACTAAGTTAATTAGTATTACATTTGTATGAAACAAATTTCAACCTAGTATGTTTCCTCTTCTTTCCTTTTGTGCAGAAAGTGGTTTTTTTACTTCCTGTCCTCAAAGTATAAGCTAATAACTTTATTTGAAAAATATATCTATAGTGATATAGTTCTACGTACATGCATATGCATTACCTATCCAAATAGTGAAATAACTATTGTCATTATTTTAACATATGTGGCACTGTTCTCCATTCTGCTTCAACTGTTTTCAGCTAGGGGTACAGAGCAGTGCGAAGACTGTAGGTTTTTCTCTATATGATTTAGAAAAAATAAAATTGAGTCAGATAGAATTTGACTCAAAAAAATTGAGTCAGAAATCAAACAGGATTTTTCACCTCAGAGCCACTTTTTAAAGATCGATCAATTTGTGTCCTGGCTCCTTGCCTTGATTTGTTTCTATTGGTTTCCCTCCTGTAGTAAACTGATCAGTCTCAGCCTTTCTCAGGTTAATGTGCTTTTGTAATAGGAATGGTGATTGACTCAAACCAAAATTTTCAGCCTGGTAGCTTTATTTAAAAATATGCAAGAAATACCAGGCCTTCCCTGTGGAAAGATCTTTCCAAAGGAAACCCCATTGCTTACAAATGAAACCTTGTCACTGTTCTCTGTGCTTTCTATCAAAGTCACAGCATATTCCTGACACTCTCTTCTGGGAGAGGATATCAGGGATCATCTGCTTCTGTGATCCATTGTGTAAACTTAATCTGCACTGTTCATATAACATTCATACATTTATGTAAAGAGCAGGGATACCCTGTGTTAAATCCCTCTGTGTGGAGTGGAAACACCACATATATAACAACCATGGAAAAGATGGATATGGAATAAATAATGTAGCATTTCAGAAGGGAATTTTTCCCTAATCGATCAGTTGCAGTAGCAATAGCAAACAGTAATAGTAATAACATAAAATACTGTATTTATTATTTGGTATTTATATAGCATTAAAAAAGGTATAACTGACATACACAAGGGCTATTTTTACAATTAAGTATCAAGGCAACAATTTCAGTTTTCCTTGATTCCATGCAAATTTTAGTTTCTTGTATTTCATTTGGTGAAGAGTCTGGAGTGAGCAGCATGATGGAGAAAGGGAGAAAGTACTGGAATACGGAAGGAAGGGAGGGCAATCAGTTGTGTAAGGACAGAGACTTTTTGTTGGAAATACAGTAGTTAAGGTTAAATAATTGCCCGTGGAAGTGTTCACTTTCCCCCCTTAACCCATTCTAGAAACACTTAAAGCTCATTTTCACCATTCTAGTGCTTTGCTCTTGACTACACTGTGTCGCTCAGTTAGATAAGCTAGCGTTACTAATAGAAATACTGTGCTAATCCCTAGTGACATTCAGTATACATGAGTGTCTGTATATTTAATGTGAAAATTTATCCTCTGCAAAATATGAATACTAATCATTTGTCTCAGTTCAAGACCTTACTTTCCAGTCCCATGCTCAAAGCTGTAGATAATCCTCCATCTGGCCGAAGAAAATATAGGTAAAATGAAAGTCTCATATTCTGGTTTTACATCCTCGTAGTAGTTAGAATCTGAATTCTTTAAATTAAAAAAAAAAAAGTTTACTGTACTGGCATTTTGAATTTTTCCCACATGGTCTTATATATAAATTTAAGACATTTTTTATCATGCCAGATGATGAAATGTTATTGGTCAGTATTACACCAAAATGAATATGGTTGATGAAAAATATAATGTTGGTATTTGAATACATAATTGAAGAAAATTAAATGAAAAATATAGAACTCATATAATAAGAGTTGTCCACTTCATAGTTCTAGCAGATTAATCGGTCAATAAAAATGGAAAAGCAAAGATAGCAATATGTAAGAAGTATGGTATTATTCAGTGAAATTTAAATCTCAATTCTGTAATATGAATGTAAGTTTGTGATATAATAGATTTTTTTAGGTATGTATTGATAGTGATGCGATGGTTTTTATGTAAGTATTATAAAAAGCTTGGGTATGGCCTACTTAGATAAGTAATAAAGTATGAAATTATTTTTGTGGCAAGTGGTTTGAATAACTTCAGAACTATTGTGTGGTCTAAAAGATTTGGAATTTATTTACTCTAGATTCAGAAGTTATGCATGGAGGTAATTTAGACCCCAAGTCCCTCCTCTGCTTTTTCAGATTTGCTTCTGTGCTAGATACAATAATCTGTATTTTCATTGTTTTATTTTCTTTAGGTATTTTGCCATCACCCCATACTTGAGTTCAAAATTGGGAAAAAAAACCCAAACAACCATCACCACTTTTCTTTTGAGGGGAGGGATAATCCTATATTATCTTTTAGTTCTTATTGCATAACTGCCTTCTTGCACTTTTTTTTCCTTTCTGATTTTCTTTGTATTTATATGGTTATGGAACTTTACAATTTGTTTTAATATCCTTTGCAAAATATCACTTACTTTGTCTTTAAACAGTTCAGATGGCCTCCTAGATATAATTTTCTTTTCTTTTCAAAAGTTTTTATTCATTCAGAGATCAAAAAGAAGCAATAAGTACTACAAACAGAGATAAAAATAAAAAGGATAGTGTTAAAAGAAGGCATATCGTGAAAATCTATGTCTCATAACTTAAGCCAACACTAGTCCTGACTAAAGAGGAACTTTGTCATTTGGCACATCTGTGGTAGCATATTTGGTTTCAAAAGTGGCAGGAAGAACGCACAGTACTCCAGCAGCAGTTAATGTAGCAAAGATACAGTCATTTGAAAGGTGGGAAAGGTGCAAATCAGCAGATTTCGGGCTGTAACGCCATGAGTTCCTTCCTAATTCTTTCCTAAAAATTCTACACTTAAAAAGAGCTGAACTGAGAATAGTCAAAAAATACAGTGACAGGAAAAGTGAGAGAATAAACGAGGAACAAAATCAGTAACTGAGCTGATATGAGGTGCCTGACATGAGGTAAAAATCAGCAACTAAAAAAACCCCTTGTGATTTAAAAAAAAGTATTTTATAGTCTCTGGAGCTCCCCAGTGTGATCAGGATTTTCTACTGTTTGAATATGTACATAGCAAATGACAGCCCTGGTGTTCTTAGTTATGTGCTAAGCAGAAATGACATGCAAAAGCATTGGGTGGAGGGAGAAAAACAGAAAATGGAAGTGACTCGTGGAAGGTCAACAGCCTAGTCATGAACGGGATGAAGGTCTGTGCCTCTGTGCAGTGGCCTTTCTGCTGAACTACACAGTTTGCCTAGTCTTGTTTAGAAGAAATATATAGAGGATAGAAAGAGAAAAGAGAAGACCCAAGAAAACTAGCTGAATTATTTTATTAGTTCACCGCCTATACCATTTTTAATACAGCTTGTCAAGTGGGCATCATCTGATACATATGAAAGAAGGATTGATTGTTTTTCCCCATAAAGTATAATATATCAGCTGGTAGGAAACCGTGAGGGAAGCACACAGTAATAGTTTTAACGAGTACAGAGAGCTATTAAGGTACATGTAAAGCAGACTCCTGGAAAAAATGAACTCTAGGAGGCAAGCAGGGGAAAGTGCCAGTAAAATATTCTGTTCAGACTTCCACTGCATATGGATGTATACACCACCATAAAAAGAAAAAAAAAAAAAAGAGGAAACTATCATGCACAGAGTGAACTACAATCATTTGATAAATAAAAGTGAGGGTACTTTATTCAGCACTAATAAAGTAAAGAATATGTATTTCCTTCAGTATTGCAATATCTGAATTAGCCAGAGATATTGCATTATACGTGGAGATTAGACCAGAACTGAATTCAGCAGAAATGAAGAAAGAAGCCATAGAATTTTAAGTAGTTCTGTGATACTGCAGCCTATGTGGGTGCTGTGAAGATTTGCTGTCCCTAATGAATAATGCATAGAGTATGATTTCTTTCAAGGGAGTAATAGGCTATCTAATGAAAACTTTGAAGGGGGTTACAATTTACCTGCCTGAAGTGAACCAAAAAGCAAAAATATGCTAGCTACCTTATTATCAAACAAAATAGTATCAATCCTAGCAAAAGTAAAACGCAGCTTATTTGTTCTCTTAGTTTCCAGTTATTCTATCACTTGTTCTCCATCTGAAGATGCTGCATTAAAAGTATGACATTTCCCAGGTTAAAAAAAAAAACAGTTTGCACCTCACTAGATCAATATATATTTTTCTTTCTATACTGAAGTAAAAAGATGAATGACAAGATGTCATGATATGCCACTAAAAGCTAATTTCAGTATGCTACCCACCAGCAATACAAGGACATGGAATATTTACTTCATGAATTTTTTTTCCTTTGTCTTTTTTTCTTCATTAACTTTCAAATCAGGGGAGACTTTTCTTGAGTGTATCTATTGTTGCATATTACATTTGACACTTGTAATTTTGTCTGGAATGCATGGATGGCGTGCATTCCTGGCAAACTAACAAAGTGTCAGGAAAGTAAAATTAGGAAGAATCAATATGTCTGTTGAGTTTAATGAGAAGACTTTTATTCATCTGTAAAGACCTGAAGGCTTTCCAGTGGCTTCTTTGCACATGTGTGTCATATAGTAGTAGAGAAGGGAATGCAATCTATAATATCAATCATTCTGTAAAGATTCCTGAAAATATTAGCATAATTACTGAATGGTCTAGAAGGCTGAAAGACTGTCTGCTTGTGTGGGATCGGCACAAATACTGATTCTGAGTGAATTAGCAGAACTGGATGTCAGGTACTTTAATATAAAAATTATGACTTGTTTTGGTTTTGTAACTAACATGGTAAGAAGCAAGCATGTAGTGCATTGAAATGACATCAGAATTCTACGCTAAAGGAGTGATAAAACAGAACTGTTAAATGCTCAAAAGCCATACTTTATGTCCTC
Source organism: Aptenodytes patagonicus (assembly GCF_965638725.1). Classification (NCBI taxonomy): domain Eukaryota; kingdom Metazoa; phylum Chordata; class Aves; order Sphenisciformes; family Spheniscidae; genus Aptenodytes; species Aptenodytes patagonicus. Next base: position 41,344,154 of record NC_134952.1, read on the forward strand.
TTTTTCTCATTTTAAGTGTACCTCATTGCATGATCTGATTCTGCTACCAGTTAGATCAATGTAGAGCAGAAATAAATCCACTGAAATTGCTAGGGATGAGCTCAGTCAGACATAATATCTGAATGAAGAGACACAAAAAAAATCCAGATTATTTCATTTAGAAGCACCCTTTCAACTCCAAAGGGCTCAAAAGTAAACACTGCTTTGTAACCCAGTCTCTACACTCCATCTCTGCACATTTTAAAAAGTTTACTTTGTACTGCAATTGATTTGAAGATATTTGGTGATTGCTTGGTTTGTCAACGCACAGAATATTCTGCTCATGGTAATGCCTTTGCAAAAGTGCCTAGGAAGGAGTCCAGTTCTTACAGAACTTCAACCGCTCTTGTCAGCTCTATAGTCATATAATATCTGGGGTTATGATAAACATTATTGCAGAAGCTTGGGTCCAGGAAGTTGCTAAGTTTCTTACTTTACAAGGAAGCATTTCCTGGATCATCATTTCTATGTGAAATTTAGTTAAACTAGCTGTGCAAAAATCAATCTTACCATCCTTTCTTAGTTGCGTTTACTTAAGTATGGAAAAATAATAATAAATGGTCAGAATACATTTTCCAAATGCTCATTAAAAAAACCCCAACACTATTTTTAATGCAACACAGCCATTAATTTCAAGATTAAAAAAACATTACCTGCATATGTTTAACAGAAAAATACAGAGTTATTGTAATTGATTGTAAGAAAGATTCTGTGGCAATGACATTCAGGCAGAATCAGTTCTTCCAATTGTAGAGCTGTTCAAATAAGTTTAATTTTTTTTTAATTTGAAAATTACCCTTATGCTCTTTATTAAAAAAATAACTATTCTGTGACTAATTTTCTTCATGTGGCATATACAGTGTATTTTCCTACTCTGTGGGTAGCACAAGGTATTTAGAATACAGAAAACGATGATCAAAGGAAAAGTAGGACTTAGAAATTATAACCGTTTGTCTTCAGCTCTACACTTCTATGCTGGGGAGAAATATGGTTTCTACAGAAGCAGGGACAGGAGACACACTGAAACAAAGCACTCAAGCATCCGTTCCTATATATGCTGGAAGTGGTCCATGTTGCTCCAGGACCATTCAGGGCTTTGTACATGACTTTCAAAAATGGCTAGCTTAACTCAGTTGAACCTGTCTTTTATCAAGACAAGGTAAACGCATTGCTCCCCAGTAGGAGCTCTTCAGGCTGCAGTTATCATTTAGAAAATGCTAAAATAATTAGTCGGTATTTACATATATGCATGTGCAATGTAGAGATATCATATTTACTACATCTATGTATATATGGGAAAAGAGAGGATTAAAATGAAATGCATTTTTTCTGCATTTACTAAAAAAATAGCCAGAGGAAGCAGATTTCAGCTAGCATTGGGAAGACATATATATTCTTCTTTATAGCTGAATATAACTGAATATAGCTGAATAACTTTTTTGGTACTTAGAATTCTATAAAGAGAAGTTCTGCTCTATGAGCAGTTAAAATGAAAAGGAATATGTCTGAGGCCAAATCACAGTACTATATAATATGTTGGCTTTATATACTTTCTCCTTGCATAATGAAATTTATTAAGCATGCTGTTCATAAATAACATTTAAACTACAGTTCCTAAAATTATGTCATGAACTACTGTTCCCCATGCAAAGCTAAGTGGTTGTCTAGTAAGTGATTAACTATCAACAGAAGGCAAGAGAAAATTTCATCAGTAGCTTAGAGTTAATATTGGATGGTTGATCATATCATATCATACTAATGTAAATTTTTTATGTTATATTACTCTAATATAGTATAATACATTTTCTATAACCTAATTATTGTACATTAAGCCTATTAAGATTATATAAGTGGTTTATATGGACTATATATGAAATAATGACATATATGTATATGTATATGTATATATACATGTACACATGTATGTGCACCAGTATTAACTCTTCCTTAAGTGACTACTTTCAACAGCATAAAGAGAAGCAGCACAATATAACTCGAATCAATTTATTAGGAAAAGATTTACAACATATGTGACAAATTCTTGTTCTTTATTTAGTCTTGCCTTCTGAAAGACTGCAAATGGTCACTAAAGGAATACATTTAAAATCCTTATGTAAAGTGATGGTAATTCTAAAGCTTTAAGTAGTTAAAAAGTATAATTAAATGTTGTATATAGCAATTCTGAAATTAACTGATAATATAATTAGCTCTGAAGTCTATGATCTTCCTACTTTTTCCTTGATCTAATGGGATATTGGACAGTGGGTTATTCACAAGATTAAAGCTATGCAATAAGAATGATTTAGAAAAATGTATCTGATAAAGAGTTGCCAACTTTTACCAGATATATGTATTAATATTTGTGCTCAACTTGTGTTTTTTCATTTGATTTTATATGTTTTCTTAAAAGACAGGCTACTATAGAGATGTCAAAATTGTTCACTGTCATGGTAACATGCTTTTAGGTAGGGATATTTTAGCAGACCTGCTGGTATATTCTTCTCTCTATGTGTTAATTAGTGCACACAACCCTTTTCATGTAAGTATAACTTAGTCGTCTCTAAAACGGGTATATGAGTTGAACACCTCAGAGGTGCAGTTTCAAGTTGAATTACTGAATGTGGCAATGCAATATGTAATACAAGCCGACAACTATGAATTTACTGTTATATTCATTGTCAAGCCATGCTAAAGAAAAAGGGCAGGAAAGGTGTTTTGAAAGTATTCATTTGCCACCCAAGAGTGGTGGGCTTCCCAGAAGTGCTCAGTCTTGACCTCAGTAGCCACTGAAACTGATGGTAGATTTCAGGAACTCCAAATGAATTTCCTCTAAAATTAGAGGAGTAAAAACATCAGTGTTATCAGTGCTGTAATGTCAGACAACTTGGTGCTTGCCAGACTCCGGCAGTAACTGCACCTCATGAAACATAATCACAGTCTTGGTTCATGGCAAAGACTTGACGAGGTTGATGGTCTTCAAGTTATGTCTCTAACAGGCTTCCTTTGATCAGGTGTTAAAGCGTGTGCCTCTAACAAGGCACTAGCACAAAATCATGTCCCATGGGACAATATAAAACTTTTATGGTTTCTGTCTCAGCTTTTAAATAGGGATCAAAAATAATGATAGAGTAAATTACATTTGTATCCCAGCTTTGATGTTCACATTTCATTCCTGTCACAGGCGACTGGGCCACCTTATAGTCAATGAACTTTTCTTTCTTACTTCTGCAGGACTGCACATCCTGTACCATCCTTCTGATTCTTAGTCCATTCTTCTGTAGGCCATTCATTTATATATCACAGCTTCTAGAGGAACTGCTTTGATAAATATTTTAACAAATATTATGAGGATATATACAGTAATCAGTGTCACAGAAAGATCCCTTACTTTTTTCCCCCCCTTTTAGGGGGGACTATCCACTCATCCTGGAAAGTCATGAGGTACAGAAACAAGATAAATCATTGGGACAGAGGCTGTTTTACAGCCACCTTTAATGTATATGAAGACATTAAAGGCCTATTTGTCTGAAGTAGTGGTCTGCACATTTGCTCAGCCTTGTTGTTATGCAATTATTTTGTTCCAAATATCATGTGTGGGAATATTACTGCTGGGACTTACTGCAAGGCAGCAATATTGAATCATTTTATATGGTCAGTGATAATCTGTAACTGAAGTAAACAAATGATAATATTCTTAGCTAAATATATCAGTATATTACTGGACGTGTGTACGTATAAAGAATTATGAATTTATAAAGAAAATTAATAAAAATATGATAATAAAAGCTCACATCTTTAATACTTACCACCTTTTCTAGCAGTATAAGTACTTGTCCAGAGTTTTTTTTCAGACTGTTTGGTTTTGAAGTCCATTGTAATGTCATTTTATCTTTCAGTGCTAAAGACTAAGGTATGGTGAGAAGTAAGTTCCATACTATGTGCTTTTGTGTCTAAAGCATCAATTTTTAATATTTACTTCTTTCAGGTTGTATCTGTTCCTATAAATATAAACACAATACACTATCAGTAAATATATATTACAGAAATTTGTATATTGGAATAAATGCATTTTGCCTACTTTCTAAACCACTCAAAATGGTAAGTTCAAAATTTGTAGTGGATAATTTGAAACTCTTGCCGGTTTAATATAATACAATACATTTATAACAGTTTATGTTGTTTCTTGTTTTAGAACTACTGTGGTTTTTTTCTAGCTTTATGTGGCCTTTCCATGACATGTTAATTAATGCACAATAAGAAATCTGAAAATGTGTAACAGTTTAAGCCTGGTCTTGAATAGAGTAGGGCTTCCTCTGCAGCTCTAACCGTAGTGTCAGATTGCTGTTCTCACAGCAGTAGTTACAGAAGTAGTTACAGGTGCAAGTCTTCAGAACTGTAGCAAATATTTTTTTCAACTCAAACATAGCAAAATTTTGCAGTTTATATGAACTCTTTTCTTCTGATTAGCTGAGCTGCTATCAGCATTCATGTCACATCCCTTTGAGTTTAAAATTCCATTTAGCAAGCATAACCAATGTGCGGGACTTCAGAGACAGCAATATTGTTGATGTATAGTATTCTGAAAAAATATTAATGATTGCTGCTCTTCAAAAAGATATTGAAAAGCAGTGCACTACGGTGCTTTAAACAATCAAATTGCCAGTATAAAATATGCATAACAGCCCAGCATCAGGTATATAATTCTAGATCACTAGTCTTGCTTTCAGAATGCCGTAATATATTTTACCTGTCTCTGCCTTTATTGCATTCATTTTATTCAGCTAACAGCTCAGACACAGACTGAGTCTCAAGTCTCTCAACCTATGGGACACAGTTTACTGTCTGTAAAATGAGGATGTTGTATAGCTTTCCTTATTTAACCACTATCTGTGTTTCCTATTTACATTTAATCTTCTTGTTTATGTGTGTTGCACCTGGCTTAACCAGACTCCATTTTCTCATAGGTATCTATGTGCTATAATAATAACAAAGGAAAACAGTCTCAACTTTCTGAGAAATTACTCTATTTCCTTATTTCATGAAAATGACGTCAGACTATTTTAAAGTTAATTGAGTAACTATGAATGATGATGCTCAAATCTTTGCTGAAAATACAGAAAAATAAGTCATAATCAACAGACATAGTCTAAGAATTTGCTACTGTGATGATACCCAACGCGATGTGAAGTATTTTTGTTCAAAACATTAGCCAAATCTGTGTTTTCATGTTGACTAAGAGCATTTACAAATTTGAGTTGAAATTGTTGAACTTTTTTGGGTGAGCTCTCCCTCCATTCCTTCCCCAAGGAAACAATTTTATTGAAATAATTTACACATTTACAAAAGGCAAGATATCAGTTTTCCATTATGATTTTTTCTAAAGAAGAAAGAAATCTACATTTAATATAAAGACATTTTAAAAAATATTAAAAAGGAAATGAAACATTGTTTTGGATAAGAAGCAACTTCTGGCCCATCCCAAATTGGGTTTGTTTTTTGATTTTGGGGTTTTTTTGGAGAAGCTCAAAGAAGCAATTCTTTTCATTTTGAGTCAATTTTCTACTTGATCAGTGAAATGAACAGTCAGCTTTTTGCATAGCACCCTTCTATGCCAGGTGTCAATTTGCCAGTATGGTACTACTGCTGTTTAAACAAAGCTGGTTTTGTTTCATTGCTGGCAGCTGAGCCAGGGAGTTGTAATGATGGGAACTGGAATCGGCTGTTCCCTGGAAGATGCAACAGAGTGACTTTGACCAGGGACTTAGCTAACTACATAAATGCGCCATATTTGCATCATGAATTTTTAATGTGCAGCATTTCAGATAAAATTTCATTATTTCTATGACTCATTAATAAAAATTTATGGCCAGTTTAACTGTGGTCAGCAAGAAACTGTTCTTCCCTGTATAACAAATGGTAGGAAGTGTGAATACATAATTAAAGGCAGGTTACAGTACTGTGATTTTCTAGAAAAGCAGCCAGACTGGTATAGCTGCCAGTGACAAACCCTTTTTATTTCATTTAATAAGCTTTTAGTTGTGGGATCAGGCCCAGCCTTACAAAACATTGGGCTTTGCCAGACATGTTTCTTAATCATAAAATGAAGACAGAAACTCTGAGACCTCCCTCCCACTTACAGTTTACTAATTAGATAGTGAGCAACCAAGCAGATGTGATCCAGGTACTAGTTGCAAAGCATTTTGCGTGCTGAACCAGGGCAATTAAAACTCTATCAAGTTATACACAAAACTATAGCAGTAATTTAGAAAAACATAAGCATGAGAGCTATTCCTCTAGATGAGTTGACAGTGGGAACAGCTGACATCATACTCTAGGATTTCTTCCTTTTCAAGCTTCAGATTTGGTACTACATGCAGCTACAGCCAGGTGGTAAATATTTACTTCTGGCAGTGCTTATTTGGGTTAAATGACTTTGTAACTGACAACAGCTAATTGAAAACAGCTTGGGATCCCCAACACACTCCTAACTACTTTAACTTAGATTGTAAAAGTCTATAACACTCTGCTGTCTGATATATAGGGCAACTGTAGAGCAAGTCAAGGAAGATTAACACATGGCTCAGAGATTAGTGCAGAGAAGAAGGGTCTCAGATGCTCATATCTTATAAGGTGAGCAGAGCAATCTTCCTGGTGGATGGATTTCACCTGAGTACCCAGGAGAGCCTTCCAGCCTTCAAGCTGGCATGAACGATAAGAGCTGTGAGAGACACTTTTACAACCTCCAGTTTTAACATGAGGGATAAGCTGGCCTTTCCAACTTGTTACGTAAAATACACAGCCTGTCATTTCCTTACAGACTTCTTATAGTGGTGTGTGTTGGAAGATGAATCTCCTTACTTTCTGTTTGTATGAAAATCCTTTTATACTTTTGATTATTCTTGTTGGCTATTTTTTTCTACTCCTGTAACATCTTCCCTTGAAATAGGGGACCAAACCTTTACACTCAACATGCAATTGCACCATGGATTTATACCTTTGTACACTTTTTTTATTTTTCCTGTTCTCTGTTTCTTTCCCTATCATTCCTAAGATTTTATTTTCTTGCTGTTTCAATGCCAAAGAAGTGAAACAAACTTTTGTGTAGCCTATTCTCTGCTAATATAAAAAGATATATCTAATATGCAACCCATTTGAGTTTTGACCACAATGCCCACCCTAAAATGGTTCAGCAGCACCAGATTGTCAAGAGTTATATAAAGAATTGACTATTGTAGTATTTCAGCTCATACTATAGTAAATTGGCTCTGGATGATGAGGGAAAATTATATTTTTGGAATGAGAGTGGTTTGATATCTCTGTTTTATTAAATTGTATGCTGCTGTTGCTGCTGACATTGCTACTGCTAACAAGTAATACAAATAATAGTAGTAATACACTGTTTGTTAGTTGTATTATTTATATTATTTATAAAATCCAAATAACATTGGAGCTTTTCAATGGATGCACACAGACCACAAAGCATGCCATTTTGGTGTGTTTATACAAGAAGAAGTTATTATGTCACATTATTTTATTCCTATCAGATTTCCTTTTGCTGTAGAATATAAGTAGTTTGGACTACAGCATTTACTAACAAGCCAACGTTTTAAATGCAGTATGTAGTGTTTCTGTGGAGTTTGTTGCTACAGGAGATTTTCAAGCAAAATATTGCAACTTTTTTTAAGGATTAGAAAATACTGTAAACACTTTTAGGATTTGGACTTTTTACTAAAAGCAGATAGTGATATGGGTAATGTGACACACTTCTGCATCACAAAAAACTTCTGCATGTGCAGAGTATCACAGGAGAATTGAAGCCATGATATTGGGCTAAGAGATACTACTAAACAGAAGATAACCAATTAGACAGACTAATAAAAAGCTGTGATATGCCAGCTTCTGTGGAAAAAAATTAGTTCTATGGTACTACTGCATGTCTCTCTCGTCACTAACAGAAGTAAATGCAGCACTCATGCAGCATGTTTGCCTGGCTCTGGATTTCAAACGGCTTTCCCCTTTAGCCACAACTGCAGCTGAAGTCACTATTTGTCTCAGAACAGCATATGGTATAATTAGTTTTATAAGAGCTCGGGACTGATGCATCCCCTCAGAAAGTTACAGATGAGTTAAATGATGAAATGTAATTTAATATTTCCTTTTAGAAATCTAGACAAGATCACACTTTTCTGTCAGTGTCTCCTAGCTGTGTAAGCGTCTTTTCTTTCTTTTTCCCTCTCTTCTTTTTATTGTATTAATGGTGCTTGTACCTTCTTCCCCAGAATCCAGTCAGTACACAGTGCATCTGTCTACATCAATACTGATGAGTGAGCTGCTTAATTTCACATCATGTGGAAATCCAAGCAAACAGAATTACTCCTTTGATCTAAGTCACAATTACACAACTACAGTCCCAAAACTGATGATGGCTTTTAGTCTCATCACACTCATGATATATTATATTTTTTATGAAGTAGATTAGCTATGAGAAGTACCAGGGCTGCTTTCTTAGGTAGAGCCATTGATACGGTCTTCGGTACTAAGACATTCTGTTGATGAACAAGAAGATAAATTACATTGCATGGTGTTCTTTAAGTAAAGTTTACATTACTTAGAGCTCATGGCAACAAAAAGTGCTTAAAAACAGGTAAGCACTGTCCTCCTGTATCAACATTTTTTTTCCTTTGATTCTTGATTTTTTTTTTTCCTTTAGTTTGCTATTGTGCCTTTAACCCAGGCGACCAATATCCAGCATGTTCACTGCATTATCCAGCTGCATCCATCAGCTTCTGCAGCCTCAGAAGAAATGACCTCTACCAGGTCATTCAGCCTCACATTCAGCCATGGGTCTAAGGAGGAAAACCAGAGTGCTCAGGGTCTCAACTAGCACTATATTGGGATAAAACAGTACTTTCTCCAAAGGGAAACCTCACTATCTCCTTTTCCTTTTGTCCTTTTCCTTTTGTCCTTTTCCTTTTGTCCTTTTCCTTCCCTTCCCTTTGAAAATATAGAATCAAGAAAAATTCAATGACCCTTCTAACCAATATTTCTATCCTTCTTGATAGATCATTTCACTTTTACTGGTAAAGAATAATAGCTTTTTATAAATAAAGGCAGATTTTTAAAAGGAAATTATAACCGGTCTTTTCCTCAGAATAGCTGTACCCTATAATGGTGGTGTGTTGTTTGGTTTTTTTTTTTTAACAGGGGCAGATTTCTATATTTTTAATTTGGGTAAGACAGAAGAATTCATGTCTGCTTGGAATGCTTCTATTGCCATGTGCAAAGGTGCTCTGATATCAAGGCAAACCTTATAAAATAAACTGGCTGGTAGATGTGTTTGTCTGAATAAACATGAAGTTTACAGAGGGACTTTTGGGAATCTCTTCTCAAGATGTGAGTGTCTTACATGATAATTTCACAATAAAAATATATTTGGCAATAAGCAGTATCTGTTCCTTGTTCCCACTCCTTTTGTAAGAGCACTCTTGAGTTTGGGTGACCAAATCTATTTCACTGGATCCTCCTCCCTCCACACTCCCCAAAAAAGCAAAAGGGGAAAAGCAAACCCTTTCCTCTACAGCAATATTTTCTAAGTTAGATCAGTTCCCAGCCTGACACCTAGCACAGCCAGGCAAACTTTTGTTCTAGCATGAGCCAGAACAGCAGCTTGTGGACGGGGGGTGGGGCAGATACAAGGTTATGGTTTCCTCATCTGCCCTATTCCCACTTTATTTGTTATTTAATCCCCGCACATTTTAATTGTCAACTATTTTAAGACCGATTTGCACCAGCCGGAAGCATGCATCTGTTTTTTCTTCTCACCCCCCATATTTGCTTACTAGTACAGTTAATTTATTTTGATAATGCATTTTCTTACAGATAACTTTTCATCAGTTTGTCCTTATTTTATCATATACAGCCAATGGAAATGGCATTAGCATAAAAGGAGTTGCTTCCCGTCTATGAAAGTCATGCACTTGTTTGTTTTATCTTGCTATTAAATAATCAAAACCTGGAGAAACAAAGATGGCTTTAAAATATCTTTATAGAAAGTTATTTCTTTGTGCACGTTATGTTTTGTTGTTCTTATTGACCCTTTCATAAGAATTAAAAATAATTCTCAGAGTAATAACAGAATGAAAGAAATTACTTTTCTAACATAATACAGCTATTCTCAGTCTGTGAGTTAGTTCCAATGTATAAAAACACAGGTATTTCCACACTGGAGCAAATTATGGTCACTATAGTTTGTTAACCTGCTCTTACGATTGATAGGCTTTTCAGAAGGGTGTGCAATCAAGTCCTGCAATGGCCATTTCTGAAACGTTCTGTGCAACTTTTGATAGAAAGCAGACCAGGACTGTGTTAAGGATTATACCTTATCTCTTTCTATTACTTCAATTAATATAACTGTACATGTTCTCTTCATCTTATTTTAATACTACTAAGCACTTAATTTTGGTGGCTTCTCCTGGCAGTTAATTACTCAGGACAGTACTATTTTCCAAAAATAAGAATTATATATCCCCCAGATATGTTTACATCTGTTGTATTCAGAAGGCACTAAAGCATCTCAGCCAGGTCAAATATTGGTATATAATTCACTTTCCTTCTCTCACTTAATCTGTTATCAGCCATCAGACAGTCCAAGTCCGACAGCCCCTAAATTTTTTTTGCCAAATAACTCAAATGGTATATCTGGATGGATACGCTTGGAATGCAGTTTCATATATTAGAAAAATGAACTGTTCTGCAATTCAAGGTACTGGTAGGTTTGTGTTTTGAAATAGAGCTTGTTAGGTTTGCAGGTGACGTATAGTACACTGTATGATTAAATGAAATAAAGCAATTTGCACCTGCTGAAGGTATGGTAGCTGTTTGCTTTTCAGTTTTGAAAGGAAATTCCTTGCTTTTTTGCAGGAATATGAGTTCTTTTAACATCATGCTTTGCCACGTCTTCATTGCCGAAAAGCAATATACGCTTGTTCTTGTTTAAACAAATCACACTAATATGATGTGAGAGCTTTTATTCCAATATTAGTAAATGGGCAAAGCCTTGAAAACACGGAGAGATCCCTCAGAGAGCAATACAGCAACTCCTGTTGCTAGGAAACCATTTTTCTTTGTTTTCCTTCAAAATGACTAAATCATTTTATGCCTGGCTTCAAAGGTGGCTGGGAAAACAGGAGCGGAAGGAAATGCATTTTAAAAGTCTCACCTCTTCCCCCCCCTTCTTTCCAATACGAGGAGGGCAATGAGTTAATATGATTCAGTGGGATTCGGGGGAATATATGAATAAATGATCTAAGAGCAGTAAGGCCTATGCGTGGGTGCGTTGTGTGAAGCAGGGGTGGGTATTTGGATGAGCACACAGCAGAGCCATGGGACCTCCCTGGCTCCCATGGGGCTTCCTCTTACAGCCCCTCTTGTGCCACGTCCCTGCACCTGCTCCTTCCCCTGGGGTATTTCTAGCATCTCCTTTTCAGAGCATTTTGTGGTGCTCTGGGTCTTCCTTTTCCTTTTCAGTTTGCTCCGTCTCCTCAGGCCGGGTTCCCCCGGAGAGGATGGGTGGGCGGCAGCTGTGGTGGCTGTGAGCCCTCACCGGAGGTAACGGGGCAGGCAGGAAGCAGCGGGGCAGGAGCAGGGATTGCTGGGGGGTGAGGTTTGGGCCTGCCTTTCAGGCAAGCCCCAGCTGCCTGGTGAAGGGGAGTTTGGGTTGCACAGGGTCCTGGTTTAGGCCAGAGGGAGAGCAGGGGAAGATGGCTCCCCAGGGGGCAGCCATGGGGGAGCGGGAGGTGGGGAAAGGCCCCATGGCCACTCGCTCAGTCCCTCACTCAATTGTTTTCTCCCTAGTGAGCTCCTAAGTCTTTGGTCCTTCTGCATGTCAGAGTTTCCTTGCCCTGCTTCTAGCTTTCTCCTCTCCCCCATTTCCCTCCCTGTCTCGCCACATCCCATGTCTCTCCTGGTGTGCTCTGGCCTGGGTTGGACCTTGAGGCACAGGTAGTGAGGGAGCTTCTCTGGGAGTGGATGGTGAGCTGGGTTTCCAATGCAGGCAATTGGAAAAAAACTGAGAACCCAAGTTGCTTATTAACTCTTAAAGTTAGTGAGTATGACTCCAGTAGCTGTTCTTGCCCAAGGAGGAAAAGCACTGGTATGAGCCTGCGGGTGAGTAAAGGGCTTGTCGCCCCCCTCCCCCCCGTACTTCACACAGAAACGGCTGCTCTCCATGTTCTCTCCTGGCAGGAACCGATGGGCTTTAGGTGGATGATGAAGCTTCATGTAAGCAAAAGCCTTTGACTTTCTTCCTCCCACCCACCCAGAAAAGGTACTCTTTTTGTCTATTTTGGTCCAGACAATTCCCTCAACTTAAAGACCCTCTGGTGATACCCACTAAGGAGCACACCTGACCCTACTGCTGGCCACGACTGTTGTGAACAGGCTCGCAAGGCACTGCACGGTGAATTTGGGTATCTCAGCACGGAGGAGCTGGACATTGGCGGTGTGAGCGACTGTGCAGGCCTTGAAGGCTGGCGCAGGCTGCCTCCGTTGCCTCCTGTCTCCCTCACCCCCTGCCTCCCGGGCCACCAGCTTCAGCCAAGAGTCAGTTCACAGGTGAGTGGGGCCTTAGTGCAGGTGGTGTCAGGGCTAATGTTTTGTATTGTTCTCTGGGCTTTTATGTTTGGGCCGGGCCAGGGGAGGGTGGGTCATGTTCATGGATTACTGAGTTATTAACTAATTTGTAATATTCAAGGTTACAGGTTCTGATGTTTCTCTCGGCAATCCTTTTCCCCCTGCAGTTTCTGTATGCCTGGTTATAAAGGACTTTAAGTTTGAGAATAGGATTTTTTTTAATTTTTATTTTTTTTTAATTATGATTAAACTGATCTTAACTCACTAAAACTGAGCAAACAAAGGACAGTGCCTATACTATTTCAGGAGTGTTGCTCTTAGCGTGGAAGGTGTCTTCCATGGCAGCTGTCAGCCACAAATGCACAAATCCAGTTCATTTTGCTTAATTTTAGTGAATAATATTAGGTTCTAATATAGTTATTGAAATATCTACTTCTTATCCAAGCTTGCTGAATGTAGAAATTCTAGAGTTAATATGAACCTGGTTTGACTAATTTAACCCATTTTGGTCCAACCTAACCAGACATCTGAGAATTAAATAGTATCACTTTAAAAATTCTTATAAGACTCTTCCAGTTGCTTTTTTGAAGCAAGGAACAATCCTGTGTGGATTTTTTTTGTTGTTGTTTTAAACTTCTGAAACAGAAATGTTGTATACAACATGCATAAAATCATTTGGATTATGTTGTGCCTGTGTGATTCCTTCATAGCACATTTCTTTGAAGAACAATGGAAAAGGATAAGCCTTTCAAAAGCTACAGAAAGAGTTGTGTTTCTAAAAACAGATTTAAGCAAAGTCAAAAAAGGTACACCTGTTATAGTTGCTGTCTGTTGAGAGCAAATTATATCTTAACAAGAAAAGCTACATTTTCCCTATCTTTCCTTTTATCTGACATTTACACATCTGCGTCCTATAGCTGTGTTAGTTACCACTGTTTTCAGTAGAACCAGCATCTTGAGGGTGTGTACATGTAAAATGTATATATTACATGCACACATACATCATCTACCTACATATATATATACACATACATGTGTATACATTTATTGATCAACGCTTTCCTACTACAAACTCATTCTTCAGAAATCATTTAGATCTTTTTTGCTACTCTTAGTTCAGCTTATCCAGAAAACATTAATTATGTCAATTGAAGTGTTAAGCTCTCTTAAACTTGGGCAGCATCTATATTTAGACAGGTACTTTTACAATATCTGTATGAATACATTAGCTTAATTAAAAAAACCCACATTTTACAATCTCTACACAGATTGAACCTGTTTTGACTAAATTTAACAAGTCTGCGCTCACATTAGAGAGACCTGGAGGGGAGGAAATATGTAATGATGGGTTTTTTCCTATCCACTGAGCTCAGCTGCTCAAGAATTGCTGGTATTTCAACCTTAAGCTGGATTTAAGCAGATTCACAGTTTTGGCTGAAGGTGAAATAATTATTTATTTACAATAATAAATGTTATTTGCAATAACATGATAATAAGTGATATATAATATTTTGCTTCCACAGCTCTGGTTGCTTGGTAATTTAAAATGTTTCTATCAAATGCCTGAAAATACTCAAGTCTTTAGAGACAAGATTATATTCTCCCTTTTCTTTGGGTAGCATTTGACCCTCAAAGCCACATGTATCCCAAAGGGTCCTATCTCAGTATTAGAAGAGAGATGGTTTTTAGGATTTGGATGCAGCTAAAACCAGTGTTCCCATGTTGTGGGATGTACAAAAGTAAAGCATCATCCCAGTCCAGCTCATATAAACTGTCAGTCCAAAAGAGTGGGGAAAGGGTGTGTGTTTTGTTTCGGGCAGCACTGAAGACTGGTGGTTAATTCAGAGTTGAAGAGTTGTTCTTGCCAGTTTTCAACAGGCTCTGGGTGTGATCCTGCATAATTCTGTATCAGATGAAAGGAATGGCTACTGATTCTGTAACCCAGGTAGATTTTGAAAAAAGCAGTGCTGTAAATCAATCATTCTGGGGGACAAACCAATTAGTAAAAGGCTTTTCTCTTAGCAATGGTATGTGTTTTATTTCCCAAGTTAATGCATTTCAGGAGTTACTGTGTGCCACAGGGGTCTTTTTCTGAGTAATCATATGTCATTCTCGTTGATATCAGCATGGCTTAAGTGGGCACCCCGGGAGAGAATCTGACTTTAATTCTGTTACTTGCAGTTGTACTGTTTGCTGTTGCAGTTTATAAAACAGGTTCCTCTGCAATCTGTGTTGCTATGGATATTTCCTTGTATTTACTGAGAAGAGATAGGTGATTTATTTGTTTGGTGTCTCAGCAGATTCCTTCCTGCTGAGTTTAGGTTTTTTGGGGAGGATTGATTCCAATCTCTTTCAAATTATGAGGAATTGTTTTCTCGGTTTCCAAAGCGTTTAACAATCTTTCTGCTTGTTTATACATAGGAGTTAACCGAAGTAGTGTATCTCTTCATTGTTTTAAAACAGACTTTGTTTAGACTGACTTAGCAGGTTCTCTTCTGTCTGTGCAAAAATGAAATAGTGCATTGAGAAGTAGCAGAACTGAGGGACATTTCTGTTTTTTTCATGCACTGGATAGGCAAAATGTTCAATTTACCGTATTATTTATAACCTGATACAATTCTAAAATCACTTACTGAAAATTTAGAAGCAGCTGATAAGGCAAAGTTCTGCAAAATGTGAAAAACATAATATTTATTGGTGGATGCACTGAGCAATTACTTAACTGCTGTTCCTTATTGATAAGACATCAGTGTAGCTCCAAAAAGTTGGGGGAGAAGGAGGAGGGAGACCCCACTAAGGAAAACCAACAAACATTAAAGACAAATTCTAAGCAGACTGTCTCTCATTTCCCTCAAAACTGTTTCCCAAGTGGTAAATCCTATAGCTGAAAATAATTACATCAGAACATTTGGGGACAAATTGTTTATGTGGTTACTACTAACATTTTCTGTAAGTGTTCCATGACATTGAAGAAGTAAATCCTAACACCTTTAGGATCAGTGTCTCTGTCCCAGCCTTCTGGCAAAATACAATCCCCATAATACAAATCACGGGAAGCTTTAGGAGAAAGATGGGACATAGAAAGAAAATATAGGACATAAGTGGAGATGAACTTTATTATGAAGTAGTGGTAAAAGGAAAATAGTGTTTACATGGTATGTTTGCATGTAGTCTTGCAAATATTCCACGTAATTAAGATACATTTTTAACTGTACTGTTTCATGAATACTTCCAGAAAATGAGATCTTGTTCTGCACAAATTCTTATTCTGGACTGCTGTTACTTTTGTTTGTCTTCTTACAACTGTCATCTCACTTCTCTGCTATTTAGGACTGGATGGCCAGCTTCATTTTTCTTTCAGATATGCAAAAATTTTCAAAAGATATAGATGAAAAGATTGAGGATTTATAGAGCTGTATTCTGTCTAAACAAGCCCTAGGCCTATAAACTAGCAAGTTAATTGTATTCTGTCATGTAGACAGTACATCTACTGTACTGTCTTCTGTCTTCGGTTTCCCTGAAGGAGAAAAAATGGCAGGACAACTGCTTATCATGGCAGTTTGGAGTCTTTTAAAACAAACAGCCTTCCTGCGTACATATACAGTGATGGTGGTGGCAGCTTTTGATTCCAAAATATCAAGGGACGAGTTTTGGCCAAGCTTTTCAAACTAATTGTGTCAAGCTAGAGGTAGCAGGAGAATACAGACTCTGGCTTCACTTAGGTTGATGTGTTTAAGGTTTCACTGAGTCTGGTACAGAATGACAATAACTACAGAAATGGACACCAAGTAAGCTTTAAAAAGCTTAATAATGTTCTTCTAAGGTGCATTAGCTATTAAAAATATTTCAGGCTGTCAGCAGAATGTCTTGTGTGCTTGTGTGCAGCAGATTAATTATAATAGAACTGGTAGTAATCTGATTCAATTTTCTGTTTTATTTTTTTCAGAGAAATTCCTTAATGATTGAAGTTGCCTCTGCTTATTTCCCAAGAAGCAGGGAACAAATAGTCTGTGATGTGTTGAGTCTGTCAAATCAATTCAGTATGAAAAGGTTTTACCTTGGGATGTGTTTAGATATTCTGAAGATGCTAGGTGCCTCATAAACTGACTAGAACTGGTGAAAACCTTTTTATGAAAATTCCTTCCTAGAGGAGAAGAATTTTCAGCAGCAACAAACTAGTCTGTGAATTAGTGTCAGGTACCAACTTTGGGAAAAGACTTCCAAAATTAAAAAGAAACAAACCAAAAAGAGTAAAAAAAAGTTGGTAGTTTCTAAATGAATCTTTTGATATCTTTTCTGTTTTGAAATGACTTTTCAGTTCAGATTTTTTTTTAATTATTTTAAAGGGTAAAAATTCAATGGCTATATTCTCTAAAATCCAGAAAATTTTCAATTTCTGAGAATTGCTGTTGAAATTAAAAAAGAATTCTGAGTTTTCTGGTCTGCTTTAGTATATTCATCTTAGACTTATCCTACTGATTCCTTATATCTTACTCTTTTTATTTTTCCTACCCAATCATTCTAATTTCAGCCTGAAATAATCCTTCACTTTCTGTTCCAACCCAAATCTGTCAAATTCAGGAAGAAAAAAATATAGCCCTTCGTTTTCCTTTGCTGTTGGTAGCCAAAAAGTAGAGTCACAACCTCATACATTGGGTTTAGATAGTCTATTTAAAGCAATGCTCTGCAAATTTTTGAGGTAATTACCATGAGAGATCAGGTAAAGGTGAAAGAAACACTCTGGAATTCAGTTATAAATACACATTTTTTTAAATTAAATATTAAATAAGACTATCGGCAGTGTGGGGAACAGTTCTGTTGGACAAATCTTTCCAGATTCTGCGTTTTGCCAGTAGTATTCAAAATGGTACTGTGAAATACTGAAGTTCTGAAACAGTGTTTAAATCTATTTGTTTTACAGTTCACCAGATGTTAATTGAAACTCTTACTGATATAAAAGGAAGCAAATCAAACTTAAATATTATTTCATCATATTTACTGTCTTTCCAGCCTCTGAAGTTTTGAATGATATTTGGAGAAATACGAAGGTAATGACGAAATGCTTTTGAAAGGTGCAGAGTTAGAGCAGTGTCCCAATACCTGCTGAATTTCTGTAACAGTAAACATGACAGCCAACCTGGTTTAAAATGACTACTGGAAAATGAGAAACTCGCACAGCTACTTTGATATCACACGGTAGTTGTGAAATTGAATAAAAATGTCCCTATGGTATCTTTAATCTCTTCAGAAGTTGGAAGAAGTCCAACAAAAGCCAACCACAAAACCCACAACTTTTTTCCACTTGAAAGTGTCTCTTAATCACTCCATTGGAGTAGTAATTTTACCTCAGGAATGGCAGATCTTTTTGGCATCTTGCACAATTTGCATATAGACTTTAATTAACAACCAGCTTAGGCATTTTTGTTCTGTGACTGAATATTTTACTACTGCTGACTTTTAAAGTACTTATTGCAACTGAGAACTGGTGAATTATATCCACATCTGTCTGTGTTACCCTAGAAAGCATACAAGCTTTAAGTGCTTTAAGGTTGCTGAGTCCGGTCATGCAAAGTTCTGCAGTCAAAAATCTAATTGCTTTGCATGTTAGTGACGGTTGCTATTCTTTGAAGATATTTCATAACTATTGTAGCTGAAAATTTGGCTTTTATTACACATACAGTTGAAAACAAAGCACTTGTTGGGAGGAATGTGAAAGAGGTAGTTTAAGCAGAAAGAAAAATTTTAACTGTAGAAAGCATATACCAGAATGCAGCTGCAGGCAAATATGAGAAAGACATGAACAGGAGAAAGTAGGCTTTGAACTTCATAACGTTCTTTTAGTTTGAAAAAGAACTTGTTTTTCCATCCTATGTCTTGTTTTATTTTTATATACAAAGTAACATTTTCTGCTTCAGGAAAATTCTGTGGGATGAGAGGACCTTTCACTGGTACAAAATCAGCATAGTGACCTCCCTGTCTGCTTTCATGTATGCTCTAGAAAACAGACATTTATAAAAAACATCTAGTTCTTAAGCATTCATCCAAGCATGTTTGTAAGGAGAAGTAATATCTCAACAGATCTGGGGAAGGGATGTAGTGTCTGAGAACTTGTCTGCTTTTTCACCTATACTCACTAAGATGTATTGCCTATCCTTACAAACCCAGCATCTCTTTTATCTCCAGACCTTAACAGTAATGCCAGCAGTATACAAGACTGTCTTCAGAACGATGAATTTCCAGGCACTGAAACCATTTCTGTCACTGAAATGACAATGAGCATTCTAGTGCATCAAATGATGCACAGAACAGGTTGACTTTTATACTTTTGAGGTCAAATGAAATTGTCATGAAATAAAATCGTCACTTGGGAAAAAGGAAGAGTAGTTTGCCCCAAGTCCCTCATCTTTGAAAATATTTTCAGTTCCTCCTAACACTCCACCCCCACACCATCACAGAAGTGTTCTGTCTGCTTCCAGAGCCATTCACCCTACAGCTCCTGGTGCCAGGGAAATGACACCTACACCTTCCTGCTCTGTCCCTTTTCTGTTCCCTACTTTCTGGTATGCATTTATGTTTTTCCCTTCTAATCTGCAGGAGGGAATATATTCTTGTTTTACATATTTCCCTGTAATAGTTTCCAGTATTGGTGTGGTATTCCACCAGACTGAGATTCAAATTGGAAGTTCGGTTTAGAGACTGGTTAGCTGCCAGATGATAGGTGAAGGATAAAGAGTCCTCTTCCCCTTTTAACATAATGTCCAATTCCATTCCAGTGTCAAGGAAAACACATTTCCTGGTTATTAACTCATCAATGAATGCTGCCTGCTGGTTGGCATAACACTGCTAAGAAAAAATATATGTTTATATATAAAGTCACTTAGGAGCGGTATTTGAAATCATTGCTTTTATTATTTTGTTCAGGAAACAATGACCAGATAAAAACCTGCTGCTATGCCTACAATTTCCCCAGTGCTAACAGAGTCATGGATAACTTCTGGTCCACGTAGACCAGTCATGCAGTGTTCAATTAATTCCTTTGTGACGGAAAACTTTACCAGCGATGATGCTAATATTACACTGTAGCATTAGCCTAACTAATAATAACAACGTAACTTCATAGCAATACAGACATTTGGAATAGAATTATGGAAAGACTTAAGAGAGTAATATTTTTGAAAAAAATTGAAAGAAACAAGAATTAAATGTTTGAGTTGTGGAGTAGAAGTGTGAGAGGCAATTTAGCCTTTGAACAACTCGACTATATAAATATGCGTAAACACACACTCGTTTCTGCTTTAATTGTCATACATATGTGTGTGTGTGTAAGCAGTTTTTCAAACTCTGGATGTCACAATAACGAAGAAAATTTGTTTCTTTCCAATTGTATCTAATATGATTCAGAAAAATGCTTTAAAGGAAAAAAAAAAAAATATGCCTTTTGCCTGGAAACCAAGCAGTATGAAAGAACAGAATGTCTCTCAAATTTTTTCCTAATGCTCCTCCAGGAAAAAAAAAAAAAAGCTGCCTATAGATTGAATAATAACAAGATTGTGGTTTTTTGGGGGGACAAAGAACTACACTGACCTCTTATCAGAATATTTCAGCAGCTTTTCTTAATGTTAGGCTGCTAAGTATCATATCCAAGGACTGACGTTATGCTCTGTAGCTAGGGAGTGATGAATAATTTGTTCAATAAATGTATTCCCCCTTCACCGTCTGGAAATTGTCTGAAATACAATAAACTTAAATTTATTCACTAATAAAAATTCATTGATTTGTCCAGCAAATAATTCTTGCACTGTAGATCAATTGTGTAAACCTATTAGGATTACCATTTGCAAGTCTGACTTCACTGGTTAATTAAGCAAATCACTTGATGTTTTCGTTCTTGTCTAAAATAGGAATCTCTACAGAGAGGGTCAAACTCTGCACCTTTTCTGCCTGGTGGCTGTAAGAGACTAGATTTAGACCTTCCAAAACTGTTGCTAAATTTGTAGAACCAAGCTTATTCAAGACTTTAACACTGCCATTTTTAGACTAAGTGGAATGCTTCAAAGGATCTTGCTTTCATGGCCTATTTCCTCTCTTGTAGTGGTCCTGGAGTAAGGAGAGAGAGAAAGAAACTGAAGAGTCCAGATTTACTATTTTTCATTAAAAGGTAATGCTGCTGCCAATGACCTACCTCTTAGCCCTCATTATTAGATGTGAATATTCTTTTAATGTTCTTGTGAGGATTTTCACTTGTGCCTAAGTGAGGTAGTTATTCATGTTTAACATGGAGTTACAGCCAACTGCAAGTCTCCCTGGGAAGTTACCATACTACTGGAGAAAAATGGTAAAGCATGCTGTTAACATTAACTCCCCGTTTTTGGCTATGCAGATGATGTTGTTGGGGACAAATGAACAAGTTTATTTAATTTCCTTAAATTTAATGGAGAATGATCTTCCTTTTTAGCTGTTTTAATTGATAAATTTTCTTTTCTCTTTCATCAGTGCTGATGCAATTAATATTTCTCTTGTGTATAACGTAACTGTGTATAAATACTACTTTTTTAAATGAAATTGCTTTGTTTCTCCTTTTTATTTATCCTGTTTTCCCCATGTCATTTGCAGTAAATGAGAGAAATAGGTGCTCATTAATGCAAAATTAGTCTCTAATGCAGAGAAGATTTCACAGAATATTAGAATGTTAAGCTATTGATATTCATGATGGCCAAGGCCTTCACTTCACAGTATGTTGCTTTTTAACTGTCTTGTAGGATTTTGACAGAAAGCAACCTGTAAAGCAGTATCCCTCTAAAACTACAGTATATTGATTTATCCACTGATAAAACAAAGTATAACATATAGGTAAATATACTGTTTCACTAACAAGCACCGATAAACTGACATTTTTTCATAAAATAGAGAAGGTAAACAAACTCTCAAGGTGATTTATGTTATTGTAGCTGATATAAATTATCACAGGGCTGATGCAAGCTCAATGAAAACAGTGTAAATAACATTGATTGTCCTTGAGTTAAATCTAAACATCCCATTGCTGTTTGGGACATTCATCTTATTCATCTTCCTTAAGGTCTCTATGCACCTATTTAAATTTCATTTAAAATGTATCAGTTCCCTGCTTTATTACAATAATGGCAATGAGGCTGAATATATCTTGCAAATTATTTATGTGGGGAAAAATCAGTTTAAAAACACAATTTTTTTGCCTTGGGTATATGCTAGGAGCAAATTCTCAAAGATTTTTAAGTTTCTTTAGAGATCGCCATTCAAACGGTAAACCTTTAGAAACTATAGCTTGCATGAATTGTAAGTTCCAAATCACTCAACAATGGCTCGTGGAAATAGTTATATGTATTAGACCAGACTAATCTGAGTTTTTAAATAATCATCGTTATTTATGCAACTGTTGTAGCACAAGTATTTTAAGTAAAAATATTTAAATTACGTTTATGCTTAGGCACAAATATGAGTAATTTAATTTTAATAAAGTGCATTATTAATTTTTTTAGAGTTAAGGTGTTTATTAATTGGTGGACATTCAACTTATTTTTAATGGAATGTGTGTATTTTTTGTTGTTGTTTTTCTAATGAGCTGGATATGGAAGAAGCTCCGCTTTCTGCCCGGTAGAATTTTTTAAATGTAGATTTTTGTAACATAGTCTGATTCTGTATATTTTACTCATGAGGTATTTTTATATCAGTAAACTTGTAGATAAATGATATAGGTATGTCCAATAAGTGATCCTGTCATCAGTAAATCCCTGAAGGCTCTATGCAGGCCAAGTTGTCATACAGGTTCAGCACAGTAACAAACCATAACAAACCTTCCCACTCAAGGTAATAAGTAAGAGTGGATTCCAGCTGTTTTTGAAAGAAATTGTATCAATGTTAGTTTTCGTTATAGTCTTTGTGTGTCTTGAATGGAAAGCAATGTGAACAGAACTTTGTTTATGCAGAATGTCAAATGAAGGGAGAAGAGCATCAGACTTTTTTGGAACTAGAAGATGCATCTATAGTGCTTATCCTGGCAAGAATGATCAGCAGTGTTTAGTTTGGCATGACCTTGAGTGTTAGCTTTCCATGCAAACTTGAACTACAGCAAATATCAGGAAAAGAAATTAAAGCTGGTCGTAAGTAAATGCTGACAATAGTATATAAGCTTCTAAAATAAACCCTTATTTTTTGTGTACTCCCAGCACATATTTCAGCTTATGAAATCAACTGTATGTGAAGTATAGGAGAAAAGGGTATTTTTAATAGGTCTGCCCTGCAGGGTGGTTGTTTCAGCTATATGAATACCTCGGATTGTTACCATTCCAGCTGCAGAACTTGCCAGTCATATCAGTAGTAATAACGAATGCCTCAACATGTATTTAATTAAAGTAGAGCTCTACTGAAAATGCAAAGGCCAATAATTTCTGATTTGCCTTGCTATTTTTGAGTTTTGACACCTTAATTTGTAAATGGTAGATTTATCCTCCACAAAAAGTCTCTGTTATGAAAAGCTAAATGATTTTGTAAAGCTGATAGCATTTTTTGCCTTAAAACAATGCATGCCTGAAAATGACCATGCTTTTTTGACTTTACCTGCAGGGAACACTTTATGTTGAGAAAGGGAAAGAAAAAAAAGTGTCTTGCATTAACTAATCTAAGTTGTGACAAATCAAATACTGGGCAAAGATTATTTTGTTCTGAGACTTAAGGAAGGCTTAGGGGACCCAGGGAGAACATTGTTGTTTGAGTCTGTAACAAAAATCACTCATTTTAGCAGGATGAATTTTTTGGCAGAAGCGTTCTCCTGAAAAGAAAGTGAGCTAGACTAGTAGCAGTGCTAAATAGTTGCATACCTTCTGGACACTGCAACTCTTAATCAAACATTTTTATTGCCCACACAACACCTGCAGAACTGTGTAGGAACTTCTGAATAGACAGTGGCTTTAAGGGCCACTAATTTTGTAGCTCTGAGTATCTTACCATGTTTCTCAGCCCTGAGTCACAGAGATATGAGCTGAAGAGACCAGGAAGAAAGGATGCCCATGTAAATCTGATTTGATTATTCAGTAGTTAGTGAAGCAGAGCACAAGAGATTCTGGTTTGTTTCTTCCCTCTGTCCGGGGATTATTTAAATGCAGTTTACCTTTTGTCTAGTCTCAAAGCTGTTGTGCTCTCTTGTTGGATTCATGAGGGTTTAAGTCTCTCAGTCATTGTTGCTGAACATATTCTCCTTCCTGTAACAAAACAAAGACAAACCTTCCTGGTCCCAGTGAATGCTTTTCTCACATCAAACTAGATCTGTTTTAAACTTGTTGCTTTGAACTTACAGCTCTGATTGTTGCAATGTCTGGACAGACTAGATGGTACAGCGTCTATATAGTTGCATTAATGTAATACTCATTAATGCCCAGAAGCAAGGTTAACTAGCCTAACTGAAATGCTTTGTAATTGCTACAACAGGGCTGCTAATTAGCCTGTGGGGAGTGTGGTTCTAAAATGCTTGCTGCTTATGAGACCAGAACTAGCTTGGGTATCATTGCAAGGCATTGTTTTATTCCCTGAAACACAATCTGAGCTTCAATCTTCAAAATAAAATGAGGAAAGGAAAAATTATTAAGCAGCTAGAGTTGAATAACCCCTTTTTATTTTGTATGGAATCCAAGTATCCAGTAGAAATAGGATTTTAACTAAAACTTGGTATGCTTTTTAATCTTACAGGAATTTCACAATTATGAGTCCATTTTTTATTATAAGACTATTATTTATTATTATTTTGCTCCTTTTTAAAAGATGTTGTTTCCTTTCAAGACTAAAGAAACTAATTTTTTCTACTAAAGTATCTATTTTACCAACTACGGAATGCGAAGACTACCATGAGTCTTCATGTTTGACAAGGTTCCTTTGAATACCTTGTTGTGACTTATTGTAGTCACTGTCTGAAATGTCAAGTATCATGTAGTAAGGAAGACTTTGGCTAAACAATTTCTTTGTAATTTTTAAGTAAAATAATTATTATTAGCTTAATGTATCAAAAGCAAAAAAAAAAAGCTTTATTTCATAGTTCTAATCTCTAACTCATTTAAACTTAACAAATAAAATCTCACTTTATGGGCTTAAATTTCAATGTCTTTCACTTCTCATACAGTGAAATATTTTACACATCTTTAGTTTCATTTATGTAACACAGATTTTCCTACTTGCCTTTTTGCCAGCATTGCTCCTCAGACTGGTATGCTTGATAAAGATTTAGGTCTTCAGCAAAAAATAAATATTCTGGTTAAAAGAAAGTGTTTAGAACACTGCAGTATGTATAATAAAAAATAATATTAAATTATGAATCCCTATACATTTTACTTTGGAATCAGTGGTGGATTTTTTTTTTCTTTTTTTTTCTTGAGTAGGCAAATACATCCGTTTCTGACTGAATGCATGTAAACACTTTGTTCAGTGTGCAGGCCCCATGGCCATGTCTCATTACATGTACTTCACTTTTGGATTATCCCTTGGATAACGCAATAATCTGCAAGATATAGTATGCAGCTGAATTGACCTTTGAACAGTTCCAAAGGGCTATGAGTCTGCCTGCAGCTTTAGGATATTTTGGAAATTTTACAGGAGATGGTAAAGAAGAAAGATTCTAATTCATCAGTTGGACAACTTATTACTTTGATGCTAGATTTGGTTCTTTAAACAATTGTTTACCCTGACATGTGAGTAAAAAAATTAGCTTATCAGAACCTTAGAGAACCATTGTTTTTACTTACTATAATGTCAGTAGTAGCTCATAATTTTCTATTCTTTTTAGTACAGCGAATGCATTTTTTACAAGGTCAAATTATGTCATTCTAATTTACTTCTATAATTTCATCTTCTTCCTTAAAAAATTTTTTTAAGAAAACAATGTTGTTTTTTTTTTTTCTTTTTTTTCTATTTCTACTGGAAGCTTGGTTGAGGTAATACTGCAGCATCATAATAAGCCAGATTTTTATCAGTAACTGATGATGAAATTTTTCTATATAAATTACAAATTGATTTAGAAGGCTTTGGACAGTAGTAAACCAAAGTTTGGAAACTATAGGGTGAGACAGAAGCTATTAGCTTGGAAGACTATGCAAATGAGGTTATATAATACTAATATGGAAATAACTAGTATTTGCAAATTAACAGCACACAGAGGAATGGATTTTCAAACAAAAAGCTGACACTGACTGTATTTTTGGAGGCAAGAGCCCTAGTAACTTAGGAATCTGATCTTTTGGATATAGTATGTTGTTAATGACTATTACTCTAAATGTTCAAACTTGATCCATCTTAGCCTGGCTTTTGGTATTCATCGCACACTTCAACCTTTGAGACTGACGTTGTGAGGGGGAAAAAGGATGCAAGAAGAAATAACTGCGTAAAATCTGTGTAAAATCTGCTCTGTGGCCTGAGGACATGACATCCAGAAAGAGAGGGAGTCTGTCAGAATTGAGCAGTGGGCCTGCCTTAGCCTTGTTCAGGGAAGCAAGGACATGGGCGGGGAGATTAGAGGAGGAGGGAGTATTCATTGCATTCTTCCAATTGCCATGAATTTTTGGGCCCAGTGCGGCATAGGTCCTCAATAGTTAAACTCATATTTCCGTTCCTCTCTTCTCTCTTAGCTCCCAGAGTTGCTTATACCTGCTTGCCTGATTTCTCTGTGCTGTGCAGAAGAGTGAGAGAGGGCAGAAAGGGCTTATACTAATGCATGGATGTGTTATTGCTAATGCATTTGTTAAAAAAAAGGCATGTATTTCACTTTTGTTCACACAATATACAAGTGAGCAAATTCAGACTGGACTGCTTACATGTGGTTTTTGCAGAGCACAGTTATGTGATCATTGATACAAATTCCAAAACTTTTATAGATTGGCATACCTGTTGTCCGGGGAGTCCTTGTATCTTCTAAATAAATTGTTATCTCTAATAAGGTTTAGGAGTTTTTATGAATAATGAGCCTGGAGGCTGCATGAAGAAAAACAAATTTTCCAGAATAATATAGCAGCTCTGTACAGGTGTTTACTGGGGGAAGGTGGGGTAAGAGAGGATTGTGTGGGAGGCATCTGCTAGGGAAAACAAAGATTTCCCATGAGAGCAAGATCAACTTAACTGTAACACAATGGCTTTGTGTAGAGAAAACTACTAGATTAATACCACATCAATTAATTTAAAATTTAAAATTCATACAATCTAAATTAGTATTTGCCTGTTGAACCTAGATGTAGTTCAAACAGCATACATCTCCCTGTGAATCAGTAATCTTATACTGTCTATTATACAGTTTTAAATGTAGAAGGGTTTTGTTTGTTTGCTTTTGGTTGTTGTTATGGGTTTTTTTTTGCTTTGGCTTAAAGTCTAAATAAATGCATGAAATATACCTATAGCAATGAGGCAAAATAGTTGCTTTTGATTCCAAGAACATTAACTTTGTGTAAAATTACATTTTTTAAATAGAAAGAAGTCAGATACTTACTTACTTTAAATAGAAGTCAATAATACTTATGAGGACTGCACTGAGAAGATTTCATCATTTATGTATAGACACTATAGGGCTGTTCCTTCTTGAGTATGCGCACATTGCAGAGCATCTGATGGACATGTGACCTAGCTCACAGTCTTTCTGTACTCATGTTGTTCCACTGATTCCAGTTCCTCCCTGTGTCTTCCTCTTCCTCCCTCTTCTCCCTTCCATTCCCCGCCTTATGATGGAAAAGGCCTGATTTTCACCCTCATCTACCGTACCAGGAAAATGAATCAGAGCTGGATCTCGGGGTTAGCTTTCTTCCCCATCAGTCTCCCAGCTGCTGCCTGTATTAGCCAGAATAGTCATCTGTAAAGCAAATACTTGTCCACATAGACTCAGCACTTCTGAATGCCTTTACAGAGCATATCTGTAGAGTATTTGGATTATTCTAAATGTTGAAGACACCTCAAAGAAGTAATAGTACTTTACTATTCCTCATAAATGGGAGGCTTTTTAAAGGTTTACATCAGCAACGCATGGTTAGGAGTCATCCTTTCTCTCCAGCCTGGTAGTAAAACAGTTGAATGTAAAGCAAATGTGGACATAGGTCAGACAGAATATAAAGTATAGGTAAAAAGGGAGCTTGCAAGTAAATTATTAGTAATAAAAGAAACAATAAAATTATTAAAATTATTATTTATTAAAATAAACAATAAAATAAATTATTATTAATAACCATCTTGAGAGACATCACCTTGATTTTTAGTAGAGCAGAAGCAAGGATAGGAATGGTGAACATAGCGTGGAAAACAAATCTAGTTATTGGATATGGACTCCTCTTTTTATTTGTGGTCTCTGCAGCCACTGAAAGTATATTGATTCTCTAAGAAAAAATAATACCTGTGTTGCCACATATGTAGTGGGTTGTTCAACATGTGTGTGGTGAAAGTTCTGGATAAGAGCATTTTCTAGCCACTGGTTCTCACCCAGGAAGAACTGTATTTTCTAGGCTATCCCCATCTGCTATAGCTCTTACTGTGTGTTATCAGGGCTAGGATGGAAAAGCTGGTATGTAAATATTTTGCCTGTCAACTGTTCTTGAAAACCCTGGACAGGAATATTTGCAATGCCATTCCAACTGGTGCCAAGAAAACTGGTGCTAATGAGTCAAGCTTGCTTGACTCCTGGCATACAGCGGTGATAATGAAAAGAACATAGACATGTACTCGTCTTGAGGCTAATGTCGGAGCAGAGTCCAGGAGAGGGGGCTTGTTGTCTTTCAGTGTCAATTTGCTGAGAGAAGGGAAAACAGCTGCACTAGGTATTCAACTTTATCTCCTACTTCTGTTTGTCATTGGAAAGGTGACACAGGTTCTCGTTCTGGCTGTGGAAACAGACTAGACTTTTATTAAGTAATAGTACAACCGAGAGCTCCTATGACAGGATGAAAAAGGCATGTAATGGACAACTGGCCCTGTGCTTGCTCTGGCATTTCTAAGGATGGTGGTGCTTGCCCTCAAGGTATTCTAGTGTTGGCTTTTATTATGCTGGTCATGGATGCATGTTGGTGGAGAGAGGCAGCACTAGACAGGAGTGAAAGGCTTTGAAACACACAGATGGATTTAAGGTTTTCTTTTCACAAGTTTGTCTGCCTGGGCCACATCCAGGAAGCCTCTGAATGTGCTCTGGGATGAAAAGAAGTTGAGTAGACAAATCATATGGCTTAGACACCTGGGGGGAGTCTTCTTACAGTGCAGTATAGGCAATAGTTTTTCTATGCTTTGTGAGTAGCACAGCAAATGCATGTAGTGGACTAAAACTTTTGCCTTCTGTAGTGTCATAATAGCTGTGAGTTAACACTCCTCATTAGTTTCCCAAGTGCCAATTGTATTGTCATTCTGTTTATTTAATATCCTGGTTAATTACAATAGCATTAAGATGTTAAGGTACCAGAAAAATGAAAAAACTATAGGTGGAATGAATTTTTACAGCTCTTGAGGCAAGTATATTTTCTGAAATTAGAGCAGCAAGCTTTATATCTAGTGGCACTTACTTGCTTAAAGCAAAATTCTGTGCTCCAATTTTTAATATTGTTGAGAATTTAGCTTAAGGACTGGAAGTACATCTAGGGTTTTAAGTGGTATGAGTAACAAGGGATTCAACTTGTCATAGGTGAAGGAACTTTGCATTATGTTACTAATGTGTTTAAGCAAATTTTTTTCAATGGATTTCACAGTTTATGATGGGAAATGCTGTGCAAATCATAGGCAGAAAAAAAAAGGATTTCAAACCATTACATTGGCAAGATTCTACAGTGAAAGAGAGAGCTAAGAACTCAGGCTAAACAGGTATCATTCAGGGACTGCCTTAATCTAAAAAAAAGTGGGAAAAAAAAGGAGGACTATGTTGAGAAGCAGTGTATGAGGAATAGCTCTCTCAAACTTTGACTGCAACTCCATCTATGTTTTGGTCCTCATTTGTCTGTTCTTTTATCATCTGTACTTGTCTCTCCCTACATTTCTCCATCCATCATTGATGTCAGTTGAGAGTAATCACTGGTCAACCAAAATTATGTGTTTTTTTAGATTGTAGGGTGTTTTTAAATCTTAATATTTGAAGATAGAACTAGCATATGTCAAAGTAGTAGAATGAAGCCAAGAATTAAATTAGTGTAAGAGAAGAAGTGTCTGAAATTCCAGGAAGGCTAATTACGATGTAGGAAACACTTTCTTTGACGTTTATATCAAAACTACAGGAAAACAAATAATGTAAACATGCAAATTATTTTGAATATTTTGCTGCACCATATCTAAAACCTTCTTTGTTTTAAAAGACTTCTTTCCTTTTCCTCTGACATGAAACTACTATGTCATCTGACTTAGGCGTTCATACTCATATATGCATAATCTGATGGGTAATACTGGAGAAGTAACCTTAGACTCTAGAATTTCCTTTTATTTTAATACAGTAATTCTATTGTGAATGCCAATGGTGAACATATTTTATTTCTATATATTTTTTCTGTAAATATCAATAAATCAACTTTACATTGGGAATTTTAACATGAATTTTTCTATTTGTATGTATTGTTTTCACATACAAGTAATACCATATCAGAGTGCTGAATGCTTATTATCAAATTTTGATAAGCACACTAAACTAAAAAAATAGGTCAGGCACTTGTAAACTGAGTGAAAAACATGAAACTTACTAATATTTTATTTGATCTGATTGGAAAAACTATCAGACAGTTTACCGGTTGAGAGGATTTGAAAATTGCATGGCCTTTACATATAACCATCCTGTTCTAAAATTCTGCCTCTATATAAAAATAGCAGAATGCATTTCTAGGCAATTTATTCTGAAGGTAATTGCAAGTAAACAGTAAAAATCCTGATTAACTGGCATATTACTTTTAAACTCTGATAAAAGATTCAGGATAAAATCAGTATCACAGTTAATACACTTAGCTTTCTTAGAAAGTTTCATATATGCTCCTTTGCTCTGTTGTGTGACTTGTTCTTCTACTTCAGCTTCCTAGTGAAATGAATGGCATTCTTCTACTATTTTGTAGAAGAATTTCTCCGGTGGAAAATTGCTGTTAAAATTCAGTCTTCCACTCACATAGCATTATTTGACAAAGATGTAGTACATAATGGGTCATTATGTACTTTAAAAGACAATCTGTAATTTGCAATAAAAATTATCTCATGAGAAGCAAAAGGGAAAATAAGACTGATGTGCAGAATACTCAAATGGCTTTAGTGTTCTCTTTTAGCTTTGGAAGTAGGAAAAAGAGGTTAGTGTGTGATAGAGTTTTTAGAAAACTATTTCCAGTCTATGACTTTCCAATGATATGCATGACATTTAATGTTGTAAGTGTACAGAAAATCTTGTAAGAGAAACTATTTTAAAATTACAAACAGCATATTTCTCCTTGAAGGAATCCAGAGGCATTAAAGTTGCACAGTTGATGGGGAAAATTAGAGGTAGATGCCTGTGGTAACTTTGTTAGATGGACTTTAAGTTTTTGATTGAACTTGTAATACTGTCTTCAGAAAACTGTTGCTATTTGCATATTTTGTTAGACATATAGTGTACTCCTTGTATTTACTTTGTTTTATCCGAGACTTGTGGATGTTTCACAGCTTGATCAGAATACAATTTAAATGCACAGCAACTGGGCAGCTCAGGAGTAGTAAATATGATATTTGCTGAACAAAAAAGAACTTTTTCTGTGCCTGCCTGTATTACATTCAGTGTTCAGACTGCTACATATCCAGAAGTTTCAAAAATTACTGTAGCACGTGAGTAGTTAGGGACAAACCCAGAGAACTCTAGAAGGTCCTGAAAATCTGTCTGCCCAATATTACCTGGCACAAAAAGAGTACACTCCAGTGCTTTTGTCTTTATTTTCCTAAACTCTACATGCTGTTAGAAGGTTTTTCAAAGACATCTGGAATTTGATAAATGGGTTTGTATGCAAATTAAAAACAGAAAAAGAAAACGAAGCAAAACCATGCATAGAGGACTTTTTCTAACTTATTCACAACATTGCCTGGTCCCTGTCCAGGGGTAACAGAGCTAAAACAAAGAGCGATTGGAGTTCCTCATGCCACCTTGTTCAACTTATGCCACTGTCAGTTTGAGAAGCCTGTTCTTTTGCTTCATGATGCCTTAATTTGCATTCATGTAAACACAGCTAGAAACAGGGTTAGAGCAAGGCAATTCAATGCAGCCATCACATCATGACAATTATTTTGCATAGAAGTTAAGAGGAGTATCTCCGGTTCCTGTTACATTTTCAGGAGTGTGGTAGGAGTCTGCTTTGGGAAAGCAAGTGCAAGAAGCAGCTTGCTAGTACAGTATGTGTTGGCTGTGTTGCATCTGTCCCAGGTAAGCTAAATCACGTGTGTTGTTCTGGTTCTGTCACGTCAATTCCAGGGAATTTTGAGATAAATTCCACATTAAACTTCATAGACTTTTCTCAGAGCTACCATTTGAGTTTGACTGCAGACTAAGGAAGTTACCTCTTCTTAGATTACAATTGGATCACTTTCTTCATTCTCACATTTCTTAGCTTTTTTCACAACTAGAAGCACTCGATATGTCCTTTTATTATAGCTAGTGCTGGTAACCTGTCTTAATTTCTCTAACTCTAGGAAATAGATTTATCAGGATGTGCCTCGTTTTCTGTACCTTAGTCCTACTTCAAAATAGTTTGTGAGGATATTATTTATTATAATTAAATTTAAGAAAACAAAAATTTCACCTCCATTTTCACCTCAAAAGCATCAACTAGGAAGTATCAAATACATAGTGGGCATTTGAAATATGGAAAAAATGAGTGCCATTTTACAGAAGAGTTTAGAGCAGCATATGAATGTTGCATGAATTTCAACTTCTAAGTTCTTGAAAACGAAAACAGTACCTGATATCACAATTACATCTGTGAGTAGGTGCTGCAGCACTAGCAGCTAATGTGTAAAATAAATTGCCATAGAATTCAGAGTTGATAACAGTTTCTAGAAGCCTGTAGCTTTAAAATAAATTGTTCTTCATCTGCGGATCCCTGTGTATAACACTGCAAACCTCTGCTACTGTATCTGTACTGGCAGGGCCCCTGTGTGAAACCACTGTATTTGCTGAAGGAATTCTTTCTACTTACATAACATTTTACCTCTTAAATTGCATAAAATAAGTCAGTAGAAAACAACTCTACTTATAGGATTTGTAAAAACCACATCACTGATGATTGTTACACCAGCAAAAGCCTGCGTTATTTATCCCTGTGAGCAGAGCTTTGTAGAGTAGACCAATACCTTTGTTCTACCCAGAACATACTTTATTTTTATTTGTAAATAGATGTATAGAAACATAACTGATCACTTACCTTATTTTTTATTCTCTCTCAATATGGTTTAAAGGTGGGATACTACAGTTATTTGTTCTATAAATTTTCTTTCTAGAAAGATATTTACTGAATTTAGAACACAGAACTGCACCAGGATGTTGAAATATTGTTAAGATAGGTTTATTTAGTAGGAAGTAAAAAGCAGTGTAAATAATCTCAAGGAGGTAGACTTAAGAAATCCAAAAGCCTGAGGCAGTGCCTTAAGATGAATGTCTCTGTGGGTGAGAAACAAATTAAGTCTACTGATACTTTGCTGAAAGCTGTCCTTTCCCTGACTCCATGAGTTGTTTGGAGTTCTCTTAAAAGTTTTACAGTTATTCAATACAATTAGGGATTCATGCAAGTTCTCTGTCATCTGAAGGATACAGTTAATTGTTATAAATTTCTATTTTGAACTATCTCCAGTACAACAGCTCTTGAAAGCAGCACTGGTAATATATTGAGTAAAATAGAAGAAAAAAGCCGGTCTTCAAGAGGCACTTCAGTATATTAAAAATGCAAACCAAGACTGGCTCATACCTGAAAACCACAAATTTCTCAGCATGTTTCTTAGTTTTATGTGCATTCTGATGCACATCTCTTCCTTACAAGCAATGTGTCTTCTTGCTTCATCACTATATACTAGCACGGTGGTTCATATAATTTCCAAAATTGATTCATTCTTCTTTAATGGATATTAAATTTGATGCAGCTAAGCATGCATCTATATTTAGATGAAGCTGTAAAAAATTAACACCCCCTTTCCTTTGAATGTAAGAGACCATATATTTTCTAAGAATACATGCAAGTCAGTGTTATTCACAAAGGGTTGACAACCCAAACAGTGTATAATTGTCATATAACCTAGCGGTATTTTTATCTGCCATACTGAACTCTGCAGGCCATATTTGGAGCACTCAGGCTTTCAATTTAAGCTCTCCAATGGCTTCAATGCTGGTTTTAGCTGTGTTGTTCAGACCCATTTATCAAAAGTATAGGCTCTACCTAGTAAGGAGGTTTGGTGACTTTGCCCATCATCACAGTGTGAGGGTACTTACCTGTTTTTTCTGTACTCTATCCAGGTATTCTTTAGCACAAAACACACTGAACAAATGTATTTCTTGGTTCAGAATTTAAGAGTAATTCTTCTCACGACAATCCTACCTTCTCTGATGCCTGAATAAATTTCTTCTTTGCAGGTTTTTCTGTTCACATGAATAAATATGTTTTATTTGAATATTGTTTCAGCCTCAGCAGAAAAACTGGTGACTAGCGCTATCAAGAATGTGAGGCTAGGGTTGACTGATGTGACAGAAAATAGAGAGAGAGGTTTTAACTTGCTTGGGCTGAGAGGATCTAGAAATTAAGACTAGCACTTCCTGATGCAGCACCCTAACTAACTGAATACTAACTGTGCAAAAATGCCTTTTTCTGTTTCTGAATATATAAGGAATTCAAATATATTTTTATATGCTCCCAAACTGTATTTGGGAATAGTAGTCTATATTCATCTCTGCCTACATGCCTGAAATCTGCCTAGTCTCAGTACACAAGAATTCAAGAATATTTATTAAGATATTAAACTTCTGTCCTGAAAACAGGAGGTGTCCAGAATTGTGACTGTCATCTATTAATAGCACTGTAGAAGGGACAGAAACCTGCATGTGTCAGGGCTCAGAGAAGTTACATTTGGGAATTAATATCTGGCTTTTAATATGAGATGACAGATTAATCCACTTCTGGATTTTGTGTGCGTGCTTCTGAAACATCTGGTAGCAGACACAGATGGACACAAGATTAAAGATGTGTTATACTGAGTTTCTGATTTGATATTTATGTTTTGTGTTCTTGATGGGGCCTGATATTAATGTTTGGGCTTGGGATTTAAAAGGGTGTGAATATCTGTGTCTTGAACATCTGTCATAAATTCTGAAGTAATTATATAATGGTAAATGATGTAGAAAGAGATTTATACCTCTACATAACCTCAAGCACCCCCGATCACTTACAACTGCACAAAGTCACCTACAGTGTTTTATGCACAGCTTCCTTGCTTGCAAGGGCATGTGTAAGGCACAAGCAGTGGGTCTGTATGTCTGAGGTAGTGAACTGCAGCAATCTTCAGCTTCCATTTAAGGGTGAGAGGTGGGGAGGGAGTAAAGGCTCCCACCTCACACAGACTATGTTCCGTCCAACAGGAGCAGAACTGACTGATATTACTAATTGGTATCTGTGAGCATAATGCGTATGTGTGTGTGTATGTGCATGTGGAAGGTTGGCTTCTGATTTCCTGAAATTCTTTTTCATAGAGAAACAGATAAATACATAGACAGATTACCCCCCCCCAAAAAAAAAAAAATCCACCATACCTTCTACCTAGTTATATAATTAGTTCTAAAATATAAGCAGCAGCATTGTGTGCAGATAAGACACATCATTGTGGAGAAGCACAATCACATACCTTGTTCTGTATAATTGAACTTTAGAATAAAGCTTGACAGTGTAAAGGGACTGTAGTTTCAGAATATGTTGATATGACTATGTATAAGTAACCACAATTTTGAAAAAAAAATCATTTGTGTTCTACTTTACATTTTTGCAGCTGTTACAGAGCTCAGTCTTACTACAAATTAATTATGATCGTGTGACTCATTTTTTGTGAATAGTGTTAAGATCAAAACCACTCAGGAAGAAGAAACATGTAGATGTTTGGTGAGATACTAAGTAATGTCAAGATATGCTCCTGTTCAGGATCTTAGAGTCTGGGAAAAAGTTAATGGAAAAAAAATGTGTAACATAAAAATGCTACACTACACTACGTAGCACATATTGTTCTTGCTGTGCTTCATAACGTATTTAAGTTTCAAGAGAGCCCCATTTATCATGGACATTCTCCTCAGATGAATAGAAAAAAAATTGGAATTACTTTGGACAGATACGATCTCTTTGGAAACTTGAATATGTATACTTGTATACTGATTTTACTTGGGTTAATATACCCTGTTTTTCATCATGGTTTGTGACGTATTGGCTGTGGCTATACAGCTTTTGGACTGGAGCTGGCTTGAGTCCAGCTGATACAGACTATGGCAATTTAATTGTGGCTGCTTCTAAATATACCAAAACGTGGATTTTAATATAAAACTTAAAAAATAAAGAATATTGCTTTGGCTTAATTTCTTTCTTTTTACCCTTTTTGTTCAAATATCATGGAAGAATAAATGTATTGTCATCATATTGAAGATGCATCTAAATTTTATAATGCTTTTCAGGAAATGTCTTAATTGCCCTCAGCAACCATACTGCTTGTGTAATGATGTTCTGGTTGCAGAAAAATGCCAGTTGAAGTTGAA
The DNA here is from genome assembly GCF_965638725.1 of Aptenodytes patagonicus. Taxonomy (NCBI): domain Eukaryota; kingdom Metazoa; phylum Chordata; class Aves; order Sphenisciformes; family Spheniscidae; genus Aptenodytes; species Aptenodytes patagonicus. The sequence goes on from NC_134952.1 coordinate 41,380,554, forward strand.
GTTGAAATATTATTGCACCATTCATTTAACTTACTTTCAAAGTGTCTGGTATGGTACAGTACACAGACTACTAACCCAAAAACCTTACCAGTTGAAGGTATTACCAGATATATTTTCTCTGATATATGCCATGATATTCTTTAAAAATTAACCTTAGCCTATTTTTCATGTTTGTCAAAAGGATCAACATTGGCTAAGCATTCACTAAGCATTCACAGCATCACTGAATATTCTGAATGAATGCTCATCACTCTCATTTCTGAGATGCAGAATAATCTTGTCTTCTATTGCAGTGGGCATATTCAAACAGTAGGCTTAATTTCTTACATGTCATTATTTACAGGGAATTGTTACTACTGGTATCAATTTATCTTGGCACTGCTCTGATTCATTGGACTATTTTAAAAGCCACTGCCACAGCCTACACACTATGAAAAACAGCCAGTGCTGAAGAAAACTGTTCACATGGGCATCTAAAAAAACCTCTCTCAAAACTCCTAGAAAAAAGAAACCAAAAAATTCCACAACCTGAGTAATCTGTGTCCCTTAATGGGCTGTAATAGAGCCTTAGGGGCTGTGTTGAAGAGGAATCTCAATTCTTAACCAATATTTTTTTCCTAAGTTGCCACTAATCATTGCATCTTTTTGGCTATTACATATTTATTAAGAGAATGACAGAGAAAGTAAGTTATTATGAGCATGTGGGGTAGTAAGCAAGCTCCCTGTATCTGGCTGCACTTTAGAAAATGTGACTGTGTTGTTCACGGTGGACTTCTTGCATTTGGGCAGCTGCTTATATCATCCCCTGACACAGATCTTGGCAACAGGGAGCTGAGTAATACAGATTGTGAAGAAAATGGCTCTGTTCTGCCACTTTACTTTTGGAACTTCATTTGTTAACTTTGACTTTGCATGTGAGCTCCAACAGGGCGTGGGAATGAGTATTGTGTGTTACTTTTGGGTAGACCCAAAAGTTTCATTAAAGGTTCTAGACTGTAAATACTTCAGCTGAGTCAGCATTAACTCCAAGTGTGATTAGGTCCCCAAAAATAAATCTTTCATAGTCTCTTGTACTAAATTTGGAAGTGTTCTCCTTAATTAAGCAATGACTGTAGAAATGCTCTGTGGTTGAGGCATCACATAATTGGGCTATTCATGCTTTCTAAAACACACTGGAATTAATCAAATGTGCTCTGCTACCCCTGGGGACAGGAATGTCTGTTCAGTAATAGCCTATTTCCATACGGTCTTTAATCTGTGTTAACAACTAATGGGACTAAAACCCAACCAATTCGCTGATTCCATTTCATAATAAACCATAGTCAGAATGAAGGATTTAAAGAAAAATGTTATGATAATATAATACATAAAGACTCTCCTAGTATCTAACTTTTGTAAGCTAGTTTCTGTCAATGAACGTGATTCAGGGAGAGGAACACAGGTCAGCTGAGATGCTAGGTCAGCTGAGAAATTGTTCCTATGCTGATGATTCGGATGGAGTATATAGTACTGCCTGACCGAAACAGATAACTGCAAAATTGAGAAAACTCTGGCTCCGCTTTTGATTAGATGGTGGCTAAGGAACGTAGGCCAAGATAAGACCAAGATAACTAAATTAATATTTAGGTTCAAAGTAAGCAGTCCAATTTCAGCAGTGGAGTAGGGCATAAAAGATGGAAAACAAGGGGCTCATTCTAAGGGCACCCAGAAAACACAGAGAAAAACAGGAAAGAAAACACAAACGGAGGAGAACAACTTATTGGAGGAGGAGGAAAAAACAAACCAAATCAAACCTTCTCCCATACAATTCCCACATAATTGACTTGTTATGAAAATTGCTCAGGTGTAATATCTGTCAGTGTAAGAAATTGCAATATAGAAAATTTATAAGAGAATATTAACATCATGCTAGTCTCACTTGGATGTGTCTTATTACATCAAATACCATGACAAATTCATTCATTAACTTCCCTGCTCCTTAGCAAATTCTCCATTGGCAAAGTATTTACTGGTAGTGCACCAAGTTCTCCAAGGACTGTCTTCAAATGAGTAATTTGGCTTCATACTGTGTTATGCAGAATTAGTGAATTAACAGAAAATTACTCTTAATCTAGGTCGGATATGAAATATTATGTTTGATCATGACCGTAAGCAATGAGTGCTAAGATTACAACCAAGAACTGAAAAAGAATTATGGAACAGCCTTGGCTGAATATTTGAATGGTGAGGCAGGGAAGGACCAAGAATGGGAGTGGTGTAAATGACTGTTTTCTTGATTTTTTTTTTTGTTTTTGTGTGTGTGTGATTATCTTGAGGTAAAATGCACTTAAGCGAACTTAATTCTAAAATTGTCACGTCCTCTGTATAGAATATAGCATTAATTGCACAGAGCATGTAAAATTTTTAGTTTGCTTATGAATGAATTCAAATAACAAACCAAGTTAATCTGATCAGAAACTTTCATTAGATTATTTAACCTCTTGGCTACTGTTCTGCTTTTTATCTTAGTACTCAACCTTTTGATTTGCAGTTTTGGAAAGTCTTGTCTTTCTCAGTTACTTTTTTTTTTTTTTGTTGCAGTAAATGAAATATTTTGAAGGGATCCACTAAAATCATTGATCTTTCCTGCCTGTTTCTCTTAAGCTTGCATTTATATTCATAATTACTTGTAAGTAATTTACAAATAAAGTGGTAATGCTAGGCTAAATTAATCCTCGGTATCATATAAAGTCTTTAACGGAGGTGTATTAAGTATGGATTTATCATGCAGTATATTTTTAAACAAGATTACAGAAGCTTATGTATTATCTGGAATAAGAAAAGAGACGTTTTGGATACATATTTGTCCCTAGATTCATGTTTTAATCTATGTTTTAAGTTCTAGGAGATAAACCAACAAAGTATGAAGAAGCATTCCCTATACTGCCTATTAAAATACTCATTTTTTACTGTAATAAGACATTGGCTTGGTTGTGAAGGATTTGGGGAATCAGTGCCAGGCCAGAAGTGAATCATTCACAGAAGTGGTATCTTAGCTGAATATCACCTGTGAAGATATGCACTGTTTAACAATGGTACCAGTGTTTTACAAAACATAGAAGTAGCCATAAAATAATGAAGGTATTATTTAAAGTGACATGCCTATCTGGATTCCATTTATTATCCTGGTGTTTTCTTTGCAGCTAATAACTACAGTAGCTGGTGAAACAAGATTAATATTAGGAAAAAACCTTGAAGTAATTAACTTTAGAAAGCCCCACTTTTTATGTTAGTAATCTGTTTACAGCAGTGCTGTAACTGAGAAGCAGAAACAAGTATTTTGGAGATGAGAGGCTGTTAATATCTTAGATTAGCTTTGCTGTTGAAAAAAAAAATTGATGTCAAATTGCATTCTTAAGAGTCAATTCTCATAGATAATTGCTGCAAAATTATTTGGAATGGTTCATGAATCATAATATGTAGATACTTAAATATACCTAATAATCGAATTTGCAGTTTAAGGTGTCTTGTACAAGAAGATATAAAATTGGAGAAATGGGATTGGAGGAAATCAAAATGGTACATATATAAACAAGTGAGCCAACTGGAAATGCGATGGTGATAAAAATGATTAAGTTGTCAAGACCATTATGAATGACTGAGAGTTTGTAAAGTGAACATGACACTCATGAGCATGTTAAAGTACAGGCGTAACTTCAAATGATACATTTTCAAACTTTGGAATAAAACTCAATGCAATGCATGCAACTATTCTCTTATGAAGCTTCCCTTTAGATTCACTTCTGCTTTGTACTCTCCTCCTTGGCACTCCAGATACACAGTAGCCAAATGGAGACACTTCTCTAGGAGGCTGAGAAAGCAGTTCAGTGGATTTCCCATACCAAAGAGCAGGATTTTGATGGGCAGCAAAGAGGATAAGAAAGTGGTATGGGGTCCTTTTTCAGACAGAAACGTGTATAGAGAGAGTGTGGCTGAAAGGGGAGGGGAAAAGAAGTGCTCCCATCTTTAGGAGGGGAGCTTTACAAGCTACTTAACCCTGTAGCACTCTGAAGAGACTTAATTTTTAAAGGTCATTGTGAACTGGTGGAGGATTAGTGATCTTCTCTGGAAACATGGAATTTTCCTGTAAAACTTTTTGATCACCCTTAACTCTATGTATTGCATTTCAAAGGAGCTCAGTCACTGGATTTGACCTTTGAAAATATCTTATCATGGCCAAGTGTTGGGGATTTGTTCAGGATGCTGGTTGAGAGAGTCCCTTGGGAGACGGTCCTGAAGGGCAAAGGGGTCCAGGAAGGCTGGACGATCTTCAAGAAGGAAGTCTTAAAGGCGCAGGAGCAGGCTGTCCCTGTACGCCGTAAGAAGAATGGGTGGGGAAGACGACCGGCCTGGCTGAACGGGGAGCTCTTGCTGGGACTCAGGAAAAAAAGGAGAGTTTACCGCTTGTGGAAGAAGGGGCAGGCGACTCAAGAAGAGTACAGGGATCTTGTTAGGTCGTGCAGAGAAGAAATGAGAAAGGCAAAAGCCCAGCTAGAACGCAATCTGGCCGCTGTCGTTAAAGACAACAAAAAAAGTGTTTACAAATATATTAATGACAAGAAGAGAGCCAAGGAGAATCTCCATCCCTTATTGGATGCAGGGGGGAACATTGTCACTGAGGATGAGGAAAAGGCTGAGGTACTCAATGCCTTCTTTGCCTCAGTCTTTAACAGGCAGACCAGTTATCCTCAGGGTACTCGGCCCCCCGAGCTGGAAGACGGGGACGGCGAACAGGATGAACCCCCCGTAATCCAGGAGGAAGCAGTCAATGACCTGCTATGCCACCTGGACGCTCACAAGTCTATGGGGCCGGATGGGATCCACCCGAGAGTGCTGAGGGAGCTGGCGGAGGTTCTCGCCAAGCCGCTATCCATCATTTATCAGCAGTCCTGGTTAACGGGGGAGGTCCCGGATGACTGGAGGCTTGCCAATGTGACGCCCATCCACAAGAAGGGCCGGAAGGAGGATCCGGGGAACTACAGGCCTGTCAGCCTGACCTCGGTGCCGGGGAAGATGATGGAGCGGTTCATCTTGAGGGTGCTCACAAGGCATGAGCGGGACAACCAGGGGATCCGGCCCAGCCAGCACGGGTTCATGAGAGGCAGGTCCTGCTTGACCAACCTGATCTCCTTCTATGGCCAGGTGACCCGCCTAGTGGATGAGGGAAAGGCTGTGGATGTGGTCTATCTCGACTTCAGCAAGGCCTTTGACACTGTCTCCCACAGCATTCTCCTCGAGAAGCTGGCGGCTCACGGCTTAGACAGGTGTACTCTGCGCTGGGTCAAAAACTGGCTGGATGGCCGGGCCCAGAGAGTTGTGGTGAATGGAGTTACATCCAGTTGGCGGCCGGTCACGAGCGGTGTTCCCCAGGGCTCAGTACTGGGGCCGGTCTTGTTTAATATCTTTATTGATGATCTGGATGAGGGGATTGAGTGCACCCTCAGTAAGTTTGCAGACGACACCAAGTTGGGCGGGAGTGTTGATCTGCTCGAGGGTAGGAAGGCTCTGCAGAGGGACCTGGACAGGCTGGATCGATGGGCCCAGGCCAACTGTATGAGGTTCAACAAGGCCAAGTGCCGGGTCCTGCACTTCGGCCACAACAACCCCATGCAGCGCTACAGGCTTGGGGAAGAGTGGCTGGAAAGCTGCCTGTCGGAAAAGGACCTGGGGGTGTTGGTCGACAGCCGGCTGAACATGAGCCGGCAGTGTGCCCAGGCGGCCAAGAAGGCCAATGGCATCCTGGCCTGTATCAGAAATAGTGTGGCCAGCAGGAGTAGGGAAGTGATCGTGCCCCTGTACTCGGCCCTGGTGAGGCTGCACCTCGAATACTGTGTTCAGTTTTGGGCCCCTCACTACAGGAAGGACGTTGAGGTGTTAGAGCGTGTCCAGAGAAGGGCAACGAGGCTGGTGAGGGGTCTGGAGAACAAGTCTTATGAGGAGCGGCTGAGGGAACTGGGGTTGTTCAGCCTGGAGAAAAGGAGGCTGAGGGGGGACCTCATCGCTCTCTACAACTACCTGAAAGGAGGTTGTAGCGAGGTGGGTGTTGGTCTTTTCTCCGAAGTAACAAGTGATAGGACGAGAGGAAATGGCCTCAAGTTGCACCAGGGGAGGTTTAGATTGGATGTAAGGAAAAATTTCTTTACTGAAAGAGTGGTTAAACATTGGCACAGGCTGCCCAGGGAAGTGGTTGAGTCCCCATCCCTGGAAGTATTTAAAAGACGTGTAGATGAGGCGCTTAGGGACATGGTTTAGTGGGCATGGTGGTGTTGGGTTGACGGTTGGACTCGATGATCTTAGAGGTCTTTTCCAACCTCAATGATTCTATGATTCTATGATTCTATGATTTTTTGGCTTTCCAATACCTTTGTTAGTATTTCTTAACAAGTGATATAGTTTTGTTCTTAAAGACCTACATCTGGTTGTTTTATTAGAATAAACCTAAGAGGTAACTTGATAATGAATACTTTTTATTAGGGAAAAATACTGTATACTACAGAGGCAGTCTCCTAAATCTGAGGTATAAATTAGGCATAAATTTTAACAGTGAGGGAGATAGTCACTGGAGAAACAACAAAAGGAAATGAAGATTTTTCTGTCTTTTGTTAACAAGGGTAGATGAGACTCTGGCTTTTCAAAGATGCATTTCAGCCAAACAAAAGTTATTTGGATCAATAATGAGATAACTGGTGGAAAGCCGATACCCTGAGTCACTCAAAAAATGAGGCTAGATTGAATGCTCCTATCAGTGCTATGAATAATGTATATAAGTATCAGGAAGTTTTTGCTTATGGCTTGCATACATTTCCCCTTTCATAATCATCTTTCATTGAGCTACAGCAGAACTACTTTTGTTATATGGAGTAGTATTTCTTTTACAATCAGAAGTACTAGAACTTATCTTTTCAGTCAAAATTATTTTTCATTGGAAGAATGCTCTTTCAGTATTTGGGGACATTTTCAAGTTAAAAAAACTTCAAAAACTTCAGTAAGTAAAGACTTTGGGTTTTGCTACTTTTTAGGAAATAAACCTGATCGGTTTTTATTGGGGTTTTTTTCTTCTTTTTTTAATGTTAAAAAAAAAAATTAATTCTATTTCTATTTTACGTAGTGCTCAAATCTGAATGCTGCCTGTTATCATATCTGCTGCATTCTTGGAATGTACAGGTTTGTTATTACTTAACAGAAATCACTATTGTAATTTGTTCATATCTTGCAATGAAATCCTAACTCCCCAAACTAAGAGAATATCTAGAATTGCAGCTTTCATTTCTTCAGGGACTTTTCCTACCCATCTGACTCCAAAGAACAACTTTAAAATACAAACTGAGCCGGTAGAGTCTGGGTATTTCCATTCCGTGAGACATTTTGAAACATTAGATTTTTTCTGACCCCTTTCACAGGGAGTTAGAGATATCTGAGTTCCCTCTGATTTAAACTGTGATTTTTAGGATTTCCAACTTTCTCTGCTGAAGAGAGAAGAATTTAATGCTCTTAGTTCATAGCATGAATAAATCCTTAGATTATACAGGCCACAAGGGATCCAGCTAATTCTGAGAATTAAGATTTTCAGTCTTCCTGCTGCAGAGATGAAGACCAAGCCCCGATTAGAGACTGAACTTCCAGGACTGTCTGGCAATCTGTATATAGGCCTCATTTAGAAGGATAAATATGAGAACTGTAATTAGTCCATCAGGTACACTGACTGGCAACAAGAGAATTATTAATGAAAATTCACCAGAAGTAATATTTGTGAAAACAACTCAACATTTATGTGTTTTCCCATATCTCTGTATTTAATCAGAAAATTCTGGCCTCCTAATGCTTTCAGATATGTATTCAGAAGTTTATACGGGTGACTCATGCCCTATTTCTTATTCTTATCAATCCTAAACTACTTTCAACATTTGAAATAGAGCAGGATATATTTGAGAGCAAAAGTATGAGTAGATACACACACACAAGCACAAATACACACGCAAAAGTACACACACACACAAATATATATACATATATATGTACACATACACATATATGTAAAAAATTTATAAATATAAGGAAAAGCAAAACTGCGGAGCTAGACCTAGGAGGATGTGGGGGTGTAAATTTAAGCTAGAAATAGATAGAGACAGATTCACAGGTTTGACCTGAATTTAATGTAGAAAAAGAATTGAGGCCAGTGAATGTACTTAAGACATACGCATCTTTTGCATATGTAGGCTAGTATCTTGTTTCTAGCATACAGGCTGAGATAAAGAAATTCTTACGGGTGAAAAAGTTAACTTTTGGACCATCAGCTGGGATTTTGATATTGCACTGTTTTTAAAATCTCATTCTTGCTCAGAATAGTTTTTTTGTTTTGTTTTGCTGTTTTGTTTTGTTTTTAAAAAAGGTTGAGGAAATAGAAAAAAGGTAAAGGTTGAGGCAAGGTGGATAATTTCAAAGTGATAAAGTCTTTCAGGGTAAAGAATTAAATTCTCAGAGAAAGTATAGTACTCAAATCCAGAGAAGACACGCAATTCCAGTGATGTGGATACAAATCACCTACGGTTAGTTATGTAATTAGAATAACATTTGCTAGCGGCACGTAAAATAGCGGCAATAGCAAGAATAAGTTACTTCATATCTCGTGTGATATAAAATCTAAACAGTTGTCTTCATGACTGCGTGTCATGGATTGAAAGAATGAAATGACAGTAATTTTAAATGTTATATATTTTCCATTATCTCTATAGGCAAAAGACCTACTTACAGGTCAGAATCAAGAATGACATATAATTTCTTTAAGTGTTCACAGAATAATTAAATTGGTTCCACTTCTTTCCTCACACGGGTAACACAATAATTTAATAACAAATATGCGTTATTGTCCTGGTTTCGGCAACAGTTAAACCACAACAGTTATCCACTTCTCTTGTTTAGAGAGATCTGGGAAATTATTTTATTGACTCAAGACTGGGCCTCAGAAATTGTCTACAACCTTTCATCTATATCCCTGTTCTCTCAGTACACCTCCTGCCCCTCAGAAGGCTTCAGTTTGCTGCTTCATATTAGTGTATCACTTGCATACAGGCCTGGCATGGTTGAATTAGAGAATGTGTATAAAGCAAATGACTCTGCTGGGATCATGGACTGTGTAATTACATCAAATAGTGCTGGATAAGGAGAAACTCTCCTTTGCCCTGATACTTGAGCTACATGTAGTAATTCCTTACAGAATATTCTGCAAAAGAAAATGCCAAAAAAACTTCTTGATAGTTCATGCTGATGCATTTCTGGTTTTGTTTTTTGGAGGTTGTTTGGTTTTTTGGGTTTTTTTACTTTTAACTGTTCAGATTTAGCCACTCTTTCAGCTTCATTTATTTTTCAGATGTGTTTCATGAATAATCCAATGATAATATCCAATAATCAATCAAAGGCTCTTTTCACACGTAGTACTGAGTGTATTGCCTGTTCTGATAATAATCTATGGCATATGTAATAACAAGGATTGGTCAAAATTTGAAGTGCTCAATGTGCAATATATTGTAAAAGAAGAACCTCATAGGTGGTTTTGAGTACACAAACAATGCCAACTCCAGTTGGCTTCTGGAATCCATATAACAACCTATTTAGTATGAATTTACTAAGATGTCATATGTCACCGCAGGTAGATTGAACATCAAAGTTAACTGGACAAGCATTTGAGTAGACGTGCATGAACTTACTTTGGAATTGCCCAGAACTGAGCAGTAAATAGGAAAAATAATTTTCATTTTCACTATTCATTGAAATGGTTCACCAGGTCTCCTTTTAGAGCTTATAGCTCCTAATTTTGTAGTCATGGAAGCACATACTTGGTTCCTGTACTTATGTCTGATTTTACAGACTTCAAAATCTGCTTCTCATTAGCTTTTTGAGGTAATGATGATGTGACAGTACAGAAGACTGAGGAGTTAGGAGGAGACATAAAAGAGCTGATATTGTATTATATGACAAGTCAGCAGAACCGTCATTTTTGATTGAATTTGATAAAGTTTTTGATCAAAGTCCAGCAAAAATATATCATGAAATTAAGAGCTGCTGCTATCTGCTAATGGTATTTAGTCTGAACGGTTAAGATAGCTGTTAAAAAATGCTAGCAGTAATCTTTAGAACTGCAGATCAGGTCACCTTAATAAGGTCTACCCTACCTGTAGAAATAGAGGGCATCTACTAAATGATTTTTTTTTGTAGCCAAGTATGATTTCTGTAAATTAAGCTATGTGTTTCAACTTAGGGAAATTTCTGTCTGTGGCATACTCGAGAAAAAAGGATAATTTGGGAACAAAAAAAATTCAGATAAAGGAATAGACCAGCTGAGAAAGTAATAAATTAAACCCTGTCAATAATATAAGTTGGTTTGACTTGAGACTGAAAAGCAGTATTTCCATCCATTCGGAACAAGTACTCCAAACGTGGGTATTAAGAAGTAATCTTGGTTGAACTGAGCATACAGGGTTCTTTTCTATCAACATCCAGTCTTTTAAAAAATAGTGTACTGGTTAGAACATTGATACACAAAACTGGAGATACATCTTTTATGACTTTCTCAATCTGACAGATGTCAAACCATATCTCTTCTCATAAAACTATCCCAGCTAGCAAGTTACATCTAGAAGAGTAGATAAGCAAGGTGGGTAGGCTCCATTGTTCTGCTTTCCGTTCATCTTATAATAGTCATGTCATTGTGAGACTATCAAGAAAATCAAGCCATGAAATTAAGGTTCTTGCAGCTTGAATGAGAGAATGCCAGAGGAAATATTCCTGTGAAACCTAATGATGACGTCTGAGGAAGAATATATTTGGATTTTCTGAATGGGAGATTATAGTCTGAACTTCTCTTAGTCTATTACTTTTAGGTTAGATGGAAAAAAAAGTCAGGAATATTTTTGATAAGAGACTGTTTTCTCAAATATGATTTTGTGAAACCAGTCGAGAGGGTTTCAAATGACCTTCTTTGATCTTCCAACATATAGTCCAGATTAAGCCAAATTTAGACTGAAGAAACTCCTACCCTGAGGATGTACCTGCAGCCTTTTTTTTTAAGTGTGTTTCAGATTCTTCCTTTTGGGATAATTTTATACATGATCACCTGTTTTTATCTAGTCATGTTAACAGATGGGAGAAAATAAGCTCTTGAGCTTGAGGGTGTGCAGCTGAGCCAGTGGGTGAATGTCTGTTATTGAATCAGTTTATCTATAGCTTAGTGGTGCTTTTTTAGAAATGTATGTCTAATAGAGTACAAGAATGAATGGTCATTAGAACAGAAGTGTCAAAATTTATATTTTCTTTGCTATCCTGTGTCAACCAAGAGCCACTGAAACTCTGTTCCTCTTTCCCTTCCACTAAGAGAATATGAAACTAACATTTTCTGCAGATAAATGGAAGACATCTCCAAAATTGTGCAGGTATTTTACACTGAGAAGAGAGAGTTTTCATTTCAATGAAAAATCCATTTCATGTCAATGACAGAAATCCATGTTCAAAAATCAAGCAATTTGTCAATTTTATTATCTTCAGACTGAAGATTAAAAATTGAAATTGTTAGTTGACTCAGATGTATTAGTGCAGAACAGCTGTTTTAACTAAATCCCTCAGAACTACCAATTTTCAACAAGTATAAGGGGATTGCTTTTAAATGGTCTTGTGAGAAATTGCTATCTTGATGCAAAGAGGCTGCTCCAGAATGAGTATTGATGAGAATCTTTCATACTAAAAGCATTCTTTTAAAAATACATTTAAAGACATTCATTATGTGTGTTTTTTCAAATTTTTAACCACTGTAGCAGAAATTATTTTCCAACAGAGAAAACTTTGGCTTACTTTTTTTTTTTTAAATTTACCTACTCCCTGTGTCATTGTCCATTTGTTTTGAGAAGCACATTATAAAATATTAAAATAATTAATACTGAAGGGTCATGTGTATTCTTTCAGAAGCTAAGTGATTCTGAATAAAGTCATCTTTCTGAATATAATTTTATATATTTTAGCTTTATTTAAATTCTTAGATTTCAGAAATGTAATTAATTAGAATGATTAGACACATGCAAAGTACTTTTAAACTTGTTTTAAGCCACATGAAAACTAATTATTTTCAGCTTTTATGTATGCCACTCTCCTGTGGTCATTAGTCTTGATTCAATCTTTCTACAGGCACACCATTTAGATGCACTATTATCATTCCTCTTGCAATTGGAAAGGCCAGTGAACTTCTCTCAGTTACAAAATAAAAAAATAAATAAATAAAATGCAGTTCATGCTTCCCCTAGAAGGCAGAGTTAGTCTGTGTCTGTGATATTCCAAAGAACCTTAGGCAATGTGTGAACCTTGCCATTTCGTAGTGCTAGCAACTCCTAATATAGCTCAGAAAAAAACCCAAAACCCCAAACCCAACAAAAATTGAAGGCATTGTTTTGTTTTTCTCAGGTCCTGGTGGTTGTGGAGCAGTAGCTGTGCTCTTACTCCATTTGTCTCATAGCAGTTCTTCAAACATTCAGTGTTTATTATCACTGAATGTCTTTTGTCTAAATTGTTTAGGTTTCCTCCTTCTTACTGAAACAATTTTTCCCCTTTTCTACTTTCTTATATATCCTATATGTCATCTATATTTTTCTGTCTTCCTGTTCCTGCGCTGTGATAAGAAAGAAAAAGGAATCTCACTGAATCCATTTTACAGCCATCTCTTCATTACAAACATGAGGCATTCAGACCTAGAGCAGCTGTAATCTAGCTAACTTAATTTAATTAACAATACAAAATTCTGTTACTGATTGAGGCCTGTGTGAATTCCTTGTACAGAGATGGGTGATCTGTACTTTTGAAATTCTTGCTGCAATTCTTTCCAGAAAAAGCAAAATAAAAGCTATATCCTACTTTCCTAGGCATACTGGCATACTGATCATAGCTCTGACTGCCGCATTTTCATACACATAGCTCTTACTGTGCAGCTTGTGTATCAATTTTAAAGGTAATTTCTTCATGTGACCAAGCATATGGTGCAGCATCTGCAGACTAATCTATGCTATAAGCATCTTACAAGTGAGGACTTTCACACCTGCTCTAAAATCTTATTTCCTTTAATATGCTAAAGGCTGTTTTTACTGCCAGCCCCTTCCACTTAATACCATGTTTTATTATGGTTTGTTAAAACAAATATTGATAGATCTTAATTTTGGTGTCCTCTCTGGAAATACTGATGCTAGTGCAAGGTACTGTGGAGCTGTAGCAAGAGATGTAGTATAAAGCTCATGGGTATGAAAAATCAAGCTATACCAATTCAATATTGTTATAAAACATATTGTTTCTTTTATTTCCAGTTGCAGTTTTACTGGGATGAAAAGATTTACTCATTTTTAATACATTATATATCACAGGCTTTAATCCATGCAATAATCCTTGTAAATAATAAAAATGTGGAAAGAATTGGAGATAAGCAATAGAGATCTAGAGTTATTGCTCTTCTGACATGAGTCGTCGGGAGAAGGCAGAAGAAAGTACTTCAGTACATAGTTTGTCTTTTTATTCAGAAGTCCTATGCTGGACCTTTAGTTAAATGGGAAAAACCTTTACATTTTAGCAAGTGTTATTATCAACATTATAGTAGAAAATAATAATAGATTTTACAGAAAGGAAATACTGGTAATGGAATTTCATTAAACTCCTAATAATGTGAACACTGAGTGGATTGCTTCAAATCCATAAAGCTTCATAATTTACATTTAAACAAATTAAATCACCTGAACTAAAAAGTCATACATCTTTTGAAAGCTATGTAGTAGAGCTAGAGGGTTTTTTTAGAAAAATGCTGTATTTTTGAAGAAAAATGATCATTTAAGTACCTTTCTATTGAATTAAAAAAAAAAAATCTAAATTATATAATATTCTATTACAAACTGATTTCCTCCCACTATGAGAACATTCTAGGTTATAACAACATAGGAAGATAATCATTCAGTTGTGGGTTTTCTTTTCCTATCTGTAATACCATGTTCCTCCTAATTTTGTTCCTTCCGCCATTGCCCCTTGATATCATGGGGTCTTTGCTGCCTCTTAAGTTCTTGTTTATGGAAATAAAGCTCCTCCTTTATGATGTCTTTGTTAAGGTCATAAAGAATCATGCCCCTTGGGGGCCTGGTCAAGCTATTGTGAGCCATTTTAGAGAGATTTGGATTAGGTTCACCGTGAGTAAAAAAAATGAAAATAGAGGTTTTGTAGCACTCACTTCTCTATTACAGCTTTATCTATCACAGACTTTTTAGCTGTGTTTGGAACACTTGGTGTAGAACAAAACATACTTCTCATCACATTAGTACTCAGTTTGTTCTTATTTTTTGCCTGCCCCTCTTCCCCTGAATATATTTTATCAAAATATTAGCACATGATATTTTGGCAGTTTATAACCTTATCACAGTTCTGACGAGAGCCTTTTTTTTTTTAGCTTTAATGTAAAGTGAGACAGATTTTGTGTGGTGAAAATATTTTTTCCACCATAAGGTGAGATGGACTAGAAGATTCACCCCACTGCATATTTCTTACGACAGGTGAGTCCACGCACATTAACTTCCCATAGTTCTTCATATGGAAAATGGGTTGTTTCCTTCAAGAGCATCTTATTTAGACACTGACATTCCAAAGAAGGAGTTCAGAGGTTGGAGTGTGGTATTATGCTTTGAGACTCTAGTAACAGAGTTGACTTTAGTGCCATAAAAAATACTGACTGCCATAGAAACTCAACAATTCTGATTATACCGATAGCCCAAATACTAATTTTACTCCTGTCTGCTGAAAGGGGTATCTAACAGTGATATTTGCCTCAGTGAGTATTTCATCCTCTGGATCCTTCTTCTTGATTAATTTTATATTCTACAGATAAGGTTAGATAAAAAGCCCTAGAACACTTACTGCTTTGTGATTGTTCATGCATACATTTCCACAGTTAGAAAACTTTTCTATGAGATTTTTTTTCAACTTTTTATGAGATGAAGTTTAACAGTGTTATATCAGCGGATAACATGTTTTGATTTCCTACAGAAGGGAAGGAGGTTAAAGGATGTGTTCTTCAAGGATATGGAACTTCCATGAGGTCAGGTTCACAGAAAAGTAAATTCTAAAGAAGGACAGAAATGCCAAATTTGAGCCCAGATACTTACACACTGGTAAATTTAACTGTTAGCTCCACACTCTGTCTGCAGCTTATACATATGAAAATGTATTCAGCCTTCTGACGTACATTTTTTACTAGAAAAGATAGAAACTACTAAATATTTTTGGAGTTTCTCTGTTCATTGCTGCACAGTGGAGTTTCCCTGGTTTACTATTTTTGCCAATGTCACGCTGGCAGATTGACCTTAACTAATGATGCTTTACAGTCATCTAAGTCATTCTCAGCCACTCTTGGAAGGACATAATAATATGGAAGCATATTTTTTTCTGAAAAAAACCCCATTGTTCGATGATAAGCACTCTAAGATATAAAAGGGACTAGGGTGAAATGACTACAGGAATAATTGTTTATGTCTTTATTCAAAAAGAATAAAAAATATTTCTATTATATACTGCATTTTTAAAGTAAGTTATCACCTATAAACAGGGGTAAGCTGAGAATTGTAACAAGAAAAATCTGTTTACAGCATAGAATGCTGCTACCATTTTCTGAAGATATATTGTTTTACATCTTTACAGCTTTACTATTCCTCATTTATTACAGTGTGAAATCTTGTGCCAGGAAAGAGAATATGATTAGGATGTTTGATATCTCCGTTTCTTACAGTAAGATTATGAAAGTGTTACATTTTAGGTATAGCACTTAGCTGCTTCTGACATATGCAACTTCCTGGCTCTTCACCAGAGGAAAATTGTTTCTAGTTGAAATGATCAACCATACTGAACCTAATGTACCTTGAGAGTTAGTTATGAAAGTCAGTGATTTAAAGGCCATTCAGCTGTAAACTAATCCCTTCTACAGTGGGATGATAGAAGCATTGATACAGAAATCACTGAGAGGGAGCAGTGGAAATATGTGCATATAGAAAAACATTTCAAAACCTGCTGGCCATCCATGATGTTTTTTCTCCTATTGTTCAGCTGATGTGCGTTTGTTTTGAGCTCAACCATCATGCTTAAGGACATACAAGCAGATTCTCTACTTGAGCCAGAAGATGTTCTGAAGAACTTTTCAAGGTTATAGGATTAAAAATATATTTTTTTTTTTTAGGTAGAAGAGGGGAAAAAATAGGGAAGTGCTTCTTAAGGAGAGAAGAATATGTCTTCTGGGTAGCAGTAACCAGTTGGCCTAGCTTTTTTTTAGAGGGTCTCAGTTTTATGTGTAATCTCCCTTTTTTTTTCTCATTCATTTGTAATGTGATCAAGAATAAAGAGCAGCCTAAGGAGATGATAGATGCCACCTGTACACTTCCAAATAAAAGAAAACAGGGAGAAAACTGCATTTTTTATTATTTTTTCCAGAACATGATAAAAAAGAGTGTCTTTTCTTTGGAACTTTGCTTACCCAGTTTCACTAACATTACCCTTTGAATTTAATTGTTGCTTAGAGATGCTTGATGGTAATTCAGAATATTTTTTATGTTCTTGGACATTCAGGATGTGAATTTTCAGTATAAAATTCCATTCTACCTAATTGGAATGCTCTTCATTAGGATTCATTAATTATGATTTCTTCCTGCAAATCTACTGAAGCCTAACTAGACTTAAAGAGTAACTGACATTTAAAAGTAGCTATAATTAGCTTTACTTCCGTTGTGACAGATAAGTTAATGGTACTTATGTTCCTTTTGTGTGCATCAGTCTCAGAAAGCTCAATTATTCCTTAGCTCTGATGAATGTAGAGATCTTATTGCTTCAGTGCCATCTCTTCCTGTATCCTCTTTCCTTTCTCTATTTTAAAGGTTTAAGGACAAGTAAAGAAGTAATTGAAAACATTATGGTCTTGTTTGTGTGTTCATATTGATGATCAACATTATTTTCTTAGCTTTCCTATTTGAGAGATATCTTTTTGCATTATCTTTTAATTTAACCTTTTATCCTAATGAGAACATCTGTTTTAATCGAATAAGAAACATTACCATTAAGATCTAAGCATTGTTCACCTCATTATTAATGTCAGTGGATCTGTATGTTGTGAAGTATAGTACAAGTCCTAATGGCATACTGAAATGAGTCTCACAAGAGTAGGAAGGCAGGATTATCATATGAAAAGTAAAGGTTAGATGCCAGCTAAATGCTAAATCAAGATCTTTGTGAATAGGGGAAATCCCCACCAAAATTGTCTTTTGTGAATATGGCTAAACTGGAGGAACTTGGAATGCATTCTGACCACATCCTAACTATGTGTTGGGATGGGATCTGCATCCTGGCCATTGTGCCCTGTTGCCCCTCATGCCTAGCTGTGTGAGTAGAGAGGAGTGGGATAGCAGTGTGCTTCAGTAAATTCCTCAGTCTTCCATCTTCTGATAATCCTCCCAGATTATCTGGGAACAAGAACTGAAGGTTGCACTTTTCTCTGAGTTTAGATACAACTAGGACGCTTGTCCTAGCAATATAAAAGGATACATCCTAAAGGATGTCTTGAAGAGCAATATATATTTTCCATGGTCCTCTAAGCAATCAAAATGTATTCACATGTTTAAGTGGGAGCATATAGGTGGAACACCGTGCTTCGGAGTAGCACTGAATGAGAATAGATGGCTTAAGTATACCTGGCACAAGTGTAATGGTTCGCAACGATGCAAGGCATTTTTTAGTTCACGGTACAGTATCTAACACCAGCGTGATGCTCTATTTCTGTTTATTGACCCTGGTCCCAACAGTGTGAAAATTACTCCTAATCTGGGCAAAACAAAATTTAATATACGAAGAAAAAGAAAGCTAGACATTATTTTTATAAGAAAGGGAAAAAATCATACCTAATCATTCATACATCTATCTAATGCATTAGATAACATAACATCTATGATAAAGTGAGTACAAAGCTACAGGTGAAATGATGAGCAAATTCTAAAAGACTACTGTTACCTTTATTTTTCTAACATTTTAGTATCTCTATAGGTGAAGTCAACATAATCCAAGTAATCTGTCTCATCAGATGGAACGACTTAATCATTAAAAGAAAGGAAATCATATTGTTAGTATTTCAAAAAAGCTACCACGGTTTGTTTATCAGAGCTTGATTTGCTACAGCCTTGGATTTGTCTGAAAGTGTTTTTTGCTGAATGCTCGAGCTAACCTTATCATACTGGATGCACAGATAGGGGTATTTCTTTTGGAGTATAGAACAATCAAGCATGGTGTCCTGCAGTCCCTGGTGCTGAGGGAAGAAAAAAATTTTGGAAGCTTATTTAAAAAGGCCCTCTTAAGGACCCTGTAGCTCAGGGACCCATAGACTATCCTTTGGGCCTAAAAAGATTTGAATAAACTTTGGGGAAGCTTAGGGGGATTTCCAGGGAGAAAACACTGCAGGAAGGCAACCTTAGTCTCTAGCAATCAAGTTAACGGGCAGAAACCAGCATGGCTTTTTATGCTAGGTAAAAGATCTGGAGGAGTGGGGCAACTTAAATCCTTCTAGATACAGTCTGGGGAGAAAATCCCAGTGCATGGATGGAGTCAGATAGCCAGGTAGGTCCATTTATTCTTGGAGAAATGGGCACAGTGCACTGGATTTCTGTAGTTACTCAACAAGAAAAAGGAACAGATTTCATCTACCATGTCTCTGGTGGTAGAGCTACACAAAGATTTTATTAACTTTGAAATAATTTATTTTAATGAAAGCCAGAAAAAGTTACCTATACAATTTGTGAACTATTTATGGTCTTTATTCAAAGGGTGCAATGTGAACGCATTTAAAGATAGCTATTTTTTTAAGTTATGCATTCCTATTCATATCAATTAGTAGTGCTGCTGTACAAATTACAACTAACTAATCTGTAGCTACTTTTGTTTAGTAAGTTAACCATGTGCTTAACAGCAGTACTGAACGTTAAATCAAAGGTTTTGTGGTCCAGGCCAACAAGTACCTATGCATATGTACACTGTATGTTTCTCTTGATATAAATATATAAAAATAATAAAAACTGATATGACAAGAAGCTCTACTGAAGACTTACTTGCTAAAAAAATCAGCTTCTTTTTGTCAAAGGGTGAAAAAAAGAACGTTCCAAGATCATGTGACACAGTGACATTTCAAAATCAAAGAGAAACTTGAGCTTTGCAAATTCACTGGAGTTTTAAATGTGGGAAAAATTACAGGAACACCTATGAGCTAGAATTATGTGCACCTCTTTTAAGACTTCAGAAGTATTTTGAAGAAATGTATGGACTCCATCTTCAAATAACAGATTTATCTTTATTTTACTTGTTGCTTACTTTCTGCTTTTGTTCAAGATAGTTCGGAAATAAATGTATTCTATTTTTCTTGAAGAAAATGGTGGTAAAGAGACCTTGTCTTGAAGCTAGGCTGTTGGTATTCATTGCAAATTTTTTCATTGCTAGGCATACATGTTATCAGCAAACAAGTTGACTGGAGAACTTTTAAAATATTCCTTCACATATTCTGAAATATGACTGATTGCAACCTCTGATAGCAGAGTTTATAATAGGATTTCATATCTGTGTCCTGGATCATTGCTTAACATATTAGAATGATATTAGGAAAATGAGATATATTCTCCCCAAATCACTGATGGAATTTTGAGGGAATAGCCCTCTGTTTCTTCTTGAAGAAATTTTACATGTAATTTCACCAAGACACAGGTCAAAGCAAAACAAAGCTATAAAAAAAAATCTCCACTGCTTTTAACTGGTTTAAATTTCAGAAAACCCTGAAGAGAGGCCAAGGGTTCTTCCTTAGGAATTTTCAAAGGATTGGATTGTCCCAAGTGGATTTGTGGCACAGGGTCTCCTTCTCCGTCAGCAGATCTCTCCACCTGAACAGCTGCACCCTTTATCTGATCTGAGTTTGAACTGTTAGCATTGCAGCAACCTTGCAGCAATGCTGTCAAGCAAACTTATGAGTAAATCTCTGAAAATATAGAGGAAAGACTAAATACACAAAATTCTAAACAAGAAAAAAATTAGTGTAGCATTATCCTAGAGGGAAGTAAATGTTTGAAATGCAATATGTTTATTCTGTTACAGCTCCTTGAATACACAAACATTAATCTCTTCTGCTTCTTTCAGAAACGAGGATCCTTTTAATAAGATATAAAGTTTTGACTCTCCTCCTGTAGTTTATCTGTAATGTTCAGGAAATTAATTATATCATTTTACAGAACAATGCTGTGTATTTCCAAGGCTCATTCACTGTATTTATTCTGTTATATCATATAATAAATGGAAATGGACACATTTATGGTAAACTAAAACCAATAATAACTTCAACATTTAGAAAGTAGATGTAATTTCTTTTAATGAAAAGTTATTTTTTAAAGTTTCTTTTCCTTTCTTTAACTGTTCTTAGGCTCTTAGCAATGAATATTACTATTGCTGTCAGTCTGATAAATACTGAACTAAATAATTAGCATACATGAGGTAGAAATTATTAAAGTAACATGAAAAGAAAACCCCTGATTTGTCCAAGGGGCAAGGGTAACTTTTTTTCCCTTCCATCCTATGGAATGACTTTGATATTGGTATCTCACTGACAAGGCTTACTTTCTTCTACAAGTCAAGCATCTGATATTTAACCTCGTTACTGAATAGAGGCTATCTGAAATAACCTCATTACTAAACAGAATTAATATTTTCCTTCCAGGTTTCCATATCTTGATGCAAAATTTCATTTGAATGTAAAAACTATACTGTTTATTGTTTAATAGGTGCTCTTCAGTTTTAAATTGTCCTCAATGTTTTCATAAAAGCGCTGTCTTAAATTCCCACTAGCAGCTAACCTGTGTTAATAAGGACAGGAAAAAATAATCAGAAATGTTATGTTTTCTTTTTCCCTGGCACAGTTCAAACAATAGATAACACTGCGTAAGACACAGAAAGGACTCTTATGGAAAAAGTATGTTCTGCCAGACAAATCACAGTGGGTACTTTAAGCAAATTTAACAAGTAGGTAGAATAAATGTGGTGCTATATGATACATATTTTATGAGGCCGCAAGCCCTTACATATTTTTTCATAAATTTTTAAACGTGTGCAATTTTCCACTCCAATAATTTAAAATGAAAAATGTTTTACCTTTAGAGAAAATTAGTTAAAGCACTGAAAACCATTGTATGAATAAAGAAATGTTGTTTAAGACAAAGATAATAGATTTTTAAAAATGAAAACTCAATTTACAACATTTTGCTAAATGCTTGAAGTAGAAAAATGCATAAGCAATTTAGGAGTGCAAATTGTCCTTGGTTGGTTAGGACTTCTTGTAAATTACAGTGATGTTTTAGAAAATGTTCCCCATTGGTTACAAAACATATTTAGGCAGGAGTCCTGAAATTACTGTTGTAGATAAGACAAAGCACATCAAGGCTTTCACTGACCAAACATAATAGAATTCAGCTTTTCAGTGAAAAGCAGGCTGAATTGGCTGGCTGGTGTCCTCCAATAATGTGAAGTAGTTTTATTTATTTCTAACTTCCAGTACTCATCCTGGAAACTGTTTGTGATGGGACTATGTATGAAGTGTATTCTATTTGTTCGGAATAAATTCTGTACTAACTTAGGAAGAAGTGGACCAATGGCAATCACTTACTAACGTAAGAAGTTTTTATAATAAATCTATTCCCGATGACATACAGATACTATATTTCAGATTGATTATGGTGATGAAAATCTCAGGACCCTATTACCTGTGAAATGAGAAATGAAGAGTAGAATTCCTTCTAACTTTAGCATGAAGAATATTAAACTTCTAGACTGAAGAGGATTTTTCAAAGTTTTCACTCCTGGTAGAATACCAAAGCTAAATGTTTGTCGTCTTCTCTTGCAAGACTAACTTTCTAGGTGTTGGCAACTGTGGTATGTCCCTTCTGGAACAAAATGACAAATATTAGTAGTTGTTTTGAAGCATATGTCAAAAGAGAACTGTGATCTTAACTCTGAAGGAAACTGTGATTAAATATTTTTACATTTATATAGATAACACATTCCAGGGAGAATAAAAGCATCTTATCAGGACATTCAGTCTTAAAACATACTGTAGAATAGTGACTTACAAACTCAGTCACTGAAGATGTCTGGGATGTTTTTTTAATGGTCCTGTATGTATCAGAGCTTTAATAGGTTGTGGACTTCTCTAAGGTCTAATATAATGTTGCAGACTGCACCCAATCATGAAACCTGATTTTTCAGACATGCCCCATGTAGTGTGACAGGCCCCACATCAAATCCCATTTCTGCCTTGTGGTTTATAATAAGAAAACCTGGGAAACTACTGCTTGAACACAAGTAATAAAGTATAAAAATAATTTATGTTGCTGCTGAGATAGAAAGAAACTCTATGTGCAAAGGGTTAGCTATGAAAATTCATCTGTGGTCGCTTAATAAGGTAACAAATGACCCGATACAGTGGTGAATGCTCAGTAGATTGTTGATATGGAGTTGTTTGCTTATATTTTAAAACTAAACATTAATATCAAAATATACTAAGTGTATAATAGAATAATAGAGTTAGCAGAATAGAAAATATATTCAAGAGAAAGTAGGGATTGTTTCAAGATAGTGAGCATCTTAAATCTGGGAGTTGATTTTTGTTGTCATAGTGTTCAGGGGTTCTTGCTATTGACTGGGGCCTTTTGTGCCTAACAGTATGGAAGCAGAACTTCAGAGAGTTTGCAATCTTAAGTATTTGTTAAGTAGTCGTATGTGAAAATATAGAGACTCTAGAGGACATGGGAGCAATCAGTATTGGTTAGCTTTGTAAATAATTGTGTCAGTACAATGCAGATTAAACATACTGAGTTTTTGTAGGTGTTACAAAACTGAATGTTTACATAGAATTAAAGGGAGAATAATTGGTTAGTTACAGCAGTATGAGAGAAAGCACGGAAGTGTTTGTTAGAAGATGCAGAATCATAAAATAATTCAGGTTGGAGGGGGTGGTATGGAGTCGTCTAGTCCAACTTCCCACTCAAAGTCAATTGGTAACAGAGGTTCTAGAAATTAAGGAAATTTTGAAAGAATTTTGGTTCATTTGAAAGATGACGGGTTTGGTTACAAAAGGTCCTGAAGGGTCTGTGTCTTCAGAGTGAAGACACTATTTATGTTCAGTGTAAAAAAATATGCAAGTTGGTGAAGGGTTCTGAAGGAATAGGTACGGGGCCAAGCCAACGGAGTAGAAAATGATCCTTACTGAAGCAGTCTGAAAGGATGGGAGAGGATTAATTGAGTGTTTGTCAGTACCAGATAATCAGGTGCTGCAGTTTTTGAGATATAGCATAAAGCCTGGCTGAGATTGTAGGTTGGATAGATGGACAGGGAGAGCCATACGCTAGTGGTACTGCACAGAAAAGTCTCAGTCAAAGGTGGTTGCTGAAAGCATAGTCTGAGGGTCAGCAGAGTGACATTGCAAACAGTGACTGGGAAAAGATTAGGAATTATTGAAGGGTTTGCAAGAACACTGCTTAGTCATATTCACCTTTAGCTGATGACTAGACCTCTGTGAGGAGGTCTTAGAGGCAGAGAGTAAGATTTCAGTTCAGAACAGACACAAAGATCCTTGAGTTTCTGCCGTAAAGGTGGTGGCTAATTTGTGGCGATGAATGGGATTGTAAGAGATGCTGTGCTAACACAGGACCTAATTATAAATTAGCAAGATTACAATTTGCCTCTTCTTTTTGTTATGCCATTCTGAGAAATGGTCATATAAACTCTATTTTTACAAGGCATTGAGTTCCTAGGTATTTTCACACAAAAACTTCCGTGATTTCTATGCCATTTTTTTTTTTCTCCATGTGAAATAAAGAGATTTTTTCAGCTCTGAAATAACACCAGACTTATTTCATCAAAAAGAACAATCATACAGTCAGACACAGCAATACATTTCCAAGGTGCATAGAACTTACTGTTTATTAACATCAGAAAATGTCATCTTCTGAGTTTTACTTTAAATTTGTATTACTAAATTTCTACTACTGAATAACTGGAGCATACTCACTAAATGTTATTATTTAAATAAGAAGCAAACAAAAAAGGGGTTTGGAAAATCCTTTAACAGAGATAAATAAAGTAGTGTTATCCTTGCTAACATTGTCAAGTAATATATGATTTCTTATTTGCAGAATTTGTTTTTCATAGAAATCATTGCAAAAGGAGAGAAAGAGGTGGATGCTCCATCCCTGGAAACATTCAAGGTGAGGTTGGACGGGACTCTGAGCAACCTGATCTAGTTGAAGATGTCCCTGCCCAGGGCAGGGGGGGTGGACTAGATGACCTTTAGAGGTCCCTTCCAACCCAAACTATTCTATGATATTCTAAATTTTGTTCTATTTAATTGTTTATATCTTAATTCTTTTTATCTTTTCAATAATTATATTTTGAAAAGTAATTTCAAATAATTTCTGAATGTTCCTTATATATTCTAATGATAGAGTTTTATATCAATTTTTAAACTTCTAAACAAAATCTGAAATTTCTTCTGTAGCAATCAAGTGTACAAACTTGTCCTGAGGTCTGAGTCAACTCGTATTCCTTCCAGCTCTCACATTATCTCACATAATGATTGGCAGTAGATCTTGATATATTATACTTGGCTAAAGATATCTTTAGTTGATTTGGTCATCCCTGTAAAACTTACTTTCATTTTTGTAGTTAAATCCTCACATTTCAGCTGTAACCTTTCTCTTTGATATCTCTTTGTGTATATTAACTTATTCAGCTTAATGTGAATATGACCAAAACATTTCTTAATCTTTCCCCCCAGCCTTTTTTTCATTTTAATTCTTCCTCAGTTAGTATGAGTAGCACCATAATCTTGTCTGTAATTCAGGCCTGTAGCTTGGAAGCCATCCACAACTCAGACCTCTTAACACAACTGTAGAGGAAGAAAAAAAAAAAGTAGAAAAAAATCTGTATGGGAAAAGAGGGCTTGAAGAAGCTCTGGAATTGTGCCCCTTTCTTGACTTCTTTCCTTGCTTGCCTCTCCTTCCTAGTGCTGCCCATTTTACTATCTCTTCCATTTTCTTTTGCCAACCTCACATTAGCAGCATGCAAAAGTAGGTTGTTTGGGTTTTTTTAAATCATACTAATTTCTCTGTTCCATATCTCTTGATAGAGTCATAAGCTGTCAGGTGCCTTACGAGTTTTTAAGAGACAGAACTATAAGAATTAGAGATGTGCCACTAGAAAGTCCTTTCTTCTCACCTCTGCCTCTGAAGAGACAAGTCTGTAAATTTTAGTATTTGTTGCTTCTCATTGCCAACTTTCAAGTTAGGACCTGAAAAAAAAAGTAATGAAGTAATTTTTCCTTCCTCATCTGTCAACTTATACTATCTTGTTTCACTCTACAAGAAAGAAGGTTTGAGATTTTCTAATAGAAGATTAGAATCTTGCCAGTTATTTGCTGTTCTACTTACATTCATAGTGTGCAATGGAATATTCTGATATCAACAATTAAAATTTTTATACATAAATTGGGAAAAAAATACAGTTCTGTGCTGAACACCTCTGTTTCCCTTACATCCTTCTTCAGGAATATATATGCTGCTCCATGCTGCTTTCAAACTTGCTAGAAAATCTGAAATTTGTCTTTGGTCTTGATCTAGAAACACTGAACATAACACACGTGTGTAAAGATTTTAAAGCAGGCTCTTAAGTCAGGCTCAAAATTTAAAATCTGCTGCACTACTTGATGTATGATTGAAACGCATTTGGGGACCTTTCAACCCTTGGCTGATTTTTTGGTATTTTGAAAAGTACTAAAATATTTTAAAGTCTTATTTTAGGTAATCATATATGATTCACAATATTGACAAAGATAAGAACATTTTAGTAAGAAGGTACTATTTATAGATGACCCTAGAATGTTGTTGTGATGATAAAAGAAGTTGAAAGAGTACATTACAGCATTTCAGCTGAAAATACTTATTTTTATGTAAAATATTTTCAGCTTTGTTGTGCCAGTGGGCTTTAAAATATGTCATTGAATGTTAGTATGTAAAACATTCATGGTAATTGGAATCTGGGCTGTTCCAGAAGGTATTTTAGTAAGCTCTAATTGTCATTGTTTGCCATTGTTCATTTTAGCATTGTTTATCTAAAGGTCCTTTACATAAGAATAAAAACTTTTTTGTCTTATTATCACTAGAAAATTGTCTTCCTTGTTATTTTTTACATTTACAAAGTGCACTGCCCTGTAGAGCATCTTAAATGTATTTGTTTAATGCAAACAGAACAGGGCAGCCTGAATCATTAATCATTAAAATGAGTAATTTAGCTAATTAACTAATAGAAGGGTCCGATAGGGCAGTCATTCACTTAGGAGAAGGAAATTACGTCGACAAAAGCAAAAATTCAGTTGCTTATTAAATAACGGTATAATTTAATGAAAGATGAAACTTAAATGTGAAAATATACAAAACCATAAGCTGGTTTTCTCAGTATTTGGTTCTCTTGTTCGTTCACTCATGCATTTAGTTTCTTTCCTGTGTTTGTGATTTGCTTGGATTTTTGTTTGTTTCATTTTATAGTCTTTTTACATTGAAGTAATTTGTCTGAATTGTGGATTCAGGATGAACAGTGATTTTGCAAATGAAATGACTTCTCTATATAAAATATTTTTGTTATTGTTGTCCACAGCTGCTAATCTAAGTGTACACATTAGCATCTATCACACTGTGTTCTATGCAGCTACCTACTCGGGTCTCCAACTCATCCACTTGAACTGTATTGAACTGTGGTAAACCCAGTATATTTTAAAAGTTTGAGGTAGGTATGAAAGATTTGTTCAACAAATCTGACTGTTTGTCCAGTGGGACATATGGCCAGCTGATGATGCTGGTTAATAGCTTACTTCGTAAAATTTGCCAGTGCATAATTACACCAAGAGGAATCTGTAGATTACCTCATTCCACTATTTTCTTTTGCCGGAACCGGTGGGATTTGGATTTTTCTTTCACATTTTCCATGAGGGTATCAAAATATTTTTCAAGTTGTTATTATATTGCTAAATGACTATAAAAAGGAATTGAGCATGGGTTTTTTTTAAGTAAAAAAAAAAAATTAAATATATTGAGCTATACTCCTTTCTATTTACTTATTCTGCATTATTTTGTCAGCTAACAGCTTGAACCTGCAGATGTATTTGCAGGTGAACGATGGATCAGTAGGCATCTTTTTGCAAGGGAGTTAGCATATTTTGCACAGGAAGTTTATGTATTAAGGTTGTAAACGTGCAAAAGATAAGAAAGCACTGATGTCTCACCTCAAGCTTTTAGAGAAGAGGGAGTAAGAAATATTAAGTCTACTAATCTTTTCCTTCTA
Organism: Aptenodytes patagonicus; assembly: GCF_965638725.1. Classification (NCBI taxonomy): domain Eukaryota; kingdom Metazoa; phylum Chordata; class Aves; order Sphenisciformes; family Spheniscidae; genus Aptenodytes; species Aptenodytes patagonicus. The sequence continues at coordinate 41,408,043 of NC_134952.1, forward strand.
TACATTTGAAGTTACCTGACCTCAGTTCTGTGGTGCCAGTTTTGTTTTGTGATTGATGTTCAAATACACGAGTCATCAAACCCAGATCTATTAGTCGGAAATTAAATAAAAGTCACAACTTAAGCTGCTTCCAAGAATTATTGCCCTACTACACCACAGAAAATAAATATTTTTCAAGCACTTTGTCTTTGCTGGTTTTAAAAACTATCATGTTTTGTGATACCTGTATTTCTTAACCTATTTAAGGCAGTCTTGTGTTTTCTGTGATACCAAAGTTGGTGTTATTAGATATCTCTAATTTTTGTTTTTACAAAGAAATATTTTAAAAGTTGTAGAGATCAATATGACATCTGGCAACTGTCATGCATTTGAAAACACAAACAGAATTTATTTAGTGACCTGCCTGTGAAAGCAGCAGAACACCATCTGCAGTGTGCAAAAATATTTGATCTTTGATCCATAGAAACAAGTTGCATCAGACACATGGATTCTTTACAGCCCTCAAAGCAATGAAAGGGGAAGTATTGAGGAACGTTTTTTTTAAGTTTGGGAATTTGCTAAATTGAGATATGGAGTAATCTTTGTTTGTAACTTTCACTAAATATTGTCTTGGTTTGCTAGTTTACATAATAAACCAGATGTAATCAAGGCAATCTTTTAGTTTTACAATGTTTTATTATATTGTTTTTTATTACTATCATTATTTTATTAAATTGGAAAAATATAACTACTGATAAGCAGATGCAATGAATGGTCACTCTTGGACTGTGATTCTGTTTGTACAGCCTATAGTAACACAAATATAAAAGGAAAGATGCATTATAACTCATGTACCTTGCTGAAAAGTGCCAATGGTTACACATTTTCCACTGACAAAGTATAAGTTCTACAGTCTATAATGGGGAATAACTTACCCACACAACAGAAATCATGACAGTTGAGTTTTGGAATGCATCAATGGCCAATTTATGAGAAAAAATTTCTGATACTGCAGAGACAAACACATCTCATTTACAAGGTCTTAGATGGGAGTTGTTTAGATCTGCTCCTGTGCCTTCTCTCTTGAAAACACAGCACTAAAGAATGGATGGTAGAGGCTGACTACTGATGAATGAGTAGTTGTTAGGGTATACTGTAACTTTTTTCTACTTGCGCTAAAGGAATAACCAATATCAATAAGCTTAGAAGGTCTCCATGAAACTGATTCCTCTCCACATTTCAAAAAGTCCAAGCTAAAAACAATGCAGAAGGATGCCATCAGAATCTGCTGGATCCCATTCAAATAGTTTATTTGGATCCCATTCAATTACAGCAAAGCCCAAATAAGCCAGACAAAATCTGTGCACATATTTTGGAAAAACACCATTATTTCAGTTTTCAGTCAGAAATTACTTACTGATAGATATACCCATAAGGCTAACATATGGGTCTATCTGTACAATAGACCATGAAGCAGGAAAAAAAAATATACTTACTCAGAGAACTAGATGATGAAAACTGAATTTCTGGATTTTTTTTTTTTTTATATTGTCTGCAATTAAGTTATATGAGTATACACTCATAGCTCTGACATTAATACATCTGAAATTAGAAAGTGAGCAACCCTAAGAGTTCAAAAGATTGGATAAACTAGTCTTGAGATAGGGAAAATTGATGCACAGAATGATAGTTTGTCAGTATAATGTTGGGATGGGTTTTATGTAGCTGGAAAGACAAAGAGAGATAAAAAGCAGCCCGAAGCAGAATGCAAGAAAAAAAGAGAAAAGAAGAGCTTGAAAGGCAAGTATAAGACATTACATATTTTCTTACTCTTGATACTGGGCAATAAATTATATCATATTTGTTGATACAAAGTGAAATGAAGGCTGATGCATTTTCCCACTCTTGTATTTCTATATTAGGACAACAAATTCATGCTTTGATACCAGTCTCATTCTATTAACAGTGTATATTTCTCCATGGTATCTGATCTAACAGGAAATTCACTTTAGCACCCTCTCAACATCTCCAAAGGCATCTTGTTCACAATGATTGCTCAGTAATATTTCTTTGAAAAGTGTGCATAGCTGGAGCAAATATTTGCGTCTGCTTAGAATCTTTGAGTGAATTTTCACACAGTGTGACTGCTAGGTAGGTGCTTGTAAAAAACATGAAATCATCTCATGCCCAGTGTATTGCCTGACATATTTTTTTTTCTTATCTCTAAATAGGCTGCATCACATACAGACACTTTGATTTATGTTATCTGATGTCATACATTTCCTTGCTTCCAGTTTTAGACTTTTAAATGAACCTTAGCATCAGATGCATCCTTTACCGAGCAGGAAAAAGGATTCCTTTTTGACACTTGAAACTCTATTCTCAGTGCAGACTTCAAACAGTACTCCCGTCTTAAATAACCCTGGTCATTATTACTGGAAGCACAGAGGGCTTACCTGAAATATTACACTATATATATAGTGTAATATATATATACACCATGTTTTGTGGTTTTGATTATATATCCCAGGATATTTTTCTGGTAAAATTAAGCAAAACCAATGAGAGAAGATTTTTTTTGCAAATATACATACACAAATTATATATACCCATACATTAATTATTGCTCCTCTTTGCAAATCTGTAGCATGGAATTAACATGCAAATTTTCCATCTAGCCACAGAATCATTCCATTTTTATTAAATTACTGAGTATGGTATCTATAGTCAATAGTGTCTCAAAAGTAGTATTGCTCTTCAGTAAGCAATTCTCATCACACGCAATGAAAGAGGCTGTTTCATGGTTATTTTGAAGCAGAGGGAATTAGATCTACCAGTGGAACTGCTCACATCTCAATATTAAAAATACAAGTGCTCTCATTTTGTTGTGCAAGTACCAAAGACAACTTTCCTTTCTGATTTTACACTTTTTGATAATACCCCGTTCCTATAAACTGCCTGTATTGCTTTGAGACTGCTAAACATACGAATGATTAGAAGTACTTTTTTAAAATGATAGTTTGGTTTTCTATTTCTCATTTTCCTGTGAGTAATTAAATACTTCATTACTGAAATTAAACAATTGCCTATGACACATTATGTTTCTTCTAATACATTAGGATTTCTTACTTTTTCCACTAGAAATCCAGTGGGTGTGCTGTCTGTCTCCTAACAGGCAACAGTCTTGCTCAAGAAGCAGATCAGAAAGGGAATGAAAGTGTTTTTATTGAGGATCTAATGTCAAACGCTTGACATAACTAGTTGGTGAGGGTCTTCACAGAGTTGTGTCTTACTGAGGTGCCACATGTTAATGGTGGGACTTACTAAAATGTCTCATGAAATGTTATGGTATTTCACTAAGATGCCCTTTTTCGCTCTTTTTCATAAATCTATAATATTTGCCATGCTACCTGCATTTACACATGGATGTGCTAGGTAGTGCTTTTCAAAGCCCTCTCTCCAATCTGAAAAGAAACTCAGTCCATCTGGGAAAGACTTTACTTGTATTACCCTGAAGGGAATCTCTTGCACAGTGTAATTCTTTTTCTTCTTTTCTGATGGTCTACCTCTTGGTGGTGCGAGTATTCTTACTTGGGGTATTTTGTCTCACATGTTGCAATTTTATATAAGAAAGTCTGAGAATCTGAATGTGTTAAGAAATGCATTTTAGAGCATTTTCATGTGATATTTTTAAGAGGATAGTGAGCTGGTAAGTGTTTTCTCTGTGCCTGTCTCTCTGTGGCCACTCTGAAGCTTGTATATCACAGTCAGATCTTTACTGAAACAGCTGTTGAAATCTTTTGAGTTTAAATTTACATAAAGATTATCTCCATGATTTGAAAACAAAACAAACCACAAAAAAACCCCTCCTAATAAAACGGTAGCAGCTCCAGTGTACTGGTTTTGGCTGGGATAGAGTTAATTTTCTTCACAGTAGCTGGTATGGTGCTATGTTTTGGATTTGTGACCAAAACAGTGTTGATAACACACCAACGTTTTAGCTATTGCTGAGCAGTGCTTACACAGTGAGTAGGCTGAGGGTGCACAAGAAGCTGGGAGGGGACACAGCTGGGACAGCTGATCCCAACTGACCAAAGGGATATCCCACACCATATGACATTGTGCTCAGGAATAAAAGCTGTGGGGAAGAAGGAGGAAGGGGGGATGTTTGGAGTGATGGCATCTGTCTTCCCAAGTAACTGTTATGTGTGACGCGGCCCTGCTTTCCTGCAGATGGCTGAACACCTGCCTGCCGATGAGAAACAGTGAATGAGTTCCTGATTTTGCTTTGTTTGCGCACAGCTTTTGCTTTACCTATTAAACTGTCTTTATCTCACCCCATGAATTTTCACACTTTTATCCTTCCTATTCTCTCCCCATCCCACGGGGGGGAGTGAGCGAGCAGCTGTGTGGGGCTTGACTGCCTGCTGGGGTTAACCCACAACACCCAGGCTGCACACTTTCACCAACGTCTTTAGCTGGCTCTGGTGTTTGTCAGACCACTCCTCCAGTAGATTCAAATTGCTAATGCAACACAAAGCTGCCGTTCCTTGTTCTCCTCCGCCCCCCTTTTTGTTTGTTTGCAAGGGTAGTTTTCTACTGTTTGATAAGTGATACCAACAAGTGTCACAGGTCGTGCAAGCGGCTGGGAAATGGTGAGGTGTCCTTCGTGATTACCCTTATCTGGTGACAACGAACTGCTGGATTAGCACTTGCTTGCTTATTCTAGGAAACCAAGAAACGTAAGCAGCAAAATAAGTAACAACTCATCCTTTTTTATGTTCTCCACATACTTAATTTTCTCTCTCTCCGTTTCAGTACCTCTGCTTCAGTCTCAGAAAGGGGAACAATGTTGCAATACATGAAGTTACCAGGATTGTACCCCAAATCTTTTAACCTATATGTGTGATTGCATATGTGTATGTAATTCAAGCCTTAAAATATTTCAGTTACATTCATGTAATTAAAATAATGATCACTGGTTTTACCTGTAAGAGAAATAATAGTCTAACTATGGATTTATTTGAATAACAAACTGAAAAACTCATGTACTTTGCTATGTATCGTAAATTATGTTCAGTGCTGCTTTTAATACAACTAAGGCTTTGTTTTGTTACCTGCGGAAGTATATATTTCTTGGTGTTCTCAGAGGAAGCTGCCTTTGGAAAACTATAAGTTGCTAGTCACTGAATATATTTTTGATCCTTATCTTTATTTTAATTTGATTTTTTTCAGGGTCAGCCTGTGTGCCCTGAAATTGCTTTGTTAAACTCAGATTCTCATAGCTAGCTTAGTCTAAAAGCTAGAGACAAAATAATTGGGATTTCTGGGACTCAGTGCAGAAACAAAGATGCACTGTTTACAGAGAGTTGGGAAATTAAAAAAACCTGACAAGTCTCAATCTTTCATAAGAGACTCCTAAAATAAAACCACTAGCTATCTAGGACTGCCTGACATGCAAACAGAACAGATCTTAGTCTTTTTCCCAAGGTGTTTTCTTTATGTCTCCAGAAAGGTGCTGCATCTGTCAATCTTCCATCTGCAACCTTTTTCTGGCAGTAAATGTTCTCTCTTTCTTGTAAGGAAATGAGCAGAACTCACCTTACTCAGTTCTTTCAGCACATTTAAAATGAAGCTTCTTTACAACAGTGTATTATAAATTATTTTATAAAAATAAATTATTTTTTGAAATATAAATAAATATACCTTATTTGCAAGGGAAGCTGAGTCATAATCACATCTCTTGCCCATTCCTAGAAGGGGCTTTTATGTAGCCTGAGGAGGACAGAATTTCAGCCAGGCTGCTACAACAGCCCAACTCCGATGGAGCAATGCTGAAACAAAGTGATGCAGACAGGCATTCCTCTTTTTTAATTTGATTGCATTGCTAGATCTGGTGTATATGGCATTGGATCTATTGTGCATGTGCAGGATGATAGCCATGTCTGTGGATTTCCAGACATTGGCAAATCATCAGATCATTGCTTATATGGAATTACCATTTGCCACCTGCGTACTCTTTAAATGATAATTCTAAGAGAGAGGAGATAGCTTATTATGGAAGAGGGCCTGTAGAAAAGTTTGAACTGTTTACTGGCCAAGTGAAGATTAGTCTGCTTAAATCTTGAAGCGATGCAAAAAGTTATAGTTGGGACTTTTTGCAGACTCTTCCATTCCTCCTAACAGCTGTGACTTTCTGCCATAAATATATTTATATATAGCATAGGCAGGATAAGCAAAATATCCATACCAAAGGGTGGACATGAGAACTTAGACATTTTGTAGATTTATTGTAAGAACAGTTTGGTGCACTAAACCTAGAGCATTTTGCACTGTAGGTAAGTGGGTGATTCTTTTATTTCACTTTAGCTTAAAGAACTGCAGAAGGTAAAGACCACAGACAAGTATTAATAATTTTAAGAAAGCTAACATACTTGTAAGAATTCCTCACGCTATTAGAAAGATTCCTATCTGCTAGCCTTTAGCAATGAGCCTTATGGTATTTTCTTTTTTTCACTTTTTGCTTTTCTGTGTTTTGCTGCTTGTAAACTGCAAGAATGTACGATAATAAATGAACAATATTGTATTGTCTTCTCACAGATGCAATATCTGAATGCAAAACAGCTGGCTGTGGTTGGGGTGGATTAACTGAATGGTCAGAGAAATTCAAATAATGGTGTTAATAGTAGCTGCTTTAGAATTTACATATTTTAGTTTCTCTGGATTGGCTATAACTTTTAGCCCACTGAAGCTGACTGTCCGTAAAGTCTTTGGCTCTGAAATGCAGGTGGAAGCAGAAACATTTTTTTGAGGTGTAATCTGTGAGTTAGGGAATCCTAGATATTTCTTGTAGTACCACCCAAATTAAAGGCAACTCTACCTTTGAGTTGTCTACTCTAGGGAAAATGCTGCCTTAAAATAAATTAGCTCCTTGGCTTTTGGGTTGATTTTGTTATTTTTCTGAGTCCCTCTCTCCAACTGTGCATGCAAGGGCTGTGAAAATAACAACTGACTGGAGAGGATATTAATGAGAAACAAAATGGAAATGAAAATAAGAATGTATTCCTATTTACTAAATATCAGCATGTAGAAACAAATGTTAGGCTTCCTTACTTGAAAATGAGAATTAACTTTCTGTGAGATCCAGGTTAAGTTACTGTAACCTTGCAGCTGGCAGCCCAAAGACTCTGTCAACAAGAAGTTTAGTCAGTTTTTCCTTCATCTTGGATTATTTTGTCCACTTACAGTCACTCCAGTGGTGTCCTTTTTTTTTTTTACTGAAGTGTTTCAAAGTCCTTCTAAAGGTCTAATCTAACTTTCAGCGATAACAACATGAGGAAAAAATGCCTGATCTATAAATATGTTTAAAAAAGGATGTCATCTAAATCTTAGCTGACAGGCATATGTCTACTGCATTTACTCTGGTGTCCACAAGTTAATTGTTAAAGTTTTATAATCACATTCATTTACTTATACAGCAGTACATCTTGTTGCTGTGTTTGCCAGAAAACCAAGTGAAACTTACTGTGCATAAACTAATCTCATAGCCTGACAGCATTGCTACTCGCTAGACTTACTGAAATACGTACAGGCCTTATATCCTAGTGAAGAGGCTAGAACTGCTTGCTTGCCCTAGTCCCTTAGCTTAAAATCAAAGCAAAAAACCCCATGTGTTCTGGTTCTTTTCTTTTGTTAAAAAATTTGGGTTGAGTAATCCGTGAGGGAGCTATCATATCTCCTTTAACTGCTGCCACTGGTTACCTCCAGAGGAGGAGAGTTCTTTACACTGTGTTCAGACACGGGTTGGCAAAACTCCCAGCAATTCCTCTTTATGCTGGAACAGGAATTTTTATACAAGTATATTAAATGAAAACCTTACTCAAAAATACATTCTACAATATAGTGATGCTATCAGAGAACAGCATGTTATATGGATGAAACTCCTTCATTGGTTGAGCTCTCACTGTTTCTAGAGTTGCCGTTTTAATACATACTAGTCTTGTTATAGCTGGAAGAAGGGCTCAAAAGCAAAGGCAATGAGAAATAAGGATTCACAAAATGCAAATGTAGTCTATACTTTTCATACTATATATTTTCCATTTCTCTCACACACTCTATTTAATATCACTCTAAATTGATTTTTTTTTGATACACAGTATTGTCCTTCATATGTGTTTTTCTGTTACATTTGAATGTATTAATTTCTTTTCATAGAAGGTAGACATGTGTAAGAAATAAAAACTTACAACTACCTACGGATGTACAAGCCACTTGACACAGACCCTGGGGTATTTTCTGGTGTTTGAATGGAATTTCCTGGAATTACAATTCATGCCCATTGCCTCTTGTCCTGTCACTGAGCACCACTAAGAGTTTGGCTCCATCTTTTTTACTCCCCTCGACCAGATGTTTGCACCATTGATAGGATTCCCCCAATCCTCCTCTTTTGAAGGATAGTCTCCCACCCATTTGTAGCACTCAAATTTCTCTTTTGTGCAAGGAGGGTAGCACATCTTATATGTACGTTAAGAATTTACTATTAGTCTAGTTGAAATCTTAACAGTCTAATCAACTGTTATGCTTGCCTGCCTTCCACTGCCCCTCAAGTCCTGAGACTGATGGCTTTGGGCTAGCAGTGGACAATGGTGTGACAAACAAGCAACGTCTCAAGTTCTTTGCCAGAAGTATGATGTTGATGGTTTCTTCATCCACACGTGAGAACCCACTTGAAGTTGTTTCTACACGTTGCTAACATACTCTACACCTTACTCTTTTTTCTTTGGTTCACAGCTCCGTGGTGCATCCATATTTGCTATCTATGGTATGTGTAACATGCTGTTCTTTGTTCTCTTTGTTATCCCCAAGACTGTTTTTACTTGGCTCCCAGGGCCGCATTTCTTTGATGACCAGTAACTGACCACTGGTGAGTAGCGTTGGTGAGTTTATAGCCCTGGTGCCTCTGGTAGCCTCCTGTTACTGTACATTCAAAGCTCCTGCTATAATCATGTATCTGTACTCACCTACATTGTGGTTTATGCTACAGTCGGAGGCAGTTCATTCTACACATAATAACTAATTGCTATTACTAGCCATCTCCTACATACCCCATATATAACAGTAGGTGTTAGGCCACACACCTCTACAAAGATAAAGAGAAGCTAAACCAAATTTGACAATAGTCACCAGCGTGTTAGCTGCTGCTACAAGCCAATTCACAACTCCAGGCAGGCCAAGACAAGCCCAAAGTCTGAGATATCCTGAGGCCTGTGTTGTTAGTTCAACAGCAAGCCTGTGGCCAGGTACAAGCAATATTTCCTGGGCTACAAGGACACAAACGCTTTCAGAAAATCATTTCTGAAACATATATGGTTGTAAAAGAGGAAAATATAACGTGTTTTGCTATTTTTCTTATTTTCTGTGATCTTGTCTTAGAGTTGCATTAATAAACCCAGTTCTCACTTAATAACAAGATTTGTAATAAAGTGGAAAAAAGCCTTTCACATCAGAAAGTGACACCACTTATTGCTTGACTTTTGACCTTAGCAGAAATCTGATTGAAATGTTGTGGCTATCTCAGTGATGACTTCATTTGTGTTGCTGCCTTCCTTTTTTTAAGCATGCTCTATTTATTAAATCAGGTCCTTATTTAAACTTGAAAAACACAAAGGTGAACATTTATTTCTGCAGCTATGCTGCATCATCCTTCATTTTTCTCTGTACTGTTTGAATTTCTTAAGTGATAATTCCTTGTGTCTACCCATGTTATGATCTCATCTTTTTAGTTGTCCTTCTGTGGTTTTGCAGATTATCTGTTTCTACAGATGGCTATAGACTCTTCAGAAGGGACAGGCGAGGAAGGAGAGGCGGTGGGGTGGCCCTGTATGTTAGGGAGTGTTTCGATTGTATAGAGCTCAACGATTGTGATGATGGTACAGTTGAGTGTCTATGGGTAAGGATGAGGGGGAAGGCCAACGAGGCAGATATCGTGCTGGGAGTCTGTTATAGACCACCCAACCAGGATGAAGGGGCGGATGAAGCATTCTACAAGCGGCTGGCAGAAGTCTCTCAATCGCTAGCCCTTGTTCTCGTGGGGGACTTCAACTTCCCGGATGTCTGCTGGAAATACAACACGGCAGAGAGGAAGCAGTCTAGGAGGTTCCTGGAGTGTGTGGAAGACAACTTCCTGACACAGCTGGTAAGTGAGCCTACCAGGGGAGGTGCCTCGCTCGACCTGCTGTTTACAAACAGAGAAGGACTGGTGGGTGATGTGGTGGTCGGAGGCCGTCTTGGGTTTAGCGACCATGAAATGATAGAATTCTCGCTTCTTGGTGAAGTAAGGAGGGGGGGCAGCAAAACCGCAACCATGGATATCCGGAGGGCGGACTTTGGCCTGTTCAGGACACTGGTTGAGAGAGTCCCTTGGGAGACGGTCCTGAAGGGCAAAGGGGTCCAGGAAGGCTGGACGATCTTCAAGAAGGAAGTCTTAAAGGCGCAGGAGCAGGCTGTCCCTGTACGCTGTAAGAAGAATGGGCGGGGAAAACGACCGGCCTGGCTGAACGGGGAGCTCTTGCTGGGACTCAGGAAGAAAAGGAGAGTTTACCGCTTGTGGAAGAAGGGGCAGGCGACTCAAGAAGAGCACAGGGATCTCGTTAGGTCGTGCAGAGAGGAAATGAGAAAGGCAAAAGCCCAGCTAGAACGCAATCTGGCCGCTGTTGTTAAAGACAACAAAAAAAGTTTTTAAAAATATATTAATGACAAGAAGAGAGCCAAGGAGAATCTCCATCCTTTATTGGATGCGGGGGGGAACATTGTCACCGAGGATGAGGAAAAGGCTGAGGTACTCAATGCCTTCTTTGCCTCAGTCTTTAACAGGCAGACCAGTTATCCTCAGGGTACTCGGCCCCCCGAGCTGGAAGACAGGGACGGCGAGCAGGATGAACCCCCCATAATCCAAGAGGAAGCAGTCAATGACCTGCTACACCACCTGGATGCTCACAAGTCTATGGGGCCAGATGGGATCCACCCGAGAGTGCTGAGGGAGCTGGCGGAGGAGCTCGCCAAGCCACTCTCCTTCATTTATCAGCAGTCCTGGTTAACGGGGGAGGTCCCGGACGACTGGAGGCTTGCCAATGTGACGCCCATCTACAAGAAGGGCCGGAAGGAGGATCCGGGGAACTACAGGCCTGTCAGCCTGACCTCGGTGCCGGGGAAGATGATGGAGCAGCTCATCTTGAGGGCGCTCACAAGGCATGAGCAGGACAACCAGGGGATCAGGCCCAGCCAGCACGGGTTCATGAGAGGCAGGTCCTGCTTGACCAACCTGATCTCCTTCTATGACCAGGTGACCCACCTAGTGGATGAGGGAAAGGCTGTGGATGTGGTCTACCTGGACTTCAGTAAGGCCTTTGACACCGTCTCCCACAGCATTCTCCTCGAGAAGCTGGCGGCTCACGGCTTAGACAGGTGTACTCTGCGCTGGGTCAAAAACTGGCTGGACGGCCGGGCCCAGAGAGTTGTGGTGAATGGAGTTACATCCAGTTGGCGGCCGGTCACGAGCGGTGTTCCCCAGGGCTCAGTTTTGGGGCTGGTCTTGTTCAATATCTTTATCAATGATCTGGATGAGGGGATTGAGTGCTCCCTCAGTAAGTTTGCAGACGACACCAAGTTGGGCGGGAGCGTTGATCTGCTCGAGGGTAGGAAGGCTCTGCGGAGGGACCTGGACAGGCTGGATGGATGGGCCCAGGCCAACTGTATGAGGTTCAACAAGGCCAAGTGCCAGGTCCTGCACTTTGGCCACAACAACCCCATGCAGTGCTACAGGCTTGGGGAAGAGTGGCTGGAAAGCTGCTTGGCAGAAAAGGACCTGGGGGTGCTGGTCGACAGCCGGCTGACCATGAGCCGGCAGCGTGCCCAGGTGGCCAAGAAGGCCAATGGCATCCTGGCCTGTATCAGAAATAGTGTGGCCAGCAGGAGTAGGGAAGTGATCGTGCCCCTGTACTCGGCACTGGTGAGGCCGCACCTCGAATACTGTGTTCGGTTTTGGGCCCCTCACTACAAGAAGGACGTTGAGGTGCTGGAGCGTGTCCAGAGAAGGGCAACGAGGCTGGTGAGGGGTCTGGAGAACAAGTCTTATGAGGAGGGGCTGAGGGAACTGGGGTTGTTTAGCCTGCAGAAAAGGAGGCTGAGGGGAGACCTCATCGCTCTCTACAACTACCTGAAAGGAGGTTGTAGCGAGGTGGGTGTCGGTCTCTTCTCCCGAGTAACAAGCGATAGGACGAGAGGAAATGGCCTCAAGTTGCGCCAGGGGAGGTTTAGATTGGATGTAAGGAAAAATTTCTTTACTGAAAGAGTGGTGAAACATTGGAACAGGCTTCCCAGGGAAGTGGTTGAGTCCCCATCCCTGGAGGTATTTAAAAGACGTGTAGATGAGGTGCTTAGAGACATGGTTTAGTGGGCATGGTGGTGTTGGGTTGATGGTTGGACTAGATGATCTTAAAGGTCTTTTCCAACCTTAATGATTCTATGATTCTATGATTCTATGATTCTACAGCTGCAGTAAGCACTGAAAATGCCAAGTTAAACAATAAATAAATATACTATTTTTCTAGTTCTAAAAGCCTAGAAGTCCTTTGCAATTTATAGTGTTATGAGTTGTTTTCCCTTTGGACTGTCTTACATGTTTTAAACAAATAGGGAAGTTGGGAATTAAAGAAAACTGTTTGGTTTAGGTAGTCGAGCAAGAAAACCCTCCTACAGCAAGGACTTCTTTAGTGCCCTGAGATTCTTTTTCAGGGCCAGTGAAGTTTCTTTGGAACCTGAAGATGGGAGATCTTACTAGATGAGAGAAGCAAGTGAGCCCTGACCTCCAATATCAGAATGTGTGGTGGTGTGCAGTTTAATTGGTACAATGAAGCTAACATAAATAAACTACACCCATTGAAGTGGACTAAGTCATAAGGAAAATCAACGCATAATTCTGCCTATAAAGTTGTGCCATAGAATCAACATTTTGAAAACATTTAAAATACAAAGGAGCATTAACTTCTAAATGAGCCCACAGACATTTCAACTTATCATTGATCTTTATTAAATAAATAGTGTACATAATAAAAGCAATGGTAAGCAATATCTCTTATGCCTTCAGAAGGCTCAACATAAGATACAAAATTAACTAATGGTAAAGGTATGAGTTAGGCACTTGGATTCTGGCTTTGTCCATATAAATCAGAAATTGGTTAGGGGTTTTTTTAGCCTCTGATATTTTGTGCAGAGTAACCAAATGACTATCATATCTGTCACAGATCATCTCTCCTTAGTTTTCTCTAAAGCATTCTGTCTCATGAAAGCATATTGTTAAAATGCTACTCTGAAGAAAATTGATACATTTAAATGTAAGATACTATCACAAAAGTTTGGCTATAGCAATCACTTTCGTTTATGTTTTTTTGACCATTATATTAGCTATTTAACATAACCTTTGGAATTGTTTGGCTTTTTTACCCATTTATTTTTACATAATTTAAATCACAGGATACCCATGGTAAGCAGCATTTTAAAGGTTCAGAGGGCTCTGCCTTCATGCTTCATGCCACGGAACCTAGTTGTTTTTGTTTCAAGTTACGTTTTTTTGTTCATTGCTTGTTTTAAAGAGACAAATTAATCATTGAGCATAACTGTGAACAGAGGCAATATTGTGTACGTAGCTAACATTTTAAAATCTTTGTTCTGTACCTCAAACCTTGTTACTTGTCTTTAGTAACCTAGATCACATTTGTTTTCCTTTAATTACTTCATAGCTTATATCTCTCTTTCATCTGTGTCTGCTTAGAATTTCTTATTTTTCATTTCCTCTTTATGAAAAGGCATTTTTTTCTAACTTTTTATATAGGAGAAAGATTTTCTCCTTTTATCTATTTCCTCATCTTGCTGAAAAAACAGGGCTGTTTTTCTCTTTTTGTATCAGGATGAAACAATTTCTCTTTCTTTCTGCTATTTCTGGTGCTAAATTTGTGTTTAATTCTGCAGGCTTGTAGGCAATATTTTGAGTAGGAAATATTTTAGGCATATGAAGCAGTTCTCTGGAAGAGTAAATATGGTTCTCTGAGAAAGCCATATCTCTACATACCTTTGCAAACCATTTTTTTTTTTAAAAAAAAACCAACATAAGCTGTCTTTACTCCACCTATACCAAAAACATCATTTGTACAATTTCCACATCTGATATCAGAGGAACTTTCTGTGAATAACATTTTCTCCTCTGGGTCTCAGACACTGTGTAACCTTCTGTTTATATAGCAGCAACTAATTTGCAGTGAAAGGGTTGTAAAGATGTAGAGAATAAATGGGGGAATAACAGCTGTGTGGGAATTGGTTGTCTAGGAGTAGAAAAGAGAACAGTTACTAATGGGAAATAGTAAGGCATATCTTACTTTTATATTTAATGCCCTATCAAATATGGAAAAACTCGATCAATAACTTTAAAGTGCTTATGTTATAATGACATTCATCTAGTGTTTACAGGTAGCAAATTATTATTTTACATGTGGGAACGTACATGTTTTCCATCTTTCTTAAGGCAGAAAGATTACAGGGAACAGAAAACAGAGTGGAACCACTCTTGTCCTCCCTTTTGTATCCAAATACAGAAACAAACCAAGGAGAAAATTGTGCTGAGGCAGTAGATTTCAACCCTGAATACATGCTATACTATGCACCATTTTTGTGGTATATGGAAATGATTATTTGAGAAGACATTGGGGTTAGACATTGATTAATATATTTTAATTTGGGGATAAAAGTGCATGAAACCTCACAGCTTTAAAGGTTTGCTAAAAATTATAAAAAAGTATGATGTATAATCATACACTTTTGGGTTTCTTTCTCATTCTTAAAGGTTTCAGAGCAAGGAGATGGATTCTATTCTGTATAAAAGAAATGTAAGGTGATGCTAGAAAGCAGAGCAACAAACCAGCAGGTTGCTGCTGCCCCAGGTGTGGGGCTGCTTCTGTGCGTCTAAACCAGTCGGTGTGGCTGTGTTTTCTCTCTCATAGGGCTGTGCTCACACAGATCAGCTAAATAGGCTCTACTGAAAGGAGGTCCAGATATCAAGGGAATGGTCATATGGGGATATTTGACTTTTGCGCTTTTCAGGTGGTTCAAATAATTCTGCAATGTAGGTTCACATTACACTGGATACTTTAGAGAAGTAACATTTTAGTTTCAGGTCAAGATTAGGGTCTAGGGAAAGCATTCCCATTTTACCTTCATCCTGAAACATTTAGTGACTATTTTTAGACTGCTGCTCTATTAACCCCATATTACTATGAAAGCACATATGCTTGCAACGGTTTCCTCCACCTTGATGTATGATCATTCATACTTAATACTGCAAGGAGGCATTTCTTGAGTTGTCTCATCATTAAATATTCAAATACTAACAAATGTACATAATTTTTATTTGGGATATTGGGGTGTATAAAAATATGTGGGGACTCAAAAAAAAAAAAAAAAACTTTCATGTCCCATCTATAGACAAAATTTTTCCTAACAGAAATTTAATGCTAGAAAGACATGCTGGTGTCTGTCACTATCTGAATAAATTTATGTTACTTAGGAATGTTATTTTAATGCCAGTTATTGAACTTATTTTTCAGGGAAAAAAGTCAGTTTTGAATGTGGGAGATAGTAGAATTGTATCTCTACCTCCATATTGGACTGTAATTTTGAGGAGTAGAGAATGGAAGGGAAGAAGAAGGGTCTTAACAGTCAAGAACAATCAAGATTTACTATTCTCTAACTATATGTAAGTATGTACAAGAAATCTTTCTACGAAGCAGAACAAAAATCTTTTCTGTCCTGAACTCTTAAGGAGAAGAAATGAAGCTCCCTGCCATGTGATGGGGCTGAGTAGGGGTCATCTGGAATAGACACAGCCCCATCAGCTGACCTCCTGCTCAGACCATGAAGCTTCTAAATAAGAGTTATTTTCAGAAGAAACAGCCTACGAATGAGAATAGGGTGGTGAGCCTCTGGAATAAAAATGACACACAAGAGAGTGGCAGAAGCATATGATATTGTAGCCGCTAGATTGCTCTGGCCAGAGTAAAAACTGCAGTTTGGTAGTGGATGAAACTACTGAGGCAGGGGTGCTGGATCCACTTCTGAGACGTTAGTCCCTATACCCAGACAGTGTGATGGTGAAGTCAACCAAAATACTTGAGTTTACTGAAGCCAACAGAAATTCATAAACAAACTGAATGACACTGGCAGACTCAAATACAACATCCAATCCTGTGTCTAGCTAAGAAGATTTTATTAGGTCAGAAACTGTGACTTTTAAAGACAGGAAGAGTGCATGCAATGATTAAATCAAAAGTGTTTTGGAGAAGTTTTATATAGTAACTTGTGCACCATTTGACATTTAATACCCTTGAAGTCTAAATGTAATACAAAACATATGTATAGATATTTCATATACTTTTCTTGGAAGCAGCATCATTCCATTAAGTAGTGCAGAGAAGAGTAAGGGAAAGACGTCCTATTTCTCTAGGCTGTAAAACTGATTGCTGGGTGATTCTTTGTTCAGACTAGGGACCCCCCCTCTTTGTAGGAACAATGCTGTTGTATTTTGCAGAATTTGGAAAAGTACAAGGTCCTTAGAAAGAAGGGCCGTTTTAAGGAAATCCTGCAAGACATGGAATTAAAACAGGAATTTCAAAAAGTGTCTTTTGTGTGACTGTAGTGACCTTTCTGAATGTTTTAGAAAATGATAAATATTTGAGGAAGGTTGTAGGGAGTGTGTTTTGGGCTTTGGGTTTTTTTGTTTGTTTTTTGTATCGTATTTCAAACATTTTGAATGCGGCTTTTGTTTTTCAACAGAACTGAAAATCAAGGTCTTTGTGGGTTTGATACAGATTAAGAACCTGAAATTTAAGGGCACTTCAAATTTAATCCAGGATGTTAATTCTGTAATAACCTCTTAGGCACCATTAGATCCTTATAATTAAAATACATTTCCACACTGCTACAAATAGAAAAGGAAACCAACTATTACCAAAAGTGTATCTACTTTTGTGGGTTTGTACTATATGTCTGTAAGATGTGCAACTTTTTCTTCACTTTATGAAGTCTTACAGGTTTTTTTCTACTCTTAAATAAAGAAGGTTGAATATTGCACAGAGGCTGATGATACCTTTTTCAGTTCTGTTAGCTGAATTATAGTGCACTTCCAGCTCAACTGTCATGAAGGTGATTTTCTCTTTAAACACTTAATGTTTCCTAAAGTGTTATTCAGATTATCTTGACATTTGCTGCATTTTGATATAGGGTTTGTGACCGAAGACTGTTATTAACTGACTAAGGAGTTATTAAGGTATGTAATGGTTGGCTTCTCTGACCTCCTCAGAAGCAAAGTATAAGCACACCTTTCTTTATTTAAGATTTGCATACTGTATTTCAATTCTAACTCCTGTGATTGAAATTTTAGCACTATTCCGATTCTGAATAGCTTTCACCACACCGTACTAGCTGAGTTAGTACATACTACTGCTGCTGGTTAGAGGAAGCAATTACACACACACACCCCCTCCCGACTGACTAGGAGTTATCTGAAAAATTAATATGTGCATAAACATAAAAAATGTCAAAGAGATTTCTATGAAGTAATGCTAGTGTGACCTGAATGAATCCAAGTAATAAGCTGTGAATCTCACCTGTTGTCAAGGTGATGTAGGGTTAAAAACTAACTTGCAGGGTGGCTGCTGTGGCCTTTTTATTATTGTTTTTGGTAGATTTAATTTTTAAAAAAGTAATTTCAGAAGGTAGTTAACTATTTTCCAAAAGAGATTTCATGACCAAAGTAATATAGGCATAGAATGCCGCACTGAGGAGAGAAGGATGGTGGAGAGAGAAGGTCTTTAGGAGAGAAATACATGATGATGAACATTGTTGTGTGGGAGAGCTACCTCAGGTCAGGAAAACTGGAGGGGGCTCTGGAGAGTGAGGGGGAGGTTAGGTCTGAGCAGGAGCATCCAGTGCATCCAGCAAAGTTTAAGCACTGATCATCAATTTTAATTGTCTTTATTTAACGATACACAGTGAAAGACCTTAGCCTGTGGCTTTGTAATGCGTATTCTATATACTCTGTGAATTTTCATGCAGAATCACACTGACTCTGGGATTGCTGAGAGAGACAGTGAATGTGTAGCATGAAACAGCAATAAGTCAAAATGTAGTCAAGACAGCCATTCACAATCCACAAGGAAATTCAGAAGTCAACTCACTAAACTTTATCAATGTAAAGGAAGTCTGTATCCAATCCAGAACAGGATGCCTCTGGGTTTGCCTAGTCATAACAACAGAGTTTTTGTTTTCCTTATAGACTCTGCCATACCAATACCTTTGATGATCTTCATTTGAGGTGACAAGCATCAGTGTTACTTCAGGTCACTGTAGTTTAGATTTTGTGGATCTTTGAAAATCTGAGTCTCAACTCAGGCAACAATTTTTGACGTATATTCATCCCTAATGAAATCAAAACTGAGTTGACCTGATATGGACTGACTCTAAATGAATCAGAAGCATAAATGTTTGGAGCAAGACATAATTATTGCCAAAAAATTGATAGGAAATCCCACATTTAATCCTATTTGTATGCATTATTATAGAGCTGAAACTTAATTAAACAGCAAATGTATTGATGTGGACTTTTGAGCTAATTAATGGGTCAGTGGTTGTTCTCCTGTTATATAGATAGTTCATCAAATTACTAAGAAAGACCAGCATTTCACAACTGTAAATTGTTTGAATTACTCCTTGGTTTTCCAAGACACAGGTTACCTGTTGGCATCAATTCCAAAGAATCTGTTCATTAACATTAACAAGTAAAGTGAGACTGTCATTAAATAGGTAAAATACTGATGTGTTTTCATCCTCCAACAACTAATTTAAATATCTAATCCCTAAACACAGACAGTAAAAGTAAGGAGGGAAGTCTTATTTGTAACATGGGAGATGAAAGAGAGTAAATCCATGCTTTCTGAATGAAAGAAAAAAGCCTTTTAGTTGGCAGATATTAAAAAACCTACAGTATTTTTGTACTTTTGTACTTAGCTTTTACGTTGTGTGTCTTGGTACTGAATTTACTCTCTTTTTACACAGATGGAAGATTAATAAAATTGATATATACAACACCATATAGGAAATTCAATTACAATAAACTATGATTTCTTAAAGACACAGTGAAACCATCTCAGATGTCATATTTTGTCTATCTCTTAATAACAAGGAAAATTTCAGTGCAAAATTTTTAAAAGTTGAATTACCATTACTCACATTGTGCAAATAAATAAAATTGGCCTATTTTTTTTCTCACAAGATAGTACCCCTGAAAAATCAAACTAATTTTCTCAAGTACCAAATCTAAACAAAGATGAGTGGAAAAGTTTAGATAACCAGCTCCAAAGGTACTGACTTTTCTGTTTTGAATATTAACAGAAGTTGACAGATATAAGCTTTGTCATATAGAATGGGTTCACGTAGATGTAAGTTCTGCATTGAACTCCTTCAAATTGCAGACGAATTCATAATGTTAGTAGTAACTGTACACTGAGCTATCATGTGCAAATGTAACCAGGGTATGCTAAGCCAGACAATTTACTGTGTTTCTAGTGAGAAGGCATAGGAAAATTATCTTCATGGCTCTTATATTTGTCCAGCTTTCAATTTGTTAATACTTTCAAGTGGCTGTGGTTTTGAATTTTTTATTAAGTTTACTTGGAAGGTTTCCTTCTCACCCTTTCCTTGTTCTGTGTGTTAAGTTATATTTTAATATTACATCTGTGGAGACTGTAGATTATCAGAGACCTGGTGACTCCGTTTACTTTCTAGTGGCCTGCATACATGGGCAATTCACTAGGACCCTGAACTCTTGCAAGGTTGAGCTGAAGTATGCCTTCATTGTAATGGCTCTCTGTAATCTTCATAACAATGTGCAAAGGAAGTATGTGCATTTCTTTATCACACGAAGAGCTTTGTTACAGAGCAGATACTAGAATAAGTATTGCAATGGGAAAAGTCATATCCAGATCTTGGCCACTCAGTAGAGATAGAGGTGTACAACATAAAATTTGAATAGGAAAGATGACTCACAGGAGACAGTCTGATGAACATCTAAGCCCTTAGAGGCCCTGCTTAGGCTGGAGGAAGGAGCAGAAACCTTTTCCAAAGAAAGAGATGTGCTATGGAGAAATAGCCAGTGATTCTAGGGATGTTATTGCCAGCTTAATTGAATAACATACTTGGTTGTGTGGCTTTACAGGTTGTTTGTCTTTTTCCTCCAGCCTGCTTAATCCTTATGTAAATAGAGATGATGTGAAATTTAAATCATTACCTATGTAGAGCTGAGGTGTTTCCATTAACTAATCAAGACTGGGTTTTTTTTTCAATAATTTGTGTTTGGGGTAGTGTTTGATTTCTCTTGGTGGGGGGGCGGGTAGACTAGATTATGTCCAGATGTCTCTTCCAGACTCAACTATACTGTGATACAAAAATATTTATATTTGCCGTAAGGAACCTGAAAATTTGAGGCTTTTCAAATTTTTGACTTGGAGTATCTCCTCCTGAATAGTTCCATTTATTTACTTTGATCTTCGTGTTCATAAAAAAATTGTTCAGGAAAAAGGCAAAGTGTTATGACTGTGTCCTTGATGCTTTTTCAAGGGTTCTGATAACTAGAACAAACTGGATTCAAACAGTTTCACGATACCAAAAATAACTTATCTGTTTCAAAATTGAACTTTAAAAAAAAGTGGTTCAAAACTCTTTACTTTCCATTCAGGAGTATATTTCATTGGTTTATATCTTTATTATTTTTGACAAAATTAAAGACAATGAAGACTATTAAATACTTTAAGTACAAGTATTTCTTTTATCATTCAACTTGAGAGGCTTTTTGTGATTCAGGTTTCTCACATAGAAGTCAGAACTTCATTTAAAAAAAAAAAAAATCAGAGTGATTTCTAAGGTTCTGTTTCTCTCTAGTGAAAAGGACCAGGTTCCTGTACTGAGGAGCGTGGTAGTTACAACAGGTTTGAGAGAACTGTAGCTTGTTTGTTTGGGGAGTTTTGTTTGTTTATAATTGGGTAAAGAAAAATTATACTAACACAAGTAAAAGCATTCGCTGTTATGAATGGTGTAGACCACTGAAGCATGCCAGCTTTCCGGAGAGCAACCTAACGACGATTGTAGTGCAGGTTTTCACTTTGTCAATGTGGCCAATTGTGTGACAACTCTGTTGATCCCCTTTGTAATAGTGTTCAACGATATTGCCCTGTTTCCAGTAGATTATACTTGAACTTAAAATATTTTAAAGGGTGCCGTTGCACCTTTGTGGATATCCACCGTTGTGGATACTATTGTAGTAGTTCAAAGACAGGATACAAAGACTTCAGTTTTTGAACTAATGTGTCAATCCACTTTACATATATATAGTGTACAGATGTTTGGTTTCCAGAGTATTATTTCCACTTTCTTTTGCCAATCAGTGCTCTGATCGAGAAAATCAGCTGCTCTCTCTTTCACAAGTGAGTCATTTATTTGTTTCTCAAAGATACTATTTGCAGCTTTTAGCTCCCAACAGTGAGTTACTTCTTTCTGTTTTTCAAAGGCTCAGTTTTCAGCTTTCAGTGCTCTCAACAAAATTCTCTACTGTATTTCAAAAGACAATTAAACAGAGCTCATACTTTCTTAAAATACTTTATTACTCCTGGGATCACAGTATATTAATAATTTTGTGTTATCAGATGTACTGAGAGGAGTTTTTTCTACTAATTAATTGCAACGGGTAGCTCTTTCCAGCAAAGAAAATCTTTATAAAAAAGGGAAGAGGTATTGTTTTACTAAAGACTGACAATTAAATTCTCTTAAATAGTGTCTTTGAAATTTAAAATCAAACCACTATGAAATATTCTGTTGTATTATGCTTGTATAGCTAAATTTGTTACTTGCTTAACTTAATTTCTCAGAGATCAAGGTACATGTTCTGAATTGCAATCAGGTCTCTTTCAGGCTTTACAAATGCCCAGACTTAACCACAGAATTGTGTATGCTGAGGACTTTCACGTTTTAAATATAGACAAGGAAGAATGCATCTTATTAGTCCTTTGAATCTGAAACATGGTCAGCTAGTGTTTACTCTAGCTTCAGTATTGAAAAAAGTGAGTAGTTTTGCCTTAAAGACAGGCAAAACAGATCTAGACTCTAATTACAGCCTGTATTCATTTCTTTCTGGTGACTCTACCATGACAGATTTTTAAACTCAAAATGCTGAGGAAGTACAGCAGTATAAAAAGTGCTAATTTACAAAGCAACTATTTTATCACAGAATAGTTACATTTTGGTAACGTGAAAGTGTCATGGTGCTCTGTATTTTTAATGTAACATAACATCAACATCTGTTTGTTCGCAGAGAAAAAACTTTTCTCGTGGTCTTTCAGGTGTACAAAGTTAATACACCATAAGTCTGAGTAGGGTAGATCAGATATCATGAGAGGTAGTATAGAAATAGGGAATCCTTTTAAACAGAAGCTCTATAATAAGCAATAGGTTGTAGAAATGGAGCTGTTTTCTACATGGTAAATGTATCCCAAAGAGCAATTTTCTCACTTCCTAGAACTGTTGCTAAAAAATGCATACAAAAGATTTTTTGACCTAGAATGCAAACATCTTACAAAATTATTGAAATCCACAGAAATATCAAACGTTGTGCTTTGGTGCCCATTATTGCTCTATAATGATATTTTGTCCTAACTAGACAATGTTAGGCATGCAATACTTGAGACACAGAAAGTATCACGGTGCTCTGTTTGCATTGTAGACAGAAATTCAACCAACTACAGAGTCTGTCAGTCAGCTTATGAATTGAAATGGATGGGTGCCATATTACTCAATACAGATTCATACAATATTGCTTTACTCGGATAGGACACCGCCATGGCATAGGACTCCTCCATGGTTTGGTTCTGGTGAGATGCAGGCAGGAAGAAAGCAGATATAGTGGATAAAATCACTATCATTTGGATGTTGCCCAGAAACATCTTAATCAAAGAGGCAGTTTTAATAATTTTATTTCATTCAGATTTCAGATTATACTTGTTTAAAGATTAGCTTTTAAGATGCCATATTTAAAAAAAAAAACAACCAACAGTGTTTAGTTTTAGAGCAATACTCCTGAGGCAGTCTTGAAATGCCTCTAGTTGCTGTGGCAATTGTACCTTTATTGTCAGAAGCTCACTGAATAGTTAATATTGCAGTCATTAAATAACATTTCCTGAAATGTGTGTTTGCAATATTATGTAAGTAAATAAAACACATAAAAACACAAAATGCATTTACAGGAAGATTCTTTCTCCTTTTCTCATAATTAGGTGAGATGCAGTGTCTTGGAACAGTTTCTCCACAAAGCCTTTTGAGAGCTGTGATAGTTTTTAGTATATAACAGGTCTGCAACAGTACCATTGTCCTTTAAGACTTTGCCTGTGGTTCTTTTTTTTTTTTGTCTTTCATTTTTTTACCTAAGAACATGTTGTTGATTTTTTTATTTAACATAAGCCCTAAAAATTGGAGATACACTGTATTTTCATGCGCATAGCCTGTGTGTTGTCTGGAGAAATAAGCAAGCACACTGGCTAATTCAGCAGACTGTGGTTAATACAAGGTGAAGTTTACCCCTGAATCCATTTTTCCCCAGAAGCTTACTAGGTCTTTTAGCTCTGTGTTCTCTGCCTCACTCCCAGAACCAGGGTGCTGCTCCCAAACTCTGACGTTTCCTATATTGGCAGCTACGTTTGCACATAAAAGAAAATGTATTGTTGATATGTTCTTATTGTACAAAAATACAGCATGTAAATGTTTAAAAAAGATAGAAAGACCATCCTGTTAGTAATTATAATAAAATTAAGACACGATGCTAAATTACTATAAAACCAATGCAGATTTGCAGTGTAAGATTTGCATAATATTCTTACAAACTACAGTGAAGTCTTTTCATCTTTTGTTAGCTTACCTGGTTAAGATCAGAAAAATGCTTCCTAACATGTACCCTAACAGTTGAAATGGTCTTCTAGAGAATATTTAAGCTTTCAAACAAAAGAATGTTCTCTTATTTGGAGTAAAAAAAGTACAGTGGGACATGATACAGACTAAGTGACAACATTCTCTAAAAACTATATAACTTTTTGTACTACACAGAGGGTTAAGAATAAACAATAAAAGTCAAATGAGTAATTTCTGTATGTAGTCATTAAGCATTTACGAGCAAGAATGGGTTATGGAGTCAGATTTGTTGTCAGGTCTTTCAGTATCCCAGCCAGCCCCATGTTCAGAAGCAAGTCTGGAGAACAGTTATCCCTGTTACCTGGGTGTAGACAGAGATAAAAAGAAATGTTCTATTCCACATCTCTGTATGTTTCAGATTACCTTTAATGCTTTAGCTAATGTCCCAAAGTGACTGGAACCAAGTCACTGTCAGTTGGAGGTATTACTAGATGGGAAAAATAGTAACCACTGCCTTAATACCAGACCTACAAAGCATGCCAACAGATCGACGATAATTGCTTTCGCTTTGTTTTCAGTCCCAGCCCTGACAATAAATATAGCCTTGAGCAAATCACCTTATTTTCTCTTTAAGTCTTCTGACCTCAACTGCCCTGTGATACAGTCTTGCTATCTGTTAGAACAAAAGTTGAACTGATGACCAGTCATTGCAATATATTTGTGGATTTAGTGTGTTCAATACCCATTTTTCAAAAGTCTGTTACATTAATAACATGGAAGTTATTTGAAAACATAATATTGGTGATCTATTGCACTAACTCTCTTTAGAATAGTGATATACATGCCATGCTGACAGCCTAATGTTAATCCTTTACCACTAGACAATGTAAAACATTGCCAAACAAAGATTCTGTTTGCCTGAGCACTGAGGAGCTTGCTTCACCTTCAGGATACCTTGCAGGTTTGGGGCTGGGGGGTGTGGGGGGTTTTTTGTTGTTGTTTGTGTTTTTTACAGTAGGCAACAACTCCAGCACATGGACCAGCATAATTTGCTTAATTTCAGTAGTTACTAAAGACTATAAAAAGCAAACTGATTTAGCAATCTCATTTGCTGACCTTCTGACAGAGTGCTAAGGGTGTCATCTACTTCATTGTTTTCATATGGGTCAGATACTATTCACTAGTTATGCTAATTTTATCTCCAAATGATCTTGATGATAAAAGGAACACAAAGAGACAAGTCCTTCCCAGACCTCTAAGATGTATGCCTTTCGCAAGTAATTTCATTTGGAAACTGAAAGATGTTTTCTTGGCAGTACATATTATGTCTTTATAGTCCCTTAAAATGAAGTGCTGCAAACAACAAATTGTGCATTTAAAGAAATAAAAGGAATAGTTAATTTATCTTGTAGTTCTCTGTTAAATAAGATAGTTTATTCAAAACCTATTGAATAATAGTAGTTAATCTATGAATGTTATGCAGACAAGACATTAAAATGTCAGGCAAGCAAGATATTTTGCAAGAAATTTGCTTATTTTTCTTTTTATTGTTTTAGCTGGGGCTATAATACACTAAAAATAATTTTCTTGTAGCATGATGAAATACTATGGATTATATATAAGCAACAGCAATAATAAGCCGCATTCAGATATTCACTGAATCAAAAGCTAGTTTCAGTTTCACTATATACTGAACAGAAAATAGGAATTATTAAATTATGTTGTTTCTGATTTGATGTTGAGATTATATTTTTAATAGGCTGAAATAATCCCAGTGGGTTTTCAGGCATGGGAAAGTCAAATGAAATGGTGTATGGTGCATAAATATACAAGTGTTTCTTCCTACAGGACTAGCTGCTCTCACTGCTCCAGGGAAATAGAGTAGGGCAACCCTTTTGTCAGTGCTGCTGCGTGTTTAGTTCATGCAACCGCTCACATTGTGCTGCATGGAGAAAAAAAAAAAACCAACCCTCTTACTCTGCTTTCATTAACAGGTAACTCTGAATGCATTGAATTTAGAATTTTGTAATTCCACACCTGACTTAGAAGTTTTATGAGTATGAATTAAATTTGGTGTGTTTGTGTTTAATTACTTTTGAAATCCATTTTGAGCTTCTGAATTAAGTTTTCCTTTGGTGTTTGCTACAGAGTTCAAACATCCGCAGCGTGACTAATACGTTCTCATCCTCATAGCAATATCAGCTAATCTATTTATGTATTCTGCTTGCAAAATGAGAAACTGGTTTGTATTTTCAATTCTAGGTACAATTTCAACATATTCCATAGTCGGAAATTTAATCAATCTTTATTTTAAAAGCTATTAGTCACATGAGTAAAGAGATAGATTTGTTATTTTCCTTAACACTGCTCAAGTTTCATAAATGTTTCCACTAAACAAAAACAGTGCAGAGGGTTGTCATTTACCTAGACATCTTAGTTTTATAAAGGAAATGTTTGATATTAGCAAATATGTTGCAAGTTCTCCAAGGCAGCATGTATTTCTGATGACTTGTATAAAGCTGAGTGGTTTAGCCTATGTGGTGCCTCAGAGCATTTTATGAAGCTTTGAAAATGGAGGAAAAGACATCTTTTGAGATGAAAGAAAGAAGTACTAGAGGAATGTGTATGTGCATATATGCTGGTTTTAAAAAAAGCAGAATGACATCAAAAGGGCATGCAAAGATAACGGCTTTTTCTCCACATACTAAAAACATTTGTTGTTAACTGAGTTGTGACATGAAAAAGCCGGGAGTGATATTCAAAGCAGTTTCAGACCTTACTCTCTTTTTTCTTCTTGTCTCTCCCACCCCCACTTCCTTTTTCTCTCTTTCTCCACCCCTACAGCTTCAAGCTGTTTTAAAATTTGCGTTGGAATCCCTAGCTAATATTTAGAATTAAGAACTCTTTTAGATATAATGCATTCTGTAAAACTGTATGAACTAGTAGCCATCTTAATATCTCACCTTTTTTTTTGAGAAATACTAGTTACCATTCAGTTAATGCCTTTAGATTGGAGCATCGGGCAACCATCAATGGGATAAAATTTACCAAGTCCAAATGCCAGATTCTGCACCTGGGACGGAGTAACACCAGGCACAAGTATAAATGGGGAGAGGAGTTTCAGCCCTGCAGAAAGGGATCTGGGGGTGCTGGTCGACAGCAGGCTCAATACGAGTCATCAGTGTGCCCTGGCAGCCAAGAGGGCAAACCGCATCCTGGGGTGCATCAAACACAGCATAACCAGCCGGTCAAGAGAGGTGATCATCCCGCTGTATTCAGTGTTGGTGTGGCCTCACCTTGAGTACTGTGTGCAGTTCTGGGCCCCACTAATTCAAGAAGGATGTGAAGGTCCTTGAATGCATCCAGAGGAGGGCAACAGAGCTGGTGAAAGGGCTGAAAGGAATGTCCTATGAGGAGCAGCTGAGGACTTTGGGTTTGTCTAGTTTGGAGAAAAGGAGGCTGAGGGGCAACCTCATGGCTCTCTACAGCTTCCTGAGAAGGGGAAGTGGAGAGGGAGGTGCTCATCTCTTCTCCCTGGTATCCAGTGATAAGATGCGTGGGAATGGTTCAAAGCTGCACCAGGTGAGGTTCAGACTTGGCATTAGGAAGCATTTCTTTACCAAGAGGGTGGTCAAACACTGGAACAGGCTTCCTAGAGAGGTGGTCGATGCCCCAAGCCTGTCAGTGTTTAAGAGGCATTTGGACAATGCCCTTAATAACATGCTTTAACTTTTGGTCAGCCCTGGAGTGGTCAGACAGTTGGACTAGATGATCATTGTAGGTCCCTTCCAACTGAAATATTCCCTTCCCTTCCCTTCCCTTCCCTTCCCTTCCCTTCCCTTCCCTTCCCTTCCCTTCCCTTCCCTTCCCTTCCCTTCCCTTCCCTTCCCTTCCCTTCCCTTCCCTTCCCTTCCCTTCCCTTCCCTTCCCTTCCCTTCCCTTCCCTCCCCTTCCCTCCCCTTCCCTCCCCTCCCCTCCCCTCCCCTCCCCTCCCCTCCCCTAATTACACTTTTGAAAAGATGCATCCTAATTGATGACAATAGCAAAGGAATTGGTAGATTGTAGGCTGTGAACTCACAAATGTGTCTTCCCAAACATTTGAGAGCTGACAGATAAAATGATCATAAAGGATGCAAGATACATAAAATTAAACATGTCCACATAAAAAGTCAAGAGAAATAATTCCAATGTAAAAATAAAACTTGTTTTAAACTGAAAAAAATCAAAATATTTTATGATTGTAATTTACTGAAGTATTGAAGTGTTATGTGGAGTGAAAGTATTTTGAATTTCATCTCATATGATGTTCACAGATCAGTCTGTAGTCCTTTTGACATCAGTGCCTTCTGTCTGTCGGATATTACATGGTAGGTAACCTAACAAAAAAAGTCATTCATTCGTATGTCATATTGATAACCTCTCTTCTACGGCAGTTACAGAGGGCATGCTGAGTAGAGCAAAGCTTGATATTTGTCTACATTCGGTCTTTAGGCCATAGGTGTTAGTCTTCTGATTTTAATGCTGACAGATACCACATAAAAGCTGCTTTTTCATTCACTGACTTGCTAATTTCCTCCCAGCTCATGCCCAAAGCCTTTTATAAGTATTTTAAAGGTGTCCAATCCAAATTCCTGTGGACCTGTCTCATGGACTAGCTCTCAACAGGATAAGAAAGGAAAAGGCTGTATAGATTGTAAGTATTCCTTTTGACATCCCATGACGCATCTCTTTTATGAGCAACTTTCATCATCCAAAGGCACTTTCTTCTGTAACAGAGTAATTATTCATCCCTATTAAGCAACTCAAACTGTGTTAAGACATTCTAAATTTGGCTAGAAACTAGCTTCTGAATTTGCTTTAGTTTGTGTATATGTTACTGGTGTCGCCCATAGGTTCAAAAGCTACTGACCTTCGAAAAAAGCCACACTCAGATTCTATTAATCCAAAGCAGTAGATTCACTTCTTTCATATGTATTCCTCCAGTTTCTAGAATACTGAACAGAACTAAATCTTGCAGCATCAAGAAATGTTTGACCTCCAGGAAACAGTTTTTCACATTTGTAAAGCTTGGATTTAAATTAAAAGCTAAAACTTTATTAACATTATTGTTTACTTAGCTCACAGATGGGTTTTTAGTCTAACAATTAATGCAAAATACCTTTATTTGTTAATTGCCTGCTGATTTAAATAAATGCAGATTGTTCTGTAACTTATTATATATGCTAATGTTGAAACTTTCAGAAATATATGCATGGTTGTGAAAAGCCTAGAAAATTCAATTTTGTGGAGCAGTTGCTTGGAATCTCTAACCTTTATTGGTACAAGGTAGATGTTACCTCATTTCTTTCCAGGTTCTTGCATAAGAACTAGGTCTCATTCTCTCTTCTGCTCTCACTTATTTGGCTTCCAGAAACACAGGGTGATAAATTCATTTCCCTCCCAATTCACTGAATCAAAAAAGAGTTTCATGTTAAACTACACTGTAATAAAATCTAGAGGTCCCAAATTAAAGTCTTAATTTCTGGGAGGTACAAGCAGTTTTATAAGAGAACAATAATAACAAAAAAACCCAGAACTGGAAGGGAGAATGGAGAGTTCTCCAGCTGTGAAGCAGAATGATGTCTCTATAGACCATTTGTAGCAGATTTAAGAACAAAACTTTACCTTTTCTTTTTAAGCACTTACAGTGAAAGGGTCTCTACAACCTCTGAGCTGATCTATTTCAGTATTTAATTCTCTCTACTGTTAGATTTTTTTCAGTTTATCAAACTAATTTTTTTTTTTTGTAATTAGGAATTAAGCCAAACTATATGTTCCTATCTTCCCCAATAGGGAATATCCAAGTCTTTCAATATGCCATATTTTCTAAAGGTCTTTTTTCCCATCTAGCTCTTCTTTGGACTCTCCTCAGCTTTTCTAGATTTTTTAGGGAACATGATGCCAGAAATAGTCATATTTCTGGACCAGCTGCCACTTAACTGGTGCCAAGCAGACTGGTAGTTCTGCAGATGTCCTTATTAACCAATCAATTGTCGATATGTTCAGTTTTTGACAGGCAGTCTTGGTGGAATGTGGTAGTGGTGTTAATCTCATATTTGCTTCCCCATCCTCCACCCCCATACTACTGTTTCCTAACTGGACTACTTTTTATCAGAGAATTTATTTTTCCTTCCTAAACTCTCTCTCTCTCTCTCTCTCTCTCTCTCTCTCTCTCTCTCTCTCTCTCTCTCTTTGTTTCAGTTTTGGCTTGGCAGAGGCTCAGGGGAGTTATCACTAATATAAAAAAAAAAGTACAAAATTTAAATTTTAATTTACTCTTCAAAGTGTTGACATCCCTTCTTCCTCAATACAGTAGAAATATTTGAAAGTTATATTCTGTCCTTATTTGTGATAATTACCATTTGTCAGAGAGCTACTAATAACTGCTCTGTAAGTAATCTCTTCCCCACTCCCCCTCAGTCTGGATATTTAGGTAGGTTAGTTTATAATCCTTTTTCTCACTTCCTAAAATTGGGGAAATTCAGTAACCCACACAAATTTTGAAAAATAATTGCTAGTGAGGTAGAGGTTACTCTAGCTGATTTCTTCTGCATTCTACTGTGAATTCTATTAAGCTTGGTACCACTTATCCTTTGTATTCTTTCCTTTGTTGTTTTCCTAAACTCCTCTGATTTTGTATTGCTTTATAAATGCAATTTCCTTTTGGGAGGAAGGCTTAAATACACAATTAATGATGTATTTTTTTTTTTCTGTGTCATTCATGAATTGCTTTTTAGACTATCAGAGATCTATTCAACTACATTTTATAAGAACACATAATAAATAGTATGATCATTCAACGTGATAACAAGCAATGGTTTGTAAAATCATTACCAGTAATGACTGTTTCTCCTCTTTTTTTTTCATATCTGTCCTTTTTGTGTCTTCAAGTAGCTTCCAAATAGCTTTTCAAAATAAGGTATAAGTGAAAATTTTGATTCTTGAATAAACCACAGGAATAGCTACACTATAAAAGCAGAAACTTTCATCTAAAATTGGGTCTTTTTCTTATCTCTCAGCTTTACATATAAACCTAGAGGCTTTTAGGACTCTCGCTGTATCTTCAGCTTCATAACACTGATGTCTTTGTCTGGGTGATAATAACACAAATGCATCTGGCTTTAACTTCATAACGGGAAAAGTGATCAAGTTGGATAACTTGTTGTTTGGAATGCTCTCTCTTTTGTGTTGGTCCATTGAAGGAAATGGCCAGCTTTCCACCGCACAGCAGAAGAACAAAGAGGATAATCGTTACGCTCAAAAATTCTAATGGATAGATATTAACCTTTTTTTTTCTGGGCTCAGCTAGCCTGCTGACAGCCTGAGTAAATTATTTCATTAGTCCCAAATATTTCAGAATAATATTACTTCTTTTCTCTTCTTACTTCTTCATTCTTTATTATTACTTGGTTTATTTTATTGTGGTTTTTTTTGCTTTGACTTTTTTTTTTAAATTTATTAACTGAATCTACCTCTATAGGTTAAATAATTTGATTTTTTTCACAGAAAGAATGTATAAGCTTATGAAGTTTATGAAGACTGGTAGAAGTAGGAAATATTTAGGAAACTATACCTTTTCTTCAGAAATACAGGAGTGAGACTTTCTACGAAACATTCTCATTAAGAAAGTAACACTAATGTATTTCATATCATCTAACTTTACTGTTAAGATTACTATAATTTCAAGTGGGGTTTAAGTGATCTTGACTTCACAAGGAAAGCAACCTTATTTAGTTTATTACCTTTTAGCTAGAACTCCCTAGCTGTGAGAGCTATAGTCATATACAACAGGATAAAATGAGGTTGCATGCACTGGTAATGTGGTGTGGATTTTTAGAAGACAGATTTCATGCTTTTATCTTGTTGTCAGGCACTTTGGATTAGATCCCAACAGGGACTTTGGGGACACAAGCCAAGGATTGCCAAATTTAACCTCAGAATGCATCTGACTCCAGGGTAAGACCCAGAACTCTGAGTGAAAAGTCTAGGTTTTTTAATGTGTAACTGTACAAAGGATTAGGCATTTCAGAATAAGAGCCAAACCACATTAAAAAAAAAAAAAAAAAAAAAAAAAAAGGTTTATAGGTAGAGTGAATTAAAAGCTTGTTTCAACTGGTTAAGATGGAAATGCTTGGATTTATTCTCTATACCTTTGGTTGTAATCACTCCTACGTTTCAAAAAAAAGATATCTCATGATGCTGTTTAGACAAAACAAGATTCTTCTAGCCCAGCGGAGGCAGACTTCTTTTGACATCTTCTGCAAGTAGTCTTAACATCTTACATGAAATGTACAAGCAACCATAGGACAAGCATGTGGAATCCAGGGTTTGTTTCATTTTGTGGAAAGTGGAACAAATGCACTGGGAAGGCCATAAAATCCTTGACTGTAAAGTATCCTGTAGTTTGGATTCAGTCTGCCCTATAGACTAGGGTCTCTCCTTGACTTCCTAGGAGGTGTTACTGACTCCTTTCATGAAGAAGATAAAATGGGTCTTCCAGGTGAGCACTGAGCTATGGGATGATTCTTCCACTATTCCCACTGCGGTGGGGGGGGGGGCAGGTGGGTGAATGTGCTCATGAATATATACATTAGTAAGCATGCTACTTTGAAGAGGAGATTGAGACCTATGGTGTGAATAGTTAGTGTGTAAACGTGGTAAATTGGATGATGAGAAAATCTATAGGTATTACTGTTGGCAGTAAGAATAAACCAGAGGAGATGACACTGTGTTTTGTGAAGAGAAAAAGATTAAAGATATAGACAGAGAAAAAACACTGTTCATACAAAAAATCTGAGTGACCTTGGTAGCAAACATGCAGGTTGAAAGAACTGTCTAATTGTCATGATTTATGAACTGAATAAGTTATTGAATTTCAGAATTTTCTGGGTATAAAATATATGCCAAAAATGCTGATTTGAAACTCATAAATGTACAGTATGAACCACAAGGAACATGGAGCAGAACTGTTCAAAGGCATCATTTCCGTGGTAGCGGTAATTGTAGCAAGCATTAAATTAGTCTTCTGAATGTTGCTTTGCGTGCAACATTATTGCATTTGTGATACATTTTGGAGCCACATAAACACCTACTTGCCTGCTACAGCCTGCCAAATTGTAGTAGCCTCATTTGACATCAAGAAAAACCCAACATAGAAATGTACCCCCTGCATAAAAAGCAAAATAATCTGCAGGACTAGGGCTGCTCTGGGGCAAATCTCTCTCTCTGATCTTAATGAGCTAAACAGCACTCCTCTGTAGAGTATCTTCCGTATGGAGTATTTGGAAACAAACAAATTTTAGGTGAATACTTATATTCCATCCAGCTGTGAAACGTGAAAGAAACCTCTAGTAAACTGAGAATCTGTTTGAGGTTTAGGCTATAAATACTCCATAAAACTATATGATAGCTTCAAAGTTCCCAACAATTTTTGCTGTAGTTTTATCTAATCAGGTTGGTCTCGTAGGTTAACAATTGGACTTGATGATCTTAAGGGTCTTTTCCAACCTAAATGATTCTATGATTCTCTGATCATTTGGACAATACCATAATAAGCAAGTGAACTACATTTAAACTTAACAGTAGTGTATAATAGCTTCACGCTTGGGATTGAGTCATAATGAAGCTATTACTAGAAAATCTATTTGTTTGAAGGCAAGAAGGCCAATGGCATCCTGGCCTGTATCAGAAATAGTGTGGCCAGCAGGAGTAGGGAAGTGATCGTGCCCCTGTACTCGGCACTGGTGAGGCCGCACCTCGAATACTGTGTTCAGTTTTGGGCCCCTCACTACAAGAAGGACGTTGAGGTGCTGGAGCATGTCCAGAGAAGGGCAACGAGGCTGGTGAGGGGTCTGGAGAACAAGTCTTATGAGGAGCGGCTGAGGGAACTGGGGTTGTTTAGCCTGGAGAAAAGGAGGCTGAGGGGAGACCTCATCGCTCTCTACAACTACCTGAAAGGAGGTTGTAGCGAGGTGGGTGTCGGTCTTTTCTCCGAAGTAACAAGTGATAGAACGAGAGGAAATGGCCTCAAGTTGCGGCAGGGGAGGTTTAGATTGGATGTAAGGAAAAATTTCTTTACTGAAAGAGTGGTGAAACATTGGAACAGGCTGCCCAGGGAAGTGGTGGAGTCCCCATCCCTGGAGGTATTTAAAAGACGTGTAGATGAGGCGCTTAGGGACATGGTTTAGTGGGCATGGTGGTGTTGGGTTGACGGTTGGACTCGATGATCTTAGAGGTCTTTTCCAACCTCAATGATTCTATGATTCTATGATTGTATAGAAGTATTAGTTTCAAAGCTCAAAGCCACCCAACTTATACTGTTCCAACGATGCCATCAATTTCCTTCCTTTTCTATATAAGAGCTCTTCAGAGAAAGTAACCTCATTTACATTTTCTAATTGAATTATTCTAAAAGTCCCCACAGGACTGAAGAAAATAAGTTTCATCAGTGCATACACTAACCTGCATAAAAGAGAATATATTTGAGAAAATCAAACATTTTAACACATAACAAAATAAAGGAGAGCTGCATTTCTAAAGTGCTCTTGAAGATAAGATACCAGAAGTGAAAAGAATGCATTCATGTTTTATGCAACATCTGTAAGAAAGAAAAAGGTTTTCCTACAAAAATAATACCATCAAACAAAGTTTGAATTCTTTCTTTTCCCCTCCTTAAAGATGGTATCCAATTTACAGTTGGAAAAGCTCTTTAAGATCAACAACATCAAAATGCTGGGGAGTCAGAACAGACAGGCACTAGGATCTTGTGAGATTAAAACCAAGTAAAGTTCACAACTGCACAATCTGGGTAATAATGAATCACTTTTGCTGAGACAAATTACACCTTTTTTTGATTTTGTATATGTTGAAAAATGTTCTAACTGTAGCTCCACGAGTTCACCAGCCTCTGCAGATTACTGTTATTAAATAAGATTTCATTATTCATAATGGTAATTGTATGTTGCAATAGTACCTACAGTATTAAAGTGTTTTCCAGTCCAGGAAAAAGACGTGCTTCTTGTCCAGAAAGCTTATTAAATAGCAAAATAAGCAGGCAGAACAGTGTGACAGGAACAGGGGGAAAAAAAGAGTAAATGCAAAAAATGTGGTGATAATTGCTCTCCCAGGCCCTTCCAGGGCTTTGTCGTACAGTATTCTATCTGGAAAGAAAGAAAGAAACACAAAAAAGAAAAAAAAGTCAAATGGCTCTCTTTTCTTTCCACAACTTAGCCGGGGTCACTGACACTGAATTGTACTAAAGAATCGTTGCTGACAGGAATTATATTCTTGTGGCTGATGTGTATTTTCAAGATTATTGTTTCAATAAAAACAGGAATAAGAACTGGAGATTTGATTTTCTGTGAAGAAGAAATTATGTTAGTTATGCATATTGTGATAAAGGGCTGAATGTATTGTCATGATATTTGACGGATGAAGAAACCCAGGAAAGCACTTGTGTATCACTTTGTTGGCTGATAAATATTTATAAGGCAAGAGTGGAACACTAAGTTGCATTTTATTTCTCTTTTTTTGTATTATGACACAGAGAAGATTTGATATCTAACGTATGCCACCTATTAAGCTAAGTGTGTAAGAGCCATGATAAAGTGATTCAGTTCATCGGTAGACACTGCATTACATCCTACTAGCTGTTACAGAGGGGAATAAACTAGTTTGCTTCTGTTAGACTGAGCTGTCACATCAGTTCTCTCTGCTGTCTTATCAACAGGGAAGAGCGGCAAAATTCTCTGGTTTTCAAGGTGAACTTTCCCTCCTTTCACCCGAAAGAGGGAAATCTGATTCACTGAAATTGAAACACTTAGTAATCTGATTATATTTTTTCCAAGGGGTAATCCAATTAATTTTAAATAAAACTAACAGTTTCAATCTTCATTTTTTCCACATGGATCTTTTTGGGAGTGCATGAAGTTTTTCAGATGCTAGCTACAGTATTTCTGTTCTGCCATTTCTTGGCTATAAAGGCAGTCATGAGTAAATCCCAAAGACTGCACAGTTATATACATATATGTTTTCTTAGATGTTGAATTTTCCTTAGATTAGCTTTTTCTGTAATGTTGAAATTTATGCTTCTGCTTTTTTTCCCCCCAGAAGGCACGGTAGTCTAGAAAACCAAATCGAGCAGAAAGGCCTTTAAAATAAGCCATCACAGAAAAACTTGTAGCCCAAAGTCTTTGAGTGAGTAACAGAAAAAACAGATTCTCAGGTCTGTTTTCCTGGTTTGAAACAGGACTTTTTGTCTTCACTCTCCTGTGTTTCTCCATTGTAAGTAAGTTTCTTTGCACAAAATAATTAAACAGTTGTTGATCCAAAACAGAATAAATCCAAAAGTGGAGCATGACACTTGAGACATCCGAACCCTGAAAAATACCAGTTTATTTTCTCCAGATGAAGTTCTTGGTTTAAAATGGATGCATTAAACTTCATTAAACTTAATTTTCAAAGTAGATTAAACAATAGTTGCAAATCTCGTACTACGATTCCTCCTGTCTAGCACCGCTGGATCAACACATATACTTGCTCTCTTAGTCATTGGACATGATTGGAGGCATGTAGTTATACAGTAAAACCAACCATAGTACAGCTAAGTCCAACTCAAGAACCATGGTTACTTAGTTCTTGATGAGTACACCTACATATTGGTCTAATAAGAAATTTAAAGGTCATTTTGTTGTGGTTTTTTTTTTTTTTTAATTCTGTTTAAGTCACCTATGAATACAATTTCTTAGTATTTGTGGATAATACTTTTTTTTTTTTCATTGATGTTACAACTGTAGTTCACGTAATACTATTTGCTTGGGAGTATATGAAGGACCAGATAAGATTTTTTTTTTCTATGGAGAAACCATGATGAAAAATTCAAGAAAGCTTTAATTTGTGTGCCTATCATTTGTTGACCCCTCCATGACTATTGTATTTAGCAAGGAATATATTTCTGGCTGAATAGAAATGCAAGTTTTTACCACAATTCTCTGCTGACTGCTTCAGACCTAAAGCGTGCCAGCGAACATTTTTAGTCAATCTGCAAAACAACTTTGATAAAAATATAGGTTTCTTTAAAATAAATCATTGAAAATCATGCAAATAGTCCCCTTTAAATTACACATAGTGATCAGATAGCCACGATGAAATCAGAGACTCGATTTATTTTTTGACTCTAGGCCCTAGTTAGACTTGCACCTACCTGTTTGTAAAGCTCTCTTGCTTTACTGTGTGTGCACAGCAAGCATGCATATACATATATACATAGAGAAGGCCAGAGAAAAATTACATCTTAACTTAAATGGTGGGAAGTGAAAGGTACTAGAATGGAAAGAATATTCTGGATGTTTTCATTGTTGAACCTAATTTAGTGTTGCATTATTGTATCATTTTATAATCTCACAAGTGCATGTCATGTTTCAGCAGGGGGAAGGAGAATAATCACGCTGTAAATGGGGCTTTACAGGGGAACCCTGACTGAACAGCAGAAGGCTGCTCCTGCCGTTTGTGTATTCTGCAGCAGGGTTGATCAGCTTTTATATGTAAATTAAGGGTATAGAGGGAGAACTGTTCTGCAGTCCTATGAGAAATAGTGGTGAATGAACTCAAATGATTGAGAGTTGGTGCTAGGACGTCTTTGTGTTGCCCACTTTGAAAGATGTGTATGCACGAAGGGCAGAATAACCTAGGTAAAGCTGAACCGTGGTTGTACAGAACAACTGTAAGACTAGAGAGGGAAAGAATTTATACTGATCTTTGGAAAAACACATGTAAAACAAGTCTCTCTAGAGAGCAGTACCGTTTCATATTAGCAGCTGGCAGGGAGTGAGGTAGTGTGAGTAGCATGAGTAAAGTGCCCCCCCCCCATATGTTGGAAAGGAAAGAAAGGAAAAGAAAGCAGACTACAATATTTGGCTGTAGCCAGGAGCTGTCAGAGGAGAGATCAAGGCCTGGTTAATCTAGCCAAAGGAAGCACAGAGAAAAAGTGTTTTATTTCTCCACTGGGATTCACAACCTAGAACCCTGACATAAACGTAAGAGCTTGTTGCAAAAGAAAACATCTTTCTTGCTGAAAAATTGTTTGTGTTGAAGGACTTCATATCAAATGATGTTTATCGTTGATTTGGTTTACGGCAAATAAATTTAGCTGGGGGAGAATCTTGTTGCTTAGAAAAAAAAAAAACATAAGAAACATGGATTTAACTCAGAATACAAAATGAAAAATTATCCAAAAAGCCTGATTTGAAATCAATGTCTATTACAAATTCAGTGGGTTATCACAGTCCCTGAACAGAAGAGACTATGACTGAACAAGAAAATCAGATTCTAATTAGAGACAAACGATTAAACTACAACAATTCAAATGAAGCTTGAGAGCCGCAAACATTTTGCTTTCAAGAAAACTGGAGTATAGCTGTACCAGAGCAACTAGTGACCTGAAGATGTTTAAAGATACTGTACATTATACATGGATTAACTATAATCAGTGTCCTGGGCACTGGAACTGCCTCATAAATGTGTTCTATTAGTTCAGCTGCAGCATTGTGTAGGTCAAGAATAAATGCTTACCAGAAAAATTGGTTTACTCTCGTAACACCAACACTGCTGGTAATTCAAGGAACATATCTGAGAGTGCAAGGATATCAATGTTACTTTACTATCTATATTATGTGTTTGATAATTTGATTGTAGATTTTTCTAAACTGAGTGCTACCCAGATATTACTGTTGTTAATTTTGGAAGTTTATTGTTGGGTTTTTGTGGTTTTTTTAATGTTCTAGGTAGTGCTAGGTGGAGTGGGAGAATACTAGTGAAATTTTTCTTAAGCAAGTGGTAGGCCTTAATTCACTAAATAAAAGAATTTACGGTTCTACTGGATGAATTAGAAAGATGGGCTTTAAAAATTATTGTCTTTAAGAAAACAGTTGCTCTCTTCCTCCTATGTCCTCCTCACCATTGCCTCAATCTGTTCAAAATACCTTTGCACTTGATTCAAGTTTATCTGTGAATTAATCCACAGGATTTATACATTATTTCTTTAAAGATATGTTCTAAATGTGGCAGAAAACTGTTTAGAAATTAAGATTTTGTAATTAAGGCACCATAATTTATGTTGCTCTAGAGAAAAGGATCCTGTCCATGCTTGTGACTCATTTTAACAAAGGATTCTTAGATGGTCACTTAAACAAGACTTTCAGGTCAGTACTTTTGTGCCAGGCACAGATAATGCAACCAGGCATCCAGAAAATATGATCCTGGGGGCCTGATGTGCAAAACTGAAGAGCACTTAGAGATAAACTTGAGTT
Organism: Aptenodytes patagonicus; assembly: GCF_965638725.1. NCBI lineage: Eukaryota > Metazoa > Chordata > Aves > Sphenisciformes > Spheniscidae > Aptenodytes > Aptenodytes patagonicus. The sequence continues at coordinate 41,447,417 of NC_134952.1, forward strand.
AAATGTACTCTGAGTATATATATGTGAGGTTTATACCCTGCTGAATTAGACTTATTCTTAATTTTTTTATCTCAAGCTAAGCATCTGCTGAAATATGCCTTAATCAATGTGATTTAAGGTGTGCTTGAGGGTTTCCCTGAAGATTATTTTTAATTCTTAATTTCTATTTTAATCCCTTTCCATTTATGATTTGGTGGCAGAGCACCTCTGCCTGAAGAATGAAAAGGACTAGCAATCAAATAGCAGTTCCTTCGTTGGATTAGTTTATATTCATATATATACAATTTTAAGTGCATATAACGGAATTGATATACTTACAATATATGAAGCAGCAAGTAGTTGCTCTTGAAGGCATAATGAATTATACAGGAGCTTAAAAGGCCTGAAAGTCCATTGCAGTTGTATTAACATGCAAGTTTCCAAGCACGTCTGGTCTAGTGCAGGAAGAAAACAAACAAACGCCAAAAAGAAAAAAACCCAGGCCACTTATCTCTAGAGAACAGATTATGCTAAGACACTGTTTTTCTATATAAAACTGCTTCTTCAAGGGGAAACAAAATGAATGCTAGCCTTGCAACAACTGCACCAGGCCACACACAGAAGCAAAAGAAATGGGGCCCGTGGAGCCACCTTGGACTTTTCTGCTTGTGTTCCAAGGAGAATAAACAGTGGCGAAAAGGGAGTGGAGTTACTTAGTTTTAAGATAAGTGAATCCTCTTTCTCAAAGTATTTTCAAACCTGAGATTTTTTTTTCACTAGCTCAGAAAAAGAGAAACACTAGAGAGAGCAATGACAACTTGCTGAAATTGAACTGAAGAAGATAAGAGAGAGCTAGTTGTCAGAGTGAAGATGAGAGAGAAATAAACCAGAAGCCTAAATGCAACCCTGGGAATGACAATAATTCAAGAGAAATGCGGCAGTAAAGAGAAATTTGAAAGAAGGCAGTTCTACATTCAGATTTAGAAAGACTAAATCTCAGATGCCAGCAGGATTCGAGACACGATACCTCAGATTCACAAAGACTAGAGTTCAAGGAAAGGTTTGGGACTCTACACAGGATTTTCCAGTTGAAATTCTACAAATCTGCAAGGCCCAAAATAGAGAGGAGGAGGATATGAAGAATCAAAAGCAATTTGCGATGCTGAAACCATACTAAACCAATCAACTATAGTGGCGGCATGGGGGGAAACACACAAATGCATTTTTTTTTATTCTAGTGATGAAACAAGCAAAAAGCCTTTGAGATTAATGTGGTAGCTCTTCAAAATCAGACTACTTTAAGCTCTTTTCATTTATAGTTCTTGGTTTTTTCTTATGGAAAACCTCATAGATGACAATTTTTTTTTTTTCCCAGAAGGTTATAATCAAGGACAGAATAGACATATGCTAGATAACATAAGCAGTCAAATTAAAGCCTATCAAAGTTATATATAACTTCACACAGCATTAATTCTCAGCATAAAACATCTGTCATGTGCTGTGAGCTAAATTATGAATATTCAATTCCATCTTGCTTTAACTTTATATTTACTATGCCATATGCAAAGATAATTAGAATAATAGCATTGCATTAATATACATGAGTTGTCTTCATTTGCATGGATCATAAATGCTTTATAAAGCTTAACAATGAGAACACGTAGGACAAATTCTGTTTCAATTATTCAAGTCAATTTTACATCGGTTGGACTTGCTTGAGTTTCAAGGTATGACAGAGAATATACCTTGTCATGATACACAAGGGAATCACTTTGTTCACAAATGAAGTGCAACCATCCCTAGAGTGAACAGCTGCTGTTTTTAATAGCATGTTGCAGCATTACACAAGATGAGACTCAAACTGTAGACTAAATATTGAATGACCAGGGTGTTTCTAATACACAAAGCTTATCCATCACATAATACTTCTCCCAATTTAATGTCTTCTTGATAACTGGTTGGCATAAAAATGATACACAGCGGTCTTTAAAACACTAGAGTTCTCCTGGTGTAAGCAGAGCTGAAGTATTGTGACACCCACTCACAGATTGCATTTTAGGTAACCTGTGTGACTTGAATTTCAGAATTTTCAAAATCACAATTCTGGAGAGAATAAAAACTATCTGTAAATAAAGTTTCAGGAAGAAATAGCAAATAAGAGAAACACTAGTGAAAAAAAAAGTTCATTATGTGCAACTTGCTCCTGTTTTAAAAGATGAGATATGATGTACCATTCAATTTGACTCCAAAATAAGGAAAAACACAAATATAAAAATTTGTGAAATATTAAAGAAACAGTGTTGGCTTGTGTTTACTTGCCCATTGGTGTTACAGATACTGAAGATAATGCAGAGCCTGTCACAGTCTACATTCATCTCCACACCAGCCTCTTCCATGAGGTAACTTCTTCAGACAGTGAAATCTTCTCAGCTCTGGTGGGCAAGCTTTGCTCTGACTGTGATTAATACAAAGGAAGACCATCATTATCTTTTGGGATTTAAGTTTGTGTGTTCACAGCTGAAAAGCATGTAACACAAATTAACCCCCTCACACATACACATACAGCTTCTAAATTTTCCTACATCCAAATCGCATTTCACTATTACTTTCCCTGTCCCTATATGGCTGCCTTTCTCCATTCTTGGACTCAACATTAAATTTTAAGAAAATTATATGGACTTATTTTTAAAAACTGGTGCAAATTGCATTTCTCCACATCTTAAAATTCTTCCTGTTCTTTTATGACTCTCAGCTGTTTAACCATTCTTGTCTATGTAGAAAAAGACTTGATTATGGGCCCTAAGGGAAGCACATAGCCTTTCTGCAATCTTCTATATAAATGGTATAATGTAGTTTTGATGATAAGATTATTTAATATTTAATGCCTAATGAAAGGTAAAGCTGCAACAAGATAGTTGATTTCCAGGGGGATGTCACAACTTAACAGTAAGTGCTCAGCACCAGATTGGGGGGTTTTGTTTGGTTAGTTTTTGTTTGGTTTTGGTTTTTTTGCAAGGAAAGGTTTCAAATACAATACGGAAGAATATTGGCACAAAAACATTCAGAAAAAAGGGTTTTAAAGGTGACACCAAAATTTCTCACATGATATTCACATGATAATGGGAGAAAAGTGGACAAAATGGTTCCTGCATTTACAGAGGAGCCCCCGCAGCAAGAACTCTTCTGTAATAGCTTTGGGCCTGCTCCAGCAGCGTGTTCTGTATCTTTCACTTGATAAATTTTTGGAAGTGGTTCCACACCTTGTACAGATGGCTACAGATGTCTTGCTACAGCTTGCAACAGTTGAGCACCTGAGAATTTGAATACTGGTTAACCATCAGATTTGAGTGTGTGGTAGGAAACTGAGATATTGAACAGCTGTGCACACAGAGAACCTGCAGCTAGTATGTGCTATTTGCAAGGATGTATGGCATGTGCGAGCCAGACAATCCTGTTACCTCCTATATAGAAATAATATAAAGAAGGTTGAGATTTACAAAGCTTCAAGTTCTGTAAGCCACTAGAAATTAATGTACCACTGCTGACAGGGGAGCCGGGGTGGGGTGTGTTCGAGGTGTCTGCAAGTACACAAAGAATCTTCCAGCATCCTCTAACATGAATATTGACTTTTTGCTTAAAAATCAAATTGAGGCCAAGCAATATGACCGAAACCAAGATCAAAAAAGTGGCTCCAAAGCATATACTAGTTAAACAAGAGCACCGAATATGGCAATTCTTGACATCGAGTTATTTCTGAAATGTTTTGAATTCTAAAAGGGTTGAACAAATCCTTGATCCTAGAACATGTAAGTGTCCAAGTGTGGAAGTTTCAGCTCACCTCGGCAGAGTTTTCTTTGCCAAAACAAGTGCAATCCACACCATCCTTCAGATACTCAAGATGGGTGAGCAGTGAGGAAATAGCTGGGAGCGCAGCGCAGTTGGTCCAGCATGACGGTGCATTAAGTATCTGTACAGACAGTATGGGGGACAAGTCAACACAAATCTAACCTTACAGATATGTGTCTATCCTCATGCCTGGTTATATGATTGTATTTCTGTTAGCTAATATCACTCTTAAGAGAGGGAACATGCAAAGATCTTTTGAGGAGTTAACAAAAGGGAACTTATGGAGTGTACAAAGAAAGGCATTACCTATGACACAGTATCCAGGGTGACCTAAGGGAGACTGATGGATTGTTTCAACTTCTGTTTCCCTCTAGCCTGCTAAATTTGTTTCTGGATAAGCCCAGAATAGCTGAACACAGGCAAAATGGGAATATTTTCCTTCAGTTAGAGGAATCCTCTTGGGAAAAGGTGTCTGATTCCAAATACCTTTTTACACTAGATGGGTTAGCATGTAGTTAGACAGTACATTTGGGAGATACTAGTTGCCTAAACTACTGCATGGGCTGTGTTTAACATCTGAGCAAACACAGCATGTCTTATGGTAAAAGAAGAGTACTAAATTATGGATGAACATTTTCATTCTAATGAAAACATTGTAAGGTGTGGCAAGAAACAGCACTAATAGTAAACAATATAGAAAAAGTAATAAACCAGTAGAAATTACCTGAGAGAGATGTTAAAAACATGCAGATCGTACTGTGGTTGCAGTTGTCATCATCATAACCGTATGCCTCCTACAATGGTCCAGAAAAGCATAGAAACACTGGTGGGGAAAAAAACAAACAAGACCTTATCTTTAACAAATCAGTTTAAAAAAGTAATTTGAGCGTGCCAATAATGAGACATAACCAAAAAGCAGAGGATGCAAACCTTAGAGGAAGCTGTGAGAAGCTGAACAAGTTGCTGAGCCCCCTCCTCCCCCCAGGCTCTGAGGTATTACACAGCAAACAGTAATAATTAAATTACTCACAGACACTTATAAGGAGAGGGCTGTCAAGTGTTCTTGCAACAGCACAGTCAAAATTAAAAACCTGCTTCTTTTCTGCTATGGGCATGAATGAAGACTGAGCATCTGTACACTCAAATTCAGAAAGCAACTTTCACCTTGAGGGTTATAAGCCATGCTGAGCGAGGCCCTTCCTCGCTTAAAACCCTTATCCACTACCAACGAAGAAGATTGTGACTGACAGTGTAGAAGCCCTGTCCCTGTCTGCCTCATCTCCTTGCCCATTATCTCTCCCCAAATCCTGCACTCTGAAATATTACCTTGTTCTTTATTAATCTTTTCATTATCAGTATTCAGGAGCTCTGGAAAACAAATCACTTTTGTCCTGAATAGACTCTGAAATAAAGGTCATTATGCTTGACCCTTTTTTAAGTCATTGCGGAGGGATGGGGATTGTGTGGAATTTTTTAGCTTAGTTAGGTACTAAAGTCACATTTAACCCACTTCCTCCAATTTGCTTGTGTTCCAAAAAAGAAACAAACAAAAATACCAAAAAGGTATTTTTTATCCAAAGGTAAAAGACACAAGACACAAAACATATTTTGCACATAACTTGTTTTTTAGCCTGCTTTGCTCATAATCAGCTGTGCCTTAGAAAACTCTATTTCTCCTTATTTCCAATAATTGCTTGAGAACATCAGACTGCTGTGGCATGGATAAAGGTCTTTAACAGCCACTAGCCTATCTGTTTCTCCTCTTGCATCTATGCTGTAGACATTGCAAGAATCCCCAAAATAACCTTGACTTTCTTGGGGCTTAAAACACTGTCACAAAAGTTTTGCATCTTTGAAGTATTTACGTGCATAACTGTAATGCTTCTTTGTTTCACAGCTCTGATGCAGAAACAGAGAAGCATATATTTATTGTATCAAAAGAAGCAACTCCAAGATCCTGCTCTAGTATCCCATTATGTGGCAAAGCAGTGGATACCTATTGCCTGCCTAATCCTCTACCAAAGAGAAAGCGAGACAAAATAGTCAATGGGGAAATGGCCTGCAGGGCCATGGGTGTAACATAAGCCCCTCATGGAAGTTTTTAAATACTTAACTGTGGATAGTAAACATGAAAAATCTGTATTTCTGAATGAGAACTCTGTACCTGATGCCCCAACACTCATTAGAAATGCGTGTTAATAGAAATGTAAGGGTATTTTAACCCGACAGTGGTTATCCTTTCACCTGGTTTGGCTTCTGTCTCTGCAGTAATATCCTTACCCTCTCCTAAATAAGGATTTTGGATCAGACTGTGCACCATTCTGGGCAGAAGTTCACCATCTTTCCTTCCCCTTTCACTAGTGGTGTCTCTCCTTGCCCCTCAGACCTATTCCAGCACTCTTCTAGGTAATTTAGTTTCTATTCTGTGCCTGTCAAAGGCATCTCAACTTCGTGCATCACAGCTGTAGCTGTCTCACCCTCCATAGGATCAATAACTTATTACATTACCTGTTTTCCAGCAGCCGCCCTACCTATATAAACCACCTGCTCATTTTACTCTGAAAACCTTGCTTCTCCAGCTCTTGGTAGCTGTTGTCCTCTGCCTGTGGCTGACCTAAGATGCTCAGTTCCTAACATTTCCTACCTTTGGCAGCTGAGCTGCTCTTCCTCTCAGCATCTCTTCTCCTTTCCAGGGAATAAAAAGGGACTTTTGCCATTTATTGGTCCAGGATTTCCGGGTAGTCAACACCTCAGCCAGACCAACAGCCATAAGAAAGTCCCACTCCGCGAGTCAACCGTGTTCTGAATGCATGGCGTTTCAGTGTTTTCAACTGCCAGCTGTGCATTGCTTTCACAGTACATTGTGAAAGTGCCACAGTTATGTCTGGGATTCACCGTGGACGGCCACAAAGTCATACCGAGCCCAATACTCGGCTCTGTCTGAGGTCACTATCAGGTACCTGAGGGAGGTATAAGAGGAGGACAAGCTTGTAGAGTTATGGTTCCTGCCATCCTGTTTCCAGCAATCTGCAGTTCCTGATTAACATTCAGGAAACATTCTTTCATTCTTTGAATGTTTGTTAATGTTAATGTTAATGTTGTTAATGTTAATGTCAATGTCAATGTTAATGTTAACAAACATTCTTTTACTTTGGTTAATCACATTTGAAACCTGGTAACCTATGAATCTCTGTGGAATCCTGTGAAATGTGGCAATTATCATGGAATATCAATGTCAGCAAATAATTAACTCAGTTACTGCTAAGCACAGCAAATCGTGCTTTTTCCTCCACTCTCTCAGTTGTGAATGCAGCCCATTTGTGAGTTACCTGAGGCTATGGCTGCCACGTTTTGTCTTTGTGGATATGTACAATAGCTTGGGATGTACTATGCTAAATAGATAAAATGTTTTGAAGCAAGTGGTTTGGAAAAAAAAAACCCTGACAACACAGTTATATAAATGAGGTCATGGGGAAATAGAATAAAATAAAATACCCACACTCACACCCCAAAATCCTGAAAATGTAGAATTTGCTTAGATTGGCCACTTCCATGCTAAACTATCAACACAATAAAAATGTTTCAAACATCATGTAATAAAGAAATAAGGGTAAAGAGGTGTATACATTATTTAAAAGGTCAGTGATACTGGCTTCAGAAGTTTAAAAAGTATAAGCCCAAGACAAGCTGAAAAAAGATCCACCCAATAACAATTTTTCAGAAGAATATGAAAAGTAGAGGTGATTGGAAAAGATTCAAATTTCAGAAATCCCACCTGTCTGGCTTTTTCTTTACGCCTGCAATACCTACATTGTGGTAGGTTAAACTTTGTACTAAAACAGTCACGTTGCATTGCATACCTCTCAGCTTCAGGGCTTAAGAATGCTCCCACAGTATTCATTTTTGCTCTGCTTAAATGAATGGTTTTCTTCCTTGGAAAACAAAGCATAGAACTACATGATACACAGTGAAAATTTACAAATGCCATAGGTTAAAAATTTGTGAGGATCTGATACTGAGTACTTCAGTAAAGCTGAACACTGACTACAATTGCTCACGTAATGGGTTTTTATCCTTAATGTATTTTCTTGTCCAGTACCAATCTAAACTCATATAAATGCCTGGCTTCTGCAGCATCTTGCGTGAAGGCCCAAAAGTCCTTGTATTGGTGTTAGACCTGCCACCTTCTACCTTAACTTGATACTCTTTAGTTTTTGTGTTGGAAGAGACGACGACTATTGATACCTACACTCTCTCTGCATTCCAGCCATGATTTCATAGACCACTTTTATTATATTCTGCTAGTTCTTCAGAAAAACTCCAGGCTTACTTGTCATTCTTTGCATGGAAGCTATTCCATAGCTTTGAACATCCTTTTTCTTCTTCTCTAGGCTGTTTCCTATTCTACCACGTAATTTTTTTCATTAGGAGGACTATATGTACACACAGTATTTAGTATTTTAAGACCAGGAATAAATCACAGACATACACACTAGCATAATCATGTGGGGGGTTTTGGTTTCTTTTCCTCTCATAATTATTCCTTTTTTTTATTTTTTATTTTTTTTTTTAAACACAGTAGAGACCATACTTCCCTTCCTCCCTTGCATGCAGGTTTTTTGTGATTGAAAGCTCTGTGGTAGCTGCTTGGTGGTCTTATATTACTGTACTGTGAGCATGTCCCACATGACATACCAACAAATGTGATATAAAAATGTCAGCCAAAATGTACTGAAGATTTATATAATGTGAAATAACTTCTCTAGAATCTAGATTCTAGGATACAAAATTTGGCCAAAAATGTTTTTGATATATACTGGCACACTTATACATACACACGCACACACATATAAACACACAGAGACACGACTGCAGAGCTCATGCTACTCCCATTCTGTACCAAAACGTCCATTACTGTCAGTTTGATTCTTCACATATCTAACCTCTGGCAAAAATAAGATTTAAAAGTGTATGCATCTGTTTATCTGCCTTGACTGATAAATATTGGGGGTAAAATATCACCAGGTATAATTCCACTGACTCTAATGGTTCTGTGCTGTGCACACAATTTGACCTCATGTACATTACAAATATTTAAGTGCATTATTTTTGCAAGGTTATGAACATTTTGAATATTCTGAAAAACTCAGAGAGAAATAAAGGCAAATAGCAAGACAGGCAAGAGAGCGAGGGAACATCCAATTAAGAATGTCAAAAGGATTTAAATGCTCTGCTTTCAACTGCTAGAACTGCTTATGTATTTGGAAACCCTGGCTGAAAACTTGTCTACCCTCCTTTAAAACCCGTCATTAAATGTCACTGCTCTCTTTGACTTCACTCAGAATACACCGTGTTTTCATTTCTGCTTAATGGAAATATATTTAAAGCTACTTTTAAAACACGTTTTCCAGAAAGTATCTTAACATAAGAAGCATAAATTGGCAATTAAAAACGACTCTATCTTTTCTTTCCCTCAGATAATTTTAGTTCTTTTCCAGCTTTTTAAAGTTTACAGTTTGAAATGATGACCCTCTTTTTAAAACACAGCTGACACTGTCCCATGTTGAATAATGTGACCCAGAATCATTTTAAACTGAATCGTAAAAGACACTGTTTGATTGACTGTTATATGGACTCAGTATGTTCTGATGTGTACGATGTGTTGAAATATTTCTTTAAATTCTTTGGATTTACAAAACAACACAAAATGAAACGGTCATATCAGCCCGACAATCTATGGCTTATACAGGGAATACAATAGTGTGTATGCTAGTAATTCATTCAGATACTATGAGATTTTTGTGATTTGGTATTTCTTGCTTATCAGTGCACCAGGAGATAGACTTATAATTTGTTGCAAGGTTAAAATGTTAAAAAAAAGAATCTGTAAATACAGTGTAGCATCTAGGTAATGAAATATTTTAATATAGGTATTGCTTATGGGAGAATATTTCCTGCTTATTAAAAAATTTTCCTACAAAAGGTGAGGCATTTTTTTGTTTGTCTGTTTTTATTAGATGGTTACTATATGAACTAGCCCTGTGCTCTTCTACTCTGACAACACATTTTAGACGAAAATGATCAGACTAGATCCTTGATATATAATAGACTTTTATAGGATTTTAGACCTTCCAGTCTGCAAAAGATGATGAAAATCATGTAGCACATCTGTCGTAACCTGACTATAGTAATAAGTGTTAAGTATAAATACATATTTTTTGTAAAAGAGTACCGAAAGTAATTACAGTAGCTACAGCCCTTGATTACATGTATCTACTTACTTATCTCTGTGATTATGAACTCTGGATACTAACTTAGGCTAGCCTGAAGATGCTAGTCATTTCATCAACTCAAAAAAAGCAATTGGCATTATTCGTTGGGTGATTATAATTTGCCTGCATTTCACATCTCTGCAACCACATTTTAAACTAACATCTGGTCACTTTAATGTCTTTGCCATATTCTAACTTTTGTTTGCTGAATTTTGCCAGCTCTGCATTTTAGTTTCGTTTACTCATGACATTGTTCCACATCTTCCTCCCATATTTGAGGGGTTGAACAACTCGCTGATTGATCAGTAAGCTGAATCTCTTACTCCAGCAAAAGAGTTTGGCTTCATGGATAGTCATCAGAGAGACTATGAAGGCATATCTTCTCTTCTGGCATTTCTCCTTTGGTGATCTCCTGATGCTTGCAGTGCCTTGTGCCTTGCTCCCACTTGTAAAGTGTGGACAATGATTCTTTCCTATGGTGTGAAGCACTTTGAGATCTGCATATGAAGAATACATTTAAAGAGAGTTATCTCACTTTCAGATAATTCTTATGTTCAAAATAAATAACTTTGCTTTTTTATCTGTAAAGGAATTTAGGATTCAGGGGTCAATGGCAGTGAAATGAGATAGCTTCTTTTCTCAGAATATAAAATTCCTCCACTCAACAATAAAGAAACAAACAAATGTTTAGGCAAGGAGAATTTAATACCCAGCCTGGAATTTTGCCAGGACTGAGACTGATATGTCTATGTCTAAATTCTTTTTTCTAGCAACAAATAAGCTGGATCTTTATGTTGGATGTCAGAAAAAAACAGCAATTCTGGCTGCAGAGCAGTGACAATGATTCAGAGCTAAATGAGGAATAAGAGTTTATCTGCTGCTACTAGATCACCCTGTGAGATAGCAGATCCTTCATCCAAGTATCGACCTGGTTTTATCCTATTTTATTAGTTTAGACAGGAAAGGTTACAAATCCAAAGTTTTCAGATAAAAATTGGATACCAAAGTAAGACGTTGCAAACTGTAGAGGCATTAATTCTGTCAAGACTCTAACAGACATGTTTGTGACTGACAAGCTAGGCTTATGAAGTTTGTAAATTTGGGTTTGGTTAATAATTAGTTAAGGAAAGGTCTTCTGCTGCATGATTCTAGAAGCTTTGTATAACAATATGACGGAAACAGCGAGACAGTGAGACCGATTTTTAGAAGATAGGGTCACCTTTTTCATTTTGCCCTTTGATTTAACATCAGCAAAATAAAGTAAAGAAGAGCAGGAATACTCTTTTTTTCTGAATTCATCTGTGTGTACAGTAACTGCTGACCTAAAAAAACCTACACCAACATATGATGTAGGAAAAGCTTCAAGCAACCTCAGCATCGCTACACAAATTTCAGTAAAATGTCTGTTAAGTAAGATTCAATTATGGAATTGACATGATTGACATATTAATATTATTTTCATAATAACAAAATTATTTCTCAACTTCTGTTAAAATGACAGTGCGACAGCTTCTATGCTTTCATTGTCACAAGACTACTGACGCCAGTTTTTTTAGTTCATTTTGTTTGCTTCCTAACCAACAACTGTGGTATGTGCTAATGATGCAGAATGGAAAGCGCTTCATTGCTATTTCTGGAGATAGCAGAGCAGCACATTGATGAGAGGTTGTAGGTATTTGAAGCATCAGCTTTTTTAACTGTGGAGTGTTTTCCTCAGAGTAATAACAGGAATACTCAGTAATAAGGGGAAAATAATTTTTGTAAACTATACTGGACTCTCATCTGTCAGGTGCTCTACAAATTTAGGGTTTGGTTTGGTTTGTTTTTCTAAATAAAGCATGAGAGACTTTGGGTTGGCTCAACATAGTTCTGTGACAATGGATTCTTCTGAGTACATACAACTCATACTTAAACTGCTTCATCAAGAGATTCAGAGGTTGTTCTGTTATATATCTTTTTATTGGTTCTACATAGTAGAGCCATAGCATAGTAAAGACTACAGATATTAATTTAATACAGTTATTGTGCAACAGGATGCTAGAGTTGTCAGGCATAAAAAATATCCACTTCCTTACTCCTATTTTGTGTTACATTTGATAACACTGTCCATGCTATGATAGCTTTATTTTAAAGCACACCTCGGACATTATTTCACCAGCACAGTATACTCTCTTTCCTTTACCATAATTCTTTATGTTTTCAACACAACCCATTCTTGCCTTCTACTCTGCCACAAAATGGTAGTGTAGAATAAAATAGTTCCTGTTCCACCCATTTACGTAATTAGGAGCTCCTGCTGAGACATTTTTCATTCCCAGTTGAGTGGTGTAGGGTCTGGGAACCGTACTGATTTTCTTGTACAGTTATAATCTGCAGCTCCATGAAAGCGGTATGGAAGGATAGCAGGTATGTATAAATCCCATCAAGGAGGACTTCTGTTCACTTACAAACATGTATTAAAATATCTACTATCATTACTCTTATTTTTGAATGCAGGTTTCAAACTCAGAAAATGTACTTACTTTCAGCTAAAAAGGAAAAAAAACCCCAAAACTATGTTTGAGGAGAAACTTTAAAAATTCAGTAATTTTAAAAGAATTTTGTGTGTATACTTGAATCCCATTTTCTCTCATGCCCTCAGACTTGGCTTCCTACAAACTCTGAGGCTGTACTTGCAGTTGGAACTATGTGTTTTTAAATACTTTGGTGATATAGGACTGCATAAGAAGATCCACTCTATTTTTTTTTAATGACACAGGTTAACCACCAAGTTCATAGTAATTTTGACTGGAAAGTAGCAGTATGCTTTCAATCTAAGTTCAAAGTCTCGAAGATTTTCAAATTATCAGGACTTAGTGACTGACTATTAAAAACAAACAAACTAATTAACTAAAGGAAAGCTAGCTAACGTTAAAATATTTGAGCACAAGCACATGGCTATACCAAAATGGCCTAATCCAACAGCTTACCTGGTCTAAGCAAGGCTAGCATTGTTATTAAGATGTATTTCAGTTACATCAAGATGAAGAGGGTGAAATACAGAGTAGTCATATAATTGATCCTTCTGTGAGAGTCTTTGATCATTAAAGTTATGGCACACTCAGAATCGAAATAAGAAATTCTGGAAGCCAGGTGAGGAAGCTGCATTTTGTGCTTCCTTCTTCCCCAAAAATATGTACAAAGATGCTGAAAGACTAACAGGAGTTCTGGAGTAGCTATGGGCTACTGTAAGAGGGCAGGGCTGTTCCTGGCATCACTGCATGAAGAGGCTCAGGACAGATTTCACTCTGTCCTTGCGTCTCTGCCAGAGCTAATTCTGGAACTGGCAAAGCAGGAGGGAAGAGTGTCTGCAGAATGCAGGAGACATCTGTCTCCCTTCTCCTGTATCATGAGCTCTCTCCTCTCTCTTGCTGAGTACAAGAGTCCTTTCTGAAGCCTTGCTGCATGTGCTGCAAGCTCAAGTAGAAGCTCCTGGTTTGGCAAGCATCAAGTTCTAGCTCCCCATGAGGCTCAATAAGCACAAATTCAAATCACAAGATATATAGATTAAAAATACAAAGTACGAAGTTCCTTCAGCATGTTTTTATGATTAAGTTGAAAACAAACAGACTGGCAACACTCTCCACATTCAATAACTTAGAAAACATTTTTCTGTTCCTCCCATCACAGATATTTTTTGTCTCTTTTCTTTCAAGATTAAGCTAGCTCCTTGACTGTCCGGTAACAACACACTTGAGGCTTTCTGGCCCGCTGCTGCTGTTGTTTTTGCACAGCCTAAGGCAACTTCCCAAGCCTTGGTTACACTGAACTTCAGTGTTCACCAGCCTTCCTTCATGTGTTACAATACCCTCGCCAACTAGAAGACCTCTCCGAACTTACCCATTGCTGCTTTCAACAAAGACGAGAGAAGAGCTCTGAGATGGGAAGATGCTGGGGGGGGGGTGGGGGTGGGGGGGGCGGTGGTGAGTTGTCAGGTCTCTCTCTGTGGGCATTACTATTTATTTTTCTACATCATGCATAGTCACAGTTAAATAAAGAGCCTTTTTCTTTATCCTTTCACTTCATTGCTGACATCCATCATGTCCTTAAAAAAACACTTTCCTGAAGTCCCCCAGCCAAAATCTCATTCTTCGTTTTCCATTAAAAAGAGAACCTGATCAGTTGTCTATTTAAGCAAATTATTCCAGGTTACATTAGTGCCAGAAAATTAATATTATTAGTCTCCGTTCCTCTTCCCTCAACAGTTTCTACTGTCTCTATCCTTTTTCAAATACTTTTTAAAAAAATTTTCAAAGTGCCCTGTTATTTTTAACCAGGGATAATTTCCCTAAGAAACATAGACTCTTGATCTTGCATAAATACATAAATACCACTTCCTTTCAGTGTGTCCTACTGCCAGTACAGGGTTATACCCTAGCAAACAACTTGAAGTTCTGAAATTAAATGTTAGGCACCAAAAAAAAAAGAAGAAAAGTGAAAAAAATACAGACTAGTTGTAAGCGGAGAAACAGATGCCTCTATAAAATGTCTATGAAGTATTGTTTAATCTTCTAGCTGGCAAAGATGTTATTCTAATGAAAACTGTTATTATTCATTTTGCTTATTACAGAGTGTTTATGAATAAACTCTCAATGCAGTCCCATTTTCCAAAATACACGATACAATAATAAGTATCTCCCCTCCCTCAAAAAAAAAAAAGTATTTTTACTATGAACAAACAAAAATCTTCAACAGCCATTATTCTGGCTTTCAAACAACTTTCAAAAAAAAAAAAAATCTACAGTAGAAGTATATGGATAAATTATCAGTTTCCCTACCAGAGAAATATTATCTGGAAAGAATGGATTAGACTGATTAGACATTCCAGCCCCTGTAAATTAGTTTACTGAAAACACATCTATAGAAATTCATTTAAGTAAACAATAGTTAAAAGCAATTCAAATTATTATAATGAAAGGCATATATTAATATATATATATTAATGCTTTCTATTAGATCTAGGTATGGCGCTTGAGCACTTAATACTACCTGGCACTGGGGGTAAATGCTGAATGCCTTATCACTTCAAAATGAAGAGCACTAGGTCCCACTGTCATTCTTCAGTATGTGGAAGTATAAATGCTTTCTACTTCAATGACCTAAGAATAGGAAAGTACTCTCAGTTTTCAAGATACACTCAGTTTTCTACAGTCTCCCCAAAATAAATCTTAAACCACTGGAGGTTTTAATCATCTTAAATATTTGATCTTTTTTAATATAAAAATAAGCTATGACAATGAAGTAGCTTCCTGGTGGGGTATGCCTCTTCCAGGCATGTGAAGGGATTATAATGATGTCTTAAACTTCCTTCTACATACTCCATGTCTCCTCAACAGAAATCTTCCCTTCTCTCCTGCTTTCAGGGAAAAGAAAATGGAGATCTTCAGTTATTTTCACATCACCATCTTTTATTATGTCCAAATAAGTGATTTTGCAATAGGAACTCAAATACTAGCGAGCTGTTTCTCTAGTCCGTTCCAAGCTGACTCCCTCTTTTTTTATGGCTATTGCTAAAATTCAGTTATAGTAATTTCCTTTTAAAATGATGAATCCAGTAAATAACAAAACCTGCTGTTCAAGCACATGAATAAATCAGGTGATGTCAGATCTCGTGTTACAACACTTGCTCCTACCTCCATCACCCTCACCCCAAGAGGACTACGTGCCAACTGTAAAAGATTTGTAATGCCAGATGCTGTAACATTTAGTCAGTATTCATGTTGGTTTTAATGTTACCCTCCAGTAATAACTACAATTCCTGTGAAATGTTCTGTACAAAAGCACTTGCCTGACTAAGAACCGTTCTGTACTACAGCGTGTAACTATCAGAGCTGGCACTTGTCACACAGCATGTGTCCGTCCCCTGCAGCCCTCCAGCTGTGTTCAGACAGAGCGCGAGACCCGGCATAGTGGCTGGCCCACAGCAACAGTGGGTTTGACAGCCCACATCAAAAAACTAAACTATGTTTAATTTTCCCTTGCTTTTCTGAAGCACAAACAGTACAGTAATACATAGGTAATATTTTAATCCCATTAATGAATGTAGTCAAAGAAAAGGGACAGCACTTTGCTTATTTCTTTTTATTTTTCCTCTTTTGTCTTTTGAAATTGTGGATAAAGAACTGAAGATTTTTTTTCAGTGGACCTGGACTAATTCCACGTTCGTTCAGATATCTAATTGCAACAACTACTTAGGAACTGAAGCTGAGTTCCCTTCCATAGTGAACAGAGGCCGCGCACTGACGACACCCATTTGCTGCGCCTACGTGTTCACAGTGCTCACTGGTTTGCATCTCTCTAAGGTTAGACTTAGATGTTGAACCTGTGTCTGGGACCCTTAACAGACTCTTACCTGGACTCCCTTTATTCCTGGAGAGAAATAGTGAGTGATTCATCAAATCTAAAGCCCATACCTAAAACAATAAACTGTGCTCTGAAACTGCCTGTTTCGCTTCACTGATGAAAAAGGTTGATTAGCGCATATATAGATGTTTACAATGTAGCCAAATCAGCTAAAAGCTGAACCCGACAGCATAATCTCTGTGCAGTCCTTCTAAACATCAACAGCAGTACAATAATAGTAAATTATTACTATTATTATTCAAATGTAAGAGTACACCTAAGGTGTGAGGTTTTCACAGAGTTTTGCCATCCTCTCTTTTGGCTAAAAAGCACCAAGCTAATGTGATTGACAAAATGCTCTGTCTTATGAGTATTATAAGTCTAAACAAAAAAAAAAAAAATCCCCATTGTTATTTCTATATCAGCTTTTACTGCTGCAGGAAGAAAGAAAGAGCAAGATTGACATGGAGAAGATCTGAAACAGATCTTTATTTTTTCCTTAACCAAACTTAACCTGAATTCTTTATTGCTGATACTGTAGCAGACTATACCAGGCTTCAAAGTACAAGCCCAGTGTTGGTTATTTCCATTTTCAGGATGGAAATAAAAAAGGGTATTTTCAGGGGAAGTTTAGAAGTAAAGAGCAGAAGCAAGCGTGTAGAGAAAAGCGGAGGTCAGCTCTCTCCCATCGGAGAATCTCAGCAGCCAGAGCAGCTCCGCGAAGGGCAAAGGCAGCAGAGCCTCGCAGGAGGCAGCAGGACTCTCCGCCGCCTGTGGCTCAGCAGCTCAGGTTGGTTGTCTCCACTTTCCAAGTAAAGCAAGTGAAGGCAAGAAAAGAGAGTTTCTTTTCATTGCAAAGGAAGCAAAAGGAATAGGAGTTCCTGCCCGTGCTGGGAACAGGAGTAACAGAGGTTAGGGGACCTGGTGCTAAAGTAAAGAGTTTATGTTAAATTTTAGACACATGGAAATTTGTTTATGATGTCCTTTCTGAGCAGCCAACGTAATCTATGGGTAGTGTCTCCCAACAGGGGGTGCAGCCTATACGTGTAGATAGCACGGAAAGAGAGACTGCATGATGGAGTTACATCAACACTGACATGATTACTTTAGGACTCGCTTGTAGAAATTTTCTCAATATATGACTCATATTTCAGCCCTCTCAACTAGTTCATATCTGCTAGAATTACTACAGTTTCTTTATCCAACAGAAAAAAACCCTACTCATTATCAGACATTCGAAGAGATGGAAGTTTTAACAATATTAAAAATCCCTATTAATGTTTTTAAACAACTGAGCTTATCTATCAGATTTTGTTTTCTTGGTAAGACATTTTTGTTATCTCTGGTAACTGCCTTGCAACTTGTTTCAAGCAATGTTGTGGGACTCCACAGACTATTATTCTGAGGGAAAACAAAACCAAAAAACCAGACAATGTAAACACGCTAAAAGAAACATACATCAAGGAAAACTATGACTTCTTTCCTCTCAATAGTTAAAAGGGTCAATTCAGTATTGGAAAGGAAAAGGCAGTTCTATTCTGAGGAAACAAAGTGACCTTTTCAGTTCATAAATGACAGACTTATACTTACTGTTAGTTTCTTTTTTCAAATTGTCAGAAAATAACTATGAAATATAGTGTAAATGTGACAATTTAATCTTTAACTATCTGGAGTAGCTGAAACTGGATCATGTCCACAATAACAACAAATTATATTAATGATGACATCTGATCGGTAAGATCAGTGTGTTGGAAAATGTCTGGGCAGTGAAGATAAGAATATGTTACAGAAGATGCCTGAATGATTTTACTACCTGGATTTCTAGAAACGTATGAACTGCTGTCACATGAAGAGTGCAGTATCACTCCCGTAGGAAATTTCTGCTTTATTTTTGGAGCTCCCTCATTGTTGGAAACAGTGTAGGAGACTAAAGTTCATTTTATATTAGCCAAACACACAGTGATTATGAACAATATGGTGTGGCATGAAATGGGGTACATACCAGGATATATTAGGTAAATTATCTTCATCCTGTTGATATGTAGAAACACAGAGATATTTACTAAATTTCATCTGTTCCTCAGTCAGACCTTAGAAAATTTAGCTTGTTCAGCCTAGAACAACATAAACTGAATAATAAATCAGGGATTAACAGTAGGGAATAGAAGATCTGTACAAGTTTGCAAGAATAAGTGGTTACAAATTGGTCACGCATAACTTTAGTATGTAGAGCAGAAGTGACACTCTGGAAAAGCCCTGTGAATAGTGGAAAAAAGAACCTCAAAGATTTTAAGGTGGTGCTTGATCACGTCATGAAAGAGAACGTTGTATGCCCCAGATCCCTAGCACAGGACACAGCTCCTTTCTAGGAATACCAATCTGGCTCTCCATGCTCAATTTATTTGCATTTACGACCTTTCATTTATAAAATTGCTTATATCTTTAGTCATATCTTAAAATTGTTATCTTATTTTCATTTGTATCTTAAAAGCCTTTGGATCTTGAAAACATGAAAGAGCCTTTATTCATTCCTTTTGCCCAGCACCAGGGGTGAGAATGGCTCCTGGAGGCAGCAGAAAGAAAGGGAACCCTCTGTCCTTAAAAACAGTTACACACTCTGCAGGCCTGAGGGGGAGTGTGAGGGTTTATCCCAGCAATGTGATGGGACAGTGCAATGTAAGTGTATTGCCTGTCGAACGCCAAAGGTGGGGGTTACGATCTGTCTAACCTGGCAAAGGAAAAAGTTATCCCTAGCTGTCCTGTTTCCTCCTCCTTGGGATGGCAAAGGAGGTTAAGGGGCTTTGCTGCAGGCATTATAGTGTTAACTTTTAAAACTCAGAAGGAACTTCTCTCTTAATAGCAGCTTGGTCATAGAAGGCCTTCTGTGTTCTGACATCTCTCTCAGCAATTGAATGATCATTTGTGAAATTTAAGCTGTTGTAACCAGGCACGTACCCAGTACAGGCAATTCAGTAGACGACCTCATTATCTGGAACGGCTGATTATACAGATTAGCAACTTATTTTACTCTCTTACTTTACTTAAATAAGAGTTTCATGAGGCTGGAGCTCTTGATGGCCAGTAAAATGAGAAGGCGTTCCCCATTCTTCAGCTGTTTACCTCATATGAAGGTCACACCTGCAACTGTAAGGGGATGAGAAGTATTTTGTGGAGGCTGAGGTTAAGAGCAATTTGTCCCAGAGCAAGATGCCTTGGTTTGAGTGAATAATCCTTGGATAGTTGAGATGCACTGATAAAGAGGCAGCCTAGTTAGACCCAAATGTTAGTGGCAAATTGATCTACAGGCAAGAAATTTTGGGGGGAATAAAATAATGATTTTAACAAAATAACAATCTTGCTCTGGTGGGGAAGAGTAAAGTATATTTTCTCCTGGAATCAAAAGATTGATCTGCAAAAGAAAACTCTTGTACTAAATAAAGGTAAACTCTTCCTCATTTTTAGTTCCTCCATCTTCATCATTCTAAATGCTAAAGTTTCACTAATTTCTGAACTTCCTTTTGCTTCATTTGTGAAACATGGTATAAAAGAGATTTATCAAGAAAGTTTTCTATCCTTCAGGCCAAAATAAGTTTCCCCAGTTTAAGAAATTTTCTTTCCTTTTTCGATTCCCCCCCCCCCCCCTCAGAAGCATATTTGCTAGTAAGATCTTGATTCTAAAATCTAACAGTCTAAACCTAGTCTGATCTCACTCACTAAGCCCAAACCCTTGCGTGCCTCTGGTGGGTGTTGTGCTTCCCTGAGCACACCATAGCGTGGCAGGCTGGAGCCACTGCTGACTTTAGCTTTTCTCACCATGCAAGGGAGCACCAACCTTAGTCAGGTCCTGCTCTAACTTCATAGGAATGGCTTCGGTTTCTTCTTGGAGCCAAGCTGCCTACAAGAGGCTGTCGTGTGATATGTTGTGATAAAAGGTACCTTTAAAGAACTTGCTATTTACTGTAACACATCATTAAAGCTAGAGATTTCCAAGCCTGGATACCATCTAACCAATTTAACACATATGCAGACTACAGGCACTGAAAAGATGCACATTAAAAATGTGGAGTGCACCAGCACAGAGAAGCCCAAAATACCCATTGAGTGCTGTGTGTACTCCATAGCTACAGGACACGCGCCCTCTCTCCCTGACCACAGACTGCAAAAGTCTGAACAACTGCCTAAACTGCCTTAACGCTAAAACAGGTTAAATGGTCGGATGTATTAAGACCGAGTTTGAGAAGAAGAGGGAAAGACTTCCAAATTGTAGGAGAGCTCACAGGAAAAAAATTGCAAGAGGCCTACAATAACATGGGAAAAACACCACACTAGTATGGTGGTGTGATCTTCAAGAAAAATATAGGTTTAAAACCAAATAAAAAGTATACCTTCAAAAACAGACATAAAAGTTCAAAATCAAAAGAAATAAAAGGAATATACAATTAATTGAAACCTAAGAAAATTCAGTAAAACCAGTATTTCTGTTTGGGATTGAGGAAGCATATTGCCTTACAAGTTGAAAATGCTTGTAACGTTGTGTAGACTTGAAGTACATTAAAATGTACTTTTACTCCTCTAAAAATATATGGCTTTGAAAGCCAGTAAAGTTCACAACTGTGAAATAACTTCCACTCTGTAAAGAGAAAAACAGACTTTTAGAATAAAAATTATTTCCCCATCTTAATTCAGCTAAAAGTATGTTATACAGTGACCTACTGCCATGGATCCTCCAAAAGTTATTTTTGTGCGTCAAATACAAATTGCTTTCTGCTCTTGGTGTTTTCTGTTTTTTGAGGGAGACGAGAGGGAAGGTTATTCTTGGATTCTTTTATTAGTTCTTTCCAGAGAATTACATTTTTTTTTAAATGCTCTCATTGACATAACACATTATGAAGCATTGTGCTGTGAAGTGTAACATCAGCTTGTATCAGTCACACTGCATTACTTTACATGCCTAGCCTAATGTCTCACTGCACAGTAACAGCAGAAACATCCTATGTATCTGAAAGCAGCAATAGCTTGCAGATGAAAATATTGTAAAATAATTTTTGTACCCAGATATACTGCTTGTATAACCATGCTCCCCATTCTGAAAGGTAACACCACTTATATGCAATTTCCCTGGGACAGCAGGAGGTTATCTGCAATACAAATGCCATCAGAAAACAGATCATCGATAACATTGTAGCAAAAGGAAGCATTTCCTGTGCCTATTTTAGAAATATCTACATATTGAAAAGCAGCTTTTTACCTTCATACAATCCTCTGACAGTCAAATATTTTGGAGAAAAATTGCTGCTGTAATGGATAAGTCTGTTCACATTTTGCTTTGAACATCTTATTTACATGTAAAAGGAAGTATGGCTTTTCTGGAAATTTGTAGATATAAGGAGACTGGTTTTGGATTGACTAACCCTCTCTTCTGCTCCTCCTGTCCTCATAAGCTGAAACAGTGTTTATTTTTAGTTACATTTTTACATCCTCACTGTACAGCAAAGGATTTAATTTAACCCTTTTGTAGTTACGTGTTTTCAGATGAGGAGTAATTATTGTCTAGGCAAACAAGCTTCAGTATTTATCTAGGTACCATTATACAGATAGCCAAGTTCATAGGCAATACTCTACTTTTGAATGAGTAGATAAGAGTTACCAAAAGAAATCTTTAAAACAAAGGTAAGTTACTGTCTTTTCTTTTAGGTGTGAGATGCTCTGATTTGAAGTTGGGTTACTGATTGAAACATTTGGTGGTAATCCATGACATAAGCAATGAAAAGCTGTCTTGAAATTCAAGTTAAAAATACCAGACATTTAGGTATATGTTTTCATACAGGGGCTTCAGGACAAAAAAAGAGGAAAGGGATAATTTTTCAAAACGTCAAAGAAGTTCTTCAATAAGAAAACTATTTATCAGTTTTCAAGACATGTTTTATCATAAGTGAGGACTAAACATTGTATAACAGCACATGGTTTTCGTAGCCTGATTTAAGCATGGAGTAATATAGAGCTCTGTTTTATTTCCCTTTTCTGTTCAAGTTATTGCTTGTACGTTTGTATTTAATAATAATATACTTATGTATATCTTCTCTTAATTTACAACTGTAATGAGGGTTCAAAAATTTCTGTAGGCCCATTGAATGTTGCTGTCGCTTGCAATGGGCCAAAAAGTCTGGTCCCATCTGCTCAGCTGAGCGAGAGCAGAGCTGATTTCACAGCTCTCTACAAGAGAAAATGCTGAACGTGCCTACTAAGGGCCATATATGCACAATAAAATTGTCCTTGCTCTCAGACTGCCCTCAGTGCTCACCCATCCCACACTATGCTTCGGGAAGGCTTTCAGGTTGGGTAATTCTGCATTCTTCCCCCATTTTCTCAGAACTCCTCCTCTTTTGGTGTAAGAGAAAATACAGCACTGTCCATACTCAGACTGGACCAGAAAGAACTGATTTTTTCCTCTTTTTTTGTCCTGAAGCCCCTGTGTGAAAACATGCACACAGCACATCATAAAGCTGGCTTGGTCCCCTCTCCATAAAGCGAAAGTGACAGTACTGGAGTTGTGAAGTAAGTGTGCGCCATCCTCAAATCAGCCCCCTTTCCGGAAGATCTAACTCCCCCTGTGATTAACAAAAGCGATTTTGTACGCAATTCCTAAATCTTCCAGTGCCTTCAACAAGTTCAACCTAGCTCACACATGCAATTTGTCTCACACTATTACATTTCACCTCAATAAATATACATTCTTGCCCTTCAAGGATCAGAGGACTGAGTAATTGGTGTCAAGCATGTAGAAAAAAATGAAACTTTTTCTATGCTCAGCTTATAGAAGCACAAAGGTTAAACTACATTAACATGTACTTTTGGAAACAACACGTCTTCTGTGGCCTCCTCCGTGGGTGCATTAGAGCTGATTTTCACTACCACGTGAGAACAACACAGTCTTCTATCCATTTTAACTGGATTGTTGGGTATTTTTCCTTTCCTATCATACATCAGCTTTTCCATCTGCAGATTTCAAAACTATATTTACAATAATTTCTAGCTTCCAGAATAACTTCAGTGACAACTAGTGAAAATTAACATAATCTTTTCACATAATCCCACTTTATTATCTATCATAACTTTCAGTGTGAAACCAATGCTTACATTTTTAATCAGCTCTCCAACATCATATAAGGCAGCATAAAAATTTAAATTAGGTTCAATTTCTATAAAAGTCACTTAGATTTTAATTGCATAGATTCATGGCATGACCTTATTTAAATCTTTAGATCTTTAATATGAGTTCTATTAGGTGGTAGTTTATCAATGATTGACTAAAATCTGAAGAGCTTACATCTTTAATTTATTTACATGTGTATATAAATTTGCAATATGATTTACAACATATTTCAGATAACTCTAGGAAAGACACATTAAGTCAATGACCCGGCTATTATCAACTTGTTCCTCCTAAAACATATTCCGCATCCACTGATTGCCACAAATATTTTATAATATTTTTAATTGAAAAAATCAGTAAGCAAGTATTTTTTTTTTTTTTTTATCATACTGCTGATTTTCAGCAAACATAGCAAATACAGGACACTTAAAAGGACCAAAGTGCTGGCAAAAGCACAACCCAGAGGAATAAGATCGTCAGCTGAAGTTTTTATGTGCTTCCCAAAAATTTACCTTCACCAAAACTTCATTTGCAAGACACTGAACCTCCCCACCTTACAGTCCTGCTCATTGCACAGCCTAGATTAGCTTTTTTAAAATAATGATTTTCTGTTTCTCTTCACAGTTTGAGGCACCTTTTAATCATGTAATGGCTACAAGTGAAAATACACTTTAGAGGCCTGGCAACCTCATGTTTCAGTAAATGAGCTTGCCTCCAAGGCAATAACTAATTAACAGCCAGACACAATACTCCAGTAGCCAACTTCCTTTTTTTTTTCGCAGCAAGTATACAATACCCCAACTCCAACAGTTAGTTGATCTCCTCTATGTTAGGATCTGACACTTAGGAACTGATAGCTTGTTACTCACTGCAATGACGCTGGCAGCAAAACTACTGGGGCTTTCGCCTGGCGGCAGTGCGAGCAGCATTCCCGCGTTCCCACCTGCCAGGGGGTCTAACTACCAGCCAGTGCAAGAATTGCAACACCAGGCAAGTTTGAAAGCATCGTTAAACAAATTACGAGGGCTCTAACACTGTCGTTAGCCAAATACTGCCTCTGTTCAAAACCAGATCCTGTTTTCAATGTACCCAGGAGGTATTACAGGCCCACAAAAGAAACTAATCCATAGTTCAACTTTTTCAATGTGTCTTACACCAACTGTAACGACTGTACATTAGGAGTTTCTGAGCTGAATTTTCCCTTTTTCTTTTATTGACTTGCTAAAAAAAGTGAGATGGGTGTATCAATATAAGTACCATTATCACAAAATTTTTACCTATAAAAGTTAGCACAGTCATTAACAAACAAATGTGGGAAATTATCAGTTTACCATCCATATTGCAATTCTATATTTTGAAAGCTGACTGCAGCCCTGCGAGTGTAATATTGGGAAATATAACTACCAACAGCTCAGCTGTCAAAGATTTATTTGGAACTACTAATTTGATTTAAAAAAAACAACCAAGCAAAAAACAACCCAAAAAGCAGTCTTGAAGGTGTAATTAAAAGACCATCCCTGTAAAGATGACTGATTTGTTCATGTGTTACCTGGCAAACAAATGTAGGTCAATGTAGAAAAGACTGATTTTTAAAGTGTTCAGAGCAGCTGTCATTAAGATTCTCTGAGGAAATCTTGGCTCCAGTGGACATTTCTCCATAGTCTTCAGCGAAGCAAAGATTTTGCCCTCTATGCAACTTATAAAATCTCTTCTTTCAGATTAAAAAAAAATATATATAATTAAAACTTTTCAGCTTTTTAGATACTTTTGGAAGTAGCAAGCCAAAACAAGGGCATGAGTTACATATGAATGCCTTGTGTATCCTTAATAAAACATTAACAATCTTAAAAGAAAGGAACAGGAGTTGAAAGTCAGAACAAGAGTTGAAGGAGAATAAGGCCTTCTTTTCCAGTGCACGTGCCACAGCACAGCATGTAAGGATTCATTCCTGCTCATAACACATTTGAACAGAAGTAAAATAGACGGGGCCTGAAGAATTTTTCCAATACCTCAGAAATTTCAAAGTACAGTTATAGTTCAACTCTTAACACTGAGAAAATCTTTTCCATGATTTCAGAGAGAGATAAAACACTCCAAAGAAAGCAATGAAAAATGGCTGCATTGTCAGCACTATGTGCACTATAGCTCACAATAGATCTCTGATATTTTATTTTGCCTACTGAAAAATTACATGCACATGCATGTTATGCTTTACATACGCTTTGAAACGAAAAGAGGTAATAAGCACGTGTGCCATAAGAACATGGCACCAATAATCCAGAAATTAATTGCATTTATCATGATTCATTCACCTTCGCACTGCTCAATAACCCACACTTACAACCACCTATTAAGAAAGCACCACCTAATTTCACAAGGGGAGAAGCTGCACTTGGTTTAGTTTTCATGGAGCCTTGAATATCCGGGTAAGAATTGCCTTTATTTCAGGGAAAGAAAGTCATTGGGTTTGTTTTAGGGTATTTCAAAAGTATCAAGTGACAGTTCAATATTATTACTAATTTTGCCTGAGGTTAATTCTTCATGGAGAATAAAATGAAAAATGTAAATATATGCATTTAAAAATTTCTAAAATTTGTTTTCTCCACCTCTTTACATAAACCCACACATCTTATAATGACATAAAATCTTTTACTAGCTCTTATTGACACACACACACCTCCCTTTCTGACTTTATTAGAGTTAAAATTGGCTTTATTTTAGCTTTTATGTGGAAAACCATCCTGCCAAGTTCATCCTCATGAAACCTTTGTATTTTGAAACAGCACACTGTAATAATGCATGATGTATGGATGTATTAAAATACAACATTATGCACTGACAAGTAAATCCATCTATACAAAATGAATGGGGATAATTAAGTAGTGAAAAATACTGAACAAAAAGCACTTAACAATTTGTAAATACCAACTTTATATATAGGTTAATTTGCAAGGAAATGTAACTGATGCTATTATGGCTATATAATTTTATTTCACTGGAAACTAAAACAAATCTTTATTTAAGTGAACATTTCAAACATAAGCACTTTTTTAAGTATTTTGAGGAGATATAAACGGTATTTTCCAAAACTAATTCCGTAGAAATTTGTGGCTGAGTAGCAGCTTTGGTAATCTTAGCAGTAGCCTTAGGATTTAACCCTATTGAAGCAATTTAGTACCACTTATGTGTATAAACTTGTATGATCATGACCAAGTTTGTGACAGAAACACTGAAATGCTTTCTCTTCAGATTTACTGTTCTATTTGGAAGGTGGTGGGTGTTTTTTCGCTCTTGTTCGTGTGTGGTACCACGTTTAGTCAGATACCACAGTCTTCCTGAATGATAGAGTGGATGATAAGCATTCTCACCTGGACACACTTGCACCCGTTTATTTCAGCTGAGCGGGACTGCTTACATGCATGCTTGCAATACAATACCACAGGGATCCGTGACTACGATCCTGTGATAAGGATATTCAGAGACAGACATTTAAAATCCTTCTTGCTGCATTCCTGGCCAGGGCAAAGTAGGTAAGAGGAGCAAGCAACAAAAATCCTTCTGTCATTACTTCTGCGCTGTTCCCGCAGTACAAGGGGAGCACAGCAACTCATCGAGACACGAAGTGGGCTAAAGAAACCAGGGAACTGAGACATTTCGTTGGAATTCAGACAATCTTTTGGCTTTTCATTAAGACAAAACACAGAATAATTTTGGTGTTTCAGATAGGAGTATCCTATAAACCTGTAAGCACTTGTTTTGTAAACACTGGTTCTGAGAGCGTGGGTGATGCTATTGCTAAATATTTAGTCATTTTTTCTTCCATTTTTCATAGAGATAAAATTACAGTTGCAGCAGCTGGAAATTTTAACTGGGGAATTCTGTGATTAAAACAAGAATTGAGGTTGTGGCTGGCTTGGAAATATAGTTTGTAATTTGTTCTGGTACTTCAGCTGTCTCTATTCAAGTCACTACTGCTCCTGTGTAATTGGGTATTTCTATGTGCACTAATTAGCAAAAGAGCTCACTGCTGTCGCCAGCCCAAGCACGCAGTGTTGCAGGCAGGCCTAGCGAGTGGAAGAGATGTTAGACTGTTTGTTAGTTCAAAAGGGCAGCTTTGGCACTGCTGTTACATGCTCCAGCCTTTGACTGTATCCAAAAGCAAGCGTGTGTCTGTACGCATGGTAACGACGTCTCATACTTCAGCATACAGCTACTTTTCAGCCTTCATTAAAAAAATAAAAATAACAAAAAAATCTGCAAAAGTATTTTTCTCCATTTCATTTGCAGTTAATTAGATGTAGATAATAACCAGTCCTGGCGGGTAGAACGGGTACACCTAGTGTTTTACTTTGTCAGTTATTTCAGAGCTTATTTGAGATTAGTTCCTCTGTGGAGGCAAAACGCCACAAATGAACTATTTTATTTGAAATGTTATTTGACCTCTTTGCTAATTAGTGCATATGAAAATGTCAGTTTACCCAGGGGCAGCAGTAACCCAACTAACAGTTGCTGAATTACCAGAAAATGTTACTATATTTTTATTCAATATTTTATTTGCAATAATTTAATTTGTGTTTCAGTACATTTTTTTACTGCATTTTTATTCTTCCCTCATTAATTCATAACGAATTGCTTGCCATACTTGTTACATCAATAGTTCATTAAGAAAGTTATTCCAACCAATGTGTCAATTACTGTGATCATAAGGGATTCTAGGTGGTCACTGAGAACAAGATGATTTGTTTTATCCAGGCATACCCTGCTGTCCCTGACAGTATGTTCTAGAGAAGTTTGACAGTAATTTCCCAGAGAGTGAAGCAATTTTCCCCATAAGAAATTACATAATGGAGAGATGATGTAGGCAGGGACTTAAAAATATATGCAATTTAAATACCTGGAAAAAATATATTGTACTGTAAGACCTTTCTCATTTGTATCACAATAACATTGCTCAAAAAAGTGGGACTTCTACAGCATAATGCAGAATAAATACAAGAGGGCTGCTGCTGCACAGCCACAGGCCGAATGTTCCACTCCTTTCTACTAGCATCAGCATAAAATGTAAATAACATCATTGAAAAATTAAAAATATTGTACTATAGCTTATTGTATCTATAATTGTAGCAGTTATTTTAGCATAAACATTACATTCAGGAAGTTTCATGCAGTAGGGTGAAGAATGGAAAATGCTGTGACAGCAACGACTATCAGAGCAGATTTTTAACGGGTGACGATGAAACTCTGCAATGACAGACAAGTGACTGTAGTGCTACTGTAGTACTTTTGGTCAAGGCTTATGAGTGATGCCAATAATAGCCAATCCTCACCTCAGGACAGAGAAATGCAGGAAGTATGACCTGGAAAAGTCATTTTCAGTTATTTGCTATGAAAGCTGGAGAGAAATGCTTCTGAAAACAAAGCATTAGTCCAACATCATTAGCATTTCATGGCATAACACACACCTTGGAGACATATGGCTTTTTCAGATGTTCTCACATACATTCATTCATTTTGTTCAATTGCATGTCAATTCTTTGTTGCTGATTCCTTCCCCAAACCATTAATATTGATGATGTTCAATTATCTGAGTCATATTTAATTTTAACCTCACACATTAACCTCAGACATTTTACTATGAACTTCAAAGTTCAATTTTTTTTCTGTTTTTTAAAAAAATCATGTACAAAACTAATTTATCTGCCTACGCCTCTACATTCCCAAATCAAGTACTGTATTGCTTCATGTCCTTCCTGTTGCTTGCCCAATGGCAAACTTTTTCTCCACAATTACAGAACTGAATTCTGTAATTGTCCTGGTTTCGGCTGGGGTACAGTTAATTTTTCTTCACAACCGCAATAGGCATGATAGATACTCAAACCACGTCGACAGGCACTGTGGCTACTCAAACCCTGTCGACAGGCACTGCAGCTACTCCAACCTTCACACAGGCACTGCAGCTACTCAGACCTCGGCGACAGGCATTGTGGCTACTCAAACCCCAGCGACAGGCACTGTGGCTGAACCAGAGAACCAACCCATGCCGGTATCAGTCACCCCTACGCACAAGAAGAAATACACAAGAAAATCAACTCATTTAGTAAGCAATGAAGATGAACCAGGGCCATCACAAGAACAGGAGCAGGAAGAGGCAGAACCCATAAATGCAATGGTAACCACCCGATCCCCATCCCTGAGTTATGAGCTGCGAGATATGCGAAAAGATTTCAGCTGTCGTCCAGGCAAGCACACTATCACCTGGCTGCTCCAATGCTGGCATAACTGGGCCAGTAACCTGGAAGTAGAGGGTAGGGAAGCCAAGCAGCTGGGATCCCTCTCCAGGGAAGGGGGCATTGACAAAGCCATTGGAAAAGGGGCACAAGCCCTCAGCCTCTGGAGGCGACTCTTGTCAGGGGTGAAGGAAAGCTATCCCTTCAAGGAAGATGTTATGTGTCACCCAGGCAAGTGGACCACTGTGGAGAGAGGTATCCAGGACCTGAGGGAATTAGCAATGCTGGAGGTGATTTATGATGACCTGAACAACGAGCGGTTATCCAAAGATGCAGATGAAGTCAGGTGCACACAACCCATGTGGCTGAAGTTTGTACAGAGCGCACCAGCGTCGTATGCCAACTCATTGGCAGTAATGACTTGGAAAGAAGGAGAGGAACAAAAGGTGGATGAATTGGCTGGCCAACTCCGGCAATATGAAGACAGTCTCCCTTGCTCCCTACGGGCCTGCATCTCAGCTGTGGAGAAAATGCCGGACACGGTAGACAAGAAACTGTCCCGGGAGCTCCAGCGATTCAAAGAGGATATGTCCTACTCCTCACCTGTACGGACCAGTATCTCAGCCATTAGGAGTAAGCGTCCCTCTGCTCAAGAGAGAGGATATTGTGGATATACACCACGGGCCACTCTGTGGTTTTACCTGCGTGACCATGGAGAAGACATGAGGAAGTGGGATGGGAAATCTACCTCGACCCTAGAGGCACGGGTATGTGAGTTGCAAGGAAAAAAAAATCACAAAAGGGGGTTCTTCCAGGAAAAATGCTGCTCCAGTCTCCAGTGAGCAGTTCCCCAGACAGAGTAGAAGGGCTGATCTTACTCCTGATCTTAATGAAGGGA
This sequence comes from Aptenodytes patagonicus, assembly GCF_965638725.1. Lineage (NCBI taxonomy): Eukaryota > Metazoa > Chordata > Aves > Sphenisciformes > Spheniscidae > Aptenodytes > Aptenodytes patagonicus. The sequence continues at coordinate 41,478,173 of NC_134952.1, forward strand.
CTTTTGATTCGTATTTACAAGAAGCGAGTAACAAATACTGTGACCAGGACTAGAGGGGCCCTGCCTCCAGGCAGGTGGAGGAAAGGGACAACTGGGTTTACTGGACTGTGTGGGTTCGGTGGCCTGGCACATCAGACCCACAGGAGTATAAGCCTCTAGTGGACACCAGTGCACAGTGTACCCTAACGCCATCAAGCTATAAAGGGGCAGAACCCGTCTGTATTTCTGGAGTGATGGGGGGATCCCAACAGCTAACTGTACTGGAGGCCGAAGTGAGTCTAACTGGGAATGAGTGGCACCCCACTGTGTCTGGCCCAGAGGCTCTGTGCATCCTTGGCATAGACTGCCTCAGGAGAGGATATTTCAAGGACCCAAAAGAGTACCAGTGACCTTTCTGGTATAGCTGCCTTGGAGGTAGAGGAAATTAAACAGCTGTCTACCTTGTCTGGTCTCTGGGAGGACCCTTCTGTTGTGGGGTTGCTGCAGGTCAAAGAACAACAGGTGCCAATTGCTACCACAACGGTGCACCGGCATCAATATCGCACCAACCGAGTGATTGGTGCCTGATTCCCATCCATAAGCTGATTCGTCGACTGGAGAGCCAAGGAGTGATCAGCAAGACCCGCTCACCCTTTAACAGTCCCATATGGCCAGTGCGAAAGTCTAATGGAGAGTGGAGACTAACAGTAGGCTATCATGGCCTGAACGAAGTCACACCACTGCTGAGTGCTGCTCTGCTGAACATGCTAGAACTTCAATATGAACTGGAGTCAAAGGCAGCCAAGTGGTATGCCACAGTTGATATCGCTAATGTGTTTTTCTCAATCCCTTTGGCAGCAGAGTGCAGGCCACAGTTTGCTTTCACTTGGAGGGGCATCTAGTACACCTGGAACCAACTGCCTCAGGGGTGGAAACACAGCCCCACCATTTGCCATGGACTGATCCAGACTGCACTGGAACAGGGTGAGGCTCCAGAACACCTGCAATACCTTGATGACATCATCATGTGGGACAACACAGCAGAAGAAGTTTTTGAGAAAGGGAAGAAAATAGTCCAAATCCTTCTGAAGGACGGTTTTTGCCATAAAACAAAGTATGGTCAAGGGACCTGCACAGGAGACCCAGTTTTTAGGAATAAAATGGCAAGATGGACGTCGTCAGATCCCAATGGATGTGATCAACAAAGTAACAGCCATGTCTCCACCAACTAGCAAAAAGGAAACACAAGCTTTCTTAGGCGTTGTGGGTTTTTGGAGACTGCACATTCCAAATTACAGTCTGATTGTAAACCCTCTCGATCAAGTGACCCGGAGGAAGAATGATTTCAAATGGGGCCCTGAACAATGACAAGCTTTTGAACAAATTAAACAGGAGATATTTCATGCAGTAGCCCTTGGGCCAGTCCAGGCAGGACAAGATGTAAAAAATGTGCTCTATGCCACAGCCGGGGAGAATGGCCCTACCTGGAGCCTCTGGCAGAAAGCACCAGGGGAGACTCGAGGTCGACCCCTAGGGTTCTGGAGTTGGGGATACAGAGGATCTGAGGCCCACTATACTCCAACTGAAAAAGAGATATTGGCAGCATATGCAGGGGTTCGAGCTGCTTTGGAAGTGATCAGCACTGAAGCACAGCTCCTCCTGGCACCCCGACTGCCAGTGCTAGGCTGGATGTTCAGAGGGAGGGTCCCCTGTACACATCATTCAATTGATGCTACGTGGAGTAAGTGGGTCGCACTGATCACACAAAGGGCTCGCATAGGAAAGCCCAGTCGCCCAGGAATCTTGGAAGTGATCATGGACTGGCCAAAAGGCAAAGATTTTGGAATATCGCCAGAGGAGGAGGAGGTGACGCGTGCTGAGAAAGCCCCAGTGTATAATTAACTGCCAGAAAATGAGAAAAAATATGCTCTGTTCACTGATGGGTCCTGTCATATTGTGGGAAAGCATCGGAGGTGGAGGGTTGCTGTGTGGAGTCCTATACGACGTCACAGAAACTGCTGAAGGAGAAGGTGAATCGAGCCAATTTGCAGAAGTAAAGGCCATCCAGCTGGCTTTAGACATTGCTGATCGAGAAAAGTGGCCAGTTCTCTATCTCTATACTGACTCACAGATGGTGGCAAATGCCCTGTGGGGGTGGTTACAGCAATGGAAGCACAGCAACTGGCAGTGCAGAGGCAAACCCATCTGGGCTGCCGCATTGTGGCAAGATATTGCTGCCCAGGTAGAGAACCTGGTTGCAAAAGTCCGTCACGTAGATGCTCACGTACCCAAGAGTCAGGCCACTGAAGAACGTCAAAACAACCAGCAGGTGGGTCAGGCTGCTAAGATTGAAGTGGCTCAGGTGGATCTGGACTGGCACCATAAGGGTGCATTATTTATAGCTCGGTGGGCCCATGACACCTCAGGTCACCAAGGAAGAGATGCAACATAGAGATGGGCTCGTGATCGAGGGGTGGACTTGACCATGGACACTATTGCACAGGTTATCCATGAATGTGAAACATGCGCTGCAATCAAGCAAGCCAAGTGATTAAAGCCCCTCTGGTATGGAGAACGATGGCTGAAATATAAATATGGGGAGGCCTGGCAGATCAATTATATCACACTCCCACAAACCCACCAAGGCAAGCGCCACGTGCTTACAGTGGTGGAGGCCACCTCCGGATGGCTGGAAACATATCCCGTGCCCCATGCCACTGCCCAGAACACTATCCTGGCCTTGAAAAGCAAGTCCTATGGCAACATGGCACCCCAGAAAGAATTGAGTCAGACAACGGGACTCGTTTCCAAAACAACCTCATAGACACCTGGGCCAAAGAGCACGGCGTTGAGTGGGTGTATCACATCCCCTATCATGCACCAGCCTCTGGGAAAATTGAACGATACAATGGGCTGTTAAAGACTACACTGGGAGCAATGGGTGGTGGGACGTTCAAACATTGGGACACACATTTAGCAAAAGCCACCTGGTCAGTCAACACGAGGGGATCTGTCAATCGAGCTGGCCCCACCCAGTCAAAACTTTTACGTACTGTAGAAGGGGATAAAGTCCCTGTAGTGCACGTAAAAACTATGCTGGGGAAGACAGTCTGGGGTTATTCCTGCCTCGGGCAAAGGCAAACCCGTCCATGGGATTGCTTTTGCTCAAGGACCTGGGTGCACTTGGTGGGTGATGCAGGAGGATGGGGAAGACCAATGTGTATCTCAAGGGGATTTAATTTTGCATGAGAATAGCCAATGAATTAAACTGTATAATGTTAGTTACTGTGTAATACTGTATATCATCACTTTTATGGTGGCTCAACAGTATTACAGTAAGAATCACACAGATTAATGAAGAATGAACTTTGATGAAACCGAGCAAAGTGCAGCGATGATGGACCTGGACAAGTGCCGCAGTTATGGGACCAAAACTGGTTTCAGCATGCAAAAAGCCAACACCACACACTATCTCTCCTGCCCTGAAGGACGGTTATGACAGATGGAGCCCAAAGTCATGGACTAAATGAACTCAACAAACACTTTAGAGGGATGGCCCATAGACTAAGGAATGATGTCTGTGTGTATATATCAAAAGACAGGGAAAGTGGTGGTGATTAATTGGGATATATTGGAAAGTGTGGTACCTGGGCATGAGGTAGATGGTCTAGAATAAGGGGTGGGTACTGTCCTGATTTCAGCTGGGCTAGAGTTAATTTTCTTCCTAGTAGCTGGTACAGTGCTGTGTGTTGGATTTAGGATGAGAATAATGTTGATAACACACCGATGTTCTAGTTATTGCTAAGCAGTGCTTACACTAGTCAAGGACTTTTCAGCTCCTCACGCCCTGCAGCGAGAAGCTGGGAGGGGGCAGAGCCAGGACAGCTGACCCAAACTGGCCAAAGGGATATTCCATACCATGTGACGTCATGCTCAGTATATAAACTGGGAGGAGTTGGCTGGTGACAGGGGGGTGACCACTGTTGTGGGACTGGCTGGGCATCGGTTGGTGGGTGGTGAGCAACTGCATAGTGCATCACTTAGTTTGTATATTCGTTTATCATTATTATTATTATTATTATTATTATTATTATTAACCCTTCCTTTTCTGTCCTATTAAACTGTCTTTATTTCAACTTACAAATTTTACTTTTTTTTCCCGATTCTCTCCCCCATCCCACTGGCGGCGGGGGAGTGAGCTAATGGCTGTGTGGCGTTTAGCTGCCTGCCAGTTTAAACCACAAAATGGGATTTTCAATGCCATTAGAAAATAATAAATAACAGTTAGGGAAGCCAGGGAATCCAGTATTCAGAATTTATATCAGATAAAATTTACTCAATTTTTATTATAAAGTTTTTCTTGATTAAATACTCTAATTAAAAACCTAACTACCTCAGATGAAATATATAATTTACTAATTGATTTGGTTTTACCCCCATTTTGACACCTGTTAACTCAGAGATGGCATACCACTACTATTTTGCAGGACACCTTTCAGAAATTATATGGATTCTTTAATTTAAGGTTCCTAACTAAATGTATTCTTTGAAGTTTTTTACTTAAACATGAACCTTGGGAGAAAAGTACTGGCTCAGTATATTGTAGAAATAAGGCTTACTGGTGGCATTTCAGTAACAGTTAACTTCTTTTGTTCCAGGCCATGTACAAATACAGAATACAACCACTTCTAACCCGAACATCTTTCAGCCGACAAAATTTGGTTAAAGAGAATGACATGCCTAAAATAATGCATGAAGTCAGGCATTGAGCTGAGCACACTAAGTCTTCAACTGAATGCTTTAATCCCGTGAATCTCTCAACTGCCTTTCCTGGCAAGAAAACAAAATAAACCTTTTTCAGATATCAGAAATCAGTTTATAGAATCATCTGATGGTCTTTGTCAATGTGTCCTTCCCACATGCCTAATCAGATTAGTGAACAGAGAAATAGACCTGTATCAATTACAGGTGTGATGTACTCATAAGCCTCATATTGTTTGTTTTTTTTTTCCCTTCAAGATATTGTCCTAGCACTTCCCAATAATATGTACGATTTAGCAAGAGGTTGAACTATAGGATCTCATTGGAATAAATATAAAAAGTCTGGCAAGGCACAGACTGAAGAGAGAAAAAACAAACCACATTCCTTTCCTTTGAACCTTGATGTGCAATTGGCATGGAGAATAAAACCATGAGAGCACATATCAAAGTACATTTCTTTGAGAGATGTGTATCAATTTCACATAGCCTCTTAAACTAGTTGCTTTTTTTTTTTCCATGAATAGGTGCAGCTATAAATATGACTGCTAGCAGCAAAAAATCTATTTATGGCACATTTTTAATGCAAGCAATATCCATTACAGAACACAAGGTAAGTGGCAGAATGCACAACCAGTGTAACAGAAGACCGAGACCGTTAGCAGAGTACGCACTTGAGTAACTGATGTTTGAAAGGTTTAGTGCCCTGGGCCAGGGATAATATACCAACACCAGCTCTACTAATGGTAAAACAAGTGGCAAAGAACAAGAGAGAAAATTATTAAGATCGCTACGTGATTAACCCTTGGGTTTTTAATACAAATGACAGCTAAGTATCTGTTATGGAATATACAGATGGACTGTTAGGGATAAATGAAATGGTTAACAACCCTGCGACAGCAGATTTTAGTACATCTCCCAAAAACAAACTTTTTACTTAAAGTAAGACTGTGACAAGTACTGTCGAGAAATGGCAACAGAATATTAATTCTCCCTGTGACGTAGCTTCACACTATCCTGACACAAATGTATATATTTTTATTATTTTACACATAGCTCCACAATGAAATTGTCCTCAGTGAAGAGTAATTTTACATCAGGCTCTATATCAGACTGCCAACAGACTTGAAAACAAAAAGGGAGTTTGTGATATCTATTCTGAGTCCCTATGTAACAAGAATTCACCTAGTAGCTCTTGCACCAAGTGCGAATTCATAGTTGTCGTGGTTTAATCCCAGTCGGCAATCAAGCACCACAGAGCTGTTTGCTCAGCCTCCCCCCCAGTGGGATGGGGGAGAGAATTGGAAGGGCAAAAGTAAGAAAACTTGTGGGTTGAGAGAAGAACAGTTTAATGATTGAAATAAAGTAATAATAATAATAATAACAATAATAATAATAAACATTAATGAAAAGGAAAATAACAAAAAGAGAGAAATGAAACTCAGGAAAAACAAGGACGCAACTGCTCACCACGCAGTTCCCGAGCAGCGATTGCTGCCCCCCGGCCAACTCCCCCCAGTTTATGTACTGAGCATGATGTCACATGGTATGGAATAGCCCTTGGGCCAGTTTGGGTCAGCTGTCCTGGCTCTGCCCCCTCCCAGCTTCTCACTGGCAGGGCATAAGAACCTGAAAAATCCTTGACTAGTGTAAGCACTGCTTAGCAACAACTAAAACATCGGTGTGTTACCAACATTGTTCTCATCCTAAATCCAAAACACAGCACTGTACCAGCTACTAGGAAGAAAATTAACTCTATCCCAGCTGAAACCAGGACAATAGTTAAAATAAAGCAAATGCTTTAAAACCTGATTGTGACTGAAAGAGTAGAAAAATTTCAAGCGATGGAGAATCTATCATACTGTTGCAAAATATTTACAAATGAGTAATTACCTTCACTAAAAATAACTTGCATATTTGCAACAATGTTTGACAGAAAATCTATCTGTTTTTAATTGATTGTTTCCAGTCATTGGAAGTTGAATGAGATGAACTTCTTAACAAGAGAAGAAACTCCCTCTACCCATAGAAAGAATGAACAAGGAAATGTTTTGTTAAAAACTCAAGTGCTTCCAAAACATTTGAGGTAAGTAAGGCGACGTACAGCAAGGCTGTGTGGCTTCCATCTCAGCAACACGTTTAGAGCGACCAGGGAAAGACAAGAGTCTGTTCACTAAAACAAAATGAAAAGGCAGTCTAGGCTACTCTGAATCTGTCTCTAATACTTCAGATGGAGTTACTTTATCCACTATATGAGAAGAGGGAGGTAAGTGCATTTACTATCCTGCACTACAGTAACAGAAGCAAGGATGGGAACTGACAAAACCTTGCTGACCCCCCATCATGCGCAGGACCCAAAAAGAAACAGTAAGTCCTTATCAATCTCCAAAACCTTCCCAGCTTTGTAATAAAGGTGTGGGTGAATAGTCTTGAAAATGGTGAGAATCCACATTCACAAGGCAATTTATTTTTTTCTCATAGAACAAAGTGGGTAGAGGTGCTACTCCTTTTCTTTCTTAAAACTGCACAGTTTCGTGTTAATAAGGTTAAGGTAGTGCTTTCATAGTTTTTCCTTCCCTGCAGAGAAGGGGTTTGATGGGAACCATACGATTTCTCTGTATAACAATAAACAACCTGAGTAGAAGATACTCTAAATGTTTTTTTTTTTTAAGTTCAGGAGTTAAATTACTTAGTTGTTTGGGTTTTTTTAATATGCTTAATTAAACTTTAAATTTCATGTAAGATTCTCTCTTCTTTCTCCTATTTTATCCTCTAACTTTCATGAGATAACATGAGTACACCTAATTATTTCTAGTTTTTGTTATTTTAACATTTTTTCTGTTGGCACTTTTCCAAAGATCATTACTGACCTCATGGATGTGATCAAGTGTATGAAGATCTCAGTGAAAACTCTTTTATATAGTGTGAAAATTTATTGATACAGGAGAAAACAGAAGGGACTGTAAAGATAAGAGAGGCAGTCCAAAGATTACAGTTTCTACATTTCAAAGTAAAGGCCTGAGGGCTAAAACATCTAAACATGCTAAAAATGGGGAACATATGGGGGAAAAAAGCACCAAGTCAGCCTTGCAGCAGGTAGGAATGCTTAAAGAAAAACCAGAAAAGGACAGTTACATGGGCAATGAAATCTGGTACAAAATTTCAGAAATAGAATTGCCCTTTGTGACTTTTTTGTTGTAGCTCTAGGAAACTGGATGCATATATAGCTAGTAAATAGCATGAGAAGTTGTTCTGTGAATCAAAGAAAGAACATGAGATGATGAAGTATTACCAGTCTTTAAACTAGAAAGAAACTTGCTACGTACTCTGATGATTTAATTCTGATTTGCTGAAGGCCAGCAGAGTGCTTTCTGTATCCAGACATGTTCATACAATGCAAGTAAGAACATCATTGCAAATAAAGATGGAAAGCTGAAACAAAGCAAAACCATTTAACTTCATAAAGCTGATTCCTTGCTTTCGCTTACTAGATATTTCATGCCAGCAATACGAAACAACTGTTGCCTGTATGCAAATGTAGATGCTTCCTTTGATCAAATATTCTATTCTATTCTATTTCTGGGTAAAAAGAGGAAACAAGGAATTATAAGTGAACAAAAGCTTTAAATAGTTCAGAACTTGTGCTAGATTCAGAAGAGCCTCGTAAAGTCAATGTGCTTATCTGGAGCTTAGCTGAAGTGTATGAACTTCTAGTGTCTTAAAATGCAGGCAGGAGCTCTCATGAAGTCTCTCAAATGCTGGTGCTGTTCATCCCATCTGGAAACACTGCAGGCTTGAGTTATTGCTGCTTTGCACCCTGTGTAACCAGTTATCCCTGCAAAGACTGAAAGTAAAGAAGGTGCAAAATGCTAGAAGGATTACAGCATTTCAGCACCTTCTTTCACACCCAGGCACAGAAATGGATAATGAACTGTTCAGAGCTGCTCAATCTGGTTCTCATCCCAGCAGCTTTACTGGCATCTAGAAAACACCTGCCTTCCTCGAGGGCAATATGGCTACTGAAGGCAGCAGATGAGCTGCCTTAGACAACTTTCTTGGTTTAAAATATATAGGACTAGTGAGCCTTTTGGGATCTTAATTTCTCCCACCTGAAAACTGCACAGCTAACAGGTCCGCTACCTGGAAAATTATAATCTGATAATCTGTTCATCATGAGCCCACTAGCTGTCAAGTCTCTAGTCATGGCATCATGCAAGATCACTGTATCAGTCAGTTACCACAGTAGCTGTCTTTGGGCCAAACTTGACAGAAAGTTAATGGAGCTTAAATAGTTACCGTGTGTCAGCTGACTTGCAATAAGTCTCCATGTGCCTGAATCACAGAATCACAGAATGGTTGAGGTTGAGGTTGGACAGGACCTCTGGAAGTCATCTGGTCCAACCCCCCTGCTCAGGCAGGGCCACCTAGAGTCAGTTGCTCAGGACCGTGTCCAGATGGCTTTTGAATATCTCCAAGGAGGGAAACTCCACAACCTCCCTGGACAACCTACGCCAATGCTCAGTCACTCTCACAGCAAAATAGTGTTTTCTTGAGTTCAGAGGGAATCTCCTGTGTTTCAGTTTGTGTCCATTGCCTCTGGTCCTGTCAATTAAAGAGGTCGCATGTAATAGCCTGCAGTGAACCAAGCAGATGGAAGCTAATTCAGGTATTTCATTCTAGTGTCCAACTGAAGTGTGTAGCACAAGACAGTCCCTGGCAAAATTTTTGTTTGTTTCAGGGAAAGAAAGATGCAAGTCTTGCAGTTCACGCTGAACCATGCTCAGCACTGTCAGCCACTCACGGATGCAGGGTTTGGCAGTGGACATATCTTTAATTCCAAAGGTGTGAAATATTACCTTCAGGCAACATGACAAGCATTTTTCTTCCAGAATTGTCTTCAAACCCACAAATCTCAGCAGCAAGTACCACACAAATCTTTAAAATTATTGGGCAGTGTTGCTTTTAATTCTTTTCTGACCTTTGCTGAGGTCCTGTTCTTTAAATTGTTGTTAGAGCTATCTAATTTCCTACCCAAGTATTACCAGCTGCTATTTTATTTATTTTTATTTTTATTATTTAATTGTTTCTTCTTGCCTGAATGATGGAAGATAATAACCATGTCAAAGTGATGCAGCACTAACTCCAGGCACCAGCCCTGACGATGTCATGGCTATGTCACAGCAGGCAGCCACACCAGCTCCTAGAACCAGTCCTGGTGGTGTCATGGCTGTGTCACAGCAGACAGAGCATTGGTGGTGGCATGTCACAGGGGAGTTGTTGGTGACATCGGTGGCCCAGGATAGGTATAAAAAGAGCTGCACTAGACCAGGCTGGCAGACAAATAGCCAGGTGAACAAGGGCTGAGAGGGGAGGGGAGGGATGGGCAGGGGCTGCCCATGGAGGTGGAGGGTGGCTGCTCCTCCTTTGTTGCTTCTCCTATCTATTACAGCCAGATGCCTGGATAGGGATGCGATCAGAGACCATGGCACATTCCTGTCCTCTCCCTCCTCCAACTCTCAGCCAGAGAGCTGTCAGCACGCTACAGGACAGATAAGATTGCTCCCACCCGTACCCTGTTATGGTCCTACAGGGAGCTGGGAGCTCCCTACAGCCATGACAAAGCCATGCACCCTTTTTCCCCAGGTAGCCAAGGGCTGGGCCACACAGGAGCTCCTGGCACAAGCCCTAGTGTCCAGGTCACAGTGGAGAAAACACTGGTGGTGGCCCACATTGCAGTGGGGTTGGTGACATGGTTGGGCCGGGATGGGTGTCTCCTGTCTGTCAGGTAGACATGGGTTGGACAGCCTTGACGTGAGGCTGGGAGAGCCCCGGGCAGGGAGGCAGGGGCTGCCCCATGGCAATAGGGGGGTGGCTGCTCTGTTCTTTGATGCTCCTGTCTTTGACAGCCACATCCCCAGACAGGGACATGACCAGATCATGGCACACAGCTGTGCTCTCCTTCCTCTATCACTCAGCTGGAGAGTTGCAACTTTCTACAAGGACATTGACCTAGATAGGGAAACACACATAGCCCTAGTCTGTACCCTGTTATGATTCTACAGGCAGCTGGAAGCTCCCTGTAGCTGTGGACAAAGGGAGCTCCACACCACCTACAGTCTCTGTACCCTGTCATGGTCCTACAGGCAGCTGGAAGCTCTCCATAGCTGTGGATAAAGGGAACTCCGCACCACCCACCATCTCTGTGTGAAACTTATCTCAAAATAAAGTTTGATATTCATGGTTTTTTGCTGGTGAAAGTGCTGGAAGGCATGCCTTATGAGGAGCAGCTGAGGACTTTGGGTTTGTCTAGTTTGGAGAAAAGGAGGCTGAGGGGCAACCTCATGGCTCTCTACAGCTGCCTGAGGAGGGCAAGTGGAGAGGGAGGTGCTGATCTCTTCTCCCTGGTATCCAGTGATAAGATGCGTGGGAATGGTTCAAAGCTGCACCAGGTGAGGTTCAGACTTGGCATTAGGAAGCATTTCTTTACCGAGAGGGTGGTCAAACACTGGAACAGGCTTCCTAGAGAGGTGGTCGATGCCCCGAGCCAGGCAGTGTTTAAGAGGCATTTGGACAATGCCCTTAATAATTTAACTTTTGGTCAGCCCTGGAGTGGTCAGACAGTTGGACTAAATGACTGTTGTAGCTCCCTTCCAACTGAAATAGCCTATTCTATTCTATTCTATTCTATTCTATTCTACTCTATTTGTTCTGTCTTAATCATAAAGCTGAGCTATACACATCATGTTCAGTTTTAGATCAACAGGGTAAAAAACCCTCATCATAAATCCAGAAAATATATGAAAAGAATACTAGTTCAGAATATCTATAGGGGTGGATTCTTTAAAACGTGATATCAAAATTAAACCAAGGGCAGCTTGGAGACTATTCTTCAACATTACAACTTGATTCTGTAGCTGAACTCCAGCAGACACTTCAAAATGCAGAATTAAGATCTCGCATGTGATTCCTGAAGGATTCACATGCTATCAAAATTTCATGTTGAAATGGCATTTTCATTCATGCTCTTGTCTAGTGGAACTGAATTTTGTACTTCCTTCCTCAAGCAAATAAAATACTGAAGAAGAGAAGAGTATAAGAATGCCAACAGAATAAAAATGTGTTTTTTTCACTTTAAATGAAAACCAGACAACATATAGTAATGACCTAATATAGTACCCAAAATGATCACACTGACTTTCACCTGTACTTGTCGTATTCGGTTCAGTGCTTGCCAGCCCCATATTCTTCTCTTAACTGGCCATCTATTAATGTTAGTAGTTTCAATGAGATATATAATATATTTTAAAATGCTATTATACAAAATTAAAGAAAATATTAGAAAGTTATTACTGGTGTGTTTTTTGTTTGTTTTTTAAATTACAAAATACATCATTTCATAGCCTAGGTAAGGAACCCAAAAACAGTTGTATCACCACTAGGAATGGGGTATGTACTACAAAATAGACAGAGGTGAAAATGTTTGTTGAATTTTGACTTCTTTAATGAATTTTCTAAGAATTATTTTGTTTTGCAGTCCTGAGACATAATCCAGATAAATAAAATAACAATGTACATTTAAGTTAGTGTTAGTTCTGTCAGATTAAATTACTATGTTAAAAGAGAAAACATGGAAGTATTACAGGAGGGAGCTCTGAAAAGCTCTTCAAGTACAATCTGCCTCAACAAATGCCTTAGCACTCCAGAATTAGGAGTCATTACTCCTTCTGGCCCACTGAATTACACAACTGCATCAGGAAAGGCAAAAGTACGAGCCTGCAGTATTTTACAGCCTGGAATTAAGGTATGACATTTTTCAGATGTCATACGCCTTAGTCAAGTCTCTGAAAGCAAAAGAAAGACTTTTTTTTTTTAACCTGTGCTTCTCACAATCCAAGTGAGGACTTTCCCAGTATGTTCTGTAAGAAACTCTATTTGCTTTAGAGAGATTTTAGAAATGAAAACTCAAAATGAAGATGGAAATCATCTTCCAGCCTAAAGCAGATGCTTCTGCATCTTTTTCATCAGCAAAACTTTTGGCTAAATGAGGTATGATTTTTCACTCCATTCATTCCATTTCTGCTCTTTGATTTCCTGATTGTAATTTTTTTCGGTGCACTGTTAAGAAAATGACTTCCATTTACAGGCACTTGATTCTCCTTTAGAGGCTGGACAAGAAACCTGGGCAATTCACCAGGACAAAGGAGGCAGTGTCAAGAGAGGGGAAGACAGCTTAGAGGAAGAGGTCGGTGTCCACCACTGCAGCCTACGCATGCAGCACCTGTCCCTGGAAGCAGGTGGTGTGCCCACAGCTACCACCCTGCAGTGGGCACCCAGACAGCTAGTGCCATGGGGTCTGAGCTTACCCGTTTTGTGAATTTAGCCCTGGAAACCTGATCTAGTAAATCAAGGAATAGTTTTTCTGTTGACTCTGGTGGAGTCAGTTCAGAAACTAAGTTCACGCACACTCTCATTTCCATTTGAAAAGTTCATTTTGCAGTCTTCAGCCAATCAAGATATCAAGTCAGTGGGAAAACCAATTTCAAGGGAAAACTTGAACAGATAAAGATTCCCAGTAAAAAAAGTAATTGACAGAAGTTATTTAGACATTATAAAACAAAAGAGGAAATGTTTGCAAACCCAATATCCTAATTATATTTCTTTTAGCATATATGTCCCTCAACGTATAAAAACAATAGCATAAAATTGATGAGAATGAGAATATTAGAATATGGTAGCTCTCTTCTGACTAATTGTATATAGTACTAGTTCTAAAATTTTGCAATATGAAAGATAAAGGTGTTTCCTTTAATACCATATGGGAAAAATATAGGCAGCAAGAAGAATAAAACTGCTCAGTTGCATGATTTTTAAATTTTGTTTTAAGTCAGTCCAAACTGAACATGAAAAGCGGAGCACTGCTTTCCATTAACTTTAATGGGAATTTCACCCAGTCATTTATCACCAGATTTTAACTGATGCCAAGGTTGTTTCTAAAAACAAAGAAGTGCAGTATGTAATTCTCTAAGTGGATAAGGCATACACATCGAGAAATCAACAATGCAGTTCTGTAAATTCTTCTGAAGACATTGCAGCTTGTCTGTTTTATACTATTTACAGACATTGTCCTTCAAAGGAAGACAAAATATCTTCCATCAAATAAAACCAGTCTTTTCTGGCAATAAATTTTTTAAACATATTAGTTGTTAAATTATCATAACTATGAAATTGTTCCAGGTGAAGATCTATGCTTAAAGAAAATGGGACTTTCCACATATTTTCTAAACATGAGTTTTCAAACACAAAAAATGAGGGTACTACATATTAATTAAACAATGTACACACTTACTTCAAAATCCTACAAACCTCAGGTGTCCTAAAACCATATGCCATTAAATAAAATTCATGAGAAATTGGGCAAACCAGAACATGCTTTCATGAGAAGGTGCTCAACTGCAGTCTTATTCATTTGTAGTTGCATCAAAAAATTCATTATTTGTTGTAGCAAAATAGGTGTTAGCGTGTCTAAATGAATTACATCAACAGATTACAGTCAATTTAAATTTCTAAGATTCTCTCAGAAGTTTTTGTTGCTTATAATGCTGGTAAGCAGATATTCTGTGACTATTTAGACTCAATGAAAAAATAAAAAGAAGAAGAAAATTGTTTAAGTATATTTATTAATGTTGCAGCTTCTCTGTATCTTCCTTTTCCTTCAAAAGACAAAATTCTCTCATATTCTGCACTGAAAGTTGTTTACCCACCGTTCAACAACAACAACAAAAAGTACAGGCAGAAATTGGTAAGTTTTATATAGTTTCATCATCCTAGTCATCCTGGATAATTGTGTCCTGAGAGTTTGCTACACTTATCTTGTTAATTGTTCATAGATTTGTTCTAGAAAATGTCTATAACCTTTCCTGTATTGTCATACTGACTCCTGAAGAGGCACTGGCAGATTTGAGAATGCTTTTTTGTTCTCCTTGACTTTTTAATCTTGATCTCTGGTATCTACAGTTAAGGCCAAGAGTTGTGCTCACAGAGGTGGTGGGTTCTCTCAGGATGAGATTGAAATCGTTGCATTCAGCAGAGGTTGCCAAATATACTAATGTTTGTTTTCTGACAGTTCCTATGATCTGAATCATTGAAATGAAATAAACAAATTGGAACAAGAATAGATTAGGCAAATAAAGAAATTGTCCTTACATCAGAAAAGAGGTCTTCAGAGAGAAACAACTGTTTTTTCTGATATCATAAGAATATGGAAAAAATTATATAGGTCTGTAATACATATGAATATAACTCTGGGGAAGAAAAATAAGGATACATCTGCAAATGCAGTCATTTTGTCGAACATGATTAAGTTTCTTTTTCTTTCACTTTCCATTAGACACAGCCAAGTTTAATAAAATCACCAGTGACACCAGGCCTAATTGTAACTGTGATAATTACCTTATATTTTATCCACTAGCATATGCTATTTTCTTGCTTCATACCACAGTTGTGGCTTATCATGCATTGTGTCATCCGGAAAGTGGTTGCAGACACTTACTCTAATGAAATGATTTCATTTTTAAACAGTGCTTCCATTTTGTCAGCCTTCTGTAACACGAGATATAGCTTTATGCAGGTCCCTACTTTCTATAGGGAGAAAGCAAAAGGTTGATTACCAGGTGATGATTCTATGACAGCTCTAACAAAATGTTTCCATAGATGAACTTCAGTAGATAATTTTCCTGATCCAGATGAGAAATAAAAAGCATGGAGGTACAAGTCTGAGTAAATGCATAGTAATAACAGGAGAACTGTTATTTCTTATCCCAGAATATAGGTTGCTTTGTGGCACACTTCCAGAAACAATGAAATATGTGCTTTCAGGTAAACTGCGAAACCACAAGTTTCAGCAAGATTCAACTGTTGCCATTGGCAAGCTCAAAACCTCATATCTGTTCCAGCATCACACATGAAAATTTAATGCAACTACAAGTTTCTCTCACATCCCCATCCTTCTTCGGCGCCTATTGGTTGTGCCTAATGGTTGTGAAAACTGTGCATCTAAATAATATCTTCTCACATGTAGTTTTATTGTGATTGACAAAACTCATAGTGCCCCACACTACTAGCAAACGTTTTTATCATAGTTTATTTTTTAAAATGCATTATCTAATTAACTATTATACCATCTGAGTGTGACAAATAATAGCTCCAATGGTGATCATTTAAGACAATTAATCTGCATAATTGTAACACAATCTAATTTGACCTCTAGGGCAATTACAAAACACAAAAAAACATTCTCAAGTCAAAAATGTTGTCTTTTTTTAGCTTATTATGAGAATTTTGAAACCATTCATAATGAAAAATTATAACTTTTAAAAAATATATATTTATCCATAATTCCAACACTTTTTCTACTTTATATTTTTCACTGAATCTGTGAATTTAGGGGTAAGCCTTTTTCTCTTTAAAAAAACCAAACAAACAAACCAACCAACGAAAACTCTCAAAGAAATAAATTTACTTCACTAAATTTCTGCAACTTCTCACAACAAAACAATCATTTACAAAACAGTTTATTGGAAACTCTTATGGAGTGGTTATTGTATTTTTTGTATCTCAACACATGATTCTTCCATACAAATTATCAGTCAGTGAAAGAAAACCAGGCCTGTTCTCTTTCACTTTTAACTTCCCTGTCTACTTCACAATAGAATAAGCATGAATCACCTGAGGCTTGGGAGTTACAGATGGCTTGTCTGCACAGAAAGAAGCATGGTCTGGACAGAGCTATCAGCAGCTAGTATTTCCAAGTTTTAAATCTATGTCTGCAATAAATCGCAGTTTTATTTTCAGCTATTTTTCACAGAGCAACGTTTCACAGAACTTTATAAAAGTGTTTAGGAGGGGTTTCAGTGTGTTAGGCGGAGGCACTGAGGTATAGTTCAGTTCTTGTGATTAACCGAATGAAAACCACAGCATTGCAATAGCCAAATTTCCATCTGTATTTAACCACTGGCGTATGTTCCACACTTGCAAGGTAGCAGAGCCTCTGCCCACACCTGCAGCCTGTCATCCTTTCCCCGCCTTGGTTGATCTCTGCTTATTCTTGAGACTGTCTCTACTTTCTTGACCTTATCCTTCATTAAACTTAATTTTCTTCATTTCCTTTTGGACATTTCTGTGGAGGATTATCTCAAGATTTTCTCATTTGCCACTTAATTATTTTGAAATTATACTAGAAACAATTCGGTAAAGCAGAAAGCTGCATAACAATTGCCTAAATATATTAAAAAAGATGTCTTTGTTGTGAGGAACTAGGAACTCACAAAATAGGATATATACAGTGGATCTATTACCACAAATACTGAGAAAAAAATGCCAGCTTTCACTTCTTTCACCTAGCCACCTGACCTATGAATTTAAGAAGGAAATCCAAGTACTCCCCCCACTCAAATTTCAAAGCACAAAATAAAAACCTGCAAGTATGCTTCATTGCAAACCTAAATCACCAAATACCTTGAACGCTTATTTTAACATTTCAAAAAATATTAAAATAGAAGAAAACTTGTAATTCCAAATTCTGAACTTTGAACTGTGCTTATCCACATCCAAACTTTTAATCGTCTTCTAGTCAGTACTTCAGTCACAAAGCAACTGTATATACATACAGAAGCAGAACAAAAGTTGGAGCTGCTATAAATAACAATTGACAAACAGAACCACTAACAGACACAGTAATGAAAAAAGGAATAGTTTTATAGGATTGAATTTGCTATGATTTCACACTACTGTACAGTAGGGTATATTGTATGAAAAAAGACTGCTTTCATAGCACGCATGAACTGCCTGAAGTATATCAAATTATGTCACAAGATGCTTTCTAGAATGGCAGACAAAAAAATTAAACTTTGCTTCTCCGGTGACGAGCTACCTCCATCCTGAGTCTTCTGTGAAAGCTCTCTTACTAGTATCACCATTTCATGTATCCTGAAATTCCCCACACAACAAAAGCAGTAGGCCTGGCTTTCTGGGTTAAAGCATCTGGTAAAAAGGCACCTGACATGGTGCTATTATTGCTCCTGGCAGGCTGCTACCTGCAGCAACTATTTCACCATTGCCAATAATATTGAAGTGCATTGTAAATTTTAAATATATTTATGCTCTCTGGATGAGTTTTATTAATCTGAAGGTCCCACTCTCTGTTTTAAATGAGAGTATTTATGCTTGTGTTATGTTTATCTTGTACAATAAGCAATTATTGGTAAAAACATGGTTTATAACATGGCCATCTTTTTAGGAATCCAGATCCCAGTTCTGTCTGTGCAGTCACATAGAAAGTGAACATTCAAAAGATGAAATTTTATTTGAAAAACATTCCAATTTGCAGTCTTGCAAAACTAATAAGTATCCAATGGTTAATGGTAGTCACAAGTTTTATGCATGCAAGGTAGTGCCCTGGTTTCGGCTGGAATAGAGTTAATTTTCCCCCTAGTAGCTGGTACAGTGCTGTGTTTTGGATTTAGCATGAGAATAATGTTGATAACACACCAATGTTTTAGTTGTTGCTAAGCAGTGTCTATACTAAGTCAAGGACTTTTTAGCTTTCCATACTCTGCAAGCGAGAAGGCAGCATTGCCAGGACAGCTGATCCAAACTGGCCAAAGGAATTTGCCATACGTCATGCTCAGTATATAAACTGGGGGGAGCTGGCTGGGGGGCAGTGCCTGCTGCCTGGGGACTGGCTGGGCATCGGTCGGCAGGTGGTGAGCGGTTGCATCAGTTGTTTTTCCTGGGTTTTGTTCCTCTCTCTCTTTTTGTTGTTTTCCTTTTCATTATAATTTATTTTATTATTGTTGTTGTTGTTGTTGTTGTTATTATTATATTTCAATCATTAAACTGTTCTTATCTCAACCCACGAGTTTTCGTACTTTTGCTCTTCCAATTCTCTCCCCCATCCCACCAGGGCCAGGGGAGAGCGAGCGAACGGCTGAGTGGTGCTTGGTTGCCGGCTGGGGTTAAACCACAAGAGGTAGCAACCAATATCAATATCCTCTTAACTCTGAGTCTTCGAGTTATTGCACAAAAATAAAAGTAGAAGTTTTATAGATTTCACCTTTAAAATAAATATAAAGCAACCTACTGAAGTGAAGAAACAATATTGTCTAGCTTTAGTACATCTGTCAAATACCTCGCATACAGTTCTTTAGTGAAGTATCTTATTCATTGTACCCTGCTTTCCACATTACTGACAATTTATTCAGCCTTTGCAGAATAACCGTAGAAACAGAACAATAACTTGTAAGAGCTAATAGATACATATGCTTTTTAATTGATTTCTGGGCACAACAAAGAAAACATGAGCTCAGTGGATTTGAACAGACACGTTAGAAAAATCTATACCTACATCATCTTATTTTTAGAAATAGCTATATGTTTGGACCCAACCTCTGCTAACCTCTGAGGGCGCACAGATAGGGACACTGGAAACTCTACATTACAAACATGAGACTCTTAAATCCAAATCCAGACAAAATTTACAGCAAAAAAGACTGAAAAGGGGTAAAATTTTAATTCAGGTCCTGGCATCGATTTCTACTGATGAAACTCTTACATAAATCAGAATGAATTATATAAAATGCATACACTAAGAAACTACAAATTTGAAAATATGTGGTTGAAATAATTCTGCTTTAGACTGAGCAGGTAACAAGAACATTCTATTTTACATGTATTCAAATCATACATGCCACACTTGACAAGCCAAATACAAGTAAGGCCAGTCACTCCTGATAAAGACCACAGAACACAATTATATCCTCTTTCCATCAAGATTACAAAACATTTAGCAAAGAACTTGGGATGCTGACAACTCACTACAACTCTTTGCGCTGCCTTCTTGAGGAGATGGTTATTGGTAACCTGATCACATGGAGAGTCAGAAGAAGGGTGAACGTGACACCGGACAAAGAGGGGTACATATTAATAGGCTTCTCAATAACAATTTAGAGCTGTATTGTTAAGCAGTTTTGTTTTGTGTTAATTAGATAATTTGGACAGAGAATGTTAGCATCATTGTAACTGGACTAACCACAGTAAATTTTTTGTTGTGTTTTTATTGACTTTTAAGGTTTTAATTAGCCTAACTGCTATTTGACTTCCTATATAAAATGCACTCCCCATAATAACCTGCTAAGTACAAAGTTAGAAATTTTCATGTTTTTAGAAGATTATCAGCAAATATTTTTATTTTTAAAAAAATCATTACATCAATTACCAAAGCAGAGTAGGCTTTTGTTTTGCCATCCAGAGGGGTGGCCATGATACAAAAAAAAGAGAAATACTGTTTCATGTATAGTTACTTTCACTGAGAATCAAAGTTAACTTATGATTATTACTTAGTTAAAATTTATATTTCAAATCAGTTGGTTTCACCTTATGCTCATGAAAGACTTAAAACTTATTATAATTTGTGATTTTATGTAGCTGAGAACCAGGAGAGGAGTCATTTTGTCTATATCATACATGGAGGGCAAGGCAGAACCAGTGATTAAACTTAGAATTGCCTATTTTCTGGTCCATTGCCCTAATCATAAGATCATCCTTCTATGTTCAATTTTGGATAATAAAGAAATTATATAATATGGATTTTTCAAGCTTCATTTCCAATGACTTGTTGGTAACCAGGGTACAATTTTATTGAGTTTGTCTCTTAGGCAACGTTCTTTATCTCAATTTGGTTTGAAGTTAATAGATCTTTTGTATGCAGTGAGTACTTTTTTTTTTTTCCTAACTGGTATAGACTATGCAGAATCTCATCAGCAATGAATAGACATATTCAGCTTTTCATGGTGTATTTCCTTCTTTTGACTGGGTAAGTATTCATGGTCAAAATATTTCCAACAGACATACCTGCCTTTACAGATTCAAAATTTACTTTCCATGGTGAACAATTGCATTAGGTCCAAAAAACAAATTTGATGAACGCTTTTGCTAATGAACTAATTAGATGGGATACTTGTAGAAAGTGGATCACAAATTTTGTTTGTAATACTTTGAGGCATTCACACTTGCATAGGCTTATTCACTAAGTTTTATGTATTTAATGTCCTCTTAGATCTTTACTTTCCAAAATCAGCTGTGTGTAGCAGTTAAAAAATCAGTGTGTAGTAATACAGATATTTACTGCCAAAAGCCAATAAAGTAAGTACTGCCTGTAGTTGGCAAGACATTATAGAACCCTACAGGATGATAACTCTAAGTTTGACTAACTCAGTTTTATTTGCATACGAAAAATAAGAATCATCTAGTGTGAACTAATATGGTTCTTTCCCAAGTACCACAAACATTTGATGCAGAAAATTAATTTCTCCAAAACTTAGGTGTTTATTCCAACCCCCAAATCCCTCAAAATGTAGAGCCCAGTGTCAGCAGTGATCCCTGTCAGGTATCAGGAGAAGCAGTGGAATTATCAGCAGCAGGTGTCACACTTGAAATCTCTCAGAGTGATTATGTCAGCTTTTGAAATTCCTTTTCACATCACAAATTAGAAAGATTTCACATGCTATGGACATAACATAAGAAATAAAACCCACTCTCCACCACAATTGCTTTCACAAGGAGCCTTATCAGCTCTTAGAGGTCTAACATGATGTATCAGTCAAAATCTTCAGACTATCTGAAACATAATTCAAGTAATCTTCCAAAAGGAAAACCAAAAACACATTCACAAGTCTGTAGGCACTGCTTGTTTGTGCAAGTCTAAAGATTACTTTTCTATGATAGCATTCTTTGTGGAATATATTAATTACTGTAAATATAAGTACTGCAAAATTGTTACTGTATAAAAGAATAAGTAAAATGCCTACATCAAGAAAAAATTTATTAAATGACAATTGTAATTATATATTAATAAACTCATTAATATTGTCCTTTTGAACTGCTCTGAGCAATCATGACCCAGACTATAATGAACATCTTTTTGTCTAGTTTTAATAATGTTTATATGTTCAGCAGTAAGAAACATAGTGTCCTGTAAAGAAAATAAATTTTCATCGAAGTGTTCTCTTTTTATTGCTATAGAGGAACTTTTTGTCCTTATTGGTCAAGATTTTCCAAGGTCTTGAATAACGACAGCATGTTTAAAAATAATGGTAGAAAAACATTAGCAGCTACGGTAAGTAGCAGAGACAGTTAGGAGGCAGACAGTCTTTCCACTTCCTGAATCAGAGATAACACTGATATAAACACATGGATACAAGAACTTGATGCACTCTTAACCAATATCTGGAACTCATATTTCGATTTGGGTGAGGAATTGGTTAGATGGTCGCACCCAGAGGGTAGTGGTCAATGGCTCAATGTCCGGATGGAGATTGGTGACGAGTGGCATCCCGCAGGGGTCCGTATTGGGACCAGTACTGTTTAATATCTTCATCAATGACATAGACAGTGGGATCGAGTGCACCCTCAGCAAGTTTGCAGATGACACCAAGCTGAGGGGTGCAGTTGACATGCCAGAGGGACGGGATGCCATCCAGAGGGACCTGGACAAGCTCGAGAAGTGGGCCCGTGTGAACCTCATGAGGTTTAACAAGGCCAAGTGCAAGGTCCTGCACCTGGGTCGGGGCAACCCCCAGTATCAATCCAGGCTGGGGGATGAAGGGATTGAGAGCAGCCCTGCCGAGAAGGACTTGGGGGTACTGGTGGATGAAAAGCTGGACATGAGCCAGCAATGTGCGCTCACAGCCCAGAAGGCCAATCGTATCCTGGGCTGCATCAAAAGAAGCATGGCCGGCAGGTCGAGGGAGGTGACTCTGCCCCTCTACTCTGCTCTGGTGAGACCCCACCTGGAGTCCTGTGTCCAGCTCTGGAGCCCTCAGCATAAGAAAGACATGCACCTGTTGGAGCAGGTCCAGAGGAGGGCCACAAAAATGATCGGGGGATGGAACACCTCTCCTATGAAGAAAGGCTGAGAGAGTTGGGGTTGTTCAGCCTGGAGAGGAGAAGGCTCCGGGGAGACCTTATTGCAGCCAATCAGTACTTAAAGGGGGCTTATAAAAAAGATGGCGGCAAGCTTTTTAGCAGGGCCTGTTGCAACAGGACAAGGGGGAATGGCTTTAAACTAAAGAGGGGTAGATGTAGACTAGATAGAAGGAAGAAATTTTTTACGCTGAGGGTGGTGAAGCACTGGCACAGGTTGCCCAGAGAGGTGGTGGATGCCCCATCCCTGGAAACATTCAAGGTCAGGTTGGACGGGGCTCTGAGCAACCTGATCTAGTTGAAGATGTCCCTGCCCAGGGCAGGGGGGTTGGACTAGATGACCTTTAGAGGTCCCTTCCAACCCAAACTGTTCTATGATTCTATGATTTTCAGACTTTAAAATAAAAGAAATATAGCTGAATGAATAATATTGCTTAGACTGTCCTGAAATCTTAAAATCTTAAGCATAGCAAACCACAGATAATTTTTTCAACTATAACACAGAAGGAAGAAAAGAAATTAAATATAATTGATTGCATGTACATTTATCGAACACACTACAGTGACAGGAGGCTTGATAAAGATGCATCATTTTCTCTGTAATTTATATTCAGAAGCTTATTAATATAAACATTGTTGATCAGTTTTATCTGACGGGTCCAATGAGGTGGTCCAATGCCCTGTGCTCAGAGGTTCTACTTGTATAGGAGATATGAGCTCTATATTTATATATAGATATATATACTATATATATAGTATTTGCCTAACTCAGCATAGCAGATATATCCATCAAAAGCTTTGATTTAATAAAATCCTAAATAACTTTAATTATTATTTATTCACAAAAGAGAAAATTTATTTTAAACTTTTGAAGTACTCTGCCACTAATCTCAGGAGAGTTGCCTTCTCTAATGTCAGGGCTGTACATACAAAAGAAATCATATAAGAAAAATAAGAATAATTGCTGTGTCTGATAGATCCTTAGTAGCCCAGCCATTTGCATTCATCCCAATTGTTCTGTGGAAAATGTGCACACATTTATCATCACAAATCGTTTCCGCAAAACTATCATTCCTTTTTTCCCCAGTTAAAAGTTATCTATTGATAGCTTGAGAGGAATAGTAACATAATATATCAGTTCATCTTTGGGAATGTAACAAGTAAATAAATATTAACTTTTTAGATTATCGTTGACAAGGGCCAATTTGAAGAACTCTGCAAACACTTAAGAATCAATCTA
Organism: Aptenodytes patagonicus; assembly: GCF_965638725.1. Classification (NCBI taxonomy): domain Eukaryota; kingdom Metazoa; phylum Chordata; class Aves; order Sphenisciformes; family Spheniscidae; genus Aptenodytes; species Aptenodytes patagonicus. The sequence continues at coordinate 41,502,126 of NC_134952.1, forward strand.
ATCATTTTTGACCAATGAATTCTTTGAAGTTACATGCAAGTTAATGCCTTCGCTATAATAGATGTCGTTTATGTTTATGAAGTAATACATATGTTTATGAAGTAATACATCTTGTTCCAAGATTATTTTGCTTAGCTTCTAATATGAAGACTTGTATCAATATTTATCTTTAGGCTTGAATCTTTTTGTTTACAGTTTAAGGTATGCTATTAAAGCTCCTCAGAATGACTAACCATCAGTTATTTATACAAAGTTTCAATTAAAGTTTTTCTATGATAAATTACAATTTATAGTTAGCTTAGAAACATGTTGGTTCAGTAATAATGTGATCAATATCAATTATACAAAGATAATTAAGACTGTTTATCAATGATAAAAAGGGCAATTTTTTTCAGTTTTTAAATATGATCCTGTTATATAGCCAATGGTAATAGGTAAGCCTTGGTTTTCTACTTTGTTCTACCTTTTGAATGCTCTCATATTTTTATTTTGCTAAAGGAAAGGAACAGAAAAGCCCATATAAACTTGTTGCACTAAACTCTTGTTTACTGCTGCTGTACTGAGCTTAAGCTGAGGACAGAAAAATCCCACCATGAGACCTTGTCTGAAGAGGAAGGAAGGAAGTCAGGCAAAATTTGTAGAATCAGTCAAGGGTTCTGCTATTGTGAAAAATGCCTTCAGTACCAAATCCAGTGGGCTTTTCCTTTCCCTCTGTATGGCCTAAACGAACACTTGATACTTCATGTTCATCTTTGGTTGAGGTATAGAAGATGAGAATTACACTCCTGTACAAGCTGAGAACTCATGCTGATTATGAGTACAGGTAAATTCAAGAGAGACTGTTTCTTAATTACACTTTATTTTCCTGAATTAGTTTCAGACTGGAAAAACCACATGTTGGTCAAAAAAATTTTGAAGGCAGAACTAGGTATAATTAATGGAAAGATTTTCAAGTTAAATGAATTTTGCATCAGGTTGATATGAGACTGTCTGAATACTTTGCAGTTATTTTGAAAGGCACGTCATAAATATAATTTCTTAGTTTCTGTCAAGAAGTACTCTAGGACAAGAAAAGTTTTCATTACCTTTCCTGATAAGCAAGAAAAGCAAACCTTACACTGACGATTCAGAATTTCTATTTACTATTTGAAATTTTAAATTGTTATATGAGTCACTCAGGAAAGGATAATTTTGGTTTGGCTTAGTTTTCCCAGACAGGTGAGAAAAACAGAACCCTGTTTTGTGTGATGTTGCACTTTTGTATATGTTCATGGTTTCACGTATACACTTTATTCAGAAATCTTTCCCAAAGAGTTGGCAAATGCAGATTTCATGTAGATCCTGCTGTATTACAACCATACTCATTTTATGTCAAAATGAAACTGTACTGTAAAAAAAGATGTATTTTGGAAGTCAGTTTCTTAGCTGACTTGAGATACATCAATAAAAAGGACATAATGTAAAGAGAAGACAGGGAAATGAATTTGTGCTCCTGAAATTTCACACAGTCGTGCATCTTTTCATCTATGATAAAGCAGATGAGAAGCTTCTGTAGTCTTTGCTTGGGAAACTATTTTCTGTAAGTGATAGTTTTGCTTGAGTAAAAACTACAAGATAAGGCTAACACAATTGTTTCATTCAGAATACACTTATAAGAGTACATTCAAGATATACCAGAATATACTACTCAATTTAAAGTTTATTCTCACTTAGCTTCATGTTCTGATGACTGCTTATAACATCTGACCCTCATCTTTCCCTTTTTCACTAAGAACTGTTCTGAGTGCAACAGAACCTCCAACTAAGAAATTCTTACACGTGCTTTGCAAAAATACTACAGAACCAGTGCTGAATTTATTTGACCAAGACTGATAGCAATGAAGAGCCAAGAAGGTGCCTGTGGAGAGGCACCACTGTGTTAGATCAGGAAACGCCTTCAACCTTTATGAATACATTTTATAACAGTGGTCAATATGAAATCATATTTTCATGTCCTTTTTGCTTTGTAAAGCTAACTCATCTCTACCTAGTGTTATTATTAATTTTATTATTTTTAAAGTAAATGGGTCTGTCTCTTTTTTTGATCTTTTTCTGCCATCCCCTTTAATTCCTTTTTTTCGGGTTAGCAGAGTAGCCTGAATGGAATGCAGCATATGAGAAGCCACAAGGTGAATTTACAGAATAAGATGTACCTTTTCACTCTCTTGCTCACCACACTGCATTGAGCAAATACCATTATTAAATTATCATCAATGATGGCAATGTCATTGTCCTAAGTGACAACAATTAATTTAGTATCCACCAATGTGCCTACATAATTCAGAGTGTTTCAAGAAAAAAAAAAGTAAGTAATTTTCCAGAACCTGCTTTAAAGGCATTATCTAGGGCCAATGAGTAGGAAAATTGATCTTTTTACAGCTTTAACATAATGTACAAATAGATCTATGTTGGGAATAGTGTATTTTTGGTGACGTGATAGCAAATACTGCCAACCCGCATTCCAGTCCGAGTTCATTCATAGGACCAAGCAGTCTGCTACTTGATCAAATGTCTGTAAATGCAACTGATCTCCGAATGAAAATCCAGCCCTGAACAGTTTAAGTCCAGGCCTATCCTTGCTATGCTGTTAGAAGAGACCTGTAATAATCCATATAAACTGGATGCAACAATCATCTTATTTATTCTGAGGAATCCTTTGTATTTGCAAGAAAGCAAACTGTGAATTATTTCTAATCTCTGCACTTTGACAGCCCGCTTTGAGAGAGAATGTAAGAAATAAAACCAGTAAATGCACATCCTGTGGGATTTTTTTAAGAAAAGGAGAAAGGACAAATCCGTTTGCCCATGTAAACCTCTATCAACTTTTTTTTTTTTACTTTATCTCAGTAAAATGAGTTTCATTACAAGAAGGAATAGCAGAGAGAAAAGGAAAACGCCACACCTGCGCAAATGAGACAGGTGGAAAAAACCTTAGTGTTGTAAATGAACAAAAACATTCTCATTTTGAGAATGAACAGCTGCATTTAGGAGGAGATAGGTGCTTCCTTTTTCAGTAGTGGAACAGATTTATGCTAGTGCAGACTGAATAGGGAGCTACTTTCTCAAAGTTCAACCTAGAGGTGCCCTGCATCCCTTTGCGCAGCCCAAGTGACTTTAAGGGGCAATATCACACAGATTCTGGCCTAAAGCAGCTTGCAAGAGCTCTCTAGTGGTTTCTGGTATTTTGTACTCATATATTCTGTCTCTACCCATAGATGCAATTTTAAAGTATTTCCTGCAGGAAGAGACTTTGTTTTAAGATATGTTATCACAGTTAAACTGACAGCAATTTTTTTTATTAGTAGAACCATAATAATATCAGGCTCCACCAGGCCTCACATCTGTAGATTAACATTCCTCCTTGTAGAAGTTATAAATTCAGTTCTGCCTGGCCTATAGTTTAACCATAGGACCTTGCCACCATTTTCAAATATTTTTTTCTCAATCATGTTCTTAGCTCAAAAATTCAAAACACAAGCAATGTCTTTCAGAAAAATGAATTATTCCTATATGGTAAATGCCTAAAGGAGGGAGGAGCTTTATCTGAAATTGGGGCGTTAAACAGCCATTTCACCTTATGCTTTGCAAGCAGTGAGTACATTATATATTTTTTTTCCCAGTATTATATTTCTATATCCATATAGATGTAAAACATTGTCCAAAAATCTACATGCATCTGTCTCCCATCAATAAAGAACAAAACATTTTTACCAAAAGCTGAGAGAAAGGAATAAGCTCCATTCCAGCCAAAGCTTTCTGATGAGCAAAGAGCCCAGTCCCCAATTCACTCTTCCCTTAACCAGAGCATCCCTCCTTCTCACCATCCCAAATAGACTGAATTTGCTTATTGTGTCTCTAACAAAAGGTAGCACAGAAGTAAAACTCATATCACTGAAACAAGCACTGGCTTTTTTTCCAGCCCTTCCCTGCAACAGAAGCTGATAATAGCCTTACTGTACTGCTGAGGGTTAAAGGTGGTTTGAAATGTGAGATTATTTCAGAGAAAAAAAAAATTCTTAGAAAGCAGAAATGGACAAATCCTGCTAGATCTCTTTGGTAACAATCTCCTTATAATGATCCCTTTTATGTTGCCTGTTGCATTTTTTTACTCATAAATGTCCATTTTCCTTTCCACCTTCTTTTATTAAAATAGTGTCAATAGATTACAGTTATAATTTCTTGTTCACTAAGGTTTGTCACTTTTCCTAGTGGAAATACAGAGCTGAAAATTCAACCATTTCGGAAGGAGCTTTCCAGCTTTCTAACATTGAGTTTGCTGAAAATATTGGGAATGGAGTCTCTGGAATAAAAATTGTTTTACTTATGCCAGTGAGCACATTGGCACAAGGTGGTGAAGTCTCAGAACAGTGTTGGAGTCTTGCCAGACGTTACTGATATCAGTGGAAATAGTAAAAGCTGCTTCCCTGTGGCAGGTTTTAGTTTCTTCTCTTCTGCCTCTACTCTTCTCATTTCATTATAACTTATGTGAAGTCTTAAATTTTTATGTCAACAGTATGGTTAAATTTTTAATACTTCATAAATAAAATAAAATCATTACCTAAAGAAAAATATGGAAGTATTCTCACTATAATAGCAGTTGGATTTTTAAAGAGTAATTACTGTGATCCTTTTTAGTTTTCCAACATATGCCATATTTTCTTTAATCAATCTCAAAACAATCCATAATACACCTTCCTATAAAGCAGAAGTAATGGTTCATTTGCTTGGGGGCGGGAAATGATATAGTTTCTCCTGAGGATGAGCAGGCATTAGTGTCTTTTATCAAAGATTCATAGTTACTGCTGTCATCAACATTCATGAAATAGAAGTCATGTTTCAGCTAGAGTCCTACAATTCCTATTCTTTGTTCCAGGACACACAATCTGGGATACGTTTACAAATAGCATTAATAAAAAAAGCCCTAGTTCTAAGTCATTCTTTAATGACACATTGTGTCATACAGTTTCCCTAGGTGACAAATATAAATGCTACAAACATACAGAGTGTGGAAAAACATTATCTGGAATGACAGTTTACACACACAGGTGTTTGACCTCATTTATATTCTTCTTCCATCTAGCACAGATAAAGCACATCTGGCAGTTGATATTTTGTGCGTGAAAGTCTTGCTGAGCCTCATCACAACCAAGTGTGTCCAATTTTCTCTCCCTGCATGAAGCATGTAGTAACTTTGTGCATCAAAACTTATCACAATTTTTTCAGCTCATGAATGTTTATCCTCTTTCAACCACTGCTGCGTTTGAAATACAAATGCATTAAACAGCACAGGTGGATGGGTGTTTGAAAGCTATTGCCCACACTAGAAGGAAGCACCTTCTCCTTTTCAAACTACAAACTAAAATCTTTAGGTTTTCCTCCTGTGTAATCACAGAAACCGTATGAAATAGGCAAATAACTTCTACTGACATCCATAACTGCATTTCTGTGAAACATGGGAACACCACCACCCCTGTCCCATGCCAGCCAACCTGAAAATGCCTTCCAACTCATCTGGAAGGTAAAAACAGGAATTCCCCGAGACAGAACAAGCATTTTGAGTCGAGAAAAATCCTTCAGTACTGACCCCAGGAGGAACTACAACTCCAAAAGCAAACATAATCCTCTTCCACATCAAATCCACCCCATGCTTACAGAGCTCCCTGGACAACAGCAATGTTATCATGCTGATTTTTTATTTAAGATGTTAGGAGTGTTTCTGTTGTTCACTAGCAGTTCTTCCAACCTCCATCTCCCCACTACTGTTTTCCCCCTTTCCTTCCTCTGTTCTTTCCCTGGATTACTACTGCCACCATATATTTAAATGTGTATGCACAGAAAAGGAAAAGGCAAAACAACAAAGCTTTTTGGAGTAACTTCGATCTTACTACAACTTTTCTGACCTTATTTAACATTTGTATTTCACTTGTTCATTCCCATACTTCTAACAGAAAACAAGTGATTTTTTCTTTTTTTTTTTTTTTAACCAAGAAAAAGAATCAAAATTGAGAAAAATACTTTTATCCTTATAAAAGGTCTGACCACATATATAACTGAAGTGGAATCAATTATATGCCCGAGACTTCATACACTACAGCATTACCTGTGATGTTGTCAGAGAACTGGAGAACAGAGGGATACTCTTTGTCACAAAGCAGACTGACAAAAAGTGAAAATCATTAGAGTTCTGATGAACATTCAGTATAAAATGCCATTACATGGTTTCAGAATCCATTTCAACCTTGGAATTCACTCCGTTTTTTTCTAAAGGTTAAAACCAGATATTCTTCATTTTCCTTTGGACTGTTCTGTGTTTTTTCCATCTGCAGTTATCTTCGCTTCCTGTTCTCCTGACCATTAGTGATACTTCATCTAAACATCCCATGGATCTTTCCTAATTTTATGCCTCCATGTTTTAAAGTTTATTTTCTTTCTGAGATTGAGTTGACTCTTTAAAAGAGGAATGCATTACGGCAGGTTGAGTCATTCAATGTGTTTTTGGAACATAATGAGAAATGATTTATGCCAAACAAAAAAGTTTGAAGTGCATTGGACAAGAATATAAAAAAATTACAGGTATCTTAATGGTTGAGAGTGCTGGGTACTCTGCAATAAGGTTTTCATAAGCTTTTCTTCTTTTAAAAATAGAAGGAAACAAATAAGCCAGGTTTCCTTACTGTTTCAAAATCACTAACTACCAACTACTTCCATGAGATTCCGAAAGTCTTCACACTGCAAGAGATTTTATACACAGTCATTGTGGTTTAACCCCTGCAGGCAGCCAAGCCCCACCCAGCCGCTCGCTTACTCCCCTGCAGTGGGATGGGGGAGAGAATTGGAAAAGTGAGAAAACTAGTGGGTTAAGATAAAGGGAGTTTAATAGGGAGAGCAAAAGATGTGCATGCAAGCAAAGCAAGAAATTCATTCACTACTTCCCATCAGCAGGCAGATATTTAGCCATTTCCAGGAAAGCAGGGACCTATCGGACATCCTTTGGAAATAAAAGTACAATTATGGTATATAATGTGATTGAACCTGAAGTGATTCCTCAAAAAGGACAGGGAAAAAAATGTACAGAATTGTATCTGCTTCTTCTATAAGATGTAGGAAATAAAATAGCAGAGATTCATGTTTTACTTCGTACAACCTCACTTGGAATATAAGACACTTATAATTTTGTTTGCAATAAACAGCAGAAGGGAATGTTTTTAATGTCAAAGTTGCTTAGATACCTAGCCCTACTTAAATCAATATGAATTAAGCATCTAAAAACATTATTTGTAATCTGGGCCTATGGTGCTTGTACATCAGAATAATCAGGATTTAGTATGCATGATTTGTTTCCCTGAAGGTTGAGCAAGAGTTGTGGTCAGCTAGCATTAGAAATGACTCAAGATGAATGGATAAATAAGTTTCACAGATTTGAGCTTCTGTTGCGGACTGAGGCATTTGCACATAAGGACAACCCTTCTGTACTGATCAGCAATCCTCACCTATTCCAATTGCAACAAGCTTCCTATGGGATTTATTGTGTTATTGCATTGCCATCTGTGCTGGTGTCATGTTGTGGAAAGGTCTGAAAGCATCGATAGGAATTATAGTGACACTAATTTTTATAGGAAATATTGCCTGGCTAATAGCATTTGGCCATGCTTTCATTCCTCCACGGCTTCAACTGCTCTAAAAAATCAAGGAACACCCATCACACTGACATTAAGTGACCTTGTGGTACTGTCATGGACACTGAGTTCTCTCCAAGATAGGAAATGCAAGATCTGTCAATTAAAGAAAAAAAAGGTTTTTCTTAATTGTGGTGGTGTTTTTTTGCAGTTATTTTGTTAACTGCTGACTGACTAAGCCATTGGGGGTGGGGGGAGGGGAACAATGAGATACAGTGATTTTGACATCTTGTGTTAATAGAAAGTACAACAATTTCAGAATCATTTTGCACACTACAACATAGTTTAACTCTTTGTTTAGTCTTTGCTTTTTACCATTAAGTACAAGGTATCAACAGCTCATCATTAACCAATCACTCTAAATTCCAGGAACATGACAGTAAAAGGAGCTAAATAGCACTTATCCTGTCATTGTATGTTTTTTGCACGAAATCTATTTTAATTAGGACGGTATTTTCAAAGAGACACAGTGCTTTGTTGTGATTCCCATGTGGAATCAGCATGCTTTGTGATATTTCCAATTTGATACACAAGTGAGGAAGATGGGAAAAAGAGAAAGATAAGGAAGGCTGAGAAGAACAGAGTAGAATGCTTACAGCAGAAAGTAAAACTAAGAAGTTAAGAGAGCCAGAACTTGAAAGAAGATTCAGGGCGGGGTGGGGAGGGGGAGAGAAAAAAACCAAAAGGACATAAGATAGTCTATAAAGGAATACAGATCTTAAAAAAAGAAAAATTGAAATTTATAAATAAATCCTAGAGAAGTAAGGAATGGAAAGAAAAAGTAATAGTGAAAAAAACACCAAAGAAAACCACAGTCTGGGTAGTGCTATAGACTCACTAGACAGTTCACAATAGCAGGAATGTGTAACAACTTTCTGTACCGTAGACTGCATCTTCCCTTTAGTGCTTCTTTTAATCCACTCCATCCTCAGAGTGTACCTTGCTATCCAGTAATCTGAAGAAGATGAAGCAGGAGGAGAGCTGGGTAAAGCACAGGTGTTCTAGGTTTCCTCACTACTACCCCAAATGACTTTGAAATCATAGAGCCAGGGCTGTGCTGAAGGCAAAGAGATGAAGCTTTCTTTGCTTCTGCAAAGCCATCTGCCATACCCCAGTATGCAGAACCGTTCCAGGTGGTGCACAACCTGGTTAATCCAGGCTCTGTCCAGTTCGATACACAAATGAGATGTTTATGCTGGCAGGGATTTTCAAGCTTCTTTGCAGATAGCCGTTCGGCTGGCATGCTCTGCCTCCCTGTTGTTGGAGCAGAGTCCAAGGCTGCAACGGCAGAGCCTTTGCCTTCCCAACCAGTGCTGCTCAGGGTTGTATTCAAGGGTGCTTTAACATGGATTCAGCTGCAGTCTGCAAGATGAACCTACATTTTGTAACTAAGAAGGACCAAAATGACTGTACTCATCTTCCCTCAAGAGCTAGAAAAGCTGTAGCAAGACTATTCTACTGGTTTGAAAGTATCTTGAGTGCTCAAAAATCAGATAAATAAGCCCCCAATCCATGCTAGACATTCAAACAATCAAATTGCTGGTTGAAACATTAAATGGGACAGAGGAAGGAAAAAGGGAAGTCTTCCATGGAAAACGAGCTGAAACATGGATGTGACTCTTAATCCTAGAACTCCTTGCTCAGCCACTACGATCAATATTGCCTTAGTGAAAAATGTAGCCTGCTAACATGGTGTGATTGTGGTAGCTCTATAAGAGAGTTTGCTATGCCAGGAGGTCTAGTACGATGAATATATAATGAGGATAAGTTATGGAGTATTCTGAAGTTTTGTTACTATATTATACTGGCACAAAAGTCAAGCTATTGCTGAAATAATAAATGCAGAATGCCAAGCAACATATAAAAATTAACAAAAGACATGAAAAAACAGGGAAAAGAAATCAAAGAGAAGCCTAAAGAAATCAGAAGGCAGAGGCAGGGGGGAAATCATTCATTTTTCTCCAAGCAATGACTCCCAGCTTAGATGTTGCCAAATAATATTTAGATCTGTATTTTTTCTTTAATTGCATACCATGACAGTACATGAAAGTAAAATCCATTTGGAGTTTTAGTACTTATAAACATAGAATGAGAGTGGATAAAATGTTCTTGAATAATAGTAGGCCCTTAAAAATTATTATGTTAATAATGTTAATAATTCAGTAACAGATTAATTGTTCTGCAAAAAGTCACTAAAATGATTGAAGACTTTTGGATTTGATTCTCTATTTTGAGTAACGAGTATTAGATTAACTTTGAGAGGCAGAACTATTTATGCCAAATATCAACTACTTTTTCAGACATAAACAGTTGAGTTGGAACCCAATTCTAGCTCCTTTGTTCCTGCTAAAGCAACAGAAACCTTCAGAAGGCTAGAAACTGGTGGCTCACCTCTTGGATCATGGAGTACTGATAATAGCCTTATGTGTGGTATGGAACCAACCAGTTTTTTATTTTAGTCTTCCAGAGTTTGCTACCAAGTTAATAGATTGAGTACAAAATTTACAACTACTGTTATTGGTCTCTTTCAAGTGATTTATAAGACTTCTGGTGGCAGAATCTGGTGCCAGTGTTAGACTAATCTCCTGTCTGATATCTAAAGGTCATATTGATTGCGAGGACTAGCTGTAAATCCAACCAAATAAAATCTTCAGAAATCATGTCACATACAATAAACTTTGAAATCTTTCAAAGCCACATCTTAAAATGAAAGTTTGCCTACAAAGACATCAGATTTTACTGTCACTTTTGTACTCCAACAGTATTAAGTATTTCCAATTCCTTCCCGTCTTCCATCTTTTATTATTGGAGACTTCACATATTAAAAACCTAAAGATCTCTATTAGCATGCAGCAAGTAATGGCAACAGCAACCTCTAGCATTTTTCATTGCATTACTTTTTGCAAATGTGATTAGTAACTTCTAAACACGTTTCCAAATAAATAGTGGAAAACAGTCTGAAACCCTAACGTGCACTGTTTCCATATATGGAAGCAAAACACATTGTTGAGCAAACTGTGTTACTTCTAGCATTATTGTAGCATTGCTAAATGCCAAAAAAGTATGAAGAAAACTATTATGCAAGTAAAGCTGTAGCCAAACAGTTCTTTCAGTCAGATACCAGACTGAACTTAAATTTGAAGAGTTAATTTCTGAAAATTTTTACTTTTATTAAAATAGTGCCTTTCTGAATTGAATCACAAGATCAATGACCTCTTGCTTTTCATGAACGCATTAAAATGCATTGGACATAACTCTCAAACACTGTCAGCTGTATCAGACTGTAGTTTAACATGCTTAGGTAGGCAGAAATTAAGTGTCTAAATTAGCTAGTACCAGTATAGAATTTTTCAATTTAAAAGACTGAAACTAACAACAAAATCTATTTTGTTTCCCTATAACAAGTTATAGGGACTAGATATAAGGAAGAAATTTTTTACGCTGAGGGTGGTGAAACACTGGCACAGGTTGCCTGGAGAGGTGGTGGATGCCCCATCCCTGGAAACATTCAAGGTCAGGCTGGACGGGGCTCTGAGCAACCTGACCTAGTTGAAGATGTCCCTGCCCACGGCAGGGGGGTTGGACTAGATGACCTTTAGAGGACCCTTCCAACCCAAACTATTCTATGATTCTAACTGTCACAATTTTGCCGTCAAATAAAACCATTTTGCACACATCTTCAATATCCCCTGCTTGTGGTATCCTTCCTTGCCTTTTTTTCCCCCCTCCTTCTTTATTTGCACATGCAAACAAGCAGGTTCAGGCACTACATAACAAATTTTCCCCATATCCTGAATAAAAATTAAAACAAAGAATATAATCAACATAGTAGGATACTAATGCTCCACTGCAATTTTCAGACTCTGAAGTCACAAAGTGAAACCTCTACATATTCATGAGAAAGATCTGCTAAGCCAAATGACTTCTTGCAATTTTATTATTAGTTTCCTTAATGATATTTTTCCCCAATGACTTTCTTGGGTTTTGTTCTTGCAATTACTGCTGCCACCTTTCCCATATCACACACAACTATTAGATATCCGGACGTTCCTCTGGATTTCTGCTTTTGTTATTCTGTCAAATTTAGACTATTCTAGAGACTTGAGTTGCAGGGCTATGATCTCACAGGGATGGCAGACATGGTGGGACAGCTCACCGCCACGGAGCATTGCCATGGACATATACTAGTTCTTTGGGAAGGACGTCTGGGAGAGCAAGGAGGGGGAGTTGCCCTGAGCACAGGAGAGCAGCAGGGAAAGCCAGGACCTCTGCCTAGGGACAGACAATAAGGCAGCCTTCACAGCAAAAAAAGACCTAGGGTTCCTTGTAGACAGCACGTTTAACATGAGCCAGCAACGTGCCCCTGTGGCAAAGAAAGCCAGCAGAATCCTGGGATGCATTAGGCAGAGCATCAGAGGTGGAGGGAAGTGGTTCTTCCCCACTGCTCAGCCCTGGTGAGATGCATTTGCCATGCTGGGTCCAGTTCTGGACTCCCCAGTGCAACAGAGACAAAGACGTATGGGAGCACGTGCTGTGAAGAGCCAGGAAGTTGATTAAGCAACTGAAGTATCTTTCATATGAGGAGAGGCTGAGAGGGCTGAGACTGTTCAGCCTGGAGAAGAGAAAGCTCAGGGGGAATCGCATCAGTGTGTATGAATGTTGAGGGGACAGTAAGGGAGACAGAGCCAGACTCTTCTCAGTGGTGCCCAGAGACAGCACAAGAGGCAATGCGCACAAACCGGAATTCAGGAAATTCCATTTAAACATTAGGAAAAAACTTTATTCCTGTGAAGGTGACAAAACACTGGCACAGGTTGCCCGTAGAGGTTGTTGGTCTCCCTCCTTGGAGATATTCAAAAGCCAGCTGGGCACAGCCCTGAGCAAACCACTCTAGGTGCTCCTGCTTTGGGCACAGGGATGGGACTAGACAGTCTCCAGAGGACCCTTCCTACCTCGACTATTCTGAGATTGTGATATTTAGTTCAGACAAATTAGCACATAACAAAACTTGACTACTACTGTTGTAAAACAATGAGACCTAGGTTAGTATCAAATTCACCTCTTTCCGTGTTTTACTGCATCATCTGTACTCATTTTGAGTGGGTGTCAAACAGGAAGACATGTCTGCACTTTAAACAACGTATGCAAGTAGCCCAGTCCTAAATATTATGTCAAGGACTTGTTATAAAATGAAAGAACATGCTGTTACTCTGCTTTTTAACATCACAGAACAGCTATTATTCAGGAAAGGGCATGGAATCTGAATGACAGCTGCCTCCTTCTCAGTCAGCTTTCATGAAAATTTGCTTTTAATCTACTATTAGGTAAAAGGATTTTTAAATTTAAATGAACATGTTTTTAAGGTCAACAGTTTCTGACATTTTTTTTCTTGCTTCAGTCTCCGAAGCGAGTGATGGCCAATCAGGACAACTCTTACAGTTACAAACAAAACCAAAAGAGCTTAAGGACTCTCTAGATTCAGGTGCAATTGTGCCTTGATAGGAATAAACACAAATAAATCAGTGTTCTGTATCTTCTGCTATTTCCCCCCTCTTTCCTGCTACATTTTCCTTTCTACCAGACTCATATAGACATTTATTTTTACAACATCTTACTATAGGATGCAACACAACAGCTATACTCAGCTATCTAATTTTATCTGTGGTAGAGAGAAATCATAGAATCATAGAATCATTTAGGTTGGAAAAGACCCTTAAGATCATCAAGTCCAACTGTAAACCTAACACTGCCAAGTCCACCACTAAACCACGTCCCTAAGCGCCACATCTACACGTCTTTTAAATACCTCCAGGGATGGTGGTTGTCTCCGTTTCAAACTGTACAGGTCACCCTGTGCACCACTAATCATCTTAAAGTCAGATTATCTGTAGCAATTGACCAGACTTTCACTGTAGTTGGAGAGAAGGGCAGTTTCATATAAAGATTCATTCCTGTCATAAAACTAGCACCCAGAATAGGTAAAATGAATCACTTTTCAGAAGTGCTTCTTTCTCAGTTGCCTAGGAGAGGAATGTGGAAACTAGTTTGAGATTGACCACTCCACTTTCTAGCCAGTATTGGTCAGATAAGATGAATCCAGTCTTTACTGTCCAGTGCAATCACTTCTTAAAAAAATTATCTAGATCGGAGTACTTCAAAACCAACCCAATATTTCAAACTAAATATTACTCATTATTTTAAATTTTAACCTCTCAGGTGTAGTCACATAGGAACCTTCACAGAAATATGAAAAGGTATATTTCAGAACTGTTAAGGTCTACAAATGTTAGACTATATTTGACAATCTACAGAAGTCTGGAAAACAACTTTTGGCAAAAATTTAGTGAATACAAATGCATGGGAACAAATGCCAGCTGAATGAGTTGGATAGGTAATTTCTTAAACTGATAATGATGTGGATCTTAAGCACGACATTTGATGCTCTTGGAATGGGGGGGGTTAGATATTTAGAAAACTGAGTTAACAGAAAGGACTAAAATGCCAGCTTTATGTCACATTTCCATCAGATATAATCAGGCCAACTCACAAATAACCAATAAATTCTAGAAGGATAAGACAGTTAAAAAGGCTAGATCTTATGAAAATCAGAATAAAAGACAGCAAGGTAGAAGAGTAGAAATACGCTAAATGCATTCGAAGTGGAAAAAATTTTACCATCTCAATGAAAATATCTTCTAGCTATTTTTGCAAAGGACTAAAGCAAAATTGTCAGGTCAGCCAGGGGAAATGCTTAAGACAGGTCCAGCAGCGAGGTATGGATGGTAATACAGATTCCAAAGGAAATAACAAAATTTTATTCCTTTTATGCCAACAAGCCTTAAAAGTGGGTGTTTAATTTAAATAAAAAAAGGTATTTGATACATTCACTTCAGTATAAGCTTGGTTTAGCTGAATGAGCTCCTTAGTAAGGGGGGTTAACTTTTATAATTTTGCAGAAGAGCTAAATCAGAACAGAGAAATGTTTACAATCTTTCAAGGCACTAATGCCAATTACTGCAGTACTGAGATTTTATTCTGTATTTTTATTCTACATGAGTGCATGTACTTAGTATTGCTGAAAATTGAAGCATCTTAAATGAAAGCACATTACATAATACCCTAATCAAGAACACTAGCCGTGGAAGGATATGTAAACATACAACATTAACACTTCTTACTAGAGGACAGATTTATCTACAAATGCTAGGTACCCAAACATTCATTAAAAAAACCCATAAAAACCTCACAGATATGAAACAATATACAGCATCTAAGAAAAAGGAGAGGATGAGTCTCAGGGCTTACCTGGCTCAGAATCCCTGGAGAAAATAAACACAAGGAGCCTGCTGCAGTAAGGCACAGAACTGAAATCTAGTAGATTCACAGGACAAATAAACACATGAACATAAAGAAATATTTAAAGGTAAAAGTTGATTTTTATTTAGAATATTCCCTCATTTCTTTGTCTTCAGTTTTCCAAGCATACTTATTCCAGTCACTCATTCAGTGGCTTTTCAAACTGCAAAAGTTTAAACTACTAAAAGACATGTAACCACTAGGGGAGAACTGCCTCTTTGGAATACCACCGCTAATTTGTACTTGTAGCTCAGCTGCCTTTTTTTTATATTTTATTTTAGCATTCTACATCTTTAGCGTTCTACAGTGTTTAGTACTGAAACATTTGTGTGTAATTAGAGAAAGACAGTGGTTAGTATTATAGCAATTACTGGAGTTTAACTCTCCAATACATGAGCTGCTCTTCTTCTTTCTGAACACAGGTTGGCTTTCATTGTTTGCTAATGTTTTCCTTTAAAATACCTCAGTCTCACAAAGGCTGCAGCATGAATCTAACCAGCTTTCCTGGCTGATACAGAAAACGTGTGGAGTCATACTAAGTCTACAGCTTAACACCAGCAGAGAAGCTAACAAAATAGACCTAACTTATGCATAGGATGTTAGTTATTTCATAGTACTTTCAGTCAGGATGAGCTGATTCTACTTATTTTGTGCTTACATATTATGAATTGTTGGTTGAGTACCAAATATGGCACAGATGGAAATTCATAATCAGCCAAAATACTTGTCTCTATCTTGCTTGTGGAGGACAATTAACCTTTAAAAATTTGTTTTCTTATCTTCTATGATCTAAGGCAAAAAAAAATTAAATCCAGGTAGACAGATTATGCATATTTTTATACATGGTCTTTTAAAAAAATCCAGTAGTCATGTCAGTAACATGCTGAAAATACATCACTCGGCAGCCTTTTTTTCCTCTTTGATTTATTCTTTGATCAAGTAATTTCTGAGACAAGATGTTTCTCCTATCTGCCCCTTAATGCATAGCAGTCTATTTTCTGTAGAACAGGGAAGTACACTGCATTGGTGAGAAATAAAGAGCACATTAGCATAGTTTAAATATCTGCAATGCTTCCAGACATTAAAGTTTCTTCATGTAGCCATGAAATTTCAGGATATTCCCAAACAGTTTTTTTTAAATATATAGATATATTATATATATAATTAGTTCTGAGCTTTTCAATGTGTTTTGATTACTTTTAAGGGCAATACAAAATTATTTTCTAAATTTACCTTGGCAAGCTAAATAAATAAGAAAAATTGTCTAAATATTTGTCAGCACTACACAGGCATATTCATTTATTCTAGTCTCTGTGCAGTTGGAACAGTTAAATAGATTACATATATCACCATGACAAAGATCAGATATAGTAACCTGAAAATAACATCAGCTTGCATTAATCAGTCTTGAGAGGGATGTTCCCACATGACTGAGTTCCCTGTGAAGCCATTAAGCTCTATTGGAGGAAAAAAAAAAATCAGTTTATAGAAACTGGTAATTCTGAGCTAAATTTACAATAAAGTATAAAAAAAAACCCCAAAAACCCAACCCCAAAACAAAAATAACCACTGCACAATACCAAGGCCTATTCACTTGCATCCTTTTGTGAATATTTTCCATAAACAATGTAGACATCTACATTTGAACTTTTTGCATAAAGTAAAATGCTTTTTCTGAAACAAGCAAATATTTTTTATGAAATCTATTCTGTAAAATATAATATTTCTAAACTGTGTCAAAATTCAAACAAGGGGTTCTAGTATGATTTATTACTAAACTGTGGTGTCAAAACAAGAATTTTAATATACCTTAGGAAAGTTATGTCTTTTCATGGCATAATAGATCAATGTTTGTTATAGGAGTTATTAGGTTTTGTAAAGCAGATTGTAACTCATGAAAAACAAATTATACTGCCTAGAGAATAAAGAAAGATGCTTTTTTTTTTTTTTTCTCACTAGAATAAAACAGCATACTAAGGATCTTCTATGGCAACTGAAGAGATTTTTGAGGCACGACCATAAAAGTTAGTATAATTTCTTGTGCAAAATCTTCATGATTAATAAAAATATCAAGTCAAATAATTGGAACCATTTCAAATTTTTTTGGCAACGCTTTCAGAAGTTTACCTTGTCCATTAAAACTTTTTCCACATTTCCTTTTGCATACCTGAATCTTACAACCAAGCCAGCCTAAGGACCCATTCTGGAACACTGTAAGAAGCTGTTTGACATTCAGTTTCAAGTAGACTGACAGCAATGAACTGACACAGTAAGTCTAAGCCTTGACAAATAAACATAGAAAAGTAACGCTTATGAAAAATTTAAGATCATCATACACCAAGCAATTGCACGACTATATCATCTCTCCAAAGTATGTAACATTCAGGCAAGATATTTTACAAAAACGTGACAAACAAAACCTTTTCTTTTTAAAACTAGAAAAAAATAATATTTAAGTTAAAGTTTTTTCCTTGCTACTCAGAAGATAAAAAAGGTATAAAATTTTGAAAATAATATAAACTGACCCATATATATCTGGGATCATGTTAGAATAGGCTGCAAGTCCAAAGTTCTTTCACAATTTCAAATATAACATGAACTCAAGTAATTGATAATTTTTCAGGGGCCTTTCCATAATTTATTTCTAAAACAGCAAACTGTATGTCTCCAGATTAAAATATCAAGTAGTTACTTGACTGATAAGTAGTAGTCGATTAACAAATACCACAGCTACCACCTTCAGATTTCCTCCAGAAAAGACAGTCCCTTCAGAAGTTCAGATCCATACTTTGCAAACCTTGCATTTCTGAACTTGCCTGTCTGACTTCCTACTGAAACACACTAAAGAGTTGATACAATTCTTTAAATGTTGAATATACAAATCTCAGACATTTTTGATTTCCAACCACTTTGTACACATGCATACACACCACCTACATTCTTAGTAAAAAAAATCTAAATATTTTTATGTTGCCTGTTTAAAGGCCTGACTATATAAAAATCAGAGTCCCTTAAAACATGGTCTCTTGAGGCTGGAGGTGAATGACCCAGTAGTAAAGGTACATTCACACGTGGTGCCTGTATGCACAGGTCAAACTGGTGTGTTGGGTCTACTGTAAGGTGTTGCACTTTGTTCAGTGTGTGTTTAGGGACTTGCCACTACATATAGGGTGAGTCCATTTCTAGCATGCAGCACAAACTGTAAACTGTTTTTTCTTTATAGTATGTGCAGATAGCCTCGAGATCTATCACCTTCACTGAAATGATGCCATCCAAGTTCCAAGAAGAATTTCTTTATACTGTGCCATAACCTAAGCAAAGTTCTTTTCAATGTTCAAGGACTCAGCTTCTCATCAGACTACATCTTCAAATTGTGATGGAGCAGAGAATTAAACACATAACCTTTCAAAAAAGACAAGTGTTGTGGTTTAACACGGCAGGCAGCTAAACACCACACAGCCATTCGTTCACTTCTCCCGGCTGTGAGAATGTGTGTAAAGCACATTTTTTACATCTTGTCCTGCCTGGACTGGCCCAAGGGCTACTGCGTGAACTATCTCCTCTTTAATTTGTTCAAAGGTTTGTCGTTGTTCAGGGCCCCATTTGAAATCGTTCTTCCTCCAGGTCACTTGGTCGAGAGGGCCTACAAACCGGACTGTAATCTGGAATATGCGTTCTCCAAAAACCCACAACACCTAAGAAAGCTTGTGTTTCCTTTTTGCTAGTTGGTGGAGACATGGCTGTTATTTTGTTGATCACATCCACTGGGATCTGACGACGTCCATCTTGCCATTTTATTCCTAAAAACTGGATCTCCTGTGCAGGTCCCTTGACCTTACTTTGTTTTATGGTAAATCCGTCCTTCAGCAGGATTTGGACTATTTTCTTCCCTTTCTCAAAAACTTCTTCTGCTGTGTTGCCCCACATGATGATGTCATCAAGGTATTGCAGGTGTTCCGGAGCCTCGCCCTGTTCCAGTGCAGTCTGGATCAGTCCATGGCAAATGGTGGGGCTGTGTTTCCACCCCTGGGGCAGTTGGTTCCAGGTATACTGGACACCCCTCCAAGTGAAAGCAAACTGTGGCCTGCACTCTGCTGCCAAAGGGATTGAGAAAAACGCATTAGCGATATCAATTGTGGCATACCACTTGGCTGCCTTTGACTCCAGTTCGTATTGAAGTTCTAGCATGTCTGGCACGGTAGTTTCTCCACAGCTGAGATGCAGGCCCGTAGGGAGCAAGAGAGACTTTCTTCATATTGCCGGATTTGGCCAGCCAATTCATCCACCTTTTGTTCCTCTCCTTCTTTCCAAGTCATTACTGCCAATGAGTTGGCATACGACGCTGGTGCGCTCTCTACAAACTTCCGCCACATGGGTTGTGTGCACCTGACTTCATCTGGATCTTTGGATAACTGCTTGTTTTTCAGGTCATCACAAATCACCTCCAGCATGGCTAATTCCCTCAGGTCCTGGATACCTCTCTCTATGGTGGTCCACCTGCCTGGGCGACACATAACATCTTCCTTGAAGGGATAGCTTTCCTTTACCCCTGACAGGAGTCGCCTCCAGAGGGTGAGGACTTGTGCCCCTTTTCCAATGGCTTTGTCAATGGCCCCTTCCCTGGAGAGGGATCCCATTCATTTGGCTTCCCTATCCTCTAATTCCAGGCTACCAGCCCTGTTATCCCAGCATCGGAGCAGTCAGGTGTGCTCATCTGGACGACAGCTGAAATCTTTTCGCATATCTCGCAACTCATAACTCAGGGATGGGGGTCAGGTGGTTACCATCGCATTTATGGGTTCTGTCTCTGCTTCCTCCTGTTCTTGTGATGGCCCTGGTTCATCTTCATTGCTTACTAAATGAGTATTGTGTATTTCTTCTTGTGTATAGGGGCAACTGATACCAGCATGGGTTGGTTCTCTGGTTCAACCACAGTGCCTGTCGCCAGGGTTGGAGTAGCCACAGGGCCTGTCACCAGGGTTGGAGCAGCTGCAGTGCCTGTTGCGGGGGTGGATCTCTGGGTGGTTTTCTTAAATAATTGTTTAACCTTAAAGAAGACCTGAACCACATTCAGGAGACATAGCAACAGGAGCATGCTGGCTTGAACATCCCAAGGATATTCAGAATTCTCAAGAGCTGTTGTAACTCACCTGAAGGAGAAAGGAAAGGTGAAGGAGCGAGGGGAAAATGTCCCCTCCCATCTCCCCCATAGATTGGTTCCCCGAGGAGAAAAGGTAAAAGGTGTAATTATTCATAGTTTCCAAAAGGTGATTCCCGAGGCACAGAGATGACGGCAATACTGAGTTCAAATACAGAAGTACAAATACAAAACTTGGTCTCACGACCAAAAATTTTATCACATCATAAACCAGTAGTGTTACACAGTGCAGCAAAATGATATCCTTGATCCGGCTCCCAGAGGTGATAGACAGCACAACAGGGAACATATACAGCAAGTAAGGTTTTACTTAACACAACTTTGAGAGCAAGCACAGCAACTTTGAGCATAAATTAATCAACATTGTGACCAGCGACTGTTAAACCAATATGATGAATGCTTATGACAAATTTGCCTTAACACACTCTGGTCAGATCTGTCATTATCTTAACCCTTCGTGCCCCACATTGGGTGCCAAAAGGACTGTTGTGGTTTAACCTGGCAGGCAGCTGAACACCACACAGTGATTCACTCACTGCCCCCCCTCTCAGTGGGATAGGGGAGAGAATTGGAAAAAAAAGAAATAATTTGTGGGTTGAGATAAGACAGTTTAATAGGACAGGAAAGGAAGGGGAAAATAAATAAACAAATAAATAAATAAATAAATAATAATAATCGAATATAAAAAATAGTGATGCACAATGCAATTGCTCACCACCCACTAACTGATGCCCAGCCAGTTCCCAAGCAGCAGTCACCGTTCCCCAGCTAACTCTCCCCAGTTTATATACTGAGCATGATGTCATATAATATGGAATATCCCTTTGGCCAGTTTGGGTCAGCTGTCCTGGCTGTGCCCCCTCCCAGCTTCTCACTGGCAGGCATGAGGAGCTGAAAAGTCCTTGACTAGTGTAAGCACTGCTTAAGCAACAACTAAAACATCGGTGTGTTATCAACATTGTTCTCCTCCTAAATCCAACACACAGCACTGTACCAGCTACTAGGAAGAAAATTAACTGTATCCCAGCCGAAATCAGGACACAAGTTTTTATTTAAGCATTCATAATGTAATGTTCATTATAAAAAAAAAAAAAAGGGAGGAAAATGATATTAATCAAGATCTCATGTTTTCACATAATTGATGAAAACCAGCAGATGAAGTTTGGTTATCAAAATCCCATTTACAGTTGCTTGAAACAATTTCTCTGATAGGCAGCTGAAATATAAAGTGACTTAGCATCCCACGGTAAATCCAGCAAAGTACATTGATCACCAATAAGCTAGCTAACAAGCACCATTGTAGGAAAATACAGTTCCAAGAAAACTGCCTAGGAGGAAGTTTACGAAGTGATTCCCCTCGGCAAGCGCTGTAAAAGCTAATGTGGATAATTGAGAGCTTGAGCACTGGATGTTTCAATGGGCTAGCTCATATACTTAAATTTCTGTCTATACTATTGAATGACCCAGTGACTGCAATAATTACGGTACTAATTTATACTGTAAGGACTACATAGTAGTTGCATAAATATCAAGTTTGGCATACTGCATCTTCAGTATGTCACACAGACTTATTTTATAGAAGTAGGTACTTTACGCAGCTATGCTGACTCCTATTTCAAAGACTATTTGTATGCTTGGTGATGAGGGCAATTCTGATGAAATATAGATTCCAACAGCAGCATGCATTAAAAAATTTTTTTTATAATGAAAGCAAAAGTATAAACAGACTAGAAGAAACTAGAGAGTTTCTGTTTCAAGAGTCAGTCTTTGTAAAATAATGTCTCCTATGTTACACTAACTCTTCCAGCTTATCATGTTTTGAGAATAATTATTCATTTCAGACTTTATAAACCCCAAGAAATTTGTTCTGCTCAGCTGTTAGCAGTTGGGTTATAGTGGATGGTTTAATAATGAAAACCATCAGAAAACTGCATGCTCAAAGGCCAAACAATCTTCTCAAGAAGATGCTCTGTGCACAAAACCAAGTTTTCTATAAATATAAAAATGCTAGGATATTTGATAGGGAATGCTGCTTCCCTCACAGACAGAGCATTTAATAGTTTCCTTCATTATCTACGAATTTTTAATGTTCTCTGTGTTTGATAACAATTAACATTACGACCTAAAGTGCGCAATTAGATGTATTTAAAAGACGTGTAGATGAGGCGCTTAGGGACATGGTTTAGTGGGCATGGTGGTGTTGGGTTGACGGTTGGACTCGATGATCTTAGAGGTCTTTTCCAACCTCAATGATTCTATGATTCTATGTCCATGTAGTTAACTACTGCTAGCTAAACAATACACTCAAAGTAATTTCCATCCTTACACTGGTGTTTGAGGCTGAAAAATACTACCGCTATCTTCAGTTCTAATCCTATTGTACTGGGGCCAAACACATTTTTCTTAGTTCTGCAACAGGTGGAATTAGTCATCCTTCTTTTCCAGCTCCTACAGCTAGCAAGGTTTAGGCTGATTCAGGACACGTAAGAGCCTACTGGTCAACAGAGGGGAAATATCCCGCACTTCATCATCCTTATCTACTCCCCCCCCCCCATTCCTTTGCATCCTATACTCAGCACTAACACCCCTCAACCCAACTTCCTCAGGCCCCCTTTTCTTCACCCAGTGCTCAAACATCCACTGCTTTTCCCAGTTTCACATCCCACCTCATCCCACAGCCCCAGTAAAATTTTTTCTAAAGTTTGTGACTGGCCTTGCAGGCACTTGGAGCCCACCATACTACTCTAGCCCCATGATTCATTGCTCTGAGACTTGCTGCTAATTGTCAGTACAATGCTGTCTGTCATGAGAACACAAGTGTCCTGCCAGGCCACTCATTTGAACACCCTGCCAAGCAGGAAAAATGTATTGCTTCATATGCCTGTCTATCCCACGCTGCGCAAAACCTTAGTGACACTGGCAGAGGAATTTCATGATCTACGTTCAAAAGCACTGCTAAACAGTTTGAATATCATTAGCAGTTTCAGGAAAAATAATTGGTGATTTAAAGAGCGGTAAACATTCTTAATAGCCCTGTGCTGTCTCCCACTGCAATCAATGTCAAAGCTTCCAGAACAAAGTGGTCTATTCAAATCATTAAAAAATACCATTCTGTCTGAGCCAGACCTGCTTCTCTTCGTAAGTGGCTGGGTTGTTTGGGTTTGCTTTTTGGTATTTTTGGTGGGGTTTTTTTGTTGTTGTTTTTACTTTTTTTTTTCCTTTTTCATTCAAAGATATTTATTTGAAGAACTAAGAAAGGGAGACTTTTTAAATAATAATAATTCATTAAAAAAAAACTTCCACAAAATCGTCAGGAAAATAATTATGCAGTTTTTGTAAGATTAATACTGGCAATAATAGAAACTAGACTAATCTTGTGTATATAAGGTGTCACACTAACATCTTGTATGATATAACATTATCTTCTTCTCCTGGCCCGTCCTTTTCTTTATTGTAACTCTTAACTCGCTAT
Organism: Aptenodytes patagonicus; assembly: GCF_965638725.1. Classification (NCBI taxonomy): domain Eukaryota; kingdom Metazoa; phylum Chordata; class Aves; order Sphenisciformes; family Spheniscidae; genus Aptenodytes; species Aptenodytes patagonicus. The sequence continues at coordinate 41,525,827 of NC_134952.1, forward strand.
AAGCTTGTTTTCCTCCTTTGTAAAAAAAACCAAACAAACAAACAACAAAACAAAAAACAAAACCACAAAACCCCCAAAAAGCCAAAAAAATCCCAAAACAAACCTAACTTAGTTTTACCCACATATTTTAGCATAAAAGACTGAGACAACAAAAGCTGCATAAGTTAGACTAAAAGTCCAGTTAGCTCAGTATTTTTCCTCTGACAGCCTCGAAAAAGTGGATGCTTAGGGTGGAGAATGGGATAATGGTACTCTGAGTACTCTCTCATCCTTCCTCTATTTCTGAAACAAACATGATTTGTATGTGTCTAGTATGCTCAGTGAATGCATTTTCCTAGCAATTATCCAGCTTCCTCTTGAAGCTCATGCAAATTTCCTATCTACAACAAGTTGTGAATTTCCTTGTCAGTTATGTGACCTGTTGCACGAAAAATGGTTTTATTACTTCCTTTGAACCTGTCTCCTGTTACCTTGATTTGATTCCTCTAGATCTTGTTTGTACAGAAGAGATGATGAATAGTTTTTCCCTATCCTTCCTCTCCAACCTAATTTTGTGTTTCTTTTGACCTTTAGTTTATTTTCCCCTCATCTAATTCTGAAAGTTGTTCTTTGCACAAAGGTTGTTCCAATGCCTTTTGTTCATCCTTGTTGTGCTTCTCTGAATCTTTTTTCATCCCACTACATCCATTTTGAGATGAGGGGTGGAAACTGTATAGAGGTCAAAGTGACAAAATTCTTCTCTTTCTTTTTTTTCCTTTAAAAACTCCTGCTTTCAATTTTGTTCCTCAATAACTACTGAGCTTTATGTTTGTTTGTAAATGAAACTATATCACCATCATGAGAGCTTTCTCTTGAGTGGTAATGGTCTGCTGCGTACCTATGGATAAACGTATTTCCAAAGACAGTTTTTGCTGTTGTTTTTTGCTTTTAAATCAGTACTGTTTTAATACACAGTCCCTGCATTTCCTAAGCTTTTGTAACTCTTCTTGATCCTCTCTCATCTTTACTACTCATGTATTTTCTTGCCTTTTCTTAGAATGAGCTGGAAGAATATCAGCCAAATAATATTTGGCATATAAAAGTAACAAAATTGAATTATTTACTCTGTTTCTATAAAAATACTACAGACATGTAAATCCAAGTTTTTTACCTTTTACTACCCTCCATAAGATAACCATCTCTTGATTTTCAATACAGTTGTAAAAAGTACTAACAGTTTTTTGGATGAACTGCCTGGGTTTGTACGAGTGGCACAGTAACAAACTGAATATACATCACCCGCTTGTGAAAGCAAGTTAAGAGCTCATGACGGCAGCCAGAAGCAGCAATAAAAGCATGAAATCCCATGGCTAAGGAGAACTATTTTTATTTTGATGCACAAAAATAAGTCATTCATTTGACAATTGAGTATGCTTCCATGGGCTGCAAAATACTGCAAGTGCCTCCATGGCTCTGTGGGAGAGATGTGAATGCACATTGGCAAATCTGCTGAACAAGTAACACATTTCAAGTGAGACTATGGAGCATTCAATGTGCTGAAGAGAACTTCATGTGTGAGCAAGTCTGAATAAGTGGTCAAAACCCCCATCCCATCAACAGAACTGATCCAACAAGACCAGTAGTGTAGTTGAAACTCTGTTTCTTAGACTTCTTGTTGCAAAGAGACATCTATCTTTGGAAATTGTTTTTGTAGACATTTTCTGCAAAACACATCTCATTTCTGTCGGTGTTCAGCCAGTAACTAGACCACCACAAGCCTTTCAAACTTCTGGCATAAATATATGTTTTCACGCAAAGACAAGCTATAACTGTCAGTAATACACAATCATGTAAGAAAAAAAAGTGAGAGCGCTCAGGACTGTGTTCTATTCCTGTCTAGGAATCAAAAAAATGAGAAACTGTGGCTAAAACCATTACAGTGTCAAAAAGCACATGAAAAACATCACACACTACTTGTGGAAAAAAAACTGAAAAGTGATAGGAGGTCTGTACTGGTTTTGGCTGGGGTAGAGTTAATTTTCTTCACAGTAGCTCGTATGGGGCTATGTTTCGGATTTGTGCTGGAAACAGTGTTGATAACACAGGGATGTTTTCGTTATTGCTGAGCAGTGCTTACACAGAGTCAAGGCCTTTTCTGCTTCTCACACCACCCCACCAGCGAGTAGGCTGGGGGTGCACAAGGAGTTGGGAGGGGAGACAGCTGGGACAGCTGACCCAAACTGACCAAAGGGATATTCCATACCGTATGACATTTGTGCTCAGCAATAAATGCTGCGGGGAAGAAGGAGGAAGGAGGAGATGTTCACAGTTAAGGCATCTGTCTTCCCAAGTAACTGTTACGTGTGATGGAGCCCTGCTTTCCTGGAGGTGGCTAAACAGCTGCCTGCCGATGGGAAGTAGTGAATGAGTTCCTGATTTTGCTTTGCTTGTGTGCATGGCTTTTGCTTTACCTATTAAACTGTCTTTATCTCAACCAGCTGTGTGGGGCTTGGCTGCCTACTGGGGTTAAATCATGACAGAGGTCTCAAAATTTTTCATGTTATTAATGAACATTCATTAACATTATCCGGCATTTTAAAGTTGTGAAAATACATAAATTAGCTAAGAACACAATTTTTAAGAATACATATAAATTTATAAATACTTTGTAATATGCATAATAAAATAGAGACTGAAGCAAATTAAAATGAAAATTAGTAAAAGCTGGAAGTGTACAAGCTCAAATTAAAATCAAACTAAAAGATTATTTTCCTAACCAGTTTCAAGAAGATAGAAAACTTTCCAAAACGCTTGGATCTTTTAATTTAATGCTTTTTCATCAAAGCCTCCAGATTCCTATAGTTTTATTTTGATCAAAAATATAATAAAAATAAATACTCTAAAAACACTTGGAGTGGGTAAGTTATCATACTCATCATACTAAGTAGTTCTGGGAAAGCATTCAACTCCCTCTCCAGACTAGATCTGCTCAGGGACTCATAGAAACAACGTGTATACAGAAAGTATTTCTGTCAGCAAAATAATCTTCAATACCTGTTGAGCTATGTTGGTCCTCTTTTCTATAACTATTCTTGTCCAGCTAACCTCTATTATTAAACACATATTTTAGTTGAAATAGATCAGGACAAATTCACTGTCAGGGACCCTTCAGAGCCTAGATTTATTTTCAGAAATAGAGAGTACAATTTCAACTTTTTTTTTTTTTTAATATTTGAAACAATTACATTTCCATAATACTGAAAGAATATATCCTGGATATGATTTCAAATATAACCAACAGATGAAAATAATGATTTTTTTTTCCCAAATATTTTACATAAAGTGCATGCTATTGCAATATTAAAGCATCACAGTATTAAATGCCACAAACCATTATAAAGATTGGGCACAATTTCAAAGTTACCTTAGTGGCTCAAATATTCCTGCATTTTTGAGAATCATTATGCTGTAAATATTGACAGGAACATTAACAGGAAGCATCAACCCTCAAAAGCATCAGATCTGAACAAGACCCCTGACTACTGTCCAGAGGTCATCTACACCACCAGCAGTAGCAAATTAAGGCTGACATTGTTAGTTAGTTTAGGAAAGCACAGCAAACTCCAATTGCCATTATGTTTTCCCTCTAACAGTCCTTGCTGAGAAGACATTCAGGGCAAGAATGAGATGGAAGAAGAGAGGATGGCGTACTGACCGAGATTAAATGTAGGTTCCCATGTCTCAGTTAATTCTTCTTGTTTTTTAATCATCTCTTCTGCCTTGAGAAAAGTACATACTGTTCCTTCCCATTGAGGTCAATAGTAGTTTTACATATATAGCACTTGGCCCCCAGAGATCATTACTTAATTAAGGTAGAAAATAAAAGTGCTGTGATGGTGTTCATTAATCTAAGGGATAAGAGCAGGTCAGTGTTTAAACTAACACAGCAATAACAATGGATTTTGTATTCATGTCAGTACTGCATATTTAAACCTCAGGGAAGAACTGTCATGGTCTACTTGTCCAACTGTGAAAGCTGGCCTCCTCGAGCTATGTTTTGAATAACTGTCACAGAAGAGCAAAAGCTTCTTCTTCAGAGCCTCAAGGTCCCAGTCTGTTTAGTCTATCATGAGTAAAAACTCTGAGGAGGTATTTTATGTGAAACACATTTTTAAAGTTATGCCTACATGATTTTGCATAAATATAATTCCGTTTTTATCTTTGGGTCAGCAAAACCCATTGCTGAATCACACATTTCAAACAAAACTTCAGCTAACTGAAGGAAAAAAATATCACAAAGGTCTGACCTACAAAAAAGCAATCGAGCTTTATGTTTTACATTAAAAATTAGATATATATAATTTAAGTTACTAAACATAATTTAAGTTAAATATAATTTACCAATTTTTAAAAAGTCCTTTCATATCAAGCCATCTCTAAGACATCTATCTCCAGTAGGGGAAAAAATATTGAAAAGAAGATTCCATTAGCTAACAAGATTTGGGTCAAATATTCATTTCAAGGCCAGTGTTTTGGTCCATAGGGTAAATTAAAACATACATATTTCATGATGAAGAGTAAAATTCACTACTTTATACACAAAAGCCTAAGAAACTGGATTCTTTCTAGAAATGCAATAAGACCTTAGACAATGAAACCCAGAAGCAAGCTCTGAAGCTGTTGCTTCACCTCTCAGTGTTTTTTCTTGAAACCAGCATCAGAACTGCCTTCTAATGCATGAAGCCAGTGGCTCCTCCTTCTGGCCTACCCATGTTTCTGTTCTTTAGACAACAATCAGGCAGAGATGGAAGGACAACTGAAAAGGTTCAGATTAAATACTCAGCATTCATTCTAGGGCAGAACCCAAATTTGGTGGCTTTTGAAAGCTGAGAATTGAGATAAACAAATGACAAGTACTAAAATCAGAGCATATTGCTATGCTGTGAATCAATCTCTTTCTGATTCTCAAAGAGCATTTGAGTCCTCTTTCTCTTAATAAGCTGTTGGCACCTACTAGTGATGTTCAGGTTGTGATTCCCTCAAACATTCCCTCATTGATTTTTAAGAGACCAATTGACCTTGGTCTAACTTAGCTCTTCTGCGAAAAAATATTCTGAAAGTTGACCTCTTACTCCATTCATTCCATTTCTTATTTATAAGAGAACATGTATTTACATCCAAGTCTTTCATGCTCATTATATGGTCAGGGCAATATAGCACCGCTGAAATTTTTCAAAACTTTTAAGTTCAAATAAGATATGCAGTAAAGCGAGGGAGGACAGTACCCACTTTTACCACTATGGCCATATCCCGAAGAAACCTTGCAAAGATTCATCTGTTCACATATCACATTGCCATAGAAATATCTGGAGTGTTTTCCCCTTGAAAACATTAATTGCTATCACCTGGAACATTTTTGCTACTGCTTGAAACTGTTCTGCAAAACAAATGTATTTTTCTGTCCCAAAATATTCCATTCGTGCCATACAACTCATATTTACCCTTGAAGTGTCATTTTAAGCTTATCACTTGGATATTTTAAAAGAAAGTTATTTGTCATGACAACCCACGTTTAACAATGATATCTATATATAATATTGGAAAAGGTTTTTGAAATTAACATTTCAGTTATTTCAAACACAAAACCACTTAAAATGCTACTGTTCACAAAAACAGTTAATTTAAAGAACAGATTAAGCCATTGGCAGGTTAGCTATTTTTTCTCTCTTGTGGCTAATGATTAATAACACCAATTTGTCTCCTGAAGTAACAATGTTTTCTTCTTCTTAACCAAGTATTTTCTGCTCATCTGGTTTATTATTCTAGTCCCTAATTGCAGGCCTATCAAAATAGTAATGTGTAGATTAGCCTAGCTGAGATTATTTCATCTGGCCCTGCTGCATCCACCATTTTTAGTTTCTCTCCACTTCTTTGGTGATTCTGTTTCCAATGGCACCTGCAGGAATATTTCCTGTAAATATCTTCAGGCCTGGAACCATCCAGCAAAATGCTGTCATAGCTAAGCCTAGGGATCCATCTGACCAGCTTGCTTTTATTTAAAACAAACAAACAACCAACAACAACACAACAACAAAAATCCCCAAACTATTTCACTTACAACATCTATTTACTACAAATAAGATGCACACAGAGACATAGCTATACATGCACGTGCAAGTCGACAAGTAATGATTGACACCATACATACACACACATGCTCAGTTACAAATACAAATTCTGCCTAGGTATGTAAGTTTTCCAATATATAAACATCCTTCACCAACATGTTGTAACAAACTGTTTGAAAACTCACTTTTCCTTCCTATGGCTGCCTCAGCACACAAGCTCTTGTCAGTATGGAGTCCTGATTTACCTAAACCAAGCAGTAGAGGAAGATATTATCATAGTCAACATATAGAAGAACAAGACCTCTTGGTCCACATTCCTTTCTGGTTTTCAAAGGGCTAACTGCCTGCCTCTACCAAGTGTTCTCAAAGGCATATCTTACTCAGAGGTAGGACCAACGGTCTAAAATGGTAAAGTCCTGGTAAAATACTTTGTTTCATTGTCCAAAAATACAACTAGATGCTGTGCTGTAATCTCAACAGTCTACTCATTCACACAGTGAAATGCCCAGAAGCTGACTAATCACATTACAAATTCTGGTCCCATCAGTATGTATTTATAAACACATATTTCTTTCAAGGCAACAGTGCTATGTCATGTGGAAGCCACTCTAATAACCTGCAGTGCACGATTACAACTAAAACCAGATTTGTTGGAAGCTGTAAGCAGCCACAGCTGGAAGCAACTGTGAGCAACTATTCACAGTCAGAGCTTGCCCTCCTTCCCACTCCTTGTTCAAGGATAGCCATATAAAACAAAACAAGGTAGACAGAAAACAAACATTTTACTTCCAGCACCATGCTGCCTGCATTGATCATTACCATACATCTCGGTGGAAAAACAACAATATTCTGAGCAAAACCTTCAACATTGAAATAAACAAAATTACCAAGCATATAAACTTCAGTGCTTTGGTTTCTCTAGACAACTATTGAGATATTTTCATAGACACGGTCATTGACCAAGGTGTGAATCACACCTGTTCAGTCGGTACTGGAAACGGTTTAGGCAAGTTAGGAACAGCTGTGTTGTGGTTTAACCTCAGCTGGCAACTAAGCCCCACACAGCTGCTCGCTCACTCCCTCCCGGTGGGATGGGGGAGAGAATCGGAAGGGTAAAAGTGAGAAAACTCATGGGTTGAGATAAAGACAGTTTAATAGGTAAAGAAAAAGCTGCCCATGCAAGCAAAGCAAAACAAGGAATTCATTCACTACTTCCCATCGGCAGGCAGGTGTTCAGCCATCTCCAGGAAAGCAGGGCTCCATCACGCGTAATGGTTATTTGGGAAGACAAACGCCATCACTCCAAACATGTGTCATCACCCCCCCTCCTTCTTCTTTCCCCAGCTTTATATGCTGAGCATGACGGCACATGGTATGGAATATCCCTTTGGCCAGTTTGGGTCAGCTGTCCTGGCTGTGCCCCCTCCCAGCTTCTTGTGCGCCTCCAGCCTTCTCAGTCAGTAGAGCATGGGAAGCTGAAAAGTCCTTGACTAGTGTAAGCACTACCTAGCAACAACTAAAACATTGGTGTGTTATCAACTTTGTTCTCATCCTAAATCCAAAACACAGCACTGTACCAGTTACTAGGAAGGAAATTAACTCTATCCCTGCCGAAACCAGGACAAGCTGTGACCTGCCTGAGGAGTAACAGACCTGCCAATGTATATGACTTCACTACATAACGAGGTAAAGCTTGAAAGTATACCAGATGTAAGCAACATGGGTCAGAAGGTATGACCGAAACCAGGACAAGCTGTGACCTGCCTGAGGAGTAACAGACCTGCCAATGTGTATGACTTTACTACATAACGAGGTAAAGCTTGAAAGTATACCAGATGTAAGCAACATGGGTCAGAAGGTATGATAAACACATGAACAAGAAATATAACTAAAAAGTAAACAAACTCTGGATAAAAATTCATGAAGTAATGAGCTACCAAGCAAACAAATATAAAGGAAACTGTCAAAGACTGGTGGACCACCCAAAATCATTATTTGCCATTTGCAAATCTGAATTGAGTCTGTGCTTAATCAATAAATCACTGAGCAAGTGGGATACCTAGAAAAATGAAAGTGGCAGATTCTGGGACAGAAAATAGCTCAATAGCTAAGAAAAGTCAGAAACAGAGATAAAAAGAGTTAAGATAGAAAAAAACAGCAAACTTGCTGCACTCATTAATAACTAAAGTTCTTTTATTGTGGGAAGAGCTTTGGAATTTACTACTTACATCTACAGTGTAGCAAAAGACAGCAAAGGCAGCAAACTTTTAAAGTCCATGCATGGACATGTAGATTCAGATAATTCATGTAATAGAAATTAAACAAGTTTTACAGTAAGACTTGAAGCTTCTGTTAGTCCAAACCTAGACTCTGTAGACTATTTCACTCTTATTTAACTGGTTCCTTTCACTGGATGATCTGAAAGTATAAGATATGAAATATTGCAGGTAAAATGGACAACTCTTTCAGAGCACTTCCAGCACGTACAGAATCATTCAGGAAACACACTGAAACAATCTCAACTCAAGAGATTTATAACTTTGAACTCATTTTGCATTCAGATAAAATAACTTTTGAAGCAGTATTCTTTGGTATACTTCTCCAAGTCTCTATAAACTATTTTTCGTTCAGTGAAAAAAAAAAATCCCCAAAACAAAACTTAATACAATTATTTGTTGAGTACCTTTAGCTTAAGCTTTTTACAGTGTGCACTAAATAAAGTAGAACCAGCTACAAGAATCTTGCAATTTATATTAGGCAACATACCTGGACACAAAATTCACCATTTTTTTGGAGGCATATGAAAAAAGCAATATATTATTTATATAATATATATATTTTTAAAAAAATCTGATACTGATTTAGGCAAGGATCCTTTTAAATAAAACTGATCTTGAAACATGATGATTTGACAATACTAATGGTGTATGGCTTTTTTTTTTCCCTCCTCCTTTTGGAGATAAAAGAAGAAAAAGTCTAGAGTGGCAAAAGAAGAAAAAGTCTACGTCTTCTTTTTTTAATATACAATTTTTCCATTTCAAGTGTCTTTTTACTTCAAATTTCTTTTGATAGTGTAACAATTTAACGTAAGACTGGAACAATTGCTGAACACAGCAAGAATGTCTTCTCTCAAAACCAGGAGAATCCTTATTTTGGAACTCAAATTTTGACATCAGAAAAGCAGAGAAAATGACTATAAAACTTCATTCAGCCAGTACCATTGTATCCTGGATGTTAAACTAAGGTCTGTGCAACATATTTCTAGTTTTTGTTTTCATTTTTCTAAGTAGGCACTTCTGTGCCTTTCCCCATGCCTGGCTGGATATGCACAGCTTCTGGATGGAAGGTACTCAATTGCATTAGTACGGTACCAAGGTACTGAGTTTCCTTTCCTGATGGGCAGAACAGAAAATCATATTCAATACCTCACTCGTGTCGTTACGTGACTTCAAGCTGGCTTGCATGTAATTGGCTTGGAGCATCTACAAAGCACATTAACACTTGTTTTCGATATTTTATTATTTTAGTGTTTTTACTGTTCTTCATACTTCTTGCACGTACCATTAGAGTGCTCATGAGTCAGATTTTCATCTGAAAATGATTTGCTTTCCTCCTGTTTGAGTGGGTGCTCACAGTGTTATAACTAGTTGTTAAGACTGACACTATATGCATAAGACCATGATTTTTTTTTTCCCTAAGGATAATTTCAAAATCAAGAACTTCCAACCCCCGCCTTCTTCCTCCCCCCACCTCCCCAAAAAGTTATCCTTATTGGGAAACAGCTGTCTTTTTCCCCCTCTCTGATGTCATTATTTTCTAATGTTATCATCTATCAAAACCTATCAATATCTCTTTCCTAGCCTGATGAGGTTAAATACATACATTTTAACATCTTCTTAATCCACTGTTTGTTCATGTCTCAGAAATGAGTAATAAATTTTATTTTATTATTTGAAATACAAATTTGAGTGATATAATGTAAGTGGTCAGTTTGCTGCAAGAGAATACTCTTAAAAAAAAAAAACAAAAAAACCCAACAGCAGTAAGATGTGTGGTCTACAGACAGTTAATATCCACTTACAGGAGTGATATACCAATAAAAAGGATTTCACCCTTTGTTATAAATTTCCACTTATTATTAGTGAAAATGTGTTCTTTCATTATGAAGTTTGAAGCTACAAATAAAGACAAAAGTAAAAACACTTTAGCAACCAATAAAATAAAGTCAGATTATTGACAAAAGGAGAGCAGCAGGGTTAGATGGAATTTATTAAGCTTTAATAGACATCTGAATAAGTTTCACAAAGCTACAATATTCACTGAGACTCAGGGAAAACAAATTAAATGATTTCTATGTAGCTACAACAAATATTATTCAGTACAAAGATAGCAAAGAGAGGAAAAAAAAAACCTATCAGGAATTCAGTTTCTTACCAAGATTCACTGACAGTGAGTACACAAAGAAAAATCAATATAAAAGATCGTGACTGAAGAATTTAATCATATCTTGCTGAGCTATTTAAGAATGATACGTCAAGCCATCAGTTCAGACAACTAAACCTGCAAAACAGCAAAAAACCCCTGCCAAACTCTAACACAAAACCAACAACAGATACAACCTGTTGCTCTACAATCCTCTCATCTGGAAGAATGATTTACAAAAAAAAAAAAGTTGAACTGTCAAAGCATGAAAAAACAGATGAATACATTTAAGGCTCAACAGTATATGAAAATTAAAGTCTGTTTACTCCCACAAATGCATCACTTCAGACAAGGTCAGGAAATTCTAAACCACCTTTTTTTTCCTCTCCATAATATTGCTTCCATAGAATGGAGCAAGTATCTTATCTAACCACCTTGTAAACAGCGAGAAAGAAAAAGTAACAACGCCACCACCCCCCAAACTAAAACAAAAAATCAGGCTCCAGAAAGTAGATAATTTTATCAGATTTCTTAGAATTATTATGTTACTATTACCAAAATGAAACAAACAAACAAACAAACAAACAAACCCCAAAAGTCTACAACTGAAGAATAGAAGCTATGTTTCTCTGGAATAGCTGATACTTAAGTCCATTCACATTCAACTTAACCACATCCTACAAGATTTTGCTCAGTGTTTATTACATTCTTATAATAGTCTCATAAATGCACTACCCACATGCATAGCTGTTCTTTAGACTGCATATCATGTTTAAACAAAGTATACATTTAAACAGAGCTAACATCTTTGAATTAGTAGATAGACTGATAAATGAATTAGTAGAACCGCAATGAATAGTGGGACTATTTCTAGAACACTATTCTGGAAACCAAACTCTTATTCTTTTTCTCCTAAAACTGCCTTCAGTGGCCATAAAGTCTCTGATCTACCTCAGAATTGTGAAGATGTGATAGAAAGAAACAAATAATAAGAACATCAGAACACTAATTTCTTGCAAGAACCTGTTAGCTATATTTGCTACAAAGAAATATAGCTCACCATGGAGTGCTTTATTACTTAAGTGCTAGGTTATTAATTACCTAAGATTCCATCTCTAGTAAAATATTCATGCTGCTTTGCATGGGTTGGAAAATATGCACAATAGGCACAGCAGAAAGTTCTGCCTATGAACGTTATTCAAACTTAGTTTAGTGCAGAAGTGTTCTTGAAAAACTTCATTGATCCTGAAAATGAGTGATCAGTGGAGGATGTGAAATATTGGCAAACAAAAAAAGCTTTTTCAATAACATTGAATAAACAGATGGATCTCAAGATCAATATTTATGATGTATATGCAAATTTTCTAAACAGAAAAGTTCAGATAGTTTGCAGCTGAGTGAAACAGGAATTATTTTAGTTTGCATAATCTCAGTGTTGCTTTTATAATATGTCTAACTCGTGGACAGTTTCATTTCAGTGTAATTATGTCAGTAATTGAAAATTAAGACCGAGCAAGGACAATGGAGATTACAAGAAAACATGAGGACTTCTCTCTAGCATACGCTTATTCCCATAATACTTCTCTATGACATTGACTGTTAGGAGACCAAATTGTGATCTTAATTTTGCATTAAAAAGCACCTTATTTTCACTAAGTTCAGAACGCAGACATGATCTATTTTCTTTTAGTCACTACTTTACAGTCTTCTAACCAGGAAAGAAGACAAAACTAATATGGCTACATCCAGAATAATTTTTGGAAGTACGCAGTGTAAATCAGAGTATGGTCTGGAGAAGACAACAACAAGGCAGAAGTGGTGTTGGAGTGAGACTTAAGCAGTGGGCTGGTACAGGTCTGGGTTATACCCCAAAAAAGATTCAAGGTAGGTCTTGTTCTCCCATATGTAGGCCTAGGAACTTAGCTGCCTTTTTGCATCACCTGATTTAGAAAGTTCATGTTACTTACATTACAGGTTTTATCACAAACAGTGCAAACAGACAAACTAGCGATGAGTGTGCAATCATTCACTTGTCAGGTATACCGGATTAATAATACCTTTGCCATTGCACAGAACCCACAACCACCAGGGCTTAGCACCATGACTACACCTAACAAAGAATAGTTTACTCTCAATCTTTCTCATGTGTGCTCCCTAATAATGCTGTTGGAGGAGCGAAATTGTACCATCACAAAAAATAATTGCTGACATTAAGTTGCTTAAGTCAGGAGTATCAGCTAGTGGACTCCATGGTGAATGCTCGTGGTTTTTGCTACACTGAATGGTACACAGGCCATATAGTCCCTTTGGACATACTTGCAGCCAAAACCAGGTTGGTGCCCAAAAAAGAAAAAAGTAACGTGAAAGGTCATATTGAATAAAAACACATTTGTGTCATATAGTATCAAAATCATATCCCAGACCGAGGAAATGTCAAGTCAAATCAAGTCACAAGATGTCTCCATTGCAAGGTCCTGTATCCCATTGTACTTCATATTGGACATTTCAGAAGATTTTCAAGTAGTTGTTTACAAAGACTTGCATAATATACAAGGCACACACAACTACCTTGTCACTACTAGCTACTTTGTATGTCCTATACTCAACATCAGTCTTCCAAGCTTATGGTAAAATCAACAGCTAATAACAGCATAGCTTAAAGTTTTTTATTCTTAAGACCAGGAATCTCTGCTCTTTCTAAATCTTCCCCTTCTCCTGAATTGCTTTCAACTATGGTCTTCTGTGCTGGAAATCCCCTGAACTGAGCAGAAAATCACGTCAAGTGTCTGCTGTTACTGAACTTTATGTACTTGATCCATCTCATCCGAATTTAATTATTTAAAAATGGAGTGCCCACTGTAAGTTAGTCAAATAGTGGAAAAAGACTGGAATTCCTCAGTTCCTTGATTTTTCACATCCTAATGTTCTTTATGGTAAGTTAACCTTATGAAGGTGCTTCTCCCTTCCACAATTATAGTCTAAAACACAAGCTTTGATAAAATGCTTAACATTTTTTGATGATTAATGTCAGTGAAGATAATTCCTATGCACACTACTTACACCAACTCTTCACACGAATATTTTATTCAGAATGAAAAAGTGAAGTTTTCAAGATGACATAGATGTTTGGAGCAACAACAGATATGTGGAAATAATTCTAAGTGTCATTAAGTATAGTAATTCACTTTTCCTAGTAAATCCCTCAAAGCAAGGATTTTTGTTCAGCAGAGAAAATCTAAGTAAGCATGAAATGAAAAATCTCTTAAATTAATTTATTTGCCTGTTTAGATTTGGTGTTTGCCACTAGAACATGATGGTTTATTAAGAAATGTCATCTTTTTACTAAACTTATTTCCAGTGTTGAATACTGGATGTACAGCACATACATAATTTCCAGCAATCTTGTTTTAAAAGGCGATTATAGGAAACTGGCCCTGAGGTAGATTATTTACAGAGATGAGAACACCACAGGCAGTCCTGGACAGTCTATACTTATTGTCAAGGTCGCGCTGAACTCACTGTCTCAGAGCAATACCTTTCCGTATAGTTTTGTGATGGGTTACTACCGTGTTACTGTATAACTAAGGGCATAAAACTGGAGAAATGCAGTGGTGACTACAGCTCTGGTGACTATGCCTACAGATTTTAGGGACACCTGTCTATTTCTTTTCTAATAGTAATCCAACTCTTTTAGTTATGCTTGTCCCTTCATCTTAGGTGTAAGAGATACTTTCTAAATAAGTAAAGGCTGTTGCCTATACAGTGAAGGGAGATTGTACATTTCTGGCATGGCACATAACAAATGTTTGGGTAAAGAGAGTCACTCCTAGAAACATTCTTAAAGTTTAGTGCAGCTTATCTTGGTATTCTGTTTCCCATGAAAAGATGCAGCCTGCCTTTCTACAGGCTATGTATAAGGTTTTGTCATTAATACTGGTCTTGTCATTTCAATGCTAAGCGCAGAATACTTCAGAGTAGTTGCTTGTTGGGTGGACAGACCTAACTCATGCTCATCACTGCTAATAAGTCTGTGTGGGATGAGGTCATGGTCTCGGCATAGCTGATGTGACATGAAAACATTTTGTTCCTTTGTGCAATCGGCAGATGCAGCATCTGTTCTCATCCTGCCATAACCTAGCAACAGCAGTGTGTGCCCGCATGACCAAAACGTGCAATTAAGTCCCACTTCACAAGGTTTACAGCTCAGCAGCTCTGCTACCTGCGGCTTATTTCAAATGCCACAGCATGCTTTCCAAATGATTTGAGCAACTGATTTGCTATGCAGACCTACACACTTTTTTTTTTTTTTAAATATAAAGCATTTCAGTAAGGTTAATCAGCTATCACTGTATGAGTAGTTACCATAGGTAAATTGGATTTTTTTTTTTTTAATGGGTAGGCTGAGTAATTATTTTTTTTAAGAGTCTTCATTATCTCAGGTTGTTAGGTATTTTTAGGTCCTACTTTAAATGCACAATCACACCTATCCTCAAAAGGTAAAATTGCTGATTATCCATACTGTTTGCAAGTTGGTGCATTTTTCAGGACATAGCAGGGAAAAGGGCAAACAAGCCACTGAGTGGCAAAACTTAAACTGGCCAAACTTATCTTACAGAAAGTATAAAACCAGCCTTTTTACATCATCAGCCAGCCAGGACGCTCCCCAGATTCTATCTGCCAAATGTAGTCCCATACATCCTTGAAGCAAGCCAGTCTTCAGCTGTGTCCGCAGTTTTGCGCTATTCCTGGCCTGATTACTCATGTGACCTAACAGAGGGCAAAGACAGCTGTTGACTCCTCATGATTCATAGCAAACCAGGAAGGACTTTTAGCATGATAAATGGGCCCCGGCAGAAGAAAACTACGCAAAGATGAAGTGTTTCTCAATTTTGAGCACAAGAGGAAAGCTAAAGATTCAGGTTAGGTTCAGCTCTCTGAGTTTTGATGAGGGGAGGAAGGCTATACTTACAAAACTATTGAGAATAACTAACAGCAAAGACAGAAATAAAAAACATTGTCCTTTATCTTTACTTATTCTAATGCAACAAGATAAATGGGTAAACACTTTTCTGTACCAGAGAAGGTACTTATATTTTCCAACAGAGTTTTTGAAATTATAAAATTCATGTGCAGGGTAAAGAAACACAATACCAGATTGTGAACAATTAGTCATGAGCAAGATCGAGACAAACATTTTTGCATTCAAATTATTATTTAGAAATAGCAAATTATTTTAACTGGTAAAGCATATTACGGTATGCAGATGTTTTCGAGCTGTGTTAAAACGAAAACATGGATGACAAACCAGTGATTCCCATAGCAAGTGAAGTGAAAGCCATTTGTCCTGGCGCCCAAAAGAAATATACAATATCAACATGTGGAATTTAACTATACAGGAAGCAACACAAATTTGATTTGACCTTGAAATGGCCCAGACACTGTTTGGGTTTGCTTCTTTATCTATGAAAATGCTGAAATTTTCTTATCTTGCTGTATTTGCATACAAGGCTACTTTACAGTTACTGCAAGATTTATGTAAAAGCTATGTCCTGTTATTGATTTTAATGAGTCATATCCGCAAAAACCAATATAGACAGCTTTCTACATTTTAACAGCACATACAAACTATTGCTTTTGTTTGTGTTTTGGGAGGTTGGTTTTGTTCATTTTTGCTCTTTATGGAAGCGTCCATGCCAGAATTCCTTATGCATTCTTGTGCTTTATCCACAGGAGGAAAACGGAAAGACAAACATAGCTAAAACAGACAAGGGAAATATTCCCAGAGTTATTTTTTCTTCAGCCTTCCATCACTATGGTTCCAGAGAAAATAACGACTGATGTTCATGCTTTAGAAAACTGCAGTGATGCTAAGCAGCCATGCCTTCCACAAGCCTCTCCAGATGATTTTAGCATAGTTATGATGTCTTCACTGCATGCAAGTGCCTACACGATGAGGTCATCTGGGAATAGTTGCCATTTTATATTTTATTAAAGCCTAAACACACATGTGCAAGTCATCTTTAGTAATTTTTAATTACTACCACATCATTTTGATGTGGCTACTCCAGTGCAGTAGTAGCTTTCATGGAACTACTCTTTTTCTTTATCTCTTTGCATAAGTTGTCAGAACAGTGACAGAAAGTTCCTCTTCTCTTGTGCTGGGACTAATCAGGAATAAGTAGCTGTAACCACTAGTCCACAAAACCTGTTGTCAACACATGCCCCTTAAATCACAGCCCGTCCACCACTGCCAAACCCACAAAGCTGGCGGCTTGCAGAAATGAGCAGGTGCTCAGTCTCCTGATTGACACTGGTATGACTGGGCTCATAGCCGCCTGTGGCTGCCAATACTAGCCTACATCTTTTTCTCAAATAAAATAAATGAAACTAGCAGGTGTTCTTAGAAGTTCTTCAAATGATTGCTTTTAGACTCGATCTAAAAATTTCCAAGATTTTGTTTTCAAAGTCTTTGGGGAAAAAAGGTCCTTTGCAGGACCTGCCCACAAAAAAAAAAAAAAAAAAAAAAAAAAAAAAAAAAAAAATCAGCAAGGCATCTATTCTGAAAACTTTCTGCAAATGAAAAAGATCTTTTGAGCAATGCTATATGACTCCTAAATCAAAAGTACCACCAGAGTGGTGACTATAGTACTGGCCTAGCACAGGGAGATTGGGTTCAGGATTCTGGCTTGACATAAGCAGGGCAAAACTTGTGCAAGTGCTGTCACATTTCCTGCAAATGCCCTGATTTTCAGGCTACTGTCTGTTCTTGATGTGGATATCTAGCCCATTTTTATAAATCAATTTCTCATTTGTTTGGTAGAAAACTGCTTCAGACATACCTTTACCAGATAAAATAAGTTCTAGAGTATCAAAAACTTTTGCAGGAAGAAAAAAATTTCCAAGGTTTAAACTGCAAGATAAACTATCACCTCAAGTTTAAAATTAAATTATATTCTAATTACGGTCCCTTTTAGATTTGTAACATTCTAAACAGTTACTGGTATTGGCATTGTCCAACCACAACTGCCAAATTTCAAAACTAGGGAGCTATAATCTTACATCAGCAGTGTTTAACCTCTCTCCTCTGATGTATTTTTCCCAAATGCAGCTTCTTTTATTCTCAAGGAAGCATAAATAGTAATTTTCTCTTTACTCATTCTCACCTTTTCCCCTTCACACCTGCTGCACCATACTATTATTTTTTTCCTCCCTATAGGAAAGTTTGGCCCAAACAAAACCCAAGGCATACCAAATGAAAGTCTAATCTTGAGGCCCGTTTATAGGCCATAGAGAAAGAAAAATAGTGCAACTAAGTCAGACTAATTTGAAAGACAGAAGCATCACCTAAATACATAGTGAGGAATAAGGAAAGAAGCAAGGTTACAGGCAATAAATATCCCAGTTTTGCTCTCTTGCTCAACAGAGCTGTGTTTCTCTCAGAAGCATAGAATTTCAAAAGGTAGGCATCCTTCTTTAGATGTTATGGGTTGTTGGGGTGGGTTTTTTTTTTTCTTCTCCTCATTTTTGTTTTTCTTCTTTCTTTAGAGTGAAAGGAAACATACATCTTACAATTTGAAGATGTAATACTCAGCCTTGGTTTTCCTACTCTAAATTGGAAATTGGTATATTTGATGAATTTCAAAAAAATAAGAATTTAGTATTAAAGCATGGTTTTGACCCTATTTTGGTTTCTAATTACATAATAAAGAGATCAATGCTAATTTGAATATCAAGATATTTTAGATCCTGTTGCTCATTTTCAACTTGCTATGCAATCACTTCTGAATTTATGACCTTTATGTGTCCAGCCATCATGTCCCTTTTTATTTGTTCACATCACCAGTGTTCCTGGTCTTGCCTAGTCAAACTTCTAAGTCTTGTGCAATCACATCCCCTTTCACATCCACCTTGGAAGGGTATGACTCTCTTGACCTTTTCTTCAAACCTTTTTTCTTGACTACATTAAAAACTTTTAGTTAACCCAGTTTTCTTGTACAGCTAACAGTGAATGCCTCATATACAAATCTGCCAGTTTAAATAAACTTGCTCTTAAGCTTGACTTCAATCCTGTATTTATGAGTTTCTTAATTTGGACAGAACTTACAATGGGAGTCCAGAGAGCATTTAGCCCACAGTGAAAGTAACCAGTTTCATTATTTATGTTTTGATAAGAGACTTACTATATTCCTACTCACTTTTATCTTTTAGTGATCTCTATATCCTGCCAGATCAGGTGTAAAAAATAAACTATTCCCAGCATGAATCTGGGTCTATAGCCAAATCACCTATTCAAAAAGATTGAGTTAAAAAACAAACCAACCAACCAACCAAAAAACACACACCTCTGCCCCTGAACCACAGCTTTATTCACTAGAGCTGAATAATCCCAGTCCTGTTTCTGCCTTCATATCAGTCTTCCTTCAGTGTAATTACTTTGGAATATTTAAACATTTTATATGGGACTCTATCATTGATTTTTATTCAAGTATCTTAATTTAAGAACTCAAAAGTTCTTAAACAATAGACAATTGGTAGATATTTAACATTTGTTACCAGTTTTTCTAATAAATTCACAGTAGAGATCTAATTTTTGGTATGCTCGTATTAAACTGGTGCTTTCTTGACAATAACTGCTAACATTTAATACTATTCCTCATCTTTCTCCAGCCATATAAAAATATATCCTAGATAACATAGCTATGATACTAAATATTGCAAAACATTTTTAAATAGTTATGTTCTACTGGGGACTTATTTTTTATCAGGCATGTTATTACACTGTCAATTTTACTCTAGTGACAAAGTGTCAGTTCAGTTAACTGATGACAATAATTGGAAACTGTAAGGATAGCTTTGGTCATGTTCTTATCATGAGTCAAACTTAATAGAAAATCAAATATTCGAATGTGTCATGGTTTAAACCCAGCCGGCAATTAAGCCCCACAGAGCCACTTGCTCACTCCCCCCGCAGCGGGATGGGGGAGAGAATCAGAAGAGTAAAAGTGAGAAAACTTGTGGGTTGAGATAAGAACAGTTTAATAGGTAAAGCAAAAGTCACACACGCAAGCAAAGCAAAACAAGGAATTCATTCAGTACTTCCCATCGGCAGGCAGGTGTTCAGCCATCTCCAGGAAAGCAGGGCTCCTGGAGCCCTTTAACAATTAACACGTAATTGTTACTTGGGAAGACAAATGCCATCACTCCAAATGTCCGCCCCCAGCTTGATATGCTAAGCATGACATCATATGGCATGGGATATCTCTTTGGTCAGTTGGGGTCAGCTGTCCCAGCTGTCTCCCCTCCCAACTCCTTGTGCACCCCCAGCCTACTTGCTGGTGGGGTGCTGTGAGAAGCAGAAAAGGCCTTGACTCTGTGTAAGCACTGCTCAGCAATAACGAAAACATCCCTGTGTTAACAGTGTTTCCAGCACAAATCCGAAACATAAACCCATACGAGCTACTATGAAGAAAATTAACTCTACCTCAACCAAAACCAGCACAGAATGGTATTTGGTTGCCCAAACAAAATACATTACACTCGACAGCAACAGAAGTGACTGCAAACTGTAGATAGTTTAAATAATCTGTTTTAAGATAGGAAGCCTATGCCCAATGGTATATGCCTACATATCCTATGAAGGCATTTGGCATCAACTACTTCAGAATTAATAAAATCACATTACGTGACTTCCTCCCTCTATAGACTACTCAGACTAAGATTTCATTTGAAAAGCAGCTAAAAATACCCCCGGTTTTTCTCAAGTCTACTTTACAGGTAATAATCATTACCTGATTACAGGTAGGACTGAGCTTACAATTACGGTGAGTTTAAGATTAAAGTATGGTTAGTTCAAATTATGACTAGAATATTTTTCCTCCCCATAGGAGATGTTTCAAAGAGATGAAATGTACAAACAGCCTGAGAGAATTCTAGTTAGTGGCAGCTTTTCAGTATAGTTGGTCCTGGTAACCAAATATAAGTTTTTGGAAGGGGAAAGAGTCTGAAATGGCGTGCATCCACTTTCAGAACTTTTGAAGATAAATAAATAAAGCTAACTCAACCTGTGTGTTACTGTGGGTTTGGGTACTGGAAAGTAACCTGCACACTCCGTGATAGCTCTTGGCAGAAGTGCAGAAGTGGCACACATGCTGTCACGCCCCACCTGCAGGAAGGGGAGAGTGACTAAGATCCGCAAATCCCCTCGGTGTGGATTAAGGTGAAATAACACTCAAGGTCCAAAAACAAACTCCAACTTTAATGGCACAAACACTTCTATAAGCATCAACCCTCTATGTCTTAATATATAATACAAGCTAAGCGGCTTTGTGAGGAGTTGAGGTAGGCCTTGTATTACTTAACAACATCAAAAGCAGAGAGCGAGAAGGAGAAGGAGGAGAGAGAAAGAGAAAGAGAGAGAGAGATGGGAAGCAGGAGAGAAGTAGAGAGAGATAAAGAAATCACCAATCCTGGATCCAGCATCGGACCTGCCAACGGGGGGTGTCGGTGTGGAGAGTGCCCCAAGGAGGCTCACATGCGCCCCTATTTATTGGCTCCAGCCCAAGGTTTCTAGAGTCTTCTCTCACCCCAGCTCCAGGAGTGGTTGAGACATTAGTCAGTCAAGGAGAGTGACACCGGGCCCCTCCCCGTGGCTGGCTTCTGGAGCTTTCTCTTGGGGCATTGTCTGTGCTTACAGCACAGCCATGTGAGCCTCGTCCCTTACACCACCCCGTGGCTCAACCACTCCGAGGTCCTCTTCGATGGTGGTGATCTGGACATAGCGCAGAGAGAAAAAGATAGAAGAGAAGGAGTAGCGAATCAGGCACCTCATTACAGCAAACCCGATAGCTAGACCGATTAATAGTAACAAAAACATTACTAAGGCTTCTACTATCCAATCCCACCATCCCGTAAGTCCGAGGCTTTTGAGCAAAGTTGAAATCCATGAGGCTGGGTTCCAATTCCCCATCCAATCACTCGGTCTTGGCTGTGATTTCCTGCATCTTCTGACAGGCTTCCTCGATCGTGGTTGTAGCATTGTGTATGGTAACGCAGCATTCTCCAGCCGTATGGTTTAGTACTCCACACACACCTTGTTCTTTAACTAGCAGCATGTCCAAGGCTAAGCGGTTTTGCAAGGCCATCTTCGACACCTGCGGCACCTGTAAGTTCAATTCTCCAAAAGTGTGTGAGGTCCAATTACTTAAAACATGCATTTGCCAGGTTAAATTTTCTAACACAAACTGGTGTCTTTTAAGAGCTACATATGGGGTAAATATATTTTCTAACATCAGAGATGTTGTCATGCCCCAAGTATAATAGTCAGGTATTTGGACTCCATGCACTGCCCACTCAGGTGCAGATTGGGGTTTTTGAGTATCTTGTTTCTTTCGGTTGTACCCAGAATTAATAAAATCAAATGTTTTGGAAGGGCACATTGATGGAATCCCAATTGCACAGCGTAAACCTGCCATTTTGTGTACATGTAGGTGTGAATACATCTTCCCATTTGAACATGCCCAAAAGGTACCTTGAGGGGCTGGATATTTAGCAGTGGAGCATGTTGATGGGTCGTGAGATTCGGCTAGTTCGGCTTCCCCTTCCCATGCAAGATTCCACTTCGTTTCGTGGGTGAGTGTAACTCCACATTTTAACGCAGTTTCTTGATTGATAATGTTTCCATAACACATGGGATCTCCAGGCTTAAATCCTGGTACTGAGAAACCCCAACAAATGCACGTATCTCGGATAAAGGTTCGTAGTTCTGGTACATACCAGGTTTCTATTGGATCCCATGATAATGAATCACAGCTAATTGTTCGTGAGCAATTCATTAGAGGAGTATTCTCATAGGGTAGGGGATCTATTTCTCGCGTATCAACTATACTATCTGGGCTGGATAGGAAATGTTTAAAGGACCAAGCATATTCATAACGAGAACAATCATGGTGGGCGTAGCCACCCCATTTACTAGGAATTTGAATACACCAACTGGGGGAGAACGGGACATTATATTCGTGGTCTAGGGGTTCACCATGAGGCAGGGAGTCCCACCACCGCACCAGATTACAGGGGATCTCCACCTTTTGGGGACACCATGTCCAGTCCAGTCCAAGATTGCAAGGGACCTTCACTTCCTGGGGACAGAATGTCCAGTTCTTTCGGGCTGTGAAGGCAGCACTTGTAGTTCCCTTACAAAGTTGTTGCTTCCAACAGGTAGCATTCCACATGGCTCTCCAGGTCCTGTTAATTGGAAATAGGTAGGCCACTGGAGAGGGTGTATACCAAGTTGTCCCGCTATATTCTTGGAATGGGAATGGATCTGCTCCCCACAAACATTTTCCTTTTCCGTGTGGATTTTGGATGCACTTTTGGCTTAGTATCTCTAGCTTTGAATTTAGAATTCGTGAAAAATTTAACCAGATAATGGCAAATTTAAATCCCGCTGATGCAGATGTGGGGAGGTCCACACAAAGACCTTGGTCTGTTCGATTCCAGATTCGGGTAAAGCCAGTAATCAACGCCCATGCCAAGTTAGGTTGGTTATTCAAACTCCCAGCTGGTTGAAACAAGATTGTACATTCACAAAGTAAGAATATAAACTTCTCCCACACCATCTCTCTCTAGTAAAGAAACAGAGCAAGCTTAGTAAAATCAGACAAACAATGCAAAGAATGACCCACTCAACAACCGAAAGCTTAAGTCCCACGGTGGGCTTCTGACAACCTGCAAAATATATTCACAAAGACGAACAATGATTAACAGGACAGGACAATCCATCGGGTATGGATTCGGTGACCCTTCCCATGTGTGTCGGTGGCCACCCAGGTATAGAGATTTGGCGGCTTTTTTAAAGTTAAAGGCACCGCTCCCACCGTCGGTAGGTCCACCAGAACAGGTTGTCCCAGATAATGGAGCGGATTCACCGTGTCTTTAGCCTCCCTTTTTCCAGGGAGTATGGACGGAGGCTTGGGGCAGAATGCGGTGAGTCGTGGGTACCCGTTAATTCCCCAGCGGCTATTAACTTTATATACTGCATCTGATAGTCGCTGTGCCCACCCAGGTTCGTGCGGTTTCAGAGCTCGCTTTAAGAGTCCGTTGGTGCGCTCGACAATGCCGTTTGCCTGGGGGTAGTATTGGGTGTGGAAAATCCACTGTATTCCTTCACTTTGTGCCCACTCTTGAACCACCCCAGCAGTAAAGTGGCTTCCATTATCCGACTGGATTGATTGGAGTTTAGGTAGATAACTGAACCATGACTTTAAACCTTTTACAGTATTATCTTCCGTCGACCGTCGTACTGCTTCTGCTTGGGTCAATCCCGACACCACTTCAACTCCTACTAGTACATATTGTTTTCCTTCAGAGATCCGAAATGGACTAATGTAGTCCACCTGCCAAGTGTCCCACAACCCTTTATTATCTCTTATGTGCAGAGGTGGGTCCTTAAGGGGGTTGTGCTCCCCTAATCGGGTGCGACATAAGCTACACATGGAAATAATAGTGTTACACAGCTCTCTGGTTACAGACCACCCTCTGCTAATTGCTTCCCTAAATAGATCTTTACTTCCCAAATGGCCTTGTTTTACATGTAACCATTCCAACAGGTGTTCCCATTTTTCCCCCTCGCCTTCTACGGCCATTCCTGCTAAACGGGTTAATGAGTCCACCTGATTATTCAGAAGGTGAGCTGGGTGATTCCCAGCTTGGTGTGCGGCAACCCACCCTACTAGAAAGGGTTTCTGCTTGGCGATATTTAGGATTTCTTCCCATTTTTCTTGTTGCCACACTGGTACCCGATTGACCTCCCATTGATTCTGTTCCCAAAATGGGAGCCATTCAGTGCATCCCTTGAATACAGCATATGAGTCTGTGTAAATAAACACTGGTTCTTTAGTCTCAGCCTCTTTAACAACCACGCTCCACACAGCTACCAATTCTCCCACTTGAGCACTTCCCTCCCCTTCTGTTACGATTCGGTTCCCGGAATCAACATGCAGGGCTACCGCGCGGTATTTCCACGTCATTCCCTCTCTCCTGGAGGACGCATCAGTGAACCACACGTTTTTCTGGTGGGGGTCGAATGGAGGGGCAGGTTTTATATAAGAGGGGGGTGGTCCCTGGTTTGGTTGGTTGTCAGGAGGTTCTTGTATTTGGAGCATTTTAGGTGCTCCCTCCTTTATCTGGTGCATATGGCAGTAATGATCTAATTGTGCATACCACTTTCTTATTGTTTCTCATTGTGCAACCCCCGCAGGGGGTGGGGTTCCGGCCAGTACCAGCTTCAAGACCTTAAAGGGTCCTTGAAGAATGATTGGTTGTTGCCATATGATTTTTTCAGCTTCCTGTAGGGCTAAACTCACCACAAAGAGGCCCTTCTCCCAAACTGAGCAACGCTTTTCTGCATCTTTGAAGCTGCGCGAGTAAAACCCAATGGGACGGGTCGGACCCTCCGGTCCGCGCTGCCACATATGTATAGATAGTCCATGGATTGCGAAACCCCATTCAATATAAAGCAGGTCTGTTGGGTGTATGGGCCCCAAGGTCTGATATACCCCAGCCTCAAAGATTAACAACTTTAAGGCTTCTTCATGGATGGGGGTCCAGTCCCAGGTGGCCCTCTTGCGAGTTAAATCATAAAGGGGGCGGGCTATGATGGAGAAGTCAGGGATATGCTTTCTCCAAAATACCAATAAGCCTAGGGCACGTTGCAGCTCCTTTTTATTTCCCGGCATCCGTACTTGTTCAAGGGTAGTTAAGATTTCAGGAGGAATACACACTGTTCCTCCCTTCCACCAAATACCTAGCAACTTTACCTCGGAAGATGGGAGTTGTACCTTTTCCACCGGAATCTGAAGCCCCAAATTTTCTAGGTGAGTAATTATCTTAGTTTGGGTTTGTCCCACTGCCGTGGCATCAGAGCCGCCAATCAATACATCGTCGATATATTGACATATTTTGACCCCCTCTCTGGGAGTGACTCGGGCAAGCTCTTGTGCCAGTGCGAAGTGTGCAATGGTCGGCGAATGGCGATATCCTTGGGGGAGGCATGTGAAGGTGAATTGCACACCTTCCCACGTAAAGGTGAAGCGATCTCTGTCTGCTTCCTGTAAGGGGACCATAAAAACCATATCTTTCACGTCAATGGTTACTAAAATTTGGTGGGCTTGCTCCTGTATAGTTGCGATTAATTCGGCCATGTTAGGCACTGTGGCTGTCAAGGGGCCCGTGTTGGCATTTAAACGCCGATAATCAATTGTCAATCGCCATTTTCCATTGGGTTTACAGACTGGCCATACCGGGGAGTTATAAGGTGAGTAAGTGGGGATGATTATCCCTTGTTCTCGCAGTTTGACTATCACAGGAGTTATTCCCTTCCTTGCTCCTAATGGTAGGGCATAGTGTTTTACATTAACAATTTTGGAGGGGGGGAGCGCAGGAGCCGACTGTAAAAGTCTTATGAGAGCTGCAGGGAGTCCAAATTTCCACTCCCTCCCCTTTGAGTCTACCCAAGCTCGCCCCTTCAATACATGAAGTCCCAAAATATTCATAGGCAATACGCCCAGGTCAATCAAATCCTTTTCGGGGGCGGTAGGAGCCTTAGAGGCAATCATTGCCCCATCGTCAAATTGGGGTTCTGCCCTCATGTTCCCCCAAGTGGGCTGTTCAAATCTGGGGGGCATTTTCTTTTTGTCTTTCCAGACTCGGATGAGTTTTTCTAAGGCCATAGTGGGCATACCATCCATTATGTCCTGGGGAATCCCCTTTTCGATTCCCTCGGCCCACAATAGGTTTCTCTTTGCCCCCAACGTTTGTGCAGGGGGCGGGGGGTCCATTCTCCTGCTGTTCCGCTCTCCGTACTGCAGTATTCGATTTGGTGGCTCCCCCGTGATTCCCATCCTCCTACCATAATTTATTAACTCTTGGGCTACTTCGCCCCAAGTCATGGGCCCTCCTCGGGCTCATCTCCCTCCTTGTGGGGCTAGTGCGTCCCGCAAGTGGTCTTGCAATTGCACTGCATATAGTTTCAAGGAATCAGGTAAACCTCAGATTAGGGGGGTCATTCTGTCGGGGTTAGCGGTTGTTGAGGGACTAAACGCCTATCATGCATTAATTGAAGACAAGCAGCCTTTTGCAGACACTCGATCAAGTGGTTTGTGGTCAGGGTTTCAATACACACAGGATCTCCCCTTTCCAAGGGGTCTAGACCCCCTGCCCAATAGGCAGCTCGCTGAGTTAATGACCACAGCTCCCTGGGGTCATCGGTAGTTAGGAAAACCCCTGGCCCCCAGTACCCCTGGGCCTCATCTTCTGACAACAGGATTCGGTCACCACCGGTTAGCGATACCCTCCATACATATTCCGTTTCAGTTTCTTGAGCCAATCTAGTGTATTTCTCTTGGATTTTTGACATTTCGGCCGCCGAGTACAGCACCATTCGGGTGGTGATTTGCGGAGCTCCCCCACCTTGGCCGTCATCAGTGGTCTCCATTTTAATCACTGGCCTCATCACCACTTCCCCATTCTCAGGGCAAAATATTTCTCGCTTGATTTCTAGCTCTTCACTTGGGTACAAAGGTCTTAGGCTTTGCTTTTCAGCCATCTGTGCCAAGCTTGTAAATCCTGGCACACTATCCGGAACAGAAACAAGATCTGTCCAGTCGGGAGATTTTTGTCCCCCTTCCTCTAATTCGGACTGTAAAATTTTTTCTCGGTCCAGTGCATCTGACAGGGCCGCGTGGAGTCGCTGAGTAGCGTTACGTTCAGCGGCTAGTAGACCCTGCAGGGTTTTTATTTGTTCTTGTAAAGATTCAACCATTTCATTGTGGGTTCGCTTAACCAGGTGCCTCTCCTGGGCTGCCACTAGTGCTGCTCCCAACACAGCACACACCGTGGCTTTCCCTTTTCCCGGTCGAGCCTTTTGTTCTTTCATGAGGGTTGTGATTTTGTCCGCTACAGCTTTTGGGTCGTGCCAACTAATATAGGCCCATGCCATTCCTGGTGGGGAAGGGCATGCCTTATATTCCTTTAACTTTTCAACCACAGGGAGGCAGTCAAGCACCGGCATTTCCCGGGCAGCCATGGCTTGCCACTGCTCGTACCTCTCCCGGCTTAGAGCTGAGAGGTCACTTCCCGGCTCTCCCCGCCCGCACTCACCGGGTGGAGAGTCGGTATCCCTTAGGACCTTCCAACACTGAGGGGATCCTGTCCGTGACGCCAATTAATATGTCACGCCCCACCTGCGGGAAGGGGAGAGTGACTAAGATCTGCAAATCCCCTCGGTGTGGATTAAGGTGAAATAACACTCAAGGTCCAAAAACAAACTCCAACTTTAATGGCACCAACACTTCTATAAGCATCAACCCTCTATGTCTTAATATATAATACAAGCTAAGCGGCTTTGTGAGGAGTTGAGGTAGGCCTTGTATTACTTAACAACATCAAAAGCAGAGAGCGAGAAGGAGAAGGAGGAGAGAGAAAGAGAAAGAGAGAGAGAGATGGGAAGCAGGAGAGAGGTAGAGAGAGATAAAGAAATCACCAATCCTGGATCCAGCGTCGGACCTGCCAATGGGGGGTGTCGGTGTGGAGAGTACCCCAAGGAGGCTCACGTGCGCCCCTATTTATTGGCTCCAGCCCAAGGTTTCTAGAGTCTTCTCTCACCCCAGCTCCAGGAGTGGTTGAGACATTAGTCAGTCAAGGAGAGTGACACCGGGCCCCTCCCCGTGGCTGGCTTCTGGAGCTTTCTCTTGGGGCATTGTCTGTGCTCACAGCACAGCCATGTGAGCCTCGTCCCTTACACATGCATACGATCCCACAAGTACGTTTATGATTGCTTTTCCTCAGGGAGGTGGAAAACAAGACGAGACAAATCAGACATTGGAGAGTTGAGCAGAACAGACACTAATTAAACTGGATATCAACAGCACTATCAAACCTGTACCTTCCATACAATTGCTCCAAATACCCTTCTGATTTTGAAGATAAGTGTGTCATACTTTGATCGGGCTATTAACACAGCTAAGGGTGTTCATGACACCAGAAACTACATGTATTTTCTTTTCCAGAGTACCAGATATTTGTTAGAAGTCAATAGTCTTAATTAGTTGGCAAGCTATGTTTCATTTCACATTTAACAACCTATAACAAGCTTTACATCTTACGTACATGGGATTCCCTCTCTTGCCAGACCACAGTAATAGAAAGAACAAGGGACTGGTTATCAAAACCATGAGGCTTATCCCAACCTCATTTGATTTGAGAGCAAGTCTTCTGCAGTCATGTAAAAACACAGCTAGAAGATCCATTCAGTCCCAACATTTGACTAAAGATGACGTTGTAGAAGAGGAAAAAATAGCCTCAGAAGTATTTGCCATTTCAAACTGCAGAGAATTCTTCCTAGCACATTTAGTTGTGTGTCTGTTCAGAAGTATCTGGTGCCAACCTGTCTTTTTCAGTGGAATTTCCTTTATGAGAGGAAAAAAAAAACAAAAACCCCAGATCGTCTGCCCTTTGAGGCATTAAAGAACATCCACAGCCAGACAAAGCCATCTCTTTTCACATTCTTTTTGAATGTCCCTTATTGTATCCAGAGAGTAGGTGCATACTCAACCAGCAGAAGCCCTGAAGCACAGAATTAATTAAAGCTACACACCCAGAGTAAACACGCAGTGATCAAGAATCATTCCACTCCCATAATGGGAATACCAGAAAACCTTTGCGCTGTATGCTCTAATTTATAGCTCTAGTATTACCCTTAAAACATATTATGCAGTCTCTTTCCAGGATTTATCAATCTTGAAATATCACTCTCTGATTTAAAGACAATTCAGAATCCTTACTCCCTTCACGGTTAGACACCTTCTTCTAAAGGTCTTGGTGAAGAAACTATTTAATCCTATGTCAAAATATAGGATTAAATAGTGATATAGCATATAATTTTGAAAATAATTATTTTCAAAGCACAGAGGAAGAAGAAGAAAAGATATTTGCAGGTGGGTAAAAAAAGAAATCATACTACTTAAACGGAATAGGTTAAGCAAACCAAACTTTTAAAATCTCTTCATATACCTCAGTCCTTTCACCTTGTCATCCTTCTCTATACTGCATTTTCGTTAGTGTTTTTTTTTTAAACTGTGAAATTCTCCTCAATTATGTTAAAAAGGGGATAAGGTTACAGAGCAGGCCTAATGAACCAAGAAAGATCATTTAAAACATTGAACCATGGCATCCCTGAAATAGTCCGATTATTATTTTTCAGTGTGTACAGCAGAGTTTTTAAAAAATGACTAAGGTCAAAGTCAGGTTTCATGAAAGCCTCAGCTGCAGCTGAAATCTGAAGTGCCTCACCAGAAATTATTAAAGCTACCTAAAAATCATCCATTTCCACACAGAACAGTTACAGAAGAGAAAACAGAGTATTATTAAGGGGGAACTTGCATTTTCTTTCCCTCACCCAGAAGCCAACCACAAACACCTGTCTTATAAATTCTATGTGTGTAACTGCAACTTCAGCATAACTGCATTTAAGGAAAAGTCTATCACAGTCCTAGATGCTAGATTGCAAAAACAGGTGCATTTCAACTCTTATAAACAAAACAATATGCAAAGGCTACTGACTTTGCTGCTGTACGTATAGCTCTGTCATACACATTATATGCACACTCATTTTCCTGGCATTATGTTTGACAGAACAAAAATAGCTGTAGTTGACTTGATGACTTTTCTTAACAGGAACTTCAGTTCCATTCAAAAACTTGTAGTCAGTCTCCTGGAACAAAAATCAAGACAAAAACTAATGGAAAGGTAACTATCTATGTAGCTTATTGTCACAGAGGCAATAACGGTGTAGCTTGAAGGCTAAGATATAAACCATTTTGCTCTTTCCATATAGATAAGAGGTATTTTCCTCTTGCTTTTTTGGCAGAAAGTTATGACTGCTGTCACGGGGGAGAGGACATGGCAGCAAGAAGCTCACCAGGTATTTTGATAAGATTTGCACTCTTGTAAAATAGATCTTTGTGTCAGTGGGTCATTTATGTCTTCTGCATAGGACAACTCTGTATCTATTCCTTTTTTCCAGCCAACCAGCTAGTCTGCAGAGACAAATGTAAATTTGGGGTGAGGGAGGAAATCAGCCAGGACCCAACTACAATAGTTATTTCAGAGCAGACATATCCAGAGGACGTCACTGTAACTCATCCTGAGCTCAGATGAGAATCTCACGCAGGGGAGTGTACATAGCTAACAACATCTACCAATTCCAATCTTTAATATGCTTACCTAATGAAAATGTTATTTCTTTAAAAAGTCATTTTTCAAGTTTGGCAGCTTCTATGGTTTTAGTATTGAGCAATTCTGTTAAACACGTTCAGTGATATTAGCATAATTGCTAGCTATAGTAATTATAGCTAGCAATAGCTATAGCCCCTTTCCTGCAAACAGCTGCAGATAAAAATACTTCAGGTATTTGAACAGCCTACTCAAACCCACATGGGTCAAGTTATTCACATTGGT
Organism: Aptenodytes patagonicus; assembly: GCF_965638725.1. Lineage (NCBI taxonomy): Eukaryota > Metazoa > Chordata > Aves > Sphenisciformes > Spheniscidae > Aptenodytes > Aptenodytes patagonicus. Next base: position 41,556,867 of record NC_134952.1, read on the forward strand.
CAGTAATGTTAGGACTAAGATGCGTGTTTCTCCAAGATTATAGTCCATGCATCTAGGCATGATGGATACAGGAGTTTCACAATTTAAATATATCATAGAAATTTAATAATGGCCTAAAGCACTTTTTCTACTGTAATAAAAATTCACTGAGTCTCAGTTGCAAAATTTTTAATACTGAAATAAGCGTTCCCTATTACCTGCCTAAACAATTGTATTTTCCAAAGTGAAATACATAAATATTTATTTTATTGAATGAGATCATTTATGACAACTATCTGAGGAAAGAAAACATAAATGCTTTATCTACTACTTCATTTTCTATGAAACTCTAACCTATGAAACTCTAACCTATAAAACATGAGCTGTCGTTGTTGTGCTGGGGCTGAGTAGTAAAGACAACTGTTCCAAGGTCACAGAGTACCTAAGGATCTGTCTATAACGCCCAATTTGTTAACGCATTCATTTAATAAATAAATAAATAAATAAATATGTCTTCACACTAGGAAGGCGCTTTGACCCAGAGGATGAGAAATTAAAATAAAAGCTAACAGATCTTTATTTGTATGGTTACCTTGAATCCACTTGTGAGCTTCAGTAAATTTTCCTCCTGAAGATGAGTTTCTCCACACAAAGTAACAGAGCAACAGCATTAATTTTACTTTGTACAGTTCCTGATATCCACTGAAATCACCCGAACTGAAGTCCTCAGAAAGCATAACGACCATTATGTTCACTTGTTAGCATCAAAGAAAGCAATAGCTGAAATGAGGCCAAGAAGGAACACCCTGCACAGTTCATGATTTACTATCAGTTAATTATAAATCTCTCTTATAATATCTTCTTGCCCAAGAAAGGCAGTCTTCTGTATCGTCTCAACCACTTGCAGTCTATTATCATGTCAAAAATAAACTGGAAAAGAAAAACTGTTAAATAAACCATAGAATTTTTTTAAGCCTGTGAACTTAAAGGGAAATTCAGTTATCGCAAATGAAATTATTTTTTCCTATAAAAAGTTATTCTGATTCCAGAGTTGTGTTATATCAGATGATGAAAAAAACAGAAGAGCAGTCTCTCTGATGCTACAAGAAATAATTACTATATTTCCTGTAGTCTATTCTTCATTGTACTATTTATATGCTGGACATTGGTTTTGTGTTAATTTAGAGAACAACATTACTGATTTTTTTTCTTCTAGACTTTCTCACGGTTCTCATGGTCTTTTAGCTGGTCTAATGAATTTGTTATGATTGTCACTAAGAATGAACAAGGATGATGGCAGTTAATTAATGAAGTACTCTGTGCAAAGAAACTAGCCCTTTTTTATGATTGTTTCGAATTAATTTTCATTTCTTACCATTGTTATTAGTAAAAACATGAATTCTCTCTTTACGTAACGCAGCCTAACATCATCAGAAGGAGGTTTTTTTGTCTTTAAATCATACCCAGAGCCATTTTACATTTGAATTGGGTTTGTATTTATAACATACACCAGAGATCATAATTCTGCACAGATTTTGTAGGGGAGTCTTTGTTAAACCAAAGTTACTGTCCATGACTAATCTTGATGGAATATTTTCTAGACTACTGCAGTCTGGAAATACATATGCACACACATATACATGCACACACACGTACTTATGTGAAAATAGTTTATAAAAATAATCAGCATGTGTACTTTCTTATCTGACAATACCTGTAACTTCAGAACTAAAGGAATCGAGTTTTATATGTCAAGCCCTAAGTCTATAAGCTGCAACTAGTCTGGAATGATACTGCATAAGTATCAATCATTTGGTTATTTACATAATTTTTAAAAAATTACATGTGTTTATTTACATAATTTAAAAAAATTATCAACTCTCATACAATTGATACAGATTTTTCTTTGAAGAACTTGAAGTGCTTAATTTTTATCAAACGAAGATAGGGTTTTTTTGCAGTAATATCCATCAAATACTATTAACACATTTTTATAAAAGCTTTTGACATCTCAATTACAGAACAAAAGCAACACAATTTAACTGAAAAATGTTATTCCTCTAACAAACATCCTTCCAATCCTGTGAAAGATTTGAGATATGTAAACACAATGAAAAAGAATGTTTGTGTATTTCCCCAAACTGGACTTTGAAAGGAGAATAAGTCTCCCTTTGATTCCAGAAGGCCAAAAAATAAATACTGATTTTATGCTTCAGTTTTACTTTTTAAGATAAAATTGATCTTACAATTTCTATAATAACCATTTTCAAGGAATGGAAAATAAGTGTCTGTTTTTCTTGCAAAATAAGTCTTAAGAATTGTATCATTTTCATTTTTTTTCATGAGTTCAAAGAATTGGTTGAATCATAATGAAAAGGTTTTGTCATCTTAATGAAATAGAAAGCAGATAGAGCAGATGGCAGGATTTAACTTTCACTTGTCAAGTAAGGTGGGGAAATACAGAGGATTTCATTTGGAATCTGGATCTGTGAAAATAGTTTTCCATAAGAGACAGTCTGTGTTGTGTGTGGCGTATACAGATGAGAACTGATTTCCTTCCAGCATGTACTTTTGTACACACACACTTGCAGTTCCTCATTGCAAACCTTCTGCAACACCAGACAAGCAAAGTCAAATTCTGGAAAAAACCCTGAGACATTTTATCTACAACTGAACTATAGGGGATTTAACCAAATAGGTTCAGTTGTCATTGTTGACTTGACTGTCAAATAAAAGGAGGGTTATTTGGTGAAGTAAGTTGACTTTGCCAAAAGCAAGAGCAGAGAATGGACATCAGATAGGGGTTCACTGTTTGTTTTTAACTGACATTGCTGCTCATAAGGATAGATTCTAAATAGCATTGTTGTTTCATAAACTGCCTAATGAAAAAGCAAAAATATTACCCTATCTTCTGATATAGAATCCAGTCCAAATATTACATGTGCTTCCAAAAAGAGATTAAGCAGAAAATATAGATTTGGGCTCTGATCAGTTTCTTTTTATTTAATCACACACTAGACAAAGGAAGAAGGTGGATTAGAAATCACAAACCATATGTAGTAGCAGTAGTACTCAACAGAGTAACTTCAGCCGTGTTAAGCCCCAATCATATATTCTAATTTAGCCCTTTGAAGCTTGAACAAAAGTAATATGTAATCAAGGTTTTACAAAGCTAAGTTAGGTAATACGTTAGCATGTAGTGATATACATCTTAAATACTTATCTAACAGGTTTTAAAAGTATTTGAGGTATTGTCTACAAGGACAAAGTACAGCAGTTTTGCTACAGAATAGCAGATAGGAAATAAGCAATTGTAAAAATAAAATCTTTATAGGATTTCAATTTACTGAGTAATTTTTCCCATATATTGGGAATTAGTGTAACTGAAGTTAAGAGTTATTCTACCTGAAATAGCTTTTCAAGAATCTGGAGCTGATGCTACTTTTCTGTACAGGTTATTTAGCTACTACAAGTACTTAGAAGCTTTAAGAAGATGAGAATAGAGAGCTCACACTATTCTGGATAATAATTCTTTTTTAAACAGAACACAAGTTGATTTTTTTCTGTCCAGCTTTCATTCTTTGTCGTTATGAATCTTAGCACTGTTTGGTATCATCTCCAGCTGTGAAGGAAGAAATGAAAAGACAACAACTCCATGCCATTCAGAATTTTTCTGAACGGTGGCTTTTCTCCTGACAGGATATTTGACCTTGCTTCTAATCTCTGATATTCTGGCAGACAGTAAATGGGTATTCTGTTTACAGAAAAGTAATGCAGAAAGAAACACGAGGAAAATTAATACATTTATTAGGCACACTTTAGTTTCTGATATCAGAAATATGAACTTTTTTCCAAAGCATATTAAAGTTTACTTTCTGAGAACAATGTTTGTTGGGTTTTTTTGTTTGTGGGTTTTTTGTTTGTTTGTTTGTTTGTTTTTACACACACACACATGCGCTTTGTTAAAAAATGAGCCCTGAGAAACAAGATTACTTTCTTCTTCAAATGACACCTTCAGAAGCTTTTTAGGAGATTCAGATTTTTCATGGTAGTCAGACTTTCAAACACTAGGCTGTGAAGTTGACACTGTTTTAAAGCCTGGGAAGAAAATTCTCTTCTAATAACAACACCCAGAGCCTCATTTATAAGTGTTGGAGTTACTAGGTCTAGAAGGAACTATCAGGTTGTGTTTCCCAAACAGACTTTGTTTCAGAGACTTCAGCACTAGGAGTGATGAGAAAGAGCAAGAGTGAGCTAATTGAAATGAAGAAAAGAGAATTTGTGAGTTGGGAAAAACAGTCTTTTAAACTGAAAATTGGCTTGAAAGATCGATGATGGCTACATTTTCACAATGGAACTTTTGAAAAATAAAACTTATTTTAAAGTCATGTTAATGCTGCAGTGAAAATTTGGTTTTCTTACGCTTGTGCTGTGTTACCAAGTTTATATTCACGCTATTTAACTAATATACTTTAGAGTTATTCTTGCAATCTACTCAGATAAAGAGTGCCATTGACTCCAATACTAATTTTAGATTATTAAATAGAGTAAGATCAAGCTCTTTGAGAGTAAATGGAGGGATATTTTAATCTGATAGCAATACAGAAGGCATTAAATTGTCCTCAAGGAGAACTAAGTACTATTATGAATATTATCGACGTGTAGAGCTATATTTTCACCCCTTTAACCCTTTTTATCTCTTGGGGCCATGATATCTTGGAGCTACAATCTACATAATTAGCTGATACAAATGTCTTTACAGCTAGGGTAAATCTGTTTTCTGTACTTTAAGCAGTATGTAACTTTACTGAATTTGTTGCAGCTTGAAAAACAGATGCCAGATGTGTTTAAGTAGTCCTATGAATATCAATGTTTTTTCCTCTACTAATTACATTAACCTATGGTCTGCAGGCAAGGGACATATATTTTACCAATAAATTCTTGTTTCAACAACCTCAGCTAAGGAGGACACATAAAAGGGTCTGCATTCCTCACTGAAGCAATTCAGTTCCAGAAAACTTCAGTGGTTCAACTTCATCAGCAGAAGTTACTCCAGGAACACAGTCTGTCCTCAAAATCCACTTGCAGTTCAGTAACGGGTTGAAAAGCATCTTCCAAAGTTGATGTAGCTTTTGGTTTACCCATACAATATGAAAAATCCACTTAAGCTGCATTGTTATGTATGATTCTGCTGCTTCTACTCTGTACTGACAAATGCGTAGAAGTTTTTCTAGCAAAATAGAAATGAAAGAAAAAAAAAACTAAGAAACTCTGACTCAAGTCAGACATCATTTCTGATAGCAACATCAAAAGAGACCTTATTAACATGTACAAAGTGAACTGTTGAAGCTATTCAAGTATAGGACAGGTGTATAGATAAGTCACTCAGATAATTTTTACAATGAAATTTTAGCTTTCTATGAGATTCCATTTACACACCGGCACCACAAATTTGAACATGGTATTTAGTCTGTAGACAGAACAGACTGACTACAGTTCAATCAGAACTCACAAGTTAAAGCTTCATTCTAAACAAAGTGACAGAATAGTCCCTATTTCCTTTTTATTTTGTTGTTGTTTTATTGTTAGATAGGAAGAACTCCCACTGACTCGGTGGTTTGCTTAAATAAAAAGTTAGGGAAGAATGGTGATTTTGCTTTTTATGAAAGTTTCTACTCCATGATCTTATTTTCATTATTTGTTTTTCACATCATACCAATACATAAATACTTTTCTTATTTTGTGAGATTTGTCCCTCATAATCCAATATCTGAGTTATATTAAATAATATTCCAGTGTTTATTGCTAGGCACTAATCATATAATTAGGTAGAATCAATGCCTAAGCACAGAACAAAGTTTGCAAGTTAAACAAGACAAATATTCCCTAGGTTAAGGGCTTACAGGGCACATTTGTTTTTATGATGATAAAGAATGTTCCTTTCATGTTACATGTAAAGAAGCAGCTCAATAAAGATTAAAAGAGGTCCTCCAGCAAAAATCACACTGGAACTTAAAAAAAAAGCAAAATAGAGCCATTGGACCAAATCACAGATGGAGCAAGGGAGGTCTTGATGTGCATAAAATTATACAAAAAGCTGAGTGCTTTGTGAGACAATAAGTTTCAGTAAAAACAAAAGATCTAGAATCTGAACATCAAGATTCCTTGTGCAATAAAATAGTTTTCTATAGTTTCTATATGTAGTTTTTGAAACGTAATGGACTGACAAGATCTTTTACTACAGACTTTGTCTGTTTTTGACTCTTCCAAACTGGTTGTTTTTCACAAAGTGTTTCCACTAGCGCAGCACATTGGACAGACATCAGAATGTCCACATTGTACATTATTCCCACTGAGGTCAGAAACATTCTGCTGTGTTTAAAAGGTATGGAGGTGCTAACAGGCTTTGTTGAATGGAGGCATTAAATGGAGGCTCAAGAGAGTAGCAGCAAGCTGTTGCTAGCTAACACTAACAGCATCATTTTAAACCTGGGGGTCTCCATTGGTTTAAATGGAGATATGGAGAGAACTTTTGATTCCTCAGGTCCAGGAAGAAGTTATTGCAAACAGGGACTAAATGTAGGTATTTTATAAAATGAAAACTGCTTTCGTTATCTCCTTCATAACAATAAAAATGCTTTAACTCAAAGTTTCACGTCACCCTCCTGACTAATTGAGTAGGAATTTTTACTGCTTTTTTAATTAAAAAAAAAAAAAAAAAATCATAGAGAATTAGGTAAAGTAATTCTTTGCATGAAAAAAAAAACCTAAAAATCAATATTTGTCTACAGATGTAACTCAGCCAACCAGTGTATATTTTGAAATAATCACTGAGATGTGAAGTTAATAATTGAACCAATAAATTGGACTTTTTATCTTCTTAGCTTCAAGAATATTTCTTATAAAGCTTTATCAGTAGGACAATCCAAAGTAGCAGAGTGCTACAATGGGGAAAAGGAGACCAAAGTTCCTTTGACAACATTTAAAAGCAACTATTACCAAGGAAAAAGAAATAATGTTAGATTTCCTTTAATTTAACAGCAAATGGCTCCTTTAGAATTGCTGAGTGCAAGTTTAAAAAGAAAAGCCTTTCTAGCAATGGTAGAGCTTCTGCTAATAACACTTTATAACCTTAAAGTATTTATTTATCTGGGCTACATAAAAGGAGGAGGAAGAAAAAAAAGAGTGAAAAAACAATCCTTAACAACAATTCTTTTGTATATTTTTAAGAAAGAGTAAACTGTTTACTTTTGTTAGTTACAGCCATATACTTATTTCAGTTAGGGGATCAATCTTTTTAGTATGATGGTATGTTCACAGCAGACACACTTTCATTAAAAAAAACAAAAACCAAACACAAAAAAACCAAAACCAAAACCCGCAACTTTTCTCTGTTGTAGCTATTCTCCTCCCCTACTGGCAACATCTGCAAAAATGAACCTTAATACTATCACAAATCTGCTTAACTGTAGACTCAAATGTGACTAAAGCTATGCCTTTAGACTTTGTCCAAATATTGGGACTGCTTTTGTCCAAATATTGGGACTGCTTTTGTAACTGGTCAGGAAAAGGTCAAAACGTAATCTACCCACATAGGAACTGGCAACTAGCTGAAAACAGACCATAAAGACACCAGCACCACCAGATAAAAATCTCTCAGTTCCTTTGTAAAATGCAGCCTTATCAATTTTGTGCCATACAAAAGTATATTGCATAGCCCCACTCACATTTGAGTCATTTAGCTTTCTGTGAATGGTGCTTTACGCATCAGAAGCTGCAGGAGGGAAAAGCGATTCTCTTCTTCAAACACTGGAATATTTATTGGACTTTTGTCCCTGTAAGGTATCTTTCATCCAGCTACACTAGAAATTACAAATACATGGTTCAAAACACACCAGAGCTTGCCTTGATTATTTGTTAGACTGCACCTGTCCTGCTTATATCTACAATCTGTCATTAGCACTGCCATTTAACTCCTTGCCAGTGGTCATAATCATGATGCAAGAAAGCTCTTCTCTTTCATTTCATTTCCAGATGAGAAAAACAGAAGCCAAATTGATTTTCTTCTAACTGCTGTTGTAATAGACGTCTCTTTGTTAATGGCTAAAAATCTCAAACTTTTTATTGTGGCGGGCAGTAAAAATTGGCAGTTCTTACCTTGTAAAGGCTAACCTAGATGAGACAGAGCTATTTTAATCTGACCTCTTCCAAACATCAGTGAGAGATCTCATTATCAGACCTCAGGTTAGGACTATGAATATCAGTGTCACCTCACCTTGACCAAGATCTTTGTGAGATTGTCAGAATAATATCCTGATGGTGCTTGACTGGTCTATTTCATCGAAAGACTCAGTAGCATAGATGTTAGGTAACAGTATGTTCCTTTAATAGCTGCTGTCACATGATAGGAAACTCTCCTTTTATCACATCAGCCTAATTTAAGGCATTATTTCCACTTGAAATGATATTGAGAAAGACTATATTTGCCTAAGGTAATATGAATATATTATCTCATGGTAGCATGAAGATAAATGTATGGCACCTTTCAAAGCAATACTTCTTTACAACCAGACCACATAAACAAGAGCTGCAAGCTATTTGTTTTCAAAAGCCCAGGAGCAGCTGCAGTCTAGGAGAAATAGTGTGTGGAAAGTCAAAGTAAACAGCCACATAGGTTGGGTTTGAAGGAGGAAGGAATACGAGGGCAGAGGGAAGAAAGGTGTGTACAAGTAGTAAGTTCTTTAGAAAGAGTAAAGCTCGGTAAATCCTGAGTAAAAACAAAAGTCTTCATGAATAAAAAGTTTATAGAAAACCTGTCATGTGAGACTGCTACCAAATGGAGGAGCATAAGCAGAGATTATTTCTGTCAGATGCTATAATACAGAGGACCCTCCCCATTTCTCACAGGTATCTTGACTTTAGGAAAAAAATGCTACTTGCTTTGCAAAAGCAAAAATAACAGTTTACAATCAGCCCCTGAATACCACAAACACAGGAGGAACGAGAGCATGGAGGGGGGGGGTGTTTGCGATGCCACTGATGATGGCTGACGAGTTCTGAAATGGCCCAAAGAGCCCAGATTTCTCTCAACTCTTTGCAATGTGCATGAGTTTCCCGGTCAGCAGAGCAAGAGTGCTTTCACTGCTCCAGTGAGGCTCTGAGCGCTCATGCAAATACTACAGGTCTGTGTTTTCTCTCCAGGTTATGTTACCCCACCAATGTCTCAGGATCATACTGCTCCGCATTTGTGCTGGTTCAGACCAGCTGCAGACCTAAATCAGTTTCTCACATATGCTCTTCTGAAGCTCCCCCCCCCCCTACCCTGTAGCATTCAGGCAGCAACATTTTCCTTCCTTTTGTCCTGTATGAAAGCAACACCTTTCTTTCACAGACCTTTCTGTGATGATATGGGATAAAAGGTCAATTTGCCCCATCCTTGATAGAAGAAAAAGATTTGTCCTGGGTCATGAAAGAACTCTTCTCTACACTTTCAGTACAGCTGAAAAAATATTTTATTTAAATGCTTTTTTTTTTCCTTTAAAAAATAAGCTTTTCATCATCTGAGGACATATTTAGAAATTTATTTTTCCCTTCTTGAACAAATATATGGAAGGGAACGCTGTCTTCTGAGCTACTGGCCAGGAGGTAGATGTCACAATTCAAAATTGGAAAGGTCTGTAGTCAAAGGGTACCCTTTCCTGCAAGTGGTTCAACATGCCATCCTAGAATATCATTCTCTTTTCACATTTCTCCAATTTTAAAAGAATTTACTGAAGGATAGAATTTACTCAGGGCTAGAATAGAATCTTAAGGAGGGGAAAAAAAAAGACAAGACTGGGAGAGGTCAAACTCAGAATACCTGACAGCCTGATAATTAGGACAATTCCTTGTGTAATTGGATAAAGTTGACTTATTCACAGCAAGGATTTAAACCTCTAGGCCATTTCAAATTAGACCCAAGAGACAAGTATTTGAAACACATCCTGAACACATAACAGCTACAACTGAGTTTAGTAAAGAAAGCTGGCCAGCATTTATGTATCTTATTTTTGATCTTCATATGATACAGTTCTGGGGAAAGAAATAGTTGTTTTGTTTCCTAAAAAAATCTGGTAAAAGCTTTTTCCAGATTGCTAGAGTTTTTGTTTGTTTGAGGTTCAACATCTAAAGAATTAATTATACAGCCTTTCTGTCACTCTAAGCTTCCTGAATTAGTTGAGTTGACTGTGATTTTAGTTGAGAGAGAGATGTCATGGAAAAGGAGTATCTAATCTACAATTCTTATTGCTCTCCAAAAGTTAAAACACTCAGTGAAAGACCATAAAACACAGGGGCATTTCTTGGGGGAAGAAAAAAAAAAAATCAAGACCTAGGAAAACAGAATAATATTTACATCTGTGTCTTGCTTACCCTCCAGCCCTTCAGAAATACATTCTCACTGGAAGTAAGGCAGGAAGTAGTCTTGACTCACGGGTCTAAACAAGAACTCTAACATGTACTTGACTCATTTTGTATTGCTGTAAGACCTCTTCTACTCTAGGCTTTTTAACCCATGGTCAGCTCTGAAATGTGGCTTTCAACATAGTCTGAGTAAATTAAAAGAAAATACCTCAAAAATGTCAGAATGGTATCACTCCTGATTCAAATATCAGCCATTTTCACTGCAAGCCAACAAAGCTAGTAATATGTCCAAATCATTGATGGACATATAGAATATTGCATCATAGTATCACACAAAACACACAAACTTTCCAAGTTTTTTTCTCCTTCCATTTTTACCTTTTGTAACTTCATAGGCAGTGTTCACAGACAGATAGGGAAACTGTAATGTCTCTTGAGTAAGTTAACTAAATTAAATACTGGGGGGAAAAAAAATGTTAGATTTGTGTTAGTAAAACCTCACTTTTCATTTTTTTTTTTTTTAAGATTATCCACAAAATGTTCTGCTTTTAATCTGGTTTGTAGATCAGATCAGTCTGTTTCTCCTGCAGAACAGGAACTCCAGAATCTCAGCTGTGAGTATTTGGGTGTGGTCTCTTAACTACGGTTACAAATGAAATCACAAGTCCTCAATAAAAGAAAAAAATTCTTAGGTCATGTCCAGTGGTGTTTTGTTTTGTTGTTTATATAAGCTAGAATTTCATTTTGACAGTGTTCAAGAATTCAAATATTAAAGCAAAAGTCAATTGGAAAGTTCTCACCCAAGAAGTAAAAAAAATTCCAGCTCATTGAAATAAGAAAATTCAATTTTGACAAACTTTTGATTAAACAGATAAGTTTCCATTAGAAGCTGCCTAATGGTTTCCTGTCCAAGAATACAGGAAAGCCCCAGCAAGTCAAAGCAACAAAAGTTCACCACTGCCCACTGGTGGAAAGCAGACAATCTTTTCCAGCTCATGTACTTAATTTTAAAATACGCGAATAATAGATGAGGACATGCAAGCATAGGACTTCCACAGAGAATATATGCTGTTACTTGCAGCAATATTCAACTATCCAAAACAGGACTAAAAAATTACGTTAAGACATACTACATTGTTCTCACCAAAAATTCAAATATGTTAATTTAGCACTTCAAATGGTCACCTAACCTCTGTTGGAAGGAAGCGATTCTTTCTTGGACACAAACATCAGGATGTTGGAAATAGAGGCTGGGGTAACAGCTATCCTACTCAAGTCATATTCGTTTGCATAGAACACGGATCCAGTCTAAGACTGCATTTGAACGCAGGTTAGACAAAACCTATAGGACTTCTGAGGTACAATTAAGTAGATTATCAGAGACCACAATAAAGTATTTAAATTGGCCTAGCAATATTAATTCACTTCTAAAGTACTTACAAAAGATGACTGAAAACCAGTTGAAGTGTAATAAAGCAGTTGTTCCAACTTGAACACTAATTTATAAAAAAACATAGAAATTCCACCAAAAAAAAAAAAGCCACAGGAAAAAAATGTATGGTCAACTGCAAATTTTTCTTTTATCATAGATGGCAGACATCCACAATCTCTATTTCACGTGATATTGGCAAGTTGTCTGTTCTTCCACTTAAATGTCATAAACAAGCTATAAGAACAAGAGAACATTTCTAAACTCATACAGAAGAAAATCTTCCAAGATGTTGTGGTTTAACCCGGCAGACAGCTGAACACCACACAGCCATTCTCTCACTCCCCCCACCCGCAGTGGGATGGGGGAGAGAATCAGAAAAAAAAAGTAAAATTTGTAAGTTGAAATAAAGACAATTTAATAGGACAGAAAAGGAAGGGAAAATAATAATAATAATAATAATAATAATAATAATAATAATAATAACAACAATAACAATAATAATAATAAAAGAATATACAAACTAAGTGATGCACAATGCAATTGCTCACCACCCACCAACCGATGCCCAGCCCGTCCCAGAGCAGCGGTCACCCCTCCCCCAGCTAATTCCCCCCTAGTTTATATATTGAGCATGATGTCACATGGTATGGAATAGCCCTTGGGCCAGTTTGGGTCAGCTGTCCTGGCTGTGCCCCCTCCCAGCTTCTTGTGCACCTCCAGCCTTCTCAGTCGGTAGAGCATGGGAAGCTGAAAAGTCCTTGACTAGTGTAAGCACTGCTTAGCAACAACTAAAACATGGGTGTGTTATCAACATTATTCTCATCCTAAATCTAAAAAACAGCACTGTACCAGCCACTAGGAAGAAAATTAACTCTAGCCCAGCCGAAATCAGGACAGTACCCACTCCTTATTCTATACCATCTACCTCATGCCCAGGTACCACACTTTCCAATACATCCCAATTAATCACCACCACTTTCCCTGTCTTTTGATATATACACACAGACATCATTCCTTAGTCTATGGGCCATCCCTCTAAAGTGTTTGTTGAGTTCATTTAGTCCATGACTTTGGGCTCCATCTGTCATAACCGTCCTTCAGGGCAGGAGAGATGGTGTGTGGTGTTGGCTTTTTGCATGCTGAAACCAGTTTTGGTCCCATAACTGCAGCACTTGCCCAGGTCCATCATCGCTGCACTTTGCTCGGTTTCATCAAAGTTCATTCTTCATTAATCTGTGTGAGTCTTACTGTAATACTGTTGAGCCACCATAAAAGTGATGATGTACAGTATTACACAGTAACTAACATCATACAGTTTAATTCATTGGCTATTCTCATGCAAAATTAAATCCCCTTGAGATACACATTGGTCTTCCCCATCCTCCTGCATCACCCACCAAGTGCACCCAGGTTCCTGAGCAAAAGCAATCCCACGGACGGGTTTGCCTTTGCCCGAGGCAGGAATAACCCCAGACTGTCTTCCCCAGCATAGTTTTTACGTGCACTACAGGGACTTTATCCCCTTCTACAGTACGTAAAAGTTTTGACTGGGTGGGGCCAGCTCGATTGGCAGATCCCCTCGTGTTGACTAGCCAGGTGGCTTTTGCTAAATGTGTGTCCCAATGTTTGAACGTCCCACCACCCATTGCTCCCAGTGTAGTCTTTAACAGCCCATTGTATCGTTCAATTTTCCCAGAGGCTGGTGCATGATAGAGGATGTGATACACCCACTCAACGCCGTGCTCTTTGGCCCAGGTGTCTATGAGGTTGTTTTGGAAACGAGTCCCGTTGTCTGACTCAATTCTTTCTGGGGTGCCATGTCGCCATAGGACTTGCTTTTCAAGGCCCAGGATAGTGTTCCGGGCAGTGGCATGGGGCACGGGATATGTTTCCAGCCATCCGGTGGTTGCTTCCACCATTGTAAGCACACGGCACTTGCCTTGGCGGGTTTGTGGGAGTGTGATATAATTGATCTGCCAGGCCTCCCCATATTTATATTTCAGCCATCGTCCTCCATACCAGAGGGGCTTTAACGACTTGGCTTGCTTGATTGCAGCGCATGTTTCACATTCATGGATGACCTGTGCAATAGTGTTCATGGTCAAGTCCACCCCTCGATCACGAGCCCATCTCTATGTTGCATCTCTTCCTTGGTGGCCTGAGGTGTCATGGGCCCACTGAGCTAGAAATAATTCACCCTTATGGTGCCAGTCCAGATCCGCCTGAGCCACTTCAATCTTAGCAGCCTGACCCACCTGCTGGTTGTTTTGATGTTCTTCAGTGGCCCGACTCTTGGGTATGTGAGCATCTACGTGACGGACTTTTACAACCAGGTTCTGTACCCGGGTAGAGAGACAGAGCACTGGCCACTTTTCTCGGTCAGCAATATCTAAAGCCAGCTGGATGGCTTTCACCTCTGCAAACTGACTTGATTCACCTTCTCCTCAGCAGTTTCTGTGTCTTGTCGTATAGGACTCCACACAGCAGCCCTCCACCTCCGATGCTTTCCCACAATATGACAGGACCCATCAGTGAACAGAGCATATTTTTTCTCATTTTCTGGCAGTTTATTATACAGTGGGGCCTCCTCAGCACGTGTCACCTCCTCCTCTGGTGACATTCCAAAATCTTTGCCTTCTGGTCAGTCCATGATCACTTCCAAGATTCCTGGGTGACTGGGCTTTCCTATTCGAGCCCTTTGTGTGATCAGTGTGACCCACTTACTCCACGTAGCACCACTGCATGATGTGTACAGGGGATCTTCCCTTTGAACATCCAGCCCAGCACCGGCAGTCGGGGTGCCAGGAGGAGCTGTGCTTCAGTACCAAAGACTTCCGAAGCGGCTCAAACCCCTGCATATGCTGCCAATCTCTCTTTTTCAGTTGGAGTATAGCGGGCCTCGGATCCTCTGTATCCCCAACTCCAAAACCCTAGGGGTCGACCTCGAGTCTCCCCTGGTGCTTTCTGCCAGAGGCTCCAGGTAGGGCCATTCTCCTCGGCTGCGGTGTAGAGCAAAATTTTTACATCTTGTCCTGCCTGGACTGGCCCAAGGGCTACTGCGTGAACTATCTCCCGTTTAATTTGTTCAAAGGTTTGTCGTTGTTCAGGGCCCCATTTGAAATCGTTCTTCCTCCGGGTCACTTGGTCGAGAGGGCTTACGAACCGGACTGTAATCTGGAATATGCATTCTCCAAAAACCCACACCACCTAAGAAAGCTTGTGTTTCCTTTTTGCTAGTTGGTGGAGACATGGCTGTTATTTTGTTGATCACATCCACTGGGATCTGACGACGTCCATCTTGCCATTTTATTCCTAAAAACTGGGTCTCCTGTGCAGGTCCCTTGACCTTACTTTGTTTTATGGTAAATCCATCCTTCAGCAGGATTTGGACTATTTCCTTCCCTTTCTCAAAAACTTATTCTGCTGTGTTGCCCCACATGATGATGTCATCAAGGTATTGCAGGTGTTCCAGAGCCTCACCCTGTTCCAGTGCAGTCTGGATCAGTCCATGGCAAATGGTGGGGCTGTGTTTCCACCCCTGGGGCAATCGGTTCCAGGTGTACTGGACGCCCCTCCAAGTGAAAGCAAACTGTGGCCTGCACTCTGCTGCCAAAGGGATAGAGAAAAACGCATTATCAATACCAGTTGTGGCATACCACTTGGCTGCCTTTGACTCCAGTTCATATTGAAGTTCTAGCATGTCCAGCACGGCAGCACTCAGCAGTGGTGTGACTTCGTTCAGGCCATGATAGTCTACTGTTAGTCTCCACTCTCCATTAGACTTTCGCACTGGCCATCTGGGACTGATACAGGGTAAGCAAGTCTTGCTGATCACTCCTTGGTTTTCCAGTCGTCAAATCACATTATGGATGGGAATCAGGGAGTCTCGGTTGATGTGATATTGCCGCCGGTGCACTGTTGTGGTGGCGATTGGCACCTGTTTTTCTTTGACCTGCAGCAACCCCACAACAGAAGGGCCCTCTGAGAGACCAGGCAGGATGGATGGCTCTGTAATTTCCTCTGTCTCCGAGGCAGCTATACCAAAAGCCCACCAGTACCCCTTTGGGTCCTTGAAATACCCTCTCCTAAGGTAGTCTATGCCAAGGATGCACGGAGCCTCTGGGCCAGCCGCAATGGGGTGCTTCTGCCACTCATTCCCAGTTAGGCTCACTTCAGCCTCCAGTACAGTTAGCTGTTGGGATCCCCCTGTCACTCCAGAAATACAGATGGGTTCTGCCCCTGTATAGCTTGATGGCATTAGGGTACGCTGTGCACCAGTGTCCACTAGAGCCTTATACTCCTGTGGGTCCAATGTGCCAGGCCACCGAATCCACACAGTCCAGTAAACCCAGTTGTCCCTTTCCTCCACCTGCCTGGAGGCAGGGCCCCTCTAGTCCTGGTCACGGTATTTGTTACTCACTTCTTGTAAATACGAATCAAAAGTCTCTTCATTAAGATCAGAAGTAAGATCAGCCCTTCTACTCTGGGGAACTGCTCACTGGAGACTGGAGCAGCATTTTTCCTGGAAGAACCCCCTTTTGTGATTTTCCTTGCAACTCACGTACCCGTGCCTCTAGGGTCGAGGTAGGTTTTCCATCCCACTTCCTCATGTCCTCTCTGTGGTCATACAGGTAAAACCACAGAGTGGCCCATGGTGTGTATCCACAATATCCTTTCTCTTGAGCAGAGGGATGCTTACTCCTAATGGCTGAGATACTGGTCCATACAGGTGAGGAGTAGGACATATCCTCTTTGAATCGCTGGAACTCCTGGGACAGTTTATCCACAGCCGAGATGCAGGCCCGTAGGGAGCAAGGGAGACTGTCTTCATATTGCCGGAGTTGGCCAGCCAATTCATCCACCTTTTGTTCCTCTCCTTCTTTCCAAGTCATTACTGCCAATGAGTTGGCATACGACGCTGGTGCGCTCTGTACAAACTTCCGCCACATGGGTTGTGTGCACCTGACTTCATCTGGATCTTTGGATAACCGCTCGTTGTTCAGGTCATCATAAATCACCTCCAGCACAGCTAATTCCCTCAGGTCCTGGATACCTCTCTCCATGGTGGTCCACCTGCCTGGGTGACACATAACATCTTCCTTGAAGGGATAGCTTTCCTTTACCCCTGACAGGAGTCGCCTCCAGAGGCTGAGGGCTTGTGCCCCTTTTCCAATGGCTTTGTCAATGCCCCCTTCCCTGGAGAGGGATCCCAGCTGCTTGGCTTCCTTACCCTCTAATTCCAGGTTACTGGCCCAGTTATGCCAGCATTGGAGCAGCCAGGTGATAGTGTGCTTGCCTGGACGACAGCTGAAATCTTTTCGCATATCTCGCAACTCATAACTCAGGGATGGGGGTCGGGTGGTTACCATTGCATTTATGGGTTCTGTCTCTGCTTCCTCCTGTTCTTGTGATGGCCTTGGTTCATATTCATTGCTTACTAAACAAGTTGATTTTCTTGTGTATTTCTTCTTGTGCGTAGGGGTGACTGATACCAGCATGGGTTGGTTCTCTGGTTCAACCACAGTGCCTGTTGCCAGGGTTGGAGTAGCCACAGGGCCTGTCACCAGGGTTGGACTAGTTGTGGTGCCTCTCAATGGGGTTTGAGTAGCCACAGTGCCTGTGGCTGGGAGTGATCTCTAGATGGTATTCTTAAATAATTGTTTAACCTTATACAAGATCACGACCTGAACCACATTCAGGAGACATAGCAACAGGAGCATGCTGGCTTGAACATCCCAAGGATATTCAGAATTCTCAAGAGCTGTTGTAACTCACCTGAAGGAGAAAGGAAAGGTGAAGGAGCGAGGGGAAAATGTCCCCTCCCATCTCCCCCATAGATTGGTTCCCCGAGGAGAAAAGGTAAAAGGTGTAATTATTCATAGTTTCCAAAAGGTGATTCCTGAGGCACAGAGATGACGGCAATACTGAGTTCAAATACAGAAGTACAAATACAAAACTTGGTCTCACGACCAAAAATTTTATCACATCATAAACCAGTAGTGTTACACAGTGCAGCAAAATGATATCCTTGATCCGGCTCCCAGAGGTGATAGACAGCACAACAGGGAACATATACAGCAAGTAAGGTTTTACTTAACACAACTTTGAGAGCAAGCACAGCAACTTTGAGCATAAATTAATCAACATTGTGACCAGCGACTGTTAAACCAATATGATGAATGCTTATGACAAATTTGCCTTAACACACTCTGGTCAGATCTGTCATTATCTTAACCCTTTGTGCCCCACGTTGGGTGCCAAAAGGACTGTTGTGGTTTAACCTGGCAGGCAGCTGAACACCACACAGCCATTCATTCACACATGGGGGAGAGAATCGGAAAAAAATTGAGATAAAGACAGTTTAATAGGACAGAGAAGGGAGGGAAAAAAAAAAACCAATAATGATAAAAGAATATACAAAATAAGTGATGCACAATGCAATTGCTCACCACCCACCAACCGATGCCCAGCCAGTCCCCGAGCAGCAGTCACCCCTCCCCCAGCTAACTCTCCCCGGTTTATGTACTGAGCATGACATCATATGATATGGAATATGCCTTTGGCCAGTTTGGGTCAGCTGTCCTGGCTGTGCCCCCTCCCAGCTTCTTGTGCACCTCCAGCCTTCTCAGTCGGTAGAGCATGGGAAGCTGAAAAGGCCTCGACTAGTGTAAGCACTGCTTAGCAACAACTAAAATATCGGTGTGTTATCAACATTATTCTCATCCTAAATCCAAAACACAGCACTGTACCAGCTGCTAGGAAGGAAATTAACTCTATCCCAGCTGAAACCGGGACACAAGAACATAATATAACAGGCGTTGATTTTGACATCTTAAGGACCTTCCAACCAGTCTCTTCATTATATTTTAAGCAGGAATAATTTCTTACAAAGATATTAAGCTACTTTCTTTCTAAATGCAATTAGATGTTAGACCAGAATGTGGTGTATACAAAGATGTTTTTCATGTTTTTCATTACTAAAATAATCTTTGAGATCAAAATCTAGTTAAATAAGTAACCCTTTACATTGCTAATGATTTTTACATTCAGTTTGTCCTATTCAATAAATTGAGATTTTATTCAAGTGAACTCAAGTGAAAAAGCAGCCACCTAGTTTAATAACGTTACTGTTGTACCATTTTTATTCACTAGTGTCATGTTACAGAAAGCTTTAAAAAAGTCAATATTTATTCCCTGTTTTCTAACAATTTCTAGGGACGTTAATGAAAATCATTCAGTGAAAGTGCCAGATATATTGGATTAGTCTGTCAATGAAGCATTATTCTGTAGCCACAGAACTTATGAAGTTTAATTCTTGCAAATTAATATCAATATTACATCTAAAAATGTGTAAGGCACCAATTAAAGCAATGTAGAGATACAGGCAATGACTTACTGAAATTAACATCTCTCTCTAACCAGGGCTGTGTTGCTGACACCGTATTCAGAATACTACAGAGCTGAAGCAAAACATTTGAGAACACTTACTGTGATGGCTGTTTGCCTGAAAAAAACACAGGCGTTGCTTGGAACAGGTTAGTAAAGTAAAGAACATTTTAATTCTTGTATGACAGGAAACTGGGCACAAAGCAAATGCCTGTGTGTAGAATTCATTTTGTTTGCCATTCTTCCACTTGTTCGCAGGCACATCCAAGACAAGTCACAAACAGCTTGGCTCCTCGTGTTCTTCAGCACTGCGGGGCTTTCCCTCCTGCTGCTGTTACACCTGCAGTATCCTCTGGCAACACCCTCTGGGTGCTCCGCCTGCCCTTAACTGCCAGCACCCATGTCTCTTCGCGATAATTTCCATATTTTGCATTCCGACTCAAGTTCCTTCTAGGTTATTCTCTCTCTCATAACCTCTGAGTCTTTCAGCTGCTTTTTGCTGATGTTTTCTGGATTTCTTAACTTCATAATAACCTGAGGCTTACAGCTGCTCCTCATCAACATTGCTCAAATCCTCATATTCCTTCCCTTTCCATTTCATATCATCATCATCCCCATCATTTTCAGAAAGTGGAAAAAACAGCTACGTTATTTATTGTACCAGCAGCTCCTTTGAGAGATACAGAGGGAGGTGAGATTTCGCCTCACGATCCCTGAATTGGTCTTTGAAATCTACAGAAAGAAACTGAAAACACATTTGCTAGTAACCTACGGATTCAGATTACTCAAATAGAAACCTTTTCTCAATGCTACACTCATCGTAGGACTCACTGTCTTATAGTGCCTGTTACACGTAGAATAAAAAGGTATCACCAAGTCTGCTGAATCATTCACCATTTTTACTGAGGTTTTCCCAAATTCCTTGTATTTCCATACCAATGAAAAGAGTTGATCATTTTGTATTGATAAACTCAAGAATAAAAATCATACAAAAAAGGCAAATGTCAGAACTTCACCAAGTTGCAAACTAATTTGAAGGTTTATATGAAAACTCTACACTTTTTTGCTTACACAGAAAATCTATTAGCTTCCTCACCAGTTTTCAACAGCAGGTGAAGTCCAGAAGTAAACTTGAAAAGAAATTTTCTTGGAGGTGATAATCACAAAATAACAAAAGACATTTTAATCCAACAGTAGCTCATCTCTAATACAAAGAGCAATTACTGCTAACTTCCATGTATCTATCATACCCTTTCTTGTTTAACTATCAAATTATGAGTCACACAAAATCTTTAAACATTCAGTTAGGCATAGCAAATGCCTGAGAAGAAGCTTATTATCACTGTGAAAAAGCTTCCACATGACTAACAGAAGAAAATATACAGCAAGTCTAAGGGGCAATATAAGGCTGAGAACTTATTCAGAGAAGCATGGGGTTATTAAAAAAATAAGATAGAAGTTTTGAGTTATGTTCTTCAGGCAGTTATTCCAGAATAAGATTTGTTTGTTTATTTCTATTTTCCAGAAAAGAAGAACAGGGGCATAATGCTCTTTCTTAAAAGCTCTGGGGTAGGCAAGTCCTTAATCTCAAGAAAAAAAAATAAAAAGAACTACCCAAAAGATCAGGCTTAACCAGGTGTTATACTGCATAAGGCTAAGTTGCTCATAAATATTAGCTACAATTAAAATTCATTCATGTTTTTAAAGTTTAGTAAGAACTAGATTTTCTGTTTATTCAATACAATTATTTCCCAACCCCACAAATTTACATTTCTATAAATTACTGTCTTAAAAATGAAGTAGCACACTAACTTTTGCAAAAACAATATTTTTTTCTGATTTATATAAAAAATAGCTTACAACAGCATAAGGAACAGAAATGGATTTAACAAGTCAGTAGAGAAAAAAAGATCAGAACACTTTTTTGGTTTTGAAGTCCAGTAATTTAAGTTTAATGTGAAGAAGAAAAACACCTAGAACAAGTAGTCATATCTGACAAGATTTTTTTTTTTAAATAACATTCATTCTCTCCCTCGTATTTTTAGTTCTACCTTCCAAAATGTATCCTCTCATCTTATATAGCATAGGTCACTGACTTCTGATTAAATTATAACTTTGACTACGTTGTCACTACAGAATAAATTCTGTGTTTGCACCTCATTTAAGGCTTTTTCAACAATTAATGCACCATGTCTGGTGCAGACCAATGAAGACATCTGAAGACTCTCCTACTGGTTCTTACATAGTGACACAAAAAAACAGACAACTTTTTACCAATTTCTTTTGTTGTCACACAGTTATTCCTAAAGCATTTTAAGAAGGATAATGAAGCTTCAGTATTGCTCGGGTGTATTGAAAACCTCCCTTTAAGTTGTCCTTTTAAAATATTACTCATCTAATCAACATTGATTTCCCATCTATATCTCCCGACCTACCTTCCCCAGGATGTTTTTTTCCATCACATGAGAGACTTGAAAGTAAAAATACATTCCATTGTTAATTTGGAAAAGCCTATACAATGTTCTATGATTCCAAAGGAACTACAGCAAGAGAAAAAGGTCCCTCCATACACACACCATGCCCTTGCTTTCCTCCATGATCGAGAACCTGTCTTACAGTATCTGTATTCTGGCACAAGACCACAGACTTGCCAATATAATACTTTCTAGCCCCATGAAGTATGACTGAACAACAAGAAAACTCTGAAGAAAAAAGTATAGGACAGTTCTAAAGACAACAGACTCCCTGTTTGTATTAAATGGACAGTGTTTTTTCTGTTCATTTGGTTTTGTTTTTTTTAAACAGGTCATTTGACAACATTGAGTTCAAACACTAAATCAGATTATATGACTAGTTATTTCAATTATTTTATGCTTAAAGTAAAATACTTTTTGTAGTCCCAGTTAATTTCTTTTTTTCCCCCCACTATTGTTTAAAGTGCAAAGCAGCACGTGGGATGGAAGAAGGCAGCTTTTTGTAATGGTATATCATGAAACCCGTATTTGCATTGTTTTTCAACAGGACCTCTTGCACAAAATATGCCTTATTTATGCTGCAGATGTTTCTTCCCTAGTAATAGCTGAAGATAAGTACTGGTCTGTCAGGAAGCACTGGAAAACCACTTTCCTGAGGGAGCAAAATGCCACCATAACACATAGAATTAAACATTTGAGGCAATATGTGCATATGTATTGAAGTACTTCAACCTGGATCTCCAAAAGAAAAAGAAAAAAAAAAAACCAAAACCACAAGCAAAAAAACAACGTTGCCAACATACAGCTTCTGAACCTATGGCTCTGCAACCTGAATGAAGAGCTACAAATTTATAAAATATATTCCATACTACAACAATTCATTCAGTGTTAACTATTACTAGGCCAAACAAAGTTTTAATCAAAACTGTTTCCTAAATTTACTGAGAGGAAGAAACAGGAAGCAGTCCCAACTCGTATGTTGTGTCTGTTATGGTTTGAGTCAATATCACAAACACAGCTGAAGAGAGAAGTTCTAGCTATATCTTTAACAAACTGTGACTAGAAAAGTGATGGCATAGTTTTGGCTTCAAGATTCTCCCCACCTATTTGTGGAATTATCTTCTAGATGCCTAAGGCACCAAAGAAAACATGAAGTATTCCAGAATGTAAAGGTACATTCAATTAATGATGGTACATGAACTTTTTTTATAAGCATAAACCTATTATTATTGCAGAAGAAGTGTGAGTTGTCTTTCCCTAGAAACCTCCTATACTTATCTCCATTTCAAGAGTATTTTTCTGAAAACTTCCTCAATAAACCACATATTCCATAGTTTATGCTAGGCTAACTCGATGAACCCTGTGCTGGTTTTGGCTGGGATAGAGTTAATTTTCTTCACAGTAGCTCGTATGGGGCTATGTTTTGGATTTGTGCTGGAAACAGTGTTGATAACACAGGGATGTTTTTGTTATTGCTGAGCAGTGCTTACACAGAGTCAAGGCCTTTTCTGCTTCTCACACCACCCCACCAGCAAGCAGGCTGGGGGTGTACAAGAAGCTGGGAGGGGACACAGCTGGGACAGCTGACCCCAGCTGACCAAAGGGATATTCCACACCAGATGATGTCATGCTCAGCATATAAAACTGGGGGAAGAAGAAGGAAGAGGGGACATTCGGAGTGATGGTGTTTGTCTTCCCAAGTAATTGTTACGTGTGATGGAGCCCTGCTTTCCTGGAGATGGCTGAACGCCTGCCTGCCGATGGGAAGTAGTGAATGAATTCCTTGTTTTGCTTTGCTTGCGTGCGTGGCTTTTGCTTTACCTATTAAACTGTTCTTATCTCAACCCACGAGTTTTCTCACTTTTACTCTTCTGATTCTCTCCCCTATCCTGCTGCGGGGGTAGTGAGTGAGCGGCTGTGTGGTGCTTAGTTGTCGGCTGGGGTTAAACCATGACAAATCCACAGCTCTACTTTGTGTTCTTCCCAAGAGCATAGGTGAAATCTCCACTCACTTCTTTGTTGCTGTGTATTATATGCATTCATAATTTTACTCTCTGAACATTGTGCTGAAACCATGAGACTCCCCATGTCATGTGTGAAAGAGCACAACAAGATTTTCTAAATTCCATTTTAAAAATTCTATTAACAGGGACCTGCTCTAAAGGTTTATAAATATTAGTGATTAATTTTGCAACAAGATGCTTATAGTACTTTTCCTCAATTCCACCAATTCAGGGAGATTCTTTCCCTCCTACCCTATAGTAATGGGATCTGTACACTTTCTAGAGTGTCTGAAAATAAGTCCCCACTGCAGCAGATTAACAAGACCTCTTCCTAATGATAGGTATGCGAATTATTTATCCCCTTAGTAATATTTCAGATGTTACCTACATCATGTCATAGAATTTTAACTACTAGATTACCATAAAATTAAAGTAATATAATAATTATGACTTGACATTTTTAGTCGGGTTTTGTGCTTTTTCCACTAGGAAGTGTTCCAGAACTAGAGATAATTGATTTTCGTTGAACTTGTATGCATATTATTCTAACAGAAACAATGTCTTGATTTCTAAAATATGCTCACCACTCCTTGATTTTCTTCTGTTTAAAAAAAAAGAAAAAAAAGAATAAAGTGACAGCTATTCAGGTTTGAATTTTGAGATCTAGCTGACTGTGGCCAGACCACCTTAGATGTAAAGTAGTTCTCTTTCACTTGAGAACATAATTTGTCAACACTGATGACTAGGGCAGTACTGTGAACTAGCAATGAAGTGTGGCACTTCTGGTAAAGTAATTTGCAAAAAGGACAAAATGAGTCTCATATTTCACTATGACAATATTTGCATTTGCAGACTTCAATTTGGTGGCGTTAAAATTCATGTTTGAATACCGCAGGAACTAAGAATAATTATGCATTTACTTTGCTGAACGTAAGATTGCACTAGGCAATGAAGTTCATGAAGTATTTATCCTGTTACTGATAATCAAAGAGAAACATCTTAGGCAAAGTCTAGTTTTATGCAAGTCTGGTATCAAAAGGAATTTCTCTATTCAACTTTCTCTTCCAGATTTTTGTTTAACTAGAAGGTGACACTGAAAAAAATAGTTACTAAAATAACCCAGGGGAAAAGAAGGAAGAGATCTCTTTGCACGTGTCTCGTATGTTGTAACTAAATGAAGGTAGGATTTCACTTTGGCAAAAGGAGCATATTGGAGGGAGTTTGGATCTATCACTTGTTTATTAAATTGGGACTCATCTTTGTGAGTAGAAGAGCCAGTGGTTTGGCTTTATGAGATGGATGTATTGATGAGGGTACACGCCCCTTTCTACTCAATATTTCTGAGCACGCTTTACAATTATTTTGATGTTTCAGTGCACTATTATCAAAGCGCTGCAGAAAAAAAGTCACTGTTTATTTTCACGTCTTTGTAAACAGTCATACCAGCATGTTTTTCCTACCAGAGGATAGTCTGGCAGCATTCTTGCCCATTTTCTAGAATAAACATTTCATATTTGAAATTTCTGAAAGTATACTGAAAAAGATATTTACAAATACATAGTAGGATTTGAGGACATGCCAGCAAAACAATGTAGTATAATATAGCACATCAATAATACCTGTGTCAACAAAATTCAGCAGAACTTACGCTCCCAAGTACTTCATAGGGACAAGGAGAAAAATACTTTGCTTTTAGTTTTGCACTGTGAAACTCAGTCTCCCAAGCCAGACTAGCTAACAGCAAGGCAAGGAAGAATTTATGCTGGGCCATCCTTGCTCCAGACACATTCCAGATCATCCAAGCAACACTCTATTTTACCCTAAGTCTACTGCTCCTTCCCCTTCAAAATCCCAAAGATAAATCAGACTAGGAAGGGAGATACTGAAATCCTTACCCTTAAATGATGCTTTCGATTTTCATTTAAGATACCTGTAGTCAGGATTTATGCAACAAGAGATCAGTTTAGAATTGAAACATCCAAAAAGCATTAAAGAGTACTCATGATGTACTTTTTAATACCAAGTATTAATCTTCCCTTTATCACACATACAGCTGAATTCCTTCAAGCTTTTAGATTGTTTTTACTGATACTTCGTACTGATATTTTCTATCATGGTCTACTGAGAGAGACTATGCCAACTGAAGCTTCAAATAGGCAAGAAGGGAAAAAAAAGTGAACATCCAGAGAATAAAATAGCTGAAGTGAAATGGCTGAAAGCTCAAGAGGGAGCAGGAAGTAGACTCTTCTCTTCCTGAGCTGTCAAACAACATGTGTGGTTGCAATGTTCATATCTAATCTCCTTCTGAGGTCTGTTCAGCTATTTGTTCATTTCTGATATCACATCCAGCACAGATGGGTAAAGTTAACAATGTAAAGTTAAAAAAAAAAAAAAAAATCTTTGAAGACATTCTTCTATTTACAGGTTTATAGACCTGAAGATCATTATCCAACAAGGTTGGGAGAAAAAGAAAAAAAAACATTAAATCTCCACAGAAAGAGGAGAGTGGAAACATTCACCTTAAGAGGTCAGAGAGTCCAAAGCCCTTTAGAGAAATCTTAGCTAGTGCACACTGACACTAACCTTGTGAGCTCACCCTCAGTTCATAAGATTCTGAGCCTGAGTAAGTGTAAGTCGGATCAAGCTTCCAAGTACACACACAGAAGTATTTGAAAACAAACAAACAAAAAATCCAGGGAATTCAGTTAAGCTAGACACAAACTTTGGTTCTTAGTATTCACTGTGAACAAAGGTTAAAATTTTAACTCTGTAGCACCATGTGCAAGCACTGGAGCACCCAGCCATTTACGTTGTTTCACCCCATGCGTGCTGCCAGGACACGGAGCCTCTCATAAGTGTTATTTCAGGTTATTAATATTGCTGTCACATGTGGTCATCTCATTCCTAAAACATTCCCTCTGCCGGTGATTCTATACAAGCAAAAAAGGAGATACTCTGTAGTAAAAACACAACAGATGGATTGAGAAATTACATGGCAAAAGGAAACAAAAAACCTACACCCGAGACAATGTAGATCAGCCTGCCACACAAGTCCCAAGGTATCAGTGGGGAAGAAATTTCGGAAAAGGAATTCCTGCCAGGTGGAAGGATTGCAAGAGCAAAAATACAGCTCCTATTTACACAGATTTCTTTCCTTCTCCTATTGCATATATATTTATTTTTGTATATATTATGCACACACAGAGTTTACATCAGATACTAAATACACTTTTGTTCTGTGAGTGCAAGATTTTTCTTGGCGATAACTTTTTTATGAATTTTATGCTAGGAAATTAGACCTTCTAATTTCTTTCAAACACCACCCCCAAAAACAAGTTTAAAAGATTAATAAGAATTTGGTTTTAAATCTCAAATTGTTCATGCTGAAACCTACTCCACAAGTCAGAAAAGAAACAATATATTTTATTTTTGTTGCGTTGTATTTCTCATTAACACTAAGTTCCATGAAGTTGATCTACTTGTAGCTATCTTGCAAAAACAGAGTGTAAAATCAGAGCAGACCATGTAACATGAAAAAAGTGTATTAGTTTGTCACATTAATTTAAATTTTTTTAGTTACTACATTACGGTATACATTTTCCAAATAATTATATTTGCATATATTTGCAGCATAACAAACTACAATAAAGCAAATCAATCTTTTGTCTGCTTCTCTTTCCTCCTACTAGCTTCTGAAATAACAGACTAAAACTCAGTATTGGGTAGTATGTGTAAGGTTTACTTTGGTTTTTTTCCAGTTTCACCATTTCAACACTGTATATTACTCGATCCATAATCAGTCATATTTAACAGAACTCACACTAGTTTTGAATTCTTCTGGTTTTGACACAACATGTCAAACTGCAGCATTATTCCATAACAAATCATATGTAACATTGTTGAATTTCAGCTTTTCCATGAAAGGCTCTGACAACTAACACAGTAGCTCATAAGGCAAGTCTCTACTAGATGCAAATGCTTTAGGTAAATTGATGCTGGAAATATGAACCTTACCCAATCTTTGTAGCTTTACTTTTAAAGTGTATTCTTCAAAAGACTGTGCTGGCAGCTTTGTAGTCCAATATACTTTTCTGTCTTGGGAGCCAACACAGACATATTTTTTGAAGACATAGGAGCTGTGTAATTCAGTTGCATCAATATTTTTCAGCACGACTGTATAATACCTACTGCCAGCTGAAAATATTTTTCATTAGGATGACACATGTATTACATTGACATAGAATGGCAAAACATTTATTTTACTTGAGCAAGCTCAATTAAAAAAAAACCAACAAAAACAAAAACCACAGAACAACCAACCAACTAAAACCACCCACAAATACACCTTTACTGGTATAACAGTTGTTATCCTTTCCATACACCAAACTGCAGATACTGAAATCTAGCTCTGATTTCCCTTAAGTAACATACTCCTTCAACTTATCCGATGCAACCAAACCCATAAATCTTTTCAATTTATGTAACATACAAATTCTTGAAATTATATTTGAGATTATGAGTAATCTCAAATCAAATCCCACTCCGATATATGTTGGGTCTCATTCAAAGCCAGCAATGTGTCACAAGTGCCTGCCAACAGGTGTTTTCCCCTCCCAATGATTGTTAAATTACAGGTGGAAATCAAATAAAAGATTTGGGGTTAGAGACCTCTAGCAACAGATACATATATACACAGGAGTAAGAATAAAATAATCTTACAAATGGAAAAGGTAATTCTTTGTCAAAAGGCTGGCATCTCCACAGAAAAACAAAACAAGAAAAACAACCAAAAAGCCTTAAAGGATGAGCTAGGGATGAACACACTTGGTATGGAGTTGAGAGCAGGTTAAGGGGAAAGATGCTAAATGTGAATGGCAAGTCAGGAGAAAATAGAAGCTTACATGTGTCACCAGGGAAGAAGTTCCCCTCTGCTCTTCCAAGAGGTGCAGGAGTCAGTTACTGATTGGTCTTTAAAAAGTTTTCCCAAACTCTCCTCAGTGTAGGATAATCTCTTTTTACTCCTACTAACACCTAGCACTAGGAAGATTTAATCAAATTCAAACCCATATATCAGGGCTGAATGGCCATCAAATAGACAGAAAGCAGCAGCAAGCTGCTAGTAGACAAGCAATAGACCACGCTTCGTACCAGAAAGCAATGTTTAGGGCAGCAAAAACACCTGTGTTTGTTCAAAACATAGATGCTTCCATGAACACAAGAGAGAAGAGAAAGATTATTAGAATTTGGGAAGGTGGATAAGAAACATGGTCAGAAATAGATGTGTGAGGATGTAAGTAAGGAGTAAGATGAGATTCATCTTACTAAACTGTGAAACAGCTTAACGAAAGGAAGTTATGGTCTTATCACTTCATTCTTTTTTCCCCAACATTTGTTCTGCCAAAAAAGGTTATGCACGTAGAAGGTAAATTCCCCTATTAGATACTTTTCTACACCTTTAGTCAGGAAAAGCAGTTTTAGGCCATCATTGTAGTTAACCTTCCTGTGTTCTGGTGGTTTTTGAAGGGGAAGCTTGTTTTCTATTGCACATGCAAGCCCATCAAAAATTTCCATTTATATTTTCCCTTCATCACCCAACATGCAACATACCTATCATTTTCAGAGGAAGTTTATTTCATGCAAGAGTAAGACAGGAGGATGGGAGGAAGAAAAGTGCCAAAAGATTCCTTCACACACACCCCAATAGTAAACTTCTAGTTTCTAGTTGTCACCTATGTGTCTCCAACCAGTATATTAATAGGCAGAATTGATTAAGAAATTCTAGCTTCATATACATTTGAAAACCTAATGTTTCCCTTACTCCTGTCATACTAATTTTTGTTAGTCTTATGCAAAATTAAGCAACTGATATCAACAAATGAAGGCTGAAGCAAACAAATAGTTAAAAATAGGACAGAACTAAAACCAGTTTTCTATATCCCAAGTGAATTTTGTAACCACTGGGACAAAGGCTTGGGTGGAGGAAACTCCTCTCATTAAAAAACAAACAAACAAACAAACAAACCACACACAAAAATCCCCAAACAAGCAAAAAAGCCCACAACACACCACACACCAAGAATCAGGGCTGCTCATCTCAGCAGAGATTAAGCATTTATGTGTATTTACAGAAGACCATTGGATAATTTTTAGTAATAGAAACAGATGCCAACAGAACTAGGTGAATTTTGCAGGTCACAAGCTTGATCTGAAGAGGAACTTCAGACCCTAAATCCTGTCTGGATCTGATCTGTTATACTCCCAACATGCTGAAAGTAGCCATCCTCCCCCAGACACCACCCCCAACAGCATACTGGAGTGTTTAACAATAAGCTCTCTAATTATGTTTACCATATTTGGTGAAAGCCAGCAGAAGGCTTATAAAAGCAGTTTCAACATTGCCATTTACAAACACAACAATGACTTCACAAACAACGCAGACTACCACATTCATTTCAGTTACGTCTAAGATATCACTCAGGAGAACAGGGAATAAACCTGAATCATTCTGAATTATTGTAGTACAAGTGGCAATAAAAGTAGATTCTGCAACTGCGTTGTAAAAGGCTGCTATATTTTATATAATACTGCACATCAAAGCTCTGAAGTGATTGTGTTGAATTTATCTATGCTTGAAAAAATTTAAGATTTTTATATCTCATTATAAACTATACACAGTTTGGATATACCTGTGTTGTGTAAAATTCAATTTGTGATTTTTAGTAAAAAAACAAAATTGACTGATGATTTATCAGTGTTTACAGCACTAGGTGAGATTATCTGAAAAACAGAGAAAGATTTTCTTTTCAAGTATATACTAAGAACACAGGTAGAATATCAAGTTTGAATTAAAATAAACTCCATACATCTGGTCCTTTGAATTTTTATAACAGGATACTTGGACCCTGAAAATATTCTGGTAAAATACTTCCAGAAACTCCACTTTCTCTGCTCCATCTTGTCCCTTTCTCACCAGTTCCCCGGGGTTTAGGGTCAGAATCTTGTATGGGGGAAGAAGAGATGTCATCTCTCCCCTTCCTTAAGTGAGACATCTGTGAGCCAGGTATGTAAGTCGAAGTATCTGATTTACTGTTGCCCCAGACTTTCCAGCCTTCAACTCCGAGTGGTGTCTAGAAAGCCAAATATTCATCCATCAACTTTATCACAAATTCTTACGGTTGTAATCAGCACTAAGCAGCAGCTTAAGTTATTTTTCTTCAACTACTTGGGGGAGAAAAAAAAGGTTTTCCTTGTTTCCAGCTTTGATTTGAGCCATTTTTAATGAGACATACTTGCCAGATAATACCATTGGTAGAAATATTAGCCTGGAGACTATTTCCTCCCTGCTCATAAAGTGTCTCTACAGAAATTGTTTTTCATGTCTAATATTAAGACCACTCATGAGTGATCTGCCTTAAAAAGTTCACACTTCCAAATGATATCTTCTCAAATGGTTCACTAGCCACTGAGCACTCAGAAGACTGAGACAGATTGTGTGAACATAAAAATGTATTTAAACTTCAATTTACTATAGATGTTGCATTATTTTTCATAATAAAGTTTTAACATTTCAGAGAACTAAAAGTCAACTGATTTAACATCAGCTATTAAGATGTGATTAAGCCATGACTCATTGCAACAATAAATGAGTCTGACCCATGCTCATATTTCTTGTTGAGCTTACCTTTTGGCTAGTGGGCTAAAACTGAAAGCAATCAGCTGTTTTCTGTATCTTGTATATTTGTACACTCCACTGCAACATCCAGGATACAGAATCAAAACATGGCCAACTAAAAATTCACCGAATGCAACATTTATTCAAAAATGTATTACATGATACTTGAAATGCAGTAAAAGCAAATCTAAGCCAAACTATTGGCCAGAAAGTTTAATTCTTCCTCACAAATAAAACTTCCTTCACAAATTCTGCATAAAAACATCTTTCAGAAAAATAAGTTCAAGAACCTAAGTACTTGCAGAATGCTGCTGCTCAGCACAGAGCTTTACAGTGTTGTAAGACTGCCTACATGATGTTAAGATTCAGGGCTGAAAACAGAAATAGCTTGATGCAATACTTCTTTGTCTTAAGATTGTATCATACTGAAACTTTGTCAGGAGCAAGATCAAGCTCAATAAGAACACCCCACAAAGTGTAGTTTAGAGGTCACATGAGGTTTCCCAAAGTATCACAGAGTAAGGAAAAAATCTGTTTTTCTTGTGCGATTTAGTAGATTCTGCAAGTGGCCAAGAGTTAGCTATGTGACATTTTATGAAGACAGACAGTCATCTTCATTTATTCTGTTGGACTATATACCACAGAAGGATTGCAATGGGTTACACATGAAGTTTGTGGCAGCCCTGAAAATACTTTCTGGATTTTGATTAATAGTAAGGGATATATTTCAATAGCTAATTGTATACCACTTAGAATGGAAGTCACTTCTCTTTTTATAAATATAGATCTACAGCAACTAGTTGGAGAAAGACCTGGTGGCAAACATTTCCGTTTTTAATCTGCCCTGGAGCAAGCTGTAAAACTCCCTGTTCTTCCCTAGTAAGAGATTTGACCTAACCTTGTAGCGAATCAGATCAGAGGCAACACAGAGAGAACATGACGTTGTCAGGCTGACATACAAGCTACATTTAATAACCCATACCACGGTGAAATTCACTGGGCTGTTGCTAGCCACTTCAAATTATTTTGACAAATATGGATAAAAGTAAATACAAATACATGCATAGCTCCCCCCTTTACTGTAAGGTATAACTTGTTTATTCCATAAATAGTTGCAGGGCCAGTAATCAACGATAGGCGATGTGTATTCTAGCCAGGAAGTTGTTACCACAGGGAGTTACTGGTACCCTGAAACCATACAACAATGGGGAAAAAAAAAAATCTGCCAGTTGTTTTTATGGTATTTGTAGTTCTTAAAGAGCAGACCTGAAGGCTCTGTCGGGATCAACACTTAATAAACATTTTGTCTGCTCTATTATTATTTAACAGAATAAAAAAATAGTTTACTATAAAAGGTGGTTAACTGTATTTTTTTATTTTATTTTCCTGATGAAATACAAGACTTATTATTGCAATAAATACCATTGACTGCGGGGGGGAGGGGAGAGAAAAGAAAAGAGCTTGTCAAACAGGTCAGACTGGAGTTGGTGAGAAAACAGTCCTCTCAACCTTACTTATGTTGGTTGAACATGGTAGCTATAAGAATTAGTCTTGTATGAGCACTGCAGCAACAACGGCATGAAGGGCTTCAGCATGAATGGAGTTGCCTGCACATATCCACTGGCAAAGCAAACTTTGCTTTCAGGAATAAGTGTTCCTGAACTTGCTTATTAATTTGTTTAGAACTATATTCTGTTTAATTCAAAGTAATAGATCTAATACCCAGATAACAAAATAGATATGATTATCTTTTCAACTCTTTTCACAGTTCCCTTCCTCGTTCTATTAAAAGACCATGAAAGCTCAGACGTTCCATAAAATTTTCTATCTGCAAGACCATTTTCTGATTTGCTTCTTGCCTGCTTCCACAATTCCTTGTGCTTAGGCTCTCTTTGGGTCATCTCACTGACACTGCTGTAATACCATCCTCCTCTAGATCTCTATCCCATGGGGACAGCACACAAATCATCACCTCACAAACCCAATAAATCACAAGTGAAATATCTATTTAAAATGAATGTGCTTAAAAAGAAACAAGAAGTATCAAAAATGATCTTTTAAAAAGAATTTTTTGAAAATAAAAAAGATGTTTTATTCTGAGTGGAAGATAATTACTAGTATCTTGGCAACAAGCATTTAATTGTAGGGCTGACAGAATTCCATATCAAGTTAGTGGTACAAACAAACATCTCATTTAAACTAAGATATTGATATCACATATTCAGTTGTGGTTTTTCTTTAAAAAAGTGTGTGAGTGCATGCACACATGCATGCTCTCTTCTGTATAAACACCAGTCTCACCAGCATCCCAACTACTTGATCACAATAACCAGTCCTCCCTTGGCTGACAAAAAAACCTGTTTCCCAAAGCGTGTATTCACATTACTCTTCAAGTGCAAATATTTCTATTGCATTCAGCAATACTGATACAGTTATTTTGTAATGTCTGGATTAATTTTTGGAACCTTCTCTTGTCTTGGTAAAGCACTATCTTGCAGAACTACATCTAAGCAGGATTATCTTGGGAAAGAAGATAACATACTCAATATAGTAAGTTTACATACCCGTCATAGCATTTATATGAGTGCGCAAATGGAGTGCAATCTATATGAAAGCCTGGAAGGGGGAGTAATTTAAGAAAAGCAGTATACACAACTATCTCCCATTTCAAAGCTGCCTTTAAAGAAAGTATTTATATTCTAGCAAGACAAAGCAGCCATGCAAAGACAGTGAAAATGAAGTTTCCTTTCACCTACCAGCTTAGAAGGGAAGAGTCTCCCCTTGTCACTGTACACATTCCTATTATTCCTCTCACATTTGTTTGACACAAGGATTTCCAACAGTATAAGAACAAACTGCAGAAATGTATTCAAGAACTATTACACAGCCACTTAGCTCTTCACAAATCCAGCAAAGACACTTACACATCCAGGCTGTTATAAATGATGTATTTGTAGAAAGAACAGTTTGGAAGACCCTAAATATCAGTGGTTCAAACAACAAGAGTTGTTTGAACAGTCCAAGAGTGTTCCATGTCATGTCACTTGCAGGTGCACTCACTGCTCTAAATCTGTCAGATACCAACATGGCATATTACTATCCCAGAACAGCAATAAGTTTATAGGATTTTAAGATCATCTAAACCTTATCTCTGTCTATACCTGCTTCTAGAGCATATAAACCAGGTTTTGATTCCAAAACTAACACTGTCTACTCTTATGCGTGAACTCCTGTAGCCAAGGTAGATATTAAAATCCGCAGTTGGAATAATTTTTTTTTTTTTTTTTACGTTTCAAGCTGTCGTGGTTTAACCTCATTCAGCAACTGAGCACCACACAGCTGCTCGCTCGTTCCCCCACCAACCCCGGAGGGATGGGGGAGAGAATCAGAAGAGTAAAAGTGAGAAAACTCGTGGGTTGAGATAAAAACAGTTTAATAATTGAAATAAAGTAAAATCCTAATAACAATAAGAATAAGAATATACAAAGCAAGTGATGCACAATGCAATTGCCCACCATCTGTTGACCGATGCCCAGCCAGTCCCCGAGCAGCGGCCCCCCCGGCCAGCTTTCCCCAGTTTATGTACTGAGCATGACGTCACATGGTATGGAATGTCCCTTGGGCCAGTTTGGGTCAGCTGTCCTGGCTGTGCCCCCTCCCAGCTTCTTGGGCACCTCCAACCTTCTCAGTCGGTAGAGCATGGGAAGCTGAAAAGTCCTTGACTAGTGTAAGCACTGCTCAGCAACAACTAAAACATCGGTGTGTTATCAACATTGTTCTCACCCTAAATCCAAAACACAGCACTGTACCAGCTACTAGGAAGGAAATTAACTCTATCCCAGCTGAAACCAGGACACAAGCATCAATTTGGTAGTCTTACCTACCAAAAGCAAATGGTCAAGTATGCCTATTAGCTCAGTTCTGGATAGGTTGTCTAAATCGCCTGTATCTGGCAGTAGAGATACCCACAACATTGACAAATAATCCTATTAAAGACCACCTATGTGTTTGCAAATTAACATGCAATTCAAGAATTACTCCAATGCAGAATACTCAGAATAAAAGGAACATTAACTGAGGACCATAGTCAATATAAAAGGACTTTCTAGAGATCCCTTATAGAGCAATGCAAATGTAATCCAAAAGGACAGGTGCATAAAATCTTAACAACTCGGTAAGTTCTTAATATACTTGAACTGGGTAAGTTATTTTTCACTGTGCAATTAATGGTCCTCAAAAGCCTGGAATAGTTTAAATGCAGCAATACAAAAGATTTCAGCTAGCTAGGAATAACTGTTGCAAAGCCAAACAGTTATTTCACATACTATTGATGTGAAGTATTTCACTGGTGCCACCACAGAGGGGGTTCAGTTTTCAAACAAGCAGCAGAGTTCACACAGTAGTCAACCTCTACCAGACTGAGCACTGATTCTGTTGAACCCTTGCAACTCTAAAAAACCATTCAGATGTTCTGGAATCATGTTATTTTTGTAACTAACAAAGCTATCTGGCCCTTCACAGGATAATTTTTTTTACCAGTGTGAAAATTTTCTGAAGTGCATTCCCAGCTCCCTCACCTCCACCCCCTACCTCCCAAATCTTTTCATTGTACAAAGCAGACTTCTGGCACTTAAGCCATAATCTTGTAACTAGTATTAGGACTCACAGATATACTACTTCAGAGCTTCTAAGTATATTATGCCCAAATTAAACCAGGAAAAATAAATAGTCCCTGACAAAATGAGTTTGCTGGACTATTTTCTCCAGCTAAACCAACACAAATTCTGCTGACATATTGAGAAGGCAATGAATCAGAAGTCTGGAATATTAGTTCAATTAATACCAGCCTTCTGTGTTTAACATTTCTGCAAGTGAAAAGGGGTTTTGCATCTTTTCCTTCATATGCACATGTAAATGTAGTCACAGTTATCTTATTTGTATTTTTGATAAATGCCCATTGTGTTGTTCACAAAGTTCCACGTGTGGCCAAGAGGGAGTGCTGCTCATTACAATTCAAGTCTAAATATCATGACAAGCTATAGATTGCATACTAGTAGGCACTATAATCTGTGAAACAGCCTGTGGCTGAAAAAACTATGTTGGGTTGCCTCACTTCAGCTAAAGGCAACCTTAGGTTAATGTCACTTGCAAAGCTCGGCAAAAAGCTTCATATACAAAGGCCACCTGTGGGTTTAACAAGAAACAAACAACAAAACAAAACAAACAAAAAACCACCCCAAACCATACAAACAAGCATCATAAGTTCTGTTTAGCAGGTCTACTAAAAATAAGTATTTTCCCTTTATCAAATCCCACAGACTAAAGCCTGATTTCAGGTTAGGACTGTTTGCATTTATACTTCCAAAAATGGCAATAGTTGCAGGGTC
Organism: Aptenodytes patagonicus; assembly: GCF_965638725.1. Taxonomy (NCBI): domain Eukaryota; kingdom Metazoa; phylum Chordata; class Aves; order Sphenisciformes; family Spheniscidae; genus Aptenodytes; species Aptenodytes patagonicus. The sequence goes on from NC_134952.1 coordinate 41,593,601, forward strand.
GTGCATATAGGCTGAACAGGGAGAAAGTTATGCTGCCAAAAGAAATGGGGAAGAAAAAAAATAACAACAAAACCCCCCACCCCTCCACACTTCTTTCCTTGTTTGTTATAGGCTCTGAAACTCCCTCTTTCCTCTGTGCCCTCTTCTTGTTTGATCTCTGTGACTGTAAACCAATCTTAAGAAGATTCAAATGTGAGGGGTTTTTTTCTTTTTTAATTAAATAAGCCTTGCCTCATAGTTACCAAGCAGCGATGCAAACTTCTACAAAGAAAGAATGTTACAGCAAAGCCTTTTTCAGTTCTACTACCAAAAAAACCCCAAGCCCCAAATAAGAAAATCCATGCATCTTTCAGTAAGATTTTAAAATGTTCTTACAGTAATCTCATTACTACCCTTTTAATTCACTCTGTTCATTTGTTAGAGTATCATCTCCCAGGGAAAAAAAGCTTTAAAGAAGCATGAAAACAAAAAGAAAACAAAAACATGATCACAAGAAGCATTTCCACTGGCTGTGAAAGACATTCCAAAATGATCTGTCTGGTCATGAAATGAAATCGCTTTGAAATTCATTAAGTCAGACACTATCAGCCCAACCCTGCAATTCTGACTCAGGCAAAACTGTCATTGACGTCAGTGAAAGCTTTGCTTTTATGAAAAATTGAGAACGGATTTCAGGACTGGAACCTAGTTGTGTTTCATTCCATTACCATCTTATTTCGCAAGCAAAAAACCCCATTAAAATCAGAATTATATTCTAGTCTAAAAGAAAAACTGCACATCCACAGAACACAAAACAAGCATGGTATGAATTGCAGTGGAATTTTATTGTGGCCTTTATTTTAACTTTCCATTAGATGTCAGGACAGTGCAGAAATCAACATATATTTTCTTTATGAACGTTGGCTTTTCTCAAAGTGATTTATGCAAACAGATCTGCTACTAGAAGTGCTGTAGGGTAGACAGAAAGTTGTAGGGAAAACACCAACACACTCAAGAGACTAAAGAAAAATAAGCAAGAACAAAGCATAAAACAAAGCAGGATAGGAATATTTAAGTGTTTAACATTTTCTTAAGATCTTGCAAGCACAGGAGGAGCCATCCCATTTACACTCAGGGAAAGAAAAAAAGAAAAGTAGACTACCAAAAGGACTTTCTTCCAGAACTCAGCTAATATTTGGGATTAGAGACCTTCAGCTGTCTCTTGCCTTTCAAGAGTTCCAGTCTTGCATCTAAGTCTAACTAGCAGCTAAGCCTGATTATTTTAAAATTAACAACTCTACAGAGATCCAATAGCACAGTCTATGATATTTTGGAAGACCTTTTTGTTAAAAGGAAGATTTTGCAAAACTGGTTTGTCAAAAATAAGCATCAATAGCTTCATTTGTAAAACTTAAGAGTGCAAGTTGCTGAAAGATATTTATCTTCAAGAAACTGCTGGAAGTTTCAATTTCTATCTTAAAATTATTGAATCCTCTCTCAGTTTTCATATATCAAAGCCCCTCTCTTGTTAAGAAAATTTTAATGTTACAGTTCAGAAGTAGACCATATTCAAGTCTAGAATTATAAATCCCCCAAATTCGAGACTTCTCATTACCTAATCAGGAAAAATTACATCTGCTGTTCATAGAATCATAGAATATCTCAAGTTGGAAGGGACCCATGAGGATCATCGAGTCCAATTCCCTGCTCCTCGCAGTTGGTCGTATTTAGGTAGTAATATAACCGATGGCAGTCCAAAACCTAAAGAAAAATTGGGATAATTGACACTGGTTTAAGGCTTCACTAGCTCTTGCTACAAAACGGATCAAGGGCATTTAGGTTTTCTACGACTCTGTCAATATATAAACTCCAAGGAAGTATTCTACTTCAGAGTTAAATACATGGGTACACACAAGTTGACATGCTTCTACACTGTATATTCACTGTCTGGCTCATTTAGTCGACTGGGTCCACGGATTGAATTATACCCAGAACCTGCAGAGCCTGACAGAGTAAACTTTATTGCGACATAGAAACCCTGATTGTTTAATGGGAAAAGGTGTCATTATTCTTCCACCTCAAACATTCCTCAGACAGGAACTTCTACAGATATTCTGCCATGCTTCTTTTTAATATTTGTCTTACTATTATTGAATCATATTAGCAAGTATTTGAAGACAGTAAATTCACATTCTTAGCTTCTTTTCTTAATTGAATTGTTCACAAATTGGTATAACGTGTGATAATATAGAGATACTTAATGAACTCTAACAGAGTAAGTTCAAGAATGACTGTGGCTGTATTTCAGACCTCCTAGGTCTGAAGGCACTCACAATATTTGCCCCAGTTTTTGTTTAAAGTTTGCCTTCAATGCCAATCCCATAGTCATGGAACTACAAGTGTGGAAAAAGCCATTTGTATCACAAATGAACTTCCAAGCAAGGTGGGGAGTCGTGAGTAGCAAATCCCACACACGCACCCCTGCGCCAACAGCCTTACCACATGTACACCTTAGAAACCAAAAGTGACAAATCTGTCAGAACTCAAAGTGTCAATACATTTTTCTGTAACCTTATTTCTAAACTTAGGCTTCATTTACTGTCTTAATTTAGAGTACCATAGAGCTATCAGAATTCTGGATAGCTTCTATAACATATTTAAACACAAATATTTATTTTCTTGTGACCTCTTTGTGGTAAGTTCAATACCCACTAATATTGCATTCCAGAAAAAAAATCTTGTATGACTGTTCAGAGATAGATAACATTCCCAGGGATGCCTTGTAATGTGTGTCAGTTTTATTATCATTAACATTTGTACTGGGAAAAGTGGAGAAAAATAACCAGGACTGAGAGAGGAAAAACTCCTAATGGATATTCCAGTGTGTATCTGATATTCGTGGACAATTAAGACTGAAGTTTCACCTTAGATGTGCATGCTGTTCTGATGCATACATACACTTAAAAGCCTGTAAAGCCTGACACAGAAGTTTAGGATTATTTGTAAATAATTGTAACCACTCAACCCCCCTGCTGTCCTGTGGAGTGATACAGCTCAGCCAGAGCAGCACCTATTGCACAAAAGGATCCACATGCTGTCCCACGGTTCGTTTTACCACATGCCCTGCTATGACAGTTCTACCTTCAAAACATCAGCTGCCTGTGGGGGAGTTACAGGCACACGTCCTCAGGACATGAACTCAACAATATTGTTATTGCACCTAGTCAGCAGTCTGTCCACTTCCACAGGATGTCAAGCATTCACAGTTGAGGATTTTACCTTATACCCCAGAGTCACACATTTTTGTAACACATGGATGTGATCACGAACTCAAGATTTTTGCTCTAAAATTAAGTTACTATGCTCAGATCTTCAAGGTCTGGCCAAGTATTGGAGAGACAATATTGGCACTGGATTGACACCTGGGAAAATCCTCTATTGTTCACTCTATTAAGAGAGAACGTTACAAAAGAAGATTGAGAGAATGTTGTTTGCAACTACAATAGCCATTATAGCTATATACAGAGTATTTCCATATCACAAGTTTAAGATTCATGACATGTATACAAGTCTGTTACTTTCCTGAATGTGCAAGAAAGATTAAAATGTGAATACAACAAAATATGAAGTGTAACTTTAAAAAAAACTATAAAGGAAATATTTTTATGTGCATCTTAGATACTCTATATCCAAAGTCAGTCTTCCAGTGGGATTCCTTAAAAGAAAAAAGAAAGAAAAAAGAACAAAAAAAGAAAAAGTTTAAGTGCATGGAATCAAATTTAAAGGTTACCAAGTAACTTTTTGCTAAAGAAGTTTGTTTAGGAAGCTGCTCATTGCAACAGAAAACTTAATGAATTTAAAGAATGTATTCACTTGTTAGCTTAAAAAAAAATATATATATTTGAATTATCTCTTGGAGGCAGTTCTCCTCTTTGGACAGGCTTCTAAGTAAATATTTCAGTCCTTCATACTGTTTGATGTTCAACTTTTTGTTTTTTTATTTCTTAGATGTATCTGTTTTCACCATGTATTTTTCAGTATCTGCTAGAGGAGGGGAAGGAGTAGGACTTAAGAAGAACTTGATATTTTCAGCAGTTATTTGATTGTGTATAAGTGGATTACATTAAGATTTAGTACATTAAGACATCAAATACTGATTTAAAAAAAAATTTAGTGAGTATCTTACAAGTTGAACTCAGTCTTTTGTGTATTAAAAGGTAAATTGAGGCAGTTCACATCTTGAGAGACACCACTTCCCCTCTTTTGTTTCATTGCTTAGATATCCTGTAAAGGGGGTGCTATCCCAGGCAATTCTTCTACAATATACCGTAGAGCAGAGCCAAGTTAAGGAAACGGCATAGGAATAAACAAAAAATCCTCTTTGAAATGGTACAAGTCAGAAGTTGTTACTGGGCAGCTAGAACCTTCAATAAAATGCTTTTCTATGCCACCCACAGAAGTCATCTCCACAACTGTGTGCCTTCCAGCACCTGTTCTGCCAAAGGCATTTGTTTGCTACATTGTTTGCCCAGAGAAGTGGTGGAGTCTTCATCCTTGGAGATCTTCAAAAGCCATCTGGGTATGGTCCTAGGCAACCTACTCTACATGACCCTGCTTGAGGGGGGCGGGGGGTGGACCTGACAACTTCCAGAGGTCCTTTCTGGGATTATAAGATTCAATGATAAGTTTTAAATATGATCAAATAACGCTCCAGTATCTGGAATTTTCGTTATTTTCCCTATTGAAATAAACCACTGGGAATCAACTTCTCAGTACTTCTAGCCTGATGTGTACTGTTTTCCCATAATTGGTTTTACATACATATTTATCTCTACACAATGACCCATGATCCTAAGGCTTTAAAGCACATACCTCAAAACATGAGCAAAGAAATCTGTCACATGACATCAATGAAACCATTAGAGAAAAGATCTTATTGAAAGCATTTTGATTTGTTTTTCTGAAAAGAAAAAATAAAAGCCTTCTGCTCTCAAAAAAAACCCAAACCCGCACCTCAGTTATATCTACCTTTGATATAATAGTTGCTCCTTAAAGCAATTACTACACTACTACTGAAAGCAGACATATATGTGTACATATGCAGTTATATTTCCATTCTTCTCTGTTGCTTTTTCACACTACCCAGATAGATTTGTTTGGGTTTCGACCCCCCCCACCCCTCCCCAGGTACGGTTATTCAGGTTTTGGCTTGTAGAGGCTCCATCTAATCTGCCCTAAGATAGAATGCAACTGTATCTGTGTGACCAAAACGTGACTATTAATTCTTGAAGCAGCAGTCAGCCAGTTTCCATTTTTCATGTTTAGCCCAATAAAAGCTTGCCTTTTTGTATTATATTAACAAGTGCAAAGAAATTTCTTCTTACGGGAAGCATAAACACGGGAAATCAAAGGACATTGTTATAAACCCGCCCAGTACCTCACTGCACAGTCATTAAACTGTTACAAGTAGATCCACTTCCAATAATGCTGAATCCCTCTGAATTTTTTTCATTATACTTCACAACCCCAGGAATTAGTTGTGTTTTGCCTGCATTAGACTGCAGTCCAGCTCTCCTATTCTGGAGGCAGGAAAGCAGAGATTTCAGCTATCCAGCTGAGAATTTGCTTAATTTCTGTTACAGTCTTGGAACTGGAAACTGCAGTAACACCTGCAGCAAGTGAAGATCTGCCAGTCTTGGTAATTTTGCAAGTCTGAAACCGTTTGCCTGCTGGTGGGAAGCTGTGACTTCATCCACGTGAACTGCTGCAAAGCTTCTGTTTGTACTCAGGCAGCATAGATGCTGTTTAGCCAACACCCTCAACCGGGCATACCGCTGAACACATTCGAGAAATCACTTCAGATAACACCCTATCCTTTTAAAGGGATTTTACAAATTCATAGCACATTAACAGCTTTCCCTGTTACATACTACTTGGAAATTGGCAGTTAGGCAACGTGGTGTCAGTGATCTCAAGTGTGACACCATATGTCAGAACTCTGTTAGAATTAGCAATAACAACAGATAGACACTTACAATCTCCAACATGCACAAGCTCCCAAGCGCACAAGGAGTCAGTACACATGAATTTTTACAGGCTTTGAAGAAGTCTCTCCAAGGCCTTGGTGAAATATTGCATTAACACACATTTATACCATCGGGGGGGGGGGGGGGGGGGGGAATTACAGTGAAGGCACTTAGGCTTTTGCTTGCATTATCCTCCCTCTACCCCTCAGCTGAAAAACCAATGTAATTGTACTGGGAATTCTCTTCACAGATCTCATAAGCCATTAAAAATTGTAGCATTGTTTCCTCTTTGGGCAAGGAAGTTTTGTGAATCTTGTAGATTTTTAAATACAGTGACAAATCTCATTTGTGAGAAGGTAATATCAAAGAAAAGAAGAACTCAGTCCATCAATGAGCAGTTTTCCTAGATTAAATAAATAAAGTACATTCAGCAACTTTCAGCTGCTGTTTAGCTTTTCCATTAGACTTTTTCCTATTGTCTACTGGATGCTAGGTAGAGCTAAGTAGGGGACTGATCTATAGTTATGCAAAACTGATTCACATCTCTTACTTCTCAACATTTAATTAGAAACATGTACAAATGCTTATAAGTTTCCTCAACAGAATATCTTAATGTTTAATAGAAATAGATATATATTCACCAATATATATGTATACATACACACACCCCAAACCAGAAAACTGAATAGTCATTACTTCTTCAGCTTCTGTTTTCCACTGGAGAAAAAGTAACACCTTCAGTGAGAAAAACTTATTATTTTCCTGGTCAGTTCCCTTTGACAAATGCAGGGATGCTTGCTTCATGCCTATTTAGTGTTCTTGGTAGTTTGGTGCAAGAATAACACAGCATAAATTAATTTTCATAAAGTAAGAGATGCAAAAATATCTGGAAAATCATCTGTCACTGAAGACTAAACTACGAGTCCCATAGAGTCCCTCATTGTTAAGTATTTTTTCATTTCACAGGCTGCTTTGGAAGGCCACTCTCAGGCTTTATCTGGATTCACTTCATCTCAAGTAAAGATTTTGGGTCTCAGTTATTTTTATGAACTGGCAAGGAGGTCTAGTCAACATTGCCCTGGCAGAATGGCCCTGTCTTAGAGCTAGTCAGCTAAGGGAAACAGTACAAGCTTTTCCATAAACAAATAGAGCCGACACACAATGGGCAGTCTGTAGTTTATTTCACTGTCTGGAAAGCGACTGATCTCAGATAAGGTATTTCAATCACTGCTGGTCATAAATTAGGGTTGACTTTGACAAGTTGCCAGTAAAAAATAAATAAATAAATAAATTCAAAACTATTCTCTTAAGACAAGGAAAAACTCCTCTAGCCTCAGCTGCATGGCAGTAAACACAAACCCTTCAGAAGTCATTGACAAGAAGCATCATCATCTGAAAATGGTCGGCATGAGCCCCAGCACAACACAAATCTTGTAAAGGCTACTTATTTCATAGGAATCATAGAACAGCCCAGGTTGGAAGGGACCTTGATAGATCATCTGGTCCAACCTTTCATGGGAAAGGGGGCCTAGATGAGATTATCTAGCACCTGTCCAGTTACATCTTGAAAACCTTCAGTGGTGAGGACTATCACATCCCTGAGGAGGTTGCTCCCAGTATCCTAGTATTTTATACTAGGATATCCACAGCATTCTGAAATTCCTCCCATTTGCCTTCTTTCAACAACTAATAGGTTAAAAAAAAAAGACATTCACACAGTTTGACACATTAACATACAATAGCTGTATCTTAAAAACATTTTTGAATGCTATGCTGAAAAAAGAATACTGGGGGACACTGAGCCATCTTCCTTACTGCACTCTCACTTCTGTTGAGATAAGCTCCTTGTGAATAACTTCTTTTCAGAGAAAATGTTTCAAAGAACTGATATTTGCCTTTCTTGTGGCTGGAAAAATCTGGTTCACTGTAATGCCAGGCTCCAAAGGTCTCGAGGTTTCAAAGGGAAGTTTATTTCCTGTCCGCTGACTTTGCAAGATGTCTGCACTGTATTTAACTTCAGGATGTGATTTACATGTGCATCCTTCCCATAAAGGATATTATGGCTAACTATTGCCAATAGCCACCAAGTAGTTTTGTTATTAACTCTAGTAACCCAACACTTTTTCCAATTTACATTTGTTTCACCTGACGGCCTTCACTTATTCAAAGCAGGCTCCCACAGGTATCTAGGCACGTATGATAATTCAAAAACATTTTTCTTAAGTAATAAGCCAAATGTACTACTTTTAAGAAAGAGCACTGTGAAACAAGGGTCATGCTGGTTATATTGAATTGAAGTTTTTTTCAAAGCACACTGCTTGATCCCACCTTTCATCAATTTTAAATACAATCATTTAAATAAAACATAACAGTAAAAACATAACTGCCAAGATAAGTCTAAATATATTTCTAAAGCCTTCCTCCTCTCCCTGCACCCACTACAGCATTATAACAAAAATACCTTGTCTCATGTTTTAATATTGAAAGAAAAATAATCATCATAGTTGAAGCCTGGATTCTTGATGGACATTGCTCAGATATTTGGAACACAGAAAATGTTTGTGTCTTATTTTTAAATATTTTTTTGTGATATTCACACACTTTAGTGACATCAGAGTTCACTCTGGTCACTGCTAATCTTTGCGAGATACTGAAATAGATTGTAAAACCAGTAAACAATTTACTAATGCCTGAGGAAGTAAAGAATTGAGATGCTTTCAAGAATCCAGTATGAATTAGTTATTCATAGAATTTCTATTACAACTTCTTTATGAATGCAGCACATAGCTTTTTTTTCATTTGTGCAGACAGAGCTCCTGAACTACGTCAAAATTTGTCTGTTACTATTGCTGCTGAATGCTGTTCAAACTAAGTGGAGGTAGCAGTCGTCTTTTTCCTAAATGGATTTTGTTACCTTATCTGCTGACAAGGATGTCTTAAAAGCTTTAACAGTTCAGCCATTCTTAAAAGCTTTTGATGAATGAGATATTTTTGCCAAGAGGTTTCTATACAGCGAAAATATTTTGGACCTTCCTCTAGCAGAAGTATCTTGACAATCATGAAAAATGAGTAATATTTCCAGCAGGTCAGGTCTACTTGAAAGTCCTGTATATTAGTAATGTCTCACAGATGGGATTTCTTCTTTACATCCATCATTGGGTTGTACTCAACAAGCTGAATGGATCTCGCATCTATATTCAGTCATTCAGCTATGCCAAGAAGCAGATAAGAAAGAAAAGAATTTTTACTCCCATTTTAGACTTTGGAAAGAAAAAATAAAATAGCAATGCTATACAACAGATTTTGAAAATAGCTATACACGTTCTCCAGATTAGAGCATTACTATCTCCAAAGGATTTGGAGACATTTAGGTTCTTCTGAGAAATAAAAAACAATTCCATTGCTGACTTTCGTATTTCATTCTATTTCCCTAAAAGTGGGATGAAGCTACAGAGACAAGAACAGAACTGTTGACAGCAGCAGTTTCAATCTGTACTCCTGAAGACTATATTCTAACCCTACCAAGGCCCAGGAAATGCACAGCAGCTTAATTTACCTTTTGTCATTACTACATTCCTGATCCCTTGGTAATAGACCTCATATTGCTAGACATCCTAATTGGTGAACTGACATGCTGCATTTGTAATGCAAGGCTATTTACATTTGTATTGCAGTTTTTCGTCCAACTTCTTTTATTCCAAGGAACAGGTCACAAAAATCCACTGTGGGATTACTCACCAGCCAGAGACTATTTGAGCTCCGCACAATTACATCTCCAGATTGAAAGTACGAATCACTCTTTAACATAATTTCTGCATATAGACCACAGCTCCCTATCACCAGTTATGAATGGATTTGAACTTGATCCATCAGGGTCTCATCTGTTCCAAGATCTTACACCCAGGAGAACTACAGGCAAATTTTTCATTTGTCTCTCTCATCTCCTGGGCTGACATACAGGACCATTTCTTAAAAAAATGCATTTTTATGACATTTTCAGCAAGAAGCACCCGTACTGAGAATGAAGAATGGAAATACCACCTATATATAATTGAAGCAGTGATGATAAATTGATCTCATTAATTCCTCCAGTATCTCTAGAACTGTGCAGGGTTCAAACTGAAACTGCAGTATTAAAAGACATACTGATAATACACCCTGATTCCCCCATGCTTTTGATGATTTCAGTTGAATCTTAACCTTTATGTCTATACCCATGAATGAAACAGGCTTGCTTCATGTTCTGCCTCTCCTCAGAAAAAAAAAAATAAGGTGTAAAAACGTACCAGGAACATCATTCAGAATGAAGAAACTTGATACTCCAAATGAGATTGCACTTAGTATATAAACAGAACCAAGACATTATCCAATGAAGCAAGCTGCTTAAGTCAGCAAAACCATGTCATACTCCTCTGCCCCTGAAAGAAACATGTATAGTAGCTGTTCTACCACTATTTTGTTGGCAGTCTCCTATTTTTGCTGTGGTTTCTATAAACTATAGATTCCTTTTATTTCCTGCCTCCCAGCCAATACAGTCAGGATGAGAGAGAAGCCTTCCATCTCTCATCTCTTCTGAAAAGGCAAGACACAATTTGTCAACATATGGAGTGATAAACTGCAGAAGAGCTGCAGAATCTCATCTCTGTTTTCCTCTTCCCATTTCCTACTCCTATGAGTTATCACTCCCAGCAATGCATCCCAGTCACCTGATGCTATGAGTTATTCCAGACTCCCATCACACAGGTGAACCATAAACCGACCAACACAGGCTGTTGAACAGTGCTGCAGACCACACCAGTGAGCAGTGCATGGACTCAACTATCCCGGATAAATACCATCACCAATGAGGTGTTTAAATACACACACTTTAAATTTTTGTCCGAGATCAAGCTGGACACATAAAATGCACATTAAATCTTCTCTAGTCTGTGAAAGGAAGAAATTATGTGCTATTTGCTTGTCAAGATAGAGTAGAGATTATTAAAAAAAAAAAAAGAAATCTGATTAAGAGAAGTGGTCAAGCGTTAAAAAGTCCTCCCTGAGAATTACCCTGGGGACATATAGATGGCCTTCTCACAGACAGAGAGGAAGAAGTCAAATGATAACATGAACTTTTTCTTTTTCCTTGAGAAGATTTGAACATCTCAGATGCGGAACAACTAAATACAGCTTCATCAGAGTCAGCAGTTGTGACTTCTTAAGTACCATCTCCCTCTGTTCCAAAATTAAGTTCTTTGAGGTATCTGGGCATGCAAAATATATTGGGGCGGGGGGGGTGGGTAGGGAGCAGAGTATGTAGAATATACATCTTTCTCTTCTTCTGTAAGTCAACTAAATAATGTTTTACACACCATATTTCAGAAGTGGTATGTGTTTGCCAGCTAGAGATTGTACATGTTTTCCTTATTGATGTAAATCCTCTATTCTATAATCATACTTATATTAGCAAAAGATGCTAAACTGATTTATCTGAGGGTTTTTTGGGTTTTTTTTGTTTGTTTGGTTTTGGGTTGGGGGGTATTTTGTTTTGGTTGTTGGTGTGGGGTTTTTTTTTGGGGGGGAGCGGGGTTGTTTTTTAAAACCTCACAGTAAATTCCATTTACAGTAAAATACATTCCCTTCCCCAACATACTTCCTAAATAGAAACAATAACTGTTTTTCCTCCTTATTTCCAAACAGGGGGCTAATAATCACAGGAGAGATTTCCATACTTTCAGAATACATCTGTGAAGGCCACTCAAAAGTATACATAAGGTGTACAAGTAGATCATGATTTCCCATTCCTCAGATATCTCAGTCAAAGCTTGCATTTATCATTTCCAAACTCCAATAAGGCTAAAACCATGAGATATATGGGAACACGCCATCCTGCCATCAGGCATGGAGCTCCCCTTCACATGTTCTGATTTGTAGATGCAGAAAGATTTTTCACCCTGAAGTAACTAGGCATTTTGATGCTATAAGAACTCCAACATGAGCATGTAAAGCTATAGATTTCCATCCACTTCCCTTATTGTCATGTCCCAGAGCATCCTCAAGGATGTTGTAGCCCACAAACTTAAAAAAATTAGAAACTTTAAGAAATTGTTAGCTTCCTATTCATTAGCTGAAGTATTAAAGTTACAGTATGGAGTCTCACTGTTGTAACCATGCCACACAAAAACATCCTCTGAAATACCACTCTGAATGACTGTACACCAGGCTGCTGATAGAGCAGGGCACACTTCCACAGGGCAGTACCACAGGGTCTTTCACATGCCTGTGCTTTGCAAGCATCTACTCAATAGCAAAGCAGATATTTTCTGAGTACAGAAACACATGCATGATCTAAGTAAGTGGGCGTCTAGGAGTAAGGGTTCTCCTCCATTTCCCAGCAGCTATCCTCTCGAAGTGGATACATTAATAAGTCACCAACTTAGTTTTAGCTATTGATGTAAAACCTTCATGAAGGCACTGCAGTTCTTCACCTTGGGAAAACATTTGTTTAAATAAAACCTTGAAATAAAAATCTCAATTCCACTGTGATTTTATAGTATTTAATGAGCTTACTACAACTGAAGGAATGCACTTCGGTAAATTTTCCATGCAGTGTCTGCTGTTTTATGAAATTCTTTATATGTTAGTTCATATGCTTACTTTAATTAATAAGTGAAATAAAGTCTCAAGTTCCACATCAGCTTTATATCTGTAGCTGAAGTAAAATTCATGTTATGTTAAACTAAAGATGCAGCCAAGAACATTAACTTTAATATATGAAATACATACTTTACTGAAAGAGAACATGTTTTTATGGTTCACTGTCATTTTCTACTTCTGAAGAGTCTTTGAATTAATGTTGTGATTATGTCAAAAAAGGGACTTGCAAATTCTAAAATTGTCTCCACTCAACGATATCACATAACAGAGACAATAGAAAATACTTGAAACCAAGTTATAAACATGCTCAATCATTAATTCAAGATGAGGTTTTCATTTTTTTAAAAGCATATTTCAGACAGAACTTAATGCTATGTTGTATTTAAGCATATGCTATATGCGTATTTATACATGTGCATTCAAATCACAAGTACACATATCTGATTCAGGCCATGTAACTGTTAATGCAACAGAAAAGAAACAAAACAATATCTACAGTTAGGTAGTACAAGCTGTCTGTCACATCTCTCCTCTGCCTACACTTTGACTACAGTCCAGAGCAGGGTAGTCATCCCAGTCTCCTACCATTAAGTGTCTGGGGTCACTCTAACCTCCTGCTGTTGAAGCGTCTAGGAGCATGGAGTTCATATTTTCTGTAATTGGATCATCCAGGAATAAAATAATTGGTATACCGAATCAGAAAAGAGGTAGTGAAGATAAGTCAAAATGAAAACAAATCTTTTATTCACTTAAATAATCCTAAGAGTCAATTCAACGAGATTCAGCTCTTTCTAGATGCTTTAAAGGCAAGATGCATCAAATGCGTGATCAGCACATACATGTAGGAAATACTGACTGCTGAACAGGGACTTTTAAAAAAAACCTACTGTATATAGATAAAGAATAAAATCATCTATTTCATATAACAATGAATAATAGTCTGGACATGAGATGAATACCTTTGAGGCAAAAACCTTTGGTTACAGTGCATTTGGAGGGGAAAAACAGTTTCTCTAACACTTTATATTCAAGCATGTACAAGTTATAGAAGCAGCAGTTAACCTTTAAATCTGTGGGGTTTTAAGACAAAAAAAGAAAAAATGGCGTTTAATTACCTTGTTTGTTAATGACCTAATCTGTAACCCATAAAACTCCTACCAGAAAGAATACTTAAAGAATGAAACAAGATATATTTAATAAGAGCTACTTTGTAGTCAACGTGATAGAAAGCCATTACTGAAAAAACTTCTTCACTGTGACACTAATATATTGTCTTTAAAAAAAAAAAAAATCAGCTTCAGAAACACATAGCTGTTCACTGCAAGACACAACACTAATGAGCTAAATGTGCAAGTATGAGAGTTTTCCTCTGCCCTTCCTCTTAAAAGATTACAATGAAATGTACCTCTGACTGAGCCAAAGATTATTTATTGAATATGGATACTTGGAGGCAGCACTGCACGGACATCAGAATCGCAGGTCAGGTCAGGACAATAATCTTCACAGCTCTATGAAGACAGCTATTGTCTTTGAATTATATCCAGCTATACAGTTTCTTATCAGTAGATATGAGGACTTTGAATTCAATAAGTGCATGTAAACTATTGTCTGGGCACTGAATTGAACTTCAAAACCACGTTTTGTATAAACTGTTTTAAAATACATGCTCAACCAATTTAAAACATTAACTATTTCATAGAATCATAGAAACATTTAGGTTGGAAAGGACCTTTAAGATCATTGAGTCCAAGCATTAACCTAACACTGCCAAGTCCACCACTAAACCATGTCCCTCAGCACCATATCTACATATCTTTTGAATACCTCCAGGGATGGTGACTCAACCACTTCCCTGGGCAGCCTGTTCCAATGCTTGACAACCCTTTCAGTGAAGAAATTTTTCCTCATGTCCAACCTAAACCTCCCCTGGCACAACTTGAGGCCATTTCCTCTCATCCTATCACTTGTTACTTGGGCAAAGAGACCAACACCCACCTCGCTACAACCTCCTTTCAGGTAGTTGTAGAGAGCGATGAGGTCTCCCCTCAGCCTCCTTTTCTCCAGGCTAAACAACCCCAGTTCCCTCAGCCACTCCTCATAAGACTTGTTCTCCAGACCCTTCACCAGCTTCATTGCCCTTCTCTGGACACGCTCCAGCACCTCAATGTCCTTCCTGTAGTGAGGGGCCCAAAACTGAACACAGTATTCGAGGTGCAGCCTCACCAGTGCCGAGTACAGGGGGATGATCACTTCCCTACTCCTGCTGGCCACACTATCTAGTTCAATCTAGTGTTTAATATTCTCAAAACTATGTCCTATACACATTGCTATTCAAAGCACACATGCTGAAGAACTGCCCCACAGTCTGCATATGCCAGTCCTAGAGGAGTGAGCCTCAGAAGGTGGACAGACTTGTTCTATAACACAAGTGAAACAAGACACCTGGAGAAGCAGGTGAATCCCATTTGTTCCCATTTTCTAATATTAATGAACTCTTTGTGCAAAAAGTCCCTTACACAGCTTTAACATTACTGAAAGTTTAATCTCTCAAGACTTGAATGATGTTTTCAAATTATATCCCTTTAAGATATAGCTGCATGATGCACTTACCCCTTCCTCCTTCCCAGAAGAATGAGGCCAGAAAAAAAAGCCATTAAAAGAACTGCCAAATAGTTGCATTAAGTGAATCAACAAAACAGGAGAAACTGTATAGAACTACATCTCTCAAAGCTTTCCTAGACTCCTCCCCATATAAAGCAATTTGCCACACACAAATAGAAGCTGAACAGTGAGTGGAAAGAGAGTAGCACAGCTTCTAAAAATACCCAGTGGTCAATTACTGAAATAATCTTCTCCCACTATCAAGCCTCTGTTAGGCAGAAATATATATGTACATATGTACACACAGCCCACTGTTTTAGTTGCACAGCTGAATTTCAGACCACGTGTCTGGTCATAGGAAAGTTCTTGCACTCTGGTACCACTTTCCTATTTGTTCACATCAATTCAGTGAGCAGTGCTCCTTGAACCTATGCTTACTTCCACTTCCCTATTATTTGCACTCAGATTGGAAGTGGAGTCATCTAAACCATCTCCATTTAGGATAAAACCAGAAAGAAAGGCAATGCCAAACAACTCCTAGAAATAATTTCAAAATATAGACGCAAACCCAATACTGACTTAGGAAATGCTGTACTAACACCAACTAACAGTTATGTTACAAGCCTTTTTCAATATGTACTTCCTCTCACCACATCCATATTTCAGTGATGAACCGCACTAGCTGGAAATGCTTAGGTAGAGAGCATTAGATAAGAGAAAAAACAAGTTTGTTTCAGAAAAAAAAAAAAAAATCAGAGAATTAAACATGATCCTTTTCAGAGATGTGAATTATGGACACTGCAGAATTGAAATAAGGAATAAGACAGTAAAAGCTTAAGTTAGGAGGTAGATGAATTTGAGAATTAGTACAATGAAACAAGCAAGCAGGGAAATAATAGCGGTGTGGGAAGTCCAGTAATCACCTGTGCCTTTTTCATACAGTAGTCATCTAAAACTTGTCAGCACAGCCTCCTTTCCCCTTAGTACTGCCTCTTTGCCGCTGCACAATAAGCTCCACACTGAAAACTGGAATAGAAAGAAAAGATGACAGGAAAGCAGACACTTTATCCAAACTTTTTATACTCAAGAAATACACAGCTGCAGCTATAAAACAGCTGAACCAGTCCCCTAGCACCCAAAACCAGAATGGGATTTTTCAAGATTTCAAGATATCCCTAGAATTTGTCAGAGAAGCACGTTACAAAGAAACAGCAAGCCATTGACCTATTAAGCTTCCCTACCTTAAAAATCATTACTACATGTAGTCAGTCCCTGTACTCAAAAAATACTTGTAGGACAAAAATAAAACATACAAAGAGAGCTACCTCATCCTAAGGCAACTTCAAAGAACCTTATTCCCAAAGATCAAATAACAGCAACAGGAAACATTTCATAAAAAAAACATGAAAAAAAAACTTTAAAAAACCCATAAAACCCTCTGTTAATTACCTTTACTGGGTAGCCGTACCTCTTCAGCAGGTTAGGGCATCAGAAGAGCATATCTGATCTGTTCTTCCTAATGTAAAGAAAAGAGCAGTAGCTGGGTCCAGGTTTTTTAGTTACCTTGTAAAGAACTTAATTTAATTCACTTGCTGAATGTCTGATTCTGCCTGTAGTTGCACAAGCCTCTGTCTGCAGTGTGAATTAGAGCAGAGTGGTGGGGGCTGTGGTTAAGAAGAAATAATCTGGAGACACTTTCCACCCCCAGAAGTGGTTTTTTTTGCAATATTTTATTATCAGAAATACTTCTCAAAACTCTTCTTTATAGGAGATAAATATTTGTTTCTTTAGGAAGTTTATGAATTTTAAACATATTTTGTATAAACATCTTAGATTTTGTTTATACTTTGACATGATTTTTATTAAAGTTTAAAAAAGTAGTATCCATCATCAATAGATTGTGCTTGTGTATGGTGCCTGTATGAACTGGCTGTTCAGCATTCAAAATAGAAGAATAATGTACATAACTCACATATTTTTGTACTACACATTTCTGCATTAATAAATATGTATTAGTACTAAAAAACCAAATTAAATTCAGTCAGGCATATCAAGTTGTTTAATACTTCTAGTTTGAAAACTAGACGCGAATCTATAACATTGAAGCTAACATGAGAGGAATAAGCCAATGGAGAATATATTCTTTGAGAGTTGCCATCACTAGCATATTTTTTTAAATCATCAAAGCATGGATATGGATACAATGAGCTATATACAGCGTTGCTGAGACTTCACAGCCTGGCCTTTTGTAGGATCAAAGTAGGTGTAAAGCACTACCATCTGAGAACAGAAGCTTTTCATACCCACTTTTCAACACACTTTCATGGAGACTTTTCATTTTCCTAGAAACCTACAGGTTTCCAGCAACTTGTGCAGCAAGATGTCAGGGAGCTGCAAGAGCTGGCTGACCCTGGAGGGAAGGCGAGCCAGGGGCCAAGGGCACACCCAGTGCAAGCCATGCCCTCTCTGACGGTGGGCAGTCCCACAGCACCCAAACAGGGTGGTCACAGTTACATGCCAGTAACAGGGTCCATCAACAGCGCCAGACATGGAAAGGGGTGAACCAGGTCCAGGAGGGAGATTCATCAAGGGGCAGCAGGAGATGGGCCAAAGAGGGGACTGAAGGAAAGGCTACAGCACAGGTCCAGCCAGGAGCAGCAAAAGACATGACTGGAGGCTGGCACACCTACAACCTAGCTCAGGCTGGGACTGAAGGATCAGTCTTGAGCTTAAATGGGGCTCCTGGGCCCATGTGCAGTGTTGTTCTGCACTGAGGAGGCGCTGGTTCTTTTAGGAACTCAGTAAGAAAGTCACCGACAGTTAAAACTCGTTAACGAGTTTATTAAGTGAAAGGTGGAAATAACGGAAAAAGTGATAGCAATCTTACATCCCTCCTGCTGCTGTGTGTGGCTGGAGGCCCCAGATGAGGCTGTGTCAGGGTCATTAATGCCCATTAGTGCACTTAGGAGCCTGACATGAGTGTACAGGATCACACCATTCAGGGCACTCGTTGAAAGGCTGGAAATTTTACTCCTTGCCTACTCAGAATTCCCTGTCATTTGAAATACATCACATAAATTAAGGTCAGTTAATGAATCTTTAAGTAATAGGAACACTAAGGTTTGAAGGCTGTCACACAGCTGAACTGGCCTTGCTGCAATCTGAAATATGCATTGAAAGAAACAGACTCCATCTTTCTTGCATGCTGACCCCCTTTTCAGGCTGCTGTCAACCTTATCAAACTGTAGGAGCATCTGTGTATCTACTCATGCTTGGGCTGATGTTTTCAGTAGGCCAGAAAAGCAGCTAATGACTAAAGCAATGAAAGAGTGTGTCTCCCAGTTCTGCACATTAGGCATGTTTGTCCTGACACAACTGCAGGTAGAGCAGGGGCAGACAAGAGAACCTTGGCTGCTTTGCTCTACCACCTGGAAACTCAATATAGAGTTATATGGACACTAAAACTGGCATGAAACTGAATAGAGCAGCTAGACCACACCAAGAAATCTTGCCCTAGAGTTTTATACATAGACTTAAGTCATCATCAGTTACTGATTACTACAGTACATTTCAGAATGTGATGAAATTTTTGATAAATTGTTTTAACTTAAAAGCCATTGAATCCAGTAGATTTCTTGAGCTCTGAAGAACATAAATGAAGGACAAAGATAAGCAAGACACCTAAAGTAAAATCTAACAAGATGGTCCAAAACATATGAACAGGGATATTTTTTGTTTATTTTCTATTTGGTTCCAAAAGAATACTGCATATGTCCAGAATATTGGAAAAGTTATTTTTTTAGGAAAGTACTAGGACCATTCTATAAAGTCCTGAACTGACCTTAGGCAGAATTTTGCATTTTATTCTCATCATTTAGTTCTGAGAAAAAGAAATTCAAACTGGAAAAAAAGGCGAGAAAAGCTACTCAGGAGACTGCAACAGCTTGGTTCATTTAGTAAATGCATTTCCTGAGGTAAACACAAAGGAAGGAAAAGAAGAATACTGTCCAAAACCCCACAAACAAACACAAAAACCAACTAATCAAACAGAAAACCGTATGTGAATTTAAACTTGCCAGGAATAAATCAGGGTTTGAAATTAGAAAAAAGTTTCTAATCGTCAAAGCAGTGAGATGCTACCCCTCTAGGAGCAGCAGCAGAAAAAGGGTTAGATATTTTTACAATGTAACTTAGATTTGTCAAACTGTGGATGACCTTACATGGTGCAATTACCCAAAATAGCTGTGGACTAAACCTAATGCCTCAGAAGTCAACTTCCAGACCTATGTTCAGCTTCACAGTACGCACAGAAATACCACTGCACTGAAGAAACAAAGGTTCTCATTAAGTAGAGGAATTAATGCTATGCAAGCAGGTGTATATCCCGTTCCCTTCCCACCACCTTGCCTACATGACTAATTACGCCAAGGCAGAACACCACAATAACATGGTTATTGGCATTGACAAATTATTTCAAGTATCTTTATAGATTACTACACTGAATCAGGTAGAATCATAAGTAATATCAAACACTTCTTTCAGTATATTGCTGCTCGGACCATTTTGAGAGCAGACTTCATAGGGCAGTCCTCTCTGTCTCAGACAGCAGTTTCCAATTCATAGTCAAGCCTACTGAAAGCACTCTGTGTGAAAATAGTTAAGTGGAAGCTAGGGTAAACATAAAGTGAAAATAAGACAAAATAACCATAACCATGATTAATCACTGACATTTAAATGCTGTGTTACTTTTCCAGTTTTTAATGCATTGATCACATTTAGCAGTAGTAAAATTAATATACAATAATAATAATACTTAATAACAAATTCCACCAGTAAACTATGCCACTATAAGACTATACTGAAATCAATGTGAAAAGGGAAGTTGCTAAATGTAGAACATTTACTTTGTAATGGAAAATTTTCAGTCTTTTGCTAATACTGTTGCAATCCTTTTTCTTCAAGACCTGACGCCAATGATGAAAAAGATTTATGTGAAGTTGCTTGCTATTACCTACATAATTTTGAAGTATCATGCACAATTGACTTGTTTTAAATCCTTCTTCTTGACAACTATGGATTCAGATCAAGAACAACTGTTGCCTTTTTATAGAAACTAAGATTTTAAAGTCCAGTTGACTCCAGCAAAAGGAAAAGGAAGACATTAACAAGGATCACTAAAATGAAAGTATTGGTCTCTGACTTAGAACATGAACATATTCAAAATCTTGTGAGCTATGAGGTATTTTATGGTTTATCCAGATTTAATGTATTATGCGATTAAGGGCTGGGCTTACAAGGGTTGAGGAACATCGCCCTGCTTTCGGCTGGGATAGAATTAATTTTCTTCCTAGTAGCTAGTACAGTGCTGTGTTTTGGATTTAGGATGAGAACAAAGTTGATAATGCACCGATGTTTTAGTTGTTGCTGAGCAGTGCTTACGCTAAATCAAGGATTTTTCAGCTTCTCATACTGCCCTGCTAGCAAGGAGGCTGGAGGTGCACAAGAAGCTGGGAGGGAACACAGCCAGGACAGCTGACCCAAACTGGCCAAAGGCATATTCCATATCATATGATGTCATGCTGAACAAAAAAAATGGGGGGAATTGGCTGGGGCTGGTAGGGGGGGGGCGCGGCTGCTGCTCAGGATCTGGCTGGGCATCGGTCGGCAAGTGGTGAGCAATTGCATTGTGCATCACTTGTTTTGTATATTCTTTTATCATTATTATTATTTTCCCTTCCTTTTCTGTCCTATTAAATTGTCTTTATCTCAACCCACAAGTTTTACCTTTTTTCTGATTCTCTCCCCCATCCCACTGGGGGGAAGTGAGTGAACGGCTGTGTGGTGTTCAGCTGCCTGCCGGGTTAAACCATGACAAACATTCAAGCTGAAACTGGGTCTTAAGCCCAAGTTTGACTTTTTATTCTTTCAGGCTCTTTTCACTAAACTTATTCTGCAACAAGTCTGAGGGAGATGCATTCACCTTCCCTTGAGGAAGTTCTCACTGGTACTCCCACATTTCTCTGTGAAAACATGTCAGCACTCTTAATGACGATATAGTTCACAACTTACCTTAGCGGGATTGCTCACATGAACACATTTTCAAAAATCCTGAGGTATTAAGTCACTTGCTGTAAAAGGAATGTACATTAGGGTGTGTTATAGCAATACTTTCTGCTGATAAAATATCACTTTACATACTACGTCCATTTTTCCAAATTATTATAACTTATATACTGCCAAATGGAAATGTCTAATAGGTCAGTTGCCATAGAGAACAATAAGGGATGATCTCACTTTGATCTGTTGTTCAGTTTCAGGGATAATGTTCATTTGTGGTATGTCTTGAAAGAGCTTCCAAGTGCAGGATTCTTGAGCAGGCTGGTGAAGAGGGAAGGTCAGAGAGAGGGATAGTCACACCTCAGTGTAAATGATCCAGTTGTCCAAGCCCTTATAAACAAGTCAAAATATGTTGTCAACCATTCATTCCATATAAAAAGTAATATGTATATAAACAATTTCATGTAATTATCACAAAAAACCTACGCACTTTCCAGCAAATTAATTAGCTGAAATAGGTCCATAGATGTCAAAATGTGTTTAAGAAGAGCTACTCAGGAAAAAGTGGTCAAAAATAGTTTGTTTTTCAGTCACAACTCTGAAAACCAGTTTTGAGTAACAGTGTTTATAAAGTAACAACCAGCTACCAAACTAAGCTACCCGAGGTCTTACATTTTGGAATCACTTCCTGGATTGTTATAAAAGATCCCCTACAATTTATTGAAGTAATACAGGAATTCAAAGAGTCATTGACAGTTTGTATAGCTCATAATCTTATTAGATTTATGTCTTTTCTCTGTCCTTATGCTAGATGTAGCATATACAGTCAGTGCAAACATTGGAGCTAGCGCAGACCATAGCAAGAGAGAGGGAGGACAGTTAGTGGGCGATTTTCCACTTTGGTCTACATCTTTAAGATTCACTCTCTGCCTAAATTCATACCTGTGTTTGTTAGCTTTCAGAACGTGCTGCAAAATCTGTATACTCTCCAGGATGAATGAGAAAACCGGTGTAAAGTATGGCAGGATGAGAAAATCTGGGCTCCCAGGTTTGATTTCTTCCATTTCACGTATACCTCCTGTCACTATGACTTTGCTGCATCTGTTCATGGGCACTGAGAAGTGCTTATTTGAAAGGTTTGGTTTTTTTTTTTTAATTTTAATGTAAAATACTCCAATAGAAACAAAGGTAGTCCAACACCAGCAGATTTCGAAAATGCCATATCTAAACCCCTGCCTTTAAGCACAAACACCAATGCAGCCTAAAATATAAACCACTGAGGTGTCCTCATAATAATTCCACTCATTACAAGACCCACGCATTTTCACCTGTATCATTAAAATGGTCTCAACACATACTATGTTTTACACATGCAAGCAATCATATTTCTAGCATCAAAATCCATGGCAGTTAATTTATACAGATACAATTTTCTCCTCAAAGTTACTTTTTTGTATGCAAAACTATTCCGTGGGCAAAGAAAAAAAGAATAACACTCAAAAAAATGGAAGAAACTTAAAGTTTCGCACTGGGAAAATGGCAGGCTACTCTGGATATTTAAGCATTGTTCTGCTATGATTACAAGGAGTAATTAAATAAAAAAAGAGGAGCTCTTGCTAACTAGCAGGAACTGTCTCCCGTGAGGCTTGAGCCAGCAAAACATTCACAGGGCTGCTGACTCCAGCAGAACCGCTCACTTGCTTTGAGCTAAACAGTGTTTAATGGATTGAAGCCTTGATTAATAAATGGAGCTAATAACAAAGTATGAAATTAGTTTGAAAATCTTTCTGCTTTTGATTGGTCTCTGTGCACAACGGTTCACAGGCATTTCTGCTCCTTTTTTAGACCACTGTTTGTTCTGTTCTTTTTTGTAAAACATAGAGAAAATACTAACTTCCCATTGACTCTCATTATCTAACAGAAATTTTGTTTATAAGCACATAAAGAAAAGACCAGATTTTGCTCCAAGGCAGTCAAGACACAATAGTGAATATAAACATATCAGCTACACCTCAGCACTTCTTTTCAGTGACGACTGCTTATGCAGTACAAATTTACACTGAATTTATATCCTTGCTTAGTTGTCTTCATATAAAGTGAATACATATGCACACATTTTGTAAACATAATGACTAATATTTAATAATAATGTTCTATTTAGATATTAGACAATTTCAGGGTGGTATTTTTATGTATATACCTGTTATTTACAAGACTGTGTGGTTTTTCATTGAAGTTTCCAATCTGTTCTCCCTGTATCAATATATTTTCCAAATTCTGCTGTATATACATTTGATATGTACATGTGTTACATTATTACTCTGAAATATACCACTCTTACTGACATTGGATGAGCTCTAGCACTGAGAGTAAAATATAGACCATCTATCTGCATTTTAATTTCTGCTACTACTATAACCCACCCGTACCCCACCCTGAGATTAGCTTCTCATATAGTTTAGCACAGATCTAAAGAACATGATGGATAGAAGAACATCAGTTGCCACTGGAACTGGAGAACTCCATCTGAATTAAGAGAATTAAGGCTTAAGATAGAAGGTGCTTGAGAAGAAAAATTATCTGAAGAAAAACGCATGCAATCTGTTGGTCATATCTCAGTTTGTTAAAAGGCAAATAATTTAATTAACCATGAAGTAGAAACAATTTCTTTGTATGCATCCAGAAACTAAATGCAACAGCCAACAGTTAAGCAAACCAGACTAAAAAGTCTATTTATTTTAGTTGCTCCAAGACTTGCTTTTGAGGTAACACATTTTGAAGAATGTTATGTTACAGCCTTGTTGTGCGCACCTATATTTCTTAAGGAGAAAACTCCCCACTTTATTTTCAGAGACTGAAATATGTTTCTAGGCCTTTTGTTGCTTATTGAGGTATACTGAACAACTACATTTTTCTTGTTAGTGACTTTACTCCCATATTTTAAAGTTAGCCTTTCTATTTTAGGATTGTTTATCAAAAAAAAAATCTATTCTATTTGTAGTTTTGTGTTTAGTAATAGGTCAAAGCCTGGGGGGTTTCACACTTGAATGAATTACATCCTGGGGAATCCTGTGTACTGAGAAAGCCAGATTAATTGACATAATCAAACATGTCTCAGTAAAACCGGGATCTAAAACTACGGTGATGTCATATCCCATCACAACACCCTCTTAAAATGCTGGAATGTTCAATCTGGCAGTACAAGTGTGGTAAAGACTACATACGTGAGATCTTTAGTCTTTACCATTATGATATATGTGGTTTTCAACTCTGTCAGCTTGGAAGCCGATCTAATGTTTGTAAGGTCAATTTATTGCTTTTCTAAGAAAGTAAATAACTTCAACTTTGTAGCTGAATATATCCCGACAAAACAATGTGGGTTTATAGATTCATATGTTTTAACACTGGAGCCATCGCTGATTTGAACTTCTGAATCTCAAGGCTCATCAAATTTTACCCAGCGGCTTCTGGATCAAACTGAGAACATACAGCTGACCTAGATTTAGAGACTTTAAATGGTGATCAGTTCTGCTCCCTCTTTAGTTGTTTCAATCTTTTATTTGCTTCAAAGTAGGATTTTTTTTTTCTATTCTGAATTCATCTTTTATCAGGTTCCAGTCTTGCTAATTTACTACCTCTACTTATTTAAAAAATTACCTTAACTTCACATTCTTTTTTCCATCATGAAGGTGTCTAAAGGCACCTCTAAACTTTTCTGTTTTTCACAAGCTAAACTGCTTTAGTCTTATGTTAGAAAAGTATTCCAAACTGTAATGTGCTTGTAGCTCTTTTCAGAAACCTTTCAAATTTGTCAGCAGTCTTCTTACAGAATGATTATTTAAACATGCTGAACCATAACATGTTCCAGGATTGGGCACACTGAAATGATAATAACAGCTTCTCACAACTACTACTATGATTAGTTTGTCTTAATATTCCACAAGGAGCCTGTCACACCAAAAAGTACATTCAGTAATCCTTCAATCCATATCTGCACATTGGCTTCTCTGTATGAATACTCTTGAGTAGCTAGCTGCACGATCTTGCATTCAGTTGTATAAATTGTGTGTTATTAAAGTGAGCTACTCTATCAAATTGACCTATGTTTATCTCTTGCTGAATACAAATACACAAAGTTTTTCAAGTATCCCCGTTTTGGGGACAAAAAAAAGTAAACTACGCTTATGATCCACATCAGGATCATCTCTTTCCAGTAACCTTAAAGCATTTTTGACGCCCAGGCTATTCCTGCCGAACATCTCTCAAGCTCATAAATACAAGTGGCTTACTTTCAAATATGCCTAAATACTGTTTGGACCAGAGAAAGAGTAGCTATACAGCCTGCTGGTTATGAGGAGAAATAGATATTGTTATTAACATATTTTGGTGAAAACTTTTTGTTTCAACATACTAGTGTTTTCCATCTGTAAAGAATATGCTTTAATTAGCCTCTAATACTACTGAAAGTAAATTATACAGCTCAGCTTTGTACACATATGGTATCCACATACCAGCTATCATGTTTTGAACGGTGAGCAATATTTTACGATGTTGTTATCCAGGTAGATGAGGCATATATAAATGAACAGCATTAATATTTGAGACAGATTCATACCATGGTGACACTAGATGGATTTCATTTTTAAAATGGATGTTCAAACAAGTCTCACCTTTCAATTTACTGTATCTACCAGAAGTATCAAGAGATACCATAAAGATTGGACATAGCCATCTGTTCAGCTTTGTATAATAGCAGGTAAGTCTACCAGTAGTGATACGGAAAGAATAAAAAGATGGTAATTAAAACAATAGTGAATTAAAACACTTAAAACAATTAGGGACTATTTTATCAAAGCTTGTGATTAAAAACTAAGTATGCTTCTATGCTTCTAATCTCATTGAAGTCAACAGTATGTGCTTGAGCGCTTTGTTGAACTGGAACTTTTCATAAATCAAGGCGAGTTGTTTGAATCTACTCAGAAGACAGCATTTTATATATTCAACACTACCCATACGAAAATTTTCAAAAGCTTGAAAACAACATTCTATTAGGCAGAACAAAATGATGCAACAGCAAAGTTGCTACTTAAAGCACAAGCAAGTGGCGGTTTTCCCACTGGGATTTTGAGAAATTTGAACTCTGCATGTCTAAAGTATAGCCTATATTTATAATTAAAAGAACTGTTCCTATTGGAGAACTAGAGAGTTCATGCTGGTAGTTTTAACTAATAGCATAAGAAAAATGCAATGAAATATATGAAATGTTAGACCAATTCACTGTTGAAGTACGTAACACCCAAAGATAAACAGCTCCTGGAGAAGCAGCCTCACTACATACTTATTTTAAGGGGAAAGATAAGGATCAACAATTCTGAATATACAAAGGAAGTACTCTACACTGATTCTGTAGAGCACCTGCACTGACAGACTGTCCTTGAGAAAATAGAGGGACTCTTTAATTTGTTTGCTATTATGTTTTCAGTTAAGGGTTTAAACAGGTTCTTTTCATGATCGTTGTTGCCACCCAGGGCGACAGGGGGAGGGGGGGGGGGGGCGGGGGAGAGAACAAGAACAAAAGGATAAACTATTTGCAAAGTGGACCTAGAAGCTTAAGAGTACTGAATACAAAGAGTCCCTGAATTTATGTAACCACTACTAACAAAGAAAAGTTCAGGGAACAGAGGAAATAAGTTAGTGATATTCTAGTACATTCTTCAGCCATACACTTGATAGGTATCAAGAAAGAAATCCAAAGTGGATCTAAAATGTGTGGTAGGCATTATTATTTAGTGATACCTGCTGGAACAACCTTGCAGAAGAGCCAAAAAAAGAATAAGGATATGGCAAAAATGGAAAACAGAAGTTAAGAACTGAGGTGAAAGCTACATGTGGGATATTTTTGAAACAAAAAAGACCATATACCTGGAAGTGGAACGTGATTGCCTCTAAAGACTTCTAATAAAATACCCTATTTCTAACATGCACCCTATCCTTGCATACAAGGAATGCATAAAACCCGTTTCTTCTGTCCTGCATCTCCTCTACTCAATGATCTTTTAATATCTTTTTTTCTATTTGGTGTAAAAATTTGTTCTATATTTCATTCTCTTTCTATCTTCCTTTTTATGTAATGAGTTTATTATACTTCCCTCAAATTTCAGTTTCTTTTACTCTGCTTCATGTGCCTAATCTTGCTGAACCTTTGCCTTTTTCCGCATCTGCTTCCTTCTTCAGCACTTGAGCTTTCTATAGCTTTTTAATAGTTTAAATAAGACTCTGGCCTGAGATAATGATGTAGGCTGTGCAACCAGTGGAGCTGCACAAGTAGTGGGGCTGCTATCTTACACAAATTAGTGGCTATAGGAAAAAGCAAGCCAGCAGATTATAGAGGCGAGCACTGCGAGGGGGATATGCCCAGCCAGGTACATTTCACATATGCAGAGATCTGTCCCTGAACTGCTCCCAGATTTCTCCTTCCATTGGCTCTCCCAGACATGATGTGGGTGTTCAAAGGCCACTGCCTTCTAGGCTCGCAGAGTATTCCCACTCTACAGTCTCAGACATATTTTCGTCTTCTGTCCCTCTCCAGGTATAGCCCTTCCTCACATATCTTTCATTTTATTTCATGCACAAGCCATACAGATTCCAAGAATTTCTCAAACAATATTTCTCAATATCAACTCAGAAATCCTTACCCTTTTCTAATGCAAGCAGCTTCTGGCTTGCATGAAATGTTTGGTTTCTTTAACAGTAACTGTAATCATCTCACTGTCCTGCTGTCACCTGTACTTGTAAACTCATTCTCTGTTCCTCTCTCTTCTCATGAATAACTTTCCTGTTTCCCTCTTACAACGTCCTTTCCCTTGTTCCTTCCCATAACCCCTTCCACTCTCCTCCCCCGCCAAACTTTCCAACTCTTTGGATTTCCCTATTACTCTGCCTTATGGCACTAGATCATCTCTCTTTTCTAAAAAGTGGAGTGGAACAGGATATATATTTCCTGTGTCCATCAGCACTGTACTTTCAAAGAAGAAGAGGCTGAAATACAGAGGTGGGTTTTTTTCCCCCCATTTCCTACGGAAAAGCATACCACCAGCCCTACAGGCAGAGCAGAGTAACTCCCACCCGTCTTTCCCCAATCCTTTCCGAGACCCAAGGTTCAGTGAATTCACCCCAGCTCTTGAAGGATAGCTGTCCTGTGCAGGCATCACCCCACCACCCCTCTTCCCGCAGGAGGGAAGGCTCTCAGGCGGGGCCCATTCTGAGCACAAACATCAATCACGAGCCCCGGCGAAGCCCTTCCCCGCGCCGCCGGCGGGGCCGTCTCCCCTTCCAGGGGCAGACCCTTCAGGGCGCCCCCTCGCCGCCGCCGTCCCCGGTCCCGCCCCGCCGGCCTCCGCGGCGGCAGCGCGCTCCGGGGGGGGCGGCCGGGGCCGGCCCCCGCCCTGCCTCCGCGCCCGCCCCGCCGCCGCCGGGGCCGCGGCGACCCCCGCGCCCGGGATGCGGCCGGCGGCGGGGTGCCGGCTGCTGGCAGGAGCCGGGGGCAGGCGGGCGGGGAGGTGGGCTCCCGCCGCCGCCGCGGCTCGGCGCCGCCGCCGCGGCTGGGATTAGGCTCCCGCTCGGCTGCGATGCGGAGCGGCGGGGCCGGCGCGGCGGCGCCCAGCGGGAGGGCGCGGGTCGCCGCCGGGCACTAGGCGGGCGGCGGGCGCGGAGCCGCCGGAGCTCTCCAGGGTGCTGGGGCGCCGCCCGCCCGCGGGGAGCCGCGCCGCTGCCCTCGCCCGCCGCGCCGCGCCGCGCCGCGCCGCGGAGCCCCGCCGATGCCTCGGACGCGACCGCTCCAGGGCTCCGCGGCGCCTCCGAGCAGCATGGCCCGCTGCTCCATGGCTCCATGGCTCCGCGCGGCTGTCTCGGGATTTTATCTGTGGGAAGCCGCCGTACTGCTCAGGTGAGTTGTTTTCTTTGGGGAAGCAAAGGTCCCCCCGCCGGTTTTCTCGGGCGGCTGAAATGCCCGGGACTCGCGCAAGGAGTGGCCGCGGTCACTGCCTTTCCTCACCACTAACGCCCGGCTACCTTCGGCAGCCGGGCTGTGGCCACGGAAACTGAATGCGTGGGGTCCATGCTTCGCAAATGACTTCGTAACATTGCACTGCCTCGAATTTGATTTCGCATTTTGCGAGCTGAAGGCTGTGCATTTCCTTCACCTGTTCACAGTTAGGGTTCCCCTATTTGATCTGCGAATTTTATCACTGTTTTTAGCAGGAAATGTAACATTAACGATCCTGAAAATTCTTTGGGTGCAAACTGACTATACATAAAAGTTACGGAAGACGATCTGAGTTGGGAATGTGTAGACTTACTTATTACTATAATTTCTTTTCAGTAAAAGGAAAGCGAGGGATTGCATTAGGTCATAGAAGTCTTATACAGAAACAGGAGAAATGATAGCTGGGTGAACAGAGGCTATGGTCTACAGAATTTCTCTCAAGAGGGAAAGCGTTTGCTGTACCCCTGGCAGTCCAGGATTTGTATTACGAAAGATAGCAACATATCCATACATTATGACCTGAGTAGAAGGCTGAGGTTCATACGGCTTTTTCTACTTTCTGCCCAGCACACTTTTTCTAGCTAACGTTATGATAGCAATGCAAGCATTCTTTTAATACATAGCTCTGGAAGTGTGGTGATAGCAGGCTAAAATAAACTTGAATCCTCTGTTTAAAGGCGAGGGGGAAACTTAAAAAGAAAAATCAGACATGTAAAGAAGCAGACTTCAATGTCGTCATGTATTCACTGCTGAGGCAGAGTTGGCCATGCTTGTTATCAACAAACATTCTAGCTCTGTATCACAATAAACAGACTATGGCACATAACATGACAATGCCAGACTATTTTAATGATCACATCGTTCCTTGACAAAGATAAAAAAGGAAACTTGAATTTGAAAAGTGGTTCTCCAAAGAGAGTTTGGGGATTACATGGAAGGGATTTATAACCACAAAGTTAAAACAGTAGCGTGCAGTGCCCCACAATAATGGCACACTTCACAGGTGCTCACAGGTTCATAGCAAATCTTTCCTTTTTGAAGGTAGTTTAACGAGCTGTTTTGTATCAACATATGTAATGTATCAATATCGTTGTATCAACATATGTAATGTAAATAGTTTATAATGTGATTTTTATTGTAGTTGTGCCAAAAGAAAGAGATTTTAAGAAACTGGGTCACATGGTATGGGATTAATTGACACTGTGAGGAAAGAGTAAATGCATGTATATTACAGTTTAAATTTTCCAGTTGCATTAAGAATTTAATGTTCAGAGTAGATGACCAAACCCCTGTGTAGTGTAGGCAATACAAGCGCTACTGTGCAATTATTATTCTATTTCATTGTACTTATAGGAATTATTTTTCCTCTGCATATTATTTAAATGCCATCCTACTGTTGAATGATTCAGCCTTTATTTTAATGATATAAAAACACATATTATATTCCAAGGGAAAAAAAAGTGAAAAAGTAAGTTTTGGAAAGCATACAGGTATTTTGCATCATATAATTCTGGACTAACATTTAATTGTTTCAAAATGTATACAGGCATCTTATTTTGCATAAATTCAAATTATTCTGTTCAATGTCCAAATAATTGTTGTACAGATTTTAGACACGAAAATCAAGGGTTTAAGCACATAGCACTCTATTATGTTTTCAGTGATATGTTTGAGGACTGGGAGAAAAGCTATAATCAGACCCAAAATAAAAAAATTATTATTTATTAATGACTGCCAGGCCAAGCCTCAGTGTGGTATTGAGAAGAGGGTAGAGATGGAAAAATGAGGGTAAAAGCTAGGGAAAAGAATTTAATGGAGCTTAAAAATAACTGTAATTCACTACCAAAGAAGGAAAATAAACACTTCTAAGATATGGTTTGAAGTTATAATAATCTCTAAGACTGAGTATTCCTCTGAGTTTTCATTAAAGTAATAGTGTTAACAAAAATTCCTCTGGATTTGCCTGGATTCCAAGAGGTCATGCTGAAAGCACGATCATGTTTGTACAGTCAACACAAAGATCCTATTTATGAGTCAGTTTTATGACATCTCTCAAACTTGCAAAAGCACCAGCACAGCTCTGTTAGAACTACACTGCCAGGGACTTGCCAGGGACTCTGCTTTCTCCTTAGAGAGTATGGTATACGTATTTTATATGGAGACCTGTGTATGGGGAAAGCACAGGATGAAAAGGTAGGTGGCACTGTGGAAATGCAAAATAGATTCTCCCTAGATGATATTTCTTTAGTTATCCATATTAGCATAGACCAAGAATCATGCTACGACTAGGTTATTGCCTCTTTCCCTGTTCAATTCACTACGCCATTGGCCTTGTATTGAAGGAAACAGTATCACAGACAGCTAATTGCACTTAGAGACCAGATTCCTGTGGAAAAAACCTCCATGCGACCAAACTCTGGGGCATGTCTGAGCTCACAGTTAACTGATTTTGAAATTATTCCTGCATTGCATTGCAAATTGACTTCAGATGAATAGCTTTAAGAAGCAGAAGTCAATATCCTTTAAAACAGCATTAGTTCCCCCAAATAATGAAAGAGAAAAAAACAACAGCTAAAAAATATTAAATCTGACATATCATCACAAACATCTTTGCAAATAAAGATTTGCAGATGTTCTAAGACTTCAGTAGCTTATTAATATGTTCAGAATTATACCTACAATACTATTCAAGAAATAAAACTGACTGTTAAAATCAAGATGTGAATAAAATAGGGTGTGAAAGAAAATGTAGTAATTCAAGATAAGAGCACTGAGGCACAGTACCTTTCCTCAGCAGCCCAGACCCAATTTGAAAAGATAGTTTCTGTGGGATAAATCAGTCGACAGACTCCAAGTCCTAATGAAAAAGATTTGATATGTGTCAGGGAGCAGCAAGGGAAGGGAAGGGAAGCTGGGAGTTCAGACTCACAGCAAAGCAGGCAGGAGCAGGGTCCTACCAACAAAGTTTGCGGTCCCACAGCACCTGTGCGGCGGCAGAGCAGATCCAGTCCAAACAGTTCAGATTGCCAGGCAAAGTTGGTAGTGATGAGGCAGGTCCAAAGGCAAGCCAAAAAGTCAGGTCAGCAGATCAGGCTCAGGATCAGAATTAGGAAGATACAAGGCTGGGTGAAGGTGTACTTGCACAGTAGCTTGCACAGAGACCAAGAGCATCTCCCCAGCACTCCGGGGGCGGGGGGGGGGGGGGGGGGGGGGGGGGGGAGAAGCAAACAAAGAAAAAAGCAAACGAAGAAAAAAGAAAAAAACAGCTCCTGAAGGAAATGTGCTTAGGGTCCTTATAAAACGTTAGGAGGAGAGCATCGGGGTTCCCTTGCAGGATGTACTCATAGGCAGGCATTGTACTTTCCAAAACTCAGACAAAAAGGAAGTGGGTTTTTTTGTGACCAAGAATATGTAATTCAAATTCGCTCGTATTTCAACTATGCCAGTGAAAACACTGAAATCCCTTTGAACCAAATATGAGTTTTGTCACAGGTATGAATTTGATCGGAACTTTTACTATCCATTCTATATTTCTATAAAAAACAATTATTTTTGTAAGTGACTACCATATTTATAAATTTGAGAAAGAATTATGTGTAGATTTTTGAGTTTATAATGTTATAAACTGTAAGAAAATTTAATAACAAAGATATTTCAATTAAAACCATGAATCTTTCAATTCTTACTCTGCTAGTGACATTTTCTTACTTTTCAACCTCTTCTAATTAATTCCTAGCCAACTGATGCTAACAGCAACTGAAAGCAAGTAATATTGTGAGATAAATGCTGTGCTTCTGTATGATGAAAAATGTAATAGCTCCTCTATCAGATTAGTCTTGTCCAGATATCCTAGGAATCATGATAATTAGCAAAAATGAAAATTTTTATAAGATGAGAGCTTCTTATTTTAACAGATTTAGAATACAAGCTTCAAATGACCTTACTGCGTATTATGTAATAATACCTATAGGGAATGATTCCCGCAAATCAGCTTTTCTCAAGGAATGAGCAACGAAGAGCTCTTCTGTGTGGTGTTGCATCTTCTCCTTTTTATTGCTTTTCCTACTGATCTTCATGATGTTTGTTGGAAGAATCAGTAAAAGGAGATAGGAACTAAAAAGGAGTAGTTTTTCTTTCACTGATATGTAGGCATTGTGAACAGATCAAGTAAAAGGCACCATTTTCAGGATGAGTATCAACTACCAGCAGAAAGGGAACATCTCAGAGAGCAGGAAAAGACACAGCTAGAAACTATGTGTAACAAGAATGCAGGACCAAAGCAGAAGAATGAGAAGAGCATCAGGAAGCAGAACAGTCTACACAGTAAAGTCAAGAGAAAAGAAGGCGAGAATCTTTGAGAGTGTACCTTTTTCTAGCACAGACTATAATCCATTATTTTTTATGGCTTCTGAAGCAATACGATCCTTCCTGACTGATGTCTTTAGATGCTGTGCCAATACAGATGTTAAGCAGTGTGAGTAAAAAGAAAGAATGAAGGAAAAAAGTACAAAAATAGACAGCACGTAGTTATAAAAGTATAAAAGAATGCATTTTGTTATTACTCTTCCAGTCACCTGCCTAATGAATTGCTCCAACATTATTCAACAGCAAACAGGGTAATAAAACTTGGTGTACATTGCAGTGGACTTTCTACATAATGAACACTTCCTATATAATTTTCCTATACCACATACCATCCTGTTATTCCTCTAGCCCTACCACAGGTGTACAAAATGAGCAGGGACAGGGGGGAGAGTCAGGGCTATTTCCAGGTAGGAACTTCCCTAAGGAAGATCAGTCCTCTTCAATATTGTTATTACCGAAACTTCTATTTGGTGACATGAAACTAGCGAAATGCAGTTTCCAAGGGAAAGAGTTTGAGTCTACAGAAAGTGTAGAAAAGTTCAAGGAGACTCTGGCCTGCGATAATCATGTGGTCACTGATGGGGCTGTTGAAATAGTGGGGCTGCACGAGTAGTGGGGCTGCTGTCTAATACAAATCAATGGCTATAGGAAAAAGCAAGCCAGCAGATTATCCTGAGACTGTTTCAGTGAAACAATAAAGTGAGTAGAAAGCAACCACGGGAGTACTAAATTATCTCAGACTGTGAGGTTGAGTTAATTGCTATTAACCTGTATGTGATTCTTACGGTTAAAACTAATTTAGGAAGGGTATCATAAGCAAAATCAGTATAGCTATGACATTTAAAAAAACAAACTAGGTTTTTTCCTCTTCCTGATTAAAATTCAAGCTGCAGTTATAGCTACATAACCTACTGTCTTAAGATTTTCCCTTTGTTGCATTCCATCTTTGATATAAAGTATATATATAAAAATAGCTTTGATATAAAAAAAAATTGAATATGCTACCCATCTCACCATTGCCCAAGGCTTCACATACTATGTACAGTTTGCATAAGACTCCACTATGTCTAGAACTTATCTCCAGTTTCTTAAAAAATAATTTTTTCTCCCTTTCAGAATTTTGAAAGGTAAAATATGAGCCTAATGTAACCCTAAATAGCATCTCTGGGGATCCGCAGGTACCAGAATATATCATTTCCAAGATTATTTTCTGTAAAATTGGCTGTTTGCAAATTTGTATAATTTTTACCAACAATTAAATTTAATTGACTTTAATTTCACAACTAACCACTCAGCAGAATTGCCTAGTAAATGCAGCATGGTTCTTCAGAAAGCTGGGGTTTTTAAAAATTATTATCACTTTACATCTTAGTGGGTGACTGCAGATCCTAGGGAGTTTTATTGTGAAAAGTTGGTTTATAATGTTCTGGGATACAGTGGGACTTGATTATTAAAAAGATCCTTAGATTTTGTCCCACCAAGACTTTTAATTTCATAAAGTTTTCAAAACTGCACTGTCATCTGTTAGATTCAGTAATGCACAGGAGCGTCCATGCTCTGGGCATATGCAAGCTAAGACATATTCATCTGCAGGGACCAACTAAACTTCCAGTTTTGTGAGCAACATACCTGCTGGCTGAGGGTGCCCTGCTGGATAAATAAAATAAATGTCACAAAGTGTTAACTTGCTGGCAAAAGTAGAATAAAACCTTGCATTTTTTGAAGGGAAAAATAAAACTTTTGAAGTCGGTCATGACTAAAGCACTGACTTCACACAGCTAAATTACAACTAACTACAGTATTCTAAGGTAAATGTTAATTCTGTGCCTAAGCATCTATATAACGCCTCCATGATGGGATGAGCATCTCAGCAATGTTTTCCTTGATGCTATCAGGTCAGATCTATTACTTCTGACCCAGCGGTATTAGAACTAAAATCAAAATGGGCAGATTTCAGCATCACATCTGGACTACATCCCATAAAAGACTTTTTTTGAAATCCATAGTGGGTTTTTTAATTGTTTTATTCTGTCAGAAAAAAATGCTTTATGTAAAATTTCTTTTTTTTTTTTTTCAAAAAAAAGGAAGCAGATTTATCAGTCTGCAAGATTTATCAGAGTTTGCTTTAACTCTTAATTTGCAAGAGTTAAAGTAAAATAAACTATCTTCTCTTTTCCTTCAGTTCTTGTACACTGAAAATTGGATACTCAATTGTTTTGAACAGGATATTGCGATTTTTTACAACACAAAGTGAATATGAAATGCACTCACTTAAGACAGTAATCCATGATTACAAACAGTACAATACAGTAGAGAACTGGAATTAAAAATGCTATTTGCAAGCAGTTTCTCCATACATGTGTTAAAATTTTACCCCCAAAACTTATCCCAAAATTCTAACACTGTGCAAATGAACTCTAAGAACGTATCTATGTCTTTAACTATTTTTGTTGTTCCTGTACACAGGTCTTTGGATGTACGAGTACTCAAATTTTCACCTGTAATCAAAATGTGAGCACAAATGCACTTGTTCAGGTTCCCTAAGTAATGGTTAACAGAATGGCCTTTTCCATCCTTTTTAACAGTGATGACTCCTTCAGAAGATGAAGTGTCTATCACATAATAAAGTCTGGAACGCATTCGGTCATGGTCTTTCCCTCACCCAGCACATTTCCATTTGTTTATATGAAGCTTATAAGACTCAGATGATAATTAAGGGCATGCTGGATATGTGGCATAAGCAAGACTAGTATAGCAAAGACAAAGCATGTATCTGAGGGGAAGTTTAAACACCACTTTCTGCATGTGAAAGAGAATGCGTGTGTGTGTAGTGGACCAGGATAATTTTGGTGGAAACATGAAAGGCTAGCAGCACTGTTTTTTAACCGTCACATTATTTTCTCTGACTTATTCAGTAAGGAATATGCTTCAGTGCATGCATTAGGAATACTGGGTTCTGTCATTATGTGGCATGAATCCTGCCACTCTCATCATCACCCTGAAGCTCAACCCGGTTGTTCCTTAAAGAAAATCTTACACTGAATTATTATAGTGTTGATTCTGGATAGAATTAATAAAAATGAAAAAGTTACCTAATCAATGTATCTCACGTAAATTAACACAGTTGGTTGAACATCACCATTCCTGTCTCACAGAAAATTCCAAAGCTCTGAAAAGGTTTTATAGCCTTTTCAATGCATAAAAGGAAGTTTAAGTTGCAGAAAGCAGGAAAATATCTCTGTCAATTCTGTGAGGGAGATGTTCAGAGAAGTTTTTGAAAATTAGAACCTGAGACCCCACCTTCAGTTCCCATCGACATTAGAAAACTGGTTGTGGCTGACAGAATAGAAAGGACACTGGACAACGTTCCACCCAAGCCTGCCAACATTTCATTAAAAAAACATTGAAACAGATATGTTTCTGTAAAACTCTATTTCAAGAAATCAGTATTTTTCCAACTAGAAATATTTTGTCTTAATTGAAAATTCTTAATCAATAGTAATTACACAGTAGCTACACTATAATTAGCTGACTAATCAAAATAAACAATTTCATGAGAAGTGTTTTGGGAAAGAACTTTATATTGCACTGAGTTCTATTTACTGATAAGTTTTGACTTGTCTGGGCTGTAGTCCTGCTTGTTGAAATGCTTTATTTTAAGGTGAGTGACTCTTCAGGCTATATTCAGCCTTTCTCTAACTGAACTTAATCAAACTTCTTTTGGAGAAAATGTCTCATCTTCTAAACAGCCATCTGACATGCTCACTGAAGATACAGGACAACACTGTTGTACTGGTGATACAAGCAGAGCTTCCCTAAGGCAAATGGAATAGTGTTTAATTGAATTGTGCTTCAGTCTTCACAAACCCTGGGGTTTTAATTCAAAATCAAATGTTTATGTAGTTTTGATAAACCCAACCATTTCATTCTATTATAAGATTTTCTGTGAAGACTTTTATGAATAGTAAAAGAATTGTCTGAGAAGCAGCATACCAAAGAACCTCAGTTTTCAGTTTCAGTTATGGTTTTCAACTCATGAAAGTGGATTTTTAAAGCAAAACAAGGCAAAGGAAGAACAGAAGACATGATATTCTAAATGGTCATTAATTATGATTAGGATAAATATCTTTTTTCCACAGATGCACACTTCAGTGGGCACTGCTCCTGTTTATATTGAGTGAGAGTACAGCAACCTAGTGGATGCAAAGTAAGCTGATGGGGCGATGCCACAACCATAGTAAAATATCTAGGCAGTGAAATTGAACTAGAAAACACAGTAATATGCTGCTCTACAATTTAAAGGACATTTTTGGGATGCATTCAAAATACAGGATCAACCAAGCAGCTACAATCTGTAGAATTCTGTTTTCAATATTCACAGGTTGCTCCTAGATTTAGGAAGAGTTTGCCTTGGGAAACAATAGTTTGCAGTTTTTAGCCAGGCAAAAGTCTAATTTTAATTAATTCTCCTTTCAATCTAGTGTTGCCTCATTGACATTCATTGAATTACTATTCATTATGGTGGTGAAAGACACCAGTCAGTTCCTACACAAGTTCAAGTGGTTAGAGGAATCATCCATTAATCACAAAAAATAAATGTAATTGTTCATCTCTGACATGCTTTTATAGAAGGGCATCTGGTGTTATAAAAGACAATATTCTGAAATTATTTTGCTTGGTCATTTTGAAACCTATCCATTACTGCAATAACTTTTCTTCATTATTCAGTTAATATGCAATTTAGTCTTTATAGTGAGATAGTAATGCAAGTTCAGACTACTATAAATTAGTGATTTACAGTTTCGATTTTCAAAGATATTCCATTCATTTTATCTAAGAATTATCTGTCTAAAAAAAACCCCAAAACAATTAATTGAATTTTGGGAAGATCTGACTATCTTTAATTTGAAATTAAAGTTGTCAAAAACTTAACCCATGCAGTAGGTCTTTGGAATAGTGAGAGATTTGTCAGAATTTTAATATTTGAAACATTCTCTGCTCCTTGTATAGCTGTTTGAGTCAGCTTTCTCTCCAAAAATGTAGGTTGAATAAATTAAGAAACAGCAAGAAACTAGGACCTGAGTTTAGAACATTTATAAAAATAAGGTATACAACAGATACAAAAGACTACTAAGAAAGTAGGTGTTTCTGGGAAAACAATGAACAAGTACTCAGATTACAGTCATAATTCATAAAATGTCTTAAGAAAATTCACATGTTGCATGGCTGAAATTGGCAACAACAAACTTGTCTTAAACAAGAAAGAAAAATTAGAGGGACAACCTGTAGTTTATTGACTCCATATCTTAATTAAGCTAGAAAGCCATGCCCATAGGATTATGAAGAATGCTGACAGATTAGTTTTCTTCCTTTACTCTAGGAGATTTTTTTTTTTCCAAAGGAAGGGTAGTAAAGCATTGTGCTTATATGTACCAAGTCACAAACAAAACCAAGTATATACAAATTTAGCCTCATCTAGAATATAAAGCCCTTTGACCTGTAGAATGGTGATCAGGTCAGAGTGACTTAATGAGAAGACTTAAAACCCTATTATTCTCTTTTTTTTCTCTCTGTTAAGAAAAGCCGAAAAACTCCACTGCAGTCCAAAGATTTTTTAAACTATAGTACATAAAGTAAATAAGCTATAAACATTATACCATTTTACTTCCATGACAAACAGGACTGGACAAAGACTGTAGGGCTGGAGGAATTCTCAACTGTATTAATAAAAGGGAAAAAAATATGACACCATAAAGGTATTAGGAACATCATAATAAAATGCTTGTAACCATTGCCTAACCTACAAAGAGCACTAAAATGCAATGTTATTTCAGTCACTAAAACAGAAAAATTAAATGTTCCCAAACCTGAAAGAAAAGACATTTTCAATAGTTGCGTTGAAATGCAATCCCATATATTTTTCACGTAGTTTTCATTTCTAACCACTAAAATAATAAAGAATGGATAATTAGTGATCTTAAAATGGAAATTTATTGTTGCACATAAAAATTGTTACTTTGGCTGAAATTGCGTCCTGATGTAATGCTACTTATCTCTGCAACATTATATCAAAAATTTAATGATCATTTGAACTTATTCAAAATAAGAGGATAAAATGCAACTAGAAAAATCTAAAACTGAAAAATCAGTAGAAAATCTAACTTGTCATGGAAAATATTTTAAATTCTCCTGAGGATTTTTCTTAGAAAATGCCTCTTTAAAATGTTGGTGATATAAAGCTTCTGCTCCTGTTAGTTGAAGTGACAGTCTTTTTTCTGGCAAACGTGAGTTAAGAGTTCTGTGCTTCTCTCTGATCTGATAAAATTATTATTATCTAAAACATTACAGGATATGAAAATCTGCATTTTCATTGCATTAGGAACCAACAGCTTCGTAACCTATGACAAATAAAAGAAATCTCATCTTTAACTAGCAAGCAACATTTTATCCTTCATTTGCTATCTTTGGGTTTAGTACATGTCACCCTCTTCCACTACTCTTTCGCCATTGGAAACTCACTTTTCTTTTTTGTTTTTTTGTTGTCCCTCAAAATGAAATTAATTTATTCACCTATAAACTCAAGTAGAATTATTTTTGTGCTGGAATAGAAAGGAGTTGGAAGGAAATTATCTCCTTGCATTAACCTTGAACTGTAGAAGAAAGTAATGTTACCTAATTCAGCCATCTAAACTAGGAGTTCAGTTACCCTGGGTTCACAATATAGATAATGTAAAGAGATTGAGTCTTCCAAAAGATAATTCAGAGAAGGAGCTGAATTTTGAGTCTTGTTTTGCTCCTCAGAAGAAACTCCTTCTGTGTGAGCTAGAATGGGACAGCAGTGACAGCCGAATCTGTGTTTCACATTCAGGACTGGATCTGTGCAGCTGTGACCCTCTGACACAGCTCCTGGCTTTCCAGAATGGTCCTGGCTTTTCATGAATCAATATTGTTGATGAATGGCCTCCAATAAGAGAAATCTATTTGTCTTCTGTTTTCTGTAAAGGATTTTAATTTCCAGTAGAGTGAAGAGATTGCTTTAAAATTTTATTGCAATTTTAAAAAATATTTGCTTTAAAGATATTTATCCCCCCTTCTGAGCTCCCATTCCACAATATTTGCCTCATCTAACCTGATCTCCTTCTATGACAAGGTGACCCGCTTAGTGGATGAGAGAAAGGCTGTGGATGTTGTCTACCTAGACTTTAGTAAAGTGTTTGACATCGTTTCCCACAGTGTTCTCCTGGAGAAACTGGCTGCTCATGGCTTGGATGGGCATATGCTTCACTGGGTAAAAAACTGGCCAGATGGCCGAGCCCAAAGAGTTGTGGTGAATGGAGTTAAATCCAGTTGGCGGCCGGTCACAAGCGGTGTTCCCCAGGGCTCAGTACTGGGACCAGTTCTGTTTAATATATTTATCAATGATCTGGACGAGGAGATCAAGTGCACCCTCAGTAAGTTTGCAGACGACACCAAGTTGGGCGGGAGCGTTGATCTGCTCGAGGGTAGGAAGGCTCTGCAGAGGGACCTGGACAGGCTGGATCGATGGGCCCAGGCCAACTGTATGAGATTCAACAAGGCCAAGTGCCAGGTCCTGCACTTTGGCCACAACAACCCCATGCAGTGCTACAGGCTTGGAGAAGAGTGACTGGAAAGCTGCTTGGCTGAAAAGGACCTGGGGGTGCTGGTTGACAACCGGCTGAACATGAGCCGGCAGTGTGCCCAGGCGGCCAAGAAGGCCAATGGCATCCTGGCCTGTATCAGAAACAGTGTGGCCAGCAGGAGTAGGGAAGTGATCGTGCCCCTGTACTCGGCCCTGGTGAGGCCGCACCTCGACTACTGTGTTCAGTTTTGGGCCCCTCACTACAAGAAGGACATTGAGGTGCTGGAGCGTGTCCAAAGAAGGACATTGAGGTGCTGGAGCATGTCCAAAGAGCGTGTCTGAGAGAATAAGCTAAGTAATGAAATGAAATATCTATTGGACCATCATAATGCATGCAAAGCATCGTATAACAAAGAAGGGCTGGAGCGTGTCCAGGAAGGGCTGAAGCGTGTCCCTGGTGAAGGGTCTAGAGAACAAGTTTTATGAGGAGCGGCTGAGGGAACTGGGGTTGTTTAGCCTGGAGAAAAGGAAGCTCAGGGGACACCTCATCGCGCTCTACAACTACCTGAAAGGAGGTTGTAGCGAGGTGGGTGTCAGTCTCTTCTCCCAAGTAACTAGCGATAGGATGAGAGGAAATGGCCTCAAGTTGCGCCAGGGGAGGTTTAGATTGGATATTACGACAAATTTCTTCACTGAAAGGGTTGTCAAGCATTGGACCAGGCTGCCCAGGGAAGTGGTTGAGTCACCATCCCTGGAGGTATTCAAAAGATATGTAGATATGGTGCTGAGGGACATGGTTTAGTGGTGGACTTGGCAGTGTTAGGTTAATGGTTGGACTCAATGATCTTAAAGGTCCTTTCCAACCTAAATGATTCTATGATTCTGATTCTATCTGCAAGGCTTTCAAAAGTTAAAATTGTTTGTTGAAATAAAACACAGAGAATTTAATTTCTATTCTGACACAGCTATCTCAAGTAGCCAGTTTAAACACATCACACCTCAAAAGAACGTCTGTGTCATGCTATTTGACTGAACAAATGCATTTTAATGACAAACTCTGCAAAAATTTGGAAAAACCTTAGTTTTATTCACAAAAATCAAACAAATTAGTATTGTTTATGCTTTACATTGATATTTTATTTTTTTTGCCTAAAACTGAAAGCAGTTTTTATCTTTCTGAAAGAGCAGGATTTATTATTTTTGTACAAACAAAGAAAACACTTTAGTTTGGACGGACTTGAGGCCTTCAGTGGTCTTTCTTGTCAACACTTGTTGGTTTTTTATTTTAAGCTGTCACATTCTGGAACATTCTTCTGTCAAAAAGGTATTTTTGTCAGGTTTACGTTCATTCTTGGAATAATGTGTGGAAGTTCTATATACTATAAACTCTGGTCTTGTTAGTCCTTTACCTACTTTAATTAAAAGATCAGATAATTAGAGACACCCCCTTTACAACAACAAAAAAAGCCTATGCTTCTGACCTCTTCAAACATAACGTTTGCTTTTCCCATTAATCCTACCAAATACATTTTATGAAGAGATCCATATTACACAGAAGAGTGTTTAAAGACTGTCTTCATATGACTAAATCTTACTGCCACAATCTTCAAAATGCAATTATCACGGCACTCAGATGATCAGACACCACCAATTTGAGGATCATTTCATTTCAGCAGACCTTGTTAATTACATGGTTACACTGCATAATTTTTGTTTTAAAATTGATGAATTCTATCACCATTAGTTAGTTACAGAATCAAGGGAAGTAGTCATGAGATTAATTCAGCTAGCCATTATTGGTGAACCAATGAATGAGTACCAGTTCAGATCAATTTACTGAAATGCTTTTGTGGAT
Organism: Aptenodytes patagonicus; assembly: GCF_965638725.1. Taxonomy (NCBI): domain Eukaryota; kingdom Metazoa; phylum Chordata; class Aves; order Sphenisciformes; family Spheniscidae; genus Aptenodytes; species Aptenodytes patagonicus. The sequence continues at coordinate 41,636,764 of NC_134952.1, forward strand.
TGCTGTTTGTGAGATGCAACTGAGTGCATATTGGCTGGCTGCTGTTTCTGCTTTCCTTATGAGCATGTAATTAATTTCCTTGAGCTTCTCCACAAAGCTTTTTAATGTAAAGTGCATTAAAAACATTCAAACATCAGCTGGACAGAATGGACCACAAACACAAGATCCAATTGCTCCAGGGGTTTGGCCACATTTGCTGTCTGAGAGAATAAGCTAAGTAATGAAATGAAATATCTATTGGACCATCATAATGCATGCAAAGCATCGTATAACAGTTCTGTAGTATGCATTGTAAGATGAAATACAAAACTTCTACCTCTCTGAATGGCTAAGATGGATTGTGTTTGAGATGAAGGAAATAATTTATGATCAGATGAGAAAAATAACTAAGCCAAATATGACAGTAACTCGGTGTTAATATAAGATTTTCAAGATAAAATACATAGATAGTTTAACTATGGAAGGAAGAAAATGAACAAACCATCTAATTCAAAGATAATTTGTATCAATTGTATTCAAAAGTAAGTTAGTGAAACTCTGGAGACTGCTCTCAGAATAACTTGGATAAATTAGGGGACTGCTCTAACTTGGACTTGGAAACTTCTCTCTGGGAAGTTTCCAGTGGAAGGTATCATTACAGCACATCATACTCTATCTCTGTCATCCACCTGTAGCAGCAACAAACCGGGAAGAGTCAGCAAATGGTGTAAGATGTAATTTCTTCCTTCACCTCTTGTCTATACTATTCTTATTAAGCCCTTCTGGAGGGCTACAACCTTTCTTATACAAAAGTTGACAGTAGCCCATTACTTCTTTTCTTCAATATTTTCAAATAAATAGACATACTTCTAAGGCTGAAACAACACACTGAAAGTGATTTTTAAGAACCCACCTTGAAGATGAAAAGTTTAAAAGAGAGAAATCAGTGAAAAACAGTACTTTCTGTGGCACACAAATGACAAAAGTCTCAAAGGCAGTATGATTGAAATTACTTTTGAAAATATACTTTTTAAAATAAAGCATATATAAAGTTCACTTTCATTTGTAAAGTTCCTTTCCTTTGTTTGTGCTTTGGTAAAAATGCGCAGAAGTTTGGGGCAGATAGAAAAGAGACAGCTTATGAGTGATTCTCACAGTGATTCTTCAAAAACACATGGGAAAGCAATCTGATTTTTGTAGCTTTAAATGTTTTAGAGAAAGAAACATTTGTGGAGATTGTGAAATTCCCTTTGAAGAATTTTTCTCAATCATTTTCTTTTGGAGGAAGGGAAGAGAGTGAGGTTTTCTCTCACAAACATGCCTACTTTAAATAGACATTTCAGGAGCACAGATTCATGACCCATGTTTTCTCTTGCTAGCTAAATTGCAAGCTGCTAGATGAGATCTCCCATTTAAATTCTGTAGATGTTGGTGCTCTGGCTGCATAGCTATGTTAACTATATATTTTATTCAGAGTTCTGTAGTAGTAATTATTTTAAATAATAATGCAGAGGGGTTAGAAAAAAAACTGAGTCCCATCACCTGCAATCACAGTCATACATGTCACAACATCCTAATATCTAGCTCCATCTTGAAACACACAGGGCTTTTCTATCTATGCTCAAAGTGCTAAACTATTCCTGAACTGAAGTGCTTCAGTGGTTGAAAGCCTTTTAATTTATGGTCTAAATTTATCCCTGGCTTCTTCATCTCCGTTTGCTTTCATGACAACGTTATCATTTAGCTTAAAATTCTTTCCTCTTTGCAGGTGCATGTCATAGATAGAATATTAGCTCATTTTTTCCTAGTAGTGGTCAATCTCTAATTTTTTAAGCTGCCTGTAGTTTATGGACAGCTGAAGTGCAGTTTCCATTCTGGAGCTTAATTCCATACTGTGCAAGGAGCTGATGCTCATACAACTGCTGGGTAAGTCAAATACCCAGCTGTGAAAGGAATTGAGCAAAATGGGCCAACGTTACCACACATAACCTGCAACCCAGATTACAGGTTACAGCACAGGCAACTGCAAGCTTGCAACCCAGCCCCAGCATAGAAAGACCCTGAGAAGACACCATTTTCCACTTTGAACTACGCCCATTGCTTCCCTTCCTTAAGCTTTTCATGTCTGTAAAGTGTATTTTGGCAATCTGAAGATTTCTCCATGAGATTTGTAATGTCTATTCTGAATTTAAGCTACTTTTCTATATATCATAGGTCATTCCTTTTCACCGAGCTAGCCATATATGAAACACAATACCTTATATTTTGCTAAATTGTTTCTTCCAGAAAGCTGTACTGTCTTGGCTGGTATAGTTTGATCTTCTGTTAAGTCACCTTTATTATTAAACTGTGTGCCTAAATTCCCATTTGAATTTGTCTGTCTCTCATTGATTTTTCTTCTGCCTTTCTTCTTTAGATAAATGTCCGGCAATTTCTGCCCCTTTGAGGTATTTATACATTTCAATCATGCTATTTTTCAATCTTCTTTTTGATAAACTAAGCAGATTGAACTCTTAAAGTCTCTTACTTTAAGAAAATTTCCCTAACTCTCAGATCATGGTTTAGTGGCTTTGTTCAGTACCTTTCCTAATGCTTTAATGTCCTTTTAAGACTTGGACATGGACTTTGATGCAATGTCCCAGAACTGGTCTCATTAATATCATATAAAATAATAAATGACCTTCATGCTTCTATTCACTCTTTCAATCTTTCCACAGCACTGGATAACACAGTAGTGCAGTGAGAACTTTAACACAACAGTGCTGAGTCATTCAACATGAATTCTGAATCCTTCTTCAGACTCAACTGCTTTCTCCAACTCTGCCCACATTCCCAATTCATATCTCTCTTAATATCCTTCCTCTGTCTGTTTTAAACTGTTCTACTTAAATGGACTGAACTTAAGAAATGGGTTATTTTCTTGCCTTCATCAATATTTATACCTCTGTCAATTTTTTTTTTTTGCAATTCTTAGTTTTAAACCATCAATTATTTTGTGTTTTCTTTCCAGATCATAGATGGCAGTGCTGAACACCATTCTTACTACAACTCCCTGCAGTAGCTTTTTGTCTAGAATTTAGGATGTGGGTGCTGATCTAGAGAAGCTGCATCTTGGCTGTGCCGGGCTGCTTCTTACTCTCTAACATTTATATCCCACTGTAAGCGTCTTCAGCTTGACCTAACAGTTTCTGCCTCACGTATGACTTTTGGTAGGTCACGCACTGTCACAGACCTATGATTCAGGATGTTTTCCTATCTCAGTCCATGAAACTCCAACTTGACAGTCTTGAAGGCATGACGCAAAGCTCATCTCTCCTCAGATTTTAGTTGAGCACTGATTTAACAGACAGAATAGACCAAAGACAGGAGTAATTATAGTCCTGGTGATTCTAATTTTCTGTTCATGCCTAGTTTTGTATAACAGCTTATTTGGAACAAAAATTCTTACCCAAACTTTTGATGGTGTAAATTCAGCCAGTCACAAATTATTTTTTGACTACATCGTTTGACAATATTTTCCATTTTTTTCTTGATTTTTGTCCACTATCTTAGTTAAAAAATTTCTTTTTAATTGTTTGGCAAGGCTTAATTTACATTGTAAAGGTGTTCAGGATGCATTCAGGAAAGTGAAATAAAGTACTGCTTTAAGTCTGAAATTGGAAAATGGTTTAAATCTTTATAATTGTTAGTAATATTTACCAATAGCCCACAAGAACAACACAGAATCACCACCAGGGCTACCATTCTTGTTGGTAACTTCTCCTGGTAAAATATGAATAGACCAGAAGACTGGGAGGTTATAATCTCTCTCCAATAAAAGACTTCAGCAACGGGAAGCCTTCACTGCCTCTACCTGTGAACAAAAATGTACAGCTTTCCTTCTTGGTAATTTAAAATTCCATAATGACTTTATGCTAATCACAAGTCTATTGTAGCTTACTTTTGAATGCACCACAGGATAAAAGTTTTGCTGATATTAAATTCTTATAATTCTGCCTGTGAGAAAATGCATGCACAAATTCTTTAAAAAAATGCAACAGGTCAGAGTAAATTCCCTCTAGAGTTGCGCAAAGCCACTCCTGGAATTATGAAATAGTTGTGTATCAAGGAGGAAGCTATGTGCATTAACACTAAAAGGAGCTAAATTCATACTTTATGAAAGGAGAGTAATTTTCTCTAACCACTTAGCCAGAGGCTTATTTTTCAGAGGCAATGTACAATAAAACTGAAGACTCCTTACCATGAAGAATTTTTATGTTAATTTGTAAACAGAAAACTCATACTTTTCCAGGTAGGCCTTCCTAAAATCCACTGCCTTACTCAGGTTTTACTATATTACCAAGTCTTGGTCTTTTTTAACTAGAAGAGTATTCCATAAGTCAGCTTGGATAGATAGTATTATTTGTCCAACAGTATTCTTTAAATACATGTTTTCAATTAAAGGTAATTTGAAAGGGCAAAATTCTGCAGTGCTCAACCAGCTTTTGCTCAGTAACACACCAAGCTGAGAAAAAGAGAAAACATTCCTTGAACAAATATTTAGTTACAAATTACAGCTGATTTCTAAAATAAAACTTGCTTATACCTAATGTATTAATTATGCTGAATATATTGTTTTCAGAAGCAGGCAATAAAATTATTCAAGATATTCTGAGACTTTTAATCAATTAATGAAAGCAAATATTAATGATAGCATCATATAAAAAGGTAAATGCCACTTTGAGAAAATCCAATCACGGCAATTACTGTTTTTCCTATTCACTATTAGTTACCTTGATTTCAAAGTACTCTATTCCATGGCAGCCTTTAAAAGCAACAACCAAAAGTACAAGAAAGGTTTAGAAAAAGTTTGAGAAGTGAAAAAAGGACAAACAAACAAATCCTCCATTCAGAGAAAGTGGTTGATATTGAAGCTAACAACGGGCCTTTCTATATCTGTGTCCTGGAGAATTTATTTATATCCAGAATAAAAAATAGGATATATATATTGTGTAGTATAGGAATTCCATATACACTATTGAATAGAAATGTAACTTTCTTATACAAGACTATTTTATATATATATATGTATTTACACAGTATCTTGATTCTCCTGCCTTGCAAATAGATAAAATCCAGCAAAGTGTAATTAGAGACTCATATTTTATTTGCTTTATAACCACGTATGATGTTTTCAGAAATATAAATTACTATGAGTTGCAATAATGTGATGAATCAGATACATTCAGAATGATTGATAATGAAAATAATGTCAGAGGCCAATAGGATAATTTCAAATTGAACTAGAAAAAGAATATGTTAAGTACTTACTTTCTCAGAAAGGGAAATACATTTTCCAGCTCGGGGAAGAGATAAAGAACTAGGTTAGCTACTGAAGAAGATTAAAGAAACATTTTTACTGAAGGATAATACTGAAAGAGATACCAAAGTATTCAGAACAATTTAGAAATATCCAACAATTTAGAAATTTATGAACAATCTAGAAATATGGAAATGAAATTACACATAGAATAGAATAAACACTAGACAAGAAAATAAGCAGAAGGCTTAATTTTTAACCCTCTGATTTCAGTTAATATTACAATTAAAAGACTTAATTGCCGGTTTAAATTAAAATATGAGTAAACCGCAGCATTCTAGAGGTTTCTATGTTCATGTTCTGTGTGTCCTCAAATTTGTAACACTCAAGACTTAATATGAAATAATTTTTTATTTAAGATATTAAATCCAAATTTCAAATTTGAAGACAGATTTTTTAGTAGACCTTCTAAATGGAAGTTGCCATAAAACTGTAACTTTTCATGTCCTGAGTAACACAGTCTTGGGAGAAAAAAATGGCATTCCCAGTCTGCACTTAACATGGCATCTGCATACACACATACCTGTATGGAATTTTTCCATTTTGGAAAAAATCCATCCATTGTTAACAAGAAAAGTTCAGCATAGGCTTTTTATGAGATAGAAAATTCCTAAGAGTTTTACATTATTCCCTGTGTTTATTTCTAAAGAAAGGCATATTTAAGCACTGTTAAAAGAGTGACTTGGCATTAATAGGAGACAATGAAATGGGTAAGTAAAAGAGATTCACATCCTTGTGCAATAGATTTTTTACTAGATTTCAGCACAAACAGGAAAAGCTCTTTATTTTTTTTGAGACTCCATAAGCCACAAATGGTTTTACTTGCACTATGTATCACAATGTTACTCAAACTTTTATTTATATATATATTTACTGACTATGTTGTTTTTTCAATGTGTTGGCCAGCACTTGAATAAGAGTTCCACAGCAATAAAGACCTTTTCTTCGGGTCCACATGGCTGATCGTGGTGCTGATACTTTTCTCTCTTGGCATGTGCAGAGCACACTTTAGAATGTCAGTGGGAGTTCTGCATACGTATGGAGAGGAGGCTATAGGAGATGACATTTGCCATCTGGCCCTGAGATGAAAATTTTGCCCTAAGATAGTTCCTTCAGTAAGTTATGGGGTTTTTTTCCACTGCAGCAGTCACTTTTGTTTTAACAGAAAACAAACCTCTAAGACAATGTTAAAGAATACCATTTGCCAAGAGACTGTTTGGTATGTTGTATTATGTTTAAATATCAACATAAAATATTGGCTGGACAAAAATTGGTGGTGGTCGTACTATTCTATGAAAGATCCTTACTACTTTTTCTTTTTTTTTCCCCTGATCTAGGCTTCTATTACACCACACCCAGTTAAACAGACCAATCTTAGAGTAGACTCCAAATTATGACATTGCACATGCACAGCTATTTGTGTAGATGACATTATTTAACTGTGATAATGGATTGATTACTGTTGACTGGCAGTGTTAATCTCCAGAAGTCCTGAGGAAGAGGTAACAGCAACCTCTAACAATGCAGCTTAGGAAAATAAAATTTGCATATAAAATGACCGATATAAAAAGAACTTACTGCTTCCATTTCTTTGCTACAACTATTTTTGAAGCATAAACTAGTTTGAAAGGCAATATTAGCTTTGCTATTTTCCCGTTCATACAAGAATTAACTAAGTGATTGACTGTGTAAAATTAAAGTTTCCCTAACAAAATCTCTAACAAAATGTTTTGTTCTGTTTTGTTTGTTTGTTTGTTTTTCCTTGCTGTTAGCTTGGTAGCCACAAAGGAAACAGACAGTGCAAGATCTCGTAGCATGCCAATGTCGCCATCTGATTTCCTGGATAAGCTAATGGGTAGGATGTCAGGCTACGATGCAAGGATCAGACCAAATTTCAAAGGTAATTTCAAACCTAAACTTTCAGGTTTTCAGTATTTCAGTATGTCTTCTCACAGAAATGCAGTTTCTGGAACAAATATGAAAATGAATAAGTACACTTACTGGGAAAAAAAAAGTGCCTTCTTTTGCCTTTCTTTGCTATGACAGTTCATTTCAGTAGCAATATGCTCTATTCCTGTCACTTTCACAGCTGCCCAAATGCAGACCTTTTGAAAATATAGCTTATCACTAGATTTGAATTGTCTAATAGGGGTTTTTGTTTGTTTGTTTGTTTCTGAAATGCTTGTTAATGGATTCAAATTCCCACCTTGGACTACCATAGCCTGAAGCAGTCCAGAAAGCAAGTTCTGTGAAAGACAAGCCAAACCCTCATACCTGCCTGATCCTAACTAAAAGGAAGAGTGTGTTAATGACATGACCATCAGAGTCAAACTCAAGAGAGCTTATCTTAGTTACTGAATCTATCACCAAATTCTCCTGTGACATTAGGTTCCTCACTCCTGTGCCCCAGTTCTGCTTTGAAATGGCAAAAGGGACTATCTTTCCTCTTGTTCCTTTCCCTGTTCTCAGTTCTCCACTGAAACTGCAGGTTCTCAACACCTGGAATTGTCTCTTGGTGTGTGCCTTTTATGCACTTATCACAAAGGAGATTCAAACAAGACAAAGGAGATTCAAGGAAGATTGGAAGTCCAAAATTTGCAAATGCAATGATTACATCTTCCGAGGGTCTTAGCACAAACCATATTATCCAGACTCAGGCATGCTAAAGTAGAGTATTTAATGAAGGATTATACAAACTATATTATTATACAAATATACAAACTATTATACAGACAAATACCACCCCTTCTAACTTTTGCCATTGGGGAAGTTTAGAAGTTTAGTCTTCTTTTTTTAGAAAGCAAAGAGTTCCAATAATATAGTGGAATTATATTTAACTCTTTTTCTGAATCTTTAAATCAAGTTATCAGTCTTTAAATTCTCCAGAATATAAATTTTTTTTAAAGAATAAATCTACTGTGATTAAAAATTATATTATTCTTACTTTGCCTTAGCTGCCTCCTCCTATGCCTATCTTCTTGTGTCCAAGAGATTCTCTTAGCTCTAACATTTCACTATAGGGCGGGTTTTACTCCATGTTTACTACAAAACTTTTCTTTCAAGTAGACAGGCCTTCCTCCTCTAAGTCATCTGTCACTGCCTTTCCATCTTAGTTCTTATTCAGCACTAAATTTTATAATTTTTTGACATGTCCAAGTCCCAGAAACTTAAGTGGTTATGACTCTAAAGCCATTGCCATTTGCTGTTTTTGACAGAATTTGCCCAGACTGATTCATAAAGATCAAGTAAGTAGTTTGTCAAATGCCTTCCTCACCAGTAAGCCATAAACAGTTGGTGCTGTATATATAAACTTATTACCCAGAATTTACTGCAGCTGGAAAGTCTTTGCTTTTAATAAGTTAGCAGTACCGGTATTTCTCAGAAAATGATAAACATGCACTGGAAATTCAAACACACTGCTGAAAGATTTACAACACTGATCAATATCCCTGATGACCGTACAGAATAAGTCCCTTGGACTTTCCTTGCCAGAACTACTCTGAAGAATGTTCCAATGCCTGGCTTCCTGGAGGGTTAATGTATCAAACAATATTTGCAAGGTAATGCAAAACACTGTATTTCTAAAATCGGTAGCTCTTAAATTATTTTTGCTCCTTATTATCTTGACTCGTTGCCACAGTATACTCTTTAGCATGCAAACTGCAGTTTCAACCTAAGGTAAAGCTGTGCTGGGCAAAAGACCTCAGGCAAAATATAAGCACTGCAGTTTTTCTTCTTTCTTCTTTGAGTCTCCTGAAGTCCTACAAACAAGTGTTTAAAAATGAGGAGCTTACAGCTTAGCAATTGATTCGGGGATTGGATTTTGGAGCTTGTCATGGACACCATGCAATCACAATCTTCTGATGGGGCTACAGTGAAGAATAGGCAGATGGTTTAGAGATTAGCGAATTCAATACAGTACATCTTGAAAGAATAACTCAAAAGACTTAGAGCCTTGTTTTGTAACTATTGAAATTTAAAGAGACAAAACCTAATTTGACATTGTTCTTTTTCAAAAAATGCACATTCTAAATATTCTAGACAGCTATGCAGTTTGAACAAATCTGCCCAGAATAATTCAGATCTATCATTAAGAATAAGTATCTCCTTAAATGACTTTGCCACTTTCTGGTTAGTTTTATGGGTCCTAGAACAAGCGCTGGGGCTTAATGCCTTATTGAGTTTTTAATCTGGCAACAGTTTTAAAGAAATAGAACGAGGACTAATAAGAGAACTCAGACAATCATTTTAACTCATTTGTTCTTCCAATAAAATTCCTATGTAGACAAGATTTTTAACTACCATCTTTTAGTCATAATTAATCTTGGTCAATAACACATTATTATATATTTTGTCTGAGTGCTCTGCTTTTGGATAAGGAATTCTGCATATCTGGTCTTGTTCAACAGAAGTAATAGAGAAGATTATTGGTATTTATTAAGCTATGGAATAAAACAGAAAATTAAGAACTCTTGGAAAATCTTTGTTCCAGTTGCAAAATATTTTTATTTCCAGTACATCAAACCCATAGCAAGGTGCTTCTCTTACTCAGCTGTTCCACATCCCAGACTATATCTATTCCTGCAAATATGGGAAATACTTCACTGTCTTTCAAATTTGGACACAATTACATAATCTATATGTAAAAATTGTCACGGCCTCAAGATGCTCAGAATTAACCTGATACAGAAGAGGTGTTATATTCTTAAATCTATACAGTCCAGATTGTAACCTTTGATAACAATCTATTAAGGTGGAAATTTGGGGAATTTCATATGAAAGTGTAAAGTGTTCTTTGCCCTAGTATCACCAGACAATAATCGGCAATCATTAGTTTAGGAACTTCTTAAGCCAGAACTTAACTGAAAAATTAATTTACATAAATATGTTCTTCTGATCACTTCTGGAAGTTGTTTATACTTTTGGCCTTTCCAATATTTTATGGCAATAAAATCTTCATGTTTTGGAATAGTGAAAAGTATCATTTTTTGTTTGCTTTGAATTTGATGACTATTTTACTGATTTTATTGCCATATGACATATTGAGAAATGGAGGAAAAGGATTAATTCCTTTTGATCTTTACAGAATTGTATGCTTACATAGCGCTCCCTACCGCATCCCTTTTCCAATGTGAAGAGTTCTGTTCTACTTAAGCTGTTTTTGTGTGGCAGCATTTCATAGAATTTGTGATCCTTGTTTACCGTCTTGACATCTCTTTTCTCCCTAATATATCCTTTTGAGGTGGACAGAGGAGAAATTTTGAAGGATTCAAGACAGAAGTTCATGATCTACTTGTATGGTAGTCCATTTTTTTAATGTATTTCTTTGCATTCTCCTATCTTTATTGATTACAGAGCATGCTTCCAGAGAACCATCCATAATTAATCTAGCCTCTCTTTCCTATGTGGAAATCATTAATTTGGAGCCCATCAGTAGGAATGCGTAGTAAGGATTATTTGGCATTTGACTGATACAGAATTTCGTCAAACATTTCATTGCTTGATAGCTCAGTATTTTGTGATTTTTCTGCACCTCCTTGCAGTCAGCTTTATATACAACCACCCTAAATAATCTTATACCAGAAGCAAAGTTACATTGCTAGATATTCTTTTTGAGGTGATTAATATTAAACTACAAAGATTCAGTGCAGATCCATGGGGGAACTCACCAGCAATCACCTCGCACGTTGAAAAATAGTTATTTATTCCGAACATTAAATAACCTTAAAGCAAAAGGTCTATAAGAGGACTGTCTCTCACTTCATCAAGACTAATATCCTTAAAAAGCCTTTGACAAAAGATATGTTGAAAAGTTTTTGAAACTCCAAATAAACTATTTTAATTAAATTAATTATGTATTACAGCTAAAATTAATATTTATTTAAGTTAATTAGATTACCTTTGTCCACATGCTCATCAACTCTTTCAGAGAGCTTCAGTAGATCTGAGAGATGTTATTTCAGCAAAAATAGTATTAATCTATATCTCTTAATCATAACAGTTCTCATCATTTCTACCAGTTTGGCTGGTACAGAGGTACGGTTTACAGGGATAAAGTTCATTGTCAATGTCATCCACCATCATACCTGGAGTCTGTTTTTCTTTTTTAATTCAAGTTATACTTGCTGGACATGGTACACATTTCCACTGATAAAAAAACTCATACAGGTGATAGCTGACTCACAGTCATTCATATTTCCACAATTTTGCAAAGATTTTTATAGCGTCTGGCTTGATATCACCTCAGCCTGTCAGTTTGTTCCTGTTCATTTAGTCTGAAATGTCTACTACAGTCCTCATACAAATCTTCCATCAGAATGGCTCCAGTATTTGACACAGCTAGCAACTGGAGACAAATGCTGCTACAAAGACTTCATTTAGTTTTTCTGCTCTGACCTTCTTCACTTTCATGGATAGTTTTGTATCTTAATCATCTTCTCTTGACTTCACCTTCCAGGTCTTGGCAGGATTCTATTTTTAACGCCTTGCAGATAGTTATCATTGTTAGCTTTTCTGTCTCTAGTGAGTTTCACCTCTATATTTCCCCCGTCTTTAATTTATGTTCAACTTGCCTGAGTTCCTGTGTTTGAATATGACTTCCAGTTTTAACAGCTTCATTTATGCTTCTTTTTGACCATATTTTGGGAAGTTCATTTTTACTTTCAGCACAGTATCTTTAAGTAATGTCTAAACCATTTGCAAGCTGCTTTTAGCTTCTCCTTTTGTGCTCTTTTTAACTAGCTGTTAACTGTATTTTTGTAATGCTGCTTTTGAAATTAAGCATCAACGTTGTAGTGATTTAGGGTTTTTTCTTTATAAAAGAAAATGTTTGTTGATACAGAAAACTTACACCTTGAAGCATAGTATTATTTTAAACAAGATAGTATCACACCGTTTGAAACGATGACAAGTGCTACAGCATGAAAGTGTTTGAAAGGAAAGCTGCCTTGCAAACAAATTATCTGACATAGCCACGAAGTACAATTTTCTCTGTGACAGTTTTTAGTGACTCTGCCTTTGTTCATCTCCCCTGGTTTGTTTTTTTTTCCCTTGATCCTTTTCAGGAGTTGTCAATGCCAAGCTTTTACTGGATTCTAAGAAGTATTGGATATGCTCAACAGCTCTAAATAATTAACCAAATATCAAAGTGAAAATAGTGTCAAAGTGACTGCAGAGTGATACCGCCTTACCTGAGAATTTTACATGATGAATTACATCCATAGGTGTAGTCTTGTGTATTACAATGACTGACGTACACGTAGTGATGTTTTGTTGCAGTTGCCATACGGTACTTCAAAACAATTATTGCCTTGAGGAAAGGAAGCTGGATGTTCCAAATTGTGTCCTGTTGGCAGAATTTTTAATGGTGTTCTGATTCTTCAAGTATTTAATGTCAAGTTCATTGGTCACATTAGATTTTGCTAGTTGCAAACTACCAGCAGTGGCAGAGCAGCTTCTTACTTCAGCGACCCTAAAAAAGAAATATTACATGAGGGTTTGTAAGACTAGTCCTCAAATTCCAGATATAGATCTTTCATTATTAGTGACTGCTTACACCTGCAAAAAGAAATCAGGTTCTCCAATGCTGAACTGGATTATTGATATAAGAATATCAAGGTGCAGGAGGGTGACAGAAAAACCTTGTGATGGAAAAACCTTGTTTCTGCTGTACACAGACTGAAATTGATAAGAAATAATGGAGAAGTTAGCATGTTCTACCACAATGCCATTTTTAGAAAGACTTTCAGAGAAATAATTTAAAACCTTTTCCCTGAAGAGACAATTCATTGTTCAGTTATCATGACGACTGCTCTGCCACTACTGGTGCTTCACAAATGCAAGGTAAGACAGAACAACAGTTGACTGTAGACCCATGGTAATGGAAAATTCAGTTTAAATGGATTCTTAACCATTTTGTGAATTTAAGAGAAATGAGAATATAATCTGTCATTCTTTCTTATCCACATTTGTTCCTGTAAGCAGTAGAGATAAGAGCAGCAATAATGTATTTCTGTTACCAGTGATGACAGATAATATTAAAAGTAGCAGCTGCCTTGAGTAAGAAGGGTCACTTTTTTCCCTAATTGTTGTAAGAAGTGACATACATTGCTCACTGAAATGCACATAAAAATATGAAATATATATTTCAAATGGGATGTTGATTTTTTTTTGCATAGAATCATCTGTGCAAGTTTATAATGAACTTTCTTTTTTTTATTGCTAGAACTGGTCAGTCAAGTAGTGTACCTTTGAGAAAAATCAAAAGGAAAATTATTAGAAATTATTCAATTTAAGTTTGCATTAAATGAGTTTTGAATGTATCATTATTTCCTCCTAAGTCAATAAACATTGTTTCATAATGGTTTATATTTTACAGTCACTCAATAAGCAATGATTCTGGAACAGGGACTGGTGTGTTTTTTCTTTTGCAGGTCCTCCAGTTAATGTCACTTGCAACATATTTATAAACAGCTTTGGATCCATTGCAGAGACAACCATGGTAAGATGTTGTTTAAACAATGTTTAAACAATGTTTAAAGTTCAAGTTAAATATGTTCAATGAGCTCAAAAGCTAGCTAGGGCTTCTCTTCACCTGGAACTAAATGAAGAAGGAAATCCACTTCTGAGAACAGAAAGTGAGAACATTTAATTTGGCAACTGATTTTTTCTAAGAGAAAATCCATCGTTATACCATCAAACACACAAGTAAAAGTAAAGCCAAGGGTTGGTTATTTTATTTCTCCGTAAGTTTTATTTGACAGTTGTAATGAACTCATTATTTTCAATTAGATAGGCATTAGTTCTATAGTGTTCCACCTTTCTAACCTCAAAAATGTCAATTCATTAAGTTGCTTTGTTAATAATATCTTATAATTTCATTATATACAATGCATATGGGGATTTATACTTTATTAAAAAAATCCTTGTTCCATAGAGCTATTGCACAGAGATAATAGAATAACTACAATGGTGATCCGATATATAAAATTTCATTATGAATTCTAAGAGTGCGGTAAATATAAGCGGATTGCACACTTTTTGTACCTACACTTACAATTGTCTATTAAAGAAAGGCAGAAGATAGAGTACAAAAAGACTGGAGACTTTAAGGAAATAAGGGGAAAGAGAGGTCAAAGTCTAAAGATAGTAAAACTAGATATTGAACTGTGAAATGACAAAAAAAAACCTTCAATAATCTTATTTAAGAGGTGAAACATATATGCTAATAACTTGGACCAGAGATTTACTCATTAAAATTTAGTGAGAGAGGAGATATAGGCATTCTTTCTCCATACAAGTGCCTCACATATTTTGAAGAAAGGCAAATAAACAACTTTAAAAACAGTTACATAGTAATTTGGGGACAGAGAGGGTTAAAATATAGAGAGATGAAGGGAGAACTGTGGGAGTTTGTAAGATCCAAATATAGTAAATACTCTGAAATCCCAACAATTTCAGAGGTCAGGATACAGACTTGGAATGACAGAACACAGACTAAAAATAATTGGTATAGCCAAAAAAAAAAAAAAAAAAAAAAAGATAAAGGAATAATACTAAGCAAAAGCCATCCTTCTGAATTACCAGTAAGAGCAAAAATGAGACCTTTGAATGTAGCCGAGGACCTGTAGTTAGGAAATCAATAGCACAAATTCATAAAGTCAAATGCTTATGCCCCTTACCTCCAAAGTGGTATTCACAGCTGCCTGATCTTTACCTGCCTTGGAACATAGTGGTATATGCTACTGAAAGAGGCAGATTATTTTTTTCAGGTAGAAAATTACTTTAATTTGTATTTGGGCGCCTTGCCAGATTGCAAATCCCAAACAGATTGACATGGCATCCAAGGAGTTTTATTCAGGTTCGACCAGAGGATTAAGCGATGCCCACATGATTAGAATAGTATTCCACAGCTACTTTTTAATGGCTGTATGGGTGAATCTGGTGCAAAGCAGGAGACAGACCACAGAGTCAGTAAAGTGCAAAGATCCAGCAATTAGATCACTATAAAAAAGGATATTTAGAAAACTGAAGTTGCTACCACTTAAAAAAATTTTCCTGAAATCGGGAAGAGGATGCCTGAGTTCACATCTCAAGTGTATTTTCTCTCAAAAAAATTACAATTATAAACATTTCCTTTCAGTACAACTTAGTAAGTTAGTACAATACTTCTATCTTATAATGAAATTACATTCTATTCTGTGTTGCTTTGAAAGCCGGTTAAAACAGTCGAGATAGACTACAACCTGATCTGTAACAAACAGTTCCAGGTAGTATGTTATAGAAAATACCAAACCTGGTTAGAACCACAGGGTTTTTCATTCTATCAATTATATGCATTCAAAAACTGGACAACTAAGCACAAGCTTGACCTTAGGACAAATGCTGCCTTCACGATGCTGGTATTCTGTTTAAAATGTATTCACTGATACAGTTCAATTGCTTATGGTCAGCAGCTGTTGACCTCTCAGAGACTCAAGTCTTCCTTTGCAGAAGAACCAATGTTTTTGTGTAGATAGGACTTTCATTTGTGTATTTTATTAGCTTTACTTCTCCCCAACACTGAAGATGAACATCTTCCGAAAAACATGAAAATCTTTCTATCTTAAAATTACAATTAAGAACATCTTGCATTATTTTACAATCTGAAATTCTGCATTGTTGAGCAAAAGTCAATTCACTGCGGTTCGGTATTTTACCCATTGTCACTATTTTACCAATTTTATTTACTGTAGTCCTTAAAATTCAGGTAGCTATGTCTTAAGATTTATTCTAAATCTTTACACAGAGAAGGACTTATTAGAACAATGTATTAGACTCAAAAAAGGACTTTTATACTCTTGATAAATACTTTTTTCCAAACTGTAAACAAAAGACCTTAAATAAGCGACAAGTGCAAAATAAAACCTGGCCACTCAGTGGTACCTTGAAGTCTCGCTGGTACTTAAAACTACTAGCTGAATAATGGGATATGCATATAATCCATTAGCTTTAAAGAAGTCCGAGTACATCAACCCACGTCCTTCACTGTTAATTGTTCTTGGCACTGTCAGTCTCTTTCTTTTTCTCCCTCTCTGGTTCTCCAAGTCTGTCACTGATGACCAAAATCTTTGAGCTCCCTCTGCTGCCTCGGTTATGTATAACACAGTAAACAGTTACAGAAAAACAATGGGTTAAAAAAAACCAAGATCGGCTGCAAAATAGCCCGATGCCAACTTCATATTTCCGGACTTTATAGTTCTCAGTAAGGAAGAGGAGTTTGTCAGTGTGCAATGGGAACTTACAGTGTGAAGCAGGAATCGGCTTTCGGGCAAGCGGATTCTCTTAAACCCATCCAGGCCTGTTTACTGTTGTACAGTGGGGTCTAACAGGCCAGGAGAGACAGCCAAACCAAAAAAGTAGCTTAATTTGACTTACAGCTTGTCACCTCTTTAAATTGGTTCGTTCGTTCTTTCTTTTTTCTTGTTTTTTACATTTCTTTCAACTTATTAGAGTATAGGTTACAATTATTTCATATCCCCTTTCTTTGTCCCAAAAGACAAATTAGATGGTTCATAGTGGGGAAAAGGCATGCCACCTCTTGCTGGGAAGCTGTGATGCTAGTTGAACCTAGGTAATTTTAAGTGATCATATGAGGAACTTAATTTATGTCATGTATGTTCTGAGGAGGCGGAAAAAAAATAAATCACATAATTAAAACCAAACTTTCATCATTGGCACCACTTAGGGTCCAGCCTTGCCAATCTTTCTATGTTACTGAGCCAAATGGTAGTACCAGATCTGTATATGTCTCGATGATATTCACAAAGGGAGGATTTCACACTCATCCTCTAGCCAAGTAAAACTCTTACTGCTTTGCACACATAAAGGTCCAGTCTTTTGTTTTTTACATGTTGTTATTATTCTTTTTTTCACATAAGGATTTAGAAATCTTAAAGAATAGCAGGAGATTAAAAAATGTGGAAGCCCAGAATAAAATGACTATTTCATTATATGAAATTAAGATAACATAATTAATATACATTAACATCTGGAGTTTTTTATTTAAGATAAACAGCGACGTACCTAAGCACACAAGACCTTAAAAATCATGTAGAGTTAAATGTATATTGGCAATATCGGAACCATATCCTACAGGAAACCAAATCATTTTCTTTTTGGTGCACTGGAACTTAAATTTCCGTTTTTATCAGAACATCTTCAAAAGTTCCTTACAGAGTTTCTCTTTGCAGCTCAAGCTGTGCTCAGCTTGTATTTGCACTGTATCTCCTAATGCTAAGAGATTTCCTGATTGTTAAGAGCAGTGTCATATATATTGTTGGCAGTTACCAACAAAAAAGAAAAAAGAATATTCAGTCTTACAGGGTGAGATTACTCTCATCAATGCCAACATTTTCAACTACAAATGTTCAGAGACAAAATACTGAATACATGAAGCCAAGGCTACAGAGTAGTTAGGCTACGGGGCAGGTAGTAGGCCATACCAAAAAGCCTCCTTTTATTCTAGCAAATATGACTGACCAACTTCCTCAAGGTTTTCTGAGTTTTAAAGGTCAGGAACAACACTTTGATCTTAATGCAGATTTACAGCAATATTTACTAAGTATGTATTAATATCCTTAGCATAATGCATGTGCTAAAAGTGCATTGAAAGGGATGCTCACTGAGAGACCTAATGGCAAATGACAACAGTGCAGACAATAACACATTAAAAAGCATATGTCTGTTATTTGTTCCTGCCACATTTTTGCTGATGGGTATTTCTTGATTCGGTCTGAAAAGAACTGTGTATCCTGAATGTTGTTAGGAAGCAGGTGATAGATCTTTCTGTGCTCCCAGCACTAATGAGATTATCTTACATTTACAAATGAAATGTGCTTTTAACCTGCATTAACACATTTTTAAGCCATCATAATTACTCTCCTTTCACGAGTCACAGCTCTTTAATTTCATTAGCTTCATTTGTCTTCAAGTGAGCATTTCTGTTTATGTTCTATTCTACCTATTCTAGGCTGTCTTTAAATAGAGTACTTGAAAGGAGTGTTCACTTATATACATTGCAAAACTTAATGCTGAAGAGTTTCACCAAATATTTTTCCTAAATGAATCATTTAGTTGATTATCTTAAATACAAGGAAATATATGCCTTCCTTTGGTGAAAATATGCTGAAAAATTCTGTGTAATGGATATAGCAATGTGTTAATACTGAAGTGACAGGCAGAATTGCACAATTTTTATCTCAGATGAGTGAACATGCAATAAAGACCGCTTTACAGTTTCAAAATTACAAAAAAACTTCAATTTTTTTCCCTATTTAACAATTAACTCCCTTCTATCAAGGCACAGAGAAGTCAACAGATTGTTATTGTATGAGCTTGGAAGGCGGATTATTTAACATCCTTTATTTTATCATAAACTTGCCTCCGCCACCCTGAGCCTGGGTCACAGAGTCAGGAGTAGACAAAGGTTTTTCAAACTCTAGCGGGTCTACAGCTGTCCAGTTTGTTCCACGACCAGATTAATCCATGCAAAACCCCCTGCTGAACCTGCATTCTAA
Source organism: Aptenodytes patagonicus (assembly GCF_965638725.1). Classification (NCBI taxonomy): domain Eukaryota; kingdom Metazoa; phylum Chordata; class Aves; order Sphenisciformes; family Spheniscidae; genus Aptenodytes; species Aptenodytes patagonicus. Next base: position 41,655,658 of record NC_134952.1, read on the forward strand.
GCAGGTAACATCATATCACCCTCCCCAGACACAGCATCTATTTTCCATATTGTACGGAAATTCTATAGGATGCAACAAAAATGTGCTTGAAAAATCACACTGCGATGCATACAGCGTATGAATTAGCAAACAAATAGCATCATTTATTTTCAATTTTTTTTAAAAAAAGACCTATATCAGTTGGTTTTATGAGCAGCAGTGGAAAACATTGTTTTATGCAGTTCTGCTCTGAAACTTTTAGTCTAGGATAACTTTTTAGAAGGGAATCTTGGTTTTCAGATGTTGTGTGGTGGAAGGTATCAGGTAAGACGCTGGCTGGTATTACAACAGCGCAACAGCATGATGAAGCAGAGAGGGACAAGGAAATGTTAGACAAAGGTAGCACAGCCAACTCCCGTCCGTCTCACCGAGTTACAAGGTGTGGCATGGTACCAACTGCTTGCAACAGCTGATCAAGGGTGCATGTTGCATATTGTGTTGAGGAGAAGAGGTGTTTTCAGGTGCCTATCAAGAATGAGACCAATTGGAGCTGTGCATAAAAACATGAGGGTCAAGTATCTGGTTTGCTGATAAACTGTAATAGATGGTGCAGCAGATGGATCGGTTGGGTGACGCTACGCGTAGAAGAGGCTAGTACAGATGATACTGCACATAATGGTTTTCAGGCACCAATAGCTGAATTTCCAAATCTGGAGAAATCTGGTTCCCTACTAACACTGAAAATCATCCTTACACAAGAAGTCAGAAATGAGGAGAAATGATCTCACTGTGTTTATCTCCTGGCCTCTGGGAAGATTATGAGGATGACTCTACCTTTTCCTAACCTTCTCTTTCTGTGTTATAAGATGAGAATGTTCCTGTGTTCTTTCCTGGCATCTATACTGGTGTTTTTTCTCAGGAAATAACTCCAGCCTTTTGGGCTCCTTTTATGACTCTGAAAAAGTAAAGGAAATGTCAGTTTTTCCCTTTTGATTCCTTTGATGATTTATAAATGCTTCAGAAAAAAATAATAGACAGTGTTTGGATTGGATCATTCCAGAATTAAATTCCAGGAATTTGGGCAGCAAATGGGCTTTGCACTGAAGAAAATAGTTTTTACTATTATGTTCATTTTAGGTTTGGACTAGCAAAAATGGCTGATTAAATTGATTTTTAAAAATCACCAGAAGCTTTGCCTTTGCTGGAGTTAATGGCCATTGCAGAAGCTGGTGGCAGGCTTCTTTCCCTGGCCCCTCAAGCCAGTGGTTTTTAAACTGTTTTCAGAAGCAACTCTCCAGTGAGTTATTAGGGAGCAGTAGTGTTCATTCCTTGGTTAATAGAGTGTGATCACGTTATTTGAGAAAGAGGCTCAGTTTCAGGGATGGTTTCCACATATTTCATATGTTTGAAAGCCAGTATATTCAACATGGATATACAGAAAAACAGAAATATAAACTATGAATAGAGACATGACAGAAAAAAAAATGAATAAATAATCTTGTCTTATTAAACATTAGGTTAATCTTTCTTGTTTGTCACTGTAAAACAGCAACAAACCAACTCATGACCAAGTCTTAGGTTTATTTTAAATAGCATCCTGAGGCCAAATTCTGCTGAAAGCTCTAGAGATATAGTGCAATCTTACCTAATAACAGAGTGCACTTGTCTGAGAAAATACTGGAAAAACAGCAAGGTCTTGTTTTCAGGTCTCAAAACCTGCCGTTTCTAGATATCCTTTCAATGATTTATGAAGAATTGAAACTTCCTTTTTGAAAGGAAATTACTTCATGCAGTCAACATCTCTAGATTGACTGTGAAGTTACAATCACTAGAATAAGTGATAGTGTAATGATGAAAAGCTGCTTGAAAAAGTTTCGGGCATTTTCAATAGCTTTAGATGAAAGTACTGTCATAGAGGATCCAGCTCAGTTGTTAGTGTGTATTTGCAGTATTATGGAAATTTAAAAGTGATACAAGAACTGAAAAGGACTATATTCTGTGCATGAACAAATCATAGGTCTGAAAATATATCAAGTATCTACAGTAAAGCAGAAGTTCAAACTGACGGTTTTCACTGACACCAGCCATGTAATGGGCACAAACAGAATAAAGGTGTGGTCCTTTTGCAAAAACAGAATCCTTTAAAGCAGAATCTAGAAACATAATATACTGGAAGGTTTCCACAACGAAATACTAAAATTCCCATTTCAGTTGTTCTGATTTGTAAACTTCATTTTTGTGGTTGTGACCCATAATTTATTTCAACATTTTTTGGAAGAAGATTAATTGGAATAAATTTTATATTTATCCCAGTAAGGCTTGGTGGCTGAGTCACAGCCAAGTTCTGTAATGTTCTCTGGAACTTGGAGCTGAAATTCAATGGGATCTTTATGCAATATGGAGAATAAATATCTAAGTCAGAAATAAAGACTGCTGGTTTCGTTTAACTTTCCCTACTGATATGAATAGATCATCTGGATCTTAATACCCATCTGTAAGGGTAACATGACTAATTTCAGACCTGTGTGGTTCTGTCAAGGTTTCCAGACATAAATTTTATTACTTATTGTCAACAGACAAGAGGTAATCTCTTGTTTCCCAACATGGAAGAACAGTGTTTCTAGACTATGGCACGTGCAGAAGACAGGCACTCTGCGCTCATGTAGAAAAGCTGCAGTGGAGACTGGCAACAGGTTTGCTCATTTCAAAGCAGACTGTTCTTTCCTGATCCTATTTTTGTGGTGCCTGAAGATGCAGTTCCATATCTACAAATTAAATTAACTAAAGAGAACTGCATACAGATTTTTAAAAAACAAACACTGATAGTCTTCGCTTCCTAAATTTTAGCAGGTTTTTGTCATTCAGTTTAACAAAAGACTAAGACATGATGCTTTAACACTTTAGTACTCTTTGCCAATACATAAATCCACAAACAAATGTTTTCATTAATGAACAACAGCAACAACAAAATGTTAAATGTTAAATGAAATCTCCAAGATTCTTCATGAAAAACAACTAGTAGTTTATAGTCCCAGCTGTCACATAAAACATGGAAAATACTCCACTACCTAAGGCCTAGTGCTGAAAGCTGAGCGGCTGTACCCATTTGTTTGAGCTGGGCATCCACAAAATCGCTCTTCAGTTACCACCAGATGCATACAATACCTTCTGCTTTGACTTCGTAGTCCTGGGAGAAATGTCAAATCAGGTATACAGCTATCAATACCAACTTCAAGTCCCAATTCTGTAAACGTTTTAGAACATGTCAGTCAGAGTTTGTTTCACAGGTCTAGGGAACAGGCAGCGGTGGTAGTCTTACACTTGTATGCTGGGCAATGTTTTCTTAAATTCTTACTTACAATAGGGGAAATCTAGCTTCAAATATTTTTTACCTCATTTGAAGAAAAGACTGAATCCAGGCCTGCAGTTGCCTTAGTACTCTAAGCCTAGGAGTAACTGTTCTGTTTCATCTAAAATAGATAAATACTTATCAGGATAGGTGTTATAATCAGCTCTTCCAAACATATAGGAAATAATTTTATCATTCTCTCTGGTCTGTTTTAACAAACATTCTTAAAGATTTTCAAAACACTTTTTACAATACGGAAAGCTGACCAGCTCAATTTAAAGACACCAAATTTTCCATTTCCTCATAGCCGCATATTGCAATTATTAGGAACAGAAGACTGGAAGGGACCTCCTACGTCATCAGTGCAAGCACTTGCTACTGCAGACAATTTTGCTTTATAATCCTATTCATCACCTGTTCTAATGTTGTCTAAAACCCGAATGGTTTCTTTACATGCCAGCCCTTATGAAAGGTATTTCCAGAGTCTTCATCTCCTCATTCCAAGGGAGACTTAGCCTTTAGCCAAATTTTTACATCCTGTGTTTAGCTATACCCATCTGATCTTGTTCTAGAAAAGCTGGAGGAAAGTTCATGCCTCTTATTACCTCTTACCTGTGCTTGCTGCCATTGATTCTTCTTTCTCTGACTGCTCTTTTTCACTTAAAGGAAAAGCCATGACATATACAGCACTGCACTATGAAAGCCTATGGCATTACTCCCATCCCTCCAGCATTTTCTTACTTACCTTTACATTTTTATATTAGTCTTTTCAATCTGTTTGAATAGCAGCTACCAGGTTAGCTGTTGCTAAAAGTCTATATCCTGCTATAGCAATTACACAGCAAAAGCTGTGAAGATAACTAATTTGCAAGCTGAGATCTACTCAGTCACTATTGTAGAAAATCTGAGGATCTGTGAAAATAAGATTGTGGCACCACTACATAGCTCTGTTCGTATTGTATGAGGTATGCTGTTTATGAAGGTTCATATTTTGTTACAATCATACAAGAAGATTAATTCCATTGAGGTTATGATTATCTAACACTTATGATATTTCTTTAATTTAAAAGGACACAGATACCAATGTAAAGACATTGTAAAAAAATTCAAAAGACTAGCAAAAAGAAATAATTTTTCAAATATCTTTAATGTAGCTGCTTCGTGTTATCATGGAATCACAGAATAGTTTGGGTTGGAAGGGACCTCTAAAGGTCATCTAGTCCAACCCCCAGGGACATTTTCAACTAGATCAGGTTGCTCAGAGCCCCGTCCAACCTCACCTTGAATGTTCCCAGGGATGGGGCATCCACCCACCTCTCTGGGCAACCTCTGCCAGTGTTTCACCACCCTCAGCATAAAAAATTTCTTCCTTTTATCTAGTCTAAATCTACCCCCCTTTAGTTTAAAGCCATTCCCCCTTGTCCTGTCACAACAGGCCCTGCTAAAAAGTTTGCCACCATCTCTCTTATAAGCCCCCTTTAAGTACTGATAGGCTGCAGTAAGGTCTCCCCAAAGCCTTCTCTCCTCTAGGCTGAACAACCCCAACTCTCTCAGCCTTTCTTCACAGGAGAGGTGTTCCATCCCCCTGATCATTTTTGTGGCCCTCTTCTGGACCTGCTCCAACAGGTCCGTGTCTTTCTTATGCTGAAGGCTCCAGAGCTGGACGCAGGACTCCAGGTGGGGTCTCACCAGAGCAGAGTAGAGGGCCAGAGTCACCTCCCTCGACCTGCTGGCCACGCTTCTTTTGATGCAGCCCAAGATACGATTGGCCTTCTGGGCTGCGAGCGCACATTGCTGGCTCACGTCCAGCTTTTCATCCACCAGTACCCCCAAGTCCTTCTCGGCAGGGCTGCTCTCAATCCCTTCATCCCCCAGCCTGGATTGATACCGGGGGCTGCCCCGACCCAGGTGCAGGAACTTGCACTTGGCCTTGTTAAACCTCATGAGGTTCACACAGGCCCACTTCTTGAGCTTGTCCAGGTCCCTCTGGATGGCATCCCGTCCCTCTAGCATGTCGACTGCACCACTCAGCTTGGTGTCATCTGCAAACTTGCTGAGGGTGCACTCGATCCCACTGTCCATGTCATTGATGAAGATATTAAACAGTACCAGTCCCAATACGGACCCCTGCGGGACGCCACTCGTCACCAATCTCCATCGGGACATTGAGCTGTTGACCACTACCCTCTGGTTGCGACCATCTAACCTATTCCTCACCCACCAGACAGTCCACCCATCAAATCCCTTCCTCTCCAGTTTAGAGAGAAGGATGTTGTGAGGGACCGTGTCAAAGACCTTACAGAGGTCCAAATAGACGACATCTGTAGCCCTTCCCATATATGTATTTAAGCAATGGAAATTACTCTCATCATGATATATGGGGATTTTTCCTTAACTCCCATTAACGCTAATAGGAGTTAAGTCCATAAATCCCCATCTATCTCTGTAAGAATATAGCCTTTCTCCTCATTTTTGCATGAACCTGCAATTTACTAATGCTTCATTTACAGAAACAAAAGCTACAGTCAACTTTAGAATAACTGTTAAATGAACCTGAATTAAGAAAATAAAGCATTTTCAGATTGTCACCTTTGTTCCTAATTTCTGTTCTTGAGTCTAGTAAATATGTGCTGGAAAACCTCTCCGCTACAAACACTTTACATGAAGCATTAACCTTGAAATTCTTTCCTTGAATAAGTTGGAGTTATTCTGGCATCATTTAAAAATTCAGTTCTGCTCTCATGTCTTCATTCTATTCTGAATACTTGGTATTTCATGCACTCTGGGTGTGTGAAAGAGCTGTGCACTCAGTGTTTTTATACATCATACCCAGTCTGTAAAGACATATCCTAAATCATATCCAAAAAAGTTGAAACCATTTTATACTTTAAAATTAAACAGTAAAATTATACATTTTATTAAAAGAATTTGTAAGAACCTGTTTTCTACATAGCCTTTTTCCTTTTGCAAGGGAATACACAGCATGCTATCAAATATGGTCATTAACAACTGGTAGAACAAGAGGTATTACAAGACTGTGATTCAGGCTTTAATGTTCTTTAAAAGCCAAAACGATCACAGCAAAGGGTGTGCTGATATGCATTTTTTACTGACTTCCCCTTCCCTATATCATTACTGGCTTTACAATGATGGTGCCAGATCTCTTTCCCCTCCCCCGCCAAATCCCTCTAGATTCTCATGCCAATTTACACCATAGTAAAACTCAGCATCTCTCAGACAGTTTGGTTTTTTCAACCGCACAAAATAACCCTTCTGACTTCAGGATCTGTCTCACTTATCACGTAGTCCTCAGCGGGCCCGGTCATCTCCTACAGCACAGAAACTGGGTTCTGTACCTTCTCTCAATCTCAAAGTACTTTTCTTTGTCCCTTCAGCTAGTTAACCATCTTACCCAGGAAGTGCTACCCTGCCATCTAGATTCACCAGACAGGTGTCTCTAGACAGGGATCTACAGATTGTCACCTTCCTCCCTCTCTCCAAAATGCAAGTAATCCCAGCTCACAGGCTTCTCTGCTCCTCTGCCTCTAGCGCTCCAGCTTGCAGAGGCTTTTACTTCCTCAACAACTTCATCCAGGGCTTTCGACACAGGGAAGCCAACAAAAATCAGCTTCCTCTAGCTGCAGCCTTCTCCACACTTTGGAAAGGTCCCAACTTGCAAGCCTCTACAAAACATTATCAAAACCTAGGAGCAAATTTAATCCCATATCCTTCTTTCCCAGAAAAAAAACCAGCCAGCTACCTCCTCAAGGCATTTCTTGTTGGAGGCTATGAGCCAGTGTGAACAGATATTGATCAAACACTTTATCACAATCATGAAGATACTGAAGGTGAATTAAAAACAAATATATTGAATACACGTAACTGAGAAAAAGTATGTATTCACTATTTCTTCTTTACCTGTTTTTAATGACAAAACAATAATCTTCAGAAGAACTTCTGGGGAATCTGAATTTATTCCCTTGCTTTAAAAAATAAGCAGTCTTTTGCCTGATCTTTCAGTCAGTAGATTTCTTTTTCGTTAATAGATTTCCAAAACGTAAATTTATAGGAACATATGAAAGCTAATTTATTGGCATAACAGGATTAGTTGAAGAAGATTTCTAGTCTGCTTTCCACCTACAAACATTGTGTGCTACAATATGTGGGTTCTCTCACAACCTTCTTTTTAGTTGCTCTATCTTCTTTTAAAGATTTAAATTGAATGAGGGTTTAGCTACTTAACTCCTACTAGGATTGAAGGGATAGAACACTGAAAATTTGATGTTTCTAGTCAGTCTTTCTTAGTTCCCTGTTTTGCAATATTTTTTCCTTATTTTTGTGAACGTTATGAAACTGGCTACTCTACAGTTTCAGAAAACTGAATATATAAAATACATATATAAAATATAAAATATATTTGCGTGCCTTGATGTAATGTATATTATATATAATAGATAATACATATATATAAAACAACACTTTTCAAAATATATGTTTATACTTTACACTGGTTACGTCTTTCATTCATTTTGGTTAATTTTACTGCAATTTTTAGATATTTATACTAGACCTTACAGTGTAACAAGACTGTTTCCCAGCTTAGCAAAATGTAGGGAAAATGTTTCAGATTTGTGTCTGTGACTACTGTTCTGGTATGACTGTAGTATTACAAACCACAGTTTTTGAGATCTATCAAAATAAGGTAGGACTGGCTTTTCAATGAGTAACCACTACTTCCACCCCCTTCATCATCGACCTAGTGGAAGCCCATGAACTTGACATTTCTTCTTTCTCCCTTGCTACTCGTCTAGGCCCACACGCACTGGTTCACAAAGTTAATTTCTTCATGAAAGGAGCAGGTTAGCAAATGGATACTGAATTGTGTTTGTGCCTATTCAAGTTTTATTTAGTTCCCTAAGTGCATTTAGTGTTTTTAGAGGTGGCCTTAATAATCCCTAAGAGTCCCTGGGTTATCTAGGCTGGTAGACATATCATAGGATTGCAGGACAAGTGCATCTTTTTGAACCAGCAGCTGAAAGGCAGAAAATCTTAGGGCTTTTCAAATACCACTAGATATCTTTGTGTAGACAAACAAATTGTTCTCTTTCTCCTCAGTACTGGTACAGTTCAAATCCACATTAACTTTTATGTGTTGCCATAGCATCGGTGTAGAACCTCTAAAACAACATGATTTTCCTGACAGACTTCTTGGTGCGCTTCATGCCTATCAATAGATTTACAGATAACTCATATCTAATCAAGTTTGTTTAAAGTTAGAGATACATCTCTTCCCAGAGCCCATTTTAGCAGGTGTTTAAGCTGCTGGAGTTGGCAGGCCCGGCTTCTGGACTTGAACTAGTTCAGCTTTACCTTTTATTGTACCCTATTTACCCTATCCTAGACAATGTCATATTTACCTTCCAACAGAAGGAAAGCTTCAGGGAAAGTTAGTATGGAATTCTCAAATTCCTATTTGATCTAATTAGGTTATATTTCCCTGAGGAGATGAAACAGAGGATGATTTCAAATGCGTTTTCAATAAAGATTTCTACTATTAGCCCATTCAGTCATTCATTGAAACTAGTCATATTTTAAGTGCTAACATATAAAATGTATTAATAACAACACGGAATATATAGTACCAAAAATTCATCTGAACAAATGAATAATCTCAGAAAACCTCAACTTTTCATTTAGCAAGGAATACCTTCTGCTGTTAGAGCAAAAGCATCTTCAGGGACACATCCTTTATCTGCAGAAAAAAACCCAGAATCTTTTGTCAACTGAGAACATGGCAAAGATCAATGAAGACACAGGCTTAGTGCATGATGTTTGTTCATGTAATTGTCATGTCCATTTTCACCTAATCCCTTATACTACTGCTTGAAAGTGCCAACATTTTAAAAGCCCCTGAGCTAAAGCTTAAAAAAGCAATTACATTGAACAAGTTGCAAAATGTGATTTTAGTGTAATGCATTAGGAGTTGGGAACACACAACTTCCATTAAGAATGGAAGTAATATATTCAATTATATGCAATTAATAAATATCCTAGGACATGCAGTAAGAGCTGTGACAAACGTTATTATACAGCATGTCAGTACTGTGTTTAATTAATTTTTTTTAAGAGTAAACATCCTAGATATTAACTAGCTTTTGCTTTTGATATGATGATTAGTGAGCACAGAAACTAAAATCCAGCCATTGCTACTGATAATAAACCAGAAAAAAACCCAACACTAAAATTAATTAAACCTGTCCATTTTGCAATGTTTCCATCCTAAAACCTGTGGAAAATAACTTGGTTTTTGTAGCACACTGTTGGATTCAATAGATTTTGAATGCTTTGTAATGAAGACAAGGGAGTCAGAAGCTAAAAATGAAGGACTCCTCACAGAAACTACTGGCTATATTCTTCTTTTAGCTATGGGTTGAATGACAAAGACTGATAGCACTGTACTAATAAGCATCCTGTAAGTGACCCCATACTTTCAGTAAGGGAAAGACTGAACTGGAGTAGTGACAGAACAGTTCTCATCCTCCAAACCATTAACAGTGATGGTGAATATTACATTACTCAACCCAGAAGAAAAGAAAGTAAGTAACATTCGTCTGTCCCAGACAGAACGTTAACAGACACCATACCACTTCAGAATCCAAGGTTATGAAAGCAGGTGACACAACTAGGAAGAGCACTTGGTGCACAAGTAGTGTACATACTTATTTGCTGAACTCTGAATTTTGATTTTGTAAGGCAATCTGAGACATCTGATATCACAAGCAGCAATTTTGAAGTCCTAGTTTTAGCTAGTTCTTTGCCAAGTAAGTTCTAGTTCTATTGACTTCAATATGACAATTGCTGGGCAGTTATTGGAGTCAAACACTGCAAAGGAATTAGAAAAAATTTAAATAAAACTAACAAAACTATTCACAGGACACCCACATGGATACTTAGTAGTTCAGAAGCGTAAGAAAAACAAACAAAACCAACCAATCAAACACAAAACCAAACAAAAATCCCAGAAAGATTAAAAATATTAACGAACACCTTAAAATCTGCTTTTATACATCCATGGACAAACAAAGAGAGAGCTTTTCATCCAAAATCCATCAAAAATCTTTTCTGAATAGCTCAAATAATTTCCTAGAGCTTCCTGAGATCAGAGGCAAGTTAGCCCTCACCCAAATCCCCAAACCATCTGGCCTGTCCTACTCAATGGAGGGGGTAAAAGCACCCACCATTTTCAAACTAGTCTAGGATTAGAACTTTTATCCAGGAACCGAACAGCCCTTACTGCTCATCCTTAGCCTGCAAGGGCTCAAATCTAGAGATCCTAATCACCAACAAAGTGCTTAGCCAACTAACTTGAGGCAGGACTAGACAGGAAAGTTTTCCATGTCTTCGTGTATGGAACTGCATACTTGCCCTTACACAGCAAAATTGCAAGATTCACAGGATTAGAAAGAAAAATTGCAAGAGGAAGGCTTTCTCCTAAGGCCCATCGATGATGACACTCCTTTCTGAGGGAGGAATCCTGTGGTTGGAAAATTCACGAAGTTGCTTCTTACTGAGGGAGTGGTGCAGTACTCCCAGCATCTCTATGGGTTGTGTAATTCCAGAGTGAGAACAATAAGGTCACCCTTAGTTTTACCCACTGCCAAAATCAGTTCTGGAAAAAGAGCTTCCACGTATGAAATTATCCAGGGACAGATCATCAGGAAGGATTTTGTGAGTCAGACAAACTCTTTATCACAATCAACAGCGTATCTACATTGCTTCTTGTAATAAATGCCCTACAGCTATTCAGTACAGAAAAGCATGTTCTTAGGGTTGTTTGGCATTAGTCAAATCTTGTTCCTCTGACACAGATTTGACGTGTCAATTAAAGTTAAGTACTCAGCGATCAATTTAAATCACAGTTAATTTCTCTTTAGCTGCTATGGTAAATCTCTGACAGATTAATGAGTTACAGTTAATGGTGGAGCATGGAGTCTGTCGCAATTTCTTTTCACTTATTAATTGAACTGCCATACAGCATAGATATATTCACTATCCTTGCTGCAGTTCAGACCTGTAATAATGCAAAGATGTAATAAAAAACAGTCCCCTTATTTGCAATAATAAATTATGCCAGTGAAAAAATCACCAATGTTTATTAGCATGATAAGCAAAAGGATGAGCTGTTTCAGTCCAGCCTAAATTTATTGATAATTAAGGATGTTCTTGTCCTTAGATTTAAAATGTTTCCTTCCTCTAATATTTACCCTTCAATATATTTACAGATGGCAATCAAGTCATCAATCAAGTCATAATACAAGTCCTTTTTATTACTGGTTTAAAGAAATCAAACTTTTCCTGTCTACTCTCACAAAACTGGCTATCCTGTCCAGTCCTATATCGTCTTTTTCTGCACCTTCTTCTATATATTCTTTTTCTGAACATGCATGACTACAAATGAGGCCTCACCATAAATAATCCCAGTAATCATGGAATTCCAGCTATTAAGCATAAGGAAATACAGGGAATCCTTCAGATTACACAAACTATATTTACATTTCTCAAATGTCAGTGTGAATTTCAAAGGTATTCTACTTTGATTTTGCAATGACATTGGTAACCTGCATGGAAAATGACTTACTAATCTGAGGGGCTTACTTAAATTTAAATATTTGAGTTTCTATACTGGGAAAATTTCATCAAAGGCATATTGAAATAATTAGCTGAATAGCTTTTGGTCCAGTCTGAAATTTTCAGGTATGCAAACGAAAACTAAGGAAATTCCATCAATTTACCCAAAGTAATTAGGTTACCTAAAGTGCGGCCATAGTGCTTACGGCCAGTGAACAAATTTAAAAGGGAAAGATGTTATCACCACAAAGTACTAATATGGCACAGGGCATCCTGTCTAATTATACTAACCAAGGTGGCAATAAAAAGCATGACAAGTTGCATGTTTTTCAGAGACTGAAATAGCAATTTTAGAAAATCTCACCAGTAAAAATTAAAACTATTAATGTGTTGTGTAACATAGTAGCTTTTCATCTACAACAATGAGAACAAGAAAGCAAACTTGAGAGAGAAGACAACTATGACAAACAATCTGTATCTGTCAAGTCCCCACATTTTACTACTTTTGTATCAGTATAACAAAACCCAAAATCATCCTTCACTTTTTGTGACATTTTCTAAAGTAAAAAAAAAAAAATAAAATAATTCTAGCTATGATAAACCAGAAAAGCATATGTTGCAAGGAGAAAACTCATTGTAGAAACTGCAAAATAAAAATGTAAGTATTATGTTTTTACTGCTGTCCCATAGCAGTATCAAATTTAGTACTATACTGGATTCTGCAGAACCCATCTGGTTCAGAAAATAACCATTTTCTGCTTAGTTTTCCATTTTATCTTCCAGTTGTGGAGTTAGTCTTAAGTCTAAATTTTATTTTCCACTGTATTACATAAAAATTAAAATAATAAAAGGTAAAATTGCTAAGGGCTTTTAATTAGCCTGTTGCAAGCAACCTATTTAACAAATTACATCAAGATTAAGAAGTCAAAGTATTTTGAAGATAAAATGCATAAGGCAAACGTAATATTTTGTAGAATAAAGGCAAAAGATGTTTTTCATTTACCAAAGGAACAAAATGGAAAATGAAGTGATATATGCTCTACAGCATTCCTTTTTAGGTTGGTGTACCAAGGATGCTATACTGAAATATGAAACTACTAACACCTAGTACCTGAGCACCTGATAACTCAGCACCTGATAACTTTTTTTTTTTTTTGCAGGGGGGGTGGGGGGGTGGATAGAGGGAAAGGAATGGTAACACACACACATAACTGTATGACCAAATACTCTCATTCCCTATGGGGTGATAAACTAATTCAATAAAACAAATAGCCCACTATAGTTACAAAATTATACTTAATTTGAAGTGTCTTTTCAAGACATTGGTTACTTTTTAGGCCAGGATTCCCTTGGGTCTTATTCTTCCGGATACGTATTCCTCTCCCTTGTAACATCTACTGAAATCATTTAAATTATTCCCTGTGCCCCTGTGCCTCTAGTAGTTCCCTCTAGTTCTGCCTTCCTTTTACTCCAAGTCACCCTGCTAATTTTCATTTCTCACTTCAGCCTTCATGTGAGCAGGTCTGTCCAGTACCTCTGTGATAACTTCTTGGTACAGAGGATCATATTCAGCTTTCATTACAACAAAGTAAATTCCAGTCCATGCCATTGTCTGCAAAAAGCTTTTCCAGCATTATGTCCAATGGAGCTGTCAGCAACAGCCATAGAAACCTGGAAAGGGAGAAATCTAACCATTGGGGGCTATTAGTCTGTGTATGCATATAATCATATAATCATAGAATCATAGAATCATTAAGGTTGGAAAAGACCTCTAAGATCATCGAGTCCAACCGTCAACCCAACACCACCATGCCCACTAAACCATGTCCCTAAGCGCCTCATCTACACGTCTTTTAAATACCTCCAGGGATGGGGACTCAACCACTTCCCTGGGCAGCCTGGTCCAATGTTTAACCACTCTTTCAGTAAAGAAATTTTTCTTCATGTTCAATCTAAAACTCCCCTGGTGCAACTTGAGGCCATTTCCTCTCATCCTGTCACTTGTTACTTGGGAGAAGAGACCAACACCCACCTCACTACAACCTCCTTTCAGGTAGTTGTAGAGAGCGATGAGGTCTCCCCTCAGCCTCCTTTTCTCCAGGCTAAACAACCCCAGTTCCCTCAGCCGCTCCTCATAAGACTTGTTCTCCAGACCCCTCACCAGCCTCGTTGCCCTTCTCTGGACACGCTCTAACACCTCAACGTCCTTCATCTACCTAGTAGATAATCTACATAGTAGATAATCTACAAGTACAGGTCTTTGCTCTTGGTTGATTTTCAAGCACTTGCAATACATGTAGTTACTAAAATTAGTAAAAATATATTTAAACAAGTCTTTACATTTTTCCTATGATTTGGCGGAAACTTAATAAACAAATCTTTATATTTTAGACTTTAGTAAATGCATCTGCTTTCTATGCTATTTTTTACGACTTCACCAGAAACTCAAGTATTTTTCAATACACATCTTTAATGGACATGAACAAAAAATTGCCATAGTTATCAGTATAAAACAAAAATCTTCACAAGAACAATATTTCTCATAGCGCCTTCAAATTTCCTCTTAGCAGTGTTCTCAGAAAGTCCGTAAGATTTCCATGTTAAAATTCTACAGTGAGATAGAACAAATAAAGCAAGAATCATTTGACTACATTATGCAAAAGACAAATCTAGATTTCATTTAAATGGATATATTAGTCAAAATTATAATAGTATTTGGAACTGCAATAGGTAGAGCTCTGGAAGATTATTCATTTATGCATGAAAATTTGATTATTTGTTTCAAATGGCAGCATTCAAAAATTATGAGAACAGGTGATAGGCAATGTTCAAATGAAGGGCATATTTTGGAAATTTGCTTTTCTCTCTCTTTCTCAGATCTAGAAGGATTGCACGACAAGTGCCTATTAAAAAATGTGTTAAAGAAACCAGTGAGAGTCATGCAATTAATATCTTGAGTATTTGTGCAAAAGTTTCTGTAAGACAGTCTAGCTATATTCTGTATGTTATGGGAATATAGATGTCTGTATCAGTATAATGAAGAAGAAATCAACATATTCTGTAAGTATTTTAGATTTCACTGTGTGCTCGAAATTGCTAATCAAAACGTTAGTACTGGAGTCCATAATGGCCTCAGCCTCAGTATGGATAGCAAAAAGCAATTAGCTGATGTCCCAGTTTTGATTTTATTGAGCCCTATGAAGCAGATGAACAGTATCCTGACCCTCTAAGAATGTTCACTCTGTGGCTAAGGGTTTCAAAGGACAGTGGAGCAAGGGCAGACCCATAAATCAGTCTCATTCTGTAGAACCAGAGCACAGCAACTGTTCAGACGATGGCAGCCTTGAGGTTATAGAAGTGGCTGTGGAAGTCACCGCAACTTAAATGATGATTTCTCTCTCCCCTCAAGGAACATCCCCAGCACAGAGTTATTTGAATTAGGAGTCACACTTCCAGGCAAGTGGCACGTGAGAATAGTAATCCTCTTGTAGGAAAACAAATCAATTCTGGCAGTTTAATTCGGGTCTCTGTGTTTGCATCAAACAACCCTACTTGTTTAAAGCAGTTAAGCCTTATGCTCACAACGTGTCATTATAAACTGAGACCATGAATACTTGTCCTTCATGCAATAGCAGTCAAATATATCTCTTTGCTTTTGATAGATTAGGAATTTTTTTAGTGAATAATGAGAGCTAATTTAAGTCAGAATTTTCAGGGGAGAGAACAATGAAAAATAGGTTCAATTGCTTCAATGAAAAATTTAACTAGGATTTTTTTCATCTTAAAAGCTGGAAACAATTTAAACCAATAAACTTTAGGCAAACTGACATACAGAATAGCTTAATATAACCTAGAACAGATTCCTCCATTTGTCTTCCTCCATTTTCCATTTTCATTTCAACTTTCTGCTATGCATTTTTCACCTACTCTGTCTCATACATATGAGAAGTCCCTTAATCCGTAAGTAATCCCATTCATAAACTCATCATATTCTACAGAGAAAAGTCAAATAGATAGACATACTTCAGGTTATACAAAGTAAAAGGTAAAGCTTGGGTTTGGCTGAAGTGCAGATGAAGTCCTGAGGGCTGCAGTGCTCACACCCAGTGCCCCAGGTTTAGAGCTAATGTTTCCTTCAGTGCAACGTAGTCCACATGTTGGAACAGGCAGTAAAAGCCGTCACTGCTCCCACATCCTGCTTCTTCCTGGCCTTTTTTGATTTTATACAGGAGTTTGGAAGGGGAACTGGTACTACATGGTACTTGGGATATCATGCAAAGAAATAAGGGTATTTCAGAGGGTATTATGTCCTCTTGCTGCATGGAAGACACCAAAAGCTCAGTTCTATGCACACTGAGGCACAAGCTTGTCTAAGGGTTTTGGCTTACTTTAGGAAAAAAAAAAAAGAGGCTTGTTTCTACATCTGTAAAGTACAAACCCCTGGCTCTGGTTTCATCATGCCATGGTGCTAATTATGAAAAATACCAACAGCTTCCTTCAAGAACTTTTTATGGCTCTTGAGGCTGTCAATAGCTGTGATGAAAAAGAAGGGAAATTTCTTTCAGTCCCTTTCTGAAAGGGGGGTTAACAAATTAATTAACAATTTAAAAAAAAAAATTTTTGATTAACAAATCCTATGCTTTTTTTCACCTGGCATTTAATGTTATATGCTTCCATTTGATCAGAGAGCCCTTTTCATGTCTGCTGGAAACAATAATCTGAATTAATTTCATTCTCCAGGTGTAGTTTTCCACTTACTGGTTTTGTCTTGAAAATTTATAAGGTTATATGAATATAAAATCCTCTACTGGGACTTTCTCTACATGATACGCAGTATTTTCTGATTATCAAGCAACAAATGCTTGGTAAGCATGTTTTTAGCATATTTGGCTACCCTTGTTCAAGCTCAATAATTAAATTGACCAAACGAGCAGGATGCTGAAGATATAAAAAACTATTTCTCATGAGTAAATGTTGCATATTGAGGTTCCTGTTATTCTTTATTATGTCTGTTGGTATCATTTTCACAACTGTATGGTTACATGTTCCAAGTTTCGTAGGACCAAATATTGATACGACATTGGAATTTCAACAGTACCCACAATTTCTACACCAGTGGGGTTTTAACTAGTTATTCTAACCACTAATAAATACCACCCATAGTTATTGGCCAAATTCTATTGCTCAGCCTTGAACATTTCATTTCCCGTTCTGTCTCAAAAAGTTTTCTTTTTAAAATTGATTTTCATTGTCTTCTTTAACAATAAACAAGTGATGTTATTTACTTCTATTACATTTAGAAGTGTCACGTAAGCTCTGACAACCAGCTCCCATTTCCCTTCTGCAACTAATATGTCTTTGTTTCTATTTTATTTTTATCTTCTTTCATTAATGCAGTAGTGCAAATAATGAGGAAAATCATATTATGACTGTTAAAAGTATAGTCCCTATGTCCTTATGCTCAGTGTCTCAATTCTCTCAGTTCTTGATATAATTTAATGAGATGCTAATATGCACTTTTATTAAAAACAAACATTTTCATCTTTCAGAGTGGCAAAGTTTTAAGAAAGTGTGCAGCCATAAATACAACGTTGTCTCTGACAGAGAGTATATACAACTCCAAAATTACTTCCAGAAGTTTAAAGCACTCCACTTGTCTTTCCTATAAAAATACGTTTCATTAAGACAGGACTATCTGTAGGAATTAAGGTGACTCCACTTAGCTCCACTAAGCTCATTTATCATAAGGAGTTATATGATCTCCACGATATTTGAATAGAGAAGAGACATGTCTTTCTCATACAGCTCTATGGCAAGGTACTTCTCACAAAATTTTCAATAGGGAACTGAGGCACAGAAAGTCTAAGTGGTGTGTCTAAAATATGTAAGAATTAGAGAGAGAGAGAAAAGAAATTAATTGAGGTTTCCTTCCAGTGGGACAGATTCTCACTGCCTAGGAGAGGGAAGTGGGAATGCCTCTGCCAGGAGTTGAGCAGGAAAAGGTAACTCCATAAAACTCTTTTTATGCTTCTCTCATTTTGATTTCAAGACAAAGCTACTGTAGGGGTAGAGTTGTACGGAGTTGTATGAACTGTACACAGAGGTTGGATTTCCTTAGCTTAGGATTTTTTCAATTGCCCTGAAATACATCTTTATTCTTATCCATTGTGTCCCCACTAATACAAATAAGTATCATGCTGGTATTCAGCTAAGTAATTCTTTTGTCATCCATAGATGGACAGGGGATTACATGGCTAAGAAATGAAATAAAAGCTAAATCCCTATGCTTGATAAAGCTTTGCTTGTTTTCTCTTTCATTCAGGATTACCGAGTGAACATCTTTCTCCGTCAGAATTGGAATGATCCACGCCTCGCATACAGTGAATATCCAGATGACTCTTTAGACTTAGATCCATCCATGCTGGATTCAATTTGGAAACCTGATTTGTTCTTTGCTAATGAAAAAGGTGCCAACTTTCATGAAGTTACAACAGATAATAAGTTGTTGCGAATTTTCAAAAATGGAAATGTACTTTATTCCATCAGGTGAGTCTCTAATCAAATGATTTTTTTCAGATAGAAGCTGAAAGTGTACCTAAGAATTGCTAATGGAGATTTTCAGTTGCTAGTCATGCAGAACTATCACTAAAGTAAATGTGAGTTTTGAACACAGAGCTTTATCGTCATTACTGTTCATTGTTAATTATAAAATAGAAAATGATCCCTCATTAGGAATATGCATAGTGAAAATAATAAGAAAAGTATCTTTTCCATTTTAAAGTACAGATACTGAGCCTAGAGGAGCTAGGACACTTGCACAGAGCAAATAATCGTGGGGTATTATAATTTGAGCTGGCCTATGTATGAGTTTCACATGCTGTAGCTTCCAATGTCATGACAATCCAATGTTATTTCTTTTTCACCTTTTTGGATACTGCAGTTGCACTTCAACATGGAAACATGACCTGTTTGAGGAAACATGAGATTTAAAGAATAGTTCACTTACTGCTGGAGATGGAGAGAAAAGTGGAAAGTAAACTTTTGAAAAGGTTTAAGAAGCTGTAAGCAGCAATCACATATAAGTATTGACAATATCTAGTTATTCTACTCCTTTACTCTTCTCCCTACTTTTATTAATACAGATATTAGTAGGCATTTTACCACTATCTTCAAAAACCTGATCTAATGAGAGACACATTGAATATATGTATACTAATGCCCCATTAGACATGATATAGGTTTGGTATTAATACAGTGACCTACTTGTGCAAAATGTTACACTTTTCAAAATAAGTATACTTCTTGTCCACTTAGTGTTTTGCTTTGCATGTTTTTATGATACTGCATTAATGGCTAATTGGATTTTTTGAAGAGACATCAGGAATCTGTAAAACAGTTTGTATACTAAGAGAAAAAGAAAATGTTTGTGACTTGCGTGGATGTATCAGTGGCAAGGAAGTCTCCTTCCTCCCTCCTTCCAGTGCAAGTGGGCAGCGTCTTGTCAAGCTTACACCAGGAGAAAGGGTTAGGTTAAAATTCCTATAAGCATTTCATATCCAAAAGGAGGTTAGTCTGCCAGTCTGGGAACATAATCCTTCTTCAGTGTCACAACATGTATTCTGTCACTAGAAACAGATGGAAAGCAAGTAAAAAGGATCCCTTCCCCGGACCCAAGTATAAAGTAGAGCTAAATCAATTATCTCCAGACTGTCTGATTCACCCTGAGAGGCACTGGCAGTTGTTCCACTCTAATCAAATAACTCCTCCTCTTTGCCCCATTCCCTCCAGAGTCATACAACACAGAGTATAGACATCACCGCTCAACTGAAGCAAGTTTGGATTGCAACTTCAATAGAATTCAGATCAAGTCCATGGTCACATGAAATGGGGGAAAAAAAAGAAACATGAGAAATATTATAATATTAAATTATAAAAGCAAACATTGACTGTGATGAAAGCAGATGCCAGATAGCTCCTGTGTTTCTTATGGAGCCAGAAAGTTTATGTTGCCATGATTTAATTAAGAACTATTACAATTTCTGAAACAGATTTAAAATCATACAATTGGCATCTTACTGAGTTTGTATGTGAATTTGAGTCAGTTAAGCTTTTGATCAGGGGAGACATGCTAATTGCTAACGTGCTGATATTAAAAGAAAAAAAAAAGAAGATTTCTAAATTTGTTTTTTCCTTTCATTCCCTAATGTCTCCTCCTCCCCTAATTGCATTGGAACAATTCAGACAAGAAAATAATGAGAAGGTTCCAGTTCCTGATTCAAAGAACACTTAATATAAAATACTAAAATATTTACTGAAGCACAAAGTAAAGTCCAGGTGCCTCTTCTCTGAAATGACTTGCCATGTTACTAGCCTACTAGTCAGATTTTGCATTTGGAACCATTTTTAATAGCATGGGAATATGGCCAGGGTCCAAGTTTCCTCCTTGGACTCTCCCCCTGCAGCTCTGTCACTCGCAGGCTAAAGTGGAGTGACACTTAGCCACTGGAGAGGGAAAAAGTAGGGTAAAAGAAATATACAGCCATGCTTGCCGCCTACTGCCCATTTCCCTTTAGCCCCAATGCCAAGAACAGGGGAATGGGTTTAAGAGCAGGGGATTAGAGCACTGCCATTCTAGAAAAGCCATATGTGTAAGGAATTGAATTCAAGCTCCTCAGGTTTTTGAAGAAATTCTGTCAACTGAACTGATAAATGAATATGGGGCAAAATTTTCATGCAAGGCATTTTCTAGCAAGAAGAAAGGTGCAGTCATGACCCTGAATGATGAATGGGTGCCTAAACATGGCCAGTGAGGGAAAACATGTGCCTTTACCTCTTATATTCTTCTTTCTCATTCCTCCAAGAAGTACCACTCTAAAGATAAGTTATTGTATTGATATAAAATGTAAAAATACCTCTTTTGCCTATAGGTTGCAAGTATTTCACAGGAAGTATCAGGACTAATGTGAAACACAGCTGCGGTTCAAAATAACAGGCATATTTCAGACTACCATCAATATCATAAAATGTTATCATCTTAAACCTTTGTGTTGACAATTTAAACACCTTATTTTAGGACAATAACACATAAATTACTTTGCCACCATGATTCACAGCTGACATCTGTTATGAAATTCTTGCAAATATGGGTAAATTTTATGTCAAGCATTTGAAATACTGTAACAGTACAATAATTCTGCTGTAGCACAAAAAAGCATTCTGTGGTTGCATTCGTTTAGACTTCACATAAAGTTAGGCAACCCTATTGAAAAATGTGTTTTTTTGAAAATCTGTAATAACTTTTTTCCACATTGTCATACTAGGCTGAGCGAATGAAATGGGTTCAGCTAATATACATCCTTTCTGAGAGCTTTCTAATGAAAAAATGTATTTTCTTCTATTTCTAATGACTTCCAGTGTTTTCATGCATTTTTCCTGTGCAGTTCTATGGCATTTTTGTGGTATATTTTTAATATTTTTTTGTGTTCTTCCAGATTGACTTTAATACTGTCCTGTCCGATGGATCTCAAAAATTTTCCAATGGATGTGCAAACATGTATAATGCAGCTGGAAAGCTGTAAGTTTGAGTAATGTACTATTCTATAAATACTTTTGTTGGGATTACAACAACTATGTAGGAGGTAGAAAGACCCGTTGTAGTGGTACAAGAACAAATTTTTTAAAAAGAATCCTCTATTTTACCAAAAGAATCTGTGAAACATGCATGATTGTCAAAGGAAGAGATTCTTTCATCCTTATTTGTACTGAAAATCAACAAATTTGTGTAAATCTAAAGTTATTACTAAACTTAAATACCCAGTGCCAGTTTGCCTTTATGCAAAATTTATGCATATGGGGATTCACCTTTAAGTCTTCCTTGTGTTCACACATACAGGGGGACAGTAATATGGGAGTAATAACAGAGTGAGAATAACTTGAGGGTGATTTATGTGATTTATGTGACTATCCTGAAATTGATAATAACTCAGTGTCCTTAAAAGCTGGAAACAAGACAATATATACTGAGTACCTGCTCTTCAGATTCCTGCCCTAGTTCTTCAGCATGCTTACATGTTATAGCTACGTATCTGTAGCTTTTACCTAATCATCCTAGAAGGGAATAGGGAAAGGATTTACTACAAGGGAGAACTGTAGAAGATTGCACAGCATATATATGTAATATATGTATATATGTATATGCCCATGTACCTACATAAGGTATGTCACTTACACAGCGCTCACCCCCTCAACTGGGGCAGCACCTTGGATCAGTGGAACACCCCCCAGAAAATCTTGGGAAGGGCTGTAGAGCCCTTGCATTATGAGAAGGAAGAAGTCCATACAAGGTATCATGTAGCTAGGGATAAAATGTGAGCATGATCTGACCATCAATGCTAACACTAGAAAAATTTCTAGCATCTTCCAGACTCTGGGCTTAAAGGCATTTGTAGTAGCACAGATAGCTTGACATTGAAAACACCCAGCAAAACACAGAAAGAAAAAAAGACCTGATAGCTTTCTAGTGCAGAGAAGGTCTGACAGTTTGACCAAACCGGTGTTACACTAGAATTTCAATGGAAAAAGTGAAATTACAACTCCATGTGTTTTAAATAATCTCATCATAAAGCCCTATTTGCATTATACACAAATATCCTGAGGAGAGCAGAGGAGAAGGTAAAACCAGCTTACACAAGACAGGCTTTGCAGAATTATCTTTTAGTTAACAGCAATATTTTTTATGTGAAGTAAAATTAGCATTTGTTAACTCAACCCATTATATTGTACTTATCATCTCCCTTGATATCTCACTTAGAACATAAAAGAGGATGGAAAGCATACAGCAGCTATGCCATTTCAAGGCACACACACAGACAAACAAAAAGACAAAACCAAAGGTTCTGTCTGATGCTATCATCTGAGCTACCACAGGATGTGTGAGGAGGAAGGCACAGATATGCATTAAATTCTCATTTTTCTTGTTATATGAAATATTTGGGAATTGCCTTTTCCCCTGAAAATGAGAGGACTTTGGAAGAGATTCCTAGCAGAAAAATCCTCCTAATGATGTGAAGAACAAAAAAAAAAAAAAAAAAAAAAAAAAAGCAAAGCATTCTTTGAAAGATTCCAGCAATCTGAAGTCTCTGACAATGACAGGGGAAAAAGCATTGTGGTTTGACTCCAGTCGGCAACCAAGCACCACACAGCCACTTGCTCATCCTCCCCCTGCCCAGAGGGATGGGGGAGAGAATTGGAAGAGCAAAAGTAAGAAAACTCATGGGTTGAGATACGAACAGTTTCATACTTGAAATAATAATGTAATAATAATAATAATAATAATAATAATAATAATAATAATAATAAATAAAAATTGTAATGGAAAGTAAAACGAGAGAGAGAGAGAGAGAGAAACAAAAAAAAAAAAACAGGGATAGAAAAAAAACCAAGTGATGCAACCACTCACCACCCACTGACTGACACCCAGTCAGTCCCCGAGCAGCGATCGCTGCCCCCTGGCCAACTCCCCCCAGCTTATATACTGAGCATGACGTCATATGGTATGGAATATCCCTTTGGTCAGTTTGGGTCAGCTGTCCTGGCTGTGCCCCCTCCCAGCTTCTTGTGCACCTCCTTGCTGGCAGATTATGGGAAGCTGAAAAGTCCTTGACTTAGTATAAACACTGTTTAGCAACAACTAAAACATTGGTGTGTTATCACGTTATTCTCATGCTAAATCCAAAACACAGCACTATGCCAGCTACTAGGAAGAAAATTAACTCTATCCCAGCTGAAACCAGGACAAACAAATAATAAGCACCCATCTTAATGTCAGATCTAGATTTACAGTTTTAGGATCGATAAGTAAAATATTTCAGAAAATAATTTTCTGCATATAGAATGAACATACTGGATTATTTGAAATATATTATAGATATATATATTATAGATATATATATTATATATATTATAGATATATATATTATAGATCAGAAACAAACATACATAATTTGATTAAAGTATTTCTTGGGTTTTTTCTTCTTTTACTGGAACAAAGTATCATCTAAGAGAAGGGGGAGGTAATTATCTATCAGTCAGTATGTCTGAACTGTTTGTTGTATGGATAATGGTATATTTTTACAAAAAATTGCAGGGTGAGTATAAAAGCCAGATCTATCGTTCATTACAATGGACAGATGATAATATTATGCTTTCAATATGAGGGTGGTGGCTGAATGTGACAGCAGAAATTTTCTTGACTAAAATTGAGAGAGAGTTATTTGCTGCAAATGTCAAGGAATTTAGGGCAATATTATATATTCAGCATTTTATCAAAACTCCACAGTCAACCCAAGCGGATAATCCTACTAATAACTTATGCCACCTTTATAATTAATCACATTAATCATAATGTGACTAAATAAAAGGTTAATATGAGGCAGTTGTATCAGACTACCTACAGATGGCAGGTATATTCACTATATATAATTATGCTTCAAACAGAAAGTATCATAGTGTTTGACTGAACAAGCAAAAGGTATAATTTAAAAAAAAAAATGTGTTTAAAAAGTTATTAAATTATTGCTTTAACAACTTCATAAAACTCAGCTGTATTTTTCCTCTCTTTCAGCCCTTGTGAGGACAGGTCATACAACAACTGAGCATTCTTGAACAAACAGGCATCTGTTTTGCTTTACAGAAACCTTGCAGGAGCTCACAATTCCCACAAACTGCACCACAGGGAACCAATACTTATTAGTTGAACAGCACTGTAGATGTTCTACTGTATTTTCCAGTAGAGCATTTTTCACTGAAGTCGTGTTTTTAATCATTCAGTTCAGTGGGAGTAAATTCCCTGCTGCGCATTCACAGAGTAGAAAAAGGCAACGTTCACAAAAGAAGAGCAGAACAAAATACAAATGAGTGCTTCAAAATCTAGTTACAGAGCAAGATCAAATTTTATTTCATAAGGAAGTTACAAGCAATAAAGCTTTCCCCGTATCGCCTTGCCTAGTTCTATTTTACCTGTAAATCCAGACATTGAAAAATAGAGACTATGGGCAAAGTAGCTGGCCTGAGGCAGAAAATTTTGCAGCCCGTGGGAGCTCTGTCTATACCTACATGTCTGATAGCAGAATAACCAGTTAGATTTGCAAGAACAAGACAGCAGTTCCCTGAAACCGAGAGAAATTACTTTGGGACAGATCCGAAGAGGATAGGCACAGTGACATAACTTCCAAGCTCCTAGACCTTCAAGAGCAGGAATTCACCTGCCCAAAACCAGTTTCTCTATACAGGAAGTATAGGAAGGGAAATAGACACCTTGGAGGAATACCAAAAATATCTACATGCTGGACAGGAGAGTAACTAGATTAAAAAAATATTTTATATGAGTCTGACGAATTTCCAGAACTTAGAAGAAGGTGAGCAGAAACATTCAAATTCCAGAATCTTTGGCTAAGAACGGGCATCCATTTCTCTTTAAAATTATAGAATAAAAAAGGAGGATGGGTGCATTTAGCATTTTCCCAGGCTTCAGAACAAATCTCCTGAGGTAAGAACTGACATAACCCTGAGAGCCTGAATCCATCCAAGAATCTCTAATTTCTAGGCCACAGTGTCATATTCTTCTGTGGCTGGCCGGCTTACATTTTTTGGTGCACAGTGAGACAACTTAAACAGGGGGATCGAAGCACTAACCGTGGTGGTTGGTGCACTGTCCAGGGAAGTGGAAGATGTGGGGTTTCAAAACAGAGAATACAGTCCTCTCGCGTCCTGAGTAAATGATCTGGTCAGCAGGCTGTGTTATAAAAACCAAAGTGGTTGCAGGAGCAAAACAGCAGCAGCCATGCTTCCCGATGTTTCTTTTTCAAGTGATCATAATTGTTGTTTTTTCCACTGAGTGCCAAGTTGGGTAGGACATTGTACAATTATGAGTTTGCAAGGCCCATTTATCTCACAGTTTCTTTAAATTGTATCTGATCTTGCAAGCCTTGCTCCTGCGTGTGTCACTAAGCAAATTAGACTGTTTCTAACAAATCACTCATCTTTTTCTTACTCATCTTACCACCAGTTTGCAAAGAAAGGTTCACAGTCACTTATAAAGGACAGATTGTAGGTTTTACCTCTGCTATAAAATTGTAATTTTGTTTGGTACTAGATACTTTCCTTCAATATTGATATTGTCGCTCCAGCATAGAAAGCTCTAAGAGGAAAATTCATGTATAGCTTTTCTTCCCAAATGATATTTTTATTTTTAGCCATCAAATGCAATGCTTTTTCCAAGGTCAGTCTAAGCACCTGGATTTGCCCCTGGTTAAACTACTTCATTTATATCATGAAGTGTCTGAAAAATATTTTAAGTGGAAATGTCTTTTATTTTTAAAGGATTTGTTTTACCAAATGATTTCTCAGCAACTAGAATGAGCTGCTTTTGTATCTTAGACAGGAAGCAAATGAAAATGCACATATGAAATAATCCCTTCTACATTTCTATGCTTTACACCAGGGCAGCCTATAGGCATGTGAAATAATTTTAGTTTTATTCTGCTTGAATAAGATACAAAGAAATGTCAACTAGATATATATTTATTTCTGTGGCCAGTCTCCCAGGAAAGAAATGTTTTTCTTTCATGTGCTAGAGCTTGTTGTCCCTCTCTTTTTTAAGTTTCACTTTTATCTCACAGCATTCCTTTATTCATATATTACAATTATAACTTTATGTGACATTCAATATTCCTGAATTTTCAAAGAATAGTGAAAAGACTAACTCGGTTACAAAAGAAGAACTATACTATGAAAAGCAACATATGTAAGGGAGAAAGCACCTGCTCACCTCATAATTTTATTTTGATGCTTATCGTCTCTCTTTATAAATTAAACAGTGGCCTTTTTTTCCCCTTTTGATTTATGGAGGCTTTTTAGTCTTTCTAAGCAATCATCCTCCTGTTGTTTGGATTTTTAGAGAAAATTCACTCCGTACTACATGATGCTGTTACCTGAATAGTACAATTTCTTTCCTCCCAGTCTCTAAAGTGGAGATTGTGCAAATGGAAAGATCTGTAAGCAGGCTACAGCAGTATAGGCCACTGCATTACAGAAAATGATGTGCGCACTGTTCCTTTCCCACCACAGCACAAAGACACCATAAGAAAGATAATAGAACTGGCGTGTATTTCTTATCTGCCAGGGAATCTCAGGTGTCTACCTGAGTGACAGTAATTACGGACACACTAAGTTAATGCCTGCTTGTGCCTGAATGTGTGGAAACCATACCTCTTCTCTCCTTTCCATTTCAGTAGCACAAAAGTTGTCAACAACTCATCCTATGGTTTCTACTCTGCGGATGGATGTCTCAGCCCACTGTGCATATCTGAAGTGAGACCTGACACACAAAGAGCTAGATATTTGTAGTCTTTAGCTCCCGACCAACGCAGGATGAAAGGGCAGTAGTAACTGTACAACTGCTGCTGAACCCACAGAAACTAATATAAAAGTGACAGCTGAAAATCTGTAGGCTTCAGCAAGGAACATTAGGTTTGAGAGATGTGGTAGAGGCTGGGCCTGAAATGTTATTCTTCTCTGAAATTCAGGCTAAGAAGGATAAACCTGTAACTTCCAAGGGAGAGATTCCATCAGAATGACTTAGAGGGCAGTGTAAGGGGCAGACGCTTTGCAAAGCGGCTCAGAAGTACATACAATAAAATCCCACTTTCTTGGAGCTCCAGCATAAATTTAGCCTTGAAATGCATCACAGCTGATTTCTGAAGCTAGTATTTTTAGTGCATAATGTATATTAGAAGAATTTATTCTAATCTCAAGCCAAAACCGGATTCGTTAGCTCTGTCAGATCTTCCCCCTGCTATGTTGCTTGGAATTTAGGGCACAATTCAAACCTCTGCCATGTTCTTAGGAACAGTAACGTGCAGGCAGCCTATCCTGGAAGCACACTGTTGGGATTTTCACTAACAGAAAAGTAGTGAAATAATTCTAGTCAACCTGACTGTAGTCCTTGCCTCAGCTGGATACCTAAAGAACTGCTTGGTTTGCCGAATAAATCCAATGTTACTCTTGGACTTGTACCTTACTAAACATTAAGGAAATGAGAATGGAATTTAGATAAATCATTGGGATTAAAAGAACTATAAAATAAATTCTGTAGTCGAACTAAACTCTCTTGTACAAAAATGCTAGATATTCAGCTCAGTTGTTTCATGCCATTCATGTGTTTATTGAACAAGAGGAAAAGAGTTAGGTTTTAATATGCCTGTAGGTATTGTAAAATGGTACAAGGGAAGCATGGCCTTCCTGGAATAAACCAGAATGAGTAGAAAATTTACAAGATATATTGGTATTCAGCTGGATCACTAGTTTGCTCAAAAATTTTATTCTTCATGGCTTGGAATGGTACTCTAAGGGTGGTTAAAAGGAAGAACTTAGCAAGTAAGATTGTGTCAGCAGAAGTAAAAAAGGGGGTATCTTGGAATTGCCGAGACAATTGTGATTCAAAGGTGTGGAGTCTCTGAAGGTACAGGGGAACTGGTTGCCCTCAGTAACAAACCTTGTTTTTCTGTAATGGTGTAGTCCTTGGACGGCCTGGAGAAGAGATGTTAATACTTTCAAGACACTTCAATAATTCTTCAAGACAAACTTGTTGGATGTCCACTGTCTTGCCTATAAGATTATGGGCTTTTAATGCCTACAGCTGATACTGAATTGGCTAAAATAAAATGCATGCATGTATACAACTGATATAAATAGCTTGGTTCCAATACATTCTAGAGAGTTATGTGGACTGATGTTGGTTGAATGGAACCTTATTTGTTTAAGGTGGTGCTTTATTCCTATACTTTCAAAACTGGATGAATGAAAAAGGTATATTTATTATTAAGATTAATAATAGTGTTAAAAAAACCCCATAGATACAATCTACTTTTTTCTTTCGGGGACCTCTTATATGGGTGTTGATAATAATTTGTCAACACCATTTTTTAGAAGATAAGCTTTTCTGGGAAAGATGACCGAGACCAAGGGAAAAGTTTGGTTTTCTTTTTTCCAGACACTATAGTTGCCCTTGCTACTTAGAAATATTTCAGCAGGATCACATTCTTTTTCCCTGCAATCTTTCCTGAAACCTGTAATTGAACATGCTGAAAATTTTCACTCTAGCTAGACAATTTTCAGTGCTGTCTAAAGGCTAGAATTAGTATGTCTGTCTTGTCCACCTTCTGCCAAAGAGTTTTGTATAGATTAGATCGATTAAATAGACTATCACTATAGTTTCATTTTATTTGATGTCCAGATATTCAAAACCCTGCATTAACTATTCCAAGCACAAGTCCTGACAACCACTCCTCATCCAATGCCTTATCTTTGCCACCTCCTCCCTCCATAAGTGTGACCACACAGTTTTACCTTAATTTTTTCACACTTATCACCAGCTCTGTGACAGACCATTTTCTAAAGAAAAGCTTCTGCAGGCCAAATCCTACTTTCCCAATTGTTTCAGGCCCTCTACACTGCCAGTTAATTCTAAATTCTACTTAGTTTGCCAGTTCTTCATATTCATCTCAGGCAAAAGTCTCAGTCTGCTAGTACATGCTTCACTAGCTAATCATCTGGAATGACTTCAGGCTCCTAAAAATGAGTTGTTTCTTTAAAGAGAGCTGTTTGCTGAGAGGTGACAGTGCCATTCATACACACAGTTCTTGAGTTTTCCCAAGAAATACTCCCTCTGACAACCTTCTCCTCCTGGGATGATAGCCTTGTCATATAATTACCAACAAT
Organism: Aptenodytes patagonicus; assembly: GCF_965638725.1. Lineage (NCBI taxonomy): Eukaryota > Metazoa > Chordata > Aves > Sphenisciformes > Spheniscidae > Aptenodytes > Aptenodytes patagonicus. Next base: position 41,685,392 of record NC_134952.1, read on the forward strand.
TTATGATCTGCTTCTGCGTTACAGATGTGCAAGACAGACTTTGGGTTTATATGGACAGTATTAATGTAACCTAACCAGTCCTGTAACTTCTGAACACTGCTCTTCAACATAACAATGTGTTTTTTCTGTCCTTTCTTTCCAGTTCTATGATGACACTGCTTAGATTTTGTGTGATTAGTAATATCTTTATAGAATTAAGAGCAAACACCTGGACAGGAGCCAGACAATAACAAATAGAATCATAGAATCATAGAATAGTTTGGGTTGGAAGGGACCTCTAAAGGTCATCTAGTCCAACCCCCCTGCCCTGGGCAGGGACATCTTCAACTAGATCAGGTTGCTCAGAGCCCCGTCCAACCTCACCTTGAATGTTCCCAGGGATGGGGCATCCACCCACCTCTCTGGGCAACCTCTGCCAGTGTTTCACCACCCTCAGCATAAAAAATTTCTTCCTTTTATCTAGTCTAAATCTACCCCCCTTTAGTTTAAAGCCATTCCCCCTTGTCCTGTTGCAACAAGCCCTGCTAAAAAGCTTGCCGCCATCTTTTTTATAAGCCCCTTTTAAGTACTGATAGGCTGCAATAAGGTCTCCCCGAAGCCTTCTCTTCTCTAGGCTGAACAACCCCAACTCTCTCAGCCTTTCTTCACAGAAGAGGTCTTCCATCCCCCTGACCATTTTTGTGGCCCTCTTCTGGACCTGCTCCAACAGGTCCATGTCTTTCTTATGCTGAGGGCTCCAGAGCTGGACGCAGGACTCCAGGTGGGGTCTCACCAGAGCAGAGTAGAGGGGCAGAATCCCCTCCCTCGACCTGCTGGCCACGCCTCTTTTGATGCAGCCCAGGATACGATTGGCCTTCTGGGCTGCGAGCGCACATTGCTGGCTCATGTCCAGCTTTTCATCCACCAGTACCCCCAAGTCCTTCTCGGCAGGGCTGCTCTCAATCCCTTCATCCCCCAGCCTGGATTGATACTGGGGGCTGCCCCGACCCAGGTGCAGGAACTTGCACTTGGCCTTGTTAAACCTCATGAGGTTCACACAGGCCCACTTCTTGAGCTTGTCCAGGTCCCTCTGGATGGCATCCCGTCCCTCTGGCATGTCAACCGCACCCCTCAGCTTGGTGTCATCTGCAAACTTGATGAGGGTGCACTCGATCCCACTGTCTATGTCATTGATGAAGATATTAAACAGTACCGGTCCTAATACGGACCCCTGCGGGATGCCACTCGTCACCAATCTCCATCTGGACATTGAGCCATTGACCACTACCCTCTGGATGTGACCATCTAACCAATTCCTCACCCACCGGACAGTCCACCCATCAAATCCCTTCTTCTCCAGTTTAGAGAGAAGGATGTTGTGGGGGACCGTGTCAAAGGCCTTACAGAGGTCCAGACAGACGACATCTGTAGCCCTTCCCATGTTCACTGATGTCATCACTCCATCATTGAAGGCCACTAGGTTAGTCAGGCAGGACTTGCCGTTGGTGAAGCCATGCTGGCTGTCTCGAATCACTTCCCTGTCCTCCATGTGCCTTAGCATAGCTTCCAGGAGGATCTGCTCCATGATCTTCCCAGGCACAGAGGTGAAACTGACTGGCCTATGGTTCGCCGGGTCTTCCTTTTTTTCCTTTTTAAAAATGGGGGTTTTGTTAAAATGTTTCCCCTTTTCCAGTCAGTGGGAACTTCACCAGACTGCCATGACTTCTCAAATATGATGGATAGTGGCTTATCAACTTAATACATTGCTAACTGCAAAGGCAATGCAAACACTTCAGCCACGGTAGCTCATTTGTGTCCCGTAACACACAAAATTTGGCATCTCTGCTTCCTTTCTCAGCCTTCATGCATTTACACCCTGCAAATGCAAACCCTAGCACACTGAGTTTCAGTGACAGAAGTACTTACTAATCTACCTGATTTAGTTTAGGTTGGCCTGGTCCTGCAGACCACTATACTAGATGATAACCTCAATTGCTTTCAGCTATTTCTGTAGTATAAAAGGGTCACCTTTTCCAGCATCAATGAAAAAGTGAGCTGTACCCTCGTGTACTAACCAGGCCAGTGACTCACTGTCCTTTTTTCAACACTAAATGTAGCCACTGTGACTTTCCTCCATAACACTGTATTTCTCAATCACCGGTAATAAAAATATCTGATAGCAATTTATGATAGTCACCAAAACCACCTCACAGTCAAAAAAGAAAAATTCCTTTTTAGTGAGAGACTCAATATCATGTTGGGCTGCAGCAAATGCAAATAAGTAAGAGATATTTATGTTCTGCTCACAAAACAGCAGCAAGGGAGATGGTATAGTAAGACTGAACAGCAAGAATTTACAAAGAATACGAATAACCATTATGCAGCAAAAGTTTACCCTGAAAGACAGGTGTGCTCAGAAATAGATTCACAATTTTTTTCTTCCAGACACATAGACTGGGACTCCCTTCAGGCACGCACAACACATTTCCTATGGAAAGCAGAAAACAATGAAAGCAAGGCACAGAGAGAAAACATCTTACACTCAAATCTTAGCCCAAGAAGAAGTCAGGATTCAAGAGCTAAGCTCTTATGTCTACTACAGAATAAGCTCGATACATCTATAAGCAGAGTTAATAAACATTTAAATTTCTGTGTAGTTGATAAAAGCACTCTTCTGATTTGGCTTTGAGTCACCTCTTTCTATACTCTTAGAGTTGAGTAGAAGGACACTGAAATTATTTCCCTAGGCAAAATATAGTGCCCTCCTGATAGAAACATTAGAGGCATAAGAAGTGTGATTAAGTATTGTCTTTGCTATTTTTGCAAATAAAAAAAAATACAAATAAACTGCAAAACTCATCACCGCATTAACATTTGGCATGGGCTTCTGTGACATAGCAAATGTAAGAAGGAGAATCTAGAAACAGGTATTGTCGGGGAGATAGGGCTTCTATAGGTGTGAATCTCAACTTGAAAAACTGCAAGGGACACGATTCCTGATTCTGTGGCATTGCTGTGTGTTGGTTCCTCTATTTCCTCAAATTCAGGTTCCTAGATTGTGCCAACTCTCCTGCCAGCTAGTTTCTATGGATTCAGTATTTATGGACCTAACAACACAATAAAGACACCATTATCTTCCTTATCCCTTAGAATCTGTGAAGAGAAACGTCTTGTTCTTTATAACTACTACATATTTCAGTGCAGTTCTTACAAGATGCAGAACATATTTAACAATATAACACACATAGTGCAAGTTTGTACTGGTAACTGCACATCTGTACAGAATAAAGTCTTCACATTTCAGGCCCACAGTTTGTTAAGAAGGTGATATGATCATATAACTGTTCTTTACTGCTCCATTTGCACAGTGATAGCCATGTAATGGAGTACAGCTTCTCAGATATTTTATCACACAGGCCAATTGGAAAATATACCCAGTGTTTCTCTAATCTTTGACAGCGGACCAATATCAGCAACAGGCATTTAGACTTTTACTTAAAGTTACATTACTGAATGATTTTTTTTAAATTGCTTCAAAGATAATGCACATTTATTAATGAAGTAACACAGGAAGACGAGTAGGAACCAAAAGCTCAGGTGGACTTCAGGTTTAGTATTTCTGGAATTTAGTTTAAGATGTTTTGCCTTATTTTAATTATCATGCCTTCTGATTATTTCATGAAAAATTAATGCACTGGATTGAACCTGTAATATATTTATCAATCATTGGCAGAATAATCCATTCCTAAGATATTCTGTTTGAACTGTTTCTGCGTATATTTACCCAACAAACTAGCCCTTTCTGCTAGCGGTGCCGTTATTCAAGAATATCAAAGCAAAATTTGAGAGACCACACAAAGATATCTGTCTTATTGAATTTTACTATTTGGGTACTACTGCATTCAGATAAATTATTTTTAATTGCAGTTGTGTCTCAGGAACACTCAGCTTTAATTATGAGCTTGATCACTTAGATTGACTGGTGCTGCATAAACCTAGAACAAAAAGAGCACCATCACTCACTTCTCTCATCTGGCTTTTCTCAGCTAATCAGTTGCTAATCTTATACAGACAATGAAGTAATTTATTTGTTTTCATTTTTGTTCCCGTAAAACTCATTTCAGCAGTGGATGGCAGAGTGTATTTTTTTCATCTAAATGAGCAAGGTAAATGCATTTTAGCAACGACCAGCTTTGTTGCAGCATCTAATCAGATTTCCATTTTGCAAATGTAGGCCTCAGTACTGCAAATACATATGCATGAATGATGTATATAGTCCCACTGAACTCAGGCAGTGGCATCAGGATTTTAAAGTTATCCACGTAATTCTAATACTGTAAACTTTTATGACTGGCAATTCTAGGATCCTAAATCTGAAAAATAACACTCTGCCCTTAAGGCTTCAAAATTTTCATTACCAAAGCTCCCTACGCTTCTGTTAGTTGGTGTGCACTTAGCCCCCCCCTGCCCCCGCCATTGATGGCACTAAGCAATTTGGTCCCTTATCCATATCAGGATCGTAAGTCTCTGTTGCTGAGACTGAACCTCAAGGTAATTTCAAAATCTGTCATGATGTCTTCTCGTGCTGCTGGGAGCCCAGCCACTTCAATAAGGGACACTAATTACATTAATCAGCAGAGCTCCCAAAATTAGGGTGCTGGAGGACGAATTTTTAGGCTCATATAATACCATACACCCAAACTCTAATGGTATATATGCTACAGTATGGTAACCACTGAGTGTTTTAAAGGGCCATTTCTATAGAAATTCCTTTTTGCCCTTATGCAGAGCGCACAAAATACCACGAACATTCTGAATGTTAAGCACTGTGATATTCAGCAGGTCTTCGTCATAAAATTAATTAAAAAACAAAAATATTTTCCTTTTTTTCAGATATTAAGGCAGCTCAGTTAGCTCTATTAGTACTGCTGTTCCTCCTGAAAAATTTCTAACACAGAACAATGTGGGTTTTAGCCCTTTTGTGCATAGAATATCCTGGGATGGGCCTAGGACGTGAGCTGCAGTTTGTTCTTGCAAATTCTCTGATTCTGTTTTATTTCTGCAAGTGACTAGATACTTTCCACTGTAGTCTTTCTTCCTTTTCTCCATGACAAGAAGAAAGAACAATGCAGTAGTTGGAAAAAAGAGAAAGATCGTCAGTTTATTTGGAACTGTACCAAATAACGAAATATTTTCAGTTGGAAAATCAAGAATACTCGTCCTTGTTAACACTGCTCACTAAAGAAAATTTAGAGACAAGTTTGTGTTATTAAATAGTTCAATACATTTAAATAATTTATATTTTCTCACTTCCCCAATTACAGGACTATTACAACATTTTAGGTTTCCCTAATTCAATGGGCACATTTGATTGGACCATGTATTTCACGTTTAATAAAGGGCCATAAATTTAATAGAAACTAAGTTGATTTAATTTAACATACGTAGTGGAAATATATATATTATACTATTTTAAATTTCTTTGGTATAACATAAACTCACATCTCCATTAAGCTCCTCTGTATTTTAAGACACATTTACTTTGTAAATATGATCTTGACTTACAAAACTTAAGTTACAGTATTGAATGCTAAAGCTATATTTGGGTATTTAAAATGTAAACATGATAAAAATGAATTACTACAGCAGCATTTTGCATACACAGCTGTTATTTCTAATAGATTGCACTACAGAAGAACTAGTGGGCAGGGTAGATAATCAAAATTAAAAGCATGCATTAGAGATGAATGAATCGGATTTAGTGAAATACATTTTGACACAGCAGTTGTTTCTTGTCAGTTCAATGAGTTTTACTTAGGGGATATCACTTCTGGCCATAATCGACATGCTTCAAATGATAATCTGCTTTACACACAATGGCTTTTTGTCTGAATTCATGCAAAGTTTAATAAGAGCTATACTTCTGATTTTTCATGGTTTATGGCATTTAATAGTGAATTTTAAGACTGTGTTTATAGAATGGCGTGCATTCAGGAAGACAGAAAAATGAGAGTTTCCTTGCACAGTTAATATATGCTTGTAATGACTTGAGTAATGTCTGATCTCAATTAATTACTTCTTTAAAAGGATATGGTCCCATTTTTAGCATATTTATCCAGATCAGAAAGGATGAAGTGTGTCTCAGATTTGAGGTGAGCATATCAGGGCATAATGACTGAATAGCATTTATAGATGTATTCAAAGAATAATGAAGTCACTGAATATAACGGGAAAGATTTATACCCACACACCAAAGCAGTTATTTCCTTCACTGGAACTCAAAATGTCAGTATTTGTGGGCAGATAGTTACTCTTAGAAAGTTCTGAATAATATACTTTGAACAATAATTTGTTACTGAAAAGTTAAAAGATATTTCCAATTATCGGTAGCTTATTCTCAACAGCTCATTAGCATTGGACTAAAGCAGAAAGGAAATATTGCAAAGAAGCAAAATAGATGAATGAAAGCTATATAATTTAGATGTAAAAACTACTCCCTGTTCCTTCTTGTTCAAGCTATTATACGTGGCTCAAGTGTATCCTTGTCGTTCAAGCTATTACAACAATAGAAACCATCTAGTTTTAGATTTCAACCTTAAAATCTTACTTTGTCCAAATCTATTAGATTCTGAGAAAGTCTTAATGAAACCTGAATGAGACTAGAAAGCCTTTTATTTTTTTTTTCAGTTGTCATAACCAGATAAAATTTATTCAGAAAAAGTTTGGAATATACATCCAGGGATATACTGGAAAGTTAGTATATCACATATTGAGAGGAAGTAGAGCTATTTTCCCCGATGATATCCCATGCAAATATTCAGCTGAGAGAGGGAAATAGAAGGAAAAAATACTTGTCCTTTACAAAGTCTGGCCCTTGATTAGTACTTCTACTATGGCTTTTGCTGTTTTATTTAATCTTATACACACCTGCATGAGGTACAGATTAAGTGCAGGAATCTGAATATTAAAACTGAATGCCTTTTAATATCATAATATGCCATAGTCAGCCAACGTGGGAAGATTACAGTCAATTGCTTTCCCTTGCTGTGTACCAGTTTCAGAGAAAAGTATTTTTTCAATTCAATTAATACGTCGCTCCTGCAGAAATTTTCATTCATTGTTCTCTTTGAAGAATTTGTACCTAACAATTCAAAATGACATAAATCCATAAACATAGCTTTGAGAATCCACCATTTCACCTCAAGTAAAAGGAGAAAGTTCTGAGAGTGAAGGGCCTATTTTATCCTTCATGGGCTGGGGAGGGTAAGATTTTCCCAAGCACCCAAGAGAATTGGATGTTTAGCTGATTTTGATGTTTTTGTTAATTCCATTAATAGACTACCTGACTACTAAGATTTCACAAAGGATGCATAAGACTGGCTTTTTTTTTTCTAGTTCAGTATGGTTTAGAATGGCAGATAACACTTTTTGGTTAACAGCTACAAGACCCCCTGTATTTTCTCCTTTTTATGACATTTAATCAAGTCATCACTATTTGGTTTGTCCCGGCTTTTCAAATTTTGCAGCTGACTTAGAGTTTATTTGCACCTTCTTTTTTTTTTTTTAGTTGGATACACAATGAATGATCTCATTTTTGAATGGCAAGAAAAGGGAGCAGTTCAAGTAGCAGAAGGTCTCACTCTGCCACAGTTTCTGTTGAAAGAAGAAAAGGATTTATGTTACTGCACCAAGCATTATAATACAGGTAGGAAAGCCTATTAGTGATTAAAACTGGAAAAATATTTAACATTTATTGTTATTTTGGAGAGTTGTGTTGGGTTTTTTTAAATATTGTCGCTGAACTCACGAGAAGATTAAAATGTACAGATGCATTGTGCAGGATAATGCAGTCTTAAATAACTGACACAATGAAACAAAACTACATGAAGGCTGATCAAACTTCTATTTCAGTAAGCTTAAGAAAATACACAGTTGAAATAATTCAGAAGCAATTCACCCAGGAGTTCTATTTTTACAGTGGGTGCCATGACCACACCTACACTGTGGGATATGAAGCACTGCTGAAATCCAAAGGTCCATAAGCTGTGCACTAAGCATGGCTTGGCTCAGTCAGGAAAAAGGGACACAGGGTTTCCAAGCCAGCTATCCCTGCCCTAGTTCATACAGCAAGGGGGCAATGCAAACAAACTGAAGGCATCCTTAGTGTACAATGGCCAGGTGTCCAAACTAGATGTGACATTTCTGAGTTGAAGCCTTTGTGAAACTACTATGTTTAGCTCATCATCTCTGGGATTATTTGAAAAAGCGGGGGAGGCGGGGGGGGGGGTGGGTGTTAACAATAATATAGTTATTTTATTTTTAATTGTAAAAAAAATCTCAATAACTGGAAAATCACAAGCATAATAATCCCCAAAAAACATGTAGCAAAGGCTAAGTATGCATAGTTTCCATCTTCTCATGGGGGAAAAAAGCTAGAACTCTTTCATTCTAACCCATATCTCTTAATTTCTGCTGTCCAATATGATTCTGGATTAAACATATCTTGAAATTTAAGTTTAGAATGATTTATTTGGATTCTGCTGAAATGGCAGAGGAGAGAAAATTCAATAGGTGGCGTTCATAAGGAATGTCCTGTTGCAATCAAAATTAAGGAAGAGTTCTTTTCAACACTGAGTTTTATCAGAGCAGCCATGGTGCCCTAAGGGAGGGAAAGGTTCTCTAATAATTTTCATTTAGAGTGGGGAAATATTGACAGAAACATTTTGAAGTGTTCCCTAAAATAAATCAGAAATACATAACATGCACTTTTACTGTCCAAATACTAATATCTGGCTAATCCTTAAAAACCTTCCAAAAATGGAGATACATATCCTATAGCAAGGTAATTTTTTCACTCAAACATCCCTTTGTTAATGATAACAATGAAATTCATATTATTCCTTTTTTCTTTTTACCATAATCCTTATGACAAAGAAGAAAACTTTGTTTTCATTATTTTTCTGTCTCCTTTGAGATATATAGGCAGCCTCTTCTTTCTTTTTAGGACTCCTCTGCTTCTGTGCCATTTTAACATGTGCCTGTAACTGTACTTCTATAACCTGTTTAGTGATATTAACAAATGAGAATTTGTGGTAGAAAGTATTCTCATTTTTCCAAAGTTCATTTGGACAATATGATGTATCAAAAATTTCTAACTGAGGAATTAAAACATTACTGTGGTACTTAATCTAATATTGAATGGAAACCTGGTTTAAAATGTCAGACTTTCTGGTGATTTCCAAACATCTCATCCAAAGCTGAATTGTACTCATTCATTTGTCTGAGAACTTTCATTACAATCATCATCATTTAAACCTTTTGATTTTGACTGAAACTTCATGAAAAAAATATTTTTGAGCCATTACCTTTTTCTTCATAACCTGTGTTTCAAGCCTATTTAAATTGGTACTAATTTTCTTCCAAGCAGAAATAGAAAAACATGCTAGACATAACACACTAGGTTGCATGGGGTCAGCTTACATCTACTGTCCTTTTCACTGTGGCCCTAAACTGATCTGAGAAGTGGAAGCAACAGATATTATTAACTGCATGTGAGGTCTCACGACTCTCAAAATGTGCCTGCAAGACAAGCGCGCTTATCCCTGTGAACTGCTGTCACATTTAGGTGGGAGAAGGGGTTCACTGTCAGCTCTAGAGGACAGCGTAGCCAATCATCAGTCTGTTATATTTCTGTATTGCTTTGGCCAAACTGCATTGCTGTGGCCAAACAGGTGCTCTAAAATGTGAGTGCAGCCCACAACCCTGAAAAGATGGCTGAACTTCATGCCTCTACTTAAAAAAATCATTGGGCCATTTAATTTGTCTGTAAAAAGTCAAGCCGTTTACTAATACAGAAAACTTGGAAGCCTGCACACAGGCACCCACCATACACTTCAGGATGGAGACTTTAAAAGACCTCAGCAAGCAAGAAGACAATTGCACAGCTGTGGGACCTGCCTATGACTGGCAGGGGGAAAAAAAATGCAATGCTGAGTGACACCGGCTGCAGACAGAAGGGTATGTCCCCACCAGAGTGGCCTGCTCTGAGTTACAGCACCAACATTACAGGTACAAATCTGGAAGAACTTTGGCAGGGCAAACCAGAAAGAAAAGATAGTCTTACTCATGCAGGACTACGTGTATTGTGACATTCTCCTCTTTTAAGATAACTATTTTCTCCAGTGTATTTATTTTTTTATTCAAGTCTTCAGTATGAAGTTAATTTAATCAAATTAGAGGGGTTTGGTTTGGTTTGTAGGAGGGTGGGAGTGCCTTTCATTTCTTTGTTACAACAAGTATTATTAACTACCGTGTGTAGGCTAAAAAACCCTAAACATTATATTAAAAGACAACAACAACAACTAAAAGTTTCTTTTCCTCCATTATGTCATATAATAGAATCATAGAATCATAGAATGGTTTGGGTTGGAAGGGATCTTAAAGATCATCTAGTTCCAACCCCCATGCCATGGGCAGGGACACCTTCCACTAGATCAGGTTGCTCAAAGCCCCATCCAACCTGGCGTTGAACACTTCCAGGGAGGGGGCATCCACAACTTCTCTGGGCAACCTGTTCCAGTGTCTCACCACCCTCACAGTACAGAATTTCTTCCTTATATCTAATCTAAATCTACCCTTTTTCAGTTTAAAACCATTACCCGTTGTCCTATCACTACACTCCCTGATAAAGAGTCCCTCCCCATCTTTCCTATAGGCCCCCTTTAAGTACTGATAGGCTGCAATAAGGTCTCCCCGGAGCCTTCTCTTCTCTAGGCTAAACAACCCCAACTCTCTCAGCCTGTCCTCATACAGGAGGTGCTCCATCCCCCTGATCAGCTTTGTGGCCCTCCTCTGGACCCGCTCAAGCAGGTCCGTGTCTTTCTTATGTTGGGGGCCCCAGAGCTGAACACAGGACTCCAGGTGGGGTCTCACCAGAGCAGAGTGGAGGGGCAGAATCACCTCCCTCGACCTGCTGGCCACACTTCTTTTGATGCAGCCCAGGATACAGTTGGCTTTCTGGGCTTCTAGTGCACGTTGCTGGCTCATACTCAGTTTTTCATCCACCAATACCCCCAAGTCCTTCTTGGCAGGGCTGCTCTCAATCCACTCATTGCCCAGTCTCTATCCATGTTTGGGATTGCCCTGACCCAGGTGCAGGATCTTACACTTGACCTCGTTTACCTTCATGAGGTTTGCATGGGCCCACCTCTCTAGCCTGTCAAGGTCCCTCTGAATTGGCATCCCTTCCCTCTAGAGTATCAACTGTACCACTCAGCTTGGTGTCATCCACAAGCTTGCTGAGGGTGCACTCAATCCCACTGTCCATGTCCCCAACAAAGATGCTAAATAATAGTGGTCCCAATACGGACCTTTGAGGGACCCCACTCATCATTGGAATATATGACCAGTAATATGCTTTCTTAAGGCTCCTGCAGTGAGATACTGTAGACAGATACCCTTTTAGGATACTCCACAAGAAACAAAAAAAATCATTTTTAAAAACTAGAAATAAAGCCTATTTCTCTAGTCTACAACAGATTAATTGATGGATTCTTAAAGGAATGCTAAGCAACTGCAGCTGGTATGCAATAAGTGACCAGAGAAGAGGTTTTAATTTAAGTTTAGCTGACGGAAAGCTTTTCTGAGACATCCTATAAAACAGAAAAAAAAACCCCAAAAGTCTCCCTGTGAAACAAGTTAACATGAATCTTCAGGACAGTATGTGGAAACTCATCAGTGCATGTCTCATCAGTGTTTCATGCCCAATTGAAAATGGATCACTGTAACCACAGCTTGAAAAACAAACTGCTTCTAAATATAGGGACATAACAGCTTCAGCAACAGTACAGCATAATGGCTCATCAAGTGTTATGTTCTGAAGTGATGCAACAACATTTCTGATCATTTTCATGGTTTTGTGTCCACTGGCATATCTGCAGTGACAAATTTGGGAGGTGAAGTAGAATCATAACAACCAGAAAAATCACACCATGTGAACAATTTACATTACAAGGATGGTCTTGCTTTACCTCGTCCTCATTCAATTCCTGTGTCACATGCATTGCTCCTCTGGGCTTTTATGCAACACCCAATTTTAATTTCAATCACAGCTGCAAAAAGCCAATATACAATAGCACGAATTTATATATAATAGCATTGGCTAACAGGCACAGACAGAAATAGTCCGAATCTTGGCTTTACTCCTGCACCATGGATAATGCACTACACCTGCACTTGAATGATGCTGCTCAGAACCGTCTTATGTCTATTGATGGGTGTTGGCTCAAAGTATTGGATGTGGTGGTCCTGGAAACAGTAGAGCTATGGTTGCTACACTCGCCACCAGAACTGATGGGTTCTGTATGTGACTCTGTATCCTTAAATCTGAGGTCTCGATGAACGGCCAACTTCCTTAACTGCACATTCTCCATTCTACCTCCTAACACATACATCCCAAATACAATCTTTCCTCATGATCCCTTTGGTTCACCCTTAAAGTCAGACAAGTTGCTTAACAACCTGTAGATTGTGCCCTGTCATGGTTTAACCTCAGTCGGCAACTGAGCACCACACAGCCGCTCGCTCACTCTCCCCACCCCCGGTGGAATGGGGGGGAGAATTGGAAGAGTAGAAGTGAGAAAACTCATGGGTTGAGATAAAAACCATTTAATAATGGAAATAAAATAAAATAATAATAATAATAATAATAATAATAATAATAATAATAATATACAAAGCAAGTGATGCACAATGCAATTGCTCACCACCCGCCGACCGATGCCCAGCCAGTCCCCGAGCAGTGGCCCCCCCAGCCAGCTTTCCCCCGGTTTACGTACTGAGCATGATGTATGGAATGTTTCTTTGGCCAGTTTGGGTCAGCTGTCCTGGCTGTGCCCCCTCCCAGCTTCTGTGCACCTCCAGCCTTCTCAGTCGGTAGAGCATGGGAAGCTGAAAAGTCCTTGGCTAGTGTAAGCACTGCTTAGCAACAACTAAAACATGGGTGTGTTATCAACATTATTCTCATCCTAAATCCAAAACACAGCACTGTACCAGCTGCTAGGAAGGAAATTAACTCTATCCCTGCCAAAACCAGGACATGCCCCTTCTAGGTCCTACCTTCAACTGACTTAATGCCTTATATTGGACCATTTTGCTGCCAACATGATAGTGCTTAAAGGAGACATAGCTTTGATGCCTTACTCTGCCGACCAGAACTCAAACTCCTACTTGTTTTGACAAACACCTAAACCACTCTTTTTGAAACTATAGCAGTCTCAAAAAGCCATGGCTTTTTAACCCCTCAGGGTTTTTACATAGACCACTTCTCAGAAAAGGAAGTTTGTACTTTCTATCCAGGAGGTATTCTATGGGCATGAAATCTCTGAAGCTGCTCATTCCTTCACTGAAAAAGGAGAAATTATAAACACTTTGAAAAACAAACATAGTCTATGACAGGCTGAGGACATGACCATCCCTAGACACAGAAAACAGCACTGCCTGGACTCTAACAGGGCATTTTTTTCTGCAGGAGAAGAGACCTCAGTTGTCACCCCCTGCACTTATCAAAATTTAAACATTCTACCATAAAGATTCATTGAATAAAAATTCATCAGCTGTCCTGGAAGTAGAGACATTACATCTAGATGTCCTTGCTATTTATGTTGCTATCAGATTCTCCTTAGTTTCTACTTGTCCCCTCTCTGCCCCTGCTAACACAGTGCAGCATGTGACTAGTCTTACACATCACAAGACTTCAGTTCAACTTGATATCTGTTCTGGGGACTTCTGTTCAACTCGATATCTGCCAGGCTCCCAGGCCTTTCCTGCAGAACTGCTACCTACCCAGTCCATCCCCAGCCTGTACCAGTGCATGGGGTTACCCCATCCTCATTGCAGAACCGTGCATTTGTCTTTGCTGATTGTCATGATGTTTCAGTGGGTCTGTTCCTCCAGCCTATGGAGGTCCCTCTGAATGCCAGCTTGGTCCTCCATTCTGAGAGAGATGGGACTTGCAAGTGCAAATTCATCAAGCTGAAAAAATAAGTTGCTCTTTTCCACATTTAGTTTCAACTTTCTTTTACTGCAGTCGTTACCAGTCTTACACAAATGTTAAGTTTACCACCTGCGCCAGTATCTTTTTCCAAAGTCACTTCCTTCCTGACCAAGAACTTATGTAGTCAATGGCAGGTGGCAGCACCAGCACTGATATCCCCCAGTATGCCCCTGACATCCGCAGGCTGTGACTTGAAAGAAAAACTGAATGGTAGTACATTCCTACAGTTGTTTTGTGAATCTTGGCTTTAGATACATAGACAGCAGCCATATATATGAGAACTCGGCTAGTTTTACAGGCCAGACACTCGAAAAACATCATTTCTAGTCAGGCTGCATGATCATAGACACAACCTGAATGTTTTACGATGAGGAAAAGGCAAGTACTTTTATAAGCAGTTTTTATCTGCAAAATATACTCAAATTACAATTTATATTTCAGTGCAAATTGCAAAAAGTGTCTGGAGACTGCACTTACCAAGTGATGTTTTATTACCCTGTCTCCTTCTTAGAGAGGTATGAAAGTAATTTCAGCTAACTTTACTTATATGTAATCAATTTTATAGACACAGTCTCTTGAAATAACCAGCTTTGCACACACACATAATTTATGGAGTGTCTTGTTTATTTAAGAAATTTTATAATGGAAAGGCAAAAGGACAGAAAGTATTTAACTCTATTTCAGTAATAAGTAAAGCAGAATGCCTCTCAAACGATGGTGTGACATTCTGGGAGGAATAAAAAGGAAGTCTTTTTACTGAATAAGGTAAACTCAGCTAGACTGCTTGCCTAGTGGTGATTCTGATAATGACTCAAACAGGAGAGAAAGTAAAAGGAGCAGTACTGCCTCATGGAAAAGTCAGTTTATATATTTCATTCTCCGTCTTCATGCTTTCTGTGAAAATCATCTGCAGTTATGATTGCAGTGTGATACATAACACACTACTTTATCGCCAAGAGAGGTTAATTGTGGTCTTATTTTAGCAGATGCAGAACGAAAAGAAAGCACATAACAAAAGGCAGAAGGAAAGTGCTGGTCATCTATTTCATCCCTCATATGTCAATACAGTTTTATTTCATTCTGAGACTATGTCTTGTTTTCAGCCAAACAGTTATTTCAGTTAGAACATAAAATTGTCCTCAGAAAATTTATTTCAATGTTAATAACTTTAAAACTAAAAAGCTTTCTATTTGGGGTTTGGGTTTTGGGGTTTTTTTGCATTAATCCAGGTTGTCTGAGGACACTTGGAGCCAATACCCTCACTCTCACTAAAGACAATAAGCAACCTTTGCCAGGGTGATTCCATCCTATGTACTAGATAACCTAAAACATTAAGGCTCACATATGCAGGGCACTTAACAAAAGCCTTGATTACATCATGAATGATTTGGTTTCAGGACAATACTGATCAAAACTTCATCTGTCTGGGGCTCTAACACACACATACATAAAGGACTAGCTTTCCACTACCTAGCACACTGAAGTGTCCCAACTCAGGATAAGATGAGTGCCAGAACCAGCCTTAAGAAAGGGCTGGAAAAATACAGCAAAGGGAAAGACTATGATGGCCTGCAGTTAGATCATATTAGGTTGCGGCTGAACAGCAATCTAAAAGCCTCTCACAAGCTATTGTCAGTGTGTGTTGTCCTGCGAGAGACATTTGTTTTGAATAAATATTGGTCCTTTTTTCCTCCGTACAAAGGTACAGAGAGTAGACAAGAATATGCAAAGCATTGCAATGGCAACTATTTAGTGAGAACCTGGGAATCCAAGGTATTAACCATTAGAAAACAGTGAAAGTCATAAAGTGCAGTAGCCACATTGCATCAACCCATACAAACTCTGATTATTCAGTCAAACAGCATCTTGAGAATTGCAGTTACTCAGCTACCATTTGTTCTGATCCTCCCTCTAGGGCTACCATCACAGTACATTAGAAATATAATTTAATTTGTACTGTTTCTCCTTTGAAGCTAGAAGTAGAGCCTCAGCTAGATCTTGCAGGGTGTGGGATATTTTTCCCCAAGATTTTGTTTTCTTTAAATAAACAATATCTAGACATTCTACTTTATCCATACAAAGTGCTTTCAGTTCCCTGTCTATAAAACCACTCTGCAGAGAAACTTATGTGCAAAGACTATAGTACCAAAACCATATATCCAGAATCTCACACTAGCATCGGGTAACTGATTTTATCTAGCTAATTTAGATAAAAACCAATTTTATCTAGATATCTCAATAAAACTAGCTTTTTATCTATCTACTTTAACTAATCTCTTCAGTGCTATCTTATGAGATAGCAAACATTAATTAGGCAATTGGTATGACTATATTCACCACAGTACCACAGTAATCTGTACTGCATTTTCTGTTCCTTTCTCCTGTCTCCCTGTTTCTTAAGTCCACCTGTTGTTTTGTCTTAGAAGAAGAGTCTTTAACTTTTGCTTTTAGAAGAGAGGACTGTCCTTACTGTTCTCTCTATAGAGAAAAGTGTGTCAGCTGGCTTTTGCAATATGTTATCTTTTCCACATAAAATGAGGAACTGTGATTTTTACAAGTCTAAAAATGGTAAACACTGCAGAGGTTCAGAATAGCACCTAGAAATAAATACTCTGTCTAACACAATTTTCAAGCTCAGATTGATCTTGAATGCTTAAGATCTTTATGGGGAGTAGAGGAATTGAGCTGCTTAAGAAAGGGATTTCCAGAAGACAGACAAATGGGAGAAGCTCTATATTGTGTTAAGAGATCTAAATCTAAGTCAGCCATTTAGGCTGAGCATATCCTAGCCACTGAAGAACTCTTACTCTCCCTTTCTCCTTTCCTGCTGTCTCTCAGTATTTAATCTCATGTTAAACCTGTGTCTCTACCTGTTTTTCAAGGGGGGAAATGCAGTGCTAGAGGAGAGGACCATCATCACCGTTCAGTTGCCCCAGGACTCTGTTAACAAATCTCCACAGCTAACAATATTCTGGCCCTTGTTGGTCATCAGTCACTGGTAAAAACAATTGTATAGTCTACATCCATATTCACAGATATCTTGGAATCAGAATATAAAATATCCGCTTCCCAGATCTAAGACTCATACTCTGCAGGACTCCATAAAGATTTATTCAAATTTGTTTAACTTAGTTTAGTTCAATTTTGCTAAGCTTTGAACCATTCTCTATTCAGCAAGTATAACATCCTTATTTTAAGTAAATAGTTTAATGTAATTTCATTAAGCTATATAGTCTTTAGGCCACAGTCCTCTCTAGATCCATAAAATATTTCACAATAGATCAGATATTAGCATTATCGATGGCTTTTCTTAAAAGGAAAGCCAGACTATGACTTACTAGTATCTAAAGTAGAATCAAGAACCAGCACCTACAGCAGATCTCTCTCCATTCTGCATGGATTAACAGTTGAATCTCTGCACATTTAGTTCCTTTCTTTTTTTTATACTTATTCATTTTATATTTTATTATGTTTTTAATTTTTAATTTCATAGTGATTTAATAATTATTATTACTCTGATCTTTATTAATTGTTTCTCAGGCACACTATTTCCTTGGCTCAGTTTCCTAAGGCGATTCTCCATTATGAAAACTTTCTATGTAGTTTCAGAAACAGCTACTCAGCCTTCCTGGGAATGGCAAACACGACCATGACATTGTAAGGGTACAGTAAGAAGAGCTTCCCCCAAGGGATACCTTAAGGGTTGCTAAAAGGGGACAAATATATTTAAGTTCTACCAACTACTGCCTCTGGAGCACTTTGAGGCAGATGAAACTGGAAAGAAGGACCCCTTATGGTCTGAAAGCTACTACTTATGTTTGATTTCCCTTGTACATCCCACAGTGCTGGCAATGCCTTTTAATCACATAGGCATACTGCTACCTGCATAACCCACTGCTTAAATAGCACCTGTCATGGTCCGAGGAGGCTGTGCAGTGTGAAGGTGTGCTAAGGTAGAAAATTGCTCTTCTTGGGTTACTCACAGTTAGCCACAGCAGCAACAAGCAAAAAAAGATGTGACCTAGACACTGACTCCCAAGAAAAGCTACTTATACTTTCTGGGGGAAAGAAAAATCATATAGACTGACTGAAATACACATTTTTTCACTATAGTATTGGTTTCAGTGTGGACATTGCATCGAAATCATGCCAGCCCAGCAGATCTGACATTGTTACCAAAGAACATGTGTAAGAGAGAAAAATGTACCATCACATGCATATATACCAGTACATTCACTTCATATGCATAGGTACAGCATTCAGCAAGGCAGCACTTTTGGTGCCTTTATCACACGTGAATCCCTGGTTAGGCTAGACTTACAAACACAAAGAACAATACCTCTGTTTCAGGGAAAAAATGCTTATCCTTTAGGAAGCCCTCAATAACTGTTCTTTCTTTTGCATTACAAAAATCTGTCCATGGTATGGATTGTGTGCATGTCTATATTTAGCTCTGATCTGAAACTAGCATCATGCCTTAATTTGTTACTCAGCCTCAGCAAAACCACAATACCACACAGGTTTCATATACTCCTCCTAGCCACTCTCCATGACATTTACAGTGCATATCAGAATGAACGAGAGCTTACCTTTTATGTACTGCGAATGAATTGAGCAATGCTCTTAGCTGCTTGTCTGTCTCCTTCCCCAGCTGAGATGACTTCATGGGTACGTCTCTTCTGATCCATTCAAGCCTCCAGTCAAATAGATTAAACCACAGCTTAACCTGGCTTTGAATTCGAAAGGAAGAGAAAGGGGGCCGACAGCTGGATGCTGGCTTCAGCTGGGAAACAACAGCACAACCTCTGCTGGCTCCCTCCTAGCTGAAGCTCACATCTGCTAGTGCAAACTTTTTTTTCCATTCTGCTTCATTAGCCAAGTTTATGCAGGTGGTTCTGATCTCAGCCAAGAAGGGCAAAAACTAACATCAACCCTTCCACACTTAGACCAGCAACTGCTGCAACTGCTGCGACTGCAGTGCTGAGACTGACTTCCAGCTGCTGCCTTTCTCCTCTGCTGTCTTCCACTGGCAAGAAAGCCAATAGTCAGCAGCGGAGTAACAGAGAGAAGCGTCTACCTGGGTAGCCACCAGTCTCCCTGGGAAGTTGCCACATATTAAGTTAATTTTTCAATGCTGCACTGGAACTGAGCAGATGAGGAACACAGTGGTCTTGACTGGGAAGCAGTGGACATATGTCTGGCATGTCCATAAACTCACTGGGCCTAAGACGAAGGCAGGAGTCTAAGTCACACATTCTGTGGAGTTAAGCAAAGATATTTTTCCACTTTG
Source organism: Aptenodytes patagonicus (assembly GCF_965638725.1). NCBI lineage: Eukaryota > Metazoa > Chordata > Aves > Sphenisciformes > Spheniscidae > Aptenodytes > Aptenodytes patagonicus. The sequence goes on from NC_134952.1 coordinate 41,704,714, forward strand.
AGACACACTTCCCTTTCTTTTTTTTCTTTTTTCTTTTCTTTTTTTTTTTTTACCTTGGCCAATGATGTTTACAAAAATACAAAACCAAGCAAAGAAATAATTCAGTGTAATTCCTCTGACACATCACTCAGTCCTAGTTCTGGCTTCTTCATAATCCCACCTCTTTTCTCTCCTTTTCTGTGGTTACAATACATTCCATTTGCACTCCTTTCATTCAGAATCTCTTTCATTTTGTTAGGGTTCTGTTGTCCACAGCTATTTCTCTCTTTCATCTTAGTTCAGGCAAACCTGGCAGACTTGCAACTACTTAAAAGTAATCCACATCAGAGCTAATATATTATTTATTGCTCCTTGTTTAAGACCACAGTATTTTTGTGCTGAGAACTCTGTAATAATTCAAGCCCACTTGAGTACTCAGGACAGAGACTCAAATCTCTTATCCCACCTCTCTCTGGAGGACAAAAAAACAATGTACAAGCAATAGCCAATGTTCACTGACACTCCAATGATACATATATTACCCATTCTGAGGCTCCTTAGTTTTTCTTCCTAATTTGTTTTGAAAGGAGAATATAGGACCCTATAAGAAGAAAATGTTGCATGTTGAGCTGTAATTCTCGCTGATGTGATGCCAAATAAAATGGCTTTGCAAGACACCTAGATTTGATTGATACATTTCTGTCACTCCTTACCACCATGATTTAGTGTGATGTATGAAAGAGAGACGGTTGCTGTCCAAGGCCGCTGAATTAACAGAACAAATGTCATAAAAAAGGAGTGAGGGTAAGGACCAGCTTGACGTAAGAATATGATTCTGACAAAGGCCAGTCAGAGCAGAACTGCTAGTTATGTGGGTTTTATGAACTGCTAAGTAAAAGAATGTATCATGTAGATATTCTTCTGAAGATCCTGGAAGAGAAACATGGGGGAAAATCCTGGCCTTTTCTGAAGTAAACACCAAAATTCCCATTCACTTTGTTAAACCGGGACTTAATTCCTTGATTGAAGCAGAAATCAGTTTTGAAGGTGGGGGCAACAGATGGCTGAGCCAGGATTTGGGACACAGATTTCAGGAGTGTAGATAGGATTCAGAAAACACCGGCAATTATGAATGGAACTAATAACTGAGCTGGCAGATATAAAACTCCTGAGATATATCATGTCATTTTCAAATTGAACATCATTAACTACTGTCTTTCTAAATATGGTTTTTTTAGTTTCTCAGTAGAATAAAAATTTCATACAATCACATTTACTATGACATCATAGAAAGAACTAATGGCCTGTTAAAAGAACTATTTTGAAAATAATGAAATTCAGAAGATATTTCTAAGCGTTTAATATGCCTAGAATAAAAACATTACAGTTTGACTTTATCTGAAACTCATTTCTGTGTGTCTAACAATAATGTCACAGCATAAGATCACAAATAAGTCCATTACATAAATTTTGTTAATATGATAAATATTAAAGCACTTTTAATGTGCAACAATTTGCTGTAAAATGGCATTTTGACAAATAAAAATGGATTAGCAAAATAACTATCAAAAACTACTGGTAAATATAACCAAAAAACTATATACCACTTAAGAAATAAAAACTACATAGCTTTCCATGTTAAATTTAGAGTTAGGAAATGCTTTCATTCAAATAAGGAAGAAATCTGTATATTTCTTGCTGTGAGAAACTGTTTCGCGTATACACTATTTATAGTAACAGCATTGCCTTCAGCACTATTTGTATGTGACTAATATGAGCATTGAGTAGAATTAAAAAACCTAATGAGACCAGGTCAAGATCTGTGAAATAATCTACAGTTTACAGGGTAAAAAACCCAATCTGGATAAGAGAAAAAAATGGTATGAGCAAACAATAGATTTTTTTGTTCTGGTTTTGTTAAATTAGTGGAAGTTGCTTGATGTTCAGTATCTGGAAAAATGAGGCCATTTAATCAGCTTCCTAAAGTTGCCTAATCTCAAGACCTCTATTTCTGTTTGAATCTCGGTCATTGTACTTTTGAGTTGGAACAGTTTGAATGGGGCTAAAGGAGAGATTTAGCAGAATCTCCTATTGATAACCCACACTGATCTTACTACATTTTTCCCAAATTCATTGGATTAAAAAAAATAAATTTAAGCTTAAAATTGAACCAAAAGATAAAGGAGATTTTGTACAATGGGAGATGAAGCCTTTTCTTTGAATACAGCAGTATTTCCAAACACTAAGTGGGATAACAAGTGTGATTGCACAGAGGAACTTTCCTATGTCATAATGATTTGTGTTTCAGTCATCTCTTTGTTTTTATAAGGAAAGAAGAGTTCCAAAGCTTATCGAATTCTTAAATTTTCAGTTTTTCTGTCTGCTTTCTTTCCAGTAAACACTCCTGTTATAATGGGGACTGTACGTATTAAAAATCACTGAAGAGAAATCAAAACATTCATCTTTCATTAGACAACAAATATATTTGATGGAGTGTAAATTCTTTAGAAGGTGCACTAAATGTCGACAGTAAAGAACATTCTATTTCTATTGAATATTTCTTCTTTGTTATAAAAAGGAAAGTTTACATGTATTGAAGTCCGATTTCACCTTGAGAGGCAGATGGGTTACTATCTCATCCAGATGTACATACCGAGTCTCTTGATCGTCATTCTCTCCTGGGTGTCATTTTGGATCAATATGGATGCAGCTCCGGCCAGAGTGGCTTTAGGCATAACAACTGTACTGACCATGACAACACAAAGCTCAGGTTCACGAGCATCTCTTCCAAAGGTAGGCAGAATTTCCTTTGTTTGTACTGCATTAGTCGTAATGCTAGGTGGCAAATAAACACCTTCCGTCAACCTTATAATATGTGTTTTAATTATTAGCATTTAAGCGTCTTCTAAAGGAGATAAATAACTTTAAAATATTTAGGGGTTTTTTGAGCCACCAATCAAATATATTCTGTTTCTCTCCTGTCTCAACTATTTAACCAACCACATATCTACTAAATTCCATAAACCTCAGCAAGCGATGAAAGCAATGTTACTCAGTACCACATAAATGCTGCTTGTTAGCAATTGACTAGCTCATCCTTTTCCAGATCCCAGTATCTGATGGCATGCTAGCAAATATGACTGAATTTCTAAAGGTCATAGATTCTAACCTGTTCTCAATGATATTCCTTTCCCCAAACCTGCCTACATTATGAATTAACTCACTAGTTACAAACACACTTACATTAAAATGTAGGAAAATGCGAAGCTAAATAGCTCCAAACAATTGTATAAAGAATGGTTCACTACACAATGTAAATAGCTTAAAGTGTATTTCTATCATTAACTATTTAAGTTTTCTGACTTGTCATTGCTTTAAAAATTTTCTTTTTTATTTTAAGAGTTATTCCTTGACCATCTTCATGTGCCATTGCAGTTAATAGAAATAAAATGCATACAATAAAAATACACAAAGTCCATTTCTGTATTAGTTTTAACATGGTATTTTTAGGTTGGCTGATTAAATTTTTCTCTAAGTAAAATAGGTACCCTTAACAGAGGTGAGTGTGCTTTGCGCCTCAAGTATATGGATCCAAATGCTTCAGAATGTAGCATCAACAGATAAGAAAATGGAATACCATAAAAACTCAGAAAAGCAAGAATGTAAGAGGTTACCAAAGAGAGCTACAGATGTTTTTGTCACATTTCTGTAAGCCTGAAGCTAGCTACGTTGGCTTATATGACAAAGCTTTTGTAAATCTGCACACAGAGAGGGAACAGGCCCTACTTTCCCAGTGCAGATTATGTCCTGCAGCTGAGCTTGGCAATAAAGGATTGCAATGAGTTCATCTACTCTGCAGTTGATTTTCAGTACTTCCACTGTGTCAAAATTACAGGACTAATTTGAACCTATAACTTTGATTTACCATGCTATACTAGCAGAGAATGAACATATCAGAGTTCTCCATCTATCTCCCTTCTTCTACCTAATTTCTATTCCAGGAATTTTAAATCAGATCAGTTATAATACAGGAATTCCCACTATAAGCTATCCTCCGGTTCCTTAGTATCATTCACAGATCTCAGTGGGACAAATGGAGGAAGAGCATGTGCTTCTTGTGGGTTATTTGGTTTGTGATAAAATACACAGTAAATTATGAGGAACTGTTAATGTAAACAGTAAACACATTTTGTGAAAGACTACATTTTAAAATAATATTTAACCCTTATAGATTGAGTTGTTGTCCTTCTTATTATCTAGCTTTCATGTTAAGTTTTGTTTGATAAAAATAGTGTTGGGATGTGGAGATATTAATGCACTTTTTCCTGACGTGAAATACTAAACTTCACATCTGTGGTTTTAACATATTCAGTTATCTGCTCTATTCTCTCCATAGGTGTCATATGTCAAAGCGATTGACATCTGGATGGCTGTGTGTCTGCTCTTTGTATTTTCTGCACTTTTGGAGTACGCAGCTGTAAACTTTGTGTCAAGGCAGCATAAAGAACTTCTGCGATTCCGCCGTAAGAGGAAGAAGAACAAGGTAAAAGTAACAGCATTCACAACTTTGAAAGAGAGTCTGAGATTGATTTATACCAGGATATAGGGTTAATTTGGTAAACATACTGCAGTTTAAAGTGGCAATATAAATAAAATGGCAGCACAGAATGAAAATCACTGTAGGCAGAGTCACTACAGGACTATGCACTGCATAAATCCAACTTGAATTCTAGAAAGAGGGATTAAGAGGGATTTAAATGAGGCATGGGCCATGTGGGAGCCATCTGCACAAGCATGAATTTCACTCTGTTAGAAGAGTCAGATTATACTTCAGTGGATGAGTGTTACTGGTACATGCAGCAGTTTGTACTATATTGAGATTCAACAAATAATGTTTCTAATTTCATTCTAGTATTCAGTTCAAAGGCTTAACAGCTGTGTTTCATATAAATATTTTTTTAATACAAAAAATACTTATTCAGTTAATATTATTGGCAGAAGAACAAACATTTTACTTTAAAAGGCTGAGAAGTTTTGGTTTTTTTCTTCTGTCATGTTAATTTAGTGTAAATTGTTCATACAACTAGTAAGAAATTTTACTACAGCAACAGTTATTAATATTTATTTTATAGCTGAAGCTATCTAGACTACCAGTAAAATAAGTCACTACTAATGTGCAAAGCCAAACAGCTAAGGCTACAGGTTTGAATTCTGAAGTCCGCAGTTAAATAAAGCAATAAGCAAAATTTCTTACAACAATATGTAACTCCTACTTCCGATTTTTCAAAGAGTAAATATTTCTCCAACCTACTCATTAAATGAGTACCCACCGCTGATGTCACAAAGAGCCTTTCCAGTGGCTTTCAGTCACTATCTAGAATATTATTGTGGATGAAAGTCTGACCGTAGCAACATGACTCAGTTCAGCCGTCTTTCATTCTTGAAGACGTTCCTCATTTTACTGCTTACATCACAAGGAGAAGACATTTTGCATGTTGTTTCCCTTTTACTTAGAAGATACTGAAAATCTGTAATGCTGTAAAGCCTACCTAAGCAGCCTCTGCTAGCAAGACTCCATGTTAAAAGGCAGGCTGGACAGTCAAATGAAAATGACATTTTCATACATTTGCCTGTTTCCTGTGTGTCGAGTCCTAGACTTTTTCAGGTGCAGAGAGAAACTCATGTACTGTAGCCTAGAGGATGATTCAGACTGCATGTACCTGCTTTCAACATTTGTCCCTGTGAAAAATGTGCTTTTTTCTTTTCGCTGACAGTAGCAGAAAAAACACTTTCTGAGACACACAGGAGGAAAGCAGCATGTTTGTGACAGGGTGTTTGTTTTTGAAATATGGCATCTCTCTGAAAGCTGCTTAAAGGTTTGGAATGGGGGGAATGGGATGGGCAGAGACGGATAACCGGACAGGGGACAGGTGAGCCACAACAAATGCATCATGTATCAAATACAAACAGCTGTGGTGAGTGATATATTATGTGACTATACTTTCAGTCCTTTCTTTTTTTCACCATCTATTATAGTGTCTTCTGCATCTCAGGCAAATTCACCATATTCGACTTTAGTGATGTCTTTTCACTTCCTTAAATACAGGTCAATTATAACCACAGGGTTAGAAACTGGCAGGTAATACCTTCCTTCCTCAGAATCAAACCAAAGCTCTTTCCAGCCCCCTCTTAGCAAGACTTCAGACTCACCAAAGACACTTCTTCAGCAATCACAATCAAATTTCAGTTTAGAGGTATGTGAGGAAGGATCCACAATATACAAAGTACTTCTAAGAGAAGACCACTTAACAAAAAAGTATGCACGTGAATAGTCTCACTGACTTAAGTGTTCTCCTGGATCAGTGCTTGACATAATGGCATTTTTGAATTCACACTTAAAAGTCCTTATTCTAATTTTACACTTAACTAGACAGTCTTCTAGCTTCAGGTAGGTTGTCTGCTAGGTTCTCATAAAATTAGAGGATTAGACTTAGAGACTGCAGGGTCTATAGGAAAGTATCAAGTACTCCCCTTAGATTCTGAAGGATGAAGACATGCATTTCGATCCTTTTCTTCATAACATACCCAGGTGAGGGTATTAACTGTATTCAGGCATATATGGCTTTCCCTTCCTCCCTCCCCTTTCCCTCCCATCCGTATGTTTCATCATGAGACAGGTTTCTCAGCCTAAATTTACCAAAAAATTCTTTGTTCCCATACAAGGTTATGATTTTGACAGACATTTTTCTGAAAAGACTGATTTAACTGAACTTTTCTTGACTGACTCCAATTCTGTGTAGAGCTAGAGCTCCTGGTCAGAGTTAACCTTTGAGAATACACCTGCTCAAGCTCTAGAGACAGCTCAGCTAATTGCTTCTCTTTTTCTCAATGTTTTATTAAACCATTCCTTGCCCAACAAGTATACTAGAGCTTGAAACGTTACAGCATGGAGATTTTATCTCTTCAAAAAATTGGATCGCATCCTAAACCCTCTGGTATACAAATAATAAATAATGTCTTATGGATTAAGAAAGCAGTTAATAACTAGCCTTCCTTACCACAAATGTTATTATTTATTTACCACAATTTCTAACATGAAATGCAGGCCCTAGGATCATAAGTCAGATTAACTTGTGTTTCCTTCCTCTTTTGTCTTTTTCAAAGTCAGTTATTATAGCTCATGATTATAAAGTTTTGTATGTGTTTGTTATCCCTTTGGACTAGGTCAAACAGCCACTGGCTCTCAGGAATTAGATTGTATTGACTTTTAAAACTACCATGTATAAAGAAATGTTCATTTGACCACAAAGTCAAAAGACACGAAAAGAAGTTAGGTTAAAAGGCTACGTTTAAAGTAAACTTCAGGGGCTTCCTTGAACGTTAAATCCTCTTTCTTTTCAAAGTGAAAACTGCTATTCTAGTCAGTATTTAGGTCCAAATGGATTAGAAATAGAGCGGTTAGGATAAATTATTAGACTTTTTCATCCTATATGCTTACCATCTTGGGACATTTTACTAGGATTAGGCTTTTCTACCAGGTGAATTCCAACTGATGAATACAAAATTTTTTGGCACTGGCATTTTATCTGCAAGAGTACAGCAAAATTTCTAGTGATTCAACTGTTGCAAAAGTCCAAAAATAGATGGGTTTGGAGATGTTTCATTTCAGGTATATGTTGACAGAAGAGAACATGTATGAATAATATATAATTGCAATAGGGCAGCTGAAGAATTTCCAAAGTCTATTTTCTTTGTAATTAAAAAGGCATGCTTGTTGCAAGAAATATTTACTTTTACCAAGTAACCCTAGCAATGGTCAGACGATTGAGTTTCAGTGCCGGAATGCCCTTGGGAGGTCAGTGAATCCATTTTCCTGACCTAAGTCAGGATCAGTTATACCTAATTCATCCCAGTCATAAAAATTCCACAAGCTCCCCTGCAATCTATTCCAATGGTTTAGACAGTTTTTTACTCATGCCTTTTTTGGCCTCTCATAGCTTCTCTAGAAGGGGCACAGAGAACTTCATTCCTTTATGTGGCCATTTGCACATTTCTATTCAGTCTTCTTTTCTTTAAATATTCCCAGTTGGTACAATCTTTTTTTTGCTCATTCTCCTTCCCTGGAAATTCTCCTAATAAGTCCATATAATTCCTCAAAACTGTGTTTGCAACATGAAGCTTAGCCAGTAACAGTTGAGAGCAGCCAAAACATCACATCATGCAAGTTATACACTGGTTTATCCAAACCAGTTTGCCATTTGCCTTTTTAACAACAGCATGGTATTGACCCATATCAAGATTGTGACCTTCCATAACTCCCAGGTCTTTTTCCAGAACTACCGCAGAGCCATTCATTTTCCATCTTATGTTTGTGAATTTGATTATTCCTGGCTAAATGTAGTATCTTGTATTTGCACCTACCGACTCTCCTGTATTTTTCAGACTCTTTGTCCAAATCATTGAATTCAATTTTAACTCTAAACGTATCCTCAAACAATTTTGCAGTTTTTCCAGGTTGGAGTCTTTTGTAAATTTAATTAAAACTATGGATTATTCCTTCTCAATACTGATTAAAAACACAGGAGAACTGAAATCTCTCTCTTAAAAAGCATATGATAGAACTTGGATAAAACCCCTGCAGTAAACGAGTGTAGCAAACAAAATAAGAGCTGTTGAGATTTATGGAAAATTATACAGTTATACAAAATGTAATTAGGTACGGAGCTGTATCAAGACATTTTGGCATCCAAAGCTCATCTATCCTTGCCATTTTCCTTATGCCTTTTCCACTTACAGTCACTGCCTCTTTCTGACACCATCTAGTACATCTGCAGCTTCCCTTCGCAGACAACCGTAACAGCAGCATCAAAGGCAATTCTTAGGTATAACTGCACCCTCTGGCTATCGTTTTTTATGGTTGTAAGTATGGACCTCGCTCAATGATTCCAAATAACTGAAAGGCAGATTTCTTTTCAGAGGCCCAATCCAATTTGTACAGAATTAACAAAAATTTTGAAGTGTCCGGGATTGTGTTATAAACACATTTATAAATAAAAACTGTTATTGCAACATAATATGCAAACTACTCATTGCTGTTTTCCAATAGGCGTCACAATAGGTATAAGATATTGTCCTGGTTTCAGCTGGGATAGAGTTAATTTTTCTCCTAGTAGCTGATACAGTGCTGTGTTTTGGATTTAGGATGAGAATAATGTTGATAACACACCGATGTTTTAGTTGTTGCTAAGCAGTGTTTATACTAAGTCAAGGACTTTTCAGCTTCCCACGCTCTTCCAGGTGCACAAGAAGCTGGGAGAGAGCACAGCTGGGACAGCTGACCCAAACTGGCCAAAGGGATATTCCATACCATGTGACATCATGCTCAGTATATAAACTGGGGGGAGCTGGTCAGGGGGGCAGCAATCGCTACTCGGGGACTGGCTAAGCGTTGGTCGGCAGGTGGTGAGCAGTTGCATCACTTGTGTTTCCTGGGTTTTGTTTCTCTCTTTCTGTTGTTTTCCTTTTCATTAAAATTTATTATTATTATTATTATTATTATTATTATTATTATTATTATTATTATTATTATTATTATTATTATTGTTGTTATTATTTTATTTTATTTTAATCGTTAAACTGTTCTTATCTCTACCCACAAGTTTTCTTATTTTTGCCTTTCTGATTCTCTCCCCCATCCCACCAGGGGTGGGGGGAGGGTGAGCAAGCAGCGGTGTGGTGCATGGTTGCCGACTGCGGTTAAACCATGACAGAGATTTTTCAGAAAGGGTCTCATTTCTTCATGATTACACAAATGGCATAGTGAATCCTGAGAACACGGGAATTTTGGTTCCCAATTTAAGACTTCATTTGGTAGTCAGTATATGATCCATAGTGCTTTGTCTCCGTCAGAGAAAGAAATCTGGCCAATGAACACAACTATTTCATTACTATTATATTACTAATGTGACGGAAACATTCCTTCAGAATGAATGAATATTAATTATTCATTTACAGTTACACTCCTTTTGGTCTTGAAAGACAAAAGGAAAAAAATGGCAGAACTAGAAGTCATAGAGGGATACTGAAACATACCTATGATCAGTGCTTTTTCTTAGTTGCATTTACATTGTACAGGGAAAAACATGAACTGTGTGCATATACTGAATAACACTGATTTTAGATTAGCTTTTAATATACTTAGTTTTCAGGAATAGTCAGTTTTTTAATTCTACTATCAAAAATCTAAAGATCACCATATCTTTAATGAGGAAAGTAGACATGCAAACCAGATTGTCTTTAATGGTAATCACACCTCTTTTCTTTTGTTTTCTTTTTGGTCAACCCATCCGTTTTGATGAAAGTATTTTGAGGGAGTTCTTGATGGAAATGAAATCAGTGAATCATTGCAGCATAGCAATGGCTTGAGATGTACAGGACCTATAGACGGGACTTTGCCTCAAATCTACAGTACAAATTTAAGGGTAAACTATGAAGAAGATGTCCCATTTGTCATAATGTGATATCCAATCATTAACAGAGGCCCTGTCCTTTTGTCTGAAATAATGTCGTCCCATGTGAACTCCATATACCTTCATTGCTACCTGTATGTGATGACGTGAAATGTTGATAAAGGTATCTGTCTTGTTAATTTCATAATCCATTTTGATCTGTTTAAATCTGGATTAAAAGATAGTATTAAGATTTTACTTTCTGCAACTTCAAAGGAACAGTGACATCAGTTCAAGGAGAAATCAGTTGCTACCAGATCAGCATTTAAACCAAGCTGTTTGTAGTGCAAAACAATTCAATAACACTTTTCTTCTCAAAAATGAACAGTAAAAAATATAGTTTTCAAATAACCAAAGTCAAGGCTTCAAATAATTCTTCAAGCTGTTACTACAACCTGCAGTCAAAAGGCTATAGAGATATTTTCAGCCTTTATGCATATGACTCCTCAAGAGAAAGGTATTAAATATATGGACAGAAAAAAACGTAGTCACACAGCTTTCTAATACTTTATAGCTAAGTATTTTGTAGAACAACGCTGATACAAAAATAAACTAATCGAAACTATTTCCTTCAGGCCTCCAAAGAATTCTAACTTTCTAAATAAAAATTGTTATCTAAATTTACTTCCATTCTTTAATTACAGTCATTTTAGTAGAGATGGTAAAATATTTATATGTAGCTGTATGCAGAATATTGTTAATTCCAAAGCTGCATGTGTGAAAAGTGCATTCATATTAAACCTTTATTAAAGTTCATTCATAATAAGATTTTAAAAGCTTTATCAAAAATCAATAAGAAATCATTCATTTTCTTTTCTTCAGTGATGATGCACTAAACAACTACACAAAAGACCAAAAAAAAAAAAGCTTTCTTATTACATTTAAAAAAAAAATTTCAACCAAAATGCAGGACTTCTTTAGGAAGATTCACTGTCCAGAATCTCAACTGAGACATACAAGGTATTTCCATTAGATGATTTCACCCGCTGTGGACTCGAACACATGCATTATGAGAAATATTTCTAGTCGAAAAGAGGGACGGTAGCCAAGATAAAAGCAAATGGAGTGTCACTGACATTTTACAAAAATGCCTTCGAAAAAGCACTCAAGTTAATATCAATAAAAACAGTAACTGCATCTTTCCCACTGTGCACCCTCAGATATGAACCTGAGGCCAAATTAATGATTTTTCTGCATTATGAACCTGCTGGAAAACTTGCAGAAGCACATTTTGGATATACCAGCTGGTACCCCAGAAAAAAAAGTATGGTGGTACCTGGCATGTTACAATGCTCCGGCAGGTGCCCTTTCCTGCAGATCGATTAGCCCTAGCACTTTGGTCTGACTTGGCAGGCTCCAACCATCCTGCCTGCCCTCACGGAGACAGCATCCCACAGACACTGGGCAGAAATGCTAGACTCCTAGAAAGACCTTCACATCACTTCCTCACCAACAGACAGCGTTTCCAAGCAGCCTGCTTGCAGACTAAATTCAGGATGTCTGCACGCAAAAAAATAAGCAGAGACCTGGCCTTTAAAACCATTCTAGGGGATTGCTCAATTCAGGTAAGCATAGAACAAAGTCAGTAAAGTCTTAGGATATAGTGCCTCATCCTGAAAACACACCAACTGAAAGCTGCTACTCAGAAGAGTTATTTTATTATCTTTTTGAGCCTGTGCAATCATAAGCATTATTTTCTGGAGAAGCATGGAAAGATTTAAACCCTGAGTAGTACGTATGAAGGTGCTTAAATGGCAAGTTTAGTGTACGTTCTCACAGTCCATGTATTTGTAACTTCTGTTAACTGGAATACAACACTACGACTCTTCTGGAATACAACTACTATAAAGATGTTATTTCCCATTCTTTTCTGACAGGAGAGGAACACTATTGTAGTAATTGATCTTTATTTTATCACGTCATCAAATAATGATCCTATCATTTTGTATTTCTGTTATTCATTTCCATATTGAAGTCAGTGATTTTTCCTCCTCCTTTTCTTTCATGTTAACTTTTCTTTATTTTTTGTTTTTATAGGAGAAGTCTAATACAGATTTGAAGTATAGTAGTTTCAGTGAACTACATTAGTCTATAAGTTTATTCAATTTGCATATATGAAAAAGTACTGCAGTCGGGTAATAACTACAGCAGTTGGGTGGTAACTACAGCTCTGCTGGATGCTCGTGCTGATTGCCAACTAGTTCACTTCAAACTTAGAAATTGATCTGCATTCTTTTGTAGATAACTTATTCAACTAATATTGATAACAAACATCATTGGAAATTTTTTAAACAAAGTAATTAACAATGGTTCTTCTAGCAAGTACTACTTAATCGAAACTTTAAATGTGTTTAGAATTAATTCTCCATTCCAAAACATTTCCAGATTTTCCAAATGTCACAGGCATTTTCAAAATGAAAAATTTGGAAGTTTGGATTTAAACTGTGTTCATTAAGAAATTACATTTGTATAAAGTAAGAGGTTTAAATAAAACAAAAATTCTTCAGAATTACTGGACTGAAACACTAATTATTTGACTTGCTTTGGTAAATAATTTTTTTTTACCCTTTTAATTTAAGCTAGAAAAAGCTTCAAAATACCAAAAATTCTATTACAAAAAGAAAATTTACTGCTGCTCAATTGTTTTTTTAATACTTATGGAAATTATTTCCCAAAATACTTATTTAAGAAATAACATATACATAATACTTTGTCATACTTCATAAAAGTCTAGCATCCTAAAGCAACTATGCTAAATTAGACATGAATTTAAAATGAGTATTAGAAAAATTGTGAATGCCATCAAAATTTATGACTATCCTTGAGTAGCATACATAGTGAAGGAATACACTGGAATATATTTCAGAACCAAATTTGGCCCTGGCTTCACAGTCTATGTATCATTTATTTGCCTGCACTTGTACCTCCTTTATTACTTGAGAGTACCTATAACCAGGTAAAGAGAAGTACAAAATGTGTCTCCAGACAGAAGCCACATTCTTGAAATGAATGCTATGGAAATATGTATATCTTCAGACCATCTACTTTTGTTTCTTTGCCACGTGATTAAAAACCACTTTCTCTTATAACTCCCTGAATTCAGAATGTCTTTGCCAGTTATCCCCTGAATTGACAGAAGAATGAGTCAGAAGAAAAATCTGGCCTTTAGCTTTCATGCACTTTATTTTAAACTAAGACACTTTACATACTATTCACAGGGAACGGCAGAAATAAGGCATACAGATAAGATTAACTAAATATACAATGACCAAATGGGCAGAATTCTCGCTAATATAATTAACATGAACATCATTAGTGCTTGTATGATGAGTATCTCTAGAGGCCAGGATCCCATTTTGTTAAGCAACGTACAGAGCTAATGGCTGCTGTCTAAAAGAACAGTGTGAAGTTTGCCCAGTTGAAGACTGCGGATATTTACGGTAAATGGGGAAAATCAAACCAAATCAGAAGTTGTGTGCCTGATTACCACTAGTTTACTAAGCTTCCCCTTTTCTCTAAATAGATTAAAGAATCTATAAACATATAGGAAAATTCTGTGCTTGTTAAAGCTGCTGCAATATTTTTGACAGACACTGATAGGGCTGGAATTTCAACCAGTTAAGATAAACTGTAGATTCAAGAAGTCACTGAGGTAATGGTGCAATACTTGCTATTTAGCAGCTGGTGAGATTTCTGTTATTAAAAAAAATTCTTGCTTTTTTCCTTTCTTTTTTTTTCTTTTTTTTTTCTCAACAGGATGATGACGTAAGGGAAAGTCAGTTTAGTTTTACAGCATATGGAATGGGCCCATGTCTGCAAGCAAAAGATGGAGTGACACAAAAGGGGCCAAATAATCCCGCTCAAGCTGCACCAAAAAGCCCTGATGAGATGAGAAAGGTATTCATTGACCGGGCCAAGAAGATAGACACAATATCCAGAGCTTGTTTCCCATTAGCTTTTCTGATTTTCAATATTTTTTATTGGGTAATTTACAAAATCATCAGGCATGAGGACATTCACCAATAACAAGATTAAGGCTTTCTGTTAGAAATGCACATCAGAGGAGTGATTAGGGGAGTTAAAAGCATTGAGGGGGGGAAAAAAAGATCCTGCATGGTCTGCAATGCCCCGTCACAGTGGTATGGAAGAATGACACCCAGAGAAGATACATCTGCTATTGCAAACTTTTTGTGTCAAACTAAATATTAACTTTTTCATTGTAAATCACTCTCTACTAAAGCTTTACTGCCAAGTATTTATACATACTGTTACATAGTAGTATAATTGTACAGGTCTCTCTGATGTTCCTTAATTTTTTTAATTCTGGTGTATTTTTAATTTAAAAAATGGATCCAGAATACCCTAGGTAAATCCCACAGTATTACAGAATAGATTAGTATTTGTAACCTTTCTTTCAATTTTACAAGATAATGACAAATTACTGATTTGAGATTACAGTTTTAAGGACTTTTTCTTGTCTTGAGGACAGTACCAGTGATTTTGAAATGAGCACATTTGACACATTTAAGTTACATAATTTATTCAATGTACTTCATATTACCGTTCTCCTGGAAGGTGTATGTTGAAATAACCTCAGACAACACAAGGTATCTACAGCCTAATAGTCTGCATATCATATGGGAAATACATAAAAATTTGTAAAGTACTGATTCCTGCAAAGGATTTTTTTTTCTTTTAATTACCCACACTTTGATAATTGAAACTTATAATATTTTTTAATCCTTTTTATATTTTTGAAGGGGTTCTTTTCTCAATTGATATAACTCATACAGCTTTTGAGATAGACAAACTACATCAAAATTTTGCAATGCTTTATTTTGATTCAGTGCAAAGAGATCTTGGACCAAAACTAAAAGCAAAGATTCAACTGCTTCACTGAAACATTTGGAGGACGAGTACAGCTGTTTATGCATATTTATCTCCTACATGTTACATAAATACAGGAAGTTTAATTTATTAATATATCAAGTTTTCTGTCTCATTCTTTGAAGTATATTGATATGACTTATATACTGGTTAAGAAGCACTTCACAACTTTGGAAAAATATGCAGCTCTTCTAAAACACAGAAAAGGAGCTGGATGGTCTTTTACATTTATTGTACTTCACATTAATAAATAGGAGAGCAACTATTAAAACTCTTAGAGGAATTTTCCCTGTTTACGATTAAATAAGTCATATTAGTTGCTTCTTTGAATTATAACACAATAGATCACATTTATGGCATAGCTTGTAGGCAAGAGTGTTTACTGTTGCCAATCTTGTCTATTGAAAAACAAAAAATGCTACAATATGGAAATCTGACATTTAGAATTACTAGATACTTTAAGTCCAGTAGCAGAGGTTGTTTCTCATTGCAAAATATTTTTATTTTGAACATATTTTAAATTTTTGGTTTGTTGTTGTTCAGAATGTATATACAAAAGCAAAATACAGCTGAAGGCAGACATCTGGTGCACTGCCAAAGGCATGGTGCATATGAAGTAACAAGCAATGTAACTTTGCAGTGAGGATTATAACATAGCAACCTTGGGTTTCGTTGGGTTTGTTGTTTTCCCCCAAGGATTAGTTAGAGAGATTCTAAAATAGTAGCTCTCAGATTTTGTTCATATGTGCCAGAAAGAAGATGTATAATCCTCCTTTATTTTAAAACAGTATTTTTTTAATAGTTTTGCTTCATTTATGATTTGAAAAGAATTCAGTTCTCTTTAAACAATTATTGTTTGCTGAGGTCATGTCTTGGTTTTGTTGATTTCCTTATGTGCATGTTCCAAAAAATCCTGTTCACTCATGAAGGTGCTCATCTGTGTGTGGGGGTACCATGAACTAATGGCTGACATTTCAGTTGGGTTATATGCATCTCTCTCAAAGTTGTCATTAGCTGTATTGTATGAAAAGGAATGTTAACTCGCTTCTGCTATCAGCGAAGTCAACAGTATTGTGTTTAAGGACTGTTTGAAGTACTGGATCCATAATCAAGAGACAATCGTAAAAAATTACATTATCTTTCAGGCTCATCTCTCTTCTTTCCTCCTAAAATAGCTGACTTGCATTCGATAAAGAATTCTTAACTGAAGGGGTAAGTGCATAAAAAAATGCTGGTCATATCAGAATAACTCCTAGTTATTCTAGTTTATAACACTTGAGTACCTGGTTCACATTGCCTCTTTCCCAATCATTCAATAGTCTGTTGCTCTCGCACATGTAGTACTACCTTATTTTGAAAACATTAACAAATGTGAGTGATGCAGAGCTGAACAAATTTAGCCCTAATTTCTTTCTTTACTCTTTAAGGCAGAAAAGGTCTATGCTCTCAAATAGAGAAATCAGACAGGAAATCTTGAAAGTGATAAAAGAGAGATTGGATTACAACACTGGCAAAATGTCACAGGGACTCAGAAGGAATGTATACTGTTAAGCAAGAAGGACAAGATCCTTCATTCATATATGAACCTATTACCTCAGTGAGGGGGAATAATCCTTGTGTCACATTTCTCTTTGACTAGAGTATGCTAATCTAAGGAAAAATTACAGCATATAGTATATATAACGTAAAAAGCATATATGTATATTATAATTCTTTTCCGACCTCCCTAATGGATTGTTACCTATATGTTCTATTTAAAATAAATGAGATCTGTAGGTTTAATGACTGGACCTAGTGCCTAGTGTTGCCTCTCAGGATGACTTTCTTCAGCCATGCTCTATGGTGAGAGACAAGAAGAGGGTCTCAGACCTGGCCAATGGAAAGTATATCCCTTCCTCTATGTAGTTATATTTCTCTTTCATAGGCCATTACATTGGGAAGTTGAGCATACCCTACTTCTATACAGAAAATGTACATATAATGCTCAGTCTTCTAACAGAGCACATTGAAGATAAAGAGAATTAAATATGTTTAAAACATCATTATGAAAACTCTACAGTGTTGCTGGAACATTTTTTTTTATTTAGCAATCCATTAATAACAAAAGTATTTCAAACAGAGGGCAAAAGCAAAAAATGGTTCCATGATGATTTCAAATGCACAGAACATTTGGCATGTCATTCTGCTGCCCTCAGGTAAGTAAAGATTTTCTATTGCTATGTAATGGAACAAAGATCTCTCCTGAACTGATGGTTTTGTGTTTTTTCACTGGAACCATAACATTTGCCAAAGTAACAGAAGCCTCTGGAGTCCACTAGATAATGTGTTTTTCAAAAGAAAGCAGCTCTTAAAATTTAAATTTCATTTAGATTATTCCTAAATGACTTAGTGTAAAGTCACATGGTAAAGAAAGAGAGAAATGTCATTTGAGATGACAAGAAACTTCAAGGCACAAATGCCTGCTATTCACCACTGACTAGGGGAAAAGTCCAAAAACGCCAGCAGGCATGCCAGTCCTCTGTACAAAGCTAGAATCAACAGCTACTGTCATCAGCTAAGATTAGTATGGGAGATGATTCTTTTGTAACTGTATAATGAAGTAGCAGGGAATAACATTAAGAGGATACAAGAATTGAAAGCTACTCTGCAGTATTTATCAGACTGCAGTATTTATGCTACAGTCCTGTGAAAGAGGCAGTGGAGAGGCAGAAAAATCCTCATCAAGGAAATAATGCTTGAGGTAGATGCAACCTAGCAGGGCTTCTCCTACATCTAAAAAAGACCCCGTTCATTAGGCTGAAGTAGATAGCTACCTCACCTCACTATCACTGAACCTGGGCTCTGCAGGGTACAGGTCCTTAGCAAAGCCACACAAGAAGGCTTCTTGTAAGCACAACCCCTATGTGACAGGCTAATGCAATTAATCCAATTCGTTATTCACCATAGGTGCAGACTCTGTGCCGCTCAGGTCATGTTTTTGTGGTCTCTGTAGACCAGCCCTATACTTCAAAAATAAAATACTGGCACTAGAAGATCATTGCAATACAATGAAAACAGAGGGAGAAACTGCAGGATCTGGAGGAATACTCCAGTAACACAGCTACCAAAGAGCTGACACAGACACCATAAAGGGGAAAGAAGGAAGCATGAGGCATCCTTACTACTTTTCCCCATCCCCCAGTATCCTCTCCATAGGTACACTTGTTCAGGTGGAAGCAGTAGCTGCAGGGGGAAACAATTTATGACAACTGCTGCAAACTATATATTCTCTTGGGAAAGTAGTTTCTACCTGTGCAGATAGATAATTGACATCCACACCATCCGCTTACTTAATGGAAAAAGCGGAGCAGGAAGGTACAGGATGAAAAGCATGGGCTGTACATAGCATAAGAGGGACCACAGGGAGAGAGAAAGCCCAAAGCAGTACCTGGAACCTCTCATATGACTGTCTTTTCTTCCTGCACTAAAGAGAGAGCTGTGTCCAAATCCATGTCACCCCTCGTAAGGCCAAAAATTTCAGGACCTTGAAAGAGGATAAGAAAGGTCCCTTAGAGGTGCAGTAGATGTACTCAGCTACCACAGTACCAAACTCCTGCTTAAATTCTGAATAGCAAAATGCATTTTATTTTTAAAACCATATTCAAATATCAACAAAATAGGCTTGCATGGTTAGAGGGCTGGCTTTTTTCTCTATAATGCTGATAAATTAGAGGAGGCTTGAAGGAGAAAGGGCAGAAGGGGTACTAGTGTTTTACTGTTTAGAATTTAGCTATTTTAACACCAAAATAAAGCACATTCTACTTTCAAGGAGTTTTGACAGCAAACACTATTCTTCAAGCAGGTTAGTGGAATTCAGGAAGAACATGAGATTTAATTATTTTTTCAGCTCAGTCGTATATTGGTTTTCTTTGGATTCTCTTTATTAATGTTTGTTCCAAAACCTTTTTATAGGCTGCTTTATAAAGAATCCTTTGTGATGTGTGAGAGATGATTCTGTTTACTCACTAGAAAGACTTCTATTTAGGCAATTTAGATGTGCACTTTACATTTAAGGAGTAAGGTATTGCTTCCACTTTGTACTATAACCCCTTACAGAACTGTAGGTTGATAATGTAGATAAAAATAGAATATAATAAACTGTACAAAACCTTATATTTTTAACAGTAGGGAAAGATAAAAAGTCTTCCTTAACTTTAAAAAAAAGTATTATTTTTTAGCAATAACTTTATATTAGATGGAATTGAATTTATTTATATAGTTCCCAGCCCAAGCTGAGATGGTTGGTTGCAAAAGACAGATACACTTTATATGCAACTTCTGCTCTCATTTGAGCTATGATAGGAATTAATCTAATCCAACAGAGCAGAATTTGGCCTTATACTGTGAAACTGCTGAATGAGCTATTAATTCTTACGGTACCCCTGTGAGGCAGTAAAATGACTTTATCCACATCTTACTGTACAATCATATGGTTATTTAGATGAGAACAATATCAGATCATCACGGCTTTTTTCCTTTTTGAGACAACTAAGAAGAAAAATATAAATCAAAAACTAAGCTACTTGTTAATAATAAAATGGGTATTCTATTTTGGAGTGGTTATGGAAAAGGTGCCTTCAGGCAACACACGTCACCTACAGTAGTTACTGAAATGCTATCAGTTTGGAAGGCTTGTGGAAGCATGTTAGATTGCTAGAAGCAGTGGGTTAAATGCCAGAAAAATGTTGGCTCGTCCTGTATTCTTGACATTCTTGAATATTACTGCACTTCTTCACTTTCATCTTTGTGAAATATGCAAGAAATTTCTTATGTTTGTATTTTAATGTATGACAGAGTGCTGTTAACAGATGAAATGGACTAAAGTAGCTACTGATGTTCCATGAATGTGTAATTGTGAGCTGTATAAAAAAAAATTGTGCCATAAGCTTTTGACCTAAAGTTTTAACAAAATATACAGTATTTTGTGTGTTAGTGATCCCATCTTTTTAAAGGCTACAGCAAGAAAAAAGAAAAAAAATAGTATGATAGTGTATTAATAAACTGTCTGTGAGTTTTCAAAATATTCTCCTGTGAATTCTGTCTGATGGCAATTTCATCTCAAAGTACTTCCTTTTTGGTAAATCTCTATAAATGTGTTGTGCATGGTTTTGATTAAATTCCTTTTTATTGTATTACAGTATCATATTGCACTTAAACTGACATTCTCTGCAGACAGAAGTGTTAAAATATGTGAAATTTATGGTGTCACCTATGTCATTGTAGATATTTTGTTCAAAAATAATAAACTTTTTTCAGAAACCATGCAATTATTCTTATGATATTTTAGGCCATGGGTTTAAAGTCACAGGAGGGACTATCAACACCATTGGAAAAAAGGATTAAACCCTCAGCAGGAGTTAAGGTGCATTACCATTAAATATTTCAGGAGTGAAAACGAGAGAGAGAAGGAATAGAGTGCCTTTAATTGTTTTATTATTCAGATTAAGCTTCAAAATACTTTAACTGCATTAATGAAATATACAAAGAGGTGTTTTCAGGGAGCATGACAGAGGATGGCAGGCACTGAATTAGGAGTTTGGTCTTCCAAGGCTTCCTTTACAGTGAGTGGACAGAAAGAGATCTCTCCAGAGGACAGCCAGTGGATGGGCTCTAGTTCCAAAAAAAGCCCTTTCTGACAACTCAGGGAAAGTTATCTTGATAAATGCCTGTTGAAATAAGTACAGCCACCCCAAAATAGTCCTGCTGATCTTATTATCAAAAAGGCAAAGAATTTCACTTGCAGCAAAATAGACTTATGGAAACTTTATAGATCTGTGAGTTTTCTTAAGTACTCCTTGACATAAAAATTATTTTAAGAAAACTGAAGTTAACAAATAAGAAGTCCTTTGAGAACAGTCTGAGTTCTGCTAATCTGATTACAGCAGTGTTAATATGCTTATAAAGAGCATGCAGAATGGTCATCTCAGTAACAGCCACATGTCAATGTGATGCCATTTAGACTAGAAATCTTTAGCAGCCTCAACGCAGATGCTTTGCGCTCCCTGCCCCCATATGACAAAAAGCACCATCAGTTTACTCCTTTCAACTCACTTTTCAAGTCGATGGGATACAAACACAAGAACTTTGCCATACTCGCAAATTAAGTATTTCCATTATCTGCTGCTAATAATTCAGTTCAGCAACGTATGGCTTGGAGCTTTATGAAATGGAAATTTGTCAAAAGAAGAGCCAAATATAACAAAAGCACCAGTGGAGCAGAAATCCTGGGTGTGCCCTCCTAGAGCCCGCAGAACTGCATGATCAGACCCCTGCTATTTATGACAGCTGTTGCTCCAGCAGGTCTATACCATCTTGTCTTCCCAAGACCAAAGCGTAACTGGTACCTCCAGCCTTGTTCAGATCTGCTCACAAGCGACAATGTTATGAAACTGCTGCAGTAGCAAATGTTTTCATGCTGGGGTGCATGGTTCCCAGAGCATGCAAACTGCAAATAGACTCTACCCAGTGTGCAATAAGCAATTAAACAAGAAAGTAACAGCCAAGTAATATGACCTGAGAGTCATAGAAAAAAGAAGTAACAGATCTTAAAGAGATCAACATGTGATTGTATTGCATAAACTGTGCAGCCCTTTCAACACAGAATTCTGGAAAAACAGATATCAAATATCTTCTTTTTCATGTTTGTATATATAGCTACCTAATTATATTAAAAAATGAAATAAAGATTTAATTCCATGTGATCCACGCAATTGATTTTATTTCTAGTATCCTACCCTCTATAAACTAGCAGGATCCGAGAACATTTTTTTCTGAATAAGACACAAGCATGTGAATTTAAAAACCTGGATGACAATCCACCCAAGTCACAAAACTAGAATTACAGGGAAAATTTCATTTTGGAAATAAAAGAAACTTTTTCAAAATTTGAATAATATACTTCCAAACTTTTAATAAACAAATATATATTTTATATATAATATTTGGTCATTGATAAAAATTAGATATTTCAACATTTACTTCACAGACTCACAAAATCACAGAACGGTTGAGCTTGGAAGGGACCTCTGGAGGTCATCTTGTCCAAACGCCCTGCTCAAACAGAGCCACCTACAGACAGTTGCCCAGGACTATGTTTTTTTGAATATCTCCAAGGATGAATATCTCCAAGGATGGAGACTCCACAGCCTCTGTGGGCAACCTGTGCCAGTGCTCAGTCACTCTCAGAGTAAAAAAGTGTTCCCTGATATTCAGAGGGAACGTCCTGTGTTTTAATTTGTGCTCATTGCCTCTTGTCCTGTCACTGGTCACCACTGAAAAGAGCCTGGCTCCATCTTCTTTACACCCTCCATCTAATTTTTTTACACAAATTGATGAGATTCCCCCAGAACTGGACACAGCACTCCAGGTGTGGCCCTACCAGTGCTGAGTAGAGGGGCAGGATCACCTCACTTGACCTGCTGGCAACACTCTTAATGCAGCCGAGGATACCATTAGTTGTCTTTGCCGCAAGGGCACATTGCTGGCTCATGTTCAGCCTGGTGCCCACAGGACCCTCAGGACTTTTTCTGCATACCTGCTTTTCAGGTGGTCATCCCCCAGCATATACTGGTGTATGATGTTATTGCTCCCCAGGTGCAGGACTTTGGACTTTCGCTCACAATACTGAAAAAGCTTTTCTTGTAATGTTAACCTCTATTTAAGTAATCTGCATTTAAAACCTCTACTGAGGTAATGATCTCAGCCTGATACTCACTTATGTCATGTTTTAATTTCTCTCTTAACAAGCCAAACACACCTGACCTGCCTTGAAAACCAGCGTGTTACTTTGGATATGTTTAGTTATTCTCATTAGGCATGTTCAGTAGGTACAGAAGACATTCAAACAGTTGTTTTTAAAAGCACATGGTACTGCAGCTTGTTTGCCATTCAATGAAGTAGGAGTAAACCTCATGTAGTTATATTAGATCAGAATAAGTCCACACATTATTAGAATTTGGCTGAACTTATTTAAAGTAAGAGGATATTGGAAATCCTTACAAATTTCAATTATACTTGATTGTCATTGTTTAACCTCAGCCAGCAACTAAGCACCACACAGCTGCTCGTTCACTCCCCCCACAGTGGGATGGGGGAGAGAATTGGAAGAGTAAAAGTGAGAAAACTCGTGGGTTGAGATAAAGACAGTTTAATAGGTAAAGCAAAAACCACGCACACAAGCAAAGCAAAACAAGGAATTCATTCACTACTTCCCATCGGCAGGCAGGTGTTCAGCCACCTCCAGGAAAGCAGGGCTCCATCACGCGTAACAGTTACTTGGGAAGACAAACACCATCACTCCGAATGTCCCCTCTTCCTTCTTCTTCCCCCAGCTTTATATGCTGAGCATGACATCATATGGCATGGAATATCCCTTTGGTCATTTGGGGACAGCTGTCCCAGCTGTGTCCCCTCCCAGCTTCTTGTGCACCCCCAGCCTGCTCGCTGGTGGGGTGGTGTGAGAAGCAGAAAAGGCCTTGACTCAATGTAAGCACTGCTCAACAGTAACGAAAACATCCCTGTGTTATCAACACTGTTTTCAGCACAAAACCAAAACATAGCCCCATACGAGCTACTGTGAAGAAAATTAATTCTATCCCAGCCCAAACCAGCACAATTATATGCAAAACAGGTTTCCCTTCCCATCAATTTCTTGTTTCATTGTAGCAATAGCATCGTCATTTCTCAGGAAAGTATAAATTACACCACAAGATGGCTCCCTCTCATACGAATTGAGGGATGTCATGGATGTTTGCATTTCGTTCAAGGAGATAAACTAGCAAAATGCATTCCTCACGTAGAAACTCCAGGCACTGGCATTCATTATTACGAAGGAAATTTGTAAAGCATAAGCACTATGCTTTATAAATAGTGCATGTAGTAGCATGTAGTATTCACGCTACAAATCACACTTCATTTTGAAAGTGACGCAAATGTTTTGAGGTGATGCTGTCTTAGAAACAAAAATAGCTGAGATGTTAATTTATTAAGAACAAAACCCAAGGGCTTATGTCTAAATACACATATGAAAATGTAAAGGTTTGTGTACCTGAATATTTTAATAAATAAAAATGGCATTTTAAACCAGAGACCAATAATTTACTCTTTCAAGTATCTGTTGATTGTCAAATACTTATTGCTACAGATATGATTTCGTCCAACAGAAAATGAATGGCTAACCAATTTTTAAAGCAGTCTTTAAAAAAACTAAAGAAGAAATCAATAATTTACACTCTGCTCCTAAATCTGCTAAAGTTAGGAGGTCTTTGGAGTAGATTCCTCATGTTAGGGATGCCTTCAGAGCACGGTTACAGGTACAGGTACAAATACATCAGTTATTAGCTATGCACAACAGCTATTCCACTTATTAACAACATGTACGCTGTTACACTGTAATAAATACAAAGAAGAAAGCATCTATAGCTTTCACTGGGGAATATATAACTTCATATTATCTCATATCTAAGATGAGGTGAGCACATACACTTCAGCACTGTAAACAATGTAAATCTGTAACTCGGTCTGCCTTATGATAGCTTGTCATGTCACCACCCTCTCGCTTTCCTAGCAGACATCACCCTTTTACACATTCACTGAACAAATATGGAAACAGCAGTAAGAACACACTGAACTTTGGTCTTAAATGATACTAATGATATTATTATAGATAGATACTACAGAATAGTTGCAGACTAGAGTAGCTACTACAGTGTACCACTAACATCCATTTACTGTTTGTCCTTAATTTCTCAAGAGAGCACAACATATATTCTCTTTCATGATTTATCTGCAAGTTAAATGGGAACACAATGAAGACTATTAATTTTGAATCTAATTCTAGTTAATACATTGTCTGCCAAAAGTTAAAGAATTATATACTTAAGATTCATAGCAGTATTTACAATTTAAAAATCAATGAGTATTGTGTTTGTTGTACTCTTTTTTCCCCAGGCTTTGCAGGCTTTCCTGAATGATGACTGAACCGAATTACTTTGACGTAACAACCAACTGCTTTATATTTAACTGTATTGGCAATAAAAGAAGCTCAGTAAAAATAAAACAAGGAGAGAATATCTCAGTTCAACAGGAAACCTTTCAATTTTACACAAATGTGGTCAGAGGTAACACAGAAACAGTTTTATACCAACATAGAGTTTTGAGAAAATAAATTTAAAAGCACTTTCAAAAATGTCCTATCCCCTTTTCAGTAGCCTCAGATTTACTTCAGGTTTCTAAATAACAACCCCCCCCTTGAACTTTGTTATTGCAAATATACGAGACCAAGTAACTTTGTGAAGAGTTTTGAAGCAGTACCAAAACAGTTTCTAGGTGAGGGAACAGGGAAAAGGTAATAGGTCTTTCCTCTCTCTCCCTTTCTCTGTCTTTTCTTCCCAATAGCTTTGTATCTCACAGCAAACCTGATCCATCTGGGAGACTAGGACATTCATGGAGGACTTCGTTCAATAGTTGCAGTGCAAGATAACATTGGTTAAAGTTCCACCTGGGCTACTGGTTGTGGCAGAAGGAGTTCAGTGTTCAGGTAAAGTCCTGATGGTATAAAAAGGCCCCTTTCTGAGAGCTCCTTGCATAATGACCTGAGCTGATTTCACCCCTGCATTAATTCTTTTATTCCTTAATGACACCTTCAGAATGCTGCTCTAATTTGAGAGGTGGTACATTCCAACACCGCCATCTGACATAGAACTAAATGGATTGAAGTGGTTTGTTATTCCTGCTCCCCTTCTAATTATTTCTCCCTTCTGATTAGCATCAACATTTCACACAGCTGCTCCACTTGTAGAACAGTTACATTGTCCTTCAGATTATCAAACTTCTCATACTTCATTTTTACCTACAATACTCACGGTTGTGCTCCCACTCCAGCTCTCCCTGTAAGGGAAAGTATGGACCCAGCTTAACATGAAAATCTGTCCTCTTCCCTGAGACCCCAGGAAATCACTTGGGATAAGAGTGACAAGAAAATTCAGGTACTTAGATCCCTTCCTCACCTCTTTCCTTCCTTTACTACCTAATCCTGGAAAAAGTTCAAGCTCAGTTTTCAGTATTAGCATGCCCAAGTTGCCTAAAGTCTTCTATAAGCACCTTCTTCACTACACATTTTCAAAGTATCAAACCTATGTCTAAATCCTATCAGGATTTACAAAATTTATTTATTCCTTCCCTTGTTTCACCTGAAGGGTACAGTTCCTTTGGGATGCCCAAAGGGACTGCTAGACAATCTCTGTAAACACACAAAAAATCCTATACACTGTCCTTTCCTGTCCAAGCTCATAAACTCTCCTGAATCTGTACTAGCTCTCATCCAACCATATCACATTCTCTAATATTTATGAAATGGCTACAGGGTAATTCCAAGGCACAGCCAGTGTTTGCTGGTCTGTGAATTTTACAAGGTTACTTAACCTTTTTAAAATTAAAGCAGAATATTTCACTTGTAGCAACCAGAGCAACATATCCTGCATGCTTCTTTTGGCATGTGCAAAACCGTCCAAAACAAAAATATTTTTTCCAGTGCGATAGCAAGTGTTAGTGTTTTCCATTATTTGTTCCATGTCTAACAGTTTTCTAATCCAGGATCAAATTTAAGCCCTAGTAAGCACACAAGTCCAATTTGCTGTGTGTTTGTTTGTCTCTGCCAGGCTCCACATACATCAGTCACAATTTAGATATGCATCACAATTTTGCAGCTCCAGGTAGAGCAGATCTATTTGTGGTCACAAAATTTGAGTGTACAAATTCATAAGCTATGTTTGCATATTCATTTTGAACAAAAGAGGATAAAAAGTTATTCTGTCATTGATTTTTAGGCAGCATGATCTAATTTTCATGAAAGCACATGGTAAAATACCTACTCATCCAATGGAAAATGATTCTGAGAAGTTGTCCTCCAAAGCTTTATTTGCAGCTTCCTTACCTCTCTTGGTGCCTTGCATGTGCCTACCCAGATGTTCCAGAGCAAACAGAGCTTTTACCAGGAATAAAGATAAACTGTGGGAAGTGTACTGTAAGACACCAGCCTTAGTGAAGTGCTGAAAATGGTTTGTTTATATTCCCAACAGAGCATTCATATGGTACTTTGGGTGCCTGTGAGTGCACTAAAATGCAGAAGGATACATTTCCAAGAGAATTGTCCACCCACATAACATTTTTACAGAAGTATATTTAAAATATGTCAAAAATCCATGTCTTTGCCATTTTACTTTTCAAAAAACACCAAATAGATTTTTTTTTTTTTTTTTTTAGATAAGCACTGCTGGGGAAGGTGCTGCTATGCTTGCTTCTAGCCCCTGTTAAAAAGTACAGAAAAGTAGCATAACAAAGTAGACTGCCCTTTTACCCAATATTTAAACCACCAGAGGAAGAAAGGCTAACATGTAACTACTGTGTGAAGCCTGTCACAGGTCTTTGAGATGAAAATCTTTAACAAGATAACAGGCATTTTATTTGTCTTATTATTACTCTCAGGATATCAGTAATGTCTTTGAACCCTGCCAGTTTCACGGTATCTGATCACTCTGAGCTGCCTTCCTGGGAGAAAAACATCCTAACGTTACCTCTGAGTGGGAAAATCATGGAGGATATTAAAACCTTACGAATGTTACAAACTATGCATCCCCATCCATCTTAATCTCTATGTCTCCCATGAAAAAGATATAATCAGTTTTCCAAATTGTCTAGTCAATAGTTTAAGATCAGTGAGTGACAGAGTTCATTCTGATGTTGCAATTTTCTGAACTTAATATGCTTAATACCGTTTTAGTGGCTGGAGTTTCTGTGAATCTGGTTTGAACAAGAACTTGCTGTCAAGCCTGCTTGGGTAGTTCCCAATAGCCCTGTTCTATAGGTCTGAAGTCAATGGAAGAATGTCTACGGAAATTGGATCAGGCTGGCCTACCTGCTTATAAAAGGCAGTGGTTATATATCTCATTGCAGCTGGAACTTTAATTATTACTTTTCCAAAGGAAATTGAATCACCATCTTTGACATAATCACTCTGAAAAATTTCAGTTTGCTTCAGACCTTAAACAAATGTTCTGAACTCAGGGAGTTAAGCAAATTATGAATCCTTTCCAGTGTTTAATTGTTGTGTGCCTGCAAGTTAATCAGCTATTTAAAAAATATTCTGTTCATAAAAATAAAGTGCGGCAGAATCTAAACTGAACTTGAACATCTGAACCAAACTTGAAAGTCTGTAAAATATGCTTGCCATCTTGCCTCTCTTAATTCTGCTGCAATCCAGTCTTGCTCTGTCTGAAATGGAAATGTTTCTACTGACCTCAGCAGTGGCTGGGAGAGGCTTTTTAAGACTTATTCGACTCATACATGTGTAATTTCAATAGTTTCAATTACACTATAATATTTTAAGTAGTAAAATAAACACGGAAAATATTCTCAGAGATGGTAAGATAGTAATCACGCAACATCCAGAAACACTAAAAAATAAAAATCCCATTCATTGTACAATTCTTTGACCCTTCTTTTATCCTCCAATCTCTTTTTTTTTAAATTCTCAGGATAAAAGCCTATGGAAACAGACTATATATTTTTGTTTGTTCTGTTTATATCCAGACAGTAAATAGTTAGCATAGAAGTCAAAACAAGGAAAGAAATACTTAAATCCCCTAGCTTTAGACAACGTATTTGAGTTGAGATCTAGAAAAAGATCACTTAATTACTTTTTATTTATCCTGTTTTAGAGAGACTCCATAACTATTCCCAATGGTTTGTGCTTTTGTTCCATTCCCACTTGAAAGTCTGAATTCAAATTTTCTCTATCAACATTTTAAATCAAGCAGAGGACAACAGCTCTTGCCTTTTCATGGATCCCTGAAGAGTAATCTTCATTAAAATAAATCTTTATTAAATCCCTTGTGGAAGGAAGTGGACTCCTTCAGAGTCTGGATGCCTCCTCCAAACAGATATACCAAGGAACAGAGCTGGTTTTAGCACTGCTCTACGTCCAAACACATAAACTGCCTCCCTGGAGTTTCTGTGCTGATAGAAACTTATCTTTGATCAGATCTCCCCAGAGCTCATGGAAAGAGAGGGGAGAAACTTGCCGAAGTGATTAAACAGATTTTACCTGTATTTTAACTGCTGAAGAATCACTCTTGGGTGTTGTCGCCCTTTTCTGGAAAAAAAATGCAAAACCTTGGAGACCTCCTTTTCAATCAGCTCTTCTATAGCCTGTTTCTCCTTTATATGTATGAGAACTCTAGCCATTTAACTGCATTACTACACTATCCCTAAGATTATCTAGACTGGAAAAAAGAGGAATCTGGTGGATTTATCACTCCATAGATGAGTGTGGAAATAAGGCAGACTCTTGCTGTGCTTCTGTTGGGAGATCAGTTGATTCAGAAGGGGAAAAGGGTAGAAGAACAATGTGTAGATGTGTTTCCAGTCCTTTTGTCTATACAAATAAATCCATAGAAGGTAATTATTCTTGAGCAGTTAATTTGAAACCTAGCCCAACTAGCCAGACTCCATGGCTGCATCTACATGGTTCTGAAGGCAGCAGAATCAAAACAAACACTTGTGTTTACTCAACAGGAACATGTAATTAACTCCATTCTGAAATCATGTAATGGAAGTCACATCTCACTTGTGGAGAAGAACAATCTAAGATGTAAAGATTACTATTGTTTACAGACTGATCAAAAAGCTATGAACTGAATCTCTTCTATGGCACCCATGACAACAGCTCTATGAATCTTCAGCGTTTTACAAAAAAGAATCAGTTAGCTACAAAAGAGGAAGAACCAAATTATCTTTCCTGTTTCTCCAGGATGATTCCCATGAAATAACTGGAATTGTATAAGAGTAAGAGAGGATAACTCGGGCCCATTCTGATCTCAAAAATAACCTTATTGCTATTAGTTAGACTCAGGGCCACATCTGTAGCATAGATACTAATCAAACATATTAAGTGTCTTCAAGTCTTGGTCACCGTTGCTTACTTTACCTCCATGGCCCCATGACTCTTGCATATTAGCTTCATATTAGTGATGGTAGGTACAGACTCAATCTTCACAGGACTCATGTTGCCCAAAGTATCACAATATCAATAGTTACAACCTCATTTCAAAGGACAAAAGGCCAGAGCTATTTTGGGAAGTTGAAAGTAGGAATCTCTCTTTCTCACAGTAACTGTCCATTCCCTGACCTCCTCAGTCAGGCTAGGACCTGTATCTTGCAGAACGTTTACAATCCCAGTAGTCTTCAGTACAAGACAGAACTGAGACCTCCTTCATTTTTTCCACCCCGTGGGGTATTGCTTTTTCTACCCCAGCTCAGCTCGCCCTATCAAATGTTCCTTTCCAGAAACCCAAGTCCCCTGCACACTTTGCTGCCAAAAGGGAATAACTTTATCAAGCTGATGTAGGGTTCTTCACACAACTGCTGGAGTGGTCTGGCCATGCACAAAATACTACCTGACACCCTGGAAAAAGAACCAGCAGGAGGAAGCAGGAATACAGTGGGATGAACAATAAATAGTAGGGCTACAATGAACCAGGCTGGACTGCACAGGCAATGCTGTCATAACCCAAATCCTCTGACCACTCTCTCGCAATAAAATTTTATAAAGCTTATCCTGCTCTTAACACACCCACACACATGTACAGAGACACTAGCTGTTTTAGTTGCCTGGTGAACTAAAGAACATGTGGAGACTTAATATTCCGTGTGAAATAGATCTGTCTGAATAACTGATTTTCCTATAGCTGTGCAAAACAAAATTTGAACAAAAATTCACCCTGATGGTTGCTTATTTTTAATCAAATTAAAATTCAGTTTCATGTGAAATTAAGAGTTTTATTGGAAACAAAAGTAAGTAACAAATTTGTAATTACATTGAGTAAAACTCTAAATTATAACATTATTATTTTTAGATTATACATCTAAAATATTCCTTAACTAAAAGTTTCAGTTAAGAAAAAAAAGGTCTAATACCATTTATATGATGCAAATTCATATATTCATTCACTGTGCCTAAAATTTGCATTGTAAGTGAACATAGAATCACAGGGGTAATAGGGACTTCCGCTTTAAGATAGAATCAGATATGTATGTTTGGACAGACACTTGTTAAACCTGTTTTTAAAGAACTTAAATTATTTCAGCTTCACAGTTCCCCAAGGCTTTATTCCAGGACTTCATTATTCTTACTCTTAGAAGTTTTTTCTAAATATCTAATATAACTCCTCCTTTTTGCAATTTCAGGTTATTATTTCTCATTCTATCTACAACAAACAAGGAAAACATATTATTCCTTTCCTCTTTGCTAATCGTTTTATTACCACATTCCTTCTCCACACCATATTCCCTTATTCTTCTCTTTTTTAAGACAAAAAAAATTCCAATTCACTTATTCTTTCCTCACAGATCATGGTTTCCAGACTTCAAATCACTGTTGCTGCTCTCTTCTACGTGCTTTTCAGCTAGTCCTCCGCCTATCTTGGAGAGCAAAACACAGAACTGAACAAAGTATTCTAACTGAAGCCTTACAATTGCTGTGCAGAGTGGAGGGATTACTTCACGTTTTGGATATACAGTTCTGTTTTTACGTTTTCCTTTTCATAGCAGCATGCCTCTGTTGATGCGTGTTCAGCACATGAGCCATACTAACCCATAGATTCTCTTTTTTGCACAAACACTAGTTAGCTTCTTGTTTTGCTTACTTGAGCAAAAACATTTTGCTCACTTCTAGTGTGAAGGGACATGAAAACAATGTAATCTGAATCTTTTCCAAGGAACAAGAGGCCCCTTTTAAAATTCCTTCGCCAGTTTCACAAGACTTTTCAAAATGTTTTAAGATTGTCTGTGTCAGTAGAGCTGTCCCCATCACTCAATAATAATAATAAAGTATCCCTGTCACAGCCAAGCTACATATTATTCACATGCTGTAATAACAGTCCTTTTAAGGAAGAAAGCATGAAGATCTCAAGTAAATATTTTTTTGATGCCATTTCTTGCTTTCAGAAAATAAAAAACAGATTTTCTGTCCTTCCCTTTTTACACATGTACACTCACAGGCACAAATTAATTTATCATGGAGGATGCAGGATTCTGTCACTCTTAGAGAGCTGTTAGAATACTTTCAGCATATAGCTGGTGCCTAGAGAAGAGGACTTGGTGTTGTTGAATGGAAAATTTTTGTGATAAAAGTTGGAGGAACATAAAACAAATAAATGATTATTCTATTATTTTGAATATAATTGGATTATTCAAGAATTTCAAATAAATACAATTTACAGGTTTGTTTTAAATGAACTATCTTGGTTTATTTTTTATAAACAATAACTTTTGGGGATTATATGAGAATTACTGAGTAAGCAGATAAATGAAAAAGTTATTAAGGAAAATAATTACTTTTGTGAAATAATTGTGGAGTTTCTATGTTCTGTTACTGCCAAACCAATTACGTAATTTCTCAGGAATGACAGCTCGAGGTCAAGGTAAAACCAAGCTAATAGACTCATGGAAACAATACCATTGCAACTGACATTATACAAAAACTGAGAATAACAGTGTGCTGCTCAAAGCATATTCATCTTTCCCTGAACATGTCCTTTGACTCTTCACTGGCTCAACAGCCAAACTTACAGCTTTTCATCTCTGGTTATTAAGGTTACAACTAATAAGGAATTAAAAACTGTTCCTGAAGAATGCCTTCCAAACATCAAATGATAGACAAGTTATTTATACATTAGATTTTCCTCTATTAGCATAATTTTGAAACCTTTTAATATCAAATTGATTTACACTGACAATTCTCAATTTAAGATTTTTCACCTATTCATAACATAGAATAACTTCTATTGGAGGCAGTTCCCTGGTAAAAGCTAAGCTATCATTATATAAGAGATTTCTCCTAAGAATATGGAACTTCTTAAGGTTATTTTATGCATTTCTGAGGCCACAGTTAGCAAACTCTGTGAAATTTGATCTCTTACATAGGCTAGTTGGTTAGCATTCATTTAACAGGTTAAGAGATACCTTACAAGCACCTAACAAGAAGAGAGAATTTACTGCCACAATAAAAGACTTCAGTGACAATCTATAAAAATGATAACATAAAGGTATTATTTATGATGAGTAATGATGAGAGACATTCGTATAAATAAGTGAAATTGTCGGCTTTCAGAATGCTAGGAAACTTGCCATCATTGGATAAAGGTAACATTGGCACCATCACATCTCATAAGGGAAAGAACAGAAAGCACCCATTTCCAATAAGCAACTGAGATGTTTTAGCCCATTTTCATGCGAGTATCTATACACAGCCTCCAGGAGAACTCACTGTAAATGAACCTAATTAACTCAAGCGGCATGACCTACTGCAAACTGGCAATAAAGGTATTATGGATTTTTGGGATAGCTTTCATTCCTTTGGGGTGTTGATGATCAGAATGTAAACCGGTCTTGCAGCCTATGTTGCCCAGCATCTCTCTCTCCACCCTTTTGTTGTTCAAAGTGGTTTCTATCCCCCTGAAGCTTTACCTGGGGATGGTGGAGAATAAGCCAAACACGGCTTTTTTAAATGTCATATTCTCATCTGCATAGCACTGGTTTATTCCAAAGACATTTTGGGTTTCCCTATTGCAGAACCTTTACATTTCCTCTAAATGAGTTTCAGCCTTTAGCTAGTAGGGAAGAAAATATAATAACTTTCTAACATTCTTTGACCATAGTCCCTACAGTTATATTGATGTTATCCCCAAAAGGCAGTGTCAGTTATGGAAAGACAGCTGGATCTGGTGAGAAGAAAAGCCTTTGCAGAAGGTGGATTCAGGAAAACTGTAGTACTGCGATGGACAGCTGTGTTTAAAGTTATTTTTCACTACTCTAAAAGAAGATGTAGCTGAATTTTTTGAGTTTTTGTATAATTGTAGTAATCTAAAATGTAGTAAAATACGGCATAACAATTTAATATCCTTACAGCTGGGTTTACAGTACTTCTAAGAGCACACCCACACCGCTTTTCCCTCCTTCCTGTTGCTAAGGACAATATGGTCAGAATCAATACTTATTTTTAAAGGACATTTTTCTCTGAACTTGCCAAACTTTTCAGCATGTCAAGAATTATTAAATGGGATTGCCAGTTATTTTGGAGAGCAGATGGGGAAAAAAAGACCTATATAGTCTTCCAAAATCATGAAATGTCATCAGATCCAAACGCTTCCTTTGATGTAATTTCAAACATCTGAAAAACATTATTAACCCAATGCTAAGGATTCTTCTTAAATCATTAAACACACAAAGAAGATAATAGACCTGATTCTCACTGTTTTTTATCTCATATAGTTACTAGCTGTGTAAAATGTGTATGCAAGAAGATGTTAATTTTAAAATTGAGAGGGAGGGCAGTGAAGTATTTCACCTATCAAAAGCAAGCCCTGTGGTGTAAGTTGGAGGCTGATTTGATATTAGCTGGCTCAGGTTCACTGTGGAATATTTCTTCTGTTAAGCACTTTCTAAAGAATAGATGTTAACTATTAATTGGTGAAGGCGAGTTGTCCTTTTGCTTCCCTCTTTCATATCAGTTGCATCTCTGATTGCTAAGTGAGAGAGGGAATATGAGGTTGTGTGCCCTGTGGGAAGTACAGTAATTAGCAATGAATAATATATTGAGAATTTCAAGATTTCAAGAAAAGTCATTTGTTCTCTTCATCTGAATTTTTTTTCTAATAAGGTTCTTGTTTTGTATTGTGGTTCATGCTTAATGGCTATCTTGGTTTACTAGATATATTGAATTATGTGACAGAATACTATTTCAGTAATGCTATGTCTGCAGTGCAGAAAGACACGTGTTCCGTTGAAAAAGGAATGCAGATAGAATGCATTATAAAGCATGGTAGAAAGCATTCCCCTGCCTTTTTTTCTTTTTTTTTCCCCAAGGGGTCTGGCATTATTGTATTTACTCATACCTCATTCAAGAGGTTGATGTTATTTTGACTTTGCTCTTTTACATGCTTGCAATAGTGTAAATGACTACAAAAATACAAGGTAATAGAGAAGAAGGGCTGGTTGTGACCAGGGACAAGGCTGGCAGAAATTCTTTAGCCAAATAACTGTGAGGGTGTTGCTCTGAGGAAACCTCTCTGAGGATGGGAAACAAAATAACTACTTGGAAATTAATTGTAACTTTACAGCGATGTAACCATTTGCTTTGATTTTTTTTTTTTTTTAAAGCCATTAATAAAAAGAAACAATAATAAAAGTGAAAAGAGAAAAAGGCATAACTGGCTGAATTTTCCATATAAGTGTGAAGCCTCAACAAAATGCATTACACTGAACATGGAAATTCCCTCGGTGGTTCTGGACTCTTGTCATGCCAGAGCCGTTATCAAATCATAGGCGTACATATTCCTGGTAGCAAAAACTCTTTCTAAGAAGTAGATGCAGTTGATTAAGTTACATTTAACAGCTACTGCCCAGTCAATCCTTTGACTACCTTAGAAGCACAAGGCACAATGCCAGATCAGCATTACCAGGACATGTGGTCTATCACAGCAACTTCTGTAACTCTCCATTAGTGTGTGGCTTAAAATGCTGTTTCACAACTTCTAAATACAGCTGTGTGGAAATATGTAAAACAGTTTCCATAAACTTCTCAGTGACCTTGTATACTGGAGAAGAAGTGAGGAACTGATTTTCATTCCATAGGATAACACAGAAAGTCTTAAAATTCTGCTGTAAACTGGAAGCTGATCAGCTGGAAATGCCCAAGAAGAAGGACTTAAAGATGACTACAGAATGATAGTAAACTGTCATGCATTGCAAGTGAGAAAAAGGCAAAAGGAATCCTAGGAAACATCAGCAGATACACTTTTATTAGGAATAGATCCCATTCAACAGTCCTGGAACTGTTCTGAATGCATATGTTCAAAAACCTAAAACAGATCCAGAGGAGGACTACTTGGATTACAAGAAGAATATGAAATTTGTCTTTCACATGAGAAGGCTCGAAGAGCTTAATTTTTTTAATCTGGTAATAGAAACAGCAAGGATATATGACTGATCTCTGGACACTGAGCATATCCTTATAATCCTGATGAAGGATAAACACCAAGAACAAAGAAGAACTCTTTAAGATAAGAAAGAATGTCAGGAAAAAAGAGAATAAAAATAGGCATTAGTATTTTAGGCTTTCTTATAGAAGAAAGAGTTCTAACCTATACAGCATTCAAGAGTTGGAATAGACTTCCAGCCTTCAGAAAGAGAACTACTTTTATGGAACATAATGTGATTGCTTACAGCAGAATGGGGTTTCTCTCAATGACTAATTTCCTTCTAGTCTATTGTTTCTATCACTGTGTGAATATGCACTTGTACACATACATACATATGATATGTATATGCAGATAAAATTTCCAGTACATAGAAACTACATGTTATTTTATAATGCATTTTACCAATGACAGTGTGTAGTGTTTGTTCTGACTATGTACGTGTGAACAGTAAATAGAGATATGTGAAATGTTGGCTAGGAATTAAATGTCATAACCTCTTGTCACTGCAAAGCAAAATATGTACTTTGGGTGTATAGCCCTGAGTCAGTGTTTTTATTGACTTTAAGTTGTTATACAATATTTTTATATTAGATAAACACAACGGCAAAGCAAGAACAAATATATTTTTCCAGGAACTAATTAGGATCTAGTGTACCTTAGTATACCCTGAAAAACAGTGTATAATTTAGGAGTGACTCACTAGGGCACCAGCTTTAGAGAATATGTTCAATTCCTGCTCTGCCATGGACTTACAATTAGTCAGAAGAAAGCCAAGTGGGGCCTATTTTTACTATTGTTAGTTCAGTCACGGTGTTGATGGAATTACTGAAATCAGTGCTAACTCGCTTACTACGCTGTGTGCAGCATAGTCTTCAAGATGGTGTGATAAAAATTAAGTCAGTCCAGCAACCCACTGACAGTGAAAGAAGTGATCTCATTCCTTCCACTCTCCTCCCTGATACCCAGATACACAGCCCTGCCCTCTCCCTCATGCCAGCTCTGTGGCTGCCCCTCAGAAATCTAATTCAGCTCACTATTTCTGTTTTACCAATAAAAACAGGGAAGGAACAGTCAATTCCAGCTGCTCAAAGTCAGGACCATGGGAGAGAAGGTTACGTCTTTTAGTATAAAATGTTTTTCTACTGGTTCGGTCATCTGAAACTGTATTCACAATCTTCAAAAGGGATGAAAACCCCTATTTCTCAAGAGAAATAACCCCCTTTTCTCAAATCTCTGTCAGGCAATCATTCTGCCAAAATGCTGAGGAGCAGAAAGGAGAGGTAATTTGTCCAGGATTATACCCAAAAATGCACTCATTTACATTTAGTATATTTCTAGCAAACTATTAATCTTTAAATCTCAATTTCTTCTGGATACGTAAAAATGTGCATGTATTTGTGAGTGTATTGTATGTATATAAATAAAGAAGAACTGAATTACCCATTTCATATTTCAAACCCCATGATTAACATTTATAACCAAAAATACCTGTGGCATTGGTGAATTTCGATTCTGGATAAAGAGGGGAAGGAGAAAGAGTATACACAAACTTCTTTGTTTAATTGCTTGGGATTAGATTTGTCTTGTACTGACAGGAAATTCTCATGAGAGAAGTTGGTATGTTGAGTATAAATCTCAGGTTGGTAGGAATCTTAATATTAGTGACAATTAGCCAATCAACATGACAAGTAACCAACCATAATACATTGTTTAGTTACACTGAAATAGTCATTTATGTAGTTATGTCTATCTACGTACAGGAACACAGCAAAATATTCATTCCACAGTCATCATTGACCAACATGAGCCATTACAATCTCTAAATGAAGCTAAATGCTCCCAGCATTTTCCTACATAAAGATTGTTCTCAGCTTTGAGATGATTATTAGCAGTGTTCATTCAGTTTATTCAAACTTTTAAGTAATAGACAGAAAAGACAACAGAAAGTATCTCTGCTTATTGACTTAACTTTTTAATTGGATGGCTAAAGTGAGATTCCTTCATCACTAACAAAATGTCAAAATAGAAATAATCTAATGGCTGCTGAACACTTTTATTTCCCATTAGTGACAAAAGTAATTTACCTTATTGTGTCTGACATCATGTCTACAATCCTAATTCATTTCCATTTATTATTTATTTTCATGGTACATCTTCTTTAGCAGCAACAACAATTTTTATTGTCTGTATGATGTAGCAGAGTATATTAAAAATAGACATGGTTATTCTGGAATAATCACATAAATAGCAGGCATCTCTTAAAGGCCCTGTTATAGACAATGCCTGTGCAAGTTCTTTCACACTTAGTATTAGGAGCAATGAAAACAGAAGACAATCAAACTGGCTAGAGCTACTGGCTCAGAACTACAAACAAGGAAACTGATTCCAAAATTTTGTTTAATGGACTCCATAAACAAACAGGTCTGAACCAATGCATATCATATTCATCCCAAGAATTCCCCCTCTGAATGCAAAATAGCAACCAAGATAACTACCAAAAGAAGCAACAGTATTTGCTCTGTAGTACTGCAGGGTTTCTTGAATATTTCTAAAGGAACAAAAGAAATTATGTCATTTCTTGAACCAGCTGACAAAGTCCCTAATCGAGGCCTTTCTCAGGCTAGCGATCTGTTAGCTCAGTTCCTCAAGTCCCTAAGCAGCTTTCTTCAAAATGATCTGGGTTAGTTTAAACAACTGAACTTTAACTGGTTCATTTTGATTGAAATGATCCCAGGAACGAATACACGAATAGTTCAGCTAGCAGAGCTGATAGGACAGTAGTCTCTGGCAGGACTTCATAATACATGTCCAGGATTAGGGTACTCTCTTCTATCCACAGAGCTGCTACTGAAAGAAATCAAACCCTAAATGGCCAATGTTTAATGCCATGTAATAATTTAATGCCTGTAATAATCCAGGACAATTCTAGCCAGCCTACCGCTTTTGTGATGAGGAACCACTGCCTTAAGCCCCACATGAGAGGCAGGGATAAGACTGGTGGCTTGTTATATCCAGCACACCCAGGTAGTTAAACCTGAGCTGTTCAATCACTGCTACTGCAAAATAGAATCTGGACATCATCACTAAAAAAGCTGAGGTTTTTCTACATTATATTCTTCATTTTTTAATTGTATCTAATTGGTTTACAGATACAGTGTTTTTTCTACAATACTGATCACCACATTATCTAACAGCTCCATTTGTATTTTTACAGTACCTCTGTGAAAAAAAAGGAACTTTTTTTCTATTTATGAACACAGAAATGATGAATAAGTACCAAGAGAAATTATTTTAAAATTTCAAAATGGGAAAAACCCTAAAGGAGATCAACAGAGGACCTTACACGGAATCAATAGAAACATCAGGCTCCATCCTTAAGTTTTTAAGTGATGCAATGATAACAAAAAAACCACTGGATTCATTTAATGTTTTACTTTACTGCCTTCATCCATCTTTTTTATGCTCAGTTGTATTAGCAAGAACAGAGTACTCTCAGCCACTCCCAACGCAAAAACCCAGTAAGATGTAGGCAGTTGGAACAACCTTCCCTTCTCTTCCTAATGACTGAACAGCTGTGTACCATGCATTTGAATAACACAGTTTTTCAATGCAACAAGGTAAGTTTGTGTTGATTTATTTGCGTTTTTTCCTACCTAACTGATAGAATAAATACTACCACAACAGACTATGCATATACAGCTCTGCATGACTTTATTCAAAAGCAATTTCACTGGTTTTCTTCTCTAGTTCTCCTTTTTAGTAATGTTATGTTGCTTGTACTTATGAGAGTTCCTTGCCAAAGAACTAAATGCTCTCTTTTTCTGGAATGCTAAAATGACTAGTTATCACCAGACCCATGGGTCTACAGATTAAGCTATGATTTTGTGCCTCAGCAAACAGACTGTATTCAAATCTTTATGAGTACCATGCATTTCCATTTCCCCTAAACTCTCTAGTTTCCAATTCCATAGTTATTTTTGTTGAGAGGTTTCCCATTGTGAAGGGATTTACATGAAAAGCACAAGTGCTGGAGGTGTATTGAGGAAATATTGTTGTGCTTCGTTATGAGTCAGACTGGATGGAGTCAAAACACATGACTAGTTCTTAAGAAACACTGGCTGAAAATAATGGAAATCCCAGATATACATCTGCGTTTATAGAGTTTATAATATCTGGGCTGAAATTCTTCCATCATCCAACTGCAAGTGATAAATATTCTCTTTCCCTTCCTTCATTGGATCTACTTTAAACTACAAATTTATTATTTTTTTTATCTTAGAAAATATACAGAAAAATCTGGAAAAAGATTTCTGTGCCTACAGTCAGAATAGCTTCTTCTTTTGGTTCCTCTTTCACACAGAGTCAGTGGCAAGATTTTGTGTCTTCATGTGACTTCAGAAAGCTTTATCTCACACTACAGTAAACACAAAGTCCAAAAACTAAGTTATAGATACCAGCTTCCTTATCAGTGTAATTAAAGCCAGTGACCTTTGCTCTTCTTTCTCTTCTGGTATCTTTAGCTGTATTCTGAGCTTGCTGCCGCTTCCTCAAACTGCAAAACTCAAATGTGAATTTGTTGCATGAATACCATCCCTTTTTCACATGTTTTGGAATGTTTCATGACAAAAAAAAAAGAATCATAAAATTCACTTTTCTCAAAAGGGCTGAATGCAAGTACTTGTGCAATTTTAGAAAGACATTTTTTGGTATGGCACAGTGTTTTAAACCTTGCTTTCTCACAATCATGGCAATTGCTCTTCAGAATATACAGTGTCAGAATGGGGATTGCTGTGAGAGGGGAGAAAAATTGGAGACCAAACTTATGGATGAAATGCCCTGTGGAAATGGAGGTTTTTGAAGCTTGAAATGAATTATTCTCTTTGGGTAATTCAGAATTTTTCCTTGAAAATGCAGAAAGATTTCACTTATTTGTTGTTTCCCTTTTTTTGTTTTGTTTTGTTTGTTTTTAACTTTTACCATGGAAAAGTCTGAATGAGCTGCCTTCCCCATTGACTGCAAAAGTGATATTTGCTAGATTCCTTGAAGAGTGTCTTTTAAGAGAGAACATAGTCCAGGAAGTTAGTGTACAAGAATTTGACTTCATGTCTTCGGGGGTATGAGGGACAGTGGTGGTGTGCTTGAGAGAAATAAAACTCTGGTACAAATCAGAGAGACAGATCACTTCTCCTGAACCTTTTTCTTCTGTTTTATCATTACCTCACTAGCTTCATCTGCTCATTTGAATGACTTGTCAACTTTGTATCAGAGGGCTGATGGACTCTCGCTTGATCCTGTTACTTGGCAGTTTTTGGTGCCACTGAAGAGCCTTCCTACATGTGATAAATAGCTCATTTCACATGGTCTAGGAGAATAGGATGGAGAACACTTTCACCCTGAAAATTCATGTGACAGAGGAGGAAAATGGTATACAAAAGATTCTGCAAAATAGACTTGTTTCTTGTGGTCTTCTGCTCAGTTAAAACAAACGTCTCTCAAGCCTAAAGCGATCTCCTAAATTTAGAATTCTCTTTGCCCTCAGTTGTGTAGATATTCTTGTGGACAGTATGAAAACCAGAAGTATGATAAATTCATTGTTACATGTTAAATTTAGACTCAGTAAACTTGCCAAGAATGTTTCCAGTTGACTTAGAAATACGTCAAGCTATTGCCTTGGAAAACAGGATATTAAAATGCTTGCTGATAATTTTGTTTCCCCTGAAAAAAAAAAAAAAATTAAGGAGAGAAGCCTTCCCTGAACTGTCATATGATGATAGTGACTATGTGTTTCAAATCACATCTAGTTCTTGTTAAAACATACATGAAATTGATGAATTACTGATATGCATAACTGTGTCTGCCGACTTCCAAAAATAAAAAGGTATGCTTCTTGGTTCAAAACACCATTAGCTCCAAGATTTGTTGTGCTATGCTCTTGCCATTTTGTGCCCATCATTACTATTATAAATAATTATTTGATGCTATTAGACAAAGAAAGTAATCAGTCTAGTTGAAAATGTTCAAGAACAGGAAAGCTTAATAGGATTTTTATTTGTTTTACAAGACTGACATATATGAGAACCTGTTCATACTGAAGACATCTTTG
Source organism: Aptenodytes patagonicus (assembly GCF_965638725.1). Classification (NCBI taxonomy): domain Eukaryota; kingdom Metazoa; phylum Chordata; class Aves; order Sphenisciformes; family Spheniscidae; genus Aptenodytes; species Aptenodytes patagonicus. The sequence goes on from NC_134952.1 coordinate 41,747,265, forward strand.
CTTGGGGACTGCATAAAGCAAGGTTACTTCAGGTTTTACAATCCAAATGATAATTATAATGAATAACCTCATTATTGCTACCCTTCAAATTCGGCTTTTTATAAATTCAGTAGTTTCATATGGACATGATATATGACATAGCTGACTAGAAGTTAATTCCCCTACCATGAAATATTCATGGAAAGAAGACTTCGTACCACAGATGATAGGTATTTTCCCTCTAAAGAAAACAATAAACCCTTTTCTAAGTTAAACTCAGAGGCTGAAGTTAGTCTTTGACAATACCTTGCTGCACTTTGCCTTTCTGGCTAGAGCTAGTCATATTGAGATTTTTTAAATTATTTTTTCAAAAGAAGAATAATAAATATATTTCTAACAACAATGAGCATGAGAGAACTGATATTCAGGGCAGTGTACAACCACTCTATTGTTAATACTTTCCATAATCATATTTTTTTATGTAAGGAGTCAATCTTCTGCATAAATTTCATCTTTATAACAATATGGTTGGTAGGAAGAGTCTACCTGCAAGGTATAACTTGCACTTTAACACACAGTGACAAAAACTCAAAGAAAATGGTGTGAAAACAGGTCTACTCTTCCACTTGACAGGTTTGTAAAAATTACTCTGGAATGGAGTTGAAATGATGTTTGGTTTTGCTTCAAATAATAATAATAATTAACAAATACAAATCTAGAATTTTCTAAAGTCTGAGAAGAAGGATTTAAAGATAATTGAGCCATGCTACCTAAGACCAAAGGTCCATGTAGTCCAATAGTCTGTCTGTGACAAGAGCCCATAGTACATGCTTAGGAAAAGTAGAAGAACAGGAAAAGCACATAGCATACTTTCTGTGATTATTCCTGATTACTGATTGTATGCAGGTATCTCCAAGTTGTAGGTGATTGCTGCATATTTAGAAATCCCTAATGGAGTTTTATGCTGTGAACTTGTTCAAGTTTCCCTTGGAGCAGATAAAAATTTTGTTATCTACAGCATCTGTACGATGGAGTTTCATGGTTTAACTATGCAATGCAAGAAAAATGTTTCTGATTGGAATTCAGGAGTTACGATTGATTATGAGACCAGGAATTTCTTAGGTATGGATTGTTTTCATGGTACAACATAGGGTTTTGTTTTATTTTGTTGCTCAACATTCATACATGCAAAAAACCTAAATTACAATAACATACATTCTTCAAATATCTCAGGTCACTTGTTACATAAACATCTGTAAGTCAAGAGTACCAAATTGCCTTAAAATAAAATAAAGTCAGACTCTTAGCACAATTGTCACATTTCTGTGTACCTGTAACAATTCCAGGTTGCCTGGGCAAAACTGCATCGAAGACATGTAGGACATTCTTCAGGTGGTGCTAGTAATTACAATATAAATACTCCAGAGTTCCTGTCTATGTGCTCTGGTAGCAAGCGCATGGAAAGCTCATATTGCTACTTATCATTGCTAATATCTACAGTGCATACCACTATTGACATGCTATACAGTACTATACAATACTATACATACTATACAATAAAAATAACATCAGTGTGGTACCATATGCTGAAATTCCAACTTGATTTTGTGTGCAAGCTTTTCTCCCTTTAAAAAAAGACAGCCTTTTTTCGCCTCCAAATATATTACACAATGTCTTTTTTGTCTACTGTGACTTTGTACTCCTAAAAATTGCCTGGCCATGACGACAGCTCTTGTTTTGTAAGGCAGAACTAAGTAAAATATTGCAACGGAAAAGCATTTGTTTCTCATAACACTTCATCTTTTCTTTTGTGGTTGGTTCCTTAATCCAGTGTTAGCCTCTCAAACACCTATGGTTTACCTCTGTATATTGAGAAACAGCATATAAGAACACAACCCAAGAAAAAAATGTCCATTCACTGTGACACTAAGGTCACTGTTGTCTGAATTTACTGGACACACTCCAGTTTCTAATCTTATCATCTGTAAAACTTCCAGAACATACACAGTTTCCCCCACTGCTCTGGGTGTGATTCAGCAGTGTTATTGCTACTGAAAAAGCCTGTGGAAGTCCCATCAGGTCTTAGATATAGGCTCTAAAACATAATGAATATTTCAGTATCACACACATTTTTTCTTCAGCTCATTTATATAATCACAAACCAGCCAAAAAAACATCATAAGTCCTTTCTGAAATTCCAAATATATCATTAAAAGCAGGAATTTCCTCTATATCTTTAATTAAAAACCAAACCGAGGCATATACAGAACTAACAAACAAGTTGACTCACAACTGCATCAGGTCCCACACACATTCAACTATATAAATTGCTGGGCAAACTGCAAGGATGAGGCTTCACCCTATATGCAAGTTCGTATTTAATTTAGTTCTCTCTCTTTCCAGAGATTCCATGGTGATTCAGTCTCACCAGTTAGTACTTAGCCATTACACAAACTAAATGAAATTATTAGGCATCGTATGATCTAGATTTTTGAAGTCTCTGTGTACAGGACGTTAATTTAGAACATTGACTGTACCCTTGATGTGATATATGACCCTTAACAGATAATTACTCTGTATTTTATAACCTGGAATGGCTATGTGAATATAAACATAGCCTCCTACATAGAAAAGCCCTGTTTATTGGACAATTTGACCAAGGCAAACAATGGGTTTGGATGTTTTCATAAAAAAAAGTGTAACCAAAAATTGTAGAAAAACTCAATATTTTAAATAAACACTTTCATTTTCAATTCATAAAATAACATATAGTCTTGTAATTTCAAGGAAATCCAAGAGAAAGTCAGAGTCAAATTAATTTAAAGTTTTGTTTTACACACAAAGGAAAATGCAAAACAAAAGGTAAGTATCCCCATTTTTCTGCAAGAAGTGATCTACACCGTATCAGCATGATAACAACACAGCATCCAAAGTGAGATTAATAATAAAATGTTCTGGTTCTAAATGAGGACACATAAACAATTTAAAAGAGTTATCTCCTTTATGTTTTACACCAGTTTAATTTTCTTTCAAATAACATCTCTACTGAACAGTTCATATGAACACCTTTTTGTGAAAGAGCATTGTTGTCTGTTCCCTTTTTTTCTTTTCAATTTCCTGACTACTTAAAAAAAAAAAAAAGGATACTTGCTTGACCTTACATTTAAGTAGATGTATCTTACATTCTACAGTCAAACAATACTGCTTAAAGCAAGGTGTGTAGCACAATAAAAATATTTGGCCAGGATACAGTATCAGATCAATTTACATAACTCTAATCCTGGATGTACTCATCACTTTCTTGCGAGAGACCTGTGTCACCATGTGTACAGTTATCACAGCAAAACTGTATCTCTTTGACAATTACTGTTGGAGCTTTCATTCACAAGTTTCTCATTTGCTTTTCACTAGGCCCAGTAGGTAGATTACTTAGATAAGAAAATATATAAAAGCATGATTTTTTCCACACTGATATTAACTGCTATTTCAATGCAAACAAAAGTACATGGTAGTTGTTAAATGAAATGCACAATGACAAAAATGTTATCTGCCACATTTTATGGCTTGATTCTGCTCTGTGTAAAGACAGAGTATATTTTGAGCAACCATCTCACTTATTAATCTGACTGGAACACCAGTGCGAGCACAGAGTTGGATTCTGTACACCCTACCTTATTGTACAAGCATCCTCCAAGAGCTAATGTGAAGCAGGGTGGTTGTTTTTGTTGTTACCCAGATTTTACTGACAGAGAAAATGAGATAAGCTAGAGATCTTACTAACAACTTCTTGCAGCCTACACAACAAGTCAGAGCAGGTCAAACAGCTTGTCTTAGACCAAGATGTCTTACTATCACCAGAACTGAATGACCTTGACTTCATAGTCCTGTCTTAGCATACTTTTCTTTCTGCTCAAGTAAAGAACTTTCATAAATTGAGTACATCTATAAACATCAATTTCACTTTGTATAATACCTTCATGGGTATCAAAAAAATCTCTCTATTGCCAGTTTTGTATAGATGCCTATATGTGACAACTAGGTTTTGATTAAAAAAAAATAATAATCTCTTGAAGGGCTCCATGTATTCTACACTTGTTGTCTTTCTTCTTGGATCAGAGTTAAGAGTGCTCTCTATCCTCCCAGAGTGATAAGGAGTCAAAATATTGCTCCAAGATGTTCTAGTATTGAAGTAAATTAAATTAACTTCAGCATATGTAGAATTTAACCTTGAAGAAGCAATGTAAACTATGTCTTGTTTTCACTACAATTATTGATCTGAAAATGTGAGACTCTTCAGAATACCTACATCAAAACCAGGAAAAATCTCTCTATTTTGGAAATATAGACTGTCATGCTAAATGTTATAGTGATAATTAAAATGAAATGTTAAGCATAATTAGATAACTGATAACAGACTGACCTGCTGCTATGCTGCTATGGAACCACTGATTCAAAACACACAGTCTGCAAGAAAAGAGGAGAAAAAAAGAAATCAGTTTCTATAATCTTAAGCCTATAAGATGTTGTTTTATAATTAATACTAATTAAATTAATAGTTGCTGTTAATTTCATTTAATAGATTAATTCTTGAGCTATTATTTTGATCAATTTATGTTTTGTATTAATTTGTTGAATCATTGATACTCATAAGACAAGGTGAGAAAACAAATTGCTAAATATCTCCTAATTATTTTGAATTGTATTGTTTACATACATCTATGTATGTGTATGTTTGTGTGTGTGTGTTTATATACATGTACATAAACAGTATCACATATATTAGCTACTTGAAATCTTTGTTATTCCTATAAGTCTGCAGGAGACAGCAATTATTTAGCAAGAAGTCAAGAATTTCACTCTGTAATATTAGGAGACCGGAAACATATCTGGTGCTATGGGCAAGTTACCACTATATGATTGACATAGAAAAGGTGAAATTGGATTGACAATCTCTGTCAAGACTATCTGCCCTAACTGCAAGAGAAGTACCTTTCTACATCCTCAATCCATTCCTATATCCCCTGCCTTCTCACAGTCATAACTGGCATAGCGCGACAATGTTTCCCTATGTTGTTTGTTTTCAGTCTTCCATAACAGAAAGAACTCATGCATTATATTAAACAGTTATTGCAAAATGAATCATTATCTGTCATACATCAGAAAAAAAAATATAAGATTAATTATGGCACGTTCTAGCTACAGCATTTGAAATCTTGCCATTTGCTGATTTTGTTTTCAGTTAACTTTCTTGAAAGAAGTAAAAACCCACTAGTTTTGTTTAGATACTGGTTCCTATCAGTTTCCTTAACAATCTTAGCTGTGTTGTTTATCTACCCTGCAGCGTCATTAATATTTGTTCTTTAGGTTCCACAAACTTTCTACCACAACATGAACATACTCTCAAGCAAATGAACAAACAAAAAAACCCACTAAAACAAACAAAAATAAGCAACCTCTTGCTAAAAGGAGAAACATTAGCTATATAAATTAAACAAAACCCTACTGTATACAACTCTCTAAGCAAAAACTTTAAAGGTCTGCATAACACCATCTTCATAAAGGTCTTGACAGCAGGCTCTCTCAAACTGATGGGGGAAGGGGAAGAGCCTCAATTTCCAAAATGTAGGCTGTGAGCCACAAAGCATTTAGCAGCTGCTTAATTTGAAGCAGGCAAGTAGTCCAAATGACTGTAAGCTCTGTGTGCCTGGGTCTGCCTGCTTACTTACTTGTCTGCCTGCAGCTAGCGAAACCTTTTCCAAGCACGGAAGCCGTTTTCATGGAGGATATGTCTTCGCTAGGAAACTAGGTGTGTCTTCACCTATGGTAACAAATGCCTAATAAATTCCTAATGAAGACAGGCAATTTGCACCTTTCACATATTAGTAATTCGCCATAGCAGGTTGTGCTGCAGCAAAGGTCCAGCTTGATCTCCAAAGTCATGTTGAAATTATGAACTGACTTAGCTTCATTAGGACTTTACTTCATACTGGTAATCTTAGTTATCATATGCTAGCTAAACTGAGTAATGAACACCTTGATTTTTTTGAGAAAACAAGATGTATGAGATAGCTCATCTGTTTTCCTGAGGTCTAAATTGGGACTCATCTGAAAACAAAGAAGTCTACTAATGATTACATTGAGAATAGTCTGGTGATCTTTATCATCTCAGTGTTACAAAAGAAGGAAGTTTCTCAAACTTTTAGGGAGCAAATAACTCATAATGACCCCTCAGGCAGGTGGACTATGTGTGGGGATAGATATTGGTCCTTTGTCGAGGACCATTCTTGGCAAAATTTGCTAATTAGACTGAATTGTATAAGGTTTTTCAAATAAAATAATTTTTTTCCTGGCAAGCAACGTGCAGGTTTACATTCTTTTAAAAATCTAAGCCAGGCTTCTGGTGATTTGCCTGATTTTTCAAATGAAACATACACAAGTAATGTTCCTAGAATCCTGTTTGTTTTGGTTTGGTTTGGTTTTCAGTGAAGATAATTTCCTGCTTTATTACTTTAGAAAATGGTAATTTGAAAGGGATTGTTTTTTATTGTTGTTCTTGCTTTGTTTTATTTTTACATCCAGAGTTACAGTCCTATGCTGAAGTAGAAGCTTAGTAGAGGCAAGATTCTACAGTTTTGCCTTTAGGTAAAACAGATCAGGTCAGCAGTATGCCTTTAGGTCTCTCATTTTTTTTTATATTTATTTACCTGGTAGAAAAACTGAAGTTCCTTGTCACTGCATGCATTTTGCTTGTAGTAATTACCCTGAGGTAAAAGCTTACTTAATAATGAAAGCCAGTCTAAGGTTTTTATAATTATGTTTTTTGGAGTGGTGGTTGCATGGAGTTGGTAGAAGCCTGATGCTCTGGTAGTACTCTGAAATTATTTCTGTTTAGTAAATACTAACAAGTTCCCTTTTCCCTTCCAAGAGAATCTAACATGGAAACGAGTTAACTTCTGTGTTGCTTTCATATAATTTTTTTCTCAGATCATGTCTCTAGGTACATTCTGACTAAAAGTTTAAAGCAACTCTGTACTTTATCTTACAGTACCACACCTTTACCATGGCTCCTGAACAGAGCAAGCAAAGTCAGTATAAACATAGAAGAAATAACTGCACATGAAAACTCATACGCAATAATTATTAAATGGACTTTTTGCATATAAGTTTAATTATCTTAATTTAATGACAAAGTTCATCCAGTAATTTCCAGTATATAAGTACATGGTTTTTATTCATACTCCTCATTAATCACATGAATAACTTTGACACTTTTCTTCTTTGAAACGTTAATCAGAGAGGTTTGCCTTCTATGTAACAAAGAACCAAATTTAGACAAATTTGGTGAGAATGCTTGTGTAACTGAATCAGTTTCAATAAAGTGACTACTGAAATGTACTAATGCAGAAACTAATTTTATTTACAAGAATAAATATAAATAAGCAATAAGTAGATGATAGAAATAATGAACCAGAACTGAAGTACAGAAAACTATGAGAACATTGGGTTCAGAGTAATACTAGTATCCCAGTATCCTGATTCTAAAAGACAAAGGAAGTAGCTAGGGGAAAGCAAGTACAGGGCAAGCACAGATAGTATTTTCTCTAATACTTTCCTGGCCTCAACTATTTTCAGTTTATGGAATTTCTTGAACCTGATGTAATTTATCTATTTAATAAACTCTCCCAAGTACTTGCATCACATTTCTAAGTATTTTTATAGTTGTCTGCTTGAACCCAGGTTAATTTTTTTAATATAAAACATCTTTTGGCAAAAAGTTCAAAAGATATACAACCCCACTGCATGATCAAACACGTCCTTCTGTTTTAAACTAGATTCATATCAGCTTTATTCATTAGCCCCTAGTTCTTGTCCTGTAAGAGACAGTGAAGAGGTCTCTTCAGTCTCTCCACAATTCTCTCCCTCCAGCCTCTCCACAACTATGTCCAGATAGTTACGATTCTGTAGAGCTTTACCATATGCCTATCCAGTCATCTCTCCTTCAGTCGAAAATCATTCCATTTAATCATTACTCATGTTGGAGCTATTCTATATCTTTGATCATCCTTGTTCTTTGAATCTTTATGATTTCTACTGTATGCCTATATTCTGCTGCAGTGAGATGAGAAACAAAATACAGTATTCTAGGAGAAGATGAAGCATATATTTACAAAGTGGCATAAACATTTACTTAGCATTTGCTCTTTCTTCCTTTTGTAATAATTCTTAACATCCCTTTTTGTCCATTGCTGAATATTAAGCTGATGTTTTGACAGAATTATTTACCATAGCGCCAGTTCACTTGTGAGTGGTAATGGCAAAGTTGCAGACTGCCAGTTCACATGTGAGGTTAGGATTGTTTTATCTCATGTGCATCATGTTGTATATACTTACAATGAATGTCAACTGCCCTTCATTACATAGTCACTTAGACTTCTAAGGTCCTTTAGCTGTCTTCAAATGCTCTAGTAAATAATATTGTCTGAAAACTGTCTCACCCACTGATAATATTTTTTTCTAAATTATTTATAAATATGTGGATGAGCACAGCTGCAGTGGAACTACAGTGGTAAACTCTCTCTCTTGTAAGAAAAATATATATATTCTTTTTTGGTTATCTTTTAACCAGCAGTTTATCCATGGGACCTTCCCTCTTATTCCACAACTACTTAGTTACCTTAAAAGCCTTTGGACAAATACAGGTAAACTATCAGCCAGATCACCTTTAGCTACATTTGCTGATTCCTTTGAAGATCTTCAAGAGGTTTGCAATGCAGGACTTCCCCTTAGTGAAGCTATACTGAATCTTCCCAAAGGATTGCATTTATCCAGGTTTCTACCCTCAATTAATTTAATACACACTAAGATTCTGATCCGATAGGTACTTAAATGTTTAAGTATTCTGCTTACCTGAGTCACCTATTCAACAGCATGAGGCTATTTAAATGAGTGAAGTGACATGAATGCTACATTTTTTTCAGGAATGTCCTGTGCTCTAATATGAGCAGGGATCTGATTCTTTCGCCTCTATACTAAATATAGAGGTATAAATGCACACCAAAAAAACTAAGTTAACACAAGTGTATTATACTGTGTATAATGATGCTGCATTACAATGAGTAATTTCTAATAACCAAGCTTCTGTTAGAGGAAGAAGTTGGAAGCAGCTCTCATATGAAACAGATATTTAGTCTGGAGGACTGGAGGTCGAGTATAGTATTTGGCAAGAGAAGTTTTCAACATCCTTTGGTCCCACTTTGAATTCATGTAGTATAGAAAGCCAACATCCGGGAAACTGTGTCAGAAGTGACACCAGTTGGGTTAAGGCAAGAAGAGGTTATTTTGCCTGAGACTATAGATATATGACAAAATAAAATGAAAAAATAACAGAAATAAACTTAAAAGCAATATTAAAAAAATGCACTAGAAGAACTGTAAGCCATTCCCAGCCTAATTTTTTCTTGGATATTTTGCAGAGAGGTGGAGGTGATTGGACCAGCACTCCTCATACAGCTCAAGGCTCCAGGAAACAATAAAGTAGTAAGGGATTTAAAAGCTCTATTTTAATTCCCATAGAAGCAAAGATTCTCAAAGCTCATAACAGCCTTTCATTATGTGTAATGATTATAAATATGCTTTGATTCTGATAAAGTCTTCAGAGTAATTACAGACTATCAATTTTTACGTACAGGAAAAAAGCAGTTACACAAGTTTGTAAGACAGCAGAGGTAAGAGACAAGAAATTATGTATTTGGAAATACCAAAACAGATGTAGTCAGGATGAAGCAGGAGACAGGAATAGGAGACTTTAGAAAAGACTGTCACAGATACTGATTTGGAATGGAAAAAATTAATAACCATTAGCAGGATCTTACAAGACGTAGGCACAGAAATAGAAATCTTGTCCCATCCTTACAATTCTTGCCAGCTCAAAGCATCCTAGAGAGTATCACAACATTTGAGAGTCAGAGGTTACCTCTAAAGTAACATTCTATTTCAGACCAAAAGTGCCTTTGTGAAGCAAGTCCCCCAGTTGTCTCCAATTACTACACGCTGGTTTGCATTGCAGGGTAGTCTCAGAGCACATTAATTGATTTTCTTTTGGATGAGACTGAGACACAGTGCAGGACTTCACCTAATGCACTTCTACCTAATACACTTCAGCTGGTAACAGACATTCAGTTCATTCAAGCCTAGAGCTAACCTCAAGTAACGTGTCCCCCCCCCGCAAACACATATTGGGTGGGTGTCCTCAGCAACTTGCTACTAGCTAAGGTAGACATAGCCAGAATGAGACCTCAATAGCTCACACAGAGGAACAGTGCATGTGTGCTATAGTGTACAAGTACTATGTTTTGCTCAGCCTTCAGAGTAACATGTTGCAAAATTATAAAATTAAATAATTACACTTCCATATACAGAGTTGAACTAAGTTTACCTGTATGGTAATACTCAAAATGCGTGGATGAAATTGAATCTGATTAAACCTGCACTCGGAACAGAATAATGCTGAGCAGGAAAAGTAGTTCAGTATGTGCAGCAAATCTCAGTTTTCCACATTTTAATAATCAAGACTGATACTGGGCCTGAAGTTAAGTTTTTCTCAGTTCAACTTTTGAGTCAGATGCCAGGGTCCCACCTACTTTGGTGTTACACTTATAACAGGTGGCAGTTCCAAGCTAAGTCCCTTGAACACCATTTAAGGTCAAGTCTTCAGCTCTTTGTCTCTCATGTTAGACTGAGAAACCACAATACCTTAATACAAGTGTTGAGTATTAAGGCAGCCAGCACACACAAAAAAATCTAATTGTATGATTCAAGAAGCCCTTGCAGGCCTGTAAGTGTGCCAGCAGAGTACATATATCAGTCAATCACTATTATCAAGCTTGGCCAGAAAAATAGCCTCTTTGCAGGAGACAGACTCAAAATTGTACCCAAGCATCTCGTAAATGAAGGTCAAGGCCAAAATGAACATATCCACAAAGGTTTATAATTTAGTCACAGTTAAAAAAAACTGTATTTTATCTTAATCCCAGACATTTTAACAGGTCTATTCTAAGCATTATTCCATTTGTTCACAAACAGATGTTCAGCATAGGCTACTTGATGAAAACATATTTACTCTTCTAGACAAAAAAAAGACTGATATTGGCAAGTCTGTTTAAGTGAGGAATCATCTAGACTATGGAACTCCTGAGGCAGCTACAAGATAGATAACATCTAGCTTTTGGAATAAGGGCAATGAGGAAATTGTTTCAACAAAGCAACAGTGAAACATATGGAGTTATTATAGACATCCACATAATAGCCGGGGACATGATAATTACAGTGTCAATCAAGGTGGAACATGATCAGAAACAGAAGAAAGGGAAGGCAAAGATCCAAGTAGAAAATATTAATTTAAGTGAAGGCTGAAAGATGGTAAATACAAAAGGAATCTAGACAGATGACAGTAAAGATGAAGACTTCTGCAGTAGCAAAAATGAAAATTTTATAGTACAAGAAGCTCTACAAAAGATCCTGCAGATAATTAGACTAACCACAGAGGGCACCCAAGGGAAGACAGCTCTGCTGAGACAACAGGATAACTTGGCAGTGGTCAGAGAAACATGATGCAGCTCTGCAGCAACTAGATACAGTGCTCTGTTATCTCTGACTGCAGTGTTTGCTGTCCAATAAATGGACATAAATTCATAGCTTTAACTCTCCTATTGTCTGACTTTCCAATCATCACATTGCTTTTCATACACTCTATGCTTTTCTAGACTAATCTCCCTGGCCCGGTCATCATGCAGTCGGACATGTGAAGATAGCTTAGGAACTTCTTTACTACAAGTAAAGTGAGCTCTCACTGAAACAGAATGAAATTTTATAGAAACCGAGAAGGAAAACCTGGCTGCCATGTTTACCAGTAAGAACTATAACACACAAAGCTTCAATAGCAGAAAATGGGACAGATGTAATAGAGAGGTGCTTTGCTGTTACATTACTGTGAATGGCATCTAATGGACTATTGTACAGGATGCTAAAAACATTGATCTACATATGTTATGAACTTCAACTCTTGCACTGAGTACAAATTAGGTGAATATGTACACGGACACACACGTAAAAGTACTGCAATGCAAACCTCACAGAAAACTGAGGCCAGGTTGTAGAGCAGATTACCAGAGGAGCCCAAATTGCCTGGGCCTGTGGAAAATACTATTTTATTACAACAAAGATCATAGGTAGCAGATGACTATCTGCACCATTTCCATAGTTACAGTAAGTCTTCCAAAGCACAAGATCTTGTACTGAGCAGACGATGTATTGATTAGGTAGGTATAACTCAACAAGCAAATCAATTTATTGCTATATCAGAAGTAGAGGACAATTAATAAAAAATATGTTTTGTTATGACAAAATCTGTAATTAACAACTATATAAAGCAGTATGTTTTTCCAACGTAAGCAACTCTTGTGATTAGCTTTTGCGGAGAAGCTTGGAAAGCTGTTCCACATTTCGGTAAGTCCATTTTCTGTTGAACAAGTGAATTCATTCCGTCTTTGTTGAAAATTGTATTTAAAAGACAAGGGATTCCTATGAGTTACAAAATAGTTGTAACTTAATTTTGAATGGATACATTTTTTAAGTCATAGGGAATGAAATATATTCATTCCAGGTCTGGATAATAATTCCCAAAAAAACTGGTCAGATGCCAAAGCCCATGCTTCTTGAGATGGATACACAACATAAACATTTTTGAAGCAGAGGACTGCATCACTGACAAGTATTTATTGCTTTCCTGAAAATCTGTTCACAAGTAGGACATAAAGAATTACTTTTTCTTTGTGACACACAGTGCTATGATTCACAAGGTCTCAGTAAATTTGCATGAGAGTAGAATATTCAAAGGTGTAAAGAGGGTACTGTGCCAAAAGAAGTAGCCAAATGATTTATACCATACAATATAAAGACCTGCACGACAATCTTAGGCAGATATTCACAACCAGACTCAGCCGGTGATAAAGACTGGGCTTAGATGAGTTAAGTGTTACCAATCTCTAACCTACACAGGTATAATCAGCAGGTTGTCAGAAGTATGCCTCAGGCCTAATGATGAGGACATTATTTGTCTGAGATATTTTTAATGGGAAATGGCAGAGGTAGTGTATTGTGATACTATCTTTTAAAATTAGTCATATATAATCATCAGAAAACTTCCATTTGGGAGAGGTCTCATACGTGAGGCAGAAATTGGCTCAGAGTCTGCAAGACTGGCATATCTGTACAAGCCATTGTCAACTAAAATCTTGTTAGAAGAGCTCTGTCTGGAATGCTACACTCTTAGTCTCACTGCATGTCTGGTGGTGCACCAGTTAAGAAGAGCAATTAGAAAGTATGGAAACCAATGAAAGATATCCTATTGCCCATGAAGCTGAATCCATGGGTCCTGAGGAAACTAGTGGATGAAGTTGCTAAGCCACCATTTGAGAAGTCATGGCAGTCTGGTGAAGTTCCTACTGACTGGAAAAGGGAAATCATAACCCCCATTTTTAACAAGGGAAAAAAGGAAGATCCGGCGAACTACAGGCCAGCCAGTCTCACCTCTGTGCCTGGCAAGATCATGGAGCAGATCCTCCTGGAAATTATGCTAAAGCACATGGAAAATAAGGAGGTGGTTGGTGACAGCCCACATGGCTTCACTAAGGGTAGATCGTGCCTGACAAATTTGGTGACCTTCTATGATGGGTTACAGTGTTGGTGGATAAGGGAAGAGCAACTGATATCACCTACCTGGACTTGTGCAAAGCATTTGACACTGTCCCGCATGACATCCTTGTCTCTAAATTGGAGAGACATGGATTTGACGGATGGACCACTTGGTGGATAAGGAATGTGCTGGATGGTCGCACTCAAAGAGTTGCAGTCAACGGCTCAATGTCCAAGTGAAGACCAGTGACAAGTGGCATTCCTCAGGGGTCAGTATTGGGACCGGCGCTGTTTAACATCTTTGTCATTGACATGGGACAGTGGGACTGAGTGCACCCTCAGCAAGTTTGCCGATGACACCAAGCTGTGTGCTGCAGTCAGCATGCTGGAGGGAAGGGATGCCATCCAGAGGGACCCTGACAGGCTTGAAAGGTGGGCCCATGCAAATCTCATGAAGTTGAACAAGGCCAAGTGCAAGGTTCTGCACATGGGTCGGGGCAATCCCAAGCACAAATACAGGCTGGCTGGAGAATGGATTGAGAGCAGCCCTGCCGAGAAGGACTTGGGGGTGTTGGTGGATGAGAAGCTCAACTTGAGCCAGCAATGTGCGCTTGCAGCCCAGAAAACCAACCATATCCTGGGCTGCATCAAAAGAAGCGTGGCCAGCAGATGGAGGGAGATGATTCTGCCCCTCTACTCTGCTCTCCCTCTACTCCACCTGGAGTACTGCGTTCAGCTCTGGGGCCCCCAACATAAGAAGGACATGGACCTGTTGGAGCGAGTCCAGAGGAGGGCCACGAAGATGATCAGGGGGCTGGAGAACCTCTCCTATGAAGAAAGGCTGAGAGAGTTGGGGTTGTTCAGCCTGGAGAAGAGAAGGCTCCAGGGACACCTTATAGCAGCCTTCCAGTACCTGAAGGGGGCCTACAAGAAAGTTGGAGAGGGACTTTTTACAAGGGCATGTAGTGATAGGAGAGGCTTTAAACTGAAGGAAGGTAGATTTAGATTAGATATAAGGAAGAAATTCTTCACTATGAGGGTGGTGAGGCACTGCAACAGGTTGCCCAGAGAAGCTGTGGATGCTCCATCTCTGGAAGTGTTCAACGCCAGGTTGGATGGGGCTTTGAGCAAGCTGATCTAGTGGAAAGTGTCCCTGCCCATGGAGGGGGGGGTGGAACTAGATGATCTTGAAGATCCCTTCCAACCCAAACCATGCTATGATTCTATGATTTTATGAATTATAAAACATAGTGGACAGACTAAGGAGCAAGCCATGACAGATGGAATGGGAGCAGATGTAAATCAAAAGCAATCCACAGCAATACTGATCCAAGGCTAGGATCTAAAGTAGCATTACAATTAAAGCTGTTCCTATGCATGATTGCCACTAAGCATCAGAAAACTCTGACAAGTTTGTTGTGCTTTCCCTTCATAATTACTTCTGACAATGAAAGCACAGTGGTGTAAATAAGATAAGCATTATGGTCCTATTATGATCTCTTTGCTGTGTTTGGCACTGCTTGTGTATATTCTAGTTTGCAATGGTTTTGGTTTTATTTTGTGAAAACAGATTTTTATTTGATACAATATGAATTTCACATAGCTGCACTGTAATTGGTCTCATAATATGAAGAAAGAAGATAGTTTTACTTTATTGCTTTTATGTTTTTCTTTTATATGAAAAGGGGAGAAGGAAAGAGGCATAAGCAGTTTCACATCTCAGGAAACAAGCTGTTTCCTTGGTCTTACTGAGATCTGGAAATTTTCCATGCCAATAGAACACTTTTCTTTCTAGCACTGAAAGAATATTTGTGATTTCTGTGCCTAATGCAATAGTTTATTTTAACTGAGTCCACCTCCCTGAAATAGGTTTAATTTTGCCATCTCAGATAAAATTGTAACATTAGCTGGATTTTTCATTAAAATATATTCTATCCAGAAATAACACCGAAAAGAGCTGTGATAGTCTTCTTTTCCTAACATACAAATTCATATGATTTTCTGTCAGTAAGCTAAAGAAACAAAGTGGAGTGCTAATATTTATGCTGTGTTTTCATTTTTTTCATGTTGTCACAGCCGTCTTAGACTAAACAGAACTGTTCTATTTTAAAGTAAGAGACTTTGTATATTTACTTTAAAGAATTAACAGAGCTTTTAGACTATTTGCTTTTAAGGAGTCTGATGGGAGATACAAATATTAAATAAATACAATAAAAGATATATATATCTGTTATTTAAATAAAAAACAAAGTAGAAGAATAGTTTGGCTATATATTTATTTAAACACTCATACATAGCAAAGATGTTAACTATTTAAAATAATAAATGTCCCCATTATTTTATTGTCCAACATATTGTTTTATTTCATTTCCATTTCCACATATTATTCATAAGGAATAAAGGCGTACTATTTACACATCTATACTTCCTCTTCAGTGACACAAATTTAATAAATCATAACATGAGAGATAAATACATTTTTAACCACTGAAGTGAACTGAAGATCTATACTTAGAAGCACCAATGTTAAACTCCACATTGGCTTTAGTGAGGTTCCAAAAAATGGGTTCAGGAAAGCTAGTATGGACCATGGTGCAAGATGATCAACAGAAAAATATTAAAGAGTTATCTCTTATTTAGTATTACGTTTTTTGTAATTTAGATATTTCATGTGAAAATATTTTAGCTTTTGGCAGCATGTTTTATGTGCATGTATGGTTTGGAAGAGTCCTAAGCTGTATCACACTAGAAATATTAGAAATCCTTATGACAGTGCTACTGACAAAAGGAAAAGTGATTAAGCTCATCACAGTTTAAAAACATTTCTGAATACTGAATTTTCTACTTTTTCTTGCCCTTAAAAGGATCACTCCCAACCTGTACCTGTTGGAAAACAGCTGATAAATGAAAGCTAGAAGAATCAGAAAAGGTTAATTCTAAAGATCAGCAGGTATGCTTAGAACAAAACTGGCATACATCAAAAAACTCAAGTTTTCATAAAATTCAAAGTCTGTTTCCACTTTATTTAAAACCATAGCTATCAGTGTGTACCCCCTTCTTTTCTGCTCTAGCTCCCTCATGTTTTTCTCAGTCTAACAGGTTTCAAACCCATATCACCTATCCTCCCATGTTCAAGTAAGGCAGCTTTCCATACCTGTTGTTGAAATTGTGCTATTGAAGAGAAATAAGTGAAGATTCATGGCACCAGGGACAGAGGCATTTTCCTAGAAGTGAATGTTCTACATTAAATAGTCTTCAGATAAAACTTATTAGAGAGCTTTGGAGCAGAGACTAGAATCCAGGATTCTACCCGTTTACGTTAGAGCCCAAATCACTAAGCACAGGCACTAATGCAACACTTGCTCACTTTCTCTGGTCTAAAAAGGACTTCAGATATTATCTCCTTTTTTTGACCTCACGTCTGCAGAATGGCTCAACAAAAGTGTCATACCTCCTTCTTACAAGAATAAGAACAATTTTCAGGCATTTTCATTATTCTGTAGATAAGACTGAAGTTAGGATAGCTCATTTATGCCATATGAGTACCATGTTTTTCTCCTAAAAACATAAAAAGAATAAAAGTTCAATCATTGTATATTATGGCCTTTACGGGTCAGATTATCTACAGTTTTAAACCCAAACATGAAGTGTGTTGGTTGGTTTTGTATTTAATTGGTGTCAATTCTATAATCTGTATTAACAGGAAATGGTAAACAGGGATCAACACATCTCTTCCTCAATGGTGTTTGTGTCACCTTTCTTGGGAGGACCATGATCATTCAAATATCTAGTAAATTATTTCTGATGTATCAAGAGTACATAAACTAAATGGCAAATTTATTACCACATATATTACATCTAACTCTGTCTGTTTATGGTGCAGAATATTGACACACACAGCAGTACCCAGGAAAATCAATCTTATCTAACAATGAATGACTGCAAACACTAAGAAGAATTACTTTATATCAATTAACCTAGGCAATTCTATTACTGTTCATAGCTTTTGTCTCTCATCTTTTCTATCCTCATATCACCTATCAAAACATTTCCCTGCAAGTTCATCTCCCTGTTTTAACTTCATGCTAGTTTATGTCTTATTGTATATTTTGTACATGTTTAGACCATGCTCCTGTATTTTCTTCATCATCATCATCATCATCATCATCACTATTATGCATAAGGCTAGATTAGTTACAGATCAGCATACACATATGAAAATGATATTAATTCAGATACTATGACTGCAAATAATGGTATAATAGATATATGTTCTCAAAGGACTTCAATTTACAAGTAAACATTATACAAGAGTAGTTCCATTGAATTGAACAGAAATTGCTTACCTACTTCACTTTAAGCACGTCTAAATGTTTTGCAAACATTTTTTAACCATAAGGACTTAAGCCAAATTCTGCCTAAAGAAGTGTTAATCTGAATCTCTTTATTGAATTCAATGGATATGTTCCAGATTTAAACAACTGCAGATAAGAATAAAGTTTGGCTTCACATTTTCAGTCACAATCAGACATTTTAAGAAGAGTAGGATATTCTGCAGACTATTTTTATATAGTTTTCCTTTGGAAGGAAATATTTACGGCTGTTACACTGTCAGCTGGAAAAAGAATGGTCAGTTATTCTTACCCTTGCAAAATTAGGCCGATAGCTTTGCTTCATAGGATGAACGCAAGACTGAGTCACGGTTACAGTATGCTGGGTGTGGCTGCAAAAGAAAGAAATATTCTTTACCTTGACAATATTTGTTGTTACTTGGGGGGGGGGGGCAAATATGGGTGATTTTATCAGTGAATGGGTGTGTTCCCAGCAAATTAGCTGGGTATGCCAGCAGAGTAGAGCTCTCTATGAACGTTTGGTACCAGAATAGTAGTAGCAAAGACAAACAACAAATAGTCTAATAAGGAATCACAGGAAATCTTGAAGTTATAGGAAACCGCTTAGAACATATGCTAAGTTTGAAAGTCCCTAAAACACCCCAGGGAGGGATGCGGTTTTCACAACAACAAGCATTTTTCCAGGTTCCTGACAACCAGGCTGCTGGGTGCAAGGACACATAGATCACATACTTACAGTTACCGTATTTGCCCATCTATAAATTCCAGGTTACCCACTAAAATCCAGCGCAGTTCAGCAGCTATGTGGATTAAACATGTGTCTCTATAGCATATGTGAAAGCTTATGGCAGAGCTTTTTTGCTCTTGCCTCTGATCTGTGACAGCCTGTTGCTTTTCCTTCCCAGCATCTGCTGGCCCCCGTCTTCGTATAGCCTGTCCCTTCCACCTCAACCTCCTGGCTCCCCAGTTTCCACAGCTCGCTCTCCTTTGACCACAGACATGCTTCTGTCAGTACCTACCCGCTCCTTTCCTCTTACAGAAGTTACCTGAACATGTGGGTTATCTGAGGACATGTTCTCAAAGATCAGAACTTTAAAAAGGATTACTAAATGCAATTACTTATTCATGAAAATAACACCTTGTGCACGTGAAGAACAGTTATCCTTACCGTCTTCAAACTCAATTTCTGCATGTCAGCCGAGAGCCACAGAGCCTCCCCCGGTGTCCACCAGGGCAGGGCCTGGCGGGCAGGGCCTGTCCCACCATCCCAGCCAGGGAGCAGGGCAGGCCAGGGGCAGCCAGGAGCAGCCCCAGCCCCTGGCATCAGGGAGGGCCACGGGGACAAGGAGGCAGCCTGTGGGTCAGGCCTGAGTTCCGGGGCCGTGGATGGGCCCGCTTCAGCAGCAGCAACCGCTCAGGCTGGGCCCTGCAGCAGGCACTGGCCCAAAGTGGCTCCCAAGGCCATGTCATGGCCTCCCCACAGACCTCTGAGGCCACCTCTCCCCACAGGTCCTGGCGAGACAGAGCCATGCTCGGTGGCCTGTGGGATCCAGTGACATTGAAACTTACTGGATACGCACGCAGGGGTGAGGCACTCCAAAAGAGGAGATAGTGGTGAGCTGAAGAGCCATTCTCATTTAGCCCCAGTGCCACAGGGGCTGGTAAGGGGTGAAGGTCTCCCCTGGCCGGACAACATACAAACACAACCCCTCAGTGGGAAAGCAGCGTCAGGCAGGAATGGATAGACTCCAGAGGCATACGGAAAGAACAGGACAGTTACGAAAAGTGGCTCCTACCTTGAAAACAAATCAAATTTTTTTTGAAAGTAATATCAGTGTTAGGCCCATTCCTTATTCTTCCCACAACATCCAGTGACTGGTGTGTACTGGTGATGTGGGACCTGCTTTGCACAGCCTCAGAGAAGTCCTAGCAGCAAGTAATCCACTTGGTGGTGACTGCTTAGGCTTCTGGGGTTTTTTGGTCTAAATATCACTACTGATCTGTCTAACCTACCCTAAACTTAAAAATTACTGATACCAAGACACTAATACTAAGATACTAAGAAAAGTTTGACATAGCTTGCATGTATCTGAACAGTACATTCTGCATCAATCTGCCTTTTAAAAATCTGTTTGAAATAGGAAACTGCTTAGCAGCCCTCTAAACATTGTTGCAGGCCTGAAAACAGGTTTTTCTCTGCTTCAGGGCTTCACAGGTGGCAAGTCGAGATGATACACAGAGCACAAGGCAGGTGCCAGAGTCACAGCTTGTTCTTCCAGATCTCAGGGAAGAACAGGAAGCTCTTAAAAGTTTGTCTGTCTAACATCTCCCTTATTAGCACACTTGTTCTATATTTGTTTTGCATTCGCCTCTGCCAGTAAACACCTTTCAGCATGACTCCTAGCAATAAATTACCTTGTGAATCGGGATACTTGGGATGGATTTTAAATTGGATGCTGCCATTTACCGACTTAAGTGAACATAATTTTCAGCCTGCATAGTGAACATGTCCCAGAGAAATGTCTACATGCCAAAATTCAGACCTGATGCTTTTCAGCTGAAGTTATGCAATTTAGTTCCACTGTGAGGCTTCTCACTTCTCATATGAAGAAGCATAAGGGCACATGTGAGCAGAAACTCAGGCTAATCAGACTTCAGGTCTCTCTTATTTCCTTTAGTCTCTTGCATCCAACAAACACTGCTCGGTTACATGAAATCCCTCAGAGCTCTTCCCAGAGGACTCTGGCCACACATTGCAGCAGAATCGCAAATTTTCAATTCTCTTCTTACTCTTTCTTACTCTTACTAGTTCTTTTTAATGACACACACACAAAAAAAGACAGACAAAATATTGTGCACCAGTCAACTTTGATGCAGTGAAAAATTTCTTCTGGAGCCCAAAAAATGACTTCCAGGAACCCAGTTCACACTCTACTTCCATGGCATAGTCAGGAATATAAGACAGCAAGCACCACAATATGTGCTGGGTATTTCACCTACTGTCAATGAAGGGAACAGCAGTTATTCTGGACAAATTGTTCCTTCTGCTTAAGACTGTGTTTCCCTCAGGTTCCACTTGATTTCCTTTCTGTCCTGAATATCCCTCCTTGTCCCATTTTAAGACCAAAATTGTCATTTCATCATTAAAGTAGTACATTTTCTAAAAGAGCATTTCCATTAAGGTGTTTGAGAAAACTTTCTGTACTTTCTTGATGTATGACAAATACTGAATGTACTGCAGTTAACTGGAAGTACCTTTGGGTAAGCATCTGCATTTAAAAAAAAGCATACAGAATTTTTAAAAGCACAGTTACAGGATGAACTTTTTAAAAGCATTTATGGCTTTAAGGACATGTACAGCCCTGAAGTAAAGAGTGGAGAGAGTTACATGAATAGAGACTGTTTCCTGGTTTATGCTGGATGACACTAGCCAGTCTGTAGCAGGGAAAAGAGAAACATTACTTACGTGTTGTCAACATCCCATCTTTGCTCCATTTATCTTTGTGGAGGGTCAAGCATCAGACAGAATTCATGGCTTAGCACTAGGATTATGTGAGGTGTCATCTCAGCAGCAGGAGAATTGGTGGCTTCATGTCTTAGGGAAATGGTCTTCCTCCCCCACAGTAAATTCACATCTGTGCTTATATGTACTAGAAACTCCAAATCCCCGCAGGAGATGTGCACTGTTTTTCAGTTTGCTGCTCAGCAAATGCTCATTCAGTGAAGACTGAGCAATTCAAACTGATATTCACCTACCATCTTTCCTTTGCTTCCTTTCTTCTGCTCTCCCACTCTGGCTCCCAGTTTCTGCGAGAACAAGATTTAGTCAGGTGATAAAGCATGATCAAAAATGTTTAAAGTTCTAAGGTTTTCCATTTCAAAAGATTACAGGTAACTTCTCTTTTGCTGTTGAGTTTTCTTTTACATTTTCAAAATATGTATAGAAGGCTATTAAAACAACTATCAACGTGACTAGTGAGTTGTCAGAAGAAAGCAGAACAACAGACAAAAATTTCAATGTATTTATTTTAATTTTTAATATGATGTTCCATGGAAACAAAACTTAATGTGAATGCGTTGGCAGTGTATTTTTTTCTGACTGTTTCGTTTCTCCTAATAGCTCTTGAACAGTTTGGCAGATTTTAAAAAAATCTCGTAGAAGGGTGGAGGTGGCTTCCATGAAAACAGATGGCCAGGGAGAAAATCCAGACCATGCAGTTTTTCAAACTTTGAGAAAAGATGCAGAGTCAGTTCGTACATTATTAAACATGAACAAATCCTCATGGGAGAGACACCTTATAAATATGCCTGCCATAGGAAAAGTTGCTGTCATTTTTAGAAACCAAAACAAGTCAAATGTGAGGCACACATTTCTAGCAAAACAGGCTAGTCCTTGTGATCATTGAGCTATCTGGACCAAGAAACCACAGGTTTTTTGAAAGAAAGTAAAAATATCTACCACTTTTTTGTGAAAACAGGCTTTTTGAAAATAGGTTATTCCTTGCTGGACAAATCAAGCATTATTACTTGCTGTCAGTCTAAAATTATGTTGATCCTGGTAAGAATCTAAATTTATTTTGCTTCTTTAACCATTGGTTTATGCCCAACCTAATGTTTGCTGGATTGATTCACTGGATTGTAAATCATCTAGGGCAAGGACACAATTTAAATTTTAGAAAGTGTTATTCAACTCTGAGTTACAAAAAAATTACTAAGACCTCAGTGATATGTTAATGCAGGAAAAGCTGGTACCTAAAAGACTTTAACCTTTATTTTCTTCTAGAAAAGCATTTTATTTTCTTTCATCATAGAATCATAGAATAGTTTGGGTTGGAAGGGACCTCTAAAGGTCATCTAGTCCAACCCCCCTGCCCTGGGCAGGGACATCTTCAACTAGATCAGGTTGCTCAGAGCCCCGTCCAACCTCACCTGGAATGTTTCCAGGGATGGGGCATCCACCCACCTCTCTGGGCAACCTCTTCCAGCGTTTCACCACCCTCAGCGTAAAAAATTTCTTCCTTCTATCTAGTCTAAATCTAGTTTACTAGATTTAAGTAGTCTAAATCTAGTTAACTAGATAGATAAATCTATCTAGTCTAAATCTAGTTAACTCTTTAGTTTAAAGCCATTCCCCCTTGTCCTGTCACAACAGGCCCTGCTAAAAAGTTTTCTGCCATCTTTTTTATAAGCCCCCTGTAAGTACTGATAGGCTGCAAGAAGGTCTCCCCGAAGCCACCTCTTCTCTAGGCTGAACAACCCCAACTCTCTCAGCCTTTCTCTAACTATACTGTTCTCAATAAACCTTATCTTAGCTTTTTTTATGCCAAGTGTTTGCCCCTATATCTCTGATCCCTACAAAAGTGAAGATATCTTAGAAAAAGTCTTCAATAAGTGGATTTATTTTTCCTCAGTACAATGCTGTCAGCCGAGCAGAGGCTTTACCTGCAAGGAAAACATTACAGCATATGACAGTACATCTCATATTAGCCTACTACATAAAAAACAGGTGTTTTTAAGTTCATAACCCCTAACGTTCTTCTGCAATATAAGTTGGGCAGAGCTCTAAATCTTTCATTAGTGACAGCCAAAAGTAAATAATCTATTGTAAGTGATGTAATTTTCAAAGTCTCTTTACTTTCTCTTTGCAAATGTCATAACAAAACTTGATGGCAGCTTTTATAGCTGACACCTCACAGAGTCCATGTTGGCAAAAATAATTTGCTGTTTTAAAAAAATGTGCTTATTAAATATAAATACCAATGAAACCATGAGAAGATTTCCCTGGGTTCCAGTGAACTTTGTGTCAGGTCACCCACGGATTAATGGGCTTTAAGACTAGAAGGGACTATTAAGATCATTTGTTATGACCTGATACACATGGCAGATCAGTAGTAGATCAGCAAGTAAATGCTGCATCGTCAGCAACTTGCTCTTGAATCAGAATATATCATAGTAGAGAAGAATTCAACTTCTATCAGTTAAATTTTAGGACCTTAATGGGAACATGTGCTGGGAATATGTGCTGGGAAGAGAGCTTGGGAGACAGTCTTTACACCTGGACCCTTTCTAATAAAAGCAACACAACATCAGACTCATTCGGTAAACCGCATTTAAAGGGAAAAAAGCTGCTGCTAGAGAAATACACCTACAGAGCTAGGCTTCCTGCTTCTTTTGGGCTATCCATCCTCACTCAGAGATGCAAATCCCTTTGCTTCAGGTGTAGGTGTATGCTGGTCATCCTCGCAGGAAGGCTGTGACTACTTGAAGAACACTTTATTAATAGTTAGCAATATTCTTTTAACATCCAGTCCAAGATTTTTCAGGGTCAGCCTATATCTATTTGTTCTTGTGCCAACATTGTTCTTTAACTTAAACAGATCTGTTCCCTTGTGGTGTTTATCCCTGAGGAGAGCAATCTTATCCCCTCTCAGCCTTCCTTTTGCAAAGTTAAACAAGTCACACCCTTCCACCTCCTCTCATTAGTCAGGTTCTCCATTCCTTCTGTCACACTAGTTGCCTTCTCTGCAAATGAACTAGTTTCAGTTCATCTTTTTGCATGTCTGTGACTGGAGTTTTGACTATCCCAGATGACTGCACACCAACGCCTAGCACCATCGACCCACTCCTTGGCTCTCCTCCTGGAATTCTTCTGGTGGGGAACTTTTGGAAGTCACTTTTGCCTTTTTTCATGGCTCCATCCCATTAGCAATTTACACACATGCCGTGATCATCGATAATGCTTTATATTTCTCCTCCTTAACTACTTCCAACTAAGAAGATGCAAACTTACAGCAAATCTTTTTGTTATCAGCCTCCAAATCATGTGCTCATAACCCTTGATAAAACTTCATATAGATGACATTCTGGACCAAATTTCTTCTGGACAGATCAAACAGTAGCAAGACACATGCATGCATGGGTAAGAACAGTTAAAGATGAAAGCATGGAATGAAATTGCTAAATCTTCTCATTTAACCACAACAGGATTAAGTGTAATGCTTGCTCGTACAATAATAAGCATTTAGAGAGAGAGAGGAAAAAAAAAAAAAAAAAAAAACTTAGCAGCATCCAGGTGCAGAGAAATATAAACGAACATTGTAAATCAATCCACAGTGGCTAGATTTGTTTTTCTGGTAAAATGTTTTAAGTTTGGTAGGGGTTTTGTTAAATACCAAAATACTGAATAGAGTGAACTTATTAAAAATTCTGCATGCTTTCATACCTTAGAAATAAGGAAAGGATGAAAAGAAATACAATTTTTACTTCCCAAAATTTGAACATATGAATAGCAAGCACCAGCCTGTGTAGAGAAGGCTGTTTGAGATTAAAGTTGTGAAAAATCACTTCACAACTTGCTGACTATTTGTATCTCCCGCCTCTTAAGTCAACATCTTTAGCAGTGGAACGTGCATTCAACCTATCCTTGCAAAACAATAAGTTAAAACACTGCAGTGAAATGGGAATCAAGGTGCCTCAATGAAATGGGAATCAAGGTGCTTCATTTCTATAGTGAATGTCCCAATGACCAGAGTTATGCTTCTCCTTCCTGTTTTGTGTCTCACACTTTTCTTTCTGCAGTTTCCATAAGACAGACCAAACAGGAGTAGTTAAGACAGCCATTCAGCACCCAGGTAGTCAGGATGCTCTTTCAGGAGGTAAAGGACATGATTTCAAAATCTCTCAGACAGAACAGAACACCAGAGCCTTGAGTCTATGTCTGAATACCCCAGCCACCTAGCAAAAGGAAACACGATCTTTCACTGGTTTTGTGAATACACTCCTTCCTTTCTTTTGCTTTTCTGGCAAAACCTGGAAAGCATTCCTTTTGAACAACGTGTTTTGCTAAGAAGTGGGGGAGGAAAGTAAGGATCAAGCTCATTTCAGTACAGCAAACAACAAAACATATTTTGATTCAATAGAAAACATTTTTTTCTTTGAATTTTCTGGTTCAGCAGCCGAAACAGAGTTTAATTTTGCTTCCTTTTCCATATCTCAGTCACCGCAACTTCTTGCAGCTGCATATTTTGACACTTTGACAGAAACTTCCAGGTCTGCCCAATGGCCAAGGAATGACTCTCTCACTTGGAAGCACTGTCTGAGGCATGGGGGACACATAACTTCTTTTTAAAGGGGAGTGCCGAGCTTGAGTCTGAGATAATTTTTCCCTTACTTTTTAGATCCTTATGTGTATAACAGGGAAAGAACCATTCTGCAGTGCCTTGTTTCTTATATCAAAATGCTCATTGCTACCACCAGGGAATACTGGCCTTTTGATCTATTCTGTATGGAATTTTGTTATTATGCTATTACCTATCATGGAGTTATACCCCAGGCACTGCCTTCAGCTCTTTCAAAAACCGCAGCTGATCAGCTAGAATTTGCCCAACAACAGCAATTTAAAAACAAGACGACTGTGTTTCCTTGTGCATTCATGCAAATTTGAGGGCAAAACATATACCACATAAGGATGACTGCTTTTGACAGTTTCTACTAGATGAAGTTTACACTTTAGTCTCCCAGATCAAATCCTGGATCTTTTCTTCGGTTTCTTCACATCACTGAAGAAATGTTCTGCATTTACATGGACCACATTTTCTGTGTTCACCATGGCTTTTTGTTCAGAACTGTCACATCAATGTGTCTGGCTTCTTTAACATGCAACCTTTCAGTCCCTTTGGTTGTGGTCTGGGATGCCTTCAACCCAAAACATATGTTCTAGCATCGAACATCCCCCAAAGAAACACACTCCTAACTTCCTCAAAGAGGGCCACTGCTTTCTTTTTTGAAATGTTCATTACGAACACTTTCTCAAGCAGCAAGAACTGTGTTTTCAATATTAGACAGTTTAGTTCCTGTTATTTTCTGTACAGTTCTGCAAGGTCTTGGAGGTTATCTGTCCTTTGTCCTAACTTAGAGAATGTGCTTTTGTAAGCAAGTAGATTTGGCGAGAGATGTAAAGCTGAAGTCAGTTCAGCCTTATTTTAAGAACATGGGTTATATATGATTTTTAAATTCTTATCCATTGCATATTAAATCTGAATTCTCAACAGAGTAATGCCAGCCTGTCAAAGTAGTGACTAAATTTATATTAACAGAAATTTAAATTCCATAAAGAATGTTTCACAAGATTAATTATTTTCAGACCAAATCGTTCCTTTGATTTGTATAAGATCAGTGTAAGTATGAAGAAGAGTTTTCAATTACAACATTCAGCAGTGATTTTGCAGTTGTTTTTTAATGAGAATTTGGTTTATTTAGGATTTCTATTTCCTGAAACGTTTTTATAATTGTGGTTGTTATTTTCATTTTCACAATTAGAGGGTGGTGCATGAATTTACTTTGATTTGACAGCATGCAATTACATGATGCAGTGCATACAATCATGTATACAATTGTGTCAAAACCAGAAAAAGAGCTGCTAGGTTAAAAAAGTTAGAGGAACACATCTTTTTAGGCCATTTTCATGGTCCCATCCACAGGATTACAAAGAAGAGGCATATGTTGCTCAAGATACAACCAAAAATAGTTCAATATGGGTTTTGTAGCAAAACTTAAAGGCTAATTCTGTCTGACGCAGATACTGTCTTGAACACACATAGATTTCAGTGATGTCTGTCAGGTTTTTCTGGATTTTTTTTTTTCCTTGTATTGCTGCTTCCTGATGAAAGAAAGGCAGTAGCAACTGATGCATCAGTGTTTTGGCTCCTGAATGCACAAAAATGCCAGTTTGCAAGAAGAGCAAATAATATGACTCACTTTGGGTTTTAAAGCGACAGCATCCACCTGGAAAATAGGTCTACATACATTTTAGGAAACTTCTCATTTGTCATGCTAAAAGTTATCATTTTGCGCTGCCTATGAAGTTTTATTGTCATGTTCCAAAACCTCAGCAGAAGTTTCTCAGGTTCACTCACTCATGAGACTGTGCTTTTGCACAGACACTATTGGGAGCGTGTTGTTCTTTGTCTGTTACAAATGCACCACCTGGTAAACTGTTCTTTTACGACCTGTTCTCCTTACCATATGTTTTTATTTATTTGGTCTGAGAGGCAGTAACATCCTACAGACAGTTGTTGGCATGGTAGGTGATCAGTAGTACTCTGCCAACATCACCTCTGTACAGTAGTGTTCTTCTCATGGCACTACAGAGCCTGCCGACTGCCCTTCTTAACAAAAGAGACTATGGGGAACCTGTCACTGGAGGCAGCAGCAGCAACACAGCATCTACTGTCTCTGCTATTCCCAAGAAGAAAGCATAACTGTGGTCAGCATCCACACACATTACATGGCCAAGTTCATGGCTCTGGGGTGTTTGCAATGACATTTTTGCTGCCTCTGAAAAGACTTGCTAAAGTCTGTTGAGCCATGCTGCTGAAATAAGCTGATGAAATCATGAGAAGCAACAGCAAGTGTTATATTCAAATTGCTAGCAGACACAGTGCTTGCCTCCTTTTCACCTGAAGTAACCTTCTGGGGCATGTATGTGTCTAAGAACAGTTCTGTGACTGTTTTTTATTTGTTTTATCATGCCTAATGTCCTCACCCTTTTGAGATCACAGCCAAAACCTCTGCACAGCCGGCAAATGGCCGTTGTGCCATTCAATAGTGTTGAGTTCAAAAGCTGACAGAATTTAACAATTACAAGTGGAGATGGTCTCTACCAAGTAATATATCGCTTGATC
Source organism: Aptenodytes patagonicus (assembly GCF_965638725.1). Classification (NCBI taxonomy): domain Eukaryota; kingdom Metazoa; phylum Chordata; class Aves; order Sphenisciformes; family Spheniscidae; genus Aptenodytes; species Aptenodytes patagonicus. The sequence continues at coordinate 41,775,970 of NC_134952.1, forward strand.
TCCTAGTAGGGAACTCCTCTGGCTAGGTGCTGTGAAAAAAAAAAAAAAAAATTCTTGCCAGAATTGAAAATAGGCTATTGTTACAGAATTAACTGGTAATCTCTGGGAAATGGCCAGCGACTGTTGAGACTTTGGAGAAGTTATCTCAGGTGATCCTAGACTGATTAGAGATGCTCCTCTTCTTCCATGTCATTAACATTCTCAAAGTGACGGGCTGTGCCTCAAGGTCAGAGTTTCATTTAGGGTAATTCATATTCACTGATTCTCGGGATTCACGTTGCAAAACTTCCAGATTAGCTGTTCCAGTTAGCAAGCCTCCAGAAGTAGAAAACTTCTTTCTGTTTCTCCTTCTGAAGTACTGCTCAGAGGAATGCTGCCTGTGAACAGCCTGTACTGCTGTTGCTAGAACCATAAACACAACTTGTGGCTTTGGGAACTGTGAGGTTGCCAGATCAAGCAGCAATATTGCCTTATCAGAGATAGTCCTCTTTCTTTCTTGAGACTAGGAAAATTAATAACTCCCAATACGCTTTTTCATCATTCAAAAAGTATACTTATGTATGCAATCAGCCTGCTCTTCTAGAGAATCCTCTTCAGTGACTGCTGCTTCTACTTCTGTTCCTCTGGGCAGTCCCTTCCCTGCATGACTGTAAACAGGCACAGTTTCAAATGGACAAACTTACAACTACAATAAGGGAACCATGTGGATCATCAGTGTGAACTCACACAGTCAACAGACACGTGCAATAACATGTAACAGAAGTAGAACCTCCTGAAATCAAACCAGAATGAAATAGTAAAGCCACAATGGTACCAAATAGGCAACACATTTTTCAATTAGCTCAAGCATGCTACTGGAAATTTTTCTGAAACCAATACAAATTATGTGGCTTCAGTTTACCGGTATTTTCTGTGGAAAAAATGCCATTCATGAAAAATTTGGACCAACTTTAGTGAAAACTTCTTGCAAAGTGCAGAATAGATTCATAAAAACTCAGAGATCTGATCTTCAGAGTATTCTCTGACTGCCTGAAAAATCTATCTTCTATTCAGGGGTGACACAGTAGTGTTAGCATTTAGGAACAAACTGAGGAGCTAAAATCCTGCTAAAGACACAGAAGTGAATAGTCACTTGATTGTACTTGTGCAGTAAAGAATCTATATAGCAACTATTGGCATATAGTCACCACAGCTAAATTAAATACTAGTAATGAATCCATTAAGTAAACTGAAATGAATAACAGACTCATGTGCCAGAGGCAACATTTTTTTAAAATCTTCCATCTTCCAAATACAAATATAATATCTTCTTGGAGTCATCCTGAGGTAATAATTCATTTCATACTCTGTAGCTGTAAACATCCTGGTATGACAGACAAAATATTTAAATTATTTTTGATTTATCACCTTATATTATTCCATGGCTAGGATGCCTTTAGCGTGAGTTGCTCTGAGATGAAAGACCACTAGGCTTAATCTAAAATTACTTCACAATGGATTGAGAATTAATCATTTATGTGATCTCAGACATGTCACGCTACCATGAACTCATTAACTCCTTGTCTCTACCTATGCATATGTATGACACACATACACATGCACATATATGCTCTGTCACCTCAGCATTAATTCTTGGATCTCAGGATTGTTAAGACTCACACAGGATATGACAGTCTTTATGCCACAGAGAAACTCATTTACTTACAGGAAATCTCCACTTGTTGCATTAGGGCAGACTTGTGTCTCGGGGTTACGTTCATGGTTACGTTTTCACTGCTGCTCCAGAAAATCTGGGTTTCTTGAATGCCCTATGTCATATCTGTCAATGGGTATCTAAGATTCCTTAAACCATCTAAAATGATGTGGATGCCTATGTTTAAGCAGCAGAATCCTTCCCATTATTGTCTCTAAACTGAAGTAAAGGGTATATTACAGAGTAGAGTGCGGGTCAAAGATTTAGTACAGTACTTGACATTTGAGCAATAACTATTTTGATGCTTTCTGTCAAGAATTCTTAGGGAACAGAAGATCACACCAGAATAGCCACTGTTCAAAAGTCAGGATATTGGCCTTCTCCTTCTTTATTAGTACATGTAGACAAAACCCGACATACTTGCTGTTGTCTCTGAACTAAAGGAAAAAAATAGTCATAAGGGGTAAATCTGCATTTTTGTTGACTATTGTTTATTTGCCAGTGACTGTACTGAAGACAATCTATAAATGTACAAATTAAGTTCTTACAATTTTAATATGAAGTTGTCATTTTCTGACATATTTGGATAGTCTAGTTTCTTAAACATCTGGACATAAGACACAAATCTATTTTTCTTTGGAAATTTGGAAGAAATAGATGTTTAGTTGCAACTGCCCTATCACAGGATACTCCATCTGTATTTCACCTTTATGATTTACTAAATTGTGGTTACCACATACTGTGTGTTTATTTCCTTTTCTCATTTTCTGTCTCTTTCTCTCTAGTTCTGGTTTTCTTATTCTACATTAATTCTGACTCCATGTGCCTTTCATAATTACAGCATTGAAAATTCAGTTGGATTCTGTGACCAAAAAAATGTTGTCTCATTCCAGAAAAACAGACAGAGAGAACAGTTGTCTCAAAGTAGGCTAATACTCAGCTGTATTTATTTACCTCATTTTTTCCTAAAAAAAACCCCTTTTTAAACACTAGTCACAACTAGTGAATGTCATGATAACTGACATCTCCTCCTGATACAACTTCTAGGTTAAATAAATAACAATCCCAAATAAGAATTCAATAGACTTACAGATCTTTCTATTTTACTTCTGCATCTATCCCTCTTATTTCATTCTGTGCTCTTCCTGAAGACTATTTTAGCAATATCTAGATGCAATAATTAATCCCCAGTTATGACAACATGGATTTTCTAATTGGTGTTTATAATTTCAGGATTTGTTTTATTCCCCACAGAGTGAGAAAGCAGCCTTTGCAAGGAATTATTTCGTTTAGAGTTTAAATGAATCATGTTGGTATATATTTTAACTTAAAATCCTAAAAACAAATAAACAACAAAAATACCTTACATAAGCCTGGCAATTTCTGCAGCTACATAAAATGATCATTTAGTTTAAAATACATAGGCATACTTCAGGAAGCACTACTTAAAGTGCCCTAGTTTCAAAAGAAGAGCAGTCCCCCATACCAAAACAGTATCACCATACAGCCTCACAACTTTGTGGTTAAGACACTTTCTAGGGAGATGTGGATTTCAGTTCATTAACTTTGTGGAAAGTCTTGAGCCCCTTATCCCTATATTCTATGGGAATGCTCTAATTGTTCAGGTATTCCCCAAAACACAGGACAGCTCACCTCTCCTACCTACCCTGTAAACTTAAAGAAAGTGGCCAGAACAACCATATTTTGTCTGAAATTAATGTGAAGCAGGACAGGTAAATACTTGGGCAGAGAAATGTCAATTTTCAGACTACCAATTAGATTTAAGTTTCAAACAGCTACCAGTCTTAATCCTAACAAAATGGCCGTCACTGGAAAGAATGGAATCTTCTGCATTAGAGGAGTTTTACCGCCAAAAATATAGTCCCTAACACTGTTCAGCAGGGCTTTTGAGAATCACAGTCTTGGATTTAGATGCTTAAACCATCTACAGATCCACTTTTGGCACTTTAATATTTTTTATGAATCTTGGCCTGAAACTCTCTGAGCCTTGATTTAAACTAGAATAATTCTAGTACTACGAGAAACTGTAGAGGTCTACTATGGTAAAGTTACTACTACATTTGACCCACATGTTATCTGCAGTCAGGCATGCCAGGAGTTACTGGTGCTACTAGTACTGTATCAGCTACCATGAGGACTGCTTTCCTCACTAATAATGGTTGAAAGATGTAGGGCAAAAGGCTAGTATAGACACATCTCTGATTGTTTAGGCTGATTATTTGTTCTCAGAGCAACAGAAGGAAGCTATGAAATTAATTTGTGCAATAAATTAAAAGTGTTAGGCAAAGTGTTTTCCCAATTACTGATATTTTCTCCAACTTTGCTGATTTCTCCAGCTCTCTCTCCCTTTTGAGTTTGCTACTGTGTTAGCTCTGCCTAATTAGTCATATAAGTGAATCAGCATGAAATAATTCATGTGTGTCTTAGCTTCATTGGATTACATTTAGTCATGCAATATTTGATTTGTCCTGATTCCTAGATTCCTACTGTATGATTTTGAATTTGCACATAGTTACTCTCTAAAATTTTGGACATCTTTGCTGGCTGTTAAGACATCCTGCCTTGAACTTTCCCTGCTCCAGATGCCAGATCTGGTTAGTAACTTCAAGCTAGAGCCCAGAAACTAAAAAAAAGGCCAAAACAGATATGGAAAAAGAACCTACAGTGGTGCCAAGACCCACCCTCACTTTTCATGTGTAGAAGGTACTCTGAAAACTTTGAGCAAACAAATGCTTCATCCACAGGCCCAACGCTGCAAAAAAAAGACCTCAGAAAAACTGCCAAAAGGAAACCTGAAGGCTCCAGCCTAGCAGTACAATTTGCACTTACTAGCCACCTCTGATTCAACGTAGAGAGAGTTGACTTTTGTGCCTTATACCTGGGAAGCCCCTACATAACCGATTTCAAGAGAACATATTTCTACCCTACAGAAGATAAACATGAATTAAATAAAAAGGAATAACCAGGTTTACTTGTAAAAGCAAAAAGTCCAAAATAAAATAAATATATTCAGGAATGGACTATCCAATGATAATAAGAGGCATTGTGCTATTCTCATTCTTCTCTATAAAGAATACTCATTCTTTTACATAATTCAAGTAGGTCAATAGGCATTACGGAGGCAGAGAATATTTTTATCATATTTTTAGCATATTTTTAATGTCTTGTAACTCTATAATTTGTGAAAATAACACATTTATGAAAGTCTATTCCAACCAGGGCTATTCGCTTCCTTCATCCCTTATAAAATATTGGTCGTCTGTTGTTTTAAACCATTTTATAAACTCTGTGGTTGAATTGTCTTTAGTGTGTGGGATCATGATCATACCACCTTCTCAGTCTTTAGAAGCATAAGAGCCAATAAATACTAAATACTTCCAGCTTGTCTGAAACTAATTTAGAATCACACAGAAACTGGATTTATAGGCTTGACCTTAATCTCACGAAATCCAGGAGGAGAAAGAACAAAAACTCTTACTGTAAAAGTGCTAAAAATATCACATATCAAAATTTCTTTATTCTAATTTAAAAAAGAATATTTTTTTTAAGGTATAGAACCAGATAAGTTCGTTAAAAGGCACTTTGAGATACATATATATGCTTTTCTTGGCACTGAACTCTATCAGCCCCACCTAATGTCACCTAAGCCAGGAAGAAAAACATAAACTCACTCTGTAAATACTGTTGCCTTTTTGCCATGTTGTACCAGTTTGGGGAGTTTGTAATGGGCTAATTTATCTTTCAAATAGAAATTAGTGACATGGAGAACCAGACTATTTCCTAGGTATAGAAAGGTATGGAGGCTATGTGTATACACACACACACTGACAGAGAAATATATTTTGATTATTGAATTCATACGGATATAGAGAGAAGGACAGAATGGAATATACCTAAATTAGGTTAAAAAAAATCATGCTTCAAAAATAATCTGTTTTCTCTTGAAAAATGTTCTGAAAAATGTGTGGAATAGATTTAGTTAACTTGGTAGATGTTATAGTACTGCCATAATACCTAAAACCTGACTGTACTTGTTCTGAACAAAGATCCACATGTTCTAAAATCCTGTCTTTGATGGTAACCAGAACAGAACAGAACATATATATATATATATATATATATAGTAATTCTTCCACATTTTGTTGTCTCACCTTCAGTGATGGTAATTTGGTAATTTGGTGTCTAACTAACCTAAGTTTGGTTGATCATTTTTTGAACCCATGTAAAATTGCCACGACATCCTATGGCAATGGGTTCCACAGTCTAACTGCATTGTGCATGTTGTAGTGATTCCACCACCATTAACTTCTGTCTTTTAAATAAACAAACATTCCTTTCTAGTTAGACACTGATGCTGAGAAGGGGTGCTGGAGCCAAACGAACAGACACCCAAAGCACAGGGCTCAGCCCTATGCGACACTTAGCATTCTTACTCGCAAGCTCTAAGCAGCTCAGCAGAAAAGTTTCCCCTTTAGATCACCCACCTCATTCTTTCCATGAACTGTATAGAAAGCTTATGTACAGAATGCCTCACTTAAGTGATCTGAATCAACCAGCTGGCGCTAGGTGCCTCATATCTTGGCATTGCATCGCTTACTTGGAGGTGGTTGAACAGCCATTCTGTATTTTGGTCATTAACTGTAGATTTATACACCTGCATATATGTATTTATGCATAACAATGCCAACTGGCATCATGAACCTGAGAAAAAGTTTTGTTGATGTGTACTTCTTTAATTTCAGTGCTGGATTATGAATATCTTCAGATCACCAGAACACTTTAATTAAACTCTGTTGAAGACTTCTGCTGCAATACTGTAAATTGCCTTACAGATTTTGCTGTCTCAGCTGCTTAGAAATGGATTACGTAGTTCTTTACACCTAGGCTGCGATTCACAAGCCTACACAAAGTTTCCCTCCAAAACTAGGAGGATGATGTTTTTATCATATCCTGCCATATCTAATAAATGTTTGTACAGCACACACTTCGGTATCTTGTGGGAGCTTCATGATTCAAATCAAAAGAAAAGGCAATAATTGGAAGACATGAAAAATTATGGGGGAATTCTATGAAGGTTTCACTCATGGGAATGCAGTCTAGTAGTATTATCTTTATTTGTTCTCCAGGCAGACAATCTGGCTAAATGCATTTGTCTAATAAGCCTTAAAAACCCCTGACTAGAATGGCTGAGAATTTAAAATTCAATTTTATGGAAAATTCTCACATTTCACAACTACTTTTACCACTACAAAGGAATTCATAGTCAGGAAATTTCACAATTATTCATGGAATATGAAATTGGAAATTCTGGGAAAAACTCTGCTAGGAAGTTTAAACATATCAAGAAATATATAACAGAAACCATACTATATGGCATAACACAACTAATAGAATATAAAAGTCCAAATAAACAATAACAAAATAAATTCAAAATGAAAAATTCATTTTGCTAAAAGAAATCTTATCATTACTAATGAAATAAAAACAGTCTTGTTCTAACAATTTTTTTCTTTGAAACTCATCAAAATAATTGTGGTTCCATAAGAGATTTGGACTTTCTTAATACTGAAACACTGAACATCCCTACTTATAGAGAATAGTGACTTGAAACATGGTGTGGTACAGGAAGCTAGAAAGGTGGAATGATCCAGTCTGATTCACTTCACATTTACAGAAATACTTAGTTTGTCACCAGGACTCATTCCGGTCTCACATGGTTCACAGATTTTTGGTAGATTATTTCCCTATGTTCATTCTCATATTCTTATTTTGGATTTTTAAGTTCTCAGTTTTCAGGATTTTTTTTACTTGCCTTTTGAAAAAACTAAGAAGCGATCCTTAACGTCTCAAACATTATGCTGTTATTCAGTAATGTTACAGGTCATGAAATAATTCAAATAGGAGCAATATTTCTCTCTTAACTGATAAAGCATTTCACAAAATTAGAAAAAATCATTTAATAGTACAATGCTAAGGTATTGACAATCACCATTCCAAGAAATTAAATTTAGTCACTGAAGGATGAAGGTCTAGATCCATAAAAAGATGTCTGTATCTCAGTAGTTATGTATATGTTTCATTTATATAGACCTGTTAACTCCATCAACAGTGGTGCATTATAAAATACAGGAGGGCAATTAGGCATCCCAATAAACAGTCTGCCTAGCTTAATACAAGATTGTTCAGCTCATTCACTGTACACATTTCTAAATATGTTCAAAGGCAGTAAGTAGGGAGCATTAAAAGGAAGGTATTTGCTGTGTCCCTGTCTTTATATTTCACTTTGCATCTGGCCTAATGAAATTTCATTGTTGCCCTGTATCAGAACGCTAGAAGCGCTTAAGCCCTAAAGCAGCTTAAATTTAGGTGGGTAAACGATGCCTCTCAAAAGAGAGAGATGTGGATTTGAACCTTCCCCTCTCTGATAGGAAAAAGAAAAGAACTACAGACTAGGCAAATATTTTGCCATGGAATTATTTTGAAAAGTAGGAGTTGCACAACAACATAATCTAGCGAGAGGGACGTTGCCATGGTATTATGTACAAAGCCCAAATCCGTATCTGTGCCCGCTGCTCACATCGCAGCACATAGGACCGGTCAGGAGACTGGAAGATTTTACACAAATGGGTTTATGCATGTACTGGACAGAGATTAACACACAGTTTGCACTTTACACTTTAACACTGTCACTGAGACAGTTTTCCTGGTAAAAGCAAAACCATCCAAAGGGTGCAGTGGCTGAGCACTTGTTTGAAAACCACTGAAGTCCTTTTGCAGATGTAGTTCTGCATGACACAGCCAAAGTACACAAGGCGTGCAGCTGAGGGAGAAATATGATACGTATCTGTGTTTAAATCTACAAAGGGTCACAAGAATTAGGAATTCTTTTTAATCACCTTGTCCTATGCTGCATTAACAGTTTGAGTATACCAGATAACATATTGAATCCATATAAACATGACTAACAATGGCCTTACCTTTTCAGGTATGTTCACCTTCTCCAAGGCAACCACTGCTTCATAATGTCAGCGTTGATATATTCCTTACTTAATCCCACCATCAAAACAAATGTTGTTGGGTTTAAATGGAATATCCCTGTGTTAAACTAATTTCCATTCAAATGTCTTTATGTACATAATTTCTATCTTTACCTTATCTATGTCTTTTTTTTTTTTTTTTTTTTTACTTTAATCCTCAAGCTTCTAACACACTCCTACATATGCAGTTTTAACACTAAACATCATCTTCAAAATGTTAAATTAAAGGAAAAGTTTAGGAAATGAAATACCATTACATCACGCATTTTACCCTCAAAAGAGAGTTTCCTGATTTATTTGTTCAGACTCATCCAGATGTCTCAATGTTGCTGTGAAATATTAACCAAAACAAAGCAGAACCTGAAAGTAAAAAATAATTATCAATGCTGTATTAGAAAATTAAACATTTTATCAGATTTAATAAATATGAATATTGAGTTAGCTGTCATAAAACACACGTTGGTATCACGGAGAAAATATCCTTTGTAAGATGTTATTTATAGTCACTGTAGAGCCTTTTCGCACAGCTGCTTATGCATGGAAGGACATAGCTAGTATTGGGGCTCAGAGGGAGGAATTAGCAGGAAAGTGGAGCCTCTACTTTGCAGAAAGAGGTAATGACTCATTAATTGTTCCAAAACAATAGAACAATCTGGACTATGAAACTTCCAAGGCTTCCCTTCCCTTCTTGTGGGAACTCCATGGCAGACCAGAGCTAATTCAAATTCCTGACTACCATTTAATGGACTTAACCAAACAAATCTTACTAGTCTCAATTCTTACTTAACTTGTCTTTACCTGCAGTCTTCCAATTTGAAGAAAACATCTGATATGAAAATTTCTTACTTTTGACATGGTAGAATTATGAAGAATTTTAAGTGGACTAATTCAAATGAGAAAAGTGAGACAACTTCTTAGATTGTGCTACCAACCCTGTTTGTAGTTATATAGTTTATATACCTACACAATAATTTCTAAACAAATGGTTTATGTTCTCTTTCATGACGATCTATAGTTTATTTTTTTAAAAACACTAAATTTGAAGGACTGCAGTAATTTCAGTGCATAACAAAATCAAATATTTTCCTTTTACTGCTGCATAAATGAGTTCCTTAAAACCCTGACTGTTCCTTTGTAAGTCAAGATTCATCTGAGGATCTCAGCTAGAAAACCCATAATACATTATTCTCAACTGACTAGCAAATGCAGTTTATTTTGTAGTTGTAAACATTTTAAATGATCAAAAATAATATCCAGTAATTGACTCTAAACATCTAATAGTTAAAATACTTCACAAACAGACTACTGGCTTAAATTTTAAGTATTAGCGCTGGTCTTCCTTTTGACATAGAACTACTTTATTACGTATTTTTATAGATTTTTTTAAAATAACTGCTATTATTTTTAATATCTACTTTTAAGGTTACATTGACCATGTCTGAAATAAAGATTTATGGGTTGGTTTTGTATTTTCACCAACTAATATTAGCAGTTACATTTCCTTAAGAAATTAAGAACTTCATTCTGGTAGTTTTATATAATTTTTGTTGTTGTTATTACTCAGTTTCTGATTCCATTTCATGTATTTCATAACACTAAGCATAAAAAATAATTTAAAAGTATGAACTTCTTATAAGCAAAAGTGCCATGGTGTTGACATTTGAGATTTTTAACTGATTTCTTAATTTCATCTGAAGTGGTAAGTATCATTTCTAGTAAGTATATCACTCATCAGTTCTTTTGCTTCCATTTTCATACCTTTTCTTTGAGTTTTGGTTCACTTTTCCATATTATTTCTGAATGTCACAACATCATTCTTCTGACCAGCTGGTAACCTATGGTACATTACAAGTATTCTGTAGCACTTCCAGGTTTTTGCACACAAAACAATTGTGGAAGTTCTCCGAGTTCCCTAAAACATATGTATAACAATCACTCTGCAGCACAAAATACTCTGCTCCACCTAAAAAAGCTCTGTATGTGACATGTTTTTTCCTAAAACAGAACACCCAGAAACTGATGTACCTCGACAGCAATTATGTGTAGAGTAAAAAAAAGGAGGGAACCAAAACATTAGCTTGAAAGACAATTATCACCATCAGACCCTACAGAAATTTGGAGAGCACAATAAGGAGGATTCATTGGATTCATGGCTCCCTGCTAAATCATTATTTTTCAAAGTTGGAATGAAGGTTTTCTGGGATTTCTCTCTTTTTTTTTTTTTAGGTTCTTACTTTTTAAAACTTAAAACATAATCAAAAACGTATTCCTTCTCTCTTCAACTGGCTATTAGTCAAAGAAAGCACATTAGTAGTATTTATCAAATAAGATAATTAATAAGACTCCAGCATTTCAACAAATATCAAAAAGCATGAGTTTTATCTATGTGGTTATAATCCTTTAAGGAAGTAGACAACAATTCAGTTGCACTAGAATTACACAGTTCTAAGAAACACAAGTAACTTTACTGTGTGGTTGGTCTGATTTTAATTGATCACACTAGCTTTTTAAGCCTTTTACAGTTCGAGTATAAGCCTACAACAATTTCTTTCCAAACGCATAGATATTTGCACTGCTCGATGAGTTGATAATCAGATGAATAGGGTAGACAGTCCTTCATATAGCGTGTTGCCAAAGTTGCAAGAGGCATGGGAGGGGTTCACATATTTTTGTTTTGTTTTTACTGCCAGCTGCCATACTGCTGTGGTGTTTAAAGACAGTGCCAAATACCGGGTTTTAAAGGTTCTCCTATAATTATATCAGATAGAGAAAGGGCAGGGCATGCTTTAACACTGAATCCTTCTTTATTCATTTAGAGCCTGGCTCGAGCCTTGAGAAGTTTAACACCTTGCAGAACTGCCTTCCTAGCAAGGCCTGTACTGCCCTGGCTGTACACACGTGCTCATGTTCTCATTCTTCCAGTAGACTATAATTTTTTAAAATGTGTTATTGGTTCTCAGCATGGAATTAACCCTATAATCCCTAAGTTATCCAGTGACTTTTAAAAAGTGATTTAAATAATAATACTCATATCCTCATTGACCACTGTGTTACCTTAATTGTTTTGAGTTTGTTTTTTCTTTGAAAACATTAGGTATCTAAGGTGAAACACTAGCAGCTTATTGTTCCCCTTATTATTTGATCTATATGCAGGACAATGGATTGAAAAATTTACCATTGTGATGCCTAAGATACAGGCTGCGGTAATGTTGAGCATGACAGTAGGAATTTGATCAAGGAAAGGCATGCTGGAGAGCTAGAAAGCCTCTCTGAATAGGTATCCAAGGCTGGATTCCTAAATCCCCTTGTCCTTGGCTTCCTAGGCAGCTATTTTCTACCCCTCTTCACTAGATATTTTCCACCAGATAATTTTCTTTACTCTAAAACCTTCCTTTCAGTCATAGTAGATATTTCCAAAGTGACAGGAAGCTCTCTAACTCTTAGCATTCCTTCTTCTCTAATGCCAGTTAAAGGCAAACTAAAAACCAGCCATCACCTCTCTTACCTCTCATTTATTGTATTATCCTCCCATATGCTCTGACAAATCTTTTCACAAAAACTGCATACTTTCTAGGCATTCTTACAAATCAGGAAATTGCACTGTACAAGTTTCTCGTTCCCTTTTTGAATGTCTCCAGTGACTGCCCTTTTCTACTTTATAGAGCAAAGTGGTCTAGTCTTCACTTTATGATCCTCCTTAAGCTACTAAACCAAGCTTTTTTATTCTCATATACTGCTAAGACATTAACTTCCATTTCTATTTTGACAATACTTCTAACTTCAAATGCTATTCCTCATATTTTCAAAAACCGCATTATGCTTTCTCCTATCCTGCCTGCTATTTTTGAAAAGACAGACAACCACAGGGCTGTTTGTTTTAGTGTCTTCCTCCAAATCTCACCATGAAAGTCTTGAAATATCTTGAACAACTCATATAGCATGAGCTCTGGTAATAGTTTTGTCATAACTATTTTCTTATACTCTGCTTTGATGTATCCTGTGTTCTCTTATTTTCCCCAAGTACAAGACATTTTTGTGCACGTACTGCTGTTGTCCTGGATGAGCAAAATAATCTAGCCACTGACCTAGCATAAGCTGATATGATGTTGTGCTGTAAAAATGCATTTTGGCAAATCTCTGAGCCTGTTGTTCATTCAGTTTCTTGCCCTCTAAGTTAGTTTGACATTTCTGGCAGCCAGTCTATCTGTCTTGAATTATTTTGTATACACAGCTAGGTATAATATCCGAAATAAAGCATAGCTGCATAACTTCATCTTCTTATGCAGTACTTGCTGCCTTTCTAACTTAGTGCATACAGACAGATCATACAGAAATCACATTATGAAAAAAACAACTCTTGGACAGGGAAAACTGCCTTATACTTGCTGAACACTTAAGTTTCTTGTTAAGGAAGGTTTGGTCACACCACATTAAGTATGTGACCTGAAATCTGCCTTTTAATTACCCCACACAAAGCTAGACATTTGGGACATTTCTCTAGCTTTGTTTTCCACCCATTCTTCTCAGTAGAAGTTGGGGAAATGCACTAAACTACATACCAAAGTACACGTGCTGCATAACTGTGTTTGGATGCCCCCCTAAATGCATTGCCTGATAATCCATTCACAGGTGTGATATCACTTATTTAGTTTTCATAGCAACTTGAATAGCACCTCGCAGTGTATGAAGCGATGGTAACAAAAATGAGGCATGCGTTGCTTTTTGAAAACCTATTTTTGAACAAACAGGGCGACATCTGTCTGAGAGAGATCATATTCCTGTCTCCTTTTCAAAAACAGATTAAAACCACCTGGAGTCTTTTCACGCTTTGATGCCACTGTGGTCTATGCGGAACAGTGGAGCATAAGCCATGGGCCCTGGAAAAGGATAAACGTAAGCAAATGGAGGGAAATGGAAAAGGAAACACCACAGCCATAAAAGGAAAGCAAAAAAGACATTGTATTGTTAGCCAAAAGGTCTACTAGAAAACAGTAAATGAAATCACATTCTGCACACAAATAACATGCAAATGTTAACATGCATTCGGCATTGCACTGGTAGCAGGGGGTGTGTGTGAAAGATTTAATCTGAACAGCTTCAGCATCTAAGGCATTATTCAGTATTATTGTTATTTCTTAACTTTGAACAGAAAGAGCAATTACCTATATGGAATTACTTGTCTCTCAAAGCACCCAAATCAAACATTCATGGAGTCATTTAATATCTTTTCATGCCTGTGATTTCAGATAATAGCTGTTTGTAATATTTTTGAGTCTAGCTAACATATTGGATAACAAACCACCAGGGCAAGTGTTAGTGCACCTTTCGGTGAAAAAAAATCATAAATGTGATATGATTTGGTTTGACTCTATCATTGAATAAAGCAACATTATTTTTAACTATCTCGCATTTTCTTAAATGAGCATATCAGCTACTCTCACACACAGAATAAGGTACCCAAAGCATATACTCAGTCTTCTGTAAGCTGGACACTTAGGAAGATAGATCCTTTATAGTATGTTACTGCCCGTTGTGACAGCTCTTCCAACTTTTTATGTGAAGTCAGGTGCTGGTTTTTCTTAACGATAGATTATCTGAAAAGGTGGACCACTGAAACATTAAAAAGTGGAAGTCCTCATGCTTCTATGAAAGCTTTCATGAAAATTGAAGGCAAGGTTCAAAAACTGTCAATTTATGAATCACAGAGGAAATATATTTCATAACTACCTCCCCCCAACACACACAAGTTTCAGCAAGAAGACTGAGATGCTAACTCTGGATTTCTAACACAGTAAACGTCTACGGAGAGCTTTTTCCTTTGGGCAACATTTTCTCTCTTATGCAGTTGGTCATATTACAAACTTGGGGTGGTAAAGGACTAGGTTGCAACAAAGTTCTTAAGAGTACCTGTAGTGAGTTGGTAGCAAATCCAGTGTGGTTTGAAGGAGCAGGGCACACACATCCCTTACAGCCAAGCGATCTCTGCTGGCTCCAGGGGTAAATCCCAGAGCCATCCTTCTATTAATTCCTCCTAGATTTGGAGGATTGGCACATACTGTTCTAGCTAGGAACACTGTCTCTAATTTCAAATATATTTTGCCAAGGTTATGGGTATCAACGTGGAGCCTTTTTTTGCCATCTTCCAAGACGTGTCATTTAGATTCTTGAATGGAATAATGGAAAGAGTCCATTCAGCCAACAAAACCAGAGTTAGAAACCCTGGGTTAGTTTATCACAATACTTTTAAACAATTTCAACCTATGATACCCAGGAATATATTCAACCAAGCTGATCTTTGGGACACAGACTTAAAAGATTTGTTTTATGGAAACAGTGTGTGCACTCAGATCTTAAAGCATTCCAGCATCTCTGAAGAGTGCAGATTGTTCTTAACATTCATGCCAAGTTATCAACAATTTAGAAAACAGTTGCCAAAGGTCATTCCAACTACAGCTGTTTGGAAACACAGAGGGGTTTATTGATCTTTTCCTTTGTATAGCACTTTAAAAAATATTAATATGTCATGGAAATAAAGACCATGACAGATGTTGATCATGACTTAGCCAAAGGCTGGGGGGGGGGGGGAAGTTTATCAGGGTTGAGTTGAGGGCGAAAGACTCCACTGTCATGCTATTGTTAGGTCCCTGTGTGGTAATACTGTTCTCATGACGTGCCTTTGACCTGGCACTGTACTCATCTCCCAACAAATTAGGGACACTGGTTCAGCTGGTTGGGAAAGAGCTCATTAGGCATGGCAGTTTAGGTGGCACAAATTTCACAGCTCCAAAGCAATCTGGAGCCCTCCCAGAAATACAGGTATCATATTCAAACAAATCACTAATCCCAGAGGCCAGCTCTGACTGCTTTTATGAGGTACTGTGAATCATGATCTTTAGGAAAACTAACTGGCTGCTATCCAATTTAGCAGCTGGATTATATTAGTTCACATTTTTAAGGACAAAGGTTATAATAACAAGAACTTGTGTTACTCACTTTACTCAATTAGGTAACATGGTTACCTTAATGGTTCTGTAACAGTTTGCTGGTGTTAGGAGCGATATAATTTGTTTCTTCTAGGTAATACAAAAGAAGGGAATTCCATACGTGAAGGCAGCCTAGCAGAAAATAGGCAGCTGTGATAAGAGACGGGGCAAAATAAGCACACTGTTGCTGAGAAGCAAGGAAAAATGACAACGGACGTTAATGACAGAGATGAAGTCTGAGACAGAGTACTTCAGGGCCTTGAAAGCACAAGCAAAAGGTTTAAACCTGATGCACCAGGCAAAAGAAAACAGAGAACCCAAAAGACAAGCGTGTGTGTTAACACACACATGCACATACATGATGTACATATGTCTATAGAGCTTAGGACTAGAACAATGGATTTTTCCCGTCTACCCAACACTCCACAACATTGTATTTTCTATGGGATAACATTTGTGACTCTCGTAACAGGCTAATGAACAAGAAAATTGATTTCAGCTTTTAGATCATTAAGGTTGTTCTTCTTTCTTCTGTACGGCGATGTATCAGTACTGATAAATTTTAGTTGCATACAATTCACATTGTGTAGCAGAAATTGGCTTATAAACTGTAAAAGCGGTTAAACGTTTTTTAAGATACAAGCTATGTTATCCACAGACCCAAAAATTTCTAGAAAGCACTTATCTTGATATGTCTAATATCAATAATGTTTAATGACTGCTTTTTCATACAAACAGATTCTATTTACTGGCAGAGTGAGAGGGAAAAGGCTGGTGGGGTACTTTGAAGTGTGAAAAAAGGCTCTATGTTTGTTTTTTTCGAGACTGAAGTTTCTTTCAATTCCTCACCCTGCTGCTCCCGCAACTTGGGCCAACCAAAACGCACACAGCCTTAGGAGCTGCCAAGAGCCCTTATCAAAGGTTGTAGCTGCTTCTCACGCGATTTATGGAGGTGCAAAGGCTCTTCCCCCCGCCTCCGAGGGGAGCTGTAGCTGCCCCGGGACCCTGGCCCCGGGACCCTGGCCCCGGGACTGCCGGGCGGGAGCCGGTCCTCGCCGGAAAGCCCAGGGGGCTGAAGGGGGGATGAAGTTGGTCTCCTCTCTGGCCCTTGATCTCTAGGGTTCATCCAGGCACTCGGGAGAACGATTTAATGACCTACTCCACCCCTGCTCCCCCCGCCCAAGCAGCTCCGAGCGGCTCTCGATCACACGTGAGGGGAGCCGGGGGGGAACGAGCCGCCGCCGCCGCCGCAGCAGCAGCGGCGGCAGGAGGAGGAGGAGGAGGGAAGGGGGGAGGGCAGGAGGGAGGGAGCGAAGGAGGGAGGAAACCGGGCAGGTGACACCGCACTAGGTTGCTCCGGCTCGGCGGGCGCGGGGCCGGCGGCAGCAGCGCGGCGACCATGCACGTCAATGGCAAGGTGGCTCTGGTCACCGGCGGGGCGCAGGGCATCGGCAGGGCTTTCGTCCAGGCGCTGCTGGGCAAGGGCGCGAAGGTAAGCCCTGGGAAGGGCCCCCTCCCCTCTGCCTCCCGCCTCTCCGCTCCGGCCGGGGCGGCAGCCCCCTCGGCTCGGCTCGGCTCGGCTCGGCTCGGCTCGGCTCGGCGGGGGAGCCGTCCGTCTGGCCGGCCGGCCGCCGCTCAGCCTTTCCCTCCCTCCCCGCTCAGGTAGCCCTGCTGGACCGCAACTCCGAGGCCGGGCAGGAGGGCAAGGCGGCCCTGGACGAGCAGTTTGAAGCGCAGAGGACGGTGTTCATCCAGTGCGACGTTACGGACCAGGAGCAGCTGAAAGGTAAGAAGGAAACTGTCAGCGCTGTGCTCCGGCTTAACATGCAGCAACCTGAAAAAGCCTGGGCTGCTGCACCAATAAGTGTGCAATTAAGGTTTCTGGAGGACAGCCTACTCCCAATCACTTCTGACAGTGACTCAAAAAGGATTTGTTTCTGAACCTGCAGATGTGAAATATTACTACCAGCATGCATGTATTTCACCATGTTACTTGGCACATCGTAAAGAAAAGCCAAAGAAATCATTTCCGTTGAGTGCTGTGTGTGATATTTTTGCATGAAAGCCTCTGCAGAAGACAATTGTTATTTTATGAGTAATATATAAACTTTAAAGCATGGACTTGCCTTTTATGAGGTTTCAGTACAGACTCCAAGCTGCAGTCCCTCGTCACAGGAGTAGTAAATTCTGCTCTGGGTTGCAGTGCTCTTTCCATACAGCACACTTACTTTCAGCGTGTGCTGCTGTAGCTGAAAGCAGAATTGGCAAAAGATGGCACGCTGCTTTATCACGGTGTTAAACGTGGGTTGATAAAATTTTGCACACATTTTGTAGATGCAGGGAATGGCAAGGAGCTTCCCTCGTGTATGATTTGCATTTATGTTTTCACTTAGTGACTAAATCATGTTCCCTACTGAGTTCTTGAGTATCGTATAATGTTGGTGTACCCTTCACAATATTTCATAACAGGCATGTCACTTCATCAAAGTTTCATTATTAAAGAGATACATTCATAGGTAGTGACTCAGATTCAGAGTTTGACATCGCTTTTGTCAGTGCCCTTTCCCCAGATTCGTGTCAGGCTAGATGCGAACATTTTTAGTTCTGCTTTTATTCACTACACTTCATTGGCTGCTTTCTCAACAGCGGTGATTGAGCATATCCATTCCTCTTTCACAAAACATTGCAGCAATATTGTTCACTGCTCCAAGTTAGCATGGTCATGCCTAATTCCAAAGCTTTACATAGTCTGTCTGTAAGAGAGATGCTGGACTTTAAATTTGAGATCTGCTTTAATCAGCAAAGTTTTTATCAGCTAGGTTGATTATTGACTTTTTCTCCAAGTGGGAGGAGTAACCTAGGAGCAAGAAAAAGCATCCTAAGGGTAGGAATACCATGTGCTGCAGCATGGGTGTTACCCCAGTGTGCTTTCTCTCCCATGATTCCTCCTCCCTTTAGTGCCAGGCTAGTGCAGGACCAACAGGGTGTGCACTGGGAACTGGAGTGAGTAGGATGGGTTAGCGAGGGAGGTTTTGGAACCAAGTTATAGGAAAAGAGCAATCAGAGTAGGATCAGAAAGGGCTCTCGCAAGGAGCGAGAGCAAGAACGGGCGGCTGCTGCTTATGCTTCTCTGGTACTGCATTACTGCAGTACATATGCTGCAGGTTTCTTAGCATAAATTTGCAATCATGTCTTACAATTCTTTGGGGTTTCTAGGGTTTTGTGGGTTGGGGTTTTTGTTACTGCTTTATTTTCCTATTTTTTCACTATTAGTTGCAAGCCACCACTTAATAAACTTAGATTAATTTTACTCCTAGTGTTTAAAGTTCTTAGCGGATGCATCAAGTCCTGTACTTGCTTTTCATGTTAAAGGTCACGTGCATGAATGAAGTTCCTCTTATTTTAACTTTAGCCCTTTCAGTATGAAACAAGTCACAGTACTAGAACTACTATTTGTAGGTACATAAGGCTTATGGGTAGGAAATTAGCTGCTTCATCTGCTTTCAAGTCTTGCCTGTGCTTTTTTCTCTGGTGGCTCTTTCACAGAGTCCCCCACAAAAATCTTCTATCTTGTCCCACTTTTGAATAATCACTATACATTTACTTTTGCTTTCTATGAATATTTAGGAAGCTCACATATAACTGGTGTTTGTACTTACTTTCCACTGGTTTTCTTACCCCTCCTTTAAAATGGATCCTCCTCTTCATTTTTCATTTTTCTTCATTCAATATTTCATATGATCATCTGCTTTTAATTTTTATGATTCCATAAGCACTAACTAGTGTGCAATGTAAACACAGAATTATTCTACATTCGAAAAAGGAAGCACAAGTCAGTTCACACTGATGCACAGGTGGTAACTTTCTTAAGAATTTATAATGAGATTCTTCTTTTTGTAGATAGGTAATAGATGGGATTACTGTAGGCAGGTAAACTTTTACCAGAAATATTGCAGATTTGGTAATCATTCTTTATTTTTTACATAGATATGCAACAGCTGAAAAGCATTTGGCTCTTTTCTCAACGTGTAAACTAGAAAACTACAATTAGTCAAGACTGTGTCAATTTAATAAACAAATAATTGGCAAAAGTGCTATTATCCATGGTGGTTTTTGAAGGCAAAAGATTCTATTAAGAATGAGGTTGATGAAAGACACTACTCAGAGGAGGCTTAAAAGGGAATCAGAGAACCAGTTTCCAAAATTTGGAAGCTAATTGAGGATCAAATTTTATTTATTTTACTCATTGAAACTAAGTTAAATAATCAGTTCTGCTCCTAATAAAGCCAAAGCTTTTCATTTGCTCTTGCTGATGCAGGATTGGAAAGATGGGAATTGATTGAAGATTTAAGTTGAGAAACCAGAGAATGAATTAGCAACAAACATAACAAAAGCCAAAAAGGCAGACAGCCAAAAATAGAGGCTTTAGTAATATTAAAATATTCTAGGACATAATAAGAATATTAGAAAAATCTGTACAATAAAGGCAGTTGGAGAAATAAAACCTTTCCCATCAGCTGCCCAGCTCTTATTCTGATGAGAAGATGACAACTGTGATGGACCTGCAGCATTCAGGCAAAGAAAAGGCTGTAACAGTACCAACAATCTGGTGCAAGAAAAAAAACTTTGTAAACCTCTGCAGCTGCCGCAAAAAAGGTAGATGTCTCAAAGCTGCTGCTATGCTCTTGATTGACACTAATAGCCAAAGATTAAAGATCAGAGAATTAAGATGGTCCTGGGATCACCTTTTAGTGAAGTGGTTTCATTAAGGTCTGTCAAGCATAATTTCAGTATACCTGAAATACTCAGTCACCAAACAATGATTTAAAAAAAAATATTGGGGGGGGGTGTCTTGGTTTACATAACAATAAATATTTAGTGATGAGGAACAGTATTTGGAGGGAAGAACAAACAAGCTATGTATATACACGTGTCAGATAATGTCTGCAGTCATGGAAAATCTTAGTCTGGAATGAACATCTGGAGGTCATCTCATCCAACTATCCTGTCAAAGCAGAGCCAGCCTAGATGAGTTTGCTCATCACTACGACATCATCATGTTTTTCCATACAAATCTTTTATCTTAGTTTGAACACTGTCACCTGGGAGAACACAATGTCATTGTGGAAGTTTCCCAGTTCTTTATTTTGAAATTCTTTGGAAGACAGGTCACTATTTTCATCAACAGAAGGAAGATTTGAATCTGAGAAACACATTATTGAAGTTACCTGACAAGTAGGATGTATAACAATTTATTCATAAATGGATAAATTTAAACAAGAATTATGATGAATTATTTGTAGTTGAAAGCTTCATATTAGTTATATCACTGAAGAAGAATTGTGTTCTTAGGTTAAATTCAGACTCAAGCATGAAAATTGTTCTGAACACATGAAGCTTTTACTTTTCATTTAAAATAGATGGTGCCAAATCTTGGATTCACTAGCTATATCAAACTGTTACAAATCAAGCTATAAATGCCTAATTTACATAATCAGCCTGCCAAACATCCTATCTAATACAAAATGTATGGGTGCTAAGAACTTTCATTGGCTCCTGTTATCAGGCATTATAAAAGTGAATGAAAAGGCGACTATGGTATCTTAATCCTTTCAGTTTTCCTGAATACATTTAATATTGGTGAATGGTTAGATAAAGAATTTAACTGCATGTTGCTCATTATTGGTTAAGAAAACAGTGAAGACGTTTTGGTAGACTAATAAAACATTAATTTGTATGCATGCATTGTATTTTTATATCTTACTTTCCATAAGTGCTAAGAAATTTCACACTTGGATCTTACTATAGGTGCTTTCAAAAAAGTAATTGAACATTTTGGAAGGCTGGATATTGTGGTTAATAATGCTGGAGTGAATAATGAGAAGGACTGGGAAAGCACTATACAAATTAACTTGGTAAGCATTATCTTCTTTCACATGTTCATACTTCATTTAATGCTGGGATACACTTACCAGCCCTTGGCTTGTACAGGTTGTGCCATATGACAGAACATGAATTATTGGATTGGTAAACACAGCTATTGGAACAATAGCCATGTAACTGCATGTGTACTAACCAAAAAGTGTGTGTGGTGGGTCCTTTAAGTTGTCTATCCAAGACATGCAGCACTGTGTAGAGGTACTCAGGCTAACACCAGACAAAATTCTCTTTCTATTTCAGTGAAATCCCAGGTAGGTGTAACAATTTGGTGCCCAAAGCAGTAAAGCTGCATCTACAGGAGGCCACTCTGTTTATATGAATGTTTTAGAACATTTTAGTTACTTGTGAGACTCAGCTGACCTGCATTAGAGAGTAAGTTGCCATTTGTTGGTATTACAAGAAAACTTGTTCAACCAAGAGCTCCACATTTTCTTCACCAACAAAGCAAGCATACAATCTGAGCTCTTAATACAGGCCATTTCACCATCATCACTGATAGAAGCACACCACTTAAGAGCACTTACTTGCTAAAACCCAGTACATTCAACAAGCCTGTAAAATTTATTTTCAAATGGACTATTATTAGTTCTTGATCTTTTATATCTATTCAAGGTCAAATTTGCTTATTCTTGGAAAGGACTGAACTGAGACCACAGATTAAAATTTCCACAATAAGAGAAATACATTTGTTCAATTTCCTTTGCCTTTTCTTTACACTTTCTTTAAGATTTAACTACACATATTTCTTCCTCCCTCTTTCATTTTTAAAATATTCTGACAAATTAAACATCAGGGAACTTCCTATTGTGAAGTAACAGGAGTATGACATCCTCAGTGCTATGCAACATCAATATCTATTAGTACAGATCCCTTGAATTTGAAAGAAGACTTTAACTGTGTTCTAGATGACTTATTTCTCTTTATTTTTGTACCTGGTTTAACACAGGATATGTTACTGTAGGCAGCCATCCACCTTTGCAAGCACAGGTAGTTAGTCAAATTTGCAAGCACAGGTAGTTAGTCATCACCAAAAAAATTGAAGTCCATGTGAGAAACACATTTGTCTGTGATTCACCTTTAAATTTAGCTCAAAAAATGAAGGCATTTTTGATCAGCAAATCTTGAAGATATTTAATGTCCAGGTAAATATTCTAACTTAGAGTGATGTCCAAACAATTTTTCAATGCCAAGAGCTTCAAATAGAAGGCATTGAGAACCTTCTTCTACTATTCTTTTTGTCTTATTACCAGTGATTGGGCTGAAGCAGACCATAGGTGTGTTTGGACCATCTCAAGTAGCAGAAAAACTGGAATCCATGTCTTACAAATCTATATGCTTAACTACCAACTACTGCCCCTAAATTTTTTTTTTAAAAAAGGAAGATTATATAGTTTATACATTATTGTATAGGTAAGTTCACCATAAATGTCCTAATGACTTAATTCATAGTTGAAAGTTGAAAAATTTCATGAATACATGCTGGTGACTGGAATAAGAACATCTAAAATGATCAAGCAGAGTAGAAGTACAGCCATGTGGATTAAATCAAGGACACTCTAAAATCCAAATATCTTCATTTATCTTTTGATTTGAATATTCTTTCCCTGTCTAACCTTGAGTCAACTAATTAGCTTCTTTCCATAGGGCATTTCTGTCTAGTGACTCTAATTTCCATAAACCAAGATATAACATTTTGTACTTTTTGCTTTTTAACTATAACAATGGAAGAATAACAGCTGCTGCATGTAATATGTTATATTGGTTGGTTCCATAAAATAATTCTTGCTTCTTGTAGAGAAAGGAGCAAAATATGTATGAAATACATGATTTTAAATTGTCTCTATTTCCCCAAAGTTGGACATTTTAAGTATTTTTTGTATTATCCCTAAGAACAGGAGTAACTTCTATGGCCACACATTTTGAGACACATTATGCACTTATTTTCTACTTTAAAAAAGGGGAAAAAAAACCCTACATGCCAGTCTTCGTCTTAGTGATATCATATATATATTGATACAACAAATATTCCCTGACCCAGTCTAAAGTACAAAGTACAAAAGTAGAGCAGTACAGAGCAAGATAAATCAGAACAAACACATATGGGGTGTGTTCTTTATGGCTAAAACAGTTCACAGAACTGGTTGGTCTTCAGGAACATCTTTAAAGGAGTGTAAGGAAGTTCCCTGATAGTACTGCTTGAGAAAGCATGAAGAACAGAAATGAAGAAGCAGGTTCAAAAAGTGGGACTCAAATTAGAAGGAAAAAGAGGGAATAAAACACAATTCCTACTTGTATCCATTATAGTTTCCTGAGAGCAAGAAAAGACAGGTTGATAAAGATGGGGGGAAAAAGAGTAACAACTGCTAAAAAGAGGTTTCTGCTTTCCACCGTTTTGCTATATTATGTGCTAAACCACATCCATCTTTTCATTACTTTATTAATATTTCTATTAACTTTTTCAGTTAAGTATTCCAGCAATGCCATCCGTTCCTCACCTCAAAACTCCAAAGCTGATAGTGTAGACTTGATTGATATCAGCTAGATCAATGGCAGCTTCAACTGCTCATACCCATACAAATGTACACTCTTGTTATTATGGTGTATAAAAAAAGATCTTGGCAACCATACAGGAATTCCATTTTAAATTTATATTACCAGTGTAGTTTCAACAGTCCACCATACACACACATACCCATGCACAGAATAACACAAGGACATATGACACATACATTCTTATCAAGAGTCCTATCTACGGTCCTCCAGCATGACAAGAACAGTGTTTCTTGCATTCAACTTCGTAAGAACTTATGCCTAAGGAATCCAGAAATTTTATAATCTGACTTTTTTCTCTTCAAGTCCCTAAAGAAAGAAAAGTGCCCACATCTTTGTGAGACTTGAATACATATGTTAGTTAAACACAATTTGGTGTTCTAAGAAGCTTCCCTAATTTTATTTTGTGTTGATGACGTAGGCTTTCTGGAACCACTGTAATTATAGTAGCTGCTATAATTACAGTATCTTTTCTCTTTACAAATGCATTTAGTACATTTTATATTAAGGCAATCCCAAAATTTACTTGGAGGTTCCTTTTTTACGCTCGTATCAGAGGTTTCTGAAGACTGACAGAGGTTGCAGTATACAGTTAAATGTAGCAGTACTGGTATCACATATGCTTAAATTTTAATATTACCTGAAACAAAAGTACAGAAGCACTTTACATAACATTTTGACTATCTTATTGTTTTCTTATGCCAACAAATTAATTATTTTATAGGTATATTTAAACCGATTCCCTGAATGAAATTAAATAGACTCATGAAAGGATTTCACAGCAAAATCACAATTATCTCCTGCTTATGTGATGATTTTGCACATTTTAACATATTATTCTGGCAAGACTTTAAATTGCAGGCCATAACTTGGGCATGCCAAAAAAACCCAGTCATATGGGATCCAATTATTTAAGTGTTGCCCAGAGAGAAGTAGAATTCAAATACACATGTAAAATTTGTTCAGGTGCATGTCAGTCTCATCCTTCATTACTAGGCAAAATGTGGCTGTACCCAACAATTCCAAGTTTGCATAATTTATTTCCATAAATGACAAAGGTAACGTTTCTGTGAATTTAGAAAAGTCCTTTTCTAAAATGAAGTCTACCTAACTCAGGGTTTGTCCCTGCAAAATACTTTGGTACTACAGAGAAGAGAATGCAACACTGTATATATGTGTGTGGCTCTGTTCAATATAGCTCATGGTGAAATAAAGGTTCCAGCAACTAGCAAACTTTGCAAAATCAATTCATTTGCTCATCAGTAAGGAACTATTCCTCAAAAGGCCAATTAATGTCTCGGCAGAAACCAGAAGGGTAACTAGGGAAACTTCAGAAGTGATTAATTTTATTTTTGGGACAAAGACGTCATGATCATCACAAGGCTGTTCCATTGTGCAAGATGTAAAAGGGATCACTTGGGAGTATGCTGCAACCTTCTTCTGGTCCGTACACCTTGCTCTCCTTTCCCAGTGTACCAGGAGAAATGACAAGTACTGAACTTTCATCCCAAAATAACGTGGCCAGGACACATAGCTAGATTCAGCAGGTGGGAATTACCACCAGGTCCCACAGTACTGACAGAGGCAAGTACTGTTTCTTAATGCCACCAACACAGAAACAAAACAAAACAGTGCTATCTGTTGAAGATAAAATGGCATAGGTAACTAGTTTACCAAGTTTGCATTCTAAGACAACCAGAAATACACTGTGTTGTCCAATGGCTTAGTTGCTTATTCTTCAGCATAATTTGATGTCAGAAAGAGGACTAAATGCCTAGGGAGAGATGTGCCCACCAAAAAGTGAGAAGTACCACTTACCGTGAAATCAGTGGCATGAGGGTCAATCCTCTAAATGCATAAAGAAGCCTGTAAGTATAATAATTTTTGTTGTTCGTATTGCACCAGGAAGGACACAGACTTACCTTAATTGCACAGTGAGTCAATGAACTTCTTAGCTTACAG
This sequence comes from Aptenodytes patagonicus, assembly GCF_965638725.1. Classification (NCBI taxonomy): domain Eukaryota; kingdom Metazoa; phylum Chordata; class Aves; order Sphenisciformes; family Spheniscidae; genus Aptenodytes; species Aptenodytes patagonicus. The sequence continues at coordinate 41,802,156 of NC_134952.1, forward strand.
TTTTAATGTGTGTTTACAGTAACCAATGTTGAAGCACAATGAAAAGCAAATTTCTTTGAACTAAGAACTACTTAAGCCCAGCTACTCAAAATGCAATACTATTCCTATGTCTTTCAGGAATGTGTGTGGGGGGAAAAAGTAAAGAAAACCGCACAGTAAAAAACTGAAACATAGTATTTTACTCCCACATTGTACAAAAGCTACTGATGTCTAGCAAATGATCAAATCCTACTGCACATTCCTTTCTGCCTCTCCCTCCCGAGGCTTCTTGTTTTCCACAGTTTGAGCTGGAAATTCAGACTGAAGAGCCTGCAATTTCATTTCATATGGCAAGTAAACTAACCTATACATAGGAATGCCAAGGGACTTGCATGCTTGCTACAACCTGTCTGCTTCCTAGAAAATCTACATTAAAGACAAAATCAGTCCCACTTCCCTGTCCAACAGCAAAATGCTAAAATTTTCCATGGATATCACTAGCAGCACTTAGTTTCAGACTTTTGAAGGTCATCTTATGCAGTTCATAAAGTACTTTGAAACGTTTCCTTATAGATAGCTATCAATTTTCAACATTACAGTATGAAAGTCAAATGATCTTGGGTCGAATTCCAGCTCTGCGCTAACCTGCTTTATGAAACCACAAGTCAATGGCTCTTTCATTTGTTTTTTTGTTTGGTATCCCTAGCACTGAGCTACATTATCTCAGAAACCTACATATAATGTTAGGACTGATTATCATTTCGTTGTCTCAAAGGAATTCATATTGTCTTATCACCTTGCTAACAATAGTCATCTAGCACTGAAGGAATGCAGATATAGTTTCTCAGCATAAAACATTAGCATGCATAAGGAGACAGCAGAAGTGTCAGATGAGGTGGCAAGGGAAACTTTATTAAATAGGTATAAGAAACTCTGTCAGTTGGAACACCTGCCTTGAACCACTAGGAAAAAAAGCACTGTGTACTAAATTACTTTCAAAGCAGTTGTCACTTACAAAGGATGATGATTAATGATGTTCTGGGCACCATCACTGAAGAACACTTTTTTTTTATAGTAGATCAAGATAAAATGAAACACGGAGTATGAAAATTGACTTACAGGTGTAATGTTGGAATACAAAAACATTGTACAACATTGGCTTACACTGGTTCCTAACACCAGAAAAAAATGAATTAGGTCTCTATTGAACACTTGGAATCTTATTAGAATCAGAGTTTCAATATATGATTTCTTTTAGAACAATACAATTAAAACTATACAGCTGTGGGATACGCAGAAATGTCAAGAATTGCAAATTTTGTAAGTTTTGTTTCTGATTTTGACACTGATATCTAGATTGCCATTTAACAATTTGTTAAATAAGTTACTGATTACTGATACAATACTACCAAAAGCAACTGCAAATGTTTCGAGTATTTGCACAATTATTTTGTGAACTTTACCATGCTGTCAAATACTAAGTTTGGGGTTTATTACTGTATGGTGCTTCAGAATGTCTGATCTCCTCTAATTTAAATCTGTAATTTATGGAAGTTAACACTAGGACAGATTCCCACAATCACTATTATAACTTCGTTGGAAAGAATCCTAAATTTTCTACTGGCGGTTGAAGAGTAAAATTGCCTCTCTTGGGAGCACACTTAGACCTGCAGTGCACCTTGATGGTCCACCTTCATAATGTGCTATCGTAAAACACTGTATTTTGGTAAGAAAACAAACAGCAGTATCACTAAGATCACAGGTTTTTCAACAGCTGGGAGGACAAACACTTAGATTATTTTCTGATTTCAATGACACTAGTTTTCATTAGCCAGGAGCAAAAAAACTAGGTGAGAGTCAGCTGTCCCAGTTTTCGCTTTACCTGCATTTAATTGCAAATTTGACTACTTTCCTACTCTGTTCTTGATGTGTTTATGGACAGTATCCATTCAGCTAAATGCAGTTGTAAACAAAGGAATTGTAAAAAAATTCAACTCTAAAATGCAACATGCTTTGTTGTACTAAGTTAAGTCTTGCAGCACATTTTCATCTTAAAAGAAGTCAGACTTTTTTTTTTTTTAAATTAGGTAATTTTAAATGTTAACTTTCCCAGAATTTCTATTTGCAATAGACAAACTATGAATTATTGTTGGTTCAGAGCATAAGATCAAATTATTATTCTTAAAAGTATACACGGAGAACTACACAGTCTGAAGATACCTTTAGTTTTTCTGAGTTTATTGAAAGGCAAATTGCAGACATTTTTCAACATATCCCAAAACCAGGAAACTGGGCTGCACATCATTCTTTGTCTGTTTTACTTTCTGTTGTGTATTTCATGGTATAGTGAAGTAATAGCTGATAAGCTTTCTTCTAGAATTCACATTAAGTGTTCTGACGTCAACAAATAGGAATCCAGAGTTGCATGTCATATGAGAGGAGGCCTGAGGCTGCAATTTATTCACTTGCAAAGATGGATTTCATAACAAAAACAAAAAACAATATGCTATTGTTCTTTGGAAAACAATAGTCCAAAGACTACTGCTCTTTGGAAAAAAACTCTTTCCCATTATGAGTGTTTGGCACCCAGATACGAGAGCCAGCTTCACTTTACCAACTCAGCTGGATTGACAGGCTTGACTGGAAAGTGGCACTAAGACTTCTAAGCACACGTTGTACGACTTTCGTACTACAGTAAGTTCAGCCACTGCTGTTCTTCCTTGGAGAACTATTGAGAGGACTTTCTCTCCTGGAGAGAGGTGAATTCTGGCAAGAGAATGGGAGATCTATCACACAACGCCTTTCATCTGAAGTGCCATCTGCTGAGTGTGCAGACAGCTAGGTTCTTCTCACCTGTATATTTGGTTCAGAGTTTATCTCCAGAATAATTCTTTATGTTACCAGCCCAAACATCAGAAATAGCCATGTCACCTGAGATCAGCCACACTCGATGAGAAGTTTTTTTGCAAGGATAACAGCAGGTGTAAGGGCAATATCCGAATGAAAGTCTGCATTAATTCTGAAGACAACCTCTCACAATACTTATGTAAAGGAGAAGTCTTCCCCAGCCACTTGAAGAAATGCTAAGTTAACAGAGTCTAAAGAGAAAAAAGAGCAGTACAGTGATTTTGACAGGAGAGCCAAACTACCCGCTTTTTCCTTGTCTTATAATTGTGGTTTGGCCAAAGACTCATCTAGCTCTATTATCTCTTTGAATGAGAAGGCTGGAGGAATAGAAAAATTCTCAAGGAGCCCCAAGCTACTTCCTTCTCCAACTGATTTATTTCCTCTAATCATCCTAAGTGGAATTCTCTTTTTTCTGTTCAGCAGGCTGAGCCACTGCTCCAGGGCATGATAGGACCGGCACCTGCTCTCCATAGACAATATTAACCCCTTCCTTTCTAAAATGTCTTCTGTACAGCCTATTATATGTATATATTAAAAAGCACCACCCCCTCTTAAGTCCAAGTCTAATTTCAGTTGAGCTGCCAACAAGTTTATGTTCAGACTAAGTATACCTTACAGCAACACTACTGGGCATTAATGATCTTGTTTTTCAATAAATCCTTTAAAATTTACGTGTGACAATCAACATTAAACAGCACTTGACTACATTTATAACGGCTCTGAATTTTTCCAGGACATGCGAGAGAAATCAGATTTAGTTTGGTATTTTACAAGCCACTGAAGACAGTTAGTTGGAAAGTTTCTGTTAAAAAATTTATTCAATAACATTCTTTTGAAATTAATCAAAACATTTTAAGAAGTATGTTACTTAAGACAAAACCTTCCAGGAGAGAAACAAAAAAGCTTTTTATGGGAATTTTTTTTTAAGAAAAGTTTAAAATGTTATTTCAGAATTTTGAACTATGCATATTTTGTGATTTTTTTTTTACATTATTTCAGAAAATTGGTACACTGAAAATACATTGATATTGAAAATATCACATAAAATGCTGCAACTATAGAAAATGAAGAAAGCTGATTCTTTATCAAAATTCCAAAGCAAACTTGGTAATGAGGTCTCAAGTTGTTTTATCTCTGTCAATGGGCAGCTTAACTTCATGTTACTTGGGCAACAAGCAAGCAATATTAATAAAGCAGGACATGTAGTCTTCCAAATCTGATTCCTGTTAAAACCAATAAGTGCAAAGAGCAACTGAACTTGAATTAGAACTTTTACTTTATGTTTTGTAACACATATGTCTAAAACTATCGCTAATAAAAATGAAATGTAATACGTGTCTTTAAATTATTCCAATTTAGGTTTGGGAATTTAGATAACGGTAGAAAAATACTTAATGTTCTGATTTTAAAAGGTTTTTCTTTCCAGTACACCTAGCCACTATCCATTAGGTATTAGTCATATACAGAATTTTTTTTTTACTGTGTTTTTTTATTACTTTGGGAGATATCCTTCTCCATGATTCACAATTCTGTAGACTTTCCCTGGTCAAAACTCTCAGCGAAATAATTGTGCACAGATGTGAACATATTTGTAGGGCCACTTCATCTTTTGAACATCTTAATTTATTTGTGTCAAATAAATCACACTAAACAGTAATAAAATATAAATGGAGTGGAGTTGTCATTTAAAAACTGAAATAATATTTCCAGAAAAATAAAAGTAACCCAATACATTTGTTCATTTTAGGTAGAAATTGTAAACCAAATGTGAACTGATTATGGAGAGATCTAACAAAAATCAGTAAATAATTATGAAACTCATCACTAATGCAGTAATACCGCAACATCTCACTAAAGTTAGTATCTTCCACTAGCAGCACTGTCTGCTGCCTTCCTATTATCAGTTGTTAAAGTCTCTGGTAAAGTGACTTACTCTCTGGGAAAGACTCAACCATTTGATTCGTTTAGGAGGCTGATAACCCCAGGCTCAGTGTATCTTTAGGCGTCTCAGTTTAAATGTCTGAAGTTTGGTGAGATGAATCCCAGCAGAAGTTCTGACCCCAGCAGGGTTCAAAAACAGATCTTAAGGAATCAAGATCATACAGGTGTCAGTAAAATTTTCTTCCTCAAAGATCTTTCTTTAAAAAAAAAAATTAAAAATCACATGCTGCAGCTAATATTATGCTAACACCATGTTTCACACCTCTTCAAGTGCTTTTTTACCTTGTCTGTATTTGTCTGTTTGGGTTAGCCTTCTTTTGAGAAGAACGGTAAAACTCCAGTAACTTCAGCCAGAAAAGAATACAGGTTTTTAATATCCTGGGACCAGAAATATAACATACCTTAATCCTAAAAAGGGATCTCATGCCTTGAGCCAAATGGAGTTATAAGTGTTAGTGTTATCTTCAGATTCACTCGGTACATTTTTTTATAATGTAGAGCAGCTTGTCTCGATAAAAATGCTGGGAATTGGATCAGTTCATCCACCACATATCCTCAGATGAAGTGTGTGTTTCATCTATAAATTATTTACTTATTCTGTATTTCATTCCCTTCACAGCATTTATTTCACATTGCAACATTTGAGTTTGATTATTGATATCTTAATAAGAAAAATAATTAAGCTGCTATTATTTCTATGCATTGCAGTTGTGCTTCTGAAGTTATTGAGTTGCATTACTGTGGGATGTCATCTGTGTTTATAATCTTCCAAGTATAAATAAGATCACTGGTAGAGCAATACAGGTTCTAGGCACCACAATTAAAGCAACATTCAGTTTTTAGGAGCACAATAGAAACATATTTTGAATATAATCATCCCTTTCCCCCCTATATCAGACATCTGTGATTAGAGGAACCTACCTCGGCCTTGAATACATGAGAAAAGGAAATGGAGGCGACGGAGGCGTAATCATTAATATCTCGTCTTTGGCAGGTAAGAATATTTTCTGTATAAACACTTTCTACTCACTGGTTTGTTTCTAAAATAAATGAATCGTACTGATAAGTCACACTTTTTCTTCTTTCTTATGGCTCTTCCCTGTTAATTTCCATTTTGGCCTGGTTTTCATCATAGCAACCAAAGTAATATCAAAGGACCACAACTTTCATTTGCTTTTTTAAACTCAGTTTAATGAAAAATTCAGTAATTTTCCTAACCTATCAGTCTCATATTTATTAATCTTGAGCATAATGTAAATATTTTTTTTCAGGTTTCAGTACTGCCACATACTGAGCAAAACCTAACTAGCCTCAATTCATTATGTTTATTCAACACTATTCAATAACACTGCTGAATTAAAATATTATGTACACCACACTGTGTGTAAGAAACAAAGTCTAATGTATAGACCTAATTTGAATTCAGGGTTACTTTATACTATAAAGTATTTATCAGGCATCAAATATGGAAAATCAGGTAATCTTTTTTCACAGAAAGCAAGGAAGCAGTAACAGGTCCTCCATTCAACTCCATAGGAGCACAGCTGTTGGAATATTTAAGATTAGACTGTATCTACTTCATTAATGAAGATTGTCACACACCAACTCTGTCCGTGCTCCAAGTCCTCTCAGATGTGATCTACCTCTGCTTCAGAAGCCGTAAAATTAACGCTCATATTTCACTGAGCTTAAGCTAGCACAGTCTTTGCTCACCGCTTATCTATGCTATAACCGTATTTCGATTTATTGGCATAAAAATAGAATTATATGGCTTCTAAGTCAGTCAGAGTTATTGCTGCCCAGTTGTGAGGCAGAATCCTCTCCCTTTCCCGTAGGTATGCATGTCGCAGTGACTGGGCTCATAGCAAAACAACACAACTGAAGGGGAAACGGTAAATAGAGAATGATGTCACCTGACACCATTCCTCAAAAAAATTGTGGGGCACTACTTGCATTCTCTCTTGTTTGTTTGAAGAGTTTATTCTCTCTTGTTACTGTCATACTGTCTGGGAAAAATAATACGTATGCTGGCTTACACTTGGATTGTCAGTGCTTTCTTTGGTATCCATGCAGAATACCAAGTGATAGTAATTTTATTCCAGGGTATTCTTATGTCTTTTGACAATGAAAAGCCAGTAAGACAGCAGTGGCCATAGTTCCTGAGTGTGAATGTTCTGAGTACTATTAAATTCTCCTGTAAACCTTGGCTTTTGTGATGAAAAGTCCAGTTCACCCTATTGACATAATGTGTGTGGATCTTGAGGATCTGACCTAATATATACACATGCCTCATATGAGAGAGGGGTCCTTTACTAGAAGTCTCCATGTACCTTTAAGTCAGCACTTGCAATACTGCCTAACACATTGCCTACTGATGCCAGGAAGTTTATCTCCATTGGCTCAAACGGACATTGTATTGGGACCAAATTAACCCGAAGGAAACTACCATTGCGGTACAAGAGTTCATCAACACAAGTAAAAGATTAAACGTTTTCACAGAAGTGCTGATGCCCATGCAGTGCTTAAGAAAGAGCAGAGGTAGCAAGTAGTTTGATTCCGTTTCTAACTAGTCTCAAAGGAACACAAAATTATTTTGATTTTAAGACCTAACAGCTTGGCTTTTCTCGGTTTGGTAAGAGCTTATAAGTGCCATTTTAATTATTTGATTAAAATTTACATTTATTTACTTACTTTTTTAACATTAACATTGTCCCATAATGATTGTGGGAACCTGCCAAAAACAAAGTGTTCTTTGTTTTGTTTGCTTTTACATAGCTTGTATTTAGCAATTGTTCCCAACGTCATAAGGAAAAACACATTAGAAAAGCTGACATACACTAATTTTTATTGTTTATCTATTTACTACTATTTGTGCTTTGTGACTCCAATTCTCCTTTCCAGTCTGAAGGTCTAAGTCCTGCAGTTTATTACATATATAAAAGGCAAACTGCCATTGGCTTGTTTAACATTCTCTTCTAGTGTTTTCTTTTCTCAGAGGTAGCTTCTGTTGATCATTAAACATTTGAGTGGTTTTGATCCTCCCCTGTCCAAGTTCTAAGATTTTATCAGATAGATACACTCTGCAGACAGCAAATACTCTTGTGTCTTGCTGAGCAGCAAGAAGAGTTGTATTTAGTGCTTATGTAACATTCAATAATATTTGCTTTACCCACTAATTAGTTTCCAGTTCTTCACCATGGGAATTTTGCCAATGATTTGAACTAGGGACAGAATCAAGCCTTACTGTTTTATATTTCCAAACACCCACGGAACTACTTAAATGCTTCCTATGAAGTGGATGCTTACAGTGTTCATTCAGCCGGATGAAAGCCAGGGGGTCCACCCTTTCTTTCCAGTATTGAATCTTCCTTTCTTTAGTGTCTCCACAAGACAGGACTAAATACGAAAGGGAGAGAAATATGTAAGGACATGCAGCAAGCACCCAACTCCTAACCCACTGCATCTCAAAGCCATAAAACTTTCTTAATTTTATGGGATTTGTGCATTTATATCAAGAGGAAGTAATGCCGCTAAACAACTGGGATAATGGGAAATGTGTTTTACTGCCAACTCGCCCCCACAAAAGATAATGCCAATGGCTGCAGGGTTTTGCATTGTAATAAAATTCATTTCAAGTTTAAAAAAGAGTAAAATGTTCTAAAATTTCTTCTGTGGGAAGCTACGTACATTAATTTTAATTTTGTTTAACAAAATAGTTACAAGCAACAGAGAAAGCATACAAAACTAAATTTAACTCCTGAGATTATTTACACAATTAAATTTAGCATTGTCTCTTACCTTTTGGTGGCTGGTACCTATACACTTTTCTTAAGTAAAGGGGGAAAGGGAATTCATGTGTGTGCCTGCACTTTTTTTTTTTAATAGCCTTCATACTTTCAGGAAGGCATTCTGTAAAACTGAATTTGTGTCTGTCTGGGTTCTAGCAGATTAAGAAAAAAAAAAATCAAAGTATTCACAGAGGGCTTAAAAACTAGTAAAATATTTAGTATCAGATCATACTATCTTTTTATGAGAGGTTGTTCAATGTGTAGTGTATCTGGATACCTTTCTGTTGTACAGCCATATCAGTGGTTTAATTACACTCAACTTCAAGCACTCAGGCTCCACAAGCAGCCAGTTTGTCCTCCTCCTATAGAAAACTTCAGCCAAGAGAAATACTTAAAGTACCCCCCACAGCAAACAGGCTTCTTTAAGACCTGATCCTATATATATTACAAGAACAAAGCTAAGCATATGGTTAACATCATTGAATAAAGGCAAGACTTTATCACAGTGATACAGTGGAGCAAAGGTGTAAATGGTGGTACAACTGGGACCTTCAGTTCAGCACCACGAAAGAGCTTGTTCCCTCCCTTTTGTAAAAAAAGATGCTGAGCAGAATCCACAGGAACGAGGTTAGAAAATTTAGAAACTATTCCCTTGAGACTTCAGTTCACTGTTAAAAAATTTCCTAGAAATGACACAGCTTGGAATTTTTGCTAGGATTTCTGTGTCTCCTTTTTTTGATAGAGATCACAGCAGTATAGCTGACATAATGAATGTGATCTCGTACACCCTCCCTCTTCTTAAAAATAAGAGAATCAGTTCTCTCATCACTCTGCAGGACCATCACGCCCCTAGCTCGTTTCTCTAGTTACATATCCGCTTCTTCAAAAGAGGCTTTGGCCTCCAAAGAACATTGTAAGCATATTCCATACTGTTTATCCAGACGTTTGCCTAAGGGCGACAAAGAAGATTTCTGTAATGTGGTTTGGGAAGACGTTTAATTTAAATAAATATGGCTAAATCTTGTGATGTTATTTATTTGTAAGTATTCTATGTGTTGCAATAGGCTTTGATAAGTATATTTTATAAAACAAACCTAATATAGAAAGGAAAACAAATTACTTTGGCAATGCTTCCCAACATATGGAGAAACACTTTTGGTTTGCTTTTAAATAGATTCCATCAGTTTGCCAAAACTTACCTTTCAGCATTTTCACATATCTTTTTCATAAACAATGAAAATTTAGAGGTTTAGGATGCCACACCATACTATGATTATCACATTAGTGAGAGAAAATTTAAATATTTCAATGGCATATTTAAATGTTTTAATAGTGAATATATTTGTCTAAAGTATAACTGAGAATAGAGCTTAATCACTGCATAATCATAGTGTAGAAGCGCTGCTTTCTGTCAAGCCCAAAGCCTCCATGAGATCAACAGCCATGTTAGAAAACAGACTTTGGTTCTTGTATTCTCTGTGCCACGCTCATCCAAACATGAAGTACGCATTTCCAAGAATTAATGAAACTTAAAGATACTATCAAAGAGAATTTACATTTGTCTCAAGCTGCCTAACAGTGCACCCACGGAGAAAATAGGGGGCAGAAAGGTAATCTAAAGGCTAATAAATCTTATTCAAAGAAAGAGATTTGTTCATATCTCTGAGGGCAACACGTGTTCAGTGGGAAGGCAAACCTGGGGAAAAATGTTTAATTCTGTATTCATCAAAGCTCTTCAGTGGACTGAAAGGAAATACTGGTTTCAACAAAGCTTACTGATAAAATTCAAGCTTATTGATACAATCCTCCACCTCCAATCCTAACTTCTCAAGATGTGGCTATGGAAACTATTGACCATGATAAATGAGCAGTTGTAGTGAGAAGCCTGACACCACATTTCAAATGGTAGAGTGGTCTTGACACTGTAACAACAAGGGGACTAGAGTATAACCGAGGGCAAGAGCTGTCTCTGTCAGCCTCCCAGGAACTGAGAAAAACCAAAAAGAGCAGAGTTAACGCTGGCGCACAGGATTACTGTTGGTCTGCTTGAATTGGTTTTGGGAAACCAAAGGGCACCTTCAGGCATCACAAAATCATTTGCAATTCACCAACTAGTTCCCAATGAATATCACTTGAGGGGAGAAGGAAGTTCCCTGTCCCCTTTCATGTAACAGTTCAGTGATGCAGCAACATGCAGAGAGAGGAAAATCTAGGCATAGTTGCCTCCCCTTGCTAAGAGAGATTGAAAACCAGATGTATCACTTTCCAGGAGTACACTGCCCCATCATCATCCATCTGAACACCCTCCCCTTCCTCCCCCCGCTTGTTTTGTGCATAATGTTCTCCAGTCTGTTTCACTGCCGTTCCACTTTGCATAGGATAATTAAATATTCATGGGAGCAGCAAATAGGATCCAGATTTTCTAACAAGTGACTGCCTTAACTAATATGCTATGAACTCATGTTTGCTCACTGGTTGAATAAATACTCAGGCAGAGCAGGATCAACGTCACACAGTGGTTCATCCCAAAATACTTGCTAGCAGAGTCCCTAGGACACGCCGCTAACAGATAGAGGTTCAGCACTCCCCGGGGCAGGGGAGTGGCTCCGAGCTGGAAATCCCACACCGTGGTTCTGGGTACCAAACTCAGGAACAAAAGTGAGACAGGACTGTTCATTGTTTTGGGTGAGGGATGCCAGGACTAGTCTTCATTGTTGCTGCTTTGGCTGAAAGTGAGTCAATTGATTTCTTCTTGGTTCTCCATTTTAGCAAAAATAATAATTTCAGTTAGAAAAGAACTGGTTTTAATGCTTTGATTAAAACAAAAAAGTTATTTGTTCCTCCCTTCCTGCTTAGTTATTCCTGCTGTCTTTTGACATTTAAGTAAGTCTTTGAACCTTATTCCACTTCATTATTGTGAGCTGTGCCCTTCTTTTGTTTATTTCTTGACTTTGTTTCTCTTCCCTCTCGAGTAACAAGTAATTTGTCTTACTGTGTTTAAAAAAAAATAAAATTCCTCCTCTGTGTTTTCTAGTAGATTTTGTCTTTTGTATGTCTGTTAGCTGCAGCCTCATTGGCATTGTTTTTTTCTTTAAAACATGTAAAACTACTCAGGAGTCTGAAAAAAAAAAAGTATCATAATATTTCTAATGTGCTAATATTCCAACGTTTCCAATTATTTGAAGAATGGTGATGATCATCAAAAGTCAACAAGCAGAGGAATATTAAGCCTGTGTTGCAATCACAACCCAGAGGGGAGAACACAAAAACCATTTTTCATAAAGCAAGTTCTCAATCAGAAGCATAACACATTAATCCAAGCTAAGCAGATAAATGCAAGTTTAAGAGAACAACCAGCCACTAGGTTAAGTTCTTGATTTCCAACCACTGAACAGTGCTAATAAGAGTGTTTCTTTCACTGGATCACCAATATAGCATTTAAACCAAGATAAAAACCTGAAGCTGTCAGGGTTGTAATTAGAGCTTTGTGTCATCTTAGAAAGTGTTCTCCTTCAGACAAAATGGATTCCAGAGCAAAGACCCCATGCAAGTCTCTGGCATGCATAATTTTTCTGGCAAATCCATACTTAAAGCTGGGTAGTGTATTCTTAATCTCCACTGCGATAAGTCACACCCTTTCTTGATTACATCACTTAAAGATATGAAATATGAAGAATGAAAAAACATCTCAGATATTAATTGGGATGACTTCCATTAGAATCAAACATTAATGAATGAAAATTAATATCCAGTTTTACAATACCACATTCAGGAACACAGACAAATTTTATCCTCTAACTTTAGGACAGGCTGTGGTTTGCTATTCACAAGACCCTAGCTTTCAAGTGGAACTACAGCATCCACGTGGTCCAGTTCAGCTGTCATTGTACAGTGGAAATTGTTGGCATAATGGGCAGAAATATATATACACACATGGTCTGTCATCTCTTCTTGACCAGCTTTTTGCCATCAAACTCAGTCTTACTGGAATTAAGTTCTTAATTTTCCTCCAAAACCTCTGTTGTCTCTTCTTTCTCTACTGTAAATAATGATTTTATGCTCTCCCACTCCCACCATAAAGGTTCACAATGTTAGCAGGCATTTTTCATTTTGCTTCTCCTTTTCCTTACAGAGGATAGCAATGATATTACCCAGGCTTGTTACCTCTTTTTCCTCTTCCCTTCTAAAAATTTTCATCCTGGCTTTTCATTCCAGAACAGGGCCCACTGTAGGAGGTACCATACCATGAAATCCTTTTCAGCCAATCTAACTCAATCTAGACAATGCTTCAAAAAGCTTTCCTATCTACATCTCTGCTTTCATTTCTTTCTGCTCGCTATCTGAGGTCTTCACCTTATTCCATTCACAGTGTTTACTCACTTATCTCTACACTCTCTCTGCACTGAGGTCCTGCATTCACTTCTTAGTGCTTTTTCCATTTGCTTGTTGCAAAATGGCTTCCCTATTTCATTTAAACCTCTTTAAAAAAAACTATTACCTATGAAATATTACCAAAGTAGTATTGTAGGTAAAATAAATTTTACAATGACAGAGCTGGTGCATCAAGTCTGAATTACTTTGTTTATAGTTGCTCCTTTGAGCAAAAACCACTATGCAAAAGAGTATGTTTTTGTCATAGTACTAACCACATTGTCAAATAAATAAGCAGTAACAATATTGCACAGGCAGATGTATTGGCTGACTCCACTTCAGTCAGCTGTGCAGCACACGCATTCTTCTCTCTTGCATTAGGGCTAGGGGAAAAGTTTTATCTGAGGCTGAGTTTTGTTACTATTCCACAGAAGCAACACAAGCAAGGGATTTAAGTCAGACATTATATTTATGTTTTGATATATTACAAAGATCATATTAAATCAGTTACAGTAGTCAAAATGGATTTTGCTATGTCCCTTACCTTTTCCCATGCTTCCTCCCTGAACTCACTGTAAATGATTGCAGGTGTCCAGTTTGCATATCAGCAGTTAGGATGTAAGCAAAGTTTATCTAAAATGCTTTACATACTTTATATACTTTAAATACTTTACAGATTCATAGAAGGCGGCTCAAAAATCTCATCCTTGAGTGTTTTCTTCCAGACTCTGTCCTCCATTTTAAGTCATACTTCACAGATACAACTTTTCCTTTTAAAAGTTATACTTTTTTATTACTCTACTTTTGCCTCCTCATGTTTTTATCCATCTCATATCTTTTCCCAGCCTATCTCAGATTACAAAATATAATTTGTAAATTTTTACTAATCTATTTTGTTGCATCTCTATAAATCCATCACTCATTTTTTACACTATAGACCTAGATGTGTGTTTAAGGTAATCATAAATAGGAGTACCCAACATCTTTATTCAGCTACCTTTTTATTTTAAAGGACTCATGCCTGCTGCATTCCAACCTGTGTACTGTGCTACAAAGCATGGTGTAATTGGATTCACACGGTCAATAGCAGTAAGTATGTGTTTTTGAAAACAGTATCAGCAGCTCCTTGGGAACACGCTAAGTTTTTCGTGTTCCCTCTCTATTGTCACACAACTGGAACTAATTTTCTTAAAGAAAACGAAGTGTCTGAAGCAGTGGAGGTTCCCTCCTTTCACAAAGGGAATCCAAAGATGGAGTAAGTAAGGCATGTGTGTGTTTATGACCGATTTGAGGTTTTGGGAGCATGGAAGAAAGATGTTGCAAAGTAATTTAAGGATGGTGGGAGGAGCCTAAAAGTCAAATTCTTATCCAAGCTTTAGAAATATTTTTCATAACTCCATCCCAGTCATTTAACATTTTGTTTTCCTTATTTGTAAGTCAGGTTGATGACTTTTTTTAAGATAAACAGCACTAAAGTGTACAAAAAATGACTTGAACACAAACATGTTTACCCTTATTTATTCTTACCAACTCTTAATACGCTGAAAATGCAAAATGACACGTTCAGGATGAGACATGTGAGATGTTATATAACCATATAGTAAGTCTTAGCCTCTGACTCCAAAACTTCCTAGTTAAACTGAATAAGCAGTAAGATAAAATAACTTGGAGGGAGCAAATATGATTACACTTTCATAGGCTACGCTTAAAGATAGTCTACTCATATAAGATTTCCAATCTAATTTCCAGAATAAAGTACCTGAAATGATAATTTGGATAGTTTATCCATATTTTACGACCCCACTCCCCACCCAAATATCTTCTTTTTTAGATTAACCTAAACAGATTAATATGGATAAGTGTTGCATATAACATATTAGCCACAGCGTGAACCTCACACCTGGTTTTCCATTTTTGTTTTCTCATGATAATATAACCACCATCATCTAAGTTCAAAAATAAAGGGTCTGCTAGAAAATTAGAGAAAATGCTGTTTCTATGGAACATGAGAATGCCGAGGAGAAAAAGAATAATAAACGTAGTGAATCACTGTATTTACCAGGAAAGGCAGTACAGCCTAACATTGGGCAGGTATGATACAAAACATCTAGGATTTCAGTTTCTTTTCTTCTCCAGACCAAAAGGGCAGGCTACCATATCATGAAAATGACATGTGATTTACATAAAACCAGAAAGGATTCCTGTTAAACGTTAAAATAAATAGAACTCAGTGTTGAACAATTATGGTTATTCTTGGATATATCATGTATAGTTCATAGGTTCTGTGCCATCACTAAGAAAGTTCATCCAGCATTGAACATATGCCTGATCAGACTTCTTTGCTACACACATGCATTGGTAGTACCACAAACGAAGGGTCCCACCATTCCCAGAACAATTTGTGCTGCTTGCTTTCATCATGTTCCTGAACTGCTTCCTGAAAAAACTCCTGCCTCTTTCCTGGAGTTCACAGGGACTTTCCTGTGGAGATGCTCAGTGATAGACTCATCCCTTGGCAGGGACAATAGGGCAGCTGGAAATGTTTAGCATTACAGTTCTAGGGGTAGAGACCAAATTCTATTTCTGTTGATGTGAGGGAGGTAAATGCAATCTGAGAGTTAAATCTTGATTTGATTTCAGATAGTTTTCTTTTAATAAGAAAGTTCTTATAAAATTGGAAGCATTTGGGAGATATTTTTTACTTGGTTTTTCTTATGAGACTTATATCATCACCCTAGAATACTGTTAATGACATGCCAAGAGCACTAATAACAAAAATGTTAAAAAAGAACAGCTGCATGGAAAGAGTGTTCATTTCTTGTGGAATTGTTCTCCCAACAAAACAGATGTTTTTTTCTAGTAATTTAGTATGATTACTAGAGAAAACGTGCTTCAAACTTAGTTGTTGAAACAAAACAATCAGTAGTAACAAAATTTGCTTACTAGGCAAGGCTGAAAAGTACTTAGTGGTAAATCTCATTCTTTGAAAAGTTACCTACACAATACTGTTTTAAAATGTTGATGACGAATACCTAACTTTTCCTCTTTTCTAGTTAGCTGCTAATATGGAAAACTACGGTGTGAGACTCAACACAATTTGTCCAGGATTTGTCAACACACCGATTCTTCAGTCAATAGATAAAGAAGAGAATATGGGACAATTTTTTTCATATAAGGATGAGATCAAAAATATGATGCAGTTCTATGGCGTGATGGAGTAAGTCAAGTCAGATACAGTGGGTTTTTTCCCTTTGTTAATGAAGAACAAGCACACACAATAACACTTTCAGCAAAATTAAAATAAAAGGGAAATGCTGCCTCGGACAAAAGTCTATGAAATGTGTAATCCTATATACAAAGAACAAATGACAGATATCTAAGGCTATTTTAAGAGTATCACCTACATTGTGATATTTCCCTTTATGCATTCCCATTTCCCAGCAAAGTGCAAATCAAATTCCCAAGTTAAAGATGGTGTATTAGTTTTTAATAGCCCTTGGTGTTCTTCCATAAATTTGTTTAATCAAACTTGTGAGATACAGGGTATGTCATTTATATTGAATTTCCACAAAATCTGCAAGTGAACCGAGATAGAAATCAGTCCAAGAACTGACAAAACTGGACTAAGTTCATAAGAGCACAGTATCGACGACGGTGGATCAGGTCAGCTACCTAGCCCATTACGATATTGCCAACAAAGGCCAAAAGCAGACAGCTAGGAAAGAGTGTGACAACAAGACAAGCATAAAGTGGTATTTTTTTGACACTTTCTCGGTCTCTAACAATTACCTCCTCAGATACTTCTGCACAAAGGAAATTGTATGATTGCGTTGTTTCACCCACACTTTTTCATATGTAAAATATATTGCACCTATTGACCACAGGAAACCCCATGTGACAAAATTCTCCTTTCGCTAATTTGTATGTCAGTCCTGCTACAGAAACAGGATAAATCAACAGCAAAGAGCTGCAGAGGATTGTGTGAGGATTACTTCTGTCCATTGCTCTGACAGAGAAAACTTTAATAGAAAGCCCACTGGCAGCTGGATGTCCGCAGGGATTTAGCAGTAACTAGAGCAAACAAAAGATGATTTGTAAAGTTGCCGCTTTACGTTGTATGTCCTGATTGAGGAGACTGAATTTCTCTCCTGAAGCACTCATACCACCTCTGCTTTTCTTGAAAATAAATTGGTTCAAATACCAGATTGTTTAATTTTCAGGGTATATAGATTTACATCAAGTTTCTTTACTTGCCCTTTTCACATGTTCTATTACCTCATGATTCTGAAATAACAACTTTTTTTTTTTCCCAGCCCATCAATAATTGCTGAGGGACTGATAACAATAATTGAAGATGACACTCTAAATGGGGAAGTTATGAAGATTACAGCATCCCAAGGGATTCATTTTCAACAATACAGTCAAACACCTTTTACATCAAAGAGATAAATAATTGTTTAATGCTAATTATTTTTGGCTTTTCTTAAATATAAAAAATTTTGAAAATATTCATTTTTTGAAAAAAAGGTTAATGTTGTATCTAGAGCAGAGACAGTATTCAAACATTCGCAAGCTAATAACAAAGAGATGGACAAGGAAATCTGGTGTGGGAAGATGTTACCATCCTATTTTGATTCTATAAGTACTAATAATAGTATTTATTCAGTAGAATAAACACACTGCTCTGAAGATTTTTGATTATGTAGTAACAGGGGCCAGTTTTTTCCTTCTGGTAGTTCTGATCTACATACTCCAAGTGTATTTTGGTGGACCTGACTTACTTTGTATAATTCTTTTCACTGTCATAATCGTCTCCTTATTTACATCTTGAATTCTTCAGACCAGGAATTCGGTTCAGGAATCTAGAACACAAATGTAACTATAAGGAGTTAAGAATTTCCTTTTTCTTAGGAAATGTAAAATAGAACAAGAGGCAAAATTCTTTTCCTCATTTATATATGCAACTGAATATGTTGCATATCCCACAAGAAAGTACAGATTTTTATCTTCTTGGATTCTAGCTATTTATAAAATAGTTCAGAAATATTTTTGTTTTCTCTTATAGATAGATATATATGAATTTTCTCTCTGTATATACAAGGATGAATACTTTGGCATTGATTGAAATGTCTACTTACCCATTAAATCTCATTTTCTAAACCTTTAAATCTAACTTCTTGCCTTGATTGATTAAAACCTCAGTTAAATCCTGAATAATCTGGGATTTTTGTGGTTTATACATGTCCATTTTGGTATCATGATACATATTCTTAGAGGGACCATGTCATCTAGTGGCAATGAAAACAAAAAATTAGCTTCCTACCTCCTGAGAGCCACTGAACCGTCTGAATCCAGGTCAATCCCCCGCTACATTTGTGAAACAAACCTTGGTACTCCATGGGTTACATGCCTGACAAAAATAAATTTTTACATGGTAATTTATTTAGGCTCATAGCATAAGAAGATTTAATAACTCCTGGGAAAGCTGGGAAAAGTTAATATTTACCCTCCTTAGGAGTACTGACTTTAATTTTACTGATGTAAGCATTGGGGTTTTTCAGCATTGTGACTAAAAGAGTGGGAACACTAATATTTACCTTCTGTGGAAGTCAGGGAGTAACAAGAGTGTGGGGAGAAGAAAAGAAGCAGACACACATACCTTGAATTACTCATCATTCTCCCCCCGCCTCCATTTTTGGCTATGTTAACACTATTTTTAAAGCCTATTTTGAATACACACATAATGCTAGCCACACCATAATATCCCTGAAAGCATCTGTATATCCCTCTGGACCAACAACTACTATCTGATTTGATTGTATTAATTTCTACTTTTGTCTCATTAAAATCAGAGCATTTCCTGATACGTGACAGAGTAGTGCAAAAGATGTGATGTAAACTGAAAGTCGGCATGATTCTTTAGTTGGGTCCTAACACTGATAATCATCTACCTCTGCTTCTCTCCTTGTCAAACAATATTTCAATGTAGTTTATAAGCAAGGGAAGGTTTAATAATAATGATAGTATATGCAAACCATGTAACTAACAAACACCACACTAAGTTAGATAGTAACTCAGCAGCTTCTCCTAATAACATACTTCAAATAACGATGGGAATATTGCAAATGCCAGTATGTATATTGATGATATATTGTTGCCTTGACTGCTTTTGTTCATCTCTACTCCTTGCTGCCCCAAAAGAAATACCTGTTAAACAGGGAGGGTTGAGTTTTCCAAGGGATCAATGAAAGAATATATAATTTAAGAATGTTAGTAATAAAAAGCCAGAAGTCTGACATATGGTCCCTGGAGGAAGAAAAACAGAAAGAAATATAAAATTAATTAGAGGCAATCACTTTAGACATTGCACAATTAACTTGTGGTATTGCACTGGTACAAAATTCTATTTCTGTGAACTGACAGTATTCTAAGAACGGATTCCATTTATGTGGTATATCAATAGTCACACAAGACAAAATTAGATTAATAAAATATGCAATTAGACTCCAGGACACCTGGAAAATCTGAGCCTGTATCTAGGAAAGAATTAAAGCTGTATCTTTCTTGTACGTATAGCTCTTTTCTTCTGGATTATTTTTGTAACTCGAAGACAGAGGTTTTCAAATCAAAGCCATACAGAAAATTTCATGAAAGGCAGAGACTACAGGCACTTCCATCTGACAATCCAATAAGGAAGTCTCAGAATGCAATACATGCTTATTTGATCAAATAAACATTTATACCAAGATAAATCTCAAATTATTAGCACTTCTGGAACTCATTGAAAGAAACAAGGAAGTAACAATGAAGTAAAACTCTTGATGCAAATTCTAATAGGAGAAATAGCCATCAAATTTCTACCTTTTAATTAAAAAAAAAAAAAAAAGTGCCCCAAACCAAATATTACAGTTTTCCAGCTTCAGCTATTAAAACACATCTGAGGGTTTTATCTGCACAGGAAGAACAAGTCCTAAATATGTTTTGGAAAGGTTTCCTGTAAGACTTCCCCCCAACCTTTGGAAGTCTTCCAGAAAACAAGAAAAAAAGCATATGTTTGATTTACAGACAGAAACACCCAGAGAAGCAGTAGGTAGAAAGATGAGTTAAAGGGAGAAAGTGAGTTTCATTTCTGCACAAAGATTGTTTTGAAACATCGTCTTCAGTTAAAAGTCTTGATATAATTCCAAGACGTAATTTATTTTGCCTGGGAGATCATTGTTTTTAAGATGACTGTTCCAGTTTTTAAGGAAACTCAGCCAAAAGGAAAAATAAATATTTTAAATGAGAGATACTAATTGCCAAGAACATAAAATGACAATAATCTAGACTTATATAATGATCATTATTTGTAATGAACATTCAGTTCCATGTGACTTGACTTTACTTTTCAGTGGCTCTTTACATTTTCAAATAGGAATCTTTTAAGGGTAAAGATTAAATATTGCTAGTGAACTCCATTTTTTCAGTGTTTATGATCCTACGTGAAAGCCCAAATCACAAGGCATTTCAACTGCATTGTGACATGACAGTGTTACTTTATTTGTATTATTTAACGCCTTGATTCAAGGAAATCCTTTTGAAAAGGTACATAACGACAGTTCTCAACATAATTATGTGGATAACACATTATATTCTGTACAGTTCAGAAGGACCTGGAATTGACTTGTATTATGTGTATCATAAAATCATATGTGTATCAATTTTACTATTGAGGGGGTGATCCATGCAGTAACAAGTCCTCCTTGTATCTTCCTTAAATTAGGGAAGTCCTGATATGAGAGACTAGACCTCTTCCTCTTGTTTGGAACATAAGTTTTGCAAACAGCAAACCAAAAATAAACTTTAGTAAAACCAAAACCTGGTTTCCACTGAAATCTTGAATATGAGCCTAATCTTTAAAGGAACAGCATTAGATATCTAACGTTATGGCTTTTGGGCAGGATGGGGCTCTGCTGACAGATAATTTTTTCCTTCCTCCAGCGTTGAACTGCTCTAAACTTTCTACAGGATGATTCTCCAGCTTGAACTCCCCTTTTAGCTAAGTCTATTTGCTTTGCCTCAAGAGATGTTGACAGTTTTCAGCTCTGGTTCCAGGAGTTCAGATGGTTCAATGAAAGTGAAGGATAATACCATATGACTTAGATTTTTTTTTTTTTTTTTTCCCCCTCCAGTACAAAAAGGAACAGCTTAATGTCAGGTCAAATTTGTAATTCAAACTGAGAGGGACAGTAAACAAGAAGAGTTATGCTCTTACTCTGGAGAGGACAGTAAACAGGAAGAGAACAGGTCAGGTAAAAAATGTGTAAGATGCAAAAAGGTTAAACGTAAAACATCTTTGAAATAAGTAACTTCATCCCATTGTTTATGTGGAAGGCCATTATGAATTGTGGACCAAATCTAAACCTGAATGTTTTCTGACTTGTATACAGAAACAGTCTAACACTCTATTCTCAGGGATTCAGAGAATAAAATGAGGATCTTCACAGTAAAAATTAACCTTAATGAAAAAAAATTCATCTATTTCAAGCAATCATGCTCTAAGCAGTGAAACATTTGCAACAGTTACATATTCAGCCCCTTTTATTTTTCCACAAGCTCTGGGCTAATTCACTGCTGGCATCTGCTGGGCAAACCTTACAGAGATTATTACCACTGCAGAGGCAGAATTAATTTCTTGCTACAGAATTGCACTTTTTCAGCTTTTACTTTCATCAGAGGGTTTCTAGCCCTCCTGCTCTCACCCAGAAAAGAGACCACACAGGACAGGATGATCACCTGGTGACAGGTCTGACATCTGGTCCAGGATTTCTGGATGGTTTAAAGCTCTAGATTTAGCCTCATGAAGCAGAAATTCGTTGTAGTGACATCCAAGAAGAATGCAAAAGATCTATCTAGTCACTTATCTATCACCCTGACCTTGCCACCTCCTTCTCGGCATCTTTCCATTGGACTACCTTAAACACAAGCATTTCAGCAGTGAACTACACTCCAGCTACACCAAAACACAACTGCACCTCTTCAGCAGTTACCAAGAACATATTCACTTAAGACATCCCTCATTTCACTGATTTCAGACAAACTGTAAGGCCAGTTTATTAGCTCACATGATGCTCCATTCCACAGAAATGGCCCAAGGTATCTCAGCAGCATTTTTCTCTTTACAGTGCGAGCTTTCCTCAGCAGCCGCAATCTTGAGAAACTAAAGAGGAGGAGGAAATAAGGCTCTCAGTTACACGGCTTTGAATGCTTTACTACAGGACATGAGAACGAGCACGCTTCTGCCTGCTTTCAGAAAAAAGCACAAAGACAACTTTGAGTGCACTTTCCCACAGCTGCAAACAAAACCCACAGAAAAGAAGAGGAAATAAAGATATTTTTGGAACATAGGAACGTAAAACTCTCCAGAAAAATAGTTGTATTTTAGCTCATCTAGCCATTCCTATTTACGTAAATGACTAACACTTCAGAATCTTGTACAGCGCTTGACCTTGAAGAGGTATTGCTGCAATTAACTCTACAAGCAGTTAACCTCACATACACATGGATGCTGCAGTTCTCAAGAAAGACCCACAGATGGGCAGAGAATACTGAAATCTCTGCCACTTATTCTGGAACAGCTGTTACAAAAGTGAATCATCTTCCTTGTACAAAATCCTTCTGGCAATTTCACTTCAAACAGATACAGTGTTCTTTTTCTCCTCTGCATTTGTAAGGCTGTTTAAATACACTGCCCTCAGCAATGCTTACAAATTAGCTGACACTTATCAAAACTACTGCTGTTGTTTTGATTTAAGAGAGTTACTTTCCTTGGTATGTATTAATGCAAGGCTAGAGAAAATGCAGCTAGGTATTCATACATGCCCAATGCTACACCAGCACTTCATCTTATACTCACATTTTCCTAGAGGAAGAACAGTACATACTGACTTCATACAGGGACTGCTACACTTTCATTTTTACACCCTCTGTGCATGACTTTTATTTTTTTACATATATATAGACACATACATGTCTCCACATATATGTATCTATATATCTACACACTTACAGAATATACATACAGCAGAAATTATCTTTTGTTGTAGAGCAACATACACTATTTATGCATGTACCTGAAGCTGGTAACTTTTTAAAAAGTTGTAAAGCATTATTTTTCAGTGATGTTCATCTGCCAGATCTGTTCTGTGACGTTCATGGAATATCCTTAAATCTGTATAAACTAGATTTCAGTGAGCAGGTTTTACCTAGTCTAAGTCCAATTTGCAATTTCATTTTTCTTCTCAGTTCCTGAATTATATCAAATTAGATTTGATCTTTAATTTAAACACTCACACATTAACTGATGTATAATCTTTGACATACTATGTATCTCTAAACTTCTACCTGCTGAGGCAAATCTATTGCCTTATCTGTTATAATATCTTATGTATTATTTTATATATCATTATAGATGGATCAATTTCACAGTCACTGAAATACTTGTGATTCTATGCACTGGACATTTCCCAAATATTTCATGACAGAGTCTTTGTGGCAGGAGGAATTTACTTTTTTTCATATGGGTTTTTCTCCTCCTCGTGTCTGAGCTACTAGTATTACATTTTACCTGTAGAAGGGGAAAACAAAACAAAACAAAACAAAACAAAAACCCAAACCCCTCCAAAAAAAACAACTTCCCTTTGAAAGCTACCCATCCAAAGAATAATGGCAAGTAAAAAAGCAGAAAAGAGCATACATTGCCATTGCATTTATTGAACAGAACTGTCCACTGAGTGCAGCAGTGAGTTCTGCCTAAAAAAAAAAAAAAAAAGTTAGTGTGGCAAAAACCAAAAATGTGTTCAGGAGGCCCATCTCTGGGACTGTGTTCCTTGAAAAATCATCAAATACATCATCTCAGTAGTCTCATTATTCCTTGTCATTCCTCATTATGTCTAATATGTCAACCATTCAAAAAAAACAAACATAGAGCAAAATGTTTCCATAAATTACAAAGTTTGTACTACTAAGCTGAATTACAGATAAGTAGCTATTTCTTCCAGTATAGATATTTGTTTATGACATGTACATCATGCAAACTCTGTGGCTAAAAGAATAAGATTCATTTCTATGAGCGACAAAGTGTCTGCATACAAATTGCAACCACAAGGTTGCTTTTGGCCACTAATTTTCCCTCAAGTTGTCATCACGCCTCCTGCGTGACATTGCTCTCTGCCTTCTGGAGAAAATCGGACTTCGTTAGCTGTCTTAGTCAGTTAGCTCTTTGCCTCCAACTTCCCTCAATTTCTGGATATTCAGAGAAACGTTCAGTTAAAAGTCATTTTTGGCCTATGCCAGAAAACTAAAGTTCATCTCCAAATGTATTGGGTCACAGCTTCTGAGCTGCACAATTCTGAAGAAAATGCAGAAGAAAGCGTTAACTTACATGGACTTGGGCACTAACTACTGGTAAATGCTGCTCCAGAGCATGTGACAAACTGTCAAGATTTGCTAATGGTAGTTGAAAATGTGCATAAACTGAGATGTGACGTTCAGCTTCTAAATGAAATGCCAATGTCAAACCAAACTGACCACAAATACTCTTTCCCTCCTCCCCAGGGAGAGGTGACGGAGTCCCCAGTTCTGGAAGTCAGCAAACAACATCCTAGAAGAAATGAAAAGAGAAAGAGAGAGCTGTCATGAGACTTTACAGTCACAGGTGCAGGTTAGCACAAATCTACCTATAAAGACTCTAGCATTATAGTAAAGTAATCATTCTAATTTTTCAATATTTATAGGGATTTGCTTGAGGGGGCTTGCTATCAATTAAGCAGGCACTTTTATGGTAGCAAAGGTATCCTCAACAAGTATTAATACTTAACACTCATTGCTATTAAGCTCTGGAGCATAAATAAATTTTACACTTTATAAACTTGCAAATAACAGTTAATAAGCAGCATGAGTACCCTCTCTTGGAACTCAGCTACCTCTATAATATTATAACTCTGAGTAAAGATCTGACCTGCAGAATTATAGTTATTGGTTTCTAATTATTTACTTCACTTTTTTTTTCCCTTGCATGCTGTTATTTTTTGTATATTTAAAACACTCAGAATGTATGAACGGGCCTCTAAACATGCGCAAAGCAACCTACACTTACTGGATCCTCAACATTTGCCTGATATTCGAAATCAGTTTTTGAATGTGATCAGCAGTTCTGACAGTGGTGTTTGGCACAGGAGTTGGAGTCTGAGTCCCAAAGCAGAAATGCAAATTACAATAATATAGAAAGAGAACGCATTTTGATTTGCAAGTCTTTGCTTTAGATTTAACATGTATGCATGTCTGATTAAAACTCAGAGACTGAAATACAACTATTATAATTGGATTTCTAAAGCCTACTCTAATTTTTCAATTCATTAGTAATCCGTGCATTTTGATCAAATTTTCACTCTCTAGTAAATCTTTAAAGCATATCTTTGAAAGTGAGCTGCATGAGAAGTTCTACGATTAGACAGATTCAAACCAATTCAGTAGCTTTGTTTATGGGGCAGCTGCCAAGACGTGAGTCACTAAGTCAGCCTGTGACATGCCCGCTTGTATAACTTGTATTCTTTGGCAGCATTTGAGGGTTTTACATATCTGTTGTTGGATACATAACTCTACTCACATATCAAAAAAATGAAATGGAGTGATAAATTTGTATGAAATTAGTTTTAAAACTGTACTCATTAAATCCAGTGGAGATCAGTGTATTTTTTTACGTCTTGCACCACCCTCTTACCTGGTGGCCAAAGAAAGGAGAAAAACTTGAAGCTGATAAAAAGCAAACCTCTTGCCATACATCACACTTTTGATTAAAAGAACAGCTTTAAAATCCACCAGGATACTGTATCTTCTCTGAGAGCAGAACTTGGTAGATATACCAAAAAAGCAAACTCAATCAATTCATCACACGTACCATCGACTTCAGCCTCCTGCATACCGATAGCCACCTCTATGCAGAGAGAGAAAGCACAGTCTGTCTCGCTCGCTCTCTCCATCTACCTAATCGAATTAAGGAAAGAACAGGGGAAAGGGTAGTAAACTTCAACCACATTTATTTGCTTTTTAAACTGAAGTTGAACGTAATACTGAAATAATTGGTCTCCACCATTCAGAGGAGATCTGTTCCACTCTTTTCCTGCAGATTTCATACCTCTGGGAGCTGTTTCTTAACTAAATGGCTCGAGAACAACAAAAAACAATAAATGTTTTGAGAGACGATGTGCTTTGCCTCCTCTAATGTCTAGCAAATGGTTAGGCTTTTTAAACCATCAGCTTTTAGTCTTATAGGCAGCATTTCAGTTCTGGATTAAAAGAGTTTCTATTCACCAACTGTTATTTTTTTCCTCCTAAAACAGTGGTTTATTTAGTGGAACAACCAACTCTTATCAATTTGATGACTCCAGCATCCTCTTTAGGTGGTATAATACAATCCAATTTCATATCAGATTTTAAAGCTTGTCAGAGCCTGCTTAGCTGTTCCTATTTATCTTTCTCTGGAAAAGAAAGGAAATGTTTTGTTTGCTTTCTTGTCTCATTTTGCCTTTGAGGATTCCAGTGGGCCAGGCTGAAATCCAGAATATTAATTACCTTGTATACCATTACATCAACATGATCTGGAGGAAACAGATTTTTCTGGGTTTCCTGTTCTAAATGATGTGGGATAGAGTCAGATAGAACATTTGATAGTTGAGGACCAATGCCTCTCTACATGCAATCACTTCTTCCTTATCTAGTAAAGCATTGCTTTTAATTTTGTGTTCTGTTAGTGCCAGGCTGAAATGAAATTACATTATAATTTTTCATATATTCATACAACTTCATGTTTTTACACTTTTAAGGTAGGGTGTCTGATGGTCAAGGATGAGAAGGTGAAGTAAAGGTAGTCATTAAGGAAGTGAATATGTAGCTTGAGGTCACCTTAGCGGACACAGATCAGAGTGTTTCCCCCCATATTTAGAATCACGACTGGTATCGGGTTAGTTTCACTTGAATTCTGGTGAAACACATTCACCAGATGACTAAATAGAGAAGAACTTGAAGAAGAATTTGTCACCCACCGGCTGGAGATCAGTCCAGGGCCTGAGAGATGAAGTGTCACAATTCCTATGGGGGGAAGAACATGAACCAGTTACAGTGAAGAGAACAAAGGGTAAGGAGACAGACAAGAATCCACCCAAGCTGCAGGAAAGCCTTGTTAAAGGCATCTCCTCTGGGACAGAGAACTCCATGATGTTCTAGATCATCTAGATAATCTCATCTAGGCTCCCTTTCCCATGAAAGGTTGGACCAGATGATCTTTCAAGGTCCCTTCCAACCTGGCCTGTTCTATGGTTCTGCACATTACTTTAACACCCTCTACATGAGCCATACTATGGTGCTGCTGGAACTACTCATTTGCAGACCACCATAGCATCCCACAACCAGCCTGAACTCTAATCTGTTGACAAATTGCTCATGACAGATGGTGGCAAGCAATGGCATAAAGACCCACTGTGCAGTGGATGGCTAGGAATTTCCTTCCTAAAAGAAATTAAGTTCTAGGCTTTGGGTCAGAAGGAAAAGAAGGGCAAAATGCCTTTTTGGATGCAAAGTTCTTGGTTTCTCTTGCAATCACTGAGTGTGGCTGCAAAGTTCCACTTCCCATGCCAGATCCAGAGGTTGAGAAATTATACACAGAAGAATGGGCTGCAGGATTTTATCTTGTACCAAGTAACTGATAACAACAGTGCTAACTGTAGTGTAACAGGGAAAAAAAAAATCTGAAACCAGTTGTGAGGTTGGCCGCTGCCTGAAACAGTAGAGGTTCTGCTTCCATGTGCACATCCTGATGAAGGAAGGGAAATTCCTATTTATGGTAGAAAAAAACCCAGCGCCGCTAGCAGCATGAGGACACCACACACAATGCCTTCATTGTTTCTGAGTTAACCTTGATGGACAGAAAGAACACATTTAATTCAGACTGAGAAAAGGAGGGTTTTTTTCCTAAGCTGGACTGGAATCAGCTGTGAAGAGGAGGTATCTAACATTTCAAAGGGCTTCCTAGGCAGTGATATGCTGCTACATTAAGGAAACTCCAGACTTGACAGACTGGAATGAAGTAGAACAATCTGAATGCCTGTATATCCCCCCAACATCAACTCTGCCCAGGAGGAGGTCTGGGGACATTACTGTACCTGCCTTCTTCTCCCTTTCTTGGCCCATGCACTGGCAGGAATTGATCAGCTGATCTGGAGTATGCAACATCCTTGTCTGGTCCTAATTCTACAGCTTGCAAATCATGGCAAAAACACGGCTGCAAGCTTAGAAAGCAAGCTGGCAAAATGGATTGAAAGGCCAAGGGGGGAACTTACACTCACAGGTCCTTGCTGCAGCATTTTCTGAGATACAGTATTTTTTGGCTTTGCAAAAGCAGACAATTTTTGAGATGGAAGGCCAATTAAATGGGATTACTTTAGTAAGGCAGGCTTCCTGACATAAAAAGATCAAATTCTTAATTAGTAAAATATTCTCATACCTCTATTTTCTCTGTAATCTCTCATTTCTCAGTAGACATTGTTGGCTGCGCTAGCATCATGTTCAAAAGGCTTTTAATATTTTCTAGCATTAAGGGGAAAGGTAGAAGTTTCATTTTATCCAAAAGATAAAAAAAAAATGTTTCATTTGAAAATTTTACTGTCAGTGATAAACACAATCCTGAATTTGTTTGGTCTATTTGAGACTAGGAGTACTAGATGCATTTACGTTAATTTTCCTTGGCAGGTAGGGAGCTCAGGGCAAAACACTTCTATTTCAAAGATGATGTATGCTGCTACACCATAGAAAGTATTTCCAGTATTACTGGCCAGAGCTTATATCATTTATTCTCAAGAATCCATGACCTGTTTGTAACTGAAACTCACTTTGATCCTGCATAAATAAGAGCTGCAACTACCCTATTGTCTAGGAGTAGCAATTTTATTTTTTAACTAGTAACTGATATTCAAATATGATTTCTATTTTCTCATGAACACTAGTTATCATACATTTATCATGCTACATTGCAAACAGATTTGGCTTCAATGTACAATATATTTTAGAAGGGAAGAAACTGATTGGGGAAAGAGTTGAAAGATCATTTATTTCTATTAATATTTAAAAACACCTACATAACAGAGCACACCATACCTTCCTCACTCTCTTGTAAACACTTAAAGTAGCCAGGGAGGTTTTTGAAGGTCACATTGCATTATTATGGGTGAAGCTCCAGAAAAAGGCTGAATTGCAACGTTTCTGCTATCATATGTGGCAATATGTAGTAACGAGCATGTCTGTGACCTGTACCACAGACCCTGTAATTCATAAGTTTTTGAAAAAAGAAATATACGTTAGATAGCCCCATGTGTGTGCTTGTTGGTTTGGGGTTTTTTTCCAACTTACATACAACCGTTTTTACTACACAGGCTCCATGAGAAAAACTGGAACAAATGTATACCGCATTCTGCTTGCGTAAAACAACAGTAACACAAGTAAGCTTATTGACAAGCTACAGCTTTGGAGGTCATGGTTAAATACACAGGTAGGGCTGAAACTTAGGATGACAGGTTAAAAGGGAAAAGAAAGTGGAATCAAGAACCTGACTATACCCACGCTGCCCCTGTTCCTTCACTGCCAGACGTTCATCCCATTTGGTCGCGTTACAGCCTTTCTCAATGAGCTGCTCCTGTAAACAAGCCAGCTGCTGATAAAGTGGCACAAGTAATCCAAGAGCTTCTCCACAGTCTTTGTACCTCACAATATGCGAGTGACTCAACTTTCAGAAGGTTGAGCCAGTTCATACCACTAAGGAGCACTGGCATCAGCACTGGTATGGGATCATGGAGGCACAAGGATGACTAGCAAGCCCACGTTCTGACCACGCAGGAAGATGTTTATAAGTACATGGCCAGGCTTGCATGTTCTGCTTTTCTTTCTTACACTTGGCCTGAGGAGGAAAGCCTACTAAAAGGTTAACTTTTAATAATATTTAATTTCCAAACCAGTGCCCCCGCTCCCCCCCCCCCCCCCCCCTCCCGAGGGCACTTGCCAATATAGAGCTGGTGAAATTTTTGGGGAATTGTACCTTTGTAATTTTCTCTCTTTTGGCTTCATGTTTTTTCTCTGCCTTTTAGCTGTCTGCTGCTAGTTTGTTACAAAAAATTCTTTTGTTTCTCTGCACTCACATGTTTTGAATCATAGGATTCCATGTATCCTTGGTTTCCAATCAATTTGTGATTTCTGGTATGCTATGAAACCATTTTTTAATAAATATGGACGTCCTTTCTCTCACTAGAAACCTTGCACCAGTCAATGCTATAGAAGAATATGAAAGGTCTATGAACCAAATATCAAGACAAGGTGGAGAAAAACATTGCAAGTACAATGCCTTGTGAAATTCCTACTTCCTGGGACATTTCCATGTGAAATTTATTCTCAGCAGAAATAGTACAGTGTAAAATCAGTAGCCCTAATTAAGTTAAAAAGTTTGCTGCAGAAAAATTACATTCATTATAAGTAAAACCTGACTTCCTGCTACAAGAAGGTTTGCAGACATGGCCTTCTTAGAGGGGGGGGAACAGGGAAAAATGATGAAGTACTAAGTGGTTGATAGGCAGAGGCAGACTGCCCTTTCTTTGTCTTCTCCCAACAAGCTCTTCTCAGCAAAAGACAGAACAAGAACATGAAAAATGGTTTGTGTTTACAGGCACAAGTAATTCTGAACCTCATTCCTTCTCCTTCTGTTCTTTGCTAGACCACACTCAAGTGCCTCTTTCATCCAGGAGCTTGTTGGAGCCTCTTAGTCTGTCCTTGGGTCTACCAAACCACTGACCTTGATCTTAAACCTCTTTCTCAAACTGCCCGTACTGAAGAGGAAGTTTCAAAAGTTGACAGTACCCAGCAAGTTTCTGGCTGGGATTGGCAAAAGATTTAAAAATCAAACTAGAAAACGAAGAGTGAATAATGAAGGTCATAATAAATAAAACTGAAATTCCAAATAACACAAAAAGATACAATAAAAACATTACACAATGTTCTCTGTTTTCGTCTCTTACTCAGCTCCTGTTTTGACATAGCCCCTAAACGTTTGCATGACTAATACCACAGCAAAACCAAAAATCTTTTTCAAAACGCTTATCAAGGACCTCTCTCTCAGAAATGGGACTTTTGCTGAATATGGGTTATGTATGCAAGCCTCTTCTAGGAAAAGCAACCTAGAGGAAAACAGCTTTCCACAAGAATCATGATGAAACTTGCAGTGATGATTTTACAGTCCTGTGGCAGGTTTCCCAAAAGGTAGCATCTTGGGCTAGTTTTTAGAAGACTCCCCACCGTTTCCACAAGACCTTGAATTCTTAACTTTAAATTTACATTGTTATAGCTAGCAATAGTCAATCTTGACTTAAGACTGTGTTGTAAACTACCTTATCTCCTTTTAACATTGAGACCTGAATTGATTTGTCCCCACAGAACTTGATAGGGGTAAAATGCCAGTATACTGTCACTAAAATGCTTGGAAAACATGCACGATTTTTGTCAGCTTTCTTCTTTGGAAAAATATTTATAAATTGTGAAAAAAAAATATTTAAATGAAATGTTACAAATGTAAGTTTTAATATTTTTCCTTTCAACAAATCTAAGTTGTTTTTTTTTACATTTAAATGCTTCAACTTAAAATTAAATATTTTGTTTCCCTTCAGACAAAAATTGTCAACTGTCAGCTTTTGTTTATATTCTGATCAACATAATTTCTAACCACTAATGAAATTAAATATGCATTACTTAGTTTGTTTGCATGTTTTCCTCCAGAGTCCACTGTATGATTTCTGGAATGCTGATTACTTCATAATTTTTCTCTGCACTATCCAAAATCCTGCTGGGGATCCAGACAGAGAGAAATTTAAGCAAAATTAAATAAATTATAGAAAGCCCAGTCTTGCAATCGCATTCTGCACTGCTATCTTATGTTTTACTACAGTTCCCATTCTCATATTAATGAAGCACATTCTTTATTTTGTATGCTTGATCATGCAGTAAAGAATGACTACGATCTACGGGGAAGACCTGAAACAGGGAGACATTAAAGATTAAATCCTATCTTCAAGAAGTCTATGGGCTTTTACAATTTTCTTTAATGGAGATAGTATTTTGTATGGCAAAATTCATATGGGTGCTTGATGGCTCAGGGGCATTGAAACAAACTTCTGGGTAGCTCTTTAACCACTTGACCTGTCCTTTTTATACA
The DNA here is from genome assembly GCF_965638725.1 of Aptenodytes patagonicus. Lineage (NCBI taxonomy): Eukaryota > Metazoa > Chordata > Aves > Sphenisciformes > Spheniscidae > Aptenodytes > Aptenodytes patagonicus. The sequence continues at coordinate 41,834,424 of NC_134952.1, forward strand.
AGCCGGTGCTGCCTTTTGCATCGAGCAAGCATTTAATTAGTGGAGGAAAGCAAATCAACACTTTCTCTGGGAAACACTAAGAAATAAAACAGCCTGCAGGATTACCACCAAGCCCAACCCCATTCCCAGCTACCCCGCAGAAGACTATTTCACTCCAAGTGTTGTAATTTCATATTCTGAGAACTTTGATTTGCAGACTGAATTTTAAAGGAAGAGTTCCTGTGACGTGCAAACTCTGTCTATCTCACCAAAACTTCATTTCTGTTTGTTCTGGAAGCTGCTTGTCTGAATCTAAAATGAAAGCAATTGGTTTGCCCTCAGGGTTTAGTACAAACAAAGATTTGGGGAAGAATTAATTTAAATGCAGAATAAGTAGTAAAGGAAGAATATTTACAGATAAAATTTCATTTTTCAAAACATTCAGGAAAAATCAGTGAACAGTAGGAAATATGCAGCTGGAAAATGAGATGGCCAGATAAGCAATAAACTATTTTTTTTTTTCTGAACATGATACCAGTTTGAATTTGCAAGCATTAACTGTAAAATACAACATGAAAAACGTGGTTGAGTCAAAAACCCAATAGCAAGATACTTAGCTAAACTTTAGCACCAAAAAAAGGTCCATATAAGGAATATATTTATAGAGGGATTAAAGAGCATGTGTATAATATACAAACATAAATGTTAATAAAGTCTCCTGAGAAAGCAGTGAGAAAGAAGTTCAACTGCTGGTTGAACTGTAAGTAAAAGCTGAAAATTACCTATTAATCATAGAAAATAACACACATGGAGATAAACATGTATACTATTTGATCTGTACTAAAGAAGGAGGTAAAGTTCTGGAGATTAAATTGTTTTGATTTATTATCTCAGCAGGGTTAATTTGTTTCATATGCATGGTGTTTGTCTGGGGTTTTTAATTAATCTAGACAGTTCAGTTAATTATTAAAATGCCTAAAGCTTCTGCATATACTTCTTGTAGTTGACATAATGGAAACAGCAGTGAAGAGTTTTTCTAAGCAGTTCTGTGAACATACTGTTCAGAGCATAAGAACAGGGACATCCTACCACGTTATTTGACTGTTAAGAGAGGAAGTGTTGTTGAGAAGTTATGTAATTCCGTCTCAGATGCTGGTGTATTAGTGGTAACGTCCTAAAAAAATTAAGTTAGGAGTTATGAATTCATATACATGCAAACAAAAATCATTCATCCTTTCATAAGCTCTTGTTGTGGGATTATATTCATATGGGGATATTCATATGGGGATACCTCCATCCTACTGCCCAGACATTTAAATGACCTTTCAGTATCTCCCACACACCATACCTACAATCACCAGACTTTTATTTTGCTCCTATACTTAAAAAGGATCCAGGAGTGTTGTAAATAGTTGTAAGATAAACTGCTGGATTAATCAAGCATGCGTCAAACATACAAGGCCAAAGCTAACGAGCTCATCACATACAAGGCCAAAGTTAATGAGCACATCGTGAGATAGATAAGTACTAGCAGAAACCAGACAAGGACAACCAAAACTGTGGCAAACGGCAGTGATGAGCCAATTTGCGACCATATAAGGAGAATGGCCCAAAAGTTCAAGAAAAGTTCACCTCCTGCAAAGACCACAAGAGACCACGAGAGACCACCAGAGACCACCTAAGACACCTGTAGATGCTCCTAAGGACTCAAAACGCATGCGGGAAAGACTATGCAGATATTATAATTAGTTCTTAGAAATATAATGAAAATGTATGATTATTCCAAGAAATTATTATGAATATGTATGTCGAAGAGCCATATAAGGGACAGTTGATGCAACATATGGTGTGCATGCTAGGAGGAGAGATCCCCCATGCACCCGGCCGAATAAAGTAATGCCTGCTCTTTAATACACCCAGTGTTAAGGAGTTTTATTCCCGATGTTCAGTGACAGGAGGAAAATTACTTCCTGCACTTATGGCCACAAATCACAATAGCCCTGAGCTATGTTCATAATGACATTCCTTATCTGTCGCAATCTTGGCTTCCTTTTGTTTGCTGGGCTTTTTGGAAACACTTTGTATAGTAATTACTCTGATGTTGTTCTTTTTCCTAAAACACTTCCACATAAAAAAATGGATTGCGATGCAGGAGAATTAATTTACACTGTTAGAAACAAATCCAATAAACTAGGAAAATCTATCTATTTCAGTCACTGTAAACAGGGCAGATCCCGAACCCCAGAACTGATTATAGTTGGGCAGATGACATAAGTGGCAACATTCAGTAGCTGGTTTATGGTGTTTGGTTTTTTCAAACAGAAAAATGGGGATCAAAATTGTTATGAAAGCCCAAAAAGTGGGACAGCATAGTCTTTTTTGTTCCTTCTGCCTACAGGGTGAGGAAAGAAAAATTAATAAAAAAGTTACATGTCGCAAATGCATGTAGCTGCTTCTGCATGTTTTATGAAGTACTTTCTCTGGTACACAGACTTTTCATTTAGTCTTTTTGGATCTGTTTTCTCTATTAAAACAAAAAGCAATGTAGAGCGAAAGTATTTCCCTCTGCTTTATGTAAACAGTGAATGTATCAGAGAGTACACAGGAATTGTCAAACTTCCATATCCTGTCTCTGATAGCAGTCACTATCACTGTCAGAAGAAAGCAGGCGACAGTAATGAGATAACCCTATCAACATGGAAAGCTGTTCCCACCATCTGAAACTGATTGCCTAGAAGATATCTATCCTCAAAATAACTGTAAAAAATACAAATAATCTTGCTACCTCTACAAAGCAGCAGCCTGTTCTTTAGTCCTTTGGCTTTGATGATGCATAAAAATTCTTGACCTTCTGGTGCATTTCCAAAGAAACATCTCATTTCTCCATCGCAGCACAAGATCCGATCTCTTGCTCAATTCTATTGCCTAATGATAGAAGATCGTTCTTTTTCCCAGCTGACACACACACTCTTCTTTCTAGTGCAGGATTGCCAATGGCAGCAAAAAGAAACAAATTGTACAAAGTTTTTACTCTACAACCACCCTCAAGATATATCAATGAGGTTATGCAGCGTGTTTGGTCATCATTAAAATTCAGAATAAATTGTTACACAACTTTCTACAGAAATGTACTAGCAATATGGAAGTAGTTTCCCTTATATTCTCTACTTTATTAGTGACTATGTACAGACCTGTAGTGAACCTAGTGCTGCTTCTCAGCATCAGACAACATAATTAGGAAGGTCAGAATTACTTTTCCAAAAACACCTCTAATTTTTAAGGCATGCTGTGAAACCAATCAAGAGAATTATTTCTTTTTTTTCCACAGCTCTGGTACTCTGTTTACCTGTAAGAAGTCATGTCTTCTTCAAAGTAATCTCAAATGTGAATTGAAAAAGAAAATTGAAAACAGAGCTTTGAGCATTGAATATTCCCACTGGGCAAACTGCAAAGAAAATTCAGCATAAAATAAGTTTAAATAAGCTTTATAATAATATTGGCCTTTGTAAACTCATTTAACTTTCTCCATCAAAAGCTTCAAAAGTGCTGTTCTCTGATATCTGAGGTCACATAAATCCAATTTCTTGTGAAAAAGTCAGAGTTTTTAAAGAAGATAATGAAAAGTTACAATGAAAATGGGTGCTTGTATTGAGTGGGAAATAAGTGACTTAGTAGAAAGATTTAGATGAAACTTTGGAGTGAGTTTTCATTTTGCAGTTCACCTTAATACCAGCTTATGTTCCTCTTGTTGCTGGGCATTATTACGCCAGATAATTAGAACATTAGTATAGGATATCAAAGTTAACTTTTTTCTCTATCTTTGGCAGTCCTTCTATGCCATTCAAAAAAAACAAGCTAGACAGACCTGCTGGATTAGATCATCCAGCATATCTCAATACAGGCTCTTTACAGACAGGATTTGGTGGTGTTTTGTCCACCGTGCTGGGATTTCCACAACTTCTATCAAATGTCCCTTTCTTCATAGATTTCACTCTTAAGAAGCTTTCACGTATTCAAACCTTAATTTTGTTTTACAGATTTCATCCTGTTGTATTGGCTTCTAGCTCAGTGGATTATACTAAATCATTCCTCTTATTCTTTGTATCCGCACATGCAAAAACATAAGCAACTACAAGTTGATTTTTGGTTTTTTTTCTTGTTTTTTTCTGCCACTTTTCCGAACTAATAATCAATAACAGGACAGAGATGAAGGCCATGTCACAGCTGAGTGTGAAAGAAGAGGGACAGCAGAGAGGCCACCAAGTGCTTTTAAAGTAAAGGGAAATAGCTCACAGTTAGCATGAGATACATTGGGAGCCAGCAGAGATGCAAACTCCCAAAATAACTTACACTGCCAACTATTCTGTTTAATAAATAATTAGTAACTGACTAATCTACTTTAATTTTCCAAACTAAAAACAATGTGAACACTTATTACACAACAGAGAGAGGGGAGTATAATGTTTACATTCTTTTCACATAACTATATCATTTTATGTACAGTGTGCATGCAGAATTAGATGAATAAAAACAGCAGACCATATAAAAAGTATTTGAACAAAAATGTTCAGTCTTTCGGGATGCTGGATATCTGCATTATTTCCTCCATAAGTATTTTGATTAATTCAGGATCCCCACAAAGGAGAGTCTTACTATGAATCACCTCGAGTTTGGCTGGCTTTCGCAAGGCCACAGGAATGTTCCCACTCTGAAACGTACATTTAATTGGAAGGAATTAATCAACTGTTTAGAGTAGAAGAAAAACACAATAGACTCCATCTGCATGAGAGCTCAGTACTTTTTAGGATACTTGGCTCAATAGTAAATTGTCTTGTAATTTTTCAATGATTTCTCTACCTTACTAAGAACTTGAAATATCTTCAGCATAAAGACAACCGGATTCTCATCTCTCTTTTCTGTTCCTCTTTCCCTTCTCTTCTCACTCCATGTTCAACGATGTGAACTTTGTTGTATATATAGACGTTGCTAACTGTTGTCTAAGAAATATTTACCCATTTTTCCCATTAAATTATTCAAGCTGTAAACCTTCCACAAAAGAAGGCTTCTACCACTACACAGAAGTGTAGTGGTACCTGGCAGACCCCATTATTTCCAGAACATGAATGGGTTAAATTTTAATGTGTTATGATGAAGGCCAGTACGGCAGAGCAATCTAGTCATCCCACAATGAAAAGGAACACCACATTGCAACACAAAGGTCTCCGAACAGCCTGTACAACCACCAGTTGATATCACGTCAACGGTAATTAAATAGAGTTGACACAACTTTTGTAAGAAGGTACAGAGAAAGATGTCTCAACTTGGGAAAACTTGTAGAGTTTTCTTGAGTAACATTTGGGTTTAGGAAGTATCTGATTTATATAACACTTACCAGCTCTACATGGGAAAGGGACAAATATTACGTGTGTACTCAAATCTGAAAGGAAAGGAAAGTTAATCTACTTGAATGCAGTAGAAGTAGCATGTAACAAATGGATAGTGTGAAAAAACAAAATATTTGTACAAAGTAATTCAGCTTCTAAGGTAGAAAGATTCCTGGTGCCTGTGGTGGACAGAAATTCACTAAGATTACACACGTTATTACAATAATACAACTCTCTTTTCAGAAGAGTTGCTAGATGGGACATAACTAGTCAGGTGCCTTATTGATTTAACAAAATCTGCAACACAAACGCATTTAAAAAAAGATAGTAATCACTTCACTGATCACAAAAGTAATGTTTTAAATTTGTTTTAAACAAAATAATATTTATATGTTCTTAATTCCATCTCTCTTTTAGGTAATTCCATTGTGTTATCTTACGTGCTAACTGCCCATATAGTATCATCTGAATGTTTTCCGTATGAACAGATTATTCACTTGAAGCCAAGGATTATCCACTTTTGAATAGGAAAGAAGGACAAACCAATAAACTCTTCACATGCAGCACAGTACTCCTGAGTTCATTAGGAGAGAGTGTATAAGAAAAGTTTGGAGCAAGACAACTTACTGTCATGGTTTAACCCCAGTAGGCAGCCAAGCCCCACCAAGCCCTCACTTACTCCCCATCGCTGGTGGGATGGCAGAGAGAATTAGAAGGGTAAAAGTGTGTGTCGTGGTTTAATCTCAGTCAGCAATTAAGCACCACGCAGCCGCTCGCTCACTCCCCCCCACCCGGTGGGATGGGGGAGAGAATTGGAAGAGCTCAAGTTAGAAAGACTCGTGGGTTGAGATAAAAACAGTTTAATAATTGAAATAAAATGATAATAATAATATGATAATAATAATAATAATACACAAAACAAGTGATGCACAGCACAATTGCTCACCACCCGCTGACCGATGCCCAGCCAGTCCCCGAGCAGCGGCCCCCCCGGCCAGCTTTTCCCAGTTTATGTACTGAGCATGACGTCACATGGTATGGAATGTCCCTTTGGCCAGTTTGGCTGTGCCCCCTCCCAGCTTCTTGTGCACCTCCAGCCTCCTCAGTCAGTAGAGCATGGGAAGCTGAAAAGTCCTTGGCTAGTGTAAGCATTACCTAGCAACAACTAAAACACCGGTGTGTTATCAACTTTGTTCTCATCCTAAATCCAAAACACTGTACCAGCTACTAGAAAGGAAATTAACTCTATCCCTGCCGAAACCAGGACAATATCCACCCCTTATTCTATACCATTTGCATCATGCTCAAGTCTCACATTTTCCAGTACATTTTCATTAATCACCACCCCTTTTTATATATATATATACACACATACACAGATATCATTCCCTTCATCTGTGGGCCATCCCTCTAAAATGTTCGGTGAGTTCATTTAGTCCATGACTTCAGGCTCCATCTGTCATAATAATCTTTCAGGGCAGGAAAAATGGAGATGGTATGTGGTGTTGGATTGTTTCAGGTTGAAGTCAGTTCTGGTACCATCATCACTGTGCTTTGCTTGGTTTCACTGAAGTTATTCTTCATTAATCTGGGTGATTCTTATTATAATAACATTAGTATGGCATATAATATTATTAGTATTATTAGTATATCTGTGTATTATTAGTATAACTATTATAACTATAATTAGTACTTAACATCACATAATTCAGATCATTGGCTATTCTCACCCAAAATCAAATCCCCTTGAGGCACACATCGGACTTCCCCATCCTTCCGCATTATCCACCAAGTGCACCCAGGTCCTTGAGCAAAAGCAATCCCACGGATGGGTCTGCCTCTGCCCGAGGCAGGAATAACCCAGACTGTCTTCCCCAGCATATTTTTTATGTGCACTACAGGGACTTTATTCCCATCTACAGTACGTAAAAGTTCTGACTGGGCAGGGCCTGCTCGATTGGCAGATCCCCGAGTGTTGACTAACCAGGTGGCCTTTGCTAAATGTGTATCCCAATGTTTGAACGTCCCACCACCCATTGCTCTCAGCGTAGTCTTTAACAGTCCATTGTATCGTTCAATTTTCCCAGAAGCTGGTGCATGATAGGGGATGTGATACACCCACTCAATGCCGTGCTCTTTGGCCCAGGTGTCTATGAGGTTGTTTCGGAAATGAGTCCCATTGTCTGACTCAATTCTTTCTGGGGTGCCATGTCGCCATAGGACTTGCTTTTCAAGGCCCAGGATAGTGTTCCGGGCAGTGGCATGGGGTACGGGATATGTTTCCAGCCATCCGGTGGTTGCCTCCACCATTGTAAGCACGTGGCGCTTGCCTTGGCGGGTTTGTGGGAGTGTGATATAATCGATCTGCCAGGCCTCCCCATATTTATATTTCAACCATCGTCCTCCATACCAAAAAGGCTTTAACCGTTTGGCTTGCTTGATTGCAGCACATGTTTCGCATTCATGGATAACCTGTGCAATAGTGTCCATGGTCAAGTCCACCCCTCGATCACGAGCCCATCTGTATGTTGCATCTCTTCCTTGGTGACCTGAGGTGTCATGGGCCCACCGAGCTAGAAATAATTCACCTTTATGTTGCCAGTCCAGATCCACCTGAGCCACTTCAATCTTAGCAGCCTGATCCACCTGCTGGTTGTTTTGATGTTCTTCAGTGGCCCGACTCTTGGGTACGTGAGCATCTACGTGACGGACTTTTACAACCAGGTTCTCCACCCGGGCAGCAATATCTTGCCACAATGCGGCAGCCCAGATGGGTTTGCCTCTGCGCTGCCAGTTGCTCTGTTTCCATTGCTGCAACCACCCCCACAGGGCATTTGCCACCATCCATGAGTCAGTATAGAGATAGAGCACTGGCCACTTTTCTCGATCAGCAATGTCTAAAGCCAGCTGGATGGCCTTTACTTCTGCAAATTGGCTTGATTCACCTTCTCCTTCAGCCGTTTCTACAACTTGTCGCATAGGACTCCATACAGCAGCTTTCCACCTCCGATGTTTTCCCACAAGACGACAGGACCCATCAGTGAACAGGGCATATTGCTTCTCATTTTCTGGTAGTTCATTATACATTGGGGCCTCTTCAGCACGCGTTACCTCCTCCTCTGGCAATATTCCAAAATCTTTGCCCTCTGGCCAATCCATGATCACTTCCAGAATTCCTGGGCGACTGGGGTTTCCTATTCGAGCCCGTTGTGTGATTAGTGCGACCCACTTACTCCATGTAGCATCAGTTGCATGATGTGTACAGGGGACCCTCCCTCTGAACATCCAGCCCAGCACCGGCAGTCGGGGTGCCAGGAGGAGCTGTGCTTCAGTGCCGATCACTTCTGAAGCAGCTCGAACCCCTTCATATGCTGCTAATATCTCTTTTTCAGTTGGAGTATAGCGGGCCTCGGATCCTCTGTATCCCCGACTCCAAAACCCTAGGGGTCGACCTCGAGTCTCCCCTGGTGCTTTCTGCCAGAGGCTCCAGGTAGGGCCATTCTCTCCGGCTGCGGTATAGAGCACATTTTTTACATCTTGCCCTGCCCGGACTGGCCCCAGGGCTACTGCATGAACTATCTCCCGTTTAATTTGTTCAAAAGCTTGTCGTTGCTCAGGGCCCCATTTGAAATCGTTCTTCTTCCGGGTCACTTGATAGAGAGGGTTTACAATCAGACTGTAATTTGGAATGTGCATTCTCCAAAAACCCACCACGCCTAAGAAAGCTTGTGTTTCTTTTTTGCTAGTTGGTGGAGACATGGCTGTTATTTTGTTGATCACATCTATTGGGATCTGACGACGTCCATCTTGCCATTTTATTCCTAAAAACTGGATCTCCTGTGCAGGTCCCTTGACCTTACTTTGTTTTATGGCAAACCCGGCCTTCAGCAGGATTTGGACTATTTCCTTCCCTTTTTCAAAAACTTCTTCTGCTGTGTTGCCCCACACGATGATATCATCAATGTATTGCAGGTGTTCTGGAGCTCCACCCTGTTCTAATGCAGTCTGGATCAGTCCATGGCAAATGGTAGGGCTGTGTTTCCACCCCTGGGGCAGTCGGTTCCAGGTGTACTGGACACCCCTCCAAGTGAAAGCAAACTGTGGCCTGCACTCTGCTGCCAAAGGGATTGAGAAAAATGCATTAGCAATATCAATTGTGGCATACCACTTGGTTGCCTTTGATTCCAATTCATATTGAAGTTCTAGCATGTCTGGCACAGCAGCACTCAGCGGTGGCGTGACTTCATTTAGGCCACGATAGTCTACTGTTAGTCTCCACTCTCCATTAGACTTCCGCACTGGCCATATGGGACTGTTAAAGGGTGAGTGGGTCTTGCTGATCACTCCTTGGCTCTCCAGTCGACGAATCAGCTCATGAATGGGAATCAGGGAGTCTCGGTTGGTGCGATATTGCCGCCGGTGCACTGTGGTGGTAGCGATTGGCACTTGTTGGTCTTCGACCTTCAGCAACCCCACAACAGAAGGGTCCTCCGAGAGACCAGGCAAGGTGGACAGCTGTTTAATCTCCTCCGTCTCCAAGGCAGCTATACCAAAAGCCCACCTGTACCCTTTTGGGTCCTTGAAATACCCTCTCCTGAGGTAGTCTATGCCAAGGATGCACGGAGCATCTGGGCCAGTCACAATGGGGTGCTTTTGCCACCCATTCCCAGTTAGACTCACTTCGGCTTCCAATACAGATAGCTGTTGGGATCCCCCCGTCACCCCAGAAATATAGATGGGTTCTGTTCCTATATATCTTGATGGCATTAGGGTACACTGTGCACCGGTGTCTACCAGAGCCTTATACTTCTGTGGGTCTGATGTGCCAGGCCACCGAATCCACACAGTCCAGTAAACCCGGTTGTCCCTTTCCTCCCCCTGGCTGGAGGCAGGGCCCCTCTAATCCTCATCACAGTACTCGTTTCTCATTTCTTGTACGTATGAGTCAGAAGTTTCTTTATTAAGATCAAGAGTAAGATCAGCCCTTCTACTCTCTCTGGGGAACTGCCCACTGGAAACTGGAGCAGCAATTTTCCTGGAAGAACCTCTTTCTGTGATTGTTTTCCCTTGTAATTCACGTACCCGTGCCCCTAGGGCTGCAGTAGGTTTCCCATCCCACTTCCTCATGTCCTCTCCGTGGTCACGCAGGTAAAACCATAGGGTGCCCCGTGGTGTGTATCCTTTATATTCTCTCTCTTGAGCAAAAGAACGCTTACTTCTAATAGCCGAGATACTGGTCCGTATAGGTGAGGAGTAGGACCTATCCTCTCTGAGTTGCTGGATCTCCCGGGACAGTTTTTCGGACAGTTTCTCCACAGCCGAGACGATGGAGGAAGAAAGACTTTCCTCGTATTGCCGGAGTTGACTAGCCAATTCATCCACTGTTTGTTCCTCTCCATCTTTCCAGGTTATCACTGCCAATGAATTGGCGTATGACGATGGTGCGCTCCTTATAAACTTCCGCCACATGGGTCGTGTGCACTTGACTTCGTCTGGATCTTTGGATAGTTGTTCATTGTTCAGGTCATCATAAATCACCTCCAGCACAGCTAATTCTCTCAGAAACTGGATACCCTTCTCCATGGTGGCCCACTTGCTTGGGCGACATATGACATCTTCCTTAAAGGGATACCTTTCCTTCACGCTTGACAAGAGTCGCCTCCAAAGGCTGAGGATACGTGTCCCTTTTCCAATTGCTTTATCAATGCCCCCTTCCCTAGAAAGGGATCCCAGCTGCTTGGCTTCCCTACCCTCTAATTCCAGGCTACTGGCCCCATTATCCCAGCATCGGAGCAGCCAGGTGACAATATGCTCACCTGGACGACGGCTGAAATCTTTTCGTATATCTCGCAGCTCACTCAGGGATAGAGATCGGGTGGTCACTGTCTCGTTTATGAGTTCTTCCTCTTCCTCCTCCCCGATCAGCGGCCGGCTTTCCTCCTCCCGTTCTCGTGATGGTCCTTCTCTAGGGTCATCTGTCTCGTATACTTCTTCCTCCGGTTCCCTTTTAGAAGAAGCTTCTTCCTCCCTTACTAAACGAGCTGACTTCCGCTTCCAAGATTTCTTCTTGTGTACAGGGGCAACTGATACTGGCACAGGCTCGTTCTTTGGTTCAGCCACAGGGCGTGTTGCTGGGGTTGGAGTGGCCGCAGTGCAAGTGCATGTCACCGGAGTCTGAGTGGCCGCAGGGCCTGTTGCCGGGGTTGGAGTGGCCGCAGTGCATGTCGCTGGGGTTGGAGTGGCCGCAGTGCATGTCGCCGGGGTTGGAGTGGCCGCAGGGCCTGTCGCCGGGGTTGGAGTGGCCGCAGGGCCTGTCGCCGGGGTCGGAGTGGCCGCAGGGCCTGTCGCCGGGGTCTGAGTGGCCGCAGAGCCTGTCGCCGGGGTTGGAGTGGCCGCAGTGCATGTCGCCGGGGTTGGAGTGGCCGCAGGGCCTGTCGCCGGGGTTGGAGTGGCCGCAGTGCATGTCGCCGGGGTTGGAGTGGCCGCAGGGCCTGTCGCCGGGGTTGGAGTGGCCACAGGGCCTGTCGCCGGGGTCTGAGTGGCCGCAGAGCCTGTCGCCGGGGTTGGAGTGGCCGTAGTGCGTGTTGCCCGGGTTTGAGTGGCTGCACGGCCTGTTGCCCGGGTCTGAGTGGCCGCAGTGCGTGTCGTTTTACTGTCAGAGCCAGAGACCTTCTCTTCCCTTTGAGGGTACTGAATGGTGTTGAACAGGGCTCGGTAGGCATGGGCCAGGCCCCAGCACGTTGCAATGAGTTGCATCTCTCTAGAGTTGCCAGGGTGACAGCATACTTTTTCCAAATATTCTACTAACTTTTCAGGATTCTGCACTTGCTCAGGGGTGAAGTTCCAAAACACTGGGGGTGCCCATTGGCCTAGGTACTTGCCCATCTTGTCCCACACACCCTGCCACTCATAATTATTCAGCCTTGGGGCAGATCTCTGGATGATATTCTTAAATTGCTTACCAACTTTAGACAAAACCGAAACAATATTCCCAAGAAGTATTAATAGAAGTATCTTAACTGCCCAAGGATGCTCAAAATACTGAAAAATTACTGTAATGAAGGAGGAAACATCATAGAAGAAGGTAGTGACCCTGCCATTCTGTATTTCCTCCGTAAAAAAACTCTCAGAAAAGTTACTGCAATTGCTAGTTGTCTCCACGATATGGTATCCATGGTACAGTAACGGCTTCATTGCGAAGTTTACATACCACAGAAACGTCAAGGTCAATGTTCTAAAAACAAACCTCACAAGCGAGACATTACTATTCACTGCAGACCACAGCAAACTGCAAAACCCAACACCAATCTTTAACATGTACAGCAGGAAAAAGAGTGCGATGCAGATTATACAAATCAATATCGAGAACAGAGAAACCAACATTGTGACCCTCAACTATTAACAGATATAAGTTCCTTAATACACTCCGGTTAATCTGTTATTATCTCAAACCCTTCGAGCCCCACGTTGGGCGCCAAAAAGGACTGTCGTGGTTTAATCTCAGTCAGCAATTAAGCACCACGCAGCCGCTCGCTCACTCCCCCCCACCCGGTGGGATGGGGGAGAGAATTGGAAGAGCTCAAGTTAGAAAGACTCGTGGGTTGAGATAAAAACAGTTTAATAATTGAAATAAAATGATAATAATAATATGATAATAATAATAATAATACACAAAACAAGTGATGCACAGCACAATTGCTCACCACCCGCTGACCGATGCCCAGCCAGTCCCCGAGCAGCGGCCCCCCCGGCCAGCTTTTCCCAGTTTATGTACTGAGCATGACGTCACATGGTATGGAATGTCCCTTTGGCCAGTTTGGCTGTGCCCCCTCCCAGCTTCTTGTGCACCTCCAGCCTCCTCAGTCAGTAGAGCATGGGAAGCTGAAAAGTCCTTGGCTAGTGTAAGCATTACCTAGCAACAACTAAAACACCGGTGTGTTATCAACTTTGTTCTCATCCTAAATCCAAAACACTGTACCAGCTACTAGAAAGGAAATTAACTCTATCCCTGCCGAAACCAGGACAGTGTGAAAACTCCCAGGTTGAGATAAAGATAGTTTAGTAGGTAAAGCAAAAGCTGCATGCACAAGCAAAGCAAAATAAGGAATTCATTCACTACTTCCCATCAGCAGGAAGCTGTTTAGCCATTTCCAGGAAAGCAGGGCTCCATCACTCATAATGGCTACTTCGGAAGACAAACACCGTAACTGCAAATGTCCCCCCTTCCTCATTCTTCCCCCAGCTTTTACTGCTGAGCACAAACATCATATAGTGTGGGATATCCCCTTGGTCATTTGGGGTCAGCTGTCCCAGCTGTGTCCCCTCCCAACTTCTTGTGCACCCCCAGCCTACTCGCTGGTGGGGTGGTGAGAGAAATAGAAAAAACCTTGACTCTGTGTAAGCACTGCTCAGCAATAATTAAAACACTCCTGTATTATCAACACTGTTTCGGTCACAAATACAAAACATAGCACCATACAAGCTACTGTGAAGAAAATTAACTTTATCCCAGCCAAAACCAGTAACTCACACACAAAAATAGAGTGATCAGAACAAACAAAATACTTTAACAAGATATAGGTCAAAAATGCAATCAGTCAGCTCAGCCCAACTTATAAACCAGGTTGTTATAAGCCATGAAAAGAGAAAAAACTCAAAAAGGAGGGGTGGGGGCAGTCCCTCCGAAATCACTGTCTACTCAACATTTTCCACTTAAGGAAAGTAAAATATTATCAAATGCTAAGGGCAGGTGTGTACTTTACAGGGTTTTTTTGAAATGAATTTTTCCTGTGAAAGCAGACATATACAGACACAAACCAAACAGCTCTCTCAAGGTTTTAAGCCAATCATTTTTTGGAGAGGAGGAATTTGGTGAACATTTAACAGTGCACACATTGAATTTGAGATGTCTGAGCATTGAAAGAGATGACAAATTGCAAAAGTACTTCTGAGTTTACAGATACAAAGGTATTTTCCCCATGGTACAGGAGATTTCTGTTCAAAAAGACAAATAGGAAAGCTGAGAAGAATGTTGGACGGTTGTTTGTGTGAATGGTGACCTCAAGGCAGGTACAAGGTCAGTGAGAAACCAAGAAGATGAATTGCAATGAAAATTGCAGCACTTCTCGATAAAAAAGAACGAAAAACACAGCTTAAAAGCATGTATCGAAGAACATTAATTTAACAGTGACCCAGATGAGAAAAGTGTATGGGTGTTAAGAAAAGTGCCTGTCATAGCTTTTTTCCTGGAAATGTTTGTGAAGTAGGTCTTGGCCAACTTAAACACCTGATACTGGAAAAAATAAATAATTTTTTAAAAAAATCAAGGACATGAAGAAACATGGCCAGTAAAAGTATCCTTGAGGCTTTCTTCCCTGTCTCTGCTTCTAAAAGCAATGTAAGTTATTAGTTTACGTGATGAAACTATTTTGGCTGGACAAAGGAAGAGCAGTGGCCACCATGGGCTGAGGCACTGCACAGACAAAAGCAGCAGTTGTATGTGCATTAAATATACCAGGAAAAGACAACAGTTTGTGACACACCAGGCTAACTTCCACTTTGAGCAATGTGTAGGGAGGATCAAAATTCCTGAGGGCAGAAAGCTCTGTATCGCATTGGATACCAATTGGAGTTTATCACGATACTCTCAAGTCTGGCTCTGACCTCTCTCTTTCCTTTGACCAGGTAAAAACAACCCAAAATCTGCAGTGACTAGAAAGCATAAAAGCTCTCTTACAAGCGGACACACCAGCAAGGAAGTCCAAAACATTGTCTGACAGCTGAGCAAAATAAGTGTCACACTGTTGTTCACTTGAAGCAAGCGAGTTCTCCATGAGCTGGAAGCACGTGGGACAACAGCCGGGTACAGTTCAGCATTGAATTGCGAAGGTGGCTTCAAGGCCGTAGGGGTTCCGAGTGACTGTCACAGCAGGCAGAGTAGCATGAGGTCCCAGTTAAAATGATTTGGCAGATATGCAAAAACTACTGTAAGTTGGAAGAGCAAACACATCTACTCTGTGGAGAGCAAATTCTTTCTCCTGTCCAGTGAATCTACTTCAGAGTGGCTTTCCTGTTATCCGAGTCATTTGCCACTTTAAATACAATAAATTAAACATATTTGCTGTTGACAAAATTCACTTAATTCAAGGAAATGCCCAGCAAATATCAAGTGTAAAACAACAGCACTAAGGACTAGAAAAAAATGTCAGCTGCTGCAGTAGCAAAACCAGTAAAGTTTGTTGCTGTATTTTGGGCACTAGAGAGTGCCAATATCCACAGCAGCGACAACTCAATGTGCATCTACTGTCATTGCTTACAAAGCTGCTGTTGGTATGATATTCTCTCAGTTCCTCGTGTTGCTTCCCCAATATCTACAGCAAGTGCTGGTATGCAGCAAACAAAACTGAAAATGTCTATTAATGTTTATTAGCAGCTTCTTTTTATTTCAAAGGATGAATCATCTCTTGGCTCCCCGAAACTCTGAGTTAATCTTAGCCACTCCTGCACTGACTCATACTCACGATTATTATTATTATTATTATTATTATTATTATTATTATTATTATTATTATTATGGGGACTCCAGTGAGATACTCCAGTCCATGTTACTAGTGCCATAACACATATCTGATTCATCCCAAACAGCATATTGCCAGCGAACACAGTATGATCCCAGGATGTACGGGACAATGGAAATATAAAATCAGAAATCTGAAATATTTTTGTTAAAGGATCAGTAACTGGACAAGGCACTTGATAGCTCTCAACAATACATTGCTGCTCGAGTGATTTAGATCGAATTAGAAGGTACAAGAGCCCTACAAAGTCCTAACAAAACAGAGAAGGAAATCATTCACTTGCGGGCAGGGCATCATCGACCGGCAGCTTCCTCATTTGTGCTCTTGCCTCAAGAAGAAAAAGGGGAAACGCACTCTGACCCCTAGGGAACATTTTCATCATTCAGGTTTCTCCAGAATCTTGAAGAACCTATTGTAAACATGTGCATGCCTGGTAGTCTCTCCACTAAAGGATGTTGTTATGAGCCTACCACTATCACATATGACAGGTGCTTATAATAAGATCCAGAGCAAGTCAGGATTGTCAGGGCTCCACGCATAAGTCTTTACAACTCCAGAACTACCTTACTAGAAACGTGTAAAATACAAGGTGCTATTCCTTAAACCTATTAGTTAAATACCCATTTGCTAAGGATTTCAGAGACAGTAGAAGTAACAATGCAGTAGCATGATCCCTTAATGGACTATTTAGCTTCAGGTTACAAATATCTTGCTGTGACTCCCATCAGTACAAAGTTTGTATCCAGGTCACAGGTAGTACAGCCACAACTCCTACCCAGCTCCATAGCAAATTGATTATGTGGTCTACTGCCTCTACTCTAAAGCAGCCTCCCACTCCTACAGAGTTTTTGGGGGATTTTTTGTTTTTTTCTTCAAATTACATTTCCCTTTCCTGTTCCTCCCACTAGCTTTTGCTACTAGGAAACTGAATAGGAGAATAATCCACGGGTCCATCAATACACAAGCTAGGGAGGTCATCTGAATTAAAACAGATGAGCTTGCTTAGAATGGAATGCACAGACCCCTTGGAAGTGTTATTCTAACTGAAACAATTTGAATGTAAAAAATAACAAAATAAAACAAAACAACCTCATTTGATTTTTATTGGACATGGACATGGAGTTGGGAAGGATAAGACAGAGAGAAGAAATAACTTCTTACCCTTAATTACAAAAAGATACTTTTCCCTACTTCTCATACCTCCCTTTAGTAAAGGAAATGTCAAAAATTTGCTACTGAATTTAACACAAAGTGTGATTACCAGACAGGATGGTTCACCTGCATTATTGCACTCAATATTTACAAACACAGTTATCATAGAGGTGTCCTGGTTTTGGCTGGGATGGAGTTAATTTTCTTCCTAGTAGCTGGTACAGTGCTGTGTTTTGGATTTAGCATGAGAATAATGTTGATAACACACTGATGTTTTAGTTGTTGCTAAGCAGTGTTTATACTAAGCCAAGGACTTTTCAGCTTCCCATACTCTCTCTCCCCCCCCCCCATTATAATTTATTATTGTTGTTGTTGTTATTATTATTATTATTATTTTATTATTTCAAGTATTAAACTGTTCGTATCTCAACCCACGAGTTTTCTTACTTTTGCTCTTCCAATTCTCTCTCCCATCCCACTGGGCAGGGGGGAGGGTGAGTGAGCGGCTGTGTGGTGCTTAGTTGCCAGCTGGGGTTAAACCATGACAAGAGGATAAACCTAATTACTAGTAATCAGCCCTCTTCCCTCTCACAGTCAAAACCAGACTTAATTTTATTTTATTCTAAGAAATAACCTTCACTGAGTCTGATGTCCTGTTCTGTGCAAAGACCATATGCATACCCTCTCATGCTCTGGATCACTCAATAATCATTTATATTCAATGTTCTTTATAGCCTGCCAAAGGCTAATCCTGACAAGGAGAATTTATGCAGACCTTTTGCATAGAAAATGTCACCTTAGAAAGCATGTCAAAAAGAAACTACAATATAGGAAAGTTTACATTTGCGAGTTAGTAATCTACACAATAATTAACCAAGGTAAAATCCTGTTCAAAGCAGAGAATATTTTCATACTCTAAAGAAGTGCTAACTCATGAAATCTCAGGACCTTGGCTTTTTAAATTATTTTTAAACCCCTTCTGGTTCCTATAACTTATCCATAAATGTGTCTGCCTTTCTGACATGCCTCTTATCCTCACCTTCCCCCACCCCATACACCATAGCTGCTTTTTTCAGAAAAGGCTTTCTTAAGCCTTCCTTCTCTTCATTTTTCTCCAGTGCCTACTTTGATTAACTATTCTGATGGCTATTCCTTCTATTCACCAGTTTTTAAGTTGTTTCCTTTCGCTTTTTTAAGTTCACGTCTTCAAAACTCCCAATAACACCAGTCTTCTGGGTTTTTTTAATCCAAAATTCTTTTTACGAGGTCTTGGGACTGGGAAGATTATTGCTTCTCTCCTTACAGCACAGAGCTTCCCCCTTCAAATTTTTGTCTCCTACTTTCTGATGAAGCTTTTGCCTTCTGAACAAATGAGAACATATACAATGCTGTAGAATAAAAATGAAAAGGGCCAAATGAAACTAAACAGCAAATGTAATGTAAACTCAGCCAAGTCTTGCAATAACATAGCACGTAAATGTGAATACAGTTCATACAGAAAAATTAAATAAGAAAACTCATAACTGATGTAAAAAAGGTGTGAAAATCCAGACCACACAGAAGTTGAGTAAGTCCTGATTTGCCTTATTCAGTCCATCTACCTTCTCCATCTTCAAATTTGAAATTAAAGAAACAAATTATTTCTCATCTTTTGTTTATCTTTTCCATCAAACTGCACAAAGCCAAGATAAATCTGTTCAGTAAAACTGAGCAAGAATTGTGGTGACCTTGACGATAGATCTGTAACAACTGTGTTATCTATATAACTATGGTTTTACTGACAAGACATTCAATTTATGTACAGCGATTCTCTTGTAAGTGATAAAACACATCACTATCACTGGTAGATGAGATAAAAAGGGACAGCTTTAAGTTTTATTAAAATTCAATGGCCTATTTTAGCACACAACTATGCGGGACTTGCACTTGAATGCTCCGTGAAGTACTGACACCGATTTGATGAAGTAGTATGTTTTGAAACAGAGCAAACTGAGCATAGAGCTTGCCGAGTAATTGACACACTTTGTGGCTCAGCATCAAGACTGGGTTGTCAATGATCCAATAAACCAAATAAGAGAAATTGTTTTCAAGAAAAAAAAAATATCTGTTCTGAAGGCAGTCAGGTAAGTAATTTCCCACACAAAGTTCATATCTGTTCTTTCACCTTCAAAATGCTGAGGAATAATTGAAAATCTTCCAGGATTAAACCCTATTTCTCTCACCCTGACTTTTATACACAATACTGAAGCACAACTCCTTCTGGGCTACTTTTCTATGTAAACAGTTTGCTCTGAAGAATAAAATAATCCTACCTCCACTTCCATATGATTTTTGAACATAAAAATCCACCCCTTTTAAAGCTTTCGCTGGGCAATGCAAGTCACCTCATTTTCCACCATATTCCTGCAGTCCTAACTCCAATTTAATATTTAATTTAAATACTCGAATTATTTTCACTAGCTCACTAATAGTGCCATGTAAGGTATATGATATCTGTCATGCCTGGTGTGTCATGTTTGGCTTGGCTAACAATTTTTAGCCAAGTAAACTCAATGCAGGTTTGTTATCTCTACGTATCTTTGATTGTAAATTCCTCAGGGCAGTGACTGGGACCTCAGCAAGGTACTGAAATCTACTAAACAAACAGCAGTAGTTAACCTGTACAGTAAGTTTCCATGACTTCACTGGTTGCCAAACACTTTTCACTACAATAATTGCCAGTCAACTAGGGAAGTTCCTGAACATTGTATCAGCTTTGGAAGCTGATATAAATTTAAGCAGCATATTGAAACTGTTTGATAACCTAGGTAACATAACACAAATCCTACTGGGCACCAAAACAGTAAACATATTTGCACCAAATCACTGGCTGTTGGGATTAACCAAACATGTTCTTTGTTGGCTCTCTTTCATACACTGGCAAGATATTCTTTCCATCATAACTCAATACACTTATGGAGACATATAACACACAAAACAGCTGTACTGCTAATCAGTAACGTACCTGTGTAAAGCACTAAAAGCCTCAACACTTCCCCGAAACCCGTACAGATTTGGCTGTGCCAACCAGATAAGAATTAGGCCAAAAGGACAAAGATAAACTTGTTAGGCCTCCAAGACTGTAGGATAGGTTTTGTGCGCTGGTACAACATGGCAAGGTAGTCAATACAGATAAACACCATTACATTTTACATGGTGATGATAGATGTTTCCTTCTTACTGAAGCTCCCCTCAATTTTTTCCACTTTCCCATGGCTGCAGTCAAATCAAGTTGTAGGAAGCCTAAGTTTTCACATTCTGGCTTTTCATTACCGCCACACTGACTGTGGAGCAAAACAACTTACAAATGAATTAATGAGATTTTAAAGCACAGCTGAGTATCTGTTACACTGTCAGATTGCATTCTGTAGCAATCATCTGGTTCCCATCCATTCCTCAAAAAAACCCCAAGAAACTTTCTATCACTTCTACTTCAACAACAATTCTACAAACTGAAATCAACAGAAATAATACACTAGAGATTCAATATACTCTTAATGCCCTATTTGGGCAAGGCACACTGACCCTGGTTTGACCTTTATTCTTTTCCAGCTGTGTGTTTGCCTTTTCAGGTACTTGGGAACATGGGTGGGGGGAGCATATTTTAATCAAAGTCAAGAAAATTAATTAACCCACATTTTACACAAAAGATCACTTACCTTAATTGAAAACTCTCAAGCGCTGTGTGCAAAAGCCAGCTGGAGCACATATCAGTGGACAATTTTTATTATACTGATTAGATTATTTATGCTGAATAGAGCGAGATATCACTGGATGCGGTATGCAGAAATTCTTAGATGTCAGAAGAGCTCATTGCTGTAAGGTAACGGCCTTTGTCTCCTTTTTGGGAGAAAGACAAAAATCAGCAAATCCAGTTTAGCTTTGGAAACTTTTCCTATTTATTGATCCCTGACATGTATAGAAGGACACGTATAGAAGAACACGTATAGTTCCACTTCCAAAACACACTCTACAGTCACATATATTCCCTCACTAGTGTTTAATCTCCAGTCTCTTTGCCTCTCCACCTTCCTTGTTTTGAAGTGCTTTCATTATTTCTCTTACAATGATACCATCAGTATAGGCAGAACCAAGTTAATTCCACAAATGTAGTAAAAAACCCAAACAACGTGCATGGAATATTTGTAAATCACAGTTTCTACTATTTAAGAGCATAATTCTGCCTTGCTTCTAAACTGGTAACACGGACAGCAGTTAGTAACAAGGAGAGGATTGAATGCATTATCAGGCCTCTAAGAATTGTATACACACACAGATAAACAGGTATCCAAGGAAAGGACCACAGGTGTATATACATAGAAATTCTGACTATACAATAGTGCACAGAAGTCTGTTTTCAAACATTTGGTGAGTCCAATTCAGACAAAAAGTAGCATTAACTATGGAGTTTGCAAAATTCTATTTTATCCGTCCAATAGCAACATTTTCAAAATACAATATTGCCCATTTTCCTCCTTTGAAAGACATGAAAACACAGTTGCTGACTGCTTATGATTAGTAGAAGTTCCCTCACCATTTTCCAAAGAACTGGGATAATGCAACTACATTTAATTTGCAGCCTTATATTCTCATAATTGTCCTTTTGACTGGAAGAATAATTTCTCTTTTGTGCTCTAAGATACATCAACTTGTTATTAGTATCAAATACACATTGTATTACAGTAATTTATTATTTTGCGATGTAGACAGTGAGCTAGAAAATTTCTTTCAAGTGCCTAAAGATTATATTATCTAAATTTTAATTGGTTATTTCCAAGACTTCAAAATATTCTAAATACAAATGCTTTCAGAGTCCTTCATTTTCCTTTGAATGTTTGCACGAGTTTTGTAGAAATAAAAACACTCAGATCTCACAAACAAACAAGTAGACAAAACTACTGTTCTTTGGCCACAAGAAAACACAGAAAAAAAAAAATCACTTCAAAAGAATAACGAGGATGCAAAGGTTATTTCTTGACCTAAAAATGTACTATTTTATTGAAAAATATATCAATCCAGCAGTCATTCCTCTATATAAAGGGTACCAATATACAGATCTTTATTGCCACAACATGATGCACATCTAAAACATCCATGCAGAAGGAGATAATTCACAGACCCACCTTCAACAAGGCCATGAAACACAGAAATTAGCATATTTTTCTCCCCATTTCCTCTCCTCCCAGTACACATAGGACAAATCCCTTTGTGTCCAGAATGTCCTGTAAGAAACCTGAAACTTTGAGAATGTCAGAGTTTCTCTCAAAAGGGAGTAATTAGACTTCCTCTCCTGAGAAAGAATCAGGGACAGCAGGGGCCGGGGGGGGGGGGGTGGGGTGGTGGTGAAATAAAGTTAATGCAGGATCTGCATTGATATGGCCAATACTTTTTTTGCTTTAAACAAATTAAGAATAGTCTTATGTAATTCTCTGGTATTTGAATTTGCTTACTTTCTCAATGTGGTTCCATAGTGCCTTTTCTTTTCCTGGTAGCTTCAGATAGCCTTTGTGTTTCATGACCTTGCAAAGTTGCATTTGAAGTCCATGTTGCATTACAGACAGACAAACCTCTTCTACATTCAAAGGTGCAAATAATAACTTCTCCACTATTTATACACTTTTTTGAAAGTGAAGATTCACAGTAAGAGGACAATACAGTGTTACATAAAAAGTTTGCAGGTAGATTAATTTTTTATTTAAAAAAACCGGTTATTCCTAATTTTTCCTACTGGACAGACTGAAAAAAAAAAAGTCTGGCAGAACAAACATTAATATCTTATAATATCAAAAAAGGCACATGGGTCTGAAAAATAAAGTCTTTGGATGCCTCTCAGCTCTCTTCAGAACAATACTTGTCTGTATTGTGAAATCCCTTTTTGGGAATTCCTAGATTAAAGAATCTAGCAGATATTCTGTCCAGCTCCTTCTGGAAAGCAGTGCTAACAGCCGTCTCCAGAAAGCCTCCCAGCTATGTTTTCCAGTCCTTTGCAGATGCAGCAGTTGCTCCTGTATAAAACGCGAAGTTCTCAAGGGACATCTGCTGGAGACTCTCTAAAATAGCATGTACAAAAAGCTGTGGTTTTGCCAAAATACAGTTTTGTGATTTTGGTATTCTCCAAGACACACTGCTATAAGAAGTACAGGCTTTCTAGTGTTTCCTAATGAGATTGTACTAGATCTCCATGATTAGGGAGTTTTAAAAATCAGAATATGGATTTGTGGGTGCGCATGAAATTCCACTCCCTGATGGGCCAGACAGCGATCAGTCCTGCTGAATGAAATACACTGTAGCAAAATTCATACTGATACAAACACTTATGAAAGGCACCTTGTTACATTGAGCAGAGGCATTAGTTAAAACCCTCAATTAACTTCTAAGGGAGGGGGGGCACCCACCCCCCAGAAAACTCCAGCCTCATCTGGAAAAAACGTAGGACAATTAAAAGCCAATAATACTTAGGGTAGGGGGCATTTTGTTACTTAACATCAAACCAAAATATTTTTTCCTCATAGAAACTTCTACGCTGTTTTGATGACAAACCTTAGCCCTGATTTTACCTTTGGGCTAAAAGATGCAAACGTTTCTCATCATCTTTGGTGTTCCCTCACCATACGTTATCTAAACGGACACCCCATTGCTCAGAGTGCTTATGGCTTCTAACCACAAAACAAAGGGCAAGAAAGCAGTTATATATATTTTAAATAAATGATACTAAAACCGAGTGGTAATGGAAGTTACTGAAGTTCTGTATCACTCAGGATTTGACTAACTGCAATAATAAAACACTTAGTCAGTAATTATTCTATAGTTATAAATGGCTAGGTTATCACAACGCTGTTTTGTTTTTTGCAGAACAATTTATTTTAGCTCAGAAAAGTTAAAAAATTGCACCTACACTGCCATCTTGTGGAAAGTATCCATTTTGCATCGATTGGACTTCTTTGCTGGATCAAACACCATTTCAAAAGGAAATTTCCTTTTCTTCTAGTATGCTGCTCTTACCTATTAGACATGTAAACATTTTTTTAATAGGAGGACAGTATCAGTTTAACTTGAACTCATTTTCCTACTCTATAACATAAAAAGGATGAGGTAGATCCTGCACCGAACTTGCAGTTTAAAGTGCAACTCAGCTAAAATCAGTAACTGAGAAAAAATCGTACCACGCTGAATGCATCTCAGTGACCAACTTGTTGAATGCTCTCATTTTCCAGAAGCAGCTTTGTAAAATCCCCCTTTCAAACACATCCTCTCCCCTAAAATTTAACCTTTACATGCTCAGCAGCTCCAATAAGGCCCACAGTAACACCTGTACAACATTTCTCGCCCTCAGAGGAGCTGTCACTGAGCAGAATTCATGGCCAGACTGGGACCTGCTAGCTCTGCAGTGAATATGAAGGAAGCACCTGTGTAAGAAGCTCTCCATCACCCTTTACAGGTTAAAACACACTTCCTCCCCACTATAGCCTGTAAGAACCACAACATATGTATTTTTCACTCAGGGCTGAGAAGTAACCATTATTCATTTTCAATTAGTGTTATATCAGGTAGACTCAGTGAAAGGATAAGAACTTGTCTAATTTTCTATTTACCTGAATTTCCTTATATTGAGATTGATAATGTTGAAGAAACCACCCATGAAAGTCAAAAAAGCGAAATACCACAACACGGGGTACAAAGCTTTACAGCAAAACTACAGTTGACATCAAGTCTGAAGTTTTGCAAATGTGCTCTGATACCTCTTTTATGGGCTGTCAGTTTGATATATTTAACAAACATGTCAAGTATTCCACGCTTTCACCTGGACCTACTCTATCTTCACGTTAATCTCCCTAATTCTTCTCCTTTATCCCTCTCTACTACACTTCCACAGGCCACTACGAGTATGAATATATCTTGGTGCACACTACATCCCCCAAATAGCTCTAAGAAAATTCTTTGGCATTCTTGAGGTGATGAAGATTATACAGCATTTTCTTAAGACAGCATTAATTTATTGTCCCCAGCAGGAAGACTACTGAATTCTAAGATCCTGAATGCCACAAAAGAGGCCATTTGGGAATTGTTTGCCCCCAAAACACAAACAAGTCAATCTTTGTCCATCATGTATGGGGCAGAGGAGATTACTGGGCAAAGGGGGGCGGGAGACCAACAGTAGGATGGAACATGTTTTACTTGAGAGAAAACTGCAACAAACAGTGAGACCCTCCTCAATTATGATGAACTACTGAGAAAGAGAGACAACCACTATGCGTACTCCAGACCATAAATGCCAGTTACCGCTGGAAGAGCAAAGAGAAACTAGATGTTGGCAATCCGAGAATTCAAGTATGTAGCATAACAATTAACTGCCATGAAAGAGTATTTTACAAAATGTACTTATAGAGATATTCTCAGAGATAAAGAGACCTTGAAGTCTTAATAAAATTCTGTCCACCTCAGCATGGTAGACTTCAGAATTAGACAGACAGCAACAAATTTTCTGACTGAAAGTAGAACCACAAGCTGTCAAGGCTTTTACAGTCAGAGTTGAACATAAAAATAAAGTTACAATAATCCTTATGACATACAGGACCACATGCCTGGAGAGGGGTTCAATTTCCATACACAAAATGCAGCTATTTTTGATTGCAATCATGCATTTAAAAAACAAAAACAAAACCCCCAAAAAACCCAGGTAATTCTCCATCCGCAAGTGGCTAGTTGGATAGGGAACTTCAATGCATTAATTTCTTTCACAGCTCCTGGGCTAAGCTGGAGTTTGCATTAGCAAGAAGCGCAGTTCTACCAAAAATATGCTGTGTTTTTATCCTGCAAATATAAGATCATCTTCTGCATAGCCTAATAAACCTGCCCGGTTTTGCACGTCTGTTAAAATAGGGAAGTCGACGTGCTTTAAAACAGAGTGAAAAGGTAAAACATCTGCTTCCACAGACAAGTACTATATTAAAGTTTTTAAAAACAGTAAGTACAAAGCTGCTTACATATTTATGATTATAGGAAATAACTCTAAACATTTACTTATGTAAGACGTGAATTAGTCCCTACCCATCCTGGTCTTCTCCCCTCCTGCCTCCTCAGGCTCTTCTTCAAGGACAGCAACAGCACCACCACCACATTCTTGGCCTAATTCAGAAACCCTCATCTCCACCTGCTGCAGTTCCAGTTGCAAGAAACAAGAACAAAATTAATAAGAAAGTTGTATGTAATAGTTTTATTTTTAATAAACAAATATTATTCAATGAATAGTTGTCGTGGTTTAACCTCAGCTGGCAACTAAGCACCACGCAGCCGCTCGCTCACTCCCCCCCGGTGGGATGGGGGAGAGAATCGGAAGGGTAAAAGTGAGAAAACTCATGGGTTGAGATAAAGGCAGTTTAATAGGGAAAGCAAAAGCCACACATGCAAGCAAAGCAAAACAAGGAATTCATTCACTACTTCCCATGGGCAGGCAGGTGTTCAGCCATCTCCAGGAAAGCAGGGCTCCATCACGCGTAACGGTTACTTGGGAAGACAAACGCCATCACTCCAAACGTCCCCCCCTTCCTTCTTCTTCCCCCAGCTTTATATACTGAGCATGACGTCACATGGTATGGAATATCCCTTTGGCCAGTTTCGGTCAGCTGTCCTGGCTGTGCCCCCTCCCAGCTTCTTGTGCACCCCCAGCCTTCTCAGTCAGTAGAGCATGGGAAGCTGAAAAGTCCTTGACTAGTGTAAACACTACCTAGCAACAACTAAAACATCGGTGAGTTATCAACATTGTTCTCACCCTAAATCCAAAACACAGCACTGTACCAGCTACTAGGAAGGAAATTAACTCTATCCCTGCTGAAACCAGGACAGTATCCACCCCTTATTCTATACCATCTACGTCATGCTCAAGTCCCATATTTTCCAGTGCAACCTCATTAACCAACCACCCCGCTTTCCATCCTTTGATATAACACACAGATATCATTCCCTTAGTCTATGGACCACCCTTGTGGAATGTCTGTAAAATGTCCAGAAATGTCCATGAAATATCCATTGAGTTCATTTAGTCCGTGACTTTGGGCTCCATCTGTGATGGTGGTCACTCAGGACAGAAGAGGTGGTGTGTTGCGTGGAGTTACTGGGTACCAAAGCCAGCTCAGGTCAGGTCACTGCTGCACTTGCACTGCTTCTTGTAAGGCTTGTCCTCCACTTGTTCGGGTGGTTCCTGCTATAGTAATTCCTATAACACGCAACTCAAATCATGGGTTACAACAATTTAAAGGTATTTCCATTACAATCTCCACCCCTGGTCCCTTTGGGCCAGGTTATAGGGTTTAACATTGCAATGAACTCCTCCCCTTGCTCCTAGCCTGGCTAGCAACAAGGGGTTTCTGCTATAGTAATTCCTATAACATGCAACTCAAATCATGGGTTACAACAATTTAAAGGTGTTTCCATTACAATCTCCACCCCTGGTCCCTTCAGATTAAACCATAGGGTTTAACATTGCAATAAACTCCTCCCCTTGCCCCTGCTCTGGCTTGGACTTATCCACAGACTGCAGTCCCTTAGGGTAGTACCTGCTCCAAGTGGAGCCTTATCTATGAGCCACAGTCTCTCCAGGGGTACGCCTGCTGCGGCATAGACTTATCCACAGTCACTTTGAGATGCACCTGTTCCAGCACGGCCTTCTCCATGGGCCACAATGTCTTCAGAGATATACCTGCTCCAGCGTGGCCTTACTCGCAGCCACAGTCCCTTCAGAAGTAAACCTGCTGTAGCACAAACGTAACCGCGGCCACAGACGCTTCGAGATGTACCTGCTCTGGCATGGGCTTATCCACGGCCACAGACGCTTTGGGGTGTCCTGCTCCCGCATGGACTCATCCACAGGTCACAGTCCCTTCGACTCGAGTTCACACTGGAGTTCCAGCCTGTCCAGTACAGCAGCACAGAAACAGCAGGGATGCCCTGGCCATCTGCCAGCCCAGGCACATCGCCATTGCGTTATCAAAATGTTCCCAGGCACAGCAGAATACGATGATAAGCAGTACAGCGGTACAGCAAGCAGTGAAAGCAAAAAACAGCCACTAACGAGCATTGGACTCTAATATACAGTAAGGCAAGCAAGCCCCGTGGCAAGCACAGGAGCCTGCCAATTAATAGCTAAACAGCTATAACAGGTATAAATTCGATCTAGCACATTCCAATCAAACCTGTCATTATCTCGAACCCTTCGAGCCCCACGTTGGGCGCCAAAAAGGACTGTCGTGGTTTAACCTCAGCTGGCAACTAAGCACCACGCAGCCGCTCGCTCACTCCCCCCCGGTGGGATGGGGGAGAGAATCGGAAGGGTAAAAGTGAGAAAACTCATGGGTTGAGATAAAGGCAGTTTAATAGGGAAAGCAAAAGCCACACATGCAAGCAAAGCAAAACAAGGAATTCATTCACTACTTCCCATGGGCAGGCAGGTGTTCAGCCATCTCCAGGAAAGCAGGGCTCCATCACGCGTAACGGTTACTTGGGAAGACAAACGCCATCACTCCAAACGTCCCCCCCTTCCTTCTTCTTCCCCCAGCTTTATATACTGAGCATGACGTCACATGGTATGGAATATCCCTTTGGCCAGTTTCGGTCAGCTGTCCTGGCTGTGCCCCCTCCCAGCTTCTTGTGCACCCCCAGCCTTCTCAGTCAGTAGAGCATGGGAAGCTGAAAAGTCCTTGACTAGTGTAAACACTACCTAGCAACAACTAAAACATCGGTGAGTTATCAACATTGTTCTCACCCTAAATCCAAAACACAGCACTGTACCAGCTACTAGGAAGGAAATTAACTCTATCCCTGCTGAAACCAGGACAATAGTACGCCTGATATTCTTCAGCATCTCAAGACCGTGAAGTTATTTTCTCAGAGACCTTTGGGGAATTGTTGTGGTTTAACCCAGCAGGCAGCTAAACACCACACAGCCGTTCACTTACTCCCCCCCCTGCAGTGGGATGGGGGAGAGAATCGGGGGGGGGGGGGGGGGGGGCGGGGGGGGGGGGGAAGTAAAATTTGCGGGTTGAGATAAAGACAGTTTAATAGGACAGAAAAGGAAGGGGGAAAAATAATAATAATAATAATAATAAAAGAATATACAAAATAAGTGATGCACAATGCAATTGCTCACCACCTGCCGACTGATGCCCAGTAGGTTCCTGAGCAGCGGTCACTCCCTCCCCCACCCCCGACCAGCTTTCCCCCAGTTTATGTACTGAGCATGACGGCACATGGTCTAGAATGTCCCTTTGGCCAGTTTGGGTCAGCTGTCCTGGCTGTGCCCCCTCCCAACTTCTCACTGGAAGGGCTTGAGGAGCTGAAAAGTCCTTGACTAGTGTAAGCACTGCTTAGCAACAACTAAAACATCGGTGTGTTATCAACATTGTTCTCATACTAAATCCAAAACACAGCACTGTACCAGCTACTAGGAAGAAAATCAACTCTATCCCAGCCGAAACCAGGACAGGAATGTACTGTTGTCCCAGGTTAGGTTAATAGTCATAACAGTCTGGAATTTTTGGTGCAAGAGAGGAAAGAGAAGGGGAAATAGAGTTTGGGGGAGTTTCAAATGAAGATAGAACAAATCCAGGTAAAAGTGTGAGAAACTCTGAAAACACCTGTTTATTAAATTTCAATAAATGATAACAAACATGAAAATAATTACTTAATAGAAACATTCAATCTTTTCAAACACGTGTACACAAAAATATATACCAACACGTTAACTGTGGCAGATCTAAGACCAAATATACATTCTGTACCTTAATATGCCAGCTATCTCTGTATCTGTCTTGACCAACATATAACATGCTTTAATAGTGTACCTAAATAAGTCTTCAGCAAATCATTTCCACTTCAAACACAGAATTTGGCACAATATCAGCAAGGTTGGCAAAGAGCTAGACACTGCTGTTTCCTGGACATGATACAACATATATTGGATACTTGCCTGTCAAATAACTCTAGCAAGCACATCATGCCTGTATGGACAGACTGGGATACCTCAGGAATTTGCAAAATGTTGTGAGGAGCTAATTTTATTTCTATGATATAAATTAAACAAATATATGTTGTCATATGTGATATTTTCTCATTGCGTTATCACAAAATAAATGACATTTTAAGGCTGTTCCAAAGATTAATGATGAAATTATAAAATATCATGCTAATATTTTTGTCACAGTTCCAGTTTTTAGAAAAATAGGTATCTATCATGGGAGGAAGGACTGGGTTAAAGTGCTCAGAAAACCAAGATCCTCTCGAGTGAAATCTGAGGACAAATAACCAAAATATAAAATGCATTAATTTTAATAAATCTAGAAGGGAACCAACTCAATTCTCAATAAAATTAGACTCGTAATACAGAGATATACATTTAACTATTTGTACCTGGTGACTTATTCGTTGAATTCATTTTCTTTATAAGATATGATTATTTTAGCAGAGCCAAATATGTTTGTGCACATGTGTGTCTGTATTACTGTAGCAATAGATAAACAGATAGATACATAATATATGCACAGAATTAATACTCTTGCCAAACATTTCATATTAGTTCTCAGTACCAACAGACAGATATCTAATCGGAGTAATGGATGTCTGATTTTGTGAAGAGGTATTAACCAGTTTCACATGCTTTAGGGCCATTTGGTCATTTCTTTCAGTGTTGTTGAATACACAGAAATATTTTGGAAGAATTCAGTGTGTTGATGGTAAATATGCTGCAAGGTAATTATCACCTGGCATATCCTGACAGCAGACCAAATATCAACTGTACCTCACCAACTGGGCTGAAAGTAAATTAGAACTATATAATGCTACTGTGAAATGTGTTGCGATGAAAACAACTCAAAGAAAAATAAAACCTGTTCTCAGAATTCAGTTAAACCCAAAGAAATTCTATCTTGCATTTAGCTCAGACGAGTTTGAAGACCTTCAGAATTCATCATATGCTGTAGGTATAAATACATAGTGCTTCTTAATGTATTTGACTGGAAGCATATGCTTGGAATCTTTCAAACCTTAGGGACAGGCATAAACTTAGGTCCAAGCATGAAATATCGGAGGTACTTCACATGCCTAACAAACCGCCAAACCATAGTGCTCTGTTATTTGTTAGGTAAATTCTGCAGATTCTGCAGTTAAAATCACGATACAGCAGAACACCATAAGCATACATTTCCACATGTCTAATTATACGTGAAGTCCCCGACAGCTGCACTTAATCACTTCTCTTGAAAACTGATTCTAAACGAAGACAGGATTTTCCTCCTTACATATCATGAAATTAATTGTTTTCCTGTCTTTTCCAGTACAATAGCTGTTTTTGCTGTTACATCTCCCTGTCTCAGGGAGTATGTATAATTCCACAGAATACTGCAGAAACCATTATATAGGTGTCACACAGGGTGATAGACTAATTTAACACAAATTACCAGCAGTTATTAGGAGAAAGATAATTTGATCTGTAGGTGCGCATACGTTACATGTAAATATGACCGCCTTTCTTAAATGTTAAATTACTTTACCTATTTAACTGCAGATGGAAATACTCCATTCTGTTTAGTGCAATCCAGTATCTCAGCCCTCATTTGCTGATATGAGTAGACTTGCCTCTCGCTTTATAGAATCTATTGGTAAAATTGTTCTATACCTGCTAATGCAAAATATCCTAGATGCTTTGATTTGGAGCTCCCAGGCACTAAAAGGAAATCGGCATCCTGGAAAACTAGAGCAACAGGACAAACGCACCAAAACTGACTCCGTTGTCAATTCTTAATAGTTTTCTAGTTTTCAAATATCAAATTAATGGTGATGTATTGAATAGCAGAAACTATGTTTTCTGGCTTCAACTTAGACTTGTTGACTCTATGTCCGTTTGACTGTAGAGAATTAGAATCAACCAAAGAAATATTTTGAGATGATAGTTTAACTCTCTTGTTGCAATAATACTTTCTACTCACTCAGGTAACATGGTTACCAGGATAACCGAATGAATTGGAATTTATAGAGCAAAGTCATTTCGGCCCTAAATAATGAATCATTTCTAGGACATCTCTAAGGGCTCTGCTGCGCTCCATAAGACTCTCAAGTCTGTCAAATAGCTTGCTTGGCTTTAGAAAATAATGAATATATTTTCAAGGATTGCACTCTTTTGTAGTTGCCTGCAAAAAATTATTTGATGTTAAAAAGTAGGTGAGAAGTTTCATGTTCCTACTTTATATTCTGACAAAGACATTAGAAAATAAAACTGAAATGCTGAAATTATGTGATGAATGCAAGCTGAAGACTAAGCGTCCTTCAAAAATCTTCTTGTTTCTTGCCTTTTTTAGAAGGAAAATAATAATAAAAAAGAAGCTAGAAGTAAAAACAAACAGCACCCTTCAAGGTTTTGACAAAACCACTTCCAATTCAAAGAATGCTTCTCCACCCTCATACTATTTTTTTTTTTTATTCATCATTCATTCATGCAGAGATAATAACAAGGCGGGTTTGCCATGGAAGAAATCTACTCTTAAAAAAATAATTAAAAAAATGAGCGGTTCTATCTAGGTTACTACATTGCCCTTCTTCCAAAGACATATAAGCCAAAAATGAACATCCAAGAATAATGCCACCTGCTATGATAGGTCTTTCTTTTTCCTACTTTTAAAACTACTTCAGGACGTCTTTAATGCTTTCCTTTAATTCAGAACAGAACAGAATTAAGTTGCTGTGCCACAAAGAGCAAACGGTGACAGCTGATTGCAAAGCCATCCCGCAAGACAAGTCCTGACTGCCACGCAGGTGCTCAGCACTGAGGTAGGCTACTCAGAGGCCGGATGAACAAGAGCTTTTGTTATGCAGCCTCAGTGGTCTCAAAACTGCAGCCTGAAACATATGGGTAGCATACCAGCACTGAAAATGGCAGGTCTGCAAATGTGCAGCATCCTCCTGATGGCCATTATTATTCTATAAGCCCAGTTTTCATACATAAAAATCTGAAGATCTATTTTTATTGCCTTAGAGCTGGACATCAGAAATCACTTCAATATTTTAGAGCTATCAACTCCGTATGTCTGAAAAGACCACGGTTCCGTGCTCTGTTCAATAAGGATTTGATACTAGTTCACAATTTCTTTGTATCATTTAAACAACCACCTTTAGGGGATTTTGTGCCCCTTCTCCCCACAGTATACTTGCATAATTTCTCACAGATTCTTGGGAGCCCATAGAAGCTTTATATATGCATATCAAGATGAGAACAACCACTTTCAGGTAAGCAAGAGCGGGATCTATTCTGAAAAGCTATAGACATCAAGACAGCTAAATATTTCTGGGCTGCTTTAGGGCCTTGACTTTGCATTCATTAATACGTGTACCTCAGGGAAATTCCTACTTTCTACATGTTGCTTATATTAGTGGCACAATGGTACAGCCCCCCAATTCCTTCAGTGCTATACTCTTGGACATTGAACAGTTTTTCAGGATGCAGAAATCAGGGACCTTCTTTAAAGGATTTATTTTTAAAGCATTCCACCTAGAAGTCATGATTTTGTTGTGCTCAAGTCCAAAAATATAACTTGAGCCTTCAGATTCTCCTAAATCTGAAATGACTGTGGTGCTTTTCTAAAGAGAAATTGTAGGATTTATTCAGAGAGTCAGTGATTACTCCACAAGATGTTATTGCCACAGACTTAAGTGGTGCAGTGTCAGGCCTTACAAGAGCAGTCATTCCTGTCTTTTCTGTGACTTCTAAATCCAAATTATTTTACTGGCAGTTTTCTCACAAGAGTCTCATTTTGGCACATTACAGAATATTTACAATGTTCAAAGCATTCATTAATGTAGTAATTAGGTATACCCTACAACGTTAATTTATTTAGACACTATTTAAAAGACATAAGATCACAGTATTATGTGCTCAATATATATTTAAACTGTCTATCCAAGACAAAAGTTTTTATAGACTGAAGTAATTATTCTTCTCATATATTATTCTTTATTCTTTCTGCATATGCAAATCTACTTATCGATCTCCTTTTCAGTGCAGCTTGAAACAACACAAAGAGCTGGGAACAGATAAACAAGAACAGACCAAACAGCAATGTTAATTCTGAATCACGATTACCACCCCTGAAACAAGTTCTCCCTGTGCCCCCCACCTTGTTGTTGAATGTGGGTTATAATTCCCACAGGTGGCCAGAAAACCTATCGCACTGAACACCTGCACATCTGTATCCCTGAAAGAAATTACAAACATGCTCACTCTCTCGCTAACGCTCTTCCTTTGAGCCAAGGATATTCCCATGCAATAGCGATACACACATCAAACAAAAAGATTAAATAAAAATAAATAAATAAATCAGTTGAATTAAGGATGGTACAAGAGCTCCGAGACTTTAAAGAAAATCCAACAAACCATTTCCTCAAATAATGGAACTTTTAATTAATATACCCTTAGATACCATTCACTTACTGTGCAATGAATGACCTGCCGTAGACTTCTTTACACATAATAAAAGAAAGAGTTAAACTTGTGAGTATCGGTACTTAAACAACCTTATAAACTTGTGCAAGACTGACATGGCCATAAAAACTCCGTTCGTCGCTAATAAATCACTCCCTTTCTTTATTTTAATAGCACTAGCATAAATCCAAATGATAATAGTTACTGTCTAGATTTCCAGTGATGTAACTGAGGTCAGCACTTGGATCCATATGTTTTAGTGTATGGTTATTGCCATGCATATTTAAAACTTTGGAACCATATAGAACTAATGAGGTTGCAACAAGTTAGGTTCTACTTTTAATTTGTCTGTATGCCCAATACAGAGCACCTGTGCACAAACACAGAAACAGGTCTCTTTATAGCAGAACTAGTCTGAACTTCATATTTAAAGGTATCTATTCAGCAGGGGGAAAGGAAGCGCACAGTATAACAAGAACAGCAGTTTCACAAGCCACCACCAAGCTGACTTTCACCACTGTCCTATTCTGTCTCTGTACAGGCAAGTGATCACTAGGTTGCACGACAAAGAAAGATGTGTGGTTTCAAGAGGTCTCATGGAATAGAAGGTAGCGGACCCTGTAGCTCAGTTCCAGAAAGAAAATGAAACAGTCATAATGAACAAAGATAAATCAATTAAATCAATACTACAAACTACAAAACGCCTTTGAACATGCACCAATGAATTGCAGAAATGCCATTGTTTAATTTAGCTGGGAAAAAAACCTGTGAATATTTGCTGGAGTGCTGCATTTCACTTCATGTGGATAGGGGAAAAGGGACACAGAAAGGGAAGGAGACCAAGGTAGTTTTTCTGTCTCTGGTGGGGAACTGGGGATGCGTTCTCTATGTTGCTGACAGAGACAGTCAGATCACATGTCCTTGAAAAAATTCTAAAAAGATGCTTGTGTCTATAACTTATTTCACTGTCTAGCATCGTACCGGAAAGCACTGTAGGGCATGTAGGCAGAACTTAAAAGGGATTTGTCAATTTAGAATCATAGAACCGTAGAATAGTTTGGGTTGGAAGGGACCTCTAAAGGTCATCTAGTCCAACCCCCTGCCATGGGCAGGGATATCTTCAACTAGATCAGGTTGCTCAGAGCCCCGTCCAACCTCACCTTGAATGTTCCCAGGGATGGGGCATCCACCACCTCTCTGGGCAACCTGTGCCAGTGTTTCACCTCCCTCAGTGTAAAAAATTTCTTCCTTTTATCTAGCCTAAATCTACCCCCCTTTAGTTTAAAGCCATTCCCCCTTGTCCTGTCACAACAGGCCCTGCTAAAAAGTTTTCTGCCATCTTTTTTATAAGCCCCCTTTAAGTACTGATTGGCTGCAAGAAGGTCTCCCCGAAGCCTTCTCCTCTCCAGGCTGAACAACCCCAACTCTCTCAGCCTTTCTTCACAGGAGAGGTGTTCCATCCCCCTGATCATTTTTGTGGCCCTCTTCTGGACCCGCTACAACACATCCATGTCTTTCTTATGCTGAGGGCTCCAGAGCTGGACGCAGGACTCCAGGTGGGGTCTCACCAGAGCAGAGTAGAGGGCCAGAGTCACCTCCCTCGACCTGCTGGCCACACTTCTTTTGATGCAGCCCAGGATACGATTGGCCTTCTGGGCTGCCGAGCACACATTGCTGGCTCATGTCCAGCTTTTCATCCACCAGTACCCCCAAGTCCTTCTCGGCAGGGCTGCTCTCAATCCCTTCATCCCCCAGCCTGGATTGAGACTGGGGGTTGCCCCGACCCAGGTGCAGGACCTTGCACTTGGCCTTGTTAAACCTCATGAGGTTCACACAGGCCCACTTCTTGAGCTTGTCCGGGTCCCTCTGGATGGCATCCCGTCCCTCTGGAGTGTCAACCGCACCACTCAGCTTGGTGTCATCTGCAAACTTGCTGAGGCTGCACTCGATCCCACTGTCTATGTCACTGATGAAGGTATTAAACAGTACCGGTCCCAATACGGACCCCTGCGGGACGCCACTCGTCACCAATCTCCATCTGGACATTGAGCCATTGACCACTACCCTCTGGATATGACCATCTAACCAATTCCTCACCCACCGGACAGTCCACCCATCAAATCCCTTCTTCTCCAGTTTAGAGAGAAGGATGTTGTGGGGGACCGTGTCAAAGGCCTTACAGAGGTCCAGACAGACTACATCTGTAGCCCTTCCCATGTTCACTGATGTCGTCACTCCATCATTGAAGGCCACTAGGTTAGTCAGGCAGGACTTGCCCTTGGTGAAGCCATGCTGGCTGTCTTGAATCACCACCCTGTCCTCCATGTGCCTTAGCATAGCTTCCAGGAGGATCTGTTCCATGATCTTCCCAGGCACAGAGGTGAGACTGACTGGCCTGTAGTTCCCCGGGTCTTCCTTTTTTCCCTTTTTAAAAATGGGGGTTATGTTTCTCCTTTCCCAGTCAGTGGGAACTTCACCGGACTGCCATGACTTCTCAAATAGGATGGATAGTGGCTTAGCAACTTCATCCGCAGTTCCTTCAGGACCCATGGATGGATCTCATCTGGTCCCATGGACTTGTGCACCTTCAGGTGCCTTAGGTGGTCTCGAACCTGATGTTCTCCCACAGTGGGCAGCTCTTCATTCTCCCAGTCCCTGCCTTTGCCTTCTGCGGCTTGGGTGATGAGGCTCGAGCACTTGCCAGTGAAGACCGAGGCAAAAAAGTCATTGAGTACCTCCGCCTTCTCCGTGTCCTGGGTAACCAGGTCTCCCATTTCGTTCCGGAGAGGGCCCACATTTTCCCTCATCTTCCTTTTATCCCTGACGTACCTATAGAAGCTTTTCTTGTTGCCGTTGACGTCCCTGGCCAGATTTAATTCTATCAGGGCTTTAGCTTTGGTTTCAGTTAAGTGTTTTGTTTTAACTTAATAGAATCATGCCGGTGTGCCACTGAGGTGGTCCTTCTACTATGAGTTTACTGTCCAACTACATTATTACTACCAACAAATGGAGATAAAGATCACAATGAAGACTGTAACTGATTTTATTACCTCAAATCACCTGTTAGATTGTAAGCTTGTTTTGATAGCATCTACTTTCTTTTTTGTATCCACAAAGTACATAAGGCAACAAAGCCTGGTCCATTTAATGGGATCTGAGAACACTCCTGGAAGGAAAGGCACGCACATAAAATTATGATTTCTGGAGTCCTTATTTTTGTAAACAAATCAAAACTTCTCCACACCCTGTTTAAAGTCATCTTGCCCACAAGTTTATTTGTACATCTAGAAAAAAATCCGTAAACACAACCCTTGTGTGTGGAATGTGTCAGAAAACAGCGAGCATCAATTGCTTTCAAAAACGTTTTTGAAGAAAGAAAAATACCATTTCTTTTGCTCTCAAGTTTACACATAGGATCATGGTATTTTCAAAAGGTTTTTTATGTCTCAGAGTACCACACGTCAGACTCAAAACACTGCATAAAATATGTTTCCAAATGGCATTTCTGCCTTTCTTCCAAAATGTGTTTGGTTTATATAGGAAAACAAACCAACAAACTCCTAGCCCTTCAGTGCAATCCTCTCTGAGCTGACATGCACCCTTCCACACCAGATTCTCACAAGCTGGAAGGATTCCAGAGAGTCTCCAAGGACAAACTTTAGAAGGAGGCCCTAGTTAAAATATTAGCAGCACATAAATTTGTCTTTTTAATGGCAACCACTTTACATTGTTTAGCACATTTAGCAGGATTTAAAGATGAATCTAATATAGTCACAAACTCTCAGAAAAAGCCTGTGAGGTGGAGGAAAAAACCTGGTGAGAGATGAAATACATAGTCACTGCCAACAGGTCTTGAGCAAGCACTGCATGAGCAGGTGAAAAAAAATCTAGTGACTGTGAAGAGCTTGATGACAGCTCTGGGTCTGCTTCCCTTATTCAACTGTTTCCACTTATATTCACTTCTGCATCTGTTATATATTTAAGGGTGTTTTTATTAGTAGCTTTGGATCCATTGAAGCAGGTGAGCATGTGTTCAAAAGACAACTAAAAAAATGAGAAGTTAAAAAAACATGAAACAGTTCAGAGAAAGGTAGATGAACAAAGCGTGCTCTCTGCAAATAAAGGCATCCACATTTTAATTGGGTATACGACATTTGAATAGAGACAAAATGAATAAAACAGTTTAATTTTAAAGTAAACAAGGGGAAAGTAATTTGATGCAAATAATCTCTCTTGGCAAGGACTGCCCAAGATGGATAACAGCAAATACACACAAATACTGCATGCAAGTATCTATCATACAGTGATCTTCCTTAAGCAGCTTTCCCCCATCTTCCCACCCTTTAAGATATTATTTAAAACTCATTTTATAATCTTACCTGTTTTCCTCTGGTTTTATGTGTTGACAGAGGTCTCAAGTCAGGAAAGCACCTGGTATGCATTTGAGATCCAAGTGCATAGTGGCGGGGAGACGAGTTAATTCCCCACAAAATGCCTTTCCTGAATAGGAATTTTTTGCCCAAGGGTGATGAATTTATGCTTTTGTTTTCAAGCTATTTGGGGGGGGGGGGCGGGGGGGGGGGGGGGGAGGAAGTAACACACAGACTTATCTCCAAAGTACTTCTTATCTTTTGGGTTATATGTAAAAGGTTGGGTTGGTTTGGTTTTTTACATATAACCTTATTTTAATACCTTAATTGTTGGTTAGGACAACATGCAGTCTTATGTTTGGGGCTATATGCAACAGTATTAAAATAAATTATAACAATGAATTTCCTTTCTACTGCTGAGAGTACTTAATGCTGACAGGAACTGTGAAGGACTCCACAGTCCAATAAATTATAATTTCACGTCTAAAAAGTTTAGTGGTGTTGCAGAACTGCTTAAGCACTTGACCAGCTCCTCCCTCAAAGGAATACAAAGGAATCCAAACATCTGTATTAAAGCGTAGTTACATGATACATTGTCTTGTCTTCAGTCAGCAAAGCCAGTTTAAGATGTTCCCATGCCTTTTCTCCCTGACCCCAGCCCCTCTTTCCTTCAAGCTGCTCCCTGAAATGAGCCAATTATAGAAAACTCTTATTAAAAAAAAAAAAAAAAAAATCTTCTTTGGGGCTGTGTTGTTTTACCTACAGTAAGATATTTCTCTCTATTTGGGATCACAGATGAAAACACTTTCCAAATTACAAGTACCCACATAGTATTGGAAGGGAGATATTCTTCTCTTAAAATACACATGGTGATGATGTTTATAAAGTAATCCAGAGGAAATTGCCTGGGCCACAATGACATAAAACTATGAAACTCTGGTCTAGCCATCAGGGAGCTCACAGAGAGACAGATTACATACCCCTTGCTTTTCCCAAGACTGCTTACCTTATAACTGTACATATAACGCAATAAGAAGTGACAAGTTTTGTGAAGCAGGAAAAAAAATGCTCCTTATGTGAACTACTCTACAGGTTGGTGGTTAGGACAATGCCTGAAGGTGAAGACATATATTTGCATTCCCACCACTGAGGAAACTACTATATGTCCTAAGCCATAATACAAAAGGCGAGTCCTGCCACCGATCTTGCAAGCAGATCAGTGCAGTAAGCGGGCTCCGAGGACACCTATCAGATCAAGCCCCAAGAAAATCAGCGTAAATGAGCTGGTTGGTTTTAGATACTGACTGGATGAAATGTTTCTCAGAACTGATTAGGACTGGACACAAATAGATGAACAATTCTGTGGAGCTCTGGACTATCTGAATTTTTATTTTAATGTTTCTTTTTAATTCTGGTGGCCTTTGAGATACAGCTTTGTATGTAGGCATCCTAATTTAAGTTGATGCCAACTTTCTTCAAATTTAGTTTAATAGCTCCTTTGAATCC
The DNA here is from genome assembly GCF_965638725.1 of Aptenodytes patagonicus. Classification (NCBI taxonomy): domain Eukaryota; kingdom Metazoa; phylum Chordata; class Aves; order Sphenisciformes; family Spheniscidae; genus Aptenodytes; species Aptenodytes patagonicus. The sequence goes on from NC_134952.1 coordinate 41,874,892, forward strand.
TCCTGTTATTCTAATTTATAAGGCAACGTCTTTGTTCATATCCCGAGAAGGAGATAAGACACACCTGATGTTACTAAAAAAAAAAAAGTAGATGGATGCTTTCTTAAAAATAATCATCATATGGAAGAGAACATATCATGATTTAATCAGTGAAAACAATTCAGATCTCAAAAGATATATGAATAATGAACACATATGCCAAGAAGAGCAAGGCATCTATAAGCATAGCATTTTGAGAAATGGCAGAAAAATATTTCTCTCTGAAAATGTTTTATAACAGTCTGCAATCCTGCAAATTAGGTCGATGTTCATCATTTTGTCCAAGTTACAGTCATGGTGTGAAATTAAAAGTATAAACCATGATAAGATGATAGAGTATACATACGAAATCAGTTTGCCACTAACTGCATGCTAGCCTCACAAGAAGAGCTGGATTTGTTTTAATTTTTTTGTCATATATTTGGCAAATTTACAGATACCTCTGGAATGTTAAATCAGTCAGATTTAACAAAAACAACCGTTTGCCAACTGTTGGGGGGAGGGGGCAGCTAAAACTTTCAAACTACTGATAGGTATTCAGTCTATGGGGCCAGATCGGGTCTAACCCAAATCAAAACATGCAAAGTATATGCTGTTGGGGACACTGAGTCCACGTTACCAACTGTTTTGCCTTAAGGATCTAGTCTTACAGTGATGCAATGCTTACCAAGATAGACATAGTCTTACAAAAATTGCCTCTCCCCTCATCACAAGACTTCATTTTTGCTGGAACTTACTTTCTGAAACCCACTCACTTTTAATTGCTTGACAATTGCCCTGCCCAGTGCATCTATACTCATCTTACATGTTCCAATTCTAGGCTAAATGACCAGGTAAAAGCCACTATAAAAGACTTGTATTGAGCACAAAATGAATTATCCTACAATCCAGTATTCAATATTTATACAAAATTGAGTATGAAATCATCCATAAGTATTACAATGTAATCTTCAAACGGTGCTACTGTGTGACAGTTGCACATTCAGAAAACAACAACAAAAAAAGGCTTAGTGGGGAAAAAAACCCACTTCTCTGAACTGTCACTAAATAAAGATTTTCAATAGGTTTTGAATCGATGCCCTGAAGGGGGTAAAAATGAGCACTGAGGGTTTTTTAAACATAATAGTACCTGAAGACTTACATATTACAAAAAGTATGTAAAAAAATATTTCTTCAGTGAATAAAATAAGGCTTAAAATATACATCAGTTTTTTAAGCTGGAAAGAGAACTAATGTCACATCAGCTGCAAAAGAGTAAGACCTATTCAAAGTACAAACTACACTAAGTGGAGGAAAGGATAGAGGGAGGGGAGACAACCGAATGTATAAATTAGTCCTGGGGCAGTAGAAAAGGAGAGAGTATGGTTTATTTAGAGACAGATTTGTCAACTTTTGTCAGTTCCCTCCACTACTTGAAGAAATTTGGTCCTCTCCAGAACATATTTAGGGAGGCAGACAAAAATAATGCATCACAATGTCATTATAAAAATAAATGAAAAATTAAATACACCATTTTCATTTATTTTGTAGTAATTTTTAACAGAAAAAGTTTTACCCTCTTCAAGAAAGTTACAGAAAGAACTTTTGCTGACAGTCTTAATAGAATTTGCTTGCCCCTTTTGTGAAACCATAGTCGACCACCTTTTTACGTGCAAAACATTTCACACAGCTGTAGAAATACTGGAAACACTTGTTGCTTTCAAGTTCCTGAAGATATTTTAAACAAGTATACCTCAAAATCCAATTTCATAGAGAAAATAGCTTGGATAGAAGAGATCATCCCAAGACGTATTTGTTTCTTCTTCAGGAAGCAACCCATCTTTCTTAGTTAAAATATCCAAATACATTAATGGACACCTCTAAATGGTGCTGTTATGATTAAATCTTCAACATTCTGCTGCATGGAAAGACTAGCATTATATTCTTAACAGATGTAGTGTTGGGATGGTTTTATACTCTTCAGAGAAATCGCATAGTATGATTTATCACCCTAACTCAAGTGAAACGATACCGAATGGAGTGCTGTCAGTGATGAACGACAATTCCAGCTGATTGAAATTTAGTAAAGAAAGCAAAAGTTGGCATCATTGCACTATTTTAAAGCTTGGAAAAGCAGCCTGGAGTGCTGAAACCTGCCAGAATTTCTATAACTAGTGGCCTTCCACTATCTACTTTAAGCAAGGGAAGTGTAGATTATGGGGCCTGAGGCCACACACAGTGTAATTTTCATCATCTCTGGAGAAGGATTTAAACTTCAGTACAGCTTTATGCAGACACAAATTTTCCAATTGATATAGCATTACCATACAAAAGCACTCAAAGTTAGATGTTTCCAAATCCTTGCAACTTGAAACCTAGATTTCCAACATATTGGGCCTGAATCTCTCTGCTACAAGAAAAAGCTAAGCACAAGGTAACTTTCAATAAGAATGACATATTTCAATTCTTTGAGAAATAAATCAGTTTCCAAGTCTCTGAGTGGTGTGCATAATCTGTGAGGATTTAAAATCTGCACATACTTATTCCAGTGAAATAACTTTCAGGAGGACTTGAGGTCTTTATTTTCGGTACCAGATCAACAGAAAATAAAGAAGCTAGCCTTGTTCACATTACTATAATGTCCCCCAAATGCCTTAAAACTTGACTGATTTTTTTTTTTTTCAAAAGAAGAAAAAAATTTCATTCCTTAAAGATCAAATATTTAAACTTATTGCCCCCCACTTTCTTTTTTTAAACATTTTAACATCAATATTTGGGTTTTTGAAGTTCTAGTCAGCATTGCATTAACTGTTGCACTAACAAGTGTTAATGCAGTTCCTGCCTTTCCTCTAAAGAGCTATAAAAAACACAGCGCTTTCAGAATTTAGGTAAGGATATAAATCTTGGCTCCAGGTGTTTCTGAATCACTTTCCATAATCTGAAATGAAACTAGCCTCGACCAACTCTGAATAAAGTTTGAATGCAGTATAGGTTTGTACTAAGTTAAACTATCTTGAGTATGTAAAATAAAACAAAACTTACTGACATATTTACTTTCTGGAAGGCACGTTAAATGAACTTTAAAACCGGATTTGAAAATCCAGCTGTAAAAGGGGTATGCAAAAGTGATAAATGAGGGCTGAACACCATCCAGATCACATGCTTAGTTGTAAGAACTGCAGTAAGCAAGTAAAAATTCCACCCTGAAGTAACAATTCAGTTTAAATTAGAACTTGCAGTTACTCTTCCAATTTAAGTCAATAGCTATTCTGTGGTTGCCATATATAAGAAAAACATGGCTTAGTAAGAGTGTAAGACAGCTCAGCGTAACAAATATAAACAATGAACTTTTCAAACACCATTCCCAAGTGCAGAGTGCAAAACTTCTTCGCTGCCAACCCTAACACAAATCCTCCCAATCCTGTACCCACTAATCACATTTCTACTTTCAATGAGGTTCTGAATTTCTCCCCTATCACCCCCACACACACTCACTAGAAAAATCCTCCCTCATTATCTTGACTGATTGCTTCGATTAGCAAGCAACTCAGTCACTCACATTATGTTCTATGCTTCAATTTCAGGAAGATAAAGGTTCAGTGATATACTTCAGTTTTACTTAATTAGGAGGAAAATTAACTTAAATGCTCTATGGACACAGTGTTGGGGTAGACTGCCTGAATAATGCTCATGTACTGTTTGTACCAGCCAAGACCTTCCTTGATCACAGATTGCTTTCTCTAGATATTTATAGAGAAATAGATTTATATTTACCTCAGAACGACAGATGGGTAATGCAGATTTCCACTAGAAATGCTGGGAGTTTAAGATTTGGAGCCAGTAAAACATCCACTATTAGGTAACTTGTTGAATCAAAATAGCCCAGTTACTTTTAGAGTGATTATTTTCTGATAATTGTGATTTAGTCTCAATAGGTATTCAACACTTGCTTTAGTAAAACTAATGATTCTTCAAATTTGACTTTTTTTTTTTTTAAGTATTTAAATACAAACACTAGTTTGGGCCTTTTTCCCCTTAAATTATATGAAATACTGTTTATATTTTATCTGCCAATGCACTTTTGTCAGTTACCACTGGTTCTATGTTGCATTTAGCCTATGAAATTCCAAGTCTAGAGTTCAAATAATTTATTCATCCAGTTTTCTTACTGCATTTCAGATTTTTATATCGGTTCAGGTTTTCTAGCTCTACAAAATGGACTGGGGTGCATATGCATACATGAACAGGCAGCAGTGCTTTCTGGAGTTTCCTCTTTCTTCACAATTCTGAAAACTAGTCACCAAGACTGAGACCTGCTGTATGCTTGACACCTGTCATTCACATGATTCAGTCACAGGAGTGTACCACAATGTGAATAATGTCTTCCAAATCTACAGTAAATATGTAAATTATACTCTTGAGAACATAATAAAAATTGTACTAAACGTTAAAGGGAGAAAACATGTTGCAGTACTGCACACCAGTAATTTGGCTGGCTATTACCAGTCTGGTTATTTTTCTGAAGGGAAAAACAGAGGGAAAAAAAAACAGAAAAAAGGATTTTATGGCTTTTTTTTTTGTTTAATTGTACATTAGAATAGGTAACAAAATTACATGAACAAGTTTAACATAGCCAATTTTGGGTCTTCAATCTGTTCTGTATTTGGAAATGGATTTACACACCCTTCAGCAATTATCAGAAGTGGAGCGTTTTCAGGGAGAAAAATATTTTATGTTGAAAAATGACATTTTTTTCCATTGCTCAAAATATAGCTTTATTAACATGTGTGAGGAAGATGACAAAACTTACGTGTTACTAAACTTATTTTGCATCAGCAAAGATGTAACTGCACCATCTACAGGAACAGCCATTCAAAAAAGAAGTTTGCCAGACACGTCACAGTTATGATCTGTTTTCTTTTCTGAATATAAGGGAGACTTGCAGTAGCTCTTACGTCATTAGGAAGCAAGTCAGTAAACACTAGCAAATTTTTAATAACACTCCAGTATAAGAAGAGGTCACTGTTAAAGTAAGGGTTGGAATAGCTCAAGCTACTTCATCAATAGCAGAACATTGCAAAGCCCCTCAGCACACAGAACTACAGTTCACATGTAGTTTAAATCTCATGTAGCTTTCAAGTACGAAAGCCATACAGAAAACCTAATTAAAATTACAGTAAAGGCAAAAGTCCGCATAAAATCCATAGAGGTTTTTAAAACACTTTTAGAGTTTGTTAAAAAAGAACTTCAGTGTACCTCAGGTTTTTACCAGAAGTCATACCACACATGCTAAGAAGGGGCAGGGTAACCTAAAACAATACCTGGAGATAAGAAAAAATGAACGTAGGGTTGGAGGCATTGGAAAACAAACAAAACAAAATCTTTTACCTACACACAGTCAGTCAACAATTCTTAGGGTTGCTTCTCCATCAGGGCCTCAGCACCAAGAAGATGGCCCTGCCGTAGCCAACTCACCTTCAAACATGGAAGAAACATCTTAGTGTGGATACACATTAAAAAGAGATCCCTGAAATGGTCATGTATTACTTAGCATCATACAAGATTTTCCACACCAACTAACCACTCTGCACCCACAAAAAGAAACTTTCTACACCTTCTTGAGGAAGGTGACAGTTTTATCATAGTCCTATGTTTCCTAGGATTTCCAAATCCTAGTTTCATCAGGATTTCTAACTACAAGGTTGAGAAAATAAGGACTCTGGTTGTATATACTCACTTTCCAAAAAAATATCCTGCCTTGTGATACCACGTGAGAGATTCACTCCTTAAGCAACTGGCAATTTAAACTGTTCTCAACAGTTTCTAGATAGTGTTTGAAACACAGAATCAGGGTTCCTTACAGGAAGGCTACAAAAGAGAAAACACAGGGTTTTTGCAATGTAAGAAATCCATAAAAGTCAAATTCGAATAGTAAAATGAACAGTGTAAAAAAAAAAAAATCTTCAGGTTCAGTAGGCATTTATTTTTAAGCTTCTTAACAGTAACACCATTTAAAAGTAGGGAAAAAAAGAGACGACAAAGATCCTGTTTTCTGTGGGATTTGGACTTCCCCCCCGCCAAAGACAACACTAAGCTTCAGGTTATTGCTAGTAGAAGAGTAGTAATTATAAGATGCTGTCATGCACTAGAAACACTTGTTAATGGCCTTCCTTATGCTTTTTCCAAGTAAATAGACTATCCCATCTCTAGTCAACAGCAGCAGTAGAGCAACTCTCTACTAAAGTGACGATTATCCACTATTTTGTTAAAAACAGCCCTTCACCTTCCACCTTTTACCCCATTTGGAAATGTAATGTGAAATCTTAGTTTTTCTTAGTGCTCAACTTTTAGAGCACCCTGAGCTTTGAAAAATCTCTGGAAGCATCTGAGTACCTAAAAAGAAGGTGAATGTAAAGGAAACAAACCCAGCCCTTTGATAAGAGGTTGGAACAGAAAGTACGCACATTAAAGCAAAGCAGAGGAAGAAGCCACAGGGAATATTATGGATAAATAGTGGAATATTTACCATTTTAGAAAAGGGAGGAAGTGGGTTCTACAGGCCAGGGATATGGAAAGCAGATCAGAAGGCTTCTGCTTATCTCAGAAATTATGACATACTTAATTGCTTTACAAGTAAAAACTAGCACAGCAAGTTTGAGCAGTTTTAAAGAAACACATGATACATTCAGATTCAGAGCATTTTAAGAATCTGAAGATGAATAGCAAAGTAGCCTAATGAAGAAAAGTTAAACAGACTGCATAAATTATGTTGGACAGATTACTCTAGAAAATTATATTGTCACAAATGTGGCCTACCTACACATCAAAGAAGTGCTGAAACCTCATGTAAGTAGAAGCAGTTTGGACCAGCTGTCATTCATTATGGGTTTCTAGCTTAGCTGAGGGTTAGACCCTCAAGTCTCTGTTGACAGATGTTTGAGTAATACTTTATTTGGTTGCTTTTGCAAGAAAGGGCTGAAATGATTGCCTTTGCTGACAGGAATCTTAACAGTAACTGGAATTCGCTATGGTACCTGTTTCTCACAGGTCATCTGATGCAATTTTAGCTATATAAGTAAGTAGCTTTGAATCTTCCTCAATTTCGTCAAAGAGACTTCTGAGTAGTAGCCTTAAGGTCTCAGGCAGACAAGTTGTTAAAGCTTAGTACCAGACAGAGGGCCTCAGAAACCCAAAAGAAAGAGGAAAAAACGCATGTCTCTCATACTAAACAGACACCATGGTTAAGTGAGCTGAGTGGTCAGTTTAAAGGTGTTTATCTTTTTAATGGGAGTTTAAATGTAAAATCATTACCTCTGAGTTAGAGTTGTTATTAAGTACCAAGCAATAAGTTATGTTACACCACTAACAGTATGAAATTAAGTTCCCTTTGAAGGGTGCTGCACTCAGTTTAAAGTTGCAGTTTCTGCAATTATGTGAGAGGTAGGCACATTCCTAAGAATCCATCAAGCTTATCTAGATCGTCTTTTTGCACTTTTCCGTGACAAATGTCTGATTTTCTTCACATCATATAAACAGTAGATATGCAATATCCTCAAAGGACTCAAAAGGAGAAGCAGAAGCCTTCTTCAGCATGTTCATTTTAAAGGGATATTTAGATGGTAATTTCTGTTTAATACTATGCTTCCAATATTCTCCATTAAGGATCACAGTACATATAGAGCTAACATGCCAAAAAGAACCCAACGTTTGACCTAAGAAAGGTAGAAAGGAAGTGAAAAGATAAAATTGTTTTGCCTGGATAAATCAGGGGGAAACAGGTAAAGAAATAGAAATATATACAAGGCTGTAATTTGGAAAAGGTTCTGAAGATAATAGACATTCCTGAATTTTCCTTTCAGACAATTCTCTGAAATTTCTAGAGTGACATTTTCTTAAGGGTCAGATAACATACTGATAGGCTCACTGTTTTCCAGTAAAAACTTAGAAAAGCTAGCAGGAAACAAAGTGTAAAAGACAGCAAAAAGCTGAAGCAAACTTACAAGAAGGCTGTTAGGACAAAGATTTAATGTGTCCTATCCTTTTCACAGATTTAGCTGAGCAGCTACCATTAGAAAGTAGAAATATCAAATCCAAATCTATTCATGAGTGTTCTGGAAGAGGTGATTATCTTGTGGTATGATAGTTTTTGCTGATAACATTCAGGTTGTTAAGATGAGAAATGCTGAAAAAAAAAATTTACTGAAAATTCTACCTGAGCAAAAAAAATTGCTGACAAAGTTCAATGCTGACAAACATAAAACAAGATATATGACAACTCTAACTTTGCAGTGATGGGTTCTGAGTCAATTCTCCCTATCCAAAAGCGAGATACTGGATGTACAGATGGGTCTAAGAGGCAAAATAGCCCCTTTTGAAAAATCTCAGAGACGTTACATTTTGCTATGAAGAATTCAGGTCTCAAAAAAAAAAAATATAGAAAACGGAAGATGAGAATATGATTTATTCAGAATCCCAGACTAACACTTACCTCTTTAAATAACACTGGAAATACTCATGCTAGTTTCCTGCTGACCTGTTTATGTTCTGCAAGCACTGTTTTCACACTTGAAGTTTATTGTCTATGTATTTCATCTCTACTGTTTCTCTCCAGTCGTGCAATTTATACAGTCAGGATTTTACTAGCATGCTCAACCACAGCTTCCCTGGGATATTTCCCAGCATTACCTTTTCTGGACCGTCACCTCTCTCATGGTTCACGTTCTGCAAGAGCCTGCAGAAAGTCCACAGCGGTCTCCCTTTTCTGAAAAATATCCTAAGTGATGTAGAATCTCTACCAATACAACAGGATGAGGTAACAAGAGCAGCACTTTTGCTACGGTACTTGACTGATCCTGTTTATTTATTCCCTCTGTTTCTTGTAGACACACTGGAACGCAAAACCCATCACAGTAGTAGCTATCTCTTTCTGAAATGCAAGGCATAAAAAAGTATTGGCAAGAAAAATATTCACATATTCACCTGATACAGTAATAAACACCATTAATAATTTCTTCCTTACCGAAGGAAAGAAAAATGGATTAAGCTTAAGCACAATGTTATTCAAAGGAGATAATGCAAGGGCTTAAAGTAATAGGTATGCTCAAAGCCATATTAGAATAATATGGCTGGAAACTATTTCTGGCATTTCTTAAAGCTCTGGCTTTCGGATTCTTTTTCTTTCAAATAATCACAGAGTAAATTCTCTTCATCCTAAAATATGAGCAGCGCTGACCTTTTTCTTTTTTCATTTTCAACAACAGGAAATAGGAAGATAAAACTAGAAAGGAGAATCTGCTTCTGCTACCAGTACTAAAGCGATGAGCTCTTTCTTCTCTTTTCTCCCAGCTATGCATTCCAGGCATTAAATGCAAGAAGCAATTTCTGAAACACAAAAGCATATCTTCAACTTGTAAAAAAGGAAAACATGAGCAGGCCGGGTATGAGGAAAGTAGAGGAAAGGAGGAGAAAGAGGAGTAAAACTCCCTTTCAGCTACAAAAATAGTTCTAACAACTTACGATAAGGACTATATGACATACCTGTTAATAACAATAATAAAGAGAGCTGGAACTAACTGGGTCTATCCATCATTATGCACAATAGTGTATTCGTCATTGACGTCAGGAAAATCTTTCTTATCAAGGGAGTAGATACACATTTAGAGATGCAAGAAATGCAAAACAGAAATTTCTGTAGAGATTAAGAAAATATTCTTGGGTATCTTCTCTTAAAAGTTAGAAAAAAATTAAACAAATTATAGGGATTATATCTACAACACAGGCTCAGTGTTACAAATAAGGGCCCACAGGAAGAACAAAAACTGAAAATAAAATTGAATTTCTCTTAAAAAGAAAACCCCACAATTTTGAGATATTCTCTGTATTGCAGACAGCTTTATAAATTTAAAATTTAAGAACTTAAGCTTATTATAAAAAGCTGTATAATTTAACATGTTTATCTGAAGTTCATATTTCTAAGCTATTGAGAATTTTTATGCAGAAAAAGGGCTGATGATGTCAGCTTATTGGGAAGTTTTTTAGTCTTTAATCTTTTCCCAAACACAAAGGCCTTGCTGCAAACTCGCACCATTGCTCCATTATTCAAAGCTGTTCTTATCTTCTCTATGACTTACAGAACTGCAGCTAACCTTTTTCCTGATAAGACAATGTTGGCTACCGTTATCTGGAAAAAGCAGCAAATGTCAATCTTTTACAAAAAAAAATGTAGCTTAAAGACTAAGCTGTTTATATTATAGTAGACACATCTGTCTACGTTTGCCAATAAACTACATTGAAATAGAAAACATGCCTCATAATTTATATGCTTTATTTAGACGAACATGCTATAGGTTCTATTTGCAGTAAGAGCCAACTTTTTATTTTGTATAATGACTAACACTGGAGCAACAAAAAAAAAGAATGATCCTCTAGTAAATTATCTGACTTAAAGTTCAGATTTAAAAGCATTATTTTTGCATGAATAGTGGGCTTACTTTACATGGAACAGGGTATTACTCCTTAAATCACTCAAAATACAACTTAAATTTTTAACAGGAAAGCACTGAGCCTATTTTAAAATAGAAATCTTGAGTTCAGGTAAGTTCAAGCTTAGCAAAAACTCGTTAGCTTTAAGGTGTTATGAAAAAACTCAAAGGTAAGCAAGGATTATTCCTTACTTGATTTTACCATTTCTGTTAAAAACTAATATTAAACTAAGCTATGTTTTGAACCTTTTTCTTCATATTTTTAAACATATTTTTCCCTTTAGTTCCCACAGGAAAACACACAAAAAATATGCATAATAGCAATCATTGTGGGATACGTGGGATATTACTACTGCGTAACATGAACTACCGAGAACACCATTTAACTTTAGATCCCAGATTCAGTTAGTGATGTATATACTGCTGTCCAAGTTGTTAAGACTAGAGTTATCAAACTAGCACGGTTATCAGCAAGAGCACAGTTACAGCAACAGAGATTGACATGTCCTGGCCGACAGACTTCCTGGGTCTCGTAGCCTGTGCTGACCTCAACGTTACAGCCCTGGTAACAAGTCAGGACCTGAGCTACTTAATTTACTGATAACTTAGGTATGCTTACATAGGCTACAGTCACAATCTTATTTAAATGGACTTAGAGCGAAAGACCAAAGATTACCTGAGCTAGCTTACTCTGCTGAGTACACCTGGGGTTTAAGTGTCCACATTAAAGCTCGCTCAGGCAGACAACAAAAAACCTCCAATCATCCTTCCCCCCCTCCAAACATTAAATACATAAGCATACAGAAATAAAATACTGTTAGCATACCTGATGGGACTCACACTGTGAGAAAAATGCAGAAGAGACTGCAAACGAAGAAAGAGCTAAATGAGTAATCAGGACAACTTAACTGAGGTGGATGTCTTTAAAGTTAGCTACGTGCTAAAGCGTGCTGCTGAGGGTCAGCACAGGTCTGAAAGGTCTATTACCTAAAGCCCAAAACCCCCCTCTGACATCTTTGCAATTTTAAATAACCCGTCAAATTGTCTCCTCTCATTTACAGGTCTGTGACTTGTACAAGATTCAAGATACCGACTGTCACATTCTGTCCTCACATTGACTAAAGGTCTATGAAGTCATTTGCTGAAGCAGTATTACTGTCCTAGTACTGGGACAGTACGGGTTAAATAACCCGTAGCACTTTAAAAGCCTGCAACAAAATACAGAAACAGACTTACACAGTAGATAAGGTTGGAGTAGAATAAAGTATACAAATATATCTGACAATGAGAAGACACACAACAGGTTTGCCGAGAAGCTGCAGCGGTGTAGTTTGACTATCTGGTAAGCCAACCTGGTCCTGGTCCTGCCGCTTTTCTCGGGGAACTCCTGCCATTCCCGCATAGGTGCTCGGCTGCAATGGAAAAAACCTCCTGAAAGGAGGTTGTAGCGAGGTGAGTGTCGGTCTCTTCTCCCAAGTAACCAGCGATAGGACGAGAGGAAACGGCCTCAAGTTGCGGCAGGGGAGGTTTAGATGGGATGTGAGGAAAAATGTCTTGACTGAAAGAGTGGTTAAACATTGGAACAGGCTGCGCAGGGAAGTGGTGGAGTCCCCATCCCTGGAGGTATTTAAAAGATGAGTAGATGAGGCACTTAGGGACATGGTTTAGTGGGCATGGTGGTGTTGGGTCGACGGTTGGACTCGATGATCTTAGAGGTCTTTTCCAACCTCAATGATTCTATGATTCTATGGTTCCCTGCAGGGTCAAAACACTCGTTTTGAAGACGAAACAGAACTCTGGAACAGTTCTCTTGAGGTGAGAAAAGGCATAGGAGAGTGAGTGAAAGCTTGCAGTCCACCATGGGGAAAGGACTAGGATCTTTAAGCAGTATGCATCTGTTACATCAGTTCAACCATACGGCCACAAGCACCTAAATAAGGAATGGCTGGAACTCCTTTTGCTGTATTTCAGAGGCTTGAAAAGAATTCATTTTGTGTACTAATCACTATTTTAGCAGTGAGCTTCTTACTGTGCCAGTGTTTGGTTTTCCTTAACGATCTGTTTATTTTGCCTTTTTCACCCCGTTACAAAATGAAATAGTTTAGAAAGCATTGGAAGGTATTTAAAGATTAAAGTGACTGAATGTTACTAATTCACTGATCAAAGGAGAGTGTTTTGTGTGCTTTATAGAGCTAGGAACAATGACAGTATTTATTAATTGTTACACTTACGACTACAATGTTTTATTATTATGCAGCCATGGCTGTCTTCTTAAGAGAGGAAAAGAAAAATATAGACATATACCAGAGCACACAACTCCAGCTGGCCAGTAACACCTAAACACACCGCCTCCCCCCAAAAAAAACCCACCACAACAATGCTTTAGTTCTCATTGTATTCAAGGTGACTGTGATATCTCCGATACTAGGTCTGACCTCATATATATCCTAAAACATTACAGCACTCAAAAATCACCACAGCAGGCCTAAAGAAGGTTGGGAAGAGCCTCTCTGAGGAGGTACTATAATAGGAGACGAAGTATCAAAGTATTCACTCACCTCATAAATCATAAAAGAGGCAAGTTAACCTGTGCAGGCAAGCTATTAACAAGAAAGTCCTTAGTAGTGAAGGGATTTTTAGTCCCCAGAAACATCACCCCCCAGGGTGATGTGCAATAAATATCGTAATGCAACAGTATCACAGCCTGCTACTGCCAAAGAGGATACCCACCCCACGCTCACTTCTGGGTACCCCCAACTGCTTACTCCTGCCCTCTCCCTCTGGTGTTGCCTTGCCTTTGTGCCTAGCCAGTTTGGCTGAAATCTGCTTCTCTCTTGCATCTGGTCTCCCCCTACCCCCGCCAGCTGAAGTGACCCAGTTCGCGCTGTTCCGTGTGCACAGCTTCCTGAGAGATAAACCAATTTGTTGAGAGAGACAGACACAGGCTCAGGGCAGAACCTCATGGGAAAGAAGAGGGCTGACGGTTTTGGCTTATCAAAAGTGATGTGCCTCCAACAAGCTTCTGCAATGGTGGTTGTCTGATTAGCTGAGATATGCCCAAACAAGGCTAGAAAGCAAAAATCGACTTCACGCAGCACAGAAGGTAAAATACATGAGATCTTTAACACTCTACCTGCAAGTCAGTGGGGACCCTGACCCTGAACAGCTGTCAGTACGGGTGTCAGCAAAGGAGGAAAAACATACAATAAAGAATTTGTATTAACATTTGCATTAAATTTTATTGAAATATTAGCATAAATTAATACTAGCAATGAACATTGGACAATATATTTTTTTTAGAGAAACAAAAATCCCATTCCATCCCCACCAAGCCCTCAATACACCTCACCAATCGTGCATGCACTGGACACAAATTCCTCCTTGACCTTGCTGGCTATGTTCTAAAGCATGAGATTTTGATCTTTTTGTTTTAACAGAGAGCTAAAAGTGTTCTGATGAAAACATGGAGAATGCAGAGGGGATTACCTAAATCCTGGAAGTGGAACAACAGGGGAAAAAAAGAAAGGAAAAAAAAAAAAAAAAAGGCTTCGAACAGAAACACCAATTCAGATTCCAAGTGCAACCACCTCCCTCCAAAGAGACACAGCCTCATTTTTTTTCCCTCAAGTACGGAACAGAATTGTGTCAAACATTTTCATTTTTACACCATTGCTCACCACTGTCCCAGTTTTAGAGGGGTTCCTGGGTGGAAAGTTTGCTGAACTTCTGAGGAGTCTAGGAGTCTAAACCATCTCCTCTCTTTCCGCACACCTTTGAAGATTAAGTTGTAATCATCATTTTGCCTTGGTCATGAAAAGAGCTATTCCATTGTATTATCAGTACGACCATCACACTATAGTGTATTTTCCCTACTCATTTGAGATGTTTTAATTTCAAATGGTTCTCAATATTAGTATACTTTTAATTAAATGCACCCCCTTTGTATTTCACATTGCTTGATTGTCAGACACATTACATTGTGAACTTAACTTTTTAAGCAGTATTTGAATAAAATATGTCCTTCTGACACCTGCTTTTGGTTCATCCAGAGCCTTTTTCCTGCTTCCCTTGTAATTTCATTTTTGTCTCATCCAGAAGAATCTCCTGCAACCAGGTAAGATCTCCATAATCTGGGCATACAATTTTCAAGGCCATAAACATCTCTACTAGGACTTCAGTTTGCTCTTTACTCAAGACAGCTTCTCTCGTTAAGCAAGAAGTGATTCATGAGGATGATTAACCTAACTCGTTGCTAAGATGAAACTGTACCTGTACAGCAAAGCTCACAAATCTTTCCAGAACACCTACAGATCATTGCAACTTCTTGTAGTTTTAGATCAGTATTAGTTAGTACATATTTATGTCAATCTTTTAAGTTGGGGGCAAGACCATCAGAAAACTCACTAAATCCAAATCCAAAAGTATATCAAAGCCATGCCTGTAACAAAAATACCTTCACTCAAGGCCAAGGTCATGAAATCAACTATGAAATAACTAAAGACATTAATCTCTTTCAGTGCCTTCCCAATCACTAGAACAATTGCTTTTTTTTTTTCATGCTTAAATAACATAACGATTGTATCCCTTCCCTCTGTAGAGCTATGAGGATATTTTATACTGAAGACAATTTATGATCAGTGCATCAACATAGTATTATGCAAGTCAAAGTCAGCTTCAAATGAAAAGTTTTAACAGGTTTTAATATGACATTCAATCACAAAATACTTCAGAGCAATAAATTGTTTGCTGGTACATCTTCGTAAAAATGGCTATATGTAATATAGAGAATACAGAAATGTTCCAACAGTGATGTGTGAAAAATCCTACAGAAAATTTGAGTTACTGGTCTTAAATTGCTATATCACAGCTTAAAAAGGAATTTGGTAAAGTATTCAGGCTAGCAAGCTCCCACCATATCAGCACCTATTTTTCTGTAGTTCACACAAAAGCACAACTACTTTATCCGAAATCATGACAGCTGTCAACTACTTTCATAACTACAAGAAGCTGGAGCTTAAGTTACTACTAATACATAAGCTCAAGTAAGTTCATGAACTCACCCTTTAGTTCCTTCCATAGGTTCCAATGGAATGGTTTCAATTAAGAGAACTCTTACAACCAGACTAAGTTTTTTCCATTAGCTTTTTTCCTAAGTAATTCTTAAAGCGGGCATAAACAATGAACCAAACCACATAATACTCAGGAGGAAAACAAGCGGAATCACTTAATTTTACAGTTGGAGAAAGCAGACATAAAGAAGTTACTATAAATATCTTATGCAGTGATATAGGGATAAAGACTCTGTGTAATCCCAGATCATAAGTCATTATGATAGGAAAGGCACAGCACATTCAACTTGATCACCTATGAAACAAACGAACACGCACTGCTAAAAATAACTGGAGAGTCTTCATATATATTAAAACTCACTTACATTGATAGTAATGAAGTGCTTTGAACTACATTAATTAAATTGTCTATCTTATCACTTTACAGTTAAACTAAGGTTGAGAGGAGGATTTGTTTCACATCTTTATAATACAGTGTGATCACCCATATGAAATATTATTTTAAATGACTTACATGTGCATATATGTTTATAACACAATATGAAAGGTTTCCAAACATATTCCCTGAGGATTGGTTTTGCATTTGCCTGTACATTTCATGGTCATTTTACGTAGCAACAAGGGAGAAAATTTTTTTTATTATTTATTTATTTATTTTAAACACAATGAAAAATATGCCTCTAAATCCACAAAAATTGGCCAGGGGAAAAAAAATCAGAAGCACATGTAATAAATAGAGTTAATTTAACACTTGAAAACTGACCCAATTCCAAAATGTAGATTCCCTTTAATCCTATTTTCCATGTTTTTTCAGACACACATTTGCCCCTTCATTCAGTCAATTCAAACATAAATTAAACAAACATGCAGTAAACAAGTTTTCATGAATACGTACACCGGGACTTTGCATAGGAACTTCTTCACGTCTAGCTCACTATGGGCTCAGAGAACAAATCCTTCAGCAGTACAACACTAACTTGACCCATTCTCTCTCCTGCTGCCTAGTTAGTTGCTGACACCACAGCATGCTGCTCCAACTGGAAGTTCAGACACAAATGTTTGTATGCAGTGTCATAGGCTGGATCACAGAGATGATGTGGATGGGAAAAAAAAAAACACCCCCAAACAATACCCCTCACAATGTATTTTCAGAAGAGTATACTTAAGTCACATCAGTTACAAAATGCAGTTCATAGCATAGTCAGATGGGAATGAGCAGCAGTGGGAGGAAATCCCTTAAGCTGCCAAAAACTTCAGCTTTGTGAAACTATTCTCAGCATTCATGGAAAGTATTCAAGGCGCTCTAACTGCAGTTCTCTTAATCCCAGTTCATATTTCAACATACACTCAATGAGGTGCAGCAGCTCCAGGTAAGATGAGAATAGACATACAATTGTGAAAGTTTATGAAGACCTTGCAGTATGTTTTAGAAATGTAATTGTGCCTTTGATTAAAATACCCTGAGGCATAATATTCTTTAATATCGCTTATGCTAAAAATTAATCATTATTTTGCTTTATGGCATATGAAGCTTCCTTTACCATAACTGGAAAGGTAAAGGGGAGGGGAAAACCAACACACATTGCTGTATTAGAACATCAGTGCTCCACACTACTGCTTATTGTTGTTAACCTATAATTAGAGCAGTCTTCTCCCAGATATTAAGAAAGCCTCACTACTTCAAATCAAGCATCTGCTCTGGATAGAGCCTAAAAAGGATGAGTTTTGTAACCACAGATACAGCATCTTTCTCTCTTAGATAAGGTCACATTGCATAAACAAGGCTACTAAGTTTACTACACCTCATGAAATAAGCTGTAAGATGCTCAAGTGAAGGAATATCACAGTTTTAGTATGAATTCTTTTCCAGTATTTGGAACACTCAAGTCACAAGTGTTTTAACTAGTACCCTTGTATTGATTGCATCATCCTAAGTATCCTACAAAGAACACAATGTAGACCTCTATCGCACGGAAGTCTGCCTAGATACCACAGAAGCAACATACTATTCATTAAACAATTTTTGCAGATTTAACATCTTTCCTGAAGAAGTGTATTTTGCTGTCTGAGGATTATAAATGAACTACTTAGATTTTCACCACATAGAGTTAAAAAAAAATCCTAGAAAGAAACTGAAGAGGAACTACAGGTGGCATAGTGTTTGAAAAGATAACTGTAATGCCAAATAAATAATTTTAAGGTGGAATATATTACAACTGTGACTGTTCGAAATGATGGTTAACTTCCAACGTCAAAACAAGCAGCTGATAGAAAAAGCTGTTTTAACCCCTGTTCGCTGATGATTAGTAAAGAATTTTAAGCATCTCTAATAAAAAGTAACTCCACAAATATTAGAATCATAGAATCATTGAGGTTGGAAAAGACCTCTAAGATCATTGAGTCCAACCGTCGACCCAACACCACCATGCCCACTAAACCATGTCCCTAAGTGCCTCATCTACTCATCTTTTAAATACCTCCAGGGATGGGGACTCCACCACTTCCCTGGGCAGCCTGTTCCAATGTTTAACCACTCTTTCAGTAAAGACTTTTTTCCTCACATCCAATCTAAACCTCCCCTGGTGCAACTTGAGGCCATTTCCTCTCGTCCTATCACTTGTTACTTGGGAGAAGAGACCAACACCCACCTCGCTACAACCTCCTTTCAGGTAGTTGTAGAGAGCGATGAGGTCTCCCCTCAGCCTCCTTTTCTCCAGGCTAAACAGTCCCAGTTCCCTCAGCCGCTCCTCATAAGACTTGTTCTCCAGACCCCTCACCAGCCTCGTTGCCCTTCTCTGGACACGCTCCAGCACCTCGACGTCCTTCTTGTAGTGAGGGGCCCAAAACTGAACACAGTATTCGAGGTGCGGCCTCACCAGGGCCGAGTCCAGGGGCACGATCACTTCCCTACTCCTGCTGGCCACACTATTTCTGATACAGGCCAGGATGCCATTGGCCTTCTTGGCCGCCTGGGCACACTGCCGGCTCATGTTCAGCCGGCTGTCAACCAGCACCCCCAGGTCCTTTTCCGACAGGCAGCTTTCCAGCTACTCTTCCCCAAGCCTGTAGCGCTGCATGGGGTTGTTGTGGCCAAAGTGCAGGACCTGGCACTTGGCCTTGTTGAACCTCATACAGTTGGCCTGGGCCCATCGATCCAGCCTGTCCAGTTCCCTCTGCAGAGCCTTCCTACCCTCGAGCAGATCAACGCTCCCGCCCAACTTGGTGTCATCTGCAAACTTCCTGAGGGTGCACTCAATCCCCTCATCCAGATCATTGATAAAGATATTGAACAAGACCGGCCCCAAAACTGAGCCCTGGGGAACACCGCTCGTGACCGGCCACCAGCTGGATTGAACTCCATTCACCACAACTCTCTGGGCCCGGCCATCCAGCCGGTTTTCTACCCAGCGCAGAGTACACCTGTCTAAGCCGTGAGCCGCCAGCTTCTCTAGGAGAATGCTGTGGGAGACGGTGTCAAAGGCCTTGCTGAAGTCCAGGTAGACCACATCCACAGCCTTTCCCTCATCCACTAGGCGGGTCACCTGGCCATAGAAGGAGATCAGGTTGGTCAAGCAGGACCTGCCTCTCATGAACCCGTGCTGGCTGGGCCTGATCCCCTGGTTGTCCCGCTCATGCCTTGTGAGCGCCCTCAAGATGAACCGCTCCATCATCTTCCCCGGCACCGAGGTCAGGCTGACAGGCCTGTAGTTCCCCGGATCCTCCTTCCGGCCCTTCTTGTAGATGGGCGTCACATTGGCAAGCCTCCAGTCGTCCGGGACCTCCCCCGTTAACCAGGACTGCTGATAGATGGTGGAGAGTGGCTTGGCGAGCACCTCCGCCAGCTCCCTCAGCGCTCTCGGGTGGATCCCATCGGGCCCCATAGACTTGTGAGCATCCAGGTGGCGTAGCAGGTCGTTGACTGCTTCCTCTTGGATTATGGGGGGTTCATCCTGCTCGCCGTCCCTGTCTTCCAGCTCGGGGGGCCGAGTACCCTGAGGATAACTGGTCCGCCTGTTAAAGACTGAGGCATATTAGTAGCTTCTCATACATTTTGATCATCTTTCTTTTCTCTTTCTCCAGAAAAGTTAACCTTTACAAGACAAGAATGCACTTCTCAAACTTCAGTGTGTCCATATCCTTGATTTTAGCTTTTCATTACTATAATAAAATAAAAATAGATACAACAGATCAAACAAAAAAGCCAATGAGCAAGGGAAGTGGGGGGGAGGAACAAAATAGCCATTAGAAAAAAATTTGGGTTTAGTATGAGCTTATAAGCTGGTTGTATTGCAGGCTGTAATAGCAACTTTAGCAACACATAAAATTTGCTGTGAAGCCATATGGGCACCAGACAGCTATCCCCACAACTCAACACATACTCTTGTTTAAGAAATTAAAAAGAATAGCTCATTTGAAAGAACTATCACCTATTTGATCTTCCACAGGGAGAGAAGAAAACTGCCACTCTCATCGGTATAGCTATATTGAAGTCACAACACTACATGCTACCAGCAGCTTAAGATTAAAAAATATATATACACACACACATATACACACACACGTGCAGTACTTTTCACACTGGAATATTTCTTCTGAACTCTATAATAAATATACCACATTAGGAGAAAAAAAGAGCAACAAAATTATTTTTATATTAAAATTCAAACAAGGTGGCTCTACTAATCACTGCTACACTGACAGGGAAGCAAAAAACAAGTAACCTCCCTCCCCAGAGAGTCTAGATTTCAGTTCTGCAAATTCCATGAGAGATTTTCTCCCTAATGGAACTGATTTCAAGACAACAAGTATTCTGTATCAGGCAAATTTAAAAGAAAGTAAAACTTCAAAAACCATTTTCAGTTCAGGTTTCTTCTGCACCACATTTGTTGTTGGACTAGAAACTGAATTGAGCCTGACATGGGATACGAGACTAAACCAGGACAGAAAGACATAAAAGGACTCCAAGAATAAGCATAAGAAAATTGGATATTCTTATAAGGAAATAGGACACACTTAGTAATTAAGGCTTTGAGCTTTGAATACATTTTTGATGGTGAAAAACAATTCCAAGTTAGGCATAAACACCAGGATATAACTGAACTCAGCCCGTCTCATACTTAGGTACAACCAAACTTGAGTGATCTGCAATACAATTTAAGTAGCAGATCTTAAACGTCAAAAGTAACATCATAAAGAATATATTCTAGTGTCATAACTGTAATAATTTTCTTCGTATTTATGACTCAGAGCACTAGAATTCCACAACATTTAGCAGTATATACACAAACTGAAAATATAACTAAAAGAGGTTATCAGACTGCTTTTCAATATTACAGATTTGGGGTGAGAGGATTCTTATTATGTTTTCTATAGCATGTTTTAATTTCAATAAACGAATTATAGTGCATGCTGATGTTAGATAAGGCAGAGTAAAAAGAAAATTCTTAATGGGAATCCTGTAAGTTTTAATAGATTTAGAATCTTGCTAAAAAAAAAAGTTAAAAAGTATATTTTTGTAGAAGCTTCAGTTTCAGCGTTCTACTTTAACGCAATTATGCATCATTATCCCACGTAATGCATAAATACTTTCAGTTACATCAGGTGAAATTATTCTATTGATGTTTAAGGAAATAGAGTTGCCAAAACAATTCTTAACTATAAAATTAATAATATATATTTTTAAACTAATAATTAAATTCAGTAACTTTAGGAAACAGCCATAGTTCAATTAATATTTTATAATCATGGAACATATATCTTGAACAACAGGAATTTTTTCCAAGTCATTGGAGAGCTAGGCATGATAGAAACTATAGTGAGGAATATTCTCTGGATTTATTTAATTCGTGTTTTGGAAGGTATCTAACATTTCCTGTCACTCAGCAAGATCCACCCATGCAACTGTTTGCACATGTAGAATGTCAACTCTTTGACTTGTGACAATGCTCGAAGTAGCACTGCACCAGTAATTATTCAAAAACTGCTGCTATTTTCAGTCATGACGTGTATTTCCCAGCATTGCACTGTTTTGGTGAAGTTTTACTGTGACATATACTGTTACTAGTACTAACTGTTTCCAATCATAGAACTGAATCAAAAAGAATAATAACTCAAACATGTGAAGAGGGTTTGAATGCCCTATGGATATTTCTTTTTCAGAAGATGGTGCTATCTTTCAAAACCAAATTTCATTTAAAAAAAGAAAGCAAGTGTGAGAGGAAGACCTTTAGAAAACCAGCTCCACTGCCCTAACAGTAAAACACCCTTGGCTTCAGTTTGATCAAAGTGAGCCCCTGCTTGGTCCTGAAAACAGGAGAAGCAAAGCCTTTAATTACAAAGGCTGAATCCCATTGCACAGAGAAGAGTACTGCATTTCAGCTTCTGGAAGAAGGAAATAGTTGAACAACTGGATTTTCAATT
Organism: Aptenodytes patagonicus; assembly: GCF_965638725.1. Taxonomy (NCBI): domain Eukaryota; kingdom Metazoa; phylum Chordata; class Aves; order Sphenisciformes; family Spheniscidae; genus Aptenodytes; species Aptenodytes patagonicus. The sequence goes on from NC_134952.1 coordinate 41,896,880, forward strand.
TTGCAGTACTAAATAGAAATGATATTAAATTGTACACTTAGAGAAAGACCTTTTTCTAACACTTGCTGCATCAATCACAGGCATTCAATGATAAATCCTTTTAACTTGAATCATTTATATTGACTAACACTTCTCATCTTTGCCATAACATTGACAAACAACAGATTCATTGTTCTGGTTCCTGCCACAAACATTATCAAATATCATACAGAATAATTATCTACTTAATATAAAAGCCTCTTCAATTCCAAGGCAAAAAGGAAAATTTAAAGAGAGGTAGTATTTCAAAATATTTGATCGTTACTGGTTTAAAGCAATAGCTCTAACTGTATAGGAATATACTTTTTTCCTCCTTTGGTAATTACTTTGTATAAAGATTTCCACAAGATGGTGCTGTAGTCCTATTTTAGAAAAGATCACCTATTTTCTGTTGAATTTGTCTCACATTTAATAGAAAACCTCATTTCATTTCATTGTTAGGATAATGAACAGTGATTTGCAAAGTCTATTTTTAATTAAGGTGCAAAACATGTTCACATCATCTAACTTTCCAATTTTTTTTTTAATTTTATTTTTTTTTTTTTAAAACAACTGGAAAAGTAAGTTCTATTGCAAAAAGTCCAAAAACCCTCAACTAAAGTTTATATAACATAATGGATCACCGTATGTTCTTCTGTTTGTATGTAAAATAAAGCCAATTTATATTCCATATGGTTACGGAAAAAAATCATAATTATTGTTAAAACATATAAACCACTTTTTACAGCATAATGCCTAACAGCTGGTTTCACCTTTATTTGCAAACGCTGCCAAAAAAATCCACTGGTTTTGTGATATCAAACTCCGAAAATCTTTTTAAGTGAAGTGAGAATTATAGCACAAAGAAACCTTGATGCGATAGGCCACGAATTTACGATGAGCAATAAATACATAAATAAATAAATAAATCTATCTTATCAAATCTCACACATCTTTGGTTTGATTATATAACATTTATGGAAGTCTTACATCTACTTATGTCTCTAAAGAGGAATTTTAATATGGCTTCAAATCATAAAAACGTTGTGTATCTTTGTATACTGGATGGTCTCCATCTGTGCTGCTGGTCTTAGAATGTGTTGGGTAAGAGCACTAAAACACTCAACACATCTCTTGCAGTCAAAGTCTGTGGACTTACTTGCACGTTTTGGTGTTTAGGATCAAACTAACCCTCACTTTGTCAGTGTTAATGGAAGCCATAATGTGTTGGTGCTCTCCAGCTCAGCATGAAAATTTATATTTTAAAAAAACAGCAAAAAAGGTACATATTTAAAATTGTGTATTTAAGTTTTCATTAAGACTTATTCAACAGTACAGATGGTAAGATGGTATGTAAGAAAGCCTCTTGGGTGCAATATGCAAGTCCCAGCTGGAATGTTTCCAGCAGGATGTAAACCACGGTCCTCAAGCCTGCACTTTAAAAAACATATTACTTAGCACACTGCTAACAAATGTCAACACAAAAATACACTGCAATAATGACTTCACTTTACAAAAGCGGGGGGAAGCTATTTGAACAGTTTTTAAAACCAAAAAATTGGGGCTGGGGGGAGGGAAAATCAGTACACAGATGCATTAGAAATTATTTATTCAAAGGAATAAAAGCACTGGTGATCATTACAAATTTGATATATTAAAAATTTAATGCTGTACAAACATACATATTAGTTCCCATATCCGTAAGTCTACAGAGACCAGGTCTGAAGACCTGTGTTTTCAGGTCTTCTCAGAGGTGTTGCTTGAAGTTTTCAACAATTCTGAGGTTTCTTCAATTCTGAAAATAAATTTTGTTTACACACACACACTTACTAAAGTACAGTAAGAAATAACTGACTTGTCTTTAACTTTCCAATGAATCCAAAATACTAACAAGCAGCATGAAACCTTAAGTTTCCTCTCACACCCCCTTTTCCTCTGCAATTGGTTTGTATTTTAAATGCCTACCACGTATCAATAAACCTGAAGTATACATAAAGAAATAAGTAACCCACACAATAAAATTAAATCACAAAAAAGGCTACAACTTTTTTCAGGCCAGGCACTTATAGAATAGAAATCTCTTGCAAAAAAACGTTATACTGCAATGCATTTCTCTTCAAGTGTAATAAAAATATTTCTTACAAAAGAAATTTTCATTACAGATCTCAGGGCTAGTATCAAACACACCTTAATACAGTTCTCACAATGCTTAGCCTGAAATTGGTTTTACTTTTCCTTAAATAATAAACAGAGTTAAGATAGTGTAGTTATTTTTCAGGAAGAAAAGTTGCAAGTACCAGGGAATTCCTTTCAGGAGATAAATAATATTCCTATTCCTTGTCAACCAGATTCTAAACACTTTTTAATACTATTAAGAGTGCTTTCTATTGCTTTTTAGAAACCAAAACAGTGACTCATCCCACAAATAGAGAACTGTAAGTGGATTTATTATCCAGTGGAGCCATAAGGAAATGCCACACCTGATGTAGAGACCTTTGAGGTTTGGAACACATATGTACATTTTCTATATGCCTTAGTCCAGTACAACTCCCTCCTGGGAAATGAATTCCTGCTGCCCTTTCCTATTACTTACATTTTACTTATCCTTTCCATTCTTTGTCTTGTTGTCTCCTGCAATTTAAAAGCAACAAAGTTAGTGAACTCTTCAAAGCTAACAATCTTCAGATGGACTTTCAACCTGAAAAAAATCAGAGAAAAATGTGACTTTAAGCACTGTTTACATATCAAAAGGATTTTTATGAGACAGACCTAGATGTAGTTTTGCATAGTTTCCTTGTTTTTCACTAGTAGTATATACAACTAAAACTAATGCTTACTTGTTCTCTTGACCTCAGAAAGGGAATCAACTAAGCATTTGCCAGTTTTACTTACCTTTGAAACGTCTGTCAGACCATGAGAATTAATGGCCACGGCTTTGGGAGATGGGTCTGTGGATAATAGTGAGCTGTATCCAGACGACTGATGACGATTCTCTGGCATCTCCTCCTTTCTCGCCGTATCTATGGAGAAATACTCATTTTTGTGTCACCTTTGCCTTTTTGCTCTCTTATTGCAAGGTCAGCTATCAAATAGCTTGATTTACAGTATGTAATAACAGAAGAGAATGCATTGTTTAGAAAGGGAAAAAGAAAAGCTACTGGTGAGGGTCCAAAATAGGTTTCTCATTTTCTTAAAACAAGGTAAGTGCAGTATACTATGTATAACACACACAAGACAAAGTCAAAAGAGATTACTAGGAATGCTACCTTTATCCTGATTACAGCGAAATCAACACTTAAGAAAGTCTAATTACTGGGTCAAACATTTAAATGTAATTTCAAATAGTTTACATTATTTTTATGGTAAACTACCTGTTCAAACATGTCTTTAATTTGTAAGTAAGCAGCAGAAATATAAACAAAATCATCACCTTCTTATTTAGCTTAAAATTTGTATCAAGCTCTTGCTGTTTCCCTAGCTCTCCTCCCGCTGGCATAGGTTTAGCATCCATTCAGCAGAAACAGACTTTTCTTTTACATTGGAAAGGCTTTGCTACTCTTTGCAATTTCAGCATACTATTGTCAGGGAAGAGAATTTAATACTTAGAAAAAGAGAAAAAAGTGTTCCCATATCCTCATTTTCAGTAAGGCCACCATCTGTGGATCATACCTTTGGAACATGTTTAGCTACACTATTCTGTATTTAAAGTCATATTAAATTATTTTTAGTCAATTAAAATTAAAAAGCGTTTCTTCTGTACAGCTGTGATTCCTGATGAGCATTACAACCAAAAAGAGCACCAAAGCATTCCGAGTACTGTACATTTCAGATATAAGAGCTAAGACTGGCCACATAACTTTTATGCCTAAAATTTCCTGAATCATATTTTAGAAAAACAGGAATAAGAAATTCAGAAGAATTCCAGAAGTCTGAAAATATGAAAATTCTCTTTTAAAGACCGTCAGCTTGCTTGCTGACTATGAAGTCCTCGAGTGCCAGTAACATACTACTAACTTACAAAAGGAAGTAAACATGTTGCAAGCTTTCTAAGGTCTGTAAAAAGAAGGTCCCATTTCTGAGACTTCAAAATTAAAACAAACTTTGACATAACCAAGAAACTGCCCTCCTAATTCCCATGGAAACTGAATTACTGAGATTCCCTTTTAATTTCAGTGCAACAGCCTAACACTGGACAAAAACACCCAATAAGTGAGAATAGGAAACAGAATATCCTCCTTACTACTAGTGGTAGGAATAACAGCTGCCATAGGGAAAACAGGCCAAATTAATGAAGAGAATGATGCAAGGTAAGGGCTAAAGAGCTATCATTGATGAAGAGAGAAGAATTACTTAGGGCCTGGGGAATGTTTTTAATTTCTTTCCCACTTAAGGCTGTTTCATTTACTTCTTGTATGTTATCACAATTAAGTTGGAAATGGAAGAAAAAGATTTTGTCTTGCTCTTCAAAATAAGAAAATTTAGCAAAAATGCTAGTTGGATAGCTGCTGAGTGCTTCAAAAGGGATGAAGCTATAGAGAATGTTCAGCAGCGATTTGAAAAACCAACACGGATTACAAATGAAAGAGCCCTGATTTGTCCTGAGCCCCATTATAAAAGTAAAAAACAACATAAACGTGACACTATTATAATTATAACAAAACCGTGGCAGCAAATGTAATTTCTTTTGTGCTTATGAATTAAAACATTATGATAACTGCTTTAAAGTGCAGCTAACATTATTGTTTTTCACAGCTTTAGCTATAGCACCTTAATTAAATTTGCATCTTTGAGATTTTTAGTAGTTATTTGTAACTATTAATTACTATGCTATATATTTTCATTAATGCTTTAAAAACTATTTCAGTAAATAAAGCTTCTAAAGAATAAATTACAAACATGAAATGACTAGCAGGTTAATTTCTAATTTGCAGCATGCATTTAAATATAGAGGTCACCAAATTGCAATTGTCTACTCTAAAATTTAAACACTTTTAATTTGTAAGTAAACACATTTTAGTCAAGGTCAGCAAGAAGTGTTTAGCATATGATGTTAATTAAAAAGAAAATCATTAATACTCACCAGGAGAAACTGGAATCCTACTAGAAGTACATTCTTGACTTATATTGCTGAACTCTGTAGATAAGTCTCTCTGAAATACAAGTTTACCACGTTAGCCATTCACCCTGTTTAAATCATCTTTTGACTGAACAAAAGTATATTTAAGTACTAATTATGTATGCATTTACTACACCATTCAGATATGTTGGCACTGCAAAAATGTCTTTACAGGACTAAAAAAAAGCCAAAATTTCCATACACACATTGCATTAAAAAACTAGTTTATTTCATGGGTTTTTTTTTTTAATATCAACATTGCTGTTCGTAAACAGGTCAAAATCAGGTCCAAATATAGTGCATATAACTTAGACCTGTTAGTAGAATGAACAATCAGATTGTTCTTGGCCTGTGCTAACAATTACATCTTGACGTTGGCTGCCATTACCTTAACAAAATAAGTGTACCTTCTAAGGTACAGAAATGCATCTCCTTGGTACTAAAACATTAGCCTATAGATGAACTGAAATTCATTCCACTTACATGCTTAGAACTCAAAAGTCTATTTTAAGCTAGTTTCTCAGGCTCCTAAATGAGAGGGCTCTTTTAAGAAAGGTTCTCAGTTTACCTCAATCTAGCTTAGAAAAGGTTGTTCATAAACAAGGCAACAAAATTAATGTTGTACTAACAATAAATGTTTTTGAGTGCAATTTTCTAATTTCAAAATAAAAAAAAAATCCAACACTCATAAACAACATCTACTTTTTTCACCAATGAGTTATCATTATGATTTGAAATCCCAGCCTTGAATAAAGTATATCACTTCATATACTGGAGTAACTATATCAGTTAACAGGGGAATATTATACCCAAATAAGTGAATGAGGGAGAAATAGTAGGTACTGTGTGGGAAGAAGCTGAAAAAAACCTGTAATAATGGATACCTCTTTAAAAAAAAAAATAATAATCTGCACTGACTACTTCTGCTCAATTCCTTTCATTGAAATGGATTTGGTAGCTTTCAGACTTTCCCAGAGCTAAATGCACAGCTGCTGCTACTTTGGCAGCAGTGCAAGACAGATCTTACAGTGTTCCTGCTACGTTGATTAAATGCCAAAAGTTCCCTGAAAAATGCAAGAGTAAGAAGAAAGGAGCAATTCTGAATTGCTTCTATATCTGTGAAGCACAACTTGGATGGAATTTCATGAAACAAAGAAGCAGCAATTCTCTGGCCCAAAGGATTATTTCTTGGCAGTTTTCAAATGCCTACTGCAAAAAAGTTAGGGTTTTGAAGACTTTTTTTTTTTAAATATAAAACCCAGCTTCTTTTGCTTTGAAAAAAGACAAGCAACAATGCCACACACAGACTAAATTCAAACTTGTTTCTGCAGATGACTTCTTTCAGTAACATGCAGTACAGAAATATAATTATCTTACTGGAAATTTTTGAGTGATACTGATGTTAAGTATTTTCCAAATATTTTCCAAATACTATTCCAAACCTTTGAACAACTGCAATAAACATGTTACTGGAGTAATAATAAACCAAAGTTACAGAAATAAAAGAACAAGCCTAGTCTGAAACACAAGCTTTCCTGTGCTGCTACTGTCATAAATGCAGCAACTGCCATAAATTCTCTTCTCTTGAAGAGAATACACTTGAAACAGGAGCAAAACTGTCTGCGACTGTTCAGCTGAAGGCCTCTTGAGCCTGCTAGCAGAAGAAAACATTATCATTGGTGGTGTTATTTGGACATACGTCCACCGGTAATTAAATTACAATATCCGTAAGACATTGATTTCAAATGGTAAATCACTTGAGCCATTACTGACCTGAAACTGTGTTTAAAAAAAAAGTGATTGAGAATGTCAACCCTTATCATTTGAGCTACAGCCTTTAGAAATAACCTAGTGTTCAGTCTGAACACTTCTCCATTTCAAGACTTCATGTAACAAGCACACTTTCAAGGCACACAGAAAAAAAAAAAAAATGTCTTGTATACAAGTATTAGCGACATTTTCAAATTTGCAGGGCCAGCAACGCACTCCAAGCTCCTGGTTACCAGTAAATTCAACATTTTTACAACTACAAAGAAAAATGCAACACTGATCAACTATTTTCCGCAAGGGTTTTCAACTTCTGGAAAGCATCTAAAGGATACACATAAGACACATGCAAATACACTTTGAAACTAAGCATGTGATCATAAAATTGATGCTACGGTTCACTGCATCTCAAAGTACTTACATGTGCACATATATGAAATTATATAATGTGCATACAAGGACCTTTAAACAGCATGAACAATAATACAGTCTTAATGCAACAAAATACTTGGTTTGCTCTGACAAATATGCCAAATGTAGCCACATCACAACTGTAGCACTTTCACGCATTTAAAAATGCAATGAACATGAAATAGGAAGGCAGGGAGGGGAGGGGCATGCAAAAAGGAGAAAGACCATCAATTAGGCTAGAAATTTCAAAAATTCACAAACTAAGAATAGGATTAAAATACGAATTAACTTTTCCATTAACCTTGTATTTTCCATTGAGCATGCCATCTATTTTTGTCAACATTAGTTATATAGAATGAAGACTTAATCTTCCAAAGGGAATATCTGTATCTGATTAGAGTTTGGAGAATTAAAAAAAAATAGATATTCAACTGTATCAACAACAACATTTGCAGGCCAGTATAAGAAATTAAGAATAATGCAGACCAGAATAAGGAAACCCTTAAATGTGTCACTAGCGTGATGAAATTCTCAATTACAGAAAACATTAAGCTTTCAAAGACAGCATGATTAAGAGTCTTCAAAAGCTTCCTTCTACAAGTTCGTTAGGAAATGAAAACATTTTTAGTCATTACTAATGAAAATAGACTTAGCTACATCTGCAGTTCCTGCAAGGAAACAATTTCTAATGGAGAGCTTTGCTTCACAGAGCATGACAAAACCACAGAATTTAACAGTTAAGAAAAAAATACCACCAACTCCATAAGCAGCACTTCCATTCAGATCATGCCTTTAAAAATAGTGAAAAGCATACATCAGGAGGCAGGAAGAACAGAAACAAGCTGACAGCTTTGTATCTGGGCAATTTCTGTTACAGAAGAAAAACAGAAGTTAACATACCTTTCTGGATTGCAACAACAGTTCTGTTTCAAGAAGCAAAACTCGACTCAACAAGTTATTCCAGTCCTTCTCATCTATGATCACCTTTCCTTTCAGTTTCTCTTCTAAAACATGTAGTTTATCTTCTATCCAATCTAGCTTATGAAGCTTTTCCCGGCAATCAGCAAGCTGACTCTTTAGGAACTCAATCTGACAATTATCTTCTATGACCTGAAAATATGGATAAGAACACATCCTCTAATTTCAAAACGGATATAATTCAACATTTGACCAATGAAATTAAGTGGAATCTTCCTCAAGTTCAGTAACCACATTCTGCTACAGTAGAAAATTATTTTTCTTTCAGAATTGCCATAAGATGCCTATTCATGGAACTCAGCTTTTAAAGAAACTGTTGACAGAACTGGCTCTTGAAAAGACAGTACAATTTAACTGATTCTTTTTCAACTTTTTCAATATATTTATTATATATTAGTTATACTTAAGGAGCATCCAGCTATCTTTTTAAAACCTTTATCCCTTTAGAAAAGCCCAAAATACATGCAGACAGCATCTTAAAATAAAAGTTCTTACTTGTTCACATTTAACTTCCACAACATCATGATCTAGGTACAATTCTTCTTTGTTACCTCCCTGGGCTGGAAGGGGTGGTGGATGAAGGTCATCACTAACTTCATTTCCTGAATGCCGTTCTACTTGAGGCTTCTTTTGAACATGTTAAAAAAAGTCACTGGTGTTATTCATTACAAGAATATTTCAATTCATCAGCCAAGTAACTGACACAAAAGACCTATCATTTTAGTATTTATTTATTTAAATCTGACAATCTTACCCCAACTGGTTGCAAAACACAGAAAGCAACAGCAGGCAGTTTAATTTAAAGTATCATATAGACATGAAAAGACTGCAAAACAAATATGCACACACTTTACCATATGTACTGTGTACCTTGGTTCCCTTCCATAAACAGTAATGAAGGCATTAATGTCCTCTTTTATTGCAAATGTTGTTAGATTTCTAAGTGTGGATTGGGAGGTATGAATTTCACTGTATGTATCAACATATGTATAGACAGTTCCAACATCAAAACCACAACTCAACATTCAGAAAAAAACAAAGTGTTTAACTAGAAAGATTAGAACACTCTCTTTTCCTTGACAACTGTCAGCAAAATAGCCCTACTAGCAACACGTTTCATTTCCTTTGAATGCTTCCCTTAGAGAGAACAAAATATGAGACAAATTTTGCCTTTCTTTCCAGGTGAATCAAGTCTTATGATCACTACCTGCCACATAATAAGTTACCTCATGATTAAGAACTCACAATTACTAGTTTTGTGCAGCATCTTAACACTTACAGATTCCTAGATGTTTTACTGAAGCTGAAACCCTCCTCTTCTAGGGAATTCTTAATACACTCACATATATCCCCATTCAGTTCTATCACTCAACAACCAGAAGTGCCAGATAAGTCATTCCAAGTATTTTCTTTGTGAAATTTTCCTCTACTAAAACAGTATTTTCCTTCTAAATAGAAATCACCAACATTTAATGGGCAGTCACAGTCCTAAAAGTTTTGTACAGTTTTACTTTGCACCCTTTTAGCAGAATGTATTAGGAAAGCTGTCTCCTCCACAGGCCAAGAGTAGCATAACGCATAAGATCAAGTATTACTCTTGTAAAACTGAAGCCAAGAGGAATGTTACATCAAGAAATCTTTGCTGAACAGATTCAGACAAAAGAGCAAAAAGCGTTTTGAAAGCTACGTTGAAAACATTGTAATGTTAGGCCAAAACCACTCCAATCTCCAAACAGGATGTATATTCTTTTTCCAATTGCATCTTCATTCCAACACATCTTCATTTTCATTGCTATCCCTCCATTTGATAGAATTCAAATGGCAAACAACAGTACTAGATCATTACCACCAAGACTTTGAGATCAGCTACTCAGTAAAAGAGAGAAGCAATATCCTCTGTATTTCAGCTATTATTTCAGCCAACCACACTTTGGAAAAAACAAAACAAAACAAACAAAAAACCCCAACAAACCACACAACTGGTCTGATCAAGCATTAAAACCTAAATGAAAGCACATATTCCAGAAAGAGCCTGACTTGTTAAAAATCCTTTAGACATACAACATAAAAACTATTTTCATACCTGTTTGAAATTCAGAGCACTGCCACTAGGATCAGCAAGGACATTATCACAATTTGACAATACTTCATATTTAAAAGATCTGAGTTTTTTCCTTGTTTGGGATTTAACCTTCAAAGTGAAGAGCAGAGAATATTATGCTTCTAACACAGGATTATTTTCGGGGCGGGGGGGGAAAGACAACATGGGGACAGGTTGACACACCCCATTTTCTTCCATCATTAACAGGCAGGAATATTGTATGCACACACACAAACACATTTAAACCTCTGCAGTACAATAATGTCTAAAAAGAAAATTAAATATGACCCAAACTTACAGAGAAAACAGATCTGGAAGTGAATGACATATTCATAAACTCATTAACGCCTATGCGAGGCTGCATCAAAGTTGGTCATAAAGAGAAAAGACAACTTGCACCAGAGTTGAAAGATAAACAAATATGAAAAAAATGTAGTTACGTCCCCAAAAGTGACAAATGAGGTATACAAAAGTCCTGAAGACTGTTATAAACTCAAATGAAACAAAATCCTGTAAAATACGAAGACTGAAAATTCCTTTTATTGAAGCATACACTGATAAAAAAATGCCTTACCAATGTAAAATAAGTATGATTAATGAAAACAATCAGATTTGACATGTATACCACTGAAACACAAATACAAGTGTCATGTTTAAATTAAATGTTACCAGAACATCAACATATCAGACAGTTTTGCTTTGTTTTTAAATCTACCTGCAAAGTCTACCAAGTTACACAAACATTCACTATATTGAGAATTATAAAACAAAATATATCACTTACTGTAAAGACACCAAGTACTAGATTTATCTTCATTCTAATATTTTTTTGTTTATACTACTAAGCATTGGCAGCTTTGTGTCTTTTGTATACCTGGTAGCACTCAAGCATCTTACAATGGGACTTCATACAAATTTTCCCCTTATTTTGACTATCAGCGATGCTGCACCTTCAAATAAACTGGTCTTCAGCTTCTACCTGCAGCATCAAGCATGTCAAAAGAAACTTACCTCATAATAAAGTTACCATTTAATCAGTACCTTATTCGAGTTACTTAATTCCTTATGTTTTTTCACCACACAGTTGATAATGTCACAAACAATCTGCATTTTTCTTTCTGCAAAGCCAAACTGAAGAAACTGCTGTTTTGTTAAAATTGGCTTATATTGAAATTGATCTCGAAGAAGCTGCAACAAAATAAGAGTTTACTTCACTTTCAAAATCACCACACAATTTGTTGTAGAAATGGCATGCTCAGGTTCTTATTTTTCTACAGTCTTTTCTTTCATTCTGCACTTCAGCAGTTAAACCTTTTCTCATTTGGTTATTTATACATACTCAGCTGTTTCTTCTAACTAGACTTTCAACATACCTCTTCCAGAAACGTTTCATTCGCATCACTGTCGTAAAGTTTAACTCACAGTCTTAAGATTCACAAAATAAATGATTGTAGACACTAACGTTAAAAAAGTTAAACAAAAACTTTCCAAACTGAATGCACAATAAAAAATCGTATTAACCTCAGCAAATGCATCAGAGGGCTAAGTAAGGCTCCCACAGCCCCTCTATAAAGGAGTCTCTGTCCTCCTCAAATGGAAAACTAGCCTGAATAAGCTATCATTAATATATCAAGCCACCTTTTATAAAAATGCGCTTATGGATATTTTTAAGGATAGTTCAAAATTATTTTCATTCAGTTAAGAATTTGATTTGATTTCAATTTATAAACTATTAAGAACTGGACTTTGTATATTAATTTTGCATGGTGTTTTAAAATAAGTGTATTTCTTAACTGTGTTTTCATTACAATTATTGAAGTTTGCTGTGATTTTTTGCTGATTTTGATTTATTCTAAGGTCACTTCTATAAAACCTATTGTGTCATAAATTTTTCAGTATTCTTACAACTAACATAAGACACAATAATATTACTGATTCTGTGGTTGTCTCAAAATTGAGATTTGGCTAACAACATCCAGCCTTATTTTCATGAAAATCTAAACAAAGACTTGCCACACAGTGACTTACTACTCATCTTAAATCTTAACAGAATTACAATTCACATTCATTGCCAAAAGTTTTCACTTTCTAGTAAAACTCATACTAGATGTTGAATTTTTATGAGGCCAAACCCAAAACTGTGTCTCTTCTGCAAAGAACATGAAGACAGATACCTTATAAATAGCTTCAATAAAACGCAAGTCACTCTTTGCTGTGAGCTCCACGTCGCACTTTACCAAAAGTTCTGCTATGTAAGTTGAAAAAGATGTAAAAGAATAGCTGATGATAGGTAAAAATGCAGCTGGATCACCCTTTACTAACCTATTGAAAAACAAAAGTATTTTAACACAGCAGAAGATTAAAAAAAGCCTTTCATTACATGAATTCAAACATTTAACTTGAAAGGTGTTTTAATATAGCCAGCATGTTATATCCAAGTATGTCCTTCATTTTAAGGTTTTTTTCCAGGCATATCTCATTCAGCAGTCTTTACTGTTATCTGTAAAATGCTCAAAACATTTTTGTGACCCTCATATAATTTTAACATTATCAGGTCTAAAGCCCACCAGCATTTCCATCTCAACATTCAACACCTTCCCCCCCCCCCCAATCTTTACAGGATGAAACTTCCTGAAGAAAGTTTTGCTAGCACTTACAAAAAAAAAATTATAAAGGTGAGAGATTAATCAAAGAAAAGAGAAAAACAGCAGAAGCAATAAGAGCAAGATAGTGATACTTCAGGTTTATTCTAAGGATTGCTCAGAACAGCAAGACTGCATCCTTTTATCTTCCAGTTCACATGTATCAAACCCCAACTTTCCACAGACATATGCTCTGCTTACTCATCACTGCGTGCAATGCTAATATTTACACATATCTTGTTTACACATCTTGCTGTCATCATGTATTAGCATAAGTTTATTCACACCACCACTTACACTGTATAATCCACATCTCTTGGATAATTTAACAAGCGAAGTCCTTGTTCTATTTTTCTTAAACTTCCTTTGAGGTCTCCTGTTGCCATTATTTCAAATGTTATTCTTCTTTCAGATTATGAAATAAATGTAATATAGTACATTCTCCTCCTTAAAAAAAAAAAAAAAAAGTGGTGTACACAAAAATTACAAAATGCAATAGAATTATCACTGAAATTCAAAGGTTTTTGCTCATCTTTTCTAGACACTACTATTTCCAAAGTGTTACAATACAGCACAGAGCTAGGGCTTGATAACAATTAATATCAGTCATAATCTTCATTCGTTCTAAATGGGATCAAGTACTAATCCTCAATCCAATCAACTACCAAAGATCTTTATCTTTAAAGATATCTGAAAGCATGTTAAGAAGCATATTAGTTCTTCTCCAACACAAGACTTTAGAAGCACAGACTGGATGATAGCTCAGCTCTTAAGTCACAAATGAAAACAAATGGCCTGCATCTTAGCACTCTGGATAGACTGATAGAACTTGAGAAAGTCTATTAGCAAACTGTTAAGTGTTTTTTGAATGGTTTAGAGAAAAATCAAGGCAAAAAAAAGGAGAAATTTAGTTAAAAGTACAGAAAGTTGACACTTCTCACAAAGAGTTGTCCTTCCTCACATCCTTGAGATCTGCTTGTGAACAGCTTAATCCTCTACAGTACCTTTCCCAAAAGCCTCAGTAAAAGTAATGATTCCAGCTATGAAGCCTTAAAACAGAAATTTACTGTTCAATTTTCTGCTAAAACCTGGGAGATAATTGCCTGCCACTGTCTTCACTGAATTTCTTTTCTTCCCAGAAAACAAATACTTTGAAGCCTACCAATCCAAGCAGTGAAGAGGCATTGCCTGACAGCCTATACATGAAGACATATTCTTAAGATACAGAATTTTATATCATTTCTCTTGCTGGCACATGAGATTCAGACAAAAAAAAACAAACGCTCCAAAGAGATTATGTCTAGCCTTGTCAGAAATCAACTCCGATGGGTACTCCAGTTTGCAGCTTTGTTATTTGGTCCTACTCATTAAAGCAATGAGACTTTTTGAAAGGAACTTCTTGACCACACACCTCACTTACAGTAAAAAAAAAATATGGATATACACACACACACATATATATACAGTTAAAGCTTGCACTCACAATGGTCTAGGTTTGGGTTTTTTTTCCTTCTTGCGCCTCTATGGTGTTTAAATCAGCAATCTTCAAGAAGATGAAGATCTTTACATGCGTTCTGCTCTTGTTAAACTATTTTTTCCTATTTAATTATTAGGTTCTTCCTCTTTAATCGTTAGGCTCTGGGTTATTAGTCATACTAAATATAAGTACACAACTATCATTGTTAAAGGCTAGGGACAATTTAACCTCAAGTATTTGGAAACTGAAGCAGCTATTCTTCCTGCATTACCTTACAAAGTGATCCACCCTATGGTTTATGCCAATTTAACCAGATCTCAAGACAAGTCTCAAAGAGTCTGACATAAAACTGAAGCTCTAATCTGCAATGCAAATACTCATAGAAGACACACTCACAGGAATTCATCTAATCATATAGGCTGTTTCCCAAAAGTATCAACAATCCTTTCTACACCAGACCTCTGGATGCAAAACCTGGCAACTGCTGTCACTACAAACTGAATAGCTCAAGAGATCATAAAAATAACAGAGTTAAGTTAGTAGAAAATACTTTAACATCTTGGGAAGGTGAACACTGTAAAAACTGGCACACAGCTTTTGTCTCTAGGAATTCACGACAGAACAGTTACAATACATTGGCTATTCAGAATAAAATCAGGTATAACAAAGTTTTAAGAGATGATAACCTAGAACTGCAAGCAGTTTAAAGAACAACTCTCAAAATTGCATATGGTATTCAAAGAACTAATGACTGTAGGACAAAAAAAAAAACACCAAAAAAACCCCATGCAAGTTACCACATCTTAACACTGTAAACACTGTATTTGAAATGTCTAACAAAAAAACCTTTTGATTTCTTCAAATTGTATTTATACTCTTCCGTTACAAGGGGCGGGGAGCAGGGAGGGAATCACACCATTAGGCAGAGATGCAAAAACGTCAAGGACAAATATTGCACTTCGCTATCGTGCCAGCTGTAATAGACACACTTCAAGCACACGGGATACTTGCAAACGAGTGAACCGCTCAAGGAGCTGCGCGTCGCGGGCCGGTTGCCTTGGGAGCCATCGAAACACCGCCAGAAAAAAAAAGCGTGGCCCTGCCTTGAGCAAGGCCGGCTGCGGTCCCGGGGCCGCGCCAGCGCGCTGAGGCGAACTCGCAAGAGCGGGACCGGGGCCGGCTCTCCACCCGCCCTTCCTCGCCCCTAGACCAGCCGGGGAACCGGGCCTCCCCGGCTCCGCCCCGGGGCTCGCCGTCCCTGAGGAGAGGGAGGGCGCCGGGCTCGGAGCCGTCCCGCGCCGCCGGCCCCTAAGGGGGGACGAACCGCTGCCCCGAGAGAGATCCTGACGCTCACCCGCGCCAACCGCCGCCGCGGGCACCCCCTCCCGCCGGGCCGCCTGCCCCGGCACGGCGGGTGCCTCGCTGTCTCCCCTCAGGAGCCCGCCGGCCCGCAGTGACCCCCAACCGGCGGCGGGCACAGACTGAATCTGCCGCCGCGAGACGCAGCGGCCGCTTCCGCTTCCCGCGCGTCCCTCAGCGGTGACGTCACTTCCAGCAACAACAGCAAACGTCAAACCTGCCAGGCAGGAGACGGGGCGGCGGCAGCCTCCCTGCGTGCCGGAGGGGCCTCCCTGGCTCCCACCGCCTCTCCCCGCCGCCGGAGGCTGCTCAGCCCCTTCCTGCCCGGCGAGGCTCACGCACCGAGTCGGGCCGGGCTCGTCGCGGCGGCGGTTAGGACCCGAGCTCGCACAGGTACGGGCCCCCGTCGGTTCCCTCAGCGGGGCGGGCGGGTGCGGACGGACGGGCGGCGCATCCAATCAAGAGCCGGGGCCGTTGGGGCGGCCCAATGGCGCGCGGGGGCGGCACCCGCGGGGCCAGGCCCGCCGGTGTCCGCCGAGCGGGGGTCGGCCGTGCCCCGGCCTGCCCCGGCCGAGATCCCGGCTCCCCTTTGCGGCGTCACTCGGTGAGGCGCCGGGGAGGTGGCGAGCAGGGCGGCTGCGGAGCTCCTCGGGACGCGGGGCGGCGGGAGGGGGCCTCCCCGGGGCGCTCCCGTCAGCTGGGGCGGCCTTGGGCGTGAGGGACTGACTGGCTGTGCCTCTGGAACCGCCAGCGTAATTGCCTGGAGTCAGGTTTGAAAGGCCGTCACGTTAGTGGGATCGCCAGGTCTCGGTTACGAATGCAGCTGCGATGAACGAAGCTTCAGCTTCGATAACATCGAAGGAAGGAGCATTTTCCTGTTAGGGGGGTTGTGGTCGTGAAGCGGCAGCTGTAGGGCTCGGTTACCATAAGGTGGAGGGGGTTTATATCGAGAGTGGGTGTTGTGTTTTATTTGATAAAGCAGAAGCCAGTACCAATACAGCATTAATCTAGCTTACGTTTAGCTTTTAGTATCCTATCATGCTCTTCAATGCTGCAGAATTTATTATGCAGTAACAAAGTAACATGCAGAAGACACGATTAAAATTGAAATCAGACTCTGATAGATATCAGACAGAGCCAAAGAAGATCAGCGCTTTATAAACAAGCCTGATGTTATTTTTACTGTGATAGTAATTACAGCCGAGCTATCAAGAGGTTTCAATTACTAGATAAAGTTACATAATTGGAAGTTTGGAAACATACATTTGAGTGGCCTATTGAATCTGGAGATTGAAAACGTATGTTCAAAATAATTTAATAATATAATTCTGGACACCATTACTTAAAGAGCTTTAGAATAACAATGAGTTTACTCATCTTGTTTGACGAGTGAGTTCTCAAAGCATTCATCCGGGATTACTACAAAGCTGAAAGTAATTGCGTGATGGGGAAAATAAGATGTGATCTAACGAACAGTATATAAGCTGCTGAATAGCTACATACATATTAAAGCTTGTGGATTTCTGGCAGCTAGTTCTAGAATGGTTTAAATTGTGTATCATTTTGTTTCTTCTCTGAAATTTCTTCAGTTGGTACTTAAAATAGCAAATATATATTTTCTTATCATTTTTTACATTACAAAAGACTTTTTAAATTATTTCTGCAGTGATAGCTTATGTATAAGTATGTGAGTACATTATAAGAAGGCTAGTTTCTTCAATGACATAGTATTTTTTTTTCTGTCTTGGAGCCACTTGTAGCGTTAAATAATTTCGAAGTGATTATGTTGTTGGTGATGTATAGCAGTTAGCTTTCGTGTGGGGAGAAAAACCCTGTGAGCGCCAACAAGCACTGTTGATATTCTTGTTAGCTCAGTATTCCTCAATAGAATGTATTTTGTGAACGGGAACTTCTAGCTGAATATTGCAATAAAGATATTAAACTAGCAGCTAAAATTTGGATATTTGATTTAGGGCTAAGTAGGAAAACTTGGTCCTCTGTGACCACTACCAAATTCTTTACAAGCAGTGCATATAGAACATAAAGATAATCTGACTTTGAAGAGGTTTGAAAGTTATTATAAAATTGCCAGATGCTTACCCGATAGCATAAAGTTCACTTGATAATTGACTGGGCACAGCCTTTCTGTGAACTGTTTCTGATAATGCTGCTGGTCTTTCTCATCTTTCTGGTGTATTATGATTATAAAACTTGTCACAATATGATTCCTAATGATCTTCAGAGCCTTCAATTTCCCGTTACTCCTTTTTTTTTTTCTTTTATTTAAACTATGCCCAAATAATTAGTATTTTCAGAAGATTTTTAACAGTTGGGAATTAACAAATGTGTATAGAAATGTGGCTTTGTTATAATGGTATAAACTAATGTCAGAAAAGATGGCAAAAATACTAGCAAAATAAATTCCTTAATTTGTCCTACAAAAAGTTACCTCAACAAACAGATTTCTGCCTTTTTCAGAACTTTCCTTTCTCTCTACTTGACATACGCAGTTTACATAGAATAGGTTCTCACTTCATCTTTTGTAAAACGTAAGATTTAATATTGCAGTGTTTTTTCTTGCTGATTTCTATTGCTTTAGTGGTTAAGGACTTGAAATCATGATGAGGAATTACAAGCCCTCACTCCTGGTTCTCTCTGTCCCTAAAACTAGTATTTTGCTGTTTGGCTATTTTATCATTTTGTTTAGAGTCAATGCTATATTTTCAGGCAGACTTTATTTTTGTGTTTACATGAAGAGCTACACTGAGAAAGTGTGCAGATTATATTTGAGTTACATCTACATTGTATGTATACATTTACCTCCTTCAAAACCCTACATTTTTTACATAATTGAATTGAAAGATCATTATTATTCAGTCATTCAGTCATCTGGTATCTTCTGAGAGTGAATACAGCCTCTAAATTTGGCATCAGCATATTTGAAAGTGTAATGCCTTCTTGGGAGTGTTCAATTTACTCACAGGGCTAAGGTCAAGAATTGGTTGAAGCCTCCCAAGATATTTAGAGATACCTGTTTACTAAGTACTGTACTTAATTACTTAAGAAGCTCATATACAGTGCCTAGCAAAATGGGAACTTTATCTTAATTGAATCCTCTAGCACGGTGATAGTAGCCCTTTTTGAAATGTTGTGTTTGCTCAGAAATATTCCTTATCTGCTCTTTTCATCCCTTGGGAAAGTCTCCCCTCCTCCTTCTAGCCCTTGGCTGTTACTGCCTACCCACACAAACTGTTTTTTAGCTTGATTCTTCACTGCACATCACTGTATGCCCTGCCTGCTCAGCAGGGACAATAGCAGCAGCTGGAGTTGGAGCTGCAGGTGACTTGATGGGTTTATGCTTGTAGTCCCAAATGCCAATTCTGGCACACCTACCACTGATTCATTTAATAGCTCTTGATTTTATTGTAACAGCACCTGGTGATCCTCCATCGGGATGAAGGTTAGTAACTTCCTTCTCCTTGGAGAGGTTTAGTTGCTCCAAAACAGAAAAAGGTGGCGCTGAGCAACTGCAGCTCTGGGAATGTCTCTTTAAAAAAAAAGTTGCTACCTCTTATTTTAATCTAGCTAGGCAATGAAACATAAAGCCAGAGTTCTTCATCTTGTGAAGAAATATATTTTATTTACAGCTAGAAGTTTCATAAATTAATTGCAAGCACCAGCATGAATTGCCAAGGCCCACTTTCATCGGACCACTCATCCTTGTGTTGCCACTTTTTAAATGGCAGATTGTTGTATAGCTTCCTCTCGTGAAGCGACTTTACCGGTAGCCCTGAGGACTTTTAAAAATTTTATGCTGGTCTCAAGAAAATGAGAATACCTTCTTTATGTGTACATTCTTGTAGCCAATTGTATATCCTATTTATGGTGTGACTCAGTAAGCTTTTTTTGTTAAACTTGCCTGATAATTTATAGCAGTTGATCATGGTTTAACCTGCCTCTGTATGATAAAAAAATTAAGCCAAATGTATAATTGTACAAGAAATGAGAATAAAAATAATGATGAATTTGTGTAAAATGTTGCATATTACTAAATTGAATATAATACATGTGACTACAGTTTCTTCACAACTGTGGCCTTATCTAGAAATGAATTCTTGAACTTCCCCTGAATGGATTCTTATGTAGATAACTGCTTCACCAGCCAGCTGAACCTGTCTTTTGTCAACTTCCATTTTGGTTATGCCTTTTTTCTGTAATTTCTCTAATTTCTCCATTTTTTTTCCCCATAATTACTCATCGCAGCCGTGGCTTGTTTCTTTCTGCTTATGTAGAACAGTTTCTATTCATGTCCAGCCTTTAACAGTTTTAAAGCCCCATTTTAAATTCCCTGTGCTAATAGAATATAAATAATTTCAAATACACGTGAGATCAGACCAGACCAGGCCATAAGTGTTTTTCTTGAAAGTCACCATCGGGAACCTGCAGATTCCTAGTATGATCACTTCAGTGATCTATCATCATAGCAAAGGTTGAAAAATAAGATAGATCACCATACGTACACTACTTGTGATGGGATTAAGACAACACTCCCATACTGAATTAGTATGATTTATCATACTTTAATTTTCCCTTTTGGTAAATACAGGTCGTTACTGAAATTTGAGTTGTGGCATGCAGAAATCTTGATGACTGACTAACAGTCAGGATCTGTTCTTTTTATTACCATCTGCAGCAAGTTTGACAAACAATGACAAACACAGTGATAAGTGAGATATAGAAGCCTTATCATGAAGTTTTTAATGCTACTGTGCAAGAAAGCTTGAAAAGATATTTTGGGTGCTCAGAAACAAGAAACTGAATCCTTAATGCATTATCATTGAAGTCGTTAAGCTTTGTCTTAATGTCAGTCACAGCCTACTTTTGTGTGCTGCCCACTACTCAGGACGTTTTTGTTTCTCCTTATGTTTTATAGCACTTCATTGACTCTAAATAAGCTATTTTTATTAAATTTTAAAGGAAGTCTGAAGATAATAATTCCAAATGTTCTGATGGTTAAGGCTTCTTAACTTGCATAGGACATAGATAATGTTTGGTACTGTTTGCAGAAGCTTATTGTTAATTTTGTAACTCTTCAAGCATAGAAATTTTTGAAAAAAATCTTCTAGTTTTTTATGGGTTTTGTTTTCAGTATTTATTCAGTTGCTCCACTGGAGACAGATTACATTGTCAGCATAACTTTGACAAAACTCACTTTTTTTGCTGTTCAGATTAGTCCTAGAATTTTATTTTTCCAGTGTGTGCTGAGTCTGTCTTACAAATATTTATAAACAGCTGTCAACATGTAATTTGGATTTTATGTCCAGCAGGCTCGCAGATGGGTCAGGGACTCTGGAGAGTTGCTAGGAACCAGCAACTGCAACACCAAGGATACAGTGGACAAGGCTATCTTACCAGAGAACATGGTAGGAGGATAGCTACTAACAGTGTTTCCAATACAAGCCATCGCAAACAAGCCCAAGGAGGCATTGACATCTACCACCTGTTGAAGGCAAGAAAATCTAAAGAACAAGAAGGATTCATTAACCTGGAAATGCTGCCACCAGAGCTTAGTTTTACCATTTTGTCGTACCTGAATGCAACTGATCTCTGTCTAGCTTCATGTGTCTGGCAGGATCTTGCTAATGATGAGCTTCTCTGGCAAGGGTAAGCAAAAAAAAAAAACATATCACCTGGATACAGTAAAAATAATTATTAGATTTTAAATTTGTCTCAATATGTGCTTTTTGTCATTCTAACCTTAGCAAAAGTTTCCTAAGTTAAATGGGATTTGACATAGGGGAAACATGAATATAGTTTAAAAATGTGTTATTCTGGATTTCTCATTACTATCAGGTATTAGTACAAGTGTACATGTGTATTACTACACACCTGTTTTTTGATATATCATGCGGAAAAAAACAAGGACTTGTCTTCACTTTTGTATTAGCTCAAAGCACTTCTCAAATGTTTGTATTATTACTTCTCTGAGCTTCAAACAAGTATCTAGCCTGAGCAAACAAACCTGTTCAGCTGAAGCTCCAGGTAGAAAGGGATGAGAACTCATCTACTATACTTGTCTTAGAGCGACTTAAGTGTATGTTTTTTGGAAGATGGTGATGGAAGGGGGAATGAAAAGGGCGGTTCTGCAAATGTGTCAAGTGGAATTTCTGCAGTCTAACAGTTGAAACACATTTATATAACATATGCAGAGTTTGTATGTCCAGGAAATAAATAAAGGAACATTCTATCAAATAAAATAGTATAAGATCAAAATTTAATTACAAATATTTTCTTTGATATTTGGTGTTTTACAACACTAGGAAAGACTCATGAAATCATACTTATCTCTAGAGTAGATGGTCAGCAGAACTTGTATCTTCTTTCACAACATATTCTTACCTCTTAACGTAACGGACAGTAAATAGTATTACTGTAATAGCTGGGTTGTTGTTCAGGTCCTGTTTCTTTTCCTTTCATTGTGCTCTACATCTCTTCCTTCCTCATCTATTTCTTTGCCCCTCTGCATTTGAATTAAGCAGCTTCCCTTCCTATCATGCTTTATGAACTCAGCAATAGGATAATGCAATTATAACTTAGTCACAATTGTTCTGCTGTTGGAGACAGATGTCTTGGCAGGAAACAGGAATTCTAGTGAAGATCCTGCTAAGCTTCTAAGTTTATGTGTATCAAATAGCTTGGCAGTTGAGTAAGTATGCTTTGTATTGTACTTGGTTCTTGGTATCAAAAAAACACTAAATACAAATAAATTCCCTGGACCAATGCTTGAAGATACTAGAGCTTCTTAATTGTATGCAGTACATATTCTTAACGTGGGGGGTGGGGGGGTGGAAATACATATTTTCCTCAGAGTTCATCCTGGGAAGTGGCTCAGTCATTTTTAGTGAAATCTTCCTAAATAATACTGAGTTCAAAGTATACACTTTGGTAGTGAAAATGTGTCCTGATTTAGCAAATTAATATAAATCTCAAATTGCATAATCCCTGTAGACATCTTAGTCTTCAATATTCCACCTGTATTGGATGTGTTTGAGTTTAGGTTTTGGCAAGTCCTGTGGCTGCAGGTCCAAACTCAGTCCAAATAAGACTCAGGTTCCTGAACTGAAAACAAAGTCTCTCCCATGTCCTCAGTGGCTACCTGCTGGGACCTAAGCATTGTGCCTAATTATTTACAAAACAGATGCGTTGTAGCAAAACTACCAGTACAATAAGGAATCTAGATAACAATCGGAGTGCCTAGAAAGTGAAAGTTCAAGGGAATTTCAGATGGTGGCATCAAGGAGACTGAGATGAGGGACAGAAACTGATGAAACTGAGATATGGAGTCAGCATGGGATAGAAGGGAAAGAAACTGAGAAGTGATGGAAGATATAGAGGGATGGGGCTGGATCAAATAATTAGCAGCGGTCAAGACTGGAAGAAGGACAGTCAGGTGGAAAAGGACAGATGGGGAAAGCAGTGAGTTAATGGCATAATTTTGTGCAGATGTGGTGTCCCACTCACTGCACAACTGGGCACAAGAAAAGAAACAATTTTTTAAACTGTCATACTGCTGCAGGAGAACAACTTGTCACAGTTATCCAGTGTTCAGATACTAGGTGTGCCAGAGGTCTCAGCTGTGTGGATGTCATTATGATGCCACCTACTGGGATATGTTTTGAGATTGCACTCAAACACACCAAAACCTGTGTGAGAAGAAAAGAACAATCATATAAATGCAGACTTTAGCAACACACATGCAAAAGGCTTAATAACTAAGTGTTAGAAGCAACCTATTTCTGACTTTTCCTATAGTTTGAGTATTTGGCTTTGCAGTGTTGATTACATTTTGCTTCTGTAAAATACATGAAATACAGAAAAGAATTTTGATAATAGACTAATTCTGTTTTCATAGGTTGTGCAAATCCACTTGGGGTCACTGTTCTATATACAATAAGAATCCGCCTCTAGGATTTTCTTTTAGAAAATTGTATATGCAGCTAGATGAGGGCAGTCTCACCTTTAATGCCAACCCTGATGAGGTAAGTGAACTGTTGCTGACAGTAATAAACAGTTAAAATAATTGTTGTTGTTTTATAATTATAGCCGTATTAAAAGCCAAGTTTTAATAGGTGTTTGTTTTACTGTAGGAATGGTTAATACTAAGTTACAGCCCTATCCTGATCTTTTTTTGCATATGGTACCTGTGCATGTCATTTACATGGCTTGCCTCTTAAGTGCTCCGTACAGCGGTCTGACCTATGGATGCCAGAAATTCATAACCACTTATTGACTTAGGAATGAGGCAGAGATCCTAACTGAAGAGGCAATGGTGAATTTAAAAAGGATACTGATACGGTCACATAAATTAAAATGCTAAAATGCTTCAGCAGAGTATGAGTTTGATTCCCCCTTCAGTCAAAGCAGGATGAGGTATAAAGTAACACCAATTACTTCTATGACAATTGTGGTTTCTTGTAAGGGATTTAAAAATATTTCCACTATTGAGGAGAAAATCTTGAAATATTATGAAAAAGATGTACCACTGAACTATCCTAAAGAGAGTTTCATTTGATTTCTGTGGATGTTTGTTATGCATGAACATAATCTTTCTTTATAATATATAACAGTATATATTTATTTTTAAAAAATACCCCATGTCAAACTCAAAGGTTTCCATTTATTAATTCGTGTAACTAACTGGAAAAGTCAGTTTCTGCTTTCACTCTGTCAGCTTTCAAAGAAGAAAAGAGTTTGAGAGTAGACAGCTTTTGCCTGGGAGATACGCAATTAATGCCCAAGTGACAGAGAGAGTCTTTTGTGTACAAAACCAGACTCCTGCTTCATGTTTCCTAGGAAAAGAAGGTACACAGTACTGAACAAAAAGTAGTATTAACTTCCTGGATATATTTATACATACACAAGGAAGTGGTAATTGAATAAATCCAAAGTAGGAAAAGGATTAAGAGACATGAAAAGTTATACTTCTAGGATCCAATAGTTCATTCTGCTGATATGATACAGAAAACATGAACTTGTGACCACGGGGTGAAATAAATAAAGCAGTCGTATGAATCATTACAATAATGTGATTTTGTTTAAATTCTTACTTTATCTCATATTCTGCTTGATAAAGAAACCCACTACATTCATTAGTCACAAATTACAGTATTTTGTAATTTCTCTGGTAGAGCTCTGCCTTGAACTGTGATACGCAGTGCTGAGATGTCTTATCAGCACCTTGCCACTTGAGTGATTAGCATTGATTTTCAGCAGGATTTTAGTGAATTTAGTAATAAATTTAAAGCTTTTCAAATGAAATGCAATATTTTGGTAACTTAAATGTGTTTTCAAAAATATATTAAGTTTTAATTGGTAACAGCTTTGTCCACCCAGTTCTTTCAATTTGTTTTAACATAATTTTTCACTTGCTATCTTAGTTTATAATATGCTGTTACATTCCAACCTAAATTTCGTAGGTTTAAAGCCTTTGGAGCCTTCACAAAAGGCACTGAATAAAGAATTTGTTATTTTTAAAGGAAATTAAGATCTGCAAATCAGAGCTACCTTATAGTATACCTAAATTAGGTATGACATTTATTATGCTACACTTACTTCTTTTGGGTTCATTATGGCTATATTGTACAGAAGTAGTACAAACAGTCTGCTTCAGGCCTAGTGAGAGACGAGAACTTCAGGATATCCCCTAAGGGCTTCTGTTCCTCTCTCCCTGTGGAGCACCATAGCCTGGTAGGAATCATTCAGGGCCTGAGTTCCAGGAGAATTCACAAATACTATTGCTTTTATTGTTTACGACTGTGATATTGGCAGAATTATTATTATAAGGACACTGTGACTGGAATATATGATATGACATTCCACTATTACAAATTGCGTCTCCGAATTTCCTGCCAAACTCTGCTTTACATTTGATAACAGACCTGATCAAATTACTATAAAAATAGGAATACTTACAGCCACAGGAGCAAGATTCTCCAAAGGACACCGCCCATGTCATGAAAATGGGTAACCAGGCTCCACAGCAACAGCTCCAGAGCTAGCGGTGGCTCACGGGGTAGGGAAGAGCATCTACACACTTTGTGGTAGGATCCTCTGGTTAGCCATTGTTGTGTGCATGGTGTTGTGATATCTGCTGTAATTTAATGTATTGATTGTGTGCATGAGCTTGCATAATTCATAGCAGGTGCTCACATTCTGCTGAAAGGATGTGCCTAATCACATTACATGTAATCTGAAAAAAAAAAAAAACCACCTCCAGTGCATGTTTGGTTTCTCATTATTTCTTTTGTTTGTTGTTTTGGGTTGGTTTTTTTTTTCATATGGCAGCACCATCGTAGCCGAGATGTTGGAACTTGTTTTTTGTTTCTTTGGGCAGAGGGGGTGGTTTAGTGTTAATATTAACACTTGAATATGAATATTATGTTGTTTAATCTGCCTACATGGTCTCTGCTGTATTTTATTCTAAAGAGTGTATGGTGTATGTAAAAAGTTTCTCATGCAGTGCTCATTTCATATCTCATATGCTTATGACTCTCAATTTGTAAGCAAACAGAAGTTATTTCCCAGTGTTTTGTATACTGTTTCTAACTTCCTACAAAATATTTTGTCAAGTTTGTTACATGGAGCTATGCTATGTAGTTAAAATTGGAACTGAAGGTAGAAAAGAGAATCCTTTGGTCAGGAAAGAAGATCTAATTTTTGTTTCATTCTTAATGATAATGATTCTAACTGATTCTGTTTAATGGCATTTATTTTTATGGATCTATTGGAATCTGGACTGTACCGAAACTCTCAGACTTTAATGAGGTCAGGATTTCCTTTATGTAGCATAATAACAATAAAGTACAGTAAGACAGTGCTTATACTAAGCCTGGCTTTCCACTCTTCTGATTGTCTCATTCATTACCAGCTGCCCTTAGTTTTTGCCAGGCAGGTCAGTTTTCTGACCTTTTCTTGATTATAAATGAATTGTTAGCCACTTGCATAAAGCTACCTTACCTGACTTTTAATTATAGGTAGTCTAGATGATGGAATATTTGCTGTGCTGTATATTTCTAACCAAATTTTTTGAAAAGTTATCCTATTTCATAGTGATCTACTAAGCAAGCCAATTTTGAGATGCATTGATTTATCTGTCCTAAGAATATTAAAAGTATGTGTATGTTGTAGAGGGAAGAAGTTCTTTTGTGTGATTTATGTAAAAAGTTGGAATGGACCAGACAGCTGAAACCTTTTGAAAACTCTACATTAAAGTCAGAGAACTTTAATCTTGTAAATTATTATTTATGGATTCTGTGTAACATGAAAAATATTTCTACGTTCTACTTGTGATTTCTGCCATCATAAGTATGTATCATCACTGAGACTGTATTTTAAGGACATACAGTGAAAGAGACACTGTTTGAAATGTATGTTCTATATTGTGTCCACATTTGTCACCAAATGACTTGATTCGTAACTTAGGAAAAGAATCTTAAACATTTCTGGTAGAAAATAGAACATCAGTACTGTGCACTTTGTTCCAGAAGGTGCACCATGAAATATATTGAGATACTGCATTTCCCTAGAAAAATGGGAATAATAATAATACCATACATGTCTAATTATTATTTACTAATAATGTTAATGTTACCTAAAAGCCCCAATTAGAAATTGAGGCCGAACTATGCCAGATACTGTATATACAGAATAAAATGACAGTCACTGCCCCCAAAGAATTTATCCAAATAATTAAGCTAGTATTTAAAATTGAACTCCTATATTTCCTCAGCTTTTATTTAAGAATGTTTTAATTTGGTTGGTGATCAAAATTGTCTAGTCTGTACAGACTAGAAAGAAATCAGGATTTTACGTTGATACTTATGTAATCCTACCAAAATGTAAAAGCATATAACTCACAGGATTATAAATGACCTAAAAATGTTAATATGCTACTAGTGATTTCCTTAGTCACCTTTTAAAACTATTTAAGCTAAACAAATAGAGCACGTGTACAACCATTTATGTGAAATTTGAAATCTCAAATATTAAGTGAAATTTGTCTTTATTGACAAATGTATTTGTCATATATTTTCCTGCACTACTTTTACATGCACATTAGGTAAAAAGCTTCATTGTCTCCCAACTCTGACTTTGCAAACAATTCCATTTAAATATTAAAAAGAGAAATCATGTATATATGTAGAAAAATACTGATTCCAAAATTTCCATGCCATTAACTTAGAATACGCCTGGTTTGTTTTGTATTCGTATCTAACTACAAAGGTTTTAATGTTGACTGCTGTACTGAAATGTTCTGAAAGTACTCTTAGCAGAGAAGAAAATCAATGCAGAAGTGAAACCAATACTGAAAAAGTAAACTTTTCGAATTTAGATATCCTGTATGGATATAAATGAATGGAAAGGCTCTTGGGAACAGATAGAAAGGAGTGTCAGTGCTGTAATAGAATAGGTTGGTAAAACAAGCATCGTGTGACTGGAAAAAAAGGAGCAACTGTAAAAAATAACATATTGAAATACAACAAATGGCTCTTGTTGTTACTATTAGTCTATAGTTATGATTGTTATTTGCATATATAATTTAAATCGACACTTTCATACATTAAGTTTTTATCCAGAGCTGTCTGAAATTCAGTGGTAACATTCTTGCCGCAAAGGCAAGGTATCCGTAAGGCATCTTTCCTAATTCTCTAATGCTAAGAACATTATAGTGACAAGCAGGCTCCTCGTATAAGTTAGGCAGACGCAGAGCTACTGGAAATCTTGGCTGTTGTACTGTTCGCCTAACTACTCTTCCACTAAATCAGAATTAGAAGAACATACCGCGTGTGCTCATCCTGCAGTGTTTCCTAAGTGTTAAAAAGACCTCTTCAGACCTGGTAGATAGTGGCACAGATCTGCCTACCTGACTTGAGTCAAATGTTTCCTAAGAGAATCACCAGATGACTGATAAATAATCTTAGCATAGATTTTAATTGTGTGTAGAACTACTTATTTCAGCTAGTATACCTGCCACAAGTGACCATTTTAGCTACCAAAAGTGATTTATTTGAAGTGTGGGTTCTGAGAGGAATTCCAGACAGTGTTTACAGTGTTACAAAAAGCAGATTCGATGACATGCCGTAAATCTTGTAAATAAATTTCATTTGCTGTGAGCCAAAATTCAAGAACTTTAAAGAGAAATCAGGTTTCTATTGTTGCAAAGTATTTGTGGTTGCTTAGGAAGAAATAAAAAGCAACTAAAAATGATGGCACGTTCTGAAGTATATTTTATTTATACCCTGTTTATTTGTGAAGGAGATGAGGACAATGAATAACGAGACTGCATTCACAGAGAAAGATATTCTCAAGCATTTGGGGGGGGGGGGGGAGGGAGAGGGAATTAGAGACAGGGAATAAAAATGCTGTGCAAAGACTTGGTAGCCTATCAAGTGAAGATCCTACATTGAGTTGAAATCTAGTGCATGAAAGAAATCACTTACGGCATTTACTGTCACAGAGAAACCAGCCCATTGTCTGTCTTAAAGGTGTTATTTTCATCCTTCCTCATCTATGACGTGCCAGGTATTTTCTGGATATGTTGCAGAAGTGTTTGTTAAATAATCGCAGCAGGAATACTACTGAGACTTCCTCGCCAGGCTTCAGTTTGTATTACCTTAAGCAAATACTTATTACTGAAGCAAATGCATAAGTCTCATTAAGTCAGGACATATGTAAAGGAGATGTTCTGCTGCTAGTCTTGTATAAATTGCCAAAATACTTGAGGAATTAATATGCAGTTGATGTTCATTTTGATCTCCCATTTTTAGTTTCCTATCTAGCTCTAATTCAAGAAAGTACTTAACCTTACGTTGTCCATCCATACTATGGGCAAACTTAAATATGATCTAATTTGGATTTAAATGCAAGCTTATAGTGCAATACATGTTTCATTACAGTCCTAAGTATTATTCTTAAAATCGGGGCCTAAAATTGCTAGGGTTTTTTTTTGTCTTACCTGTATAAAACCTTTATATTTTTATTTATTTTATAAAACATTCCTTTAACAAAAAAAAAAGTATGCTGATTAACTGCTATTTTCTGTAAATATATAAGCAAAAATTACGGACTGGTAAAAACGGCTAGATAACATTACAGGTGTTTGTTGGCTTTTCACTTGTATTACCAATATCTTAAGCATGTATTCTAATTTCTTTTTTGCTTGATATAACTGAGACTTTGCTTTACTAATCCACTTCATAAAACAACTTTCCAAACCTGCACTCAGTCCTTTATTTCTTTTTTAAGCAAAATTGAAGAGCACTGGGAAGTTAGTTTATACACTGAATGACAGGTTGCCCCTACATCTTTATAGATGTAATGTAAACTAAAAGGGTAGACTTGCAAAATATTGTGAAGTCTGATATCAGAAGATTTATGAAAAAAGATTTCAGAAGTATTTTAAAGGTGATTTAGGTTTTGGCCTTGGTACATTATCCTATGCAGAAATGCACTGTCCTACACATTTTATGCTATTTCAACATTATAATATCGTCAAGAGATACTGTACTTAAGTATTGTAATACTTCTTAAGAATTGTAACACTTCTTTGTAACATGCTCAGAACCACTCCCAGCCCCTGCCAAATTGAATTGAAACTAGTTGGTTAGTTATTCTCAGGTTTAGATTTTTGTTGTTGAAAAATGTGAACATTTCTAAAATCCATTAGGTTGGTTTTGATTTCTGAGATCATAAGGAAAATAGTTTTATGCTTTGGGATATTTCAGTGAACAGAAAGAATCCAAAATATCACTGAAATATTTTAAAATGAAATTTGGCATGTGTATTCTATGAGAAATGCGTGCTTGGCAAAGTGTGGAAAATTCTGGAAATCATAATATGAATATAAAATATACACAATCGTTCTACCTTTTTAAACTTTTCTTTTTTATGTTAGGTACAGTGTTCTTATTTATGTGTATGCATATTTATATATGTTGATATTTACCTATGCTTTGAAATCAGCGTGCTTGTGTTTATTTACATTGTTACACATTTAAACAAATGCATATAATGCATCTATTTGAATGTGATACATCGTATACATGTGAGAACATTAATGTTTTAATGAAAGATATTAAAGACTAAACACATTATGGCTAAGATTTTTATTTACAAAAGTTACAAAATTAAAAGTTATGGTCCCCACAGCATTTTAAATACAATTACAAAAGTATGAAAACCAAAATAGTAGTCTACACTGTAAAGAAATTATTAAAGAACCATCATGCTCATTATGGGGTTCATAATT
Source organism: Aptenodytes patagonicus (assembly GCF_965638725.1). Classification (NCBI taxonomy): domain Eukaryota; kingdom Metazoa; phylum Chordata; class Aves; order Sphenisciformes; family Spheniscidae; genus Aptenodytes; species Aptenodytes patagonicus. The sequence goes on from NC_134952.1 coordinate 41,928,056, forward strand.
TTAAATTTCCTACTGTAAGTATGTGTAAAATCTCAACCATAACCATAAATTGTTTCTTTGCGTTTGATTTATAATTTTAGAGTGTATTGTGCATGTTGAAATGTGATTTAGAGGAAGAGGAATCATTCTGAAAAACAAACCAACTAATTAGTAGGATTATGTTCCTACATTGCCAAGTACAATACTTGTTCCTAAACACATTATGAAGATTAAACATATTTAAACATACATGTATTTTATCTCAGGGAGTCAACTACTTTATGTCCAAGGGCATACTAGACGATTCGCCGAAAGAAATAGCTAAGTTTATCTTTTGCACACGAACACTAAATTGGAAGAAGCTGAGAATCTACCTTGATGAAAGGTAATTTGAATTTCTCGAGACATTTCCTATTCATTTTCACTGTACCAGCACCATTCAACAATATTTTGCTTGTATTGATGTGATCTTGAAGATGTAAAAATGCAAGAAAATGCAGCTAAGTAATGCTGCTGCTAAACCTGAACAGTTATTCAGTTATTCATGTGACTGTAATGCTTTATAAGAACCCCTGAAAATACCACCTATAACTAGTAAATCTCGCAACCTGTGCTTTTTCTGCGTTTTTGCATTTCTGGGCGTAAATTGTTCTGTGAAGGTATAGTGAGCGTTTAAACTGCACAGGATAATCTTTGTGCTGTACAACATCCAGATTTTATAGATATTTTGCTGCTTTTTTTGACTTGAGGTTTCTTTTTTTCCTATCTAGTATGGGTGTTCATCAGAAAAAGCAGTTACCACTTTACCAATTGATGATGGCTTTTTAACTAACGTTGAATCATCTAACCGTTATTTGGTTGTCTGATATTTCTCAAATGGAAGTCACACCCACCTCCTAGGATGCAATAGAGCATCGTCTTGCAGACAGAATGAGCTGCGGTAGGGAACACTCTCCCTGCGGTAGCATGCTCTTCTACCTCCACAATGCTTTCTCTTGCCCTCCAGGATACCTTCAGGTTGGGGTAGTATCAGGAAAGAGGAGCACCAACACGTTCAAGCGAAGTTGAAAGAGGAGGAGAATAATAACTGGACCTAAATAGGAAGAGCAGAGGGACAGCAGCACTTCTAGCAGGAATCCTCTCCTGCTTCTCATCCTCCTCAGCCTGTACCGCTAAAGGAATAAAAGGAGTCATTCTGTAGTGTTATCACCACTGACAGTCCTGTGCTGTAAAACTTAGATTATCAATTTTTTTGGCAACAGAAAAAATACAAAACCATTTAACAGCTGAGATTGCAAGTTAATATTAGCAACGCCTACTGCCATTCATCTTCCCTTCGTAAACAGAGTGTAATCAGGCACTAAAAATAAAAACTAGGTTTCTAAATGTTGAAACTCCCCTCTTAGTACTGAAATGTTTAATAGAAAGGTTAAACATATGAGAATATTCTTTGGTTCACTTCAAATTTGCTTCCAAATTTCCTTCAGATGTCTTTGCACATCTGTTCATGTAGGCTAGTCTGAAACCTTTAGATGTTTCTGTGTTCAGTGGAACACGCTTGAGAGCATCGCACCCTGATGGACTTAGACTTTAAAGGGGTTTTGTGAGCAAATTTTATCCAACGTAAGCCTGGTTTTAACAAGATACTCCTGTAACAACTTCTACTTAGGCACCAAAATGTGTGACGCACATGAATCTAGTCCCTTTACTGTCTTTTTTAATGGCTTTGTCAGACAGTTTAAAGGAGGTGAAGCCTCTATGTAGACTATGATTGAATATGCATCTAAAGAAACTTAGAATTCTGATTAATGTATCTTTTTATAGTATTTGGCTACTATTGTAAGTGTCTGAAGAACATGTGTTTATATTATCTTTGTGCTGTTAGTGATAATTTTCTTTGTCTTTCAGCAAAAAACAAAGCTCATAAACTATTCTAAAGCTTTCATTTTTATTTTTAAAACCTACACTTTCATATTTAAACAATTAAAAGAAACTTCTCTAATTATGTGGGATTTTATTCTACCAGGCGAGATGTTTTGGATGACCTTGTGACGCTGCACAACTTCAGAAATCAGTTCTTGCCAAATGCACTGAGAGAGTTCTTCAGACACATTCATGCTCCTGAGGAGCGTGGGGAGTACCTTGAGACTCTCATAACAAAGTTCTCTCACAGATTCTGTGCTTGTAACCCTGATTTGATGAGAGAGCTTGGCCTTAGCCCTGGTAAGCAAAAAAAAAAAGAGCTTTGATTCAGTGGATCAGTCTTTATATTTCTGGATGGTGCTACTGCTTATGATAGTTTTAAAATCGGCACCTAAACAAGTATGTCTGAAAATACAAACATGGCTTGGGAGGGTTCAGTACAGAGGCAGCATCCCACTCGGGTTGAAAAAAACCAAAAATAACATACAGATTCTTTTCTTAGACCCAGCTGATGTGGGTTTTATTTTCACGTTATCTTTCCTTCACTTTTGTCTGTGCTTAAGCTCTGTACTATCTCTAAGTTCTCTCTTGCAAAGACTTATACACTTAACATTTTACCTCGTGGATAGTCCCACAGAAATGAGAGGGAATTTTGGGCCTCACTCAAGTTAACAAGCATTTCTAATTGGCTGGGGGGGAGCCAGTTTTCAGCAGTGGGACTGCTTACATATTTAAAGATAAGCTTTAGCAGGATGTTGGCCTTAGTTTACAAAAACTTCAAGAATCTGTTTAAATGAATGTGCATAAAGCCCTTAGTGACTTTTGGATAATGTAGAAATATTAAGAGATTTGTAAATGCTCATTTGGCAATGTGCTGACATTATTACTTTGAAAATTGCTATATTAAATTTTATTTCACTGGGATACCCTTTCGAGTTGTTATATATGTGTATATCTATATATAATTATAAGCCCAGATGATGAAGACCGTAAGGTTCTTGGACAGGGAACAATATTTTTAATGATCACAGTTTCCTTTTTAAATTTTTTTTATTTATTCTCTCTCGTCTAGATGCAGTTTATGTACTGTGTTACTCTTTGATTCTACTTTCCATTGATCTAACAAGCCCTCACGTGAAGAACAAAATGTCAAAGAGGGAATTCATCCGAAATACACGACGAGCTGCACAGAATATTAGTGAAGATTTTGTAGGGCACCTTTATGACAACATCTACCTTATTGGCCATGTGGCTGCCTAAAAGCACAATTTGCTAGCACTTAAAATTTGTAATTTTCAAAAACTACGTCAATTCAAGAAATTAATTATTTTGTAGAGATGGGGGTTATTTTAGTGCTGGTCATTCTAACCTCTGTATGCAATCAAAGTTTGTGTGTGTAAGTGTGCGTATGTGTAAACTACCTTTTCTATTTACCATGGGAACGGAAGGATTTGGAGATTTGTTTTTCGTAATTTTTTTAGTTTTGCACAAAACAATGCCATTAGCCTGACACAGCCATTTATGAATGTTAAACTGACATTGCAGTCTAAGCTGACAAAAGTGGTGAATTTGTGCATTAGATCTGCTTGAAACTTTAATAAGTTCATTCTTTTTAGAATACCATGTAATGTGTATATATTTAACTAAAGAGATTTATAATCATAATTATTTTATTGTAAAATATTTTAACTAAAATTTCTCCTTTTATCTCTTAAAATAGTGTTGTACTTCTTTCTTTTGCGTTTTTTTACAATGCTGGCTACCTCAGATACATAAGTTAGAGAAACATTGGTCTGAATACTACAATAACGTTTATTCTAGGAGATGACAGAACACTTGTAAAATATCTAAGCTGATATTTAATACTATCTTGACTAACTTGAATTAGCATATTGCCAATCTGCTGTTCACTCAATTTTAAAGAAGATTACAACCTCTATTTTAGATGAACCTGGCTGTCATACAGGGCTAGCCTAGGGAAACCGTGCGGTTTATATAGAGAGAGCTAACCTATATTGCAGACACTAGTTACTGGGGACATACGACAACTACAGTCATCTATTCAGCACGGTAAGCAAGGAGAAATCTCAACAGGGAAAGTGGTAGGGGCAGCTAACGTGTTGCTGCTTTCAACTGTTTCCCTCGGTCTAGAAGTGTCAATGATGGAAATGCCTAGGCAAATATGTACCAGATGACTCATTGCTAAAGCTATTAAAAACTGACTGTGCAAGATTAGAGCAGTGACTGTGCAGGATTGGAGAGCCGTTTCAGACTCAGATACTGAATTACTCTTTCTAAATCTGTCATGTAGCTAGATTTTAAATAGTTCTAGATTTATGAAAACACTTCAAAAATGGTTTCAGTCAGGTTGTGTCTTACGTTTTCTGAAGCATGTAGAATATTAGCAGTGCAGCTGCCGTGCATGTGCAGGAATGGAATGAGGATTTGCCTGGTTTTTGTTCAGATAACTCGTAGAGCAGTGCTTTTCTTAAATTGACGTAACGTAGTTGAAATCAGAGCTGTTCCTGATTATGTTTGTTTACATAACATTCAGCGATCACTAGCATCTGGATTCATCATGGTAACGAGTAGATTTATCCTTTTTCCCTACCACACCGTGAGGTGAGGTAGGAAGATACTCTTGGTTCTGTTTTACAGATTAATCTGATTTTTTAGGTAGGAAGCCTATGGCAGAACCAGGAATTGCATGCAGGTCATGCTCCTCATAGGCACGCGCTTTGCCCACACTGCTGCTTTCCGTTTGGCACTTAGGGGGTGTTACGTTTGTCTTAGGAGAAGAGTGATGACAATGACAGTCCACATAAGGGCTACATAAATGACAGGGAGAAAAAAAATGTAGCTACTGCTGCTATTTCAAGTGTTTAGTACATTTGGTTTATAGCTCTGTTCCACATGCAAAAACGCACCCAGAAAAAGTTGTATTTTTTTTATTACGTTACCTTTAATCAAGTGTAAATGCCATTTGTATTTGTGTAGCATACGCAGGCAAAGCCAGGAGCCAGCAGTATTGCAGCTATCTTCCAGACGGTTTTACAATATCACTCCCCTCTCTCAGGATAACTTCTCATCACTTCACCCGGTGTCATTTCATACATTTCAGAAAGCCCAAGGATGCATTCCACAGTGGTCAATTAATCACAAATACAAATAAAGAGTATACAGTACATTGGGGAGCTTCGTTTAAGGCACAGGTATCTGGTCCTGTAAAAAAAAAAAAAGTTGGAAAACTTTTAACATAATCTGTAAAACCAACAATAAAGGGTAAGTGTCTCTGTGCTCCTTAAAGTGATCTTACGTGAAGACTGCAGAATATGGCTTTCTAGAAAACGCTCCTCAGAAGTTATACACTTAAAAAGAAGAATTCAGTGAATTTTGAAATTACAACTGATCTTACCAGGAAATGTTTTCTTCTCAAACCGCAAATGCAGAGCGAGGCCTAATTCTCTTCTGACTGGTGTTTATGTTGACATTAGCGATACTGGTTTTGATTTTGCACTGATACGAGAGTACGAATCGTTAATCTGCATTTCTCTTAATTTCCAGTTACCCTCAGTTCCCATCCTCAAACAGATACAGAATGCCTCCAGGCAGGCAGAATGTGGTTTTTCTGGAATAGATGAGTACATCTATTAACAAGGTTTAGAAAGCTTCAAGGCCAGCGTAACAGCCAAGAAGATAAATTAGAAACAGGATGATATTGTTAAAGTTTCCATAAGACACAAGTCCAGGGGAAAAGGAAAAAAAAAAAACCAAAAACCTAATCGCATACAGATAACAGCATCTGATCTTGACAATAGGATTTTGAACAATGTTAGGTGGTTAGTGCCCAACTCATGCTGTACATTATGTTACTAACTCACGAGTGGAGCGGAAAACAGCAAACACAACGTGCCAAGTGTGAATTCCCTTAGAGGTAACTGAGAAGCAAAAAATGACAATAGACATTTCTTCTGTCCTTTTTTCTTTTGAAGTTTGAGTCTTTCTCCAGAGTGGCAGAGAAGTAATTTTTTGCATATTAAGAATCTAGAGTTTTCATGAAGTTAGGCAATTTTCTGTCTTAAAAGAAAAAAAAATCTTAAGCAGGCGTAACAATACTCTTATAAAGTGAGAAAGATAAAGTTTGAATTCTCTTAGTCATCCTCCAAAAGCCCTCTAAAAACTAAGTTTTGGGCAGTGTCTTCTTCAATGCACTATTAGTGTCTCCACCTACATTTTAAAATAGTGGTAGATACTTCATTGGTCCAGGTGTCACTAAACGATGTGATGTGGAAACAGCTACTTGATCAAGCACTTCAGAAGACGTAGGTAGAGGATCCCAAGCCCAATTACATGAGCGTGATCGTACTCATAACTGCAAAGTGATTCCTGAGCTACTGTGATTCCAGCACTGCCTGTCCTTTGAACTTCGGCCATGTGATGTTGCCTTCACGCTAACTGTACGCAGCACTGAAGGAAGAAATGAGCCTGCAGCCCATCCCCCTGCAAACGCTGGTTATTCTGGTCCTAAAAGACACCGAAGCTTGTGTTCTGAATGGCCATTTCTGAAATTTTGCTAACTTTAGTATACACAGATGTGACAGAAGGACAACTGCTCTTTGTTCCTGTAGGGGAAGTAAATGTACCTGTGTCCGTGTGAAGTGTCACATAATACAGCTCATTTTTGCCTGTATTATATGCGGAGGCTCTCATTGCATTTATTCAAGGAATATGGCGTATATTACCTATTCACATGGTTTAGTTACAGACAGTGTCTGATATTCTACATTTTCTCAAAACTCTATTTCTGTCTTGAATACTTTCCATTCATGCTCTAAACAACAGATTTATACAGCTTTGGCTTTTGAAAATAAATCAAAGCTGCTTCAACATACAAAAGCCCAAACAATTGTAAGTTAGAGACACGTTTGTCAATTTTGAAGTGGGCAAGAAATTCGCATTCAGGAAAAAAAAATTCAATTTGTTCTCTTCAACCTTTCCCTCCCACCCCCCACGCTGGAAAAAGAAAAATAATAAACAGTTTCAAAACACAGATTTAGGAAAATAAACTGTCTAGCTGGGCAAATAACTGTGACTATTTCCTCTTCAGTATACTGCAGTTTATTAATGTCCTTACATAAACAAATTTATCAACAGGAATTGCTCTTTTTTGAAGCGGTAGTAGTTTTGTTCTCTGTGCAAGGTTGTCTTTGTGCAATCTGATATTTTTTATAGTTCTGTTTTTAGAAAACAAGTATTACATTATTTTCAGTACTTAAGCAAAACTGAGGTATACCTACTTGATCATGTTAAAATGTCAAAATAACAATATTAAGTATTTAGAAAAGTCAGATTTACTTGCTTTATATTGGATTGGGATTTTTTTTCTTTTCACATATTTCATGTAAGTATCAAAACTAATAAACATTAAGGCTGATGACTTGTTCTCTGCCATTGTAAAAATCTACCACTCTAATCTCAAAAGCACTATTAAAATGGACAAAGGACAGACTTAAAGGATTTCCTGTGTCTCCCATAGGCACATTATGGTTTCATTTTGCCTTAAAGAGAAATATTATACAAACTTTTATAATCTACATATAATAGTGATTTTAGTAAGATAAAATTTTATGTGATCTTGTAATATTCTTTATCAGATGTTAAAAGTCAAGACTTACCATATGATGTGTGTAATTAAATCATAACCAGATAGCTAGGATTAGTTACAGAAATTAATGTGTATGTAAAAAGCTTCAGAGAGATCACATTGCTCCTTCATCACTTCAGTGCGTTTGCTGACAATGATGTTAGTAAATTTGCAGTTTTCCTTTCACAAAACAAGCTTAGAGAAGAGATGGATTAGAAAATACTTACACAGAATACTTCCATTCCCTGTGTGAAATTTTCCTGCATTAAAAAGGAACTTTCTGTATTTGCTTCATAATTTAAAAAAAGCAAAAAACTACAATTTGTTGGCAGAATGAAAAGGCTCAAATTTTCAGATATGTGGTTCACTCATAGCATCATACAGAAAACGAGCAAAAAGCACTTTTCAGTTTTCTAGCAATACAACAAATGCATTATTTTCTAAGCTTAAAAATACTACTTACTGAGTATGTGTACATGACAGAAATCAAGCGTATTTATGTGAAAGCAACATGGTCAGGAGACCAGTTCTTTTCAGAGAGAGTATTCATTTGTAAAAGCTAGCTTTCTTCTTGGCAGTGTTGGAGAGGAATGTTGGATTTAATTTAAAATGATTAATGAGATTTTGTCAGACTCCCTGCCTTTACCACCGCTGCAGTTTGTCAGCACAACAACCTGGGAAACCCGGACGCCACTCTGTCGCCCAAAACAGCTTTCCAGGAAAAAATAAACCTGAGTAACTAGTGCCAGGTACATGTCAATGGTATTGTCTTTCAGCTGTTGAAAGTTTAACTCTAAGTTGGGACATTTACACATTCTGGGGAAGTGAACCTCATTCATTATTTCAATAGTCTGGTTTTGACAGTGGATACCAGTATAAACTTAGTTTTTCAGAGCAGGCATAGCCTTTATTATTAACTTTATGGAAAATCCTATAATCCATGCAGATGAGAGAGTCTTTAAAAGGGGGAAAAAAAAAAAATCAAAGCTTGTTCAGGTAAGTTTTTCTGGAGAAAGACCATCTATGCAACCTGCCTCATTTTTGGCTGTGTTCCGTTAGGAGGATCTCATCCTCTGAGCCCTACGCACGCAAATAGGCTGCCGAGTGGCAAGGAATGCTCTGCTGGACTCGAGGCAGACGCATCTGTGTGCACACGTATGCTAATAGCCAAAACCTACAAGTTCGCAATACTTTTCATATGTAACCATAACATAAGAAAATGAGCAATTCTTTTGAAATGTAGGGTAGATAATGAAAATGATTTACGATTTGTCTTTTTCACTTTCCTTGTGGAAATTTATTCTGTTGGGCTACAGCTTGAGCATTGTGTTCTCCTTACACATGAAATACACAAAAACTGAAAAGAAGACGTTAATTTCAAAAGCAGCCTTCCCCTTCCAGAAAACGTATGTCTGCCTGTGCTGCACCAGTCTTTCTGCAGTCACATCACCCTGTATCAACAAACTGACGTTTCATTCACTCCTGTGGACGCCTTTGTACATCAATTCTATCCACTAACTCAGCAGGCCAAAGATCCTGTGAGGCTTCACAGAGATGTAGATGGTGAAAAAGACTTAGTACAGCTCTGCTACACCAGGCAGAACATACTCCTTATGGGGCACGATGCCGCAGATACTCTTTGCGTGACTTTTATCTTAGCTATTTCTTACGTCTTAAAAAAAGGATTTTCACAACTGCTGTTTCCCTGTCTTCATATCCAGAATTCAGACTAATTGTCATAATTACATGAAACGCAATTGAATTGAAATATATTTTTATAACGGGAGAACTTCTTGAGCTTACTTGCCTTCTGCGGCATTAATCAGCTGCATGACAAAACAAGCAAGGAAATCACAGAACTGCTTTAGAAGTGCTAGAGAAGTGCATCCCTCGGTGTGCTGCTTAGTGACAATCAAGATCCTGCATTTTTTCACATTAAATTTAACTTCTTATTTCTATATTCCACTTAGGAAGTTATATCAATAAATGTATTTGTTACTGTTCCATGCTGTCTGAAGTCTGACGGTACCATTCCTGATTTGTACTAGCAAAAGCTAGTTTTGTTGGGCTTTTTTTTCCCCTGGCATAGAAGCAAAATTTACAGTAGATACACAACATTCATCTATCACAGTAAAAATAGGATAAACAGTGCTTGAACCTTTTTTCCCTATACATAAGGTTTAGATATGTAATAAAATACAGAAGTCACATGATTACTAATCAGCTTTTGTTAAAACTTTTTTTCAGCTTTTTAAAAATAAACGTATTAATCCATTATTTCCTTTTCTTGGTATGAAGTGTTCACAATGTACATTGTGCTGCATAACATATGCTGAAAATCACAGCACTTAAAGGCCGAATTTGAAGATTTAAATGGTACGTAGATAGACATTGTGCTGACTTCCTATATAAAGTAGATTTTATTTAAAATCATAAAGACCCTGAAACATATTGAGAATTCTTTTAAATGAGTAATGCTTAGTAACATTAAGTTAAATTGTTAGACATCAATCAAGATTTATGGTCTGGGTCTAAAGACACAAATTAGTAAAAGGGGAGGAAAGCCAAAGGAAGAAATTTTCTGTGATAAGACTTTTCATTAAAAGTTTCATTAGAACTAAAATTTTGTTAGTTTTAATGCAGATCAAGACAGAAGTTTTGAAGAGGTGAGATTAGTGTTTTCTGGAAGAGGATACCTGGTCCCAGCCGTATTCATACCTCATCCTCCCTCTTTCCTGCGGTAACATAACAGCCTTCCTGCCCTTCCAACAAGTCCGCTCCTCTCCACAGCTGTCTGCAGTGAGGCTGAGCAGAGTATTCCTTTGCAGCCTACTCTTCTCTTCCCCCCAAATTAGTAAATGGACTGTGTGTAATCTTGTTATTTTTAAAATATAAAGTCTTCTCTGTAATTTCTTAACACTGGTTAAATAACAGAAACAAAAGAAATTAGCAGTTAAGATGTAGTCTCGGTGAGTGTTGATATTTTTTAAGTACAGACAGTTGTTCTATTATACAAAAGAAATGGAAAAGGAAGCCCATGTTGCCAATCACACAGCTTTATGTCAATAATTTCAGTCTCATAATTATTCCAAAATCATCCTCAAATTAATTCCACAAATGCTGATTAACAATCTTTAGTCTATTTTAGAAGTTGTTCACTACATACTTGAACTAAGCAGAATTTTACATAGAATATGAGGTAACACTTGGAGAGGTTTATCTGCATTATCCTTACAACACACTTAACGAGATACACCCTAGTAAAATTCTGGCCCCACCACTGTCAAAAGCAAATCAGTAACTCACAGGAGTAGAGTCAGGATGTCATTACGGTTTGGAAGAAGCAAAAGCTTAGAAGTATCTTTAATGCCTCACCTTCTGACAGACCCATGGCCTCAGCACACCTTTTAAGCCGATAAATGTCACTGTGTTATCGATTGTGACATAGCAGTATTCTCAAGTCTTTTTGGGTAACCTATTCTCACTAAAGAAGAGAAACAAAAGCAGGTTGACTCTCTGGAGGCTTTGTGCTTACTACAAGTAGTGTAAGTAATACTGTTACTTAATACAAGTAATGCTTTAGTCAAAAAGCATTTAACCGCAGAGAAAAGAGAAATAGTAAAATGCAATGCCCATGATGCATAGGAGATCTGTGAAATAAATAGCAGAGTCCCATCTGTACAGGCATAGCAGAATATTGGTCTAAAAGAAAAGGCGTCTCAGTTTCAGTAAATATAATCTAATTTTCTCAAGTGGTGACTGAAGTGCCCCTTTTGGTTTCACCCCCTTTGTAGCCAATTCTCAGGGTACAGGTGTAGCACATAATCCAGCAAAGGAGAATTTGTGTGTTCATAGGCTGATGAGTAGTAATCTGTCTGCTCTGGCTGGCACTTCTCACAAACAGCCTTTGGTGAGTCAGTATCATTGTCTTTAGAAGTAAGATCCTCCAGAAAGAGATTTGTCATTTGCCATATCACAAAGTTTAGAAGGTATGCTCAAAGGATGAAGAAAGCCAGATTGGTTGGGTGGGCAGGTGGGGATTTTATACTGTCAGGTGTGTGTGTATTGTGTACTTCTCTCCCCCTTTCCTCCTTTTTCACTTTCTTCATTTCCAAACAAGCTTGTTTATATCATTCTTAACAATCATTTATCTTTCGGGGGGGGGGGGGGGGGGAGACTGTGAATCTTTGAGGGTAAAAAAAAAAATGTGTGTGCTTTCACAGTTTTTCCATAACATTAAAATATTATTCCTGTGGTTGCCAAGAATTTCTGTGAATAAAGATTGTGAACTTCATGTGAGCCCAAACTGATCCACTGATACCTGAGAGCAGAAGAGTCACCTTACAGTTACCACCCCTGAAGGTTAGAACATGGAATTGGTGTTACCGTGCTTACAAAAATATCACTGACATCAAAGTTATTAAATATTTACAGAATCTTCACCTACTGTTTTAATTATTGTTATTTAGTTCATGTACTATTTTAACTGGAAATTGTCAATTAATACTTTTATCCCTCATTGTGCCAGTCTTATCTACCACAGATCAAGACAAGTTTCTGTGAAAGGACTCCATAATACATTGCTATGGAAAATAATACATCAGGTTCACAAGACGAACGCTTTGATGAAGCTCTCACACGGTGATAAGTATAAACCGTTATACAAAAATGAAAATGGCCTTTAAGCAAGTGAGTGATCCAATCCATTTTAAACACAAGTCCTTACAAGGGGGGGGTCTTAGATGTAAGCAGATGAATAACCCAATCCCTATTCTGCTGACGATACACATCTTTAAACATGTGCTTTTAGGTTTCTGAGAAGCCAATGAAACCAACTTTCCATACTATTTATGTCTGTAAGACCCGGCCAGCTTGGAAGGGCAGCACCACAAACCAGTCCCCTGACATGAGTAGTATTTGGCTCAGGCTCCTTATATGATTTGTTTTAACAGATGACAACCATAGAGTGAAAGTGAGCTTAATATCAAGTTTATTCTTGATAGGAAAACTTGCACAACAAATGCAGTAATTGCAACAAAAGAAAAATATGCTTGACAATGGCTCCATAGAGGCAATGCAGTCACAAGGTCTTTCCTGAGCAAAACAGTCTGGTCCCCAATTTTACAAGCTTGTTTGGCAGGTTTCACCAGTTGGGAAAAGCTCCCCTTGATATTCTCCGCCAAAGCACAGCTTCTGCTCGCTGAGCATCATTCCCCCACCAGGCCAAAGCAGCCCAGGGCTTCCCTTGATGCTCACTATCCAGAAAAAGGGGATACAGTTTCGGATCATGGTAACATAAGAACAACCACCCACCATTCCTGCAGCACCAGCCACTTCTCTGTTTCAGTGAAACTCTTAATTTACACCAGCTCAGAATCTGCCCTTCTCTTTTAAGTCCTGAAACTTGATTTTCTCCTACCTTGATCCTATTCTGTCTGCATTACTGGGATGCTTCAGATCTGTTGTGCTCTTCGTGCTATGGATTCCTTGTTCACACATGTCCTTCTGCAAGCAAAAGACTTGGTGTCAGAGAGGGCACAAACTCTATGCTGTGCAGAGCTCTTATTATCAAAAGATCATAAAAAAAAAAAAATACAGTGCGTTTGCAAGGACCTATCCCTGGATACAAATATGTTTCAAATTAAAGTAAGACTAGAAATGACTGCAAGATAAAGAATACTTTGCTGACTAGAAAATCTGGTAAACTCATGTCTTTTCCAGATATATCTATTGCATCGTATTTTAAAATGACCAGGTTTCATGTTTTTCAGCCACGTAATCTTGAATTTGTGTCCCTGACTGTAAGGGTAATAGGATTTTTTTTTAAGTCTTCAACTTGCTTAGACACTTTTTTTCTTTCTCTTTTCTAACATTTCCCTTGCTGGTATTAAAACATACAATGTAACATAACTTCCTAACAATACCTCCTACTTTTTCACTGTGATTTCCTGACTTTGTCGGGATCTTTCTAGTTTCTCCTAGAAAGGCTTATAGAAAGAAAAAAAAAAAGTGTAAATACTACCAATTTGACAGGGTTTATATGTATATATTTATGCCTTGTATATATCCTAGGCTCCTGGTCTGCTTGCTTGCCAGTATGATTGATTGGCTGCGCCCCGAAAGATGTTTATAAAAACCGGCAGGTCCCGCATTTGTACAGATCTGCAAACACGCAAAGAAAACCAAGCGCCCGGTGATCTCGCTGTCGGCTCTACTCCTGCAGCCTCAGATGGCAGTATTATTACGGCGGCGGTTATAACTAATACCGCCGATGAGCTGCCCTTCTTCTTCTTCTTCTTCTTCTTCCTCTTCTTCCTCCTCCTCCTCCTCCTCCTCCCTGGGCTTCAGCGGAGCCCCTGCCAGCCGAAGGGATTTGCGCGGTCGCCGGCCGCGGATCGCGGCAAAGCGAAGCGGCCGTCGGGGATTGCGAGGGCGACCCCAGAAAATGAATCAGCTTGCCCTTGCTCAGGCTCCGAGGAGGCGGTGGATGGCGGCGGGGGGCGGGGAGCGGGGTCTCGGTTTTTTCCTCCCCTGTTTCAGGAGGGTCCCCTGACACCACAGGGTGACCACCGGGTCACTTTACAGCCGCGCCACTTGGAGCAAAAATAAAATAATAAAATAAAAAATAAGCTGCCCACAGATTAGGGAGTCTTACTCCAATGCTTTATTTATTTTAAAGCCCCCATCCCCGCCGAGCCGAGCCGAGCCGAGCTCCGCCCCGCCGGGCTCCACCTGCCAGGGCGCAGGGCCGGGAGGATCCCCCTGCCCTAACCCCCCCCCTCCCGGGGGTCTTTTCCATGTGGATCCCATTATCATCATTTGCTCCTAGTATAAGGGGGATTAAAGCGATTAGAATGAAAATAATTAAATGATCTTTCAATTTATCCTTTCGTGCTGGTTGCAAGTGGAAAGGGAGAGAGGACTCTGCCTAGGGTAACCGAGGTAGGGTTTGTGGTTTCTTTTTGAAGGGGTTTATCCTTAAAGGAAAGGAAGAAAAGGGAGGGGGGGGGGGGGGGGGGGAACCCTCGCAACTGTCAACTGTTTTCCAAACACTAGATAAATGCTGGCCAGACCTTTGTCGTAACGTGACCCTACTGTTTTCAGAGGTGTTTTCCAACCTGTAATCGTTTGGTAAGTCTCAGCGTTGAATAATGAAAGCAAAATAAAAACCAAAAATGCTCGGATGCTCTGGGGTTTTGTTGTTGTTTTGGAGGTGGGAAGGTGGAGAAATTGTTTTGGGGGTTGGCTGGTTTGGGGTTTTTTTCCTGCGACAAGCAAAATCCCTGTACTTCACCATTTGGAATAAAGCCATAATCCTGACGAAAGGATTTAAAACATTTAAAAATAGCAGACGGATTTTAATCTGATGAAGGGACAACCGTTTCTTCAGCCTCTTTTCTTTTCAAGGAAAGTGCTCTGAACAAGTGACAAAACTGCTTGTATATACACGCACACACTGACACTATAGCTACGTGTTCATTTATGTATCTTTATGATCCCGTTCCTCAATCTTTACTGTTTTCCTTTGCACGGATAAAATTAAGAGTTTAGGAGGAAAGGTAAAAATTCAGAGGTTAACCAGTCGCAAGCGCCTTCGCTTCGCTTCTTTTTCTTTTTTTTTTTTTTTTTTTTAAAGTAACGTTAACGTTAAAGAGCGCATTACCATGCAGGGGCCCACCCGGGTAGATTTTCAACGGGAAAAGAAGGGAGCCTTCCCAAAGCGAGGGGAAGCTGCGCTTACTGACGCCGCATCCTCTTTTCCCCGCAGTGACCCCCAGCGGCTCCCAGCCCTGCGATTGGAGCGGGCCGGGAGGCGGTGGGAAGGCTGGGAAGGCAGGGCAGGAGGCTGCCGGCAGCGCTGCCTCCCAGCGAAACCCCCCCCCTGCCTCTGCCTCTGCCTCTGCCCGGAGGCGCGAAGCCGCTGGAACCGGCCTGTGAATTTGAAATGGGCAGAGGCGGCGACGTCACCCACCCCCTTCCCGACCGAGTAACACCGAACTAAATCCCAATCTTACAAACCCTGAAGGGTCCGGTGCTGGTGGAGGAGGAAGATGAGCCGGAGACGTTCAGAAAATGCGAAGTTTACAGCTGTAATGCCTCTGCTACCTGAAGGCACAGCGCCAGAGCGGGTAATTCCTTTTACTAATTACTTCGTTTGACAACAAGCAGATCAAAAAGAAAACCTTGTAGGAAGAACTTCAGGATCTGCAGGGGAGAATAACATTTTCTCTGCTCCCGCGAAAATCCTAACAAAAATACCGTGGACGCTCTGCTCTGAGCGGCGCCTGCCCACAGGCAGCACTTCGGTTCGGTTCGGTTTAAAAGGTTCTTCTAAAGCTGAGAAGTTGCCCTGCGGGGTGTGGGGTTTTTTACAATAGTAGATCTTTCAGGGTGAAGTTCCTTAAGTACAGAAGTTTCTTTGATTCAGCGAGGAGGGAAAATCCCGTTTGCTGTCAGAAGTTAATTTTCAGCTACTAGAGAAGTTGCTGACTTTAACTATTTTTCTTTCCTCTATAAAAGTTGTTGGCCTGCTTTCATAGCTACCGAAAAGTTTATCCGGCAAATCGAAGCCTAAATCCCGGCGTTCGTTTGGCAGTAACTCCTTTAGTAAATACTTGTTATTACCGCCCCGTGCCCTTTGCCCGGCGGGTCTGTCCGCAAGCCAGGCCGTGTGATTTCTACCCGCTGAAGTGGTCGTTAATGCCAAACCTGCGGGTGCGAGTCGCTTCCCAATTACCAATAAAACCTTTACTGCGGCTCGACCGAAAGCGCCTTTCGAGAGCGCGCGTTCAGGCGGGCGGTGCCCGAGCGCTGTTTTGTCTCCTGCCGCCTTTCCTGATCTCGTTACCGGCCGCTCCCGTTTTACTGCTTATGGACGATAAAAGCCCCCGCTCGGGCCGCGGGGCGCCCGCCCCGCCGCGCCGCCCGGGGCCGGGCTCTCCTCCGGGCTGGGCGCGGGGCGGCCGCGGGAGGGTGCGGAGCGGGCGGCCGCTCCACGCAGTTTTTATTTTTCCCCGTTTCAATGCAAAATAGGCAAACCCTCGGCTTTACTCCCGCCTCCCCCAGCCCCTCCATTTCTTCACGGGAGAAACGCGAGGAGCTTCCGAGGAGGAGAAGTGCCTTCTCCCGTGGCACCGCCTACAGCGGCCGGGAGCAAAGAAACCCCGAGGCCGGGCAGCCCTCCCGCCCGCCAGCAGCTCCGCCGGCGCTCGGCGGCCGCGGGCGAAGCTGCGCGGAGGGAGTACGGGAGGCGGAGGGGCCGCCGGGGAGAGGAGGCAGCGTCTGCTGGACGAAGAACTTCACGTCTCGGCTGTTTCCCCCGCCGGCGCGGAGCCGGCGGTGTCCGTCTCCCAGCGTGGGGACGGACGGCTGCCGGGGGACAGGGCAGCGACGCTCCCCGGGATGCCAAAGCCGCCTCGCCCCCGGTAGGTCCGTGCTATTCAGAAAACGCCGAGAGGAGGGAAAAAGAGAAGAAAAAAACCCAAACAAACAAAAAAACCAACCAGTCAAACCAGAACAGAAAACCCAAACCACCGCCAACAGAAAAACCCTACAGCGGCCAAATCAGATTTACCTTTCGCGGCCGGGAGAGATGCCATTACTCTCCCTTCTGGCGGGATGGGCTCTCCTCTGCGATCCCCCGTCTCCTCCGGTAGCCGCTCCCTCCGTCACCTAGAATGACACACGATCGCGTGTAACACGCGGCAGCTCCCACACGCACACGCTCTCCCACGGCTTGGGCTCGGCGCCTCGCTGCCGTGCCCGGGGCGGCCCCCCACCCTCCGCCATATAAGGCGCTCCGGGAAAGCCCCGGAGGACCCGCCGGTGCCAAGCATTGTCCCCGCCACTCCGGGTCACCCCACCCCGCCTCAGCCCCTTAAGCACGGGGAAATCCTCCTTCTCCAACAATACTCTGGTGGGTTTGGTTTTGGTTTTGGTTTTTTTTTTTCCTGAGGGAATGTACCGAGGCTGGGCTCGGCGTGGCCCCCCCCCGACGCGCTGGGGAGAAGCAGCCCACCCAACCTGGGCTCCTCGGGCACCCCCCAGAGCCGGGGAGAGCCCCAGCCCTGCCGAGGCGGGGGTTAGGAGCGCGGCCGGAGCCCTCATCTGCCCCGACAGCTCATTAAGACCCGCTCCGCCACCCGCGCGCTGCGGCGGAGCGGCGGGGCGGCGGAGAGCCCCCTGCTTATTTTAGGAGTCAGGCCGGACGGAGTCCTCCCTGACACGGACATTTGATTTAAAACTGCCTCCGGAGAAATACAAATAAATAGCTTCTTCGGGAGGAGAGAAAAAAAAAAAAAAAACCAACAACCCCAAAGCTGACAGGAGCTACAAACACTAAATACGTGTAGGGACGGGAGAAAGAGCAAAAGTAAATAAATCTCGGTTACCTAATTGAACGGCAGAAGCGAGCCCTTTATGTACACAGCGCTTCAGGGAGAGGAAAGCCAGAGCCCGGGGGACGCGAGGGGAGCGGCGGGGCGCTCAGAGGCTCCCCTGGCCCCCGCCGTCGGCGGGAGATTTACCTTCGCCTTTAGCTCCAGCCCAGCCGTCTCCCCCGGCCGAAGAAGGGGGGGGGGAGGGAAGAAAAAAAAAAAGAGTATCAGGAGGAGTCCAGTAACAAGGGAGAAAGGATGAGAGGCACAGAAAGCTTCCCCAGCTGCGGGGAGCCGGGGGTTATTTATTTGAAAGGGTAAAGAGGGACGCGGCGGCGGTGCGGAGACGTGAGAGCGGGCCGCTCCTAAAACACGAGCGGGAAGCGTGCAATGAAGCTAAAAACGTGCAAATAAAAGCCGATGAAAGGAAATATCACTTTTTTTTTTCTTTTTTTTTTTTTTTTTCAGCTGCAAATAGCCTGTGCTGCTCGAGGAGTGCAGCGGGTCTAACGAAAGAACCCAGCCTTCCAGCTGGGTAAAAAGAGCAGCGAGATCTGCTTTGACAGGGTTTTTTGGTTTTGTTTTTAAACTAAATGCTTTGGCAAGTTTATTCGCATTCATGTTTCTCTGCATAGAAGCCAAAGGATCAAACGGGGTTCCCGAATTCAGCTATATCTTAATTATTTGGGGCAAACTTCGAAGCCTTCTAATTCTGAGCCAGTATGATAAGGGACTGAAAACGAATCTCAAGAGAGGGCTGTTTGGTGTCTGACATATGCCCACAAGTTTTTCGCCCTGTATTTATAATCATGCCCAATAATTGCCCAAACGTAGAGGATGACACATACAACCAAACCCTTTCACTGGAACTGTGAAGTTGTCCACACCACGGTTGTCTGAAGAATTAGCCTCTTGCTCTTCAGCTTGAGAGGGTGCATAATATCAAAGGACACTCTGGACACACGCTTTCAGACTGCAGATCAATCTTATTCCTTCCTGTAATCCCTTGTACACGCACAGTAATTAATAACAACTGCAATTAACAGCTTCAATTTAATGTCTAATTGTATTTTCCACATGAAAATATACTGCTGATCTGCAGTTTGCAGATTTCAGTGCTACCACCATACGCACCAACAACTCTCAAACATTTCTATTCTCAAACGTGACCTCCCGAGTACCCCTTTCCGGGGTATCAAGCGGAGTTTTTCCCCACCAGTCCCAAACCAGTCTGCAACAATTCAGCCTCTTCACAAGTCAGCCTCTCCCTGGACACTGATTACAGCATCACTTTCATAAAAAACAGCAGGCTGGTGACCCCAAAGACAGTGCAATCAATTCCATTCAGCTGTTTCAGTTAAGAAAAAAATCAGTCTGTTAACAGACCTGTCCTAAAACTGAATTAATGTGCACATATACATGTTTCTAGCAAATATTAGTACTTCTTCTGATACCTCTCCTGTAAACATCTGTATATTGTGGACGCAGTCAGAAGTGTCTTTACAACTGGTATATAATATTCTTGATATGCAGGTGCATATCTGGGTTTACCAGGATCGGCGAGGTTGAAAAGGGCCTGTTTAGTGTCATCAGCACTATCCAGTGTCGTGCAAACACTCCTAATTAGATGGTGCAATTGCAGAAGAGCAATGCCCTCTCACCTTACTCCAGGTCATCGCAACTGTGATTGCAGAAGGTCTTAAGAAAAATAGCTATGTCACCTTCATCTACTGTCATCATTTCTTACTATCTCAATTTTCCAACCACCAGAAAGAGTGTTTTGAAAATGCAGTTTTCATGTAGAAATACAAAGCTGATCAGAAAAAAAGTAAAGCTAATTTATTTTTTTAAAAGTTGCAACCACTCATGAGGTGTGGAAGTGAAAACATTTAAGGTGACTGCTTCAAAAATTTAAAAAAAAATCTTCTTACTCAAGTGCTCAAATTCCCACTTTTAAAATGAAAGTGTACGTTTCATTTACAAGTTTGCTTCTAAGGTTTACTTATGGAAATGTTATTGGATTATTTGCTACACAGGCAACTATGGACTTATTAAAAGGAAATTTAGCTCCAAGAGATCCCATCGGTGACTTCCAGTCCTCCTAACGGAGCACAGCGGCTGTTGTTCAGTAGTCAGCAGCATTAATCAGGAGTCTACGTCCTGCAGTTTAAAACAGGGAACGGGTAAGGTAAACAGCTATAAATCCTTATGTCTTAGAGAGAAATCCTGCATTAGTCTATCGTATGAGAGGGTAAAAAAGGAGGTGAAGAGAGCCTTTTCTGGCTCTGTTATCAATATGGAAAGTTTCCATACTGGTCCTAGTCCCAGGTGAGAGAGTGGCTGAAGCACTGGCTGGTGTGGGGGAGAATTAGCTCTTTAGGCAACTGAAACTGGCAGGGTCAGCAGTTTGCTCGCAGCAGAAATGTGATGCCTCAGGAACACGTCAAGAGAGAAACGACTACTTGTAGGCAATTACAGTGTTGGTCTGGCTATTCAAAATACTTAGGTTCCCTTCCTATTTTTCTGAGAGTCCAGTCAGACGGACCTTGAGTCCCCCCAAGTGGTCTCAGGTGTTGCTTACTGCTTTGTGCAGTGCAATGGCAAATCTGGGCACAGGACACTGCGGGAGGTTTCCCAAAGGCTCATGCAGGGACAGGGGTGTTTTTTGCTGCCTAAGACCCTTTACTGATGCATTTCTGAGAGAAACCTGCTGCACTGATCTGACCTGCTCCCTCACCTTCTGGGGTGGCACCGTTGTGATTTCTCCTCTTGAATCTGCTCTACTGAAATATAGAGAGAAAGGGGGGTGGAAATTTTAGAATAAGGATGAAAGCCATTTTCATGGCTGGACACTCATGTATCAGATTCCTACATTCCCGCTTTTACATACTTTGGAAATATGTTTTGTGGGTGTTGGCATGAGATGGATGGTGAGCTGTTACCAAAAGGAGAGTATAAGTAGCCAGGGCTCCTGAAGAACTGTCCTGGTACTAGACCAAGAAGAGCTGGGAGGATGGCGCAGAGTGATGTGAGCTGGTTTGTACAGTCAGCATACGTATCCAGAAGCTGCGTGTCTCCATTCACCTGACCCAACAATCCTGCCAAACAGCTCATGAGCCCTGTGGTGGAAGTAGCATATCTTATTATTCAGGCAATGCTTATTAGTTTGGCTGTCTTGCAAATTGTGGTTAGCCTGCTTTTAGAAAGTCACTATGTGCCTGCCAAGAATAGAAAGAGAAGGAGTAATACACATACAAAATTGTACAATTGTATGCTGAGCTTTATTTATATTCTTCCCTGAAGATCAGCTCAGTATACACAAATTTAGGAATATATCTTTGATGGTGAGATCACATTTGGACAAACCAGGGCACAGCTGAAATGGAGTCACTTTAAAGAACTGGGTTTCTTTTTGCGTGTATGTTGTGGGGTTTTTTTTAAGAAAATAGCATGTGTACTGCCTTACTGCCGAAAACTAGATACTTCATTGTTACAAATTCATGAACACCACTAAAATTATATTTTATAATATATAAATTATATATAATATAATATATATAATATAAATAATATATTATATATATATAGGAGAGATATCTAAAAAATATATATATAATATATAAAATCTATATTCTCAAGAGCCTCAGGTTTCAGCTCTATTTCACTTAAAAATGACTGATATGAGATACATACACCCTTTTAAAGAAGTGTCTATGTGCCAAAGCCCTGCCTTGAACTGGACTTACTGTTCAGGGCTCTCTATCCTGTTAGAGAATCCAAAACTCAGCCATGGTTCAAAGTATTCAAATATTTTAGCTACCCTGAAGTTGACTATTCTTTTTCCTGGGATAGCCTGACCTTGCCATTTCACCCTTACTACCAGAGGACCCCGGCATGGAAGTGAGGACAAGAAAGAACTGCTGAACTTTTCCTGCAATGAAATATCAGAGTACACTGTATTATTTGAGATGCTCTAGAACACATACTGTAGATAAAGTAGCATTTCTCTCATCTTCCTGAAGTCAGAAAACCTCTTGATTTGATACAATACTCACTACCTAGATACCCAAGAGCTGAACCCTAGGATGATTATGTAAGAATTTGCAAAAACACTAAATTTTGAGTCACTTGTTTATGGCTACTGAAACCTGCCTATGGGAACAAAAACTAAAAGCCACAACTATGAATTAAGCACAATAAAAGATTAGGATTTATGAATCACAGTTCTGGACTCAGATATTTAATTCTCCTTTCAATTTGTGTCCGTATTACTTCAATTCCATAACTGAGTATTTTTTGATTCTAAAGTTTCCTGTGTACCTTGAATTTGACTCTGAATAACCACAACTAAACCCTGAGCCCACCCGGGACTGAGAAAGTACAAATTTCTCCGCAGAAATTCCCTGAGGTGCCTTATCCAAAAGACATCTTCTGGTAATTGCTGGATCAAGTTCCTTATCAACAGCAATTGTATTTACTCTAAATAAGAAGAACAGCACATGGTTGTGCTATTGTTGCTCAGCTTAGTCAGACACCCAGGAAATGGAAGATAGAGACTCAGTGCCTTTTAAAACTGTAAGGACTCAAATAACAGGGTTTTTTTTTAGGAGAAAACGCAATTTGTGTATTTAAAATAAATTTAAGGTAAGGAGTAGAAGTCATGGAGTTACCTTGCCTCTCCATGGAGTATTTTGGCTTATGAATCATAAAAAATGGAGCAATTGTGTCCATCCCTAGGCGAGGCAAGTGGAAATAGGTGGGGTTAAAGACACAGCCCTGCCCTCCATGTTTCCACTGGCCAGTGGGTGGTTTTTGATCACCTACCTGCATCCCCGCGCTGGACCGCAAGTGCAGGATCCCACTGCACACCCTTGCTCTCTGCTCCAAGGGGCAGGCACCAAAATTTCTTAGCCGAACCGAGACCAAAGCGAATAGCTGCTTGTTACCAGCCACAATCTTGCCGAGAAACCCGGAGGCAGCTATTACGTGTTGCAGCATGTGAATTGAAAAAAACAGAGCATTACAAAGCTGGGCTGTGTACGCCGGAGGAGGATTGAGGCGCCCCGTGAGCGGCGTGGAGCTGAGCGAAGGCTCAGGCAGCACCGACAGCAGCTGGAGAAACAATCGCGGCCCTACTTTTGGAAAGACAAGGCAGAGTGCCAGATGGCAGCCGACCAGAAAAGCCGAGGTCTAAACAAAAGCCCTGAAAAAAAAGAAGAAAAAAAAAAAAAGCCCAAACCCTAAAGAGGGAACCAGTCTTTTGGGGCAACACAGATTTCATTGAGAGGTGTTTAAAAAAAAGTAAGATGTCTATGCTGTCTTGCTTTTCCAAAGGGCACATTTTCTCAGATACCTGCACCAAAAATACCGCAAAGTGTTACCTTGCTTATTCGTAAGTCAGAAAGCCAGTAAGGAAAAAAAAAAAAAGCTTTCTTCAAGGGGAGTTTGGTGTGCTGTTTAGCCTGCTCTGTCATTTTTCTTGTCTCTCTTCATAATCCCTATGTAACCCAGAAACGGCCAGTAAAAAAGAGAGACCCTCTGCTTGTTTAATTACTTCCTGAAAATTTGACAACTACTACTTCGGTCTCATTGGATAATCTACTTTTAAATTACCTAGTCTTTCAAAGACAGCATAATTATTTGAGTACACTTACTTCCCTAGCTATACATCATGCCTATCAAAATTAAATGCTTCCAACATACCATTGCAGCGTTTTAACATTTCACTTCTGTAATACATTTAACAGTAAATTGATCCTATGCTTCCTTTTTAACAAATTTTCATACCTTTAGCAGTAAAGCACAGTTAGAAGCTGGATTTTTTTTTTCTCTGATGAGGGAATAAAGTTATTTAAAGAATGTTAAAGAGATTTATAAAATGCAAAGCTTGGTGGCAATGTTTGTGACGTTTAAAAATTATTTCCTTTATTTCTGCTGAAAAAAAAGACTATTTCATTAATACAACTAATTTCTGAACAAAATATGTAAACAGACGTAACTTCATGAGTTTACAGTTTAGCTCTACATATAACCAGAATAATAAATGTTATCTCAAAGGAATTAATGTGATTTTCCTCTGAAATTTTGTGAAGATTTTTTTAAAACAATAAAACAATTTACAGAAATGAAGAATAAACAATTTAGCGTACTCATTTAGCAGACTATTTCACTGACATTTTAACTGGTGAATATGTCAATTTTTAGAAATATTATTTTTCTGTGATCCATACGATTATTTCTGCTTCATCATCAGAAAGCCAAAAATGGTCTTAACAACACGTGTTGACTAATCATCAAAATACGCACTAAGCACGTATTCAGGGCGCAGTCACTGCAACGGGTGTGTGTGTATTTTTCAAAGCTGAAAGACTACCCCACACAGTACTAGGATTTCTCCTGTAAAGGCATGGGAAGCTAAAAGCAGTCACGAACACAGACCTCTCTCCCAGACATTAGCATCGCTTTTGAGCATTCATCTCTCAGGATATGCTGAATTTGAGTTGGTTGTTTTTTGTTTGGGTTTTTTTGTAGTGAGACATGTCAATAAGCCACATTTTCAAAAGAGAGAGGTTTTATTTGCAGGAATGCATGCAGACTCTCATGGTGGATCCTGTTGGTATATGCACCACATGTGCGTGTATGCATGGAAGCCAGAAAACTGTCTACAGCACATGTGCAGGTCAATCCAACATGAGCAAAACCAAAAGCAAAGGAGGTGAAGAAACAGCACGTAAAAAAAAAGGAAAAAGAAAGAACCCCCCCTTGGTTTTAAATCATCACAAAGACTGCAATATCCTGTTATCTATTGTAGGAACATCATATACAAAATAAAGAAACAAATGTTGCCCTTCTGTGAAGGGAGATAATAAAAGATTGATTCATTAAAAAGAAAAAAAACTGAGGAGATAAGAAGTATGTTGTTTTAAGCTATACACAAGAAAAGCACAGGCTGACATAACTTTTAAGCAGCCCAAATTTCTTCATATTGGCTGTTCCTGTTGTCTTATGGGGCAAACAGTATAGACACGAGATGAAAGACAAGTAAAAGCCGTTGGATGTCTGGTTGCCACAAACCTCTTTCTAAACCACGCTATTGACTTGGTGGAGGAGAGCTTTGTATGTTGATCTTCATTTATTTTTTCCTACTACAGACCTAAAAAGGACAGAAATAAGAGACTAAAAGTCACCAACTGAGTATGTTTTTAGAGAGTCGATAAAAAATGCATTTCACCCTAAAGAGAGAATACTACTCACCAAGGATTAGTGTTGATTTAAAATATCTATCTAGAATGCCTCTTTAATTCTGTCATTATGACTATCTAATGGCAATTAGGTAGATGTTAGGAAGGCAAAAGTGCCAAGTTATAACATTAAGTGATGACAAAATAGCGACACCACTTCAGACACCAACATTTTTTCATTTAATGTCAAAGAATTAAAACCAGTTGCCTACCTGTTTCTAAAATTCTGATTCCTGATTTCATTGATTTACCAAATCAAGTTTCATCCTCTCTCATACCCTAAACACACTTACATGTGCAGGAAATATTTAAAATGGCAAATCTTATTAGAACTTATGAAACTTTTGCAGAAATAACATATAAAATCATAAATAGTATGCATAAATAAATCCTACCCCTCCCCCTACTACAGGATCAAGGCAAACCAACGTGTGCAAAGTGAAATCTGATACACAAGAAGATATTTAGACACAATCTACAGAACGCACAAGAATAAGCTTGAGTCCGGGGATATTTGCAAGCTCGGGAAAGAGTGACGTTAATCAACTACGCATACGTTCAGAAATTTCACAGGTTAAGGCTGCTGAACAAAAGCATCAGAGGTATATGCCTACAGTTGGACTCTGAGGATCTTATTTAGCCCCCTAATGAAGTCTGGCCAACAATTCCCACTAATGCTAGGGGGAAGTGTCCTGCACTTCTGAAAATTGCGATACTTCTCAAGCTGCTTAAATCATGTGTTTGATTAGGCAGAAGGCTTATTAAAGGGAAGGAATAACGCTCCATATCCTGACATCTGCATACACACTTTCAGCGTACTTGGTCTGCTGCCGTGCACAGTTGGTGCTATTTTTTCTGTGGGTAGCACAGTAACAGTTTTTACTCTTACACAGTATTCAACGGCACGCACAGCTTCTCTCAGTTTCCGAGCTTTTTATTTTATCAGTGGCTTAGAGACAGTGCATGTGTAGAGTAACTTAAATTATTAGGGGAAAAAAAACCCCAAACATGATAGTTTATCTGATAGTTAGTTGATTTCACTTCATCATCATCAGATTTGGAAAATAAAGACATCTCAAATTTCTGTAAAAAATTAAATCTAAATGCTTTTATTCAGAAGAGTATTCCATAATAGTTTTTACTGAGTATCCCATGCTTGCTTAATGTTTAAGGTCAGAATAGTCACAACAGAATTAAATCACTGGTCTGAACTGAGTCATGCTCATACAGTGATTTATAAAAACGGATTAGATCTTAAAAATCAATCATTCTAAATGAAAGAATTCCAGGTGACATCCCACCTGGAATTAATATCTAATTAAGTACAACAATCTCAAAAGGGAAAAAAATAACTTCTTCAGTAACCTATGCATGTGTATCTTGTATTTCCAACTTTTCTTAAATTGTATAGAAACTGTTATATAGTAGCTGCCAGTCAAGTTCTATATTTTTGTTTCAGTCTCAGTTATCAAATTCACGTTACACTTGAATTGCCATATAAAATAATAATACACCACTCCTAAACATCTGATCCATCTTAAAAAGCTTGTACTAAAATCAATTTTCAAATAGAAGTTTGACCCAGAAGTTCTCAAAAATACCTGAAAAAGAAGTTGTTCTGATAGTAGTTTACAAAATTAATAAATAAATTTTAAAAAAAAATAAAAATCAAGATTTACTTTCTCTTTCCTGGTTTTGTATGCTCCTGATTTGTTCTTGAATTGCTAGAATGTTATTTCCTATCCTCTCCTTAAACCTCATTCCTCTAACGGGGCATTGCAGGCCTGCTACACAGCCGTGTTCCCGACATACCAATAGTTTTTTCAGTTTGAAATTTGTCCTTGTTACATGCATACTCCTCGGGGCAGGGCCCGGGGGAAATCCTCACTTCAGGGAAACCTGCTTCCCAGTTGAGCATGATGGAGCCAGCATTTTGTGAAGCAAGTACTTTTGTAAGAGATATAATGTTCCTGTAGAGGTAGAGTGCCATGAAAGTAGAAACAACTCAGCTACTGTAGTCGGAAAAGTGTTGCCTTATTCTTAGAAAAATAAAATAAAATAACTTGGTAAGTAAATGTAATAAGGTCTTTCTAATAACGGGTGATTTTGTGACAACCTGCAATAAAAAAACCCACTGGGCCAGCGATTCCTCTTAAGAGATTTCTTTTTACTTTTTTTTTTTTTTTACTTTGAAGAAGGGTAAGAATTATTTCTTTACACAACTGAGTGCAGATTAAAATTAACACTGTACATTTCAATTATTATCAATTCATCAGGGAATCAAGAGAGTTGGTATCTTTTTAATTAAAATATTTTTATCAGATAACCTAAGCCTCTAAGGCCATATATTTGATTTTAATTAAAAAAAATTCTGGTTGTGATCATTGTTCAGAATTAATATACCAAATAAAATATGGGAAGAAAGGAGGTAAGGGGAGGTTATATAGTGTTACCTGATAAAAGGAGACAGTAATATTTAAAATGAGGTAAGTGTTACACCGATTTATGATGTATTTTATCTTCTAGAGAAACCCTAGTTTATCGTAGTGTCGTTCAGTTTGAAACGTCAGCTGTATATCTTTCTGCTTTTGAATGTAACTCTAGGTTGAAAGGAAAAGGTTTGCAGTGATGTGATGTATAAGCAGATCAAAAGCTTGGCATTTTTTCTGGGATAATTCACTTTTATATTGAAACATTTTTGTTGTCATACATAAATGTTATAAATATAAATATCTTGAAAGAATATTAATTAATAACACTTAACATGCCTCTCATCTTCATGGTGCTGTACAAACATCTATTAATCAGAAAGGATGAAAATGTTCCTTTTGGTTTAGTCCCCACTCAAATTATCCTGTAAACATCCTCATCCATAACATACTAGCACCAGGATTGGTATTTTTTTCTTTGTTTTGAAAACAGACCAAAATATCTTCATTCGTAGTCTGCTTTCCTTTGTATCCATAACATATTTGTATCAGGAGTCTTGCCAGTATAAAAGTGATTTACTTTGTAAGAAAACAGAAAAGCTTGCGTGGTGGCCTTATAAACATAGTGCCCAAGTAGCACCATACTGATAATGGATTTATTCTCAGTATATGCTCCCATAAATTGTAAAACAGACTCTGTCTCTGTTGCGTATGTGTTTACAAGCGGCATAACCTTCCTAGCTGTTCTTGTGCTCAAAAAAAAAAAAAAAATCTCCAGAACGAAAATAAAAAGCTCCCAGTACCAATACCAAAACAGCAGGGTGAAGCAAATCAGCCGCTAAATCACACCTAATCTAATCACTCAAAAGCAATCTACCAGCCAAGGGCCAAACTAACCTGTGTGTTACAGCTAGCGCACACAGCGTGGCAAGCGGAGGTGGCGCTTTGCTTCAGCTGCATACTGTGCACGAGATGAAAATGCTCTGGCTTTTAAGGACAGTATTGAATGCTGTATTTATTTATTTATTTTAAACTAAAATTATAAGCCAGCCAGGATCCAAGAGTTGCTATGGCTGAAGGAGGAAAGATGGCACCAATCTGCATGTCAGCAGGATTTCTTTTCTTTCAAGGTAGCCGTTCCTACCTCCCGCTGATTTCCAAATACCACAGCAGCAACGAAATGTCACTTCTCGGTGATAGCTCTCTAAATATGCTGTTGGTTCCCAGCTCCTAGGATTATACCAGTGGACTTATACCTAAGATTTACCATTCAAAAATCACACCAAAATCGTGAATTCCTGATCCCAAAGCCTGAGGGCGTTTATCCATCCCATTTCTGTATGTGCATCCATATAGCCAATGCAGAATATATTTCTAATTTTGATTTCATAGATCTAGTCGTATATACACACTTCTAAAAATTTAATGAAGGAAAAAACATTATGGTCTTCATTTGTACTCTCAGTGGGTTATTTTGCTCTGTGTAAGCTAAGCCAAGCCAGTCCCCCTGAGCACCATTGTTTATTTCCATTTACAGCAATTTGTAGGATAATGTATAGTTGTAGTCTGAGGATTATAGTTGCCTGACACAATTGTCAGCATACTTTTTAAAAAAGTGCCGGCCTGAAGTCCCATGACCTTCCACTTTTCATCTTTAGAAAACAACTTTCAGTCTAGGTTACAGTAGATTTATTCATTATACCGTTCATTTTTTATATCTCGTAGCTTGTTCCCAGAGTAAATGGGATAACAGCTATTGTAATCTATAAACCATTAACATATTTGCCTCATGAGAATTCAGTGTCTGGGCTGTATACTTTAGTGTCAACATCTCGGATGTAAGTAGAAGAAAAGAAATCACAGCTAAACCAGAAGGATTAATTTTTATTATTATTACTTTTTTTTTTTAAAAAAAAAAAAAAGCCAACTTTTTCCAATTAAGGAAAAGAAGAAACTTGCATAAATCTTCCAGGGACCTCAGCTCACAATTTAAGCTCATTATGGCGGATAAGGAATTAATGGCTGTTGAGCACTCATATGTGTTCTGGGGATTTAAATGAGCATAATTCAGACATGTACAACAGCAGGATTTCATTTATGCATATGCAGTCACTTAGCTTCTCATCACATCAACCTGTTGGATCCATTGAGCCCTTTCCAAATCAGGCGAATGCAAAAGGAGAGTCTCCTATTGAGTTGGGGTGCCTTGGCTTTGGCCCACTGAAGCAAGCAGCTCTTGAAGATATTTTCAGACCTTGTCTTGGCCAGATTCTTAGACACATCAAGAGTTTGGAACAAATTTAAAAGTGCCACTTTGGGCTTTAATTTTTGGCTGTTAGTCTTCCACTAAATGGCTCTCAGATTATAATCTGAATCATTTATGCACACACCCAGACAGATGTACATACATGGAGGCACACAAAGATGTGGAGCATGAAGTCTTATTTAGGAAATTAAGTGTATGCTTTTCTGACTCCTTACAGGATTCTGAAAAGGAAAAAAAAAAATACTTTCTTTCAGGTCTTCTCTGGACAAGAAAGATTCTTGAAAGACCCAAACCAGAGCAGTGACCTAGTTCATTACTGAACAGACAATGAAACAGAAGCGTGTAGGTATCCCTTGATTCTTCCTTCAGTACTCCCTGTCAGAGAAGCATCTGTTTGTCTGCTGTTTGCTAAGTTTCCATCAAGTCAGGAAATACATAGAACTTTACAATATTTGATGTTACACTGGCAACAAGTTACAGTTTATTAAAAATATTAAGAAGAGAAAGCAATTATAAAATAAGCATTTGTACAGGAGCCCAATTACTATAGCTTTCCCTTTCTTTTCCTCTTTCAGAGCGAAACCTTATGCTTTTCTGAAACACTGGGCTACCCTGACTTAAAAAAAAAAAAAAAAAAAAAAAAAGAAAAATATATAATCAGGGTCTCACTTTTCCCTTGTTCGCTCTCTCAGCAAGCTGACTCTGGAGTTTTGGCTGCTGAGGTATATGGAGAGGAAGTTTGCAGACAAACCCCTCTTTTGCCAACATTAGTAGGGTGGAAGGCAAACATGCAGGCCAAATTCCTCCTTCATAATTGGTCAGGGTCTACAAATTATAAGGCACTCCAACATGCACAGAACGGTCAAAAGACACCGTGGATCACCAGAGAACAGAAGAATTTACCCCTGCACAATTCTGAAAGAGTTTTGATCTCACTCTTTTGCATTTTGCCATAGCATGCTCTTTCTCTCATTGGTTTTTAGTATTCATTTATTCATACCACCCCCAAACCAAACAAAGCACAAACCCCAGACTTTTAGCACTATGGTAGCTGTTGTCAGCCCCAACACTTTATCACCCGTGTTTTACAAAAGGTGAACCCAGAGCACAGGGAGACTGCCATTTACCATGGTCAAATGAACAAGTAGGAGACCTAAAAATAAAACTTCTTGTCAAGACTCCTATAACCAGCTGCCAAGGCTCTAGGTACATATCTATATTTTTCCAGTCACATACTGTGTCCTCAGAATCTGAGGGCAGAAAAGAGCCGCCTTCATTTAAATCCATTTTGATTCCAAGAAAGAGAAACTTTGACTTGTTTGCTATGCTTCACTTGACATACTGCCTCCAGGGCAATGTTCAAAATGACCTTACATAACAGTTTACATTCATAATCTATCACTGCAGAGGGAAATCAAAACAACAGACTCTTTCCCGCTTCATTCTGAAGGGCTGCTCTTGTTCTATGTTGTGTCCTCAGGAAAGAAACAGTGATGAAGTCAGATTAGAACTACAAAAAACATGAAACACCCCCCCAAAAAAACCCCAACCCTGGCAATGTGCATTTGCAAATTAGTTGCAAGAATCAAGTGGCTTAAAAATGAATAAAACAACTTTTCTTCAAAGCTCAAAGGCCTTTTTAATGCCTGGTTAGCAGGTGACAAAGCCTGCTGAAATATCTCAAGTATCACATTTAGAACAGATTAAATATTAATATATGCACCCATTATGCCCTTTTACATGTAAAAGTTACTTTTTTTTCAGTGAAGACTGCATTTAATACAGATTTCTTTTCCCTTCCAACTTCTTTCTGCACCTATCAATATAATATTCCAAGATCTTGCAAAATATCATTATTACTTACCAGAACAGGAGAAATCACACCCTCTCTTAACTTGAAGCTGATAATGAAAACCTCCCTCATTCTACTTCTCAGTCAAAAAAAAAAAAAAAAAAACCCCAAACCAAAAACCCAACCCACTCTTACACACCTCACAAAGTGAGTGAATAAACAAATATGACACAGCAGGTTTAGCGATAAGAAGCCAATGAATTGATAAAAACCTTGAATTCTGAAGTATTCTTACTATCACCAGATCTAAAACAGTTTTGCTAAACAGCTCCCCTTCTTTGGTAAGAGAAACAAGGGTGGAAGTTTTACAATAGCCTTCAGTGCTTCTTGATAAATAGCAAAAAAACTCAGTGGAAATGTTCAACTTCTTTATGATTAAAAAACAAACCTTTAATGTAGTTTTTGTTTACTGTGTCATAAGTGCAGCGTTGGAAGTTGTTGCCAAAGAATCATTGGAACAGGCATCACTAAAGCAGTGTCAGCCAGCCAGCTCTTTGAAAATGATTCAGTTCCTCTAGTCTTATGACTAAAATAATACCCAGTGGCTCCAGCTCGAAGCCTGGTTAATACATCTGTCCAGAACACATAATTACTCGGTCATAACATTCCCCCGGCCACCAGCCAACAAACCAATCAGCATTTCTTCCTAACTCACTAGAATTTTTGCTGCGTCAAACTGTTTGATCTCTAGGTAGTAAAAATGCAAAAAATGGAAGGACACTGCACTGGAAGGTTTTAATTTAACATAGTTTCTCATGGAAATTAAATCTGAAAAGAAACATGTTTTTGTTGACATTGCTGAAGTTGAGATTTTCATTCTGCTTCGGGAATAATATTAACGTATCTATCTTGCAGCTTTCTTCTTATCCCTTCACCAGCTAAGATTCTGCAACATAATCTCACTTTCATTAATTGCTTTCACAAGGAAACTTGTGTTTATGAGAAAGTGAAATGATACCAGCAAATTTAAAAGGCCGTTATGTGTGTAACTACCAAGGAATATGCTGTGTACACTGTGCGTGGAAATGAAACTGAAAGAGATGAAACACAGTCTGGATTTATACAGATACTACTATCCACAGTCCTCTAAGCTTTATTTGAAAGAGTATATGTTTAATTTTCTGAAGTTAAATTTTGAAAACTCTGATCCAGATCCTGAGGCACTCGAATCAATAAAAGCTCTATATTGACTTCACTAGGACACAGGATCAAGAGAACCGTAGCGTTATACTTACTTCCCATACCATGTGCCAAAACCACAGCCAGGAAAGCACTCCATGTACATTTCAGAGTAATTCAAATCTTTTCTCTATACAGATACGGTATTTCTAAAATGACAAAAAAAATTGCCAAAATTTCTATAGTGAAGAACTTAGGCAACACCCTCAAACGTGCAACCTCAAAGAACCCAAGTCATTTCCAAGCTCATAATATATTTATTGCTCAATCGCTGTAGTTTTACACAGTATCCTTTTTCACAGTGTCTATAGACCACCAAATACTTTTAGCTCATGGCCGATATTTAGAATTTAAAGGCACTACAGGAATACAAATAAAGAACAAGGCACCTCCCCTGTCCACACTGAATATTAGTCATTCATTCTGGTGAATAGGAAACAAACAGTTTCCCTAATTTCCTTTACAAGAGCCAAACCAGATACAGGTACATTGCCTATGTCTAGGCTAGTGCATGGGTGAGGACAGTAAGGCGCCGCTGTTCTTCCTAAATGGAAGACTGGAAGGAAGAGGGTGTATCTCTCATCTGGATTCTGCGTATAGGTTTTCTCTCCATAGGAAAAAAGACATGGAAGGAGGAGGGATTGGGAGGATCCCTCTTTCAAATGGAGCTAGGATGTGGTTGGAGTTGACTTTCAGAGAAACTCAGAAGCTTTCCTGATTTAGGTTTTGCTGTTTATTCCTTATGAGTATGAAATCTCTCAGATTTAGCACCTACCCTGTGCAAAACTGGAATTTAAGGGATCCAAACAGCATATTCTGAATTTTTGGCCTACCACAATACAGGGATAGTTAAATATTTCAAAGGTCTATAGATTTGCTCTACGAGTGTTAATAATAGTATCATACATTTCAACATCGACAAAGATTTTATGCATTTAGGTGTTAGAGAATCTGTGACAGAACTGCAAAATGCTTCATGCAATATAACCACAAAGGATGCCAAGGAATGATGGGGGGGTTATCATGTATACCAGCTTCTGCTTGAAACCACCCTTACTTTCCTGAATCTAAACATTCAAACTATTATACTTAAAAGCAAAGCTAACACTTCACAACACTTTGAGCAAAATGGGAAAACATTGTATAACTTGTCTCCCCCAGAGGATACTTAACAAATATTAAGGCTGATGGATTAAGTTTGGAAATGCCAGAATAATGTTGCCTGAATTAATGCAACCTACCTACATCAGTTGCCTCTGTGCAAATGCACTTTTATCTAGCTTTAATTCTATGATCCATCATTAGCTTTTCAACAGGACTCCTGTCTTATTTGGTGAAAGCATAATACTGAATTTTTAATGTCTTCTGCATTCATTGTATGCTTAAGTATTACACAGCAGCATGTTATCCAAGCCCTGCTTTGAATACAAAGCTATGAACTTCATGGTTTTATACCCACTTCCACCTTTCCCCCTGACACCCAGTTTAATGGAGTGCTTTGCAGATTTATTGTCACACCACCTTACTATTAAGACCTGTGAGACTACTAGTATTTTTATCCTCATAGAGAAACCAAAAATTCAGATCAGGAGCAGTCATGAATTTGTGAGACCATCTTAACATACATTGTACTGTGAAAAATCGGACTTTAACTACATAGATTCTGAAAAGCAGCACTGAACGATTTCAGTGGTAGTCATGAAGGCTCAGTACCCCTGGAAAGCTGGCCACAGGTCTTTCAAATTAGTTAACATAAGAAATTATGAATACAAAGCAAATATCTGAATAAGACCACTAGCATTTACATACTTTGCTGTCCCCCCTCATCTACAGGAGTGAAAAAAACCAAAAAGGGGGATCTCAAGGCAGCATTCACTATGAGCGTATTTTTTTCCTGTCCCCCTGTTGTTTCATCTCTTTCCAGTACCTGTGATAACTAAGGCACAATTCCTACAGACAGTCACCTTAGCTACAACAGCCTCATCCACCTTGGAGTAGGGCCACAGTGAAGCACTACCGTGCAGCACAGAACTAGCTCTCTGGCTTCAGCTGTCACCACCCTCCCCTCTCACAGTTTCTTTTCTTTCAGAGCACATCGAAAGAAAAAGGAAGAAGCATATCCTCCCTACCCCTCCTCCTTTAAAAAAAAAATAATTAAGACATATTTTATCTTTAGGGAAGCAAAACCAAGTGCCCAGTCTCTGGACTTGGTCAAACTAGCTCTGGGGATACTGTGATTAATTTGAAGGATCCTACATGCTTTAGGGCAAAGGAACCTGAACACCAAGTTTCTTATTTGGAAATGTCTGCAAGTTTCCATGAAGGTATTCTCATGGCTGGGAGTTTAGCTTAAAAATCTGTCCCTCACAGTAATATAGTCACATGACATTTTATCTTTGGTATAAAGTGCAGAAAGGCTGTATAGTTGTAGAGCTCAGCTTTAGGAGACTGTACGTGAGTAACAGTGGGCTTACTGCCGTTGTCGTGCTCTCTCTGGTTGCTTAACTTCGCACGTATAATCTCAGACATTATTTTGGATAAAGGAATTTGTAAACAAGACAGAGTAAACAATAACTAAATCTTGTTTGCTGGCCCATACCTGAGTTACATACAGCTACCTGCACCCCCAGAAACAGTTCAAATAAAAGTACGGGAGACATTTAAGTAGCGGCCCTACCCATCAACCAAATTCATTTTGTGCAACTAGTGGTGTATGTTCCAGAAAACCAAAGATGTCTTTTCTTGGGGCAGGACAAATTAGCTTTTGCTATTTTGCTATCCTACAGACTTAGGACACTTTCTAACTGGAGCTCATTACCTCAAATCATCTGCAGTTCTTCAGTTTTAAAATAACACATAAAACCCCACTCAGACTCCTTGTTACAACAGCAAATGTTGTTTGTATCTTGTGTTTTAATAATTTAACTTACAAGGATGGGAATCATCTGATCAGATTTAAACACTCGTTATATGTTCACAGGTACATCCACAACAAAAGTTGTCTAGGTTATCTTTTATAGTTAATGACAGAAATGGTCATTGTAGGGCATGATTTCAAAGATCTATTTCTCTATTAACTAAAAAAGTAAGTTACAGACTATGTGCTCAGAGAAAAGGATCTCAAGTGAAATAATTGCTCTACAGTGTCTGCAGTTACTTTCACCAGCTAATCAGCAATGGACATACTCATATTGAATCTGAAGGCAACACCAGCTCCTGGGTTTGTAACAGAAACAACAAAAATAGATTAATAAACACATTGAAACAGATTGACTAAATTCTTTTGCTGTTCAAACCTCATGCCTGGATTTTCTCACTAAGTCAGCCACTGTCCATGTTCATTTTCAATTACTCTGCATGAAGAATTGTGTTTATAGTTATAGCAAGCCAGAACTTCATAGCATGATGTGGACAACGTATTCACTGGACTATTATACCAGGTATTTAAGTAGAGCATTCTCAGTAGAAGAGCAAATATTGCAACTCATTTAAGCCCCAGAGCAAGAACTATTTCAAAAGCACACTTTCAGCCTGCAGCAAGAGCTGCATGTAAATAAGGCTGTATTTTATCAGGATCATGGGAACAGGTAGCTGCTGTATAAGCAACAGCAGTATTTCTCAGCCAATTAATACATAAGCTGAAACTATCAACTTGTTACCACCTTCAAATGCACATAAAGCTGTGAAGCCTATTCATAGAAAGACCACAGTGACATCCGAAGAGAAACATTAAAACATTGGGCACTTGAGCAGAAGTGTCCATTAATTTGGTTTAATTTTGAAATCAAAGAGCAGCCTGGAACTGACCAGAGAGGATTACGATGAAGTTCGTTCCCAGGCTGGTTCTGCACAGGGGCACATCTGGAGAAAGGCTGCTGTGCACACTTGGTTCCGAATAGCTAGGTGGGGTTTTTTTTGTTTTGCTGGGTTTCTTTGTTCCTTCTTTTGAATCACACGTTAGATTCTGTTGAAAATTAAATGCTTTCCTCACAATCCGGGAGGAGGTTTTTGGTTTCGTTCCTTTTTAAAATAAACTTCAAGTGACCCAATTTGAATTCTTAGGATCTGTATGAAAAGAATATTATACGAACAGATATGACACATTAAAAGCTAAAATAAATAGAAAGAATGATCTCTCCACCCCCTTTCCCTCTGTTTCTTACATTTGCAGGAGCTGCAGCATTACATGTTCTTATGTTCTTCCTCCTTTCTAGGGAGCCAGTACACATGCCAGCGTTCCCCCTTCCCTGCTCTCCTCTCCCAAAGACCCGTATTTCAAATCCAAAGAGCATATTCCCACAATCACTTCTCCACATGTCCTCTGTCCCATAGCTTTTCCAGGCCTTATTCTTCTTTGCTTTGCTAGCACTAGGAAAATACATACTTGGGAGTTCTCAATAAAATGTTATTAAAATATATATATGAATTGGAAAAAAAATTCTGAAAAAGACCATCATGTACCACTTCAGCATGTCATGTAAAGAAGGGGAAAGGCTAAGAAGTTGTCCTAATTGATTCCAAAAGTAAGGTTAGTACAGAAATGAAAGAAAGCATTAAGTTACAGCCAATGGGTTTATATACTTAAGATTTTATGTACCACCTTGACAGTCCTTCTTCTAATTCTCATATTTGTCCCCTAAATGTGCCTTGGCCACAATCATTTACATAGATGATGGCCAGATACTAATTTTTTCCTGAAATCATCGTCGTTCCTCTCTCAGTATCATAAAATTCCAATAAAGCCCACCTTGCCAAAACACTACCTAACCACAGGCAACGAGGTATCTGTTACCCTCTCCACCAGCAGTGGGGAGAGGCACCTAGAATCCAAATTCCCCTCTGGAGATGCCTTTTGGTTGTGAGCCTCAAAGTCAACATAACTAAGGTTAAGCTAAGGTAACATTATCTCAGCTAAGGTTACTTTAACTTTGGGACTTCGTTTCCATCCCTACAGGGAGGTGGGGTGCATCCAGGCCAAGGCCTCACAGAATGCTTCATCAGGGCACGACAGCCACCGCAATCTCTGACACGTGGCGTGCTCTTTCCTCTGCTGCCACTCTTTCCAAAGGCAATATTTATCCTTCCACTCAGAAATGAAAATGAAAGCTAGTGTGTGACAGAATGTACAGTATGATGCAAAGCACTTCATGTCATAGCAAAAACAGCCTACAGACAGCATGCCAGTGATGATATCATTCATAGACAACAGTTAATTTGGAAACTGGAAGGGAGAAGTTAATATCTCTAGTGTTATGTGATTTTGTACTGAAAGGCCCTTGCATAAATGCACACATGCACAGGAATGGAATTAAAAGCACTTAGTTTTGGGACTGAACATTAGAAAGTGTACAGTTGGGAACAACTTTGCATTGGTCAGTAGATGAGATAATTGGCTTTATTCTTTAACTTGTTATTGAACATATATTAACATTTCCTGATTTTTGCAAACTTAAGCAGCAAGCTGGCTACTAACAGAGGGCTTTTTTTCTCCCTGAATGTGCGTCTTTTCCGAACCATTTATCATGGTTTGCACTGGTAAAAAAGAAAATCTTAAATTACTATTAAATACACCTTTGACTGATTCCAGGCTACAAAGTAATGAGCAACCATGTATTCTGGATGAACTCTAAAGAGTTTCTTACAGTCATATATTCATCCATTCACCAAGACAATCCACTGGACTTCAGGGAGTGTGTGTGTGTATATATATATATATATATTGCACTCTGTATACATAGATGCTGTATATATTACTGTTTCCTTAAAATAACAAGCAGAGTCATGAAAAAAATATAAATAATAAAGATGAAAGACATAACTGATTAGTTTGGAAATTAAACATAAATTGAGGTGGAAGAAATTCTCATTATTTACTTAGGGCCTGATCCAAAGCTCTTTAAAGTCAGTGGAAAGAACATCAGCTGCACGAGGATTTAAATTGTGACACTGCAGTTGGATGCTTTGGAAAATTGTCTGGGAAAGCAGTACAAAAAAAGCCTACTTAGAAGCGGGGAGGGAAGGGGTTTCCTGGATTGTCTTACACCATCTTTACCTGTGGGACAGTCTTGATCTCAGCTTACAAGGACAGGCATTGCTTTATCACAGCTGTGCAAGAATGAAGCTTGCTAAAATTTCATGGCACTGGATCAAGTGTAAGAAAGGGCTAGAGTAGGAAATAAAATAACTTGGGTAATATTTACACGAACACTGTAACCAGGGGAGGACACCTGAAAGCAGCTATGTCTGTGAGCTCTGCTTGAGGCAGAGGCGCTGTCTCAGCCCATTCTGCAGCTCAGGCCAGTGATCCACGTACTGCAGGTTTGGGAGGACCGCTGGTACACCACGTGCTTTCTCCAGGCCCACGCTGCTGAAATCCGTGCAGAGCAAAGAAATTAGCAATCCAAAGAAAAACCACTTCTCAGGATTTCCAGCGTTCTGTCTGGTATTGTCTAATATTTCCACTGAAACTAAACAGTGTATCCAAAGTATAGGATGAGACCTTTGAGATGGTAAGGTTTTTCCTCCCTGTACAATGAAATTTGTTTTTCTGTCTTTTTGCTCTTATGTTTGTCCTTTGTGAGTTTTGAATTAAAGGATTCACTCTACTAGCGAGTCCATCCATTATTCTGACTGGATATTAAGTTATCATTAAATTTAGCACACCGCAAGACTGAAGTCCAAATACCACCTCTTGATAGCACCTATGTGGCACCTACACAGAACCCTCCTATAGATATTTTAATATATTGGAGGACATATAGTTTTCCCTTTGAGATCCAGAAGAGGCAAAATATGAGTTGAAAGGGTGTAACACACTTGAACGTAAGTCTCTGAGAATGCACAAAATAATAGGATGGGTACAGCTTTTCATATACGTTTTCCTATTCCACATCCCTAACAGTGTGAAAGTCAGTACAGAATACTCCTAACAAAATGTCCCTCAAAGCTTTCTTCTCATTCACTGTTATATTATTTGCTCCATGACTATTGCAGGCCATAGTTACGCTGCCTGCAATCAGACTAAAGCAATTTACAGTTTAGTGAGACTTTGTATAGCAGGTAGCCTCGGTCCTATGTTTCCATCAACAGAAAGTATGATAAAAATGGTAGTTGAGGGACCATTCATTAAAAAAGTCTGGTTCTGTGTAATTGATAGAGAATCACAGAATTAAATCATTAATAAAATTTAATTTCTTGTATAAAATTATGATACTGAACTTTTCCTGCCCTGTTTTGATTGTAAGTCATCTGAGGAAAGAATAAAAGAAGGAATTTAGTGTTTGCTTGTAAAATCACTGGAAACAGAAACCTGAGCCAGCTGAAGTCTTACAGTAAAAAAATTTCCTCGCCACCACATTGCTACTGTTTAATTGTTTATTACTTTGAAAATGTAGTCCCAATAGTAATGTTAAAATCTGGTTCTAGGCCAACCAAGGCACACAAGGTAGAGCTGGAAAAGATCCAGTTAGTTTACAGCATCACATTTTGCAGTGTCAAAGCAGCCAGTGTTTACTTTAGATACAAAGACATCATAATATCTTGTTTAAATTAAATGCTGAAAATATAAACAGACTGAGATAATTCTTTTTTTTATGTTTAGACTCATCGTAGTGGAAACAGCTTGCAATATATGGATAAAACTAAACAGATACAGTGATATTATTCTGGGAAACCTAACTCTTACCTTCAAGAGCCTGTGTCTGCCCTGGCAAGCCAGTTGAGAAGTTCAGCTGCTTAAACTTCAGTAACCAAATTTAAAGAAAATCTTCCAAGAAAATAAGTCAGCAATGCAAAGCAGGTGTGGGGAAACTTCAGCTTTCACATAAAGAGCAATTTTCACAGGAAACGTAAGCTGTTTTACTGCCAATTCTATTTATGGCATCTTCAAGTTTCGCCCCCCTCCATTTGTGCTAGAAGTACCCAGAGTAGTATTTGGATGCCCAAATCAACTCCATGACTTTTTAGAATGTTGTGAAGGAGTCTCCTAGGAGACAGCTGTGACATTTCTCTCAGCTCTTTATCTCATAAGTTTAGTTACACACAGAGATGATGTTCACTGCTTCTGGTAACAATTTCTTCCCCAAAACGCTGATATTACTACCTCCACCATTTCCACTACAGTGCATCAGAACATGGTGGCTTGTACGATATATTCAGAAAGCAACTGATTCTTTGAACATCCATTTTGCTCCCAAGTTGAACAATGTGTTAAGGAGTTCTTCACGCAGCATCATGTTCTGCAGCGTTCAACATATATTCTGTCACACGTTCCTTAGTCCTTTTCACTGAGCTATGGCTTCAGTTATTCTCAAGGAGCTGCTCTATCCAGCTCCTCACTCTTCCCCTCCTCCCTAGAATAAATCTCAACACAACACCAAAATAAACCCACAATCACTCCACAGTGTTATTGCCCTTTCCCCTGAACCATTATCACACAGCTGATACATTGGCTGGTGCATTTCTTGGGAGGGGGCAGTGTCATCCCCCAAAGGCGACCATGAGTCCGCATGAGAAGTTGGGCCAGAGAAACTCACCCGAACTCCAAGAGCAATGCACAAAAAGCAGCATGCCCAAGACTGCAAAAAGCCACTCTCTGCCCTGCAGCAGGGA
Organism: Aptenodytes patagonicus; assembly: GCF_965638725.1. NCBI lineage: Eukaryota > Metazoa > Chordata > Aves > Sphenisciformes > Spheniscidae > Aptenodytes > Aptenodytes patagonicus. The sequence goes on from NC_134952.1 coordinate 41,969,555, forward strand.
TCACCACTTGCATCTCACCCAACGCCACGTGGGTCTGTAGCAAGCAAAGTCTCCTATGTACTCTCTGTTTCTCTAACAAGTTATTACACAGCCCTATCAAAAACAGTGGGTCTATTACTGTTTTATGTCTTAAATTTACTAGTGTACCTCTTTTCTCTACTTTGTTAGCCTGTCTCCTAGCTTGCGAAGGGAAAGAGAGTATATTCTTTTGTATGAAGGCTAGCACATTTTTATAATAATTACTAAATTACAAGACAATGTTACACATATTTTTAGGCTAGATTATATTTTATGAAAAAACTTCAATCTTTTCTTAATGGCATTACTAGGAACATGGCAGTACATGAAATGGAATGTAAATACCTGCAATTTTTTTAACCATATTGTTTTTAACCATACCATTCTGAATGATCTCAAACTGCTTTCCAAATTGATGTATGGATAACATGGCTTAGCTGCTAAAGCCACAGAAGAAACTGCTATACCACAAAATGGATTAGCACAGCTTTTTTTCCTGGCAGAGTGTGTTTGTTATGAACTCTCCAATAAAATATTGTATTTCACAATACCAGGCTTTAAAGAACACATTAGCAAAGACTCAGTCTCTGTCTTCCAGCCAAAAAGCCCTCCAAACCATTTAGGAGGGGGTATTGTATTTTTCCTTGGTTACCCCAAATACAATATTCAAAGAGAGTATTATTCAGAAGCTATCAAGTAGGAATAAATGTGTCTGTCTTCAAGTCCCAAAAGATTGTGATGGCATTAAGAGAAATTTAGCATTTCAAATTGCTCCGTCACAATCAATTCTTGTAAACATGTAGTTAGCATTATAAGGAGTAGATATGTGAGACTATATAAAGAAACCACTCATAATAGAACACAGAAAAGAACGGACAGAAGGATTCTTCACAGCGACCACTGGCTTTACAGAACACCAAGTTTAAGATTCAGGAATGAAGAAGGAGGGCAAAAGAATCACAGTATATGGCTTATCAAATATTGCAACATCTGCTGAGTGCAGGGTATTGTCACTTCAAGCAAAAATCCTTTAATTTTTATTTGGCTTGATAGAGAAGCTACCTTTGCAGAGATGCACCCTCATTTTTATCTGTGCTTCAAACACATGGGCTAAAGATCACGGTCAGTACTGTTGCTGCACAGACTCCGGTAAAGCTGCCACAGAAGGTTGCACAGACTGATTAATGAACACCTCCCACGGCTGCCTTTGGCTGTCCCAAATGTCTTCTGTCCTGCTGCACGTGACGATATTTATATCTGTGCTACAGGGGACCAAGGAGTCGCCCACTTCTGGTACAGAGTCCTGACATTCTTGTTTTCTTTCCTACCTTGCATATGCATAGAGGTGGAAGGGTGATTTGGCCTGCAATTATAGGGTTTTATAGCTTGCTTTCAGCACACCAGCAAATAATTCAAAGTTAAAAACCCATACAATTATTTCAGCTGTTTTTATAATAATCTTATTTCCTGGTTGACAGGTACTAGAAAAAAAAAATAATCAGATTTCATACTACAGCAGTGTCATGCAGAGTGCTCCATATCAGAATACAACCCTGTAAAGAGCAAAGACCAAAATTAACAACTTTCTTTGGATTTAAAGTGGAAAGCCACCATGCTTTATACACCCCAAGAAAGCAAAGCATTGAAACAGAGTGCTTACCTTCAAGCATGTAACGTTGCAGGTGAGGTGACATGCTCAAAGTTCAGAGCATGCTCCTGCACTTAGCTGGGTCAAGCCTGTGAATTTGCTACTTATACGGTAACAGCCACAAAAGACACTTTGGAATTGTGCTGAATTTTATTTTATTTATTTATTTATACAAAGTTCCCCGTGTTTTCCTGTTGTTCTTATTTGGAAGATACACTGTGTTGTTTATCTGTGTGTAGCATGAATCAAAGATGCTGAACAGAAGCTGAAATGGCAGAACTGAGTACTGAGACATGAAAAATACATTCTAATACTTAGTGCTGCAAGATTTTGTTCAGTCCAGTTTGATCCACAAACCAACAAATGTCATGAGTTTAGGAAGCCATTGGTGTAATTCAAGTAATTGAAGTTACTCATGAGCTTCAGGGCAATTGCGGTCTAAGGACAAATAGAATTTTCTGACACTGCATCTCTTGTGTAGGAGTTACATTTAACACCCTCACTCCCCTTAGGATGCACTGTGACTTTGAAAACAGAGGAAAGTACATTTATTGATGTCACTGTAAATAACCTTGCCTATTTCCTTCACTGTTGTTTAATGATGAATCATATTTTGATATTAAATTTAAGCATTCTCTGCAAGGGAAGAAAAGCAGAGTAGAGCAGAATCAGTAGAAAGTGCCAAGCTGGAGGAAAACAATTTGAAATTATCTTTCTAGCTTAACTCAGAAAATCAGAAACATAACTCATGTCTGGATTTCCTTAACACTATTAAGCAAAGATAAAAAAAATCCAAACAAAACCACGGAATATTAGAGACAGACTTTTCAAGATGCTTCCAAAGATGCATTCACTAAGCTTGTACACACACTTCTTGCCCAAAAGCTCTCATGTTCACACAGATCATGACAGTGCGTGCTCCGCACATAGCAGGAGCTAATTTTTCATTTTAATCAGCTAATGACAAGCTAGAGCTCCGAAATGGCAAGTTGGTGTCTCCCCCCCCCCCCCCCCCCAATAGAAAACACGTCATAGAACCAGGAGTAAGCTACTGAATATTGTAATTGGTGCTTTTTCACTTTTAATTAATAAAATTAATATATATACATTGTGCCTTGTCTGGCCATGTCTCACAGAAGAAAAAAAGACCAGAGGGAAATGCTGGCCAGGGAAGTCAATTAGACTTTTCCAGCCTCATTAAAGTCAGGTGCAGTTCACCCCTAGTCTTAATGCAGAAGAAGTGGTGTTCTGGCATAAGTATGCCGTGCAGGACAACAGAGAAACAGGATATCAAGAAAGATAAAAAGAAATTAAATCCTGAATATGCTGTTTTATAAAAGAACTCATCATGTAATTTATAAGTTTTCTTCATAAATTTAGAGTTTAATTTCAGAATTTGCTATGTAAATTAGAATTACGGTTGAAGAGCTGTGAAGAAAGGAGTCACCTTGAAATTGCATGAGGGAACAGACACAAGATTTGCTCCATCTACTTGCTTGTTTGGGGTCTCAGTTATTTTTCAGTAAATACGTAGTTTGGACAATTGATCAAATAATTCTTTTTTTTCCTGTAAATAGAAATTTATCTCCAGTTAAGGCACTCCCTGCCTTTTTTTTGGTCCTCCTTTTAAATCCTTTTTAGTCCCCAAGATTAGGACTGGTTTTAGTCCAACATTATGAGAATGCTTTCATGTTACTTATATTTGTATGCAATAATTACGAAAAGATTTTCTTAACCCTTACCCACTGATCCCTAAGAAACCTTAAGAGCAGCTTTTCCATGAGAGAGTCCAGTCGGCTGTACTTGCAGACCACTTTCTAATGTTTTTTAACCTTGTGTCATTTGGACTTCCCTCTCCAAACAGATACATTTCAGTAAGTGGCTCATTAGCATTACATAGGAGAAGAATCCTTATTTTTTTTCCTTTTAAAACCACCGTATCCTTAGCTATCTATCTCTGGTGTTTGTACTGATATTACAGCCACTTCAGTAAATTGAAGCTCTTCCACAGATCTCTACTCCAAATCAGCGCCAGCCTCAATTCTTTGGCCGAGGCAAATGCCAGACGTTGTTTATACAGTGGTAATCAACATGGTAAATTTAGAATATACCAGAATAAATTATGATAAATTTGCTGCCTCAGGATAAAGATAACATACGGGTAGAGTCAGTGGTTATCTCTTAAAAAAAGGGGAAATTGATGAACAGACATTTTTTTTCCTTTCAGGCTATCATAATAAATGTTTTTTTCCCCTCTGGGATCTGTAGAAAAAGAAGATGGGACATGTGGATCTCATGAACTCTGATGCTAAATACAGCTACAACTTTTGAAAGACTGTCTTCCCTATATTTCAAGTTGAACTCCATGTTCGTTCCTTAGCATTAAGAGTTGTTTTCTTTCTTTTTTTTCCCTGCCATTTCTCCAGAGGTCAGGAAATGAACTGTGTGCCATCAGAGAGCAAAGCAGTACAGTACCCAAGGGGCCTGATAGCACTGGTGCCTTTTTTTTTCCCCACCTCAGCAGCATGACTTGATGTTCCCAGAGGGGGTTTCAGAATCATCCACTAGTGGAAAGTAAGTGGTGGTGTTCATTTTGGGGGGTTTTTGATGTTTGTTTGGGTTTTTTTTCCATTTGTTTGTTGTTTGGGGTTTTTTTTTAACTAAGACTATTTATTTAAAAAAAAAAAACCAACCTTTTCCTCGAGCCTGGGATTGCCTTCTCACACTTAGTGCCTGAAAGCTTTTTTTTAGGAAAGTTAATTTACCTGGTGAATGGGTTTCCAGAAAAAAATCCACTCCAAAAGCAAACTATCTTCAGAGTAGACTGACATTTCTCTCTCTCTGTCAAATACTTGTACTGGGCCCAAAATTTTGGGGAGGAAAAACACATGCTTGTGCCCAGTATGCAACTTCGGCGAATCTTCTGGGGAATGAAGACAATTAGGATCTAACTAAATCCTAATCTACCTGCGAAGCGTGGCAATCCTCCGTAATAGACATTACCTGTCTGTATCGGGACATTTTTGTATGTAAAACACTGCAGCTAGAATCCACACACAGTGAGTGTGCAGTCAGTCCTTTGTTAAACTAGCAGGCAGAATTGCGTTTCTTCAGTTTCATTTTCCACGTCTGCCCTTCAACTTCACCAAACTTTAAGTATGTGTTTAAGTCCAACAGGCTTTAATAGGATTTAAACACATGCTGTGCCTCACTGAGGAGAAGAGGGATTACTCATGTGCCTACTCACTTAAATTATGTGCTTTGCTGAATGGGAGACTATGTGCTACTACATTAGTACTGAGAGAAGATGTGAAGGTAGAAGCCTGAAAATACTTTTTTGTCCTCTGTCCGGGTCACGGCAAGGACGATGAGCAGGCAACACATCTTCATCTTCCTCTTGACACATTGTTAGAGCAGGGGATATCCCACGCAGAGCAGATACATCCAGGCCAGGGAGGTACCTGTCTACCCGGGCACTCGCAGATGTGCTAAACCCAAATGAGCTGCAATAAGACTGTGCCGCCCAGAGCTACCTGGGAGATAAACTGCACACTGCCAGCTGGTAACACAGACATCTCAGAAGATGCTGTAGTATTGATTTTACACCTCCAGAATGATAGCAGAGAAGCAAAATTCCAGCATCGTGTCTAGTTCTGTTAAATAAAATTATCTTTCCCATTCTCCAAAATATCCTAAGCCATTAAGAAAATCTTTGCGGGACCCAGTATGGTACTGGCTACAGCACCAGGGGGTTTCTGGTGAGGACCTGAACAGGACCCAGTCATCTTGTTATGCAGAGAGGCACAACTCCTGAACTCGCCTCAGTTCATCCCAGAGGGCTGCTGTGGTGAGCATCTATATCCCTGGCAACCCAGAGGCTCAGAAAAACCCATCATTAATCACCGAGCCCATTGGAGAGCAACTAGAAGCACTTACTTCTCTGTACCTTGACCGTTTCAATCTTTTCCCACATGCCTCATTCTCTTTTTTTGCTCACTCACTGCAGCCATACAAACAACATAACATTTCAGAAAGATATTTACAATCTCAGGCATCCAAGTGACCAGCATTTCCCTGTGACCTTCTCACCCTATCAATTAGCCGTCGAGTTTTTTCTATGTTACGTCCTTACAGAAATTTTTCTTCGGCTTCTGTAGCTTAAACACACCCAGTCCAATGCTCGCACTGGGAAAGTTTACATTTGGCTGGAGTGTGACTGCGCTGTGGGAGCAGTATACCAGCTACCCGGCACAAGTGCCTAACCCTGTAAACCACAGCTTAACCTGGCAGCACAGAGCACTCGGGAAACTTAACACATTACTGAGCTGTAAACATGACTTCAAATTTCCATTAACTCCTATCTTTAACCAGGCAAATTATGCAGTTGGCTACTACCACTCCTAAAATTAACGTATTTGTACTTTTCATCGTATTGAAACACAACAGATGAGTTTAAACATATAACCTGATAGGGGTTTTTTTCTTGTGTTATTTGAGAAAAAAACCTTGCATTTGGAAGCTGTGTTTCCCCTTTAAAAAAAAAAAAAAAAAAACAAAAACCCAGAGTTTAAATTCACTCAGCAAAAAACCACAATATGCGATCTGGAAGATGGTATAAATAAACCACTTAAAGCGTGCTTCAAAGATGGTTATTGCATTAGCATAGGCAGGGCATTCAGCTGAAAGATACCTCTAGAGAGAATAAAAGAAGTAAAATAAATATCTAATTTTGAATTTATTTGCTTACTAAAGCCTATAGGAATGATGAACTTTGCATTATTTCTTGAAGTGTTTCAAGGGGACACTGAAAATTTGCCCTGTGGACTGGAAGTTCGGACAAAATTTTTCTGATTCAAATGTTTGTGTATATATACATATGCATATATACACACATACCTAGGTAGATAGATGGATCGTATTTAAGTAAGAAATCTGGAATTGCAAGCTACTGCTGGTTTTTACTGGCTCTACTTTCCATCAGGAATCTCTGGATATACTGCTCTTCCCAGGAACACCAGCTTAGCTCCTGTCCTGCAGTTGTCAAGCAAGCATGGATGCGGGATTGGCAGATAGCCTTGATATACTTGCCGTAGTGTACTGTCTCTTCTGTCAGCTGCGTTCATTTTTCAGGGTGCAATCATTGTAATTGCTCATTCTGCAATTAGAAGTTTCAGTGCAAATAAGCCACACTCCGTTTGAAGAATGACCATTCACATTGGTTTCCTGTTTTATTTTACTGCTTGAAACGTGGCAGCGACTCAAAGTCTAAACCTGGTATGGGGCCTCCTCATCCTAACTTTTCACAACCTCTTGTGAAAAGACAGACCGAACCTCCAAGAACTTGCAGTCCTTCAGAGTGATTTGCAGAGACAAAAGCCAGGTAAGTGATTTGCTCTTCCTAAATACTCTCCATAAATAAGCACAAGACAGGCAACAGAAGTGCTACTGTGAAGCATGTTATTTTATAGGTGGAAAACTGAGGCAGAAGCGTACTTAAAAAGTACCTCTTAAAGTATTTTAATAACTTTGAAAATCTGAGCCTAAGTGAACTAGCCAAGGTTACACAGGAAGGCTTTGACCGAATGGGAAAATTAATGCATGTCTCCGAGTCCCATGTCAGGCTCGTAGCAGTCCTCCTTTGCCCAGCCAATTTGTGCATTAAAAATATTCAGAAAAGCCTCTGATTGCAGGAAGTCTAAGCTTCAGATGGGCAGTTCTTGTGACTCTGAAAAGACATACCAAGTCTAGGGGAGTCATTCACCAGGAAGGAGAGAGTTAACTCCATACACCCACAGTAAAGATAGAATATATATCAAAGCTTTCACACTATTTTCCATTCTGTAGTTCACTCCATACTTTAAAAATGTATTTAAACTGAGTGACCATGTATGCAAAGGAAAACTTTACAAGCAGATAAGTCTTCTAGAGCTGAATGTCTGCCAAGACAAAACTGTGTGGTTTATTTTAAAAGGAGGAGTGGTTGTCACTCAGAACACACCATTTCTGTTTAAGCAGTGGAGGCAAAATTGATGCTTACAATTTTTACTTGTCATTAAAATAGAACTTTCGAGAAATAAAATCCCATTTTTTAGCTTATACCGAAACAAAAAAAGTGATAGCAATTTATATAGAGGAAAGTTTTTAATTCAAAAGGAAGGCTATTTTGAAAAACTGTTTCATGGAGAAATGAAACTCTGATACAAGGAGCTCTTACATGCAGGTGTTACGTATTACGATCTATATTACGGTACTGTACTATCCACATGAGACCAGGTACAAAGAAAAACTTCTGGACTTTATTCAAGTTTGTGGGCTTGATTCTAATTTTATTTACAACAAGTCTTACCTCCATAGACATGAGTACCTCCACTGGCTTCAGTGAACCCTCAGGCTTTATGTTGGCTAAGTAAGAGGTATTGAGACTCTCACTCATTTCTATTTCAACTCTCCAGGTGTGAGTGTGCAAGGGCAAAAGCTCAGAAAATTCTTTTATATTTACCATTATCAAGAAAGAGTCACGAGAACTGAAGACCTCATATTTCTTGTGATTTATCTCAACATACCTTGTCAAGACCAACATGAACTTCTCACTCTTTGTAAGAGTAGAAGCAGGTTTTGCTCCAGGGGTAAAAATGGATCAATTCAACAGAAATCAGAGAGAATTACAGAAGATTAAAACTCAGGCAAGACAGAATCACATCAAATCCATATCATCTGTTTCGAACAACAACAAAAGCACATTTGTATAGCTTCTCCTTTTCTAAGTAGTGTTTACTACTAAGAACTACTCATTACTAAGTTATTGTATGGGTCTTAATTTATGTCAGCTGGGGGAGATCTTAGTTATTAAAAGAATTTGTTTTAGTCCATATACTGAAGAAACTTAACTTCATGCCTTTCTTCTTTATATGTCTAAAAATTAAATCATTTGTATCACTCCCTCACTTGTCAGTAAACAAACTCATTTGCTCCAGACAACTGAAAATCTTTCGAGAACTCAAGCTAGTGCACAGGAAAAGGGGGGGGGGAGGGGGGCGGTAGCCACTAGGTGGCAATAGAAACCCCTCAAATAAACTACTATTACACACACTATTTATGCTATTCAATAGCTATCAATTTCAACTAAGAAAGTGTTGAATCAAAAGGAAGCAAACAAAATTTCTTATTGGTCATTAACCCCCCTAAATTTTCAGTACAATTTTCTGTAACATTAATAGGAAACAACTGATTTAGCATTGTATTAAGTTAATTTCTCTTACTTATCTTCATATTTTCTCCCAAGATCATTATTTAACATGTCATGCAGTAGAGAAATTATTTTCAATTATTATTTCAGCATTATTGGAAAGTATTGTGATACTTTCTCTTGTGCTTAATAAATTTAACACTCTGCCATCACTACAGAAGTCAGATGGCTGAAATTATTACTTTTCTGAGTTTGGAAAGCATTAACAGACTTAAAACAAACTACTACTGACTTAGCTTCTGATTACGTTATGCATTTTGTTCTCAAGTTCTAAAATCTCGGTGACTCTTACAGGGGACTTAAGAAGAAAAATCAGATCTTACGTTACATATCCAAAAATATCTTAAATTAAGAGCTCATTGTTTCAAATTTAGCACAAGTGTTTCTATGCTGGAGAGTTCCTTGTCTGTATATGTGCAACTCAGCACTACGCTACAAATTTCACACGGCTCATTTTCACAGCTTGTGAGTTAGCAAAAGTAAAAATCACAACCTAACGCACATACACATTGTAACAGAGTTAAGATTGTAGAGTTCAGATCGCATGAAGATATGAGTGCATAAATTTGGTATTTCCATTTTCAAACCCTAGATTTTTCAACTTCAACATCTCTTTAATGTTGGTCTTATATATAACGGCCAAGGTTTGTTTTTGTGTGGACACCAAAACCTCCTGCAGTGAATTCCTCCGTGCCATTTTCATCATGGTTCAACGACTGAACGCTGAGACTTTTACCCCAAAGCACCAGGACTGCACGGGCAGGACCAAGTGCTGCTTTCAGTTTGGTAATGGCAACCAGTGCTCCTGATCTGGCCTACTTTTTTTCTCCCTGTTTCAAGAGGTGTGGGGGGGAAGTCTGCATAGGTAATGCCACAAGAGAGTCCAGGAGGAAAAGAAATTCAGAGGAGGCTGGTCTGATTTCTCCCCCTGCACAACACCTTCTTTCCCAGCTCTCACTCGTTCCCTTCTGCTCTGCCTCCCTCTGCTTCGCAGCAATGCGATCTTGGGGTTACGTTACCACGTTACCGTCCCCAGATGCCAGCTTTTCTCCAGGGGATTGCCAGATGGGGAAGGGAAAGAGTAATAAAACTAAAACTGAACTTGAATTAAATTCTAAAGGAAAAGAGCAGAGAAATACCTGTTCTTTAGGTACTCTACTGCTGGGGGGTTTCTTAAATAAATCTGAACAGAGACAGCAAATTATCACCAAAAAATAAATGTACAGCGGAAAAACTCAGATAGCCTGCCAGGAGATAGTCTCATAATTTGTTAGAGAACAAGTCCATCAGAATACAAACCCGAATACAAATTCAGACACCAATTGTGCCAAAATTTCCCACATTAATTTTCTCTAAAAGGGGGCAAAGGAGAATAAGTTATCAACTTTTGAAAAAATTGAGTCCAAATCTGGATTTTGAAAGCTCAACCTGTTTTCTGTTTACAATGTCACGTACTTGCCATAGAAATATATCTTTTTCATTAACATTTTTGCCTACAGCTTTGAAATACCGAGAAGCAATATTAAACTCATAATAAAATAGAAATGTAGTCACAGGCATGCACACAAACACTGACTGACATCTGCAGACTTTCCCTCAAAAATGTGACTGAAAATACATTTGGAGAAAATCTGGTTTAAAATTTGAAACCATTATTTTCCTGTCTGCAAGTGGTATAGAGTCATACTTTTCATTCTTCACCAGAACAACTAATTCTAGCAAAGATCTGGAGGTGACATAATTGCACAAGTCATAAATCTACTTTACTTAAAAAAAAACAAAAAAAATGTAAAAGGATGCAGTAAACACAGGTATACAATTTTAATCCCAAATATTTAAATAAAATCTGAAGTGTTCAGGATGTAACTTGTTTTTCTTGTGTTTCTCTACAGTCAGCATTAATAAAACACAGCAAGAAGATATTTAAGATATTATTCTTGCCATTGCTCTTTTGTCTAGTCTCCCTGGTTGCTCAGGCCTTGTGGCTATGGAAATATACAGCATCTACAGATGCTGGTACTAACCAAGGCAAAAAAAGATTCAGCAAGGTTACGATACAAGTGATGAATATAATAAGAATTAAATTGAATTTAAGAGATGTTGCTTTACTGCTAGGTTATTGGGAGAAAGAGTAGCAAAAACTCACAAGATATAAGGATGCAGGTGAAACGAATATTTTCTCAGACTTGCATCAATCAGTTTAAAAATACACATATTTGACAAGTAGACAACAAGCCACACAGGGAGCTCTTATAAACAAGGCTCATTTAAGTCTTCAAGCAGGCTTGTAAATTCGCTTAAAGTGTCACGTATAAACAGGCTTTGTTTAGCCCATGCACCTCTCCTCTGTCTGGGAGCACACAGTAACAGGCCCTAAGGAAAGGAAGCTTTTGGTTGTTAACCTGAGGTAAGCTAACATATTGTTAAAAATCTGTTATAATTATGCCAGGTTCACACAACTCAGAGAAAGAAGAGGAGCAAGATAATGCTGACCTTTTGTACTATCATTTCTTTTCAAAATGCCTCTTTATGGAGCCTATTGTCCCATTTGCTTCATTCACTTTGTTCTCTACCAGAGCTCTTGGAGAAATAGGAGTAAAGGGAAACAAATTCAAGTTGTTCTTCACGTCTTATATTTAACTACTGCCCCAGGAGGATCTCATTCTTCCTCAGAGCTGGCAGCTAGAGGCAGTGGCAGGAAACAGAGCAAGAAACAGAGAAGCAGAAAGAACAGCTGTTCTCTAGCTACCATGCAAAGATGCTCCACCTGTGTAGCAATTGGAGTGATCTAAAGTGGGGAACCACCTTCCCTCTGCAGGTAGGGATAGTGACCAAGTACATAGAGAGTCCCTGCTAAATGAGGAGTTTCTATCACAGGAAAAGTCTGAAGTGTTTGCAGATCCAGCACATCTTCAGCATCTGATGCTTTCAATTTTTAGCCAGGTTATGGCATTTGCTGCTAGTCCAAAGGGTGAGGAGCTTTATAATTTGTGGGAGACTTCTGTGTATGTCTCCTCTCTGAAGCAGAAAAACTAAGAAAACTTTTCGCTAAAGGAAAATAGTCCACAGTAGGTAGGGTAGAGAGGTATCCTGGTTTCGGCTGGGATAGAGTTAATTTTCTTCCTAGTAGCTGGTACCGTGCTGTGTTTTGGATTTAGGATGAGAATAATGTTGATGATACGCTGATGTTTTAGCTGTTGCTAAGCAGTGCTTACACTAGCCAAGGACTTTTCAGCTTCCCATGCTCTACCGACTGAGAAGGCTGGAGGTGCACAAGAAGCTGGGAGGGGGCACAGCCAGGACAGCTGACCCCAACTGGCCAAAGGGACATTCCGTACCATGTGACGTCATGCTCAGTACATAAACCGGGGGGAGTTGGCTGGGGGGCGGCAACCGCTGCTTGGGAACAGGCTGGGCATTGGTTGGTGAGCAATTGCATTGTACATCACTTGTTTTGTGTATTCTTTTATCATTATTATTATTTTCCTTTTCTGTCCTATTAAATTTTCTTTATCTCAACCCATGAATTTTACCTTTTTTTCCCAATTCTCTCCCCCATCCCACTCGGGGGGGGAGTGAGTGAACAGCTGTGTGGTGTTTAGCTGCCTGCCGGGTTAAACCACAAGAGGGATACCAAAATCTGCACTCTGACCAACTCAACAGAGGATGAAGGGCTCTGCTCTGTTGGAAGAGCAGAGCTCCAGTCTCTAGGTTTTGACTCCTCAAGCTGAGGCAGCTTCAGAGATGACCGCCTCACCCACCCACTTTTCTGCTTGAAAGCAAACCTTCCTCAGAGCAGAGTCCACCTGCTCAGCTGCTGCAACTCACAGCCCACCATGTTAACTAAAACTAAAACCAAGCTGATAACCAGCCCCAGCACACACCTTCGGAGCTTGGCTGGTGCCACTCTGGATTTCACATGACCCCCTAGTGTGCACTTCTCTTCCCGATGGAAAAACTCAAATTCTGAGACATCTCTGGTGTTAAGAGGGTTTAAAAGGTTTTAGTTTCTTTCCATTAGTCTGACAGATGTCACAAAGTGGAGTTGTATTCTGGAAGGAGGGGGGGTACAGGTGGTTTGCACCCAACTCCCACAGAGCATTTTACTTACACCAAAGGATGTCTAGCTGCGGCCCTCTAACCACACAGGCTTTTGTATCTCTTGAAGTTATTTTGGGAATAATATCCTGGCTGCTGTTAAAAGGGTTTGTTGTTCTCCTCTTTATGTTCAGTATAAAACAAAATACACTTCACATTTTATTCTGTTTATTTAACAGTTTATTAATTTGTTAAATTAAAAGTGTTTTCTCACCCAGAAAACATTTGGAGCATTTCTCCAGATATCTGTCCAATCTTTTATTCTGTTCTTCAGGGCTGGCCCAAATAAAACATATGTTTTTTCTTGAATGAAATGACCTTTAGTTCTCACTCTTCTACTCAAATACATTTCTTTTCTGCTTTGACTTGTGTGAAAAGTAATGGAATGACAGCTTCCAAAAAATTATACGAAACTGGTTGTAAAGAAAGACTATTTTCAGCTAAAGAGCTTGAGTGCATTCCTTACATTAAGTCAACCCCAACTAATACAATTCTTTAAATAGATGAAATTAAAGGGCACAGTCACAAGAGAGTTGGTGGGTTTCTGTTTATGTTGGAGTGAGCAGGACTTGGGAATTTATAAAAGTTCAGGTAAGACAAAAAGATTGTTTACATGTGGAGGAAAAGAGACATTTAGAAATGGTTCATGATCAGTTTTAGGTAACTTCTTTAGCCATGCATTGTGGGAGAGAAAAAAACCCACATATACAACATTCTTATAATTTACTTTCCACAACACATCCATTAGGAATGCTTCCACATGATGGTCTTTCCTGAAGCGCGTTTTTAAAGAAAATTTTACAGGGAGAAAAAGTTAAAATACACCCTCCTTTAATACAGGTACTTTCCTTTGACCAGCTTTTCGTACTTCTGACTGGTTTTGGTCTGATTTCCCTTCACATACCAGTTTTGCATTTTGCACCCTCACAGTCTTTGGTGCAGTCACGCTTGATTTACACCACTTAAGACCAAAGGTGGCTCCATGGGTAAAATCCACACCACGTGGAAGCCGGTGGCAAAGCTTCCATTGACTCCGATGGTGCTAAGATTTCATTCATTCCTGTTTAAACAAAGGCTGTCCCCCGCACCAGCTATCCCTCACACTTGGGAGAAGCTCTCATGCCGAATCAGTGATTTCACAATTGTTTCACAACCTAAAATAGGTGGAAATATTTAAAAAGTGCAGGGAAGGAAGATAAATTATTTAAAGATATACCAAGTAAGTATGGGCTGAACTTTAGAAAGGTAACATTTATAGGCTGGCTGTATGGAAAAACATCCTGACTGTACATTAATCAATCCTGAATAGGGATATTAAACAAGGCCAACATTTTCAGACTCAGATGCCTAAAGTTCAGATCTAAATCCACAGTTAGGAATTCAGTTTTAACTACTTGGCTTGAAAAATGTGGTTCTAATCCAAATTTATCTGTTTATATTTTCTTGTGGACTTCACAAACTAAGGAAAACTACTGATCTGACCGAACACCTTATCTGGTTTCAAAATTAATGCTGCAGGAGAACTCTTGTCATTTAACAACAGAGCTTTCTTAGACAATTGAACAACCGCTACCAATTCTCCGAAAAACAACACACATGCACCAGAACTCAGGAATGTAGATGACTGCCGGGAAAATACTGCAGGGAAGATGGAATAAAGGAGAACTGTATCCTCCTTAAAATTTTACTTTTAATCTTTGCTATATAAAGAAACATAGAACTTGAAAACATTGTGGGGCTTCTCTGGAATTACATGTCCTCATTCTTGAGAATAAATACTATTTTAGATCTCCTTTTAAAAACATGTATTAAACATATTGCCATACTACAACATATTAAAGAGATTTCCCATTTTAATAATAAATATAACTCATATTAGTTTTAAAGTTGCAAGATGTTAACATCAGATGGGAAACAGTTTAAAAGACAAGTGCTAAAAATAACCTTTAAAATATAGTGTACATTGATGTTTCAAAGATGAGTGAAAGTTACACTTGGCAAGGGTGTTGGATCCTTTCATACACTGGATATGTTTAGCTTTGGTATTTTCTTAACAAATGGTTACTATTGGGCCCTATGTCCCTGGAGGAAAGACATCATCCTGCAGTGACATGTTTCTATACAAACATACTCAAACCGAGGTCATCACTCACCTTTCCTAAACCCTCAGCAACACAGGCCAACGACTTAATTTACAGAGAGAAGTTGTACGAAGCGTGGGACTAGCAGATCCCAGGGTCCAGTCAAGGTCTGCCACTGAATTAAGGGAACAGATGGAGTGGCTCAAGCTAGAAGAGAATTTTTTTTTTCCTACTTCATCCATATATTTTCACATGAATCCCTAACTCATGCTTAACCCTTTCTCATCTAGGGAGGCATGTAAACTGAAAGACATGAACACCGACTCACTTTGCTGTACTACTTCTACACAAGACCTGATATACCCTCTAAGCTAGTACGCAGATACACCGATGAATTCAACCAACTCCGCTGCGGTTCAAGTCTCTGACCTTCCCTTTATAATTTTCAGAATAGCTTCCTATGAACAAACCTGCGGGCTCAGATTCTCTTCATCAGGTCTGTAAAGGAGCAACAAGATCCAAACGAGGTACAGTTTAGGCATGATTTCAATTCCTCCTTTTCTTCTTTGTATCTGACAGGTACACATTTGAGTTCCCAAGCTTTGTGATACTGTATGTTGGCAGCCATTGGCCACTGCTTGAAAGTGGAACTATCAATCTGAATTCTTTTAAGGTTACCAATTTTTCAAAATTATAGTTACTGACAAAGCAAGCCCATAAATATATAAACTACTAAAAACATATTTCTTATGTCCCAGTATAACTATCACAAATGTCTCTTCCCACAAAAAAGAAATTACACCACTCAGTAATTAAAAATGCACACATTTTAAGTGTTTTGTTTTTCTTAAATTGAGTTTTACTTTTCCCTTTAATACTAGATAAAACTAAAAATCAAAGTTACAATTTGTCAGTTCAATAAGGGTCAGTTATCTGGCTGGGTCTGTGAGTTTTATATACTGACACTGAAAGATGGCAGACACCCAGCGATCTCAGCAGGTTCATTAGATATAATAGAAACGAACTCAGATTTACACTTTGGGTTTTTTGCTTGATCTTGGCATCCAGCATGTCATAGCTCCTCTGAAGAGGATGATATTCTTTGCTCAGTGAATATCAGTGATATACAAATCCTCTTTTCATCTTCTGTCAAGAGAATGAAATCTTTCACAGCACGAAACAGAATTCTGGAAAACACAGAATTTTGTCAATAAACAGGTAAAGATATCGGCCAGTTGTTACCTTATTGCATATCTGCCCCTCTGCAGGAAGGTCTGGTGGTACAAACTTAACAGTGTCTGATTGCACAGAAAAGGAGGGGTTACCATCTCTTTCTTATATTCCCATAACATCTGCTACTGGTCACCGTTACAGACTGGGGCTTTGATCTAATCCAGTATGGCTATTCCTATGTCCTATAACTGCTTTCATAAATTAAAGCCATAGCCTTTCCCCTTGCCATTACTCTTGGTCATGCTGTTTAGCATTTTTATATAACCTAAGATATAGTTATCTTAGAAATATAATTTGCTGGTGTACATTATTGGAAATTAATTTTTGAATCTTTAGTCAGCTTGATGTACTTTAAAAGGGGACACAGTTCTTCAGTCATATCAAATTATTAATTGTCTTAAATTACTTTGTAGAATTACTTAGTAGTGAAAATTTGTTCAGAAATCAGAACCGGGTCTATTCACGGCACATTATGAAAGATCGGTAATTTGCATTGGCAATGGTCAGAGAGCTCCATCTTAATTTTCTCAGTACTGCACATTAGTAAGGAGTTATTTACCTCTCAGGAACTGTACTTCTTTGAAATGTGTTATCCACATGTAGTCCATTCTTGGACTGTGCGTGCTCCCTGTGCCTGAAGCTAGCCACGAGCACACGCACAATAAAAATGGACTCCATGTGGACAATTACTCAATGAAGAGAAGAAAGTTATTTAGGTTGCAAAGTCAAGGAGCGAAAAATTAGGAAATGCCAAATTTACTGTTGTAGGTGCAATGGTGACCTCAGTGGAGAAGTGCATTATTTACTGTCACAGTGCAAGAAGTCTAATTCCCTTTCCCAAGTAAAAGAACAACCTCTATCTTCTAAACGTCTTCTTGCCAAGTGCTGAAAATACATGCAGCTCAGACAGTGCCAGAAGTAGCATTCTGAAATTACTATTGCAAAGTCAAAGGAAGTAGCTTGTATCCTGTGGGGGGAGGGGGATAAAACCCCTGGAGTAACTTTCTCTCCCTCTCTCTTTAATTTATGTTGCCTTGATTTGCATTCTGTTGTTTTTCAAAAGCATACGATTCATTTTATATGCTTTTTCCTTCCCTGCATCCTGCTTGCTAGCTAGATCATCTGGTACATTCTCAGCCACCGAGAAATAGGTTCTCTGGGAGGACACGGAACGGGCCTCCCTTTACTCAGACTTCTGCACTGCTCTAGCGAGTGAAGCCTTTTTCTGACTAGGATACAGTTTTTCCACACGTGGTGTAGTTTCTTCTGCTCGGTAGTACCAGGATTTTGTCCTCTCAATCGTTAATCCTTTTTTGTCAAAAATCTACCCAGTTTTTACTCCATTTATATCCTGATCTCCCTTTGCTTAGCTGTTTCCCAGTACTGTTTGCTAGCTAAAATTAATCTAGTCATCTTTTCTTCTCCCTTTGTTCCCATGCCTGGCAGTAGCCTTTTGAAGTCTAATATTCTTTATGACCGCACCTACATAAAGTTAAGTTGCGTTTCTCATTTACTCCCTATCCACACACACACCACGTGATAAACACAGTGTGAAAACTGAAGTCAGTGGTAGTATCTGCCTTGCTACACTGGGTTCCACTTTTCTGGCAAGCTGGCTCACCTTGTATTATCTTTATCACAAAATAGCATAGTCATATATATATAAAATAGAGAGAAATATTAGTCAGTCAGACTTCTGTTAGAGTAGAATAGTCTGAATTTTGTCATAAGGGCATCAAGAACAGACATTCTTCATTTTGAAATGAGTATTTAAAGAGAGATTAAATGGTTAAGGCAACATTGTGATTTATCATAAAAGCATAAAAACTCTGAATTTTCATTTTTAGTAATTTATTTTCTTGGATTTAGGAAAGGGTCCTAATAATAGTGGGTATTTTTAGATATGAAAAATGTCCTCTTAATAGGTGTGCACGATTGTCATTCTGTGTAGACACAACAGTCCTAACGTTGTATGTGTACTCTTTGTGTAACTGGTGACACCCATAGGCATGTCAATTCACATGCACAGGTCTGTGCTTTATGCTCACAGTTAAGGTAGCCGCATGAAAATGCTAGGCATGCTGTGGCATCTGTACTTGAACCAAGGATATGTGAGGAAAGCTTGAGCTCAAGACGGGCTGTTAGATCACCCCGTCTAGTTACTTCACTCTTATTTCAGAAGGCACTACATTTCAGTCAGGTCCTTCTGAATGGAGTACAATTTGAATTAAAGCAGCTAGTGCTTGGTTAAGATACAACCCCCAGAAGGTTGGCTGGTTTGGCTTAAAGACAGCAAGAGAGGGAACAAGTGCAGAGGGGGCCAATTCATTTGATAGATTTTTCTACTGGCCCCTCTTAGAAGCCGGACCTCATTTTTTATTTGAATTTGTCTCACTTCGACTTCTCTTAAACTCATTTTGTATTTCTCTAATACGTACAGGATTACAAACACTGTTTTCTCTCCATGAAGAAACTAGTGTCATACAATCAAGTTGCTTGTTAATCTTCTTGCTTTTTTGGAAAAATAATACAGATTGAACATTCTAAGTTTCTCATTGTGGGACATATTCTTTGCAATATTTTTATATGGCCATTTTAATTTTCCAATATCTTTTTAAAAAGTGAGCAATAGGTCTCATTACAGTCTTCCATTATCAATATTCTCTCTACACATACAAAAATTGAGTAGCTCATTTCATCACAAAGTTGTACTGGGAATGATGTTCATTTTGACTCCAGAATCTTTTTCTGGAACCACTGCTTTCCAATACATACTGTCCTATTCTGGAAATACGCCTTGTTTCTAGACTTTTCTTTTAAATCGTGTGCATGTCGGTGTGTTTGTATTGTGTAAGAAACCCAGCTTGTAGAAAGGTGCTTAGCAACTATGTAAAAATATCTCCAGTATGGATCTAGAGGAGGGATTCTCTCCCCCGCCCCCCCCCCCCCCCCCCCCCCCCCGTGTAATTTAGGGCCTTTAGGGCCTTTACTTAACTATTTAACAACTATCTGACTATCAGCTTTTAATTGCGTAATAAAAGGCTTTTGTTGTCACCTTGTGAGACTGTCAGTGGATGAAATAGGGCAACTCTAAGGTTAAAAAAAAAGGAAGAAGAAAGCAGAAGATCTAGAAGATCTTATGCTACTTACTACGACTATTGCGGTTCACAGACAACTCACCAGAATGCACAGCTAAGATTAACAGACACTTGATTTTTTTAACTTATCGTATTTCCTGAGTGCTCTTGGGGATTGCCAAACAACTGAAGAAGGATCCAGTCCTGGGACAACATTGTGTGTTCTCAGCTAGTATCGGGATCTAGCTAACGAAGGGAGCAATGTTTTTCCTAGTTATGTCTTTAAAGTACATTTATCGTGCAGCTTATACTCTGGCAGAAAAACCATTCCTAATCTGTTTTAAAACAAATAGATTGTGTACAGCTGTCCCTATATCCAAGGCAAAATGATGATTTAATGTTGATTAAGAGAGAAGGCCTTTGAAGTGAGCGAGGCAGGAGCCCGTAGTATGTCTTTAGTGATCATTATCAGTCTTTCCCTGAAGGGTGACTTGGTGCCAAAAGCGCTTTCCCCAAACTGGCTGAGGTGGATTCAGGAGCAAATGCTTTGTAAATTTAAAAAGACCTTCTCATTCGCAAGCCTCTGATGTCTTATTCCTTTAGCTGTATTAATGTCTGAGAATAAGCAGATGCAGCCTTTTTCGCTGGTTAACTACAAAAAGGGGCAAGGTCCACTGCTACACGGCACTGTGGGCATTATTTATTCATCACAAGAAGAGCAACTGAGCATGTATCCTGCAGTAAAATCAAAGAAAAGTTGCTGGGTTTGTTTGTTTTCCTTTTTCGTATGAGCAGCTGCTTTAACAAAAGAAAATGCATTTGGATTTACCTTTTTATAACTAAACACTTTTGTGAATCATTATATAAAAATATAGAAAAAGCAATCAAGTTCTCTCTCTCACTTGTTTGTCTCACAGTTACATGCCAAACACCAGGCACGATACATGCGTGCATATGTGGACCTACACATAAACATTGTATATGAGGTACACATAGGCACACATGCTTACATTGCCGTCTGAAGTGGAATGAGCAGCAAGTCATTCGTATTTGCATCTGTCTATCCATCTGTCTACGATTTGGTTAAAAAAATTCACAGTACCAGTGACAGATAAGAGCAATCCTGTGTTGTTTCACACTAACAGTTGTAAAGAATGTAATTCTCATATATCTGAAGGGTTGATGGCAACAGAAAGGAGGCACTAGGGAAACTGTGTTTCCTTGTTTGACAATTGCGATTTACATTCATTTCGGAAAATGCCGATTTTGCCTCACAAAAACAAAACCAAAACCATCAATAATTTTCCTGGTAAACCTCTTTTCATCTCAAGTCACAGGAGTCTGCAGTTTTACAAACCCAAAAATCCATGGTTACCTGTTTATTTCTTAGCATTCTATAAGTAGTCACCACATATGCTCTCCCTGAACAGTGCTTACCATCAAAGACTTCGTAGCTACTGTTTATAGCACCCCCATTACTAACATTCTTTCTCAAATACCATAGTACTAGGCAAAAGCAAAAATATAATGATTTTCAGCATACAGTGCTCTTCTGTAAGTATAACCAAGACACTTTTGTTTCCACTGCTGAGAAAGGATGCTTTGCTATTGACTTCAGGGGGAGGGTGGGGAAGGAAACTGATCCTTTCATGGAGAAGGGTTTTGTATAATTGTCTGTAATTTAAAAATTATGTAAATGTTGTACTGTGAGAGCTGCCAGATTGACAATTCTGGGAATTTAAGTAGAGAGCAATAGCGTGGGTTTCTCAACATTGCTCCATTATTGTGTTGCAAATCATGCCAGGAGGGAGATATGTCTTAAATATACATAACCAAGTGCAGAAGAGCACTTCTAGACCCACATTGTAAAATTTTAATTCTTCCTCAACCTCCTCCCTCCCAAATAACCAAAACCAGACAACTTTTTGGCTAAAATGTTTTGTTTAGGGGTATTTTCATGAAAAGTTGAAATCATAAACCACTTTTCCGTCAAAAAAGAATTTTTATATGAAGTTTTCAGCTAGCCATACAAACTTCAATCCTTTTCTTCCTACAAACATAAAAATTAATCTTGCTCTATTTTTTTTTCTTTTTAATTTGGTTGATTTTTTGGCTTTAGTTCCTATTCTGTAACAAAAAATATCAAAACATGGAAAAATGTGCATGTTAATATGATTTTCACATTGCTTTTCAAAACAGATATTCTGTTAAGGTCTGACTATCTCACAGCTAGGTAGAGTGAGGCATGGATAATACCATACAGCATCAAAACCTACTTTGTGACAATCTTCTGTGGAACCCACAATTGTGAATTTGACAGCTAAAGATTTCAGTGGGAGCAGAATTGCAGTGAAAGGTCAGATCATTCTCCAAGCCTACTTAATCCTTGACCTTGCTAAAACTGATGAAGGTAGCAATTAATCCTAATTATAGAGTTTGGTTTTGTGCATTATACAATATAAAATTTATTTAATGAAGTTTGTCTCATAAATTATGCCTAGATTTAGTTGCTGACTGATTAGCCAGCGTCTCTAGCAGGGTGTCATTATTAGATTTGGTAAAGGGAATTATCTGTTTTAAATATTTATCCTTCTGGTTATGGAATGACAGTCTATAAGCATGTCATTCAGAAGGTTTTTTTCCTGAATCTTGTCTCACCAAAATATCAGGACCTTTTTAACAATTCAGTGAAAATGTTGGGTTTGACATTTTCCATCACTTGCATGTTTCTGTTTTGTTCCAGAGGGCAATAAAAATGAATGACCTGCAGGTTTGGGTTTTGTTTCTTTTCAAAGAAAATGTGACACACTGCAAAACATCCACAATTTTGGGAAAATAATTTCAAAAGATGTAAGAACCCAGAACAGCTTAGTTTTTCTACTTTATAGCTTGCTAGTAATTAAAGAAATTTTGAAAAGTTATGAAGTTACAGGTTCAGCATCAAGGATAGGTAAGTATCATACAGGTCTAAGATATAATTGGTGAAACTTAACAGAAAGACCTCAGACAAAAATGTTTCAAGACATAAAAATGGGAAATCTGCAAACCCTACGCAGTTCTGCCAAAAGACCTGATCCTGCAAAAGCTGCATTTGCTGTTTACTGCCTTGATCACTTCTCTAGCAGTTGTGGGCCTACTTATCATAGCAGTATACAAAATTAGTAGATGTTTAGTGGATTGGATCCTTAGTGTCCATTTTTCTAAACCTATGTTCAGACTCCCTGTGTAAGTTCATATATAATTAATTGATTTTAGTCTATTATTTTGTCTTCATGTCTGTGGCTGAGGAGCGTCTCACTCTCAATTTTCAAATTTCTTGGCTTGCTTAAAAAAATCCTTTGCCCACTGTCACAATTGTTTAGTATTTCAATTCTCTAAGTAAGTTTTGGGCTAAAAATTAGTCCCATATTAACCCTACATGGTATGCAAATTAAAAATATTTATTTACAGGGTAGTTCCTCACAACAGTAAGAATAGTATAATCACACACAGTCAGAACCTATTCATCTTATTTAAATACAGCTGAAAAAGGAAAATTTGTTCATGCTTGAACTAAGAAAGAACTGGCAATTTTGGTGTTTAAGGAAAATATCTGAACAGATCATTGTAAATTGCATGGACAGCATCTCCGTGCTTTAAGCCTTCTGTCACCGTACTGTCCACTCTGAATGTTAACTTGAGTTGATCCTAATTTTTGAAATCCAAAAAATGTTAGTGTTTTTCCATCCACAAGCAAAAAAGATGTCCATGTTCTTCTGAGATAATGTGGTTTCAAGATCCCAAGAATAGCCAACGTTTGAAGGAATAAGGCTAATTAGATCAATTTATGGAAAAAATGCATGATCCATTCTTTAATAAACCATTGGCCAATACAATAAGGCTGACAACAGGGTCCCTCATAACCAGAGAATTGACTAATTCTGAATTAATTAAGAATTAGCAGAGTGTGGAAAACTCCGTGACTTTCACCAGACACTTCAGTTTCTTCCAGAGAAGAATGACACTGTGGATAATGGGCATGAATTTAAACTGCAAAAATAGACATTATTATGAATCCTAAATAATTAGAATGAATGTGGGAGCACCATCAACAAAAAACCCAAAAGCTGACATGACTGTACTGTGCATGCAGAACTACATAGTGCAAGCAGGAATTAAATGCCAAAGGATTGTATGAGCCTCCTGAGAGAGGTGGAACATAGAATTTCACGAAAAATGGTCCTTCTTGTCCCATTCTTTGTTTAAGTCATCTTTATCTCCATTGATAAAGATGGAGATGATATTTTTCTCGCTTTTGCTATTTGTAGTGTCCTGAGGATATACCTTATTCACAGAATTTTAGTGGCAATTTTGCTGCTGAGTAGAAAACTGCCTAAAATATCTTTAGATACTATGCTATTAACGTCTTTCACTATATCTGTGGGATTCAGAATAATAATAAATGTGGAAACATAGGCTGAAGTATATTGGTTACGAATCAGTTAAAGAAAATGAGCCAAAAATAACATCTGCACCAGCAAATCTGCACTGCTTAGCATACGGTTTTAATTTAAAAATATTTACTCCTAAATTTTGAGAGCTGTGAGAGGTTTTAGATGTGTGCTTCTCATTAAAAAGATGCTGGCAGATAGTGTAGGCCAAATATTGGCTCTGGAGAAAGAAAGGTTTAGAAAAGACCTAATATTAGGCCACATTGAGCCATTGATTTTTTTAGGCAGAAGTCTTCACTGAGTCCTAACAGAATTCACTTTAACAATTTCATGTTAATAATTTAAACTCTCACTTGACTTTTTGTCAGATGAATGTTTAACTATGGTATTAGCTGGTACCTGGACATCATATAGTAATTAGCTAGAGGTAAACCAGTTTAGTTCTTTTGAAAAGGTTTTAACAAAAATCAGTTGTTAAATGTTAAAAATATGTCATTTAAATGCAGTGTTAAATATTTGAGGTTTTAGTTACTAATACTGGTATATAAGAATGACTCTTAATTTGCTTGACTGTGCCCACTCTTTCTAGAGGGGGACTTATTTCTAGAGGTCCCAAATGTTAGAAGCAACACAGTTCACTCTGAAGTGAAGGGGAACGGAGCAATAAGACTGCATTGTCCACACCAGAGGTATGGGAGGGACATCATGTGTGAATGTGCAGCTGCACAGCTATTTGCATCTGTTAGTCCAAACCCACAAACAGGAGTCTTTGTTTTAGGTTACAAGAATCAGCTTTGAAAGTGTCGCCTGTGCTGTCGATGTCTCGACAAGAATCCATCTAATCACCATCTGTTGCACCTCTTTCTATATCGAAGGATTTGGACCCTTAAAATTCATACGTGTATTTTCACAGTGGCCTCAGTCACTTCATGACGGTAATGAAAGTCACTGGGGACACTGTTCGGTCTTCCAAGAGATTCAGCTCAGCAGCCGAGCCTGAAATATCTCTTATTAGATTTTCCCTTAATTTAAATGGTTATGTTAAAACCACGTTTAGTTTAAAGATTCCTTTAAAATACCTAACATTTGCGTGCTGGGTTGTAGCCTGCCTGAATCACTATCCTTTTACTTTAAAATGACTTCTTAATTAAAAAAGAAAATACAAGAGAAGTAAAAACAAATTGACAATGCTATAAAAAGATTTTTATGTGATTGGGTAAATTTAAATATTTCTGCAATTAAACATTCCTAGCTTTTTGATGATTTTCTTTTCTTTTTGTTGTATTTAATTTTTCTATAAACTGTTTGGATAAAAATTATTTTTAATTGTCCAGTGATAAAAGCTGTCCAGCAACAGAAAAGTCCACATCTGCTTCAATGGCAGACATATAAAACCTGTGTGACAAACACGATCATTAAACAATCTGATTTTCTTGTTGGGAGGGTTTAATGCTGTTGGGTGTAGTATTAAAATGTAGAATTTGATAGTGCGTCTTAAAATTTTAATGATGTGTTCATGAATATAAAACATGCTTCCACCAGTGACTTTATGACTTCTCCTCTGCATAATTAGTGGTATCTGTTTTATGAGCTTACTGTTGTTGCCTTGATCCCATGAAAATGTGAAACCACTGTAATAATTTACACCATTCCAGAGCTTTAAAGATACAAGCTGGGATTTCTTCCCTTTTCTCCTTCCATATTCCCTTGCTTTTAATACCAAAAGAGAACTTTAAGTGGCCTTTGTGAAAGCTTGGCAAGGAAAAAATTCAAGGACAATATTTAATTTTAAAAACTTGTCCATAACACTGTATTTGTTGCCTCAGCTTAAATCTACCTTGTTAGCTTCTGTTAGAGGATGAGACAATCTTCCTACCACAAAGCTGGTAAATTTAAATGAATGCATTTGTTGAGGAAGATTGTTAAAAAAGTAAAAGAATCTGCATTTCTAGTGTGCAAAATAAAACGTGACTAACTTCCAGTGAGAAAAATAATTATCCAGATGATAATGATTCTATGATCACAATCGGCTAACTTCTGAACTATCATTTATTGTACAGTCTTCCCCCATTCTTCCTCCTCCAGACTTCAGCAAGCACTGGACCCACATAAATAAAACGTCATGTGATTCATGAGAGGGAACATGGCATTTTGCTTAGAAACTTAGACTGAATATTAGGCAAGAAGGACAGCAGTTTATTCTTTGGTTTCACAACTGTGAGTCAAGGCTGGTGCCGGTTAAAACAATGGTGAGTTATTGTGGCGTTTAACAGGGATGACTAATTAATCTTCCTCCACTCAAAGAAGACAGTGTGAGGGTGTGAGCAATATTTGCAGACACATAGTCCAAATGAACACACATGCTCCTGGAGGTTACTCAAAAGCAGAAAAGATGTCGTTGCCTATGCTTTCTGCAAGGGCCAGCCACAGCCTGATTCTGAGTTCTTTCCTTTCAGAATTTAAACAAAATAAAAAAGAATTGATCACCATGGAGCAAAGATAAGGACTTTCAACTTTCAGCCCAAAAGGCAGAGTTTATAGGAAGTTATGTAAATGCCATTCACAAAAAAAGTAAAAATGAATGCTGAAAATAGACAAAGCCTCTAGTGATGATTTGGTAACACTTATTGACTATAGCACTTGAAACGAGCTGAGTTTCTCATCAGTTGAACAGTATCATTTTGCTATTCATCTAGGGAGAGACACATAAATAAAAAAATGTGCTCAGTGGAAATTACCCTTTCTGTGAAACTTGTGTAAAGCATGACAAAAATTATTTTTATTTTCTGTCAATTGAATTTCCTTCTAAAGAACACTGTTTTGGTTGCTTATATCATGGGGAGGTTATAATCTTTTTCTGAGGGTTATAAATGGAGATACATCGTTGTCACAGGTGCTGTCATAGGAGTAGCACTTCCTGTGACACTTTCTATATTCTCTACAGTCATTCCTTTGATCAAGATACAGTACATCCAGTGCCTGAAAAGAAATATCATCCAGCCAGAAAACCTGGCCAGGACAAGGATTTGGGCACAAGGGATCTGGGTTACCACGCTCATGAGGCAATGTAGCATGATAAGCAAATGCAGTCAAAATAATCCACCACTTCAAAATCATGTTCATTTGAAATTGTTCATCAAAAAAACCCCAAAAAACAACCCACAAAACCTGATGTTCCAAATTTCATTACGATTTGGGATGAAAATAAATATCAGTGTATCAGAATACCCTAAGGGACCAAAGCTTCACTGTTCGCTCAGTTCTAATGCAAAGAAGGATTTAGGTCCTGTTTATCTCAGCTTTTCCCATTTGATAAACATCAAGCAGTCCTAGCTGAAAGATCCTTGCTTCTCACTGCCTTTCAAAGTGTCTGCCACAGAAGGTCTTATCTCACCCTGCTTTTGCTCCCTGCAGCACAGTTGGGTAGGTGGAACTCTGATTTAAATCATCCCCTTTGCTATGGGGCTAACCAGTTAAAGAGTTAAATTAATCTTGGTATTTGGCTCTCAAAAACAGTTCCAGTTTTGTACTCCCTATTTGAATTTTACTGGATTTTCTTCTGAAGAACATTTCTTTGTTGCTTACTTCAGTGGGAGGTTATCTCTTCCCTTTGAAGGTTATATTGTGATTGGCAGAGGGTCAGGAAACTTCAGTCACATTGGCTTGTTACGGAAATACTTTGAAAAATAAATGTGAAAGACAAATGCTAAGTAAAGAGACTCTTTAATCAGCAACAGTTCCATAAGACTTCAGACCCAGTGAGGTATCCACGAATGTTTTGTTTACACAGTTTATTAATATAGACATTTGGAGGCAACGGGAGATTTTCTGTTGACTTTGATAGTCAAGCTTAAGATGTATGTGAGGTTCACACTCTGTTGGCAGGATGTTCACAAAACAACAGTCTAAAAAACAAATACGCTATATGGCCACTGTCAAGATTGCATGTAGATTAGCAGAATTTTGTTATTAGACAGTGCTGTTGGATACTCCTAAGCTTTGTCTCGCATCCACTCAACTTGCTAAAAGTAGCACTCTATTACTATATGCCAGCATCAACAAGATTAACACAGTACGGTTTGAAATATGTTCGCACAATACAGAAGGGCTAGGATTTCTAATATTCTAATACATTCTAAAATATTATAATTTCCAGTTTTTTAATTTTACACTTCATTTTTATCTACATATACTGAAAAGAAGTCTAAGACAGAAACTGAAGGATTAATTCAGTATGCATTATATGTTATATAATCCAAAGTGTATATACTTTTGTTTCAAAGTATTGGAGGAATGGGCCTTGCACTTTCTGACATATAGCTCCAAATGCATTTGTAAGTGGATAATAATATTGGAAGTGTTATGAATAATGACAAAGCTGGCTAGGACACTATTCTTTCTGGATAAGTCCATTTTACTCTCACCAGTAGCAGAGAGAGCTGTGTGCAGTCAGCAGAAGGGCACATATCCCTTGGATTTAAAGCTTGAGCTGTCCTCATTTGATTCAGTTGACCTTAATAGCCATGTTTGCAGGGAGCCCAATTAGCAGCTGGTTGTAACATACTGTACCATATGTGCTGGATCTCTCAGGCACAAGTAGGAGCTTAAGGACAGAGGGTCAGGCTTAAGTGTCATTTTCATAAAAATGAATTTCCTCTAGGCTTTTTAAAAGAGAAATGGTAGCAAACACATTAGAATAGTGCAGCCTTTATAGGAAATGGCAATTTAAGCAGTGGTCCATGTATTTCACTTTCAGTAGGTCAGAACATTATCTAGTACTTCATACATTTCAATATTCTGCACTGTATCCCCACTGTACCCCACTGCTATAGGGCACAGTCAGTCCAACTGTCCCTACCAGGAAACTTTCCTTTGCTTTGGTGTTTTGAGATGTGCATAAACCTGGGACACAAAGTTACGCCTCCGTAAAGCACAGGTTTGGTCTCAAATTATGATTAATTCGACAGCAAAATGAGAAAAAGACGTTCCTATTTTTTCCTGGTTTCATCTTCTTATTCTCTGAACCCCAGCTCCAATTTATTGCCTGCTCAGCTGTGCCAATGCAACTGTTTATATGGCTGTGCTCTATGTCAGATCAGTGAAGTGGTATAAAATGTTACAAAAGACCTCAAAAAAAAAAAAAAAGCAGCAATAATTTTCCCTTTCACTGACTGTCACATTTTTCTTGTACTTGCTAACTGAACAATAGTTTTTGAAAATTATTCGTTTAGGAATTATTTCGATTTCTTGTAGCTATGTTTCCATTCACACTTTTAGTTAGCACCAGACTTATTTTTCTCATTGCACTCCACACTTCGGGGATTCCAATTAGAGGAATAACACACTGGTGAAATTTCAGCGCTATCCACATGCAAAATCACCAGGTTTGTTTGCTTTACATGTATCTTTAAGCACAGAAAACTGATGGAGACGTCCTGACCTGCAGCTTCCATTTGGACAGCTGCAGTCTCTTGTCCCAGGCAGGTTAGACAGGGAGATTGCTGGTTGTCTACCCAACTCCAGCCTCTGGCACCTCTGAGTGCTCAGCAACAGGCTTAGGTTTAATCCTAAATTTAACAGAGAAACATCCTATTCCACAGGACAGACTTCAGCTTTTCCAGAAGTGACAAAAGGAATTTCTTTATGCCAAGCAAGCTTTTATAAGTTCCCAAAAGAAAAGTTTGGTACCAGGATAGAGATAATCTGTTTATGGTTGAAACCACTAATGTGCTAATTCTTACTCTGGTCCCCTTATCCTTTCCCCCTACTGCCTCAGCAGGTCATTAAGGTTCATATATGCACAACATCTAGCGGCAGGGCATCGCTGGAGTGCATATAGCTCCATACCCGCACGGCTCTTAACTTGGCTGAGATCTGCCCTGCATACCTGCATGGAGGACAAAGGCAAGAAATGAAACTTCTCATCCAAAATCTGCTAATTTGATTATATCTGCAAAGAGTTACACTGGCAAACTGGACTTTTCAGCACATACTCAGGCCTTTCAGAAGGCAAGGATATTTTGGGCGAGTAAATCAAAGATTCTGGCAGCGCATGGACGTTAATGCGAAGCAAGGCTGCGGCTCCCTGCAGGAGTCATGGCGCAGCATTGGGGCCCAAAACCCAAAAAGCAGCCCTGGAAAGCCTGAACGGAGCCTGGCCTGCCAGCCGAAGGTTTGCCCTATGTCTTGAAGGCGAGTGACATGGGAAGAAGGCAAATAAATAAAGCGTTCAGCAGAAGTATGTGATCAGTCACCTTAAAGAATGCAATTGTCTTCTTGAGAAATTTGTACTGGGCAAAAAATAACATAAATCAGAAATCCAGTCCTGTACAAAATTAGCGGAATGAGGAGGACATGTATCCCTGCCTTCTTTAATTTCTTCCTGAATGCTAGGTTGATTCTGGGTCATGCGCAGGACTCATGTAACAGGAAGAAAGCAGCAGGATTTTGGTTGTAATGAACTGTCTGAGAAAACCATAGTGGACATATATGCTCCTCTTCTGTGTGATACTTCACATGCCATTGGGATGGCATGCTTTAGGGATAAGGGGACCTTGACACAGATTCCTAAAAACAGCATGGAGACTAGACTCACTGTAAATTTGTTTCCGTTCTGATATTGCATTTTTTCATCATCACTGCTAGGTCCCATGAAGCAAGAAATATGCGGACAAATGATTGAAGATAATTTAGCTCAAGATTAACCAAGAGATGTTTGGAGTAATTTATGACGTTATTGCACAAAGTAACTATATATACACAACTGTATCCCTTTCAGATTCTGCCTGTTAATAAGGGGTTTGCATAACATCAAGTCATTTGAACTCTGTGAAACTCAGATATAGAAATCTGCTGAGGACTGTACACACAATGTAAAGAGAAACTGAGGCACGGGGCAAGACTCACTCTCTTTACAATGCTTGTATTCCTACTTTTTTAATAATTGCTAATAAAGAAGGCATTAATAGCAGCATTTACAGTCCTCTTATCAGAATCTGAGAGTCCTTTGCAAACTTAAAAACCTTAGTTTCCGTGAAACAAAAATATATTGGAATACTGTCTGGAAGATCAGGCCAGGATTGGGACCAACATTTTCTAGGTCTTCATATCTTCCATGGGTAAACTTGGCTCCAGAGCTCCAAAGTATGGTCAGGATTCTGCCTTCTGTAAGCCATATCTATGGAGTATTGCATTTCCTGTTCCCCAATTAGCCTCAAGTGATTTTGATTTGTTCATCTTTATTTTCTCCCCCTTTTAAGCAATTACCAATTAAGCAATTATTCATGGAATAAACTATTTCAAACAAATGGTTTCAAAGCCAGTCTGCAGCTGAAATGGGAGAAAGGGGAAGGTCAGGCAACACTGGCAGCCTAGTAACTTTATATTCAAGTCAGTTTTGGTTTAAAATGCATTTTAATTGTACTTGCAGCACAAACTCTATGGTGGCCAACCTGGCTTTGCAGACCTAAATTCCAGGACATCAATAAAAAGATCTCATTTCATACACTATTTAAAACTATAGAGAAGGCATCAGGGCCAAAATGTATGTTGGAAGTTGCGATTCATAACACACGACAACTGACAATTTCTATTAATACTATAACGTCAGAGTGTATGGATGTAAGCATTCTGATTAATCTGGCTTGAAGACGTACTTATCTTGTTATTCATCCCATGAAGATCTTTCAATGCCAGGACATTCAGATCTTCCCAATAAGCAAGGAGCTGACATTTGTCAGAGGCATTCTTTGAAACCTTCACAACAACCTGAGTTCACCCCACTGTTGTAAGAACCCAGATAAGTTTCCTCGCTTGTACTCAGGGAGAAAATATAGTCGCTGGTTGGACTCTTACGATATACAGAAGTCTATTGACATACTGCCCAACCTTTGTCCCGTCACTTAACCTCTCTGCCTGAAAAACTAGGAAAAACAAGCTAACACATAGGAAAATCTAACATTGTATTTTGTTGCTTGTTCAAACAATGTAATGTATATACATTATGTGATTATATATGTGTGTGTATATATATACACTATACTAACATAGATACATACACACACACTCATATTTATACGTACACTTTTGGGGGAGTGGCCGTTTAAGTAAACCAGACTGTACTTCTCAGCTTTATTCTATTTTTTTTTTTAACATCCTTGAAATAAGCAATTTAAACCATTGTCACTAACATTTTAAAACAGAACTTTGTGAATACAATTATGAGGAATGACCCCAGCACTTACTGATGAACATAAAACATTGAAGTCTTCCATATTTCACAATATGGCTGGAAAATATGTGGAGAAATTAATTCATCTGTTTCTCAGGTTTCTAAGTGTCTGACGCTCAGAAGACAAATGGTAATAAGACTGGATTTCATGTGTTCTTCACAAAAGTCTCTCTATTTTTTCATTCCTCTAAATAGGTTAAAGTGGACTAGCCTGTCCTGATCTGTACAGGAAGAAATAGTAAGCTGATTTAAAGAAACAACTGTACTTAACTCAGCTGTCTTAATATTATGGGACAAATTTTCCATGAGTTATACACATGCAACTTTTATCAGTTTCTGAGGAAGCATATGGCCCTAAGCACAGCTCTCATATTTTAATTGCTGCCAAACACACACGCGCGCACGTGCGCGCACACACACACAGAGTCCCATCTCTTCCCTTAGTTCAAAGCTAGGAGTGAGATGGTTTTGAGATTTCAAACATTTTCCTGCTCTGACTCAGGGCAAAAAGTTGAAATCTCATAAATTTTCATCAATGTGCATTTCAAACAAAAGCTTGGCTTGAGTTAATTAAAATATTTTGGTAAGATATTTATTCTTCTTAGATATTGCTATTTGTCCTAAAATGAGGACAAATTTAAAAAACCCAGACATATTGTCTATTTTGATTTTCCCTCACTTTTTTTCTTGTTTTAAAAGACATAAATTGAAGCCGATCATTTCTGCATTTTTTATTTAGATAAATTAGCACTTCCTTTTAAAGAAGCTTCATAGAAAATCTCCTGATCTGCTGTTACTCCTACGTTGGCTCAAGCGTAAAACTCAGACCTGCCATTTTTTTTGCATGGCAAGGATTGAAGGCAGTTTCTCTGTCAGTGCTGGGAACAGAGAAATGTTTAGAGAGCAGAGCGGCGGTGCGATGCGGTGACTGGAGCAGGGGAAGGCTGCAGTCTGCATTCTCTTCCTTATTCTGTCGCTGACTGGACGCATAATCCTCAGCAGATTGCATGGTTTTGATGCCTAAAGGTCAGATCTGGATGCTATGAGTGTTTTGCTGACAAAAGGACTCCTATTGTGCGTATAACCTGTGCTGGAAAAACTATTCCTTTGCCAGTGTAATTTATTCCAGTTCTTCACAGTTCAAGAGTGTGGTTCCCAGGGACCATACCTCTTTCTGTCCTCTGAAAAAAATTACTCGGGCAGAAATTTGTACTGCACATATAATTTAAGTTTCCTCTCTTCAAGCATGACAGGCATGAGAACTTGGAAATGCATTTGGGCATTGTGTTATCTGTGCTGCTGCATAATTATTATCATGTTTCTCAGCAGCACCAGAATACAAGTGGCTGATTCTCCAAAGTGACGACCATCACTGCTTGCCATCGGCTGTGATGTGAGGAGTGGCTGAGCAGTGTTTTAGGAAGCCAGGCTGCTCAAAAATGCTACTGTAAGAGACAGCAGTATATAGCAGCTTAGCTGCCTTCTGTTTGCATGGACCTCTCTGATAAAATCCTGGCAGACTGAGGACGGAGACTGTGGGGATGGTTTTCCGACTTTTTCATTGTGTTAGTAAGACCTTCAGATCAGTTACGCTTATTTTATGTTGTTTTGCTGGTTCTTATTCTTTTGAGGAAATATAGGCTTGAGCAACAGAATCTGGGCTCTTCCACACCTCTTAAAATACAACATTTAGAGAAGTTTCCAGTAAAGGAATGAATGTTGTCAACTAGTTAGCACAAGCCATTGGAAAAATCCCTGAACTCCGTACAGGCAGAATAATTACACACAAATGCATTCGGGAATCCTATGGAAAATGTAGTCCAGTGACCTGGCATGGTTACAGCACAATTTAGCAAGTATGTTAGAACAAATTACTCCTTTTAACCACAAGCCATTCTGTTTCACGCTTTTAATGAAGGCCTGTGCCACACACTAGAATACTTCTCACCTCATTACTACTCATAAAAAGCAATGATCCATTCAAAGGCTCCTCATATCTCCCATATGAGATGTAAAAGAGCCCACTCTTTCTCAATCTGGCACAAAAGAGAAGAACGGCTTCTTTCTTCAGCCTTTGATGTTGATCATTAGGATGTTTACTAGATAAAAGAACTGAAAAATTTATCTGTGTAACTTCACTGCTGTCGTGTGTTAACATTCTGCCTCCCAGCCCCCGGCTCCCTATTTATAAATGTAAATCTCTTGTTGCTGTTTAGGGAAGGAAAAGGGCTTCAAGATTTCTCATGAGTGATCATTTTGCTCTCTGTGTGTGTGTATATATATATTTATATATAAAAAGTATATAACAAAAGGGAAAAAAAGGGTGAAGAGAGAGAAATATCCAGTGAACTTGAAGAATATAATAAGTCAGTAAAACAGAAACTACAAACTGAATAAAAATTAAATGAGACATGTTGTCTGATAAGCGAGTTTAAAAAAATAATCAGGCTTGAATTTAAGCTAGTTATTACACAAACACACGCACACATACCACACACACACTGCATGTAGTTGTGTGTATTTAAAAATACAAAGGCAAAGCTGCAAGCAGCATTTTCTCAGGGAGGAATGTTCTTATTTATTAGTAGTAAGCCCATATCTATTGCTTTATTTTTGCTTTTGCTTGAAATATCCAACAAAGGACTTTATTCTGGCAGCAATTTTACTATTTCAGTACATCTTAGCAAACCACTTTCAAACAGATTCTGCATTGCCTACTCCAGCACCACGATGGCAAGTGACCAGCTCACAGGCATTGCAGTCAGTGACACAAGGTGACCTAAGGACTTCTCTGCCAACCTGCTGGGGTTTAACCCACGCACCGAAATGGGTAGGCAATGGCTAGAGGAGAGTTGGGGTATACCAGCGGGATACTCAGATGTGCTGTTCTGGTTCTATCAGTGGAGATGACCCAACTCCAAATCTGTCACCACAATTGTTCGTTTAATTACTCTCTAGTTCAGTCAAAGGGACCTGGGTTGCTTTACGAGTTTTTAATTAATAAGGCTCTTCTTATTTGAATTATGTCCACTGAACCAAATCAGAACCACAAGCTTTAAAATTTCATATAACAAATGTGAAAAACTGAAATACCTGAGGGCTTGATGAGGTGGGACATGTCTTAGCCATATGGTGTAGCCATAGCCAGGTACGTTGTGCATCTTACTGAGGCACGTAGAAGCAAAAGGGTTCATTTCCACGAGCCAGGGAGGATCTAGAAACACAGAAGACTGAGACCTGCCATTCTCATTGAGGCGAGCAGTTTGTTTAACCTAGTATCCTGCTCCAGCCAACAGTGTGTGATGCTTCAAAGAAACATGTAAGCTACCCCATAACCACCAAAAGTAATACCTTGAGTAATAACCTGCCTGTAGGAAAGGTTTCCTTCCTAATCTCAAGCAGTTAGTTATGCCAGGAAGCTTGAGTATTTTAAATCCCCCGTATCTTATCCTAGGTAAGTATGGATGTTTTATTATCTGTATAAATGCCTAATCATATTTAAGTTCTGGAAAGCCTATCTTCAAAGTGTTATAGCAGCATTAACTGATCATCCCTTAAAAGGGGAGGTGGGTAAGTATGCTGTTGCCATCTCTCCCTTTTCTTAAATATACAAAAAGTAAAGTATGGAGTGCCTCAATTCTGTGCCCAAAACCAAACAATGACTGAATATAAAAGCCGGAGTTAAAATACTGGAGTTCATGATTCATTGCCCTCCATGCATGCAATAGGCCACAAAGTTCACATGCATACTGTTCACGTTTAACTAGGAAATGTGAGGACAATATTTTCTTGATTATTTTCTGCTTATCAACAACTTTAAAGCAATTTATTAAAAATATCATTTGGTAATGGCCAGACTATGGTATCTTGACATCTTCTTCTAGAGGTAACCCAGACAGACTGCATTAAATCTGTGATGGCTCTTCACAATTTTGGTGCAGGCAGTGCTAAAAAAAAAACCCCAACAAATCATTATAAGGTGCATTGAATAGGTACTGCCTTTTGTTGCATTTCTGTTCAGTGACTGTCACAACAGGGCCTCAGGGAGCTCAGAAACTCTGTAATCTACAATAATACAAAAATAAGTATGAAAAAGAATCCACTAAAAGTTTTTAACAGATATGCTCAACTCCTATTTCTCCAATGCTCTTTCAGAAAAGAGTATTCAGTCACCTATTGCAAAATCATAGGTGATGATATCAAACACCAAGAAACACTTAAGCCATACTGCTTCTAAATTAAATTGGTATTCCCCAGGCACATATTCAGAAACATGAACCTGGCTTTAAATATTTTGAACACTGTTTAGCTGCATTAAAGAAGTGGCAATACACTAGGAAAATCAGGAAAAAAAGTACTTTTACCAGCGGGTGACCTCTGGAATAACAACTACAGCGCTCTGTTTTATTTGGAAGCTTAAATCAAGCCACACATACCTGGTTAGAGACATATATCTTGAAAAAAGAATCCTACCAGTGAGTAGTAAAGGGGAGGAGGAAGACCGTATTGGTAGTAGACATGTTGACAGTGTTATTCAAACTTCTCAATATCCTCCTGCATGCATAAATTTGACTCTTGTTTATAAATACCATTCAAATATAATTCACAACTCCGGTTAACTTAACCTGTTGATTGTAAAATCTGTCCAAAAACATCAGAGAACAATTTGATCTGCTACAAATACTTCTTTACGCCAAACACAGTCATGGCATTTACATCTGCATTTGAGAACCTACATTTATTTCATAATCTGGTGGTAAGAATGACAAAGACACAAACAGCATAAGTCTGAACTATTTCCAATCACAACTGTCATTCACTGATAAAAGAAAAAAAATCCCCGAAAGCCAGTACAGCTATTGGCCAATGCTCCTCTCTGCTTTTGCTGTCTATCAGACTGCAATAAATTGTTAGATCAGGGTAGGCTGATGAAAAATATTTAGGAAAAAAAAACATCAAAAATTCCTTTTGAACTTTATCATAGCTCAGTTGTATAGGATCCTGAGAACAAGAACTTTTCATACTTGTTGTTTCAAAAACAGTACATTTAGGTCTCAGCCTATCTTTTTTACAGCTGACATGTGTATATTATTTTGTAACAAAGAAACCTGTCAGCTGTATCGAACTGTTTATTAGTTTGACAACTTGATTTTGACTTTTTCTGCATGATTTGCCAAGATTAGCTTTTATTTACAGGGTTTTATGTTCTAAGATGAGGTGAAAGTAAGAACAGCAAATATATCTTTTTCCCTGACATCTCCAATAATTTTACCTGGTCAAATGTTTGGATACATAGAGCTGTAGTAAAAACACATGATTAGTACACTCCCCTGTGGATTATGAACAGAAAGCATGTGTTGGGCTTACACACAGCCTGTGATTTACTCACAGTCACATATAAAGGTATTTGCTCTGTCTCTCTAGTGTCTTTAGTGCCCTTTTCTCATTAAAGAAGACAGATACCAACAGATAATGAAACTAGTCTGTTCTGCAAAATACAGATCTGGCTTTTGAAACAAACATACCAACCAAAGTACTCGAAGACAACTTTCAAAAATGTTCTTGCAAGAGGAAAATATGCTGTTTATTTTTGACCCTCATTATACTAAATGTCCCAGTGATGGATTTTGTAGTATCAGATAAAAGTATTAGCAGAAATAGTTCTGTAATCTATTTTCAGGATAATGGGTATGAGGTTCCATGCATGGCATAAAATGATAATTCACTGTATAACCATCAGCATGAAGTGGATTTTAACAAAAGCTTAATAGAAACTCCAGATTCCATAAAAATACACAGAGTAAATTAAGAGTTAACAACCGAAATGACTACATGATAACTATTTGATTCATCACATCCTATAACAGTGGAAATGGCAGGGTTTTGTAATGATTTTTGTTATTTTAAAGCATATGTGCCAAAATGATCTTTTGCGTCAGATCCCTGTTCATCATAAAGCTTCTCACTCGTACTTAGCACAGAGCAAATGGAATATCATAGTAATTTGAACAAACGCAGCTCTCCCCGAAACGCTCCTTTTAATGAGTTTCATCAAATTCGTGGATTTACTTTGGTCTTACGAGCTTTCCAGCTTGGCACACAGCGGAGAGGTTTTCCAGAAAAGCCTGTGTATTGCAGGACAGGATGCGAGTGCCTCAGTAGATGGCATCCTTCTCTCTGACTCGGAGGGGAACCAGCACTCAGTCCTGCTGCTGGTGTTGCCCATTAGCTCCAGGCATGAAAAAATAACCGGCAAACCACATAAGCAAGGCTATTGTGACTTTTCAGCAAGGGGTTGTTCCTGTGGCTGGTGCCAAAGGCAGGTCCCACACGTGACGTGCAAGCATTGTGAGAAATGCCGACAAGGTCGATGGAGATCAGTGGGACTGCTCACAGTGCGGGAAGTTAATTATAAGGATATGTCCTTGCTAGAAAGTTATCTAATTATGGCTATAAAGCATGCAGCACATAGCTTAGTGGAATACTGCGACCAGGATTTAGGCCTTATTCAGTCATACTGCTCTACTTTTTAAAGACTACTCAGTACTGCAAATTGAAGAAGATGGTAATACATCAGCTTGTTTGCCGCCTCCGACTGAATTATTAAGACAGGCAGGGTTTACTAACGACCAAAGGAAGTCTTCTACTAATCACTGGATTACTGAAGATTTGAAATGAGAATCTCTTTAAGCAAAGATATTTTTAGAAAGAAAATAGATGTGCAATTTATTATCATTTGTTTCTGCTGGTTTTATTGCACTCTACGTGTACCAGTCACAGGTTTTTTTATCTGAGACACTATATAGCTAATGCCTTCCTGACGGAGGTATATAAAATAATCGATAGTTTGTGATCATCTGGTTTTAGTAATAAGTGCCATGACAGGTTATATGCAAGGTGAGCACATTTCCAAAATAAAAAAGGGGCACTTTTGTGGCAGTATTTTCTTGCCATGAAATACTCGAGTGCTCTGTATTCTGGCTTCTTTCTTTGATCTGCTGTGCCTGGGTCAGAAAAGCTTCACCTGGAG
Source organism: Aptenodytes patagonicus (assembly GCF_965638725.1). NCBI lineage: Eukaryota > Metazoa > Chordata > Aves > Sphenisciformes > Spheniscidae > Aptenodytes > Aptenodytes patagonicus. The sequence continues at coordinate 42,008,646 of NC_134952.1, forward strand.
CAGATCAAAGAAAGCCTGAGCAATGCCTCTTCCTCCTGAACCTCTCTCTCCTTCACTTCCCTCTGCTCTATGGTGCTGGAAATCACAAAAAGGGAAATTAAGGGATCCCTCCCCCGCAGGCCACATCTCCTCCAATCTCGAGTGCAGAATTTTATGTCTTGATCAGACAGGACCATCAGGCCACCAGGCTCATTCACCTTGCAGGGCTGTCACTCAACAGGTTATGATGGGCTTCGGACAGTGCGTGCCAAGGAACACGCGCGCTCCCTGCACTCACGGTTCTGCGTCATTAGCAATGCCGTGATGCACTTCAGCAAAGCAACTGAGTTAGATGGGACCACTCACACGCATAAAATTAGCCACATGAAGTGATCAGGAATATAGCAAATAGGTAACATCTGTGCAAAGATACAGCTGATGATAGGAACACAGGGCACAAAGAAGGAATGGAGACCGGGGGTTGCCATCATTAAAAAAACAACCCTCAAACAAAAAATAAATTATGTGAATGAAAATGTGAAACTTGAAATTTTAAGCAATTTGAAAGAGCTCAAATATCAGAGCATCTTAAAAACCCAGCACTGTATCTGTGAAATAGACCATGAGATCGGGGGGGGGGGGGGGGGGGGGGGGATGTAATTAGTAAAATACTATGAGTTTTTCCAATGAAATAATGAAACAGCCTAACTGACCATAAAGATTTTCTAGTAGAAACATTCTAGCAGAAATCAAATTAAATATATTTTGGAAAGGAGAGGGGAATACAAAAATCTTCAAGCAAAAGAAATTGTATTTTAATGATTATTACAAGTAAAATGTCTAGAAGACAATAGATTTGCTAAAACATGTCCTTTCTAGAAAATATGTTAAATAATACGTTAAAATATGATTAAAAAAAACATGCTGACATATTTCTATATTTGCTATTTTAACTGCCAAATAAAATAGAAGTTTATTCAAATGAAAAAAAACCGCAATACTATCAGGGTGCTTCTGATCTGTGAAAACCATAGAAAATTTTGTAAATTTACTTTAAAATGGCTTGGTTCCAGTCAGTTATCTGATAGCTTGACTGCTGGTGATAGATACCAGGTATGTCTTGCTGACATTTCCCCGGCTTCAAGGCAGCATCGGTGTGATATGGCAACACAGGGCAGATGTGACTGCTGGGCCAGCAGTGAAGCAGTTAACCACAAGAGAGGGGAATTGCCTGCAGGAATGGGAACTGTCAAAAGGTTTGCCACAACTTTAGAGAGGAGAATGCAAAGAAATGGACCTTGCTTTGGCTCAGCTAGTGGTGAAGGCAGGCTTTCTTTATATTGGCAATTGGTTGCATTTCTGGGCATCATTTGCAAAGCATCCTGCAATAGTAATGCACAAAGAATTTATAAGCAATGCTTCATGTGTATAAACCATATAAAACACTGATTTAAAGTTACCTTTGTCTTTCTTGTACATTAAATTTCAAACTTCAGAATACATATACATTTTAGGAATCCTTCCAGTGTTATGCATTGAAGTCACTGGACCAAACTTTGCTCCTGTTTGTACTGGTGCAAATACTGGGAAACTCCATTGTAGCCAAAACCACAATTTGGTACATCCTACCTCAGGAGCCATTTGTTCTAAATGGATATTGTGAGATTAAGCCTCATTAAGCTTGTAGCTTTGAAACGGCTGTCAGGAATACACAAATTGCAAGTATAGGAGCGAAATTGCATGCTCCGTAGTGATATAAAAGCCATTCCCAGATGTTTCCGTTTTAAAAATAACATGGACATCTCTGGCCTGGGAAGCTTAGACTCATTTAGAAGTCAGCAGACCAGGCAGGTGGTACTTGGGCTGCTATTGTTAATTTTTGCAAAGCTGATAGTGCAGCCTCCCCTGTTCCTGAACAGCTTTATTCTGCTTCCAACGTCCCTTTGTCTGCAAGGGATGGAGGAGGTAGAGCTGTTTCCACGCACGATCTGAAATATGTTCAAAAGCAAACTCTGTACTGAAGACTATCTAAAAAATGAGCTAGGTGAAATACTTGAAAATACTGGGAACTGTATCTACATAAGGGAACTCAGGCTCACTTCTACTGTAGAAATCCCTAGGGCTCGCTAGTTCAATAGTAACTTTTTTCTCTAAGCCAAGAGTTGTTCCTTTTCTCTAGGAGTCATTTCAAAGGACATAAACTGCAATATTTCTTAGAATAAATTTAATAAACAATATTGTGACATCTATGGAAAATGTATCACTGACATGAAATTTCATTTCCATGTAAGAAATAATATTTATACCAAGGCATGAACAGATTATTTTGTCTCTGAGTAAAAACCTAGTAAGACAGAGACAGAGAGAGAAAGGATGTTCTGTAATGACCACTCAAAAACATTTCCACAGCAATAATTTCATTACAAATCTCTTTTTCACTTATTTCCTATTCTGAAATGCAAAGTTTACTGCTCCACTTGCTTCTTACAGTTAAAGAATGATTTCAGCTGTTCTAATGATACCATTTAAAGGCCCCAGGAAGATCTGGCTTACCACCAGTATTAATATCCTTTACCTAAGTATGATAGAGAGATAGCAGATGTGTGAACACTCTTAAATCGGATATGCAAACCTAATAGTAGGAAATATTCCTTACCTATATTTACTTGATTTAAATTTATATACATACAATTGGAAATTGTGAGATAACTCATGATTTTGTTGTTACCTCAGGACTGTAAAACTCCACAAATTTCTGTTACAGAAATGCTGTGCTTATTGCACCAAGCAGCCAGCACATAAAATACTTGAGCATTACAGAGAATAGGGATGCGATCCAGAACACGTCCCTGCCAGGGAAGGCTGTCTCATCCTGGTCCATAGTTATGCTCCTCCTTGCTCTGTTTGATTTCATCAGTTTTGCAATTCTAGGTCTCCGGCGGCCCATGTTCGCCTGGAAATTATCAGGCTGCTCTCCAGGCAAAAGAGAGATGGGGACTCAAACCTTCTCAGGCTTGGGATGGATGACAATCCAGCTCTGCCTCTCGGCAAGTGCCCTAACCACTCAGCTGAAGCTAACAAAAGGGTTTGGGTACCTTCTTTGGCCCTTGTTTATGGTGGTTCAGTTTTCTAAACTTAAATGATTGGCAAGTAAAGACAGGAAATAACTTCTTCCAGAAGCTGAAATGCAAGCCACTTGGGCATTTCCCATTGCCTGCCTCCGGCACTGGTTTAGCTGCACGCTCTGAGCAGTTATGGCCATATCGAAATCCTTTCATGAATTTGGAATAACGAACCTACTTCTCACACCTTTCGAGCAGCTCACAAGTTTTACATACAGCATGGCAACACTGCTCCTTCAAAAGTGTAACCGTGAGCTCTTTCCTTGATATATATCAGCTAAAGCTCCAGAGGACATTTGTGTCACTTTAAGGACTCATGGGGACCTGAGAACATGCTCATGAAGCCTGCATTCGTTTTCTGAGAAGAAAACCTCAAAGATGATTTTTGCAGTTCCTCTTGGCTGGTGGCTGGCATGTCACCAGGCAATTAAGGCCTTCCTGTGTTATTTTCACATGTTAGAGTAATTGGTATAGTTCAATGGTACCGCAACAATTCAGACGCTTAGATCCCAGTATTCAGAGTCGGAGAAGCCTTAGCTCGTACTGTTTCACTTTGGACTTCAGGTTTTGTCTGTTGACTGACAGAAAAAGGCAAGCAGGGACTTGCATCATTTCCAGTCTTAACTACTCATGAGTGCAGAGGCTACCTTTGATTCCTGATGTGGGTCTACTGCTGCCATTGTGTATTATACAATAAACTGTTTACATAGCAGCCTTTTGTTACAGGTTTTAAATCTTCTCAGGCTGCCAGTGTGAGGCGGAGGCTGCCAGCTGGCAGACAGAGAGGTGCTTGTGCTCCAACTGTTGGAGGTAATTAACAGCCCGAACTGTCAGAAGGTGACAGCCGGCAGAAAGTTCCTGCCCTGGGGTCACAGCTGGATTCCAGCAACTTGCTCCTTGATTTACCAGTAAAACTAATAACGTTAGTAATATCGGTATTAAATTATCAAACAAAGGGGACTGAGCCCAAGTTATATTTTCTACCCCCAAATTAACTGGCAAAGAAAATTAGCATTAATATTTTGAAGCAAATAAGTAAGATTAACTCACTTTGGGGGGAAAAAAATCCCCAAAAACTAGTCCACTAAAAATTTGGTGGACATAAATATTAGGATGGTTGCAGACCATAATACTGTTGGGTTGACACTTTCCTAAAATTGTAGAAAATTAAACTAATATCTAGTATTAGTAATCTGGGCAATGATTATCAGCCACAAACTTTTAACTTAAGTGCTATACTCAAAATGTCACATTAGATTTACATTTGCTGCAAATAACTGGCTATGAATGGAAATATATAAATTGTTAATTTTGCTGAAATAATTACTTATTTCTTTTAAAAAATATCACTAATTCATTGGAGCATTGAAGCATGTGCTTAGCCTCAACTTTAACTAAGAGTATAAATACAGTGGAGTCAGCAAGTCGTAAGTGCCCCTTTCTTTAACTGGAAGCCAAAATATTAATTCTTGGCACTTTTAGTCCATGGCAGTAAAAACGCTACATATTTGGTCAGTTGAATGTTAGGACACAATTGACATTAGTATTTGTGGATCTTTCTCCTTTGAAATTATAGTATCTGATGACCATGCACACCCAATATTCTTCCCACTGGAGTTTCATTTCATAATGTTAAATATACGCTTTTGTAACTTTGAGGTTCTTCAGGATGGACCGAAGAACTTCCTATTTGGGCTGGATGTGGAAAGCAACAGATCCGCTGTTCACTCAGAGCTCTTCCTTCTCTGTTGCCCAGTGCTCCGCTCTATGCATGTCTGTACAAGAAATCTTGACTCTGTCAGACCCACAGGAGACTTAAGCAGAAGCGATTAGAGAGGTTTACAGTTTTTGCTCTACATAACTTCTGACATTTTTTTAAAAGTGACAAATGTCACAGGAATGTCTCATAGAAGTTATAATTTGATAATATGCATTCCTAAATTTCTCTATTTAATGAGCTCTTACCCAATGTGCCAGGGTTTTCAGTTTTGGGGAACCAAGATGGTAGAGCACAAGAACCCCAAGGCCACAGACCACTGCATTATGAAGAAACCGAAACAAAGTTGTTAAAAAATACTATGGAACTAATTTAAATTCAAAAAGAGGGGCTCTGGCAATGATTTTCTTCACAACAGCCTGATATGGTGAAAGGACTTTTTAGATCAGTGTGTCTTTTATCTTTATGATATCCTACAGCTATCTTCATCTACTGTAAGGTGGTGTAAATTGGCTTCTGGGAAGATACGGTGATTGATGTTAGCTGAACATTTGGCTAAGATGTTAATTTGTAAAGAACTGTCAGTCACAGGAAATAAAAATTCTTCAGCTGTATATTGGCTCTTACAGTGGTTTATTCTGTGATCCCAGGAAGCTTTAAGATATTTTCCTATATCCTTGAATGATAACCAGCAAAGCAGCACAGTGATATTTTCCTACAGTACCTTCACACACACACATTTGACAACTAAGTTCTAGTTGTGCTGTCCCTTTTTACCCAAACTTTGATGTGTGGGTAACAATGAATTAGGCTCTTCCTGTTTATGAAGTGCTTTGATATGCAAGAGAAATAAGTAATACTAATAAGTAAAGTTTCCAAAATCATAAGCATTCTAAGTAGTAACAGTAAATCAGAAACAAGTAGAAACTTCAGAAGTGACCAGAAATGCTAGCAGACAGTGCACATTAGAATAGACAAAAAGAGAAGCTAAAGCACTGCGTTGGCTTGCTGTTATATGTCTGTGTCTACACTGTGAGTCTGTTGTGCTCTGAAGTCCTGCCTCCTTCACTGTACAGACTGGAAGGCACGACAGCTCCCTCTTTGCTGGCGCGGGTTTCCTGGTGCACGCTCAGGTCATGTTCCAGTCTGAGGCCAGGCCATTGCCAATGCTCGCATCTCAGCCCAGGAACGGGGATGGCGCTCAGACTCCAGCATTCAAGGTATCTATAGAAAGCTCCTGAACGTGTGCTGGAACCTAACCAAACACATGTGCTCCATGGACGTCTATCCATCCTGTTTCCTGAGAAGCACTCCGCACTTCTCTTAACTATCAGGAGGATGGGAAATGGGGAAGGATTTTGCAACATTTCAGTGCATTGCCCTTTTTTAGAAAGCACATGTTGGTGTGGATCAGCCCTGAATTCTTAGGGCCATTGAAAGATCACTCTTGGAAATTTTACTAGCATTTATAATCATGTCATGTTTCAATACAATTTTTTAAAGACCCTTTTAACTTAATGGGAGATTTCCCATTGGTAGCGATGGGAACAAGACAAAACCCTGAGGGAATATTAACCAGCCAAAACAAAAATTCAGTCTGGGTAATGTTAGCTTATAAGTAAGTTTCCAGCCCATGTGTTCATCCATTTTACAAAACAGAAAAATTGTTGGGCAACATTCATTTCCAATTTTGTAACCCAGCCTGTGCAGTATACTTCAAGGAGAAGAATAATTATGAAAAAAATAGAAGAAAAGTAAGGATTTGAAAATTAAATTAAAAAAAAAAATTACAGAGAACAATACTTAGAAAGTCTGAATTGACAGCAAGTTCCCCTTTAGCTGGAGAAAGAAACTTCACCCTGTGAGTGCAGCCTCCAGTCCACACAGGAGCCTTTACAGAGAAACACAGAGTAACCCACTAATAGTAATAGGAGAGATGCTTACATGCCAAGAAGCCAATAAATAAATGTAGGAGGCCCTTTTCAGTTCATTCAAACTAAAAAGGGCTAAAAAGCTGAGAACAGAAAATAGTTAAAGTTTGGTTATAAAAACTATTTCAAATAGATCAGTAATAACTATTCTCTGAAGTTTTCCACCATCTTCCATCCATCCATAGATTCCCCTTATTTAAGTTCAAACTTTACTTTCTAAGTTGTCCTAGTCCAAATTTTTTTTCTGCAAAAATATTCTGTGTGACATATTCTTTAGCTGAAGTATTCTTCCTTTCCTATGTCCTGAAAATAATATTAGCAACTCATATTGCTGCCTGTTTTCACGTTTATGTTCTTCCCCTTCCATCACTCCTTTTCCCTCCATTCTGGTGCACCCTTTGGTAGAACAATGTCCCACAACTTTATAGGCAGCAGATGTCACATGATATAAATTAAGCCCATAGAATATTAGCTCCTTGATATTACCTGCATCCTAAATCTGCTGCTATTGTATGCTGCAGTTGTGACTTCTCCTTTCCAGCACTGCCCTGGGGCTCGGACAGCTGACTCCAGAACTTGCCCTCACAAATGAGTGTTGTCCAGTGATTCTGAGCAGGTGGATCTTCTCCTAGCAGCTAAATTTTGTAAGCAATTAATTAGCCTGGTAGTCAACAGGGATGAAAAGCCAACAGTACTGTTAGCAGCGCTAGATAATGCCAAGATGGGCAAAATGTTTAATACTCTTTTGATTCATGGTTCACAAAAAGTAGTTATCTGAGATTACATGAGTTCTGTGATTAGCATTGACAACAACAGGGTAAAACCTCAGACTGCAGTGAGTTATATAGGACTTCATATAGATATTTAAGTGGTGAAGTAATCCCAGAATCATTAGAAATTAGAGAATCTGCAGAGGTCAAGGTTCTGGAGCATCAGAAAAAGATAGACATGGTGCTTATTCCCAAAAGTGGAGAAAGGGAGAGCCAAGGAACCATGGAAGAGCTAGCCTGACCTCAGACCATTGAAAAATAAAAAAAGCATCTACTTTTAAGCACTTAAAAGATTAGCCAGTGATAAGTAACAGCCAAAAATAATGTACTGTATCTTCATTTCATTAAAATGGTCAATACTGTTTTGCATATATATTAACCTCATTGAAGAAAAAAAAAAAACAAACAGGAAAATAACCTTTCTACCTGACACTACTGTAACGAGGGTGCAGAAGAGACTGGAAAACAGTATATTGAAAGGCTGTATGAACTAGGGTTCTGCTGAAATCTGTCTTGAGTCTGGTACCGTGCAGTCATTTCATTAATGTCTTGGGTGGTACAACAGGCAGTAAGTATATTAAATTCTTATATGATACCAAGCTGGGAGGAGTGCAAGTATTTTGGAGGACAAGGTTAGAATTCAAAATAAGCAAGACAAATGGGAGAAAGAAGCTGTAATAAATAGAAAGCAATTCAATCAAGACAAATAAAACATTTAAGTAGGAACAAGCAGCTTCACAAATACTGTATGAGAAATTACTTACCTAGATAGCAGTCCTACAGAAAAGGATCTGGATGTTATAGTGTATCACATGAGTCAAAAGTGTCTTAACATTTCAATAAAGCAAATATCACAATAGGAAGTACAAACACAAGAGCTGTATGTACAACACCCAGTTTTGCAATTGCTCTATCAAGATTGGACAAGGTTCAGTATAGAAGAAAAAAATGATCAGAGGTCAAGAAAATGTGAATTTCAAGGAACAACTGCTACAATGGATTATTTTAGAGAAGAAAAGACTAAGAAGAGACTGACATAGCTATATAAAAGATTACTGGAAAAAAGATATTAAATTACTCTGCATGTCTACTATAGGAAGGAAAATAAGTAATGGGGTTAATTTGCAGCAAGGGTATTTAGGTTGGAATTTTCCCCCTATTATCTTTCCATAAGGGTACTGGAGTACACAGTGGAATAGATTACATGAGGAGGTTGTGAGATCTCCATTTCTGGAGTTTTAAAAGAATAGGTTAGGCCAGCTTCTGTCAGGAATGTTTTAGTTCTAGTTTATTTTTAGGAATAGTTTGGAGGCCAGACTAGATGACCTCTGAGGGTCTCTCCTAGCTTCACTTTTTATGAAAGTGTGTCTGTTACCTGAAGAATTGAATACATACAGTAAATATATTTCTTGTGAGATGCACAATTTACTGTGCGGATTTCAAATCAAAACAAGCAGTCATGTGAATTCCTACTGGAATTGCAAGAACTGTGTAAGAGTAAATTATGCACAGTCCTGGATTACTCAAAGAGATTGCTCATCCAAAGACCTTGAACTCTGTACAATGTGAAAAAGGCAGTCAGAACAAATTTATAGGGCCAAGTCATAATCCCATCACAGTCAGGAGCAAAACTCTCATTGATTTCAGAGGGACCAAGACTTCGATAGTCTTGTTTTTAAGATCTGGCATTACATAATGCAAAATATGCCACATGTCAGTTGTTATTAAACTGATATATGTAAATGTAAATATTTCACATTAATATATTGTTGTCAGATTGTCATTTGGTGGAATTCAATGTGGCCAGTTTAACAAAACAAAATGCTACTAGTCAAGTAAGTCTATCTGCAAGAAATATTTATGAAGAAGTCTGAAATCTGAATTCCCTATCGCCTTTATTTCTTTACAAAGTTGTATAAATGAGGAAATAGCACCAAAGACCTATTAGTAATAGTTATTTCCTAATTGCAGTGGGAAGCATCCTGCATGTTTAAATAAATATTGTTAACTCTGACCTCTTGGTTTGCCAGGACTGATAAGGCAATTTTTCGACCTATATGAAGCACATACAGTATGCATGGACTGAAAGCAGCAGGAAAACAGGAAACAATAAATCAGAAATTAGAGCACTGATTGTTGTAGCTAATTACATCAGACTTCTGCTTAATTTCTCACTCTGTCATTCTAACCTGATTTTCTTGCCAACAGACTTTGCAAATTGCTGGTGTCACGTACATACAGCAAATAATAATCTTTAGTTACTATGATTGACAAATGAATGAGAAGGAGAACATAGTTTATTATGGAAGAATGAACTGTGACACACACCAGATACCTGCTCAGATGCTTTTTTAATTCACTTACCTAGATATGCTGCATGATACACTTTGCCAGGACCACAGGTTTTGGCATCACAACAGCATAATTGAATTTGTGGCATGGTTTGATAATGCTGGACAAAGAAGGAAAAATGAGGTTATAAAAAGAGAAAAATGGCATAGGCTAATTTCCACAGCAAGAGAGATAAAGTGGTAACTAGAAAACTTAAAACAATTCTGAAAATAATATGCTTAGAATTAGGCATATTAATCAGCATGTTGTTTAATCTTGACGTTATTGTCCTCATACCGCACAACAGATAACTTGATGTCCTTATTATTGTCTCTTTTTACATTACTACACTTTCAAACTATACTATCTTTCTTTGTCCTGTTTCATCACTGACATCAGCATCTTCAGCTGGCATAAATTAGCACAGCTTCTTGAAGTCAGTGGAGCTGTATCAGACATTTTACCGTAGCTGGGAATATTTGGTAGAACATAAACAATTAATTTTTAAGTATCTAAATGACAATTTGGCCCTTCTGAGCCAAGTAAAAGTCATTAGCACTCTTGTTAATACACTGTCTTTCTGTAAGGTGCACGCTTTTCTTTAGACCAGGAGGTTGCTGACATTGTTTTGAGAGGTCAGGCCACACTGTGACACTTACATGTAGTCGACAATGGGGAGAGATGCAGTTTTCACTTTCCTCAATGTCTCTTAGACTCCCATCGGCGTGAAGTCAAGGCTAGTAGAGCCAAACAGACACACTGGAGAAGTACCAGAAGGATTAATATTATATCAGCATTGCCTTTAGCAGGCTGTGCCTTGTGTATTAGGTATTCTGAAACTGTCCATATGATTTAGGAAAGCAACATTTGGGAAAAAAAAAAAAGAACTCCAGCCCAATGTAATGTTTTATTCATGTGGTATACCCATATATCATATCCCTCTAATGTTATTTCTAGTATTACAAATTATTTGCTCCACAACTGTTGTCATGTCTGCTTCATCCTTTTCCTTTGGGAGTTTTATTTGTAACTTTGTAAGGGCCAAGCCCTAGAAATCAACCAAAAGACCAACATGCTGATGTTTTTAGCTATGTATTTCTAGAGATCTTCCATTCTCTTCCCAGAGGGCCACCACATCACCTCAACTGACTGCCACAGTGCAAGTAGGTCATATTGGTCTGCAGTGCTTGTCAGGTTGTAGGACTTCCTGAGCGTTCTCTTCTTCCCTGCCTGACAATCATATAACTCTCCTTCCTCCCAAACTTCCTATACTACAGCAATGGTGGCAGGGTCCTGTAGTGCTCGCTTTAGGAGAATTATACATTCATTAATCAGTATGTACCACATTATGTGTTTCTATATGCAATTACAGATTTAAATGTTCAAGTTGGGTTTTGAGTTATATTAAATTGTAATAATTTACCGTCCTCAAATCTTTATTCTTCCAAAGCATAACACATTTGTTTAGCCTTTTCTGCCTACCCTCCAACTTAACAGTTTATTCAGATTACCGTTTTGTTGGAACTGCTTCATTTTCTCTGTCCCTCTGCCTCATTTCTACTTTTTGTATTGAGAGGTTGATGATCGGCTCATTTAAAACTGGAAACAAAAAACAAATCTTATGTCTGATATACTGACAGACAAATATGTATGCAAATGTCATATTAAGTATAATATTTAATAGGCACTAAACCTTACTGGCAAGACTTTTGCTTTACCTGTAACGATAAGGCAACAGTCTTCCTACAGCAACAAGACTGTTGCCTTATCACTACAGATAAAGCAGTAACACTACACCACAGCACAGCTTGCTGTTGGCTGTGGTGGGCCACATTAAAACACTTTATGTTGTTGAGGGAGCCAGCTGAGAACACTGAGGTACCCACTGGTCTTTCAGCAACATAAGCACCAAGCTGGGGAGCTGCTCCAGCTAGCAGTCCCGTAACCTTAGGAGATACTAACGGTGTAGAAGCCCTGTAAAAATTCCAGTTACTTTCCGATTTCCCTCATGTTATCTTGTCGAATTCCTGGCCTTGTTTTGGAGGCAGCCAGTTCATCTATCTCCATATAGAAGACAAGCGCAGTCTTGTTTGTAGCATTGTTATCAAAGACTAATGCACGGATAAAGCAAACAAACAAACCCTAATCCAAAGCTATTTTAACTGCAGCATTAAAGCTAGGAAACCTGCTGATTAGCTCTCTTTATGCATGACAGCTAATGGGATTATTGAAGTATTTGAAGCATATTCTTAAAACTACGTGATACAGCCAAGCTTTTATTTTGTAAATGGGTGGGTCCATATCACCTCTCTATTGGTTCTGCTGTGTCCTAGTTGAAGAAGCTTTAAGTACAGCACAATCCCCTTCAATATTTTAAGATCAAAGAAAGATACAGAGTGAGCAAACTTTGAGAAAATAGAGAACCTTCTTATAATGAAGTGTCTTTGCATACAGTGGTCTAAGACATAAATAGGGGAAAAGCTTTTAAACTAACTACACAGAAGTACAGACATCATACATGTATCATTATCTTTCTCTAGAATAAAATAATCCTGCAGAATACAGCAGGAATCCACTTTATTACTTTTCCTCATAGCCATAAGAATAGTTTTCTTTTGAAAACTGATTCGGTAACACCTGAGTTGCTTTTCAAAACTCAAAAATGAATGAAAACTGAGGAATTCATGTCTTTGCTGTATTTTTCTGTTTGCTGTATGTTAACTCCCACCTGTTTACCTCTTACTATAGATTTTGACCTTTAACATTAACACACAAAAATCTGAAATCTGCCCCTCTGCATCAGACTTTGTACAGAAGTCCCGTAACTAGACCACCCCTTCACAGGTAAGAAAAGCCATTAAACCCTGTGAATTTTCACAGTGGATAAGCCTAGATTAATTTGACCCAGGTGTTTGTCTAATACTGTGCATGGGAACATTCACAGTGTCCCCTAGCTGTTTCTCCTGCGGTGGTCCAGCCTTAGTACTCTCTGGACTCTAATCTAAAACATGTAAGAGTACCAGCTGGTGCAGGACTTTGTAGACAGATTTTTGTTATGCTGTTTGTGTCACTTTGATGTATTCTTTTGCTTTGCATATGAATACATGTAGAAGTAGGAGGGAAACATGAAGAGCCATGTGCTGGAATTAAGGTACAAATGTCAGCCTCTTATTCAATTTTACAAAACCAAGTCCTTGATTTTATACTACGCAAGCAAAGGGAAGTGTCACTATAAGCACTGCAAAAATTTAGAGGCAAATCTGCCCTCATTTGCACCTATTCAACCCTTGCTGAAGTCAGTCGGTTTGAGCAGATGTAAGAGAGGTCTGAACCTGTCCCATTAGTCTTTATTTGCATATTGCACATTTAGGTTAATTTATACTTTATTTTAAAGACAAACAAGTAGATGAGCATTAACGGCTAAATAATTGGATGCTAAGTCAATATGTGTATGGATGTGAGAAACCCGAGTTATTGTACCAAAAGCTGCCCATAATATAAGGTAAGGTATTTTATAAAAAAACTCTATTATTTCAGCACATTTTACTAGACTGAAATACTGAGAAGTGCAACCTTTGCAGTTAATTAATGGGTCAAAATGTGAGTTGCCCCACATACCCCAAATCTGTGCAACTGAAGAACATTTCTAAAATTAATCATGGCTAAAATATAATACATGACTAAAAGGTGCTCTCACATGCCTAGCCCATTGGAGACACAATAATATACTGACAAGATCAAGAGATGTAACAGTGTGGGTAGCAAAATTTTTCAAAAGGGCAAGATGAATCTTCAAGGTCTGATTATCCTCTCACAGCACTACAGATTGGCAGCTAATAGAATTAGGCTGGTTTTAAACATGTATAACTGAATTGGGCCCTGCGTAATCGGAAAGTTGGCATATCGCAGACCAATTTTGTTCGTACGAATAACCCAGTAAAAATCCAGGGATACATCTGGAAACTCACATTGTAAGCGAGATGAGAATCATGTCATGCCTGAAAATTGTAATTAGATATAAACTGAAAGAAAAAACAATATTTTGAAGTCTAAAGCTGAGCTTGCTACATCTGTCAGATGCGTAGCTAAAAGACTGCTTATATCCATTGGCAAAGTAATGTATAATTCTGTAGTTGTACTTGTCTTAGGACTGTTTGTGAAGATGTAATACATACCATCAAGACTCAAATTCTGAGCTGTTTGACACCGTACTAACATGAATATAAATGTTACAGGTCAGAATTCTTCAAAACCATGAACAGGACTATCTCAGTTATCACAAACTCAAGCTGAGACTGTCAGAATGGTAAAACTTAACCACTAATTTTAAACACACAGCTAGTAATCAAGCAGTGAGTAAGATTTCACTTAGACCAATTAATGATGAAAGCTGCAATTGCCTCTAGACCAGCACACCTTTATTCATCAAATTCAAATGTATAAAACTATTTACAAACAATGGAAAGAGCTAAGCAGTCCAAATGTATTTCAGGTACTTCACAGATCAGCCTCTGACTTCACGGATTTGTTTAGTCCTATCTTTAAGCAGTTCTGAGGAGCCATTTTTTTCAGAAATATTTCAGGAAATTAATGAGTTTATTTACGTATTCTTGAGTTTCTTATAATGCAACCTATTGCAAAGGAAAAAGCAATCTTTTCTACCTGGTCTGAAATGCTAGTTCCTGGAAAGATTTGTATTCCAAATTTATACCATCCCTTAAGTGAGATGCCTCATCCTGCCTTCAAGATAAGATTCCAGGCATTGCTCAGATACTTGGGTATAATTTATTGTAGCCACACAAAAGTCAGATCTAAATCCTTTTGGACCATGATGCCACAAACCAGCAGTTCAAAGTTCAAAGAGGGAGACCGACAGATGCAATTAAGTTATCACTGTTGGGATAACTGTAACCCTTGCTGTGCTTTTAGTGCTTCTGGGATCCTGAAGATTGTGAAAAGTTAAAAAAAAAAAAAAAAAGAAAGAAAGAGCATTCTCCTCAACACTACCTATATTTTCATTGCATAAATCACAGCAGTTTGAGTAAAATACATCCAGTGAATGATTTCCTGCCACTAAGGAAAAAAATCCAAAATCTTGTTTCCTGATGACTACAAACTTCTCTTGACAAACCTCCAGTGCCAAATGTGGTTTCCATTTACTGTTTTGGGATTTATTTGTCTATGCCAAAGTTCAGGTGTGCCAGCTCTTTGTAATAAGCCATTTGGATGAAAGCTTGGCTAGCTCAAAGGATTGTGATGTATTTTATTGCTGCCTTTTAAGATTATTGTTCAGAAATACCAACTCTAATTTTGAAATCAATTAGCCATGCAGTCTGATGAGGTGTTGGCCCAGCTCAGGTTCACACCCGCTGTCCGCAGATTATTGTTAAGTTGAGTCAGGTCCTTAGTGCTGCTCTGCGTTGCAGGCATCTGGTGTACACATGTTTGATGTCCTCACAAAATGACGCTGATGGCTTAAATGGCAAGGCTCTAATGAAGAAAGCCTAGCAAGTTTGCTGCTGTTTGCCAGCAAAACATGACTTTTACAGGGCTGTGTAAAAGTCTTTTTTCCCCTCGTTTAACTCTTCCATGTCAAGAGAATATAAATCTTCCCCGGAGAGGGGAGATTCAGCAAAGGTGACGAGAACGGGACCTGAGGGTCCACTATCGGCACGCAGAAGGAAAATCCCTCGGGGCTCCTGCACCTTCCTGGCACCTGCATGGCCCATACAGCCGTGTGCTCAGAAGCGCTGCCTCCAGAGGGAAGGGCATCTGCCTGCACTGGCCAATGAGCTCCCCGGAGGGCAACGACGCAGCAGAGCCAAAAAGAGAGGCACCCAAGCTTCTCCAGGGAGAGGGAAGTGAATGAAACCATCCAAAGTGGTTTACATTGTTTTTGCCATTACAAAATGTCTCATGGTAATCCAAACAAAGAATGATTGTATAAGGTTATTTTTCATTACATCTTTGCAGCCTAGGAAGTTTTTCTGCCGTTTTCCCAGTTTTGTGCACAAGATCTAAGAATACAACCTCAGAGACATAAACACAAACTAAAAAAAACCAACAACCCGCCCCCGATTGAGTCCTTTAATGTGTACAAGGGAATTAAGTACTTATTCCTTTGAAAACCAATTTTTCCTTCTTTTAACCAAAAAATATTCCATCACATTCACCAGGATGAGCAACTGAGTATCAGCGATATAGAATCATAGAATCATTGAGGTTGGAAAAGACCTCTAAGATCATCGAGTCCAACTGTCGACCCAACACCACCATGCCCACTAAACCATGTCCCTAAGTGCCTCATCTACATGTCTTTTAAATACCTCCAGGGATGGGGACTCAACCACTTCCCTGGGCAGCCATACCAGAGGAAGAGTAATAGCAGGGATGTGTGATGAGTTATTTGTATCCATTATCATGCTAGTCTATCTCAAATGATAGATGCTAAACTACCAGTCTAATCATCTCAAAAGAATTTACAAGTATTGCATTGTGGCTTCAGAGTTGGAACCATTTATCAAAATCAGACTTCCATTCAACCCACCTGCAACTTTTGGAGAGAGCTGAGTACATGCAGCCTGAATTTGATCCGACTTTCTTTTTTTTCAAAGCCAAAAGCCTTTTGGTTTTTGCTTACATTAACTGTCATGGTCATGTGGCCATTTAGAACCATTGTCCTCTATGTTAAATAGAACAAAAGAGGTAAATATAAACAATTAATCTAACTCAGAACGATCAGCTGTGAAAATGTAGTTCTTATCTGGTTGAGATGAATGTCGCAGCTGAATTCTCTCTCTATAGAATACATATACATATATGTATACACATACATATATATATATATAAAACCCAAAAAGTATCTGAGGCCTCTGCCTGACTTGTATCATGACCTGGAGATCCAGAACCAACCCAGCCTTTACATTAGAAGTCAGGATCATAATTATAGAGTGGGTGTATTTTTCCTCTTCTGAAGTTTTTTTTGTGCTTAGAAACACAACCAGCCTCATACAGTTTTGTATTGATGTAGCTTGTCTTCAAGATCAAGTCTGAGCAATACCAATTTACAGCTTCTAAAACCAACCATGTTTTCAGTATTCTCACAAGCTGTACTTTCATCCAGTGATCTACTGTAATTGTATAAACACCACACTCTTAACATGGAAGGAAATACTATGTAAAGCTATGCATTTTTACATTAATTCTCTATTAGTGCTTCTTTTATTCATATAAATGTGTGAAATATTATGCTGGTGGCTTCAGATAATACAGTGGTAAATGGTTAAACAGGGCATTACGTGTATCTCTCATTTGCTGGTTTTTGATTTGGTAGCATACTCCTTC
Organism: Aptenodytes patagonicus; assembly: GCF_965638725.1. Lineage (NCBI taxonomy): Eukaryota > Metazoa > Chordata > Aves > Sphenisciformes > Spheniscidae > Aptenodytes > Aptenodytes patagonicus. The sequence continues at coordinate 42,025,840 of NC_134952.1, forward strand.
ATTCTTGTAAAAAGAGCTCTTAGACTGTGTTCAAACAAAAGTTTCAGGGTTTGAAGAGAGTGAGATTCAATCATTTTGTTCAAGCCTCATGCTCAACAGTGATGCTGAAGGAAAAATTACTGTCTGTAGAGCACAGACATGGCCATAGAGAATATCAATATTCAACACACAGGAATTAGGTTCTTTCCTTCTGCAATGTCCTCCTAATAAGAATGTTAAAAGGGGTGTATGTGACAAGAAGGAAATGGGGAAAAGGAAGGAAGCCCCAGCAAAGTAAGAGGGAGACCTAGTCTGGAGGGCAGTTTAGGGCGATAGGGCAAAAATCAGTCATAACTGATGAGAATTTTTCCTTTCCTTAAGTCCTTGACAATTAAGCATGTCAAAAGCGTCATGGACCCTGACAGTATAACAGCCATTCAAAATCAGCACAAAGGTCTGTATAGCCCAGTATCCTGCCCCCAACATTGGTCATGTAGGGATATAAAAACCATGTACAGAACAATCTGATACAATCTCTCAACTTTTAGCAATCACTGAGCAGTTTCCTACATGTTTAAAAGTCACTGATGGCTCTAGCTTCCAAGAATTGGTTTAGTATTGCTTGAATCCAAATACTTGTGTATTTTTGCCTTCTGTAGCATTCTGCGGCTAACAACTCCGTACCATAGTACTCTGTGACCGCCATTTAGTTATGTGGGGAGAGAAAAGAGGCCTTCTGTTGTCACTGTTTTCATGGGCTGAGTTCTTGTGTGAAGAAAAAGTACATAAACATCTTATATTCACCTCCTCCACATACTTCTTCATTTTGTAATACCTCCTTTATACAGACTACTGTCCTTTTGGTCACTATTTGTACAGTAGTTATTCCATACCTTTAATCATCCCTTATCAGCCTTTACTCTTTTTCTCGTTCTGTTTTATAATTGTGGTGATGGGATGAACAGGCTCTGTACACCAGATTCCTTTTTTAACACGGATCTCGACATTCTGGAAACCAGAGCCTGCAGATCAAGATTTTGGGAAAGCTTGCCTCCAAACCCGCCAGATCTGGCATCACTCTGTAGACTGTAAACAAATAGATTTTCTTTAGCATCCTGGAAAGTATATTAACGGAAATTATATCATCTAAAATCCCATAAAATTATAGGTGACTGAAGGGAAAAATGAAGTTCTGCCAAAATTCCATTTCTTTTAAATGATTAATAAATTTAATTTTCATTGGGCCAAAAAGAAAGGTGTGTAAATGGAAGCAGTTTGGCTGCTCCTGTGTCAACACTGGAATAGTTTAGTCAGTTTAACCAGTTTCTGTTAGGTCTGTCAAACATTGGCCTTTTTAATTGAGTTTATTAAGAGGCTTTAATATTTTATTAGGAATATATCCTATCCAATAGTCTTTGGTTAGTTTATGTTTCATTTAAATCCATTTACTTTTCTGTTAGCCAGGCATATGGTTCAGATGATATGCAACACCAACATAACTGGCAGCCTTATTGATTGTCTTATGATAATATTAATGCCAGTAGGGCAGGCCAGATTGCTCTGGTCGAAGCTGTTTGACGTAACAGATATTATCCAATTACATAAGGCTTGAGGGTAAACTTTGGTAAAATTACAGAAAACCCATTATGATATTTCCTTAGAAGCATTTTTATACAATTTGACATCTGAAAACCATACTTGGTCTCAAACACATACCAGGGAGATCACCATCTGACTACCTCTGCCATGAGTTATTTTTTGGCTCATTAATTTTTGAAGCTCGGACCCCAAGAGCTTTAAAATATATAACGCATTGTGCATATACTGGTGTATAAGAATTTTGGGGTAAATATTTTGGAGTATTTTAATGCATTTCAGTCGGAAAAAACTGAAATTCCTGTCACAGGAAAGCTCCTTTTATTAATGAAAATACTTTATAGTGAGTGGCTAAGTTCACTGGCTCCACATTTCACAGCAGAATTGGTCATGCCATTAGGAAAGACAGATTCTAGGAGCCTTGCCTATCTGTTAGCTGTTGATATTTGAATGCAGATATGCTGGTGAGGTGGAAGCCAATCTCTCAAATGGTTCACCCCATGCTTAGTGCTAAATCCAGTTTCTGGATTTCCTGCAAGGTAAACATAACAAAGCAAATAAGGAGACTAGAGTTACTCTTTCACCAGGCCCCTGTTAATTCTGCTAGTCTGTAAAATGGAGTCTGACATTTGGGCCAGATCTTAGGGTAATCCCACTCTCGGGCACATAAATCTTGTTTGGTTTTTTTTTTTCCCCCTGAGAATTCTGCTTCAACAGGCTATTGGTTGCCTTATTTCTGCCTGGCTTTTTTGTCTACATTCTTATTCATTCCTTACTTTAATCTGGAATGTCTCAGGCACTATGTAGCCAGGTTTGATTTCTCAGCTTGCTGCTTGTTGCTTCCCAACCAAATAGGTTTTTCATGAGAAACGTGACGTTTTCAGTCAGAATATTATTTTATTGATTTGGGGTTTTTTGGTTTTGTTTTTGTTTTTTTGAAACACTGAATGAACTGAACTACACAGACACCATCAGTATGCATCATGAAGTCTTCCTGAAATGTTCTTATTACTCTCTTTCATAATCGCTATTACCATTGATGTTACTGTGCTCCTAACCGGTAACACAGTAGAGGATAGTAAAAAGTTTAATCTGCAAACCACTACCTCTTTCTTGAATTTTAGAACTGCTTTGTAAATAACTAATTGGGCTTTAGTAAAATTCTACCTGACTTCAGCTAGTTTGTGCAGCTCTTCAAGACTTGTGTGGCCCCAGAGATAGGTTATTTCTGTCTTAGTAGAATAATAAGATAAATACCAGGCAGTAAGCATTAAAAGGAGAAAAGGGTGTGAAAAATTAAAATTAAAATTTATTTACGGCACACCCTATATAAGCTTGACCTTGCTCACATTGTAATCATTTCCAACCCCTCAATGACGTCAACCTATACAAAGTTGAGCCTCATAAAAATAGAAAATGTGAAGGTTATGTGGCAATACACTGACAAGTTTTAATACCACCTCTTTCATAGCAAATGGCCAACATAGGTGCAGAACTGCCTGCTACTGGTGTGTGCTTACAAAAATGAGAGAAAAAAAAGGCAAAACTCTACAGGGATAGAACATAGGTCATGACACACACATTGAAAAGTCATGACCTTCAATATTAAGGCAACAATTCTGTCCTTAACTCTCTGTACGTTATGAACAACAGCAGCTAGTGTAAGGAACACTGTGTCACCATAAATTGAGAAGTCAGAGAGTTTTGTTGCTTTGCCCCAACCTTAATGTTACGCAAATGCTGTTTTGTTGTGCCTTTAATACAATAAAGGACTAATTCCTCAGAAATCAAGCATATAAGTCACGTAAATGAAAACTTGTAAATTATGTCAGTAATCCATAACTCATACAACTGATTTGGAAACCAGAGCCTTATGGTTCAGAAAGAAGTAATTGCTTTATTAACTCCCATTTATCAGTATAAAACTGGCTAATTTAACTGACTGACTGATTTATATATTGATACTTTAAATTTAGCTCAACATCCTAATTTAATAAGGGGATCACATATGGATGTTTAAAAATATATTACTTTCTGGTTGGTTGATACTCTAAGCATGCCCTTATTAAGACAGATTATCTCCTTTCCCTTGTTCTTTTAAGAGAAGGACAAAACAAATTATATATCTCATTCATTCTACCTGACAGAAAGGCCATGTTTCCATATAACCCCCTCTCTAGTAATATATTGAATGCATGGCTAACCACATCATTCATTCTCTTTTTAACATCCATGATGTCATAATCTTTTGCAGCAGTAAGGGTGTATTCCTGCCTGCAGACTTTTGGAAATCACCACAGGGAGTCAGACTACTGAAGCACAGTCAAGCAATAAATCTACCAGGTATACTTGAAACAAAAGTTGGAAAGAAAAGCTAATATGGATTTATACAACTCTTAGTCTGATTCTCCAATAAGTAAGGTCTTGCGTACGTTTAGCTGATCCTAAATTATATGCTAAGAACTGGAGGGTTCTCAGTAACTTCCTTTAAACTGTAAAATCAGGGCAGGGGTGTGTTACTTACTTTAATTAAAATTATTGATATTGCCAACCACGATAATATGCTTCCCAAGAGGGAGACACAGGTTAGGATCCTAATGAGCACAGTTTTTAGATATTGGTATTAAATAACCTGTAGCTGTAACAATCAGAAGTTATAATCTATGTAAGCAAGATTATAGACAGTATGTGATGTACAACCATGACTGTATAATACCCAACCTAAAGGTAAAAGTGTGACCATTTAGTGTATTTAACTTTCAAAATGCGCACTCCTGTGAAATGTGGCATTATTAAGATGAGGCTGTGTGTGGACTAAAGTAGATAGCTCTGCACCAATTTACATTCTGATAATTTCTTCAGGTATGTATTCATAGCAAATCAGACAATTGCCCAGCCACATGCAGATTTCACTATTAATACCAAGGCTGAAGACTTCAGTACTATGTGGGATTTTGACCATAGAATCAGCCAAACTCCAAATAATAGCAAGGTAGGTCTAATATCAGGTAACAATTTGCAATAAATTATGGCTTGAAATGTCCCATCTATATTTCATGCTATCAACCAACAAGCAATTTTTTTTCCAGAACACCTCTTAAAAATTGTGGTTCTCGGTTAGGAAATCAAAACATTTTTATTTCAGCCCTTCGTTCTAGTGATTTGAGCTCAAGATGCTTCCTGACTTCAAACCTTAATAGCAGATGATTAGAGCAATGGGAAAATTCACTTTCTGAAGCCCAGCCAAGTACTAAAAGAAATCTTTAAATTGATTTTGGAGCCTACATTTTTTAATGTAAGCCAGAGTATGTGTTTTTGGTACTTAGAAATTATCAGAGTGGTGTTTTGCAATACAGAAAACCTACCCCAGTGCCAACACATCATAGGCCTGTCTCGGTGGTGATTCCAGTTTCACGTATCTGGACTTAATGTGCTTTACCTCTGCTGAAGCTGGAGTTAGACAGTACAACGTTATACAAGAATTAAGCCTTCCGTCTTTGTCGTTTCACAACTACACAGTCATCTGATCAGGGTGAGGGAAAAGAAATTCCAGCTTAGAATAGTAAAAGTAAAACTCAGTCACCGGCGTTTAAAATCCATGTGTGCTCCATAGTATTCCTTTGTCTTTGCAGCCTCATAAAGATAAAATCATATAATGAGGCTGAATTCATTATCTATTATATTACCTTACTCTTCCTCTTTCACTCTCTCCATTTTATACAGCATTTGTTCTTCTTAGCCATATGGTACACACACAGTTCCCTTAACATATGCTGTACATCCTTGTTTGGTGAATGTGAAAAATAAATGTCTGATTAGAACCAGAAAGCCACTAATGAAACAAAGTGGACATTATTCCTTATAAAATAACCACTGAAATGGACTTCCTAATACTCTTCTCAAAGGGTATTTCCTCAGTAACAATAGGCTGATTGCTGAGATGGATTGGTAAATGAGAAAGCTGAAAGATGCTCAAAAGGCTTAATGGTCAAGAAGGATGCTGAAATTTGGGCTTTTTTTCTGAAGACAGCACAAAGTGTTTGAGAGAAGTCTATAGTTTACCAGAAATCCATTTTCTTTCTCTTTGTAACAACTTCTGTTGTCTTCATATGCAAATTTACAGTGAAAGTAGAGTACAGTTCAAGCAGAGGTAAATCTGCAACAACAGTACTGACTTCAGATGGTACTGAAGGCTCGCAAGAAAAATAGTAGTTTTGTCTGATCACATCTCATCAGCAAATGCCTCACTCACATTCAAGTGTTCTCCAGTTCAAAGCTGGTTCTGCAGTCTCACAGCACTACTGCACTCACGGTGCAATGGAGTCACCTTGTATTTATCAGGAATGAACTACTGCCAGCAGCTGAAAGGTTTGCGGGTTCAGTGAGCATACTTCAGTGTAGCCCATCAGGTATTCACTCTCCAGAGTGGTGCAAGTTTTTCTCTCTTCCCTAGAAAAATTGTTTAAGGTCAAATCAAAACAGTTTGTGTCAAAGTTGATTTCTTGTATTATAATTTACAGTAAATAAAATTTTGAAATAAAGATATTTTGAAATTAAAACCCCAAAAGATTGTGATTAAGTTGAAATGGGGACTATCACATTTTTCTTTTTATTTAATAATTTTTTGTCAGAAACAACACACATTCCCAGATTAAAAAATAATAATATTAAGAAAACAACCATCTCTGTAAGGTTTTTTTAGAAAATAATCAACTCTGTTAACAATAACACATTGGCATATTATGTTTTTTATGCTACTATTGCTTTAAAGCACGGGGGGGTTCTCCATTTCTGTTCTAAAAAAGCCTAAAAATTGACCCATGAAGACTTTCCATTCAATCATTCTGTTTAACTAACAGGACACAGTGTTGCTACAATTAGCAGCAAATCTGTCCAGGGGACTTCAGAACATTTTTGACTGTATGGGCTCAACAGGATTTTCAGTTTGCTGTAGCTTTGTTAAACTTGAAAACAATCTTTTTAAAATTAAAAATAGCCATTGGCCCAATGAAAATGTTGCTATGTAAAGCGAAACACAGGCAGTTATTTGCACTTGCTTTACAATGTTCTTGTAGATTACAATGCTATTCTAGATCTATTTTAAATGGTGAGATATATTTTCTCTCCAGTCTTGCTGAATTCAAAAGAGAAGGAAATTTGCTGAAAAAATCTCCTCAGAGAAGATACCTGTATGTTAAAGTTTTGTTCAGATGGGTACCTCTTCAGACAGTAGTGCACACTTCAGAAAGTGTGAAACAGCCATTTTTGTGAAGTCTTCATGATCCCAGATGCTTTCATTACTTCTACAAGCAAATTATGTCCTACACCTTCAAGCATACCTGCTTTAATTCTCAATGCAGAAGCAGGACCAGAGTTTTGCTTTTCATCCACATTTTGATACATGTTCCATTGAAGCTAAACAAGGGTGTCATTGGCTTCAGTGAGCTTTGGACAAGTCTTCAAAAGCATTTTTAAGCATAGGAATATTATATATACCAATTGGCTTACTGGTTTAAAAAATGTACCTACTCAGCTTGCAGAACTGAAGATATACATATGTTGTGAAGAACAGCCCAGGAGAAAAAGATAATCGCAGCTTTACAGTATTTTCTAGCACATCTACAAGGACACACAGAGAAGAAAGAGGATCAGCTCGCTAAAGGTCTGCTTTAGGACTTAGAAGAGACTAATTCAAGGCCTTGCTTTACCAGAGACTTCCTATGTGATCTTATACTCTGTCCTTCTGTGCTTCTGCTCTTCTGCAGGAAAGAAAAGTACTTCTATATTTATAAAATGAAATGGATAAGTGTATTAAAAAAATTGTGATATGTTCTGATGGTGTGCTACAAGAAGCACTTAGGGTGGGATGTAAACATAGGCAAAGAAGACATCTACCTACATCAGCCAACAGCTTCTGGTACCGAAACAATGAGAGACCCACAACCTGCATTGATGATACCAAAGCTCTGGCAGCCTTCTCTGGTTCTAGCTGCAGGGCACCAGAAGCAGTTGTGGGGAGGAAGGAGGACTCTTCCAGAGAAGCAGAAAGGCTGGCACCAGCTGTAAGTCCTAATGCCATCTTTTACCCTTCCTTGCACATTTGCTATGCCAGGAATGGCAAGCCCCACAACATCCTCCTCCTTTGCATGGCAAGATTCAGTTTTTCCTACTTCGCTGAGGAAGCTTTGAGAGATTTCAAGAATAACACAACCTGGGAAGAAAATAATTTCTGAGCTAATTCTCTTGTATATGTCAACCCTTGTTTGGTGAAAAAAGTTGTAAAAATGAAATTCATATAAAATGTAGAATTAAGTGTCACTGCTGTCATGATATCAGACACACAGCAGTGAGGACATTTTAATGAGCTATTGGCATCCTCTACTACTAACTCCTTAACCATCAAGACTCATATCACAAATGTGGGATAGCACAAATAGATAGGTTTTAATTACATGAAGTAGGACAAAACAATCCCAGTTTTACATAAATGAATGTTCCACTGGTAACAATTTTGCTTGTTGGTGCTTAATGCTAGATATGTGCCTTAGTATTTTGCTGAAACACGGGTGAAGGAAGATTCAGTAAAAGCATTTAGAAAATACTGGTTGGGCATACCTGCAAATAGACCTAGTGGTGACACATTTCACATAAAAATGAAATAGAAAAGCAGTTTTAGAAGCCAGGGCAAGATGTCAGGCCTCCATCTCCCTAGCTTGGATATGGTCCTATTCTGATCTGTCCCTGGTCTTGGTCCTGAACATTCACTGCTGGTCTGAGAAGAGTGCACCATTGTGTTTCCTTAGCTGGAACAGGCCCTCTTCTGGGGTGGCAGACTGAAAGTCACACAAGCTGAAGGAGAAATTAAATGTAGAAGAGTACTCTAGCCACTAGGCAATAATAAAAATGTACACCACCATCATCACCATATATGCCAGCACCATATTTTCCTCTGTAAAATTTACTACAGCTGAATGCAGTATAATTGGTGTGAGTTAAATGCATTCAGAAGGTTCCTATCTCATCAGGCTCTCCAGAGAATTCAGTCACAGGGATGTTTTGTCTGTGACTCATAAATAGCTATGGGCATGAAGTGAATGACAGATTGCACATTTCAGCCAACAGAGGGGCAAGTCCTAACACAAGCTTATGCACCCAAGTAGCATCACTTCAAAGAACTTGGGGTTCCTAAACTCCACTTTTGGTTGGAGATTCTTAAGTTTATTTGTCTCTAGTGTTTAGCTCTCTTGAATAGTCAGAGTAAATTTACTCATTAACTTATGTTTTTGTGCCAGCCTCATTGCATATGAGAAGTTCAAACATATATCTCCTTGTAACAACCTTACAGAGAATTTTACTTGCTTTTTTTTCCATAGATATCTAAGTTGCTAGCATCCCTCATTTTGTATGTTAAAATATTGTAAGATAATTTTATAGAAGTATTCATATATTGTGTAATATACAGTAATGCTGAATTCTTAAGATAGAATCCAGGGTGCATCTTTTTCCTTTAGGCATATGTTGATAATATGTTGATGTTTGCACTAATTGCAACAGCCTAGCTTAGCTGAAATTTTCACAAATGTACATGGAAGGGTAATCAACATTTACCAGAAAACAATGACTCACTAGAGGAAAAAATCAGCCAGGGATACAGTATGTCCAGACAGTGCAGACAGCCCAAGTTATTTTCTTTCAATGCCAGCATATTCAAAATTGGTTTATTTTTTATTTGATCAATCTCAATTTATTAGCCTTGAAATTCACCAGCAAAGAACTAACTCTCTAGAGAGTCATTGAACAAGGAATGCAGCAAGAATTTAATATCTAAAATAAAGAATTAAAAAATAAATTGGGAAAGACCTCAAGCACAATCCTACATTTCCTATGCTGTCTTTTTTTTTTCAATGGCAACTCTAATATGTAAATAGGTTGCCATCTTTCACTTTCCATTTAAATGTAAAGAGCTCTCTATCTTTTACATATGAGTCAACAGTCTCCAGCATGGAACTGTCTTTGATATATAATGGCCAAATTTCTGTCTTTCAGCTTCAGCAGGTCTGTCCTTGTTCCTCCCTACCCAGTAACCCCTGTGGGAGAGTCTCCTGTGCTGTTGCCGCTCCCCCTGCTGACAGCATTCAACCAGGAAAATGCATTGCAAGGGCTTGAGGGAACAGTGGAAAGAAGAAACCACTTTGAGGGAGTTCATGGGAGAAGAAATAGAAACAGTATAGGCAATCATGGGTATAAAGAGATGGGCTAAGTCAGGGACCACAGTGGCAAAAGATCCATAATCACCAACCCACATGCCATAGGGGATCTGCAATTGAAACCTGATCTTTCTAATCAGCAGAGTGGGAAGGCTGCGAAAGTTGTAACGGTTTTGAAGTTTATCTTATTTGCATTTGCACTTTAAACGTTTTTTTGGAAAGAACTTACAGGGAGAACAAGAATTTCTTTGCAGCAAGGAAACTCATATGGCATATGGGAGATCAAGATTACATCCCCAGTCTATATCAAGCAGATAAGGGACTGAAACTGAAGGCCAGGTAAGTGTCCAAAGCAACAAGTTAGTGGTCATTTCCATGATGATGAGTTTTTCTTCCTTTTTTTTTAAATTGAAATAAAAAACTCACAGTTTTTGTTAACACATATCCTTTTACCTGCTGAAAGTTGTTGTCACAATCATGCTTTCTCCCTCTCTTCACTCCTCTCCCACCCAAAAGAAAAAAAAGTTTCACTGGAAAAGTAGATGAGCTCATAAACCTCCAAATCCTTTTTCTTTCTACTGAAATCTATGAAAACTAAAGCTTTGAAAAGCCTGCTTTAGTGATTCACAAACAGGATGACACCTACCCTTCATCTGCTGTCATTAGTTTGAGGGGTAAAGGACTATGTTACATTACTAAAGGAGTCCAGTAGTGTTGATGAATTTCTTAAGGATCAGGCTTTCAATTTCCATGCCCTTTTAAAAGCTTAAGAAATTGTACAACATTCCCACTTCTCCTACAATATTCCCCCCACATCAAAGAAACACTGCATCTGACCTCCACGGCTGTGTTCGTTATGGCATAGTCCTCAATCGCATGGATACTCTGTACTCCTGCCTCATACTCTGAGCAATGTATTTGCCTCCCAACAGAGAATCACAGTTGCATAGCAAATAAAGCTGGTGTTGTCATATTAAAATTGTCAACAGAGAGTGGAACACAATGCTTACTCCAATTAAGTGAAGCTACCCTGGAAAATTGGGTTTTATCCCCATTTTTGACATGAAGGACTGTGGGCAAGTAAGCGCCCCAAATTTTTCACAGATGATCATTGTGCTTTTCTTATTTGATAAGTAAATCAAAGGTAGGATTTCTCAACTAACTTTAAATAACATTTATTTGGGGGGATAAATGACACACCATTTCTCTCCACTGACAATAAAGTAAATGTAAACACTCTTACCTCAGATACAGACATTTATTTCTGTTGTGATTTCAACAGCAGGATCTGAATTTCAGAGGTGAACACTCTCAAACACAACTGAAGCCACTCTCAAAACACAACCGAAGCCAATATCTCTACATCGTCCAGACACAAGGCACTGTCACAACACTCCAGTATCCCAAGGATCTTGAGAGCATTTGTAACTGCTATAAAAGGCCAAGCACACCAAAAAACTCAAACTATGCACATTTTATATCTGCAAGCCAAAATTAGTTGACAGTGTGGATATTGGTTATTTTCTAATAAATCATATATAAATGATAAGGATAAACAGAACTGCTGCTACTTATAAAATTAACATATTATACTTTGTATGTTGTGCACCAGTGCATTCTTATCGATGGCATGCCTGTGCTCTGCAGTGTAATATGAAGCAGAGACACACCAAATGCCTGTGTGGCGTATGAATCCCTTTTGATTAAGTTAGCTACCTTTATTTTGCTGTTTCATAACTACTGAAGGCTTTGTTGCCCTTTTTTTTCATCTATAGCTAGCTATATTAACCATGACTGAAAACTTTACAACAGAAAATATTTTCAATGAAAGTTGATGTACATCATGAGAAGTGGTCAGTTTTTGATGAAACTTCTTTGAAAATGGTCAAAATACAAGAGCTCCATCACCAAAACAGCACCTGCTCCAGCCACGAGAGTAGTCAGTTCAGATCTAGGAGATCCTTGTTCAATGTCCTGCTCCAGAACCAGGACAGGACAGAACAGTAACTTGAACCTGAGTCTTTCACATTCCAGCTAAATGCCCAGAAATTTTTGTTTTCCTGCCAGCTTTAATCTATGTGGAAAGAGACGAAGAGAGAGCACATTAATTACGTGTGGTTGCAATGAACAGTTTTATATATGGCAGTAAAACTGTGAGAGTTTTAGCTTAGACATACTTGACACAGTCTAGTTTTGCAAAACATGACTTTAAGAAAAGGGAGAAAATATGGAGCTGTGTGGTTTTTACAGACCATTCCCCAAATTTAACATTAAAAACCTTTAGTGGGAAAGGTAAAAATCTGTCTTTCGCTGTCACAATACTCTGCTACCATCACTGAATTTTGTTTAGAATAATATGGCCTTAATGCCCCCATCTCCTGTAGAATTGCTCAGACTGGTAGTTGATTAGAGCGGAGAGAGGTGCCAGTATTATCTGTGTTAGTGCTCCAGAGGTCATCCTACACTAACAAGACCGCCCCAGTCAGGGATGACAGAATCCAGCTGTTGTGCCTTCAGCTGAATGAGAAGAATCCACTTAATGCCAGGGATGTGTCTCAAAAGATTAACTATTCTAACTAGTTACTTTCCACCTCTGAAAAAGCGACTGGCTCATCGTTATTGTCCTCTTTTTAGCAGAGGCCTATGGTATACATGAAACCATTTACCTCTTTAACCTCTTGAACTGTAAGGCACCAAATACACATTATTTTAAACGGCTAAAATGAAGTTTTAACTTTACTGATTTCTGCTTAAAAGTGAGCTCATGTACCTCTGCAACAGAAGGTAGTGCTCCACTCCAAAGAAATACGTATGTGCATTTTTTTAACGTTAAAGCAGTGTACTAGACATGCCACCCTCCCTCTGTTTAGCAGCAGTGAGTCCCAATCTGAACGATAAAAGGAACGACTCGAGCGCGCTTGCAGTCATTTTATAGCACTTTTACAGTATACTCCGAAAAGCTAACATCCTTAGGTAGAGGCTTAAGTTTTTAAAAATCCTTTAAAAGCTATAGAGTTAAATATATTAGTTAGTGATGTTCTTTTTTTATAGTACTCTCCTAGCAGCCTGAAACTTTTTCCCGACTAGCACTTTCTTATATGCTGTTCTGTGGCGGGTTTTTTTGCTCTTTTAACAGGATGCAGTCAACGTGGCTCTTGCTTCCAAGCTGCTCACTCGCTTGCATGTCAGCATCCGTGGGAATGTCAGCACTGCTCCGGGGCTACAGATTTATTGCTTGGCCAGCAGAGGGTACTAGAGTTTTCTAATGACTTCACAGTCTCGAAGGAAAACAATCGTGAGGTCAAAGTATACCTATTGTTTTGTTCCGTTTCCCACTGACACTGATTGCTATGGGTTGTTTTTTGGTAGGGTGTTGGGGTTTTTCTGGTTCTTGAGCGTTACATTAGACAGGACCGGTCTGCAATTTTTGTCCATTCAGATGATCTTGCCTAAGAAAAAAGAAAGCCATTTAAAACTCATTTTATACTTGAATGTCATTTAAACATGCAGAGGTTTTAATGGCATTAGAATTCTTCAAGAGTTTTAACACCACTTGGACTCTTTTAAATAATATGCTTTTAGAATGCTGACCAATGAAAAGGAGAAGAGATTTTCAAAGCTCGAGAGAAAATCTGTGAATCCCATCAGAAGTGTACTTGAGGATAAGAGGAAAGCCTTTGTTTTTAGTAGGCATTATAATTTGTGAATTCATGGGAAGTCTTATTCCAGAAATAGATTCTATTTCTTTTTATCTGTATTTTGATTTTGCTGATAAAGCTGATGTTTAAGGTATGAACCCAGCATAAATTCCTCAGTTTATTGCCTGGTGATAACAACATTAAAGTGAATGCAAAACCAGAGATATGCATTCTCTTCAGCTTGCTCCTGAAGTGAACTAAGTCTATAAAGCATGGTGGAAATGCCACAGGAAGGCTTTTCCAAGGTTTTGGGTTTTTTCCTGTTTATTACAATAAAAATCCAGATCTTGCCTACAAAGTTTTCCCTAGAACCTACTTCAGTGGCTGGAGATCGAGTGGGATTATGACACCGCAAGAACCAAGGAAGTGAAATTTGAGTAAATAAGATGGAATGACATCTTCAGTTATTCAGTGATTTTAGTGACATAAAGGATCACACCATCATGTAGTCTGACTTCTTACGTAACAGAAACCATGGAATTTCACCTTGTAATTCCTCTACTGTACCCAATAAAAATATGGTTGAATTACAGCATAGTATTTAGAAAGGCATCTGGTCTTGATTTTAGGAGTCCGGGTAAAATGTTTGCTCCTAATACTCAGGTCATTCTAAAATGGGATGTAGGTGCCTAATTCAGTTGGGCTTTTAATATTTTAATTGCCTCTTTTAAAAATGGCTGCCATGATTGGTATGGAACCATAACAATATACAACTAACTTCTAGCTTAATGTTGTTTACAATGTTTTTTATAGAGAGGGAAAGCAACATGAAACTACTGAAGAGCTTATTAGGCATTATAAGAGAGTCTTCATCTCTGATTTATCCTTTCTAAATGCTCTTTTTCATTAGAAGATGTAAATAATAACTTCTTGCAGGTGTAGGTAGTTGACTGATGCAATGTGAAAAATAAAAGAAGGAATCCAAATCAGAAAAACACTGAAACATATCCTTAACAATTATAAGTGAAAAACAATGATTAAAAATAGATTAATGGAAGACTAAATTCTGCCTCCCTAGTGCTGGTACTTTGAAAAACCCTGGGAACCAATGCTTTTAGGCTCTGTACCAGGACAGCCAGTTTTGAAAACTGTATCCACATCCTGAACTAGAAATTCATATACTGTGATTTCTCTTTCTCTACATAGTTCCTAGTGATGTTTCTGCAGCCTTTGGTCTAAATTCTTAAGACACTTTCCGAAGCTGTAGTTGACCACGCATATGTGATCAACAAACAACATTTGTAAAAACTGTATCTTAACACTGATGCTGGGAGAGGACAAGGTGATATGTGAAGAGATCTAACATCCTTTCTTATCTGCAGCGTCAGGCTGGGTGACTTCAGGTTGAGAAGCATATGCTCACTCTGTGTGCTACAGAGTCATCTTTAAACACTACTCAGGTAGGGAAAAACTTCTCCTTCTGCTTACCATCCAGTTAGGGAACGCCTCGAGTTCCCTGTCGTTACCCAGCACCTCTGGTCTGTAGGCACAAAGAACAGGACGATGCATGAGAGGCATTGCCATCAACTTTACCATTTAACTTATACTTGGTCAGAGGTGCAAGGAAAGAGCACATCTTAAACAAGAAAAGGTCTGCAGTAATATACACTCGAAAAACAAAAGGTGAAAGGGCTTTTTCCCATTCCTGTTGTATCTGATGTTGAGGTGAAGGCACTGCTGGAGGGCTAACCAAAGCAGAGTGGAGGAATAAAGCATGACATCTACTCTCAGGGATACCAGGGACGGAGGCTACAGTTCAGTGGCTATAGGATTTGTTTGGACGCTGTGAAATACCTGTCGTCCTCTGGCTGTTCATCACCTTTTGCTGAGATGGCCTCATCCCCTTGCTCATCATGGTGTGATGGCCAAATCACTGTGACCAAGTCTGCAGCCCCCATGCAGCCAGAGAAGGAGCAGGGGTATGAGCTGGGGTGTGCTGTCACACATGCCTGCACCTAAGCTTTCCAGTCCACCTTCCAGATATTATCTGAAGTTGCCATTGAAGTCTGTGAACTAAAAGAGGTCAAATGTAAGTTTCCTAGAGGAGCACGAGCCTCTCGCAGAAGGGTAGCAGCACGTACCTGCGGGGAGCGAGGGAGGTGGCAATGCCCAAACAGCGTCAGATGTTTGTTTGCTGAACATGAGTCAGAGCCCTTAATCTCTTTGTGCTTGAATTCTCCATCTACAATTACATGTAATGAGGACATCCTATGACAAGAGTAACCATGCCAAAGAGTGGGAGATCCTCAGATCACACAGTAATTGGACCCTTTAAGTTCTTATTTACTTAGAAAGTAGCATGAGAGGAAACAAAATGATGGTTGTAAAGGAGATGTGCAGAGGAAGCACAGACAAGGTTTAGCAAAATTGTTGGAGTACCCACTCTCAGAACAAGAAAATATGTCAATTAATGTGTCAATTAATTAATTGACATCAATTAATATGTCAATTAGTATGGTGCACATCCAAAATAATAGGGGAAAAAAATAAAGAATGGATGATGTCTTTGGGTAAAAACAGGTCTGTACAAAAAGTAATATGGACACGTAAATCATAGAATAAAGTAGAAATTTTCAATATGTAAAATAAGTACTAAAAGATCCCCACCCACAAACAAATATATTGTATGTAGCCTAACTATCCTTCAAAATGGAATAAGAACTGAAGTTTTTCTGTTACTCATTGATGTTTTTGAGAATTTAGTTATTTTCATGGGGAATTGCTAGAGAATGTTATGTCACCGTTTAATCAGAAGAAAGAATAGAAGATTGCAGAACAGAGGGAATATTTCTTGTTTATTTTCTTAAGATCAGTAGGAAAGCAATATGTTAAATTGGAAAATAACACAAATTAAAATGTTAGCTCAATAAAAGCCATCAGACATTGTTTATGGATTGCAGTGAGGTTTTGTTATTTTTTAATTGTTTCTGCATTACTTGTGGGCATGTGACTATAGTTTATGCTGTTATGTTGTCAGGCCTCTGATAATGGGAAAGACTGTTTGTTTAGACTGTGTAGCTCTTCACTTTAATTCACTCTGGCTCCAAAGTGACATGTTAAAACTACTATCAATGGAAAATCCAAATTTCCCAGAAAGACTTAAAAGAGCGATCTCAGTGAACTGAAATTATCTCCTCTTAAAGCTAATTACCTTAGTATACTTAAGAAAGTAGTGCTATAGGAAATCTGTTTCTTTAGACTCTCTTCTATTTCATTAAATGCCTCAGGTCAATATGAATAATTATTGTTTGCTTTTATTACACTTTTTTCATTATTCATTTACATGCCTGTGAAAGGACATAAAACTAAAATAATCCAACAAATTAAGAGTAATTTTTTAAGACAGGCATTCATAATTAAAAAACAAACAGAAAATATTTTCACCTTTCAGTTTATTTTATTGAAAAGAAAATACTGTGAGGTTTCCATTTAATAGGAAGCTTTAAAGCATTAATGAGTCTCCCAGGGCAGTTATTGCAAGTAAATATGGAATGCGTCCAAAATTAAACACATTCTACCATTTTCTGTTACCTAAGGGCTAGATTTAGGAAAAATATGCATCAAAGGCTGCTTGCTGACGAAAGCAATACATGATTCTGTGTTCTAGGTCATCTTCTTTCCAGAGAATCCACCTAATACCATTAGTAGGTTTGGCAGGGTGGCAGTTTTCCCCAATCCCCAAGAATCAGCTTAGAGTAGATTCTTTATTTTGACTGACCCAACCGTAATTTTGGCAATCATTTTAAAGCCCCACATCCCAAGCGTTTTATGACCTCACAGGAGCTGTCTTTCATAAGGACCAACCTGGGAGACAAATCAAGAAGTTCTCATACTCCAAAGCCTGCAGTCTTTACTGTAACACATGGGCTGAGCTACGTGCTACCAAATCCTGGGATAAAGGTGAGAAAGAAAGATGAGGAGGGTATGTGAGGGGAGATCTCTTAACACAGCTCACTGTCACCCTCTACTAGTCATATATTCCACTTCCATTTATTTTTATATAAATTAGGCACTGATTTCCCAGACCTATTAAGGAAGTTGTTTCCCTATTAGTGCTATTTGATTCAGCTCACCCTTTTGCATGACTCAGTCATGAACATACAGCCTCCCCCACACCCACTCAGACTGGGGTTGTGTTCATCCTTCTCTAAATATGTATTATTGAGACACTGTCAAATGCATTTTCTCCCACCCACCTTGTACTCATTTCATTTTAGCAGTTGCATGCAAACAGCTGAGACATGAAAATAAATCAGGAATTATACAGAAAAGTTCATTTCTTTGAAATGAATGAACAATAGGTCTGTATTCCCACACTTTTTCTAACCCTGGATTATCCACACGGAAAATAATGACTACTCTCTGACATTGCGTATTTAGTACAAGACAAGAAAAAATAATGTAAAGGTTTTAAAACAAGTTTTTTAGATACTATTTTCTTTGCTATTGTCATGGAAATGAAGAAAAACACTGCCACAGCAAATAAAACAAATCAAAGCACAGACATTTTTTCTGCAAGCAACGATAATCACTCACATATCTTCTCTATCTGCTTGTCTGTTACTTGCCCCACTCTCGTTTGTCAAGCTCTTTGGACAAAGATTCATTTTGGTCAAAAAACTAGCAAAATTAAATCTCTGAATATCATGATAATTTTAGTAATCCTTCCAGTAACATTATTCCTTATCCTAGACTTTGCATATACAGTCTTCCCTCTTTCTACACAAAACTATTGATTATATTGTAAGCAGCTTGCCATGCTGGATATCTCTCCTCTACACCAGCGAGTTTTGTAATGCTTTCCTCTTAAAGGTCAGTACTGATGTTCTGGGGAAAAAGGAAATAAATTTGGTGTAGAAAGATTGCTATAGAATAAGACATCTAGAAGAAAAGGGCTTTTTTATCTATGCTATTATTCAGAGGTAAGCTAAAGATCTGCAACCAGATGGTTGCAACTCACCCTAAACTCTTGTTATTTTAGCCCTCGCTACACAGGATGTTCTACATAGCCAAAAAATCTCTTAAGGAAAAAAAATCTTCATGAACTCCTGGCTACAATGTCATCTTGCAAAAAGGAATAACACTGTTAATTGCATAGGAAAATAATTCCCCTTATCATTATCACCTTTTGGTTCTACTCTTGTCTTTTTGCTTTAGGGATGAGAATGACACATCCTAATATGCTGCATTTAGTATGCTTTTTAGTATTATGATAATGGAGAAATTGACTGATTCCCTGTGCCTTGTATAATGAGGGCTACATAGTTTTTATCCTTATGTAATGATGATAACAATGATAATAATTTGCTTTAACTCTTGTGACTATCCCTATATTTCATCCCAGTAGCATTTAATGATCATCTTAACTGATTTTGAAAGATTTTCTTTTTAGGTGGAGATCAGTCACCTTTTTGAATAGGATCGGAAAAGCAACTTAGATGAAGAAGAATCAAAACAACTTGCACCATAAGAAAAGTTTAGAACACAAGAAAGTTTAGAAGTTATCTTGAAAGATATGGTCCAGAAATGAGACGTACAGGCTAAACTGTTCCCTGTGGCTTAGGTAGACAAGCCTAAAATCTAGTGTGTAACCAGTGCACATTAATGTTTCCAGGATCCGGCATTTCTTTTTTTGCTATTTTGCATCCATTAGTTAAATCCTGTGCTCTTGTAGCAAACCTGCAAAAAATCCTCCAGCAAAACCAGATTTCTTCAGCAAAAAAATTACTAGACTAGCCTAGAGTAACTTATTTATGTGAATATAGTTTGGGTTTAGCAGTTTAATTTAAAAAAAAAAATGTGGGTGCACACACAAGCACACTACATGTACATATTTAAACTATATAGTATGTGTTCTCATGAGCCACATAAAGGTAAGCTTAGTGCGCAATGCTGTAAAAATGAAGTAGGATATAAGATAACTAACAGTTATTGGAAATAAGAATCCAGTGGAGTTCTGTATAGTAGAATTGAGGTTACAGACCTCAGGAATCAGATATATACAGATATACAAATTCTCAACAGGACTCTGAAGGTTTATTGCTTTTTTTCTTTCTTTAAAAAAAAAAAATCTGGGGTATCCTGCATAAGTTTTGTACATTTTGAGAATGTTTTCCCAAGTATTTAGACACCACAGTAGGAAGGTTTTTTTAAATCAAAAAAGAAAGAACAAGGGAAGGGCAGATGGAACTTCAAATCTGAAGTAATGCAGCAGCAAGTGATGGCTGGTGACATCTGAAAGTGACAGAACTGCTGATTGTCATCAAGCAAGTTGCCTAAATTTTAGACAGACCAGGAAACATGTTCACTTAATTCTTTTGGTTTTTTTGTGACTAATTAAAATGTGGTTTATTGCATGTGTTGACATCCTTTTGATTTGCAGCTTGGGCATACCTGTGCTGAAGACCTTAGTAACTTTGGGAAAGACCTTAACACACAGTTCTGCCAGGGCTAGTTCACAAAAGTGTTGGTGTCTTACTTTGAGCTAATGAATTCATGCCTGACTTTGTAGTTCCAAAGGTCCTTAGATAGGAGTGAAAAAATAACAGAGACATTCTGATATAATCTCTGGTTAGTCTGGGACTGATCTCTTGGAGGAAGACTGGATTTCTATTGTATGGACATTTGTGGTTGGAGCTGAGGGAGGGGCAGGCTTCCAGAAATGGGAAAGTCTAAGAACAGCTGGAATATGGTTCCACAGATGCTGCAACAACATCCAGAAATATCTGTGGTATGACTGAAATGAGGAGGGGTGATGAGGCAATATTATGCACAGCTATTACAGCCCTTTTTTTCTGCACCTCAACTTAATTCCTTGCTGAAACAGAGCCTGAGGTTCTGGTTTTTTACAGTATTTCAAAAAGTAAAATACAGGATTAGACCTCAACATTACCATAAAGAAATCTCTGAAAAACATCTTGCAGTCAACACACAGGAAACATTTTAAAATATAAACTTTGTAAGTACTATGTTAAATAACTTTAATTAAAACATTCTGGAGGCTAGATTTACTAGTACCCATTCTTTAAAACATTGTACTGATGTTCGATATTTAAATTTAAATGCATAGTTGAGCATAAGGAATACATTCCTGTATGCTTAATTGACATATTCCTGTCCAATCAATTCAGATTTCTCGTTCTCCAGTCTCATGAATAGAGTAATCATAGCATACAGTCATCTGGCTTCTTCCAAGCTTGGAAAAAACCCAGCAGCTTCTCACTTCTTTTCAAATTCTTTTGATCCCTTTTGACAAAGTATCGAGACCACCAAAGCCAGCAGTATTGCAGCCCGTGTGCTAATAGCTGCCTGGTCTTCAGTAACTGGTGAGAGCAAACATTTGTAGTCTCAGTGGTATCGGTGCTATCAGTGTTAGAAGAAACATCTTTAAGTCTTGTTCAGCTGAGGATCCTGGTACAAGCATAGGCATGGAAGGTGAAGTGATAGTTCTTTCCACCTACATTTGTAACCATGCCGTTCTTCTTATAATTAGCTTATGGGCCCCAAGTGATGAGGTATTTCCTGCTGGGGAACTGCCTGTTACTGAGGTCTCCAATAACTTTTCACAGTACGTTCAGTAACCGTTCTATCCAACTTCTGGATGCTTTTTGGCCTGGTTAAGCTGTCCTGTCCTGCACTGCCAGGGTATCGAAACTCAGTTTCTAGTCCATACCTGAAGTTCCCATCTTCTACTTTTCCTTTCTTTGGATTGAACAAAGTCAGGATAAAGCCTGTGAATTACATGATCAATCTCAGTTCACTAGCCTTATTTTTCCCCTGACTTTCACCGCCATCCTTTCCATTATCTGCCTTAATCTGGTGATTTAACAATTATTAGCCTTCCTCGGAAGTTGTGTTGACGGTCATGTAAATCTTCATTGTTCTTGAAAGAATGGACTAATATTTCATCTGACTATTCAGTCAGATTTGGAGCTTTCTGCTGAAACAGAGAAGCTTTACTTTTGGCTAGGTCCTTCCCCCTATGCTTGTGTCAAATTTACTCTCAGTCTTTGACACTGGGATATTAATCTGTAGCTATTCAGTTATTTCCAATATTTATAAAAATCTAATGATTTACAAAACTTTTATTCTACTACTGAAATTAAAAAAAATTTACCCGGTCAATAAAAAAGAAAAAGAATGGAAACAGAACATTGGTCAGCAGAGAAGGAATTAAATGAAATACAGTAAACGGAATAGAAGGTACACTGCTGAAATGTGTAAACACCATAACCTGATGGAAATTCAGTTTGGTAGGTGTTATACAAACCTCCCAACAAGTCAGTTGTGTAGCTATAAGACACTGCCTAAGTTCAGATCCCAAAAGGCTGTTTGATTCCAGATGCAGATGCAGAGTCTAGCCTGCATCTATTCAATACTTATACCAATTTCCAGGAGAAGAAATCTGATTTCAGAATTTTCAACATCTAAAAAAATGCAGCAGTGAATATAGAAAATATAGAAAAGAGGGGAGAGAGTGTAATGCACAGCATTAGGAGCAGTACCTTTGCTAAGAAGACAGCTGTACCCCTTGATGACCCTTATCTCTGCTGACAGTGCTGTCCAACAGCCTAACTTGAGCCACACCTGGTCACACCTCATCATACGTCCCACCAACTACCCTATGCTTTTGGAAAAATCTGGAATGTAGAAGTGAGCTGAGAGGCAGCAAGGTGCCACAACACAAGGTTTTGTAGGAAATAATTTGGAGGAGGCAGCTCAGATTTTACATATTGTGCAGTGCAGGCTTCAGACTCGAAGAGTTCCATGACCCGAGTAAAAGAGGTTAAAGACAACATAAAAAAGACCAGCTTGGAAACAGGAACAGGGGAATGATGTTGAGTATGTCTTCCCAGCAGGACCTGCTGTCCCTCCTGTTGCAACATCTGCAAACCTACATTTCTGACTAGTTTTTCTTTTTCACTAGGCTGCACAACTTTGCTTTAGTCGCAAAACTTTTAATTACTTGTTAATCCTACACTATGGCACAACCACCCCTCGTTGTCTGGAAGTGAAGAAACATTTCTGTGAGTTGCAGGTGCCAAAATAGGAGGGAGGAAAGGGTTAAGTTAAAAATGGATGAGGACTCTCTGGGCTTAGATTAGGCCTATTAGAAGTAGGCAGAGGATTTCAGTAACTCTCACAGACCGCTTTTCTCCCTGGTAGTCCTCTGAAGCCACCTTAAAAAAAACTTCAGGCCTGCCCTTCTAAAAGCAGTACTGATCCTCTAAGAAGCAAAGCTCTGCGATGCACAACTCTCTCCCTTCATCCTACAAGCATAAAGCTCTCAGACAGGTTGAGAAAGAGAAGGACTAAGCGTGAGACTGGGTATCTAGATTAATACATTGCTTGGAAAAAAAAAAAGAAAGCTTGCCTTAGCCAGAGGGCTCCTGCAGCTCGGAAGCAGGCAGTGCAGCACGGCTGCTCGGCCTGGTGGAGGTGAATTTCCTTCTATCCTGCCCTCACTTAGATGCCGGTGGTCAGCTGGACCATGTCCTGCTCTCAGAATTTGGCCAAGTATGAATATTTCCTGGAATTTTTGTTATAATCTTAAAACAAAGGTCAGCATAAGAAAACATGCTATGTATCAGTCCTTTTTCCTTCAGAATTAAAGCTCTTTTGTTAGTTTTCAAGAACCTGACCATGTAAGATTTACTTTCCCTATCTTCAAAGCGTGGCCATTTGGCACGCAGTAATGGCTCTGCGAGCTCTCTCCAGCTGACTAATCTCAAAGCAACCCTGTTAACTTACTCAGCGTCTGTCTCTCCTAACTGACCGAACCGCAACAAACTGTACCCCGTACCTTATGAAAGAGATGCTGTAATAGAGGAGAGGGAATGATATTTCAGCATCTGGAAGTGTCAACAGAAGCCTCTGCATCTGTACCAGAGCTTACAGGCTTCCAGTCAGCGCCGTATCAGCAGCTGGAACTAACTCCACCAAAAATGCTGATGTCAAATTGCAACAACTGCGCCGAAGCAAATGCTGGAAATCAGGAGGAGGCAGTTATGGAAATGACCTCCTTTACCTGCCAGCTGTATAAGAGCACATGTTGTACCTGCACCATCTGTGGATACAGCTTCGCTGTAATTTAAAGTGTAAAAGCCATCATATTTTTCTCTCAGGAGTCAGGACTCCCCAGTGTACACTAATATGTAAAACGCTTTGTTGCTATACAGTCCAATTGTATGTGCACATATGTCAGCCTCTACTGAGGCTCACTAAGTCATTGTCAGGCAGATGTTGTTTTGCCAGGTGTGCTTTTGTAGAGCTTACAGCTGAATAACTTTGCTCTGGAGAGGATTTTAAAATTGGAGATGGGCAAACCTCAAAAGGTTTAGAGGTTCAATTAAATAAGCATCTAAAAGTCTGGATGCTTATCTGAACCAACTCAAGCCCCCCAAAATAAGGTTGTAGGCCTTATAGAATAGACTCTTTTGCAAGCTTTGTTTTAAGTATGACAAAATTTATATTTTTTTCCTCCCAACAATAACATATTAAATTTGCAGATTATTTTAAATCAGATTTTTGCAAGCTACAAAGTTTTGTTTCAGTTTTGCATAAAGCTTCAGGTCAGTTTTATTTTAGCCAAATCATTTGCCTAGTCCCTAGCTTAAATCCTTGTGGACCATATTGCGTTCGATTTGAACTAGGTTGAAAATCTCCCATCATTTTGAATAAAAAAGGAAGCTCTGAGCTATGCATCTTACAAAATATGTCTAATGCAAAAAGTAGAAACTCTGTATAGAAATAAGACTTTAACTTCTCCATGTATTTCAATAGAAGAAATAGGACATTGTTACCAACACCAATGGTTCAAAAGTCACTTTTTCATTCTTTTGTGAGGGAGCACTAAATTTGTAATTTGGGGGAGCTCAGTTAAATGCCTCATTTTTCTGCTGTAAAACATTAACCTAAACAGAGAACATAGACCATAACTTTCACTTTGGCAATTCGGAAGGTGGATGTTGTTCGCTGCAGAAATGGTCCCTTTTGCTTTTCCACAACAAAAAAACATAATCCTGCCTGTTTCATATGGTAAACATTTTAGAGTGCTTGACAGATTGTAAGTGATTTTTCCCAAGCAATAATAAAGGTTTGACCCGATGACTGGAATTGAGGGAATAATTTGTAATGGATAATTCATTAAATAGGTATGGCTTATTTCTTCATCTAAAAATATCCCCCCAGAGGAAACAAAAAGAGGTGATGGAATTTGCTATCAAGGTTAATAGAAAATTCTTTTCAAGTCAATGGAATGACTCAAATAATTCTCTCCAATTATTAGTTATTTATAAATCTGTGTTGGTAACATCTGACACTATTGCTTCATGGTTAACCATTCAAGAACTTTTAAAATAAGTCCAGCATTTTTTCTGTGATTTTTTTCCTGTAAATAAAGAAAATTTTGTCTGCAAGAAGAGATATTTCTCAAAAGTATATGGGAATTTCACACAAAAACATTCTAATTGCCAGAATTACTTATTGTGGTATGCTAGCAAATATTTGCGGAATATTTTTGTAGAATGGAAGCAAT
The DNA here is from genome assembly GCF_965638725.1 of Aptenodytes patagonicus. Classification (NCBI taxonomy): domain Eukaryota; kingdom Metazoa; phylum Chordata; class Aves; order Sphenisciformes; family Spheniscidae; genus Aptenodytes; species Aptenodytes patagonicus. The sequence goes on from NC_134952.1 coordinate 42,050,856, forward strand.
TCAGCTGACCATAATAGAGAACCATAACTGGCCTGATCAGAATGAGTAAAAATACAATGATTTCTACCTGACATGAAAAGTCATTAGAAGAAAACAATCTGGGAACAGTATCAATGTTCAAATAGGAATTGCACAGTTCTATGTACTTTTGGCTACGTTCATAACTTTTCAGTAGGTCCTAAACAGACATTGTAGGACAACCTCTATTTTGCTACGCAATTTCTCAAAGATCTCAATGCTACTACCTTTCATTAACCTCTGTTTACCATATTCTCTGTATATAGATGACCAAGAACTCTGTAGACACTTCTCAGCTGACAGATATACTGCATTATATATTTCATCATTCAGTACCTTAATGCTGAAAGAAATATGAAATATGTGTAAGGCTAAATCAGAAAAGACTGAAGGGCTGTGAAAAAGACAGCTAAATCCCAAGAACCACTCTGCTTTCAGATGAGAATATATGTCCAAAAGCATCTAATGTACTGTGTGGTCCTGAGGTCATAATGAGCTCATCACTGACACTAATACTTCAAAGAGATGCAGTCACATTGGTCAGTCTTCAGCTAGCAAGATGCTTTTATAGGTCCTGTTTGTATGTTAATTGGCTTACATTGATTCATGTACTGTTTATCCTGTTAGACTTCTGTTAAGCAGCCTAGATAGATCTCCACAAGAATTTCAGAGGAGATTACAATTAATGCCTCATGCAGAAGGTTAACAGAAATTTCTTTTCCTCTCCTGAATGTCACACTTCTGATCACTCTGCAAGGATGCTTTACTTCCTTTCTTGCAAAAGCTGTGTGCAAGAAAGAGCGTAAGGAGGTGCAGAGGATGTTTCGGCAACTAATACACGGGAACATCTAAGAACAACTCTGCAGACAGTCAATATTCTGAAGAAATCTTTGTTGTCCAGAAAATTATTTGTGAAGATTTGCTTACCGAATTAACAAAATTGTTTTAAAATAGTTCAGTTACAGTAAGCTTATGTTCAACTCTTTGTAAAACATGTAGAAAACCTTTCAGTTGGCCAGGTCTGCATTTCAAATTTATAATAAATTCCAAACAAGGAGAGTATCAAATGGATTTATGTTTTGTTGCCAACACTGTGTGCTGCTGTAGTAATTCCTGATTAATCAGGATGTAAAGTTTAGGGGTACGTTCCACAACCTGCATATGATTCAGATATTTCACTACCCATACTGTTAATGTTATCTCACTTTTTTTTCTGTTATTCCGGGAAGCATCAGTACTGAACTGTAATGCTTGGGTTGGTGGCATACTATCAATTTTTTAAGGTCAGGGTCTAATAGTGTTGTTGAGAAGACTAAAAAAGGGTTATACTTTCCTGTAGAATAAATGTGTTATGATCAGTTGTGAGAAATGGATACTCTCATTCATAAAGAGGTCTAGATAATTTTCTCAGTCATGATCTTATTAGGTCTGATTTATTAAAACTTCCTCCTCCACAGGATAGTTTGTGAATCCAATGATGAAATGGCTTGTCCATAGCAAAGCGTTTCCGAGACATTCAGGTCTAGTTCTCTTTCATTAACTGCATTTTGACACAAAAGTAAGGCCATTCATGGGAAAAAAAAAAATATAAAACCACAGTTGTTATGATAGGTGACGGACTGACAATTGTAGAAAAACCATGCTTGTGTTCTTCTGCTGAAAAAAAATGCACCAATTGTATTTGCTTCCTTTACATAATAAAATATTGTTTGCTCTTTTCAGAGCTGGCCTTTATTTTTAAATGAAAAGTGAACTTTGAGATAAGGTTATATTTTCAAACATAAAAGGGTTTTCCTTATCTCACTTCCTGACACTCTGCTTTAGCTGTCTTTTCTTTAAAAAAATCATTTGACCTTTTAAATGACTAGAATTGGAGATAAAACATCACGGAGCCCTGTGGAGCTGACAGACAACCGATTAAATAATTTTCAGTTGTTCTATCTGTATCTTAACATAGTGAGATGTACAAAAATGCCGCGTTTGAACAGCATCACTCTGGCTTTCTGTCATTTATGTACAAAATTTTCTGATGGTCACAGAAATCCTTGGTAAAACTAACTGACTTGCAAAAGAATTTTTTTTTATTATTACTGTTTTATTTTTTTTGCTTGGGATTTTCACCTTTATAATGTCATAAAAGCTATGGAAAACCTTGATCTTTTTTCAGAATGTTATTAAAAAAACCCAAACAAAACAAAACATGGGAACTTCGCTCATTAGCTTAGAAATTAACTCAACCACAAGTCAGTGTGCACCTGCTAAAATAATTGTCTCTTTCTGGTATTTTCTATATGATACTCCTTTACCATGTAATGCAGCGTAGGTAAATCGGCTATCTTTTAAGTAGACCCGATGGCAATTAAACTTGATGAATAGCTGCTGTGATTCCAAGGTATTAGTCTTTGCTTCTTTCAACCTTGCTATTAATATGAATTTTCAACCCAAACGCAGTGTTGTAAAATGTCGTGGAATCTGAAGACAGCCAGAAGATGTTTAAGAAGACAAAATGAGAGTGAAGGTCATAGATATCCTTTTAAAAAGTTGAATAAAAATTAATCGAGGGCCAGGAAGATCAGACGGAAGAGCTTCATCTTCTCTTTAACCAGACTTGGGGGTTAGTCTTTGTCAAGCAGTGATAAAATGGATTAGATATGCTGGCAGTGTGGCCAAGATGATTCAGGTCTTCCTCTCGTGACACATTCCTGGGATTTATGTTACACGCAAAATTTTTGTTCTGATAAACTTCATTAAAAAACGCAGCCCTACAGTTTAATCATGCCAGACGTATGCAATATAGGTTAAAATGTACTGCAATAAAGAGCACAGACCGCTAGGGCTCTGAGAATTCAGTCAGCTGCATATTATTGTCCACCTACACAACCTCCAAAGAAGTTTAAAGGAAACACCTTGAGACTTGTGTGGATTTTTATTAACCCTGCACTGTGAATTGATGGGGTGCTGGTGAAAAACAAACATAGGCAGAGAAAACATGAGTTCTGCTCTGCACAAGAGCTCTTTATTGACAGTTTATGACATAGACTTGGAGTGGCCCGATATTGCTCCTATGACCTTCGCCTCCCAAAACTTACAGGCATTTTGAGACTTTGCTCACCCCGCGAGGGCCTGCCTGGCCTTGTCATTGCAACTTTCTCCTCGGTGTTGTTCTGAGAATTAATTGTGAGCACTGGAGACAATTACACATGCTTTTTGCCATCTCTTGACCTAAATTTCTGCCAGCTTTGCTTTCCTAATCTACATACAGACCTAACTCAGGGTTGTGCCAAATTACGCATGGCAGATTAGTAATGGGGTCTACAGTTAACTAAAACTTTGAACTGGCACCCAAATTCCACACCCACATTGGCCCAAATTCAAAATAGATTGCAAGAGAGGAAAGGACTTATTTAGTCTTTTTTTTTCCCCAGGGATAAGGAAAAATATTACAAGCAATAAAGCTGCTAATTCTTATTTCTACAGCTCTTGAACCCCTTTGGTTTTCTGTTCTATGTTAGCTTGCTATTAAAAACTAAATTAAGAAGAATAGCTAATCAGTTAAAAGCCTATACATACAGAACTTTTAGTAGAGGAAAAATAAGTACAGTTTGTTTTGTTACCTATGTGAGTATTAAATTTGTTAGTAAAGCTATCTCCCTTGATCCCAGTACAACTTTCTATATTATGTTCTGTTAATTTTTTACAGTAGCTTTCTTTTGAATTTTCTTTATATCTTTAACAAAACTGCCAAGAAAGAGCACACAGAAAAAAGATTTTGACTATATGCTCTAAAGCCAAGAGCAGGCAAAATGTAAAAGATCAAAATGAAAATTAAACTTGCTTCAAAGAAATCCAACATTACTACTAGACTTCACATTATCTAACAGCACTCATTAAAACAAAATTGAACAGAGCAGTAAAATAGATAATAACTACACACTAAGTTCTAGGGCCAATTTTTCAGAGTGATCAAGTTCTTCAAGAGTTTGCAGAGATTAAAGGCCTGCAGGAAAAGTCTATTTTCCTTACCAGAGGCCCACTAATGTGTCTTACTAAATCTGTCTTGAGAACTAGAACATGAAATACCCTCCCAGCAGCCGCATCTATAGACTCCTCAACTTGGGTTTTTACTCACAATCAGCATTCTGCATTTCTGGGGCATGGTCACAGTTTTGCCTCTATTCTAAAAGTTCTCAAATGCATGTTATATATCTTTCATTCAAGAGAGTCTATAATGTACAGAATTTCAACTAAACTTTTGAAATGTGGCAGTCAAGAAAGGACAGTCAGGGGGAACCAAGTTCTTCTGAAGTATCAATTCCTGCATAATAATAAATCCATACAAACTGTAGCATTCTTGTTCCCCTTTTTTCTTGCCTTCAACCTCCACATTACAATATTTGCAATACAATACATTTTTTAAAATTGGTGAGTAGATATATAGTTGTTAGAACAACCAAAAATCACCTGTCAGACAATTCTGTGAAGTAATGAAGTACAAGAAAATAATACTGGGTACACTACCTATGGTCCATGTAGCACACTACCTGGTCTCCAAAAGCGGCATGCCTAAAAAAGATTACAAAAATGAAGGTAGCTTCAGAATCTGCTTATTTTTTAGCTAAGGGATTTCCTGAACCAGAAGTGATTTCTCTGTGTATAGTCACACTGAATAGTTTGCTCCTCCACGAACAGGTCAAACCTCTCCACAGACCACGTACTTTTTTAGCATTTGCAACACCCTTTGGCAAAGAGTTCCACAGCTGAACTACCCAACTGCACAAAGAACCTCTTGTCCTTCTGTTTGCTTTGATGTCCCTTAGTTCCAATATTCAAAGCAATAGCAAAAAACTGATGTCTTTTTAACTTCTCCATGCTAGTCACAATTTTGTTGGCCTTTTTCATGTTCTGCCTCCCCCATTCTGTTTCTTTCCCATAATGTCTTTTTCTTTCTTTCTAAGAAATTCTTTCCTTGTTTTGAGTCAATCCTGTCCCCCTTCTCTGAATATTTTCCAGATCTACTCTATCTTTCTTTGAGATTCAAGGTGTCAGCTGGATTTAGACAGTAGCATAATGAAGTAGGGGATGAACTGATCTGTGCAGAGGTCTTCATTCATGGTGTCCTCTGAAATGTAGGAAAACTACACCAAAACACTAAGTCCAGGTTTTTATTTTGTGTTTTGTTGAGGTTGTTTCAAACCTTAATATGCATGGTTCTTTCCTTTGGAGGTACAAAGTACCAAATTTAAACAACTTTGAAATACCAGTAACTGACTATGAACCATTCCATTTTGGAGTTTGATAAAGTACATACTTGAATGGTACTCAGTATAAGTCTGAAAAAATAAAAGGTTATATAAAAGAATTATACAACTTTCATAAAACTTCCACAGCACTTAAAGATTTTTTTTTTTTTTTTAAATAGCATACCATTAGCTTCTGAATGGCATGGTAAAGCAAAATCCAACACCAGGCCCAGTTGCTCTTTTTATAAGTTGACAACTTGGGAGTGCTTCAGCTGATAAGTGTCAAAATGTTCCAGGAACCCATAGACACAAACGCTTTGATTTTCACGCAATTTAAAACACAAGAAAAACCTTGCTTAGGGAACAGTCAGGCTCTCCAGACTGTTTAATTCTACTACTGCTCCTTTCTACTGCCTGCATACCTCAAAGGCAGCAAATTAATCTTATGTGTGAGCAGATAATGGCTGAGAGTCTACTAAAAAAAGAGCTTTCCAGAGCAGCCTGTGGGAAGAAGCAAAAACTCCAATGCAGGAAGACAGAAACAGCAGGCACCAGAGCAACAGCAGATGTGGGGTGAAGAGGAAGTAATGAAAAAGTGAACTTGGAAACATGAGCAAAAGGCAAGAACCCAGAGAACAGAGAAGGAAAACTTAATGAAAAACAGGAAGAATTTTACATGCTTAAAAGCGGAGACCCAGAGTCAAGATAGCAGAAGAACTAGAAACTTGGCCATGCAAGGAAAAAAGAGGGAGATACCTAAGATAACAGAATGCCCTTTTTTTCTGCCAAAGGTGGCAACTGGGTTGTGATTGATCTGCAGGATTCTTGGCATACATAAAGGAATTACTGAAAGGAAGAGTTGGTGAAGGGCATGCACTGGGCATAGAGATGTGAACTCTGATGAATGGCCAGGAGCCTGGGCAAGTTTGGTTGCTCAGGCTACAGAATCAACGGGCAATTCCTGTGCCATCCCTGACTGGTGAAGTCCTGAAAGGTTCTCCTAATCCTTGCAGGAACAAATATGCACAGGTGGCAAATTGTTTTGGGAGGGATGGAAGGTGATGTACACCCCAATGATCTCCATGCTGAGATCTCCTTCACTCCTCTATGTCATAACTGTGTCTTCTTCACAACACTTGGAACAAATTGAAAACTATACAAATAATAACATGATTTTATAGTAAATGCTTCAACTCATTATATGAGCTGTTGAGTAAGTAGAAAATAAACTCCCTTCCAACATACAAATTTGTGTTCCTTGTCAGCAGCTGTGGGAAGATGACTTAGAAAGACAGTACCTCTGCCAGCCTGTGTATACAGTGTAGACACCTAATTTTGCAGCAGTGCTCAACTTCTCAGTACCTACTGTAGCTGAACCACCACAGAGCGCAGAAGACGCTGACTGGGACAGTAGCACATTCCTCTTCTTACATGTGGCAGCGCTGATAACTTCGCATGTTAATGAACAATTGTGTGCTTGAGAAAACGAGTGCTTGGGAAAAGTTGCCTCACCACAGAAGTTGCACTGGAGATGGCACCTTGTCATGACATTACTCGTCTTTGGCCAGGCTGTCCTTTATCCGATTACCTGTATGTATACATAACCGTTACCACCTGAAACTTTTGAGATGTAAAGTGCCAGTCAGTAGTTTTCTGCTGCACACTAAAAAAATGACCCCATATTTTGAAGCTGGAAGTTATTGAACCATGAAAAAGTATAGGAAACAGAAATCACTACCAACGTGAAAGCACTACTTTCACATTATATAGAGCAATTGATTTCCATTTCACAAATCTTGAAGTGCTTTTTAAATGTCAAGCAGCCTACTGAATTTCAAGGCAAAAAATACTCTATGTGACTCAGAAGTATTGCAGAAATGCAACTGAATAATTTAGATATTGCATTTTCAAATAGCTGGACAGCATGGACAGCTGGACAGCACTACTGCACTGCCAAATGGCTTTATTGAGTCATAATATATAATTTTAGGAATGATTATCACACAAGCTGTTAAACAAAGTTGGTATGGACAACTTAGCTTTCCAAGCATTGCTTTTAGTGGTCTAAAATGAATGTTTATAGCCTATCATCAGTTGCATACATTATATTGGCTTCTAAAAGGTCTGGAAGAGCCTGTTACAGCTATGCAGAATTTAATCATTAGGAAAGTATTTCAAGTCATTAAAAAGAGCATATGTGTCTTGGAAAACTTGATATGTGGAATTCTAGTGGAGGGAGGGGGAGAAACAACAATATTTTACTCATTAAATAACTTCTCTGATGTCGTCTTCTGAACTGGATACAGAGCAGTTCACGGAAAACACATTTGCATCAGATTCCAGGAATTGGATTCTTTTTGGTATTCTTTGGTGGAAAATGAAGGCTTGGCTGCTTAGCAGATTATTTATTCTATGATAAATGTAAAAGTTTTACAAGCTCTAATGGATTGTGGAGAATCATTCCTGAGAAATTTGATCATCATTGACGCTATTGCAAAAACTGAAGTGATGCTACTAGCTAAGTAAATCATATAATTGAGATACCAATGTAGAAGTTGCATGAGAAGACTAATATTAAGCACATTTTTTAACAGTGAATAAGAATTTCAATTACATGCCTCCACAGTGATCAAGGTGTCTTGGAAATAACATGACAATGGCACATTTTCAGGAGATCAATCACCTTTCAAGCTGAGCTATCAGTTGCCGTGCTTGAAGTAGACTAAACTGACAGAATCCCTACAGTCAACACTACTTCCAAAGTTTTATTTGCACCTTTCTGTCCCTGATATCTCAATCTTTTGCAACAGGCTTAAATAGCTTCCCTTGGCATTAAAATAGGGAGCGATGTTATCTTAGCTTCATTATTTCCAGGTTTAATATTATTGAATGGTACCAGTGTTTCCAGATCTCTGTGCAATGCTACATAAATTTGGGCTGCTCATTCCAGAATCAGAATTATTTCATACTCCTTTTATGCTGATTTCTGTCAACATGTTCTCCTAGACACTGTTAGTTCACAGCAGACTTACTTTGGGATGGCAATCTATGCACAATGCTAGCGGTACAGTCAGTATACATGTTGTAGTTTGAATCTTCGTAACAATTCTTTCATAAGTGGATATTCTGACAGCTCATGCTGAAAATCATTTTTATCAGCGGGACTGATAAAAGACTTTGTTTCCCTACTCAGCCACATACTTTGTCAAAACTGGGAGGTATTTTACATCTCTGAGACCCTTCTCCCTCTGCAACGTTTTGACTGAAATGGAAGTTATTGAGGAAGTAGAGGGAACAACAGCTTTTTCTGACAGAGATACAGACAGAAAACATAAGTTAATAAGAGGTTTCCTTAGGAAAATTCCAGCCCTTTTATCTCTCACTGAGTGAGTCACTTTTGCACAAGAATGTTTGTGTTTTCTCTGTAAGCATTTAGGCTCTGTTATCCTCATATCTCTCCTGAAAAGATTTACTGTCACAGTGGAAATTCATAGAGGAAATAGGCACCCTAGGAGAGATAGTTTTGTTGTGGAGACTGTGTGTCTTCAGAGGAATGGTTTGCAAGATGCTGGTTGATCCTAGAAACACACAAAGTGACCAGTTCCTCTGCTGAGTCATGGTAGTAATGTGTGCTAAAGCCCTGCACAAAGAAGGCGGTGAGGTGGGGTTTTTTGTTTGGTAGGTTGTTAGGGTTTTTTTTTAAGTAAGCTTAATAGATAGATCCTAGATCCAACCAGAGTTCAAGTGGGCTTGAAGTGTTTCACTCTGGGTCTTACCAGGTCTTACAGGAAAAAATTCCTAGACCAGTCGAATCAGGGCAGCCAATATATATTGACACTTATTTTGTAATTCATGCAATTCAAATGTTCCAGTTTCCTCATCACACCTGAAATGAATTCTAGCTACCCCCAGTGTTTCTGACACAGTTTCAATCTAGCCAAAGAAGGTAAAAGTATGTATGGCATCCATGCAGCTTGGATTATCATCTTATGGCAGCATAGCTGACATAACTAAATTAATTTGACTTAAGAAATCAGAGAAGTCTTGAACTGTTGTCTTGTAGATGACAAACCAGTGCCTTATCAGCTAAGCCACTCAGGTCCAGTCCACAGCACTCTTAAGTGTGATTTCATCTAAGTAATGTGTTGCTGAGTCTAACGTCAATTGAATCTATCACTTTACAACCGTTTCTAATTAAAGGAAAAGATTAAATGTATATGAACAGTTATTTGAAAGGTTATAGTAGATTAATACTTAGCATTTTTCTAACAATTTCAAAGTGATTTTATCATTATTCCTTTGAGCTGAAACAAATATCTTTTATTAAATTTTTACAAGATATATGAAGATAGGACAGACTCTACTATTGTTTCTTACAAAAAAACCCTGCAGCTCAATGTTTAAATCTATCCATTTATTTAACTGGTTCTATTGGAGGACTAATGTCCAAATTGCACCAATTTTATCCCACATAAAAGCTTAGTATTTCCCATTGGCTGGCCACAGGCCAAATTACACAGAATTTAGGCCATCTTAATTTGGGTCTAACCCATTAGACATTTTTAACGTGGGTGAGTAATCCATACCATGAATATTTCAGTATTTCTTTGAAATATACTCTATTCTTCTTCAGGTATATTTGTACAGGGAAACAAAGGACTCATCTGAACAATTTTGCTTGAAGCCATATCCTTTGGGATTTTCCCTTTTGGATTTGTAATGGCCTGTATTGATGGTGCCAACAGCTGTGCTTTTAAGAAAAAGTGCCATGCAAATGCAGTACGCCTCCTGAACTGCTAACTTCTGGTCATCTAGACAAAGTTAGTGCTCACACACTATGGGTCAGACCATCATTTAGTATCAGAATTAAAGATTTCCTTGACCTAAAAATGCTTGTTAAAACTATATGTAACCTACTCTTTGGTGAGCGTCACCTCTTTCCCATGCCGTATCCTTAACTCCCCTCTTTGATAGTAAAAATTGTATTTTAAATTACCTAAATCCTTTTGCCAAAAGGATCTAGACACTGGGAATCCCACTTCCCACTGGAAGTTACTGGAGTTTATGCTTCTCTGTCATCCTTGGCAGTGTGAAGTGGGCTCCCAATTCACTTGAGCAGTCATTTAGCGTCAGGTATGAGAAGTTAATGCTTCTAGCTCTCTGGGGGGTCTTAATTGTGGATCTTAGTCCCATAACAGTCTAAGATGGGTCTTAGTCCCATAACAGTTCAAAGCATAATAGTTATAGCAAGCATTATGACATCTGTGCAAGGAAAATAACCTACCATATTCTAGTTTAAAAAGGAAAAAATGAACAACAGTAGCAGAAGTCCCTTGTCTAAAACCAAAATTGGAGCACAGGTTAATATCAGATTTTAGAAATAGAACTGCCAAAAGAAACTGTTTCATCATCCCATTGCATAGAAATAAAGTAAATTATGTTTGGGGTTTTTTACTTTAGCAGGCTAGTCAGTGTGTTTTCTAAATTACTAGATACAGTACTAATCATTGTGGATTTTAAAAGCCAAAGCAGAAATAGTGGAGCTCATCCCATCTCAGATGGACACTGTAAGTGTATCTTACAGTACCTGTTGAAAATTATTTGTTCCTAAGGTAACAAGAATTCATCCAGCCTTATAAATTTTTTTATAAAATAGAAATTTAGACCTAAACAAGGCTGATTGTTTATTTACATATACAAGCCAGGCATTTATTTACACGCAACACAGAGATTTAATTAATTGGTTTCTGCAAATGTGTGATCAATTGCATTTCCCTTGCTCATGTATTTTCTTTTTTCTTTTTTCTTTTTTTAAATTCTTAGCCATATTCACATTTCCTCACACAGAAATGGTATCTTTATGTTTTGCTGAACTGATTACATCTCTCACTGGAGTTCAGCACATCTTTAATTACTACCAGATCTTCAAATATTTTCAGAAGATTCCCATTAGAAAGATCATCAACCGTTTCTATCCTTGTTCTCCAAAGGAAACTTTGAGCAGACACTCTCACCCAATAGTAACATTGACACATTAACTTTCCTCAGCCACCTCGCTCAGACTACTTAGTCTGGCTCCACCACGGCTGGGAGCCTTAATCAGATATCATACTAACGAAAGCTATGTCAGTAATGATGTCAGATGAATGGTGGTCACATGGCAACAGTCTCATTGAAGCAAACAGTGCCACACTTGTTTTTAGGCTACTTTATGACTCGGCTGAAAAATGACTTTGTTCACAGAGAAACACCACTAATGTATGAGCTGTTACCATAGGATTTTAGCACGTCTACTATTTTCTCAACATTCTTCTAATATACCTAGCTGGACAAACAGCGTAAATATCATTAAACTACACATATTATCAAACTCATCAATCAGCATGTAAGCTAACCAGATGAAAGCTCGGCAATCCTTTCTGGCATTTCAAATCCTCAAAGAAATGGTATTATAGAAAACATATAAAAGAGAAAATATTTTAATTTTGCACTCTGATTTGGCTTATACCAGATTTACACATTTGGAGAATAAGGAGACTCAGTCAGCTCTCCTGCTAGGTTCTGAAAGCGTGTTTTTCCCTTCCCTGCTTGGGATGTCAGTGGGCTGGTGGGATATACAGGGCAGAGTAACGAGGCTGAGCAGGAGGGAAGCATTTGCCCTCTGGCTCCACTCACGCTGCGACAAAACAGAAAGTCCAGAGTCTCCCAGCATTTAAACTCCCTTTCCTTCCCCGGCTTCTGAGGTAAAAATGCCCCTTCCTATTTCTCATATGCATAGCTGGCACTCTTACTCCCAGCATGGGATTACAGGCAAGAGTGACTTTTTCAGCATGAAGTACTGGAAAGACCACCGATTTCTCAGGGATCCTGACACTGCGTGGAAGTAGGCAGTGGCAACACCGCAGTGCAGCTTTGCAAAAAATCAAAGTCTAAATGTCTGGTCATCGACCCATACCTAGAGAAGAGAAATATCAAAGTCAACTACCAGAAATTACTGTAATGGAGAAAAATTGTAAGTAGCCACATCCTGAGGCAGGCAGCTACATTTTCCTGTTACTGTTACTCAGCCCACAGCCTCATGACCAGCTTAAGCTAACGGGCTGCCACTGCTGTTGAAAAGTAAAATCCCCACGCCACTCTCCGGCTGCTCCTCCTCAGGCCCCCGCAGAGCAGGTGATGAGTATGGCTGCAGGACAAGCTGGCGCGGGGTGGCACCGCTTTGCGAGCGCTTGTGCCACCGGACAAGGCGTGGGTGCTAGGACGGCGGATGGGAGCCCCTGGAGAAACAGGGAGAGCAGGACTGACTCTCACCGACATTATAGGTTTGTGCAGTTTAAATTCATCATGAAGCTGTGGTATCGGCTCGTAGTGAGAGCCTGAAATCCAGACGGGGTCACAGACCTCTCTGTTTGGTCTGTAGTGCTTCTTTCATTTAAACTTACTGATCAGAAAGGTGGTTAAAAATTATTGTGTTTATCCAACTGGGGAGCAGGAATAATGGCAAAGACAGCAAAAAGAAGCTAACTGACAAAACCCTGAATTTAAAGCATTAAGTTGTGAGAAAAATGTGAAAAACTATTTAAGTAAATCTGTATCATGGATGAATGTGTGGAAATCAAGAATTCTCAAACAGAAAGCAAGAAAAAATATTCAGGTATTTGCTGAAAATTATTCAGTTATTCCTAACTACTACTATATGAACTACAAACGCCTGCTATAGCATATTCTACCCATAAGGGAGAATTAGCAGAATTTTAACTAGTTCATGACCCTAGAGCCATGCTGGCATAGTCTTTGGATTAACACAAAAGTAAAAAAAAAAATCTTTTAAACCCTGATGTTCCAACTAACTATAACAGATTCTGGACACAAACTGCATATCATTCATACAGCTAAGCCTTTAACACTGCTATTATTTTCTGTTGCCTTCTGGCACCACTTAGCAAGTTTCAAATGAATGAATTCTCTATCCATTGATATATACTGGGGGAAAAAAGAATGCAGACTCTCTGCACTGAAAAATAACATGCATGCTTCTCTTACCTTCCTCTCTCAGCTCCTCTGCAACATAAATAGCCCTCAGAAAGATGCACTGATTTCACATTACTGACAAAAAAATTGCTATATTTCTACGGGGCATTTGTTTTTCATTTACGTTTTGACCTCTTTTTTACAGACCATGTGAAAATTTTTGAAGCCAGAAATGACCAGTCTTTCTCATTAAGCCAGTGTAGAAGTTACTTTAACTAGATGCGTGTTGGGCCTCCTGACCAGCACAGAGTCCCAGGACACAAGCTGAGCGCATGGCACAACAGAGCAGAAGTCAGAGCCAATTTTATTATTTTTTTGTTTGAGGAAAGAACTGTGGAAATCAGGAAAAAAGATTTGAACTAGCAGAGAGATAGCAATTGATAGCTTGCTTAGAAAAGCTCAAAGAAGGCCTGAGGGATGGAACAAGTGCCATCCAAAACCTGCCCAGCAGGGGTGGGGTCTGACCAAGGCAGTCAAAACTGCCATTATTATGAATCCATATGAGCTTTGAAAGATTGTGGTCCTGCTGTAAGAGAAGGAAGATCACTTACAACTCTAATAAGGTTTGTTTGGTGCATATTCTCACAGATGCCTATGGACAACAGAACCCCAGTGGCTTTTTGTTTGAAGCTAAACCATCAGTGTCTTCTCCTAAATAAAATACTTCTGTCATCAGTTTTGGATCTTAACTCCAATACTTGGTTCTATCCTGCAAAGTTAATGGAAGGAGCTGCTTTTGACAAAAAAAAGGCAAGAATAACCACATAAGGAGCACGGATAACCACATCAGGGCATACCAGAGGTTTAAACTAGCACAGTATTTTGTCTGTGACAGCAGTCAGTGGCAGATGTCTAGTAAAGAACATAAGAAAAGGCATGCACGTGATGATGTCTCCCCAGAATATTTTTCCACCTTCCATTAAAGAGATTTGAACATACAGTAGATACAGGATGGCAGAACTTCAGTGCACTGATGCAGATGGCAGTGGAAAAGGCTACCATGAATACGCCTTATATTCATTGCTCTAGGCATACTTTTATATACCCTACTTGCACTTGCATAAGTAGTATTGCTAATGAAGGTTAGTGGAAGTATATGCTGTCTATGCAGAGGCTTTTGTTTCCTTTTTAATGTGAGAAGCATATAACAGGGTTGAAATTAGGTTTATGCTTATACAGTAAATATAGTTCAGTTAAAAATACATAGAGTATTACTGATTAACATGAGCATTATTATATGTAAGTTTTATGGGATCACTGGCTGTTCCCCTTGACCAGTACACCATATAAAAATTGTCTTTTAATGGAAGAATACTGTACAGACACCAAAATAAAACCTGCTAAAACAAACAAGATAATTATCTAAATTTTATAATATCACTCATAAAACGTCTGCCTTTTCCCTTTATGAGCTTGATAGATTAAATTTAGGGCCGATGTTTCATATAATTTACTCAGAAAACAGGAAAATTATTTCTAAAAACTCATAAAACCTACAAAAACACAAATGAAACTAATGTAAAACATATGCAGTCTACAGGTTTAAAGGAAAAGTTAGTTATTCCTGTAGCTATGGATGAGGACGCTTAAGAGATAAAACCATCTCCCACACACATTTTATAGTATCAGCTATTCTGAACTGCTCTGGACAAGCAGAGGCCCCTCTAAATTTAGGGTGCATGAGGTAGCTCTGGCTACTTTCCCAAAGACAGAGAGAAACTTAGAGAAACACAAACCCTGTTCCTCAGTGCACAGAAGCCAATCTGTGGTGCCTTAATTGAATTAGAGGGGTACCTGCTGTAATGTGAATATTGTGGAAGAATATCAGGTAGAAGTATCACACATTATCTATTTGTACACTGTAAAAGGAGGAACAGGAGCAGGCTCGGTGCCTTTAATGCTTCAAAGAAAAACAACCTCTCCACTGTCAAGAGATACCAAAATCGAGTCTTTTTTTAAATGAAGGTATTTATGGCCAGACAAAGAGATGTAGAGACAATTTTCATGGACATTTTGAAAGATTTTGTTCTGAAGCCTCAAAAGTCTCCATGCCACAAAACTCTCAATTTTCAGGACAGTTCTGTTACAGAGATCCCAGAAAAAAATGAAGATATCGTGCACTGGCATGTTATAAACTCTCTTAGCCCAAAGTTGTCTGTCAGTCCAGACAGTTTATTAAGCTCTGTGTTTTGAGATCCAGTTAGGAAAGCAGACTGTCTGGTGGTGCCACTGGCACAAGGTCTGTCAGTGTTGGCATGCATCATCTTTGGTTCCTCTGTGGACTGGCAGCTATTTGCTGGGCAAGGTGAAGGGCTCTAATTTTCGGAGTGTGAAACTCTTGTAATGCAGGAGGCAACAGAGGTGTATCTGTGAAATAAAAATTTCCCAGTCTGTCTCCTTGTAGTGTTGGTTCCTGCACTTGAGAGCAGGAAAAGGAATGGAACCCATAAATTCAACTGAAGGGTCCCGAGTTATGTCCTTGGTTAGCAGTGGTAAATAAATTAATAAACAGACAAAAATTATAATAATAAAAAAATCCCAATGTATTTCATTTGCAAGACTATCAGAAAGCATGAAAATAAGGAATCCATATACCTATTACTCTTCACTTATATATGAATAAAAAGCACCAAACCAAAGAATCTCTGTTACATGCACAAACTGTGGGAACAACATCTAGACATAAAATAAATCCAGCTACTGTGTTGACAGTAGTCATGGCTTTCAGGGTCACAAGAGAAGGAATAAATATTTTAAGCCAAACTACATGCTTAAAAGATACCCAAAACAATAGGTAAAAAATCAGCTTCTCAGTCCCTGAAGTTCAGAGAGACAGGGTATCGCCATTCTTCTGCCTAAATCCCACCCTGCCTCGAAAGGTCTTTTCCAACCTAGATTCTATGATTCTATGAAAGCAGATCAGCTAGAGAGCAAATCCTGCTGCTGCTGGATCTGAATACTTTTTGTGCAGCAGCAAAGCTTTCCTTTCCAAGAGTTTACCCCTTTGCACATTGTTCCCGCTGGCAACACATCACAGCCTGTTTTTGTGAGTGTGATAAAGAGGATTTGGCATTGGAAATACATACTGTGTGTGAGATACCAAATGAAAGTAGCAAAGGAACGGATGAAAGCTACCAAGTGTTTCTCAGCCATCCTGTGTATCGTCTGAGAAAGACCAGTCAGCTGCAAGCAGAACAGCAAACAACAAGTCTGTCTCAGACTCTCGGGGTAGTAGAAATTAACTCAATGAACTAAAATGTGCTGTATGATTCTCTCTCATGGAGCAGAGTTCCTTTAAAGGCAAATATTCGCCCTCCAAATATTGAAGCAAATGTTTTCAAATGTGTCACCGTATTATAAAAGCTGTGGGCCAATTCCTCTTTCAGAATGCGTGTCAGGTTACAACAACGCAGGGAGAAATGCATAAACTGTTTATGATGGGTAGCATTAAAGCGGTGCAGGACAAATGAGCTCAAACACCTGATCTGAGGTAGGAGAAACAAGAAGTTCACTTTGATGCGGCATAAACACATGATCTTGAATAGATATGGCCAAGGCTCAAAAAAAAGCTTCAAAAATAGTTAGCCTAGTTCACGTCAGTTCTTCCACAGGCCATAAATAAGCTTCAAAGAGTTATAAAACCAGGCAGCAGACACCAAATGCATACAATCTCGGAGTAGTCCTAGTAAAAGTACATCACCACCTTTCTGCTGCACAGAAAAATTAGGCAAATACTTTGTTCATACACAAGTGTGTACACGCATACGCGCATTCACTTCAGAGCATTTCTATAGTTTATTAGGTACTGGCACTAAATAAAGTTTTGTAAACATTTTCATTTCATGATTGTTAATGGTAAAGAGAATATTTGCGGTGCATGGTCTCTAAGCAGAGTGAAAATACTTTTACAGTGAGTATAAACAGTTTTATGGAGTATCAGAGAGCAAGAGGAAGATGCAAATATAGAGCACCAGCAGCTGTTCTGGGGCAAGGCTGCTGCTCTGGATCCAGCTGGTAGCAGACTGTATTTTGGCAAACAAGTGGGTGTGGGACTGTGTGATGGAATACAGCAACTTTTAAAATGGCTTAACTCATAAATGGATGGGAGGACTTATTTCTCTCTTCTTTTAATTTTTTAATAGAAATTGGGAAAGTGGCCCAAAAAAGTTCCTGGATAATCACTTGAATAAAATACTGGATTTATTTCAGTGTTATTGACACCCTTTCTCAATCTATTTTCCACGAATATTCAGTTTACTGGTAGGAAAGTTTAGAAAAACAGAAACTAAAGCCTGTGCAAGAATATGCGGCATTTCCAGACTATGTATGTATTATAAGATCCAAATTCTAAGAGATGCACTTGTTTTGCCATAAATAAGTAATAAAACCACTAGAAAACTATGCACTCAGGCAAATTTATTTATGACCACCAAAGATATGTTTGCAGAAACCTTTCAGCAAATACCTGGGAAAACAAATATACTGGGGAGCAGCCATGATGGCTTGTGGGAAATTTATCAATTAAAAAAAAATAGATCATATTTGTAAAATTTCTTGCTCCGCTCCAGTCTAACAAATATACTAGGCTGTTATGCTGCAGCCAGGGCTACTCTGCCAGCAAGCAGTTGCTCCTTCCCTTGATGTTGCTAGAGTGACATTTCATTGCCAACAGTATATTTTTGTGGTAACTAATGACTACATTTTGTTTTCATCCTCAGAAACATATGTGGGTGCAAAGCAGTTTCACCGATCCCACTGTGTATGTTGTGACATGTTGGTATTCACCCTGGGTGCCGGACAGTGTCTGTGTGCCCCGTTCAGAGGGAAGGACTACAGCTGCTGTAAGCCCCGGGCTCCATGGCCTCTACTCACCAATGGGTTTCCATAAATGCTTCTGTTTTGCCTATCAGTAGATTTCTTTCCGTGACAACCAGAAGTAAATGGGTTATATGTTCTCCAGGCAGCTGCTGTAATTTATTCTGGAAGACAAACCCAGCAGTATTAAAGCTGCCCTACAAGTAATGTAACCATACTAACTGGAAGGAAAATTGATTTTTAACTTCAGCTAGCTGAAGGGAATGGGCACAACAGTGACTTTGTTTTGTTCCTGCAATGTACCCGCACATAGATAAGTTCAGCTGGCTGTTTTGGCTGGGGTGAAAGAAGAGATGCAGCGCTCTCAGACCACTGTGTCCTGAGTACAGCTGATCCAGAGTATCCCTCAGTAGGACCGGGAGAGAAAAACATGCTTTTAATCCATCCTCGTTGCCAGATCTTTGTGAGCTAAATCTTTTATCCAGCTGGGGGTCTACCTTATTTTTTGACAAGACAGAGAGAGATCAGAATCTGGTCTGATTCATGGCTGCAGCCACTTTTGCAGCAAACCCGCCTTCATCGTTTTCATTTATTTGCGCTGTTGGTTGTTCTACTCATGATTGTAATACACTGCACTTGTAATTGTGATAAATTATCTCTGTGCATGAGATGGCTCTTTGGGGATTCCTTGGACACAGTTTTCAGAAGAACTCAAGATTCATAACTGTCATCAACAAGAAACAGAAATAGTCCCTACCATCATTTGTGCCTCTGAATCATGTGTAACAAATGGCCAGCACACTCCACGGCTGATATCCCTGGATATCAGCCAAATTTCTGCCAAACTTCGCATTGTTATCCTTGGCCTAGCAGCCTAACGATACTAAGCTCAAACATTTCAGTATGGTTCCTACTGTATTCCAGTCTGGAGAATGGTTACTTTTTCCCCCATTTCTCATCAGGAAGAATAGATTGGCTATGGGCATCATTGACAATACCAAAGAAACTGCAGCCTGGGCTTCCTTGACTAAAGCATTAATTACTGTCTTTCTCTTAATCACCTGTCTCTCAGTAATCAACAGAATTCCTGTTTATACTTGAAAATCAGTATGGAATAACACCAAGCACAGACTTACAGAGAACACTAGTCCTATACTGAACCAGCACCACAGAAGCATCCTTGTGCCATACTTCTATAATTGTCTTTTACTCTTGTTTAAGAGAGTATAACTATCAATAATGCTTTGTTCAGTACGTGTGTATACAATAATGTATATGAGGCCATTATTATGGTGTTCACCGTGGAAATAATGCAGTCATACAAAAGACACATTGCTCAAAATAAAACCTAAGATAAATAAAGGAAGCTATAAAATGCTCTGTTGGGTCCGCTTCTGGACCTATTTAAAGTCAATGGCAGAGTTCCCACTGACCTCAAGCAGGAACTAGCTTTTTTTTCTCTTTCTAGTTTTGTTTAGAAAGAAATATAATGACAGACTTGAAAGGTAAGATGAAATATTTGGGGAGAGGGAGAGAAATAAAGGAAAAAGAAA
The DNA here is from genome assembly GCF_965638725.1 of Aptenodytes patagonicus. Taxonomy (NCBI): domain Eukaryota; kingdom Metazoa; phylum Chordata; class Aves; order Sphenisciformes; family Spheniscidae; genus Aptenodytes; species Aptenodytes patagonicus. Next base: position 42,070,513 of record NC_134952.1, read on the forward strand.
TCAGAAGGGGATGAGGGAAAAGAAAGAGCTGTATTTTTAACATTTTGCATAGGATGTGACAAGAATTGCTTAGGGTTGGGGGTTTTTTTCAGCTTTTCCATGTTCTAGTTTTGCCGGAATACTTCAGTATTTTAATACTCACACTTCTCTTCCAGCTCTTTCCACCCTCTTCTCTGCGGGCACTTCTACTGGCCTCAAAAGGCATGCAGTGCTTCTCAAAACTAAAAATGTGTTTGCCATTAAATATAATGTGTAAAGTCTTACAATGCTTTCAGAAAAATAATGCTCACCTCCAAAATGAGGGGAAAATGGTACATAATCATACATATAATTCATAACATTTATTTCCCTGGTAATTAATGTTGTCATATTTTTCCTGTGTTGGATAGTCATACCTGAGGTGCACGGCGTTAAAGGGCACATTCGCTGCTGACATAAACATTAACTACAGCCACTTCGGTGAAGTTATCTCCAATTAAGCCAGCCATTACATTCGCTTCAAGGTATGCAATACATTTTAAATGATAGAAACAAGTCTAGGAAATGCCAAGTACTTCTACGAACTCTCTTTCATGTGTGTGTGTCCCCCGGACCCGGACCCTTTCCCTAAATCTGCCGGTTTTGTGCTAAGTGCCGCCTGAGCAAAGCGCGGTGAGGGCCGATGCCGTGTGTCCTGTTTACCCTCGCAATTAACGAAGCGGCGTTCAGCGAGAGACACCAAAGAGCCTGCTGCACTTAAAGGGCTAAGGAGAGGTGATAACAGCCCTCGCTCCGTTAAGGCTGGCTGCCCAGCTTTACTGAAAATGTAGTGACAGATAAAACATAAATCAACATCCTTATCATCCCGGCTTCCTTGCCTGCCAAATGGGGGTTTAGTTTATCAGCGACCCGCGGGCCCACTGGCGGCCTTTACACTTACAGCTGGTCAGCGGGGTGGGACAGGGTGGAAGCTAAATGGCTGCTCTAAAACGCCTTGGTGTAAACAACCCGGGGAAGGACTTCCTTGAACTGCCGGTTACCTGAGTGCGATCCATCTCACTAAAGCGCCTGCTCCGCGAGGGGTAGTGTTGCCGGGAAAGAAAACAAATAAAAGACACCCAGCATGTCCCAGCGCAGGCACAGGCTGGGGAACGCCGTCCCCTCGAGGGGGTGAGGAGCCTTCAGCAAGGAGAGGTCCTTACGGCAGGGCTCAGGAGGCAGACGACTGCCTCGGAAAGAAAGGGACTTTGTTGGCAGTGCAAGTGCACCCGCCTGCTTCCCTCATGCTGTGACTGGGCTGTACAGGGTTTATATATATACATGTATATGTACAGCATTTGCTCAGACTCCCTGCGAGCCCCATCGGAGATGCGGCGGGGGCGCGTCTCTCAAAGGCTCCAGTGTCACCCGAGGCTCAGGAGAGGACTATATTGAGGGCATATTCATCCCCCGTTGCAAGCCAGGGGACTTCTTTCCCTGTGTTACAAATAGGTTGCTAGACACATAGGGATTTTAAAAGTATTTGTCCCGATTCGTAACATCACGATTAGATTTTTGCATTAATCTTAGCTTGGAAAACCCAATTAAATTGGGCCTTGCTCATGGGGAGGGTGGGACTTCGGATAGGGGAGCGCCCCAGTTTTTGCTAGTTATGGGAAGGCACTGACATAATCACCCTTGTGCAAACACTTAGTGAAGATGAAATTAGCATTTGGATCGGCGGTTTATTTCTGCACTGAGATCTATGTGGCGAATAACTTCTTGGGAATTTAAAGTGAGGCAACTGTAACATTAGGTTTATGTCACTGTCAAAAAGAATGTCAAATACAGGCAGGTCTAACAGATACTAGCTCAAGACTTTTTTTTTTTAAACTAAATTTGAATTCATTTTAAAAGTGTTCATTTTTTCCTGTCACAGTCACATTTGGTTATAGGAAAGTAGAAGTCAAGCTACAACATTTTATTTAGACAGCAAACTATTCTGTATTTCTTTGGATTTAGAAAGCCCCAGCTTCTGGCAAGAACTCCATGGAAAAGATGGGCACAGCACAGGCAAATCATAAGCAGAAAGTGAAGACGCCATGTTGCATCCATACTGTTGTACAAGAAAATGCAAAACGTACAGACAACACAGTGTTATATACATCAGAGCCAAACCTCCTTGCAAAAGAAGATATATTTTATAATGAGATTTTTGACTTTAAAAAGTCTTCTTCACAAAGAAACATTTTCTAAAAGTGCTTCAAATACATGGGATATAAAGAAAGAAGCATCTATTCCCTGCCACATGTTCAGACTTGCATGTTTTAGGAAGCCATTCCTAATAAATCACACATGCGCAGAGCTCGTCTCTCTGTCTTTCCAGTAGACAAACATATGCTACAGATGGAATTGCTAGAACCAATCCGGCAAGGGCAAAAGCTTCCCATTACAACCTTTGTTTATAGCATTGCTAAACTTTACCACTGAGCTTAAATTTTTCCTATGGCAAGTATCCCCTTCCAGCTCTCTCTTTTTGTGTACTTATTTGTTTAACAGTGTACTTTGGCAAGGTTACCCCAGCAACAGCAACATACTTGCACCCATATTTAACCAAAAGCCTCTACAAAAGCTCATATTGTACATGCTCGGAGTGTACATACAAGAATTAGTTACTCCCCAAGAAGTCTGTCAGAAGAGCATGTTTCAATTTAGAGCTACAAGGAGCTGAACAAAGTTTTTCTTGAGGGAGCAGATAGCAAGAGAGTGGTGTCCGGAAAGGACAGAGGTGAGAGCAAAGCCTTCCGCTCCGAGTGCACTCCAGACAGAGAGGCAATGGAGGAAAAGGACTGGCCTGCCAAGCCAGAAGTAGAAGGCATACTTGAAGATGCAGCAAGTTTATAAGAGCTGGAAAGATGAGAGAGGGCAGGAAATAGGGTGGGAAGGAAACCAAAGGCAGAAACCAAAGGCGAAGTACGAGAAAAAGAGAAGGGCCAGAGCCAGGGTGTATGAAAGGATGAATGTAAGAAAGGAGCAGAGCTAGAGGGAGAGTCATTACAGGGATGCTGAGGAACAGAAAAGTTGCAAATGTCGATGAATGTTCTACTTTAAGTTCAAAGTTTCCAAACTGCCTCTGCTATCAGCTGTGAAATGCACTTACAAAAATGACTAGCTGTCCTCTAGCTGCCGAAAATAGCCTAAAAAAGGCAAATCACCTACCACTACAGCTATCAATTTCTCTGTAGCCAAATGTTCGCTTGTTCAAACAAAGTGCAAACTAGGTTTTGAGAACAAACAACTGCCTATGATATCTGTTGGTGCACATGACAGAACTGACTCTGAGATGGGGTTTTTTGGTTGTTTTTAATAAACAAGTCACAAAAGTGGAATTACATTTCAGAAGTGACCTCCAGTGTCATGAATCTCTAGCATTTAGGTTGTCCAAGTGACTTTAATTCCTCTCACTTATTTGCATGTGTCATGAGAACGGGTCCCTACTGTTTTTTTTCCTGTGCAGCTCATTCATACATATGCAATGTCTAACGAAGGACCCTGTTGTGTTCCAGGTGCTGCACTGCAGCCAGAGGATGGAGTCCCTAATGGAGCCCCTCCAGAGCACAGGATCTGCTGCAGACCACAGGCCAGCCAAGCACCACTAAAGATGGCCCACTAGGTTGGAATGCAGAACAGTTTGGAAACCACTGGATTATGAAATAAACACAATAATCTTTTAATCTATACTGCCAAACATGCAAAGGAGAGCTTTTCTTGGAGGACTGTCAGGGCTGAGTAAGAGATAAACTCTTGTCTATAGGATTGCCACAGAAGCTGAGCGGAAATACAGTGAACTGTGTGAAGGAGAAATATGCTCTTCCAGAAATCAGCACAAACATAGATAACTCAAAGAGAATGGTATTTTGTCATCTACAAAGGCTGTAAAGGTCATTCAGATGTTAACATTAGAACTCTTAAATTTTGCATCATCAAAACCTTCATTAAAAACTGAAATGTACATCTATGCATAGTAACCAGCAGCATAAACTGCGGTTCAACTTCACGCATGAAAATATCTCCCTGGATGTGTCACAGCCATGACCAGTACTAAGTCAAAATTTATCATGCAGTTAAGTGTGAGAAATGAATGCCAAATAATTCAATGTCGTGAGTTTGGGCTTTCATATGTGAACAAATAATTTATAATTACTTGGCCCATTATAATTTTTTCACGTAAAAGGTAATGAGAGAAAAGGATATTTTAGAAAATGGACACATTTCCCGACAAAACTAGAGTTACACAATTTTGAAAGATAATATTTAACCTTTGGAAAGGCCAAAATTCTTTGGACTGACGCAGAAGTTATAAAGATAGATCTTGCCAAATGTAGAGTAATTTTTGAAGAATTACTCTTTTTCACAATACTAATACAAAAATTCTTGGACATGAAACTGAGAACTCTGGAACAGGAAGGAGAAATGATAGATGCTTTAAAGAACTAGTCTATTTAAAAGCAGTTTGTCTGAATTCTGTAACATATGCTGACAATAATATGTTTTCATGCTTGACTGTATTTTATTAGCTCATTTCTTCATGCACAGAAAGTAGTCTGTTTAGCCCATGGCATTTCAAAATATATCTTTTAAAAGTGGATAGCACTTGCTTACTTCTCCATATTATGAAAGAAAAGAAAAGGGACACTGTGAGAGAGAATGCAAACATATATAAACCTATTCATATGCTTATACTGAAGTTGATAAACACCGTCTTGAAGAAGTGGAATTAACAATGGATATTTACCTTTTCTGCAACCTTCCATACCTTTAGTACAAGGAACTCCATAAATTTTTACTTCTGCAGGTGGTAAATGCACTTCCTCTGAAACAGAGCGCCCTATATAGAGTTTCTGTTTATATTATTCACAAATAATCTTCTTATTCAACTCAGTAATTTCTTTTTTTTGCTATTGAATGTTAAAGCATTACACGGTTGTAACATAAAATCAAATTCTGTATCATATACTCCATACACCTGGGACTTTCTAAGATGCTTAGGTTTTGGTCATTAGCTCTAGGACCAACACCAATTGTATCAAAAACTTCTGCAGCATGCTTTTGAACTTTGCCACAATTTGCAAATATTAGGAAGAGTTTATTCCTAAATTACTTTTCAAATTAGTAAAGTACATGACTGAAGATGGTGCTTTATTCTCTCCTTCTTTGTACATATTTACTTCATTCCACCTCAGAAAAGCTACATTTCCAAACTGTTTCTATTTCACGATATGTTGAGGAAAATTTCACCCAAATGAAGAATACCATAATAGCAAAGAAAAAAGAAGAGAGAAGCAGGGAGGAAGGAAAGAGCAAATACTGAGAACACAACATCTGTAAAATGCACCAACAATTCCAAGCTTGCAATGGGCTGTCACTGCACATGCAAAGAGGAAATTTCATTTAAAAGTTACAAAAATGACCTTGCTTTGAACCAAGTGAATGTGATTACTTCTGAACTGAACGGAAAGTTAAGAAGTTTGGATTAAATGTTTTACCAGTGCCAATGTCCCAGAACTTTCTTTGGCTCTATATTCTCCTTTCCTATGTTTGTCAGCTGAATTTAATGTTCTCTTCTTTTTGTCTTCTGGTCTCTTTGACCTTAATGTGACATTTTAGTTGGGTGATTAATTACTATTAAATGGCACTGCATTTATTAAATGGAGTCCTTGTCTGCGTAAGAGCACAGTTACAATGCAACGATTCAGTTTGATAAGCTTAAATATACACAGTTAAATGTGGTAATATCTAATTTGTCAAGGATCTTGTGGCTAGCTTTTCTGCCACACAGCTAGAGAGGAGATGTGATTGCACAAAAAGCTCAATATTCTGAGCTTAAATGTCCTCAGTAAATTGATCTTCTGCATCATGTAATCTTATTTCAGAGTGTGCAGGAGACAGTAAAGTTCCACACAAGCCTAAGTTGCCTTAATACTAGGCCTGAGGGTTCCTGACCATAAAAATAAAAGCTATGTGACAAGATTTGTATGTCTCTTTTCCGCAGACAACAGCTGACTTGCCTTGCCAGAAGCTTTCTTTCTGGGTTAATTGAATAAAAAGAAGAATAAATGTCAGTAAAAGGATGAAAGGTTCATTGAGAAAGAAAAGATCCATCTATAGTTTGAACACCTAAGCAAAAAAGAGATCGTGAATATTTAATTTAGTAAGCGAAACACCAGCAGCTGACATTGTAATCAACCAGGTTACTATTCTGTCAATTATATTCTCCCAACAATGCTTTATTCTTTACTTATCTAACTAAGCTGATTGGGAACATTTTCTTTTTTTTTTTTTTTGGACTATGCTGAATCATCAAAACAAAACTTCTTGTAAGCAAACGTTGATTTTGATTTAACATCCGCTGTGAAAAAAATTCAGGCCCAGGGTGGATGACCTGGATAAAATCAAAATGAGAGGGAGACTTCCACAAAAAGCTCAGTGGTTTGGGTACTCATGGGAAAGACAGACAGCAGGTGGGTCTAGTTCCTGCCTAGTCAATTAGGTCAATTCTTTTCCCCTTTGGTTAAACACTAATGGGGCCAGAAAGAGGAAGAACAGAAGCTGTTTTCAGGTTGCGCTCTCAGTCCTTGTGTCTTCCACTTCCAAAATGTGTATCCAAGCTCCTACATCTGCAGAGACGGTGCCTGTCTTTACAACCCTCTCCCACTCCACATAAAACAACAAGAAATTAAAATAAAAAGATGAGATAGATCAGGTTAATATGAGAAATAAGAGGCCTGCAGCTTTATCTCAAACCTGCAGGTAGTTTTGACAGTGCAAACTGTAGTAGTACTGTAGAGAGAGGAGGCATTCACCTCATCTGAATTCAGGTGTTTACAGGGATCTCCTTGTAGAGATACTGTGGAGAAATGGATAAAGTTTGGGCATGCATCCTTGGACCTACTTTACATTTGAGATAAATACCTCCATATCAACCATAGTGGGAATTCAGATGCAAACCTCCACCGGAGAGACATTTACACGTGATCAGGGAAGAGCTCCCACCATTCTGCTGGAAAACAGAAGCATAAGCACTATAATATATGTGGATACTGTTCGCATGATGAAGATTTAAGCTGAACTCTGCACACAAGGAGATACTTGAACGTATATGCTCTGCAGGTTTGCAGACACTATACCATCTGGAGGCACTGAAATAACCCTGCCTTGAGGCCAAACATCAGTAGTAAAGTGAATTTAAATGAACCAAGAAAGGCCATAATCCTGACTACCTCTAAAAGGATTATAGTGGTGTCTTGACTACTGATGACAGTCTGATGATAAGATTGCATAAGAAAAACATTCTTACAATTCTCATTAAGGATTAAGTCACCACACTCCCAGTTGCTCCTGAGTACATTTGTTCACCTCCATCTCCCATTAGGATCAACAGGAAAAGAGGCACATTCGTATTGTCCAGAATCCTATGGGCTCAGGATTACAGGTAGAGAGATGCGTCAGATGTATGCTTTGGCATACAAAATGTTCATCTTTTGAAAACGCTGGACACTAAAGATATATCAGGCACTTCTTCCTGAAAATTTTCTAGAAATTAAATTCAGCTACAGAAACTGCATTTTAGTCTGGGGTAGGAACTTCTGAAAAAGCATTCATTCCCTACCTTCTTTGAAGAATAGAAATATTTTTTTATTGGTGTAATTTGCTATTTTTAGGATTCAAACCAAAGGCACAGTTAACAGTTTTTCCCCATTATCTTCAGAACAAATTTCTAGAAAACATTGGGCAACTCTGCAAACACAATTCCTATCTTGGTCTCAAAAACAGTGGAAATATTTTCAAGCGTCAGAATGTTTTGTTCCTAAAGCCACTTTAAATTTACTTTATATGATTATTAAAAACTAGTCAACATCAAAACAATACATTTCATGTATATCTAAATTAATTGTTTTGATTGATCCAAAGGAAAATTTTACTTCAAGAAAGTATTGGAAATATTATTAAAGATTTTACAGGTCACAAAATGCATTTTCAAACCAGGTCTAAACCTTCATTTTGGCAGATGAGAAAATGTTATATTTTCTCCTCTATAGCATTTGTGAATTTGCAAACTGTAGACAGGACATAGGCAGAGAATTTACCTTTTGTGAAAGTTATGGTAGGCTACCGGTTTTGATCATTCAAAATATAAGAACAAGTTCCTACTCTTCAAATCACAAGACAGCTTACTTTATAGAAATCAAACTAAAAACACAATCTAACATACATTTGTCTATATGCAGGGAAAAAAACCCCACAGATTCATAATATGGACTGTTGATCAGCACAGTAATTTGCAAGTCATAGTTTAGTGTTCTCCCCTCTGCCTAGGTAGGTGATCAGGGAAATAACTGAAAGTCTGTAAAATGGAAGAGTATAAATTATATGACAACACATCAATAATGTTTTCAAATTACAAGCAAATCTGGACAGGGAAAAAAATATTTTAAAGTCTTCTCCCCTTTCTCCCAAACACAAGCACAATTTCCTCTAGAAGAAAACGCGAGAGAAATAAATGCATTGCTCGCTCTTTCTCAGAGGTATATCAAATGCTGATTAGTTCTAAATCTTCTGAATTGTAATGTGACCATCAGAGCAAAACTTGGCCTTACAATGCTTTCCTGTAACTCAAAGGGCTGTACAAAAGTGACTGTGTTGAAAGAATTATAGCCAAGGACATAACTGTAATGAAGTATTATCACAGACATATAATATTATCAAAATATCAAACTCTACACATGTCAACAGTCACCCAACATGATTAGAGGCAGATCTGGTTTTCAGTTTAGGTAAACGTAGGCAGTTGTTTACGTTGGCAGATCACAGGGGGAAGGGAGGAAATGAAATGCCCCAGTATAGTGTGCCATGGCCCCACCGCCTGTTTTGTGGACCCTGAGAGAAAGACAGGCAGGGAGAGGAGCTGCGCGCCCCGCGATCAGATCAGCTCGCAGAAGGAGCAGAAGGTTAGTGCTCCCCTGCCCACCAGTTCCTAGTAAATCTGCTCCCTCCCAATAAATCCCCGCTTTATTTCTCCAGTCCTTCACATTTACCTCCAGGGATGGAGGGGAAGAAACAAAACAACCCCCCTGCCCACCACCACCTCCAGATCGCTGGTGGTTCTCTGGAGCCCACAGCCAATTCCTTTCAATCCCCTTCTCTGACCGATGCCACCAACCCAGGCAAGGTTTCCGGCAGGTCCTCAAGCCCGTTGACCCGCTCACAGGTCTGTGTCTTCTCTCAGAAGCTGTCATGGTGCCCCAGTGGCTTCCCCTTGTAAGCCTTTGTCTACAAGACTAGGTGCCGATTCACCAGGCAAACAGGCACGTATTAAATCGAAACATACCCACCATTAAGCATGGCTAAAGGTGAGCATGTCGAGGAAAGGCAGTGTCTGCTGTCAGTTTTCAATCCTTTTGAACTGCAGCCTTATACAACCATCCTCTGTGCCTGTTATTTATGAGGTGAACTGAGGATATGACAGCCTCGTCTGCTGATGTGACAGAAAAAGCACATCGTCCGCTTTGAACCTTGCAGAAATGTGGAAAACTTTCTTGCACTCCTTTCAGTGTAACCCTGCTCCAAGAACCATACTGACTTGTAATAGCTTCTGTTTATGCAGTGCAACAAGCTGAGGTCAGTGGGAAAGTGTCAGCTGCAGCGTATGACTTCGCTTTCACTGCATCATGGAACTTGGCACAGCCTCGCAATGACAGATAACAAACTGCATTCTATAGCTTTCAAAACCCTCAAAGGATATGTGGCTGGGAAAGGCTTGCAAATGCCTTCTCTTGATTAATAGTCACAAAACTGGAGTGATCATAATTTAGTCCTAGCAAAGAGATGTACTTCTTTGTAGCAGCAATAAAGAAAGACACGAAAGTCCACAAAACTACACAATACACAGAAATCATCTTTAAAGAAATTCTCAGTCATCATGCCAGACACTAAATGAATTATTTCTCTCATTTCTTGTCTCACCACAGCTTCCTCCCACTTGGACACACATGTTAGGCATTCAGTTAACCTCAGGCATAGCTCTCCTGGCCCTATCGCTGTATCTGCACTCCCCATCATGAGGGTATGCTAGACTACATTTTTGCAATGTAAAAAGAGTGACATCATTTTTTTCTTAAAGTAGCTTGTCTGTAAGAACACTTCAATTATACCCAGCTCAGCTCAGCCCCAGAATATGCTCGTTCCTATGCACTTTCCCGTCCTGTGCTCAGTACATTGTTCAGAGCTGCTCCTACTCACAGCTCTGCGCCATACACCCCATTCTGAACCTCTCATGTTCTATCTACAGCAGCTGCATTTGCTTCCCCATCTATAACTTTCGCCGACCTCCTGCTCTTGCATTGCACTTCCTGGGAAGTGTTTTGTTCACGGACCCAGCGGAGGAATATGTTATGACAATGGATTTTTAAGGAAAGCTTTTTGTTTTGTTGTGTCATGCACTTTATCCATCCCATTTTGTCATCTGGTGGTTTTCCTTTCTTGTTCTAGCACATATTTCATGGCTAAAGCTATTTCACAGGCAGCCTTGGAAGTCAATCCGTTTTCAGATAACAACTTTTTTCAGCTGATCCACCTTCCTATCTACTTACAAATCCATCAGAGAGCACTTTATTTGGCTACAGTCCTGCATCATGTACTGGAATACTTATAGAATGAGTTAGAATGTTATTTACCAGCCTGAGGCAAATCACAGAATTATTTTTTTCAATTACCTTCTTTGCAATCAGGAAATTCAGCTTAGGATACTAACACAGAACTTCACTGGCTGTGGTGAAATGCAAAGGAAAAAAAAACTGCAAGATACACATAAGACTGTCATTTGGGGAACAGCTAACTTTTTTTTTCTTCAGGGAAGATTTAATATTTAATTGTTTAATGGCTTTTTAGATCTAGTAAGCAGCTGTTCCTGATGGTTTATACATTCAGAAGAATATGTTATGAGACTAAACAAATGATTAATTATCCTTACAGAGCCTTCGATCTCTTTCTGGAATCTCATGCTATGAAGTGCCATCACTCTGATTTCACTGAAAGAATCTCACCGGCACTTCACAGCCTTCCCTATTCATTGTCTGTTTGGTCTCCTTCTCTTCATTGGACTGCCTTGAATATCGGGTTAACAAGCCTTAGTGAAATTCCTATTCAGTCCTGTATTCTGATAATATATACAAGTAACATGTGGCAGAAGGTCTAGAAAAAGTTTTTAATTAAAACCAAGTGTTAGAATTATACCGTCTTTGGGTTTCCTCCTGTTTCCTGACTTTTGTGTCCAGTTCACAACAGAAAAAGTTGTTGAGAGCACAAACTTTGCTTTTAACGGTGTCTTGTAAATACCATGATATATAAATAATTTGTTTTGTTGCTTATTGTAAAAGTACTGCTATGGGTGTGCAGTTTTAGGATATTAACTGTGGAATGGGAAATGTTTATACTTTAAAAGATATCCCTGATTATGGAATTACTGTTGAAGTACAGTAAAACGAATACTATGGATATTGCCTTTTTTCTTCTTTTGCTGAATCAGGTCTTTTGCAACATGGTCTTTGTATCAGAAAACACAAGATACTCTTCTTAAGACAAGAAAACACAGCAAAACCCTGGAAGTAGGGGAAAGTAATCTAATGTGCCATATTTGCCTTCCGATAACCCTCGCCAACAACATCTAAAAGTAGTCATTTGACTTTTAATGACAGCCACTGTTCATGTTATCTCTACAAATTTCCTTCTTGAAAGAGCTGGTCCTCTTACTGTTTAGATACCACTGATTCTGCATTTGCAAGAACAGAGGGGGTGTAGTTGGCCTTGATTCAGTTCTTACACAGCGTCTGCAAAGATTTAAACACATCAAAGTGTCAGCTAGAGCGAATGAGCCAGAATCTATTTTAGAGTAATTGAAAGTTTGACTTCTATTTGCCCAAGAACTCTATTTATTTATTTTAACTTTGCTAAAATTCCCTCAGCATTATAAAATTAATTGCAGTCTTGTTACCTTTCCCTGATTGCACCCCATCAATGCCAACCGCCTCTGAAATGTTTCTTACAAAAATCTCAACACTAAATACCTGTTTTTCACAATGAAACAGTGGGAGCATCTTATATGGAACTACCTGCTGTTCCATATTCAAATGGATGCATGCCTATTTTTTCCTCAACATTCGGTAGTAAAAGGAAACCCAGGAGGAATACGTCTCACAGAAGCCTTTGAACTAACTAAAACCAAATCTCATTTACTCTGAAGTAATTTAAGAAAACCTTCCATTGTACTTTTTTGATCCTACCTTATGTTTTCAGGCCTCTGACATCGCCCAAAGAGCTTTCATTCATTAAAATTCTCATCAAACTTGTTGAGGTGAGAATTACCTCTGCCCAGATTTAGAGGTCACGAGGCTGATCCAGACTCTGTGTCCATTCTTTTCCACCATAAAAGGATTTAAAGCCCAAAAAGCCACGTTAGCAGCATCTCAGCATTTACATCATACTGCTCCGATGCTGCTCAAGGCTGCTCATCTTGTCTTATTCACCCACTGCTTCCTATGCTGTATCATAGAATCATAGAATCATTAAGGTTGGAAAAGACCTCTAAGATCATCGAGTCCAACCGTCAACCCAACACCACCATGCCCACTAAACCATGTCCCTAAGTGCCTCATCTACACATCTTTTAAATACTTCTAGGGATCAGCACCTCTTAAAAGGAACACGTGTGACCTACAGAATGTTTCTGCAAGATCTTTTAAAGTCAGTGCTACACTCTCTTCATTTCTATGAAGAGGAGAGAAAAGGACTGGATCTTTATTCTGTTATTCTTATTTTAGGGAGTGTACAGAAACACTCTCATAACTAGGGGACTGGCTGAAGGTTGGCCCCTGTGTGAGGGCTGAAATTATCTTTCTTAATCTCACAGATAAAGGGCTAGTAACATTTTTAACACTCCGCTTAACAATTATTGTGTTCAGGAGGACCTACATTTATATTTATTTTGAAAATAGTTCTTTATGTCTCAAAATCAAGTTTATGCTTTTCCCGGCTTCAAGGTCTCTCAGACTCATAAAAACATACAACCTTCCTGTCTTCTTCAACCCTTTCAGCTAAAGAAGTCTTAGAAACACCATGCCAGTGGTTCAAATTCTAGATTTTTGTGCAGAAATTCACACACAAGAGTAGAAGATATAAGATACTGTCTCCAAAATCCACTGACTAATTAATAAACCCTCCCCCCCAAAAAAAAAATCAAGAATAAAAAAAACCAATGTAAAGTCATAACATTTGCATCTGCAAAAAAAAAATCTTCCCTTATTCCAGAAGGTTGAGAACTATGCTTTTTACACTGGCTTGAGGATATTTTCACTAGCCTCAATCTGTCCCATTAAAGTCATAAGGTCTCTAACAAGCCCATTAATGTGTCATCAGGGCATAAGCAAATATGTCCAAAAGTAAACATTCACTCTAAAAAAATTACCTTCTTCTCCACTATGCTCTTCAAGACCAAGAATTTATCCATAATAAGAATTTTGTATAAATGGAAGCCCAAATTTTAATTTTTCTAACGGAAATTTATAAGAAAATACAGGATGATTTAACTCCTCTAGTCTGGATCTTTGCTCTTTCAAAAGCTTTCAGGAAAAACAAAAACCTTTCTACTCATACAGTAGACAATGTCCCTCTTTAGGTCTGCTTCTAATAACATGAATATTAATAATCTCTCCTACAAGCTGTGCTAAGAATCTCTTTTGGGAAGCAATGACATCTTTGCATTATTAATAGCTGATTCAGTCTGGCTTGCTGTAGTAACAGCTTTTGCCAGTGTGAGATTAGGTTCAACTAACAGCCTTACGAATTTCAGCATGTCTTTATCTAGTAGGGTATTATAACACAGTGTCCTTCTGTGCCCAAGAAATATAGCCAAACAGAAACCATGCCTGCCTGGTATCATCAATCATGAGCAGGCAATTCTCAAGTACATTTTCCTGCATTTTTTAAGGAATTATTTTTGAATCTCAAAGGGAAAGACTAAAATAAGAGGGCAAGCACCTTCATGATTCTTCCTCATTTTATTCTTTGCTATTTCTTCAAATAACTTCAAGCATCTCTTTCCCTGCCTTTTGCCAGAGATTTTCTATTTCTCACTAACTTTTTTTGCAGTGTATTTTTCAATCTTTCTCTAACTTTGTTTCGTTTTTCCTCTGAAAGTACCTCTTTGCTATCCACACTTTCATCTATTTTTAATTTCCCATCCATGCTATTAGAATGCCTATAATACTATTGAATAGATGTTAGGACTTCTTTACTAGATTTCTAACACCGCAAGGGGCAGGACTGGAAGATTGACATTTTGACCCCTCATTTACTGCCAGATGAGCTATTGGGTGTTCTGGATACATTGGTTCTCCTTTTCCTGTCAGAGCAGACCATTCTTTTGCAGGTATTATCTCATCAGTCTTTCAGACAAGTGTGCACACTAAGCTGGTCTGGCTCATGAGTGATCATTTGTTTTCCATTTTTGTTCATCTTCTTCATTAAATGAGTTTAGGTGATGCGAAAGGGACAATACTAAGAGTTTGAGGGTGAGGGGGATTGCTGCAAAAGAGAGAAAGAAAAAAAATCTCCTCTGCACTCAGCTCCCTTAAGTTGCTGATCTGAAAGTCTCTTTCAGAAGGAGGGCAATAGTTTTTCCTTCATTCAGTTTCAGTCCTCATTTTCACTGCTGTATTCTTTTATGCAAGGCTCAGTTTAAAAGAGGGCTCATGGAGTCAGGTAATACAGACTAAAATGTACAAAAAGGTATTCTATGTTTTCATGAGAAGTGTGAAAGAAAATTGATATTTACAAAATTTTGAAACATGTTGTTGAGAAGTTTAACAATTTTTTTTTTCAGCTGGTAGCAACTGAGAGGGGACTTCTATTTTACAGTGAAAATCCTCCTTCTTCCACAAAGAGTAGATTAAGTTGTAGATGCAAAGTAAAATGGAAATTCTGGTAAAAAAATTTGATTGAAAAACATTTTGGCAGAGAGTGTTTTTTACCACCTGGAATACTGACTTGAATCTACAAAACATTTCTGGTATTACCCACAATAAGGAGAACTTCTGAGAAGACTTAGGACACAATTTGGAAGAAACTGAGAAATAAAAGTAGCAAACAAATAGGAACTGGATAAAATAGGAGTTGTTGGGACTGACTTTTTCTACTCTAAGCCTTATTGCTTTTATTACTGATGCTTTACTTAATCTTAGATGTACATACATTTTGCAAATTTATTTTCTTGCCTTTAAGCTGAATTTTATCTGTTTTAGAAAAATTAATAAGGGTTCCTCCCCTTAAAGCAAGAAAATAATTTCTGTGATGCTAAAGAGAAGAAAATATGCCTAAAACAGGATGGTAGTATAGGATGGGTCCTAAATCAACACCATGGTCACAAAACCAGACAGTTTCTCAGAGAGTCTGAGCAGGATACAGATTACGGTTGGCAAGACAAACAAGGAACAACCACTGAGCAGCCAAGTCCAAACCAGCCAAGCTACATTCAGACCAACCACAAAAAGGTGAAAAGGTTTGCATCACTAGCTAATCTCAACTATCCAGTTTCATCTATCTATTTTTTGGTTCTAATTATTTGTGGTTGATTTGTGGTCATCTTTGTAAGATTAGCAGATTTCTTCCCCCTGAGGTTTTACTTTAAAAAAGCAGAAACTAAGAGGAAAGATCCCAAAACATACTGTCTTTTTCCCTGTTTTCCCATTAGTTTGACATCCAAGTTGAATCTGAAGAACTTTTTTTGGTTTTGCTCAGCGGTATTGATAAAATGACAGCTAAAGTCATGTGTATCTCACAGGAAAATACATGGAAACATTGAAAGGATGTTTAAAAGATCAGGGGAGATTATATTATAAAATAATATTTATACTTTTCACATACCCCAGGACAGTCAGAAAATTATTATGACCATGTTTCAGGTTTCATAGTAAGCCTTTTTTTTGTGAGAAATGAATTATTGCAGGCCTAAGAGCTATGTGGCTGCTGAAAGACAACCAATCCATGATGGCCCCTCCCTCCAGATGAGTGCTATCAAAAACGTGGTAAGACCTTAATATTGAGCTGTAAAACTCAAGGGAGAATATATTCATATGAAGTGATTATCTCTTATGTTTCTGGACATTCTAAAGATACATTACATTCTCCTAATAATACTTGCCTTCTTTTTGATATGATGTTTTGGAAGAACAGCTTGCACTTATAATCAGTACAATTTATCACCTATCCCCAAAGTACCCTGCCGTTGAAATGCCTGACATATATATTAGGTGTTGTGGATTTAGCAAAAATTGAATTATAAATTGCCTTGCCAGCTTTTGCCTCTGGAAATAATGAAAAAGTGAGCTAAAGAAATGTTCTCCTGAAGGATTTATTTTTAGTGGCTATAGAGAAAGAAACAACAAACATGGTTTGACCAGATTTTATCATTTTAAGCACTGAATAGCTTGGTCTCAAGAAAAGTTTTCATTCTTTTGAATTTTTTTTTTTTTAAGAAAAAAAAGACTGCTCTGAGAGTGCTTGAATGTCCCTGAAAATAACTCAGTTGAGAAAGGAGGAGAAAAAAAAGAAAACACTAACAAAACATTAATTTGTACTCAGTAAGCTCATATGAGAATTTCAAGGTCTCGTGCCCAAATGAAGTCAAGTTAAATGTCATCCAAAATACTTTCTTTTCTCTTCTCTGGTAAGTGCTGTCTCTCAATGAATGAAATTATTTGCAATGGCCTTTTAGAGTTTAACATTATCCAACTCCTCAAAATAATAGGGCCTTTAATAAGTTATCTAAATTGGCAGAGCTATGCAGAATCCATTTCTAACAAGTATTTCAGCATCAAATGTGCATAGTTAACCTAAATGTTCATTATAAAGGTATTCAGAAATACAGTAAGCTTTGGTAATACTGATTTTAAACCGACATTTAAGATTTTTTCATGAACTATGTACTTGTCTCTTAACAAGTTCCTGCATAGAGAGAAAAGCAACTTGTGTTCATCTACAGTTACTTAATTTAAAGAAAAAAAATTCTGTGTGAGTGCACACACAAATATCTAGCCTGCACTCTGTATTTGAATGAATCTGAGAATAAGCTTTCCATTTACAAGTTAAGTTGAAATTTTAGCTTAATTTGTGTCATACGTAAACAGCATATATTTTTACCATCTTATTAGATGTTTTTGCTTTAATAAACTGATGTTGGAGCATGTGCTCAAATTCTCTGTTTCTTCATCTTTATAAGTTTAAATAACACCCAGCATTTTGGGTACGCATGTTTTTAATATAAGTGATAAAAGAATACAAAAATCTTATTGGAGTGTGTGGTGTGTGCAAAGAATTTAAAAGTAGGCACTTATCAGTCAAGTATTGCCTCCTTCTTATATTAAATATCCTATTAATAAATGAGCTGATCATAAACTTCTGATGTCTATATGGAATTACTGGGCAAAAACTGTTTGAATTCTCTTTTTATAATTGATACATTCTACAATATTACTGCCAGATTACAGTCACGTGAAATTCACTCAACAGTTTGACTGCATAGGTTAATAAAATATAACCATCTACGCCATGCGGAGATGAGTGCAGATAAATGGAGTCAGATGAATTTGTCCCTAAATCTGGTTGAGAAACATGAATAATATTAGCATTTGCTCAGTTCAGCTTACAAAATGACTGCCATTCTTTAGGAAGTGATATAAAGAAACTACCAAAATGAAAGCAAGGAAAACAGTAACTTCTGAGAAGGTGAATCCTTAACAACTACAATGATTAGGATCCTTAACCATCAAGTATGAAGGCAAGAATGTCCAACTTCTTGAGTGAATAAGTTAATAAGTTTGATAAAGTGGAAAACAGACACACCAATGGAAAGACCAAAATAAATTACTTACCATGAAAGCACGACCTCCATGGATGGCAGGGGATGAGTTTACCGGAGACCCATAAAAACATATGCAGAATTGGAGTGCACAAGTCTTCACCTTTTCAAAATTGTGAATAGTACCAGGATTTGGAAAAAAAAAAATCAGTTGAAGGAAAGAACACGCAATAGGAGGAAGGATGAGTTTTCCTAGTAGCTGTATTTATATTTTGTTACGTGCTTGTTAGAGGGTAAGCTTTTAGTGCCTTACTATTTATTTTTCTTTTTTGCATGGCTATGTACTTGATTCATTGGTCACTGTGGGGGACTGAGCTTGAGGAAAAAAGTAAACAATATGAGCAAAAGGTCATAATTTACTTGCATTATACAAAATACATATAAAGGCTTACAAGTCGGGAAACATGCTGAAGAAATGTGTTGTCATCATATAGCCACAAAACATCCTGCAGATTAATCCTACGGTGGCCCTGCATGACACCTGTAGTATATGTGGGCATTAGGTCAAAATATTAGCTGGAGCTAATGATGGGCCCATTATAACCCTCCTTAGTGCTCATTACTTAGGGGACCTTTTGAAGGTGCTCTGTATCATTCTCTGGCTGACAGGCTATTCAGTGAAGGTTAGCAACTCCCTCTGAAGTCCTGTTTCTCTGTTGCGGCTAACAACCCAGTTGGGGTCATGGAAGGCACACATGGATCCTTCACCTAAATGACAGAAATAGTATAGGAAATAATTAACATCTGCATGGGGTACAAAGTTTTTGAAGGAAAGTAAATTTACTGTTTTTCAAGGTTAATTTTTTTCTGCATTGAGCATAATCACCACAACAATGAATCAACGTTGTTAGCATTGCACTCAGATCAGTGGAGACATGAGTGTGCATGATGTGTTCAGAAGCCCAGTGGGTGAATTCTACACAGATGTTCATGGCAAAGCCAAGGGGTTAAAATAATATTCCTGTAATCCTAGCTTATACTATTGATGAACGATAAACTTCTTCACCGATAGCCCTGACACTTCAGAGCATCTTTGCCTTAGAATGGTCTTTCACCCTCTCCTTTTAAGCTTCCATTGAAACATCACTGCAATTCATTTTTATCCAGCTTTTCAGCTTTAATCATTGTACATTTGATCCACAATAAACTTGGTGGATGAAAGCTACCATTTACTGCAAACATGGAGTATCCCTGTTCAGTTTAAAGATGGCATGGGTAACCTGGAAGAACAATTATGCATTTCCCCCTTACTTTCTATTTCTTGCATATCTTATTGCATCAAAAATAATACATAGCTCTTGAAATCCGCTCACTTATCTTCCTGCTCCTGCAGTGACCCTAACGTCAAAAAACCCAACATATTCAGGGCTGTGGGCCTGCCAGCTCAGTCTTTTCTTACTCCCCCATTTTGAATCTGACCTTGCCTTTCCCCAGCTTATACTCCGATTCCTATCAGATCTCAAAACTAATTTTAAAGCTGTCATATTTACTTTCCTCTAGGCCTTGTTTCACACTGTGGTTTCACCCAGCTTTCTGAGTGATTATTTGGTGTAGTTCCATGCATATTTATTCCAGTAACTTCTTTAAATCCTTTGCAAAATGCAGTGGTAAAATTATATACCATTATATACCATTAGGTGCTGGCTTTCCCATTATAGGTAAAACACACTTTGGTGAAATTTATGCTTGTATTTTTTTCTCCAAGAAAAATAATCTTTTTCCCTGGCTAACACCTACAAGTATACAGCAAGAGACATAGGCATGCTGAATAGGACACAATGTAGCTGTGAACAAGAAAGTATAAACAATAGTGCTGTGGGAATATTGTACCTCGAAACCTGAAGGCTGGCCAGCAGAAAATGCATCCCAAAATGTGGAGCTGAAGCTAACTGTATGGAACTGTTGCATACTTAGCTATTTCCTGACATGTAGATTTAGAGATTTCTCAAAAATGTGCAATGAAGTCTCCAAAATAGTAATCTTTGTACATGTGCTTGAGCACAACGTGTGAGTTTTGCAAAGTTTTATCAAAGCAGTACTTTACAAAGAAAACTAAAAACTAAAGAGCTTTGAAAGTTTGAAGCTGTTATCTGCCCAGTTTTAGTACAGTGTAACACCTGTCATCAAGGAAGACACTAATTTGATTCGTGAAATATTCTGGTAACTCAAACTGAAAAAAAGTCAACAAAGTTTAGCAAAGTTTAAAGCATTGGAGTCTATGTACATTTATTGTTCAAGGAAAATTAAGAAACAGAAGCAAAAATAAAGAAGGAAAGAAAAATCTTCCACCACGTCAACAGAAAGGATGAAAGTTGTTCCTTCATAAAGCAATTCACCATTAAAAGCTCTGAGTTGTGTTCTGGAGAAAAAAATATTCCTTGAATACTGATCAGTAGCAAAGAAAAGCATAAAGAAGTATCTGTTTTCTGAAAGGCAAGAAGAAATTCCCAAAAAATAATACTGCTCCAATTTGAGGACTCTGAGTGCCATTTACAGCACTGAAGCTGAGGTCCTGAAGCAGCACTTGCCTCCTTAGCATCTGACCAGGCAGTAGGGTTTGGAAGGTAGCTGTGGGGTAGCATTACTGATGGGGCAAATGAGACACAAGTTTGTCTGTATTACATATCTGAGGCTACAAAAATGTCTATGGAGAGCTAAGAATCAAACCCAAGTCACCTCAGTCTGAGCGTAGTTAGATCCAATAGATGGGAATAAGAAGGTCAATATAAAGGAGTAAGTTGAAGTATCAAAGCACTGAAGAAAATCTGAGTTTTAATGGTCAAAGCCTTGGCAATATTATGCAAAAGCTAGAGACATTTGCCAATGTGTATTGTTACCACAACAGAACTCCCTGCAAAGCTACAATAAGTCAATGTACTTCTACGTTCATTCTTTTCTCTGTATTGCCCCTTCATTAGCCCAGAGTCCCAGAACCCTCCTCATTTACATTATTTTAAATACAGTAGACTATGGTGGTGGGGAAACATTTCAGTCAGCTCTTCTTACGTTCAAAATAATTTGAAAGCTGATTTATTCCCCACTCAAGCCAAGTAGTCTCCAATAAAGGAAATAATCTGTTTCTAGCCTGAGATGACATTTGGCAAGTTGCAGAGCAAATATTCATGACAAAGTCATAAGCCTTTGAAAACAGAGTTTTCCACTGGAAATGGTGACAGGTCCTTAAGCACAGTGGTGTGAACAGCACCGCTATAATAAGCAGTAATTTAAAGGCTGTGCACTAGTTAACTATTCGTGCTAGTAAACAAGTGACCCTGATGGGATTTCAAATTAGAGCTTCAAGCAAACCATTTGATATTTAACCCTCTTGCTTTTCCACCTCATAGCAACAGAAGCATTATATATCATAGCATAATATTATTGTAGCTCGCTCACTCACTTGATAGGGACAGAAACCAGATAAAAGCAGATAAAACATTTGTGACAATAAGAAACCCCATGTTTCAGCAAATGCAGCCATCTAACATTTTTCTAGTGGTAATTACATCTACAGCTTTACACCGGCCTGTGTTGGCTGTGGCATCTGGAAATGAGAAAATAGTGTGTTAACTATACATCCTATTCTGCCAATCAGCAATAATGCATGAAGACCAACTTAAAAATAATCCTCTCTTCCTGTGCCTCAGCCATTTTGCATAGACCCAAGTCAGATGGTGGATTAGATTTTCTTCATAAGTAGACCACTAAGCAAATTCTCGGGAAAAACAACTGGTAAAGATTCTCAGAAAAAAAAACCCCACTGTGTAAAGCTGGCTAATCTTTATGAGCTGCACATAGAAAGTTTCCTAGGACTGGGTCCCATGCACCACCTCCCTCAGAAATGGAGGGGAGGGGGGACACACTAGCTCAAAGGGCCCCTCCAGGAACGCTGCTGCCTTGCTGCATGATGGGGCTTGACTGGACATGCAGGCAGGTCCTAAGTCTCAGTTCACTTAAACTGGGTGTCAGGATGCCCGCAGGGCTCCTGTGCTAACACAACCTCACTACTGGTATGATACAGGATTTAGATAAGTCAAACTCAGATTACTCAGAAGATGCCCGTGGTTCAAGCTGACCACTGTTGTTATGAAGCAGGAATACCATGATCCCCATTAAAAATTAACCTCTCTTTCCCCAAAATTACAGATGACTGGAAAATAAGATACGCTGGACGAGTTAATAACAAGGTAAATATGCACTGTATTTTGAAGGTGGACCAGTGTCACAAAACACACCAGAGTCTTACCATCTCCCTGATCTGTGCTCCTCTGGATAGAGCAGAAGTAGTCACACTGCCCAGAAAAAAATTGCTGCTTCCTCCTAACCTGAAGCCAAGAAGCCCCAACCTACTCTCCAGGGAATGCCAGTGACATGTTTAGAGTATGGAAGAATGTTTGATTTATAACCTTTAAACCAAGAACTCTTCTAGTACCTAAACAAAAGAAAACATTTGAACATGCATTTGTACCACTCCAGAACACCAGAGAGATCTTGTGTCATATCCTCATTCACACATGCTGTGGTGTTGTACTACATGAGCTGTAAAGAGCCCAGAAAAATCATGGAGAGAATTTCATCACCATCATTTACATTGACCTCCTGCAGGTATAGAATGAAACCACAGCCCCTCCTCCTTCTGTTTCTCATAGTCAACTGAAATAACTTTTCACAGAGTGGTAACTCCTATTTGCTTTCAACTGAAAAGATGGCCAGAGACAGACTATCCATCTGATCATAGTCCTGTCCAGCTCCCTTAGGGCCTTCTTTAACCTCTGGCAAATGGTAAGATGGAAGGATTTTCACAGCAACCCTGTTTTTCCCCTTCTATCTGCTCCTTAAATGTCACATCTGTCGCAGTTGCCTTTGAACTACAAAGCTACGCAGAAGCCTTGACTTGTCTTATATTTCCACACAACTTACAGACAGCAGTTTTTCTGCACATGGTGCAAATGCTGTTCATGTAGCTCTCTCTAAATATAATAATGCGTTATCAAAGAGAAAAATCAATGCCGATAAAATTTAAGACACAATATAGACATCATTATCTGAAGAACAACTATGAGAAGAAATAGTAATGCAATAATGAAACTCTTTAAAACAAAGTATTTCTACTCCATGCTGCTAATATTAATCAGGTGTTAAAGTCCCACTAGTATTTTATAGAAAACTCTTACAATATATCTTGGTCTCTATAGCTAGTTTCACAACAGTGTTAATAAAAAGTTAATTATTCTT
Organism: Aptenodytes patagonicus; assembly: GCF_965638725.1. NCBI lineage: Eukaryota > Metazoa > Chordata > Aves > Sphenisciformes > Spheniscidae > Aptenodytes > Aptenodytes patagonicus. Next base: position 42,093,671 of record NC_134952.1, read on the forward strand.
CCAAGTAAAATACTATGAGAATAAGCGTACTTAGCTGCTATGCAAGTCATTTTCAGCTTACAAGCAGATTTTTTATGACTCCAGAAGGAAAAATCAATGAAGCAAATAATCTCTAAAGAAGCAGTAATCTTATCTTCCTCCTGTTAATTAAAAAAGGATGACAAAAGAAAAAGGAAGAGCAAAGGAACAGAATTCCTTTGTACGGTCAAAGTGTGTTTGCATTTTCCAAGCAGGCACTAATATGTTTTTATAACCAAAAATAAAGAAGTACTACCATGACTCTTCCAAATTCCATAAAACAGACAAAGCGAGTCTGTGATGGGTCCCTTAATTGTTAACCAACAGTCATCTGTACGCTAGAATCTTGTGGCAGTTTACTATGATATTTTTATTTTGTAGTTGGTTTCACCTAACTACGCTATTTATAGCCCTTTATTCTCTTTTTCATAGGTTTATTAATAATGAGGAATAGTGACATCTGAAAGAAAAGGGAGTGTGCCCTTCCTCAAGGTGATATTCTTGCAAGCATTTTCGATTGACTTTATTTAACTCTTTGCAATTAAGTATACTTCAACTAGAATGTATGGTATATTTCAGTACTCCTGAGGCTGCAGCATGTTGCAATGTGGAAGAATTCACCCTCCTACATTTCCTTGCAACACCAATTACTTCTGCAAGAATATTAAAACACCTCCCCCAGTTCTCTTTCAACTTCCCCTTCAGCTAAAAAGATTCGGAAAACTTCCTACCCTACCTATTTCCCTCAAAATCATTTTTCCTCTTACCGTGTAACAATGAGATGACAGAAAAGTGCCAGTATGGCACATCAAACAAAAAGTGAAATATGTTTCCATTTCAATTCACCAAAAGGCAGAATAATGTCTCTCAGAAGTTGACTCAGGCACTTTCTCATAAAGTCAGGTACTTCTCTTTTTTATCTTTTTTTTTTCTTCCAGAGAATAACACATTTCCCCATAACATGGTGCAGTGTCAGTCACTCTAAAACTGATAAATTCTAGCTGATACGTCATTATAGCACGAAGTCAACACCATTGCAACTAGATACAATTCCACTGACTTCAGCCCTGTAGCACAGGCAAGTCTGAATTTGCTTCATAAAGTCTAGGCATTCTAAAGTCTAAGAACAAGGGAAATACATCCTTAGTTTTACACTGAACTGCTAAATTAATTGGTCATATTCATACATAGCAAGTGGTCTCAATATTCCCTATATATTTGCAGGAAAGCTGTCCTCCAGTACAAGCAAGTCAGACTGGCTGTACATGTATATTGCTCAGTAGGATTCGATTTGTGCTAGGGAGACAGCACAGTCCAATAAGCAGCACGAAGAAGCTCTCCGATATGAGCTGTAGCATTACCCATTTGATGAGACACATTGATCCAGTCATTTGGGAGCTGCAGCTCCCTGACAGTAAGACACAGATCTCTGTGCATACCCACCTCTGCAACACATTTGGTCAGATACCGTGGAAAAACACTACATGCTCCAATCCCTGTAATTTCAATCAGTATCTGTGATTGCTTTCTATAACATGCGCTTCAAATTTAAGAGGGCAAAACAGTTTGCCTGTCTTTTGTCTTTTCCTGGTCCTGCCAGACCTAGTTCTGTTCATCTGCCTTCTGGTTCCAGATATCTGCTGTGTGATCCTATGCCCTCTATTCTGGCACGCCGTTGCTGTCTCATGTCTCCAGAAACTCCTAGCCTCATTACCGAATGAATACACTTAGCAAAATTAGTCATGCAAACCAGCTAAATTCTTTTTTTTATTTTAAAAATGCATTTGAGTGAGTTTACAGTTGGAGTCAGGTGCATTAGATCAGGACACAGCAAAAGATTTGGCACTGTAACAGATTTCTTTTACTGGATTGTCCGGCTAACCTGAAAATAAAGTATTTGCCTTTTAAAGCGTTTTAGAATAATAATCCAAGATGAACTTCCATAACCTATAAAAACTGGTTTTGCTTCCCATTCTTCAGTCTTTTTTTTTTTTTTTCTATTAAGGTTAAGGACTAATCCCATGAGGTACTAAGAAGGCCTGAATGTCATTAGTACAATAAACATTAAAAATATTCAGGCCCTCATTGGATATGGGTGTTTTTGGATAGGAAAAAAAAAAAAAACAAAACCAAAACCAAACCAATTCTGGTTATTTACATCACTGTTGGATATCTGTTTTATTCCTTCAGATAGAATAGGATTTTTTTTTTTTTTTTTGCCTTGCAGTGTTATAAAATCTCCATTTTCCTCTCTACATTTCCCTAAATGTTTCCCAAGTTTTCTCAGCCTCTGTTCTAAAACACAAGGGACTGTATCGTTCATCAAAGCACACTTTGCAGAATGAAATACTCACTTACAGGATAAAGGTGGTCACTAGTTTCTTGTTTATAAATCTAAAAAAATAAGCATCTGCTCATTCGAAAGTATCATAAAAAACCTGAGCTATCACAACATGACACATCATGTTCCTTGCTTATTCAGTTTGTGGGCTATTTACCCTTCTGTCAGACAAGTTTGTCTTCGACATATGCTTTCTATACAGCCTACTGGTGTAAAAAATAATTATAATGTTTATTAAATTAAAATAATGAGGTTTATATGAACTTTCAATAATGCAGACAGGCAGACTATAACTGTAAACCACATGCTATATACTTTGGACTTTTACGGCTTTTAATTTATCAAAGGAAATAATTAGCACACTTTGTGGCAGCCAGTGATGGAATTTATTCATTTGGAAGCCATGGGTTTCCTGTCATTAAAACTACATCATGTCCTTCCTTTTCTATTAAACTTCAACTGAGGGCAGTAAGAAGTCACTAAAAGGAAATGAAGAGTTTTTTTGGCAACATTCACATGCAATGATTTAATACTGCTAAAAGATAGCAACCCATAATGTATGCCAATAAGGGATGAGGGTTCCAATTACCACATTATTTCCTTTATTTGCTGCTTTGTTTGTGGCTCAATTAACTGTGATTTGCAAAATCACTTCAACAAATTTATTTTCTCTTCATTGGCTTACTGCATTTTTCGTTCCTAATTACAAGTGCTTCTTTTGTGGCAAATAAAATGATTTAGATCTTTAACAAATACATTTAGATTTATATGTCATAGGATATTACTTTTTTCCTTTCAGAGTGATCAATCACATCTCATTAACTAATGATTCATTTTGGCTAATATTAATGCTTTTATTTTTCTTGGACTTTTTTTCAAATACAAGTAGCAAAATATCTGGGTTTTCTTCAAGTGGAAAAGAAACAAAAGTACCAATCAAAGTTTCTTTTCTCCTTCACACATACACACACAAAACAGCCTCTGCCTTACGCACACAGTTATAAACGGCTTCTGCAGACCAAAACTTGCATCACAGAAGCAGCTCAGCCCAGACTGAAGCTGACTGAAGGATACACGGACTTTTTCTTCAAAGGAGGTCTAAAATCAAATTAGCATAGAGACAGACTTACCCTCTCTTTTACAGGAGTGGGTGGTCCTTCCAGGTCATGACCAAGGTACACGAACAGCAGCGGCAGCAGAATGCTGGATCTTCAAGTCTTTTATTAAGTGATGCCAGGAAATGTGAAGGGATAGATGATACAGGGTACTGTAAGGTTGTTGGGTTTTTATACATAATGACATTAGTTAAAAATTATTCAAAATGCATAAAACAATCTGAGCCAGGCCTCAGCAGATTAGTATGAAAAAAAAATCTTCAGCTGCTTCACAGAATTATATATTTCTAGTGTCTATGTTTGTTGTGCTCAGTTCAGAAAAAATTCAGCACAATTAATATATTGTTTGAATCTTCCAGCTACATATTTGACTTCTATATCTAGGATCTAACAGACATCTTAACTGAGACAGACATTAGATGTCCAGAATATTTATTATCAAAACCTATTAAATTGGGGGAGGAGGAGGTCTTTAAAGCAATGTGCAGACAATTGTAAAAAGGGCCTTTACTGAAGGTCGGTGGAAAATTGTTCAAACTCAAAAATATTTCCTCATATCCACTAAGTTGAGCACTGATACTGCTGCTGAGTTTGCAAATTAAGATGTAAGATCAGAGCTAGCTAAGATTGTCATATTGTCTCCTCTAATTTGGAAAAGTAGAACTAGGCTAGAGAGAAACCCATAAAAGAGACTTTATGACTCTCTTCAAGGCTGACATAGAAGCCAATGCTCCAATTCCTTCTCCCAGCCTCTTGCAATTACATTTCCGCAGGAAGAAAGAAAAGGAATTAGAAACAGGATAATGTAGCTTTAAATCATTTCTCATAGCCTTTGCCTTCTAGTGAAAGCCCTAGCTTTTTTAACATGCTTCTTATATTGTTTAGTGTGACACAACAAAAAGCACAACTTGTTTGACCCTTCCTCAATAAAAAATCATTTTGTTCTGACATCCTATAAAATCTGTGCATGAGCCTACTAAGCACAGTAAAAATCCCTTACAGACATGTTTAAGGCAATTCTGACAAAGCAATACATGTCATTAATATGCCACGGTAACGGACAAGCATGTGCCACTATTAAAGACAGCGACATTTCCAAAGCTGACAGTTATGTTGTCATCAAACTTTAAAGTTCTTGAGTCACCAGGGGTATCTTGGTGGGTTATGTTGCTTGCATATGAGCAGGTATGACATTGCCCATAAACTCATAGGAACACAATGTGATTGTCTGTGCAATCCAAACCTGAGAGTGCATCAGCATGGACAGATTTGTATCCTAAAGAAGAGCAGTGTGTAAATATTTCTGACCTGACAGCACTAAAAAAGGCTGAAGATTGTAGTTGGTAAGAATACTTCTTCCTCCCTACCACCACCTTGGAAACAGTGAAATCCAGGTATAAGCTTGCGAAAGGTCACGCTTATTGTTAGCAAATATTGTAGTATTGTACATGTGAAGAACAATTGTATTCTGGTACAAGAAGCACGTTGAAAACTTTGTTTATGCTTACTAAAAAGAGAGCTCCTGAATAAAGATGTTGTACAATGTTTTCAGAAGTAGTACTTGTATTCAATTTGCAATTGAATACAGCAGCTTTACAAAATCCTAAATGTCTGTAGTATGAACTCAAAGTTTTAGTAAATTAAATACCTACATAAATTCCAACCAAAATCCTGTTTAATTCCAGAATTACGATCCTCCAACAATCTTATTTGAACACATTCCTACTTTTACAACAGTTTTTCAAAGAGTTTATACTCTGGTATCACAAGCTTTAACTTTAATTCAATTTCGCAACTCTTCTTAATGGTGACGTTCTATTATGATGTTTATTGTTAAGACCAGTAACATGGGGAGACTAAGGAAAAACAGCTTTGTTAATTTTGCATGTCCAGTGTGAGATATCTAGGACCATTTTCAGACTGCATAGCATTAAGGCTATTTAGGGAAATTAAACAGTGGAAAATTTCAACTTCAAAAGTAAACAAAATCTGAAATATTTTGGCTCACAATTTAAATACTTCAGTAATGAAATACTACCGTACTACCTCAGGCAGCTGTAGTTCATAATCTTAATATTCCCATCTTCCTCTGTAACACAGGCTTTCTGAGCAAAACAGCAGTAAGAAGCGGTTGCTTTATTATACAGTCCCTGATTACAGTGTTGAAGAAAACGTAGCCTGGCTGGAGAGTTCAGCCCATGAAGGGGAGTTAAGCAAGGGGGAAAAAAAATCAAAATACAGTTCCTTTAAGATATTGTGGCTGGCTATCTAAACTAAAATATTTTGGTTCTCAGGTATTCAAGAAAAATGTATAGACAGCTGCTGCATATAAGAACAACGTAGCTGAAGTTTCCCCCATTTCTTAAGGTAGGAAAAGTAACATTCACTAAAGCTTGTACCTTCAAAGACAAACTCCCATCAGCTTCAGGAGCAGTTGTGAGCACTTACCACTTCAGCAAAGGGGACCTCAGAGACTCAAGTCAGGTGTCTAGAAAATGAGAGCATATGGTGAAAGCTGGGATCAGGCAGAGGTAAGGAACCACTTTCTCACCACAGTGCACAGCCCTTCAGAGCTCTCTCAAGTCCTTGCACTACTTCCCACTCTGCCTGCCTTCAGTTAACACCTCCATCCCCAATCTTCTGTCTCTTAAGGACAGAAAGGCAGGGTTTTCTGCTCCCTTTTTGACCCGGGGTTCAGGGGAAATTTTAAGCTTCTTAACACTCAGATGAATGGAAAGACATAGGAATGGGGTGCTTTCTTCTCCTGCTGTTGAAGTACAGCTAATGTTTCAAGTTTTTTTTTCCCCTTACAATGAAGACAGAGGGTTTGAATGTGGCACAAGCCACTGTAGTGGATGAAGGGAAGTGTCTTTTCTTCCTCAGAGGAGAGGTTCCCAACTCTTCCAGGGCTCTCCCCACTTCCTAGGTTAGAGCTACTCTGAAGTAAACTTGCACAGTGTATGCATTAAATACCTCAATCCTCAGCTCCGTTCCTGTTTGATCCTACTACTTGCTAACATGAACATAGCCTGAGAGGGCCAAGCTTCTCCAAAAAAGTTGACAGAGGATTGACTGTGCCTTGAGTAATTTGTAAGAGATTAGTGAATTGAGAAAAGCCAGCTGTTTGACACAGGATTAAAATTGTTAGCCAGGTCTGTCTGTACAACCGATGGAAAATGTTTAGGGGATCAAAAAAGACTGAAGATCACCAAAAGCAAGTGAACATGTATCGTCACTGCTCCTACTTTGATTTCCCAAATCCTGTGGGGGTTTTCTCTGGCATCATTTATGGGGACCCGGGGTGGGAGAGGCGAAAATGAAAGAAGGGGGCACAATGACTGGATAAAAATGGGGAAGAAGGGAGCAAGAAACGTGGGAAAAGAAGTACAGGAGCTAGAATTGGGTGTGGTCAAGAAGGTAGCAGGACGAGGGCAGCAGAAAAGAGGAAGAAGTTGAACGGAAGCAGGATTTGATGGGAAGGGCCAGAGATGTGAAGTGAAAAATAGCTACCCGGCAGAGGTAAGGGGCAACATAACTGTCATGTCCCTGAGAGCACCAACAGACCTGACTGTCCCTTCTCAGCCTCCCCGGGACCTCCTCCCACCTGCCCAGGGCCAAGGACCCCATTTCAGCTCCCCAGGGCCATCAGTCCCTGTCCCAGCAACACCACAGCAGTGTCGGTCTCCAGCTCCCCACAGCCCCACAGGCCAATGGCCCGGCCCGGCCTCGGACGATCCCTGTCCCCAGGGAGGTGCCTGATGCCCCGGGCTGGGGCTGCCCCAGTGCCTTGGCGGCTCTGTTCCTGGCTGGGGTGGTGGGATGAGTCCTGGCTGCCAGGCCCTGCCCTGACGCCCGCTGGGATCCCCCAGCCCATGCAGTGCCCTGACGATAATCACCCCCACCTCCAGCTCAGCTACTGATTCTGGCATGAAATGTGGGGGTCTGGGTACTCAGCTTATCTACTTTCCATGTGTTTCTGAACTCCCTTCCCATACCCATAAGACTTCTGCTTCATTTGCTGCAGAAAGTGGGGGTGGGAGAGACTGTGTAGACTACAAGGGGAAAAAAGTTTTGTAGACAATGTGAAGAAAATGCCTATCTTTTAGCAGTTCTTTCTTTTTTTGTCCTTTCCACTGAAGAATCCCACTTGCACTTTGCAGTGGGTTGTCCCCAGCCACCCAGTACATTACCATGGCAAGAATGCACCTATCAAGGGAATCGGGGGTTCCTTCCATTCCATAGCTAACATGGTGGCTGTAGATACAGGTGGAGGTGTTCCCTAAACTGCATTGTCTTAGGTAGACAGATTAAAATAGTAATGATTGCAAAAGGAGAAAACCTCCCTGAAGTCACTACATGTGAAATAAGTGAGAGGCATGCCTTTCTACATCTGTATGGACATCGGCTGAGGAGGCTATAGGCAAAGTTTCTAGGATTGGAAAAGAGGTTTGTGAATAAAATACAAGTCCGCAGTGCACCATCAGCCAGTTTGTTCGTGAAATGTGGGTCCTCTGCTCAACTAAGCAAATAATCCACAATTCATTGCTTATAATGGGCAGATTCACACTGATGTGTGAAACTGATCATCAGAAAACTAGTTTAAAAAATGAGCAAAAAAAGGAAAGATCAATCTGATGATATTCAGGACTTGTCAGGAGTTGTTTGGAAGTGTTTCAGAAATTACAACAGAGATTTAGAGAAAAATGGGAGATGAAGAAGCTTCAAAGAAATGCATTGAATGCACATATGTAATTTGCCACTTCATTTAGTAGCCATTGCAAGATTTTCAAGAACAGAAGAGTGTAAGAGAAACGACAGAATTCAACAGTAAAAAAAAATGTACTTTACATAGTCCTAATACTTCTGAAAAAAAGTGTAAAGGCACATTACAATGCTTGAGATAAAGTTCCTGTTTTTCTGTTTAATCTTTGTCAAAATCCTTTTAATAGTGTTATTTTTGAAAAAGGAAAAAAAAAGTAATGTTACTTAATCCCATTGAGTATTTTCAGGCCAAAATATTGTGCTTGATTTATATGTTATTATCCAGTTTTTCTCCAGTAACTGACAAATGCTAAATGCTTTATCTGTCTGGCACTGATGATGGTTTTGCCACAGTGTTGTGGTTTAACCCCAGCCAGCAACTAAGCACCACACAGCCGCTCGCTCACTCCCCCTGCAGCAGGATGGGGGAGAGAATCGGAAGAATACAAGTGAGAAAACTCGTGGGTTGAGATAAAGACAGGTTAATAGGTAAAGCAAAAGCCGCGCACGCAAGCAAAGCAGAACAAGGAATTCATTCACTACTTCCCATGGGCAGGCAGGTGTTCAGCCATCTCCAGGAAAGCAGGGCTCCATCACGCGTAACGGTTACTTGGGAAGACAAACGCCATCACTCCAAACATCCCCTTTCCTTCTTCTTCCCCCAGCTTTATATGCTGAGCATGGCATCATATGGTGCGGAATATCCCTTTGGTCAGTTGGGGTCAGCTTTCCCAGCTGTGTCCCCTGCCAACTTCTTGTGCACCCCCAGCCTACTCGCTGGTGGGGTGGGGTGAGAAGCAGAAAAGGCCTTGACTCAGTGTAAGCACTGCTCAGCAGTAACTAAAACATCCCTGCGTTATCAACACTGTTTCCAGCACAAATCCAAAACATAGCCCCATACAAGCTACTGTGAAGAAAATTAACTCTATCCCAGCCAAAGCCAGCACATACAGGGTTTCCCAGACTGCTTGCTCTGCATATCTGCATGAAAGATTTAAGTGGTCATGGTTAGGTGGAAATGTTAACTTTCTTCACGTTGGATCAATTAAATGACTGATCAGAAGAATCAGCACACATCAGACATATGAATGCTTTAGCAAAATTCACACCAAAACTAACTTTTAAATTCACGATGCATTCCTTAGCTCTACCCTTTCGAAGTAATAGGAGACTTTTTGTCCTGCTGCAATAATACTTTACAGGATGGTAGTACAATCTTAGATACTGTCCACACAGAAGGAAAGACAAGCTATATGTAGGAGAGGAATACAATGCTGCTACCTATTCACGTGGATCTTTAACAGTTCTCTGTACTGCAACCAAGTAATGTTAGGGATGAACAAACTCCTAGGAATAAAATTAGACCCAGCCTAACTTCCCCTAAAAAGACTTTAAAAACTCATGAGGTTACACATGAGGTAAACTTTTTTCCCTTTCCAGTTGCTACATGCCTTTGTACCTTCAAACTCTGCGAAAAGAAATGTCAAAACAACTTGTGAAAACTTAATTTTGAAATAGCTCCAAACTGTTCAAATCCACTTTCTAATCTAACAAAACTTTGTCTAACAAAAACTATTCTCATCTATAAGTGATAGAGTTTAGAAAACATCCTATGTATAGATTATTAAAGTAAACGGTGTTTTAGTCTACAGATAAATTACCTTGCACTGCTGGCTTTTCTCTTTTTGTGTTTATAGCAAAATTAAATATAGGCGATTATATCAGAAGTGCACTAAAAGACATTTTTTATAACAATATGGAAAAACTTGCATGGAATACTGGATAATTTTTGTGTGAAAATGGATTTCCCCTCTATTACAAATTTTAAACCTTTTGAACTGAGCTGCTTGGTAAGCCACAAATGACTGAGAAAGTACTTGGGGGAAATATCACCTAGACTTGCCCATTTTCATACTCTTTTCAGAGTTCTGGTTTTGGTCACAGTTGGAGGCAGAATACAGCATTACATGGATCTTGTTTTGATCTAGTATGGCTGCTTTTTCCGTTCTTAGAGTATTGTACTGCTTGGTAATTCTAGTACGGTGTGATCCTTTCCAGTTTTAATGTGGGTGGATATTTCCTAGACTTGAAAAAATAGAAATAACAGCATTTAATATTTTTTCTTCTTTTTTTTTTTTTTAAGAAGAACAGGTGTACTCACTCAATGGAAATCCAGCAGGAATGTGTACAGAAAGGGTGCTCATTCCTATAAATTATGTCCCCTCAGCCTACTCACGTTAATATATTTTATGCTGTCAAAATAATGACAGAGAAAGTATGATCAGATGTACAGGAAGAATGAGCAGTAGGGAGATGTAGATCTGAAGTGTCAGAGCAATGCTAGTAAGAAAATAAAACCAACCAAACCAGAAAGTAAAAAGAAAGCAAATAAAATAAAAGGAAACTTGCATTCCTTGAATTACACAAAATACTACAATGACACAATGACAGTAAGACAAAGAAGCATCTCTACTGAATGGCAGAATAAACACTGGAAGTAGCTAAGAAAACTAAATAAAGAGTTCGTGGTACTGATGCCAGAACAGACACAAAGGAGGAAGAAGAAAACCTCCAAGAAAACACCATTGCACTTGTTTAGCAAACAAGAAATCAGAAAAATCCAAAGACTAATAAAATTCAGTTATTAGAAGCAACCTTCCCACACTTCGGTTGGTAGGGAGGGAAGATAACAGTCCTGTTTTTCAATCTGTATTGTATGTTTGTGCACACAAAACATAATGCCATATGTATGGGAAATGGTATTACAATGTGACTGGACAGCATCTCTTCAGGCAGATGTAAATGTTTAAACAGGGTACTACACTGTGAGTTGGGGAGCTATTTTAGATCCTTCTGATAAAGAATAACATTCGAGCTGAGCAGCTGCTTATCAGCCAGGTTGTTCTTAGATGCAAAAGCACCAAATCATACCAGTGGAGCAATGTGATACTGCATCAAAAACACTGCAGTTGCTCCACAATACATGCTGATGTAGCTTTGCATTCGAAGTAAAATCACATTAGATGGAATGTCACAGGATGGTGATGCAACATAAATAAGATTATGCATTAGCTTCAAGACTTCATTAAAATCAAAATGCCATGAGGACCATGCTGATTATATTCACATAAACAGTTTATTTGAATTTTGTATCTCGGTTAATCCTTATAGAAAATCTCTTCAGCTAATCTTGGGAGAGGCTGTGAGTAAAATTCAACCACAAGCTATAACAGAGGCCAAATTATTTCAGAGAAACCTAAATCCTTGTGACATTTGAAATTGTTCTCAGAGTCTGAATAACCACTGTCCATGGAGGAAAAACTCTTGGGAAACTTTTTTTTCCTCTGTTGTAGTATGATACCATTCAGTACATGGTACAATTATGAATGCAAGCACGAATGTGTAGGCTCTGGACTCCATGCTCACCTACAAGGCAGTGAGGCACTCAACACAATACAGTATAAATGGCCAGATAAGCCCTTTTTTTTTTTTTTAAACAGTCAAATTTGCTGCCAGGTTGCCGTACAGATTTAAATAAACACTCCAAATAGAAGCTGAAGTTCAGGTCTTTTATTAAACTTAAGAACCTTAAGCGTGCAGTGTTCATGTGGATTCAAATTCAGAGCCTGACATATATTCAATCTTAGTTAAGACGTAGTTATTTTTGTTGGCAGCAGAATTGGTGCTAAAATCATAACACATTCCAGTTTTCTCATTCTATTCCAGTTTAGTTTATGGATTATCTAAAAGGATGTCCATATACAGTTCAATGAGAGTTAATGGGTCAAGCTACAACGTCCCTGAAACTCCACTAGTCAGATCTCAAAACTGTGTTTCAAACTGACTTTAGTGAATGCCTGAGGTACTGAGACAGTAGTTTATTTGTTTAGGCAATAATTGTCCTTTGCCTCCAGAGAAGCCCTAAAATTGCTTCTATGTTTAGAATCAAGATTGGTCTGTTAAGGCTGCTTGTCACAAAGTTTCACCTCTTTTTAGAACTGTTTATTCCCAGTACCCTATTTCCCAATTTAGTCCATTATGGAGTTTGATTGATGCATCTGCCTGACACAATACAGCAAGAACACTAGAATCCTTTATCAGATGCCTTAGGCAGTACAATTACTATTTAAGGGTTACAGTGACATTGTTTGTTAAAGGTTTATTGCCTGCCTTTCTGAACAAACATTATTATTTGTATCTATTGGGTTTTTTACTGTCTCAGTTTGGGGGGAAAACACTGTGTGAAAATACATTAATGTAAAAAATACTTAGAGACCCACTCTTGTCCTTCGGCAGACACATGATGTTCTGCTGGAAGTTACTGCTGTCAGTGGGATTCATGTACACAGATGAAATAAAAAAATAGTTTCTGATCCTGTTCCATCGGCTAGAATAAGGAATGATCAGCCTCTTCAGCGATGGAAAATTGGGTACTATTGCTTTATAGTCAGTATTACAACAGATATTGTCTGTACAGGGGACAAGTCACAGCAGTTACAGCCACAGAAAAATAGACTGGGAAGGGGACTTAAGAAGTCATCTGGTCTATCTCTTGCCCCAGGATATGATCAGCTCTAGCTGTGTTATTCCTGAAAATGTTTATTCGGCTTGTACTTATAGACCCTGCAGAGTTGGGATACCCAAAACTTCCCCAGACAACCTTTTTTTGGTGATTAACTACCCCAAACTCACTACCTAGTGATTGAGAAGGAATCTTCCTGGCTGCATTTCAGGTCTATTCTTTCTTCCCACAGCCAGCATGGACACGGAGGTCAGATAATTACTTTCCTCTTTGCAGCTCTTCATTCAGAAGCAGTGACAGTGTAACTCCTTTGGGAGACTTGGTTGCACTCTTTCTCCTTAATGCCTGCAACTAACTGCAAGGGACTACTCCACAGTTTAGGAAACATAGCTTAGGGATGGCCATGGTGGAATGGAAAAGGAGCAGGAGAGGAGATAAAATCTTCTTTATGACTGAACTCGGTCCTTTAGTTCTCTTCATCTCGCTCATTCTATCCCTTTCAAGTTACAATGACTTAGTCCTGTAGATAACTTCATATCTAAACATCTGGCTACAAGAGCTGCAAGAACACTTAACTCTCGTTTAAACTAAAACTGTAGCCTTTGCAAATATTAAACTCAACAGCCAAAATAATAAATAAATTCACAGGTGTATGCATATAAAACATGAAGCTGGTTTTTCCAGCTTTTTGTTTTTTCTAGACACTCCTTAAATATCTGCAAGCCACCATTAATTTTCACAATAGTTTCTGGGAGTACCAACATTTTTATTATCCATTAAACAATGTGTTAACAATCATATTCCATTGGTGCATTTATAATTTAACAGTTATAACTTGACAGACTTCATAGTAGGCTTCACAGCAATTCACAGCAGCCACCTGATTTTTTTGATCCATTACTTTGAGTATATTGACAACTAGGAAACACATGAGTAAGTCTGCATTTCATTGCAAATGATTTAAACTTATACTCACTAAACTGTGGCCCACCCTCAGGCACTATCATTACCATTATAGCAAAAGAAAAGGCTGTGTGCCTTGCCGTAGAATGGTCCTAGAAAGGCTTTCTTAAAAAACAAGAACAGGAGGTTAGGCAAGAACACCTTTTTTTCCAGGCAGCCAAAATCTATGCCAGCTCCTATGCCACTGTCCAGTGCCCTCCTGTTGGTTTGGTCTGGGTTTTGGTGTTTGTGACAAAACATAACAATTTCCTCATTGTGGCTATCCATTTTAAATTAACATACCTTTGTTCTACTACCAGTTTTTTTCAGGTCCCATGTGAATTTCCTGTATTGACATATCTTGGCTTCAAATTTCTCCTACTCTAACACCCTTCTTCCTCACTCATTTCAGAAATTGTTGCTCGGTCCCTGTTTCCCCTCCCTGTCCCTCCCACTTGACAGCACCCTACCTCACATGCTCTCCCCAGTCTCCTTTTATCTCCATAGTAAGATTGGTCCTTTGGCCTTAAACTAAGTTCCCATATTCTGCATTTTCATCCTTTTTTCATATCCATCAGAAATGTTCCAGTTCTGCATGGGGGCATTTAGTTCTTGAAATTTGAGTCCTACAATTTCATAACTAGTCGTCTTTGCTGAAATAACTGAAAAGATGTTAAAACATCAAGTTGTTTAGACTCAGATATTAAACTTTCTGTCTGTATTTCTTGAGACTTTCAGTGTGGTGGGACTGGCACCAAAATTTCGTATGGGTCTTCTTCATTTGCTTGGGTTTTCACATTTGGTACCTGTTGTAGCCAAGCAATCCAACACAGGTCTGCTTCATTCAGTATCTCATCTGGTCTGGCCAGCACAAGTAGACATAAGACTTTGCTCAGAAAAAGAGATTTAATTTGGCCCTTGCCAAAACCTCTCAAAATTCCCCTCCCCTCCCCCACTAAAACTAAACACTCAGTAAACATAAAGAAAAACATGAACTTACTGTATATGCACAATTTGCAGAAATAAAAGTGATGGGCTGTTCTGTCAGCTGATGTAAATCAGCATGGTTTGCTCAGGGGCAATAGAGCCTCATTAAGGCGATATCAATAGCAGCTAAGGAGTTGGTCTCTGCATTTGCGACATACTTTTCAAGTCAAATCCACTGGATCTAAAACTCTGCAGTGTCTTTTCTGTTCTTGCCTTAATCTTTTTCCTGCCATCTGATCATTCCACAGTCGATGTGAGCAACCTCCCAGCTGCAAACACTGAGATCAAAGGATGTGCTATTGCCAAAAGCTGTTTGTTAACAAAACATTAAGATGTTTTGCTCTACAATTCCAGCTCTAGGTGGCTGAAACTTTTAATGCCTTCTAAGAAGCCTAAGTTTCTATTTAAAATAATGGAAACAACTGACATTAAAGGTCCCTTCCAACCCAAACTATTCTATGATTCTATGATTCTATGACATGTAGCAGAGCTCTCATAGATAGCCTAGCATCTCTATTCATAGCTAAAACAAAAGATATGTTTTGAATGAGAGGGTCTTGATTGCTGTTTACTAACACTGGGACTTGTAGAAAATGTCACTGTTACTGAGTAATGTGAGTCAGAATTTACTTTTCTTTCTAGATTCAATCCCTATAAGGAAAGCTACTAGAGACAACAGTAGCAGGGAAACTATGCAAAAGATGAACAGTATGTCTGTTATCTGTACTAAATTTTATGCAAATTCATTTATCTTTGTGGGTTTATTCCTGGAACACTATGCCAAATATTTAGACTCAAGTTTTACTAGGAAACTCCTTCAGATTAAATGTGCCCACTTCATAAGGATTCTCAGCTGACTTTATGTTGAGTTCTACATAACAAAACCTAGCTGTTTTCTTAAGAACACATAAAAGTACACATGAATTTATTTATGCATCAAAGTTAAAATGGAAATTTTGTCTAACTTACAATAGAGTGTTTCTGTGCAAATTCCAAAATTACAGCAGATCCAATGGCATTACAATACCATTGTATGTAAAACTGTCCTTTTATGTGTAGTTCCTTATTCTAACATTGTTTCAATTTCTAATGTTGCAAGACTTTCTACATATGGGTCACATTGAAATTATGTCTTGAAAATATTTTCTTTTAACCTTGAAGTAAAGCTTATAAAGCTAATGTACAGTCTTCTGCATTCTACAAGTGTTTGTATTCTAGTTCAGATTCATTTGTTGTAGGTACTGAACATATGTAAATACATTCATTGTTTAAATTTTGGTAATTATAAAGCCTCATGAAAATTTAAACTGATGCAAAAGCATGTCAATTATGATCTAGACAAATATTCTAAGAAATAAAAATAGATTTGTCTTTTACCGGCAAGATAAGCGTAACACCGCATTTAAGACAGCTACTGGAGATATGACATGGGCAGCTTTTTAGATCAGGACTTTGATGTTTCTTTGTATTTCCAGTAAAAACTGGTGGATTTCTACCTGCAATTGTATGAACTTCTGAAAGACTTCACATTAGATAAATGCAGGGTTTAGATTCCTGATGTACCATTTAGACGCTTTAGGGATCCAGTTTGTGATCCCTAAGCTCATCTTCAACTGTTCATCCCTTCATAAACACCAGTCTTCAAAGGACTGTGTTTTGAAATAAGGATTATTTGACTTTGGGTTCTGCTTCTGTTCCAGGGGATGGGTCATCCTACGACATTGCCCACATTTTAGCGAAACTCACATTCTGGTCTTTCTGAAGAGATAATAATCACATCCTGCTAAGAACAGCTCTTTTTTTGCTTGAAGTAAAGAACATGTTAATACTGTTTCACTTGGTACAGTCTTCTCTTTCTTTCATTTCAACTGCCATTCATCACTGTCCTCAAAGTACTACAATTCAGTTTATTTGTGGTATTAGGAATCCTTCCATGTAGATTAGGATAATAAATTTTAGATGATCTGTTTTCAGAAGCAGAGATATTACTGCCTAAATCTAACAGGGAGGAGAACCCTTGTAAAAAGGAGGAACTCTTGTTTTAAAAGGTCTTTTGTTTTAAGTGCTGGCATAGTTATTAAAAAGGTTGAATTTATGTTCTTCAAATTTCCTTAGATATATTAGGACTTTGTAAATGAGGTTCAACGTGTTTCCAGGCATTCATGTATTTGTTTGTTAAGGCTGTTGCATACTGTTCAGCAAAGAAAGCACCATTTCATGCTTAGCTGTCAATATGCTTCTGCTTTCTGAATTCACAGAAGATTTGAAAGTGGTTTGCTTTGGCTTTTTTATTATTTTAGGTAAAATTAATTTGTGTGTGTGTGTGTGCGCACTAGGACGGTAGCTATTGTACTAATTCTATTGTTGTTGAAGCTGTTATTACCTGGTACAGTAGGATATTAGAGTACAGTTAATATACATATAGCTACTGTGAGACTTTTTTTTTACTTTTAAACCATTGTTAATCCTTTAATTAAATCAAACTTTGTGCCTTTGAAAAATTATCCCTGCAACAGTGAAAATTTCTTGGCAGAAAGCCTTGCCATGGGAAAAAAGTACAGAGGTGATTGTCTGTTCTCTTAACTAATCGTTGCTTTTCTAAAGAGGAAAACACAGTATCTTCAGCAGAATTTTGAGGAGTGGAAAACAGTTTCTGACCTTTCTCTGACTCTCTTTTATGTCCAAGGGAAGTCTGTTCCACTGCCATGGTGGATAAAATGAAGGTAAAGGAACCCAAAATAGAAGTGTCAGCTAGTGCTTGGCAAGAAAATTGGAGGTTACAATGTTCCTGCTGGTGGGACTAGTATATGAGGTACATTAATAGAAAGCCCTCAACTTTCACTGCTTTCTGGTATAGTTTATGTCTAATGGTTCCTTTTCCCTTCCAAGGAGCAAAGGGAAAGGGGTGTTCCTGTGGACTTTGCCTTAAAGCTACAAACATATTACTTGACCAGAATGTCTTCTCAGTCTTCAGAAATCAGGAAACTTGTTCTAGTATTTGAACAATTTTCAGAAAATAGCTCTTATACCCAAACTTTTGTTTAGTTGTACATCAGTGCTTCCTTCATTATGGTTGAAATTAAGTGGCAATCAGAGATAGGCCCTTTATCAAGCTTCACACGCTAGCCAAACACATATACATATTGAATTTCCTCTTTAAGGCCCATGGAGACATTTCCTTATATGTATTCTTTCCCTGCCTTCTTTGTAGTCTATTACAAAGCAATGGATTACCTTGACAACAGACACCTGAATTGGTAAGCTTTTCCTTGTAATTTGTTCTTTTTTGGTTCGGAATTACAGGTTAGGGTCAAGCCATTCTGGGGCCAGGGTGGACTGTAAAGAACACCCCCAATGGATTAGTCCTAATTTATTTGACCCAGGTGTTCCTGTAATTGTGACACACTGAAAAATTTTGCAGTGCTTTAATGGCCCTTAAACTTACATTTCCACCTGCTCTTTCTGGCAGTGTGGCATTGCTCATGTTCCTTATGTTCCTTTGTTTATTTAGGTGTGTTTCTTTGTTTCTGTATCTAATTTAGCACATTTTAAAAAAGAGGGCATAGTAAAATTTAAAAGGCTGGTAGTGAGAGTTTCTCACATTACCACCACGTGCACTACTAACACACAGGTGTACACCAGAGGAACAGGTAAAGTATGGTGTGAATGATACCCATAATGAATGTTTCCCCAGATGCAATTAAACATCTGTTATATACACTATGTAGCTCATTTCTTTCCTGCATCACTATCAGAATAGGTTAAAACAGAAACCCCCAGGGAGTTCCCTAAAACTTGCATATATCCACCATGTCTCCTTTGCTGGGGTGAAAGACAGCCTCATGTCACTAAACAATCTGATAATATATCTGTGAACTTCAGCAGTAAGATCTTTAGATGTCTGATGCCAGAACCTGCTTAGAGTTATTCTGTGGTCTGTGCTCCAAAGGAGACCCGTTCTGCCACATTTTGAAGATTGTCCAAGTAGTTCATAATGTGGTTGATGTGAACAACGACACTTAGTCAGGAAAGCAAAGCAGGGAAAGAAACCAGGCATGAAGAAAATTCAGGAACAGAAGAAGGAAGGCTAGCAAGCTGAAGCCTAAAACACCCACATTAGGCTAGAATGCTTTTCCATAATGACTGTGAACCAAAAGGTCTGAAAGAAGTCTGCCATCAGTGTCTTACTGAGCAATGTTGCATAAAATAAGTCTCTGTGTAGTCTAACAATTGCTTACAGATGGTAGATGCTAGACTCTGCTTATTCGCAACGCCCTGCACCTGTTACTTCCCCAAAATGGTAAAAAACATCAAGAATCAAGATTATCTTCTTACAGAGTTTCAAATATACATCAACTTAGCTACTAAATTAATTATGTCTTTTAATCTTAGGGCATTCTGTCAGATCTTTGGAGTACAGTATTGCTGGTCATTCTCATCGAGGACAATTTCTTGAATTAAGCCCAACTTGGACAAAACACTTTACAATAAACCCCAGTCTAACTAGTGGTTGATTCTTGCTTCAAGCTGACCTTGGATGTGCTTATATATGCTTTTGTTTTGCATTCTAGCCTCTCTGTTTTCAGCAGTATCTCACCATCATATTCTTTTCAGGTGTAACCAGCCCTGTATATTGACTTTTAAATCCTGTTCCCATTGTACCATCCCAAATCACTCCATTTTACATCTTTCACCTTTCAGAAAACTCCCTTCTCTTCTTCCTTCAGCCTTCACTAATGCAGCTGTTCACAGTTGATGAGGCATTGTTGGCACCTGATGCTGCTAAATGTATGTAAGAATTTGCTCACAGCCTCACCTTGGCTGCATTTCAACACTGTTGAATAACTGTTTCTTACTTTACTGAGATTCATCTGCTTTGTCATCTTGGCATTTATGAGTCTGAATTGACCGATGCCCAATGTAATGAAGAGTACCATCATTTATTTCAGCATGTCTGACACTTGTACAACGTTATCAGTGGGCTAAGGAGTTTAACTCTAGATCATCCAAAGTAATGTTTTCCGATTCATCTAACCTACTTAGTATCCAGTTTAAGAACGTGTTGAAAAGTGACCGTGATTGCATGCCTTCTTGTATCACACCGAACACTGACCTGAAATATTTGTTTAATTTCCATCAGTTTTTGTAACACAGTACACATAACTTTTATAAATGTTATTGTTCCCTGAGTGTTATTGCTGTAGGTTTTTTCTATTATCCATCACAAGCTTCTCCTAAAGGAGTCTTTGTAAAGTTAATGACAACACCTTTTAGTCCTATTTTCTTTCTTCTCTCTCAGTTTTTGCTGAAGTATGCCATTCTGGCTTGTGGCCAGAAATTCACATGTATTTTTCCAACAAGTTCATATCAATTTGGTCTTTCAATCTTGTAACTTTCTGAAAGATGTAGTGGAGAAAACACTGAATGAGACGAAACACAGGTAGAGAACTGCAAGCAAAAACTACTACAAATTTATTTTGGAATTCCTTGCTTATGGTTACTTCCTATTAACACAACCTCTGCCATCACCTGCACTTACAGAAATGGAAGTGCAGTAGAGCAGAATCTATCTATGTGGCTAAAGGAAAAAATACCAACAGCAGCTGGGTATACAATAGCACAAGGTAGAGGCCCATACTTCTTCTAGCACCGGCATTGGGTTGAGTTTTTTTCTCTGGTTTTGCAGTTAGCCAACGTGGACTCATATAACAAATAACAGGTATTAAGAAACTCATCACATAGCAGGAAGCATGTGACGTCTTCAAATAGCACACTTGCAGACCATGCCACAATTTTTTTATATCGAGGAAAAGATGTTGGCAGGAGGGAAGTCTGTGAAAACTGTAAGACTGCATTAAACACCAGTCCTGTTCTCTGCTTCATTGGACAAATTTAGATCCTAGTGCTGAGCAGAGAGAAAGCAGAGGTGGATTTAGGAGATACTATCTACAGATTATTTATTGTCCCTTTTTAAGAGATTACATTTGGGTAACTTAGCAAGTAGCACAACACTATGGGAGCAGATCTGTAGAGTACAAGAGTTGCTACTGAGGGTTTGATGCAAGTAATATATACATTTCAGGATTTTCTATTACTTAATATGGGCTCAGCGCTGGTCTCCTCTGACTACCCATTTGGAGCTAGTGCATCTTCCAGAATTCGTTTTACCTGAAAGGAACCTAGTTCACGCCGCTGTCTGAGACCACCTTGCAGAGCCAGCCAGAGCCCAGCTTGGCGGGGAGGTTCTGGAGAGTTACACTGAAACACCCCCTGATCCAGCTTATAGCATCAGTATGGACACCCCCAGAGAAAAGTGACAAAGTAAAGACCCATCCTAGAAATGGGAAGAGAAGGGCAAAATATAAAGACATTGACAGTGGGCAAAAGGATGACAGGGTTGAGCATGGGGCTAGGAAATTAAGTATTTCAGCTAGTCAAAATTCACAAGGTTTTTTTCTTTTTGTTTTTATTTTTTTTTAATAAGAAAGTTATATCCTTCATATAATTACATGTCTTGTGAAAGTTTCCTATCTCCTCCTTCTATTTTTGTAAGAAGAGCATACATAAACTATGCAACGGACACGGAAGGCAAAAATCATTTTTAGCTGTGGTACTTTCCCCTTTCATGAGAACCTTTCTTTATTTCCTCTCTTGAGCCTATTTTCCATGGCAAAAATGGAAAAAGAGGAAAGAGGGAGAAGAAAATAGTAGGCAGAAAAATAAAAACACAAAGTTTATTTCTTGGGGGGGGGGGGGGGAATGTAAGCAAAACTTGCAAATTTCTATAGAATTAAACAAAGATGTTTGCCTTTAAAAATGGTAGATCCTGTCCCTATGTTGAAACAACTGTTTTCATGTTTTAACCAGTTTGGACTCCTCAAGTTTCTAGAGTGAGTGTGTTTGTAGGTAGGTAATGAGAGAGGGGGAGATTACATTTTATTGACATTCTTTTGCATGTCAGTATGTTTTTTAATTCCCGTAAGAAAGTACTCAGAGAGCTTACTTTCTATCGAACAGAAGACATTTTGTATTAGTAAATGACTTCCTAGAAGTCTGAATGAACTTTAATTATAGATTCAGCAGGACCTCAGTAGCAATTGGGTCCTCATTCATATCATTAACCTTTCTTAATATTTTCACAATCAGGCTGGCAGATGTCAGTGTGCCTAATGCCTCAGATTTTTGTCCTTCAAAGAGTACCATCTTCTCTGACATATCATATCCTATTATTTAAATGTGTATGAACCATTTGGTGGTTCATACTCTCGAGGGACAGTTAGGGAAATATTTACAATTTTAGTGTTGGATTCATCAACTTCTGTGTGTTTAACACTATAATCATCTTGACAATCCATTTGCTTTTGCTTTAGAATAGCTACATATTCTCACACATAAATAAATAGGTATCAGCTTATATGATATGTGCTAAATGGTGTACTCACAACGTTGGCCTTCTATCTCTGACTGCTGTACTTGCCATCTGTCTGCTGAAATATCCCTTTAGGGTTGATGGGATTTAATAACTTCAGAAAACTTTCTTACCCCCTTGAAAATGGAATTTTATCTCCTCATCTATTATCTCTTTCTCTCAAAATTATGCTGGCTTAATGTTCAGATAGCCAACATTCAGTCCTAGACTAGTAAGCTTTTAAATTCAGATACCTCACAATACTGTTGAATTGGAAATCAAGACTTCATGGCAAATGAGGAAAATAAAACTCAGTCTCACAATTTCCAAGGAGCACTAGCACTCCTAGAGTTTTAAATAATAACATTCTTAAGGATATACAAGTTATCTAAGGTCACTTTTGCAACATGTTAAATATAATGTATGTGCTCCCTGCATGCCTCGTCAAATCGAATGTATGCTGCTAAAGAAGTCTGGCTGTAAGAATGAGGCAGTATGGAAAAGAGTGCCAACAAAAAAAGAAATTAATCTTCTGCAGTTTCTAGAGCTTTGGTATTGCCGCATAACACTCTCTTATATATGCTATGTACTTGTATGATAGAGTTCAGATTTAGACCAAAGAGCTCCATCCCCTCACAAATTATTATCCATATGTATAATTTGCTTGTACTTGTATCCGGGAGAGCTATTATGATATGTGCTTTTTACTTTACAACTCAAAGAAAGAAAAGAGAAGCTCACAGTCCATGCACCCGTACAGTTACAGAGCTTGGCAGAAATTACCATTATCCTGCCCCATGTATGGAGCTTTCACTGAGAGCTCCCTTCATCCAGTAAATGAAGATGAATGCTTATTAGGAAAAAAAAGGCTTGCTGTGATCAACTTCCCAAAAATAATCAGAGTGAGGCACGCAACCTGAACATTAGGGCTCTTAATGGCTGCTTTGGAGTGAACTGAGGAAGGCTAAGGATCCTTGGCTGCTTGCACTGAGTCATAACTTTTTAAACAAGGCCCTAAGTCAGAGCTATCAGTCCTGTGGTGCTGTTTTCCTGGCTCATGATAAGCCTGTCTCTTTCTATCCCAGGCTTGGGCCTGTGATTTAACATAGCAATGACAGCAATTGCTAGCCCCAAAAACGTCCTTAGCAACTCTCATCTAATACAAATCACTTATTCTTTGTGAAAGATGAGTGAGTCATGCAAGTAACAGACGGCACATTAAGAGTACATTGTTAAAGTGTGCTTTAATTAGTTATGTGGCATATAATGATGTGGGGTCAAATAATAATTTAATTTTTGTACACTATCCTTTTTTTGTACATTACCAGTGGACCACCCTCTATGATGAAGGATCTCCCAATAACATACAGGATACTTACTGGAGAACATGAGGAAATTCATTATTCTTTTTCCACAATAGCTCTTTACGTGTTTTTAAAGTCTTTTTTGTGTTATATAAGTGACTTTGAAAGCTGTGGCCCAAACCTTTGTAAAATATCATTGGAAAAAAGAAAACAGATGCAAACCCCATGCCATAAAATTAAATGAGCTTTTTTAGACAAAGTATAACATACCACTTAGCTATTAATTTTTACTTCTACATCATAAAAGCCTGAGGCTATCCCTTTATATATCTCTAAGCATAGGGAAGCTGGTTCCCGGAAGAAAAACCTTTGGTTTATTTTTGTTATACCAAGTAATGTAATAGTGCCCTGATTTAAAAAAAAAAAAAAAAAAAAACCAAACGCCAACCTCTGAAGTGGCTCCACGTACAAGATGGATTTACTTTAAATAGTTAGTACAGTAGCACATAAGGAAAAATGTTTTGCAAAAAATGAAAATGTCTCCCTCATAAAATAAACCTGCAAGCAGAAAAATCGGCAATAAACTCTGAAGTTTAGCTCTTCAGATTTTGAGCTGAAATCCTCTCCAAGAACAGGAGATTATTACCTTATAATCAGATCAGAATTAAGGATCAGCCCCCTGAAATCAGGGTGTTATATCTTTGATGCCAACAGGATTAGGTTTTTTATCTATCAATCATTCTGCTGTTCACATTCACTTTATTTACAGCACTTTAAAAGACTGAAGAGCAATGACACAAGAACTTGGAGATAAACCTGCAAATGTGTTGATTTCAGCTTCCGTATTAGATAAATTTGAAGCTACCCGCATATGTGTACACACTATTCATTCAGGCTTTAGAGTTTTATATAGTATTGTACCAGTCCTGACTAGGACAGTCATACAGGTGATATCCCTGTGACCCCGCAGAGAACCGGTGGCTTGAGCAGAACCCTGTAAAGATGCAGGGAGTCACTTCCTGTAGAGACAATTACAGGAACTGGGTCCTGGGCAAAAAGGACAAATCATTATTATTATTCCTTGTTAGGAAATGAAGGCTCACATTTGGTCATTCTTATCAGTGACCTTCAGTGTCAGTGGTGGGACTGTGAGGAGATTGACAAGGTGTCATCGGGAGGGTTCTAGAAGATGGAAATCAAGAAATTGTAATACTTGTGTGGTATTGGGAGCTCTCTTCCCCCAAGGAATGTGGCAGTCTTAGCTTCTTTCCAAGGCAATTTTTATGGGACGCATTTCTTTTTCTTCTCATTTAATCCTTTGTAAGCTGCCTCTTTGATCGATGTCTGCATTTGAATGACTCTCCAACATTTAGATGCAGCACAGTCATGATGAAAAGATGAATACTGACACTGTCAACATGGAAATCCAGAATTCCTGCCAGAATAATCCTCACATGTATTTCTCTCATGTACAAAGTTTGCCATTGTCTTCCACGCTCTCGTCATCCTGCTAGACTAATAGTCTAGAGTTGAACTTCTTTATAAATCAGCTTGGATTCTCAAACTGTCACCCTATGTATCTTAATATGTGAAAGCAATAAAGAAGCTTCTTACCTCCTACACACTACTCTGTAATTGTTGCCACTGTGCCAACAGATCCATTTTAGAGTATTAGTCTTGACCCATAGACCACTTCATAATCTAAGTTGTAACTATTTGATTGATTGCTCCTTATGTTTCTCCCTAAATGTGATGCCATCAGGATCTGGTGATAGGAATTTTCTCTTCACAGGAACTATGGACTTGGGACCAAAACTCTCACATACTGAACTTCTCCTTTCAGTCCTTGGGATAATTCCCACAGCAGTCATTGAGGGAGTTCACTCTTTTTCAAAGACCCAGATATGTGATTATAACACATATATCTGGTAACAGCTTACCAAAACTGATGAATTTTTTCATTAAAAACTAAGAATGATAATATCATCGATATGAAAACCTTACTCAACTTAGAGATATCCATCCCAACTAAACATTCTTCATTCTTTCCAGTTTTATTCTTTTTCATTCCCTCTTCGTCTAGCACTATGGCTAGTGTTTGCGGGTCAACAAGGCTGTTTTGCAGCATGTACAAGAATACTTGAGTTAGAACTTTAAAAGTTCAGCATTTCAGTATCGTCATTAATGTTGGTTTTTATCATTGCTGACATGAACTAATGAAGTACTAAACCAGACTTGTACTAATTCATATTAATCAAATTGTCAGTTTGGAGTGCTTATCCTCTCTCCCATTTGACTTATAGGTCTCATAATTTTCTCCGTCCACAAATTAAGACATATCAGTAGCGTATTAAAACAGAGTTGAAAGTCAGCTGGATAAATTCATTAAAGTACTCCTTGTCATGATATATTTTGTAGTTTTAGTTAAAGAAAAGCCATCTTGAAAGTCTCACTCTGAGCGGTCAAAATTGAGGAATTGGTTTAAACATTAAGATGGTGTTAAGGAGGTTCAGTCTGTCCTCCACCCAGGTGTTCCCTTGCTGGTATTAGGAAAAAAGCCCCAGAACCCCTGTCCGTAGAGGTAAGTCAGGCAGGTAATATGGTCTTGCAGACACATTAATGGAAAGTAAATATCATTTAAATCTTCTGAATATTTTGCATAACATATAGTTACAAGACCAGAGTAAAGATTAAGGTTGATATTCACACTACTAACTAACAATGGCTAATGACACTCCTTTTTATTTGCAGATGGGCACACGTTTTTTTCCAGATAGTCATTCAAAGCAGGAGCCTAATTTATTGGCCCACAGTTAAATTTAGGAAGAGCCTAACTCTGTCCACCAAGTATAAGGGAGACTGGCCTCTTACATTAGATATCTAAAGACAGAATATCCCTGGTATGTGAAACACTAGATTAATATAGAAAGACCATATCACAGAGAATAAGATCCCTGATACATGGTAAGGATATTGACAAATAAAAGTCCTATGAAGTTTGAATCCATGGATGAATAAGGACTCTGGTTGTTGGGCTGGGGATCTTTTACACTTACTATTAATAAATAATTTATTAGTATGATATAAACACAGTATTGGTTCTCAACAAGACTGTTCTGAATACATTTCCAAAGCCTGTGGTGAGGCCAGTGGCACAACTTCAAGTCAATACATCACTCAGGAGTACTGAAAGAGACCTCTTATTCTATTATTACTCTCAAATTACACTACTCCAAAAGTTAGCTAATTAGCAGCCAAGTATGACAGTTTCATCCTGTGATGGTTTCCTGTCTGTGAAAGGATATCAGTTTAAGTACTGGTTGCTATGATTTAGTATTGTATATCACAGAAGTGGGCTTCAAGGCACTTGCAGATTGTCTTCTTGAGGACTCTAAGTGTTTTGCTGAATATGTTCCAAAGAGCCTGACTTTTCAAAAAATGTGGATACTGACTTGGCTTTAACACATGCGGCAGTTTTTGTAGCTTTATGATAATTACTTATATTGGTAAGAGAAAAGACGGATGACTAAACTCAGTATAAAATAAAAACTGACACAAGCACAAAGCACAAGCAAAATCCAAGATAGTCTACTTTTTTAGGCTGGAAATTCCATGCATGTGATAATGAAGGAGAAAGAACAAAGGATGGTAGAATGAAAGAAGATTTTGAGGAAGCATACAGAAAAACTAGAATGAATTAATTTAAAGAAAGTAGGAGCTGGATGAGAGGGATGGAAATTGGGTGACAAGAAATACAGCCTAGAAAAGATAGTGATAAGAGAAGGTACATATTTCAGGAAGCTTCCAAGTAGTGGTAAAGATTGGTTTTGTCTACCCGGCTTGGTTGGAAAGATGACTGCAGTGACATTTGATACTGAGCAATAGCTTTTGTGCTTTGTCAACAATGAAAAAAAAATTCTATTTCTATGTCAATCACTGCCAGATATAGCAGGTCTCTAAAAATAAATCAACTGATTTTACTGTGAATAAAATCTTATCAACTACACCAAATAACAACACTGAGTTGTTATTGAGTTTAATAACAATAATCAAGGTTGTCTTGATAGCAAATTTGGAAAATGGAATTAACTTTTAAACAAAAGAGCAGCTGAACATAAATTATACTTTCCTGCCTTCTCATTACAGATGACCCTCCCTGTATTTCATTAATTGAATTATGCAATTTGCATTTGCAGAAAATTTCATCGCAAATTGTGTCTTCTGTATAATCAATCAGTTTTTATAACAGTGATTTAGGCCTGATAATTTTTCGCTGCATATTTTACAATACTCAGGTTATAAAATAGGCATTTTATGACATTTTTAAAAGAAGTAATTAACTGCATGAATAAATGGACTTGAAGACATCTCTTATTTCAGATATGTGAATTCTGATAGCTTGAGTTTTATGGACATCCCTGAAAAAATGTTCTCTTGTTTCTTTACTTGACTTCCTTTGATTTCTAAGCTGACTTAGAGACAAAAGTGAAGCTTTGCCATTGTTACCAATTTCCTTCCAACTTTGAGTCAAAACCACTAAATATCACAATTTCTGTACAATCCCGTAACTTTTGCTAGATTTAGTTTTATTTGTCCAATAATCTTGATTCATTTGTTTTATGTTAATAAACTTATTATCTAATCTAACAGATGAAAGAGACTGTACGAGTCAGTCCAATTAGAAGTGGCCTAAAACACCAGATTTTGAAATCTTGGTATGGTCTTTTCTGTGCTGTGTTTTATCACTTGTTTTGCAACAAACTGTCCATCCTCAGTTTAACATCAGTCACCATAAAACAGAGAATCTAAACAGACAGACATGAACATGATACTAAAAAAGCGGAGCTTTCCCTGTTGTTTATTGGGGAATATTGAAAACAACTTACTGAGCTTTCAAGAATTCACTTATTTGTGAAAACTTGTTTACTTTTGCATTTTTTAATAGGTAACACTAATCTTTGGGCTCCTTACTTGGTGGCTATCAGAGCTGGAAGCTCTGTTTACACACTTTTTATCATCTGATCATCCTAAAATTGTGTTGCTGTTTTTTCAATTATTTCCCTCAAAACTTAAGCTTTCTAAAGCTGACTAGATATGTGCTTTCCTAATAACTATCATTCAATACCATAGCACATATCTTGCCTCTTGTCTCCTATGAGGCAGCTTGTCCAAAAAACATCCCTTTAGCTGTCTCTGCTAGGAAGCAGATAACGCTTGACAAATAGAGGTTGCCAACAATCCTTTGACTAGGTTTAGCTGTGATCAAATCTCCAAGTACAATTATTTTTAATGTAATCAAATGGGAGTTGAACTGTCTGACACAAGTGAGCGGGACTGAATACTGGTCTCCTCATGTGCAGTCAGACCTGATGGCAAGGGTAGATTCAAAAACAGTAAGTCTGATGTGGCCAGACTTGTCTGAGGTTGCACAGAGCAGTTTTTCACGTTGCACACATGGATCAACTACATAGCTCCATCCACACTTATCTAGGACTGCTGAATATCTGAAAGCCCATCCAACTCAGCTTGTATAGTCGTTTCTGTCTAATTAAGATTGTGTAATTAATATTCTTTATTTTTCCAACATTTGGCCTTTATTCAAAAAAGCATTTAAGCCTCCTTGAATCTAGTTGAAGCCAGCTGACATGCTTACTAACTGAGACCAATTTTTGCCTGCCCAAGGTTTTAGGTTATTTTGAGACCATGGTACAATAATAAATATGAGTAGTAAAAATCATTAGTAATGCATCAATCGGTAGCAGCATGAAGAGTAAACCAACAAAATTTGTTGTTCCTGACACCTTTGATTTTTTGCTCCAGATACTGTTTTTAAAATATGCCATTCTTCAAGCTACTGGATATTTCCAATTAAAGAAGCAGTCAAATAAGCTAGAGAGCCTGTTAGCTAATGTCTGACGACCAGCCATATGCGAAGCCTACTGAAAGCAAGTGGCTTTCATTATTTCCAATAGAGATGGAAAGTTACAGGATTAAAGAAATTTATTCTAATTATTTAGGATCCTATTCCAAGTGCATATAATAAATCAAACCATAAGTGGCATCAGTTTCACTGAAATATAGCAATCACACCTTTACCACAGAAGAATATGTGCTTAGCCATTGGCAATTTCTTTTTTCAGGGGGAATTTCAGGTATGTGATAGAATTCCAGCTACTTGTAGAAAGTCCAGCCACATGGTCATAAATAGCATTTTGTGGCATGTAAACTTCGGATGACTAAGATTTGGTTATAAAATAACATAACACTCCATATTGGGAAATCTTTTTAAAGTTGAGTGGTTCTTTTTATTCTCTATATATCAGCTTCCTAATGGCTTTTCAACAGTTTGAGCCATTTTCTAAAATTACCACAGCTGCTTCACATTAGTTATGGGGGTTTGTTGCTAAGAGACCTTCTGCTTGCTAAGTCTTACTAGATCCTTAAACTAGAATATTTTTTTTTGTTGATTGCATATTCACAGCAAAACGCTATTATGAAATGAGAGCTGGTATAACTTTTCCTTCCAAACTGGTTCAAAGGGTGCAGAAACTTTCAAACTGCTAATAGGAGTGTTGTCTTAGGTGATACCGCCTCAGTCCTATTAACTAAGCAAGTCACTTTTCTGAAGCCTCCAGTATGCTTTGTATTTTCCCTGTCTTTTTTCATTGCACATCCAACAGAGCTCTATTTTGTATTTGTTTTACAGTTTTGACTATATTCATGATTCCATTAACACGCATATTTAAAAACAGAACCCAGGAAGTTCACCAGTTCACAAGAAATGGGAGATAGCTTCTACAAGAAGGGAGCAGCAGCACATACCTGAGAGCAGGAAGATTTGGTAGGCTCAGTTCACTCCTGTTCTGTTCACTGAGCAGTCACTTTCATCAAAGGGGCGCATACAACATGTTCGGTGCTACCATCTAGGTCTGACAGCTAGTTTCACTGTTTGGACCATGAGTAAACAAGGTAAAAAATCAACAACCAGGTCCCAGAAGGAGCAATTAAACAGTAGGGTCTGGCTAGAATAAAGGTGATTGGAAGTGAAGAGAGAGAAGTATGTGATGGAAATGGGTAAGAACTTGCAGGAATACTTGCATCAGGAATGTAATCATGAGTAGACCAGTTCTGAAAGAGAGAGTGAATCAAAGTATGTACCTGAACAATCCCCAAATGTTGAACTGATCTTTTCTTTCATGATAGCCCATTGCTTCCACCTCAGCTGGGCAGGGGTGGCGATTTTCAGCTGAAAAATTGGATGGTGTGTGAGACAGATGCCGGGCTGCCAGCTTTCAGTTCCGGAGATGGAAAGCAGAAGGAGACAGGTGATCTATGGGAAGATTTGCAGAATTGCTCCCCGGACAGTAAAAAAAACTGCACATGGGGCTTCTCTGGATAACGCTTTCCACCAGAAAGAGGAATGGGTTGGCAGAATTACAATTATTGTAATGCCGGGGCTTTTTTTATTGTTAGTTTTTGCATCACACCACTGAAGACTTGGCTTTGTGGTTCCAGAGCCACAGCACAAAGCCCATCTCCTTTCCCTGTTCCTTTTCTTTCCCATTGCGTGCTTCTTGACTAAATGACTGGTAACAAGGGATTAATTGTCAGGTAGCTGGGGAGCAGGAACACCAACAAACAGGGTACTTGAGAGGAATGTCCCGCTGGTACCTGTAGCCAAAGTAGGATGAAAAAGCTAATGTAATTCAGAATAATTTTATATAAGAATAATTTGAGATAATGGTGTGACTAGGAAAGAAGGTGTCTAGAAATTAAGCACAGACAAGGAAAATCAGTGGTTATTATGATGAGAGACTGGAGCAGATCAAGCCCTTATACCCATATTTTCAGTTCTGCCTAATGAACTAAACCAACGGATGAGAGAGAAAACATTTTTGATCTGCGATCTTAAGACTCCAGAGAGTTGAATGATCTAGCATTTAACCACCTTATTGTTTGCTGCTGAAGCCTTGATCTTGATAAAGAATTTCAAAGGTTTGATATGACAGAAAAAGGGAACAAAATAGAGTGTGAAAATAGAATATAATTACTACCATCTAATTACAAGGGAAAGATTCTGGTTAGACACGATGGAAGACTCTCTAATGGTAAGGACTGTGAAGCATATTGCTCAGAGGTGGAGCAGATTCTCCACTGTTTGAGATTTCTCAGAATAAGTTTGACAAACAGCTGTTGGTGACAGTGGTGTAGCAGATCCTGCCTTGCAGGAGAGGAATAGCCATCTTCAACAGCACATGATATTGTATAGACCCCCAGGCAGAATTTCTTTTAGTCCAAGAAGAGAAACACTTGAAAGAGACTCTGAAATCTACAGGGTTTTGCAGTTCTCACTTATCTGGAAAGGGTGTCACTACTAGTCTGATCTCAAGTGTTACCATAGGGATAACCCATGCATGTAAACATGAGTCAAGAATATGTGTAGTAATTAACTCCAGGTACTACATGCAACTGAATATAGTGGAGTAGGTATTATCGATGTAAAATTAGAAGGTCAAAGCATATCATAGCCCTTATAAAAATGAAAGGAAATATTGGAAATTAAGTAGAGCTTTTCTGTTCTAATGCTATATTCACTATGTTCATGGGAAGAAAATGTAAAATCTTTATTCTTTTCCTGAAAAAAACTATACTGCTGTTAATCGTGAATAGGAATCCACTGAATGAATTACATAGTATTTGGCTATGCTATGATATGTAACATTGAAATACGAACTCAAGATTGATCTAGCCTGGAATAATGTTTCAACCACTAGGGAACATGATATTTTTGCAAAAATAGACTTGTGATTCAGATAATGATATTTCCACAGTATTATTTATTTGTTATGTCTGACAGTGTGCCTGGCCCTGTAGAAGACAAGGTAAAAAGTTTTCCTGCCCTGGGAATGCATAGCCTTAGGCCCCAATCCTAGAAAGATTTATGTTTGAATAACTCGAGTAATCTCACTGGGATTTAAACATAATACTGAATTTACAAAATTGGTGCACGTGGCCAACAAGCGGGATTACAGTCTAGAACATGGAAGGAAGAATGTAACATGGCATTAGTAGTTAATTGACCCACATCCTAAGTGTTGTGTTGAGCACGTTGAAAAGTTTGCATCTCTGTTGCAAGGAACTTATTTTCCAAGACCAGATAATCTGGAAGTCAGTAAAAATAGGGATCACAAAGTGGAATGACCCTTAAAAGAAACCCTTGGTTTTAACCTTACCTATCATCAGTTAAATGCTCTTCAAACATTTGATAGTTCTACTGGCAATCATGTGCCACTCAAGCGGCATGCATTACTGAGCTGGACAGGAGAGCTCATCAGTCTGGATGCTGTGAGACTAACTTCTTTGAAGGTTTTTAAGAATCCAATTCCTATTCTGTTGGCACAGACTGCCTAAACTGGAAGATTCCAGCAGTGCATAACCATCCTTATTGTTAGAAAAAATGTCTAAGTTGTCTTTGAACATTGTCAGCATAATAGTGAAATGTTCAGGTATACCCATGTGCATCCAAAAGAGAGTATAAAATATCAGAAATGCCACTTTATTTTTTAAATTTTTTTCTCTAGTCTGACTGAACTTGAAAACTTCTCCCTTGTCATTAAGTTCCTATGGAAAAAGACTTAGAATAAGGTGCTGTCAACTGGGGAACAATGGGATCACCTCTTTCTCCGAGGGAGAGCTGGAGATTCTGCAAGACTAAAAAGTATCATGTGGTCATTTACACTGGTAAGCAAGTTACAAAAAGCTTCATTGCTTGTTAGGTTTTAAAGTAAGAATGTTATTACGTGAAGTAACTAAAGGGAAGACTGAGATGGTGAATAACTAGGCAGCAGTTGTCTTGTTGATGTAGGGAATGAAGCTAAAAATATAAGTCAAAAGGTATGAAGAGATATCTTTTCATATTTCCATTACATTCTTGTTCATTTCTCCCTATAAAGAAACTTTCTTTTTTGCCAGTGGTATGTAGGGAAAAATTAAAAACAGAGTTTTAAAAGCTAAAATTACAGCCAGATACTTTTTAATAGTACCCTTACTGTTGCTGTTTACATTGTTTAAGAACTTTCAGCTATTTGCATTCTATTTTAATTGGAGAGAAATCAGAGCAAATCCTGTTTAAGCAGCTTTTCAGTCTGTATAGAAAATAACAAGTTAGACTTTTTTTCTAATATGTCATGCTAGAAAAACATGTTGAGTGCATACCATATTACAGCTGAATGCAAAAAAAAAAAAAGAAAAAAAAAGTGTATATCATATACATTTAGGTTCTTAGGGTTTTGAGAAACCACAAAACTTTCTCTGAGGTTTTGTTGTCATT
This sequence comes from Aptenodytes patagonicus, assembly GCF_965638725.1. NCBI lineage: Eukaryota > Metazoa > Chordata > Aves > Sphenisciformes > Spheniscidae > Aptenodytes > Aptenodytes patagonicus. The sequence goes on from NC_134952.1 coordinate 42,127,399, forward strand.
GTTGTTTCAAAAGTTAAGTGTCCACAGTGGTATTTCTTCATGGAAATTACTTTTAACCATCACAAAGTTAGAGATGCCGGACTTTGTGCATTAGCATTTAAGAACAGTACCCAAATCATTTTAGAAAACATGCCTACCCAGGGAAGCATTTCCACCAAAAAGCAAAACATTTGCTCTTTACAGTCTAGGTTAATGGACATTAGAGGAGAAGAAATGTGTTTTATGCACGAGGAAAATAGTACATTAACATTGTGTTCTTTGTCTTCCGTGCTGAGCGCAGTACCAGTATAGATCACAATCTACACACAAGATTAGCAGGTATGAAAATAATCTTACTAACTAACTTTCTCCCTCCGTGTCAAATGTCGATTGGCTTGTAAAAAGGTGGTTCATAGGCTAAAAGCAGGAAAACTCCTAGTTTCCTACATTTTGCTGGTGAAATCGATACGAGTGTGAGCACAAGTTTCTTATTTCAAAGAAGTTGAGAGTTAATTAGGTTCTATAATAAATCTAAATAGATCCCTACAGCTGGGTTCAGATGAAGGAAAATTACAACGGCTCACAATGAGTTGTCACTACTGCAAAATATTTTCCCCCAAAAACAAACCTTCAGGAAAAGGTCTTTATCTTATCATAAAATACAGACAGTTTATTGTACTAATTTGTGTTGTTTCTGTAGTGAGACAAGCCTGTGGAAAAGTAGAACCTTGCTTCTACGATGAGGACTCAGTGTAAACCTGGAATAGGCAAGAAGTATTGCAGCTTACTTAAGATTTTTTTTCTTCTCTAAATACAGGTGCTTTTTTGAGACAACCATTCTTAAATTATTTTCTGTAAATGGCATAAAATTTTAAGTGAATATTTTCACAGTACCTCATGACAAAGAATGAGCTATGCAACGAGAGTAATTAAGATTGAAAAACAACCGATGTAATCTTGAGAAATATTCTCAAAAGTTGATACTGTAGGACACAGGTCTCACATGAAAACAAGTAAGTTTTCTTGCCAGGTAATAGAAACAAGAACTTGCATAATAATCCTTCTAAACCTATGACCATGAACCAGAGGCCATATTTCAAATTAAAATAATGAAATAATAAAACCAATATAAACTTTTCAAGGCATTGTCTTTTCCAGGCTGTCAAAAATATGAACTGACAGCTTTTGAAAAAGATTGAAGTGATGCAGCCTTCTGAGAGTGGAGGAGAAGAAAGAGGTGGGGGAGAGGAGAATAGTACAAAAGCTGAGTAAATAAATTTTGAAAACTTTTTGGTAAAGTCAAAGTAATAAAAATATTAATTGAATGTTCATTCAACTTCTTCATCGTTACCTTTAAGTAGACTCCAGAAAGCAAAGGTGTTAAAGGGCAAAAGTAAAAGACACTTCAGGCTACCTTGAAAAAATGCTTTGTGTGAGGGATATAAATTAATTACCTGAAAATCTAACCTACTTGAAGCCATTTTATTTCATACATAATCAGCCACGTATTTAGATTTAAAATACTATGTGAAAGTTATCTGATCCTGAAATATTAATTTTTTTCGCCCTTACAATGATCGCATTAGTGCACTTTTTTTTTTTTTTTTTGCTACATTAAGTACATGGAATAAACACTAATGAGGTTTTGCACAGATTTACAAGTAGTTATTTAACTTCTTGTGATACTTGTACTCCTGAAACACTTAAACTTCTTTTAAAACATTATTTAACCTCCAGAGAAGGGCTGGAGCAGAGCATCCTTGCTAAGTTTCTGATAGATTATAGGGAAATGTTACACCTTTTCTGTAACAGAAATGCTGCCAAAAACTAGGAAAAAATCAAATTGTGGTCAATTTCCTGTATTTCCCATTTCATATAGAACTAGAATTTAAATTATTTTTTTAATTATATGATGATTTGTCAAAGAAGACGTGGAACTTTTTTTCTTCAACTTCAAAGTTGTAATGTGATTCCACTGAAGTTTATAGGATGGTTCCCACTGAATGCAGTGCATCAGGGCTAAAATGATCGGAGTCATTTATGACTCAGTATGGGAGAAAAGAGGGGGAGATGGCTGTGACCCCACAGTTCTCAAACTGTCCTGGACTTGGCCGAAGTCAGAGCAGTCTGTGAGTAGAACAGGGTTCTGCTCATTAGAGCGTAGAGGGTAGCCAAAGCACACAGTAAAATCCTTTCTGTTTAGTTGCTTGATAATTAATTTGGAATAAAGTTAAATATTTTTAATTAATGTGGTAATCACTGTGGGGCTTTTGGACTCCTCATTATCAGCTAAAAATAAACTATATGTTCAAACTCTTTGTTTGCAATAGCTAGTGTCACTAGATAATCTAAGGGAATCAGTTATGCTATTGTGTTTGTTGTAAAGAGTTCGATTGAAAGAAAATGTCAACATTTTGTCATTAAGTATTTTAATGGAACACTAAATTCAGTTGTGTAACACAAGAAATTACAAGCTGGAGTTCAACTGTGATGTTATGTGTGTTTCATAAATTAATAAGCATGATGAAAAATATATGGTATTTGGGTAATAATGATATTTCAGTGGTGATAAATCCCATATTATATTTCTTAATAGGCTGGTAACAGCTCCAAGTTAACCACCTATTTTTAAAGCCATTTCTTAAGAAAAAACATAAATGCTGATCTGCCTCCTGCAGAGCTGCTCATGGATAAGATAATACATAATGCCAAATATTTTTAGAAACATAACTAATGGATAACCCAAATCCTTGCCCTCAAAACAGTCTGATAGTCTTGAAAAAGTGTTGAGTACCTACATACTAGAAATCAGGTTTCTCTGATAATTCTGGTTTTCCCTTATCATTTCTCTTTTGAAATTTTAGAATGGTGGAGGGAAAATAAGTGTGGTATCTATGAGCTAAGACTACCAGTCTCCCCTTTAATTCAAGGGTCAAAATGCTGATATGCCAATAACAATCTACAGAAGCCAGAAGTGCAAGCAATTATATGATTTGTTAAATACTTGCCTTACACTTCGTTATGTTACTGTGCACATCTGTCTGTTGACCGCTACAGGTACAGGTTTTCCATAGTTCTCCTTGCAAGTAAAATTGGCAGATCTGCCAGAATTTCATGATTTCCCTAGTAATACATTACTCTAGTATTTAGCTTGAAGTCACGTACAATATCTTCAATTTCTCCTGTTGAGTGCAGGCATAAATGTTTAAGAGTCCCCAAGGACGGTGAAAGACACTGGAAGGAAACATAATCCCTATGAAGATGATGAAAATATTGAAGATCAGCCAACATAGATAATAAATAACATAAAAGAAAGACCCTGTACTCTAATGTTCCCTGAGAGCTATTCTAAGCACTACTTATGTCAGCCATTTGGCCGGGTAGTGGAAAGGGGATTCACGTCGTCTGGATGCAGCAAGTAAATAAAGATTTTCATCCAAGATGACTAGCATTTCATTGTAGTGCTTGGTGGAGAAATTTAATTCCTTAACACTCTGATCTCCTTGCATTTGGCTTCATTACATTCACAAACATAAATTGAGCACTTTTTTCCACTTTCCCTGAAAGTTGCTCTAGAAGATGGGGTACAGGTGGATCTAGCATCTTCAGCTTTAACCGTTTTCTGGCTAGCCCAGGGCAGGAGATTGGAAAGCCCTTAGAGACAGGCTGTGGCTGTGCTCGGTGACAGGCAGCTGAGCTTCCAGGCTCCTCTCACCACATTACACAGGCCAGGATTCAGGCAGAGGAGCAGGAAGGAAGTCAAGTAACTTTCAGAACTCACTAGGGATTTATCAGAATTCTTTCAACTCAAGCAAACTGTAGCAAAATATTTGTCTTTCAATCAATTAGCAAATTCTTATTGAAAGAACACTTTAGCATCAGCTTTACTAATTTGCAACTTTCCTGAGTTCTTTTCCTGTTTATTACAGTGTATGGGAAGACTTCCATTGTCAAAATGAAAGAGTATGGAAATAAAAAATAAAATTAAAAAAAATTTAAAACCAACTAATTTTAAATAAGTCTTCACCACTTCTGGAAAGTGCATTCCTAGTTCCAATGTTAATAAAATTAGGATATGCAAAATCCAATTTTTTCTTTACAAACTTAACTTCCCTACAGTGCAAAACTTTGAACAAAATATGTTTTAATAGTCTAAGTAATAAAATCATCTGGCATTTATCTAACTGACTTTTTCACCAGGTCTCTTTAATGAACAAATTAAAACTTTGCTTTCCTCAATAAGCTTACTTTGCTCCAGGTACCTTAAGTAATTGCACTTAGTCTCATATGATTGGATTTAAAGACAAAAATCTTAGTTTTTTTCTTGACTAGCTGACACGGTTCAGCCTGCAACAATCTAATCTCCAGTAGGACCTTAATGTGGGTTAATCAGCGTAGGTTATCTTAGTCTGGGTTAAGACAATCTTTTCTTCCTCTTCGGAAGTTGCAGCTTACGGGTTTCTGACTGAGAAAGGAAGCTAAGAGGTGCTCGCACCAGGATGCTCCTTTGGAATAAATCTGCTCATCAGCAAACAGAAGAACCTTCATGGTCTCCGTAGAGAGGCAATAGATGAGCATGAGCGCTTGAGTAAATGGTATAATAGAAATTAGAGGAGAAATTGGACCCTTGCTACTTTGAGAGGCTGTAGCACAAACTGGGGATGAACTGGAGTCCCAGATTTTGGGAGAAGGAGAAACATACTGGATAGGAGCCATTTATCTCAAATTTCTTGCTCCCTGAAGATCTATTAATACTGACTTTTGGGTTGACTTGGACTCACAACTACAAAACCTTCCTTTTGAAGGGACAGTTTTACTCTCTGAATCTCTGCATAAATGTAGAGATGTGACCCTAAGGAATGGTTTATGGTATTGGGGTCTCAATGTCAGCTGTTGCTCAGTGTCATACAGTAAATCACACAAAGATAAAGCACACACAGTCTCTACAGAGGTGGTAGAAGTCAGTGCTGCAGAGGCTGGAAGCCTTCCGATTTGAATTGGAAACAGAATCTGTTAGCTTCCTAAAAGGAAATACTGTGTGTAGACTCACCCATGGAATGATTTCACTAAAATACTAAGCAAATATAATCAGAAACATTTAGCTATAATTTTTGCAAAGCTCATTGATAGTACAGGCTTCCCAACTCTAAATGTGTTTTGCATTTGTTTAAGGTTTGAAATAATTGGGCCTGGTCTTAATTGTGCCAGTGCAACGAGTCAGAGTTGTTTTACTGCCTTAAAGAACTTTTAAAGAAATTTAATTGTCTGATTGAGTTACTGTATGTTCTTTAATCATACAAAGGGAGAGAGAATTAATCAAATTATTTTCTTATAAATAGTGGGAAAAATTTGTTCATGGCCACGGAGAGGCCTTACCCGTTGAAATTTTGTGATTGTGCTGGAGGAACTTTTGTGAATCAGGTGCTGAGGATTCACGTTTGCTGTGCACCAACCTGCTCTCCTACTGCTGAGTGCCAGATGGGGAAAGAGCAGGTCTTCTGCATTCACTGTTATCTACAGCTCAAATCCCGACCTTTCAGAACCAAAGTCACCAAAAAGACATCCATTAGTGTCAGTTCTGTGTTTGCTTCTGATCTTCATAACTCAAGAAGGATGCATTGTAATTAAAGGTATTAGACAGAAGGGCAACAAAAATGGCTAAGGAGATGGGACCCTTAAGAGGTAAGACTTTCAAAAGGCTAGGAATCTCCAGTGTAGAGGGAAAAAGCCTGAAGGAGAATATGATTGGGGTTCACAAAGTCATGAATTTCTTGTAAGTTAAGCAGAGAACTGTTATTCAGCTGGTCTGTCTGGATAAGAATATGGGCACTCCATGAAACTAGTATAAAGTTGATTTAAAACAGATAAAAAGTACTTCTTTTCTCAGCAGGTAGAAAAATTTTAGAACCTATTGTCAAAGGAGGTTGTGGAGGCAAACAGTAGAGATGTTCAACAAATTCATTAGAGGAAAACAGGTCCATAAATGGATTCTAAAATGACTGGGGAGGATGTTTTCTCTAATATCCCAAATGCATCAATCATGGATGCTGGGAGAACACAAGAGAAAAGGATTGCATGAAGTGGCCAGCCTTGCACTCTCTCCTTAAACACCCCATATTGCCACTTTTTGAGATAGAATACAAGGCTAGGTGGACCATTAGCCTAACCCAGTATAGCACTTCTTACATTCAGTGCTCTTTGGGCATGACTGAAGAGGGACAACTGGTGTGACAAGTATTTTAAAACATAGCTGAAAGATCCAGTTTTATAAATAATGGTAAAATCGTTACTCCCAGCAATGCCAGTTGACCTGTTTTCTGGAACTGTTTGCCCCATAGTCACATCTCTAGCTAGCCTTGAGGTTCTTGGGGTGATCAGCTTGTCACTTAGCTGTCAGTTGTGCCTCTTCTGGGAGACAGGTTCCTGTCTGAACACACTGTCATGATCTGTATTTAGGCAGATGAGCGCAGGAGTCCTACATAAGATGTCCAGAGGAGGAGGAGGAGAATGTGGTGGTGACACCAACGCTCACCGGCTGCATAATAAATAACCTGTTGGCTAGAGACCTTATAGCTGCAGACCTGTAATCAAAGCTGCGTGCAACTGAACTGGCTCCTCTGCTGTGGGTGGATTGTATTTTTTCCCATTGAAACAGAGCCATTGTGGAACTGGGCATGAAAGAGATGGGTAAAGCCAGATGAAAAGCAGCAAAGCAGCAAAGAGACCTAAGGTTCTGGTCTCTGCTCCCAGTATGTTTTTGAGTTTTGTCTAGTTTGTGTCAAGTGGATATTCCTTTCAACAGGGTGGATGAGTGTCCTCAGAATGGAGTGGCCATCACAGCCTATTGTCTCCCATCTACAGCTCTTTTGACATCTTGGTTTAGACAGCCAGTCATCTAAACTCATGTAAATCTCCAGGGAGAGGAAATGTTATAACAATGCCCCTACTTACCTTTTACATAGTATTATTAGTGAGAGGGAGAAATTAAAATTTTTAGCCAGAATAGACTAGATCTCCATGCATTCATCTTCATAGCCAATGACATCTCTCTATGGGGAAATTTAGGTGGAAAGGGTTGTTTATTCTCGTGTCAATGGCCAGGCATAAAATTCTTGTGAGGCAATGTTCAAGATAAATGCTTAAAATCTGGATCTTATCTGCTATTAAGAAGTAAAGAAAAATCCATGGTTTTGAGACAAATACTGTATGCGTTAGATGATATTTCATTTTCATTCCTGAACATCAACTAATTATAGCGCTTTAAGTATATTTGTGTTTAGAAATGTTCTTAAATTTCACATGAAAAGATTATTTTCCTCTTTCTTACTCTTTTAAAAAAACTTTTAAAAGTGATTCAGGCATTTTTTTACCTCTTCTTCTGAAAGCATGATAATTACACAGCATCAGCAAAATATCTGTTTTCATTGGACCTATATTAGGTACGTGGAAAAATCTTTTTCTAAGAGAATTTCAGAAAAATCTAGTGCTTAAAAGAGAACATTCTCAAGTCCTAAAAAGTACAAGTTTCTCTGTCTTGAACTAGAATTGTTTTTAAAAAAAGCTTGTGAGAAGAAGGGAAGGCAAAGTTTGTTTGAAAATTAACAATTTTTCTTGTGTCAATTACAAAAAAAAAGAAGGGGATAAAGACAATGGAATAAGGGGGTATCAAAATTCCTGTATTCAAAAGAACAGTGACTGAAACTTGTGCTGATTCTGTAGCACAGCTTGATCAGAAAACTCTTGTCTTTAGGTAAAGATTCCTTCAAAAAATCTGGTATACTTGATAGTTTCATAGATTATGCACTAAATCTGTTTTGTATAACTTTTTAGCCATGCACATCCTCAAAGAATGGATCAAACTTTCAAGAAAAATGTACTGATTCCTCTAAATAATGTTTTAGTAGTCTCAAGAGAAGAACTTCTTGATAGACAGAGGTGAGAGGCAGCTGTAAAGAAACAAGGCTAGGCAACTTGACTTGTTACCTTCCAACTCTACTCCAGCAGAAGTTATGCTCCTATGTCCACAGTTAGTGCTCTAGCTGCTAAATTAGCCTTTCTTTGAAATGGTCGGTGAGACTTAATGTCTTGGAAGTGAGACCCATTTCTGACACCTAAATATGGGGTTTGCAACATGAGGATTTTTTTAAAAAAAAACACCTTGTGATCTGGTGGTGGCGTATTGTCAGTGGAGAAGGCCTAAGGCTGGTCAGAAGATCTGCATTTTCAGCCCAGTTCTGGCACAATTTCAGCTTGCAAGTCTAGTAATTCACAGAAAACTCCTTGAGACCATCTGATAAATGGAAAAAATGTTTGTCCATTGAAGTAATCTTTTCAAAGAGCTATCTAAGCATAAAATGATAAAGCTTGTCTGTAGGTGGGATTAGGCTGAAGGACTTTCTAGCTCCTGGACCCACATCCATTTCACAAATCTGTGCGTACGGTTTAGTACAGCAGGGAGCAAAAAGCTGTTTGCTCCTCCAGCATACTCATGTGGTGAAAACAGTGGACAAAGATTTCAACCCCTTTTAAGTTTTAAATATGTCTGTTTCCAAGATAAGAAACATAAGGTTCACAGGTTGCGTAAGACTTTCCAGGCTGGGGGCCTCAGTGTTGGAGCAGACCAGGATCCTGCCATGGAGCACAGCCGTGGTGGGCCTGAAGCTGCTCTGGGGCTGGGTGGATGCTTTGCTCGCCCTGAGTATGAAACACAGAAACTAACAGTACCTCTGCAGTGGCAGCTTGACCTGGGCCTGGATGCCAGGAGACACCTGACACTCAGGTCTGTGATACAGTGGCAGAGACAGCAGCAATATGAATTATTGCGTATAGTGAATGGGCTCATGTCGTGAGCATGGACAAATTTGTAGCAGTTATTAGTCCCTTTAATAATACCACCGTTCCTGGAAATAGGTTCATATCCTACCCAAACTCTACCACTCTAAGTGAATTTCTCTGCCTCTGAGCCTGTCCCCCAAAACACTTATTTAAATGTTAATGGTTCCACAGGGTTCCTTGTTTTTCTATTTTACATCCATTGTAACATCAGTCAATTAAAGAAATGTAGATAATGGGTCCTTTATCACCAATTCAAAATTCTCTTTCCATTCTCCTTTGTGGAACCAGTTAGCCTGTGTCTCTGGTATTGTTTCTCTTTGTTCAGCCAGCTTATCCAATCTTGGCCATTTCCTCCACTATAATCTTCCATGTTTGTGACTCTTGGGGGACCCGCCTTTCATTTTTATTGCCCCACCTACTGGAAAATTCTTTGCTCGTTATTTTATTTTAAAGCTTTCCATTTTTCAATAGTCTGACTTATTTCCTCTCTGCCTATGAAGTGTTGTGAATGCAAAAAAAGAGAAACTTATGAAAGAAATGGCAGCGTATTTGTACTTATACTCATGAATTTAAGTCTGTGTGGCAAACAGATCTGAGCTCCATAATGTAACAAAGAAAGATGTATGGAAAAAGTAATCTCCCTTCATCATGGAAATACCAAGTCACTGTATGTTCACAAGTGGGTTTTACTTCAAAGTTGTATGTCATGCAACAGAATGAGTTGTTAGCTATGACATTTAAGAAAAGGATTACTATGAACTTATTTTAAAAGGTAATCTTATTTCTCTTACTCATGGTGACTCATTGGTTATGACATTTGAGTTAGAAACATACCATATAGAGATAACTGCTCGGGGTGTTATTCGTAATCAGTGTCTGACAAATACTGAGTAGCAGGAAACCAAGACAACGGAGGTTGTCTGCTATGCTCAGTTTGAGGGCACAGGAGGAGGGTGCTCAGTTTTAATCTTTGACCTTTCTGTAGAGGATTTTGAAACAGGCAACCAGATAAATATTTTCCTGGAACAAACAAACTGAACAAAAAAAATGAGGGTTGGTTTTCCACTAGTAAAGAAATGCTCATATTTAAACCTATGTGTAAATTATAGGTTTGTGTAGTTTCACAGCAGCAAAAATTAGACTTAAAAATTCATGCAAGATTATCAGAGACCTGGTATCTAGAAGAAGAAAGACAACCTTTTTTTTTAATACTGTCAACTTCTAAAATAAATATGGAGGAGGAAAGGAGTAGGCAATAGATGAAGATGAATGTTGTAGGACAGTATTTGGGGGATAAGAACAATACATCACTACATAAAAATGCTATGGCTACTAAATGCAAAGTGTGGGCTTATCAGTTGTCCAGAGACATTGTCGTGAGAGCATAATGTGATGGACCCTGCATACAACTGCTGCGGCAATGGTGTGAAACAGTTAAGGAACACAGTTACAACAGTAATGGCTTGTCAACCTTTTTTTTTAATTAATGGGTACATACTGTTGTCCCACAGATATTTGAGCAAAATTTGTGAGGCCAGTAAAGCCTGGCCTGACTAGCTAGATCTTTCTGTGGCTTCCCATGAATTCATGCTGAAGTACTGAGATAGATTGGTCGATCAATCTATCTATATGTTTTTAATGAAGAGGTGTATGTGTAGTTAGTATATGTCTGCATTAGGAGAACTTTTCCTGCAGTGTGAGATGTCAAGACTAAAAAAGAGCTTCCCCCGAGAAAGCACTAGTTTCTGCTCAACTTTCCAGAGATATATGATATCATTTGCCACATTTAACCTTTTTGAGCCAAAATTATTTTGGCTCAGAATGGTCCAGCAAACTGGATATTGTGGATAATTGGGGGGTGGGGGTGGGGGGGTGGAAGAAAAGCTCCAGGCTCTATTAAAACAAAGTAAATTTCTGAGTAAAAAATTTAGACTCAAGTTTATCAGGATAGTAAGATGGCAGCAGCCCTTCCCTTGGACACCAGTAAGTAGAACAAATGCTTCTGAAACCCATGCCACAACTGCATGGCCAAGCAACCATTTCTTCCCTTCCTATGTCAATGCAAATTGGATAAACACCTCTCCCAATAGCTTTCTAACGTCATCAAATTAGAATATGTCTAAACCAAAACTATCTATATTTGTATATGTAAAGAAAAAAAGGCAGTCAATACCAAAATGCTCAACACCTACAGTTGTTATACTAAACTGAGTGTAGACTATTTTTAGATATTACTGTTGTGGCTTCCAACATTTTTCCCTTTCTGGTATCGCACGGACTTACTGGACTTATAAAATCCTGAATGCAATATATGCTGTCAGAATTTGACAAGTCAGGCGAATGAAATTTTAAAGGCTCTGTTTATGTGTATTCTAGTTGGAACATATATTTCATTTTCGCTGTGGATTTTCCTCTTTAAGTACTTTCCTATAAAGGTTAGCTAAAGCGTAGAGGAACAATATGTTCCATCCATGTGTGCCTGTAACATCCAATTGAGGTAAAGTAGTGTTTACTTTAAGATCCATTTGCCATTGAACTGTGGAGTGAATGTGGTACATTTTTAGATTCAGCCTTAGACTGAGAAGGGCAGGTGATAATAAACTGTTTATCATCTTTCTTTAATGTTTCAGCAGAAGGAAAAATAGAATTTGAAGCTTTCTTACGTGAAATGTTTCTACTAGATAACAGGTTAGATGCTATCTGTCCATTATGGTAATATTGGTTCCTGGAACCTCTTTTCAGACAGATAGCTGCAGTACTTTGGCTAAATAATTAACAAAACTTTTGACTAAATCTGTTGACTTATTTACCAGATATTTGTTAAGTTATTTAACATAACAAAGGAGAGCCAGTATTTACTGTTTGTTAAGGAAACACCTTCTTTTAAAAACATTTTTCTCAAACATGTGGACTAGGGAGTGCTTAGTGGTGGCCCATGGGTTTGCCCACAAAGGAGGGTTTCCTAATCCTTCAAGTTCCCTGAAATAGGGTTACACAATACAAAGTTTGCCGAGCAATTTGCTTGAGCAAGAAGAGAGGAAGAAACAGGTTTGAGGTAGTCAAGAGGAAGGTGTCTTGGCTGACCACTCAGCCAGCCAGCAAGTGCTTCCTCTTGGCCTGCCATTTTGGGCTAGCAGGTTGTTTATAGGTATTCAGATACATACGTGTAGGTATATACAGGCCTTATTAGCTTGTATAGAAGCCAGTCCTGAGCCAGTCCATATCTGTCATTACATGCATACTCTGCTCCATTCCAGATAATAAGCCCTTCTGTATTTGGAGAAATAGGGAACAAACCTGGATGGCTCTGCCACAGAGAGCTGTGGTCCAGCAGAAATAGTACTGAGCAGGACCTGATAACCCCAAAGGACCTGACTCCATGTGGTCAGTTATAGCAGTCCCCATGATGTCAAATACTGCCTTTGTTATCTACCTTTTTGCCTATATTGGCCTGGATAGTGAAGAATTTATAGTATAATTATCCTCTCATATTAGGCCAATTACCAATAGCTGGTTGGGAGAAAAATGGCCTGATGGTAACATCATTACTAAGGACACAAAGAATAGGTGCAATAACTTTGAAGATTTTCAGTAGAGTGTAAAGCTGTGTTAAAATATGATAAAAAGGCTTCATATAGTAAAAAAACTTAACAGGAGCACGCAAGCTTGTGCTACAGGAGTATTGGACAGCATGCCACGATGACAACCGTATCGTGGATGTGAATAAAGTGGGAACTGTAAAAAAGACCTGCATTTGTAAGATCTATCATGTTATTGACAATGTATTTTCTAATTGAAATCTTCAGATTTTATCTTCAGTCTGAAGAAAAACATTCCAAAATATGATACAATGTTATCCTTGCTTGGATAATTATATACATCATATATTAATGAATTCACATGGCTTTTAGGGACTTGGAAGTCCAGAAATTATTTTAACTTTATTTTACAGAAAGCATTTACTATTTATTCTTTATGAATCAGTCAAAGATGCTTAGAGGCAGCTAACAAATTTTACACTTACTTACTGTACCTCCTACAAATATAATTCTGCAGAGATTATCAATACTGGGTGACATGTGGAAAAGCCTTTTCAGTGAAATAAGTTTAAAGAATGAATCATGTCATTTCCAGAAGACAAATCAAGCAGTGCTCGCCATATGGTGGAAAATACAGGCAATCTGGCTGGATGTATTGTGTCTATTTAAAGACGCAATTGGAAAATAAATGGGAAGTTTGACACTTTCACGTGTCACAAGTGAAAAGGCATAATACTGCCCTTGTACATAGAAACTGGGGGCATGATACTTAGAATGGGAGCTATGGACAGTGTTCTCTTATTACTTGTACGCATTACAGGTATCAATGGAGTTGCATCACGTAATTCAACAGATTAGCTGTTGCCTCCCTTCCTTGTGTGCTTATGAATTGGCATACAGTTCATTAACATCTCTAGCGTCTAAACATAACATGAGGATTCAAGTAAAATGCTTTAATGATGTGGTTGTGTTTTTTACTTAAGTAACAAAGTTATGAAAGAATGAAATATTTTGTTGTTCCAGTGTTTGCACTATTCTTCACTTTCTGCTGGCTGGAAAGTTTCAATATTCTACATGTGGTACCTTTCAAAACAAAACACCAATTAAGAATAACAAACTGAAACATTGAGAAATTCATGTTCCATGGAACAACAAATTGTTTCAAATCGGTGGTACAGAACCTAATTGGCAGCATTACAGTTATTAACATTGCTTTCTCAGTTAATCAGGAGAAAACTGTTTCTGGCATCAGTAATTTCTTAGTGCTTTCTGTGTATATTTATTTTCATTGCTTGCATATGAGAATATATACAATACAAAATATAAAATGTATTAACATGGATATGTAGCAAAGGTGTGAAAGCATGTATTTCTTATTAACCACAGCAAGTATTTTCTAAATACTGAGATTCAATGTGGTCTACAATAATTCCTCTTTTTAATTTGTATTGTAATTTGTTCTTTTATTCTTGTACTTCTAGTGTCATGATGATGGTTTTCCCTTTTTGTAAATGGTATAAGTATGCATTGAAAACCTGCATGAGTTTTTTTTCATATAAAAACATATGTGGACATTCATATGCACCAATCTGGAACAGCTTTATTTTGCAACTGTTTGTATTATTCGTAATTGTTCAGAACACATGCAGACTAAAGACATAGTGGCGATGGATACATATGATGGAACACGATGTCTGACTCTAGCATACAAAACTATATTGTTCTGTTACATGACAACTTAATTTCTACTTTACATGTTTCCAACTCTAACTTACGAAGTCTGCTCTAGTGATTTTTGGAAAATCTCTTCATGTTGTGGTTTACTCATTTTGGATATGATTCCAGTATGAAGCCTTCTCTCCAAGAAGTAAAACTTGTTCTAGCTGCTCATAAAATTTTCCCCAGAAGTGTTTATAAAAGCTAGTAAAAAAGAAAGTGCTCATTATTTTTGATAAGCAGTGAAGGACTGGAAATACATATTTCAATCACGGACCTAAAACTATTTGGAAGTAAAGAATATATGCATTTTTAAACTGATAAGTGTTTCTTAAAAACGTGAATTTTCACGAGTCACTTACCTCAGAGTTTAAAACTTCACCTTTCTTTTTGCTATGGTTAAATGGAGGGAAAATACACTAAGTCTCAGCAAATGTCAAATCCAGCTTTAAAATATTGGGATTTAAAGGAGGTATAATACCAATAAGTCTAAAACTATTAGGGCTTCCTAGTGAGAATATACAGGACTGTTTTATGTAGTTTTTGACAGAGAACTTAAATTAGCCCTGCAACATGGATGGTGTAACTTTTCCTGCTGCCTGGGAAAGAAATGCTGTCAAGCTCTAAGTTGTGGTGATGGCACTTAGTTTGTATGAGTCTAATAAAAGGGCAGAGTGTATGCATGTTTCTCCGATTTTAGATTTTTTTTCTCTTGGTCAGAACTTTGAAGTGTTTTTAAAGCTTTGTTCTCTTCCTCTTTTCCAGGCTAATAAAAAGAATTATTATTACTACCACATTTGTGTCTCTCGGATTTTATTTTGGCTAATGCAAGCATTTTTACAACATGATCTTGGACAAAGGAGCAATTAGAATTAAGGATCCTTATCCAACAATTACGGCACTTATTGCAATTATAATAGTAACTTAGTAAGTTGATGACTTACTGGGTTACCCAAATGATACATTTTTATTTTGCTTTTAAAGTTAGCAAAAGCTTAATGCTAAAGTTTTGTAATGAGCCTGTGGTAACCAGATTTGTGGTCTGAAGCCTTCGTCTGCCACACTGTTAGCCATCAAAGGAGCCCTGTCCTACCAAGCTTTCTATTTTCACAACAGGATATCTGGTTTCTTTTATGAGGATACAGCTATGTTAATTTGGTTTAGTGGTTTGTTGGAGGTAAGCATGCTCTTCACAGCACAAACACCAAAATCCCCTTAAAGCAGTTCCTTGTTAATAGCTGGGGTCTGATTGGCAGTTTTGCATTGTAAAGTGTGATTTGGTTGGATAAATATGTTTAGTCTAGTAAGCACTTTAGTGATTGAGTGTCTGTTAATGGATAAAGGTGGATTATGGTGAAACCTCTACAGGCTGTCATTGAGCACTTAGAGTTGTGAGATGTCATGGGGGGAATGGAAAACAAACCGGCACTGTGGAAAAAGTCACCAACTATAACATATTTTAAATATTTGGTGCTATTTCAGTATTTAGGTTTAAAATCATATTTCACTTGAGGAAAACAAAGCAGAGCAGGCTGTGCAGCTCGCAGCTTTCTCGTTTGGCCTTAAAGCAAGCATACTCATTACATGCATCTGGGCATATTAGAGAGAGATCTTTCTTAGCACATGACAGTCAAAAAGACACCAGGTACCTGGAGGGTAAGTGCAGAGTAGTTATAACTTTTCTTAGGAATGTACTGTAAATCTTTTAATTCAGGATAAAATTCAATGCAATTTTATGTGGTTTTATAAATCAGTACACTTGCTTGCTGTTGTGCAAAGCTACTTCTTTTTAACAGCACCTTCTCCAAAACAAAGATTTTTGCAAAACCACCCTTACTCCTTCTCCTTCTTCTAAACACAGAGATGAAGATCTTTCTTCCTCTTACTTTTAAGAAAGGTAATGTGATCCTCCATATAAACCACCAACAAATGTCACTTTTTTTCCTCTACTCAGGTGTACGCCGCTTTTTTATGAGGTGCTAAATATCAGCTTACGTGGGGACTTGAAATGGCCTTGAGGCCAAGTGGCAGATATACAGGCACCTACGTAGAAGCTCTCCACTTTTGGTGAGTTTTAAAACCTGTGTGTCCTTATCGATGTCCATAGTACAACAATTTGCAAAGTTTGTTTATCATACTACAGAAGTACAGCATGTATTGGTGGGTGAAGTAAACACTCAGTGTATCTAAGCATCTGAAATTTTTAGACAAATAGAGCTTCCATATATCTTTTAAGCTGTTAAGCTGAGAACTTCTTTGGGTTCTTTTCTTTTTTCTTTTTTTTTGGGTAGCGGGAGGTTTGTTTTCAAGGAAAACCCTGGAACTCTTCCCTTGGTTCTCTTTTATTCTTTTCTTATCAAAGACGTATCAGGCTGACCCATGCCTTACAGTTGATAGTTACCATATGTCAGTATAGGTTCAAGCCCACAAAACTTGCAAAAACTCTAGTGAAATTTTTAGAGCGGAAAACTTCCTCCTGCTTAGTTTTGGGAAACTTCTTGCAGCTTCACTGTAAACCTACATGTTTCACACAGTTTTTTCATCTGGTTAAAACTACCTGCACAGGAGTGTTACCTTTTGGTCAAATCCAGATTAACTCGGGGGTGGTGGCTTCTCCATCAGTTGTGGTCTTTACAGTTAGGTGCTCTTCTAACGGATATATTAAGTCTCAAATGTATTTAATGGGCTTGAAAGGAACTTAATGATTGAGTAGGTTCTTTCTATTATGTTACCCTAAAGAACAGGCTAGATGGTCATAAAAGTTATTTCTGGCCAAGTGGTATCTTGGAGACAAAATTCTTCACTAGGATCCATGCAACTATTCCCATATTGCAGTAATTTAACCAAGAGAAAAACAGATTTGTAGACTTAAGCTTTTTCTGTGCTTCTTATCACAAGACTTCTTGCTTGACTGAAAGAATAAATCAGTATCCTCATTATTAGTTTCATATAACATAATTGCTTCAAATCACAGAAATCTTGCTCTTAGATGTCAATTGTTAGCAATAACAAGATATAAAAAGGGAAGGAATTCATTATAAATATGTAAAGATATTATTTATTAGATATACTGTTTTTGATTTAGATACTGCCTATAGCCCATTTACAAAAAATATGTACTACCTAGCATGCTGGACCACTTGAAAATGAGAAAGAAATACAGCTGAGGAAATTAAGACAGAAAAATTTATTTACTTTTCCAAGCCTTTAACATGTTGGTGTGCCTTCATATAGAAGGTCATCTTTACTCCAAAGAAGAAAAAACAATGCAGGGCTTACGATAGATTTGATTATCTAAGCAGCACTATGGAATACTGTTCCTTGTTCTAAAAAATGCTACCCTAACTAAAAACTCCACTTTTAGAGAATTTTTCACTGATTTTACAAGTCAATTAAAAGCTAAAATGAAATTGTTGAAATTCTTTGGAGAAGGGCTGACATTTGAAAAAAGGTTGAGAAAGCAGCTGATTGAGGACAAAACCAGAACATTTGGGGAACCTGGGAAAGCATAAGATAAACTAAATTACTGGAGCAAGATTTGGGATGGATAAGAAGAAGTAAACCAGGGAAAGGACCAACAGTGTGAAAGTCCTGTTGACAGTAGGACAGGAATAATTACTAATAAAACAGAAAATTTTTGAGAGAATAAACAGCAGGCAGGCAGAACATCAGCGACTGGAAAGGAACAGGACAGAAAAAACATGGAGAAAGAAAGGAAGGACATAAGAGGAATAAGAGGTAGATAACGTAATCTTGAAATTATGAACAAACTTTTGGAAGCAAAAACTGCAGACCGACAATGCAAGAACGAGTCAGATGATACCAGGGGAGTTATTTAAGGGAAAAAGGAAAGATGCAGAAGGTGAAGAAAAAGGAAAGCTATCTGAAGGAAAAAATATAAGCAAAAGATGCAGTGAGACAGCAGTAAAAGAAGATGAGTAAAGATGTCCTGTGAAAGAAAGCAGACATTAAGTATTGATACTAAAGACAGTCAAATATTCTGCAGTAAATCTTTTAGGCTTTGTATAATGGAGCTCGGAAGAAGACAGCAAATTTAACTTTTGAGAGCTTTAATTCTGTGCCATGAACAAGCAATTTGCTTTAGAAGTATATTTAAAAAGACAAAAATCAGAAATATTGGCCATATTATAAATGTTTTGTAATGTTATTAGTCTAATGAGAAATATGCATTTGATCCATGAACCCAGGAATTTTGGGGTCAGTATCTTAAAATGATGCCAGTGACTTTAAGACTAATGCAGGTCTTTTTCTAGGTATTAGACATAGCTGCAGACACTCAAGCTATCTTGGACCTCTTTTGCTAGTGTTTCCAATTTTACCATTGCATCTTTAATTTCTTGTAAAAGTCATAATTTTGAAATTTAAAAAGGCTTTTCTCTCCTAAGTTCCTGCATAGGGCTTTCACGTTAAAGACAGGATGAAAAAACAGACTGGCTAACAGGGAAAACAGTAAAAATTGCACATAGGAAAGTGCTCTAGGTGCATGAACTAATCAAGCAAGAGAAAACAGGTATTAAAGAGCAGGTAAGGAAGTCATTTTAAGTGCTGTAATTTGAAGCAGTAACATAGCTAAACAGAAGGTAAAATTTTTGAGCATAAATGATCCCCTAATATTAAACAAACACATACATACATGCACACAATACATACATAGATACCAGGTAGGGTTCTTAGTTGGGGTAGTGGTTTTTTGGTTTTGGTCTACAACCTTGGCAATAGCTTTCATATCTTGCTCCAATGGCCTATAGATTTTCTACTCTGGTTAGCCTTAACCACAACACTGTACTTCTGCTCCAGAACTGCGGATGAAATATGTGCAGCTTTTGCAGCCCTTTTTCACAAATACCCAGCAGGCATCCAAACACTTTCAAGCAATAAATAAGACCCCACAAACAAAAGCAAATTAAACCTTCCACTTCTATTCATAAAAATGTATATGTAGCTTTATTTAACCAATCAGATGCCTGTTTGTGACACATGAAATAACCTGGTGGTCTTAGTCCAATTCCAACTGGACAGCTGTTTGGACCATAAAACTCCCCGCCATAATTGGCTTTAACCGGCATCCTTGTCAGCAAAATAGCCAAGTTTTGTAGGGGAACAGAGACTGAACAGCCTTTCTCATAGCCTAGAGGTGGTTCTTCTAGATTAAGAATGTGGGTGGCCTGCTGATAGTGGTAGAATTTAAAAAAGAAACTTTATGCTGCTGGAATTTTTTGTATTGTACCTTTTTTTAGAGATCAGGACAGAAGTCTACTCCCAAGTTTCTCATAAATGTTAAATTTAAAAAGTGCAATATATATTAATGTTGAAAGGTGTTTTGGAAACTATGAAATAAATTGTCCTTTGGAAGCAATCACAGAATATCTTAAAGAGACCAGAATTTCATTCAACGTTTAAAGCAATTATCTTTTTTTTCAAAAAAAAAAAAAAACTGGAGATTTAGAAACAGACTGTTTTGTATATTGGTGGAAAGGGAACTGCCATACTTGCCACCTGGTTAAACCCAGATCCCCAAATTTGTCCTGTGCTGGGATAAGTAAATAGTGGAATTGCAATAAAACTCTCCCCAAACATTTGAATGAATGGTAAAGTAGCCAAAAAACATTTTAGAAAATCTAATCTCAAAACAGAAACAAATGAAGAAAAGCATGCCTCACCCAGATTGAGAAATTGTTCAGAAACATCATGCCTAATGCCCGCCCTGAATAAGCCACAACACTCTGCCTTCGCCTTGACTGATAGGACTATCATCCGTAAGGTACCTTAGAAATATGAATTGATATAAGCCCACACAGAACGTGCCTTATAAAGCACCTGAGCGAGTCCCAAGCACTGTGAAATGAGAAGCTGAAAATGTATAAATTGTTACAAAAATAGCACCAAATTCTCTAATTCCCTGTAGCATGTGCAATACCTTGGCACCAAATATAACATACAACCTGTCTGAAATAGTCAAGATTTACACTCATTTTGCACCAATGTAAATGCCTGTGCAGGGTGCAGGGTGCAGGGCAGTGATATCTTGGCCCATAATGTGGAATTGTTTAAGTGCTACAAGAGAAATGTGACTGTAGTATTCATTCTTGAAAGTCTGCCTACTTTTTTCTTTCCCAGTGACTGCTTTTTAAAGAAACGCCTCTCTTATTTGCCTTTTATATTCTGTCTTGTGTATGCGATCTTGACAAGCTGAGGGAAAAATGTAGGTTTCATAACATGCTGTGGAAAAAAAGAGATGTGGGTTGTTTTTTTAATATAAAAAAACCAACAAAAACACTGTTAAGTCAGATGGGCACATGCTTTGTACAGCTCCCAAGGCCTATCTGAAGAGTACTGTACGAAAACAAAGCTTGGTGAAGAGGAAGCAGCTGCAGGGGTGATATAGAGCCCTTTCTTATAAACAAAGAGCACCAACAAATCTGTTTGAGCATGAATATTAGATTTGCTGACTTTTGCTGACATCACTGTGGGAGATAAACATATTACAAGGAGTGGAACAGCTTGTTGCTTGAGAGGTTGCCAGATGAGATAAGTGAATGGCAAAGTGGCAAATGAAGACAGGGTGCCCATCCTGACAGTCTCAGCCGTAGCTGAGAGTTGTGACTTGGTGAAGTGTTGTAGTGAACATAACTAGGCTGGAACAAGTGGATAAAAATGAACTATGAACCTCTTTTTTTCTAATGGCGAAGAGCTAACAGCTGCTTCCATCTGGGAACTGTGTGAAAGTGCCTTACAGCTGTACAATAATAAACAGCTAAAAACTCTGCACAGCCTACTGCTCCATTTACATTCTTTCCCAATCTTTTGCCTCATTAAACTGTAATCTTCCTCCTAATTATATTTCATCAATCTATTGTTTATGGAACTCTAGATTAAATGGCAAACATATTGAAACAAAAATAAACTTATAATTAGTTGTCTTCTCCTCACTCCTCCTCCCTTTGTATTAGCAAGTGCATCATTATCAGGCCCCGGGGGTTTGGTGAGGCAATCAGTTTACGTGGTGCACTTTTGGCAGCAAAGAATAAAAAAACATTTGTAGCTGCATAATATGATTTACCAGCTCTAGGGCTCCAGGGTCTACACTTCCATAAATATAAGTGACAAATTATCAATAAATCATTCCCCGGTCTACCATATTGCATAATGTTTATTGAAACCCAGTTCTAATAAATATAAAAGTCACCTTTTTTATCCAAAGCATAAGAAACAAAGATGACAGCCATTACAAACAGAAATGAAAAACGAGAAATACGCCCCTTCACAAGCAACGAACCTTTTTTTCCCTAGCGTCCTTAGCTCGTCAGCGTTGTTGGCCTCTAAAAACCATCTTGGAACAGATACGCCCTTCAAATGGTGATTTTATTCTTTGATTATGATAAACATTGTTTTTCTGGTTTTGTTTGTTATGCATATAATTCTCACATCTGATTCCTGATCTCTGAAGAAATCAGTCCAGTGCACTTTCAGGACATTGATCAGAAACTGCATTAGAATTGGTAAAGTTCTTCCAAATGAGCCCTGTTGTAGAGCAGCTCAGCACACAGAGACCTGTGCTCTGAAACTGTGCTGGTTTTGTTCATTGCAAGAAGTTATTTGAAAAGTGAAACAAAGGGAAAAACAGAACATTTGCACATTAATTAAGATTTTCATTCTTTATCTCTGTAAATTGAAAACCACAGCTCTAAAGAGTTATACTTGGGGAGTTTTTTCGCTCCCCTTTGTGACCAAAAAAACTGGACCAAACATTGTTCTAGGATGTAAAAACCCTTACTGAAGACTAATTCAAGAAAATTACTCATGAAAAATTTAGACCTTATCACATTTCCCCTCAACATACAAAAAATTTCTTTGATACATTTACATTTCTTGAAACAAATTTTGGAGATATCTCACCTGTTACAGGTGCTGATTAAAACATGGGATTATCCTATCCCACCATTTTCATGCAGGTCAGCATCTGGAAGTAATTTACACAGAGTAGTCATTAGACTTCCATAACACTTTAAAAAGTCAACTTACATCTTAATTGAAATTCCCTGTCTTTTTGTATTCTGTAAGCCAAACATCAGATACCCAGGTTAAGCATAATTAACATCTCCTCTTCAGAAAGATTACATTTTCCACTAGTCTTCTGATCTTTTTTTTTTTTCACAAGAAGTCATAACTATCTTTATATCATGAAAAAGATCTCTGCTAAAATACTTCATTCATCTTACTTAAATTTCTGTTAGGTATATCCTGCTCTGTAGGGCATGTAATCTACATGTTCAGTGACTCGTTTTTGCTGAGGTAAATAAATTCTGTTTAATTCAAAGGAGCATGCCCATTTAGGACAGAAGAATTTTTTCCCTTGTAACTTCAGTAGAAGTTTTTTTTGCCTGAGAACTGTAGGACTGGACCCAGGAGTTTCCTTTCCAGATTAAACTGTATTTGCTGTGCAGGTTTTCTCCTGCCGCATGCTTTTTATTGTTGCCCTTCCATGTTGTGTTTTGAAGACAGCATAGGCCAGTGCAGTAGGGTGGCTCTGTTTGTGGAGTATGAGGGAGTGAATATCTCTTTCTCAGAAGTTCTTACAGAGTTTTGGAGGAAATGGTTCATTTCCTATAGGTTTAAGGCCCTAACTCATCGACCCCCTGGAATAATCCTACTGAATTCATTCGCTATGTTCCCATATAGAAGCATTTGCACATCAGAACCTAAAAAAACTTTGAAAGAAGGAACGCTCCTGGCCCTTGTAAAGCATTAAACAAAACTCCTTTGTTTTAGAAATGGTTCCTCCTCTGGCACTAAGTCAGAGTGATAAATACTGCGCTGGCAGCGTTCAGCAGGGTGTTTATAGCCAGCGTGGCTGCTCGTTGCCTGGGCAATTCATGGCTGCCGGGACAGCAAAACCGACCTAAAATCCTCATCACCAAACTACATGGGATCTAATGAGTTTAGCCACACTCCTCTTCCCACTTAATCCATCCCTCTCAGAGGCAGCGTGTCCTCAAACCCTGTTGGGGGAAGGAGGAGGGATTCAGGCGCTCTGTGTACCAGAGCAGCAGCAGCCCAGATCCATAGGAAGGAAGCAGCTGCAGAGCAGTCATGAGTTAGAGACTTGATGCCAGCTCAGCATCTCACATTTGGTGATGAGTGAGGAAGTGGAAGAAACTGAGACCACTGAGCCGACAGACTATTTCCATTTCGCTGAAACAGGATGTAATGAGAGATCTGAGAAATCTGGACTTTAAAATAAAGTCAAAATATAAACTGATGTGTATATCCTGACGTAAAGAATGACATCTGCGAGAGAGTCTGAGCAATCTGCATGAGGATATCAGAAGACTAACAGATGATTTTCATAGATTTGAATGCCAGAGCTATTGCTCAACATTCAGATATTTCTGATTTCACATGATATACTCTAATGAGGTCATAGCCTGGAACTAGGGGTAAAAAAAACAATATAAAACTCCAGATTGATCGTAATTCCAAATAAATCTGGCCAAAAATTAGTGTTTCCATAGGGAAAAGCAGACTTGGCTGATCTGCTGTAAGAATACTGCAATAGCTTGACATAGGTATTCTGCATCTGCCTTTCATGGAAAGCCCTGAAAACATTGTTAAAAAGCTAAAAGAAAAAAAAAAAGAGAGAGAAATGTATCTATAAGATGCCCATCTTGCTGTAAGTGAAGGAACCTATAAAATGTCTGGGCGTTGCAGAGTTCTGCAGGTGATTAAATGATTGTAATAAATAACACAGGTGTTTATTTTCTTTCATGGATACCTCAGTTACATTTTCCTGAAATTTTTCTCTTTTGTTATAAGCAAAATTGAGCAATCTGCATTTATGTTTTTCATTGCAAAGGTAAAATAAGACCTCATACAAAATTCCCAAAGTCTTTAGATGCTTAATTATGAATTGAAGACAAGTCATGCCTAGCAAAGATCTAAGCTGACCTCTGCATTATTTATATTTATTACCAGTCACTTGCAGTATTTCACTGGATCCTTTTCTTTTGATTTTTTTTTTTTATTGATTGCATTACATTTAGTCCAGAAATTTTCCAGTTTATTGTAGCAGTGGCATTATCTGATGTTTTCGTCCAATGATCTCGGAGCTTTTATGGAAGTCACCCTATAAAAATTGTCCAGTTAAGTATAACATGGTGCTCTTTTTCTGATAAGCTGTGTGTTAGTTTTAACTAGTTACATGTTGACACTAATAGTTAAATTGTTAATTTCAGAACCAAAAAGCAAAAGCTATGAAAAAAGATACATGCAGACAACATAACAAATAATTCATCCTCATCTTACAGTCTAAAGCCACTTAGAACTTTTTCAAGGGTTTTCAGTCTTGCTACCTGATTGCTGATTGCTGGCTTATAGCCCATAAAAACATACGATGCTTGTTCTTGAAGTTCAGTAATTCGTCAAGGAGCTACGTGCAATTATTACATTTCCAACAATTACTTTTCTTGATTGCCCACTAAAATCTCTTTCTCCTGTCAGAGCTAACAGCAGGGTATTGTTTATCATCTAGCTGATCATACTGATATGACACATCTATTTTAATACTGACTGTATGTGTATTGATACCAAGTGCTAGCCAGCCAAGAAACAATTAGGGACCCTATAGCGTAAGCACCCTAGTCCCATTAACCTCAGTGGAAGCCATTTGTGTCTGAATTGAAGGAGAGACTTTGGCCCTGAATTTATTAGACAGCTGGAGTGTATTTTTATCTTATTTCTATGGTGTCAGTAGACATAACATAGCAATCTGCATGGATTTGCATAAATCCAGCTAGAAATGAGCATATTAGTCTCTACAAATATTTTTTTCCCATTTTTCTGGCTTTGAAAGTGTTTTGCAAAGACAGTGTTAAACTGATACAAGCCAAAAAAGGATTAAAAGTTAGTAGTACACCAGGCAGGTCTGTAAGCACAGGTAGGCTCAGCTTGCACACCAGGTTGCCCAGATATGACACCCAGGACAGCAGGAAGCTGTAGAACTGCATAAAGCTCATGGGCTCATCCACCACTCATGGTTATCACTAATAAAGTTTGATGAGGGGCAGGACTATTTGCTAATATAAAGAAGAAATTATACCCAGTTCAAACTGGTGTAGGGACAATAAAATTGGTGAGACCTACCCCTGTGATAAGCCACATGAAAGCCAGCAGTCACAATATTGTGTAATGGATATTTAATGCAATGCTATTCAACCTCAAATGTAGCATATTATCTTGTGCTCGAACGCAAAGGATAAAAAAAAAATATGTCCCCAACTTCAGCTACCAATGGGAGATTCTCCTCTTTGTCATGTTTTGTAAAAGTCCTAAATATTAACATGCCGGTGCTAAAAGTGAAAGCTTGTAGGAAAAGCTGTCATGGTTTCCCCCTTCCACCGGTTGGATGGCACTCACTGAGAGGCTGTGAGAATGGGACTGGAAACAGTGCTCTCAGGGCGGAGTGCTTATTGCCAGCCCTAAGGATGAGGTAGGCAGTGGAAAAGCTTTGGCAGCTTCACATTTTTGCTGGATTTTTCTTTTCAGATTAAATTCTTTTCTTTATTCATGTGCACAATTTTTATTGGCCTCTTGTCTCCAGGATAAGACCTAATATATCATTGTATGCATTTGGTCTCAATAACTGTTAGTGAATTTTTTCTTATCTTAACATGTTCTTCATAAATTACCACAATTTTCCATTGTAATTATTTAGTTAACTGTCTCCTTAAGAACACTAATCGTTAGCCCATCTTATATGCTTCTCTGGAGAAGTAAATAGATGCATATAAAAAAATAACTTTTTTTTTATGAGTGACTAGGCAGTTGCAGTTTTGTTAGAAAACGTGTTTTTAATCAAATCTCCCTTGAAAATAGAGGTTTCATCCATGAGGGAAATATTTCAGAAAACTCAAGCGCTCCTTGTTAATTCCCAAGATATTTAACTCAACTTTTCCTGTGTCCACATAGCCCCATTTTCAAGAAAATAAGACGCCTTTCAGAACACTTTATTCCTTATTTCTTCCTTATTTTATGAAATTATCTACTTAAACATTTTTGTTAGATTCATAATATAATTTTTTTCCTCCTCCTTATCTTACTGTAACTTCTGCATTGAATACAGCCTGTGACAGAATAAAACACTCATTCTTTTTTAGGAAAAACAAAAATATCCTGTAAACCCTGTTTAAACTGCTCCAGATATCTGGTTTTATACTGTCGTATGCTAACATTTCAGGAACACTACTGAAATAATTATTGTCCTTCAATAATTCTGTTGTCCCAGAGCTCTTGAAAATACAGGACTCAAACCTATGATCAGATTGTTGCATCTTAAAGAACTGAATCATATCACAGAAATTATGTGCGTATATTCACTTAAACTGTGGCAAATACAAGGTAGTCCTATTTCTACTAGTACTACTATGTTTACTGTTCTTCTGAAATAATTCCATACCACCTGCAAACTGTCACACCTGTACTTGGCCATCTTCCTGACCATTTTACCAGAACAGGGATCAATACAGATCCCTGAGGGAGAATATTCCTAACATTCCTCCCAGGAAAAACTGGCACTTATTCCTACCCTTTGTTTCTTATCATTTAAGCAGTTGTCACTCAGTTATCACTACAAGACAAGCCCTTCCCTCTTAGTCTGTAAGGGCACAGCTTCTGCAAGAACATCTGGCAAAGGAGACTGAAAGTCCAGCTACACCATACCAGCTGGATTTACCCTTATTCACATGGTAAATCATTCTTTCAAAGAACCTTATCGGGTTTAGAAAGTCATGCCTACATCTGCGAAATTTACTGACTCTTCCCCAAAGCATCATATCTATGTATCATATTCTAATATGTTCTCCATCAATTTATCTAGGCGTACATAAAGACAGTCTAGAAATAAAATTCTGGATTAGTAGCTGATGGGATATCAAAGATTTGTGTCATATTCTCTTAGTATTGAAGCCAACTCAAGCAATACTTAGCACGTCCCAATTACCAGTACAGGATTTTCCTATCTGAGTACCTTTGGCACTCCTGGAAATATCATTTAGGTCCTGAAAAATTTCTCCTCCTTAATTTATCACTACAGAACAAATCTCTTCTACTCATGTTTCAGTTGGAAATAGTTCTTCAGACTCTTCTCCAGTAAAGCATGATTTGAGTGTATGGTCTCTCCTGTAATGAATACCAGTGCAAGGAATTCACTTCACTTTGTGCAGTGAACTGGATTTTCCTTGACAGGTCCTTTTATATCAAGATCATCCAATGTTCCCAACTTCTCTTTGAAAGGCTTTTTTCTTTTGATACACTGGAAGGAGTTTTTTATTATTAACATTTATTCTTTCAGCCAGTTGCTCAACAATTTTTGGCCTGTCTAAATGTGGTTTTACATTTAAGACTGTGGTTTTACTTTAAAGAGATTACAGGCCAATACTTGCACATGAAGATTTTGAAAGTAAACATATTCCATATCAGAAGGATGGATTTTTGTATCATTTAAGCATGAATTAATCTGGTTTAAAAAATGGTGGTAGGAGGCATTAAGGGAAGAATTTTTGCTTGTATGGTACATCTCTCAAAAGTGTTGGAAATTATAGAAACATACGTGTTTTGCTGCCTTATTCAAAAAAGGCTAAAGACACTTGAGCTGTAATTCTCAGAACTGATGCAGCCTTAAGGTATAGGCCTCTGGGTATGCAGCCACTCTGCTTCTTGAATGGAGCTGCTTGAGGACTTACATTGTATGTCTGTCCTCAGCCTTACTCCGTTTTCTGTGCTTTGAGAAGCTGCACATAAAGTCAACCTGTGCATTGATGTCCATTTTCTTTTACTTCCCTGTGCAAGACTCTTAGATAGTTCAGAACCTCAAACAGGATTCTGGATTCTGCTTTAAAACTCTACAAAGCACGTATTTTTAGGTGCTTTTGTCTTTTACTAGGTCATTTAATGCTGTCACATTTTCTGCAAAAGTAAAAAATGTGGTGAATAGGCTTTTTCTACTACCATTCTGTTAAAATCACTGTAAATTTTTTCCTAGATTATTTTATATACTTTAAAAATAAGGATTAAGCCATAGAACAATTAATTTTTACTGCTTTGTTTAATTATATAAAGAATCAGAATATTACATGCAACACCAGCTCTATTAAGCTCAACATAACTTGAATTTAAATGTAACCTTTGCCTCCATCCTTTGTGTATGCTCCTATCTTTTAAAGTTCATGTCGTTAGGTAGCAGGCAGAACAGTCTTTGTATTTTAATCACCAACAAGCATGTCTAAAATTTTTCTTGATTGTAATTTATACAAACTAAATTTATTTCTAAATCTGTTTTGTTTTGGGATGTTTTTATTTGCAAAAGTGTTTTTTATGTGATGTCTTTTAAGAGTTCTCCCTCATGTTGGAGCAAGAGGCATTTTACTTTAAAAATGAGGATCTGATTTGTTGTTTGTACAAGGACTTGCAAATACTTTAGATGAGCTGGACAGAACCAACTTCTTGCACAGATATTTTCAGCTTTGATTGGTCGCAGTGGTTGTTGAGGGAAGCACAGATCAGACATTTAGGCTATTTGGAAACAAAGAGGAGGTGTTCATTTGCATAAGTAGAGTGAACGAGCTGTGGAAAAACAACACAGAGTCCTAGATTTTCAACAGCATTCTGTCAAAGCTCAACCTTAATTAAAAACAACATTATCTTCGACATATTACTTCAGTGTTAGGTACATTTTGCATTCTAATCCCCTTATTACCACTCATGACATCAAAACTCAGTTTTCCAATCAAATTAAATTATGATAATAATATTTAATAACCTCCAGATATTAACTGGATTAAACACATTTCCTGAGCTCTTCTGAGCTGCAGCATGCTGCGCAAATGAAGAATGGTTTTGCAACTAGAAGCAGAACAGCAAAGAATCACAATTTATGCTCTTAGAGTTTTCTACATAATTGTCACCGCTTTCCCAATCCTCCAACATTTATCAATAGAGTTATAGATGATATTTTACAGAACATTAAGCACACATAATTTACAGGTGTAAATATTGGCACATTAGACCTAATACTAAAAAAAAAAGTGTTATGTGGATACGTGATGTACAAATATGAAGTCTGCTCTGAGATTCAGCCACAAAGCTCAGCTTCTCTAGGCAATTCTTGAACTAAGCAGCCAGATACAGAAGATGTTTCTGACCTTTGTCAGCATCTGCCATATCATTACACAGCAACAGCTCAATAACAGCCACTTCACAAGAAGACCTTCAGAATAAGATTTCCTTTCATCTTAATTTAGTTACTTTCTTGGAAATTCTCATAGGTGAATCACCATCCTTCAGTCATAGTGTCTAGAAGTGAATGTTATGGCTGTGTACTGTTGCAAAATCTGATGATTTTGTCATGTATCTAATAGTATATATTGTTTGTTTTAAGGCAACAGCTCCTGAAATTATATGGAAAGAGCAAATCTCAGCTTTTTCTTCAATCTCTGGAAACAAAAGCAACAACAGTAAAAAACCCTGTGTAATTTTTTTTTTCCTAGCCCTCTCCCCCACTGAAAACCTTAAAATGCAATCCTTAACATTTCCAAAAGAAGAAGAAACATAGCACTTCCTACTTTTAAAATGTCTTGGTTTTAAAACTTGCAATAAGGAAGATGAGGACAGAGGCTGAATCACAAGTTTTCAACAATTTGGGTTAGCAGCATCATGTAGGGTTTTATCTTTTATTCATTGAAATTCATCACAAATATTCTATTAGTTTTTAATGGTGCAAGACTATGGTCAGAGAATCACCTTCCTTTGCACCTGCCATGGTAGAGACAGCCCAAGTAGAACAACTCCTTTGATGTCTGATCTTGCTAAAACCACAAATCTAACTTCATTTTGGCATCAACCAAAGGAATTGCTCACTACCATTGCTTTCTCTCCCATGTATGTTTTATCATTTTACCAAATATTTAGCTTGCATTTTTTTCCAGGTTGAGGGTTTACTTTCATTGCTATATTTTTTTAACCTCTCTGGTCCTTTGTATTTTTTCTGGCTTTAGTTTTGGCAAGATCTTTCAGTGCAACATCATCAGCAAATCTATTTAATATGATCTTTATTCCGTTTTCCAAACCACTAAGATGTTAATTAAAAACAGCTCTTACACCAAGCCTTCCATTGGCTTGAACAGTTAGATATTTTGCCATTTATCATTATCCTGTTTTCTAATCTCTGTGGCCCCATTTACATAAAAGGCTGAATTATGTTTTCAAATTATGGTTCATGAGACTTTACTACATGCTTCAGCTAAGACAATGTATGTTAAGCTACTGTATCCCATTCTTTCATTAATTTTGAAATTCTTCTACTAAAGAGCATACAAATGCATTGGCAACATTCATTTTTATTCACCCAATGTTGCATATTCCACATGCCTCTAGGAATAATTTCATTTCTGTTTTTCCTTCTTTTTTCCATCATAACTTAAAACTAAAAAAAGTGTTAACAATTGTCATATACATATTAGGATGAGTATTTTATCCTGTTTTATGGCTGAGGAGAGATTTAGTGAATTACCTGAGGATATATGCAGAGACTGTGAAGCAAAGGATAGCAGGACTCAGAGGCCCTGTACTGTGTTACAGTAGTAGTGTTAGGGCCAAATTCACTATTTGTGTCCTTGGGTTTTGCCATGTTTTTCATTGTTTAATTATTTAACTTGGAGTTGAGATTAATTGCCAGGTTTTGTCTCCTCTGCCGATCAACCAATCTAGCTTTTGTTTATTTTTGTATTGACAATATATACCCTTACATATTTTTCTCTTGCTTTACTCTGAGAAATATCTATTTATCCACATTATTTTTGCTAGGTAGTTGAGAACATCCACAGTTGTTATAAAATAGGATTTTAAAAGTTTTGGATGAGATACACAAACCTGTAATTGAAAACATCAACCAACCATTGATGCTTTAGAAAATTTTTGTCTTGAACAGACTGGTTTTCTATGGTTTTGATCTTTTTTTGTACATTTGTAAGACTTTTTGCAGCTAAAATTGGTTATTTCATTCAAGATACATTAATTTCAGTGAGAATGCATTACTTCTGAAGTCGGGTAATGTGTACCAAGAAATGACATGTGAAGAAGGAAGGAGTGCCAGGTTTTCTACTCCCTATTTTATTGCAAAGTTCTGAGTGTCCAACTATCAGATCACAAACAAGAAAAGAAGTCTTTCTGAGATACATATACCTATAAAACCAGTATTTTGTGCCTGATACATCAAGTTCAGTCAATATTGCAAGGAGTCAACAGGCTATAACTATCGTCCCATTGGAGTTCCTTTTCAAGAACAGCCCCTAATGGATACTGTGGGACTGAAGTACCAGTGACTATACTGGACACAATCTGCAGGCTGTGGAAAAAGTTGGAAGAGGAGCAGGAAGAGACGTGCCTGTCTCACAGGGAGTATGGCCTAAGCACAGGGAGTAGAATGAGAGTTAAAGCTTAGGAAAACTATTTTGCAGAGAAGGCACAGCGGGAGAAACACCAAAGTCTTAACTTGCAGACCTCTACTTACCTTAGGACAGATTCCAACAAGGGACTTGAAGAAAAAGAGGAATGGAGGAAGGGTTCAAAGAGAAGTGTTCAATGCTGTCCTTACAGAATTTGCATGGAATAGCTCTGCTTTTCACAGCTGTTTGCTTTCATCTTTCTTTCCGATGGACTGTGATGTGAAGTGAATACGTCCTTCCTGATGGTGCTTCTGTTTGGGCTTGCTTTTTTTCCCCTGGTGCAGTTGTTCGCATGGCAGAAGCTGTGCAAAGAGGTTGATACCATGCAGTCATTAAAATCCTGTCTGCCAGTGACCTGTTTGTGCTAGCATTGCATCAGCTCTTTGCACCACTGGCAGCAGTGGTGGACAGGGTGTTGCTTTCACTACAATTTCCACTGTTAGCACCAGAGCTGGTATATTATAGGGCGAAACTGCATGTCTTTCTTGTAAGAGAAAAGAGAGTTTTGCAGAAAACAAACTTCACAAATATTAGTAGTGATTTTGTCTACCTATTGTTCTAATGCATTTTATTGAATTATTTTGAATTTTTACAACTTTCAAGGATGTGGAATGTATTTCTTTAAATCACTTTAAAACTCTCTAGTGGAGCACGTTGCATTATATGCTTTAGATGTTAGCCAGAGCAGCAATTTTTATGTGGCTAAGTTTGCCACACTATGTACTCAACATACTTGGATACTGGGAAAAACCCAAACAATGTGGTTTCTTAATAGTAATGAGATTATTTAAAGGGAAAAGGGCAAAATAAGAAAACATGACAAGGCTCTGTCAGAAGAAGTAGAAACTGGAGACAGTAACTCTGCTCTGAACTTCTTACCACAGTGGTCTTAAATACATTTTTTTATTCCAGTATGGTAGTGGGCAAGCAGTACCCATGACCTGCCTGCTCCCGGGGAGGAGGCGAGCAAGGAGCTCACCTTTCCAGTTCCCACCAACATTGCCTGATTTTGCCTTGCCAGAGTTGGACCAGAGACAAACCCAGTTAATAGAACTGGTTTCAGAAGGTAGCTGTGAGTTAGAGATAAATTTAATATTAAATTTAATATAATATTTAAATAAATTTAACATCAGGGACTGTTCTGAACAGGTGCATGAAAGAAACATCTCCCTCTCTTTGCTATAGATTTTAAGGCATGGAAAATTTTGTTCGTAAGTAATTGTCTGGGACTCAACAAGTTACATGACATTAAATGGGCCGTGAATTATTAAGAAAAAGTGCTCAAAATGTGTTGAAAGAACAAGCAAAATACAATACATTTCAAAGTGACTGAATCCTTTATTCCTTTATATGTCATATATTTCTTTTGCTGGTAACCTGGAAGGCATGCATTTGCCTTCTAAGAGAAAAGGCATCATGAACAAGAAGTCTAGACTAGGAAAAAAATAAGATATATTTTTCATATGAGGCCAAAAAGCTGACTTTCAAGCATTGTAGTCTAAATCAAAAAAATATATGTTAAATAAGTCAGAAATTAAAGTGAGCAAATATTTTGCACATCAACTTTAATGATTGTCTTTGGCTATCTCCCATTATCCCTGCAGCATCTTCGTTTCAGTCAAGAGGTCTGTCTATCAATAAGCCCTTCAAGAGCTGATTAGGAAAAATATCCTGACAGCAAGTACTTTGGAATATGCTGACAAGTAAAGAAAAAGCCTCTTGTTCACTTACGGTAAAATTGACAGTAGTGTAGATAGCTCTCACGGTACCCACTTTCAGCATTGACTTTCTGCCATACACATAGCATTTTTGCTATGATTTTACTTGAAAAGTGACCACAGTGACTGAAACCAGAATGAGAGTCTCTGGGTAGAGAGCCTTGGACTTACACTGAAGACTCCTATCCCTCTACTATATCTTTATTTTCTAATGTAACAACCCTTTGTTCTTTCTGATCCCACTTGCCAGCATGTACATACCTACCTACATCTCCATAGTATCGCAGTAAAATGGAGCATTTCCAAATGTGCATTTTTTTACTAGTGGACCACTGTAGAAGCTAATGGTCATTTAATTTTCAGTAAATTCAGTGTGGTATCCTGGTTTATTTCAAGTTTTGATGTACACCTGAACCTTGATTTAAATAAGCCTACCATTTAAACTGCATGTCAGTTCTTGTTTTCTGTATACGTGTGTGGGTTTACATAAAAGATGCTATATGAGAAAAAAAGATCTTGCATAGTCATAGAAAGTGACTATCTCAAGATATAGGCCTCTAGGAAATCATTTTATGTGGAATAATTAGGATAGATTAGTAAGAAATGCTTTCATCTTCGTTTTTTGCCTATGTTGCATTTTAAAATAATTAAGAATCCAGATTGTTTCTGTTTTTCACCTTCGTTTACTGGCACCCAGCAAAGAGGCCTACACTTTGATTTTAATCATGGCCAGACAGTATAAGACCTTGGTCTTAAAGGCAAGCAGAGCAACAAGCAGAAACCCTGCTGTGTAATTTCAAAGCAATGTACTTCATGCTGCTAACCCTACAGTATGATTTCTGTTCTGCCAATGGCTCCAATAGCAGACAACTTCCAATTTGCACCTCTTGCATAAATCCACATTATGCCAATAGGTTTAGAAGAAAACCACAAGCTGCCCAGTTCAGCAGTCAGAGGTCTGTTAACAGATCTTTAACTATGATCTATTGTGTAGGAAAGTCTGAAATTATGGATGCAGAGTTTCACTTTATAGAGCTCTCACTTGTGCTATGCAGGTTTCCTTGAGATAATTATAAGTGTTTATTTTGGCTTTTAACAAGTTTAATCACATTATTTAGCATGTTCTGATTTTGTCACTGAGGCAACCATTACTCTTGCACACAAGTTTTGCTTAATTGGCAGCGGGAGGAGAAAATGGAGTGTAAAGCAACTAATTGCACTAGACCTCACAGATGCCAAGATGTAGCTCTTTTAATTAAAACTTTTTACAAGATAGTTTACAAATGTAAAAGCACTATCTCTTGTAAGTACCTAAGCCAGCATCCTGCTTTCAGTTTTGCTCCAATTTTAAGTGGCTAAATATTCTGGAAGTTCAACTAAAGGACGACTGCAAAAAGTATTTCAAAGCACGGAAGACAGAGGTTGGGAATATAAAAGTACAGAGTTCAGTAAGGCACTTCACTTACTTATCTGAATTCCAATTTATAAATAACCTTGGTTGCCTATAGAGGGTAATTCAGTCTGTTAATTTCAGGCCACTATTTAAGTATCATGCTGTGCCAAATTGCATTTGATGGCTTTATAATGGCATGACTACAACATACTAAAATAAGATCTATAAAGGTATCCCCTAGTGGGAATTTCAAGCCAGTGGTAAAAATGACATTCATATCTAGCAGTTCTTTCCACTGCATCTCAGGTATGTGTTAGTGTCCCATGTTACACAAAAAATACATATTGCATCACAATTTAAAGTGCTTACAGTTCCTAATTTAAATGGGTTTGTGATTTCTAGATAATGCTTGTAATATTTTTTTTTTCAAAATCACAGAGTATGCTTCTTGACACACTTCATCCCACTTTAAATCTCTGAAGTACGGTACTACAACTCTCTATCAAAAGTGATTGAAAAAGTAGCGCTTGATGGATGGTAATAGTTTCCCCAAAGGGAGTGTTATTTCTTGATCTTTGGCATGAAATTACATAGGTATATCGCAGAAAGGTAAATGCTTGCATCAGGATATTGTTTCACAAAAGACTTCTTTGGTCACAGTGGCATTTTCCAGTGAGCAAGACATCTTCACCCCTCCTCCAGTGACCCAACGAAGCTGAATGCCTTTTGGAAGGTTAAGCTCTATACGCAGGGGTCATGGGACTGGGCTGAAGCCGGAGGGTCTGTTTATTTTCTACGTGTGTTGAACTATGTTGTTCTCTGGGTGTGAACATAACTTTCTAACCTTCACAAACGATCCCAAGGAAAAGACCTTGCTGACTAAGACTGGGTTTGTCGCTGAGCCATTCCAAAAATTCACATCTTTCCAGATGATGCATAGCAGCCAAAGAGAATACTTATTTAAACACTGAACTGTATTTTAAACTCCAGTAACCAGAAGCAATGCCTTTACTGGAGTAATGGTGCAATTACTCAGATACTTTTTCAAACATATCTTGGGGGAAAAAAATGCCATGGATGTATCCCTCTAGCATCCAGTGAGCACAACAGTCCCGTAAAGAACTTCTTCGCTTAGCCTGCTGTAATGCCTTGAATTATACCATGCAAAACAAAACACTGAGAATGTTTTAATAAACTTCCTGGCTCATGTCATGACTCTTACATATTGAAACAGTCACATTATGCCAAACTGCTTGAAAGCAGAGAGACTCATGGAGCACTGCTTTTGTAAAAATTGTAGCTATACAAATTTAACTATTTCTGAGTCCATGTAAGTTAAAATTATCTGCAGGCTTTAAGTAGCAGATAATGTAAGTGAATATCTTCACTTACAGGAGACAAGGGATGAAGTATCCATATCAGATAGATACTCTTACTGAGCTGCTTCTTCATGCAATTTTGAGGACCTTGGCAGTATCCTATTTTTATCTCCTTACAACTCCAAGCCTCATCACTATATCCAGTGTATGGTTTAAAAGTCTTTTTTTAAAACTCATCTTAAAATCTTCCACTAAACCAGGTGGTTCTAGATAAATAATGAATATTTGCACTAGGTTAGTGCACCAGGTTAGTGTGCAGCTTACCATTTTTGCTAAGAAGCTCAGAAGTTATCCTATGTCATATTCATTAATTTCAGCAGTGATTTTGGGGGGGATTTTTTTACTTACTTCCCTAGGGAGTAATCTTCACTTACATGTGACACCAGAACGAATATGCTATGACTGAGACTAGGTTGAGTAACTTCTGGTTTCAGGTCAGAAAATATATTCAGGAAGAGTGTACATCTTCTCCCACAAGTCTGACAGTGCAATATGTCTATCTTTTCTATTAGTCATAATATTTACAATGTATTATTAATAATGAATTTCATAATAATCCTGTTGCTGACCAGACAATGAACTTCAGTAACTCATCAAATGCGTATTGTGATAGTTGCTGGAAAATGAGACATTATGACATAATTGCCAGCTACATAATATTTTGTCAGATTTTTTAATGTTAGAATTTGGATGGTACTGTATATATTTCATTGTGGAGCTTGTCAGGATCTTGATTTGTTCATGGCAGTAGAGAGTCTAATTTTTGAGTACTAATTAAAATATGCCATTAAGAGTCAAATTTAATAAAGCGAAGACATTTAGAACTAAATTCGAAGCTAATGATTGAGATAACCTTTCATGACAAGAGATTGTACTGGTATGAAACTTAATTTAATACATTTGTATTAAGCAGCCCCAAAAAAATCACAGGCTTTATTCTGATTTTTCTCCTCTTTTCTAAGATACACACTTAAGAAAACCATTTTGGAACAAGTCAGAGTTTCAATGTAAGACATCAAATCATTTTTGCACTTATATTTCACCCAAATTGCCTACAATTTTTGTGTGTCTTACAAAACAAATGGCAATATTAACCTGTTTTCTGGTAAGCATCAACGTCAAGTCTAACAGCTGATACAGTTCTTTTATTAGAAATTGGAAAAAACCACATAAATTATGCTGACATTTCTGGTGGTAGACTTTTTCCCAGAAGGACTTGAAAGACCGTAGGCATTCTAATGATGATGCCAATTTTTAGATAAGATGTCAGGCCGGTGTTCAGAGTTCGTTTCCAGTTATTTGGGACTTCCTGGACATTTGGCACTTTTGTAAGAGGAAAGGCATTCATCGTACCGACCCTGCTAAGTCCAGTTATCTGGAAATCTCATTTGAAAATTTCAGTTACTTGTTCTTGCCGTGAATTTTTGTCTTTAACAATAAATTGTTTCCGAGGGTGACTGAAGCAATTATTTTGTATAGCTCACATGTCATTGGAATTGGTTCATGTAATTAAGATAGTGTCCTTTGGAACAGAACTGGAACCTAAAATAAATGAAAAGAGTTAATTTCATTTCTCTATCGGTATATTTGAATGTGCAAGTTTTCTCATTATATTTGGACTCCTCTGCATTCCCCAGTTTTGGTCCAAAGTAAGAAGTTTTAAAATTCCATCATCATCAACACACAGAAGTAAACAAAGTTTTATATATTTTGAAAAAGCATTCATATGCACATGAGTCTTATATGGCATTCAGCCATGGAGTGCACATAGCCTGCCACCAAAAAATTGGTATTATATCCTAACAACCTCTTGCGAAACACCCGGGATCACTGAGCCGAAGTAATGCCCATGGATGTGAATCATATGTGTTAAACATTGACAAAAAAGTGAGACACCTGTCATGCCACAAGCAGGCCATATGTCAGAATACTCACCAACTATCGTTCTTTTTTAAAACTAGCAACAGTCTGGGGTTTTTTAAGACCTATACAGGCAGGTTTGGCAGCGTAAATGTGCACTACCTGAATGAGGAGAAATATCATGGCTTATGAAGCCTTTGGGAAGACATTTGAATACCATGAGCATGAGAGTGTTTTTTCTGGTCTACCTATCTATTTCACAGAGAAGGAACAGAAAAACCTATGCTGCCTTTCTACAAGTCCTGTGAGGTACTACAGGCTTCGGGTAAGTGAAATTTAATGCAGAGCTGACTTTAAAAAAGAAATAGGGATTTTTTCCAGCAAACCAAACTATTTTACTTCAAATGAAATCTACCCAAAAAGGTATATTTAAATTTGATTTTGCAAGTAGGAATGTTTCTAATGGCACTCTAGATTTCCTTTGGAAAAACTTCCATTTTGCAGAAGTCCTTTTTTCCATCCAATTATTCTGACAACAAATTCCCAAACAGCTTTTAGCATAAAAGGGGATTGTATATGTTACAGATATTTCTCAATGCCTTCTTAAGGCTATAGCTTCTTCAAACCTCATTCTTTACTTTTTGTTTGTTTGTTTGTTGGTTTGTTTGTTTTATCGTTTCTTACTTCTGGCCTTAGCAAATAACCATTCAATAAATTATTGCATATGGAAAAGTATTGATTTTGCATGTGAAAGGGAATAATGCTCAAAGAACAAACCTGATCTTGAGCTACTGAACACTGATGACAGAGAAAGAAGGGTCTGGCAGTGGCTGAATGGCAGTGGTGGGATACGAGGTGCAACTGGGACAGTTAATGTTCTGGGCAACCAGAGGGAAAAGCGGCCGCAGTGTAATCTAACTGCAAAAACCCCCAGCGATTACACGACTAAGCCTTGGGCCTGGCAGCAGTGCTGGAAGCTCAAAAAAATTGCAGACAGCACCATTTCTTGAACTATGCCAATCTAGAGCCTGTGGAATAATGAAGGAAAGAAGAGAAATAGTGTGAAACAACAAAAATAAACCTGCAGAAAAAGAAGCAGTTAAGAAAACAATATAGACAATAGTATGCTTTTCCACTGATTAAATTATTTAGACTGAATAACTGTCTTTATTATATTACATATGGAATGCAAATATTTACCTTTTTGATTTTGTATTTATAGCATTGATAGAAAAACACTGTGTAAACATCAGGAAAATCTGCACTTGACAATTTTTGATACATCTATTGTAAAAAGTCAGAAATGAGAAAATAATAATGTAATTCACTAAAAGTTATCAAAACCTGCTCCCTCTTGCGAAGCCCTCATATTTCTGATTGCTCTGTTTTATAAAAGCAATGTGCAAACTTGAAATTTTAAGCTTAGAAAACAAAAAAATCCTGACTTTCGTATCTCAGATACATGATGTAAGAACTCTGAAGATTTGGTGCAGAAAAAAAACTAGAGTCTTCACGCTGTACAAAGCATAGTTTATCTCCACCATTACCACCAACTGGAGTGAGTTAACGTTTGCTTAATTTAACTATTTAAAATGTTATAGACAGAAGTGTTGAAGAGCCTGTGGTTGGATGAGCTGCTTCTATTCACATTGTTTGGGAGCATTCTGCACTGAAGTTGCATTTGCAGTATAAGTTTAGTAACTTATTCCAAGTGATGATTGAAAGCAATAACGTCAATATCAGTAACAAAAAAGCACAGAAAAAAAGAAGCAGGATTAAAAGTAATCTCTAGACTACAGCTATAAGCTGAACATGGCAAGCTTTGGGGTGGGTTGATAATTAAATATTATCATCCATGTATAACTTATTTTTAGTGATTTTTTTTCCCACAAAAGCACAGGGTATGTGAAACATGCCAAAAGGGCACCCTGACCCCTTTAAGTTCTGCTATTAACCTAATAAGGATCTTGTCCTGGACAGCTCATGATGGCATAGTGTAATTATAGAAACAGGGATAATTGCAATATACACAGGCAGTAGGGAATCTGCTACGCAACAGTAAGGGCCTGAGCACGATGATCCCACTGACTTCAGCTCTTAATTGACTTCAAAGAGGGTTAAAACTGAACAGCAGCTTTTAGGATAAACCTTTCAACAAGCACAAATTTGGACAGGTGAAATGATCCAATATACTTGACAACCAAATAATTTTGCCTCCCCATATCCCTTCTGCTCTGATTTTTTGACTCAGCCTCTACCCCAAGTATGATTATGTTATGATTTTAACAGACACACAAAATACAAAAAGTCTTAATGTTATGATTGGAACTAAATGCTGTATGAACAAATATGTATGAATAAGTTAAATATCCATGATCTTGAAAGAGCTTTATCCACTCTTTTGGGGCTGTGTACCAAGTAATCTAAATAGTCAGCTACATCTGTTCTGTGCTGGAAAAACTGGGCCAAAAAAGAAAGTACTAGTTTCTGCCCAAGGTTTGAAAATGGAAAAGAAGTGGTTATACCTTGTGTTAGAATTTTATTTGCTTATAATTAAGAGTGAACAAGTGTGTAAGATAACAAAACACACAACATCAGAGTCTGAGGCTATGTCTTCATTAGCAACTAACGTGTCCTGATAGGAGCAGATGTGGAGGGAGACAAAGAGCTGGTGCTGAGGACGCGACATGCACAGTATATGTCACTCTGGCTCATGTTAGCCTGATCTTGAGGCCAAATCCCTGCTAGCTGCTGAAGGCCAGTCATTGGCACTCCTAGGGCTCATCTTCCAGTTTCCAGTTTCAGGATCTAGTTCTGTGCGCTCCCAAACCACTCCATGGTATGAACTGAAGCCCTGTTGAGTGGGCATAATTTTGCTTCAGAAGTGCATTCCTGATTCCAACTAGGTGACAGGCACTTTTGAATAACATGCCAAAGTTGTTCAAACCTGTTAAAAGTTAGGAAAACATAACTATCTGACTCTTCTGAGTGGTCTTGCAAGCGTTAGCTTTGTCAATTAAATGGATTTACCAATGAATAACTTCTCTGTATAACAATAGTAAATATGTCTCAATAGCATTTTAAATTATTTTTTACTATGTGTGTTCAATATTCAGTTTTCCATGCAGTTCTGTGTTTCCATAGAGATGCACCATGTTTGGAATAAAAGCCTGCTAGGAGTTAATCTGATTAATAATATTAAAATGATTAAAACTGAGAAAAGCTTAAGTGTGTTTTGCTGGTGAAAGCAACTCTTTATCTCACCTGGACATGGAATAAATAGGAGAGACTCTGGCACGTGTTCGGGGCAGTCTGAGATATAAACCTGAGAGGCAGCCAGCCCTGAGGAAAGTCTAAAGATGAATTCAACTTATGTTACCGTGAGCCTTGTCAGTAAAGCCAGGCCTCAAGAGCAGCCCTGTAGTCTTGGACCTTCCCTCCCTTGGATTGGGAAGGTCACTGAGGAACACTTAAGGAACCTAAGCCTGGAAGGGACTGTCCCTCACTTCAACAGATCCTGCTCCCAGGTAGCACGTAGCAAAATGTTGTCCGGCAGCAAGAAAGAAGAGAGGCAAAAAGAAGATGAAGCAGAGAGATTAAATGTAATGAAGACCTGGTGCAAAACCGACTGACTGCTTCTTCAGGCTTTTGCTATGGAGAGTGGTGCTGAAAGTGGGAGCGAGAGCAGAACATCTGAATGGGAATGAGGACATGAAAGTAGGAGTAAATATACAGTAGATGGGCAAAAAACTCAGGGAGATCAACTGCTGGAAACTTCAAATTATTCATTTATCTGGAAGGGGAACACCAGAGAAAGAAAATTATTTTCATGAAGGAATATAACTACAATTATATTTTGTGAATATTAGTCACAAATAAATTGCGGTTTTCTGCCAAGTGGTTTGTAGCAGAAAAGGATTACTATCCAATTAAGATTAGTAGGAGCAAAAACTAAATAGTTTTAAGATCAAACCTGATGAATTCATGCAAAGAAATATACAGTATGATCACCTGTGATAGCAGAGGCTGATTGTAAATCACAGAAAATTCAGGCCAGTATTTCCATATTCCTAAACCTAATGAACTATTAAAATGGTCTTAAATTCCTTTAGAAGGAGCAGACCAGAACTTGTCTAAACCAAAAACAAAAGTCTAAACAAGTGATTTTAGTCCTGTGGTTATGTTCTGTCTCTCTATAAAAATTTTGTTACTTTTTTATTTTTAAATTCAAATTATCTAATTGAATTTTATGTATGGAGCGTGTCTTTTTCACTTTCCAGTAACTCAGAAAACTGGAAATGTTTCTATCTCCTTCTCCTTATGCATGCACGCTAATTCTCATTACATTTTAAATTGAAAAAAAATTGGCAGCAAAAGCACTGAATACAATACACAGATATTATTGACTTTGAATAATTTTGTTGTTTTGTATAAGCTATTTTTTCCTTGCTGGGAACAGAAAATATCCCACAGGAAAAAACAGTATTTCAACATTATTTTCCTTCAGAAAAGGAA
Organism: Aptenodytes patagonicus; assembly: GCF_965638725.1. Taxonomy (NCBI): domain Eukaryota; kingdom Metazoa; phylum Chordata; class Aves; order Sphenisciformes; family Spheniscidae; genus Aptenodytes; species Aptenodytes patagonicus. The sequence continues at coordinate 42,169,849 of NC_134952.1, forward strand.
CAAAAAGTTGAAATATCACAATTTTTTCTTGGAATGAAATGTTCCAAAATAATTCAATTTGGAAATGTCTATGTTTAGTTTTGACTTACTAAATCAAAGTGTTTTATTTTCTTGAACTGAACCCAACCGCTGTGTTTCAAGTCAGTTCAACATTAATCTGCTTTGGCCTATTGTGCCTCATGGGAATTTGCGTAGTACCCCCTGGTTCCCATGCTTTCATATGAGCTAGGCTTCTTGGCAAACTTTTTCCCATTGCACCGTAGCATGTAACTCTAATGATGAGCCATTTGGCTTGGTCAGAGGGGAGCTCATGATGCATAATGGGACATAAACTTTTGCAAAGAGAAACTGCATTTTTTCCTTCAAAAGCATTTGACATGATTCCAAACCCGCTTTCTTCAAAAGCAATATTGCTAGAAAAGCTAGAAAGGGAGGAATTGGTTTGCAGGCATACTGTTGAAAATTTTGTGTACGTGAAAAGTCATGGAATTCCAAGAGTTAAGAAACAGGACCGCTTTCATGTCTGTCATAACTCCTTTTAGATGGGGAGGAAATTGGCCCCTACATATCTTGACAACATAGTAGAGAGGACTGCAATCTACAGAAGTCAAGGGGAAAAAATGTGATAATACAGCAGATGGGGAATGTGTTCCTATGGTGACTAGATACAGTATATTTTCTGCTAAGATATACAAATGAAAAGCAACACGGACTGCAGTAATGGAAGACCAAACACTAATTCTTCCTAGGTTAATTACAGTCAGGCTGCGGCTAATAGTGATAGCCAATACTGAAACCTATGCACCCATTGCTTGTTTAGTATGCAGTATATTATGATTACCAGAAACTTTAAACTAGATAAAAGAAAGGATAAAAATTAAAGCACTTTAATTGTTTTAGTATTCTGCTTTCAGCTTGCCCCGAAAAAAACATCAGCAGTAAAGATCAGAACTGTAGTGCATTGGGTTACCTGCTCAAGCAGATGGGAATAGCCGGACTTAGAGACCTAGAGGGACAGAGGATGTGTTGTGAAGAGATTTCTCATTATATTACGGGAAGATACATTGTCAAATGAATGATGAGGTTGCAGAGGCAAGGTTGAAGAGGTTAGGAAATGCCAGCATTAAGGTTGCCTGTAGCCTTATTTCTGTCCTTTGAGATATAACTGAATGACACAGTTTTTCTCCCCTTTATGCAAAAACATCTATGTAAACAAAAAGTTACAGTTGTGTCAAAAGGTTTCTGCAGCAAGTTTTTTAAACCTGGTCAAATTATATCTTCCACAGAAGCATCTATTCTGACATTAACAGAATCTAAAAAGCATTTGGATGAGAGCATGTTGTTTTTTCAAAAGGTCCTCAGCTACAAGGTGGTGTGTCTGCTTCTCAGCCTTCATTTCAGAAAAGAGAGAGAGGATCCTTCTTCTATCCTGGACAGGATGTCTGTTTCGGGCTTTGGCATCCACATACAACACTAGTTGCACAGAAAGTGGTCAGCTAATGTTCAAGGCTCTCCGAAGAACTGAGCTGCCTTTTCATGCATATCATGTGACTAGTCTTGGCATTGTCTTAATGGCATTAGTAATGTTTTGATATATGATATGTGGCAATATACTTCCTATATAGTAGAAATAATAATGACGGTATAATAAAGTGGGGAAAGATCTGTTTGGCAAGTGAAGCTAACTAAAATAATCTTACAAGCACTAAGAAGCCTCTGCAGGGTTATAGTGGAAACATGAATAAAATTAAAAGACACACTCAGTGATATTTTCCTGGATGAGTCACTGAGAATGTGTGTGAACAGTAAGGGACTGGGATTATTGGGGGATATCCAGCTATTCATTTTGCCATGAGTCTGAGACAGCTCACTCAATGCAAATGAAAGGCATGTTTGCCTCTGTGATGGCCTGTTACTGGCTTGATTTGCAAAAAGAGCTATAAATTATGTTGAAGAATGCCAAATGTATAGTTTTGTGATGTTAATGGTACATGAGGGAAAGAAGGGGAATGAAAGTCATTTAATCGCAAAAAAAAACCCTTTTCGTCTGGTTTTCAGTTAGGCAAATATAGATGTAGTACACTCTTAAATTCTTCTGCTCAGAAATGCAAATGATTTTATCTGGCTGCCAAAGAAGGTTCCAATTATCAAGTCAGATTGAAAAAAAAAGTAACATTTCCTATTGCACAACCCGTTATGCTCGCATTTCTCCAAACCTGCCTCAGCTGCACTTGCTGGGTAGTAGTAAAGGAGCTTGTCTGTAATTACAAAGGTGTTAATTTCAGCATTGCGTGTACTTTTTCTTTTTACTAGATTGGCATGAACATTTCACACTCTAGCATGTGCTGTAATTGGAACAAACTGCAACACCTACTACTAAAAACTGAGCTCTTTGTAGCCATTGCTTGTCCCTTCCATTTAAAATTCCCTAGCCACACTTCTGCCTCCCAAGCTGCCTTTGAAGGTAGATTTATGTGTTTTAAGTACAATTCAAGCATATTGCAGGCACAGCAGGAGATTGTAAACAATCAGAAACTGAACTGGGGGAGTCCTCAGCATCTCAGTGTGGTAGAACCTGAAAAACACCTGCAGCTTAACTGTTTACACATACATTATGGATAATTCAACATTGTTAGTAAATGTTATTAAGGAACATCAGGCAAAACACAGAGCAGCGTAACCAGCCTATGTGGATGCTCGCTGTGTATAGGAATCACTGCTGTGTTGAAGACAGGGTTTGACTGGCTTCTGGAAGATTCATCCATTTCTTTATCATCATCTTTATTTTATACAGCTGACTTCACAAAAGGATATCTCAAGGCAATATGGGAAAACAAACTCTGTTTTGATCTAAAATTGAGTGATTACATATGTCTCTTGAAGGACTTCCACTTGGTAATTCTGTATTAAACACCTGTTAGAAAAATACTGGAGATATATATATAATATAAGGCTCATTTGCCTTGGTGCATCAGGTTCAAAATTACACACATCATGTAACCTGAGATAGGAAACTTATTATATTTTTTCTCAGCTCTTTCTGTGCAAAAAGACTTTTTTTGTCCTTTTGCATACGTCTAGGACCATGTTCCTACTGGAAGAGGAATCAATGATGCAAATTCCAGATATGTCCTCAGTGTTAGGTGTTGACTAGACTAAACACAATGGCCTTTGACCAGCAATAGCCTCAGCAGCAAAATTTGTCTCAAGAAACAATACTGTCTAAAGACGAGGACCACTGTCAACAGGCAGATCCCATTTCAGTAATATGCCCTAACAGGGATATGTTTGTTCTTATTTTTCTTTCTCCCTCAGTGGCTCTTTGGCGTAACTTCTGCACCAGGGCTATGCAATTTTTTAACACTGCAAGCATGGCTTTCCCTTTCTCCTGAGAGAAGGAAGTCTGGATGTCTTGGGCTGGGTCAGGGAGCTGAAATCAAGCCTCCCACTTCCTGGGAAAGTGTTTTAATCACTAACTAGCAGTCACTAATCATGCAAACAGTGAAGGGTTACTCTTTTTTAAAATTATTTTACTTAGTGAAAGTGGCTCTGGCGCTCTGCTTTGTGCTAAACTCGTTGCTGCTGACAAAGTGTTTTGGGATTCCTCTGCCAATGTGTAAGACACCAGGCCTCTCAAGGGACTTCCAGATGTCCTAAACTGTTTTAGAGAGAGGCTCAATTTGACTAAGGTTATGATACTTGTACACATGAATAATAGCAAAACGTAGGATGTGTAATGATTAAGGTTGTTTGTTTTGGACATGGAAACGTAATCTCTGCCTAAATTGCGTGCTAGACCCAAATGCTTTTCATGACTCATAAAGTCAGTGTTTGGCAAATGACTATGACCACTCTTATTTATAGGGAAACACTATTAAAGAAAGACTGCTTTTCACTGGAGTAGCAGAGGGTCCTTCGTTCTGGACTTCAGGCAGCTGATAAAGTCAGGGGTAAAGTTTCTAATAAGAAAGTTTCACCCAAGGCAATGTTTCCATCCAAACTCTCTGACTTTCTTCAGCTGTCCCTCAGTCTGATCAATAGGTCCTTCAGACTTAACCTAGCCTCATTTTGTAGAATGTGACCCTGATGTTGTCTTTATTCTTCCAAATACATGAGCAGCTGCAGTCTTCCTATCTAAAAACTCTGGGCTAAGGAACAGAATCACTGTAGCATGAATGCTGCTACAGTTGGCTAAGTCTGAAGAGATAAGCCCTTAAATCTCATACAGCCCAATGAAATAGAAGGTGTTAAACTCAGCCTGATTTTTTTTTTTATTTTTGCCTTAAGAATCATACAAGAAATGAGACAGATAGGTGATACCTCCATTGGAGACTTCTAAAAGTCAAACTTTGAAACACAATATTCAAGTTTTTAAACAGGAATTTGTGGAACTGAACTTGTTCTGGTTATCCTTTCAAATGCCTAGTTGCATCCTCTCATATCCTTCTGGAAAGACTGCAGAGAAGATCAAGAAATGTTGGCTATACCTGAAACCCTTCTAAAGTGTTGTACTATTCCACAAAGCAGAGCATGTTTATCTGGGACTGTGAACCTCAGGAAGGATATTGTAAGTGGTTGAGAATTTATAGTTTCCACAGAAGAGGAAAAACATAATTTTTCAGTCTATCTATATCTGAGAACTGAAACACGCAGAAGATGTGACAGCATGGTCATTCGTTTAAAAAAAATAAAATAAATTAAATTAAACTAAATTAAATTAAATTCAAAAAGAAATTAAAAGATAACAAAAACATCTAACAGGAAACAATTGTCTTGCCCTGCAAGAAAGGCTTTAAAATATTTTTGTATTTCAAGGACGTTAGCAAAAATTTATGAATTTTCATCAAAAGCTTTCTACCCCATTTTAACACTCTGCACCCCAGCAGAAAGCATTTACAATGTTGACATTTTCTCTTTTATCAACTCTAATTATAAAAAGTTATTGCTGGCTTAACTGTTATTTTTCTTCAGAGGTTGAAGGCTTGTGTGTCTTAATGGCAGTAAGATTTCTCTCTCTCTCTCCCCAGTAGTAGTATTTTAGAAGCAGCTTTGACACCAGTAGTTACATACATCACTGAATTGCAAAGGTTGTGTACTTGCAAATGCAAGAAGTTACTTTATGGCTATTCATAAATGACCTATATGACTGATTCACATGACAAATATGGTAATAAGCAATAATTGACAGCATTTTAGTGTTGATATATTGTTCTTGGTTTAACTGTGTTTTAATTTTTCCTCATGATTAAAATTAGATTATGTCGAGTTCACATTCACATATAAGATAAAAAGAACCAACAAGAAAAGGGTTTTGTTTTTCCTCCTTAAACCCCCTTAAACCTCATAGGTTAAGTCATGGAAACCTATAAAGCTCCTTTAGTGAAAACACATATACATTGCATGTTGCTGGATTTGTTGAGGTCATTTGATATGATCTATGTTCTGTAATGTGTGACTAGATCTCATATGGAGCTTTGAAACAGTAGGCTAAAATTACTATTTTAAACATTTTAAATGAACACTTTAAAAACAAATTAGGCACCAGAAGCATATATCTATAGCGCTATTTACCATTCCAGTTGATATAAAGAATGCATGTTTGAGAAAAAGCTAATGTTAAATACTCTATTCAGTAAGTTGACCGTTTATTCCACCTTTATTTTTCACCATTGTGTGGAATTTTGTCATAAAAACACAGACAAACTCTAGTTTGCAATATATGTGAGCTAATTAAAGGTAAATAATAGACAAAATCAGGAGGAATATTTAGTTACATGCAATTGAAAAATAGGGTGAATGTGAATGCTGTTTGGTATTAAATTGCCCTCATCGTTTAAAAAACACCTGGATGGGTTCAAGAAGTAAAGTAAGGCTGAGCAAAATATGAATTAATGAATAACACATTTCCATGATAGAATGTTTTTGACTACTATATAGACCTATAAATAAAACATGCTATGTGCATAGTTGGCACCCACCAATTGACTAATGTTAATGTAAGTAGACACAGATTTCTAGAGTCTTTTTATATAAAATGTGGCTAGTTTCTGCTTTCTACGCTATGTTAATGAATGCCAGGGAGACTATCGGCTGTATTTTAACTTTTTGTTTACTTCATCAGGCTCATGCTGAGAGAGCAGTAAGTGCCATTCCCATAGCATAGGGCTTACCACATGTACTTAAAAGGTCCATACTTACACAATTAATCACATTTTAAAAATTATTTGCTTTCCCACATTGAACACAATAGGCCTTTGTTATATTTAACAGCTTATGCACAAAAGAAATGCACTAGCTGCTAAAATACTATAATCGCACAGCATTGGCTACAATAAATTGCTAAGTTTTAATATGTCTGGACTGCAACAGGCTCGTGATTATCTAAGATGGTGGAGGATAATTTCCCACTGAAAGAAGAGAATAGGGAATTTAGCAGCTATTTTTGTGGGAAGTAAATATATTGGAAAGCTCAGCTGAGACGTTATAAAGAAGAAAACTAGTTGCTGCCAGTGGAGGAAACAGAATTATCCCAAATGTCTCAGTATCAGCAGCAGTGAAAAACTCCACTAAAAAAACAATGACAGAACAATAACAAAAAGCAAGAAGACTGAATTAAGATGTACAATAATAGGTCATGTATAGCAATAATAAGTAAATGGTAAAAGTAACTGAGTTTCTTTTTATTTTGGGCAGCAGTTAATTCAGTGGTTTAAGAGTGGATCTGGGACAGAGAATCTGAAGGGATTTCTGGGCTTGCTAGCATTTAATAGCAGAAGATGAGGACAAACATAGGCTGAATTCTTCCCATATTGGGAAGAAAAAGGATCATCCATACCTCTCTTCCCAAAAAGGTGGAGAAGCAGAAGGAGGCGATAGGGCTGTTTCAAGTATAATCAAAGTGGCATAGAGGAGAGAAAGAACAGCATGGTGGAAGCAGTAGCTGGCAGTGCCATATTCTGCACCTGACTGCCTTTGCTTAGGATAGCAACAAGCACAAAGGATATTCTCCAGCAAAGCAGCAGCTCTCTGGTTAGCCAAGCCTGGGGAAAGGTTGTATAAGAATAAGTTGGTTTAAAAGAGTGGTAGGCTAGTGAGAAACTCTAAATAAAACAATACAATTAATGATAGGAAAGAACTCCATGAACTCTCAGAAAAAAATCCAAGTATAGGCGACAACATGGAAATAATTCCATTTGCATTTCAGACAAAACATGTTTGTCCTTTTACATAAAGTATGGGACCTCTATTGGAATATGCTGCTTTTAATATTGTCCTGGAGCTCGTGCTTTAGAAGTGACACAGGAGGAAAGGCATAACTTTCTGCAGCAGCTGCAGTTCCAAGTGCTGCTGGAACCTACTTTCACCTTGTCTGCAAGAGCCTATACGAGCACAGCATATGAAGTTGTGGGTGCAGATAGTAAAAATATTCTAATCCAAAATGTTAAAGTTCTAAATATTTTAGTTAGATTAGATGTGTGCGTGTTCAGATGAATTATTGAGCTGTCAACTTTAGACTGGCTACAGGATCGATTCCTCATATTCGGAAAAATGCAGGAGACTATCACTGATTACTCAAGTATTTCCTTGTAACATCTTTTTTTTGTCATAACTTGTGACAACTATGCCCACCTAATGCATCCTAGATCTTCAAATGGAAAGGAATAATATAACTTCCAAGCTAATACACAAATTGTATCCATGAGTGAAATCTTAGGCATGTTCCACAGTTAATTAAGTGTATGAAAAGCCAATCGGATGACACTGAGACTAGCCAATTTGCCATGTTTGCATAATGTCCAGAAAAAATAAATGGCAGGAATCACAGATTGATAAGTAGGTTTGACAGCACTTAGTTTTCCTTACAAATAAAAAATGCTGCAACCTTTCCCCAAAACCTCTACTAACAGCACTAGGTGACCTTCTACATTAGATGAGAAGGAGGGAGAATTTGAGCATAGCTTCCAAGAAAAGAAGAAATAGTAAGGTAGAAGCCAGAGGAGAGTAAATGGACTACCACAGAAGCGCACAATACATGAAATAATCTTTTTAAAGGTATTTGGGACCACATAAAAAAAAAAAACTGGGGTCTCTGACCTCTGAAATGGAATTCTGAACCCAGAGTGAGCCACAATATGTAGGGAGAAGGAGAAACCTCTTCTAAGGACGGGGGTGAGTCCTACCCCTCATATGGCTGTACGTAAGTAGTTACATCTATGTGGGACTTTCACTGTACAGAAAACTCTCTTGCAAGGACAGAGACTTGGACAAATAGAGCAGGTCTCAGTCTTTTCTTTTAAAATTCCAACAGGTTTTATCCAATCACCAGTTAATGTGAATTGAGAGAAAAGGTATTGGAAGTGATCTTCTCCATTGCAGGTAACAGATCCAGCGGACACTTCCTCATATCTGCACTATTAATTCATCTCAGGACCTGTTCATCTTACATTATTTTCTCTACAGTCATCTAACGCAACAACATCAATTCCAACAGTGGAGAATGGTCCTGCCCACCTTCCCTTGAGTCTTACAGTGAGAAAACTCTCAGCATGTTGGAAAAAGCCTGTTTGGATCTTCTCAGCCTCATAAACTTGGGTCTTCCTTATTCTGACAACCTACCTTTTATATCCAAAGTAGGTATCTAACTTATCATTCTTCTGCAGTTCCAACTATCTTTTGTGAGAAGCTGTTCGGTCAGTTTGTGGCTGGCATGTGTCCCAAGATGCCCACTCAAGCCCCTTAGCAGGCTTAAATCTCTGGGTGCTTCTTCACCTTGCCAGACTGGCACAACTCGAGGCATGCTGTACTCACTGCCCAAAGACTGGTTACAGCCAGACAGGGTGGCAGTGGGTAATCTGGCGCTGGCAGGGTAAAGCAGCGCTTGTGCTGGCACTGCTGGGCATTGCTGGGACACCGAGGGACCGTGAATGCGCCACTAAACCCAAGAAATACTGAGGAAGACTGAATACGAGCTCCTAAACCATCTTGACAGAAAAGTTGTTTTCTTCCTTCTTGAAGTGGCAAGCAATCTACTGCATGTGCTTGGAATCCTGTATAAGCGAATGTGGTCAGAATTTGGTTTTGGCTGTTTTTTCCGCTCTGTATAAGTGAGAGGTAAGACTGAACTGCAAAGCAATATTCTTTGAAAGGTTCCTGTGAATTTACTATGAGAACACACTGAACAGTTATGGGAACTTTGGGATCCATTGCAGCACTGTTCACAGTGACCCTTTCCATTATTTTATGGAACATATGGACCTGGCTGTCAGTTTTAATAGGGAAGACAACTTTGTTTAACACAGAAATGTATCTTTAATAGCCAAACCTGAGGCTGTGAGCATTCTGTAAAAGTCTCAGGCAGAGACATTTGTGGAAATGCATTTGAATTGATTTAAAATCCTAGAAAGGACTGAATGTCAAGAAAATTTTTAAATTTATAAACTACCCATGTGTCCATGGATTATAAGATTTTCTGATACCATGGGACCCTGGAGTAATACCACAACACAAATGGATTTGGCCAATACCTATAAAGAGAGGGGCTTTTTTACTTTATTTTACTGATTGAAGAATGGGATTAGGAGGCTGGACTTAGAGAATTCTATTCTCAGCTCTGCTGCTCGTTTATTGTGTGACTGCACAAGCCACAACCACATTAGAAAGTCTCGGCTTTCTCTGAATACGTGCAGTTTAGTCCCCTAGTAGCACTCTGAAAAGCCTGCGCTCCGGGTACAGTCCAGCAGTCAAATGAGCAGATTCAGGCTCTGCAGCCGAGCTGGTGACTGTTCATTCTCCATCCAGTATTCTGTGGTCACCGGGGGAAATATTGCTCTTGGAGTCACAAGAAGCTTCTGTAGCTGCAGGTCCCGAGTGGCTCATGGAGTTTATTTTCTTTTTTAATTTAGTGTGGGCTGGCAGCCATGGAGGCTACTTTCACCTGGGTCAAGCCCTTAATGATGCAGGGAGTAATACTGGACTGATTAGAAGCTATCACAGAGAATTCACACCCAATTTATTGGTGGTGGTGAAGCCCTCACAGAGTAGTAAACACAAAGTCTAGTCTGCTGTTTAGGTTCCCCACCAGCTGCATCAAATAGGCCATCAAATTAGTTTGATTTTTTCCCCATCATTTTGCGGTGATTACTTCCTGGAAGGCATTATCTTCAGTAGGATCTACACCAACTATTTTAGATGGGTTTTCATATTTGTTACTTACTGCTCACAAATCTATTTGCATTTAACAGTGGGCCATCAGTATGATTTATTAAGAGTCCAATAATGTAGAATCAGTATTTTAGTTTACTTTGTTTGTTGTATGTTTGGTTTCTTTATTACACTTTGGTAATGCTGCAATAAAGAAAGCATCCTGGTGGTTTTTCTATTTGTTTTATTAAACCTCTTTGCTGCAGGGTATTTGGCAGTTGTCATGTAGGTTCCCTTTTAATATACCAGCTGTACTTCATGCTTATTCATTTCCTCTATCCTTAAATGTTCCTCAATAAACTAAACAAACTACTTATTAGAAGTAACTTCTAATGCAAAATTTGTATGCTCCCTTCAGTGCATCAGAAGCTGCTATACCTTTAATTTCTTTCTGATGACAAAATTACAAGTTTTACAAACACTGTAAATGTGTTTTTCAAAACATCAAAATGTACATTGTTATGTATGCAAATACTGCAGCTGGAATTTTTTGTTTGGAGCAGATAGACTGAGTATCTTGCAGCCTTTCACTGGACAGTTCTTTCCTTATTTTCAGCACTATTTACATGCAATAAGTATCAGATATAGCTGCTACATGGATAAACATGTATGAAATAATTTTGAATAAACATAGATAAAGTAATTTTTCACTCAAATTTATTTTCTAGCTGGTAGTAGCAACTCCTGCATGCAACAACTTAGAGTCCAAATGTCTTTAGAATAAAACCCCATTTACCCTGAAAAGAAGTGCAAAATTCCTCTGATGTAAATTAGTTTGGCCTTTATATTTGTAGGGAGCGTATATGCACTTCATATGGCATTTTGCATGAATGCTATTATGATACGGATAAGATACTCGTGAATTTAAGGGAATAATTCTCATTATAATATTATTTCCTTAACATTTGGGGCTCATTCTATGAAAACTGTGCTATAATAGCCTGCCCTCTGCAGAGGCTGAGCTTTAGGCCACGTGTACACTGCTAATGGTCACCTGAGCACATGCCTCTCCTGCCGAAGTGCCCCCAGGCCTCACCTCGCAGGCCTGTCTGGCACCTTTGACCTCTGCCAAATATACCCACATGGGCACTATATAAAGACTCTATTTATTCTAAAAGTCCTTGAAACATCCTTAAAGGCATGTTGTTTGGCAGACCCATCAAACACAACCCACAGACGTTTACAAGGGGCATGGCCTGTCTCAAGCTATTTTTTGCCATTACCTTCTAGTAATAGGATGGGACTTTCCAAACTCTTCCCCTAGGTCAGTCTACAACCATCTTAAAGTCACCCATAGCACTGGACAAGGTAGACTTCAAAGCTGGGCCCTGGCTCTTGACCCCATCCATCAGAACTCTATATATGCAACTCTAAAGCTCTTCAACCAAACCAGAACTGGGGCTTTTTTGAAGTCGCCAGCTTTGTACATGATCCAGGGTGGGAAGGTCAGAAAAGATCTTTTTCTCATACATATGTCTAGGCTAAAGACATTAAGAAATCCCTGCATCATCTCAACTCAACTGATTCCTAGTAGAAGAGAGTCTTCTGCAGCAGGGCAACCCTTTCTGATGTTCCTTCCTCAGAAGAGTCGGGTAGAAAATGCAGGTGAGTGAAATGTCGTTGAGCATCTTTCTCTCCAACCATCTTTCTCTTCTGCTCCAGGATTACACATTACACTCTGGAGCCAGAAATTGGTGACAACCTGGCCTAGTTTGGTCTAAGGAGCTTCTTTGTCTGCCCTTTCCTCAGGAAATTGCATGTCTTACAATGTAGTTGGGGAAGTTAAGTATGGCAGGTGATTTAAATTTGAAATGAGGAGTTCTGCTAGACTCACCTGCATTACTAGACGGCATATTTAATTATGTCAAAGTAGGAGTGCTATTGTCTTACTATATCAATTCTTGTCTGTTGGAAAATAACACCCAAATGTGTAAATTAGCAGAAGCTGTGTTGCCTGTTTTCTTCCACAAAAATAGTTCTTTTCAAAAAAGCAGTCTGGAAGGAGCCATGTCCCCATCCCACAGCAATATCAAGCATGTTTTGACCACACCTGAAGAAAGCTTGTCAAAGTGGTTCTTTGGCAAATCTCCCTTATTCCACACTGAGTCCATTACTTTTAGTTCTATTACTGGTGGAGAGGAACATTTTTTTCTTTATCTCTGCTAAAACTTTTCTGTGTTGGAGTACTGTTATTCTGTGTATTCTGTATCTTCTTTTGCCTCCAATTCATGTTTTCCGGACCGTTGTCTGATCATTCTCATCATTCCTTTTTGTCCTGCCAATACCCTTCAGTTGCTCCAAATCTTTTTATGGCCACTGTAACCCAGTCCAAAGTGTTAAGCAACATGTACAGTGCCCTTCACAGGATGATATGTCTTCACAACTCTTCTTTGTATATAACTCAGTTGGACAATAGATTTTTTTACACCTCTACACTTTTTTGTTCATGTTTATATTCACCATACGGTCCACTGGCCCACCATGCAGAACTGCTTGCTGTGTTTTTTCCCTTCCTGCAGTTGCATGATTGATTTTTTCTAGCTCCAGTGTAATTCTTTATATTGTACTTTGTGAATTATATCCTAGCTATACCAGACAACCTCTCCAGTTTGTTGAGATCACCTCAAATACTAATCTGGACTCTCCAAGTTTTTTGATGGCCCATACAGACTAAGACGTATTCACTCCAAAGAGACTCAGCAGTGCTAGCCCTGGACCCTGAATAGATTCTCACAGGTGCCTGGGTGATGGACCCTTCCAGTCTGACGGTGACTTCAGGCTGACAGCTATTCCCACAGGATAGTTTACCCGTTGTTCACCCACCTGACAACAATTTCAGTTCCTCTGTATTACACTGCTTTGCTTCTGAGAACGCAAATTGAGACCATGCCAAAAACTTTACTGTAGTCAAACTGTATCATATCTACTGCTCCTTTCTGTTCACAAGGCCATTAGCAGAAGGAATCTGACGAATACTGCTTGACATTATTGATTCTTGACAAATCCTTATGAGTTGTTTCTTATCACCTTGTACTTTTATTTCTTCTTACAGACATTGTTTATTCTGGTATTTTCAGGAAATGGAAGTCAGGTTGATTGGTCTATAAGTCTATAAAGCCTCATTCTTAAAAAACAACTAGCATGTGCTGACGTAGGACCAACCGCTGCAGTGAGCTTCACTACCCATGAAGGGCTGAGGTGGATGTACAGTCCTGGAACCTTAACCCACTGGTGTGATGAAAGACCCCAGTCTTTCCTCCTCACACCGCACCAGTCAGCCATGCAGATGCTCCCTGTGCATGCCTGCTCCCTTCCCTTTTTGCCTTCCTCAGCCCTACTCAGGAATTACCCAAAATCTGTTTCAGAGGGCACTCATGTAAGATGGCTGAAGCTGTTATAAAGTCTCCATCCTCCTTAGAGGAGTTATTTGTACTTCTGTTTTTTTCCCCTTGCTTTTTAAGCTCCACCTTTTCTTTTTTCTTTTCTTTTCTTTTCTTTTTTCTTTTCTTTTCTTTTCTTTTCTTTTCTTTTTTCTTTTCTTTTCTTTTCTTTTCTTTTCTTTTCTTTTCTTTTCTTTTCTTTTCTTTTCTTTTCTTTTCTTTTCTTTTCTTTTCTCTTTTCTTTTCTTTTCTTTTCTTTTCTTTTCTTTTCTTTTCTTTTCTTTTCTTTTCTTTTCTTTCCTTTTCTTTTCTTTTCTTTTTTTCCCAATTACTTTTGCTTTGTGGAAGACCAAAATCAAAGACAGCAGTTCCTACATGTGACCTGAAAATAATGACTCGTCAATTTGCTCTTCCTTCCTGGAAAAAGTAATTTTGTTGTCTTGGGCAGTCTACCAGGAAAGACCAAGCTCCAGTCTTTTGAAAACATCACCAAGGACAGAGAAAGCTCGATTCCTGAGAAACTGAGAGGGTGAGCATCAAGAGGGAGGCTGCAGCTTTGAGAGGTAAGGTGGCCTCTTCAGCATCTTGGATCCATTTCCTAAAGAGTTTTAAATAGAACGAAGAAGACTTTAAATACTTAGTTGTATGCCAAAGAAGAAAAGTGAAAATTAGGATGATGTGTGCTACGATCTGTTTTGGTGAGTGGGAGACAGAGCAAAGAGGGAGGCACAGGATTTTTTGGGGTCTTTTTTAAGGGGAAAATGTAATGTATTTGTTATAAGAATTTGCGATAAAGAAGTTGCAGAACAATAATGAATATTCCTGAGTACTCACTTATAACAATCTCGTATATTTTTTGTTTAAAATAATTGCTCTTCAGTTTCTTCTAGCCAGAAACATGGAATGATGATCAATGAGTTACTTTGCCAATCATTTAAAAAACATTCTCCACCTAACCTTAAATGAATGAATGACTAGTGAAATGACTGGAGCAAATGTCATCAATCAATCTCATATACCCAATATGTAAGCTGTTTCAATGGAGTAAAACATATGGTTGTAGTTTAAAAAGAAAATCCTTTGGAAAACTTCATACAACGTTGCTTAAATAGAAGCTAATCTTTGACATAATCCAATATGAAGAGAGTGAGAGAGATTTGTTTCCTTCCGATGTGATTATAGAGTCTAGCTTTGAAAGAGTCTTTTCCAAATGTTTTATAAGTCACAGTAAAGTACTTTGGTGGGAAAAAAATAAAGGGGAAAAAAAGAATTAAATAACATGTAACAATTGCTAAGGATAACAGAGTTAGCGTGACCAAAAAATTATTACCTAGGAAGCAAGAGCCCATATTATCCCCTCTCTGCAGTGCTGGGAGTCTAAGGACATCAGTTATCACTAAAGATTTAAATCATCACTTAATGTAGGGAGTGACATAAAATTCTCTGGAAAGAGCTACCTGTAGCCTGGGCTGCAGCATCAGCAGGAAGGCTGGCCTCGCGACTTTCCACATCCTCACTGCCAGGACAGGAGTAGGAATGGGTGGGACTGTGCAAGATACTTTGTCCTCTCTCCAAAAGTGCTTGTCACCAGAGCAGGCTGAGTGAAGTATAGCATACTGCCCATGACACTTGCTGGAGAAGGCAAGAAAACCAAGTGGAAGAGCACAATTACAAGACCCACATTGGCTTTTGAGACGAAACTGTGATTGTCTTTTTCCAGGCAGATCATTACATGCTGCTGTCATGCAAAATTTCTTCACATTAAGTAAAAGCATCAGTGTGAGCATTTCCTTAGTTGTTGGGCAACAGAAAGTATTTTTCATGAGCATCTCAACTCACTTCTACTCTCAAACTTCATAGCTCAGTGGAATGAAATGTGGGAAAGAGTTTTAAACGTAGGGGGGTTTTTTCATCTTTGTTTAGAAGTGGCAGGAGAGCAAAATTAGAACTGAAATATATAAAAATGGATATGAAAACTACAGTTGTGTGATGTATGATGTGCTCTGAAAATGACCAATATTTATATGCACTCTACTGAGAGTTATGCATCAAAGTGGATGCGGAAATTTCCTTTACTATCAAAGGGAACGCCTTTTAGTATACAGTCTCATAAACTGACCCGTGCTTTCTTTTTAAACTGCTATTCTTATTTTTATCATAACATTTCTTGGGTATTTTCCCATCTATATATATCCTATAATGATAATCTAAACAGCAGACAGATTTAAGTGGTTTAAATAAACACTTCAGTTGTAAGAACAGAATGTAATAATGAATATATAATTCAAGCATTTTTCTGAAAAGATTAAAACAAAGGTATTTTCATTAAAAATTCCTATGGGGTGCTCCTGCTCCAAGTGCTCATCCTGCTGTTGACAATGCGCAGTGTATTAAACAGCAAACGGAAAGTTGTCACCAGTTTTAGTTCTGCGAGATTTAGTGCTGAGTGAAACAAACAGCAAAGCTGATCTGACTAAAAGCAAAGGTCGCTTTGTCATACCAGATCAGTGAAATCCTAAACAACAAATAGGGTGGGTTTTAAATCTTAAACATTATTACAGGCCAAAGGTAGTTAATTTCCCGCTAAAAGTGATTTAGTCCCTAAGTCACTTGAAAATAAGATAGGCACATACCTAGATCACTCAGGCTTCATCTATCAAAATCAATCAACATCACTTTTAAATAATACCTTTCATTTTTAATCTGGCAGTAGCTGTCTGGAAAAGTGTTTCGTTCTCTCTGCCTCCAAATAGTAAGAAAAAAGTAATACTTCTATTTTAAATAAATCAAATGTTCATCATTAGAGCAAACAGATGATAAATCCTCTTAAATATAGTTATTTTTAAATGTGTAAATTTGAGAAACACACAAACAAAAAAAAATATGAAGGGGAAAATGTTCTGGTACTTCTAAACTCATACAACTGTGAAAAGCAATATAATTCACATGTTAATTTACAGGTTTCATTCCTGTCTCACATCATCAAATTGGAGCCCCAAATTTTCAGTTGCTTGGGGTCTCGGATTCTAGTTTTTCACACAGAAATAGAATATATAGCTTACTTACAAACAAGAATAACATGCAAGTCAGACTGCTTTAGTGGAGTACAAATAATTGTGAATGTCCTAAATGCTTGAACTTTTTTGGTGAACTTTGGAAAGCTCTGGAAATCATGATTAATGTCTAATCAGAGTCGTTGTAAAAGGAAAACCGAAACCCGCAGGCTATATTCAGAACCTTCTGGCATTCCCCAGGTTGGGAATGCCATGGTAATTGTTGCTTGCCTAAGTGAAGAACCTTCTCAGGAGTGTTTGGGAACAGGGCTGTCTGCCACAGCTAATAACTCACTCAGTATCTACCCCTCCAGAATCGTAATGCTCCGGCCCCAACCGCGCGCCTGCTCTGTATGACAAAGCGGCTGATGAATGGTAAGAGCGAGCAGAAATGGTAATGAGTCTTGGGATTCAGGGGGACACTACCCACCTTATGCGTTGGAAGAATTTATGAAGATAACATGACATACTAATATATTTTTACAGCCCAAACAAGATATTTTATGCCAGCTGTGGGATCCACACGTAGTTTATCAATATAACTTCCAAGACCTTTCCCCTTTTTTCTCTGTGCTTGTACATAGTATTATTATCAAAGTAGGTAAAAGTAAGTTGCTAAACAGAAAACTTGCGAACATGAAGAGAAATTCCTTTTGCTTCTTTTTTTGATCTTTTTAGATCCATTTTGAAAAGTAATAAAGAAGGCGCAACACATATTGCAATTATACACTTCTCTTTAACCCTAATTTCTCTCCTGGTGCATTGGTGGATGCAAAATATTCTGTACAGCGATGTCATTGTATGTTTCATAGACTCTTCAGCAAATTTTAAAACACAGTGATTAACGTCATCAGACCTGATTTTTGCCATAAAACTGGTGCAGCTGATCTAGTTGGAAATGTTAGTTGCAAAACTGTAACGCTGACATGAAGTTCTTGTCAGTCGTCTGTAACTGCAGCTGCTATAAAATACCAGCCAACTATTTGAGGGCCATGTGAAATTTGACATATTTGATTTACTTAATGCCAATCAATGAGCTTGTTTTCAAGTAACTGACCTCCTGATTTAATGGTTAAACAGAAGTAATAATTTAAAAGAAGTAATATTTTAAAAATGCAAAAAAAAACTATTTGACCATTAGGCAATGAAGTACATAATAAGTAGCCTGACATTTCTGTAGACTATTTCGTCTAATTCACAAAACACAGAAGCTGTCACTGTGTGACAGTGAGGAATTCCAAATTTCAGAATAATCATCCAGACAACAGTGACACAAAGATCCACATCATACTTAAAATATGGGTTTATTCCAAAACCACATGCATGCCAACTTTAAAGCCTTCCTAACTTTTCTCCCCCCAACCCCTGATCATATCACACCTCTGAAACAGGCCCAAGGAAGTGGGTTACACTGTATGGGTTGGTATTTCTTTTTGGTGTGTTTTGCAGGCTTGAGCTGTGCGGGGAAGTCTGCATGTTTAACTATTACACAATCAAATAAAAAGAAAGATGCAGAACATAAAAAGACCCTTTCAAATCAAATTAACATGCTAAATTTATTAAAATACTTATTTCCATTTCCCTTTTTCTTCCCCTTCCCCTTTTCTTCTATTCTCTTTTCTTTTCTTGTAGAAAATGGGCACTAATGGAAAGAAAAAACCAAAAGAAATTGCTATGTTGCTTTTCAGGTGGATGACAGTAAACACACAGGCTAGCTTTGTTTGAGTTAGATAGAAAGGACCCAAGGTTTTAAACCAAGGAAATGAGTAATTCAACATGACCAGGAAAACGGATACTTTGATACATACCTAATTTTGTTTTATGGTGCTTTATAACGCATAATCAAATTCCACAACAGTAAATGTGGATTAAGTGAATGGTGAAAACAGATTGTTAATGAAAATATAATAGGTTTATGCTCATTTCCCAGGAGATTACTCCTTCACTGTACAACAGCTTATAAATTTATAGTGATCTAAAGTGAAATTACATTTCTTGGAATTTTCAAAGCCAACAATGGTATTCAGCCCCAGATTTAAAGGAAACCATTAGTCTTGGTCTGTCATGTGCATCAAGGTTTAGAAGGCAGTACACTGTTACATCACTGAACCTCTGCCAAATATCCCAAAAGGAAAGCAGAAGAGCCATACATCTGGCCTGCAACTTTGCCAGCTACACTGTCATGTCTGCGGCCCGGGCAGATATGGTAAAAGGCGCACGCTGAATACCTTCACTCGCACTGCAGAGGTGAGAATGTGATGGCAGAATTATGCCGAGGCCCCTACAAATTTCTTCTGGGAAGAATTTCAGTCATAACTGACCATGACCATGACCCCAATCCCACATCAAGGCTTCACCAGTGCTCAGGAGTGAGGCTACACATTTCTTAGTGTAGGATTGGAGTCCAAATACAAATTGAAATTTGCTCTGTCTTCCTATGTATCCCGTATGTTTGAACCATATTGTCAGCATCTGTTTAGATTAATCTAGTGAGTCAGGAATTTTCCAATGAAATCGTGTTTTACTAGAAAGACAGCAGTTTATCAAAACTGAAATTTTGTGGCCCTGTGCCAGATTTTCTCAAGAAGCTTTCAGGTCCTTGATAGCTTTCAGTGAGAGAAAGAACCTGTAGCCCTGAGTATCTAGTTCAAGTCACCACCCCATCTAATATGTATTTGTATGTAAAGACATACCTACTGTAAACTGGGCTATCATACTTTTATTCTGTGGACAAGTCCTCCTTTTCGGTTTGGAAATTTTATTAAATTGAAGAAGAGTTTGGCTGTTTGTTTGTGCCTTCTGGACATCTGGTACTCTGAAAAAAAGAAATAGCTCAACTGGGCTGTTGATCATCTGGAAATTGTGAGCAAATGACCACTATATGTGAGCAGATCAACTGCATGGCACACGAACCCATGTTTCCACTGGGGCTTTCCCATAGAAATTTGGGATGTCCAGTTCCCCAGGGCAATGTCTAGTAGCCATACCCAAACGAGCTGGCTTTGGTATCTCTATATGTCACCCCATTAAGCTACATAACTGTTCCCAGAGCAGAGCAACCCCGGTTGGATGGATTGGAAAACCTATCGTGTGCTCCTGGATGTGGAGCACATATCTGAGACTTACACGTCCCCCATCTGTGTGAATGCTTCCAACCTGCAAGGTCTGAGGTGCACTTTCCAGGCAATCTTATGGGAGCTGTCTGCTGTGAACACTGCCACAAGGCACATCTGCGTATTAGCGTATTAGCCCAACCATACCTACAGCTCTCCTATATTCATACCTTATCAAACCTGTTAAATTCACCTTGGTCTGCTTTCAGCAAAAATACCTCCAAACTTCATGAATTTCCCTGATGTGGCAAATGTTTCAAGGAGGAAAATGTTTTCAGCTCATTCTAGTTAATTCTTTGGAGCAAGAACTGTCGCTATCCATGATGTTCAGCACTGCCAACAACAGCAGTACTCTATAAATCGGTAATAACACACATAATAAGAAAAAACTTGAGTCTTCTTTCTATAATAAACCACTTAGTAATTTAATATAAATACTTGTAAAAGCTTCTCATACCTCACAGATCTTGAAGTGATGACTATTTGAGTGAATGAAGATCATTCATTACTGTTGATCTGTGTTTGGGTTTTTAGTGGTGT
The DNA here is from genome assembly GCF_965638725.1 of Aptenodytes patagonicus. Taxonomy (NCBI): domain Eukaryota; kingdom Metazoa; phylum Chordata; class Aves; order Sphenisciformes; family Spheniscidae; genus Aptenodytes; species Aptenodytes patagonicus. Next base: position 42,190,135 of record NC_134952.1, read on the forward strand.
AAGCTTATTGGAAAAAAGAGTCTCCCAGAAATGTGGAAGAGGCTCAGGGTTTGGAGTAGTCTCTTTCTGTCTACCAATCCCTGCTAAATCTCAGACACATCCAGTCAAGTCTGTGCAGGTGCATTACTATATTTCATTGATGAATTTCCAAAGGGGCTGGAGCCCATGCTGCCATGAGGACATAAGCATTTATAAATCCCTGCATTTTCCTGGCCAAAGGACAAATTCCTTAGTGCATCAGCAACTTTAAGTAGAGATGTGGATAGCGTCTCTCCAGCAGTCAGAAAGGAAAGTAGCTGTTTCTGCTGTGCAGTGATGCCATATGCAGCCTCCATTTATGAGCTTCAGAGCTTGTAGGTGAAGAAATTTTCATATTTCTTCCTACATATACCTTTGATAAGTTTGGCATCTAGTTAGTTTATAACACTCTCATGATACATGTTCTACTGAGAACATGAGAGTTATTAATTTTTCTAAGTTTTAAACTATTTTATGCAGTTATGAAGAAAGGAAAAATTCATTCTTTTGTATAGTTTATCCAGTGTTTAAATACAGGGCTTACTGACAAAAGTAAATATACCTTTTGATTCCATGACAAAAAAAATCAACGCTAAAATAGAGATACACACTTGATCTAACAGAAGAATGTTATACAGATCATGAATTATTACATCTGACTATAAGAAATCTACTGAATTTCTTACCAATTACTTGGAAGAATATTTTCTAGATGAATGGAAAGCTTTATTTAGTTTCTGGGGACTACAATTTTATAATTGAATGTTATTCACAAGAAAAGAAATATGTACATTTTTGTAGCTAGTATCAACATCAGTACTGGGCCCATAATAACAAGATCCGAAACAGAGGCAAGAACGGATAGATCTGATAAGAAATAACTTCTATACTCAGAAATGTATATGAAGATGCTACTTTTAAATTACAGCCAGAGCTGTGTTTGTGTGTATGTGTGAGTAAAGGCACCTTAAGCCTTTGCTACACTGGATGTAGGAAAAAACAAAAAAAAAAAAAAAAAAAGACCCTAAGATAAAAAGGATAAAAAGGATAAAAAGACTCAGTTGAAATCATTTGATAATTGGATGAGGAACCAGCAAATACCTTACCGTGATGAACGAGGTCTAACAGTAAGGATTGGTATGGAGTACTGGTTGATTGAAATTATTTATTAAATAACAGATAGCAATGAAAAACACTGTGCTATAACATACAATGCAAAAGAATGACAAGGGGGGTGTGTGATATGGATTCACAGTCACGACAAGCAGCAATGAAGTACGGTGGAGTGTTTCTCAGAGTATCTTTTAGAGGCAAACTCAGGAGAGAGACCTCTAGAAACACCTACATTACAACACAGAAGATTTTCAAGAATTTTATAGTGGAAGACATGGCTAGTCATGTGGTTATTTTAAAAACAGCAGGACTTTGACTTCAGTCAAATCCAGCTAGGTTTTGCCTTTAACCTTGAGGTGAAGGAGAGCTGTGGAAGTCTGTATTATCACTGTCAGAGAGCTCCAGTGGCACTGGCAATTTTGTCATGTTTCTTTCACGCTGAATTGTCAAAATAATTTTTTTGAGTGTTTGAGACACTAATGTTTCTCTGTAAGAGTTAGATTGTGTGCCTCTGTTTATCTCACTGGCACTTGGTTGCTGCAGTCAGATAACACATTTTTTTGTAGTACTGTGCTTTATTGAAGGGCAGAGGCTTCTGCACGGTAGTGTTGTCACTAAGAGTATCATAAAGCAAGTTCTTTTTAAAAGGAAATAGTTATGTATGTATTTTCAATTTTCCCCAACATGCATTCAATAAACAAATAAAACGGGATTTTTAAGATTTCCAAAACTATTAAGGTATCCCGTTTATACTTGCAGGCCTAGCTTTTCAAAGGTCAAGATGATAAAAAAAAATTACTGTCAAAGTCGGATACAAATTGTTTCCAAATTTGAGAGGCAGAAATAAAGCAAATTTTCTGCAAAGCAACATTTGAGACAAATATGCTTCAATCAGCTGACGCTTTTGAAAAAACTTTGACTGATTTTAGTCATTGTCATCTTTCCTATCTCCTAGGTCAGCAGATTCATTTAGCTCCAATAGTTGTTCCTGACATTTCCTGAGTTGCCTTCCTACTGTAAGATGAGAATGATCTTTCAGGTACTTATATCTTTCTGTCCTATAGAAATCTTCTGCTCAAATTTATGAAAGACTGCAGCAGCCACATGGACCTGGAGCTCCTTTCTATACCTGTCATTACCTCAATTGCCATATTATTTATTGTGATATTATATTTGTATTATAGTATAATATTAATATTATATCTTCTTATGGCAATAAATGGCAAACTTTAGTTGTCCATAGCCACAAGAAGGTAAAATATAAATCACCAGAATTCAACTGCCCTGTACAAATCTTTATTTTGCCCTTTTTGCTTGTGCATTATTAAATAATCTTTAACTATACAGTAAAAATAGGTTTTCTTTACAGTATCAGCTCCCAGTCCTGGCCTCTCTACTTTGCAGTCTATTACATACACAATCCCAGATTGGTTCTCCTTTTCATTACAGTGAAATTTCTTCTTTTTTCTTTATACTGCCTCCGTTTGAACAGAAGGAAAACTAATGATGTAGTCCCTGCTTCCAGTCTCCATGTTCGGCATCACGTTGTCCCACAACAGACAGAACTTGCAGTTCCAGGGAAACCTGTCAGCCTGCCAGCTCTGGGCTGGAGCATGATCAGCCCCAACGAAATACTCAGCAAATTGGCTGCTAAACTCTAAGGGGGGATCCGAGCAGATAGTGTTTCTTTGATGCTGTTGCTGGGGTGGAAGGTGTTCAATGTGTTTAGCTTGGCCAAGTTTAGGTATATCACTAGAGATCCAGTAAAAGGCACTTTCTGAACAGCAGATGGAATAATTATCTTTTCCAAATGTTAAAGCTGTATGGGTTGGATACAGGAGAGATTCTGAATCACCTTTTTTCTTTTTTTTCTGATAGAGCAAATACTCAAAAGAGAAATGTTCCACCAGAGGTTAAAAAAAAAACAGCAACAAAGAAGAACTCGGCACGGTTAGTTTGGCAAATTCATATTGAAAACAGCATATTCTGTGATTCTACATTGAAAGTGGCATGAAAATGGAGCTACAGACAGCACAGCCCGTTCTGTTGACAATATGCACAGAGTAAGCTAGGTTTCCTACCTACTGAACTATAACTTTTGGTGAGTTTTTGTCATTTAGTCTATCATGAAGAAAGTTTTAAGTTCCCTTTGGGATGGTGTATATATATGACCCCAGCTGATGTATTTTCAGTCTTGAGGAATGCATAGCCTTCTCTGGTAGCTAAAAATACCTTTATGAAAGTAGTTGCTTAAGTTGTGACGGGATCATAAAAACCCCAAAAGCAAATAAAATTTACCTTGAAACAGAAGACACCCACATTAACGCTTTCTAGTTAGATGGATACAGCAGCGTGCCTCTGAATAAAAGAGCAAACTTTTGTATCAAAAATTCAAAAGTAAATAAATGTTCCATGTGCTGCATGCTAAGAGCTAACCTATCTGTTGTGGAAGTGCCTACAACAGGATATAACTACGAAACCTGTGGGTGAAGGAATGTTGTTCAGCACAAGTGGAGAAGGCTGCAAATATAAGAACAAATCACTCTTTCAGAGTGACGAGGCCCAGTCCCCTCACTGGAAGCCTTCCAGCAGGATTTGGACTTGGATGTCTACCACAGGCTCAAGGCTCAGGTCCCTCCTGGACTCCTCTTCAAGCCCCTTGCTCTTTGCGCACACCTGCGCAGCTGCCCTTGCAGCAGTCACGCTGGCAGACTAGCGCTCCTCCTCATTCCTGTCCCGCAGAGAGGCCGAGACCAGCACCACCCTTAGGGTGAGGGACCTGCTCCCAGCTGCCACCCCCTCTGAAAGGAAGCAGAAATCAACTGAACTGCCTCCAAATAACTCCCATTAGGGTTAACCGGGTTCTCTGGCTCCTGCTGATTCTTTCTTAACAAGTATGGAGTTCATACATCTCATCAAATTTCCCAAAGGCGGGGAAGTGTCAGAGCATTTTGGATTAATTGACTTCTACACAGAAACACTTCAGGCTAAAAGCACACCCGCTGCAGCTGGAAATTTTGCTTTCTGTTTTTGGATAATGCCAATGTACGTCTGGACCCATCTTCCTTACCACTGGCATTAGAGTCAGGCTTTGCTGCTGCACAGGTCAGAGGAATGTCGTACCACAGCAAGCAGGAGCAAGCGAAGACTTTGCCTGCCACTACTTAGCCATCGCAGAAGGACACAAGCTGCAGACGTACAAAACAAGCAGGTGGTGCTGTTTGTGTGGGTTCAGCCTGTCAGTATCTGGCAGCACATGACATCCTCTTCACGATGCCCGCTGGAAGATGAACATAGTTGAAAGGATTTGCTGGAAACCCATGAGAGCTGATAAACCCTGCTGAAAGTCCTACGTGCAGTCTGAGCCCATCTGCTCTCCGACCAGTCCACCTTGCCACATATAACCAGTCAGAGGTTCAGGCTGAGAGCAAAAGCCTTTCAGTGGGTTCAGGCTTAACACAGAAACAAGAGTAGAAAGAAAAAATACTCCGGCACTTGTAACAAGTGCTGATCCCTTGTTCAAAATTCGTAAGACTAAATCCACACTGAGACATTCAAATGGCTTGAACTCCATCAAGGTATTTCAATGCTTAGGGGCATTTTGCCAATACTCATACCATCTCTTAGTGGTTTTCCTTAATTTTCACTTGTTAAAATCCAGAAAACAGGTAAAGATTTCCAAAAGATAAGAATAGACATCAATTCTTTAGCATGAAATGCGTGCATTAAAAGTGACAAGCTCCATCCAGATCCTCTGGGAATGAGGCATGCCAAGTTTCATCTGGCACTCAACCACGCTCGTCTATTTAGAAAAGTGGTCTCAGGGATTCCTAACCATGGTCTCAGGCATGGGTTTTGACACAAATCAGTTTGTACCACATAAATCATGGATTCATTCCTTCAAATACCAAAGTCAATTTTGAAATCTTATGTTTATAGCGGATCATCAATATTCATCAGTACTATCACCTTAAAAAAAAAAATAAAAGAAGAGGAACTTTTAACAATATTAGAGTGAGTGCAACGGGAACAGAACACAAGAGATTTTTTTTTAAGCTACAAATCTGAAGTGGAAGTGAATGTTAAATGTATGCCTTATACTAAAACTTTATGAAAAATGAAATGTACAAAAAGCTGGATGCTTGCCATGACACCCATTATGGTGAAGTCTGAGACTCTGACCCTTCGTGTTATACTTATTGTGTTTTTGACACATTTAGTCAATTAAAATGGGTGAAGTGTAATTTGTTTTTCTTAAGTTTAATACAGCGTGTCAATAGAAGCTAACCAAAATTTATAGTAGGAACACTAAAACTGCCACTTGCACTTAAACAAATGAACACAATTTATCATGGTTGAAATAAAAAGAACATCATGTGCATTTGACTTTATACTTCACATGAGCATGTTGCCAAATATAGGAAAGCATGTTACAGCTGACACTTCCAATGGAAAAGACATTTTACTTCACATTAAATATTGGTGTGAAAAATTTGGACCCTGTCCAATCCTAAGAAGTGTTAACGTTGGCACTTCCACTGTATACTTTTACTGTAAATTGTTGTAACATTTATTTGACATGGAATACCCAAAGGATTGATGAGTAAAGAAAGGAAGACTTTTTATTGTGCCATGTTCCCTTTTTCAGTCATACATACTAAGCCTTTACATCTTCAGAGTTTAAACAAGTCGCCACCTGTACTCAATCGGTGAAAGTTATTTTTCATGCAACTAGAGTTTGCCTTTTTTATAAACCTATAAAAGCACACATTTTCCATTTTATTGGTCAGCAAAGCAATGGCTGATTTAACCATAAAACTTACAAATGTTGTTTCTTTATGGAGATCTATGTTTTTTTAACCCTTTCTAATTCCTTGGAATATAAGCCCCCTTCATTTCATTCGTTGTCAGAGACTGAAAACACAAAACAAACTGCAGTATTTTTTCCTTTCATTAAAAAAGTTTACCTAACACTACTACCACTTATATTATTACCCATGGACTACTAAAGATTTAGGAGGAACAAAGTACTGCTGCGTAAAAATTTATCCGCTTCAATTAAGTACCTGCACAAGAATTCTGGGTTCGTGTTATGTGAACTATAACTACATTTATCTGCAGTAATGAAGCACTGTAAAATGTCGGAAAAGTGCTGAGGGGCACTTCATATGATTTACTGAACTGTTCTCTAGGTTAAGAAAGCATGCCTAAGACAAGGGAATTTTTTTTTAATCCATATTTTTCAAATTAAGAAAATCCATAGCATTTTGAATTATAAAATTAAATTTTAGAGTCATAAACATGAAAATGATTGGGGTATTTTAACAATCTTTTTTAAATACCTGATCCAAGGCCTTGAATTTTGATCTATTTAAATACAGCACTTTGAGCTTTCTGTATTTGATTACAATTAAGAGAGTAATGTACACACATAAATACTGGGAAAACAGATTTTTTTCAAAGTAGACAAGCAACACAGCTGTCCTATACCAGGTAGAAAACTCAGCAACCACATGATGTAATGAACCAGGAGAACGTAGCCAGCAGAGGACATGAGCTGGTGCCCAGGGGTACATCTGCTGGCACCCAGAATATCATATAGCGGCACCTTCAGAACATCTCTGGAGAGAGGGATAGGCTTATTATTTAAACATTTGAAGTACTGAAGGGAATATTGCTCCAGTAAATGGAAAAAAAAAATCCTTTGTGTGTGCTTCTGGCCTACAACTGACTATGAAAACCAAACCTAAGTTTCTGAATCCAAGTCCTAAGAGAGGGATTTTGAATAGAGGATCCATGTATCACAAACCCACCAAGCACACCTCCCTCTTCTCTATCTCTAAATTGCAAATACGCTTTTTGGAAAAGACAAAGGAAAAAAGAAACACAGGAGGGCAGAAAGGTTTGGAGTAGAGATAAAGTAATGGTTTTGGTAGATTTCATGGTGTTTGAATGAAGGCTAACGACGACGTCAAGAAAGGAATGTCAGCAAAAGCAAATTCACCTCAATCTTCTCCCAGCCATGTATGATCAAGCCGTGATGCTTCAACAGCATGGGTACAGGCAGTGCTGTACATGGTTATTCTACATGTTCTAGAGATCTCAGCAACTGTTCTCATGGCTGATGCAAAGTAGGTTGAAAGTTACTAGAAACATGGAGTTCTACCACACTCTGATATAAAAATAAATAAATGTGACCCCACACAAAGACATGTTCAGATCCAGATGAAAATTCCAAGTAATTGTACAGGCCTTTAAAAAATCGTCATCTTCAGTCTCATAGAGCCATTCGTTCATAACAACCTGATCACACTGCTTAGCAATAGAGAAGGCAAAGACATTATTCCTGTCTCCTATCTCATATTCAAAAAATACTCAAAAAAATCACAGTGGACAAAGCAGTCGTGTTTTGGAACAGGTTTCCCAAAGAGGTTGTGCAGGCTCCATCCTTGAAGGTTTTCAAGACCCAACTGGATAAACCCTGAGTAACCTGGTCTGATCTGACAGATGACCCTGCTTTCAGCAGGAGATTACACTAGATAACTCATGACGAACCCTCCAAAGACTTAACGTGTGATCATATGATTAAATTCCTTATTTCAGCTGAGATGACTTCAAAAACATATTTTTAAGCCACAACAAGAAAGCAAACAGCCAGCCCTTTGATTTTGAAATATTAATAAATTATGAAAACTTCTTGTCTGTGCTGCTCCCAACTCACCGGAACCGCACTTCCTACTAGAAAGCGGGTAAAGATACAGGTGGGTATTTGTATGACTGATTTCCTATTTGCAACTAGTGTTGGGGAAAGAACAACTGCAAGTATTACAGGGGCTGCCTGGCTTTCTTCAGGAAAAAAGCTATCTTTTCCTTTTGTGTGGATGTAATGTCAAACCTGGACAGAAGAAAGTTGTGTTTGTGTTACTCCAGTTTCTAGCTGGAGTTAATAACAAGTGTGCGGGAGGAACACTCCATTTTAAAGAAGTAGCACTACCTTTCCTCCCATGTCATGCTATCATCTTTAATGGCAACAATAATTCACTTAAGCCAGGAAGACATTTTTTCTGTTTTATTTATAGATCATTAGGAAGGTCTGTCTGCTGCATTAATGCCTGCTAAAACGGCATGCCGCTTCCCACTTTATGGCTCTATGTCAAAACTGTCTCTGATAGCTAGTTACTCACTCCACTTTGTCTGTTTTAAACAATCTGTTCCTTATTGGATGAACCACATTATCACATGTCAGTTACTTGACTTCTATAATATCCTCTATAGGTGTCAGGTCTCTGGAGAACTGTACGTCCTCAGCTCCCACTGAAAACAAAGGTAGATAGCACCTTACAGATCAGACGTTGTGACTTTCTGAAGAGCTGCTTAAGCTTTTCAGTTAAAATTCTACAGCTGTGCAAAATGTGGGCATTATTTTTAGCCATACATTGCATCTCTCCATTTGTGATAATTTACTACCATGCAAAATATGTTGCTGTGCTATGGCTCGAAAGATAATAGCAAGGGCAAATCAGTGCAAGTACGTAAAGAACCAGAGGTACAATCTAGCTTTTCTACGTTGACTCAGAGACTTGAGAATTGGATTTTTATATTCTCAGAGCCTTTCCTTCTCTGCAGTATAAATGATATCACAAAAAAACATGTAATGTGGCTTATGGCACTTAGTGAATCAATTTGGCTTGATCAAATTCAGATTTTTTTTAAGGATATTTTTTATACATTCTGGACGTTCTTCACCCAAAATAGTTGCATTTGAGTTAAATACAGAAGAAAGGTAGAAAGAAAGAGAGGTAGAAGAAGAATATAAAAAAGTAATTACAGAATTAACTAAAAATTATTATATGTTCCAAGTGAAATGAAGAAATCTGTTTGTACAGGTACATGCAAATGGCACAGATAGGGTTGTTGCACATATAGGGATGGAAGACACTGGATAAATCATTCATCTGTCTGTTTGGAGACCATAATATTTTACTGATTTTGTTAAGTGAATATAATGCACTTAAAGCTTTGCACAGAAATAGACTCTCTATAAATTAAATATAAAATATAAATATGTATATATATATCTCTCCTCTTATTGGTCATCTGTGATCTACATGAGCTAGTTTGCACAAAAAGTTGTCTTCACTGTAGATGTAAGACTCAAAGGCCCAGTCTGCCATAGACTTCCCTCAACACAGCCTTTCACAATGAATCTTTCAAAAAACTTTTTTAAACCAAAATGATAAATATTTATTATGTTTCTGCGATTTATCTTACTAAGAGGCTTAGAGTATGCATGGCTTACCTGAGTAGCTGACCTGGTCACAAGCTCCAGTTACGTGTGTGCTAGACACTGTACAAACATAAAACAAAACAACTGATTACTTCCTTAATTGCTAGCGTGCATCAAGATCAATGCATACTACATTTAGAACAGCACTACTCTGAGTAAGAGACTGTGTCACTTATTTGGTACTCAAGACAGTAATTCTGGATACCATATATGAAAGATCCTGGGTCATTTTTACAAAGGTGGAGAAATTTTGCCCCTTTGCAAACCAAAATTTTCTTTTTGTTTCTCCCACATCAGCATCATGAAGGGTAATATTTTGCTGATTACTTGCTGCAGCCTCCTCAGGCTGCATTACCATTACATTGGTAATGTGTGATATTTTATAGATCTTTGAAATTTTAGATCTGACAAGAATGAAAAGTGCTCGGAGGCTTGGGGACCTCTCATGCTGTGCACTCTATATTCCTGAATCTTCTTGTTGTTGTTGTTGTTCTTCTTCTTCTTACAGTCAGCTTATGGACCACTTTATTCCTTATATTAAGAAGGTAAGATAAAGCTCTGATGAAAATGTGAAGCTTACATTGAATCAGACTAAGTAAGCTCTGCCCGTTAGGCTGCAAGCACTCAGAAAATGGTTTGAGGTTTCTCTTTTCAAGCTAGAGGATAGACCGTTACCTCCCACTTTGGACAGGAATGTCTTGGCTCCATTTTGGTGTTATATCTATTAGGTGCAGAGTGATGAGTCTATCTTACTGCTGATTCACACAGGCTGTTCCAGCGGCAACATGTGACTGTGATTCCTCTGTGGCCCAGAGGATATTTTCCATCAGCGCTAACAGATGTTACTAATTCAGAAGGCCAAAAGAAAGAATAAAATTATATGTGCATAATACATATAAACATTTCAGTCATATTCTTTTGACCATAGGATCAAAAAATGCAAGAGTTAAAACAATGAATGCTGCTGCTGTTGATATTGTTGGAAGACATCAGTGGTCAGGAAGGAGTCCTACTGAATGAGGACATGCAGCAAGTTGAATTGCTGATGGAAAATAGAAAATAAATTGGGTGTGATCCTTCTTTTCTGAAGGCCACAGTAGAAATGGATGGAAATCATCTGAAAGAGTGTATGAGGGGATGTGTTATGGTGAGATGGTGATATATTAAATCGTCTTAGTTCTCAGTATACATGGAGGGGGGAAAATGGAAGCTTGTTCCTGGAAGCTGTGCTTTAAATGCAATTGTAATCATTTGAGACGAGTCATTTAATTGCAGCTAATGCCTGGCCAAGTTTGGGACCAAAATGAGGACAGGTTGGCTGATATTCAATCCAAGCAAAATGGTATATTGGAGAACTTATCTAACAGAAATGGCTGGTACAAATCTTATCCCACCTCAGTCTTTGGCAGTAACTCTGTCATTTCATGATTGATCATACCCCACCTAAATACCATTTTTGGCTAGACATTTATTGTTGAAAATTATCTTTCTACAGTAATCATTATAATTTGTATAATCTATTGGTCCACAAATGCTAAAACAAAAAAATACCGGTTTGTTCAGCTCTACTTCCTAGCTTTTCCATAATCAATCACCACGATGCACCCTTCTGCAGCTGAACTGTGTTGTCTTTTTCCTTGGTATAAATTATTTGCTCAAAAAAACCCCGGCTTAGTGCCTTTTTTTTCTTTTTTGTTTGTTTCTTTTTGGTACAGTAATGAAGTACATATAAAAATAAACTTACATTTTTGTGGATTAATCAAAGCAAAATAGTGATCCATTTAGGCAGAGGGAACCAATCACCTCCAGTTCATCATATGAACAGGGCCTTTGTAAATTGTTCAGGACAAGGATCATGTCTTATTCACCGGATAAACTTTGTCATTATATACACCTATGTTACTTCATGAAATATGGGTTAAATAAGAAAAAAAATGGCCATTTGGAACCTGGCCTGAAACTCACTGAAGTCAATGAAAATATTTCCATTAGCTCCAGTATGAGTTGGATCAGATTCAAGAGGTCCTATGAACAAAAACATCCATGATAATATAATAAAGAGTGCACCATAATGTAATCACTCAAAGGGGCCAAATTAAGATCACACAGGTGACCTAAACTGTTGTATTTCCTCATGCTTTTGAGCATTTGATTTTGCCACCTCAACATTTTTAACATAGCTGTTTTGTCTGTGGTACTGGCAGTGTCACATTACACTGCAATGCAAATCAGCAGATGTCAAGCTTTTAAATTTTATCTTTTTTTTTTCTTTTTAACAGGCAACAGCCTTTCCTGCAAGTCACCATTTGTGCAGAGTTACTTTTTGAGCAATAAAAGCATTATAGACGCATGAAGCAAAGCTCTTCAAAGTCAGATATAATTACACTTTGTATGAGGTACTTCATGGAATATTTATTTCCATTAATATTGGAATCTAAGTGTGTTGTTTATTGACAAAATGAAAGCAATGTCAAATATAGAACTGCACAGGGGAATACGTTGGAATTCTGGAAATGTTCAATCTAATTCAACATTTTTGCCATACATGTATTAGGAACAATCCCAAGTGCAAAAACTAATGTCTCTGATGTAAAACTGTCTTCCAAAAGTTTGAAAGTCTGTCATCTTTCTCCATATACTCACTTCATTAAATAGTTTACAGCTTGCAAGGGGATCACAATGTTGGAGTAACAAAATGACTGTCCTGACAGATTCAGACAATAAAACCACCAGATTGTTATATGAATGTTTTCTCAGAGACTGTTGCTGCAACACGTAATAAATACAAATATTGAAACACCTGCATGATAAACATAATACTTTTAACAGATGTTAATCCCCCCTGAATGCAACCAGTGGATTTAGATCACATAAATGCAACTTGCCCCCTTCAGGTCTCCCTGGAAAATTACCAATCACATGATTGCTTTCTGACCAACTGCTGCAGTCTACGGCCATGGTTTTGCTTTTCAGCTCTGCTACTATGAGCATTTTAAAAACAATCCATAACTATAGCAATATGTATGTATGACACTGAAGCTCATCTACAAGTTAAGTTACTTGTCTGCTGTCAGCATGAATCGGTTATACCATTTTCAGAAAAGAGTGTTCTAAGTAAAAAAAACAAACCTATTTTCTCAAAATCCTGGCATTTCTTGGCTATGGCAAGTAGAGCAGAACGTTTCTCTCCAATTGGTGAGACTTAGTTGTTCTGTCTCAATGCCCTCTGATCATATGCAGCTTCTGTTGACTTCAGCCAGTTTAATGGAGGTTCGGGATCTTTGAAAATTAGCTATTAACCCTATCAAAACACTACTGAGGTTTTGATACCCCTAGAGGAGAAGCACTTAAAAGCCATTGACTTAAACTTAAGCACCTGCTTATGCACTCTGTTAGAAAAGAGCCTGAATTTACATCTGTCTTTTCATCTCCAGAATGTATTTGAATCTCTGTTGGTGTAACTTAACTTTATACAAGCAGTTCTGCACCCGTATGGCCATATCAGTGTTACCAAAGATGACAGTATACATTTCCACTGTAGTGAGTGGCATTATTCAGTGTTAAGCTGTCTGATCAGTAGGGTCTGGCCTACTGACGTGTATAACTGAAAATGAGCAATGTTGACAGCAGAAAATAACGGACAAATGATTATTCATAGAAAGAGAATGGCAAAGGAAAACCTGTACACTTGATTTCATGCCTCCAGTCATTAGCTGCATTAATTCAGAGAAAGTCACACAAAGAGAAACAGAGGCGGAACAGAGATCAGCGCAACAGAAAAATACCAATTCATCATGGAAAGGCAAAAATTTGCTTTCAAAATTCACAGGTAAACAAAGGAAATTTAATAACACAATTGGTATAAACAATAGATTGTTCCATCTCCATGCACCACGTAGGGACATCTAAGTTGACAAAAATGTGGAATGAGTGTAGTATTTCAAAACATAGAAAGGTTCAGCTGGTGAAGAATTTCCCCAGAGCGATTTGTGGATGTAGATCAGGAGAAACAAATCCAGCTGACTAGGAAGTAATAGAACTGTTTGACAAATGGCTCCAGTGAATCTCAAGAGCTTCTCTTGGTGACAAAGGAAGACAAATTTATGTCTTAGATACATGTTGGAGAAAAATAACCATCATTATCAAAAATCAAGACTCAATTGATTCAGCTTCAGTTGTACTCTTGATGAAATAATTACAGAAAAAATTGTGGTTGGTCATAATAATCAAGAAAAACCACCAAGATGTATGGCTTGGGATATGACCAGCTACAGGGAGATAGCTGTTGAGTGCTCTAAGACAGAGATGGACCAAGGAAAGTTTCTAAAATGTTCGTATTCAGGCATAAATAAATGGATTTACTTGTTTAAAGGCAAAGAGGAGGATTTTCTCACTCTATCTATTTAATTCTGCAATTAATTGCCAAAAGATGAGGACACAGCATATAGGAAAAACTTTTCTATTGACTATGAAGTGAAAAATTCAGCTGATTCTTCCACTTTTTAGGATTATTAGCTCACCATAATTAAAACAGGAAAGGATGGTTTTGCATAAAAATTGTTCCAGCTGAGCCAATGTGGTCAAAAGAGTAAACACACTGTTTGGATGGATACATAATGGCTTAGAAGAGAACATGGACTTTTCTAAGATAACAGTTATGGTATTCAGCAACTGTGATAACCTGTGCAGCAGTGTTCCCCTCATTTTTAAAGCCTGTTGAAGAATTAGATTGGATTCATTTTAAGTACTGCTTTTTGCAGGAAAACTCTCATATGAAGAGGAACTGGCAAGATTCTTTATGTCATTAAAATATCATAGAAAGATACTGATTAAACCATCAATAAGATTAACTAAAAAGACCTTTTGGCCTTGTCTCATATAAGGTTCAATGAAAATGAAAAGTGGCAAATTCAAAACTGGGGAAGGCATTACTTTTTTATTCACCCCATACTTAGACTAAGGAGTGATTCTAAGCTATAGCAAGACTCAAAAATCATTTGATCCCTTCTATGGTTAACAAGAGTTTCAAGAATTATTATGTATAAAGCCCACCATTTTTTCAAAGAAATTTTACATATCTTTTTTTTTTTTTTTAGTTTAATCTTCATTTTTAAAACTAAAGCACTAGGCTCAGGGCAGGGAGAATAAACCTGCTTTCATGCAGCTTGTTCTAACCACTTTAAAGGGTTGATCAGGTGCAGTAGTTATTTTCTTTGGCTTCAAAACTAATTTTTGGCCTGCTATAACTATAGCAGACATTTTCATGCTTCTTCTATGTGTTGTCAAAAGACTGGTGTCTTGGCCCCTGACTGGCTTCACTGTTGTTATCAAAATACAGAGAATGGAGGAGAAGTCTGGTGTCTGGATGCAGATACATCTTAATTTTGCCAGGACTGTCTCTTCTATTTGTTATAATGACACATATTTTACCTTTGAAATTCTGAATACATTCCAATTTATAGGTACGTGAAAAGTTTTCTGTAAATTAATAGAGAAGTTACTCGTAGCAATAAAATATTTGCTCACAACACCGCCCAGATATAAAGTATTTGGTCTCCTTTCTCCCCCTGTCAGATTCTTGTTAGACATTATGAGCCCATGTTTCAGCCTAACCTGAGATTGTGCCTGAGATGCACCATGCCTTGTGAGGCAGCAAGGCTTTAGCATCAAAGCCAGAGGCAGCGGAGGAGTCTTAGTGCCATGCTGCAGGCTGTCCTTGCAGGGAGAGGCAGGGATGGCCACAGCAGTGATGGGGAGAGCTTTGAGGGCTTTCAAAACCAGCTCCTATGTGCGGGACATCCCCAATCCCCACAGAGCTGATCAGAGGAAGCTGAATGCAGAGCACCTGAGTATTTCACAGCCCTAAAAAATGCTGCTGCAAAGGTGTCCCAGGTTTGTGTTCTGAAAATAATGTCACCTTGCTTTACACACAGACTTGCTGTAGCTTCTGTTGCTGCAAATGGTGCCGTCAGTGGGTTGGGGGTCTCTGCTTAGGGCTGCACACGTCCACGCAGTGCCTGGGCGCACACAGACTCAGCCGAGCTCACCTGCTTCCTCCTCTCCACCTCATAATGGCTAAAATACTTACCTGAGGAGACTGCAAGTGATTAGCATAAGCCAAACCAAAAAGGCTCAAAACTCCCATTGCCCTCAGTGGTGGACTATACACTGCTTGGGCCTCTTTTTACTCATTTGTGCAAGCTCATGCCTAACTGGCCCTTGTGGCTTCTGCTTGTCCAAGGCATTGAGGTTGCTCTGAGCTTCATTATCCACTTGCATTTAAAACTAAAGCCTTAAAGCCTTCCTTGCGCAGCTCCTCACACCTGGCAGGATTTCCCTGTAAGAGTCTCCAGCTACAACATTCTCAATCTTCACGACGGTGATTGAAATCTTCACACCTCTCTGGATCCAGGTGCACTGATACCAGTGTGGGTCATGCTAGCCAGCACTGTTTGCCTGGGCTCTCCTGGCTACACACGTCCGCATTTATCTGTTTTCTCTCATCTCATGCACAAGTGTTAAGGCTTTCAGACGATGGTGGTGTTCTGTGTTTGCAGAGAGGAAGTGTGCCAGGGGATACCACTGTGCGACAATATTCCTAGACTATTGTCTAGGAATTACTATTACTATCGGAGTAAAGATTTACTCTAGATTGGAGTAAACTGAGAGTATGATTAACAAGAAGCAAATAGCCTTAACGTGTTAAAAACAGCCTTAATGATTTTCATTCTTAAACCCTGTTTTCACATTATTTTTATGTGCTAAGGTTTCAGCTGAACTTATGTTATTTAGCCATTTCTGAAAAGTCTACACTTTAATGGGTTCAAATGACTAAGTTGAAAATGAAATTTCAGTAATTAAAGTGCATGTAAGGGGAGGTGTTTCATTTAGGGTTTTGTTTGTTTGCTTTCATCTAAAGGCCTCCAGTGTTTTCGTATCTATTCTATAAACAGGATAATATAAAATCATCTAGTTACAGAAGAAAGGAAAAATTGAATGATTCGTTATATTTATATGGCCCTAAAACATGTTGCAGAATTGTATTTATTACTCAGAAAAAAAAACAAAACAATAAAACATCTTATTGAGTAGTCGATTATATGGTATTACAGAAATCTGCCTTCCAGTGGAATCCTTTGGCCTGCATATGCACAACGCTATAAATCTTGCTAAATATTTGTTTCAGAAATTGTCCAGAAGGATGAACAGATTGATTTTCCAGACCTAAATCATTTCAACACCAAATAGTACTCTGGAGAAAACTGTGTTTCTCTTCTTGTTGTTTGCAGACACATTAAGATCACACACTGAGCTGCAGTGGTTCAGCTTTCTGGTCCTTTTGCTGGTTTGATAGTGACAAGATGGAAAAGACACAGCTTTGAGAGACTACGTAAATAAAAGTAGCTGATGAAGAGATAAAAACCCCACGGCAAAATTAAGGAACTAATGAATCCATTTCATTAATTCTGAACTTAGTAACAGGCTGAATTTCTAGCCTGTGGATTTGCATGAATTTGAAAACCTGAAGGACAAAAACAAAGGGATTCTAGGACGTTTTCATAAAATAAAATAGCTTGTAAAGGTTTTGGTTTTTTACAAAATAAAACATTTTCCTATGTTTTTACAAAAAGTCAGCAAAAACTATATTTTTCTATTAAACTTGTCAAACTGTCAGGTCAGCATTTTGCAAAGGAAAATTTTTCAGCTATAAAAATTTCAACTTGTAAGTTGTTTATAACTTAATACCTCTATTTAATGGTGTTCCGATTAATTTCCCTAAAGTATTTGCTGCTCTGTTCTGAGCTTACTGTTTCAATTTATATTCTATAGCTGTGATTTCAAAAATGTTATAATATGTATTTCCTCAACTGAAAAGAGTATTTTTTCCAAATGCACTGAAAGGATATCCCATGTGATATACCATCCTGTTAAAGACAATACATACTTACGACTTAGGCACTTAATACTGTGCCTTTAATTCACTGGTGAAAGCCTGATGCCATACTTTTCCCGTTTGTACTGCAGGCTCCCGCCCAAAGTAGCATGCTTGCCAAAGACGATATTCACAGATCTTTAACAGCAGAAAGAAAAAAACCTACATTACATCAGAGCTCATTAAAAACTGAAAAGTAAGGAGTGGTTTTTCTCACTTCTGTCATTCACAACATGCATCAAATACAATTATGTGTGTGTGCACTCATCAGTAACACTTTAAAACTGCAATTTTACCAGACTTCTAAGGCCCAAAAGTACTGATTCAGTTTAGGCTGGTTTTATGTAGGTTGATCAATTTTCACAAATCAATTTTTAAAATATGGGGGCCTGATTCTGCTCCATCTCTGGCAAAGATGAGGAGTTAACTCCAGTATTGTCAAGAACGAACGTATTGTACAGCTGTTATGAGACCAGATTTAGACCCCGTTATCATGTCTGCTAGATTAAATTCTCCTGAAAAGCTAAATGAAAAGTTAGGGCTCAATATACATTTTTCTAGAGATTTTTTAATGCAGGCATTCAGCTAGAGTGCTATGAAAAGGACACTAATGTGTGTTTATATATGTTAACTTTTAGTATAAAGAAAGTTTAGTGTAAAACAACTTTTTCTTCATGGAGGAAAAAGAAACCGATCCCTTCAGCTGGCAAGTCACCTCTTTGTCTTCAAAATGTTTTGGGGTTTGGTTTTTTTTCTGACAGGCTCAGGTTAAGAGAATAATGGTAATAAATGCCTCAAGAGAAGTCTTCTTCCACAGTATAGAACTGTGGAATCTATAGAAAAGGGAGAAGAGAAATTTCCCAAACGCAGCCACAACCTCTATCATTTACACTCTAAGCCTCTTTGGATCGCAAATAAACAAATAAGCCTCTTGCATTTAGTCCCTACTTCTGAAAAAGAACTGTATCATTTAGAAAGACCTTAAAAGCCATGTGGAAAGGTAGACTTTATACATCTTTTAAAAAAAAAAATTTCAACACCTATTTGTCAAAACTCATTTCCTATTAAGTAAATGAAATTGAATTGTTGGTGTTACGGTGGTTTAGTGGGTTTCTCTTCTAAATGAACACAACCTGCTGGATCCAGCAAATTCATTAAAAATGTGCTTTTACAGGGTAGAGGGCTTTAGGAGCTGCACAAACCCATCAGACTTTATGAGTTTTCAGACCAGTTTCATTCACAGGGTGCGAATGAATATCTCCCAGTTCCCAGAGAGCCTCCCTTCACAAATAAAAAGAACAGAGATAAGCTGAGAGACATGCAAGGTAAGCATAAAATATAATTAAAACATACTTGCATTTTCAGTGTATTGCAGCTGCTAATCTTGCTGATTAGCAGTTCTTCCATCTATGACTCCTCCCAGATATCTACTCACAGGGGGTCTGAGCCTAAAATCACTCTAGTTTTCAAGGATGCCAATGAGCAAATATTCAGATGTAATTCCATGTAGGCTGAAGACCAGCAAACCTACAGTATGAAGTGACAAAGCATGTGTCTACTTTAAATCTATGAAGTTAATGGGATCATTTACATATATGTTAAGTGCATATTATATACACTCACTGGATCAACACTGGCGTTCTTTTTACATGCAGGAGGTTCAAAAACCAAGACAAGCAAAGTAGGCTGCTAAGCACAGGTTTCCTCCACTTGATATCTGCAAGATAGATACACTTCATGGCCAGAAAATAAAAACCAGGTAAATTCTGTGTTACTGCACTAATATCAGACAGCTGACTATAATTTTCCACTTACATCTGAGTTCGCATAAGTGTTAAATATCAGTCCTGCTGGTGTTTTATGAACTTTACTCATAACTATTACAGATGGTACTAAAACCAAGTCCATTGTTTGGCTGTTCTTTACACTCCTTTTCTTGTACATGTGGCTTATACATCTGTAGGAAAAGCATGCCAAGGTAAAAAACTGTTGGCCAAAAATACGTAGAAAACAGGTGCTTGAATATTCAAATAAAGATGGGCTGAACATGTAGTACAAGATGCTCCTGAATGCTCATGTTCCCCTCCCCCATTTCAGTCCAACGTTTCCGTATTATACGAGTCCGTTGTCCTACATTGATTCTTTCTATGTTCGGCAGCTCTCCAGCCAGTGCCAGGAAAGCTATTGGTGAATCGCTGCCCAAAATGCCCATACCACATGATGATGGTCTTGACAACTGTTAACTCCTTCCACACGCTTCCCCCATCACCCCAAGCTGAAGTGTCTTAGGCTCTTTTGTCTCTGTTTATGGAGACCTGTAGCAGGTTGTTCCCTTCATATCCTCAGGTTGAGTGTCCCCCATCCTCCACAGGAATGCATCTGATCTAGGAAAAGTGCCTCAGTGCCTGCTAAGCATCGTGAAGGGAGGGGGCAATGAGAGAGTTTCTCCCTCCAGATCCGTAGTTGGTATTTCAGATACTCAATTGCCAAATTCTAAAGCTGTTTATACATTTCTTTATGTATCAGCCTTCAAGGGCAATCACAGAAAAAGATGCAGTTATATGGGAAATCTCATACATGGGAGTTTGGCTTGCAGTTGGGATTACATGCTGTTTTGACATGTTCTGTTTAGGGGAAGTAGACTCACTCTGAAGGGTTTTGTGCTGGTTCGGCACTCTGCCTCCCCAGCTCTCATGTATCTGCCATGTCCCATCACACTTTGCTATCCAAGGCTGCCACTTGCACTTTTCATGCAATAATCTTCTCTTCACATGGGAATTGCTTCCCCCTGGTCCATTCCCAGCCAGAAGACTGGGGCACCTCTCCGATGGCTCTGCCATCCCCGCTTTCCTGGGATGGGAGCTGGGTGCAGCTCAGGCACGCACTGACGGATCTCTGTATGGTTTAAAGAAATTTCATCCCAAGACTTTTTCACACTGTAAATATGTTTAAGATTTCAGGAATACTTCAGTGGTTATTAAAATCAAAACCTTACAGATAAGATACAGATAAGAGAATGCAGATAGCCAGTGGCTGAGTCAAGTAAATGCTAAACGCACAGAGAGGTCTACCCAGGCATTTCTGGGTACGTGGACTCATGCCTTCATACACACTTACCAAGGAATGTTTTGCATTCCCAGTTCTGAAAACCATGCCCAGCTATTTGTTTGCACGTATATGGTCATGGATCTCCTCACAGCATAAACGTTTGTATTTGCAAGATAGGCCTCGGACAGTAAAAATTTTTACAGTTCATGTCTTCTCTGTCCTAAGATATTTAAGTTTTAAAAGTTCATGACTCTAATTTATCAATTTTTAACTACTGTATGGATGATTTTACCACTGTAGCAAATGTTTCCAATATTTTTTCAGACACAAAACCACTAAGCAATCTTTGTATTTACTATGCTTTGCTTTAATACATAAATCAAAAGACAATAACAAGCCTAATGTCGAAGAAAATTTTTGACACTTCATACATTAAATAAAAGCAGCCGATAAACAGTTTAAATGAAATTATGGCTTGAAATGTAGTTCCCAAGAGGACTGTGGTTCATAAATTGTTTTTATACTGCCTCTGTCATTGTTGATTTGAGATATGCACAAGACACCCACGGTCATTACCAGTGCTACCATTACTTAACCTGCCTTTGCTCTGACTGATATTTAGACACATGGAGACTACCAACCATCTATTTCTGTGAAAAATGCGTTGTTTGGTTGTCATCACATGTGTAGCATGTTGCCTTCTATTTGAAAGCTTAACACATAGTAAAAAAATTGGAAGAAAATCAGCCTTTAAATTTTGCCTATGCCTGAATCCCAGAAGCTTCTGTAGCTACTTTGGGTATTCAAGGGAAGGGCGTTTTCTGATAGGTACAAAAGACATTTAGTATTTGATTGGTAATTGACCTAATCTCATTGACTCACAAAGGTGAACCATTTCAAACTCATCAGTTCTTTATTACATCACAACTTTCAAATCTCTTTGAAAGACATACTTTCTTTTTCTTTTACACTTTTTTTTACATCATTTTTCTATAGCTAAATGTGACCACAGAAATCATTGCTTCAAAGTTTCTGGTCTGTTTATTAACAGACTATTTATATTTACTTGGAAATTAACATGCCAGTGTTCACCTTAAATATTGGAAATGGGGAATAGTTTGTGTGGAACTAACTATTACGATCTACAGCAAGGTTCAGAGCAAGAACTTCATTTCTTGTTTAGTTCTGGTGGAAGAAAGTGTTTTTCAAAATACCTGAGATTATATAATATTGCACCTTTCACATTAAGGTCTTGGTCCTTCAAAATTGCACTCTCCATGTAAACATTTTCCTCTCACAGGAACAGAACAGTTCATTGAGCTGTGCCCTCTGTTATTTCACTGCTGAATACTTCAAAATAGAGTTAAGAGAGATAAGAGTTAACTCAAGCATTCACTGTAGAAATGTTCTACTAACAATGAATTATGAATAAAACATCCACGGACAAATCTAGCAAAATGATAAATTTATTAAGTGTACCACTTGGGGTTTTTATAGGTCAAGGTACCCTCTCTACAAGCAAAGGTGGCAAGCTTCTCAAGGTGCCCTTAATCATTATGCTAACTATGTGACAGCACATTTGCTGAAAGCTATACAAATGGAGCATTGTACCTGAATGGCAACTATATGCTTTCAGCACAAACAAAACTAGTAGATTTTAAGAGAGACTTTATGCCTTCACAAGCAACTAGTCTTTAAAGAGTATACATCCTTAGCACAAATCCTGATGATGAAGTATGTGCAAGCAGAGCTCTTAAAAAGAGCGTATATGAAAGAGAGTCTACATGGCCCCGCAGATTTCCTATTTGCTGTGCTTTCAGTTCACTCTTCTAACACCTCTACACAGAGATTTCACAGCAATACACATTCATTTGAAGAAACAAGTGGGTCTATCAGAAATAAACCATAAATATATTCCCGCTCCTCTACTCATTACATTTGTTGCCATTGTTTTGTAGGGAATGGTATAGCTAGCTGATAGCACCATTTTTTTTCCTCCTGACAATTTTTACTAGTAGGTGCCACTGCCACTGCAGAAAAACCGCAGAAGCTGGCTGGCAGCTAGCAGGCTAGATTTGTAAAGTGAGCCTTGGGCAACTGTGTACATACAGTGCTGTGGGGCCAAACTGAGAAGTACAAACACCTATTGCGCTCATACAAGTCATGAATTTTTCAGCGGGGAGATTCACACCAATAAATTGGGTACGTAAGCATAACACATGCAATTAGCTTAGAAAAAATTAACCAGAAGTGGAAAACACCTAACCTGTACTATTCGTCAGGGAAGGTTGACATTGACTTTTTTTTTGTTTTATTTCCTTATTTATTTTAAGTATAATGGAAAGGCTGCTGCTTTACTTCCAATGCCATTAAAGCATATAATTCATTCCCCTGAAACCACAGGCTTTTCCTTATTTTCTTTCTTTTTATTTTCCTTTTTTTTTTTTTTTTTTTTTTGAGGGGGTGGGTGTAAAGCTAATCATCCAGTGAAGGGTTTATCCTTTTATGGTATGAGGAGTTGAGCTCACCTTTGGGCTGTGTCCAAAGAAAAAATCTACAGAGAAGAAATGTATTCCTGGAGGGCCATTAAAATCGTACTAGGCATTAACATTGGTAGTATGTTGATCTAGCTTCTGTCCTCTCTACTGCCCTCATTAAAATGACTAACAACCTTTCCTTCATCAGATCCCACTCCTTTTTACTGAAATCCCTGCTACCTTCAACACGTGAGACCAAACTCTTCTTCTTAAACCTTTGAGCTTCTTAGAGCTTCCTTCGCTCTTCTCCCTTGTAGCCAAGTGACTCTTCTCCTCGCTTCCTCCTCTTTTCTTTCTTGCTGCAAAAAGAGAAATCCACAATGAGATTCAGAATGTATCCAGACCAACGTTGTCTTCGGTGTTCAGGACAGGAATCAGGAGGATTTTAGCTGCCGCATATCTAAGCCAGAGATTCAGAAATCCTATTCTTAAGCACAGCCTAACTCTAGAGGCTCCTAAATTCAGCCAGCTCTAACTCCACTGTGGACCACAGAGTTTCTCCTCAGACATGGGTCTTGAATGCACGTGGTGCACTTGAATGCACCCTAACTTAAGCTAATAGTGGCTGTTTGCCCTCTGCCTGGCCTTCTGAACAGAGCAATCAGTGAGGGCTACTCAAGAACCAGGCATCAGCCTTTCTCCCTCAAGAAGCCATCAGCATATGTACAGGAGGGGAAGAGACATCTGAATGAGACCAACAGATCTGAGCAACTCTGCTCCTTCCAATGTTCCCGTCCTGCCCTGGACTTTCAGGCTTGGTAACGCTGCTAGGACTGTGCTGTTCTCCCCTGACCCCAGCACGCTTGCAGTAGCAACAAGGTCGATCCCCAGTCTGGCAAAGACACAGAGATATCCTGGATGGAGCAGAGACGAGTCTGCATGCACCCAAAAAGAAGGAAGTCAGCAGGGCTGCTAGGTGGCTGTTGGAGAGACAATAGGAGCTGATCATGGGCAGGATGGGTGCATGGGAACAAGATTAACGTGGGTGCCAGGGGACACCCCTGCCTTGCTTCTAGAGATTAAATGTGCACCAAAGTAGACGTTTCATCTCTGCATTCTCCCTTCTGCTTTGTCATTTCTCTTGATTATTCCATTACATTCCCAGTTATTTGTCGTCCCTCGTGTTCTTTCTCCTATATGGCTTTCTCGGACAAATCCTAGCCCAAAACTCAGGTCCAATCCCTCCATGCTTCCTTGTGACTACCTAAAGCTTTCTTCAGACCTCCTGACCTCATCTCCCTTCACTCTATACAGTAATTCACACTGAAAATTATCGTGGTTACCCTGTCTGGTAATCAGCTCTTCTAAGTTGGCCAGGGTCATCTGTATGGTGTTTTCTAGGTTAGGTTTCTAACATCAGGCAAAGTATGCAGAGCATAACCCTGCACTGGAGTGGAGCTGAACTCCTGCATTTGGCAGCATCCTGCCATGGCTTAGGGCACAGTTTCTCGACAACAGGAAAAAAGCCTGCTAACAGCCCACATCAGCTCTTGACTTAAAAGGTTAAGATTCAGTTGTTAAGATTTCTTCTCTGCACACTTAAAGATTAATTATTGCCAATGGGCTAAAAAAAAATATTAGCCACAGAAGAGTTATTCTAAATTGTTTTCTTTTGATGTCAGTTAATGATTTAATTTTTTCAAGGGCTTATGAGAAATGGACTGCTTATTCTGGAACAGGTATATAAAGTG
Source organism: Aptenodytes patagonicus (assembly GCF_965638725.1). Taxonomy (NCBI): domain Eukaryota; kingdom Metazoa; phylum Chordata; class Aves; order Sphenisciformes; family Spheniscidae; genus Aptenodytes; species Aptenodytes patagonicus. The sequence goes on from NC_134952.1 coordinate 42,214,762, forward strand.
ACTTGCCTACATGTGGAACACTAAAAAAGAAAAGACTTTTCACATAGTCCAAGTACAAACATGCCTGACCTACATTTGGTGCCTCTCTTGCTTGTTCTTCCTGTGTGATACTTAGTGTGTCATTACCTACTTTTATTTTTAAGATTTTTTTTTTTAGGAAAAGCAACTGAGGAATGTAGACACATTCACAACTAAAACAACCTCTTTTTACTTTTGCCTGCTTTAACCCTGTCCTCTGAGAACAGTCCTTTGAGCCAAGGTTTATAGTCAATCACCAAAAAAAAGTGGGGGGTCCATTACTTTTCCCTTTTAATTGTAGGGTAGGGGCCTTTAACTTTCCATGAGGCTTTAGTAAGAATTTCTTCTGGGCAGAATTTCCTTGAACCTGGTAATCAAGACCACAGGATATGTGTTAATTGTCTTTGACACGCAGAATTATCTGCATTTACCCAAGCTAATAACATCACCCCAGACATACTGTTTTTTAAACACATGGTTTAAAATCATCTATAAATTCAATTACTATTCAAATATGCAGAGATTGACAAACACTAGAAAAGTTGAAAGAAATGAAAAGAAATATGCAACTTTGTCCTTAATTCACCCTGTTTGAATTCTATTCCCTGCAAGACTAACACAGCTTGGGAAATCACTCCTGTTTATAGTTCCTGCTCTACTAAGGCACAGTTGCATTGATTAAACATCATATTGCAGTCTTAATTTTGAATGGGCTTGCTTCTCTGGGCTAAAGTCAATAATCTTAATGATATGTACAACATTTTCATTTCCCTGAACACATTTTTTTCTCAGTGTCTAGCTGTATAAAACATTAAAAAGGAAAAAAAAAAGAAAAGAAACACATTGTGGAAAAGCAAGGGTAGAAATGACTGGGTATAGCGGTTCTGAATCAAGGCATCTGTAAGCATTTTTAGAGCTTTAACAATGTCTTAAGCGTTTGTATACCTTCTACTTTGAAAGAATATCATAGCTGGTAAATGTTAACTAGATATGAGTAAGTAATAGGTAAAACAATTTGACACAGTTCCATTTAATTTTCTCTTTATAATTTATCCACAAAACAAGATGAGATTTATTTAAACAATATTCATTGCTCAAAATTACTTGATTAATATTTTCTTAAAATTCATAACTTTTTTTCTTTACCCATTACTTAGCAGGTTTTCCACATGTAGCGTTTAAAAGACAAAACTGGAAGCTAGTGTGGTTAGGCACCAATCATATTTTCATGACCAAGATACATAATTTGATAAGAATAACCTCTTTTTGTTTTCTAATTTATGCTATTTATCTGCTAAAGACATCTATATGTCTTTGCTCCATCTCCTCATTCCCACCCAAATCTTAAGTCTTGTCTTACACTATTTTTGTGGTGTGCAGGCATGAATGTTCTATATTTTTTACTGCAATAAAGGCTTCACTTAGTAGCACTACTATATTTTATTTGTTAAATAGTAGTAATGTGTACTGATAAGGTGATGAAGATTTTCAGAATTAGTTTATCCTGACATAATTTTCACATTCAGATCTAAAATGTTGTGAACATTCAATAATTCTCACTTTAAAAAGCTGTCTTTCAGCAAATATTCTTGTTCTTTATTAGAACATCCACTGGAAAATTATAGGCCCAGGATAGTGTTCCGGGCAGTGGCATGGGGCACGGGATATGTTTCCAGCCATCCGGTGGTTGCCTCCACCATTGTAAGCACGTGGCGCTTGCCTTGGCGGGTTTGTGGGAGTGTGATATAATCGATCTGCCAGGCCTCCCCATATTTATATTTCAGCCATCATTCTCCATACCAGAGAGGCTTTAACTGCTTGGCCTGCTTGATCACAGCACATGTTTCACATTCATGGATAACCTGTGCAATAGTGTCCATGGTCAAGTCCACCCTTTGATCACAAGCCCATCTATATGTTGCATCTCTTCCTCGATTGCCTGAGGTGTCATGGGCCCACCGAGCTAGAAATAATTCACCCTTATGGTGCCAGTCCAGATCCACCTTCAATCTTGGCAGCCTGATCCTCCTGCTGGTTGTTTTGATGTTCTTCAGTGGCCCGACTCTTGGGTACGTGAGCATCTACATGACAGACTTTTGCAACCAGGTTCTCTACCCAGGCAGCAATATCTTGCCACAATGTGGCAGCCCAGATGGGTTTGCCTCTGCGCTGCCAGTTGCTCTGCTTCCATTGCTGCAACCACCCCCACAGGGCATTTGCCACCATCCGTGAGTCAGTATAGAGACAGAGCACTGGCCACTTTTCTCGGTCAGCAATATCTAAAGCCAGCTGGATGGCTTTCACCTCTGCAAACCGACTTGATTCACCTTCTCCTTCAGCAGTTTCTGCAACTTCTCATATAGGACTCCACACAGCAGTGCTCCACCTCCGATGCTTTCCCACAAGACGACAGGATCCATCACGGAACAATGCATATTGCTTCTCATTTTCTGGCAGTTTATTATACAGTGGGGCTTCCTCAGCACGCGTCACCTCCTCCTCTGGCAATATTCCAAAATCTTTGCCTTCTGGTCAGTCCATGATCACTTCCAGGATTCCTGGGCAACTGGGGCTTCCTATCTGAGCCCATTGTGTGATCAGCGCAGCCCACTTACTCCACGTAGCATCAGTTGCATGATGTGTACAGGGGACCCTCCCTCTGAACATCCAGCCCAGCACCGGCAGTCGGGGTGCCAGGAGGAGCTGTGCTTCAGTGCCGATCACTTCCAAAAGCAGCTCGAACCCCTGCATATGTTGCCAATATCTCTTTTTCAGTTGGAGTATAGCGGGCCTCGGATCCTCTGTATTCCCGACTCCAAAACCCTCGGGGTCGACCTTGAGTCTCCCCTGGTGCTTTCTGCCAGAGGCTCCAGGTAGGGCCATTCTCCCCGGCTGTTGCGTAGAGCACATTTTTCACATCTTGTCCTGCCTGGACTGGCCCAAAGGCTACTGCATGAACTATCTCCCGTTTAATCTGTTCAAAGGCTTGTTGTTGCTCAGGGCCCCATTTGAAATCGTTCTTCTTCCGTCACTTGATAGAAAGGGCTTACAATCAGACTGTAATTTGGAATATGCATTCTCCAAAAACCCATAACGCTTAAGAAAGCTTGTGTTTCCTTTTTGCTAGTTGGTGGAGACATGGCTGTTACTTTGTTGATCACATCCATTGGGATCTGACGACGTCCATCTTGCCATTTTATTCCTAAAAACTGGATCTCCTGTGCAGGTCCCTTGACCTTACTTTGTTTTATGGCAAATCCGGCCTTCAGAAGGATTTGGACTATTCCCTTTCTCAAAAACTTCTCCTGCTGTGTTGCCCCACATGATGATGTCATCAATGTATTGTAGGTGTTCTGGAGCTCCACCCTGTTCCAGTGCAGTCTGGATCAGTCCATGGCAAATGGTAGGGCTGTGTTTCCACCCCTGGGGCAGTCGATTCCAGGTGTACTGGACACCCCTCCAAGTGAAAGCAAACTGTGGCCTGGACTCTGCTGCCAAAGGGATTGAGAAAAACACATTATCAATATCAATTGTGGCATACCACTTGGCTGCCTTTGACTCCAGTTCGTATTGAAGTTCTAGCATGTCCAGCATGGCAGCACCCAGCAGCAGCGTGACCTCATTCAGGCCATGATAGTCTGCTGTTAGTCTCCACTCTCCATTAGACTTTCGCACTGGCCATATGGGACTGTTGAAGAGTGAGTAAGTCTTGCTGATCACTCCTTGGCTCTCCAGTCGATGAATCAGCTTATGGATGGGAATCAGGGAGTTTTGGTTAGTGTGATATTGCTGTCGGTGCACCGTTGTGGTGGCGACTGGCACCTGTTGTTCTTTGAACCTCAGCAACCCAACAGCAGAAGGGTCCTCTGAGAGACCAGGCAAGGTAGACAGCTGTTTAATTTCTTCCGTCTCTAAGGCAGCTATACCAAAAGCCCACCAGTACCCCTTTGGGTCCTTGAAATACCCTCTCCTGAGGTAGTCTATGCCAAGGATGCACGGAGCCTCTGGGCCAGCCGCAATGGGGTGCTTCTGCCACTCATTCCCAGTTAGGCTCACTTCAGCCTCCAGTACAGTTAGCTGTTGGGATCCCCCTGTCACTCCAGAAATACAGATGGGTTCTGCCCCTTTATAGCTTGATGGCATTAGGGTACGCTGTGCACCGGTGTCTACTAGAGCCTTATACTCCTGTGGGTCTGATGTGCCAGGCCACCGAATCCACACAGTCCAGTAAACCCGGTTGTCCCTTTCCTTCACCTGGCTGGAGGCAGGGCCCCTCTAGTCCCGGTCATAGTATTCGTCTCTCATTTCCTGTAAATACGAGTCAGAAGTCTCTTCATTAAGATCAGAAGTAAGATCGGCCCTTCTACTCTGTCTGGGGAACTGCCCGCTGGAAACTGGAGCAGCATTTTTCCTGGAAGAACCCCCTTTTGTGATTGTTTTTCCTTGCAACTCACGTACCCGTGCCTCTAGGGTTGAGGTAGATTTCCCATCCCACTTCCTCATGTCCTCTCCGTGGTCATGCAGGTGGCCACCACAAGGGTGGCCCATGGTGTGTACCCACTATATCCTCTCTTGAGCAGAGGGACGCTTAGTCCTAATGGCTGAGATACTGGTCCGTACAGGTGGGGAGTAGGACATATCCTCTTTGAGTTGCTGGACCTCCTGGGACAGTTTCTCCACAGCCGAGACTCAGGCTTGTAGGGAGGAAGAAAGACTTTCTTCATATTGCCAGAGTTGGTCAGCCAATTCATCCACCGTTTGTCCTCCGTCTTTCCAGGTCATTACTGCCAATGAGTTGGCATATGACGCTGGTGCGCTCTGTACAAACTTCCACCACATGGGTCGTGTGCACTTGACTTCATCTGGATCTTTGGATAACTGCTCATTGTTCAGGTCATCATAAATCACCTCCAGCATGGCTAATTCCCTCAAGTACTGGATACCTCTCTCCATGGTGGTCCACTTGCCTGGGTGACATATAACATCTTCCTTGAAGGGATACCTTTCCTTCACACCTGACAGGAATCGCCTCCAGAGGGTGAGGACTTGTGCCCCTTTTCTAATCACTTTGTCAATGCCCCCTTCCCTGGAGAGGGATCCCAGCTGCTTGGCTTCTTTACCCTCTAATTCCAGGCTACTGTCCCCATTATCCCAGCATCGGAGCAGCCAGGTGACGATGTGCTCACCCAAACAACGGCTGAAATCTTTTCATATATCTCGCAGCTCACTCAGGGATAGGGATCAGGTGGTTACTGCCTCGTTTATGAATTCTGCCTCTTCCTCCTCCTCTTCTCATGATGGCCCTGCTTCAGAGTAGCCTGCCTTGTCCACTTCTTCCCTTAGTAGGGGAAGAGTTTCTTCCCTTACTAAATGAGCTGACTTTCACATCCAACATTTCTTCTTGTGTATAGGGGCGACTGATACTGGCACGGGTTGGTTCCCTGGTTCAGCTGCGGTGCCTGTCATGAGGGTTGGAGTAGCCGCAGTGCCTGTCACTGGGGTTGGAGGAGCTGCAGTGCCTTTCACTTTGTCTTCAGATCCAGAGACCTTCTCTTCCCCTTAAGGGTACTGAATAGTGTTGAACAGGGCTCAGTAGGCATGGGCCAGGCCCCAGCACGTTGCAGTGATTTGTGTCTCTCTGGAATTGCCAGGGTGACAGCATACTTTTTCCAAATATTTTACTAGTTTTTCAGGATTCTGCACTTGTTCAGGGGTGAAGTTCCAAAACATTGGAGGTGCCCACTGTCCTAGACACTTGCCCGTACTATCCCACACACCCTGCCACTCATAACTATCCAGCCTCAGGGCAGATCTCTGGGTGGTTTTCTTAAATAGTTGTTTAACCTTAAACAAGACCTGAAACACATTCAGGAGATATATAGCAACAGGAACATGCTGGTTTGAACATCCCAAGGATATTCAAAATTCTCAAGAGCTGTTGTAACTCACCTAAAGGAGAAAGGGAAGGTGAAGGAGCAGGAGAAACTGTCCCCCCTTGTCTTCCCCATAAATTGGCTCTCTGAGGAGAAAAGGCAAAGAGTGTAATTATTAGTAGTTTCCAAGAGATGGTTCCCGAAGTACAGAGATGACGGCAATGCTGAGTACAAATACCAGATTAGTCTCTCGACCAGTAATTTTATCATATCATAAACCAATGTTACACATTACAGCAAAATTATATCCTTGATCCAGCTCCCAGAGGTGATAAACAGCACCACAGGGAACACGTACAGCAGGTAAGGTTTTACATAACACAACTCTGAGAACAAGCACAACAACTCTGAGAGCAAATAAATCAACATTGCGACCAGTGACTATTAACCTAATAATGAATGCTTATAACAAATTTGTTTTAACACGCTCTGCTCAGATCTGTCATTATCTGGAAAATCCATTACCAGGAAAAATTTCTTTACTGAAAAAGTGGTTTAACATTGGAACAGGCTGCCCAGGGAAGTGGTTGAGTCCCCATCCCTGGAAGTATTTAAAAGACGTGTAGATGAGGCGCTTAGGAACATGGTTTAGTGGGCATGGAGGTGTTGGGTTGACAGTTGGACTCGATGATCTTAGAGGTCTTTTCCAACCTTAATGATTCTATGATTCTACAATTCTATGATTCTATGATTATCTCAACCCTTCGACTCCCACACTGGGCACCAAAAAGACCGTTGCGGTTTAACCTGGCAGGCAGCTAAACACCACACAGCCGTTTGCTCACTCCCCCCCAGTGGGATGGGAAAGAGAATCAGAAAAAAAAAAAAGGTAAAATTTGTGGGTTGAGATAAAGACAATTTAATAGGACAGAAAAGAAAAGGAAAATAATAATAATGATAAAAGAATATACAAAATAAGTGATGCACAATGCAATTGCTCACCACCCGCTAACCGATGCCCAGCCAGTTCCCAAGCAGTTTGTATACTGAGCATGACATCATATGGTATGGAATATCCCTTTGGTCAGTTGGGGTCAGCTGTCCCAGCTGTGTCCCCTCCCAACTTCTTGTGTCCCCCCAGTCTACTCACTGGTGGGCTGGTGTGAGAAGCAGGAAAAGGCCTTGAATCTGTGTAAGCTCTGCTCAGCAGTAACTAAAACATCAGCATGTTATCAAGATTATTCTCATCCTAAATCCAAAACACAGCACTGTACCAGCTACTAGAAAGAAAATTAACTCTATCCCAGCTGAAATCCAGACAAGCTGGCTGGGAAAGGTGGTGGCAGCACGCACCTCAGAACAGAAGGGGTAAGGGAAACAAGAATGGACTAACACACTTTGCCCTTGGTCTCCTTCTTCCTCCTTTTTTTTTATTTCCTCTCTCATGATGGAGCTGCCTGACCTGACAGCTCCTCGCTTCACTGCCTTCAGATGTCTCTAAACTTTCCTTTGAAGCTGTGAAAATCATGCCATGAATCACAGCAGCGATGAGACACGAGTGCAGTCAGACAGAACAAGAAGTCAGGCTGCCAGTCCTGTGCAACAAAAAGCTCTCCCAGGTCAAAGAGGTGGGTACGCTTTTCAGCAAGGTAAAACTAATGAGTGAAACGTTCAATTAAAAGAAGAGATAGCCCTCTGGATCACAGTGATTAGGGTAGTAATCATTTCTCGCAGTACTGGGCCCTCTGTCTTCAAGACTTTAGGCTTTGGTGCCTAAAGTGACCCCAGAAGAAGGTGACAGAGTCTTCACCCCCTGCCAGAAGCCCAGGCATTATTGCTTTTGTTTGGCCAACTTCCCATTCAGCCATAATCCTGGGGTTTTATCCTTCCTTAAATTTGGTAGATGCAAATAAGAGGTTATTAAAAAAATGGTCCCAGGTCCATCCGCATCTTGCAGCTTTTGTTATTTCAGCGCACAGCCTTGAAATGTATGGGTAGGGGGGCTCTACCTGTTTGTTTTTACGTACAGTAGTGCATGACTTTGCACTGTGGTGATTGTAGTTATAAATTGAGGAATATCTTGAAGACAGTGGAAGCATTTTAGAGGCACAGTGAGTGGCACCAGGGGAACAAGCATTTGCAGAAAAGATTTCTACATGTAAAGTAAAGTTGTGAGAATACACTTCAGACTGTAACTTCCATTATCAATTAGTTCTCTTCATTTGTATCACCACAGTTCAAGGATAAAGCAACTGGAACAAAAACAAGCAATGTTTACATTTTACCAGTGTTTTATATTCAATTAAACATCTTTGCTGCTATTTACATAGTTGAATGGCACTACATTTACACCATGCAATTCCATGTTATTTCTATGTAAATATTTCTTTAAAGCCAGATGTAAGTTCAAATTAGTTGTGAAAGAAACACTAAAATAAAATAAACTTCCATTTGGGGGTGATCACAAATTACTCTAAAACTGAAGAGCAAGCTTGTTAAAATACAAAGAGAAAAGCAAACAATATTAAACCAAGCTGAATAAACGAGGAAAAATAACACACAAGGATTCCTTTAAAAAGGTTTACCTTATTGCAATATATTCTGAGGATTACAGGTAAATTAAAATTCAATGTGAGTTTTAATTTAAGCAGCATGAAGTGACACAGTAGTTTAAAATAAAAGCTTGTTGCACGTACATACAAGGTCTGAAATTCCTGTAGTGCAACTGAAAGCAGAATTTACCCCTTCTTCCTTTAATTCTAGTTAAATTGTAAATGGTAATTTCATTCTTCCATCCTGTTTCCTCCTTGAAATCCGCTGCCAAAGCACACACTCCCTCAGAACCCTGCCAAATTCTACATCATTTAAAAGTAAACTTCAAGAGAAAGAATGGAAAAGCACAATCTCAAAACAACTAGCTCATAACCTTCCTTCACTCTTGTTTGTCTGACATCATGCTTCTCTCAGATGCAATCTTGTACCTAATTGTCCTGGTTTCAGCAGGGATGGAGTTAATTTCCTTTCTAGTAGCTGGTAGAGTGTTTTGGATTTAGGATGAGAACAAAGTTGATAACGCACCCATGTTTTAGTTGTTGCTAGGTAGTGCTTACACTAGCCAAGGACTTTTTAGTTTTCCATGCTCTACCGACTGAGAAGGCTGGAGGTGCCCAAGAAGCTGGGAGGGGGCACAGCCAAACTGGCCCAAGGGACATTCCATACCATGGGACGTCATGCTCAGTACATAAACTGGGGAAAGCTGGCCGGGGGGGCCGCTGCTCGGGGACTGGCTGGGCATCGGTCGGCGGGTGGTGAGCAGTTGTACTGTGCATCACCTTGTTTTGTGTATTATTATTATTATTGTTATCATATTATTATTATAATTTTATTTCAATTATTAAACTGTTTTTATCTCAACCCACGACTTTTTCTAACTTGTGCTCTTCCAATTCTCTCCCCCATCCCACCGGGTGGGGGGGAGTGAGCGAGCGGCTGCGTGGTGCTTAGTTGCCGACTGAGATTAAACCACGACACTAATTTAGACCGAAAAATCCTCAGTGGTAACCATGGTTTTATTCCTTCTACATTTTTTTCCATTCCACAGATGATGTTATGTACAAATAACTAGCCAGATCTTTAAAGCTGTACATTTCCAAGTGCCACACAAGTCTTGGGGAACTGCAGGTGTTGAGGAACAAAATCGAGCATAAAAAAATCTTCTTCAGTTTGAGCTTTTTAGGGGGTATGTTTTCAAACCACTTTATCTGGAAGATTTCATTAGTCACATCATAGCTGGATGTTCATTTCCATGTGTCCCTGACTTTCAGATTTCCAGTGATTGGATAATGGTATCCATAGAATTGTTATCAATGGTTTGTTTTGCAAACAGAAAGATGGATCAAGTGGAGTTCTGAAGAGTTCTGTCCAGGGACTGATTCTTGTCGATGCCTTCATGAATGATCCAAATTATAAACTACAGAATATACATAAATATTATACATAAATTTTATACATAAAAGACAACATCAAGCTAGCAAGAACTCCATGTAGGTGGAAGGGCAAGACTGGAATTCAAAATTATCTTGATAAAGTGGTTGGGGAAAAAATAGAAAGTTATGACACTTTCTGGAGTAATCAACTGGATAATAAGATGGAGAGATCCCAGCTTGGATAATTTTTTAGGGAAGGATTTACTGGTTATTGTGAAACACAGGCTGAACATAAACCATCAATGTCAAATTACCATTAAAAAAAAGCAAACAGCTAGTAGGAGATATTAACAGACATGCAGGCTATAAGTGAGGTAAACCTTCAATTCCACTCAACGCAGGAGAGGTCTAGTTGCCCTACTGTGTCCAGTCTTAGCCACACAGTTTCAAGAAGGTACAGCTGAATTAAAGAGCCAGCAGAACACATTAGGCATTTAAGAAGTGTAACATAAAAAAAAAAATTAGAACAATTGTCTGGTGTAGAGAAAAGAATGCTAAAGAGGAACATGCTAATCAAATATGTAGAAGTCAGCTATAAAGAAGAAAAGAATAAAGCACTCTCCATGTTGACGGTAACTAGAAGATGCAACGAGCTCCAGTAGCAGCAGCAGAAGACTCAGTGAAGATTCAGGAACAGCTTTTGTCAATAAGAAAGAAATACTGAAATAAATTGCTTAGAGAAGAAAGGAATCTTCTCTGGAAATCTGTGAAAATACAAACCTCTGCCAGGTATGCTGTTCTTGACAGATGGTCACACCTTGCAGCAAAGGGTGAAATATATGCCTCTTCAGACACCATCCAGCCTTTTGTTTTCTCTGGCTTCTTTTAGTCTTTACAGTGTAAGCTGAGCTATCTTGACAAATTAACTTCAATATTGACAGCCCTGGAGTCTAATCTTTCTTTCTGAAAACACTTTGGCTTTGTTTATTTGAAAATAGAAGAGAAGGGCCGTTTTGTCATGTCAACAGCCTAGTCAGCATATTCATATTGAAGAAAAATAAGTTAGTGGTCATTTTCCGATTATGCCACCGTCCATCCAACACACTTCAGCTACCTTTCAGTCCTTTTATTAGTATGAATTTTGACCAGGCCCTCTGCACAGGGTCAGCCCCTGCTCAGATGAATGTTCTCCAGCAAGGGAAGTCACTTGATTTCATTTTATTATTAAGGTGCTCTCTCCCGAAGGTGAGGGGTTAATGACATGCACCAAATTATACAGAAATTTCTTTAAGGAAGAGATTCATCTTAGACCTACAACTACAGAAAAGAACTACAATGATTGATCTTCTCACCACGCAGCAGCGTCGGCAAAGCTACAAACATATATTGTTTTTACTCCTCTGGGAGTTATTTATTGAGCAAAGGGAGGGTGGATAGCACTTCCTTTGAAGTCAAACATCTTGCTTGGATAAGGAGATATGTTGCATGAAACGAAAGTAATAAAAGGACAAAATGCTTTATTAAATCTTCTTTATCACAATATTGTGTTCCAATAGCATGATCTAATTAAAGACGTATATGAACCTCTTTTCATCTGAGGTTTAGTTCAGAGGCCTTCATTTATTCTGAAACAAACACACTGCTGAAAAGCTTCCAAGATTTCCAGTGATGTATTCTTTCCATTTTCTCTAATAGGTGTTGATGCTTTAACTACCTCTTCAAGATTTGTTGTGGAGAGGGAAAAAAAGACAGCACTTTTTGAAAGGAAGAGACAAATTATTTCTTTATTATCAAAGCGGCAAGAAATATACTGGTTAGTCATTTAATATAGCAAAACTTTATAAGCTGTATAGACATAACAGTGGATAACTCTTAGGGTGTATCTCATTGCTTACAAGTAGTTTGCTTCAGCTCTTTCCTTCATATGCAAGAGGTGTAATATCAGATGTTTTAAAGATACCTTGCACCAAATGTCTTTAGGAAAATTGGGTTCCTATGCGTTTCCTTTAAGATCAGCATGACTTGCAAATAAGTTGGGTGGAGGGTGTTACTAATTTTCCTTAGGATGACGCTAGAGGAAAATATTTTGTGGGCTACAACCATTACCTTTCTCCTGAACCACTCCACTAATTTTCCCCCAATACTTGCAGTTGGCTTAGTCCTGCAAGAATATTTGCATTGAAAAAATCTTGGTTTGCTTACAAAATCTATTTCAACAAATTTTGTTTCCATTTCCTGGTAAATGTGGTTCTGCCATGTTTGGTATAAAACAAACAAATAAATCTGATATCTCATATTCAGTAAAAGTTAAGTGTATAAACACTATAAATTTGTTTGTTTAGGTGTACTATATTTCAAGTCTCTAATAGTAAGAATTGGATGACAAATAAATCCAGCTATCACTACCTACATCTCAGTAATTTTTACGCAATGGAACTGTAAAGCTTGCATGAGAAGCCTGAGTATGTATTCTGTAGTGACAGATTTGAAGAGTTTTTGTAAAATGTTTTGTATTGCTCAGAATTTCATTGAACTAGACCTAGAGGAGATTGTTCCCTATCTGGAAACAAACATTTAATTGAAGGAATATTTCTCTTTTTTCTTCATTTATTTTGCTCCTAAATTATTCTCTTCCATATTGCACACATAGTTCCTTCCTCTTATCTGTAATTGCTTTTGTTTCGGTTGCTGCATTCAACAGTCATCCCTATTTATGTGTATGAAGATTCTTCACTGAGAACATAACTTGAGTGCAGTTTTTGTTTACTTATGTTCACAAGTATACTCCCAGTTCCCCTTGTAGCCCTTACCAACTGTCATCAATCCTGCCTTAAGTCCTTTACTCTTCCTTTGTAATCTTCTATGAAGTGACTGTAGTTAAAAAAACTTGCCATACACAAGCACTTTTGTTCTTATTGATATTAAATCCTCTGTTCCTCCCGCTAAGCCCTCTCAGTGGATTCCTTATGACTGTACATTGTACTCCTTCTTACAGTCAAACAGAGCTCAGATTTGACAAACTTAGGACCTCATCCAAGACCATCTGTTTTATCAGGCCTTCTATCGACCCTTATTAAGCCATCATTTTAAAACAGAAAATGAGGATGCATTATTAACTTCTGTAGTCTGGAGGAAGACAAAACCATTTTCTGCTTGAAGTGGTATAATATACCTACATGCTAAGGCAATTGGAGCTATTACAAACAGCTTTGAAATAATGAAAATTAAAGCTTACCTACAGAATGTGTAAAGCAAAATAACTTTGAAGAAAAACAGATGAAATGGACTGTTGAAGTCAAAGGAGGGGATACATTTTTTGGGATGGGGAGTTGCGTACTTGTATTTCAAAATGAGGTTTTGTACTTGTAATAAAAATTTAGGCTACATATTAAACTTTTGGGGAAAATGAACTGCAAATAATATCTACATTAGACTAAGAAAGAAGGTCATTCCACAAAAGAATAAAAGAAGTATGAGCAGAATGGGACTTCTATTGTATCTAATTTTATAGAGTTCTTCTGATAACTGTAAAAAAATAAAGCCCAGCAATATTTAGATTAATACTGAAATGAACTGGCAGATTTAACCGATTATAGAGCAGAAAGTTACAGCAATAGCAATTCCACACTGTTAACTCCTAAGCAGGTGAAATTCCAGTAAGTCACAGTAAGAACTGGGAGATTACTGTTGCAAAAAGCAAGTTCACTGACATCTCTGACAAACAACTGAAGCTTCAGTATCTTTCTTTTAGACACAGAATCACATCTTGTATCCACAAAACTTTTATTTTTCATTTCTTTTCCTGTGCCCATTACCCTATGTATGTTCTTGATTTAAACATATACTCTTGTTCTTAATGAATGTCTCAATGGATCCTGAAGCATATACCAAGGTCCCTCTCCAAACTTCTACAGAAGGCCCCTTCCAGGTATTACATGTATAAATTGATTCTTGGTCATCAAGATGGATCATGTGGTCAAACATTGAAGGACACTGTACTATGTACAGCAATCCTGTCTGTGCCACTTCCTACCGAGCTGCCATGCCTCCATCCAGCTGGCCTGATGAACCATCTAGATTTCAACAGAAATGCCTATTTATTTCTGTAAACATTTTACTGTCTTCTAATATTAAAACACTGTAAGTCTCAGCCAGTGAAATGTTAAACAATTACTAACACAGATAAAGAGTTCCCAACTGGTACTGATATCCATCAGAATGGCAGATTCAAAGACATTGAAGAACCTTGGTACATTTGACCTGTAATATGAGAATAGCGGTTCCAGGAAAAATCATCCCCTCTCTTGTCAGCAGAACTGCTCGTCATACATTTATTACAGCCAGTACCAAATTTGCATTGCATTTCACAGATATACAAAGAAAAGCAGTTAATGTCCCAAAACTGTTCCAACTGTAGAGAAGTGGAGAAATATCTTTTGTTGGGGAAGAAGAAAAGAAACTGACCCAGGCCCGATGACAGCATAATGAAAGACACAAAAGTGGCAACAGATTGAGCAATGGATTAGCAAATCCTGAGCTAAGATTAATGCTGGAAAACAGACGAAGAAGAGATTCCTTTGAGGACATTAAGGATCTCAGCAGCATCTACAACAAACCAGGGTAATTCAGACAGTGATTAAAGCTCAGGAAAAGAAAATAACCAATGTTTCTAGTTGTTGGTATGTTGGCATTGGATCTTCATCATTGGGTGCACAAGAGTTGAAGGAGAGAGGAGAGCAGTCAAGTTCATAACTAGCCTAGGAGAAGTAAACATATACCTTTGCATACGTCCTTGTGTACTTAGCTCTTAACACATACCTGGAATACCATCTATATATGACAAAAATGGGAAATCTGTATAGACGCAAATACCTCACATTTCTAAAAGCTGAAGAAGAGAAGGCTTCTTCATCAGACCACCTGAAAAAGACAATGCAGGTTCTCCCAGATCTTAAAGTATTTTGAAGGAAAGACTTCCCCTCTACAGTCTAAGCAGTGTTCATTCATTTCTCCTTCAATGAAGGGATGGTAGGTCAGCTTGCCCAGAAATAGACTGATCTTGTAGTATACTATAGATCTGGATGCCTTTTCTTCCTCCCTGGATGCTGTTGTTTTTCCAGAAGAAAGATGGTGGTCATTCTGGCACTACCAAGCTTTCAGATTGCCCTCCGTCTTGCTTGCGTGCTCCCCTCCCAAGGAACCAGTAGCCAGGAGAGCAGAAAAGCAGGGCAGCTCCCCAGCTTTTAGCAAAGCAAAGGGAAACCAGCCTTGAATTTCCAGGGGACCCCATTCAAAAGGCTTGGTGCACATCACCTTCTGGTTGTCAGTGGCTGTTGGAGCAGGTTCACAATGCCTAAGAAATTGAGGTGAAGAGCTATGACACTCTGTATTCTTTTGTTTTAGACAAACAGAATCCTACTTCTACAAAAATACAAGTCTAATTTAGAACAACCTTTACAGAAAAAAATAAAAATAAAAAGTTCTATTACAAATGATGTCTCTTCCCACCTTAAAACCAGCCTTCATATTAACAAATGAGGTTTTGCTTCACAGAAATTTTCCTTTTTAAATTGTTGTTTCCTGCATCATTTATTGTGTTCTTTGATCTTGGGCTGTAACTTTAAATCTATGTCATCTTCCTTCGGCTGTTTAGATAAATGTAGCCTAATAACTTCGCAGTTTTATCTTTAGTAACACAGATAACTATCGCACATTCAGTTTGTTGTTCAGTTGTGAACAACCACAAGATACTATTTTTAAAACTTCATAAAAGCCCTGCAAATAACTGAAAGCACTTAAAGGATAATACTAGTGGCTATCACTGTGATTGTAAAAACGGCCTATAAACTAATGTGAGACATCTTTTATGTTTTCTTATTTCAATAACAGATATCACAGAAAATATCAGTACTTCATAAGGTCTCAACTATTAAATAATTCTGCATTTCTTGTGCATTCAAATCTCAGGTTTTATTAGTCAGACTTTTAGTGACAAATTAGGTCCCTCTGGTATTTATACGTATTACTTCTAAAAACATTTTGACTTGTAAATCTCTTTACAGACAGTAACAAAAATCTGAGCAGAAGAACTAATATACAGCAAGGTAATTTTAAAATAATGAAGTATTAAGCAGACTTGCATGCTTTACTTTATAGGAACCAAGTTAGAGAGGGTATGAGTAAACTACTCAGTGAAGATGAAGCACCAGTAGTCTTATTACTACAGACTTCTAAAGAGACAGTATTTCACGCAGAGCGGAAGTGTTGGTGGCTTTACTACCTAAGGTTTTCTGACATTAATGCACTTCATGAATGCCTAAGAATTCAAAAAGAAAGATTAATCAAAGGTTAGGTGCTGAATTACAGGTTGGAAGATTTTGCTGAATGCGGTTTCCACACGTTCAATGCCTTACACTAAAAATTTATACTGAATAAGCTCTCCCATATATTTTAAAACCATTCCATGGCACACAGAAAAAACATTTATTATTTTATCAATTAGAATCTTTTGTTCTGAGCTTTTTCAAAATAGCTTCTGTGAAGGAACTGATTCGGTTAGTTCTAATTAAACACGATCAAGCTCATATTTTCCCTAGCATCATTAATCATTCTTCCTGTTGCAAGTGATCAAAAATACAGTGTGAATGGTTAGAGATCATCTCTTCCAGTAATTCATTCTTTTAATAGGGCCAAATATACCAATTCTGGTATATATTGTCTCAGGTGACAGCTTACTTTGGGGAATATATCTACTGTGTAATATTAAGATGTGCTTATAGAGTGCGAGAGGTGCCTACACTAACTAGACCTGGGTGTCCTCTCTGACAACACTAGTGAAGATTCAGTGGTCTCTTCTATATTATCTGATCCTCCACAAATAGCAACCAGCAAGTTGAGCTGGAAATTATTCACTGCTTCGTTTCACAGTGAAGGAAATATTCTGTTGCAAGAAATTACCTTTCTACTAGCAGTAAGGCAGGATAAAATGTGAACATATATACAACACTCCCAACACTTTGTGAGTTACTCATTTTCTTACGTTGTAAGGATTGAAGAGCTGGTACGATGGAAATGAACACCCTTGTTTGCCTCAGTCCCAATCTTCATTTGACAAACAGAATGATAATGGTATTTCCTGGTACCCTCTAAGTTGTTACACTACAGGTTCTGAGTGAGAGTAAGCTGGCTAGACCAGCAGCTGGGTAATTGGCAGAAGCACAAGGCAGGGGAAAGACATAGGAAAAAACATCTCTCAAATTAGGTTAGCCTGATCGATGTATTCAAGTTCAACTAGTAAAGCTTACTGGTGATCATTCAGAAATGAATGGGAAAAAGCAGCATACAGTCAGGGAGCACAGCTGATAAACGTCAGCAAGTCCAGTGGAAGGCCACCAAGACTATTTCTTAAATTGAAACATGGGATGTTCTGGCTATTGTGGAAAAAAGATCATATGAAGATAGTTAAGCGCTGGGACACATTGTACAAAGAGGCTGTGCAGTCTCTGTTCTTGACAGTTTTCAGGATCCAGCTGGACAAAGCCCTGAGCATCCTGCTGTGGCCCCATAGTTCACTCTGTTTTGAGACAGAGTTTGGGCTAGAGACCTCCAGAAGTTTCTTCAGCCTTGATTGTTCAGTGGTTGCAGATGACTGCAGATAGTAGCAATCAGTGGCATCTCAGATTTACAGTGATCGTGAAGAAATTTCAAGTTGTTTCAGACAATTTTGAAATTAAGAGTATGGACCGTTCACTTACGTGGAAAGCTGTGAAACAGGTCAGCTGCTCATGCCAGCAGCTCACTTGTATGTGCAAGAAGAGACTATAAAGCTCTGAAAAAAAATAGCCTTGCACGTATCTGTCTGTCTGTCGGCTTACTATGACCCATCAGTCTACAATTTGTTTACTCTTCACGCCATGGCAGATCACTGAAGTTCCTGTTTTAAACCATAAACTATAGGCTGGCTTTGTAGGAGTGTTGTTTGATTTTGGAGTGGAGAATAAGCAAGGGAGGAGAGAAGACCAGTTAGCAATTCATTTTTTATTGTTGCTATTGATAAATGTTTGGCTGTAAAAGGAGGTACCACATGATGAAAAAATCTCAGAGAAGGTAAAATTATTTGGATCTGTCAATCTGTAATGAAGTGGTTATTTCTCAGTTCTTCTTTTAGCCTCAGCTTTATGGTTGACCTTGTGTCATACTATTTCCATGTACAAGACTGCATCAAAACTATTAGTATGTTTTTCATATCAGTGAGGGAAAAAATGAGCAAATAAAAATATTTCTTTAGTTAATCAAATGTGGATTTTAAATTTTGCTCAACCTCCACTGAGATTAAGGAATGTTGCTTGACTATCTTTTGAAGAAGCTTGCTTAAAAAAAAAAAGATAGCAATGGAAATGTACCATAATAAACACATATATGGACCCACTATTGTCCACTTGCATGCATGCGTGCGCGCACACACATGCTTTCCATCATTTTGTCATCATCTTGATTATTTCCCTGTGTCTTACTTAAGCTATGTTTATTGTGATAAAAGGTGGTATCTTCATATGAGATACAGATAAGGCCCTCAGTTATGGCTTGCATAACACGCAAAAGCAGAATTTTCAAAAAGCCCATAGTAAGTCAGAAATCTAGTCTACCCTGAGAGTCAATGGGGCTTGGGTGCCTGGCACACTTCGGATCTTCTGAGAACTTCATTCTATCCATGACTAGACATGCAGAAAGGCAACAGGACTACCAGCTAAAATTACCCTTTTGTCTTTTAATTTTTCTTTTGCACCTAAATCTGTATCTAGGGATTTTTACATAAGCACACACACACTTATATGTAGAAATGAATTAAAGTATATATTTGAATAGACTCATTTGCTTCACTCACATTGAAATACCACTGTGGTTATTTGACAGCTTTCAGGAAAGCCACATATATCTGGTGTCCACGTACCAATTACTATATTTGCCTTTCCTCCCAGAGTTACTGATTGTTCCTTGGGCTTAACCTTAGACAGTGACTTAGTTAAACGCTATATTGAATTTCACCATTTCCATTTGAACTACCTTTCTGGTAGTTCACTGAAGGGTTTATGGTTATCATGAGTGACCAAAGTACTTGGGTGTGTGTACTTAGGTCAGTGTATAGGCCTATACATGTGGGATGGGGGTGAAATCTTTTAAAATAAAACAGCTGCAGAAGAAATGGTCAAGCCATTGAAGGCAATATGATAGCTGCTATTAAATCCCACTTTGAGAAGCTTCCTTTAGCTTTGATGATTTTTTTTTCATCTCAAAAGTTGCTATCAATTTTTCACTGACCTCAGCTCAACCTCACAAAATCAACCTAACTTCTAGTCTGCTCACATTTTTCTTGTGTGGGGACAAAAAGAATAAAATAAAAATAGCGAATTGCATTGAAACCGAAAGTGATCAAAAGTCAGGATGGTTTGGGTTTAAAAAATTCCATGAATTTTGTTTTGCTTTTGCAAAGCCAATACCCTGAGGTGGCTCACATCAGGATCTCTTTTTGTCTGAAGTTCAGGGAGGTATGAATAAGTAGTTTGAGACTTCGTCTTTAATTGTAACCAAATGCCCTCTTACAAGGGATTGAGGATTACTGTAAAGGTGTTCTCAGCTTTTCAGGGGTTGTTGCTGTTCTTGGAATAAAAATAATTTACGTAGTGCCTACTCAATATAAAGTCTGAATGACTCATAATCTTTATTTATGTTAATAGCACCTTTGTTAGGCATCCTTGTTATCGTGAACTCATATATTCCTATTCAGATGGGAAATGGAGGCATAGATGGACTAATGCCACAAAGAAACACGAGCTCTGCATCACCTAGAGTTGTGACGCCTGCTTGACAGTGGAACCTGGCAGCATGAGTCAGGCACTAAGCATCTTTTTCTCAGTGCATATGAGGCACCTTGCAATTAGGTGGGCAGAATCACCGTGCCGAGCAGCAAATTCCTTGTGGCCCTCATGCCGAACACATCTTAAAATATTGCCCCTCTTCAAGACTTAAGCGTTTGGCCAGTATAGAGCTCCCATATTTCAGCCTGGGAAATCTGTGCAGCGTATGTGCACTCCACCCCACACTTCAGGAAGCAACACGTCCTGCTGCACATGCAGCATTTCATTGCTCTGCATATTCACAGTAAATCTGACTTACAGAGCCTTTACTGTGCATGTTCCCAGTGACTGGGCAGCACATGGGCAGTAGGTCCATTAGACAATCCCCAGAAGTGTAAGCCTTACTGCGCAGCCATTTGGTGACTTTGTCACGTGCACAATAAATATGATGCTCTCTAAAAGTGTTGGCCTGACTATGAGGGTTCATGCAGTCTTGTGGTTACCACCAGGCTGTATACAACCTGCTTGTAGAGCAGCCTGGGCAGAGCATCTGACCTGCCACAGCTTCCAAACAGCTTGAAATCCTAACAAATGTGTAAATTTTTCAACAGCTGCCCAAACAATGCTTCTGGGCTGAAAAAGAGAATGTGTTCAGGAAATCCAGCTGTTTGGTAGCCTTAAGTCTACGAAGTCTAAGTTTATGAAGTTGTCCCTGAAGCTCATGGTCTTCCCTTGAATGTTGGCACCTGCACCTCTTTCTTCACCCTGGGATAAGTGACCCTCTACCTCCATCTGCATGGTCCAAACCCCACCTGAGGTAGTGAAGGAGCCTGTTCCTTTCCTAGCCTGGGTGACATTTCTGAAAAATATGTGATTTTATGAAGTTAGTGGAGGGATTGGCAACCATTACATTCAAAACGATATCTATGACACTTGTCCAGAGCTCTGAATACTTACAAACTAAGAATGATTTCCAGACTGATTAATACATGGAATACCTGACCTGAGGATTTAGGCACCTGTATTTTGGCTCGCCCAAAAGGACACACCTTGCCCAAAATGACAGAGAACTTCTGGAGCAGAACTGGAGTGTCCCAAGCTACTAATTTTTTTGTCCCATCATGGATGCAACAGGTGACACGTGAATTTTTAGTCAAGCCTATCAACACAGGCAGAGTGACAGGGATGTTCCCAGGAATGCTCTGCTTTCCAGCCTGCTCTCTTCTTCACAGAGGCATGCAGCCCTCAGCACCACGTGCAGTAGCATGCAGTATGGAGCGACGGGATACAGTCAGTGGCTTGGTGTCTTTCTCATCCTGTCTTCCGTGTGCATTAAACTGTTTGGTGGCTAGGAGTTTTTTTATGTTATTTTTGTTTCTAAAATGTACACATATTAGGGGGTTAGATCTGAAGGAGAAAAACAGGAAGCAAACTTCATATGTTGGAGCTGGTGGGGCCACCTTTCTGATGGCTCTTAGTAACTGTGGGATGTTACCCCACACTCCTTAACAGACCCTAGGAAAGCTCTGTCTCTTCCACAGACTAACTTTCTCATGGTGACAGAAATTATCCTGCCAGGTGAAAGACTGGACTTGCCAGCCAGACTGCCTATTCTAAAGTTACAGTTGGTGTTTTTACATGCAGTGTCCAGAGGCCATTGAACATCCTGATGAGACCTTACGCCACTCCACAGGAAGCCAGCAAAGACCGTGCAGGGTGGGTAGGAGGTATCACCACTTGGTGGGGAGACCTGCTATGGCGCTCTGTTACTAGCCTAAAGCTCCTCACACACTCACATCTCCCTTCTCAGCTATGTGGTATTGTTTTAGTTCTTGTGGGAGATTGCAAAGGTGTGTGTAATAGAAGTGGGATCACTGTCCACCAAGATGAGACAAGCACAAGAAATGTTAGATGCTGTTACACAGTTACAACTATATGAAAGTGTCAAGGAAAGGACAGGACCATTACTAGCCACTCTTCATATTTTAGTCTAGTTTGGTTTGGTTTGGTTTTATTTCAGTTCTTGAACAAAATCCTCCAGAAATGTGTAGTCCCTAATTTTATCATGACACTATAAATTTTGTGTTACATGCATGCTCTTGACAAATTTTCTTGTGTAATTCTGCATACTACACCTTTTTACAAAATCTCCAGCAGAGACCAGAAGAAGTGAGATAACGTGGGACCAGGTTCTGTTCTCAAACACACTCTGGCTCCCTCTGACTTTGGTAGGATTTAAGAATGTGACATGGAGGCAAAACAAAATGCCTAAGAACAAGCTTCCTGATTAGCTATACTAGTTTATGAGGCACTGGCAAGCCTCCAGGGAGTGTCATTCCAATTTTTATGACAAATTTTTCACTGAAGGTCTTCAGTAAGAAGACATCTTATATAAGCACTTTTTTTTAATGGTTCTGGGACCCCTCTGAGCCAGCAGCAGCAGCCATGATGCTAGTTGATCCAAGGACTGGGGAGTTGCACCCCTGGCATTGCGAAGGGGGATCACAGAAGGACTAACAGTGGTGACTTTGTGATTTCATCACTGATACCAGTTTCAGGGCATCGTCACAAACCAGAAGCCAGACTGTGCACGTGTGGTTCTCAAGTTGGGAATTGTCTTTGGTGTCCACAGAGGGTCATAGGTGACCTTATTAAAGCAGCCGTAGGACTGACTTAGCTTACAGCAAGTGACAACCAGACTTTGAACAGGAAATTCTGCAAAGTATCTGCCACTCAGCTGGAACATGAGTAATCATGCGGAGTACATAGAATAGGGTCTCAGTGCCCTGTGGCATGTACAGGCATGAGCAGGCTTGCCCTGTACACTCATACTGGGCACCTCCCGTGGCAGGAGCTGTTCAAGCCTTACCTTTCAGCTCTTCAGTCACTTCCCCTATTTCTTCCAGTTTTTACACTATGTCCACCTCTCATGCTCCAGATCTTATCTTTTTTTTTTTTTGTCCTTTCCCTATAGTACTTTCACCTCTACTTTCTTCAGTCTGTTCTTCTTTTCTTGCTCTTCTCTCTCTATTCTTATTTCCCAGTCCATTTTTTGACCCAGTTTCTTTCTCTGACTCTCTCGTCAAACTCTGTAATCTCACTCCCACTCAATAAATCTATTTTTTTCTGCTCTTTTTAGGTTACTCTTTCATTACAAGTTTGATTTTCACCAAAATCCTTAATTTCTCTCTTCTACATCTTCAGCTCACGTTCCTTTAAATTCTAAATCATCACACTCAACCCAGTTCCAAATGTAACCTTCTTCTCTACCGTCATGGTATCTGTTCATCTGGTGCTGTCTCACTCACAACCTGCTCTGCTTCTCCATCCCCTCAGTTCTTAAAATAAAGGAAATGGCATACCATGATAAATCTCCATACAAAACTTCAAAGTTGCTACCCAATCCTCTGCAGTTTTCTTCTTAACCCACCCCATCAGGAAAAATTTATCTGTTCCCTACATCTTCTCACCAGCTGGTGGACAAGAACTCTTACTGCTCAGGAGGGCTAAGAAGGCAGCAATTTTGGTTCATGGAATTCATCAGGAGTCCCATCCATTCTCTATCTACAGCAGAAGGCTTTTGATTATCACAGGTATTCTCCATTAGAAATTTCTTCATCAATCATTCTGTTGCAGTATCAACTCTAGTTATGGAACAGGGAAATATTGATATTGTTCTGACCAGATTATATAAACTTGGGAAAACACAACTTCGGAGAACAGATCTGCTTGCAAGAAATGATCTATGAACATACTCCAAGTCTGCAGCTTTTCAACTGCATATATTTCTGTTAAGGATAAGAAAAACCACCTGTTCATCCACCTAGTGTTTTGGAGTCCATCCCTCAATGAAGTCATGTACCGGTAACAATGTGGTATGAACCCATGGAAATGTTGCAAGAACCCAGGTAGCTGACCCCATCCTGATAGACTCCTGCTTGCAATCCTTACTTTTAAAAAAGCATTCAGTACATCAGATGTATTTGACGGTCTCCCACAAAACTCTTTAAGAACATGTTTTACCATGTCTCGTAGGTGAAAATTTTTTATCTACCTGTATCACTTTCAACCACAAAACCTTTCCCTTTCTATGCTGCTTCTTGTCTCATATCAAATAATCACCTTGGACTGCCATATATCTCCCCTAAAATTAGCAATAAGGACACAAATTACTCATCTTTCCTAGACTTCTTGCAATCTGACAAGAAACTCTTAGATGTGAAAGGAAGCCGATGCTCCTTGCTCAACTACCGGTTGGTCTTTTTTCTGTAGGAGAGCACTCCAGCAGAGTGCAATCTCTGTACTTCTCTCAGATCAAAGCCAGATCAAGAATTAAAATCCACAGTCCTTTTTGCAAAGAATGACAGCAATTTTGTGCATTCAGACTGCTTGTTAGAAACACGAGGAGAAGCTTTGCCCAGCTAGAAGATATACCTGCTTACAGAGGGATGTGAATTTGATGTTTATTTATGCTGCCTAAAAATGTGAAGATGAGTAATGTAAACACGTATGAATGATACTTTTCTTCCTGTACTATATAGAAGGTTAAAGTGTAATTGTATGATGATTTCATAGTGACTATAAGGAAGATCTAGGGTATGTTTTGTATCTACAGGTGCATGTCATGAATAACTGCAGAAGTTGCTTCCAATATGAGGATTGAGTAAATGCTAGACTATCAAGGAGGTAGTTGCCTATTTGCAGACCAAAAATTGCACTTGAGTTACAAACAACAGTTCTCCACTTTTAAATGTCTGTCTTCTCTTTCTTTTCCATGCAATAGCAGACAGATTGTGCATAGGGAATAACAAGTCTGTGAAATTTGGGGAAGAATGGGGAGAGGCTGTCCTCTTGGGGAGAGGGATTAGCTTGGGATGCATACCTGGGTCTCCCGGTGTTTGCCGGCAGGATTTCGCAGGGCAGGTCCTTCAGCAGAGAGAAAGACTGGACTCATTGGCACAGAGTTTGTTTCCTGCTGAAGAACCCTTTACACGTGCCGTTACAGTGAATCCACCAAACAGACTTCAAATAAGTTCGTAGGGACTTGGACTAGCAACACAGAAATGAAAGGCTCCATTCTCTATTCATGGTGTCATAAACTATTAACTCCCACTTGAATTGCTCTATTAGATTCCCACTGTAAGGTCTTCGGCTTCCTTTTGGTCTTTTTTCTTCACTTTATCCCATTGTTTGTGCAGGATACCATTTTAGACATGCAGCATTTTAACCTGAAAAGTCTCTTCCACTGAAATTTTAATAGATTGGACTGCATGAAAATATCTTACAGCATGCATGTGTTGCGTGGTACAAGGGAGTGCAGTTTCTTTCTGAGTCCAAGCTACTAATAATGATTTGTATGGAGACTAAGTAACAGAAAAAATATTTAGGAAAAGATTTCTTAGTTCTTATAAGATTGATTCTTTGGTAGGCAACTTTCTTAGTTTATGAAGTAATTTAGAAAGTGCTGTGTTGTAAATTACAAAGTACAGTACATAGCACTCAGGCTAAAGGCAGTTTTGTTATTATGACTGCCTGAGATCTGATAAACTATTATATCTGCCTTTATAAACACTTTATTAAATATCACACTATCACAAACCCAAGAATGTTGTATAAAAACAACTTGAGCAATTCAACATCCACTTTTTGTCATAAAAAAAGAAATATTCTCTTGATTAGTTTCTATGAAGCATAATAACTGTAAAATAAACAAGATAATCCTTGTGTAAACAGCACAAGGAGCTGTTGTGGAGCACAGAAATGGATAGAGGCACAAAGAACATTCTTGGCTCTAAAACCTGAAAGCAAATTTCCGCTTCATTTAATCTAGTTTAATAATAGTTTTAATTGCAGTATTTTTAAGTCACTGAAAAAAAAACTTTCCTAACTTTTTTTTTTTAATAGTATCTATCCTCCTAGGTAGCATCCCCTGGACTGCAATGAATCTTTGTGTTCATGTGCCCCTTCAGACCTATCTCTAGATTTCAACAGTGGAGTTCTGCCTGGCAACTATCGTTCTGTTCTTCATATATCAAGGAGACAAAATGTGGTTCATCTGTCCTCAGAGTAAGCGTCTAACCTACAGTTCACTGGCAACACTCCTTACTCCATACAAGAAGTATAACCAGTGTTTCACAGCCATAACTGTAAGAAGGACATGTTTGTCCCATAATCAGTTGTTTCCCTTCTTTAAGCATTTCCTTCAAGTCAGATGTAGTGAATGGATTTTACTTTCTTTTTCTCATTATTTTAATCCCCAATTTTGAAGGCACAAATTGTTTGCGTTTCTACAGTGACCGACATCTGAAGCACTCTGTGCCAACGTTACTTAGTGAAACTTCATGTGGCCTGCTGGAATGAAGACACCTGCCTCCACAAAGACCATGATCCATGAGAATCCCAAGGAAGCAGAATCAGACATTTTCAAGAGCTGGGTAGCTCTCAAATATTACTAATCCTGCCAGATCCCAATGTTTCTTTTGAACTAGAACACTGGTTAACATGGTTAAGACATAAATACTGAAAGGAAATTACTAAATCCTATTTTTTTCACATTCCTATGTATATGTGCATGTGCATGTGCATGTGTATGTGCATATGTGTGTTTATCAACTTATATAGGATATAAACAATACTAGAATTTAAAGTCCTGGTTTTGTTTTATTTATGACTTCATAGCATCCATCCCACAAATAGCAGATTTCCTGTTGACAGTAACTATGGGCAGGTGTAGTAGCAATCAGTATTTAAAATGGCCTGGAGGTCTTCCAGACCACTGGAAGAGAACATGTCTCCAAACTCTTTTACCTGTGATCCAAAGGAAGGACCAATTCTTCCCAATACAGAAAAGTATTTGAACGTATTATACTTTTTTCTAAAAGACAGGTAGGTATCAAGGTTTTTTTTTTCTTAGTTTACACTAATGCCATGTTTCATCTAAGTTTCTATTTATACACCATTTCTGAAACCCCCAAATTTACCCAGTGGCAGATTTACAAGGAGTCAGAATAAGAAAAGGACTTTAACTTCCATTATTTACTTCTGGGTAGCACCATACACACTCTTATGTCACATAATGCTTTCTTAGTCATGCGCCACCACCATGTAGTTTAGGGCAATGTCATCCCGCAGATTATCTTCCATTTTTCTTTATTCCCATGTCAGCAGGATCAATACTTCCCATTTGCAACATTTTTTTTCTATTTAGAGTCAGCCTGGCAGGCAAAAACAACAAAATGTCCCATGGACATACCACAGTGTTCAGTGCAACTCCACCTTTGATATTGATTGCACTTACATCATTAGCACAGCAATCAATGTGTTATGTGGCAGTCAATATACGTAATTACTCATTCTTAAACAGGCACACACAGCTTAGCTTCAATATAAGAGAAGCTAACACAAGTAGTGAAGTTCTTCCCAATGAGTTTTAAGGGGCGCACGAAAGGGAGTATGCAGGGCCTAATGGTCGGAGAGCAGCACACAATAGGAATCCCATTACCTACAGAGGTATTAGAAAAGTGTTCCCAGCTGAAAGCCTTTATCCAATTCCAATTGTTGGTTGAACAACAACAGCATTAAGGGCAGCATTGTTCCATTTGCTACTGTGTCAAACAATGCAATGACTGTTTAGAATCACATTTTGTCTCCCGAGTAGCTGAATTTACTGTGGGAGTAGAGAAGCATTTACGTCCAGGAAAATCTGCATTCCTTAAAGCAGATGTTTTTAATTTTAATAACATCAGCCTATAGAAATGAATATCCAAAATATTCTCATTGCTGTGTGCATGTTCCTGTTTAGGACCATCTTGGTGGGTTTGCAGGAATATTCAGGAGCCACCAGGAGAAATAAGCTGCTACTAACTGTGCTACCAAGAATAATGCTGCATTTTTTTCTTTGAAAGCCACTTAAAAGTGCCCTCCTGTGCAGAAGAATGTTGTTTTCTGCACTGTAGATACACCGTATTATACACCCATAGACCCATACTTGGAAAATTGCACATGTAAAATTGTTCGCGGTGTGTGCCTTTACTTTTCCACACATGCAGCCCAGATGTGTGCGTGCACATATCATACGAAATGGGCATGTACTTTTTTTACAAGCTAGGACATATCTTTATGAATAGTACACGAATGGAGTCAGGGGAAGCCCTTCATGGGCTCCAGGGTATGCAGAGCAGAGCCCTGGGCCTCCAGGTAAGCACAGATGTATGTATATCCAGTACTCATTTCTCCCACTACTCTGTCCATGCTGCAGACTGCAGTCTAGTGTAGAGGTCCTTGAAGTGGCTGTAAAACAGTGCTTGCAGTGCCTTATTGCAATAGCATAGAGCTCAGCGCGGGCTACTTTGCTCAGTGAGAAACCGAGTAAAATCAGCCTGCGCTGTGCTCTGCCTTCCTATGCAATACTCGTAATGGTATATGAGCTAGCTCAAGTATGTACAAATTGTTTCCATTAACAGTAGGCACATGCAAAACTTGAATTCATACAAATATGTGCCACTCTGATGAGCAGTCTTGTTGGCTTAAGTGGCACAACTTGTACTGATGAGGTCGGTGCCTGTGAGTTTTTGTGGTCTTTCTTTTCCCCATGGATGTATTTTATAGATGTTGTTCAATGCATGATTAGGATTGACATGTTCGAACTCTAGATCGTTCTACAACCTTTCTGAATAAAACTAGGGCCCTGAAATCACTTGCCTGTTCTATTTAAATGAAAAAAAAGCATGGGAAAAAGGCAGTGTGACTTTCATTTAGCAATATGTAAGACAATTTTTAACTGAAAGGACTTATGTTTGAAAGAATACATTTAACTGCATATGCTACCTCTGCTTTCTGCTTTCATAGCTGCTAGACTTCCCAGTGACTGGTCACTTAAAGAGCCATGCTGCGTGCATGTGTGTGCTGAGATAGGAAAAGCACTGCACTATGAGACTGTATGTGAAGCAATTGTTTCAAGCCCTGCACTTCCAAATCACTGCAGCCCAGCAGCAAACCACTGGACCTAGCAGCTATTCCCTGCTCTCTAGGTGACCTAAACCCGGATTTGGGTGCTCAGGGTAAGCAATATCAGGACTTGATAATAAGAAAGAACGAAAACAAGGCATGGAGACAGATAACAAAACATTCCCAGCACCTTAGATGCAAACATGCTTGCACTGATTAAAACAGTTTTAGGATGTATGAATGCTGTTTTACAGTGGAACATGACTCTGAAAAAATGTATTTTCCACGAGGCAGATTTTTAAGGGTATCGAGACGCAGAGCGCTGTGTATTTTGGTTTCCAAAAGCATCCAGGGTTTAAACCCTCAAAGGGATTTATATGCTGAACCTGCACTTATTTCAAGGAACGTTAGACCCTTTGCCACTTTGAAATCCTCCCCTCGAAGTACCTATCTTTATTTCTGCATGAAAAAATCTCTAAAAAACTGGCCCTGTGAAACTAAATCTGTAATTTAGCTCCACGGGTGGATAAACGATCTCAAACGTTAATAGTTTTGGAGTAACTAGAAAGAAAATAGCCTAATGTGCTCGTTATGAGATGGATGGTGGAGCGTTACTTCTGACTTACAGTTTCGCGTATCAGTAAACTATGAAAGGGTACTGTCAGTGGCACCATAAATAATCGGAGCATACCCCTGCAGCGGTCAGATGTGAACTCTTGTGCCAGCGCTGCTGCCATGGAAGTCACGGGGAGTTTTGTCGTTGAACTGAGGGGAGGACAGGGTTGGGTCTCCCCGATCCGGGGAGGGCTGGAAGGGGGGATATGGGGTATTCTCGTCTATGTAGGTATATTCAGACGTACCTGCGAAATAGTTGAGTGGTAAAACCGTTGAATCCTTGTGTTTTGCTGCTAGAGAGAATCCATAAAAAGAGATTTATTGTCATATTTCCCTTTTGTGTTGTACTGTTCCCCTCCATCATAAAATATTCTCGTCGGTTTATTGCAAAGCAAATATAGCAGCTTAGTTCATAAGCGCCAAAGTTTCCCTCCGTTACACCCCGGCTTTCAGACATAATTGAATTAGCCTCTATTTTTGTTGATACTAGCGAGGGGATTGCTGCCCCGAGCCGCAGTAACGAGGCTTATCGAGACCTGATGTGTGCAGAGGGGTCGTTACGCAGGGACCGAGATGGACCCGCACCAGCCCGCAAGTCTGTAGGAACCCGTCCAAGCAGTTTTAACTTTTATTCTTCCTGCCGAAGATTTAAAGCGGCTTTGTACAACAGTCAAACAAGAATAAACAGCTGTGGAAAATATAACAAATCATAAGAGCGGTTTAACAGAGAGAGGGGGAGCGAAGCCCGCGAAGCAAACCCAACCGCTTCGAGAGCCCTGCGTGAGGACAGGCGGAACGCCTGCCTGATCCCTGACCCCGGCTTAGGAAGCAAGGGGGGGCTTGGGGGAAATCTCTTGCGCTGGAAAGCTCGTGGCTTCAGAGCGGCGTCGCAAAAACCCTCAGGCAGCATTGGGTCCGGGAGATTCTGCTTTTGAGTCTGATTTTTTTTTGTTTTTTCCCGAAGATCACTTGCTAAGTGGCTCCTCCGGGCGGTCCCGCTCACCACCACCCCCGGCCCCCGGGAAAGGTGTCCGCGGGGCTGTGCGGGGAGAGGCGGGGGGGGGGGGCAAGGGGAGCTCGCCCCAGCGGGCAGGTAGCCACAAGCCGGGCCGTAATTACAAAGCAAACAAGGGTGAACTATTGGATCGGCCTCGCCCGTGACAAGATCTGCGCTTTTTGTCGCCAATTTGTTTGTGGAGCTCTATTTAAAGGCGCTTGATTGAGGAAACGTTGAAAATAGCAGTTAGGGTTTCCCTAATGAGACCTCTAGAGGAAAGCAGTGGCATTCAGGGGGCTCCAGGAGGAGGAGGGGAAGCGCTTAACCCTTTCCAGCCGCCCCCAGCCCGGCGGGGCTCCTCCCGGGCGCGGCACCGCCCGCGGGGCGCCGCCGGGGCCGCTGGGGGGGGGCCGGGGCCGCCCGCCCCTGGGAGGCGCGGTGGGCAGCGAAGGGCAGCCCGCCTCCTCCCCCTCGGCCTTTAGCATTTCGACCCCCGGCCAGCGGGAGGGGTGGCGGCGGGCCCCGCCGGGGGCAGTGCCGGGGCAGGGCTGAGCATCCCCGGCCTCTCCCGGCGGGGGCGGCCGGTGCCCCCGGGCGTGCGCCCCGGCAGGACCGCGGCGTCGGGGCTGTGCCTCCCCGCCGCCCCTCGATTTACTGGGTCGGATCGTCGGGTGGCTACGGGGTAATGCTTCAACCCAGCAGCTCAAGGCCGGGCGGAAAAAAAAGGGGCCCTTAGAAATGCGGAAAAGACCGGGAATGTAGTGAACAAGTAACAAGATGTGTCACATTAATATGCCCTGCGCTGGGGCCTTGTGACACTCTCTTCCATGTATTCCTTGCTCCGTTTTCTCTTGCTGTGCGAGCCTGCCCCGGCAGTCGTTCTCGCAACCTCACAGACGCTTACGTGCTCAGTTAGCGCCTGAATCCCGTATTAAATACAAATGAGATCTTTGGTAAAACGCGTGTTGATAATACTTTGGAAGGTGCTAATGCCTGTAAGGGAGCGTGGATTGCAGTCCTCTTTCAGGTGTCTTCCTCGAAGCGCTGACGCTTGAACGATATTGAAATTCCCCCGCTCTCGATTTTATCGATCAGCTTTAGTTCCGAAAAACGGGGCTCGCTTTCGCAACGAGCTGCCTGCAGCCTGCAGGGCCCTCGGATCTTACCCAGGGCATGTCTGCTCCCTCCTCTCCCCGGCCACCGCACCATCTTCTGCACATACATCACCGTCAGCGTTTCTGTTGAACGTGTATAGGTATATGTGTGTGTGTATGTATATATATACCTGGACGGAGATCAAAATAATCTTTTAGGGAATACCTAATAAAAAGGGAGCATTGTCTCTTCTTAGAGGGAAGAAAAATGAAAAGCAGAAAAACAAAGTGTTGACTTAGTAAAATATGTTCTGCACGGTGATGTAAAATATTTATTTTTGTTGTCGCATTTACACCCAACGTTTTGGCCACGGCTCCGTTTCCCTGCAGGTCTGAGGAGGTACATGACACTCAGTTCTCCGTTTCCCGGCTTCTTCGGTTACTTTCCTGAACAGAAAAGACAATTTGGTTGGTTTTTTTTCCTGCTAAAGTGAAGCAAATAAAGATTTTGCGTATCCACGGATAGGTTGTATCATCTGTAAGAACAAATTACAGTACGGCCGCGCTTTTCTAGTAAAGCCTCCTGCCTTCTGTTTATGTTATGCCATTTCTGTTTGTAATTATTTTTATTTTAATTTTATGTCATTTTTAACAGAAGCCAGACCGTTTTTCCCTCCGTGTTTTGTACACAATGCTCTCTTTCTCGATAAGATGTTCTTTCCTATCTTTTCGTTTTTTCTTTTAAAAATGTTTATAGTTCCCCACGAGCAATTCTCGAATATTTCCCTCTTGTATTTTAAGGACTTGTCCCTGTCTTGCTTTATTTGTTTGTGTGAAATTTAGTTTGAAAGGAGATCAGAGAGAGCAGGAGGGGTTTGTAATAAGAGAATGACCAAGTGACCTAAAGGCTGATTATATGTCATTAACTGGAGACTTGGTGTATCCAAATTACCAAAAAGACCTCACTCAGCCAGATCAATTACACCGAGATACGCATATAGGAATTGCGGTCCAGGCTGATGCTTCTAGCAAGTGTGCAGCCGACATTTGCAGGAGTCAGCTGCTGAGTTTTAAGACGAGCCCGTGTGCTTCAGCCGGTCCCGGGCAAGCGGGAGCGGGGTGCGGTGCAGCAGGTACACGGCGCGGGGGGCACCGGCAGGACGACACCGACATTTTGGGGCGTGTAGTTAGGGCGAAATTGCAGTTAATTGTCACTGCTCCCGCGGGATCTTTTTTTTTTTTTTTTTTTTTTAAGCCAAGCGAGGTTGCCTTTGATCTATGAACGCTGCTTAAACCTCAGCCTTGTTAAATGGAGACTTTCCATGAAGAATGACAATAGAAGTGTTGATTTTTGTCAACCTAAACCCAAAGCGATGCCAGCCTAACTTCTGCTTCCTCCAACGCCTGAACTTCAAATGCTGGAGGACAAAATATTTATTAATTAAGGCAATTAGATTCGCGAGCTATTTCATCAGCGCCGAGCTCAAGAGCGGCGTAAGATGCTCTTTCCCAGGAATGCAAACAACATTACGTGACAGAAACGTCTGCCTGTCTGCATACATACATGTGCGTGTTTATACATGTGTATGTATAGGATACGTGTGTGACAAACCCGATAAATAGAGACACACTGTGCGTTCACTGCAGCATTTTGTAAGGTCTTTATTATTGTTCTTCTGACAAAGAAGGCGTCTTGGTTGGAGTTCGTTGTGTTTCTCTTTTCTTTCTCTGATTCCTGTCTAGGGTCTAAATGCAACTCTGGATCCTCGGTCACAAATATAAGCAATCCTCGAATAATTGCTTACACATGCAGTGGTAAAACGCGCAGGGTCCCGCGCTTACCGCCAATCATTGCGACTTACAAAATGGTCAGTGTCGTGGGTTTTTCTCGCCCCTGCTCTTTCTTTTTTTTTTTTTTTTTTTTTGTATACACAAAGGCTGCGAGATTATCATGCCTGAAATATGTGGGCGTTCGTTACCGATAATAGTAACGTAAACCAGGGTTCCTCCACCTCCAGTGGCAGCAATTAATTCGGGCCTGCTGGGCCCGATTCCGCCCTCTGCCCTGGACGTTGAAATCCAGGTTGTGTGAGCGTAACGGAGGGTATAAGTAGGCCCATTAGGCACAAGTCCTTTTCATTAACCCGCACTGACAGGTTGACCTTCAAATGATATTTCTCCGGTGCTTCTTTACAAAAACCCGTTTTCTTGCAGGTTTACGTTCTTCT
The DNA here is from genome assembly GCF_965638725.1 of Aptenodytes patagonicus. Taxonomy (NCBI): domain Eukaryota; kingdom Metazoa; phylum Chordata; class Aves; order Sphenisciformes; family Spheniscidae; genus Aptenodytes; species Aptenodytes patagonicus. The sequence continues at coordinate 42,248,313 of NC_134952.1, forward strand.
GCGAACTCCTAAGCGATGGCCCAGGGATAGGATGCGTCGCATCCCTGGGACACGGGCTGCTTCGGCGTCCTCAAATCCATCCAAGAACGATACCCCTTCCCGATACGTTTGGTCCCGGGTCAATGACATCATGCACTCTATAAATTCAAACGCGTCTCGACTTTTCAAGCCGTGCACCGGGCTGTTGAGCGATGTGGTAGGCAGCTGGGCGGGAGGAGGAAGGAGAGGCACCCTGCAGCCCCTGACCCCCGGCCGCGCACCCCCGGGAGTGTAGGAGCTGCCGGGGAGGAAAGCCGTCGGGGGCACTGCCCGGCCAGGGCTGCGCCTCAGGTGCAAGGGACGGGGTGCCCTTGGGGTGCTTTTGCGGGTCTGATTGTTTGCTTTAATGAAAACTATAAAGTAGAAGGGAGGACCCGGCGCTGCTGCACGGAGCGGGGGACGCGTGGGGCCGGGCTCGGTACCGGGCACCGCAGCGCTGGCGAGGGGCCCGCCGCTCTCTCTGCTGCCCTGCTCCGGGCGGCTTCGTGACCCCCAAAATCGCCCCGCCGATATCGGACGTTCCTCGACAAGAAGGTGCAGAAAAGGAGCAAACGAATGAGAGGCTCGCTGCTCAGGCACCGGCCAGGCGCTTTTATGCCCCTGGCCTGCTCATTAAAACGCCCGGCCCGCTGTGCCTGCAGCTCTCCCAGCCAGCTAGCCCGAGAGTCCCCAGCAGATGTGGGTTTCCGACCACCCAGCGTCGGCACCTCTTCCCCCTTTCCATACGGTTTGGTCTGATTCGGAGAAATTAGCTTAATTTGCAATTTAGCTTAATTCACACAAGCCCGGGCTGGGGAGGGGAGGGGGGTGGAAGCACAGCTCTATTGTTTTGTTATCCCCAAATCCCACCCTACCCTTGGCCCGGAGGAGAGAAGTGACCTGGCGATAAGCGGCCCGGCGGCGGCTGAGCGCCGGGGCAGGGCAGCGGGTGGCCCCGGCGGCGCGGCCGGGGCCGGCCCCGCTGAGCGGGGGCCCTGCCCGCCGCCCCCCGCCGCCGCCCCGCTCCTCGGGCTCCTGCCTCCCGCTCCCCGGGCGCCGCGTGGCGCCCACCGGGGGCAAGGGCAGCCCCTTCGTCCCGCTCAGCGCCGCGGAGGGCTGTCGTGCCGGAGATGCAACTACCGTGGGGCAAAAGCAACGATGCAGTCCCCCCGGCAAAATAAAATTAAAAAAAAAATAAGGGGGGGGGGGGAGGGAAAGGGAAAACCAGCCTCGGTAGAGTCGCCACCAAAATTTCTTAATTACAGCGAGCTAGGAAAGTCCTGTTTGGCAGCAGAGCCCAGATAAATCGCCGCCTAACGCGCAACCATTTTGGCAGGGAAATAAGTGACATAAGGCGAGAGGTTTGTTTTGGGTTTCTTTAAGCGAATGATTTGTGCGCGAAAAAAATGCAATCGAATCAATAAATGGAAGATTGGCAAAACGCCGGTGCTTTTTAGCGGACTCTAAGCTTATCTTAGGAAAGGTACTCTGGACTACAGCGGTTTCCAACGCGTTGATCAAACAGAAAAGGCTACAAACCCTGACCGGGCAGTCTGAGTAGTTAAAAGCTGAGGGAGGACACAAGAGCTGCATTTGCTCTAAAACTCGCTTTATAAAACGCATAAACAGCTGCTGAGGGATAGGAGGAAAAAATATATGTAAGATCCTGCTGGGTCCTTTATCTAGAGACCCTCTTTCTCCAAAGCTAATTAAGCAATAATGATGCTAGCTTTGGAGACTGGTGCCCTGATCGATATCTCCTGTATCTTTTATTACTTTTACTCTGCCTCATGTTTTCCGTTTCCTTCATCATCGGAGATGTTATCGGAGTGACCGTAGTGGCTTGCCACGGAGACTGTCACACTCGCGGTCCAGCCTGCGGTATATTTGAAAGCTCCTACACGAATGAGGAGAGTGCAAAGAAACACAAACCTGTTTGCAAGCCAGTATACCTTTTCGGCCTTGACAATGCCCGCTTCTTCTTCGCATCGGGGAAAATATCGCAGCAAAATAAAACTGGAGAACCGCTGCAGCAGCTCGGTGGATTTCCAGGCTGCGCCCTGCAGACACTGTATCCCGAGCGGCAGGGGTGCGCTGCCTGGCCCCTCCAGGGCTCTGCCTGCAACGTGTGCCCACGGCCCTTCTTAAATTTAAAAATCCGCACTGGAGATACGTTAGTTCCTTGGGATAATACAATATATACGTGTGTGCGTGTGCATATATAGATACAGATATCCATCAGTCATTTTAGTACAAGCATGTGTGTGTACGTATAAGATGTATGGGTATATACATCAGTTCTACATCTGGACTAGTTTTTCACGTTCGTACTCAGTTTACACCCAGACGCGCACGCATATGCGTATATACTTATATAAATGTACGCCTGCGTTTCTGTTCTCTGTGCTCGTCCCCTCGCCGGGTCCAGCTCTGCGCTCCCCGTCCTGCCGAAACGCGGGGCCGGCGCCCAGCTTCGCCTTCGATATTTCCCCGCCGGAGCCAACTCCCCGCCACGGCAGCGGGCTGCTCCTTGGCGGGCGGGCTCACCCGCGGAGACTGCCACCTCCCCGCCGAGCTTTCCCCGCCGAGAGCCCGCAGACCCACCCGCAAAGCCCCCGGGCCCCAGCAAGCCCCCGTGTCCCGGCGGCACCTCCGAGGGCGAGCGGGGCGGCAGCCCTTTTCCGCACCGGGACCGCTCGGGCTTAGCTCGTCTCCGCTCCCCCGGCGTTGGGCTGGTTCCCCACAGAGGGGCTTTTTCGCCCTCTTCCCCTCGCCCCCCCCAGCGCTTCCCCCCAAGGCATCCCCACGGGCTCTGCAGCGGGGCCGGAGAGCGCGCTGAGCTGCAGCAGAAATTGGACTTGCGGTTCTCGCTGCCTCCTTTTGCAGACTCCTCCATCTCTATCTTTCTCTTTCTTTAATTTATGACCTCTCAGCTCCCGTTGACACAGTTTTCCACACTGCCTATATTGTAGGATTGCATCGCAATACACGCCGAATCAGCCTAGCCGTCAGCCAACACACATAAGGGTGGGTATTTGATATTTCGCAGCTATTTAGTAACGCTCGGCTCCATTTGAAGATGACAACAATTCGCCTCGCCTCCAAGTTATCCATGAATTACAGCTTGAGATCCATTTTCCCTTTGTAATGTCTTCAAGCTTACCAAAGCAAAACACCTCAATAGCTAGTGGAGATTTCCTCCTGGCCTGGCCGTTAAACAAACATTTAACTATTCCCTTTCGATAACTAAACCTGCTTTCCGCAGATGCCGGTCTTTTTTATTGCAGAAGCAGGAATGCGGCGAAATATTTATATATTTGTTAGTAAAAGCTAGCAAATAAGCTCTGAACATGCTGTAAAAAATATTCGGTTACTTACCGATCAGACCAGTTAAACAAGCACGAAACTGATTTCGGGAGCGTAAGTGATTCGGGTGAATACCGGTCGAGGTGCGTAGGCGCAGGCAGCAAGCTGGAAGAGAATCAGTTAGAGTCGGGTTTATCGTCAGTGTCTCAAAGCAATTCTTTCTGGAAGAAAATACCGTCCCTGGCCAAACCCTGAGCTCTCCGCTCCCTCGGCAAGCCAGCAGCCGCGAAGCCGGGGCCAGCCTTTGCTAACTTGGATCGCAAGCCCGGTGGCAGGCGAGGCGATGTAACCTCTTCTCCCCCCGCACGGGAACTAGGGATCTCTTTGTGTGTATTAACCGGCAATAAAAGTATAAGCCGGGGCGTTGCTGGGGCATGCCTATCACAACCGGGCGATCGATAACGTGCCCCCCGAAGCTGGTTTTATTTGTTCCTCTACCGGACCGGCACAAAGCGCTTTGTAAAAGCGACCTCGGAGCGTATCAAGCTCTCACACGGATTTTTGCCAAGAATTCCTTGGATCCATACCGTACCTGGTTTGAGATTATCCGATATTTAGGTTTTAATGACTTTGTTGGTTTTTTGGTTGTTGGTTTGGGGGGGTTTTTTATGCAGATTTTACAGTAAGGCATCTGCTAAACACTTGCATTAACCTCTGCCTCCATGATAATTTTCCCCCCCTTGTTTTAATTACATTATGGATGCGGAGGGGCAGCCAATCCTAAAAGAGGAGCTCGGCAATTAGCAGGGCGAACATCAAAAAGTTTTATTGCGGAGGGCGGCGGGCCCCGCCCCCGCCGCCAGCCATTGGCGGCCGCCGCTTCTGACGACATATATTAACCCGAGCGGCCCTAAACATGTAGCTGTACATGGAGATCGTGCCGGGGAGCCCTGCCAGTGCCCCGCGCCGCGCCGAGCCCCGCCGCCGCCGCCCGCCGCCCGCCGCCGCCGCCGCGCCCGGCCGAGCGGCGCGGATGCCCCAGAGGAGCGCCGGGGCGCTGACCCCCGCGGCGCGGCGGGCAGGGATGCTTGCGCCCGCCCGGCACTGACGGCCCCCGCCGCCGCCGCGCAGGGCAGAGGGGAGCGCCGCCCGCCCGCCCGCCCCGAGCCGGGGGCGCATGGAGGGGGGCCGCGTGTAAGTACCACCCGGCCGGGCCGCGGCGGACTTGGCGAGAGCGGAGGGAAGCAAGAGGCGAGGAAGATCCCGGGCTGGGAAGCCAAGCCATTTTGTTTTGGTCGACTTCTCTCCATAGCTTTTTTTTTTTTTTTTTCCCTCTGTGCGCGCTTCCTCGAAGACCCGGCCCCGGGCGAGGAGGAGGAGGAGGAGGTGGAGGCACAACGCATGAGCGGCGGCGGCGGCGCCTGGGGAGGGGGGATCGCTCGGGCACCCGCGGGGACTCTGCAGCAGCGCCCTATGGAGAGGCAGCGGGCAGCGGGGCAGTGCTGAGGGGTGAGCGGCGGGGAGCATCTCCCGCCGGTGCGGCGGGGGGTGGGGGGAGGGCGGGGAGGGGAAACCTTTGTTTTGGGGCCCGGGGGGGCGGGGTGGGGTGCGCTAGGGAGCGGGGATGAGTCTAGTGGGCGGCTTCCCCCACCACCCGGTGGTGCACCATGAGGGCTACCCTTTCGCCGCCGCCGCCGCCGCCGCCGCCGCCGCCGCCACCCGCTGCGGCCACGAGGAGAACCCCTACTTCCACGGCTGGCTCATCAGCAGCCACCCGGAGATGTCCCCCCCCGACTACAGCATGGCTCTGTCCTACAGCCCCGAGTACGCCAACGGGGCGCCGGGCATGGACCACTCCCATTACGGGGGGGTGCCGCCCGGGAACGGCCCGCCCGGGCTCGGGGGGCCCCGGCCGGTGAAGCGCAGGGGCACGGCGAACCGCAAGGAGCGGCGCAGGACTCAGAGCATCAACAGCGCCTTCGCGGAGCTGCGGGAGTGCATCCCCAACGTGCCCGCCGACACCAAGCTCTCCAAGATCAAAACCCTCCGCCTGGCCACCAGCTACATCGCCTACCTCATGGACCTGCTGGCGAAGGATGACCAGAACGGGGAGGCGGAGGCCTTCAAGGCAGAGATCAAGAAGACAGACGTGAAGGAGGAGAAGAGGAAGAAAGAGCTGGTCAGTGCTCCGGGACGGGACGGGACGGGACGGGGCGGGGGGGCCGCGGAGAGGAGGCTGCTCGGCCGCCCGCCGGCGCCCCATCCCCGCGCACCCGGCGCTCGGCTGGGTCGGGCGGCCGGGTGATGTCCGTGGGGGACGCTTCGGTCCCACCCGTCCCTGGACATACCTGCGGGCCGAGAGCGGGACGGGGCACAGCCCCGGGCGGCCGTCGGCGCCCGCGGCTCTCGCAGAGCGCCCGGATCCGGCCGGGCGGCTGCGAGCAGCCGCGCGGGAAACACCGCGACAGTAGGGCCCCCCGGGGGGGTCCGTTCCCGGGCTTGGGCTTGTCCCGGATCCCGATCCGTGATCCCGCCAGAGGCAAGCCTCCGCTCTCTTAAATAAAAGGCGAGAGGCGCGATTACCTGCTAAGCCCAGCCCGGCTTTAAACCCTCGGCAAGTAATAGGTTCGCAGCGCGGGGCTTTCCTGCCCGTCCGCTCTGCGCTTGAACTTTTTTCACTCTTAACGGGAAGACGAGGCAGCGCAAGCCCAATTTCGTGTAGGCCCTACGGCACGCTCGGGCGATATTCTCGCAGATTTCGCTGGCCGCAGGCCCGATGTTTTGCCACGATACGTGCCTGTGCCCATCTCCTTCCCGGAGCGCGGGAGGGGACGGTTCAGCGCGGACCTTATCGTAATCCCCATCTCCCCGCAGACGGCTGGCGCCGCTCAGCCTCCAGCCCGCTCCCCGTGCCTCTGGGCCCCGGGGTCCGGCCGCGGAAGGGCAGCGGCGGTAGCGCGGCGCAGGGCTCGGCCTCCGCCGGAGACGGCGGGCGGCCGCGCACAAGGCGGGGCCGCTCCCACGGGCGGCGGCTTCGCCCGCGGCGAGACCCCGCGGAGACCGCCCCGCTTTGTCCCCTGCAGCCCGGAGGCCGCGGCAGCAGCCCGTTTCTCCTCGTAGTTTTCCCTCTCAGGGCAGGGCAGAGGCGACCTAGGAAAGGGAGGAATACCTCTAACCTTTTTTTCTCCTCTCCCCCTTCTCTTTCTCTCTCTTTCTCTCCCTTCGCATCCTGTCTCCCCAGAACGAAATCTTGAAAAGCACAGTTAGCAGCAACGATAAGAAAACCAAAGGGAGGACTGGCTGGCCGCAGCATGTCTGGGCTTTGGAGCTCAAGCAGTGAGCACGGCAGGACTGGAGGAGCCGTCCTCTTAGTCTCGGTAGTGAGCTCTCCTCTGAGGACTCTTTGTATTTGGAATCGTCCAGTTTATTTATGTGCAATTTCTCCCCCAACCCCCCCAAAATGTGGATATTTGAAGGAGAGGGAAAAAGCATTCCATATATGAAGAGGAAACTCCAGCGTGGTAAGGGGTAATGTCTCTAATAGTTTCGTGAATGTTATTTGCTCTGTATAAAACACACGGGGAAAACAGAACCATAGAAAAGGAAAAAAGATAAAAAAATCCCTCCCTGGCATTAGTGTGTATGTGAAGTGTATCTTTAATACTTGGCCTTTTGGATATAAATATTCATGGGATTATAAAGTTATATTTCAACAGAAGCAGTTGCACCAATGTTTCGGTTGACTCGGTATTTAGTGTTGTAATTTTGTTGTGGTCGTTCAGTATTTGAAGATGTTTTCAACAGTTATTGGTTATGTGCACTTCTGTCCGTAAGGGAAAAAGTGGAATCTAATTAATATTGAAGGTGTAAACGTTGTAAGTACTCAATAAACCACTGTGTGTGTTTTTTACAAAACCAAAAAAAAAAAAAAAAAAAAGAAAAAGGAAAAAAGAAAACCCAAATCTTTTTATGTTTTATACCTCAAAATGTTTTGAATAACAGCGTTGTTTATGGCTTTTTTTCATAATATTTAAAATATTCGGAAGTAAACTAAATTATAAAGATGGCTCCTAAGTTTATTTTTAAACAAGTGACTGAGTGAAAGGAGGGGTAGAGGGAGGGATCTCACCAGGCCCGTGAGTGTTGAACAGAAACCGGCAGTTCAGCCGAATAGGAATTCCTTGTGGTGGTGTTCTCCATGCAGGAGACCTACTGCTGACGGGAAACGGACAAGGGTGCAAACCCCGGGCGGATCAGAAATCGCAGAGATGCGCGGTTTGCTTGCCGCAGGAGCCCGGGCGGCGGCGGTGCCAGGCGCTGGCGGGAGCCGAGCCCGGAGCGGGGCCGGGCGGCGGGGGCGGCCCCGCGGGGGCGGCTTCCCCGGAGGGGTGCCGGGGGCAGGCGAGGGAAGCCGGAGGGCTTTGCTCGGAGTGATCTTGTAGCAGGTAATTTTACGTCAAGGAAGAAAGAGCGAACGAGGCGAGGGATTTGCGGGCGGGGGGGGGATATGTAAGATTTACAATGAGCTACGGTGAACTTAATAACTTCGTGGTTCCCAAAACTCTCCTGGGTTGCACGTTTCCAATCCGCCACAGCGAGCATTTTTTTTTTTTTTTTAACTGTTTTTCTGACTGCAAACTGCAGCAGCCCGTGCTCTGTGGGTCTTTTTAGTACGTTCATCCGCTTCGCCGGTATGATCTCTCTTCCCTCATGTTGCGCAGTTACCTCTCGCCCCGTCTGCCGACTTCTTAACAAGGGTCCCGGTGCCAGGCCGGTGGCTTTTCTGCTCCCCGGTGCCGGGGCGAGCTGCAGACATTCAGCGCTGGGAAATGCGTGGCATCCCTCTGTACCGTAGGCAGGCATGGAAAAAAATTAAAGCTTTTTACATAAAGAGGCTGCTCTAGGTATTTTTGGCAATTCCCGGTTAAGCGCAAGGTTTTCCACCTTTTCCATAATAAAATTCGGGTTCGTATTTTAAACCCTTACTTAAGTCATCTCAACTTAAACCAAGCTGGCTCTCTCTCCAGGTCCAGGGCTGCATACCTGCCTGCCTTCCCCTGCCGCCGCGCCTAAGGAAGTGGCTCCCGACGAGACCCGGCACTAAGCGTAGGTAGATGTGCAATTGCCCATAAAAAGATAAGGGAGCCCCCGCGCCGTTTCGCCGCCCCTGCTGACAGTGGGGAGGTTGCGGGGTTACAACAACCAGACAAAAGTGATGTGCCCTCCCTCCCATCGGGTCAGGCAGCCCGGCTCTGCGCTCCGGCGTGGGTCTGTGTTTACAGACACTTGCCTTTGTTTATAACACTTGGAGAGAAGAATCTCCCCCCCTTGTTTGCTTTTCCTTGCCTGTTAGCTGCCCAGCTGATAAACTGGAGCATCTCGCACTCCCCCCCTGCCCAAAGCCCTTTCTTTTTTCACGGCACTCAAAAAAAAAAAACCAAAAAACAAACGGGGGAGCGGGCGAGGGATGGCTGCGGGGGCTGCAGTGCGGCACGTCCCGGGCAGCCTCCCTGCAGATGCTGTGTCTTCCCTTTCACCGAGTCGCTGGGCTGCAGCTCCCCCGGGGGATGCACGGCGGGGCGCGGAGTGCGGAGCCGCCCGCCGCAACCCCCCCCCCCGGCCCCGCCGCCTGGAGAATCGCCTCTCCGATATTTCCCCATCAATAATTTTCCATTTTTGAAACGTTAATTTCTCAGAACCGGGAGCTCCTCTGGATCCGCTAAGGACGATCTCTTTTAATTGCTCGCTAATGAGGATGTTGCCGTTTTCTCGGGAGCAGTCATTCCCGCAGCTAAATCACAAGAGCCCTAGACAGGCCGGAGCCGACAAAAATGTAGGTTTTGACGTTAAAAGCTAAATGGGGAAGCAGAAGGTAAATTGATGGTAGATGGGGATGTCAGTGCCCTGGCCCCAGCTCTCCGCCAGCAGAGCCGAGGCCTGATAACAGCGGAGCTCTGCGTCCGCACCCTGTCCGCACCCGGGGGCATCGCCTCCCCGGCGGCCTGCCCGGTGATTCCTCGGGGCCAAAGCATTTTGGGGAGCTCTTTCAGAGGTGAAAGGCACGTAGGAGGAGAGATGGCAGCCTGTCCCCCTCTGCAGCATCTCTGCGCTGGGCGGATGGGAGGAAGACGAAAGAAAGGAGGGCAGGGGAGCCGATGGAGTGCTGCCGGGTCGTTGAAGCCATGTCCCCGCAGACGGACTCATGGCCCAAATTTGCTCATATTTCAGCCGGTCGCCTCGTTTCATGGCTGTGGGAGTGAGGCTCTCTGCTCTGCCTCGAGAGAAAATAACTTTTTTTTTTTTTCCTTCCCCTTGAAGAGAAACAGCAACAAAACTCCCCCGGGTGGCATCCCTCCTCCCCTGCCCTCCCAGGAAGCGTCCCCTCGGCTCCCCGAGGTGCGGGCCCGGCTGCACACCCGAAACACCGCGGCCGTTCCCCCGCAGGGAGGCGAAGACCTCCCCGGCGGTGGCGTGTCCCCCGGGAGCGCCCGGTTTAGGCAGATAGCAGCGTGCTTTTTTAGAGTTCTTCGGGGTTTTGGGGAGCGGGGAGGCAGCGAGGGGCCGGCCTGGTGCCCTGCCGTCGGCAGCGAGCCCAGGCGGCCGCTGGCGGTACTGGGTTTTGGGGGCTCCCTGCAACGTGCGAGACCCCGGCGGGACCCCCCGCCCTGCCCCTGCTTTTGGGGTTGTTTTATGTGCCCTCGTTGCTATCGGACGTGCATGGCATGCCTGCATTCCTGCAGGCAAGGAAGATAAACTGTGGTGGGGCTTTTTTTCTTCATTTTGCTTTGTGTTGTGGGCTTTTTTCACCCCCTTGTTCCCAGGAGCTCTTCTCTGCGTCAAAAGATTATTGCAAATTAGTGATAATTTGCTATCGTTGCCAAAGAGGTGTAACGGGGCCTCCCCGGTCAAGCCGCAGACACCCCTAGAACAAGCGCCGAGACATCCGCGGGCAACTGTAAGGACATGAACAAGGCCAGGGGATGCCATGCAGACAACGTGAGCTTGAAAGGTGGGCGGGGAGGAGAGGGGGAGAAGGTTAATTATAAAACCTCTAAGCAAAATATCCTCCTTTTGCGCTTGGAAACCTAACCTTAATCCTCCTTTTTCACACGTACTCGCCCAGCGACTCACAAATACACCCAGAAGAAACCTCCAAGTAGCGATGGGAAGGAAACGCATTCCGCACGCCTGCAGACATAATCCCCTCTGTTGTAACGAGGGGCTTATCAATGTTTTATATATTTTTAATTTGGGATTTTTTTTTTTTTTTTTGCAGGCCATGAAACATGTGCCTTTGCAAACGAGCTCCGATCTTTTCTATTTCTAATTGGCCAATTACTGTTCAGCTGTTTCAGCTCGTCCCGTACAATGGAGATTAAAGCAGAGTTGTTATTTGAATTATATATTCACATAAATTCTAGCAAAGCGTGGGGCCAGCGCCTCTCTGGAAATCCCTGTGCCCCTCTCTCCCACTTCCAAACCAGCGTGGTGTCCGTCTCCTTCTTCCCCAGCTCCCCCCCAACCCCATTTTCCTCTAGAAATGTCGTTGCTTTGATGATCCGATTGTAGAGCATTGATTACAAATTTATTCTCAGACACTATATAAGTCTTTATATCTGCTATTAGAGACATCTGGGAATGATTAGAGCCTTCCCTCCCCCGGCTCTGCTCCCTCTATCTTGCAGCGAGGAGCTAGAGACATGTTGACGTCAGATCAGACGGCTAGGAGCCATCCTGCTCTCCACTTGGGTGTAATCACGGCGGCGCTTTCCAAGCTCCAGCCCCGGCCGCGGCCGCCAGCTGGGATGCGGGTGCAGCGGGACGCGGCGCTCCCGCCCCGGGGGTCCTCGGCACAGCTCGATTTTGAGCCCCCGGAGGCTCCGGCTCTTCTGGAGTTTGCCGCCGAGGTTGTTTGTTTATTTGTCTGTTTGGGACTTTGAGAAAGCAAAAGCGGTGCATTCCGCGGACGGTGCTCCCCCCCCCCCCCGGCTCCCGCCCAGCCCCCGGCCCAGCGCTTGCTTTATCTCAGCCCGATTTCTCCCGGCGCATTCGCTCACGGCGCTGCCTTCCAAAATAAATATCGAGCCAGGCAGATTTCCACCTTATGTCTTGGCAGGGAGAAATTAGCCAAGCAAAGTGCAACGCTTACGTGCGGGCAGTCGCAGGCGCGCTGACACCCCGCTATCCAAAGTGGTAGTCAGGTTTACAACGAGCCGGCAGAGCTGGAGGCTGCTGTAAAACAAGACGATTCCCTACCCAAACGGCGGTGCTGCTGGCGAGGAGATGGCTTTGCACCTGCTATTAAATCCCAATGAATCGCCTCTAACTGAGAGCTGGGGATGACTGACGGTAACGCCAAACAGCCAGCATGGTAGCTCTGGCTCAGCGGCACCCAAGACCACGTTTATTTCCAGAAACTTTTTACTTTATGGTTTTGTGCGTTTCGCACCACTCTCCCCCCCCCCCCCCCGCAAGGACATAAAAAATAATAATTGAGTAAATACATCTTGAGCCTCCGCCGGCTGTTCGCGAAGTCTTGGACGGCTGACACTTGTCCAGCTGTACGTTGCAATCAGTGCTGCTACCAGGAAGGGGGGGGAGTGGATGAGAAAGCAGTTGATCTCGTCTCCAGAGGAAAGAGATAATGTTAGACTATTTGTCTGAAGGATTAAATTCTCGGGGTAAAATACGCTTGCCAGGAGGAAAAAAAAAAAAAGGCCCGCGTGACCCTAAAAATAAATAAAAAAAATACGCTTCCATTTCTTTGTTCCAGCAGAATAAAATAAAATAAACCCCCTAAGATACCGCAACGCTCCGCTGTGTCTGTCTGTAATCTCGAAAGGAAAAGGAACATTTCCTTTCTGAATCAGTGCAAACGGTATGCTGTGCGCTCGGCTTCCCACCACAGCCACCAACCCCAGGGCTCGGGCGGGGGGGAGCGAAGAAAAAAGAAAGTAAAAGTAAAGGAGGGAAAAAAAAAATAACCCCGTGAAACAAACCCGAACCGAAAAAAAATCCCAGCAAATCCCACCACTGGGCTTTACGAGAGAGCTCTGACCGGTGACGGCTCTTCTGCAAGGCTGAGGCTGTCGCCCCGGCACCTCTCCCCGGGGAACCCCTGGCCCTGAGGCTGCATCCGCCTCCCGGCGGGAGGAGGCCGGGCGGCCCCCGGGGGGGCCGGAGCCCGCGGTCCCGCCTGGGGAAGGCGCAGGGGTCTGCAACCCCGCCGGTCGGGGGGCTAGGTACGGCTGCAGCCGGGAGCGGGGTTTTGGGAACAGCAGTAGTATATTAGCGAAACAATGGAGATCAGCGCGCCCGCATCTCGGAGACGTTTACTTGCTAGCCGAGAAGGCTGTTCAAAGCAGGAACGAGCCCCTGCGTTGCCCAAAGTACTCGGGAGAAAAATGTAAAATTATATTTTAATGTATAGCAGTAGAGTCGTTTTCCTGGCCACGTATATTGAACAAACATGTGGAGATAATAGAGAGGACGATTCTCCTATAGGGGTCTCTATTTGCATGCCATATGTGGCTATAGGCTGAAACAGCTGCGTATAATGAACTTTTTAAAAAGCTAAATACGCATGCAAACCCATAGCAGTTTTCTAAAACTGGCCTAAAAGACAATGAAATGTCCTGCCAGAAAATACAGGAGGCGGAAGAGATTAATAATAATGATAATAATAATGATAATAATAGCTTCCCCGCTACCCCAACCAAGCCTCAAGCCTCCGCAAGTTTGCTGGGAGCCCTGCCCGAAGGAGGACCCCGGCAGCTGGGGGGGTGCGAGGGTCCGGGGACGCCCGGGGGTCGGGCAGCGACGCGGGGGGGGACCGGGGCGGGCTGGCAGGGGCGAGCCGAGGCGCACGGCCCGGCCTTGACTGCTTCTCTTCCAAATCTGGTTTTCATAGAGCCGCGCAGCAATTACCTAAAGCCATAACTGTCTCCGAAATTATTCATTAAAGTCATTCTCGGGAATCTCGCGGCGCTAGCGCTCACATTTATGGCCTTCGCGCCATCCGAGCATGACATCGCCTCTCGCCCTGCTTCCGCGGCGGCCGTGTGTTTAACATTGCGGAGGGGAAGGGGGGGGGATTGCTCTCTCTTGCCTTCCCCTGGTGTGTTTGTTTGCCGGGGATTCAGGTTGCTTTCCCCCTTTTGGCGAAGGAGCGCGATGCAACCCGGCAGACACCTTGGGAGCGAGGAGGGTATTTTGGGGAGTTGCAGTGTTGTGCGGAAGATCATGTCTGTGCCCTGTGGTGCTGTCAGCGGTGACAGATCCCAGATGCAGCCGCTACTGTATGGCAGATTGAGTTTCTCAGCAGAAAACTCTCTCCCTCCCTCTCAAACGTCTTCAAAAACCTTCTCCAGATACTGCGGGTCACTTCGGCTCAAACGGGGAGAGAAAGGGGGGGGGAAAGGCTTTCCCTCTCCCCCTCCCTCTCTCTTCCTCCGGCCGGATCTCTCGGGGGTGCGCGGGAGCCATGACCGGGACCTTTCCCACCCGGGGGGCCCAGGCCTCCCCTCTCGCCCCCGGCCCGCTGCGAGCACGCCGCTGAACACGGGGAGCCTCGTCCAGGTAAGCGGGGGGCGGCGGCGAGTGGAGCCGGCGGCCGGGGCTGGGGTGGTCCCCGGAGCCCGTCCCCCCTCCCTCGGTCGGGTCTCGCTGCCTGGCGGGGGCGACCGGGGGGGGCGTTGCCCGGAGTTGGGCGGAGAGGGGGGTCCCTCTGCCCCAGGCAAGACGGGGGGGGGAGCTCAGGGGACGAGGTGGGACCCCCCGCCCTGCCCCGCCGGCCACTGCAGCAGCTGGGACCCGGGTCTGCCCAAAGGCCCTGGCTCGGCGGGGCTCGGGCTCCCGGGGCGGGTAACGGAGCGGAGGTGAATTCGGGGGCTTTAAAGGGAAACCGGGGACGGGAGGGAGAGCGGGCGGAGGAGGGGAAGGGCAGCCGGTGGGCGCTGGGCGCAGACCCCGCCGGGAGGGGGGAGAACGGGCCGGCTGCGGACCCGGGAGGCCCGCTTCCATCACCGGCACCGGCAGCCGCCCCCCTGGAAGCGGAGGAGGTCGGGAGACCCCCGTCTCCCCCCCCCTCCCCCGGCTTTTCCTCAGCGCTGCAAGTAAACGGCAAGAAGCACGGGGTTTAACAGCGCCGGGAAACTCAGCCCCCTCTTCGAGACATACAACGTGTATCGACCCTCCCGTCCTTCCCCCACCACCCCTGGAAAATATTCGCGCCCCCCGAGTGCCGAAATCGGAGGCCAAAAGGCTGGGGTGTCTCCTTCTGGAGCCCTTCTCCCCCCTCCGCGCAAGTGGGTGATGCTTAAGGGCTTGTTGCCGGCTGTAGCTGTGGTGCCCCCTCCTCCCCACCTTAGAGGAGCAATGCACATACAATCTGTCGGGCACCCGCGCGGTCTCCCGCCAGCGGACGAGCCCCCCAAACCCCTAGTACGGCCGCGGGGGAGGCCTGCTGCTCCCGACGGGCGATTTGGCGTGACAGCCCTGGGGCCGGGGGTGACCCCCGTGCGGAGCGCCCCGGACCTCATCCCCCGTCACTTTCCTCTGGATGGAAACAACCTGATTTTGCTCATGCTTCTTGGAAACGGTTCCTGCTAACCCGGCTCTCGGTCTTTCCTTCCCCAGATGAATTGAAAGGCTTTAATTCAACCACTCGCCCAGCCCCCCCTCCCCTCTCTCTCTTTCTCTCTCTCTCTCTCTTTTTTTTAAAAAAAAGCTCTTGCCTTTAGCAGAAGTATAATTGTGACCCTGCCTGATCCACAGAGCCTCCTGTTGGGAGCAGTTAGCTGTGGTTGCATTAGGCCAAAGGACCTCCCAAGTGGCGGTGGCCTGGGTGTCATAGGAAGGGACTCTGCACATTGTCCGTTCTTTCTCATCAAAGTCCAGGCACCGTGGAGCCAAGTTTGGTGGAGCAGGAAAATAGTAAACAAGCCTTCCCCCTCCCTTTCCAATCCAGCAGCCCCGTGATCTTCCTGGGACGCAGAAAAGGGAACAAACTTTTTCATAACTTTAGCTCTACGGTGTGATTTACATTTCCGGCTGCTCTGTCAGAGGGGCAGTAATTTACAGCCTGATAAAAAACACTTTTACAACACCAGAACATGTTCAAGTGGTGTCTTACTATGCAAAAAGGTTTTAAAAGAGGACACACGCAAGAAAAAAAGTTCATTTCTCTGCCTTTTTCCACCGTGGCTTTCTGAAGAGACAAATGGGCTGAAATTGCAGCGTAGGCAAAAGAAAAAAAAAGTAGATGCAGGCTGAAGGAAACGGGGACGAAATCTATCCTGGGCTTTTGTTTATATGGTATATATTATATGTCCACGTTTCTCCTATTTCTCCAAGGCTTTTGCTTAGTGGGTACTTCTATTTTCATGCTCTCGGGCCAAACCCTGCTTGTCTTGCCCCAGGGAATGCTTTCATTCGGGCATGGATCTATTGTGTTTAAACAATTTCTTTTCTTCAATAACTCATTTTTTCTCCAGAATCTAAAATCGAGTAGGTCTGGTAGCGTTTATGAAAGGGGAAGCATCTTTTACTCAGTTCTAATTTCTCTAATCCGATATGGAAAGCTTTTCCAAATACCAGGGTAACAGCTTTACACTTTCTTGAAGAGCATCCAGTTTGTTCCAGCCAGGTTCCTCCACCGGCGCAGGGCAGGACGGGTCTGGAATCTAATGCACAGCATCCCTATCCTGGTAGAGACGATAAAGTTTAGTAAATTACAAATATGTGAATTTGGCAAACAGTTAAGAATTAAAATGATCAAACGATTAAAAAAAAATCAATGAATAAACCACATGTAGCAGTTGCCGCTTTCATGACTTTGGTAATTATTTACACCTGAATCATAGCTTACTCCAGCCACGGTTTCAAAAGTAAACCTTTAAAGAATTTAATTATTTCCAGTTTTCGGCAATAGAGATGAAAAAACAAAAAAAGTGCAGGTTAGTGAGCAAATGCTGTCTCCCGAGCTCTCATAAAAGGCTTTACACGCATTTCCACCCCGAAGATACAAGCGGCCCCTCCGTGTCCCGTCCGTCCCTCCCCGACACACACGGGCGCGCACCGTCATCTGTGCGCGCATTTACGGCCTAATGAGCGGGTGCTGAGGGGGCTCACATGGGACCATCCGGCTGCACGTATAGATATAGAGATATATATATATATGCGCTCTGTGTGTGTTCAGTCGAGGCACAATATTGAAGCATGTGTGGATGGACTCCCCGGCTCCTTCCTTCAGCTCTGTAATAGCTCTGTTATTTTTACTAAACGATCAGGATGGCTCTACGTGACCCCTCGTCATTTAAAACCATTTCTATCATTGCACGTGTGCCGGGGCGGGGGGGGGGGGGGGGGGGGGGGGAAGGAATCGACAAGTCATTGAGAATAACCGGGGAAGCCTGTGATGTATAGCACGTTTTATCTTTATTTAGGCAACATGTCGTTCGCAGGATGGGCCTGGTTTCCCTGCGCGGTAGGGGCATGAAGCACATCCATCCTCCGGGAGAGGCAGACAGGCTCGGGAGCTCCTGCGGCTGCAGGGAGGCAGGGCGGGCGCGGGGCACCCTCTCGTTCCCTTCTGCCATTTTCTGCATGTGAATTCGGCACTTTCGGGGAGGGGAGGGGGAGAAAAAAAAAAAAAGAAAGAAGCAAAAAAGCGGTTCGCCGCCGCCGGAGCTCCGCGGCCGCACTGGCCGGGACGTGCGCGGGGCTGCACCCCGGGGGCTGGGACCCCTGGTCCCCGCCGGAGCCCGCCTTGCCGCGGCACCGCAGCGCGCTGCAAGCTGCGAGTACTTTCAGCGTTTCCTTGCTCTCTCTCCTTAAATCCCCTCCAGCTCCTGCGTCGGGGCTGCCTTGGCATCCTTCCCGCAGCCGCGCAGCGTCCCCGTGTGCGCTGTATCCTGGGGCCGGGCTGGGAATTTAAAGGGCTCCGAAACAGCCAGTTTGCCTTTAGGAAACCGGCTCGGGCTTGGCGCCGCTGGGGGTCCCGGAGGGGGGTGGAAGGGAGGAGAGACAAGCCGTGATTTGGTTCGGAGCGCAACTCTCCGCAGGCGGGAGCTCCGCGGGCGCTCCGCACATCTCCCTGCGGGGGGAGGCGGTGGCCGGGGAGGCCGGGTCCGCCCGCCCCGGACCCCCTTTTCGCTGCCCAGCCGGTGCCCTGGCGCGGCCGGCGTCTGTGCTCGCCGAGCGGGGGTGGGGGGGGTGCCAAAGAAAAGAAAGGGGAAAAATAGCCTCAGTCACATTTTTTGAACTTTCTGGAGCTTCCCTAAAACAACCAGCAACCTAAAATGACTAGACTTGTGAGGGTTTTATACGCACCCCCTCTCCATGACCAGAGTAGCACGCCGCTGGTGCGTTAGGCGCTAGCTATAGGAGTATTTGGACATATGCATATATATTAAGGCATGGATAAGAGAGCTCTGCATCGCCTTGGGTTAGTGGCTCGGTCCTCAGCGGTTTTTGGTCGCTGGCTCCCACTCTGTACAACAGTTGTTAGAAATGATGTTCCCTGCCGGACAACGAGCTCGGAGTTTTTTTAATCACCCCACCCCCCACCCCACCCCCGCCCTTTGGCTGAGGGAAGGGAAAATCACGCCGGGTATACAGAGGCGAGGAGGCACATAAACTGACCGTAACTCATTTTCTAGAGGTAAATCACATCAAGCATGTGCTTAGTCACAGGTTTTATTTCTGATGCCGATCGTCGTAATAGATGTCAATATTGTTACATTTATTGCGTCATTTGCAATGCCATTACTCGCGCGACTTTCTTATTTTTGAAAACAAAGGTATTTTTGACCGGTCCAGCCGTAAGAAGACGTACACCAACCTAAGATTAAAAGAGTACAGCTTATTAAAGACGGACAGCGATAATTCCCACTGCAGCGTCTCACTAAAAGCGACAAGAGAGATTGAAACACGATAAGGACATATACTATATTCTAACTGAGTCTAAACTGTATAAGCACAGAAGGTGTTTAAAACTTTAACATTTCTCCGTCATTTCTTTTGCACACATACGGTTTAAAATAGACAAAGTGGTCATTTTGTTTAATTGTACGTATATAGAGACATATATATAACTCCCCCCGAAGAGAGCTCTGACACCTGTTGTAAGCTCCAAAACAGGAGATCACACTGTAAGTGCTTTCTGCATTTTTTAAAATGATAAACACTATTCTCAGACAAAACAGCTACAGGAAAGATGTACTAAGCAGGCGGGGGTGCCGGGCTTAGCGAACGTCCTAAGAAAATATCCTCGAGGTTGAATTAATCTTCGGCTGGGATGAAGAAGGCGTCGGATTCGCCCCGTGTTTCCCAAGCCGGACACCTCCGAGCAGACCTCTGGCAATCTTTTCCCTGTTTAATAAATTCTGCGGAGACTAGTTTGCTGAATTTGCTGGGGTTATTTTTGCTTGCTGAGTAGCGGGACGAAAAGCGTGAGAAAATTAAAAGGGCTTGCAGGGAAAGTGAGAAAAAAAAAATCATTTTCTCTGTCGCCGAAGCAAAGATTATTTGGGGGCTCTTTTCCCGGGTTATCTGCATCCAGCCCACGAAGCGCCTGCCTGCTGCTCAGCAGGGCTGAACCGACAGCCGGGAGCGAACCCGCGTGGCGGCGCCCGCTGCCCGCGGAGCCCCCGCACATCTCCCGAGCGCAGGGGCGGCGCGGCCCCCCCCGGCCACCAGCCGGCGGCGCGTAATGGGGGGGGGGGGGGGGGGGGCGAAGCCGCCGCAATCGTTTTCCCTGCAGATGTTGTCCTGGTAGTTAAAGGACTAAATCCCAACTTCCAGGCACACAGCTGGGGCATGTTGTATCCTATCAATTCATAACAAGGAGGCATTCTGGAAAGACTCGTAAGGATACTTATTTTAAAATGTGTGCTGAAAAGACGCATGCCGGGAGGTGGGGGGACAGGGTTGGGCGTCTCGGGTTTTGTTTCTAAGCTAGAATGGCACAGTTCGAGTTGTGAACAAATGGTTCCCAGAGAATAGCTCTTTTCTCTTTCTTTTCCCTGCAAAAAGTTTGTTTGAAGTTCCCGGATGTTAAATGTTAAATAATATTGATACTAATATTAATACTAATATTAATACTAATTCGAAGAGTACTTCGGGGCTTCTTGTTTTAATTTTGAAGGGCTGGCATGTGTGGTTTCCTTCCTTCCTTCCTTCCTTCCTTCCTTCCTTCCTTCCTTCCTTCCTTCCTTCCTTCCTTCCTTCCTTCCTTCCTTCCTTCCTTCCTTCCTTCCTTCCTTCCTTCCTTCCTTCCTTCTCCTCTTCCTCTCTCTTCCTCCTTCTCTCGTTCTTTCTCCTGTCCCTTTCTCTCGCTCTTTCTTGCCCTCTCATTTTCCTCCCCTCTCTCTCTGTCCCTTTCTTTCTTGTTATTGGAAACTTCTTTCAAACAGACTGTGTTCGGGATATTGTTGTTGCGCGTAAAAGAAATAAATAACCCAATAAATAAAGCAGGCTCCTGTTATGACAAGTTCCAAGCCAGAGCAACGTTTTACGAGTTAAAAAAAGCCATTGAGGGGGGGAAAAAAAAAAAAAAAGAAAAAAAGAAAAAGGGTTTAATAACAGGAACGCTGTCAGTTGCGGAGGTGTGGGGCAGCGGCGCAGGGCGCACTTCTCCCCCAGCCCCACCGCGGCGGAGCTGCCGGTGCCCCGGGCACCCCGGGGGATGGGGCGGGCGCCGCTCCCGGGAAGGAGGGCTTGCGGGATGAGCCCGCGGGGTTTATCACCGGCAAACCTCTGCAGAGCCGGCAGCACCGGGAATGGGCAGCTCGGCAGGGCGCCGCTCTTCCCTCCCCGCCGCTTTTCTTTCTTTCATCGCCGCCAGCGTGTTAAAACTATTGCGAAACGGCGAGGGGTCGCGTCAGCTTTCTGTGAGGGCTGGACGCTTCCTGGCCACCTTCAACGGGACTTATCCCGGCTCCGGGGGATGCGCCCGCGGCTCCTGCCCGCCCGCCCCGTCGCTGCTGGCCTGGGGCGGGCAGCGGCGGGGGCCTGGGGCCGGTCTCTGCCGGGCGCTCTCGTAACCCCGGGCCAGCACCTCTGCTGGCGCGGCCGGCGTGCAAACCGCGCCGTCCCGCTGCCTCCGGGCGCACTTTTCTCCAGAAATCGAGAGGGGGGAAAAAGGTGTTGGTGGAAGAATTGTGGAGAGTCAAAGTTTTGAAGACGGTTTGTTCCTCTGCAGATGCTGGGAGGGGTTTGACTCCGGCCGGGGGGGCGATCCCAAGCCGGGAGCGGAGCGGCGCTGCCTCCCCGGGGCGGGCCGGGGGGAGGCCCAGCCGCCCCTCCGGGGAGCCGCTCTGGCAGCGGCCCCCCCGCGCCGGCCGGCGGGAGCCCCCCGCTCTCCTAATCGCTTGCATGTGCCTGCGCCCCGAGCAGCCCCTCTGAGCCGCGGCAAATACCGTAACAACTCGCGTGTCGTAAATTACAGAGACCTCACCCTGGCAGGGAGATGCCGGGGAGGCGTCCGGTTTGTCTGCAGCTCTAGAAGGCACGGGAGAAACCGCGCTTGCCGCTTCCCTGATTTCCCTTTCCCCTGTCTCCCCCCCAGCCGCCTCCTCCGCGGAGGCTGATATCTCAGTGACTCACGGACACGTTTCGGTGGAAGTGAGCCTTTTTGTCTCCCCCCCCCCCCCTTTTTTTTTTTTTCTTTTTTAAGCTGTTAACTCCCGTTTATGATCCAAATGTTACTCTGTGCATTTTGTTTCGTTCTGGCTGCCATTGGTTGGCCTGGGTTTAATCAGAGGGGAAAAATGCTCGCCACAAATGTAGCTATTGTTTGGCTGGAGAGACGGGGAGCGGAGGAGGAAAGCAGAGAGGACGGGAGACCGTGGGTGACAGTGACGGTGGGACCAGCCATCCCTCTCCCCGGTCCTGCGCTTAAGCCCGTCCCAAAACAGAGGTCCCTCTTTCCGCAACCTGCCTGCAGCGGTATGCAGGGGAGCCGGGGGCATGTTATCTCAGGAACATAATGCTAATAAATGTGCTCATATGTTGGACATTCCCCTTGCCTGTTTTATAGGGTTTCGCTGGCGGTGCTTAATGGGCTGGGTCACCGGGACTGATGCTAGCGAGGTTATTAGGATTAAGTAACCTAATGAATCGTATGGCCATTAGCGGGCTTTGAAAGAAGGTAGTTTTCCTGTAACCTAGTCTTCTGCCTCTTAACACGGGCAATTATTTTTAACTGTCCTCAATCACAGGTCGGAGGGGGGGCTTTTTTTGTTTGTTTGTTTAAACCACTCTCTGATGCTCAGAAATGGATTTATTCACAGGAGGAGCCGGTCTTTTTGTCTCGAGGTTCCTCGGAACCGCTGGGCGAGCCAGACACCGCGGCTGCTCCCGCCCTGCCCGGTTGATGGGAGCGCAGCGGCCGGCGGAGGAGCCGCTGGCGGTGCCTTTCCCCGCCGCTGGCCACGGGGCACCGCTCGGGGCGCGGCTCCGTGGGTACTCGGGAAGGATTTTTAATTCTTTTTTTTTTCCCAGCGGAGGGTTTTTCCCTTTGTGCCTTTTGCCCAAGCCAGGTAAGCGATGCGATGATCGGTTCCCTCTCCAGGGGCTCGCCCCGCACCGCTCCCCTCCGGGGAACCCTTGGATCCTCCATCTGGAGACGGCTTCACCGACCCGCGCCTCGGTACCGCCACCGGGCCCCCGACGCCACCCGACCCGGGGGGCGGCGCTGGGCCGGCGGGGGAGGCCGGGCAGGGGCCAGGCCGGCGGCATCGAGCCTGCGGCAGCGCGGGCGGGGCGCGCAGCCAGCGGCTTGCCCGCTCTCCCGGGGCAGCCGTGCTCCGGGGGAGCACAGGTTGACAGGAGCGAGCTCTTGCGCCATCCACCGTCTTCTCCGGCGGGGAGAAACCAAACCTTTTCTTTTTTTTTTTTTTTTTTCTTTTGCGCCGGGGTTTAAGATTACGCCGCGGAGGATTTTTTTTGCAAACCTCGTTGTTTGCCCACCCCCCCCGGGAGAAGGGAGAGTCTGAATGTAGCCACAAGTTACGGGGTCGTAATGGTCACTCGGGGGAGGCCGTGCCAGCCGTGTGAATCTCTGCTTTAATTAGAACAAGTGTTAGCGGCTGATTAAATTTGATCAGATCTGAAATATTTGTCCTGTGTCTACATTTTCGGACCGCTCACACCTAAAAAAAACAACCCCAAAATTGGTGTACGGGGGACAAAAAACCGGCAAAAGAGTGTTGGGAGAAGAGGAGAAGAGACCGCAGCCGTTTGGCCGGGCGGCTCCGGGAGCACGGCGGTGCCTGCGCCGCTCAGCCGGCTGCGGCGGCGGGGCTGGGAGGGGGTCCCCGGGAAGGACACAGGGGTGCGGGGCCGCGGCGGCTGGTGGCAGAGCAAGGCCCAGCCTCCGCACCCGGAGCAAAAGAAGCCGGGAAGACCCGGTCCGGCGAGGCCAGGGCCCCTTCGGCAGAGCTGTCACCGAGCGGCATCTCCCGCGCCCGTGACATGGCGCTGGCAGGGTGACGGGGGCGAGCGGGCTGGTGGCAAAACGTGATGCCATGTTTTCCAGCTATACAAGCTCACGGGGAAACAGCGAGAGGCACGGCACCTGCCGGGCTGCCTGACCCACGGCTGCCGGCAAAGGGCTGCTCCTTTGGGGGCCCGGCGGCGGGAGCAGCGCAAGGTGTCCGCCTGCAGAGGGGAGGAAAGCTCCAGCCCGCCTAACTTGGAAAGCCTCCACTTTCCCACAGCTTTTTCAATCCCCAATACTTTTCACACCCTGTTAGGAGTTAATACCGCCGAAACCGCTAAACGCTTCCATGCCTGAAGGTACGCCCCGCCGGGGCTGCGCCTGCCGGCCCGGGCCCCCGGGGGCAGGACACGGGCCGCAGCGGCGGGGAGCGCCGCCAGCCCCGCGGAAAGGGCTCGTTTCCCCGGTGGAAATTCCTCGGATGCTTCGTGCTTAGGCTAACACATCGGGCCTGCTTTCTTTGCAGGGGCTTCGGAGGGCAGGGGAGGGGAAAGATTCCCGGGATACCTTTTCGGGAAGAGCTGGGGGATGCTGCCAGAGCCGCTCCAGCTCCCTGGGTAATGTTTCAGATGCCAGTCCCTCGGCGTGGAGAGCCGGCTCGGGGTCAGCTATGCGGTCCAGGCTTTGCAGCCAGCACCTCCGGGCGGTAGGGAAGGGTCCCGGGGGAGGGGGGGGGGGATCAAAAGCAGGTTAGATCTTGCCTGTAGCCGGCGGATTCTTTTCTTTTTTTTTTTTTTTTTGGGGGGGGGGGGGGAAGGTGGGGGTTGTTTTCGGCGTCTGTGGTTGAGCCTCGCACCTTTCACCCGCCGCCGCCCGCCGCGGTGGCCGGCAGCCGGTACCGCTCCTCCCCGACACCGCCCCGGCCCGGCCGCCGGTGTCCTTACGGCGGGCCGGGGCAAGCAGCCGCTCCGCTCCGGCAGAGCAAAAACGCAGCCAGGCCGGGAACTGACCTCGCCTTTGATGTGTCCACAGCCTGACCACTCGCTCCGCAAGGCCAAGGGCAGGGAGAGGACCGCTCTTTCCCAAAGCTCACAGGGACGGTGCGATAACTGAACCCACGCCGCAGGAAAGAGCCGATCGGGGCAGCATTTCCCGTCCTTTTTTCCCACTGAAGTAATCGCTGGGAAATTCCGGGTGGCATTTCTTGCCGCTCCTTTCCAAACCTGCGAACACCGTCCCCAGCTAAACCGAGCGACTGGGGTCTCCCCAGCTCGCAGCAAGAGCACTCGTCCCCGAGAAGCACAAAATTCATCCAGAAGGCTGATCCTGCAACGTCTGACGAGTAGGCCAGCTGTGCCCAGCCTTTGAGGCAGTGGGACTTGCAGGTTGGCATTCAGAGCCTTAAGGGTTTCGTTCGGCGGGTTGGCCCCAAAGAGCAAGGGACTTTTCCCCGGCGCAAAGCGAGCGCATCTCTGGAGCCCAGCTCTGCCGTGCTCCCCTCCAACCCGCCCCGCAGCTACACACAGGGAAGCGTCTCTTCTTGCACCCGCAGCTCACCAGCAGTCCTTCTCTTGCAGTAACTCCGGGGAAGGCCGAAAACACCAGGTCGGTGGGCATTAAGTGTGCGGATGCACCTTTAGGTACTCCGTCCCCAGCCTCCCGGTGAGCGCTCTTAGCGTTGTAGACGTTGTAGCATCCCTCAGCACCGCGTTTGCCCTCCGTTCAAAACCCTTTAAAACATTGTGGCGGGGAAGGGAAATCCGTCAGTAATATGCACTTGGCGGGACGCTCTATTGCCCTGATTGGCTTTCCCATCGCCGTCGGGAAATACACCGCAGGCCGGCTGCGGTGTGTGCTGCCCGGGGGGAAACCGCGGGTGCGCTGCCGGGACGGCTCCCGAGGATCAGGCTGCGGAGATCTCCGAGAGAGGCTGGTTCCCAGGCGGGGAACCAGGTTGGCTGCAGCCTCTCCCTGCCGTTCCTGGGGGCCAGCCCGGCGGCGCTGCCCTGGCCCGGCCCGGCCTCACCCGGGTTACATCCCACAGGCTGTGCTCGCAAAGTGACACGGGATGTGCGTGACCGGGGAGGGGAACACTCCGGTTGTGTCCCGGAACTTATCGACATCTGTAGCTTTCTATTGAATTTGCAAGCCCTCACGTTGCTTTTCCCCAGCCGGAGCATCAGGTCAGATAGAAAAGGAGGTCCTCTCCCCTCCCCACCCACCCGGTGGGAAGAAATCACGGCGACAGAGGCAACGACCTGGTTCAAACCCGCTCCGCAGCCCGAGGGCTCCGATCCCACAGCGGCTCAGCCCGCCGCTCCCCGCTTTCCCCGACGGTACCGGGCGGCGGGCACCCTCCCCGGCGGCAGGCGCACCGCAGGGACCCTCCCCATGGCCCGCTGGCCTCCAGCCCCCGGCTCCTCCCCGCGCCCACCCAGCCCTCTGCGGCGGTCGCGGATCCGGATACCCCGTGCAAGACCACACTCGGGGCTGTCGCCCAGCCCGGAGGGCGGATGCCCTTGTGGAGAGGGCCGCCTCCTCCCCCACTCTCCCCGGGCCTCAGCAGGACCCTAAACCCTGTCCAAAGTGAGGGACCTGCCGTGGGGGTGCTACATAAACCAGGCAGATGTCCTCACTGCTCAGGTGTAACTACAGAGGGTCTCTTCTCCCACCCTGCTGCAGGCCGGAGCCCTGAGGGTAGGTGTAAACCGTACCCTGCCCGACACTGAGCGCATTTCAACCAGGTGATACCATTTATTTTAACAGCATACAGACTCTCAAGTCGAGAGCTAGGGGGATCTTCAGGGAAAGGATGCTCTGGTCAGACGCCAGCTGAGGGCGAGGAGATAGGGACCCGAGCATCAGAAGGCACCGCAGCAGCGGACACCCGCAGCTCGGTGGCAAAAGCGGGCTCTTACTAACAGCTGTGACCCGCGGAGAGCTGTCACTGCTTACTGCCTGCAGCAGCGAACTCTCCGCCTTCCGCGGGGCAGGTGGCGGGAGGCACCAGCGAGCTGCAGGCGCCCTCATGCCCCGGTTCCCCGGTTCCCCCCGCACCGCCCGGCCGCCCCCGCGCCGCTCCGCGCATCCCGCAGCCGCGCACCCTTCCTTCCCTTCCCTTCCCTTCCCTTCCCTTCCCTTCCCTTCCCTTCCCTTCCCTTCCCTTCCCTTCCCTTCCCTTCCCTTCCCTTCCCTTCCCTTCCCTTCCCTTCCTTCCCTTCCCTTCCCTTCCCTTCCCTTCCCTTCCCTTCCCTTCCCTTCCCCGGACCTCCGCAAAACTGGCAGAGAGAAAAAAAAATGCTAAAACTGTGGCCTACACAAAGGTGTTTTTAGGTGGCTTGGGTTTTCTGTTGTTGTGAGGATTTGGGGTTTTTCGGGGGGGAGGGGGGGGGGCGGGTGTGGTGTGCTGCCGCCCGTACCGCTGCGGCGCAGGCAGGGTGGGAACGGCGCCGCCCGAGGGGATGCTCGGGTCTAAAGCCGAACATCGCGCCCTCCCCACAGGTCAGAGAGCAGCAACGGTGGGAGCAAACACCCCCCCCGCTTCCCAGCCCCCCCGCCCCAGGTGCTTCCGCGGGCGGCGCAGCGGCGCGGCTGCTCCCCGCGTGTGCGCGGCGGGTCCGCGTGGGCTCAGCGCGGGCGGGAGGAGGCATCACGCCCGGCTGGGGAGCCCCAGCCCGGGCTGGACACGGCAAAGCATGTAGGTGCGTGCGTGTGAGTGCATATGCATAAATATCTATACATATGTGTGTATAAATCCGTGCACAGGTACGATTAATATATGTTAAATTAATACAATCGAATATGTATTATATTGTTTTAGTTACCTTATTAAATAATAGTGCGTTAGTCCCACAGTTTTCCCTTCATTTGTTTCATGCGCTTGGAGATCTGCAAGAAATCCAAACTGGAGAATATTTAAATATACATTTTACATATTGAAGTATACAAACATATACAAGTATATTATACTGTATGTATGTAAACACAAATCAACATGTATGCATAAACGCACACGTGAATTTTACTGAACTGCTCCGGTTTGATGATACGGTAGGACGGGACATGTGATGTGACACGACGCGATGCGGTGCGATACAGTCTCCCTTTGCATGCGATGCTCGCGGCGGGGTCTGCCGGTTTCCCCCTCCCAGGGCTGGCAGCTGTGGCACCCCCCACCCCCCCGGTCCCCGTGGGCTCCGGCCGCCGCGGCTCCGGCCCGATCCGGGTGCGGGCCGTGAGGCAGGGACGTGGTTTCCCCGCCGCTGCTGCCCCGCGCTCGGGCGAGGAGGGGCAGCGAGAAATGAGTGCCTTGTCTGATAGCATGGTATCGCCTTATTTATCAGAGGAGGCAAGGGGCGCCTGGAGTTACCAGCAGATCTTAACCCGCGCCCCCCAAGGAAAAAAAAAAAAAAAAGAAAAAAGAAGTAAGAAGGAGAGGGATCACTGTTGGCAGCAAGCAAACGGGATGAAGTCCCTTCTCGGTGCACTGCGTGGAGGCGAGGCTAGTTGTCCTTCGTGCTTCTTTCTGCAAAGCTTTCCCAAGGTGTCTCAAGTCGTGCGATGCCAGCTCAAAACTGCCGTTTGCGAAATTCGCGTGGCACAGACCAGAGCTTTCAAACACCTTCTTGTGAAAGAACAGCCATTTCCCCGACTCTTGCCTTTTTTTGCTCCTATAACTGCAGCTGCGGGGTACAAAAGACATGAATAAATGCATCCATCTATCTCTCCTTTAATAATCTCTTCTCAAGTCACCGTGTATCATTCCAGAACAGCGGTTTCAAACCTGAATCGGTCACTTAGTTGAAAGAAAGAGAAGAGAAGAGAAGAGAAGAGAAGAGAAGAGAAGAGAAGAGAAGAGAAGAGAAGAGAAGAGAAGAGAAGAGAAGAGAAGAGAAGAGAAGAGAAGAGAAGAGAAGAGAAGAGAAGAGAAGAGAAGAGAAAGAAGAGAAGAGAAGAGAAGAGAAAGAAGAGAAGAGACGAGAAGAGAAGAGACGAGACGAGACGAGACGAGACACACCCCACCCCACCCCCGTTTTGATTATTAATATTTTCCCATCGGTTCTTGCACGAAGAGCCGAGAGCGGGCACAGAGCAAGGCAGAGGGAGCTGCCGAGCCCCTGAAGCCAGGGAGCTGCAAGCTCCCAGCCGTGAGTCAGGGGGGTTTAAGCAGCTCTTCCTTCCCGCGGGGGAGGTGGGGATTGCGTTTCAGGGCAGGTACGCGGCCAGGCAGGAGGCCAGGCCGGTTCCCTGCAGGGCACGGCCGCCGGCCCCTCGCCGGGGCAGCGCCCGGGGCAGGAATTTCAGACCGTGCTTCAGTCGGGGAGGAAACAACCGCATTTGCAGCGAGAAGCACAGAAAGCTCTTACTTAGTTATTAGCGGGGGCGGGGGGGGGAACAATTGAAAAAATAAAAAAGAAAAAATAAGAAAAAAGGAAGAAAAATAAAAAAGAAAAAGAAAAAGAAAAAGAAAAAAGAAAAAAGAAAAAAGAAAAAAGAAAAAGAGAGTGAGAAAAAGGGTAAGGAAAAAAAAAGAAAAAAGGGAAAAAGGAAAAAAGGAAAAAACCACGCTTGTGACTGCAGGAGCAGCGCTGGGGATGGGGCTGGATCCTCACCCTGGGATGGATGGTGCCAGCTGTTGGCGTGGCTTGGTGTGTGGGGCTGGCACCGTCCGTCCCGGCATGAGGATCCAGCCTCACGCCTTCCCACGAACCAAACCCGACATCAAAGGGCACACGCTACGCAATGTGGAGCGCACATGGGAGGCTCCCAAAGCCTTTCTGTCAAAACATGTTTCCTGGTGTTTTTCTGCCCTACCAGACCTAGCCCCCCAGCACCCTCGCCGGACCGTGGAGAAGCAGCAGGGACCTATAGACCTCTAGAGAGGGGCTGTGCATACACACATACAGCTTCTCGAAGTGAGCCCGGGGAGCTGCTAGCTTCCTTTCTTCCTCCATGGGATGCAGTGACTTGCGGCAAGTTAATAGCCATTGTCATCCAGGGGTGTTTTTAATTATCTTTTGGGGCCTCTGCAGATTTAACTCATCTTCTGCCCCTTTGCTGTACAAACTGGGCATCGATCCAACATCCACTTTCAAACTCAGCCCTCACAATCAACATCTCACCAGCTTCGCATCCACCGCACTGGCCAACTCCTAGTTCAGCCAAACACAGTAACTGTCTCCACCTCAAGTCCAAGGACTTGATGGATATCCCTTTACCCCTGCTTAGCGACTACTATCCAGACCCCCTGTGATCTACCAGGGTCTGGAGGCACAGCGGGATCCGAAATGGGTTGTAATGGCAAATGGAGGAGGATTTTAAGGCTCTGGACTGGTGAGGAGTGGAGAGAGACGGGAAATGAAATTAAGACCATTTGGGTTCTGCATGGGTATTCAAGAAAACAGTCTTATAAACGTTTTAGGTAAAAAATTAAATAAAGTTCTGATTTAGGAGGGAACCGGGAATTTGTAGCACATTTCAGTGATGATTTGTTTCTACAGTTTTTCTGAAAATTTTTCATTCATTCACACCATGTTATTTTGAGAAGTTATAAAAAGAGCAATAGGTTTGTTTGCATCAATTGATATACTGCAGTACACTACAATAAATGCTACATATTTATATGTGTACTAATTTCTCATTGCCATAGCAAATCTAGAGAAAGCTTAATGTTTTTGCAGAGATTCCAAGACACAGCATCTAGAGTCACTGCCATACTTCATACCATCTGCGCCTAGGAAGCTCCTATTACTTAACTGGGACACAAGTCCAGCTCACAAACATACCAACACTGGGGATTAGGTGGAAATCTGGTGTTTAAATGCAGACTATCTTTTTCATATCCTCATGCCTTTACGAAGTAACTCCCCCGGCACCAGGGAAGTCTCTGAGATGCCTGAAGTTCTGCTCCGCACATGCACCAAAGCCTTTTGGTCTTGACAAGGCTAAGTGCGTATCTCGCACCTAATCCCATCCGGATTCGCAGACAAAGCATTCCTCTTCCCCAGAGGAGCTGGCTCTGGCAGTGCACATGTAACGCATGCTCACACAAATGGGGTCTGCACAAAACACGGTGGCACTGGAGCACCCTTCCTTTCTCCCATCTCCTGTGCCAACACCAGAACAGCTTCTACCCAGACGTCAGTATACTGTTACAGAGGATGGGAAGTAGAAGTTAGCCTCCCTAAGGAAGTGAATGAGGTCCCCAGACCCTCATTTCTATAAAAAAGAATGTATTTTTTAGTTTCTGATTGAAAAGGTTTATTTGCCACCACCACAATGCAGGAAGGGACTAGAAGCCATTGAGCTGGGCAGCCAGGTCCCTGACAGACCTAAGTAGTGCTGAGCTGCTTGCAGGGAAGTGACGGGAGATTTTGTTCCCTTGGGAAAAAGGACGGGAGGGTTTTTAAGCCTCTGCTATGTCTGTCTGTCCTGAAGCAGCCAGTGAAGAGGCTTTGGAAAAGGTCCAAACCAGACTGCCCTGTTTGGGTTGCGTGAAGTGGTGATGGACTTTTAGATACTGGGTAAGGACAGTGAGTAGCTGTGCCTGTGTGGCTGGAAAGCAGGAAATACATGTCCTCAAAGGCACCAGCGCAGGGTGCCACTTATGTGGGGCATCGCTGGCATGAGCTAACTGTAGCTGGAGTCCCCAGGGAGTGCACACACACCGGTCACCTCTCTTTCTTGAGGACAAGTCCTGCAGGCTGTGTGCAGCCACCTCCTCCACCACCCACCGATGCTGCCATCCCCTCGCTGTGGCTCCTTCCCCTGCCTAGGTTCCTCATTCAGAGCTCGTATTGCCCTTAACATCTGAAAAATTAAGTCCTTGAAGTTCAGCCTGACCTCACATACAGCCTTTGTGGAGCCAGGCCAAACTCCGTACAGGTGAGGGGGCCTTTGAATGTGCATCTGCATTGCTTAATGTAAAAGAACTCAAGGCCCAAACCCATGCACCTATTAGTTGCCGAGGCTGTTTGAATAAGGAATAGAGCATAGGGTCCAAAAAGCACAACTTTTGAGAGATTTGAACCAAGTCTTCCTTCTGTACATGTCAGTACAGCCTGTCAAAGAAATTTGTTCCAATAAATATTTTAAGAGCCTAGGGACAGTGCTGAAATGGAAAACAGCTCCTTACGCTGCCAGTCAAACCGACATTTCCTAGAATTCACACAGCTGATCAATAGGGGAGGTTTTGGGGAGGTACAATTTCTGGTAAAGAAAGGAAGTGTGGAAGTATGGTTCATGTGCCCAAGGCCTTAATCTCCCCCTACCCCACCCCCTGTAAAATTAACCACATAATTTGTAATCATTCATAACAGCTAGAATTGTCTTGACTTCTAAGACTTTTCTCATTAGACAACCCTTTATTCCTTGGAAAGCATATTATTGATCTTAATATGCAGAAAACGCCATAGCTAGCAACTCAGAATCTGTGCCATTTTTACTAAACAATGAGAATTGATGAGGTTTGGCAGGACATTAAAATATTTAACATTATAGCTTTGAGAAGGCTTTTATGTGTCTGTACTAATAGGAAAATCTTATAACAGGAAAAAATGTTGTTCTCTGCTCCACTAAAATCTCCAGCGAGGGCTGATTCTATTTGCATTAAAGCCAATGGGAGGTTCGTTACTGACTTCAAAGTCAATTCCAAGAGGAATTCCACTTTGGAAAATCATGACTAGAAAAAAAATCTCAGCCTTTTAATCACATGACTAGTGCTATTTAAATTAGCATTTCATTACATGTCCTGACACTTCAGAAAGCATCTAGGGCTGGGACATTTGGCTTTGCCTGGAGAAGTTGCGCATTACCAGCCTGAGCACAGTGGAGACGCCAACTTCTACACCATCATGTCATCTGAAGCATGTGAGATGGACCAGTTGCTGCTCCAGGGGAACTACAGGCTTGTATCACATCCCTCTAAGAACCTACTTATGAGACACTTTTTTTAAAATTTTATTTTAACTGCCCAGATCTCTGTTCTCTCTATCCAAGCCTGACTTGCAGGGCTGAGCTATGGTACCTTGGCTAATTCTCTGTCTTTACAGTGCTGTGCGTAGGGTGCAGAGCTCAGGGGAAGTAGTACAGGAGGCAGCAGGGTGTTCAAAAACCAGACCATCACCACGTAGAGCATTACAAGACCTAAATAGGTAACTGTGACAGGGAAAACGTATCTGGTTCAATTCCTTGACTCAGCAAGGAGTATTTGCCAGCTGGCTAATTTGCCACATCCCGGTCCATTGTGAGCTACTTAAGGGCTGTGGCAGAGCCCTGGCAAAATGGGGCCATTGTCACCTTAGGGCTGCAAGAGCATCTCCAGGCACTGCTCCATCCAGTGAGCCTGAGCGTTGCCTCAGGTTGGTGCACACCAGCACGGAGCCCTGCAATGCTTGTGTCCTCTGACTATGCATCTGTGCATTTAAGGTGAAGGAGGAAAATTATTTAGGGTAACTAGGCAGCCTAAAAGAAGGTTGTGATGAAAAGGAGATTGTAAAGGTCATGCCTATCTTCATCTTTCAGTACTGAGCTCATGTGAGGGTACTCTGATCCTCTGGGCACCTGGAGCACAAAGGTCCTTCTTGCCTGCATTTCTCTTAAAAGCTCTAAGGGCAGAGCTCAGGGGCCTGTTGAGGCCTTTTGGGCCTTTTGTAACATTAAACAAAGGCTGGTACACTTCACTTTAACTATGAAGCTCATGCCCAAGTTTTCCTGAGGTGGGCAATTTAATTATGAGCATCATGTTATTTGTGAAGATCAGATTTGCTTTATCGTTTGCAGTCTTCCCTTTACATGCAGAAGGACAGCACCTCTTATAAATGCCAGCAGGAAAAGAACAAAATGTAAAATTGTTATCCTGTAATCGTATTTATTCCTGTATACAACAAGCTCAAATGCTGGGATCTTTTAATAGCTTTTTCTATATTGGACTCTTTGTTTGGATGTGGTTTTCCTGATGTATCCTAGTAACATGTTTAGTTAATTTATATTGTGTGTATGTGTAGACGGATATACACACATCCATATGTATGCACACACATAGTCCTCATTAAGTAAGTGTTAAACCTCCCACAGCAGAGTTGAGTTTGGAGGGCAATAGGGCTGAAAACTAGAAGTCTGTTCCCTTTGCAGAGTGGTACTGCAGAGACTGCTCCAAGGAGGCACACGCAGCCCCCAGTGGGGATCTGGAGCCCCCGCACCTCTGGTGTGAAGGTTGCTCTGACGTGTGCACCCCAGGCAGGATTAAAATCCTTATTTCTCACTGGGAGCAAAGCGCCTTGCTCACGAGCCCTGCAGAGGGGTTGGGTTTGTCGCCCCCCCATCCCATCCTCACTTGCACGTGCAGAGTCTGGAGCGCTTGGCCAGTCCCTTTAGCAGAGGGGTTGCTTGCATGTACATTGGTGGTTTGAAGACTTGATCCTTAAATTGTTAATCTCGGCTGTTGCAAGACAAACTCCAAACCCATAAACATTTGGCGGATGCTGAAGAAAGGAGTGATTCCCACATATTGCACAGTAAAACACAAATACAACCTATTTGTCTGGTGTTAGGAGAAGACACTCTCTTGAAGGACTCAATTCTGGCCATGTCTGTCTTTATTAAAACAAGCGAGAGCTGGCTCCAGGGCTACAATACGCACTCTTAGAAAAGCAACACGCTCCTTATCCTCTTTTTTTTCCAGGCCCACAAGTGGATCGAACAAGTCCTGCAGTGTCGATTTACTCTATAGCAAAACTCCCTTCGAGGAGGATTCTGCAGACCTAAGGAGACCTGAGGAGTCAGGACTGGAAGCTAAGGAAAGGACATGAATAATTTCCTTCGTAGCTGGTTTAGAAAAAGCCAGCTGCTTTCTGCATCCGTGCCAAAACTAAGAGGAGATGGTCTGAGGTTAAGAAACACACGGGATAATTTTCATACCAAATGTGAAAAATTAGAAATTGCTTTAACATATAGTAACTTGCCATAAAAATGTGATATATGTTCCCTTCCAGCTTTAAAAGGAGACTTTATAAACTCTACTGTCTTTGATTTGTTAAGGCAACTTTATATTTATTTTTTTAATTCATAAGTTCGTGAGAAAACATAATGAAACCCTTGATGTTTTTATGATCTCGATTAGCACTTCGTTGTATAAGTATTGGGTTATTGAAACATACACTAAATATTGCACTGCAAAATCTGTTGCGACTTATTCAATATCTTTTGGAATTAATAGAAAAAAAGACAAGATTGCAAAAATGGTATTAATTTTTATTTTATTTCATTTAATAAAAAGCTCACTTGACTGCACAGTCCTTTGCTTTATTTTCTCACTTATTGTGTATATATTTGAAGAAAAATGCCTGTTGTTTACCATCTATCTAACACTAAAAACTGATGCTGTTATTAATAAGTTACTGAGAAAAATAAACCAGTTTGCAGCTTGATTTCTATCACTCCTGGTGAGTGATTCGTCTGGAATAAACATAGCTCTGACACATGTAAACAACACAGGAAATGAATAACGAAATTCTTTGGATTTATTTCGGATGCTGCATACTTTATGTAAATATATGTGGCTTTCAATTTCAATGATTTTCCAGTAAGTAATAAACTTTGCTCATTAACCTCCTCTTAAACTAAACATTTATTACTTTATAAGTGTTATTTCAACTAAATCAAGTGGATGTTCTTGGTAAATTAATGCAACAGATCTGTTCAACCAGAGAAGCAGGATGGCTTCGAGTTGGGAAAACTCTCAGTTTCTACTTAAACTTCAAGGGAATGAGATGCAGTATAATATCTTGATCTTTAATGTGAAAAATGTTGATGATATCTTTTTTAAATTAATCTACCTTTCCCTCATAAGCTCTGTGGTAAAACATAGGAAAAATCCCATCAGTTGGATAAAGTTACATATATCTGCCCCATGAACCCTGGGTTAGTAGTTTTTCACAGAACAGGCATGGTGGTTTTTTTTCACTACCAGCTGTGATTTAGTCAATATTTTCCTGGAGTGATGAGTGGGGTATCTTTTCTGGCAACAGAGTTCTTTTAAGTGTACAATTTTAAGAATATAAGGACAAAAATATTTTGCATTTTCTGTACGAACAGGAAAAAATACATATTAAGAAATTCTGCTCTCATGATTGTAATGATATACATTTGACTTCTAAAAAGTTGTCGGCACTGGCCTCTGTGGAGACTTTGGACCCTTAGAAAACCCACTCCCAGGGGTATGGGTGTGCAGCTCATGATGTGGAAAAATCCCTGCCACGACATAAAGGTTTGGTGTGGGACACAATAGCACCTTCGTTGCCCTTCCTTACCTAAGAAACTAGGAGCAAACCCCTGGGGGGGCAGCCAGGGGGACCGTGGGAACCAGCCTCTTCTCAACCCAAACTGCTTGTGTTGGGGCTGGATTGGAAGAAGCCCGCTGTGCCACTGCTGTGCTCCCTCGGCCTACACGGGCATTTGGCTGATGTCGGCTCCTTTTCCACACAAGATCCAGGAGGAGGCGGGCGGTGGCACAGCGTGGGCCTTTCGGGGGTTGCTAGCACACACGGGGGCTGCCGGCTCTGAGGCCCGTGGGAGAGATTTCGTTGCTCTGACCATGTCAGATATCAGCACACAGCTTAGTATTTAACAGGAGTGCTAGGCTTCTGGATTTTATCTCTTAATGAGGCACAGGCTATCCTTGGGGGACAGTGAATCATCACATTTCTTGAGTGCGAGCTCGCAACCAGCAGCACTTATTTTAGGGATTGTGTTGGCCAGGAGTCTGCATGAGGCGACATTAGCTCTGATTACAAGAGTCAAGCACTAAAATCTGTTAATTCAGATATAACAGTTTTTGATTTCTTTTGGTTTTATTTTGTTTGGTTCAACTGGATTTGCTTCAGACATGACTCATTGCCACTTCCTGCATCTCCGCGACGGTTCCTGCAGGACCCACAGCCACGGAGCATGGCTTGCACCCACTTCAAACACAATGCAAATTCTCATGCGTATTTTTCATACTGAGGCTTCATCTAAATTAAACGTGGCAGGCCAGAGGGTATGCAGTACACATCCTTGGTTCCCTTAGTAGACTGAAAAAAGAAGTACAAAGAAAAAGAAAGGGGGGGGGGGGGGGGGAGAAAGAGAGAGAAAGAAAAAAACTCTGGATATATAAAGGAAGAAGTCAAATTCCAAAAGCTCACAGGAAGCCAAATTCTCCAGGCACAAGAAAAGTTACATTATCCAAACCAAACCTTAACACAGCATGGAAATGTGATGAAGAGTAGGGCTGGTATTTTCAGTGAGGCTATAGACATATATGTAAATACAATCAAATTAGGAACACATTCTAGGGATTAAAGAGATCTGCGTAGCACTAGAAGAAAGAAGCAGCAGATGTAACTGCTAACAACAAAAGAAGGGATTTCTGGACAAAGTTCAAGATTTTCTTGCACCCAAGCCCGTTGTTGCAAATGAATCTGGACACAGTAAATAGCTTGTAGTGACTTGTAGATCCAGCTTCTTTTTGTTGTTGTTCATGAACTAGCTACCATTTACCAACATGCTGACTTTTACAAATGAGTTCCTTCAGAGGCGTTCAGCAAACACATAACGCAGATGTATTTCCATCTAGACAGTGTCACTGCCTAGTTAAACCGAGCCGCCACAGTGGCTGAGATGGGCAATGACCGAAAAACATTGATGACTGAAGATGACCAAAAAGTTCTGAGCCCTGATCAGCAGATTTCCAGCAGCAGAGAGGCATGAACTCCCATGATGTTGATCTTCAAGCTTCAAAGAGGTCCCAGGCACCATGCTCCACGTAAGCCTCTCTCAATGAAGGAGGGGAGGTACTAGATGGGGAAGACACCTTGGTGGAGCAATGGCCTGGGAAACAAGACCTGTCAGGATAGTCCAACACTGATTTTAATTTCTTAAATTAAGCTCTCTGGCCATCTTAGCAGTGGGTATTAAACAAGCCATTAAAATTGGGCTGCATAATTAGAAAATTTTACCAGGTCAAGACAGGCATTAAAACAATGATAGATAAGTCACCTTAACTTCAACACATAGTTGAGAGCATCCCAAACACAGGAGAAGAGTGCTCAGCCAAAATTAACCTGGAAATAAGGCCCACCTTGACAAGTGTCGTGGTTTAACCCCAGCCAGCAACTGAGCACCACATAGCTGCATGCTCACTCTCCCCCCTGGGTGGGATGGGGGAGAGAATCAGAAGAGTGAAAGTGAGAAAACTCACGGGTTGAGATAAGAACAACTTAATAATTGAAATAAAATAATAATAACAACAACAATAATAATAATAGAATATACAAAGCAAGTGATGCACAATGCAATTGCTCACCACCTGCCAACCGATGCCCAGCCAGTCCCCGAGCAGCGGCCCCCCCGGCCAGCTTTCCCCAGTTTATGTACTGAGCATGATGTCCCATGGTACGGAATGTCCCTTTGGCCAGTTTGGGTCAGCTGTCCTGGCTGTGCCCCCTCCCAGCTTCTTGTGCACCCCCAGCCTTCTCAGTCGGTAGAGCATGGGAAGCTGAAAAGTCCTTGACTAGTGTAAGCACTGCTTAGCAACAACTAAAACATCGGTGCGTTGTCAACATTGTTCTCATGCTAAATCCAAAACACAGCACTGTACCAGCTACTAGCAAGAAAATTAACTCTATGCCAGCCAAAACCAGGACAAGTTGTCTCTTACTTTTGCTGGTCGCCTGAGAAATATCAACAGTATTTTCAACATTATTAATTTAATGTTCCCGTCTGTATGTTGTGAAGACCAGAAGCCTGATGGATTAAGGAAGCACATAGAAATGTTGTATTCAGTGTCCACACATACTTCACAAGTCTCCACAGCAAATGCTGCAGTTTGACAACTTAAAACTAGTCAAAAATAGGAATGTCAATGCAGATGATAGTCCTCTGCCTGCAACAAGGGGGCCTGGGCCTCATGTTGTTCAGTGATCCTGAAGGACAGAAAGGGTTACCATATTGTCCCAGTGGGAGACAGAGCAACAAATGTCCTCTGTCCGTCATTATTTTTAAGGGACTGTCTAGATCCGGGAGAAAAGAAGCTATGGTGTGGTGAGAAAGTGGAATTTCTCTGGTTCCCAAGATGGTTTTCCATGCTGATGCCATAACCAAGCAAGACCACATGCAGGGCCTGCCCTGTGCCAGGCAGTTACTCTGGCAGCCTGGCCATGCGGTGCTGCCCCAGCCCTAAGAGAGCACCACTGCTGGGACCTGGGTCTGCAAGCCCGCGGCTGCTGCCCCATGGCCCTAGGTAACCTCTCTGCTCTCCCTCGCTCGCTGCAAGCCACTATGTCATCTCAGACTGAGCCCAAACCACAAGCCCAAGCTCTCATCTCCTTTACACTGGGGATGGCAGTAGATTAAACAATGAAAAAGTAAGATTATTTGTTCTATTTATTACTCAGAATGAAAGTCCCACTTTGGCACACAATACTTCTATTTTTGTAAGATCCTGTTCTGTCAAACAAAAAAGGGGCAGATAAAGGAATCACTTTCATATATAGATTTGCACTGCCCTTTTAAAGTCTTAAAGTCTACATTCAAGTGTTTCTATTAATGATCCAGGATGCGAAACAATTTTTAATATCTTATTACAAAAGGTTTTCAGCTTGCTTTTAACAA
Organism: Aptenodytes patagonicus; assembly: GCF_965638725.1. Lineage (NCBI taxonomy): Eukaryota > Metazoa > Chordata > Aves > Sphenisciformes > Spheniscidae > Aptenodytes > Aptenodytes patagonicus. The sequence continues at coordinate 42,286,726 of NC_134952.1, forward strand.
AAGGAAAAGCTGGTTTGATATATGAAGCCTGAAAAATTGCCAACTATAAAAGAACATCACTCTTTTTTTTTTTTTTAATTATTTGAAATGCTTCTGAATTCCCAACATAGCTATTGGGATCCAAGGTTATGATCTAAGAGAAAAGATATGTTCATTTAATTAAAGTAGCCTTTTACGTTTTTTACAAAAGTTACTTTTAAAATGTTCATATCGCCGTTTATGAGCTTTGGGAGGACAAGAGGCTCTGGGGATTGCTAATGACATACAGATAGCCATATGTTCCTCTCACCTCCGCTGTTTTCCCTGGGACTGATTCTTCACTGCTTGTGCCATGTGCAAAGTAATAATAATCTATGTCTCTTTTATGGAGCTTTTCAATCTTTGATTGCAAAGCACTTAATGTTTATGTTGCAGATGGGAAATGGAGGCACAAGAGATGAGTTGATTTGCCCCATGGCGTCACACTGCAGATTAGTGGCAAAGCTTGTCCCCAAGCAGTACCCTCCCAAGCGACCCTTGCTAGGTGTAAAATGCTATCATCTGAAACTGCTGACTCTTCTGCAGCCCATTGCTACTGCAGATGCAAGGAATGGCGAAACACAGCCATTGATTTCAGTGATTTATACCTCAATGACAAGAAAGTCAGCCCCAGAGCATCATCAGCATGATTAAAAAAGAGCAATAAGAGATCATCATCTAATTGGTATTTAATAAGAGATAAGTTTGGCAGTTTCATCCCAGCTTCAGACAGACAAGTGTCTTCAGAGCAATGCTCTGGTCACTCTTTGGGAACTCTGTATTGCAGCCGCAGCATGCCAGCCAGCCACTCAGCCCCATCAGCACCGAGTTCTCTTACGTGGAGTTCATTTTTTGCCTACTACATTGCAAAGTAAATGGAAAGCTGAATAAAAAAGCCAGTTACACAATGACATGAAGAAATTCATACAAAGGGATCTCTGGCTCTCACCAGTCAAATGGTGAAACAGTTTGATGTTCTTCTCTTCCTGAAAAGTTAAACCATGCTGACCTCCCTCAGAGCCACAGATGTACTTAGGAGGTCTAGCTCCGTGCCTAATTACCAGAACACTGTCTATGATGGAGCCTATTTTTAAATAACTTCCCTTCCATCTTTGAAATCAAAGAGAGAGTATGTGATGTAAAGAACAGCCTAGGTCCAGATAAAGTTTTAAAACTATAAGAGAGGAAGTAAAGAACAAGTAAAGGAAGAGAAGGATGGTCTATCAGCCAAGATAAGGCTCATAAATTCCCCATGTTTCAGGGCAGAGGAGTCATCAGAGTGTCAACCCCACACATATCATGGGCCACTAAATTTCACCCAGTCAGGCCTGCAGTGAACTCAGACTGACTACAGCATAATTAATGTTGGCCCCTGCTTTATTTTGTCATAGCCTAAGTGAAAGATTAACCAAATCCTCACTGCAATGAAAGAAAACTTTCAGGAATGGCGGTGGAAATACAGTGAAAGTAAACAAAAAAAAGCTTTCATTGGAACTGTCTGGGATGAGAAGCACATCGGCGTCAAAGCTGGAGGATCAAAGATTGTGTCTATAGTGTCTTGTTCACTAGAGGCATGAGCCAGCCTCGTTGGTGACCCACATGGTGGTGTGACCGCTGGAGCAAACATATCATCCCTACCGACACAGGGAGACCGGCTCACCTTACCCGTGGACGCAGCATGGATGCAACTAATGCAAACCTTCCATGCAGGGGGACCGAAGTGCAGGCTGTGGGCAGCACATGTGCAACTGCAGGCACTGAGCTGCCTGTCCTCGTGCCTGAACTGCACTACCACCCCTGGGAAGTGTCACTCCTCCAAAAAGGCTGGGTTTGTAGCAGAATAATCCTTTTTTTGTCTGTGGGGCACCCCAAATGTCACATCTTCAAATGGCAGGAGTTCCCTTTGTGTTTCTGTGTCCTGGTAACATACAGTGCTGGGGACAAAAAGCAAACCCAAGGCAGAAGCCTCCCTAAACCCAAATTCCTCTCCTCGACTGGTACCATTGCAACAGTTTGCAGGAAAGAAGCAAGGAACGTACCAGATGGAGACAAAACGGCAAGAGGAGACTGCAAAATAAGACACCTCTTGACCGCAAGCAGGTTTGCTGTCTCTCGACAGGCTCTCCTATTCTAAATACAGCACCTGGTGCAAGCCTGGCGTGCAGATGGCCCCGCCATGGTGCACACAGCACGCAGCCCTCCAAATCTGGCAGGCAGCTGTTTCGGTTTCTTTTTGCCATGCTGCCAGCTCAGGATTGTTTTTACTTTTCTTTCCCCTTTTCTACTCCCTCTGTACTCAGCCTTACCCTCCGTGATGTAAATTGGAAGAGCAGATGTATAATCTGGGAAATTTTCCACATCCATCTTTTAAAGAGGAAGGTGGATAAGCTAACTCAGCTCTTTAAGGCCCCAGTTCGGAAAAAGCACTTTAAGCACATGCTTAAGTCCTGTTGATTTAGGAAAGGCAAAAAAGGCTGGTGATTTCATAAGTCTTAAACACATGCTTACGTGTCCTTCCTGAAGAGCAATATGCACCTGAACAGTGGCTCAATTATGCCAGTGCAGAAGGCACAAAAACAAGTGTTCACTGTAAAATACACAAGCCAAGTAATGCCCCAGTTTAGCTCTTTACAATGATCACAGTTTCATTGATTTTTAAGGTCAAAGAAATATACTGACTCTAGAGTCTCGTTAGTATCGGGGCACTCAAAATCAAAAGCAAATATTTAAATCCTGGTCAACCCCGAATTCTCCAAGCTCTTCCTCTGCCAATAAACCCCTACAGCCCTTATCCCTCAATAAAAATATTGACAGCGTTACCTGAACAGGCACATTCGGATTTTAGGAAGGAGAAAACAAAAACAGCTAAGGATTCCTCACTAAGGATGGTTTCCACCAGATGTTGAGATTAAATGTTTTCCTCAGCTGCTGCAATAACACAGAGAAATGTGGTACAGCATAGGCAATTTTGCTGGTCAGTCAACCATACCTGGAAATTAGCAGCAAACCAGCGTGAGGTGCTCACTGGGAGGACCAAGCAAGCTACGTGCGACGCAATGGTTTTACTTCTCACACATGGGTTTTTGCACTTTGTTTTCTCTCTCTCCCAGCACCCTCATACAGCCTTGCCCTCTCCTTGCCCTTAACCCCCCCACCCCAGCAAACCCTGTTGTTATTGCTCCTCTGCTGAGATGGAGAACACAGAAAAGGGGGGACCCCTTTGGGCCCCACTTCTCCAGAGGGCACCCCGAGGAGCTAGGCTGGCCTTTCTGTCCTCGGCTCATCAATGATGACATTTAGTCATCAATGACTAAAAGAACTTTGCAGGCTGCCCTGTCTGGAAACACCTTCCAGTGCCCCAGTGGGAATGAAAGGTGGGTAAACTGCCCCAACCCAAGGAGCTGTCATCATTGTTCCCACATCCCCGTCACTGGCTGTCCCCTTTGGTCCCCACATCTGTTGCTACCTGAGCTCCGAGGCCCAGGGTCCTCGTGGTAGGGCGTGAGCCCGGCATCTGCACCAGCTGCTTTTAATGAAACAGGCAGAAGTCTCATTTGGGTATTGTTAACATGGTCTCCCAAAATGCCTGACAAGCAATTTGCAAACAAGTGAAGCAGTGCTAGCTCCTGGGGCTAATAAGCCTGCCATCTTCAGGGTCCTCTTTCCAGGAGAGAAGACTTCCAGCCTTTACGACTGCCGTGCCACAGGTCAACAAGTGCAGAGATACAAATATGGAGATTTGGCTTTTGTCAGAAGCCTGTTGGCTCATGATGTGAAGGTCTCCGTCTGACTTTGGACTTGCTTTATACTGTCTTTCAGGAAGATCTGAGGAGAACAGATAGCTGGAGGGCTGAGGCTCACCTCTGCACTCTTGGTGCACTGAAGTTAGGTATCAATAGGCACAAGTCAGACAAGGAAGGAAGAAGAAACCGGGCTCAAGAAATTAATGAGGAGGCAGTTTTACCTTGTCTTTTCCCTTAATGGTGGCTTGTGGCAGATTAGCAGAGATCAGCTTTCATTGCAGCTGCCTATGCTGTACTTGACCTATGCAGAAAGAAAGAATTTGGTCCCCAAGCCTGGAAGTCAGGCACCCTCGCCTAGCTCTGATTTCTCTTAAATAATTTTAATTAAACAAGGGAAAAAAAAGTGAACTGACAGTTATGAATAATGAAGTGAAAATAGGCTATGAATACAATAAGAACTAATTAAACAGTGAGGGTAAGACCATGTTGATTTATTTCCCTTTTTTTTTTTTTTGTCAGACTTTTAAATGAAATACATGTGCATTAGGCCTAAGGAGGGATTTAAATCTGCTGCACACACTTTCCTTCGGAGTACAACACATGACAGATGTTAGTCACATCACTTCATGCACTACTGCACTAGGCTTCAGACACTAGTGAACAGTGCAGGGTAGGAACCTGTATGGGAGGGCATAGGAAATGATGCTGGAGAAGTACGTTTTACCTTCTGTTATGGATGTGCTTGCACAAATGTACACTGAACCTGTGGCACAGCAAGTACAGTAAAGCCAAATCGTTCCCAAATGCTAAGATGCTTCAGCCTGTTCTAATAAAAGTATCTCTATTTCCCTAGCATGTTACTACTGAAGATGTGCAAATAACAATAGCAATATATTGCACCACAACGAAAATGAAATCACCGGCAAGGGACCATCCCACAGACCACCTGCAGATTATATATCATTTCTTTTCAGAAAAGCTGGAGCAGGGGGGAAAGGGGATTATTTTATTCCACAGAAACTGATGGCAGCAAGCTGTAAATGATACACGCAATATTCATTCCTCACTCCCAAAGAGAGGAGCAAGGGCCAGCTACAGAAAATTAGAAGGCTTTACTGAAGACTTTCCTGGATGAATCCCTCCACAGGCTCCTTACTGCTGGTTTCAGGCAAAGGACAGCAGGAGCACTGAAAAAGGTGACCCATACAGTAGCTGACCAAGTAGCCTCTGCCTCCCCTTGCCCGGCACTGTGAATCCCGACATTTCATTAGCACTCATAGACTCCTACCCACATGGAAACGGGTGGCTGAGCATCCGCAAAATATTATTGAGAACTGGCTGCCTGCCTCCGAGCTCGAGACCGACTCCAGGCTTCCCAGGTTCTGCAAAACATCCCTTCAATTCCCTTGCCCCACGTTTGCTGCTTGTCCGCACTGTCTTCGAGTTTATCATCTCCAGCAGAAAACGTCACTGAGCTGGAAGGTCTGTTAACACCCAAACAAACCATATTTTTCCAATTGTCTTACGGAGCGGATTGTGTGATGTGGTTGCTGTGGAGACTGTCAGAGCCGCGGCAGTATATCTGAGAACGGATCACTTCATACATTCCTTGCTTCTTACACATTTCCCTAAACAAGCGCCAGGGAGAGAGAAGGCAGAGGTAGCTGGATCTTTGACCTGAGCCACCACGGCGAGAGCAGGGGGCTACACCTGGTGCTTGGGAAGCCCCTTTGAGCCTGTGCCCCAGTCTTCTTCTCCTACCCTTTGCTTAGAGAGACTCACGTCCACGCACAAACCTTTGAAGGCCCTTTGATAACCTGTGTTCAGAGAGCCTCAAAGCAGTTTGGCCCATCTATGCAAAAAATGTGTTTTTCCTCAAAACGGAAGGGCTGTATTTTCATGGAGCTCACTTGCGCACAGAAAGTCTCATTTATGAATCTACTACATGCAGTGAAAATGTGCCCTTTTTGTGAATAAAGCCCCAACTGTCTACTAACAGCGCTAACACACTGACATCATTCTGCAAACATTTTCACGTAATACAGTCTCTGACAAGCTTTGTTTCCACTCGGGTCAAATTACTTGGAAAAATCACACTTTTCCCATTAAAGAATCATTTTCTCTTTAAGCCGTTTCCAAGGTACTCCACCCCACCAACTTCCAGTTGGAGCTGGCTCACTTTGCTTGGCCAGGTCGGATGGCCAGAACACAGGCGGTCCTCAGTGCCGGGGCAGGTGGGAGCCGGGCGGATGCGCTCAGTACAAATATTAACCAAGACTACAGTTGCTTAAGTACTTTCAGCTCTGACTGCAGTCTCCAGCCAACAGAGGTTAGAAAGCTCTGCACCTCGATGAACAAGTAATTTGTGGCGATTTACAAAGGAGCACTTTTACTCCCTACCTTTAAATTCAGAGATTTAAATTCAGGTGAGCCTTGGACAGGGATCATTTGAATAACTAAAAGCATCCTAAGCTACCAAGTGAGGTCCAGATTTGCTGATACACTCTGGATGCTCTGTTTTTTCTAACTGCACAAAGCCAGCTCACAGAGGCCAGTTTGTGACACATAAACTGAGAGGAACAATTTTGCCTACAGAAAAAGGTGTCACAAATCTAAGTGGACTAGCAGAGGAGATTTGATAAGTGCTTTGAAGATGAAGAATGAAGTAATTGTTAACTGTTGCCATGTTAATTATCCTTGGGTGTATTTTCAGAAAGGGTGAAACCTCTCTTTGTGGCTGCGGTTTGAACTGCAGATTAGGCTACAAAAGGGAGCTACAAGAACAAATCAGCTTATTTCTGTATACGCCTACTTGACAGTAGCTGGAAATTCATACCTGGAAATTAAGGCTCAACTTTCATTTCCACCAAGTCTGGGTGAATTTTGGGAAGGAAACTAAAACAAAAACACCTGCTCAAAAAAACCCCTATGACTAAGAAATCAGTCCTTGTACATTATGTTCTCCATAGGAAAAACTTGGTTTCAAGAATGTTGGCTTGATTATTTGTAGTATGGGTAATGACCTTAGTGTCACTTCCTCTATGAAATTTGTACCCTGACACCTTTGTACTTGATTCACGTTCTGAATTACTGCATGACGCTAAAGTGTTTTGTAAGTGAAAAGACAAAGTTCAATCACCATCCACATGCAAACTTGTGGCTTTCAAAAAAAGCTATAAATGTTGACTCTTCAGTCTCACTAAGATGTATTTTGCTCCTAGAAATAATTTGCTTCTGTTAGCTATTATAATCTGAAAGGTTGTTCTTTTTTTTAAACTCCAAAAAATAATACATAATGCTTTCATAGTGTTTTTTGCCAGCTTTTAAAAATTTGTTTATTTTTATTATTTTTGTAGAAAGCAGGCAATTTTGTTACCCCCATTCTACAGATGGGGGAAATGCAGCACAGATAGAGTGAAGTGGTCACACACTGGACTGATGGTAAGGCAGGGAGAGCACTTACGGCTTCAGAGGCTCAGTACAGCGTTTCAATATAAACTGAGTGAAGCTGTTATGCCCAACATTTTTATAGGCTTGATGACAATGTGAAAGGAGTTGAGATCCCTTACAAAGTCATTTCTTTAGCCCATGCATGCTACAAAATGTGGAAGAAATGTCAACTCAATATGGATTTCTTCAAAAAAGAAAAATAGCACTGCAATAATACTGTATGCGATTCAATCAAATGATTTTTTTTTTCTTTGTCTCCATTCCTTTCTGCACACTGTTTGTGTTTGCATCCCTACTAGTATATTGATCATCTCAATATCCTCCTGGGGAATAGGTATGTACTTTCGCTTTTTCCTTTCATGGTACCAATGTTTAAAAGTGAGAATATTCACATGCTCCTCTGCCTAATAAATTATTATTCTAAGGTAGTTTCATTATCTACTATACTAAGCCTTGTTTCATTTCACTAAAAATTGCCTGTAAAGATGGTTGCAATGGTTGCCGCATAAACACATAGCATAGACATTTTGTGTTCTGCTTGGCTTAAAGAAAACCAGAAGTCACACAGAAGGGATGAACAACATGGATACTGCATAGAAGCACAGAGGGAAGTACCAGGACCATTCTTTATTTATTTGTAATGAAAAATCAAGATTTTTTTTTAAATTATTGGGGTTACGTAGAGGTACGCAGGTGGGAAGAGGAGGAGAAAGGGAGGTGGGAGAGAAGACAGGAGGAAGGTGGGAAGGGAGGAAAGAGGGAAGGAGGAAGGAAGGAAAAGGGAGGGAGGAAGGGAAAGAGGGAATAGTTAAAGGTTAGCCCCTAAGTCTGATCAAAGGACTGGCTTTCTAGGCACCGCAGGAAAGATCTAAAGAGGTCTGAGGAATGTGAATTTGCTGTGGTGTTAAATGGCTTCCAGAACTGACCCTTGTCCAGCAGCTCCAAGCATGGGCAGAGCAGGTATGCAACTCCCTGCACACGTCTATGGAAACGGGCCCTAAGAAGTCTATGTCTGAAATGAAAAGGCTAGGGAAAAGTACCTTCAGGCTATCTAGCTGTCTTGCTGTTGATGGGCATTCAGTCTTGCGTTAAATTCCCCCAGGACTCCATGCCCTTCAGAGTTATCACAAGCATGTATGTTCAGCACAGCGAGCCAGGAAAAAAATCGTATATAGATATAAGGTAATCAATTGAGGGTCCTTCTAAACCTCTTTGGGTCCAAATCCATGTGATCCATTTTGTATGGCTGCTTTTGGGTGAAATCAATCACTCCTTAAAAGTGCTTATTTCTTTCCAATTGCTCTAAAGACACTCCAAAAGGGTAAGTCAGATTTAGAAATCTATGTTATAGATGTCTATAGCTGAATCAGTCTTAACATAGGTACCAAAGGTTGTGCTGATAATATCCTTTCTTGACTAAACTGAGGAGATGTTAGTGTCTTGAAGGTCCTGGCTCCTTAAGTTTACCCTAAGCACGCTTTGACCGTAGTGAATTTGGCTCAGAAACTGCCAGGAGTGGTCACAGCAGCTTGCTTTTTCCTAACATCCTTGTCAGAGCACTTGGTCTGGAACTGGGCGATGCAGTGCCTGGTCTGCCTGCAGCCTGAGAGGGTCGACCCTCTTACAAGGATACCCAAAACACCAGGCTAACGGGACATTCCCACCCAACTCTCAGCTGAAACTTGGCTGTTCTGCAGTTAGGGACACAAAACTCCTTCCCCAAATTGACAGGTGTACTGGCATCAGCAGGCTGGTGGTAACCAAGGGGAAATGGAGGAGTCCCTCTTTCTCAATCAGGTGCCTATCTAATGTAAAATGAATCCATATACACTGTCACAGGGGGAAGGGATAAGTTCCCAGTCTTCCTCAACCCACAGCTGGACTGCAAAACTAAGCTCAAATTTGCTTTTTCTCCCCCCTCCCCCTGATGCGTTTGACGTGCCTGGCTGCCCCACCTCACTCTGGCTTGAGCTCCTTGCCCACAGGCAGGATGGGCATTTGGGCACACATCAGCAGCTCTGGCTGGGACGGCTCCCTCCTCCCTGCCCACCGGAGCCCCAGCGCAAGCCGAGCCCCACAGCAGGGTGAGCGCCAGTGTTTAAAGCAGGAGTCCTAACCTGGGCCGGTATCTAAGCAAAAAGCAAACAAAAATAATCCCTGTGGTGTGTATTTTCGTGTGCTGCTGAGGTACCAGATATCCCTGCAGGCTTTGAACTCTGGAGAGGCAGTGCAGCTCCAACTGCCGCAACCTGCCCTTCGGCTGGCCTGGGCTGGCAGCAGCCCTGCGGGGCCACACTTGCCAGTCCCAGTGCAAGTGCCAGTCCCCGTGCAAGTACCCCATCCATCCCTGGAGACGTTTGGTTAGCTCAGTACCCTGGTAACTTTTGCTTCCAGAGCCAGCACCATCTTCCAGTGGTGGCATGCACAGCACCCTTTCTGCTCTCACCTGACACACACATATGGGTGCTCTTGTGTAGCACACCCTTTCTTATCTTCTGTCCTGTGCCAGCAGGATACCTTTGTAGGTATCAAAAACCTGCTCTTGGTCCTGAGCAAAATCTCCTGGCAATGCTCATGGGCAGGCTGGTGCACTCATGCCACAGGCATTTTCTCGCCTACGTCGCCACAGGGCACGCCAGAGGTCCCTTGGGGTGTGCCAGGCTCAGGTGGTCCACTTCCAGTGGTGATACACCCCAAATTCACTCAGTTCAGTCAGTCCCAGATTGTGCCATGCTTGGGAATCTGAGCCTTGCCTTTGTTTGCTCTCAGTAGACACCAGATCTTCCTTGGCAGGTAAAGGCATCTCCTCACCTCTCTACTACAACCCTTCCACTGTTTTAAAAGGAAACAGAAATCCTTTCTCAATAAAGAGTCCCAAAAAGGTGTGCAACATGATGTGGTCCCATGTGAGCAGGATTTCCTGCCTGATATCTGAACACTGCTCAAGAATTATTTAGCCTAATTTTCCTTCTAGCATGTAATGTGAAGTTTTCCAGTTGTTATTACTTACAAATAAGTACCATGAGTAATTTGATAAATAACTCCAGACTTGAATACCTCTGCTGGAATCTTTATTTAAAGACTACATCATTCTGGACTAGTGCAAAGCAAAGGAGAAACAACCTTTTGGCAACAGATAGAAAGGAGCTCTTAGTTCTCATTAAGGAATGAAATAGATTTCTTCTATACCTGTGGTCTCAAATTTGGTTGTATACATGGATGAAATTTTGTCCCCACAGAGATCAGTGGGAATTCCAACATCAAAAGGCTGCGAATTAATCCAAGGTGAAAATGACATTTTCCGGCAGGAATTCTAAATTATCAGTGGTGTAAAGCAAGCCTAAGATTTCTCTTTGAACAGAGAATTTCCTGAAAAGAATTCTCTTGATTTTCATTTAACTATTTATATCAATAATGAATATTAGACTAGCAGTCTGGTCCTATGATACTGAATAAATTACTACCCACTGGATCATAAATCAAGTGTTTGCATAATTTGGCTATTTACAAATCAAACCTCAGTCCAGAAACTGCTTTTTCCCAATGCAGTCATTGTAGTTAAGCGAATACTTGGAAAACACACAAGATTTCATCTATTTATCAGTTTCTTTTAAAACAGCTGTTCATATCTGTCGTAAAAAGGAAGATGCAAAATGTTCTTGGAATGTATTCAAAATATGAAAACTATCATAGTAACAGTGGGAACAACATAAAACTTCATGGAGGGGATCCAACTTCCTTTTCATTGGCTCTCAGGACACGGATGCCAATGAAATAGAGCCTCCCAGGAGAACATTTTGATAGTGCAAAGCGGGATCACCTTTTCCTGGCCGAGGGATGGCTGCACATGGAGCAGCCAGCACATCTGGTGGTTCGTGCCCAGCTCTGTCCCCACGCCCGAACACAGTCCTGTGAGTTGGTCTCCCTTTCTGGAAGGGCACAAGTAACGTGTGCTGGCTCCCTCAAATGCTGGTTTAATGGAGGGATTTGCTGCTAGGAAAAAGCCCATGCTCAGAGACTTAAGCTCCTACTATTCATATTCCTGAGGCAGGTTGGGCCAGTGCTTACTCCAAAGCCAGCGCCGACCTGAGCTTACCCAAGTGTACCCGTCAGGGGACAGGGGGTGACTCTGGAGAGTTTCCATCTTTCCTTACACACAGCACAGGAGTTTCACACTGCTCAGATAAATGGCTAAGGGCCAGAGTCCGCCCAAAGTTACAGCAGGACAACCCCCTGCGCCGTGCAGCAGGCAGCTCGTCCCTGTGTCACGGGGAAGTCTGGCTTGAAGGTCTGAGCCTGATGCTGCTCCAGCTGAACGCCGTGTGCTGGCTTCTCCACCCACTCCACTCCACTCCACTCCACCCTGAGGTGAGTGGGCGTGCAACCCTAGACAGAGTGTTGGAGTATGCTGCGCTTCCACCCATGTAAATGGCAGTGTAAGGACCAAACCAAAGAGTCAGCTCACTTGGAAGCGGTGCCTCCGACATTCCAAACAGATATGTAGAACCATAATATTGTACTTAGAAATAGATTTGAGTTTCCACAGTCATTTTTAGATGCAATAAACTAATGAGAGGCATGAAAGCTGGAATCGGCCACCATTCGCATTTCCAAGATAAACATCTTAAAATACATTATGATCAAAATAAAGCAGACAAAGTTACTAGTAAGGTTTCCAAGAGTAGGTGGCTTGTTTTGAAGTTCCATTAATGTTTTTCATTTTGTTTTGGTGCCAGCCTGCGAAGCAAAAATATTCCAAGAGATAACATAAAGGTACATACTCAAAGGAAGAATAAACCCATTATTCATCTATTGCAAGGCATTTGGCCACAATGAAGTAGGAGAGACGGAGAATGGAAAGTTGTTGACGTGTCCAGAAGGCGGAGATTATTTTGTGGAACGTAGCGCAAAGTTTAGCGCTATCTATGAAAAAAAGAGAAAAGATTGCTGGGTTGTGGGAGAAGGAAACCAGCTACCCAGAAGACAGAGGAAGCCCCACAGTCACAGCAACGTCATCCTGAGTTAACCCATATGGGTTAACCAGTGTGCAACCATGCACTTGGGCAGGAGACACAAGATATTTACTGCTCACACCTGCAAAACTCTTTCCTTCTCCTCTGTAACAACCATAACACCCACAGTAAAAAACCAACATCTGCAACTATAAGATACTGGAGGAAGAGAATATTCTTAATTTTTTTACTCTGTTCACCAGCAGGTAATCATCACATACAACTCCCAGAGCAGCCTAGGAAGTGACCCAGACCTTGCACTAACATCAGTGATCCATGCCAATCTAAGTCTGGAGAAAAAGAGCTGCAAAGCCAAGGCTCAAAAAGAAACACATGAGCAGGTTACGAGAGTCCTGTTGAGAAGCATTCAGTATCACAAGGTTCTTGGGAAAAGAGCAACTGCCAATACTTGAATAATACTGCCACTGTTTGCAATTCTTACATCTCAGCTATTTTTTTTTTTTATTTTAAGAATAAAGAACTAATCTGCTTAAGCAGGAATTTAAATCCAGGATTGCTGGATTATTGACCTCCATTTTTATAAGCTTTCACAGAAATAAAGAGAAAGGAATGTCCGGGTTCTTGGAGTCTAACGAGGGCAAAAACATAGAAAAGGGAAAGTTCAAATTTTGTTGAACGACTATATCTTGTTCTTATTTTTTTCTATATAAATTTAATAAATGACATACATGTATGATTTGTCTATAGCTAAGTCAACATATTTTATAGCAACTTTTAAGAAGGGGAGTTATGTTACATTCATTAAACTTCTTTCTTGTATACAATTTGTTGTTTGTTATTAAAGGCCATGTTCAATAATTATGTCAGTCCTGCATGAATGTCTCCCTGCAAAACACACTCTACTTTTCTGGCTCACACGTATGGTACTCAAGACGCAATAAACTAATAAATGAGCTGAAAAAATTTGTCCAAATATGATTTTGCTGTCCCTCTTTTAGATACCGCTAATCTCCAACAGCAGCTCCAGCAGAATGACATTGCAGCTGAAGATTTGTAGGCAAGCACGTACTCTCAGTCTTTGTTGGGGAAGCACATCTCCGGTCCCTGCAGAGGTGTTAGCTGGCTCTCGCTGCCCGCTGGGAATAGCCAGATTGCTGAAGGAATCCCTCCACCCACAGATCCGTCAGGGAGTACCTGGGCAAAAACAAAAGGAGGGTTCAGGAAGGGGTGGGAAGTTCTGATCTTTACACTGAAATGAGTACGTATAAACTTTTCTGATGATAACAAGTCTCAAGCTTTGGCCAGCTATAAAAAAAGCCCCCCCTGGCTGAAGGCCTGTGCTTTCAGGGAAGCGAAGAGCGTTCCAGTACAGATGCATCACCTCCCATGGTGTGTACTGCACCACTGATCCCAACACAGCAGCTCTCCAAAGACTTTCCTTCCCAAAATGTAGTTCACGAAGACCATTTTCAGCTGTGCCCTGACAGTGATCAAGCACATACATCCAAAACCACTGAACATCAGGTGTTAAAAAGAGCCTTAATTTTAAAATAATTATTGATTAACTTTAATACAGTGTTGATAAACAAAATTATTATGTTAATGCAACGTTTGACCGCTATCCAACTCATTAGGTCATAACTCATCACCTGTGTCTCAGGACCGTGCGGTAGCAGCCGTGTGATCAAGCTCCAATCTATCAAGTTTTCTATGGCTTTGGGGCTGCAGTGCTGGCGCCTGGAGCTGGCATCATAGGTATCAGCTGATGTTTTCTTGCTGAAGCCTTACTGCGTGAGTCATCTTACCATTCTGGGAAGCAGGTCTAAAAGGATTGTTTTACAGGCACGGTGGAAAGGACTGCAGCAGGAGAAGGGACAGAGGGGCTTTCAGAGGTTGTTCTTCTGGAGCTTGGAAAGTGCCTGAAAGGGTCAAAACCTGGCACTTAAGAGTTAGAGTAACCCCTCTGCCCTCCAGTGCCCTGGATGGATTGGCATTTGTTTGTCCAGCGTGCCTACCAAATGGGTGTCTGAATTAGTTAACAGAAGAATTGCAATAGTAATGCTGATGTTAAAATGATCAGTGAAAGTTCATTTCCAAGAGCATTTTTTGAGGTGGATCAGTTTCTGACTTCCAATGCATTGTGATATAAATCCCAATACCTAGCTGAGTTATTGCTGATTTACACCAGTGTAACAGAGCAGAATTTGGTCTGGATAGAGCCTGACGAGCAGTAATCACAACCTTCTGCTCCCAAACCACAGGCCCCTTACCACTGGAGCTAAAGGAAAACTTTCATTCATTTTGATTAATGTAAGGTTCTTGTTCAGGACTAATTTAGATCATGCCAAGCTGCGAAGCTTCTAACCTGACCTTTCGAATACACCTGGGAGAGGACTTTTGGAGAGGAGTCGTTTAATTTATCTCTAGTTACTATAATTCCATAGAAATTTTGTGTCCTCTCACATACAGTTGTACAGAAAATGAAGAATTGCGAAAATGAGGTTATGGAGGTATTTGTCCTAGAAAAATAAATCCCACAGCATTTCAAGTTTCCTGCTTGAATAGCAGTAGCAGGTTGTTTTTTTTTTTTTTTAATGATGCTTAGTTTATACCTGCTATGCATTCGAGTTTTAGCAAACAGAGAATTATGTTTCAAACTTGAACCGCAGATTTCTTTCCAGTAATCGGCAATCTTTGGTAAACTTGAATCTGAATTTCAGGCTCATTAAAAAAAGCTGAACCCAGGTGGGGTTTTGCCTGCTTTTGTGTTTCGTCATAAAAACGTTGCACACCTTTACTCAGAAGTACTTGGTGAACCAGCCATTAGAGGGTAAGACTTTTTCTAGTGGTCAAGGTAGTAAGGTTCTGCTCAGCAGGGATTACAACTGCACTGTTTTCTTTCCTTCTTAAAAATATTTGGTCTTAAAGAATTTAAGACTACCAATGCTTATTGTCAAAAGTATAGCTTTTTTCTAGTCCTAACATCTGAGGATATGGCCTTTTCTAAGCTGATACTTGGCCTACAGGTTTCCTCCATCACTTTCTAGATCACACATCTAGCTGATAAGCAGGATTTGAGTGCCTGCCTCCAGTGACCTGCGTCTGGCATTTCTGGGTGGGCATGGCAGTGTCTCTGCAGCAATAAATGCAAATTCTCTCAAGGTCAGGATCTTGCTATTTGCCTCTGGTGCCCTCAGATTCTTCCTAATGAAAATTGCCAGAAATCTTCTCTGGCACGAATTAGAACATTAACACCCTCCTGAGCCATTAATATTTGATTTTTCTCACTCCTGCACAAGAATGAACATTTTTGTTGTGCTGGTTTGCATTCAAAAGGTTTTTTTTTCTTTGAAAGGCCAAAGAGGGAGATTTTTCAAAATATTTTAGGATGTTAAGACATACATTTCCGTTAATCAATCCAATTCATTCAGATTGGTGAAAGGTGTTGAAATCAAAGCCAAGTATTTGATGAGCTTTGGAATCACAGTCAAAAGCATGTCCCTCTTCAGTACCAGCAAGACAGTCTTTCTCATTCACAGTTAGAAGCAAGTTAGAGCAGCAAAATCTGGCTTTGCATTTCAAACACGCCAAAAGGTATTCAGACCATACCGCTGAAGAAACAGAGCCATCTACAAAGAGTAAGGCTACCTCCTGCACCTTACATGCGCCTTTATAAGGTCCTCCATAAGGGAGATGAAAAAAAAAGATGCTTTAAGCCTTCTTACCCCTGCTAATGTGCATTAGCACTGCTACAAAAGTGGAATATATCTTTGGCAAAGGGAATAACACTGACATTTGCCAGGAGAGAGATCACTAGCTCTTCTCTGAATAACTTTCCTTAAGGATGGTTACCCAAGACTGAGCTCTCTTGCAGGATTGACTTTTGCAGCACTTTCTAGGCTGTGGTATAGCTATACCTCATCCATAGCACAGGCCAGTCCATAGTGTGGACTGTGCTATGGCTCCCGGGCTGGAGGGGGAGGCAAAGATACCAGAACACAGAGGTGGGGGAGCAGGACTGTACGTGGTCCCCATTTCACTCCATGCACTAAGGTCCACGCCATGCTGCTTGGGTGTGCGATCAGACCCCTTGCCCTTGTGTGTTTACCCTTTGGTGTCTGAAGCAGTCCTAAAACATCCCAGATAAGTGTCCCACCCTCAAACCAAATTCACTATTTTAAGTTGCTCTCCTCACACTTATCCCTCTCCTTGGGTGGGGGAGGGAGGAGCAAGTGGCTTCCAAACACTTGTTAATTGTGACTTGGTGTTTGGACAAAAACCCGCTGCGGCTGACTCCTGTCTATATGATACAATTATCCACAGTCTGCAATAGTGTCACATAGAAACCTCCTGTGGTTCGGTAGGACCTACCTAAAACACTTTTATTTCTTCCTCTTTTTATCACAAATACTATAAAATGCAGTTAAAAGACTGAAATAACAAATTCACTCCACTTGTTTTTTTATTCCTAGATTATAGAAAATTTAGTTCTAAATAAGGGTATTATTTGATTACCAACAAGTTATCTGGGTGTCATTACTGCCGATGCTGTAAACCTGGTATCCCAGAAACAGAAACCTTAGTCTGTTTAGGTTTAAAGATGGTTTCTGGGACTTGTTTGTTGACTAGTTCCTCAGCCTGTGGTACATGACTTTTATTCACGAAGACGAAGATGTCATCCATGGAGTATCTGCGCTGTTGGCCTAGTAATAAGTTTGCTTAAAAAATACTATGATGTTCTGTATCAGTCATAAAGATTTAATCAGCTAATGGAAGAAATGGGGCTACAGCTGCAGCCTCAGTAAACTGATTATCGTTCTGCCCATTGTGCTGGGCCTGTGTAAGCAGTGAAGTGATGCACAGAGGACGCTTCCAAAAATTGCTTCTGTAATTAACTTTAAAATGAAATAATTCAGGACAATGTCAACATAAATGCATATTCATTAAAAAAAAAAGTGTTGAAAAAAATGTGTTATGCTATGATTGTCCAACTAAAATGTACAAGATTGAACAACAGAAGATCAATCTACCAAGGCAATTGTTATATCTTCTGTTATTTATATCAATATTTATTTCCCTCCCTATTGACTTAAGCAAAAACCTCTTCTACTCTCCAAAGCACAATGTGTGCCTCAAAAAAACCCCAAAACAGTTACCACAATGGAGAAGTAGAAGTTAGAAAAACAGTATAGACCTGATTCATGATTTGTACCACAGTAGTGGGAATGATGAGCAGGACCAAGAAGCCCCATATAAAAGTGGGGGTTAAATTAGACGGCCCAAGTGAGCTCTCCAGCATACTGCCCACCACCTCATAAATATGCAGCCCAGTTGCCACAGTGCATGCCACATGTACCCAACGTTAGTACCTGGGCCATCTTATTTTTCTGCATTGAGGGCTGAGGTTGTGTAAGACAAGAAGGCAACACTGTCCAACAGGTTCTTCACTCAGATCATTGATAATACTACTTTCTGCTTTAACTCTGAGCGGTAGCATACTAGCCCAGTTTATTTAAAGCAGAAAACTTGAGGTGGTCTGGTTTTTGCACCTTGGTCTGAGCTCCCTTACACTGCCATCTTGGGTAAGGCAGCTGAATGGCTCCACAACCGCCTCACAGCTAGCACCAAGTTGCCACCTCAGAAGGCAAGGAGAAAAAAGGGAAATCCTACTGATATTTCAATTTCATCAGCTATTGCCAGCACTGATCCTGGATAAGAAGTAAATCCATGCTTCACAGCCCTTCATAACAAGGTAACAGAAATTTCATGACCTCCTGAAAGCAACTCATTCTCCATGTTGAGCCTGCCCAGAGCACATGGAAATTTTGTGGCAGTGATGGATGAAAGAATTGAATCATCATGAATAAATGATGCTACACCTACTGTCTAAAGTCCCTATGGCTCCTAAAGCTTCCGACATGCCAAAGTTCTGTCATTTTCTAGAGGATTAAGGCAAACATGCCCTCAATTTAGTTTCTAATTTCTCTCTTTTATACCATTTACCAAATAAAAATATTTGAAACTTATGGGTCTGATATTAGTCTTTGGCTCAGGTTTGTTTGACCATTGTTCTCGATTTTGATGTCAGACTGCTGAAATCTGGTTTGAGGGGAAGGGAAGAAAAGAGGAGACAAAGCACGGCAGAAAGCCTGACAGGCATAAATTTTGCTTTCCAGCATGTCTGTGCTTGCAATCAGCAGCCTAAAAAGTTCTGCTATGGTCATCAAGAGATGATGCCTATCAATCAGTCTTTAAACACTGCCCGTTAGATTCTCTTGTTGAGGATGTAACTAAATCTACAATTCCCTGAAGGTTATTTTTATTCCATTTTGCAGCCAAAGGAGAAATAAGGGAAGTTCTTTTGCTTTCCAATGCATTAAGTGGTGTGGATCAAAGGGATTAGTATCATGGCCTAAAAAGTTATTTTTTAGAGCTATAATAGAATCTATATTGCTTTTTTTTTCATGGAATTGTTTAAGGCATAAATCAAGTCACATAGTATTGATTGTAGAATATATTTGCAGATGTCACCCCTCAGTATAAAGAGACTTGATTTCTATGTGTTTTATTTTCTGGTGCTGTAGGATTTCATATGTTCAATAGGGCATATGCGAAATGTACATTATTCTCTGAGTTTAGATTTTTTCCAGACAGCAGGCGTTACTTTTATGATGCCCTGAATGGAATGACAGAGTAAATTGCCCTGATTTATACTCCATTACAACCAGTGATACTGCTGTCACGACTGCTGCTCTTTCTCATTACACAACATCATACACTCCCTTGCCTAGCAATGAAATAAGTTGCAGCGTTCCCAAATACCAGCAACACAGGTCGATTCCCATCATGTGTCTTGCTCGCTCACCCTGGGAACTTTTCCATTTTAGACCTCGGTCTACAGCTCCTCTTACGGATGGTTTCCATTCCGTTGCCTTATCTGGGGTATACATGGTATCCCATTCTTCATTTTAGATGTACTGTTTGGAGACAAGCACCAAAACAATAAATCATGGGGCTAGGTTATTTTTAGGCCACATTTCCGAATCAACATTGAGACTATTTCTGAAGAACCTGCACAAGGAACTTATTGTGTGCATATACAAATAAATGACACAATTCAATGGTTTAATACTATCTGCCAAGTTAAACTACTGCAGAACAGCTGTGTACATTTAAAATGATCCCTGGCACTTCTGAAGAGTTCATAAATCAGCAGTAACATACTTTCTTCCAATTAAGACAGCTAAAGGAAAAAAATCAGAAATTAATGTGTCTAGGACATAAATGACATCTCTATACACTTGTAAATGTGAATCTGAAAAAAATAACAAGCAATGCTCTTTACATTATTAGGATTATTATAATTTTTAAATGCCCATTTTTGTAAGTGTTTCAGTTGTTGTCAAAAGTATTGTTATAAGGAGGCTTGCTTGAAGCCAGTCAGTGTTGTTAACCCAAATCTACGGAAGAAATGAAAGACAGTCATCAACCAAACCACAAAAGTACCTCATCAATGGCTCAAACTATGGCTCCCTCCACTAAGAGTAACATGAGATGTACACCCCTTATGGGCAGTCACAAATCATCTTTTAGAACTCACTCTGAAAGTAATCACTAAAATACTGATTATTGCTCTAAAGAACCATATTACGTAGTTCCACTATCTAAACTTTCCTGCCAATTTGCTGGCATCAACAGCAACCACCACACTATTGCTCAATGATTGTGTGCCCTTGGCTCTTGTGCTCTGCTATAGCAAACACTGTAGAAATACAAAGGAGATAACAGGCATCACTGAGTCTTTACCACCTATGGCAGTCTCTTCTGCTTGCACATCTTCTCCCTTGCAACTTCTTGCCTGCTCACCATGTTCCAGTTTCCTGCATCTTTTCATAATAGCGTTAGTTACTCTCTTGCTGTAGCTGGATCTTCATCCCAACCATATTTGACATTGTTTGTCCCTGTGACTACATGCATTAAAAAGTATATTTTCCTCTAGTTTAGATCTTACTAAGGGAAGCAGAAGGAAGAACAAGTGCATTAATAAAAATATTAAAAAAAAAAAGCTCACCAACACAACAGTTTTGTGTAAGAAGCAACACCCATCTGACCAAATCATCTCCCTTTGCTCTCCAGCAGATTTCTCAAGTATAGTCCAGAAAGCTCCATCCAATGCAGCCTTGCTTCCTCCCTTTCTTCATTGAATGGTGTCTGCAACCAGCTTCACACGGTGTTAACGCTGCTAGGACACACAGTTCTTGCACACATGCAATCTGAGAAACGTGTAGGTCAGAAGGGACCTCAGGCAGTCACCTAGAGCATCCTCCTGCTCAAATAAGGTTGTTAGAGCAGGTAGTCAGCACCTTGTCAGGTCAAGTTTTCAATATCTCCAAAGATGGGGATTGCACAGCCTGTCTGGACAATCTGCTCCAGGGTCTGATGACTCTCAGGGTGAAAAAATTTTTTTCCTTATACTGAGTTGGGATTTCCTGTTCTCCAGCCTGTGTCTGTTGCCTCTTGTCCTTCTGCTGCACACACCTGAGAAGATGGCTCCATCTTCTCCACACCTTCCCATTCGGAAGCGATTCCCAGCAGTGGGCAGCACAGAAATTAATTTCATTATTATAATTTATTTACTCATAAACTACTATTTCCATTGAATACTTCCTAAGATCCATAACTGGTCCTCTCCACACTCCAGAGGAGGGATTTCACTCTGTGAAACTCTCCTTTCACTCTGTGCTCTGGCAGAAGGGAGCACTAAT
This sequence comes from Aptenodytes patagonicus, assembly GCF_965638725.1. Classification (NCBI taxonomy): domain Eukaryota; kingdom Metazoa; phylum Chordata; class Aves; order Sphenisciformes; family Spheniscidae; genus Aptenodytes; species Aptenodytes patagonicus. Next base: position 42,307,675 of record NC_134952.1, read on the forward strand.
GTATGCCTAATTGCCAGTGTGTCTGGAGCATGCTTGAATCTGCTTCTTGTTAACTAGACCATCATTGCACATTTGAAACACAGAAGCTATGTTAAAGCGTGTCCTCTTGTTTTAAGCTTGTAGTAATCCAGGCCATTTTTGTGGTAAACCAAGTGTGGAATGGATAAGATTTGGAGGACTGGGAGACAAGTCTGGGTCAATGTTGCTGTGTATTGACATAATGAGTTCATAACATCATTTAGCTGTAACTCTTAAACTAGCATATAAAAATTTTAGCATGGTATAATGTTAATTTAATTAGAAAGAAAAGGCTGGCTTTAATACAGATTTGTAAAATGTTTCGCAAAAATGCTGTATCACTTGATTCTTCCTTGGCGTTATTTCCTGTGCCAGCTGTCTCTGGTGACAACGACCTGTTTGACAATTCAAACGAGGACACTTTAGGCCTGGAGAACTCCAGGAACTGAACAAGGAGACGTTTCCAACTAATGGCGTAACCCTTCTGGAAAGCTGACAAGCATTCAGGAGTGCTAGAATGCACTTTGCAGGTTCTCCACGGCTCACGCTCATTCGACAACAAAGATGAGGAGTTCCTGTTCTTCAGGTGAAAGCTGATTTATATATACAAAGTGCGGGCAAACAGGCATTATGTGGACACACCTCAGGGGGCGAGTCAGGTGAATCACACCAGCCAGCTGGAAACAGGGCTAACACGCCTAGGGGCTGAGACGTGTCCCGCAGGGCTTCTGTGTGGAGGATGCTGCACATTGAAGGAAATAGTTTTCCATGACTAAAGCTCTCCCCCACCGCTGTCCTCTTTGCTAGCCTCTGCAGGAGCAGCCAGAGGATCTGTCTCTTCCATGGCTATGGGGAAAGCCCAGCCATCGCCTGACAACTGATAAGAAATGGTCACCATTGTCTTTGGTTGGTTTTTCCACCCCCCTGGAGCTAATCAACAGAACTGATCTGTTTTCCAGGGGAAGCATCCTGTGACCAACACACCAAACTAGATAGTGATGAGAAAGCTAAGGTGGTTTATGTATTCCCAGTGACAGAAAAGTAGGTAGATTGAGCGTATCACTAGTGCATAAATGCTGGAGAGGACTAGGCCAAGAAATGGGCTTAGACACCTCAGTCCCCACTGTTAGATCCCCTTCTCAGCTGCTGCTTGCCCAGAAAGCAGGTATAATACCTCAGCACCTCTATTTGCACCTCTACAACTTACTAGGCCAGGTCTGGACAGCACTGAACTGCTTTGCTTTGCCGTGTATAAGCAGGTTTTTACAAAGCTGATCCCAACCCCTGCCGAGTTCTAGCCAAAATGTCACTGAAAAAGGAGGCCAGGTCAGGAAACAGCAGGCAAAGCAGAGTTCCGGTGATACATTGCTGCTTAAGTCCAAAACTGTGATTCTGCAACCTTTACTCAGCTGAGCTCTGCAGCATCAAGCTCAACTGTCTCCTTGTTTTTTTTTTTTATTTTAACAATTCCCTGGCAGCCACATCTGCCAGCATTGCAGAAGAGCTCAGCTCACCCATTAACCAGACAGAGAAACTAGCGTCCCTACCCAGAGTGCCCAGAGGAGATGCTGCAGGAGGCCCGCTCCCAAATACACCTCACCCCATTGCCAGGCTCTGATTCCTCACAAGCAGCAGTGAAAACTGCCATGACAGTGCTTTTCAGTGCTTTCACAGTTACCCACCAGGAGAGTGCTCTTCGGTGTCTTGGGTGGAAAAGAGACTCTTTACCCTTCTTGTTGGACATGTCCCTCAAACCACCTGTGGATGCCTTGCAGAGAGGGTCATCCCCTGTAGCCCTGCGGAGGGGACCAGGTTTAAGACACCTGGTGCCCTGTACCTACCACAGAGCAGGGTAGCTCTGAGCAATTTTGGTCACAGGGGCTTCCCTCCTGGGGCAACCCGGCTTTCTCTGTGCACAGCCTGGGAAGACGGAGAGCCTGGCATCTGTTCCAGAGAGCGGGCACCTAAAAACCCATCAGCTAGGTCCTCTTCTGGCCCTAATGCTTAGGAATCAAATCCCTCCTTGTGAATAAAGAACCCCCAGTTTAATGTGATGAAATGTTTTATATTTTCCAGTAACTAAAGGAGTAGGAAATTGAAGATTTTCCATTCTGGAAAGTTAAGGAATTGTTATTAGTAAATGCAAATAATGCTGCAGAGTTTAAATTTCTGAGGAAGTCTGTGTTTACTTTAGGGAAGATAGTAGGGCTGATCTGTTTTCTAGATTTTCATGCCCCTGATGAAGTAATATTTTGCAAATGTTGTTTACAGTTTCAGTCTTACAAAACCATATTATGTATATATGTATGTTTATCTCTCTCTCTCTCTCTCTCCATAACTAGACATTCTATAAGGAATCCATATCGCATGTGAAAAGTTAAAAATGCTTTTGCAGAATATACATCTTACTTTGCCTGTAAATATCTGACAGAGATAAGAGATTTATATGATTATTTTAATGATTATTCTTTACTGTCACATCCAGCAGGTTTAAAAGCCAAAGTTTCAGTTAAAGCACAAAATATGTAAAGACTCCCATATATGTATGATAAACACAAAATGCTTTCAAACAATCATAATCTGCCCACTTAAAAAAAATACGCACTTCATAGCTGTAGAGTACATGGCTAGATAGAAGGAAAATTCCACCGAGTATTTTATCAGCTGGCTGCCATTCTCTGTACATGAGCCAATAAAAATGGAGAATTTTATTGGGAAGCAATAATTTCCGCTATATCAACTCTTGCAAGCACTATTACATCAAATCCCAAGTGTGCTCACAGAAACAAAACACCGTTTTAAATGTTTTCGCAAGATACGATGCAGCCATTCCATCTATCATTTGGACCCCACTATTTTAACAAAACATGCTCATATTGAGTTGTCAGAGGTTTGAGCTGCAGATAGCACAGCCGTGCAAAAGGACTACAGGCTTGGTAAGGTTTTACTTCATTATTTTTTTTGTTTTTAATTTGAGGGGGGTGTCAAAATAGTGGGCTATCTTGGCTGTGATGTAACACAGCTCTAAAAGGTAATGGCAGGAAGACCACAATTTTATTGAACAGCTCTGGTTACACAGGGAAGGGATGTGAAAAGTCTTTTCAACACAGGAAGCCATAGTCAATCCCTTGACCAGAGGCAACACTTTAAACCAAATTAAACAGAAGTCAGGTGACTAGAAGAGCACCTGCATATTCCCAAGACCGTTCAGCTATTGGTCTCTGGGACCTGACCATCTGAACCAAAATGTAAGTCAAATTATTCTTTATGACCTTAGAAAACATTAGAGCTACCCCCCAACCATTTATGCCTTTACTGCGAAGCTTTGCTGATATGCTGAATTTAAATAATCTGCCATTTTGTAACTGGCTGAGATGGGTAACAGGCCATCTCTTTGACTTCAGTCTCAGCCTGGCTAAAATAAATAAATTCATGCTTTGTTTATATTTTTTCGTTCATACAAAACTGCACTATCTGTGTAGCCACCCAAAGCCCTAAGGAACCTTTAACAATATTTAAAAGCAATCATTCTTTTGCCATCAACATCAGCCTATGTTACTACCTTTTGCTCAGCTGGTTAGTCAGAACCAAAGGTGAGCCAAGAGATAAAAATTAGGGATAGCACTTTAACAATGCCCAAAAGCATTTCAGCTTTAGATAAAACAGCGGATAACCGGAGCACACCGGAGAAACTCATTCCCCTCCAGTGGCTGGCTGTACGCCAGCTCCATTAGCTCTCGGGTGCCCTGAAATAAATGCGCATCCCGAAATGGAGGCAGTGTTTGGACTTGAAAACAAAGAGGTGGCAGCCAAGTGGCAAGAGTGCTGTGCTTTTCAGGCCTCCAGCTTCTAGCTCTGAAACCTGAACTAGGGTTCAGGAATCTGGTGGAGGACAAAACCTGTGCTGACTGAAGCTGACCGAACCCACGGAAACCATGGAATCACCCAAGTCAGTGCCACACAAATGTTGAATTATCTCCCCTGAAAAGCCTCATTCAGCTCTTGTTATTGTTCTAACTACAGACCACCAAAATGCCCATCAGAAAACAACCCCAGACCCTGACCTGGTGACTGAACTACATGTCAGTGCTCAACAGCTGAGGCGATGGAAAGGCACACTACATCCTAACAGGAACGCAGTTAGAAAACACTGCTTCCAGACCCAAGCATTTGCACTTGTTTTGAGTAAACTTCCTAACCCCCCAGTCAGCATTCTTTCTTGAAAGCCCATAGAGGCAAGGACACAAACTTTTTGTAATATTTGTGGCCAAATATCCATCTCCATGAGAAAAAAACACCCCAAACCCAGGAAAATATGCAGCAGAAAAATATGTCTTTCTTTGCCTTTTGATCAAAAGCTTTTAATCCAGCTCAGTCGAGCGCCAATAAGTGAACACTGATCACATCAGGAGAAAGAAAACAGCTGTTGACACCAATAGCAACAGTCCTGCTGTATCATCTAATTTAACGATCCTCTATTTTTGCTCTTGATATTTACCTCCTTGAAGCTACGTCCCATCCACCAGTGATATATCTTCCTTTCTTCCTCTTGCAGACTCAATATACATCATAACATTCATTAGTCAAAGCAAAGCTTTCTCCCGTTTGTCTGCAGCTGGCATTCCTGCAAAACATAAAATGAAATAAATCGTACAGTGGTCCCAAAATTAAGATCCTGGCAGTGAATACTTAGTTTTCTCAAGGGTACTTAGCCTGACGCTGAGGACAGGGGGATGGAGCCCTGTCACTGAACATCTGATCTGTCTTTACAGCAAAGGTCCTCGGTCCATCCCAAAGGTGATTTCAAGAACGGTGGCTCTGGTTTAGCTTGGTTGACTTTGAGCCTCTATTTCATGGTGAAACAGGTCGTCAGGAGTGCTGTGAGCCACAGCGTAGTGTCTGCACCGATCATTGTAGGTAACTGCAGTGCCACTGGCAGGATGGAGCAAACAGCGGGCGTGAGGCGAGCTGCCAGCCCCTTCTGCCTAAGAAGAGAGGGAGGAAGAGGAGGGGATGCTCCGAATGCTGGGTTTGGGTGTTGCTTTCTCTTCCCTTCACTAAGCTGAGCCAGATTTAGAAACACAGTGTTCTGTGGGAAAAAAAAAAAAATAAATGAAAGGGGTTTCTGTAGAAAAATGTTGAAATGAAATATTCTGACTTTTCAAGTTTTTCCTTCATGTTCTTGACTGAAAACGTTGCTGGGAATTTAACCTAAAGTCCCAGATAGTTTCAGTCAATCCAAACCTGCATTTCAGGCAGTTGAGATACCTAACATATGTCAGTGCAAGACTGCTGACCATTTTTCCCACCAGAATACTGAGAGCTCTCATATGTCACTGAGAGTTTAGAGTATAACAAATTTCTTTTTGTTTTAAGTAATTTCCTTTAGTGCTCAGTGAATTACCCTGTCACACATTCAACAACTTCTTTTCATATTGCTACAAGCAATTCTGCTGCATGAAATTATCGTAGTAAAGTGTATTCTCAGTTTTTATTAAGCTCTTTTGGCTGAGGAAAGATCAATATTTATTAGGAAGACAGACGAGGGAATGCAAGCAGAAAGGTTTTTCTTTTCTGTCTAGTATCTGAAAAAAAATTAAAATATCTAATTTCATGAATGACAGACCAATTCAGCTGGCTGGCCAGATTCTGCTGTTGCAGTCACAAAAATCTCAGGCCTCTGATGTTTTGAAGTCAACAGAGCTGTGCACGGGCAGTACCATAAAAAGAAGAAAACAACCAGAAAGAAATGTAAAGGCCACATATACCATTTAATTGACGTGACTTTGGAGACGCCTATGTGAGCAAAGTAATTAAAACCCAGGCAGTAGGGAGAACAGGAAGAAAACTGAGAAGCAGTAATTAATTAAAAATATTATGATGTTTCTCTCTGCAGATTCTGTAGTTTTCACAACACAGCAGAATCTAGAAGTAACGTCTTGCACCTTCAGGATGCTGATCTCTGCAGGATATAGACACCTACCCAATACAGTATGTATAACAGATGAATAAAAGAAACAATTGTTTCAGCTTCAGCATGATGGTGAACTTTGATGGCATCCTAGTAAAACACATAACATTTATTGCCATGATAAACTGCTCTTGAGGGAGTGATTTCCCTGCCCTCCCAGCTGGAGCTGTCGTACTGCAATGACAGAGTGGGTAAGGAAGGGACGGAACAATAGCGAAGTCAAGGAGCTGGAGCCTGACCTCAGCAGAGTGGGTGGTATTTGCTGCAGTCCAGAAAAGCAAATAACTCACTCAAAGGTGATAGATTTTACTGGGGAGTGGAAATAACAAAGCTGAGAAATAAAGTGGAGCAAACATGGTATGAAAGCATATTAAAGTAACTGAAGGAGGGGATTTACTCGTCAATAGATTCAGCTATTAAGGAAAAAGAGAGAGAGAGAGGAAAAAGCAAAAGGGGGGTGAAAAAAGAGTGGAGAGAGGGACAGAAAAAGAAAGAAGAAAGAAGAAAGAAGAAAGAAGAAAAAAGAAGGAAAAAGAAGGAAAAAGAAGGAAAAAGAAAAAAGAGAAGAAAGAAGAAAAAAAGAAAAAGAACAAGAAAGAAAAAAGAAAAAGAAAAAAGAAAAAGGGAAAAAGAAAAAAGAAAAAAGAAAAGAGAAAAGAGAAAAAAGAAAAAAGCAAGCCTCACAACTGCGAGGTGTTCTTGATTAAATGCATCACTCAGTGACATGTCCAAAACACACCAACCCATTTCATGGAACACCTCGCCTGACGGCGGGGGTGTAATTGAGTAGTTGATACTGGAAAATTTGTTTCTGTTTTCTCTTTTTGAGACCAGGGACTGCAGGGACCTACAGGCAGGAGAAACGTCCTTCTTGGTCACTATCTCAGTCAAGAACATGCAGGAGAAAACCCCAGCTTTCCAAAGCAGAGGGAACTTTTTAAAACTTTTTTTTTGGTGTGTGTATGTGTGTGTAGAGCAACTACCTGTACATTTTAACCATTCTTGCCCATTGCCCTATTTTCCATAAAGCCTGAGAATGAGAAAGGCCAGGGACCTACTCACTGGTCTAAAAAATTAGGAGTTGCTTTGGTACCAGTGACTTTAATCCAGTTGCATTTGCTGCGTGCAGACAAAACATGACACCGGTCACAATATGTGCATTGGGAACTTGAAAAGGGTCAGTTTTCCAAAGCTGAAATAAATCAGTGGCATGACTGGCTAAAAAGTGGTATTGTTCAAGGGTATTTTATTTGCTCAGCAAAACACCACAGATCAATAGGAAAAAGTATTCTGGCTGAAAGGAGACACGGAAGCTGCAATAAGCTGTAGATATGTACATAGAATGAAAGAAAAGGAAAAAATAAACCATCAATGTATTCAAGTTACAAGTTTATATGTCTCATAGCTGATTTTAAAAGGGAGGTAAAGAAACTGATGAAGTATCCATTGTCTCTTCTGCAGGGGCTTTTTTCCAAAACGTGTATAATAAAAGACTCCCTCTCTCTCTCAGTCTGAGGTACTTTTATGGCTCCTGTTCATATTGCATTAAAGTGCTTCAAAACAGTAAGGTATTTAATTTTACAGTGTACTTTTGAGAAGCAGATGTCTCTTTTGCCTCCATGTTACAGAGGCAAAGTACAGAAATATTCCGAGTCAACGTCAGATGGGATACGTACAGTGATAGAGCAAGATGAATCTGGAAATTTCTGGGTGAGAGTGTGAGTCGCTGGTCACCCTTTCTCCAAGAATGATGGCCACTGCCTCTTTGAATCCTTAGGATAAAGAGAACAGCGTTGTTGTTATTACTACTACTACTGCTACTGCTACTGCTGCTACTACTACTACTACTACTACTATACGAAGCTGTTGCTGGAGACTACAAACATCCCAAAGACTTTACAGACTAGCAGATAGGAAAGAGCTGATGAATAAGACATTGGTAAGCCAAGGTAACTTATATAACAAGTTGTATTCAATTCCTAGAGGATAAGGACTGGGAAGTAGTCGCCGGTCCCTGCAGAGGCTGCGCAGGTTCCAGTTTCTGCATGCCTTGTGACACAGGTCAAACCTGAAGTGGGACTTGGCTGGAGAACATCAGAAGTAGCGTTACACATGGTGACTGGCAAATTGGCAACGTGGCATCATCTTCAGATTGTTCTTTACTTGGGATGATGGAAACCAGGAGCTGTGCTGATGGTCACTGGAGGGGTCATCAGAGTAGATGTTTCTAAGCACACTGAGGAGTTTTTACTTCTTTCTATTCTAGATGGAATGGTAGGACAGGAGAATTACTCTTAAAGTCACACTAATTAATTATAAGTGAATGGCCAGCTCTACCATATAACAATGCCATGATTATTATTTTTCTTTTCCTTAAAGCAGTGTCTTTCAAAAAGCTTAGTGGCAACCAGCAGCTCTCTCACCCCATGTCCAGCTCCATGGCCTCCTCTTCCTCCCCAGGCCCCAAGGCACGGAGGGAGACCTCAGCCACCAGGACACCCCAGAGAAGGCTGCAGCACCCCCACCACCAGACTCTGCCGCTGTTTGCATATCCAGAGCCGGTCTCCTCTTCCCCTCCAGCAGACCTGGCCCAAATGCCCTGTCTTCACAGGAGGGAGGGTTACTGCTGTTTGGGACTGGGGGGCAGAGCATTTGGGGAAGCCCAGTAGAGGCCAAGGCAAGCACACCTGAGAGGTGTTGCTCCCCAGGATGCCTGGAGGCTCATGGCAAAACTGCTTCTCACAGCCCCATCTCCATCTTCCTTTTGTCTTGCCTACCAGCTTTGAGAATCACACTTCTCAGAGTATTGTCCTTTCTTTTTGATGCAATTACCCTGCAGGTCAGCAGCAGGCTCCTTGTCCTCCACTCAAAAACATAGCATGGTATAAACAACCTCTTATGGAGAAGAAAAAGAGGAGAGACGATTACAGAAGCATAAAGATGTAGATGGGATGTTCAGCTCTTTGCACATCTAAGAGGAGCATGATTTCCAGCTGCAGCAAGATAGCATCTTCTTTGCATCTCTAGATTACATTACTGCAACTCGCACTGCAGAGGCTGTGCTAACAGGCTGTTCACTTGCGCAGAATATAGACACACACTAGGCATGGGGCTCCTGGAAGATCTCTTCCCCTTTGATCCCAACTCCAAATGGTATATTGCACTACAAGGCACAGCTCTGTAAACCCCTTACTCAAATCAGCACTTTTTCTGTCCAACTCACTAGTTTTATTCTTTTTTCCTACTCTATTTTAAATATGTGTGTGTGTGTGTGTGTGTGTGTGTATTTACCAGAGCAGTTTTCATTAATGAATGCTTTTTGTCTTGCAACTCCTGCAGAGCTGATAATTTGCAATAAAAATAACAGCTGAAGCATCCCACGGAATACTTTAAAACCGATTTGCAAAACTGTGAGTGTGCCAATTGTTCAAACTGAGCTTTTCTAATCTTTTCATCTGTAGTGGAACCAAACCTACGCCCAGCTTGAGCTACGCCACGTAGCTGTGACTGCTTAGGTAAGTCATACAATACCGTCTTCCCCAGCAAGAAAGCACTTCCCTTTGGAAGAGAGACATAAATCTCCCCAGAGAGTGAATTTCAAAACTCTGGGCTGCTGGATTGCCTGGATGCTTGCTGAAAGCAGACATTAAGTAAAAAGCCTGCAGTTAGGAATGGCATGGCTGGCCGTGGCATTTCCTCCTCCCCTCTCCTCCCGCTCAGCTCGCTCCAGGTATCACTCAGACTTGGACACACCGGCTGTCTCGGAGAGCTCATCCCCTCTGATCCGGGTCAGGGGAGACGCCCCAGGCTGCTGGTCCCTCCGCGGGACCCCATGGAGCGGAGGGTCCCGCAGGGAAGGTTTCCCAAAGACACAGCCCCTCTTCCCCGTGCAGCAGATGACCCGTCTTGCAGGGGAAGGTTAGGTATGGCGGGGAAGTTTTCCCTTCCCAGTGAAGGTGCTGGGGAGGGAGATGTGGGAGCTGTACACATTTTTCTGTCAGAACCGCTATGCTGCAGCCAGTTTACTTTTAATATTATTTGCGTGCACATGTTCAATACGTCCTTGCAAGTGCCACAGCGAGACTCTGATAGAAAGTATATGTAAACCAAAATATGTAAAATAAGTAATTCTTCATAATTCAATATGACATCCTTCCTTTAATTTAAACCTAATCAGGGAATAAGAAACTGAAACCAGCTGTAAGCATTCACATTACATCTCTCCGGGGAAATGTACATAAAGTTAGGATTTGTTTTCACCCAATGGAAATTTTGCGATTTCACACAGCCACTCTTTTTGTTTAAGCTGCTTCTTTATTACATTTTCCATAACAGAATTTACAATCTCCACAAAATAAAAAGCAATTCCACTGCATTTTCCATGGGTGACTCTCTTGCCCTACCTTCTCCCGCTCAAAACATGAAAAGATTAAACACATAAGTGTTTCTAGTAATCTGGCTATCTCGGCCATAAATTCAACAGGCAGGAAAGATTTTTTTTTCCCCCACTGGTAAAATACGCTTGGAAACTGTGCACGGCGCGGCACGATGTGCACGTTTTGGGTTTTTTACCCTTCATATGGTAAATAAGCTTTTAGCAAACCACATCCAAAGGCCTTTTAAAGCTCTCTTCTCCGCATATATCAATCCTGGCCAACAGCACAGAACTAAAATGCACGGTGAGCTCAGAAGCGAACACTTCCAACGATTAAAATGTTCCACCGAGCATTCCAGTCAGGAGACGCCGGCGGAGAGCACGAGGGAATGCGAGCCCTCGCGGCACAAAAGGACACGGCCCCTGGACCGTGGCCGTTCAACAATACCTCAGCTATTAAAGGGAGCAGGGAGGGATCCAACGGCAGCGTGAGACAAGCAGAAGCCTGTATCCTCCGCATCCAGTGGGAAGCGAATAATCCGATTATGGCCTTCAGTCTCTTTCAAAGTCGGTCGCTGATGAATGTTTTGAGAAAAATGCTCCTCTGCTGAAGCTCGCTCAAATAAAACACACAGTATTTGCGAACAGCGATGCCTTATGAGTCCAAAGTTAATGCTAGCAAAGGCCTCCTAATCTGTACTTAATAATCTTCTGGCATAGTGAAAGGCTGACCCAAGGCAAAGTTTAATGATCAAACTGGCAATTAGAGCTATTGGTAACAATTCATTTTTTCTGCAAATGTGCTTCCCATGGTGGGAAGTGCAACTATTATATTTCCAGACATTTTTCACTACATTTTAAAAAATGAGACATTATCAACCATAAATACTGCGCGAGATCATATCTGGTGTTAAACCCAGGAACAGTGGGAAGATCTTGCAGAAAAAGGCAATAGATGCAATTGTGACATTTGGCTATGGTCACAGCCATGAGTGTTTTCTTCTTCACATACAGGAGGAACTTAAGGAAAAAACACTGTAAATTTTCCCTCACAGCAAAAGACTTTGAACTTGCCCTTGTAGAGGAAAAAACCCACAATGCTACTGGAAAGCATCTCCTCTTGAGAGCCCGTTGCCTTCAGTGGTACTGCCCGGAGGACAGAAACAGGCCTTGCCAGCCTAATCCCCAAAGTAAGTACCTGCCTAAGTTGAAACAAGAGGTTTCAGTGGGATTATTCACAGCACATAAACCGGGCACGTGTGTCATTCTCCGTGGCGTGGGAGCCCAGGAGCGCGACTTCTGATGCCTTCAGTGCTATCGAAATTGTTCTCCCCCAAGGCAGGGGGAATTTTGCAGCCACTGACTTTCACGGGTGCAGTGTGTTGGGGCAGCATCAAGCAAAGCTGGATGCTCCTCTCCATGCCTCCAGAGGCATTGGCCTTTCAGGGTCGCAGCCGGATTACACCAAGCCTTTCTGCTGCTGACGTGCTCCGGCAAGAGGGTGAGGGATGGAGGAGATGCCCCTCACGCTCGGTGGGGCTCAGAGCAGTGCCACAGGCACCCCCCCGTCCCTCTATGTGACCGTGATGAAATCCTCCTGTAAGTCACTGGAGCGGCATCACATACCTCTTACCATACACCTGTAATGGTAACGTTGGAATTAAAGTGTTGACGTGCTTTTTATGGAGGACAGAAATGTGCTGGCTTGTTGGAGTACGAGAGAGTCGTGGGAGGGAGAGAGAAAGAGGGAGTAGAAGGCAAGCAAGAGAAAGAAGCCAGCTAAGAAAGACCTGGTCTTGCCCTGTTTTTAACAATTTGCCCAGCCAATTTAAAACAATAGGTTTTAAACACGTGCATCATAAACCCAGTAAATTTTTCTTCTGCATTTTTGGAACCTCCTTTTGTCTTTTTTCCCAGCAATTACAACTTTAATTTCAAAGGAAAAGGAAAGGGAAAGAGAAAGGGAAAAGGAAAGGAAGAAACATGAAAAATAGGCACTCCAAAACATATTTTACTAGACCATTAATATACGCCTCACGTATATAGAGGAGCAAATTTGAACGTGAGGCAAGAATTAGTAGCCTACTAAAAATTCATATTGTCATGTCTTAAAGATATAGTCTGTAAGAAATATTCTTCTAGTTAGCAAAGACAAAAGTGTTTAGCAAATACAGAGTACAAATGCATTTCATATACGGTAGTGCATATGTTGAAAAATACTTCTGGCCTATATCATCAAATTACATGATGATTAAATTAATTTGGTAGCCTATCTAGGTCCCAGACTTGTTTTTTAGAAAAATACATACACGTATACAGATATATATACATTTCCTAAGATAACCACAATCCTGTGTACAATACACTGACATTTATAAGACTTTTTCAATCATTATTGATAAATGGAGATAGTTTTCCTTACAAATCCTAAAATTCACGTACCCGATGTAGTTCAAATCGGGACAAGACAAATCAAATACCATTGAAGAACAAATACAGGTACACAGAATTCTTAAAATTAGTTTTATCTATTATCTTGATGTTCCCTCTTGTGTGGGCGATTGTTTTGTCTGTTTGTGTTTTCTCTTTTTGCCTTTTTTTTTTATGCCTGGAAACTGCCACAGAAAAGTCTGGCAGCTATAACCTCCAGCTAACTACTAGCAAATGCTAACATGCTGTAAAGTGGAACATTTATACAAGATCCATCTGGTGCATACAAGTAGGAATCCAAGATTTAAAGCCATTACACTGTGCATATGCATTTACACCTTCACCAAAGTTGGCAAAAAGAGTAGATTTTACCCCACGACTCCAGTAGTAAAAGGAGGGGTGTGAAACGTGTGCTGACCTACACTCCTCCGTCCAACTGTAGTTATTATATACTGCTCTTTGGCATGTTACATCCCAGGCTTCACGCCAGGAGTAAATTAGTCCAGTCCTGAACTTGCCTATCAGAAATTAAATAGTACAAGAGTGAAACATGCCTATAAAGTATTAGAGTAGCTGAGCATTTTCTTTTGATCAGTCTTACACCTTTAAAAGGGCAGTCCACCGGGTCTGCTAAAACCAGCAATACTCCCATCAAAAGGATGTCTCAGCTGACTCTTTTTGCCATAACTGAACAGTAAGGAGGGAAAAATGGCTTTGAGCTTTTTTTGTTATTCTTCATGAAGCTTAGGCTTGCTCAACCATATGCCTAACATTTTATTATTTTTCTGTTTGGTACATTCCCATCACCTCAGGCAGAGTAGACCTGGGTTTGTCAGCAATATTTTGCTTTATTTTTATACAGGAGGTATATAGGAAAATGTGCAGAAATTAAAACAAGGTACGCACGAAGTAATGACAAACATAGCCATCATCATGATAAAAAAGGGAAAAAAAAGTTGAAGGAAAAGGGTACATTTACACTACCAGTGAAATTCAGATTTTTGTTGGGAAGCGAACCGTGACGCTTAAGGCATTCATTAATGCCCTCTGCCGTCTGTCTTGGCGAATTTCAGCGAACGTTGACCGCCCCTCCCTGAGAGAAGCACCAGCTCAGAAAGCCGTTTAGGATAACTGAGATTTCTTGTTCTGTGCGCATTTCCCCACCTGCAAGCCGCAGCAAAGCTGTAGCTCCAGTTTACTGCATCACGTGATGATTTCTGCCCGTACCCCAAAATCACGAGCCTGTTCCTCTGCAGGCACGGTTCCTTCCTCAGGCTGGTCATTTAAACACCAGGTGGCACCAAATAACAAGTTTCAATAGTGTGGCCTTTTATTTTTTTTGAAAAAGTTATTGGAAAGGTCTCGCAGAAATGTGTGATAGTGTAAAAAAACCCCAAACCCAACAAACCTCAGCATGAATCTGGGGTGAGTTCACCAAGAGCAGTGCCTCCATCTAGACAGAGATGGGGAGAGATGGCAGGGCAGCTGGGCAGCCCAGGCTCTACCTGCCTGTGCAGATGCTCACCCTGGGACCTGACAGCAGTAACTACCTCAGTAGCTCACAACAAACAATATCCCTCCTAATTAACTACTACAAAGTCACCAGGTTTTTGAGTAGGGCTCTCCTTGCCACCAACATTGGCTAACGCTGCTCAATCTAATAGTAACACGCCAACAAGAGCAAGGGCAGTACTTTGTGGGAGGAGAAATCATGCTTTTAGAGCATGTAAGTGCAGATGGGACATGCTGGACAGCCAACAGACATGATTTCTAGCCCTACATTTTGGTCAGCCTGACAGCTCGCCTTCTTTGCAATAGCCTAACTGCCAAATTCTGCATGCTCAGCGCAAAACTGGGTCATGCGTTACTGTGCTGGGATGGGGTAGAAAGGGCAGTGCTTTCCGCCCTGCAGAATGTTGCTCAGAAGACCAATAGCACAAGAGGATGAACTGGCTGGTTTGCTTTTATCAACGTTTCCATACTTAATTATCATTTTAGAAGCATTATAACTGTACCTGGTATGAAGGCATTGCACTGTGGTGTTTCACAGAATCATAAAATTATTGAAAGGGACTTTAGGAAGTCACAGACAGCAGTCCTCCTGCTCAAAACAGGGCTAACTTAAGCTAGACCCGGTAGTTCAGTGTCTTTTCCTATGAAGTTTTAGAAACCTCTAAGGTGGAAATCCCAGAGTATCTCTGGACAATGTGTTCCAGTTCTCAGCCACTCCCATATGCAGTCAGAGTTTGCCTCGTTGCAACTTGCCATGCACTTATTAATACACACTCCTGGGAAGAGCCTGGCTCTATCTCCTCAATGCTTCTCCCCACCTCCGGGGGGGTCCCCCCGAAGCCTTCTCCTCCTGAGGCTGAGCAAACCCAGCCTCTCCTCACACATCACCTGCTCCAGCCCCCAAACCACCCTGGCTGCTCTCCACTGGCCTCTCTCCAGTCTGCTGCCTCCCCCTTGGACTGTGGAGCCCAAACCCGGGTGTAGTACCCCAGATGCAGCCTCATAAGCACTAGGAGAGGAATCGTCTCTTGCTCCCGTAGCTCACTAGATGTCAGGCCTTCACCAGCAGCAGGGCACAGTGCTGGCTTATGCCCAACGTGGTCTGCTAGCACCCACGTGTCCTCTGCTGCTAAACTGCTGAGGGCTGGTCCGTCCTCAGCCTGCGCTGGTGCATGGTGTTACTCCAGCCCTGGTACAGGGCTGTGCATTTGTCTTTAGTGAACTTCTTGAGGTTGGTGCTGCCCCGCTCCTCCAGCCTGTGGAGGTCCCACTGAACAGCTGCTCAGGTCACCAGTGGATCAACCAGGCCCTCAGAAAACGTTTCTTGTTTAACAAAATGAGAAATAGTTCGATTAGGAAAAACATTAAACAACCAGGACAAATGCAGAATGCTGTTACCTGTTAGGCAGCCATAAACCTCTATATTGATCACAGTGAAGTTACTTCAAATTTTCATTTATATAACCAATAAAGTTATTCTGGTTGAACTTTGTGTGTGTGTGCATGCACGCATGCGTGCGTGCAGGAAAAGCACACCTGAAGACCACCATGTAAGTGGTTGAGAAGCCGCAGTACTGCTGTAGGTGAATTTCCAAACTGAGGGAAAGGGAATCCTGATTACACAAAGTTAATACAGTTATCTGAATAACCATCTTTTACGTGCCACAGGTGTTCAATCCAATGCCAATTTTTAAATTTTGTTTCCTTTGTGGGATGCAAAGGGGAGAGATCAGAATTTATATACTCACATCTTGCCA
This sequence comes from Aptenodytes patagonicus, assembly GCF_965638725.1. NCBI lineage: Eukaryota > Metazoa > Chordata > Aves > Sphenisciformes > Spheniscidae > Aptenodytes > Aptenodytes patagonicus. The sequence continues at coordinate 42,323,738 of NC_134952.1, forward strand.
ACGGACAGAGGTTGCTCCTAAACTCACAAGCAGAAACTTAACCCTGAAGCTTCCTCAGGTTTTGACCGTAAAAGAAGTTCCAGCCGTTATTAGAGATTGTCCGCCAGGTGGAGCGCGGATATCCCAGCCAGAGGGTCGCTCCTCCTCGAGGGAGAGATGGGACCCGTGGGTACCGGCTCTCCCAGGCTGCGCATCCCCGGAGCCTCGGGTCAGAGCAACAGGGAGGCACCAATGTTCTCCGCAGCTGCGCAGCAGGAGGCAGGATAAAATATGCCATATTATCTACAAAAATATGTATGTTTGTACTATACACACATGCTGTATGACCATTATGCTAGCAAACTAACCCTATGGACAGGTTCACAATTATGACGATGTAATTTCTCCAGGCAACAGCAGGTTTGGGGGTCAGAACAAGTCAAAAAACCAGCACAAAGTCACAGACATGTCCCACCTGTCTGATCAGCTAAAAAAGTTGTGTACAAGTCAGGCTTTAACTAATAAAAATAATTTTAAAGGAGAATTCATTTTGAAAAAAGTCAAACAGCCTGTTTAAGAAATGTCAATAAGGAAAGCCAGTTCCACGCTTTAATACTTACCACTGCATTTTGCAGCTGAAGTTGTCCAAAGTTAATTATATAAACCTCACTGCTTTCTGATACAGTAAGGAAGTACATTTTCTATGCAATGTGTTTCCTGTGATGCCTCCTCTTTCCTTTCCGATTTACACTGCCGGGGTACAATTCAAATTGGAGGCGGAGACCGTGCCTGTCAGATTCTCTGTACGCTAGATGTCTTCAGACCTTCAACTAGGCCACGAACCTTTTAAAATGTTTTCTATCATAATGAGCAATCAGGCAGTAGTCTTGAATTTCATGTTCTTAAACGGCAGAATTGGCATCCTTCCTAAATTCAGTAGCATTAAGGGTGCTCTCTTTCCCCACCGCTGAAGAGACAGAGTGCGTTGCTGAAACTTCCTTCCTCTAAGTAGGGGTTCAGGAAGGATGGAAGGAGTGATGCAATTTTGCAAACTTCAGACTTAATATCTGCATGTCAGGATTACTGTTTAGGGTGATGATGATGATGGGTATAAGAAATTGAATACCAGCTTCAGTAAATGATAACTTTTACATTTTCTTCTGTGGCAGTTGCGTTGTTCTCCACTGGCCATTAATATCTAAAGCAAGTCATGATTTAGGTTATATTTTTACTTTTGACAGGGCAAAAAAAGTTTAAAGGATTTATTTTTAAGAATTCCTTATTAGTCAAATCTCCCACTTATCTGCTCTGAAACTGCCTGTCTCACCAACAAACAAATTCTGCTTTTCCTCCATCCACACAAAATTCCATAAAGACAAATTAAAATCAGCAAATATTACTTACATGAATAAAAGGTTGCAAGATTGGACACCAATCGCACAATATGGAGAACTGGGGATCAGATCCCTCTGATAAAAGGTCAAGGGCATATTCCTATAAAGCATTTCTCGTTCAAGCAAGTCATATAAAGAACTTTTCTCAGAGAGCTACCCACATGAACAACGTGACAAGACCAGGTTCTTGTGTATTATGTGAACTTAGATACTTTCAAAGTTATAACTCCTATGACAATGATACAGTGTTTGCCTGCTAGAATTAAAAATGTTTTTTTAAAAAATTACTTTACATTCTACAGAATTTTGCTATAACTTCTCACTTTTCTTTTTAACCAACCCCCCTACTTTTCAAAAGAGATTGATGCTTAATAACGTATGCATTAAATTAGCAGACTGTACACCTAAAAAAAAATTTAAGAAATCAGTGCTTTTGTGCCACCATTATGTCATTAGAATGTAAGCTGCAGATTTAAGCAGTAATGGGCCAGAGTTACAAAAGGGCTTAAGTATTTTAATCTAAACTGTGATCCAAAACTCTTTTTATCCAAAGCCTAGCATTCCTCCCAATGGTCACCCTCAGGGCCCAGACCCGTCGGTGTCCTCCAGACTGCCAAAGAAAATGCAGGCAGTGGCAAGGGGAACGCCACGTTTCACACAATAGCTCACCCACAATGACCGCAAAGATCAGCCTGGGTGGAATTAGTCCTGCTTTGGTTTGGCCATCTGGAACTGAGACGTCTGATCTGCAGTTGCCAACTCGTCTTACCTTTGACACTGTCTCCCACAGCATTCTCCTCGAGAAACTGGCGGCTCACGGCTTAGACAGGTGGACTCTGCGCTGGGTCAAAAGCTGGCTGGACGGCCGGGCCCAGAGAGTTGTGGTGAATGGAGTTACATCCAGTTGGCGGCCGGTCACGAGCGGTGTTCCCCAGGGCTCAGTACTGGAGCCGGTCTTGTTTAATATCTTTATTGATGATCTGGATGAGGGGATCGAGTGCACCCTCAGTAAGTTTGCAGACGACACCAAGCTGGGCGGGAGTGTTGATCTGCTCGAGGGTAGGAAGGCTCTGCAGAGGGACCTGGACAGGCTGGATCGATGGGCCCAGGCCAACTGTATGAGGTTCAACAAGGACAAGTGCCGGGTCCTGCACTTCGGCCACAACAACCCCATGCAGCGCTACAGGCTTGGGGAAGAGTGGCTGGCAAGCTGCCCAGCAGAGAAGGACCTGGGGGTGTTGGTCGACAGCCGGCTGACCATGAGCCGGCAGTGTGCCCAGGCGGCCAAGAAGGCCAATGGCATCCTGGCCTGTATCAGAAATAGTGTGGCCAGCAGGAGTAGGGAAGTGATCGTGCCCCTGGACTCGGCCCTGGTGAGGCCGCACCTCGAATACTGTGTTCAGTTTTGGGCCCCTCACTACAAGAAGGACGTTGAGGTGCTGGAGCGTGTCCAGAGAAGGGCAACGAGGCTGGTGAGGGGTCTGGAGAACAAGTCTTATGAGGAGCGGCTGAGGGAACTGGGGTTGTTCAGCCTGGAGAAAAGGAGGCTGAGGGGAGACCTCATCGCTCTCTACAACTACCTGAAAGGAGGTTGTAGCGAGGTGGGTGTTGGTCTTTTCTCCGAAGTAACAAGCGATAGGACGAGAGGAAATGGCCTCAAGTTGCGCCAGGGGAGGTTTAGATTGGATGTAAGGAAAAATGTCTTTACTGAAAGAGTGGTGAAACATTGGCACAGGCTGCCCAGGGAAGTGGTGGAGTCCCCATCCCTGGAGGTATTTAAAAGCCGTGTAGATGAGGCGCTTCGGGACATGGTTTAGTGGGCATGGTGGTGTTGGGTTGGTGGTTGGACTCGATGATCTTAGAGGTCTTTTCCAACCTCAATGATTCTATGATTCTATGATTCTACCTGTAATGGAGACAAGTTATTCTCTCCTCTTTCCCTTCCATAAACAGAAAAGTAATTACGCAAAACACAACAGCTGCCAATTATCCTACACAAACTATACCCTACTGCTTAGAACACTCTTAAGTCGCAGAGAAAGGAATTGCTTCTCTTATCTTGGTAAAGCTGGCTAACCACTGAACTACTGTATGGTTCCCTTCCTAGCTCAAGAAAAGAGAAGAGCAGGTTCTTGCTTTCTTTTCAAGTGAGAGAGTTTAGGCTTCTGCCTCCAAAAAATACTGGGCTATGTGGGCTCTTAAAACCCCTGGTATATTTAATCCATAAGATCTCACGTGATGGATACAGCCGCAGACTTTAGATCTTCCTGAACCGTATGGTCTTTCTCTGCTCATCTTCTTTCTCTACTTTTTAATCTTGTGCAGGAACACCTTCTCCATCCATCTGGCAACAACATTACCCTTTATGGACTAATCTTTCTGCACAAAACCTTTTTTGTTAAAAATCTCATTTCTTAGGGAAAGTTGTCAAGGAAGGAGGTTCCTCACAGTTCCTACCTCCTCCTCCCATACATGTCTTGCATACTTTTAATGATGATAATAGATCAAGGGCAGATGTTCCAGGGAGCTGGTACGGGGAAACATTATCGCCCTCCTCTATTAACCACCCTGAGCAGAACCAAGCCTTGGGGTTTAAATTTAAGACAAATCCCAGCCACTGAGCAGCCAGTGCCAAAACAGCCTATAAATGGTATGTACCCTTTTCAAAGCATAAACTGGGAAAATAAAAGCCTAAAGCAATATGCGATGCCTACCAAAGTGACTTTTTTAGAAAAATCGTTAACTACCTAGTGATTAAGTATGACCAGTCGGGGATAAGTTGTGGTCACTGGAAGCCTGATCTATTCCACTTCAGAATCCACCTTTGGTATGCTGCTATGGTGTGCTGTCAACAGCATTCATACTTTTACAGTTTAAATGCTTTGGGGGTGGGGGTGGTGTTGTCTGAGCTTTACATGTGATAGGACGGTGATAGAAATGGAATAGCAAAAAAGATAAGAAAAAGGAGCAAATCAGCTATGCTTAGGTTTATTTTTCACATTAAATTAGGCTCATCATCAAGTAATACAAGAGCAGAAATGAATCCTTACCCAAAAGGAGAACTTACCAAGTCATTAATTACATAAGATGTACCATGGAGAAGGCAAGCAAAGAAAAGGGCATTACAGTAAACACTGCGGGAGTATTCAGACCACGAGACTCTTCACGCTTTTCAGCAAATCCAGCTTTATGGTATACAATTAACAATGAATTACATTCCTATTGGATAACTAAAAGCCCTCAAGAACTGGCAGAATGAGGACTAGGATTTAAGTAAGCCTTCCTATGTTTATTCAGTTGGTGAGAAAGCAAACCCAAGATATTTAATGCAAACAGCTTTCAAGCATGAACTCCTCATGATGAATTTATAAATGGTGAATATTCACCACCTAGAAGTCAATTTGCTGCTTTGCATGCCAGTTATTTTCAAGCACAGATTTGTCAAACTGTACAAACCCTTTTAGTGACTGTGCTGAGGCAGCTTATGTTTCAGAGTATAAAAACGGTCCCTGAATTGTGTGTGCTAATGTGCTGGTACTGACAAAAACAATATGGTAAAATTGACTCAGAATTAACGAAGTTCAACAGTGAGGAACAACATTGGCAAGAGGGGTTAAATGTAATTACAACTCAAGTAATCATTACTACTTGAGTTGTGAATCCCAGGGAGACAGTCCCATTACGGGACAACAAAACAGACAAAAATATGTAGGAAACAGGGAACTGGTTAACCTTTTGAACTGGTTAACCAGCTCTCTCCTTAAAGAGCATGCCTCAAGAAATGTGAAGAATGCTCACACTTGGGTTGTCACCCTACCAGTCAGAAAGGTTTGTCTGCAATTGTTTCTGAACTATTAAAAAAGAAACCATAAACCAAAAAACCCACAAAATATTAATCATTTAGTAGGAATTCTGCTGTAAATGTATGTCATACAGGCAATTAAACTTTTATGCTGTGATATATAAACAAAAGCCCAGATGGAACAGTTTCTGCAGTTTACTCCCATAGAGCTATCTTGCAGATATGGTGATGAAATTTTTTAAGGAGAAAGATATGTCCTGATTAATTTGGTGGTGACAGGCATAGGACATTACATAGAAAATACTAATTTTGTGTAAACATTTACATAAATATACACAGCATTCTCAGGTCAAATTATTTCTGTATTTTCCATGTGTTAGGTATATCTTAAGCTTAACAAGTGCCAGGGTTGCTGAAGACAGCAGTAAATTGCTTCATACTTTTTGCTTTATGCAAAATTGTCCTTTTTCTTGGGCTGCTTACTGTCAAAACATGTTGAACTCTACTAGGTCCAAATTGAAGAGTTGCATAATGTTTACCTGACACTCGACTGTCAGGTCTTGCTAATACAATCCAGGGTCTGTGCAAAGTAATAATTCAGTTCTAGATGCTCTGAACATGAAGCTTTTACGTCTCCATTGAAGCAGAGACAGTCTGGAAAGTATTTTTGACTATTCTTTGGATTAAGTTCTCAATCATTCCAGTGACCCAAGGAAGACTGCATAAGAAGTGGAGAACCTATATATACACGTATATTAGATATCTCATAAAAGATACCTTGTAAAGATGTATATTCTTATCAAACCCTGGAAATCAGAGATCTACTGTAAGACTCGACATATTCAATTTAAATGCAAAGTTAAAAGCTCTGGAAACTGTTTACAGTGGTGACAAGAAACATGCAACAATGAAGTAGTCACCTAAGTACCCTTGAAGGAGTTACCAAAACTGTTCCTCATGGAAACTGAAAGTACAAATATACTCTTTATTGACTTAAGGGTCACCAAAAAAGGCATATGAAGACATCAGTATATTACTTGCTTTTTCAATTTAATTAGGGTCTATGAATATTGAGGAAATAAAATAGTATCAGAAAAGTAATGCTCTTGACCTCAGTGACCTGGGAGAACAATGTGAAAAGTATTCATTGTAAGTTGTATATCTCAGCAAGAGAATAATCATCATCCCCGCTCAGCTTCTGTTCAGTAATAAAGATTGATAATTTCACGTTTCCACAAATAACATTCCTTTGTGGATTTTTCTGGGTTATGATGATAGTAAACTACAACAGTAAATGGCCTTCTTTTGTAGTTAAAGCTGATTAAAAATGAGCTGCACTGACATACGTTACAAGTAAGACCGTATTATTTGTCTCTGGTGAGTGTCAAGTCTAATATCCTTCAAAAAAAAGGTTTCAGTTGTGATTTGTAGTTTTGCTACCCAAAAGTCTAGGGAACAGTCTTTCTCAATGTCAGTTTCAACTGCAATCTGTAGCCTGTACACATAAGACACTGATGTTTTGACTACTTGTTTTGTGTCCAGAATAAAAGTCTGGATTCAAAAGTTATTTTAGTAAAATTCCTCTTTATTCATTATGGTAGAGAAGCCCAGACAGTATTTAGCCTAGGGCCTCCAGCATACTTAAGACAGCCCTTTCAGCAGTAAAGCACACTGTCTCGCTTCGCATGGAGAAGTCCCCAGATGGGACTGTGGAGATGTTCCTCTCTCCATCTGCATCCTCTAATAGAGCCACGTCTGCCTAAGAGCCAAGGATCTATCCTTTTTAGATATATTTCAGAGGACTGCAGAATGCTGTATCTGCCAACAGCAGTAAAGTTTGGGTGAAACATCTAAATGCCTTGTGTGGGGCTTCATTGGGGTACATACATAGGTGTAGCTAACAAGTCCATCATCTCACAAGATATGAAATAATCTAAGCACACAGCTATGAACACCGTGAGCTCCATTAACACTAGTAGATTTGCTAGCCATTTTGTATTATCCCTAAAGCTGGTAACGTTTGCTATCAGCAGCTGTAGGAATCATAAAGACCTGGTGCAGATAGCAGCAGTTCTGCTCAGGAGCTACAACCCTTTACAGATACAAAACCTTTGTAAATTAATCTGAGGTTACCGAAGGACCGTGTAATAGATGCTGAAAGTAACAGTTCCTTTGATGAGAGAGTCTGGATGGACAACTTTGCAAAAACAGGATGAATACTTAAGAACCCTAACCATTACTCTATGTTAGTTATTAGAAAAACAAATCCTTTCCTTCTCAATAAGCATCTAAAATTACCTCATTATTATCTATCAACAAATGAAGAGGTTCTGGTGAGACTCAAAGGCGAAAGTCCTTTAAGATTTGATATGCCCAAAACTATTTCTGGCAGGTAAAGCAGGAGGAAGACCACCACTGTGAGATGAACTGTGGCTAAGTGGTTAAGGGTGATTCAGCCTCTATCGCAGTACTTCAGCTTCCAGAAAGTTTTTGGCAAAAATCCCTCATCAGAGGCTCTTAAGGAAACTAAACTGTCTATTCACACTTAAAGTTCAGAAATAAATGGTAGCATACACAGTCACTCGCCACGACACAGGGAGGTTGCTGTTCTCACAGGGCATCTGGGCTGTGACCTGACAAAGAGTGATAAGGACCGATAAGGAGTCTGCAAACAAAAGATTTGCTTTGTCAAACCACAATTACATGAGCTCATTCAAGATGGTGCACTCAGTACAGGTGATTACAGTTCTGGAGCCTATGCTGAACTGCTAACTGACTTCCATTTGAGCATGGGGCTGAAATCACAGAGTAGTTGAGGTTCGAAGGCACTTCTGGAGACCATCTAGTCCAACTCCCCTGCTCAAGCAGGGTCAGCTATAGCAGGTTGCCCAGGACTGTATTCAGCTGGATTTTTAATATCTCTAAGGAGATCTCCACAGCCTCTGTGGGCACTGTGACCTTTCTCACAGGTAAAAAAGTTCTTTAGATTTTGAAATGGAATCTCCTGTGAGAGACAATTGCCTCTGGTCCTGTCACTGGGCACCACTGAGAAGAGTCTGGCTCCATCTTCTTTACCCAATCCCCACCAGGTATTTTTAGATAGATAGAGAAATAAGATCTCCTCTGGGTCTTCCCTTCTCCAGGCTGAAGAATCCCAGCTCTCCCAGACTCTATCTCTTCGTACAATGGATGCTCCAGTCCCTTAATCACCTTTGTGGCCTTTCACCAGACTCACTCCAGTTTGTCCACATCTCTTTCATACTAGGTCACCCAGACCTGGATCCAGCACGTCAGCTGTGTCTCACCAGTGAAAAGCATAGGGAAGGATCACCTCCCTCAACTTGCTGGCAACACTCCTCCTAATGCAGGCCAGGATACTGTTGGCCACCTTTGTTGCAAGGGCCCATTGCTGGCTCATGTTCAACTTGGTGCCCACCAGGACCCTCAGGTCCCACTCTCCAAAGCTGCATTCCAACCACTTTGTTCCCAGCCTATCCTAGCGCATGGGGTCATTCTTCCCCGGGTGCAGGACTTTGCATTTGCTTTTGCTGAACATCATGGTGTTCCTGATAGCCTATTTCTCCAGGCCCTTTGAGTGGCGGCCTAACCATTAGGTGCATGGTCTCCTCCCTCCGCTCCTGCTTCTTTTGCAAGCTTCCTGAGGTTGCCACCACTTCCTCACTCAATTGTGGGTTGCCATCTCCCTCCCCTGTTGTCCCTTGTTTAAAGCTCTCCTCACCAGGTTGGCCAGCCTGTTGGCAAAGATGCTTTTGCCCCACGCAGTCACACTTGATACTTTCCAGGTCTCTGCTGGCTGTATTGTTGGTGACCACATGGATGAGCAGCAGGGTTAGAAGTCTGAGGGCTGGACAAGCCTTTACAGTCTCTCTGCAACACCCCAGAGCTGAGCGCCCAGCAAGCAGCCTTGTGTGGGGTCAGAGCTACCCTGTAACAGGCAAAAGGCAGTGGTGTGTGGTCAAGGACTTCAGAAGTCAGTGCAGTATCTGTAATGTTTTTAGTGGTGATGATTAAGGAAAACTAAGTCAGGCCTTATAATTAACATGTTTGGTTTTTTATTTTGCTTTTTGATTTTTTTTCTTTAACTACAGAGAAATTAGCACAGGTGATAGAGGCAAAGGTATCTCTCGGGTTTTCTATCAGACTCCTGGCACCAACCAACTTCAGCAGCTGCAGAATGCTCCACACCCTCAAGGCCAGGCGCCTTTAAGCATCAATAGCTAATTCCTAGCAAAGCAGTAAAAAACCCCAAACAAAACCCCATGACATTCTGAATCAACAGAGAATCAGACCAGGCATGGATTTCTAGGTATCAGACAACCAATATCTGTGATGGCTGGTAACTGTGAACAGTTTCCCAATTTAGAGTAATTTTTCCATAATACATTCAGATTCGTTTGCCAGCCTGAGACACCAGACTTTATACATACACACTTACAACATTAACTCATTTGGCCCGTCTGGAATTGATAGTTCATGGCATCAGCAGGTTCTGAATATATTGTATATTGTCTCTGCCTTCATAGAAAAGCAGCAACAGCCTGAGCATGCCAATAGACCATTGATCTGAGGAAATACACTAAAAGAAGCCTTTGATTAGCCCAGTGCTTTGTGTCGCATATTTTAACCAAGCACAGATTGCAGCCTGCAGAAAAAGTTGAGAAAACTAACAGCAAAACCAGGAAGCCAAAAATCAGAGAGAGAGGAAACGGAGGGGCTCTGGGACTCCACAGAGAACAGCCGCTGGAAGTAAAGCAGCAACAATAAAGGCAAGAGACAGAGGAAATGTTGCATCAACAAGAACTACCGTACCCCCAATTTCTTCAAAACAAACAATGAACAGTGTTCCAGAAAACTCAGATTAATCCCCCAGGCTAATGCAGGTACAAGGTATAAAGCAAATTATCAGATGCAGGAATTGCAAAGGCAATTGTAGAGTATTTAACAGCACAGACATTTTCTAAAAACAATCATCTACAGAATAAAGGACACAAAATTAAAATTACACAAAGTAAAAGCACAAAAAACTGTTTTAAAATATTTTTTCTGACCAACGTTATAGATGTTGAGTGATGGAAAGCACGACATGAGGGGTGCAACGTGAGTTATATTTGTTTTACACATGTGAATATTTGCAAAATGAGCATATAAGATTTTTACCTTTGCTTAAAAATCCATTGTGCTGAAGATTGACTCCAAGGCACCCTACCCATTGTGATCCTGTAACAAATGATGACAGCAGCTAATGGCTTAGCTGTGCTGGCACTCTCATTACTACTGGCATTAAGTCTCCGAGGTCTTTATGCATCCCTCCAATACTTACATTCCTTTACAGTCTTCAAGTACAGGTTTTAGACTGCATCATCTGCCAAAATCAGGTTCTGAGGTTCCTTATAGGTCTCCTCATATAAACTCTATGTATTAATGAGCTGGCTGACTCATAGGTTAAGTGGTATCTTTTAAGAAGATTTAATGTGAGAATGCATCGGTATTTCTGTCAGCCTGCAAAGAGCTGAGTGTTGGTATCGAGGATACAATAAGATGCAAAGTGATTTTCGTTTACAGAAAAAAGCTAAATGCGTGTGGCTCACGTTAAAAATGCAAAGCACATTTAGAATGCTGAGTACTTAAAAAAAATAAAATGAAAAAATAAGACTATTTTCCCAGGGCATGTTGCACAAATTTAGTCTAGAGTAATGCTATATGTCAGAGGCAGCCACGCTTTTGCAGCTGAATTTCAATGCTGCCTTTTCTTTCTTCTTTCTCACCCTACCAGGGGCCATTCTCCTTTGAAAACTACTTCTCTCCTATGGATTGCTGCTGCTACCTTGTCACCACCCCCTCCTGCCTCCATCTGCCACTGCCTCCTCATGGGCCATCACTTCTTGCTGGCTCCAGCAGCTCCAGCCTGCGGGGGAAAAAAAAAAGCCAAAGCAGCTCTACTTTGCATCTTACCTCTAGTATTGCCATACCTCTTCAGGCAGGAACAGGGATACGTATACATCTAAAAAAGGGTCTCTAAACATAAGGAGTTGAACGTGATTCATGATTACTGTCTCTACACAGATGAAGGAGGGTGAAAAAGCAAGATTTCCTTACGGTTCTCCTGCAGCTCCCAGATGCCATGGTGGGGAACAAAAAGCCTCTGCGATTTTCAATACCCCTCTGTCACGGCTGGCACCCCGCCAGCCTGCACCAGACACCGGCTGCCGTGCCCGCTGGGGATGCGGTGCTGAAGCAAAAAGGCAGAAGGAAACCGAAAATAAAGACAGGGCCACCAGGGCTGGAGACAGGGAGGGAGCCAGAGTTAGTACAGAAACAGATATTCAGGGCAATGGGTTAGGGGCAAAGCGGAGAAAGGGGAAAGGAGATAAGATCCGGAAATACTGCTTTGCACTTTGCTTTCTCCCATTGCAGGCTCCCCTGCCCTTCAATGCATTTTCCTATAAACTACCTTGCTTTTCACACCTCAGAGTTGTTCCTGCAGCAGCCTTCTCCTATCTCCTCTTGGGTTGCATTTCCCTGCCAAAATTCCGTAAAACTTTTGCTTCTTCCAAATCCCAATTTCCTTCCGAGTCTCTACTCTGAAGCAGCATCACGAGGGAGAAAATTTCCTCCTGTTCCTGAATGTTTTCAGTGACTGAAAACATCATACGTGGAGCTATGGAGGGAAAGGAAAAAAAATCACCAGCAAAACACCAGCTTTGTTAGAACTGTCTTTTCTCAAAATGCAGCAGGACGTTTCCTGAAGAAAACTATCCCTCGCACACTTCACTTTATAAACAAAACTATCAGTTCACTGGACTGCTGTCCAAACAGGGGTCTCCCAGGGAGCAAAATGTGTTCTGGAAACACAGATACTTCCTGGAAAACACAAGAGAACTTAAACGGGCAGCAAGGGATAATCCTAATACACTTTTATTACATCTTCTGACAAAAACTTCAAATTATTCATACCAAAATTTATTTGCAAGTAACTAAAAAGGCACCCAAACTCAGAGCATCAGCACAATATGCTCTCGTTCCCTCCTCTGAGTTTTATCCCTACTTATAGCCAGTCCCCTGCTGATGTACATCCCCACCAGGCTCACAGCCTCCTCCCGCAGTAGAGCGCTGCCCTGGAACACTGTGTACTCCCAGAGGCATTAGGATAATCTCGTTTAAGGCATGGACCGCCATGGCCAGGATCCGCACCAGAAGAGAATTTGTGTAGAAAAGCAGAGCCAGCGCCAGGCATTTTGTCACCCTGAAAAGGCAAGGATGTCCTGTTCTGACAGCAGCTGCCTGCAGCTACCTCCTCCCTGCCTTTTAAGTTGCCATGCCCATAACAGCAGTGCAAAAAATGTCCTACATATCTGAATTAGAGGTGGAGGTACAACCATGCATCCTGCTCTCTGCTGTCCCAGCTGCCCATGTCCAGTAGAGAGGGGGAATATCTCGCTGGATGGGACCACCACGAGTAGGTAGGCTGTTTCGAAAGGCTTGCTTCTAAGCATCTGTGCCCTTTGCCTACTCTCCTTGCTGAGGCAGCAGAAGATGGGACATGCACTTCTTACATAGGCCCTAGTTCACTTCTGGCATATGATAAATCAAACTGAACAAGCACCAAGACATCAAATTGTAAATTGAGGCAGCTGAGCAGGGGCACCTTTTTGTACTCCTAACAAACCTCTGTACTGGAAGCAGCCCAACAGATAGAGAAAACCAAACTCCTACAAAGCAACAACAGAATCAAAGCAATGCAGACTAGAGAGCGTAAAAATTACAGCTCAACAGCTAAGGTGCAATCATACTTCTCTATCCACATCACAAAATAGATCCAGAATGGCCGTAATAGAACGAGGGCCAAACTGCAACAGAAATATGAGGACACACGCTTCACCCCCAAGACTATTTTCTCCTTAATATAGAAAACTTCAATTCCACTTCAGAAGCTTGTTATGTGTTTTTGTGATACCAGATCATTTGATTAGCTGTATTAGTCTAAAATAACTTCCCCTGAAATACTGTTCAATGTAATGCTCTACCTCTTCATTAAATGTTTGGTCAGTAAGGAACTCAAATGCATGGTGTCGTTGGGTATGCTGTACTAGCAGTCTGGTTAAAGTAATTACAGCTTTCTTATTATTTCAGTTTCAAAAAACTGAAAGAATCCTGAAGTCAGGAATTAAAGTATTGCATGAGATTGTTGGCGAGGTCTGCTCTTGGCAAGGTCTGTCCGCCCAATGCAAAATAAGGCATCTGTCCAGCAACCACGTTCTTCTGCCTGTGCAATCCCGATAGCCCACTCCTTCCCGCTCCCCCCAGCCTGCTCATGCTCCACAGCAAGGCACAGTTATTCCACGGGGTGTTTCCTCTTCCCCCGTTCTGGATGTTATTCTTTGCTCTCTGAGGAGACACCTTCTCATCGGATCCTGGATGAATTAATCGTTTCCTGCTGGAAAGGATACATTCACTTTTTTTCCCCTAGTCTAGGTTGGCAGTGACTGAAAGAGGTAGTTCTCGAAGCCCATCCTCGGGCCCCTCGCTGGAGAAGAGAGCACGTCAGTCACAGGCAGAAGTCAGGACAAACAAAGGGCTGTTTGTATAGCGTCTCACATCAGCCCTCCCTCTTCTCATCCCCGCTAGCTCTTGCTCTCTCTGGGTACATCTGAAAAGATACAGCTGCCAAGAAAGTGAAAGGGGGCGAAGCAGAAGAGAAAGGTATGTCTTGCTCCTGAACTTATCCTTGCGCACTTGTTCTGCTGATGCTACTTACAGAGTACAGAAATAGAAATAGGTATGGGAACATGCAGGAGGAGGTTTGGGAGATGCAGATACATTGCAGGCAAAAGATGCTATTCAAGTCAGATGCATGGATATGATCCAGCTAAAGATAATACTTTCACTATCTTGCTCTTCTTCGAAGTTGGATGCTACCTATTAACATCTGAAGTCATTAAACATACTATATTGCCTTCCAGTACTCAATATTATTGCACAGTTGGTGAATATGGAGAGAGGTGTGTTCACAATTGCTGTCTTTAAGAAAACTAAATGGGTTTTAACGAGAACTCCATTTCTGGAAAGAATCACGGTATTGATGGTAATTACAAAGCAGTAATTCACTGAATTCATCCTCCGTGGACTAGCTGCTGTCCTTACAATGCACCAACTGTTCAAGCAAAATAGATTTGAAGGATTTTTTTTTTTTCTTACTGGAAAAAATTTCTTCATAATAATATCAGTTATGCAGCTCTTGTGTAATGATTTCTTAGGAATGCACTAATAAACCTAACTATTATGCACTAACACACCTCAATATTAAATGCTTAGCTCAGCATTTTACAGGTGTTTCTGAAATGGAAACTTGACAAACAAATAAACAATAAAAGACATTTTATTTTGAACAGGTATTTTTAGCCCTTGAACTCAGTGCACATTAAGAAGCAAATATATATTAAATTTGCTTCACTTTAAGTGCAACTTGTTAACCCAGCACATGCCACTGGACAGATGGGAAAAGATCGTACACCAAAAGTGTACCAATTAATGTATTCCTTGTTTTCAACACTAGGCAACTGGAGACGCAGACCGCTTAATAACTCTGAAGGGTATATTTAATAGTTGATAGACCAAATTGTAAATATTTATCTTTACCAAACATGCAGGATCTCTAGAGGTGCTGAAATACACATTTTGTGCCATTTCTCAGTTTTTCCTATTTCTATCCCCTATTTCTAACACCTGAGCTCCTACTAATACCATGTGACCTTTAAAGGGCATCACTTCTCATGAAATACTACCCTGTTGTTCTTGGCCAAGGAGGCCGAAACGTGGGTTTTTCTCTTTGGTCTTTTCTGACTACCTCCGCATCTAGCAGCTCCAAAGATGATATGGTGCCAAATTGCCTGGCAGGATAATTCCAACACTCTCAGCTGAACAAGCAGGGATAGCACCGATTCCTGACTCACCATGCATATTCCCAAACTAACCATTTTCCTTCACACAAAACTCCAAATTATTTCAAAGCGCTTGTTATCCCAGCTGCACTTGTTCTCAAACCTTACTTACACCGTGTCAAAGTAACCAAAGCAATTCACTGAAATGAATGCAGGGAGCTCATTTTAAATATTTTTAGATGGCTTTACTCCTGCTAGAATTTGAAATGATATAATCTTGATAAAGCTCTTGATAGAGCATGATTGGCATTGCTGCTTTTTCAGAAGGTTTTATAAAATAAAGAAATGCAAGAGGATGCTTGCTGGCAATAAGTCTTTGAGTCACCTTAGTGATTGGATTTGTTCATCACATTTCCCCGATTTGTTTTACGAGAAAAGACTGTTTCCGTGGTATGCAAAAGCAGATAAGGTCTTTGACAGGTATTTTGAAATAAATATGCACGTACTAGCTCTGTTCTTTACCTAGGCGATCAGTGACATTCCATCATCTGTGCAACCATATTTAGGAAAAGAAGTTCCAGCAGTTTGTCAGAAAAAGATGCTGCATCTGAAATGTCTGCCGAGCTTATCAGCATTGATCCTGTGCAAGGGATCTGATGAAACACTTCAGGTCCTTGGCAGCCTTACATCTGCAAATAGGCACCTTTCTCTCACAGGAAAGGAATAACCTTCTGAAGAAAGGTCTTTTGACTAAAAGTTTCCTTTTGGTTATGATCTGCAAAAAACCCCAGAGGAAATATTTAAGCAGAAATAAAATTGTAATAAAATAAATACAATGTTTTTTCTGAATAATAACAGTGCTGAGCATTGGTAAGATGCATAACTGACCTGATAGTGAAGCTGTCTATCCGTAGCTCACCAGCATATTGACTTTGCTAATACTGATTTTGGCAGTTATCCATATAAGCGCTCTCGATGATGCCCTATAGCAATATCCTGTTCTATTCCAAGGCAAGTAGTGAGTTACCTTAAACTGTAGGTCACGATTTTTGAGTCCAGCAATTTGATGGTCTACAGAAAATCTGCCCCTTTTCAGGACAGAATGAGTTCCCACGAATTTTGAGCAGACAGGCAGCTGGCAACAGATTCAAATGAGCATACCAGCTGAACTCCAGGTAGGGGAAGATCACCCAAATTATTAGGAATAAAAAAATGTACACAAGAGCAAGATATGATGAACGCCTCATCCTCAGGAGAAGAACTCATAGAATAATCCAATCACAGGAAACAAAGGCATAAACCTCCTGCTTCCTAAATTTCTCTTTCATGGAAATTTTCTTCCATTAAATACTTAAATAATTAAGCTCAATTATTTGAACAGAAGAATGTTAAACTGTACTCCTTGACATTGGCATTTATCAAGGTATAGTATAAATAAACTTGTTCTCTTTAAGCATTAGACTTCTCTGAGCAGAACCCTCGTAACTGCAGTGTTTATACTCCTACAAAATAAAACCATTATTATAATAATATAGATTCTTTACTCAAGTCTAAAAAACAACATCAGGCAAAGTTAGAACAATGTTTACTTTATTTGAGAAGTAGTTTTGAGGTCTAAAACTAATAAAGACAGTATGTTATTCAATACTGCACTCTAAGGTAATGAAAAAATAGATCCCCAAGGCTCCATTACTAGTAGTTTATTGGAGTCTCCTACTCAAAAGTTCACATGCAAGTTCATGGAAACTAAAAGGAATCATTCAATGAATTTTGCTTCTATGACGGAAGTTCAAAAATACACAAGAGCTTATTTTCACTTCAGTCATGTTATTTAATATATTGGCCGCTTTTTAATATTTTATTTGGCTACTGGTGTTCAAAAACCAAGTTTGCGCAAAACCTTATGGAAAAATATAATCGAAGAGCGTCGAGGTGTAGTATTTTATCCCTAATATGAATCCAAATTCTCAGATTTTCTTAGCTAGAGTCTCTGGCATGTCATTCATCGGCTGAAGAAATGGAAGATCAGCAAGATAGCTATGGTGGTGATGTAACTACCCAGGAAAAATGACTACAAAGTACAGTAAATTTATACATTTAATAGCTTATTGTTTGTATTTTCAAGAGTGACCTCAAGAGTTTTACAGAATAACCCAAGTGGGACTATTGTCTTAGTGACTTCTACAGCTGGCACGCCTTACTTTTTTTTCTTATCTAGATAATAGCTTTGCCATCTTAACTTGGCATTTGACAGTCTTTGATCAGACACTGCTTTATTCCCAGTTATTTTGGGGTTAGTCTAGAGCACCCTATCCTGTGGCCCCACAAGAAAGACTAGAACTAGGCCATAATGTTGTAGTGTCAGGGGATCGACCCCGAAGTGTCAACAGGATGAAGGGCAGCAAAGTCTTCCTTGAGGCTACAAGTACAGTGAGGAGCACTCAGGGAGAGCTCGCTGGGCAGAGCTGAACATTACTTTAGGTTAGTTTTCAGAGCAGAATTCCTATTTAAATTCAGTAAGGTATCAGACCCCTTTCATTCAAGCATGAGGAAAGGTAAAGAACCCACTCTCTCTCCTAATACCAATAAAGTCTACGTTGAAGCATTGTTCAAAATGCTAATTTAAAAGTGAATGCAAGTTCAAAGGTCTTATCCAAAGCTTTGTGGCATGGTCACTCTCTGTGCAAAGCCCACAGAATAGCAGAGCTAGCGTTAAACAAGCTCATGCAGACGACGGAAAGCCTAGTCACCAACAGCAGAGTTTCGCAAGGGATAATTTATCCCGTCTTTTAAAAAGCAGCATCAGTTAAAACATAATGACCTCCTGCAGCAAGACTCCGCTAAGCAGTTTGCAGTACTAAAAAAAAAAAAGACTAAAAAAGAGAAAATTCTCAGCAATGCTGTATCATACCAGAGCCTGCAGTGTAGGAATCGCAGAGACCACCGTCCAGGACAGCACTGCAGAGAGCTTCAGCCTCCTCGGCTGTTTAATGCTTCAGTTTCTCGAGCAGTCCATAACAGAGGATTCAATCGGCAGACAGTTTTTCCACAACTTTGATGGGGAAAGATACTATTAATTTTATGTGAGTGACTCGTCTTTCAACAGGCAAAATGGCCAGGAGGGCAAGGAAACACACCCAGACATTTTCCCCTGGTTTGGTAGCAATCAATACTTTCACTTACACCACCGAGAGAACATGGCCAGCTCAAAGCAATTTTCTCAAGGTGAGAGGCCAAAGAAACAACAAAATTGCCAGCAACAGAAGCCTCAATTCCCGATGAAAGGATTCCCAAGGTTGTACAGAAAGTAATGAATATCAATTCTGCTGCAATATTATTTACCTCCTAGGAGAAAACACTCTCCAGCACAGAGGCTCAAACCTCCAAAAGTTCACGGGAAAGAAAAGAAAAATGCAAGCCAGAAAGCAAATTGGCAGAAGAGATCTGTTCAACAGCTATACCTGTGTCACGTACCTCATTTCTCTTTAGCACCCTGCTGCAGGAAGCTTCGCAAAAATGAAGATGGTCGCGGCCCTGCTTCTGCTGAGCAGCCTCCTGGGTACCCCCGCGGTGCCTTCCCGGCGTCCATCTTGTTACAAGAGGGCCCTCAAAGACCACAACTGTCACAACATCCCCGAAGGCACAGAGAACCTTCAACAAATTGATGATGGTCTGCAAGATCACTTTTGGGAAGGGAAGGGCTGCGAGGTGATCTGTTACTGCAACTTGAATGAATTGTTCTGCTGCCCAAAGTAAGACCACGCTCATTTCATACACACTTGTACAGTTCTATATGACCACCCATTATATTTCCATCATTTTACAGTTTCCACTGGAGGAATAAGCTATCATTTTAAAGAAATGCATCACTTCAGATGGTTTGAAATTATATCAAGATATAGCCAATTACCTGATACGTTGCCAGTTTTCAGTTTTTGTTTTTCAGGGGCTCACCTAGGACTTGCTTAGCATATTTTGTAAACTTGCATGTCCTATTACAGGGGACTTTAGCATTTAAATCACCTAACCTTTGAGTCTTCCATTTGATCTAAACTAAGTATGAGAACTACATCAAATCTTTATTCACAGCACTTTGCAATGAAGATGTCTGCAGGACCATAGACAAACTCATTTGATTTCTGTTCCGCGGTAAAGAACCTTATTGCTATTCTAAGGCGTATGCACATATGTCAGTTGAATAAATGATTCTGTAAAGACAGCTGTTTAAAGTAGGAAAGCACGCAGTGAGGAACAGAGGTTCACAAATGCCTGCAAGGGAGGGAAAAGATTTAGCCCAAGAATGTCAACACTCCTCTTGTTCGCTGGCACTGCTGACAAAGCTGAACAGTGAAGTTCTCAGAGAACGTGGGGTTTTTGTTGTTGTTTTACAGAAAGAATGTACATCCCAACAAAATTAATATTGAGTTAATAAACACCACCAGCCCATACTGGTTTGAAGTAATAAAATGTATTGAGGGGTATTACTTCATTCAGCTTTCCAGCAACATCTTTTCTTCAGGAAATCTAAATTAAAAGTATCAACACTTCAAAACTTACTAATACTTCAGGGACACTAAAATGTGATGGCATTACATAGGCAAGCAAAAATGACTTTTTAATGCGCCCCTCTTACCACCCAAGTTTCTCAAGTCCCCTAAAACCCGATAAAAGGCAACTTTTCAGCACTCCCATAGGGGACTAGATTTGAACCAAGTGGGAATGACTTCTAAAGCTAGAAACCTCACATTCAAACTGAGAGCAGGGTTTAAATATGTTTTTCATATTTCACTCTCCATAAAACCAGAAATGGTGTCCTCATCCTGAAGCACGCTTTGGGTTCCAGCTTCAACATCAGCGCTTTGAGCAGCCTAAGAAAGCCTCTTCCTTTGATACAAATGCATAAGGAGGTCTTCCTTCAACCATCTTGAGGTACTGAAGACCTGCTTTGAAGGTCTGCTCTCAGGACAAATTGCACTAAGCAGTATGCGTGCATCTGTGGAAGCTCTTTATTTTTCTAAAATTATGTATTTGGTAAGTTTACTTTCTAAAAGCTAAAATACCAGGGTGGAGTGCTGGCACTCTGGTCAGGCAATGAAAGTTTTGCCATCACTTCCAAACTAGGCCAGCAGAGGTAGAAATACAGTATCTTCACACAGACCTGCAGTTGCATTTACATTGCTGGGAGGGTATCCCACAAACACAGTAATTCCACATATACCCCACCAAAAGCTAACACCCCCCCCAACTGGAAATGAATGTCATGTTAAAGCTCTGATAAAGCAATAATCTGATTATTTAAATATCTGGTAATATCTTTCAGGGATATTTTCTTTGGACCAAAGATATCTTTTGTGATTCCCTGCAACAGCCAGTGATGGACATTAAGTCTGCCCGTGAAGACAACAGACATCATTCTACAATCATGTAATGATGCTTTCAAGGGGAAAAACAAAACCACCACCACCAACAAACTTCCTAACCACAAGACAGTGCCTCTTTTTACACTGTAGAAAAATTTCCTTTCTATACCTTTTTGGAATCTCAAATATGTAAGAAATTCTCTTTTCAAATGTGGTAGCTGCCTTAATTTCCATAATGGTGTAAAACACTGTACAAGCTCTTAATGCATCCTCATATGCAACCCCCAGCAAAAAGCCTAACTCGTGTTACTCAGCACAACATTCTCAACTAGTTTTGATGAAGAAACTCCAGGCTTAAGCCTTCATGTGGTTAAGAATGTGACTCTCGTAGCAACCTACTGCAAGTGCAGCTTTCTATTGCTTTACTGCCACCACACAGTTAAAGCTGTTTTAAGCTGAAGCTACTCAGTACCTGGCACTTCTGCAGACAGCCTCCCACGTTCTAGTTAGGCATCTTAAACAAAATACATGCACATACAAAAGGCAAACTTTCACCATTCATATTTGAAAATTCCACTGGGGAAAAAAGAGTCAAGACTCACATTAATAGTACTAAACCACACTTAGGTCTTAATTATGTCTAACTGGTCACCTGCATTAACTATGGAATCTCTATAACCTTAAATTGTTTAATCTTAACATTGAACTTTTAAAATACTAGAACAGTTACAGTAGCGTGTCTGTATATGTATCTTCAGAAAGACGTCTAAAGAGGATGGGACTGATGCAAGGTCTGTTAAGGCACCATAAAAATCCACACTCAAGCAGCTTTTTTAAGCAAGACTTGTTTGAAATACAGTACCTCAGAATTAAGTTAAAATGCCGGCTTTTTATTTTTAGGCTAGCCCTTTAGGGAAATACCTGGGGAAGTGAAGACAAAGAGGTATCTCAAAATATTAGAAAAAATCATCTTAATGTTTAAGAGGTATTGTGATCTAGGCTGTAGATACACAGTCACCTCTCAACATGTGCCAATACTGATTACAGTGCAAGAGAAAAACAGCCAATAATTTATGTCCCTTTGTAAGTTTAAGGAAAGCCACCTGGACAAGCCAAACTTACAGGCAGTAAGCCTGGCTTATTGCCTTACATATAAAAACTCTTTAGCTGTCAAGTCAGTCACATGGAGGGTACATAGTACTGAAGTAAATATTTAGGTTTTTTCCACTTAAAAGTGTACTGTTCATCTAATAACCTTACAATATTACACCATGAAAACTGCTACCACCAGTTTACCAAACTTATTTCACATGCAGTATGAAATATGACAATGACTGTTTTTCTTCCTCTGTCAGTAAACAAAGGCTGGCTAGTGGGGGAGGGGGGTAATTATACATAGCTAATAATAAATGTTTCAAGTAAATATGTGTGTACTATTTTTGCCAAGTAATTTTTAGGCTACTGACTGTTAAACAAACAGTTTGTGTCACCAGACTTTTTAAGCCTGGCTTGTGTAATTATTCCTGAGTCATTTGGGCTTCCTACCAAATCATCAATTAAGGGTAAAAAACCCCCATAAGTCTGGCAACCCACAGTCAAAATATCCAAAGTCAGTGCTCTGCTAAGAAAACATATGGTATCCGCTCTTGCGCAGAGTCCTCTATAAGCTTCTAGCAGTAACAAGGGCACGTAACTTCTGTTGGTTGTGCCATCTAGTTTCTACATGAATCATGTTGCATATGCCTGGTGTTCACAGCTTTCCAAAGCAGCAGCAGTAAAAAAAATTTAAGGCGGATGCAAATCTGGGAAGTAAAGTTAGCAGGTGGTTTTCGGTTACTTTCCTTCCACCACTCCTGGCTAAGGAAAATCCACAGTCCACTGGAGAAAAGTTTTGCACCTTTCCGCATGCAGCAGGACAGGATCACTTGGGTTACTACTTTAAGACTGACTTCCCCCAGAAACTTGCTTTTGTTTCTCTCCCCACTCTCCTTCCCTCCCAAAGGTTCTTCTACAGGTCCTGCCAGGCCTAGGTAAGAACATTCACCCCGGCCACCCACTCAGAGAAAAAGCCTTTCTCCTTCAGATGCCCTGTCCACGGCCAGGTTCCCTGGCTGTTTCTCCAACTAGTAATTTGAAGATGACAAGCTCAATTTGTACAAAGGATATTCAGCAAACAACTTTACAGTCACTGTAGTGAAATGGGCACTAAAACATCTCTTCAAAGGAACACCAATTTCAGCTGCCACTAGCTAGGTATCACTCACCATCCTGAACTTAGGCCAACACCACAGAACTTCATTGTGGAAATACATATGACACTGCAAGTGACAGAAATCAGGTCACTGAGAGCTACTGGGAAGGCAGCCAGTTTGAGGTTAGGGTTTATCATCATTCAGTTCTATGTGAGCGTCATGGGTCAAAAAAGCAAAAGAGCATCTTAGTTGCAGTGATGCCAGCAAATTAGTTTTCAAAAAAACTCACAAGATTAACATCAAGCAGATTAGACCATAGAAATACTGCTTTCTCATTTTTCCCAAATTAAGAAAAAGCTTTTAAACATCTGCTAAGGTTAAGGGTTGCAACAAATGCTAACTGAACAAGCTGAAGCTGTGTCCTCCTCTGCTTTAAGATGAGAACTCTTCTCCCTCTGCCTTTTCTTCAACCTATGTGCACAGCTTAAAGCAAAAAGAAATCATGGGCCAGCCTAAATGTGTGGTATATGGAATAACAGTTAAATGACGATACAAGAAGTCATTCATAATATTGTCTTCAACATCAGACTTTACTAAGATATTCAATGAAAAGCAAAAGCATTGCTGGATATTTTTCTCTTATGTGACCATAAGTTTTGGTTTGGATTCGGTTTTGGGTTGTGTTTTTTTTTTTTTTTTTAAAAACAGGCCTGAGCTAATGCATGCAATGAGAAAGAAATAGTATGCCTATTAGAGGATACCATATTGACCCAGCACAGACTCTGTCTTCCGTTCTCCAATTAAGTTCTTAGCCACATTCTATGCAGATGAATGGAGAAGTCAGCAGCTAAAGGATTTCTTACCGAGTGGAAGGATTTCTCAGCACAGTAAGCCGCAGCAGTCTTTTCATCTGTACTTACAGCTTTGAAATTCGGGAGCTGCATTTTTTTCCATTTTAATATAGGAGCAGGAAGGCCTTGGTGCTTAGAAGCACATATCCCAGCAATGACAAGATGAATAAACAAATCAGAAAAGCCCCCATCAATTCTTGTTTCCAAAGGGGAAAAAGAAAATGTTATTCAGCCATTTCTGCCCAGCTAACAACTGGAACTGTCATTGAAAGCCTTTTACCTTAGGAAAAAGAACATATTGCCAAGTCTGCTACAGTTTTTTTTTTAAAGGCATTGTATCATGAGAACTTGAAGTACATTCATAAATATATCCTTGGCACGTTTTAATTGAAAAATATTTTAATATTATTACATCATTAGTCAAAGCTTAACTATTAGGTACAAGTAACTCACTAAATAAGTTACAGACACACCCACTTGAGCAACAGTATCAGTGATATTTATTTAAAATACTTTTGCTGAGGAAATTTGTTTCATAAGAGATGGTTTTCAAACAAATCAGCAAGGTTATGAAAAATAAAACAGAGACAAACTCTCTGGGGAGAAAAAAAAAGTTACAAAGAAAGCTTTTGCATATCAACAAAACCCCTCAGTCTTTTGATTTGCGGCCTGAGTCTCAGTCCCAACCTTTTCCGTCTAATGAACCCCACTATCCAGCTTTAGATCTGGTTTGTTCTTGTCATTCTTCACCGAGTAGATGAAATATGTTAAGGTGTCCTTTTCATTCACTGGAATTGTCCTAAAATGGCAGCCAATTATCTATAAAGGAAGAACACAAGGAAATTAAATTACCACTCTTATATGCAGAAACTGAAGATTCAGATTTAAATCAACTACAGTAAAGTTTAAAAGATTGATCAAGAAGCTTCAAAAAGAAAAAGGAAAAGCTACCTCTCTTCAAAAGTCTTTAATAGTCATAATAGTAATAGTCATAAAAAAGTAAACAGGAATCATTTTACTGAGAACTAAATATACTTTCCAAAGTAAAAAGCCCAGAAATTTTACTTGGGGGGGGGGGGGGGGGGGGGAGTTCTCAAAACAAGCATGGGAGTATCATTACATTTGTATAGTTAAAACTTGACTATAAAGCAAGTAATGACTATAGAATATCAGAGCTCCAGTACAGAAATGAGAGGCTACTGCTCGTCACTCAGGTGGGGGGGGAAGAGCATGTGTCTATCAATTAATGTATAGAAACATCTAAGACAATACAAGAATCTTTGAGAATTATAATCGAACATTCAGCTCTTCAAAACAGAGCAATCAATGAAAATTCACCATGCTGTAACCACTAAAATATGACAATCTCTAAAGAGTTCTCGAATCACTTTTGTCATTCCAGAAGTCTTTCCCTTCATCAAAATGAACACCAGCTTTAAAAGAAAGCACTCAAAAATATTATACCTACCTAAGACTATTCTCTGGCTTTTTGCAGAATACTTTGGTAGGTTAAAATTAGCAAGAGGAAGTGAGAAAAATGGGACTGCTCATTTAACTACCACTATAAATGTTTAGCATAATTAGCAAGTTAGAAAGCTTTCTAAACCCCACCCCAACAAAAATTCACAGAGGAACAGTTTGACCAAGTCCTTTAAAGTAGACTTCTAAGTAACAGCTAGAGGAGCGTCTATTGTACGTTAGGACAGGTTACAAGGAACCACACGCACTGTAAACTAAGGAAGTTCTGCTGCTATGGCTCACAAATACCTGCAGGTCAAAACAAAGCACGTGACAGAAGCTTTGCCTATTCACATCAAGCAGCGTAAGAAGCATACGCTAGCGCAAATGTACATGAGATGTACCTAAAGCAGACCCTTAGAAATGCTAGTTTTGCAGAACAAAAACTGCTTGTACTTTTTCAAATCACAGTCCTGCTAATTCAAGAGCTAGCTGTACCTCAGCTCACATATGAGAAAACAGAAGACCGATTTTAAGTTCTTACTCATAGTGGCAGCAGCACTATTCTTTTACAGCTTGGCCTTGAGATCTCCCACACATTTAAGGACCTTGCCTTTAATCCACACAGATTAAGGGAGGGACCAACAAAATGTCTGTACCAAAGTACAAATGAGTGTATTGCTGCACAAAAGTGAAAAAACGGTTGCTCTATCTCCCTGCTAAGAGAAGATCACCAGTTCCCTCATGTATTTACATCAGCACACTGTAACTGCATCTTTGCAGTGCAGGATTCCTTTAAAATTACTCACATGCAGCTAAGATGCTCGCATACAGCTGTACTCACACACAGCTTCAGCACTTTTAGAAATATTGATAAGAAAAAAACTAATTTCATAAAGTTCCATTTTTCTGGTGACAGATCCCAGTGATTTTAATTAACGTAATTATCAATAGAAGCCTGTTTTTCAGATTTCCATACTTTACATACACACAGACACCTATGTTTGTATTAACTAGCTTTTCAAAGCGAAGTCTGAACCTTGCTAGAACTTCACTGCCACCTCTCAGTTTCTAGTTCTTTTCAGCGGGACACTTCAGGTGAAGGTGTGACTGATGCATGGACTATAAATCCATGATTCTGTGATATTCAGGGACACGCAGATCATCTTACTGTTCCAACTCAACATGTTGTGTTTTTAAGCAGCACACACTGCTTTCACAAGTTAAGAGTCCCTCCTCTGGAAAACTTTTGCTTTTGATTTACTTGGCTCAGGAGCTGTGGCCAATGAAGGAAGCTAGATAAGCAGTTCCCTTTTGTTCTCCTAAAACCCAGATTACATATGCTCTTTATGCAAGGATTGCATTGTATAGAAAACCACATGCCACAGCAAGTTGCATTTTCTATTACGGAACAAACACTCATACGTACTTCAACGAGCTGTGCTTTGTTAAGTCCCGGTCTGGTCTGTAGCTTGAAGTGTCTTTTGTACCTTCGAAGTGTGTTTACTTGTAACTGATATAAATCAACCTAGAAGAAAAGGGGGGGGGAAGGGGAGGAAAACAATCTAATATAACTGAAAAAGGAGTCAGTCATTAATAGTTTGCCTCTCAAAAAGATTTTGGAATCTCACATAAATGTAAACTGTCAGCTCAGCAGACCTAATTTTGACAAAAAACAAACTCCACCCCACACCTTCCAGCAGAAAGGAAAACAGCCCAGCTCGGTTTAAGAGCATTTTATTGTTACCGAGCATGGCTCTGCCTCCCTTTAGCTGTGGACAATATTTGGAACTCATTATTGTACTTCAATCAGTTCTGCGTTTTTGTTTGTTCCCCAGTTCAAGCATGATAACACAAAGCCCAGTAACAACTTCCATATAACATCTATGAAGATGCTGATTCAAAGGAGGCCCCCATATTGTGATTTCGGCCATCAAATTTTACAAAAGTTACACGCAAGATATAGCACATCTGCACCATGAGATAGCACGTATTAGAATCGGGAGAGAGTCTAGAGAACAAAGTTTTCTTGGCTTGAGGTGAGAGAAGAAAACAGCTGCTCTTGGTCTCCAATCATATCCCTGCTACATAAGCACAATGCAGGAGTTACGTGCACAGGCATAGTTGTCCAAAACTATTTTTCAGCATGAGTTGACATTTGAGAGAATTGCACAAGGTCCTCTTAGGGATACAAATACACAACTTTAACCCAGTACTCCCTCAGTTTTGAATCCCATGAACTCAGATCAGCAGTCACTTCTCCCAGCAACAGCTTACCCTCCCACCCTCCTTGACAATGTAAGAGAGCTTAATCAGATGACTGAGTGGGAAAGCAAGCTGAGAAAGCAGGCTGAATGAGAAATTCTGCTAGATCAGTTGCAATTACAGTAGCGTTCTCCAGACTCCCTGCATTAAACACTGGTTAAGACATTCACTTCTGCTTTAAATTAACTTAGCGGCCTCAACTATAGAATATTTAAACAACAACAGTGCTACTGCATACTTGGTAACCTTGCCAGACTTGATGTGATGCCGCCTTACATGATAGAGGCTGGCCATCCTTTGGTATTCTAAAGTTTACACGGCACAAATTCCACTTCCCAAGTCACAGTGGGGAACCCACACACTAGAGCATCACACAGAGGAGTAGCAGCAGCTTTCCACCAAGTCCCAGAAGCTACCAGTACTGCAAAAGCCTCTTCCCCTCCCGTAGGGATCACTTCTAACAGGTAGTGATGGTCATGACTGAGATGGAAACGGGAGGGCCTTACAAGTCTTCAGAAGAATGGTATCTTTTTTTTTCCTTAGTAAACTGGATAGCAATTGAAAATAATGAAGGTCAAGGGCCAACGGGCATCCAAGGCATACAGTAATCAAATGGGATGAACATACTGCCATTGTCCAAATGGCCAGCTGGAGCTTCTCAAAAATACTTCCCAGGCAGTTTTCTTTCCTGCAGTAGTACCATTAAAAAAAGCTTGTTTTCTTGTTCTAGAGATATCCATCAGTTGTGACATGTTTTATAATTCTTGCATGAGAAAACAAAACAGGCTTGCAGGAGAGCTGCAATTACCACTGTGCCAGAGAACTACCTGAAGTCACGCAGAACATTAGCTTTAGACAGAACTTTCAAAGAAGCAATCCCACATATTTAACAGACAACCAACACAGCCCAGCATCAAACTACTCCCAATCCCCTAAAATCCTCTTAGCCAGAGCCTTCAGACTGGAGCCACGTGCCTTTAGGCAAGGATTCTTGTGCAAAGTTTCATCACTTATGCTGCTGCTATCTGCAGATGCTGACCATAAGGATGCCATTAAATTAACACTTACGGAGCAATTTCTGAAGAATGCTTTAAAAAAATCCCTCTTAGAAGGGACCAAGTAGGCATGACAGCCTCTGCTCAAAATTAACACACTGAAGAGCACCTGCTAAGCTAGGCTGTAGCAAAAAATAATACAGAGCACATGTAGGAAAAGGAGCCTTAGGTACAGTCTCTCCCACTATACTATGCAAACGTTTGAAGGCTGCAGTTCACTTTTATAATGGGTGAGGTTTCACTGTTCTGCAATGGAGAAAACAAGTCGGAAAAGCACCATCCTTCTCCACTCCTTTCTAGCACAGCTCCCTAAACGTCTCTTCCTCCAACAAGGGGTAAAAACAAAGAGCTACCATCATCAAACTTTCCTAGTTAGACTAAGGCAGTGGAATAACTGCAAGAGCCAATCTGCAACACATTTAGCAGAGACGGAAAGGATCGGAGGGATGGGGCAGTGAAGCATTTATATCCCAAGCCCTATGTGCAATTCCCTGCAGCAGACAGAGTTTGCTGATATGTGGCAAAGCACCACTCTGGAAAGGAAGCACAAAGGAAAAAGTTGAAAATAGCGATTTTCTGAGAGAACCAGCAGGCACTTACAAATAACGTAAGAGAATCTTGTTCATTCTACTCCGCACAATTAATGCATAAAATACACCACAAAATTCAGTTAGCTTTTGTTATATTAAGGTGTTAATCAGGTCCCTTCCCCTTCCCACATGCCCCAAAATAAGGAGAGCTGCAAGGGTGGAAAAGTGGTATCCGTGCAGACTCGGTGGTTGTTAAGCACAAGCTTAATACAACAATTAAAAAACCCCCAACTATTTAGCTACCTCTGGAGTGTCGATGTCTTGCACTGGTGAGTCACCATCATCATCGCTGCCTTTCCTCTTTCTTCTGTTCCTCACACTCTGAATTAAGTTTTTGTGGAAGTCACAAATGTACAGATGTCTTGCCTAAAAGAATAATACTGCGTCTTTCAATCAAATCCACGTAAGTATCTCCCAGACTTATGATACAAACGTACATACAGAGACAACCCTCCAGCAACCACAGTCACATTAACTGAGTTCAGGAAGCTTTCCTACTGGATTCTTCTAAATAAAGAATGTGTTATGCTACAGATCACCGCCACCAGCTTGGCCCAGAGGACACCGAAGTGCTGCCACCGACTGATTCAGTAGTAACAGGCTACAGAGACACAGGAGTACAACCCTCCCTCCGGCCACTCATCGCAACTCGGGGATTGGGGAGCAAACAAACAAAAACCAAGCTTTCAGTTGTTCTCCGGAGGGCAAAAAGCCGGCTCTCGTTTCCCATCTATATCCCCCCCCCTTCTTGTTCTACTTCCACTACCTAGGCGAGGTCAAGCAACACGCTTTTTTTTTTTCCCCTTTCTGTTTTTAAAAGTTTCCCTTTGTACGGATCTGCACGTTTTGGGAGAACTCTTAGGCACGTACCAAGCCCGATTTTCAGAGCTGCGTGCTTTAATGGCAATGGAAGCACGGAGCTGCGTTTAGGGACCACGCCTGCAGGGCGAGGAACCCCCGGGCCGGGGTAGGGGGTTGTGGGGGGGCCCCTCGGGGCGCACGAAGCTCCGGCCGAGGCGCGAGGCACTCACGCCGGCTGCCGCGCATTTTAAGCCGCTTTGCCCCGGCTCCAGGAAACCCTCCCGCGGGGCCGGGCAAGGGCCCCTCCGACCCGCGGGGCCGTGTCCTTCCGCAGAAAGGCGCCCGAAGGCGGCCCCCCCCGCTCCGCCGGGGGGTCCGCTCCCCCTGCCCGGCCGTGCCGAGCCGCGCTGCGCGGCGCCTGATGGCTGCCGGGCGGAAGATACAGTGGCAAGGGGAGACGTGCAACATTGCAACACGAGGCGGAGCAGCCCAGCGCTGCCCTCGCCAGGAACAGACACAAACTAGCGCGCCGGGAGCCATGCAGGCTCCGCTCCGGGGAGGAGGAGCGCCTGCCGGCCGCGCTTCTTCCCCCTCCAGCTACACGGGGGGACACGCAGCCGGGGCCCCTGGCACTTGGGGGGCGGGAGGGGACCCCAGAAACAGGCATGAGGGGCGGGAGCTTCCCCCCCCACCCTCTGCCGCAGAGGGAGAGCACTTTCAGGCCGTGCTCCCGCAGCGCCAGCCAAACTCCACCGCGCTACGGAAAAAGGCGGGGAAGGGGGAAACAACACTTTCCCGCCACCAAAAAAAACCCCTAAACTTTATTAAAAGCCCCCAAACCAACCAAGCCATTGCAGCGACCGGCCCGCGCGGAGCGCCGCTGGGGCCGGCCGCGCCGCCGCTGCCCGGGCACGCACCGCCGGGACCCGCCGGCCGCTTTTGTCTGCCTGCCCCGCCGGCGGCGTGGGGGGCGGCGGTGGTCCCGTGTGTGTCCTCCCCTCCCCGGACTTACGCTCTTGTCCAGCTCGATCTTCACCTTCTTCTGCGAGATGCTCTTCTGGATCCGCTTGCTGAAGCTGGCGTTGCCGGCGGCGCGGCCGCACCGCTCCCCCTCCTCCCGCAGGCAGCACAGCTGCCCGGCCCCGGGGCCGCCCGCACCCCCGGCGCCCGTCGAGCCCGCGGCGGCGGCGGCGGGAGCCAGCCCCGGCGGCGCTGGCGGCGGCGGCACCTCCACGGCGGAGCCCGCGTTGCCCACCACCGCGGCGGCGGCGGGGTCCGCCCCGCGCTGGGTCACCTCCTCGGGGGCGAAGCCGTTCATGCCCGGCGCCACCTCCGCCGCCGGCGGGAAGCCCGGGGGAGGGCGGCGGGATCTCGCCCCGCACCAAACTTCCCCGGCGAGACGCCGCGGCCCGGCGCTCCCCCGCTCCCTGCCTGCCTCCCCTCAGCGGCGGCACCGGGACGCAAGCCCGCCCTCAAGGGCGGCCAGCCCGCGCCGCGGGAAGGACTCTCCCCGCCGGCTGCCGCTGCCCGAGCCCCGCGGCTACCGGAGCGGCGGCGGCGCCCCGCGGGTCGCCCCACTTCCTCCTTCCCCCCCTGTCATGTGGAGACTCTTCAGCTGTTTCCTATGTAACAACAGCAACCTGCCCGCCGCCCCGCCCCGCCGCGCATGCCGGCTCCCCCGCCGCGGGGCGCCACGGGAAATGCAGTTCTCACCGCCGCCGCTCCCTCCGCGGCCGGCGCGGCTGGAGAACTACAGCTCCCGAGGTGCAGCGCGGCGGCGGCGGGAGCGCGGGCGGGGGGCTCGGCGTTCCGCCTTGCGGCGCTCGGGCCGGCGTATGCCGTCCCGCGGTGGCGGCGGGGAGAGCCGTTACTCTTGTCCGCTGCGGCGGCGGCGGGGAAGGGCCGCCCTGCGCTGCGCTCCCTTTCCCCCGCCGCCAGGAGACCGGGCCCGCCCTGCGGGAGCGGCGGCAGCGGCTCAGCCCACTTTTAAAAGGCCCCGTTCTCCCCCCGACCCTTCCCCCCTTGTCGCTCCTCCCCGGCGGCGCGGCCGTTGGGATTTGAAAGGCGGCCGTGCGGCGGCGGCCGAACCCGGCCCCGCCGGGGCGGAGGCGGGAAGGCGAGAAACGCGCGGGGCAGAAGGGGGAGGCCGGGCGGCGGCTCCCTCAGGGGCAGAGATCGCTGCTGCCGCTCGCCCGGCCAAGGGCGTAAACGTGCTTCAACCAGAAGAGGTTGAGGCGCCCACGCTTCCTCTTCCCTGTCCTCCGGCTGCGCCGCTCGCTTCGGCGTTAACTACCACCACCCCCACCCCCCCTTTACTTTTTCCAGCGCTAAGGTTTCGGCCTAAGCCGCACTCCTCGGGCTCCTTGCCTAGGATTTTCTACGAGTTTGTTTTTTTTTTTCTTGTGTCTTCCGTCTCGGTCGCGTCCCTCCCTGTCTCGCTGCCTCCTTTCTTTGCCGCTCTTTCCTGTCAGCCGTGGCTGGAGAGCGGGTCCCGCCGGTCGGAGCGAGCCAGGGCGGCCTCCGTCCCGGGCGCTCCTGCCCCGCCGGCGGGAGGGAGCTCCCTCGCAGCCGGAGCGCAGCCGCTGGCCGCGTCTCTCCGGACCGAGAACAGCCGAAGCTCGGTCCTTTGTTAAAGCTGCTTTTAAAACACGTGTAACTGGGGGTGAGTCCTGCGTTCCTCTAGTGAAGATCTTTGAAGGCAAAGACGACTTGCAGTGCGAGTTTCCAGTCTTGTCATTTAAAAGGACTTTAATAAAGGTGACTTTAACAACAAAAAAAGACTGAGAATGCTGTATTATTTTCGCTAGTGATGAACCAAGACCTCGCTGTACACGCGACTAGCTAAAAGACTTGATAAAAGCAAATATTTTTAGTTTCAAGGCTTTACAAAACTACGTAAGGGATGCACTGGCATTAAACCATTTAACAATTCAGCTGTCGACAGCGGAGCGGCAGAAGCAGCAAGCTTTGACCTACTATTTTTCTTCAAGCGCATTCAAAGCGCACCCAGTGAAGGGTGAGGTTTTGCTTTCCTTTTGAACTGCCCTGAATATTCCTTTAAATCTGAGAAATGGCATCCGAGCTGACCATACTCAAAGCATAGTGATTTAATCACTGAAATATTTGACCATATCGCTTGCCGTGTGTTTCCAGCTTGCAGGAAGAGAGGAGTAGCGGGGAGGCCGGTGAATGATTCGAGGAGACACAGATCCTGCGTAAGCCAAAGTTCTGTGTGAGCAGGGGAACACGATTATAGCGCAGTTTTGGTTTGCGCTGCAGATGGCTCCTTAATCTGATTGCATAACCTGGTATTGGAGAGTGAGGGTAGGTCCCGCTTCACGCTCCCCGCAGTCGCAACTGAATGAAGGATACAGTAACTGACACCAAGCTAAGCTGAGCATGAAGTCACAGCAGTTACCTAGAGGGCACATCGCAGTGACTAGAGAGGGGAATTGGGTAAGAGTTGGAAAAAAATACCGAACCACGTTTTGTTATCAGCCAAGCTGAAGACTACGTAGAGTGCCGGGGTTTAATTCCACGCTCTGCCGCTGTACAATCTCAGGCAACAGATGTTTAACTCACTTTTTGAGTTTCTTGTGATTTCACACTTTCAAAAAATGTAATAATGTTAAAATAAAAAAAACCAAACCCAGTAACAATGATAGCGGGCCTTGAAGAAGAACATAGGAAGCATGAGCTGGGAAAAGTGGGGCAAGGGTGAGTTCCAGGAATTCTGCAGTGGAGATCTGGGTCATGAATAGCAATTTCTAGACTCTTAGGCTATGTCTTTTGAGGTCCCTTTTATTTCTTCAGATGGATTGGACCTTACTGTGAGCATAAAATATGTCAGTCTGGGTTTGGCTGCTGTGATTTGGTACGATGGAGAGATCACTTGTGCATTTTAAATATGTTTCTGATCCTCTTTGTATAGTTTGTGAGCAGTTAAAAGCCCGATTATGTTACCCAGCCATACTTGCCAATATGTTAATTTATAAGCGGAATTTCAAGTAGAGTAGTATCATAGTTTCATGATTAGATCACGATAAGCCAGTAGTGGGGCTGAGAAAGACGGTTCTGCTGCTGCCGTAAGCTGCTGATTTTCACACCTGTGCCCTGTCCTTCTTTGTGCCTGTAAAAGCATTTCTACGGCTGCACGGCAAACTGGATTGGGTTACAACTAGACCAGTAACAAGAAAATCAGTTAAGTTTAACCCTGATCTGCTTTACCGCTCAGTTACGTGATGTCCCAGCACACAGGAAGGTCCAGTGGAAGGGCAGGACCGTGTGACCGGCGCAGGGGGATGACCACCTCGTTTGGTATGAACGCCTGCTTACAGTAACAAAGAAATCATGTCACTTTCAATCTTGCATCATATGTGGGATCAAAAAATACAAAGAACAGTAGCTAGATGGGCTTATCAGACAGTATGAAGCTTACTGCAGGATGGATTTGCAAACTTTCACGAAGCTTGGGCCCTGTGAAATAAAAAAAATCACTCGTGGTAGAGTACGTTGTCTAAAATTATGATTTTATAACATAAGCTCTAGTAGCAGTTAGTAGAAGTATTCAGATATAACTAAAGCATATATAGGGAAGGATTTTAAATGAACATAAAACCATGCAGTATTGCAACAGTATACTGATTAGACTAAAGCTTCAAAAATTAAATCAGTTCAAAGGAAACGGCAGCTCCAAACTAGCAGCTCTTTGCATGGGACTTCACTAGCACTTACAGGCCACGCACACAAGCAGAGCTGAATCGTACGGAAAGCAGCAGTAATCTACATCCCCTACGGGTGCCAAAACCACAGCATGGACGACTTGTAAGTGGCATGCAGAAGGAGCAGGAGCCACAGCATCTTGAAATGTGTGCCTGAATTCGCAGCTCCCAGGCTCTGAAGTCAGTGGGACTCGGTGGCCCCTCCTGGCACCGAGGCGGGCCAGGTGCAGGTAGGAGCAGAGCAGCCTGTGCCTCTCTGGGATGCCGTATGTCCCAGCTCCTGTTAGCTTTTGACTGATGTGTTTTGTAATTTGAGAGAGAAGAATGACAATCGGACACATCACCTTGGATATATTGCAAGCACACTGTAAATGTATTATTAGTAATTATTCTTGGAAAGGAAATGCGGCTTGTAACTGTCTACACCTTCACATGATAAGGTTCTGCTGAGGATGACTATTCCCTTCCCCAACAGGTACCATTCATCTGAAGTCTAAGTGTACGTTAGTGCGCTTGTGTGCAGCGCCTGGAATTATCCTGTTAGCAAATGGAATAATAAGGAAAACTATTGGTATATGTTTTTCACAGGAAACATGCATTTTCTTTGTTTTGCATTGTAACTATTTCAATGAAAAACAGATTCCTTTAAAACACTTTAAAAATTCTGCAAATTCCACCACGTGCCTTAGTGGTTTTGATAGGAGCAACCTGCTCGATAGCCATTCACTGGCTGTGATAGAGAACAGTGACCAAATCTCTCCTTCCTTATCAGAAAAAAGTCCCATTCTTTTTATTGCTCTTCCCTCTCTCTGATTTTTGAATCTCTGATTTTCCTTTCCCACTCCAGCAGCAACTAACCGTGCTACTGCCTGTTGCTCTGCCTCAAATTTATTGTCCAAATGTGTTAAAGGATAGACCCCAAAGCACAGGAATATTGGGATTTACCTACAAACTGTATTTTTTAAAATTTCTTTATATGTTTTACATTAGGATAGTTAAAATGTAGCTTCAGATAGTTAATTGTATGACAAAATTTAATCTATATTAGCACACATAGAGCTTATTGTATATGATTCAAGTAATACAGTAAGAGAGAAAAATCATACCTTTAGCCGAAATAGTGATATTGGGGCAAAACTGGTATTTCCAGGTCTTTGAGTAATCCAGCTGAAGCCAATGTTCCTTTTTCAAGCGTTCTGCCTTGTACAATGGAAACTAAGGGTGTACAAAAGAGTTTATGTAACACAGGCTTTTATTAAAAGATTTAAAGCAGTAAACAGCGTCCAAAAATAAACATTGTATTTTAAGAATAATCTAGGTGTTACGGGATTAAAACTGATAAGCCTGTGTACTGTAAAAGCTTTAAAGATTTGTAATACATGCCCCTTAACAGTTTGTGCCAATTCACTTTCGCAATAAGCCCTTAGTTACAGGAGGCATCAAAGGCCCTTCTGTTAGAAGGCTTCGTTCTTACGTGCAAAAATACAGAAACATTCGTACAGAAACTTCAGATGTTCTTTGTTGAATGTACGTGACAAATTGTTTGTTGGGGGACTTAAACAGTGAAGTACGACACCTACTTCTGGTTGATAAAGCAACAGTAAATGCAGCGTAAGGGAGATACCTCAAACACAACAACTGCACAGGAGCAAACAGAGAAGCCACCCTCCAGCTTTGCACTGAGGTACCCCCTAGGTTTCAACACCCCTCCTCCTCACAGGCCCCCATTCAGCCAAGTTAAAAGTGCACATCCATCTGCTTGCTTCAGGGTCACCGTTTCACTGATCATCTGTCCATCCGGGCTGCCCGGATTAATATTTTGTGTCATATTGTATGAGATCACCCAGTCAGAAAGAGACCCAACAAAATCATCATTGGTGCTTTTCTGAAATGTAATGCAACTATCTGGAACATATAGTGAAAAGTATCATCCCCAGAGGTTTTGTTTAGTAATGCAATACAAATTTAGCTATGAATAATAGGCCCATAGTTGTTGTATATTGCTTAAGAGTTACTTTTTTATCCCTTGAAAAGAAAGAAAAAGCTTGCTCAGCTTTTTTTTTTGTTCGTAAGAGAAACACTGTCATAGCTTTTCAGCAAATTCTGCTGGTCTCAAATGCACTCTTGATACCACAAAAAGCACTGTATACTCTTTGCTACAGTCTTGTGAACCACTGTTTTCTGCTTATAGAAATTCAGATTTGACACTGTCTTTAATCACTTGCTTTTTGCTTTGAATAACACATATTACACCCACCATCTTCGCAGTTTTGTCAGAGGATCCTAGAAACTGCAGTGCTCCTTTACACCATCGTGTCCTCTTCCAATATGGATTCATTTTTCAGAAAGGAAAATGGGAAACTTCTGTAGCCCTGAAGCCTCTTCCAGTGCCCTTGTCTTTGCAGTACAGTTATAAGCATCCCTAGGTCTGACGTAGCTCTTGCTGAAGTTAACAGCAGGTTTTAAGTGCCCCTTGGGGGCAGGTGAACACTTCCTCCACCTGAGTCCAGGATGCACCATTTAGAAGGTCTTCAGAAGGTATTTGGATTCTGTCAGTTGAGTCCGATACTAATACAGATATTTTTATAAAAATAAAATGAGTAAAATTACATGTAGGTTTGCGGTTTAAATGTTTTCCTGACTTCCCGCAGAGCTCATTCTGGGTAAAAGACATAGGCTTATACTCCAACAAACTCAAGTATAATGATAGTCTTGAACTGCAGTTGGTTTTTGCTGATGTTACCTGACAATAAACCCGTAACTGAGAAATATTACGGGAAAAGGATCAGATAAAATGTTTTGCAAATTTTTTCACAAAAAATGGCCACTAGGCAGATCGCACCAGGTTTCCTACATTCGGATAGTACCTACTGCTATCATTCCTTCAATATACAGCAGCTGATCAAAAGCATTGCTTCTTTATTAGATAATGCCATTCATCTATAATGCTCCTCAAACCTCAGCTCCCTTACTTGAAAGATAGCGTTAGAGGCTCAGCTTTCATACTGATAAAGCTTCTAGCCTTTAGTTGCAAAGGTAGGTTTGAAATCCAGCGAAGGACACATCCTAGAGCACAGAACACAAAGAGAGACCCCCACCCTCCAGTTTCAACGTTACGGTTTTTAAACAGATACAGTTTTAGAAGTTTTTTTAATCCAAGTGTTTGGTTGTTAATATTTATTAGCATTATAAACACCACAGATGAGACCTGATTCTGCTATTACAGCTATTCACAGGCACTAAAATATCCTTACCTCTCTCCAGAAGTGACTGCTAGAGCAGGATTTTACATGATCTTGCAAATTATGTCAGAATTAGGAAAATAATAATACAGATTTTTTACCTCTTAAACAACGTCTTCATTTTGTGATTATCTGTGTTTCTAGTTAGGTCATGAAAGTCTGTTCCAAAATGAATTATAACTTTACAAAGTAAATTTTTAACTACTGGAAAAGGAGAATGGGGGGTTTATGCTTTTAATATTTGTACATATTACAATAATTTAACATCATATAAATGCTAATTATTAATATAATGTAGTGACATAAAATTGCACAACATGATCAAGCCTATGAACTGGAGTGTATTCAAGATAGTTTCTCTTTTTAAAAGGTTTACACTGAAGATGAGAGCTTACAGGTTTTAAGGATTTTAATTTTTTTTCAACTTTTAAAAACTGGAAAAGACACAGTTTGGACTGCAATTTAGTTTCTCAGTAGCTTTGAATAAGCTGGCCTTTCTTTGACACGGAACAACTTCACTTGAGATTTCCTTGTTTATTTCTTCAAATGCACAACTGTGCTGCTCCCTATTTCTTTTTCATTTGTAGTAGGAGCTTATCCCTGCCAGCGCTTAGGGAGAGCTTCTACTTAACTTCACACATGGTCACACTAAATGATGAGGATTAATCAGATACCCAAGGGTTTATTATCGAACTTCCTTAAGATTTTTTTTTCCACTTTGACCAGTATTAGAGACAGATGCATTTTTGAGTAGCAGAAGATTTCTGAAACAACCTTTCTTGTTACTGTAGAGCACTTAACATAATGGTATAGTGTAGGGTATACAATGGGATCTTCTAGAGAAACTATAATTTTAGATCATCAGTTGCTGGAAAATCACATAGGATCCATGACTAAAAATGATACCGACTGAATCAACAATTTCAAAATTTGCTGAGCATTTTCCTTCCGGTCTCAGCAGATCACCTGTGTATGCTATGATCATTTCTATGATACATATGACAGCACTATTTGCCAGAATCAACAGAATAAATTATTCTATCAAGACAATGTAGACATTATCAACAGCACAGGATGTACTCCACGTGAGGAAAACTTAAGACCCCTTTAAGTTTAATGAGACCCATTGAAATTAATTTAAGTTCTTCCGCTACCTGGATGCAAGGCCAACGTGTTGACGAGTATCACAGTGCCTACAAGGGAACCAGGCTGTTAGCAGCCAAACCTCCATCTCTCTTCCGGCTGTAGGAGACAGGAGGGTATGATTCCTCCTTCCTCTTGTGGCCCGTGACACACAGCCTTGTCAACTCACCCTATTCTTTCTCTTTCCTAAAAGATTTGAGAGCTGCAATTACATAGGAAACAGCTTCTACTGCCAGGTTCAGCTTGCTTTTAAGTTTCTAGCCCTCATGGCTGCAGAAGAAAACAGTCCCTCAGAACAGACAAGGTACAAACAAAACATTCTGGTTTGTTCTGTAGAAATTTCAACATTTGTAAGTCACCGTGGGTTGACACGCACTTCATTCTGGCAGCAGTGAACACCAGCGGCTAGCCTCACCCGGGTGCTTGGACTATTCAGGAGCCAGACTGCGATTACAGCCTCTTCGGATCTGCTTGCTGGATGTCACACCTCCAGGGCCAGACACAGTCCCACCCTTTGTCTTACTGTTTAGAAGGGAAAAAAACCCAAACCCTGAAACTATGTTCTCCAATTCCCAAATGATACAACATTTTTATTAGCAATTGCATTTTATTTCTTAAGAGTAAGTCATGTATACATTTCAGGTAAAGTGCCAATGTTTACCAAGGCTGGAAGAGTTTGGGGGGTGGAGGCAGAAGGAAAGAAACATTTTTTACCCATTTAAATCGATTTAGTAAAGTTACAGCTATCCACGTTTTAAAGCCCCTCTAAACTGCCTGTGAAACTATCTAATGGATGAACAAAGGCAAATTACTGCTTTCTTCTCATACCTGTAAAAAGGGATTAACAATATAGCAAAACATAAAGGAGGTCTATTAAGATCTCCAGGGGAAAAGCGTTACATGAGTATTGCTTTGAATGTAAATAAGAAAATAAATGAAAATGAGATCTAGGAATAGAAAAGTAAAAAAAAAAAAAAAAAAGCTTGCAAACCCAGTGCAAGTGGAAAAAAGTTCTTGTCAAATCAAGACTGAAAAAGTTCAGTTAACAATTATTGTGACCAGGAGCAGCTGGTGTTCCTAATATTATCTGCATTAGTACCAGGAGAGATTTGTCATATTTCTTTCCTATCATATGACCTCTTCAGTTCAGTCTCTGCTCCACAGCTGTCCTGGGTAGTGTCTAATGTAGGCTGCCTTTGTTTTAGGTATTTGGTACACAGCACAAAGTCAAAACAAGTTCCTGAGCTTTCAGACTAAACCAGCCTGGTGTAACATGGCCGCTGTTTGCCTATGAGCCGCTTAACTGGTTATGCAGGCTTTACAATAGCACATATAATAAAACTGTAATGTTTAAAGGGTAAATAGATTTCATTTTTATAAAATACATATTATTTGCATATTATACAACAGAAAAAATGGGAACAGTTAAATGCAATTTTTTTAAGATATTAACAGAAATATCAGTTTTGCAAACTTTTGGGCAGCTGCAGTTATATATGTTTTTATCAAAGTACAAAGAAAGTAACTGCTTATAACTGGAACACTACAGTAAAATAAATTTTGTGTTGAATTTAGGTAAGCAGTAGCCTAGGTAGTTCTGGTTTTTGCTTTTCATCCTAAAGTTCCTACCATATATCTAGTATGAGATGCTCACATGAAATAGGCGAAAACATAGTTGCTGTCTGTAGACTTCATAACTCACATTAAAAAGAGGTTTTTAAAGCAGTGACCTATTTAAATGCTTTGTGTGTCTTGGATTTTAATCTTTTTCTATATCAAAAAATTGCTGATTAAAACTAAATTTGCTTTTTCTTTCAACATCTTGCATTACTATTAGTGAAGTTAGGTGACATTAAAACGGAGAGCAGCTGTAACTCGCTTTCATTTTTCATCCCATAAACACTGACTTCTCAGGTCCGTAAGAGAGACCCTTTCAGCAGTAATCAATCAAGAATGATCACGTTCCAAAGCAGACTTTTATTGCCATTAAGGCTAAATTAAGGCATATTCCATACAGGAATTTGGGTAATAGCAGAGTCTCTGAGGAGAGACAGTAGAGCTTCTTCATCCAACTGACTGAATTAAAGCTGAGAGTGTTACTCGATAATACACTTACACCAGAATGAAAGTTTGGTCAGAGTTAAGGTCATGCAACCGTAGTTTGCACTTTCCTCAGCTGAACAGTATCTGCTGCAATGCATCCATTGATGGAAATGTTAATTCAAATAAAAGGTCTTTGTTACTTTCTCCCCTTGCTTTGTCCACACTGACACCAGTATCCAGAAAAGCTGTAGAAGCTGCCCACAGAAG
The DNA here is from genome assembly GCF_965638725.1 of Aptenodytes patagonicus. Classification (NCBI taxonomy): domain Eukaryota; kingdom Metazoa; phylum Chordata; class Aves; order Sphenisciformes; family Spheniscidae; genus Aptenodytes; species Aptenodytes patagonicus. The sequence goes on from NC_134952.1 coordinate 42,364,800, forward strand.
CCGAGAGATACAGTATGATGTGTATTATCACTCCAATCACACATTTTTGTTGTCTGTGACGTACTTTTCTTCAAATCCATTTCTCAGCTCTGTAACCTAGTCTCATCTGCCTGGTCTTTTCTCTGCCTTCTATCCAGTGTTTCTAGTCACTACATTGCTTCTATCTCCTCACACGCATTTTACTGACGGTTAAGTGAAGTTAACAACAGAGCCCAAAATCGTAATCGTGGAGCAGATTAGAAACTCAAAATGACTCAAAGCCAGGGAGCTATAAAACATAACAGTCATTTCATGAGCTGAATTATTCAAGCAGAAATAAGCTTCAAGTCCTGGAGTTTATGCTTCTTCCCCACAACTGTCATCCACACGTGGCTAATAAATTAACCACATGGACCGACTGAAATCAATACTGCATAGACCACTGCTTTAGAAGAGTAACAGTGACTGAATCTCTTGAGACAGAATTTGTGGTTTTGTCTGAAAAGCAACAGTGTGGTGTAATGACAAACGGTGACAGCTTATTGTGGAACCAGGCGCAGAGCGAAGCGCTTTTCCAGGCGCGAGGGTGCTGGGAGAAGGCACAGCTTTGGGACTGACAAGTTTCTAACACTGGCGTTCTTGCATGGAGCTTTCAGCATCGGCACTGCTGTGGAAAGCTTCCAGTATCATGTTCAAGCGTGGAAAATTTTCAATACTGCCTTCCTTGTTGGAGGACAGACAGATGTTGAAGAGTACAACTGCCTGGTTTCTTATGCTGCCCTATTGTTGCACAACATTGCATGACATAACCCTCTATGTATATATTTAATTGTACAAAAGCCTTCTTTTTCAGAGAAGAGAATCGAGAAAAAGAATATCTTTAAAAGAACAAAGGACCTAATTTCTTTCTTAAAATATTTGATTAAATAATTTGAAAGGCAGGTCTCATTTTTTCCCATAGCAGTAATTACACTTTCTCACCCTACCTGCTTTTCCACAATCATCTTCTTCATATTAGACCAGATATGAAAACCAATGCAACAGAGGAAGCCTCGCTGCAATTACATCCCATAATTTCCAAAGACTGTTCCAAAGTTCATTCCATGAACTTGCTATATTAATGTTAAAAGGAACAGTTAAAATATGTTGATAATAAACTTATATATAGGGTTTTTTTTTTTTGGTTGTTGTTCAAGAACTGACAGAGAATGGATTTGGAAGGGTAAAGTGAGAAAAATTCTCTCCTTTCAACTGTTAAAAATCCTTTCTGGTGCCTGTAGCCATCCTGATAACTTTTCAGTGACAAACTCCCAGAGGTCATGACTTGCTATTAGAAAGAATATAGAATATATAGAAGCACTGACATTGAGAAAACTGTTTCCTGAAGACTAGTGGACCACTTCATTGTTCTTTCCACTGCATCAGCGAGGATTCAGAAGTAAAACTGATTTTGATGGAGTTAATCTACATTTTTATATGGCTGTAAACAATGCAGAAGGTACCTATGAATTTGTTCTTGTTTGAGTGGTGCGATATGGAAAGCTCTAGGTAAGTCTGGTAGACAAAGAATGGTTTTACACCAGAGATACTAATGGCTGTACCGGGATTCATTCAGTACACACTAGTATTGTAAGATTCTACCACCTGTTACAAAACTACTTTACTAACTAGAAAAGACTGTGCAAGAAACTGTTATATACAGGTGGTTTACCACAAAGTGAGTAACCAACCCATCTGGCAGCTTAATTCCCCAAACAAAATAGTGCTTTCCAACTAATATATGAAGTAAAAGCATTTTAAAAGCCTGTTTAAACAACTCCTCGCAAAATGGCTAGGCCTTCTCACAATTCAGTACCACAGAACTGAGAATATGGATTTGCTACCGAGCAGTAGTAGAATGGTTTATAGTAGTAAATACTGGAACACAGAATATCCCCTGTGTAAATGTTTATTTTAGAAGATAAGCGTAAGCTTTGTTTGTAGGTTAAACACTATCAAAAGGAATAGCCACAGAAGTTAGCCAATAAAAGAACTCCAGTAATGGCCTTCCGACAGGCTTTAACATCTGCGAAGGGAATACGTATCTCCGCATCGCTCTGTCAGTTTACCTCCCAATTACCCTCTCTTTAAAGAAGATTTTGACTAACTTTTTCCAGTTTCCATTATGTCTTTTAGGGCTGCAGTTTGAGCAAACACATAAAGCTTAAAATGAAATAGGGATGAAGGAGGCATTTACTACCATATTAGTGAACTGTTCTGCATGAACACGCCCTCGTCGGGGGGGGGGGGGGGGGGGGCTGGACCTGATAAGTGCTTCTTATTCAATGCTCCTTACCACTGGGCAGGTCTGAAATGGGGGAGACTCTGGAGATCAAGACATCGGTCAATCTCACACCTCAACTAGGCAATACCCTCAGAGAGCTTAGGGCTTCTTGCTGCTTTCAAAGTTTTGTTTTTTTTTTATTTAACCATTGAGCTAGGTTAATACGATTAAAACTCTGTTAGGCATGGCACCTTCAGTAAGCAAAGTTAGAGTCTGCTTTTCAGCAGTGCTATAACTACACCTGAAAAGGCAACAGTGTTAGCAAGAATATTTATCTAAACTGATGTTAACTAGAGAATGGGATGAAAATAACCAGACAGAAGAAAACCAACATCGGCAAACCCCGTATCACGTACACTAGGGCCAAGTCACAACAAAAGAGACTAAATGACCGTACGGAAGCTTCGGTTTTATCCCCAAACCGAAAGGGCCAGATTCACCACCGGTGGTTCCCTTGAAAGCGTGAACTGCAAGCCACGGGCATTACATCCTCGGCCCAGTTTTGCTTCCAGGCTTTCCCCTGCCGCGGCTTTCACTTCACAGGGGGAGCAACACACGGAGAGGCGGCGCTTCCCCTTCCCAGCCTCGGTGCTTTTAGCCGAGAGGGAAAACCCACCCCCCGCAGCCAGCCACGGGCTCTTCTTCCGGACCCCGCCAGCCTGGGAGGAGGAAGCAGACGTTCCCCCCGAGCACGCCGGGCCTTTCTCTCCCCGAGGGCCGCTGCAAGCCGGGCCCAGCACCTCGGCGGCACCCCGGGCACCTTCTCCCGCGGTTTAAGCCGGCGCAGCCCAGGCCCCGCGGCGGGTCAGGGGGAGGGCAGGGCCGTTGGGCCGCCCGGCCCCGCAGCCCCCCCAGCAGCGGGCCTCGCTCGGGCGGCGCAACCGAAGTTAAAGCCCAGTTTTATAGCTGGCGGCTGCTGCCCGCCAGGCTCGGGGAGCCGCGGGCCCGCCGCCCCCGCCCCGAGAGGGAGGGAGGGAGGGAGGAACGGTCGCGCTCACCGCTGCGGCCCGCCCCGGCTGCCCCCCCGGGCAGGAGGAAGGTAGCGCCGCGGGCGCCGGCTCCCCCTATCCGAGGAGGCCCCACACCCTCCGGCGGCCCGCCGCCGCGCCTCCCGAGGCCGCCGGCAGAGGCTTGTCCCGAGCCGCAGCACCTGGCGCTCCCCGGAACCCCACCCGCCCCGGCGGGCCCCCGCCGCCCGTCCCCTTCCGCGGCTCCTCTCGTTTATGCCCGCCCCACCATCTTCCTCCCTCCCTTTGTATTTTTAAACCACGCTACAGCATCCCGGTCCGCCCAATCACAACGCGCACAGTCCCCGGCGGCCAATGGCGGGGGTCCCCGCGGTTTTTTAAACCGTCCCTCTCACCCAATCACCGCCCAGGGCTCTTAGTTCCGCCCCCCTCCACTATCCTCACCCCAACCGGTTCCAACGAGTATGAGCGCTAACGACCCCCTCGCGCTCGACCTAGCCGAGGAGCTGCTCGGCCGCTGACGTCGGAACGGCAGCCAGCGAATCCCCGGCGGCCCCGGCCCTACGGGGCGGGGCCGCAGGCAGTTTGAACCGGTGCGGCAGCCAATCCGCTCCGGCGGGGGGCGGGCCCCCGGGCACGGCGGGTCAAGTTGCTGTGGCGGGTAGGGCTGTGGAAAACAAGAGGCTGTAAGTGCGCCGCCGGGAAACCATTTAGCAGCAGCAGCGGAAGAAGCAGAGCCCCGCGCCGCCGCCGCCCGCTCCGCCCAGCCAGGCAAGGCCCCGCGCACCCCGCGCCGGCGGGGGCCGCAGGGCGGCGGGAGGGCGCCGAGGGGGAAGGAGGGAGGACGAGGGGGAAGGAGGGGGCGCCGCCGCCGGTCCCGGGCGCGGAGGGAGCGCGGGGTTCCCGGGGCGGGCGGCGCGCCTAGCCCAGGGCTGCGGGGGGAATTCCCGCCGGGCGGGTGGGGCCGGCCCCGCGGGGAGGGCGGCGGGCGGCCCCGCCAGGGAGGGCTGGGGCGCGGGCGGCGGCGCCGTGGGGGCCGCCCGCCTCGGCCGCCGCGGGGGGCGGGTGGAGGCGCCTGGCGGCGGCGGCGGGCGGTCCTGCGGGGCGGGCGGAGAGAGAGGGGCCGCGGCGGGGGAGGGGCCGGAGGGCGTGTTTGGGCGGGAAGGCGCCGGCGGGCGAGAGGCGGGAGCGGCCTGAGGCGCGGCCCCGCCCGGCCCTGGCCCCGCTCCGCCGCCCCGCCCTCACGCCGACTCTCCCCTCCCACCCCCCCGCAGGGACTCGCCGCCGACCTCGCCATGGGCAAAGGCGACCCCAACAAGCCGCGGGGCAAGATGTCCTCGTACGCCTACTTCGTGCAGACCTGCCGCGAGGAGCACAAGAAGAAGCACCCGGACTCGTCCGTCAACTTCGCCGAGTTCTCGCGGAAGTGCTCGGAGCGGTGGAAGGTGAGCGGGGCCGAGCCGAGCCCTGCCGGCCCGGCCCCCGCCCCTGCTGCGGGCTGCTGGGAAAAGATCCCTGGTAGCAGCTGCTGCTGCTTAGACGTTAGTGGGTCACCAGGCGCTTTATCTGATCCAGACTCTCCTCCTTTCCCCTCCGTGTGTCCACAGACAATGTCTAGCAAGGAAAAAGGAAAGTTTGAAGAAATGGCTAAAGGAGACAAAGCTCGTTATGACAGGGAGATGAAAAACTACGTTCCTCCCAAAGGCGAGAAGAAGGGAAAGAAGAAGGACCCCAATGCTCCTAAAAGACCACCGTGAGTGTTTCTGTGACCGGGGGGGGGGGGGGGGGGGGGAGTACTAGTTCTAATAGCCTGACACTTAATTTTAATCACGGTCTCTCATTTCAGATCTGCGTTCTTCCTTTTCTGTTCTGAACACCGTCCAAAAATCAAAAATGATCATCCTGGCTTGTCTATTGGAGATACAGCAAAGAAATTAGGAGAAATGTGGTCTGAACAGTCAGCCAAAGACAAACAGCCATATGAACAGAAGGCTGCAAAACTAAAGGAGAAATATGAGAAGGTAGAGTGGAAGTGATACAATAATGGTTAAAGCTGCAGAGGTCGCTGTAAATGTGTGACTTTTGTTTTGCACCTAAACCATATATGGATCATAATTCTACATGTTTAGGTCAACCTTCGTCAGGCTTCAGAACGCATGGAAAGCTGTGGCGTGGGAGGCATCTGGAACTCTTACAGTAAACCTAGAGGTGGTTTTTACATGTCTAGAGATTTTACCAATAAGATGCTTTACTTCCAGAAAACGGGTCACCTGCTTGGAAAAATACACAGTCATACTCCAAAGCACTGCGGTCGTAAAAGTCTTAAAACTGGATCATGCGTTCTCTTGCCAAAAGGTGTAAGCATGGAAGTCCCAAGGTTGGAACCCCGCTTTTCCACACACGCTGTGTTTGATCTGCACAGTATAGTATTGAGTTATTGGAGCAGTACAAATTTGGCTTCAGAGTTATATTGCCAGCAACTAAACAGCGTTTTTCTTGCAGGATATTGCAGCATATCGTGCCAAGAGCAAGAGTGACGCAGGAAAAAAGGGCCCAGGTAGGCCTGCAGGATCTAAGAAGAAAGCAGAACCAGAAGAGGAGGAGGAGGAGGAGGAAGATGATGAAGAGGAGGAGGAAGATGAGGATGAGGAATAAATGAATGTCCTGCTGTAAAGATTTATGCTCAAAATCCAATATTTTGCTAAGAATGTGAACTCAAGTGCAGCTCATTGTTAGCTTCAGTATAAAAAACTGTACAGAATTGTGTATAGGTAATGTGGTTCTTTGTAGGGAGACCTCTATTTTTAACGTAAGTAGTAGCCGAGGGCTGCTACAGTTCGGTTTAAAAAAAAAAAAAAAGTTGTGGAATGTTTCTGCATATTTAATGGTTTTGTTGAAATTCAGTGACTGATAGCCAGGTGTTTCTTTATAGCTAAGTAAAACAAAGGAGGTAGCTTAATAGCTGATCTTATATTTTGTAGTATATTGCATTGTATTACTTTTTTAACAATTTTGTAATAAAATGTTGTACATGATTAATGTTGTATTCTTGATGTTTCTGAGAGGCTGGGTGTACTCCCAGAATGCTGGGGAGTAGCGCAGGATAAGGCTTTGCATTCTTCTTGGGCTATTGCTGTTGCCACAAAACAGGCAAGTCTTGAAGTGTTAACTCCCAAAGTTTACACTGGATTTGAAACTTTCTTTTTCTCTTTAACCACAATTCTCTCCCACATACACTACCCTGAGCGGTAATTGATGTTTTTCTTAAGCAAGCATCTCCTTGTGTATCACCTTCTGAGTGACAAAGGTATCTAAGTACCAAAGTTGCCGATATTCCTGGATTGTTTCCCCCCACGCCCCCCCCAGACTACTGAAGTTTTGTCTTGGTCTATTAGCTGGTAATGAGTGACTCCTAGGAACTGACTTTCTCTCCCAGAGCTCAGGGTCGCCGGCCTTTTCTGCTGCCCGTAGCAGGATAGGAAGGTTGGCTATAAGGCAGATGCGGTTGGTTCCTTCCCAGATGTTCTCTACTCCTCCCCTCTCCCCCCGGCCCCAGTACTAGTGGCTTCTCATAAAATACACAGCTTGCAGAACAGCATGAAAAACGTTGGAATGTTATCTCCGCACGTGCCAATAGGTTCCTGCAAGAAAGAGGAGGTATTCGTAAAGACCATGTGCTCCTGATACGTTCCTGTTTGTGGTGGTAACAGTATCACCAGTTAGTTACGCTATTTCTTGGTTTTCAGGTTTTTTATGCCACCCTCAGTATATTTAAAAGTCTAAGTCTAGATATCTAACAGTATTTGCAAGTGGGGAATTGGAGCTCCCACAGCTAAACTATTAGCTTAAGTTTAGTTTGTTGAGATAAATACTAGGCCATAGCTTTTACTAGTGTTTGAAAACTCAGCACTGAAAAACATTTAATGTCTAAAATATTAAGTACTATAAAGGGCAGGCTTCCAGCTTTTTTGTTTTTAAAGTGTCTCCCTATTGTCCATCAACTTCTGAAATAAATTTGTGTACAGTCATTGTACATGTGTAAGAGAAGTGATTTCAGCACTATAACCATGGCAAATGTCACTGTAGTAGGTTAAAGATAACGTAGCACTTTCTGAAATGAGTCTTGACAAAAACACTTTGTGTATTCCTGAAAGTATGGAAATAAGGTAACTAACTGTAAAGGCAATTCAAACATTTTTATACTGAAGGTAGGTACTAACCTTTGAAGGCCTTAGAAACCCAGAGCTGTTTTTTTTCTCCCTACCCTGTCCCCGAGATAGGTACTCGAAGTAGTATCAGAAGGATTAGCTGCTGTTCTACATGCTGGACCCGCCAGAGATACTGAGCACAGGCGGGATCAATAGCTCCGTTTTGCAAGCTCAGATTTTGGGAAGCCACAGGCATAAACTGGAAGTGAGAGGCAGTTGTTCCCTGTGCAGTACAGCCCGTGCTCAAGAACAGTTTCTTCTGTAGAGAGTTTGCAATCCTAGAGCACCTTTATCCTTAACTCAAAAATTCTTCCAGCTAGAGGCAATTCCCTGCCATAGCGTGTAGCCCAGACTACGTTGGTCTCATTTTCAGCATATTCTGTTCAGATTTCCCTGCAGAAACTCACCATCGCATCCCCTCAATTCTCAGACTCCCTCCCTGAACAGAACGGTGATGCTTCAAGAAGTCTTTCTGATTAGATTTAAATAATCTTTTGCAGCGGAGCAGTAGCATCAGAGTAAATTGACTAGTTTGATTAGTTGAAATGTTTTTTACTTCTGCTCAAGTGCTTTTAAATTGAAATGAAATATAACCCTTCAGGTGTCCTAGAAAGCTGCATGGGTTACAGAATTTTAAATACTGTGTCAGAATAAGAGCATATCTGGAGGTAATTCAGAATAAAGGAGCTCTTCCAATATTTTCCTCAGCGAGGTAAAATGACTTTTGGGTTCAATTCCGTTCAGCGTTAATTGGCTAGTTTAGCTTCCACACAACTGCACAAGTCAGTGCAGAACTGCCTAATGTTGCCACTCTGTTGTGCCACGTCCTAACGACGCTCTACGAAAAGCCACCTGTGGGTTACTTTTGTTTGTGATCTCATTTACAAATATATCCTGACTGCTGGAGATCTTCATTGCAAAAACGGTCTGTTGCACCGCTCTACTGGCCTGATCCACATCATTACACAGACCATTTTGTGTGCACGCCGTGTCAGCATGAGCTGCAGCAAGCCACGGCAAAGCTCTGCATCAAGCTGATCTATCAACCAAGAATGATGTCATGACTAAAGGTAATTAGCAATTTTTAAAGATAATATTTTGTCCTTTCGATAAGAAGGATGTTGAATATAGATTAAAGGCAAATGGAAAAGAGCATGTGGAAATTACTACTTTCAAATGAAGCTTTAAGAAGTATGGTATGTCACGTCAGGGGGTTCAGATAATGCCCATCTGTGAGCACTGAAAGAACGAGCACTGGAAAGGACTAGTAAGTGATCAAAGTGCAACAGGAATGTTCAGAAAAGATAAGGCCATAGAAGAAAAGCTAAATTAGTTTTTCACATCCGTGTTCAATACGGGCAACCTCATGAAATTACTCACTGGAAACTTTTCACTGGAGGTGAACTGGGAGGTCTGTCTCAAATCAAAACTAAAAGGGACGCCCAAAATGGTTGCAGGCATCAGGGAGACTGCTCACGTCGCATTAGAAGTCCAGCAAAAAGGCATACCACCCAGTAAAGCAGACCAAAAGACCACCAAAAATAAGACTGAGGTGGATAAAGAGCAGGTATGAGAGAATAACAAATGTAGGAAAGCAGTCTTTAAAAAGTTGAAGTTATTTCTAAACCAGTAAACTAGAAGAAACCTGCGCCCCGACAGGCCAGACGCAGCCCTGTGTGGCAGGGAAAAACAGCATCAGAGCAACGCGAGAAAACACACGGATTAATAACAACTTTCAAACACATCAGAACCAGGAGACCTGCCAAGCAGTCCTAGGGACTATAGATGGTCAAGATATAGTAGCAATGCCTAGAGAAGATTTCAGGAAAAGAAAACTACTTTTTTTTTTTTTTTTTTTTTTTTTTTAAACCTCGTAGTGGAGCTTCAGGAAGTTTTCATGAGAGAACTTTTTAATGGGGGAGGCATGGTGGAGCATCTGTCTCAAATCCAAGTGTAAAAGGTTTTGAAACAAAATGACAGGACAGATGGTATTCATCCAAGAGTTCTAAGGAAATTCAAGGATGAAATGGCTGAACTATGAACCGTACTTTTGTATTTTTTCACTTAAAACTGCCTTAGCGCTAGAGGAATGGAAGGTCACAAATATGACACTAATTTTTAGAAAGCATTCTGTGGAGATACAGGGAACTTCAGACCAGTAATGTCCATATGGCAAGTTGGTAGGAGCCATGGTACAGCCGAGAGGGGCTGGACAAATGGGTAAATAGGACTTGTGATTTCACAAGAGGAAATCCTGTTCCACAGACCTGTAAATATTCTTCAAAGAAATCAGTGAACATGAAGGTAAAGGAGATCAGGTAGTTCTGGTCTACTTGAGTTTGGTCTGGTCTACTTCTCATAAAAAAAGTAAGTAAGTTGTCATTAAAGGCCTTGCATGAATAAATAGCTGGTTAACAATACAGGAACAAAACAGGAATTAGTCATCAGTTTCACCAGTGGAGGAAAATCACCTATGAAATCCCATAGGTTATTTTTGGAGATGGGGTTAATGGCTAGTGAAGACGGTTTAATATACACGTAAGTGACTTGGAAAAAAAGTGGTGAATGGTGCTGCAAGAAAGATGAGAGCTAACAGCGAAAAAGTGCAAAGCCAGCCTGCAGCCTGAAGTGACAGGATAATAAAAGCAGCAGGTGAAATACAGCGTTAATATGAAGTGTATCAGATGTTAGTGTGTGCTCCCCCAACACATGTGAAGGGGAAAAAGCAGGCCTAACGTTTATGTTGTGGGTAATGAGGGTGGACAATAAACTACATTACATTAGGCTGGAGGAGATGCTGGAGCTATAATAGATAATTCTGTGAAGACATAATAGATGTTTGCTAGAAAAACAAATAGCATGTTAGGCATTATCAGGTAAAGAGTTAAGAACAAAACAAATATTTAGTATTCCCTTACTGTCTTCCTAAAGGAATATAAAGTTTCCTTTTTCTTAGATCAACTTAGAACAAAGCCTATTTACAAAATTGGTCTTATTTTTCCCAAGCAAAACCTATGGTCTGAAGAACTGTAAATATGCCTCTTTTGGGTTTTTGGGGGTTTTTTTGTGTGTGTGTTTTCAAAAGGAAAACCTTGATGAGATCAGCTACAGACCTGGGAACTGACTGCAGTATACAGAGGCTTTCAAATAACACAAAAGAAATTGCAAACGGGTGTGGAGAGAAAATCAGAAAAAACGGAATACGAGTTTTATCTTTGATTACCTCGTGATCTACTGAACTGTTTTCATAACTGTCTGTTGCAGGCATCTTGTATATAACATTGGCACATAATCTAGTACTTACTGCTCAGTGGTGGATTATTTGCTGTGGTGGTGACTGTCACTGATGCTGCTTCACTTGCTTTACATCCTTAGCATATATTTATTTTTCTGTTCGTTTTCTCATTTTGGCTTGTATTTCTTTCCACATCTTGAAATATATAAGTGTTTTGCCAGCAACCCCTGCATTTCCAAAATTGCTGGGCCTCTCGTATGAGCCGCATCACAGTCCCGTCTGCTTTTCCATGATTCCTTTTGAATCCAGTGTCAAGAATCCCGTAACGGAGCCCAGATGTCGAGCTTGCTGCTACATTCTCCAGCGCACACAGCCCTTGAGGGACGCATAACTCTGCTAACTGTGGGACATGCACGAAATTCAGACCTACCCAGTCAAAAAGTTGACTGCCTACACAAATTTCTCTCCATCAGTGCAATTAAGTAATTGTCACAGGCCAGCACCAATTAGTGAGCGAACCTGTACGTTGCTCTGACTATCCTGATACGCTGAGATCAACTATCCCCGCTAGCCTCAGTGTTGGAGAGGCTCCTGATGTTCCAGGACTGAATATGGAGTCAACTACCAGAAAAATCTTTAGCTAGCATATCCGGTGCTCTACCTGCAAGTTGTATGGCTATTCTCAATGTTTCCTGGCCCAAACATCTTTTGGTAAAGTTTGTATCCATAAATCAGTTCTCCAGCAGAGCTGAAGGGATGATGTTTTGTGTGAACAAGACAACATCCTCCTAAAAGGCCCTTTGAAAAATGTGCTGCGATGATACTACGGTCAGTGCTGCCACCCTGAAGCCAGCTCCTGGCTGGCTGGACCCAGCACTGACCTAGCACTAACTATTCCTTTGAGAATTAAGACCTTTAACAAGCCTTCATGATTCTCCTGTATCGCACTGATTTGTCTCGGCAGAGGAGTGAACTGCAGAGCGAGTGTGCCTCTTCTGAAGCCTTGAAACTTTTTGCATAATCAGATGTGATGGATGACCAAAGTCTGCCTAGATTCAAACAGCGGTTGGACAAATTCTGGACTATTAAATAGCAAATACCATCTCTAGCTCAGAAAGTGCTTGAGTTGTGTATTGCCAGAAGTAGGGACAGTGTTAGACAAGCATCCTTGCCCTGTCCTTTCACTCTGCCCTGTGCTCCTTGACCACGTTGATCCTAGTGACCACTGAGGGAAACAGGCTACAGGGCTAGCTGCACCTTTGGTCTGATTTTGCATGTACTTTTTAAGTTCTTATGTTAAGCTCAGTTCTTATCCTAAGCGAAAACATTTTTCAACTTTGTCCATTAGAGACAAAGGGTCCTGATATTTCAGGAGCGCGGACTCCATTCCTCTCATAGTCATCACACGGAAGATAATGGGATACCGTAACAGGCAATAAACCAGCAGAAGGAATGGTTCCTATCTCCAGCTGCGAATGGCCCAGTTCCACGTTACTTTACCCCCAGTAGCTTTAATATCAGTGGTAACCAGACCCCACTCTGCTATACGGTTACAGAATTGTTTTCCTCAGCGACACCCCACACCATCTTACCTTCGCTCCCAGCAGGCAGGACAGACAGCTTTCCCTTCCATCACCAGGTTGATTAGCTGTGTCTTTAGAAGTTCCTTGGCATCTTCAGGACAGGTAGGACTTCAGGGCATTCCTCAATGCAATTGAAAGAGCAGTATGACCAGAAGCACTTCCAGAGCTTGGTGTGCTTTTTCTCCTGGTCAGCTCTTCCCAAACCTCCCTTCTTATGAACCCACAAGAATCCTCCAGAAGGCCTCTACTTTCATCCAGTTCTACTTTCGCTCATTGTTTCCGCTGCCTCAGAAATAAAAATATGAAAATTGCAATTGTAGCTGCCTGTTGGGCATCATGATGGCCTTGAGGACTCTGGCAAGAGGGTGTAGCCATCCTGCAGGCTCAGGCTAGCAAGGCATCTGTTGCCAGGTAGGGCTCGGGGTCTCCTGAGCGTACCACAGCATGACATGGTGCTTCGCCAGTGGGATGAGATCCATGGCTGTGCAGAAGCACAGCCTGCAGAGGGTGCATTTTCACCCAACAGCCCTTGGAAACGCAGGCACCAGTCTTCATGGCTCTGGCCGTAGCTGTTACCTGTAAGCACTAATGCCGTACCTCTGTGGCTGGCCTAACTCAGAGAACATGCACACACACAGAGAAGACCCAGAGGACTTTATACTCAAAGATCCACCACTGTTTAATGTCAACGCTTGTTCAAAGATACTGGCCTACGCTATTTTCCCGGGGAAATCCTTCCACAAATTTCAAGGGAAAAGGCTGTATTTTGATTCCTAGTGCCTTCAAGTGATTCAGAAAGCCTATTCCAAGCAGGACTTCTTCACTTGAAGTCTGTGCTTTAACAACTTGTCTGTGCATGCTGCCTTCTTTACTGACACACACTGCCACCAGCAGCCCTTTCCAGGAAAGTAAAATGTCATCTCTCCATTCATTTTCCCTTCCCCTTTCAGGACCCCTGGGATGCTCAGCCGTAGGGCTGCTGTTGCCATCATGCGCGTCTCAGGCATTAGAGTTTGTTTTGTTTTGTTTTTAATACGGTTTAGTGCTACGCTGCTTCTCCCACCTTTCTGCTCCTTTCTTCTGCAGGAGACGTTACTCTTGCACAAGAAACATCACCGAGTTGTTTGAACTGGCAGCCCATGGGAGGCAGTTCTGCTTTCACATTGAATGATGGCATTCACGAGACCTGCCGGACCCACCTAGCCCTTAGCCCTGCTTTACCTGCACTCCACTTTGGATAGGGCACGGTTCTTGTCCCTAAAGCAATCACATTGCTTTTCAGTGAAGTATATTAGTGAGAAAAAGAAGGGATCTAACATGCAAACATACCTTTTCATCTCGGTGTTTGAACAACTCTGTCTCCTCCTCACAGGCTTTGATCCTTGTCACCTTCGCGGAGCTGTTAACTGAAGTAACGTGCATTTGTTGTCAGTCAGTTAAGATCCATCAGACCATAAGCTATGCCACTACCTTGCTGAAGAGTCTCCATCCACACTGTTGTTCAGAACAGCCGCAGAGCAGTGCAACAGAGCAGCAACGTGGTGAAAAACCTAAGGGTTGTGCAGACAGCTTATTTTTTCTTTTACCAGGACCCATGTTACGTGATAATGAAAAATACTTAATTTTTGTTTCTCAGTGTGAAGAATGGACTATGTTTTTAAGGTTTAAAAAACAAAGGTTACTAACTGTTAACTGGGTTACAGAAATGTATAATCCACACAAACACCTCTTCCCACTTCTGCTGTGCTCCATACCGGTTAACATAGCTGAGGGTGCAATGAGCGAGGCAGCATGCACCAATGCACACACTTGTGGCAGCAGCGTGTGCGGGAAGATGACCAGAGCGTCCCCACAGTGAAAGCAGGGCCAAAGTGGCTTCAGTCTTCAGGAGTCACTCACAGTTTATGTACTCTTTTTTTTTAAAACTCAAAGGGAGGCAAACTCACCTACATTTTTTGATAGCCTATCACTTTTTCTACCTAGAGTCATTCTACATAGAGAGTCCTCCCATACAGTGCCAGGCAAGCTACACAACTTACTATTCCAACGCTACAGGAGTTCAGAGGCTTGCAGTGTAAGTAAAGTCAACAACCAGAGGACTAAATGCTGGCAACCACTTCTGATGTTCCCAGAAAGTAAATATTACTCTGGAAGATAACCACCAACACTTCTCAAGGATTGCTCTCATAAATGTAGCAAGATAAGATTTCAGAACACAGCAAGACCTAGTATTCCCATGCCTTTTATAGCAAGGAAAGAACAACCAGAAACAGAAACACTGCTAATTTGTTTTTCCTGAGCTGTTTCTCTTCACCTATTACAATTGATGGATCTAAGCTCACCAGCAGGGAACAAACAATAAATGGTTTTACAAAAAAACAGTTTGTGTTCAATGGTGTAGATAATTTCTTCTGCATGTTCTGAAATTCCTATCCCTCTGTGGATCTTGCATAATTCGACCTTCTTTAACCTAAAGGGAAAATTGTGCTTGATATACAGCAACATCTAGCAAAGCATCTTTTGTGTTCTCATGGGCAGCTGCTGCGTTTTTTCTTTTCTTGTGAAAAGTCTCATAGATCAGAGATAAGCATAAAATTTTTACATCCCTGGCATAGCGTAATAGATCTCAGGCTTCTTGATCTAGTTTCAGAGCAGTAAGTCGGTCCTGACTGTTGTCTTCAGGGACTGCAATTTGGAGGCAGACGGTATGGAAGAAGCAGATAGTAGTAAAGGAGATTTACTGGCAGTAGGGAAAGACAATGAATTGATTCTAGGATGCCATCAATGGGGACAGCGTCTTTGGTACTGCTCAAAGGGTGCTGTTGGTTCTCCTGGTGCTAGGATCTCCGGTAATGAAGAAAGATGTCCCCTCCTTCCTATCAGTCCCTGTTTCTGTACATAAAAGGGTATTTCCTACATGAACTGGCCGCTGCTATACCCCAGGGTTTTGCCAAAGGAGCCTTTCGAAATCTGAATACACAAAAGTGCACGGACAGACATAGCTGGGAAACGAGAATCCCATCTATAAAAAAGTGCTGTAGATTTCAGCATTTAGGTTTGCTCTTAGGCCAGAACTTGGGTCTTCTGTGTCCCGATGTAATTGCATACTCTTTTGCCAAGAAACCTTCTCAGGAAAAAAACAGAAGTTTGATTGGAGCATGTTTGTTGGTGGAAACATACACGGACTAAGATAAAATACAGAGTCAAAACACTACCAACTAGTCCTGACCTTTGGTTCTACTTCAGAAATCATTCTCAAGTTCATTTTCTATAAGCATATTAAATCTACCTAATTAGATCAGGGCAGGTGATACAAAAATCCAAATGTATCCCCGTGGCAACTCTCAGTGGGAATTTAATTTCTCACTTCACTGGAAAAAAACCTGAGCCCCACAGATACGATAAAAGGTACCTAGATAAAAAGTAAAATAAAACACTTTCAATATTTCTAAGTTTGTAACATTGAAGTTGTCTAGATT
This sequence comes from Aptenodytes patagonicus, assembly GCF_965638725.1. Taxonomy (NCBI): domain Eukaryota; kingdom Metazoa; phylum Chordata; class Aves; order Sphenisciformes; family Spheniscidae; genus Aptenodytes; species Aptenodytes patagonicus. Next base: position 42,380,575 of record NC_134952.1, read on the forward strand.
TAGAGATATGGGGTTTCTATAAAGATGATAATCCATTTTTACTCTGTAAAAGTATAGTAAACCCAAAAATTCAAATATTTTATTTACTTCACCTAAAAAACAAGCAACCCATAAGTAAGATATACAGAGGTTTCCCAGATTTATCCCTAATAAATTTTTTAAAGATTTATACAATTTCTACAGAAACATACAGTGTATCAAAATCTGCATAAATCAAATTTATAAAATATGTAGAAATGCATAGTGATATTATCATCAACTTACAAAGCAAGAATATGGGAATTATTTTTTTCCAAGCCTGCTATAGTAGGAAAAAGTGATTACAGCAACAGCTTCTTACGATCTCGTGTTTTGTAAGGTTTCAGTCTCACATACAGATTCATATTCACATACAGCATCAGCTTTCAATGAATTGCACAAAATACCCATTTAAAATGCACACCCGCACAATTTATGTGCCACCATTCTTTCTCTTATGCATAGTCGTATGATTAAATTAATCTACCCAACACACAAAAATGGAGTCAGTTTTCATACACACAAGGAACAAGTGCCGGCACACATCCTTATTTTCCTTTTTTTTTCCAGTTTCTCCCTCCTTTATTTTCTATTTTTCATAGCTCTGAAAGGATAGATGAGACGTTTAAAGAAACTAGGAAAGATCCCAAACTAACACATCAGTGCAGACAGCCCTATAAAGATCAAACTCTGTCACCAAATAAGATACATAACCCTTGTTAACATCAATGGAAGCTGCATGCATTGCTATTCTAGATTTCAGGGAAGTATTTAATCATATTTAATAGTGTGACGTGTTTTAGGCATAAGTCCTATGAAATCAGTACACTGATGTCAACATTTAACAGTCACAATATCTGGAATAAGGAAGTGAGGATAAGTCATTTCTCCTCCACCTCTCTGTTCATTCAGAGTAAATATTTATACTCCTAGGTGAGTTCGCATAAACTCCTTTCCAGAACATTTTTAGAAACTACTTCTTCACACTCTATTCTGTACACTATAGCACCAAGTGGTTGTATTTTGTGTTCATAATCCCTCAGGAAAAGTTTCCAATGACAAAAATAAGAAGAAAGTTAGTATGAATAAATGCGGTTTCAGGATTTCCATTTCTCTTTTCATATCTGAATCTGGCATCCAAACTAGTTGACAGATGTCCTTGTAAAGAATTAGGTAGATGTGTTAAGGAGCTGGATGTTTTTTCCTAATGAAAAGTTTAGTCCACCTCTAAGCGATTTCCATTTAAAATAACAATATAAATGAAGCATTGGATTCTTTCCAAGTTTTACATAATTGTGCAGCTTTATTTTATTTCTTTTTTTTTTTAAATTATTTTTATGTAAGGCATGGATTAAACAAGCAAGTTAGTGCTTATAAATTCTTAACTGGAATCAGGAGGGTGCTTACTTCCATCAAAATGTACCACATTAGTGCTAAACCCAACACTAAGCTCTTCCTTGCACCGTACACAGCATCCAGTCAAACTAGAGCAGCCAAACTGGCAATACAAATTTGTCTTCAGTAACACAGTAATTACACGGGGTGGTACGCTTGGTCCCTACCCCTGGTGACAGCTCAGAAAAATCCATTGTATAATTTCCAACAAATGCTCTTCTTGTGAAAGAGAGAAATGAAAGAGGCACTAAATATGTTGAAATTCACCTTCCAAAAAAGCAGCATGACTGTGAGAGAAGGCCACCCTGGCTAATAACCTGTGGCAGTGCTTAGTAAGATGTAAAATTAAATAAAAATATACAACAGGTTGATAATCACCAAGTTCTATGAAAATCTGGTTACTCCAACCTTTTCAAGTGTGTGTAAAAAAACTGCCTTCAGACCCCTGAGTGTAATCCCAAAGAAGACGACAACGCTTTTAACTATGTTCCTATGAAACATAGCTAACAGCACATTAATTTACCAACATCTTAAAACAAAAAGATGTAAACATCTACAGAGTTTAAGGTAAAGCAGTTTTGTAAACATTAACTGCGGATGATAATGTTATTGTAATAATCACAGTTCGTCTATGTCCTTTATCCAAGCCAGGAGGCTCGCAGCTGTACAAAGTTAATAATTGCAGCAGTTTTCAGGCTATTTTCAGTCCTGTACAAATTAATGTGTCAGTAGGTAGGTTTTGTCTGTCTACACACTAAGGATGTTGTTCATTTCCCATTTTTGCGTTGCTTTGCTGGAGTCACACTCCGAAATGAAAACTTGATGGAGGACTTCGGAGCGATCCAAGCACTTCCCTGACGGAATGTGAGTAAATCTGTGCAGATTCTGGAAAACAAAATCATCAGGAACATGTGTTGGTTTTTGGTTTGGTTTTTTTTGTTTTTTTTAACATTACCTTCACAACTGTAATATAGCTATTTACAAAAGCAGGCTTCAGGGTCCCAGAACCAATCAGTTCTATACTCATTTTACTATTTGTTAAACCTAGATTTTCACAGCCTTCATATTATAAAGTGTTTGATACGTGTAGGTCCACTTGAAATGGCTTGCATTTCTCTTAGGCAACAAACTGCTAAGAAAGTGAGCAAAACTGTGTCTAAAATGCTTCCAGCCTTTTCATCCATCCTGTAACCACAACAAAAGATTAACTCTCGAGGACAGCTAACTCACTGGGCAGATCCTCCTTTGGTTAGCCCTCGCATAAAGCAGCTGCCCAACACCAACGTTAACAACACCGGCCAAAAAAAAGCAGTGACTTTGCTCCCTGTATGACTGGTAGAAGGAAAAGAAGAGGGTGCGAGAGCACGTCTGGCCTCCGGAGCAAGAGGAGGCTGCCTAAGTAACTGCAGACCTATCGTGCCTAGCACATTCAGGCCGAGACTCGCACGTTTGGCTCCTTCCCCACTCCCTGTGCTGCCATGCCCGAATCTCACGCATTCGCAAAGCGGCCTGTGGCTTCTCTCCCACGTGCCAACCCCGCGCGCCAGATGCAGCCCTGACTCGCTGACCAGTTGCATCTAGCGTGGAGAGCAATGGAGCAGAAGCCAACCCGCGGCACTGCGGCCGGGCTGGGGCTCCGCAGCCCTGCCCCGTGGGCCCAGCGCCCACGGGAAGACATGCTCCCCCTGGCATGGGGACCCTCTCCATCACCCCGTCACTCCCACATGCATGTGCACGTCCAAATGTTGGTTCAGCTCGATGCCTGCTCCTGCCGTGTGGCCAGACACGGGGGTCCTCTACTTAAAGAGGTAAAGAGATGCCTGAACAAAAGCAATAAGCAGACCACCGCCAGCCTTGTTCTGGACGTTTGCTTATTGGCACCGGAGCCCTGCAACTGCTCAAGTAGCACAGATGTTACACTCACCAAACTGGCACACAAACATTCCTTTCAGAAACAACCAACCGACCAACCAGATAAAATCTCCTGGCAGCTTTCGTTTACATGAGGCCACAACGTTTTTCAGCAGTTCACAAGCGTTTCATTCCTTACACCCTCCTCCTTAGAAGAAATGGTCATACCCTCCGTACTGCACAGCAGAGTATGCCAAATTTCTAGTATCTGCTCGGTTACACACCCTTGGTGGTCCTTTCGCTCTCACCCCCCCTTTTTTTTTTCCTTCTGGAAGCCAGTCAATGTTTTGTTCTACAGCCCAGACCATGCCTACTGGGCTTCCTTCTAACTTGCCGCAGTAAGCAAACAATTGCACAACTTGGTACCACTGTGGAGGAAATGGATCTTCTTACATAAAAGAAATGCTTAGAGAAGAGCCAAGTAACATGCTGGGACACACTAGAATGGCGAGAGTTAACAAGCGCTATATAGTATTCCAATATTAAAGCAGAAGTCGGCAGGCACTGGAACACTGCTTATTATTTTTAAATTTCAGGTTTAAAGAATTTTGTCTTGTCTATATGGCACAAGAAAGCTGGGTGGAAATGGCATTATGGTGCTTGATATTTCCAAGCTCTATGCAAGTATCAGAAAAAGTGGGGTGGCTTAAAGGATAACAAACAGATTTCGCTGCACTCGACAGTGCTTACATCTTTCAGACAAACACAATCCAGATAACCAGCTAATGAACTAATAAATAAGGAATACACTAGATAGACCGTAGAAAAATTGACACAGAAGAGTTTCTTAGACACAGAAACAGGTTTTCTGTGGCTATATCCAAGGATAATATCACCCTTAGACTACTCAGTCTCATTTTTTAAGAGACAAACAGAAATATAACCTTAGACACTTCTCAAAATAACACTTTCAAAACTAGAATTAATAGAGGACTTACAGATGTAGTGACTGAATACACTGTAGCAGCCCTCGCATGTGTATCAGCCAACATTCCAAGTCTTTATAAAAAACTCAGATTTTGCAATAGAATTATAATGGCGCCACACCCAGAATTCACAACAGAGCATGTTATTAGAGAACGGCTAATGAACAGGAAAAAGAAATACTGAAGAAGGCAAAGACAACACAAAAAGGCAAAGAGCAATGCTATGTTTACCTATTCCTATGTAGGCTTAAAAAGATCTCCTGTCTTTAAACAGAGCGACACTTCAATTCAGACCTCACAAAATTAGATCTAATATTGACCCTAGCTGCTAAATGCACCTCAGCGTTTAAGTAATCTTCTCACAGCATCCATTAGATAAAGAAACTTTCTTGATAGAAAGCATACAAGCAGAGAGGGTGATGGCACAAAAAGCTTTTAGAAAGTCTGTCACTGGTAGTGGACATCCTCTTTGCTTCCTCCGAGACAAGGGCCAACTCCTAACACACCTGTGGCAGCACATGTAGCCTCATGAGATTTTCCTTAAAGTTTTTGCTACAGAAGACAGCAACTAGAACCACTATAGCGAAAGCATCTCGCCCTAGCAGAAGTTTTCCTGGCAAGCATGGATTTCCGAGAATGTGCAATTAACAATTTACTCTACTTGGTTCAGTTAGCCTTGTCGTAGAACTTTATTTTCAGATATACATAAAATAATAAAAAAAAGGTGCAGAAAACCAGGATGCAAATTATAATTTCTTTTCTGCTATGTATCTGTTGCATACCTTGAAGTATTGCCAATCCTTGTATTCATTCTGATTACAGTGTGTAATCATAATTTTGGATCCATCCGGTCCTTTAGTTAAGCACTGATCATACTGCATGAGTTGATTAGCTTCATTGATTCGGAAAAGCTAACAGAAAAAAAAAAAAGCCACCTTTTTAACAGTTGACTCAAAATAACAAGTATTTTAGAAACACTGAAAATACCAACAAAATCACATCATTCAAAATATTCTCTGGTGTTACTACACCTATCTTTCAGGAGGGCTCTTTATTTTACATGATGTAACGCACTTCTATCATCACGACACTCAATTTCATGGATAACTTTCCTGTAGGATTCAGAAGGCTAAGAAACTTACCTAGCAAGACAAAAATGATAAAAATAAAGGGATCCCTACTTGGAGACTTCTGAAGGTGTTTGATTAAAAGCCTTTGCATGATTTGATGGCCAAACAATCCACTATCTTTCTAAAGGTCTGGTAGCAAGTCCTTGGTCTCGGACAGTAATTCCATGTGAAGACAGTAAAACTTTGGCATTTTACCCCTGGAGGAAATCAAACTAACACATCCAGATGCAGAAAGATTATCCTAGCTATTTCTTATGAAATAATTGTTACAGGGTTTTTGGGGGTAACATAGACAGAAAAAGTAGTTTAGGGAACTTTTTCAGTAAATATCAAAATAAAAGAGACATTTCCGTGGGCTACTAAGAGCTAACCCAAATACGATTTTTAAAAGCATCATCCTGCACGTGATTTCAGGACAGCCGTGAGAAAACTTGCCCGGTTCAAGTCTACATCAGCATAAATAAAGACTTCAAATGCTGCAAAGTTTTCCAACCAAAAAAGGAGATGTAAATACAGAACAGCATGTTTGTGTGGTAGTGTGGGTAGGTTTGTGAAGATACAGGTCAAACACGATAGCAGCTTGGATTGCAACCATCTATTAGTAATTATGATCTGCCAATTAATTTGTAAATGAAGCAGAGACAAATTTGTATTTAATTTTTTGACTCCTGTGGTGGAAGATGAGTTACTGCACAAAAGTGTTTTATACTTCCACTAAAGCAAAACAACTTTGTGAAATAATTGAGCGGGTTGTTTCCTGAAGGATTAATTATTAAGTAAAGATAAATGATGAATCAGCAGCAATGCTAAGAGCCGCAGTTGTTCTAATGCAGTGGTATGGTTGCTTTAAAACACAGTTCTTGCTTCCTCATGTACCTGTTTCACTGAAGAAGAGATTACGGATTTGCCTTCAATTTTGTATAATTTGTGTTTGAAATGATATTTTCAGATTCCCATATTTTAGCAATGTCAGCATGCTTATGGAAAATGCCTAAGTCCCATTTCTGTAGCTGGCACCTAAGTGACTTGACGTACAGGCTTTATAGAAAACTGGCCTGTTATCATCCACTGCAAGCAATTCTCCTTCAGACTTGCCTCCAAGCTCCTTACCTGATTTCCCCCCATTCTGTGGCATGGCCCAAGCTCAACGAAGCCACCGTTGGTGTGCCCCATGCTATCGATGCAGTAAGCGGTTTCAAAGCCTCTAATCTGGAAAAGAGGTTTTGCACTCTAAGTTAGTCTCAAGGCAAAAATAAGCGTGAAGGAGTTCAGAAAATTGCCACTTATCTTTCAAACCAGAAACAGGTATCTGCCAGAGACATATGAGACAAACCTGCGTATGAAATTTAAATACTGATTTTAACCATTCTGGGAGATGGAGCTTCAAGCTGCCCATGCTAATTTGTGGACTCTTACGTGAGTTAGAGTACACTGATAAAACGAGAGTTGCAAAGCTCAGTTCCAAATTAATGACACCGAAATGTAGGACTTTCAAGTATTTTAATTTATTCAATCTCCTACCAAAGCATGTTCAGTCTCCCAGGTCTTCGTAAATAAAGCAGGAGCTCAGCTAAGTTGCTCTCATCTTGTGGATGAGAGAAACGTGATGCAGAGAAGTTACGCACAGCCATTATTAAATGCAGCCAGGCACAGCCCACTGACCCGGCTGCTCCGAAGTACCTTCTGCAGCAGCAATTACACGGAAAAAAAAGAGATAAAATTGATGAGGGGCAGGCACAGGCATAGGAATAAAGAACAAAAGTCCTGTCAGAAAGCATGCCTGAACTGCTGATTATCTCATTCCCTTCTCAGAAGGGCCAGCAAACAGCTTTACAAAGACTTTATGACACAAATAACATTCTTTCCAGACCTATTTTCTTTGCCAGAGCCTCTTTCTTCTTTGTGACGGTAGAAGAAAGTCTGGAGGACTAAGCTTAGACTTGACTTCCAGAGAGCGTTAGGGAAGATGAACCCCACACTTTCATTCCTGACAGTTTGGAAATGCAATTAGTGCGGTGTTACAAATAGGTGGGGAAAAAAATTTCTCAGATGTAGGATAACTGGCAGCCAGTGAAGAGGAGTTGAAGGAAACTTCAGAGAAGTCTCTGAACTTCTGACTTTCCTGTTACTTCACCAGAACCGTTCGCTTTTATCAGGGATGACTTCCTGCAAGGTGGCCATTATTATTTTAATCTCTTCAGATACTTTCACCTTTATGTGGATTCAAAAGGAGGTCTAAGGCTAATGTAGTAACCAATGCTTTGTGCTAGCTTTTAGGTAAGAAACAAAGGTGGCATCGTTCACCTGGTCCCTCAGATACAAGACTATTTTGTATCCCCTTTCACCATGCACATGCTCTATATCACTAATTCCTCAGAGAAGTTAGAGTGTCACACCCTTGGCCATAGGAAACAGCATAGATCTGTACTTTCTAATGCTCTTTTGAAGTTACAGAAACAGGTCCATCATGTCTTAGGAAAGAAGGTTGTTAAATTTGGTGGGACACAGGACTCCTCCCCTACTAGCGAGACAATTTTCTGGTTTTGCCTCCATGATCTACAAAAGTAAAACTGATAGGAGAGACAAGGCGAGGCTGGAACCTGCCGAAAAAGGCAAAAAACCCCAAACAAAAAAAATCCCAACTCATTTGAAAGCAGGCAGGGGACCTGCAGTAAGAGCTCCTCAAGGTGTGGGCTAAAAGCCAGAATGAAACAGGCAGGGTTCAGCGAAGTGTCCTCCACCTGGCCGGCGACATGCTGTGTCAACCACAGGAAAATGCCGAATTTGTAACCACATCCTTAATTTAGCACAGTCTTACTCTTATACATTAATGCTGGAGATGACTGTTACAGAATCACATCAAATTATTACATGCAGATAAGGAATTTACTGAGGCTGTAACTGTATGAGTACATCACAAGCTAGCAAACGTAGGCAGAATGTACTCCACCTGGATTTCACGATCTATTCTCTAGGCCTTCGCAGAAGAAGATTTTCACCTATTAATCCCTGCCAATACTCCTACGCACACAGGATTCGCATTTTTTTCTTTTAAAGAAAAACTAAATTCCAATTATGGAAAAAAGAGCTTTAGACATAACTGAAGACAGGGCTAGAGATAAAATAATCCTTCAAGGAACTATGCAGATAATTTAAAAAAATCACACCTCTTAAAGTATATGTAATTTTTTCCTAGGGTTATATCTCTATAGCTCTCTGGCTAGTATCATATACCTTAGTATAGCAGTAATCAAAAAGCCTGTTCCCAGATCAACGTCAACTACCAATCGCTTCCTTTTGAATTCCCAATTTTAAAAAAAAAAGCTCCTAAAATAAATACAGGTTATGTGCTGTACTTACCTCTCCCCAGTCCGTGTTTTTAGGTGGTAGTGGATAATATGAAGTTATATCGTATGCTATTTCTTCCATAAACCACTTAAAACTTTTGCAGTTGTGATCGTCACGGAATTTTTTCAGCTCAGATATATCTCCGTAGGGTAGCGCTTTTGTCTCTGGCCGACTGGCATAAAAATAATCTTTGTATTCGTCCCACCACACTTCTACAACTCTGACATAGTTCTGTGAAGAACAAGGGCATTGCTGCTACCTCAAAGCACACACAACAGGTCAGACGTAACTGCATGTTAATTCCAGAAATTTAGGGATTTCTCCTCTTAAAAAGTGACAGCATGAAATTATTATATAGAACTAGCAATTTGTCACCTTCAGCAGATTATACAAGACACATGCATATTATTTTCAAATGACAGTTTAGGACTGAAGCCAGCAAAATAAACTGGCCTGCTTAATGAGAGTAAGAAGTCTTTTTCTAAGTTTCGAGAAAGTTTATCTGAAAATAAAGACTGTTCAGTTATGAGTGCAATAAAGCGTTGCAGTCATTTGCTGTGTACCAGAACTGTACTTCAGAGTTTGTATTCACTTTCTACAGTTTTAATACAGAGAATGATATGCATTAGTCCACTAAGGGTGAAAAAATTAAGTCTTAAACGGGTCAGCTATGACATACCAAGGAGATTTTATCTTCTTAAGTAAAGTAGACTGCTGCTTGGAGAAGGGGAAAAAAAACGGATAGCTCGCCTGGTGAACAAGCCTCTCCCTCACATCTTTCTTCTCAGTCTCTTTGATGGCTCTTATCTCTATATTAACTGTACATGTTCTAGATGCACACTTCACTTCACTACAATTCTTCTAGCATTAATGACCTGGTGTTAAAACAGTCTTAATAGATCTGACTAAAGGCACAAATTATTGTGAGTTTTACTTTAATCCACATCCAGCACAAATTTAAGAAAGCTATAAAAAAGCACATTTACTATGGGGATAGGAGGGTGCTGGGAGAAAGCTATTCCTGCATCCTGCCTTGTAGAGAGAAGCAACTTAATATTTAAGAACACTCAGCAGTGTTTTGTTGTATTCAGTAAGCAGATGAGCAGACTCATGTAAGGTGTTTGGATATGCAGTAAATATTTTTGATCATGTTTTCAGAAGAGTGAAATGGTTTTTATAATTTCAGACAAGGCAAACAAACATCTTGCCTGCACTGAGCAAGGGAGCTGTCATTTGCTATCCTGTCTCCCATTGCTCTGTCTCTACTCCCAGCTATGCCCATTTCCCCCTACCCTCCCCTGTACCGGTCCTAGTGCTTGTTTGATCAAAATGTTAATCAATTCACATTACTAATAGAGGACTTTTTTTTTGGGGGGGGGGTGCCAGGTTAGTTTTCTACCATTCAGTGAGGCTGGGACATTCCCTTTTCAACAGAACCAACTGCTAGCTTGACTCAAGCCATACTCTGTAACCCTACCAGTAGTCATCATCACAAGTAATGTCTAGGAAGATGGCTCTGGGATTGGAATTTACAAAGAACTAGGTCTTTGGGAACGAGATTTACCAATGCCAAAACACTGCACAAGAGGAAGCTTAAAGCAGGCAATAGGAAACCTTAACAGGAGGGTTGTCTCTCTTCCTGCTGGTAGGTGGAAACTTATATGAAACAGTTTTTCTTGATTCAAGTTATCTCTTCAGATACAGACAGCTGGCTCACTCTTTTCTTGAGGTTATGTCTACTTTTAATATCATGGCTTGAGCAACACTTCTGAACCCGCAAGGTGCCTGAGGAGTTAGCAACCTTTACGATGAAGTGCAGAGCACACCATTTTCCCAGGTGTCATTCACTGCTTCTTAATTAACAAATGCAGCCACATTCACTGCTTCTTAATTAACAAATGCAGCCACAAAGGTCTGAGAGATGCTAGATTACAGCGTTTGCTAACTCAGCCTAGGATCACACCCTATCGAGCCAAAGGGCGATTTCAAAGCCATGATCATCATCTCTAAGAGTGTGGTGTAGTTACTAGAGTTGTTCGTACTTCAGTTGGGCACAGCACAGCAAAGGCTTGGGGTGCTGAGAGTAAGTAATAGGAAATGTGATTTGTACGTCAAAGATGGGGAGGGGTGGAGCAAGAAGATGGGTTCTAGGAATCTCTACTCTTAACAGTGGGATTGGCACAAAGATTTCCCTCCTGTGGGGATGACCATCTTAGCTTTAGACACTAAATAGCTTTGGATGAAGTGCTCTCTACATTGCTGCTGATAATTTAAATAGATTTATCTAAAACCAAAAACCACCTTCAAGGTTGCAGCAAAACAGTACCTTTAATGTAGGAGAAGACCCAACGTACACAGGGGGTGGATTTCCTTGCCAACCCTGGAGACGATAGATGTGTCCAACACGAGAACAGGGAACAAACAACAGTTTTCCCCCACACTGCCAGATCTACAAGTTGAAGCAAAGGTGGAGATATTAATATATATGCACAGGAATTTAACACAGACAAATAGGTAATAAATTATGGAAGAAATGTCAACTACTGTTCCTACTATACCAACTGTGTGATATAATTAAATATTTTTGCTTCAGATTTAAGCATAAACATCATAGATCTCTGAAATGAAAGGCTGTATGGAGTACATCTTCAACTCAGCCATGAAATTACTCAACTAAATTACTTTTTAAAAAAGCTTTTGAAAAAGTTTGCCATCTCATTCCATTGCTATTTTAAACCAACAGTAATGAATGAGTGCACAAAATCTGGAACTGGGTAATTTTTATTATGACAGAATTAATAATATTTTATTAAAGAATTCACACACCATCACTATGATGGGTTTTGGTTAGATGCCCATCACATTTAAGTTTTTCTTAATAAAGGCTAGTAGGAGATAAGGATGTCTTTGGTAACCTATTGTTCCAAGTACAAATAGATTTTTCTTTAACTGTAGTGGCTGAAAAAAAAGAATGGGTAAAACATATTACCATTCTGAAATTCCCTCCCTCCCACACGTCCTTGGATAATCCATTTATGGGGAAAAGAATACATACCTAAATCTGAATTTAGTTGCTCATATTTTGACAAGTTTGAAATGTAGCATCAAATCCAAATTCAAGCTAGCTTTGGGGATGTTCCAAATCAGTCCCAATTCAAGATTAAAAATATGACTTAACAGTATTAGGAAAGATGGGCAGAATAGCTGACTTCCTTCATTGCACCATCATATTAATTTTCTTAAGTTTCATCAAAAAAACCGCTCAGATACGCAAGACCATTATATTTGCTATCTAGGCGTCAGCATGCAAGACTGATAAATGTTACTTAGTGCTTCTGAAGATTGGTTGTGATCTACATGAAACCAATTTGGAGGTCCCTACATAATCAGCACTTCAATTACAAAACTACCGTATGTAATTTCAATCATGATGTAGCTCTAAGCAAGATGGAGAATTAGAAGGATAAAGACTCTGTATGTGTAACAACCTCAATAACTACCTTTTGCATATGGATTTACAGCTGAGCAAGTGCACTCAGAGCTTTCCTCAAAATCACGAACAGCAAGAGTAGCTAGGGGAGCTCGGAATGGACTTTTAGTAAAATTCAGCTACGATTTCACAGATTACTGCTGAGGATATTAGATGTCTCCACTTTTGTTTGTTAATTGGGACAGATTCCTGCTGTCTGCCACTTGTGTCATTATGGATGCTGAAGCTACAAGAAGCTAATGATTATCATCTTACGTTTCCTGCTAACTGAAGAGCATGCATATGCCTAGGAGCGAAAATAACATCTTCTGCAGTGATCATGAATTATGCAGTTAGCGTTTCAATTATGAAGACTTCTCCTGTAAAGAAGTTCTTGAAATTTTGAAAAGTATATGAGATCATTTGTCACCCACAAAAATGGTAGGGAGGAGGAAACCAGGGCAGATTACTTTTTGTTGCATCGTTATGTACTTTACAGGCATCTATGCATAAACTGAGTGCTACTTGTTCTCTATAATCACTTTCATTAGAAAGAACATTTTTCTATACTCACCATGAGAGCACTCAGTTCCCCCCCATCAAATTTGCCAGTCTGGTTTCAGATTAGATATTTAGGGGTGTGTGTGATCCCAAACCATTAACAAAATATAGATTACTCAGCATTTGGGTCTCGGTACTAGGCCACCTCTCTGAACAGTTCTGCCCCAAAGCTCACAAGGAAACACTGAGGACACAGATCTCTGCCACAACATCTCCTCGCAACAAAACCTACTGGGCTTCATGAGACAGAGGTGGTGCAAATCAGAGGTAGGTCTGTCTGAACTCCAAACAGAAGTATTTACAGAAAAAATATATACTAAACTGAATTAGTTTTCAATTTTTGGTGTTACCTTGTAAGAAATTTCAAAATTTTCACCACCCCAAATTTGAAGACCTGGATCATAGAGACCCAGTTCAAAGAAGAAATCGCGTTCAATGGCAAACAATCCACCAGCCATTGCGGGGGACCTGGAACAGGAAGACAGTGTAACTCCTGCTGCCAAAAGGATATGATAACACTTGGAGAAAGCATTAATTAAGGAAGCAATTCACTGTTAACATATAATAAAGATTAGATAAATGGCAATACACTGAAAAATCATAAAGCTTTGTCATCCGCTTCCAGCGATTTTCTGAAATGGTATCTGTATAATTTCTAGTGAAGTCACAAATTTTATTATGAAATTTTGGTTGGAATTACCCATTCAGCCAGCCAGTGTGCGTCTTTTAAAATAAAAAAGGTAAGAATCAGTGTGGCAAGACATTTCTCTCTTGAAAGTCGTTCAAGTTTTGAGATAACAGATGAGACCGTATAGCAGACTTAAAGCTTATGCTCTGAGGAACTGCCACATTGAAACATTGTCTATTACTCAAGCAACACGTTTTTTCCAGCTAAATGACACCTTTCTATCTTCTCCCTCTGTCTCTTTTTCTACCACTGCCATGAGAGACACTTTTCATTATCCTCAGTGAAATTTTTAAGAGGGCCTGGATCAAGTTGTCCAAGGTTTCTATTTTGGTTTAGGTTTTTTTTTAAAATGCCTTTGTAAATCCTCCATGTATGCCAAGGTTCAATTAGCAAGTTTTAATGTGTCAAAGAGATGTTGTGGTTTGGATTAGAGCATATTTGCAGAATGGCTCTAACCAAAATTTTTTGGTTGCTTGCTCACACTGAAGTAGAGAGTAGGATATGTTAAGCCATTTCCAGTGCACGTACCAAGCATTTTTCAGGATCAATAAGTATATAAAAACCCTGACAGATAAAAGCTGGAGTCCCCACTAAGTTGGAAATTAAAAAAAAAGCTGGTAAGGAAAAAGCGAATTCTTTCTGACTTTACATTATCTGCAGCACTGAAAGGAGAAGGATCCAAGAGTCCAGATCACTCTGGTGAAACATTCCTTCATGACGAATTATTGAGAGATGGGTCACTTCTAGCACTATTCAGCCTCTTAATTCTATTAGATTTTTAGCTTAGTGGTGCTCCTTTTAACAGCAATGATTATGTATTTCCCTTCTGCACATATATGTCTGGAGGAGAACTTGCTTAGGAAAAAGTAACCCGCAGGGTTAGCATATACACCCTCCGTGTAGCAGGGGCAGGGCAGCAACAGAACCAGAGCTGCTGGGTCTATCAGCTGAGTTAAGTATGACGGTTATCAGGTCAGTTGCTCTCCAAGTCACCTGATAAGATGCTGAGTTACTCCTAAATGTCCCCTTCTACTTGTCTGCTTACTGCGTTTTCCGCCAACACCACTGTTGCGCCGCAGGGTTTCAAAGGGTAGGAAGCCAGGGCGCACAGTGGGGAGAAGCGTGCTGCGTAGCACAGCCCTGTGGCCTTCCTGCGCGTTTGGTTTTCCTCAGCACCATAAAGACTTGGCAAGTGTAGAGGCCTCAGATGCTGAAGTTTCAGTCTTGGCCTCCAACGTGCTGTCAAGTGTGTTAAAGAACACAGTAAAATCCGCATAAGCTCAGTAGTTTATTTTATAGGATATGAAGAGGTAAGCATAATATTTCTGAAAGGATTCAGTCCTCGGGCAAGTCTCACATTACAAAAAGTTTGTTTCTGCACTTTAAGCTGTTGAGGGGTTTTGTTTTGGTTTGTTTTCTTTTTAAACTACGCAGTCCTGGCTACGGTTTCAGCAAGACTTTTACTTGGTCTTACTTGCCTTGATATTGCTGCAACAAAATGAATATAGCCTGGACATAAACAGATGTAGGGAATGTCTCTTTTTAGAAGCGGCATTGTAACTCTGAAAGTATTATTAAAAATAAAGTAATCTTTTAAACCATTCTGAGAACATGTGTTCTGTGTTTCTGGAAACAGTTTAAAGGATTTTAAGACCTGTTTGGATGGTAAACACAGAACACAACAGTGATGTTTGAAATAGTTTATCCCCCTCTAAGTGAATATTAAAGTTCCAATGCAGACAGCCTTGTCAGAAAATGGTATTATTTATACTATATACAAAACAGATCAAAGCTTCATAACTTCCTTGCATGTGTTGCCATTTTAGCAGAGAACAACCATGGGTGAGGATAGGGAATTACCAATATCAGTTCTTACAATGTTTAAATCATATATACAAGCAATAGAAGACATTAGATTCTGAAGATGTGAGGATTGCTGTCAAATGTAGTAACACAATTAGTTAAGTGTGAAGGGGAAAGTAATAAAAAACAGCAGAACCACAGTCTCCCAGTCTTGAAAAGCCATCCAGAAACCCTAGTTTCTAAGCTAGGGTTTCTAGCCAGTTTCTGTTCGCTGGGAAGAAAACATACCCCCCGACAAAGCGAAAGAAAAAGGTGGGACTTCTGTGAAAGTTATTGGAGTATTCCCAGAAAATAAAGGTGGTGGTTTTTTCTTTTATTTTTTTATGTGTATTAAATTAAAATCCCCACATACCGAGACCTTAGAAAAGATCTAGCCAAGATTCTTAAATAGTATGCTTCGTTGTCAGATGTGATCTATTATGAAGCAAGTGGGAGAAATATGACAAAAGGGATTTTTTTGATGCACATGCATAATCCATGAGCTGTATGCATGCATCAAGCTGTGACAGCAGGCTACAGATTTTATGCATTACCGGCTATTATAAATACTCACAGCATGCTGGTTATTTCAAATCAAATGGTTAAATAAGCACTATTGTTTCCATCACTACTTTTAAAAAAGTATCACAGCTAAATAAAGTTTTCCCTGGAAACAAAGTCATACAGTATTTTACTTTGCCAAACAAAACCCTGTCATTCTAATGTGCACCCTATTAACCACACAAAAGCAGGAATGGAGGGGCAACACAAGATAGCAAAGGTATTTTGAGCAAATAGTCAGTTGTGGCAAACAGGTCTGATTAAACAGAGCAGCGGGTGTGGTTAGAAAGATGAAGATTTTCAGGCGAGAAGTACATGCAAGTTTTAGTGGATCAATATTGACTTCAGAAAAAAAGAAACGGGTAAGTGATTTAGTGATTACCGATACGGTTCAGTTTTTGTCTTTCTGCTTTCCTTCTCTCGCTTGGTCAAGGGAACCCTCTTCCATAGCATACTCCAATCCCACGCTCCTCTAGCAAACCCATCTTCGTCACCACCCCCTTGCGGCACAATCTTATAAGTGTTGCCATCTATGACATCTATAAGCGGCACAGTGCATGTGGTTCTGCAGGGTGGCGGATGGTGGCAGGGAAGATGCGGTTATGTGCAAGGACCCGCGTGGCACACGTGCACCGACCGTAGTTCATGGGAAAGGGAGGGAAAAACGAAAGGGTTTAGACAATTATTCATTACGAGTCACAGAATGTAAACAGCTCTCTTTACCGATAAGGCTCAGTTTTATGTTTTCGTTTGGCCTTTTCCTTGTGGCTTAACGGAATTCGTTTCCATAGCAAACTCCAGTCCCAGGCCCCTCTGGCAAAACCATCTTCATCCCCACCTTGTTGTGGCTCAATGGAATAATCATTCCCATCTATGTAATCTATTAGAGGTACAGTACATGTAGTTCTGAAACATTTATAGAAGGGAAAGAAAGAGCAAAATACAATTTCAGAGGAGTAATCTGTCTAATCTGAAATTCACACCATTAATCATCAATCTTATAAAGCAGTTTATATGAAAAGTCACTTGTAAACATATTAAAAAATGAAGCCTCATTAGAAGAAAAAAGAGATAGTCCTTTCTTTATGTTGTTTTAAGAGGTTCTGAAAGCAGAGAAGTTAGGTCTGAAATGCTAATATATCAATTCATTTACCAATACTTTTTCCTTTATGTGTATTTCTTGACATCGGTCTTCTAATAAAGCACTGCTGGAGGCAACAGAGGAGCCTTTAGAGGGCTAGGGTTCTCACAGTATTATTATTTCCCATAATTTCTATTCATACCAGTTCTTAGCTGTCAGCAAGTATGATAAGCTCTTAGCTTTTACTAGTGTAAACATGGATTTTCACTATTCTGTCCTATTCAACTGCCCTGCAAATCCAGCCTCTCAGGATAAAAAAACATCACTGGTGCTCCTAGCAGCAGTCTTCAGTAGAATTTTTCCTTTTTGATTTGCAATATGCTCCTCATTGTGATTTATCATATAGAATATTCACCAAGAAAAAGACATTATCTGGTTATTCTCCCCAAATTTTCCAAATGAGTTTCACGGTGACCAAACTTGGATCACTTCCATCTTTTTAAGTCAAATCCTATGATGAGATAGAAAAACTAGTGTTGGCGGGGGGAAGAAACGGTAATGCTGTGCTCTTCTTTGAGGCAGAAGCGGCAGCATGCTGCACCCAGGGGACCAGGGCTTGGAAGAAAGCTGCTGAGTTCTGCTCTCCGGCACTGTGCACCTCGGCACCCCTGGTCCTCCCGTAACTTCTGCCTCTGCGGGCGGTGTTGGAGGATGCCTCTAAAGCTGCCTGTTCTCACCTGCCTTTCTTGTGTAAAAGAGTAACACACACTCAATGGAAGCTCACAAGCATTTCCACCTTCTGTCTAGTATCCTGGCCCAAATAGTCTTGAAGCTGAGTCACAGCTTTTAAAACACACAAACCCCACCTCTTCAAGAAAGTTCTGGTTACTACCAGAACAGGTTAACAAATAGTTTTTAGGATTAAGCAGTTATTTTATGGGATTACAGAGTTTAAACGAGCACATGGTTTCCTAAACACACATACCCCCTGACCGCACAAGCTAAGAGCGCGGTAGCACGCAGCAACAGCAGCATTTCAACAGCTGGAAGAAATGAAGCCCCTGGGGATCTCCCTCCTCTGTCACCTCTCACAGATCCCACGCACACAGCGCAAGCATTTCCATCACTGACTCCTAGCAAGTGCCTGGGCTTGTGGCAGAGACAGGCTCAAGCCCTGGCCTCGGTTCGCTAGAGGCAACGCTCCAAAGCGCTTCAGAGGAAACAAGTAAGACCATATTGCAAGACCAAAGATGAGAAAGTTATAAAACTCTGGAGATCACAGGGGCTTTAAATCTCCATTAAATCAAAACACTTACTTCTACTTTTCCTCTACCAAAAATCACATTTTTGTTTAGTTATTTTGTTTAATCAGGCTCCTTATTCAGCCAGAACAGAACATTTTTATAACAGTCCCTCAGATCGCTGCAAAAGGCAAGAGTTGTCTTATATATCTATATTAAGCAAAATATTCAGTATGCCCGTTAAAATAAACTATCTGGAGATTTATTTGCCTGACTATTTTCCTTCCTCCTTACACAGCTTTTATGCTGGGAGATAACAAAATCATCATACAGCAAATATTGATATAGTTTGACATAGATACATATTGATATAGATATAAACCATACTGACTATAGTTTGAAAAGTGAAGATTGTTACTGTGACTTTTTCTTCCTAAGAGGCCAGACACTGGAAATAATGGGAGAACATTACCTGTCCTTAGATATAGGAGCTATAAGTGGCGCATACCAATTAATTCCCACCTCACAATGGGCATCAAGGTAAACCAAAACCTTCAAAAGAAAAAAAAAAAAAGTCATTTATATTTCTGTATACGAGATCACGATGATTTAATTAACTTATTTACATTGAAATACTTTTATATTATAAACAAAAAAAATGAAGCTTAAATGAGTAAAACGAATCTCTTTTTCAAACAGTATCAATAACATAATACTACCTTTCTACACATCTATTTGAACATGGAACCACCACCACCTCTCCTCCCAAAAAAGAAAAAAAAGACAGACTTGTGTGTGAACTGGCTCCTACCTGTCCAAGTTTAGCCTTCTGGGCTCCAATGCTCCTAGCTTGGATTAAACCTTCTCTCCTCTCATTTCGAAATACCTTTACAAGGCCGTTCCACTGCTTAATATACTCATCCAGCCTCTCTTTTAAGTGTGCTATCAAATAACAAAGAAAAAAAATTATTTTGGTGAGGTTTAATAATAAACAGTTTTGTACTCTTAATACAACCCAAATCCAACTCTACTTAAAAATATCTATAGATATTTAGGATTAAGAGTCTTTAATTCAACTGCTCCTACTACCGCTCACAAACACTGAACCTGAAGAGATCAAGCCTTGGAGCTCTCTGACTTCACGGCACAGGTTTGTCTCTGGCACATCTGAAGAAAGAGCACCTGAAGTGGTTGGCCACGCCACAGAGGAGCTGGGTGGACAATTCCCAGTCACTTCAATATATCACATAGCGGCTTTCAGGTCTTGGTCTTCGCCTGCATTTCAATCAGGCAGAGAAGTTTCTACACTTCAGCATATGGCCTTTCCTCATCAGATAACGTCACACGTACAGTTGAAGGCACCACTTTTCAGTTAAACATTTCTCTTCACTCACTCTCTTTTTGCCTCGCAACTTTTTGTGTCAGTCTATTAAATCTGGAAATTTGAGACAGAAACCCACCATACTCAAATTATGTTCCCTCTTGGAGTTGGCGTGGTCTTATGCTAATCTTCTAATGAAATTAATAACAATTGGAGGGCCAGAACTGCAGCGAACGAGCTGTGGCTCATCATAGCGACGAGCACATTACAGACCCTACAAAATGCAAAGACCCAGGGAAACTTTAGCCAGAGGGACTCGGTCAGCAAAGGGATGAGTAACCGCATAAGAATCAAGATGGGCTACACTTAAATGGTTACAGATTTGTATTTGCACATTGGTCTTCGCCAAACTAATCTGGCAACCACATTGCTACCACACAGTTTGAAAAAAGGATCCTAGTGTCGCATAATATTTTTGCACAGACGATTCTGTTGAGAAAAACTCACAAAGGCAGAAGGGCGCTTGCCCTTTGAGGCTAAGCTGATTTAACTATTGGTGTTCATTTAAAATCTATTTTTGTACTGAAAGGCTCGAACGAATTGCCTACAGCTTCAGTTTCTCTCAGTCGGGAACCAAAACAAGCCATCTAAGCTACAGCTGAGGATTCCATGCACTGGTTTGCACCAGCTCCGAGGGGCAGCTACGTGCCATGCCTGTGCTGATCTAACAGGAGAGGGGACGTGCAGAGGTGGAAGGAGAAGGATGTCCCTTTCAGCAGCAACAAGCCATCAGGTTGCTTCAGCAACAGTATTTTCCACACCCTGAATGAAAATGGTTGAAGTCTGGAGCTTGCTGCAACTTACGTTTCAGTATACTTTATTTTCTTGCCAAAAGTATTAAAAAAATTATAGTTTAAATAAAAGCTACATATAAATAATTGAAATGGAAATGGTGTTTTTTGGAAGTGAAGTTTCCAAACTTGAAAATTCAGCAATTCTACCAAAGAACAATCTTCTGAAACCACTGTCTTTTAATACTCGTATCATCCCTCCTCTTCACCTTTATAAAAGAAGAGGTCTTCTCAACCAGAAGTTCTACGTATCCTCTTCTGCCTTCCCACAAACATTTACAATTTCTTTTGTAAATCCTTGTGCATTAGGAAAACTTCAAGGATACATAAATATCAAACTAGAGAAAGAACAATTTTATCACATATGCTGTATATAATAACATGCCTTCTAATATATATAGAATATATGATATGATAGCTGTGACATAACTTTTTATAGGAGAAAATCAACAGAGTTATGAGGTCATACTGAAATGCTACTAACAGAATCTTTATACCACACCTTTATTTATTCTGCAAATTCCAAGTACGTGTTACAGAAAGACTGTCAGGAGTGTTTTAAAGATTTAAAACCTGAAGTTATTTCCAGCTCTCCTGCCTACGAAGCCAAATGTTTTAGTTATCAAATGTTCAACAACGTAAGGCTCACAGGGAGCTGTAAAAACCTGTCATATTGATTGTGTAAAGCTTTTCTACAGTACAAGTCTCAGGACTTTGCAGTCCATTATCTGAAACCGTGCCAGGGTTAGCAGCAAGTGCTATTTCCCACAAGAAAACTGAATTTCCCCCCCTTTCCATACTACAAAGACTGCATGACAGTAGTGTATAAAATCCTGATACTTTTACAGTTAGAAATACTGTTTGGCCAGCGTTAAATTTTGTTCACCTAGAACGTGTATTTATGATATCTGTCAACAGCCTCACAGAATTCTGGGTTTTGTTCAAAAATGTGTATTTTACCCTTCAAAAATATTATAACCACCAATCTGGTCTTCCCTTCTTTGGGTTCTTCTCTCATGCCTCAGTGCATGAATCAATGTTTTTAAAAAACACATCTTTTCTCCAAAAGATCTTAGGCATTGCAGACTATGGGGGGGAAGGAGGAAAGCTGTTTTTTTCCCCTCTACTCACGGATGTCAGTTTGAGAACTAGAAAAATGGTATCACAAGTCCTCCCTAAAGCAGCTGCCTCCGAGTCCCCTGTACTGTAATACTACTAACGTGGGGCTCTCAGCTCTAACACAAGCACTGATTAATGCTTCAGTTTCCCCACTGCAAGCACAGTTAAACGAGTTAATAAAAATACTGTTACCTGTCTATGCTCATTACTTCCCCTTTGGTTATCTTACGGTAAACTCCATCAGTGGGAAATATAGATAGCGATAAAGGAAAAAAAAGTAAATGCAAAAGGTAGACAAAGCCTTTAAACACTACTGTGAACACTGGTATTTACTTCGTAGTCACTCTTTACAGGTGCATGGGCGAGCTGCAGCAGCTGAGATATTGACCTCTGTTTCAGAAAGAAATAAAGTTGATACCTAAATACATAACAAGTAGTCGTTGAAGACCTATATACACTACTGTAATTGTAGGCAGCTTCAGAAAATCTGGTGTTACGAGTGCTCATTGCCCTTCCAGAACAGCTGTATCCTCCATACAGCTAGCACTCACAGCAAAATAAACTGTTTCTATCAAGAAACACAAGAAAAACTGGGGAAAAAACCCACACGTGCAGCAGCATGCCCACACTGACCCTGCGGTAGAAGCTGCTGCAACACTTCTTGGACTCTAACATGCATTAATACAGAGGTCTCCATTGCAAATATCAGAACTAGCATCAATCAATTAGCTTCGCATCATCTTCTTGTTACTGTTCCCTTTGTGCTTTGACAAAGGAAAAAAATGCCCGAGCAGAATTCGGCACACCTCTCTGCGCAGTTCTCCATGGTCAAACCCCTCCTGTTTGCAGAACAGATTAAGGAAGGAAGGGAGAGTGTTGTTCAGCAAAAAGACTGCTCCCAACTGACTTTATACAAAGAACTATAATGAAAAGAACATTTTCCAAACATTGCAACTGTTCCTCCCTGTAAGGCACAACATATATAAGCTTCTATGCAGCTGTAACTGCCTTCTGATGAAAGAGGATTTCTCGTAAAGAAGGACAGGCAGGGCTCTTTATGAGCCAGCATTTAGAAGTGTTTGCAACCGCTACGCTCCATTTTAATTTCATATCGCTGGGGAAGGCGGTGGCTAAGAAATAAGGGCAGTCACACTGAGTGTGAGCAAACATCTACCCAGTCCAGCCTCTGTGTCCCTCAACATTAGTCTCAAAGAATGTAAGACGTTCTTTGCCAGGTGGAAAGGCAGATAAGAAGTGTGCAGTCTGAAAGCAGGTGGGGAAGGAGAAAATCCTGTATCTGTGCTGTCAGTACTGCTTTTCTTCCGGCTGAGAAAGAAAAAAAGCCACCAGCAGCTCTGCTATGATTAAGAGTGTGTTTTGCAGCTCTCCTAACAACTGGAGATCTCTTCAGGCAGCTTGGCACACTCCACAGCCCATACTAGTTCACGCTTCTCTCTGGGGAGAAAGAAGTGGAGCAAGGTTCTACTCTCTCGGCCATTTTTCATCCAGAATGCAATTTGAATTATTGAAATTAAGTTAATTATGTTTACCAAGTAATAGCCTAAAGCAGTTTGAAGAATTATTATAGCGAAACAGTACAGTTGCAGCAAGGTGTTCAGAGCCATTCCAGTCTGTGCTTGTTTTCCAGTCACTCATACATGAGAAAATTGCATCTTGAGCCTGCTTTACTGAATTTTCTGAGTCAAGAAAGTTATTTGGGAAAATGAAGTGTGGGAAATATAGAGACAAGGGTCTGCTGGATGTTAGGTCCAGGCTAGCTGTATCTGCTAACCATTCATATATGAGCAGAGAGCGTAAGTAAAGTTCTGTATTTCAGAACAAATTTCTTGAAAAATATTGCCTTTATTTAACAATTGTCATATATTAGAAAACTAGTACCAGTTGTTATGCCAGACAAACTCATTCCATGAATTACATATACATAGCACAGAGTCAGCTACAACTCGTGAAACCCCAGTACTGAGTCCAATAATTAGTTAAAAATCTGGTAGTTTTTCTAGAGACCATCAGTGTCATAGTTATTTTATACAGCTAACTCAGTCCTTGAATAGCTCTGAAGGAAAGCTGTGATCCCAGCTGAAAAGGAAAAACACAGTACATGTCTGCTGCCTGAATTATTAAAATTATATCCCTTAGGAGAGAAGATATTTTGTGTTTTATAGCGTGTGTGTATATCTAAGCCAAATTCTCAAAAGCTGTAAAAGGATACAGGAGACTATAATGTAGTGTTCAGTATCTTTATTAGACTAAGCCAGATGTAGTCAAGTTTACAATACAGGTAACTTTTCCTCTCCTGTAAAAACAAACAGAAAATGATACCTACCTACCAGTATGATGTAAAAATTAACATACAATACTTATTTTTAATAGTGATTTATACTCAAAAAAGGCAACCCTGACTGTGTGATGAGTTCAGTTTTAAAATTTACACTGGGTATACCTGCAGAAAACAACTCCTCCTGTGAGGCTGGAACTGGGAGAAGCCCAGATCATTTGATAAAATGGGAGTTTCAGAACAGTCATTTGCTTTCCATGCCACTACCCAATTCAGCTATTACAAAAACAAAGAGGAGGGTGAAGGGAATGTATCCTATGGTGCTGACCAGTTCAAACTTGCCTGGGCTCCTAAAAGCCATCATCACTATTGTCTAGAAGAGACTGTCATCCTGCACGCTCAAAGTTGTATTCTTATTTATGCATCTGCTCTTTTTCTCTGTCAACTTCTATTCAAGAACCATGCTGCAATAAAATCTTGCAGAACATGCAGTTTTGATGCACTGTTTTCAAATTTGTTTAAAGTTTAAAACCAGGCTGATTTCCTCTATATAAATCATCTTATACCTCTAGCATACCACTTTCAGTTCTTCTCTGTATTCAGCTTTGATCTGCATTAATGCTGAAGATACCACCATTAAAGGAAAAAAGTCAGTGTATGTTTACATTTGTAGAATCACATATAAGTACATACATCATGACTATAAACCAAGACCACAACGTATATTACAAAGGAGGAGGAAAACCTCTGGACTTCTGAAACCACTGATACACAGGACTCAAAGAAAGGCAGAAATTAAAACACACTTAAATTCTTAAACGCCCCTCCCTCCAATAAGAAACAATAACCACCTCAACATGATGTTCAATGAAAAAAAAGGATGTTAAAAATTAAAAAGATAGTGAAAATGAATCAGAATAATTCAACACCCTTAGATACATTTTTATTATAGTATTAAAAAAAAAAAAAAAAGGAATCTGGATTTCTATGTGGAATAAAGAAAGAAATTATTCCTAACAGGCTTAACTCAAACTCCTTCAATACTCTTAAAACTCCTTGTTTTCACAAGGGCTAAGAGACGTACTAGCTATCCTAGCTTTCTACTACATACAACTCCACAACTGTGGAAGAGAGCCCACCACAAACCCTGTATTTCAAACAGCTGAATATACATAAAGGATTGCCACCTTTATGACACCGGTTCATCAGAAAAGAGCTTTCCCTTCACTGAAAACTGAAAGGACTGTGAAAAAGCAACTTACTTTTCTTGCAGAGTCAATTCAATCCATGGCAGGTAATAAATAAAAAGAAAACTTATTTTTAAAACAAATGAAGTTTCCTTTTCTCTAAGTAGTGTGTTAATATTCCAAATATACCTTTGTTGCTAAAATCATCAATCAGCACAATTTCTGCCAAGTATTTCCTTGGTGTTCTCTTAATGACACTGTGCACTGTCCTCATGAGTGTGGACCATCCTTCATTATGGAAGACAATGACAACACTGGAGGTGAGCAGGTTATCATCATAATGCCAGTATTTGCATCTGTAAAAAGATTTTATTTTATTAGTTTTCACATTATCATTTACAGAACTACTTAACAACATCTTTGTGCAAGTGAAATCTTCACTGATGGCTATCCTTCAGATTAAAGAGAAACAGGATGTATAACTTAAGTGCATCACAAAGGGTACGAGGCCCAAATAAGCAGCTTGCTTCCAGCCAGTGAGCCTTTTTTCCTCCTGAGAGAGGATGTAGCTGGTGAACGACAACTGCTGCCTCAACAGCTACATGCTTCCTCTTGTGTAGGTGGATGGCATTGCACGGACCCTGCCGAGAAACATCCCTACCACCACCACCTTGCTGCTTGCGCGGCCGGTAGAGAACAGGGGAAGAAAAGCCCCAAACTGTGGCTGCCAAGATGGGAATCTTCTTCAAACCATCAGATAACCACGATTTAGGATGGACTGTGCATTTGGCTCACCTACTGCATAACACACAATAAGACAGTGCTGGTTTTTTCTAAGCCTCTCTAAATCAGATTTACCCAGTAGAAGGACTGTCTATGAAGTGTTTCTGTTGGCTTTATACAGTCCACGTGCAGAATCTGCATACTTAGCAAAGTTACAAACATTGTTGTGGCAAGGCAAAAATCATTCATTTCTGCCCCTTCACAATAAAGTACATTTAAACATAGTAAGTAATCTTGGTAGAAGTACAGCAGCAGCATGTGAAATGCTCACGTCAGCTGTTCTGCATAAAACTATCTCAATTTGCAAAAACTGCCAGAAAACCATAGTCACTCGTGGGAAAAATGTAATCCCATGGCAAACAAGACGTGAACTTTACTGTTTATTATTCATGGTTAAACTTCTAGGTATAACAAATGTAGCTAAAAAAAAAAAAGTCACCAAACCCACCCAGGGTTCCAGCTTGGCATGCCATGAAAAGCAGTTCTGTATCCATTTAAAACGTTTTGCATTTCAATTTCACTGTGGACCTGGACTCAGGTCTTTTTTCCTGAGGTATTACAGATGATTTAGAAACAAGCAATATGAGTAATTCAGTCCACACTTTCCAATATTTATCATATTTATCAACAACGCATTTCATTTGCAATTGTAATGTCCATTTCCCCAACTGCATCCCTAAATGAGTGTTCACAGTCTCCCTAATTACAACCAGTCCAGGTATTTCCTTACCTGGAAGTTTCCCTACCTGACCACTAGCCCCTTTTCCAACTGTAACAACGCAATTTCTGTCACCAAATCCAGACATAGCACTTTTGATTTCAATGGGCAAAAGGCTTCCTTTTTTTGTCTTTCAGCAAGTAATGTCTCTACTAGAGAGAATCTGACTTTTCAAAGACAACTATCATGTATTAAGAAATTATTCTTGACAAATGGAAATTTTAAGTTATGGATGCACAGACTTCCGTAGTTGTATTTCTCTATATACAATAAAAAGCTTAAATGCACAGGAACATTCCTGTGTTTGAAAAGAAATTACCTTAATGATCAGAAATCACCAGAGTTTCTGAAACTAAATTAAGTTAAACATGGAAAGAACTCACATAACAGATCTATAGGCATTTAAAGAGCATTTCTTTGGTGAAGAAGGACGTATTTCACTTATCTTCAGTGAACGGCATCAATATGTATTTCTCACCCACCAGAAAAAAAAGAAATTGGTAGAAACATACTATTCATTTTGGTCCTGTGGGAAAAGAAAATTACAGAATCAAAACAGTCTATAACTAAGTCAGATCTAATAAGGCATTTCTTCTCCTAGGCATGCTGTAAGCAACCTCGGAAACAGCACGATCTCTACAAGTATGGTTTACTGACTAAAATCCTCCAGCTCAATTGTTTTTATGCCTGAAGTAGCCACAGCTCATCATATTTATAAGCTACCAATATACAAGTGCTAGACTGACTGTTTAAAATGCATGGTTCAGGCCACTGATGCCTGCCTTCCACAGATCCCTCTCAAAAGGTTTCAGCTGATTTCAGATCACAATACTTTAATTTGTAGCACAAGCATTTAAGCTGTCGACAACTTATTTAGCTGTTTGCAGAAATAAAATGGATATGCTACCTAGGTGCATTAAGTCGGCTGTGTAAAAGAAAGATTCTCCATTGTTTGTTTAATAACAGAACTGGTTGCTTTACACATATATTCACCTGGATTAATTTTGGTGATACAGTTACGTTAAAATGGAGGAAAATGGGATGTTATACATTCAAAATCAGCATGGCAGCTGAACGCCATTCAAAAGCTCTATGTAAAAGTTAGTGGAAAATAATAGTACCTCTTGCCTCAAAGGAGAAGGCAGTATCTGATGCAGGTTACACTGTGCCACTGACCTGCACCTTCAGAAGTTTAGCTAGGAAACTTTTCTGCCCTCCAATTAAAAACACAGACAGCCACGACACTTCAGACTTCTTCAACAAAAGAAACAAAGCAAACACTGCAACCCCCCCCCAATCTTTTGCTTGCTTATTTCGCCCACTTCCTGTAGTGTAGGTGAGTCGTTTTTAGGAACAAAATGGTGAAGAGCGTAAGAATGACAGTAAGTAACTTAATTTAAAAAAGCCATACCTATTACAAAAGCCTGAATTGAACAACACATCTGTGAGCAATTTATAAGCATTTTTTGATCTGTATTTAATACATTTTAAAAACATAAAACCAGAGGTCTAGACAGGCTTTTCGCTACATATCCAACTTAATCTCCTCAAATCTGTCAGCACGTTTTGCTTTTTAAACTTGAAAAATCATGTGTTGCTAAATGTGCCATTTGCAAGCCATAAAAGCACTACATTTATACCTCTGGTAAGATCATAGTTTTAGTTTTTTCCAGAGACTTTATTTCACTTATTGGACAGTCAACAGACTGACTCATTAAGCCCATAAGCTCCAAATGACTGCAGTAACTCGTATGCACAACCTTGCCTCTTGTCTTGCATTGAGAATTAGAGGTTTGAAACACAGTAGTTGTTTTAGATACATGCGATTAATGCATATTTTAATCTCTGTGGCAATTTTTCCAAGAAATTCAAACATTGCTCAATTATTTGAGCGACAAAAATCAGGAGCCTCGGCTCTTGTTTCCTTCACATCCACAGGCAAGGAAGTGGGGAAGAGTCTTTCTTCAATGGAGCAGCACTGACACCCAGTGGTTGGCAAACCAAATACCAAGTAACCATAAACGTTTTCCTTGTGTTTGAAACTGAATTTTACAGTATTAGTTTCCCTGTAAATTTTAGGCACCAGAAAGGGAAAAGGCCTGAATTTCTCAGGCTCATGCCTCAGTTTTGAAAGATAGGATCAAGTAGATACGAGCATCCAGGCAAAAGCTGCAAGCTATTGGAAACTGGCACGGGACACATTCAGAGTACAAAAGGGTCTGTGACAAAGAGGATTTAAACACATTTCAACCTCTAGCTTCATCCCCTGGGTGCTGTCCTGCCCACATATGGTAGCATGGTGCCCTTTCAGGTGTAGTCTGCAGGCCAGCTGTGGTGATAATGCTGTGAACTGAATTAGTAAACAAAAACTCGCTTTAAAAATTTATTTTGAATTCTTATTGGTATAGCTGAGAGGACGGCACATTGCAGCAGATATAGAGGAATGAGAGGGTAGCATCCTTAAGCTAGTCTTGCCTCTAGACACTTCACATCATTCTTCTTGACTCCTGTAAAGAGTTATTGTATGGGGCAAGAAGGAGCAGGCACGCACAGATCTGTGAAGGGCTGGCAACACCTTCCCTGAGCAGTGCTGCAGGGAAGAGCAGCTCTGTTTGCTTCCTTTCGTCAGGGAACTCATGGGTGAAAGGAAGCAACATCTTCAGATGAGTCCACGAATAAAAACTTCCCATCCCCAAATCAGCACTGGTATTACTGAGCAAAAACATGGATTGACTCATCACTGGAGCGAGAGGAAACCTTTCCAAAGATACAGTGGAGAAACAAGAGCGAGTAACATTTCTTCTATTAGCCTGCATATTTAAGATGTGAGTTAGTCCTACTCCCTCTCCACCCCTGGGAGGGAACAGTACTGTTGGAGACCGCACTACACTAACGTCCCTGTCCCGTGATCAAAGCTGTGCACCAGCCACAGCAGGAGAAGAGCCCTTTTACGGAGGACGCCTCTGCACAAGAAGTTGGAGATCTAGGCTGGAGCACTCCTTGGCTTGAGGAAATTTCTGCTCTTTCAGCTTTGTACCCTATTCATTGGCTTGCTCTTACCGATGTCCCCTGGCCCCACAAAAGTGATCGTGGGTACATGCTCCAAGGACCGGATGACCCTACAGCCTCCCTGTTAGCAGCCCCTGCAGTGACAGATGTAGGCTCAAATTTCCTCAGGCTAAAAAAAAAGCCCAGGCTAGAGGCTGCTTCTCCTGGAAGAGTAATCCAGCCATCAAGCAAAAATGCTGGAAGCGAACAAGGAGAGCACCTCAACAGCAGCTTAAGGGTGAGCCCAAATCAGATAGATACTTAGAGGGCAATTCCAGACCTCGAGCCAACAGAAGAGCTTCTCATGTCATCCTGAATTCCTAACTTACCTAGCATATCAGCACCTAAGCTCCAGAGAAAATTAAGAGATACTGTGGCTGCAACTGACTCTCTATCCTGATACCACCTTCCTCAGGTCAACTATCTAGTTGACATCAGTCCCCTCTCTGGATTTTAAAGCACTATACTTGTGTGCTCAGACCAAAACACAGCAGCAGATTTCTCTGAGAGAGCAGGCAGCTGCCATCGCGTTCCTGTAACCACTCCAGCAGCCAACTCCTAAGAAGCTCGAGTCAGCTGTTCCAAGCTGACAGCCCTGAATCAGTACAAAGCTGAAGGTCCCAATTCAGCATTTATCCTGAAATTGTAATTGATGTGAAGAAATGGAATCTCTCTTCTCCAGTAATAAAACTGTTCACAAATTTAAATTGTATTTTAAGTTTTATTTCATGTTTAAAGTGGTATGAGATTCATAGTGATATCCATTATCGCCTACTGATAATTGCTTTATCATGCATGCAATTTCTCACTCTTTGAGGGGCTCTAGCACTGCAAGAGCCTAAAAATATGTTAGGAGCTCTGTTTTCACCTGCAGCTTCCTTTTCTAGTAAGCTGTTCTGTTCTTCTAAGGACACAGTCATTCAGCAGACAGCACACTGTTTACGTAATTCAATACTGAATTCTAGGCTGCTTGTTATTTTAGATCATCAATTTCTTGTGACTACTGCAGTAAACTGCATCTACCCCCTAAGAAGACGGATGAGAGTTTCTTTCACAAAACACCTTCAACAGTTTGCTCATCTCTACGGTTGACACCACCAAGGTCCTGGCTGAGACCAGCTGCTTGATTGCCTGCAAGTCAAACGGATCATTGTCTAAGTCTAGACAGAAGCAGACTACAGAACGGGGCATTTAGTTAAGATATGACTAAGTAAATCTAATGTTAATACTGTATTTGTTACCTATGAATCCTTACAGGATATTTTTATGCATCATCAATGTTAATATAAAATTAGTCAATTTACAAAACAGGGTTCTGGAAGAGAAGTGAACAGACAACCCACGAAGGACAGTTTGCTCAGCTGAGTATTGTTTTCCCTTCAGCAGACAGCAGCAAAACCTCTACTACACACTACCTAACAGCTTAAACCTATGCTGAAAGAGCATTTCCTATTTCTACAATAGCTACAAGCTTTGTCTGCTTCCACTCCTGAAGTAGCCTGCAAGGCTATGTGACTGAATTTTGCCATTAGTGCCCCTGGAAGCACAAGCTACGTCTCCTGTCATGCCTCTGAAAGTGCCACGATCCCAATTCAAGGCAAGGTTTGTACAGAGACCCAACATTAGGGCTAATAGGAAAATTAAAGGAATAAACTTTGCATTTTTTTTTTTTAATCACAAGATTCTTGCCCATATTATCACTTGCCCAATGCTGAAAAAGTTGAAGCAATAAACACAATAGGGCAAGAGAGCTAGGGCAGCTGCGGGGCTAAAATAAACTCCCTTCCTCGAGGAAGGGGAAGCCAGCTTACAGAGAGATGGAGCCAAAGCCCTCTTCTTCCCTGTTTTGGTTTAGAGTGGTGTAGTATCTCCCCGCACATCTCCAGCCTTTCTGCAGCACCGTGACACACCATGCACTACCGCAGGGAGGAGACGGGGCAAGCGGATCACTCGGCACCAGCGTAGGGACAGCTGTGGGTCAGCTGCACAAGAGTGGTTTGTTGCAATGCACTCCCCTCTGAATCGGCTAGCCCTGTGCCCTCCGAAAACACTGGTAAGAAGCTACAACTCGTCCCATATGGCAATTCTCGTCACTTCTCCATTGAGGCAGGCGCTAGTTTAGGAAGTTATGGCTTGATGCATTTGCCTACGTACAGCTCAGAAGAGAACTGAAGAAGAGAATAATTTTGGATTTATGAAACACTGACAAGTTTTACCTAATATAATAAACAAAAGGCCAGAAAGAAGCTTGGGGCAGCGGGCTCAGTCCCACGGAAACACTTTATTTCCGCCATGCCTTGCTCATCAGGTATTAAACCTTGGAGTTCCTGCCCATGCTCAGTTTGACTGAATTATAACTTATATCATGCAAGTTTATTTAAATGCTCTACCACAGTAAGTTCTGGTTAACGGGAACAAGACAGAGCATAAGAAGTTCATTTAATTTTTTAGTTTCACATTCAGATTACAACTCATTTGACAGAATGCTTCCTCCATTTGCCCCAAAATTTCTATGATGCAAGACAGCACCTGGAGAGTTACACAAGCAGCTGCAGGAAACCTCTCAGACTTTTCTCTGCCCCCTCCTCCAAAGACAAGGTTTAAGGCAGAATTTAAATATACTCCAGGCGCTGCGCTATACATTTTTGTTGAGTAAGAGGTCCTGTTCAGAGCTCGGTCTTCTCATTTCAGACGCACACACACAGGTAAGTAAATCCAACTACAGACAACACAGCCGGTGCCTCTGTCAACTTCTTTGTACTCTTCGGTGAACTATTTCTCTGTTGAAACTTAAAATTTGAAATGCTAGCAGCCAACACTAAAGAGACACAGGATCCGTCTTCACTGTAGTTTTCACTACTGGGACCTGAAACGTTAACAGAAAATGCTTGGTTTTGTTTTAAGGCCAATGCCTGGAATTCAAATCTTTCCTGACCACAAGGAGATGCTCTGACAATACATGGCTAATTACATTTTAAACACATTTTTTTTTCCTTCAGGAGTCTTGCCAGCAGTAAGGCAGCTGATAACCTGCAGTGGAAAGTCAGCCTTCCTGATTTAGTGTGACCACTGTAATTCACCTGATTCTCAACCCCAGCTCTCGCCGAGGCACACAAGGATTTATGTGCGTGCTATAAAATTAGTTTTCTTGGTTACAGAACAGTTCCAGTGTACTATGTGGCACTTGAATAAAAGATTTTCCCAAGGTACCGTGTGAAATGAAACCAAGTCCCTAATGTTCCATTTCCAATGACACAGATACCAACAGTAATTACTGAAATCTTTTTTCATATAACAGTATCAAATATGTAATTTGCACAGTGCTATAATTAAGGAACTAATCACATTCCTGAATAAAGCAGTCTCCACTCCAGAGCTTTTCTATTCAACCTCCTTAGCTACTACAAGATTGACTGGACAACTACTTACTGTAAGAGAACATATTAAATTCATGTTATTTGCCCAGAGTAAAAAGACCATCCATTTCTAATGAGCAGCCAAGATTCATCTGCCTTATTTCATACCCTGAGTAATTGTTTATAACTAAAGATTTCAGTATTTTTTCGACTCCAGTCCAGCACCAAAAATTTTCTATACAGTTTGATATTTTTAATAGCACTTGGACCAACCAAAGGGTCCAAGCTGCCACTGTCAAACTATGACAGGAAAAATATCTTTACTAACAGCTCTGCTTTATTAACACACAGCTCTACATGTGTGTATTCTTAAGTAAAGTCAGAAGTCTTTATTTTTGGCAAGAATTCCCTCCTCTGCTGTACTGAAAATAATAAAAAAAATAAAACGCCCTTCAAAACTACATGTATGATTTTTAAAACCAAGCCAGTTCTCATTCCCTGTTTGTTTTACTAAGTGTCATGAGCTGCAAAAACACTTGTCCAAAAATACATTTCTGTACACAAGACGCATTGTACTCAAGCAAGGAAGAGTTACTTTTTCAGGTTTTTCAACAAAAGCTTATTGCCAGTTGTTCTGTTTGAAGTTAAAAGGTGACCCATGGCAACAGATCCAATTATTCAAGTACGAATTTGTATGGCCCAGGGGGCATGCCCTGTAACAGCAATAACGTCATTAAAAAGGAAAAGTCAATCTGAATAATCCACAGAAGGAAAAAAGACTTTAAAATTATTTTGCCATGATCAGACTGACAGGTGTGGGGGTGATGCAGCTGAAATTCTGGCTCACATTGGTGACCCGACAGCAGTTATCTATTGTCATACTGAAGAAAAAATAAAAATCCAGTCAGAGATTAATTTGTCTGATGCCATAAACATTCACAAAGAGTCATGATGCTTCCTCTCCCAGTCAAACTACTCAGGATAAAATTCCTGCAACATTTGTCAAAAGAAGCTGTCAAAAAATATCTAGCTTAAGTAGAGTCAAAAGACTAAAACCCTTTGGGTCAGTAAGAATAATTTGTAAGCAAGTCTTCCATGGATTGGATAACAGCAGCATATCAAGCCTGAGCAAAGCATGTTGAGCACTGATCCTTTCTTACAGCCAACACAGTTAATTACCCTGCCATGAAATCTGATCACCAGTATGAACATCCCTGGCTTAAGGGCTCTACAGTAATGTAAGTTAGTTAATAGGACAGATAGGGAGTTTCACAGAGCATCACTTACAATGTACTTTAAGAGAATGCTTGTTGCCTTAAATTTCAACCCAAAGTGCAACAAGCATGACCCAAACCCAGCAAAATAGACCAATGGAAACAGTAGATACAGATGGGGGTGTTCTGTGAAAGTGAGCTTCACAAAGGAAAAAAACTTGCATTGCTTCTTAGTGTTTTTGAGATA
The DNA here is from genome assembly GCF_965638725.1 of Aptenodytes patagonicus. NCBI lineage: Eukaryota > Metazoa > Chordata > Aves > Sphenisciformes > Spheniscidae > Aptenodytes > Aptenodytes patagonicus. The sequence continues at coordinate 42,414,886 of NC_134952.1, forward strand.
AACTACAAAGAGACTACTGCAACTAATGCATTGTAGATACGTATTTTTTTAGAAATACTGAATGCAGACTCTTTGGAACAACTCACATTGCTTTGGTCTTGTATGACCAGGTGCAACTCTTGAAATGAACCATACACCAGACAGCCTCTTCTCAGAGCTCCACACTCGTAGTCATCACTGCTTTTGTCCATCAGGCAGTTTCCTCTCCCTTTTTGACTCTTTCATAAAGGAATCATCATTCAAATGTTTCGTAACATCTGCCATGAGAAGTTCATGATTTCAGGTGTTGCAACTTTGCCAAAAAGGGCCCAGGAATGGCTTCTTTGAGGACAACCTCCCCGAAACACAGAACAGCCCATTCCCACGTGCAGTAAGTCAGAGACATGGCAGAAAGTCCACCTGGCTGCACCAGGAACTCCTGATGGAGCTCCAGTGCAAAAAGGAAGAGTGGGGAAGGTAGATGCATGGACTGGGTACCTACAAGAGTACAGAAATATTGCCTGAGCACATGCAGAGAGAATTAAAGGCAAGCTCCAGTGGAGTTGAAATCCATGAGATGGGAAGGGCAACGAGAAGGGCTTACAGGCAAAAGGAAGACTAAAGAAAACACAAGTTTAGTGCTGAATGAGAAGCAACTTAGTGTCAAAGGACACAGAAAAGACTGAGAAGCTCAACACCTGATTTCCCTCAGTCTCTACTGGCAAGGTTTGCTGTCACACCTCCCAAGTCCCTACGTCTAGTGGCAAAGTCTGCAGAAGTGAAGGAATATCCACCATAAAGGAAGGGTGGGTCAGGGACCACTTCACTGGACATCACAGCAAATGGGATAAACACAGCCCAAGTCCATGGGACTGGATGGGCTGCACTGGAGGGCACTGAGGGAGCTTGTGGTGTCATTGTGATGTCACGCTCTACCATTTTTACAAGGTCCTGGTGCTTGACGGTGGTTCCTGAGGACTGGCAAAGTCAAACGCCATGCCCACCTTCAAGAATGAGGAACCAGGGAACTACAGCCAGCCAGCCTCATCTCAGCCCCTGGAAAGATGACACCAGTATATGCTGCTGGAAGGCATTTCCAAGTGCACAAAGGAGAAGGTGATTGGGGATAGCCAATGTGGTTTTACCCAAGGGCACATCCATCCCATCATCCTCATCATGAAGAAGCTTCCAACGCCAAATTAATACCTTCTCCCCCAACAAACCAGTTATTAGCAACAGCCACTGTGAATAAAAAGCATAAGGCTACGTCCTGCAAGGATCCATTTAGGACAATGACCTAAAAAGCAAAATGCAGTTTGACTCTTCCTCGTCAGGAGGCCAACACACAATGACAACATTTAACACTGGTATGTGTATTAATATTTTTTTAAACATGCTGATATTATTATACAACACTTTCTGCTTAGATAGTCATGCAGCAGAACTAATGTCTTCCATGAGAACGTAAGAACGAACATCTTTCATTGGTTCGACATGACAATTAACCACAGACTTCATGCAACTGGACTTCTAAAAGTGATAGTCACTTCACTCAGGTCTCTATTTTAAACCTATTGAATCGGAGGACTGATTTTGCAGCAGGTCTCTTCAGTTAGGCTTTTACCCACAGCTCCAAATGTCACAGCCCCTTTGGCCAGCACTGTGCCTGCTTTGCCTTGCCTGTCTTTAGCTACACCATGGAAAGTAATAAAACAGATTGGAAGAAGCACAACAGAGGCCTGGCCCAAGGACTCATTCAGCATCTCATACCCTCAGTCACGGGGCTGAGAGGACATGGACAATTTCTTTATTTTTTCCAGATGGAAAGAGGGAGAAAATAGCTGGATTTACCAAATTTCCAGTCAATGGCAAAAAAAAAAAAAAAAAAAAAAAGAGCAGCAGAGCTTCAGTGCCTGGATGAGAAAATGGTGTAGAGCAGCATGTTTTGAATTCATTAGTACCTGGTGAAATTTTTGGAACTGATTAACTTTACCCAGGAAGGACTGCCTTCTCTAAAATAAGCCAGAACCAGATTACTAGAGCTTAAATGTGCCAGGGATCTTCTAGCATGAAGACAATGGGAAGCCATCGATACAACCACGCAAAAGTACCAGCTGCCCAAGCAGGACTCGGGCACCTGCGATGTGTATGGAGGAATTGGAGCACCTGAGAGGACAGAAGACACAGGCAGGAGACTTCCACCGCCTCAGGCAACACCGTAAATATAAAGCGTGCTCCAGAGACTACCGTTTCAGGCATCACTAGTTAGTGTTTCCAGGAGGCAGCACATCAGACAACCCACAAGAGAAGCAGCAAATTTTGAGTCCTCAGCGCAACGTGGAGCTCAGCTGAAGACATACCTGTGTCGGAGCCACGCTCTACATTGTAGCCACAACGCACTGAAGTTCTAATGCCAAAAGAGAGGTGTCCTAATAACACCTCCTTTTGAAAAGGGGAACTATAAAGAAGTGAGTAGGCTTATCGAAAAGATAAACTAAGGGTAAAATGCTTTCAGGTAGCATGGAGCTTTTTTAAAGACACTGTATTAGAAGCTGACAGTGTTTATCATTAATAATAATAAAAAAAAAAAAGCCTAGACAGGAACTAGGGAAAGCCAGCATGATTAAAAAACAGATGCTGTTAGCAGTAAGACAGACATTCTTTAAATGCACAGGGTGGTGTCCAAACAAGGAAAACAGAAATGAGCACTAATTCAGGCAAACTGAATGTAAATAGTAAGATAAATTTTTAAAAAAAAAAAAGTTTGAGAAATAGCTTACTGAACTATAAAAGCTGCTATTGAAATATTTTTTTCAAACACCGCAAGTAGGATGCCTGCCAGAAACTCTGCTGGGCTGATAGATGATCAAAATAAAGAGACCACTTCAGAAGCAGGAAAGCTAAATTAAGTATTTCCGTTGAACTTTTAACAGTGACCAACATCAGATACCCAGGGAAGAGAACAAAATCAGGGCAAGCACACAGTGATACTTCCCACTACATGCTCCTATCTTCAGCTACTTAAAGCTTAGGGACTTTGTAATTCGGAGATAACGGATATCTGCATGATAGCTTCTACTGGATTTTTCTGCCATGAATAGCCTAATTGCTTTTTTTTTTTTAAATAAACGCAGTATTTCCAAAAGGATGCAACATAAATTGACAAACTATTGTGGTGTGTAACTACTGCTGACACCAGCCTTATTATCAAACAAACAGAAGGAGGAAAACATGACACCAATTTTTATAAGAGGGCCCTGGGGAGCTGAAGAATTGCAGACCACTAAGTCTGACTTCTGTGTTGAAAAGAAGCTAGTAATAAATAACAAAATTAGTAAACCATAGACATAGCTTTTGTGGAAGAAAGCCATGCCGCAGAAACATACTATCATCTTTTGAAGAAATCAAAAACTATGTGGACACAGGTGAGCCTATTAATAGAGTAACTGAATTCCCAAAGCCTTTGATGAGGTTCTTTGCTTTCTTTACAAGCAAAGCTCTTCAAAGTATGGCAGGGTAAGATGGAAGATCTTAGATTAATAACTGCTAAAAAGTGTAAAAACTAATTCCAATTTTTAAGGGACTTTGTGACTGTAGCAGTGGTCTCTCTTCATTTTGATCATCTATCAGCCCAACAGGTAAGTGTGCCTGTGCTAGGATCCAAGCTGTCCACCTCCTCTTCCAGGTCATTACTGAACAATAAAGTTAGTTCTTGGTAGTTGCAGTTAAAATGAATATAAACAGCTGCAGAATAATTCAAGGACATTACCGAGGAAATGAGCTTGCAGGAGAGCTCACTGCAGGTGCAAATGAATGTACATGGAGTGTTAGACCACTCAGTGCATATACTCAGTAACAGATCCTAAACTTGACATTACCACTCAAAAAAAAAAAAAAAATCTCGGGAGTCAAACGTGGATAGCTCTTTGAGTGTTTTAGCTCAGAGTTAATGAAAGGGCAAATAGAATGGGAGGAATAATAAGGAAGGAATATGAAACATTTATATAGGAGCTTGATGTAGATATCTCTGATACTCCCGTATCACGGGGCAGCAGAGTAATAGAGGTAAATGACAGTATCCGGGAGGAGTGGTTAAACAAACACCATGTTCTTCAGCCTGGAAAAAGTCACTCACTTGGGATGTCATTAATTCCAAGAGTATAAATGCATTTAAAAGACAAGTCTGTGCACAGAAAAAGGTCTACGAAGCATGACAATACTGTTGCAATTTTTGGCTCAAGTGTCCCAGCCCACTGGTTGCCAAGAATGAAACTTAGTCCATTCTTGTATGTTTTCTCCCAGAGCTAGAGACAAAATTGTCAAGAAAAATTATCTCTGGACAGACCCAGTATAGCTGTATTTTTTTTAATTTCATTTTATTTTAAAATACCCTGGACAAGTGGCTCATTATGCTGGAAAAACAACTCGGTTCTTGTTCTCGCTAGCAGCAATTCTCTTCAGTTACGATTTTTTTTTTTTTTTTTTTAAAGAGAACACACCTTGTTACCTGACAGCATTCATCCTCAAACCTAGGTCCATTTTTTATTTCCCTAGCAAAGTGTGTTTATTTTGAATCCAAGATCATCCAAAACTTTATCACTCTATTTTTACCTCAGCTCGTGATCACACCAAAAAAAAAAAATCCAGGGAGCAATCAAATTAATAACCTTCTTCCCTAAAACTAACATTAGTTTTATCGCAGGTCTGCTAGGAGGCAGGGACAACATGTAAAATTCAATATAAATGACTACTCTTAAAAGGAAAAGGCTGCCACCTATCAGGATAATAAAAAAAGATCCAAAAATGGTAAAAATCACCAAGTTTTAAGAAAAAGCTTTCTTCCAGCAATGGTACAGAGGTTTTGGACAGGGTCTGCTACACCTGCTCTACTTCTTTGCAACTAGAAGTAAGGTAGAAAACAGGTATTGCTCCACCTAAACCCAGTTTATGGCTCCCCTGGCCCTCCTGCAGAGTGCTGAAAGGCTGGAGTAAGATGATGCCATCTTCAAAATTTGTACACTGACTTTCACGTATCCCCATACATTCTTGATTTCGTTCAACCTATGACTTGCTGTATGCCAACAGAAGTGCATGGCTTCAACCTCGAAATAGATTGGTTAAAATCCATGAGGCAAGAGTATGCAGTACTGGCGAAACGGAAATATTCTGATGTACCTGACAAAACTTCAACGCGCCATCCAACGTTATCCCTCTCTGCAGGGCACAGCAAGAGTTAAGGCTTTTTACGGCAGCTGAGACTGCCCAGAATCACCAGCAAAGTTCCTATTGAATCAATAAAGGCAGCTGGCAAATGATCTTGGCAACATGTCCGACTCCAAAGTCAAATCTAAACACAGCAGAACTGAATCCCCCTTTATTGGCATTTCTTCCGTCTTCCCCCTCCAGCAGGGACAAGCCCTAAGGCTACGTGGCTTTTAAGCTGAGAGAGGCAGTTCTTGTAGCACTATTCCACTCCTGCTAGCACTGCCTGGGAAAGCATTTGGCATACTCCACTGAACAAACCTGACTGCTTAGGATGACGCTTAAAAATTTTGATGCCTAAAAGGAGGAGAAGGCTGAGGTGAGGTCTACCTGGATTTGAATGTCTATGAACAAATAACCCGGTCTTTGCCTGAAAGATCTTCCTCATTTAGCAATGCCAAGATACCATTAACCAAAAAAAGATGATTATACTGCTCTTCAGTAGGATTAACTGAATGTTGACCAGCCTTATCAACCAAAATGGCTTCTGGACTTATTAAACAGATCAGTGGGAAGAAAATAAATAGTACATCCAACAGGCAATCTGCTACCTTTTGCTGCAATCTGCTACCTTTTGCTGCATTTCTCACCGGTATCGGGGGATGAGCAGGAAAGGGAGTATGTTGATACCTGAGAGCATATAGCAGTATCAGCCAATCTTACATTGCTTCCCCTCTCTTCTGCCGTTCCCAGGAGACACACGGAAGCTATAAACCTATTTTGGGCAATCGCAAGCATCTCAAGTATTCAATACATAGAATATTTGATATAAGTTGTCTGAAAGATGCCTTTTGTTCACATTGGTTTTCATGCCGTTCTGCTTGCTTGCTTAGAATATTAAATAAAACCTAATTTTGATTTGAGCTGCTGGCTTTGACCTCCATGGAAGACTTATCTGCAAGTGTGCTTGGAGGAAACTGTTTCTAAAATTCATCTTTTCTGTTCTGATTGGTCACATGGCTGTCCCTCCTATTCCTCAAAGTATGCGAAGTATTTAATTCTTCTTTGGGAATTTCTATTTATCACTCTCCTTCAGAACAGAAGTAAAGACAAACTCTGAGATTACATCAAAAATACTTCAGAAAGCTCTAGGTGTGGAACCATCTGGCAGAAACATATGCTTTCTGATGCCCTCCACCCTGGGGGAAAACAGAGGGGAGGGATTACTTGAGCTCTGCTGCCAAAGATATGGTTACCAGCCTGGGCAGAGGCAGCCTTGTCCCACCTTCACGTGACATGCTGCCATTTTTGCTTTGCTGTCCTTGCGGAGCGGAGAGCGAGGAGGGGAACGTGCTTCCACCTCCTTCCTCCCCCTCTCTCTAGGGAAGGCAGGGCCAAAGTGAGCTCTGCTAACATGAACTCCTGGCATCAGCTCCCCTCTGCTCAGTTAATCACAACACCTGATGGGGAAATGGTTTTTCTCTGTGAGTCTCCTTAGCCCTGTTGCCTCCTACAAAAGGGGCCTCAGTGGCTGCGCATGCCTCAGCAGAAGCAGCAGTGTCTAGGGAATAACCTCCTGAAAGAAAACGTTGACATACACAGGTTACCCAGATCGTTTCTTCTACTTCAGAAAAATCTCTTTAGCACAGAGGTCCAACTGCTGGCCGCAGCGAAGAAAGAAAACTGAAGTGAACCCCAGGACAGCCAACGCTTCCTCGCCACCAGCAGTGGACAGGCAGAGTCCTCTCCTCTGACTGCCAGCAAGTAGAAACCTTTAGTAAGTCACCTGAGGAACATGTCACGAAGGAAGGGAAACGCTGTACTCTGTGCACTTCATTTGCTTTCAATGAGTACACATCAGGTAGTAAATTTAAGCAGTCGTACATGCACAGGCATGAGTCAGACTCACAGCTGGCCAGTTCTCTCCTACCTTGCAAAATGGAAAAACACCCACTATAAAGGGCCACAGCAGAACCTCAGCAACTGGCCACTGACCAACCAAACAGATCAGCTGCTGCAGCTGGAAACATACAACCCAGAGGTTGGCACCCAATCCAGGGATCGGCATGCTCCATTGCTAGGGATGAGAAGGAAGTGAAAACAGGCAAGTACCTCCTTTCATATTTAAATTCATATACCCTCCCCACCAAATGCAAAAAAACCCCAAACCAAGCCAAAAACCCAAACCAAAAAAACCCTACCAATCAACCAGTTTGCTCAGAGACCTGTCCTTAGCTGACATTTAAGGAGGAAAATTATATTAAATGCAGATTAGCTGGAGAGCACATTTGGCTCCAGCATACACCAAAGATCAGAAGAGACTGTGTAAACATGTTAGTAATCATCGAACAAATACTAATAACTTCCCAGAATATCCTCACACCCTCCCAGCAAGTAAAAAAATGTTTTTTCTAATATTGCTTCCTTCTTTATGACAAATGCAATGAGAAAAATGTAAGAAGACTACTCTTCCATCAGCTCCAAACCCCGAACACCACTATGGCAGATCTATACTTCTACTAATGCAGGTAATTAAGCAAAGTTGTTTAAAGGCAACAATATTTTTTTGTTTCTGTTCTCTGTCTTTTTAAAAAAAAAATTTAAAGCATTGGAGTGAAACCAAAACTGAATAAACTAACGCTAATATAGGAACTTCTGCATGACATAATAAAGAAAAAGCATTCTTTCTTATAAACAAATCTTAGAAGTTACGGATTAAGAAAAGAAGATATGACCATGAAGACTGTGGCTGGACCTGGAACATGCAAACACATGCAATTAGACACTAAAACAAATTACTTCAGAGATAAATCAATATAGATTAAGTATTCATGAAAGAAATAATTGGAACAGCATTAAGAATAATACATGGAAACATTTGGTATAGTACAGCACTCTTGCCTGTCAGGACAAGAAGCCTTAAGTATTTGGCCTAATTAATAATATTATTTTAAGCATCGATTAAGATATATGGAAAGAAAATAATTAAATCCCCTAAAAACAGAACTAAAAGAAATCAAAAAGTTTGCTTACTCTTCTTGACGCAAGTCATTAACGCTCCGATCTAGCGAGATCATATCACTTGCCACCATATTAAACCCAAACTCTTTAATGCTGGCTTGAATGGATTCTTTGTAATCTGGTCCTAAAACATATGGCTTCGCTTCCTCTCCAGGGCCACCAACAACTCCGTGAGGCTCAGGCTCTTTGGGTTCAAAATTACCAAGGACTTCAGGTCGTAAAACAGGATCTTGGTATACAAATGTCTGAGGCTTAAATGTGAGATACTGCCTCTGGATGATGTTTTGCTGTTTGTTATCACCACCACCATGATTATTTAGTTCATTTTTGGCCTTATTTTTCCTTCGAATGGATTCCAAGTCCACTTCCACACCTTCAACATGAGGCCAAGGTACCACAGGTTTGAACTTCTCGTTTCCTAGTCCATGGTCTCCTTTGTTTGGCATGTGTCTGTTGACTTCCTTGTCATCCTATATATACACACAAAGAAACAGCAGGAGATCATATAAATTTATGACCCTTTATTTATTTAAATCCAGTACCTTAACGCACTGAGAGTTGGTACTAAATATATGTTAAGCAAGAAGGGAAAAGTCTGTGTTAAGGGGCAGAATAAACACGTTTTACTAAAGGAACCAGCTGCTTAAGAACATCACCAGCTGGTGTCCACACTTACCTTGGTGAGTGGGTCCTGGAAATGGCCTAACGCCCAAAGCATTCCCAAAGACCAAATACCCACGTAGGACATGTTAACTTGAACGCAGTTCAGGCTGCACACCAAACCAACGTGCCACAGCAGGGAGCACCGACCGACCATTTCAGGAAGGTGAGGACAGTATGAAGCAGACAATGCCACAATGCGGAGCACGGTGCCCTTGGGGCCACTCTTGGATACAGGGTGTTTCTGAGGCTACATGTACCGGCTCCTGAGACCTCTACCGGGTCTCAGTGGTTGCCAGATATAGCCTCAACACGCTCCTGCCCTGGGGAAGAGTGCCATGACTACGTGTGATCTGGCATGAACGTCAGCAGCAGCCTCCAGCCACATCTAATCCCTACCCTTCACCCTCCCGACTTTGCTCCCACCAAGCACTACTGCAACAGCGCTGTTTTTAGAGCCGTGAGGTACGCTGAAGGCACTGGGGACAGCAGGCAAAAACCAGATGCAGCCCTGCTCTGATCTGCTGCACGGCCACCCAGACCCACCCGCCTGGGGAAGCGGTGCTGGGGCTGAGGGGAGCTGCCACTATCTCCTGCATCCTTGTTTGAAACAACGTTACCATTTTACAGCACTCCTCCCTGCCTCCCCCACCAAGAGATTTGAAGTTCTTACTGAGAAGAAAGGCTGGGATTTCAAAAACTGCTCAGCATGTTCAGTGATCAGCGAGGTTGGTGCGGCTAGAACGAGGGTGGGTGATTTTAGAAGCAGCCAGACAGAAAGGCTCTTAAGTGTGGAGTGTGAAGTCTCCAGAGTACAACAGCCCCACCCATGAACGCTCCCCAAAACATACAGTCACTGCTTTTTCCAATACTACTGTCCAAGAGAACAACAGGGAAATGTTGCTGAAAGTTCAGATTTACTGCTAAAATTCTCTATTTGTAAACAGGACAGATATTAGACCACACCAAAACCTGCAGAGAGCACCACATGCATTTCAGCAATGTCTCACCATCTAGTCACAAATACAGAATCAAACAAAATTGAGATCAGAAGGATGTCACCTATTCAAACCTGCTGGGCAGGGATAGCTTCACAGTTACATCAGGTTTCTCAGCGGCTCATCCATTCACACCCTGAAAACCTCCAGCTTCTCTGGACAACCTGTTCCAGTTGCTTGACCAGTCTCACAGTGAAGGTATTTTTCCTCTTACTTCAGTAGAAGTTTCTCATGTTGCATCTTGTCACGATTGCCTCCTGTCCTTTCAGTGTGTACCCCTCAGAAGATTTTACTTCCATTTTCTCTGTAACCTCGCTTTTGGGGCTGAAAAGATGCAATTAGATTCCCCATTAGACTTTTCTGCAGCCAAACCAAGCTGTGCTCCTCTACCCTTTCCATGACCATGTCACATGCTGCAGCCCTCTAACCTCCTTCGCAGGTCTTCGCTAGGCCCTCCCCATTTGTTAACATCTCTCCTGTGCTGGGCAGTGCAGGAGGAGAAAGCAGACACAGTGTTCCAGAGGCAGGCTTCTCGCTATGTGTTGGGAAACAAACCACAACCCTTTGCTTGGTGGCTAAGCTCTTCCTAGTGTAACCCATTATGCAGTTTGCCTTTACTGCAGCAAAGGGCACAATGCTGGCTCATGTCTATGTTTAACTAAACCACACAATACTTACTACTACATTACAGTATTTTCCTCACCTATCATTCTGCATAATAAAACTTCAGAAATTAAGAAAAATCCAGTATAAAATATGTCTAGGTTAACATGATAACAATGGGAGTCAGACTGGTGCCAATTCAAAATAATAGAGTTTATTCAAGAAACTTTCCAACCTCTCTGCTTGTTCTAAACAGGGAAGATGTACAAAATGCAGAAGTGTTACATTATTCTGTTCTTCCATCACCGTTTTTTGAGGAACTGAAAAGCCAGCATGAGAAAAGGAAGGATAAGGGCACGTGAAAAGGCACATTTTGCAAGGAGGTAGAAGGCTCCCACGGATCTAAATAAAGACCTGAGAGGACTTTTGAGAAAAGCATCATCTCACACTTACCCTAGAAATCAAAAGGAAGGCTTTGCCACTTGACTGCCAGAACACTGCTGAGCACTCAGCTCTTACAAACTCGCATCCAATTCCTGCTTCGAGTGTGGAGGCAGCTATAAAAGCCAACAAAATGGTGGGCATCATCAGGAAGGATGCTTAAAGAGAGCGTCATTTTGACTGCATAAAATTTTGATGCATTCACATCCTCAGGAATATTTAGTTCTGGTTGCCGCATCTCAAAAGGACATTTTGGGGCTAGAAAAAGTAGAGAGTAGGGCAACCAGAATGAAGGAGGAGATGGGCAGGCACCTTAAGACCAGAAAGGCTGGACCAGAAAGACCAGTCTTTCATCTTAAAGACTGCAGTTTGGAGATGTGATGGCTGAGGGGTATACGACTGAAGTTTAGAAAATCATGAAGGTGATGGATAAATTGAGTGGAAAACCACTGTTTACCCTAAATACAAGAACTGGAGGTGCTTGACAAAATTGATAGGAGATCAACCAAAAAATGTTCTTTGCACAGTGATCTCCTGGAATATGCTGCACAGGAGGCCGTGGAGAGAGACGGTACCAACAGTTGAACAAGGGATGAGACAATGTGATGGATGACAGGTCCATAAATGGACTGTAAAAGGACTGGGCAGGGAGAAACCTTCTAAAAACTCTAATTCAACAGTTGTGGATGCTGGAAGAGTCCAAAGGGAAGGGAGCATAGAAAGCAGCCAGGTTTACATACTGCCACTCTCAGACACCATCCTGGATCACTAGTCTCAATCAGGCCCTTGGTCCGTATGAAATGCCCTTGGTATGTGTGAAATTAAACATCCTTTCACTCCATTTCTACCATCTATAAAACAGTTACGCACTTCCACTTAGCCAGTTCTCTGACTGAAACAACGCTTCTCAAAGTAATTTATTTATTTTGCTGTCATCAGAACTATGACTTATCTTGTATTACATTTAGCCTCATTATAACTGTTATGCACAATTTGCATTATAATGCATTTATTTGCTGTTCTCTTTCAGACACTAAATACATTCCATTTTTGCAGGCCTGGGAAAATATTGCATAAAACAAGAAAATTACACACAAACACACAGAGACACACTCGTTCACTTCTTTCCTCCAGTTTCTCTGTACCTAGGACAAACATGACAGAAGGCATTTGTTGTGGGTTAACCCTGCAGGCAGCTCAGCACCACACAACTGCTCACTCCTCCCTCCCCACCCTGGTCACAAGTCCAAAATGCAGGATCATACAGGACGCTATGAAGAAAATTAACTCCATCTCAGCATTTTACAGGCATTTAAAGGGGGGGGGGGGAACTAACAGTGTTTAAGTGTGTGGTGCAGTCCACAGCTCCTGGAGGTTATTTGTTTCTCCAGAGATAACTGAGACAAAGGTTTTCCAAATACTGTCTGGAAAATGCACAAAGTCAAACCACAATCACACAACTATTTTGGTCATCGTATAAGCCACAATGCCTTAGTTAGGAAGTTCTAGAGCTTCTTCTCTTTTACGAATTATGGCTTCCCCTATTTTTTTTTTTTTTAATGATTAATGACATATCCAGAAGATTGAAATAATTTTTAATCAGTGTGCCTCAGTGATTAAAAGTTTGGCTCAACTAAAAATGTAGCATTAAACTTCTAAAAGATTAATACAATAATGACAGTCAAACTGGAAGACATGCATATTAAAAAAAAAAATTCACAACCACCTTTCTTAAGTGTAAAAACAAGGTAGTCTTAAAATTATTTGAAAAACTTCCGAAGAGACCAAATCAATGACAACAAGGTGAAGGGAGGCCTTGGAAGAAGGGAGCACGACATACATCTGAACATTACACTTCTAGATTTTCCAAAAATGAGGGAAAAGAAGCAAAAATTTGCGAATTCTCTCACATCCGAAGACAAACAACAACACAATTTCATTACATCTTTATAAAGGACACATAGTAACCTGTTTATATACAGTAATATAGAAAAATGTTTATTCCACAGATCATTGTTTTTTTCTATAGGGCTACATCTAGGATTGCCTGCCAGATTTTTCAGCTCCAGTTCAGTGCATGCTTCTTCATTTTTTAAATGTTCTTTTCACTCCTTAGGGGATTATGTATGAGTCACTGCAACGGGTGTTTCGGGAACAGACAGATGATCTCAATATAGTCAATCCCTGACTTGTATAAAAAAAGGAGGTATTTTGTGTAAATTTTTTTTTGCAAATTAGGTTCTTCCTTTTTGCAAAAGAGAGGAATGCAATTAAAGGTATAAGGAACATAACTCTGTCCTTTTGGAAACGTCTTTCTAAATTATACAAAATAAAAGAAAAAACTGGGAGAGGCCTCCATAGGGCCGCAAGATTGGTCAACTGGTAGGAGGGTTGGAGTTGTAGCTGGCAATAAAACTGAAAATGTCAAAGTTGCATAATCTGCTTTTCTTCAGTCAACCAGTTCAAGACTGGCAACTCCCTAAAACTCCCTATGAAATAACATACAAATTGATGTTAAAAAAGTGGATTTGCTTCATTTCTAAAACGGAAGATTATCACACTGAAAAAAGTTTGCTAATTCAAAGCAACATCTATAAAAGCAACTTGCTCATCTAGACAAAAATCAGTGATGCACAAAAAATGAAAAGGAGAATAATTAAGTAGAATCCAGTAGTATTCTCATTATCCAAGGACGCAAAAGGAAATTAAAAAAACCTTACACTCTCAGATTATACATGTTCATGCCCAGCTGATTACAGACAGATACCAAACGTTGCAATATTCCAGTGTTCCTCATGAAAAACTATGAAAATTGATAGAGTTTAATATTTTAGTAACCCAGGAGGCCAATCCCTACTTAGTTCTATTTTCTCCAATCCAGCTTTTACCCTTCTTAACTCTTGGCCGCATCTACACCACTGCACTTAACCATGAAAGGCAAATACAATGTATGTTCTTCTAGCATAAGGAAGGGTTCAAGGATTTTTAACTGAGGACAAATCAATAGCTCTCAGACCTCCCCTGATGCAAGTTCCTCTTCTATGCAAAAAAGAAGCATTTTGAATAGAGCCTCTGTCACAGATACTCTGACGGAGACGACACAGCTATCAGTTTAGCAAGAATTTCAACACATTTAAAGTATTTTGCTTTGTTTGCCTCAACTTAATGCAGCCACACTCCCAGTTTATTGGAGGAAAAAGGCCACTCGAGAGAAATGATATAGAGCCTAGCATTTTCATTTATTTGAATAAATAAGAGGGGGTTGTTTTAATTTATTCAGTTACCTTGTTAAAAAAAAAACCACAACACACAACCAAAAAAACCAAAAGAAAAAGGACAACAAGCTGGATTCACAGATCTCCTTATTGACTAGACTCATGCTGGGAAGATACTAAAATAATGCCTGTTCTCAGCCAAGCTTCTAGCATGATTCTGCTCTACCAGCTAATAAGAGAGAGAAAAAGCCCCAACATGTAGTGTATTTTGGTTTGTTTTGAATCATTATGTGTGGGTGTTACTTACGAGGTTACAGTTCAGGGCATAGATGAAAAAATAAAGTGCCACACCAAATTACTTAGTCCTGCAACTATTTTTGTGCCACGTGATAGAAAAAGACTCTACAACACTCTTATGACCAAAAAACTGGGAGACTTTTCAGCATACAGGATCAAACACAAACAAAAGGGAAAATCAACACATCCAACAATGTATTTCTGAATAGATTTCACTCCAGATACCCACTAACTTCAGAATAAATAAAATAAGCAATGATTCCCACAACACAGTTTGCTGACTGTCAAAGGGACCCCATAAGACTGCACACTCCTTCCACTTCCACCACCCATGGTAACCTCCATCTGAGCAAACAGAAGTTCTAGCTACTGCAGGACCAGCTGCAGAGAGGAAAGCAAAACCAAAAGCACACACAAATGGAAAAAACAGCTTCTCAAACAAGGATAAAGAGTAATAGCACAACTGCCATCACTTCAGAAAATAAAGCCCTTTGTAATCATTACAAATTTTTGCACAAAAAGGTCTGTTTTAAGCTCCACATGCAGCACTGCCTTCAAGTCATATTTTGCAAAACCTTACATCAAACAATTTCATCACAAGGCAACTGTGTTGACTCAAATTAGGGCAGAAGTTGGACCAGGAGAATTCTTTTGTCGAATATGAGCAGCGGCATTCAAGCCACCTGGCTCAAAAGGGGCATTTGCTGTCGCCATGCCTGGGCAAAACTGTCTGTCTCTTGCTTTGGCTTCTTCTCTCAGTGTATTTCAGAGGCACTCCAAAGGTGATGGAGTGCATACTTACGTGCTCAGTAGCTCCTACAGTGACTTTTAAAACTTGTGTAAACTTAGAACAGAAAATTTATGGGAACTGTAGAAACAGAGAGAAATACAATTTCACACTAAATTATAGAAAACTTTTGAAGTATACATGTTTGTAAAAATAAGAGATTGCTAAATCACTGTAATTGCATGCTTTGTGCAACCCAAGTAAAAACTCATACTATTGATGGTATTTGTCACCAGCATTTCCAGGAAAACATGTCTAAGTTATGTTCTTATGTTCACAGTTGCCCTCAATTTTCACAGATATACTGACAACATGAAAGTCCATTATGCAATCAATGCCATCTCTCCATAGTAGATTTTTGCCCCGTTAAATATTCTAGGGGAAACAAAACTTACTTAAGCAGGACCTAAATCATACCTATTAGCACTAAAGCTGTGTAAGTTGCGTTATACCAACGTGGAATAAGTTTTGGTAGACAGAACTAACTTGACTACAGTTTTGTACCACAAACACATTACTGTGATGGCATCTTCGAAGAGCAAGTAATCCTACCAGACAATGACCACATCAGTCTACTTTTTGGAGTTTTCAACACAAGAATTGGTCAGAAGCCACTTATGAGCCACAAAGAAAACTCCGAACAATGAAAAAGAACTTTGATGATCTAAACAAGCAAGCATTACACTATATGCATAATTTTTAATTTTTTTTTTATATATATGTTCTATTTATTAAAAAAATACATAACTCTGAAGTGCAACTGAGGTGCAAGGGCCACAAGCAGCTTTGGAGAAATGCGTGTTCAGCAGTAGTTTTATACTGCTGTGTGTTGTACTCCCACCTACATCTGAAGAATGAAAAAATAAAATGTTGTGGGTTTTTTTTTAATTTAACAAAAGCAAGGCAACTTCCCCCTTCACCTGCTTCCTAGATTTCACAGCATCTGTCAAGCTGATTGATATGTGATGCACTACCCATTGCTCTGTACCATCCTTTATCCAGCTTGCTTTTTCTTGTCCCCTTTCTCTCGGTTCCCAAGTAGCTCCTCGAGAGGGAACTGTTCTGCCAGGGACAGATACCTGCAATAAAACTGCTAGTCAGCAGCATTGAGGAAAATCCCTTTTCCCACTCATTCCTTATGTCCTATCTGATATGGCAGAACAGGAGAATCGCTAGTATTTACACTTCTACAGTTACAGAAGTAACTTAGTTTTTGATACATACCAGCAGACGACAATTGTTAATATTGACTCAGCCCATTAAAAAAAAAAAAAAAAAAGCAGCAGCAGTATCTTTGAGCCCCAAAATTACCTGAGTTAGCTGAGGCAAAACAACTTAGGGGAGTAAGATTAACAATTTTCTTCTATCTTAGGGTTGACATTCCTGAGGTTTGAGAGCATTGCTTATGGAAAAGCAAGTGGCATGTTCAAAAATAAAAAGGGCACATAATAAAGGACTCTCCTTTACTGTTTTTAAAAATGTGAATTTGGCAACAGCTTGATGTTCTGCTATTATGAAGGAGTTTGACAGAATTTAGCATTCAAGTTCCGAGTGACTTGCATTAATCTACGTGAGTGTCTGTATCACTGAGTCCAAAAAATGCTAAAAACAACTTCTTGTTACCTAGTAATGAGTCTAAAAACTAACAATATTCACTAACAGCTGAGGTCATCTCTGCTGGTGTTCGAACCTGTGAGTGGAAGAAAGACACTGAGGAAGATAAGGCTCAGTTTCTCAACTTAATTTTATTTTTTTTTTAAATGGTTGCTGTTGCTGTAAGACTTCCCTGGGCAAACACACCAACTAGCCCCTCCTGTCTTCTTGGATTTTTGTGAAGATACCGTCTACTTCGTCACAGCAGAAGCATTCATCTAGGACCGTGACTTCAGGCTATTGCCGCATACTGCCATGGTCTGCAGCCAACATCTCACAAGGTCATCGCATACAAAGTTGTGTTAAGCTATGGAAGCCCTCAGGTAACAAATCATATGGAGACTGCCTCCGCCCCTTGTCCTTCCCTTTTTTTGTGGTATATCTGTAAATATAAGTAACTCTGATATTCATATTTCTAACAATGCAAGA
This sequence comes from Aptenodytes patagonicus, assembly GCF_965638725.1. Classification (NCBI taxonomy): domain Eukaryota; kingdom Metazoa; phylum Chordata; class Aves; order Sphenisciformes; family Spheniscidae; genus Aptenodytes; species Aptenodytes patagonicus. Next base: position 42,432,171 of record NC_134952.1, read on the forward strand.
ATACTTATTTTCAGTTGAAATAACTTGATTACCCAGCTATTTGCCTAACAGAGGGGAACACCATAAATCCTGAGTTTCACCTGTTTACCTGCAGAATACCCTGTTTAAAGATATATATCCACATTTAGATGAGTCAGTATGATACCCATCTAAGCATCCCATTTAAATGAAATGGTTCTGTTACAATATTATCTTTCACTTGCAAGGGGAATCTGTCCGAGCTAACGATGCTTCTGTCATCCTCTTTGGCCTCACTGTGCACATATCACTTAAACTCCTGCAGAGCAATGCAATCCTGCCACAAGTGCTGTTTCAGCTTGTACTGCTTTACCCCCTGCTCCTGTTCCTACGCTCCCTTTTCCGATGTCCCTGCTCCCCCACAACCTCCTGCTGCACATGTTCCTCGCCCTGGAGGAGTCTGGATTTTCTATAAATGTAATGGTCACACTCACATGCATCTGGTCCAGACCGAGCGACTTCCTTTACTTAGCAAAGTTCAGTTACCTTCATCAAAAGCAGACTACCAGGAGACCTGGCCAGAGTGCTTCGTGCCGGACCCAGGCTCTTATCGGGGATGCCACTGGCCACCCCAAACTTGCAAGCTTCTCTGTCTCTCTCACCTTCAGTGAGATTTAAGAGTACAAAAAGGACAGTGAGAACATGGCCTGTACCTGACCTATCTTACATGGTGCCTCCTTAGGAGAGGTACAGTACTTATGGAATTCCTGTGTGACAGCCAGTTTCACAATTAGACTCTGGCTGACTAAAGCAAGTAAAAATAAAGACACTGAGAGCTTCAGAACAAATTACTGTCAAAAATAGCAGTCTTTTACTGTCCTCGTTTTTACTGGCACTCGGTGTTTGGGGAGTATCGAACCAGCTGTTAAACCTTCCAACTTTCCTTCCTTGTTGCCCGAGATTCAACTCTTACTCAGCTTTTACACATTCCATCCTTCCATTCCTGGTACTGTTATAGTTTATTGTCCCATACTGCCCCTGGTCCTAGCTGTAGTTCAATAGTCATGCTGTGTTAAAGAGTCTTGCCAGAGATCCACTTCACTCAAAGCCTCCACTTAAGAGATGCCCAAGAACTTTGTGGAGGTAACCACAAGCAATGCACCTCTCCTTGTGGCTCTGGAGAGCACCATGTAATCTGGAATAGTAACTAAGGAGATCTAAAATGGAAAGACTCAGATAAATACCTGAATAAACAGATATTAAAGAAATCTCTACTTAACTTTGTAACTTAAGGCTAGTTTTAAAGCAGGCAAAACAGCCTCTTATTATTAAGATTACAGTAATTTTCAAATAACACAAATATTCTTAAACTGAATCATAAATGAAGCTGCTGTATTACCTAAGGTGATGTATTTTAGTCTCTCCCATGTTCTAGAAATGGAAAGATGTTGGCACTCGTAGCCTGTGCAATAAGAAAGAAATCAAACCACATTTGTAGCTGCTTGCTGCAGAATAATAGAAAGGTTGTTACAGGACTCCGGATAAGACCCAAGTACGATCCAGAGCCTCCTAGATCCTCTCCTTACAGACAGCACACCAAAGATGATGGAAAGGCTTTTAAACTCAGAATAGCAAGAATCAATTACAAGTTTATTACAACTAGAATAAGCAACATTTTCAGTAGAAGAAAGCCAAAGTGATCAAGTGGGGCAGAACATAAGTAAAGGAGCATAAAAGCAAGTATCTCCCTACACACTGAATCTTTTCAGGTGTGTTTTTGCTTCATGTTAATTAAGTGGCTTACTCTGTTGCATCGAAGTGCAATTTCTCTGGTCCCCAAGAAACCAGAGACCACAAGAGACCACACGCTTTCCTTGCCTGCCAAGGCGGCTGCCGGCACTGATCCTGGCCCGCTCTTCTTAATAGAAGATGACACAAATTGAGAAAAGACAAATACTGTACATCGTATAAGGTAAGTACTTAACCTAAAATGACTTAAGACTGGTCTAATCAACCACGAGCTGACCCAGAGACTGTGCTTCAACTCTAATAGTCTGCCATCAACTGCTTTTCAAATGCCCATAACCTTCCTTCTTTCTCTGCACAACAAACAAATTTCTACATACTGCAGCATACATTGTTATTACCATGTATTTAGCATGGTATTTCAACTGCAAACTTCTGTAGAGCATCATCCACAGTAATTCATTCTCAAACAGAGACTGCAGTGACTCAGACCTCCAAGCCAGCAAAGAAGCACCTGTTCAGTGTGTTTACCCTTGGATGCACCATATGGGTTGCTATACCATAGATGAGACTCCACACAAATTTAAAAAAAAAAAAAAAAAAAAATCAAATTTGTATGCTGGTTGACTCACTTCATGCTAAATTCAGCCATTTAAAATATTTTGTTGTCATTTAGTTGTTCGGAACACTGTTATGATAACAGCCAAGTCCCATGAAGAGGCCAAAGAGCAAGGAGAGCACCAAGCCCTGGGGCACAGTTGTCATTCTACTGCAGCACCAGGGAGAAAAACTGTCCCAGGTAAGCAAAGCCCACCAGACACCAATCCTATCTTTCCAAAGCAAAGTCTAGTTTCTTGCGTAGTCTTGAGAGCAGAGACTCTAAGGACCCAATCGCTTTCAGTTTTCCCTTTTTTCCTGAAGCAACTCTCCACCTGAAGTCTTAGATGTCAAGTTGCATCTACTCACAGGAAGGACAACGCTTATTGCCTAGAAAGTTAAACCTTGTTTTCTCTGAAGAAACTTAATGAAAATAATTCTTTTTCAACTTCTCAACCTGGAGGCAATCCATGGGGTACCTTGCTGCACGAGAGGTTCAGCAAGGTGACTTGTTCTTTATGCAAATGTGCCAACTGCTGGCAAATCAGGGTAGTAGGTATCACAGGAGGAGCAAAGCAGTAGATGAAGTGATGCATTTCTAAACAAAAAGTGCAACAAACTGGCTTCTAGGGACACAGCCAACCCCAGAAAAATGTTTAAGCAGATGAAGGCTGTGGGAAGTCTCCAAATGCTCAGAATTCTGGCTGTCTCTAATCAATATTATCATCTCTCATTTCTGTAAACATTTGTTGTTATGTATTTTGTTTAAATGGAACCTCCTGTTCTCCTTTTAATTTTTCCCAAATTTCCAGTCGTCTTTACAGTGCTTTGATTAAGATCGTGCCATTGCTTACCCTACTTTAGAGGGGCAGAAGGTGGAGGCGAAAATATTTTCCAACTCTTTCTTCTAGACAAAAGCTGAATATCAGGAAATTTGAAAAATGGATTGCAGAAATGGATGGCAGAAAATGCAAGATTTTTTTCCTTGTCTCCCTCCTCCAAGTGATGAGGAGTACCACATTTGCACATGGCTATGTGGTTTGGAGCAATGCTATGCATTCGATCAGATTTTGAAAATAGTGCTGAATGGCTCACATAACACATCTAGAAAACAGTAAAATCACCAACAAAAAAGGAAAACATAACTCTGCCCTTCAACTTGCATACAAGGGCTTCAGAGTCAAGTATTAGACGTTTTTCTCCACCTTCCCTAAGCTCTTCCTAAGAGACATGCGTTTGGACCATATAATATAGAACACCTCACAACCATAAGATACAGTTTTCTAATGCAGCCAGATAAACTGAAATCCACTTTTTGTTAATAGAAAAATAGACTTTCAAGTCAAGACCAGCAAATCAGACTAAAGATAAAGGCATTTTTTATCCCACATTTACAACAAAATTAATCAGAAGCGTACTTGGGCTATAATAAATTGCTTCATAATAATTTGAATAACCAACACCTTGCTGGCCTATGAAGTTTTTCCCCAGGATACAGGGAAAAAGAGGAGCATACATAATTAGACAACTGTCCACAGTTTTTCTCTCTAGAGAGATTTTATAAGTGCTTCACTGGAAAAATTATGAGCGTTAAGAACAAAACGGACAATTGCTTAAGACATCATCTCCATCAGAGCTGACTGCAAGATGCAAAAGGGCCTCTAGATATCAGGTCTTTATCTATGACTCTTGGACTATTTCTTCCCTTCTTTAGAAAAAAAAAAAAATGCATTGATTTTTCATCTGAGCTTTACTATCTTTCTCTGTATTGCCAGTTAGAGGCTACCAGAATAGCAGATATTCTGTTAGTAAAAATGGTATTCACACAGGAAAGCAGGTCCCGTTTCTTAGCTTAACTGACCTCCTTCCCCTGTAGATCCCTTAAGACTATTAAATTTTAACAATTAATAAAAATTAAGATCAAATGATCCTGAATACCTGAAAATATAGTGTTGTATTGATGTCTTGTCAATTTAGTATATGCTGATCCATGTAGTTTAACTATTTCTACAGTAGTATTCTACTACTGCCACATGCACACGCTTTCAAGTGCTCGGCAAACAATTCCAATAGTTTTTGCAATCAAATGGAAGACAAAGAGAGAAAACAGCCACGAGAATGAATTATTTCACTGCAGTATTGCCATAATCCAGAACACTATCATTTCTATCACTAAGACCTTCTCTCTGGTACTTTCTCATTTCACTCCTGCACTCCCTGATCTTCAGCTGCATGGCCTTGTCTTTTGTGCCCAGCAGCTGGTCTCGTCCGGTCCTACACCTACACTCAAGGCATTACTACAATTGCTAAGAACTTCCTTCCTCAGCCCTTAACGGTTCAGCAATAACAAGCCATCTCTTTCCCATACCGAAAACCTCTTTCATCTTTCCCCCCCCCGCAGCAAGTTACGCCTTCCAAGGTGAAAGGCTTAAAACACAGCATCACTTAAGAGGTTCAGTACAAGATTTGTTCTCATCACTACCGTTCAACATTAAATGAAGCTTGTGACCTTTTCAGTTGAGTCACTGCTCCTTCCACATTCTGTCTCGCTCCAGGAATATCCTTCATTTTATGCGTATGTTTGAGTGAGATCTTAAAAATAGAACTCATCTTTATTCATATGGACATTAGAGATTCTTAAGGACTTCTAAGATGCCCTCTGTCCAGCTTCATTTGCTTCCATAAAGGAGGGATTATCCTCCTTTTCCTATGTAGTAGTGTTACACAGTAGACTATGAGGGGGAAAGGCTTTTCATTTTACTAAGACCAAGCCCCTTTTAGGAATGTTCTCTGTAGACTGAAGAAAGAGATGAAGCTGTTTCTTTTGGACTTAAACAATCAAAATTTAAGAAATCATATTTCAAGCTGTAGAGATAAGCAGGTAAAAACAAGCATATGCTTTGAATTTAAAAAGTAAGGCACCAAAGAGTTACAATTTATAATCCATAACTTTGCTATTGAAAATATCCAACTTCTATTATTTTTTCCAGAGGGAAAAAGCCTCAGAAAAAAACCAAAAACGACCATCAATCCTCATGTTCTAAGCAGCCGAGGACAGCTTTTCTGGCCTTCCAGGCACCAGCTCTGAACATTGCACTGGTTAAAGCCCACATAGGAACTTCATCCTTGTTTCTCAATCATCTGACAGATGGATATTTAAAAATCATGCATTTGTTTTATATACCTCAGTGAGTAAATGACATTTACAATACAATAAATCCATCACTGATGGACATGCTTGATCAAGGGATGCAGGTTTCTGTGCTATATCTTGTCTGCCTCAATTTTTAAAGACACATACATCAATCTCATTTCATATTTCTTGCTATTAAGAAGCAAACTGCATGATTAGATTTTCATTTATCTTAAAATATTGTTACCATTCTCAAGCTTTACGACAGCCTATTTCTCTTTTTTTTTTAAATCGCATTTCACAATTTGATCAACCCTACCATTTTGAAAGCTTTTTCAAAGAAACAGCCAGCTGAAGCCAAAAGCTGCATTGTATGAAAATTACACATACAGTCTAAAACCAGTTTATGAAAGTTTCATCTGAACTCCCAAAAGATTTCAGAAATTCAGAGTATTTACGTAATTACCTTGTGTACTGCTTGACTAGATAAGTGAGGGGAAATCACTTGTTATGATCACTTGTGTTCTCTGTCTCATCCTTCCTTGACCCTTCATTCCTGCATCTTTTCTATGTAGGATATTAAAGAGAATCTGTGTGGTATTTGCCAATAAATTAGTTATATTCTACTGAATTGCTGAGGAAAGGTAAGTTCTTATCTGTCCTAAATACTTTAAAAAAAAAGAAAATCAACACAATACATGCATTTGAAATATAAGAATGAAAAAAGATCTGCAACAATACTAAACTAACAAGAACCCATTAACTGAACAGGTAAATCAATCTTGGTAAATTGACTACTCTTTCTGTGACAAATACAGCTAGTGACATTACTTGTTTTGCTCTGAAGTAAACACGAATATCAAAACCTATTTCATAGCTTTGCTTTAGAAGCCACATCATGTGTGAGCACAGCCAGGTTCTTTGCATCTTTTAGATAGCAAGCAAGAATACTATAACATGATCCGCAAACTTCTTCAAATGGACTCCATTGAACCCGTCTGCTCTCCACTATGCTTCCAGCCTTGCACTTAGCTCTGCATTCTCCATGCAATATCTTTTATTTCGACTATAGAAGTCACCACGCTCACGTTGAGACCACAAGACCTAGTGGAGAAGCAGACACGCTGCACATGGACTTCAAGAAACGTACTGCCTTGACATTTACTTTGTTAGTGCAGATGATCCACAGTGGTGCCAGCAATCTAAACTTGAAGCTGCCTGAGACTAACGTTCAAAACATTACTCTCAAAGCCAACTTTGGGAACCAACATCCTACTGCTTTCTCTTAACATGGCACCAAGGATCAACCTCTAGCCCCAACATCTTCCAAGGGACCTGTCTACATCTGTCAGATCCTGAGGAGAGTTTTCACGTGACCTTTGTGTTTCCAAGCTCAGGTACACTCCGGCCGGCATTTCTGACCACGTGTCTGGAGAAGATGCAAATGAACATCATCCTCCCGTGTGCATTGATTCCTTTGCAATTGGACTGTAGCATTCTACTGTTTAAATTATTTAGCGTACAGCGCACACAAGGAAAGATGCATGAGGATCCTTCTTGCTTGCAAGGAATGGAAGTCCGTGTTCTCAGCACCGGGTCTAACCACAGGATACCCCCACCATCCAAACAGCATAAGCCAGAGGCATTTGTCTGAAGCACTGTTATCTTTTTAACAAATGTTTACCCCTTGTAAACACTTTTGTTATGAAATCAGAAGTCTTGGCAACTCAGACTCTCCATGTAAATAACCAGAATGGAATTTTGGTTAAAAACTGATCTCAAAATGACAGCAAGCCTTTCCTCAGGTTATACTCGCCCCAGTAATGCTGTTCCCAGTCAGAGCTATTTCCACAAGTATGAAGCATGCACACTCCTGGTAGGCTTCAAATGGAGCTGCTAATAACTGCATTTATGAAAACTCTGCCCTTCGCTTACTGCACCTAACACAGAAAAGATATTAACGAAGCATACTTATGATCTATCCAGTTCATTGAACGGGTGTTTAAATCAGAACGCAACTGGCTGAATCAAGACCTTTACATGCTAGCCTTGCACTTTAACTTCTAACAAAGACAATTTTGTTAAAGCTGTCAGAAAACTATTTTCAAAAGCCTTCTGCAGTCCCCGAGAAAGAGAGTCTGTTTCTAACAGGGAAAAATCTGGCCAGCAGCTGGAGAAGGAAGAGTCAGTAAGGCCATTCATACTTATGTCTGGCTGGGGAGAGACAGTGCCTCCCAAGAGGAAGAACTGCAAAAGAAAGATGTCGGTATTTTGATCTTCTGTATGAAAGAGAAGCTATATGCATGAGCCATCAAATACCAGAGAAGGATGAACTGACAGATGTACCAGGACAGGACAGTAAACAATATAGACTTGTTTACTGTATATCAAAACAGAATCAGCAAAACAAACCCAAAAATCCACAAGGAAGATACTCTAATCAAAATACGAAAGAAATAATATCCACTGTGTTTTGCTACCTTTCAATAACCTTAAAAACTATTATATTGAAAATGGTAAGGAAAAGCAATATAGGAGAGCCTTTTCTGTAAGAGACAATACATTTGCATGGTTGTCAACCAAGCCAATACTACTGCTGTCATTACTCAGTCACCTTTTGGGATGAGGTGCTTTCTTTTTTAAAAGTTCTTGCACACAACTGACAACAGCAGAACATACAAGGTACATGCTCTCTTTAAAACTGTCATATGCGAGTTACCCAAATCATCATTTTCTCAATACATTACTTTATCACACAATGTAGCCTTGGACAAATCTTCTAAGTTAAGATAGAGAAAACCAGACCGAGCCACTATGCCACTAAACAGTTCCAGTAAACTAAAAACAAACAAAAAAATCCCCAACACAAAAACCAACCAGAAAACCCACTATTTTTTTCTTAAATTACAATTAAACAGTTCTACAGTTTTAAGTGTCATAGCAAACCAAAAATATCAGGGACAGCAATGAAGAGGTGTCAGTGTGTTCTTTGGTGAAATTGATGGAAATTTTCAACTGGATATAAAAAAAACTTGCACCATGAGAACAGCCAAGCAGTAGGACAAGTTAGGCAGAGCGGTTGTACCGTCTCTCTCCTTAGAGGTTTTCAGGGTCCAACTGGACAAAGCCCCGAGCGGCCTGTTTGACTGCATAGTTGACCCTGCTTTGAACAGGAGGTTCCATCAGGTCCCTTCCAGCTTGAATTATCCTATGCAAAAAAATTTGGATAGCCTTTCTGACATCATTAAAGCTGGAATTTTTCACTTTGCATTTAATTCCAATTAAAAAATATGAAAGCTTAAAAATAAGCTCCTATTCAGCTTTCCGTTTTTAATAATTTCAACAGAACATAAATAGCAGAAACTCTGTGCATCTTTTTACTAAAAAGCAGCTGAAAGCCACAAGCAATAAAGTCACTTCAGACACAATATTTTACCTGGAAACAGTGTATTTTCCTTTTGTTTAGCATGGCATTTCCATTTCAGTAATTCTTGACAGTATGACACAACTGTAGATTTGTAAAGGAATTCAGATTTATATAAGATGTGGCAAAAAAAAAAAAAAAAAATCACTTGCCTACTCTTCCTACTGAGTAAAGGGACTCAGGTCTGACTTCCCTGTTTTATTTAAAAAGCGAAGTTTGGAAGACTTCTGAATGTCAATACTATGATGCATTACATTGACATTTATCTTCCCAAGATTGCAGATATACAGTAAAACCTGAAGGTGATATTTTTCATCTCTGCTGCAAGGTGAACTGTGGAATACCAGGAATACGAATTACACGATGCACCTAGCTCTTGCAGAAAATTAATGAAAAGTATTTTTTTAGCTGATACAGGCAAGCTGCCTTTACATTTTTGTTTTCGCTCATTTGTTGTGGATTTAAACCTCTGTCTGATAGGTGCTGGATTTTTCAAGCTGATGTTCCAGAGTAGGATGGATACATGTCTACAAACAGTTTACTTCCCTGCTACACATTTTTGTCCTGCCCGTGAGCCAACACAAGCACCTTTACAGCGCACGCTGAGCTGGATCAAGGACTCTGAGGCCAGCTGTGCGGGCAAGCCAAATGAATTTGGCAACCATAACCAAGGCGAACACCAGTGCTGAGCTAGTTCAAAACAGGAGCGCGAAAAAAAAAGCTGCTGGAACCAAGGGGTAGCTGAAAAACAGAGGAGAGTGCCCTAGTAGCAAAACACACAGAACACAGCTGCCTCCCCAGGCCGTTTAAAACCATTACTTGTGCATAGGTGTACAGAGGAGAGACTAGCGCCACGCAGCCCTGCTCCCCCAGAGTGATTTCCAGCCGTCCTCAAAGCCCTCCTCGGGACCTCTGCGGGGCAGCAGGGAGAACATGCACCTGCAGCCTGGCCAGGAGAGCAGCTGCCTGGCTCAAGAGAGGGTTTGTTTCTTTTGTACCTTTAAAACAGAGTAAACAACCAACCAACCAACCCCCAGAGTGCCTCTCTCTAAACCTTTCTTCCTTGGAGGAGACCCACTTGCTGGGCTGAGGAAGCGGCGGCATAAAGGCAGCACGCTTATGTCCCTCCTGAATTTAGGGCCAGACACTCATGGTGCACTAAGAGCACCAGAAAAAAATACGCAGGCTTGCCCAGCCATGTGGTTTTCTGAGTCACCACACCCAGACCCCATCTCAGTCACAGAAGCAAGAAATAATCCAAGCATTCCTATGCAGGGAAAGCCCATAACAGTAAAACAGACTTTGTTTTGGGTGGTCTGGACAGTGGGTGCTGTTCACCTTCCCAGGATACCCCAGAGCGCTCTTCCAGTGTTTTCCATGGTAAACGGTAACGCAAGAACGCTGTTATGCTCTAAACAAAACAGTATTTCTGTTAAATATTCTTAGCAGTGTGAATCTCCCTTTATTCTTCTAAACCCAAACAGAGCTACAAGAAAAAAGAGATTATTTTCCTGTCACTACAGATTAAGGCGATAGCTGCATGTTCTTAAATTCTGGGAGGAGAGGGAAGATGTGCATAACCAGCGCTTGCCCTGCAGTAGGTAAGGGCACTTCTCCCTTTCCGGGAAAGCGCCAAGCATCAATAGAGTTCTCATTAAAAATACATAAATTGTGACTTTACACAGCGCAATGATTTGAACATGTATTTCTAGATCTCCAGTACTGCCCTTTCCTTATAAAATGCACCCAGACGTCAGGCAGAACTCCCTTCCACATAGGATAAAGAATTAAGCAAAATTGGCATGTATTTTCTCACTCTTGTATCCAATCTTTTATGCCACTACAGCTAGATAAGAAAGGGTATTAGGGAATGTGCCCATCTAGTGCTGGCCACATTTCTTCAGTTTACAGACAAAATAAAGCAAAATAAGTAAAGAAACAGAAACTTTAAAAGCAAAGGAACACTGCAGAGGTTAACATGCATTGGGATAAAACCAGCACTGGTTATAAAACATTAGAGTTGTCATAACTGGTCTTTTTCATACGGTTTAAAGTTTCTTTGAGTCCTATAGCCGATACAGTATAAAAACAGTTAAGCAACATTAAGGTCTGACAAAATTAACAAATGCATGCGGGGGAGCAAATGGACTTCCTACAGGAAAGTTGTCGGGTTTTGGTGTTAGAGTATGACTAGCTCTCCTAAATTTGGAAGGTTTCCATCTGTAAAGCCAAAGTACAGAAAATCAGCTACATACAACTACATACAGGAATATTTAATGGGTTCAGCTATAAGACACTGATTCGGTATCTGAAACCTTAACTTCCTCATCAGTAAAACTCGGCTTAAAAATAAATGCCCATGCATTTTAGTAATTATGTAAAAATTATTTTGCTCTGGACTTAGGAAATCTCAGGTCTGAGAATGAAAAAAGGAAGATGATAAAATACAATTCTTTCTGATACTCGAAAGCATTCTCACCAGTGAGCATTCTAAGGCAGAGTCAAGATTATTGTTTAGCTATTAAAATATATTTTTAAAGCATCGACCTAAAAAGTATAATAAATTCTACTTGCGACTTTATGCCTTTGGTACCATTATGTTACGGTTGTTAGATAAACCAAATTAACAGATAGAAGTTCCGTCTGTTTCTTAGAAATTAACAGCTGTGAACAATTCCTGAAAATTAGGATTGCTGGGATTAAACTGCAAACTGTATTTTGACAAGTTATCGGTACAGACTAAATTCTTGCAAATATCGTGCAAGATAAAACCTGTTCAAAAACCTGTTCAAGCCACCTCTCCTTTGCAGCAGCGCTAACTGGCCAAGTCTATCAGTGAAAAATTTGGTGCTTAGCGTTTAAGGCTGTAAAGACTTCTTTAATCGTAGACATGAATTGTAGAGTTTAAAATGAAACAGTTTTTCTTCCATAAAAACCTTAGCATTTTATATCCTGTGACAAACCTGTTAGAAGATGGATTGCCCAAGCTATTACAGAGGATAAAGTCAAGAGAAGTAGTCTGATCATTTATCTTCCTTCCTTACTTCCAGGTATCTGTATCATTTAATATCATACCGCAGTGCAAGAAAACTCTTAAGTTGTTGAACAGTGGGTCATGAGAATAAGCCTAATTAACTCCCCAAATTCCCACAAAGAACCAATAAGGAAAAAAAAAAAATCACCAGGAAAAGAAAGAAATAAATTGAGGTATTCATCTTTCAGCTGAGGATGAGATTGGAATAAGAACCTGGAAGAACAAAAGATGAATGCACCTCATTACACTAACATGGACTTGTGCTGGCTGCTGTCAATGATCATCAAGCCTCCTTCTAAGGATCCAATCATACCTTCGTCACCCAATGCAAACATACAGGACTGTTTAAAAAAGTTAATTTTTAGAACAAAAAGATATCTTATTGTTTCCAGTAAATATAAAAATTATGTTAAGAACTGAAAATCAGCGTCTTGCATGCCTTACTGTAAGCCCAGCAGCCTCTCTGTTCCCAGCTTAACAGCAAAACCATAGCTAGGTACCTCTGATTACCTGCAGTCCCTGTGCACATTTCACCACACACATATATTCAAGTCAGCTTGGGTTTAGAAATTATGCACCCCTGGGAACTACCGCCAAAACAAACACCTCCCAAAGAGGCACGAGGCATCTCTCACATCTCTCAACCACAAGATCTAGACGTACAGGAGTCAGAGAAAGGGGATGTACGACAGATGAAGTGTGCTCAAGGACAGCAGATTTCAAAGAATTCTAATTATTTTTAAAGTAGGCCAACCCCCAGGACATATCCATTTCATCCAGAAAAATTAATCCGGCCTGCTCCCTGCTATCCTCTTTTCCCAAGGCCCCTCAGGCATACACAAAGATTAAAGGCTACATGAACTATCCTGGCAGTCTGCTCCCTTTTATCACAACAGCTTGACAACTCCCCTGTCATCACCAGCCTTGGTAGAAGATAGTAACAGGAGCAAAACTTGGTAACTCCCTGAGAGGTGACTGAGGCGACTATTCATGGAAAAGGCAAGTCTGCTCTTTAACATGGCAACTCTGTATCTTACAGAGATTCCCCACCTTTGGTGCTCTATAGGAAATAACAGTGGTGGTATCGACACTTTGGACACCTACTCACTGCTCTGTTTGTAAGCACTCAAGGGCCTCATCATACGTTGCCGAAGCTGGGCCAGAGTAACTGTTGGCCCCAGGTTTGACATCGAAGTCTTCTCCCAGTCTTGATCCCAGCGCCAGGGATAGCTGCACTCCCTGAGCATGTTTTTTCTGCTGGTGACCCTGAAGGAGGAGCTCACGCCTGGACCGGCTCAAAGAGCTTCATGGCCTCATTGTCAAGTCAACACTTCTTGGCCTTCCTTAGCCCAGCATGTCTTGTACTGTTTACGTAACTAAAAAATAAGCAAGTCTTCAAGACAAGTATTTTAGATTGGTATTGGAAAACACAGAGGGACAGAAGACACAAGGAGTCTTCAACTCTTAGACACCAAGATCACACAAATGCATCCCAGAAACTAATCTGCAGTCTTACTTAGACACCCAGGGCTGGAATACCTCCACAGAGAGTACTCAAGACCACTTTACACACTCAGTAAATCTCATGCTGTAGGAGTATCTTACATTGAGTGAAATATCAGCATTTGGAGCTGAGGATCTCCAAAAAGTGATACAAGAGGCAGCAGGAGATTCTACTCCCTCACCAGCAGGAGCTGAGGCACAGGAAACCCATGCACCATCCTTCTGGACTTGAGAGCTACTGGCTAAGAACTCTCCAATCAGAGGCAGGTAACACACTTATAGACAATCACTACAAGGTCATATTCCATCAAAAGAAGCAAACAACAAAAAACCCTGCCTCCCACCCTTTTCCACCTCTGCAGATTACTGAGACACTGTTTTTAAGCTAATCACTAGTGAAGGTCTCGGTTCTGTGCAGGAGGAAGATATTTCATAGAGGGGAGGGAAATAAGGGTGGAAAACGTGGAAGAGGTGAGAAAAACCCAACATATTTCATAGCTGCTGTTCAAAGCTTCTCAGAGGCTTTGGCATGTTAGAATAACACTGTGGGAGACGGATTAGCAGAGCCAGAGCAGGTGAAGCAGTCTAAGGTGCATGATAAATGCACCATTGACACATGCATGGCTTACAAAAGACATATATTACAAGCCTTGAAGAGCTGACTTTAAGACCTCATTTAAGTGAGAGTGTAGCAAATCTTGTTTCAAGACTAAAGCATGCAGAGAACAATTTATTTTCTCTGAAGAACACATTATCTCAATATTGCCTTTCTTGGTCTTCCTTCCTCAATAGGAAGAATAGAAAACTCATGACATTACCATCCCAGATGCTTTTAAGAGGTAGCCTGGTTACTTTTTTTGGGTTTGCTTCAAAATATTATTACAGATGAGGCATTTTCTTCAGCCAACTTAAAACGATAAATACCTCTTTCTTTGACATATCTAGAATTCTTATTAACTAGCTCAAAACAAAGACATTGCTTCAATACCTCAAATCCATAAAGGCAGGAATTGAGAAATAAAATGGGGTGCTGCTATGCTTCAGCCCTATTGAAATGCTATTCCTTGGTTTTTTTAGTCATCCTTAAGAGGGAAATCTTTTTACTACAGGTTAAAACCAAAGCAAATTTTAATCCCCAAGCTGTGACAAAAATGTTCAAATATGAAAAAAACCTATATTCAATTTCATTAAAAATCTTGTATTTTTTCTAAAGCACACTATTTAACATAATACTTTCTGCCTTATTAAAAAAAAATCAACTGTATTCACTCAAGTCAGAACAGCTCTTGCTGAGCCATTTTCGTTGCCAATTTTTTTAAAAGACAACAAAATAAGTAAGAAACTTTGTGGGCTGAGCACCATCTGCTTATGCTTTAATTTCATTAACAGTTATATTTTGAGACCTTCAACTGTAAAGAAAGTTTTCCAAATGTAAACAGCATGTAAACCAGTATACTGTTTTTACCTTACACCTTCCTAAAATTTTCTCCTGCTGCTCAGGGGCTTACCACACATCAGTGCCGACTGCTGCTATTTGCAACTGAATGTTCCACAAGGAAATCAAAGGAAAATAAGTTGTAGCTTAGGAAAGCCAGAGCAATACTAATATTACTGGAGTCAGCGATTAGAATGAAGGATTCAAGAAGACATGGTAAGAGAAACTTAAAAGGAATACAGACCACCATAGAGCAGCAAACAATTAGTTTATTATAACAGAAAGGAGAAAAAAAAGCAATTTGTTTTGTGAGTTGCAAGAAAGCACGCTTATGCATGGAGAAGCATGCTTAATTCCTGCTTAATACAATCCTTTTTTAAGCATCATCTCTTCATTACAAAAAGTAGCTATTTTTGTTTTAGGAATAATGTATATATTTAGCCCAGTAAGAGTAATATTTTTATTCCCACGTGGAAAATCAATGGGTTTTCAGAAAATAGAAATTCTGTGCTATAAAATGCATCCCTAGGAAAGCACCAACCTATTTCAAAAACAGCTCGCACTACGCAAAGAATTTGTTTTTTCAAATTTCAGACCTACCAATTCAAATGATATTCCGATGAGTAAGCAAACATTTCAAAACTGTTCGATCCCAAGCAGGGGGAACACAATAAGGATGTTTCTTTAAAAAACAAAGGTAGAATACAAGTATCAGCCTTCTCCTCTATATCTTTTTACAATTATTAACAACAAAACACCCCTTTTCCACAAAAGCACATACTTTCCCAGCAAGCTCCTTCAAGGACGAGGCTATAATTAAACTGGTAAATCCTAATCTAGAAATCTGCTATAAAGCACAACCTTGACCTTTGGTTTAAATTTACAGAAATCTACCGAGTTTAATTTTTTTTTTTTCCCTAAAACCTGTATTAGGTGAAAGGCCAGAATACCCCCAAATCCAAGCCTAAACAGTATCACAGGTTGTGAAGACATGCATGCTGCTGGCTGCTTATTGCTCCCCTTTGTAGGGCCATTCTTCCTTACTGAAGACGTTACCTTGGCATTGCTGTTAGTCATGGCGGGGAAAACCTCACTCACCAAAACAGTGTCTAAATCTAGAGCACTGTGGGGCGAAGGTGGACTGCTAAAGGCAGATTCAAGCAAGATAAATTCCTTTTAATTCACAAAAAGATTAAAGAAAACTGATGGAGGAGGCAGCCTTTTAAGCAGCATGTTGCTATTTTTAAACTAATCGTTCACAGTAGACGTTTGTTTTCCATACTTACGGAGGAAATCTAGTAATTAAATGTAACTGTTGCCACACTTGGAATCCTTCTCTCAGATTATATGGCCTAGTTTCTGCAAAAAGCATCCCTCCCGCCCCCCCAAGGTAGAAGTCAAACCTATTAATGTAACAGCTTATCCTGCCCTATTTCCACTTGGCAGTTTCCCGTAATGCTGATTTAATATCTGACAAAAATAGGACAAAGATACTGTCATTTTTCATTAGGGAACGTCAGCTCAATACAAGCAATTTTAACTCTGCTGAGCTTGGGTTAGGGAAGGTGCATGCTGCTCAACCATGTGGCGAAAAACCCATGTATATACTTCTGGATATGACACGCCTTCTCTCAAGGCTGGCATCCTGATGACCCATTGGGCCTTTTACTAGCACCAGAACTTCTGCTACTTCAGCTTTGCCATCATCTCTTAATTCACCACCTTTAAAATAGAGAGTTAACTATTACCTAGATTTTTATTTAAAAAAGGACTTTATTACATGCCATTTTTAATGCTCCGTTGTTTGGCCACTAAGCAGCACAAATTATCACTTCTGTCATTTTTTTTAAAAACAAATGACAACCTACCCAACCCATTGCGTTGATCCTTCCTGATTTCTGTGGTCTTACTCACGGTTTCTCCGTTAGGTACTGCAACAGGGGAATAATTTTACCTGTACACTTCCCTAAACGGACACAATTACTAAGTTTTTTGCTGCATAATCCCACCTAAGAGAGTAGAGCCACCTTTCATCATATGCTGGGGATCCTGCCAAAGGTTCCCTGGTTCCTTCTCCCGCAATGGGATTCTTAAAAAGCAAATGCCAGCCTTAACTTAAGATCTTTCATTTTGCAGGTGTTACCACAAATGGTAACACTGGGGACTAGAACAGGACGAAGGGAATCTTGTCACAAACATATAAAATGGTGTGAAACTGCTCTCTCTGGAGTAGACAAGTAATAGCCTTGAGATAATAACGAGTTACTTACCTAAGTTATTACAAGGGATCTTAATGACAAAAGAGTTCAAGAAAGTTTTAATACAATCTATGTATGTATACATAAATTGTAGGAATTATGTAGGTTCTTCCCCCCCCCCCCCCCCCCCCCCCTTTCATCACATTATTCAGGAAACCGCTTTATGGTCATTTATTCTGCAACATATCTGGAAGCATTTGTCAAAAGATTTCACTTTTAATATGATAGGGACTGGGGTTTTTACTCACTCTTAAGGGTGACAGATTTTCACAAGCTTTTTCAAAGCCAATTTAGATGAAAGCACACATTAAAAAAAAAAAATCAGCATTTAATATCTCAAAACATTTTGCCTATTACTGTTTCTAGCAACACTAAAGATTACTGTAATAAACAGAGGGGAAAAAGAAAGTGATGCTTACTTCCAAGAACAGCAATACTGTGGCTATAGCAAGCTCACCGCTGCCCTGCGCACAGATTGCAAACAAAACTTGTTGAACATGAAAAATTTGTCAAGGTGTTCATTTCTGCTGAGTGTCACACAAGAAGTAGTGACTTATTATGGCTTTGATTGTAGAAGGCGGCGTGCCTATGTCTAGCCCTGTACCTGTAGGGAGCTTTTCACACTCAGATGATGAATGATTGTGTTGAGCTTTCAGATAATGCTGGAGTGGCAGAACTGATGTGGCGCTCCTTGTGTTAGGTCTCACCCAATTACAGAAAGACAAACCAGTAAAAAAAGTGACTGACGTATAGATAACTATACAAAGCAATTGGAGAGAGAGAGATTGTTTTCTATTTGATCAGCTGTTTATCACAATGCATCACGTTTTTACCAAACTCAGACAACTTGAATCCCTTTGACACTGAACACCACTCTCCCTGTTACATCAGATTTATCATCTTATTCCGATTCCCACCTTTCCTCCAGTAATGATATCAACTTCAAATTCCTGTGTCTCGGTTTCTCTCCTAAGCACATTTGCCATTAGTCCTTAAGGGAAAGTGGAGAAATTCTGCTGGGACTTCCACTGCAAAGAATCTAATTTAAACCACAATAACACTTCAAGTTTGGTCTGCAACTTGTCATTAAGTTCTCGGTGACAATCCAGCCAAGGCATACAGGATATTAGCAGTCCTTAAAGTGGGGAAGAAGGGGTGTCACCAGAAAGCTCAGAAAATGTCCACTCAGCTTTTGGCTTTTTTTTCCTAACTCTTCCGCCTCCACATCATAAATTTTCCACCTTCTAGTGGCCACGTTGGAATTGTAACGCTTAAACTTGGCAGTTGGCAAGGGCCCACAGCCCCAGCTGCAAGCCCATCATCTGGTTTCCCGAACCAGAGGGATGTGCCAGAATCGCCACCTGCACCAGGGCCCTCGGCAGAGCCTCCCTTCCTGATCTCAGGGCAACAGCTCCTCCCTCGCTATGGCACGGCTGCCATGACATCTGGCAGCAAAGACAGCTGTCCTGATGGGGGGATGAGGGTATAAATGTCTAAGGGTGGGAGACTGTGACCTCAAAAGCTCCTGTTAAGTTATAGAGCACCGAGAGCACACCTGGTGTAGGAGATGTGCATGCTTTTAGGGGTGGTAGGAGGAAGGGGAGAGCTGTCCAATTACTTACACACACAAAAAAACCCCCTGGGAACCCAGTCCAGAAAGTCTGAGAACTGTTGATAAACAAATACTCCCTAAACAAAAGCCCATTAAGCACATGTCAGTTACAGACATAGAAAATTTAATGCCTTCAATACGTGGCAAGGCAAGTTAATGGCAGCCCATCGGTGGCTCAAGTGCAGTGGCTATGGGCTAGCTGAAGTTGGGAAATACTGCAAGTATTGTAATGCTTCAAATGTGAAGCACCAGGTTCCTAGATACGAGGCCAGGCAGCCCGTGCCGAGATTTTGGGAAGCTCTCCTCGCTGCACACGAGAAGAGGGCAGAACAGGGAAATTACTTTGTGGGTTTTGCAATCTCACCACCGCATTTCTGACCTGTGCAAGGCCACGCACTCCCAGCAAACCTTTTGCTACCTTCCTAGGCTCCGGGAGGGGATAAGTAACACGCTGGACAATCTTTCCTACTTATTTTCCTTCATATGGACAAATGAAAAGGGTCATTTTTATCAGCTTCTTGGAGTGCTCCAGTGAAGATTAGAGGAAGTATGAGACCACTGATCATACTACCACACAGACTATGAGCTTGCAAAGTTGTACTTCGAGCTTTGCCTCAGGCAGGATAAACAGATCTTTCAAAAAGAAAAACCGAAAACAAACCCCAAAACCACCAACCTCAATTATACATAACTTTTAAAGCTTCTGAATACTAATTTGGTCACTTTAACACTTTGTAATTGGTCAGATTTGGAGAGTTATAGTTGACCTATACTACACTGACTCCTCCAAACACGCTGTTTTCAGCTTTTCAGTAATAAAACTTTCTTTACCGTTTCAGTCCATTGGTTCTGCCTGCTGTACTACCCACTCCTTGATGACACCAGCTTTTAAGGCTGTACCTCTGAGGCTGATCATTAGTGACACATCTCGCTGGAGACCAACAAGTACTATAGCTGAGATCCCTACAGCAATCTTCTTACGATGAATAGCCTCAATCATTTCCTGCTAGCTCCAAAACCGTGACCCCTTGATCCAGAAAAGCAGGAGGTATTGGAAAACATCCAGAAGACCCCACAACATGCACATAATAATCGACTCAATGATTCTACCTAATCTTTTCTCACAGCCATAAACAAGAGTGTCCCTGCCTAAATCTTCAGTACCCTTGTAATCCTTACTATCAGATAGCAGGTGTCCTTACTTACACAAAAGCAGATAAGCTTTTAAAGACTCTGAGGACAGACCTTAATATATTTTCATTGTTTCTATTTGGTTTAGATTGGAAACTAAAAGCTCTTTAGGATAAGGATTATTTTATTCTGTCTGGATATTTCTGATAATGCAGATAAATAAATACTTTAACCTCTCCCTCTGAATCCTACAAGCACCTTTTCCTCAAATGGTGTCTTGCAGAAACAACATTCCACAGGCAGATTACCTGGGGAAGGGCTTTGTCTCCCCAGATTCTGAATACGCACCAGTGAATATATACGCCTGTGGTAGTCTTCTATCAGAAAGAAAGGTCTTATCTCCAACTGTCTGTATTACTGCTATTATCTCTGTGTTCTCTTATTCCCTTCCTAAACAGCCACTTCTCCACTTTCACTTTTTCTTTGAAAACTCTCTGTACATTAATCATCTTGCCTCTCCAAAAGATCCTCTGAAATCTTTCAAGATCAGCAGAAAAAAATGTAACACAGTATTTGAAGGGAAAATATACTTTTTTTTGGTAAAGGTATATAGTTATAACACTACTACAAGACCTTCAGTATTACCGTCTATCCCATTCTTGTCTGCTGCTCTAAGCAGGAAAAGATTCAAGGTTATAAACATAAAAAGAACAACACAGCAGAAGTTTTCATCTTTGCTTCTTTAATGTCTAGGTGTTATTAAAAAGTGCCCAGGGTTACAGTGCAGGGAGGGAAAGGGTACTGCCTGAGGTTAGCTGTAAAAAGTTAAATTCTATTTTAAGCTGGTACTGTCTGAGAAGGAATTTTACATTTGTTGGCTAGAGCTTTCAGCACAAGCAAAGGGAGGAGGGTGTTGTACGGGAAGAAGAATTATTCTGTTATCTTTAGCTTAACAAACTTTCCAGCAGCTAAAAACAGAGCAAACATACACATTTGTATGACTGAACAAAGTGTGCACCAGTGCATTTCAGAGAAGCAGTTATGATTAAACTCCTAGTTCCAACATGCCAAAACTGTACGAACGCACAGTCTGTTTCCAGATGCGGCAGGGAGCATACCCCGAGATACAAGCCCACCTCACGGGGCCAGCGTTGTCTCACCCAGCAGGATACACAGGCCCTCACCTTTGGACATACTCCAGGGCTCTGCCAGCTCTCCAGAAATATGCTGAGGCACTGCTAGTAGCGAGCCCACTCACTACTGTTTAACTAGTATTCATCACCTGAGCAGCTTCTGAGGAGGAAAGCAGTCCAAACCAAAACATAAATTTAGTAACAGGAACACCGTTTCCCAGGAAATGATGAAGCATGTGTTACCCACTCTCATATATATCACAAAGACAAGTAAACAGCTGATCTAGCTAATGAACCAGATATTCTGTTTAGATTTCAACTCTGACAGTGTTTACTTAATATAATTATATTTGTTCCCAACAAAGACTGAATTATTTCCTGAGGTGGCTGTCATGGATATTTCCTCCTCCAGTCAAGGCAGGAGTAATGAAGACAGAATGCTGCTTTATCGGGGGCCGGACTGTAAAAACCCTTCCGACTCCTTTATTGCCACGCACACCAGCTAGAAACCATTTCCTAATTAGACCTCACATGTGAATGGAGGTGGATACATGGGTTCAGCTCAAAAGTCTCCGAGTGAAAGCCTTCAGGTTTGTGAGAAAGGGTGGCGTGATTCATTACAGCACCTGCATAAATCGGTACAGCACGCACACTGTAGGACTGCAAATCTCACCTGTCACCCCAGAATAATCATCTGAAGATGGTCACTGCCCTACACACCAACACAATCATAACTATTTTTTTTTCCCCCAGAGAACATCACTTTACAGGTCTGTTACCCTCTCCTAAGCAGGAAAAGTAATTCGACTGGTTTTGACACCAAACGTGCCTGACGTTCTCTTGGGAGGTATGCAAATAAAATTCCCGAAGATTTTTCTGTACACAGAAAAGCCCATGTTGTGTCTAGAAAAACAGATTACAGAAACTTCACCGCTTAATAAACTGCGTATCTCCAAAGAACCGCTATGGCCTATTATCTCAGCAGTAACTGCCAAGATACAGCAAACTGTAACAGCTTCAGAAGACAGAGCATCTGCTGAAGGAGTCCAAAGTCATTTCCAGTTTTCAAAAACAAGAATTCTGTCAGCTTGCTTGCCTTCCGCAATTATCAAAGCAGCCCACTAGAGAGGACCAAGATCATCAGTGAACACATCATAAAAGATCACTTTTTAAGATAATAACTGTAAAATTTTATGACTTTACCAAGATGAAAATAATCCTGACTAATCTTACTTCAAGCAGATCCCCTTAAGTCCAGTTACATTCCACAGCTCTAAGACATCTGGGGAAAATGGAGAAAGCACTTTGACTCCTTCTAAGACCATGGTGTCGATGAGTCAGAGTATTCTCGCCTGATGTGACCAAGGCCACAGCAAGGCTAACTCCCCAGATTCGTCTGCCTGACCTCCCGAAGCATTTCTAGAGGTTACCATCCCTCTTAGCCGAAGCGCTGCCCACCCCGTGCCTCACGGGTTACCCCAGCATTTCAGGGTGGGAGATCTGCACCGCCTGCAGATCAATCCAATGCCTTTTGGCTTTCCGTGCGCTGTTCTTAAATTACCTGATCTGCTGCTTCTCCTTGGCGAAACCTGCCGTTTGGTTAGTAAAACGTCAGGAAGCTGATCCGTGGTGGCGGGGTGAGTGGGAGAGGGGAACACCTGCACCCTGTGTTGAAGCTCTGGGGGAGACCTTTGCAGGATACTTACGCAGCTTACACCGCCGCGGTTATTTTAGGGATGGAAAAGCCCCCAAAGGAGACACGGACCCACGCTGTTTGGGTGCCCAGGGCACCGCCGGCGGGGAGGTCCCAGGGAAGAGCCCCGCCGGGGCACTGCCCGCACCACTACGCCGGCGGCTGAGACCGGCGGCGCGCTCCCGGCTCGGCCCCCGGCGGGCGGGGGGGCTGCGGCGGCCCCGCGCCGGGTGGGGTGGGGCGGACCGGACACCCGCCGGGCCCGGCCGCGGGCCCCAGCGGAGAGCAGCGCCCCCGGGCCCCGCCGCGGCCCGGGCCGCCCCACGGCGGCGGCGGCGGTCCGCGGCGCGGCGCCGCCCGGGCAGGGACGCCGGATCCGGGGGACGGCCGGGGACGGCCCCGCCGCTCCGCGCTCCCCTCTCGGGCCTGCAGGCGCCGCAGGCCGCAGCCCGGGCAGCCGCCCCCCGCCCGCAGCCGCCGCCGGGCACATCCCGGGCGGCGGCCCCGCCACCCGCTCCGTCCCGCCCGCCCCGCCGCCCTGCGCGGCCGCACACTCACCCGCGTCCGTCCCGGGGGAGCCGGCTCCTCGGCGCGGGGCGACAGCGAGGACCAGAGCAGTAGCAGCCCCAAGAAGCTGCCCGCCAGCAGCACGGCGCGCAGCAGGAAGCCCAGCTTCAGCCGCATCCTCCCGCCCGCCCTCTCCCTCCCGCCGCCGCGCACGCAGCGCCCAGCCCCGCGCACCGGCGGGCTTCCGCCCCCCGCCCGGCGCGGCGCGGCACGGCACGGCACGGCACGGCCCCGCCGCCGCCTCCTCTCCCCCTCCTCCCCCGGCCGCCGCTGCTCTCCGGCAGCCGCCCGCCTGCGGAGGCTTTCCTCCCGCCGCCGCTGCACGTACAAACTTACTTTTTTTTTTTCCTTTTTCCCCCCTTTTTTCTTTTTTACCCCCTCCCCTCCCTCTCCTCCTCCTCCTCCTCCTTCCCCTCTTTCCCTCCTCTCCGGTAGGCTCCCCCGCTGCGGGCTGCCGCCCCTGCCTGCCCGCTGGGCGCAGCGGCCGGGGTTATGCGGAGCAGGAAGTAGCCGCCGCGGGAGCCGCGGTTCCACGTGGCCGCCCCGTACCGGGCCGACGCTCCGGCCCCGGCCCCCGCCCCGCCGCCGCCGGGCGTGTGCTCCCGCTGCACCTGCTCTAGCCCGGATTGCGGCTGCGGCTAACCGTGCCTGCACCCAGCCTGGAAAATGGGAAGGAATGGAAGAGCTCGAGTGGGTTTTTGGCTTTTCTCAGCTGGGTGGGCAACTCCGCTCGGGGCACCGACTTGTAAAAATCAAGGTGCAAACGTTTAACTTTAGCGATTGTCATAGGACTAGGGTAACACAGGCCCATTAATTACTGTCTGCAGCCTGGGCAGAGTAACACTGAAAAGTCAACAGGTTTTTCTTGAGGATAGCAGGTTAAGTACGAGACTACAGAGATGTTTTCAGCCCTTAGCTTGTGTCTATTTTGTTACTAATTTTCTGCACTAAAAGTCAGGCATCCTATTTCCTCCTTTGAAGGAGTCTCACACATGCACATGCAGACACACAGACCTGATTATGTGAGCACTCCACAAAGCAGCGTGATGCAAGAACAGTACTTCCAATGTAATACTTTTGCCTTTTCTGTGTATTCAGTACTATCTGCTTGCTTTGACATTTCTCAGTTCTATTTCTCGTGTGCACTGGGAGGATATCAGATCC
This sequence comes from Aptenodytes patagonicus, assembly GCF_965638725.1. Lineage (NCBI taxonomy): Eukaryota > Metazoa > Chordata > Aves > Sphenisciformes > Spheniscidae > Aptenodytes > Aptenodytes patagonicus. The sequence goes on from NC_134952.1 coordinate 42,456,559, forward strand.
AAGGATCCGGAACATTAACTTTTAATGATAAGCACTGTAGAAATGAAACAGGGTATTACACTCTGAACAGGATCACTTTGGAGGAAAAGAGAAAAACCACACCTAAGTGACCTTTGTAGTTGGACACACCTAGACAGAGAAGTCTTTGTTTATTCATATAACGTGTACAAGTGCTCTAGCACCATGTGGTTTTTTCCCCCCCATTCTGTAAGATCATGGTATGAGACGTAAACAAATGCGATGTTTAAAGCGTGGGCAACAGCTCTAATCCTTACGAGTGTTTGCACAGCCCTGTGACTTCCACGGGTCCCCAGAGGTGTTTTCCCCAAAGCCCCCTGCCTGTTCGTGGTTGCAGTAACCACACAAACATCTCAACACAAAGGTTTATGTGACTGTTTTGAGGTAGAGAGCAGCACCTGCACAGGGCTGGGAGGGATTGGTTTTTCTGCTGGGAAAGGCATAGAGTTGAGGTGCCCGGCTCTGAACAGATCCCTTGGCTCACTGAGCCCAGTAGGAAAAGGCAGGTTGGGGCTACAAACTGTGAAGCTCTGTAGGCTGGCAAAGAGGTACGGAAATGGTTCCCCCCAACTCTTCTTCCACTGCTTTCCAGAGACCTTACTGCAGCAAAAGGCGCTCTTTCCTCCCACTGTTTTATTCTCTATTTTTGGGATCCCTTTTTACTGTCCTGTGCTGGTGCTCTGAGCACATTCAAGAAGAGTGAAAAGGAAAAATCAGTTACTCTCACACTGCTGGGAGGGTACTGTAAAACTGGCCGCAGCCATGTGATGTGATACCGCTTTGCTGCTGCCTGTCAAAGCTGTGAGTGACAGGGACAGAGCCCTCTGTGTGCGAGTCAATACTACATGAATTCACATTTTAAGGGCCAAAACTTTTTTTTTTTTAAATGGTGGCTTGCGTTCTGCAGAAACCCATGGGTGAGCGATGATTATCGCAGGGAGCTGCACACTTGAAAGTGACCAAGAGTTTTGTTGTATTTTGTTTTTAGAAACCAGAAGTCTCGCCATCAGTGAATTCCCCCATTAGCTGTCCGAGGACAGTGGCTTCTGTACCGGACATCTTAAAAAACCCTGCCTTTTCCCAGGAAAGAGCAGTAGTTGATGCCCACTGGGAGGCAGTGCGGGCCAATGCACAGGGTGTTGATGCCAGCCAGCCCCTCTCTCCTGGAACTGCCATGACAGGAGATTGGAGAAGGCATCATGTTTCTGTTTTACTATTACACCTGCCTGCCCTGGTCCCTCCACAGCAGGGAGCATCATCTACCTTTTTTTCTCATACACAGGCTGTACAGTCTGACTCCAGAAGTATCAGGTTAATACTGACCTTGGAAGTAGGTTTTTTTCAGTTTTAACCTCATTAGGGATGCGTTGAAGTTTCAAATTCTGCACTTACAGTGTCTCCTAAGTAGTAAAGTGCCTAAAAATACCTGCAGAACATATTTTCGCTCTTGCTGAATTTGTACCAGCTAAGACAAAAAATTCAAACTAAAGTTGGTTTTGGCTTGTCTCCAGTAACCACTTTTAAAAGTCTTTTACGACCTGGAGAGGGAGAGTGAGAGGGTTAGACACAGATTTTTGCCTCTCTCAGTTGCAAAATCCTGTCTAAACCATGATGCTTTTACTACCCAGCCAGCACTAAAACAAGACACAACCCTGACTGTTACTAGGGAGTTAATCAACCTCTGTTAGACTGATATTCTGTCATTCAAGCATTTCTAACAGACTGGCAACTGTCATAATGTTTTTATCTCTATGTGGACGTGTCTACTGCTTGCTGCACGGAAATCATATGTTCACTTCTCCATATGCCTCCAAATAAATATCCGATGGTGTTTAAGTCATTACAAAGCCTTGCCACTCTTGAACCAGAGACCTACGATGACCTGGAGGTGAAGTATCTGATTACCAATCCCCTAAGCCATGCAGTTGCCTTACTGCTGGGGATTTGGGGGATGGTGTCTGGAGCAAGGTCACTAGCAAACGTCAGAATCTCATGCAGTTGCTTGCGTTAGAGAAGCATCAGGATCTGGATATGCCTCTTAACTCATGTCCTGAATATTCGGCCACAATAAAGCACTCTGCTTGTTCATTAACGCAATGTTTGAAAGGAAATTCCTCTAGACTATTGTAGCTATCAAGATGAAAGTCATGTAGTACAAAGTTCCATAATATAACAAGCTGCTGTAAAGGCTTCACTGTACATAAAACCCCCCATTTTGCTCATCTGTGAGTTTTTTTCTGACAACACATAGGTCTCCTTTGTAAAATCTGCAAGTCAGGGACCAACTTCTCTTTCTACTGAGTGCAGTGAGCACAAAACACAAGTGGGTTTTTTTCATGTAAATAGGTTCTTTGAAATAAGCAATAGATGGTAGACCTCAAGCAATTTCACTTTCCTTAGAAGTTTCTGGAATTAACTACCAACACTTCATTTAGTGCAGTATTTCACTACATGATATACTCTAGGCTTCATGTAACGGCAAACTTGGTCATGCTTTGATTAAAGAAGAAAGTGCTGGAAAATGCCAGCTGGCAGACAGTAACTTGCTTTCCTAAACTGAATACCCTCAACACAAGCAACACCTCTGCTCCTGTGAAAACTTCCAGCTCCATGCAATCCCTTTTCCTATCCCTTCTGACCTTCCCTACTCCACTCCGGTTACTTGCATTTAAGTGGTCATCTCTGAACAAAGCTTATGCAGTTTTCCATACCGCTACTTTGGATCTAAGGCAAGCTGGCCGTTGACATTTACGGAAAACTCGTGTAGTGTATTAGCACTGTGGCAGATCTATTAGTTCTGCATATTGAAATCCCAGGGTGTCCAGGTGGAATCCCAGACACTCCTTCCCGAGTTTGCATCTGAGAAGGTAGAAGCTGAAGACGTGGCTGGAGAAGCCTGGCCAGATCTACCTTAACTTCTGTTAAACTGGCTCATACTCCCTTCTGACACTGTCCCCAGCGTTGAGGGATTTGCAGGGAGATTCTGGATTAATGAGGTGGTCGCTGCTTGGAATAATCCAGAAGGACAGAGTTTGGCATACGCTACGATGGAGATAAAGCTATGCACTAAATATTTACAATGTATGTATATTTAACTTCAGAGTTGATAAAAAGGAACTGAAGTACGGGTTTTTAAGTTCTTCATTTCTGTGGTTGTTTTAAATGTACTTTAATCAAATAAGCGGCTCTCGGTAATACTTACTACATGCTTTTGCAAATTAGACTGGGATGTGCTTCATCTTCATTGTTTTGTGTTCATGATCTCTAGTCTTTAGTACCGTTCTTCCTGCAATTCTCATTTATCCTTCTTTTTTTAAGCCAGAGGCTTAGCAACGTGTGTCCTACCAAAAACTATCCTTCAGTATTTCAGGATTTGAATGGATGCTTTTGGCAGAGTGCAGTTTGCCTCTTTTGCTTTTCCTGTCACTTTTATGAAGAACATGTTATGAAGTTCCTGTCATTATATTTAGCCCCCATACTCCTGTCATGCCTACTTAGTCGGTTTTCCTCCCACAACATCACCTCTATCTCCTCTTCTCTTTTCCCACACAGCAACAGTAAGCGAGCTCATTATTTTGTACTGGTCTGGATTCTACCTATGTCTTGAAGACTGGATTGTAAAAAATCCATATATTATTTTTCAGCTGCACTTTCTGGTGTTGAGTACCGATCAATGTTTATGAACGATGCTGTATTATTAATACTGCTTTTGTCTAAACAAATTTAACTTCTTTCAGGTTTGCAAGTCCTCAAAATATCCACACTGTGATGAGTGTTGACAATCCTTGACATATTTAGATCTCGTTAAAATAGTGGATGGGACGGTCTGTTACGTGGGTGTTTCACTTAAGTTTGAAGAGAATTGGAATGATTCTAAGCATGGTTTTGCCATTTTAAAAGTAAAAGCAAAATGTATTTTTTAAATGGCTTTTTTAGGAAATCTCACCTGTATTTTGAGCCAGATGTTAGTATAAGTAGTCATATATCTCAGGTCCGGAAAATATCCTTTTCCAAGGTGCCATATTTCTGAGCACTTCGAACAGAAATTAACTTGCATCATTTCCTGAATCTAGGGCAGAGAAAATTGAAATAGGTTGCTGCAATTTCTGTTATGCTGAAAAAATGAGTGATGTAAACACCCACATTTCAGATGCTGATTTGCTTTTCCAAAAAAACTTTTAAAATACAGTAAATTAGTGGAGTTAATTCAATGAAATTGTCAGTCTGAACAAGATCCACAGTGCATTTGAGGTACAAAATGGAACATTTTACAACTATAAATTAATCAGATTTTCATATGGATTTTCTGTGGACTTTTACTATTTAGTGATAAACTGTTTATAGTCTAACAAAAAACTGGTAACTTGGGTATTATCGATTTGGTATCATACCTTCTATATCGGCTATAAATCTTCAATGTTTGACAGCTTTTTCTTCAGGAGGTATTCTGTTATGTCGTTAAAAATTAAACAAAACCTAACCACTGAAGATAACTAAACATTCCTAAAGCATTGGATGAGTTAAATGAAGTCAACCTGTCAAATCTGAACAAGCTTCATAGCTTTGAAGCTTCATAGACAAATAAAAAAGGGCACTTGAAAGTTGTTATATAGAAAAGCATGGACATGCAACAGTTACTTGTCCCTAAACCAAGTCTCTTTTGTTGTTCCCTAACTTAGTCACAGGGTGAGTGAGCAAAGTACTGTTTCAGAAAGTGTAGTCTGCCTCATTTTACATAAATATGTAAAAGGTCAATTAATAATTACTGTAAAAGTCCAGTCTAGTAGACAGGTTTATACATTAACATTGAAATAATAGAAACTGAATAACATCACAGAGGTAAGTTAGACTCTGATTTTCAAACTGGTGTCCCTGGATGCCTGGGGAACGGGGAAGGTGTCTGCAACAGAAAACGACAGCAAGACTATTGCCATTAGTCATTTAAAGTTTGCGGTACAGAGCCTCCGTCACAAATTGATACATGGAAGTTGAGAGTCTTAGTAGCAATGAATCATAAAAGCGTTGCTAGACAGCTCTGAGCTTGCTTTTTTTTTTTGCAGATTTCATAAACTGTAAGTTTGATATTGCAAGTGGTTGAGAACCAATGCCAGGGTGCTGAGCAGCCTCTTTCCTTACCGAGCTGCTATTTGGAGAGAAATTCTTAAACAGTAGATTATTTCCATTATGTATCATCTGACACCAAGTTGTATTGACTAGTAATTCGATGAAATGATTCTGTTATAAAAGGCATGTTTTGTGGGAATTGCTTGTGGAATTGCAGGCAGTAGCAGCTGTTGGATCATAACACTGCACACGTTCAAGTTTTTTACTAAATATAATCATAATGAAATAGATTTTATAAGGGCTTTAGTACGACATGCAGATGCTTCATTTTGTGGAAGTTTCTCCCTTTTCTCAGGTCCAAAGTTACATACAGATATCTGTACTTGATATGAATTAAACAATTTCCAACTTGTACAGTTTTAGCTCAGGTATTGATATAGATACTTCTTTCAATTCTTTTTTTTTTTTTTGAGTATGTGTTCCATCCTTTTCCTAAATTGAAAGTTAAACCAAAAAAACCAAACAAAAAAACTTAAGAGAAAAAATTCCTAGACCTGTCAAAAAGACTTTGAAATAAAGGTGAAGAACTGTAATAAAGTCATCACCTTGACAAGCTGAACTCCGTTGCTTTTTAGTCACTTGTGACAAGTAATAGTGACAACGGCAGGATCTCATCCATCTTCAAATACTGCGGGTTTCCAGATGTCTCCATTCACTGCCATTCAACCCCCTTTTTCTAACGTGTAACTGCAATGACTTAAAAACTAGTTGGCTGAGTATTCCAATTAAACCCAAAATTTTCTAACATTCCCAGGTGCATGCAATTAGCAGGGAGCAGAGCTCTAGACTGTACTTTTATTTTAATACTGACTTAACTAAATCTTTGTTCTGAGTAGTTTGATCAACTCGGGGACATCCTTCAGGTTTAGAAGTTAGTTGGAGTTTACAGAGTAAGTGGGAAAATATTAATTTAGAGTTTTGTCCTTAAAAAAAATAATAAATCAATTTATTTCACTGGTTGCAACTTGAAAAGCATGCTTATAGAGCAGAAGGCTATTCCAATTAACATTATTTCAAATTAAACTGAAGAATCACTGATTTATTCTTATTCCCATTCCCTGACCTTTTGAGTAATGAAAGCTGCTCCTCTAAACCTTAGGCCAAAGTGAAGTTGATTCCATTCCTCATTTACTATCAACAACTTTGACATATTGGAATATAACTGAAAATGAACACAGCATCTGTGTAATTAATTGATTCCCCACCCCAAAATGGTGCTTTGGGACAAAGGAGAAGCAATAGGAAAACTTCATCTTCTGTTAAAGCATGGTGATCCAGAGCAGGGCTTTTGTAGACTCTTGGCTAACTGCTTGAAAACCTGGTGACTTCTTATTAACCTACAAGATACAGGAAGCTAAAACATGCTTTCCATACATTTTAGGTTTAAATAAGCAGACTTATAATATGAATAAAAATTAATGTAACAATTTGCCTCTCTTTCATGCTTATATCCAAACGCTCTCTTCAAATTTGCCCTGCTAAACCTTTGGTGTCAGGGTTGATTAACAGAAAGTAGGAGATAGAGGCACTGTTCCTCGCAACATTTAGGTCAGCTCTGATGCTCTCTGGCGTCTATCTAGGCCACGTCTAATTAATCCCAGAATATTCCATCACTGCTGGATTACCTCTGTCAGCTTCTCCTACGGAAACCTGGCAGCAAAGGTTTTTACCTTAGGTGAGGAATTTCCCTTTTCTAAAGGCAAATGGGTGGGGTTTTTTCATAGTCTGTGTAATGTTTATGCAACAATTTATAGAGCCCTTAGGATATCAAGTATTTAGTAGGGGTGAATACCTTCACTTGAAATTAGTGGAATGTTGCCACTGATTTAAATAGAGCCAAGATTTCACCTCCCATTGTTTTTAGGATAAAAGTTACCAGCTATGGCCTTCTCAACTCTAAATTTGATGCTGCTATTCAGAAGAATCACATATTTTTTTCTTTTTCTAAGCCAAACATGCATACAAGGTGTTTAATCAAATTAAGACCAGAAAATAGAGGAGAGATGCAAAATAAATAAGAACGTCACCTAAAAGCCCATTGCAGCTCAGGAGAAGTTAAGGGGCTGAGTTGTACTTGTGCACTTTTGTAGTCTACATTCTTCCGTGGTCATCACCAGAATTACGTAAACAGTTTGCAAATACACTCGTCAGCTTGGGGAGGTGCTTAAATCAAGATGAGATGCCACTGTGGAGCAGTGGATCCACAACTGGAGACAAATAAAAAAATAATCCAGCACACTTACTGAACTAAGGATACACTGCTTTCATGTTCTGTATATCACAATAGCGATGCACAGAATCACAGTACTAAAAATAAAGCATTATTTAGCAATGCTAAATTTATATGCAATTATGCAAGGTGCTGGGTGTCTCAAGAAGTACCATGTTTGTGTCCCGAGGGAAAAGTATTGTGACTTTTAAAACCAATGCTCTATAAACATGCATTCATACAGTATGCACAAAGTCAGTTGATTTTTTTTATACCTGATGATAAAGTACTAGAAGACAAGACAACTTATTACTTGCAGAACAAGAAATACCTGTTATTGGAGATCTGTTAATATGCACTTAAAACTTAGGCCAAGAACAGCACAGACATTTTTGTAGTGGGCGAGGTATGTTTTTTAAGCCCACCCTCAGCTTTTCAAATTATGTCCTTACAACCTCCTTTATTTAAACATCAAAAGGATTTTCACTGCATTTGGTACAGCACTGTTGTCAAAATCCTCATTTAAATGCTTCTGCTGATACCTTCGGAATTATGTAATATTACAAATGTAAATAAGATGCAGATTTTTCACATACTTGTTTTCCTTTCCTATGTGAGTTGATTACTGAAGCAGGAAATGCTATTCATAAATGCTTGATACCAACACATTAAAAAATCCATATTGAAAAGCTTCTTTTTTGTAATTTCATTTGAGAAATAGTCAAATCAGTATCAACCATGAGTTTTGCCGGAATTAAGATTTACCTGCCCTTCAAATGTGTGGTCGTGGGTCAGCTGACACCTGCATTAACATGCCTCACATCTACATGTGTTTTAGAAGTCATCTTATGTTTTAGTTAACATTAGAAGCAGGAAAGCAGATTTTCTTAGCTGTAGGATGAGTGCACCTGCAGCAAAAGTACATATGGATGTATGGCACTACATAGCCAATGCTGTGAAAGTGCCAAATCCCACTGTTTTGTGCTTAATGTTTTAGGATGAACACACAGGTAGGTAATAAAATAATGACATTTTGACAGGTAAAAAATGCACACAGGCTGGTGATGTGATATTAATAATATTCCGAGTTAATGTAAGCCATCACAATTCACATTGCTCTTCCACCAAGGTCCCCTACTATGATACTGGAGTTCACCATAGGAGAGGGACTCATCTTTTTCATCATGGCCCACGTTTCTGGCTGTATCTGAGAGTCCTACAAGCCCATGCAGCAACAGTGTGCACTACGGCAGGTGGGCTCTGCCTGGATTTTGGTCATGCAGCTGACTTCAGCTGATGGATGAACTAGATTTTTACAAGCGTTTCTAACAATAATGGGCTTCCTGATGCTATGCGTTAAGTAAGATACCAAAATAAACTTGGTGGTGTGGGACAGAGTACAGTTACTGAGAGATTATAGCATATTTGTCCTTTTGCTTCAGGGATGTTACCCCTTCTTGGGCTTCATCACTCAATTCAAACACTGTACAAACTGTGGTTTGGTGGTGGTAGCAATATGAAGACACCAAAATGCTCTCTAACCTCATCATTCCCCATCATGTACAATGCCCACTAGGCTACTAAATTTTCACCACTTTTTTCTGACCAGCCTCTCAAATTCATCAGCTTCAAGTAGCTGAGCAGGTTGTAGACTATTAGTGAAAGTTACAGTTCTTGGAGTCAACTATTGTTTCCGTATCAGCCTGATGAGACAGAGATAGACGGGCATTGAAAAGGGGAGTTATTTGTGTGGATTATGCATGCTCTAAACTTTGAGTGTTATTGCCCTGTACACAGCAGAACAACACAAAGTTGTTATTCAAAAAGTGTATTAGTCAACTTAAAAATTCCCTACATTCAAGAATCCGGATTTTAGACTCTGTTAGGCATAATTTGCCTTGTAATACCTACAGAAGTTAATTAAACAAGTAGTTACTTCTTTGCAATCCAGACAGAGATGCACTATTAACTTAGGCAGGAGTGATCAATAACTTGCACTCTCTGAAAGAGTAAGTGCATATAGTACACGTAAAATGCATGCAATTAGCTTAAAAAGAGCTTTTACGTTTTTATGAGTGGCTGCACAGCTTGAATTATTGAAAAATTAAAATAGTTCATTGTATGCCTCCCAGAAATGGCTTCATCTGATAACGGTGTCCCCTCTGATCATTCAAAGCTTTCACCAAATCCTTCCTTTCCTGCTACTGCCCTTTTGTTAGTCTGTCATTCTTTCCTTTCCCTCAAAAAATGGTTGTTTTGTACAATAGAAGTTCCTCATCAGGCTCCAACCTTGATACTAGGATTTCCAGTTTCCTGGTCAATTATCTGGGTAGAGTTAAATGATTCTCTCCATTCAAGTATCCGCAATAATCTCCATTATGAAGGCAAGTGTTTCATCCCACCCCATGGTACATGGAGAAGAACAGCGATAGCATCAGCATCTATGCTCACTACATAGACTAAGAAAAATCCAGACATTTTTAAAGCTTCTGGTGTCGCAGCCTTCTCCCTGCTACTTGCAGGCATGGGAGAACTTCCTCACAGTGATCAAGCAAGCCTCCAGTGCTTCAGGGTAATACCAGCCTGCCGCTGATGAATCCTGAGACCTGGTATAAAAGCCAAAGAACAGGCAGATGCATTCGGTAAGTGTCTCTCACCGTTCAAGAATTTCTGATGGGCAAAGTCCTTAACAAGTACCTGTATGCTGCCCAAGTTCATGACTTTGGGGTACCTCACCTCCACCTGGATGCTGCCCAAGTTCATGACTTTGGGGTACCTCACCTCCACCTGGATGCTGCCCAAGTTCATGACTTTGGGGTACCTCACCTCCACCTGGATGCTGCCCAAGGTCATGACTTTGGGGTACCTGACCTCCGCACAGCAGCACATGCCTTTGTTACAACAGTCCTTGTATTAAATGTACGAACACCAGGACTCTAAAGAAAGGGCAGAAATCAAGCTGGCAAATTTTCACATAGTTGCCTGAACACACCCCACTTTCCACCAAGTACAAGCTCAGGTGTTCTGGGGATGATCATCCTGATGAGTTTTGTACAGAGGTAGAAAAGATGGTGCTTTTTTGGGTTTTTTTTGACATAATAAAGATCTGGTGTCCCTTGCTGGTTATCCCAGATCTGCAGCACTGTCCTATTGTATTTATTAAAGTTACATAGCTAAAGAATGGCATTATGTAAATCAGTCTGTCTTGAAATCCTTAGCAGATGCATCTGGTTTTCTTCATTCTCCTGTGATGTCATGTTTCAAATTCAATACATTATTTTATGTATCCCGCTGACACTGTTTATTTTTATGACCATGAAACTCTCAGTGCTTGTCTATTCTTCCTCAATGCTGACAGTGCTCTGAACATGGCACTGGCTCACTGAAGCAATGAAAATGAAATAAGAGTCATCATAGAAATGAGTCTGCTTAACATCAGGACAGAGATTCCCTTGCCTTCTGGTTTTGAAATTTCAGTATGCAAAATGCAAAAAGATCCTAGGAGCTCTGCAGCACAACAAGGGAGTACAAAGTTTGGGTACTGTCGTGCTGACCTGGTTCAGCTCTTTAACTTTCTCTGCTGTCTTTTTGCTTTGTACACTGTCTGTTGTGTATCTTTGTCCCATGTTTGCTCAGTGCCTAGCACAGGCTAGTCCAGTCTGTTAGTAGAGCGCCTACAGGATCGTGCACGTACAGTCTCTTAATCCTGGAAGAAGTTGGGACACAACCTACTTACCTGAGAGTTTCAATATGTTTTCTATAGATACAAAAAACCCGCAGGAATTTCACAAAGGTGTATCTGCACTAATCAGAGTCAGTATCGTATGCATGCCAAAGCTTTTCTCATCACCTCCAACCGCCTGCCCCCCCCAAGTTTTAACATTCATATCATCCTGCTTCTTTAAGTACACATTTGAAAATGAGTTTCACACTCACAATCCATCTCTAAAGCAGTAATAGATTCTGTGACAATTTTTGTTTTCAATAAACCAGCTTGCATAGCAAGTCACAGCTTCCATTACTGTTAAGTTGCTTAATTCCCTAAGACCCCTTAGGCTGAAATACCTGCAGCTGTTTGGTACCACTGACTGCGCTTTTCATCTCTGAAAATATAAGTACCTTTTGTGCATCAAATATGACATAGTACTTTTTTCTACCTGTATTTTAATAAGCTTTCATCACTATTTTTACCCAATCATTCTTAAGATCCACAGGCCAGATGCTGAATATGTATAAATCATGCAGCTCCAAATACATCAAAGAAACTATATTCATTTGTCCCAGGATTTGGCTTCCTACTTCCAGTTTTACCAGACTTTTCTTCAACTAATCTTGCAAATGCCTTAACCATATCCACTTCCTACTGTACCCCTCTCAATCCTTTTCAATTACCTCCTTCTTAACATATAACCCCTCTGTAATTCTTTCCTTTTAAATCCTTTTAAATCCTATTTTTTTCTTCTTCTTCCTTTTTTTTTAAATTAGCTAATTGTTAGAAGCATTTGTAACTCTTTGAAATTGTACTTCTGAATGCATTGTGGTATGTTGACTCTAAGGGCTAAAGTTTCTAAGCAGCTTTCGGAATAATGAGATTTGTGTGCATGACTCCCTTGCACTGCTTTAAAGATTTACTCTTTAGAGTTACAAGATTTTTTAAAAATCAGTTTCTTTGTGCTGCTGGCTTGTAAACACTGTGCTCAGAGCATGCAGCCTTTACAGCGCAGTTACCCTTTTCTCTTCCAAGATACTTGCTGTGCTTGAAGAGCTTGTGAACATATAACCTTAATATTCAACTTTATAACCTAAGGGTGTGTCATCCTTAGCAGCAGCTGATATGCTCTGCAGTTTTTTCCCATTTGCCTCCAGTCTGCACTTAGCATTTGTACGTGTAAAATATTTGCACTAGGCATTCCTTAACAGGAGACGCATTCTCTTTCTTTGCATGACCAACATTTCCACCGATAAGTGGTAGCAACTTGTAGATATCTTATGTAAAGTTTCAGCCCAATCCAAAATGGTAGACTCACATGCCACATTTTTCAAGTTAGTAATGCCTAAAATGTTAATCTAAAATGCCTGGGTTTTGCAGGCTGGCTTGGCGGCCACAATTATTCCTGACATTTCGTAGTCTGTCATACTTTGTATTATTATTTCACATCAAGTTTCATGACAAGTAAGCCTGCCTAGCATCTAATTGTTGCCTGCAGTATGCTCGAAACCCAACCCTGGTAATTTGGGTTGGGTTTGCTGAGCCTAAGCTTGGATGCCTGTGTTCACTTTCCCACTGATGCTGTAGCACAGGTATGCCAGCGTGCCACGTGGCTGGCTGGCTGTGCCAAACAAGGTGGGTTGGCTTCATTGATTGCGCCGGTTGGTCCTGAAGTATTTGCATTGTCTAAGGTAACCCCGGCACTCCTCCGTCCACACCTGCTGCTGTGTGTGCTCTCCCCGGCTGCTGCGGGCTGGCCATCAATCTTAAACCCAAGGTTAGCACTCCCTGATGTGAACCAGGGCGCAGTCATGTATTGTTCCTTTTTTTCCTCCTTCACCTGCCTCCTCTGGCACAACTAGACCAGCTCTCATCCTGCTATTTTCTTCAGAGCTAATCAAAGCATGTGCTGAAGCATTTTGCATCGCAAAAAAGTGTATTATTCTACTGCTTCCTCCATATACCACATTTTGAGTTCCAAGTTTTTGCCTCATTGGCAGCTTTTTGGTTAACTAGCTGATTCTGTTAATAATGAGCTATGTGAAACATAATTGCAAATAATTGGAGAATAAGAATGCTATGCAAGTCTCCTGGAAGGGAGGGAAGGAAAAAAAAAAGCTATCTAATACACATACAGGTTTTCATGCATGGCCTCACTTGCCCTCCCCTTTCCTCAGGGATTATGGGATAGTGACTTTATGATGACCCTGTTATCATGAAGTTACACACAAGCCTAAGTCATCATTTGATAACCAGGGTACTAAGGCTTGTGCTGGGTCTGTTCTTCATGCTGCCTGAAGCTGTGTAAGTGTATTGGCTTTTCCATAATTAAGATGGCAATACCCACTGATCGGATTTAACTTTTCCCTGAAGAAAAAAAAATATTAAACTGTTAGCTGCAGACTTCTTAAAGACTCTGGAAAATGTTAGGGTTACAAGAATAGCATGCATTACAGATAGACATGAAAAGCTGAACGACAGGTAGAAAGATAAAACATAGAGAAAAGTTAAGACTGTTGAGTATTTCCACATGTTAAGGTGTTTAGAAGGCTTCATTCTTATCTATGTTCCTGTAACAACTATGCTTTTATAATTATTTTTTAAATCCTTAACTTCTTAGTAATACAACTTTAACACCGAGCGTGTTCTGTAGGTATTTTAAAGTGGTTTTGTTTTGAAGAAAGTTTCCTGCATTCAGAATCACCTATGTGCTTAGCAGGCACTGGGAGTAGAGGAGGTTGCAGTACTGAGGATGTGGCTGAATCCTCAATACACATTCCCATCCAGCACCTTGTAGTTTATCCTTTTTAAATACAGAGGGTGTGTGTGTGTGTGTCTTTTTGCTTCATTTTGCTGCCCAGTGAGGTTACTTGGCCCAGCTTCTTTAGGAGAGGCGGAGGAAAGGAGACCAGAGTCAGGCTTTTGTTCCTTGGCCAGTGCAGCGTTTCAGGTCAGTGAGCCAGGCTGTGTTTGCTGCTGTGCAGTCTCTTCCCTGTATTAACCCCAGAAGTCTTAATTCACCTTTTGAGAAGAAAAGCATTCCCCCCCCCAAACAGCTATCATCAGATGTTCAGTTATAGTTTATACAGCTTTAAGGAAGTATTACACAAATGCTGTAAGCATGCGAGAGTCAACTCCTGCAATCGTACACAGCTTTAAGCGTGACAGGGTGCATCAAAAATTGTAATTCTTTAAAAAGCTTTCCAACCAGAGGATGATCCTGCCTGGACCCAGTAAATGGACCCAACAGTTCCCACAAATTCAGCCTGTCATAAGCAGTAGGACTAAGCTGTCTCTGATGACCCCAGACCTAGTACTGTAATCAGCATCCCCGAAAGCAGCGTGCTGTGTTTTACATCTGCTCTGCCAAGCGCTGGAGCAGGAGAGTGCGAAAACAAGCCAAAGGAAGGATATTTTTCTCCTTTTTGATGCCAGCTCTTGCAGCTCTGGGGCTTTTTCCATAGGACTTCAGTCCTTGTAGCTTTATAAATAACTTCCAGCCATGACAACTAAAGAAAAAACGCAGTCTTCCCATGCTTGCTCCCCAAGCCCCCCCCAAACCCGCTGAGAGCTCAAATAGCCCTAAAGTCAATGCAAACACGTTAAGAATATACTTTATGAGGTAAACTGGTGAATTTTGGGTGCTTGCCACTGGCAAACCGTTTTGTCTTTCCAGCTTCAGAGTTGTGCCTCTTCCTCTTTCTTTGAGGATAAAGCTTCCCGAGCTTTCTAAAGGTCTCCGGTGACCTTTTCTGGACTTGGCTGGCTTTGTCAGCAGGGAGGACTTCTGTTGCTATGGCAGTGGGAGCCAGGGCCCCTGCTCCAGTCAAAAGGTTTAGGGAATTTCTTCTGAGGCATTGCTGCCACAAGTAAGATGGCAATTAGGTGAAGCCTTCAGGTATTCCAAGGACATAGGTATGCTGGCTAGGTTATTTGACATGACATCCTTTGCTGCAGAGTGATAGCTACATGGTTTATGGAGCAAATTACTTCTTCTGTGAATTTGGTAACTCAAAAGGTCTATTTTGGGAGCTCTTCTATACTTATTAACTTCACCGTGGCCTGAGAGTGGGTGCTTCAGCACAGTGGGTGGCGGCATACCCTGCAAGGGGAGTTGCAGCAGCCTTCCTACTGGGGAGGTGGGGACCTCCCCCTGTGCCTGCCATCTCCAGAGCAGACCCCACACCTCCGGGGACCCCTGGCACCCGCACTTGAGTTTGTCAGCTGCCCCTTCGCTTCTCTGCTGGGCCAATGCAGTATCCTATGGCCCTCGGCCCTTTCAAAACCAGGTGGTGTTAACATTTCCTTCCCTGTTAAGCACATCAAGTTCTTCATTTACAAAAGGCAGGAAAAACCTTAATTACTTAAAAACACCTAGAACTTTTAGGAAAGTTGCCTGTGCAGGCAGCAAGCTCCCCTTGCCTCAGCCATTCGGACAAAATAATATTTTTGTTTGCACAAACCAAACATTACTGTCACTTTTTTTGTACGTGTGACACCGAACCATGCAACAGTTTCCTATTCTCATTCTCCACCAGCTCCATCTTGTTGGAGAGAAACCAAGCCCCATTAGGTATTCTCCTTGTAAACTGTATTTCATTAAGAACTCGCAGACTCCTTGCCCCCACCACGTGAGCAGCTGCGGATTCACAAACTGTCCGGCACTGCGGAGCCCAAGGGCCTTCGCTGGGGTTTGGCTTTGCTTACGGGAACGCCTCCATACAAGTAAGCTCATATTTGGTCCTCATACACAGCTGTTGCCATTACAATCAATAAAGCTTAAAGAGAGGCCTGCAGTACAGTTTTGGGACCAGATGCACTCTAATGATGGCAGTACATAACTTAGTTGTGCCAGTTCACTCTGCTCATGCGACACAGCGAGACCAAGGGACTGCAAGAGTCTGCCCGAGGGCTATGCATTAACTGGGCTCTTCCCATCCTTTCTTACACCCTGCCCCTTCCTCCCCTCACTTCTCATTACCTCTACGTGATCTTTGGAAAAATAGATGGCACGGGGAGGTCTTTTCCTCCAGCTGATCAATGAGATCATGATTTGTAATTTTTTTTTTTTTTTGAGAGAGAGCGAGCGCCAGAGAGAAAGAGGACGACTAAGATCCATTCTCAGTGAAAATGTTCCTGTTTGGTGAATGGTCTAAGACCACTAAACTAACAAAGGCAAAGAGGTTAGGTTTTCTACCTTGCTTAAAAGCAGAATACTTTCGGGCTTATGTTAACCCTCTCCAGAAAAGCAAATAAAGACTAGGAGCTATTAAAAAAAATAATCTAAGAAACTCCACAAGAAGCTAAACACGCCTTACCTGCCACATGCTATAAAAACTCAGATCTAAATAGCTACTGCTTTTGGAAGACTATAAAATCAAAGATAAAAGCCGGTCAAAATCTAATCCTTCTACTTAAAGAAAATTACTTAATACACAAATGAAAACCTTAGTTAAAAACAAAGCTGTAAGCTTTAAATGTATACACATACTGGCAAAAAAAAAAGTCTTAAACTGCTGTTAAATTGTCTGTAAATTGCTGCTCTTCTGGGTAGAGTAAATATTTTGTGATATATTGTTGTCTCTTCATCTGAAATGCAAACCGTTTTCTTTATTACTGATATAACACTTAGGCTTTTTTAAAAAATGAGCTGCAATATTTGCATACGCCAACCACTGTGCTCAAACATCAGGTAAATAATATTGTGGCAGGCAAATAATAGAAGAGTTTAGTTCACCTTGCTTCAAACATGCACTTTAAAAGGGAAATATTTTACTCCAGGTTTACTTTGAAGGAAGCTCTCAGAGGAACTGAAAGTATTATAGACCTTATTCATGGCTAGACTGTCCTTAATTTCTTCACATAGGCATTGACAAGTCTGTCCTGAGAACCACCACAGCTTCAGCCTTTTAAGAGTAAACTAGCTGAAGATTACCTCAATAATGGGTCAGATGAAAGACTGATGCAAGAGAAAGATTTTTTGCATGGAACAAAAGTTCAGCAACATCCCCTATACCAAAAGTAGCTAGCACAAAGGACATGAAATTTCTGGTTTTTGCTTTTAATTTACTGGAAGTTGGAATGTGGTAGCTCCTAAACCAACGTGTGCTCTTCTAGCACTTTGCATTTCTTAATGCAAAAGCTATGTCAGAAAGAGAGAACAGGCAGGACGTTGTACTCAAAGCTTTTAATAAAGTACTAAACTCTCTTCTAATTACACACACAAAAAAAAGTTACGTGAGAAATGTTTGCTAACCTGCCAGACAGCATCACATTTCACTAGATACGCTGCCAGGTAATACACATAAAGCTACCTTTTTCCCATCCCGTAGCTCGGCTAGGCCATGCCATGTTGTCTATCAGCCTAAAAGACTGCTGGTATTGCCTACACTGCAAAAAAAAGTGTCTTTTCCTTACTCGAGCAGAAATGGCAATGAGCACAGCAGCGACACAAATAGCACTGGGCATGCTGACAGCCAGGTGGGATGGGAGGCAATGCCATTTTGCCTTTGCTCAACAAGGCACACATTGCACCATCATCCTTGCCGAGTGGCCAGCGTGCAGATATGGCAGGCTGTAATTTCTTGAACTAGAGCCTTGAAGAGCAGGTTAAAGAGCAGGCCCCTCCTAAAAGGTCAGGGCCACAGATCTTAGTTTTGTAGCGTGCTGTTTAAAAGAAATAAACTGAAACCAGCAAATGCAGCTCGCTATGAATTTTTATAGTCCTATGTCCACGGTTATTCAAGACCTGTGTGCCAGTCGGCTAGTGTCCCTTGTTGGTACCACATTCATAAGCTTTTAGTAGCAAAAGCCATCTGCATTCTCAGTGGGTCATATTGCAATTTTGTCTTCCCACCCACCGCTATCTTCCCACCTTTTCCTCCCCATCCCAGCTGCTGTTTCAGAAACAGTTAAATAGACAGTTCTTGCTCTCAGGTCTAACCAACAACCACAAATGACTTCATAAGCTCCCTTATGGTACTGACACTTGACTTGCCAACATCAAATAGTTTAGTGACTGACCTGATTTTGGGTTGGCGTGGTCTCCTTTCAGTTGTGTGTCCCAGTGCTTGGAAAGTCAGAGTCATATCTTCTTAGAAGGCTGCAAATGCAGGTTTCTTGGCATGAAAATGGTGGAGCCGCAGCTGGTCACTAATCAAGAGGTACAAACAGGAGCCCCTGAAGCAAAACAGCTCAAAAAAAACCTGAGAGTGAATCTGTAAAGGCTTTATATACCCTTTGGTATGGTATGTTGTTCTGTGGGATTGGTGAAGAGCTGGGAGATATGGGATTGTGCAGGTGACAGCAGTACCCCCCTGACTAAAGGCCCCTGTGCTGGTGGTGCTGCTGGCACCAGCATGGACCCTCCTGGGTCCACCTGAAATGTGTGGGGTGGCCTGAGGAGGCACTTCGGAGGGATGCCCACTGATGGAGTGGCACCGAGGACATGAGGATAACCAAGTAGTCCGGATACAGTGTCCATCTTCTAGTCTAGTTCAGGCAGTAGCTACTGAGCCAACCTCTTTGGCAAAGGGCTGTGAGTTACTAGCTTGCAGGTACCACTGCTGGGGTTAGTCTCCTGGCTGTGCTTTCTCAGCTCTTCCCACTTGTCTGTCTGTCTGTCTGCCTGCCTGTTGGGAGCTACTTTCCTTCTACCTCGGTTTTACTTCCCCCTGCTAGAATGAAAGTTTACCCTGGCATTTCCTTAAAGTAGAAGCTTGTGTAGTCCTAAATCAGGAGACACGTTTAACTAAGACAGTGGTGAAGGTCACTTAAGAATCACTTAGGCAGAGGAAAAAAAAATTAAAAAAAAATCCTGATTTCCCCCCCCCCATCTCAAAAGCCAAAGAAGAGTCTAACTAGAATAATCCAAACGCAAACACCCCACCAGACAGCCTCTTCTGCTTCCTCTCCCTAAGGCTTCTAGCTGAAGAAGTCACTACAATCCCCCTTCAAAACTGAGGAGCAGCCCCTGCTGCTGACCAGGAGTGCACAGATGTGTCTCCTTCCCACCCAGCTGGGGCAGTTTGTTGACCAGACCTCATAGCATTACCAGCTGTGCAGACAGGCAACACGTCTCCCACTGGCGCAGGGAATTACCAGTCAGAGAAGCAGGGATGTAAGTGCTACCATTGAGCTAACAGGCAGCTACTGCACGGAGCTACTGCACGAGCTGGTGGTGTCACAGGCTTTTCATGATGGAAATTCAGGCTGTGGGCAGCTGCGCTCTGCAAGCGCTTCCGAACAGCTGCTGCTAACTTGGAGCTGTATCTGAGGGCGGAGATCTTGTAGCTGCTGTTGACCTCCTCTGTTGGACCAGTCTGCCTCCTGTGCAAGGAGCTGCCCAGCTGGGAGGATCACAAACTGCCCTCACCCTTCCCCATCCATGGGCATCGCAGAGGAGGGAGGGAGGTGAGAATGTGGGAGCCAGGATTGGATGCTACTCTGCTCCCAGACCGCAGGAATACGTGTGACAACATCTCAGCCTTGATGTTGCCTCAGAATAGTCAAAGCGGAAACCCACTCAGCCTCCTTGTCCCTCTTTCCATGCTGAAATGCTGTGTTCTGAGTTGATAAACGTGTGCCAGTAACTGCTGTGTAACTCCTGTCCATCGCTTGTCCCTGCAACCAGGGACAAGCCACTCATTTCGGAATGAGATGCAATCCCTTCTCCTTTACTTTTCTTCACACTTCAGGTCTTACTACTCTCCTGATGTGTCCTGACCTGCAAAAGCTCTTTAAAGCTTTTTCCTTGAAGGTTTGCACCTGACGTTATCAAAGGTAATTAGATTACTGATACACAATTCACGTAAGGCTCTCTGGTTTATTTATCCATGGTGCTTTCCCCAGGCTGTGAACTTTAAGTGATGCAAATGGGGGAATCCTCTGTTGTTTTACTGTGTTTAACTTTAGGCTATGTTAAAACTAATGCCTAATTGTTTTTGATGTATCTAAAGCACTTATTTTTCTTCTAATAATAATTTTTCTTTGTTCCTAGTTATTCCTTTGCCAAGGGTACTGCCTGTAACATTAACGACTCCAGCCTCATTAGGGATTTGATAAGAGTTTTTGTTATTCATAAAATCCCCCTCACTTGTATTTTGTTTTGTTGGTGTAATCACCATTTCAGTTTATCATCATTCTGGAACGATATTTGTCAAGGTTTGCTCAGTGGAACTGCCTGAGGAATTAGTCC
Source organism: Aptenodytes patagonicus (assembly GCF_965638725.1). Lineage (NCBI taxonomy): Eukaryota > Metazoa > Chordata > Aves > Sphenisciformes > Spheniscidae > Aptenodytes > Aptenodytes patagonicus. The sequence goes on from NC_134952.1 coordinate 42,476,815, forward strand.
CACACAGTTTAGGTGGAAAGTCTAGGTGGAAAATAACAGTTTTTCTTTTTTTGCAGTTGGGGATGCCTTCAGCTTGCATTTGACTACAGCACCATTTTAAGCTCTCTAGGTGAGGAACAGTCATGTATTTTCAGTGCATGCTTATAGTTTTCTTACTTTTGCTACTTTTGACATTCAGAGGTCTTCAGAAGCGATGTTCACTTTAACTGTTCCCTCAGAAAGCTGCCTGAATAAATAAAAATTAGATCGCGTCCAGTTAAATCCTATCACAACTCTGTCATATGCAGTGGATGTCAGGGATGAATTTAACCAACTAATTTAGATTAGAAAGTTTTACGGTAGAGGTACAGCATTGAAGAACTGAAGTGTATGGGTATGCATAAAATTCAGTTCTAGGGCTTAAAGAAATGCAAATAAAAAAAGAAAAATCATTCCTTTAAAGATGAATAAAATAATAGGTAATAAGCAACTCTTCCTTCCCTAGTCTTTGAAGATGATTGACTGACTCTTGCTGTTCCCCTATATGACTCCTAAACATCTGCAGTGCGGGTACCCACTTTTCAGTAAGCTAATCCTGCTTAGGAAGAAGATGTATTTTATATCTTATCAGTTGTAGGTAGAAGAAGAACCAGTGGTGCTGGGAATTTCTAGTGTGGGTTGGGGTTTTTTTTGGTGTGGAAGGGGGACAAATAAATCTCTGCTTACATGACTTTTTACTAGAATCAAGTCCTCACTGACTTTTCCTATGCTTCCTTACTTGTCACTTGAGGACTGTTATGGGTGTGCGACTGTTTTGTACTGACTTCCGTATTTGCCTTTTATTTAAGTGGCCATTCGAGATACGAGTTCTGATATTGCCAGAGCTAACAGTGCTCTTCGCTGGAGAAGATGACTTTGGTTTCTATTTCTGTTGATATTACACAGCCGGTGTGGCCAGGGGCTGTGGGAACGGCGAGCAGCCGTTCGGCCCCGGGCAGCCCGGCAGCTGGCTGGGCTTGTCCGGTCCTTCACCCACTCGACGTAGCAGGTTATTTTAGCAGCAGTAGGTGTACAACAAATTGAAACATTAATGCTGTAGCTTCTGAGAGGTATTTATTCATTCAGATCATGGTAATTTTTTTTTTTAAACTGTACTTCAGCAATCTTTTACTTTGTATTCCATCACGTAATACATCCAAATATAAAATAGGACAGGTGTACAATTTTTATTCCATAGTTCAGCTTCTTAATTACGGTCTAGTAGTTTACAGGCATGTGCTCTTTTTAAATCCTTTAAGCAGGTCTTGAAGACATTATTTTAATGCATCAGTAAGTTGGTCAAAGCTTCTATAGCTGTTGTTTAATAACATCTAAGCCAACTATCTCCGACTAGTCAGCACAGAAGTGTATGTTTTCCTTTTACTTATTATAATGTATATATTAGTAATTGTAGTCTATTGCATAATACTTCAAATGCACACACCTGAAAATATTTTCCACATTTTCTCAGAGAGCTGTATTTCCTAAATTACGGTAACCAAAGAATTTCACCTTGATTCCTAGAAAATTAGACAACTCCATCTTACTTGTTGATTGAGCTCTACTAGCCGCCTATCAGCTCAGCTCATCGCTGGCTGCCTTGCCTACTAGCACATTGGATAGGGATTACACAAAGTTGTCTCCAGCTCTTCTTGGCCCTTTAAAAATAGTTTATAATAGTTGAATTGCCAGGGAATGTTTTGTCCTGAATGTTGTTTAACAGCGAGTGAAGGCTGTGAGTCCAGACTCTCAGAAAAGTGAGAGAAATGGATATTTTGCAGGATACCTGCAGGAAAGGGTGTTTATTCACAGAGATGCCTGGAAAACACTGACCATCAGAAAGGCTAGTTGATAAACAGAAGCATCTCAGAGGTTCAGAAGGGACCACAAATTTCTACTTTGCCACCTAATGCTTAGTAAACCGTGTGTGTGTTTACGTGGGCTGGACTGCTGTGAAGCGTTAAGAGATGTGCAATGGACCAGATTGTCTGAAGAGCTGGTCAATACCGAGCTACTTTGGCCAACAGAGTTTGAGGTGGAAAACTGCAGGTCAGGCCAAAGTCAGAAGGAATGTGCCCCTTGCAGGGACCGCAACCGTGGAGAAAGACTCCCAACCCCAAAGATAGGTTTATATAGCCAGGGTGCAGACTTGTATGGAAAACTGGCAGCAGAGCCCCGATGAAGCATCATTATCCTTCCAGATGTAGGTTACCATGATACGTTTTGATGTAGAGCAGTAGCTGCAATTCGGAGGCCGATATGGCAGGAATAAAGGAAAACAAACTTTAAGGGGGCTTATTTTTCTTCTATATGAAATCCCTCTTCCTTGGCTGACAATCCTTTTAACAGTGCATTTGTACAGCCTTCACACCAGTACTCTGATTTCCTAAGAACTCATTTAGTTAAGGGACAGGTACAACTCCTATCCATGTGTTCTGGTTACAAATAAATGACTCTGTAGGTGTATAAAAACAAATAGGAAACAAATGAAAGGGTTCTCTGCTAATGGGAAAGAGAAGGAGATGTTTTACTGCCATCTCTGCAAACGCAGCTGTGATAATGAGAATCATGGGGACATCTTTTTATAGAGATTAACTTTGCTGACATATTGGGGAATAAACTGGAGCCCTATACAGCTGAAAGCAAAAGCTGCTGCACGTTGGACAATCTCTCTTTTTGGGGTTTTGTAAAAAAAGCCCCTTTGACTCTGCAGCTTGACTAGAGGTTAACCTGTATCATGTATTCATCAGAGATTACACATCCATTTCAGATTTGAAATAATGCCTTCAGTTAAAGTTGTTAAACACCTTGGTGGTTTATACAAACCACGTTTTAATATAATTCTAACTCACTTTCTTGTACCTACATTAGCTCAATAAAGATAATCACAAGTTAAAACCTGCTTGCCAAGGTTAAGTTCAGCTGCTTCTAAACATTCATAAGAAGTATATCCACTGAATAAGATGCTTCTGTTCTTACATATTCCCCTCTCTGGGTAGCACTGAATTTTGAAGATGGGTGAGAAAGTAGATCACCAATGCAATTTTCTCCCTCAAAGATGTTTGTCTGCCTGTGCTATGAGCTGTAACTCTTCCACGGACAAAATCTGTAGTGAGACTGACCCATACGGACAGAACTTCTCCCTTCTCCTCGGGTGCCTCTTCTCCCCACCCCTCTGCTAGCACAAGCTGCAGCAACGAAGTACCCGAGGCAGAAGGGCTTGTGGCTCTGCCAAGTCAAGATCAAAGCAGCTTTAGTCACTCTTATCTTGTGCAAAGGATCTGCAACAGCAGAAACACCTCTCAGCACAAACCAGAAAGGAGGGAAGAAAGAGGACCAGCAATCTGGCAGAATCGTGCAGATGGGGAGGCAGCAGAAGGGAAGAAACACCAAAAAGGAAAAAGAATAAAGAAAATAACTGAAATGGATAAAAAGAGGTGAGTGCCGCAAGGAGTCATGAAGGCAGAGCCACACTGTTCTTTTTTTAAGAGCTGTATGTGATGTCTGAAGAGAAACATGCGTTGTCTTGATCCACATAGGGAGTACGCAGAGCTACTTTGTACTCATCTGGGTTGACATTTCGTGGAAAATTTAGCTAAACACTTTTCCTCTTTCAGAAAAGCCTGAGATGCAGAGAAATATTAATCTGAGGTAAAACAGTGACCATAATGTTCTGCTTCTACACGCTATCCACAAAGTATCCCCAGGAACGCACATACCTACCTTTGGTGGAAAACTCAGCACTGGCTTGGCATCCAGCAAAGCTTTGCTCTAGTTGCGCTCATGTATTTCATGATCGATACATTTCAGATTATGCAGTTCTCTTTATTCTAAATTTAAGTCCTTTGCAGGAGGGGGTGGAACTGATTGCCTCTCAATTCCTGAATATTTGTGATTGAAATAAACACGCAAGCCCTGGTATGAAGAGATACCCAAAGTGATCAGTGGCTGACCTTTGTAGGTCATGCTTCCTTCGTATCCAGAAATAAACCTGATTCCTGCTTCTTCCCTTTTACCACCTATTTCCTCCTTCCTTTCTCAATTAAACTGCCAACTCCTAATCTCACCATTTGGCCTTTCACCTCCACGCAAGCTCATGATTCCTGATCTTCTTAATCTAGGATCATTACCATCAATCACTCCTTTAGGCAAGTGAAACTTTTTTCCACAGCGGGATGCCAGAGGCCTACATATCTTTCAGGCTAATAATACTATTTTAGTTCTGGTGCCAGTTGGGGTTTTTGACTAAACTGTGCCTAGAGGTGTTTTGTGCCAATTAGATGCTCCAGGCTGATCAACAGAAATTTGCTTGGGCTGTGATTCCTTCCAGCTTGAGTCATTCACTGGGAGAGGTGAAAGATTAACTTAATTAAATCAAATAATACTTTGACAAAGCGTTAGGGATACTGCCAAGGTTAACGAGGGCTAAGGTTAATGAAGACCAAGTTTTCCTTTCCTATGTTTTAATGTCTTTTAGATAGTACTACTTACCAGACTTGCTTCATTGCAGCTCCCCTCACATCCCTTACACTGTCTGCGATATCCATCTCAATGCCCTACTCATCTGCTTCTCTAAAATGGATCATTGTGATTTTTCTACATCTTCTGCCGAGTATGAGCTTTCCTGCTGGCCCGCTTAGCAAGGCTCCTTCTCATTCATATATTCTGTAAAGCTGGGCATCTACCACAGTGGCCACACGAAAGAAACAAACTTCTCTTTGTGTATAATTAACCTGCTTGACAGTGCTGTGGACATGACACCTTTAGGTAACCACAAATTCTTATTGTTTTAACCCATGTCCTCTTTGTTTCCCTGCTGTCTGCATTGTTTTCATAAGGGCCACTGAAGCACCTACCGCACCACCAGGTCCTGTAAAAAGACAAAAATACTAAGATAATGGGAACCTTATAAATAGCTAAGACTCTTAAAGGCATACCAGACTGCAATGTCTGAACGCAATTTTTTCAGGAACTGTTCCTAGAAAGTGATTTTTTTTTTCTCTGGCACCATGCTGTCCATCTACTGTGCCAAATGATAGCACATGATTTTCAGAAGTCCTGCCTCAGCAGTAGTACCACTGATATTAATGATACACTGAAATAATAGAAAGCCACTGCACAGAGCAAATGTATTTTCTGAATGCTGCTGAAGCTTTGGAAATGTGATGCATTTTTCTGATCATCTCTAGCTGAACTTTCTCATTGTTTGTTTGTTTTTACACAGGTTTCTTAGACAGTTTTTAGAGGTTTTTATTTTTTCCTCTGTTTAGATTTTCTTCAGTCCAGTGCATTCAGAATTATAACAAGGAGATATAACGCATGGAGGACAGGGAGGTGATTCGAGACAGCCAACATGGCTTCACCAAGGGCAAGTCCTGCTTGACCAAACTCGTGGCCTTCTATGATGGAGTGACTACATCAGTGGACAAGGAAAGAACTACAGATGTCATCTATCTGGACTTCTGTAAGGCCTTTGACATGGTCCCCCACAACATCCTTCTCTCTAAACTGGAGAGGTATGGATTTGATGGGTGGACTGTCCGGTGGGTGAGGAATTGGTTAGATGGTCACATCCAGAGGGTAGTGGTCAAGGGCTCAATGTCCAGATGGAGACTGGTGATGAGTGGCATCCCACAGGGGTCCATATTGGGACTGGTACTGTTTAATATCTTCATCAATGACATAGACAGTGGGATCGAGTGCACCCTCAGCAAGTTTGCAGATGACACCAAGCTGAGTGGTGTGGTCGACACGCCAGAGGGACGGGATGCCATCCAGAGGGACCTGGACAAGCTCGAGAAGTGGGCCCGTGTGAACCTCATGAGGTTTAACAAGGCCAAGTGCAAGGTCCTGCACCTGGGTCGGGGCAACCCCCAGTATCAATCCAGGCTGGGGGATGAAGGGATTGAGAGCAGCCTTGCTGAGAAGGACTTGGGGGTACTGGTGGGTGAAAAGCTGGACATGAGCCAGCAATGTGCGCTCACAGCCCAGAAGGCCAATCGTATCCTGGGCTGCATCAAAAGAAGCGTGGCCAGCAGGTCGAGGGAGGGGATTCTGCCCCTCTACTCTGCTCTGGCGAGACCCCACCTGGAGTACTGCGTCCAGCTCCGGAGCCCTCAGCATAAGAAAGACACGGACCTGTTGGAGCAGGTCCAGAGGAGGGCCACGAAAATGATCAGGGGGATGGAAGACCTCTCCTATGAAGAAAGGCTGAGAGAGTTGGGGTTGTTCAGCCTCGAGAAGAGAAGGCTTCGGGGAGACCTTATTGCAGCCTGTCAGTACTTAAAGGGGGCTTATAAAAAAGATGGCGGCAGACTTTTTAGCAGGGCCTGTTGCGACAGGACAAGGGGCAATGGCTTTAAACTAAAAGGGGGTAGATTTAGACTAGATCTAAGGAAGAAATTTTTTACACTGAGGGTGGTGAAGCACTGGCACAGGTTGCCCAGAGAGGTGGTGGATGCTCCATCCCTGGAAACATTCAAGGTCAGGCTGGACGGGGCTCTGAGCAACCTGATCTAGTTGAAGATGTCCCTGCCCATGGCAGGGGGGTTGGACTAGATGACCTTTAGAGGTCCCTTCCAACCCAAACTACTCTATGATTCTATGAAATATGAGACTACAGGAGACCTCAGGACAGATTTATTTATTACACGTGGTTAAAAAAATCCCCTGTCAGCAACTAACTATACAGATTCACTAAAATTTGATTTTTCTAAGAGTAAAAATCTTAATTAGAAAGCACTATACACTAAAGATTGACTAAAATATATTACTTATTCATCTAAAATTTTCCAGTCAATGGATACTATTTTAGAACAAGAAGTTTAGCAAAATCTCTTGGTACGCTAGACATAGTAGCCAGGTATTTTTCCTTGGGGTTTTTTGTTACCTTTTGGCTTATACTTGCTAATTTTTTAAAGGTCTTTCAAAACTTTCTTTCAGACAGGGAAGATCCTCAAAGTGTTATGTAAAAGCACTCTTGGACCCTTGTGCTCTTTCTAAGAGGATACATGGAACAGATTTGGAAGGGGATTATACAAAAGAATTAATGAACATTGTAATACTAATACCAGCTATAAAAAAGCTACTTCTCTCAGCTTTTTTGTTTTCAAGGGTTTTGAACTGGTTTCCCTAACAACCTTGATGGATTAAAAAACAAAAATAAATCCATTATCATATTCTTTTTTTAATATACATCTTGTGTTCTCTTGAAAAATGCTGGGCTAACAGCATTAAAGATTGATGCTCTTTAAACAGAAAATGGATACACCCCTGGTGGCAGCCACATTGAAAGCCTCCCAGTGTTGCCTTCCTAAAATGCTCCATCCCCAATCTGTCTGAGCAGGTTAAAAGGGTGCCACTCACTCAGTCCGTTGCAGAAGTTATCAGTAAAAATGCAAATGAATTCTGATTATGACAACTTTTTTTTTTTTTTTAAACAAAGGTGACATCTACTCTTATAGAGGCGCAACCCATCAGATCAATGTGGTTAAGCTATTTATATACGTTTCTTCTATGATCTTCTGTGGCGTCCGATTTCACTGAGGTCATGGAGACATTGATGCCTGGTAAATTGCCAGTAATCAAAGGCAGTTAAGTGCTTGTCAGCTTCCTTTCAAGCTTAGTCTATCTTTATCACGAGGAAGACCTAGTTCAGCAGCTACAGACCATTTATTCGTGAAGTGGTAACACCCAGGAAGTATGCATTATATCATTAAAATATCCATAATGTTGCAGAAACATTTGTTCTAAAGCAACCTCATTTTTCTGAAATAAGACTGTGCCCAATGAAAAGTGAAGTCTTGTCATGCCTCTGCAACAAGGCTGCTCTCCGACACGTGAAATGCTTTGTTTCCCAGCTCCTCCTCTCTCCTTTAAGCCCTCTCTCCCAAGGCTACTGTTTAGTTTAGATTCTGGAATATACTCAGGGAAATACATGTGACTTTAGAGTTTTAGTTGCACTTGGTGTTTATTCCAGTTTTCCAGTTGCGCTCTCCTGTAGTAATAGTTTGATGGCCACAAAAAAGAGTCAGATAACCTTACATGGAAAAAGTTTAGGGTAGGTGCTGATGAACGCTTAAGATACAAAGATCTTCTTTTCAGGCATGTTGATTAAAGCCCTCTCAGCCATAAAATAATTAATTGAAAAAACCTGAAGCAAGTCATCAGTTGGGGCAGATTAGTATAGCTCCACTGAAATGATGAGCCCACAGCGGTTAATGCTACCTGTGCCCTAGATTCAAAATATATTCAGAACTATCTGGTATTTAAAAAAAAAAATCTGTGAAGAAACTTCATAGTCTGTGGAAGAAATGCATATTAAAGCTAAATGCTCCTGGTGAAATATGAGAGGAAGATATATCTGTCCATCCTATCAAGTTGTTCAGATGTTTGTTGGGTGGAAAAGATATGGTTGTAGGAAGACTTAAATTCTGAATGTTAAATTAGTCATGAAATACTGTTATCAGTGGAAAGCTTTGGAGAACGCCCAAGACAGAATTTAATTTAGAGGTAGGGATGATCATTTATTATTAATAAAGCTTTCTGTTGAAGGAGTCCTGTGCTTAGCAAGTCATAACCATTTTGCTAATCCGTCATCCCAAATGTTATGGGAGCGCAGCTCTGAAGCGCTCTGTCCCTAGGGCCACCTTATACCCATAGTAGGAGGATTACAGCTGTCTGTGGTGAAGCTGCACACTAGCTTTTTTTGTCTCGGTTTTTGAAAAAGAGAAATTTGCTTAAGCTGAAAACACAGAACTGTCTTCACCGTTAGTCTAATGTGTCCTATCATTTTTTTCTGTGCAGTTCTGGTTATACTAAATATTTGAAGGATCAGCCCATGAAGTGAAAACAAACCTCTCCCCTCCATCTACCTCTTTCCACTGGTCACATATACATATGTATATACACACACACGCATATATATGTGTGTGTATACGCACATGTTTCTATGCCGCACTGTGGCAAGTTCTTATTAAACTTTCCTCAAGATATGGACCTTCATTTAACCTTTATATTTCCAGATTGATCAACAGTTGCTCACTGTTGACCCACAACGAACTGCAATATATTTTTCTTACATTTTGCCTGTAAAACCTGAAAACATTACACAGATCATTTTTTTTCCCCAAAAACATCCAAGTATTGGTTATATATGGATTATTTTCTGACAAGGACTGCTAGAGCTTACAATTAGTGTCCAGCTACGAGTAAGGGGAAGGTTTCCTCTGGCAGTGCGAGATGCTGTGCAATATTACTCAACGAAGGATATAAAAGGCATAGAAGTTCTTTGCCCCAACAGCAGCCTAGTTCCCATTAAACATTTCAAAATCAGGCCACTGAGATGCAGTCAGACGCTGAATGATATAACCCTAGCAATCCGTGCATAATATAAATTGCTTAGCTGGTTTAGCAATTCTGCTTTGCCTCTCTGTTGTGGGCACACAGTGTTGCTTCCAGGACTTTGACAGTTTGGGGCCAGTTACAATCAGCAGCTTGAGGGCTGCATTTACATTTTAGGCAGCCATTTTCTTCTTTTTCCAAACCCTCTTTCCTCATGTTCAGGCTGCAAATAAATGGTGCTGCGAGCGCTGCACCTGGGAAGGCTGACAGTCCGCAGCGCCTAGTCTGGTTCTGTGTACTGATAGCTAAACAAATCTGAAGTACCCTCATACGGTAGCCTTACTGCTTCCGTTCCTGAGTGCACCATATCTTCAAATTAAATTTAAACAATACCTAAACAAGCTCACTTATTTTAAAATCATAAAATGAGAAGTCTAACTCTATAGACACATTTCTTTCAGATTATTTGAAAGATCTCTTCACTAACTTGCAGCAATTGCTCAATGTATAGATGCATTTCACAATTTTCCAAGTGCATGCATCCTGAATGCTACAGGACCTCATTCCCCTCCTAAAAAGTTCCTATGACCTACAATTTGGGGTCTTAATCTACAACTACGAGGTGCTGCCATAAAATAGCACATAGTTATTGGTATTAGAACCACCCTCTGGATGCAATCAATGCTCTTTGTGCATAAACACAGCTTAAGGAGCAATAAACAAAACACAGCCACCCTACTCCCTCAAAACAGGGTAGATTGCACGTCACTGTTTTGGTTAGTCAGCTACCTCTCCAGCAATCAGAATAATCAACTTAATTACATATGATGTTTTTGGAAACTGAAAGCACTGTTACAGCCACTTCTTAGAGGAAATCCTGTGATCTATCTGCATTTATGGTGCTTTCATCTGTAAATTCACCTTTCAAGTAAAAGCAGGCCACGTACTTACTTGATATAAATTTATACTTGCTCTTACCATGAAAAATCCCAAACCAAATTATGTTCCACACATCAGTATTAACTGATTTCTGCTGAGAAGAACCATAGGCCCCCCAGACAAGTTTTAGAGGCCTCTCATGCCAACAGCTTGATGGGTCTGAGGGACACCACGGGCCATAATGATCATCAGTGTGACAGAAGTCTGTCTTACCCTGAATCGTGCCTGTGCCTGAAGTAGCAAAATATTGTAACATTTAACTTGGTTGCACTTCTTGTTTCCTCCATCATGAGATCTAGAATACCATTCACTTGCTAACTCTGGAAAGTTCATGTGATTTCCATCATGGATTTCAAAAACTCTGAAACCACCCAACTAGTTTCATGTCAATTTTTCTCTCCACTCCTACCCGTCAAGAGCACTGCAAGATCTCTGCAAGATCTTTTAAGCTGCACTGCAGGGAGTCAACACGCTTTTAGGTGATGGCAGTGTACCAACGTTAATTTGACTAACCTAGTTCAGCATGCAGTATGCAATTATTTCTTACTCTCCTGATGGTTTTTTTTTCCAGTCTATTTTCAGTTTAATTTATACTTTGGTAAGGATTCTACCTTTAGAAAAGATAGCTAGTCCACAAGCCTTCCCTTACGCTGCAGCTGATGCTGTTATATTTGTCACTGAAAAAAAAATCTCACCTTGTGCGACAATGGGATTTGAATCATAATTGCTAAATATATCATATATAGAAATTTGATTGCTTTACTTTTTTTCCTGAAGGGGGTAAATGTGAGGGCAAAACCTTACAGTTTATTTCATGCTTCACTACAGTGTAATTCTAGACCCTAAGATTTCTACCATTCCTATTTTGGTAACGAATGGAATGTAAAAGGGAGGTATTTAAAATTAATTGCAGCAGTTCTGAGGGTTAAACCTGCTTAACCCAACCTTTTATTAAGAGAATGTCAACAGAGCATATATCTTGTCTAGGGAGTGCTGGGACATCGTTATTCTTCTACCAGCATGTTTAGTTCTAAAACCTGGGATTTCTTCAGGTTCCTGTAGCCGTCATGCACACCATATACCCATCCCAAATTATAGTGTCTGTTCTGAGCTACTCACTACAGCAGGATTTGACCTGAGAAACTCTAGAGTTTTGTTTTACTTTATTAACTTGGAGTACTTTTAAACAGTTTTTAAACAATTTTTTTCCCTTGACCAGCAAGGGAATTTTCAGCCTGAAGTTCTCAGCAGCATCCGGTGAGGCTCTTGGCCAAGTTCTTCAGATACTGTACATCCACAAGGACAGCCTGCTGGCTCTTGCTGTGGCATTTTCTTAATCCTCAGAACAGATTTCCTGGATCTAGGAAATTTAATTCCTGACTCCTTCGACCCAGATGCTGGCAAAAATGTAGTCTGCAGTCTGTAAGTAATTGGGTGTGTTCATTTTTTTTTTTCTTTCTTTCTAGGAACTGGCCTTGCTGTTAAATTTTTCTAAAACAGTCATATTAATATGTTCAAAAATCCACTGTTGAGTTTCAGATAAAGGATCACATCTGTTCATGAAAATCTTCTTCTCGGCTGGGTTGCAATCTATGCAGCTGCTGCTTACCGGATGGAACAAAGTTTTGTCCTACAGGAATGAGAAAAAAATAGAATTAAGTAGCAAATGCCAAGTCATCGTACGTGTTCTCATTTTACAGAACATGGATTAACACAGCCCTATCTGAAATGATTTTGTGGTCTCTGTGCACTAACCTTGCGTAATAACCACAGCTACTATTAGGAAGCTGTAGAGAATGGAGTGGTTTTTTCCTCGGGTTATTATCCTTCACGAAATTGGGGATTCAAGAAAGAATCAGGAGGCACCTTCTGGTCTTTAACTAACAACCACATAATATAATGAAAAAATAGAATGTATTTTAAGAAACTTTGCATATCATGTGCTTCCCTGGATCCTCTTTAAATGTCTGAACCTGAAAAATGTTGGTTTTTGTTTTTTTTTTTTTTGTTTGTTTGGATTTGGTTTTGACAGTTTCTACTGTGCTTCTGGGCAGGAGGATCTGTAACAACCTGTCTGGAAAATGGATACTCTTAAACTTGAGGAAGATGTTAAAAAGGAGTTATTAATTGAAGTGGTGTAATGGACAGACAGAGCCAGGACTGTAAGAACCCAGTTCTCACCCCATGAAATGCAGACTTTGCCTATGGCCTCGGTAAGACCAGCCACTGAAATACGCTCGCTCTCCTAATAAGAAGGAAATCCTAACACTGTTTTAGCTCCCTATGGAGATTTTGGGAGGATAAGCATGGATTAAGTTGCTTTAGAAAGGATATTTATGATGATCAGTTTTATTAATTTTTACTTCACAAAACTGGAGCGAATTGTAAATAACCTGTGAATCTTTGGTAAAGCAGAGACTACCCAGACGAGCAACTGGTATTTGCGGGTTGGGTAGTTTCAACGTACTTAGTTTACGTAGGCAAGTGTTTGAGAGAGACAGATGTGGGAGTGATTAGACGGTTTGAAAATTTCCAGGGACTATGCATTTACTGTATCTGTTGAAATAAAATTCAGATCACTCTCTGTAAAACGTATCCAGGCTTTTCCCCTCCGTGCCAAACATGCCCTGCCAGTATTTTAATAGTAATCCAGGATGTGCCTGCTTGCCCAGTTTGCCAGAGAAAAAAAAAAGCTACTTGTCAAATTGCAATTGATTAAAAACTCACAGAAGTGCTCTGGGTGCTGAGCAACAATCGTACAGAAACTTCTCTTTAACTAAAAATACCCCACATTCAGAAAAGAAGTATGAAGACAAAAATAAATATTAACACAATAAACCAATAAGAAATACCAGCTATTTAAAAACACTTTTGAAAAAGAAAGGGGTTTTTTGTTTGGGTTTTTTTTTTAAATTTAGGAAAGATGAAATTGGTCGACTTTGGGGTTTGTGAAACACTGGTAAAGTACAATGCCCTTTTTTTATATTAACAGATGCAACAAAGAGCAAAGTCAAAAGCATCTCATGCTCTGGCAGATGTTGTCACATCTGCCTTTCACAAACACTGGTTTTCACCTCCAGCATCTGCCTTCTCCCCAAAACAGTGGGTAAACACACGCATGCCCAAGATTGTAATTCAGAGGGATGCCATCAAAGCCAACTGGACTAAACCAAATGGGTAGAGGCCTTTCTGTCATGCTCTGTTTTGCTCTACGAGGTGAGCAGGCAGGATGCTTCATCCTTCAAGAAGGGGCTAACTGTACCATGTACAAAGGGCTGTCGTGTCCTTACTAGGAGTTGGGCCTGCAAGAACTTCCAAGCACCCTACGGGGCGATGCAGGCACCTGTTTGCACCTTGCCAGCTCCTCCTGTCCTTCTGTGAGAGATTGATGGAGCGGCACTGCCCGAAACCAGGACACAGTGACTGTCCCACGGTCACCCCACCTACTGTGGGGCCACGGAGGAAGGTGGCATCTGGTTTTCCTTGTGTCATAGCTGGGCATGAGGATCAGCCAAGCTGTTAGGAAGCCAAAGCTGGAATACTAGAAGCTTTAATAGGATAGCTGGTACAAGAAGAAAGGAAACTGCTTCAGTACAAAAAGCGTGCTATGAAAAACACTCCAGCCTTTCCGAAGAGAGCTGGCGGTCTTTCTTCTCACAGAAATATCCAGGAGATGCAATTTTTGAGTGAAGCATTGTTGGTGCTTTCTTTTAGAAAGTCTGGTTATTAGGAAAGAAAAGCGTCTTTTAAGAACAGGGACACAGTTACCACTCTGGAAAAACTTCTGGCTGACTTAGCCACATATAAAGGCCTATTAATTTATCATCTCAAGCTTATGCTGACCTAAGGTCAAAGCCTGCTGCTCGTATGGATTTCAATGGAAACAGGCTCAGGACTTTAAGGGGTAACAGTTGCGTGCATCGCTGAGATGAACTTTCCAAGAGAAATATATAAATTCCTCTTTACACCAATATTAAAAAGCCACAAGAGCTCTTGTGGAGACTTTTCTAACATCTGAAAACAGCAGAGCAATTTTTTTTTTTTCTTCTGCATGAAGGCAAGTCTGAAGATTATTTGCAGAAGGAGAAACTTCTTCATAAGATAATGGGCCTCGTCAGTTCAGGGGGTTGGTAATGAGACACAGAGCCTTTCATTTCTTCTAGGTCACTGCTATAACTATGGCCAAGGTCAATAGCAACTGGAAGTCATTATCAGCTGGTGGCTGCAGTAGTTTATCTGAAATTAGTTGGTAGCCCCAGCGCTGTTTCAGCAGGACAGATGTCCATATGATAAAAGCCACTACCACAATGACATGTCTTCGGTTGTCTGAGGAAATAATCTATGTACCTACTGTGTGAAGAGTGAACTTACTCTTACAGTTTGTCCCTGAAGCTGTCAGGAGAGTATGAGCAAACCATGCTGTTCTGGGCACAGTTTTTGATGTCGTCAGTCTAGCATCTATTATAATCACTAGGCTTAGGGTAGAATCATAGTACAATGAAATTGATTTTGCACAATTGTTTCTTTTTAGAGACCTACTAAATCAGACCCCTCTTGGATACTTGTGCTCTACAAATAGCACTAATGGGACTAGAGCACATAAATCGAATCACGCTTTATCAGAACCAATGTATTACCTGTCAACCCAGAATGATGCTACATTGAAAACCAGAGGCATATCCCTTCACTGGGAGGAATGGAAATTTGTAGGCGCTGTTGATCTTTGGCTCTGGCATGCTTAGGAATCTCAAATAGAGTCAAGGAAATGGCTTTAGCTTGGGAAGCCACTATTCTTCCAACTCTCTAATAATTTCAAGTTATTTACATTTATCTATCTAATTTCTCCCATTGCTCCCATCATTGAGGGGAGCCCCATTATGGTATCAGTAATTTTTTTCCCAGTATTAAGCTCACTTTCTTCTATTTCCAACCCACAGTAGTGCTTATGGTGTTACTTGGATTCATTCTACTCCATCGCTGCTTACAGGGATTTCTTAAAGGTATACTTGGCTGTTTTATTACAGACCAATATTTTGGACTGGTCCTAAAAAACCTGATTACTTAATATCACAGACTTACTAGACTTTCAAATAGTTGCTCAGATGTAGTTTAACATGTAGCCGTATATGTGATTAGCAATATGGGAATAAGAATAGTTTTCTGACACATTGTTAGTGGTAATTTTGGTTTCATTCATCTGAAAAGTATCCAGTTTGCATACTCTGAGACTGCACTGCAATGAGAAACAAAGTGCAGGTAATGGGGATAAGCTGGAAATTTTTTCAGAAGAGCACTCCTTACCCAAAGTAAAATATTAATGTATTCTACTTGCCACTAAAATATTTAAGCTGTTTTTGTTTGCCAGTATCCAAATACAGGCTGTTAGGGTTTCTGTGCTATAAGAATATGGAATCTTAAAACAGTGCCTGGCTTCAAACTGTTTGCAGCACTTTGTAATCACTTCACAGCCCTAACTTCTTCTTACCAGTGGCTTGAGGATGCAAATGATCATGAGAAGAGACTCATCCTTAAAAGAACAAAAACCTCTTATTTTCTAGTTTTATAGGAACAGTATGACAGCATGGTAAGAAATGCTTCATATTAAGCATCTTATAAGATACAGACAAACAAGGTCATTTTTCCTAAAACATGGTAAGAATTATTGGCAAGATGGATATGTGACCATTAGGAAGCTACAGTGTCTGTAAGTGGTGCAGAGAACAGAACAGAGTTGCTGACCTGCTCTCTGTTTTTTAAAAGGAGGCACTTCTTGCTTAACCAGACTACTACTCTATTTATTTAGGGTGCAATTTTAGTAGCGTACCATCCTCTAGGTAAAGGGCTCTAGTACAGATGCAGTTAAACCGATATAACATCCTTTTCTTGTACAGTTTTTTTTTGGGGGGAAAACACTATATATCCTATTGCAAAGATGCTTTCAAAACTAGGTAAGGATTATATCATTAGGATTTTGGAGGCATAGCTGTACCACCAAAAATCTCTAATCTAAATCTGCCCTGTATCTGAGGAAATAGACTATGTGAAACAATAAAAAACTACTTACTGTGTAGCCAAACTAAAACTAAGCCTAAAGAAAACCATATATACATAATTCTGTTATTTCAATGCAGTTTCTTAATTTGAAGGTTTATGCAAACTAATGCTGTCAGGTTGGTATTACAGTTAAGTCTGTGTCAGTACTTCCATCATAACAAAATTTTGTGGTGTTTCTTGCTGAGATGGAAATGCCTGCCTTGCATTCAGAATTTTTATATGAGCCCTGTCAGCCTTCTGGAAATGAAAAATGAAGCTGTGCAGAGGATTTAATAGAAATCACACTGTGTATTTTTTCAAATGTCTTTTTTTTTTTAGTTATCTGCTGTATTCTGTCCACATCAAAGGTGATGAGCCTTATAGAGGGCAGCTCCAGGCCTGCATTTTGTCTTATGAACCGGCTACATTAGGCACCAATGAAGTGCTAAAGGTATGAAAGCTTCTTTCTTGCAGCTTGGGTAAGCAAAAAGATAAATTGGAAGGGTTTTGAAGCAAGAAGGTATTATTATGGCATTATAAAGCCAGATATGCAGCAATACAGCCATGACAATTTATGTCCTCTAAATATCTGGCCCATACCTTCTAACTTTATTACAGTTTCAGAGGGATTACACTTCTGGAAAATCTTGTGGTGGATCACCAGTTGCAACATAAATAGGGTAAAAAGGCACAGGATAATAAGTAGGGACTCAGAAAAAGGGTTGGGGCAAAACTATTTTTAATGGTTCTGAATTAGTTTTCTACTATGTATGATTTCAAACTAGAAAGCACTGTTGAGGTTTATCTGGCAAAGCCCAATCCCTGGCACTTTGGCCTCAGCTTAAGCAAGGTGGTGGGCAAGGCACAGTGGTCACAGAAAAGTGAAGGATGTGTGAGAGGAATCCTCAGCGCTTCAGAGACATGTATGTCTTTATCCTGCATGGAATACAGAGTTTATTAGTGAAATCTTTAATCAAGGCAACTTGCTGATTAACCATTTAAAAAACCTAACAACAACAACTCGGTAGCATTGCCAGGACTTTTTGCCCTAAATGAGGCTCTGACAGTTTCTAGCTTGACCTCCTGTTTCCAGTGATTTATAAAAATGGGCTGAAACTTAGCAGATCAAAGTAGTGTCTAAGCTGCTTATCTTTAATTTATAAACTCCTGCCTTCTTTGGGCTTACAGCAGTGCTTTTAATGTTGGGTTGGGGTCTTTTTTGAGGGAGATTTTTCTGCCACTTGTGATCTTTAAAATGTAGTAAAATAATAATGTTTAACTCATGAGCAGCATTTCTTGCTGCTGTCACATTGGATGAAAATATTTCCAACAGTGCCTCTGTTAAAATGACACAAGCATCTTGAAGCGCCAGAACGGTAAAACACCTTTCAGGGAACAGATCCAACACAGACACCCTCTGAGCTGGATCAGATCCATTTTCATTTAAATTTGACATAAATAGCTGAATGCTCAAAAGGAACACACTCTAGAGAGATTACCACAAAACTAAAATTGGAATAAGACTGGGTGGATTTTAAAACAAAATTTCTCTGGTGGGAAAACACAAGCCTGTGCTAAACTGAATATAGGCTCAAGGCAGCCTGAACCTCTGAGATGCCCCAGAGTGACTCCAACCTTCCTATAGCTCCAGTGCTGGTTTCCCTTCATCCCGTGACAGTCATACAGTGTGACAGGGCTACTGTGCGAAATGGCGTCGAAGCAGAACTTCCTGGTGTGAAGTGGCTCCCCGGGGCGAATGTCTTCTCTCCAACCAAAGGTGAAGAGCTAGAAAAACAATCAGGCAATATAATGATATATTACTAGTGAAAAACATTTAAAACCACACACAAAGCTTGATGCATGTTTCCCTAGTCTGCATATCCCAGCTGCTGGTTAAACGAGATCCTGCCTGTGTATGATTCAGTGATGCGAACTGCCTTAATTAAAGTGCATCAGCGGCGACGTGGAATATACCCCAGGAAGGCACAATCCCTATGGCAGGGAAGAAAACAATCTGGCGACACAGCACTGTGGAGAGAAGAGGGGATATGCTGTATCAAAGCTTTTAGCTACCCCAGTTAAAGCAGCACTCGTATGCACTAAGACTACAGCTACCTAGGACTCAGAAAGCCTCTGCTAGTGATGTTCCTCTAGCTCTCATTTGGGTCTGATGAAGCTACCTAGAGAGATCTTCCCATCATAGCATCTTTCCCATGTTTAATGAAGTTTCCTTCTGTTTATATGGGACACTGTTAGCATATCCTCTCTCGACTGTCTTTTTTCCCCACAAACAACACACGTTAAATGATCTTCATCTTTCTCCTGTGAAACCTGTAAGCTACAGGCAGCTTGTTAAAGCCCTTTTTCTCGCTGCCTGAGAGGAATCGTGGAGGCCCACAGTTAATAGAGGAATCCTTCTCAATCAGACACCAGCTGTCTGAAATGATGCTGTGACACTGCAGCCTTTCAATCATCAGATGAAGGTGACAGGTCTGACAGCACCAAATTTAAAGATGCAGAGTGCATTTTCCTTTCCCTTGCAGAAAACAGCTCGCAGATTGTAAATTGCTACCTAGAAGCTCTGCTGAGAGCTGTGAGGGGTTTTTTTTTCCCCCTTTTTATTTTGGTGTCAGGGCTATTCTTCGGCTTTCTCCATGACTTTTGATTTTCCATAGTATAAGTGGAAACATAACATCGAGAAAGTGAAGCTCTCTTTAAACAAGCAAACTTTGCTAGTGGAAACTGCTTAGCTGTGATGGTTCTTGTGGAACTGCACTCAGGATCGTCACCCGGAGAAGCAGCTCCCCATACTGTGCTCAGACTGCCTCCAGCACCGCAGCTACCTCATCTCAGGGTCGTTTCGGTCCTAGCACCCCGCTTCCTGCAGTGTGTACATTCCCTGACAGAACCAGTATCTACAAATCCAGACTGAAGCTTGGTGTCGTATGGGTCTGATCCTGAATACTTCTGTTGCATTTCCCAGATTTTAACCCTTTCGTTATGATAGCTATCTTCTTTCCATGGTCTTCATGAAAGATACAGCTTTTAAAAATACTCATCTTCAATGCTGTACCATCCTCCAAATGCCACATTTGAGAGGTGCTACTGTTTTCCTCGGCCTGCAGGCACAAAATACAAGCATATATCTGA
Source organism: Aptenodytes patagonicus (assembly GCF_965638725.1). Classification (NCBI taxonomy): domain Eukaryota; kingdom Metazoa; phylum Chordata; class Aves; order Sphenisciformes; family Spheniscidae; genus Aptenodytes; species Aptenodytes patagonicus. The sequence continues at coordinate 42,496,297 of NC_134952.1, forward strand.
ATATTTGCCTTTTTTCGTGTGTGTCTCACTGTAAGCCCTTGTTCTCTCAGTTAGCTGCTGTCACTCCCAATTTACTTCTGTATTATAGGTTTTCTAGACAGCGTTTTCTTAGTCTGCCCCTGTGTCCTGCTTATTTCTTCTTTCCCCCAGAGTGCGTTTTTCATTTATCTGCAGTAAAATGCAGTGGACAGCTTTAACTTTATTTTCAAACCAATTCCTGCTTTTTAAAAGGTTAAGTCTTTTTCCATTCTTCTTCATGTTTCTTGGAAGCAGCATCATGGACTCCCTACAAAGATAACATATTTCACAAGCAAACTGAGAAGTAAGATTTGGTACAGAAAAAAGCTACACTGCTGCTTCTTTAGAAAAAGAGAAGCCTGATATGATTTTCCTATAAGGAAAAAACAACAAAAGCCATTTCCTTTCTCTTACCCTTTACCTTTCTACAGCTAAGTAATAAACCTAGAGCTCAAAGCGATGAATAACAAATACCTACAGCAATGGCATGGAACAGTGGTTCTGCGATATTCTCACTCTCATCACTACTACAAGAGAAAGATCCTCTTGCAGGACCTTCCTCATCTTTCCCAGTAGGTGGCTCTCCAAATTTCTCATTCTGTGCATGACTGGTGAGCTGAAGGGCCAGTTCCTGCTGCTCTCTGGACCTTGGCCTGAGGACTACTACCCCACTGAATGCATTGGTACACCTGAAAGAGCTCAAGCCAGCTTTTAAATCAGATCATACTGATCCAGGGTATCCCTTTGCCCTTTCCACTCCTGTGTGGTTTCTGAAGACCGCCAGTGCCATGTCCTGTTTGAAAGTCAAGACATGGTAACAGATAGGGGTTTTTTATTCCCTTCCACTGAAAACCAGGATCTGTGTAATACTAGATCGCAATGTTTAGACTAGCACAGATTCTTCTTCCTCTTTCTTAGCTTCCTGTTTTGTAAAACAGTTTCATTTTAAAATCAACAAGTACGTCTTCTCCCTAGTGACGCTATTATAAAATCAACCTTGTTGGGACAGAAACACAGTTTTAGGACTAGGAGGGAGAAGAGAAAAAAATTGATCAGAAAAAAGGTTATACTTCTCTATACACCCAATTAATACTAAAATCTTGTACTTACAGATAAAATTTGAAGGCCTATGATCCTTCCAGTCTCATCATTCTGTGCTATCCTCCATTATACAGCAAATTCTCTCTAGTTAACGCTAAATCTGGCTGATATAAAAATTATCTTTCCTCTGCATAACGTGCGACAATGCTACATGTTATTAGCTGAAGTCTTGAGTACATAATGCTCCGCTTTGCCACCACCTGTCACTTCGGATTTTGTTGTTCCTTTAACCTAAGCATACCCTTCATTCATTCCTGCCTGCTTGTTGATTTGAAACAAGGCTGCACCTAAATTTCCAGATGCATTATTAACAAACAGCAGGCTGGCTCTTCACCTTCAGTCTGCGGGGCTGCTGTTCACTGCTCCCTGCTGGACCCAAGAAACCCTCTGTCCTGGCTCGGTGGATGCTCAGTATCCTCCACCTTCTCTCATACCACAGAGCCTGTAAAACATGGCCCCATCCTCTGCATTTGCAACCAAGCAACCCCTCGGCCCTCATGCTTTAGCTTTTCATGCAGCCTAGCCCTGTCACGCAGTAACTGGGGAAAATACAGCTTGTCAGCTTCGTTTATAATTGGCACAGGGCCTGAAAAATGATTGCCTCATACAGCCGTTGGCTTGGGACTATCTATAGGACAAAGGCCCTTTTGATGCCATTAATGCTTTCCAGTCTGACAACGTTGTTTAGTTACTCGCTGCCTGGCTGGGGTCTGTCAGCTGGCATTGTGCTTTGACTGCGGCGTTAGATTTGAGCAGACAACATGTGCCCGGCACAAAGAGGAAACGCCATGTGTCAGAACCGGGCTCTGACTTGAACTATACCTCCAAGTAGAGAAGAAAGAGCTGGGCAGGCTGTATGGCTACTTGTTGGGCCATGTTAGAGACGATGCCTGTCCACCTACTCCCTGGCCAGGCTGGGGGACTTGAGGAGAGAGTGATGCCTGTCATTTTCCTTTGCTACTGGTTATCAGCCCAGCGGAGCCCCACTTTCCCCTGAAGCCAGAAGTTAGCTCTGGGAAGACAGAGGTGGAAGAATGCCGCGACATGCCATCCTCCTGCTCCTTTCCTTCCCCTCTGTTTTTTAATTCTGGGGAAGTTTCCAGAAACCACAGTGACACTCATCCTCGCTTCCCACCCTTCTCCCATTCACCAGAAAGCCTGCAAGTGCCCCACAGACCTTTTGTCTGCTGTTTGCCCACTGGGGCTTGTACAGCCCTAGTGTGGAAGGTCTCCTCCTTCTCCTGGGGGCTGCTAAAGGGCTGCACCCCCCTGCACGGCTGCTGAGACTGTCCGCTTTTAATTCCCGACCTTGTAATGTGACATGAATCAAGTGGCACAGAGGATCGTATCTCTGTCTAGAGTCAGCACTGACACATGCTGCACTGATCACATCAAGCTACTATATTTTGCCACTGAACTCTCTGTAAATTTATACCAGAAGTTACAAGACCAGCTCAGTGTCAATCCATGCTATTTGAAATATGATAATAAAATGCTTGATATTTTCATTAATACTGCTAGTTTCTACTGGCAGTAGAAACTACTAGAAATCAAAACAAACTCAAGATACAAGCAATAAAGAGGAGCTCTCTGAGGGTTGGTCAGGTGTTTGGCAGTTGTTCCCAAACACTCCTGAACAAAGTTAATCTCCATAGCTTACTGTGGTGCAAGTGGAAGATCATATCTGTCCTCCTCGGGAGATGTTTCATTAGACTGTGGTCTTACATGCACTACAGGTAATGTTCCTGACCGTTTGGGAGCCTTTGGGATTGAGTACGGAGAGCTAGTCAAGAAATTTCTGCCAAAATATACCAATCTAAAACATGCTTTTGTAGGAATTTTTTAACTTCTATCAACTGTCACCAACACAGAGAGAGATTTTGCTTGCCAAGTTGGAACTTGAGATTTTGCCCTGCAGGTTGCTGGGGGGGGTTACAGGGCACGGAGGTGTTGGCTATGGCTGGAGTAGTGGAAGCCCAGGTGCTAACACAGTGCACATGGTTCCCCTCATGTGAGCTGAGGGAAACTTCAGGAAAAAGGGGGAAAAGGATGCTATCTTGTTTCTGAAAAAAATCCCCCAAGCCCTGCATCACCAAAATGTTTTGACCCTCTAAAATTAAGAATTTTCAGAATTTCTTTTCTAGAGGAAAACTGAAAGTTCTCCTCTGGATGAAATATTTTGCATATACTGTAATTTCCTATGAGATAGAAATTCTGAGTTTTAGCCAGGTCTACTACCTCGTTCACTTCATCTTTTAGTTTATAAGTTTCTGTAATTCTTTCTTTCTCAACTGGTATCTTTAACATCTGTAGCTTGCATAAACTCACCCTTGAAATCTATCAGCCAGATGAACGTGTCTCCTACCAGGAGTCTGAATACTTGAGTAAAATTAGTTTCTCTTTGTTTCTAAACTAATCCAGAAACCAATAGGATATTACCACTACTAAAATTATGCAAATAAAAAGTTGTCCTGCAATACAGTAGTAGATGTTATGCCAGGTCTTTATCTGGTAAGGTAAGACACAAAATCATCTTTCTTCCAAAACGCCTATTTTCTAGTTTTAGAAAATAAAGTTCCTTTCTAGGAGAAAGTTTACTTACATTTATTTCTTCATTATAACAAATTCCATTATATTTTTATATATGTTATTTATATCTATAAATACATTATGACTTTATTTATTTATTGCCCTAATTATCCTCTAAAGATTCTTTACCCCTTCTCGCATGACTTCTAGGATTTTGATTGACGAGTGGATAAACTATCGGTAACTGTGTTCCTGTCAGTGGGAAGAGCCACCTTCGAACGCGGTGCTCCCTCCGGGGGAAAAAACCCGCACAAAAAACCCCAACAGACGAGTCGAGACCAAAGAGACGAGGCTGCTTGGAGGGTCGAGCAGTGCAACCGCTGCTCGTTCGTTAGGCTGCCGTCGGGGGGACGTGCGTTCCGCTGGTCCGGAGCTGCCCTCTGCTGCCCGGCTGCCGCCTTGCAGGCCTGCAGCAGCCGCAGGAGGGGGAACGCCCGGCCACGGGCATCGCCCCCGCCCCTCCTCGGCAGCCCTGAGAAATCACCGAACTGTTCAGCCAACTGGATGAAGTGGCTTGGCTTGGGTCTTGGCAGACCCTTCCCGATGCAACCGTACCGCTCCGGTGGGAGCGGCGTCCCTGCAGGGAGAAGGTATGCGCTGTTCCACGCCCGCCCGGCAGAAACAATTCATGCTGTCCCTGGAGCGCACGTCAAGCGCGGATACGCTTGAGGCTTCCTAGTTCTGGTTCTGCGCTCTGAGGAGCTGGTCGGCTGAACTTCTTTCGTGCTAACTTAACCCTATTTATTTTAATGAAGTCACTTTTCATTATTACTATAGAATGAGACCTTTACATCGAGTCTGATCCCAAACGTCGCAATGCACCGGAGTGCACTGAAACACAGATTCCTCCCCATCCTTCTCCCTTTGCGTCCCTTCCCCTTCCTCACAAGCACTTACTCTTTCAAAGGATATTTCAAGTCTCCCTTTTCTCTGCTTTCCCTGCTAAATTTTTTTCTTCTCTCACCTTTTCATCCAGTTTTCTTCCCTCCTTTCTCTCATATCTCTGGCAGCCTCAGGACTCCCTCCCTTCTTGAGGAGGGTTTGGAGCTCTTCAGGTTTGCAGATTTTAAAGCCAGAGAGCACTGTGATGATCTAGTCTGGACCATAAAACTTCCTTCAATTAATTGCTTGAAGTACTGGATGTCTTTCGTAAACAAAAGGGGATTATATTTATCTCGTCTTGGCATCCTATCACTGTGCTACAGCTTTGGTAGCTACGTGAAGAAGCCTTCTTTCAGCAACTTTCTTTTTCCCGTGTTGGCACTTACCTAAATTGTGATCATCCTTCAGCTTCTCCGTTTCATTCGCTTGCACCTCTCCCCCTGCATTTCTCAGTATCCTCAGAGAATGATTTCTTGACCTCAGCACTTCAAATACACCTCAGAACTCCTCTCTCATGAGCTTTTAAGCTTTTACAAAGTGCCATGTGTGACTACCAGGTCAATTTTTCTCCTCAGCATTGGGAAGTTTTTCTAATCTGGGACCTTGCCCTGTGAAAGGCACGTTCACTAAAATTGTTAATAAATGGTTAGGTTGTACTTTTCATCTGGATTCTCTTTGCTCACTCTGGCCAGACCCACAGCCTGTGGGTCATGATCCCTTTCCTAAGGCACTCACAGCCACAATGAGTACAAATCAGAGCTCTTTTCCTCCGTACTCCTGAAAGGTAATGTTTTTCTACCTAACCAGCCTAGATAAAAGCTTTTTTTGAGTCTTTATCATCCCTTGTCTTTGTGAAACTCTTCCTTTCTAGCTTTTACCCATTTATCTCGCTTATATCTCGTATTAATTTAAAATATAACCGTTTATTGAGCTTATTGAGATGAAAGCAGACAACCACTGGAGCTTTACAAGCCCAGGTACTATATTTAAAATATTTTCCGGTAACTGAACCAAAATCAACATGTTTTCATGACACAGCGGGGGAGAAAGGGGCACCCAAAAGCTCTTTGGGCATTGCAATTCCTTTGGGAAATTAAGACGACTATACAGCCCAGGTGGTCGTTGGAATTTCTGAGGTTATGTTAAAGAGCACTTTGTAAAAGCCATTAAGGTCAGCAATCATTCACAAATTATTTCTACACCCTGCTTTGCCTTAGGAAAAGGAGCAGCCCTCAGAGAAATGTTTGGAAACTGGAAAAGAGAAGCAACAATTTTACACTGCATTTCTCTTTCCACCGATAAAATACCTGTTCGTGTGACCACGTCCGTTCTGAGCCGTCCTTCACACAGGTGTCTAGCCTCAGCTCAGTCCCTGTGGCTCCGTGTTTACTGTCCACACAGAGGTTGGCTGCCACGTTTCGAATCTGCAAAACCAAGCAGCAACATTTCACGTTAAACCAGGCCGCAGAATAGCGCTTCCAACATTACGGGGGTGAGCAGTTTAGCTCTCTTAGTTAGAAACTGAAGGGCTTGAGACTGACCATTAGTTATATAAAACTGGTGGAACTTACTTTTTACAGGGTAGAGAGCCACATCCTGGAATGAACTATTCTTTTTGTGAACAGCTTTAGAAGCAGCAAAGTTTGAAATATTCTGCTTAATCAATGAAAGGTAGGTCTGTATGAAAGATTTTCATGCAAAGAAACTAAGAGGGAAAAAAGTCTGAGAAGTTCAAAACTTGGTCTGACTGCTTCTTCCCTCCTACCAGAGCAAGAGAGATCAACTGTATTAAGAGGAAATTATTTCCGTATGAGTCTCTCACGGGCTTTGGAGCAATATTTCTTGAAAACTCAGGCACGCTCTATTCCAATGTTTGTTCTTACTTTGACACAATGACACTGTTGTAGAGAAGGTCACACACTAGGGCTCAAAGTGCATAAAACTGAAAAGTACTTAACAAATTTGTACTGAAACTGTGCTTACCCATGGAGGTTCCTTGTGCTGCCTGCATGCCTTCTGTAAACACTCCACATTGTAACTTATTCTTAAAAGGAAAATCTCATTTTTGACTGAAGCAACTGAGTAATAATTAATCTATGACTATCAGTCATACCAGTTATGTACCACTGCTGCCATGTATATTTATCTGGAAGACTGGGTTGAAAAGGAGTGGGTTGCCCACTGCCACCAAAAAGAGGAAAACCCCAAATTTATTTTGCAAATACATGCACATTCCTCCTTGAGTACCTTAGTTGGGGTATTTAAAAATCCTTTAGACACGTCCAGAATGAGGAGGATTTCTTAAAAAACTTCCCCTGTCAATGACATACACAGAAACTGCATAACCAAAGTCTGTGCACATGCATGGAGATGTGCACAAATTCTCTATGTGTAATATATAGAAAGCAGGTGCACATTTTGACATTCTGGCCACTACTTTGATCCTTATTTAAAGAAAAGAAAAGTTAGATGCTGAATGGAGATACAGTCGAGTTGACATTTGTATTTTTCCATGGGAAATATTTTAGAAGTCACTGTTGTTGCTGTATTACATTAGACAAATGTAAACATTGTCACTCTCAAATACTGCATACCTCACACACAAAAACAAGGGATGGAAAACTTCCCAGCACAGCACAAAACACTGCAAGGAGGGGCAATTCTCATGCTTGTAAGGCACAGGGGAGAGCTACTCTGCTCTTTTTCTCGTTCTGGAGGACTGGAATCGAGTCTATTCACCATGTTCTAAGAAAGATTTAGACAGATGGGAAAGCAACAGGAACTGGAGAAAATGTAAAAAACGTCACCTTGAGGAAAGGTTTTAGGAGCTGCATTTGCTTAGCCAAGAAACGAGCAGCTTGGGCAAATGATGGGAGCATCAGTTTGAGTGGTTGGCTCCAAGAACCTTTGAACCTTCACCAGCGCTCAGAGAATTATTCTTCTAAAACTTGGACAAGCCCAGTTCTAGGCTATTTTTCTTATTTCGATACAATAAAAATTGCTATAGATGAGGTAAAACACCAGCATTTCATACGCACAACCAGATGCAGAAACCCAGCACTGAGCCCCACAGTACAAAGGGTCACGTTAACTGAAAAAAAGGATGAAAGGTAATTAGTTCTCAACAACCCCGCCTTCATTTTCATATCACCCAGCAAAAGACACAGGAAAGAATAATGAGGGGAATAGATTTTAATTGTGTATTTTTAAAGTTTCATGTGAAATACCTACTCCAAGTATAATTTTTTCGAGAGTGTTCAATCAATTCTCAGGGCAGTTAAATTTACACTGTATAAATAAAGATTACTGGCCTAATAAAAAATTAAATGATACATCAGTTCTGCTCTTAGTGCATGCGAGCTAATTAAAATGGAGCTGCTAACAATCGCCATTAATAATTGGAGTGTATTTATGTGATTCAGAATTGTAAAATGACAGTGAATACACTCCACATCCAATGAATGCTTATTGGATTGAAGGGCTTGCATAATTTTGTCTCGATGGCATCGCTCCCTGTTCTCAGTCATTTGGACTATGCGGTAAATTTGTTCTATGCATTTCTGGGAAAGGTTTGAGCTGAAGCTACATTTTGTTCCTTCACTGCTGGGAAGTGTCTCCCCTGTTCATTTCCTCTCCTCTTCCCTCTGCTCCTGAAAGGTTTCCTTGAGGTAGTTTTTCCTCTGGTTTGTTGCAGCTTACATGTTAGCTCATCCTTTCTTTTTGTTTTATCCTTCCTTTCAACTGCAGAGAGGTCGTGGTTTGCTTTTCGTTTTTTTGTAATACAGGCATTTCAGTCAAGTCTGTGCTTTTGTTTTCTGGTGTTTCTGTGTGGCCTTGGCAGTTGCTAGAAATTGAACTGAGCCATCGTGCTGCTGCCAGAGCCATGGGGAATGTTCTGCCGAGCACCAGCACCACATGGCCTGCAAATCCCCTAAGATGCTTTCATGGAAGAAGGAAGGAAAACAGAAGCACAGCAAGGAGAGTCTTTTTTCTCATTTATGCATCAATATGCATTTGAACTGCCTTGTCTCCAGGCACTCACACAATGGATTTTGAATTTTTAAGGTTATGAGTTACAACTAACAAAGAAGTAGATAGGACTCCTAATACGCTCACATTTTCAACATTTCTATTTGTGCAATTGTAGAGACTGGGGATGAACAGGAGACAGATTTTATCACCCATGCAGGTAGGGCATTGAGTTGCTACATACAATGCTTATTTGCTCAACTTTATATAATGACATTTGTACACACAGGTAAGTGTATGCGAAAAGCATGCTTTCGAGGAGTCTGTATGGACTAACCAGGATGGTTAGCAGTGATCTTAAAGGCTGGTTTACAATCAAAGAAATTCCAAAAAAAGCATGGGACACTATATGTAAGTCATTATGCATATTTAATTCCTGAAATGCCATCCTAACACGTGTTGGGACACAGATACTAAGACTATGAATCATAGAATCACAGCATCATAGAATCGTTTAGGTTGGAAGGGACCTCTAAAGGTCATCTAGTCCAACCCCCCTGCCCTGGGCAGGGACATCTTCAACTAGATCAGGTTGCTCAGAGCCCCGTCCAACCTGACCTGGAATGTTTCCAGGGATGGGGCATCCACCACCTCTCTGGGCAACCTGTGCCAGTGCTTCACCACCCTCAGCGTAAAAAATTTCTTCCTTAGATCTAGTCTAAATCTACCCCCTTTTAGTTTAAAGCCATTCCCCCTTGTCCTGTCGCAACAGGCCCTGCTAAAAAGTCTGCCGCCATCTTTTTTATAAGCCCCCTTTAAGTACTGACAGGCTGCAATAAGGTCTCCCCGAAGCCTTCTCTTCTCGAGGCTGAACAACCCCAACTCTCTCAGCCTTTCTTCACAGGAGAGGTGTTCCATCCCCCTGATCATTTTCGTGGCCCTCTTCTGGACCTGCTCCAACAGGTCCATTTTTTTCTTATGCTGAGGGCTCCAGAGCTGGACACAGGACTCCAGGTGGGGTCTCGCCAGAGCAGAGTAGAGGGGCAGAATCCCCTCCCTCGACCTGCTGGCCACGCTTCTTTTGATGCAGCCCAGGATACGATTGGCCTTCTGGGCTGCGAGCGCACATTGCTGGCTCATGTCCAGCTTTTCACCCACCAGTACCCCCAAGTCCTTCTCGTCAGGGCTACTCTCAATCCCTTCATCCCCCAGCCTGGATTGATACTGGGGGTTGCCCCGACCCAGGTGCAGGACCTTGCACTTGGCCTTGTTAAACCTCATGAGGTTCACACAGGCCCACTTCTTGAGCTTGTCCAGGTCCCTCTGGATGGCATCCCGTCCCTCAGGTGTGTTGACCGTACCACTCAGCTTGGTGTCGTCTGCAAACTTGCTGAGGGTGCACTCGATCCCACTGTCTATGTCATTGATGAAAATATTAAACAGTACCGGTCCCAATACGGACCCCTGTGGGATGCCACTCATCACCAGTCTCCATCTGGACATTGAGCCATTGACCACTACCCTCTGGATGCGGCCATCCAACCAATTCCTCACCCACCGGACAGTCCACCCATCAAATCCATACCTCTCCAGTTTAGAGAGAAGGATGTTGTGGGGCACCGTGTCAAAGGCCTTACAGAAGTCCAGACAGACGACATCTGTAGCCCTTCCCATGTCCACTGATGCAATCACTCCATCATTGAAGGCCACTAGGTCGGTCAGGCAGGACTTGCCCTTGGTGAAGCCATGCTGGCTGTCTCGAATCACCTCCCTGTCCTCCATGTGCCTTAGCATAGCTTCCAGGAGGATCTGTTCCATGATCTTCCCAGGCACAGAGGTGAAACTGACTGGCCTGTAGTTCCCCGTGTCTTCCTTTTTTCCCTTTTTAAAAATGGGGGTCATGTTTCCCCTTTTCCAGTCAGTGGGAACTTCACCGGACTGCCACGACTTCTCAAATAGGATGGATAGTGGCTTAGCAACTTCATCCGCCAGTTCCTTCAGGACCCACGGATGGATCTCATCTGGTCCCATGGACTGGTGCACCTTCAGGTGCCTTAGATGGTCTCAAACCTGATCTTCTCCCACAGTGGGCGGCTCTTCATTCTCCCAGTCCCCACCTTTGGCTTCTGTGGCTGGGGCGGTGAGGCTCGAGCACTTGCCAGTGAAGACCGAGACAAAAAAGTCATTGAGTACCTCTGCCTTCTCCGTGTCCCATGTAACCAGGTCTCCTGTTTCGTTCTGTAGAGGGCCCACATTTTCCCTCGTCTTCCTTTTATCCCTGACATACTTATAGAATCTTTTCTTGTTGCCCTTGACGTCCCTGGCCAGATTTAATTCTATCAGGGCTTTAGCTTTCCTAACCTGATTCCTGGCTGCTCGCACAATTTCTCTGTACTCCTCCCAGGGTACTGTCCCTGCTTCCACCCTCTGTAGGCTTCCTTTTTGTGTTTGAGTTTGTCCGGGAGCTCCTTGTTCATCCATGCAGGCCTCCTGGCGTTTTTGCCTGGCTTCCTCTTTGTTGGGATGCATCGCTCCTGAGCTTGGAGGAGGTGATCCTTGAATATTACCCAGCTTTCTTGGGCCCCTCTTCCCTCCAGGCCTTTGTCCCACAGCACTCTACCAAGCAGATCCCTGAAGAGGCCAAAGTCTGCTCTCCTGAAGGCCAGGGTAGTGAGCTTGCTGTGCGCCCTCCTCGGTGCCCTAAGGCTCTTGGACTCCACCATTTCGTGGTCACTGCAGCCCAGGGTGCCCTTGAGCTTCACATTCCCCACGAGCCCCTCCTTGTTGGTGAGAACAAGGTCCAGCATAGCACCTCTCCTCGTTGGCTCCTCTACCACTTGGAGAAGGAAGTTATCATCGACAGAAGGAAGTTACCTTTGACTGGGCCCTGTAGTCCTTACAGAGAGCAGATGAGGCATAAAAGCACAGAGAATACAAACTCTAAGGGGTCTGTTTTCTCCCTCTTCTACACTGGAGGTGTCCAAGCAAGGACGTACAGGCTTCTCAGTGCTGCACCAACGCTTGGGAACAAAGACGTGTCAGCTGAGTGGGACTTGTGCTGGTGTGGCAGCTAACTTCTGTGCTTTAAATGAGGCAGCAAGCTATAAGGAGAAATCACTGGGTAAGCCTAAATACAGTAATCCTTGGGTATTATGAAAAGCAGTTAACTTACGTTAAAGCTTGCTTTCTCTAAGTTAGCCAGCCCGTGTTAAAAACACTTTTCTCCAGAGTAGGCCAGGCCTTGAGAAAGAAGTAGCTTTGCTTGCTGACACAGCGATGGGGAAAGAGGAACGTGATGTAAAATAGGAGCTGGAACACAGGAGGACAGAAGGCCTGAAAGCCTAGATCTTAGGTTTGAAGAAGACACTGTTACCTCTTGACATTTGAAGCTGCTGATTTGATAGACAGGTGTTCAAGAAAAAAAAAAAGAAGAGATTTTTGGACACCTATCAAAAAAGGAAAAAAAAAAATCAGGGGTTCCCAAACAGTGTTTACATATTGCAGAATATATGGTCTCCCAGATAACTTGACCTCTGGCTAAATTAATGTTGGAGTTTTGCAGAAAGCCAGCAGTTATATGATTTAATAAGCTCTCCATGGGAGAGGCAGATTAAGCACTGCACTCTCAAAAACATCGTATCTGCCATTAGTACACAAGCATGGAATGGAAACTGGAAAGCTATAGATGTGTTGATTACCATGATAATCTTCTTGTCACAAGATTACAGTCTTCTGAGGAAAATGAAGGGTCGCAGGCCATTGATACTGCCTACTAGGATTAATTTTGAGATTTTTGAACATTGTGGTGGTAGCTGTGTAATGACACACTTGCATGCTCCATATTAAACGAAGAAAAAACCAAGACAACATTCCCCCACACCCCTACACTTTAAAGCAAAGTGAATTTCCCCCTTCCTTTTAAGGGAATGCATTTTAGGCTGAAAAAGAAATTACAGAGGGAAATTAAAGCTTCCCAGGGTCCAGCGGTTATATTGTCCAATTTTCTTTGATAATTCTAAAACTCTACAACTTTGTTCACAGGCAAATATGAGTTCCTGCAAGATTTGCTGTTGAGGTAGTGGGTGATGTCCTGGCTCCAGCAGCCTTGCCCTGCCTGCACCGGAGCCAGGCTGTCACCCAGGGTCACTTCAGCCTTCCTGGAGGCAGAGGGGGGCAAGTCAGAGAGGGAGAGGCACACCCAGGGGTCCTGGGAGCTACCCTGCATGCTCATCACAGCACAAAACTCTGCACCAAAAGCAAAAAGTGGGAAAGCACAGCAATCTAAAGACAGCTTTATGTTCAATATGGTCATCTGTTAGAACGATGAATGTGGAGATGGTGCTGGGACTATCCTTAGGGTGCCCCAACAGAGCAATGAGAGAGGCATCTTGGTGCTATCAGTTTATATAATACTTTACATACATCTGATTTAATGCCTCAAATAAGAAAGCGGCTGTAGCTCTCAGAAGACATTAGCAATGTTCATTTATGTTGCTTTTTTTGTTTGAGCAGCACTTAAAACCAGTTTTAATGCACTGCTTACATTCTCAGGTAACCCTAGGGCCATCAACGTCTACAGATCAAATATGGAAAAATGAGCCACCTTTCCTGTCAACTGATACATAGTAATTTAAAAAGTATTTATCCTTTGTGTGAGCCATAAAAAGGAAAAGTTGAAGTTGAAAGAAGTCAAGCACAGCCAAAGACCTCACTGAAGAAACAGGAGACTGTTATTCAGTGCGACACTGATCCCGATGAGAGAATTTGAACAGCCCAGCTGTGCAGCACTTGGTCTGTGCGGGGTGGGGAATAGCTGGTTATATCACTTTTTGTACAACAGCTGTGAGACACTTGGTAGGCTGAGATTGACTCATTAAGGGTATGAGGATGACACTTTAAAAAAAGAAAGTAATCAAAAGAGAAGTTAGTGAGTTCTTAGGCTTTAATCCTTTTTCAAATGTGCTACTTGACTTAACTTCATGGGTGACATTTTCATGTTAGTGCTGTAAAACGATTCTGTAAAATCCATGAGTTTGGGACTGAGAAAGGAGTATTTTCAGGACCTACAGCTTAGCACTGCTGCAGTGACTGAGAGACTTGCTGTGTATTAAATCACTGAATAACAAGTTCATGTAACAGCAAATGAAACCAAGCTTAAATATTTCCCTTTTGACCGAGTAAAACAATTTTTTTTTTTCATATCACCCTGACTATAGGACTCATGAAGTCTAAAACAAATGACAATGGCTGACATTATATGATTGATTTACTGTAAAATGTGTTTTCAAAGATATTGTTGGAAGCTGTGATATCCGCACAATATATTCATGCTGGATCACAGCTTGTAGATTCATGAGTACTTCCTAAGTAAACATTTGGTGTCCGAATCTCACCTAATGCAGCTATTGTTTTAACTTCCTTCAACAGGATTTCAAATACACGTTACAAATAAATTATTCTGTCTTAGAAAGAGAATGGAATGGGTATTACTGCTTTTCAACTGGTAGCGTACTTTCCAATATATTCAGAAGGATAAGAACAAAACCTAATTGAAAACTTTCCTTTTTTGCACAGTGGGGGAGGAAAGAGGACAGTTATCTCACCCAGACACAGAACTGACAGTCTCACTAACGTTAATCTGTCTGGATTCGCTGTTACATTGCTTTACTGCACATATTTCACATGCTACAAGGCAGAACAGAATATCAAGGAAACGTACACCCTGCCAGCTACAAAGGACAAAAGGCACAAACAAGCAGAAGAGATAAGGCCATGACAAGTGTAGCAAAGAATATTGTTTTTTGTTTTGCAAAAATTTCCTTTTCCATCATGAACAGATTTTGTCAAGAAACGTAAGAGTCAGATTTTAAATAAATGTGTTTGCAAAAAAAGAGGAGTTGTGCAGAGGCTGTTTATGAGATGTCTGCTTTCACACCACATGCTTTTACTAGCTAGATATCAAAATACTGGAGCCAAAAATTGTCTGAGTACCTCATTGTTTATTCTTTCTCAGACTAGCATAAGCAAGCAGATGAAAAGTCTTTCCAAGTGGAAGCAGAGAAGATACTACATGACAGTCGGTCTTGGCACAGACTTTCGGTTTGTATAATCAGCAAGGTTTCTAGAGCTGCTTGATTCTTACAAAGCAGTAACATACAGTCTGTTTTCCTCTTTCAGCTTCTAATTATGACAGCCATTGACCTTCAAGTGTGTTTAAGTTCCTTGCAAATGCCAACAAATTAATTAAAACTTCACAGGAATGTGACAGTCTCAGGAAAAAATAGAGTAGTAGGGCTGAAATCTCTCTTGCTATTTTAGAGAAAGTATGTTTTAGAGGAAACAGAAAGCCTTCGGTCTTCACTTCTTTCCTAAGAACTCATTAAGTGCTTTTAAGGTACAGATTTGATACCCCTGCTATGATCTTTGATTTACTTTTAAAAAGTCTTGCTTTTATGCAAAGAGTGTATTAATATTGCTGTGACAAAAATTAATATCTGCATCACAATCTCTTCCACTTAGACCCTCTGACTGAGCTAAGGATTGTTCAGCTTGCCAGAGAAATTACATATCCCATGATCACAGTCCTCCAAGGATGCACATGTATTCATGTGGAAGATGATGAAGGAAAATCATAGCAGCAGTCACAGCACCCCGATCCAGCCTGACTTCTACTGATAAACTCATTGCCTCTTGGTATACATTAATCCCATAAAGTGTGGGCAGCAGTATCAAAGATACAAGAAACATTAACAACAAAGGAATTGAATTAATTATTGCCAAGAAGTAGCAAACAGTAAGACACATATAAATTGAAGTTCCTTTGAACATCTGTAACTGGTAGCTTACAAAGAAGAATTAAGGACTGCTACTACCACAGAAAGTTATTTTTAAAGTTTTGCAGTGAGGTAATTTGCTTTTTTAAAAAAGAAATTCTGAAGAATAGCAGAGGCACCTATGTTTAGAAATCCCCTGCATGGTCCAGCCTTGACCACTGGGGATATGCAGGGGTGTGAGGGGTCTTACCAAATGTTTTGGTCAAGGTTTCAACTTCATCCTTTGGCTTCAAATATAAAAGGTAGTTGTCTGAGAGCCCCAACAACATCTCCAGCAAAATCAGAGAAGGCCAGAACTCACAGTACAGATATTCCTATGGTTTTTAAAAAAGTAGCACAATACACTGAAAGAGCAAAGCCTTCTTTATAAATCTTAATGAATTGAGAGGAAAAAGCCCTCTGCATGCCACCTTTCCACAGAGTGAATCCGCTTTAGTTCCTAGAGGTAGAAGGCCACTGCAATTTTTCAGCGCAGCTACGGAAGTAATTTCCTGTCCTTGCACTCTTCATGTTTTCATTTCTTCTACACCAAACAAACTGTCAAAGCAAGGTGTGCTATGGTTCTGCTCTTCAGAGAGGTCTGAATGCAGAATATCTTAATCACGGGTGGAGAGTTCCAGCAGGCTGTTTGCTCGCCCCCTGCTCTGGAGTGATGCTCGGATATTGGCTTCTCTTTGGTGGTCTCTCCCTCCCCTCACCCCTCAAATGAGAAATTGCATTTGTCTGCTACTGGTACTCGGTCATGACAGCACCTACAGAATGCAGACCACAAGCTAAGCAAAACCAGTCTTTTTAAAAGAAAAGTATCCAGGCTTCGCTTGTCACACTTGCACGTGTGAGCAAAACAGCAAACCTAACTCCACCTACATACAATTGTCCTTGTAAGAACAGGAGGAGGTATATAAGTGGATATGCAAAAAAAAGAAGGTCTTGACTTCAGACCTCCTTTTTACTAAGGTGATTGTCAGCTTCTAAAATCATCTTGTGACATGCAATAGTGAGTGCTATATACTTTTTTCCACATTCTTGTCCTCGTTGTGCATGCATCTTATGGCCTGTACACACAAAGTTGTAAAGAATTATAAGGGACAGCGATAGTTCTAAGACATGATGGTCTCTCGTTTTAATGGCTAGTCCAGGGATTGTTCCAATCACTGTGTGCTCCCTTGATAACACTACTTATCATAGGAGCTAAATCTAATCTCATAACTTTAACTTCCTGTAATGTAAAATGTTAGACTCCTTTAAATTTGATCTAATTTGTGTATTCCTTACCTCCCCCCAGGCAGCAGGTGGAGGCTCCACAGGAGGGTAATATTTGGGGACATCCCAGGCCACTGCAGCCATGAACCACTTGAAATCTTTACATTTAAGGTGCTTGCGAAGTTCCTTCTGGGCAGAGATATCACCAGTTGAGAGATGTCTGTACTCAGGCCGTCGCTGGTAAATGTACTCTGCAAACTCATCCATCCATGTCTCTGCCACACGCTTCAGGTTCTGTGCGGCAGAAAAAAGCAATCATTAATTTCTTCATGCTTTGAGTGAATGATATTTCTAATGGGGAGAATTAAACAAAAAAAATTCAATAGTCCACACAACTTTTAAGCTTAGCTGGTCTAATTTCTCAGTCTTAAAACATGGAAAAATACTGGTAAACGTATGCTGTCTTCATTACAGTGTTGAGCAAACACTGTAGAGTATTAAGCACCCTGCTCTCCTGCTGACTCTGTAAGATACAGTCTTCTGACTGTTGAATATCTCAATTTCCTTCATATTCTTTATGCATCTTCACATGGGTTTTTGATTAATGATGGATGTTGAACAGAAATTTTCCTTCAGCTGCTCACATTGGTACCTATGTTTTTTTCCCTGTTAGTCCAGAACCTACTAATGTGCATGAATGGTTCAAATTATTCCTTCTGATGTATTTCACTTTGCATTTGAAAAGCATCTGAATTTTCAGCTGTCATCATCCTGCTTAGTCACCTAGCAATTCCTACCTAAATTTTAGGGTCAGGTCTTACACGGGCATGTATGGGGGCAAACAGCCATGAGCTTGCTCTGCCCCATCTCATAGCTGGTTTTGCACTACCTTTGGACTGGAAGCTTCGCTGTGCTGGCATGCTAGTAAGTCTGTGCAAAAGCATAGCACATAACCATGAAGTGGAGCTGACCTGAAACAATGCAGCTCATGCGATAGCTATGGCAACTTGTGGCTTTCTGCACGCATCGTATAGACATATCTAAGACTATTTCTGTTCCATGAAACCTAGTTCTGGCTTATGTCCCACAAAGTTTATTTTTGTTGGCATTTTACAAGAAACAGAATTACCTATTTTGTTGTGTAAGAATTTATTCAAATTATAATTAACTAAATTAGCTGACCCAAATTATAAAATTAAAAAAAAGACTTGTAAGGAAAAATCCTGAATAGATGAGACTGAAGAGATGTATTTTATTGTTATTCAGCGTCATGGAGTCTAAATAGGCTAGGGGTAAATTTTTCTGTATTTTTGTTTGTTTTTAAAATTCCTCCTGCAACTTAATCCACACAAATTTATATGCAGATGTCGTAGTGGAGTACAAGCTTAGTCTATTCTGCATTTCCACAGCTGCCCATAACCTCTTATCCCACCAATAAAGCAACATCTCACTGGATGACATTGAGACACTAGGGTGTTCTTATTGCTTTATAAAAACAAGATCATCAAGTTTTGTAATATTCTTTTTATAGAACACTAACTGCAAAATGCTGAGATTCGCTCTGTAATAAGCTGGAGGACAATATACATCTGATTATCATCAACATAAGGTAATGTTTCTTCTCAGAACATTCTCTGCATCTAAGTAAGCCTGATTCGTACTCTGATTTGCTTTCAAGATTCATTTGAAAATTCCTTTCCTGAATTCTATTAATCCACACAAACTAAATGTCCCTGAACTAATAAGGCTTATCTGAATACAAAGACAGCAAAATACAGAAAAAACAAAGTACTTTTAGCTGACACTGCAAGATAAGTTTCTATGTGCTTTCTCTCTGTGAAGCAAATATGTTAAAACCTGCAGGGATAAAGCAAGTAAAATTAAAGCAGTATAAGAAACCACAACACTTACATCCCTATTAAAAAATGGCCCGTGCCCCACATAAGGTTGACTTTTGTTGTAATTTCATGAAAACCTAAAGTACTTTACAAAAAATTAGAATTCAAGAATACAGGAACTGGGTAGGACAAAGAAAACCAGAACAAATTCTAGACAACATCTAAATGACAATCCCACCTTTCTGGCAGAAACCCTGTAACATAGAAATCTCCTGAAAAGTAAAAATACTATGTGATGAGACTTTGTAGATGAGGCCAAAAGATGATTAAGCACATTAAACTAAGAAGCCGAAACCATGAAAATAGGTGTGATCTTTCTAGCATATTTTCCACTCATAAATGCTGTACAACTCATTTACTATAATGCAAATGCAGTTTAAGACCATTCTAGAAAATACCATACTATTTCTTGTAATCACTTTACCTGATAGTGCTATTTTCACATTTAAAAACCACACCGTAAAAAGAACCATACAGTAAAAGTACAGTAAAAGAATTCTCTTAGGAAAGAAAAATTCAAAGTAACTCCAGCAAAGACTTACTCCAGCAACATTAAGAGTAGTCTCTGCTGGAGTTTCCTCTTTAGTTATTTGGCTAAGTTAAAAGAACTGCATTCTACTTTAGATAACTATAACAATAAAACAGGAGTCCAACAGAACTCTTGATATTATACCTGGTCACTAGCTCAAAATTCTCATTCACCAGTCAAAACCTTTGTTTTCCAATGAGTCCTTTATCACTGTTTGGGTTTGGGTGTGTGTGTGTGTGTGTGTAAACCCATGAAAACATTGCATTAAAAAAAAAAAAGTACAGTTCTTCCCACTATTCCCCAAGTATCAGGTAAGACACTTTAGAGAAATCTATTTAAAACTCTGTTCCCAGTTTTTCCAAGACCATTCTCTCCATTTGTCGTGGTTTAATCTCAGTCGGCAACTAAGCACCACGCAGCCGCTCGCTCACTCCCCCCCACCCGGTGGGATGGGGGAGAGAATTGGAAGAGCACAAGTGAGAAAAACTCGTGGGTTGAGATAAAAACAGTTTAATACTTGAAATAAAATAATAATAATAATAATAATAATAATAACAACAACAATAATAATAATAATAATAATATAATAATACACAAAGCAAGTGATGCACAGTGCAATTGCTCACCACCCGCTGACCGATGCCCAGCCAGTCCCCGAGCAGCGGCCCCCCCGGCCAGCTTTCCCCAGTTTATGTACTGAGCATGACGTCACATGGTATGGAATGTCCCTTTGGCCAGTTTGGCTGTGCCCCCTCCCAGCTTCTTGGGCACCTCCAGCCTTCTCAGTCGGTAGAGCATGGAAAACTAAAAAGTCCTTGACTAGTGTAAGCACTACCTAGCAACAACTAAAACATGGGTGCGTTATCAACTTTGTTCTCATCCTAAATCCAAAACACTGTACCAGCTACTAGAAAGGAAATTAACTCTATCCCTGCCGAAACCAGGACACCATCGTATGCTAAAAATCTTTAGCCAGATCCTGTAATGAGCCTACATATTATCCTTAACATGTTTATACATTGCTATCATAAACTGAACCCATATGAGGCAGCCCTTTGAATTTCAATAGGTTCCCTTTGGAAAATATAAACTCTTGATTTGCTAGCTCTAAATCTCGAGACTGTTGATGAACATGCCTGCAAGGAACTCTGTGTCCTGGAGTAGTAGGAAGCTCTTTCTCAAGTTGCCAGTTGCCAGGAAGCAAGCACTCAGCATCCAAACATTTTAGTTTTAAAGAGGTTTGTTGACTTCAGTTAGCATGGGTTTCTTATCCTTATTATCACTATGCAAGCTCAGTAATCACCACACTTCCTTTTAACGTAACTGTGTACAGACTAGTAGTAAAACTTCAAATTGCAGTTAATCCCCATACTTGAATTGAATGCAGTCAGGTAAAGCTGCTGTCCTGAAAGCTAGTCTGGTGCAACCTTGCACAACAAAGGCAAACCTCATTTACATTCCTATTTAGAACATGCTAACTTAGCATGTTCCTGGAGCAAAAATACAGGCTGTCCAAGATGAGATAAGTGAGCTCTTGTAAGCTGAAGATCCCCGTTCTATGTCTGTCTAACAGCATGAAAAGTTGCCCTATGCGAAGAACCTCCTAGGAACATAACTCTTCTCTGCAAATTATGTCAGTGAGCTGCTGCTCTTTAACTCACCTTACTACAACAGAAAGGTAGAGGAGCACAACCAAAATGAGAGCGCTCATCTCTGAATGCTTTAAGGCCTACCGATCAAGTGACTTACTGTAAGGTAAGGATGTGATTGCAAGTCCTTACGAGTCTCCCAGAGTTGCCCTTCCCACAATCTGGGTGAACGTCTGACATGGTGGAGAAAGGAGGACGGTCACTTCCTCCCTGCCTGAGTCTTAGGCCAGGCTAGACACAATCTGAGCATGCCAACATATTAAGCCTTGCTAGTGGGAATGGTTATGAATAGCTTGACACAGTCTAGCTGTAAAATAGGGGCTAAGCAGTTCGACTTTGTTAGGACTTTACCGTGTGTGTGTGTATACTGCCGCAGAATTTACAGGTCAAAGGACTTTAAGAGCCTACCAGATTAGGTGGCATTTTGTGAATGTCTTATAGCATCATTTAAGCACTCCAGTCTCACAGTGAAGCTAAACTACAAAGAATTTAGAACAAACAAAATAAGAGTTAAGATTTGAATCTTCTTGATTTCTGTCTCTGTTACTCTTTGCATAATCTTCTAAAAAAACCTCCTTTAAATGCCAGTTTCTCAAATAGCATCAAACAGCTTTATCAATAAGGAGAAATGGTTTTGGGCTATCTTTGCGGTAGATCACACTTGTTTGGATTCTTTTACTTCAATCTGAACACCTCATCTAAACGCACATGGAAAGGAAAAATGAAACGTTTCTACAGCTGAAAACTGCTGTGGCTTAGCTTGGTTGTCAAATTCATTGCAAGGTTACAGAAGTCCAGATTGGTTATGCTGGTCTTTTAACAGACAAAAAGGATAAATAAAAATAGGAACAATTTAACGAAGATCAATTCCATATTAATCAGTTACATGAATTGACACACAGTGTAAGGAAGTCACAGGGACTCTAAGTGGACATCTGAGGAGTTTCTCAGGACCTATCCATGACAGACCAATGATAATTTGTTCTCTCTCTTGTCATTTTCAGCGAAAAAATTCTGTACAAGAATAAATAAGGCCCAATGATATTTCGGTAGATGCATATCTCTATATGTCAGGTTGTGACAGTTGTCACCAAGAAGCTGTGAGTTGCATACAAAAGTGATGGCAACCACAGTAAGACTGACTCATCAGCTGTCACCAGTTGCCCATGTATGCATTCTTGATACAATTAAGTTTTGTGTCACTGTTACTATTTTACTTTCTGGTAAATCCTTTACCGTTGGGCTTATATTTGGACAAGTTTTCTTTAAGTTTGTTTGAACTCACACATTTAAGACTGAGACTTTGTTTTGTATTTTCACTCAGCAATAGTCTACAAGACAGGAAGTTACAATGTCACTGATACCTGGACTTCAATAAAGGAGTTTAAATCAACTTGACTGGAGAAAGACAGAGATAAATGAGGACTTCTCCACTTGAAGAAAAGAAATTTTTCATGGACCATTTTGTCCCTTTCACTTTCTTCAGTGAGTGGGGAAGATACATCTCTCTGATCAAATGAGTGTCCCTTCTTTTTAAGTGTGTAAGATCATCTGTCATTTTCAAGAGACGTGATATTACTCAAATAAACCCAGTGAAAAGAAAGTAGACGCTGGCCATGAGAATGGAAAAGTAGAGTGAAGCAGGGACAAGTCAAAGGACAGATTCATAAATATTCCCTCTAAGCAAGGTTTAACTAGATTGGTCCCTAATACGAGAGGGGTAGTTCCACATCTCATAACTGTGGCTGGTGTGCTGGCTTGCAATGACAGCACTGATAAGAGAGCTACCTAGCTGTACGCTAGTCCACGTTGCGAGCCTGCACAACTCCGTCCTATAGTTGCATCTTTTCCAATTGACATTCTAGATGCAGCAGTTAAACTAATATAAAAATCTAATTTCTGTTTTCAGTTTCTCCAGATGTTCTAAAGTAGATTTTTGTTATCCGGTGGGACTAAAGCAGCACAATGGTTTTATTATTTGTTTCATTTCACCTGCATAACCTGTTTTTTCCGCTTTTGTGCCTACCTCACTGTTTGCATGAAACCAACCCTGACCCCAATCCACAGACTTTACTTTTGTCAATATTAAACTACTACAGGAACATTTGGATCCTGTAACGAGTTCCTGTTGTCCTACATTTAACCTGAACATTTTCCAGGAAGCTGGCTGTCACCAACTGGTGGAGTCTTATTTGTCATGATAGTCATTTCTCTCATCAGTCAGGACATCAAAAATCACTTTCAATTACACCAATCAAATATGAATCACCACAGCACGTCTGAGGCCTGACTGTATTTCAGTTGTGAAATATAAGAGAGGATATGACTGTTTATTTGCTAAAAATAACACAACAGTCTGCAACAACTGACACGTTAATCTCTTTTCCTTCCTAGTAAAATTCCAGTGGGGTTCTTTTCACTGCACCTACATCATCTTCCTAATTTCAATGTTTTTTATTGTTTGTTTTGCGAAGCACAGTATTGCTGCTACTTCAAAATGGGTGCCCCGTTTACTTCTGGAAGCAGCTGTATTTCATTTGGCTGGAAATAATATAATATACAGTTTGTTTTACGTAAAATGCATTTAAAACGCGCATTGGGATCCATCCAGCCAAGACAACTATACTTTATGTTCCTCTGGAATACGGGTAGCGTAATGTCACAATAAATCATCACGGAGGAGGAGAACAAAGTATGACTGGAGGAGCCCATCCAACAAGTATGGATTAATATGACAGAGGCAGCAAGGTACAAAATTCCAAAGCACTCACAGGGAGAAAAACAGTACCCTCAATTTCATGCAAAGGTCCTTCCATCAGTATTGGAATACAAACCATTTCTCATTTCTGTGTATTTCTACAGTGAAAGCATGATAAAACATTTCCTGGACGCTAATTACACCTTTGTTATGTTCAGGTCTCAATATCTAAGCTGCCCACATCATTTAAGTCTAAACGGGGGGCTTCATCCCTTTCCCCTTCTTGCCTAACTCCCTTTTAACTTAGGCAGTGCTAGCGTTTGTCAATCTTTCCCCCTCTTGGGTATCTTATTTTGCTCCTTTACACTTAACTGTGTTTAAAACTTAACTGTGTTTCATTCCAGCAAGGGTTTGTATTTGTGTAAAAAACCCCAACCAAATAGAGAGATGTCTGCAGGCATAAAACAAATGCTTCTCCATGGAAGGCAGTATGCTAACTAGGTGACAAAGCTGGTGGTGTACATAAATAACTCTTGTGAGAGTTAGCACAGCTGGCAGAGAAGCAAGAGACTATTTATTCTCAGCCTGTAGCCTGCAAATACCTAGAACTGAAATTCCGCAGATGTCATCTGAAAATAGCCAGGATTTCTTTCTCTCTATAAAGGTTTGCATCTCCACCGCAAAAAAATTTAAGATCTACACATTGGAAAAAAGTGAAAAAAAAGCCAAAAAACCAGCCCACCGACTAAATGCTACATCGTTGC
Organism: Aptenodytes patagonicus; assembly: GCF_965638725.1. Lineage (NCBI taxonomy): Eukaryota > Metazoa > Chordata > Aves > Sphenisciformes > Spheniscidae > Aptenodytes > Aptenodytes patagonicus. Next base: position 42,520,430 of record NC_134952.1, read on the forward strand.
TCAGTGGCTCACTTGAGGCAGGCCTGCAGGGCTTGGAGGGCAGGGATGGGCACTGTCCCCTGTGAGGATGCTGCCTGCCCCCAGCTCTGCGGCTGCAGGTCTCTGCAGGCTGGCTGTAGGGGAGCTGCAGAAAGCAGAGTGACAGTGTAACAACATCTCCACGAATTTGTTGATTACTGCCATGCTCACTTGACAGACCCATACTCTGTGGGCACATATAGACCATAGCCCACCTCTGCAGCTAAGCCTGGAAGAAAGTTCAGGGGTTTGATTCCAAACACATTTCTTTAGCCATGTAACTTGGGCTCCAGTGCTAGTCTAGTGAAGAATCCTGGAAAGCAGCTACCGCCACTTTGATCTTGTTATTGTCCAGAAACATTTAGTTCTCCATCTTCTTTGTATTCCTTTTGGAGAGTTAAGCTGCCTGCCCTGTTGCATTTATCATCTTAAAAGCAAAACTTCTATTCAGATTGGAGAAAATATAAAAAATTAGCATTTAAAAAAATTACTTTGACTTTCTTGTATTCAAGGATTAGAAGATATTAATTTGAAGTTTTTCTTTGGTAAGTGCTCTGTTTGAGATCTTGCTTTAATTAATTTTAATGATGAATTTATAAATCTATTAAATGAAAAAAAGTTAGAATGGAAACTTAAAAGTTGTATTGTATAATCATCATCGTATATTATAACCTCTGCATGCTGTTGAAAGAAGGTAGCTCTTGCTTGATTCCTAAATAATTTGCTTACTCTAAGCTGATGTTTCAGCTTCTAACTGTTGACTGCTGAATCATAACCTACTTTGTGCTACAGTCTTTTGTGCTAAAGAGGTGATTGCAAAAGTGCCAGCAGTGCTCCCTTAACAGCATGCCACACCTATCAGTTTGCACTCTGGTCACGAGAAAACATAGCCATTACCTAACCAACTTTGGTTCTTTAACTTGGCTGGAAACTGAAAAGAAAATGTTCATGCGCTGCTTTAAGAAAACCCCAAGCATTATTTGCAGCTGGAAAAAGAATAAATAAATGGTCATAATATTAAAGGAAGCTCTGTTAAAAATGCAAACATGGCCACAGCACCAGATAGTATAGCTACAGAAATTTTCTTTATAGATCCCTTTTAAAGCCACATTGTCCTGGTTTTGGCTCGGACAGAGTTAATTTTCCTCCTAGTAGCTGGTACAGTGCTGTGTTTTGGATTTAGCATGAGAACAATGTTCATAACACACCCATGTTTTAGTTGTTGCTAAGCAGTGCTTACACTAAGTCAGGGACTTTTCAGCTTCCCATGCTCTACCGACTGAGAAGGCTGGAGGTGCACAAGAAGCTGGGAGGGGGCACAGCCAGGACAGCTGACCCAAACTGGCCAAAGGGACATTCCGTACCATGTGACGTCATGCTCAGTACATAAACTGGGGGAAAGCTGGCTGGGGGGGCTGCTGCTCAGGGATGGGCTGGGCATTGGTCGGTGGGTGGTGAGCAATTGCATTGTGCATCACTTGTTTTGTATATTCTTTTATAATAATTATTATTCTCTTCCTTTGCTGTCCTATTAAACTGTCTTTATCTCAACCCATGGGTTTTACTTTTTTTTTTCCGATTCTCTCCCCCACCCCACTGGGGCGGGGGCAGGGAGGGTGAGCGAGCGGCTGTGTGGTACTTAGTTGCCGACTGGGGTTAAACCACGACACACACAAAAAGGCTGAGCAAATGGTTCAGGTGGGAATCTGAACCCACCTTTATCAGCTGAATTCCTGAACCCAAATTCGTGCAAGTTCCAATTCAGCGACACTGTGTAATGAGGCAAATGTCATTGTGCTTGTGCCTGCTGGGTCAGAGGATCACTGTGCTCTGGGATCCCACATCCTGGCGTGCAGGGAGGAATTCAACTTAAAAGTTAGGATTCACCACGCTGATGGGTTAGCATCCAAACTTGAACTTCAGTGGGATTGCCCTTCCCTTCAGAAACGCCTAATGCTCTAATGTTCTGTAGTTAATGCTAAAATGCTGTGTAAAATACCTGCAAACAAAAAAAATTTCTGTAGATATATTTTGAAATTCTGAGTTCATCTCTGCATATCCTATGGAACAGTGAGCTTTTATTGATAAATTTCTTATGGCTTCTACAGATTCACGAATAGAAAAAAAAATCCCCCCCAAATAGGAAAATAAATAAAATAAATAATAAACTGGGATACACCTACAGGAAATATAATATATGCTAATAATATTCTTAAATCTAATTTCATAGGTTATTGGTGAAAAGAAAATAGCTTAGCTAGAATTGTTAAAAATGAAGCAATAGTCAAGAATACCACAAAGCAACTAAAATAATCCAGTAAAACAATTCAGAAGTTTTTAATAGGGCAAAATCTTGCATAGGACTTTAAGATTTGGGGATTCGCTCTCTATATATGTTTTACCTAAAACAAACAGGCAAAATTGGTTCTTAGTCACTGCAGTTTTGTGCAGAGGTTGACAGGCTTGGAATGAATGAATAATTACGTGGTGCTTCTGCATTATAATGTGGAATCAGTGTTGACATCTGCATGCCCATTAATCTTGCTTTATGTGTAATTACCTGTAAATTGGACACTGACTGCATTTGGCAAGCAGCAACATCTTAAGACATCTCCCAGGAAAAATATTCAGCTTTTTTATCTGCATTTGGTTGTCACAGTCTGTTTTATAAAGCTACTACGCATGTTCACAGCTTCCTTTACTTTTGCTCTGTACCACCGAACAGTTATACTGACAGAGCATTTCATATGTGGATGCTTTTCAATTTATGGGGTATGTGTCAGCAAAAAATATGCATTGCAGGTCTTGAGTGACAGATAAGAAAGTAAGAAATATGATAAGAAGGACATAGAAAATTGATGTCACGATACATACTATCGTGTGTGGTACACTAATAGTTATTTAGCGATGGGGAGGTGGAACAGTGTTTTTGACAAGTCTCTCATTTAATAACGTGTATGTGATCCTCATGCCACGTCACAGCTCTTTAAAAAGATACCTAGATTGGTCAGGCATTATGTAGCTAGCTGAAACTGTGTGTTGAAACTTGCTGCTAAAAGATAGAGAGAGGTGAAGACCCAAGGGAAGGCAAAATGCTTACTTTAAGCATTATTTGTTAAGGGCAAACATAAGCTGAAACAGCTTGAAAGGAAACCCATGGCATGATTTGGGCTACACCTGAGTTTGGAAGTTCTGTCCTCTTCCTAACTCCAGTGTCCTCTTCCTAACTCCAGTCTCCATATCCCTTGTGCTGCTGCTGTGGGACAGGATGGGAAAATCTGTCATTCTTTAACGCAGTATCTGCACAAGGGGAAATTCTCCCTTGATTAATGAAGGGGCTCTTGCAATCATTTATACAATCACAGTTGGGCTTCCCAGGGCTCATTCGTTTGTGAAGTGCATCTCCAGCATCCTCCTTTACATGGCAGAAGATGGAAAAGGGTTTAGTAAAAGCCTTTGTGAAAACTACTTAGTAGTGAAAAGTATTGCTTTTGGCAGCACAGATACTTCCAGATATTATTGAGTGTGTTATTCATGATATTCTTGAACTAGAGGGAAGTTTTAGATAAAATACTCATAAGGGGTAGACGATAATCTTTGGATGATATAATATAATATTTGGAGGATAACGCAAAGATAGCTGAAATATCCAGGTCACTTCTGTGCATACTCCCCTAGTACTATTTTGGCTAACAGCTCCATTTGGGGCAGTTTATTTGGAACCGCAAGTGGTCTGCATCAAAGGGACTGACACACGGAAGATGAACATGTCCTTGCTTTTCCTTTTCTGGCTTGGATGAGAGAAAGAGAATATTTTTAGGCTTAAAAATACACACAATTTGATGGGTCAGGGACCAAACTCTCTTCCTTGGCTAGTTATTGAGATAGCCCCAAACACTAAAACATACAGAAGATCTTGTGCTCTTGGCAGCCTTGATGCAATGTATCCTAACAGCAATGTTTTGGTTTAGAATATTGTACTGGAAAGAATCTGAGAACCTGAGAATTCAAATTTTCTTTCAGTGATAAATATATGCCAGAAATTTACCTAAGCATCATGTTTTGGACCCCCACAACACAGAAGAAACTATCCGTTATTTGAATGGGAAGGATAAGACCCACCCTATCAGCACACTACGTCATTTCCCACAAGATATAGGGCAGTCAGTTTGTGCATGGGCAGAGACTTCATTTCTATAACTGGGATTTTTTTTTTAATATTTCACAAGTGATTTATTGAAATCAAGCTAGAATAAATAGTATAGGGAGGCTGCAGGCTGTGGCTACCTGATGGCTCTAAGTACTCACAGTGCCTCCATGAAAGCTACTTAGGTGTCGAACTGTACGAGATGCTAACAGTCCAAAGAGAAATGACTGTATTTTGCTCCTACGGGTAGTGCACCAGACAGCATATTCCCTAATGAGATACTTTGTGCTGTAATAGAGAGAAACAGAGACTGAGGTTTGGATTTCTTATTTCAAGTTGTGTGTGATTTTTTGCAGGGGATACCATAAATGAAGCAGTTTATTTCAGCCAGTGCAAAAATCCAGATGGGGAAACTCTGATACTACGTAGAGCTATATTGGGGGAAGATTTTCATCTCACAATTCAGTCAATACAGTTTTTGTCACCACCACTAATCCCATTACTGTATTGCGTGTCTCACTGTGTGCACCAATGCTCTTTTAAAGCAAATCTTTCTCTCTGTCTAGGCAGCTGTCAGGCAGGCAGCACAAGTGGCCTCTTTCCTCTGCTGCAGTTACTACAGCAAGCCTTGTCCTCTGGTGCTGAAACCAAGAATATTTCCCTCTTAAAAGCAAGAAATTTATTCTTTTGTTCATACCATATTTTCATTATTAAGAAAAAATATGATTCATAAAATATTACCCTATGGCAATATGCAGACTTTAATATTAATGCCGTTTTGTTAAAAAAAAAATCCTCTAAACCAGAAAAGATTAAACTCAAGCATGAATAAATACTAGTATCTGCCTGGAAGCTACATCTGTGCCCTTTGTCTTCCATCTTTTGACATCCCGTGAGCATCTCGAGAAAGTTACAGAACATTTTCTCTTGAGCAAAAAGTCCCTCATGGATATGGATGTGTTCAGTAGTCTTTGAGAAATGTCTAGAGGTCTTGTAATTTTTCACTCACATGGCTCCAAGCTGGCTGTATTCCACAACCAGGTTTTACACAATAATTAGACAGTCGCTCAAATCATTGTTACTTGGTCCTTTTGCCTCAGAAAAAGTTCCTTTCATGAGATTCTGCCTGTTCTGCTGACTGATAAGAAAATGTGTATTTAAATTGGTCCTGCTTGTAAAAACTGTGCAATTTGAGAACCGTAAGCCTTAGGTTATTCCTAGGTTCTTTTGAATCAGCATGAAACACGCTTCTGTGCTGAAATGTCCAACCCTGTATTTTTAAGCTTTCATTTTATTCTTGGCAATCTTATCTCTGGAAGGCAGCACAACTTCAGCAATTGCACATCTCATTTCAGAAAAATAAAGAAACATTCATTTTCCATTTTAATGGTTTACTGGAAACTAGTTCACAGGGAACTAAGAGACTGGTGATGAACGAAAATGAAAAACCAGACTCAATTACTCACCCGTGCTAGGCTGGTTCCAGAAGGAACTTTATAAGGGACGTACTTCCTGTAGATATGCCCAACTCGAGAGCATGGAACATCAAACATGCCACCTCCGCACATCCACACCTGGAAAGAGGACACAAAACAAATGAAAGAATGATTCCTGGAAACAAATGGGGCAAAGAAGGCATTTTAAGTAATGGGTATGGGAAAAGGACACATTGTTCTGTACTGACCCCTCCCACAGTCATAGTGGTGGCCTTCTCGGCATGCTGATAGCTGGGATTAGTTAATATGGCATAGAATCATAGAATCATTGAGGTTGGAAAAGACCTCTAAGATCATCGAGTCCAACCACCAACCCAACACCACCATGTCCACTAAACCATGTCCCTAAGCGCCTCATCTACTCGTCTTTTAAATACCTCCAGGGATGGGGACTCAACCACTTCCCTGGGCAGCCTGTTCCAATGTTTAACCACTCTTTCAGTAAAGACATTTTTCCTCACATCCCATCTAAACCTCCCCTGGCACAACTTGAGGCCATTTCCTCTTGTCCTATTGCTAGTTACTTGGGAGAAGAGACTGACACCCACCTCACTACAACCTCCTTTCAGGCAGTTGTAGAGAGCGATGAGGTCTCCCCTCAGCCTCCTTTTCTCCAGGCTAAACAACCCCAGTTCCCTCAGCCGCTCCTCATAAGACTTGTTCTCCAGACCCCTCACCAGCTTCGTTGCCCTTCTCTGGACACGCTCCAGCACCTCGATGTCCTTCTTATAGTGAGGGGCCCAAAACTGAACACGGTATTTGAGGTGCGGCCTCACCAGGGCCGAGTCCAGGGGCACGATCACTTCCCTACTCCTGCTGGCCACACTATTTCTGATACAGGCCAGGATGCCATTGGCCTTCTTGGCCGCCTGGGCACACTGCCGGCTCATGTTCAGCCGGCTGTCGACCAGCACCCCCAGGTCCTTCTCTGCTGGGCAGCTTTCCAGCCACTCTTCCCCAAGCCTGTAGCGCTGCATGGGGTTGTTGTGGCCGAAGCGCAGGACCCGGCACTTGGCCTTGTTGAATTTCATACAATTGGCCTGGGCCCATCGATCCAGCCTGTCCAGGTCCCTCTGCAGAGCCTTCCTACCCTCGAGCAGATCAACACTCCCGCCCAACTTGGCGTCGTCTGCAAACTTCCTGAGGGTGCACTCGATCCCCTCATCCAGGTCATTGATAAAGATATTGAACAAGACCGGCCCCAGTACTGAGCCCTGGGGAACACCGCTCGTGACCGGCCGCCAACTGGATGTAACTCCATTCACCACAACTCTCTGGGCCCGGCCGTCCAGCCAGTTTTTGACCCAGCGCAGAGTACACCTGTCTAAGCCGTGAGCCGCCAGCTTCTCTAGGAGAATGCTGTGGGAGACGGTGTCAAAGGCCTTGCTGAAGTCCAGGTAGACCACATCCACAGCCTTTCCCTCATCCACTAGGCGGGTCACCTGGTCATAGAAGGAGATCAGGTTGGTCAAGCAGGACCTGCCTCTCATGAACCCGTGCTGGCTGGGCCTGATCCCCTGGTTGTCCCGCTCATGCTTTGTGAGCGCCCTCAAGATGAACCGCTCCATAATCTTCCCCGGCACTGAGGTCAGGCTGACAGGCCTGTAGTTCCCCGGATCCTCCTTCCGGCCCTTCTTGTAGATGGGTGTCACATTGACAAGCCTCCAGTCGCCCGGGACCTCCCCCGTTAACCAGGACTGCGGATAAATGAAGGAGAGCGGCTTGGCGAGCACCTCCGCCAGCTCCCTCAGCACTCTCGGGTGGATCCCATCCGGCCCCATAGACTTGTGAGCGTCCAGGTGGCGTAGCAGGTCATTGACTGCTTCCTCTTGGATTACGGGGGGTTCATCCTCCTCACCGTCCCTGTCTTCCAGCTCGGGGGGCCGAGATGGCAGACTCTCCTACCCGGAATCTCACCGTGCAAAATCAGAGTATGTTCAAAATAAATTCATAAAACATATTTAGAATATCTGCCAGCGGTCCTCCTGCAACACAACCAAGATATTATTGCATCTGTTCTTCTTTAAAACATACAGGACCAAAATTTCAAAAAAAGGTTATGTGAGTAAAGCAAGCCATCAATCAGAAGTAAACATTTTTTTTTTCCAAAACACCTGGCTTACATTTTTTTTTTTGAATAGTGAATACAGAGCTCAAATACTAAGATGCTCTTCATTTTGTAAAGAAAAAGGAAGAAAAATCAATTTCCTTCTGATCAAATTTATGTAGGCAGAGAAGAAAGATCATGCTGCTACATCTCATCATTCAGCAATACCTAAAGCCAGCTGGATGGCTTTCACCTCTGCAAACTGACTCGATTCACCTCCTTCAGCAGTTTCTACAACTTGTCATACAGGACTCCACACAGCAGCCTTCCACCTCCGATGCTTTCCCACAAGACGACAGGACCCGTCAGTGAACAGGGCACATTGCTTCTCATTTTCTTGCAGTTTATTATACAGTGGGGCCTCTTCAGCACACATCACCTCCTCCTCTGGTGATATTCCAAGATCTTGGCCTTCTGGCCCGTCTGTGATCACTTCCAAGATTCCTGGGCGACTGGGATTTCCTATTCGAGCCCGTTGTGTGATCAGTGCGACCCACTTACTCCACGTAGCATCAGTTGCATGATGTGTACAGGGGATCCTCCCTTTGAACATCCAGCCCAGCACCGGCAGTCGGGGTGCCAGGAGGAGCTGTGCTTCAGTGCCGATCACTTCTGAAGCAGCTCGAACCCCTGCATATGTTGCCAATATCTCTTTTTCAGTTGGAGTATAGCGGGCCTCGGATCCTCTGTATTCCCGACTCCAAAACCCTCGGGGTCGACCTTGAGTCTCCCCTGGTGCTTTCTGCCAGAGGCTCCAGGTAGGGCCATTCTCCCCAGCTGCGGTGTAGAGCACATTTTTTACATCTTGTCCTGCCTGGACTGGCCCAAGGGCTACTGCATGAACTATCTCCCGTATAATTTGTTCAAAGGCTTGTCGTTGCTCAGGGCCCCATTTGAAATCATCCTTCTTCCGGGTCACTTGATAGAAAGGGCTTACAATCAGACTGTAATTTGGTATATGCATTCTCCAAAAACCCATAACGCTTAAGAAAGCTTGTGTTTCCTTTTTGCTAGTTGGTGGAGACATGGCTGTTATTTTGTTGATCACATCCATTGGGATCTGACGATGTCCATCTTGCCATTTTATTCCTAAAAACTGGGTCTCCTGTGCAGGTCCCTTGACCTTACTTTGTTCTGAAGGCAAAACCAGCTTTGAGAAGGATTTGGACTATTTTCTTCCCTTTCTCAAAAAACTTCTTCTGCTGTGTTGCCCCATACGACAATGTCATCAATGTATTGTAGGTGTTCTGGAGCTCCACCCTGTTCCAGTGCAGTCTGGATCAGTCCATGGCAAATGGTGGGGCTGTGTTTCCACCCCTGGGGCAGTTGGTTCCAGGTGTACTGGACGCCCCTCCAAGTGAAAGCAAACTGTGGCCTGCACTCTGCTGCCAAAGGGATTGAGAAAAACGCATTAGCAATATCAACTGTGGCATACCACTTGGCTGCCTTTGTCTCCAGTTCGTATTGAAGTTCTAGCATGTCTGGCACAGCAACACTCAGCAGCGACATGACTTCATTCAGGCCTTGATAATCTACTGTTAGTCTCCACTCTCCATTAGACTTTTGCACTGGCCATATGTGACTGTTAAAGGGTGAGCGAGTCTTGCTGATCGCTCCTTGGCTCTCCAGTCGATGAATCAGCTTATGGATGGGAATCAGGGAGTCTTGGTTAGTGTGATATTGCTGTTGGTGCACTGTTGTGGTGGCAATTGGCACCTGTTGTTCTTTGATCCTCAGCAACCCCACAACAGAAGGGCCCTCTCAGAGACTGGGCAGGGAGGACAGCTGTTTAATTTCCTCCGTCTCCAAGGCAGCTATACCAAAAGCCCACCGGTACTCTTTTGGGTCCTTGAAATACCCTCTCCTGAGGTAGTCTATGCCAAGGATGCACGGAGCCTCTGGGCCAGCCACAATGGGGTGCTTCTGCCACTCATTCCCAGTTAGACTCACTTCGGCCTCCAGTACAGTTAGCTGTTGGGATCCCCCTGTCACTCCGGAAATACAGATGGGTTCTGCCCCTTTATAGCTTGATGGTGTTAGGGTACACTGTGCACCGGTGTCTACTAGAGCCTTATACTTCTGTGGGTCTGATGTGCCAGGCCACCGAATCCACACAGTCCAGTAAACCCGGTTGTCCCTTTCCTTCACCTGGCTGGAGGCAGGGCCCCTCTAGTCCTGGTCACGGTATTTGTTACTCACTTCTTGTAAATACGAATCAAAAGTCCCTTTATTAAGATCAGGAGTAAGATCAGCCCTTCTGCTCTGTCTGGGGAACTGCTCACTGGAAACTGGAGCAGCAATTTTCCTGGAAGAACCCCCTTTTGTGATTGTTTTTCCTTGCAACTCACATACCTGTGCCTCTAGGGTCAAGGTAGGTTTTCCATCCTACTTCCTCATGTCCTCTCTGTGGTCACGCAGGTAAAACCACAGGGTGCCCCGTGGTGTGTACCCTTTATATTCCCTCTCTTGAGCAGAGGAACACTTACTCCTAATAGCTGAGATACTGATCCATACAGGTGGGGAGTAAGACATATCCTCTTTGAGTTGCTGGACCTCCCAGGACAGTTTCTCCACAGCCGAGACAAGGGAGGAAGGGAGACTTTCTTCGTATTGCTGGAGTTGGCCAGCCAATTCATCCACCATTGGTCCCTCTTCGTCCTTCCAGGTCATTACTGCCAATGAGTTGGCATACGACACTGGTGCGCTCTGTACAAACTTCCACCGCATGGGTTGTGTGCACTTGACTTCATCTGGATCTTTGGATAACTGCTCGTTGTTCAGGTCATCATAAATCACCTCCAGCATGGCTAATTCCCTCAGGTACGGGATAGCTCTTCTCCATGGTGGTCCACTTGCCTGGGCAATATATAAGATCTTCCTTAAAGGGATATCTTTCCTTCATACCTGACAGTAGTCGCCTCCAGAGGCTGAGGACTCGTGCCCCTTTTCCAATCGCTTTGTCAATGCCCCCTTCCCTGGAAAGGGATCCCAGCTGCTTGGCTTCCTTACCCTCTAATTCCAGGCTACTGGCCCCATCATCCCAGCATCGGAGCAGCAAGGTGACAATGTGCTCACCTGAACAATGGCTGAAATTTTTTTGCATATCTTGCAGCTCCCTCAGGGATAGGGATCGGGTGGTTTCCATCTCATTTACAAGTTCTTCCTCTTCCTCCTCCTCTCCCTGTGATGGCCCTCCTTTTTCATCATCCCTTACTAAACGAGCTGACTTTCACTTCCAACATTTCTTCTTGTGTATAGGGGCGACTGATACCGGCACAGGTTGGTTCTCTGGTTCAGCTGCAGTGCCTGTTGCGGGGATTGGAGTAGCCATGGTGCCTGTTGCTGGGGTTGGAGTGCTGAAGTGCCTGTCGTTTTGTTGTCAGATCCAGAGAGCTTCTCTTCCCCTTAAGGGTACTGAATAGTGTTGAACAGGGCTTGGCAGGCATGGGCCAGGCCCCAGCACGTTGCAGTGATTTACGTCTCCCTAGAATTGCCAGGGTGACAGCATACTTTTCCCTAATATTCTACTAGTTTTTCAGGATTCTGCACTTGTTCAGGGGTGAAGTTCCAAAACACTGGAGGTGCCCACCATCCTAGGCGTTTGCCCATGCTATCTCCCACACCCTGCCACTCATAACTATCCAGTCTTGGGGCAGATCTCTGGATGATATTCTTAAATTGCTTATTAACCTTAGACAAAACCGAAATGATATTCCCAAGAAATACCAATAGAAGTATCTTAACTATGCAAGGATGTTCAAGATACTGAAAAGTTACTGTAATGAAGGAGGAAACATCATAGAAGAAGGTAGTGACGCTGCCATTCTGTATTTCCTCCATAAAAAACCTCTCAGAGGAAGAACTATAACTGCTAATTGTCTCCACGAGGTGGTACTTGAAGTACAGTACTAGCTTCAGTACAAAGCTCAAATACCAGATTAAGCTCAAGGCCAGTGTTTTAATAACAAATCTCCCACGCAAAACATCATTAATCACTGCAGACCACAGCAAACTGCAAAAACCAACACCAATCTCTAACATGTACAGCAAAAAAAAGAGCATGTTGCAGATCAGACAAACCAATATTGAGATCAGATAATCTAATATTGAGAACAGATGAATCAATATTGTGACCTGCAATTGTTAACAGATATAAATTCCTTAATGCGCTCTGGTTAATCTGTTATTATCTCAAACCCTTCGAACCTCACATTGGGTGCCAAAGAGTACTGTCGTGGTTTAACCCCAGCTGGCAACTGGGCACCACATAGCTGCTCACCCATTCCCCCCCCCCTCAGTGGGATGGGGGAGAGAATCAGAAGAGTGAAAGTGAGAAAACTCGTGGGTTGAGATAAGAACAGTTTAATAATTGAAATAAAACAAAATAAAAATAATAACAATGATGATGATGATAAAAGAATATACAAAGCAAGTGATGCACAATGCAATTGCTCACCACCTACTGACCGATGCCCAGCCAGTCCCTGAGCAGTGGCCCCCCCGGGCAGCTTTCCCCTAGTTTATACACTGAGCATGACGTCCCATGGTATGGAATGTCCCTTTGGCCAGTTTGGGTCAGCTGTCCTGGCTGTGCCCCCTCCCAGCTTCTTGTGCACCTGGCAGAGTGTGGGAAGCTGAAAAGTCCTTGACTAGTGTAAGCACTACTTAGCAACAACTAAAACATGGGTGTGTTATCAACATTATTCTCATATTAAATCCAAAACACAGCACTATATCAGCTACTAGGAAGAAAATTAACTCTATCCCAGCCGAAACCAGGACAATACTTTAATACTGAAACAGACAGAACCATCTGGAGTACACAGGTTTGATGCTTCAAGTCTGAGCAACCAAAACTCAGCCAACTTTGATCAGAGCTGCAAGTACTCCATGGCTCTAAAAATCAAGCTGTATCCTGATGGGCAGCCAGTAAGGAATTCTTCACAATTCTTCACCTCGTATGACTTGGTTTTACCAAGTGTACGTGAGAGCAAGGTTGTGTGTCATGTCAGAGGAACTATGGCAATCATGCCAGTAATACCTATGGGCATGATTTTCTGTGCCCTGGCAATGCAGAGCCACCGAACTCCAACATGGCTATTAGGTGACTTACGTAGCATATTGACAACATTCGTAACTTTCTGATTTCAAAAACAGCAATTTGACTTTGCAAATCAGGGAAATGGAAAACAACAACAAAACCACCCCCCACAAACCCCAAGCAGAACTCTTTAAGCATCCTAAAACCAATAACACAGCAAGAGTTTAAAATTAATTTAGAGTGAAAACATCAGTATTATAAAAATTATTTCCTAATCCTGGCAAAACAATTTTTTGTTCCCCACAGATATTAGAACAGAATGGCTGTTATTTCACATAAGGGACACCTGCGGCCTCCGCTTTCAGCCTTTAGACTGAAAACAAAAAAACCCCCAACACCCTCCCACCCAATTTAAAAGAAAACCACACCCAAGCTGAGAAAGAGAACTGGCTTGTCCTTTCCATGTCTCTTCATGTGGACATACATAAAGATGCTTCATGAAACATCTCCGTGAATCTGGATGAGAATTTAGGTCCATGCATTACATATATGAAGGATTTTTTTCTGTATTTGATGCCCTCTGGAACGAAATGGCATGAAGTAAGTTTGTGACTGAGGCTAAAGCAGAGCAGAACACAGACAACTGAAGGTTTCACTAACAATTTCCATACAGAAAGGAATTAATCCAAAAGTCGATACACTCTGAATTAAACCAACAGTAATCAGACCCTTAAAAAAAAGTATCAGAAAATATGATGTGATCACAAATACTTGACATTCTGCACGAAGCCTGCAGAGAACAATGCATATCTCTACACTTTTTTTACCATAAATTTCTCATTCCTTTTGTCCTGCCCACCAGCTGGCTGTAGCTACTGGCTTTTTGAAATCACAGGAAAACAAAATGATTAATTTTGTTCATTTAAAACAACAGTGAAAATGGGCAAGAGTTTGGCCTCTTTTGCTGTGCTTGCCGATTTGTGTTACAGCGGGTATATCCACCTGGTCCTGGCAGTGTGGCTGTGAGCTTGGGACTAAATTTTAGTAATCTGAACATGCAGATGCTAAAGACTGCAATATGGGATAACTCGGGGCTTGAGTGTGACTTAAAGCACTTGCTGAAGGTAGCACACTGGAATTCAGCCCCTGAGATTGACCGCGCTATTCATACTGTGAACGGAGAAAACGGGATTTAGAGTGAAGGCTTGAGTTGCAAAGTGATTTAGGAAGCTGCTTTTTATGGATCATTTGTGTATTAGCCCTTACAGTCCCTTAGCTGTTAGCTATGGCATCCAGCTGACACCTGGTAATGAAATGTTTGAGGATCTACACCACATTACAGGATAAACCTATGTACACCAGTGTAAATGGTTAAGGAAGGTTTGAAACCATTGAAGGTAGGGCAAGATGACACGCTTGGATTTGTCCTGAAATTCCATGGACACCGGGGCACAGTCGGGTACAGCTGAGAGCTACTTGGGAAACTGCTACTTACCACCTCCCAGCACAGTTAGTTAACTCTTAACTAAGGCACAGGAGTTCTTCTGGTGCACGCTAGCTTCACAGAAGAGGAGACAAATTTTGCAGGTTAGTGGCACAGCGTACTAAAGGCAGCTGGCCTGGGCATCACTCTGCTGAAGTACATATGTTGACAGAATTAAGAGTATTTCCGTACCTATTTCTGTGGTGAGGATATCCCGTCTGGTCTCCTAGTGAGCACAGTTCTTCTCAGGGACGAAATTTACTGGTGGGTTGGAAATGGAGACCCAAATGAGTGCTTCTCCTCCATGCCAAAATAGCTCATTGCAGCCCAGAGCAGTCTTGCTATGCCATGTAGACGTGATCATTATTTTCTTTTCAAAAACATTTTGTAAAATTTGCATCTTAAAGAAAACCTTGAAATCCTCACCTGTTTAATCCCATGTGACCTAATTCACTGAAAAACATGTTCATAAACATATTGAAAATTGTAAAAATGACAGTGTTAAAACAAGGTGGGTAGTGCCACCATTTAAAAAAATAAAAGTTATTCACCTTTCTGCCAATACTTTGTTTGTATGTTATGTCATTTGTACCTTTTTTTAGCAGCAGTCTCCTCTCTGTGGCTGTCTTCAAACAACCTAGTGCACCAATGAAAGTGCAGACCTATATTTACTATTTGTTCTTGTTTTTTAAATTAAGGTGTTATTTCAAAGGCTAGACAAGATATTACAGTGATTAATCAAGGTTTCGTAGCCTTTGAAGAGTGGACAGCATAGCAGTTTGACTCAGACGAAGGTCAGCCACGAAACAAATTTAAAAGACAAGAAAGCAGAAATATATATATATATATAGGCCAGTATTACTTTAACTTAGTCAATGAGAGCTGAAGTAGACATATATCGCATTTCCTCTAAAGCAGGAGGATATCAATTAAAAAAAATAAGAAAAGAAAAGGAGAAAAGGAATTAGAAAAAAAACTGTCAGATATGCTGAGGCAGTAACAAGTGGGAGGAAATAACGCTTTGTGTTAGGCTTATATTTGATAGCTATAAAACTTGAAAATGCTGTGCTGCACCTGAGGTGTGCTGTGCAGGGTAATTGAAATGAATCTTGGGCTGCCTTGAAGGACATTTAGCAGCTGTTCCTGTTTATCTTTTAGCTTCAGAATGATTTAGAAAGCATTTTTTATATTTTCCTGGGAAGATCAATTCTGGCAACTTTGTATTTAAAATGTGCATTTTTATGTCACCTGCGCTAAATGCAAGAAATTGGAGAATGACGTCTGTGTTAAATATTACAGACCTCCAGTGTACCATGAAAGGAGTTCAGGTGCTGTGGGACATTTGGCAAAATGGTATCACAACACCAATGCCTCTCTGTTTATCTAAGGAGCAAGCAATGAAACTCTCAAGATCGCTAATGTCTCCTTCTCACAAAAGCAATGAATCTGGTCTGCAGCTGAGGTATAAAAACCAAAGACAAAACCAAAACAATGCAATTTCAGCTTGGAAAAATCAAAAGAAGAGTAGTTTATGTGTCAACTATACACTTTATCACAATTTATCTTTATATAGCTCCTTCCAACAGAACGTTGCAAAACAGTTTATAGGGATGGTTGAAAGCAAACGGCAAGCATTAACGCAAGCTTTAAAAGAGATTAAGCTGTGGTTATGTGGCTTTGTTCCTGACTGGAGCTTAGATGTCACAGATGCATTTTTTGGCTCTGTTCTACAGGTCTTGTGGGATTTTGGGTGAATCACCCTCTTTTCACATCACTTCCTTGTCTTTAAAATTGAATTCTGCTTGCTCTTGTGTTTTTTTTCCCCTGCCTTATCTATCTAGTTTATGAGTGACCCAGCCCGGGGACTATCTGGAAAACGTAAATACTGTGCACGCGAGAATGAGACTCCAATCCATATGCTACACTGTAATCATAATTACTGCAAGAAGAGACTCATGATTTTTGAGCAGTGGAGGATGTGTTACCGTGGAACAGGAACATAAACATACAGCAAATTATGTAAAAGACTGAGGGGGGACTGAATGGATTTTGGATCAGGCTTCAAAACTAATTTAGAAATATACTGCTGCTGAGAGTCAGTAACAAGACAGACAACAGCGAGAGATGCTGAAATGGATGGAAAAACCAAACAAACAGTTAACTGGTGGAAGAGGAATATAAAGTATGCCATGCAAAGCTGTCAGCTTGGTGCTCTGAGCATTGTGCAAGAAGTATAAACAGGAGAAATGTATTACCACAACGGGGCTGAAAAAGTTGTAGAAAATAAGAATATAAAAACTTTATGGGATTTTTCAGTCACTCCTCCTGAAATATAAGCCAAAAGAACAGACTTGGCAGTTGTAGAAAAGGAGGAAGAAGAATACTTTCCTGTGAACTTTTCCATGTAGTGAGAATATTCAGCTAAATGCAAGAAAAAATTGGAAAAATAGGATCACTGACTGCAAATCTGCAGTCGATGGGTTCACAAACAGCAAAACCATTTACTTGTGGTGCAGTGGGATTTCCTGTCAGAGATATTAAAACCGTACTGTATAAACTGGGAATTGACGACTGTGGATATTTCAACAATACTCACCAGCACCTCTAAAATGTTGAGAAAAGTGGCAATATTCCATGTTTGTCAGTTCTTCATATATAGATTTCAACTGCACTGACAAGTGGCAATGCTCCCCCACTCCCTATCTCCTGCCAAGATTGCCAGCAGCGGAGGGAATTAATAATGATGATGATAATGATGATGAAGAAAGGCATTCATGAACTTGGAGGTGTGTTTTGGAAAACAGGGATGAAAAGAATCTGGAAGATGTGTCGGCATGGATAAGGACAAAACAACTCTAGATATAGGTGACTAGCTAGGGTAGCACCATTAGCATTTTTGTTAAGGTATGATTTACGATGCCGAAGGAATGTCCAGCATAAAGGATCTTCAGCAAGCACAGGAAATGAGTATCTTTCACTGCTCTGTATTTTGGAGATTACTACATAAACTGTGCCTTTCTAACAGATTTAAATTTAGGATTTCCTAAAGAGTGGCTTCCCTGCTTATTGAGAAGAGACGCTATTAATCAGGTCGGTTCCATCGCTTTGCCAGCTTTCACAAGTCTAGCACACGTTGAACAGTATCGTCAGCAAGATATCATACATCTTTTTAATTAAAAAATTGATCCCGAGGTTATGCTGCCAAAAAATTAAAATGCTGCACATTATTTCTTATGTAAAAATTAATCTAAGAAACTATTTAATGAAGAGGTCATATTTTGAGACACGGGTTGTGGCTGCCTCACCATCCATTCAATGTGCTTGCGTGTGCTCTGATTTGGAAACAGCAGTTAATGAGCATGGCACCCAGTGCTACGCTCACTTCTGACCTCTGCAGCAATGTTTCCGAGCAAGAAAAGAACAAAAGAGAAATATGTTGCTTTTTGTAGTCAAGAAAATAAAGGTCAAGCAAATTTTTAAGCAGCAGCTTTTTTTTTTTAACCTGTCTCTCTGTGTTCCTGACAACTCAGCACCTGCAATAGTCATGCCTGAAGTTTGAGGAAGTTTCCTTTCCTGCTATGGCACAATTCCAGATGTCACAGAAACATTATAAAGCGTACTGTATTTTGGAGAAACTTATTGAATTATGCTGCAGTAAATTTAGGTTCACTGCAGACTCACTCTCTGTAGTATCTTTCTTTTTCCATCGAACACGCTTCCCCCCCCAAGCACACACAAACATATATTTTTGCTCACACCACCCACCTTCTGTCCCTGTACAATGAGATAATGCAACCTCCCCCCCAGAAAAAGACTTTTGATTAGAACCGTGCTCTGCACTGAAGCCTGGTGTCTGTCACTCCAGGTCACATCTAGTGGAACAGCCAGAGAGAAACATCAAAATCGACACTTTGCCTCCAAGCTTCCCAGCCTGAGTACCTTTCCTAAGTCTGGTTTGACCTCTTCTTGTCAAGAACTGCTGCCTGACTCCCCAGGCAACCACTTGCCCTGCTAATCTAATTTTTAATCAGTCCTTGAACTCTGTCTTAGCGTCTTGAACTCATAAAGCAATATGGCTTTGCTATTATTAGTGATTCCTTTGAGCTTGCATGACCCTTGATCCACCACCAGATTTTAATTCATTGCATGTCTGGGGTTCGCAAAGTGCAGTAGAAGATTACAGTGAGCAGAGCAGAGCTGTTGATATTAAGTTCATGATGAAGCAGCTAATAATTCCTTAAGTCAGAGGACTTTAGACAAACTATTTTATTGAGTCTTGACTAGCACAGATCTAGCCATCATACTTTTCTGAAAGATCCAATTTCTCTGACTCTCTAAGCCCACACTTTGCACTCATGGCTTCCCACCTGCTTTGCAGCAAACACTCCTGTAACCTGAGTTGTGGAGGTGACTGTGGATGTCTCTGGTACAGTAATGCAGAGGCTTTTGGTCGAGAAGATACTTTTCCTTAATAGGACATTGCTTATCAAGTGATCTTTTCCCCTTGGCATGCCAATGTTTCTGTGGGGCGAAGTTTCATTCCAACAGATAGGAAATTCTCCAAATAAAATTAGGCCAGAGAATATCAAACATATCCTGTTTCTTAAACATGATTCCACATTTGCCACCAGTGAATTTGGACATATAAACATGATATTTGATGCACACATTTATCAAAAATCTTCCTTAACATACCTGTAAGCTTACTTTTGCATCAAAACATTAGCAGTGCTAATTAGAGACACATGCCACAGCTTGTCTATCTATAGTACCTGGACCTACTGTTAAAATGTTAAGCAGAAGGGTTACAGTAGTCTGTCGATCCATGGAATTTAAAATGCATCACTGGGTAGAGGACCAGAAATAATCTACGAACACTCCCCGCTCCAGCTCACAGAGCAGGGCAACCAGTTCAAGATGAACCAGACACTACTTCATTTCAGGGAGCACATGACAGCTCTCGCTCTGGCATGCACCCCCTCATAATTACATCACTGTATTTGAATTAGCCACAAGAATCCCCAGTCTGACACTGGGAAGGTTGTGTCATGGTCTCTGTTTATAGTAGCTAGCTTGTTTACTTATTTACCATTATATAGCAGCTTTTGTACAAATGAATCTCAAAGTTAAAAACAAGACGATATATGAAGAACATAAAAGGAACACCTTGTCTGTCACTGAGGTTGAAGATCAGCCTGAAACAGTCCTTTAAATATGAACTTCCCACAATTATGAGATATTTCAAAGCAGCTGCTTTTCACAACTTTTTAATGAAAACCAGTCATGTTTTTACAAAATATTAAGAATTAATGGAGTCAAAGAAGAAATGAGTGAGAACAGCTAAAAGTCTGGTGGTTAGACATGTTCTTGAGGCAGGATACTCCAAATAATTATTTGCCAAGTGAAATATCATTAATGTGAGACATGCCATCAACACAGGGCACCCATGCTACGACACTTCCACAGGCCATAGATGTGGACACTCTAAGGAAAAGTAACATGTAGTTTCAGACCCACTCAAGCAGCCAAGGAAACTGAACCAGGCTGGTCATCTGGCTTTTTCACTGACTTTGTGAATAACAGAGAGATGGCAAGTCCACCGTCTTCCCAAGTTTTATGAATAAAGCCGGTAAATTAAACTGTCTGGCTAACGTGTCCTCATTTAAATCAATTTTAAGATGACTGAATCTATAGCTACAGTAGAAACCGTTGAAGCAGAAGCCTCTCCTAAGCTGCTGTTGGTGATTCTGATATAATACAAACCAGTCCTTTCTGTTTCTCCCTCCTGCCTCCATGATTTTTCTCCCATTTTTTGTCATTCCAAACAAAACAGCAGTTGTCTTTTTAAAACATACATCTGTTAAATTCTTCCAATAGAAAGTTATTCCTATTTGGCAATCATTTCTAATCAGTATTTTTTTCTTCTTTTAACACTAATAAGAAAGGAGAGGGACCCTAAGGTCAGTATATACTAATGAGATGATATGACTGAAATGAGACCCAGTGTGACACAGCTGCCTCCAAAAACATCTATCACTTGAGCAAAACACACTGGGACAATCTAGTATCTCAATTTCCAGTGCTGTTACCATGGTTTCTATACAAAGACTGGAGAGCATTACAAGTACATTCTTTGTGATGACAAATAAAAGGAATATTTGAAATAGGATAATAAAATCTTGGGTGACCTGTCAGAAAACCGTATGACAGCTACTAGTGACTACTTACATTTGCCTCTGAAACAACCTAAATGGGCAGAAGGTAAATCAATATGTTCTAAATACACCGTCTAGCTATTGGGTTTCCCCTGCCTTCCTGTTTTATTTTGCTGGGGTATAAAAATGATTCGGAGAAACACGAGAGTAGCACAGTTAATACAAACCATTTTGCTGTTCTTGATAATTCCTGTAAAGACAGCCTGGCAGTCCAGTGTCGGGTCATGCTATATGTTTCATTCAACAAAATGGCCTCAGCTCTGTTGTTTGAATTGCTGTTGAAACTCAGACGCAGCAAGATGTATGATATTAGTCATGGCTGACATACTAAATTTATTTACTGAGCTTTACACTGTCGGAGTTTGGAAGTAGGTTGGAAAGATCCTGAAGCTAAATGTGAATTCTAATTTCAGTTCCAAGCTTTATCCAAATATGCTTGACTCAATTAATCTATGTCATGAAATTCTATCAAGTCAGTGAAAATCTTTGCATGTAGAGTTCTTATGTCTTTGTGTATACTGGAACATAATAAACTTAACTTTCAAAATTAGACATGTTAGTCCTCATCAAACTAATGCAAATACCTATTTTACACATGGAAAGTAACAAGACTTTCAACTTGACATGTAAAAGCCACCAAGTAACTGATTTGAATACGCATGTTGACATAGAGGATATGAGGATATACCATGGCTGGTTGTACATAACCTGAGCACTTGAAAACTGCCCATATATTTTGTCATTACAATTATTCAAATGCAATTAAAAAATCATCTGATTTTGAAAATTTGGCCAGTAGATAACAGCTCATAGCAGCTGAGCTGATCTAGTGACTCACTGCTACTGAAAGGGGTTCTTCTTCCTACGACTTTCTCTTTCCATTTCCACTCATTTCCCTGAGCTGACTCCAGGGGAGCCTACCCCCAGAGATGATTAAACTTGTTGATCTGGGCAGAAAATTATGCAATTTTCTTTTTTTCTGGATTAATTCTCTCTTGGCTTATTGAGCTGAGCTTAACACCCGAGCATGAAGTGAATGCAGCGTCTGAGCGAAGGTAAGTAGAGAAGACTTGACAAAAGGAACAAGGTAGAACTTCATTCTTTGACGGTGGTAAGCTACCAGATTTTCAGAGGGAACTGCACTCAGTGTGATTTTTGTATGGCTTCTGGAGCATATGTTTATGGCATAGTGATCTGTGAAATTAGTGGAAATTCCTAAAGGAAAAAAGTAGTATTGTACTAAATTAATTTTAGTTAAAAGACAAAAGTCAGTATGAATGAAAGCATCATGATCACAAAGCATATGAGAAATGAAAATCCAGAGGTGTAAGACTGAGTCTTGTACCAAACAAGTAAGGAAGTATCATATAAAGTGACTTGATGACTTACCTTAAAGGAGATTTCATACTGCTCTCCTCCCCATATTTCTAATCCTGGATCATAGCCTCCCAGCTCCCAAAACCATTTCCGGTTAACGGCAAATAGACCTCCAGCCATTACAGGAGACCTGAAGGATGAATAAAACAAACTGTGAATGACAGAAACCATCATGCCATGCTTAAATAACTGAGAAGATTAGCAATGTACATGGACAAGCAATAATGAAGATGTTTGGACCGTGTGTGTGTGCCTGTGTGCGTATTTGTGTGCATGTAGGTGATCTGGCTTCCACAATTGCAAAGCTATGGAAGGCGTAGACAATGGATACTGTAAACAAACAACATTTACCTTTATTCACCCCGAAATGGACTCTAGATGAGAAACAGGCAATGTGATAGACGAGTAGAAAGATATAGAGCACGGTAGATGGTCATGCACAAACTCCTTTTTTTAAAAAAAATTCTGTTCATTACTAAATAAACCCATATAACAGAAAAAGAAAGGGACTCTGGAAACCTGCCAAAGTGTTTAATGTAGTCTCAGTACTCCATGTGAAGTGACTCACATTTGAAAGTTAGCAAAACTTTTCAATTCATTTCAGTCTCGTAGGTGCTGGCTAGAGAAAGGCAGAAAGGTGACAGCGGATGGCTACAGAGCAGCTGTTGGGACTTAAACATCTGCTTTTCTACAGCAGCATTTAAAACTCCTAAACTTTGTCTCACAGTGGTAATTTAACTCATAGGCAAATAATTTGCTGTGTTTCCCATGTTTCCATTTATTCCATGAATAAACATGTGGAATTTACTTGAATTAACTCAGCCTTTTCCACAGACAATATAGAAAACAACTGAGATATTTAAAGTTAGTGTTAGAGAATATTCATGAAAAGTACATTTTATATTTATAAGCAGGAATTTTGTACTGGAAACTAAGCGTGTTTTTTTTTTCCACTACCAAGAAGACCATGTTTCTAATGCAGTAAATACATTGACAGCTCTCAGGATTTAAACGTTGCTCATTGATTCCTTGAAGATGTGATGGAAGGGGGATAAAAGGGATGTACACTGAACAGTGAGGAGACAACAGGCTGAAGAAAGCCCAATCCAACTGTTCAATTCAATCAATGCAGGTCAACACTCGCATAATGAGTTTTAGAGCAAGAGGCTAGAAGGAACACATTCCTGTTGATGGCTGGCGAGCAAGAGAAAAGACATATAACTCTCCCTACGTAAGAGAGACCTGGATGGCTTCCAGGCAGTGCTTCCTTATCGGAGAATAGACGTGACACCGGATCCGATGCCCTGTGCTTTGTAACACTGCAGCCCCTGAGGGAAAATTATCCCATCTAGGGGCATCTTTATTCTGAATTACTATTGGTGGTTTGTTTGGGGCTATGGAAGCAGATGGTACCATCCCTGAAGAACCGACTGGCAAATAAAAACTTCACCCTTTGCCACTGATTTAGGATTTGGCAGTGAACTCAGGACTGGTAGGTATCACAGGAATCTATGCCTAAGTTAGAAGTTTATTAAAGAGGACATCAGGTTAATGGAACAACATTCTGCCATATTTTCTCTGCCTTAACACTTTTTATATTGCTAGCTTTTACCCAAGCGGTGAAGATATAATAGCAAGCAGACAGCTGAGTGGCCTCTGCCATCATTAGGATGCCAGCAAATCCCCACACGCATGAACATTAGGAAATGATCCTCTCATCTGCATTCATGGTAATGAAAAACATTACAGATATTTTACCTTTCACTTCTATAAGATAGTTTTTTAAGTGTATATATATATTTTAGATTATATCTTATATTAAACTACCCATTTTCACGACTAGGGAGCTCTGTTTTTAACAGACTAATTCTATTTTCCTTTAGAGATTATATTTTTAAAAGCACATAGAAGCTTTGTGAAACAAAGCTGCAATATTCTAACTGGCAAGGCCATGCACTGTAACTTACACTGAATGCTAATACTTTTTTACTTTTATTGACATTTCATACCTCAAATATTGACTGTTCTTTCCACATATGAATAATTTCAATGGAGATTTTATTAGAAACCTTCCCCTGGGGATTCTGACTATTACAATACATTTTCAATTCCTACCAAAGTAAATCTAATTACAACATGCCCTTTGTGACTTCAGGTTCTAAATAATCAAAACACAATGTCCTTTTATAAAGATGGACTTGCATGGAGAATGCTTATAACTAAATCTTTACTGGCAGAAGAAATGAAGTCCCAGAAATCACTGGGGAAATGCAGGTTTTCTCTAATTCTCTTAGGTACAATATCTTTCCTGAGCATTTCTCTTGACATGGTGAATGGGCTATGAAAAAGACAGTCCCCGCAAGTGAATCAGATGGAAGATGAAAAAATCAGACTTCAAATTACAAAATAATTGGCAGATACTTACAAATGATACTTTATAACTAATCTGTAGATTTTTCCAACGGTAATACTGAGCAAAGAAACCCTTTGCTAATTAGATGCTAGTTCATGAAAGTTCAGAACATTTATGACAATTAGCAAAACTACAAAACAATGACTGGAACAGCAGCAAACTCAGGTTTCTTACACTTACTTAAAAAAAAAAAAGAAAAAAGATATTTAATGTAATGTTGCTCTATTCTTTTATTCCACAACATGTTCTGACATTTGTTGCTTTGCAGGAAGAGTGATGGAGAGGGAGGACAAACAAGACGGCTTTTTGGTTTTCATTGGAGTGGGATGAGCAATAAGCTGTGTGAATCTGACCACTTGGCACAGGATACGTATTCCACTCCATGCCACAAGCAGCTGCTGCTGAACAGGCCTTAAATTGTCTCCAAAATATGAAGACAAGAGTCCAGTCCTACAGTTATGACTGATATGAAAGGTCCTTTTGTAGTCAATAGGATCACTCACACAGATAAGGACTGCCCTGAGCCCAAAGGAGAAGAATTAATCTCTTGTTTAATGGCTTCCGTATAGAAATGTCAAGTACAAAGCTATGTTTGTAGAAGTAATTTTTCATGAAATGTCCTACTCAGACACTTAAACAATCAGACTTGAGCTACTGTAGCATAATATTATGTGAGTAATTACAGTGTGAAGCTGCAAAATACTTATAATCAAAAACTTAAAAGGACGAAGACTCCCAAAACATCAGAAAAGCTGGAAAGGCTAAGGTTGCTAAACTTAAAAATACTTATAAAAGCCTTGCACATGAGAAGTACTGCACAGACTCACTGACTATGCCTAGAAGAACAATATTGCAAGTAAGAGTCAGCTGATCCAAAAATGGCCCAAGAGGTCACAGATTCCTGTGCTGAGACAGAAAAAGAGTTTGATTTAGTGAGACTGCAAAAAAACCCCACCCCAACACAAGCCAGCAAAGAATTTTGTAACTTCCCATAATCTACATGCACGGGAAGAAAAGAGATCATCTATGAATTTTTAAGGTAAGAGAAAGAATGACATGGACTTAAAAGGAGTGTGAAGTTACTTGCATTAGAAATGAATGTGGTATATTGCAAACAAATGAACTGCATAGCAGGGTTTGGAATCATTACCTTGCAAGAGCGATATATACGGTGGACCTAAAGGATTCGTGAAGATGTGAAAAGGAAAGAGGAGCTTTGACAGCGTGCAGAAAGACACTTAGGAAAGCACCTGTGCTAGATGACATGTGCAGTAGGTACGCTGATGTTGAGACTGGAAGATGCCCAATGATACATCTATTTAGTGTCATATGTCAGTAGGTGAACATAGGTTTTTGTGATCTATTATTCAACATAAAGAAAATATTACACTGTGCATTGATCATTGTTGAATTGAGAGGATGGGGCACTTTGGAAAGGGCTGACAGGGATCACCTGCCTGGAACAGCTGAAATTCGGTCATTATAATCGTATCCAGTGAATGGCATATTGCACTATGCATCTCTCTGTATAATCCGAACTGATTAAAGGCTCTGTGCTGAACTACTGAACAGAAACAGATGAATGCTGAAAAGATGTGTCCACCTCATGCAGGATTTGTTAGACAAACTGACCTTCAGTGCCAAACCAACTGGCACGCCGTACAAAAACTGGAGTAAATGTCAGCCCGCATCAGGAGTCAGCGCTGGGTCCTGTTGACCTTGTGGAGTCATGGATGTGATAGACGAGGAGGAAGGGGGCCGTGTTGCTGCTGGCACAGTGACAGTCCCAGAAGTGACTGGTGACCTACTGAGTGCAGCTTTAGCTGGGCTTGTGCACTTTTTACAGTGAATTTCAATGTCTTGTTAATCAAGAAGTGTGCCCCTGCACCCTAGTGCTACCACATGAAGGCACCTCAGAAGAGTGAATAAATTCAAATACCTTGTTTCAGTGATTACTGCTCCTGGTGCACTCTGCAGTGACTCCTGATACTGCACCAAAGCTTCTTAAAGCAAACAGCAGAAGCTGACACTAATCCTAGATAATAAAAGGTTCTAATAAAACTAAAAATTAAAATCTATGTATGCACAATGTTAGAGACAGATTTGGTCACCCACATGAAGTGAAGTGAATGCAGAAATAAAAGAAAGTGAAATTAAGATGAGTTGATCAAATGGCAAGGAAGTTATATAGACTAATAAATGACAAAAATATGAACTTAAAGGTTGCTCCAGCTAAAGATAAATTGAGGGGCAGATTCTATACTGTGTATAGAAAACATTGTTGATGCAGTTGGAATGAATATGGATCAGACTTACTGAATTTTTCAAGAAGTAAAATAAGAAGTGGAATCTTTTACATACTTAACTCTTCAACCAAATATTTTTAAAAATGTATTTTTAAATGTACTGACTTTTTTTTCATTTAATATTTCTGTGAGGCACTGTTTTCTTTTATCTTTTATCCATTCTAACAACATGAGTAATCTCCATGTTTATAAAATCATCAAAATTTAAAAAGTAAAACCTGTATCTGTGATATTAGCCTACAGGATTTACTCTTTCTTTTTTTCCTCAAGAACAAGTGTCCAGTCTTCTGAACAACTTTTCCCCTTGATGAATTTGTGCCCTGTCTGTATGAAATGATCACACAGGTTTTGCAAACCACTGCATTCCTGATGTCCACATCATTATCTCCTTAGAAAGTCTAGAAACAGTATCTTAAAATATATGGCAGATCAACTAAGGAAAGGGTCTGTCTTAAAGTTGATTTGCTCCCCATAAAAACTGCCTCCACCCCAGCAGTTAATTCACTGTACATTCAAGGCTGTCACCACAGTACGCTGTAAATTGCCAGCTGATTTTTTTCCTCTGTTAATGTATGTAATTCTGAAGTTCTAATTATTTATGGTAAGGTACACCAGCAATTTTCACAAAGCAAACTGAAGCTACTCACACAAACTCTAATTTGTTGAGCTGTATCCCACTGTGCAGACTCCTTCTATACATCCAGTTGGTTCCAGTAATCTGTATTCTTTTATTAAACTGTTGTATAACTTTATTGTCACTTTTAAGCAGTTAGGATATTCTTATGTTAATTTTTCTTTGCTATATCTTTCTAATGAGTTGTTTGCAAAATCCATCATATGTTGATAGATTTAATATAGACGCACACTCTCTCCATCCTACCTACAATAAATACCCACGTAAATGCATGCATGTTTCATACATTTCTACTCACTGGCATAGAGTCAACTATTTTACAAGTGATAATTAAATTGTGAGATACCTGTCCTTTAAGAGGCATAGCACTAAAATTTCACCCATGTTTATTTCTGTGCTAAATGTTCTCCTGTGTTTTTTTCCCAAAACAATCTCTAAAATACTCAGTCTAAAAGAGCACTCGCCCATAGGCTAGCACAAAATGACTAACTTTGGAATGGTAAGTATCTTGCTTTTCAAGCAGTTCCATTCAAATTCTAGTCAATGTTGACAACGAAATCATTCCCTTTTCCAGAGCAGAGCTGCATTCAGATTTAGCAGAGTTCCATTATGTTTTAACGTAAAGTAACATCTTTCCTGGACAACTCAAACCTGTGACATGCTAATGTGGCAGAAGAGTGGGTATGTACCCAACAGTATCCACTAGTGATAGTAGCTGCTTGTGACAGGTTGTGACAAAGTCACACAAGCTTTTCCTGACCCTCTGTTACTTTCCAGCGCAGATGGCACTATTATGCAGGATGGACATCAGAGCTAATTTACTTCAACTTGTACTTTTGTAGCCTGCATCTCCACATAATCAACAGTCTCTCTATTAAAATTGCAACGAGGCCTCATTTTGATGCCAAATGTGGCAAATTTTTCAAGACCAGCAGAGTTCAAAAAGTTTTGATAAAAATTTGCATTCTTATGTAGTGACTGTTGTTGGAGATCATGACCAGTTAGTTTCATTACATGAAACCTGTGTAAGTGGCATTATATACGTCTCACTCAGTTGAAGCTTAAATGTATAAATTTTTGGCATTTAAGCAAATGTTCTTACAAGTAAGAAAAAGAAAGAAAAAAGCATCAGGCTTAGTTTTTACATAATCTATCAGTTCAAATCATCATTGTGCTGAAACAAGTAGCAGCCAAGTTGTATTACTTAAAATTAACTCCCAAGTCCCTATATAATTACATTTCATTTTTTAATTAGACTTTTGTTTGGGAAATATTAAGATAAAACCCCATTCTTCTGCAATAGACAGCCAGAAAGTCAGCTGCAGAGTCAGCTACAAAGAAAGCTCTAAAAGCGCTTAAAGTTCAGTTTATAAAAATTTGCACTGTGATTTCATCACATGGCTTCTTTGCATATTTTGCATATTTTTCTTAGCACATTGCTAAACTTCATTGAAAAAATCATACTGTAAAAGAGTGATGAGCCCTTATGGGGGTAATGATGCCGAGGCCCATTTAGCCTTCCTTCCCATATTTAGAAAATTAATGAAGCTGTAGGAGAGGTGAGTCAGTTGGGTAGAGATGTAAGACTCTGAAGAAAAGGCTTTCCCTTCTCATAATTACTTCTCATAATCCAAGGGAAATCTATCTGAATTATTGCTAAAGGAGATCTACAGGACTAAACTAAGGAGGTGGGTCAGCAGAAATTATCATCCTGAAGCAAAAAGAAAATGAAGGCTTCTGGAAATGTCCTACAGGCAAAGGTGTTCAGAAGGATAAAACTGAGGAGCAAAAGAACAGCTAGAATATTATGCTGCAAGTTGTACTAAAGAGACGAGTCCAATATACGAGCAGTCTTACAAGACTGAGGCCTCAGTACTGTAAAAGCAAGAAAGGGGAGCTGAGAGCAGCACTTCGGCTGAGCCACATTCATGTCATGAGCAGGCATGGCTCTTGGACACGCAGCATTCAATTGCAGCAAAAACATCTTCAGCCTATTAGTACGAAGTGAGTAAGAACTGCTGGGAGGAAAAAAAACAACCTCGAAGCAAAATTGGACACAACTCTGTCTATAGTATCTTTTCATATCGATGGGTATCATTTCTATTCAGGGTTCTCCCTTGAAAATACAATCTTTGAAAATTAAATGTAAAAATAAAGATCGATCGGAGGCAAAATATTAGCAACTGTCCCTAAAATAGGAACTTACTTTAGCCCTCCTGGCTTTTGGTAAGTTTCAGTTTGAAGCATATCTAAAACTAAACACAAAGCAGATCAATTTTTTTTTTTTAAAAGGATATACTCTTTCTCAACTTGCCTAGATTCTCAACTATACTAAATTCTGCATATAAAGGTAACCCAAGGTCAGAATTCAAACATGTAAGTAGCGTTTTGCACAGCCTAAGAATTTTGGAAATAGAGGAAGTCACCCTGTCCCTGGTTCTTGTGAAAATCCAATTATTTTGATTATGAAGGCACAATGAATCTCCTACGATCATCTTTTCCCTCTGGGTTATTATGAAACATGAGGCTGGAATTTTAAGGCAATGCCAATACTCTAACCTGAGTGTACGTCTTACTTTTAAACAGGAAAAATCTGTTCAAGCTAACAAGGAAATCCGTGTCTATGGAAGGCGACACTTAGGTAAATGGACATCTCATTTGAGATTAAACTTCTATTTTCAAATAATGAACAAGGCCAGAAGCATATCTTTAGATCATCCATCCTGGTTGCGCAGTAACTCCATCACCACCTCCCAAGCATTAGGGAATAACAACAGTTCATTAAATCCCATCACTACCTTCAAGGATATTCTCTCAGAATATATGGGGGCAGTAGCTGAGCAGAATTACTATCCAATTACGATGCTATCTTCCCCTCTTTAGATGTAGAGGGGTACACTAGAGAACTATCCTCCTTTTCCAGAGCTTACTTTTGCTTTATCGGTTTACTTAAGCCCAGTATAGTGTCATAAGCAAAGTTTAAACTGAAGGAGACATTTTTAAATTTCATTAAAGACGATAAATGATTCCTCTTTAAAACATACCCACTGGCCTGAACATAGGTTCTTATTTCCAAAATAGTCCTTTAATTCAGACCTTGTCCTCCCAAGAGACATTCCTAGATAAATAACGATAACAAATCCAACCGGTTAGCAGTCTGCTGTTAAAAGTTACAGGTGATTCTGATTAAGTTATTCTGATTACTGTAACTCTGTGACTGATTTCTATAACTCTAAAACACTACGTACCTATTCCAGATTAAAGTAGATTTAAAGGCACCACAGCCCAGAAAAATAACTTTGCACGTAATGTGTAAAAGTGACTTCGCAACTGGGGATTACAAACTGCCCCAGGAACAGCCTTTCTTGCACTGCTCACACCTTCCACCACAACCTCCCAAGCGGACCAAGGCAGCCGGCCCACAGAGTGCTCCGGCAGCGCTGCTCGCTGTAGCGTCCGCTCTGCAGGCAGGACCAGCAGGGCTGTGTCCGTCAGGCCTGCCTTGTCTCCTGTGCCATATGCACTCCGCAGGGGCTGGTAAAACAGCTGCTTGGGTCTTTTTGTGGATGCCGGGTGAGGAAAAGAGGTCATTCTAAAAACTGTACTACGTGCTGCTGTGTACCACCATATGCATATTTGCGACAGCTGGAAAACTTTGAAAAAAGACAAAAACCGCAGCTGAATTATAGTCACCACCCCAAACAAAACAGAAGCCTTTTTTTTCTGGCTCTCCTGCAGTATTTCAGACTGAAGCTTTATTTGTGCAACGCTGAATGATTTAGGCGGACAAATGTGAAGAGTTAGTATTGAAGCACTGCAAGGAAATGGCAACAGGAGTTTCAATGGGTTTTCTTTTTTGTTCACCCCACCGTTCACATGCCAGATCAGACTGAACAGTTAGTGAAGGCCATTTCCAGAACGTTTCTGAGTTGCAAAGATTTAAAAAAAATGGAAGCATAGTTACAATAACCTGCTCCTGATTCTGTAGCAAAATCTTTCAAACTGCTGCTGCCTCGCACGCTGATGGAATCGGCTTTTCTTCAGGGTCCCACAAACTGCCCGTAGCGACTCTGATTCAAGCAGACAGAGCCCTCACACTTGGCTAAGTGGATGAGACACACGGTTAATGATATGGCCTTATGGCCTGTGATCTGCGGTGGAGCTGAGGATGTGGATGAATATTATTCCTTTGATCAGCCCTTCAGTATAATGCCAGCAACTGCCCCCACTCTACCCTTATGCACACACGCTGCTTCAAACTCAGGCAGGATATGGGGACAAAAGGTAATTTTAGTATTTCATTTTGTCTGTCTTTGGGGGTTAATGCAGAAGCCTGAAGTGATTACATGCTGACAGGGAGGAATACTGGAGCCTGTGCAGCCATGCCATTGCTACAAAAAGCAGGTCATCCATTTGCCAGTGGTGAATGATTTCAAGAATGTTATCATTAAGTTATGAGAAGGCAAAAAAAATGATTCCTGAAGAGGCAAATATGCAGCCAAAGGTATTCTGGGATCCTGGAAATGTGCTCCTAGATGCATCATTGCTATTTATTAAAGCTCTATAATTTGCTACATGCTATTATGGAGGGTAATGGGGAGGCAGGCACTTAACTACAACAAAATTAGATTTCTCCTTGTCTGCACCAGAGGCACAACAATATTTTCTTGTAAAAACTGTGAAACAGTGAAAGCAGTTTTCCAAAAATGGAACTGACAGAAAAACACTGGAAAGCACTTCACAATGAAAGATGAAGGAGCTGAAAACTGATGAGGTTGAGCACTTCATTGTCCCACAACAGCATCTGCTTTTAATTTGATGTTGTTGTAAAGATGGGCAGCAGGGCTGTGGAAACTCAGGGAAATGAACCTTCCTGTTTTATCATCATAGTAAATCACATTAAAAAAAAATCTCCATTTGATAATAAAAATAAAATGAAAGTCTGGTCTAGGGATAGCTCTGCACATTTGCATAAGCTCATTCATTCTGTACTAAAAGTGCATGGAAATGTGCCTCAGCAATAATGAGCTAGAGAGAGAATATCTACAATGTGATCTATGGGAGATTAATATTTTTGAGGTTTTCAACAGCAAGGCTGTCAGGAATTGCAGAAGATACCCAATAGCTTGCTTTATTTTCTCAAAAAAGACTTATATCTAGTGTTTTGCTTGAATTTGGATGTGAACTGGTTGTTTTCAAAAATAATGTTAGAGTATAGACAGTTTTCATTAACTGTTAGTAAAATGTTCTGATGGCAAGAGTTGCTGACTGCTGTTATGAATGCTCACTTCTGCTAGAAACTCTTTCAGCTATGTGAATATTTTGGTATGCAGCTGAGAGGAAAATGGTCTATCCCAGTTGAAATATCACATTGTTCTTTTATTCTAAGTGCATATTTATGTGTCACAAGTACACTTATTACACTATTTACTGATAAATGATCACATCTAGGCGTGAAGCACCAGAAATCTGTATGGCTGAATACATGATTCTGCTTCCAACCAACGCGTCTTGCAAACCTGCAGCTGGGTCTTTAGATGGTTTAAGTGTATGAAGAATACATCGCCAGTGAAATTACGCTGCTGTACGTGAACTCTAGACCTGACCTTGAAGGCAAATAAGGATAATGAATTTGCCATAGAGTTCTGCTAATTTGTACAGGCCATAGTGCAAACTATTCTGAACAAACCACATTGATCTCAGAGCTGGAAACAAGAATCCCTATGTAGTGTAATTGCCCACACACAGAAGAGTACCTCCTCCAGTGAGACAGCCAACCTTCCTGACCCTAGGAGTTGCACACAAATTTTCATATCGCCGGAAGGTACAAGATATATTTCTGAGAACAGCAAGCCGAAGGGGACCTCTGGGAGTAATTCAAAGGCAGGATAATGGCAGTTCCCCAGAAGTAATCCTGCCTCATGTGGGATAGGGCCGGACTGGGTACACGTCTGGCTTCTGGGTGACTCACTGACAGAGACTGCAGCTGCCTTGCAGGCTTTCTCCCTCCCGGATCCAGAGGCTCACACAGCCCAGCTATCCTTGTGCTAGCATCATCCCACTGCCTCTCACATGACAGTGCAAGGATCAGGATGGGTCACCCTAACCTATACATATCTATAATGAAAATACTACAAGAAAAAACTGAGAACTGAAAACAATAACATGTTAGCACTGCAACTGCATTAACTCAAATCCCAAGACTCCTGTCTATCCTCGCTTCCAGGAAATACTATTCATTCGCATTTACCTAGACTAATAGCATACAGATAAAATAAATGATACAGTTATTTTCAGAAACATCTGAAGAGTTGGAAAAATTTGGGGCAATCAGTCATCCCTGAATCATTTCCAAAAAATCTGCTAGTGAAAGCCCTATCACTTCAGAACTAAATTAGAAAGCAGGAAGTGCCTTCCTGAAGTGGCAGGAAGGTAAGCTGGACAGTAATAAGGACTCTTGCAACTGACCTATAAAGGCTTTATTGTTAAGAGTTTACAAAAAAAAAACCCCACCAAACCCACCAAAAACCAACACAAAAAACGCAACAGAAAAAGCAAATCCTTAGTAACAAATAATCAGAATAATCTTTGTTAGAAATGGCAGCTACCAGCCCCAATGAAACTGTTGTTTCATCTGATCTCCTCCATCATGGTCACATTCACCACCACGAACAAATGGGCTTTATATTGTCTAGATGGTTACTGACAGATAGTCTCATTAAGTAGATGATATTCATCGGATGGAATTGGTAATACTGTTATCATTTTACAGACTACACAGTGTTCAGTGCTTCTGATCCAACAGGTTTCTTAGCTCTGCATGGAAATACTTCAAATGCAGATTCAAAGAGGACTGTCAGTGGCTGCTTTAAGGCCCTCAGTCTACACTTTGAGGTGTTTCCACTTTTCCCAGCTTCTCGGCCTTGAATGTGGAGCCTGTCCTTGGAAGTGTGAACTGGATCTTGGTAAAAGATCAAGGTGCTGCTGTAACCTGTACTCAGTGTCAGTGTATAGATGGGCTTCACACCTCAAATCATCTGTTTTCCCTAGAGAGTCAAACTGCTCCATCTGCCCAGAACCTTCTCACCATGGGACACCACTTTAGCCCTGCAGGCACTTACATCACCTCTGTTTGTACCTTAATCTTGGAGATTATCGTCTGTTATTTAGTGACAATAGCCAGGGTCAGCACAGATTATGCTAACTGAATAAAAGCTGTATGCTTCTGAAGGATGGAAGTCCTCTGATGAGAGGACTGCTTGTGTCTACACTGTCACTGTAATCTCCTTTCTCTTTGATCTCTCGACCTAAGTCCCCTGACTACCTGCTCTGAACGCATCCTAGCTCATTCCCCGACTTCCCCCTGGGAAACTCCGTCAGTTCCCCTGAAAGGGGGGAGCTCTCAGGGGACACTTCTCTCTGCAGCTAGTGCAAGCCCAACAGCATAGATCTTAATACCAGGTTTCACTCCCTCCACTTAGGGCAGTCCTTCCTTGACTGTCGTAAGCAGAAATATTCCCTGACTACCAGCTAAACAGAAATGGGAATTATGATGCCATAAACAGCAGGATAATAAATCTGAATACTTTGCTAATGAATACATTTTCAAGTAACTCATCTCCATCTAGCAGAAGAGAAGACAGTCCACAGAAACTGTAGGGAAGAACAGTAATTAGGTCAGTCTGACATTTGTTGTCCTACGTTTGTGAAAATATTTTCCTGAAAACTTCAGTTATACAACAACACATAACCAAACTTAATATGCACAGTAAAATTGTTGGCTGTCATTATCAGTAATAAGAGAGAAGAATTATAGTTGCAAAGCAGCTGCTGTAGCATTCAGCCATATTCTGCTGGCAAGAAAATAAAACTAATGAAAGATTTAAAGGAAGAATGTTATGCACGAGCCTTCTCAGACATGCAATTAAATACGAATTGCAAAACACAAGTAAGTACATTATAAAACACAGAATTGCAGGTCAAAGATTGAAATTATTAGCATCGACAGAATCACTTTTATAGCTTTCCTTCTGAAGCTATACACAGGATGCTATTCTTCTAAATGCCATGCTTGTAAATAAAATGAAACAGAACACTGCAAATATTTTCCCCTCATAACTATACTTTAAAAGCAGAACCATGCCTCCACTGTAATTACAGAAGATGCTATTCCATTAACAACTAATATTAGGAGCGAGTGGGAAAGCAAACAAGCCAAAGGGAAAAAGTCTGCTTCCAAGTATTGCTAAAAGAACCCCATTCATAATTGAGTTTGCTGTTTAGTGATATGGCTTAATCTCTCAATGGAGGCAGAAAAGCAATACAGTCACAACTAAGCTGTGTTTTGGGGTCAGGTGAAGTGGATTCCTGACAACATCTTTCAATCACTTGCAGATGCAACTATTCCTGGAGGCCAAAACCTGCTCTAGCCGGAAGATACAATTTCTTGACAAAGAGTAATAGCAAGAAAGAAAGACTGAGTACATTTTCTTAGAAGAAGAATGAGCTTCACAGAGGTCAGCATTTTGTCTCCGTTGCTTCTCTTTCCAGAGCAGGGACAGCAGCTTCAAGCAAATCCGACACAGCATGCTCTGCATTAGTGGTTTTCTTCCTCCATGCATCACCCTGTCTGTACCAATACCCTTTAGATACCTTCCCATTAATCTGGGAATGGTTCATACACCTGCATTTCCCAAGGAGAAAACTCAGTGTACTCCAGCTCTCCATGTAGAAGCAACATACAAAACAACTTTCCTCTCCCTGCGTCACAGGGGAGGGATTCACCTTGAGACTTGATTTCACTTCCTGCAGGATTTATTAAATCAGAGAGCAATGAAGCAAGAGATGCACCGTCTGTTTGGGGTTCAGTTTTTCAAGATGACTGCTGTAGGACACAGACTCTCGTTACCGACTGTACAGGTGCCATCTGAAGTAATGACTAAGAAGAAAATTAAGAAACAGTGAAAAAAGTCTTCCTATTTTTGCTTCGGTAACTTGAGGAACTCTGAAAGCACCCAGTAGACGCCACAGCAAAAGATCCATGTATGCATTCCTGGTAGTTCTTCAAGATCAACACATTATTTGCTGTGCGCTAATAATAAAGATGGGTGCCAGGCAAAACTCCAAATGAATAATATCAGCCTCCACAAACTCCTATTGCCATGAGCAACGGTGTCCACATGATGAACACTACGCAACCGAGCCAATATTCCTACAATAGATCTTCACATCTCTGTGGAATAATGAAATTCACTCCACTGTCAAGATACGTTCAGAGCATGTGTGTATGTATTTCATTATCAGGACAAAAGCCAACAGCCAAGTATTCATCAAGAAATATGTACCATATTCTTGACAAATAGTGTAAGTAATAAAAAGCTCCTGGTTTCAGAGAAAGGAATATAGTCAAGAACAATTTTCTTCTTGCATGAAAGATTTTGAGTTTAGTTTTCCAGCCACAGAGTTTTATCGATGAAGCACAACTAATTTGTACTCTAGGTGGAGATTAATGTAAGATCTTCTAAATATATTTTCTAATAAGAAGTCAGCATGCAATCTATTGCAGTAAGTAGCAAAACAGAAAAACAATCCATTTTCAGGAAGTGCATGGCTTGTCTGCTGATGTAAATAATCCTTTGAAATATCAATTCTTGCAAAAAGGTGCTTGTTTAGAAATTGATACATGAGGAGGGCTTTCCTCAGCCGCTAAACTTCTAGCTGGGCCTGCCTCCTACAGCCTCAGTGCATTTAGACATCCTGCATTCATGCCAGCCTAGCTAGCTGCTGAAAACACCTTATTTTAAGAAGTGTTATTTTTAATTTTAAGAATTAAAATACTGACGTAGAATACCAAATAAAATGTTTTCAGGGCTACTATGCAGGAAGCTACATTTAAAAAAATCCTTTGAAATATGATTTCACACACACCTCTAATGTTAACTTTGAATATATTGTTTGAATTTTTGCTCAAATTGCTTTTCAGTACTATAACTCTTAATCTGTAAAACAAAACTATTTAAAGTTAAACATTTCCTCTTATCGTGAGCCTCAGAAACTGACTTCAACTTTATCACAAGAAGCTTAACTACAATGTTATATTTCCCTCTTAGGAAACAAACACATAAATGAAGTACTTCAGTGGATTAAGAATGCTCCTTCCTACATCTCAGTTACTAAATTAAGCCCCTTGATGGACCTAAGAGTTCAAAAAATCACTAAGCACTGTTCTTCGTCCGTGGAAATGCCGTTTTCATAGCAAAACAAATAGTTGAGCACAAGTAAACCACCACCACTGAAGTTTTATATAGCACTCCTTAAAATATTACGGGCCGATGAACTGGATTGTCTTCTCCTTGACCACTTCACACACTGCCTTTGCCTGATGCAAACGTCAGTAAATAAACAAAGGGGGGACAATGCTACAACTTTTTGAAAAAATTGCCCCAGTCTGCATGGAGACAATTAATCACTATCCCATTTTAATGACCTTTTTCATATCAGAAAACAGATACAATGTCCTCCCTCTCAGTCCTCTCTGTTCTAGATTAAACAACTGAAGTTCAGCTGGAGTCTCCAAATGACTACTGCATGGTTCCCAGGTATGGTGATCAAATCTGAACACAGCAATGCACCCGCAACTTCACAAGTACGCAGACTGGAATAGTTACCTGCAATTTCTTATGGATGTTAACATACTGCACAATGAAAATTGAACTTTGCTGTTTATTTAACAATATAACACTCTCATCCTTTCCTGCCACAGTGCTGACTAACTAGCTTTTTGCATTTATGCTTTAAATTTCTCCTCAGCTGTGGCACTCGACGCTTTTCAGTGCTGAATCTCATGTTATTTTCTTCTAATTATTTCTTCAATTTGCCAGGACCAACTTGCATTTTGACCCTGTCTTCCCAATGACTTGTAAGCCCTTGCCAATGCCAGCTTGCTTGGTTTTTAAAAATGTACTACCTACTTATTGTTCAGCTAATTAATGAAGACACTGAACAGAACTAGGATGTGGGGTTCTGCAGAGACATTTGCCTCAGGGACCTGCATCAGTATTTGAGACAATCTCACAGTTTAACATCAAACCATTCACAGCTACTCTTTGACAGCAATTTCTTCTCAGCCTGTTGTGTAGTCAGCTGATGAAAATTAAAGATGTATCCACACACTATCAACTTTATGAGAAAGCAACATTGGCAACACCAAATGCCTTGGAAGAAAGATCACATTTACTGCCTCCCTATTCTTCTAAGTAGCCGAGTTCCTAATATTGCTTAATGCATCTAATGTCTGGCTGCTACCAAAGGGAGAGAATTCACTCCCCGCTCACTCCTCTAATCCTCCCCGCTGTAGCTTGCAGGTGTGTGGTCTCCTCCCCATGGAACAGCTTTGTCCTCCTCAAACTGCTTAATTCACTCAAATGCTAGAAAATTAGACATTTTTTCCTGAGTGTGGGTGGTTTTCTTTACCATTTCAGTGAGTTTACATGGCTCCTGGAGGTGGGTACCGTAAAGCACAGGAGGGAACGCTATGTCAGCAGTGTGACAGACTGCCCCACAGCAGGAGCTTCCTCTCCCCAACCCGGTGGCAGGGAACTGGTCGTGTTCCCCCTGTGTCTCATGACACATGACACATCCTCTGTCAAAGAAAAAAATTAAAGTTCTATGACAGGGTCAGCTCCTGACAAGCCCATATTAATAATTTCAGTATCTTTTAGATAACTGCAAGTGGATTATTTAGCATTTTTTCTAATTTTTGATCCATGCTCAAAGAGAGCCTTATTCACTTCTTTCTGATTAGGTGGTTTACAATAGCCTCCAAACACAGATTAAGTATTCTATAATATCTACCATCATCCTTTTCTCTTCTCCCCTCATCCAGAGTCATTCAATAAACCTGCCTCTTGCCTGTCCCAAAATTTCACAGCAAGTATACATAATATTGTATACCACACAAATCCTCCTCCTTCTCACTCTCTAGATCAGATTTGCAAAACACTGGGGCAATCCCCACATCTGCTGTACCTGACAGAGCATCTTGGGAGCATTCTGAATTTTAGGCTGCTTCTGAGACCCAGAACAGTATGCCCACCCTTTCCAGTTACGCTGCACCCAGCAGTATCATTTGCACTTGTAATGACGCCCCAAATCTGCAGGTTTCTGGGTACTTGAAATCAGAATCACAGAATCACTCCAGTTTTGGAAGAATCTGGGAAAGCCACAGCCAGCACAACCTCCGTCTCAAACAACTTTTCCCTGGCTCACCTCTTCCGCTTGTTGTTGTTATTATCAGAGTGTGTTGACCCTACCTTCAGGGCAGGAAAGTGTGTCTGCAAGGTGCACTCAGACTGATGACATCCAGTATTTCCCTTGGAGAACACCAGCTGGAGTGTCCCTGGAGCCAACTCTGGCACCACTCCTGCAGGTAACTAATACAGACAGATGGCTAATTTGGCTTTAAGCCTGTCCTCCAGGACGTTCTACTCAGTAATCAAGCTTACTTCTGATAATGATAAAACATAACAATTCTAACAAAACATTTGGTTTTATAGCAGCATTTCTGATTCTTCTAGTTATTTTCCATAACACTGACATTTGCATTCAGAAATCTCAAACTCAAAACATTTTCCTTGTTGAATCAGGTTCTTTTTAGGCTTATAAAATACTTGTGACGCACTTTTCTCCAAGTATCTTTGTCACTCAGAATTATTCCATTAATAATATTTTGAAATTTATCTTCATGGATCAAAAGTTCCATATTCTGAGCTGTATTTGTTGTGACCAGTCAACTGTGTCACCTGGTACAATACTGCTCACTCCTTGCTTCAGTGTAAATATACAGCTGCCCATTTGCTTTCCGTAAGACCTGTACACAGAAAGCTGAAATATAATTTCCATGCATTTTTGAGATAATACAGCTATGTATGCATCAACTGAAGACAAACTAAAAGGGGTTGTAGCTGACATTAAATATTGGTGGAATTTATTTTTGTGTTATTTTCTTAAATTTATTCACATGACAGCTAAATGTCCGAAAATATTTTAGGAAATGCTTGATTTTTTTTTTTAAATTTCTGCCAAAGAGCTAATTAACTAATTAATTTAAAGTAGTTAAATTATAAAGAAAGTTAACAGCTAGAGAAAATGGGGGAAGCAGGCCTAAGATGTGGTAGCAAAATTTGGCCTCAATAGTCCTCTGTGGACACTTCCATTTCACTTTAACACTTCAGCACCATAGTGTATTGAGTTTAGTATGAGATAGTTTATAGACAATTGGATGGTTGACAAATTCTTGACAAGTTCAAATGCAGATAGCTGCAAAAAGCGCATGCACCACCAGAGACATCCAGCAATAAGAAGGAGCACAGCCTTTTAAGTCCTGTATTCCTATGGGAAAGTGCTATTTCTTTCCTCAAGACCCTAGGTGTAATAATGGTTCAAAATATCAAAATGACCCAAATCCAGAATGTCTAATTCTTTTGTCAAGACAAGGAGGAGATATTTGCGATAATTACACTGAATTTTGCTCTGTTCCTAGCTTTGCCACATGCCTCTCCGGTAAGTCACTTGTTCTGTGCTTCATCTATTAAATTCAATATTAATATCTCTACTTCAGTGGGATGCTTTGATAACACATTCACTAAAACTTGTGATGCAAACACAAGCGTTTAAGAAAGATCTTCTTTAAAAGTTCCTAGTGAAAGGTCAAAGAAACAAAAAGTAATTTCTTTTCATTAAGTGCTCATAGAATTAACAAAATAATTTTCTCATTTCATTTCTTAAAACTTTGTTTCAAACCCAAGAAGTGTGTCCATTGTCTTTCAGAGACTTTCAAGGGTTCATTTTAGCCAGCGGCTGCCTGACACAAATATCTGTCTTCCAAAGGAAAAACCAAAGTGGGTTCACTTGGCACTTACCAAGGGACCAGCAGCAAAGCCTATTTCTCCCGTATACATCAGTCACGGCAAAGACAGAGGTTATGTATTCTGCACACCTGATAGTACATTTTGCCATAGAGATGCATGATGATTGTCAAGAAGAACAATGCTTTTTAAGCTAAACCAGCCTATTCATATTGAAAGGAAACCAACTGGGAGTACTCTGACCTACCATGAGACAAATATTAAAGCACCCAGATACCTAATCAAAAGCTTACCAAGCTCCTAATCCTGAAATGTCATTCCTTTTTTTAGCAAAACATAGCTCCAGCAATAAAAGCAGTAGATCAAACACTAGCTAAATATTCTCATTATTATCCTGGTGAGAACTAAATTAATTTCAATTTCCAAAAAAGGCAAGGCATGGAAGAACAATGACGGGACAAGGGGAAATGGCTTTAAACTAAAGGGGGGTAGATTTAGACTAGATCTAAGGAAGAAATTTTTTACGCTGAGGGTGGTGAAACACCGGAACAGGTTGCCCAGAGAGGTGGTGGATGCCCCATCCCTGGAAACATTCAAGGTCAGGCTGGACGGGGCTCTGAGCAACCTGATCTAGTTGAAGATGTCCCTGCCCACGGCAGGGGGGTTGGACTAGATGACCTTTAGAGGTCCCTTCCAACCCAAACTATTCTATGATTCTACAACCAAAGCATTTAACACATGGAGAAAGGGACTGTCCTTCCGTTTCTCTTACCAGTGATATAGATGTAGGGTAGACCACATTTCAGCATTAATTTAGGTCTATCTGTTTTTACGTGTCTTGAGAGGTTTAACTTTTGTGCTGTTTTATACGATTGGAGTTTTGTTATTAACTTGACTGAGACCAGGATATCTTTTTGAGAGTTTCCCAAGCCCTGCCTTGCAGGTTCCTGTGAACTATAGTTGGTATTTTAAACTCCTATTCAAGTATTCACAAAGCAATGAATATATAATTGGTACATTTCTTTTTTCCTGTTTTTAACCGTTGCTTAGCTAATTATGCTCCAGAGATACTATCTGACGTAGCAGAAGCATTGCTGAATAATTCAGAAATAAGGAATATCAAATGTGCAGAAAGGAAAACTGTCATGAAAAACCCCAGGGGTCTGTTTTAGCTAATAAATCTGACAGCACATCAGTTACCAGCCCTGCCTCTGGCACTGCGATGAGCTACTGCTGCTCCAACTATTGTTATCATCTACAGATTTTTTGAGTCCCAACAAGAGAATCTCCAAAACAGCACCTTCTTCAGACTGAAATACCTAACTTTGAAAAATGGACTAAGGACACCAAAGTTTACTTTTTCCATTACTATCATATCTCTGGAAGGATGTGTATACTGTTAACATTACTCTTACACGGACAGAAACCAGAGAGAGACAAAAAAAAGGCTCAGAAAGGCAGAATTCTCCAAAGTAAATATTAACAGACCTTATGGGTAACACCAAGTTTATTTAAACAGATAGCAAATATACAAGACACCAGAAGTCTCAAGGTGTATTTTAAATATCAAAATGCTAGTCATCCCTGTCACGCTTCCAGCTGGCAAAATTTACTTACTAAAATCTTGCTCAGTGGCAATATATGCTTATCTATGGTTTTCAGGAATTTCAGAATAATTAACTGCTATAATTCTTCCCTTAAAAATGTATTGTTTTTTTCCACGCTATTACACAGGCAAATCACAATAAGAAAATTAAATCACAAAAAGAAAATGAATGTGTTTACTTGAGCTTTTTAATAAAACAGCATCTGTGTTAAGGTAAAGTGATGCTACCAAAGAGTTCAGAGTCAAAATAGCTTTTAACTTAGATTCACATGGATCATCTCCCCCCCAGACAAATAGTAGTTTAAATGTAGAGGTACTAAATATTAGTTATATCAGGAAGGCTCAAATAACTCAGAATACTCCTCCTCCCAACATACAGGACCTATCCAAAATACTTTTCACTTCTGCCTCCAGCTTTATGAGAACTATTCCCAGTGCCATGCTACTCCTATCAACGATGTTGTTGCAAAGAAGAAAGTAAACAAAAAACCTATGTTAATTTCAGGCTTCATTAGAAATGGAATTGAAAAAACATCAATGCTTATTGAACGAAAATGGACTCAAGTATTGGAAAAGCAACACCAAAGTTCTCAGGGAATCTTTCAAATACATCTCATCTTGCTGCTCTCCCGTACATCTTGTGCCCGTTACCTCATCAGAACCAAGACTGGATCATTTGAACTTCTGCAAGAATAGCTGTTCCAAATATCTGAGATACGCAAGGTCAGATAGTTCAGGAATGGATGAAACAAGTATAAGATTTAGCTTTGGAAAGGGCAAACGCAACTTTAAGATCTATTAGTAGAGATCTTTCCAGCAGATATAGATCAATAGCACCGCTGAGGATTGCATGCAGTATGATGCTGCATACAAATCTGGCCTGCTATTTTCAAAAAAGGAGAAATGAAACTAAACTTAGAGCTGTTGCAGAACAATCAGAGGAATTATGGATCCGATATTTTATGAGAAGAGGCTGAAGAAGGCCATTGAAGTGAAGACTGAAACAGGATGCGATTTCTCTTTAGCAACAGACCAGGAGTTATCTGACAGATCAAATATTTTTAAACCTGGTTGCTTAGGAATGTTCAATTCATTTCCAGAAAGACCAGCATTTTCAGAGACCTGAGGCATCATCTCTACTGCTGTCCAGTTGCAGGAAGCCCTCCAGTCCTGCTGGTGTCACGGCTTTATGGGTTGAACTCCACGTCTTTCTGCTTCAGTTCTGCTCTCGGGGTATTTTGGAATCTCTCTTACGTCCAGAATGTCACAACATGCAGAAATTTACAAATTCATTTAATAAAGTTTCGTAATTAACTTTCTCTATCTGAGTCAAATGAAACCAATCAAAAATCAGCTATCTTGAGAACTACAGCTATCGCCTCACTAGGTAATTAATATTTCTGCTCGTGCCTATTGTTTACAGGTACAGAGCAAAGTGCCTTTCAAGCTTCTTTCAGTTATCTTCCACACTTCTGGAAAATTTCTTTTCCAGCTGGGTAATAGCTGTTTTTCCATTCAGGGCACGTTCCTGTTTTGCCTTATTTCTGTAACTACTTGAAGAAATTGCTCAGAGCAAAAAAAAAATTAGAAGAAACCTACTTCATTTAGCATCTGAATTCTAGCACTGTTTAACATGAACTTCTGTAGAAAAAGACATTTAATTCTAAGTGGCTTGTATGATTTTTTTGTAGATGCACCTGATGGGGCATCTGATCTAAACTGAGTCTCTACAACTAACAGTGTGTGTGTGTGGGAGAGTTACTATTACTCAGCCCAAGCATCAGATTTCTAGTTTCACCATGCACTGTACTGTATTTATTCTTTAGATGACTACTAGGGAGATTGCATACTTAATATTCCTCACAATAGCTAAGATTTTACCAATGTATCTTTAGTAGGAAGCTTTCTGAAGCCAGAAACTTGCTAATTAAGCAGAAATTAAGTAGAAATGCCAGTCAAAAGATTTTAAGGCGCAGGTAGAGAGGACGTGACATCAGTTCTCACAGGTGAATACCCCATCATAAAGAACAAGAAAGCAAAATCTTTGGGGAAAATTAAGGTATAAAAGAACACCCTATGCTGTAATT
Source organism: Aptenodytes patagonicus (assembly GCF_965638725.1). Classification (NCBI taxonomy): domain Eukaryota; kingdom Metazoa; phylum Chordata; class Aves; order Sphenisciformes; family Spheniscidae; genus Aptenodytes; species Aptenodytes patagonicus. Next base: position 42,565,225 of record NC_134952.1, read on the forward strand.
TTGTGCCTATTTATTCTGTGTTCTCTTCTCCTTGGGGAAATGAGGAAGAGGTTGCAGTGTCTAAAAGACAACAGAAGCATGACAGATTCCATCTGAGGCTGAGAGAAAATGATATCCTGACTTGTGAGGAAACGGAGTAGGGGACAACTGAGATTCTGAAATATTCTGAAACCACGAAGGGCCAAGGGCTACAGCAAAGTAAGTTCCAGGATTGCATTTGCGCTTTTCACAGCTGTTATCACACTGGAGAGTGGTCGTTGTCTATGATCATCAGCTTCTACAAATAGCATTTCTCTTCCTCTACTATTACCAATGGATGAAATCTATTCTGAAAGAAATTCTCACTATCAGTCCACTTTGAATTTTTTGTTACTAAATTTTAGCCTCTTCTCTTTGCTAACCTCTAAACTGCTACCGTGATTTTTTTGTTTGTTTTTTTTCTCCTTTTTTCTCTGCTGGATGCCAACACTGATAATCACCCTATGGGTCAGATGTCTGAGTTCTTTGCTACAACAGATTTTTCTCTTTCTTTTAAAAAAAAAAATAATTTCTCTAGGGACATCATTCTTGTTATGCTATTAAGCTTTATTGAGTTACACAGGAATAACTTTCTACAGGTCTACTGTGTACTCGGCTCTTGGATGTGCTCATGCATTCCCACTGAAAGGATCTGTAGGTGGGTTTAAATAATTTTTTTTTTTCTGATTTAAAAATCTTGTCATATTTTCTTTATTAAGACCTAGGCTAATATGCATAGGTCAACGAGTTTGAAGTCAGTGGCTTCACCATATATGTGGCCAAACAACTTTGAACAAAATTCCCCTGAAAATCGTGGCTGTAAATGATTTTAGTATAATAAGAAAAGCTTTTGCAGGCAAAGCACTACTTGGATTTCATTTAAACTAACATTTGAATGTGACTTTGCCCCATCAGCCAGTAGGTGGAGATGTAAGTCCAGCAATTACTGCAGAAAACAGCTATTTGGCAGTCCTTGATAACAACTGAAGGTTTGTATAATACAATTTAACTGAGGTTAGATTTCTTAATAAGCATTAGATGAGACAGATGAAATCTGTCTGCAGTTAAGGCCCATCTATCAGCCTTCCTTGCTACAGACATTCTTACAGCCTATGGTCAGCTGTGCCCGCGGAGCTTAGGAAACTTTCATATTCAACAAACTATTAATGAAAGTAAAAAGGCAAAAAGTTAAATAGGTGATCAAAAGACATATTTTCTAATACCTGACCACATGTGGTCAAGTATTGTAAAAAAGCTTGATCAGCATTCTGTTATACCACATTAAAAAAAAAAGCAGTATAAAAAAATGTATAGTCTCAGTCATCCCAATACCCACATTTTGATAAGTTTTGAGTCCTTTCATGCCTACAGAAATTATGAGCATGTTATTACCTTCCAGTAAATATATAAATGTTCTTAAAGTATTACCACTTCCATTGAGACAGTCACAATACTCTGTTTTGGTATTAAAAATTTATGAATCTATTAAATTATCGTTATAGAAACTCATACTGGAAATTGGTTGCAATAGCGATAGTATCTTGTGATTTATGAAAAATGCAATCATGTCCCTTAACATCACTCTGCTATAGAATAATAATAATATCCCTATTTAGCAGAAATGGAAATGCAATTACAGTAATATAAAGTGCAAAAATTAAGGCAATATAGTTGGACATTTATAATAATTTCTTTGTTTTGGTTATGCTGCTTGATTTAAGGTCAAATGAGAACACCCCTGAAATAACAGGGCCCATATGATTTAGCTATATCAACTAATTATATATATTGTAACTACAACTAACAAAGGACTATTCTTCTTCCCCGAATGCCCTTTGAACAAGCCAGGAACAAACGACGATTGTGCTTTGAACAGTTTTGCTGTTTAAACTGTCATTCTGTCAAAAAGAATCACTACAAAATGGGCTAGGCATTAAAACCTACTGCAAAGCAGCGAGCTGGGGACTTGAAACATTTCCTGTGGGCCAAGAACTTTGGAAGTTTGCTCTCCGTCAGTGCCTTCTGGGAGTCTCTTCGAAACCACTACCCTGAGGTCCCCAGACAGTGGTCTGAAAATACTGCTCCAAACTACTTTCTTCCCTGCTGTTTACCTTTTCCTCGGGTACTCTGAGAGGTCCTTTGCATGTTCGCAATGCTTTGAAAAGGAAAAATGTTGTTACTGTTCTCCCACTGTGCTCCTAGCTTACCACCATCTCTTCCACTCCTAATTCACTGCATGTCCACAGGTCATTTGTACTCATAGGAAAAGAGAACGGTTATTTGCCCTAGCACAAAAAAGCCAGGGAAGTTCTGCAGAATCAGCTAAACTTTCTGCTGGAGAACCAGGAGAGCGGAGGGAGTGGGGTCTCCTCCCTCCTTGCAGGCACCTCATTCTCCGTAGGGGACAAATGGACTCGTATAATTAAATGCCTACAGCGCCTCTCCAGCACTGAAAATAACACTGACACACCAGCTTAACAACAGAAAACATCAGAGGGGTTGATTTTCCAAATAATTCACTTGAATTATTTCCTTTGTGTTTTCCCACAAAGGAAATAGGTATTTTTAGAAATGAGCAAAGCTGATATATGAATCTTGTTCCCTAATAAAGGACACTATCTTGGCAGTTTATGGAACAACAAATGTCAACTGTTTTGAGCCTCATTTGTTCCTGGTCTCTCAAAAGATATGCATAGCATTTTATAAATAAACTAACACAGCAAAACTTGGAGTGTTTATCATAATTTTCACCTCACTGGTTGCTGGAGGCATTTGCCTTTGCCTCTTGACAAAACTGGTCTTTGAGCTAGAATAATGATATTTTGGTTACTTACACGAAAAGAAAACAGATGCTAGTGTGTCTGGGGATAATTCAGAATGTGATCTTGCATGTCTCATTTCTAAGGTCCTCATCATGTCATACCTATACTGAACTCTCCTAATTTTTGAAACAAAATTTGTATCCTCTCTCTTTTTCGCACTCAAGTCTCAGATAAAAGATCTGATTCACAGATAACTGCCAGGGTTAACAACTACAGAAATATGGAAGAAACATGATGACTGTCAGAGAGATGCAAAAAATGCTGATGGCCGTTACTAAAAAGCAATCACCTATAACCCAACATCAAAATGGAAATTGTCTTGAGAGAGTATCTGCAAACATTATCTTGCATCTGATTCAGTTCAGTATTGCATTAAAAACCTGCATGGTGCAATTCAGCAACCCTACTCCATGGACCTTTAAATAGGGCTTTGTGCATAACTGTATCAGTTTGGAACATGTGCCCATGAGGTCCTAGATCTTTGTCTCAGGCCTGGAAAGGGACCTGAAGAGCCAGCTGCCATTGTGCTGTAAATCTGATGCCATCCAGAGCATATGGAGAAAGTATTGTGTACCATTTCATAAACGTTTGCTCAGCAGGAAGGAAGTCCTCCAAATCTGACAAATTTTCCAGGGCCACAGAAGTGGTACATGCTGCATTTTTGGCTGAGAAAATGGAGGAACCACCGGATGTATTGTTAGAAAGCCAGAGGCTTTGCATATCTTGATTTCTGGCATGGACCAAACAGACGTTCTTACAATCAGGATTTAAAACAGAGTTTGCTATTTGCATGAACCTCAAATAGAGCTCAGATATGGCTGGAGGCCGTCTTGGGCTTAGCGACCATGAAATGGTAGAATTCTTGATTCTCGGTGAAGTAAGGAGGGGGGGCAGCAAAACCACAACCATGGACTTCCGGAGGGCGGACTTTGGCCTGTTCAGGACGCTGGTTGAGAGAGTCCCTTGGGAGACAGTCCTGAAGGGCAAAGGGGTCCAGGAAGGCTGGACGATCTTCAAGAAGGAAGTCTTAAAGGCGCAGGAGCAGGCTGTCCCTATACGCCATAAGAAGAATGGGCGGGGAAGACGACCGGCCTGGCTGAACGGGGAGCTCTTGCTGGGACTCAGGAAAAAAAGGAGAGTTTACCGCTTGTGGAAGAAGGGGCAGGCGACTCAAGAACAGCACAGGGATCTCGTTAGGTCGTGCAGAGAGAAAATGAGAAAGGCAAAAGCCCAGCTAGAATGCAATCTGGCCGCTGTTGTTAGAGACAACAAAAAATGTTTTTACAAATATATTTGTCGTGGTTTAACCTCAGTCGGCAACTGAGCACCATGCAGCTGCTCGCTCACTGCAGACGTCCCCCCCTTCCTTCTTCTTCCCCCAGCTTTATGTACTGAGCATGACGTCACATGGTATGGAATATCCCTTTGGCCAGTTTGGGTCAGCTGTCCTGGCTGTGCCCCCTCCCAGCTTCTTGTGCACCTCCAGCCTTCTCAGTCGGTAGAGCATGGGAAGCTGAAAAGTCCTTGGCTAATGTAAACACTACCTAGCAACAACTAAAACATCGGTGTGTTATCAACATTGTTCTCACCCTAAATCCAAAACACAGCACTGTACCAGCCACTAGGAAGGAAATTAACTCTATCCCTGCCGAAACCAGGACAATATTAATGACAAGAAGAGAGCCAAGGAGAATCTCCATCCTTTATTGGATGCAGGGGGGGAACATTGTCACCGAGGATGAGGAAAAGGCTGAGGTACTCAATGCCTTCTTTGCCTCAGTCTTTAACAGGCAGACCAGTTATCCTCAGGGTACTCGGCCCCCTGAGCTGGAAGACAGGGACGGCGAGCAGGATGAAACCCCCATAATCCAAGAGGAAGCAGTTAACGACCTGCTACACCACCTGGATGCTCACAAGTCTATGGGGCCGGATGGGATCCACCCGAGAGTGCTGAGGGAGCTGGCGGAGGAGCTCGCCAAGCCACTCTCCATCATTTATCAGCAGTCCTGGTTAACAGGGGAGGTCCCGGACGACTGGAGGCTTGCCAATGTGACGCCCATCTACAAGAAGATCCATCCTTCCCCGGAAGGAGGATCCGGGGAACTACAGGCCTGTCAGCCTGACCTCGGTGCCAGGCAAGATTATGGAGCGGTTCATCTTGAGGGCGCTCACAAAGCATGAGCGGGACAACCAGGGGACCAGGCCCAGCCAGCACGGGTTCATGAGAGGCAGGTCCTGCTTGACCAACCTGATCTCCTTCTATGACCAGGTGACCCGCCTAGTGGATGAGGGAAAGGCTGTGGATGTGGTCTACCTGGACTTCAGCAAGGCCTTTGACACCGTCTCCCACAGCATTCTCCTAGAGAAGCTGGTGGCTCACGGCTTAGACAGGTGGACTCTGCGCTGGGTAAAAAGCTGGCTGGATGGCCGGGCCCAGAGAGTTGTGGTGAATGGAGTTCCATCCAGTTGGCGGCCGGTCACGAGCGGTGTTCCCCAGGGCTCAGTACTGCGGCCGGTCTTGTTCAATATCTTTATCAATGATCTGGATGAGGGGATTGAGTGCACCCTCAGGAAGTTTGCAGACGATGCCAAGTTGGGCGGGAGTGTTGATCTGCTCGAGGGTAGGAAGGCTCTGCAGAGGGACCTGGACAGGCTGGATCGATGGGCCCAGGCCAACTGTATGAGGTTCAACAAGGCCAAATGCTGGGTCCTGCACTTGGGCCACAACAACCCCATGCAGTGCTACAGGCTTGGGGAAGAGTGGCTGGAAAGCTGCCTGTCGGAAAAGGACCTGGGGGTGCTGGTCAACAGCCGGCTGAACATGAGCCGGCAGTGTGTCCAGGCGGCCAAGAAGGCCAATGGCATCCTGGCCTGTATCAGGAATTGTGTGGCCAGCAGGAGTAGGGAAGTGATCGTGCCCCTGGACTCGGCCCTGGTGAGGCCGCACCTCGAATACTGTGTTCAGTTTTGGGCCCCTCACTACAAGAAGGACGTGGAGGTGCTGGAGTGTGCCCAGAGAAGGGCAACAAAGCTGGTGAAGGGTCTGGAGAACAAGTCTTATGAGGAGCAGCTGAGGGAACTGGGGTTGTTTAGCCTGGAGAAAAGGAGGCTGAGGGGAGACCTCATCGCGCTCTACAACTGCCTGAAAGGAGGTTGTAGCGAGGTGGGTGTCGGTCTCTTCTCCCAAGTAACTAGCGATAGGACGAGAGGAAATGGCCTCAAGTTGCGCCAGGGGAGGTTTAGATTGGACGTGAGGAAAAATGTCTTTACTGAAAGAGTGGTGAAACATTGGAACAGGCTGCCCAGGGAAGTGGTTGAGTCACCATCCCTGGAAGTATTTACAAGACATGTAGATGAGCCGCTTCGGGACATGGTTTAGTGGGCATGGTGGTGTTGGGTTGACGGTTGGACTCGATGATCTTAGAGGTCTTTTCCAACCTTAATGATTCTATGATTCTATAACATTGTAATAGGCTGTAAAAATTGGAGGGTTAATCAGAATTCAAAAATCTTAGCAAACTGAAGAAGTGAAGTAAAAAAAGGCAAAAAAGATAAAATTCAAAATGTTCAGTTACAAAGTATCACACTGATCTAGGGATAATGAAGATAGATCACCTTTTTGGACGTGGCACTTCAAATAGATATGAAGACAAATGCCTTGCCTTCAAACATGTAAAATCTGAATTACAAGAGGAGGATGATGAACATTTGGCTAGATACCAGTTCTGCAGAAAATGATGTGGAGGTTACACCACAGCACAAGCCTGGCATGAATCAACAACGTCAAGAAAATATAAAAAGGAACATAGCCTCTGAGACAGGCAAAGTCACCTGCCTATTCTACTAGGCAATGATAAGGCTTTGGCTGGTGCAGTGTCTGCTTTCAGTATGGAAAAAGTCCAGAGGAGAGCAAAGGTAATAAGCAGAGATCTAGAAAACACAACTTATTAAGAGAGACTGAAAAAAATAAGGTAATTTACTTGAAAATAAACAATGAACTGATCTGACATCCTCAAGTACTTAAAAGGTCTTCTCCCAGTGTACAGTGTACATGACAAAATATAAAGGGGTTAAAGCTGCGGCAAGAAAGTTTCTGATTAGATACTATAAGAATAGTACTGAAACACTGGCTAGACATAAATTTCTTCTCAGCCCCTTCTTTTCATGCTTCCACCACACACTGCATTGGCAGCTTAATTTCTTCAGAGTGGAAGCCAGAAAAATCTCTTCACCTCAGGGCTAAGGGGGTCCTATGCCAAGATAGCTGGACAGTCAGAATTATTCTATATAGACAAAAAATCAGAAGGTATATATTGGCAGGTGAAGATGCTTCTGCGCCATGCTTATTTGATCGCTGCCTCTGAAAACAGAACTATGGGCATTGGAGGGAAAAGGAAGAAAAGCACTGTGATACTCTGGAGTATCTGGCAGACCCCGTAGAGTAAGGGGGAAATGACACACACACATACCCCCAACCCCAACTGCTCATACTGGACAGACGCTAAAGAGTATTAGTAAACTTGAGCCAATGAGCACGTATGGAACTCGCATCAATGTACAGATTTGGAAGCTGTTTGGCACGCTGAGGGGTCTGACAAAATTAGTCATTGGTTTTAGTCTTTGTTCTCTCTTCTGTTGGAAGCAACTGTAGCACAGATATGGGCTTTAGGTAGCAATAGGTCATTCTTTAAAAAACCCACAACAACAACCAAACAGAAATGGAAGTAGATGAAGATGTCAATCCCAACTTTATGCTGGTAAACACTATAAAATGTAAGAGAAGGGTGTTGGTTTTCTGTTTCTTAGTACCAATAGGTGTCACCAAATTCTGCATGAAAGTTCTAGAGAAAATGGCTTGAAAATATAAAATTAAAAATAAAAATAATTATTTTAAAAGTGTGATTTCTGTTTCTTCATGGAAAATTGTTCAGACATGACTTTATAATTTTGAAAGCCAAGTCATCTGTATCAACAGCATGTTGATAGCATTAAATAGCTCACCTGTAATCACTGAGCAACGTATCTGCCTTCTTCTTGGCCACCATCCCAGTCTTTTTTACGTAAAGAAATATTAAATTCATGTCCAGAAACTACTTAGTTTTCTAATTACTGGTAGTTTTGGTGACCCACTCTATGAATCTGCCCCAGCATATGGGCATATAGACTGTCAAGCTCTAAAGTTAATACTTGTGTGAAGTAGCAGGCTAACAGCTCCAGAAACATTACATTCAAGATGTTTACATTTTTATGCTAACCATGAAGCTCCAAATGTGAAAGAAAATTGGAAATATGAGTTTCCACAGAAGCAGAAGAACCATAGCTACTTCGGCACTGCAGCATTAAGGCATTATGAACACAATTTGTTCCCTTTTGCCTTGGGAGTCAGGAGCCACTAACAACATTCAAGTGAAAAGTTGTGTATCAAACCTGAATCTACCCGATTCAGCTAGGACATAGGACTCAACTAATTGCTTGAGTGATTCTTGTGAGGTTATGAAAATTATACCAGCAGCTTTTTATCTTTGATTCTTTTTTTTTTTTTAATTTTTTTTATTCTGACAGGTTACACCCTCTGTAGAGTTCTCTCTTCTGTCCTGGCCTGCAGAGAAAATGTACTGGTTGTACAGAACCTCTACACTGAAATCCAACCAAAGGCAGGAGAAAATGATTGAATATTCATATCTTCACTCATAAATGGTGTGTTAGTGTCAGCATTTTTCATTGAAAAAATTCTGAGATTTTCATGGTGCCACAGGTGGACGGCAGTTTGTAAAAGCTATTGTTATCTCCACTATTGTTACCTCCACTAACAGTCTTCTACAGACCATAGCTTGTCAAAACAATCAAGACCTTAAATTACACAAACTCACACTGGTTAGAGACTGCTTCTCTGTAGAATGATGCCTTTGCATCAAACATTCCTGTAGCACAGTTCAAAACAGTAGATTATACTCAGGCTTTAAAAAAATAGACAATTGTTTCTGGCTGTGAGAGGTTTTATGAATATGTTTATAGGCAGAAATCAGCCATAAAAGACACAGACTATAAAGCACTGGGAGCTATAGAACAGAAATCATTGTACAAAGCACTTTCTAAACTTCAGAAAATGATCATAAAATTGCAAAAGTACTTGTCAGATTTGAAATGCAGTCTTAGCAAAGACTTTCTTTGCACCATGTTGTTAAAAGTATATATAAATACTGAAAGTAAGGAGATGCAGAAAAAGAGAGTATTTCTGAGAGTATGTCATACTCAAATAAAAAAGCTGACAACAGCTTGCATCATAATAATAATAATAATATGATTTTACATATGCAAATCAACAAAAAGTGCCAGGTAATCTTCCAATCTAACACACAACAGGCTACATTAAGGTCATACGTTACATCCCAGGTTGAGAGTCTGTGATGCAAGGGAAGAGAAAAATGTACCGATCAGCTAATTTCATCCCTTGAGTAGGTCCAAAATTTTACCAAAAAGTACATCTGTAAACCATAAATGGCCCCTATTACTGTGAGATCTCAATCCCCTAACCTTTGCCAGACTCATATCCAAAGTAGCCTTGCGATGGTGGGTGATTCTATTCCTGTTTTATTAATGGAAAACTGAGTACAAGAACTAAAATGTCTCGCCAGAGGTTACAAAGTTACATCGTTGGCTAGCCCAGTATTTGCCAAACTATTGTTCTGGTCCTTTGCTAGAATTACATGATTCTCCAGCTTTGTTTCCCTTCAGGGGGATCTGGAGATGACAGTTCTATGCCAGAAGGCAAACAGGCTGTCATAGAAAGGAACCCTCGGAGAGCAAGGAGTGGTCATATACCAAAAAACTACTAACTTTCCCAGATAGGTGCTAGAAGTCCTGGCATCCAGTAAGTAGCACACCACTTCTCTCATCGGTTAGGATTTCCATCTTGAGTTGCAATTCAATAGCAATGCTGTTAGGTCTCACCCGCACCTTTCCCTCCCTCCTGAATCATAAAGTTACACCACCATAAAACTGCTCCGAGGAGCTGTGCAGCCCTTTCTTACCCTAATTGATCTGTGCTATATTAATCCTCTTGATTAGTTTGTGGTTTTTCCAAATAGTTTTTTGAGTTGAATTGTTGATGTCTTCTTGTCTGGTTAAAAATATGTTGCTGCTGGCATGAATGGACACTGATGCCAGTTTTCAGATCGGGCATGCGATAACATGAATTGATGTAATGTAAGCGCTGCCAGGAAATAAAGAGCAGTCATCCCCAGCAGGCTTAAGTATATCAAACCTCTGCTTTAAACTTCCACAGAGCTTTTAGCCCAGACAGGCTATTAAATCATATAAACTGACATGCTGTATATCACAGCCCATTATAGTAACAAGGTTATCCTATTAGTTTAAGTGGCAATCGCTTGGGTTAGGCAAACTCCTCCAGAGACTAGAGTGCTTGCACCACAGAAAGAAACAGCCAAACAAGAGCATGCTCTTATGTCCCAAACCCATATATCCCATAAGGGCATGGTGCCAAACCTCTGCCATGACAGAGAAACAAACCAGCGAGAGATGATAATAAGCCAAGGTGATCCTTGCCACAAAGGAGGTAAACATCTCTGGTCCTCCCTGCTTATAGACTAGAAGATTTCCCAAGTATCTCAAATTCCGCTGAATGATCATTGATCCTGGGATCAAGACAGTGAGCATCATCGTGACATGATGATTTCACGATTGTCTGACAATTTCCCACAATACATCAGAACATCAATTTGCTCTGTGTCGATTACACAACCCTGAATACATCAGAGGAAAATAGCATGAAGCCCCCTTCAGAATATATTGGGGTAGTTGTACACGACTCGCAAGAGAAAAAACACTATAGCCAACTGTGATGAGCTGCAAGTATGACAGATCAGCTGAATGCAATATAAAACTTCCGTTGTTTCCGTGGCACGTAAAAAAGGGAAATCAACAAGGAGTTCACAGATCTAGTCTCTGGATGGGAAGGCAACATTATTTAGGGGTGAAGTCCATTTTCCATGCCTCTAAGGATTCAATGTAACCTGCAAAGCAGCAACACAGATCTCTCAGAAAAATAGCTAATCTTAAAGGCTACATGAGATCCATTTATAGAATAGTTGTTAAACCTTCCTAAACACCACAATAAGCACAGAGCAATATCCAATAATTCACATAAGAGATTTGATTGAAAATACATTTTATATGGCTATAGTTTGGTTCAGTGAAACCTATGGGAAACTTGGTGTGGCCAAACTACATGTGAACCAAAAGGACAGATTTTGTAGATGAATGCAGCCTGATCCAAATGCAGTTATAAATTTGTCATGTGACTCCCAGGTTGGTGCTAGTACACCATCTGTACCTGAATTTGACACTGGGCAGGCTGGAAGCCTCTGAGAGTGTTATACAGTCCTAAAGTCATGAACATCAAGCCAAATCTTGGTGTAAAGCTACTTGTTGTGAACAACTGCAGAGGGCCTGAGAATGGGTGTGGGTGTACATCAGGAAAAGCTGAGATCTGGAATGAAGCTCCAAGTTCTGTCACAGCGAAGGGTGGTGATGCTGCCTGAGTGGCACTGCAGGTGTATGAACAATAAAACATGCCCATGCCCACACCACGAATAGATGACAATGCCTAGATTCTTCACAAGAGGGTTTTGAACTGAAAGACTGCATCCAGATAGATGTCATCCAACAGGAAAGTGCCTGTCAAACACTGACCATAGTGGAGCACAGTTGAAAAAAAATAAAAAAAAGTGGGGAAAAACTGATTCCAGAAACACTAGCTCAGCTGGCACTGGAGCTCAGTAAGCTCCGTGTTACTGTCACACCAAAAGCCTACCTGACAAAACTTCAGTTTGTTGTGCCTACAGCAAACACTCTGCTGATGTCTTCTGCTGCGGCAGTGTTTTGATCACGTGCAGATAGAAAGCAAACGTATCATTCAGATACTATAATGACTGCTCTTAGGTCTTCTGTAGTTTGATCTGGTTTTATGTACATTATTTCTTAGGTTGATGTGACCTTTTCTGCTTAACACACATACTGAGTTGGCATTTTAAGTGAGGAGAAAAAACTCAGCAGTGCAATTTTTGGATCATGTACCCATTATTTGCTGGTGCTTTACTAAAAATGTTGGCAATTTTCCAGTTCATTAAGGATCAGCTTAGATCTGATGCTGCTGGCAAGAAATAAAGCTATTAGGATACCAATAGCAAAATATTTAACCTAAATAAAAAACCCCAAATCCCTACCGCTTACAAAATAGTAACATAATAATTATGGTGCTGGCTGAAGCTATTTCTAGTTTTAGTGTACATACACCTAAAGGAAAACTCCTCTGTCTCTTTAATTCTGTAGAAGCTGTCTTGGTCAATTAAGTTACTGATATGTAAAATGCTTTGTAATGTTTACCGTACTTCTTGTAAGCAAGGTATTAAAAGCTTGAGGTGTCAACAGAGAAGGCCCTAGGAGAAAAGCCGTACTGACTTTAAATTAGAACATAATTCCTCCCCTAAGCAAAATTCATACTGATTATTTAAAACACTTTTATACCCTTGCCATTCTAGGCAGAGGGTACTTTTGAGCAAAGATATTGTCCTAACTCAGCCAGCCTTCAATCCTGCTGCCATGTGTGGGGACAGACATGGTGGTTCCATGTGCAATGCTGCTTTTCCACCTGCATTGCTCTGATGTGGATCCTGTGATGGGGAAAACAAAGGGAGACTCTCACTGATTTGTGTAAGAACTGGGAAGCCTTTCCACCTTTCTGGGGAGACGACTACTCAGATTACAAGGGATTTATAGGTTGCACTGTCCTATATGTTGTTCCTCACAAAGCCATTTATCTGTGTGTCTTACGAATGCAGGCAGGGCAAGGTGGGTATCAACTGCTGCCATGCTGATTGTAACAACAGTTCATGCAAAACCGCCACATCTGTTCTGTACTGCACAAAGCCTCTGTTCTAGAAAGTTTGCCATGAGTACCTCCTCCTCAGGCCTCTCCTGACTTTGAGAGATGCATACTACAAACTGCAAATGTGTGAAATGGCTGATTAGCAACCCTGCAGCTACACTGGCAAGATGTAAGTTTTACTTATACACAAACTTTGAATGCTGAACCAAATTATACGATGTGCTATGCGACTTTCAGTAAGCGACAAGAAATTACAACTGCTCAGAGGACCAGGAAAACTTGTGGAAGAGCAATGGAGGCTCTAGCAACTCCGGAGTGTTATGTGATTGCACTAGCTGCATCTATGTTGTGGAGTGGTCACATTGGCAGCTGATGGAAAGTACTTCATCAGCACTTACACCAATGCAAGACGAAGTCTGATGGGCCTAGATGGAGATAAGTAAAAAGGAACAAGTAGAATAATGAAAATAAGCCCACTGAATGCCGCAATTACCTACTTCTCCCTGTACAGAGCTGGTCATTCCCTGGATATAAGGGTCAATTTCTGCATGAATCAGATCCATTACTTCAAAATAGTGCAGAGTCTGGGACAGAGACACAGGTTTTCTGTTGCTACTGTTTCCAAGTTTTGTTTTGGGAAGGGGAAAATGCCGAGTTTTTAAACTGCCAAAACCTGCAGTGCAGAGTTTCAGCCAGGGCTACTGACAGTATCAGAGCCAGTCCTGCTGCCAGCCCTGCTGGGACGCTGTGCTGGTTTTGGCTGGGATAGAGTTAATTTTCTTCACAGTAGCTTGTATGGGGCTATGATTTGGATTTGTGCTGGAAACAGTGTTGATAACACAGGGATGTTTTAGTTATTGCTGAGCAGTGCTTACACAGGGTCAAGGCCTTTTCTGCTTCTCACACCACCCCACCAGCGAGTAGGCTGGGGGTGCACAAGAAGTTGGGAGGGGACACAGCTGGGACAGCTGACCCCAACTGACCAAAGGGATATTCCATGCTGTATGACATCATGCTCAGCATATAAAGCTGGGGGAAGAAGAAGGAAGGGGCGGACGATTGGAGTGATGGCGTTTGTCTTCCCAAGTAACCATTACGCATGATGGAGCCCTGCTTTCCTGGAGATGGCTGAACACCTGCCTGCCGATGGGAAGGAGTGAATGAATTCCTTGTTTTGCTTTACCTATTAAACTGTCTTTATCTCAACGCACGAGTTTTGTCACTTTTACTCTTCCGATTCTCTCCCCCATCCCACCGGGGGGGAGTGAGCGAGCAGCTGTGTGGTGCTTAGTTGCCAGCTGGGGTTAAACCACGACAGATGCATGCTGTGTGAGAGACCTGGAGACTTTGCCAGATTGAATCATGTCTGTCTGTCTGTCCTCTCTCTGCTGATGCAGATTAATCCCAGCTGATCCTTACATGAGAATAATTAAAAGAAAAGAAAAAAGGATCTCCCTTTGTGAAGAGTAGAAGGACATTCCTGTGAATGAGCTGATCTATACAATACTGGGATCGGAGGCTGGCTTATCAAAAATTATTTACAAATCAGCTTGACGCTGTTCAGGTTTGACAGCCCTGTGTTTAAGTTACAGCAATACATACACAGTAGCAATATCACCAGTCATAAACAAAGCATCTGCTGGCAGAATGTGGACTTAGCTATTGGTGCATGTATTGCATTAATCTCCAGCAAAGAAAACATTAAACTAAAGTCTGTTCAGGAAGTGCTCTGTGGAATAAACAGAGTAACTGCAGTCACATTCACTCCTTGCCCAATGCCAATACTTTCTCTTAACTACAAGTATGTGCCTGTTTCTTTTATGCATAACCACTGGGACAGGAAAGATTGGGAAGAGTTGTGTTTCCAGGCAGAGTTTGTGAATTCTGCAACTTGTTGCCCTGATCTTTTTCCTAGTTTTGAGGTTTTATAAGCCTGTATAGAAGCTGTTTGCTTCTACTGCTTTTCATTAGTATGAAGTGGCCTACATGGAAATTTCTGGGCTTGGATTCTTCTGCTACAGTTACCTTCTTTGCTTGTTCTGATTCATGTTCCCACTCTCCCCTTTATCGCTACTTACTCAAAGGGGTCGCTGGGATCAGCTCGCTGGAGCTCTGGAGGAATCGGTATTCTTTTGTAGTACATTTCCCAGTCAAAAGCTCCTCGCATGGCATCCCCCGCCTGTGCCTCGTAGCCAAAGTGATTGTGGTCAATGACATCGATCATAGGACACACGATGGTTTTGTGGTTTAGTGCAATCTGGTCTGAAAAATGAAAGTAGAAAATAGGAAACGGCATGTCTAGTCAAGCCATCTATCATATTACTGCAAAGCGAATCCCACAGGTTTTCTGATGTTTGAAGATTGCTTGCTTTGTTCCCTATGGCCCCCAAATAATTTCATTTTTCAAATCTGTATCAAACCTTTATCTAAAGTGGACTTAATGCAGTTGGGCAATGATTAGAAGCATTTACAGTTCTTTAAAGGGAGGCATATCCCTGTGAGACCCACAGGAGTCCAGTCATCTATATCTCTGTCACTTTGCTACTCTGAGCTGTCCCTAATCTGTCAGCTACGGAACAAGCCAGCAAGCAAAATATAAAAATACTCTTTCAGCTGTGGGGAGTGTGTATGGCAAGCTCCTGCGAGAGAGATTTGCGTTCCCAAATGTGAATCTCAGCCCTTGCAACCATTCAGCCGCTGTTCTTGTGGCTCTAGTGTGCATCAACTTTGAGATCAAATGCTACAAATTAAAGGCAAACTCCAACATGAGGAACAAAACAGGGCTTGTGTCCTTTTTTGTACCAATCTTTGAGATATAAAGAAGGCCCCACAGTATTATTCTTACTCACCTGTTTTCTAAAGAAAGGAGTTTCTTTTTTTTTTTTTTTTTAAAATAGAACTGTGAGGATAAATCAAATTCCTATCTCTAGTACAAGAGCAGGGTGGGCCCGAGTCTTCTTTGGTGAATCCTATTGCTTAATCCCGTGGAGCTCCTCAGAAAAGAAAGAAAAGTAAAGAAGATATTCCAAGCTGCAAGAATTAGGCAGAAGAATAATGGTTTGAAATGAGGAAGTAGAGGGAAAATTTGTAGCTGCGTTGGCATGAAAGGACAGTAGAAAAACTATCTATGAACCCTTGAAAAAACAAAATCTCAAAATTCCAAGTATAATAAAGCTTTCTCTCCAAATGGCAGCCTAGATTCTTTAGAAAATATAATACATTGTAGGGCCTATGTGGAAAACTTGTTTTTTGCTTTTAAGGATTAGGTTTCACTGGTGCTTGATAACACCCTAAAAAAATCAGAGGGCTGAGTGTGGAATGAACGCTTAGATAAGAAGGCAGGTAATACTGGTGTAATGATTAACAATACAGATTCTGCTTCCTTGCTTCTGAAGGACTGAAATTAAGAAAAAAGATTATGTTAGCAAAACATCTGTAATTTTCATATTTATTCTCAGTTGTTGTTTAGAGACTGTCCAAATGGGGGAACAATGCTGACTGCTAGTAAGAAATTACTGTGCCTGGAAGTTCAGCAGGTTTTTACATCCTTATCCTTTAATAGTGAAATAAATTTAAAGCACAGGCTCTCACAAAATTCTAGGAAACTCATCTCAGACATAATGGTTGCATTACTGTTGCTATTGCCAAATATAATTACATTCACTGGTATACTGTGTAGCGTTATCTGTAATCGTTATGTAAAGTCATTTTTACATAATCTCTTTCCTGTGATGGTCCTGCTAATAGTTATAGGGCTTATAATAATCTGTCTCTGATCCCCCCCTTCTAAATTGATAGGGGGAGAGAAACTAAATGGGATTGATTTGGCTGGAGCAGGTCAAAGGTAGACTCATAATACATTAGCAACCTTCTCTTGATCTTTAAAAGCCGCTGCCTTTAAATAGACTGGAAGATTGGAAATCTCCAAGTCACATGCAGAGATAGCCAGGGAGGAAATTATTTGAGCAATGCTCAAACTCAATCCCAGTGTTCCTTCCTACAACTCTGCAAGATTTTTGCAAATAAGATGATGCTTACCTGCCTGTTCTTATGTGTATCTGCAGAACTTACTTCTCAGCCCCAAAAATGTTTCAGAGATGATGAGGAACCACAGGAAGATCTTGTCTTTTGAAGAAACCAGGGTGTTTGCAGTTATGCACACCAAAAGGCAGAGTAATCAAACTTGCAGCCTCAATGTTTCTTTCAGTATGCCTAAAATAATGAATTTTGCATACATACTTCTTAGGCTCAAATATAGCCCCAATATGAATTTAGGAAACAGAAAAAAGGGCTGTAGGGCTAGCTTACATTTCAGAAGAGTGCTAGTATCACAGCTTTACAAATGTGAACATGTTGCTGCCTTTGCCAGCCACCGCTCTTTATCCCACCTGCTCCTAACGCAAGAGTCTGAAAGTCATAGCTGAAATGCTTTACAGGTTCTTTTCTATTGCCTTTACTCATCATCCTCTCACAAATTCCTACTGGTCTGAAAATTTCCATGTGTTATTTCAATGCACATATGCTGCAGATAAAGGGAAGAACAGACAGATAAGCATCGTTGTACATGTAAAAATCCTGCAGATTTGAGGGAAAGCATGGGATCAAGAGAGAACATTGCTCAGATCTTTCTCCCTAGCAATTTTAAGCATTATATACACACATATTTGAATTCAGCACTTTTACTATCAAGCAGAGTGTGCACATGTGACAATAAACAGAAGGTTTCGTACTGGGTAAGTCACTATCTCAAAAATGTAGGTTTTAACTTTATGAGAAAGATGCACCCCTTTAATTTCAAGTGCTTGTTTCAAATTGGCATGGTTAAAGTAACAATGCCACATTACAAATACTCTTATTTTCCTACTTAAATATGTGATTACAGATGGTGACAACATTTGAGTGGCTCAACAAATTATCTCGTTATGTGTGTTGTCATAAGTACTTGTACTCTCAGTCTCCCCACTAGCAAGTAATGCATCATATAAATGTTGTGGAGATGGACAGCTATAGCTAGCAGGTGTCTTGATAACTTGCTAAGCATGATCTATTCATGATTAGCTTTAAGTCTTGGTCAGGAAAAAAATCTTTTTTGACAAACCTAGTTCTGGTAGCCTATGGCACTACTGATCTTCTGTCCATCTCCCCTCTTACTGCTCCTGCAGCAACATCAGCAGAGGGAAAGATGTACCTGCATCTTTCAGCTGGTTTACCGCTCAGTTTCTTACCTGCAATAACTGTGACTTCACACTACACTAGACTCTCAACTACAGCAACTGGAGCCCAAGTCACATCTTTCCTTCTGCTGACTTTATACTACTGAGGAGTGATAACAAACAGCTGTGTTTGCCAACACTTCCACATGACTACAGCTGCCTGCTCAGTGAACACCAGGCAAAACTCTCCGAGTGGCTTATCTCAGTTTAGAAACCCATTTAAGCTAAAGAAATAAACTACATAAATCTTAAAGAAAATAAAGAAAAGCCATTTTGCACCTGTTTTTAAGAAAACAAAACAAAGGACTGTAACTGAAAGCAACTATGGCTCAGCTCCACAAAGCTATTTAGATACCTAACAAGTACTGAAATAACCCAGTCTTCCTTTGGTCTAAAAAGTAATAGTCAATCCTGAAAATACAAGTTAGATGCCTAAGTAACTTTGAGAACTGTCTTTAAGTGATTGCTCTTGGTTCCCCCCCAACTTTCAAGGTCCCATTTTCAAAAAAAAAACAAACCCAAACTGGTTTGGAACAGTGGAAATCACTGCCCCTCTCAGCGAAGACCCATGGTCTTCAGAGCAGGGCTGAACTGGGCTCTTGTTGAGGACTTTTCTCTACACATGGCATATACAACCAGAGCTAAAATAGGGCAGCTTCAAAGCAATAAATACCCAGTACATCCTCTGTTTTCATTTCCTTGAATGACATTCAGTCAAATGCAGTGTTGAGTGAATCACAAGCTAGACCTTTAGATAAATACTTGCAAAAATATATTAACTTTACCATTATTAGTAGCTAGATGTCACCTGATTTCAGTATAGTAAATATTTGCCACCTAATGGTTATGAGAAAGTTCTCTCATCCCTTTTGGAAAACAGGGCATCCTTAAATATACTAGCTGTGTAGTCATTCTTTATTTGTCCTTCTTCATGTAATGCTCTACTTTTTCTTTCAAAATAAAGCCTATTGATCCTGGGCTCCAGTGTTCCTCAAGATTAATTTCTAGATCCTCTGGCTGGTTAGCTAAGAGTATTTCTACTACATGTGGAACGATAAAGATCTCATTCCACTTGAGAACTAAGGAGAACTGGGACTTGGTCCCTGATGAAGCTTCTCCCATCTTTCCAGTTTTCTGGCTTGAGGCTGAGGGTTGCGATCATCAGTTCAATACCCAACTGCAACCTAACTGCAATTACGAATCCTTTGTGAGCATTCTATTTATTTTTCAGTTTTTATAGGATGAAACCCAGGTAGATGTACCTTCATTTCAGACAAGAAAGCAAGAAAAGGAACTGGTTTTGCAACTTGCAATTTTCCCATGTCTAAGTTAGCAAAATAGAAGGGTTACGTCTCATCTGCAGTAACTTAGCAAAAGATTTCAGAGGAGAAGAGTGAGAATCTTCTTGAGATTTTTTCATTAGTGGCAATGTATTTTGCATGGTGGGACAAAAGCAGAAAGCAGAGGAAAGGGCTGTAGAATAAGCCAGAGTGTTTAATGGCTACTTGTCAGGGCTACTTGTGGAAGGCTTGTTGAAACTTGTATTTCCCTCTGCTCCTTTATGCCATTTGGGCTTTACATGAAGACAGAGAGGCTATTTTTAAAAATGCTGATGTTGTGATTAAGAGCAAAGTGGTAACAAGGGGATAGACTGTATGTGTAATTTGATATGGAAGCTAGAAAGGATGTAAATTTAGAATTTTGTACATTATCTTGTTACTGATCTGAAGAAAAACTAGTTACTAGTATTTTTTTTTTGTCTCAAGTGATAGTTCATTAGCAGAACAGCATCTCTTCTTGCCTGCAAATGCTTTATCAGCCTATTATGTGGCCAAACCAGTCCTAGCAACAAAATTCAAGAAACAATAACCATTAATTGGTGAAACCTTATCCTGTCATGTACTTACGACATACTCTTTTAATTAATACAAATTTCTTTAATAGTAAACTCAGAAATTTTCTTTCATTTTTCTAGCAAAAAAGCACTCGCTTTACAAAGCACATACGCTTTGCATGTAGTCAGGTAGAAAAGGGGACATTTGTAGAAAAGGGGACATTGTTTCCTGAAGTGAAATCCTAGACTACAACAATTGATTCTTTCCATTCCTCTGACTAATGGAGCTTTGCCAGCTGCAGCTGGAATCCAGCAAAGCAGTCAATAGCAAATCATTCTTTCTGAGCTTCCTATTGTGAATGCAGTTTTTACTGGATTTAACTCTGAGGTCTTGGATACATTTACAGCAAAAGCTGTTTTAATGGAATGTGGAGCACTAGGAAGGTGTACAATACCTGAACAAAAGTTTTCAAGTGGATAGTAAGGGCATAGCATAATACTAGATTTAGCAGTGTATTTAGTGATAGTAATAATAAAATAAATCATAACTCTCATAGGCCAAAGTGATACTTTAAAATTTTACCAGTTCTTTAGTCACAAGAACCATAAAACGGAGCTGCTCACGTTTCTCTGAGTTCTGTCTCATACTGACCCTTCAGACACTGCAGCACAGCTCCAAACACTTCTATACAGTGTATGTCCTGCTAATTGTGGGACGTGGCTTTGATTGCTTAACCTACGCTGTATACTCTAATTTTAATGGTTGATGAACGCTCATGCACTTACTAAGCAAGGGAGGCAGCCAATTCACGTTGACTTCGCAATGGGAGTCCAGAAATGTCAAGACTTCTCCTCTAGCCAGCGAGGCTCCTAGCAGTCTGGTCCGAATGAGCCCTTCTCGTTTCTTGGTACGTACAATCCTCACTTTGGCAAAACGGACCATGTATTCCTCCAGCTTCTCTTTTAAATGTTCTAGAAAGAAGGGCAAAAAAAGTGTCAGTGGTGCCAGGCCTGGAGGAGCCAACAGAAGGACAGGTTGACATACAACCTGCAAGCAGCTTATCTACTTCCATCTCTTGTCACTTCAAGTCTCCCAAAATCTGCCACAAATCCTCTCTGAGACAGTTCCGAAAGTGCAAATGTTCTCTGTTTTATCACACAGAGGAAGACACTAACACTTTGGACCTTTTACTGCAGTTGCTACTGGCAACCTGCCATCCATGATACAATCATGGCCAAAACAACTGCAGGATATTCATCCATCCTCTGGTTCCTGCAGCCCAGGGCCAGATAAACATTCTGGCATGCCATTTTATAAACAGTGTCCTTTCCAAGCGGGTTTCCTATATCAACTAATTATGAAGAACTACAAGTGGAAAGCAATTTTTATAAAGTAAGCATTAAACTAGCATGATTAGATTGTTTTTGTAATGGAAAGGGAAACAGGCATAAAGGAAGGTCTTAATAGTTGGATACTAGCGTGAAGCAAAGGGACGTCTGACTTCCTAATAAAATTAAGCTGCAAATGTAGAGCAGTTGATAGATTCTCTTATCTGCATAACCTGGCTATGTTTGTATCACAAAACAGCACCTTTGGGAACTTTTTTCCTTCTGACTAGAAACACACACTAAGAATCATAAAAAATCCTCAACAACAAAAAACACCCTACGGTTTTGCCTCTTCCTAAATACATCTACAACAGAAATACTGATCTTTTGTCTTTGGTATAACACCTCAGCTTGTGAGACTCATTACTTTGGAAAAATCTGATAATTTTACTCGGCAGGGAAAGAGGGAGAGAAAAACTTAGTCTCCAATAATTAAAACTGGTGATAAGCCACATTTAGTGACACTAGGGGTTGCAAGATAAGTCTCACCGAAATGGGTTTGCCAGGTTATGATTGCTTCTTATATCAGCTACTAATTCTTTGGACTTGTGTTGTCAGTACAGGCCTCGATCCAGACCTTGCATCATTAGAGATTGCAAGAAGTTTGCTACGAACTACCCAAAAGGACTATCATTTAGCACTACCCTTCAGTGTATAAGGCTGACACAGAGATTAAAGGCAATAAGCAAACAAGTCACAGTGCAGAGAGTACACAACCTTGTGTTAAAATAAAATCAAGCTCCACTGAAATAGAGCTTCCTGCACATGCTCCTTCTTGCCTCTGCTCCTTTCCTTCCCAGCTGACCAACACACAAGACTTTCCAAATCTACCTGCAGTTTATGAAGGAGTAGAAACATTAGTGTGTAGTTATATGTATTTAGTGGGAGAGTACTGCATGGGATGCTTCTCTGCACTGAGGAATCCTGATGTATGCTGTCTGCCGTGGTTTAACCTCAGTTGGCAACTGAGCACCACACAGCCGCTTGCTCACTCTCCCCTCCGCCCCCCGGTGGGATGGGGGAGAGAATTGGAAGAGTAGAAGTGAGAAAAACTTGTGGGTTGAGATAAAAAGTTTAATAATTTAAATATAATAATAATAATAAAAAAAATAATAAAATATACAAAGCAAGTGATGCACAATGCAATTGCTCACCACCCGCCAACCGATGCCCAGCCAGTCCCCAAGCAGCAGCCCCCCCGGCCAGCTTTCCCCAGTTTATGTACTGAGCATGACATCACATGGTATAGAATGTCCCTTTGGCCAGTTGGGGTCAGCTGTCCTGGCTGTGCCCCCTCCCAGCTTCTTGGGCACCTCCAGCCTTCTCAGTCAGTAGAGCATGGGAAGCTGAAAAGTCCTTGACTAGTGTAAGCACTACTTAGCAACAACTACAACATCAGTGTGTTATCAACATTGTTCTCATTCTAAATACAAACCACAGCACTGTACCAGCTACTAGGAAGAAAATTAACTCTATCCCAGCCGAAACCAGGACACTGCCACAGAAGAGGGAGCAGCCTGAGACCTGGGAACATCAGCCTGCATGGATTACAGAACAGACTAGGGGTTTTGGGAGGAAGAAACTGAATGCTTTGGAGACCTGCTGAGTCAGGAGAGTGGTTTGTGTTCATAGTACTACCCAGAAGAAGTATTAGATCAAGTGAGAAAGGACAAGTCTGAGACAAAAAAAAAAAAAAAAAAGACATTCAGATAAACATAAAATGTTTTTGTCTTCTACTCTGTGGTTGATTGTAGAATACACAGATTTAAATTCTGAATTACCATTAATCTATGGTTGGACTCAATGATCTTAAAGGTTTTTTCCAGCCTCAATGATTCCATGAAATAATAAGAAAAGAGGTATCCCTTTTTTCATCCCATTTTGCTACTTACGTTCTCAATAAAAAACAGCACAATCCCCCAACAGTCACAATGACAAGAGATGTACTATGTCTTTGAGTGATGATCTTTGTATGACCAACCATATTCACAGGACAAGGGCTGTGTGCCACTCTGACTCATTTTAGGTACCAGCTACAATTCAGTATCGTGACTGAACTGAGGTTAAATCAAGTCTTAGATCATTTTGTGCCCACGTGCAAGACTGTCTAAAGTGTATATTTATCGAACTGTTTTCCTGTTCTTATGAGCTCCATTGAGGCTATTCCCATAGCATAGGAATATAGAAGAAGGGAAATAGACCTTAAAAACAAAGACACAAAGACCTTGCAGGTACTATAAGAAAGTCTGTTAGGGCTATCAATCTGCATTTTTTTCTACGTTGTAAATTGTATCATCTTATAGCCATGAAAAAAGAAACAGTTTCAAAGTGACAGGATATTACATATTTCCAAAGTAAATCAAACCTAATCTGTTAGGTACCATCATAGCTTCTGTTAGTCGTCAGACACTGGAAATTTCCTGTGGTTCTTTAAGGTCATCTAACCCTTTCCCCTCTGATCTCTTCCACCCACAAGTCTTAAGTTTGTTTGCACTGAATAGTGCATATGAACCCTGCACCAAGAGCAAGACCACATTGCTGCACGCTGTACAGACAACTAATAAGAAGATTCAGGTTACTCAGCCTGAACACAGCTCTCCAACTATGCGATCAAGCACTTAACACCTTGGCCATAGTGCAAGTCCTCCATCTTCACCTGCCTACCCTCAGAGATGGGTTCACGGACGAGACTCCGGTTGATCAGAGGATCCTACTACGTAGCTCTGAATTTGGCTACGTATCAGATATAATTGCTTTACTATTCCCTGTGAGCTGGTTCTAGGCAGTTTCCCTCTTTGTACATGAAAGCAGCTATCAAGGAAGCACCTAAACTCTCTGATGGAGAGAAGCAGGAGCCTTACTTGGACAGCCTAAGTTGTTCATGGTGTTGGTAGGCTCTCTGTTGCCTGTATAGAAATTCAAGGCACATCTGAATTGGACCTTCACTAGTTAGGTGTCACAATGGCTAAGGTAAGGCCCTTGCAATAGACGGTTTGAATATGGCCGCCACTGATGTTTAAACGAACTAATACAAACGCACTCTTTTCATGCATTCTGATTGTTATCACTTGTCTTGGGCCAAATAAGTTCAGTGAAATTCAGTCTCAGACAGAGGACTTAATTTCATTCCTTTCACACCTTACAATGAGCAAATTCTGAAAGCTGAGCACCTATCTCTTCAGGAAAACACTTCAGGGAGAGATGATGTAAACTATCATATTACGATACATTCTTTTCTGTTCTTATATCAATTGCCAAATAACAAAAGAGCTGAATAATATAATTTGATTGTCATCAGTTGTATTGGCGCTTGAACTCCACGAAATCAATGGTAGTTCATACTTTCATTGCTTCAGGTTCCTTGCAAACTCAGGAAAAGAGGTCTCTCAAAGTTTTAAATATTTTAATTTTTTTTTGGCCAGAATAATACCTGAAAATCTGTGGAACAAACAAGAGTTCTCTATACCACCTTCCTCCCTCTCTCTCAGATAGTTCTTCACACATTTCAGACAGCATGTCATCTGATTTGTGAAGAACTGCATTAAAACATCCAGCACATCTTTTGATGCCAGAATCACATATCCCAAAATTGTTTTCATCTACTCAATTAGTCCCATGATTGAATGATTTTATTATTCTCTCCTTGTCGCTCAAAGAACAACTCGCAAAGAAAGTAGAAGTATACAAACAAAATTTGCACTTTGTCTTGTTCACACAGAATTCTAAATGCATCCTCATTTAGACATATCTAGATGTAATCAGGAAGAGAACAAAAGTAATAAGTGTTAATATTTACAGAGCTTAGTCAGACAAGTGACATAAAAAGATCAGGTCTACATACAAATCGAAGTATATGGATTACTATAGATACATAAGGTATCTAGGTTTGTTAAAACAGCTACATGTTAGTAATATCCTAACAATAAGTCATGACATAGTCAAATAGATACCAGTAACAATACCTACTGTATCTTTAGTTTTGAGATTTGGCCAAGAAAACAGTTTGGGAATTTATTTGGGAAAAATTCTCAATAACTATAAAAACATCATGAAGTATTTAAGTTCAACGACCAACTCCAATATGGTTGTGAGAATGAAAATATCTTAAAGTGGAGGAAAAAAAATCCCTTTTGGATCCATAAGTAATGATTTTTTTAACTTAAATCAATATGAAAGTGCTCTCACGTTGTGTTTTCCCCTGCAATGTCTTGTGGCACTGTTTCAAATCTTACCAATCTCTAAAAGCATAAACAAACACAAAGTAACATCCAGAGACAGTAGAACAGTAGTAGTTTTAAAGAAAACTGTAGTATTTTCTACTATTTATATAAGTAGTAAAAACATATCTTTCATGTTGAACCACTCATTAAAGCCACTCCTGCATTACTCAATATACTGGTATTATTACATGTGAGACTCTTCACAGCAAAACAGCAATTCTGCAGGACCTGCGGTCAGCAGCTGGCTTTAAAGACTAGCTACTTAATAAAAGAGCCCATGTTTGAGCCAGGGGTCACGAAGACATAGATGCTCTGACAAAGACAGTACCTCGGAATCTCATAGCTCAAGCGTTGCTTAAAACAAACTAGACAAGACTTTAGAATTCCCTGTATGGGAATGATTTTGATTAACAAATGATCTAGACGTTTGTGATTATTAACTAATTTTGACTTTTTAACCTTGTCTTTTCCCCAAAATATCAAAATAAACTGCCCTTTTTCACAGAACTCCATAAATTTCCTTCACAGAAGAGAAAACCAAATGATATTTTATTTCCTATAGTACAACTGCATTTTCTCACAGTTCCCAATTATTGTGTTGCTAATATTATCTCCAGAGGAAGCATCTCACACGCAAAACCTATATATTACACATATATATTTAGAAGCAAGTAAACTCAAGTGCCCAAGTAAACATGCATCAATTGATGTCAGAGCAAAACTATAATTCTAAAGAAATTCTCTGAAAGAAATTATAACGCGGTGTGTAAAATAGAAAGCAACCTGTAATAAAAAGGCCTTTAAATGTCCAGGGGACAATGCATTCTGCCCATTTATTACCAAAGGAAACTGTTCAAGCAAGCTTGCCATGACAATAAAACAGGGAGGTAGGATGGTTTCATTTATATGCTGTAATATTACATAAATTTCACTTTCAGAGTTAGGCATGAGAGAGAAGACAGTATTTAAAGTCTACAGTGAGCTATAAATGGTGCGCTTTGGATATAAAGAAGCCAAAGCCCCTGTCACTAGATATGGGGAGTAAATGTCTAATTTGTAATTTAAAAGAAAATACATCATTCTTTTCTTCACAGTGTCGATCAAATGAAACCATGAATCATATGTTTGACACATGCCAGGCACCTGCCAGGGCAAGAGTTGGCACAGGCAGTGACAAACAAAGAATAATGCACAGGCAGGAGGTTTACAGGCTATCACTGCTATGACAAGCGATGACAAAGGTAAGCATTATGTCTCTTCTAGCGATAGTCTGTAAACAAATTCTCCATTGTAATTGCGTGGGCCTCCTCTGTCTTCATTTAAAGTCTGGAGAAGTTTTCCTAAAAGAATAGCAGAGACACAATTGCCTGGTCATAGTAATTAAAGATCTGCTCAAGCAGAGTACCCAGTTACTTAACTTGGTGCCCAGAAAGAAATTGGAAATCAAGGTTCTGCCTTTGCCAGGAAAAAAAAATCATAGTAGTAAAAAGCAGAACTGCAATTCTCTCCTGTTGGGATGCACACAGGGAATATTTCATTATCACACTGGTAGCCCGTGGCAACATGTGCTATGTGACAAGCAGTGTTCCTCCAAGGTTATTGAGAAGGTGTTGAAAGAGACTTAAAAGATGATGTGAAAGCTGGAGCTGGTCTTCAAGACTTGCTTGACTGCAGCACGGACCATGAAAGAGGAAGGAAAATACAAAGAAAATAAAGCCTTTTGTTAAGCATCTCTTCTGGACAGCCAGGCAGGTCCATCCCAAATCTGTGCCTGTAACATAGCTTACCCTCTGCACCTCTGTAGCACCTCCAATTTCTGCCCCCAAATACTGACAACCTCTGTTACAGTATCATTGACCTGTAAATTATCAAATAATTAAGAACAGCAACAGAGCCTGCTAAATGCCCTCATAAACAGTCTTAACTAAATCTGTCTCTTTTTAACTTTAATTGAGTGACAAGTATGTAATTTGAGCTGTTCTGCCATTCCCAACAGGAACCATATAAAAATAGTTCAAAGAAACCTTACAGTAGTAGAAAATGTATGCTGGCCTCCCCTATTACCTCAGCACAGGCATACGGGAGGAAGCAACGTGGCCATAGCAGTCTGTGATCTTAGGTCAGTAAAATAATCTGCAAGTGACTATTTCTGTTGGTGAAAATTAAAGCAGTCAAATGGCTGTTTTGACATGCAACAATAATGGGGCCAGCTCAAGAAGATTTTTCTCAGTCTTTTTTCTCTCCGGCCAGCAGCAGAGAGCTTTGTGCCCAAGACGCACAGAAAAACCTGCAAGTACATTTATGCAACATCTACGGCTCTCATTGTCAAAAAGACCTCCATCACTTTATGTCCTTTTCTGCAATACGAGAGTATCTTCCCCGGTAAAATTAGCAGGGATACCCTCCATTCCTTTCCTGAGGCCTTGAGCATGCATTTTTCTTGGAATACCTCAGCTTAATCTTTTGATGACTAAAATGCTTCTGTCTAGTTTAAGTCTTAAGCTTAACAGAAAATACATAAAGGAAACTGAGTGGCCTATGATTATTCAGTTATTATTTGTTTTCTGCTGCAATTGACAAAATAGCCCTCTCCAGTGCATTATCATTATTTTTACGTTCACTGCCTATGTATATGCTACCGTAAAAGCAAATCAGTCTGAAGAGAGAATACAAGGTGAGCCCATGAATTTGGGTACATCATCTATCTTTCTTCCAGTTGCCCTCCAAGTTTCTTATTTGCAGAAGGTTGATTGGAAATGCTGGTTGGACACAGAAATGTTGCAAAGGCTGTACCAGGTCAGCTGCCACATTTTCTAGCCAAGTCAAAGACTCCAAGGACAGTTCTCCTGGTTACACCTCTGGGTAAGCTAATCCACTGCCGCACTACCCTTCTGGTGAATAACTTTTTCCTAAAGTCCAAACCGAATCTTCCAAGCTGCATCTTGGAGCTGTTGCCTCTTATGGTACCATCTACCAGTACCAGGCGGAATTTGGTTCTGCCATCTGTGCAATTCCCATTCAAGCTGCTGTGGGCAGCTATTAGACCACCACTTAGCTGCTGCTTTGCCAGACTAAACAAGCCCAGGTTCCTCAGCCTCTTCTCAAAGGTCATGTACTTTTGGCCCATGACAGTCTTGCTAGTCCTCTGCTAAACTGATTCCAGCTTTTGTCGTCCTTCTTAAACTGCAGAGACCAAAACTGGATGCAGAATTACAGGTGTATGCAGCAACAACATCATAAAAAGCGTAATTTCATTTTATCTGCTCACTCTCATCCCAGCATAGCCCACTCCAGTTTGCCTTTCTGGTGATTAAAGGCCACCACTTTCTCCTATTCACCTGGTATCCGCTATGACCTTTGCAGGTCCTTCATGGCACACCACCTAGACAGTTCACCTTTTTACTGGTACATGGGTTATTCACTTAGGTGCAAAATTTAGCACTCCTTGTTGAACTTCATAAGGTTTATTTTGGCCAATTCTAGGGCTTCTCTAGACTGACACTATACTATTTGATGTATGAACCACTTTCTCCATTTTAGTATCATCCACAGATTTGCTGAGGGTACAGTGTCTCATCATTCAGGTTATTGGTGAAGATATTTACTAACATTGCCCCCAGCACTTACCTAAGATATTCTGCCAAACAGACATCAAGCCATTGATTAACTACCCTTTGAGTCCATTGACCCAACCCATCTAACAGTCTTTTTGCGCAGCACATGCTTCCTCTGTCTACCAGCAAGAATGTTACGGGGACTAAATCTTCTTAAAGTCAAGGCAAGTTACATCCATCACCCTTCCCTTGACCACCATCATCATAAAAGGCAATCAGACTGTTCAAACATGATTTACAGTTGGCAAATATGTGATGACCATCCTATATTATTTTCTTGTCCTTCATGTATTTGCAGATGGCTAGGCACCACCCAACAATGTGTGCTCCATGATCCTTTCAAGCAGTGAGCTAAGGCTTGTTGGTCTGCAGTTACTGGATCCACTTCTTTCTCAAAGATGTGAGTAGCACCTTTTTCTAGTTGGTCATCCATTCTAGTTGACTGCCATTTCCAGTGGTTGCCCAGTGTCCTGGTTTTGGCTAGGATAGAGTTAATTTTTTTCCTAGTAGCTGGTACAGTGCTGTGCTTTGGATTTAGTATGAGAATAATGTTGATAACACACTGATGTTGTAGTTGTTGCTAAGCAGTGCTTACACTAAGTCAGGGACTTTTCAGCTTCCCATGCCTGCCAGTGAGAAGCTGGGAGGGGGCACAGCCGGGACAGCTGACCCAAACTGGCCAAAGGGACATTCCATACCATGTGATGTCATGCTCAGGACATAAACTGGGGGAAAGCTGGCCGGGGGGGGGCGCTGCTTGGGGACTGGCTGGGCATCAGTCAGTGCATGGTGAGCAATTCCATTGTACATAATTTGCTTTGTATATTATCATCATCATTATTATTTTCCCTTCCTTTTCTGTCCTATTAAACTGTCTTTATCTCAACCCATGAATCTTACTTTTTTTTTTTTTCTTTTCCTTGATTTTCTCCCCCATCCCACTGAACGGGGGAAGCGAGTGAACGGCTGTGTGGTGTTTAGCTGCCTGCCGGGTTAAACCACGACACCCAGTCTTTTGGTTATATTCCATCGTGCCTTTACTTTTCAGCTAGAAGATTCTGATAGTATTCTCTCTTCAGATACCCAGATCCAATGTCTTTCACTCCTGATTTTACTCCTGACTGAGTAATCCTGGAGGAAGGATGGGAAGGTTTTCTGCCAGACAGACTTCAGCATCTGATCCATAGCCATGCCAGACTAAAGCAAGTTCCAGAAGCAGACAGGTACTGTGAAAACTGTTGGATATGGTAAGTCTAACATAGACCGATAAGTAAGAGCAAAATTTATAACTGCTTGGTATAACAGCAATTGGCTAACAGCAATCTCATTTGAGCACTAGATAACCCATTCTTTCCAAACAGTTTTGCACACCTAAGAATAAGATCACTTGAGAAAAGCTATGTAATTACTGCTGATCTGGAAGTAGCACTGTTTAGAGAGACATTTGTGCCAATCACTTGGAAACTTGTTCTCCTGGCTGTGATGTTTGGGTTAGTTGGCTCGGGGCAAGCTAAAATGCAGTCTCTTTTTCTGATATTAATAACGAGCCAAAGTCCTTGGGTGATATACTACAAGGCCGTGGAGAGTATCCTGAATGTGCAATAGTTCCGTTCATCACTTGCACATCAATGACTACAAACTTCCAGACAGCACCTTTATTTTGATGTTGAGCTTCAACTACAGCCTGTTAAAGTTGAAAGAACCTACAAACTCGACAGTAAATGCACATTCCTTTGCTACAGCCTCAAAAGGTCAGCGTTACCGAGACCAGGAGGCTGAACAGAGCAGATGAATACGTAGCTTAGTTTGATTTCATTCATGATAGACTTAAGATAAACTTCTCCGAACAAATCTGTTTTGTAGCGTATGGGCTTTCATATAGTCATGAAAGGAGTGGCTGGGACTGCAGAATCTCTGAGGCTAGCTAGGTTTGCTGAGACTTTCTCAGACTATAGCTCCAGTCAATAGAGACATGCAGAGATCCTGGTATCTCTTTGTTCCACTTCCCTGAGCCCATGTAATTGTGACTGTTATTACAGTGGTTCTGTTGCCAGCACAGAAGCACCTAGGACATCTTTGTCAACAAGGTGAGTGTTCAGGTAATTGAATACACGCAGGGGGTTACTCAGCTATAAGGTGTGGTGACTCCTTATACAGATGCCACAGAAGCGTCATTAAACTCTTGAGGTACTTTTCCATTCCAGATTTTGTGAACAGGGAAAGGAGCAAAGCACTTAATTTTCAGGTTGCAGTAATTTAGCACAGTAAGTTAGACCACCCCATGAGCAGCTAGGGCTGCCTTGCTAGTTTGTTGGTAGTGCTGGCATGGCTCCGAATTTTCCCTTTTCATAAGGAAAGATTGAAAGATGGTTATTTGGTTTTATGGATTTATTTCAACTGCCAGTTGTATGAGGTAGTTGTTGATACCCTCACTGGTGTTGTAGTATGATAACTCATGTCTTTTCCACAGCCGAGAGCAGACTCCATTTGCTATGTCTGCATCAGTCTAGCTCTGGGAAAGGGGTCTCCAGCTGGGAGAAAGGTGGGACTACCTTCTACCCAAAGACTAAATGATCTAATCATTATTTATCATCTGAAAGCCTCCAAAGTAACAAAATTACCAAAATTCTATTTTACATGTCACAGTTAAACCCTTCCAGGAATTAATCAACCTTCAATGTATTTTATACCTTAAAACTGAGGCAAAAAGAACTTAAACACTTATTCCTTATTAATTGATCTTATATGCTTAATAAACAAAATTAAACAAATTTTAAAAAAAACCTTGCATCCACCTCTGCTTTTTGGCTTGTCTTTTGCAGCCATGACAATTAAATATATTCCCCCAAAAGTAAAAGATCTTTTTAACTAAAATATTTAATATAAAGACAGTTACTATTTCTTTGTATTTTCTTTGTGTCTAATTTTAAAGCAATTGTCTTTTACTTATTAAGGCTATTCACATCCCCTTGGTGTCCATGTTCAGAGAAGGGTTTTGGAACTGCCTGAAGAAAGGCTATGACCCGCTTCTTCATATAGGTGCCCGTACCTATTTCTGACTATTTCCCCAATATTGTATTTCCTATGCAAAATCTTTGAAAAAAGGAGTGAGGAAATATGTTATTTTTATAGCTCCATTCCTCTGGTTGTATCCAAATGGTTTGCCAGCTATAAAATGTGTAGGAATAATTTTGTTCACCAAAGGAATGACACATTATAAAATGCAACCCCCTTATGCTGGATGAGGAAGTTGGTTAAGAATATACAGCAAAGCAGTCCTAAATGGGAAATAAAAATTAATTAGCAGGAAATTATTTTTGCTGCAAGGTAAACATAATAATCACCTGAATTGGAATGTGATCAAGAAACTGAACCCAATTAATGATACAGCAGATTAAATGGGAGAGAGCTCTTAGTGCACAAACAGGAAAGGAAAGCTACATTCCTCTCTGCTTGTCCTCCTGGTAACTGTATGGGTTGAGAGCACTAAAAGTACAGTGCCTGACCCTAAGGGTGAAAAGAAACCATACAACTCATGTTGAATGGCACTTTTCAGAACATTTCACTCCCTGGAATAGCTTAATCGCTGCAGCAGTATGGCTCATGGAATAAAGTTCAACCAAACTGGGAAGAATTTGTTCCCTGTATCGCCTTGGTAGTCCTGAACCTCATGTGACCCACACAAGCATGCTCAGAGACACGCTGTCCACTCGGGTGATGAGAAGGAAGGCAGAAGAGGTTGCAAAAGCGTTTCTTATGGACAATTTTTTTACAACAAAGACTTTCCTGCGCATGGATGCACTTGTTTTGGCACTTTCTTACACCACTAATTCAACAAATGTAACTGTGGCTACAGCTCAAACAAGAATCTGGGCAACTAGATTAGTTATCAGGGAAACTATGATAAGTATATGGTAAGATAACAAAGAAATGTACAGCTGCCTTTACAGATCATTCTCTGGACACAATTATGTAGTACAGACCTGTCAAAAGGGTGACCTTGCTGCATTAAAATTTGATTCTTTTTAACAGGTCTGTTTACCACACAGGTATTTATACAGTAACTCGTCCCCAAGGGAAGCACGTTGCGAGGTTTCTTCCAGGTTGCAAGGCCAATTAGAAGAATGTTATTTTGAAACGAATCCAGGAAAGCGTAACTTTCCTTGAGATCAGTGCATTGCTCACAAATGCCAACCTCTTGTTTTCAGTCACACTTTTGCATACTGACAATATTAATTGTTAAAAATTGTAAACGATGACCTGTCAAGCAAGACTTTTTTGGAACATATTTCTAACACTGCAAACAGTCTTGCTGATTTTGAGACCTGTCTTTACACTGACATTTTCTGTTTTGCCTGAAACACTTTGACATATTTTTAGTTCTTCCTGCAAAATACATCCCTGACTTTTACAGTAGGTGCTGTCTTCAGAGAACAGTTTTCTCTCATACTGCTCTTTTTAACCTCTCAAATGCCAAGGACAGATTATACTGGAGAACTGGTGAAACACTGCTGCGAGGATGACTCTGACCTTGTATTTGCAGAGGACAGTAACACTGATCCTTGGAAAGGGGGAAACAGAAGTCACACAAGTCATGTAATTACTTTTTAAGTGGCATCAGATTCTGATACAGCTCCCTGCACTGAACACTTTTATTTCCCAGAGTAATTCTACTGACATTATAACTTGTTGCAAACCTTAGGCTCTACTAACCTAAGGATATTGGAATACGGCCATCTCCTAACAGAATATTTGAATAACCTTCTGCCTAACTGAAGATGCTACATTTCTGTAGTTCTTGTCCATTCTATGTGCTAACCATCCCGGGTAAATCATCAAGTCCTAAATGCAGTTTGCAATTAGTCCTTTTCCTCAAGAATTCAGTGGCTGCTCTTTCCTAGTGCATGGGTTTGTTCTTGTAAATAAGAGAAGACCTTGAAATATGCTTTGAAACTGAGATTTCAAGATACAAAAGAGAGTTTGGGCAATACCTTATTCTCCTTGAAGTCTGATATTATATCAAGAAGTTGCTCTTGTCTTCCAACTTTTGTATCAATATTTGTCTTTTTAAAAACGCCCTCTCTGACATAGGGATTGGAGTTCTGAGGCACCAAGTCTTTGCTATGGAGTGACGAATTTACCTAAGCTCTATATACTGCAGCAGGAGAAAACATGAAGATACTCAATGAGGTTTCTCTAACCTACTGAAAGACGCCTTAAATTCCTAGTAGTGCAAATGCTAGAACTAAGTATGTAGCCATAAACTTTTAAATATTCTTTGTATCTCCCAAATTTTATTTCCTACAACACAGCACCTGGCATTACTAGACTTACTTTCACGGCTGGATTGCAGGTCTTTATAAGCTTCAAGAAGCAAATATCCAGTTACTTCCCTTGACTGCTGCATTCCATCATCCAAAAATTTTATTTTCTCAGTTGTTATTTCAAGAGATTTCTCTTTTTCAACTTTGTCTAGAGTGGAAATACAACCCTTCTTCTGAAACTTTGACACTAAAGTCTCTGTCTTTACTAAGCTAGAAGTGTAGTTCGCAAAATTGTTTCACTCATTTACTTGCAAAAGTTAGCCATGTTCTTGGTATAACCTTTTCAGTCATTGCTATGTCAAGGAGTGCAGTGAAAGAAGATGGAGTTAATATTGCTGAAGAGGTTTTCAGAAAGCTGCAGTCCATGGGAATTCTCTGACAATGTACTGGCAAAGAAAAGCAATCTGTTTGAGCCATGTTTTTGAGATTAGGTCAGGCGTCTTTTTTTTTTTTTTCCTTTCATTATTTGCAACAAACAGTTTGCTTCCAAAATTAGGTGTATAGAAATCTTACAGTGAAAGTAGTAGACTGCTGTTTGGGTTACATACTTTGAAGCATGAGAATTAATTATCAAAAAGGAAACCATTCTCTGTTCATAGACTAATCTGCTATGACGATGTTCCTCTACATAACGAGGCAAACACTGATGCATAATTGGGCATCTCCTAACATCAGTATGAGCTATTAATCAAGCAATAACACCATGTTTTTTTCATGGATAGATGATTGGCTTTTCACTTTTTATTTAAAACAAGAAAAAGAACAAATAAATGAGCTGCTGCATAAATCAAGCTTCGGAAGAGGAGACATCAAATCCTTTCTTTTCTTTGTTATCTTTTTTCTCCCTTTGTTTTACACATTGAATCAACCTGTCTTTTCCTATCTCTCAGCTGTCACAACTGTTCTGCAGTATCACTGAAGCTCTTCACATCCTCTTTAGTCTGGCAGGTTCCCTCATTAAGGATGTGAATTTAAGAAACAGAAAGACACACTGAATATTAAATGAACAGCTAAGATCCGAAGTTTAAATAAATAAATAAATAAACATTGTATTGAATATTAACCAGCAGATCCAAGCTCCTAGCAGCTTTCATACGATGACAATGGGATTAAGCTCAGATTACGCCCATACATTTC
Organism: Aptenodytes patagonicus; assembly: GCF_965638725.1. Taxonomy (NCBI): domain Eukaryota; kingdom Metazoa; phylum Chordata; class Aves; order Sphenisciformes; family Spheniscidae; genus Aptenodytes; species Aptenodytes patagonicus. Next base: position 42,600,703 of record NC_134952.1, read on the forward strand.
TATACAGTTTATTCTGAACACTCCTCCACCACCTTCTGTCCCCCAAACTGCTGTCTGTTGTGCAATGTCAAAAGACAGAGGACGTGACACAGGATATAATCTAGTATTTTTTACTTTATACGTTAACAAAGTTTACGCTAACATGGTCATCTCTGGATACAAGGAATAAGGATGGCATAGACTGCTCTAAATCCCTTTGGAAAGCTGAGCCTTAGGCTCCTTCCATCTCCATACGGACAGCCATGCGGGTCCAGATCCAAACACAAGAATTTGTTACATCTGCCCTTTACTTGCATAAACACAGTCTCCTCCTAGTGATCTTTTCAAATCTTTCGCAATTAAAGAATTAAGGGAGTAGCAGATATCAAGTGAAAAATATATCATTGCCATGAACATGTCTTATTGCTCTTGGAAAGTGTAAAGCTATTTCAAAACCAGACTGGTCATACCTGCTTTACAGCATTTTACTGATCCTTAAGGATGGACAAAATGCTGTACTTCTGAACACAATTCTCATACCTTTATTACTGTTAAAACTACAGATTATAGATTCAATAGAAGAAATAACCTTTGTATATCAGATTTCCTTAACATATCAAAAATAACTTTGTCCAAAACTGTATTTAAATCTATAATAGAAATGCCTGAATTTAAGAAATATATGAACAGAAAACCAAAAGATTATCTCATTTTCATTTTAAAGCACTTCATTTACTTAAAGTATTCAGCAGACTGTCAATATCTTGGCTGATCCAAGAAACCCCACTGGTCCTGAACAGAACTATATGCATCTTCCCCTCACCATCTTTTCCGTGAACCGGAAGTGTTGCGGTTCACACATAGGGCGTCACTTACACTTCCCCCCAATTTTGTGCTGGTGTGAGGTTTCCCACCTTTAGCAGAGAAAGTCTTTTAAAAAAAAGGTGTAATAAAAGGAGTGGGAAAGTTGTTGCCATTCGCTGCAAACATTTAATATTTTTAATCAATGTGCCACTCTAAGCTGAAAACCAGCCGTGTGAAGATCTACTGTAGTAAGCATGTAAGTGCAATGCAAAAAAAATCAAGGCAGAAAATATTCTCCCTGGGAAAACTTTTCATTGTGTGAGTCATGTTATCAAGAACTGTACTGTGTTACAGATAACCTCCTCCTCCTCAGAATCACATGGGCCCTTTCCAATAGTCAACTCACTAATCTCTGTGGCAGCTCCAGCAACGGGTTGCCTGGAAAAAACACAAGTATTTTTGCATTTTACCTGTAGTTTGACCTGTAGAGTTGGTATTTTTTCCGTGGAAATGTTGTAATCGCTTCTCTCCATTTTATTTTTTTTTTTTTTTAATTTTTACTAACTTATTCCCCAAGGTTTGTTTTTTCCCTCTTCTTGTAAGGGCATCGCTTAGGCCCAAGTAAGACAGGCAGACACCACACAGAATAGGTATAGGTAAAAGCAGGTACAATCAAACAGAGAAACAGTGCCAGCAGTGACCCAGATATCAGTTTTGTAACTCTTCTCATTTAGTGGATTTACTTTTAGAAATGAATAAAAAATTGCCAAAAAAATTAAATTTGATTCAATTTTCTGATTAACTAAGACATTCCTAGATTCACCTATCATCAGTTGGAGTGACAGATGCTTGTCAGGCTCTGGAAAGTAAACTGTGACAGCACTTATAGGTCAAGGAACATGTCTAGCTTAATTTCAAAGCTACCTGAGAGCAAGAGCTCTAAATTCTTTTCTAGAGTTATGTTTCTGTCTTCATATTCTCTTGGAAGCAGCTGAAAAGAAATAAGAGCAACAGAAAAATAACAGGGGAGTAAATAAAAGTTACAGTGGGCAAAGCTGAATATGGGAAAACTATAAAAAACAAAACAGTAGAGAGTACATAAGTAAAAGGTAAAATACAAGTAACTACAATATTCTGAAATGAATATGACTTCTATTCATACCAGGCTATCATTCTGCTGAAGAAAATGTTGGGCTTTTAGTTCTGCTGCAAAGGGCAGACTGCATCTTTGTAATACATCTCGTAATTCGGTTCACTTTGTGGCTTGGAATGAAAGGGAGAACACTTAAAACTCACAGACAAATAAACTACAAATGAACCTGATTTCCAAAAGAACAGCTGGAGATGTTCAGAAGAAGGAAATTAATGTGCTACCTGGTTTCTTTCACTGATAACATGCTTCACTCTGCCCAGAGGACATTCTCTCGAGGATAAGAGACTCCCTTAACAGGAAATTTCCCTCGGTACAAAGGTAATGTGCTCCATTTATTAAGATTACCAGCCAACTCTTTAAAGCAAGAACTTTACACAGTGTAAATTTCATTTTCAAGGGAATTAAGGATTGAAGTGCTCATTTATATTGTAGCTCTGCGGACCACTCAGTTTGGCATTGCCAAGTGCTAGCAATAGGCCTCAGTCTTTATAAAAAAAATTATACACATCAGGACATAGGACTTCTTATGCCGTGTCTTGAACTTACTGTATCTTGATTTGCTGTATCTGTAAGAATAGGTAAGAAACATAGACCATACCTGCAACTTGCTTAAAGATCTGATGATTATTGTCTAGCTTGCCCTAGCCGTAACACCACAATTACTGGTGGTAAATTGGCTGCTGCTTATCCTGTGTTTCTGAGCTTTAGTTACATTATTTGATTTTTTTTCCGTTGCATTTTGTTTAGCTTTGTGTAGTTGCGTCGTTGTCCCCCTAAAAGGAAATCACACCATCTACAGAGAAGGATTAAAAAACCTAAGTAACTAACCCTGGGAAGAAGAAACCTTCACCCTCAACTTTATACTCCTGCTGGCAAAGAACTCAACTCAATGGAGCAACGCATAGGGAGGGTGAGCATAACACCAGAGAAAATGGTAGATAATAGGATGCTGGCTTACAACTATTTTAATTGCATTATTAATCAGAACAAGGAATAATTAGATAATTTGCATAAGTGTAAATACAATTTAAATTGCACTAAATTACCTGATTGTGGTATTTTGATGAGGCAATTAAAACATTAGATTAACAATACATTCTAATTCTTGGATACAAAGGTGTGCTCTTCTGTTTTCCATGACTAAATTGTATATATAACAGTACACTTACATTATGCTTTTGGAAGGATCTCACTGAATGGGAGAAAATAAAAAATACTTCGGTTTCCTTTGAACATGTCTTAGTGACTTTTCATAATCTCTTGTTTCAATAACCCTACTGTGTGTTTTTCTTTAGCAACTACTCTAGCAAAACTCTGCAGAATACTTTGAAAGCAACTAAGTCAGCAAGGCAGTATTTCATCTATTCATCAATGTCAATATTGTTTTTACTTTTAAGACCCTTTGCAGCCTCCGAACACCAGAGCTATCTGTTTCATCAGACAACGGTTTACCATGGGTCTTGGGGCTTGTTAGTGTAATGATTCAGTATCTGCCATAAGACTGAGGCAGCTTTACGCACACAAGCAATAGCTGTATACATCTAATGAGTTTATGAAAATGCACTTTGTTTTAAACCAAGATCTTCTGAGAAGGACTTTCATATAACACAGATAATTTGTGAACTACAAAGGGAAAACTTCAGCATATACAGAAGAACAGGAGGTAGAATTTATAATGCCATCTCCATATTTGATGGCTCAGACAGACACGAGCTTCACTAAACCTCAGCCAGGTACAATCTCTCCGAGGGCTGCTGTTCACCAGAGCCGCTAAGGTACTGCGGGACCCCAATTCAGTTCCTGTCTCATTTCATTTTCCCTGGGCCTCATTTCTGGGGAGCGTGAAGGGCTCAAGCGTCACTACCAAGAGGAGCTTTAAGAACTGCTGGGGAGGCAGGGAAATCCCTGACTCCAATGAGCCAGTGTAGCCTAAGGACTGCAGAAGGTAGCACCAGGTCTTTAAGACATTGCCCCCACATAATAATCCAAAACACTCTACCTGTGTGTGTATACGCATGAGGATGGGAGGTGACAGCAGATGGGAAATTCACTCCCTGCGAAGCTCCTGTCTCACTTTGGTGGCTGGTTAGACAACAAAAGCGAACAAATTACCATCTTAGGTGGCTAAAGCTGAGAACAAATAATTCTACTCAAACTTAGGGCTATTTATTTTATGAAAAGTTTTCTGAACCAAAGTTACCTGCAGGAACTGATAATGGCAAATGTATGCATGAGAGGCCTTATTCTAAGTTGCATCCCTGGAGTCCCTGAATGTAAGCTATACCTTGGGATCCCCCCACTGGTGAACTAGGTAGCTTATCCAAAACTATTTGCCATGAATTTATCCACAGACACAGGGAAAAACCACACGTGCACCAAAAAGTCTTCACAAAAGTAACCTGGAAAATAGTATTGAAGAAGAAATAGATACGTTAAAAACAGTCAAACCCTTCAGGACACTAAAGACTTTGAAAAATAAATTATATTCACTGAGGAAATAATTCACTATTAATTAATAAGTTGGATGTTAATACAAGTAAGATTTGGCAAAACAATAGGAGTCAATTTAATACCATGACTGAGCTTTTCTCAGTATTTCTGCTACACTTCGGTGTTTTCACCAAATTAATTGTCAGGCTGCAGAAACTTTCATTTCTTTTTTTTCAGTGAAGCCTGGTTTGTTTGTTTGTCTAAAACTTCACCTATGTGTTAAACATATCTGTATAGAATAATTGTAACTTTGAATCTATTGTATACTTCTGATTAATTTCATTTTATTTTGCCATAGGTTTCACATTTCTTCACAGTCTCTCTTCCTGGACAAAAATGGACGTATTGCAAAAAAATGGAGAGGGATTTTTAAAGTCAGTCAGTTATGTATTAATACATTTTCAGACACTCTACATTATTGCCATTAGTGCTATGGTTACATGAGATTAAAGAACAAAATTAGACCGTGGGCACTGTTTTAGGGAAAAAGACATCACTTGTTATTTTTCATTATTAAAAGCTAAAGTTAATCCCCTTTTCATATTTCTGAGTGGAAAAGGTGATCGCCTAAGTAAAAATGGAGAATGGTTACTACCGGTAACTTTGTGAAACACTCTTACTTATTCTGCACTGGAATGACGTCATGTGTTTCATGTCGTGTAAGACTTGCAAAAGTGCCTAAACTAAACTAAACTAAACTAAACTCTTCAGGACCAATTTTTTTTTTTTTTAAATACTTTATACTCCCACATGCACTTTTAAACACCCAGTAAGTTTTTATGAATGTTCTGAATTTTTCTGAAAACAAACCTAAGCTGAATATATGTGCGCTTAAAAAATGGTTACCTTGCACTAAATTTCTCCTGGAAACCTTCAGCTAATATAGCAAAGCAGAAATAGCTGTATATAGTCATCTGATCCACAGTATCATTTCTCTCAGACGTTTCTGTCATCAGTCATGAAAATCATATGTAAAGAACAACTTGTTTCTTTGTTTTCTTTTTGTTATACATCTCAGTTTGAAACAACACAGCATTTGACCCATCAGAAATACATGGATCCAGGCTTTGCTGATTTTTTTTTTTTCCTAAATCACTGTAGTCTATATTTCCTCATTTTTCACGTCATCTAAATGACTTGCCTTCTACCTGGTTGCTGTGTTTTCCCCTTTAATTGCCATATTAACACCTGCTCTTGAATCTGAACTGTCCGCAGGACAACGTAGAGTTGGAAAACTGTGCCTGCTGTTATCACAGATCAACACTTATGGGAAGCACGGAATGACACATCCTGTGGTAGCAATTAAATTACTGCCTTGCAGAACTGAAAATTTCTCCCCAAGTGTAATCTAGATCCTATAAATGTTCTTGCTGAAGCCAAACGGCAAAGACTGTTTTAAAAAAGACCTCACTGAAAGATTCACGTTCTTTTTACTTTGCATAATTCATCCCTGCAAGGATAACTTATGAATATACACTTCAGCAACAATTCCTCACATTAACAGCTTCAGACAGCTATGAATCGCACACACCAGGCAGGAAGATTTTTCTACATCATCTAAAATTTTCAGAGTTCGGCCACATGTTGCAGAGCATTAGGAAAAGAGATGCCATGTATTTAATCTCTGAAGATCACTTTGCTTCTTTACCTGAAGTGAGAGGAATTAATGGTAGTCAGCCAGGTGCTTTTAGAAAAGTTTCCTTGCTTACATTTATAAGTTCTCATTAAATGATATGGCTAAACCACTTGGCTTAATCCTTTCACAAGCCATCACCATGTCAGATAAGCTAATCGGTAAGTAATGGCCAGAATGCTAAAGGTCTTCAAGCATTGAGCGGTCCTTGATAACAATGAGAGATAAGTATTTAAATACTTTTAAAACTCTCATTAATAACGGAAAAGCTTAATAGGTAAAAATATTCTGACCTCACGTTCTGCTATTTTTCTTCAGCAAGTTCATTTGTAAAAGCTACCTGAAAAATGGAATTGGATATAATTAGTGAGCAATATTTATCACTGTACAAGGACTTAAAAGCAGTGCACAAGTACTTATTAATCCAAGAACTGTAACTCAGACAATGAGGAAAGTTGTGAGCAAAACCAGAATTTTGAGTATTGCTATTAATTTAACTGATTGGATTATTACATTACAAATTATCTATGCTTTACAATTACCTTCCTTTGTGAACAAAACATTTTGTTCATCGGTAGTTACTAAAAATCTCTTGTTCCTTCCACACGCCATCCGCTTTGCCATGGGTAGTGGCGCTGAGAGGGAAGCAGAGCATCGCAATGGGATGTGGAGACTGAAGTGCGAAGTACACACTGAAGAACAGCCACACAAACACATGTGCTAGAATATATGTTCACAATGCTGATGGGACTGGCAGACAGTAAGGCTTAGCTTATTTCACGTGGCCTAAATGTCAGAAAAAATGAAAAAAACCCAAGCACCTTTACTAGTGTAGGTGACAACACTTGCACAAGAACATGGAGACCAGACAAACGCAGACTGACAGAATAGTAGATAACAAGTAGAAATAAAGCTTGCACACTGACAGCTTCAGGCAGATGAAGACAGGGAGGAAGTATCATTGTTACGCTCTCTAGCACGTAAAAGCCTTTTCTAGCAGAAAAGGCTTTGTAATTTTTCAAGTAGGTTTGCAAATGTAATCCAGTAATACTAATAATATGGAAGCAGTCCATCACTGGCAAAAAAATACAGAAAGAGACTTGATCCATGATCTTGACAAATCTCCTTAAAAAGTAGAATGTGAATCTGTACATCCTAAAGAAGGTCTTAGAAGATGCTCTTCATTAGAAGTGGTAATTACCACTCCATGACTCATGACATTCAGAATTTACCATCAGCTTCCAAGCTAACTGCATGTGTTATTGTGATTATTATCAGTCTGATTTACGCCATGAAAAAGTTTCTCTGGAACCGTTTCCAAATTGTTAAGATACCAACCATTAAAGCATATTTGGTTGGCATTTATTCAGTGGTAAAAAGAGGGGGAAAGAGAGGTGGAAAAGCTCAGAAATATTTCCTTTTTCTCTAACTTGACATAACCAAGTTGTGGTGCCCAAAAACTATTCAGCAGGTTTTGAGACAAAGATGAACAAAATGGTACATAGCTACATTTCATATGCCACAGAAAGGATGTTTTTATAGCCTCTGATACTTACAGTGCAGGACTATACATTTTACCTCTGCTTTAACACATCCTACCGTTAAACTAAAATTAAATGTACACATTGAAGAAACTCTTTAGTCAGAAGTTAGTGTACTGTAAGCAAAGTTGTCTCAATATCTGCACAAATTAACAATTTGATCCAACAGCTTTAACTCTGACAAGATTCCTATTGATGTACCTAATGTAGTAAAAGGCAATTTAAGTAGCGAAATCACTTTTGGTCATTAGGCATTATCAGACTTGCAAAAAAAGTAAGCTCTTTTGGCCAATTTAGCCTTCATTAAGTAATTACCATGCTATATGAGCATTTGTAGCTCACTGATAGTCAGGTTGTTTAAAGTCAGATTGTGTGGAAGGTGCCTCCAGTTCTGGTCCCTCCTACCCTCTTCCCCATTTTGAGCCAGCCTTCTGTGGCCCCTATCTGGGTAGGTCCCTTTCCAGTGGAAACCAGAGCCCAGGGAGCGGTAGGTACACGCCCAGGTACCGAAATCAGGATGAAGCCACTCATGCACTCATATCTCTGAGTCTAGGGATGCCTGGGACTCTGCAGTCTGCTTAGAGGTGAACTGACCCTGGCTGCCTGTGAAGGTTGAACCTAAGATCATGCCGACTCTAGAAAACAAAAAGAGTTTTAACTAATAAAAATTATCTCTGATAATTTTTAATGTTTATATATAAATATATAAATAATAATAGCCCATGAGGGATTCTAAATACCAATATGCATTTGCATTTTATATTTTTCATTCTGCTGGGAAAAACAAGCAAACAAATAAAGTAGCATTCCAGGTCTGAACTGGTCTAAGTTTAAAGAATTTAGAATCTGGATCCCTATTTGGCAGTTTAGATTGGTTCCCCAAATTACCGATGTGCATTGAAGAAAACTTGTAAGTCTATTTAATGATGTGGGGCACAACCTTCATTATCATATTATGTCTTACGCATTAGAAAATCAGTTTCACAAAGAAGGGTCAGAATAAGAAAAAAAATGTGAAATAAGCATACATTTTGGCACTGATATAATGCATATAATAAAGGGATTTATAAATGTTAATAGAGGCATTAAAAATTGAATCATGATGCAGTTACTTAAGCACTGATATGGTAGGTACTTGTCCATGCTGTGAGCCCAAAGGCTGATTTATCTATAAATTTGATTGTGCAAAACTTTCTTTGCTACGTAAGGCTCTTTTTTTGTAGCTTATTCCAGCATAATAGTGCAACACCTACAGAGACTCACTCTTTTCTCCCCCCCCCCCCAATTCAGTTCCATGGAGAAATATTTCCCTTTCCACATCTGCAAAATTAGACTAGTTTGTGCACTGAACAAGTGGAGTTGATAACTTGAGTCACAATATGGGTCTGGAAACAGAAGATTTAGACCCGAGAGAAGAGAGATCTATGATGTTTGAACTGGATATAGGAAAAGAAAATGATGATAATGATGAACATTCAGGATGATAATGATGATGATGATAATGGTAATGGTGTTTATCATGAACATAAATCCTTACACACTCAATAATAACAGTAAAAAATATTAACCACTTGAGGGAATTTTATATTTATCCTGGCAGCAATCCCTTTCGTTATGAGTCAAAGATGCCAAAAACGTGTCCTTTGAAGTTTGAAAAATTTCTTAAGTATCTAGTATATATCATATGTGGCATATAGAAAATACGTGGCGGTGTGAACTAGAAGCTTTAGTAACACATTAACTTGGGATTCACAGAAAGTCTGGTGGTTTTCTCTTGCTAATTTAAACCTTTAAACTTTACCACATCACCATATTTGCACTCTGTACTGTAGATCTCCTCACATTAGTATCTACACGCTCATTTGTGTGCTAGAACGTTACAAATGATGTCCAACTACACCTAACAATGACTTACCAGGGATGAATAAAATGTTATTTTCTGAGAGAGACAGATTATATTACATATTTTCCATTAACACAATACTTGGAAAATGTGGTGTGATCTCACAGAAGACCAAACTAGGCTTATCTATTTTGAGACAACCATAAAAAGACTTAATGCTGCAGATACTTATGCTCAATCTTTGCTTTAAGAATCTGGATAGTCTCATTCAGGTAAATGGGACTTTACTGTTTAAAGTTAAAATGGTTTTTATAAGCTGGCAGAGTCAGTGCTAAGACTAAGAAAACAGGCAAAATCAAACTTCCAGTGTTAAGCTTTCAGAGATGTCCTTAAAATATTCTTACTCAAGTTAGCTGAAGAATTTCATAGTCTACTGCTCAGGCGAGTGATTAGAGAACAGGGTGATAGGCACTTGAGTCAGATATTGACTGAGCATCATGAGAAATCAATTCTGAGAAGCTCTTTCAGTATGTCATACAAGAATTGGTAATTTAAAATATGTAGCATACACACAATGTCAGGAACTATTAATGCTACTCCAAAAGAGCAGAGATCCAGTTTAATTTCTAATATATGAGGAGAGGAGCCGAGAACAAGTTTCACCAAGTTCCTCCTACCCATTATTTTATGCTAAGGCAGAAGTCTGAAGATACGAGACACAAAAGACACAAGATAAAACCCAGAAGGGAGAAAGAGGAAGAAAACGGTTAAAGCTGTTGTTGATGGTAGTCTCCTATCTTTCCATTCTCCTCATGTAAATTCTTTTAAACAGTACACAGGTAATTTAGTTACCTAATGCCACTCATGGCAAGAGACTCCCTGATGCTTTAGGAAAATTATGATCGCATGAGAATTACTAATATCAGAGTTATGGAGCTGCGACAGTCTGAGAGTACAGGGGAAACAAGGGTTTGCAGTACAGATCAAATATTTCATTAAAGTAGGTGATATAATGAATATAGCTTTTTTCAATTAGATCATCAGGTCTAATAGAAGACGTTACATAAGTAAAATAAATGTTAATAAAAAGTAATCTCACTTTAAGGAAGTGAGTTTGATGAATTCAGATTAGCAGTCTGTAATTTGAAGCGATACATGTCCAAGGCATTTAGCAACACATACTTGCAGAAAAAATACAGAAGTTTCAAAGCATTCAGAACACTGTATTTTTAATTTCACAGGTAACATAGTCCTGAAAATGACCTGTAGAAGATAATTCATGATTCTTGTATTAAAACAATGTAATACTTTCCTTACACTTTGAAAAAATAGAAAAATAATGAAGAGAAATTCAATGCTTGTTGAATCACAATAGCTCAAACATTTATAGATGTAAAAAAGCTTTGCATGAATATTGCTGTGAAATAATTTAAACAGTGCAGAAAAAATTCAAGGAGTGAATATAGACCTATTAGATGAAATGATCTTTTGCTACCAATCTTAGCAATGAACGTTCTACCCTTATATATAACAGAATAGAAATAAATAGAAACATAAATATATAGTAAGAAGAAAAACAGTCTTTGAACAGATGGGCTGGTGATCCAGGTTTATGAATAATCTGCTATAGACATTGGGGTAGTATTATTTTACAGACAAAATAAATACAATACAAATTTGTTTCAAGGATGGTCAAGGAATTTTTCAGCCATTTAAAGATTTCTATCAGGTTGAGCAGTGTTTTTCCTGTATTACTTGTGTCAGTGTCCTTTGATTAAGGAAGAGTGAGATGAAATGACTGACTGGCATATTCCCATCACCTTAAGATGAGGCTTACACTATTCCTTGATAGGAGCGTAAGCAATACAATCACTACTGGATACTGCCAGCTCCCAGAAGGGAACTATCCTCTTGTACTTACACAAACAATGATGTCCCTTCTTCCACACCTTTGAAGCAGCACATCTTAGCTTTCCCTGTACTTGCCATTATAACAGCATTTTCACAGTTACTCCACCTCCCAACTAATTGGAAATAAAAGAAATTCAGCATCTTGCTACACAAAACATCTCTGATGTGAATGTTTACACACTTATTATAAGCTACTGAAATCACTACTTAAATCCAGTCCTCACAGCTTATTTCAAAGTAACAAGACAAAATACTAGGAAATAGCATAATTATAAAAAAAAAAAAAAAAGATACAAGTTTGCCTCAAAGCTTATAGTAATTGGATCTTATCAGATGTACTTAAAATGCAAATACATTTGAAAACCAAATAAGAAGGTGGCTTTTGGGATTCACTTTGAATGCTTAAAATTTATCCGTGTGTGAAACTGTAAGTTTTAATCCTCCAGAAATGGACCTCTCAATGAAAACATGAAGTTTCAACAATTTAGCCCAAGGACCATAATGCTTCACAATTAATGATTTTTCTATAAAACTGCGATATCATGAAAATTCAATCACAACTGAATTCTTGAGAAGGCAGGAAGCCCTGGAATTACGCTGATAATGCCTTTTCTACAAAAAATAAGTGTTTTTCCTTTGCTTCAGTAGCAAGTTTCTCTATAATAATTATTTTGACTGACCTTTAGCAAAACCTAAACATTTCAAATCTTTTACTCCAGGCACTAACAATCTGGGCTCCCCAGAAATGCTGAAGGAACTCAGCACCTTTGAAATGTTTTGCCTTTTGCTGAAAGACAGGTAAAATTAAAGGTCAATACTACCTATACTTTGCTGTCATAATTAACGCAGGGTGCCTTGGAAGACAATAATCTAAAGTTTGTTTGGTTTCCTGTTGAATTTTTGTGCTATGAATAATTATTTAAAGATTATTAGCAATAACATGGAAAATAACTAATGTTTAAAATAATATCACAAATAATAACAATTCAAAAGTGAATTGTTTAAAAACCCCCAAAACTTACATTCACATTTCTAGTGCACTTCAACACAAGCTTTATTAGTCAACAGCATTCAGAAAAAGTGAACGCTCCTCTCAAAATACTGACTGCTCATTAGAAGTATATATTATTAGAATACTTGGGGGTTAGATTATCATGCTTTCTGACGGTCATAATTCTGCTATTAAGAGTAGCAATTCCACTCTTTGCCAGCCACACTAGTAAGTGGAATAAGTTATTATTACCGAGAGTGAAACAACTTGAAAACATCTTACACTAAACTACTTTGGGATGAGTAACAATAGCAAATCATTTATACATTTAGTAAACAAAGTCAGAAGAACTGCAAATACTGAAAATGACCTCCAGGTTAGTCATTTCTAATGGAAAAACTCACAAATACCACTTTTTTAGTGGTATTTCAAGTAACATGTTAATTCAACACATTTTTTTATACAGAATTCATAGCAGCCACTACAAGCGTTTCACAATGCTATTTAAGTGTGGGAAATTGTCTGAAACTCTCAAATCTCAGGTGAAGTCACCTCACCAAAGTCAACAGCAAACCTCCTACACACCAAGACAAAGATTTCTATCTCCTTATTTACAGTTCAGGTCTCTTACATGAACATACCCTGCACTAATTCTTATGGGTCGAGGGGGTATAGGCTCTATGGTGCCCATGGCCGTCCCACTAGGTACAGGAGTCTGGATTACAGTTCAGAGATTGATTTTGCCTCTTAAGGCCAAGGCTGCAGAAAAATACACACACAAGCTCATATGCAAAATGGGATAGTAGCATTCCAAGAAAGGTTATGCTTATTATGTATGCAATTGTTTTTTTTTCTATGGAAATTAGTACTGGCAGCTCTACTTTGTTACTGAAGCACTGTGCTGGGCTCTTCTCACTGAAAGTGCTGCTGAGATCCAGCAGTACATTTCTGAGTTTCTCACTGGGCCCAGGTTAACAAACCTGTCCCATCATACAAACAAAGAAGTAGAAGAATCCACTGGCCTAAAGCTACAAACTCATGTGCCTGCTCTGTACGTAGCGTGAGGGACCCAAGGACAAATCAAGGTGTTCTCACTGTACATGAGATGTTCTCATGCTACAGAAAGCTAAGCATGTGCATACGCACTTGCTACATCACGCTCAGCATTCCTCTCTTGCCAGCACTCACACCAATTAGACAGTCTCTTGCCTAGCCTAACAAAATACCAGTAAAAGTTTTTAAAACCATACTGGGGGTTCTCTACAGGAAAGAAAAAAATCATTCCATATATATAAAATTTAAAATCATTTTGCGCTCAAACAAAATAATATTTGCCGCTTTGGGATCTTAATGAATGAATAAATAAATACCATTTCAAGCCAAGTGGCTTTTCCATTTGCTGATTTACTGCAGATTCAAAACCTAAACACGGTGTCTTGTCAAAATTGAACAGCAACATTAATAATGATTTATAAATATGCAGAATATGAATACCTGACTAAAAATTACAGTTTTTTTACACAATCTATTTGCAATATTTTTGTTACTCAGCAACAAAATGAACAAAATTCTTCTATTATCCAAAACACTTGCATTATTGCCAGGGTCGCCTTAATACAACTTTATTATCTCAATTGCTTCACTTGCTGAGCATGTGGAGCAGCAGATTAGGGATAATTAGACAAGAAATGAATGAAACTCCAGTGCAGTCACATCCTGAAAGACAAATGAAGTATTGATCTTGATGATTCTACTAGCAGCCATTTAATATGCATAGCTACTAAACATTTGAATTGATATGACTTCACTCTCAATATGTTGTTAAATATATTCTGGGTTCTGGCTGAGCAAACGATGTTCAGCCTTTATGACATGGCATACCATTCGTGGTTATTAAACACAATTAAGCAATGCAGAAAAAGTGTGAAGGTTGAAGGAAAGCTCACCAGAGCAGCTTTAAATTTGTCCTGGTTTCTGAGGTAGGATGGAAGGGAGAAAATGAGGTAAGGTGCCTTTCCAACATGTACACGCATCTGCAGGATGTAGCATTTCTCAAGATGTTTTGTAGCATAAATCATGTATACGTTACAATATTGGGGAACAAAGTAGGGTGCAAGCTAGGGAAAATCTGAGACATCCCTATCAGAGCATTGTATAACATGATTAATGATTTAGGCACCAACAACTGTACAGAAAATAGTGTTTTGACAAAGGCTAAAATTGACTTTCAAAAATGTTTTTATATAAGATGAAATTTTGCCTTTGGTTGTATCATTACAAATACAGGCAACAGAAACTAGTGGAGTTAACCTGGATTTATGTTTGTGTAACTCAGTCTTGCATTTTGTTCTTAAACTGCAGAGGAACTGCTTCTCAGGATTAAAAACTGGTGCACAGTTTAAGCAGCTTAAGAAACGTTTCACAGCACATTACTCAACGGAGAGGTACAGAGGAGAAAGGGAAGACTACTATGCATAATTGAGAGTACAGACATTATTTTTATCAAAAAAATCACATGAACTCAAATATACCCAAGATATTAAGGCTAATGCCCATAACTTTATGACTGTTTAATAAAACAGATCAGATTTTCATACACTGTACTCTAACATAAATCTAGATCGACCACACTGCCCGCAAGTCCTGCGGTCAAATAACTTCTTTGGATTCAAGCCAGAAGATACAGCAGTATAAATGAGATCACAACCCATTCTCCCGAGTGGTCAAGACCTCATTGCTCATCCAAAAGACTCAAGGGCAAAGACAAGAAAAATAACGTACTGAGAATCAATAGCAGTGCGCCCAGTGCATCCTCATTCTTGTGGATAGACTTCAAGACCTGTTACTGGAAGTTAACCTGAAAGCCTAAAAATACAATGGTTTTTTAAGCTGAGGATCACTCATAAGGTTTATGTGTTTACATGGGAGATTTTGTGTACGTTTGCTCATGCCACTCTGCAAACAGACCTGACACTATCCAGCTCCAAAACAGGTACAATTTCTGCACAACTGAATCGTGCTTGTTCGGACTTAACACTATGACCACAATTGCTGTACGGCTTTTGGCTCACACTGGATGGTATCTGGCCTGCCTGAAACACAAGTGTCTTAAGCATACACCTCAGACCACTGCAGAGTTCAGGAACATCAGAAGTACTCAGTACTTTAAACATTTTAATGAGCTTATGCAATTCTATATGAGGTTGGGTCTCAACTGCTTAACTGCCAAAAGAGGAGATGTCAGCATACTGCATTACTGGCACACTGTGGTCTCTCATCAGGCACTATACCTTTCAACACAAGAAGTTGCTCAGTGCATGTCACGAGTGGGATTTTGGTCCATGACAGAGTAGTAAACTCAAGGCAGCAGAGGCCCTAGGGAAACTTTCTGATACCCCATCACTATGGGTATACTTCAGATTTACTGTAAGTTCTGCAACAGATTTATCAATGATGTCAAGGAGAGAATACGTGCTCCTCCTGTCACCAGCATCCTTAGAAGTAGCAAACTGAAAGCACTGCTAGGGTTTGGGAGCGCAGGGGTTAGCCACGGCTGGAGTGATTCTGATTCTGACAAGAACAAAATCAGGAAAAGAAGCAGAAAAAAGATGCGAAGCAAGGATTTGATAGGTTAGGGAATGAAGGAGTTGCAGGGCAGAAAGCTGAGGACAAGATCCTTTTATACAGAGTGATGGGATATATGCCACAGATCAGTTGTTTGCGTTTATCTGAAGAAGGTGCTTAAAATGGTGGGGTTCTTTGTATGTTAGTTTGGATTGGGCTTTTTAGAACTAAGGCAGCGACAGGTAAGATTGAACTCAGTCGCTAAAACACACCTCGTGCATGCGAGTCCTGCAGTGGAGAGCCAGAGCCAGCATTATGCCGGCTGATGTTCATTTCCAGTGGTGAGAGGGCAGGCGAGACAAGCCGTGGCAGGCACTTCAGATGCAGCAGTGTCATCTGCTGGGGGTTCCTCTGGCGACTCCCTGATACCATCAGTGGTGTGAGAATAAGGAGTTGGCGTGGTGGGAGGAGCAGTCTGACAGCAGCTTATACCCTGTAATATTTTTTGCTGGCTAGGGAAAGAACAAGCAGATTTTATTAATTTTTTGTAAAATGATTTGATATTTTTTAATAAGGCTAACTTCACTGGCACAGCTCATCATAATTTGGCCTGAAACCACCAGCGGGAGTTAAGACAGGGACCTTCTAAACTTTCCTGTGTTGACATAGCAAAAATACTAGCCAGGGGACTTAACATAATTTTGAGTTACAGTAGGGAAACCACCGTTATCTCACTGGGAAGACAGGAAACACCAAACCCTCCTTGTGATGCTTCCCATGGGAGATGCCCAACACAGCAGTGCAGGTAAGGCTACAGCTTCCAAACTAGGGGAGCTCAGTTATGAACAGAAACACAGACCCATCAAAAATTCAGCTGCTGATAATTAGCTGATACTTGAGTTGTGAACCTAAGAGCCAAGAAGGAGGGCTTCAAAAAGGAAACAAAACTTCAAAGAGTTCAGCTGCCCTCTGGGTGGTGGAAAAGATCTGGGGTTCAGTGCTCCTGACTTCACGCACAGCAGTGAGATGATCTTCGTTAGCACTAACATCAAGCTTCAGACTATCACCTTGCATAGCATGAAGTTTCCTTCCCATAAATAAAAATACAAATATAAACTGTTGGAGACCATAGACAACAACGTTTTGGCTATAAACTAACGTTGTATCTAATGCTTTAGTCCAATAAATCTAATTCAGTTAGCTTTCAAAGCTGTAAACCACACTTGGCTGTAAGTTATATTTATATAGTGTTCAAGAAATTCACCAGACTCATGCCAAGAGGCCTTTCAAAGGAAGAAATATTGGCTTATATCCATTCTGATGATGTGAGAGTAGTGTTTTTGAAAAATATTGCAAGTGTTTTAATGCATTGCTTTTATGATAGCGATTTGAATTTTAGAATGATTTAACAGCATAGAAATCATTCTTAAAAAGTACTTATTGAAGAAAAAATTAATTTTGATAGCATGAGCCAAAATTTTGTTTGAAAATGATAGACTGCGTGGTAGGATTAGAAAGTTATAGCCATTGCTGTCGATTAAAGAATACTGAATATACGGATGCTTCTCAAATATTCCTGTGAACAACATACGCATAGTTAATCGAAGGAACTACTACCATTTTTAGACAACCGACATATAGAAAATCTTCAGTCTCGACCTATAGCAATAAATATTAAGAAGACACCCACAACAACCCCTATGAAAAGTACATGTTTCTCTGTCTAGGACTGCAGTCCTTGGAATCCACCTAAGCTTTGCAGCAGCTAAGTAGCCAGTAATCCATTTTTCAAGGCCCCCAGCATTGTGCGTATGTGTGTGCACGTGTGTGAGCCTGTACATGCCTATATCCAGCTATATGGAAATGTCCACTTTACCTAATACAGGGTAGCTATTTCACACCCTGCTGCCAATATTGCATAAAATATCCATTGAATAAAATATGTAAACAGTCTGTGGAATAAAAACTTCCACTTCCATAGGGAAACTATGCTACATAATGATAACTCACAAACTTTCCCTTCCTCTGGCAAGTATATATGGCATCATTTTTATTCCCACATTTACCATACTTTAAAAGAACGGTCTCAGCCTTTCCTATTATTTGGAAGAAAGTACATAACTCCAGGAGACAGGTCAGAGGAGTTCTTGCCAAAGGCATGCAATCAGGGACTTGTAGCCTGCCCAAGATAATGAAGGGATGTTACACAAGTCCCTCAAATCAAAGTTTCCTACCAGAAGCAATAGGCAGTGTGCTGGTTCTTTTGAATGCCGCTTAGCAGCAGCAATCCCTAACTGTGCAAACATGCATATGCATAAACATTACAGTCATTAAATGCCTCAATCGGGACAGAGGAAGCACTCTCCAAGCATCTAAAAGGGATACTGACGGAGTCATTGTGTCTCCATCTCTCTTCTAGGCCTCTACCCTCAGGACGGATAATTCATAGCACCATATAGCACCTTTAAAAAGTATCACACTTGCCCCCGATGAGGTCATATCCTACAACTAGGAGTACCTTATATTTTCATTCTTGTTGATACTCCCAAAAATATAGTATTTATTAATGCATTTTGCAGATACGAGCCAAAGTATCTCTACTAACTTATTCATTGGGCTGGCTTTGTTTCGAGAAACAATTATGCTGGCTGGGATACAACACTGTTCAATCATTCATAGCTGCTTTGGCTTTTCAAGGCCAGCAGAAGTGACTAGATGAACTCATCAGCTATGTGACCACACACAAGAAAGCACTCTTACAGTTCTGTTCTAGATTACAATGACATTTTTTCGAAATTATCTTACATGGCACTGATTAGACTACATTGTCACAAGAAATAACAGTGCAATATAGAAAACTCTAGTTATTCTAGCAACCTCATTTGCTCTCATTGCTCCGTTAAGTCCATGCTCCACACCAGTAATTGAAAGTTTGTAATGGTGTTTTCAACACTTTGAGTTGTAAACGAATTAATAGTTAACTTGGACAATGTTTCTGGTAGCCTCTTCCCCCTGTTTTACTGCTTGCTATTTAGCTGCTCTCTAAAATCCTGACTTTTCTGTAACAATAAGCTCCGTGCTTTTATCAAAACTTTGCAATGCAAAAGGAAGACTGTAGAGGCTACTGAGCGGCAGCAGCTCAGGATCTCAGCATAAAGACAACAGCAAGTACTGAGTCAGCTCAGGGTTTATATAAAGTTTTATTTTGCTTGCCATTCACTTTGACTCATCCTTTTAATCTGTAATAGACCGCCCTGCAAACAAGAAAGTACTTCGTGCCACTGACACAAGACCAGCAATATAGAACAAAAAGAAATAACAAAACGATAGACAGTTAGATAGTACTGTCGAACACATCTTCTGGACATCATTCTGTTAAAATAGTCTTGCTGATTCTTATTTTCCCCTGCACAACATACAGACACAAAACCAGCTTGAAGTTCCCATGAAAGGAACCAGCTATGCAAATTCCTACAAAAACCAATAGCACAGACATCGTGACATGAACCCTATGAAGTATATACAAATAAATCCAAATCCAGGAGTAAGTCACCTGCTTTGGCTTACAACTCTTACCTGGAATCTTTAAACAAATTTTACTGAAGTTCATTAATGGATTGATGAGACTCATACAAAGATGATAAACACCTGAAACGTGATAACTTTGAAGTCTAAGTTTTCAATTTTATACTCTCCCTGTAAACGCAAAAACTCAGACCCTTAGGGTCTGAAAGACTACAATGAAAAAATAATCTATGATAAAGTTTCTCACAACTCCAAGAAGAATAAATCCCTCTTTTCAGACTACAACACAGTGCTACTAAAACTGAGTAATAAGCAGATATTCAAGTTCAGCTAGAGAGATTTGAAGTCCCTAACTCAAAAGTCCCTTTGGTAGAATATAAACATCTGCTTGTTCTGCCTGTAATAACCTGAGAATTTTAGGGTCAAGGACACTGATGAGTTAGGTAATGGCACAATACAATGTAGAAATGCTAATTATTTCATCTCAGAAGTGAGACAGCAACAGCAGCCAATGGCAAGGAATATCTTAAATTGCATCTTGGCCATTAACCACATCTCGTGGGTGAAACTGATGCCCAAGTGTGCGAGTGCTCCTCCTCCACTGTGTCATCAAGTCAGACAGATTAATTCACACCGCATGGGTGAAGACTTCGTACTGACTTCACAGTCAAGAGGAATGAGAGAGGCACCGGTTACAGTTGGTTCACAGGTACAAGAGCATCTTAAAGTGCTGTTCCTTACACACCCTTTCGGCCAAGTTTATGCTGGTTTTACCCACAATTCATCCACGTGCCAATCACAGGAGAGATCAAAGGTAGGAAAGTGTTTGAAACTGTCCGCTGTCCTCCAAAGAGTTTTGAGACCTATTCCCAAGGCCACCATTGTCTGGGAATGGGGTCTTATCCACTGTGGGCACCTGAGTGACTTAGGGAACATTATCATAGACTTAACTTTCTTCCAAAGTACTTGACATCCATCTAAAGATTTTAATAACCTAAATACATACATAAGCTAGAAAAACTGATCATTTACTCTTCAATTTTATTCCAATATATTAGTATACATCAGGCTCAGGTTGCAATACTTGATTGCCCAAGAAACCAAAAATACTTTAAATTCAATGGATTTCTGTAGAAGTTTCATATGCTGTTAAGTTTTATATTATGAAAAGTTTTACATTACGAAAACAATTTTCTTCCCTTTCAAAAAGTGATGACCCTTATCATAGTGTTGTTAACATCACCTGCAAAAAGAGATATGCTGACATTAAGATTTAGATACAGAGGACCTTCCACTGTGATACGGTTGAAGGCTGAACTTGACATGTTACGAGATATTTGGCTACATATAGCTGTATTAGAAATGTCTTGCTGCAATAGGTGTACCACCTTTAGCATGAGTAACAGTCGATTATCTTTTAATTAAATATGCCCTACACATAATTATTTGCATACGAATGTTTTTATAAACTCTAGAATGACATATCATTCCATATTTGCAGAGTACATTGTTGGCAGACCTAATTATGACAGAGATCAATTCAGTGTGTAATAGGATATGTATTTTTTACTTTTCTCTTTTTATGTCTGTGCAGGTTTCACTTCGTTTTCGTTCTCTCTTTAGTCCTTGAATTTGCATTTCGCATTGTATTTTTTATTTCAGCTTTTTTTACAGCATACATTTCACCTATAGCAAAACTGATACCCTCCTCCTTAAATAATTCTGGTCATGTGGAAGAAGGCATCTCATGTTCCTGCTCCATTCAGTTCTGACACTGAGTAAACAGACAGCTTTTTAAGTTGACCGATTTTTAATCTCATTTCAAAAGATATACTCTTCATAAAGAAAAATCTGTTACTAAAGTCAAGAGTAAAACAAACAATATCATAGTAACTGAAGATAGAAAGCACCAAAAAGCTCCCAGAGCCATAATCAGTTGAAGCTAATTGTCATACTTATGTAAGTAATTCTTACAACAGAATTAAACCAAGAAAATTTAGTTAATGCACAAACTGTATCAGTGGGTGGTAGGTGGGAATGGAGACAAAAGTGGCATGCCAAGGGATTCATAGTGAGAATTTAGGTTTGCAGTATTATTAAAAAATGTCAGAACTACTAACATAGCGTATTACATCATATCAAGGAGTACTGCAGAAGACTGTTGGCTTTACTTCTGCTGTCACCTATGTGTCTTTTTATAGGACTTCTTCCAAGAATTTTCTGTTTTCCAAGAAGACTTTGTTTCAAATGGAACTGAAGTAGAAACTGGCTGCTAAAATTCAGTCCCAAATCACAGTTTTTCCCCCAAAACAATTTCCCCCCCAAAACAAGCTTAAAAAATGTTTCATATTAAGGTGAACCTGCAAACTGCTTCTCAAATGCCACTACATCCCCTGAAAGTGCCACAAAGTCTTTGGAAGTATCTTTTCCCATACATGATCTCTGGGTAGATTAACTGCAGCAAACATGGATTGGCAGCATTTTGAATTTTGTTCATTTTGTTGGCATAAAATACAAATTTAGCATCAACTTAATACAGCTCACTTTCCTCTAATGTATATTACAGCACAAGCGTTTCTCAAATCAAAGCGAAAATTCAGTGCAAAGCAGTCAGGTAAATTTTACAGAAGCCCGACCCAAAAAAAGCTCCCAAAGATTTGCTTGTTAAGGGAAAGGGGGAAGGGAATAATTTTGAGCGCATGCAATGCTGTGCGATACACAGGTTGTTTTTCAATCAGTTTTTCTTCTTTCGCCATGTGTCTCTTTTTTTTGGGTATTATCTTTAGTTGCAAGTTGTGGTTGTGTGAGGATAAAATTGGAGGCTCACAGACTGCTGTCAGCTCTGCCCCAGCTAGTTCTATCATATGTACAGCTGTTTCCGTACTTTCTTGAGCTTTTCATAACAATTCCTTGTTACTTAAAGAGTAAAGACTTTTCACTGTTGTTGCAGTGAACTGAAAGTTTGTGCCTCTATTTTTGCAACTTTGCAAAAATACACAGAGAAAGACTTAACACCAGTGCATTATTAAGGAGGAATCATTTCTATTTTCACAGAACATAAAAGAAAGGCTTATTTGTTCTGATTTGTGCTTGAATAAAACAAAGAAATTGCCATTACTGTTTCTGCAGCACACTTGCTTTTAGTTCTTTCCGCTTGTTTAGGTCCCGAGGAGAGGTTCAAATGCAGGCAAGGAATCTTCAGAGTAACTTAACACTGAAAGTCCCTCAGTACTCCAGTAAGCTGGATTTATCATTCAGAACTTCAACACCGTTGGATGAAAATCAATCGAGATCTTGTAAAACCTCATACATCAGAAGAGAAATGAGCTATACCTCTGGCTGGGAAGGGATTATAATGATGCAGGAAATTTTTGTTTGGCAATATTATTTTAAAATATTTTATTCTCCTTTAAATTTTATGTTTCACACCCATATTCTCCCAGATGAATTCTTTCTGGAAAAGGGTTGATAATTCCACAGATGCTAAAGCTGAAAATCATCTTCCCAACAGATATTGGCCTGGGATAGAAGAGTGTGCTCGTACTAGACAATATTGAGATTCAGCATCTAACATGTGCAAGTCCTTTTATAATTCAATAGATCATAAAAGAAGCAATGCAAGGGCTATTCGAATGGAAGGATTTATCACTTACAGGTACATCCTGGTAGTGTGAGGGGAAAGTGAAGCACTGGGAAGAGCCGACACCAATCACCAAAAAAAAGGCAGTCAGCATGTCCGACTGTTACCATACTGCCCATTTGTCTTGAAACAACACAATAAGGAAGTATCAAAAAGCCCTTGAATAATCTATAGTTTAGGATTCTTTTAAATATTTTACTAAGCCTATTGATCACCTCTCCTAGCGCACTACAGGCTAGGGAAAAACTCTCTCTCTCTCAAATAACATTATTTAACTAGGAAAAAAGTCATTCTAAAGCAGAACAGCACGCTTCAGAGGAACTGTCTGCTGTACACTGTACCTGTAGACCTGACCAATACGCAATACCTTGTTGGATATTAATTTCTGTGCTCTCAAAGCATACATTTCAACTCAGGATACGACCAGCATCACAGTATCAAACATACCAGATAAGCCAGATCTTGGGTAAGGGGCGTTACCTTGAACCACTGCAAGTAAGTGATGGGGGAACTGCAGTTTCCAGGTTTGGTTGAACAGCAGCAGGCCCACGCCGATTCTGAACAGTCAAACACAGATGATTTTCAAACAGACTGCATGTCTGCTTCTGACAACTCTGAATGACGGGGGTTCAGCCAGCCAGGACACTGAGCCAGGCTCACACGGTATTACTCAGTTGACCCCTATACGTAGCAAATCCTAGTTCCAAACTTTGACATTCCTGTGCCATCATACGCTCATTCATACAGTCTGCACGGTTTGTGCCCGAAACTTAGCAAAACAAGGATATGATAAATACATATAAAACTGTTTGTGACAGCTTGAAAATTGATCTTGCATAGCTTACAAAGATAATAAAAGACATCTGTTTGTTCAAGATCTGTATTCTTTCTTGGCAGAACATTTTTTCAAATGACATTGATAAGCCTAAGCACTCCAAGCCTGATATACAGCTCGTACATTAACGTACCCCAACCACTTTAATATTTGTAATAAACAATTCATTTTATGGTGGGTACCTTTCTACAACACATACAGTACACTTCCAATATAAAGATATTTATATTGGAAATGGAAGGGAAGGGAAGGAAATAGGGAAGTGATCGTGCCCCTGTACTCAGCACTGGTGAGGCCGCACCTCGAATACTGTGTTCAGTTTTGGGCCCCTCACTACAAGAAGGACGTCGAGGTGCTGGAGCGTGTCCAGAGAAGGGCAATGAAGCTGGTGAGCGGTCTGGAGAACAAGTCTTATGAGGAGCGGCTGAGGAAACTGGGGTTGTTTAGCCTGGAGAAGAGGAGGCTGAGGGGAGACCTCATCGCTCTCTACAACTACCTGAAAGGAGGTTGTAGTGAGGTGGGTGTCGGTCTCTTCTCCCAAGTAACTAGCGATAGGACGAGAGGAAATGGCCTCAAGTTGTGCCAGGGGAGGTTTAGATTGGACGTGAGGAAAAATGTCTTGACTGAAAGAGTGGTGAAACATTGGAACAGGCTGCCCAGGGAAGTGGTTGAGTCCCCATCCCTGGAGGTATTTAAAAGACGTGTAGATGAGGCACTTAGGGACATGGTTTAGTGGGCATGGTGGTGTTGGGTTGACGGTTGGACTCGATGATCTTAGAGGTCTTTTCCAACCTCAACGATTCTATGATTCTATGTTTCTATGAATTTGTTCTTATAACTCCCCATTGCAATCACTGAGAGAACATTTAGGTTTTAAATTTATATTACATTGCAAAGCTACTAAAATTATGGTGAAATACTAATTTAAGTGAACCTAAAATACTTTGGACACCAAAGCTTTCTAAATAGCTAACTTGCGCATGGATATCCTCAACTCTAGGAAGTCATTATGTTAGTATATCACTTCCAAAGTAGTTTCTGCTAACATCCTATATATCTACTGTCTACTTCACAGAGGAAAAACCCCAAACTTTAGGAAGTCACATTAATAAATAATGTATTTAAATTTTTCTACTTTTTAAGCATTGTCTGAAAGTCTGCATTTTGCAAGATTTAAAATAAGCTTTCATAAAAAGAAAATTAAAAAATCAAAACACCTCAGGTTGATGAATCAGCTGCTGTCATCCAGAGCAAATCCTCTATTAGCAGAACTTGTCTCTCCTACACACAATAACTGAAGATGTTACATTCCAAAGAGCAAGCCATAGGCTGAGCTTTTAAGAGTTGTAGCTTCATGTTAGAAAGTTTTCAGCAGAAATACAAGCTAGTCCCCTGTCTCCCCCAAACAAACAATAAAAATGTGGAATACTTTTCCAGGGGAAGCTATAAAACCAGCTTATGTAAAAGATCAGTCTTAGAAAGAACATAGAAAAATTGTGAGTTTGAAGTCTAGAAAGACTTAGATAATACCTTTTGACTTCACCCTGTCCTTTGTACTTACGCTTTAGGTGACTTTAAGAAGATAATAAGAAAGAAAGAGGGCATGTGCAATCAACAGATACTATTAAAAAGTAAGTGATGATTGTATTATATCATGAAATGGTCTACCACATAAACTGATACTTAATTATTTTAATATATATGATATTATTTATATAGATTACATAATTATAACTATCATATGTATTATTTTTAATACGTTCCTTTCCCAAGCTGATAAACACAGAAGTCCTGTTTGATGTATAAGGGACTGTTGAACTATTAATATAAAGATTCAGTAATCTATGACTCAATTGTCCCTGAACCCTCTCATATTTATTGGGGGGGGGAGAATCTTTCTTTTATCTCTATTACTTCTTGTTTTTCTCTGTTTTTTAATAATTTCTTTCATCAGAACTAATTAGATTACTGCGTGCATTAGAATAGACACTAGATTTAAAAAGAAAAACAAAATCCAAACAATTTCCTTCCCCATCCCCTAGCAACTGGCTTGAAGCACACTTACAATGAAACTCTTCTAGATTCATACAAATATATGACTGTGCTTTTTTACTTTCTTTCTACTCCTTCCTTCCTGAAGCAATAGAACCGGCTTCCTATTGCTGTGCTTAAGCTAGCCGTGAAAAGATTCCATCTCTCTCCTTTTTTTTTTTCTTGAACCCATGAAGGATGGGATTCTGTCAACACTTACATGACAACTCTTCCAACATAAATCCAGAGCTATAGTCTGGTCTAACGTGCTAATAGTCTGTACATCAGTTAATTCCTACTGAGGTATTTTTTTCTGTCTTTAAAGAAGAATACCCAAACTCGATTTAAATTATTGCCAGGGAGGTAATTCCGGCAGAGTTCTTGTTATGTTCAGTTTCCAGCTGTTGGATTATATCTTTGTTTCACAGATCTAAGGTTCTAGTATCACATTTCTATTTTCATGTGGACACCTATAGATAATGAAAATTTGCATTGTTAATCTACATAGTCTGTGCTCCTGTATAATGCATGTTTTTATGGCTTTCCTCGAAACTCTTTCAATTTTTATCGCTGTCTTTCCTGGATTACAAACTCCAGAATCAGACACCCTATTTCAGCAGCTGTGCACTAGCACTGAGTATCTAAGTAAGGTACTTCTGCTTTCAAGATTACAAGTCTCTCCCTACTACCCAAGGTGGGATACCTATACGGACATAATTCCTGATGTATTTTTGTCTAATCTGGTTTTACAAATAAAGATGTCTTCACTTTCCCTAGCCATCTACTTCAATGCTTTATGCCTCCTACAGTGAGAAAGGTTTTGCTACAGTCTAATGTTAATCTACCTTGATGCAAGCAGTTAGGCCCATTTTGTCCTATCCTGTCCACCACGAATTTGAGATGGTCTTTTCCTCTACAAAGCAGCTTTTTATGTATGTGAAGACTTGTCACTTCCTTCAGTGTGGATGTCTAAGACATCTCATGACCTCTTCAAACAATCTCCCATGTCTGAAACTGCAAAATTCTGGAGGTACTTCTAGCTCAACTCTTGGCTGCGTGTTGTTGGTGACCAGTGGACAGCTTCTCATGCATTGGTAATTTTCTTTGTGCTTGGTCAGCCAAAGAAAATCTGTAAAGATTTACGGATTTAAGATTTAAAGCTTCTTATCTTCCCAGAAGGCTGAATAAGAGATTTCACAATTGCTGTAATTTGATCTGACTGAAAGCAAAAAGCAAACCTTTCTTAAGTTATCGGTGAAAAAACAGCTTTGCCCGCTCCCAGTTCACAGTGGAAAAATACTGTAGGCAGCGAGTGGTGATTCAGGAGCTGCTACGTGCTCTTTTCATGTGCTCAGTGGGACACAACAGACCCCTTGGTCTGTAATCTCCTGATTCTTCCCAGTTCTAGCAGACCTCTCATTGGGCAAGTTTCTGTGTTAGAAAACTCTAATTTGCAGACCAGAACAGTGGTCTTCTGTATTCCACACCAGCCACTGAGAAAAACCCAAGTCCCACCTACTGCACACAAGTCCTCAGTGGCTACTCTGCAGCTGGGGAAGCCATGCAGGCTTCCTCTGGCACACCTGCTTCCACATCCTTCCACTAAATTTAAATGGGATCTCTCCACATCTGACTGACTGCAAGTGAAAATATCAGGTGCAGGGAAAACAGCAGCAAGTTATTCTGTGCCTGACAGTGCCATTTCATAATTCTCTCTACATATAAATATCAAAAGGCATTTTAACTACTATCTTTTAACGCCAGATCCTTATGGCTCTGTGTTTTTGGTTTGGTTTTTTTTTTTTTCCAGATACATGTTAAAGACAGCAATCGGATAAAGCTCCTGGTGAGTTTACTCACAGTTCTGTTTATGGGTATGAAAATACACAGTTGCTGTCTTTACAGAGAAAATCAGGGACTTCAATATTTATGAGGTTGTGAGTATGTGACAGAATTTGTTGTCCTCAGATGCTTCCACACAGCCTAAGGAAAGGAATGAAATCTGATATTCTGTGGTGTCTGGCAGCTGCTAGCCAAACAAAAAAGCGTTATCTTCACATCCCCACTCTCTGAAGCAGTTTCTCCAGTCTGAAGGAGGAACCACTGAAATAGGAGCTCAACAAGTCTATCAGAGGAATGACTGAACCGCTCTGTGCCTGCCTCAGATTGAACAGGTAACACAGCACATAATCAGCCTTCAGTGTTAATAGAGTCTTGGACCAAAGGAACAAATAACCTTAGGAGTTTATTTGCTTTTTGTCACATTAAAACCTGCATCAGGGTTATTTTTCTCTTGTTCTACCTGGTATCATTTGCTTGTTTTTAATATAAGAAATTCACGAGGTGTTTCTTTGACCATAAATGATTCCAGGATAATACTGGAATATACTAAAAGTAATGGAAGAAATACTGATTAACAGAGGAGATGAGATTTTCAATTAGACTGATTAATAGAACTGTACCTTTATCCTATTCAAGCTCCTCTGCATAGCTTTAAAGTTTTCAGATGACTTGATGGTCTGTACATGGTTCCTGATAAGAGATCAGAAAGATGTCACACTACCTCCTATTTTCCCCCAGTTTTCAATATACTCCTTCTATAGCCTAAAATCAGGCCTCAGAAAGGAAATGGGATGAAAAGTTAAACAATGTCCTGTCAGGGAAGGAGGACAAGCTCGAGCTACGTATGAACATTTAACTAACAAAACTTGTATTTTAGAGTGAGATACTTGTCATTCATTCCCATCACAACTTTCAAATTCATACAGAACGTTTTGTTTAAGTTAAAGGAGGTTAAATGAGTTGAACTTGAAACGTACCTTTTACTAATGTGCATCTCATTTTGCATACTGTCTTTTTTTTCTTAGCCATTGAAAATTACACAGATTATAACTTCAATTATTTTTTCTTCATTGTCAACCATTAACTTTATGAAATAGAAAGAGGTATCATATGTGGATTTGCCACAATCTGTCCCGAATTTGCTCTATTTTTTTCATTAATGATCTGGAAAAGAGCATACCATTTATTAAATAGCATATCATAGAATCATAGAATCATTGAGGTTGGAAAAGACCTCTAAGATCATCGAGTCCAACCGTCAACCCAACACCACCATGCCCACTAAACCATGTCCCTAAGTGCCTCATCTACTCGTCTTTTAAATACCTCCAGGGATGGGGACTCAACCACTTCCCTGGGCAGCCTGTTCCAATGTTTCACCACTCTTTCAGTCAAGACATTTTTCCTCACGTCCAATCTAAACCTCCCCTGCCGCAAGTTGAGGCCATTTCCTCTCGTCCTATCGCTAGTTACTTGGGAGAAGAGACCGACACCCACCTCACTACCACCTCCTGTCAAGCAGTTGTAGAGCGCGATGAGGTCTCCCCTCAGCCTCCTCTTCTCCAGGCTAAACAACCCCAGTTCCCTCAGCCGCTCCTCATAAGACTTGTTCTCCAGACCCCTCACCAGCCTCGTTGCCCTTCTCTGGACACACTCCAGCACCTCAACGTCCTTCTTGTAGTGAGGGGCCCAAAACTGAACACGGTATTTGAGGTGCGGCCTCACCAGTGCCGAGTACAGGGGCACGATCACTTCCCTACTCCTGCTGGCCACACTATTTCTGATACAGGCCAGGATGCCATTGGCCTTCTTGGCCGCCTGGGCACACTGCCGGCTCATGTTCAGCCGGCTGTCGACCAACACCCCCAGGTCCTTTTCCGACAGGCAGCTTTCCAGCCACTCTTCCCCAAGCCTGTAGCGCTGCATGGGGTTGTTGTGGCCCAAGTGCAGGACCCGGCACTTGGCCTTGTTGAACCTCATACAATTGGTCTGGGCCCATCGATCCAGCCTGTCCAGATCCCTCTGCAGAGCCTTCCTACCCTCGAGCAGATCAACACTCCCGCCCAACTTGGTGTCGCCTGCAAACTTCCTGAGGGTGCACTCAATCCCCTCATCCAGATCATCGATAAAGGTATTAAACAAGACTGGCCCCAGTACTGAGCCCTGGGGAACACCGCTCGTGACCGGCCGCCAACTGGATGTAACTCCATTCACCACAACTCTCTGGGCCCGGCCGTCCAGCCAGTTTTTGACCCAGCGCAGAATCAGTTAAGTTTCCACATAACAGGGAGCTGAAAAATGCTAAAAGATATGAGATTATGGGATTAGAACTCAAAATGATCTAGTCAAACTGGAGACAGGAACTGAAGAAAAGGGATTTCATTCAACAAAGGGAAGTCTCCAGCATTCAGGGACAAATAAGCAGTTGTACAAAGGCTGGATGGGAAACAGTTCCTTCATCCAGTAGTTCCTCAAAACAGTTCTCTGATTTATAGTAGGTCAGAAGCTGAACACGAGTCAATAAGGTCAAGGTACAATGAAAAGACAATCATTATACTGGGAAAAAAAATATGACCATACAAGACTTGTGTAAACATGAGTCTTCAAAACAGGGAGAAGAAATCCATAAGCTGCATTCAGCATTGACACAATCTAAGTGCTGTGCCCAGTTTTGGGTACCACTCATCGTGACCAATTTCTGCCAACTGGAGTGGCTCCAAAAGACAGCAGCGAGAATGATGAGGGGCCTAGAAAACATGAGGAAAGATTGAAGAAATTGGAACTAAAATTGGAAGAGAACGATCTTTCTTTTTACCCATAGCATGTAAGAAAAGAAGTAATGGGTTTAAACTGCAATAGAGGAGATTCAGTCTAGAAAAACAAATGAAATGGGAAGCGAGCAGAGGAATAAGCAAGCCTAGGTGATTCTGGGAGCACCACAATGGCAAGTCAGACAAACATCTGTCAGCAGGGACAAGTACACAGAGATCCTGCCTTGAAGTGGGAGACAGACAAGATGGTTTCATGAGGATCCTTCCAATCCTGCTATCCATGATTGGCTATGGGTTAATACCTTAGGGCGAGGGAACAGACATACCCCTGTATTTGACTGCAAGGAACCATCGCACCACACATATAATAACAAGGAACAGAGATACCTGTATTTGTTACTGTTAAAAAGAGTTCAGCTAACTTCAGTTACCAGTGTAACAGCTGCAATCTTATTAAATACTAGTGATCCTTCTGGACTAGAAAATTGATTTTTATGTTTATCTATATATCTGTCTACTGCACCTCACAGTAGTGTGTGCCAGGTTCTGCTTTTGGTTTTGCTGCAGATTCTCTCACTTTCAATAATTCATGTGATCTCTCCTGCTTAATTCCTGCTCTTTAAACCTGAACTGTTTATATTTAATTCTATTTGATTAAGAGGCTGTGTGAATGCATTGATTAATAACTGTTAGATGTTCCAACATCATAGTGAAGGGACTGCAGAAAAGCTCACATTCAGCTGAATAAAAGCAGTAGTTTTAGGATCAGAAGAGATGGTTCCTACTGTTTAACAAGACTCTTTGCGTAATATAAAACACAGAATTTTACTCAGTGATTTCCTCTTCGACATCTAAAATGGTAGGAATGTCCCACTTCCAGGGCAAACTGAACTTGGATATCAGGATGTCTCACATAAGTATTCTACTATATTCTTTGGCTTTCACTCTATGCTGCTATGCATATCATCAGAATTATGCTATGATTCTTATGCTATTCAGCAGCGAATCTGCAGTTGAGTCCATGGCAATGGACTGACAGAGCAAGGTGGAACCATGGAAGTTTGTATGTATTCCTCCCACTAATGCACAGACTATGGCTGTGCATTAGTTAACCTCCTGTTAAGGTTTTTTCCTGATCTTCTCTCTGTTTTTTGGTTACTACCAGAGTTATTCTGACTCCCACGCTGTAGAAATCTGGAATGGGAAGCTAGTCCCAGTTGACTGCATAAGAGGGGTGGTTCAAAGTCAAGACCAGATCCACATGTGCCTTCACTTCAAAGTTGAAAGCACGGCCCTAGGTAGAGCTTCAGGCATCTGAGGATGTCTGTTGGTTTAGTATGGTACTGGTGTGGTGTAAAGGAGCTTAGCCAGCAGGTAGGCATAACAAGGTAGCCTGTGATGTGACGCAGAGCTCTGTGGTGGGTTGACCCTGGCTGGACGCTAGGTGCCCAACCAAGCCGCTCTATCACTCCCCTCCCAGCTGGACAGGGGAGAAAAAATATGATGAAAGGCTCGTGGGTCGAGATAAGGACAGGGAGAGATCACTCACCCATTACCGTCACCGACAAAACAGACTCGACTTGGGGAAATTAGTTTAATTTATTACCAATCAAATCAGAGTAGGATAATGAGAAAATAAAACCAAATCTTAAAAACACCTTCCCCCCACCCTTCCCTTCTTCCCGGGCTTAACTTTACTCCTGATTTTCTCTACCTCCTCCCCCCCAGCAGCACAGGGGGATGGGGAATGGGGGTTGCAGTCAGTTAATCACACGTTGTTTCTGCTGTGCCTTCCTCCTCAGGGGAAGAACTCTTCACACTCTTCCCCTGCTCCAGCGTGGGGTCCCTCCCACGGGAGACAGTCCTCCATGAACTTCTCCAACATGAGTCCTTCCCACGGGCTGCAGTTCTTCATGAACTGCTCCAGTGCGCGTCCCTTCCACAGGGCGCAGTCCTTCAGGAACAGACTGCT
The DNA here is from genome assembly GCF_965638725.1 of Aptenodytes patagonicus. Taxonomy (NCBI): domain Eukaryota; kingdom Metazoa; phylum Chordata; class Aves; order Sphenisciformes; family Spheniscidae; genus Aptenodytes; species Aptenodytes patagonicus. The sequence goes on from NC_134952.1 coordinate 42,633,228, forward strand.
CCAGCGTGGGTCCCTTCCACGGGGTCACAAGTCCTGCCAGCAAACCTGCTCCAGCGTGGGCTCCTCTCTCCATGGGTCCTGCCAGGAGCCTGCTCCAGCGCGGGCTCTCCATGGGGTCACAGCCTCCTTTGGGCATCCACCTGCTCCGGCGTGGGGTCCTCCACAGGCTGCAGGTGGTATCTGCTCCGTTAAGCTCCATGGGCTGCAGGGGGACAGCCTGCCTCACCATGTTCTTCACCACGGGCTGCAGGGGAATCTCTGCTCTGGTGCCTGGAGCACCTCCTCCCCCTCCTTCTTCACTGACCTTGGTGTCTGCAGAGCTGTTTCTCACATATTCGCATTCCTCGCTTCGGCTGCAGTTGTGCAGGTTTTTTCCCCCCTTCTTAAATATGTTATCACTGAGGCGCTACCACCATCGCTGATGGGCTCGGCCTTGGCCAGTGGCAGGTCTGTCTTGGAGCCGGCTGGCATTGGCTCTATTGGACACAGGGGAAGCTTCTGGCAGCTTCTCACAGAAGCCACCCCTGTAGCCCCCCCCCCCAAAACCTTGCCACGCAAACCCAACACAAGCTCACAGATTGAATCTATACTAATGAAATACTCGCTGCCGAAGTTTGCCCTCAGGCCAGCTGATGAATTGTGACAACGATGCTATTAACCTCTGAACCTCTAAAACAACCACACCAACTCCCCAGTTGCACAACAGGAATAGTCCTGGTCCCTGCTATCTCCCAAACCATGCCTGGGAACTGTTTTTTATGGTTGATTGGCCCAGGCTAAAGCTGTACCAGGAACCCTTCTATAAATTTAAAATGTTTAGCCATCTAGATCACTGCATTTAAGTATTCATGTATGTGGTACTGTTTAGCTTACAACTACAGACCTTGCCACAAATACTTCAGGTATCACTTTGTAAGATAAATTAAAACAGCTCTCTACACCAATAGGTCTTTTGCTATTTGCTATTTCTGCCCTGCTTACTACAAAATGGTGTAAATTCCACAATTTATAAGAGAAAAATCCATTTTCCCACATATAAACAGGTTTAGATTATCTGTAATCAAACTCAGAATTAGTAAATGGAAAATACCATTATCTGCACGTGATCCTGTAAAATCTTCTTCCTTCATCTTCTGACTGTATCCACACATTAACAAAAATAAGAAGCACAATCCATTATATTTATTCCCTTTCTCTTTCAAAATCCTAATATCTTAGGATGAAACTAGTTACAGCTTCTTCAGCTATGACATATGGGTACACAATTAGATCAATATTTTTTCCATTAAGGGAGAGTGTAATTACTTTCCCAATAACTACCTAGACAACATGTAGACACAATTTCCACCTCCGAAACAGTAAGAAAAGCAAGACTAGTTTTCTTCCTCCATAAAAAGACAATACTGCACATATTCTGTACAAAATGGTATAGAAAAAGCAATATATCTCAATATAGTCTGGAAGCAGAGACAACAGCTATTATGCATCTTTAAAACTCCCATTTCAGCCCACAGAAATACAGAGTATTTAAGAGAGCTTTTGTAAACCATGCCAGTGTGTAAATTTTACAATGCTAAGTACTAATGCCTTGTCGGACCACATTCAGGTCCTCCGCAGAATTCAGAAGGAGATAAGGCGCAAGTGCCTGAGCTTATATCCAGCCTTCCCATGCAGCTCTTAAGCTTGGAGAACTAGATTTCTGTCTGACAGATTTCCTTAGCCCCTCTTGGTTTAGCAGCTACTACAGCATGAACAACACACGGCAGCGGCCTTAATTGCAACAACAGTAGTTCTCAAACTCCTGAGCACCCAGCTTGCCACATCTTAACACACTGGACTGGGAGAGTTAAAAGACAACTCTTCATATTGGGATGCTTGTCAAAAAAGATTCAGCACCAGAAGGATTTCACTTGGAATATTTTAGAAGCAAAGACAGACCTCCATTCCATTTTGATTCAATTGACAGAGATAAAAGAAAGAGCACGTTAACAGAAGCAATTCAATGTGCAAACTTCAATGCACTGATGAAGAAACACTAGTTAAATTAACTTTAAATTTCCACCTAATTAAATGCCTTTTGTACTGTTTGTCTCTTCTAAATCCTGCATGTTTTACTACAAGAAATTTACTGTAGTATTTAGGTGGTTTTTCTAGTGAATGGACCATTATTACACTACTGTTTTTAAAGGTATTGCAGGCTCTCAATTAAATGACACAGATACAGAATTAATTGCATGAAACCAACCCTAGCTTTCCTGCATGATAACTACTCAACATTGCTATATCCCCACAACCTGCAGGCAAAGCCAGCAGCCCTGCAAAAAGTGTTATTTTCAAACAACTATGAGGAATGGGTACACGTCAGACTGTGTGCAAATGATCTGAAGCACTTCTCTAAAATTGCTGATACGATAAGCCAGGAAACATTTATCAAGATATGTAAATCCTATGCTTGACTACCAGCATTGTTTCTGTCAAAGCAGTTTTTCATGGATCACACACTGGACCACACAGATTGTGGAATCTCCACCATTAGAAATATTCAGAACTGAAGTGGACAAGGTCCTGAGCAACCTGCTTTACCTCTGAAGTCCATCCCTTCCCTTCCAACCTCAATTACTTTTTGATTCTTAAGAAAAAAAAAGGCAAAAGAAAAAGCTTACAGATCTGGAAAATGATTAGTACTTGCGCAGAGTTTGTATACTATTAAGCATTTTGAAGCTTGAGTTACATAGTTGTGATGGGGAACAGCTTAGGCAATTATAATCTTTCAGGTGAGTTAAAACCTTTCTTGTTTTGAAGTCATGGTGAGCTTTCCTTCTAACTTTAGCAAGAACTGGTCATGTATGATTAAAATGGGCTGTGACTCCTCTTTGTGTATTCAGAGGCCCTAAGATCCATTAAAGGTGTTGTTTCATGAACATTTAAGCTGGTAGTTCCAAAAGAAGCAATTTGCCCACCCTTTCACCCCGCCACTTGATCTTGTTCCTCTTATGCTGGCACAAGCATTTATGCAGCTGTGTTGTAAATCAGATTAGGGAAATCCAGGTCAAAACTATTTTGTTTATTTATTTATTTTTAGGCCATTTTGCTTTTATAGGCATTAGTAAATTACTCCTGACAGCACAGCTGGAGATTAGGGAAGCTGATGATTTTTCAGATGAGGAAAGGCAATGGTGTACAGACAACCAGAAATGTGCCAGAATTAGGCATGAAAGCTGTTAGAGTCAAGAATTTAACTAAGATGCCCAAACTTCATTTCCTTTAGCAGTATTTTCTTCACAGAAAAGTGTAATTAATTCAGTTACCCATTAATGCAATTATTTTATTTTCAAAACTTAAAAGGTTTTCTGCTTAAGAATTACCGTATTTTTTTTTAATTAAATTGTACTAAGCAGTTTCCAGAAGGACGTATTAATACTTGCAAACAAACAAAAAATTGCTTTACTCTGTCTTAATAATTAAAAATGAATGGCAGTTTTTTTTTCCTCTGTGCAAGGGTTAGCTTTTCTCTTTTCTCTTTAAAAATATTTAGTTAAGCCTGAGGGATAACGCATAATTAGATTGATCTGGGTTGATATTTTAAACTCAAAGCAGTAAGCCCACGTGACAGTGGTAAGAAACTGGCAAGATACAGTAAGCAGATAGGTGATACATACTGTTAGTGAATTCAGAAAATACTTGCACTTCATTCTGTTTCAGAAAAAAAAAATCTTACAGTTCTAAAGCATTTGAAGAAACTTTGTCAAAGTTCCAACTATTTTTGCCTTCCACACAAAACCAATTAATTTCTTTGCAACCTATAACTCAAAGTGTCCCCCAAAAAATAAGCAAAAAATCTGTAACTTGACAACTGAATCCCAGTATTTAATGGCTGGGATTGCATAATCCATGAAAATTTCCTCTGACTAGTGCCTTCAATGTAGTGGCTTTGTACCCAAATGATTGGGTACATACAAAACCATGTTTCATTCCACAGAGGACAGCAGTCACAGATCTTTGCACCATTGTTTAGAAGTCTTGAAAGCTTATTGTCAATGCCTTCCATAGACTCACTCAAGCCCAGTTTATTTAGTGGGCTTCCCTCCAGCTCGGCATGATCTCAAAATAAATGCTTCCCCAAGTAACCGTCAAGTTTACTTTGGGTTAATGGAAAGTTCACAAAAAAACATTTGGAGTGCTGATTACGGACTCCTCTCTGGCATTTGCCTGTGCTCTCTGTGCACCCATCTCACTTAATAAATGTCCCTGAGAGTCTTCAATTAATTATTTGATTATAAAGCCATTTTTACGCACCTACTTTGTTTAATTTAAGTGTATTGGATCATGCCATAATTTTAGTTTCGAATGAACCTGCTGGACTAAGGCTAATTAAACTAATTTCTGGGTCACAACATACATGTTGCCACTAAATACGTTATTTAAAATGGCAAACAGTCTAACGCATGCTCCTACAGGCTGCAGAAGAAATTATATGCACAATACTACTATTTATCAGAAGAGAGTCAAAGCATGCTGTGCTCTGGCTGTCCAAAGGACAACCATTCATTGCAATTCATTCTGTGAAAACTGAGTGAAAAGCCAGCATGCTACAAAAATTAGCATGTTTACGCTTCACATTGATTTTGCAAAGGTGTAAAGGATTAAACAAGGCCCAGGAACATGCAGACTTGAACCTGTTGTCTCCGTTTTTGCTGTTCTTCCAGCAACAGGTTCATGTCAGAATGGAGAGCGACTGTCTCCATGCTTTTGCTCTTCTTCCTTTCCAACCCCCAGCCAAAAGGAACAAAGTCTCCACAGTAGACTAAAAATAAATATAGTAAAACAATTACGCAAAATGAAATCTAATTAAAATATTTTTCTTCTTAAAATGTGGAGTTAACAATAGCAACCTTTTAGTTTTAGTTACCAGGCCATTCTTGTCAAATGGAGCAAAAAAGCAAGCCAGTTCTAACACCCCACCCCACCCCCCCCCGAAACATAGTTAACCCAATTTTCAAATGAAATATTTTCACTTTGTGACTTAATCATTCCTTCCAATTTCATGCCACAATTTCACTAAAAGAAAGGTTGAAAAATATTTAAACAACATCGCAAAAACAAAATGTCTCATTTTAATCAAAATGTTTAAATCAATCCAGAACAGTAAGTTTCAGTATTTTAGCTAATAAACATTTTACCTGGGGGGGGGGGGGGGGAGCAATGAAGCCATCTGATACGATGCTTCCAATATAATTGCTAATGCTTCAAAGGGATCTACTACACTTTTTCTCCTGAGGCCGAAGAGAAGGATGACGCTCTAAACTGTGATTATATTGAGCAGTGGAGATTTACGGTATTTATGGAGACATTTGTTAAGGGTTATGCAGCTGGAATTTTGAAACAACTTGAAAATTGGATAAATATTCCCCCCCCCATTTTGTAGGATTTCAGTAAGAAATTTAATGAAGTATTAAGTTTTATCTCTTTTGCTTTTTTTTTTTGCCATTTGTTTGCTTTCTTTCATAAATTTTTAGTAGTGATCGAAATAGAGCTACATCTGAAAATATATTTGGCACTCTACTTTTCTGTTTATTAGCATCTTTTAGAAAAACATTTTCTGCCTAAGTAAAAACTGTTCTTCGAGCTACACAGATACATTTTACCATTTCAACCACATTTTTACAGAGCATACACAAAGCCAGCAATCTTCCCCTGACTTCTCCAGCTGGGGGTGTCACACGCAACCATGACTCCTCCTCTATATTATCTCCCAAGAAACTAGTACACATCCTGGTAGAAAACGAACATACTTCTACTGTGCCCGGAACAACATCCAGAGATACGTCAAATTTCTGTAAAATGTTGATAAGCATGAAACAAATAAGGCATAAATGTGAATATCAGAATTGTCCCCAAATGGGGATGTAGTAATGCAAGGTGCGGAAAACATCAGCAGTTCTTTCTCCCCTGAAGCACTTCATTTTCTTTATCCTGGAAATACCATGCCCCTTCCGAGTTGTTGCCCAATCCTCCTTTATGAAAAAATGAAAACTAACATCCCCTCAATTATTCTTGAGGTGGACTGTGTTATCACTACTTAAAAATCTTCAGAAAGGATGTGCAGTATATTCCACTTGGATGAAATACAGAAGGCAGGAAACAGGTCAAATGGCCCTTTCTAACCTTTGATCTCTACCTCACTCTTCCTATACTCTTAGGAATTGACTTGAAGATCAGAAGCCAGCTCTTAACCAACTCACAGCCTGTCTCTCACACCAAATTTCAGCCTCAATTATTCTCAAGTCCTGGGAAACTCCTTAGGGTAAGGAAAAGAAGCAGTAATGGGTTCAGTTTTCAAGTCTGTCTGTCTGTGAGCAGTCCCTGTCTGCAAAAGTTATTAATCACTGCGTTCTTCCCACAAGTCTCTCACACGCTACCACTTTTCTCAACTCTAAGCATGAAGAAAAGGTATGATGAAACACTCTGGAAAATTCCCATTTTTTACTTCCTGCAATGCAGTTCCCAGAAACACATAGTATTTCTACCTTGCAATCCTGCAGTGGTCCCAGGAGCTGTTCTGACTCAAAAGCATTCTGTTTGCTCCCCTTTATTCCTCCCCACCAATTAAAACTCTTACTGAAGCTTGTAAACCACCCTTAAGAGCCTACACACATTGCAGGGACCTCACCTTGGAAACTAGATGTCAACATGACTGTCTCTCTTACTGCACACATGTAACTCAATTTCTTCATGCCTCATTGCTGCATCAGCTTGCTAGTCCCCTTCTGCCCCTCTGACAACTGTCTAGCTCCAAGGCCCTTCTCACTTATTACCTTACCCTCGTTTTATACATCTATAAACCCAGTATCACGTCTTTCAACCAGTGAAAAAAATATGGAAACAGCTATTAATAAAAAACGTAGTGAAAACAGAATCGCCATAGTTAAGTGGATCACAGGTAGGATAGCACCGATTTACAGCATATACAGTGGGGAAAAATCCCACAAGTAAATGATACAGCATACCTTTAAAAACTGACAATATGTACATAATCAGTGAGAAATACTAAGCAGGAGGATGCAATGGGCATTAGACCTTTCCTCTATACCCAAAGAACAACTGTTTTGCCATGGCAAACGCTCTTCTAAGAGTAGCTGAGAGTTTTGTTCTTATGTATTATTTTATACTGATCTCTCATTTGTGCATAACAGATACTCTAGTACTTTTAGTGCAGTGGTAGGCAGCACTTCAGTGACTTAGGAGAAATATCAAGAATTTTTGGGGGTCATGTTTCAAGTAGGATATCTATTGGTAAAAAATAAATATTTTGTCTGATATTATGAGGCATTACTAACCCAATCCCTACCTCTAATCTTTATGCTTAGTGCCACCATACAAATTTTTAACTCCTACAATACACAAGGCTATGGAATCTTGTTGTATCTTTACAAATCTTATTGTAACAGCGCAGCCAAAACAGTTGTTTGGTAGTCTCAAAATATTTTGAGGCTGTTGTCTTTATTATAGTTTAATGATAACTGCTATGCCAACTCATACATTTTTAACCTCAACATTTCATTAGTGCCACTGTCTGCCAGTTTACAGTGTACCAACTTCAACTGATGTAGCTTTATGCAGGTCAGTCTGGTGCATTTAAAATCCTGTTGCTACACTGCTGCCTGTGATAGAGTCACCTCTTGGCATCTGCTCAAGTACTGAATTACATGATGGTAAATTCACAGTGTGACCAGGTGAAGGGTCAAGAAACAATCTTCATGGGTAGCATTTTTACCCCTCAAAGTACAGCAATTGTTTCAACATTTTTGTCCAACAAGTGAAGACACAGTGATGAAGGGCAAGAATGGCTTCCATGGTATGATGGTAGAAACTACAAAGGTAGTTTCTATAGAGTATTAATTACAAACAGAATAAAAAAATCTTACTCTTCACTAGCTGACAGCGTTGCCTGTAGGTTGGTTTACAGCATGTAAATGGCGCACACAGAAATTCAAGGGAAGCTTTAATCATCTGTAAAACTCTTTCTGACATAAACCAGACAGCCTCTGACACTTGTACCAAGTTCTGCTGCTTCTAAATGTATTTTCTGTACTTTGTGTTGTGATCTGTACCCATCTCCTTGTTCTCGCTTCTAAAACAATAGCACAAATAGGATTTTTTTTTTTAATATGAGAGTTATTATTTTTATTATTTGTCTTACAGTGGTCCTAATGACCTAAATGAGGAAACAAGCCAAGGTGGAGTAGAGACAAGTGAAAAGGAGAGCGGTCTTTTTTAGACAGCTGTAGGTTCATGAAAAGACACAATGGAGAGACTGACTGGATGTAGAGGTAGATGGGTGCTACAGGTAAAGGAAAGGAAAATGCAAAAGGAAGGAATGAACACAGAGTGTAGTAGTTGCAAGTCGTATAAGACCTCAATGTTTTACACAATATTTTTACAGCCTATTTCAGCTTTGCAGTTCCTCCCTTTTACAAATAGTTTTGCCTTAATTAAAATGCATCTTGCTCTTGCAACTTTTAAATCTGTCCTTACAGCATAACTGCTTGTGATATCATTGAATGCTCTTCAGTGATCTTTTTATTTCTGCATTTTAATTTCTATAATACATTTAATTTAATACTATTTTTCACGGTTTAAAAAAAATTAAAGTCAGTACATATGACAGTACTATTTTATTACTCATCTATCGCATTTTTATGTGCAGGGACAGGAAAATAATCTAATCATATTATCCAATTCTCATTGAAAAGAACAATAAACCAAGTAAGTTGGTTTTTTCCTCCTCTCTATTTTTCCTTTCTATCGCTCTACTTTTTTGTTGTTGTTATGTTTTGGGTTTTTTAAAGGCTGCCAGTAAGTGAATCTAGACCACTGAGCTAGCCTTGTTTGACATTACTTACAGAAAGTATGATGACAATTTTGACAACGTTTTAATAAGTATCAGGACTTTTTTAATTGCAGAAGAAAATGGAAATGTAGTGCAACCCAAATCTGAAAACCTTTTTGTTGTAAAAGAAAAAAAAAATATTTCAAGAGATGATGATAATACTTAAGATATGGGCAAATTATTAATTCATATAAAAAAGGCCAAAAATGTGGTAATTACAAGATGAGTTGATGTTGGGCAGCAAGTTGTACTTTTACCCTCACTCAATACATTTAACATTATAATGCAACGGTGAAGGGAGATGAGCAGATCAGGAAACAGGGTGACATGGAAGAGATTAGGCAGTAGTGGCTCTAAACAAGCTATAAAAAAAGCTGGTTTTGCTGAGAAGTTGTGAAGCATAACAGAAGTAAAAGGAAGAACAAATTGTTGGGAGAGAAATGACGTCATTTCTTCATTGAATTCTTTCTGTGAAGTTCAGGAGTGAGGGGAAAAAAACAGCTGAGAACCTACCTCAGCTCATATTACTGAAAAGAACTATTTGTTCATGTACAGACTTCCATTACATATAATGAGCCAACTACGTGCATCACTTCAGTTTTCAACATTAAAAGTTCTGTTTTTACAACCAAGCCCAGATGCTTGTGGTTTATTCCCCCTCATTGGAGCAAACCCTGATTTCACTTTCCCCTGTTTGGTCCTGTATAGTCTCACAGACAGAGCTTCCTCCTGACTGAGTAGTGCTTTTAATCTGATTAAGCTCTCAGGCTAATTCTTAGATCCTTACTTTTCTGGTAAAAGAGTAAAACAGGCACCTTTCTCTAATCTTTCATGCTCTTGATTCTTTATTTAGGGTCCTTCCTATGCTAAATCATTTATATGGGAAAAAGAAAAGTTCTACCATTTTTGCCTAGGATGCCTAAATAGTAGCAAAATCAGGAACATTTTCTAATTTTAGAACTGTCAAAGATGAGGGTAATCTTGCCCCACTTTACAGACTGTAAAACAAACACAGAGAGAAAAGTGACTTGCTCAACATCAGGCAGCAGCTGCACAAAAATCCAGAAGAAAAATTTTATCCAGTCCTCTGGATTTTCACTACTTTCTTATCATCAGACAATAATGTCTCTAAAAAGACCCTAGTTCATCAAACTACTTACTATTTATTATACAATAGGTCAGTATTACAGAATTCTAACAAATAAGCAACAAGGATATGAAGTGTCCAGAAACTGAGAAAAAAGGCTTGAGAATGGTGGTAACAGCAAGGTAAAGAAGCATCCCAGAAAGCAAATGAAGTTCTGGTGTAAAGTGTTGAGGTCATGAAAGATTTCACTGAAACAGAAAAGACAGAGAATGAAAGAAAACTTTGGCAGAATTATACAGTTATCACTTAAAATAGAGACAGGAAGGTTCATACACATTGTGTGAACTCTGACAATTAAAGGGGGGATTTAAACAATAATGAAAACAATGAACTCAATGCTTTGCATTCAGTGAACTACATGAGATAAAACGTGTATGTTTAGAAATTGTCTAAGAAGCACATGAAGCAGAGTAGATGCTCATTGTAAATGATACAGTGTCAATAAATAACATGCATATGCATACATCTAGTTTTGTCCAGAAGCACTACTGAAAAGCTCTTGTGTTTTTATGCAAAATATAGATCAAAATATAATAAAGAGAGCTGAAAGGGTCCTTAAGAGGTAGCTAGTCCATTCTTCTACTTTGAGGCAAGAAGAACTGTAACTTCATTTTTATGGCAGATACTTATCTCCTGTGTACTTAAAAGTGGTGGAAATGTCACCAGTGACAGAACATTAGAAGTCCAGATTGATATTAGTAGATGAAACAATCACCTCTCATTTTAGGAGAAAAGGACAGTGTAATTAAGTACTGACTGTATAGCCATACACGATATAGTCCGAAGTCGTCTGCTCAACCCACTGGGCTGGAAGGCAAGGCTTATTTACGGTATATTTGGGGACTAGTTCAAGATTCACTGGATATAATGGATGCACTACAACTTTGTGTCTAAAGAACATAAGTGGCCATTGAGCTTTCAAAGAAGTGTGGATCATATTCTTATTGATAAGATAGCCATACTGACTCAGACTGAAGGTCCATCTCACTCAATATCCTACTGCTGTCAGACAGACACTGACTTTTAAAACACCACAAAAACTACACTCAGTTTAACGATTTTCTGAAGTGCTGCTTTTTATAGACTTTTTTTTAATATTTTTCTTTAAAGAAAAATAAATCAAAGATTGATCTTTTGCACTGGCTTTCTGCCAGGCTAGCTTCAGCTGGAGTGTTCATCAGGAAGGAAAAAAGCGTGGAATCCTATCTCAGCTGCCTTTTGTGACAAAACTCTTTCAGCTAGAAACAAGCATAGACTGCAATAGTGAAATCATTGTTGCCTGCTCTTCTTTATCAGTTACTAGGCCAAATTTCCTTCTGATTGCTCTGCAAGTGCTTGCCATGTCTGCATCCTGTGCTATAACACTCAGATGCAACAACATACTCATGTGGACTCAACGGATAAAATGGATAAAGACTGGCAGTTACAGGTGAGAGATCTTGCAGGATTATCTTCAAACACCATGAGGAAGGGTCCACATTATCAGCTGATACCACTGACCACTGTCGGGCGTGGGAGGGAGTAAAAGAATAATTATCAGCAAGGGTTAAGAAAGCCTCTAAGGAAGATGAAACTTAGCAGTAAACCAAAAATCAATGAGAAGAAACCGACAAAATTTTCAAAGAGAAGCTGTGAGATCCTATTGTCAAGCGACAAAAATGAATACTGGCTTGCTCCATTCTTTTTTCTTCTGAATCTCCATAAACCTTTATTATTGCAGCTAAGTACAACCTGTTGCCCCCGACTACATCCAGTGTGGCCGAGGGATCCTATCATTATGGAAACATAGGACTACAGCATCTGTGGGAACAAGGCCACCTCAGCCAGTACTAGGCAAGTTCAGGGAACAAGCCACAAAGAACTTCATGCTTTCTAATGGTTTTCATACAATAACCTACAGCCAAGATACTGAATCCTTAGACGGAAGAACATTTTAAATGAATCTGAGTGGAGATGCCTTGATGGAACATCAGTCATCTCCGGATATACTGCCAAAGCGTGACAGCAAATATTCATGTTACTTTCAGGCATCTTCTACTGATCTTATGGGGATACTTTATGTCTGTCATGAGTATAGCAACAAGACCTTCCACCCTTGCACAGACTTCTCCTCCCTCACCTTGTGCCAAAACTAATGTATCCAGTTTTTAATTTATCAAGTATCTAACTCCTCTTACTATGTACTAGATGGAAACATAAAAAAAACCCCAAACCCCAAGAGTATCAAAGGGAAATATTCAAATGTGCATTTTTTCCACTGAGCTATTATCATCACTTCCATGGATGATTTCATCAAACCCTACAGAAGAGTTTAAAAGGCAAAATAGGAAGATTGATTGGTAAACAAGAGCTACGAGCTATGGGCTCATTATTCTTTATGCTCCAACCCTGAACTGGCCTTTAGAAGACAAATTTCTGCTCTGCTGTGTAGTTTCTGCACCATGGCCCCACGATTAATTATCAGCCGCCACATGCAAAATCCACCATGATGGATTGTCTGCCCGCATCAGCATAATTACTAACCACAGTCATTGACAGTCCTTGTTACTGGAGCAACCAACCAGTAGGATTGAGAGGTGAATGAAAATACTTTGTAAGACAAGGCAAAGAAATGCAATTAGAAAAAGGAAGACCTATCAAAGCTGTTAGCATAGTACCTTAGCTATAGGGACCAACAGATAGCTGACAGCAGAGTCAGCAATTCACAACAAATCATTTAGAAAATGCAGCATCTTTAGACGCTGAGTCTGTAGACTCTAGAGTATCCAACACTTAGAATTTGAGTGTGTTACTTAATCATTTCTAAAAATCACATCACTGTCTCTGATCCTTGATGGAATGAACCATGGTTATCATCATAAAAGGACTTGAAAACTTTGAAACTTTTACAGTGACCGTGGCTTTCTTCTTAAGATGACAAAGAAAAATTGGTTTCTGAACAATGATAAATTCTTAGAGTTTAAAACTGAAGTCAGCAGGTCAACAGAAGGACACCTATTGATGGGGCTAGGCACCACCTACTATTTCACCCTTCAGTAGTCTGCAGCAAATTCAGTCACACAAAGTGGGATGCTCCTAAGTCTGACATCTAAAGGCTGCTTTCAGACTTGTGTTTGCACTCTTTACTTGTCTTCAGGGGCCTTCTCGAAGAATGAGGAGACTGTTGCCTTCTGAGCCTACCTCTTCCTTTACATCGCTTCCTACGTCAAAGGAAAGTAGGTAGAGGCAACAGGCGTCTCAAGAAGTAAATAATTTGGTTATTCAGAAAAAGTTACTCCTGTTCATATCCCTTGCAGAGTTGATTCTGCTAAAACCAGACACGTATGCTGTATGGAAGAGAGAGGCAGGGGCACTCAGCTCTACTGGTCAGCTATCACCAGAAAACAAAGGCAGGTATATTTTTTTTTTCTCCTAATGAATTGGCCCTCCAAAGCATAACCTTTTCTTCTCCTGTCCTCCTAGTGTGAATTTTTTTAACAGAAATATAACTATTGAGTGGAGCTCTTAATTAAGGTGAAATGAGAATGGTGTGGATAGAAAAGAAAAATACTGCTGCAGGGAAAGCTGTGTATGCATGCTCTTTCATGATATATGATGATAGACCATGTCAAGCATAGACTGGCTGCATGCCACTGAGTCATGTGTTGAAACTTAACTGTGTGAGAGTGGCAGGCTAAAATGAGACAGGTTTTAAGATTTAAAAAAAAAAAAAAAGGGGGCGCCTTCAGGTAGTTTTCTTGTAGCATTAAGACCAACTTGCACTTGGTTACAAAGTGGATCTTCCATTCAATGACCCAACTGCTCTCATAACTGGGCCATCAGGAATAACAACTATAAGTGGTTCGTACTTAGAACATCGTAAGCAGTATCTTCAGTAGCTATAATATATTCTTGTACTTTTTCACTAATAACTGCAGATGCAAAATTACAAAATGAGATTATGCATACAGAAATTTGTACTGTCTCCTCTAAGGAATTTAGCTGTAATCTAATTAACTGGGTAAAAAAATAAACAAAAAGGGGTTTTCTATTGCTGTTGCTATTTTTAAAACTAAGGGTGTTTTATTGAAGAGTTTTCCATTTTTATAAAATAAATGACAGCGCTGTCTGATATGGGTGGTGAATCAGCCTGGTAAGGCACGAAGACAGTGGCAGCTTGCAATTGCTCAGAACTGTTCTGAGTATTGCATTGCAAAAAGCATACATGTGATTCATTTTTAATAAGATTACACTGAGAAATTTTACTCAGAAACCCCATCATTTGTTTATCAATATCTACTCAACAGGCATGTCCTCAGCCAAGAAAAAAATTGTGATTACTGTACTAAGAGTAAAGATGATGATATTAAATTGTATAACTCATTATTAGAAGGGATCAACAGCCACAGATTAGGACTTGTAAAAATGCTGTACCATGACAATAACCAGCGCATAGGAAACATCCCAAACTGTAGGCAAAGTTAGTGCGTGAAAGCTTAGCCTACATATGAAAATGAGAAATATATCTGATTATCTCAAATATCACAGGTTTATTAAATATTAGACAGGATTAGGCAGTAGATATTCCATTATGTAGGGACTATATTCCACTAGGTAAGGAAATACATACTCCCTTATTCCAATACCGTGTTTCTAGGGAACTTAGTGACAGGAAGCATTGTGACTTTCATATATGCCAACAAAGCACATTTTAGAACAGTAACAGGTTGTGCAAGTTTTAAGCCAGATGGCTGCACTCTGACAGAAACACACCGTTATTTCTGTGAAACAAGAGACCTGTGGAATCAGGTCTCTAAATATCAATCGTGGTTCACTTCACAAGAAATGGTAAACATCAGTAATTAAATAAGCTTTTCTTTTCTGATTTGAAACTTCTCTGTTATTAATACATCTTTGTTAAAATTTCTCTTCTGTAAGTAATTTGACATGTGTTTTACCATGGAAATATTTGACTTTTAGGGAAGGACTGACTCGTAAGTATTTTTCCTATTCCAAGACCACACGTTTAATTTCAGTTTCGCTGTTATCAGGCATTGTAGGAGAAATTCCAGGGAAATATGAAAGCACCTTAAAGAAGGGAGTGGATTGTATGTATGTGTTAACACAAATTTAAGAAGTCCACAAACCTGCTGATTAAGAGAAAGATCCTATATTCTCCTAAAGATATCCCACCTGTAGTCTTTATTCATACTGGAAAAATCCTTCATAAATGTGAGACAAGGAAATGATACACCACTTATCACTGTTTTATAGCGAGTATTATTCATCACAGATAATTTGTGCAAAAAGGTACATGGCTTCCAAAATTGTCAACATTCCAAATGTCCTGGTTTCGGCAGGGATAGAGTTAATTTCCTTTCTAGTAGCTGGTACAGTGTTTTGGATTTAGGATGAGAACAATGTTGATAACACACCCATGTTTTAGTTGTTGCTAGGTAATGCTTACACTAGCCAAGGACTTTTCAGCTTCCCATGCTCTACCGACTGAGAAGGCTGGAGGTGCCCAAGAAGCTGGGAGGGGGCACAGCCAAACTGGCCAAAGGGACATTCCATACCATGGGATGTCATGCTCAGTACATAAACTGGGGAAAGCTGGCCGGGGGGCCGCTGCTCGGGGACTGGCTGGGCATCGGTTGGCGGGTGGTGAGCAATTGTACTGTGCATCACTTGCTTTGTGTATTATTATTATTATCATATTATTATTATTATAATTTTATTTCAAGTATTAAACTTTTTTTATCTCAACCCACGAGTTTTTCTCACTTGTGCTCTTCCAATTCTCTCCCCCATCCCACCGGGTGGGGGGGAGTGAGCGAGCGGCTGCGTGGTGCTTAGTTGCCGACTGAGGTTAAACCACAACATTTATGAAAACGGATTTATGTGTGAACTGTAAGCAATGCAATACCTTGTACTATAATATGTTTTATTCTGTTGTTAATAATCAAGATATCCAAAACTGGTATCATCATGGCCAAGACTGATTCTTTTATACACATTATGTTATTTATGAGTAATTTCTATTGAAAAACTCCTATCTATAGGCTGTGGATAAAATCCTGGCAATGTCTGGTTTCAGGTGCTTGGGATGCCATAAAAATACGTGTTCAAGATATAACAGTACAAGAAATATGGCATACTTTCTTCTATATTATTGCTAAAATACTTCACAGTACCCTGGTGTATCTGGGAAAGGAAGTAATTTAGGTTTCAAAAAATATGGACCCAATATTCTTTTCTTTTTAAGCTTAGACACATGTCAGAGCAACAAATTAACTAGAAATTATTAAATTAAAAATATTAAAATTATTAATATTTCAATTATTGTTACTTGAGTTACTGCTCTAATAACATTTATAACCTGATATGGCCAGATACTTTAGAAAACAACCATTACTATGAAGGGAGATTTGTCTGATTATGTCAAACTACAGAAGTTTTCAGAGATTAAAGAAGAGCTGTAATTATCTGTGTTATGCCCTAGTACAAAACTGTGCCAACCACACATTAAAACAGAAGTACCTACAATTTTCATTCCTATATTTAACAACGGCATACAGAAAAAGACTATATATTTATGCTGATCATCTTTCACTTGCCATTTTTTCATGTCTGTCTTCTTTCTTTTTACAAATGGATAAAAATAAGCCTTTTTTTCTGTGTCTATAAGAGATTCTCTAAAACTCTTAATAAATTGTCATATAACATATAAACCAAAAAAAGTTTGCATATATAATTTCCCATTAATATTGTGCAGTAGCAGGGGAGAAACTTCCTAATGATGTTTCTAGGATAAGCGAAAAGGCCAGATACGGTATTCAGAGATAATACTTTGTTTGCAAACTGTGCCAACTTTCTGTTAAAGACTTTTAGAGCCTAGCACAACATCAGTAAGAATTTCTTCAAGCAGAACTGTCAAGTCATATTTTTTATCACATACATGATCACATGTACACTGTACACAGCAGGAATGTAAAGCTATCTTAAAAATTATATTCTTACTAAAATTATACCTTAAACCACTTGAAGTTTAATATTTAATTTTTGTATCAATTATTGCATATGTTCAAAATTATAGCACCTCAATTATCATTTTAAAATTACAAGTTGAATGGCTATAATGCTCTGCATTATAATATAGGTTATATATATAATATATAACCTATATAATAATATATACACCTATATAATAATATATACACACCTATATAATGATATATACCTATTAATAATTATATATACCTATATAATAATAATATACCTATATAACAATATATACACCTATATAATATATATACCTATATAATATAGGTAATGCTCTACAGGCTTTACCTGAAGTACCGTGACTTTCTACATAAAAAACCATACACTCATCCAGCATTGACAAAGTAAGTCTTAATATAAGGTAATGGGCTTTGAAACCATGCCTTCATTCAGGCTCAGAAGAGAAACATGCAACCCATTAGCTGAATTTCTATTATATGCTATTAAAGAAAGCACCAATCCCTGCAACCACCTGGAAACACTTTTCCATGTAAATCTAGGCAGGAGCCGATTTTGGAACAAAGCGCCATATGACGGACAGCCCAGACTAAACAAGAGGCTTTAAGGTAGCCAGCAGCTGACTTCAGGGAGAACAGTGGAGGAAAGCTGCTGGTTCCCAGGCTGGAAGAGCTGCCAGGCGGTTTTATAACTTCCAACCACATTTTTACCTGTGCTAACTATTTTAACAATGGTGATTCAAATCTCACATTTCAGCATGTCAAATGATTACCTAATGGTCAGAAATAATTCCCCTCTCAGTCATACTAATAAAATTTGTAGTTGTACACTAAAGAGAAGTGTTGTAGGGCTTTGAGTATTCTTCATCATTTCAAAACAATGGTTAAATTTTTTTTTTTTTATAATCATGGCAGATAACGTAGATTTGCTCAGAACAGTAAAGCGTATGATCCTCTACATTTTCAGCATACCTGGAAGGAAACCCTGTGGCTTCATTAGTGTGTCCAGATTTTTTAATATGTAAGAGCCGCACACTATGAAATTCCTCAATTTAGTTCAACTAATTACTGGCTTGGTATTACAGAAAGCTGTTTGATTAATATCTTAAAACTAGAAGCATCAGTTGTTTTTGAAGTGTATGGGAAATAGTGCTGCTTTTTTTTTCTCCTCCATCATTTGAGATTTTATCCAAAGTCAATCTACGGATAATAAAAAGTGAAATAAATGCATCTGTGCAGAGCCACTGGATTTTTATGAGAGGGAGAATGCACAGGGATGTTGCTTGATTTCAATATGGATACGGTTGTTTATATTCTATATTTTAAATCACATGGAGCAACACAACCACATCTATTTGGAAAATAAATATATCTAAGAGGTTGCAACTTGTTAGAGAGCCACCATGAACAATTGGCTGCTTCTCCTGTTTCCCCATCAGCCTGGCACTACAACCATTTTTTAATCTTTTTGCCAGTCATTATAAGCGCTAATGAAGTTACAGCTTCTTATGCCCTGATTACAGATCCTTTCTTCTCTCTTTCATTACTTCCATTGATCCATTAATTTTGCTTATTATCTTTTTTTACAGAAAAAGGAACAGCAGAAATCTGAAGGACAGTGGGTTCCAGATTCCTTCGCTGTTGCTGTTAGTAGAGAAGCAGGTCAGCGAACACAAGAATAAAATAAATACTGCTACAGTAAAGCAACTGGGAAAAAGTTTGTATTTTCTGCTATAGATCCTGAGGTTACACTGCCAGCAAAATAATGATTTAAGACATCTGAAGTCTCCAGACAGCAGAGAAAAAGTAATCCAAGAAATAATTTCTTTCTAAAAAAAACATAAGGGAAAACACACAAACATGGAACTTATCAACACTACTGATTTCTTATTGTTCCATTTCATACTGCTTTCCCAGGAAGGTTTGATACAGTGAAGTATGAAACAAAAATTGTGAAATAGCTTATAGGGGCTTATTTCGCTATGGGAGTACGTGTGAAAGTGCACATAGCTAAATAGATACGGATTCTTCACCACAAACTTCTTTGAATTTTGTGGTTCTCAATATGGATGTCAAATACAATGAAATGAAAGGGTGGCTGCCCAAGAAAGCTTCTAGGAATGCGAGTGGTGTGCATGGTTGAAGGGAGTTTGCCAGCTAGCATTTAATCTACAGTATTGAAGCACCAAATTGAAGGAAGGCTAAGAAACAGCAAGAACAGGAAAAAGTATAGAGAAAGGATGCCATAAAATACGCCTCGTGCTCTTCTGCACGATTTGCAGTGACTGGTTTGCACTGTCACTCTACCATGGTTTTTTTTGGACAATGAAAAAAATAACAAAAATCTTCCACAAAGAGCAACCATCTAGCCTTACAGGGCCTTTGGATTAAACCTTTTACTTCAAATCTTGTGTTGAAATCACATTAACATATTTGCCTGGTGTTTTTCCAGTGTTACCAGATGGTAGGAGGTAGTGTTGTCAATAAATGGAACAAATGAACACAGTACAGACTTACAGATCCGATTTTTCCACATCTTTTTTAAAATCTTAACTCCAGAAACTTTCACAATGCAGAACCAAAACCTGAACAGAGTATTCCAGTGGAGGCGTTGCCATTTCTGTGAAATGCAGGATGCATGTATAGAAATATCCCCTGCAAGATATTTTAACCTTTGGCAACACAAAAAGACTGTTAAGTCACACTTCGCTTGTGAGGCACCATAGCCCCAAATTCCTGTTCTAAATAAATGCTACTGAGTAAGCGTCCCTATTTTCTACTTGCTAATTATTTCTATTTCTCTTTATTTTTGTTTCTCTTATTACATCTATTTATATATGTGTTCACATATTCTGTTTCAAAGTGTACAAACATGGCACTTGTCCTTACTGAATAGCATCTCCTTATTAGATTAATTTACTTATTTGTCAAAATACTTTTCAATGTTGATCTTGTCCCTCCATGTCTTTGCAAGCCCTCCAAGCTTGCTGCTGTCTGCAAAAGCACAAGAATCAGGTTTCCTGAGTGTGAAGGCATGTAATCCTTCTTTCTACAACCAAAGAGCAAAGAATATTCCAAAAGGTTAGCTTGCATTTAGAAAACAATAAACGCAACCAAAACTTTGTAAAAGTATGGACCAACAGAAATACCACTTCAAATATTTTTATATGCACCATGCAGGTGAAACTGTCTAACATGTAATATCATACTCCCATTTCAAACAGGTATATATCAGTGCTTTCTGGGAAAGAGATACAGTCTAGACACAAATCTTGTCACAACTTGCCTACTTTCTTTTTTTGAAAGATCTTAGTTCTTAAAGAAACATAACTTGTCTGAAACATGAGCACTGTAGCTCATGTAATATACATTTTAATATTCAATAAACATTACAATTTCCTAAGTGAAAGATAAAACATAAAAGAATCATTAGTTAACAAGGGCAAATGAGTATGATTGCTTCCAATTTATTTTTAAAGAGATCTTCATTCATATTTTATTAGTCTGACTTGGATGGCACTCACAGAAGCAGTTACTCCATATTGTTTCCTTAAAAATACATTAAAAAAAATGTGGTTTATAATTCATAAAAATCTTCCTGTAATTACAAGATAGGGATTCAGGAAAACAAAATAGAAACTCAGCACTGCCGTATTTAAAGTTTGTTTAAATACTTTAAAAGTAATATATATTATAGACAGTTTCCTTCTTTTTACAACATTAGATTGACAGTATTATTATATAGCAACCAAAAATGTGATAAAGAGGACTATTGCAGTTTGCATGGAGTAGATGATAAACGTGTGGATAACAGGAGTGATGTGCTTCATAATTAGGTACCATGAAGAGCTTTTATGGTAACGCTCTATCTATGACTTGACCTTCACTTGCCAATAAAGTGACGTAAAGAATTTAACAATTGGAGGCAGCACATTCCATTTGAGCAGTAAGGGGAAAAGACGCAGCAAGAGAAACAGCACAAACAAGACCCTAAACCAAACTTAGCTCTCTGGTGTAGCAGATGTTTTTCCTGTGGTCTCTAATCTGCAGGCTCTTAAAGACTCTCACATTTAGCTTGTGTACTTGCACGGGTCAGCGTTCCAGAACATAGGATAATAAAAACTGGCCTTTTATACGTATGTATAAAAACATGGAAAGAAAAATTTTCTTCCATGTTAAAACAACTTAGGTGGAAGTTTAAATAAACATGAACATTCAAATGTAAATGCACAGCCACAAATATATCCTTTTATATAGGTATGGTTACACATTATATAATATACATTTAAATTCCACATGTAACTATATAAAAGTATACATATACACGTATGTTTATGTAATTACACATAGAATCTGCAGTAAAACTAATCAATGCTTTTATGTAACCATAAAAAGAGGGTTTCAAGGATTTATATTTCTGTCAGGCTAATGCCTATACACAAAGATTAAATTTACTTGTATTCACCAAGAAAATAAGAAGGTGGCATAGATCAACTGAGAATAAGTAATATCCAATCAACCTGATCTCCTTCTCTAACATGGTAAGAGAAACCAGAAGAGTAATAGTAAAGTCAAATGCCTTGACCTTTCAATAATTTAAAAACTGTTTCATTAACACTCACATAGATAAGTTAGGGAAACCTGCTGTAGATGGACAGTGGTTGAACTGGCCTCAAAAAAAAGCAGGGCAGGCACACACAGGTTTCACTGCAAAAATTGTGCTCTTGGTTAGCCTTGGTCCAGTGCTAGGACAAAAGCATGCTCGCTTGTTTTTTCAGCTGCATCAGTTGTTTTACTGAAAAGACCCCTTCCTTGCCCCACTAGTGCCCTCAGACCAGCACAGCTACAGCACTATTAGCTCTGCTTGTAATAAAAGCTATGAAAGCTGTGTGCTTTATATGTAAGTGGAACAGAAAGGCTTTAAACTCTGCCCGTCTTCAAACTCTCTTACTCAGGTACCAATCTTCAGAAAGGTTTCAAAGAATATCTTGGGAATTACAGGCTTCATTTACAAATTACGAGAAGGCATAACTGAAAGACACCTCAGCTGGATAAATACAGAAAAAGTCAGCCTGGCTCTTGCAAAAGAAAATCCTGCCCCGCCAAACTTTCAGACTTCTTTGCACAGAGATAAGGATGGTCTAGCTGATATAGTCCACTTGGATTTCCATGAGGTTTTTAAGGAATTTAATAAGGCATGGCATAGCATAAGATGAAAAAACTGACATGTATAAATATACAGTGACTGAAGTACATGGTGTAGAGGGTAAACCATATGGTTAGTTCTCACAGGAGATCACCAGTGAAGTTTTGCTGTAGCCTGTACTAGGACCTATAGCATTCAATATATTCAAAAACTACGTGGAAAACAAGGGGTAAACCACAGGGTGATGTTAGTTTGCTGATGATATGAAGGGGTTTTTTATGCAATAAAGACAATGGCCAGCTGTGAAGAATCGCAGAAGAACCTGTAAGAGGAGCCTGGGCAATACTTGAGCCCGATGAACCGGCACCTGTCTGCTGCAGCGAAAGTCTGAAAACTACTGTTACATTATATGTTTCAAAAAGATTGTTTTAGTCTTAAAAAGCCTGTATGAGAAAGCTGTCATTTCTTCTCCTGTAACATTATTTTCCCATAAGTAAATTTAAATGCTCTTTTCACTAAGGTGGCAGTCGGAAAACAGCCCTTTTGCTAAATGAATGGGAAATTTTCCTTCATCAGGATTTTGTTCCATGTGATTCTCCGTGTATAAAAACAAGAAAAAACCAAAAAGTGATGGTTGCTTAAGTTTATAACAACTTAGATACTATGTAAAATGTAATCCAGTAATACAACTCTGGGCTGAAAAACAAAGACCTTCCCATATGCATTAGATTAAGACCCTATGGCCACTTATTATATTTAGTGTTTTTTTTTTTTTCCTTTGGTGGCACTCAGAATCTACATTGCTTTTGTAAATCTGACTGTACAATGACCCAATGTCTGAACAGATCAGCATTTTAAAATAGAACATATGACCATAATATCTTAACAACTCTGGCAAAAACCGGTATCAACGGAATAAAACCCGTACTAGGCTTTAAGTAGTTTCTGGCACATCTTCCTTTATTGATGTGACTGTTTAAGGGAGAGCATGTTGTTGTTTTCGTGTCAGAAACAGCAGATGGAGTTGGAAATAGAAGATTTTGCGAAGCCTGTCAATAAAGGTAACAGTTGTGGTAAACATATATAATTACACTGAATTTCATTTGTACCTAGTGAAAATGAAACTAATTTGCTTAGAAGGCAACCAAGACAGTTGCAGGAAGACGATATCTCAGTAACAAGTAGTTCTTATTAAAGAAACTGGTCCAGATCTTTAAGTTATGAGCAAGCATATGCTGACCGAGTAATACTGGCTCTGAAAAGATGAAAACCCAGTAAGCTTTACTCTATTGGTAAACCATTTGATGTAACTGTCAAAGTTTTGCAAATAAAAATTGCATTAAAAAAAGACAAAACTACCTATTCAAACAAGACAAATTCATGCCTGTGGAGGCTAACAAACAAAAAATGACTCATGTTATTAATTAGGAGAATGATACCAATGTTCCAGATTAAGATCCAGCTTGTGCAAACCTGCTACCTGTGTTGTCAGCATTTTTTAGGACAGTAGTAATTTAGAAGCTGAAAAGGATGTTATAATAAGGAAATTAAGTCATATTGTATCTCCGGGGACTCATTGCCATCATCAGAGAAGTGAGAGTTATGGACTGGATTTATAAGAGACAGACATTCTTGATATAGATCATAAAACTAATTGTGAATAGCACAGAAATAAATAAAATGAAACTCATTGCTTCCATCTCATGGGGAACTAAGTAAACAGAAATAGCATCTTTAGGCTATAAAGCGTGCTTAATCTGCACAAACCAATGGACCTGAAGAAGAAAATAGGAGCAACAGGAAAAAAAAACCAAAGCCACTGATAAGCAAATTATAGCGTTACTCATGTGTCTATGTAATTTCTGCTTTTCATCATTGCTTGAAATAAATGATCTGCTTGAAAAATTTTGGGAGAGCAAGGACTGAGGAGGAAGGGGGGTAGAAAAATATCGAGATGACTAATGGTTAAAATACATTTTCACTCTTTCTACACCACCACAACATCATCATCTGTAACAACCAGCCAATAGCTCCATCTCTGGCACAGATAAATAAGTGCACATAGATAACGGAATGTGAATCGGCTGAATTGCCTTTTGTATGAAATTATGCAGATGCAAAATAAAGTCTACATCATCATCTTCAGAGGGAAAAGAAGACATCATAAAGATGTGCACTTCCCTGTCTTAGTTACAAGAATCTGTATTTTTTTTTAAATACACTGGTTCCTTAGAACTGTCTTTTAAGTTTATTATTCCTTAACATGCATACTAGTAGTACATACTTTAACATACCGCTTTTAAACAGTGCAGTATAGCATAAAACTTTATTTCTAGGCAAAACAAAACTCTTACAGGTTATCACTATGAAAAACCAGTAAAATTAATGAGAATCAAGAGAGAAAGTACCTTCCCTCATTCGTAATTTGGAAAGTGGAAATTCCCTTTGGAATACACATTTTTCATAATTTCAGATCACGCTTGACCTCACCTCTTTTGTTTAACCAAGCCTATTAATCAAATACATCCCAGAGGTGGCTAATGATCATCCAGAATTCTAATAGAAGCAGAAAGTCAAGGACAGCACGAATTGATCCACATCACCTACCTTATTAAGTTTACAATGCTGACAATGCTTCCCTAGTTTTACTCAGAATTGCAGCCCATCTGGTTATTTTAAGACTAGTGCTTAAGAATTAAAACAATTTGACATACTAACTCCCAAGGGACCACATGACAGATTTTTGTCTTGGTACAACATATCCCTTAAAATCTCTGTCGTAGGTTCTTTCCTTCAGATACAAAGTTAAGGGGCAGCTAAAGTTACTTTTATAAACATCCCTGAAATGTGTAAGCACCCTCACACTTAATGACCATTGCTGACTGTAATTTTGTTATCTGAACATATTTTTTAGAAATAGTGTATATCAACTTTTCCACAGTTTTGCCTTCATTTATTAGCTGACATCACATTCAGTTTTCATTCTTCAAACGTCTAAGCAGAATTTCGTGCTCATATGTTAAACGTGTTGAAAAGACATGCTAAAAAGTGCAGCTGAAAAAAATGCAAAACAGGACATAGCAGCGAAAAGCATTTCTGTCCTTCATGGTCCTCACAAAGTAACACAGATAGACTTTTCCAAAAAGACAAAAACTGGAAATAATACTTCCCATGCTGCGTTTATACAGCAAACTCAGCAACAACAAAATCAGAGATCCATTGCCCCAACAGCTACTCATGTGGGAAGGATAAGTGTGTGTATATATATATCTCAGATATATTTGCATATATCTGATTAAGAGGATTGGAACATCTTTAGTTGGCAAAAATGGGTGAAACAGAACCGACGAACTCAGTTCCCACCCAATACAAACTGTGATGGGAGATGGCAGTTCCAGCTTGGGGCATCGCTGCTTAAAGAATATACTGCTATCCCACAGCAGAAACTTGGAAGAAGGAAGAGGAAACATTGCCCTTCCGCATCAAGAGATGAATGCCTACGGTATCACTGAGATTAATTAATGAGTTAGAGATTAACTGTGTTGTTAGTCACCACACATACTGCATTTTTCCCCTAAAAAAGTGTGTGTTTGAGGAAACGTTAGACAGTATTTGGAGCAAAAATAGGAGGTGATCTGCTATTAGAATAGAGAGTATTTTTCTTTTTTTTTCTTTTTTTTTTTCTTTTTTACTGAACAACACATTGGTCACACATAAAACACAATTTCCTGATTCAGCCACCTATGTGCATATCTGCTGTTAAGAATTGTGCCATATCTGGTAGAAAGAGGATGCCATGAACATAGAAAAAAGAAGGACTCAATTCAATAGGTGCTGAAAACCCAATGCAGTGAAAAACCATCGTTATTCATGTTTTGGATAGTAAACAGAAGAATGGAAAGGCAATAAAACAGAAACGCCTAAAATCCTGTGATTTTTCAGAAAGGGAGGAGAAACAGATGACAGAACAATTAGATTTTTACTGTATGCTTTACTGGTTGTATGGAAAGAAATGATTATCAGAGCACAGAACCATACAAAGAAGAGAACATGAAAAAGGAGTGAGAATAATATTGTTTAAAGAAAATTACTTTGAAATGGTGTCTTTACTTAAATTGAAGACATGAAAAGTAATATGAAAGAAAACCTCAAGAACACTATGACTGCACCAAAGCTTAAAGAAAAGCGAGAGAGGAGCTTTGTTCAGAGCCCCATTAACCAAAAGCTTTTGATGACATGGTTAGAAGCCTCTTCCTAGTTCCCCATTGCTCCAGGGAAGGGACTTAATGCCCTAAATATAGCACATACTCCCATATTTGAGGGGAAAAAGACTGCTTTGCTAAACGCTTAACAGGATAGTTGCAGTTCTACTCACTGTCCTTCCTCTGCTGAACTGGAACTGGAGCATCAGAGGATACTCTTACCCATCTTTCAAAAGCTAAACTAAATGTATTAAACCTTTGTCTATAAAATAGTTTTATTAATGACCACCTCCCGGATGCATTTTTCAAATAGAAATGCTCACTTTAAAACTACTGGTTTGGTTTTTAAATCCAGAAGGAAGGACTACATGACAAGAAAGTCTGAAAACTATCAAGCACACAAAAGTCACCAGAATTCTGAGTAGTGAGAGGTGATAGGCCTGAATTACTCATGATTTTACTGGAAGAAAAAATAAAATGACAATTCCTCTAATTACATCAGTTCTAGAAAGACCTCTGAAAACTGTTATGACAGAGAAAAAATTGTTGAAATAACACAAAAAATTTATGAAATAATCTGATATAACTGACTGATTTGCAGGATCATTGTGCTCATCTTGAAGATTATAAATTTTACTCTCTCCTGTCTATATGATGGAATAATGAATACCATTACAGGATTTTTGGAGGGGCAGATTTCTTTGCTACCTCCTCCCACACCTCCAAGAAACTACAGACTGTTTACTTCGACATTCAGAACACAGACTTGAAAGAACAGATCAAGTCCGGTGTTCACATAAGGGCTTTGAATTCCCTAGAAATCAAGTACTTTTTAAAGACAACTTAAGTTAAAAACTATATAACAAAAGCTAATTACAAACAAGAGGTGGAACTTGCGCAGCATCCAAACAGTAGTTCCCATATCATAAAGTGATCCTTTTTATGGGAATGCCATAATCTTCATGCTGCAGTGATATAATTTCTCTTTTTCCCATGTTACTAGAGAACATATCTTTAGGACATGTTTTTATTTTATAAATAGGATACTATTTTTTGCCATAGAATTGGCTATTTATATATTACTTCATACACTTTTATTTTGTTGCCTTTTGTTCTCCAGTTTTTCCCCACAATGATCAGCTAATTGGAGTCACCATCCTTGGAGATATTCAAAAGCCGCCTGACACAGGCTTGGGCAACCAACTCTAGTTGCTCCTGCTTGAGCTGGGGGGTTGGACAAGATGACCTCCGGAGGTCCCTTCCAACCTCCACCATTTTGTGAGGCTGTGATGGCCTGCCAGAGCAACCAGGCTGCAACGGAAGGTAAGCTGATTCAGTCCAGAACACTTCATGACGTGAGCCAAAGCACAGTCAAGTGGGATGACAGGGAGTTTTTCTTTAAAAGCACGTGCCTGCTTCCGACTTAAACAATACTGGAGTGGTACCCACTGTGTGTAAGGTATAGAAACAGGGCTGAGGTTTGGTGAGTCAAGGCTCATACCTTTCTGGAGTGAATTCCTGATGAGTATGGCATTTTGTATGACCCTGTGAAGCGCCTAGTTCTCCACCTGCATTGAACAGAGAGCCTTGTAGCCTAAGTATAGCAGAAAATTTAGAGAGGTAGGGCAGATAAAACTAAACACTGTGGTCTGAAAATCTAATACTGAATCAAGGCTGGAGTTCACTACTTTTCGTAACTATGTTCACCACGCTTATAACAGGGCTAGGGTGCTCGCCTATCTTGACACCGTGAAGAAGAACACAAAGATGACTACATAATGAGCCAAATAAACAGCTCAAAATAGACAGGAATATATTTTACCTTCTTAGAGAAAATGACCTAGCTATCAAATTACATATACAATAATCTACCTATGGAACTAATCACCATGCAAGCAATGTTAATCTGCCCTAAAACGTTCCAGGTGGACCTGGTTGAAAATCATTCTCTCCTCCCTCCGCCTTTATAAAAGCAAGTTATTCTTGTTATGGTGGGAAAGCTTTATCAATAAAAGGCACTGTAAAATACCCTCCACGTGAACAGAATGTAGAAGGCACAGATCAATAAAAGGCTTTTTCTACAACCAATACTCCTCAGCCAAGAACACTTTATCTCTGGCTGTCACATGCGTCATCCTTGGCCTGGTGAGCTGTATTTGTCTCGCATGAAATCAACTGGTTTGGATGGTGATAGACAACGCTGTGGTTGCTGATGTGCTTGGGCACCATAACTGCTGAACTGACAGAGAGACAAACTTTGCAAAAAGCAGCGGGAGCCCAGTAAGGTGCCATTTATTTGTGTTGTGTAATGGCACGGGGACATCTAAATTAATAGCGTTGCTGAAGCAGTGGGTACTCTGGGCTGATCTGTAAAGTTTGTTAGCATTTAAGTAACAGTCACTGAACCTGAAGTAAAATCCTACCTACTAAAGGTTTTATTAGGCTTAAAGACCTCAAGACATATTGAGCGCTTTGACTAGAAAGTCCTATATGCTATCTTTGTTATCAGTAAAATAAATAAAAATCAAACTCAGAGCTGATCAAATTAAGGTATACAAATAATCAAATCATTAAACATTACAACAATTATTCCTATCTCAGTGCCATGTAACCTGGCAAGTGGAAACTTGAAAACTAAATAAAATTATCCATTAAAAAATATTTTCCATAATTTAAAGTATTGACATCCAGTTCCTCCAACATGATAATACAGTTCTCTCTGTATTACTCAAAGCACAAATAACTCATATTTAATGATACTAAACCAGTACTGGGCTCTTGGTGATTCCTGAAACTTTCCTCCAGGGAATACTGAAATACAGCACGATTAATGATTTAAATTAACCCAAGTATAGCGATAGCGAGTATTTTAATTTGTGAGAAAATCGTATCAGAAGCTATGCTATGGTAATGTGATATAATGCAGTTTTTAGAATGTAATGAAAAGTAATCAAGCTACAATAAAGACAATTGAACAGGAATGTGCACAGAACTAAAGTAGTGCCACCCCCAATTAACGTCCCCTGGTAGCAAATCTATCAGTTTTGCAACTGGGATACAGGAGGATGAATAGGGCACTCGGGACATTAATTACATGTGGCAGTATTTATATAACTAATATTTTCATTTATATTACTGAACAACAAAGGTCCATTAGCAATTCAATTTGGAATGTTTACTAAAGCCTATAACAAAAACCTTAAGCAAATTATGGCATGTGTCATCAGTAAAAGTTCATAAAATACCATGAAACTAACAGAAAGAATTTACACATCCCTCAGCATCACAGGCTGTCTTCATAAAATATATATATATTAATATATAGCTATATAATAAAGTTATAGATTTTTCTTCCCAATGGGCTAAATTATATTTCCTGTTATAATAGCATGACATTTTGATGTTCCAAACACAGAAAAGAATTCTGGACCCACAAATGCATTTCATCTTGTGAGATCGAGTGATCCTTTATCCTCCATCACATTTACTCAGCAGTAGAATTTTATGTTGTTTTTACAGATCCAAACAAAGGGTTTACAAAGCAAAAGAAGAACCAATAGGAAGCTGGTCTAAGGAACTACCATTATAAATGAAACAACTGTCAAATGTGGATGGAAACTGTACAAGTTTCCTCTAGAAGTAGGGAGATGATTTTTTAATTTTGTTCTTTAAGCATAGAAAAAATTAAATGGACCCATGACTCTATTTAATTCCCAAATGTATTCTCATGCACTTTGTCCTCCAGCAAAAACACTTTGTGACACAACTGAAAAAGGTGATTTTATTTTAATAGGAAAAATTTAGGGGACACAGTGTTTTCTCCTTCCTTCTCCAGCTTCGGTGTGTGCATAAATAAGCTATTCCAAGCTCTGAGGAGAGTCTTTATTACTCACGATTTTGCAAAGAGTATCATCGTAGAGAAACACTATCAATAAAGACTGTGAATGGCCAACACATTCAGAGTACCAAACACACTCTGCCCTTGCGAAAATCAACTATGCAGCTCACATGCAGTAAGCGTATGTTGTACAGCTCTGGCCTTATTACTTAGCACCCAGATCTCCTGGGCAAACAGGTCACTGTGGGCACACCACTTGAGACAACAGTAGTTCACAACTTTCTGTAAAAATATGATGGTGATGATGTCCACCATGGAAATCTATTAAGCAGTATCATTATTGGAATGAGGCTGGTAGTTTTTTATGTTATTATTACTAGAAGGATCACACATCATATCTATATATGGCAATCTCAGATGTTTATTCTTCTAACAGAAACATGTCTATACTTAACTGTATGAAAATAACACAATACAAAATGATCCTCTAATGTAATAAACTGCTCTTGATGTCATGTTTTTCTTGTTTTTAATGACAAAGTTTAACAACAATTTTAAAAATCCAAATCCAACATTGTATGTAGTGGGCAGGTTTAGCTCCAATTATGGAAGACCATTTAATTCCATTCTGAATTTGGCTGCTGGCTGGAAAGGAGTCTAAGCACCTGACCATGAAATCTCTTAAATCACTGCTATGGTATTTTTTTTTTTTTTAGTATTGAATTGTAAGAGGGCTTTGATCAGGGGACTTCTGATGCTAGTGAAAAAGAAAACAATAATAATAATAATTGGGGGGGGAGGGGGGGAAGAGCAGTCCCTACCAGTCCCTACCTGACAATGGAGAAAAGATAAGTATAAAGAGTGAGATAATTTCATGACTGCCATTAAGGAGTAAAGTTTTTTAAAAAATAAATCCGTACTTTGGAAAGGTGAAAGTATCATTCTATTTCTTATCAGTTCTGCCCTTAACTTGCACAGCATGTATTTCTGACCTAGAGCTGTAGGCTTGTTCTGGGAACTCAATAGCTGCTCAGTCACAAACTGTCGCACCCATTCTAACCTCTAGTCTCCCTGTACATTAACGAACCGCTTGGTGGTGGAGTCTCAACAAGACTGATACCGTCTGCTTTTCGCTATGTATATCATGCATCAATGCATTAAACATCATTTATGATTTTAGATTTCACAGAAGTTATTATTAAATCTCATTGTGAGAATATGACTGAATTTTCCTGAGATGAAATGAGTCTTGTAACTCATCATTTGCCTTTCAGAGGCCTCATTTTAGGGCATCTACTGTACATACATAAACATTCAGATTTTAAATATGTCGTCCATTTAGTGTGGCTTAAAATTTAAATGTCTCCATTTCCCCATTACAGAATCTTTGAGTGTGAAATTGAAAAGTAAATTTTAATATTCTTAGTCAGTGAAGTTCATCCAACAATTTGTCAGATTGCAAAGAATCTTATTTAAAAGCATAGTCCTACAGAATAAACAGAAAACTGAATTTCCATTGCCTGTCCTTGCCTAAATGGTTGGTATAGATTTCATTAATTAAAAAGTAATACAAGTGTTAAAGAAGAAAATAACAGGCAGCAATATTTGCTGAAACTTTGTCAGATTTCTATACACAGGAGGATCTGTTCTGAAGGATTGTGTCACATTGTCACATCTTCTCCTATATATAGGATTATTGTAAGGTTAAGAACCAGATTAACTTCACAAATGAAGACACATGAAATTCAATCTGAACACGAAAACCCACTATTTTTTACTGTGAATTTGGCCACACAGTGGAACAGATTGTCCAGAGAGGCTGTGGAGTCTCCATCTGTGGAGATACTCAAAACCTAACTGGACACGGTCCTGGGCAACCTAGTCAAGCTGACCCTGCTCAAGCAGGAGCACTGGATGAGATGATCGTGAGAGGTCCCTTCCAACCTCAATCATTTTGTGATTCCATAATCACGACTTGTCAGTAATAATGGAACATATGAATGAAGGCCGAGATCAGTTTTGTGTTAAACGCTCGTTCAAACAAGGTACTCTGCAGGGATTGCAGAGTGTTGCAGACTCTTTGCGAATTTAGGCAAATATGTCCCCAAGCTGTTTCTGTACAGAATTCTATGACATGTTACTGACCTTTTGAAATCTTTTTCTGAAGGAAAATGAATCTTGATAGCAAAGGCTCATGAAACAATAACAGTATGGCTGTTTCTTGGTTATTTCAATGGTATGCTGTCAACAGCAGCATATGAGCCTGATAAATGTGCGGTCATGCAGAATAGGGAAAAGGCCACATTTGCATTGAAATTCAATTTTTAATTGTCCGTATTCTTTATTGATGCTTGGTGAATTGGATCTATAAAGAAACATTTTTAAGCAGAATGAAATTTGACAAATAGTATAGCTGTGTAAACAATTTCAGTAATTATGGCAGCAATTATTCTCTGCTCTATCTCTTGGTAGCTTTAGAAAGGGGAGAAAGAAAGTGACAAGAGACCAGCTTTAGAAAACCTGTGGAGATCACAGCATCATGAAAGTCAGAGAAGCCAGATATCAAAAATCTATGTAACATAGGTTTAGCACAATAAGATACACATTGTCCCTATCCTGAGTTTCAAAGAGAAAAACCTCTCTTACTCAGAGAAATCAATAAGACTCAAATTAATTAAACATGTAGGAAAAATGCTACCCACACAAAAACTTTAAACAAGAGCATACAAAGTTGTGCAGTCACAAAATATTATACACCACCTTATTATTTATACAACTACTAGAAATCATACTGGCATTATTCGCTCTTCAAGCTCTTGTTAGAAAAATCAATCATTGCTCAGGATGATAATAAGGACACACCAGCAGCCAGAGATGAACTCTTCGACAAGTTTTGCTGTCTTCCGTAGAGGCCTGGTTACACGGCAGGTCTTTCATTCTGAAATTATTGACATTGTCAGTGCAGGGGGAGAGGAAATGCATTCTAGCTGCACTGGCGCTGCTGAGAGTATGATCTCTAAAAAACCACAGATATACTGCATACAGTATACAAGAGAGATCAGATGATAATATTCCTTTCTAGACCTAAACCTCATTAATCATCCAGCATCCAAAGTGAAATAACTCTGTCCCAACAGAGTACTACTTGCCAGTTTCTCCTTTCACACTAACTGCAAGTGGGGCCACTGGGAGTATTGTCATATACTGACTATGGAAAGCAGAGAGTCCCGAGCATGTCAGTGAATTCCATCTCAGAAAAGAAAGTTTTGAATCCAGTTAGAAAGAAGACAAAACAACAACCATTTACTTTAGAAGCTTAAAATACAATGCAGAAGACACACAGAGAAAAATGTAGACAATAAAACAATGAAATGCATCTTGCAAGGAGAAAAGAAGCCTATGAACTCAGGAAAAAAAAAAGCTTTAACAGATGAACAGAAAGAAGTATCTTTATGACTATAAAAGAAAATGTTAATTCCCTAGAGAATACGTTATTGATGAGAAGCTAAACTACTTTACAAGTTTCTTGTCCTCCAGCTATTTGTTTTTCTGAAACTCAGGAATACTTAGGAAATGCAGAGAAATGAGAAATAATTTCATTATCTGTCCATTAAGAAGATTCAGAGAGCTGCTAGACACAGAGAATGGTACATCTTACCTAGCCAATCAAACCCGAATAATTCAATTAATTCTTAAACCAAAGCTAAAGTGGTTTTTCTCAGTTTATTTTTCCACTGCTCATCGTCTCGTACAAAATACTGAAAGTTTTGTGGCATTGCAAAGAAAGAATGTGTATCAAGGTATGTGGCCCCCCTTACCCCTCATTAGATAAGAGCCAGATTGGAGCACTCGGACAAAGTGAGTGCACCGTGTTTAAAAGCTGTGCCAGGTGAAGCAGAGGTTACACTTACTTTTGTCGGTATCAACCCTGTCACAGTTTTGCCCTTTAATGTATTCTCAAGGCACAGAAAGGAAGCAAAGCATACGCAGAAGAACGTGGAAACTACAGGCAGGGTTTGACTAAGACTCAGCTCTAGAAGCACCAGTAAGCATCAGAGCCACCGCCACACAAAGCACACATAATACAAGGCTCTGCACTTTATGGATGAGACAAAAAGGCCACAAGAGGCTAATCAGAATAATAGTGCACCTAGTCTGACTAATCAAATGATCAGCATCACCAGTAGAGCAAAGAGTGCTATTTTGCAAGCATCCCAGCACAGGCTGCTATTTTAGAAGAGATTTACAGGACGACCAGCTAAAGAGTCAGAGGTGATCCGCCTGCACAGCAGATCCCCACAGAGAGTAATTATTCAGCTCCTGGCAAGACACACCATCAAATATACTGCTTTGCAAACATAGAACTTACTTGCCAAGAGCTAAAAGACTCCTAATATTTAGTGTCAGGCAGCTGACAACTCAGTTGCCTTTGTATACGCTGGGGACTCGTTTTTTCCATTTCTAAAATCTAGAGTGCGGCAGCCTTGCTCTCACTTCGTGGACCAAGAGCTCTGAGAGAGGTACCCGTCACTGCCCCAGTCGATCTGTCAGCAGGAGCTGCCTGTAAAACAGTTGTTACCTCTATCCTCAGCACCCAACTACACCCCTTCTGTATATACAGCTCAGAGAACAGTTTACTTTTATATGTCAATATTATTATTAATTACCTGTCTGGATTAGCAGTGAAGATCTGTTTAATTAGGCCACATAAGTATGGACTATTGCATGACTATAATTAATCTCTTAAAACCTTGGAGAGCTGATGTATAGGGTAGTCTAATGGTAGAAAATAAAACTTAATGAAGCACAGTTAAGCATATGAGAATGTTAATATTATCAGAGAATAACAAACAGATTGTAATACGAAGAACATGAGTCTAATTACTATGATTTTGCATTTTTAATACTGATCAGAAATTTAATCCTAGCCCTCCCCTTGTAACAGAAATAATTGAACTTAATTATGTTGCTTTTATTTTGAGGGATGAAGAACTGTGCTCCTTATTCACGCCCATATTTTATTTCTTACCATTTCATTACATTTGACCTGTTTACTATGATGCCTTCTCCTTCTCCTCCAAATCCTACAACATACTCTGAATCGGTTCATTTGAAGCCATGATGAACACCATTGTCTTTGTCTCCGATTCTCTCTGGAACATGTTTTGTTTTATTGTTTGCTGGGGAATACAGTTTTCAAATCAAGACAGCATTCCTGATGTGTAACTTAAAAAATAGATTTCTTTCACAATTTCTCTGACAATCAGATACATTCAATGTAAATTGCTAATATGTACATTCTTAAATGTACAAAATATTAACACAAGCCAAGTACTACAAAACCAAGAAGACAAACAGAGGCCAACTTCTCATAGTATTTAAGACTTCCCTAGCCTTTTGAGCTATCTACATCTCGTTTATATCTAAGAATCTCAGCAGCAAAGTACTGAGGTAACATTGCATCAAGTAGTATTTTTAAAATTAGCTGATTAAGGCTAAAACCAGTAGAGATGGTTGATGAGAGCAACCATGTGATGTATATGTTTTGGCTGAGTTTAAGGATTAATTAATCACAATAAGAGTTGACGGGCTTCTGTGTTTAAAGATTAAGGATGGAACATTTTGTACTATCAACACATATATGAGGAGAAATTGTAGGAAAGATGATGGATGTTAAATATTTGAGAGGTCAGCAAGATTTTGTCAGGTGCTATAACCAGGTCACAGCATTCAGTTGTGTCCTTAAAAGCCATTTTTTGCCATTTGGATGGTTTTCAGTACCTAAAGAACTTCACATAATCACTTTTGATGTGCTATAAGGTATTCGGGAGAATATGATCTATAGAAGAACACGACTACAGACGTGGAACAATTCTAGAAAGGGTCAGAAATACCTGACTAACCCCACACAGAGAAAAATTGCAGTGTCTCCCCTAAGCATATGATTTCTGTTCAAGAGAATTTATCACATGAATGGTGCCAGTAAGTATTAGCAAAACTGATACAACACCGCGGGTGCCCCAAAATAACAAGGGGATCAAGATTCCTTGCAGAGGTGAGTTTGATTTTGCTTGTCCTATAGAAGCAACCTGAGAGGTCTCTAGTTAACACAGGAAATCTACAGAAAAAAAGATGAGAATTTTAAGATACTGAAAGAATTAAGTGTCTGTGGCAGTGTCCACCAAAACTGAAGTTATCACAGATATCTGGCAAAAGTCTTCTAAAATTGTACAGCAAAATCCAGGGCGTTTGCATCTCACAGAGTAATACACATTATATTATTATATACTTGTACCATATTGATTATACTCATATAGAATAGTTGGCTTTGAAAGTTGTCCATCAGCACAAAAAATGTCTATTCACATGAAAACATGCCTTAAGTAGGAAAAGTCCATGTTAAATAATACTGACTGCAAACTGCTAGTATTATAACCAAGCAGGTCTTAATAAACATTCCCTAGAACATACAGACACTGGGTTTTTTTTTCCTTTTACAAATACAACTTCAGAGAGAGATTCCTGAAGAAAAGATGCTGCTAAGCAAGACTCACAACTAGACTGCTTGTTCAAAAAGGAAAAAGGAAAAGGACCTAAGCACATCTGTCTGATATCACATGAACAGTGGAGACTGCTTAGACATAGAATAATTTCTGTCATTAGGTGATCAATAGCAACCAAGACCTGAGAGTTCCTACTGCTTCTTGACACTCATGGTGTATGTCTGTAACAGGAAACAACACTCACTTTCTGACATAAAAGACAGGCTTATAAATGTACAAGGTTGCCCACACAGAGACATACTCCAGGGAGAAGAATATTTAATTTCAAAATTAAGAAATATGATCCAGGGCACTAAATTGGTGTTTTGCCTGAGAAAGTCTCAGATAACGTGCAAGTCCACCACAGCCTGAGAAAGCTTCATCTCTGGAAACGACAGCCAGAGCTGAAGAATTTCTTGTCTCTTGAAAACAGCATGTTTTCAAGACAATAAAGCAAGACACTTTGGGAGAGTCACTGAAAGTCAGTTCATGTATCAATTATAGGTATCTGAAATGTTGCACTGTATTAATGTTATGGATATTATAATATGCTACTGATATGGAGAAACCTCAATACAAAAATTCTTTTGAAAACCTTCTGAAACTGTTACTTCATACATATTGTGCAAGGTCCATCAACTAGAACTAGGAGCCTGAATTAAATTTGGCTGCTGCCCAATTCCTAGCTTCTGAACGGTACCTGAACAACACAGGGGACACCCCTAGCTCTTCTTCAAGACACTGGGCTGACCAGAGCCAACGTACATGATAGATGCAGCTAGCATAAAGCCAACAGAATTAACATGGTCTGCTAAGGGCAGACTGAGTACTGAGCTTGGCCCTTGGCACTATGTTATAACAAAACGTGGGATAGCGAGCAGTGAATCTATATAGTGAGTTACATTTGCCCCTCAGAGGTCACCTAGACCTACTCCAATTGGTAAGACGACTGTGCAAGACTACAACAGGTCTCCTCTTATCCACCTACATGATGACAGTTGAAGTAACTGAAAATTTTTCTCAGCACGTTCTCTTAAACTGCTTCTTTATTACGGCAAGGAGAGCTAGAAAATTTGGTGATTTGACAGATGCCAGTATCCTCACAGAAAAAAAGGAATGAAAATAAGTGTTTTAATACGTTGCATCTGGCCCAAATCTACATTTCAGAGGACAATGGAACCTCCGAGTGGATTCTCACTACTAAATGTCAAAGTTTTGCCATGAAGATCAGAAAGCTTCTGGCAGAAAAGGCAGAAAAGAATTGTTGTAATGAGGGTCTTCTCAGCAATGGGGATAACACAAATAGCAATCTTTTTCTTAGCTTTGATTATTACTTTTTCATACCTTTGATTTCCATAGTCCACAAGAAACTTTGACTGATCAAGCCATGTAATACTAAATGACCTATCATAATAGTTACATTCTTTCAGTTTGGAAAAAAATAGCAATATTTCAGGCAAATGAGCCTTCCCTCTCCCCTCCTCCAAGAACAACATACTTTCCTTGCTTGCTTCTTTTCAAACGCATTTACTACTGAAGCAAGCGATCCACATTTTAAAACAAACTTTAAAAAGTACTACACTAGTGGACCTCAAATATTTAAAAGAAAAAAATACGACACAGTGCTAGCCAACTTGTTGACGGAGGTGCATTTCTTATGCTGGTTTTCAGTTTGAGTGCCAGGGACTAATCTGAAAGCTGCATCCTTATACAAGTCTCACAGTAGCTGCCAGAACTACTTCAAGGCTCCTCAGTTCAACGTGCAAAGATGAATTTTCTGTCACGGGGATGAGTCCTAGGCCATTTTTCACAAATAAAAGGCTTCAGGGAACTAGAAGAGGGTTGGAGAGACAGGTTGGACAGTCAGCCTCTGCTCATACTTCCATAACAAATATTCTTCACCCTTGAAACTACCCTGTTGGAGTCAGCCTGACACGGCCACATTTTCCCACCTTTTTTCCCCATCAACTAGTATTTCTGACAGTCTGTTCTAAAGCCATTTTTTTACTTTTCCTCTGCTTTGAGTAGGTTGTGGCTGTAACATCACATTGTATCAAATTTTCTGAAGTAAATACAGCTACTAGCAAGCCTTCTGGGAAATAATAATAATAATACAAAAATCTACAGAAGCAGGACAGAGCAAATCAAATAGGGATTGAAGTTGCAGAAAAGGCCAGTGTTTTACTCAGACATAATACACAAAATGGCTGCTTATGAACTTTGGAAGTAACTGTATACCATCAACCTAACAAATAGACTTCCTACATTGTCAAGATACCATAGGGAATAACACTGTATTTAAGAAACGCAAAACCACTTATGGGAATCTCTTCAGGGAGTTTATCAGAGGGATTACTTCTCCACATTCTCAAAACATCCTATTTAGATCAACAGGATTAACTCAAAGACCATAAACAGAGGCCCCATATTACTGAAGCAAGTGGAAATACCTAGGATCAGTAAGAGTTTAGTATTACTAATGAACAGGTAATACTGAATTACTGCAACAAAATACAACACTTTTTCTTATTTTATATAATAGACACCAAGTAATTTTACCAGGTATCTTAAAAGGTATCCTAGTACTGCTAAATCACTTTTCACTTTCTAAGCTCAAATATATTAACTATTTAATATTCACAGTCTCCTTCTGGGGAAGATAAGTACCATTTTCCCCACGTGGTGAAACAAGCAGCGAAACTGCTCCCCCCCTCCCCCCCCCCGACTACTGATGGAACCCTGTATGCAGACCAGTAGAGACTCCCATAATAATTAGCTCCCTCAATAAGTATTTCTCTCTTTTCCCTGTATTTTCCACGTTAACATCTTTATTCTGTCACATGAAAATTATGGTACCAAATGCATGATGGTTTGCTGTGGGCTTAGACATAAGCAGGTATGCCAAACTCAAGGCAATTTTTACAATATGAATTTCATAAGCAGCCCTGGACATACAATAATTACAAAGCAGTGGCCTTTTTTCCTTTGGGGCACATGACCAAAATGTGCCTTTTTGATGCACTTCAGCTATTCAATTTTTAAACCTTTTAAAGATTTAACTTCTAATTTTAAATTAAAAAAGATTTTCACAAAACTTTTCAAACTTTGAAAAGTTTGTCAAATGTGAAACTTTTGCATAGGAAGAATTAG
The DNA here is from genome assembly GCF_965638725.1 of Aptenodytes patagonicus. Lineage (NCBI taxonomy): Eukaryota > Metazoa > Chordata > Aves > Sphenisciformes > Spheniscidae > Aptenodytes > Aptenodytes patagonicus. Next base: position 42,673,141 of record NC_134952.1, read on the forward strand.
AAGAAAATATTTTTTTTCTTTTCTATATTATTCTACCTCCATAAAACCATCTTTTGCTGCCATTATGAAATGAAGCAGAGGACAACTTTTGAGCAGGCATGACATTTCAAAGGTTCTTGCACATCTAGACTTTAGAGAATCTTATGTTCTGTGATTCTTGTTGGTTTTGGATAACTTAGCAACATCTGTTCCTGAGGAACTGTAAATAAGCACACTCATATAGGTCTGATGTGAAAAACTGAGAAATTAATTACTATACTCTGGGACATTTGTTCCATTGATAAATTCCTACTGTGTCACTTCCGGATTTGTTACTTTTAAAAATTAAGAGGAAAAAGTGTTCATGTATGTCATTAGATTTGCAATTCTGGCATTTATCTTGTAAGCTAATTTAGTGGTTATTGACAGCATCTTAAATACTATAGCTACAGTGGTGTTGCATCATGATCATCTCTACATTATAAGCATTACGAGGCATATTTCCTCCCCTCCCCCACAAACACTTCAAATTTCAAGTCAAAGTTCCTCAAAATATTCTCTTGTTCCTTCTGATTCAACATTTACTATGGTTACCGGCAGTAACTGACCTTGAAGGAAGCATGTACTACACGCACTCTGTTACATCATATAGATTAGACTGGGCCCGGCAAGTTATCTTCAGCATTTTTTCCCCCTTCAGCTAATTTCTAGCTATGTAAGCGTATCTAAAAATACAGACACAGTCCAGCTTCAAATATGGTTTGCAGATTATTAGCGACACAGAGTCACTGCTGGTATTAGACCAGGTTCCTATCAGCCAAGTTTCAATAACAGCAATTTCCTTGATTAAGCAGTGTTGTCTTTGAAAGGTTTAGGTGGAAAAACAAACAAGGGCTATTTCACAAGAAATTCAGACCGAATAATCAGTCATGCAAATGCTTAAATGATTTTGCAGAGTCAGAACACTGAGGACCAACCTGACTTCCAGATGACTTTGGTTACTCAACACCTGCACTGTAAACACGGGAAGAGAGAGACAGACAGAGAGAGAAAGGAACAGAGATTTTTGTTTTCTTAATTTCAAGAAAACACTATGATCTTTTCTACTACATAACGAAGCTCCACGCATTCTTGCACTAAGAAGTATGCTACACTATTCCCCATCATAGGAAAATAATTGGCAACAAGAACACAATGATTTATTTGTACTAATTATTAAAGAACTTAACAAAATAGAATTTATCAGTATTACCATGTTTGTCTGATTCCAGATTAATTCTTAGCATTCTTAAGCCACGCAAATCAAAAGGGGAAAAAAGTTTATTTGCCTTCCTTCCTGTACTCATGGTTGAATTCTTCTTAATACATCATTTTGGGAATCTTCATAACTACCAAGGAAAATATCGTCCTGCAATATTTCTGTATTAAAAAAATCATGCAAGGTCTCTGCTTCTTCAGGTAAAAGAGTCTGCCCATCCCAAAAAACTAATAGCTTATATAATATGAATTAATAAATGCTTGAATATTGAGAGGACATTTCCAATTAACATACATAATAATTAAAAGTACTTTATCTTACTCATTTTGTATCCCTTGAAAATCATCCACACTGTAAAGGCCTGATCCACCATCTGGGAAGTATTTAGCACCTTCCTCATGGGAAGCTTTAATTACAGAAGATTCAGTCTATGGCTCTGGGAAATTCAGATTCCATATTTCATGAATATCGGGGTAGGATTTAAAAGACAGAACTATTAATTTAAAAACCAAGGCTAACTAATTAGTAACATTAAAACTTGACATCGAGGCTACCATTAAACCTTATCTGCCCAAATACAACTCCAACTACTGCATCATTTTTGCTTACCTAGTTGCATCGAAAAACATAAGAGAAATAACAGAAGACTGAAATACAAACCAGTGAAAAAAGCAGTTGCATACATCTCACTTAAATGTTAATTGTACATTGAGACTGTAATGCTTCTTAATGAGTCGGATTAGTTCATATGGTAAACAACCTTATAAACACTTTTAAAGCACCTGTGTAACATATTTGAGTTATGTGAGCCAAAGAGTATTTTAAACAATAACTAATAATAATGTGTCGAATTCACAAAATTCCTGGAAGGTGAAAAGGGATAAGGTCAAAGATCTTACCCCTAATTAATTAGCCCAGAATACTCAGTACAGGTGCATATGCATTTATATGTGCAGAACTTTAAGTTACATTAACTTGAACTAATTACTATGAACTGCAAGAGGCTTTACAGTCACCTCTGTAGCTTCACTTCCTTTCACCAATTTATTTATTACTATTTTAAAATACTTTGTTTTTATCAAGGGACCTTTTATATGAAACAGAGAGCAATACATCATAATGCTGAGATATTCTGACTATTAAAACAAAGTAAGAATAAGTAGTAAAGGAAATAATTGAAGTGGAACCAAAGATGATCTAAAAAATATCTTTTGTAGCTGTTAAAGTTTCATAGTATTAAGTATTATAAAATTATTTTTTAGAATCTGTCTTGCAATGCAACCACCACCTTGCTATTAAACATTAAAACTGGTCACTGAAAAGTCCTTTTGGATTATTTGCAAGGGTAGATACTGCATTTGATTCACAATCCCAGATTTACAGGCATGACTTTACACAATGCTGTAACCTTCCTGCTATATCTACTAGTTAACAAACAGCAATTAAAATCCTGGAAACCTGTAGTTCTTTATTCATTCCAATAATGAAGATGAAAATGAAAAATGAAAACACAGAAATAATTAGGGCAAAAAAGTGCTTAATCTTATTTTTCCTGTATGTGTGTTACAGAAGTAATTTAGTATCTATTTTAGAGTAAGAAAAAAGAAAAAAAATAGTTTCTTTCAAATCTGCTTTCAAGTTTTGTTCTTTTTTTGATATATGATATTCTCTCTTCATAACAATATGTGCCTCTGAAAATATTAGTGGCATCTTTACATTAGTGAGATGAACTTATAACCAAGATGGTAAATAACACTAGTCTGATTGCATTTTTGGAAGAGAAAGTCTGGGTATTAGCCTGTTTGCAAAATCTTTTAATTTACAGTGCAAAAAATTACAGTGTTTCCTTAGATTAAATACCAAACATCACATTCCCAACCTTTAGAAGTCTTAACTGTATGCATTCCAGAGAATTTGGTAGCAATAACCAATCTAATAATAACCTAATAATCAATAACAATCTATATATGGTGAGTAACTCACCTTGATGAAACATCTCCCATCTATGGTGACAACTGATCAGACAAGAGATCTGAAATCCAGCAAGGGGGAGCAACCCGTATAACACAGAACCCTTTACAGAACCCAGCTTCCATTTGTAGTATCATGAGAGCCTTTGAAATATTTGCGAATTAGCAATTTCTAAAAGCATCTTCTGAGGCAGAGGAGAAGCCAGAATAATTTTAAAGACATGGGTTTATAGCCTTTGATTTAATTGGAGGTGCTAGACATAAGGAGCAGTGTGGAAGGGAAAGGAGTTCTTACTTTGTCTTATCCTCACAGTTTGTAAAGAATTCAAGCAGGGCACATATTGCCAAGCACAACCTAAGGGATGCAGGTAAAGGAAAGAAGTGATGTAGGATTGTCTTTTCTTCACATGACCATGTATATTCACCACAGTCAAAAAACCAGAGGAATATGAAAGAGGAAAATCGTACGTAATGGTCTTCTGGTATGTTATTTCTTCTAACTCAGCTAAATCAATTCTTGGGTGTAAAATGTCAACATGGAAAATTGGGAATTATAGTTTAATTTGCCACTTAATTTTAGGGAATGTTTTTACAAGAGGAGAGTGTTGAAGGATCAACACTTTTTCAGGAGGAAAATTTGAATCTGAATATTCCCTGCAAAAAATTGAAAGCTAACAGAATTGTACCAGGGTTGAATTCCTGATCACATTAATTGTCAGGTGCATGAAGGAAGGGGCAAAGGGACAGCAAGTTTTGGTTTAGGGATAAGTGAATTAACCATGTTTTTCTTTCCTTTATTAAATTGTGTAATAGTTAATTTTGGATTTTGTACATTAATAGACACCTTTTATCTTAATTTTATTTGTGTTAAGAATGATTTCATGGATATTGAATAACGTCAGGACATTCCACCACAGTGGCAATTTGTAAATTGTGGATACTACAGTGCTTTGCATTGAGCAACACTAGTACCTATTTTTACGGAATACTCAGAAAATATGAAACTGTTAACTCCCCTTAATATGATTTAGCTGACAATTATAGAGTCTGTGAAGACACATCTTCAAGAGTCAGTGTTAGTCAGGAAAACTTAATATGTGGCAAATTAAAGGGGTTCCAAGATAGCTGCTCAAAACGGCTTTAGCTGATTTTAGAGAAATGGAAATTACTCTCCCTGATCAACTTTATCAACTCTATCAAGGGAAAGCAGCAAGATACAAATAAAGCATCAGAATCATTGTGTTTGGTGCTGTTACCAATGGCCAGAATTAGCTAATAATGATGTAACTGTTTTTTTCTGTCTCATATATTGAAGTTACAGAAAAGGTTTAATAACATCCTTTAGAGAATAGCTTTTCTTTTTTTCGCTCCAAGGAGTCTGGGCATCTGGAATAATATATAGCCACTGTGTATGTTACAATGGTCCTATCTTACATACTTGTAAGCTGAAGAGGAATTTGCTGAAACAGAACCACAGCTGGAGTTAATCCATATGGCTATACTGAATTAAACAGAATGACAGAATGATACTTATTCAAATAAAGTGAGAATTTAATCTATGATTTAGTGTAGGTTAGGATATCAGTACACAACAGAGAATACTGTTTATGTCTTGCTAGGTCCTGCATGGCAGTACTTCAGCTCACCTTAGAAGCTGAAACAATTTTGCTCAAACTATTCTGCAAGATGCAGAATGAACTCAAAACCTCAAAGTTGACAGGTGATAAAATAATTTTAACCTAAAAATATTCAACAAGAATTTAAAACTATAGAATTGCTTACACATACACTAGGTGATGTTATATTGGTGCGCAGGTTACTAAATACATATATTAGTTTGGTTTGAGGTCTGGTATAAAGATAAAAATGAAGAACTGTTCAGGATAAGTCAGTTTTCTGCAAATACTAAAGGAGAGCTAAGAGATAATTCTGTAAAGAAAAATACTGCTTTTAGGTGATGGTTGAAGCATAACAGACATCACAAGAATGGAGAGGTGTAAAAAGTAACATTCTCTAAACACAATAGGGAACTAGGAACAGGGAAAGCAAGGAAAGACATACAATTTACTGAGGTTAACTGAAAGCAAGTCTGTTCAGCTAGAAATTACAGAGTATTAAGACCTTTAGGAAAATAAATGTGTGGAGTATTTTTAAACATGTTTTTCCTCTTAAAAGGCCTTGTCTATTGTTACTATAAACACTGTTATTTCAAAAGGCTCGTCTGATTATTACATACACTAGTGCTCACAGCCAAGAAAAGAACCACAAGCACTGAAGACCGTCAGACCTGCTGAAGGAAAACCGTTGCTACATTATGGTACTGTCTCCAATTGAAAATATTACGTGAGAAATTAAGATTCATATCTAAAAACCTCTACAGATGCATTCAGAGACATGCAGAAAGAGACAAAAGCACAGCTAACGCTGTATCTGGGAAATCTTACCTTGCAAGAAATAAAATCTTATAACAAACCCTAAAACCTAGTACTGGTGAACACTTTCAAAAACTCAAACACAGCTGTAGATATTTGGGATGGAAATGTCATTGTTATTGTTTTCCATATAAAATATTTGTGAATAAACATTTACTTTTTCAATTTCATACAGCACAAGTTGTGACTCCCTACTCTCCTATATCGTTCAAAATGTCCGCTGTCATGGTTTAACCCCAGTCTGCAACTAAGCACCACACAGCTGCTTGCTCACTCCTCCCCTGGTGGGATGAGGGAGAGAGAATCAGAAGAGTAAAAATGAGAAAACTCGTGGGTTGAGATAAAGACAGTTTAATATGGTAAAGCAAAAGCCGCACACGCAAGCAAAGCAAAACAAGGAATTCATTCACTTCTTCCCATTGGCAGGAAAGCAGGGCCTCCATCACACACAATGGTTACTTGGGAAGACAAACGCCATCACTCCAAACGCCCCCCCCTTCCTTCTTCTTCCCCCAGCTCTATATGCTGAGCATGACGTCATCTAGTATGGAATATCCCTTTGGTCAGTTGGGGTCAGCTGTCCCAGCTGTGTCCCCTCCCAGCTTCTTGTGCACCCCCAGCCTACTCGCTGGTGGGGTGGGGTGAGAAGCAGAAAAGGCCTTGACCCTGTGTAAGCACTGCTCAGCAATAACAAAAACATCCCTGTGTTATCAACACTGTTTCCAGCACAAATCCAAAACATAGCCCCATATGAGCTACTGTGAAGAAAATTAACTCTATCCCAGTCAAAACCAGCACATCCACCTAAAGCTGAAAAAATCACTGAAGATGGTAACAGAGACAAAAAGGAGCAGCTCAGCTCCAGGTTTTTCAACTGTCCTCCAGAGACAGTAAGTATCTGGTGATCCTCTCAACTGAAGAGAGAACTTGGTAATACTTTGTCATCGCACAGTTGTCTAAATAAAGAGGTAATACGATGTTTTGGTCTGAACACAAGTAACGAAAGCCAGAAGGGAGCACAAATTTAGAATTTCAAGTGGGTTTCTCAGTTTTTTTTAAAGACAGCCCATAGGTATTGCTTTAAACCTGGCACAACCACTTTTACCAAGTCCTGAAGCTCTTTGCTGGTATGAAGAATGCATTAGCCAAGGATGATTACAATAAGTAGTTCAGAACCCTGACTGAAATGTAATAGACTTTCTGAAAATCTATCAAGATCCTGCAGCTCTTCAAATCTACACAGGATTGATAATTTTGAGTGCCTCTACTGACACCTGAATACGGTCCAGTTTAGCTTGTGCTACAAAATGGAAAAAATGCATAATCTTCAATGTATAACATTTTGTTAAACACTAACTTTCTTTTTATCAGAGCAAACATTCAGAGATTCATCTCCTTTGCCCTTCTAAAGTACTGCAGAAAAACACCTTAAACAGCAAATAATTAGCTCTGTGAAAGCATCAGCTTTGTTGCTGTCCAGTCTTTCTATGATTGGTTTGCTTCACTACGTTAAAAAAGAATATATGCTCAACTCTACCTTCTTATATCTATTTGGATTATTTGATGGGGGACATCCACGTGCAGTGCACAGAGATGAAAGAATCCTTGTCTTTATAGGGCCAGAGGATTTGTAAGACCTTGAGGTTCATTAATCTTGTTGATCCTGACTGTCATATTTTCAGGAGTAAGTCACACCTAGACTGCTGGAGCTGCTATTTAAGTGGTTAGTATAAAAATAAAATATTTTTTACACACTTGGTTTATTTTGTACATTATTTATGATTACAGTGTTCTTTTCTATTATCTTTTCTACTCAGTAAGTAAATACTGGAAAACTATTATTAAAATAAAAAACTTTAATATGATGCAAGTCACGACTATATAGTTGGAAGAGTCTCATTTTTATTATCTGAGACATATTCTAATTTTAACTCCATAAATATTTAACTTTGTAAGGTAAAGACCAAAGACGAAGGCACTTCAAAACACAGTATTTCACAAAATGATTGGAACATTACTAATTTTTACTCTTCTAATCTGCAAATTTATGAGATATATATCAAGGTATTTCTTCAGAACCCATGAGAAAAGAGTCACTAGAGGAGAACTGTGGGTAACGGGAACAATACCACCTGCACTAAAAATTCCTTTGCCTTTCAAAAGGAAGATCAAAGGAAAACAATCAAAATGAAAAGGTTTTTTTCTGTTACAAGTACCATGATCCAGGGCTTCAGATAGTTAGGTATTTTCATTTAAGGTAGCTCATGAATACAAGAATTCCATACAGTTATTCTGAACTAATTTAAATTTTTTAATTTTTTTTTCCCTGTGATATTAGAGAATGTATGCTGCTGACTACTAGCTTTCTAATTAGAATGAAAAATAGTAGGAATAAAAACTTGTCTTATTTTACATTTGTAAATTAGTAAGTATATATGAACTGTGAATGGAAAACTAATGTTCAAGAAACTTGATTCTTTGCTCAATGCATCGTCATGACTGTACAGGTAAGTCAAAGGACAAGGAATTGAAAAATTTCAACCCTTCTACTGGCTCTTTTACAAAATCCCTCTGTTGGTAATTCACCAAATTCTGTATTTCACAGGTTATCTACCTTTTAGAAGAAAATGGTATCATACTAATCCATAGTGGGCCTAATACATTACTATTAAAAAGTGGTCAGTAAAAACTGAAGGTGCTTGCTAATTATTTTATACAGAGGAAATCGTAGCATTATTTACTAATAATGTTTCTCAACATTTCCTTGTTAGAAGAATGTTTTCAGTATGTCAACCTTACCAAAATTTAATGATCAGTACTGAAATTTTCCATGTCATGGACTTAATGAAGATTTATTTTCATTTTCTTATCATCAGAGTAACTTCAGAAAATGGTTCAACAGCTTATGGCTAACTAGAAAAAATACATTGTTTCTTGGAGAAAAACAATTCTCAGCATCTTTGCTTTGGAAAAAAAAGAAAAAGGAAAAAATCCTCTTGAGAACCGCTGCTTCATAACAGAATTGAAATTTGACAGATGTGGGTGAGGCTTGTGTCAGAGGTTTCTTCTTAGCCATTCCTGTGGCAGTCTTTTCAATGTAGTTTGCATATGTTCCCTAGAGATGGAGATTTTAGCAGCTAAATTCTTTGGAGCTTTCCTTTTTACTTGATATTCCTTGCGATAGCAGCTTTAGTGAATATTCAGAAAATCCCTTCTCAATTCAAGCATTTTACAGATCCAGTCTGTAGCAAGCTACATTGTGCCATTATACAGTTAGTAAAACAAAGAGTAATATTTGAATTAACCTGTATAGAAGGTCACAATTAGGTGATTGCAGTGTCAGTTGTGCTCATCCTCAAGAATTTCTAACGTGAAAATTCAAACTACTAGTAGGACTCAGATGGATCAGGGAGTTTTCAGGGTGCCAGACAGAAGATGCTGCACTTGCTTGACACATATATATATATATATGTGGTCTCCATGCCTTTCATTCACAGGCCATCATTTCAAAAGGAAGTTAGTGACAGCTACATATATATGCCTACAGATTTATTGCCCCACCACATATAAAAATGCTCTCTATACACACACACTTATTCAAGAAAGAAAATGTGAACAGGAGAAGAAAAAGGGGGAACAGACAAATAACCTTTCCTAATTGTAAGTAGTTGAAAAACAGTTTTGATTAATGTAAGTAAACTTACAGTAAAGATAACACTTCCATTGAAAATGCGTATCTACCTTTACTTCAGATACTGGCAACAAAAAAATTAATGTTATATTTAAAAGTTTTTTTTCTTATTTTAAACATTCCTTTATAAAATAATAGCACTTAAATTAAATTTAAAACTCTTCTAAGGAAATACTTTCCTTCCTTTCTACTTTTGCACATGCACATAACAGTGCAGGACTACATCTGAGCACTATCAATATAAATTCTTCATAAGCATTGCAATTTTTTCAGATACCAACATAACTGAGATCATATTAGGCGCACACACAGGTAAGGGTGAATAGCTAGAAAAGGTCAGCTACTGAGACTGTTTTGCCAGACTACTATAATTTCATGTAAATATTTGCACTTCTATGTTGTAAAAAATAAACAATACAGGAGTCACCCTCTTATCAAATCCTTTGTTACCATCACCACATCATTTTGTGGCAACACACAGGAACAGATGGGGAAACATATGACATGCATCATCAGATCCCTATCCTGCTGGTAGCAGCCATCAATTTAAGCCATCATTGAATAATCTTTTTATTTTGCACTTATCTTTTATAAAAGTCTGGGGTCGCATTATCAACTATCTTTTCTTTGGAAGAAAGAATATACAAATGGGCTATGCACACATCCGTATGAAACCAAGTCTTCAGCTCCAATTCCTGACTATTTGACTACAAACCACCAAAATAAAGGTGGCTTCATATATTCCTCACATGTATTTTTATTCTACGTATTCTGCACCCTTGGGGTGCAGAAAATACTACTTAAATTCCTAGGACCATTATAATATGAGTAACACTTAAGCATTTCAAATTAATTCATATGCATAGCAGATACTGAGTCATATTAGTGAAATTAATAAGCTTAAACAAGGACTTTTTATATTACACGGAATGTGAATTTGCATAATTCATATTCAGATACTCAGCTGCAATTTACACTTTGAAAAAATAATAAGTAGTAAATTAATCATATAATTTTAGAAGCTGCTGAAATGTAAAACTGCAATTTACAGAATAAAAGTGAATATTTTAGCAGTACAAAAGACCACGAATTGGCAACTTCAATAAAACCATGCCAGAGTCGAGAACATGTAGAAGCCCTTCTGTTCAAAATGATTTTAAAGGTTCATCTCCCCATGGAACTCCAAGAAGCTTCTTTCCACAAGAATAAGGTCTAAGTCATGACTTTATCTTGGTATAAAATATGAGTTTATATTTACCAAAATATAAGGTACTATTCTGAGACAGACTTACTTCAACACACTATTTCCCCACCCCACACAGAGTGGAGGGTGATATATAATCAACACAATGGGAAAAAAACCCAACCCCAACCCAAAAACCCACCCCACACTTTATGCTGAAATTGGCACACTCATTTTTGTTGCAGAACATACAGAAAAACATTAATGAATTTTTATGCTCAGGCCTTATGTTCTTTAACATTTGATACGATGCGAAGGAAACAAAAAGTCTGTCTCAATACTAAAAGTCACCTTGCTGTATTACTAATCTACCTCAGACCACAAGTTCCTAAAACTGCCTTTTCAGCAAGTATTGAAATGCCATTAACCACGAGTACCTTAACTGAATGGAAATCTAAATCTAATTTTCTAGCAGGTTCTATTTATTGCATAAAATTTACCATGTTACATTAAGTCATGTTATTGCTTTAAAAATGACACCATTCATAAAGAAAAGGTCTAGGGACTATCCATTGCGAGGAGTTTCAGCTATTATATATTTTCTAGATAGCATCTGACATTACCATATCACTTGGTGCCAAAGCTGTGAAATCAGAGCTAAAGAAAACGTTTACAAAAATTATGTTTGCCATGCCTTCTGGAGAGTGTGTCAGAGCGCAGGCTAAAGTGCAGCGCTTTCTGTACTCAGACTCTGTGCATCTACATTGCCACCTGCAAAATACCTGCTAACTCAGGATGAGCACGCCTAGGTGGCCTGAGGACAAGCCTACCATCGCCAGTCCAGCCACGCTGTGAGCAGGGGAGACACAGGGCGAGGACACAGGGCAGCACGTGCTCGTTCTTTCCGCCTTAGTGTGCTCCACAGCTCACCTGATTTAGATGCGAGCTCAAGCCTGAGAAGGAACCCTGCGCCTCTACTCCGAAAGTAACCCAATGAACACCACAATGAAGATTATTAGCTGAGCACCATTAAGCAATGTAGTTAAGCACCAGCTCAAAAAGACCGAATGTGAAATCTGAAAATGCAACTGAGGATGCGAGCTGCTTTCAGGAAAAATATTTTCGGCCATTCTCCTTTCCAGCAGTTAACACGTCACCAACCATTATCTTTTGTCCCTTTCCTTCAGTATAAGGACTGTAATAAGGACACTTATGAAACCAGATTTAAAACCATGTTGAGACAATCATTACATTATCAGGTATGTTAACGCAATAGGATTCAAATTACAGAAAATAAAGGAATTTTTGTGTCTAAGCCTGTCATCTTAAAACAGTCAAAACTATCTGACTTAGATTAGTGAGGTTGTTTTTAGGAAAAATGGGTGGTTTGGGAAAGAAATTATTTTATTTATTTTGAAATATTTTTAATCTACTGTTGGAATAAAAGGGGATTTAAATCCTCTTTTATTAAACACATCTTCCTTTAAGAATCAGAACTGTAGCTTCCAAGCACCTGGTATTTCACGTGTGAAATTTGTAACTTCTTGTATAGTGGACACCATCCCTTTTCTCTTTTATATTCAAATAATAACAGCAATTAAGTACTGATTCTTGCCAGTACTTTCTGAATGCAATTAAGTGTGAGTCTAAAACTCTAGTCACACAGACACAATACAATTGCCTCCTTATGAAACCGTAATGAATAAAATCAAACAGCAGGAATTCCACTGGAAACAATGAATAGTAGCAATCTACTTAATCTTATATTACACTGACTGCTTCATATAATTTCATTTCATTTCTACATAAAATAGAGAATTCTATTGTCTGCTCTGCTGCCATTTCTCTTGATATTTGAAATATATTTAATTATACAAGGTCACATCTGAAGAGATAAAGCTCTCTGGAGAGAAAGAAATTGAACTTTTCCATATCAGATCACTTCTCTCTCCAGAAATGAATTCTTTATTACCCCAAAATTACATGGTATTATCCTGAAATGACACGATATGTCTTATTTCTCATCTAGCACATTCCTGGAATTAGGCTGGAGTATAAAAGAAAACTAATGGTTCTGAGAATTGGCTGCTCCAAAGGCTTCACTCTTTCATTACTCACTCTTGATAATTGGCAGTCCACAGCAGGAGAAGCAGGAAGAAATATGCCAGTTGCATTTAGAGATGGGAGTTATGGCCTTTTCTTTATGATGTTGCATAAAAAATTATGGCAAATTATAACAGCTGTTATGGATGTGTTAAACCTGCCAAAGGTCTGTTTGTGCTAAAAGACTTCCCCCCCCCCCCCCCCCCCCCGATTCTATAGAGTTCTTTGGTCTTTCAAAGGCCTAAAAAGAGTATTTGCAATGGCGTGGCACAAATGGAAAAAGAGTAATTAATGGGAAGACAAATGTCACTGAAGATAAAAAGAGGTTCAAAAATTTCTGAAAGTTTCTTTTTATCCCCATATTGAGTACATTTGAAAAAACAGACACATTTCATAGCTATATATTTTAGTCATCAATGCATTTCGTTAAATGTTACACTTTTCGGATTGTCTCTAATACCCACAAAATGTGTAAATATAATAAAACACCTATTCCATTTTTTCTCTAGAATTTTTTTGGATCTACTTACTATGGTTTTATAAGGAAGTAATTGTGTTACATGGATTTTTATCATTTTTTTTAATGACATCTATTTGATCTACGGACCCCCCCCGCCCCCAGTAATAACCTATACAGAATATAATTGCTTATGATTGCTACAGTTTTCCAAATTTGTTTGGCCCTTTTGCCAATGATAGGAGACAAGAAGTTCCAGAACAGGAAATGCTCTGGAAAATAATATATTATCTATACAGACATGTACATACAAATCTTGTAAAGTGGATCCTTGAACCTGCTCTAGTAACTACTTCTAACCAGGTTAATGCACAGTTACAAGAATGACCAACTTCTCAAAGCTGTTCAAACATAACATTTCTATATTACAAAGGCTGTTCAAATCTTAACAGGCAGTTTAAATTGAAAAAGACAAGTCAGTTTGTACCTGACTGCCTGAGACACTTACAAACTCAATTTTCTGGATAAAATCCAGACTTCATCCTGTTTGTACAAGTAAGTGATGAGGAAGCTGTAAAATTTGCATTTTGGAAAGCAGTAAAAGAAAAAGGCTTTCTAGAGTTTTCAGTGCCCTGGTGATGTATGGTCCATATACTTGTCGTGCTGCCGTAGGGAGATTTGGTACCATGGGCGCTACCGAGCTGTTGGGGGTTGATGCCATGTAGGCTAGCCTTAACTGTGCCCATAGTTACCTTCTGCATCTTGATGCTTTTACAGCCTCCTAGGACAACCTACGGTATTCTTCATAAAGTATTGGTTTTGTTGGTGGTGTTAATAGTTCAACATTTTTGTATCTGCTATGGGTTTAAAATTACTCATTAACAAAGAACGATAGCTGCAGTAAAAATGCATTTGCAGATCCAAGGTGCTACAAATACCATACTGAAAGTACAAAGGAAATAAGGAACTGCAACTAAAGGGAGAACAGTGTTTTCAGCCTGGGCACTAGATTACAATGCTCTCCTTTCAAATTGCTCATGCTTTCTAAAGATACGCAAAACTGGCAAGATCAAAAGAAAGTTTTATGAAAGCTGTAGCTGCAAACTATAACAGCCCATGTTCTGCCAACTAATTCACAATCGCATGCACTGTCACAGCACACATACACAGCACAACACATTAAAGTTTTCTACATTCATTAAACTTTAATTAGACTTTATTTGAACTTTTATTAGACTTTACAAAATAGTTGGAAGTCCTGTTTCCATTAATATATTGTTCAAAAAACAGATTTCCCAAGTCTTAAAATAGAACAATGGGGCTACTCTTTGATATGTCTTTGTTACAAAGCTTTCAAGGCATGACGCTGTGTACAAGTTTGTGTTCAGATGCTTTATAATTTATTACTGTTTCTTATTTATATTTGCCTTTTTAGCAAAGCTAAGCAAACCAACAAAAAAAAAAAACCAAAAAAGAAAGGAGATGTAGGGATAATTACAGACTGACTTCTTTGAACAGCTTCAAAACTGTTTAGCAAAGCTAAAAAGTTAAAATATATGCAATCCTAAAATCTGAGAATGGGTCAGAATTGTTTTCATTTCCAAGAGTAAAACATGATGCAAGGTAAAGTGAAAATGATTTTTAAATCACTTCTCATCTCTGGTTTTTTTTATTTTCTATTATTACACTGTTGAAGTGTTTCAATGAAAGCGATGATTCTTCACAGAAGAAATGACCGACTTTCAGAAAACCTTATTTTCCAAAGGGGAAACATTTCAATAAAAAATTATGAAGACTTTCTGTATTATTTTCACAGCAGAAATTATTTTCCTTCCCTTGGCTAACAAATGTCAAAATTAAATTAACAGCTTTGCCACAGAATCTGTAAATGCCAGTCAAAAATATGATCTGAAAGACAAACTGGAAACTCCTGAGGCAAGAACAGTCTTTCTGTTTATATAATGATTAACATGTTCTGTATAAGACTACAGTATGAACTAAAAAGTAGCAATAAATAAATGACAATTGGTCTCAACACTTAACCTTGGCATTGTGGAAATTATGTGGGTTTTTTTAATTTAAAGTGTCAAATTCTTGACAGTTTTCACAACTAGTATCAGATGTACACATTAAGTTCATATATGCAAAATAAAACTAGAAAAAATACTGATGCAATAATTTATATTTCAGTAATTAGAAAGTGATTATGAAGTTTGATTTAATGTTTCTTTCTAATTTTTCTACTACTCCTTTATGGGCTTTCCATACACCATGAGCTCAGCTTCCTTTACGTCCAGTCTAACTCTACTCCCTGGCAGATAATTTTGGTTTGTATTCTTTGAATTTGTTAAGCCTACACCTCCAGCTGTGCTGTTTTCTTGAAATGTTATTCCTTTGTAGTAGATCCCAGACCTAAAGGCAAAATGACCAAGAAAAGCCCATACTTTTATTTCACAGAAGTGAAATAATGTCCCACTTTTCATGGAACTGGAAAGGGACCAGACTTTCGAAGACTAACTTGTCTACGATTTCTGTTGTGACAAAGAAAGGGAGAAGGCGGCAATTAAAGACTGAGAAAACACACTACATATGAACTTTTTTTACCTTTTAAAGAACAGGTTATTTTTTGATTACTTTGATAGTCTAAAATTCTATTTTGGATTATTTAATTAATCTCTTTTTACCAAGAAAAAAGAGGCTCAAAACTGGACCTTTATTAACTTGGAGTAAACCTGCAATAATTTGAGACAAGTCTCCAGATTTCTATTTGTGAGCAGCAGAATTTAGCCCTGAATCATTATATTTAAGAGTTCTCATAAAGAATTAATATGATAGTCATTTAACAGTAAATCTTCATCATGATACCTCAGTAACAGTAGGAAAACAAAAAAATGGGTTTGCATTAAACTCAATCCCTTTCACTTTCATAAAACAACATCTCTTTCCCCATAAATATTCCTCTCCCATTAAATATTACTCACTGATCTATATTTTGTCTGCTTAGACCATACTTTCAGAAATTATTTTCCTTGGAAAAAAAGAGTAGAGTAACTCTGTAGTCGTAAACCAGGGAAAATTTCATTCACTTCGGAGAGGGTATATAAGTGCTCTAAGGCAGGTTTACATGCCCAGCTTAACACACCTGTATGAAAGTTGTTTCTAAACCTGGATTTAAATGTATATTATTCTAATTTTATTTTAATTTATTGTAAAAGGAATTTTTAATGTATGTCATTCTCAGCTTCACTTTTATCTTGAATCAGTTTGGAGTAGAAGTCCTTTGTGGGTTCAGTTAGTCCAGCATCTTCTGAGTGATCAATAGCAGGTAATTTTGAAAGCATTTAAGAACAGATGAGTTTACCGTTATATTTTCCCACACCTCTCTCTGTTTCTACAAGCGTGACCCTCAGAGAGTCCTGAGGTGAAGCGCTTGCCTACATATTTATGAACCCTCAATGAGTTTGCCTTAAATTTTTCCAGTCTAGCAAACTGATATAATCATTTAGCATCCATAACACTTGTAGCAAAGCCATTTCATATCTTTGAGCATTCATGCTACTCTTCTACAAATCTACCACCATTCTGCCGTGCCATTTTTGAGATGAGAGCATTGCACACAGCATTCAACCTGTGGATGGATCAAGGGTACATTAATGCAATAACGATGTTTCTGTTTTCTTTACTCAACTCCTTTTCTAATTTGCATTTTTGGCCACTATTTCAGAGTCAACCTTTCAGTCAGCATTACCTGCTTTTACCTATACCTCTAAGTTGGTATCAGCAAGTTAAACTATGTTAAGAAGGAAGAAAAAAAAAATCTTAAAATCCTTAAACTATAATGTTATAACTCAAGGAATTGAGCAAACACGGTCCTTATGGTAAATACTATGTGAGATGAAGGACTGCATCGGAATTTTACACATGCCCTAAAACTTCAGGCACTGTGCACGGAATTAATTTTAGTCAGCATAGCTGCATCTTTTAGTCAGCAAAACATCAGAGGGCATTTTTAAATTGCTATCTATTTTCTGCAGCCGGTTCATTTTTAATAGCTAAGAAATAACCACAGTCTTTCTTTGAAGAAGTCACCAACATGAGAGATGACAAAGAGGATTCATCAGATCTTTGACTATTGTACAGTGCCGGTTTCTCAGATAAGAATTCTCATTCCCTCCTCCTTCTCTCCCTCCCCCTTGAGAAAGAGTTATAAAACTTTTCAAAGCTTTGTAGAAATTTACTGAGCTAATTTACCGTTACTTTCCCTTTAAGAAACCTTGGATTTCTGGAATTGTCAGCAAACCTTATACAACCGACACAGTTGAAATTATTTCCCGTGATCACTGCTGATACAGCTTGAGGTGCGACATCATTCACACCACCCAGACATCAGCAATTGTCTCGTCCTTTCATCCTCCAGTGGCTGAGCTACTACATAGCTCGAGAAAGTATCATAAACCTCCAGCTGATCTCCAGTTAGTTTTTCTGTTAATTAATTTTGCACATCAACTTCCATGAATTCCCAGGATTCAGACGCTTAAGGCATTTTCTATAAAAAATCCTGCCTCCTCTTGATAGACTTTCCTCTCTTAATGAGTAATACAGGCACATACTCATTCATCGGGCCCAGTGCATATACCAGCTCTCCAAATTAAAATCAAAACAACACACAACACCTTTTCATCTTGCAGGTGTCATACTCCCTGGCTATTCTGAAGACAAAGCAGTATTGTTCTCTGCATGGCTGCTGACAAAACAGTCTAGTTATTTCCATCAGCATATATTGTTGTGCATTGTGCCTAGTCACCAGAGCTGGAATTAAAAAACCACAATCTCAGCTTCCATATTTTAATATCAGTGAACAAGTCTACCTCAGATACTCTCACTTTCCATCAACAGACCAGGAATTTCCATAAGGCCTTCTAGATAGGCAAGATTCACACAGGAGTCTGAAATTTCACTCAAAAGGAAATATGTTGTTTTTGTTTAATGCTCAGCATTTGTTCTAAAGTTCCAGCTCATAACACACTCAACTATTTATTTAGAAGTACATAACAGACTGGTTGGCCTTTTCTCTGGTTGCTCTGAGTGTAAAAGAAAACTCCTATCAACATCCAACATCAAAAGTATCTCTTGCATATGCTCCATGCAACAAAATCAGAGCGCAGTCACACGTGTTCAGGTACCTGCAGGAAGCAAGCAGCAGGCTGCTATCTCCAGACTGACCTTTCTAAGAGAACACATTATCAAGTGCTATTGCCTCTCACAAGCTTAGAGGGACGCACTTTTAAGTGTTTTATGAACGAGTACATTTCTGCTGAATCAGGTTATTGAAAGGAAGATGGCATAACCTTCTTAATACTTCAGTGTTTTAACCTATTGATTATAGTTGCAATCACAGTGCATACACACACATATATATATACACACATATATATAATATATACACAGCTACCTTGTACTCTACGTTTTCCTTCTAGTCTATAGACTTAGACCAGACTGTGATATTGGACTAAACAGAATTTAGTCACAAAGGCATCCCTTAACACAGTAATACTGCATCTAGAGTTCATACCTGCGTAAGGCTAGAATAACAAGTAAATAAAGAATGAAAGCTGCAAGTCTGTGATGCCTTTTTGAATCAACTGGTACAGTGAGATATAGCGTGACCATTGCCACCATCACCAAGAAAGAAGAAAGATGAAAGGGAGGAAACAATAGCAAAGACCCTGAAGGGGGGCGGGGGGGGGGGAAGGCAGCTCAAAGCTGAAAGTAGTGACTTCCACTAGAAATGCAGGGTCATGTGCCCTAGAAAAATCCTGCCAGAGATATCCCAGCCTCAATTACCCATTTAATAAAGTAAGGAATTCCACATTGAATGTCCATGAAAAGGGGAAGGAGGAAAATACTCTGGATAGATTATACTATATCTCTACTATACTGTAGTGAATGATCCTGGAACCTGGCCACTATCAGCAGGACAAGAGTTGGCATTTGTTGAAAGGTATCAGATGGATGCCACGTAGTAAATGCCTAAGCTTTGCAACAGAAGCCAGGATCAGCTCACACGAGCCAAAAAGAACTACTGCCACACTGTGGTAAACTGTAAAAAAAGGTAATTTCTTTCTCCTTATCAAAGTAGCCTGCAGGATATCTCTGGTCAAAGAGAAGTTTTTTTCTTTGTGACCAGTCTGCTTTAATATAATGCCAAAAATATGGAAAGAACTATGCGATTGCTTGGAACAATTCACCTCCTAGGAAATGGCTGAGCAGTCACAATGCCAGGTTCATATAGCAAGGGATGAACCAGACAAAGGAGCTAGTTTGCTGTAAAGATGACAGGTTTTGACTAAACATCTCTTGGCAGAACAATCAACAGGAAAAAAAAAAGAGAATGAGATTATTTAATATATATTTAAATAAAATACTACCATTTTGTAAACATTGCAAGAGTATGGAGTACAATCATATATACGCTACATATGGCAGCTGAAACACTTGTTTGTTCTTTAAGATGCTAAACCAGCTTTAAAAGGTTAAACAAACCTTAAAAATATAAAACTGCAGCGTATTTTGGAATAGAATTAATTTTTCATTGACAAGTTGCTGAACATATTTTTCAAGTAACCCTTCATTTAGACTATAGCATAGCAGATGATGCTATGAAAAGCAAAGATGATTCTTAATTCTACCTTACACCCATTACAAAAAGATGGAAATATATATACATAAAATTGTGATTTTTCTATACATACACATACATACATGGAAACACAATTATTTTTACTCAAAAATTCTGCCAGCATGTGTAACAGAAAAAAGAAGTAACGTATGCAGTTCTTTTGGAAGAAAGAAAAGAAAAAAGCCATCTATTGCGATGGGTAGTTACAGATTGCCTTTGGGTTTTAAACTTTTATCATTACAGATTGCTCAAAAGTACTCCTAAAAGACCAAATCAGTTAGAGAGAGATCTGAAAAAGTCATCTGTTTGAAACGTGTACAGATGTGTTGAATTAGATGAGAAATACCAGAGGAAACAAGTTTTTAATATTTCATGAAACTTTCAAAGGAAGTGTCCAGCACTAAAGTTGTAAGGAGATGAAAATCAGAGTCTTGACAGCCCCGCTTATCACTACAGGCTACTGAGAAAGCAAGCATCTCTCAACTTACTGGAACACACTGAAGTATGTTTTCCTCCAGAACAGTAATTCGTAAAGATGAATTCTTCTGGTATCGATACCTACTTTCCCCAAATGGGTCCAATACACAAGTTGCTCAATTTGCAAATCAAGAAGTACTTTTTCTCATTTTCAATGCTATAAAGTCCAGAACTGAAATCAAATTACATTTGTTCTTTTTCTGCCACTGCAGAAAGGTTGTGCTTTTGTAAATTAACTAATAGTTTTATTAGTTGAGTCAAATACAACTTTACACAAAAGGAAGTTTATAAACTATGATTTTCTGCAAAATGCATTTCAACTATACAGAAACTGAGAGACAACAAAAGAATTGTATTAGACAAATTAGGATAAGAATTATGTTTAATTGATAACTAGATTCTCAAGTATATCTGATACTAAAATGAGTGCATGAAGTTGCTAGATGGATAAAAGCAGATTTAAAATTGGGCATAGGCAAAGCTTACATCTTTTATATTCAGCTGCTGTGTAAAGTTAGTGTAAGCTAGTTCTCACAGATGGGATGGCATGGAGCAGAAACAGCTACTAAGATGACATGCTAAACCAGGTATTATTTTGTCTCCCATCCCCAGGAATTGTAATAGCATAGTAAAAGTGCTGTCATTAAGTAGAAACAAAGGCATTCAAAATGAATGTGCTGTATCTTTTCTCTTTGTACTTTTATTTTGTACTTTTGTACTCTCTCTTTTGTATTTTTATTTTGGTGCGTGCATTTCCATTCCCACACGTAGCTGAATACAGTCCAACAGTCCTTATTGCAATAAGTATATTATACCGAAGAGTGGAAGGATTCATTCCAGCAGCTTAGGAGAGCTGTGACTGTGATAGGATGAGCTGTGCCTTTGTGCCTGGAGGGATCAAGCATGCCTTATTACTGACTATTTTTACAGACTTCTCATTTTATGGACTGACTATGCTGACCCCACAGAGCTTTCATCTTGCCATGAAGATGCTCAGAAGAAGGTGGCATATTCGGCTGCAACCTCTGAGGCCAACCAACGCATAAGGAAAGGAAATGTCTTAGGTACAATCCTCCCCGAGAGGGAACACTAAGTCCCTGCCACTAAGGTGGCAAAGACAAGCGCTCCCTTCCTCCTGGCCTAAGACAGCGCTCTGCACAGAAATTGATAGTGGTCAACTTACGGGGACAATCTGCATTGTTTCTATATTCTTTTATAGCATCAGTAGAAGCAGAAATGCTTCTAAGCTGCTTTATTGCTTTATAGCAGCATCACTCGAGATTGCAGGCTCAAAAGTCGTGTTATGGAGACAGTGTATACCTGAACCACATACTTCTGTGCTCTCAGGGATTTAGATTCAGCTCACCTGCATGTTCTGGGAGGGTATTAGAAGTTACCAAGAGATTCTATTTCCACATAAATCAAGTTTTGACTGTTTGATTTTGAAGTCTTCAGTTTTCTTAGTTAAAAAAAACCCCACAACCCAACAACAACACAACATGTGCACACCTCAAATTCCCTCCTCACATTGGTTTTTTCCTCATAGCGAGGGCAATCATAATTGACTTTGCAATGACTTTGTTGGTCCTTACATTTTTCCTGAATCATCTTAGACATCCTGGCCAGTTCATAATGGTTTCTGTAGCTCAGGTGTCAATCAATATTGGACACTCAGGACTAAAAGCTGAAGAACAGACAGGGAAAAAAAAAAAAAAATGGAGACTGACTTGTGCTCCTTAGGCTATATTTGTAATGGGAGCATGAATTTAAAAAGAAAAATAATTTTTTTTTTTTTTTTTTTGAGATGACACCTGGAAGTCTTCTCTCTTTTTTCACCAGTTTTCAGTACCCTGCTCCAACACTTACCATAATTTATTTCCCTTGCTACTTTGACTATCTCTACACACTCTTGAATCCCTTTTTCATTTCTATTACTGTGACCAACCAAACCTTTTCCTTGCCTTTTAAACTCCCACAGTAAACTTGGAGGCACGAAGTTTAGCATTAGCCACTTTTAAGCTTCAAGATCAGTAACCTTCTTGATACTGTTTTCACAAAGAAGCAGTGGCACAGTGCACCAACTATGACCAGACGAAGGATGATTAGCTACCACTAACTCACGCTAGATACAATATTCATGAATGAAAACGAAGGCTGGAAAGAAAAAACAGGGAATGGAGGAGAGATGATGGATGACTTTTCCAAACATCATCAGGAACAGACTACCAGCTCTAGAACAGCTCGAGACAATGCAGATAAGGATACAGGTTTTGGAACAGTCAAAGCCAAGGGACTGTTTTAATCTCATTGAAGTGCAACTTGAGCTCTGCTATATTAGCCAGGTTCAATTTAGCTTGATACTTAGTCCAGGTAGCTACTTTTCTTTCCCTTTACTACATGGGTAGTTTCTCATGCAAAAAAGCAGGATAATTTACATACTTTCAATATAGTTTGATATGTAATCTCACAAAACTACACCCTGATTTTTGTTGTGGCTCTAGCATTCTACTGCATGCCAATAATTATTTAATTAATAATATAGCACTTTCTATTCTCTTGGAGGGTAAGCTGAATTTTTTTTCTGAAGCTCTGAATATCAAATCAATCAGTGTTATTACAACACATAGCTTCCATATGATCCTTTTCTCCCAGGAACGTCACTCTACTGCTACCCTTTTCCCCTTCAGTTTTGATTTCATTTAGATTTTGGTGTCATGATCAAACCTGCAAATGCTTCAGCTGCATATTCAGCTGAATAGTTACGCTGAAGTTGGTAGGAATACTTGCCTCATGAAGATTACTACCACAATTAAAAATTCAAGGGACTGAGATTCCAGATTTACCCAAAGTATCTGGCAGGAAGTTGTAAACTAAAACAAGCATAGCACCAATGACAATGCTGGGGGTTTTTGGGAGGGTTTTTTGGGGATTTTTTTTTTTTTAAATAAAAGCTACACTCTCGTTTGATTTTTTTTCTGCATAGGTCTCGATAGTGTTCCCCAGCTAACGTATTCTTCAGCTCTAAAGTGTCCACTCAGTGAATTTCCACTTGCATCGGTATTGCAATGAACCAGTAGAGAAGGATTTCTGCTATAATTAAGCAGAAGACATAAATTTCTTCTCAGATCCAGCTATCTCCATTCAGATATTTTTATTTCCTTTTCAAATGTGTTTTGCTTTCAAGTAAACTGAAACAGAGGACAATGATCAGGAATTTGAAGGGATATCATGAGTTGAAAGAGGTTTTGAATAGTACTGAATATGCCATTTTGCAATCTGTTTCTAGTTGTAAAAAGCACAGTGAGTAAACCCAGAGCCAGACACAATGATAGGTGAGATAAAATCAGATTATGGTTTGAGTACTATAATGCTGAACCTGTGTTATAAAATGAAGGATGTGCATATTGAAGATCATTTCCACCACTTCTTTAAAAGGAAATTTAGTATGCTAGTTCTTGCAGTAATTGAATAAGCCTTACAGCATTTTGCTAAGGCTTTCAAATAGATGTGTGCCAAAATTAGGAAAAGTAAGATTCCGAAATGATAAAGGAAAAAAAAAAAACCAAACCAGAATTCATGTAACTAATATACTATGTTCGACTTTGTATATAAAAACAGAACTGCTTCATTTTAAATCCTGTGCTGTTATTTCATTCAGTTCAAATCCTAACGGGCTTATTTCCTTCTGATACTGCTCCAGTTGCTCTCTGTGGGAAACTACAGAGTTTATATATTATTCATCCAGCTAAAAACCCTGAGGCAGGACCCCTATGGAGCCTCTTCAGTAACTGATCTCCAGATGCTGGTGATATGCAGTGCTCTAAAAGTCCTTAAACATCATGAGAACACAATTCCATCTGCTTTTCAAGCTGCGTATGTTTAAAGGAAAAACACTGACTGCTCACCCACATTTTCACCCAGCTCCTACAGTACCTAATTATTCAGGAACTCATATGCATTGAACTACAATTTATGTGGCTAACACAACAGCATAAAAATTTGCAAACGAAATAATCACGGTATTATTTAATAAATATGTGACATAGCTGAGCAATCCATCCACAAAAGCAGTGTACATTGGCAGCAAAACTATTGATAGCTTTAACGTTTCCAGAATACACATAAGCAGGAGGATGAGAGTGAAAAGTTGAGCAGGAATCATTCTGTATTAAGATATCCTGACAAGATGCAGGTATGCGCAGTGAAAGTTCATTTGGCATTTGCATTTATATCCTGAAACAGTAAAACAATAACAACATTTAAATCTTATTTCAGTATGACTCCAACAGGGGCATTTATGCAATTCACTGAAACAGGGCCTTGAAGCAGGACTAAAATTATTTTGTTCTACACTTGAATGGTCAACCTGTATTTCCTTGAACCTCCCCAAACTGCGAATAATAAGCATTTTAATACTTCTTTTTCCAAGAACACCATAATCAAAATACGTTTTCAGGACATCTCACTTGGGAGCACTGTTTAAACGCTAATCACAGTTATCAATGATAAATTAATTTAGATCTGCAAGGGATGCTAACAAGTCAGTCAGTCATCCATTTAACAGCACTTTCGCCTTTCTGTCTCATTTTGACCTGTCTCCAGGGTTCCCTGCTACAGCCTGTACAGTTTCACCGTTCTTTTTTCTAAATCTCCCCCAATACCTTCTGTTTCCCTCAACTGCCGTATTGTAGAGAGACTTAAAAGGCAACGGTTCAAGGCTGACAAATTAATTAAGTTCATTTAGCCTAGAGTTGCTGTTTGCCATCAAGGTCAGTGAGAAGCAACTGATACAATTTGTACCCTAGTGCCATAAAGGAGGCACATCTAGGTGGTGCAAGAACTATATGACATGAAATCAGATGCTACACACGCTAGAAGCAGCAAGGACTAGCAATCGTGGTTGATACAGAAGACATGCCTCCTCAGGAAGGGTGAAAATAAAAGCTAAAGTGGGTACGTAATGCTACACATTAACAAGATGAGTATGCTAGGTAATAAAAGGAGTAAGATAGATAAAACGCAACCTACTTGGGTTGAAACCAAATTTTGTCACGGAATGATGAAAGAGGTTCTCATCAGCGTAACACCAGAAGTCAGGTACAGGTCTTCAGGATGAGACAGGAGGTTCTCTTCCCAAGGGGGAGACAAAAGGACCAACTGCTGCTTACCGATTGCAAGAGCCAACAGATTTCTCACCACTATCATTGAGCCAGTAAGAGGCAAAGAAATTTTGGATAGTAAAGTTTTGGCCAGCTATAAGAAAAGCTGTCAAGACAGTATCCTCAGAATAATCATGTATGACTAAAAAATAACATAAAAACTAGGGCAGTAGCTCAGAGAACTTATATTATAAGGTCACTGTCACTGCCTACAGTAAAGCAACCTTGAAACAAACTCATGCAGCAATGGTCTTGTGGTGCTTATTTATGCAAATTCTTACACCTGTAATGAAAATATTCTTTAAATCTCACTAGCCAAGGGCAAATGTACAGGAATAAATCAGTAGAGTGTTCTAGACTGGAGAACCAGCCTAACCTAATTTGGAGTTAATATTAGGACGGTCTGCTCCAAAACAAAAAATTAATTTACACAGCCTTTACCCTTGGTCATAGATGTACTGCTACTCATTTTAGAATTATTACAACATGTATCATTTACCTGATAATTGTTAAATAACGCATGGGGAATTGCAAAGCCCAACAGAGCTCCATCCTCGTATAAGGCTTTTCCTTGTATCTGGTATGTAAACGATAATAATTCAGCTGTTGTAAACTGGCACTACTTCAGTGAAGTGAATGGAACTGTGCTGATATAAAAAGCTGGCATGCTTTTTAAGTTATCACAGCAGCAAGTATTCTATGTAGAGATGGGACAATGGGAACACTAATAAATTCCTGTAGCGTTCAGAAGACCATGAAAATGTGGTGCATCTATTGATGAAATATTCTCAAGAACTTTGCCACAGTAAAATTACAAATGATGGCAAATTTCTATGAAAATAAAAACACCATAGTGACTGCTAATGGGAAAAGGCATTTATGACCCTTGTCAGTAGCATAACATCGCTTTATTTACAATGATAATTAAGTTTTTATAACATGTTTTGGAAAGTCTAAGGTAAGGTTAGCTTCATAGATTATTGAGTTCTATTTACCTTTATTGAATTTCACTTTTTAAAATGAAGTCTGGCTGTTTGTTTTTACTGCACAACAAGCTACTAAGAATAAGAACCACCTTCAATGCAGACCCTCTCACTTACTGCAGCCATCAGTCTGCTTTTCACTGGAGAGAACCTCAACCTCACAGTGCTTACCAAAAAAGGCAGAGGTTTCTCTTAGAAGAGATATTACATCTGACAGAGGAAATAAGGGTAGAATAAAGAAGCTTATCTGAATACAGAAACACTAACAGATCGAAAAGGAACCTCATGGTGGTGTTTCAGAAATAGAAAAATAAATTCATGATAGATGCACGCTTGCAGCACTAGGAAAATTGAAGAATACATGTTTATACAGGCAACGTATAAACATATTCCAAAGCAACGTGTTGTGTATGCACTACACCTCCCCCCCGCCCAAATGTACATACTGAAATAATGTTGTGATAATAGAGGAAAGCTAATATAAGCAATTCTTGCAGTCCTAAGCACGTATTACGAAGTTGTAAAATGCTTTCAAGTAATCCCACCAGCAGGTACTTGAAACTTCTGTATAAACCAAGCCATTATAAATAATAATTGGAGAATAATTTTTTTTGAGCATGAACATATTTATGTACAGTTTTAATTATCACAGATACCTAACAAGAAACTGTAGAAATGCAAGGCTTGCAGTCATTAGTATATGCCTGCCTATGACAGGGTTTATGACCAGCAGAGCCTTGAAAAATTCAAGATAATTAGAAAGCAGTATAACAACTTCTTTCCTTATTTTTTCCTTAATTACCTAATATGATACAGCTTTACAGCTGTTGCATTACACTAATTTCACTGCCTTACAAAGCTCACAGTTTCTCCTAAAGGTATTTGCACTACAGAGAGCTGTACTTTCCACGAAATGCAAGTGAGAACATGGAACTGTCTTGCTTTTTCTTATTCCTCCCCCTAGCCTCCACGCCTGTCATAGCAGAACAGCTTACATACGATAGAGAAGAGGAAACCCACCTTGCGAAAGGTTAAAGAACAGAATCCCCCTTCCTTGAACACCAGAAAAATCTAATTTCTTCTCACAGGTTATCTCAGATCAACATAGATGTATTCCACTCCTCACCCTTAACACCACTGATCTGGAAGGAACCTTTTGGGCCACAGTCCTTGCTGTCACAGGCAGTCTTAAAGTAAGGTCTGGTAACACAGCCTCTATATAGCAACTAAAATCTTCAACCATATGATAACCGATACCTTTTTTCTTCTACTTTGTAAAAACAAGTAAGAATTTTCTCTCTTTTTGAACTCCTCCTCCAAGAGAGCATACACTCTTCTAAAACTCCTCTTGAGAAGTCTCCATTTCAGATCTGGAGAGAACAAATGCATTGGTTTTGTAGTTAAGCTGTGTATTTTTTTGTCAATTCACATTTGGAGGCAACATTCAACAAAATACAATCCTATATAGATTTATTAACTTAACCATCTTCAAAACGTGTATAGTCACAAGGGATGACAAGATGATGAGAATTCAGTGTCTCCTACTATAAACAGTATTCACCCTTTGACATCTCTGTTCTCACATCTACATATTAACTTTCTTTTCTTAGTAACAGAAATTAAATTAAGGATGCTTAAACTCTATCCAAGAAAAATGAAGATGATACAGTTCTTCTACATAGGTATGCAGAAAGACATGCGGCCCTTATACGTGTGTGTCTGTGTCCATGCGTGCATCTACCATTTGTAAGTCTCCTCCTTTACACAATTTTTATCACTCTGGAAATCATGATTCAGAGTTTTTACAGAGAGTTAGGTAAAGAATCCTCCCCACCAGTATGATGAAAAAACTGACTACATATAAACTGTAGATACTGTAATCAAATAATTGAGACAAGCAGCATAATGCTCAGAAACACAATATTTGAAGCAATTACAAATTAGTATCTGAAGCACCTGGTATTTGAAGCATTTTAATGGCATTCCATTAAGCATCTGATGAGGTATATAGGGCAAAAAAAAGTATATATTTTTGGCCTGCTAACTGTTTGTCTTTTGTACTTAAAGGTGTGTAACACAGCAGTATTATTCATTAAAATTTTAAGATTCAGAATATTCTTTGATGCATTGGAGCTCTCTTACACATACTTTCCCTACATCTTCATAACTGGATTTTATGGTCCAAAAAGCTATCCACAAAGTTACCAGTTTATATTCATGAGGTTATATAGCTCTGAACCTGTTTGACACATCCCACCTCACACTCAGGATAGGATTTTAAGTTCAAAATACAAAGTTACTATTTGAATGGTTCTCATAAATGTGGTGGCATTCTGTGATTGTTGTACTGCAAGTCTTAAAAATATTTACTATTAGCACTTATTATTACTCTATGCCATCGGTCCACTGGGAAAAATGACACTTTGCTATGAGATGACTTCCACAAGGAGCAGCTAGGGAAATGCATTTATAACGCTTGGAAAGTTAAACAGCAGTTCAGAGAGTTATGGCTCACAGCTGAGAGTTTTGAAGAGATTATATTAATTTTCTTAGAGTAAATCACTGTAGTAGAATAATCAAATTTATGACTAAGAGAAATGCATAAACAAAATAATCCTGGGAGGACTGGGAACATGAAACAATTACAGTAAGAGGCAACTTTATGGATTTCTGTTTTACAGTAGTTGTGTCCCAAACCCCTGTGAACGAGGCCTATTTCTGAATATATTTGTCAAGGGAAAGCTGAAACAAAGCAAACAACATCAAAGTACATGGAATAAATACAGAGCATATTGCATTTGTATACGTGGTTAAATAACACAGTAATCTGGGATAGATTTTCAGACGAATTTAGCATGCATTTGGAAGGCAAGACTAGAGCATTTCTTTCGAGAATTAAAAATATATCTGGAAATCAACACCACAGTAAAATAAAAACAATTGCATTAATCTGCTAAATAACATGGTCTAACATCTGTAAATCTTCACTTTCTTCCTAAGTTACTTTAAAGGATAAAAATTAACCATCAGTTGTTACATTATTTTGAATTCAGAATCAAGAAGGTATTCTATAGTTTATGGTTGGTTTGCCAGATGTAAAAGACCCTGCATTAAATCACTGTAATAGCATTATAGTTTATAGTAAGTTTATATAGTCTAATGATATTATTGATTGTGGAAGGTAACTATAGTTATACAATACTGATGTCCTTCTCTCTTTCCATTGGGGAAAATATTTATGAAAGATGCCAGTGGAATTACAATGGAAGTTAATGGTCTTCCTAAACAGAGTCAAAGAAAAATAGTAGCAAGACTGCACTGATGAAATGCCTTCTCTATCCTCTGTAGGAATTACTTTTAGAACCAAGGAGTTTGTTCCTTCAACGTATTAAGATGATACTAATGTCTTGAAGACAGCATGACATTGACATTAACATGCTGCTTTTGTCCCTCTTTGAGGCCTTTGTGTTTCATTTAAATCAAAAGCAGACAATGTTTTTCTTCCTACTGCACATGGAAAAGAGTCTTCTGCACTCTAATATATACTAGAACATACACAATTTCACCAGTAACAATTGTACATGAATTTAGTGGAGGGGAGAAAAAAAAAGCAGTAAAAACATTCTAAAGACCTATTAGGACTCATTTGGAGTTTGTGAGAGCATTTTATTCTTATTGCTAAAGAGTTGAGAAAATAATCTATTTTGTGTCTATTATGCATACAACACCATGTACATCAAAGTTGCCTTTGCAAAGATTCAGTGGAGATATAGAGGAAATGTAAGCTTAATATCCATACGATAGCACTTAAAAGCAATACAGAATCATTTAATGGCAAAAATACATTCACTTACATGCTCAACCTCCCTAAACACCAAATGTATTAGTCAATAATGTGTTGCTAGAGTGTAATCCTTTTATCTCAACTCCTCTGAATTCAGAAGATTAAGTCTGATGCTACCCAAGCAGACAGATCACCTACACCATAAAAATGGTTCCTGTTAAGGAAATTTGAGTTGCTTCTGTCCCATAGCAAATACATGAATTTGGGTAGAAACAGGTGTTGCAAAACTGACTTTATAGTTGGGTGGTTCCAAGCCTTTCTGGCTGGAAAGCCCGAGAAGTGCCTGGCTGTGGTGCTGAAAGGCCACACTTGATGCCTCAGATGGATGTGGCCATCTGCCAGGGACCCGATCCGGCTCGCATCAATCCAGGTTTTACTGAAGGCAAAACTGCTCCAACCCAGGACCAGAGGAAAGCATACTGGTGCGCTGTCCCAGTTCTTACATTGCTCAGTAGCAGAGAATTAGAAGGAAACGGCTGGGTATAGAGTGATTTGAGGAAATACAGACTAAGAAGTTGCATTTGGAACATCATTTTTCTCAGTAATCAATAAATCTGGTCTGTATGACTTCACCTGACGAAATTTTTGCACACTCAGTTACACATACAGCATTCACAGTATCTTGAAAGAATGAGTTCCATGTTGTAGTTATATTTCATAGGATAAAAAGCAATTTTTTTCCTTTTATGTTCTCAGCCTAATAATTTCTTGAATCTCTCTCCATTGTTACATCAAGACAATGAGAAATAACATCAACATTTTCCTCACCATCTTCTTTTGCACATACCTGTGTAGACCAGGACTAGTTAGGTAATTTCACTACAATGCACTATATCTTTCACTAAGATGCTCAGTGTCTTACAGATATTTAATCTATGTAACCGTGCTTAGCATTTACTGTCATTTTTCTTTACCCTACCATTTAGTCTAAGCTCATGCATAATACTGAAACAGGAAACTACTTTCCTCATTTTCTTTTTGACAATACAAAATTATCCTAGCTAGAACTTATTATTTTACTTTAAATAATAGAAAAAGTAAAACAAAAGTATACACATGCTACAATGAAGGAAATTCATAGCTAAAAACATATAATCTACCACTTCAACTGCTTAACTCATGGTTAAAAAAAACAAATAAGGGTGATTTTATTTTACAAATCAATGGATAAATGAGTGTGTTCATCAAAGACCAGTTAAAAACATACATAAAAAGAAAAATCAGAGAAGCATTCATCTTATTACCAATCTTTGTCTGTGAGATTTTTTTTGTTCTTGGCTTTAAGTTTACGAAAAGGTGCAAATAATTTCTCTCCCATCTTCTTGCCAAAGCTCAAAACAGTGTCCCATAATCAAATGGGATTCAGCTGATCAAATTTCAGGGCAATGACAATGAATGACTTTTGGCTCTGGAAATAATGGGTTTTCTGGAGGTCAAGAGCCAAGGAATGAAACAAAATATTTTGGTTGGGATTTGACATTTTTCAGTTTCTATCCCAAATAAAGTCCACAACGTAAGAAAGGCTTTCAGCAAGCATACAAGGAAGTGTAATGAAAAAGAAACACATTTTTTCAGAAATCAGCACTGGAATGAAACCCACTAGAAGTAGACCAGAGTTGTTCTTGCTCTCGCTCTGCCTTATTGCCACAGGGAGCGGCACAGCCTCAGAAGGGAAAATAATGGCAGGGCACCGAACCTAGAATAACCCACGGTTTGATGATCAGGAAACCCTCCCAATTACATAAAAGATGCAGATTGCATCACTGTCATACAGAGGAGGAAATCTCTGAAACTTTGGGTGAGCATTCAACTCCCCAAAATAGCAAATTACAAAAACATCACTTGGAGGAGGACTGAAACAGAGGCATTGCCTGTTGTTCAGCTCATTATCTGCATAAACTAATTACTTGGCAGGAGCCAAACTGTAAGACATTAACTAGAACTAAATGTAGAAGCAGCCAAAATCAGAAATTACTTCTGAAATGACTCTTCCAATAGTCACCACGTACTGTGCTTTGGTACACTTTGTGGAACAGGCTCAGAGAAAGCAAACGGGATTCCTTTTGGACAATATTAAATCAGAAGATGCTTTCCAGAAGCACATCCAATATCCTTTTATTGCTAATGGATGTTCAAGCAATGGGATGAGAACAAAACTAGTCCAAAGGAACTCCCTCTAACAATAACAGTGCAGATTTTGGCTCCTCAGCACCTACTGTTTCCTTCTGCAAAGCATCTTCTGCTGCACTGCATTACTTACTGCAGGCTCAGATCCCTCCGCTGTGTGGGGATTCATTCAAATATCACCAGAGGCAAATGAACAGCACTGGAGACATCATCAAGAGGAACATCATGGCACAGAGTTTTGCAAAATAGGGTTGCTGAGAAAAACCACAGACTTTAAGCAAGGATGAAAGTTGCTAGAAAGGAACAGTAAATGCTTTCCTGAAAAACTAACCTGATGTGGCGGAGAGACAGTGGGACATAAGGGGCATAATATAACTGCTTTAAGGAGATCTTCATGACTGAAGGAGACTTGAATCAAAAAAGAATATTCATAAGAACAATAAATTACATATAGCTACTCAATGAGATTAATCTTAAGGACAGAAGGCCCAGCCCAGCACAGAGTACTTGATGAAACTCACCCTAGAGTAACTAAGCAAGCATCTGAAGCAATCCCTACACCATCATTGTGAACTTATGGAGGACGAGCATGCCAGAGGACTGGAAAAGGGCAAACATGGTACCTATTTTTATAAAATGGAAGAACAACTGAGGACCTGAGAATTTATAGACTAGTCCAAATAGATTCAATCCCCAGAAAAATACTACAGCAAAAGAAAAAAAAAGCCAAACCAAAAACAACAGAAAAAAACCAACCCATGAGCACCTATAAAAGAACAAGATGAGAAACCATCACCGTAAGTTTGCCAACAGAAAAGTATCACAAACAATTCATTTTTCTTCTCAAACAGGTTAACTGCCAACTGGATGAGACACTGTAGAAATGCAGTATATCTTGGCTTTTATAGCAAGGTTATTTGACATGATGTCCTAGGACTTTCTTGTAACGAGCGTTGCCTAATATCTACAAACATTGCAGAACATTAAAGCCTTATAATATATAAGTAACTTCAGTTCTTGTTTTCCCTCTGTATAAAGGGACACATAAAATTTTTAAATTCAAAATCACACAGATTTAGCAACACAAAATTAAGAATACAGGGGTTGGGATTCATTCACAATCAAGGAAGACACGGCACTTATCTACAGCTGCTTGTGGGAAAAAGCATCATAAGATTCATAGTTATCAAAGAAAGATTTCAAGACAATTGTGAAGCACAATGTAGGATATTCCAGATCAGACTGACAAATACTGAGACTCTACAGCAAGGAATTGGCTAGGATAAAGTCTGAATGTGAAAACTAAGAAAACAGCCATGAGCAAGACTTGTGTTGAGGGTGAAAAAGAAGAAGAAACAAAAATACGAAATAAAGATGGAACCACAAGAAAAACACATTTTGAAAAACTACTCCATTTTGTATGTCAATATTTTTAAAGGATTGCACAGGTGCTTTTAAATAGATGTACACAATCTGGTTAAGAGGCCATGTTTGTGAACTCAGTTTTGGTAAATACAACATGGTATCTGGCACAAATGGTAGTTATGTGTTTGCAAGTACATGTACAAAAACATCAAATAAGCAAACACATGCCTTAAAGCTGACTCACATTAATCCTTATGGATTTGGTACTCTTGTAGCACTCACTCTACTAACTTTTGTTTGCACAAATGTTAGGACTCACAAGAGCAGACGCAAATGCTTGCAAATTCTGCTAGGCACTGAAATATATTTCATCTTTCCTTCAGTTTCATGAAATAAAATAGTTATGCTTCAGGCTGGGATACTAAAAATACAGGAAGGAGAAGGCTTGGATTATCACAGGAGAGGGACGAAGAACCTACAAAGATAAAAAATTCAGAAAAGCATGCAATATCTTAGAAGCAAGGAGGGGAGAACAAAACTTGTAAAAGGAATCAGAACCTCCCCCCAAACACCCACAAATACTACAGCAAATCTACTAGAACACATATAAAAGCGCTTTTATGAGAAAAATGGTGAAGATACTGCAATGAGGTATTAAACAAAGCTTGGGGCTCTCCTGCTTTGGTGACCAACCTTGCAAGATTTATACAGAATACTAACGAAGAATAGCTTAGAGATTGGTGGAAAAGAGAAAAGGGCTAAAGCTGTTCTCTTTCGGCCTTATGCACACATTGCAAGATGAAGCAGTAACGAGCTGCAGGCACTTAAAAGTGAAAACCACAACCCGTTAACTGAAATAGGGGAACGTGACCTCCTGGAGCATCATACTTGGGAAGATGGGAATCCCACGGGAAAGGTGCTGTTGAGAACAGAGCACCTGCTTTCGCAGTAGGCAGTGTTTGTGTGAACAGAACATCATCAGCAAAGACAATATAGGGCGATATGGTAACAGACTCCCCGTGGGAGAGCCAGGTGTCTGTTCTGCTTTAGGAGGACATGCACATTCACTCTGGAGAGGAGTCAACACAGGAAAACAGCAGGACAGGCTGTCAGCTCTGACTCCAGTAGGTCACAGGAGGATCTTCTGCTCGACAAAACGTATGGTGCTTTCTCGTTTTCTGTAAGAGAAACTGAAAACAGCCTACCCTTGATGGCCTATGGGAAAATACAAACTATATGCAATCTGACGTGTGTTTATTTGTGGTTTTCTACTTTTTCCTCTCTATTGCTGAATTTCTAGATACTCAAGGCTTGCTTTCAGGGAAAAGGAAACAGCAAAAAGCCCCTGGCCTGGGACAGTTCAATGTAGCGGCATATGTAACAGTACCCAAATCCTTTAAGTTAAAGATAGGAGCAAATAAGTATTCTTATTTTAGACAGAAAACAGTTCTTATTCTCATCTATAAGTACTAGCTACTAGTGTTTTTCATTACTGTTCTATGCTTTTGCTTGGTACAAGCACAGTAACATGCAAATCAGAACTTCAGGTTTGTTTGTTTTTTTAACTTTCTTTCAATCACCTACATTAATTATATTTGAAACAATATTTGTTGCCTTTTTTTTTTGGTAGCTACAAATTTTCTTTAGTTTTTTTTTGAAAAGCCTCCTTTCACAGCTGGCGTGGGTTTCTAGATCATTTCCAAACTTCTTATCCCAAGAAACAGCAGGTGAACTCCATTGTCACGGGATTCTCTTGCACAGAATAGCAGTAGTACAGTATTTTACTTATTTTTTCAGTTACTTATGGAGAGAAAGCACATGGATAAGAACATTAAAATATGTCACTAAGGATTTTTGTGCAGTAAGTTGCACTATTAGCAATGGTGACTTTCCAACCAGAGGTTTTCTGCTGCTGCTGCTTTCTGTGTGGCTGTTTGTGAAACTCCTGCCACAGAGCAGCCCGCTGAAGGAGGCAGCAAACAAGCACCACACTAGCACAAAACATGGAAGACTCTCTCATTTACATAAATTGGAAAACACGTTTTTCACCTGTGTTAACAGTTCACCATTTCTGAGTGTATGCCTGATTTGCTTCCTTCTACTCTCCCCACAGGTGGCTTTCTTGCGACCCATCCCTACCATCTCCTTACAAGCACCAAGGCAAAGGTAATGAGGCAAATGCAATGAATAATATATCTTTCTAAGGTGGTTTACTTTTTATATCAACAAACTAAATTTAATATTTATATTCAAGAGTTTTTGCCTCTTTCACTGACCCCCCTTTTATTTATTTTTTAAGACTTTTCTAATTGTACAACCGTGCAGGAGAAACACATCAGAAACATTTCAAAAGCCAAAGAAACCAGTGGTTCATAAAGAACACAGAAACTGAAAAAAATTACTAAATTTGATGTTCCCAAATAACAGCAGTAGGCCTTACTCAGGAACAGTGAGGGCTACCCAACACTTGCAGGTATTTAATCTTGTGCTGTTTCCTTTGAGTCAGTATAGAATTAACGTACCCTATACAGCATGTGACATACTCAAGTTTTCATCACTGTAATGTAACACTAGGTACAGATTTCAGTGCTTGGAAGACTTTAGTGGGATTATTACTTTCCTCAGATACAAAACTAATGACTGGTGGCCAGTCAAGGCCCCTTTGAAACTCTTCAGAGAAGTAATGAAATAAATTGCAGGATTCCAGACAAAATCCAGTTGTTTTAACTATAGTTCAACTACAGAAAGCTTCCTTACCCTTTTCAGGAGTGTTTGCCATGCCTAATCCCAGACTACGCTAGACTACTGTTCTTAGACATGACATGAGAACAAAGATTTATCAAAAAGGAGAAATCATTCAATGTTTACAAAACATTTTTGCCATCTTGGATCACAGACATACCATCTGTGGAAATGCAAAGCCTGATTAATTGCATAATTACCTTGGATAGGGTAGGGCCAGCAGTTCATCCTAGTTTATCTTCTCTGTAAGTATGACATTTTTATACTCTCATTTCATTCTTTGAGTAAAAATCTAATCTTAAAATACAATCTAAGAACATGGATCATTCCTTATGTTTGATTCCTGATGAAGATTTACTTACTTTTTATTTTCCTGACTCTTTGATGTATAAGAATGCATTTTATGTTCATACATTCGAAGACTGAAGCACATTTTCATTAGATTCATTAGCATCTATGGTATGTCTTGAAATTCCTCAGGAAAAAGGACTCTGTATCCCACTTTCTGTTATGCAGTATGAATTCTTACATGCCAATATCTCAATTAACATTAGATTGCTTTCTTGTGTGTGTTAGAATTACTTCAGTAAGAGAGGACAGAAAGGAAATTTTAAACCTTGACTGTAAAATCTCTTCAAATATTGTATTTTCTGTTGAATCTCAGTGGGTAAAAGTCAAGGGAGTTCACTCAGAGTTAATGGAGGACTGTTCCCAAAAATTAAAGATGATGCAATCACTTTCGCTCAGACACCCTCAATAATGAGGCTGAATTCTGCTCTCAGTTGCAATAAACTAACTCCAGATAAACATCAGTGATGAAATAATACTAATAAAAAAAGGTGACGATACATCACAAGAGGCTTCACTTGGAACAGAGGAAGAGAAAAACTGAAGGCAGGCTTGACCAGCAAATTATATCAGAATGGATCCTTATTCCAAACTTTGCTTTAAAACTTCTATGGACTTACTGGATATTCAGAAAGTAACACCTAGAGCATAACCGTTTATATAAAATTCTAAAAAAAAAAAAAAAATTAACAGCTGTAAACATTTTAAGACTGTGATTCTGTATTGGCTAGCCAGAAGAGAGATGCGTGGAAAAATGGCACAAAAATTCTCAGGAAAAGGAGAGGGAACCATTTTATAGCTTATTTATAGCTGATATATAAATACTGACGTAACTCCACTGACTTAGTAGGATTAACAAGTACGTCAGATGAGGACCTGCTGCTAGATGTGTTGAATATGTGGACACGTCAGGTCAAAGTTCACCCAGAAATTAAATGGTAAAACTCTATCCACTATCTTCCTGGAAAAGCAAAAGTAACTGAGGATTCAGTGGTAGGAATTTAGTTCATATTTAAAAAGTACTTTAAATAAGTATGGACATACATGCAAACACATACAAACACACAGACTTGTCAAAATAAAATGCTGACACTCCTCTCACAGGATGCATTCACTGCATGTTTCCTATTGCTTTGCATATGGAGATGTATCCTGCCTTTGGCAACATACCAGTTTATGCATTGCGTGTAAACATTATTTTCATGTAAAGATGTGAATTTGCAGAGGGATGCACTATCTACAGTTGGAAATAAATTCCACCTTCCACCATTCTGCTCTCCCTTATCTGAACTGTACCTATTTTCACCAAATTCTGCACGTCAGCAGTAGTACCAACAGAGGAGGAGAAAGTTGGAAGTAGGGAAATTGCAGACATGTTGCTGTGCTCTTTTCCACTACTTTTCTCTCCTTAGTTCCTGTCTTAGACTGCACAGACATACAACCATGGAGATTTCAATTCACAAAGACCTGGTCTCCTGCAAGCACCATAAGTGAGACTGCAAAGCAGAAAAAACTTCCTTTGCATTATTTTTACATCTTTCCCTATCCTTCCACACAGCTTCTGTATAATTCCAGAGTATCAGAGCTGAATAATTGAACAAGTTAATGCATGAGAAGAAATCAGAGTCACAATTGCCTCTCACCTCTTAAGAATAATTTCTATGTTCATCCCTTTCTCTGTATTGGCACGCTCACACTGCATTGACTATGCCTCACGTTTACTGCAAACATGCACAGAGAATGCTCAAATACTGCAGTTTAAATTGAGTGAAATGACAGTACACATGTGAAAGGAATTCCTCATCTTCTCTCTTTAATATATAACAGATTACATGAACAAAATAGCTGAAACTGTCAAAATGCATTTACAACGGCCCATTTCCCTGTTGAAATGTCATAATTTTAGTCCTTTAGTCCACTAAGTCTCGTTCATTCAGCGTAACCTCAGAGATTACACTGCATCACAGCCCAGGCAAAGGAACTCACCTCCTGATACCAGATCGTGAACATGCTAAAAGACCTGATATAGAAACAAAACAACTGTAGGTTTTGTCTAGTGTGACAGATGTGTCAGGTAACATCTGGCCAGTTGGTCTGATCAGACAGAAGAACCACCATAATTCCCAAATCACAAGTTACTTTCCCTTTACAAAAGTATGCACCATGCAGAATTTCATTAGCACTTGTATAGCTGTTCACTAGGAACCAAGATACTTCACTGTTATCTTCTGCCTGACAATATAATTCACGTATGCGATCTGATACATGATGCTGACCCAATAGTTTTCACGGTCATCTCAATCAGGCTTAGCAGGTGTGAAGGAAATCAAAGCTGAGAAATCAAGAACCTGGTTGCGACCACGCTGGAAGGTTCTCTCCGTTCTTCTTGATCCGTGTCCCAGACTCATCACCCAGAAGCGATGCAAAGAAGTACTGAACAAACTAGGTCATGACAAAGGCGTCTGAAAAAGCGGCTGTACCCCTAGTGATTCAAATTGCTAGGCTGGAACCAGCAGGCTGAATCCTGCCTGGAAGCATCCCAATATCTGCCATGGACTGACAAATCTGAGAGGTAACTAACTCAAAGCATCAAGAAAGAAGAGATTTAATGGTGACCATTCTTCACATAGTCAAAGTTACTAGGATTATTATCACCTTGTTGCTTAAGAGCTATGGAACTACAGATGTTAAAGTTGACATAAATGCTTTAATGGTATTTTTCTCCTCATTTAACTGGAAACTTATTTGGGTTAAAACTAAAGATCTCACTTGAATTATTTTGATTAATTATATTAATTACATTATATGAACTGCATTAATTTTTAATTACATTAGAAACTAAAAGAGCATTTCTACTGTTCTGCTTTTCTGTGGCACAGGCTAAATCATTAGCCCAGCAGAAAAAGAATGAAATGGAATCCCAGCTATTAAGGAAAAAAGAACAGCAAACGATAGGAAGCAAATGAATTTGGAAAGAGAAGTAGAAGGCAAAAAATAAAACAAGAAAATTTATTGAGAAGAGGAATTTACTATTTCAATTCATTCTTTGTTTCACATTTTTGTGTCTGTGTGAATAGAAAATATTTACTGATTTATTTTTTCCACAGGGAACCACAAGCAGTAAAAATGACAAAATGCACAGTACCCCAAATATCAACTCACCAGATAAAAGAAGAACAGCCTACCTATTCAGACAGTTCCATTAGTCTAGAGATTCTGATAGTGTCATTTCTTCTGGCTGCTTTCACATAAATGATTAAAGCAAGTGTCTTTCACAATTTCCCCCCACACACAATTAAGTCTAAGCCAAAAATGTTTACCAGTGGTATCATCTGTTCTGCTAACTCTATTAAGAGCTGCAAAGCAGCTTTTGCTCGGGACAGTCCATCAATTATTCTTTTAGCCGTTTCTCACTGAACAGGAGTTTTGATAGTGAGCTGCCTCTCCCCTCTTCAGTATGCAAGGTGAAGGACTCCAGCAAATAAAGTTTTTACAAGTCATGGATATTAGTCCAATGAGATGATATTTTTGACAGCTTTGGAAGCATTGCCATGAGTAGGAGCAGCATGGTCCTGTTCCTGCCAGCATTGTTACACTGAGAAAAGCAGAATCTTTGCTTTGGTCACTGGAACGTTTGCGTATTATACATGCAACTAGCAACAGATTAATGCTCACAGTGCAAAACTGAGACGCCTGCACATTAAGTCAGTGAACACTTTCCATCCTTACTATCAGGTGAGAATAGTTTCCAATTGTTTAGGACACACAGAAGTTAAAATTTAGAACTTTTAACAGGAAGAAAAATCCTTCAAATTCTGAATGCTCACTGCAAGTTTCCCAGTATCTCATATTCCCCTGTGCAGCACAGTTTAATGATTTTAGCATTGTAAGGAAGAAAACATGCTTTCCAAGGAGAATAAAGAGGGCTAAGAGAGCTGCACTTAATTGGAAGACTAAATTTACTCAAAGGGTCTGTGGACATCTGCCAGATTCTTCTCAGTGACATTCACCACAGTCTTGAAGAACTAAAAAAAAAATAAATAAATCCCTGTGAACCTCCCAAAAACTAACTACAACATACAGGCATTTAATATACAAAAATAAATTACTAAAATGAAAAGTAAATTCAAAAGATAGTGAAGACAGATATGTCATTACATTTTAAGTATGTTTTTTGAAAAAAAATTAGTTTCCAAATTACTTTTTACAAAACCATCACTGTGGTAATGGAAAGCGTGTCTTTATGAAAAAAATACAAAGCAAAGAAACAGATTTGAAAAATTCTGCCATCTCTGAAGAGCAGAAATTCAGAGTCTGCAGGCTGGCCAGCTAATCATTTAGTCATTCTAGCCTATTGTTATAAATTACATTGTTCAGACTATTCAAACTGAGCAATGAAAAGAAGACAGAACATGCATATGAAAGTAATGAGTGAAAATTTCTCCTTTCTTCAAACATCATTCTGCCTTATTAGTCTCTTACACAGAAACCAAAAAAGATGATAAAAGTGTTGATTATTATGGTGCATGGACCTCCATCCATATTTACAAAAAAAGGAGCTGATGGACTTTCTAAAATAAAACTTTTTTCAGTATTACCTTAAGCTTCATTCTTTTCCATTACAGCCCTATGCCGCAAGAGCAGAGTGTTTATCTTATACACATCAAAACATTAGAATATAGGCAAATACAAAAAGGAACCTGCTCCAAACACACATACACACTTTTAAATACAGCCTGGGATATTTACATAAATATATAAAGTTGTTGACACTAAAGTTTTAAATAGTATTTCATTCGCAATATTCAAACAAGGAATAAGTACATGCACTACACACCAGGATGGAGTCACACTCATATCTGAGACTGCTCATTGCGAAAACAGATCAGACTTCCATTCAGATGTGGTACTGTGACAAGTTTTTGTGACACACTCTACAGTCACTCACACACAGATCTACCCAATAAGAGCACAATGATATCAAGGCACAAAAACACTCACGAGTGTACACGGACATAAATCCAGACGACTTAAGGGGAGGCTCAACTCTACAGCGTTAGGTATCTCCTTCCCACTGGGCAGTGGAAAATCCCAGTGCATCACAGAGCACGACCTCCACTCACATACAAGGCTATACATTGGACTTGGTCTGCCTCTGGGCCTGATGCTGCTTTCCAGTTACTGCCTGAAACTCCATACAAGGACCCTCACAGAGCAGTGCTTCAGCTAGGAGCGGCAATGGAGATGCTAACAGACACGCCATTCCTCCAGTGAACTAGGGCTGCAGAGGCACTAAAGACGACTCCCATTCTTTAAGGTTGATGTTTGCTGCTGAAATCCAAACCAGAAGAAACTAGGCAGAAAATAGCTATTTTGCCCTTGCAATAAAGCAATGATCTTCAATAGCAAATTTTATTTTCCAACACACATATGTAACAGAAGATTTAGATCTCCTCTCCTTCCTCCCTTTAGAAAGTATGTTTGTGCAGTGTAACAATTTATAGAAATACTGGAATAAATACCATGAATATTCAGGTCACCTGCATTTTAGACAATGTAATGTTCATATATTAAAATTAGTAGATGAGTAAGTTTTATTATTTTTTTGCTAACCATTATGCATTCAGTAGTCTGGTATTTTCAGAAAGAAGGTTTTCAAAGTTATTAATTTCTTTAGAAGCAGAACTTGATGGACACAGACAAGTATTTTTACTTGCAGTACAAGCTTCTTCTCAAAGTTGAGAATGCTGAGTTGTGACTATCCATATGTATTTTTCATCCACTTTATTTGATGTGCTTCAAATACCCAGACAGGCACCCAAATAAATTTTTAATCTTACAGACCTTGGTTCACAAGTGCAGAATTCATTTCGGACAGGATGCCGATTTCAAAAGTACTCTGACAAAAAAAAAGTCAGAAATGATGCTGTACAATTAATGCATCATCAATTGTATTAGATTCTTGTGCATTTTTAGGCAGAGCAAGATACAGTAAATTTATCTGTGAAGTCTTGAAAGGTCATGAGATCTTTTATAATAGCATTCTTGGATCCTTGAGTCCAGGCTTTGAGCTTTCTCTGTTGGATTCCCCCCCCCCCCCCCCAGTTGAAAAATAGCTTGATGATTTTTTTTTTTTTTTTTTTTTTTAAGACATTTAGATCATGCTCCACATTTAAGAAACTGGGGAAGGCTGATGTAGTGATTTTACTTATATCTGTATGTTTTGTGTTTGTATGGTATTTGTGATAAGGTAGAAACTCAATGTATGTAGCTGAAGCTTATTCTGCCTGGTGGCCATGCTATAAGACATGATTTTACCATCTAGTTGGGTGCCTTCCAAGTCTGCAGCAGTAAGGAACAAGATTGAGAGAGCACAGATCATTTCCATCTAAAAGTAAAATAGGCATGTATGAAATCGTTTCAAATAGAACATCACCGTCTATAAGTATCTATGAACGTGTCAGTGAGAGTATGAGAACGTGAAGAAAAAAATCATTTAGCTGTACCAATGCTTTGAAAGAATTTCTTTGCTGTACTACTATCAGAGCTGGCAAACAGTGTTTTCTTTTGTGAGCAGTTAGCCTTCTCAGCTGTGGGCAGGTTTTTGATTTAGATCATACATGAAAAGAAAACTGATTGAACCGAGAAGGGTTGGCAACTATCACCTAAAAATTTCACGGAAGGAACAGGCACAGTGGAAAAATGTTTCATTCTTACACAATTTTGTTACTGTGAATAAATAAAATCTTTCTTGATTCATTAAATATATAATCACAGTATTAAGCAATGTACCTATTGATCTTTGACACTAATAACACACTTGGCACAAACCAGGTTTCCACGCACAGGCTGTCGGTTGCAGCTATTGTTGACAACTGGCGAATTTTATGGTACTCACAAATAACTACACTAATTAGTTTTACTTTGTTTCTCATTTTAAAATCTTTATCGAACAGTC
Organism: Aptenodytes patagonicus; assembly: GCF_965638725.1. NCBI lineage: Eukaryota > Metazoa > Chordata > Aves > Sphenisciformes > Spheniscidae > Aptenodytes > Aptenodytes patagonicus. Next base: position 42,716,896 of record NC_134952.1, read on the forward strand.
ATTTTTGGAAATGCTCTGAGACCTACGAATACAGACCTCTGGTAGAAATATTCATTACAAATTGAAAAGATCCGCTCAGAGCTCAGCTCTTTCTGTAAGTGCCAGCAGAACTGTATAGAAATCTGCAATAGACACATGCTGGGCTGCCTCTCTCATAGTCTCCCCAGATTAACAGGCCTGGGGAGGAATTATTTGTAGGAAGATACTCGCAGCTTGAGCACTGTGGCCAAGTGCTCAGCTGGTGAGTTAAGGGCTGTGTTAAGCCGGCAGGGAACCTTCAATTTCACACGTGAAAGCATGAAAGGATAATTCTTGTGCCAAACCTAGACCTCAAATTAAGAGTCTGGTGCATCTCTAATTCTATTTGACATGAAACACTCTCTCAGAAGGGTTAGGGTGACTAGTGTGTTTAACTGAGCTTTATTTACTAGAATTTTATTCATAAGAAACGGAGAGGGACAGACCCAGTAGAAAAATACATTTTCTTCTTTATTCCCCAAGGACTGGGAAAGAACTGCCAGAATTCAGCACTCATGAAATTTGATTCAAAGGGACCAGTTAGTTGTTAACAGATAAGCACAGGTCCAAAAACAGGGATACAGAGGTCAACATATCAAAACAAAGGTGCATCAAATTTTTAGTTCAGAATCTGGCCCGCTGCTACGGAACCGATTAAAGATCATTTGGTAAATACAGTGCTCAGCTAGCACACGAAGGTAATGCTGTAAATCTCTACCCTGTCTGGCCAGTTGACTAACAAGTAGTGAAACCAGGCACAGCATATCTGAGGAAGTTTTCATTAAACCACCCTGGTAAAGAAACTACCAGCATGGAAGAAATAAAAAAGCACAATACATACTATATTAAATACTGGCTACACAAATTGCTACTAAAAAATAAATTAGTCCCCACTGTTTGGGAAGACCACAACTATTCTCTTGTCAAGTAGTCTGGAAGTTCTGCTCATTTTCAGACTTGTGTTTAGAAAACTATCAATGTAAGTCAGCTAAAAGCAAGTTTTCAAATAACATCTCCAAAGTTTGCCTTTACGTATAGCTAATTGTAATTCCTACTATGTGCACAAGAGAGCATATTCTTCTTTTCAGACATCTGTTAAAACTTTACATCTGAAGGATTCACCTATATAGCAGAAAAACAGATTCTCGAGAAACTCTTGATACTTTAACTATTGGGCTATTTGTCCAGCTGCTTCTACAGTGCAAACGTACAGTCAGGGTGACAGAGTGAGACGTCCCGTAATCTTTCTACATTTGCCCATGGAGTACCAAACTACCGGTATGCAGGATGAAACCTGGTAATATCAATTCACATAAATAATCAACTAATCCAAGCAGACATACGTAAAGACCACTTGTTCGCATTGCAAAGTCTGGCAAAGGAGAAAAATGGAACAACCCAAGATCTTTTTTTTTTAATTTTAACTTTAGATTCGTCCCCTGTAGGAACTACTTCCTGCCAAACTTCTAAGGTATCCAAGGCTGGCAGCTTTCTTTGGATGAATCAGCAAAAGGCTGTCATGTAGATCTCCTACTTAACACTTTTAGAAAGGCAACTTAGCAGCTTCTGGTTGCAATTTGTTACCAACAGTGAAACAGCAGTAAGAGGTGAGGCTTCCCAGCCACCAGACTTCTTCTGAAAGTCATTATATGGTTGACTGACATGGCAAAGGGTCAAGCAAATGCTCACCTTTAGAGATTTGCTACAAGCAATGAACTATTATACCCTTTTCTCTATGGAATGTTCTTTTGCCCCCTCTCCCCCAAACTCGTCACAACCCAGCAACTTCTGTCACTTTCTCTTCTGAGCCATGCGCCATCCAGCAGACTCTCGAATGCAGAAGAAACGTGAGCTTTTAACTCTGCTTGTGCCCTGCTATTTGTGCTATTCTCTAGCCCAGACCTAGAGAGAGCAACGCTAATAGAGGCAAAGCCTTTTTCTACCGTAGCAGCACAAGGCAACCAAACCCCACTCTGCTCTGAGCTGCAGTAGTTAGCAGAGACAGCCTTGAGTGCGTCACCATCTTGAGAAGAGGGTAATGCCCTCCTCTGCTTTCTGGCCGTTCACTTGATGTGTGTGGACTCTCAAAGAAGCTGCTGCAGGACATTAGAAAGACAAGTGCCAGTGCCGCAGCAAATGACCAAGAGATGAAGCTATTGCCTCCTTCCGCCCAGGAAATATTCAGATGATGTGCAGTTATTTATTTCTTTCTAAACCCTATTTCTTTCTAAATCTGTGACAGAGTAAGTTCCTTAAAGAACAACTCAAGCTCAGCAAAAGCACTAGGGACGTTACAAGCTACAACAGAAACATGAGCGACAAGAAACATTTTAAAACATTTTATTAAAAAAAAAAGTCTCTACCCAAGGCTAATGATGAAATCACTTCTCAAAGTTAAAACAAGTAAATTTTTCTTCCTGAGATCATAAAGCCTAGTCTGAGAAATAACTAGACAGGTCTAATGCTTGTCTTCTAATGTGCACCTTCTATATTTGATTGTATTCCCCAGCATCTTTGAACACTCATGGAAATTAGTTATTCAGGCTCCTCCTACAGAACATCATCAAAGTCCATGGAGCTCTGCATGAACAGCATCCATTTTGTTATCTTAGAATTCTTTGGGGTATCTAGAGTACTGTCAGCTGCTGAAGCACAGCAACTATTTCACAATGTTGTATATAAACAGTTACGCACTACAAACGAGAGAAGTGGTAATCACAAAAATAAAGTCGTTTCTATTTTCAGGGTCCATTAATACCCATGTAATAAGCAGGAGGAATTTTTAAAGAACATTTACAGATACAGCAAAACATTAAGAGACTGTTTTGCAAGGTCAGTGAGCAGCCTGCTGCTACTGCTTATTCTACAGCTGAAAAATCAGAATATATACATCAATAGGAGGAGAATTTGCTACACCTGAAGAGAAATGTGCAGCAAAATTCCTTATTCAAACCAGAAAGGAGGCATATGAACTAGAATTCAGAATGAATACCATGCTGACAAGGTGTCTTCTGGTAAAACTATCAGCTCTTGACAATGAGCTTTTTTTATTTTATTTCAAAGCTTAATTAAGAAAGAACCTAGCATCATGACATGATACTTTCACTTTTCAGCACTGACTCTAAAGAAAACTGCAGGGGAGATCTGCAGTGCCTGAAAAAAAAAGGGTGAGTGTGGGCAGATCTGGCTACCAAGGCAGTCCGGTTACCAAGGCAGGAGGTTAGGTGCTTTCCCCCTCCTCCCTGAATCCACGTTACCTACGGTGGTGCCACTCCAGGGCTGCTACTGCAGTTGACGACTCCTTCCTTTTCCATTTGATGCCTCAGTTGTTCCACCTTTTCTGCACAAACAGGAACCCTCTGAAAAGTTCCCAGAATATACCTTTTCCTGATGTGTTTTTACACTGGAAAATTATGACTGAAAGATTTACTAGCAACACTTGCATAGTATATTTGGTCAAAGGTCAATGAGGCTACGAAATGTTGTGCTAACTGAAAGGCTGTTGATAAGTTGTTGTTGGAAACAGGCTATTATAAACATAGACCAAAAGTTAATCTAAATCAAGGGGAGAGCATTTCTTCATGAAGTTTAGTCACACAGTGTAATGAGATAAAAAACCCCAAATTAAATTCTTGCTCATCTGGTCCTGCCATTTTCCCCCAATATGACATATTCCTTATTTAACAGTAGGAAAGAAGTCAGTCATAAATTAGATTTTTCCCTTCACCCAACTAGAGAAAAAAACCCCACATTTTTGTTTTCTTGTTCTATAAAAGCATGCTTATGATAGGCAATAGACAAGTTCTTGCAATTCATTGCTGACTCTAATATGCCAAATAGAATCATTAAATGAAATTGTTTATGAGGAGGCTGAATTTTAAGTAGTATATTATAGCTCTAAATATAAGCCAATGACTCCTGCTATGTAATCCATTACAAATCTGCTAGGCAATCAAAATTCAGTTAGATATAATCCACTGATGTTCAATAGACATGTCAAAATAACATTTATAACAAATAGTTAGAAATCACTATCCTTTGTCTACCAATGAAGATACATATTCAAGGCAGAGTTATCAAAACCAAGAATCCATTGTCCAAATTAGACAATTATTTTGACTAATTCAAGTACTCAATTTGACTTCAATTTGAAAATCTGGAAACCCTTTCATTACTTTTCATTTAGCATCGGCAACATTTCCAATTAGGATGCTTTATAAATGATGGCTGTTCATTAGTCACTGGTATAATTACAACTCACATAATTGTTCAAGTGAGATTTGAACAGTGGTATTTTAAGAAAGCTTAAACCTGTGGTGTTAGTCCAGAAGCATTCAATACAACTGCAAAGAAAGCACTCACGTGGTATGATCGCTCTGTCTTCCATGTGATGTTTTCAATTCATGTTTAAAAGTGGGGGAAAAAAATGTTTATAAATGTCTGTAAACTGTACATGAATTTTTTGGTATCAACCAAAACCACTGAAGAAATCTGAAAGCCTTCAATAAAAATAGCTCACCATGTTAAACAAAGAAAATTTTACAGAAATAATTGAAGTTATGGGCAAGCAAAAGAAAGAAAAGAAACAGAAGAAAAACAACTTAGTAAAATAGCTATAACATAATAACTACTTTTAGCTTACACAAGGGAACCTGATTAGCTTAGAAGTGGTAAAAAACAGGCACTCAGGTTTGGAGACAATCTTTCCCTACCACTGCCAGTGAGAACAGATTCCGCACAGATCTTGTTTTGCTATATTGCGCTGAAGTACTATAAATAACAAAACGAGAAAACCTGGTTAGTTGTCTACACCGAAGTTCAGACTGGGTCAGCACAACACAAAGAGTATCCTGACATTTATTGATGCTGTTGTTGAAAAATTATTAAAAAGCCTACTAACAGAAAAGTATGGGAATATATAATCTCTCCATATCTCATCTTGCTCTGGAATAAATTTTGTATTAGAATTCACTCCATAAATATGAAATTATTTTTGATCTTTGGAATGTGATAAACATAGGTGCTGACCTTGAAAGGGGTTTCCATAGGGCCTCAAATTTCAGTCCAGACTGTGCAACTTCCTTCTACGGTTACTGTCGACTCCTCTCCCTTACAAAGCCTCATAACCATGAGTTGGCAGAGGAAAGAGCTAATAAGATGCAGGTTATCCACAGAGAAATGAGGGAATTAGCAAAATCTAGCAATGTCAGTGATGTCACTCATTACAACAGTGACACAATTTATTGGCAGGCCTGCCTCAAGCAGCTGAAAGGCCAGAAGTCTGCATGTACATCTAAAATTTTATAATCTTATATAATACAAAGTCCAACACACTGGATTAAGTACACACACAATAAATAGTCAGTAAATCCCAGCACATTAGTCTCTGTCCTTTGGATTTACACTCTTTTGTGCTCAGTAGATCCACACACAACTTGGTTCCAGAGCATCTGTAGGTGTGGCAAAAGTAGACTCACACCTACTAGACACAAGCAGCTTGTCAGTCCCACAGCCTGCGTATCTCTAAACATTAAAGATTTTACCCTATAGTCTTATTTCCGAGTGTAGTCCACAATTAACTTAAGTGGCATAACATGAATAACAACCCGTCACATGGGAAAGAATATGTTTAAAAAGGTTTTAAACCTCAACTTCTAATTTTTCAGAGAGTCTTGGTCCTTAAATTTATTTTCACTCACAATCAACTGAAGGCACAAATAATAGAATTTGAACAGAAGTAATTAGTTAAGCAGGTATATCCGATAATTTGTTAATGTAATTACACATATAAAATTAGAAACAACCTCTAAGAAGGAAATATTATTAAGAGAGTAAATGGCATAGTCAGGAGACAGCAATGATTTATGGTATGTCAAACTTGGGATGCGAGAAATACGAACAATTTTTATACTTCTGATCTGTAACTCTATTTTTGGTAAAAACTTCATCTCACCAAACTGTGGAATAGACAAATAAATGCATAGCCTGTGATATGACAAGGGTACATCATTAACTATTTCTATTTTGTATTTCCCTTTTTCCATTTACATAAAGCAGATGGCAGCTGTTAACATGTCAGCACTCATAACTAAATCAGACTCAATAATAGATCTCGCCCAAATTTTAAAAATAATTTATTTGCTGAGCAATGAATTTTGGAGTCAAGTTCATGTTAAATTTAGTAAATTGTTCTGATAAAAAAAATAAAAATTGAAGTCAGAATTTTCATTTTAAATGTTTTAAATACAACAGTTATTTTGGAGTTTATTTTTGTCATTTTAAGATGAAAAAGGATTATTTTCCTTACAGCCAAATTAAATGTTTTATGTAAAGAAGCAAATTTTATGTAGTGTTTTAATCATGTTTTCAAGAAAAAAAGAGATGGTTTCCAACTCCCTGATTTAGTAAAAAATCAGTTACAAAATGCAACTTTCCATTCAGCTTTACTCATCATAAGAACACTTTCAATAAAATTCAAGTTGTAAGATTTGAATAAAAGCAAATTAAGTAGAAAGTAATTGGCTGCTAACAGTCACATAGAAATTGTTCTTCTCCACTACAAGTAGGCTTAGCTAAAAGTAAACCATCTCTGAGTTCAGGTGTACATTAAAACAGACCCCTGCACATATACATACATATATATGCATATGCATGAATGAAAAATAGTAATATCTGTTACAGATTTTTTTTATTGCACCTCACTTATTTAGCAATCAAAAAATAATTCCACATTCTCTTTAAATCTCTTTGCTATGTATGATCAAGTTTCATAAATTTTTTACCATAATGTGAAGAAATGAATGGTAGGAAAGCCGTTTACCTTCTGTCTTTTGATGAATTGGCTACGTTACTGACTCTAAATCCAGTGTTTCTTCAGTAACCGAGGCCATCGGATCCCAAATGATATATATTCAGTTAATGCACCATGAAACATTTGCCTGAAGCAGGTCTCTTAAAATTTTTCAGAAGGATCCTGTTAAGCCTCGTTAAGTCACCAAGTAGGTATTGCAAGATAAAAGCCTTCCTCACTGAAATCTAATACACATGATTCTGATGTTGAAACTCTTTTAAATGGTCAAAACAGCACTTAAAATGGTATCTATACCTTATCTGTTTTGTACTCCAAGAAAATATTACCACAACTTTTAAAAGGGTATAAAATGATCAAACGTTTCCTTTCACCATAGCTTCCAGAAGAATGTCTCATTCTCCCAGCAAGTACCCAAAGAAGATTAAAATTTTTCTTCAAATTAACTCAGATTTGTATTACTCAGAAGGGTACTTTCTTTTCCTAACAGCTACATCAGTTTTTCCATAAGGTTCATTTACTGATTAAGCCTGAACACACTTCACAACTGCAATCACCGTGTAAATCACAGGAAATGTGAAGATGCAGGTTGCCGGAATCTCACGGACAAGAAAAAGCAAAATATAGGTGCACAAACACATCATTTTACAATGACAACTTACAACATTTTACATATTACTGTTTTGATGGACTTAAAGGAGTGTCTGCCATTCTCTTTCATACTATACCTAAACAAATTTAATTTTAATTATTTTTCTTTGGTCTATTTACAGGTTTTGACTTTGTAACTTGACTTTTATGCTTTAGTAGAAAGTCAGGAATAACCTTCTAGACTCCATTGAAAGTGAGACAAATAAAATTCAGATATATCATAGAATAGTTTGGGTTGGAAGGGACCTCTAAAGGTCATCTAGTCCAACCCCCCTGCTGTGGGCAGGGACATCTTCAACTAGATCAGGTTGCTCAGAGCCCCGTCCAACCTGACCTGGAATGTTTCCAGGGATGGGGCATCCACCACCTCTCTGGGCAACCTGTGCCAGTGTTTCACCTCCCTCAGCGTAAAAAATTTCTTCCTTAGATCAGGTCTAAATCTACCCCCCTTTAGTTTAAAGCCATTCCCCCTTGTCCTGTCACAACAGGCCCTGCTAAAACATAATACACACTAGGACTGCAGTATATTGTGTGTATACATATATTACAAATTTAATTTGTAAATTTATTACTGTTTCCCCAACAGGTATAACGAGAATCTTGGTTTTATAATCCACTTCCTTTTAATACAACATTTCCATTCAGATCAAAATTAAATACTGAACTTTTACAGGCGTTTTTGGTGCCAAGAGCCTTTTGTAAATACTTTAGACTATGAATAAATCTAGGGAGCATGGAAGAAGGCAACAACAATTTTCCTTCAAAAAGCAAACTCAGCTATGGCTCATGCTGCAATGTAAGAACGGGTGTACGTGATTAGACTAAGCAAGCACTTGATTCAACTATCCTGTCTCCAAAAGCCATAAAGATATGTCCAGGGAAAAGCAAAGAAAAAATAGGGCAAATGTACACAATACTTCCCCCAGTGCTCTCCTAGACTCTAACCATTTTCATTAAAGGTAGTTTTGGAGCCAGCTGGCTTCTATGTGTTTCTGAATAAATTTTCTAAAAAAATCCCTTTAGCATAAAGCTAGGTAGAAATCTACAAGCTTCCTTCGTTTGTGAAGGTTTGTGGAGACTACAACTGAGTGGAGGAAAAAGCACTTCGCATCATCTTCTGTACTGTTGTTTATATAGTCCACTGTAGCTTTCGCACTTCGCATACAACTGGGTTTTGGGGTTTTTTTTGGACTCATTGGCAGCTTTAGTTTCACTGTAACTCACTTTTACATATACACATAGATGATAGACTTATAGATATCTACATACATTTTCTCAAGCCTACGTACACCCAAGATTTCCTCATCCTATACTTAATAAGTTGAATATTTTTGTTTAAACAGCAACACATCTGTCCTTGTGAACTGCCTTGTTGCAAAAAATGAATTATTTTTTCCAGGTCATTTCTCCAAATAGCCAAGATCTTTTAAAACTGCAATTGTGCAACCAAACCTGCTTAGGTTCCCTCCCAGCTTTTGACTGTCATTAGATTTAACAGGCACGTGTTCTATTCCATCTTACATAAGAAAAAATACATAATGCTGTCAGAACCAGAGCACAACCCTATGGATATCCACACACACCTTGCTATTTTGATTAGGAGCCACTGAGCATCACTGTGAGCACAGCTGCACATGCAAGAGTAGTTTCACCTACGAGTTACTAATTTATGTGAATTTATGAGTTTTTAAACTGAAAATCATATCTTGACACTCTCAGCCACAGTGGAAATGATCCATAACTAGAACTCTACAAAAGTGTAGCAACACAAATTGCAAACTCATACCAGCAACAGCTTCAGAAATATTTAGACCAGGAATAAGGGAGAAAAATAAAATAGCTTAATCTCATGCAAAGGAAAGTAGTAAACAGAAAAAAGGGGTCAACATTCCTATCCCTTACCAAAAACATGCAAGCTCATTGCATTCCTAAACCCATTTATCAGGTCTAGATATTGTAACACTATTGCACTACTGAGAATAAGGAACAATAGCCCTGCCACTGGACATGCTATTGCCTTATGCTATTCATGTAGTAGGACACATATTGCGAGTGACATGTTTTTCCACACACAACCCTGAATTTCCTGAAAAATTATGTTTGCCAAAAATAACAATTTGGATCTTTAATGTATTTGACACACACAAATTTCTGGTAACTTGCTGTTTGCTTCCTGTTCTTGTTTTTCTTCCTTCAGATTTCTACTTGTAGCTAAGTTATTCATTACTGGCTCCTTCCTGTTATTACCAGCACATTTACACAGGCAAGTAACTTAACTGTTCTTCCAAAATTATCCAAATGAAAATTACAACCATGAAAGAGGAGTGAAAGAGAAGAAAAGGAGAGGTCAGACAGCAAAAGAGCTCTGCAGGTTGGCACCAGTTAACATTTTACTTTTTTCTTTTTTTTTTTTTAAACATGACCTTGTCTCTTTTTTTTTGAGCTCATCCCTGTCTTAGCATATTGTCCTGTCAGAGCATGAAGTACAGATGATCTGTATCCCAATGAAATTTGCATGTGATGGATACATGTTCAGAAATATTCCAGATCTATAAGACTGATGTCATTTTTATGATTTTAATAATCATAACTCAATTTTATTGACTTGTACATTTGTGAGGAAACTAATTAACTTTTAAATGTAGCGTCTCCTTTGGGGAAAAAAAATGTGTTAGAGATTGAAAAAAATTATGATTCAGAGCTCCCAACCGTGATGGAGTGGTAGTGAAATTAATGAAATTGAAGACAAACAGCAGCAACATTAAGTGAAATTTGGCTTTAATTCTGAGCATGTACTTAAGAGACTCTCAAAGTCTATACCTCAATCCTATGAACAACTAGTCCTTTTTAGGAGGGACAAACTTTTTTTCTTAAAAGTCCTAGATTGAAGACTCCACTAAACAGAATGTGGATAGAGCCACAGGACAACATACCATCAACAGTCTAAAGGAAAAAAAAAATCAAGTTTAAATATTAGTTTCCATCATGTTTCATCCATTACATATTTAGTAGCAAAAAGGTGCTCAAAAATTTAATATACTGACACCACATATTACTAAAAATTTAGTTATACATATAAAAATAACAGGCTATTTCCAACTTACACATAAAATCAGTATGAACAAACAGAACAGAAACACTGTTCCACAAAAATTAATTATCTGAATTTAAATCCTCAAACGATGCGGTATCAACAGTAGAGAGTAATGAAAGATGACTAACAAAAAATCAGTTAGACTTACAAAACTTTTTTGGGGGGTGGAGGGATGAGGAGGGCCTATTATAGTAACATGTAAGATGGAGCTAATCAAGTTTGAGAATGTATTATACCAGACACTGTACAGAATAACAAACAGTCCCTGCCCAGTCATATATGATTTCATCAGAAAAAAATGGCTATTGAAGAGATAAGATATTGCTACCAAAATATACCCAGCAGGTCAGTGGCAAAGTCTACAACTGCCCAAAGATGCCTGAATGCAAGCTCAGCGCTGTTTGCAAGAACCACCCTTCTTGCACATCAACTACTGCTGCAAGAGACAATCCACAACAAATCCGTGTTTCAGGTTTCTTTTATGCTTCTATATTTCATCAGCAACTATGACCTCTATGCTGGTCACTGACCTTCTCTGAAGCAAATTTGCACCAATTCTACTTGCCGTATTTGAGTAACATAAATCATTGTCATAACTGAGGGCAAAGAAAACAATAATTTTGTATTCATTACTGAGGACAATACCTTAACTCCAGCTGCATACCAATGCAGAGATACTCTGTTATAGTTCCTGATATTCCACAGATGGTACAGATTATGCTCTTGCAGTTTATGACATTAGTAGTACTGATTATATTGCACCGTAATCATGTCCTTGACTGAAAAATAAGAGTGGATCTTGCAGCACCTGTACAAATACCTTCCAGCTATGAAAAGACAACTTGGGATCACAGATCATCAGCATAGCCAAGGCAGAAACTTTCACAAATAATGAATTAGTTCATCCATTTTCATACTGTAAATTTTCACTACTCAAAACTGAACCATTTTGGAAGAGATATTACATTTTTTTCTGTCCAAGATAAATTCATTTTTATCTTCACTTTCATTCAGATTTATGAATGAGTTGCACAAGTTGGATTTGAATTATTCTACCAGTCCCATCATTTTGTGAGTTAGGTTATTCTGTTCAGGATAATCAAGTTAGATAAATTAATTCTTTCTTATGGTACTTCAGCCATGTGAAAACTGTGCATACGCAGTGGGGAGCAGTGTGACCATAAGAGAATTATTTATGTTTTGATTAACTTTGTGTTATGCCACTGATTCTTCTCACAAATCTTATATTCTTGTACAATAGAGGGGAAAAAAAAAGAAAAAGAAAGAAACTGGAGCTCAAACGTAAGACTGATGATGTTGAAGTGGCACAGAGAAATAATCAGTTCAAATGGTACTCTTTAGAGTAACTTCACCTAAGATCATTTCTGGGTAAAAACATGCCTGAATTTTTATTAAGATTCTAAAGAGGGAATTAGTGTGAAAGAATTTCTGATGAGTTCTGAAATGACAAAATATGGTTGAAATTATATATATGGCTGTTCAAACATACACTGCTTCTTCATGTAAGCAAAATTCCAAATACTAACCATCCACAGTATGGCTTTTGGCCTATTTTTAAAAAAAGTATATATTTTTAAGATACAAAATTTCTTCAAAGGCTTTTATGTGATGGTAGCTCAATGTTTTAAATATACCCTGTTAGCAAGTTGGTGCACTGAACTGTGCTGAAAATTACAGCAGATGATACTTTACAAGTAATTCCTTGAGAAATGCTAAAAGGCAGGCAGGCATTTAAAGGAAAAAAAAAGTGGTAACAAAACACAAAGCAGAAAGTTTCACTTTATCAATTAACTTTATCAATTAGATATTTTCCAAAGGTTACAACTTTTCTGAGCTGAATTAAGAGTCCAATTAAGCTGGCTGTAATAAAGATGACTAAGCTTCATGACAAACGGCAAATCTGTAATATCCCTTTTCATCTAACCACAATGCCAAAACCCAAAGATGACAATTCGTGGGAGGGAGCATTTTCTGTTTTCATTACCAGTTACCAATTTCTTTGAAGAGTTTGAAATCTGTGCCCTTTTCTTCAATTTACTAATGCACTCTGGAATTAGATTAATAATAGAGAATTGCTACGGGACTTTTGTACGTTAGTTTTCTGACAAATTCTGTTATTCAAGGTCACTCCTACAATTACATTTTCCTTGTGGGCAGGCACAGGTGCCTACTTTCACTGTTAAGAAAAGTCCTCTCTTTCTGGCGTGTTAGTGTCAGCAAGTATCATGAAGTGTAAAGAGATGCTTGGCAAAACTGTCACAATGCATGACCTTTCTGTAGCAGAGAGAGCATTTGCAGTATTGCACAAGATTCTCATCTAAAAAACATGTTTATTTGGCACCTATTAGAAATGGGCTACATGCCATCTTCACAGATGGCTGTAAGTGTTCACCACTAAACTATCATGTAGCTTGAGAAACGTGAGAGTCAAGGGCAGGGTTTCTTATACAAGAACATTCACATGTTGTCACGTTTAAGTTATCTGCTATTGTAATTCTGCTGTGAGCTAAATTAACCTTCAAAGTGTGAAGCTAGATTTTGCAGACAGGTAAAGGAATACTTGTTAGAGTGACTTACGAGGAAAGGACATGAATTCAAATGCCTTGAGTATTTTCTGCATACAGCTCACTTGCCCTCCAAGGGTTTTAAAAGGAAATACTACCCTACTTTACAGATAAGAGAAACGTGTTGAATGATATTTCCACACAGGTAATGCAATCTACTGCGAATCTTGGAACCAGAAATCCACACTGTACTAAGTGTTTACCTCCCGTTCTAGAGGCAGAGATTTATCTCGGTCTCCAGCTGACTGGCATGCAAGTTGGATGCTGCAAAGAATTGAGACTTTTCATGTTTCCAACAGCTGCTTGTCGAACCAAGTCTGTTTGCAGAAAACAATCCACATTAATACTTCCTGAGACTTTTAAACGTGATTTTCCTAAGGCTCCCATAAACAGAGCTGCATGCTGACAGGCACTGAGTAGGATTGGCAAAATAGGAAAGCACCCTGCCTAGTTTAGTTATATTAAAATAATGTAGCATTTGAGTTTACCTAGATATAAAGGCCAATTTAATTTCTAAGACTAAAAAAGTATTTTTAAAAATTATGTTCACTAATGGCAAAACGTGAAATGAGACATTTTTAAAGTTTATTTTATATAATACTGTATTAGAAGAAAGAAAAGGAAGGTAGGAAAGTATACTGTTTGTAGGAAGAGTTTGCCTATACTGTAAAATCAGATAACAAGGCTTTTAAACCAGTAATTTGACATGAGAAGATTCCAAATAACGCAATTTCGTAAACAGGACTGAACATATTTTTTTATTTCAATAACTGCCTTTAAAAAAAAAAAAAAAAGAGCGAGAACCAGACTGCTATTCCTTCTCCTGTTACTGATATGTTTAGTGATCTCGGAGAAACTGACTGTGTTTGCGCCTCCCTGTCCCTATCTGCAAAACTGAGACAGTAGTTTGAAATGCACTGTTTCAGAGTCAAGTATTACAAGCATGTGTAAAACAGTACTGGGGATCTCTTTGACCAATACACTACCAGACAAGAGAAAAACAGAAAATCGATTTCCATTTCAGCAGCTTGTACCATGCTAGCTTCCTTAAAATAAACATTTAGATAGCGCTGCACTGAATTTCTGTTGAAAAGAATTGATGTTTGTCAATTTAGAATATGTCTGGCTTAGGAAAAAGGACTTTGCCCATGGTCTGATTCATACACTCGAAATGATGATGGTTTATTGACTTTGATTCTGGTGATGTTTGATGAAAAAACAAATACTTCCTCAGGATGGTATGAAGTCAGACTTCAAGGCTATACTGAATGACTGGAAGACACTGGAGGATGACTAATATTCATAAACATCGGCCATTTGATTTTACAACATTTGACAGCAGTTTCCCTATAATTAAAGAATGTGGTGCTTTTGCATAGTTAGAGATATCATTTACCATTTTTACATATGCCACCAAACTTTAAGATAAAATCTTCTGAAAGGTTGTAACTGATCTTTTGTCATTTCCCCCAGTCTGTTCATGCAGTTCTTGTGAACTTATCAAGATTCCCATGTATGAATTTGTAATAATAATTGGCCAATTAACTTATGTAAGTAATTTCTGCTTGGTAACAGGTTCACTGAAATACTCAAAGTCAAAACTTGAGCAGAAATAACAAGCTTCAGATCTGTAATGGTGTGACACAGCTTTTAGTTTCCCCAGAATTACAGTTTAAGATGTTTTTAAGAACAGAAATCAAGGAATATTTTTAAAGACACTCAGTTTTTTATAACTGTTTTCATCAGTAAACTCATCTACTAGAAAATTCATGAAAAGTATGGTCAAAATATATTTGATATAATTCAGACAGCTTCTTATTGAAGTTTAAATGTTTTAATAATACTCTGGAGCCAGCATTGAAAATACTGTAATAGCAAAAAGCACACCAGAGTTTAGTCACAATCTCATGTACTTAAATTAGTATCACCTTTTTAACACTTGAAACCCATGGTACTGTTTGTCATATCAACTACAAGTCCTTGATCCAAACCCTTTAATAAATTGCCATTCAATTTAAGAAAGCAAAACATCAGCACTTTCCAGTTAATATTTTCCTATAAGTATACCATAATTTATGTTGCAATTTATATATCCCATGAGAAAATTATAGTTTGACAACAACTCCGTCTTTTTTCCCCCTCAGACATTAAGAGAAGAACCTGATATATATGAGAGATGTGGACACAACTACATAATTCTATTTGTATTTCAGAAAAGAAACGTATTTATATGTCACTGCTCTAACTGGATTTTTTTCAAAGCTTATCTGAAATTCATGCACAGAATGTCTCACTTGGTGGCTTTAAAATTTTTTGTATGCTTACCTGTTTCCTTTCACTAGTAAGTATTTTTCAGCTTTACTTCCTAAAGGGTGAACTGACAGCTCACCCAAAAAGTTCTGGGCCCTTTTGCCCCAAAGTCTATCCTCGTGATATTGATAACACGATACATTTCTGCTATCTGGATAATACCATAAAAACTTGTGAGTGACACTACAGAAGAGTGGAAGGAATTTCTGTGCCCTACTTGAATCCTGTTTCCAGCTATCCAATTTCCTTGGAGAACTTAATCTCATTGCAGCTGCAACACAAACTGATACCAAAAAAACTAATTCCTCCTCTCTCCTTTCTTCATTTTAGTTTAAAAATAATTTTTGCCCATACTAGTTTTCACAATTAGTGAAAACTAATCCTGATTTCCTAAACTGTGCAAATTGGACACTTTCAGATTGCTACTACTAATCTCAACTGCTTATTTCAGTGATGGTTTTCAGCTGAGACATCTTGGTGTGAGTGATCCATTACCATTTCCAGAATGGCAACAAAGCTTTAATACAACTAGTGATATTTATTATGCAGAAAAAATAACCCCAAATAATTATCAGGATATCAAAGCTCATGCAACAGGCTTGCTCTTTGGAGTCTATATATGACCTTTATACTTAAAGCTGAAGCAATATCAAAACACCCTCTTTTTCCACCTTAGGAAGAAAACATTTCTTAGATAGATTCAAGGCAGCAGAAAAGCCTTGATGATTGAAGTTTCTACCACATTCAACCAGAAATTGGCACAAATATAAATAATTTTATTTTCCAAGAGGTTGTATGAACATATTTCCATTTACAATTGTTATTAATATTCATCTAAAGTTTGTTCTAGACAGGGGAAATATACGAGCACTCTTTTAAAGAAATGAGGATGAGAAACAGCCAGTTGTCAGGCTATTGCCAGTATTTGTGAAAAATGGGGGAGCATGGAGCAAAGTCCAGCCGATGTTCCTTTTGAAGATGGCAACTTGAACTGAGTGACAAGCTATTAGTACTTCAGTAGCACCAAAAGATGTGCTAATAGCATATTTGCAATATTGCAAAAAAAGTCTCAAAGCAAAGCAACCTCTCACATAAAATGAAATTTCTCCTCCTTCAGGGGAGACCAGTACAGAGTTTGGAGAATGGAACAGGAAAATGAGTGGGTCTTTCAATGGAAAAGTCTTAGATTATTTATTCTAAGGGTTTTCAGGTAAGTTCTCAAACTTCAGCACTGGCTGAATTGAGCTGATGTCAAAGAGCCTGTACTGCATGTTAAAATAACATATGTTTGCCTTAACGTAGCTGTTCAAACTTTCTCCACTTGTCATTAATCTGCACTGTCTAAAATCTCAGTTAACAGCTGCCCTTTACCACTTTGGGAGCTGTAGTGCAGTGGTTCTATATATGTGATTGTAAAACGCTTCATGAGGACTGCTGCGTAAGTAATACATTGCTACAAAATACTTGGCTTAATTGGGATATACTGAACTGGGACTGCCATTTTATTAAGAAGTCCCAGGAAACTGATTCAGCTAACCATATGGAAATACGAAATCAGTGTAATGGGGATGATTTTGGATAGCATTAAGTGGTGTTTAATGAAGTGATAAATAGGAATCAATTGTTAACCCTTATCCTTTAATACACAAGTTGTCAAACGCACAATTAAAGGATAGACATAGACTTGAACACACGTAGGTAACACTGAAGTACAGGAGGCTTCAGGAGACCTCAAACCAAACAGTTCCACAAAAGGACCACGAATGCAAGATGATTTCAGTCAGAATGATTAGCAATCTGTTAACCAAAATGAGACACTCTTCTACCAGTAAAAATTGTTGTCTAAATCAAAGTACTAAGCAATATACCCACTTACTACTTCTAAAGACAGTTGTGATTTAATGGTATTTTACAACCTAGACTATGTGGAGTACAAATGCATGCATCATGCATGCATACTTACATGTTCACATGCAAACCTTACCCAAATGTGCAAACTTCTACAATCAAAGTAGAAAGTCATCTATCTTCCACTTCTTATGCCCCACATACACTTCAAACACTCTTTAGAATTATTTAAAAAAAAAAGTAAAATCATTCCCTGACAGTGAACATTAGATATAACTGAATTAGTGAACTGCAACACAAAAAATAGTATTACCATTCCTAAAAGAAATGCCATATTTATCCATAATCTCCATTAATACTTTTCAATGGTATTGTTGCCACAGAAACATGCGTGAATAATCCTGCAGCTTACATCCGTTCATCATCTCCAGTCAACTGAATCACTATGACTTTGGAATAAATGAAGCCCGCTCTGTGGGCCAAATCATTAATCAATCTTGCCGTGTCATTCCCTTTTTTCTTCAGTAGCAAACCAAACCCTAGACGCCAGTTTTGTAAAGTACACCTAAAAGGGCATCATAAGCATGAAAATTAAAAGACTTATCAAATGTAAGCAATACAAAATAGCAAAATAAGATATGGTACAGTTACAGAGTATGGAAACTAGAGTACTATAATCAGCATTCTGACTTTCAACAATATTTTCATGCTAACTTTTGCGAGATCAAGTTTATCTGGGCTGGTTCACATGAGGATTTCACAAAGAAAGGCCTCCCCCCCCCCCCCAGTAATGCCATCTCATCCTACCCAATGATTTTCAGACAGTTCTTAGAGCTACAGGCTTGTGTTTGAATTTGTTTTACATTTGCTCTAACTAAAACTAGTTTTTACTAACTTTATAGGGCATCATAAACTTTTATTTGTTAGTTTTATGTTTGTGGGTTTTTTTAACAAAAAAGAGAGAGAAAAAGAGAGAAAGTGACAGAGAGATATCTGTAAATTTTATTTTCCAGAAACACAAAAAAACCCAGGTCTTTTCCTCAGAGGAATCATGATCTAGATTTCATATAGGACAGTAACAAAAAGTGAAAAATGCAAATACCAAAGGGAAGAAAGTGTCGATGCTGGTGCTCATGAGAAACTAGACAAAAATTCATGCAGATACCTCAGGCATTGGCCCATTTTGAGGTGGTTTGCTTCTCTGTTCCATTCTCCCACCCCACCCAAAGGAATAATTTGTTTCGAACTCAGCTTTAAAATTCAGATTAATGGGAAATCAAAGTAAGAGACTAATTTGTGAAAGGTCTGTCTCTAACACAAATCTTGGTTAGGGAGATCAAGGGAAGAAGTAGACGAATGTGTGCTCTTTGAAAGCGTGGATAAGGAGACTAGCTTGCAAATCCAAGATCAAAGGAGAAAGCCAGGAGCCACCTCTAAGTTAGAGACCAGTCTTCATCCAAAATGCAAACTTTACCGAATGTGACAGGGTTCTGTTAAAATTATTTTGGATTCAACTGAAATTACTGAACTCTAACCCTGCAGATTAACAGGAAGACCACCCATAAATGAAAAAGAAATACTTCAGTACAGTACAATAACCATTTAGTACTCTACTGACAATACTCTTCTGCCAGGTAGAAAGGGAGAGGAGAAAGAAATGTAGTTGCCTACAGATTTTCTTCAGAGTAGTACGGCTAACATGCATATTGGGTTAATATACAACCATAGTACCTTTCCCTTCTGTCTGATGTTTAGTCTGAAAACGGGAAGAATAACTTTGGGAAATAATTTTTGCTGTGCCTTTACATCTCTAATCTCTTGTTGAGAATGTATACTTCACAAGATTGAGGCAAAACACTTTGTAAATAGTGATTTTTAAAAAATGGCATTCTCCATGCCTAACAAATGTATAATTAGATGAAATTTGCATGTATTCATTTCCTCTGGAATTTCAAAATAACATTGCACATACATGCCTTCTGTTGGAGGCTATATAAAATGGCAGCCCAGATAGTCAGTAACTACCAGTGACTACTATATTCTTTCTACTAACATTTTTATATTCTTTCTCTAAGAATTCACTACTGACCACAAGGTGCTGATCTAAAAATTTGGCCTGGACTGTCTTCATGCTACGTACAAGCTCCAAAACCAGTCAAAACTCAAAGGCATCAGAGCAAACAGCCACTTTGGAGCTTGCAGGGGAAAACCCCACTACTTTGTGGGAGTTAAATATCAAATATTTTTCAAAGAAGTCTGCTTCATATAAGTTCAAGTCCATTGCTGTTGATCTAATGAATATGTATTTCTGTATTTGCGGTGGTTGTCCAAATCAGACCATTCATCAAGGGTCACCTGTCACTAAGCAGGATTAGAGAGGAAATAATGAGAGATCGCAGCTTCATTATTCTGTGTTACAGGAGAAAGAAAGCAGGATGGAGATATGCAGGAATAAATTTATTCCATGCTATTGTGCCAAGAGAGAGAGTGTATCAGGCAATTTCATAGGAAATCAGTCCCAGTGCACCATTTAATAGATTAGAAGCCTTTGTGCAAAATAGCATTCAACCTACTGTGGGTGTCAGGCTTAAAATCGAACAGGCAATTACACACATCTATTCAGAAATAAATTATTCCGATTGCTTGAAAGTACCTATAAGAAAGTATGCTTCATGGAACTCAAAGAAATTAATAAAAACCAAAAGATTAATGGAAACTTCAGAAAAAACTAGAGAACTTACCCTGTGCTGTGAGTTTGTACAGCAACCAGTTCATCCTTCCACCTGAGTTGGTTGATCTGACAGTAAACATAATTTAGAATTAAATAACAGAAGTTGTGTCAGATCACCACCAACTTCAACTTAAACAGAAAAAAATATTAAAATGTAGAAATCTAAAAATCTTTTAATCAGCACAGGGCTGACACAAACATAACTCTATTAGAAATTCTCTTTTAGCCTTGTGACTGCCAAGACAACCCTTGACTCCAGGCAGTGAAGGTACAATGGGAGAAAAGGAATTGCTAAAGGACATACCAGACCTCCAGTTGTCACTAATGGTGAAGGCTTTCGGTCAAACAACATTGTCAGTGCCTACCTGCCTTAAAGGTTAAGAAGAATGCTTTCCAAGTCATTCCGGTGGGCTTTTCTAGAAGTGCTATTTAATTCATTCCAAGAAGAAGTGACAAAAGTGTGGTGGGGTTTTTTTGTTTGTGTTGCGGGTTTTTTTGTGTGTGTGTGGTTTTTTTTTTTTTTTGTAAGTAATAACAGTGGAAGGGAGCGAGGTAATCACTCTGGTCTCCCGAAATAGAGAACAGTCGCTGTGCTTTGGTCGGAGTTCCACTGTTGCTTTTGTAAATGCACTAATGAGCCTTTGTCATACCGGTGCCAACCTGGCATTAGCAGTCACCATAAATTTACTGCAAGAACACTGCTGTTTGTAATTAGCTCTTCATTACACAATCAGGCTGATTTAGAGAAGCTCTCATATGATTTGCTCAGCAAATGAAGCAATATAATTACACCTCACTTGAAATCAACAAATTAGACTGCTGTTTGCAATTGGCTGTATTATGTGCTGTTAGCATTCTAGCAATTGCAGGCCTGTTGTGGCCTTTAGCACTTAAATAAAGTAAGCATAATTAAAGTACTGAATATTTTTGAATTTGCACGATCAGCTACATAACAGTCACAATTCTTTGCAATTAAAAAAGGAGCCAAGATTTATGCACCACAAACTCTCCATAAGCTTAAGCCACAATGTTGGTAACACCTAACGATACGTATAGAAATCAGCTTAAAATTACAGTGAGGAAATAGTCAAAGGGGCCAATGTTTGCTTCATTGTGATCTATTTTGCAGTCAGCACTGAAGACTTAAGTTTATTCAGATCAAGAGGAGTAGGGAGCTATTAGCTATGTCTTTGTTTTTGCACATCCTTAATAAAAGTAAACATAATCTTAGCTTTTTACATTTTATAAAACATTTCTGAAATGTTTCTCTTTTCTAGGTACATAGTTTCACGTCAATGTCTTGGATGAGTAAGAGCAACAGAGGACTAATTCAACTGTTTGAATGTGGTGAAGAAGCTTAAATGGAAGTGGTTAACCAACAGGAGTTCTTCCCCTACATGATCACTTGGGGCCAGGCTGTAACAGGATACAGGAAACCGCAATGCTGGGTGTACCTTCAACAGTTTATTATAAAGACATTAACATCAAGAAGTAAAAACACAGCAAATGTTAGAAAGAGGAGACAGATGAGATTGTCTACAACGGGGTTTTTTTGCACAGTCTGCTTAGGAGGAACATTCAGGTATTAATTATTTATATTATGCTACTCTAATGGATCAGATAGAAATCCAAGTGTCTTGAAGATACTATATTGGCTAACAACAAAGAGGCAAACGCCGTAACAAGTCCAGTATTTGCTATTATGAGCCAGCCTGATATATTCACAATAGCGATGAGGGATAATCAGCTCTTCCACTCTGTTTTGGCAAGACTTTACCAGTTACCCTCCTTTACATAGCAAGGTTACTAAATTCTGTGGCTTTGGGATTCTATTGGCTTGCCAGAAGAGATGTCAAAGACTAAAAGACCACATGCACATAGAACCTACTTGAAAAAAATCCCAAAAGAAATTATAAAGACTGACAGTCATTTGAGTTGCTGAGCAGCACTAAACCATTTATTTTTCATTAAGGTTAAAGAAAACACCACGGTAAGTCACCTATCAGTATAACTAGACAGCACCAATTCTCTCAATATTTGGTAATCTAGCATCCAACAGTGCAGCAAAATTTCCTTTGTTATGCTGGGTTTTTCTGTTTGTTTTGTTTTTCTTGGCAGACAGTAAATATGGACTGACATTTCAGGTCTTATCAGGGAAAAATAGTACCGTGCTACAAATTAAATGATGACCAGGATTGTATCAGCAACTGTGATATGCTAATGGACATTAGAAAGATTTGTGGGGAGGAAACATTACAAAAATCAGCAATGAGTTTGTTACCAATGCAACTGATCTAAAGTTCAGGTCAGAACACAATTTCAAAGACTTATTTTTTGATATCATGAATAAGTGCTATATGTTAGTAAAGAGTGAAGAAAACTACATGAAGAGAAACAAGTTTTTACTTGATCCTGAGCAATACTCAAGATATGGTTTGAATAATTTAATGCAACTTCCACACAGATTTTTAAATTCCCTATATTCTACATTTTTTTCAGAAGATTGAAGTAAGATAGTCAAAGAAGAATTACATGAAAATAAGAAAGTTCAGTAAGAGAATGTTAAGAGGAGCATCTGGAAGGGTAAAAAGCACTCCTGAAGCACTGAGGGATTTTTGGTTTTGGTAGTCTTTGTTCTGTTTGAAACAAACTACAATTCAGTCTCAGAGCAATAACTGTACAACAAATTAAAAAAAGAGAGAGAGGAAGAAGTTCGCCTGGTTAAACAGCAAGGCATCAAAGCCTGTTTAAAATAAGGTTATACTCTAAGTCAAATCTAAATTATTAAAAAGGCTTATGGCTAGAAAATTGAGTGTCCTACCTCAAGAAGGTAGGACAAAAAAGAAAAAAGATGAGGAACAGCTTGCAAAGGTATACGTCCCTAATAATAAATTCTTTTCCAAAGAGGGAAGCTTGCCAAAAAGTAAGACTACTGTATAAAAGCAATCAGATAGGACAACGGCAGAAATCTGTGCAAGTTATGTGACATCTGCATCCAGTTTAGAAGAGTTTGTGGCGATTTTCACATTACAACTTCTACTTATCACAGATATGGTGGAAGATCTGTCTCGAAATTAATCATTAGTAGAAGAAGCTGTAAAACAAGTTTATAATACGATCAGTATCACTTGGAGTTTAAGGGAACCCTAGCATGAAATGGCTGAATTGCAACTGCAGTACATAACTATCACTTAGCATTTTGACACTAGAGAAACAGTAAGTGGCAAATATAGCCTCAGTATTTAAGAGTGTGTTTGTAGGATCTGGGAAACTACAGCTCCTGAAGTCTGACACCAGTATCAAGAAAACTGATAGAAAGTGCAAAAAACTACAGAATTTATGCACATATGGATAATATATCATCCTACAGAATCTATGTGTTGTTTTCACCAAATATAAAAAGAGAAAGCAACTAAAATGCTAGGGAGGGAAAATTCCTTTCATGAAAGGATTAATGCCTAATCACAAGATTAATGGTAGGCAAATTGCTAGTTTTCACATCAGATGGAACCCAACACTGGAATTCCACAAAGACCTATTTAAGGACTGCTTTTCAACTTATTCGTATATGATTCAGAAAAGAGTTAATAGTGAAATTACAATTTTTTTGCTGACAAAAAGGCTAGTAAAAAAGCCTTTAAATTCTCCCATCAATAACTGGATGGCAGATGAATTTCAGTGTAGATAAACAAAATAACTCACATGGGAAAGAAAAGGCTAACTTCAAATATGTGATGGACTGAACTGACAACTACTACTATGGAGAAAAAATATTCATATTAGATATAAATAGACATCTCAGTGGAAATGACAGCTCAATGTTCACTAGTAATCAAAATAAGAAATAGAACACAAAGAAAATATAAAACCTCATTATGCCACTCAAATCTGTTGTGCGCCTGGATCTTTAGTATTATCTACAGCACTTTCTCTGCCATCACCCAAGATATAGGGCAGGTAGAAACAGTGAAAGAAAGAGCAAAAGAGATACCAGAAAAAAAATATTTCTGAACAAGGAATGATAGGAATCGTAGACAGACAAGTCTTCAGTGTAGAAAAGAGGTGACTGAAGACTGAAGGCAACCCTTATGCGTGAAATCATGAATGATGGAGGAAAGGTAGAGAGATAACCCTGCTTGTGTTTACTGATTCTTCTAATACAAGAACTGACAAGTATCAAAGTGAACTAAACAGGTACTTGTTCTACGCTACATGCATTTAAAAACAGAATTCAGTGCCACAAAGCATTGTTCAAAAGAATTACACAAATTTCTGGAAGGAAAAGCCACCAAGTTCTGAAAGTACTTCTGCCTCAAAGAATTACTAAGCCACAGATTGCTGAAAAGGTATTTCATGTAAGCATCACTACTTTTTTGACCTGTTCTACTCTTCCATAAGTATGTGTTGTCAGCCTCATGGGGATAGGATATGGAGCATTGTTCTGACCCTGTATGATAACTCTCATATTCCACCAGAATTAAGAATTTAACTGTGTCCCAGACATCCAGTACCGCTTTAATGACAGATAACTATAATTTTTGGTCAATGGCATCCAGTCAGCTCAACAGGGAAAACAGAACAAGAAATTGTATGAAGATTGCTGATTTTCTATGGATATTCAAAAGGGGAGAGTGTAGATTTTGTTGGGCTTCCAGATACTTCAGAATAACTGAAAGATCAATAGCGAGTAATAATACTTTTTGCTACCTACAAATCTGGTTGGTACTCCTATCTTTATAAATTTTAGATTAGATGATCACAATAAAGCCAAATTGAACACTGCAGCTAGCACTGAAGAGAGCTTCATTTATAATAGTGTTTTACTGTAAGGGATACAAGCAAGTGGAACAGTGAATTCACTGATTGTTTTAATGTGTTAGTTTAAGGTCTGAGGTGTCTGAAAACCTATTTTGTACAAAATTCAAGTTTTGAGTATACTGTCCAGATTGGTACAAAATATATGGAACTGCTGACCTTGACAGTGTGATAAAAAGATCATTTTATTGGGAGAAATAATTTACAAAACTTGAGAAGAGTACTATAATGATGATGATAACATAAGCTTACACTGTTAATATTACACTGGCTGGTGATTATTACATAGTGGTTATTGAGAAACTCTCTATTCTTTTCATCTCATGAGCATGTAGACATTTTATTTGAGATAGTTTTAAAGATACACACACTAGTTTACTGGGTGATTTACACTGTTTAAAAATCAGTATTTGTATTCACTATTTTTGTACAATTGTTACAAATATAACAGCTCTTGATAAATTCACTTCACTGCAATGAAGTTAAGTTGCTCTTACATTCCCCAGGCAAAAAGCAAACATTCTAGAACATTTTAAAATCCCAATATGAAAGAGAATCAACTTAATACCTCTCTGAGAGTATACTTTCTTTAAAGCCCATTTATAATAATGAGTTCCTGATGAAACTTGCCTTAAGAAGATCTTAAGCATTTCATATAAGCAATGTGCTACTAAAGGTGTTTTGTAGAAGTACAGTCTAGAGTCTTTTGCAGGCAAACTTTAAGAAGTTATTTAGATCAATAATATACCAGAAGAATATCTGCAGTGCAAAATATTCAGCTGTGATTAGGCAATCCAACCAGACCTGGCAGATCTTAAATTTGCATATTTGAGATTTACAAAAGATATAAAAAATTGCAATGGGGGGCAGAGGGGTTGTTTATTTTGCTTTCAACTAGAATTCAAAGCATGCAGATTAGCAGAGATGATAAACTACTTTAAAATCAACTAAGATGAGATAATAGGCTTGTTTAATATATACGTAGACATATATAAACAGTTACATAAATAAAATCATTATGAAGACCAACCAAAAATACTTTTAAAAACAGTAAAAAGCATTTGTGGGGATGCAATCCTATCATACCTATTTTAAAGAGAACAGTTTGCTGCCCACAGATTTGGTTTATGCCTCAATAAATATGAGGGCAAGTAGAAACACAAATGCTGCAAAGTGGACCTGGGAAAGTGAAAAGGATAGAGAAAAATGTTACAGAGCTAAGAGCTATATATAAAAAAAGGTGTGTATATTGTGTACTTACCATGAAAATGCTATCTATGCAAGGATAGGTGTAGAAGTAGTAGAAAAAAAAATATAAACACACATATAACCTTAAAATAAATTCTGTTTTTACCTTCTACTATATTCTTTATCAAATAACAGGGATACTAAGTTATAACTGAATTTCATAGCAGTTTTGGGGTTTTTTTTTGAGGGGGGGCAGTGTTTGGTTTTTTTAATGCAACTGTAGTTCTGTTTTGAAGAAAGCTGCTTGCTTTTTTCCAATTTTTACTTTCTGGGTAAGTTCACCCAGAAGGTTTAAGTTGGTTTTATTTTTCAAACATACAGAAGCTTCTCTGAGTTCTTTTGCAAAATGTCACCAATTTGCTACTATGTCTCCATTCCTTATCTCTCTCAATTTCATGTCAGAAATAAAGTAATTCTCTCCCAGTTTCTTATCATAAAGAAAGTAATTCACATTAACCCTTTTGGCTGTCATCTTCACAGTGCAAACAAAAACGCTAACTAGGGAGATAGGTGACAAGATGCTTTAATATACTGGCTTTCACCTCCAAAGATTAAGTTTGACTCATTTTTCATAACTGGAATAAATTTCGTTGCCTGGGTTGTGACAATTAATCCTAGGAAATGACAAAACAAAATGAGCAACATTCACTGATCTAAGGAGCCCAGGAATTAAAGTCTGTACATCACTAAATGGGGAATTAATTGAAATTAAATGGCGTTTCCGAACCATGATCCAATTCTAACAAAAGTGCTTTAAGAAGTACTAAGACTGATGCTATACACATCAACATTCATGCTCTAGAAGGAAACTTTAAGAACAGTTAGAAGCATGGGGTTTAACAGTGCACATTAGCATGAAACAGGAACAGTTAACCTCTTTAAATGATCATTTACTACTTGGAATACCATAGTTTTCAGAATATATAGTGTTAGGAAATTTTGCAAGCTATTTCCGTGCAAAACTATATGTACTTCTAAGAAGGGACAACCTGGCACACAAAATGAGAAAGGGATTAAATAATTCATGAACAGAAAAGCATAACTGCCTCACATAACGGCAAGCTTCATTCAGACTAAGGCATTCTTTAATATTCAAGCCATCGCTACTAGTTACCTTTGAAAGACACATTAATATTAATATTAATTGTTTGTGAGGCAACCCATTTCTTTACTTTTTTTTATGTGCTTTGTAGCAATTCCTACATGCATCAGTTGAGATCAGGACCATGCTAGACATACACAGGCACACACACCCCCAAAAACAGTTCTTGCTTCAGAGAGTCTGCAGCTGACTGCAGGATCATACAACAGGATAAAATGATAACTGAAGAAACTCAGCCCTAAAGGGGCCATTGGCATTTATTTCTTTTCTCATTTTACCTTACTGTTGCAGTACTTGCATCTGTTCACTTGAAAGACATTTGTGTGCATCTAAAAACTTTCTGGAGAAGTATTAAAAACGTAGTCTCAAGGATAGTTTAATTTCTGCCGTTATTGGAAGAATTTTGCTGCTGTTATTAATCGGCAGTTAGGAACTACCTAGAGCATAGAATGTCTCCGAAAATATAAGTGAATACAGATGCTGTGCTGTAAGTTTCAGTAGACAATTTCTTAAGAAACATTAAAAGCCAAATTTGAGTTAATGCCTAGAATAACAATCACTTCTGAGAGATAAGAGCAATTAGGCTTAGCTAAGTCAGAAGGCAGCCAAGACAACTGTGCCCATATACGTGCTGAATTCAGACTCCTGAGAAGATTATCTATTTTACATTCTTCTACATTCCCTGCTTAGCTGTCACAACATCTATGCAAACACATCCAAGTTGAAGACCGTCTCTTAAACTGTAGCATTATTGCAAAAGTGTTAAGGAACAGATAGGCACGGAAAGGAATAAAGCCTGTATTTTATTTAAAAGTCTACATTCTTCTCATTTGTAACTTGGTCAGGCCAGAAGCCCCTAGCATTTCGTCTTCACATGTAACATTGTAACATCATTACAGATTTTTTTTTTTTTTTAAAAAAACAAAATTAGAAGATCCTTGGATAAAAGTACAAAGCTTTAGAAATTGAGCAAAGAACATAACCTATTTTCACTTCCTTTCTTGAAAGTTAACAGCAAAAGACTCCAGTGTCTGAACAGCTAAAATCAACATTCACCCCACAAGGCAAAAGGATTGTTCACTATCATCTGTCTAGCAGCATACTCCAGATGTGTGACCACATTTAATGCAGAAATTATACCTGATCTGCAGCCTACAAGTCTGGTAGATGCCGGATGGATAAGAAATGTGTGTATAGTTTCTCGTTCAGTGTTTAAAATAGCAATACATTACAAATTACAGTACTTTATACAACATCATATGCTAAATATAATTGCTATGCAAGTATGTGCTTTAAAAGTTAAGATGATGTTTTACGTAACCATAATGGTCCGAGAGGAAAGTTAAGCACTGATAATGTCAAGAATTTGTTATGCCTTTTTGTCCTTTACTTTTTCATTGTCTTTTCTTGCTTCAGTCATGACCTACAGTCAGCTTAAATCACACCTGACAACCCCGCAGAAAGGCTGTAAAAGCAGCAATTAGGAACACTGAAAACACCCAAATAATTTATTGTCACCCTGGGAGCAATTTGTGTCTGTTCCTAAAAACCGCTAGAGTCCATCACATCACAAGACAGTCCCAGACCAGGCTGTCTCTCAACATCAAGAAAGAAAACGGGGGAAGTGCTGGCAAGGAGGGGAGAAACGAGCAGAGCCTGTGGCGAAGTCCTTGTTGAGGCATTAGGAAAAAGGGGAGCATTCAGAGTAACTGATCCCCTTCTTCCCATCACAGATAACTCCTTCCTGTCCATCTCCACCATTCCCATTTTACATTCTGGCTGCAATGCACAACTTCTCAGAAAAAAACCAAGCCGAGTTAAACAGATTTCCACAATGAGTGAGGAAACATTGAGACAGTGATAATGGGTTTCAAGGACCAAGTGCACCAAGTGAAAGTCCTTTCATTTATTTACTTACTTTATAATGTAATTTATGCCAAGCTGCTATATTGGTGTATTCACTAATACCTTTCATAACATTTACTTTATGGAAAAATTAAACTGATAGTTGAATAATTTATTCTATTAAAACCAATTTCAGTGCTCAACTACAGTTCTATGACCAAAATAACTTTACCATTTTAATCCTTTGGTCATAATCTACTATTTTAATGATTTATCAAATTCTTTTCAAACCTGACTTTTATGCTGAGGCTAGACATAATCTGAAATTGCAAGTCATTAATATAATGCCAATAAGGTCAGCCAAATTATGGAAGCAACTTGCTCTACCTAGCTGCTGACCTTCCACTTCAGTGTCAGGTCAACAAGCCTAACATGATTCACCTCAGTGTTAATCCTGCATTAAACAACTAAGGAAACCCCTGTAGAAGATTGTATCACTTCAGCGTGGGCAGCTTTATTAGTATAAAAGCATTTACACTGTTAACTTTTTTCAATACATGATACTTAACTTAAGTTGCCGTAACAGCAGTATAGCGACACTCAAGGTATTGTAAACTGCAGGGAAAATGTCATCCCTAGATGTCTCATTCTGCTGAATGCAGGCTTAAGAAAAGTGTATGCCCTGCCTTAGTTCCTACAGTGACCACCTACCCGAGGCA
Source organism: Aptenodytes patagonicus (assembly GCF_965638725.1). NCBI lineage: Eukaryota > Metazoa > Chordata > Aves > Sphenisciformes > Spheniscidae > Aptenodytes > Aptenodytes patagonicus. Next base: position 42,746,670 of record NC_134952.1, read on the forward strand.
TGCTGTGGTGGTGTGCTCCCCCTGCCCTGCCTAAGCGATGACCACCAGTGGGGGCCGCTGTGGCTGCATCCAGCTTATGCTGGACTTCGGGGACAGATGGCAACACAGTAGCCAAGGGCTGTCTGGAGCAGCGAGTCAAAGAACTTGCTGATATGCGAATATGACTATAAGTCAATCATCTTCCTCTGTAAATAGCGGACAGCCCAGGGCCCGTTGAGCTCTCCTGCATGGCAGCAGGGTGCACAATGGGATCTCCCCTTGAGTAGGGACACCTCTCAAGGTCACTCCCCGAGGTTGAGAGATTCCTTGCTGCAGCAGATCCTCAGTAAGTGACTAACAGCACGCTAAACTTTGAAGTCTTAGCTACGTGATATAAAGCATCGATTGCGCATATATAATCCTTTAGACATAAACCGTTGACCAAGTCTGGGACTAGGATTGGATCCAGCTGCACCTAGACTCCTCTCTGAGGAGGAGTTTAGAAAGCAAGGGGGTCCTTTCTGAACCTCATGACTCAACGGGAGGGTCTCCCTGACAGTTTTGCCTGACCCTGTCCTCTATGCAGTAAATAATCAAATGTACCTTTGCCATCGAATCTTGTTAAACCACTGTCGCATTTACCATTGAACTTTGTTAATTCACTGTTTTATATCAATAAAATATATTGTTGCTTCTCTCTTATGAGTGAAGTGCAGTCTCACCCCATCTGCGACACATGCCCACCCAAAACAATTTTCTTAAGGTTTGCAACCTCTACAGAACTGAGATTAGAAGAGAAGCTAAAACTGCAGTGGCCATTAAAACAAAAGGAACAGAGAAATACATGGTCATTCAAGTAATAGCCATATTCTCAAGACGGCGGGTATTTAACTAATAAAACATAGGCATAAGGGGAAGACCCTAACCTTCTCCAACAAATTGTGCAAAATCAAATCAAACTTTCCTTATTATTCATTGTTTGTGTTGTGCCACTAGAGTACATCACACTTTACACACATCTTGTTTTCATTGCATCCCACAGCCAACAAACATTTGTCTTACTGTTCAAACGTTGGAGTCATTAACATGTGCTTTGAGGCACCACAAACTGAATGTTTCCAATTGCTGTGCAATAATCTGCTGGCAAGGCAAGAGATCCGATCAGAACGCTAGGGAACTGTGTAGAGTTTAAAACACAAAACAAGCATAAATGTATGCAAATCTTGAGGCCCACCTGAGAACGTTCCCACAGCAAATCTCTTTTTCCCTGCTTGTATTATGTTAACAATAAGTTGTTAACGTAGGATGTTCTGTGCCTGCGGAATATCACTGGATACCAACAGCAGCGATACCCGTTCGGCATGAAGCTTCTCAAATGCATAATCTTATCTGCTGGGTTAGCATTCCAGCTGGCTAGAGGTACTTCTGGGCAAAGTAGTAAATGAGATGCTTTCCCTGGTATGAGACCATTAAACAAAGCAACAGGAATTTTAAGGAGGCTAAGTTCACTACGCTCAATTAGGTAAGATGACGTTGGTTTCCCTGTTGAAAAGTGATTGGAAAAAGACAAAAATAAAATTAGATTATGACACTGGCAAAGCAAATTTACTGCACGATATCAAAATACCAGGCAGACAAGAAAGGCTTCAGAGTTAAGTATGATCACAGATGCCCAATGTCAAGAAAACAGATTCCAGACAGATCTTAAGGAATTTAAAAAGCTGAAAACAGGATTAAGGTAAAACACCCTCTAAGACATCATCCAATTAAAAATAAGTTTCTTATACCAGATTGCTCAACTGAAAAGGGATAACTTGAAACGTCCAGGGGAAATTCTGAATCTCTGTTTCCCAGAAATTAATTATATCAGAGAGGAAATACACTTTATCAAAAGCACCCATCGCTCACCAGCTTTCAGCATAAAATTAAACAGCTTTATATACCCCAAGTCCCACTGATGTAAACAGGAAGAAAGAATGTAATCAACTTAATCACAGAATCATTACAGTTGGAAAAGACCTCTAAGATCATCGAGTCCAATCGTCAACCCAACACCACCATGCCCACTAAACCATGTACCTAAGCGCCTCATCTACACATCTTTTAAATACCTCCAGGGATGGGGACTCAACCACTTCCCTGGGCAGCCTGTTCCAATGTTTCACCACTCTTTCAGTCAAGACATTTTTCCTCACGTCCAATCTAAACCTCCCCTGGCACAACTTGAGGCCATTTCCTCTCGTCCTATCGCTAGTTACTTTGGAGAAGAGACCAACACCCACCTCGCTACAACCTCCTGTCAGGTAGTTGTAGAGAGCGATGAGGTCTCCCCTCAGCCTCCTCTTCTCCAGGCTAAACAACCCCAGTTCCCTCAGCCGCTCCTCATAAGACTTGTTCTCCAGACCCCTCACCAGCCTCGTTGCCCTTCTCTGGACACGCTCCAGCACCTCAACGTCCTTCTTGTAGTGAGGGGCCCAAAACTGAACACAGTATTCGAGGTGCGGCCTCACCAGGGCCGAGTCCAGGGGCATGATCACTTCCCTACTCCTGCTGGCCACACTATTTCTGATCCAGGCCAGGATGCCATTGGCCTTCTTGGCCGCCTGGGCACACTGCTGGCTCATGGTCAGCCGGCTGTCAACCAGCACCCCCAGGTCCTTTTCCGACAGGCAGCTTTCCAGCCACTCTTCCCCAAGCCTGTAGCGCTGCACGGGGTTGTTGTGGCTGAAGTGCAGGACCCGGCACTTGGCCTTGTTGAACCTCATACAGTTGGCCTGGGCCCATCGATCCAGCCTGTCCAGGTCCCTCTGCAGAGCCTTCCTACCCTCGAGCAGATCAACACTCCCGCCCAACTTGGTGTCGTCTGCAAACTTCCTGAGGGTGCACCCGATCCCCTCATCCAGATTATTGATAAAGATGTTGAACAAGACCGGCCCCAAAATTGAGCCCTGGGGAACACCGCTCGTGACCGGCTGCCAACTGGATTTAACTCCATTCACCACAGCTCTCTGGGCCCAGCTGTCCAGCCATTTTTTTACCCAGTTTTTTTTATCATGTTGGTCAAGCAGGACCTGACTTTTATGAACCTGTGCTGGCTGGGCCTGATCCCCTGGTTGTACCACACATGCCTTGTGAGCGCCCTCAAGATGAACTGCTCCATAATCTTCCCCAGCACCGAAGTCAGGCTGATTCAGACTTAAGAATCAGTAAGATGTATTATTCCCTAATTTTTTCTTTAAATACAAAAGTTTTTAATTTTGGTGGTTTGTTTTTGGGGCTTTTCCCCCCTAAATAAATTTCAGAAGAACAGCCACCTAGCAGTAAAAGCTCAAAGAACATAGACCAAAAATCATGATGCTGCATTTGACAACTTTGGATATAATTCATATAAATTATGAAGTTAGAATTAAAATGGTAATTTTAAATAGAAAGATATACAACATGAAAGCAACAATACCATCTTAATGCTTTTTGAAAGTCTACTGTCTAGGTGCCATCATATCCAATAGTGTGTCCTACAAAGTTGCCCAACACAGAAGGGACAAATGTTAGATAGATCCATGTACAGCTGGAAACAAACGTTCCTGTTGCAAGGAATACAAAGACAGCTTATTTCTTCTTGTTTCCACACAATAAATGTCTCACTTATATTTCACCCTAAGGTTATTTGCTTTTCATTATCATCACTTGCATAGATTTTTTTGGTTCAATTTTAAAAGGAAACTGTCCAGATGAATACTTTACTCTTTTGGCTAATTCTTCTAGCTTATTCTTCCTCATACATAATCAATCTATTCTAAGCCTTTCCTTGTAAAACAGGAGATATACCACCAAGGAACAACATGCCTTCTGGGACAAAGATTACATCACTGACTTTTTACCTTAACACATCAATCACTCTACTTCAATTCTGCTTGACAACTACTAGTCCCCTAAAGCCATGCAGAAAAACAGCAAAGAATGGCATTTTATATCATCCCAGAGCTGCTTCACCAGAGACCCAGAAATGAGCTATTTTGCATCTCTTTGATTTCTTATGACTTAATCTAAGTATTTTAATTAACCCCTGCACTTTTTCAGTCTTACGCAAAGAAGGAAAATCAGATTTGCAGGTCATTATTATCAGTCACGTTTATCCATTTCCCTCTGCATTCGCTGTGCTTGGCCAGGTCTGGGTGTCAGCCAGCCAACCATCACTTTCATGAGAAACAGCGAGGCAGCTGTTAACTCCTGGTCAGAGATATTGACCTTAGTCCTGAAGCAACTTAGTTCTATTTAAATATGAAAGAAAACACAAAATGCCCATTTCAGCACTTTTCAGTAATACTTCTTATGAAGCCAGGTAAAAGCAAGCGTGTTGCTCATAAAAGCCTTAATGCATTTCTCCACACAGTGCATTTCTGTAACTAATTTGAAGGAGAGAATTGGCATGCCACAGAAGAGGCATGCTCATTTTGGTAATTTTAGAACAACTCATGCTTTCAAAAAACATACATACTAAATATCTTTCTTATTTTATACATTGACAAAGAATAAAAGAGTAGTTGAATTCAAGAACAATTTCCATAAATCTAATATTACTGGTTTTCCTATGTAATACTTCTAAAAGCAACAGAGTTAAAATAATATATACATATATTTGGCAGCAATCCACAAAGTTGTATTTGAACATTCATAAGAATCTTTTTGCAGCAAGATACTCTTTGCATGATTTAGAAAGCATTGTATAATACTTTCCACAACATGGCTTTGACTAAAACGGTCAATTAAATAAATGAGCTTGCTACTGTCAACCAACCAAAATCGCTCATAGTTCTGGACTTGTTTTTTCTGAAATACGCCTCTGACTGGGAATACTAAATTTACTAGATGGTTTATATTTACATCTAATACTTAAATAATTCCATTTACACTCACAAATATGTTAGAGAGACATATTGTACCAACGAGACTTATATATCACATACTAGTCAGAAACACTAGTGTAACCTTATCATTCTAAAGCTCTGTCCAGCTATCTAAAGCAGACAGGAAGAATTGCAGTTATATATTGTATTTGTATATAAATATCATCAGAAAATCTGCTTTTACCTTTACAGCAAATGGAAACTGGCTTTTAGATGTCCAATTGATACTTGATTAATACTCTGAGAAATTAAAAGAAATACTGCTGATTCATCTTAAAATGCAACCTTATGCAGAAAGACAAAACTAAAAAAGCAAATGCATCTCAAAGTTCAAAATAATTGTATCAGAACTATATTTCTGGTCTGATGAGTTTTTCTACCAGTCACCCCTTTTTGCTCTGATCCCCCTCTGCATTTCCTGCAAAACAGATTCTCATTCTTGTCCCTCAGCTCCCTCCAGATTGTACTGATCAAGATCCCCTTCAATACACATTTTTCCAAGAATGACTTCACCACCATCCCTATTCTTTCTCCTCAACTACTGAAACCCGGAATCATTCAGGTTCCCTGGGATTTTGTAGCCTACTCCATAGCTATGAAGGGGTTTCAGCTTCAGGGACGCTCTTTCTTGGACAAAAAATCAAAGTGAGAAAATCTGTTTCCCGCGATGCTAAAGAACACAGCCTGAAGGAAGAGAGTGAAGACAGGAAACAGAGAGACAATTTCTGTTTCTCCTCTGCTACTTATCTCTTGTATGCATGTGGGGATGTAACTTTGTTTGCAGGGTTCTGCTACCTCATCTGTATTTACCTTTTTATGACAAGGCAGCATACACATTTAAGTGCCTTTACAGAAACACTCTGCAAGGATGCATTACCAAAAAGACATGTATGTACCTGCAATACGGCTTATAATAGCAAGAGAGGTTAGACTGGCACCTCAGAGTTAAAAATTATTTCATACAGACTAGTATGCAGTTAGATCACTGTGCCCCTGACTTGCCTCACAGCTCACGCTGCTGCTTGTGTAACGCAGGAGTGCCACGCGAATTACGATTTTCACATCACAGAGCGACTGCGAGGCAGCCAATATGTTGAAATAGAAGGTGACTCTATCCTGTTGGCCTAGTTAATAGGCAGCTGAAATAAAACATCATCTGCCTAAAGGAAAACTGATTTTAAAACAGATTGAAAACACAATGACTATGCCAGAGTTTTCCAAAGATTTCATAATCTAGGAAACAGTCCTGGGGGTGGTTTGTTTTTGGGGGGTTTTTGGGGTTTGTGGTTTTTTGTGCTGTGGGTTTGGTTTGGGTTTTTTTTTCTTTTTTTTGGTAATTGTTCTTGGGCATGTGTGGTTTGATTTTATCTGACCTCAAGCGGGTTGCTAAAATTCAGTATAAGCCAGCTTAATTAGATATCCTACAAGAGACAGAAGCCATTTCATCACAGATCTTTTTCAGTCAACATAATTATTTTATACTAGGACAAGCCCATCCATTCTACTGGGCTTTACGTGAATTCTGAAAGTACCCGAAGAGGGCAAACAAAAACCCCTACAGCACAGTGGAATCCAAGTGGTGGTCCATATCAAAAATGAAGACTTGACACTGTGACCAACAAGTGGGCTAGAATAGTTTACTATTTAATATTTGCATGTGGTTTACAGAATTTCACACCGCTTTAAAGGGCTCCCAAACTCTATCCTACTGAAATAAAGGAAACTTGCTTTTAATTGCATTTTTAAAACTACTGTTATTTTACTGTCATTCATAATCAAGTCATAGCATTTTAGAATATATAACGTTTGACAGATACAGTATAAGTTGCCCACTCCAAGAAGGAAACAAAGTTGAAATAGATAACACTTCAAAAAACTCAAACAAACAAAAAAAGGCTGGGGAAATAAGAAAGGGGAAGAAAAAATTAGCTCACAGTTCTTGCTGAAGCTCTAAATTACCTCAACTAGCAACACGTACAGGACTCTACGGAAATAATCCATTCAGTTCAAAAGTAATAATCATCAATATCTTCAAAATTTAATCACCTGTACTACAGGAATACACATCAAAAAAAAAAAAAGGGCTCCAGTGTACTTGGCACTGTCGATTTGTTTTACGTTTCATAGAATCAAAGAATTGTAGAATAGTTTGGGTTGGAAGCTTTAAAGGTCATCTAGTCCAACTCCCCTGCCCTGGGCAGGGACATCTTCAACTAGATCAGGTTGCTCAGAGCCCCGTCCAACCTCACCTTGAATGTTCCCAGGGATGGGGCATCCACCACCTCTCTGGGCAACCTGTGCCAGTGTTTCACCTCCCTCAGCGTAAAAAATTTCTTCCTTAGATCTAGTCTAAATCTACCCCCCTTTAGTTTAAAGCCATTCCCCCTTGTCCTGTCAAAACAGGCCCTGCTAAAAAGTTTGCCGCCATCTTTTTTATAAGCCCCCTTTAAGTACTGACAGGCTGCAATAAGGTCTCCCCGAAGCCTTCTCTTCTCAAGGCTGAACAACCCTAACTCTCTCAGCCTTTCTTCACAGGAGAGGTGTTCCATCCCCCTGATCATTTTTGTGGCCCTCTTCTGGACCCGCTCCAACAGGTCCATGTCTTTCTTACGCTGAGGGCTCCAGAGCTGGACACAGGACTCCAGGTGGGGTCTCACCAGAGCAGAGTAGAGGGGTGGACTCACCTCCCTCGACCTGCTGGCCACGCTTCTTTTGATGCAGCCCAGGATACAATTGGCCTTCTGGGCTGTGAGCGCACGTTGTTGGCTCACATCCAGCTTTTCATCCACCAGTACCCCCAAGTCCTTCTTGGCAGGGCTGCTCTCAATCCCTTCATCCCCCAGCCTGGATTGATACTGGGGGTTGCCCCGACCCAGGTGCAGGACCTTGCACTTGGCCTTGTTAAACCTCATGAGGTTCACACGGGCCCACTTCTCAAGCTTGTCCAGGTCCCTCTGGATGGCATCCCGTCCCTCAGGTGCGTCAACCGCACCACTCAGCTTGGTGTCATCTACAAACTTGCTGAGGGTGCACTCGATCCCACTGTCTATGTCATTGATGAAGATATTAAACAGTACCAGTCCCAATACGGACCCCTGTGGGACGCCACTCGTCACCAATCTCCATCTGGACATTGAGCCATTGACCACTACCCTCTGGATGTGACCATCTAACCAATTCCTCACCGGACAGTCCACCCATCAAATCCATACCTCTCCAGTTTAGAGAGAAGGATGTTGCGGGGGACCGTGTCAAAGGCCTTACAGAGGTCCAGACAGACGACATCTGTAGCTCCTCCCATGTCCCCTGGTGTAATCACTCCATCATAGAAGGCCACTAGGTTGGTCAGGCAGGACTTGCCCTTGGTGAAGCCATGCTGGCTGTCTCGAATCACCTCCCTGTCCTCCATGTGCCTTAGCATAGCTTCCAGGAGGATCTGTTCCATGATCTTCCCAGGCACAGAGGTGAAACTGACTGGCCTGTAGTTCCCCGTGTCTTCCTTTTTTCCCTTTTTAAAAATGGGGGTCATGTTTCCCCTTTTCCAGTCAGTGGGAACTTCACTGGACTGCCACCACTTCTCAAATAGGATGGATAGTGGCTTAGCAACTTCATCCGCCAGTTCCTTCAGGACCCACGGATGGATCTCATCTGGTCCCATGGACTGGTGCACCTTCAGGTGCCTTAGATGGTCTCAAACCTGATGTTCTCCCACAGTGGGCGGCTCTTCATTCTCCCAGTCCCCGCCTTTGGCTTCTGCAGCTTGGGTGGTGAGGCTCGAGCACTTGCCAGTGAAGACCAAGGCAAAAAAGTCATTGAGTACCTCCGCCTCCTCCATGTCCCAGGTAACCAGGTCTCCCGTTTCGTTCCGGAGAGGGCCCACATTTTCCCTCATCTTCCTTTTATCCCTGACATACTTATAGAATCTTTTCTTGTTGCCCTTGACGTCCCTGGCCAGATTTAATTCTATCAGGGCTTTAGCTTTCCTAACCTGATCCCTGGCTGCTCGCACAATTTCTCTGTATTCCCCTCAGGCTGCCTGTCCTTGCTTCCACCTTCTGTAGGCTTCCTTTTTGTGTTTGAGTTTGTCCGGGAGCTCCTTGTTCATCCATGCAGGCCTCCTGGCATTTTTGCCTGGCTTCCTCTTTGTTGGGATGCATCGCTCCTGAGCTTGGAGGAGGTGATCCTTGAATACTACCCAGCTTTCTTGGAGGCCCCTCTTCCCTCCAGGCCTTTGTCCCACGGCACTCTACCAAGCAGATCCCTGAAGAGGCCAAAGTCTGCTCTCCTGAAGGCCAGGGTAGTGAGCTTGCTGTGCGCCCTCCTCGGTGCCCTAAGGATCCTGAACTCCACCATTTCGTTGTCACTGCAGCCCAGGCTGCCCTTGAGTTTCATGCCCTTACATTCACAGCTGGCATCCAGATTCTCACTCACTGGTTAAGAGCATGTTTAACTTTCTTCCAAAGGAAAAAAACAACCAGGGAATATGTCAAAAGAGGATATTTAAGGTCCAGTTAAAAACACTCTGACTAGATGCACATATTTTAATTTGTCCTGTAGTACACTTCAATGCTGTGTTCATGTATTATTAGTTTGTAGCACAAAATCTATTTCCTATAATTAATATCAAACTGCCAATAGAAAAACAGTAGAAGGAGGTTTGCAGATAAGAAGCAAGCACTTCAATTAGTGTTTTCAAATACATTCAAGGACAGCAATAGTTTTAGACTCAAATATAAGTTTGGATTATTCTCATTTTTGTGGCATTATTTTCAGTAACGCCATTCATTAGCATTAATCTACCATTGCTTTCTTCCGTTAAAAATTGCAATAGGTAAACCACTCAAAGAAGAACAAGACTAACATCTGTTCTGAATTATTTTGTAGTACTAAAGGGTACTGACTTCAATATCATTACATTTGCTTGCACATAGTATCTATTTCTTTCTACACACCTGGATCTACTTTATGGAACAGACTGTAGGACTAAGATCCTTGAGTAATTTTTTTCAGTTCTCATCTAAATGAATCAGTTGTACTTGAAACATGTTTTAAAGCACCATCACTTTCCATTAGAACTGCATTATGTATTTTTAAAAAGAATCTTCATGAAGTTAGAATACCTACAAAATTGTCTTAAACGTGAGCATCTTCCCTTTTTGACTAGAAATACTGTACCACAAACACAGAGAATGCTGCAAAAGGCAAAGGGAAGTTGCTCACAGCTACTCTGTGGAGCTGCAGCAGAAACAACTGCTACACATATACATCAGTGGAAGTTAGAAATCTTATGCCTTATTAACTCTCCTTTAACTCGCCTTCTCCATCAATACTGATTTTCAATCTGAAGGATGATATATTATGTGGCATTTAAAATGGAAGACATGTATAATTTCGTTTTTGTCAGAAAGAAAACTTTAATGGCCTTTAAGATTACTGGATACATATGATACCCAGAAAGGTTCCCCACTCATAAAACAACCCCTTTCTCACCCAGCCATTGTACAGGCTGCATTCCCTACAGGCAATGATAATTAATTAGTTGATCAGAACATTTAGAAATCCTTAAAGAAAAAGCATCAGCAATCAAATCCTACAGTTCTTACAATAAAATACTGGACTGAACAGGCAACCACTTTACTCAGTATAGCCAGAGGACATCAGAAAAATCCACGAGGCATGGGAGGGCTCTCTTCAAAAGACTTCCACACCTTCAACCATCTAAAGACAATTAATTTGTGTCTCTTCTGTGATTAAATAAGGCAAAAACGGAGTAAGACAGCAAACTCATGTCTATCCTGCTAAACCTGAAGTTTGCTATTTTGATAGCTGTGCACAAACAGCATCTTTACAAAGAATGTCAACTCTGTTTTCTAAATGAGGTGTGTTGCCCTTCAAACGAAGTGGGGCGGGTGGGGGTGGGGGGGAGAGACCTTAGCCAGACATCCTCTTCCAGATTTGTTGAGAGATTTCTACCTATTAAAGATTATTAGGTTCCTAATAAAGAATCAACATTTTGCCTGCAAATTAACATTATTCATTGCCTCTCATTATTTTTTGCAGAGCTAGAAAATATTGTGGAAAAGTATCCTGACCTAGCAGTAAGAGAAATTAGCTCATATATCTTAAAAACAAAAACAAACAAAGAAACCCCACCCTCCCCCTCCCACCCTGCAGACCTCTCTGACTATAGCAACACTCACTCAAGCTTCCAAAACCAGAAATCAGCTGAGACTGGAATTCTGCATCACTGAATGCCATGCACATATTTGCAGTATGTTTTACAGGTGTAATGGTGTAATTAGAACTGTTCTCTCTATCACATAAAAGCAAAATCGCTAACAATTACCTGTTCTAAATGCTTTTCCATATTGTGTAGTGCACTCTGGTTTGCTGAGACACTGCAGGAGTCTGGCCTTTCTCAAGCCTGGGTGGTCTGGTCACCTCTCCAGCCAGTGTTACATTACGGAACAAAATAATACCAATAGACTGGCGATACTACCCTCAAACAAGCTTGACATTATGTATTAGCTTTTCATAAACATTTTCACTTTGGGGTTTTTTTGGGTTTTGGTTTTTCTTTTTTTTTTTTTGACAGATGCATGCATTTTATTTTCATTATCAGCTTCATTCCAGGTTTAACGCATTTGTCCTAATGCTTGTTTCTGGAATTTGTGCATGGGAAGGGCAGATATGGGGGTTCCTACAGCAGGTGAACAAAGGTTGCTAAGTCACTGGCCATAAATGAAATCAACAGATTTGTTTGCCTCTGTGAGCTGTCTGTGTCTCAGTGGAATTATGCAGCAGCCCTGCGAAGCTGAAAAAACTGAAGCATGTACTCTCACAATGCGTAAGCATACAAGGGGATAAAAAGGACAAAAAAAAAAAGAAATAAAAATAATTAAAAAAAAAAAAATCCCTATCCCAGGTAAAAATATTTTGTATCTGTAACTTGGGAAGGCAGAGGGGAATGCTCAAAAGCTCAAGGCATGTACCAAATCATCTTGCTTCTGGCACTCTCCTCTTCACCAAAATCTTCCACTGTATGTGGAACTTAATCTTATTTGGAAAGCCCGATTTGACCCAGTCTTATTAAAATAAATCCTTTATAATTGCTAGATACAAGTTATTAATGTTTTGTTCACAAATCAGCAACATTTAAAGAACAAACTGTGCATGACAGATCCATTAAAGCGTTCAGCCATTTATAAACTTCATAAAATTGCCCATCTGCCTGAAAGATGCATGAGCTCGATTTGGGAAAACAGCACATAGAGAAAAGACCCCAAAGTTGACTGAAATGTCTGGATAGTGATTTCTGAGAGCAACAAAATATTCCTTTTCAAGCTAATCAAAATTATAATTGTATTTTTGTACAAGAAGATTTATAACTAGACAATTCCATACATCATTAATGTCTCCTGTGAGACATCCAAGATGCACAGAGCAATGAACAAACACGCGTAAGTACACTTTTGATTTTTGACTGCACAAAATAAAAATCTGCATAAACACACACAACACTAAACAAAATTGGCAACACAGCCTTAATTTATGCAGAATAAATAAATTAAATAAATACAGATGATTGTGGAACTGCTTGTCATTAGCCAGGAAAGAATCATCAGAAACAAATGCTGTCAAATTATGTATTGTGTTATCTCAACAGAAAAGCATCGACATTAAATGAATACAAATGAATTGCAGCTCTTTTAATACTCATAGAAAATATTCTGTAGGCTTTTTTTATTTGTTTGTTTTGACAGAAATAGAATGTACCACAGCTTTAATGGAAACTGAAATTATTTTCTGTTTTACTCTATGTCTGAAGCAAGGTCAGAATAGCTATTAGAGCTCTTTAAACATTTCTGATTTTGTCAGGGTTACCAAATTAATAGGACAGGACAAAGCTTTGTTCCTCGCATATAAAGCTTTGAAGGCATTCATTTGCTAAACTCATTACAGGATTTTTCTTTCTCTAGGTTGTGTTAAGATTTGAAAATTAAACACTCACTAGGAATCCTACATATAAGCAGCAGTCTAAAAAAGACACCAGCATTTAGTTTGGAAAAAAACGCATATAGTTAGCAACCAAATCAACATTCTCCCAGCCATCTCCTAGAGAAATTATTAGAAGCTAGTATCTACACCCAGTATCTGACTGTGAGGGCTTTTACAGGCCAATACACAGTTTTTTACTACCAGAACTCTGGGTTTAAAATTCTCTTCCAAGTGACGAACATAATTTCTTGCTTTGGTTATCTCCTAGTTTTCCTTATACTACCCACCTTTATTTCTTACCTGCATGTCAAGTTTGGTACCAGTGAATGAACAGGAAAATAACAGCTCAGTTATACCATTGGTAATATATTTGGAATAATATTAGTAGATCTCAGGCTCGCCCATGATTTGCAAATGGGGCGGGGGGGAGGACAAAACAAACCACTAAACATACTAAACACTAAACCACTAAACATACGATAAATAATGTAAACGGTTTTCTGAAGTTATTTTCTTTAAGATGCATAAAATGTAACTCATGGCATGCACAATGCTATTGCCTGTTCGTTTAAGGATGTTACTATTTTGCTTCGTGATTATACGCCTACTTGAAAGTCTGCACTCAGGAAAGGGGAAAAGATCTTTTTAAAGTCTACTTAGGTGAACTCAGATGTTGCAATTAAGACAACCCTGAGTGTAACAAACTACCATCTTCGGAAAGACTACCAGGATATTAATTCAAAAGCTTGTCACACCTTATTAAACTGCATTTAACTTTGAAAACTGAAAGCTGCTGGCCCTTTCTGTGTACAACGAGAAGATAATGAGTTATTTAAAGTAAGGATAACATTGAAACAACAGTCAGGTATGAAAAAGATCACAAATAAATTTCAAATTTAAATTAAAAGAAAGCTTCTAAATAACAGACAACTGATGTTTGGCAAGAACCCTTTATGTTGATACTAGGGAAAACCTAGTTGATTAGCTCATGAAAAATAGTACTATGTAAGATGTCAGGCCTGTACTCCTGACACCTAATAAAAAAGAACCACCCAGAAAAGAAAATTTGATCTATTTAGATGGACTGTTTGCAAGAGGTCCAAAGCAATAGACTTCAACTGCTATCCCACATCATCTGACTACAGGTTTTCATTCTGAATCTTTTATTCAGGAGATATGTCATCCAAAGATGTAAAAGTTAATTAACATTTCCATTACGCTACTCACTAAAGTTGTGGAAGTAATACATTTGGAGTACTAGCTAAGAATTGCTAAATGCCAATGAGATTCCCAAGATCACCTAATTCATAGCATCAACTTTGACATTTAAAAAAAAAAAAATTCTTGAAACTTGTAACACTAAAAGAGAAGAAGGAATGTAGGGAAATGTGTAAGGACTATATCTTTTCCAATTTTTCAGCTATTAATGTGCATCTTTTCCATAGTTCATTAATTACGATAGCTGAAGAAGGTAACTGTGAGCTAATTGTTCAAGTCTCTTGTCAAGACTTATGTGAAGTTGTTTAATGTATCACTGCAATATAATAATGCTTTTTTGAGTGGAAAGTAAACAGCTAATGTTTGAGAGAAAAGCCAATGTAGAAACCAATGTTTACTCAGGTTTAGAAATTTTATTTCCTATTTATGAGATCAAATTGACGTATTCCACATGAAGAATTTTAAAATAATTTTATTTCAGCCATAATTCAACTTAACCTTAAAGAAATGTAAATCAAAGCCGAGATGCGTAGTAGAAAATACAAAAAAGAACACAAAACTAGAATACATTTAATTTACTACATGAATAAATATGCTTCTAGTATTTCAAGATTACTCAGAGTTCATATACTGATTTTTTTCAGAATCTACTTCAGATATCTCGTGAATGACACTCCATACAAGCATGGCATAAACATTTTTAGAAGTTGACACACAGAGGACACATCCTTGCTAAGTACAGGCTGACCATTGCTACCACCTTGTTTCTATCTTAAAAATTCTTAGCACGTTCACATGAGAAAGGGATGCAGCCTACAGCCATCAGCATGATGCACACCCAGCAGGCATTTCATAGGGTGAGCAAGCCAAGAAAGAGTGACCAATACAGAGCTGGTGGAAACACAACCTTCGTATTCTGACTCCACAAGTACTCAAAAGTGAAATTGCTTATCTATTATAACCAATTCCAGGAACTAAATATAAAAACAAATTTTTACTTTTCATAAATATTGCATGACTGGAGTTTTCATTTTTACAGCTGAGTTGTATTTGAGTTGCCTGCGTGCAGGCAACATTGGGATGTGGGGGTACTCCTAACTTTCTCCCACAGCAGCCACATTCCCAATCAATTCTGTCTAGGTGAAGCATACAATATCAATTATTTGAAGTTCTTCCCACCCCTCCCTTTCTACAACATGACAATATTCTTTCGCTCCAGCAAATGAAAAGTATTTTGAGATGGGCTGCAGATGCCTTCAAGATGACCATTATTCTTCTGAGCTGAACTCTCCTCAACCTCAGGGCAACCCTTTCTTTTCCCATTGGTAAAGTAATGAAACTACTATTTCAAGGTACATCAAGGAGCTGAAAGCAAACACCTGTAATTTCAGAATAAAAACACCATAACAGAAATCATAATATTAAATAATCAAAACTGAGAACGGACAGTGAAGAACAGAAAACTTGGTATTACAGATTCAAATCAGTTTATTCCAACTCATGCTCGGATATCTTTTAAATTATACCTGTTACACTGACAGTACTTTATGTTGACCAGAAGTAAGTCCAAGTTTAATAAAATTCAAATAACATGAGTGCATTATAGAGGAAATGAAAGAGACATTTTACAGCTCAATATCCCAAGTATAAAAATGTAAATCCTGTGTTTAGTTGGATCTCTAGTCAATATAGACATCTTGAAATTGAATTTCTTTCATTTTCTATCTGGCCTTTCACTTTTTTTTTTTTTAAAATCTCCTTTTAAATGCAGTGATGTATTGTTTTATCAACTTCCAATAAAAAGACTTAAAATTTAAGCCTATACAAGGGTCAGTTTCATAATTTTTCTGATGTGGTGCACATGAAGCAGTAATATGCTAACGTTAAGTTCAACGTTACTTCAAAGTTTTGCTGCATTAAACTCTGCTCTTGTCAAGGTTTGCTTACCCTATCAGTGATATGAACAGTGCAGCTGAAGTTTCTGGGATCACTCTGGGTACCAGGATGTTACATGAAGCAGGGGTGAAGCCACTGCAAATTCTTTAGGGAGTAGGAAACATCTATCTTTACCTTTGTATAATTACTTGACTGCAGCAACAGATTTCCCAGCTGCTAAGGCTATGTGTTTCAGGTATAACTATTCAGCTATAAACCTAATAGGATGTGGATTCACAGTTACTTGCTTACACATAATGTCTATGTAAGTTATGTCCAGTATTACAAATACCTGCCAACACCATGGTTAATGAGAGCACACTTCACTTGACAAGAGTTTTCAAGACAGCAGTGTTAGCTCTCTCATGTTTACAGTTTTCAAATACCTAGGGTGTCAGCATCTACATTTGGGATGACTTTCGGATGACACCGATTCACTTGCAAGTCCTCTTTCTAAGTATTGTGTCTACTGCAAGAATCATACTGTAATTGATAGGGTCACCGAGCAGCCTTATCACTAAGAGCTCATTAATCCTTCCCAGGTTAAGAGCCAAAAACTGGGCTGGTCTAACAGCTGCAGTATTGCCTTTTGTTCTCAGCAGTCTCCCTTCTGTCCATAGTATACCACAAGGACAGATGCTTCAAGGAGACAAGAATAGTAAACAGAGTGCTCTTCTGTGGCGAGATGAGTCTGTATGCTTAATCCTTCACAAAAGGCCCACTTTACATCACAAGCACAGATTGCTCCTTGCAAGCCACTACCAGGTTCCCCAGTCTCCAGTTACTTTATAAGATGGCAAGATCTGGCCTAGCACTTTTGGCTGATTGGAAACTTACTTCAGTGAACTACTCCCTACTGATATAACAATGCTTTTCACCAGAAATTTCTCTGGCAGAGCTGTATTTTGGGTAAACCTAAGGGGGGGGAATAATAAAATTCCATTTGCAAAAGCATATGCTTTGTTTAATTGCTGTTTTATTACAGTTCCACACAGACAAAGTTTGTCCTTAGTAAAAAAACCCAAAACAAAAACAAACAAAAAAAGAGACCATTTCAAATATTTTGGAACTAAATCAAGTACCAAGCCCTATCCAAAGACTTCTATTAGCATTTATTTTCTTATTATCTGATGTTTCTTTTTATTAACAATACCCAACAGTTTGCTTGCGTGGCGGTGTGCTCCCTCCCCCATGTAAGCAATGACCACCAGTGGGCGTCATGATGGCTGCATCTGGCTTATGCTGGACTTCGGGGACAGATGGCAACACCGTAGCCAAGGGCTGTCTGGAGCAGCGAGTCAAAGAACTTGCTGATATGCGAATATGACTATAAGTCAATCATCTTCCTCTGTAAATAGCGGACAGCCCAGGGCCCGTTGAGCTCTCCTGCATGGCAGCAGGGTGCACAATGGGATCTCCCCTTGAGTAGGGACACCTCTCAAGGTCACTCCCCGAGGTTGAGAGATTCCTTGCTGCAGCAGATCCTCAGTAAGTGACTAACAGCACGCTAAACTTTGAAGTCTTAGCTACGTGATATAAAGCATCGATTGCGCATATATAATCCTTTAGACATAAACCGTTGACCAAGTCTGGGACTAGGATTGGATCCAGCTGCACCTAGACTCCTCTCTGAGGAGGAGTTTAGAAAGCAAGGGGGTCCTTTCTGAACCTCATGACTCAACGGGAGGGTCTCCCTGACAGTTTTGCCTGACCCTGTCCTCTATGCAGTAAATAATCAAATGTACCTTTGCCATCGAATCTTGTTAAACCACTGTCGCATTTACCATTGAACTTTGTTAACTCACTGATTTATATCAATAAAATATATTGTTGCTTCTCTCTTATGAGTGAAGTGCAGGCTCACTCCATCTGCGACAGCCTGAGAAAGTTGTAACACCACACTCGGATTTTGGTGTTAGTATAGGAACAACATTGGCCATCTTTCAAAGTTTTTGCCAACGTGATACACAAAACATAGTGATGAAAAAGATAATGCAGCTCCTAATGCCTTCTGTTAGAGTAAGTGTGCTTCAAATTCAATGTTCACCGCTTAGTTTTATTTTCATTCTCAGCTGTTTCAAAATGAAGTGGATCTCTCTAGTCTGTACCAAATGACTAGTGTTCTCCAGAGGACTGTTGTATATTGAAGTCAGCTTGACTTAAGTGCACTGGTGTAAATATTGATGTATACATACTACAGCACTAACAAATTGTTTTCATCTGTAAAGCTAAAACAGAATTTGCCTTAGTTTTTCAACTGAATTATTTCAGTTTAGTACTCAGTCAAGGCAACAGATTTCTGTACACTTTTTCCCATTCCTTTTTAACTCTCAACACTTGTTCTATACTACAGTCTATACTACTGTACAGCGGGTGATTTCTGAAGTTTTACCTATTGTATAAACTTCTAACCATGGGACATCTTATGTAGGTAGCAGAAAATTGCATCAGCACAGCTCTCCTATGATAGATATTTATGCTGTACAACATAATGCTAGAGAGACAGTTAAGCTAGCATCAGTTCCAAAAGCAGTCTAGTCTCATAAGCATGGCATTTCTCCTCAGCTCGTTCACCTTACTCAGCAACAGTTGGGCACTTGTAACTTCACTTGGAACCCCCATTTTTAGGATAGTAATACCTGTAGAGGTAGGGATGCTCCCGCTTCTGCATTTCTCCTCCCACTATTTTTTTTATGTTCTGCCACAAAGGGGTATTCTAATCACATAAGCAATGCTCAATATCCCATATCATCACAGCATGGAGAACAACAACAAAACAACCAAAACAAAACCCCTCACCATCCAACACAAACTCAGTGATTCGTCACAAAGTATTGCCACAAAATTACTTGCACAGAATTATTTTTCTATATTTTTAAAAGCTTGTTTCTCAGCTTTCTGAGAAGCCATAGACAGTCAGGCAGCTGTTAACTTGCGATCAAGAGCAATCATGGTCTTCAGCCCCTCCATTCACCACCACTGCTGCCTCCACACATACCACTGATGGCAGCTAGGGTTCCTCTCTCACTTCCAATATGTCTTGTCCAGGTTCTGACTTCTGTTCCTACCAAACACTTTTTAGTTATACCCTTTCTATTAAAGGCACGTCACAGCACATTTTCCTGGCTGCAGCCAGTTTGGCCCTACAGAGCACCAGGAGGCAATCCTAGACACCTTCCCATTAACAATTAATAATGTCCCATTCCTTGTCCTACTGTGTCTCCTGGAAGAGTGCTAATGAGCCGCGTCCATGTACTCCTTTGGATGCATTCAGCATGGATGTTGTTGGAAGTGCTCTGTTTGGTGCCCCAATCCCCACAGGCATACGCTTCTTTGAGGAGGAGGGTGGTTAATTTTTAGAGGTGGGCAGACACCCGAGTTCAAAAGTACAGTCTCTCATATATAAAGGTGGAGAATTATTGATATTTAAGAAAAACAAATCACTTGTGTAACTTTAAAAACCTCAGCTTAAAAGAAAAGTCATTGAGCAATTATATACCATCTTGAAACACAGGCTCCTAAACTTAAGGAAAGGGACAGATTTAAAAGCATTTTCTTTGGTAAAGGTTGACTTTCACAATGTTACATCCTCCTCTTCCAATTTTCTTTTTTAAATGTTGTATATTTTGACAACAATGGCAAATTTTGGAGAAGTGAGTTTTCACCATATCAGAGAATTGCAGTCTATTAGCAGAGGTTTCCTATGACAAGATAGTCATTCATACAATATAACCTTCACTTTCATTTCATCAGAAAAGTTATATCCAGCCATGATGTGAAGCCAAGCATCCGTAAATTGGAATCACAAGCGACACGTTACATAAGCTAGCTGTCTGCAAGTAAAATACAAGGAATTTCATCTTCATGCAACAAATAGCATGTATTTCTTGAGTGGGAAGTTGTGCAATCTGATACTCTGACAGAGCTGCTTCGCTTTTAGCACAAACTCCCTTACCCTACCATTATTGTATGATATCACCAAAATCATTTACAGAACTACAGGTCAAAAAATTAAATTTAAATAAAAAAAATAAAAAAAATAAAATCAGACAACCTGCAGATGGCCAAAAAGGGTTTGGCAGGCTATTAGGGTAATTGGGCCATAGATCGGATTTTCCTCCATGTTCACACAAAACAAAGCGCATCACTGCCATTGAATTTCACTGACCAACTAAATCGAGCCCTGATCAAGTAGTCACAGGTTGGTTTTGCAGACTGACCTGCACATTATTAATCTGGGCTATTCACAGAACAGAGATCTAGTGCAAAGCATATGGTATCTGATATGGGACAGTATGATACTCTGAAAATCAAATGAGTAGTGGTGCAGAAAACAGAGCTAAGCAAGAGGACAGAGATAGGAGAACATAATAGGTGACAAAATGAGAAGGGACTGGCTCATCAACACGAAAATTTCCCAGTTTCTCATTTTCCACCAAAACACCAGTTCATTGCCAGTGACAGAAACTAGTTCTGTCCTGCAAGAAGCTGTTGGCTGCTAAGTTTTTCAATTTTTTCCCTTGGCAAATCTGATCGATTTTTTGCCAACTAGAAAACTGCCAAATAATCGTTACTGCTAATAAATTCATTGTTGGCTGTGGCATTGTTTATTTTTTCTTATAATAGAGGCTATACCAGTTAGAGAACTATGGGGTAGAGTAAAAATGCTTGGTAAGTCAATTTTACATGCATGGCCACATGCTGTGTTAGTAACAGTTCACAGGCCTGACTATGCTAATAAAGTCATTAAAACACAAAAGGAATCTTTAAGGTTGATGTACAAACCTATCATGTGTTGGCAACCTACATGAATTGTTTAACTAATTAATTATGCCTGTCTATGTTGCCCCAAAGTTTTAAAACATTAATTAGCATTTTTAGTATTCCTTTGTAAATGCAAACTGTTCCATAAGAGAACAAATGAAAACTTGCTTCCTTTTTCATTTTGTCCTTTCCTCCAAAACTGTTGCCCACATTCTGCTGCTTGCCATGTTTTCAGAGATCTGTCTGCCAACAAACCATAACTTCAGAGCAAACTATGACAACAATAAACACCCCATCTCCAAAGCTAAACCTGCAAACCAATCCCCCCCATTTCAAACCCCCCTCACACCAAAAAAACCCTCCCAGAAAAAAAGCCAATTTCCACAAGGCTCATTTTCCCAGAAACCAGGCTCACAATACTAGAGGTCCACACAAAGCCACACCAGAGACACCTGACACAGAGGTATGTTGGTACCCTCCAACATAAAGGTATTCATTTTCCATGGCAGATGACACTGAAACTGATAGGTCTTTAATTTACACACAGTTCGGAATACAGGACTTGCATGAATCAGGTATTGGAATTGCAACCCAAAATCCATCACAAAGTCAGAAATACTCTGCATACCTTAGTATGCAAAGGTATGTATATCATTAAACTTTTGTGAAAAAGCTACGGTACTTGAGTTGTTCAGTGGAAGTCTCTAGTGAAGAACTGACTGCTAAATCAGTTGGGAAGAGTAAAAACATTCTTAAATTTAAGTGTCTGCCAGCACACAGCATAGCCAGTTCCCTTATCAATAGCTTTCTAAGGCAAACTAAGTAGAAGTCTAATACTTGCCTCTCTTTTATAGAGCTTGTTAAGTGACAATGTATTTCTTTTATATGTGGTAAAACTCCTGTAAACTCTAGATTCAGTTCCCTTTCATCTTGCTAGTACACCACCATTTGGCCATTTGTGTTTACAATTAAGTAAAAAAATGTTACTTTTGTTGAAACAAAACGAGTTCCACTAATTTGATCAATTTTCTCCCTCCCATTCCTTCATAATTTTTAAGTATATAAACTCTCTATAAATTATATGAATAAAGATATTTTGCAACTTTGGGTACCTATATTTAAATCTACGTTTCCTTCTGACTGTCACAGATGACTTCTTATATTGATGTAGTTTTTTATATTAAATTTGTCCATAGCCAAATATTGCAGTTCCAAATTTCGTAACATTTGCTTACCTCTCTCTTAATACCAAGTCTCTAGTCTGCATTATATTGATATTTAAAAAGGTGCAGCTGTCCTGTTATTTTTATAACATCTAAATGTCATAATTTATAGTGAATATTATGCACGGACAATCTAAAGTTTTTGGTTTTGATCACAAAAGCCACAGAAGTGAATATGAATAAAATGAAGGCACACAAGTAATTTTGCAGACAAACCAGCAAACTGCTGGGTACCTGGCTGTGCACTAAAACATCTTTGTCATCTGTTATCAAAAGTTCTTTATGTGCATTTCAGTATTTATATTTGCATTAGTTAAGAAAACAAAAAAGCTCCAGCATTTTTATCCATCTTTCACACCACTTTCAAGTTTCTACTTTTTCTCATCTACTCTATTTCTAACAAGGACTGGCTTTTTGTAACAACTTCTTAGACTTTGTAAAAAGGAAAAGTTTGATTAGTAGAACACCCTAGAGAAAGACATTTGTCATTTAATAATTCGTTTTAAAATAATAGTGCTATTGAAATATCCCATTCTCACTTTCAACTATCTACAAATGATGTTTAGGTTCCTACCAGAAAACCATAATACAAAGTTGTGGAACAAGTATAGCATACACAGTATCACTTAAATAGTATATAACTGATTTCACAAAAGAAACTAATAGCCATTTGTCAGCTATCTGACACATGAAGCTTCACGGAGACATTATACAATGAGAAAAAGGCATACAGATTTATCACTAATCATTATACTGCTTCAACACTGCAGTAAACTTTGCTTGCAATGATTCTATCAGTTTTGACAACAACTGAACACACTTACATTTAATTTTTGACCTAATCTATCTTCAATGTCTTTCACACTGCTTTACTGCTCTCATCAGTCTAGGAAAAAGCAACTAAAGGGTGAAGGACTAATAACAGTAAACATGGCATCTATTCAATCACTTTTAAGAAAGATTATTTCATGAACTGGGAGGGGGATAGGTATCAGTCAGCATTTTTTCAACATAAAATAACCCAACTGTATTACGTGTGGCCATTTCACGAAAAAGGGCACAAGAAAACATGATATAGCCTCAGTTAAGTACAGTTTAGAGGATCACAAATACAAGAATTAAACCCGCTTTGGATGCGCCAAAGTGATTGACCTGAGTTGAAATTCAGTGTTACTGAATTCAAAGCAGAGATGCCAGCACATTTTTCTTGCATGTTTGCTCTCTCAAAACGCACAGTACCAAATATGCTACCAAATATACTCAAGTTCAAAACTGGCAACCCTTCAAAAATGCATTTCTAATCTTTATTTTAATAATACCAAAAAACAGATAAGTAAATCTTCCTAATGGTACAATAGTTCTAGGCCCAGCTCCATAGAAGTCTTCTTAATAGGTTTCTTTCAGATTTTCAAACCAGACACTTACGTTAAGCATTTCCATGCTATGTGAAACACTTCCTCCAGCTGTAAACTGTTCCACTGAAAAATTAGATAGGTTTATATAACTGAAAATTAAGAAGATTCGGCAGATTTTTGTAGTGTTATATGAATTAATATTACAGGTAATATTTACTCCCAAAATATTTTCAGCCAGCAGCAGAACCTGTTAGGGCAGGCAAAAAAGAGCAACAGAAGTTACAATATTCCCTCTTTACTGGCATTAATTCTTTTTCTAATAACTGGGAAGTAGATACGTTTTCTAAAACATTAACACATTTAAAAGTATATCAACAATAATCAGTGTGGCAGGTGCACCCGCCCTGATAAGGGGGGGGTGTGTGTGTGTGCGCATTAAGACAGCTGCATCCTTACTTTTCGCACCCTTACTTTTGCACCTTTACGGTGGTGAGTGCTGACCATCATATACACGCGTTGGGCCAGTAATTATGGTAATGCATACACCTCAGGGGAGGAGTAAGACAGTTAAGGCCCTCAGCCAGTTAGAACTGACCACAGATCAGATTCGACTAGGGTATAAATGGAGCCCCACCGGAGGGCAAGTGGAGCCGGTCCTCCTCGGAGCAGCGGGTCTGCAGGCGGGGACTCTCCCCTTGGGTCGAGACACTGCCCAAGGAAACTCCTCGAGGCTGAGAGCCCTCATCTTATAGGTGAGTGATTGTGCACATTTTGGATCCTCACTGCTAAAGCTGGCTGTGTGGTATTAATTCCTTGTACACCATCCTGAACCTGTGGTTTACTGATCTTGTCGGAGTGTTGAACGATTTTGATGAGCCTCATTTCTAGTTAGTTTTCTGCTAAACAATTTTGGTTTAAATAAAGTTTATTTTTGAATCTATCACCTGCCTAGTTTGATTCCGTTAGCCTCCGCGACAGTCAGTATGATCTGTATTAAAAAAATGCTACAGTATTATCATATTGAGCAAGCACAGCCTCAATAGCTGCTTTCTCAGTATAAGAAGCATTTTTACTTGTCAGACACCTCATAAAAACCAACTTGCAGACTTCCCTGTAAGTTGTTTACTACTAGGAAATTGTTAGCCTGCAGAAAAATTGTTGTGCTACTTTACATTTCTTGTTTTGAAAACTTTCATCCATGGTCTAGATTCTATAAACACAGAATAAACAGACCTGTACTCACTTTACAATTTCACTTAAATTACATTACAGATAGAGAAGCAGTTCATCAAAGGATATATTGCAACTAAACCAGCAGATATGAGAGGGTAAGATAGATGTGTGCAGCATTAATCTTTCTAACCCCTGAAATATCAAGTTAAAAAAAAAAAAAAATCTTACAAAAATGATTCCACTGCAGCGCTCTACTAATATTCCTCTCATTCACCCAGGGGCTTCTCACAATTGTAGGTCAGGAATCTGCTCCTGTAAGTTCCTAGCTGAGACAAAGGCTTTACCTAAAACGTTAGCAGAGAGCACAATTCTCTTTTTCACTGTCTAGCAACCTACTTCGAACAAGGCTCGCATACACACTAGCAACTGATGTTTCAACAGAAACAAGCAAAAAAACCCCAAATGCTAAAAAACCCCAAGAAGTCAAAGCTCTTCACACTTGAAGTCCTAAAAGATGTATAGAAATTTGAAAGAAAAACTGTTTCCCAGTTCCATATCATTGTTACGGATGAATTTTACCTAAGAAATTGTTAAATTTCATTTAAGGAACTTCAGAGCATTCATTTCTTATGTTGCATTCAAGAAGTAATGATGGCAAAGGTCATTAAGTGATTGCAGTTTTCTTAATTTTACTATACGTAGATGATGTAAAGTTTGATTAACTATTCTAAAGCAGTTTTTCACATTCCATTCAAGAGTCTCATTTCTCTGTATGGCCACTTTGTACCAGTATATGAAGCCGTCTAACTCAATAAAATTCTAGGATTAAAATCTAACGAGTTGCATCCAAAATGGTCAAAGTTAATAGGTTTCCTGAGTAAAAGTGAAGCCTAAGGAAAAGATGTTGAAACACTAAAATTTGCAGTATTTCAGAAATAATATATTCAAAATACTGTATTAATAAAGGCCAAAGAACAGTTCACAGCGTCTTCCCTTTGACATGAATTTCAGTATTCATGCAAAGTAAAACCAAAGCCTCTAACACACATTTATTCTAGCTAACATTCAAACAGTACTTCAAGGCAAGCAGTCCAGCAGGTACAATCTCCTCACTTTTTGCTTCCCTTTAGTTTCTATATGGACCACACTTCATTATAAATGTCAAGTTAAAACAAAACCGTTGGGCCTTACCTCTGTCACTGAAGTCATCCACAAGAATGATTTCTGCTATCAGGCTGTCTGGAGTGCGGTTGATAATACTGTGTATTGTTCGCAAGAGTGAAGTCCAGCCTTCGTTATGAAATGGTATAATTATGCTAGTATTGGGTAGCTTTTCCAAGTACACCTTGTGCTTACAGCTGGAGAGAGAAGAAAATAATTGTGTAAGCATACTGAAAAATCTGACTTGGCAAATACTGCCATCCATTTGGGCCATTCAACCATCATGGTTTCTGGCATAAAATCCAACAGTGTAATCAAGCAGTACTTTTAAGTGAACTAGTTATTGTCGCATGAAATATTTATATTGCTTACAATAAATCTGAACAACGACAAAATTTAAGTACACTGGCTGGAATTAGATTCTTTTCCTTCACTGGAAACTTTTTTCTGCAAAATGACAGAGGATGTATCTTCTACAACATTATTTCCAGAAAACAAATCCTCTTATCAGAAAGAATTCTGAAACATAATATGAAGCAAAAGAAAATCTGAAATGATTGGGCTTTTTTGTCCATAGCAGACAAAATTTGTCAAAGCAGTCTACTATACCAAGAGACAAACTCTAGAAAACAATTCAGTGTTATTATCCTGGCTGACATATGCTCACAGTATGCAAAACAACAACATCCACAAATACAACTCCAACTTCACATCTAGATATCCAAAATGATTGCGCTATTAAATATAGAGATAAAACAACACATGATTCTGAAGATAGACTGATACAAGCGAGAAAATATAAACAACCTTTCATTTTTAAAACGAAAGCACTGCACCTTCAGCATCTTAATTGAACAGCATCTATGTAATATCAGTGCTTATACCATTTTTAATAGACTTGTTTACATATTTGAGCAAAAAACCCACTCTTTAAAAATAATGACCTTGTAATTCAGTTTCTCCTAATAGCTGAGAATATTCCATTAATAATGTTTAGGTTACTGAAACTGATAGGATCTCATCTGTCATGGTTTGCTGAAAAAGTGGGAAAATGGACACATTGCTCTGTTGTTAACACAGCACGGCATTTTCAGCTCTGGGGACAAAGTAACTGAATGATTTCTCATTCCCCAAGAGAAAGTCGCACCCTGATAAAGGTATCCCTACAAGCAGAAACATGTCAGCTTTGTGATAAACAAACAAAAGCAACAAAAAAAAAAAGGAAAAAAGTTTAGACCTGCCACTTCTAGGTATAAAAAAAAGTACAGATTATCTTTGCTGCTTTTCAGAAAGAATAGCTATGCATATCAAATCCTGCTGTAGGTTATAATGTTGATTTACATATATTTGCAGCTTAGTTTGCATTTCCAATTTATAAGTGTCACTTAGAAATCAACATTTACCAATTTATTGTACAGCTACCACACTGAAGAAATGTTCCAAAGAAATAATAAAAACTATAGCTACTACAGTTGTATTTGCAAAATATTAACTTTTATGTAGTTGTGAATAAACAATCAAGTTTTTGGATGTTTTCCTAAAAAATAAGATTTAACTCAGACATTTCTTCCTAAAACGTGGCAACAATGAATTTAATGACAAGCTATTTGCAAAAATAGTCTTTGAAACTTTTTAATAAGCAGCTTGCTAGTAGAACATACATGCACGTTGAAAAAAGAACAGTTGCTTTGCAAGAATGTGAAGTTCTGGAGAAAACAGTGCCCATTACCTAGTGACAGAAAAGGCTAAGTATACATTCCAACATTTTGGGAGGGAAACAAAATCCACTGCAGCAATAGAATTAAGTAAAAATTCTTTTTCTTATCTGTAGGAAGAAGTACAACAAAGGAAGCCCATTATTAATATGTAGCTGCTTCAGCTGGCAAATTAAGAAAACCACCTACCAAAACCACCACCTAGTGTTGCCAGCTGTTTGCCGACAGTGATGCTTCTTGGACTAGAACAACTGCAACTACTGTACACACATGTAAGTCTCATGCTATTCCTGAAAGCAAGATTTTTCCTTTAGTATTTTTAACTCCCAGTAAAGTATGATTTTAAAACTTATGTTCTCCATTCCCATAAAACCCCAAGCTAAAATCCCAAGCCAACAAACAAAAACACCACACAAAAAGAAGCAAAAGAACCCCACATGTGTCAGACTACAAGTTCGAAAGGGTAAGGGGAAAAAAAATAATACCCAAACCACCCAAATACATCAGAATGTCATTTCTTTTTAAAAATGTCGCCCCTCCTGTATAACAATATACCTTTTGAAAGAGGTTGTACTGAGATTTGTGTATTTGCATGGTCAATATTGTAACCTTAAGTGCATACAGGTGGGGAAGGTAATTGGATTTGGATATTCTCATTGATAGTTTCAGAGTAATTGCATATTCTGAGTGATGAGAAGGAGAAGCAACATTGACGGACCTACTTTTAAACTATTTCATTCTTCCTACAGAACAGATTGCTCTATTAACCCTAAAAGAGAGTCATGCTTAGAAGACAGAAGAGGAAAACATCTTACATTTTCTAAATGTGTCTCCATCATTCCACTTTGACCTTTAATCCTCATTTATATTTACTTTTACTTTGATAGTCATTGCAAAGGTACCTGGCTATATATGAATTGATTTCTAGTAAGAGCCACAAACCACCAAAATGCCCTTTTCCTACTTTTCTCAAAAAAGCTGGTCATATTTTCAAATTCATAGAAATTTCATCATCTATCATTAAGACAGTCTGTTAGGTTTCATAGCAGTGGCCTACTTGCCTTTCTTCAGCAAGTTAAATTCCGCTCATTTTTAGCCCCTTGCTCTCTGACACGACACTCTAACTGTAACAGAAGATCACTAGGTTTTAGAAGGCTTAACACAGAAATCCATTTTATTTGAAGTTCTATTCAGCAATATCTATAGCAGCATATAGCTGGCTCTGCGCTGTAAGGGGCTGCAGGACAGATCTGATGGATAGCTGTAACGCTCAGGAAAGGCCCATGAATTGCAATAAAGATGCAGTTAGACATCCACTGCTGAGACACTGGATTTTCCAAGAGAATAATCATATACGCGTGCAGCATTTGTTCAAACTCCATTAGTGTGGTTCTTTACATCCTGCATTTTAGAAATGATGCCAAATACCCTGGCTGCCAGAAGACTACTTGGAAGCACAGACACTGCTTCTTGTAAGCCATTGCTAGTCTTTGAAATAACGATCAGGTCTTTCTGCCTAGAACAAAGAACTAGTTACCATATCACTAGGTCAGAGTGAAGTCCATAATCATAAACCATTATGACATTTAAATTTATTAGTGGTGCCTACAACATAGAATAAACCAGTCTAGGTAGATGTATGATTCATGTATTAAGCAGAAAAGATAACAGTTTTTATATGTAACAGTAACTGACATAAATCCATAATATATTATATATAAATAATAATATAATATATAATATATGTGTTATATAAATCTATGTATGTCAATTCATCTGTGTTCTACTGATGAGAATGATGTTTAAAACCAAGAAGCATCAGCAAAGTTACCAGATAAGCTACTAGATACTTTTACCATTAACTGCAATAATTTTGCATCAGCATCAAAGATTTTTAGAAGTGTTCTTTCAACAGTAGTTCATTAGCAAAAATTCTGTAGAGTGCATTTGCAGAGGTGCTGAAGTAAAGTTTGATCATAGCTTCAAACTAACCTTGCTTTATTATCTATGCTGGTTCCAAGGTTCTAACATACCTCTTAATAAATAACTATTTTATTTTTCAGCCACCATAAAGTGATACTTTCAAGACTACATGCTTTTTGCTCTCACCAAAATAATCCTAACATAACAGCATTTTAAGCATTCCTAAGCAAAATACAGACCTGATTTCAATATGTCTACTCTCTAAAATTAATTTGGTTAATAGCTTAACTACCCTGTGGAATGAATGTTTTAAAAGCAAGATTCTTGATCCTCCAAAGAAATGCAAAACTATAGTTCAAGAGGCTTTCGTATTTCCTGAAGAATGCAATCTTACCAAAATTTGTTAAAATAAAAAAAGCAAGGTTTACTGTAGAAAGAAGAAATGCTATATATAAAAGATTACCCTTACCATCCAATTTTAACAGTGTTTAAATGAGCACTAATATTCGTTAGATAAAACTTTTTGAATTATGGTATATATGTTAAATGAAACTGAACTGACTTCCTACAGAAATATTTAAAATACTGCTGAGCAAAATAATTTTATTTTCCAAAGCCTCACAATTTCAGTGGAAAAATTTTGTCAAACTTGTATTGATTTAGAAAATGATAGTACTTGCACACATGAACTCCAGTTGTCAACCTCCACCTGAAGGCACTGCAACTTACTTGCACACTTTAAACGAATGAAGGCACTATGTGGGCAGTAAGTGTTATTCAGGTAGTTTGAATGGCAAAATTTTTGTATTTCTAAACCATGCACTTGCCCTAGACACTTAAAAATGCAGAACTTTTCAGACAGAGTTCAGTCAAAAAATAACTAGTCTTTTGGTTGTACTTTTCAAAATGAATAAGTGGCTGCCATCAAAAGAGATTATTTTAAGACCTTGGAAAGCAAGGTCATTTATTTCATAAGTGCAGTATTCAAATGCCTGAATCAACAAGTTGTGGGGCGGGGGGGTAAGGGGGTGAAGAAACAGCTGTACATATCTAGGACTCATGGCAGGAATACTATTCAAGGCGGAGAAGAACCTGACGATTGAAACTAGAAAAGCACTCCTACTCAGCATAAGCATTTTCTGCTTAACCTGAATAGAATACTACAGATTGACCTTAATAAAGTACTACAGATGCTTTCCCAAAGATGTGTCTTTTCTTGCATTTAAACATCACATATTTAAGTACAGCACACCAGCACTTATTCGTGGAACAATGCTGAATAATAGGTTCAGTAGCTAAGGTTATGAGAATGACATTTGCTTAGCATAAATGTTAATAGATTTCTGCAAACTTGTTATTTAATAAACTCTTAAATTTCAGAATAATTTCTGTGTGAAGTCTGAAAATGATATACAAACGTCTTGGTAGAACTACCTAGGAAGAAAATAACCATGATAAGCAACTGTCATCCTGCTAGGTTAGTAGCTCACACCTGTATTTTCTTACTGAAGTTATTACATTAGCATTCAGAACAAAGGGAGTTTAGACAAGGAGGATGTGCAAGGGGCATTATGCATTTCCCTCGCACAAATCCTCAGAATTATGAAATAACATTAGCAATTTGGACTTTGCCAGAAAAATATTTTATAAACACAAACACTTGTGTATGTATGTCTGAAAAAATTGGCACAAAATGATGAATTTGCTGATGAATCAGATAATCTTGAAAATGTCATTGTATTATCATGAATCAAAAGTTATGAACCTTGAATTATGCTTTCAAGTACTGCTATCCTTGATCAATATTGTCTTTCTCTCCATGATATTTCAGAACTTAATATCTGATATTTCTTATCAAAGAATAATACTACATCATTACATTTGTCCCTTAGAGACTTTCAGATGAGACTTTTAAAAACAGAGGACCTCTCTACCAGGACATGAGCTGTTTCCGAATTAATTTTCAAAGCAGTAAGTACCTCTTCACTATCTCTGGCCAAAGAATCTCCTTCCTCTCTCCCTTCCATTATTACATACATTACTAAGCACTAATCATATGTATGATTCAAGTATGTCGTTTATTACAGTTTTGAGAAACTGAACTCGGAAAGTTGCACAATACTGTTTATTATACACACCTACCACAGAGTCACCAGAAAACGGCTACTATGAAATCAAAGTTATTTACAAAAAGGTAAGGTAGAATTTATTTGTAAATAATTTGTATAGTGAAAAACGTTAAATATACATAACTGACAAAGTGGAACTTTCTACCAGCTTTGTATTTGGCATGCTGTTCCTACAGTTTGTTATTGTAGATGGGTATTTGGTTCCAGGAGTTCAAGGCTTATTCATAAAATGCTACACTGTCACACCCTTTAACTTGCTTTAAAACACTTAATACTGATTTAGTTATTCCTTTGAGATACAGAATTCTTCTGCTGGGTTGAAACAAGAATCAAAACCGAGTTTCTGAATAAAACACTTTTAGAGTCAGTTTCAAAGTTGCAGGGAGACTTTTAGAAGGTTAAAAGAATAGTAAGAGGTTCCTCTATGCCTGAAATACTAACCTGCCTGAGGAAGAAAAAAAAAATTGTCACAGAAACACCTGGAAGCTATTTGCAGCAGGCACTAATAAAATACAACTTGAGAAGAGGACCACTCATAAAAAGAAAGGTAGTGAAAAGGAGTTACAATTACACTTCTTTGTTATTCACTGAGAGTCCTAAGACTATTAGGATTTCATTTTGTAGGTTAGCCTATTCTACCAGGCAGAAATAAAGAAATAGCATCCTTTTACTTCAAGGTATAGGGATAGTTCTGTTTAATTCCCTGATGAGTTTATAAGTAGGAAAAGAAGGTCCTAAATCATCATACTAGCTTAAGAAAAGATGCAGAACTGCAAAATTCTCCATCTTTACAGCTTCTCTGTTAACAGAAAAATGCAGAAATCTACTACCTCTGTAGAAGAACAAATGAAAGAAAATGGGCTTCTAAAACGATGAGAAAGGAGAGCAGAGATGGTGCCATTTCAGCCACTTTACAGCAAAAGCTGATTCATAAAAGCAGCAATTTGTTTGACCCTGTGAATATAGCAACAACAATCTTTTATGCACATTGAGGGATGCCAATAGCAATGCCTTGGCCAGTTACCAGGTTCTGTGCCTTCTAGACACATCAACAACCTTGTAAACCACCCTTTCTGATAGATAATAACATAGGAGAAGTTAAATGTCTCGCAGACATCCCTTTGCTGCATTTAGGAAGCAAGGTAACAGCCTACTAGGGCAGTTACTGGATCATAAAAGTAGCCCACCTCCAATTTTCTCCTGTTACAGCAAGTGCCAGAGAAAGTTAGAGCAAAACAGAAAGAGATTTTCAACCGTTTTTTCTCCCCCACTGGCTTTGTCAGCACATGCTCTCTTAGCTGAGCTGCTTTTTCAGATCTGACCTTTTCTTTCCCTTTATTAAAGGAACTACAGCACCCGCTGGGCTCCCAGCTACTGACAAGCCCTCTACAAAGCTACCAGGACAAAACATCTTCCAGTGAAGATTTACATAGTAATTGTCTTAGCTTGTCAAAGTATTCAATTTACAGCAACAAGCTTCAGTCACACCATGTTTCTGTTCCAATCTAGCCTTGTCAATCGAGCCTGATAAAGTAGTGATAACTAGTAATTTCTGCTGTCGTTTGACAAGGCTGTAAAATTAGCTTGGGTGTGAGTTGATGGAGGGGAAAGTAATCTTTATTTTCACAGTGGCTCACAGCTGGGAAGCAAGCAGGCATTACTGGGTATGGGCCTCAATAAATGTCACAACACTTTTCCCTACTAGAACAAATAAACCTTTTCCAAAACATTATTGCTATTTTTATGGGGGGAAAAAAAAAAGGAAAGATTAAATTGTACAGCAGAAATAGTTTGCATTATTGCTATTAAATGCACCAACAAACAACATGTCTTGGAAACTAAATAGGCAAAGCCCTGTGTTATTTATGTAGGTTTCCCTCAGTATGGACTTCATCAGAGCTGATAGAGCTGAATTAGGTGCTTGTTACTTTATGTCAAATTGCATCATTTTGGTCTGTCATGGACAATCTCTCCAGCAGCACTGCATGTCTTTGAAGAAATCAAAGTCAGTGAGTTTGCCTCACTTAATCCTTCAAACTGAACGGCTTCTCTAACCAAGGGAAGAACATAAGAGGCAGGTAAGCCTTATGACACAACGCATGTTCATGTTTGCAAAGCTTTGTTTTACAAGATGATGGTTTTATACCTCACTATCACTCACGGAAAGATCTAACAAAAATTAAAAAAATAAATTAAAAAAAAAATCAGTCTTTAACATGCTTTAAGAAACTTATCTACTTACCCATATGTATTAAATCTAGGCTAGGGAAAAAAATGAATGCATATAGTAATTCTATATCATCTCAAAATCCCTCATAAGCAAGCTTACATAAGATGTCTTACTAAGCAAACATCTTAGTACTATATTTCAGCTTAAACCTTGCACTTTATTACCTATGAATTCCAAAATACCAGCAAGCAGCCCAATTTATATAATATATACACATACGCACACCCAAACCACTTTTTTTTTTTTGAGAAGATTACAGAAATATCAGTATAGTCAAAATTCATTCATTCACATCAAGCATACTGATCTGATTGCCTCTGAAAAGTCAGGCAGACCTTACATAAAAAGCCTCTATTTTGAGTCTAGGTTTGTTTTCCTGGCTGAAGGAGGAGAAACAGGATTAGAACCTCAGGTTTTTGTCATCTCAAAGTGCATTTTAAGCACACCACTTCAGGAACAAATCAACCCGTGATGTTCAAATACCCTTTCACTTCTGTTTTAGAAATCCTAATTATCCTTTTACCACTTACCCTTATATTCCAAAGCCATCCCGTAGGCTTCTAGGAACCCTCTGGCATATCAACCACTCATCCCAGTTTTGTGCCAGTCCTCAGGAACCTCTCCCAGTTGCTGCGGTCATTCAAAGATAGTTGAGTGGCCTCAAAATGATACCAGTTCCTTCAGCATTCATGGGTACTTCCCATCAGGGCCTACGGACTTACAATGTCCAGTTTGCCTAAGTATTTTAAGATACCCCTTCTGTGATCTCCCTACATCTCTCCTCCACTCCCTTTCACAGCAATATGTGACCAGGCTCACACCTCCCTCTCAACATCATCTCCCATACACAATATATGAGTTTAAATAATGGGCGAGATATTACCAGGTCTGACCAGTGTCTATAACACCAAAATCACAGCCGACAGATATGGGAGCAAATGCTGTGAGAATGCTGCCATCGGGCCTCATGGACTACAGGTGCCAGCATGATCAGTAAGTTCTCATGCCTTCTACCACATCTTGCGGCCAGCGCAGCCTTTGGAAAATCAGAGCTTGATAAGGTCATTCATAATCAAACCAGGCAAAATAGAAAGAAGTTGCTTTTTCGTGCCAGCCTTGCTGCACATTTGCTGTCCTTATTACATGAGGTATAATAGCTAATTTTGTTGCCAGTGAGAACATACCACTGGCACTTGCTGTGTTTTGTTAATATTAGAGCTGAAATTTCATTTGCTTAGAAGTATCCAGTCTTATGCAAATTTACTTTAGATACACGCCTAATTGTATGAAAATATGCTTGGAAAGGAAACAAGAACGGATATATAAGAAAAAGGAAGGTAAACTGAAGCTTTTCATAAAACTATTAAATTAACAGCATATAACATTATCACTTTCACCTGTGAACTGCAAAGGTACAGATCCCCAGAACATTCCACATTTCTCACATATCTGAGTGAGGTTACATGTACTTTCCAATTTTAGTATTGTATTATTTGAGACTTAAAAGTTCTGGCTTAACCATTGCCAAATGCTAATAGACTTGGCTATACCAGATGCTCAGAACTGGCTGGAGGGTAGATATCCTTCAGTATTCCTGTCCTTATTAAGTTTAGATTTCACAGTTGTGTTTACTGCAGCTTGCTATTTTCTCAGCAGTGTGGGAGGCTTTACTGGATTCTAGGTAACATGCAAGGCATCTAAAGACACAAGAACTACTTTCCTCTTGTATAAACAGCTTACTCTTTTATCAAATTATTTTCAGTAAACAGAAACAGACCCATCAGGCTTGGACTCTCCTCACTGGCCTATTAAACACTGCGGCCTGTTCCTCACCAATGGACGGAAGGGGAATCGTCAATCTTCAGCCACATTTTAGCTGTTCCTGCCATAAAAAAAAAGAGACACACAAAGCACCCAAAAAACACTTGGGAATTATTCCATGTTATTTGTTACTATCAATACATATCGTGCAGAGGGACTGACAGCAGGCATGACAGAGACAGAAGGCCACAAGTTTTCCTGAGTATAAAATATTCCTGATCCTGTTTTGTGGAGCTGCACTTTGGATGAAATGCCCTGAAGCAATTGCAGAGAACAATCTGGTGAGGCTTGGAAATGGGGACATTGCCTATAATGTTTTTGACCGCATGACTTTCCACCTTCGCTACATTATTCAGTAACTGCACAAAATGCCTTGAGAAGCAGTCAGAGTAATAACCTCCAGCTTTCTCACTACCCCAGTAAAAGCACGATTTGAGTTTAACCAGTTGCTCTGTGGCCAGATGAGGTTAAGGTAATACCAGTAAACAGCGGTACAAAGCAATGCAGCATGTATATGTCTATAAAGATGTTTCCGATTTCCCAAAGTGAATGGGAACTAGAAAGAAACCACCTACTCTCTTAGTTTCTTTCAACATAAAATCAAAAATTCAACAGAAGATTGATCCAAACAACTAACTACTTCCATGAGCCTTATTAAATATTGTGAAGTTCAGCATACTTAAATTAGATTAAATCATTTTTCTTTTAGTGTCTTGAAGTAGGACAACCTAAGCCTGTCTTTAAGATCATAGAATGCTGAGGGAATTCATTGGAATCTATCTTGGAGTACTGGATTAAAGATGGATTTTTAAATTTCATTTTTAAGGACAATATACATAGCTTAAACTGTAACAAATGCACTGTATTTATAAAAAGAAAGTAATTAAATACATTCAATGCCATAACTGAAAATTTTTAGAGGGTTCAGATACGAACTACTGCATGACTGTATAACTATATTTATATAATATATCCCTTTCCCATATTAGTCTAGTAATTCTAGTCTTTCTGCAAAGTTTACTAAAACATAACTAACGATTAACAGTAACTCTACAACTATTACAAAGACAGAAAAAGATACAGCCAAACAAAAAACCAAACAACACCACCCCACCCCCAAGAAATCCTATCACATATTCATTTTAGCCTCTTTTAAAAATACAAGGGACAGCAACCACACTACATTCAAATATTTTGAGAGAACCGTTCAGGCATTCTCTCAGCTTCTGCTACTGATAAGGAGGGAGAGTTGAAGAGTTTCGGTTATGCAGAACAGGTAGAGTGAAATTTGCTTTTTTTACTATTAAAAAGAAAGAAAATCTCATTAGTGTTCAGGACACAGAAGATCTCACAGCCGTTAGCTAAACACCTGTATTTCTTTGAATATGAAAATGCATTTCTTCTGAGGCCTGTGAAAAGTTTAATGTGTAAAAAAACGAAGCATAGCTCAGACTTCTGAAAAGGAATACTGCTTGGAGTGACAGTGAAGGGCCACCACTTCACACAGCAATAGCAAGACCAGCAGTCAACACTTGGAAACACTGATTCCAGCCTATATGTGCTAAAAACCAGACGTCACAAAAATCAGGTTGGGCATCCTTAATGTACAATATGAACATTAAAAACTTCAGTACAAAATGAATCTATCTATGCCCATGGAAATCTAAAAAGAATGGGATTTCTTGTGATAGATTATTCAGGCAAGCCAACAAGGATTTGTGCATCTGATCTGTGACTACACAAGATATCAACAAATAATCTACAAACTGCAGACAAAAGGAGACCTGTTGTTGAAATCAAGCTATACAAACATACCAAAACCATGGAAGATTTTAAATTATAATGCTTGCAATTCTGTTGGTATCAGAAATTAACTTGAATTCCTTGATTCAAGAATGAAAAGCTAAAAATTGCATGCTCTAGTTTACAAGGACTTAGGAGTTTGAAACAGGATATACCGCAAAATTTGTATTCACTGTTGAGACTAGATGATTGCAATCATTCCCCCAAGCCTCATTAAAATCAGATTCAGTTTTGTTTGTTTGAACAAAACTGGTATGATTAGCAGAATATTTAATAATGTTGAAAAGAGAAGAATTAATGGTAACTGCTGTATTAAATAATTAGAGTAAGTAGCATTTGTCTCTCTACAATAGAAAACAATACTGCCAGCATTTTTGCTACCTTTATCGGGTTTATTGTATTCCAGACTACAGAAAGTGGCATGGGGCAGGTGAAAAGTAAAAATAAAAACACTCTTCTCGTGGATTTTGAAATATTTTTCATATTGGTACAGAACTTCTAACTCTTAGTAATTCCATTACCAGCTCCCAATACTATCCAAAATTCATAATGTTGCCTTCTACTTTAGGTGACCAGAACTCTTATTTTCACTAAATCAGTCCTGAAATCCCAATGAACTGAGACGATAAACCCATTTTAGATTTTCATTTGGAATTAAAGGAAAAAGAAAAAGTTTTGTTTGTGTTGTAGGGTTTTTTTTTTGGGGGGTGGGGGTGGGGTGGTGTGTTTAAACTTAAAGCCAGGGGGTGATTGTGAGTAAAGAACAGAGAATTAGCTAATATAACTTGGCGAGAGCATCCACTGTGAGAAGGCTTTTGCATGAGAGTGGGACAGAAACAAGACATCAAAGACCACTCAGAAATGGAAAAAAAATATTCTTCAAGGGTAGCTTTGAAAGACAGAAAAAAACCCCATGGAAAATATTAGAGGAATGCAATAGAAACATGTTAAAGACACAGGGAAGCTGTTAAGTCAGCCTTAAAACAGAAGTTAACTGTTTCATTTCTCTATTTTTAGAGCACACCCATTTTAGTGTCTTAAGAAAGGAAAGAAGAATCAATCTGAATACATCTTGCTGAAGTGCTTTAAGTATATCACACAAAGGAAAAAAACAAGAATATTATTAAAAAAAATGAAAACCTGAATTTCTCAGAGCTCAATCAACTAAGCATTTGTTTAGTTCCACCCATCCCCCTCCAGGAAGATGTATTTCGCAAATCCTGAGCCCAATTTCCAAAGAATCCAAGAAGGAGAATGTTCATTTGGATTAAAAAGAGCAAGTTTTCGTTATCTGCTATCTTTGCACACTTCCCAGAAAACCAATCACTTAGAAGTGGGACTTGAAATTTCTTTGGTCTAAGATTCCGGAATAAAATTTTTTCGATGAAGTGATTTCAGAGAAATGTAGAAACTGCTATAGCTGCTCTTGCTCTTTCAATTTAAATACCTTTTAGAATCATAGAATCATTGAGGTTGGAAAAGACCTCCAAGATCATCGAGTCCAACCATCGACCCAACACCACCACCCACTAAACCATGTCCCTAAGCGCCTCATCTACTCGTCTTTTAAATACCTCCAGGGATGGGGACTCAACCACTTCCCTGGGCAGCCTGTTCCAATGTTTCACCACTCTTTCAGTCAAGACATTTTTCCTCACGTCCAATCTAAACCTCCCCTGGCGCAACTTGAGGCCATTTCCTCTCGTCCTATCACTAGTTACTTGGGAGAAGAGACAGACACCCACCTCGCTACCACCTCCTGTCAGGTAGTTGTAGAGAGCAATGAGGTCTCCCCTCAGCCTCCTTTTCTCCAGGCTAAACAACCCCAGTTCCCTCAGCCGCTCCTCATAAGACTTGTTCTCCAGACCCTTCACCAGCCTCGTTGCCCTTCTCTGGGCACACTCCAGCACCTCAACGTCCTTCTTGTAGTGAGGGGCCCAAAACTGAACACAGTATTCGAGGTGCGGCCTCACCAGGGCCGAGTACAGGGGCACAATCACTTCCCTACTCCTGCTGGCCACAATATTTCTGATCCAGGCCAGGATGCCATTGGCCTTCTTGGCCGCCTGGGCACACTGCCGGCTCATGGTCAGCTGGCTGTCAACCAGCAGCCCCAGGTCCTTTTCTGACAGGCAGCTTTCCAGCGACTCCTCCCCAAGCCTGTAGCGCTGCATGGGGTTGTTGTGGCCCAAGTGCAGGACCCAGCACTTGGCCTTGTTGAACCTCATACAATTGGTCTGGCTATCAACCAGCAGCCCCAGGTCCTTTTCTGACAGGCAGCTTTCCAGCGACTCCTCCCCAAGCCTGTAGCGCTGCATGGGGTTGTTGTGGCCCAAGTGCAGGACCCAGCACTTGGCCTTGTTGAACCTCATACAATTGGTCTGGGCCCATCGATCCAGCCTGTCCAGGTCCCTCTGCAGAGCCTTCCTACCCTCGAGCAGATCAACGCTCCCGCCCAACTTGGTGTCGTCTGCAAACTTACTGAGGGAGCACTTGATCGCCTCATCCAGATCATTGATAAAGATGTTGAACAAGACCGGCCCCAAAACTGAGCCCTGGAGAACACCGCTCGTGACCGGCCGCCAACTGGATGGAACTCCATTCACCACAACTCTCTGGGCCCAGCCGTCCAGCCAGTTTTTGACCCAGCACAGAGTACACCTGTCTAAGCCATGAGCCGCCAGCTTCTCGAGGAGAATGCTGTGGGAGACGGTGTCAAAGGCCTTGCTGAAGTCCAGGTAGACCACATCCACAGCCTTTCCCTCATCCACTAGGTGGGTCACCTGGCCATAGAAGGAGATCAGGTTGGTCAAGCAGGACCTGCCTCTCATGAACCCGTGCTGGCTGGGCTGATCCCCTGGTTGTCCCGCTCATGCCTTGTGAGCGCCCTCAAGATGAACCGCTCCATAATCTTCCCCGGCACCGAGGTCAGGCTGACAGGCCTGTAGTTCCCCGGATCCTCCTTCCGGCCCTTCTTGTAGATGGGCGTCACATTGGCAAGCCTCCAATTTTGATCCAAATTAGAGGATTCACCACTCAGTCTTTGTTGTATTTGAAGGTTCATTTTGTGAATTCTTCTACTGATGGCAATAAAACCATTCTATTGGTTCTTTAACACAAATCCTAGACAACATTTTCAGGAAATTAGTCTTCAGTACAGACAAGCCCCTGTGCACAATGGTATACACTAAATAGGGGCAGACGATCAAAAGCTCAAGGTCTGTAATAATAGTATCCCACACAAACAGGCAAAAGAAGATAGTTAAAAGCTGAAGGGCATTTAGATGCTCCACAAAGCAAAAGCTCTTTATAATACTCAGAAGCTGACCAAACTAGATCTTGCCTGCTATACCTCACTTGAATTACCTACTCTCATTTTATTTCAATAAGAACACCCTTTTCCAGCATAGAAGTTATACAGTTTTCCAATTAGTTTCTCTGAAAGCAACCTTATGAAGTATGAACTACTTCACATTTCACACATGCTTCTGAAGAAAGGACACATTTCCAAAAGTCAAGTGTGGTCTGAGACTGGCCTGCATCATATTTAACACACAGCAGCTGAGAGATGGGTTTGTTTCCAACAGTAGGTCAGAAAGCATTGTCAGACTTCTGTGTGTCCTGGAAGTTCAAGACATAGACTTGCTTCGAGGTGTAACCGTCAGAAGTATAAGGTGACAAAGTTGGGCTCTAATCGGTGTACTACTTAGTATCCAAATGTAGCGCAAGAACATTTTTTATCTTTACATTTAGAAGATAAGTGATACAGTCAATTAACTAATGGACTACTTGTGTTACAAGTGTTTAACATAAGGAAGGTTAGAAGGACATGACACAAGTCAGTTCACTCAGGACACTACCAAAACATCAACCATACAAGATTATGAACTGAACACCATAGGAACCTAGCTGAATTGGAACATGAAAAAGATCCAGATACCTAAGGATTCAAGTTTCCCATATAAGACACTTAGGTGAAAGTCACTAAAGGATCGGTGCAGATGGAAGGGGGGCAGAGAAAGGCTGACGTAGCATTGACTTGTTCCTAATATGTCACTTCTGACAACACATCGTTCACATCGCTTCTGGGGACATGCAGGGAAATGTCATTGACTGTGCGGACAGGAGCGGGTGAGAAAGAAATTGCCAGAAGACCAACTAACAAAAACACAAAGGGAGGATAAACATGTCAGCTTCCTTTTGTATTTAGTAATTGTCCTCTGCAGTTTTGCTAATAGAGAAGGATGCTTGATGAGCATATTTATTATGCCAGCTATGTAATTTAACACAGCTTTGATGCTGTACAGCTGTACATCAGTAATCAAACTTCTTGGAAGCTCTCTTTCTATAAATAGTTTCAGGTAACTTGGCAAAGTAGAAGGCAAACAAACTATCTAAAAGATACAGCTTATTAAAAAAATGATTTCTTTTGACAATTCTATGCAAACAATACTAATATATAGAAATTAACAGACAAACAGTTTTCTCAAAAGAATGCAACATGGCAATTAAATAGGAAACACCTCCAACAAAATATTATTTTTGAAATTTTTTTTGGTTAATTCCTCCATTGTGAATTATTTTTTAAAATCTTACTATGCAAACATTTATACACTGTTCATTCTTTGAAAAGGACAATTCCACATCTGACGGAACAAGAAGTGTTGGTTGCCATGATATTTCTCTTTCCACCCACCAAGAACTTCTGTCAAGCTCTCAAGTTCTGTTCAGTTCCCTGAAGAATTTCAAACTAATTCACACAGCAAAATTGTATAGGTTAAGAAGTGAGTAGATGTCTTAACCTGAAACATTGTATAATAAAGGGAACGGTATCCGAAGGAAAATACAAACCTAGTCATGGAGGCGATTAGTTTTGTCACAGTCCTGTACCTTTCCCCCATACACTAATTGC
Organism: Aptenodytes patagonicus; assembly: GCF_965638725.1. Classification (NCBI taxonomy): domain Eukaryota; kingdom Metazoa; phylum Chordata; class Aves; order Sphenisciformes; family Spheniscidae; genus Aptenodytes; species Aptenodytes patagonicus. Next base: position 42,788,916 of record NC_134952.1, read on the forward strand.
ATAAGACCCAATTAAAAGAGGGAAAAACACCACGTAAAGAGACAAACCAGATCATCCCCCCCCTTAGAGCTCAGAATGACTCTAGAGGACTAGAGCCTAAAGCCTAGAAAGGCATACGTGCCTTTACTCCTTAAAGGCATACGTGCCATCCCTTTACTCTTCGTGTAAGGGAGCCAAAAGTTACAGGACATGAAAAGAAAGTTATGTTTGCTGAGAACTGTATGATCGTTTTTAGCTCCGTGGTTATTTTCCAGAATAATCTTTATCCTATTCCTCTGTAGGATATTACTGCTATCAAGGAGCAATACCATCACTCAACACCCCCCCAATTCTGCATGTGCATTTCACCATTGCTCATTCTGTTTTTATGTAATTCTACGCTGTGTAAATCAGCTGTAGTAAGCTGTAGCTATTGGATTGCTTTCACTTTTTATGTAACAAAACCAAAAGAAACGTTATGGAAACACTAGCCTAAACGTGGAGCCAAAAATTTTATGCGACTTATCACCCTGCCCCCTAGCCTAAAGATCTGCAGCTATTACCAAATGAGAACCTGAAAAACTATGAGAAACGTTATTTATCACTGCCTAACAAATCACTACCCAGAAATGCCATGAAAATCATTCTGTAATTAAAAGAGGCCTTCTATAGTCTTAATGTGTTACTAATAAGATGAGAGGTCAGTTTACAAGACAGATAGAGCAAATGATTTAACAACAGTGATAAATTTTCCATTTCCTTTTTAATGAAATGGTCACTTTTTGTTGGCTGAGGGTTCATGTTTGACCTTCTGGGTAAACAGGTTATTTAGAGATATACCAAGATAAAAAACTTAAAATCAGATAGTCCAGGAAACAATTTACGTACTTAGGATGTCGGATGTCTGGCAGGGATCGCTCCAGTGCTATATTGTTGCTAACAAATATGTTGAAGCCATTTTCCCTATAAGCAGAATCATCATGGTCTTCCTCTGTAAGAGGGTACGGTTTTCCATGTTCACCTTTCCCTACAATGAAACAAAACAATTATTTGCCTCAAACTGAAAGCACAAAATGGACTACAAAGACAAAAATAAGTTAGACTGAACTTCAATTAGTACACTGTGTCTGGAACATCTCTAGTGACACTCCTGTAACTTCCAATACAAAAATACGAAGTAGGTCAAAAAATGGGACTCCGATGTCCCTCTGAATTCACCCAATTCATCTAGCTTTCCTTCTTTCCAGAGACACAATCAGCTTAAAACCATTTACACATAAAAATTTGAATTGTAAATTAAGCTAAATAAGACCTTTTGCATCAGAATCAAGCTTTCATAGCAAAATTATGAACAAATGGATCAGTTCCAGCAATATTCCTTTTGATTGATGTGAGGAACCTAATTATTCAGTTACTCTACATTTTAGCAGGCAGACCACTCCTCCCTCCTCGCTCACCTTTTCCAAAAGCAACTTTAACACTGAAGTTTAGGGTGTACAACTTTCCAGAACAAATGGTAAGGAAACCAAATGTTTTGCTCTGGACTCCTTGAATACCCTTGCGCTCCAAGGGACCAGCCAGATGTACTCAGTGCTTCTAATGTCTCAGCACTGCTGATTTGGTTTCAGAAACTGGTCACCTTGGTTCCCTAAAGAAATCAACTGCTTGTTCCCTGGCAAAGCACAGACTTTCTATTCCAGCTTTTTATACCCAAGTTAGTTCTCATCATCAGTCACTTGGCTTGCTTAGTGCCTACCTCAGGCAACTATACCTCTATCTCTTCAAGTCCGAGAAGAGAGAACAAACAAAAACACTTCAAAGAAAATCAGAACATAAAAGCCTTCACTTCTTCTCAACTATTTTTATCCTTCTCGTTCTTTCAGAGGACAAACTCTTCAGAATTTCTGAGACCTTTGTGCCTACTCAGGTTCTCAAGAAGATACACTTTCCTCTACATCTCATTGATCAGCTTATAACCTCTCTACCCCTCTCCCTCCGGGCCCAGTCATAAGAGAATACCTCCTTTCACCTGAGCTCTTTTAGAGAAATTAATCAACTTCCCAGCTGGATTTGATAAGTGACCAAGGCCACCTGATCCTCAGCTAATCAGGAGCAGCTGCAGGAGGGGATGAAGAGGAAAGCAACAGCGAGCTGAGAGAAAGATCCAGTGGTATCCTTAAAGCCCATGAGCCTCTGTCAATGCTCTATTTCATATTGCACACGCACATAACATTAAAAACATAGAATATGCAATTAAAGATACTGTAGTTAGTCAATTTTAGAATTTTGTGCAGATAAAATATTTTTTTTATTCCAAACTTTGTGCATATAATTACAATTTCATTTAAATTCTTAATGAAAATAATTAATGGTGCTTACAAGGGAAAAAAGTTAGTTTGTATTATGAAACACCCTTTGTTTATGCTATTTCATTACTAACAGGTATCTTGTCATTTTTATTTTCAAACATCCCCAAATGCACATAACACACCAACATAATACAAAATCTATGTAGAGATTAAGATTCTATGTGAATCCTTATGATTTCATATTAAATATGGGGGAGATCTATAATATTAAAGAAGCAGCTGATGAGTCAGAGTACTACTCAAAATTCAATAGTACAATTGTATCAAATCTGTTTCATAATACAGTAACAATAAGCTAATGTCATTCAACCCCCAAGACATAGAAATTTTAGCCCCTCTCTTTCAGTACATATTCTAAGTAGACCCAAAGTAACTATTATAATTTGCTTTCAATAAGAGATTTATCCCAGTAATATAATGGAAATTCCAGAATAAATGACCTATATGATAAGACATACTATTGCTAATCGATGTTTTTACAATACAATTTTCTGTATATTGCATCTGTTCACCCTGTATTAAGAAAGGTGGATTCTTTGCTTTGCATTTCTTAAAGGAGTCCATTTGGCTGTTCAGGAGATGAATATTTTTCATAGTACTACAGTTTTTTCATATTGTCCCCTGTTAGTGAAACTTAAGACAAGCACTTTTAAAATGAAGTCTTCCACTCTTCCCCACTGAATATGAAGCACTATATCACTGTGCATAAGCCAAAAGAATAGATATCGTGGTTGTTATCTAGAGCAACTCAGGAACAGGCTGAACTTTCTCATACTGTGCTGCAGAAGTATTTGACCAATTGCAGTATACAAATTGCTTTTGCAGTTATACAGTAAGTTGGGCCATGAGGTGCACTAAAAGTTGTGAAGGATAACTCTTTCCTAATACTATATTAAAATACACACCTAGAGCATTAACAGAGGCTTGTTGGCTTTTGTGAATCCACTGGATATTTCTCCCAGCTTTCTTTTTTGCTTGCTCTCTCACCCTGCAGCTCCTCCTGATTAGCTAGAGATCAGGTGGTCATCTACCAGATCCAGCTGAAAGCAGTTGGCTAATTTCTATAAAAGAGCTCAGGTAAAAAGAGACCCTTTTTCTCCTTGGAAGGAGAGAAATAGAGAGCTTAGAAGAGAAGTATTAAAAAAAAAAAATAGTAGTACAACTTTTGGATAATCAGTAGGCCTGAAGGGTTCCCTTTGTACAGAAAATTGCCACATATGAGCCTCCTCAGCATTACAAATTATCATTAAGCACATTAAAACTCTCTTCTGTCACTGATTTGCTTTCCTAGATGACTGACGGAAATTGCCATCACTGCACACTGGTTTGGAGCTGGCCTGTCCAAAAGTTTACCTAAGATGCCAGGGTGACAAGGGAAAACTTCACAATGCAAGAGGAGTAAAATTCTCATGAAAAAGAGCGTGAAGGAGTTTAATGTCCCGTTACTGGCTACGGAAGGCTACTTTAACCGATCAATAGACAGATATAAGTCCTCCTCTACTGTTTGTTCTGCCTGAAGGCAAAATAGCAATTCAGAAAGTGCATCAGGGCTATAAAGTATTGTAGGGAACAGAGAGAATGAAAATGCCTGACGGTGAATTTTTGACCTCTTTGGGTTTAAAGGGGGGCTCACCAAAATGTGATGGATAAAACCAACCCAGCACTAAGACTTGATACTAACTCTCTCTGAGGCTGGTTTACAATTGCAGCGTAAATAAAGCTAGAAACTAAGGACAATCAGAAGTTTTATTTCAGTTACCTGGATTTTGATTTTTCAAGGAGGGGGAAAAGGAGGGGAAGAACCCAAAAGCATGAGAACGACACATCTATTCAACCTGGGCCCCAAAATTCCATTAGAATGCTCCATTGCGTGGGAACCCTACGATTTAATTCATACAGTGCTGTCTAACCCTTGTGATTACAGAGTTATTACACTGATTTTTAACTCAGTACTCAATGTAAGTGTAAGCAACATTTTGAAAATATGCTAGGGTTTTTTTTCTTAAAACACTGTGATGGTTTTGGAGTTGACATCTCTACATTGCTTAGTATTATGTTATTGTAAGGGTTTTAATACACCATCTCAAAATGCTTCTCCATAGATATTCAGATAAAAAAGTGGTAAAGTAAGACATTATAGCCATCCAGATAAAGTACTGGCTTGGCCAAATATCAGATGCTCTGTAAGGATTTTTTAGCCCCACTCAAGGATGTTACTGTCTCCTAGGAAACAATACACTCTATACCTAGCCCTAAAGGTTTTAAGTTTTATGCTTGACAGCTTGCGATAACTGATAGTTCAAGGACACCTCAGTTAAAGCATCTTCTGCTTATATTAAATACAGATACAGCAGAAGGAGAATAAACTCTCTTGTTCAGCAGATGGCACGAAGGGAAGAAGATTAGGGTGAGACAAGAAAATAAAAAAAAATTCTGTATATTCAGTACAAATGTGTAATAGCAGAGTAATGGCTTTGGATCAGACGTGTTGGTACAGTTGCCAGGTATAATAATTATAAAGAGAACAGGAGTATTGTTGGCAAAATTTATCAGCTGTAAATCAATTTGAACATGCAACAGAAGAGGAGTTCTGCACTACTTCTGCATGCAATGGATAGGGGACGTTGCTTAAAATTATAAACAACAAAACACATTGCAAGAGGTTCTGGTTTCAGGGTCTTTTGGGTTTTCTTTTGGGGGTTTGTTTTTATAATTCAGATGAACATTTTTTATAATTCATTAGGCACGGTAAAAAAGATTGGTTTTGCCATATAAGTTAAAGGAAGTTAAGCAATTGCTTGACATCTTAACACAGGAAACTAAGTGGATAAAGAGCATAAGCCACTCAGTGTCTGTGGGGAAGAACCGTGTACAAATCTGACTTATTTACTGTTTATAGTCACTGCTGTTAGTTTATTCAGCCAAGACTTCACAGTCACACCAAGTCAAGACTGTAATTTACAAAAATATTTAAGCATACCCATAAGCATTCAAGCATCTTTTAATCCAATAAGATTTGTAATAGGGAATAAGAATTCTCCACGTGCTAAATGCTTTACTAAATAAAAGGAGTTTATTTTAATACATGAACCAACAAATAAGTAAGTCTTCTTACTTACAGTGCATCTCATTATTTTGGATGAGATAATTCTGCCTTTTTTTTTAAAGTATATTAGAAATTTTGTCTATTACCCCTAAATATTCCATCCAGAATCTAGTACAACGTTGTCTCTGCACATCACACAAACTCAGAGCTCATCATCTCTCATGAAAGTTCTCACAGGGAGAACAGGTATCTAATCTTATCCTAGAGCAACATTTCAATACAGCACTGAAGTCCTACGGGGGGAAAGTGACTGTATTTCATAGCAAGGGTAGACAGAGGAACACAAATTCAAAATGAATGCCGTCACACATCAGCTTTAAAAAAAAAAAGTGTAAGAAGTAGAAGGGGAAATAAAGATCATCAGCTGAATAAAAACATTGAGTCAGACATCATTTTCCACCTTTTTGCCACATAAACTTCTACACGATAACCTTTTATGCTCCCTGATATGGGAGTCAGAGTGCATCTGGCCAAGTCAGAGGGCAAAAACTGTTTAAAGCAATGTGTAGTATCTTTTACATCATTTCTGAATTTCCCTAATGCACAGCTGTATACAAGTTTGCCATCTTGCGCTGTAGAGATGGACTTCATATTATTTTGATTAATAAGTATAACAGATTATCAATTCAGACTGCCACCACATTCTGCTTTTTTGGGAAGTGAATTTCCATTTGAGTGCAAACAAAATAATGTTCTTCCTCATTTTTCCTTATCCTCACAGACAGGACAGCACAGTGCAGCATGTCTGCTGAAATACTGGTTAAATTATCTTGAACAGAGAGGTGATTTGATAAATGTACAAAATAAGATTTTTTTTTTTTTTTTAGACAGTAAATGTCTCAGCTACTTCTGGAGTATCTACGCTTGGTGGAGTTCTCATCCTGTCTGCAAATTTTGTATTTTGAAACCTTTAGAAGACATGAGGGTGAACATTTTTTTAATCTAAAATTAGTTCAAGAGTCCAGTCAGGGACTAGTACAGACTAGTCTTTGAGAAAAAAGGGGGTAAAGGAAGTTATTTTATCAAATCACTTTCTCCTTTCATACTAGAGAAGGAACTGCTTGCTTTGAACAAATGCCTTTTGTGGTTTTGCAAGTTTATATTCATTTCCACTAAAAAGTGTGAAGATTTTTCGGTCAAGAAACGCATGAAGGAATGTACTTTGCTGACTTGTTATGGAGTGAGAAAATTAAATCTGCCCATGCCTCAAGTGAAAGTAATTGCCTTCATATCAAACAGGACTACCCAAGTAGTAAAAAATGTGTAGAGAGATATATATGTATGTATGTATGTATGTATGTTATGGTTTTTCAGATAGAAAATAAGAACATTTTTCTATCCATAAAAGTAATGAAACGATGGGATAGGCAATCCAGGGAACTGTGGAAGCCATATTCTCCTACTAAATCCAAACCACAGCACTATACCAGCTACTATGAAGAAAATTAACTCTATCCCAGCCGAAACCAGGACACATAGTCAAGAAAGGAATGATACCGTGCCTCAGGGAGATTATTGATACCACTCTGGTCATATAGTGAGGTTGATCCCAATCTTAAATTTCTATGAACTCTATGAGAAATAGGAGGAGGACTGGGGATAAGTTGCTGGAATTATATTCTTCCTCAAAGTCAAAAAAACTTGTACAGAAACTGAAATATACTTATCACAAGTCTGTTCTGCTTTTCCCAAACTTCTCAGAGTAAACGTCTCACTAATTGTACAACTTCATGAGCCTAATTTATAGGAAAGCAAATTAATTGATTTTACATCAGTGGAAACTGGATAAAAAAATGCCTATTGGTTCTATTTTTTTGATACTCTATCTGGTAGCAGCTTGGAAAGCCTTTGCAGTATGATTTACAATACTTTTAATTATTTATTACACAACTGTCAAGGTCTGAGGCTATATAAAAGGCTTTTCTTTAGCATTACAGACACAGCTGTAATGAAATCATACTTATGCAATTGGGAAAAATAAAAATCCTGTCAAGTAAATCCTGAACTATACATTTTTTAAAGCAAGAATAAATAATTTCTTTCTAAATATATAACAAAATTTATTTATTACTGTATCAATATCGAACTACTACAGAAAACAAACAATCCAACGTTCACTCCAGTTTTCTGGTAGAAAATATTCAAATTCCTACTATTTTATTAACCTTCAGATGCCAGTAGCACATACAGGATTTCTTTTCAAGGACCACATAGTCCTCAGTAAGTGGTATATAAATGTTATTGGGAGCAAATATGAGGCCTTGTCCTTTCAGGACTGCTACTACAGTAACATGATGGTCAGCAGGAGAAATATGAACTAAACTGCCTCTCTCTTCAGGAATGGCTTTATACAAATAGCATAGTTTGGGAGAAAAAGTCAGAAAAAGATATAACTTTAAATGTTGTTATTTCACTGCCTGCTCACATCCAGAACTGGAAAAAACCAAACCCCAACAACAAAAAAACAGAGAGAAGAATATGCTCCTTAAAAAATTTAAGAGAGTACATTCATATTGTACTGTAGTTGAATCTTTAGAGTATTGTTTGCTCATCATTCACATGAGAGAGAAATGAAAGGAACCTGTTGCTAACACAGAAATGAGATCTATACTTACAGCGGTGATGTGTTCCCCCATCCCTCAACAAAAAGAAATCCCATACTGGGTATGAGGTAGGTAAAGGAAGAGCATTTCCTGGAGAGAACAGGAGATAAGAGGGACAAATGGCAACCTCTGAAATGTACTCACTTTACATATTTGGTCTTACTATGTTTGAGAAGCATTTCTGTAAAAAGAAATGCATATCAAAGTGAAAACAAATAATTATAAAATACAGCTTTTTAACAGCATTAGACATAATTTCCAGATTTCCGTAGACTAACCAGGCCTGGGCTGACTCTTAATGTTAATCTAAGATCGTAACTTCTGTGTCAGAATGCAAAGAAAAAGATGGCATGAGATTTTAAGAGTCCATGAAGTGGGAGAAGCTGATTACCAGTAGACCATATACACTAAGGGCATGGTAATGCTTCACATACTCTTCCTAAAAGCTGAATCAACAGAAACTGCTGCCAAAAGACAGCAGTGAGGCAGGGCAGCTAAAAGATGAGAAGAGCAGTAGTGGTAGTGAGCAGAAGAATGAAGCAGCATAGCAAGTGGAGCAAGAAACAGCAACGTCTGGCAGAGTGGCAGAAGCCCCAGGTCGCAGCACCAAAGCTCTGGCAACTTGAATTGGGCCTTGTTGCATCGCAGGACTCCACAGTTCCCAAAAGTAAGGAAGGTTTTAGTTCAGGAGCGGGGATAATCAGCTGGCCTAGCTGTTGCCGTGCCAAAGAGGACTGCAAAATTATTATTAAGGAATTATTATACTTAAGGAAATAGCCCTTATATGTTATTTGTTTATCTCTAATAAAATATTGTTTGCTGAGTCAATTAATTTGCAAGAAGAAAAAATTAGCTTAGCGCACTTGAGATTAATTCTTGCAGGTATCTATGCATTTTACTAGATATCACTTTAAATTTCAACCTGGCCCTTGCTGTTGGCAGTTGTGTCCCAGCAGAAAAGGTGCATTATACAGCTAACAGTTGGAACAATCCAACTCTGCTTATGATAACTTTTATATCACTCATTTCATTTTGGTTATTTGAAATCAAGACACTGTGCTTTATCTTAAATATGTGAATTTTCTCAATCAATAATTAATTCCTAAATCTTATAGCCTGTGCTTTATGGAACATTAGTGTATCCCTCACCTTTTTAATCCATTTGAAACATTAAAAATGCAGCCTCTGAATTTCCAACATATGCATTGCAGAGTAAAAATACAGTGTGCGTGGGGAAAGTGATTGCTTTAAAATACATCATGAGGTTAACCAGTGGCATTGTTGTGTTTCAGCAGAAGGGTGACTGCATATGAGCTCTGAAAAGTAAATTGTCTGAAGGCTTGAACAAACATTTCACAAAAATAAATAAGAATATTTTTTAAAAATCTGTGGCTTTTAACACTTGCTGCAAATACTGCAATGGCTTGGTGGGCAGAAAGACTCATTCTACCCCCTTCCCCACTTTAATAAGTCTAGGGAAAAAAAAGGAAGAAAAAAAAAGACCCTACTATTTGGTATGTCCAGTGTATTTAGAATGCTGCAGTGTACAATGCAAAACAAGCAGCAACACATGCTGTTTTGATAAGACTTGCTCAATCACTACAGCAGAGCAGCAGTATCCTCAGTAGCATTCTGCAGGCTGAGCTGAATCTAATCATAACTCTGTAGCCAAGGGATGCACAGTACATCTTCTATTTAGTCTAACTACTTATCACCAAATGCCACAGCCACCGGAATGCTTTTTTCATTTAACGTTAGAACAGACTGGCTGTAGACCATTAATCAGAGCCAAACACTGAATAAGCAAGCATGTGAGAAAAAGAACTCAACCATAAAAAGGCTTACTAAAAGGTTTAGTAACTGAACGACCTGCTAGGATAAAAAGGAGCTACCATGGAACAAGATTACCTGAAAAAAAAATCTACTAATAGTGCTAAGGTGTTTGTTTCAGTGCTTAAATAAATTAATTCACACAAACTGCATAAAGAATGACATTCTAATAGCCTCTAGTACCAGTGGGTTTTCTATACTTAATGCATGTGTCCAAGCTGACCTCTTGGAAAAGCTCAAACTAAAGTGTTACTAAGATGGTATATACAGGTATATATAGGAACTAAACAGCTCCACAAAGTTAATGCAAAATTACAGTTGCGTAGGTACAGTTTTAGAAAGCCCAGAAATATAAAATGATAGGGTTCTAAGAGCTGTAATTAACATGAGACTTTTCCCTCCCCCTCTTTTTTTCTTCATTCAAAGACGTATTATAACCATGTGTCATTTACCACATACCATCACAGGAAAATAAATAGGATGTTCCACAGAAAAAATCTACTAATAGGAGTTCTTTAATTTTCTTTTTTTTTTCATGAATTCAACCTAAACTAGCTCTAGAAGCTGGCTTTGTGGCTGTTGCACAAAGAAGATGGAATAACCTGTACAAAGGAATTTAGCTATGTATGAGTCAACAGTGCAATAGCATAGTCACTCTTGCACTAGAAGAACTACTCCATGATGTGTATCTTACAGAGAAAGAATACATAAGCTGTCGCAGCTCCAAGCAAATTTAGATTTACCCTGTAAGACCCCTACCAGAAAAAAAAAACCAACCCAAAAATATCCATTCTTACATACGGAGATAATAAATATTCACAGTTAAAGTTTGAGGCAGACCCAGGAACAAGAATTATGCCACCTGGTTCCCAACACAGTGACTCAGTGACAAGGCCATCCTCCTTCCTTCTGTAAAGCTGAGAAAAGTGTTCATAAGCAGGCAGAGTTTGCACACTCAGGGCCAAGAAGGTAACTTCCTCAGGTAGCATGTATGTACTTTATTGCTTTTTCAGGTCCACTTGGATCTATACATTATAAAATACAGGGCCAAATTTCCCAGATGATAATTAGTTTAATATGGAAGTGAAGCAGAGTATGCAAATAATTACCTGGTTTAATTAAAAAGCAGACAACCCCACCCCCACAAATTCAGAGATACTAGAATTATCCTCAAGACAAACAATATAAGCCCAGGGAACTGTACTAACATGTTAAGATATAGCAAGATGCAGTTATGGCAGATAAACAACTGAAACTCAAGTTACGTCACGTTCTTGGCATTGGTCTACCTAAGTCCTTCTGCTTACAACTTACTTACAAGATAATATATTTTTTCCTATCATACCCACAGTAACACTTTGAATCTCAGTGCTCTTCTCCTTTTCATGTTTTCTTTTGGCAACTGAGACACATTACTCTTCTGAAAACTGTTTCGATACTACATATACTGCTGCATATACTCACCACTACCGCACTTCCCAGTGACTGCCTTTCCCTCTTCTTATAAGATACCACTAATGTTGCAATCATTAATATTGCCTTTTATCATTCATTTTGTGGTTCAGAACACGTTCTTCACTTGAAAGAGCCTTACGACTGACTGACGTTCTTGCGGTAAGGAGAACTAAACTTAATGCTTGACCTGCTAGAGCACAGCTCTACACAGCCCTTTTCCTCCCTTGCCATTGATTCACCTCTTTCTGAATAAGAGGATTCTAATTAATGCCAACTATTTTTCAAATCCCTAACACAAATCTGAGTAAACCTCCTGTACTAAAGTCAACTGAAATTTCTAGTCAATATATGCTGTGGAATCAAGCGGAGGCAGATGTGGAGACTCAAAAAATCACCTTCAGCCATGAACTGAACAGATTTTCAACTAATTAGTTTAAAATATTTTCTATTCAAAAGGACAACTCATCGCCTACAGAATGCAACTAAATATTTATCCCAAGGCCCACATTTATGCATAATTCAGCAGGAACGTGCATATGCTGATTGGGAACTTTTTTTTAAAAAGTTAATTTGCTGAAAACTGATGTTTGGATTCAGCCAAAAGTATTTGCTGAATTTCTTTCATTTTGTTGATGTCTGGGTTAAAAGAAACAAATCAAAAATATAATCTGAAAACCAAACTTTTAAAATTACAGTCTGTTTTTTGAAATCTTATATAAATGACAAAACTTAACTAACATTATCAAAGGATAGACATCCAATTTGAAAATCCTGTTTGTGAACCAAAACAATACTTATTTTATCATAGACAGAAAAAAGTTTCAAGTATCAACCCAAAAAGTTTTACACGCACACAGCTTTAACTTTCAGATGTATATGAAGCAAATCCCTAAAAATTTCTTTCTTGCTGAGAAAAATTTAAAAATGTTAAATTCCATTATGCAGATTCATTACGTATTTATGCAGCACACAGTAATTCCCAATTCTACTTTTGTCTGTATGATCAAAAGCCACTCAGTAAATACAGTCTTTGAGGAGAAGGGAGGAGATCTTTAGCAACCATGCTAAGAGAGCAAGCATACACACTACCCTAGCCCTCCATAACCACAGGTAACAGAAGAACAGGACATAAAGCAGAGATTAACTTAAATTGTAGGCTTTGTTTTAGAAGCATTACCAGAAATTCCACCTTTTAATTTGTCAAGTGTATTTGAAATTAGAAAAGCAGAAAGAAATCATCGCTCCTCATATTTCCAGAGGAAAAAAACTCCATTTAGCTTGTCTATTTTGTTGCCATTAATTCATCTCTGCATTCATTTGATACGCTTTAACTTACAGAAAGTGTTTCTGCACGTTTAATTTAATTTTTCCTGTACTTTCTTAAATAGTATACTTATATCTTTAAAAACCTCACTGTGTATTATTACATTTGAGAGAAATTATGATAGAGGACTTGGGCTAGATTAAGAATTGATGCTCCACATAGAGGAAGACTTTCTGTATAAGGTTACATGTGGCATTTCAAAATGTTTTCAATTTTTGATATTCATTCTAATTACTGAGTCTTGATTTTTTTGTTTTAGTTATATCTTCAGAATACATTTTCCAAAATCCATGATGCTTTTGCTACAATCAGACTTGTTGCTGACAGAAATCACTAGTAATGAGCTCACTTCCTTTACACTAGATTCATCATCCAGATGGTCTGTGAAAATGCATGAAATACACTTAAGCTTATTGAAAGAATCTATCCTTCAATATGCCTTTAAGAGTCTTTGCTAAAAATAAATAAATGAATAAAAAACCATCCCTACACAGTAGATTAGGGTTTTAAACTAAGCAATGAGAAACCTTCCAATCAATTCCTTTGCTTTTCTCTTTTCCCTTTCATTTGTATCAGTTGACCAAGAACTACTTGAAAACAAAAACTGTTCTTCATCCAGGCATTCAGAGAGACAGCTACCCTCAAGGATTATCACTAAAGGACCTTCTCAAAACGGGGATTTAGCTCCTGAACTTAGTTCTTACAACTGTGAGATTAAGCTTCCCTCAAATGATAGGTCTGAACTGAACTATGCCAGCGGGCTAAAATTGTAGCCAAGAATCTATCCTTTGATCAATACACTTATTAGCATTTTTGAGATATGTAATTATTATCCACTAAATAAAACAGATAGGAAATGAAAAAATGTTACTTGAGTATAGGACATTACCAAGAAATGCTCAGGGTCTTATAATTTACATGTAACACTTCGAATCCCTCAGAAAAAAAAGTATGAAAACATGGTCTGTATCACAGTTTATTACACACATCAAAAAAAGTTGATGGTTGTATAAACTGGGGAAAAAAAGTCATTTAAATACCATACTGAAGTGGCAGTATGTTAGTAACTTGCTTAACTTACTGATGAACAGCAGCTAATTAAAATGTCAGCCCTCTAGAACTTTAACAGCTCACAGCTTCCACTCTTCTTTCTGAAGCATGTGAAGTTTGGATTTCTTCCCAGTATAACTGCTTTAGTAAAAGCTGCGAACACAATATATCAAAAAACCAAATAAACTAACATGTTATTTATTTAGAGGCTTCTTTTAATTTTTGCATGATAATATTAAAATTAGATTAGTCTCTCAACTATAAAATCCCCGAAGAATGACTCGAAGTATTCAATAACCAGAACAGCCTTTCCTTCGAAAGAGCAGGAAAACAGACCTGGGAGGACAAGGGAATCAGCACCTTCTTAGTGTCTGCTATCTTGTCCTCTGGAGACTATTTCTGCCCTGATTTATACACCAGTACTCACTGTGCTTCAGAATCAGTCTCACCTTTTGTAAGCTGCCATGGAACAACAATGCAAGAAGCAACTAGAAGCATCAGTAGCCTCATAGACATTGCCCAAAGTTTCCAAAACACATATATGCTATGTAATTAATCAGCATGTAAAATAGAAGTAACCTGAAAATAGGGTAACCTGAAATTACTTCAGCTATCATTTAAAAATACAAAAATATATTCCTCTTTTCAGAGTAAATTAACTGGCAAATACCATGTTTTAAGAATACTGATAATGCAATTTAAAAATATATCTTGATTTTTTTTTTTTTAATCTGAGCATTAAAGTTAGTTTGTTTTTCCATTGAATTTCCTGGCAAGTCTTACTATTCACATTTCAGCATCACCTGCAGGCTTTTTAGTTAAGATTGCCTAAAAAAAGAGTTTGTTTCCAGCTTGTAGACAGCAGAACTTTCCCACAGGTTGGCAGAAGAAAATACCACTTCTAGAAATGTGGTTTCTTTTTTTACTTTCTTTTTGTTAGAAGGAGGACAAATTCTCCCAGACACCACTCCACTGCAAGCATGGAGGGCAGACGACTTCGTGCCACATAACCACAGCCAAAAGGTAGCCATGTTCCTTGAGAAGCAGTGATTGCAGAGCATCATTTGATGAGCTAGTGTCTATAAAGCAAATTATAGCAAAACAAACATATATCTTTGCCTTTTCATACATATTGATTGAATGTCAGACAAATCGTTTCACCAATAATTTTCCTCTGTCAGCTTGTTTAATGAAAACAGGAAGGAGAAGAAAGGAAAGTCACCTTACACATATTTAAGTCATAAACTGCATTGAGATAACTATACTAGACTTTTGTACTTGCGAACTTAATTCATACCCTCAAAAGCAAAAAGCTATGACAGGAAAGTAGGCACAGTTTATTGGTTTTTTTAGGAATTATTGTTAAATCCAAATATCTTGTTAGCCTTTTGAAGGCCAAAAGGCTAAAAAACACTCCAAAATTGTGTTGGTGAATTTATCTATGTCCTCTGCTAAACTGTATTACTGTATTTCCCATACAAGTTTACAACATCAAGTCAAATAGAAGCACATAGATAGTATCATATAGCAAGACATTATATATCATCTTTGAAGAACCTTAACAATTGCAATGTTACGGAAAGCAACTGGTGAATTTTAGAGTGTGAAGAGCTTTCTAATTTCTTTGGAATGGCGTGCTTATGATTATCATCATACCTATTCTAGATGATAAAGTCTGTAACACACAAGGTTACTGACTAGTGTGCAGGTAATATGTGGCACCAGCATACTACGCTGATAGCAAATTCCCTCAAGTACTATGTAGATTAGACCAAAAAAAGAGTCTTGGTCAATTATTTGGCAAACCTTTAAAATTTAAGTTCCTCTTATGGGTCTTTTGACCTGGATTCAGGTTAAAGGAATTACTTCCTTAAACCTTTTAAAAAAATAGTCTTTAAAGCTGGCTGACAGCAGCATATTCCATGTTTAAAGACAACACAAAATTAGTAAGGAAAAATTCCCTTTTGTCATTGCTTCTGTACTGAAAAGTATGGTCTTGATATGCTATAATTGCTGTCAAGTACTTGTTCCAGCTCTTTTGCCACAGTTTAGTCAGGATTCATTTCCCCCTTCTTCTTTGAATTGGGATTTTCATAGCAAAACAAGCAACAACTAGAAACTGAAATACAAAAGAAAACAATGTTTCTTTGTGCCACTGAGTCAAGCAGTAATTGCCCTGAACTGACAAACTTGATCATTTTTACACCTATCACAAGAGACAACCAACTCAATTTAGATGGTCTATAGAGCTCTCCTCTTCCTTCCGCATAAAGACAGGTCTAGTCTGAAGGTCTCGGCTGTTTGTTCATTTCAGATTCTCCCTGCAAATGAGCCACATGTTTTAGAAGACCATCCAGATAAAAGTCCTTTTCCGGAATTACTACAAAATATATTTCTCTCTAAAAAAAAAAAATGAAACTAGTATCTACAGATTAAGTCCTATTAAATTTCAGTTAGATAGTCCTGAAAAAGTTTACGCAAAAGGAGAAAGACAACATGGTGCTAACAATGCCCCAAACCAAAACACCTTCCTAGATCGCAAGTGACAAATTAAAAGACAGATTTGAGCTGAGACCTCCTCTCACACACAGGCCCTGCCTCCCCCCCCCCAACCCCAAAACTTCTAAAGTCAAGTTTCCCTTCTTTTTCACTTACGTCCAGGCAGCAACTCTATTAAACCCCCAAGTATTACACATTAAATACATTCACCAACATCAGCACTTCATCACTAATAATGATGTGAACCTACTGACAGATCTTCACCACCGTACAGAAGGGGTAATAATATACTCGGGACTATCACAAGTTAATTGGCAGATGGCATCTGCTTCTTGTTGTTTTCTTTAAATTTTGTTTTTGCTTTGGCTTGTTTGTTTCTCTCTTTCTATTTAAAATGGTGTAAGCATTGAGATCAACATTCAAATACAAGGGGAGAAGGTACTAGAGAGGAGTGTTGGTCTGTTAAGGATTTGACACCACGCTTCCCCGCACAGATGAAAATATAGAGAAAGATGAAAGACTAGCAACTTTAATAATTTTTGTAACAGAGCACTTCTTGAAATCTGGACATTAGTTTCAAGCTAGAATATGTATCATTGGTTTACATAGACATTTCTTGCCAAGTTACTGGAAATAAAATTTTCTTTCTGCCTGTCATGGTAAAAATCAACATGCCAATGCCCAGTACAGAAGGGTACACTGAAGATAATTTTCAGTGCTCTAATTAATGAGTCAAAGGGATGCATTATGAACTCTGTGCCCCCTTCCTTGGCCTCTCTGGTAGTCCTTAAAAATTAGCTTACCAATTACATTTAAGTGGTATCACTGATGGGTTTTCAAAGGCGGGAGGAAGGCAGGGAAGAACAGGGGAAGAATCTAGTTAACTTCAACCACAAGAAGTGCCTCAAATCTTTGCTGTGAGTACTGAGACCACAGAGTCATTGTGCTTTAAAAAGGAAGCTTGACTCTGACTTACAGCCACACATAACTCCTTTTTACATATAGATTTAAGTAGCAAGAGTTAGTTCTATCATGTGCACGGCTTTCTGACAGAAACAAATGCTATACAGCCACAGCCTTACACTTCCCTGGCTTCTTCTGCAGCAGTGTATATTAGGTTGTAACTTGAGATCCAGTGGGGGTGTGTACTAACCCCAAATCGCCACTTAAATAATACTGTGAGATGCCATTTCACAATCTGAGGAAGCAAGTTTGTAGTCGTTCAGGGAAAAGCTTAAGCACTTGTGAAAAAAACCCCAAAACAAACCATATTTTCTAGATATCAGGGTTTAAACTTCTAGAGGAGACATCACTGAAAAATATCTCTTTCCAAATCAATATTTGAGAGTATAATACCCTTATTTGTGCTTGGCACCTGGCTCCAAACTGATCTCACTCTTTTCAATAGGACAGCCAGACCATTAAGCTTGAGTAAGAGTGGTGGAATCAGATCATAGTCTGGAGCGCCTTGTGTCTAGAGAGCAAATGTGTTTTAATATGTGAAACACTTTATGTTACTGCAGTAGATTGCAACCATCTTTTTCATATTATATATCCTTTATATGCCATCTCCTTGACAAGCAATGATTAACATTACATTTTAGAATTTCTTAATCATGTCAGACTTGCATTAAGATAAACTGATGAACATTTTTCCCTTTTACAAAACAATACATTTTAAACTGCATGAAGCATATTCATGATTAATGCTATGAGCAATTAGGTTATGACTGTTTATTGAGACCTTGGCTACCACTACATTTCCAATTATATTGCAAGTTCTCAAATTCTTTCTAAAGGAATTGCAAGTTCAGAGGCCTAAATTAAATTTAGTAAATTTGTTTAATATATAATGCTGACAGAATTCCCAGTGTATAATCCCATCTGAAATATGGGATAAGTAAATCAATATTTTAGTATACGCTTCTTTCCCTGCACAGCTTTGATTATATTTATCTGTATAAGTATCACAGAACCAATTTTTTCATAACCAATAGGGAATTACATTTAATGTTGCTATCTGTATGATGCTGTCTCATATCTTCTAGAGGCACTCTGGCACTAGGCTTTGCTTTGACAAGTTCTTCTGAATTTAAGAATGGGCACTGTTCAAAATGATAAGGATTAACCACGGAAGTTCGGGGAAATTATTCTACTGCACTTTATTCTCAAAATTCTTGAACAGAAGTGATGGAAAAAAACTCAACACCTGTGCACAATTTCTTTAGGTCACACTGAAGTTGAATCTCAGGTGTTCACTACTTTTTATTGCTGTACAACAGCACTTGATTCTTTTGCCTCTTTTTAACACTCCACCCCAAGAATACAGTTTCATTTTATTTCCATTTTCATCACAAACATATACAGTTCACTTCTTTTTCAATGTCTCTGTTTAGTTTGTTTATAGAACTAATCTGTATGAATGTTTGTTTGTAGAACTATAGAACATACTCTCTGTTTATACAACTAATCTTTATGAAATGCCTGCACTGAGGCATGTAAAGGTCAAGGTTTTTAAAATCTCCTTCTGGTCAAGATAACATTTTGACGAAGCAGAAAGGTAAAGACTATACTGAATGTAGGAAAGGATTAAAACCTTCGTTCCTTCCCTCTACCTAAGGCTTCCACATGCTATTTAAACATACAAATAGGAGGAACAAAGACTGCAAATGGCTTGATAACTGCTGGGAAAACCACTGGGTGATACAGTACATTCTAAGTTTTTTCCTCTGAGATCTTATTAGCAGACAGAAGCAAAATGGCTCAACAGTCAAACATTAAAGTATTGACAGCCACATCTTAGAAGTCACTTTATCAATTCCTTAACCAATTTCTTTTGAAGACAAAGTTCTTTTTATAAATTTCTATTTAGTGCTATAAACATAGCTCCTTACCTGTTACCATTCTCTCAGAAATTTGCTTTCAATTACACTGAATTTTCAATGCCCCTCATAGAACATAATCATTTCAGCACACACATGTAAGCAAAAATATCTCCAAACCATTATTTAAAAAAAAAAAGACAGTATTTAAAGAACAGTCCTTTGAAATGTTTCCTTTCCAAACCAACGTGAAACAGAAATTGAAAACCAAAAAACACTACAGAACTTGCAGTATGCAATCTTTCTACATCACTTTATAGGCTATTAATTTCATTAATAGAATTGATAAAAAAAATTTCAGAAATTAAACCTTATTTTTTGTTTTCCATGAGTTCTGCTCAGTTGGAAAGTTTCCATTTTTCTATTCCTCCAGTTCCCCTTCTGCAGTATTTTACAACGGGAAAACTATCACTTGTAGTTAGAAATAGCTTTTCATGATCAGAAATAGCACCATTTTTAAATATAAACATTCAATCTGTACTTTTTTAAAAGCCCAAGAATTACACATTTGAATCCCTCCTCTTATCTGAGAAGGGTAGTAATTCATCGTTACTGCTATTACTCGTAATTGATGAGCACATACAGCTGAGAATTTCTTGAGGGAAATAGATACAATAACTTTCAGAAATGGAGTAACAATGACATTGACTGATTCTCTAGGACTCTTAGTCTCTCTACTCAGGACATAAAGCTAGAGGTGGAATCAACAGAATTCCTTCCCATGGATGCTTTTGAATTACTAACTTAGGCCTTCATGGCTCTCTCCTGTGAATCTCACCCCTCGTGGGAGCATTCAGGGATCTCAGACTCCTAGTTCTGCACAGAAAGCCTGGAAAATCAGTGGCCACTGGTGCCACAACAGTTGCCATGCTCCTGAAATGAACATCTTGATAGACATGTCCTCAGAGCCCTCCCCAGACAACCGAAGGGAAGTAGGGAAATCTCTGATGAAATGAAGAAGCTTGTCAAGTCAGGAGCTGGTAAATGGCAGTATCAGGGGCTTCAGCATCCAGGATCTCTATATCCAGAGATGCAGGCAGACTTATACTGCCCTGATACAATCAGTGTTGCTGTAGCTGGACTAATATGCATACTGGTAGCTACCTACGTTATTACTACACAAACTGCGTTTACACAGGGTGCACTCACAACTCTGAACTGCAATGCAAGAACACTCTTCTGATATACATAAGACATTGTTTACGACTTGCCGAAACAAAAACGATGACAGATGTAAGATTTGCATTTGTTTATAGTTCTCATATTTTTTAATGCAAATTAAGCATATTCTTCATCAAGGCATGGCATCAGTTGTATTCCTAGAGGAAACTAAATTAATAGAAACAACTCTTACTTTAAATGCCGATTTCCTGTAAAAAAGATGGCATGACATATCAGCTCCAGTAAGTCAGTTTCTCTGATTAGCTGATTCTGTTCCAGCCCCCTCCATTGTAATATCTGATTGACTTAATGGGTTACTTCAGGAAGTGGAAACAAGTAAACTTCTATTTTTTTCTTCCTAAAGTATCTATCAGAACTGTTTATTCAAGAAGGGTTTTTTGGTTTTTTCGTTCATTCGTTTGTTTTTTTAAGGTAAACTTCTGCATTTCTTTTTCTGTATTTCAGTCACTGGTTTTGAGGTAATGGCAGAATAATATTCAGAGAAAAACAGAAGTGATTGGGATGACTGAATGAAATAATTTTCATTTCACTATGTCTATTCTGTACTGATGAGCAGTATATTTAATATAAGTCATTAAATGCTCCTTTCTGCTGTTGCGTAAATCAGGGCTTGGTTAACTGTCAACTAATTGGCTATCTTCCCTGTTGTACCAACAGTACAGCAATTAGCACTTCTGCAACCCAACAGCACATTCCCTCTATTAGCTTCTTGCATTCATGTATCAAAATTAACCAACTAAAATTCTTAGAAATGTTTTCCAAGTTTTATTTCCAGAGAGATTGAAAATATTGAAACTGCATTAAAAACTTGTGAAAGAGAAATAAGCTGCAAATAGAACAGCAAATTAACTGGTATTAGAGAAGCAGTTCTGGTGCTTTTCCTAACTCATAATAAAAAAGCAAGACTAAACATCATAGCATACAAAAAATATACAATTAACCTGTCAAAATCATTCTACCATAGTGGTCAGAGAACTATGAAGATTCCAGACAGAATTAGAAACTTTAAATATGGAATACCTACAATGACAATAGGTATAGGATGACAAACCTGGCTATATGAAAGGTTATTTATCAAAGTATCTGAAAAGAGCAAGAAATGCGTTTCTTAAATGAACAGTGTATCCAGGTGCAGTCGTTCCTTCCAATAACAGAGGGAACAGGCACTGGTTAGTCAGTTTATACGTACATTTAAAATAGGGGTGCTCTTTGGTGAGCCTTTTAAAGAACATAAATCAAAGCATAAAATCCAGCACAAATGTCTTCAATACTGTGTCTCGGTGTGATTGGGTTTTTTGTTGGTTTTGTTGGCAAGTTTTTGGTTTTTTGTTTGGTTTTTTTAAAGACCAACCTTCAGCAATACAAATAAGTATGGGGAAACTTCTCAAGCATAACAGACTCATCTCTCAATCACCTGGACCAATACCATCACTGTGTCTCACGTGGCTGCCCTGTGAGTTTCCGAAATTCTGTACAGGCAAGGTAAGCAACAGGAACACATGAATAACTGATTTCCTATTTTCTAGACAAAGAAAAAAAAAGGGGGATTTAAAAATAACTAATTTAAAAAAAAAAAACTCCATTTGGGGGATTTTAAAACAATCAAGTGCCAAGATAAAGCATAATTTTCAAATAAAAATTGGGATGTCTTAATTGGAAAACATCAACACTAAACATCATGATGCTTCCAATGTAATGTTCTTTTTCAGCAAAGATCCCTACATAATTTCCTTAAGAAAGGTTGGGCATTCCATCTACATTGGCTGACTAAATAATACTTCTACCAGTATCATGTAAATTAATTTCTTTTCATATCTATCTAGGACCACTTTAGTCTTTTTATTCATGGCAGAAGATACATCACAAGTAACCTGCAGATCCCCAAATCATTTCATCTTTGCAAGAAAATGACCTATCTGGGATGGCCTGAATTATCTGTTTCACTGACCTTGCATTTGACAACTAAGAAATCACTTATTAAATTGTAACCACTTGTGCCAGTATTGCATCAGCATTTCTGGAGATGAAGGAATCACTCACATGGCAACTGTACCTGAAGATCTGTCAGTGGGGAATTTTTAAACCCATCTGTGTGTCCAGTTAACTTCAGAAAATGCAAGCTGTTGATTCTAGAGTTGGGTTGTTTGGGTTTTTTTCTTTCCTAAATCAAAACGACACATGCTTTGAAGGTAGAGAGGAAAATCCAAGCAGACTGGATGATAATTTCCTTTCAGTGGTGGCTGTACAGTAGGTATTCTGTTACACAAGATACAGCTGAGCATAGGTGTAGGAGCCAATTGCTGTTTTGTGCATCTGTGTAACAGTATCAGTAAGATCATGGCAATATCTCAGAGAAACCTGTGCATAGCCCACTGGACCTTGCTGTGATAAGCAAAACTGATAGCAATGCAGTCCCACATCACATGCTAATTTACAGATTTTTACTAAATTAGAGAAAAAATATAGCTGCTGGACAAATTAGCTGTTAAGGAGTTACGACTCCAAAAACTGCTTTGCTTTTTCTTCACCAGTAAGAAACAATATCCTACAACATTCTTAACAGAGCCAGAAAGTGTTATCTCTTTCCAAGAAATTGAGTCACAGAGAAAATGAAATACCTGTGAGAAAACGGGAAACTATACTTAAATTTATAGACTCCCAGACTGCTGCCTTAACTATAGGCCATACCACCTGTGATACCTTACATTGGTGTACCTCCTTGAGAAGCTCATTTCTTTCTGTAATATCATTAGCAGTGGAGTAGAATACACACATACCCCCCTGCACACACCCACCCAGTAAGAGTACATTGCTTTTGTGTTGAGAACAGAGTAACAATCCACAAGGGCACTAAAAAAAGATGATCTGATGTCCAAGTCTATCTAATCTTATGCACATTTGAAGTGGCTTGCCTGGACTTGGCTACGTGAAACAGCTTCAGATGTGCTTCTCCTATTCTTAACACACAAGATATGTATTTTCCAAAAGTAAGCACCTTATCCCAACAAATACCCACCATGAATACATATCACAGGTCTTTAGATTACATGTGTAGCTACTAGTTAATGTGTCTTCTGCTGTAAAACCGATATCCTACAGTGGGACTCTAAG
The DNA here is from genome assembly GCF_965638725.1 of Aptenodytes patagonicus. Taxonomy (NCBI): domain Eukaryota; kingdom Metazoa; phylum Chordata; class Aves; order Sphenisciformes; family Spheniscidae; genus Aptenodytes; species Aptenodytes patagonicus. The sequence continues at coordinate 42,812,306 of NC_134952.1, forward strand.
CTATCAAAGAATGTTAAATAAAAACTATGCGTGGCACAAGTGGACACCAGACAGATTCAGACCCTCACTGATGTAACAGTGGCAGTAAGCAGCAGCTACGGTGTGATTGCATCTGTACCATCCTTTGTTTTCCCAGGTGGGAAGCCCACAAGGTTGTTTTCCACTCAAAAAGACTTCAGCAAATAATTCCAGCTGAAGGGAACTGACTTTGGAAGGATCTATACCATGAGCAAATTCCATGTAAGTGAGAAGTTGAAAAAGTAGTACCAGTTATTGAAGCCTCTGTCTCTGCAAGAGTCTTTGAATATTAATTTGGTTTGGCTACATCAGGAGCTTATACATGTAAAGCCTTGCCACTCCATTATTCACTTCAGTCCTTCTCAAGTACTATCATCATGCTAACAGAATGTGAACTAATGGTAGAAACACCATAAACATACATTTGAACCTTAGGTGGTCCCACAAAACTGAAAGTAACATGAGCTCACTTCAGCGTTTATATGCAAGATCATTTGTAATTTTAGAGCCAAAAAAGATGAGCTAGAACACTTGAAATAAATAGAAATAGTACCATTTTTCTGCATGTCTTGCAAATGGCTTTTCTCTTTAGCTTTAAAATAACTGAATGATTTCCATTGAGGAGAGACCACTCAAATTCAGAAACATTGGTTTTAATTTGGTGGAATAAAAGGGGAAAAAAATATTTGGTCTTGAAACAGAAAACTAGCCATGGTTAGAACCTCTCCATAGTTAGATTTATGAAATTCACATTCCCAGTGCTTACGAAATTGTAAGCTTTACAGATAAACAGCTAAACTGAATTCAAAAAAGACTTCAGTCATTTCTTCTTTTCTGTGTAACGAGCATTGACTGCCTTTTCTGAAATGTCCTGAGAAGCCCTTTCACTGGTGTTATTTTCATACCTTCAGTTTGATTTTAACTAAAGGTTGATTTCAGCTTTATTTTGTTCTGTTATTAGGGACAGAAGTTATATAGTATGTCCCAAAAGGGTGCACTGAGATACTTTAGCTTTGCATTTGTATTACTATATTGTGATTTTCAAAGAAAAGAATCATTAAAAGTTAATTTAATCTAATGAATAATAATGACAGATAGAAATCATTAAAAAAGATTTCTTAAACGGTCAAACTCAGCAAACGCTATCACAAGGAAGCCAATAAAAGCATAAATAAGTCAGAATATTTTAAGTTAATGCATCATTATTATTACTAAGAATAGAAGCTTACTGGAAAAAATATTCACATACGAGGGCGTTCTACTACAGTTATAATGTTAGGAGTAGGACTGGGAATTACAGGGCTACATAACATGTTTTGCTAATTTCTTAGTCGACTCCATGCAATGGCTTACATTACATTGGTAATGCTATAGCTATCCATGAGATAATAATAAGTATTACTGTTTATTTTCCAAAACATATGGGGTCCACATTACATACTCAGGAATCAAAAGTACATTGCCAAAGCGTCAAGTGCACATCCCTCAAAAAGGTCCATTCTAACTAGATAACATGTGATATTCCCTCCGTATGTGCATGTTTCTACATAAATGCTGCTTCTATGTTGTACATTCTCTCTTAGATATTTGTCATTTTACACGTAGCAGTTTGGAACACAATTAACATTGATCTGACAACTCCTAAGATGCCTAGAATAACTTCAACCCCCTCCCCACCTTTTTTTCTCCTAAGCACATGTGGGAGGGAAGGATAATTTTTTTAGTTAGTGATCAAAAAGATTCAAAAGAGAAAGGGAAAAACGGTTTATAAAATTAACCTACACTTGAAATATTTTACTGGTTCAGGCCTCTGCAAAATTAAGTACTTACTGAGTCATGAATCTGTCAACTGGATTCAGTTATAGAGGTATTCTGGGAGAGGTGTTGGCTGTCTTCTGACAGTGGGATCAAGACAGCATAATTTATTCTATAATAGTAGATTGGCCTTTGTAAAATAATGGCTTTCAGACACTGATTAAGGTGCAATTCAACTGCTGTTTCCCTTCCTTCCTTTTAATTTAATTCCTCTTACGTTGAATAGTTGTAAATTATATTATAAAAGAAAGATTCAAATCTGAACATGCTCTGATGACAGAAAGAGGAACACAAACCTTTCTTTGTGCATATGGCATACAGCACGTGAAGGTACATTATAATTACATTACTCACTGTAACAAAGTGTCCTTCAGTGTATCTGCAAATACAATTTGCTCCCATTTTCAAATAATTTTAGACTGCCAGAATGAAGTGAAGTAGCTTTAGCAACACTAAAGAATTCGAGTTCAACAATGATAAAAGGGTCAAAGTTTGTTCCTAATATAACCTTGGATGTTCCTGACAGTTAGAGGTACTGAGCTCAGATTTTACCCACTATTTAAGGACAACTCAGCTTCTGTAGTAACATATGTCCCTTTAGAAACCAACACTTTTGCTTGTATTTGGTCACAGTATAACAACCGATTTCAACCTGAAAAATATTTTGTTAATAATATTTTTGCCCATTTCTTTGTACAATCATTATATAGCTATTAGCATGAAACACATTATTTTTATTTTCACTTGGCTATTTTCAGAGATAAGGTATTTGTGCTTGGTCTGACCCCTCAGTTCAGAACATTATGTCCTTGTGACATGCTGCAATCAAAAAAAGTCTGGTAGGAATAATTTTTAGCTGACTTAAAAGAAATAATAACCATATGGAGAAGGAATGAATAAAGCACTTAAATTTGCTCTGAACTTATGTATACCTGAACGCATAGCATCTTTTTGAATGCTTTCATAATCATGCCAGTCCTTCCTTTTCAAGCCATCAGTCCAGGTAAAGAGCTGTCCATCTCCCAGCCCCAATGGAAGTGTCTGTGAAAACAGTAAACATACAAACAAATAAATACATACATACATATACAGTTTGCATTATTACAGAAGAACACTTACAATATGGCACAAGCAAATAAAACATGCAGTTTATCCAATGCAAATATTGAAACTTTACCATGGTAAATGAAGCTATTTTTCTAAATAGTGTGAGAAAAACATGAATTTAGTTCTTGACAAACAATTAATTGAAGTATGTCAAACAACTCGTGCTTAACATTTCTCTTTCCAGCAGTGTCCTGCTACGACTGCTTGGCAAGAAGCTCATGGAAGTTAAATGGACCACTTAAACATTCCAGTTAAACGGAACAGGTTTCAAAAATGCCTCATCCTTCAACACATGAAGTACCTGGATTTTTTCCTTAAACTGTCACTTGTGCAAAATTGGAGTTATAGTTACTCAGCACCTTCCAATATTCCCCTTTAATTTTGGGTTTGTTTGTTTTTTTTAATAGCTAATGATGAATTATTGCTATTCACATAAGGCCAGGCTCACTGCATCAGAGGCACAGAGCAAAGAGACCCTCAAAGCACTTTCAAATCCTGTAGATCTTTCTTCATGGTAAGAGATAAGGGGAAGAAAACAAACCAACCCACCCTCCAAAAAAATACCCAACAAAAAACCCCCAGGCAACACGCAGCTGGTAAGTTGACTTCCCCTTTCCAGACTCCAAATTCTTGGGTAAAGCTAAGAACCACTTTTTTCTTCTAAGCAAATTTATCTTTCTAGAGCTTTTCTTTTTCCTCATTCTTTCTACCAAATGCTGGTATTTTATAAAAAATAAAAAAGAAAAGTACCATTAGAAGTACAGTAGAAGTACACAAAATTTAGATCTGTAGGAAGTAGTACAAAGCTGCAGAAGGTTTCAAATAAAGTTAGCCTTTTTCTAAATGCTTAATTTAGAAAAAATGTGGTAAAAGAAGTGGAGAAAATTTTGATAAGTAAAGAAGATGATCTACCGTATCTGTGCTGAAGAAAGTGAGGAAGCGATTCATTGCTGCTTAGGAGTAACATGAAAACTCTAGTTCCATTAATTCTAGGTTTGAACCAGTAAGTTGTCCAGACTGAACGGCATACGTATAACGCATGTTACAAATGTTGTTATCAAAGGGTATGTAAAAACACACTTGAAAAGCAGTTCTGGGGAAGCAACATTTGATCGGCCTTCTACTAGGAAATATTGAAAGCTTTACAAAATTCTTTTGCATATGTAAGAGCGATGCTCTGAACTTCATGTATGAAGTACATAAACCCAACAAACATTGGACCGACCCATCTTCTCTTACTGATTTTACACTACTGGCAGCACAAAACTGGATGATACTCAGTGGCTTCAAGTGAAGTTGTCCCAGCATTTTCAGTTAGGGTTTCTCTTTTTAGGACAGACAAATGTTTGCCAAGCTACATGATGTGGACCTGGTAGCTAAGCCATCCTTAAAACTGGGGTTTGAAGGCTTTCAGAGTTGTAAGCAAGAAGTGAGGAATGCCAGGCATGGCTGGTTACCTTTGAGCAAAGGATGCTAGAAATCCTGGCTGACAAAGATCCACGCAGAAAACCTCTGCTTTGGGTCAGCTGATACTTCTGTGAATGTTGGATATTCAGGGCAAGGTGGTGTGAGCTCAGCACTCTCCAATAAATCCCGGAGTTACTGAGAAAAATCCATCACATTCTGCTAGTATGACCTGCATTTTTTAGTTTTGATGTTAAAGGTAACTTACGTTACATATCACCAAAATGCAATCCAGCCTGTGTTTATTCTTCTATTACAACTTTTGCAGACATATTCCAAGAAAACACTCTGCTATCATGTTTTAATATAATACAAGTCAGAGGGTCACACCTGGAAGAAATGAAGAACTGAAGATATCCTGATAAAACTATTTCATGTTATCAAAATATCTAACTTTTTGTGTCCTTGAAATGAACTCATTAATTTCAATAATTCTTGAGTTCAAATAATGCTAATGTTCTAATAGTAATATTAGAATATTAAATAATTAATATTAAAAAATCCCTCAGTTGCTGACAAGGGAGATACTTAGTTGAGGGACTGAAAGCAGTTCTGATTTCTTCAGAGCTATAGAATTTAGGGATTAAATAGCTTGTTTTTTAAAGTCAGAAGCATGAGGTAGAACATGGGCTGCAACAGAGTAAACCATGATTCTTGAGCCCAAATTCCTAAAATCATCCGCTCTGAAGCACTAACTGGCTCCTTAAAAGTCAGGCCCAGACAGACTGGCTTCAATTAAACTTCTACCCCTTGTCAATATGGGTACAGCTGATGTGAACCACTTGGTCCCAAAAAGACTATAAAAACTATCAAAAGCAGGATAAACTTCACTTTTGTGACCCTTTATTCCTGTGCTGGTTTCTTTCCCTAAAAATAGTGGTTTAAATGGCAGTTTAAATGGATTTTGCAGCACACTGAAAGCAAGCTGAGTAGTAGAGTTTACAGCTGGTTTCCTGTTGCCTCTTTGCATTTTGATGCCAATACTCTTAAAAATATTAATTACTTATAGTTACTTTACCTGATAACATTTACAAGTCTAATGTACCAGGGGGCCCTCTTGCAAGCATAATATAGTTAAATAAATACATTCACTAAAATTAATCTAGCAAAAGGATAAATATAAATCCAAATATCACACGATACACAAAAAGCTAACTGAAGTCTTGCTGTGACTTGTATTTGGGAAGGGTTACATTGCCCTAAGAGGAAACAAAGAAATCCAAAAACATACTGTTGGTGCCATAAGTCCCCGTTTAATGACTGAGAGTTTTCTTTGGATTCTTTGGTGTTTTTTAAATAAATCCCTTAACTCTCTCTCACCACAATACGTATCGTTAAAAGAAATCAATACCATGGTGATTTTTCAGCTCTAACATCCTTTCGATGTAGGGGGAAATTAAATACAATGCCCTCGCAAGTGGCTTCCTAAGACTGATATTCAGACAGCATAATCTCGATGGGGAGTAAATGTGGCCCTTAGAGGGACTGGACTTCATGAAATTCACCCTGTGTACACACTAGAGTTTTACTTCTGCAGTGAGCATGAAATAGGGCTTAGGAAGGGATGTAGAGTTTCACAGCCAAACTCTCTGGAATGAGCAAGAGTTTTGCAGTGAAAATTCTATAGCTCTGAAGAAATCAGAACTGCTTTCAGTCCCTCAACTAAGTATCTCCCTTGTCAGCAACTGAGGGATTTTTTTTTTTCCTTTTTTGATGTTGCTATATTGCTTAACAAGATCCAAAAGCACTTGAGAAAACGTGAGAAAATGGGTTCCTCCATTTCACTTCTGCCTAAGGGTAAACAAATTGCATTTTGAAAGACCTTAAAACACAGTTTCTGGAATGTTTTAAAACTGTTAAAAGGCTCCATTGTAAAACTCCATCTAAGTATGCTCACATGCCTCCTTCTTCCAGATGACAACGACTGGAAGAGCCCTCATTTCTAAATCATCTCCAGCTGGCAAGTAAGCAAAGGAAGGAAAAGAACAACAAAAAAGGAAATTTAATAGTCTTATTCTGGCCTTGTCTTCTCCCTACATACTCTATACTTTTCTTTCTCAGTTCTCCGTCTTTTTGGATACATTGATAATTTACACTATTCTGCATCAAACTAGAACAAACTCTGTTTTTGTTATACACAGGCTATGACTATCTGGTATAATGGCTAGATAATAATAACCAAGATAGTGTTGCTACTTGTAAGTACGCACAAGATAGCCCAGAAACCACATTCCAACCTCTACAGTCAATCTCAGAAAGACAAGTTCTGAGTAGGTGAATATGAAGTCACTTCACAAGATGGAATGTGCTAACAGATCCCGATTCTGAATTTTTGCTGAACACATATTTAACCATAAGCTGATGGGCTACACTGAAATAAAATTAACACCACCGCATAAGTAGAAATGCTAAAGAAGGCAACAAAAGGAATTCTTCATTTTAGGGGTAACGTATGAGCAGCCAGACTAAAAATTATTAAATTCATGCTATAAAATACCTTATGACTTCAGCACAAAATTGAGTTTAGACATTTAAACAAATAATCAAATAAACTTGGGTTCCAGCTCATAAAAGAAAAAATTATCAAGGATTATTAATCTGTGGCTAAGCAAATTACTGAGCCATAGATCATGGGAGACAAAGTATTCTGGAGAATACTTGTTTGTTATTTGCACATTCTGGGTTCTCATATATTTAAATAGCAGCAACACTGCAAGATTGGTGTGAAGTCTTAGTTCTACGTGTGTCTGTAACTGCAAGGGCAACAATACTCTTTGGTATACATGAGGGGCTAAGAAATGGGAAGCATGACTGGAGAGCATTATGGTTCCTTCAAACACACGCAGTAGGGCTTCTTTCCAGATGAAACCAAGGTATGAGAAAGGAGAAGGCCCAGGCACCCCGGCCCCGCCCAGTACCTCACCGTAACATAGAAGCAATACTTAGATGTATTCTTTAGTGATATATCAATATACAGGAATGAGAAACCAGCACAGCTGATTAACTGAAACATACTCAGGGTTTTCCCCTCCAAAACATTTCTGTAAGTCAGCGACAAATAGTGCAGTCTGCCTCTACAGCCCTTAGCCTCTTGAACTCAAGAACTATTTTTATCATTGCAGCGCTATTATAATAGAAGATATCACTCTGCATACGAAGAGCTGGATTTTGACTGGCTGTCAAAAAAATCCTACAAGAATTTATCATCCAACCATTTGTTACACGTAGCATGCAGCTGTGAGTTGCACATTCTTTGTGTTTCGGTCCGGAAAGGATTACCTACCTACAGCAACATTACATACAGCATCTGCCTTACTATTTCATTTTCACATTAACCTCAACCCTTTTGGGATGCAAGACTGATACAGTACTACACAGACTCAGAAGATCCTTCTCCCCTAGAAAAGACTCAACATCTGGTTCAATTACAGAGAATATGATAAGCCCCAAAAATAGCACAATTATCAAAAAACTCACTCACAGACTATTAGATCCCTCAGAGGGGAAAAAAAGCTTCTCTGCTGTGACATTTGAAAGCTCGAACTCAGAAACAAGTGCCTTCATTGAATAACTCATTTATTTTTAATTTCACTCTGCGGAGGCAGACAATTAGAGGGGACTCAGGCAAAGGAAGATGATATATCAATGGAAATGCACCTTTCTAAGAAAAAGAAGATATAATTACCGATTCACTTTGAGCCTGAGGATTTGCTCACTAGCTCTAGGGTTATTTTACTAAACACCAATATACAATCAAATACTGCATTAAAAAACCATCATATGCTGATCAGCATAACCATTTCCAATTGTTTAATGAATTTTAGGAAATAATCTTACCTAGAATACAGGCACTTGTTCCTGCTCAGGAAAAGATGCACATGGGAAAGAAAAGCAGTAAAGAAGTACCGAGACAAGACACCTTCAGGGATGTTTCAAGAGAAGCATAAAACAACCACTGTTTGATTTCCCTTTGTTCTTGAAATAAAAGATTCTGTATAGTGTTTGTAAACAGTGTTGTGTAGAACAGATAATTTACTATCTTTTTTCCATCCTCCTAACACAGATAACTCTCGGGACTCTAAGCCCTGACCAACTACTCTGACCAAACAAGACAATAAGAAAAAAAAAATCAGAACCCATTGAGCAATTAAATTAATTCCTTTATCAGAATAAAGTTAAGGATCACCTTTTAAAGAGGTGGTATCACTAGATATAACACCATATGTTTATTATAAATCCACTGCAATATCAGAAGTTGTCCATTTCCAAAATTTCTGTTCTGGTGTGGTTACAAGCATAAGACGACAGACATTCTCATGAAGCTTCTTCCCCAAGAGGTGGAACAGTCATTAAAACTCCTCATTTTGAAAGCTTTCCCCCTTTTCAGTTGATGCTAAATTTTAGCATGAGTATCAAAGTGAAATATTAGCACTACAGCACCAAAATTTGAAGTCAAGTGCTCTCCCACTTCCACACACAAAGAACATCCATTGTGGTGCAGTGACTGGCTGAGGGAATTAGGGATGAAAACCAAAATAATATTTCCCCTAAGGATGTGCTTGATATAAGGTAGCCTGATCTGTAGAAAAGGTATAAAACCCAAACATCTCATCTCTACGCTTAAGCTCTGAACACTGTCTGTATGACTCTTCCCTGTATCTCTTCAGTGTTAGACTAAAAAACAAAAAAGGGCTTACATCTGAACTGCCAAATATAACTGAGATCTGTGTATAAGTATTATGCAGAGTGAATAGGTACAATACAGATCTTAAGCACCAGTGAAGTTCCCATCACCATAAAATGAAAGTATCGCACCTAGTAATTTGGATCTACCATGATCTTTTTTAAAGATACCAAGAGCAGGCATCGCACAGCATCGCACAGCCTGAAAATATCAGCTGATAGTTTTGAACCTCCAGGCCTCATGCTTCTCAGGGTCCTTCTCCGGGATGCTGTCCCTCTGGGAGGGGAGCAGTGGCTGCAGCGGGTGCAGTGGCAGGCTGTGGGGGGTGGGCAGCAGCCGCCCTGCCCACTAGGGCACCCACTGCTCAATGCCACTCACGGACGGTTCCAGTCGGTCCTGCAGCGCTGCTGGCCAGCCACTGCCTGCCAAAACTGCTGCCCATCGGAGTGGCACTTCAGGGACATACAAGAGATGCTCAGGGAGAACTGAAGAGACAAGATAGCCAGAGGGACATTTGGGGGACCTCATCCTACAGTGCCACCCTCCCACATACTTCAAATAAACAACTGTCATAGATCTAGATATACTTATTAGGCTGAAAGACACTGACGATGAAGCAAAGGTGGTTCAGTAAAATGCAGAGAACTACTATTTGCTATCAAGAGAAGATGGTAAAGGCTCTAAAGCTCAGAATCTTTCAAAAAGAAGGAAAAATCAGAATACATTTAGATATACTTACTACCTTTTAATTTTATTTTTGCCTTAAATACTTTTAAAACATTTTTAAAAATACAAACCTGGATTGTTTTCTAAACCCTTGACTTGAAGCAATATAATAGAGTTGAGGACATGATGAATTTCTTCATATGCTCAGTTTTCCTGTGCCATTTATTCGTTATGCCACAGCAAATAAGTGTTCATTGCACTGACATTTACATTAGTAGAAATAATTAGCCCAGCACATCAAAAAAAGGGCAGCACTTGATTTAGTTTGCGACATCTGATTGACTCAAGGTTATTTCATTTTTGAAACACTTACATCAGACTTTCTGTGCTTTTAGTTTCTAGAATATTATGGACAACCCAGTAGCATCATGCCATCAATTCCAAATTAAAGCTGTTAATAATGTTATTTAGAAAATGCCAAGCTCCCCAGGCATTTCATTACTGAGATTTTTTTATAGACAGGTATAAAAGCTGTTATTGCTGCACTATGATTGTATTGTTAAAGTCAAGAAACTGCACAAAAAACTAAGTTAAAACATGAGTTTTAAAAACATCAAATTTCCTGTTGACCCAATGTATGAGTGCTTGAGCACTGGGTGAATGAGAACTCTGTAAGGATGCATTTGCATGCTGGAAAGTTGTGATTTATCATGTCAAATTATGGAAGATTACAGGTATTTAATAATATACATCGGTATGAGAAGACTAACAGCTTCTTTAGCACAGATCCTGTCTTGCATCCATCATTCATGGACTAAGAGCTTGCAGTATGCACTGCCATTCAGGATGTAGAATTTTAAACACACGTATTTTACAAGTTTTCAGGAAAAGGGTTCATGGACTCCTACTATGTTGACTATATCAGGTAATACCCCAAGCAAAGTTCTGAGCTTCGCAACTCTGATGTATGTTGAAACTATCCTCAAAAAAATATTTCTCATTTCTTTTAACATCTAACATTTCCAAAACATCCATTATCACCTCAGTGAAAGGACCGTGGCTATTTCAGTTAATTTGTTATAAGAACAATGAGTTACATGCTGGCATCTCTTATTACTATAAAACAGAAGCAACCAGAAAGTTGACATTTGTATTTCCTGACTGCTAAGAATTATTCAGGTAACACAGACAAAAGTATTCTAAATCCTCAAAAGAACACAGTGGAGTGGGACAGAATAGCGCCAAGTAGCTACCCTGGGCACATCACAGTATGTCTAAACAGATTTTTCTGTATTTCAGTTAGTGTCCATTGCCTTTTGCCCTTTCCCTCGGCACCACTGAGAAAGGTCTGGTTCTGTCTTCTTTACTCCCCGCAGTCAGGTAGTTATACCCACTGGTAAGAGGGGTATAAATACCTCATCTTGTTAAGGCTAAACAGACCCAGCTCCCTCTGCTTCTCCCCATACGACAGGTGCTCCAGTCCCTTCAGATGGGGGCGAGGACATTACCTGTTCCACAGACAGGGAATAAAATGCACTGAATTCTGAAGGAGTTTGGACTCCCTATCTGTTGAACCTGAAACACCATGAATTGCCAAAGGTGACCTACAAAGTCTAGCAGTGAACACTGGCTTCCTAAATGATACAATTTCAACTGACTGTAGGACAGGAGGTAGGGTCTAGACTGAAGGGATAATAAAAAAAGATTCCTCAGAGCGAGCAACTCCCACCTCTTTCTTCCTGCTGGTCTAAGCTGCTGACAGATTTCCTCAATAACTAAAACACCTAAACCGATCTTTTCTTAATGTTTTATTTTCACTTGTCTCAATTCCAACTTGGTGAAAAGAAACCAAACTCAAGTAACATAAGTGTCTATGACAGATCTAAATGAACTAAAGCACACGCTGAGTGTGCTGCTTCTCCAGGTCTTCTCCTTCAACTCAACACTGCTTTGCCAACACAACAGGGTAAGCTTGCAGAAGAGCCTGCATCCATACTTGACTATTCATTTTGGGAAAGTTTAAAAATCATACCTGATATTGCATTAATTCTGCATATTTTTAACGACTGCCTCTTTCAGAAGTTATTTTTTACATCAAAAAACATGAAAAGGGTTTGAAGAGACTCAGCAGGATTTTTGCCAGCATAGCTACTGGTTGGTTTTTGAACCAACAAAGGTCTCTGTAAGACCCTTCTGATGAACAATGTAAACAATGATTGTGAGTGACTCCTGAAAGAATTTATTATATGACAGGTTTTTGGTTTTTTTAAACATGTGCCACACAGCCATAGGAAATTTTAAGTATGTTCTTTTACATAAACAGCCTTTCTCTTCTCCATAAAATAAAAAAAAACCCAAACCCCCAAACCAAAACAAAACCCCATGTCCCTGGCAAAGAATCAGATTGTTAGTAATTTTGCTAGTTTTTAAAATTTAATTAAAAAAAGAAAAGAAACAGAGATAAATCTATTTACTGTTTGGGGACTGATTAATTTTTTTACTACCTGCAGTTTGCAATATTGCATGGATGAATAATAAAGATACAATAGTGCTTATTGTTAACAGACTTTTCAGATATAGACAGTTTTCCTCACGCTTAGAATAATGTCTTTAGATTTTCACTATGGAAAGAATCATGCTGTTTTGTACTGGCCACTGCACCAATTCAAGACAAAAAGTGCTTTTGTAGGATTCAAGTGTCAGGTGTTTTAAGTAGGAAATAGTTTCTCACTTTGAGATATCTGTTCAATGGTGATTAACAATCATATTTTCTTATGCTAACTTACATCAAAAGTAACTTGCCTTTGAACTTCTTTTAATAAAAGCACATCCTCTCTTAGGTAATATTTATAGAGTACTGAAGGCATTTTATAAACAATACAGAATGATCACTACAGTTAGGTAATCACTAATGAGAAAAATTCAACTTATTTGTTGTTGCATGAGACAACAACAACTTCAGAAGCATTATATAATTTTTTTTCTCTCCTTTGGTGTACCTTGTACTCATCAGAAATTTCATTTTATTCATGACTGTAACGTTCTTCAAATCTCTGGTACAGCTGATAACAGCTCTGCAGCAAATCTGATACCACTGACCCAGCAGACCTAGCAATATTAGAAAAAAACAGCTACCACTTATTATTGCTTTTTTAAAATAACCCAAGCTGACCAATATTTTCAATAGAAATGGATTTTTTTTGGCACTTTCTGTTGTAATAGAAACATTGTAAAAGAAAGGTCAGATGCAGAAATGTACTTTAGCCAAACTTGCTACCTGGCATGTTTCAGTGTTAAATAAAAAATTTGCAAAAAAAAAAAAAGTTTCTGCAGCAATGAGATTGCATATTCCATATTATTGACTGCAGTATAAGGTAAAACTTAATTTGGCCTCTCAGAGTATTTGTAAAAGCTACTAGCTGTCTATGAGTACATTTTTTAATTGTTACAATAGAAGAGTAGTAGACTTTTTAATGAGGGTTCCCATGAGCTTGAAATTCTAATCTCTATAGATAAATTACCATACTATGAAACAGCCTCTGCATACAGGTGAAATGCAGTAACTTTTTATTTTACACTATTGTCTGAACATTTTTATAAACAGAAGAAGGAAAATAGTATTTTTGAAGTTGTTTGCTGATCCATGCCACAACAGAAGTCATGTTCCAGGGGCACTGATTTGCAGAACATTCAAGCTTTTGGCAATGCCCATATGGAGGAGGAAAACACTTTATTGTATTGCTGAATGTCACATAGTGCTAATCTGTTTACAAACACTCCAGACTATCTATATTAAAAAGTAAACTTTTATGCAAAAAAACCTGCAGAAAGTAACGCTGTTCCTATTAGGAATCTCTTTCTTCCTGCAAAAACATCCTTCAGTTCAAGAAATGGTATTAAAACGTACCAATTAAATGCATCATTAATACCCAATTTTGGAATTTGCAGTTTAGGTTACACTAGATTAAAGAAAACAAAACATTGTAATGAATCCATGCTGGAAAAGAATTATTGTCTTGCACTTTAAAGAAGACCTTCAATGAAACTAAGCTGCTCAAATGCAAGCGCCAACTCTTATCAGCAGGTTTCTGATGCTGCAGCATATATATCATTACTCGATCTCTTGAAGAATTATTTCCATTGGATAGTAATTTCCACTGCCTAAGAGATTTTCAAACAAACTCCACAGACTGCTGCAGAAAGAAAGCCGATTAAACATAACTGACAGGTTTACATTCTTGTTCAGCCTTCTTGAGACAATACGAAGCTGATAAGGAGACCTCTTCCAAGGTCTTTGGAAGCACGACAATTTCTGTGCTTTGTGTGAACGCAGTGCGGGTTTACTGAGGCCAATGGCAGTCTTGCTAGTGATCCCAGCGTGATGAAGTTTGGAACTAAAGGAACTAAAATTTTCAGTGGTCGTACATGTTCACGGATCATCATGAGAGAAGTCTAAGAGTCATCTACTTTTTAAAAAAATAGTTCCTAAGCTATGAGCTACAGACCCTGTTTCACTTCCTTTGGAAAGTTAGATTACATTTAGATTACATTTTTTCCAGCCTGCACTATAACCCTTCTTCCTGCTGTTAATAAATTTGTTTCAGGTTTTTGGGGTTTTTTGGGGGGGTTTTGGGTTTTTTTGGTCCTCATCATGCTTTCTAAATCTGACTTAACTCCATGCTCGTTCCATTCTCAATCTCATACTCATTCCCACAATAATTTCTTTTCCTTTCTTCTAAGTGTTTTTAAGTCAAGCTATTCCCACGCAAATACCTTTTTATAGGTAACTCTAAAAATAAAGTAAATTGAGGGAGATTTGACAAAATAACATTGTTTACTATACTCCTTCCATGTGAGAAAAAGCTTTTCAATCTTTTACTTTCTACCAACTAAACAATAACACAAGAATATAATTAATACCTTAACATACCAAAACAGAACAGATTTTTGCTCTCCTTTAACTGAATCCAGTTAATTGCGAGAACAGGTTAATTAATACTGAAGAAGTTCTGAAGAATCTTAATACTAAGATATTATGGCAGCTCCTGTTTCTGCCCTGTCATGCCCATTTTTGTTGAAACACCAAAAATAAATTCACTACTACAGAAAGTTTTAAGTCATGTTTTATTGTGTGAAATTCAACAAGCAGTCAGAGAATCATAAAAATATATCTGGAAGGTCCTTTGAGACATAATCTTGTCCCATCTCAAATCAGGATGGGGTATGCCGTCCTGACTTCCCTGAAGTATCGAACTAATCTGCCCTTGCAGACCTCCAATAGGAGAGATTGCATAATCTCTCAAGGCAATCTACTTCAATACTTCATTATTCTTGCAATTAGAAAACTTCCCCTTTCATCTAACCTGCATTACTTGCCATAATTTAAGCCTTTTATTTCTCTGTTCTTTCCACCAGAGACAGGAATAATATATTTCCTTTCCAGCAGCTACATTTCATGGACATGAAAATTATTCTCTCCTCTAGACTAAATGCTCTTATTTTTTCAATTTCTTCTCAGCTCTTGTTGCTGACCCTGGGAGTATATGAAACTTTGAAGAGAACAGCATTACTTTGTTAGTAATTGGATAAGACTAAGAATAGCAAGTATAAACCGCTTATTAAAAAACCCCAGACAAACCAACAAGAAACATTAATACTAACTGGACAAAGAACTAAGACAAGTACCTGGAGGTCTTCGTTTCCTGAAAATAAGAAAGATTACATTATTTATGGTAACGTTTTTTCCCCCTCTCTGACTGACAATAAAATAGCCTAACATACCTATGTTGTGCATTCATATACTTCATACTTCCAACCCAACCTCACAGTATTTTATGAAGCAGCAGTGAATTCTCTTAATTAAAGTGGACAAATGACTGAAATATTTATAGATAATTAAGGTAGTCGAGATAGAATTATGTCACAAACCTGAAAAGATACTAAAGTTCAACAGGATTCATATACTTAAAATTTCCAAACTACTAGCAATGATAATCTAACAGGTATCGCACTTCTCCTGCTTGTGCCTGAATGAATGCTGATTTTTCCCCTAGCAGTGAGAGCATATTTAAAGAATTCAGACATGCACAGAAACTCTTCCCCAGGTGGGAGAATAGGAACAGGATTGGAAGGAGGGAAGACTTATGAGAGGTTTTAAGGAACTATTTCGAATTCCAACAATGACCTTATTTCTTTCCGCTGAACCAAAAACTTTGAAATTGGACAAACAGATTATCTTCTCTGTCTAATGCCATTTAAGCTGACCTTTCCATTTTATGCCAATAGTTTTCAATTACAGAACCAATCACAGTATATTTCACTAAATGGAGTACTGCGATTAATTAAAACTAATTTTATCAACAGCCAGGATGTGAATAGCATATTAAAGTAAGGTGAAAGAACAGCTTTGATTGATACACTGAGTTTTAATTTCTAATTCCTTGTCTCCCACTCTTTTGGTAGGAATTGAAGGTTACACATCATTGAACAGGGGAAGCTACTGTAACTCAAACGTAGCTTCAAAGATTTGACCTTCAGTTTTTCTCAGACCTTTTTTCCCCTGTAGTACATAAACACCAAACTGATAGGTCTAGAGCTATGTGCTACGTGGAAAGTTTTTAAACATAAAATCCTTATTTTAAAAAAAAAAAAAAAAAGACTAACATTAAAAATAATTATCATAGTTCTTTTGGCAGAAGAAGCTACATCCACCTTTGCTACAGACTACTTTTATAGATTTTTAAAAGGCCTTCTTTAAAATGCAAGATAATAATTCTTTTCCAATGTGGACTCATTACCTGAGTTAATTAAAGAAGACCTTTTGTCTTCTAAGAACTAGAACCCACCCCGTGTCCAGAACTAGGTATTTAAATTTGTGTTTACTTATTCATATAAACAGCCTAATTTTCATAGGCACCCACAGCTCCTACTGACATGAGCACTTCAGTTTGAAAATGTTAGTGTTAGTTACTATATCTAAGTACCTTGTACTTGAGACCCTCCTGTGGCATCGCACTGAGGAATTGTTGTGGTTTAACCTCAGTCGGCAACTGAGTACCACACAGCTGCTTGCTCACTGCCCCCGCCCCGGTGGGATGGGGGAGAGAATTGGAAGAATAGAAGTGAGAAAACTCGTGGGTTGAGATAAAAACAGTTTAATAATTGAAATAATAATAATTATTATTATTATAAATAATGAATAATGAACAAAATATTTTAATAAATAAATTAATAAAATAAATAATAAAATAAATATATAAATAAAATAAAATAACAAATAAATAATGATAAATTCGGCCACAACAACCCCATATAGCGCTACAGGCTTGGGGAAGAGTGGCTGGAAAGCTGCCTGTCGGAAAAGGACCTGAGGGTGCTGGTTGACAGCCGGCTGAACATGAGCTGGCAGTGTGCCCAGGCGGCCAAGAAGGCCAATGGCATCCTGGCCTGTATCAGAAATAGTGTGGCCAGCAGGAGTAGGGAAGTGATCGTGCCCCTGGACTCGACCCTGGTGAGGCCGCACCTCGAATACTGTGTTCAGTTTTGGGCCCCTCACTACAAGAAGGACGTTGAGGTGCTGGAGCGTGTCCAGAGAAGGGCAACGAGGCTGGTGAGGGGTCTGGAGAACAAGTCTTATGAGGAGTGGCTGAGGGAACTGGGACTGTTTAGCCTGGAGAAGAGGAGGCTGAGGGGAGACCTCATCGCGCTCTACAACTGCCTGAAAGGAGGTGGTAGTGAGGTGGGTGTCAGTCTCTTCTCCCAAGTAACTAGCGATAGGACGAGAGGAAATGGCCTCAAGTTGCGCCAGGGGAGGTTTAGATTGGACGTGAGGAAAAATGTCTTGACTGAAAGAGTGGTGAAACATTGGAACAGGCTGCCCAGGGAAGTGGTTGAGTCCCCATCCCTGGATGTATTTAAAAGACGTGTAGATGAGGCGCTTAGGGACATGGTTTAGTGGGCATGGTGGTGTTGGGTTGCTGGTTGGACTCGATGATCTTAGAGGTCTTTTCCAACCTTAATGATTCTATGAATGATTCTATGATAATAGTAATATACAAAGCAAGTGATGCACAATGCAATTCCTCACCACCCGCCGACTGATGCCCAGCCAGTCCCCGAGCAGCGGCCCCCCCGGCCAGCTTTCCCCAGTTTATGTACTGAGCATGACGTCACATGGTATGGAATGTCCCTTTGGCCAGTTTGGGTCAGCTGTCCTGGCTGTGCCCCCTCCCAGCTTTTTGGGCACCTCCAGCCTTCTCAGTCGGTAGAGCATGGGAAGCTGAAAAATCCTTGACTAGCGTAAGCATTACCTAGCAACAACTAAAACATGGGTGTGTTATCAACATTGTTCTCATCCCAAATCCAAAACACAGCACTGTACCAGCTACTAGGAAGGAAATTAACTCTATCCCTGCCGAAACCAGGACAGGAATTCATGAAAAGACTGTGCTCAAGAGCCACGTAAGTTTTGCAAAAACCATGGCAGACAGACAAATGGTACTGCACTTTCCATAGCCCTCACCCCTGAAAAAAGACGCTGCAGCACGGTCTTACAGACCGTTTCCATAACCCCCTCCTCTGAGGGCAAGTTTTCTAGTAAACTCAAGACAACAGACCTTTCTGCCAGCCTCCCACTGGGTCACAGCTGCGGTGCTGGTTAACCCTGGCCGTTGCGGAGGCTTTCATCCCAGCAGGCTCACGTCTTTCTGCAGGCTGGCTCTCACCAGGCCTTCTGGCTGAGAGCTTAGGAGAGTCTCCGTTCTGCCTTTGCTAAGTCTCTATGCATAAACATAAAACTCTTATTCCTACCGCACTACCTTGGCTGAACTCAGTATCCTTACGCTCCCCAACAGATCTGATATCCAGCTACGCTTCAGAGGCTCTAAGGCAAGCTCCAGGGCTCCCTTAAAGGCCAATTCTCTCTACAACCAGGACCATTACTACCATGTAGATACAGAGAAAAAATATTATCTCAGGTAGCACCATGAAGTAGCTGTTCTTTAAAAACTGACTTTTTACTGATGACTGTTACGGTTATGGGGTTTAATATTATTAGTTCCCTTTTTCTCTTAGCTGGGTATTTCAATACTCAAAAAACCTGAACTTTAAAATGTCTCGGGTCTGGGGAGGAGTCAAAAAGGAAACACATTAAATTGTCAGTTTAATATATATTAGAATCCATGGAGACATTAAATTTCGCTTTTCATCTATGAATATTAAACATTAATGAGGTCTCAGGTACAAAGACATTGAAGTGAAACATCAGAGAGCTATGACTTAGCTCATATATAGAGGAAGAAAGTTCACAAGGGAAGCTAATAAAGGTCACAACCACAGAACTACCATAAAACCAGAACATACAATAGATGAAAAAGAAAGATTCAAGTAAACCTGATTTTAAAAGGGCTATTAAGAAATGTATACGCGTTTCCACAAGCAGGAATTTCATGTAAAACACAAAGAAATGGAAAGTAGTTAAGTATGTAGTCTTATTCATGTATGTATTCCTAACAAAGTAACATTCAGACTGAGAGCCCACAGACATCTCTTGGGTGACTTGAGAACAGCTTGTAGAGGAAGCTGACAAACCTTAAAATGAAGAATTCATAAGCACAAACAAAATCATAGTAATAGCTGCATCCTGATGTCTCTTGTTCCTCCCATGTCTCCAGTTCTGGAGACTCCAATGCCTACAGCTATGAACATAATAATTTAAAAAATCCAAACACACAGTGATTATATGAAAAGATAATAAGGTAATATGCACTGTTTGCATCTCAATATACCCAAAATGTAAGGAAAGAAATATCTAAGGATGAATAGGAAAGCAAAAGATCATAGGCCAAGCAAGTGACAGCTTATTTTTCGTACATTTGTAATTCACTTTTCTTCCTTGCCATTTTATTCATATGGACAACCCCTCCCTATGGGTATAGGAACAGAGATTCCTTTCCTCCACCCCTGAAGATAAAAATTTCTAGTTACAAAATGAAGACCAACCTGGGAGAGATTCAGTATTTGGAGGCACAGTCTAGCCCATTTGACAGAAATACAGTGAGGCAAAATTCAATACTAGATGTTCCACAGATAAAATACAAAACTGAAAGTCACAGATCTCCCTGACTTTATATAGAAACTAGGATTGTGTATCCAGGCTATATTTAAAGATGTAATTCTGTAAAATCAGACTTACTAGCGTATGACGGCTAGCACAGCATATTCTTTATGCATATTATCCCTTTAACTGGAAAATTTTCACTTCTAAATTTTACATTATCACTGTGGTATACAATGGCTTGGCACACATACCATACAATGAAATATTAACAGCTCAATAGTAATTTGTTAAATATCTGAGAAGTATATGGAAAGATAGATATACAGTAAGGTTCTTCTATTATATTACAGCATCTATCACCACATTAATATTAACAGCAACCAATACATGTGACTTCAGAAGAGAGATCTCAATATCTGTACCCTTAGACCTTGGATAACGCCATTTGAAGAAGCCCGTCACTTACATAAAGCTGATCAGGTCACCACAAACCCCAAATGAAGCAAAGCTCTGACAGTCTTTTACTCCAAATCATTTTCTGAACAGCAAAATCTGTGCCCCCAGAAACACCTGTGCATAGTCCTGTGCAGCCCTGAGTTTACACAGGTGAAGCCTGTTAATCCTCTAATTGCAGGTGAATTATCAAACCCAGTCAGGGTGAAGGAGAAGCAACAAAGTGAAGTTACGCTCTTAGCTGTGCTCAGCATGAACAATGTTAACAGAAGTAAACCAAAAGGATATGGGTTTGTTACTAAATTGAACACCCATACCTCTGCATTGATACTAACTGCAAATCTATTGAATAGAAGATTTCTTTTTTTTTAATGTAATTTCAGAGTGCAAGCAAATCTTATTAAGCTTTTTCCATGGACACATTTTCAGCAACAGTACCAAGAACAGTTGTAATTAGTTTTATTATAGATCCTTCACTATGACAGTGTCTAACATCCCTAGTTAAGAATCATAAGCCTACTGTGCTCAGCAGCAAAACCTCATTTTTGCCCAAATGTGCTTACAATCTAAGCCTTAACAGATGAGCAGAGAAATATAAGCAATGAGACAGTATCATTCAGCACATAAAATTATATTTTCAGTGCACTATGAACCTAACTAGTACTAAATTCAAAATACAGTCATCACAACAAAGAATTTTTCTTTTTAAGGAATAGTTACATTACTTCATAGACGTTTGCCTTGTGCTCCTTCCAGGCACCTACACAAAAGGGAGATCAGGGTTTAGGCTGAGTTCCATTGGCTGATGAGAGTCCATGTTTCAAGACCTTATGAAAGAGCTGGGGTAATCTCCAAACCACTTGGGGATTAAAATCAAGCAGAGAATGCTTCATGTTTTATATTAGGGACAACAGAGTGGCATAGTCAAGGCAGTAGCCTTCTCCTTGTTCTTTGTCAAGTCCAGGGAGAAAGATACAACAATTATTGAGATGCTGATATTTGAACAAATATTCAGCTCTATGGATGAAAAGGAAAGGTTGCATCTCCCTGAAGATATGGAGAAAAAACCTTGTTTTCAATTTGTCTTCAAACAAGATATCACACACCATCCTTAAATCAGAAGTAACTCTTTAGCTCCCTGATTTTTCTTATAATTGGTCTGGAAATTTTGTAAGATACAATTTCCTTCATACACACCCATGTGCGTTAAGCATGCTTGTTGGGTTTTACACAGTCAACTAGACCCATGCATTCCTGCCCCCCAGTACCTCTTTATCTCACTCACACAGGCATGGCACTGATGACACAGGTGGTGAGACCAAATTGCACTATCAGTAAAGGCCTCATGTCACTCTGCTCTTCCTGGAGAATATGGGCATGATACAGCCCTTTGTCAGGTCTATATTTCACTGTTTACCTGTATCAAGCCCATACTGCACATAGAAACCCTACAGAAAGTGCATCACTTGGGTATTGCAACATCGCCCCCACAATATGTCCTGACTTGGAGAAGTCCTCCATCATACCTCCTGGCATACACACACGCATCAGTCATGTGCCAACAGTTTCATTTTCATCAGCTGCTTTGTATTCACGACCGTTCAGCACCGATTCAGTCCCAGTGTAAGTCAGTAATTCTTATTCATCTATGTTCAGGTATTCATCTATGTCAGATTGTCTGTATTTAGTACCATACATAAATCGTTTAAGAACAGTTTCTTTTAATGTTTCTGCCACCTAATTTCAGTTCAACATACAATTGTCACTAAGAGTGAGAATAGTTCTCCTTAAGCTGACCTGAAGAGGAAATAAGAGCTTCAAGAGAAGTTATAACCTAGTCCTTCTCATACCAGAGGGGGAAAAAAACCCTTCAGTTATTGCTAACAGTCTCCTCTGAGATGAAAAATATTATCATTTCATCTCTAATCTATATCTAATATCAATATCTGTAGCAAGTGAAACTTAAGCAATTCATTCAATAAGCAATTCAACTAAAGCAATTCATTCAACTCAAGACTCATTCAATTTCTGCGGCAACTGGCTGTAACTTCTTTTTCATCCATTAACGTTTTCTACATCTCCTTAAAGGATAGGATCTTCCTATCTCCTTTGAATCAGTGCTTGATTAATCACCAGGTACCTGTAGCTAATGCACACGTGGAAAGGGAAAACTCACTGCAGAAAAATCTTTTGGAAGAGTTTTACTTGAATTTGTATCAATCCAGGCTGGGGGATGAAGGGATTGAGAGCAGCCCTGCCGAGAAGGACTTGGGGGTACTGGTGGATGAAAAGCTGGACATGAGCCAGCAACGTGCGCTCACAGACCAGGTGGCCAACCGTATCCTGGGCTGCATCAAAAGCAGCATGGCCAGCAGGTCGAGGGAGGGGATTCCGCCCCTCTACTCTGCTCTGGTGAGACCCCACCTGGAGTCCTGTGTCCAGCTCTGGAGCCCTCAGCATAAGAAAAAAATGGACCTGTTGGAGCAGGTCCAGAAGAGGGCCACGAAAATGATCAGGGGGATGGAACACCTCTCCTGTGAAGAAAGGCTGAGAGAGTTGGGGTTGTTCAGCCTCGAGAAGAGAAGGCTTCGGGGAGACCTTATTGCAGCCTGTCAGTACTTAAAGGGGGCTTATAAAAAAGATGGCGGCAGACTTTTTAGCAGGGCCTGTTGTGACAGGACAAGGGGGAGTGGCTTTAAACTAAAGGGGGGTAGATTTAGACTAGATCTAAGGAAGAAATTTTTTACGCTGAGGGAGGTGAAACACTGGCACAGGTTGCCCAGAGAGGTGGTGGATGTCCCATCCCTGGGAACATTCAAGGTCAGGTTGGACGGGGCTCTGAGCAACCTGATCTAGTTGAAGATGTCCCTGCCCAGGGCAGGGGGGTTGGACTAGATGGACCTTTAGAGGTCCCCTCCAACCCAAACTATTCTATGATTCTATGATATAGCTTTTTTCTTTCTGTCAATGAATTAATATTATCTGAAAAAACTGTGATTCTCAAAACAGAATTTAGATAACCGTAACGTAATTGCTATGAATGCTATACTAAAATATTTCTCACAAACACTGCATCTCAATTACTAAAGTGTAACTTGATAGCAAATAATCACATTATACATATATTATAATACATCGGTATATTAAGAAATTGTATTACATAAGGTAGTTTTAATACTGAATAATCTTGTCAGGGCCCTGAGTGCCGTGCCTCCCCCTCTGGGGTCTGGCAGCGGGGGCCCAGGCCTTACCTGAGCGACTGCCGCTGCTGAACTGGGCCCGTCCATGGGCCTGGGACCCAGGCCTCGACCCACAGGCTGCCTCCTTGTCCTCGTGGCCCTGCCTGGCCATCCCGGGCTGTGTCTCACCCTGGTTGTCCTCACCAGGCCTGATCCTGACCCTCACCCGTGGGCTGACGGCCCAGCTTGGCCCCGCCACCAGGCTCCTGAGGAACAACGTGACCCTCCTGCTGGGCCCCTGCCGCTTCCTGGCCAATCCTACACTGAAAATATTCCTTGCTTTCCCAAGTTCAAAAGGCCTGAAAAACAGTTTTAAGTGTCTTTAAAAAATATACAACTCACTAGAAAGCTGGAGATATGTTATCTAGAAAAATATAAATCAGTCAGTGAGTCATTATATGATGTGAATTAATACTTAGCATAATAATGATCGAATTAATCAATCACTACATGATATGAATGAAGAACAGTGTAACGTCAGCTAAAAAGTGAACTGCGGACACACAACTACCTCTATAAGACCAGCCTTGTGAACTGGAAACTAAGAAAAGGTCACAGCTTAAACAGAGTTTTCTCCAGAAAGTTGTTCTTGAGGCCTGAGACCCATCCATCCACATGGTGATCTGCAATACAAAAAACCAAAACCCAGCACCATCCATAGCAGACCATCTGCTCAAGTTGCTTGTTAAACGTTACCTAAGAAATACTCTAAGCCTGGGGTGAACTAAATCTGGGGAACAACAGATGGAGGTCAATTTTCTGTGGCTCGTGATGAACCTGAGTTTACAGTGGCCTAGAGCCTTCTTCAAAGTGCCTCTAGTGAAACGATACAGCCAGCTGACTTCTGGACCCGACACGAATCATTTACTAGAAAAACACCATACTGCTAAGACCATAATGCGCTCGATTAAATTAACGCACCTGAAAACAAATGCCATAAACAGCAGCCTCTCTTTGTAGAAAATATGAGGCTACAGCCATGCAGTACTATCTACTAAAAAGAAAAAGGAAGACCACACATCACAGACTTGCTGTAACACATCTCAGTCATAAAAAGGGGAACATAAGGTAAAATAAAACCAACAAGGGACGGGAAAATCATGAAGAAAAATCATTCATACTGCATGTAAGTCAAATCAGTATTGAAAAAAACCTGTCATCTATCAAAAAGGTCTAGGTAACAGAGATATTACTAAACAAGGCACTACATGAAAGCACTGGCAACTGATGTAATTTGTTGCTTTAAAAAGGGTAATATTCTGACAGGGCAGATTGCAGTCTATTAAGGGCGGCAGGCTGTATCTGCACTGATACATTTAAAAGTGCCTGGGAGTAATTTTGGGCAAGGGAATGTGGCTCTTCATAACTGTGGACCATTAGAACGATCACTGTCACACTTTCGTCCCTTGCCAACTAGCCCATGTACATTTCTGCAGTGATCATATCCCGAGCACCAATTCCCATCAGGTGTTTTTCATCGAGATGTCCTGTTTTGGCAACCAGGAGCTGCACAGTGCGGATGCTGGCCACTCTGTGATAGCTGGCCACCATTCATGGCAGAGTTAAAAATTTAGGGCATTACATACAAGAAAAGCACTGCTTGGACAGAACATTAATGCAACACAGTCAAATACCAGCTGTCACATTGCATAATCCAATTTCTCTGTTCGAACATTTACATTTAACAAACGTGAAAAATATTAGCACACTCTTTCATACCGACTAGCTTCATGACAAAAATTTATAAATATGTTAGCTGTAACACTCCTAACTTTCACTTTTAATGTCAGTAATGTCGAATCCTCAAAATGCCTGCTGAAAAGACTACAGGCATTACTTGTAGTGTGTAGTAGAGCACTGAGCAGCACACGAACAAATTTTCATTACTGCAGTTAATTCACAAGGTTTGAATCATCAGTCGGTACATGTCAATTCAGGTACAGTAAATAAACGTAAGAGACACAGCAATATTATCCAAGATTGTAAAAAAAATTCAATCTATAAAACAGTCTTTGCAGACATAGAAATAAAACCTGTAGTTACATTGTTTATCATGTACTGATAACTACTATAGCTTGGAGTTTATTAACTGAAAGTAGACAGAATTATTAAAGTGCCAAAAGTGTTTCCTATACCTTCCTGTTACTCACCATATCAAATACCAGCACTACAAATGTCGTATGACAATGCTTTAATCACAAATACTGAAATATTACAGCTACTATACAGTCAAAAATGTATGTAAACAGAAGAAAATCTTCATGGTCTCTAACTTATTCTAAATACCACCTCGCTGTTTTCTGTTTAATCCTCACAGTTTAGTATAATAGACACATGTCTATACACATCTGTATCAAAGTCGTGACCTTCATTTGCCATTATAGCTGCCTTTGGAAAAGTGTGACCTATGTTTCAAGAACTTATTTCAACTGTGAGTAGCTGTCACAGGTAAGCTGCTGACAGGTTATTGGAATGCCTGTCACCTTCTTGGATGGCTTACACAAGTGTCACCGGCGGTGACCGCCATCTCAACATAAGGACTTCACCCTTAAAAGAAGGTTTTGCTAAAGAGCATGGCTGAAGTGATGCTGAGTAGTGGGTGACATAAGAACGGAAAGAAACTTTATTTAATCAAGTCTTTTGGTTAACCACCATTACCAAAGACGATATGTAGATGCAAGAAAGGGCCTGCCTGAAGGAACAGCTGGTCTAAGGATAGACAGACAGGAGACCTTGCTGTGTTTTGTTGCTTTTCCCAAAGATCTAAGACTTTCATATGCCCTGGGTCCCTGACCTTTTGCATGTTATGCAAAGCCCATGTTCCTTATTTTACTTGGTATGTTGTCCACAAGGGATTATACTACATAATAATTGCTTCTGGGCATGGTGTTCTGTTGGTGCATATAGAACTGATGGTGGCGACAAATGTTTTAGATCCTATGCAGTCTAGCATCCTAAAATACTGTGCCAGGAGGAAATACATTAGCCCACATGAATGAAATAATTCTAGTATGGTGCAGTAACTTTGTATGGGGAAGACCCAGGAGATGCCCATATGAGCACAACACTCTTTCCTACAGGGTGAAAATGTAGGAAAATGCAAATATAGCCCAGACTACAGTCCTACAGTACACCATCCTTAAACGTGGTTTCCAGAAACAAATATGGAGGGTGCACTGGAGGTTAATTCAAGCAGTGTCAAAGAAGTGTTTTTATATATGTCCTGGTTTCGGCAGGGATAGAGTTAATTTCCTTCCTAGTAGCTGGTACAATGCTGTGTTTTGGATTTAGGAGGAGAACAAAGTTGATAGCACCAATGTTTTAGTTGTTGCTAGGTAATGCTTACACTAGCCAAGGACTTTTTAGTTTTCCATGCTCTACCAACTGAGAAGGCTGGAGGTGCCCAAGAAGCTGGGAGGGGGCACAGCCAAACTGGCCAAAGGGACATTCCATACCATGTGACATCATGCTCAGTACATAAACTGGGGAAAGCTGGCCGGGGGGGCCGCTGCTCGGGGACTGGCTGGGCATCGGTCGGCGGGTGGTGAGCAATTGTACCGTGCATCACTTGCTTTGTGTATTATTATTATTATTATTATTATTATTATTATTATTATCATATTATTATCATTTTATTTCAATTATTAAACTGTTTTTATCTCAACCCACGAGTTTTTCTCACTTGTGCTCTTCCAATTCTCTCCCCCATCCCACCGGGTTGGGGGGGAGTGAGCAAGCGGCTGTGTGGTGCTCAGTTGCCGACTGAGATTAAACCACGACAATATAACATTGTTAAGCACCTTAGAAACTATCTGTATTTTAATTGGGTGGCATGAAAACAGTGTTATCTTTAAAATTATTCTTCTCTTTGCATCTGCTTGCTTTCCTGCAAAGCTGCTGCCACCTAGACTTTTTATCAGCTTTTTAAATTTTTCACATAGATATGGTTCTTGGGTAACAACACACTATTTTCAAAAATGCTGGCATACTGCAGCAATCTGCGTGTACAGCTACAATTATATTACTGAAGATAAGCACCATCACAAAAACCCCCAACATGCTCCAACTATCAAAAGACAGTGATTTCAGAGAATAATCAGTATTTGCTTTTAAAGGAGAGGGAAAAAAGGTCATCATTATGCAAAAATATGCCTCATCCACGAACTTCTAGCATTTCCAGCTTGCAAGCAATCTGGATGACCTAAGCAACGATGCATCAGTTAGCAAAGGCTTTGTCAACTTACAGAGGTCTCCAAGTCTCCCTTTCCTGAGGAAAACCTAAGGTCCTTTGTGTACTACCACCTGCCAGACTGAGTATTTTCTGGCAAACAGGTGGATGTAAAGGCATATCATTTCCACACAAGGTTATCCTATGTGTTTATGACAACAAAGCATAAACTACATCTATATTTTACCTATTTGTTTTGTCCATTAATTAGCCCATTCCCATCACAGAAAAATCAAATGGGTTATACTTTAGCATAAAGAATTCCATGCCTATTTTATTTATATTACTTTTACATATTCTGAGTTTACTTTTGAAAATTTGCTATTTGCAAACTCATTAACATAGACTTCAATTTCAATAATATATGCAATACATTATTTTCACCGTTCTCAGAAGAATCCGTCTGTACTAAAAAAGGTAGACGTTTTCTTCCACTGATAAAATAAATGCATTTTTTCTACAAAAGAAAAAAGAAGGTATTTTTGTTAATGCTAAACTCAGAAAATGTAGAAGTTTATCTTGAAATAACTTCATAGTTGTAATAAGAAAGCCTAAGTCTTCTCTAGACAGCTGTAGTATTGGAACGTAGCTGCTGCTGATTCATATACTCTTGAAAGTTTTTTCATGTTTCCTTTGTGGCTGCTCTAAATAGCAAATCTCAATCAAGTCTCATAGCAGATTCTCACAGAAACTTTGACTTCACCTAAGGGATGAACGCTCTATCTGTGATACCATCCATACACTATCCTTATGCATTTGTTTCTACACCTTTTCTAATCTATCCTTGTTTAACAAGCTGAAAAGGATTCTTTTGATCATAATTTTCTCTTGAAACTAATTTCTGCATGGTGAATACTGTGCTTTCTGGGACTGCAAACATTTTTAAAGTCAAATTACAAGGGGTGGATTTTTTATTTTTAGAACAGTTTGTTGACTTTTTTTTTCCAGAGCAGATATATAATTAAAAAGCAAAACTGAAGAAAATTATAAGAACACATATAGGTATATATAGCATTTAGGTAGATACTATTAAAATTCAATTCAATTCAATTTTTGTTACATGCTGAGTATCTGGTAAACACACATAATAGTGTTTGCTGTATTATACTGCAGAAAAGTACCCTACTCAAGGAACGCGACTAATCCAGGATGGGGAGCCCACAGCACAACAAAGTGCAGCCACTGACTCCATCTGTTCCCTGGAGCAACAAATTTTCTTTGCACAGATGGGATGAGTGGGACTAAGGGGAGAGAGTTGAATTTCCCAGCTGAACTTGTGGAAATAAAGAGAGAGAGTACTTTTAAAGGAAGAGGATGTTTTTTACTGACACCATGTGTCATGTATTGATGTCATATACTGGAGAATAAAGGGCAAGGCGCCTTCTCTGCCCAATCCAAATGCTCAGCCTGAACTATAAGGGTATTTTAAAAATATCTTTCTCCAAGTGCTTTGAAAATTGGCTATTGCTATAAAGTTCCTCTGCTGTGCCTACAGTTTGCTATCTATCGTATCCACAAATGGGTTAAACTTGACTGAGTATCATCAGATGCTGAGGGAACGTATGCATGAGTGAGCATGGGGTAGACATGTGGGAGACCCAAGACACCAATTGTCTGCAGTCAGCTTGTTTAAAGGAAGGATGTTGGACCAGAGTCCGAAGACTACAGGAGTGGCCAGAAACCCAGAACTGCTTCTCTCTTTAGACTAAGGATTTCAGAACACTTCAGACCAATAGCCCTGTTACCACATGGTTGTAGGCTAGGCAGTAACATGTATGGACATGTTTTGAATGACGAATTTCAAATTGCCAGATATTATTGCTGCTTCCCTCACATAGCCTCTGGAACTCTGGTCAAGGTTTGATTTTTATCACTTTTGCCCCTCCTCAAGTCAGGTTAAATTTTGGGTATGAGAGTAAGTTTATTTTAGTTAGAACTGTGCAACACTACCTCAAGTCATATTGCTAAATCCACTCTTTCTGTTTGAATTAAACTAGAGTCAGAAGAGTTTACTTGTATTTACTTTTTAGATATGCCAAGCAAGTGAGTAAGGCATATGGAGGGTGGGTTTGGAGCTTTTAAACAGGAGCCGTGTAAATAGCTTAACTGCTATAATACCACTTTGGGCTGTGACAACCCTAATTAGCAGATCTCATCCTCTCCACGTGCTCTTCCTCCAAATTGTCCTGAACATCTCTGAGTGTCTAAGGCTTATAGCAGCACAAGTTCTCTGTTCTCAGTACAACTAAAATTGTGCTCTCACTTGCACAGGATTTGGTAATATGTAAAGACAAAGGGCAGATTTCAGAGGATGTGCACTGAAGCATGATGGTTATCGTCAAAAAGCTGTATTTAACATGACGACTGTAGTTTTTTCTTAAAACATCAGGTATTTTCAAAAATTGTATTAATTACGTAACAGACCTACATTACCCTAATGTAACAAATTATTTCAGACTGTTGTCTTTATATATTACACACATCTATAATATGCATATGTAATCTATATAGTGTATAATAAATATTTTTCAAGTTATGTCTCACTTTCATTTATGATACAGTTAATTGTTATCATCAAGTAAGTCATTGAATCTTGGTAGATTTTGTTACAGGGCTACATATTAAATTGTAAACTAACAAAAATCTATGTATGTTCAATATTTATGGAACTATAAAATACACATTCTAGTTCTGCTAGAATAGATCACAGAATCATAGAATACCAGGTTGGAAGGGACCTCAGGGATCATCTGGTCCAACCTTGCTTGGCAAAAGCACGGTCCAGACAAGATGGCCCAGCACCCTGTCCAGCTGAACCTTAAAAGTGTCCAATGTTGGGGAATCCACCACTTCCCTAGGGAGATTATTCCAATGGCTGATTGTTCTCATTGTGAAAAATTTTCCTCTTGTGTCCAATCACATCTCCCCAGGAGTAACTTGTACCCATTACCCCTCGTCTTTTCCACATGACTCCTTGTAAAAAGGGAGTTTCCATTTTGTTTGTAGCCACCCTTTAAATACTAAAACATGGTGATAAGGTCTCCCCTAAGCTGCCTTTTCTCAAGGCTGAACAAATGCAGCTCGCTCAGCCTTTCCTCATACAGCAGGCTTCCCAGTCCTTTGATCATCTTTGTGGCCCTTCTCTGGACCGTCTCCAGCATGTCCGCATCTTTTTTGTATAGCGGGGACCAAAACTGAACACAGTGTTCCAGGTGTGGCCTGACAAGCGCTGAGTAGAGTGGGATAATGACATCTTTATCTCTGCTGGTGATGCCCTTGTTGATGCAGCCCAGCATCCTGTTGGCTTTCTTTGCCACAGCAGCACACTGTTCACTCATATTGAGCTTGTTGTCCACGAGGACCCCCAGGTTCCTTTCCACAAAGGCTGCTCCCCAGCTGGGTAGATCCCAGCCTGTGCTGCACTCCCGGATTATGTTTTCTCAGGTGCAAGACCTTACATTTGTCTTTGTTGAACTTCATAAGGTTCTTGGTAGCCCACTCTTCCAGACTATCCAGGTCTTCCTGCAGGGTGGCTCTCCCTTCCGAAGTGTCCACTTCCCCAGTCAGTTTGGTATCATCGCCAAACGATGTGCCATGGCATTTTAAACTGAAGCACCAGAGCCTTCTTGTGTTATTAAAAGTCTTATACATTGTGACAAGTTCATGACCTTTTAAAGAGAATAAAGTGTGAATATTGATGATGAAAATAATGTGTATTTCTGTGACAGCAAGCAATCATAAATATACTCATTTGACTGTAATCCATATTAATTGCACTACCAGTTTGCATTACATGTCCGTATTTCATTTCTGTGTATGTGCTTTTGTCTAAACATACAGGCTAAATAACGTATTCCTTCATCATGTCACAGATTTTTAAGTTTAATTTGATACAATGTAAACAGGGCACAGTGAATGATTATTACAAGTATGGTAAAATTAAGAATACTCACTGTATGTGAGTACACTGTATGTACACATACTCCTGTATGTTGCAGAAAAGATGAAAGAAACTTGCAGCAGAATGCAATTCATTGGACAAGCTCAGGGCTCAGAACGGACGGTCTGTCTAGCTCTCAGCCACACCAGGACCTAGCAACTAAGTGTGGGACAGAAAGTGAGAGGACACCTTCAGCAGTTCCCCACCTGCTCACAAGCACTATTCACACCTGTAGTGCAGTGATAACCGTAGTGAGCAGATCAGATTCCAGAGTGGAGTTCAAGTGCAGTGGATGCCCCAGAAAGCAAGGGGGAAAAAAAGAGGAAGAGAAAAGAATATGCCTTACACACATGCTGACAAGTACAGAAGAGGAGAGAACATACGGAAATGTTATTTCCAATTGAGATTCTTCTGTCACTGACCTAGAAACTGTTATCCCTACTCCTGCCATCATCACTAGGAATATTCCACCTCATATAGTGTGAAAATACAGACAACTGTGCATGCAGACATGGTGATCAGATGCGTGAATAATTATTTTTTTTTTCCTGTTCATTGCCTGAAACAACACAAAAGAAATTCCAGACTGCTTGAAATGAAAAAAAAAAAAAAAGAAAAGATAAAACTGAACCATTTGAGGTCAGAGGTGTCAAAATAAACCATTTTCACCTTTGAAAAACAATTTTGTTAAGCCCTAATTGTGATGCTATACAATCACCCTACTTATGTTGGCATCTGAAAAATAAAACTAAAATATATTTAGTCAATGCGATTCTAGAGTTGAAACAGTCATTCAAAATGTCTTAATTTAATTCATATGATCCACAGATGAGACTTGGATGTCATGATCCTATCTGAGGTTGACTAAATTTTCATGGGCTTATACCTAAGAAGATAAGTAAATAACAACAGAAAATAATCATGTCTGGCTGATAGAATTTGACCTGACTGAAAAAGCCTCTAGTGTATTTTAAATGAAAAACTTACCAGCTTCATACGCCCTAATATTTATATTCTTATTTGCATGTACATTAGCATTAATAACATGCATTAGCAGTTGTAACAAGAACTGTAGATAGAGGAAATACAAATAGTGAGCGAGTCATTAGCGCCAGGGCAGTAATTTTTTTTATTTTTATTTTAAATGTCATTAACAGAGAACTGCAGAATTTCACAGGAGAGGATAAATCCCACTTGAGGTTTTTTTGGTTTAGGTCTTTTGGTCATAATCACTGTACCAAATACCCAGTGATGTTGAGACTGAAGCATATGATATAGAGTACATCCATGATCCTTTTAAAAAAGTTCCTGACAGATACAGAACTGAATAGGCTGTAGAGCAGATAGGTCAGCCTTTCAATGAGTTCAGCTGCTTTCGTGACTGTTGAGATAGATTACACAAGCTTTTTCCACAGGCTTAAAATCATCCAGATATACCATTTTCTTTATCAGAATTCTGCAGATGCCTTATTTCCTTCTCTGATACCATCACTATACTCTCATGAGAAAATACTTCTACCCTCAGCTGTCACATTCCTGAATGATCCACAGCTTTCTATCTAATGCAGATTTTACGTAACAAAAATAAATGATGCCTTTCCATAAGTATCGTGGAACCTCTACATTTTGAATCTCAGAGCCTTTTGATTTAAAATTTTCAGTTGTTTAGTCTCAAGGTGGTTTTTATAATAATTGGGATGTTTTTCATATTTCTACCTAAAAACTTGACATTAAAAATTCAGGCTAGTCTCAAAAGTTACATTTGCTGGAATGAAAACAATGCCAACTGCAATGCTTCAAGACAAACTGACCTCTAAATCAAGAAAGAATTGCCTTGTCTTAGTATTAGAAGTTCATTATAAATTCTTTCATTAGGTATCTTCCCTGGTCTTTCCAGCCCTGTCCAAGATAATGGATAAGACGCTGCTTTAAACTCTTATCCTTAATTCCTATTAACATTAGCATACAAGACATTTCAGTATATCAAATAGAGGAAAAAAAAAAAAGACTGAATAAATTTAAGGGAATATCTACTGAACAAAACTTAAGACTGTGATACCATAAACCTACTGAAAATGGATACTTGACTGGGTTTTCAGCGGGGCACAGGTTTCAACCATTTTCTTAATTGTAAACCTGTCATAGGGGCTACTGGTGGAATTATTTAGATCTTTCAAAATGAGGCTCAACTCTTAAAAATTTTCTGTGTTACAATGACAGCTTTTTACAACAAATTATAGCTTTTGGATTATAATTAGAGCCTTGCTTAATTCAATGGTGATAATAACTATAATTACCAAGTTTTATTAAGAATACTACTTGCAGGGTCTTATGAGCAATGAAGTACATTATATTACTTTTTTTGCAGCAGTAACAAAATGACTTAAAATCAGTTATTAATTACCTGATCAACAACTAAAAATCAGTATAAACATTTCATCACGGTACACAATATGAGGAAAACAGGATAACATCAATGTTACAAAGTTTTTAGCATTTTTAATGAAGATGATACAAAAGCAAGTAAGAGCTGCTCTTGGAGCCTTATTCTGCCTATGACAGAGGAATATGCTTCAAGACTGGGACTTCTGGGCACTATGGCAATCCTAAAATAAAAAAATCAAAATCACAAAATATGACAGGAATACTTTGCCAATAATTTAACTGAGTTCCAGAATCTTAATTTCCTGTATCCAAAGAAAGAAGCATTATTTTCATGGGAGTTTCCAAGATGCCTTGTCTCAGGTTATGAATTTGATTTTGATATATGAGGACTATTTATGATCAAAACCCTCTCTGCAAATTACAGTGCCCATCTTGTATCAGAAGCTTGACAGGTAGCAGACATTCTGTTTGGGAAACCGCGACAGAAGAATCAAGAGCTTTTGGCACGTAACAGATCTTCTGTACCGGAATAATATGTTTCCTACCAGCATGGCCATTAACTCTGAATGTCCATTTACTCAGGAGCTGATGATAGGGAACTGGATAAATTTCAGCAGCAGAGCAGTAACAGGGACACGTCCCATTTTGTTTTTAAATGGTGTGTTTCTTTGCAGAATGGAGTCCATTCCACTACCAGGGGCAAAACAAGGCCAGAAGACTCCTCAACAAATGACTGAGTGCAAACAAAGACTGAGGTGTAGAGAGATGAGCCTGCTGTAACGGTAAAGTCTGACATACAAAAGCTGGATTTCAAAGCGCTTGAAAGACAACACCTGTAGACAACGATAGTCCTAAGCACCTCTAAGAAGCAGAGCTGCAGCTTCTATTCAGCATTCCTAATTCAATATAAAAAATACACTACCCAACACCACAAAGTGCTTGTTAATAGAAGAAACCATTGCTAAGTCTGTGTGCTCTGCTTTGCTTTATTAACATGGCAGCTTTCAAGGATGTAAGTAGTTCAGAGCCATGAAGGCAGAGAATAAAAATACAGATATTAGGAGAATAGGAGCACTGATTCCAGTGACAAAGTAATTCACTTGTGAAATGCCACTGCCTATGATGTCTGTCAAACATGTGACTCCACAAAGGGGTCAGCTTGAAAGGCAGATCAGGAAGAGTTATGATGAAAGCACAAAAAAGACACAAGGCACTTAGTAGGTGAACTGTGTTCACATCAGCTCTGGTAACTGTTAAGAGAAGTGGTCCTCATAATTTTGATACGTTTCACTGTTTTAGTCCAGTGTTCATTTTAAATTAGATAATTACATTACCATATCTATGAAAGAAGCTATATAATGCTAAACGAAAGCTTATTTCAAAGGTAATTTTATCCTTCAGATTTACTTTTCACTTTACACTATTTTCATATTTACAGCTTGGGGGTCATACATAAAAAAAAAAAAAAATCTGTGAAGCAGCCGCACTGTGGTTGTGTATACATAAGAGTAATATAAAGAGAAGTTTATCTCAGGGCTGCACCTCTGTCTCCCACAGCCTGACCCCCATAGCATAATCCGCATCTCTCCGTAGTAATCTTGCTATTATTCATTCTCACCCTATCTCCACCACTACAAAACCTCTCTTGCTTTTCATCCCCCAGCCCCCCCAGCTTCTGACATTGATTAGGAGAGGACTGTCTGAATGTATGGGCTTACTTAAGTATGGCGTTTATGTCTAGAAGTATAACTACTTTGTCTTCATTATGTACTCTTAGTTACATAGAGAATTTATTTAAAAATATATAAGAAAGAATAAAGAAATACTCTCAAAATTACTTTCACAGGTTCTTCCTTTTTTTACGTTAATAGAAAACTGTGAGTGGACATACATGAAGAACTACTTGAAGGTGGATGAAGTATTACTCTTCAGTTAGCCTTTTCTTCAAATTCAATATTAGAGCAATAATAAAATAATTAAAACTATCTGGAATGAATTTAGCTTCAATGTCCCTTTTATAAGCATTTCTTGCACTGTACCGTAACATTAAGGAAGCTTACCTGGGGAAGATATTTGCAACTAGCAAGTCCCAGAGATTCCTGTATCCTAGTTAGCCACATTGCAACAGTTTTTCTCAAGGACCTTTTAGCTCTTCATTCTGCATGGCGTTGACTTTCAGTCTCTTTCCAAAGCTCAACAGTTGCAAGACTCTGTCACACATTGAGGACTTGAAAGAAAAGCCTTATCTTTCCAACAAAGTGAACACTCTCTTGAAGAAACTGAAGAGCACCATACCTGTTTTCAGATCCACAATGACTGAATCACAAATATCATAAAATATAGGCTGCAACTTAACTCATTAAAAAAATAATCTTTCTGGGTAGTCTGACTTGATGGTTTAAATAATCCTTATTTCACTCCTACACACTATATTGAAAACCTGGATAACCATATAGCTGGATAATAGCAGTCAGGAGACAGAGTACTACACGGAGAAGTGGATTAATGTTTCTTGCTATGTTGTTACAGACTGGACTGCAATAATTTATTTGAGCTCTTTGAGCAAAGGCTTATACGTTTCGGCAGGTGTGTATGATTTCTTCCTTCTATGCCAAAAATATTGTACGCATCGCAGTTAGCATATTTATTATAGGTTTAGAAGGCAAGTTTGTATTGGCACAAAATGGAATGGCATGGATGTTTGGAAAAATCGTATCACTGTCCTGGATGTTACGGGACTTGGGGGCACACCTTGGACTCACACAGTTTAATGAGAATTTTCTTTTAAAAGGAAGTACCTGAAGCAATATTTTTTAACTGTCTGCTTCTGCATAGACCTGAATCAACTTGAGAGAGAAGATTTATTGACTGACACACATCAGCAAAGAATTAGTCAGTAGCAGGTGAGTACAAAACAAGACAGAAATGAAGAAGTGCAACTGATGAGTACAAGACTATGTATATATCACACAGGCAGGAAAAGTATAGGAGCTTAACCTTCAACTTTATGTTTACATCACAAAAATCTCTGCAGAAAAATTATAAAATCTCTATTATTTGCTCTTTCTCTTCGAGCACACATATATGATGGAAATAGAAAAATCTTTACATACTGTATATGTTTCAGACACAAACTAAGCAAAATAAATTAACAAGTAACATTCAAGGTACCCTCTTTAATACGGTTTTCAAACATTTTATCGTGATCATTTTAGAACTTTTCAGTGGGAATAATTAAGGTCTATCTAAGATCTTTGAGGGTCAAGAACGGAAAACAGGGGGGACAGACCAGGGGATGAGGCATAAAAGTTAACATTGATGATGAGGAGAAAGATATAATGGAGGAGCTCCCACTGACCCTTGAAATTCTCTTTATGCACAGTCCAAAACAATGCAAAGAGTTACCTTGTTTGGACAGAACACGTTTGTGGAATCAGCAGCACTGAGTTTAAAAATATCTCATACTTTTCATACACAAGAGGAGAATGACCTTGTTTGTATTTCTGTTACTCGACTATATTCTGAAAAGTCTCAGGATAAGCTGTAATTACCAATGACTTTGATGGATAATATATTGCAATGCAGTCCCCTCCATCAAAGCAAGTATTTATTATGTCTGCATGGAAAAAGCTCATGACTCCTAATGATGTCTTTGTATAATTGTTTTTTAAGATATCAAGGTAAGATGAGTACTGCAATGAACATAGCAGAATTGTCCAAACTAGGATGAAAGTATTAGCTGAAGAACACAACAAAGATCTCAATGGCTCCATCGCATGCTAAGGAATGAAGTGACAGGCGATAGCGAGCAC
This sequence comes from Aptenodytes patagonicus, assembly GCF_965638725.1. Taxonomy (NCBI): domain Eukaryota; kingdom Metazoa; phylum Chordata; class Aves; order Sphenisciformes; family Spheniscidae; genus Aptenodytes; species Aptenodytes patagonicus. The sequence goes on from NC_134952.1 coordinate 42,850,174, forward strand.
ATTTGGTTACAGAAGGATAAGGTTATACATACTATGTGGGGAGCAGGAGAAATCATTCAGTATTCATTGCGAGCAGGATAAACCCCCTATAATCCAAGAGGAAGCAGTTAACGACCTGCTATGCCACCTGGACACTCACAAGTCTATGGGGCCAGATGGGATCCACCCAAGGGTGCTGAGGGAGCTGGCGGAGGAGCTCGCCAAGCCACTCTCCATCATTTATCAGCAGTCCTGGTTAACGGGGGAGGTCCCGGAAGACTGGAGGCTTGCCAATGTGACGCCCATCTACAAGAAGGGCCGGAAGGAGGATCCGAGGAACTACAGGCCTGTCAGCCTGACCTCGGTGCCAGGCAAGATTATGGAGCGGTTCATCTTGAGGGCGCTCACAAGGCATGAGCGGGACAACCAGGGGATCCGGCCTAGCCAGCACGGGTTCATGAGAGGCAGGTCCTGCTTGACCAACCTGATCTCCTTCTATGACCAGGTGACCCACCTAGTGGACGAGGGAAAGGCTGTGGATGTGGTCTACCTGGACTTCAGCAAGGCCTTTGACACCGTCTCCCACAGCATTCTCCTCGAGAAGCTGGCGGCTCACGGCTTAGATGTACTCTGCGCTGGGTCAAAAACTGGCTGGACGGCCGGGCCCAGAGAGTTGTGGTGAATGGAGTTACATCCAGTTGGCGGCCGGTCACGAGCGGTGTTCCCCAGGGCTCAGTTTTGGGGCTCGTCTTGCTCAGTATCTTTATCAATGATCTGGATGAGGGGATCGAGTGCTCCCTCAGGAAGTTTGCAGACGACACCAAGTTGGGCGGGAGTGTTGATCTGCTCGAGGGTAGGAAGGCTCTGCAGAGGGACCTGGACAGGCTGGATCGATGGGCCCAGGCCAACTGTATGAGGTTCAACAAGGTCAAGTGCTGGGTCCTGCACTTCGGCCACAACAACCCCATGCAGCGCTACAGGCTTGGGGAAGAGTGGCTGGAAAGCTGCCTGTCGGAAAAGGACCTGGGGGTTCTGGTTGACAGCCGGCTGAACATGAGCCGGCAGTGCGCCCAGGCGGCCAAGAAGGCCAATGGCATCCTGGCCTGGATCAGAACTAGTGTGGCCAGCAGGAGTAGGGAAGTGATCGTGCCCCTGGACTCGGCACTGGTGAGGCCGCACCTCGAATACTGTGTTCAGTTTTGGGCCCCTCACTACAAGAAGGACGTTGAGGTGCTGGAGCGTGTCCAGAGAAGGGCAGCGAGGCTGGTGAGGGGTCTGGAGAACAAGTCTTATGAGGAGCGGCTGAGGGAACTGGGACTGTTTAGCCTGGAGAAAAGGAGGCTGAGGGGAGACCTCATCGCGCTCTACAACTACCTGACAGGAGGTTGTAGCGAGGTGGGTGTCGGTCTCTTCTCCCAAGTAACTAGCGATAGGACGAGAGGAAATGGCCTCAAGTTGTGCCAGGGGAGGTTTAGATTGGACGTGAGGAAAAATGTCTTGACTGAAAGAGTGGTGAAACATTGGAACAGGCTGCCCAGGGAAGTGGTTGAGTCCCCATCCCTGGAGGTATTTATAAGATGCGTAGATGAGGCGCTTAGGGACATGGTTTAGTGGGCATGGTGGTGTTGGGTTGCTGGTTGGACTCGATGATCTTAGAGGTCTTTTCCAACCTTAATGATTCTATGATTCTATGATTTTTTAATGAGCTTTTAAACCCCATTTTTCAAACTCACAAACCCCAAGGTTTTTAATCTCTTACCTGGAATGAATGAACTGAATGCAAAATGAGTTTAAGTTTTCATGAGCATTTAGTTTAAAAACCCCTTTCTTCATATGCTTATGTTCCTATCCCAAATAACAATTATCTATGCATAACTTCTCAATTATATTCTTTCATTGCTATGCATGTTTAAAAAATGTCACAGTTTTATTGTTTAGAATGGTTGGCAGCAGGAAAGCAGTACGAGCTGGTACTTCAGACCCTGGCATGCAAAAATTAACTTTGTAGCTTCTCTGTTGAAGGATCAATAGATGAGGTGGGAGAAGTCATAGAGGTTTGTTCCAGTAAGTTGCCACAGTTATGCCTCGCATCAGCCTTCATAGTATATATTACTTTATCAGCCTCATACTACACATGGAAGGGGTTTTTTTTCTTAACAAATCTCTAAGCAAAATTCTCAGGAAAATCATGCTTATTCACACCCTGTAATTAAGATACTTTGCCACTCATAGTCTTGATTTTTACTAATTCAAGAGTTTACTAACTCAAGATTTTTGACAGAATCTAATTATTAAAAAAAAAAAATCTGTAAAAGCAGAAGAAAAAGCAGAGAAGCTTAGAATTGAAATTAGCTTTCTCTGTGCAATTAACACTGTTAGCTATAAAGTTTTAGCTAAATTGTTTCAAAGTGAATTGATTTGTTAGAATAAAAAAAAAATAAGATAAGGCACCATTAAAAATTCTAGATCTTTGCTTAAAATTAGTAACATACTTATTTCTAAAAACAAACAAAAACCAGAGACATTAACCTGGTGACCCTGAAACAACCTACTTTATACAGATATAGCATCAGGCAGCATCAAAATATACCTAAATATATTACACTTGCAGCTCTTCTCTCAAACAGATTTACCACCAAAGTTCTTGATCTGTCTGTGGAAACTGTCAGCAAAAGCTGATGTTTCCTGAGGTAAAAAAAAACAAACCATTGAAAGTCTGTGAACTGGACTGAGACCAATCTCATTTCACAAAGGTATTCAGTGACCCACTGGAATGTCAAAAAAGCTCTGATCACTAATCATGGTGACCTTATTTACACTAGTTATTTCAAGGTGATAGATTATATATCCTATTACTATTCTCTTGAGCTATACAATTTCCCCAAATAAATAAGTTATAAAGTAAACTGAATCTTTTTCCAAATTATGCCAAGATCTGGCTTCAGTTGTATTTGCTTCACTTTCAAGCCACTGAGAAAACCAAGACTAATCAGAGTACAGAGATTAATTCCTTACATTGAATTAGATTGACCTGTGCTCTGAATTCTTGCAAAAGAAAATAAAAGCCATGAATACTGGTTAAGCTGGATCATTAAAAATAAATAAATCAAAGTGTGGTGGATTTGGAGGGGGTTTTTGTTTTTGGGCTTTTTTAATGTATGTTTTTGCACTTATCTTTTTGACTTGCAAGGATCTTATCGAGTCCAAAATCTAGCCGCTAAGCAATACAGGCTTAACGCCCGGTTATTACAGATTCACAGAATGGCTGAGGCTGGAAGGAACCTCTGGAGGTCATCTGGTCGAACTCCCCTGCTCAAGCAGGGCCACCTAGAGCAGGTTGCCCAGGACCATGCCCAGATGGCTTTTCAATACCTCCAAGGGTGGAGATTTCACAGCCTCCACAGGCAACCTGTGCCAGTGCTCAGTGCTTTGGAACAGTGGTGCAGTTTTCTTTTAAATACTCAATTTTTTTCATCCTTAGTGTAATTTTTCCTTAAATTGTTTTCCAGGACCTGAGTTAATGCCCACTGATATACTGTTCCATCTTTATGGATTTTGAATGCACAAATTCCTTTCATTTTATCTTTTTAAAAAAACCTTATAACTTGTTAACAAATTAATTGTGTTAATTATGTCAAATATGAAATGTTTCCTTCACATTTAAAAAAAAAATATTCCAGCTCATTTTCAAAAGCTTATTTAGAAAAAGTTTCTAGTTTTCAGGGCTCAAAAATAATGCAGAAACAGAGAATCTGTCTAAAACTGTCAACTGCAAACTATAGCAACATTATTACATTGCCTAATGACTGATGAAGTAATTGAAAAGTGGCAGTTTAGCACAATTTATGTTTACAATAGACCTTACATTAAATTAAACAATGCAAAAGGCACCAATTTTGGCCTAATTTTCAACCCATGCAAAATTAATATCTTCCAAAGTCTTATAGGAAACCGATAGAAAAAATGAAAAGCAGCAATTCCTACCGTTTTTGTGGAAAAGGAAACATTTTCAACTTTTCTCAACTAAGAAACAAGACCATACACTAAACATTCGAAGCAGGTAACCTAAGTGATTGCGATGTCTAGGCAGGAAACATATTTAGGGTATTGAAGGAAGTCAATAATGCTGATTATCACAATGTACGTGGTTAAAGCCTCCTCATTAGCAACTAGATTTTTATGAAAATATATTGAGTATCTTTCTTTTTATAAAATAAGGTTCTACAAGTTCAGAAAATGTAACATTTGAAATGTACAAACCTTATCAATGTGCAGTTTTGCTTCCAGGTGATGGCAGTACGGATTTATCAAGGTATTGCTTACACTCTATCAGGTAAAACTCACGGGAACGAGCATTCCCAAATGAAGAAGAAAGATAAACTCACCCACCCTCTGGATCCTGTATTTCAAGGAAATCTTAAGGAACCACATTTGTTAAGCTTGAAATCTGTAGATTAGATGTATCGTTGTCAAAGCACTCAGTACATTTAAAGACAATCATTATTATTGATGGACACTGAATTTTGTTAGAACTTACCCCTGAAACTAGGCAAGGAAAAGAGACAGTTGCCTCCTCTGGGAAATCATAAATACAGACAGATGTTATTTCCCGTTTTAAACTATTTTGAGATTCCCATAACATTAACATTCCAAATAATCAATTTCAAGTGTGTATCTCTACTCCTAAATCAAATGAGAAAATAGACATCTTATCTCTACCAAATTAAAATTCATGCTGAAAGAGCTACACCTTGTAGCCGTATCTGTCATACAAACAAATTTACAGCCTCATCTGCAATCAAATAAGCCATCAGCCAATAAGGCACCATCCACACATTTGAATATATACCTGAATTGATGGTTCCTAACCGCTCCAGAGACAAGGGCAGGACCAGCGGGACTGATGATAAATTTCATCAAGTTAAAAGAATTTCTCTTTTATCTTTTCCTTTCCATGTCTATTGTGGCCCTGCTTAGGAGGCAACTTTATTCTGGAACTTAAAACACGTTCTTTGGTACTGTCTGGAATGCAAATGATCTTCAATGCTTAATGACTATTTTTGAATCAGATCTTGTACTATGGAGAAAAGGGGAGTAATTCAAAATACCTCCCAAATCTAATCTCCAGCAACGCAGGTTAAATCAAGACTCCACAAAGTCACCTGCCTCTTTTCTTCTTGGTACTTCACCCCGCTTTCACCGCGCTGTTTCCGAAATACCTCACCTATCCCAGTACTACCATCACCAGATCAAATTGTACAGATTCTCTTCCCACTTCTACCTTCTCTTTGTTCTGGTGCCTTTCCTTTGTAAATTCAGTCCTAGCTTCTTTCCCCCATACCCATCTCCTAATCTTATCAGATTCTATGCTCTTTTTTCTCCCTTTTCCCATGTCACTTGTGACACAGACCTCATGTGCTACATTTTCAATTCTAAGCTTCCCTCAGCAGACACCATGATCTGTTTCTCTCCATCTTCCCCACCTACTAGTCCATAAGATTCTGCTCTGACGCTCCATGGAATGGTCAGGATTAATGATGCTAAGTGACAAAAAGATCTTTGAAGAGCTACCTACGAAGATGTGAAACATTTTCATCGGGAATGCAAAAAGTGGTACTACTAAAAATCTTAAAACTTATCCAAATTTGGGCCTATGAAGCAGACAATGAGCATAGATTTGACAAAATCCACTTCTCCATGTAATTTCACCTTCCTGCTTCAAAGTAGGAGGACCGTAAGACTATTTAAAGTAAAATAATATGTATAAATAAGCAAAACGCTGTTTTCCCTACTTGAGGTTTCTGAAATATGCATTTCGCCTGAAAATCTCCCTCTAAATATTCAACCTGATGCAGGTATCTCACATTAGGAATTCCAACTATTATGCCTTTCGCTCAATAGTGTCATAAACCGCTTAAAATTGAAAATTATATTGAGAAATATTGAACAAACTTAATAGACATTTCATCAGTTCTACTTACAGTAATTGAGTGCAAATTCTACAATGTATTAGAGTATAAACTGTTTGAGCTAAATCATGGAAGTCCCTAGATTGCTCTATTACAGTATTAATTGTTAAAGCTCACAAAAGGAACCTCCTGTCAAAAATATTAAAAATCAATTAGAGATTTAAAAGTATTTGGCACAAGAACTGCAGTTATTTTTACAAAGCGGCACACACTTATGCCATACAAATCACCTGCAATTATCATTTCTTCACTTAACTAATTTGCTGGTTTTAATGATAGGGAAGATTATACAGAGAGTTCTTTTTTTTATATAGTATTTCAAAACTTGACGTTTATATAGAATAATGCATAATTTTTCTTTAAATCAAACCTATCGCACAATGTACCTCTATTTTTAGACAAGGCTACAAATTTATGTGTGTATATATATCTGACCATGACACTTTCATGATGTATAAGGAGAACCAGATGCCTAGGAAAGGAGTTTACTACAGTCAGCACGCTGAGCACAGGGCATCTATGCTAGTCACTACAAAAGGATGAGAAGAAAGCTGAGTCCTTTCCCTTCCACAGGCTCAGGAAGCTCACTTCTGGCATTTATCCCCTGATTTGTAACTCTGAAACTTTCTGAAACAGGGTCCTGAGCTTTATTCTGAAAACTAAGCAGCATCGATTCTTTCAAAATACACGTGACGGAGCTGCTGTTTTACCTGGTCGCTCATGGTTACAATGCGCACATGAGATAACAGAAAGCACAGGTTCAAAAGCCCTTCAACTAAAGGGCATCTGAATACTTGCTTTCCACTTTCAGAAGAGCGCCACAGCCAGCTCGCGATAACAGACTCTGCACTCATCCTCGTACCCTCGTAGCACGCCTCCCTGGCACCACAGGGAGTCCCGAGATACTCCTTGGATCACAGCGAACACGTAGGAATTGCCCTAGCTCCACGATTAGGGTATTCACGTGGGAGGAGGGAGGACCGAGTTCAAGTCCCTGCTCTAACGAATGCTTAATTTAGAATACTGAAATGTTCATTGTCATGGAATCTGAAAGCCTGATTTCCCATCCCAAAAGGCTGCCTTAATCACTAGGTTACAGAGCTCTCTCTGGCTTAAAAGATATTTAAGTACTTAATCCTAAATAGAACAGCCCCATCATGAAAGTGTCTGAAAGAACTAGCCAATTGGTTTGCATGAAAACCTGAATGTAAACACCTTAGGAAAGGGAGGAGGTGTGACTCTGGTCTCTCTAATATTTCAGCAAAATATTTTAAGCAAAACCATTTTACACCATCTTTTCTGGCAGCTCTTTTCTCATCAGCTCATTTAAGGACATCCTTTGCATATCACTACGGAATAGGGGACATGAGCATCCATGCTGCATATACATTGTTTTCACAAGTAAGGCCAATGATTCAAAGCAGGTTCCTTGCAGCTCAGCTCACTGGTCACATTTTGTAAGCCAGGCAAATGCTGAGAAGCAGCAAATGATCATCTTATACAGCTATGGAATTTGAAACTAAAAATCCAAAGGACTTTTCTTCTCAGTACTTGACAGGTGAGGTATGAATACATTGACATTTAAATGCTTGATTTAGATGCCTGCAGGGACATTTAGGCACCAGCATCCCTCTTGTAAACTTGTCTTTTAAACACTTTGAGATTTACAGACAAACAATACTTGTAATAATGAATTTGGAGAGTTTAATAACAATGTCATCAACTAATCTGTTTAAATTATCTGAGTTCCTTCAGCTAACCTGAATTAAAATGTTGCTATTAACTTTCAAAGAAGCAGGATTAGGCCTATTTTCCATTGCTAAAACAAAAAGAACACTTAACTTAAAAATCTGGTAAAGATCACTAAGAGCCATAAATGTTCCTGCTACATCATTCAGAAAATTGCAATGCTTGAAAGAAAGGATAAAAATAATTAGCTGAGTCTATCATGTTTTATACTGCTTGTGTACAATAAACATACATGCAATTTTACAAGGTATAAGTAATCGCTTTTTTGTCACAGGTAAGGTTTACTAGCTTCCATTTCAACTTGGTGTTATATAATTCATAATGTAATAGCACACCATAAGCAGGTATGCTTTACATGTAGAAAACAGAGAAAAAACCCCAACCCCAAAACAACAAACTTTGAAGAAGAAAAAGAACCCAACAAAAGTCAACACCCAAGATGTTCGGACAGAGTTCAGGACAATTTCTGCTTGAATCAGTGGGCAAAGGTACTGATCCAGCAGCTTCTAATGCTTACTGCTAATGCTCTGCATGAAGAGTTGTAATAGAATTGCTTTACTAACGACCTCCATTATAGTCTTCATAGATTTTTAAGAACAAATAGGCTCCCACCACATTAAAGTGAAGTAATCTACTTTTCAGTCCGATATGGGTGGGTGGGTTTTAAGAGTAATAATGTAACTAAAAACTTCTTGCTCCTACAAGAGCACCATGGTATCCACAAGCTGGGATTCAGAGTCATTTTTATCTACAGCTTCCTTAATGAGAGACAACAAACTGCACTCACATATTTTTGGAAGGTTAAACTTTTGACCATGCTAATGACTGTACTTTTCAAAGGCTTATTCTCTTTTCCTCTGTGAGGGGAGTGTTATATACACATGTTCTCACACATCCAGGCCCTGATAAAAATCTCTTTGCTTCAAATAGGGATCTGTGTTCTGTTGTCAAATTACTTTAAAGCAGACTTTATATTATAAAGAAACATAGACAAACATTTGCAATTACTGTGTGTATCTTTGCTTTTAAAAATAACTAAGCGAGACTCTTGTTCAGTACACTCCAAATCACAAAGGCTGAGACCACTGTTCTCAATGACTTGACCCTATCATTAATAGATTAATTGTCCTGGAATAAAAGATAGAGAGAAAAACGAATTTGCTTCTGAGCAAGCAAATTGCATAGTAAACATAGAAAACCTTTCCTAGTTTAAGAACATCATAAGAGGCTGATGAGGAATTAAAAGAGAGTGTGTTTTATCCTGTAAATTATTTTACTATTACTTATGTTACAACTAAAGCCCAACTTCATGAAATCTTCAGTTTGGATGCCATGTTTGGAACGCCAAATCCTTACAAAAAAATAATCAAACAATTCTGCTGATGGGGAATTTCTTTATAAATTTGTGAGATAGCTGGCTGACGAAAGCATTAAGAATAAAGCTCTTTCCTGATGTCCTTCACTATTTACATTCTGTAATATTTCATATAATTAAATAACCACCTCTTTAGCATTGCATTTCTTCACTATGAGAACATACGTAAGATTTTCGGTGCTATAAGCATTTTAACAGATGCACGTGGCAATAAACAGCTTAACTGTTCTTCTATTCATGCTCACAATTAATGCGATTTTTGAAGAACACAGACACCACTAAAAGGCTTGAAAATTCCTATACATCCTTCTCACCATGGATGTTATATGAATCTTTGATTTGCATTATATGGTACATATGATCTAATCATGCAGGTTGGAAGTTCTAAACGTAAAAACAAATCACAAGGTGTAGGGATTTCATTGTAAGAACCTTACTCCCAATATTGGGCACTCACTGACACCAAGTCACTGAATAGACATCAGTATCTTTGGAGATCAGCACACTGAGTTAGACAAGTAAATGACAATTAGGATTGCTATGTAAGGCAACTATTAATAAACTATTAAAAAAAAAATCCTGTAAGCATGAGATGAGATTGCTGGAAAGGAAAATATAAGCAACTATGTGTGAAGTGTGTGGGGTGGAAATCAGCCTTTACCTGATATATCTAGATATCCTATACAATTACTTTTCTTACATACTTGTTTATCACTTATTCATTATTCATATTTTTAAAGTAAATAACTATAAATGGAAAATAATCACATAAGGTGCAGAAGATAAATCTTTTATATAGATTTAAGCACAATCATCTTAAGGAAAGCAGAGAACTTGTATGAAATTATTGTAAGAAATAATTAAAAGTATGACACAATTTAAAGAAATTGGACAGGACACCGAAAGGCATTTCATAACAGTGAGGTTAATTAAATCATAATACAGTTTTCCAAAGGAAGTGATTTTATTTTATTAAAATACCAAGGGAGGAAAGGAAAGAAAACGTGGTAGTGTATACCTACATAGTAGCCGCCTTCTGCTTGGGCTTCTAGGATACATCTATACAGACTTTTGTGGAGAGACAGGAACTAACTGCCCAGGCTCACAAAACTGAGCTTTTCCAGATCTTCTACCAGCTAACAGCTAGGGAGCATTCAGTCCACGGGACCAGTCTAGAGCTAGTCCAGAGCGAAGCCCTCTGGAACGCCTGTTAAATAGACATTGAGTCCTCAGCAGCAGCTACTGTGCTATCAACACTATCTGTTGATGTAAACTTAGCCACCGATGGCCACCCATCCAAGCCAAAACTAAAAAATGGTATACATCAGCTTGCATTCTGCGCTGTGCAAACACAACCAAGTAGTTTCCAGTTATTCTCAGGAGCAAACTCATTTGCATCAGCCTACACTATCGACAGAGTCAGCTCACATCAATCTGCAAAAGGTTACATGGATTTTCTGTCAATAGAGTTTGAGCTGTTGGCTTTAAAGGCAGCTGGAGCTGCAGAAGTCAGCCAGCTGCAGTAGTCTTTCCCAGTTATGCTGCCTCGTCCCCAGACAGACTTCCCCGGCTGTGATGCTGTGGCAAGACGTGGCGCTTCAAAGAGACAGTGAACCTGAAGCAGAGACAGCCTCAAAGCGGTTCAGTCACTCCAGTGCAGTGCTCAAGACTGACTGGTAAGCTCAGACAGTTAGCCTCCACGTTCCTATGTTACGCAATTTATGGAAACCTTCAATGACGGCTGTGAACACATTCACACTGCAAAGTAGTATTATAGCACTTGAAAAAAGAAGCTTACTTAAGTTTTATTTTAAACTCAGCATTCATAACAATAAACTTTACCAGAATATAAACAACAGAATACCCTGAAAAACAAGAATTTCTCATCATTCTGATACGCTCACCAGCTGCCTATCTTTCACGCTACTTTACTATATTCACATCTATTTTAAAGCAGTTTGGAGGGAATCCAAAGAGCCACCAGATGCTGTTTGCTGTTCCCCAAAGAGAACCACAGATTATATCATAATAAGAGACTGCAAATCAGAATTAAAAGTGATACATCATAAATCCCTTTTTCGGGTTCCATTCTGTGGTTTGAGGTTTCTAAATACGATTTTGAATTTTTTTAATATTTGCTTATATTTTCTTTTGTTTTCCACAGCTGGTTTCTTTGGCTACCATTCATGCTGCCCAAATTGCAGACAGAATATTCTTCCTCTTATTGACCTTTGCAGCACTGCTTGCTGAGAGCATATTTTAATTTAGATTTCCAATACTGGCAGAGAGAAGTGTGCAAGGCTGCTTGCATTCCCATTAGTGGAAGGTGCCAGTAAGCACACAGGAGATGTGACATTAGACACATCCAGGCTTAGCACAAGTCAAAATGAAGATAAATAATCTCAGTTCCACCCCAAAAGAGATACTTTTTATAGAGAAGAACGAACACTTCCATCTGATCTATAGGCAGTAGTGCTTTAAGTAGGACAAATTTCTGTATTCTGACCATAACAGTAGAAAATCCTAAGCAGTGTGAGATCCATCCACAGACATACTAACACCACAAAGTAACACTTGGTAATATTTTACCAGAAATATTTTTCCATTTATCATATATTTTCTCATCAATGGAGAATTAAAGCAAATATACCAAAAACCTTCCAAATTCCTGTCTACTTGGAGGTTTTTCCTAAATGACACAGAGGACCAGACTCCTTGAGTGCTGAGATGATCCTCTTCATAATACCCACATTACCAAAACCAGTCTTTTCTCTCAATATGTATTTCTCCTCAATATGCTTCCTACGTTAAGTGTCCTGGTTTCAGCAGGGATAGAGTTAATTTTCTTCCTAGTAGCTGGTACAGTGCTGTGTTTTGGATTTAGGATGAGAACAATGTTGATAACACACCGATGTTTTAGTTGTTGCTGAGCAGTGCTTACACTAGTCAAGGACTTTTCAGCTTCCCACGCCCTGTCAGGGAGAAGCTGGGAGGGGGCAGAGCCAGGACAGCTGACCCAAACTGGCCAAAGGGCTATTCCATACCATGTGACGTCCATACATGAGCATGTGACGTCATGCTCAGTACATAAACTGGGGGGAGTTGGCCAGGGGTGGGGGAGGGAGTGACTGCTGCTCCGGAACTGGCTGGGCATTGGTCAGCGGGTGGTGAGAAACTGCACTGTGCATCACTTATTTTGTGTATTATTTTATCATTATTATTATTTTCCGTTCCTTGTCTGTCCTATTAAACTGTCTTTATCTCAACCCATGAATTTTACTTTTTTTTTTTCCCCAATTCTCTCCCCCATCCCACTGGGTCGGGGGTAGTGAGTGACTGGCTGTGTGGTGTTCAGCTGCCTGCCGGGTTAAACCACAACAGTAAGTATACAGAAACACTGAAATCATATTCAATGCCACCCTATCCACCAAAAGCATCACACAGCACTTTTGAAGCAGACGTATTTGAAAAGCATCCAGAACGACCTATGAAGCTACTGGGTCATTTTGCCTCTCCTCTGTATTAATAGAATAATGTTCCTCATCCCAAAATGAGAATTTGTTATTTAAAAATTTCAAGAAGAGATCTCTTTTGCTGTTTGAATTGTGACACACTGCTCTCTGGAAAATATGATACAGGTAGTCAACGCCACTTTACCATTTCTGGTCTTATTCAGTATCTCTGTTCACAGAAGAAAAGGTACATAATTAGCAAATAGCATGACTTCTGCACCTCATGTATTAGGACGACTGTGATGTTATGCTCCTGCCACCATCTCGCATACCAGCTTCTGCAAGGCTGATGTGATAATAACACACTTTCAACTCACCAACAGTACCAGGAGCACTGAATTCTTTGTACAGTAAAATCACAAATGAAACAAAGGAAAACTATGAATGTATCAAGATTAGTGAAGCCTCACATTTAACTTAAATGCCATGTAATTTTTTTTTTTTAAATATTAATACTGGAAGACAATATTTCAGAATAGCTGTTCTGCCACCCACAGAGTAAATGCAGATAAATCGGACAAGTACTGAACTTTTTATAAACCAGCCCATTAAGTACTCAAGGAACTCTTGCTCATTTGTGTTACAGCTTTCTTTCCTCTTTCTTTGCATCAGCGAACACATGGAAGACTTACATTTTAATTTACCTGCTAAATACAAAGCTGACAAAAAAATAAAAATGAAAAGTAAAGCACAAAAATTATTTGAAATCGCTAGTGCCATAATCCATTCCTTTCCCTGCAACTGCTAAAGCAATACACCCTGTCTCTTCTTGCTTTCTCTCCTCCTCCCCAGCCTAATTAAATTTCTAATTTTGAATCAAGATGACAATTCCAAAATTGCTTTCCTTCATTATTTTATTTTATTACTATTTTACTGCTATTTTCTACTGCATTATACCCTATTCCCTACATTATATCTCCACCATCTTCTGTATAAAAACTTTTTGGCCTTCATATTCCAAGTTTTCCATGACATCAAATCTGGCGTCATCCAAGTCTCCAATTAACTCTTGCTGTAAAATCTCCCTAAAAGCTTACTTTTAGTGCTAGTGTTTCGCAACACCTTTATATCTTGTTCTGGGGAGACAGGACTGTGGGGTTTTGGGGTGGGGGGGAGGGATGGGGGTGGCGTGGCTCTTCAATGCTATTATCGTCATTTTACACTTCACCATTGTATACCGCATTAAAGCGAATATGCCCCTTCACCACGAATATTTCCACCATACTCATTTTAAAAAAAAAAAATCAAAATAACATTATTATCAAGAGATTTGAAAGTTATTTAGTCAATTCAAGTGAAACATATAGATTTCTCTCAAATCTATTAACCTGTCATTTCCAAACCATTAGGATGTTTCTTCCAAAATGTTATGGTTTATGATTTGAACTAATGATTCATAAGTAGTTAAATGTGCTTTTTGCACAAGTGCATCATATATTTTTGAAAAAAAATGAGTCAGATCTGGGGTTAAGACAGAGGAGTAATACTAATATAATACTAATATAAAAAGGGATTAGTGACAGGGTGACACACTTGCTCTTTATAAAAATTCATGTAGGCTTATCTTTGCTATCTGAAATTTCTATAGTATGCTAGAAAAAAATCACAGCACAAATCCTTTTGCTTTATCACAAATACAATAATATTGTGACAGGAAAAGTCTATGGCAGATCTCTAGCAAAAATAACCCATTGGCTCCTTCTGGTCGGTTACTTTTTTCAGCCTTTTCCTTCAAATATGTTACTATGGCTGCTAGTTGTCATGACATATTATTTATGAGACATATGTCTTTTGTTAAGCACTGTTCTTTTTATGAAATTTTTTGACAGGTTTTATTTACTGCCAGATAATATACCAGAACATTTTACTGGCATAGGTCATGTTAGGACTGTAAATTAAAGCATCTTGATAGGGAACTAGAGCTTACTAATTCAAATTATAACCGTTAGAGAATAGGAAAGTTGTGATATTTGATTAATTAGGAAAATAAAACTTTCTGTATTACAAAACATAGCTGACTATTTGTGACAAGACATGCCAAAATAATCATGTCAAAATGATCCCTCTGCATCAAGAGTATCTCCTCATAGAGCAATGAAGGATAGCACTAAATACATCATTATTAGACAATTTTTTGTTTCATTGCTCCCAATACTTCAACTTCAAGCTCATTTACTTAACAGGACATTAAGAACTTATATTAGCCTATAGATATAAAAGAGGTAAATTTTATTTAATCTCTTCTGCTTTGTTTAATTACCTACACTGAGAAGCAGAGTAATATAAACCCAGGTGGAGTACTGTGTTAGCTGCGAACATGCAGCTGTATGCAATTATCTTGTGCCATCTGAAAATACTGCTCTACGAGGCTGAGCTAGCTTGAGTATCTCTGCTCTGTTGTGTTACGCAAACTTAAACAAACGTTAGTCAACAAGCTTCTCATTTTTCAGAGAATGACTAGGACATGCTATTAACACATTAAACATCTGTTAGGAATCTCTACATCAAATCAACATACCAATAATTCATCAGTGGAGGTTTTATCTAATTACTTCACTGATACATGACTGTGATATCATATGAATATGAACATGAACAGCAACAGCAGTGAACACACACAAATTAATACGCAAGGTCTAGTAAAGATAGTATAATCCATACAGAAATCTGTGCAACCATGACACCACTGATGATCCAGGCCAGCTCCATTAAAGGTAGAACAGATATGCCTAACTAATCTGATATTTTAAATGTTTTCATAAAGCTATCCCCCCTCCCTCACTCACTCAAAAAAACCCCAAACACCTCAAAAAACAGGTAGACTTTTCTAGTACAGTAGTATTATTCCATTTACTTTTTCCTTTTTTTGTTGTTCTTTTAGAGTCAGGTGGATACAATTAGGCCAGAATTAATTAGATGGAAGAACTGAAGGGATAATAAATCTCTCCACAGTTCTAATTCAATTACTCCAATTTAGGAAACAGTCTAAGCAGAAGGCTGAGCTAGCTCAAATTCAATCTATTTTAGGAGGTCCTACAAGGCCATAAACTGGCTCAATCTCAAGACACTTATTCCGGCTTTTGGAAGCTCAGTACTGCTCATAAACTTTTCCTAGCCTGGAAACTGAACTTACTTGAGAGGTTTGCTTGATAAGCTCAGGGGGGGGGTGTGTGTGTGTGTGTGTTCAGCAAACACCTACGAAGCAGAAAA
Organism: Aptenodytes patagonicus; assembly: GCF_965638725.1. Lineage (NCBI taxonomy): Eukaryota > Metazoa > Chordata > Aves > Sphenisciformes > Spheniscidae > Aptenodytes > Aptenodytes patagonicus. The sequence continues at coordinate 42,865,968 of NC_134952.1, forward strand.
TGACCTGTAATTACGACATCAACTTAAAGACTTTCCCAAAATTTTTAATTTCAATTAATGTAACCATCATGCAATTTTAAGGCAATGCAACAAAATCCCCACACCAACACTACAGCTTCTGCTAGTTACAAGGCAATAGCTGTGAAACACCCGAGCCGAGTTCTCTGGCTGTAACTTGGCAGTTGCTATTTATGGGGTCTCAGGAAAGACACTTACCTTCAGGAAGGTAATATTTATGACTGTGTTGTTACCTCTGCATCTTTTGCAGAGACTGTCTTTGAAAGGCAATTCAGGGGGGATGGAATACCTGTCAGGCTTTATAAGACACTGCATCTTAGTAACACCCAGGAATTTGTAGATTGATGAGTACTGTCAAACAGCCTCTTTCAATCTGGTCTTCCCCCATGCGTTTAGCCCAACACCTACGTGAAGCTCTCTTGCGATTTCTTGATGTGAGGCCTGGTTTAATATCTTATATTTTGGTAAATGTCGTTTTAAGCCTTTTTTTGCCACCCCTCAACAGGAAGTCTGGAACTACGGAAATAAGAGACCAAAGTGGGCCATTTAGCCTAAAATTACAGAATCTCCCCAATTGCCATAACTAGGTCAACATTTCATACATGTTCTGATTTCCTTTTTGGATACCTACCTTAGCATGCTGATAAATAATTAGTAATTATTAACAAAGCTCCTGGCTTATTCAAAGGAGAGCAATAAACTTCTCCAGAGGACAATTCAGAACCTTAAATTAGGCTTCTGCTCAAGAATTACTCTCTGGAGAAGCCATGTTCTCTCATATACTTTGAAGAGTTCCTAGGGAGATTAGTCAGGTAATTTAGCCTGCTAAATTAGATACTAGCAGTCATGCCGTATTGATTTTTTCTCCTAAGTTTTAATATAGTGCAACTCCACTTACATATTTCAAAAGCAAGTTTGTTGTGTTGCTCATCTGCATTTAAACTGTTCTCCAAGGCAAATAAAATTGTACACACATTACCTCTTCATGGACATCTTGTTAAACATAATGATTATCATTAATATCTTTTACAGTATTGGTACTTTTTGAATGGCTCATAGCTTCATAATAATCTCATATATCATGTTTGGTGACATGCTCAATGATTCAAGTTTTCTTAGGACTGAAAAAAAGGTAAAGAACTGAATAAATGTTATTATTTAATACTCATTCAACTGATTCACAGCTAGTGAGGTTAGCTACAGAATTAAAGACAAGTAAGGCTATTCTCCAAAAACGAAAAAATACAAGTTACAAGTTTCTTAAAGCAAAAACTTTGGTAGCTCTTGATCAAAATATATGAATCTATAGACGATCTGTAATGTCATATAACAACCTGAACCTCATTTACCTAACCTCAAAGGGGTAGAGGAGAGAGAAAGAAAGTTAGTGAACAATTGAGCGAGAAAGAAACCACTTGAACAGTCAAAGGCACAAAAACAATTAGCAAAAAAGTGTTGTATAATTAGACCCAAAATATTTCTTATCCACTGCCCACGGCTTCCTGGTAAACTACAAATCCATAATTTATTCCTAATTTTTTTTTTTAGTCATAAAACTTACTTCATAAGAGATGTGACCCCAGGATTACACTTCCCCTGTCCCAGACAAGAACAGAACCACTGGCAATAAACTGAAGTCACTTTCTGAGGCCTCACTCCTGCAATGTCAAAAATCATGAGAGGAGCACAGGTGCAATTACCTCAGAAAATGAGGCTGCCTCTTTATCCTTGGCCATCTCTCTCCCTGCTGCAGCTGTATCATTATTTCTAAAATGGTATGTCAGATTTTCAATTTACATCCTTATCTTGGCCATAAAAATGTTTCAAAGCCAATCTAAGGATGCATATGATTTATTGGCCTACTGTAATGTAAGTCACATTAAATTAAGTAGTAATATAATTCATTACTTTCTCAAGACTAAATACTCCTTCATATATTATTCTTCTGGAAAAAACAGGAATAATTGAATCCTTGACATAAACTCCATGAGAAACATGAATATGGGGATTCCACATCTACAGTCCTTACACTTGGCAAACTACGGACAGAGATCTACTTTTATGATATTTACTTTCCCTGTTGTATATTGTGTGAGACATCATAACCATCAAAGAAGAGCTGTTCCCTTTTCAAATTTTAAGCAGGAAAAAAAAAAAATCAATAAAATGGTCAGTTAGAAACCAATTATGCATTGCTAATGCAATACAATAACATATGGTTTATTTTTATTCAGAAAATAAATATTCTGAAGTTTTTCAGTAGCTTACTATTTCTTCTCCAAGTTCATACTTCATGTTGCAGTATCATAACTGTCAATTAATGGTCCAAGAAAAAAAAAAATCTAATACAACAAAAATACAGAAATTGGGTTCTCTGCATACCGCCTCATGGTGTTTCACAATACAATGGATCTGTTATTGGCATAATCTTATGCCATATTCAGCTTTCTATGCCTCAAGCACTAGCTTGCTATCTAGCCGATTTCAACTGGGACATATTGGGTTCTTCCCAGCTGCTTAAACAACTGTTGTAGAAACTCTACGTTTGTCTTGGTAAAGCTGAGGAAAAGATCAAGAATTGAATGTGTGTACTTGTATAGCACTTCCCCCCATGACTCACACATAGAGAGGATACTATACCTGCAAAAGTTAAATAGCTTTATGTTAAAGTTAAACAGATTATGTTAATGGCCTTCCATTTCCTCCATAAGAAGTTAAACAACTCTATCTGTTTCTACTGTATTTACAATTTAAATATGTCACTGATTACTAGCAAGAGAGCCCAAATGATACTCTTGAACAGACTCAAGAGCTCTCTTACACTGAACTGAAGAGTTGCTGAGGAACAAATCGAGTAACATGAAACAGGTGGCAACACTGCCATGCATCTAATCCAGCTCAAATTCACAGTGCAGCTGAAGAAAAGAGCAGACAGAAGGTAACACTGATTCAATGTCAAGTGTCAAAGGAGAGTGGAAGCAGGAGCTCTTATTTAAACATTCAGCCCACAAAATTACAGCTGCTTGGAACATCTCTGCATGTGATGTGCTGCTGACACCCTCGCCCTAGTTAGACTGGCTACTTCACAACGTCGACACCTGCATTGCTTCCTTTCCCCTCTACAGTAAACATTTCTGTTAATACAAAGGTTTTGAAAGGCATTGTAAGAGATAAAAACTTTTGCAAATCCATACTCTGTACTCTGTATCTTACTAAGACCCTAAGAACTGCTTGCATAACCAAAAACATAGACACAGAAATTAATAACTATTGCTACATTTATGGTAGTATACTATAGCCCTGAACACAAGCGTTACACAACCACAGAAAGCGGCAATCCCTGATTTTTGGTGGCAATCCCTGAAGTCCAAAAATAGTACAAAAGAACATCTGAAAAATGCACAGCATTAATGCAAAGGTGATAAAAAGCAAGATTATGTCTTAACCAGTGCTCTGTCAAATAGGAAGCAAGTGGAGTAAGCAAGGGTAAGGTGAAATCACAATATTTTCAAGAATTAGGAGGAGAAAACACACTCTAAACTTCATTTGTAGTCAAAGATACAAAGTATCTGCAAGAATGCAGAACAGTAAAAAGATATTCTGTAATGCAAAAGCAATAAGTGTGATAAAAATTAGAAGGCATACTGCATAAAGAAACAGGTAGGAGAAATGAGTTAATATACACTAGAGGAAAAAAATACTATTGAAAGACTGTAGTAGCTCTTTATAAATACATAAGGAGAGCTAATGAAAACAATGAAAAGGTATATATAAAGTAGTTACTGTCAGAACATGAAGAAATGGCCCTTGAAGTATGAAAAGAAAAATAAGCCTAAACAAATGCAAGCATATTTAGTGAGGCTAATTGGGTTGTTTTGCTGAAAGGCAGGCAACAGGGTCACTGTCTTGGAAAGTGTTCACAAAAGAACTGGAGAGAGGCAGAAGGGGAGTCTAATGAGTATTCTGTAGAAAGTCATAAATAACTTCGAAGCTGTTGGAAAGGAGTCATTGAACCAGGCTCTCCTTCCAACCCCATCATCCACAAATGCAAGTATTGAATTATGAAGGATGCAACTATTAAGAAAAAAAGGGCTCTCCAAAGATACGTGAAGTAGTCAGAAATTTAGGGGAAAACAATACATGGAAAAGAACAAAAGACAGTGTATTATGCAGGGTCCATCCTGACTCTACAGAGTATGGTAGAAGGACAAAATGACAGGCAGTACATGAAGAGCACAGTAACACTACCCATAAAACCGTTCTCATTAACATGAAATAAAGTAACAAGTTTTATCTAGAAATAGATGTAAATATGCTACGTGGAGTAAGTGGGCTACACTGATCACACAACGGGCTTGAATAGGAAATCCCAGTCGCCCAGGAATCCTGGAAGTGATCATGGATTGGCCAGAGGGCAAAGATTTTGGAATATTGCCAGAAAAGGAGGTGACGCACACTGAAGAGGCCCCAATGTATAATGAACTACCAGAAAATGAGAAGCAATATGCCCTGTTCCCTGATGGGTCCTGTCGTCTTGTGGGAAAGCATCGGAGGTGGAAAGCTGCTGTATGGAGTCCCATGCGACAAGTTGTAGAAACGGCTGAAGGAGAAGGTGAATCGAGCCAATTTGCAGAAGTAAAGGCCATCCAGCTGGCTTTAGACATTGCTGACCGAGAAAAGTGGCCAGTGCTCTATCTCTGTACTGACTCACGGATGGTGGCAAATGCCCTGTGGGGGTGGTTGCAGCAATGGAAGCGGAGCAACTGGCAGCGCAGAGGCAAACCCATCTGGGCTGCCGCATTGTGGCAAGATATTGCTGCCCGGGTGGAGAACCTGGTTGTAAAAGTCCGTCACGTAGATGCTCACGTACCCAAGAGTCGGGCCACTGAAGAACATCAAAACAACCAGCAGGTGGATCAGGCTGCTAAGATTGAAGGTGGATCTGGACTGGCACCAAAAGGGTGAATTATTTCTAGCTCGGTGGGCCCATGACACCTCAGGCCACCAAGGAAGAGATGCAACATACAGATGGGCTCGTGATTGAGGGGTGGGCTTGACCATGGACACTATAGCACAGGTTATCCATGAATGCAAAACATGCGCTGCAATCAAGCAAGCCAAGCGGTTAAAGCCTCTCTGGTATGGAGGACGATGGCTGAAATATAAATATGGGGAGGCCTGGCAGATCGATCATATCACCCTCCCACAAACCCACCAAGGCAAGCGCCACGTGCTTACAATGGTGGAGGCAACCACCGGATGGCTGGAAACATATCCCGTGCCCCATGCCACTGCCCGGAACACTATCCTGGGCCTTGAAAAGCAAGTCCTATGGCGACATGGCACCCCAGAAAGAACTGAGTCAGACAACGGGACTCATTTCCGAAACAACCTCATAGACACCTGGGCCAAAGAGCACGGCATTGAGTGGGTGTATCACATCCCCTATCATGCACCAGCCTCTGGGAAAATCAAACGATACAATGGGCTGTTAAAGACTACACTGAGAGCAATGGGTGGTGGGACGTCCAAACATTGGGACAGACATTTAGGAAAAGCCACCTGGTTAGTCAACACTCGGGGATCTGCCAATCGAGCTGGCCCTGCCCAGTCAGAACTTTTACGTACTGTAGAAGGGGATAAAGTCCCTGTAGTGCACATAAAAATATGCTGGGGAAGACAGTCTGGGGTTATTCCTGCCTCGGGCAAAGGCAAACCCATCTGTGGAATTGCTTTTGCTCAAGGACCTGGGTGCACTTGGTGGGTGATGCGGGAGGATGGGCAAGTCCGATGTGTACCTCAAGGGGATTTGATTTTGGGTGAGAAGAGCCAATGAATTAAATTGTATGATGTTAATTACTATGTAATATCATTACTTCTGTATATACATCTGTGTATCATCACTTCTGTGGTGCCTATATGCCATATCAACAGTATTACAGTAAGACTCACCCAGATTAATGAAGAATGAACTTTGATGAAACCGAGCAAAGTGCCGCGATGATAGAGCTCGATGAGTGCTGCAGTGATGGGACCAAAACTGGCTTCAGCATGCAAAAAATCCAACACCACACACTATCTCTCTTGCCCTGAAGGACTGTAATGACCAATGGAGCCCAAAGTCATGGACTAAATGAACTCAACAAACACTTTAGAGGAATGGCCCATAGACTAAGGGAATGATGTCTGTGTGTATATATCAAAAGACAGGGAAAGTGGTGGTGACTAATTGGGATGTATTGGAAAGTGTGGGGACCTGGGTATGAGGTAGATGGTATAGAATAAGGGGTGGGTACTGTCCTGGTTTCAGCTGGGATAGAGTTAAATTTCTTCCTAGTAGCTGGTACAGTGCTGTGTTTTGGATTTAGTATGAGAATGATGTTGGTAACACACTGATGTTTTAGTTGTTGCTAAGCAGTGCTTAAACTAGTCAAGGACTTGTCAGCTCCTCATGCCCTGCCAGCGAGAAGCTGGGAGGGGGCACAGCCAGGACAGCTGACCCAAACTGGCCAAAGGGACATTCCATACCATAGGACGTCATGCTCAGTACATAAACTGGGGGGAGTTGGCCAGGGGTGGGGTGACCGCTGCTCGGGAACTGGCTGGGCATCGGTTGGCAGGTGGTGAGAAACTGCACTGTGCATCACTTGTTTTGTATATTCTTTTATCATTATTATTATTACTATTATTATTTTCCCTTCCTTGTCTGTCCTATTAAACTGTCTTTATCTCAACCCATGAATTTTACTTTTTTTTTCCGATTCTCTCCTCCATCCCACTGGGTGGGGGGGAGCGAGCGACCGGCTGTGTCGTGTTCAGCTGCCAGCCGGGTTAAACCACAACACCATGTCAATTCTTTTAGTTGAATTATAGTAATATTCACAGACAAATGTCTGTGCCTATTTAAAGCAAATGAGGCATTGGTTAGGAGGTTAGCCAGGCTCTGGATCTGGCCTTAATTAATTTTCTGACACCGGTCATCTTTTGGTTAGGAACTTCAGGGTCAAAGTTCAATCCAGGAGGCAGGTGACTAAAAAAGAAAACAGGTTTCTAAATATCTTTGAGGATCTAGTCCCTCCTTTAGCTCTTTTTGCTCCAACTTAAAATTTAAGAATGAGGAAAATGGTGTCATGGAGCCACAGTCAGTTCATGTTGAGTGTATACATGTTCTTGGGGAAGAGACACAATATCATATTCATAGATCTTGGCTTGTAACTTTTTAAACAATTGTCGTGGTTTAATTTCAGTCGGCAACTAAGCACCACGCAGCCGCTCGCTCACTCCCCCCCACCCGGTGGGATGGGGGAGAGAATTGGAAGAGCACAAGTTAGAAAAACTCGTGGGTTGAGATAAAAACAGTTTAATAATTGAAATAAAATCATAATAATAATAATAATATGATAATAATAATAATAATAATAATAATAATACACAAAGCAAGTGATGCACAGTACAAGTGCTCACCACCCGCCGACCGATGCCCAGCCAGTCCCCGAGCAGCGGCCCCCCCCGGCCAGCTTTCCCCAGTTTATGTACTGAGCATGACGTCACATGGTATGGAATGTCCCTTTGGCCAGTTTGGCTGTGCCCCCTCCCAGCTTTCTCAGTCGGTAGAACATGGGAAGCTGAAAAGTCCTTGGCTAGTGTAAGCATTACCTAGCAACAACTAAAACATGGGTGCGTTATCAACTTTGTTCTCATCCTAAATCCAAAACACTGTACCAGCTACTAGAAAAGAAATTAACTCTATCCCTGCCGAAACCAGGACAATATCCACCCCTTATTCTATACCATCTGCGTCATGCTCAAGTCTCATATTTTCCAGTACATTTTCATTAATCACCACCCCTTTTTATATATATATATATACACACACACACACACACAGATATCATTCCCTTCGTCTGTGGGCCATCCCTCTAAAATGTTCGGTGAGTTCATTTAGTCCATGACTTCAGGCTCCATCTGTCATAATAATCTTTCAGGGCAGGAAAAATGGAGATGGTATGTGGTGTTGGATTGTTCCATGTTGAAGTCAGTTCTGGTACCATCATCACTGTGCTTTGCTTGGTTTCACTGAAGTTATTCTTCATTAGTCTGGGTGATTCTTATTGTAATAACATTAGTATGGCATATAATATTATTAGTATTATTAGTATATCTGTGTATTATTAGTATAACTATTATAACTATAATTAATACTTAACATCACATAATTCAGATCATTGGCTATTCTCACCCAAAATCAAATCCCCTTGAGGTACACATCGGACTTCCCCATCCTTCCGCATTATCCACCAAGTGCACCCAGGTCCTTGAGCAAAAGCAATCCCACGGATGGGTTTGCCTCTGCCTGAGGCAGGAATAACCCAGACTGTCTTCCCCAGCATATTTTTTATGTGCACTACAGGGACTTTATCCCCTTCTACAGTACGTAAAAGTTCTGACTGGGCAGGGCCTGCTCGATTGGCAGATCCCCGAGTGTTGACTAACCAGGTGGCCTTTGCTAAATGCGTATCCCAATGTTTGAACGTCCCGCCACCCATTGCTCTCAGTGTAGTCTTTAACAGTCCATTGTATCGTTCAATTTTCCCAGAAGCTGGTGCATGATAGGGGATGTGATACACCCACTCAATGCCGTGCTCTTTGGCCCAGGTGTCTATGAGGTTGTTTTGGAACCGAGTCCCGTTGTCTGACTCAGTTCTTTCTGGGGTGCCATGTCGCCATAGGACTTGCTTTTCAAGGCCCAGGATAGTGTTCCGGGCAGTGGCATGGGGCACGGGATATGTTTCCAGCCATCCGGTGGTTGCCTCCACCACTGTAAGCACGTGGTGCTTGCCTTGGCGGGTTTGTGGGAGGGTGATATGATCGATCTGCCAGGCCTCCCCATATTTATATTTCAGCCATCGTCCTCCATACCAGAGAGGCTTTAACCGCTTGGCTTGCTTGATTGCAGCGCATGTTTTGCATTCATGGATAACCTGTGCTATAGTGTCCATGGTCAAGCCCACCCCTCGATCATGAGCCCATCTGTATGTTGCATCTCTTCCTTGGTGACCTGAGGTGTCATGGGCCCACTGAGCTAGAAATAATTCACCCTTTTGGTGCCAGTCCAGATCCACCTGAGCCACTTCAATCTTAGCAGCCTGATCCACCTGCTGGTTGTTTTGATGTTCTTCAGTGGCCCGACTCTTGGGTACGTGAGCATCTACGTGACGGACTTTTACAACCAGGTTCTCCACCCGGGCAGCAATATCTTGCCACAATGCGGCAGCCCAGATGGGTTTGCCTCTGTGCTGCCAGTTGCTCCGCTTCCATTGCTGCAACCACCCCCACAGGGCATTTGCCACCATCCGTGAGTCAGTACAGAGATAGAGCACTGGCCACTTTTCTCGGTCAGCAATGTCTAAAGCCAGCTGGATGGCCTTTACTTCTGCAAATTGGCTCGATTCACCTTCTCCTTCAGCCGTTTCTACAACTTGTCGCATGGGACTCCATACAGCAGCTTTCCACCTCCGATGCTTTCCCACAAGACGACAGGACCCATCAGGGAACAGGGCATATTGCTTCTCATTTTCTGGTAGTTCATTATACATTGGGGCCTCTTCAGTGTGCGTCACCTCCTTTTCTGGCAATATTCCAAAATCTTTGCCCTCTGGCCAATCCATGATCACTTCCAGGATTCCTGGGCGACTGGGGTTTCCTATTCGAGCCCGTTGTGTGATCAGTGCGACCCACTTACTCCATGTAGCATCAGTTGCATGATGTGTACAGGGGACCCTCCCTCTGAACATCCAGCCTAGCACCGGCAGTCGGGGTGCCAGGAGGAGCTGTGCTTCAGTGCCGATCACTTCTCAAGCAGCTCGAACCCCTTCATATGCTGCTAATATCTCTTTTTCAGTTGGAGTATAGCTGGCCTCGGATCCTCTGTATCCCCGACTCCAAAACCCTCGGGGTCGACCTCAAGTCTGCCCTGGTGCTTTCTGCCAGAGGCTCCAGGTAGGGCCATTCTCCCCGGCTGCGGTATAGAGCACATTTTTTACCTCTTGCCCTGCCCGGACTGGCCCAAGGGCTACTGCATGAACTATCTCCCGTTTAATTTGTTCAAAGGCTTGTTGTTGCTCAGGGCCCCATTTGAAATCGTTCTTCTTTTGGGTCACTTGATAGAGAGGGTTTACAATCAGACTGTAATTTGGAATGTGCATTCTCCAAAAACCCACGACGCCTAAGAAAGCTTGTGTTTCCTTTTTGCTAGTTGGTGGAGACATGGCTGTTATTTTGTTGATCACATCCATTGGGATCTGACGACGTCCATCTTGCCATTTTATTCCTAAAAACTGGATCTCCTGTGCAGGTCCCTTGACCTTACTTTGTTTTATGGCAAAACCGGCCTTCAGCAGGATTTGGACTATTTCCTTCCCTTTCTCAAAAACTTCTCCTGCTGTGTTGCCCCACACGATGATGTCATCAATGTATTGCAGGTGTTCTGGAGCTCCACCCTGTTCCAGTGCAGTCTGGATCAGTCCATGGCAAATGGTAGGGCTGTGTTTCCACCCCTGGGGCAGTCGGTTCCAGGTGTACTGAACGCCCCTCCAAGTGAAAGCAAAGTGTGGCCTGCACTCCGCTGCCAAAGGGATTGAGAAAAACGCATTAGCAATATCAACTGTGGCATACCACTTGGCTGCCTTTGATTCCAGTGCGTATTGAAGTTCTAGCATGTCCAGCACAGCAGCACTCAGCGGTGGCGTGACTTCATTTAGGCCACGATAGTCTACTGTTAGTCTCCACTCTCCATTAGACTTCCGCACTGGCCATATGGGACTGTTAAAGGGTGAGCGGGTCTTGCTGATCACTCCTTGGCTCTCCAGTCGACGAATCAGCTTATGGATGGGAATCAGGGAGTCTTGGTTGGTGCGATATTGCCGCCGGTGCACTGTGGTGGTAGCAATTGGCACTTGTTGGTCTTCGACCTTCAGCAACCCCACAACAGAGGGGTCCTCCGAAAGACCAGGCAAGGTGGACAGCTGTTTAATTTCCTCCATCTCCAAGGCAGCTATACCAAAAGCCCACTGGAACCCTTTTGGGTCCTTGAAATACCCTCTCCTGAGGTAGTCTATGCCAAGGATGCACGGAGCATCTGGGCCAGTCACAATGGGGTGCTTCTGCCACCCATTCCCAGTTAGACTCACTTCGGCTTCCAATACAGTTAGCTGTTGGGATCCCCCCGTCACCCCAGAAATACAGATGGGTTCTGTCCCTATATATCTTGATGGCATTAGGGTACACTGTGCACCGGTGTCTACCAGAGCCTTATACTTCTGTGGGTCTGATGTGCCAGGCCACCGAATCCACACAGTCCAGTAAACCCGGTTGTCCCTTTCCTCCCCCTGGCTGGAGGCAGGGCCCCTCTAATCCTCATCACAGTACTCGTTTCTCATTTCTTGTACGTACGAGTCAGAAGTTTCTTCATTAACATCAGGAGTAAGATCAGCCCTTCTACTCTCTCTGGGGAACTGCCCGCTGGAAACTGGAGCAGCAATTTTCCTGGAAGAACCTCTTTCTGTGATTGTTTTCCCTTGCAATTCGCATACCCGTGCCCCTAGGGCTGCGGTAGGTTTCCCATCCCACTTCCTCATGTCCTCTCCGTGGTCACGCAGGTAAAACCATAGGGTGCCCCGTGGTGTGTACCCTTCATATTCTCTCTCTTGAGCAAAAGAACGCTTACTTCTAATAGCCGAGATACTGGTCCGTACAGGTGAGGAGTAGGACCTATCCTCTCTGAGTTGCTGGATCTCCCGGGACAGTTTTTCGGACAGTTTCTCCACAGCCGAGACGATGGAGGAAGAAAGACTTTCCTCGTATTGCCGGAGTTGACTAGCCAATTCATCCACTGTTTGTTCCTCTCCATCTTTCCAGGTTATCACTGCCAATGAATTGGCGTATGACGATGGTGCGCTCCTTATAAACTTCCGCCACATGGGTCGTGTGCACTTGACTTCGTCTGGATCTTTGGATAGTTGTTCATTGTTCAGGTCATCATAAATCACCTCCAGCACAGCTAATTCTCTCAGAAACTGGATACCCTTCTCCATGGTGGCCCACTTGCTTGGGCGACATATGACATCTTCCTTAAAGGGATACCTTTCCTTCACGCTTGACAAGAGTCGCCTCCAAAGGCTGAGGATACGTGTCCCTTTTCCAATTGCTTTGTCAATGCCCCCTTCCCTAGAAAGGGATCCCAGCTGCTTGGCTTCCCTACCCTCTAATTCCAGGCTACTGGCCCCATTATCCCAGCATCGGAGCAGCCAGGTGACAATATGCTCACCTGGACGACGGCTGAAATCTTTTCGTATATCTCGCAGCTCACTCAGGGATAGAGATCGGGTGGTCACTGCCTCGTTTATGAGTTCTTCCTCTTCCTCCTCCCCGATCAGCGGCCGGCTCTCCTCCTCCCGTTCTCGTGATGGCCCTTCTCCAGGGTAGTCGTACAGTTCTTCCTCCGGTTCCCTTTTAGAAGAAGCTTCTTCCTCCCTTACTAAACGAGCCGACTTCCGCTTCCAAAATTTCTTCTTGTGTACAGGGGCGACTGATACCGGCACAGGCTGGTTCTTTGGTTCAGCCACAGGGCCTGTTGCTGGGGTTGGAGTGGTCGCAGTGCATGTCGCCGGGGTTGGAGTGGCCGCAGTGCAAGTGCATGTCACCGGAGTCCGAGTAGCCGCAGGGCCTGTTGCCGGGGTTGGAGTGGCTGCAGTGCATGTCGCCGGGGTTGGAGTGGCCGCAGTGCAAGTGCATGTCACCGGAGTCTGAGTGGCCGCAGGGCCTGTTGCCGGGGTTGGAGTGACCGCAGCGCAAGTGCATGTCACCGGAGTCTGAGTGGCCGCAGGGCCTGTTGCCGGGGTTGGAGTGGCCACAGGGCCTGTCGCCGGGATTGGAGTGGCCACAGGGCCTGTCGCCGGGGTCTGAGTGGCCGCAGTGCATGTCGCCGGGGTCTGAGTGGCCGCAGTGCATGTCGCCGGGGTCTGAGTGACCGCAGTGCATGTCGCCGGGGTCTGAGTGACCGCAGTGCATGTCGCCGGGGTCTGAGTGGCCGCAGTGCATATCACTGGAGTCCGAGTAGCCGCAGGGCCTGTTGCCGGGGTTGGAGTGGCCGCTGTGCAAGTGCATGTCACTGGAGTCTTGAGTGGCCGCAGTGCATGTCGCCGGGGTCGGAGTGGCTGCAGTGCGTGTTGCCCGGGTTTGAGTGGCCGCAGGGCCTGTTGCCGGGGTCTGAGTGGCTGCACAGCCTGTCGCTGGGGTCAGAGTGGCCGCAGGGCGCGTTGCCCGGGTCTGAGTGGCCGCAGTGCATGTCGTTTTACTGTCAGAGCCAGAGACCTTCCCTTCCCTTTGAGGGCACTGAATGGTGTTGAACAGGGCTCGGTAGGCATGGGCCAGGCCCCAGCACGTTGCAATGAGCTGCATCTCTCTGGAGTTGCCAGGGTGACAGCATACTTTTTCCAAATATTCTACTAACTTTTCAGGATTCTGCACTTGCTCAGGGGTGAAGTTCCAAAACACTGGGGGTGCCCATTGGCCTAGGTACTTGCCCATCTTGTCCCACACACCCTGCCACTCATAATTATTCAGCCTTGGGGCAGATCTCTGGATGATATTCTTAAATTGCTTACCAACTTTAGACAAAACCGAAACAGTATTCCCAAGAAGTATTAATAGAAGTGTCTTAACTGCCCAAGGATGCTCAAAATACTGAAAAATTACTGTAATGAAGGAGGAAACATCATAGAAGAAGGTAGTGACCCTGCCATTCTGTATTTCCTCCGTAAAAAAACTCTCAGAAAAGTTACTGCAATTGCTAGTTGTCTCCACGATATGGTCTCCGTGGTACAGTAACGGCTTCATTGCGAAGTTTACATACCACACTAACATCAAGGTCAATGTTCTAAAAACAAACCTCACAAGCGAGACATCACTATTCACTGCAGACCACAGCAAACCGCAAAACCCAACACCAATCTTTAACATGTACAGCAGGAAAAAGAGCGCGATGCAGATTATACAAATCAATATTGAGAACAGAGAAACCAACATTGTGACCCACAACTACTAACAGATATAAGGTCTTTAATACACTCTGGTCAATCTGTTATTATCTCAAACCCTTCGAGCCCCACGATGGGCGCCAAAAAGGACTGTCGTGGTTTAATTTCAGTCCGCAACTAAGCACCACGCAGCCGCTCGCTCACTCCCCCCCACCCGGTGGGATGGGGGAGAGAATTGGAAGAGCACAAGTTAGAAAAACTCGTGGGTTGAGATAAAAACAGTTTAATAATTGAAATAAAATGATAATAATAATAATAATATGATAATAATAATAATAATAATAATAATAATACACAAAGCAAGTGATGCACAGTACAATTGCTCACCACCCGCCGACCGATGCCCAGCCAGTCCCCGAGCAGCGGCCCCCCCGGCCAGCTTTCCCCAGTTTATGTACTGAGCATGACGTCACATGGTATGGAATGTCCCTTTGGCCAGTTTGGCTGTGCCCCCTCCCAGCTTTCTCAGTCGGTAGAACATGGGAAGCTGAAAAGTCCTTGGCTAGTGTAAGCATTACCTAGCAACAACTAAAACATGGGTGCGTTATCAACTTTGTTCTCATCCTAAATCCAAAACACTGTACCAGCTACTAGAAAAGAAATTAACTCTATCCCTGCCGAAACCAGGACAACAATACAGAGATCAAATATCATATGGGATGTTCCATGCATCCTGTGACATAATGCTTGATTTCATAGAAACAAGAAATTGAAGAACTCTAAACTGATAAAACAAGAAATTGTGAATTCTACCAAGAACTTTAAGCTGTAAGAATGATAAAAAAGAACTTAAAGGCCACCAATAAAATGAAAAAAAAAAAAAAATTTCTTGTACTGGCCAAGACAGCCAAAGAAATGGCAACAACAACAAAAAAACAACACTCCCCATAGTTTAAAGAACTTAAAAACAACTAATGAAAAAAACCCTCTAAAAACTGCTGTGGCATTCAAAGCAATGTTCTAGCTAAACAATATTTAGGGTTTTTCTTAGTTACATTTACCAATGGTCACAAACTTATATCTTATATTCACTATAAGAAGTCAGTTCACCAGTCAAGACAAGTGTTTTTGGAGTAGATTTATAAGGGAGAAGTGCATGAAATGACTATATTGACAGAGAAGGCATGCCAAAGAAACTGCATCTCGCATTCATAGGAAGGTTATTACAGAATTGTCTATCATTGCTATTTGAATCTAACTTAGCAAACTTACAGTATAGTAACTGCTTCAGTGGTGGAAATAATGCAACCTGTTTAAAAAAAAAAAAATTACTTTCACAATCCATGCATCACAAGCATTTTCAGTAATACTAAGTCAGATCATAGAAAGATAATCACTTTATAGTGAAATATGGTATCTAGGAAATACTAAGTTTATATCACACCCAGCCTCTAGAACTTCAGGCCATTTCCATAAGAGACAGTAATACTCACAATATAACAAACAGAGACTGTAATTACTCCTGAAAACATCTTAGAAGCACAGCTAGAAATTTAAATAATTAATTGCACAGGTAATATTCTTAGTAATAATTATCTTTTATTTCTCAAGTATTGATATAACTTCAACAGAGAGCTATTCATGCTAGAATTTAAACTTCTTTGGGAAAGTCAATTTGACATATGGCAAAGAGCACTACAGAATTATCTGGCAAAAATCATATATACTAAAAATAAGTATTTTTATGGTCCTTAAATATCAGAGGTTGAAAAGTAATTTTTTAGAACTGTCTTTGTGACATCAAGTGGTAACTTTAGAATCTGTTTTTTAAAATGTCCCATTTATATAGTTTTACCAATCTCATCACTGTAATCTAGCTTTCGCTACCATTCCTATTCCTCTCCCAGAGCTCCTCTGCTAGTCACAAAATATCAGAAACTCCTTAATATTTTGAAAACCTTTCTACTTGGTGGGACAGAAATTCAATGCAAAACAACAGCAAACAATTAAAAAAACCACTAACCCTAATAGTGATAATCATACTTCTATGATTGATTTAATAATAAAACAAGAACAAGAATAAATCAAGAACATTTGGTATAGAAAAAAATTATGGTGAGAGTACAAAGATGATGTTCCAGGTGAAAAGAGTATTGTTTCCTTGCATTTGGAATAAAGTCCTAAAGAAGACATGGGGACAAATCGGATGCTCTTGGTGCTCACAAATACATTTCTAGATTTCTATGCTTTCATCACTGTTCTATTGAAAAAATGGGGAGTTAATGTATTACTTTTTTTTTTTTTTTAATTTATTTGTGGTGGAACAGCCATGCCTCTTGTACTTTATTGAGTATCATTCATTTTGATATTTATTTATACTTATTGATATTTATTCTTTACTCTACTGAGTAATTGATTAATGTTTCTCTTAGTTTTCTAACAAAAATAGAATCTTCTAACATATAAGGGTTAATGTTCACATTTTTATCTGGAAGAAGTTTTATATTTAGTCATCCAGATTTCAATTGACTGTAAATGTTCTCTCAGTTTTCAGAATTATAATCAATTATTGTATAGTTTTGTCTGGGTTTTTTTATTAGTCTAACGATGTCAACAACGCTAAATCTTGCTACCAGTTTTCAAGGAATCTTCAAAATAAGGGCACCAAGGAATTTATCTTGTTGACGAGCTCAGCATCTTTGAGTTCTGCACAAACCAAATAAAAATTAATGTCTCCTTAAATTTGCTGGGAGTCAGTTATGTGTATAACTGGAAAATATACTTTTCCAAACTAATTGAATTTATCTTCCTCTGTTTCCCTTTTATAACTGTTTAAATGCTTATACTACGACAAAGAATGAAATCTTACAATCTGTGCTCAAAAAGTAAAAAATTTGATAAAACAACTGACTGGGCAGCAACTGAGTTGAAGAAGTATGTGAGAAATACTCAATACAGCTGAATTCATGCATTTCTTTGGTATATCTAAGTCATTCACATATAATTCATTCTGAAACCCGACATTTGCACAAACCCATCAGAGAACTGAATTCAAATCAGAAATGAAAAAAATACCAGTTTTATAAAAAGCAATATTGCTGACCCTACAAATCAAAAAGTAATTATCTGCCTCTCTCTTTTCCATCACAGATATGGCAAAGAAATATAACTTTCTGAAACAAACAAAAAATCCATTTGTATTTTCTTTATATTTGACATACTATTTCAAATGCATGTTTTTTGTCTTTGTGGATCACAGGCTTTGTCTGTTGCTCTCATTAAGCTAAAAACACACATTCCCAAACAAGGATAGGAAAACGTCTTTCCCTCTCTTCCACTTTACTCCAGCTCCTTCCCGCGAGTATACAAAATAGTAAAGCATTTCAACGGTAGTACAAGAGCTGCCAGAGCCAGAAGTATTATCACTTTGGAGAAGTATTCACAAAAGAAGATTTATATTGGAGCAGTGGGACAATAGTTAGCAGAAATTACAGCTCTAGTACAGTTTCTACTGTACATTGACTTGCTTGCCCCAATGCCTGTTCAAGAGTAAAGAAAGAGACAGAAAAAACGTTGGCTCTTTATTTCCAAAGATAAACTAAAAGGTGCACAGAAATATGAAAACAGAACAGAACAGAATAGAAAGAACAGCTTTTCCTGTGTGCAACAGAAAATTTTCGAAAGAAGTTAGGCCTTCTTCAGATTGATACAATTCCTTTGTATACAGCTTTTTTTGAGTAGTGGATATGCCAATGACATGCTGAATGGCTCCATCTAATCATTACAGAGTGTGAGATTTTAAATTATTTAGAGAGATTTTAAAGAGAGACAATAGTTTCTGATTTGCCAAAGCACAGAAAGTAAGAGAGAAAAGCAATTGTAATAATTACTTTAATACAATAAAGAATACAAACTTGATTTTGGATTCCTTTTCTTTCTCCTTCTTTTAAAAGATTATTTTTTGAAGAGGATTGCACAAAGGATTAATACTGGAAATTTTAAATGGAGATTTTCTGCCTTCTTTTTCCAACACGATCAGCATTCAAAACAACAAAAGATGAAAACTTGCTCAAAAGCTGCATGTCTTATCATTGATTCTGGGCAAGTGAATGAAGCTACAAAGGGGGATACCAAAGACATGATTAATATATTGGCCTTAACTCCTAGCAATGAATGTGGATAGAGAGTGCTATTTCTTACATTCTGTATTTCTAATACGCATGAATATTTTAGTCTTTGTAGTGTCAGATGTCAGTGCCTCCACTCGACACTCACTTAGCGAGGTGTAAAGTATTACATCAAAATGTCGGAAAGACTTTCATTTGGGGCTGAGAGATGAATTTTCCTCTTTCTTTCTCAAACTTCTAAATCTTATGGTCAAGCAAATAGCTCAGCTGTCAGACATGCCCAGGAAATAGTAACAGAGCAGAGCATAAATTCCAGCTCTGTTCTAACTTTAAAAAAAACAAGTAAAAAAAAAGTGAAGACCATCAATACGTATTATTTACAACAGTACTGACAAATGTTATAGATACATAAATTTCTAAACTATCATGCAATGTAGTAAGTAAATAAAGCATATTAGTTTCTGAATTCAAAAGATGATATTCTTCTAATACGTGGGTTTGTTCTGATCAGCAACAAGCACACATTTTTCCCTCCTGATGCTTTAACCAGTCTGCTTACGTTTTTTCTTCTAAGAGACATCATCTTTACTAATTCCTTTGTACTAATTACACTGTATTAATACAATATAACCTAATTCAGAGTAATACATTAAATAACGTGACTGTGCAATTTCAAGTATTTCTAAATTGGTTTAGACCTTCTAGTATTTAAAATATTTAATGTAATAACATCTAGTCTGAACCATTTCCAAAAGGAGTTGCCATTGATGTCACTAGCAATGAAGCATCTAGCACTCTAGGGGATCCGGGTCTAAATTTTCTAAGACTCATTATAAGCCTTCAAAAAAACCTTAAGTTATGATTGATAATTTTCTCTTTTAGAATTGGCCAACAGGGGCAAGTGTTCCAATTCAGACTAAGGATAAAGTATAAGGAGATTTCGGTTTTGAAGTTCAATCAAGAACGAACTTGGAATGAGCTTTTCTTCTGCTGATAACAAAGAAGGTACCTTATAGGTACATTTGCTGGGTGAGCAGGACTCACAGGGGACCTGGTTGCATTTCAGAGCTTTGACAATTCCTTACCTTGGAGCCACTACAGAACCGTACAGTCAGACCCCCCAAAAAAGACAATGCTCAAGAGAAAACACATAATGCAAGCCCAGCTTGGGGTTTTAAAAGCAGGAATAATGTCCTTCCTTGTTTTCTGTTCATGAAAAACACATAGAGGTTAGAATACAAAGGATTACACATGTTTTAAATATATACTTCCCTGAGTGTAATGACTTGAGAATGTTGTAAAAAGCATGTAGTAAGAAATCAATACAAGGGAATGCTCCTTAGCACTAATTATCCTCTAATTTTTAGAATATAATTATAGAAAAAAAAAGATTATAGTATTTATAATTACGTATTTTGTACCCAGAACAAATTTAAACCCAACGCTGCTCTAAAACTCTTCCATTATTTTCATTAAACTTTTCATATTCATTTCACACTTACACTTACCACACTGAATTGCTTTCTAGCTGTGAGCGGCATACATTTCAGACATCAGAAAACTCAGGGGTTTTTTCCTCTGTTGAACTAGTAATTTTAAAGACTCCAGCCAATTTTTCAATATTTTCACATGTTGCGCAGGGCAGCATGGCTCCAATCAAAAATTCAGTAGATAATGAAGAACCTTATGGATGTTGAACCTGAACGTTCAATCTCTAGAAGAGTTGCTTAAAAATCACCCTGCACAAAAGAAGCAACTTTGTGCATTACTTTTTGCAGAATAAAACTTCAGAAATGAAAACCTGAAGTCCGAGCTTCCTGCTCGTACTGTCCGCAGAGTTCACAGACGTAGCTTATTGCTGCTCTGCACTGTTTTCCAAGAGGTTGCTTGAAAAACAGGAGCTTGTAATCCTGGCAGGGAAACAAGAGGCTCAGGAGAGTCTCAGCAACAATCCAAGAGTTGACCGTTACATATAGGATGCTAATATATAAAACATAGATCTTATCTCTGTTTCCAGCTGACAGCAGTGGGTTATGCAGCAGCTGGAGGGCAGGATCAGAGCTCTCCCTTCCAGCAGCAAAGAGGATGAAAGAAGATTACTTTCTGTCATCCTAATTCTTTTGTATTTCGACTTTTACCTTCAACATATTCAGAAATACACTCTTGAGAAAAACAGATAGGGCTGAAATTCATTGATACAGAACTCTATGACAGTATTTATCGCACCGTCATTATCCTAGGCCACGGCTAGCTCACCTATAGCAGCATGCCACCGATGGTAAGATCTCTTTACCATACAGCCCAGGGAGCAGTAAGGGTGTCGAAGAGCAAAAAGGGAAACCACTGCTAGTATGTTTAGGGAGATTGAACTGGGAAGTCCTCCTGGGACTGGAACTTGGACCAGGCAGGGAGCCTGAAACCCCAACTCTCAGTCTGCCAGTGAGCTGGTATTTAATTCCACTGAATATCCCATGCTGACCGCACACACGCAGGCTCTAAACACATAACAACATAATATATTGCCTTAGCTAACAAGCCTTGAAAACCTCAAGGGAGAACTTTTTGACAGAGCCAACTGTGCCACGGAGGAGGCTGGTACAGCGCTATGTACTACAGGCCTTAAAACCATCTGTGGCCTTTGTGCATTTTGATACCAATATGTAGCACTGTTATAATTATTCTCCATATTGTAGTATAAGTTAACGTAGGTAATGATAATGTAACTCAATCTTTAAAAAGCAAAATGAAGAGGAAAAAGATATGGCAGTTCCTTTAAAATATCACAATCTCTATCAAGGGTTATGCCCATTTGCAAGACCTCATGCGACTTTAGTCATGCAACAGATGAGGAAGCAGAAGCTTTTAAACTCGGCTTGAAAAGCGTAGTTTAGATGTCACAGTTCATAATGTTCACACAAAACATAGACAGCAACTAGTTAAAATTAGCTTGGCAGGCCACAGGTGGTTGTGAATGAGAACAAATAATTGTGTATTATAATAGTTTTATTTTAAAGTACTAAGGATACTTCAAAAACCTTTTGAAACTACTGCAGAGATTTATTTCATTCTCATTTGCAGGTAGTGAGTAAAGTTTTATATAAAGGAACAGAATTATCTGTGACCTCACCATTTCTTCTAAACCAATCCAAGATAATAGTATTCAATTAAAAAAAAAAAAAAGTAGAATCATTATCTGTTAGTATTCTATTTCTCTCTCTCCTTCCAATCTACTACATTTTAAATTAGTGTGACGTGACTTTTTTTAATCAAATAAGAATTAATAGTAGGCAGCGCACAATCGTAAATGGATACGAGGGAGTGGGAATTCTTCTGGCTAGAATCACTCTCTCAGTGCCAATGGGATAATTTTGTCATATGCTCTCATATCAAGAAAAAGCTCTTGACTAGACTCCATCCCTCTATTCAAATAGACAAACACTTAAATTGCTGCGTTCTGTTCATTTATTTTAAAATATTATATGTGGCATGTAGTTTTAGAGTTTCAGATAAAGTAATTCTATTATATTCTTCAGGGCTTTATGCTTAAGAAAGGCAGAATTGTTTGACAAGCTTCATAAACTTGTGGCTTTGAAACAACCAAGTGTTTTACATACAGCTACTGTATTAATGTTAGATTACTATTTGTTTTTATACACAATTATACTACTACTGCGTCCCATATACACAACAAAAACTCAGCCCAGGTATCAATAAATAATATTTCTGTAGGCAGATCTAAAAGACGCTCACGGTGCACATCAGCTGTCAGCAGTAATGCGATGCTGTCACAATTCTACTCTTTTTCACACTGTGCTCCCTCCTAATGTCTCTGCTAAACCTAATTGAATGTGTCCTGATTTAATTTAATCTGGGTTGCCCTCTATCAGTAACTTTACTGCCCCGCTCAGACTCTCTATTGATCTAAAGGCCTAGGTACACAACTGATTTTATACCAGGAGATAAGCTGTAATGCCGGTTTGAAAGATCATGTGTTCCAGTCCTGACTAGAATAAAGTGTTTGTGAGATGGCAGAGGGAGGTTTTCTACAGCCCCATAAAGAGTTGGATTTGGAGTTTTCCAAATTCTTAGCAATTTGGAAAAAACATGTGGATTGATAAGCAGCAAAGTCTTTCACACATGCAAACTGGCTGTGTCTAATCCTGAATACCTTCTTGATTTAGATGAGCAAAGGTGCTAGGCATGTGCAAATAGAGATAATTACAGAGCGAAAGTTAGACACACACTTTTCCATTCCATGTAGAGCTGAAGGGAGGTGAATCACTTCACTAATAAAATTAAAATCTAACTGTTCAAAATGCTATTATTTTCTGAAAATACAGAATTCATTTTAACAGAAAGAAGGGTAATACTGTATAGAACTTCTTTTACCAAGGAATTTACAAATTAATGAAAAATATAATTTCCTTTTTGGTTATAAAACCATCAGGCTAAAATCTACAAACGAAAAAAAAATTCTATCAATTTATTCTTATGAAATCAACATATACTTTTTTATGTAATTCATTCAACAATTCAGTCTCCGTCTCAGCTACTTTCCTAACCAGTGTTTTGAGATTTGGAGTTTCTTTTCCAGGTTACAGTGTAAAAAAAAAAAAAAAAAAAGCTAAATAAAATTCCACTAATACATCTTTTTGACACCTTTGTTATTTAGCCAGTGGTGTGCAGTTTCTTATTGCTGATATAATAAATGTTTACTGTATTTCAATTTTAATGAATGTTTTAGGCCACCACAATTGTTTATTTCTACACCATATATTCATTGCAAGAGAAGACCACAGACTTGTCTGTCTAAACAGACAGGTTTAAATTAATTGAAAGCACAGTCCAACAAGAACACCCCCGCACCCCAAGATTCAAGTGCAGCTGTCTCAGTGAAATTTTTACCAGAAAATCAATAAAGAGCTGCAAGGGACATAGCAATTGAAGAACAGCAGTTGATGGGTCAGTCAATTAAGTAGCAACAGTGAGCAGAAGAGGAAGAAGGCAGGTACCTTTTCCATGCTTAAGCTCAGTGTAACGATGTTGAGAAGCACCGTCCCTGGCAAGGGTTTTACAATCATAGAAAAACTGTGACTCATATTCCCCTCCAAAATTCCCAGAGTACACTTACTATTGGAAACCTTACAACGATGGCCACAGTGTCTGGAAAAACAACAGGCCCAGACGAAGACTGAGAGACCAAAATATTGGAGATGAATTTAGTATGCACCTTAGTAAAGTCCTGACATTTAATAGCATATCTGATGAGCCAAAGAGAATATTAAAGTATTGACCTTTCCATTTAAATCTTCGGCATAAAGACAGGATCTGGCCTTTATGATAAATTTCTAAATTACACTTCTACTCCTAATTTCTTCCTTGCATATCTCTTTGTTTATTAGTTAATTGTTTAACTTTTGCCCTGCTAACAAGTACAGCCACTTAATAATCATGAATAGTCTAGCCAAATTAACTAGAAATACAGAGATACAAACAGTTAAGTAGGTAGGTAGGTACAGTTGTTTTTGAGGATTTACTAGTATCCTTATTACTAAACTATCTACAATGTTAGGATACAATTTGAAAGAAAGAAATTAAGTCAGAATGTATTAGAAACGTTTTCATACTGAAGGAATTAAAAAAATAGTCACGCAGGTCTGGCAAGAAAGAAGAGATGCTGTAAGATAATGGCTTACTGGATTTTTTTTTTTCTACTTGCTGACTGCTATGAATTTAATTTGGTCACAGCCACATCAAAACTTTTCTGCAGGTAGGCGACAGGGAGTGTCCTTGCTACAGGGATGATACATCTTGTGTGTTAATGGGGATATCCCAACAGTTTCCGGAAGATCTGAAATAGCTGGGAAAGACCAATGCAAGTTTTTGGGAATTCAGATTAGAAATGAGGGAAAAACTGTTTTGGATGACTGTACCAGAGATCAACAGCAATTGGCAGGCATTGAAAAGCAATGAATAATGAAGGGTGAGGAGGGCCTGGGGAGGCTCTGAATGGAGGAAGGATATGGGAGGGTTGTGCAAGGGGGACCAGAGATGGCTGCAGTGGAGAGAACGACTGCAGAGCTGGTGAAGTAAGCGCCAAAAGATGTGGCTTTGAGGAGTCCATCAAGTTTGAGGACCTCAATAAATGACTGAAATGGTATAGTACTTTACCAACTCACAGCGCACATTAACCTGTACCATACCTTTCTAAAAAAGAATAAGCATATATTTCAGCAGTGGGGAAATTACCATCTAAGTGAAGTATATTGTATACAAGATGATCATTATTATTT
Organism: Aptenodytes patagonicus; assembly: GCF_965638725.1. Taxonomy (NCBI): domain Eukaryota; kingdom Metazoa; phylum Chordata; class Aves; order Sphenisciformes; family Spheniscidae; genus Aptenodytes; species Aptenodytes patagonicus. The sequence continues at coordinate 42,890,442 of NC_134952.1, forward strand.
AAACCCCAAATTTAGAATTCAACATATTCTGTTGAATGTTCAGCACAACCTTCTCAAACATCACAAATTGAAAACTCATTATTTTCATGCTATTCTGCAGAGTTTATCAACATTAAATTCAACAGATTCCAGGCAAAAAGGGGTTGGCTTGGATTTAGACCTTTACTCCACCTCCCAAAGTCCATCTTCTCATCTTCACTGACTTCAGAGCTCAGCATTTTAGATACTTTCCAAGAACCCTTCCTGATGCTGCCAAGGAATATAGAGAGAAAACATGCAAACTGCAATTGTTTCTTCTGAAATTGCATTCTCATGTCCATCTAGTTTTAACATTCTCATCATTGTACAAAAGGTCAAAAACTGCCACTGGCGAAGACTGTACCTGATGACTTATCTCACTGTAGTGTTAGCACTCCATTTACTAGCATGACTAATTATCTATCATTGCTTGCTAATATTCCAATTAATACACTTAAACAAATGTCTTTTTCTTAATAATATGGAAAATTAAAAGGACCTGCCTTATGGTATATGTTCCTAATTTTTCATGTTACCTTGCATGTTTTACTGTATTATTCTTACTAAAATTAGTACCATATCATATTCTTTCTTATATAAAACAACACCAGAATGACCCAAGAATATCTACACATGAATTTAACTGCCTGTCATTGGAAAAAAAAAAAAAAAATCCCCTCCTTTCATGAGTTATGATTCACTGGAAAATAAGCTAAAATTTAGGATTTGTCCAAAATACTGTAATATCAAACTTGAGCATGTCTATAATGTAGTGCTATGAAGATAGACAGAAGCTTGATGGAAAATAAGTCATGTGGGAAATGTAGATTACTGAAAATGTTACTGTTCTGAGAAACTGCTCTCAAAGTAGAGCTTTTTTATATTTTTGTTTTACAGCTAACTGGTACAGCTTTTTTTCCCCCTCAAGTCATGATTATTTTAACTGATTCTAGATACACTGAAATTAGTTTACAGTTAATTGAAAATGAGCAAAAGTCCAATGTATTTCGCACTACTTTCATGTCTTTTTAGTGTATACATCACAGCAGCAAGTGCAATCTTTCCTCCACTCACTTTTTTCTAAACATGTAGTAAGTACTACATGCTCTAAATGGAACCTGCCAGATTATAATTTAAAGTTCAAGAGTTTCCACTGAAGTCTACTACTTCTTTTAACAAAATCACTTGTAAAGTCACGAAAAATACCCACACTTTGCTAAACTTTATTTACAAGAGAAGTAAATAAGATGAATTGCATCAAGGACAACATGCGTGAACAGTATGCAGATTTTCTCATGATGTGTTATCCATAATTTAAATTTAACATCCTTTTTTGAAGAGAAACAAATTCTTTCTGTTCTTTTATCAGAAACTCAAGGCCAGAGGTGAAATAATCTGTGGCTCAATCAATAAATACAATAAAGGATTTACTGACTGACATCTGCGGAAAGGTAGCTTTACTGATATAACTGACAGGTTGATGGCAGATTTACTAGCTGCGCAGGATTACATTAAATTTGACTTTAGCTCTGGGCAAATCATGTTAAGAAATACTGCCATGTCAAAGAATTTCTCAGAGATGTCCCTGTTGTATAATGGCATGTCACCTGAGAATGTTATATTCTCTAGTGACCTATTCCTCATCCAGATGATGAAAGAGTCTGATTAGTATTCATTATTTAAAAGTGCCGTAGCACTGAAAAATGTCTTGATCATCTCACATCAGACAACAGTAACTACAGAATTCCAATTTTCTTTGGAAGTTTAATGTATTACTCTGGAATATAATATATTACTTATGTAACACAATGCTGTGTTATGTGAGAAAGGCGGGGAAATACTTGCCTACTTGGGATCCCAAGATAAATACAGTTACCTCAGTATCTTTATAATCTCCTTGACTTCCCGTCTCTGTATGGCGAAGATGATATTGAATACTGCTAATATTGATTGACTAAATGCAAATTTTGATAATCATCAACTCTAAAAACTTTTAAGGAAAAAAATCAACTGATATAAGTCACTTCAGTTTCAGTGAAAGCTATGGCTTTATTTCAGCTAATGCCAGGTGGAAGTTAATTCTCCGGTTTCTATCTAGAATATTAATAATCTGAAATGCCACTTCTGCAAAGCTTATGCATATATAATTTTATGAGAACCCTTCTTGAAGTTAATGGAAGTTCATTTGAATTTATATACACATGCACGAAAGTGTTTAGAGGATCAGTATCCAAGTCCAGAAATAACAATAATTATTGATGAATGGAAACAGTAAGCCAGTATAGTAACATTTCGTGGCGACCGCCATCGTTATTTATGAATCTTCATGTTCATTTCTTAATAAAAACAATTAATTCTCTGCTGTCTCTCTCTCTCAAGGTTTAATTATCTGTGGCACTGACTACAATGAATACATTCAGTAAAAGTTCTCTTGTGGTAAAATGTATGCCTGCAACAAGTCAAATGTCTTTCTTCAAAAAATCATTTTTACAGGGAATAAACAATTTAAAAAGCAAAACATTTCTAGAAGCTACAAAAACATGTGTTAGAATCTTAGAGTAACTAAAATCCAAATAAATTATTGTGAAGTAACTCAGACAAGCCTGAATTACTTAAGGGCAGATGAATGACCACTGCCACAGATTTCACAGCTGATATAATCAAAAGATCAGATGCTTTTGCAGATTTTGCAATTGAAGAGAAAGTTCAGGATTGATCCTCCATCATATCAAATCTAAACCTTGTGTTCAGAATTCAAGACTTAATTCAGACGCCACACCTTTTCATTGAATACTAAGGAAATTAGGTAAGTATTTCAAACAAGTGTTCAAGTGCTTCCCTGACTACAGATGGATTGAAGAAAATGTTTATTCATTTTTCTGAAATGGGTCTCGCATAAAGTTAGCTCTACAGAGCTACTCTCTCAGCTATGTGACTACTCAGTGCAGCAAAGTGTTTATTCATCAACAACAGTATCTCCACTGCTGAGGATCTACCATCCCATAGCAATATGTACACAACAGCAGAAGACAAGAAATTATGAAGAACTCTCTATATAATGAATTTACCTTCAGATTTCAGGAACTAACGTGGTATGCTCTACTACTACTGTTAGGATGGTGTAACAACTGATTTCTGATGATGGAAATTTCATTGTGAATTTAGTGGGAAAAATATTTTTGGTCAAGAACTGGTAAGAATGTCTCATTTTGCAATTTGCCCGCGGTGTACAGCATCTTGAGTTTACACACAACATGATTTCACAGAACTCCTTAAGAACTCTACCACAAGCGATATGGGGACCAAATCAGGCACTGAATAAAACGCAGAGAAAAAACACTACAATACAGTCAGAGCTGGTGAAATGGAATCACAACCTGGGTTGAAAACAACTTCAAAGTACATATATTTATTTCTTTTTAATGCATTTTTATTTTCTTGTTGAGACCTAAATCTGAAAAAAATCCCTCTGAGTTATACTTCAGATACAGAGAAGAAATTCTATTGATCGCAACAGTTTGAAGTAGTTAGCTACTGCTTTGAGCTGAAAGCACAGTGGAACTCATAGAATTCTAGTGATATAGACCTAAATCCTGTTCATGTTTGAATCTAACATGTTAATTAAAATAAAATTAAAATCCAATTGTAAAAAAAAAAAAAAAAAAAAAAAGCCTTCTCAGTTTGTTTTAATTTTTGATAGAACCAGAGCTTGAATTGCAACAAAATCCATACAGAATTCAAATACGGACATCAAAAAGTAGTTAAGAGACTGTACTCTTTCCCACCTGGCTGTATTGCTTTTTAGTAAAGGAGTACATGAGACCCTACACTCTTGTCATTCTATCTATATACCCATGTAACTCAGGATCCTTTTAAAATGTTGTGTGCCAGAACTACAGAGGAAAGTTCCTGCCTGTTTTTTATACTGTCATTTACAAAATACATTATATTTGACTTAAAAGCATGTGATCATTTAATGTTTACCTTAAAGATGCTTAGCTTCTTACTTTCTACATTTTTATGTCTAATTTATAAGAGGGACCTTTGGTGTGGTCCAAACAACGCATTTTCTTTAAAGCACATGCTCACATTCTGATCATCACCTCATTTTTAATGAGTACTGGATAAACTGGAAGGAGTTGACATTATACATGCTTTTCAGGTTTTCATACTGACAGTCTCATTCTTTAAAGTGTATGAGAAGTTATTAAAAACCCAAACTGCATGGGGCTTCATCCACAACGATAATTCTTATATTCACTCTTTTCCTCCTCTCAGAACATGTTCTGCCAATACCTTTGATTTTCCTTACAGACTAGTCCAATTACTTTCCGAAGCTTTTGTTAGCTTACCCCCTCCTGCTGTTAATAATTCAGTATGAACATGATCCCCACCTGAACCTTTGTTGTTTCAAAACAGTCTGACTTCCTCTTCAATCTCTTCAAAAATCCGTTTCTTACACAAATAGCTCAGCTGTCTGGAAAACGGTTGCCTGTAGTTTAGTTTTATATTCGTCTCTTTGATAACATAAATTAATATTGATGCTATTGTAATCATATTTACAATTTTAAGACATTAGTTTCAGTGCTGATCAGGATTTTTTCCCCCCCTGGATTCTAGTATATTTTCCATTAAGGTACTATTCTAGTAATTTTAATAAATGAAAATGCATTTTAAATCAACATAGCCAAGTGTAATAGAAAAAGAATACTCTCACTCAAGAATTATATTTTCTGTAGAAGACAAATGTGGAGATACATGTTGCATGTTTGTGTATGTGGCTGAGTATAAAGAAGAAATCACAAGTCAGATTCCTTCTAATTAAGCCATTTTTCCAGCTGATAACTGTCAAAGCCATCCCAGAAACCCATGAATATTACAGTGCTGTTCACTGGCACATTTGGCATTTTGAAGCTGGGCAAATAGAAGTAATGAAATATGAAAGGAATGCCCCATGTCATTTTGTAGAAAATGTTGCCATTAAGATGATGTATGGGAAAAATTCACACCTTCATCTTCTGGGAGTACTATACTATATTTTCTGTGTTACTTTGCTTCAAAAGCATTACTAGTGGCTGACACTCTTCCTTCTTTGGCTGAAAGAAATTTATGAAACATATTACAGTCAAGATTTTAAATGCCTGTTAATGTTGATACATATACTTATCTAAAACAAGTATATATATTCATTTATAATGAAATTCTCTGCTGAGAGAGCATTGTAATGCAGCTCTTTTTTCATATCTACTAACAGCAACACAAAGTCATTAGATTAGTTCTAAGATTAGTTCTAAGAAAATTCTACAACTTTTTACAATTAAAGTCTACCACAGAATACAACAATAGGAGGGGGCTTTTTTACTTTAAAGTTCAAACTCAGTAGCAGTATCCCAGAGAAATGAGCTTTGATTTCACACTGACAAAGTGAAAAAAAACTTCCTAAGCTAGCCAAATACTGAGAGTGAAGATACTTTCAAAAAGGAAACTGAACTTGTGTGAGCCACTGCACACAACAACGTTTTCGAACTCAAGTTCTACCCTGACACAAAGAAAGCAAAGGGCAACTGTGCCTTACCAGCGATTGTATAACTAGGTACTATTAATACTGTAATACTCTTTTTTTGAAGTCACTTCCAAAGACGAGACTCATTCTCACTTGCAATCCACATATAGATCCAAACAGTGAATTTCAGATGACCAAATAAAGTTGGTAATCGTGGCACAAAAATTCTCTAAACTTGTAGACCTTGGTCATATCTTTCTCTGCAAGGTCATATCGTTGGTGCATCCTTGTATGCACATTACCTCTGAGTAGTTATGCAATTAATTGCGTTTAGCACGTATGATAAGTTTAAAACCTTTCTGATTTGACACTCACAAAAAGTGCATTATAAGTATGTTTTGGGGAACATTTGCATCCATAATCTGGTAACAAGCACTGACTAATAAAAATACCATCTAATTGTGCACCTGATGGCATCCAGCCAACCAAGAACGAAAATTAGATAGCAATAATATAAATATACATATACAAATATAAATACAAATATAAATATAAATACAAATGTGTCAGCCATAGGTCATCTAAGCATATTCAATAGGTGCACAGAGGAATGATATAGTTAGCACTTGCACTCATTTACCTCTTGACTCTCCAAACTCAAAGAAACGGAAACACTTACAGTATCATCAGTGGTGACAGCTTTCACCATTTCTCTAGACTTATCTGTAGGAATCAACTCATCTCTGTGGCACCACCTCATTCTGGAACTTTCTGAAGGAACCTGCCTTCCCTTTGCCGCACAATGCACTTGTACTGAGCCTAACTCTGAAGTACCTGAGGCTGAATAAGCAAATATGCATCTTCAGACATACATAAAACAAGCTATCATTTCATAGGAAACCCTGTTAGTCAATCTCACATGGCAATGCTCCGCTCCCAATGGCCATGGCCATTGGATGCACCAATTAGGGATTTCCAGTAAATGGAATTCTGGAAATTTACTGGAAATTCCCAATTGGTGCATCCTAGTACAGCATCCAACATTCTCATGCACACCTTCCCCAGGATAATCCTATCTGCCTGCTCAGTGGCTTGGGCGTGCATCATTAAGGGGCCACACTTTGGCCTGTCTCAAAAGTTCTTATCTACGTTTATCTGTCACTGAAATGATGTATTTCTTACGACTGCTGATTATACTTTTTTTCTTTTTCTTCTGGCCGTGGTTCAACTAATTAAACCCAACAGAAAGAGAACAATGAGCTTTTTGGGAAAGTAATATTACTATTCAATTTTCATTTTGTTTTAAAAAACTATTTTTACTATTGTCATTTGAGCCTAAACCCCCAACTTCCTGGCATGTCTGTGAGCTATAAATCAATACATCATTTCATCAATGAGGATTTAATTAAGATAAAAAGGCAATCAAGTATTTGTTTCTTTATCTAACAGACAGCCCCTAGGAGTTTGTGATGACATCCTGTATGCTTCCAAAAATACATAGAAATAGAAGAGAGCGCTGCTTACATATGCAGGGAGATTTCAGATGACATAGCTTGCATGCATTGGAATAAAGGACCCTGAAGATACCTTTGTGAATAAAGACACTAATATTTAGCAGTTAGTTTATCAAATCCTTATTCTTTAAATAGTACATTCATTTTAAGCTGATGTATTCTAAAAGCACAAAGTTACAGGCCTACTGTAAATGCAGACAGGAAAAACATCCCTTTTTCTGTAGTCCATACAAAATGACTCCTGCCCTTTTGGCTTGATAAAATGATCTGCAATAAATACTTCTCATGTTCCTATATCTTTAATAATTCACTTTGAAAAGCCAACAATAGCTGTAGGCACAGTCTATCATGATTAATGGCAGAAGCAGTGGCCTTTGTGTAACAAAGCTCTACTGGTTCTAGAAGTTTTCAAGGTCACAATTTCATCCAGAAAAGTTCTACTTATGTTAAATATTCTTTAAATATGGCCAAATCTTCATGCGAAGTAAGATGTGTATTACCTTACAGGAAGGATGATACAAAGAGTGTATCGTGAAGCTTTGGATTAATAAAATTCACATGCACGTCAAGGAAAACTGCAGTGGGAAGGTAAAGTTTTTGTCACCCCTCTCTCATTCTATGGTGGAAGTACAAATCACAACTCAGATAATTTTGCCACGTTATCATTGTTTCACTACAGTAATGATATCCACATAAGGCTGAAGCTAGACAAACTGCCTCTAGCATGGCCTGTTAAGAAAATGAAATACTGATTAAAAAATCATGCTGTGAAACTTTAGATGTCATTACAAAGAAAGCCTTATTTTCCAGGCTGCCTTTACAAATAGCTGTACCAGAAGAGAATGACAGCTTTTGATGTGAAACTTTTGCTCTTAGCCTTTATAATACCTGAGAGATTTATCACTGAGAAATTACCACCACTTACACACCGAAACATTCATCACGCAGTGTGAAAGGTAATTATCACCAAACTTTCCACTATAAATATATGTTCCTGTTGCTTTATGTTCCTATATTATTCTTAATAGTCATTGCCATACATTAAAACAATTTACTACACTTAACAGGATGTCTTCACAATCTTAAAGAGGACAATAAAATTTCATACAATATTATGTCTTTCATAGAGAGCATATGCTAAAATACTTACAAAAATCAAAGTTTACAGCAGTGGTAAAAAGAGTATAAAGTACTGAAACCCCTTCTTTTATATAGTAAGATGATGGAGAAAAATATGAATACACATAAATAGCTAAGTGTAAGCTTAGAACGAAAATGGTTTGAAATAAAAGGAGCTTCATGCAGACTCCATTAGAAGTGAAGGAAGATGTTAATGAGTGAGGAAATGGCATCAAAAATTACTAAAATTTTAATAACTCTCATTTCCAAAGAACGCATTAGAGTTGTTCTGTTAATCCCTGTCTCCTAGAATCACCCAATTTTATGAAAACCCTACCTTTCATTTAGCCAAATATATCTACAGTTTTTTGAAGAAGAAGAAAAAAAAAAAGGCACAAAACTATGACCCATGGAAACCTGAAAGTTTTAAAACCAACCATGTGTTTGGACACGGCTTAAAAGAAAACACATTACTTTCACAACCTCAGGAAACCGTGAGGAAAGGATGCTCAGTCTCACATACAACAAAGTCACAAACAGCAAATAATAACGCAAATTTAAGTAAGTTGCAGACAGAAGAGGACTTATAACTGCATTTGGGATTACTAAACTTGTTGGGGGGGGGGGGGGGGGGGAAGACTTTTCATGACATTTTGAGCAGTATAATACACAAACTGCCTCAGAATAGGAGGGGGTGAAGCAGGAAATGGGGCAGAGGCAGGACTGCATGTCCCGGTAGCGTAAATACTACACTAGCTGGTACTTATAGAGGGACAGCATTAGGCTAGTTTGCCCAAATAGATCTTTGTCTATTTAATTTAGGGTAACTAAAGAAACTTACATAAACCTCTGCTTGGAAAAAGTATTAGTAAATCAGCAATATATTTGTCAGTAGATGTATGACATACCTCAACAAGAAATTTGTTTTCTTCAAAAATAAATTATTGCTACGTTTTGCTTGCAGTACTGTTATGGGTCTAGATGACAGAGAAACTAGTCAAGATCATTCATCGTCAGCGGAACTGATAAGTAAATTGTGGTCTTTAGTGCTATTGATGCCTCTGCCAGGAGAACCTACCCCAATTTCCAATGTTTGTGGGAATTCAGTGTGCAAGAATTAGCATAAAACTAACAGAAACAAGAAGTAAAACTCAAAAAATAGTGCCTGTAAAAAGATATTTACAACCAAACAAAAAGAAAGAAACAACCAGCAAACCACCATTATAAAAATCACATGCAACACTGTAAAAAGATATTTTTTGTCAAGTTTAACATAGCCAGATGCTTGTTTAAGCAACTTAGAGACACAGGGTCTAGACAGGAAAAAAAAAAAAAAAAAAAAAATCCTATTTTAAGCATCCAAGACTATGATAGAATTAAAGTTAAGAAATCATAAAAGAAAAACTGATTTTGTACTCTTACAGTAAGATTAGCTTTAAACTTAAGATTTCAGTCAAGATGAAAACGTGGAATCACAAAATTATGACATTTAGAGGCAGAAAAAAAATGAAGGGGATAAATACACATTTTAAAGCAGTATAAATAAACTCCAGCTAGCAGAACCAAGCCTGGCTTGTGACCTGGTCTATTAAATCATGCAGTACATCATTTTGAATTAGTGCAGAAAACTGCAAGATACAGTCCTTGTCTTATAGTTAGTTGAGTGTTATAAAATAAATTGTGAAACGGCACGTAATGACAGGGTACAATATAAAGGTCTACAAGTGAAATAAAAATGGACGTATAACAGCTGACTATGATTGCTTAAGAGAAACAAGATGTTTAAAAGTGTTCAAGGGTGAGCATATCCAGAAGACATATTGATAGACAAGAGGACGTAAAATGTTCCAAGGTACATGACAACCAATTTAATCACATTTCAAGTATATTTTAGTACATTAAAACTACATATACTCCAGGCAAGATTTAGTTAGGACATCAAATTGTAATAGCAACTGACTTGAAGTACCAAATCTACGATGGCATAGATATCTACATACTCTGTAGTGCAACTACTGAGTGCACTGTGTATGTACATACAGCGACTGTTTATAATTCAGCTCTTCACGTAAGTTTTACACTCCTATTGACTTTTGTTTAAAAAAAAAAATCATTAGCTCTCTGGCTGTATATTCTGAAATCTGTTGTATTTTATATACAAATGCAACGTGAGGAGAGCTCTGAACATTAAGCTTCCTTTCATGGGTTGAAGGATGGAGGCCCTAGTCCCCAAAGACTCATTCAGTAATATTTCAATTGGTTCACAGTAAATATTTAATGTGACCTTCAATACGTCAGTGACTAAGATATCACATTATGCATCTTCCCCATTTTTAACAGTCTAAACTAAAAAGTCAGTTTAATGAGTAACTTTCATATAAAAAAAGTACCTAGCACTGCTCAAATTATTCATTTTCTAGTGTAAGTCTTCACAGATACCAGCAGGTGCTTTTAGAGCTTTGTAAAAATAGTTCAAACTTGTTTTACAATATAAATCTGGAGGAAAAAAAAAAAACAACAAATCAGTGCTTCCTTGTGTCAGCAAAGGGAGTTGTAAAACTGACATTGTGTAAACTGCCTTCTTTCTACCTAATAAAACACGCTACGTGTGGAGCGATGGGAAGGGACAGAGTTCCTTTGCATACAAGAGAACTGTACGCAGAAAGATTGCGTACTTCTGTCACCTTCAACAGATACAGGGGAAGATGGTGCAGTAAGCTTGACGGTCTATTTGTATTACTGAATCAATGATTTTTCCAAATAATTTAATAACTGTTACAGTGGATCCATGTAGCCCAATATCCTACCGGTGACCACTGCCAAAAGCAGAACCTTCATACTGGTTTCACTGGTATAAAAGGACACTTAAAGACAATCCTGAGCCTTAGTTTACCAAATGTTCTTTTTTTTCCCCCCACATGAATGCTGATCAGCGGGGCTTATTAGAAATATCTCACCATATGCATACGAAGGAAGATTTCCTAAAATTTACTCAAGGGAAACACATAAAGATTGCTCAAAGTTTTGCAATACGTTGCGTTACCTTGGGTGTCCCATTTCTGCTTGGTATGTTTGTGCTTGTCCTAGTGCCAAGCGATGCCTAGGAAATTATTAAGATCAAGTTACCAAGTTCCTCTCTTCCCATCCATGACAATGGTGATAACGCTGATAACCTCCTGTCATCAGAAACTTGTACTACAGCAATGGGGAAATACATCTTTGTCGTCACAGATGCCTGTATGTGCCAGGGTGGAATGCAGAGGCAGGGAGGGTGGTAATTACTTCTTTCATATTAGGTCCCCCACTATCTTAACTATGTCAGCACCAAGACAGGACTGCCAATATACTGTCTTATTTTACATTCTGTTATTTTTCTCCTCCACTTTCTTTGCACAAGACATGAAAGCATTCAAGGAATATTAAGTTTCAATGTTTCTTTTTACAGTCAAGAATTTTTTTTAACCTTTCCTAGCAGAAATATGGGGAGATGGAAGTGCAAGAGGAAGCTTTACAACTCTGCAGAAGTATTTTATTTTCAATTAAAAACCAATCACACAAAAATACAATAGCTGACTAATGTATATTGCCTAAACAGTACAATATTTAAGATTAATCTAATTGCATTAAAAAAACCCCATAAAATCTAGATGACTGAACTGAGTGTTAACAGCATCTTGCAGATGCAGAATCTTAATCAGGGAAAACAGAAGTTCCCACAGACAAGAGACAGAACTCAGTCAAGGACTGAGATGCCTCTTGTATATAAGGAAAGCAGAAACCACAGCAGCAAAGACATTTGGAAAAAAAATGTCTAACAAAAACTAGTAATTCACTCCCAGTGTGCCTTCTCATCAGAGGAAAGTGAAAGAAAATGGACAAGGACTGTAAGTGAGTAAAAGAAAAATAGCCCTCAGATAACAGCTAAAAATTTGAGAAGCAGATAAAAATAGCCTGAGTGCCCTTCTGCCAGAAAACACCCCTATATTAAAGCATAAAGATAACACCAGCAGTAAAAATCTTTCATAAAATAAAAGGAACACTGCTATTCTTATCTCATGGGATACGTAGTCGTTAAGATAATTTGATAATCTATATTTAAGACACCTAGAATAAAGGTTTCACTAGGTCAATATTTCATTGGCATTTTAATTAAATAATTGGTCTAAATTCTAAACTGGGAAACAAAATGACGATCTTAAACAGAATAACTGAGGTCATCAAATGACTTTTAATTAAATTGTTAATTGATTTTTCTTTAATTCTTTAGGATGATTGATGGCCGCACACTTAGTTGCTGAGTTTGTTAATTACCAGCATGAGTCAATTCCATGCAGTGTACTTTGGTACGGCTGCTCTAGTTATCTCCCTATTAAAAAAAAGAAAAATTTTCATAGTTTTGCTACACCATTTAGAATTACTCATGCATGCTTCCTGATGCAGTTCACTTTTAAAAAATTGGTAACGTAGATCAATCATTTCCATTGGCTGTAGTTTACAAAATTAATCTGCTAGTGAATTAGTAGCCCAATCATATTTTCCAGTAAATCTTGCTCCAATCGGCTTAATAATCTTTCTTATGATTGTCAGAAAGAATGTTCATTTTTTGAAAATTATGCAAGACAAGCTACCTTAAACTTTCTTTAACAGTTGGTGTAGAGATGGCAATTTTTTTTGGCATGTTCTCTAGCTTCATTTACAGAGTTCTGTAATCTCCTGACAACAGACCTTCTGTGATTATGCACTGAATAAAGACCTGGAGAAATGACAGCTTGGTTTCACGCCTAACTACTGCTATCTGTCCTTAGTTTGTTGACAGCATAATTCCTATTACCACCAGCGGCACAAAAGCAGTATAACTGTTTCACCTTCTGTGAACGTAAGCTCTGGATATAAACTTCTACTTTGGGTTGAGATAAGCAATTATTGCAGCTCGTAACACTTAAAAAAATTAAAAAATAAAGAATTCATCTCTGTTTTTTTCTTAAATTCTACATTCATGAGAATACTGCTAGCAAGAGATGAGCTTCCATGAATCCTTTCTAAATGTGTATCCAAACATTTACCAGCAGTAGTCTCTTTACTTTATAAAGTAAATTAAAAAAACCCAAACAAATGACTAGTCCAAGGTTTACTGAAGCAGCCGTCTCAGCAAATCTCAGTATCTCAGTAAAAAGAACATAATTTCACCATCTCATCACCATCAGGGATTGCAGAGAATCACAATTCATATTTTTGAACAATATTAATAGAAAATTTGCAAAGGGTGTATGGAGAGCAGCACATCTAGATTACCATCTTACTGGTAATGTGTTTTACCACTGTATACTCAAGAGCCTAATAAAAATTACTGGATGCCTTTTATTATTTTAATTGTGATTAATATGGCGGGGATAAATCTTTGCCCCTCACCATCATGGAGGAAGCACTATGTTGTCAGAACAGATATGTCTGCTAGGCCATAAATTAAAAAATAAATAAGTAATAACTTTTTAAAAAGTAGTGATAAATTTAGATCTGAGAAAACACAACAGGGACACAGTTAACACAACAACAACAACAACAACAACAACCCACCCCAAAACCAAAACCAAACCACTCATAAATGCATAGGCAGCTTATTTTCTACAGAGTTCATTTTGACCACAATTACTTTCTTATTGATTTCTTTGGCGGTTTTTGCTGAAATGTAGAAAGTTTCATTTCTCTTATCAAGTGATTATTAACTCTCCGATGAAGTCCAGTGTTTCACTTGAGTCCCCATTTGTTCAGAACTGGAAGGCAGAGTTAGGAATAGAAAAGCATACATCTAGTAATTTTTTTCAGCTTATCCACTATGTTTGAGTAGATGAATGGTTAATTAGCACCTGTCTCTACTTTGGACTTAATTTGTGTATTAAGGTTTGCTAAACCAAATTGCTTGAATGAGGTGGAGTTTTAATTCACGCGTTCCATCTGTAGCACATGTAATTCTAGGTTTTGCTTAATAAATAGAAATGTTTTCTGTTGTCCCAGCATAACCAGGAAGTTTTCAAATCAGGAATAAATTGATAGAAAAAGAACAGTTCTGGAAAGGAAGAATAATGAGAAAATTCAGGACAGTAAGTGATGCAAGCAAAAGGTTTTGTTACTTTTGAACTTTGATCTGAACACGGGTATCTGCACAGCTTTATTGCTTCAAGCAGGAAAGAATGGGGAAGAACAGGAAACCTTCAATTAGTTGCTGGGTGCAAACAATCCTTTCAGGAGCCAGCAGAGAGAGCATAGAGACCATTCAAAATTTTATCTGAGAAGAAAACCGTAACTTATTTTAGGTCAAAGAAATGTAAGAACGTTGAATAACGGAAGGAGATTTAGTTTACTGAATTTAAAATTGTGATTTTATGGAATTTTTATGCTTCCAGTTTAAAATATATTTCATCAGCCTTCAAATATGCCTGCTTATGAAGGGGATGTCCATTTTCTCCGATGCAGCACTTTTTAAGAACTGAAAAAAGCCAGCCTTTATGAAGATGTCTTCAGACATAAGTTTCACGTTTGTGTTAGTGAATTAGATCCTCTTCCATGATTTTCTGCATCAATACAGAGGAACTAATTGAAGACACCCAGTTTGTCTTCCTTTAACGATTTCCAGCTTTACTTTACAGTGTACTCGCTTATCCTCATTTAGCAAAATGTTGTAAGTTCTTACATGGGATAGCAAAGACAGACTCCTCTCCCAACGCCCCCCCCCCCCAGTCTCTTTTGGGACAGCTAAGCTTGGAGGTTATCACGGACAGGATGGCAGCCATGGTCCTAGCATTTATACAGCATGGGAAGTAAAATGTATTGACTTGCTTTCATTGTTTTGCTTTCCTAGTTAAACCTATAAAAAGGACAAGGCAATGGAAGCAGTATCACAGCTTACAGGCAGAGGTTAGGAAATCATGTAGGGCACCTAGAAACAAGGCAAATAACATACAGGGTTTGGCACAGAAACTCCACAGTCCTTCAGGTGGTTCTGGGTTTTGCTGGGGTTTTTTCCTTCCGACTCTTTCTTTTTTCCTCTGCTTGTTTTTGTCATACCCAAACAGTTACACAAAATCCTGACATCTACCACCAGAGGAGGCTTTAAACTACAAACTGTGAATTGTAGGGTTTTTTCCTCCATTTGCATTCCTGCTAAGCCAGAGGCAGCAATTAACCCTTACAAGCTGTTTTACAACATGGGCCATGTCTTCCTGTTTTATATCATGTTGTCAGCACTCAACAAATTATCCTAATAGCTATGTTCATCATCATTGCAGCGTGCATTTCAGAGACACGCCAAGTTTTGACCCTTCCAGTGCAAAATACGACTCCGGGTATTTTCACTGCTATTTATAAAATTGTATTTAATTTCAACAGGATAAAATTGGATAGATGGAATCATGAGATGAAAATCCTTTTACTTTCATAATAATCAAAAAGAAATAGAAAATTAGGAAGATCACTGCAGGTGAAAGCTGAGGGAAGTAATGTCTGGGAAGGATGCAAATGCATTAGTCTCCGTTGCCTACAGAATTAAATTAAAAGACTGTGTCACGCTCCAGATCTGATCCCTATGCTCTCTAGTGTGTCTTTCCTATTTTAATTCAATAAGCAATTTATTTGTGGTATATTGTGGGACGATCATTATACAACATATCAGTAAAGATATTCCACATGAAAAATTTGTTATTTCTAGATTTTGGTGTCAAGATTATTTAGGGTTTTCTGTTAGTGAAACACTGTCTTTGACAAAAGTAAAAGAAAAAGTACTGAGAAACTCCTCTTGCTAAATACCCCTTGCACACCATCTGTGGTTATGCTAATGGACCCTGTACTCAGGTCATCTGTTCAAATTAAAGAAACTGCCTTCGCAGTAAGAAATCTGCATAGATTGTCAATTGTTCTAGTTCATTACCTGTTAGCAAATGTAAAGAGCCAAAGCCAATTGTGACATCTACGTATAACGAATTCATTACAAAGTCCGGCACATTTAGCTTTGGAGAAAAAGCAGAGGACAGTAAAAAGGAACAGTGCAGATTAGGCTTTTGTTATGAGCATTTGTTGAAAGGATAGTAGCTGGAATAAATTCTCAAAAGCGTATTTCAGTCTTTTCTGGAGTCTCATTTTTTAGTAGTTTATTACATAATTTGTTTTTTCAGTTTTAAGATAAACATTATACTATTTATAGAAAAGTGGTTTAAATGAAATACAGGTTTATCATCAAACCAACAGTCATACAGCTTTCCATTTAGCAGATTATACTAATATAGGACTTCTGATTTGCCTGGATTTCAGGAAACAACTGTTACTTGAGCATCCTCACTACAATGAAAAGATACACATTTCGTATGAAATATTACAAGGAAATTAAAAAATGTTCAAATTAGATAAAAGCTTTATTTGGGGATAATTTATAGCGCAGTACTGGAATCTTTTGAACTGTTTTCTGTATTTACTCTCCAGATGGAACATTTTTTAAATACTCAGAATTTTAATTACTGTATTTTCAACAACCTAGCATTTTAAAAAAAAATAAATAATAATCTCCAAAGACCATATCAATTCAAAGTGGCAACAGTCAGAAAAATAAGCTTTGCCTGTCTTACAGATATGCTACGTGTTTGTTCTTTCTATCAAGGCTATTTAGCTGGCCATATATAAGTACATACATACAATTCATAACAAAGTTCTATTATGGATCATAAAAAAGGTAGTATGGATGAGAGTTTCTTTTGAAATGATTAAACAGAAGCATCCAAAATCCCAGCTTTAGTGTAAATGGGAAGCTTCAGTTACCCAGGTACGTGTTTGATAAGGGACACAGCTGAAAACAGCTGCCCAGCAAAGTTCTTGGGATGTGCTGGGAACCCAAATGAGGTGGGCAATTAATTAACAAACTCTTTCATGTATGGATTATGGGAAACATACCTGAAAACTCATTGCAAATGGTTTCTTATCAAATAAGACAGCATGTTAATTATTGCTTTCATTTATGACTCATTAAATTTGCAGGCAATGTCAACTTTTAGGGGAGCAAATGCTTTGTGATCCAACAGAAGAATACAAAATGTTTTTAAACAAATCAAGAAGATGAATTAGATGGGATATTAGATCAGTAAGGACAAGTGCAAGATTTTGGGAGCATCCACTCTTCAAAAACCAAGATGGGAGAAGGACTGCCTTGGCAGTAGTGAGTAACCTCCTATGCTACCCTGTATACAACAGAGACCAATATTTCTTCTTGAGAGCTAACAGTTCCTGAACGGCTATGCCATATATGATATAATATGAAGTATTAAAAGCAACTGACCCTTGCTGCTTCCTGCAGGGGCCACCTTGCAGAATATCTTTGCCTGGAGCATCCCAAGTCTCTTGGCACTTGTGCCAAGCTGACGTGCAGCACACACCACCACAGTTACACCCCTCCTCTTCAAACCCCCTTGCACAGGCAGCTTTTTTGATTTTCTAGCATGGCCATCTGTATGCCGCGGTATCAGAGTGCCCATCCCCAAGGGGGCTGCTTGCCTCTCTGATACAGGAGCCTCACACCCTCCTTCCCTCCCTCCCCATGCTCCCAAAGAACACCATGGGCAGCCAGTCAAACCCTAACCAAAACCTGTTGTGGTCACTGGAGCGCTACCCACGTGTATCAGCATGACAACCGCGCCTACCCTAATTAAAATTTATAGGCAATGGGGTTAACGATGCAGCTTTTCAAGAGGATGGAGCCGTTACTTGGTTTTTGATTACTTAGTCTTTCAGTCCTCCCAATAACAACATTTAAAAAAAGGGGGGGGGGGGGGGAGAGATCTATGACTGTATATCATTCCTTAATGAGATTATTTAACAGTATTCTTTTTTTTTATTAAAGATCAAGGTGTCTCTCAGCTTGAAGAATACACTAACAACAGATTTTTAACCATTTTAGCTCAAGTCCTGACACCATAATTAAAGTCAAATATGGCCTAACCGAACAAACCGGCACTATCGTCCTGTACACAGTATATATCTCTTCACAAGAAAGAAGGAAAGGCAGACCCCTGTACACATGCAGAGCCTACAGCAGCAAAGAAACACCAAATTTCACAGGTCTAAGATTCAAAAAGCGCCCTGACAGCTTTCTGCTTTTTTGTCATTTTGCCTCTACCCTGGGGTAGATTTTAAAACTCCTCCGACTAAACTTGTGGTCTAGGTCATTGAGCTTCAATGTGTGTTTATTGCGCTGAGATGACTGAAAAAGTTCTCTACTTTAGGAATGGAACTGACAGTCTGTTAATGAAATAAACTAAAAAGTTAATGCTAAAATAAAATAGCACCTGTTTCAGTCAAACCAAACAAAAAAGTGAGTGCATATTTTTCTATTTTCTACAGCTGTATGAAACAGAAATTTAATCAGGTGACAACAGGTTAACAAAACCCCTACAGAAAAACTACAGTCACTGACTAATTGATTTTCACTTTTGTTTAACTATATCATTTTGATAGGCTTTTACCCCATGGTAAAGCCAAAACGATGCTGCTGTTCTTATCATTACAGTTGATCAATCTTCCCTGTTTCCAAGGGGGAATCCTGTAAGCCTTCTCCTTTCGGCACATCCATTAGGCAGACAAAACAAAAGGTAAACCTGGCAAACACTGCTTGCTCAAGGTAAGCATTAATCTTAATAGATGGCTGTAATTAGGAACAAGATGCACTAACAGACAAAAAGCAATAAATAACTTTAAACCAGAAATGTGATAAGATTTAAACTCAAAGACTGCACTTGGGTTTAATCTAGCTTAGTCACTTTGCTGGTATTCCTCTCTGTAGCAGCATTTAAGTCAAAATAATTGTAGAACAACTAATATACAGAGCTTTAAATGTTTTGGATTACCAGCTAGCAATAAATCAGCTCAGGATTTCACAGGCTCCAGTGCATGTTGACCCTGCTTATTCACTAAGCCATCTCTGGACCTTCAAGGTCCATCCACCACCTACAAAAGTCCAGACTAACATCTGAAGTTTCTGTTTGGGAATCCTGCTGACCATGCCAGGTTCCTCTCTTATCCTTCCTTCCCACACCCTTACTTACAATGAGGACGTCCACTACATTTAAAATACTTCCTGTGCATAAAGTATTTTATTCGCTACCACTTCCAGAATCAAGTGGACCATTGCCTAAACACCTTGAAAACTTACCTTGGTATACAAGGCAGCATATTAAGAACTGCACACAGGAAGAAAGCAAAACTGATCAGAACTTTTACTCATACCCCATAAGTAGAGACGTTTGTTAAAAGGTGACTGCGTCACAGAAACCAACAAGCCTAAGACATCGTGAGATTCACTAAAAACCAAACTGGATACTTTCAGAGAACTTTTTAGGATCAATAAAATACCAGTAAAGAAAGTTTCTTCCTAATTTAAAAAAAAAAAAATAAAATCCTCCAGAAATTGATGAAAGCCTGAAGCCTGATAGGGTGGTTAGCAAATGCAGCTGGCAATTAGAAAAAAAGAATTAAAAAAATTATGTAATGACAACAAAAATGTATGAAAGGCAGAAAATCAAGTCTAAATAGACACTGTGAAGAGCTCCGAGTGAAGCATGTTTTAATCCAAAAGCAAAGACAAACAATCCCATGTCCCTGTATTTTTTTTCCCCCAAGTTAAACAACTCAAATGGTGGTTATCTGAAGTCTTTCTGTTTCCTATACATAAGCGACTATTGTCAGAAATGTTTCAAACCAGAAGATTTCAACTCTGTTCTTGGTAGTTGAAGGTGTGACCAAATAACATGATGCTGAATTCTCCAGTTGATTCAACTGAACATACTTTACCTTCTTTCTACTCTCACTTACTTAATTGTCATGATATGTCTGGTATAATAAACAGAATAAAATGAGCTCAAAAAAATGCCAGTTCCTATACGACGTGAAACACTGGCAATTAGTACAGGGTGGCTAGGTAGGTATTCGTAGCCCCATGCAGACTTAAGGACACAAAACTGCTGCCAAAACAAATAGTAATGTTCTCTGCTGTTTCCTAGATATAATGGAAATAGGGGTTAATGCTCTTTCTTTTAGTCCATTCCTGTAGATCAAGAAGAAAAAGAGCGAGAAAGCAATTTTCATGTGGCATTTCTCAGTGATATACCAGCATAAGTACCAGTTTGAAAGATTTACCCCAGTGCGACTACTACTACGCTTTTGAATCACCGTGTCCAAGTTTTCTTCAGCCAGGAAGCAAAGGATGACTTCATTCCAGAACATGGAAGTCCATTCCCTATCTGACAGATAATAAATAGCATTAGTAGGCTATAAAGGCTTCCCAGATTTACCATGTTCAGTGTTTAACTCAAAAATCAATTTCCTGAAAGCACATTGCCCTAAGACAAAGTATTTAATTGTGATATATGTTTTTGAAACACCACTGACCACATTCTGTTGCCAACTTATGGAATCAAAATGGCATTAAGTGAAAACAGAATTTGTCATTATATTTTAATGTTATTCTACAAAAGCAGATTAACTTAAGAAAAAGGTTAATTAAAACATATATTATAAGGTCACTGTTAAGAGCAAAAACCCTTCCTTTGACAGTATGCTGTGGGTTTGCTACAAGTATTAATCAGGTTTTAGAGTTTAAAAACAAATCTCTCATACATTCCCAATACAGTTCCAGACAGTTACTACAAAACAGTTGTGAGCACAGCTTATGTAAAAGTTCAAAAAGTTTTTCCAACTTGCAAGGCTTCAGACTTATCTGACTTTTACTGTATAAGCAATTCTATAAGCTACATGAAAGCCTTCCTCCTACCAAATTCATGAATAAACTCCTTAACCAACATTACTGCAAAGTAACAAGGGACATACAGCATTTTTGTTGTTGTTTGTTTGTTTTCCTACAAAAAAATGTTAGCATAGACAGAATTACGGAAAAAGCAAAGCACACAGTTTAAAAAAATCTATTTATTTAATATGGCTTCTTTATTGATTTTTAAATAAATGTAATATAAAGAGAATGTCAACAAAATAATTCAGCTACTGCTTATACTATGAAAATACAGGAGAGCAGAATTAAATGCTGTCAGCTGCAGCACACTCCAACAACAGAACCACAATTAACATTTAGTCTTTAAAATAACTCAAGTAATGAAAGCAAAGCATAACAGAGATGGTTCTTTTTCTTTGGGCAGTACAGTAATAATGTCAAATGCAATGGCTGTCATAAAAAGGTAAGAATAATAAAGCATACATCCTCTTTCATATATATATTTTTTTTTAAAGTACAGGCAGTCAAAGATTTCCAGTTTCGCAGTCATTTTCCACACTTGTCACAGATGTAAATCCATTTATGTCAGTTGAGATATTACAGATCTCTACAATCTAAGACAACCAAGATTGGGACAGATAACTTTGTTAATACTGAAATCTGGCCCTAATCAACAACTCCAGATTTAAAAACTCCCAGAATGTCAGATCAGCTTCGATACCTTTTAACAATTTGGAGACATTCAATCCTTGCTTACCTAAACAAAGCTCCCCCACTTTCTGGTCTCACTATTTTTAAAGATTTTACAGGAAAGCTGTAATCTTCGAAACCCAAACTCCATGCTAATCCAGCATCTTAAATATATATTTAAGAAATATCAAAGTAACGACACATCAGTATATAACTTCTTAAATACAAAAATCTCTCTAAGGAAATACTGAGAGCAGATTCACACACTTAAAGATCCCAATTCTGCATGAAACAGAGTTGAATGGACATGTGGCAACTTGCAGGAGTGGGTCTGAATATACTGAAGATTTCTTGGGGTAACTCAACTCCAGGAAAGAGCTGACAAATAATGTCATGGTAAAGCTATTATATCAAAATAAGCAGGAAAAATAATTAGAAATCAGTTTTCTTCAGCAAAGTATCAGCTTACCTAAAAGTGAAGTTTAATAAAATTATTCTAAGAGGGAACTTATAAAGAAAAAATCATATACCATTAATTGGCAGTCAACTCATTGGCCTTCTATCTGAAAAATGAATTGCAAAGAAAATTTGCTTTCAGACTAGGGATGTCTTATGTAAAAAGCTAAAAGACAAAAACTTACACACAAAACGTCTCCTTTAAGAAGAGGAATACACATAATTCTTAGTCATAATTTTCAATTACTTAATAGATACACTTATACACAAATATGATAATGGATTTTTTTTAATTGACTTTTTTTCCTTCCAACACCAACGAAGTTATCTTTCAAAGTAAGAAAGGAACCCTAGTTTTTCTTCCTTCTGCCATTTCCTCCTGTATACGCTTACAGCATGACTGCTGTGTCTGTCCATTCATCAATCTCATGGAATTAAAAAGAAAACCCCCAAAACAGCTGCCAAAACCCTTTGTAGGAAAGAAAACTAGGGATTTTGTTCAGGAACTAATTCAACTGGCAGGTAATCAAAACTCCCTGAGAGCTCAAAAACATAGTGCTCCTCCACCAAGGAGAATGTTCTTTTACAGAGACTAAAACTTCTTTATAGGATACGTTTCATTTAAGGCTCTAAGAAAAAAAAAAAAAAAAAAAAAAAAAAAAAAAAAAAAAGAAAAACCACACCACCTTAAGGCTGCTGACCACAGAAAGAATTGACTATTTAGTGTTATCGTAGCTTTTCTTGTCCAAGCCTTGAGATACTGTATTTGTGAAATGCACTGGTTAATTGGGTAAGATGTGGTTAAGAATACAGTTTCAACACTACAAAAGAAGCATCTACTGCGTTTAAATACTATAAAACAAGTTATTCTTTTTTAAGAGAGGTATGATGAAAACCAAAGCAGGCAAATACAAATCAGTGAATTTGCCTGAAACATACTAGAATACTGCAATCCTTTCCTTCTTAAGGAAATTTTTCAGCCCTTGTAACTATAAGATGATGTAATCTACCTGAATTAAACATGCTTACTGTAAAGAATGGATGCAAATCTAAATGGGAAGCTGTGCACCCACACAGCTACGGCCACTGTGTGCTGTGCCATGGGCACTCTATTTGTCTATGTCACGGACAAGTAAATTTTCCATAAATATGAAGTCCAAAAGAAGTTAGGAGTTGCTATTTCCTGAACTCATAAACGTAAGTTTACATCCAGAATTGAGTACTTCTTCCTGTGAAGGATAACCTACTGCGATGAAACAACGTTCTGAGCACCAGGAAAATAGGTCAGCGGAAGTTACAAATCAGAAGGAAAGGTTCCTAACACTTGTTTGGGATTTATTGCATTTATGCTCAGTGGAGTATGCTTAGCAAAGTCACTCTCAGCAGAGGAAGAGAAATGCTTGCTATGATGGACAAAGACAGTTTTTCAAGTGAAGTGGAGCTAAGAGCGACCACGTGCTTAGGGACACAGACAAGCATCACAATTATCTTGAAAAGAGCGCGTATTACCTGCAGGCTGGAAAGAAAAACTCTTCATCCATTCTAAACCACTGAAAATTATTTTGTGACTTCCCATGAGACAGAACACCTTGGACACAGGAGGAGGAAGGTACACTATTTGAACTTGCTTATGCAATGCTGACGACTAGAGAAATTTTCTTGCCACTTTCAGTACGTAGTGTGTCAGGCATCGTGGAACAATAGAGTCAGTAAGGATTAGCGCAAGGAGTAGTTTTTAGCACACAGATGACTAACAGCAGCTGTAAAGGATGCAGAACTGCCTAATCATGGCCAAACTGAAGAGAGAAACATAGCAAAAGCTCCATCACTTGGATACTTACATGAAAAAAAAAAAATCTCTAAAATAAAACAATTCAGAAAAGATTTCCTATCATTCAGAAAGGCACAAAACCCAAAAATGTTTGCATATAATTTATTCTGGCCATATAGTGATGCTGTTCTAGCAAACTATTTACATTTTAACATAAACATATGTAAATATATATAAATATATATGTGTGGATATATAAAAATAACAAATTCCTCATTTTACTAATGAAATGAAAAGAACATTAGTTGGATGGTGCTGTTTGCACACTGAAAGCCACAGAAATTTAAACTGTAATCACAATAAGCTAACTCCAACAACAACTTCCCTTACCAGTAATTCTATTATATGCTACATGGAATAAAATATACATATTGTAGTAATCAAAAATTATATCTATATTTTATAGGTGGGAGAAAATACTGCATGTAAAAAATGCTTCGGTGTACCTATTTTTACTTAAGTAAAAGCATTTTTACCTAAGCTGCTTCTCCCACATTTTTTAAAAATGTTTTTACACTTAAACTGTCTTTATCTCAACCCATGGATTTTTACTTTTTTTTCTTATGATTCTCTCCCCCATCCCACGGGGAGGGGGGGTGCGGGGTGCAGGGAGGGCAGAGGGTGGGCGAGCAGCTGTGTGGTACTTAGTTGCCAACTGGGGTTAAACCACAACAGTGGGCAACAAGGATGTTGTTTACAGGCTAAAAAGAAGTGATAAGATCAGAGGCAGTCAAAGAAAACACAGTGGCAAAGCAAAGATGGAATTCATAGGACACTGTTTTGCACTGGAAAAAAACGCGTGTAGATATTTATGTATGCACATCTATACATTACAATTATGCATGTGCACGGGTAGGTAGATGCTCAGAAAATCTGAAGCACAGCAGATGGGGTCCAATGAACATATTCAAGCAAAAAATATGATCCCATCAGTGAACAAGAATTTAGAATGCACATTCTCTCTATTCAAAGAAAAGCAATACTCACTTGAGAAGCCAAAGAGGACTGTGCTTCTATGATGAATGAATAGACATTCCCCTTCAGCAAAGAATGAGAATTAGAAGAGAATGAAGAGACTGAATACCTGACTTCACCGGCGCTGGGTAAGCACTGAATTGGAAAGAAAGGTGATGAATACGTCTAGAAAGGAAGCCCAACATGGAGTAATGATAAATATGGGCAGGTGGTATCAAATCAAGGTAACAGTCAAATAACAAAGAATAATTATTTTGAATTATTCTTATCTTTGCAGTATGCAATGCTGAGTGAGAAGCCATTTCAGAAATGTAATTCCAGTAATACAAGCTCCATGGCTGAAGACTGAGATGGGAATGCTTGTGCTGTTACATTACCCGAGATATCAGTGTGAAACATAAAGTTATGGGAAACAGATCATTGCCAGGACTAAAATCAGACAGTCTTTTCAGTATGGTACATAGAAGTGAACATCACCAGAGAAGGAGGAGCAAGATATACCTGATGCCCCTGTACAGATACGGTCTCAGAAATCAATAAACTGAGTCACATAAGCACTTCTACCGACTGAGGACACCTCTACAGGACAGTCGTGACCAAGGAGATGCATCATACTCGCAAATATAGTAAATTTATCTCCCTACAGCGTGTGCAGACCATACAACTACTGTGCTATTTTGTTAGTGGAATAGCAAACTTTACTATTTGCCTCCTAGGCATTCTAATTTTTAAGACCTATGGGAAAATGCGATGGATCCAAGACAAGCTCCTGAGAAAGTGCTTGCTCCTCAGGAAAGCAGAGTCTCTACAACCTCTTTTTGTTCAAGGGACTGCAATGATCAGCTCTACCCATTTCAGTAAACGTTTGGATGGCCAATCTTGAAAAACAGATATATCCAGAACTTGACTTTACACATCTTCAATTTTGGCCATTGGATCATTGCAGATGAAAAGATAATTAATCAATTAGTTGCTGAGACATATAGACTGTATTTCACAATATAGTGATATGACACACTTACAAATAACATATAAAGTGAGTAAATAGGACCAGGAGACTAAAATATTTCACAGCTGGGGAAGAAAAGCTAAAGCTCTATTTTCCATTTCAGAACTTTAACTCATTTTTAACGCATCAAAAGTCACTGTATATCATCTATGCATTTACTGAATCCCACTTTGTTTTTAAAGCCCCTCCAAACTTCTGAGAGACTGACACATGAAAAGATGGAAAAGGAAGCACACATTTAAAGGAACTCACCCAACAGGCATAACAATCAGCAACAGCACACTACAATTACAGCAACAGACTTGCTGCTGGTTTCGAGTGTGTAAGCCTTCAGCAAGGTCCTTAGTGCTGCAGGTTTATATTACCATTTCTAAAACAGAAGTGCTGATGACACGCTAAGTTTTAAGCATAAAATGCACTGATCTCCTCTGAAGGTAGAGTACATGGTATTGATCTTAGCACTCCTGATACAGACAGCAAGCTGTGACTGATAAAAAGTGGTGGTGTTCTTAAATGCTCTTGAGGGGACTAAGAAAGCAGATGCAAGGTGACAGAAATTAGAAGGGATTGAGAGCTGCGGGTATATTTTGAGGTCGTTGGCTCAATGATTAGAAAACAATTTTGAACAGCATTCCCTGATTCTTGCCTTATTCACTTACTTCTAATAGGCAAAAGCATGCAATTACCTAGATACCCATTAGAAAATTTAAACTCTTAAACTATGCATCACCGAACACTCTGTTTCCACTGGCTATCAAAAATCCGCTGTGTTTAAATGTGAAAACAGATTATTTCCCCCCAGCAGCCAGCTGTGGGCTAGAGCAGTCAGTGGACTTTTTGCTATCATGCGATTATACATAATAAAGGTTTGGTAATCCAAAATGGACTCTAAGCATCAGCTGCTTTTGCTGGAGCCTTGCAGATGTAACTCATTAGTTGTGGGTAAGCCATTCTGCACTAGAAGAGAATTCAGCTAACTCAGCCGATGACATATTATGGTGTTAAAATGTGCTAGAATAAACAAACAATAAAATAAAATTCATCACTAGATGTAACGAAATACACAATCCCAGAAACTACTCAACGCCCTGGTATCATTTTTACACATGTAGTCTCGAGCAGAGTAACGTTGAGCCAAAGAACATAGTATTTAATTGAGCATGGATCAGGCTACCCAAGGGTAAAGATAACTTGTTTCTCTTGCATGCCCCACCCTTCAGTCCTTTTATTTGGAGGGGGAGAGAGGGAAGTTTTGTGTTGGTTTTGGAGGAAGGAATCTAGCATGCATTGGATCATAGACTTAAGTTAATTTCTGCATAACAAAAAGACATGAAAAAATGAAAGCAAATACTTGTTTGCTGTTCTTTTAACATAGAAAAAGCTATTTAAGACACATCACCTTATGTTCAGCAGATTCCCACTCCTTAAGCTCTTTAAAAATCATTGAAGCCAAATACACTCAAGAGTTTGGGAAAATTAACAGAACATGTTCTTTTCTTCCTGATAGTATAGAAAAGAGAAAACAGCAAATTCAGCTGCCCATTTTAGTCATAATTTCATATTCCTAATACCTCAAGAGAACATAATTTTTAGGAGGAAGGCATTATTTGGTTTTTCAGCTCATTGATTTGTCTCATTCAAAACTTCCGAAGATTCTTACAAGTTTTTATTCACAAAAGGCATTACCCCAAAAAATTCAGTGTTATTGATGCATGACAAGCCAGCAGATAAACTCATTCTCAATACGCAATAGATTATCCAAATACCAACATTCATCAGATCTCTTGAAGGACACCATCTCAGTTTTTAAAACCTTCAAAGAAAACATCATCATCTGAGTCTTCTAACAGTCAGGTGGTAGATTAAGTTAAAATATACTGTAGAGAATTGAAAATGTAACACCTAATTTTAGATTTTCCTTTTCTTTACAAGCTTACCTGAATATATTTTTCATTTAAATCTTTATAGGAACATATGAGTATTCTCAGCTTGCAAACTAAATACAAGTGTATGCATAAACATGGAAGGCAACATAACACTCTATTTGTGCTTTACATTTAAATTAAAGCACAATGATTAAAACTTGCATTTTGGGGGAATAAAGTTTATGGAGTCAGAGGGCACGATCTTTAATGTTGGTACAGCATGTTATATGTTTAGAACTGCACAACAAATGTTACCTCTATTTACCTCTTTACAGTATCTTAGCACCATGTTGTTTACTGTACACTATTTCCACAAAAAGAACCCCCCAAGATAAGTGTATCATATAAGTATGTATTTAGAAGCCTATCCAATGGCAAGATACAGAGATGTATTTACAAGGAAAGACTAAATAATCGGAAAAGTTAGTAAGAGTGCTTATGTCCTTAAAATCAAACAAGTTTATACAGTGTGGTAGACTAAGGTCTTAAGGTACAGACACTACGTGAACAATTCTCACAGATTATGTCACTAACATTGATTTACAACATAGTTCACCTCTTGACTATCACAATCATATAATTCACCAAAAACAATAGACGAAAAGTATCTAAATAATAATTACTTTTTACAGATTGAAAGCAACTTGAAGAACAGAGATGAAATCCCTCATCTCTCAAACATTTAGACCCCCCACATTGGAAGCGCTCTGAACCTCATCTAGCTCACCACAGAAATCTTCTGTCTAGATGAGACAGCTGGATGACATGATGATGCATAGAAGTAACAACATTGCTAGTTTTATAGATGACCATTGGGTTTCTGTATTACAGGGATCTTTTGGACAGGGAAGAAACAAATACTTTACATCTTCCTTTCTCTATACCGGGAGGTTTATGAACCACAAATCAGCTTCTGGGTGGGTCAGACAATTTTTGGACTGTTACAACACATGCCTCTTACGAAGTACTCCCTCAGCGCACTGGCTAGAAGTGCTCGCTGATACCACTTCTCAGGCTTAACCTCCTGCATTCCTTCAGCACCTCAGAACACCCCTTCAGAAACAACCAACCAGCTTCATGGCCTGCTCTGAAGCGGTTTTATTCAACTTGATACATAAAGAATGACTAACTGACGTTTTATAAAGTTGTAGTCTACAAAGTGATTTTTTTGTATTCTTAGGTTTGACAGAACTATTAATAAAGTCCCTTTGCACAGATGAGCTGTACCAAAGGAAACCCCTACGGATTATCAATGTCTCAAACCCTATCTGGTAGATTTTGCCTCAAAACCTTCCCCAAAGGCAATGACCCATGTAGTAAGGGAAATTTATATGTTTCAGATATAGCTCTTATTTTGCCAACAGCTAACAATCACATTTTGGATACCAGCCTTGGTAATCAAGCTCTAAATGCCCAGGCAGGAAGGTCCAGGTATAGATATAAATATACACCTTTCCCCCATCCATTTCACATTTTTTGTTTTTGTTTAGTTACAAGTAGATGAGCAGTATACCAGAAGGCACCCTTTATTCTTAGCCTGGATAACACATCTTCGAGATTCTTTACATCTCTTTTACGGCTGACCAAGGGTTAGAGGCACCTGGAAGCCCTACAATCCATCTACATCACCCTAAGGGGCAAATTTTGACCATCAAGATTTTGCCACTTCACCTGATGGTTAAAGGTGATGAGATTGTGCAAAGGCTTGAACAATATCATTAAGAAAGATAAGCAGTGTGATAACTTTTGGCAGGCACATTGGAGCTGCACACACCTGGTAATGACCTTTAAAGGTCTTTCAATGCCTTTGAAAACATGTGCATCAAGGAAGAAAGGCCACTGGTTTACTCTAACTTTGTTGGATGACAGGAAATATTCTAACATTCTGGTTCTGCTACTCAAATACTAATTTCAAACACTTGATAATGTGCTCAATATTTAGGTATCAAAAATGGCAGAAAAATACTTCAGTCTTGGTGGTTTAATTTTTTTCTTTTTTAATAATAATGTTTGCAGTTGTTCTGTAAAGGTATCACCTAGGGACACATAACTAGGAAACGACTGTGTATCATATAAAAAACGTTTCTCTAGGAAGATTATGGATCATCCTTGCAAGCACAATGCATTTGAGTCAGTTTCCATATATACAGAAGTTATCAACAATATAGATTTTTACGCCGAAAGTCTCCAAGAACTGAATAAAAAGCTTTGTAATCTTGATGCTTTTAATATTATGCAAATGATTTATCCATTTACTTTATTAATAAAACATCACTGTATTACACAGAGACACATTTTGCACTTCTGTTTTTGAGCTATTTTTAAATTAGGTTAGATTTGACAAGGGACTATTTGTGGTAATGTGGTAATTAAGATTTGAACAGATGTCAGCATTAATAAGAGACTCAAATGAGGTGTAGGGAGATAAATGTACTCTTTTAGCTGTGCTGGCACACCAAGCATCATTGAGAGGAGAAGACAGCATGGCTTCAGCAGTTCTTTTTTCAGGAGAGCTTCTGGAGAATTGTCCAGTAACTCAAGTTTTCTGATATTATTCAGTCATTTCTCATGATCTTTCGGATTGTCTTATTCTTAAAATAAATTACTGTTCTATCAATATTTATGACATTATAGAATATGATCGATACCTTATAATTGCATGACTCTTATAACAGAAATTATTATGTTTTGAGCTATTGATCATCACTTTAAAAATATTCTATACTTAGATTTTCTTATTGTGTCTGTTACTACAGGTTGCATAAGTACTTAACACTGCGAGCAACAACTTTCAGAAATTACGAGCTAAATTCACAGACAGGTCCAAGTCCTGGCCAAGACTTTTAAATTCAGTTCAAAGAAACCAGTATTTACATCGTGTGTACTAAACTGTAATAAGCAGTACATAAATTCACCATTAGCTAACAAAGATGAACAAAAAGGAGTTGATTACTTCATTTGCAGTCGTGCATTTACCCTCTATCTACACTGGTAAATAAAACTGGTCAGACACCATTCTCTGCCCCCGAAACTAACTGATACACCATGTGCCAAACTCTCCAAGCCCTCAAATCAGTGCAGCCACTTCCAAACAAATTTGTGAGTGGTGACCAGCCGTCCCAAGCCCTGAATTTTGTTGATGCACTGTTTAAGAGAGCGGTAGGTGGCATAAGCAACACCGTGTTCTTTACATTGTTCACTATATAGCAGTATGGTGAACTGGGTACTAGGGCTCTGAGCCACGCCTTGGCCCTATTACTTTACTTCTAAGTCAGCAAATCCCTCTGTCGATTGACTGAAATAACGTACATGTCTTCCCTGTCTCGCATCATAAATGAATAAAATTGTTACTAAATTCTTAATTGGTTTCTTTTTTGCTGATCTTTTTCCCAAGGTCACTTCAATGGAGTTTGGATTGAGTCAGAGAAGAAACAGCGTAAGAAGCTCTCCTGATAAGGAAGGTTGGTTGGTTGTTTTTTAAAAATCTTTTTCAGAGAAAACACTATCTTGTTCTCTTTTTGTTCCATTTCTCATGATACATTTCACAGTCACATTCCTCTAGTACCATATTAAGAACCTCTTTCAATTAGAATATTTTCATGTCTCATTACAAACTCAGAAAGAAGATCCATGAATTTGACCCATAATAGTTTATGCAAATATATTTCAACCTATCAAGCATTCATTATACTTTTAAAATAGAAAAATAACAGATTAACATACAATAACAAATCGCCTCATTACCATGCAAAAAACTGGCCTGTGTCTAAGCAACAACTGCTCTGCAAACTAAAACAATTTATACTTTCCACCCTGTGATCATTTATACTCAGAATATATGTCAAGAAGCGTACTATTAAAAGGCTTGGGTCGTTTAAACTAGTTGTTGGAACTTGTTCCTGTTTTATGCAGAAATTACAGTATGCAGATTACATTATAGGCACTATTAGTTAGAGCTTCATGACTCTGCAATTTCTGAAAATAGAAACACAATCTGCATGTTGGGTTTTTTCCTTATTTACAGCTGTGATGCAGAGTATCCCACATCGCTATGCCACATCATGAAACTAGTTCACCTTTTGCACCCAGCACAGCATTCTTTATTTGGGTGATTTAGATAAACTAGCAGCTCATTATCAAATTGAAATACACCTTATACAAAAGATATTATACAGCTAAATTTTGACAACACTTGAGAGGGTAACTGGGAAGTCTCCGTGCAGTTCTGTAGTGAGTCCTGTAATACATTTACAGTTTTTTCTCAACCATTTCCAGTGGATTATTGCTCACACTCTTAGAGTTTCTAGACTCCCAACAGATTATTGCTATGACATCTGTTTCCTCAGCGTTCACTTCACTGCCCTTTTGCTAGCTTATTATTCTAGCAATCACTCTAATTTTCAGCAAGGTAAAGAACTGGTTTAGCTAATTCTTGTTTCTCTGGCCTCCATTATACACAGTCAACCTACCTCACGTGGCAAAGGTGGTATTTATATGCATTTAGATCTTTTTACTCTCTTTCACTCTCACAGTTCAATTCAGGCATCAGGATTTCCATCTTATAGCATTTGGGCTGGCATAAACTGCAAGCACACTGTATCCCATGCTAATCCTCGTCTTGCTTCCTCCATGTGTTTTACTCTGTCACATTATTTTATTTACTGCTAATTACTAGTAGCAAGAGTACTGATTTCCCTTCTGCTCTTCTTCCAAGCCTATTCAAGTATCAAATATTATGCATGGTATTGTAGCTTCTTTTGAAGAGGAAAAAGGAAAAAAAAATACAACCAACCCTACTACTTCTGCATCAGCATTTAAAGCACATGTATTTAAAATGTCAAGACATCTGGTAATGTCAAGACATCCTCAGTGCAGAACTTCATTTCTCATATGGTATCACGTTAGCCAGATGTACAAACCTACTTTCTGGATTATCCAAGCTATGCACACATACACACAAAAAAGGAACCATAATCATCAGAATTCCTACCCCCTCCAGGTCTTGAAACATGAATAAAATAATTTAAAATCATAATTAAAAAAAAAAAGGGAAAAGAGTTCTTTCTGCTTTGTTTCCCCTCTTGCCACAGGTTTAGTGTAATATTTCAGAAAATTCATTTAACTCAGTCCTGTGATTTTGAGGAAGTCTGCTAACCTCAGTGAATTAGTAGCACACAAAATGTTACTACTGTAACATCTCTCAGAAATCCAAAGAAACTTCCCTTAATTTGGGGGAAGCATCTTGGATCTTCTCATCATTCCCAAATACAGCGTGATCCTCTGTGACCTCAGGATTTCTGTTGCAGTGCCTGAACTTCTGTACACATCACAGCGATGTGAACCTGGAGATTTCCAGGATCACCATAAGCGGTATCTTCTGACTCATCAGGCAACATCCATACAGTGAGGGGTGGAAGGAGCTTCTTCCCAGGTTACAGCTTTACTGTATCCCTCTGTATATGCCCTGGTAGCATTTGACCCAATATATCCTATCTCATTCAGTGAGCAACAAAAAGTGGAAAGCTCTGTATGAAGACCTGAGTACACTGCACAGAAGTTAATTAAGTTAAAGGATTTCCAGCTGGTAATGATTTAGACAGTTGATACAGTTTGCTGAGACTCATATAACATTTGTTGAAGTAAGCCAAAAAGCAAAAGTTATGAAGACAGCAAATACTCTTAGCAGTGAAAAATGCTGAACTAGAGCAACAGCACTAAAGAGTTTGCGATTTTAATTACACGACATGACTTTGCTTATTAAAAAAAAAAAAAAAAAAAATCAGAAATTCAGCATCAATGTGACATTTCCACAGGCTGAGCTTTAACAACTCTACATACAATGGCTCCAGATATTCCCGAATGAGCAATATTGTTATGAATTAAAAGATTAAAGATAATTCTCACAAATTCTTGCAAACACGGAAAATTTCTCTACTTTGCTCTTTTGCATGTAAGGCACAGCGCTTCACCTTCTTTCTTGCTATAACCACCTGAATGAGTTAGGAAGCCTGCCTTAATCTGCTATCCGGCTTATGGCACAGAGCCTGTCTATATTTCTGGCTGAATGTAGCCCTAAGTGATTAAGGTATCAGGCCATCTGTATGTAAAACACTCTCTCACAAACACATGGTATAGGAAAATTATTTTTTCTGATTTACGTACTCATGGTATTCAGAATAATAATTTAAAAGATACATTTCCAAATACATCCACGAAATGGTCTTTTCTATGAAGCTGTCCTTAGCAGTAGAACACCAGATAAAGCAGAGATGCAGTGAAACAGGAAATATACCTGCTTTACATGATATGCATGTTTGCTGCTAAAGAACAGTAATGAGCTACAGAAATTGTAAGTTTAGAATTATAGCCTTAGTAAAACCTGTTTACAGCTTCTATTTACCCATCAAAGCAAAAATACAGCACGGAGACAGGAAAGAAGTACGCTGAGCGCCTCGGATGGAGGGAGATGAAAAGATTTTAGAAAAATGATTGTATCGCTATTTACTAACAAAGAAGATACATAGAAAATGTTTTCTTGTTACAGGATGATGACAATCTACAGTTTTCAATTATTCACAGCATTACTTTAATGTCAACGAGGAGATATTAATGTTTGATTAGGTTAAAGGAGTTTATTCCTGCTGACAAATCTAACTATGAGCCTGACAATTCCTTATTTACATTCTGTTAAAGCGTTTGCATTTTTTAAAGAGCATTTCTTTACCATTCACGCTCTTTTACATCCTGTGTTGTGGCTGTAGGGTTTTGTTGTAATGACTGGTTATAATCACTGGCCTTTTACACCCAATAATATAACAACCATATAGCCCCAACTGAGTTCACATATTATTTTAACAACACAACATCAGGACCATGGAAGACACCTGAATAGTCCCACAGAGAACGTACATGACATACATGTTTGCAGATTAGCTCTGAGAGCCTATTTGTCCTCATTAAATTATTGCAGATCAGAATGATTATATTGGTATTGGTGTAACTCATGGGAGACACTGATGGAATAAGAGACCTTACTGCAGCATTTATCTAGAATTGTCAAGTCATAATGTTGGTTCTTGGCCTTGTTCGGCAAATACATGGCCAGACAACAGAAACCTCTATAAAGAGGACATGCAATATCATCTCTATTAGTCACTACCCCATGTATATTTTATGTAGCACCATAAAACAATTGATTATGTGCCTTCTAAACAAAATCACTAACTTAAAGGACTCATAAGGGCAAATTTCATCCACCAAAAAAGCACTTCAGGCAGCATTCCATGTAATGGTGTACAGTAAGTATCGGCTTGAAGAAAGTTATATTTCACAAATATATTTGGATCCTTAAAAGTCAATTAGTATGGAAAGAACAGGCTGGTCTTATTGCCTACCTGAATTCCCAAAATGCTTTCACAGTTTTTAAAAATTTCTTAAAGAAACTAACTTGTCATTGAGTAAAATCAAAAGCATTCTTGTGGAAGACTACGTAGTAAAGATGGGAAACCAAAGAGAAGAACCTACGGTAATTTCCACAATAAGCAGTATTTACAAGTTCTACAATATCTGTCTTGAGTATTTTTCATTATGTTCAAAAAGTGATATGGAAGAGGGAATGAATAATGTTATATCAAAGTTTAACGATGATTTGAAATTATTCAGAATAATGAAAAGTAAAGGTAAATGGAAAAGAGGTACAAGTTGACAAAACGAGAAACGGAATTGAGTGTTGATAACAAAGTCACTTACTATGATAATTTTTATGAGAAGTTGTAAATTTGTTATTATCTCTTAGGAAAAAACCAGAAATTGGAATCTCTTTTCAGTAGAAGCTAAAAGGATAACAAAACTTCTGGGATTATTGTAAAGGAATAAAGAATAAAGTATTAGGCCACTCACTATATAACTCTATGGTGGTTGAGCACCTTGAGTATTGCACAATGTTCACCCTATCTCAAAAACATATGACTAAACTAATTAAGCTAAAAACCTTGTACAAAGAAAGGCAACAAAGGTGATCAAAGGCATGAAACGCTTCCAAGAATAGCTCCAAGACTCTTCAGCTTAGTGGGCTATAGAAATCATGAATGGTATCAAGAACTTGAGTAAAGAAACATTACTTATTGTTTCTCATAATGCAAGCTGTAAGGGAGCACCCTTAAAAGTAATAGAAAAAACCCAAACTTTCTCAGACACCACATAAACTGTGAAATCCATTATCTTTCGTAGATTAAAAGTGTTTCTTGAAATCTCAGCAGAAGGACCATTGAACAGACATTTGTCAGTGAACATTACAGTTAAAGGACTTCTCAGTAAAGCAGGTGAATACTATTTCCTTTTTGCCCCTGAGCTAAAGACCATGACGGTGCCTGTACTCAAAAAGTTTATTTTGGAGGAAGGATTCCTAGGAAGGCCCGCTTCCAAGATGTTCCACACATGAAAGGCAGTTTATATTCCAACCAGCCAACGTAGGATGCTGTGGAAGCCAGCTGTATTAAAGGGTTATTGAAGATTGGATAGTGGTAAAAATTCACTAGAAGGCAGAAATCTTATGTTTTGTAGAAACTTCTGTTTTTCCAGATATTCTAAAGAACAAAAGCAAAGCTTTCAGGTTACAGAAGGTAACTCTAGGGCTAAAAATTCCCTCTGGATGCAACATTCCCACACAAGAAATTCAATTATTTCTACTTTCAAGCGTTTCTACAAATTTTTTTTCTTTTTCAATGAAAAATGAACAATTTCTCACAAAAAATTCTCCTACTTTTATTATGGGCATCTTAATGTATAGGGGATAAAAGATGATCCACATAAAGCAGTGAAGTGAGTAGAAGCGAATGCAGAGAAACCTCAACATTAAATTGGAAATAGAAAGGTTAATTCTTTACCCCCCGAAAAAAAAATTCCCATAAATTAAGTGAATTTATCCCTTCACGTTAGCAATTCTTCACTTTTAGGGGGGAAAAAACCCAACACATTTATCACTACATTTTGTAAATAAGAAGTCAACTGTAAATCATCAATGTCATCTTGTATGGCACATTTCAGTTAGGACCATAACTGAGCAAGTACTGCTCTGCTGCCACTCAGAGTTTGCTAAAACTTGGGGGGGGGGGGGGGGGGGGGGGAAGGAGTGTACTTGGGCTATGATAAAGAAATTATGAAACCCCTGAAAATTTCTATCTCCAAAGCAAACATTGCTTTGACAAGGGATTAATTCAAGCTACCAAGTAACCAATACTGTTTGACAATATTTTGAAATACTGGTAGATTTTAACCATAACAATGATGGGATTAAATAAACTGACTCATTAGTAAAAGAAATCTGCAAACCGCAACCTCTACAGCAGGACTTGACACTGATGTGGAGACACCTGCTCCACTGTACCTCTGCCAACAAAACACAATAGCAACAAAGCATTTAGAGTTGTTCCATTTGTAAAAGAAAAAGGAAAATTATTAGTTTTCTGTAAAGACTTTCAGGTACATCCAGGAAATCAGTCCATTCTTAATTATATCTATTCTGTCAGCTAAAAAATAGAGTAAAAATTATCCTTAGAATTGGCAGAGTATTCCTCATTTTGTAATACTAGCATACAAGTGTACAGTAGCTAAATGATTTAGGATATATGACATACAGTTACAGCATTTACAAAGGTTTGTACGAAAGAACATACTGTAAGATAACATGAACAAACATTGAAATCTTGATTCAGAGATCACAATCTAATTTATTTTTGAAAGGACAGTGACAACAATTTGCTTTATCTATGTTCTCTTCACTATATATTTTTAAAAACATTATGACACTTTAGATCTCAAAAAGCTTTCCCTATAATATAAATAATGGTAATACAAAATACATATATATATATGACTTCTGTCTATGACATGCCAATGATATTAAATCAGTGTGTGCTTATCTTTGAAGAAAACCCATTTCTGTAAGAAACAGATACGACTTTCAAATATCCAAGTCCACAGAAGAAGTTACAAAATCACTTACAAAATAAATCTTCTGCGCAAATCTTAACTTCATGAAACTCTTTGCCCTCTCACAGCTAGACTGAACAGAGAACTCCAAGGATCCATCGTGCCTATAACCCAAAGACGTGCAGGGGCTCTGAGCACCCCTAACTCCTAAGACCTAAGGACTAACTTCACATTACAGGCCTGGGTTCTTATCTGCTTTTATCACCTGGCACAGTGACCAACTTAGTAAAGGGTGTAAACAAACCCTCAATTTTATTGAAGCACAAAACTATTCCTAAATCTGTATTTGAAAATAAAGAGGTGCTTGGATAGCCCACTGAACCTGGGATAGTACCAAGTAACACTGAAGTGGCAGACGTCACGTGAAAAGCAGATATTCACACCAACTCAGATGCTTGGGGAAGGATCGTCTCTTTGCACAGCAGTTCTGGCACTAGCAGCAACTCACAAAAAACCAAGCAAAGCCTTCAAAGTGAAAAGCAGTTTACAGAGAAGTCAAACCCATTTCTTCTGCAAGCGTGGAAGAGAAGAACATTGCTGCTCCAGAGACACATTTTGAAATTAGTTATGCTCACAAACTAGGTAACTGCTCCCTAGATGCAAAGGGACGTGCACGCACACACAGCCCTTTGCATACTTTAGATCATTGCCACTACTACATCAAGGTAAGTACATTTAGAAATTGAGTGTGTTTTAAAAAACGTGCATTCTGAAATTAATATTGTCGTGCATTTTCATGCAAATGAAAAACTCGTGCATACTGAATGAATATTCTCAGCAAATTTAAATGAACGAGCATCTTTTAAAACTATTTTCTTCAAAGAAAAAAATTGTGTATGTTTCTGAACTTAAAGAGTCTAACCATTGCTAAATATACCATACATTTTCTGACCTCAGTCATAATTTTTCAATACTTCAACACTGAAGCCACTGGCATATACAAATTACTATATATGCTACCTATTTTAGTTTCAAATTGAAGAATTCTGTAATGTCGGAACAAATAAAAAGACTATATGCAAAAGTTTTATTTCATAAGACAAGTACCAGAGGCTGACTCAAAGCAATGTTTACTGTGTTTATGTCTCCTACTGGTTCAAAGGAAATAAACAAAATATCTTTCCCATTTACTGTCACTTTCACAGGAAATTATATTTTATTTTTAACCTTGCTTTCCTTGTAATGCCTTCACAAACAAGATGAGAAAAAGGAAATGCTCTTTTATTATTTCTTCCCCATGGAGAAACTTCTCTCCCCGGCTTTGCAAAAAACCTACCAAATAAACACAAAACTAAACAAAGAAAACGCAACAACTGCCCCGTCCCCCACCCACATACCCAAAAAAAGAAAAGACAGCAGTACTTAAAAATGGATACAAATGACAAGGCTCAAGTCTGGCTACATAGTTTCACAGATATTTCAGAGATGTTGGGTTTTAATTGTTCACTAGGTTTCTGCATTTGTATTGGCCATGTCTAGATCAAAAACTCTACGAAGACTAAGAATGGTCGGAGCATTGGCTTTCATTTAGTATAAAAGGAACTGTACTATAACCCTGTTGAGCTGTGTTGTAGTAACAGCCACCACCAATAAAAAAAAAACATAAATCATAATTTTCATTCGGACCTCTCTCTGCCGTACAAAAGAACTGAGTTTTATCTCGACATTGAAATGCAAACCTTCTGGGAGACAGTTTTGTCTGGGAGACAGCTGTGTGGTGAAAGCTCTACCTCCTCCAGTAGCAACAGCATGGGTGGTGCTCTGCCGTCAGCTGGGAGAGACTGGTACCCACAAAAAGAGGGGAGGAGGGAAATAGGAGTAGTACTTTTGTCATTTCTGGAGACCCTTCCATGGCATAAGTGGTAAGAAAGCTGCTACAACCCAAACGGTGCTACTTTTAAAAGAGCTAAGCCTTCATCTCGAAAAGAGGGCTGTCCCTTATGGCATTTGGTTCATTAGAAAGAACCAGAGCTTAGATACCCAACCGGCAGCCACAGAAGCAAACAAAGGTCAATAATGAAAATCAACAGGAATCAGATGAGGAAACCTGGTTTGCAGCCACAAATTGATGCTAACAATGAAAAATACCCTTATTTGTCATTTGGAAGCCACATACCACAGGATTCGGGGGGGGGGAGAGTAGGTGTACAGAATAAGGGAAACTGATTTCATTTGCCCTCATAAACATAAAGCATTTTCAGTTATTCAGTAGCTAGGTACACAGGCTCCTCTGCAGTTTTAGGCACTTGGAGATAATATTTTTCTTAGTTATTGGTAAGAGTACGCCTGCAATGTAGCCTTTGTTCTGTTAATGGTAACTGGATTTCTAGACACGTCACATGAAAAAGGCAGCACTCTTGAGACGCTTTACTAATGTGAGAATAAAACTGTCAGGTTGAAGTCAATAAAATTTTTAAAGAGTATTCACACTTCATATCCAGTGATTCCATGAGACATGGTGTGCAGCAGTCACTAATGCTTAGGTAATCAATACAGAATTATGAGACACTTATTTTTCTTTTATGGATATCTTTGTAATCAGTTCCCTGGCATTCTACCCAGTGCTCTGCGCAACGCTTCAGAGGAAAGACTCTTTACAGAGTGATTAAAGGAAAATACACCTACCTGCTCATATTTACGCAACTCTGGAAAATTGTTCTTGTGGAGAATTGCCAGATTGCACGGGGGAAAAACATTCAAACCAAAATGTCGCAGCTTTGGTGTTCACAATAGGGAATAGAGGGATTACTGACCAGCTCACTACTTTCTCAAAAGTTGTGCAAGGTTTTTCTTTTAATTTGACAAATTTATGCAAAATTTGGCGTAGCTTAAATACAGGTTGAAATCTGCACGCGTTGTGGTTTATACAATGTTTACAAGATTCTTCACTTTAATGTTTGCAGAGTGTGCAGATGGCACTGTATTTTGGAGGTTGCTTGTTCCTAAATCACTTTCTAAAGTATACGTAAGACATTTATGAATACACACACTTAGACTTTCTTTTAACTCCAAGCCGGGATTTGTTAACACAGCTCAGCATCACATAGGAGTCTTGTTCCTTTCTCTACCTTGTCTGCCCGATGAGATCATACCCAGGATGAAAGCAGATTTTGTTACTGTGTAGGGACTTACAGTTGCTATAATGACTCTGCTTCACCTTGTGCAACCTGTTTTGCAACAAAGAACTAATGCTAGTGATAAAAAGACACTGTCATCTGTGATTTGGAAAACAGAATACTACAAGGTCTTCGGGAAGAGAAGAAAGA
This sequence comes from Aptenodytes patagonicus, assembly GCF_965638725.1. Classification (NCBI taxonomy): domain Eukaryota; kingdom Metazoa; phylum Chordata; class Aves; order Sphenisciformes; family Spheniscidae; genus Aptenodytes; species Aptenodytes patagonicus. The sequence goes on from NC_134952.1 coordinate 42,931,495, forward strand.
ATAATAATTCGGATCCTCGAAGATTACGGTCTTTGTCAAATGCATAGCATTTCACCAGGAACAACAATAAATTTGAAGCTTGATTTTCTTTTTCCAATAAATTAGTTCCACAATAATAACTCAAGGAATCTTCTAAGTAGAGAAAGACATGTTATAGCCTAGGACACATGTGTGGAAGAACATAGCTTTTATATGTAAGGATTAAAAAAAAAATTAGAGGAAATGAAGTGATTTTTACATATTTCTACACCAGATACTACTCCTCTTATAACCACTTTCTATTAATGAACTGTACATTAAAATATTGCAACATCCCACATTAAAATACTGACAGTCACAGACAGTCAACAAAACTAAGACAACTTAATATGCAAGTCTGACACTTAAAGTCAGACTAGTGCTAAGAGAACAGCAATCCGATGGCACGTAGCTGGCTGGGAAGTAATCCCATAAGCATTTCTATAGCACTCTTGGAAGCAGTCTGCGAAGGTGTAAGGTATGATAGTCAACCAATACATTTAGGATAGTGATCTAGATAACTTTTTTCACCAGAGCAAAAGCGGAATCCATCCATCCACAGGATCAGGTGCGCACCTGCACCCATGCGTGTGTGCACAGAAAACCTGCCCAGGACAGCACACGCCTCTGCCACTTGTGACTACTGGGAAGTCGAACGGATCAGTCACAACTAATCAGTAACAGGGTGCTTCTTAATTCATAGGGTATTAAGAGAACTGCTTTGGTTTCGTTACATCAAAATGTTTAATTTTGCGTTCTTAAATGGAAAACAAGACACTCTTCACACGGGGGGTGGGGTGGGGGGGGTGGTTCTGAATTACAACATCTCTTGATACTGGCTTCCCTCTTTAAATTGATTATAGTGCAGTATGCTGTGTGTTTGATTTGTAGTCATAGATTAACAGCACAGAGACACATGGGGGTGGGAGGGAAGAGAAGAGCAAGCACTAACCATTCATAAAATATAAAGTACAGCTTCATGTTTCAAAGAATACAACTTACACATGCACAAAACTCAAAGTTACACAAACAACAAACTTGCTTCCAAAAACTTTATACAATTATAAATGCAACCTCAACCATTTACAGACAGTCCATGGAAAAATTAATACGTTTTTAAATTTAAATTAAAATTATTAAATTATTAAATTAAATCCCACCTCAGTATCAAGAATATTTTTAGTAACTATAGTGAACATCTCTGATTATATTAAGAAATTCTTGTGTAACAAGCTCAAGGTATGTTACAGTTTCAGAACATAATGGCTTTTAATACCTATGGATTTTTTTATGTTTGGGTGGACACTTCAAAAATCTACTCATAGATGTAACACATTTATTAATTTATTGCTGTAGGTAACTAGATTGCTTAAAAGCTATTCCTTCAAAAATACAAAGAAAATTTCCCACAGTGAATATACATAAATCATGTCAGTATACCTGTTTATAAACACACAGTATTTTTTCCACACAAGCCTTTCTTCTCAGGATTTTGACATTTTCTTGGTTAATGATTTGTAGGTAAAGGGAAAAAAAGCCAGCTGCAGGAAGAGAAACATATTGAGAGGATATATATTTGCATATGCAGTTACAAAAGAACAAAAAGGTACTTAGCCTAAGGTGTTTTGCACAACTTCTATTCTGATACAGTCCATTTTGATAACAGTCCTACATCCATCTGTTTTATTACTACTAAACATGGCACGTTCATTTATATTGAACAGTCTGGTGGAGCTGCCTGAGACCAAAAAAACCCAATAAAACCTCCTCTAAATCACTGTGAGCCACATCCTCAGCTATTTTGCTTCAATGATGCAAAAATCTTTCTACAGAGGGAGGTTGATCTTACGGCTGTTCTTTGTTCAAATTCTCACCGACTACAAAGAAAGTTTACTGCATGGAGAAATCACAGTGAAAATGATGGAAATTTCTGACCTAGTTAGGTAGAAGTTTTGAAATACAACAAAAGAACAGGCAGAAGAAGAGAGTATCATTTATTTCAGCTTGTCAAAATGGTTTCGTTAAATTTTTGGTTATTCAAAGTAATGAAACAAAGTTTGGGAGCATTAAGGTAAAAGGAAATACCTAATTCTGAAGAAAAAAGCAAGCAAGAAAGACAATAAATCTACAGCTCTATTTTTTTCTGCAGGGCTTCTACATTTGGGAGGAGGGGAACAACACTAACAAAAAACACCAACAACAAAAAACCTATACCTTATATTGTAACATTTACCAGAATTACAGGCTTGGCTCCGAGAAAATATCAGTGAAGTGAGCAGAGAAAGCACTACAGTTAGAGGTGCAAGAATAAAGGGGGAATTAATGTGTATGTGTACACATAAAATATGTAATGTGCATATGTTCCATAAAATAACTTACATTCTCAGTGAACAAGCTATGAAAACGTAGCAGTCCAAATTCTGCAGACAGCAAATTACAGAAAAGTCTCATGATTCCTTCCTGAACTGTTTGTGACTGAACACGTTCTTTCAAGGAGCAGAAATAATATCATGACTTAGTTAACCAACAGGGAACAAGCTAAAATTGAGGCTAATACTGAAAATATCAAATAATTTTATTCGAAACACAATCATTGAATATGTTCAGTTGTGCCATACATTTATTTGTGTTCTGTTTTCCCTTTGAAATGACATATTAATCATCCATATTGTTGACATCTGTCATGGAAGTACTTTGAAGATAAGGGAGAGATACTTTGCTCCCTTATCACTGGTATGGATCACAGCCTCTTATCATAAAAAAAAATCTCTGTGTGACATTTTATAATGAGCTTTTCTGGTCTCCTTGGGGAGCCAACAGTCCTCAAATGTGCAATAATCACACTATTGCACATTATATAGCCTATACCCCTCATCTTTCTCTGTACATACTATTGTGTTTACAATTATGGTGGGATGGGGACTACAGAGCTATGGAACCATATATCTCACTAATACTTAAGTATTACTGTAATAAACATGATGAATTTAATTATTTTAAAATATCTATATTTTATAACACATTAGACTTAAGAAACATTAAATCGTATTTCACATATTACCTTTATCTATTACTAAAATATTCCTTAAATCTTACTTCTTTCTAATATTAATTTATTTTTCTCCAGCCTTTCATGAGTATTAACTCATAAATAGTGCCAAAAAATTCTCCACAACCATTCTGCCTCCAAAGCATTACCCTTTCTTTGAAGAGCTGTACAACAGGTGACCTTCATACAAACAAGACATCCCATCTACTGGCTGTTTCCCATCCAGGACAGATTTTGCCTTTGAAAGGTTTTAGCGAGCCTGCTGCCTTGTTCAGCTGCTCTCTGTTGATCATGAACCTTCCCAGGGCTCTCTCTACCTGCTACTAATTCTTGTGGGGTTGCCACACCGAGAGAAACGCAAATCCTCTTGTAAAAGCTCCAATTATATGAGTCTTAGCCGGAGCTGCTTTATGAACGCTGTCACCAGTTCAGAGCACAGAGCACGCATCTTTCTGTGAAATAAGCTCACTAAAACAACAACAACAGACATGAATTTCAAATTCCATATTTGTTTGGGGTTTTTTTTAACCCGAAGCTTAGCCAGTGACTTTGATGAGAGAGATCAGATCTTATATGCAAGCCGCTGAAGAAAAAGACTGGTCCTTATTTGATTATTTGTATGGATTTCATCTGCATTATGATAGGTCTAGTAGAAGAGAAAGCGACTGGAAGATCCAAATGAAAACACCAAATGTCTAGATTATAACTGTTCATTCTGTTCAGAAAAACACTTATGTAAATCTCACAAAGACTAGAAAACTCCATCTTCAGAGCAACCAACAGTCTCTATTTAGTGATAATAGCAGCTGCTGATTCATGGTGATTGTCTTTTTGCAGCAGATTGGTTTGGAAACAAGTGCTCAATAGCAAAATAAAAGCATATGACTGATCTTTCAACTCTATTCACTGAGGATGTATTAATGTTCCTTTATTGTTAGGCATACGACGAAGCAAAGACAATGCATTATAATATTAGAAAAGATAACTGGAGATTAATAAAGTACACTTATCATCACTCACTTTCCATTTATAATTAATCATCCAACCGTAATAACAAAGCCTAAATTTTCCATCTTGCTATTTCATTAGTATTGAGGTACAAGGAAAACAAGATTTAAGTTTCAAGAAGTTAGGTCCAAAGAGAGATCAAGCAATTTCTAAGTAATACAGCATTTTAGGCCTACGTTTTAAAACAATTCAAATTTATTCATATTATCTGTCTTTGCTTCCTTGATGTCAATTCATTACATTTCTCTTTGGTTATTAACCATGCTATAATTTCTGTACTCTTGTCCTTATATCAAAGATTACACAGATACTGGGCATAAAACTCCCTTTTATTTCTACTTGGGGAACAAAGATCTTTACTGGGGATTTTTAGGAAAAAGCCCCCATGCACCTTTGGAAGGTAAGGCATGTTTCCCTGCTAGTCCTCTATGAACCTACATGTGATCTCCTTGTAGTATTCACTACACATATACCTAGAATTACACAGTTTCTTGTACAAAATACAGTAACTCATTTTTATAAGCACTTTATTTTCCCACTTCAGCAGAAAAACATTCTGTAAGATGGAGTGGGAAATAAAATGGGTTTCTAATTTTATTACTACTCTTTTTAGAGCTCTATATTCTTAAAAATACTGGGTATGAAAGCCTTTCGTTCATGGGAATCTCTGGGACAGATTCTGGCATACTTTGTCACAGTTGATACGTGATAGCAAAAGACATTTCTTTAATTTCAGCAGTCTGAATGCATATTAAGGCAGTATTTACTGCAAGCGTATCAAAAATGGTATTTTTTCCTTCCACTTCTATTCAGTCAAGAAACATCTGTTGCTATCCACTACAACATAAAAAGAAATTAAATACTAGCATAGGACTGATTTCTGCTCAGCTCTTCTGTAAGGATGCAAGAGGAGAAGCAGGGGAATATTGCATTTTTCCATTGTTTCTTTTTCATCTCTCAGGTGATGAAAGACATCACCATCATTTCTCTCTCAAAGGTTATTCAATATTCTCATTTCCACTAACTGAGCCTGTGGAAAAGGACTCAGATAAACTACTGAAACGAAGGGATAGACATAAGAGACTCTACAGGAAAAAAATGATACTGCTTGGAGTTTTGTTCTACAGGAGTATGGAGAGGGAAAAAAGCAGAAGTGACGAGTCTACCTCCAACTCAATTAGCCTAATAATTTCTTCTTTCTAGCTTGTTCACTCTCTAAACCTTCTCACTGCAAAATTCTGAACCCAAGAAATGGTTTCCAGTCAAAAAGATCTAAGACAGACACTACTTTTTGCAACTGAACTGCCTCCTTCATGGAATGCAAAGTGAGATCAAAGCAAACCTAGGACCTTTCTGGCTTTTCCAGAGCATCCTGTCAAAGGTAACAAAAGTAGCAGGTAGTGTAATATCTCAGGGGGGGAAGGGGGGGGGGGGGAGGGGGGGAAGAGAAAGAAAAAAGGAAAAAAAAAAAGAAAAAAAGTTGTGAGCCACCTAGACCGAAGTTAAATACTAAACCATTTTCATGATAAATAACACAGCACAAAGTTAGCAAAAACTGTTAACCAATTTCAATTAAATTAAATTTTAATTGACTAATTAGGTAAAAGAGATGCAGAAAAGTGTGCCTATTTTGTGCTTTTGTGTTTTTTTATCATAAAAATTGCCATGGGTAAAGTAATAATAATAAAAAAAGGATCCTATTGCAATTAAACACTTAATTTAAAAGGAGTTTGTAACTAGTATGGTGTTCTTTTAGTCTACATTGCTTTATTCCACATTACTTTATCCATCAAGGCTGAAGAGTCTTTTTTATTTGTCCAATGAGAGATGATAGAATTCAACAAAACTTTTTTGAAGGTGTGTTTTTTCCCCTAAATTGTTTTCTCCTGGCACAAAAGTGAAAGACTGTAAACTCCTTTCAAAAGATCACTAGAAGTTAAAATATAAAACAGAATAACAATTCCTCTCCTCTGCTATTTTCAAGAGGGAATTCACAGGCATGACAACTCAAAATGAATACACTTCTTAAGCAGGTTATCACAAACTTCTCCACAAAAAAAATACATAAAGGAATTATGAAAGTGATGTGTAGATAAACTAGATATCCCAAGTTTCCCTATTAATGTGCTCCGTCTGTTTTGGGCACGGCTTCTGTATTCTCTCAGTGTTGTCTATTTATTTACCGAAAAAAAAAAAAAGTCACACAAGATTGGATGAAAGCAGAATTTTTCCTACTTACTACAAGTTTAGCATTGAGCTATTAACAGAAAATTCAAAACTTCAGGATGAAAACCTCTCTTTTAAGAACTGTAGACACTAACGCATTTTTAAAGGGTGAAATTCACTTGTGTATGGAACACCAGTTAAAGGACACAAACACCAATCTGTACATGCTATGAATCTCATTTTTACCTTGAGGACAAAAGCTCAGGTCCAGATAGTCTGAATTCTATTTATGCTCCTGAGACCTTCGGTTCTGGAGACTTACAGGCAGTCAATAAAGAAACAAAGATGAAGTGGGGACCTGGGTGAAATTTAGGTCATCTGGATTTACACTTAAAATCCCAGTTTTGCAAGCTGCTGTGAGCCACCTTGACGACTGAGAGCTCTGACTGAATGGAACAAGCCCAAGGACAAGGCCGTCTCAGCAACATGTAGACAAGTAATCCACCACAGAAATGAAATCTTCCCTAATCAAATACTTTGTATTAATCTATGGAGAGAGAACACGTGACTGCATGGTAAAGTTACTTTCACCACACCGCTTGCCTATCTTCACCATCAATACCTTTTAAGGATTACTCAATGACATAGCCATACAATATCTAAAAAATGCCCAACGATCTGCCACACAATGTGCATACAGTTTTGAAGCAAATTATATTAAATTTTTTAAGTCTCCAATTTTAATATAATTTATATAATATGCTTTTAAGGTCAAAGATTATACTACAGTGTTTCATAGACCTTGTTTAAATTTTTTTTTTTTTTTAATTGTACAACTCCAGTCATTTCAAACTGTAAAAAAAATATAAATTAAAGCAACCAGGATTTACCCCATGATACCTTTTCTATGCTAAAATACACTTAAAACAAAGGGATTCATTCCCAGTATTTTTCATAGCTAGGAAGTTATATGAACCCAACTCATTCAGTTTAAATGACGTGGAAAAATACGAATCTGTGGAAGTATGTCCAGTTCCTTTTCCCCACTGAATTTGGTATACCTCTCGTATCAATGGCAGAGCTCTCATTTTCAGCCTAGTGCCTAAAGCAATTACTAACCTAGGAACAAAAACTTCTAACCCTAAATCAAAATGTAATTTTAGGGAAATAAAGTCCATATTTAAGAAAGGAAACACTCTTGATAGATTTATCTGTACATTTATGTTTAAGCAGAGTTACCGTCCATCACGGACTTAACTGGGCAGGACACTAGCATGGTCTTGATGGAAATAATTCTTCAAATATTGGGCAAGGAAGGAGACCAAAGGAAAACAACCAAATTTATTGCATGACAGTGTAATATATTAACACGCATTTAATCAACTACAGATAACTACAAAAAGGCAACTCACAGATGCATATTCACATAGATGGGCAGGAGTGCTCAGTAGTGGTCAGAAAAGGCCAGATCAGGCAGACAGGAGCTTGGGTTCTTCTTGGTAACTGTGAGGCTTCAAAGGAGAGTAGACCTCAGCTCAGCTGTGCTTCAAAACGAAAAGCAATGAGGCACATCTCCTCTAAAGCTACAAATCACCTTAACAGAGCTGGATCAGCATGATGTTCCTCTGAAACCCCCCAAGCACTTGGAAAGCTAGAAGGGAGGTCTAATTCTTCTTTGGCCCCTTCCAACCAGATGAAAGAAACTACCTGAGTAATCCTGAAATATCTAAAATTCTATTTTTTTTTTTGTCACGTTCTTCTAGAGATGTAACAGTGTAACGTCATCAGGCTTCGGAGTTCTGTTCAGCAAGTCATTATCCAAGTCAGGAAGAGATCCTGACCTTTCAATCCTATGTTCCCTCATATTTTCCATCTGTGAATTAGAAAGGCATGTTTTAAAATGAAGAGAAAGAACTACTGTCTGAAGTCAGAAATGGACACAATTTCTACCCTTTTCAGAAACAGAGTGATACAGTTGTTCACCTCCAGGGAATACCATCTGAGGATACACAGCACAATCATAGACGTGTAAGTCAAGCACAAGCTATTCCCCTGCTTGATACCCCTCAGAGATGACATTTAAATTTAAAAGACTGTATAATCCAAAAAACCTTCCAGTGACTGTCAATTCTGACTGGAAACTAATTTTTTTAAGGATACACATCTTTTGTGTAGTACAGTGATGCTGATTAGAGTTATCAGATGACTAACAAAATCATGTCAAATGCACAGTTTAAATAAAATTAACTAGAGAGCCTAAGATTAACTATTTGTGAATGAGTATGAGAAACTCTTATCCAGATTTATCAGTTCCACAATCAGTCCCCACTTAACTTACTAATGGGGATGGGGGGGGAGGGGGGTAAGGGGGAAAAAAACAAAACAAACAAACAAAATCAATCTATTGCCCACCTGTTTGTTTTTCTTTTCTCTGACATCTGGATAGGCCCAAAGAACTAGCGTATGTCTCCCTTCCAGCTTTTCTTACATCCCACCCCGTAGGCAAATGATGGTTTGTTACATTCTCCTCTTCCACTGTTATGCTGCTGACACTAAGCTGTATCACTCTCATGATCATTCCCTTTCAAATATATTCCCAGTCCTATAAAATTCAAATATCTGTGCCCCTTAATTCTTTATGTGTTAATGCCTGGCATACATTAAAAAAACCCCTATGCATAAACCTTCCAAAAGACTGTTTTGTTATGTTTTTTTGTTATGCAATCTACCTGGAAATTAAGTTACCCATAAATTTAGAGACAGCATGAGAAACATTTTCCTCTTACGGGAAAACTCTTTACTTACCAGAAATATTCAGTGCCCTGGATTGCCAACTAATCCTTGGAGTCATAAAAGCAACCCATTCAACTATATTTTGCCATGAGTGAAGACTGAAAAAGTCAAAATTTTGTTTTGAAAGGAAAAGTTCGCAACAAGCCATCTCAAATTTCCTTTGATATTCTACAAATACCAGCTCATTTCTGCAACAAAGGAGCATTTTGCTCACAATACAAAAAAACATATGCGACTACCCAAAGGGTCTGAAGTCAGAACTGCCATATGCAGTCCTCTTTTTTTCCTCTCCAGAGTAAAAGTCCAGAGTAAAGAAGGTAAAACCACAACTTATAGAAGCATAAGCACAGGACTAGCTGTGTGCTAATAGTGAGTCCAACATATCCACAACAACTTTACTATGCAGTAAAATTGACACCTGCATATTGAATCCAGCACCATCACAACTCCTTAAGACTTGCCAGTCTCAACCTGCAAACCCAGACCACACTGAATTAGCAACTATGTGCCAACACACTCGCAATAAGCCAGAAGCATCAGGCTCACCGTACAAATGCTGCACCGATTAGAAATGTGAGAATCTTATGCCATATCAATAAAGACATGAAAGCCAATGGGCACAGCTGGGATTTAAGCAGACTCACACTTCACCAGAAAAAATGTCCACCATCTGTTAAATAGGTCAAGGAGTAGAAGCTCCATCCCTGCTTGCTCCTCAGTTTTCATCTCACATTATTTCGTCTGAATTTCAAGTTCCTGAACAGTCTTGCATCAAGTACCAAATGTAAGTATTTGTTGGATCCACTGGCAATGGATCATTGGCAATACTCCTATGGAAGTCAGTGAGATAAAGTGAAGACTGTTTATTGGGACTCCCCAAATTTAAATATATTCTTAAAAATACAATCTCTCATAATCCTCACAGAAGAGAGAAGTCATCAGAGGGCATTTCATTAAGCAGATAGTGTATGACTAGACACACTCACTCTGCTGAAAACAAAAAGCTATACAAACATAACTCAAAACAGTAGAAGACATTAATGCTTTACACAGACATTCTGAGTTCATCCCCTCACTTACAAATGCCTATAATGGCATCCTCACTTGAAAACGACAGTATGGAATAGCCCCGTCTCCTGTTAACAGAAAACAATCATCGTACATAGTTGTGCTCAACCCAAATAATGAAGAGTATCACACCTTCTCCTATATTGACACTCAACTTCACCAGTCACAGACGGCTTTTAAGCAATACGTTTGTCACCCTTTGCTATGCTACCTACTAGGTAATCTGGCACTTCAGATCTTTGGATTTCTTTGTTTCAGGAGTCTCCACTAAACTATATCCATGTTGCTATTATGCTACCAGACAACAATGTTATTCTCTTTGACTTCACTGGAACCACAGTCTGAACATGCAAAACGGTCTGGGCCTGAGAATCTTTTGTTCCCATTAGTTTTTATTTATTCATTTTCCACCAGGCAATAGAACAGGTAACAAATATAGCTATATCAGCTAAAACTAAGGAGCAACTTAGTACCAGTATCAAATCAACATTTAAATTATTTCAGGAGCTACAATCTTTGTAATAATCATAAAATGTATATTATAATAAAATGTAAACTGTATCCTATAATAAAAAGTGTAGTTACTGTAATTCATAAACTCTATCATTTGGATTACCGTATTTTCTTATGCTGGGTATCTGTTACATTGAATTACCTTTTTATGAAAATCTTATACTATCAACCATGCTGTGTGTGGGTAGTACAGAGATGTGACAGATCACTGAGGAAAGAATTTACATCTATGTAGGTGAAAGTATGTGAGCATTATACATTATACCTACACTAAATAGCATGCGTACATACATACATCTCATATACATAAGTATTTACACATATCCTCATGACAAATAACTAAAATCGCCCCTTTTTCTCACCCGATAATTATTACCACTGAAAATTAAGAGAACTGCACATGAGAAACAAGCATCTGAACACAGAACACAATACCCTTCTTTACTTGATGTCTCTGTCTAGTGAAGATTTTGCCACTTATGCAACCAAATCTCAGGTTTAATTTAAAGTACTGTCAATTAAGATTGAACATAATATCCTATATGTAACTGAAAATTAAAGACAACATAGGTAATGCCCTCATTATATCTTAGCCCTTGTTTGGCAATAATGCTTCTTAAATAACAAATCTTGCACACCTGCCTATAAGATATCAACCACACCGATCTTGTCCTAGCGAAAAAAGTTGGCAGCCATATGAAATCTTCATCACAGTTATTTTTCTGCTTATTCAATATAAAAACAATTAGAGACATTATCATCTCATTTCTCCATTATTTCCTCAAAAATAGGCACATTTGGAAACTCTCCAATTTTGAAGTTGCCCTGTTTGCAATATTCCTTTAAAATAATGGGATTGGGCCATACACAAGTTTAACCAGAGACTAAAATAAACTAAATTTACAAGAAGGAGAGTCAGTACTCCGGAAGAACAGCTGTTCCAAGTGGCATTTAAGGCTTCTATGAAATTCATTGCAAGAACCCAGCAATTTGAGAAAATTAGAAATGGAAGAAATAAATGGCTATAAAGAAACATTTTAGCAATAATTGGTAATCCACTGATGGAATTCATGATTTAAATTTTCACGCTGCAAATTGCACAGCACAGTTTTACACAGCTAGTACAGAATGATGAGACCTTTTAACGTACTTTATTAACCATTTATTAACAAGATGTGTAAAAAAATTACTTCAGACTTGATGAGTTATTAACATGATTTCAGATTTGCACAGCTTTCATTATTTATGAGCTACCAAACCAACTCAATCTTTCAGTAAATTTTGAGAAGATAAAAATAAATTTATACAAAATATATTAAATTTATATTTACTTATAAAATATATTAAATTTATACGTATAAAATATGTAAATATATATTTATTTATAAAATCTTAATGTAAGTATTTTCAGGCTCACAGCCGGAAACCACCCAGAACAACAGGCTTCATTTATATTAAAGATGCACAAAGACTAAAACGGTTGATCTAGCAAGAATGATACACACAATTCCTTGAAGGGTAGCTATTTTATTTAGGGGGTTTATTTATTTATTTATTTAGCCCCTCCTGGGAAAGCAGGGTGAAATGTGGCCCTGTCAAATTGCGGGAACAGTGAAATTAACAATACTTCGTATGTACTTTCATGTTCTTTAGAATTATGAAAAAAAAGTATCCTTCAGAAAAGGAATAATTTAAAATGGTAAGTCCTACTGGTTTACACAAGACCTAGTTTTCCGCTGTTCAGATCCTTATAGGAGTTAGGCTCCCAAGTTAAATTTAAAAATCAAGATTTAGTTCTCCAAGGATGTGGATCTTATGTGTTTAAATCACCTCTGAATAAGGCATGTAAGTTACTTCCATTTAAGCACAGGTAGCCTTTTTAAAATGTAACCTCCTTGTGCCCAAAAGCAACAGCTTAGTGCAATACCTGCTCTTAATTCCTGTTTCAGAAGAGGTTAGAAACATCAAATATTTTTATCCGTGAAGGTACATACAGAAATATGTGCGTACATAGAATAGGGTGATTCATAAAAACTTTTGAAAAATTTTCCCCGAGTTGTGCTTTTCCAGCCAATAGTCTATAAAATAAAAGAAAGCATTACGAATCATTTTAAAGTCTACATTTGAAAGGACTGTAAAGATTCATACTTTATACATTAAACTATCCCTGGTATTTCAATGCTGATGTTTCAGACATTTTTAGGAAGACGGCTGATATGCATAAATTTACAACAAAAATGTTAAAGTCCGTTAAAGTTACCCAGTTATAAAAATGACAGATCTAAGAAATGACAAGAACAACTCTGTCCTATGTCAGGAGAGGGGGTAATTTTCTTGAGATTAGAACTTGTTTTAAGACATACAGCATATTCTATTTGAAGAGATGATTTTAACTGCAGTACTAGGCATTCACTAATAATTAGATATGCTTTTTCCACACCATATTTTGTCCACTAAATTGTATTAAAGAAATTAAGACATTAATTCAATATAATTTCAATTAACTGATTAATGAAATAATTAAAACAATGGTTTAAAATGGTGAGGCAACGACTTCCAAAGTTTACTGTTGAACTCTATAAGGTTGTGACGGTACTTTATTCTTAGAGGTCTGCCTTTTGCACTTCATATTTACACAGCATGGTCATGAAACAAACATCTTTGAGGACTTGAAATACCTCTCCACTGAAGGTTGCTACCTACAGAGTGAACAGCTAGCTGCACGCATCCATCCGGGTAACCACTGGTCATTTGGCATACAGACACACTAACATCAGAGAAATCGGACTGATACTGAAAAGTTTATGAGAAGTTGGCTTTATAGTTCTAAAATTTTACTAGGTAACTGTGGTGTGTATGGGGTTTCTTTTTAAATTATACTTAAGCTAATAACACCTCTGGAGTAGATTTGCTTTTGTCTAGACAAAATGCCTTATGCCACCAATTACTTTATCTGATTAGATCAGATTTTACTATGGCACTTTATGGTACCAAAACACCTTTACCAGACTTTGCATAATCACTGTTTTCTTTCTTCTTAAGTACACCTATACCAGGGAAATTTTGCTATCCATCTATATTTTAATACAGTTAGAATCTCAGTGTAGACAGTGTCTCACTATGCAGAATATGTTTACATTATGCTTTCCTCTCTCTCCTGAAAATATGCCAATGTTTATTTCTTTTCTTTCCGGTTCATTCTTTGTCAGACTTCAGAAACTTTCTTCAGTAGATGTCAAGTTTGGATAAATATTTTTTCAGAAAAAAACCCAACCGTTCTATTAAATATTTGATATGCAACCCCTCCCATATATGAATAACTTATTTTGTGTATCTCCATTGACTTGAACGAACAAAGCATATTAGTGGTCACTTTAGAGTAGCTGGGTACATATGTCACTGTTGGCAGGGTAACTTCATTAAGATACAATGACAGGAACTCCATTCATGGAAAACATCCATCACACTCAGTGGTACTCAGCAAGGGTTTCCACCATCACAGATTTTGTGCAATGGTGTTCTATCCAGCTACCTTGGAAGACATATACAGTATACACATCTTGTTACAAAATGACAGGTTATAGTCATGATGCCTCATGCAGTTACTCAGAGCTGTGCCCGAAAAAGTGCTTCCTTTCCTTACGGTCAGAGCATCACGGTCACGTGTCTGGGGAAGACTTCGGTCTTTGCTCTTCCCACTCAGGTGGGGTTTACACAATACGGTCCTGAAAGATCAGAGTTAGAGCTAAAGGACCTGATGACTCCAAATGACACCATAAAGAAGCAGGGTAGATGCAGTTTCAAACCCAGAAGCAGTAAGCAGTTGCTGTGAAACATCATTACTAATCTCTAATCATCATTACTGATGTCAGTTACATTACTTGGGCAGTATCAACTCAAGTATGTCTGACATTTTAGGTGGGTTGCCGAGTTAAATAATTCTTATCTTAATCAAGTAGGACATTGCCTTGAACTTGTTCAAGTTGTAATGGTCCTGTGCTACAGATTCACCCTTATCACCAGGCTGAAACGAAAACATTGGAGGAGGATTGTGGCATTTTACAAACAACATGCAAAAGTTTGTTTTCATTGCAATACAGAGCAAATACAATTTTGGATCCTTCTCAGCTGCAGCAATGGTGCAATGCTCATCTCTAGACCAACCCCATGGAAGAAGCTGCTTTCAGAATCGTAATGGTAAGTAAAATTATGGGGGCTTTGTTGTTGCTTTTTTGTTTTTGTTTTGTTTTTTTTACTTAAAATTTCTCAGGCCTCACTTTCTCAAAAGCCTAACACATTGTCTCACCTTGAAATCACCTGGTTAAAATCCTGTGCATAGAAGTAAGTAGATTTTTAAATACTTCATCAGATATTAAACTCAAAGAGCTCCTACTTCCATATGGCACACACAAGGGCCAGCTGTATACTAGTAGATGTCACTGGGATTTTGTTCAAGTGAAAAAGGATGCCCATCTATAGAAGCTTATTATGAAAGAAAAATGTACTATTACTAGTCCAAGTCTCTGCAGCTATTAATATTAATAAAAGCTAAGGGTCTAGCCTTCATAATTATGTCGACAAATATGAACTACTTGAAAACACTACATTTGCTGAAACTTCTTCAGGTGTTCCTCGCTGCTTTTAACGATCACTTTAGCTAGAGCTTCTAATTTAAAAGTCCCCCTTTGAAATATTCAGGAAAGAGCAGAGGCTTCCATTACAATTTAGTTGAAGACAAATTGCTGATGACTAGAAGATAAGCAGTGTGTCACACCTGTTAGCCCTTAATGCACAGAAAACACACTTTTTCAAATATAAAATGCAATATTTAATTAACAAATTTAGATAAGCCCAAAATGTGGAATGTACTTCAATACTGCTGGAGATCACTGTTCTGATAGTGTTGCATTAGCATGCGTAGTTAATGTATTCACAGCATGCAAAACTCTTACACACCTCTGGGATACAGATTACGGTTTGCAGAGATTTTGTTTTTTCCCCTCTCTCCAAACAAGAAAGTTATGTGGTTTATTTTTATTGAAAGCACTGTTGAATTGTCTCTCTGCTGGTTTTCTCTAAAAACCTATAAAATGTTAGCCACTAGAAATAAGGAACCCAATTCTTACTGGGATTCCCATCCAGATCTCTCACTGACCCTCAAGTCAAATTAGAAGTTTCAAGACATTTTTGACAATGAGCAGATCAAATTTATGGATTACAGTTTCAGAACTCTATTCCTTTACTATAAACATGTAGGCTATTGTCCGGCTTGGGTTTTTTATTTCTTTGTTTTTGCAATCTGTGCAATAAAAAAAAGCAGCATTACAGGTATCTCTAATTCAGACCAGGTAGAGTTCACATTCTCACAGAACTGCTACGGTATCTGTATGCAGAAAAAAGCACATGCTTGTGTACCTACGTATGAATGAGCCTTCTAAAAGAGGTATAGAAAGCACAGCCCTTTTCAAACGGAAAAATATACTTTCACAAAAAAAAAAAAGTAACCTTTACTTACTGAATAGGCTTCAGTTTAGTATTTCCACTCAGGGTGGGGTATGTGGGGGGAGTGGAGAAGAGGGAAATCACATGGCAAAAATACCTAAATATTACGTGTTAGCTTATAACCTTTCAACATTTGTATCTCTGCTAATGATAGTTTCATTACACCAGGTGCCTGTCTCCCTCAGTCGTCCTTCTACTCTCTGAAGGAAGTGACACGACCATGAAAAGATCAAGAGAGAAAAGACAGAATGCTATGAATTGCGCAAAACTGCAGGGATGATATTAAAAGTAAAACTGTTGAGGCATCCCAGCTGATGTCTTCATAAAACCCAGAACTAAACCCTTACTCGTTGTCCTTAAGAGCAGCAAATGCAGCCCCAATTAAAAGTCCTACATCTGTGGCAATTGTAAGTTAACACTTTCTTTTTGCCATTCTCTTCCCTTCAGAACTCGTTAACGCACTGCTGTTACTCCTCTCCTGCAGATCCTCTTTTATTATCACAACATACAAAATAACTGCCTTATCTGCAAAGTCTTTTTTTTTTTCTTCTTCTTCTAACAATTTTTTTATATACTTCTACAGTTTACAAGATTTTACTGAGTACCGTAGATTCACTTCTAACTGTCTATAAAGAACGTACGTATTTCTTCACTAGAGTTTCTACATAATCCAGATTACAAATTACAAATGCATTAATCTGCTTGTTTCCTTCCTCTGTTAGCTATCAGACCTAATCCTTCTTAGGATAAGTTAAATCACTCTAAAGGCTCCAGGGACTATATTACTTAGCCACTGACTACAAAAATGACAAAACTGCATGAAGAGCTCTTCATGTAGACATACAGAATTTTGTGTTTATGCCAGACCTTCTATTTGAGTGTTTTCACCTGTAAATTTTTTTTCTTCTTCTATGAAAGCAAAAATTGTTATTCTTATTGATGTAGTCCTCTTTCCAGCCTGAAAGTTCTGCATATTTCACTGACCTTTTTTATGCCCCTACTTTGTTTACTGAGTCTTCTACACCTAGCATCTTCTACCACACAGCATCGCTGGTTAATGTGAGAAAACATCTTCTCAATGGCTCTGCTTTCAGTGTAGAAGGATTCACGCAAAAGATTCCAATGCTACAAATACACGTGCTCTAAGTCCAACGGCCCTCCAGCATTTACGTCTTTGGAAGGCAGTAATCAGCATCTCATATGTCACTTATTTGAATTTGAGGGAACAGAAAGAGAAGTTTTATAATGGTATTCATGCTAATTATTTGCTTCAGCAATAGGACTTACAACCATAGCTTTTTTAATAAGGTGTATCAAAAATTATATTGCAACAGGAGACAAATCATTAAAGAAGCTGCTACTGAAAGACCAAAACATTGAAGAATTCCTTCTCCTAAGAAGATTCACCATGAACTGTTCAGTGTCTCCCTAAGCAGTGTCTGAAGTCCTTCTGAATTTTAAAATAGAATGCTTTTTCCATTATATAAACTGCACCAATAAACATTTTTGCTCATGAACAGAATGCCAAACATCAATTATTGCAAACGTTCATTTGCATTTCGCCCCCTCCTACAGTTTTTGCATTTTCTTTCAGGTTTGTGGAATCTAACAGCAGTTTTCCCTGAGCTCAGCTACTGTGGTAAATTATTGAAGATTCAAAGTGAAGAGACAGTTTCTCAACACATTAGAATTAATTCTGAAGTCAGTAAAATTACAGTACTTTATACCACTTAAAATCTGGTACAGGTGTCTTAAGTGTTTACCTGCAATTTTTTGTGTCTTTGGAATATTTTTTTTTTTAATTGAAAGTGAATAGTATAAAATTGTTAAGGCTGTCATAATTTTTTAAATGGCTGGAACTTGCAAGTCTGCAACCAAACTACAACTAGTAGATTATTGGAATATATTAAAAAACTAAGAATTCAAGATCAGATAGTTTTATGACGTGCTTCCTATTACCACTTATTTCTCTCTCTCAGCTAACATAAAATGCATCTATAAACAAAATAATTACTAGACTTAGAAATATCAAACATTAATATCCATCACAGACATCCTATACATTAAATGTTTCTATCTTTTGGGTTTCAGTTCCACAACAGCTAGAACCATCCCTGACTCATTCCTCCTCTCCGGCATTAAATATTATGGATTCTTTTGGTTGGGATGTTAAGCTCAGTGCTGAGCAATACTTAGCACATAAATACAAAATCTACCATGGTTTTCCCCGGAAAGATAAATGGAGAAAAGGGAAATGGAGAAAGGGGGATGAAAAAAGGAATGAAAGACTGCAGTTATTTCTCTTAATATAAACTGGCAAATGCTCAAAGTACCACTCCGAGATTTCAGATACACTATTAGAATGTAACAAAACAATAAATTTTCTACAATTAGAAAAAATGCCAGTAAAAAAGCATGATTTTGATTGCATAACAAATATAATTGTAAGCTTAAGTCTCAAAAATACACAATATTGCTCTTTCACACACACAAACATTTTTCAGTATGTTATTACTTGTAGTTAGTTTCTCAGTAAGATGTCTCCCTGAATGCACATTTGTATACATTTGTATTTTGCCACAAAAAGTGACTCTCATTTTTCCCTACATCAGCCTGGGATTTACCTCCTTGTGGCAAAATAGCAAAGGCACAGGTTGCATTTTCAATCATTAATTAAGCCTGCAGTCATACAAAGCCTGATCCGTAATTCATCAGCAAGAAAGCTTCCTCTAACATTTTGGATGGAGCTAGACACCTTCTACAAGAAGCAGGGAGGTGAGCCTTGAAGAACCACTGATGACAAACAGCTGAGTTGGGGAGCGCCCTCAGCATGTGGCCTCCTAGCAGAGACCAGAGTCTGCCTGTTTCAGTCCTCCTCTGCTCTACAAAATGTCAAATTGCTCTAATTTACGCTATCTGCAGCACTCTTCTAAGCTGGATGGAAGCAGATGAAAAACGCTTATCCAGACAGGCACTGCTATCAGCTGAGAGCAGACATTTCACTTGGTCTCTGCTGTGCTGGCAGTTTCCACCTCCATGCTGAATACCAGCTGTTGGCTGTGAGAACAATTCTCCTCCACTCTGCTTCAGTGTAAAAATCAAACAGCTTACATCACAGGTTTTTTTGACGTTTATCTACCTTGTCGCATGTTTTCACACTCAACAACAATCTCTGGTACTCAAACTAAGTGGCTTCTCAGGCCAGAGTGGCTCACGTGCATGCTGCTCACAAAAGGACCTTCCTTCATGGCAGGTACTTGGCCCCAGCTGGGAGCCTTCTATGGCTCAAGACATAATTTTGTGTTGTTCAATTCAATGTACTTGAAGCAACGGGAAGGCTGTCATGCAACTTGTCAGTCCATTTATAACACGGTGCTGAGGACTGCTATTGCATGCCATAAGAGTATGCAGAGAAATTTTAGGACAAAAGCTGCTTTCTTGGATAAGATTCAAAGACCAGGATATAGAAACAAACTGGTGAATTTGAGAGTACAGAAGCACGGTTTCACCCCACTTAATACCAATTTCTTAGCTAAACAATTTATCCCAACATTTCTCAATTTTTTTCCCCTCCACATCAGTGCTGTTATGCTGTTTCCAAGACCTACTAAAATACAAACATTAATAATGCAAACCCTTTCTTTCTTTCTTTTGTCTGTCTTTGCATTGTACAAACTTAAATGCCTTCAAACTCCCTATCATTAACCGCATATGAAACAGCTTTAAGGATATATAATTACATAAAGCAACAAGGTATTCAAAGTATTTCTTTTGTAAGTAAAGCTCCTATCATACACAAACAGTATAGCAAATGTTCCTGTAATTCAAGAATAATCTAATAATCTTTAGGAAAGAATGTGCACTCCAGTGTGCTTGAGCTGAGGTTAAGTAAAAATTATCAATGTGTCATATATTAAATTAAAAATAAAGTTAAACTGGCTTGGAAATTATACCTCCTTTAATATATTTTGTAAAAGGTTTTGTTTATTAATTCTTAAATGCCTGTTTCCTCTATCACCTTCCCAAATTGTTGGTGTGGAAGAAACATATCACAGAAACTTGCCTCTTGATTTTTGTTGTTTATAACAATACTTGTAACAGTGCAATTAGTGTATTTAGTCTGTATTTTAAAACAGATAAATAGAAACAAGCCAAGCAATCCTGAGAGAAAACTGCTTCACCTTCCTTTTGCTTCCTCTTCCTTCTTTGTCCGTGTCCCGAGATGAAGGTCCTGTAACCTCCTTTGTAGCAGAAGACTGAAAGGCACTGTGATTTTCTTCCTTTTACACTCTTTATCAGCCCCAGGCACCTTGGGCTTTCCATTGTAATAAACATGTTTTCTTTTCTTAGGAAGGATTATTTCCTGCTATTGCCACATCACCCGTCTCCTGCCTTACCACTTTTACTTTTCTTTCCTTCCCACTGCCTCTTTTCTCTTTCTAATACACCCTAACTGCACCAGAAAGTTTAAACTCAAAATAAATCATGGTAGGTAAACAGGTTATTTTGTGTATAAACCTGTAAACCACACACAGCCTTATGGAAAGTATGAAGCCCAGCTCCAAGCAGTTAATTCTTACTATTTGCCACACAGTGCTCAGATCTTTAGAGAAAGGCAGGAATAAAGGGATGGAGACACCAGTTTCTGCCTCCAGCTAGTTAGTTTAAACTAGATTCTCTTTTAATATTTCTTGGATTTTGTTTTTATTAGTACCATGTTAAATGTAAGGTCCACCAATATCCCTGTCTCTCTGTCACACACACAAAAGAGAAATAAATCAGTGCCTCCTCTCAGCATGGTTTGCCAGCAGCTCCTCTATTCCATACTTAAGAGACACTACAAGATTTTCCTTTTCTGTCTATTTATTGCTACCCATTTTCTGCTTTTTCACATGTTCGGATATTAGCACTGTAAAGATATCATCAGGTACTCTGGGAAAACAATATACATTCAGGTAATGTCCCTTATATAATCCAGCTTACACTGGACAATAACATAGACCTATTTCATGTGTAAATCAATAGCACAATACAATCACTTTAGACAGACTTAAGAGAGGTTTTCTGTAACGCTGACCTATGCCACGGTGAGAAATAAAGGAGGGCACAAGTCAAGATGAGTGCAAGTTACCAAGAAGAACACAGTACAAAATAACCCTATCTCATTAATTTAAGCCCAGAAAATCCAAATCTGGCTACCTTTCGAGTCACATCTATAAAAATCAGCAATATCAAACTTGGCTCCTATGCTCTCAACAGTATTTCATAGCTTTTGAAAGGAGGACTTAGCTACTTTTTCCTTAATATAAAAGATATCTTTCTAATATCAAAATTGAGAAAGAACAGGCATTGGTCCACCCAGCTTTTCAGTATGAAGCTCTGTCTTTACAAAGCTGACCACACATCTGGATTTATACCTCTATTACTTTAATTGGATCACCCAGAAAAAAAAGGTACTGAAGGAGCACTGTTCCATTTATGTTGAGTATCTTTTCAGCGTATTAGATCATCAACATCCAAAGAAGAATCCTATAAGAATTCAAAGGAGGGTGGAAAAACCAAACAAAAAAAACAACCCCAAAAACCTTTTGAAAATTAGTAACTTCCAAGAGTTACAAAACGTGTAGAAGATTAATGTTGTTCTTGTTGGGCAGGTCGCAGAAGTGTTTTCCTTCTTCACTGTGGCTGAGTGCATAGCTCTCCTAATAAAGACATATCGATATATAATAAACACCTCTTGCTCCAGTCTTACCACTGTTCTGCTCCCCGACTTTTGCACAGGCAAAACAAAAGATGACTGAACTTACAGCTCTGAAGTCAGTCCTGTTATTGACTTCACTGACAGCCGGAACAGAAGAAAATTGCTTCAAGAAGGAAAATTCATGTTATGATGTTTTCATTTCTGGCTTACAGTGTTCTGGAGCAGACGACACCAAGGCACACCTTGCCTTATGCATGCAAAGTACTCAAGCCATCAGCCTGAGAAATCAGGAAATCAAGATGCTACACCTGAGCTTTACCAAAAACATCATCTTGCCTTCTTGCTGCCATACTTTTCTGGCGTGCAAGACATTTGTCTAAGAAGATCTTGTATAATAAGGCCCAGCTAAGAATTTGTATTTAGGGCTGAATTAATATTCCCTGGGGAAAACAAGCCACGTCGCTTGTTCCAAATTCAGTCAATTTGTTTCAGGATCTTTGAGGACACTCTATTAAGGTACTGAGGCTACAGCAGATGAATGAGAACAGGAGTAACCCTGCATGAAGAAAAAGTTCTTGGAAATACCATTGGGCACTAGACCTGTCTGCTTATTATCTATATTCTGTATAACAATAGCTGGCACTTGAGCCCAAGTCATGGTGATGCCAAATCACTTTGTGATATAAAGGATTACACTTTTTGCCAAAACTGACATCATTTGCTCAGACTCTGATTTGAAAAACGGTGAGGAAACTAGCTTTTGTGAACTGTGAAAAACACTTTCCTTGCAGGCTCTTGAGAGGTTGTGACCTTAGAGTACGCAGATCACAGCATTCCCTGCAGAGCTCGTACTTACTGGTTTATAGTTGATGTGTATTCGTGTATGAATATCCACTGTGATAATTTACTGTGAAAGGCAGTTAATTTGCTTAGAATGTGGAATTAGTGTCACCTTTTTTAACTTGTCTGCAACTGCTTGGATGACATTGATTTGTTGTCAGATTTTCATCATCTTTCTTGAAGAGGATCTAAAGGGAGCTGGGGAGAAAAATTCATGTACCACAGGGTATTTTCCCACCCTTCATGAATTGAAATGGAGATTACCTGCAGAAAAGCAAGCAACAAAAATACATACCTGCCTTATTTTCAGGAAACTCACCTAAATATGGCAGAATGTAATTCACATAGCAGACATAAGCCAAGACAACAAAGGCACAAACCTCATTTTATTCCATCTTAAGAGAGTTTCTACCCACAGGCTTTTCAGTACCTCCTCCAGTAGTGCCAATCAGGACACACCTTTCCAAATTTTGTTATGCAAAATGTTGGCTACACAGAAAAGTACATTGCAAATTCACTGACACTATATACGCTTCATAAGGTCTGTAATTTTTCTATGATCTGACAAACTATTAAAATATGCTGGGGTCATACCATCTTGCCTAAGATCTGTTTATATTTAATCATAATAATGCTATTATTTTCTACAGCAAGACATACTCCTTTGTATAAAAGACTACTAAAAGGCCCCTCCAAGGCCCCCACAAATGCTTAACATACTACCTACATACACAGACAATTCTTCCTCCCTACAATAACAGCTCTTTCCAAGTGATATTTTTCTTTCAGTGCAAGATAAAAAAAAAAAAAGACCCAGTTAAATCATAATACATTTTTATTTTACATTTCCAACAAGAAGTATTTGTAAAACAAAATGTATTGCTGATTTTAAGGACTGTGAAAGCTTGTGTTTTAACAAAACAGTCACAGCTGGACACTGAACTTCTTATGGTATTTTTTCCTCCTTGCATTGTCCTTTAGCTACAGGCAGCTAAACAGCAATGAAGAACTGAGCTGTTAGTCAGTGAATTACTCAACGCCATCCACTTGTGCAGATGCTTTCCTGAAGATCTGGCACCTCCAGCAACTATTTGACTGATGAACAATGTGTCCATAAAATGCAGATAATTAATCAACAATTGAATTCTCCCCCCTACCTTTTTTTTTTTTTACATGAGGGAAGAACTGTGGATTAAAGGATTGAACGTTATGAATATCTCACAATAATGCAAGTTCCTTCCCACTGCAGGAACGGTCTTTGCTTAATGAATTCTAGTGACTGCAACTACCAAGTCACCCCACGGACGGAAAGAACACTTCTCACATCGCCAGGACACCGAGAAGTTCATTCAGCTACTTCCAGTTACCAGAGCAGAGCAAGTACAGATGGAACAAACTGGTAAATCTCACTCCATCATTGTTGGTATAGTTTCCCTAGAAACAGCTAACTATAGCTAATGAGGAGAATGAACGACTCATTTAGCTCATTGGTTGAGAATTTTTTCCTCCTTTTCCCCTCAACAAAAATTTCACCAGAATTATAGTTTCACATTTATTTTCTATAAAGTTATTGTACTCATTGGAAAGAAGACAAGAAAAAATGGAAGCATCCAAAAACAACAGTGAATGACATCCTGAAATACTAATGTAGTGAATATTTGATATTACTGATAACATTTAAGGGACTGTATATTTTTCTAAATCCAATGGTAATAGTGTTTCGCCTAAATTACCTTTGGTGAGTTTCATTTAGCAACATTTAACCTAATTTCTTCATGGTTTTCATATTCTGACATTCCAAAGCTCCCAGTTTTAGACAATGACTAAGGAAAACATGAAATAACCAGATTCATCTTCCTTTCTTACTACAACAAGAAAAAAAAACTTAAGGAATTAAACTAAGTTTTATTTTATAAAAACACCAAATTATCAATCACTGTGTCTGACCCCAGTATTCTTTCTCTCTATAGAGTTTTGCTATGGTATTGCTTAACATTTTAGAAAACAATCAAAAAATATGAATCATTGTTTCAGTACCAGGCAGCAGCTATCTTTCAATCCTTGCTAACACATGGGAAATGAATTCATTCTTTACTGAAAGCACTGTCTTACTCCACTGGGGCTGTTTGTCAGTTCCTCCGGAGTGACACTAAATCAAGTTGCAAAGCACTGTAATGTAAATCACAGCCTAATTTACTTGTCAGTGTGTTGTGACACTTGGTTAAAAATGCTTTTTAATTGCAAGGATAAATTATACATTAACAATTCTTAGTGGCAGTTTCAATACTACATCAGATTATTTCACTCCAGAGAAAGGAGCTGAACAACCACTGCCACAAGCTATGACAGAATATTTTTAAATTGTTGGGTTGTCCAGATTTACGGTGTTGGTAGTGTTGCAATGATGAGTTCTGTCCCCCACAAAAACAAAAGACATAATCAGTCTTTTATATTCAGTAACTCATAAAGAAAAAGTACTCCCTTTTCTTGAACCTTTCAGATCACTCCAGCTTCTTGCTTGCAAATTATTACTCAGAGTCCCTAAAGTAACATGAACTGGTTCTCAGTCATGCTGAAAAATAAGCCTCTCTCTTCTATAATCTAGGCTGGGAAAATGATTGAAGATAGAACAAACTATGTTTAAAAAAAAAAAAAAGTTGAGTAATTTTTAGTGATTTTTAACATCTCCACCTCTGGGATTGCAATTCTCTCTACACAAACAAGTTTTTGCCTATTGGAAGCTAGACTGGATCTGGCACCTCCTGCAGCTAGTAGTCAGCAAGCAATGACCAGTACTGAATTTGAGCTCATGACCTACAGGTAAAAGGCTCCACAACGCAATTACTAGTATTAGACCAGAACAATGCACTTTGCAGAATTTAAACGTCAACCCTATGGCTCACCTGTATACTGCATTTTGTATACACTATTCCTTAGACATTGCTCATAGTTCACCATGCTAGTATAGTACACCTACTACAGTGTACTATAGTGCAGGTTGCTCTACTAGACGGAGCTATGCCTCACACAATCTGCTACTCCGCAATCCAGGGCTTGATGTAAACAGAAAACTGCCAACCACAACTCAGAAAATACGAGCTAAGGATATTCTGTCAGTAATGTGCAACACAGATGTATTACGGAGATTATGCAAACATGACACTATCAATGATGAGCTATGAATTTACACATTCATTTTAACACAACAGAAGAAATTTTTGGGGGTGGTTTCTTTTTGGTTCAAAAGTGATGGTTGAGGGTGATGGTCACCCTCAACTTTGATGGTCTCAACCCTCAAGGGCAAAGCAAACAGACTCAAGAGAGGTCATCCAGGAGGGGAGCCAGAATCAGAAGGGGCCCTGCCCCCTCCCGCATTTGGGATCTCGTCCTTTTGTCAGACATTTGGTTTTGCAGACAACTGCCACCCCTTGGCCTGCACCAGCTGCTGCAAGGTGCTTGCCGGGTGTTACTTTCCCAGGCCACAGCAGCTGCCTCATCCAGTTGCTCAGCTAATTTTCTTAAAACAAACCCAGTCTTTTCCCAGGTCTCCAGGCTGCCCTTTTCATTGCCCATCAGTGGGGCACGGTGGCTGTGGGGCCTCTGCTTGCACCCTGTGCCCACACTTTCAAGGCCTTTGCTGTTACCCCTACCCTTAGGCCATACAACATCATCGCAGCACCCGGCACCAGGACGCTGTTTGCACAGCAAGTCCTCATAATGAGTTGATAATGAGCCTAATAAAAGGCCAGCACTGTGCCCTGCACTGTTAGCATAATGCCTGTTCACATGAGGGGCAGCAAGCTTAAGCTTATTAGCAATTACCATATTGTTTTTACTGGGTACAAAACCGCTTCAACCGTTACAGCATGTAAGTATACCTATGTTTAGGATCAAGTAGGCCTCTGCTTGAGTTGCAAAATGAAAGGCAGCCCTCACTGAAGTACCAGGGGTAGAGCAGCGCCTGCTGCTATCGCAAGAAGTACCCCGGCAGTTACTTACGGCTCCTCAGGAGCCCGAGCCTCAACCGCGGAGCAATGCCCACACCTCAACCAAGTTTCCGTGTCTGCTGCTGAAGCTGTCACATAACGGCTGTAATTCGTTCCCCTTTCCACGCAAAACAGCAACGTCCTGCTTTGGAGGCTTTCTGGCACTGTGTAAGACCTGAAACTTGTACTAGGTGTCATTTCGTGTAACACAAACAGAAGTATTTTAATGAGGTATTTCTGTCAGAATGGCATCCCGAGCTTCAGAAAATACGCACGGATCCACAGTTGAATCTTTTATCATAAAAACAACTTAGACTGTTTCTTATAAATTAATTTTGTGATTTATACTGCTAGCAAGCTGCCCTCCTCTTTTCTTTTTTTTAATGATACTGAATAGATTTAAAAACCAGAAGGCAGATTTCCTATAATAATTAGGTATCTAAACAGCATGTAGGAGCTTAGAAGACTTCTTAAAAACTACATAACCATCACTGAAATATGTAAGTGCTGACACCTAATGCAGTAATTGTGTCCTGAAACACAGTTGGTTGGTATTAGGTTGTAAATTATTGTTCCTGACACGCATAGTAAATCTGCTTATTAAAATTTCCTTTCTGAATATTTATGCAAAGTCTGCAACCCCCTATGCATAAGAGACCTGTATTATCACACAGAGTAACTTGGCAGTTTCAAAGAAACCTAACATAATTAAATCAAACCAAATCAGAAATGAAAGTACAGCCGTGTGAGGGGCTGACACCCTGAACTTTCACAAAACTGGCGTTAGAAGCATCCAGCGTATTACAATACCAAGCTCCAAAATACTGATTTAGAAAGGCTTTTAAAAACACAACTCGTTTGCATTTTTAATTATGTTGTCCAGTTAAAATCTTTAATATTAAACAGATTAGCCCTTGAGCATTTCTGTGGCATCTCTACTTTTTGGAGTATATTTTGAGTGTGCCTTCAATACAATTTAGTATTTTGGAGGGTAGAAACAGCAAGGGAACCCCCAAGACACTGACTCCAGCCGCCTACTACCTCAAAAATTGCTTAATCGACTTCATAAACTGGTCAAACACAGCCTTCAAGGATTCTTTACCCCTCTATTACTGCTCTGACAGGCTATTTCTGCACAATTTTTACATTTAAGGACCTCCCTCACATTTCCAACTTGATGTATTCCTGACCAGTATGTAATTTTTTGGGCTCTTCTCTGCAATTGTGCTGGATATTTGAAGGTCGGGGCTTGGGGTTTTTTTTCTGAGTGGCAAAACACAAAAGAATCTTTTAATCTCCTGTGTGCTTGACCTCCCCTCCTCTAGTTACCCAAAGCTCTCTCTGCACATTTGTTTACATTCACCATTGAGGAAGAGGAGGGACCAGGGCACAGTACTGCCAGTGATTTGTGGGGTTGTGCTAGCACTTCCCTTTCTCCTTCCTCATAAAATTAGTCACACATCTTCTATGCTGAATCACAGTAGTAGACTGCAATTATTTAATGATCTGATGAGACCAGGTGTTTTTATTCAGCTGTCACTTCCAGGTGATGAGCTCCCTTTTTAGAGAAGAAATTCTTAAGCTCTAGATAAAACACCTTAGTTATTTTTGTATAATATGATTTTATTTCGATTCCTAGCCCCTTACTTCGAGAACATTCAGTTCTTTTTAGTGATGAACCATCCCAACTTTGCAATGAAATTATTAGTATGATACAGCTCTAGTGGCTTATTGGTATCATGAGTAGGAAATTTGGGCATGTAATTTTCAGATGTACTTCCACGTTGTCAATTTTTCAAGCATTTGTGACTGCAATGTACAGATGCTATGGAGCTTGTGTTGCATGTGGAAAATTAGAACAATATTTGTAGAAATCAGGTAACTCTCCCCCCCACAACAATTCTGAGGCCAACAGCAAAATTTACAGTATAATCAGAATATACTATAGATGAGTCCTATACAGAAGTCAAATCCCTTAATACCAATTTGACAGTATTAAAGGAGTTTGTAAATGGCTGCATATCCATATTGATAATGGCTTCACAGCCCTTTATAATGAAACAGAGATAGATAAAATTTAAATTAAAAAAAGGCTTCACAGCCCTTTATAATGAAACAGACATGGATAAAATTTAAATTAAAAAAGTATAACAATTTAATCTCACTGGGAATTTTCAAAATGCTTTCCAAGTAACTGATTTTTTTTTTCCCCCCCTTGGGGAAAATATCAGGTTGATGTAGTAGAAAGTGAAAAATTTAAAATATTTTTTTCTTAAGATTTGTTTTGAATTAAACTCAAGTATTTTAGATCACCAAACAACCTGAAACATTTTGTTTGAAGTCATAGCAACTTCAATCTCTTCCTTGCAAGTCTGGCAATATTGCCAGATGCCATGTTCCACTAGCTGATGCTTTAAACTCACTTTTTTGAATTCTCTTTATTTTGAATGCAAAAACATATAATTTTTTCCCAATATAAAATCTGTAAAGATTTAAGTACTTTGTTAAGTATTGTTGACAAGCTGCTACCACTTTCTTTTTCTTCACCTCTTCAAATTTTTTAAATCTTTGAAAGCTTCATTTCTCAAGGGCACATGTAAAATGCTGTATACAGTAATTCCAGTGTTCTAGTAAGAATTTATAACACAGCTTTCCATCTTTACTTGAAAGCATCTATTTCTGCATATATCTGGACATAGTGTTTACAGATACATTCTGACAATTTTAGGTTTGCAAAATGCAAACCATGTAATTCGGGTAAAATACTGTAGTTAGACTGATGCAACTGAATTTAATGAGAGAGAGAGAGAGAGAGAGAAATAGAGATCCTTAACATACATATATATGTGTCTATGTATGTTAAGAAACATAGCCAAAGTATTTGAATTTGATGCCTAAAGTGCCTAAATACTGTTTTATTCTAAAGTGCTCATTATATTCAGAATTTCCACCAAAAATGTTTCACTTGTTCAGTACAGAAAATCAACTTAAACTGTTCCTATTCCTGGCTGCTGAAATGCCATATTTACAGAACCTAATTGTGTTGATGTACTTTTAAAAACTAAGGAGTTTCTCAGCCAGTGTAAATTCTTATAGCTCCATTGGCTTGAAATTACAAACTACAGCAAGTTACAGTAACTGAAAATCAGTCACGGCAGGTGTTCTTTGCCTTTTGGCCCTTAACCTCAACCAAAATTCTTCTGACATTAGCGATGTACCAATAGTTTAACTTTTTTTTTTATGTTGCTAAATCTCACAAATTTGAAATTTTCTAAGAATTTAGTTTTCCAGAGTTGACAGCCATTATCACAGAGAATGTTAATATTGGCCTCCTTGAACTGTACAGCCAGTGCCTGCTGGCCTTGAATGAGTGCTGCCTGAGTTGAGATTTGCAGTTCCCCAACACAGAGAACTTCTCTCTGTGTTTTCGGTTGCGTTGATTCATATGATCTATCATTAAAACAGCAGAGCTCTGTAAGGACCCACGTGACACCAAAGCAAAGGGGAGTCCTTTCTACCCATGCTGCCAAAAGTAGGGTCAGGTCACGAGGATCCTAACATCAGCTATATCTGAATTCCTGAGTGCTCCTCTGAGCCATCCAGCTCCTCCCAGAATTTTCCTCTGACAAGCACCTGGCTATGATTCAGAGTGAGAAAAGAAAAATTCCTCCAGACCTGCTGTGAAAAGCCAAAGAGTAGAATGGGAAGGTGGGAAAACCTCAAGCTGTCTTGGCTCATGCTAATGATGTTTGTGTTACCAGCATTTGTCATCTCCTACTGCATCAGCTCTGTGGGACTATATACACATAACTTACACAGAATGCGAGTTTTAAGGACTGACTGCTTTGAATAGAGAGTGACAAAAGTTAATAATGTACAAAAAAGTATTAGCAGGAGGTATGGGTTTAGTGATTGCCTAGCTTAGTAAAGTTTTATTTTAAAGTTTAGAACTGGCCTGATAAATCAGTCTTCTAAACACTCCCATCACTGCGATCTCTAATGCCTTAGCTTTTATATTTTTTTATATATATATATATATAAACCTCAGTTACACCAGTCTATTAATTGCAATCTTTTACCCAAATTATATAGTTTGCATTTTTTCCTACCTGAAATTGTCAGTACACTGACACGTTCTGTTCAGTTACTGGCCAGAATTACAAATTATATGTGCTAGGGAAAAAAAAAATTATGTAGTAGAGTCAGTGCTCAGCCAATATCCAAGAACACAATCAGAATGCCAAGAATCATTAGAAAGGTAATAAAAGAACATTACTGTGCTGCTGTGTAAGTCAAGGTGTATCTACATTTTGAGGGACGCATGAAATTTTGGTCCTTCCTAATTTAAGAAGCTTTAGTAGCCCTGGGAATGGATGATCACAAGTACAAAACGTGTTGTCTTACGAGGCAAGATTAAATAGACTTCTCCAGCTTGGGAAGATGATGACTGAGGAGAAAGCAGGACAGACGTCTGAAAATCTCTAAAAATCATTAATGATAGGGAGAACAAGAAGGGTAATGATTATTCACTATACATTTTAAAACTCTTCAATTCTTACTTTTTCAGTTACTAGCAAACTGAAAAAAAAAACATTCTCTACAAAGCCTTCAATACAGCAAATTTCAGTAAAATAAGATCAATCTCACCAACTGAGAAACATAAAGAGAACAGAAAAGACATCCCACTGTTGCATGGCAAACAAGGATCCAGAGCAAAAGTGGCTCTAAAAAGCAGAAATTAAGATCAGGTTTATGTAACAAAAAGGTGAGCACAGGAAAAAATGACAATAGTGGACAGAAACAGAGTATTTTTCTGATCAGGATGGTCACAGTCAGTTTATAAGGGAACAGTATCATCAAGATTTACTGACATGCCTAATTTGTGCTGCCCTAAATACCCCTTCTCAGTAGTTCCAGAGCATCCCGGAGAGAAAAGGATGGACACGAGGAAGAAGAGTAGCTGTAACAAGGTCAGAACACACAGAGGCAACCAGAAGCAAAGAAATGACCCAAGAACAACCAGGAGTGAGACAGAGACAACATTTGCAATGTCACTTCAGCTCAGAGAAGGAGATGGTGGTTTCGGGGGCAGGAGGAGGAAGAGAGAGACGACAGTGGTTCAAATTGAGTCGAAGTGAAAACAAAGTTGCCCAAGGGGAGGGAAATAAGAGAGAATTTCCCCATGATTTGGAGAAATGCCACAGAAGCACTAAAATTGGTAAAATACATAACAAGGGCATAGAAGCAGATGGCAAGAGCAGTAAAGGAGACAAGGAGGCCCTGAGCTGTTAGGCACAGGGGACTGGGGAGAACAGGGAAGGAAAACAAAGAAGAAAAAAAAAGAAAAAAGAAAAAAAATCACAATTATATTGTAAATGCTTTCTTTAAGCTGGAGGCGGAAGTGGGATGAATCAGAGCTCTCCTGAAAGAAATAACCTTAAACTGAGCCTTCCCACAGCTTCAGTTCTCACAGGGAGGACCAGGAGAAAGAAGGAAATCGAATGAGAAGTAAATTTGAAAGAGAAGTAAAACACCAGGTGTGCAAACCCTCACACAGGACCACTGCAAAAATATATGAAATAAAAGCAGTCTCTAATCTATTTGTTGTTATCTTGGAGTAATGACCAGCAATGCTTATGTTTCCTTCCTGGCCAAGTTCCTTTCTATTAAGTGTTCAGCTGGCTTTTTCTTTCCAAATCTCTCCTTCCCATCCAAACACTACATATTTCAAACAGGCAACACAGCCTTAAGTTTAGTTCTTAATTAGAAAACACAATGATTCTGCCTCATCCCTAAATGAACAGGAACACCTATTAGTCAGATGATCAAATTTAGACAGGTTAATTAAATCTGTTTAAATACACCCTTTATGCTGCAGTAAGAAAAAAAGTTATACTTCTGAGTCACAGCAGTTAAATGAGTTCATTAGTCATGCTTTGAGTCAAATTCTCACTTGATGTATAATAGCACAGGTCCGTTGAGGTCAATGGTGCTGCTACCATCTACATGATCGAGGAACCGACTCATTATTGTACCCTACTGCATTTGCATCTTCAAATTAAAGAGTGTTATTCTATTGTCAGTGATCAAATTACCACTCTCCAGCAGGTGAGGGCCACACCAGTGACAAGCTCTTAAACAGTGATATAGGATCACAGCAAAGAAAATCCCAAGGGTCCAGTTAAGACAATTTAAAAATTACTTTGTAGTGCCAGGATGATTCCAAGCAATAGAGCAGAGTTAAAGACTTAGTCCACAATGTTGATTAATTTCAGGGAAAAAGGGTCTGTTTAAAAAGTAAATGTGCAGTGACAGCACGTCGATGGCTATGCAAAATGCATTCACTGCTGTCATACTTAAAATAGGAGAAACCTGTAAAAAGCATCAAGAACCACTGCAAATTTAACCCACTCAATACACTGTTCATTTAATGAAATACTTCTATACAAATAATTATTGCCTTTCAACAGAAGTGCACTTATGGACTAACTCAAGGTTTTGCATTTTAGAAAAAAAGTTTGTTTTATTTGAAATGGGTTTTATGTATCACCAAGTGCCTGCAGAAAGGCAATACGCAACTTGCTAATAATTCAAGTGGGTTTTGGTATTTCATACCTGATTTAAATGACCTTAGTTCGTCTGTGTGTGCGTAACTTCAGATGTTTCCCTTGCCTGGCACACCATCGCACATAGTCCAAACAGCTTTGTGGATAGCATCAGGCACAGATCCTGCTTTCTACCAGTTCTGCATGGTTGGTGGCACACTGTGGATTAATAGCCCTTAACACCTTCCCTCCATGTCACCTCAACCAGCCGGTGCGGTGTAAGGGGGAGGGCACAAGACAGGCACTCCCTCTGTGTTTCCCCAGGAGCTGGCCAACAGCCATAAGTTGTTCAGTCAGCGCTTTCTCACCAAAGCCGTGTTCCTGACAGCTGACTTTCTGCCTGTAAAACACACTTTTTATCTTCAGTACAGCCCATAGCTATAGGACTGACTTAGGCTTGCACTGAAACATTGTCAGCACAACTGTTTCCACTAGAACAGCACAGAAAATTATCCACAGAAATGTACCATCCTTCCTCCTTTCCCGCACCCTCAAAAGTAGCATCACGGTGCTATCGAACTCTTTGGTGTAGACTGACCAAACAGTGCTCCGGTTGATTTGGCTCCTGTTATTCAAAAGGTGAACTTAAATCTGCCAAACGAAAGTTTCTCTTGGCATGTGCTGCGTTCCCAGCAGAGGGCTGCAGCCAGGCACCAATGGCACAGCGACCTTAGTGACAGCTCTATCCTGCACACAACCCCTCCTCTCCCACAGCTTACAAACATCACTGCTTTCACTCCTAAACTAAGCCAAAATTATGCTAACGTTCTGTTAACCACGTAATACCTCGAATTGTTTCTCTTTCAGTGTACAAAATTGAAGGGGGGGGGGGGGGGGGGGGGGAAGACTAATGATTATATGAGTTGTCAGACACCGACCAGATTAATTCATTCCCAGCTAAACACTAGAAGCCCAGCCTATTAAATCTAGGATTCAACGCTGGCAAGTCATTTTGTTAAAACACGGATAGATACAAAAAGAACAGGAGAGACTGTTGGAATGGTGCAGGGATCCATCTGTGCAGATCCTATGAAACTCATTTCTTTTCTCACAAACTCAGCAGAACATCACCACTGAAAGTGAATCTGAAGTGGTTTAGACTTTTTTCTAGAGGCAACTGTGAAGTCCT
The DNA here is from genome assembly GCF_965638725.1 of Aptenodytes patagonicus. Classification (NCBI taxonomy): domain Eukaryota; kingdom Metazoa; phylum Chordata; class Aves; order Sphenisciformes; family Spheniscidae; genus Aptenodytes; species Aptenodytes patagonicus. The sequence goes on from NC_134952.1 coordinate 42,965,873, forward strand.
CTGAACAATTTTTTAAAAATGCTTTTTCTCCCCCTCCCAATATGTATGCAACAGGAAACATTTTTTTATTTTGAGGCAAGCAGAACATACTAAAACATGGGCAAGAGGAAAAATTAAACACTCAACACTAAAGCAATAAAAAATTTGTATAAATGATATAAACTGATAATTGATTTTAATCAGTTAAAATAATGCAGATATATAATGATTAACTCCAGTTATTTTCCAGAATATATATTAACTCAGAACTCTAAATGCAATGACAAGTCTGCAACCTCAAAGATAATCAGTAAAACCCCCAAAACCTACAATATAGAATAAGCAAACTGTAGTTGGCCTAGGTTAATTTCAAATTGCCCTACCCTTTCCCAAATGCTTTTTATGTTTCATGGAGCTTTAATGACCAGTAAGCCAAGCTGAGCAAACAGACCTCAAGTTCAGAAATTTGGGCTAAATTGAAGGGAGGGAGAAACAGACCTCTTAATTGCTTTTTTATTATGATTATTTTAAACTCTGAGGAAATGTGAAACAAAATGGCTCTGAACAGTTGTGTTGGAACTGACTTTCAGCAAGGTTTATGGATCTTTATACTCCTTTTGACCAATCTGTCATTCAAGTCACAGATTCAGTGTCCTGGTTTCGGCAGGGATAGAGTTAATTTCCCTCCTAGTAGCTGGTACAGTGCTGTGTTTTGGATTTAGGATGAGAATAATGTTGATAACACACCGATGTTTTAGTTGTTGCTAAGCAGTGCTTACACTAGTCAAGGACTTTTCAGCTTCCCATGCTCTACCCACTGAGAAGGCTGGAGGTGCACAAGAAGCTGGGAGGGGGCACAGCCAGGACAGCTGACCCAAACTGGCCAAAGGGACATTCCATACCATGTGACGTCATGCTCAGTACATAAACTGGGGGAAAGCTGGCCGGGGGGGCCGCTGCTCGGGGACTGGCTGGGCATCGGTCGGCAGGTGGTGAGCAATTGCACTGTGCATCACTTGTTTTGTGTATTATCATTATTATTATTATTACATTATTATTATTTTATTTCAATTATTAAACTGTTTTTATCTCAACCCACAAGTTTTTCTCACTTGTGCTCATCCAATTCTCTCCCCCATCCCACCGGGTGGGGGGGAGTGAGTGAGCAGCTGCGTGGTGCTCAGTTGCTGACTGAGGTTAAACCACGACAGAAGTCCTTTAGTCTGATCATAAGAAAACCCATGCATATGGTTAAGCGTTTGTACAGAGCCACTGAATTCCCATTTTCAATAGGAATTGATGCATATATTTCTGAGAGCAATGTCAAAGGAGTAGAAGACGAGTAGCTGTGATGCTGACCACTCTCCCACTGTAGTATGCCACTGCATTAAAAAAATATTTTTATCTCTGAAATATTACTATAATTAAATATTCCATGAGAGAAGGACATGGAATACACTGAAATACTCCTACAAATAAGTTATGTTTTAAATCAACAGAAGATCTGCAAGACAAAATACTTTGTGTCTCAGTCTTAATTAATCTAGAGTTGCCAAGATAAAGGACACTAAATTCTGCAAGTACTACACAGTAATAATAACAATAATATAAAAACAGAGGTTAAAGGAACTTTATTTAAAAGACACAAAAAGCATTTGAACCTTGTGTGCTAAATAATGGTGTACCTTTCTTTAAAGGTGTCAAGTTCATTACAAAATTAGAAGAGAAAAAAAACACAAAAAACCAAATACAGCAAATCACTAAGGATAAGCAAAACTTTAGTTTCTAACTCCGGTTGCATAAATTATGACTTTATATTCAAACATGAAGTTAAAAAGTAAGTGAAACTAATGTGTGGGGTTTTTCTATTTAATAGCATATCCAGCTCAACAAACATTGACTTATTTTTTTAATATGAGAATCCAGTATAATAAGCTGCTTTGGCAATGCAGAATTACGTGAGAAAATACATTCCAAAAAAGTAAATGTAGGTCTCAGACTTTCCTCAGGATTATTTTGATTAATTTATTGTCTTGTATTGCATGGTGATACGAAAAGCCTAAAATAATGAGGTTTCTGTATCTTTCACACTATTTCTAGTCAATCAGCAATAGCGACAGAGTGAATTCGCTTAGGTTTCCTGAAATACGTGAATTTTGTTTAAGATTTCTACAAGCCATGGACTTGCATACAGCTCAGAAGCTGCCCTCCAAAGTAGAAATGGATTATTATACTTTGTTCTAGTTCTATATGAAGGAGGTCTATGGGATCAATCACATTTTTTTTTCTTTTTTTTTTTTTTAAACAAGGAATATATTTGGCTGTAGACATAGAGATGGCATTCCTCCCCCCCCCCCCCTTTTTTTTTTCTTCCCCCTCAAACTACCAACATGGTAGGGACAAAAATTAAAAACTACCCAAAGGCTCATCTACCTATGTCTGCTCTTAGCAGTTACCTCCCCTCCCCTTCTGTGCTCTTTCAGCAACTTCATTTCCCTCCTGGCTCTTCTCCACCAGAGAGGTTTCTTTATCAGGCAGGTTTTTTTCATTTCACATTCATTTGTGAATTCCACTTAATCCAACTTTGTTTCCTTTCCACTTCAATACCTGAATAACCTCTTATTCTGCACAGATGGGTGTAGACGGATTACCGCCACAAAAAGGTGACAGACACCAGAGCTGAAAACTCATGAACTAGCCAAATCTGTCTGAAAGCAAGAGGCACAATACCCCAATCTGGCAAGAGGCTGTCATAGCCTGTAGGAGAGAAGAAAATACCAGCTGCTGTCTTCCAAAAGGTAATGCTGTGAGTAACATTGCAGGGTTCGTCTAGATAGTCAGATGCTACAAGAAGAAAGCATGATTACAATCCTCCCATATTATCCTTACAAGAGGGTTAAAAAAATTAAAAGTCATACTATTGCAATCTGAACCCAAATAGTTTGGGTTTAGATTACAATATTTGAATTTATCAAATTCCTCAAATTTGATAAAATCCCTGGGTGTTCAGTCTATACATTAGTTACAATCACCGTGAAAGAAACATTTACCTTTAATAGCTCTGGTTTTGTTCGCACACAGTGCAACCAGACAATCTGTCCATGTATCAGATCATGGCATAAAGATGGAGCATCAGTTAAGATTATGTGCACTTCCACATCATGTTTATTTTGTTACAAAAACAAACATGAGAAACTATGCTTCGATCAGACTGGATTTTATTTATTTTAGAAGTATATGAACTTCCACGTGAGCAAAAGCAAAGGCCTGTCTTAAAAATGTTTGCCGCTATAGCTATAAACAAGATTTATCTGGCAACCACGTACAGCAACAAACAGAAAAATATTTTAAGTTGCTTTGTTTTCCATAAAAAAAGAAAAAATTCTGGTCAAGAAGAGTAAGAGCACGATGTGTAATGTGTGTGTTAAGATTTATACCTTCTGAGTCAGGTGCAAAGCAGAAGTGAAACACTGCTGTTCTGTTTTGATAGCATTTTATGCCCTCTTTAAAAGCACACAGGTGACAACACATGGTTTAAAAACCAAACGAAAACAAAACCCAAGCAACACACAGGAAAATCGGTCCCTTATGTTTAAAATGTGGATTAAAACAAAAATGAAACAACAACAACAAAAAAATCTCAAAAAACCCTACAGTACAACAATATTGAGTCCTTTAGTCCTTGAAAAATAGGTAGAGAACTTTAAATAATGTAAAATCACCTTGAAAACAGAACTTGGAAGCACTAAAAAAACCCCAAAATCAATCACCTTCTCTGCAATACACTTACCTCCATTTGCTGGATGAATCTCATATTTCATGGTTTTACATTATTTTCCAAACAACTGCATTGCTTTATTGCATGTTATTCAGATGCTGAGCAGAAAATAGCAAACTTAAATAGCAACCTTGATGAGACATTAGCTTTCCGTGCTAGGTCTGAAACTTTACTACGTCAGCATATATATTTGTAGAAATTATGACACTTCAAGGTTATTCCTTCAAGTACTACCAAATAGTTATGTAAAAGATAGGAATCACACTATTCCATTCCCAAAAATGTTCACACTGTAGGTTAATGATTTAAGCATAGCAACTGAAGCACAGAGTGCTGCCCAAAGATTAATTTGCCTCTGAGGGGAGTAGGCAGCCCCAGCTACAGTCAAGAGCCTTGCAACTCTGCAGGTGGTCACCATTCCCACCAAACAGCCTCACCCACTCTTTTCCTCACCTAAAAATGAACAAGAAACACACGAAATTTTCATGGCAAGTTGTGGGGTTTTTTTCCAGACGCTGTGCTTCCCACCTTCTTAGGAAGGAAAGGACCTTGAGTTTTAGAACCAGTCAAACTTCTTGAATCATACTGCACATTGCAAATGAATCATTTGCAAATTTACAGTTTGTTTTTTCTGTCGTCACAAAAAAACCCCTATGAATCAAATCTTCTTTGAAAGGCAGCAGAACAAATAGAAACCTTTAAAATATTTTGGACAGAGATTTCAAGGCCTGTGACTATATTTGAGTTAGGTTTTTTTACTCTATTGTGAAAATCTGATCACCTGGATACATTTTTCAATTTTCTTCTTCACAAAATTTTAATCATACAGTCAAATAGTGCTGGCTATTTGCTATTAATTCAAGATTTTATCCCCTCTCTCATTTCTTTATTGCTTGCAGGAAACCACAGTAAAGTTTTATATCTATTCTCAGTGGAAAATTCATCCTGCAAGACCAATCCTATGCACGTAAAGAGGAACTGGAGATCCAGTATGTTTTAGGGAATAGAGGAAAGCAAGTGAGGGATGAGTAAACAGAACTTCATTGTTCTTGGTTACTTGGTGAATCACAGGAATAACCCTGACAGATGTCCAGGCTGATGGGAAGTCTAGAGTATTCACGTATTTGCAGTACTACACATACAAAAGTGGAATGGGAGATTGCCCAGGAGAATTCTGCTGAGAGCAACAGTATTGAAGTCCACAGCCATGACTCTTCATGTAGACATGTCTACTTCAAAGTAGACATTTTGTCAGCTAGAGACTTCTGTGGAAGCAGTCAGAAAACACTGACGTTGTACCTGTGTAGCCTGCTGCTGAAATTTTCCTTCCATACCATTTTTTTTAACACCTATTTTTAAAACATATCTATTTTTAACAGATTTTTAGCATTGCCTTTTGATGAAATTTAGTTCTAAGAATCTCTAATGGGGGGCGGACAGGACACATATCTCTCAACCTCTTGATTTTACTTACGTTTGCTATATTCTCTTTACAACTTTGTTGATTTATCGTTGGATCCACTGAAGCTCATGCTTTCACTGCCCGCTCATAATATATTCTGCTTGCTTATTACTCCTTTGAACTGTCTTTTTTATTCTGCAAAAGCTAATTGCATGACCATGTAGACTTGGCTGTATAGGTCTGTGCTCTTGGCGAGACACCATTCAGCATTATTGCCATTTTTCCTCCCTTTAAGAAAACCCTCAGAAAGCAAGCAGCTTCATGGTGGGTCTATTAACAAGATGATGATAAAAGTACTTATCTTCCCCCCCGGCACAACTGGAGATGTCTAAGACCAGTGTTCTTCTGGTTACTGATGATTCTTGATACTTCACTTGTGATATTTTACTAATGATTCTTCGAATCACTGTGCAAAACTGCAACTGAAATGTCAGGCTTTTACGCAGGACTTTCCTCCCTGTCACAGGCCTTGGTTTGCCTTGATTCCCTTTAGCTAGTGGAAGAGTGCTGGCACTCCCCAGATGGCACTTCACACGTGGCAGTACACTCATACCCCAGAGCCTAAAGGACTTTGCTCATTCACCCTCTCTATGGCACATGTCTACCCTCACTCTCCACAGACAGAATCAGAGAATCATAGAATCATTTAGGCTGGAAAAGACCCTTAAGATCATCAAGTTCTACTATTAACCTAGCACTGCCAAGTCCACCACTAAACCATGTCCCTAAGCACCACATCTACACATCTTTTAAATACCTCCAGGGATGGTGACTCAACCACTTCCCTGGGCAGCCTGGTCCAATGCTTGATAACCCTTTCAGTGAAGAAATTTTTCCTAATATCCAATCTAAACCTCTCCTGGCGCAACTTGCGGCTGTTTCCTCTCGTCCTATCACTTGTTACTTGGGAAAAGAGACCGATACCCACCTCGCTACAACCTCCTTTCAGGTAGTTGTAGAGAGCCATAAGGTCTCTCCTGAGTCTCCTTTTCCCCAGACTAAAAAACCCCAGTTCCCTCAGCCGCTCCTCATAAGACTTGTGCTCCAGACCCTTCACCAGCTTTGTTGTTCTTGCAACGTTGCACGCTCCAGCACCTCCATATTTTTCTTGTAGTGAGGGGCCCAAAACTGAACTCAGTATTCGAGGTGCGGTCTCACCAGTGCCCTTCTAATTTTCTCCCTGCATAACCTCACAACAACTTCCATGGGGTTCAAGTTACCTAGGCCTTAGGGGTCATCAAGGTCCAGTGACAGGATCTTGCACCAGCTTCAAGGCAAGCAAACCCACAGAAGCAAGAGGCAGTGAATTCTACATAGTTCAGACAATATCTCATCTTGGAGAGGCAGTATTATTTCCTGGTAGCATTAAGAATAGCTGAGTTATAGCACTAGATACTCTTACGTGGCCTACACCATCACACTCTTTCACTTTTTAAGGGGTTTTACACATATAAAATACAAACCTCCAAGGTTTAAAGAATTCTTCTAGTGCTAAAAACATCAGCTTTCATTTCCATAGAACAACTCTGGACATACAAATAGTTCAACTTGTCTTCCTTTAACATGGGTGCCTATTGACTTTAGGGAATAATTTTTCTTTGTACCTTTAAAATGTCTGTCTATAAAAAAATAGAAGTCCTATATTGATACAAATTTGTCTAATAACTTGACATCAGAACCCAGCTCTTCCCTATCCCTTGTAAACATTTCAGGTATTTCTAAGCTAATAAACCACATTTTTACAGTTTCCGAGCTTCAGTGTTAGTGACAGATGTATACACTAAAAAAGCTCCAAACCCCAAGTTAATTATCCCCGATAAGTCTTATCAGAGCAGCACATGATTTCTGCCAGTTGTCATGTCACCAGAAAAAAAAATGCACAGCATTGCAAATTTTCCATCTCAACTGCTGCATCCTTAAATCAAACAAAAATCCCACAACTGTTTAAAATTTACATATTCTTTAATGATAAAAGAAGCATTGCCATTAGAGTTGTCTGCATATGACTTCTGGTTTTACATACTCTGGCTCAAGTTATTCTTCGTAGCTACAGCTATGTGCCTCTGTTAGCACCAGTGAGGATTACACAGATGAAAAAGACCCTAAAGTTGGCTAATGATGCTGGTCTACTGGCAGAACATACTAGACTACCACAGAGACTGACTAATCTTCAAATAACTCAACAATTACTAAATTTATTCTTTTTCTAACCCATGATGAGGAGATTCGACAAGCCCATTTTGGTAATGGATTAGTCTAAAAAGAAAAAAAACCTGACAAAATACACTGCAGAAAGAGAATGAACCAGGAACTCTGACACAACGAGGTGTCTCAGTAGAACGCAGTGAGGGTGTTTTAAGACAGGCTTTGTTGATACCTCTCTTCATAAAACCCTGTAAGGAAGCTAATTTTTTTTGTTGCCAAGCTAAGCTAAGAGATTTGATACTGTATTTCCAAAACTCATGCTAAATAGGCTAACTTCATCTGCAGGCTTCCTTAGTTCAGAAATCCACCTACCTCTCAAAAACTCAGCAGCTAACCCAGTTGCATTAAACCTCTTACTCCAAGCACAGCATGGAAGTTGCCCAGTATCCCCTATTTCTTCAACCAGTTAGGCACTGTGGATACTGAGCATACCCGAAAGTTAAGCCACCTGAGAGACAGACACCGAGATAACATCATTTCCCTAGACAGTAACCAACAAGTGCTGAATTCTCTTCAGGTGTATCTTTAGCAGGGAACAAAGAGAGCATTCTTGTCTTAAAATTGCCTGAAAATTGGCAGTTTCTTTCTCCAGAGATAGGAAAACTGACCCTTAGCTCCCTTCAGGCAAAGAAGGGAACTGAACCTGAGCCTACACATGCTCTCATCACTATGTTAATGTCAGAGAGAAAAATGCTGAGGAAAACACCACCACTGCCATCTCCTTTACAGAAAGGATGTTGAAATACGGCTCCAGGGTCACTATCAATGAAAGCTGTCTACATCTCTCAGCTTGGCTTCTTAAGAAGGATGCAGTGAAGGAATCGCATTTTGAGCAGCATTTTTTTCCAGCTACTTCCATGCAGGCCCATTCCCCCTGTCCTTAAGCAGGTCACAAGTAAGCATATGATTGAGATACTGAATCCTCAGGGTCAAACGGGCTTCTGAACACTTTGCAGTTAAGTGTTAAGTATTGAAAAGCTCAGCACTTCTAACATCCAGGCCTCTTTTCAGACCTAGCCTTAAGTCAATCAAGTCAAAGTACAAACTCACAAATTCCAAAGGTGGATTTCTATGACTTTACTAGAGTCAAGACACTACCCTAGGGCTCCAAGCTGGTTAAAACCCATAAACAGGTTTCTAAGCTGACACTTGTATCGTGAAGTCCCAAGACAAGTCCTAGACTGGAAATTCAACATGAGAAATAATTAGAATACTCTATTCAGTGTCCCTACTTATCTCATGAGATTTTGGGGGCATTAAAAAAAAAAAAAAAGAGCATAAGCAAAATCACATTTTCTTGACATGCTTCTTCTATAGTAACTCTTCTACAGAGAAGCCCATGTATTCTCTACATTATTCCAAGGGGATTAACAAGGGTGGTATTACAGTAATTAGTGTATTCTACTCTCACAGGTTACTACAGCAAGTTTTATAGAGCTTGGATGCAGAATAAAATAAGGAAAGAGAGAAAGAGAAAAAAAAAAAATCTAGACAGACAGTTCCAAGGAAATTAGAGACCTGACAGGCCTAAAAATAATTTATGGTTTAATATAGTCAGAAGGGGGAGGGGAAGAGCCAGGAGGACAGACCCACTACTTTTTCCATTAAAGCATCATTTTGCAACACATTTCCTTTTCTTAGCAGTTATGAACACAGTTTTTCAAGGCATGTTTTTAAACTGTTAGCAAATTTCTGACAACAATCTAAAATTACTATGTCCAAAGTCAGGAAACTTCACAGATAGCAATTCTTTCCGAATATTGCACTGAATCATCTTTACTTTTTCATTGACAAATTCCATGTTGTTAATAGGTGTTAATCACAACTTCATCAGTATGCAGAGTGCCTTCTATTGTGTGGATGCTGATTACAGGTAATTTGGCAGCTGTTATAATGTGTTAGCTGCTTCAGGAATGTAGAATATATAATGACAGCTTTACTTTCTGAATTTTTATTTAGTCACAAATCTCTTTTTCCCTACAAACCTTAAGTTCAGATGAAAGCAAGTCATGATGCTCTAGTATTAATGGGGAAGAGGAGAAGCATGGCATGTTTTACAAGTAAATAGGATGATGTAGTCTGGGTCACCTGACCAAAAGTCAGTCTCGAGGGCTGAAATTAGGGGTTTGCAAAGGTGGTTTGAAGTCATACTCCCTGGAAACCACAATCCTGTAGTCCATTTGATGTTAACTGTATGAGATAAACCCACAAGGTAACTAAAAGGAGAAAGAAGGCCCCTGCAATAACTAGTATTCTGTCCCTGCAAAGTAACTAGGAATTAAAGTAGAGGAGGACAAAGAAAACAAGGCAAACAAAACGTGTGGCTTTCCCTGAATCAGCTTACCAATTTGCAAAATATAGGGAAATTTGTTGTTTTACCATTTGTCTGGTTAAACCATATACTTCTCCTGTGTATTTAAATATGTTCTAATTGAAACTAGTTGTATTTTAGCTTTGGTCTATGCTAAAACCAAAATGATTTGCCATTTTCTTACTGGTTTATATTACATTCATTAAGAAAGGAATTGAAACATACTCCAATTCATTTACTCTAACCATTTAGCTCTGAAAGGGTATTTTGCCTTTCCAATCATATGAATATAGAACATGTTAGTTTTGTATGAGCTCTGTACATGAGCAGGACATTGAGTAGCAGAGCAGGTCAATCTTGGGGGAAAAAATAAACTAAATGAAACTAGTTTGCTTTTTCAGCACTTCAAAAGAAATTATTAAAATAAGCATGAGGTGCTGAAGGTCGCACTTATAAATGTCATTACATTCTTGATAAAAGGTGCACAGGTTTTCAATCTGTGTGCCCTAAAGCAGTCTGTGATTCTCCTTATGTTTTTTTTTTCTTCCTTGCCAAAGTCACTTATTTTTAAGAGATTTTTCATTTGATAGCCCCTTACTGTAACAGAAACATGCAATGTCTTGCTTCTGTAAATTTAAGTTCTGTTTGAAAGCATTATTGCTTTCCTCAAGTTGCAGAGCAGGTTTAAAGAGAACAATGGTCTCTAAAAATAAACATAATATATAACAGTCTCTCAGGCAATGTAAAATGCAATGGAAAAAGAATGATGAGAGTTCTCCAACATGAGTTTTAATGAACGTTTTTCCTCTCTTGTGTCAGTGCAAGTATAATTTATTTTTAAAGCAATTGGTCACAGCTTTCCTTTAGAATGATGGCCTCTTGACTGATTTTGTCGAAGTGCAGAACAATAAGGAATAATAATATTCCCAAGCTGGAAGTCAGTAATGAACAAAATTTGAAGTCAGCTAAAATGAAGTACTGTATGAACTTAGCTGTAAAGTGTATGGGCTATAAGTCTTCAGACTACAGGACATATGCCAACCACTAACTGACAAGGATTAGGAAAAAATAATTTTTCCCTCTGGGCATGTTATTCCATAATCATCCATCACAGGAACTCAAAAAAAAAAAAATCATCCTCTGTAACACCTCTTACTAGCCAGGGCTGGAGAGGGGCTGATGAAAACTGATATAAAAACAGATTTATCCAACACAGAAGTTTATATTTTGTAAATATACTGTGATTATTTATTGCAAATAAAATGAAAAAGGCAAATAGTTACCAAAAAAGCTAATAGGTTTTTGCAAAATAGTTACAAACAAAAGCTAACCAATGTTTATTAAAAAAAAACTTTACATAGTAAAATTAAGTAGTAGTAATTTTTACCTAGTTCCTAATAATGCCCAGATTTTTTAAAGTGACCCTTTATAAAAAGTGGGGAACTTTCCTTGGGAAACCACTGCTTCAGAGGAATTCTAAGACACAGGCACATTGCTAAAGCTATCTGAAGAAGCTCAGTCAGACCAGGTACCATCAGAGGACTTAAGTAAGAAACAGAAGTACACCAGGCCCACTAGAGCATCCTTCCTAATTGCAAAATCCTTTTGCTCTAGATACGATCCCGCACAATTAAATGCCTTGTCTTTTTACAATTCCCTGATAATTGCATGTATAATTAATTACCATATCATAGGTGGTGTTTGAAATTAGCTGCTTTTGCAGGAAGACGACCGATTCATGACTTATAACAGCTCAGGGCCTGGTCTGAAAAAAGCGAAAAAAATGATGGAATTGTGCCCACGAATAAGTAAAGTGAAAGCCCCCACACTAACACAGTCTGTAACGACAAGAAGTTTTCTGGTGCATATGAATAACTCCCATGCATTGCTCTATGATGGTTTCAAGCAGCATCTTAGCTGTATACAATTCACTGCCTGGAAGGACAACCTAATCATATATGTGATCTTTCTATATAGGTTATGACATCACAAGCTCACTGGCCCCTAGAGTGAGGGCTGGCACCATCCTATGGAATTTGACTGGGAGAGGGAAGCTGTTAGGTGACAACAGGACAGTGGTTGTTCCTCAGACTTTAGATTCCCCCCCCCCCCCCCCCCCATTTCAGCTCAGAGTGCATGAACTGAATCAGAAAAATTCCAAGACAGACAGAAAGAAAAGCCAAATTAGGAGCTGCCGAAGCTTGGCCTTGAAAAATATGAGTCTGGTAAACTATCAGAGCTGCTGAAAGCTGATATACTACAGCCAGACTCCTCATCCTTGCTCCCACCTATTACTACTCCGCAGAAAGACATCACAAGTAAATTTGGTGGCAAAGTTCAAATGATACTTTTTTCCATATCTATTTGGTTGCTTAGAAGGAAGAGGGGAATAAGGGAAATGGACAGTTTTCCATAACAGAAATAGTTCAGATTGATTGCTTGGGGAACCTTGAAGATTTAATGTAAGACTGAAAAATACTTAAGTGTAACCTGGGTGAAAAACCTCTCTAACTTTTCTGTCAGACAAACGTCTTCATTTTCCTCCCAAGGAGGAATAGTACAAGAATGACACCATGCAGTTGGAGGTGTAAGATAATCACAGCTATCTTATTGTAGGAAAAAAGGCACATAAGTAGCCAGCTCCCTACAGCATCTACCAGAGCAAAGAGCCTTCAAGAAACCATTGTAAGGTAAAGCTGAGCAGTAACATTAGTCACATAATAATTATTAGTCATCTGGTTCTTACGTATCGCTTTCTTCATCCGCAATTGAAAACTGCCTTCCAGAGGAAGTTTTCCTAGTTGCACCTTAAAAATATGGGAAGCTAATCACAGAGAGACAAAGTGATAAGCTAGACATCACAGAGGGACTGAAGAGTCATGAATAGAGCCTCAGTCACCTAAGGACAGGCCAGTACTTGGTCATTCACACCACTTTCTCAGCAAGAAATGGATTTGATATTTGGAAAAAGGCACGTGTCTTATGCCAACTTAGCTTCTCGGGAAGAATATTGCTTATTCTCATTTCAATACATTTGAACAAACAAAATTACCTACAGATATTGCATGTCAGTTTTTAATCATTCTGCAATGTAGCTATACTTTTCCAACACAGTCTTCTACTACTAATTTTTATGCAAAATAACTGTGAGCAAATATAGCATGGTAAGGCATTGGCAAGCCTTGATCCTGTAAAATCTCTATTTCAATTTTCTGTTACACAATTATCTGTTGCCACATTTTGTAACCTTTGAAATAAGCAGGGCTTTGCATACTAGATAGTATTTTCCTTCGAGAATGAATACAATATGAACACAGTAATCGGTTTGTTTCTACCTGAAGGCTATCTAGTCACAACGTGAGGGAGTTTGAGGGTTTTTTAATCTATACACTAAAAAAGCCTACTGCTATAAAAATTACTGCTTTTTCTATCTCTTTGAAAGTCTAAATGATCCTTGTTTATAGTTCAAATCAAATTCATAAACCAACAAGAGTTCACTCAAATTTTGGAAAAAATCACATCCCTGAAACCACTTGGAAGAAAGGCTGCTGTTCAGATACATACAAATCTCCTCCATGCATGAGTTACAGTGAATATCATGTCTGAATTATATTTAAAAGTCAGTAATTAAACCACATGCTAACTACCAATCTTTACTTCATTAACATGCATCCCTTTTTAAGCTTATCTTGGATTTACTTTAAAAAAAAAATTTTTTTCCAAAGTTATGTATTTATTATTTCTAATACATTCTTATGTTTTGTCTTCTCTTTCAAACTGGAAGGTTTTGGGTTCACACTTTTCATTCTATTTGCTTACAAAGTGCCAAATAAATCGTTGGCATTTAACATTAACTATGTCAGGGTGAAAACACTGTATGCAGGACTATTAGCAACCACCAGCTCAAAACTACAAGTTTTTTAAGTCTTCATAAATATGGCTTTACTGAGTAAAAGCCTTTCAAAAACAGTTACACTGTTAGATTAATGCTATTTGATCTTATTTTTAAACCTATAAGAGCTGATACTTTTGTAAGCTATTATTAGGTTAACTGCCATACTAACTGATTTCTTTTATCCACAGAAAAGACTCAAAGTCATCAGTGGTTCAAACTTCTCCCTCAGCCTTGATATATCTTTCTTTGAAATATCACTTGTAGTGATGAGAACAGGGTCTGGGGTCAATGCCTTCCAAGCCTTGGCCTCCTGACAGATTTTCTTCAGATGACTGTGATGTTGCCTAGGGTTTGGTAATAGCTATTATTGTTAGGGTACTTCATTGTGTACACCAGTTTTCAAAATGTATTTTGAAAACAGCGGGGAGAATGAAGATTTGCGAGGTTGCTTGGAGCACGAAAGAGGACATAAAAGAAGGTGCAAAGGTTGATGCTGGAAACAAGTCAAAAGAAACTGCCTGACAGATGGCAACCCAGAAAGGAAGGACTCTACGGTAAGATTCAGATATGAAAGAAATTCAGTCCAGATGGTGACTGACAGCACTGATTACAAAACTCAGTTCCCACTGAAGGCAATGGGAGCTTTACTCCACTAATGAGGATGATGGCAACGAAGACTATTTTTTTGAACATCCTGTTGTTTTGCCATGAAATACTCTGGAAGCACTTGTGTAATTCTAAAATTCAAGCCCTGACACCTGGTCAACAGTATAGTTGATAGTATCACACTACAACTTGTATATACAAGCTAGGACTATATAGCAGGCATGTATTTAGGAAGGAGAGAAATAAAAACAAATTTCTACATCATATGTAAAAGTGCAGTGCAGGAGCAGGTTTTAGCAAATAAGCATGCATTAATCCAGGGAGACCTTATTGCGGCCTTTCAATATACAAAGGGGGCTTATAAGAAAGATGGAGAGAGACTTTTTACCAAGGCCTGTAGTGCCAGGACAAGGGGCAACAGTTTTAAACTGAAAGAGGGTAGATTTAGATCGGACATAAGGAAGAAATGTTTTTATGATGAGGGTATTGAGACACTGGAACAAGTTGCCCAGAGAAGCTGTGGATGCCCCATCATTGGAAGTGTTCAAGGTCAGGTTGGACAGGGCATTGAGCAATCTAATCTAGTGAAAGCTGTCCCTGCCCATGGCAGGGGGGTTGGACTAGATGATCTTTAAGGTCCCTTACAGCCCAACCCATTCCATGATTCTAAAACTAAATTCCAGGAGAGTTCTTTAAAAACATCTTTTCCACCTTAGATGTACTGCTTTGCATTAGCAACTTCACATTATGCTATTCACTTAAAAAAAAAAAAAGGGGGGGGGGGGGGGGGAGAAAGAGAGATGAGCTTTTATCTTCACCAGTTACTGTCAGCGAACTCTTAAGTGGTGTTCTGGTAAGCACCTGGCAAATCCCTCACCAGCTCAGCCTATAGAATTCTAATGAATAAGGTTTCCTGTAAGTAACCTCTACTGAGGCAGGAGGGAAAGAAAAGATTTCTTCTTTATTCTTAGCTGGTTAAGATACACATTCCTGTGATAGATTCTATTCATATTGAAATCCAAAATACAGCCTTGATATCAAACAAAGTTCAATACCAGGAAAATGGGAACCATTTGGAAATAGCAAAACATCACATTCATATCTATACGTACTCAAGAGTTCAAGTTACAGAGGAATGAATGTACAGCTCTGTGATATTCCACACAGTAATTTAAATATTTTAAGGCCATAATCTCCTCTTTATATGCAACGTATCAACGTAGGCAAATATTTCCCTTCAGTATTAAAAAAACCAAAACCTGAAACGAAAAGCACAACCCCCCCCCAAGCTGTTCTACATATACTGACACAATACCACAATCTCACACTTAAGATGTCCCTTACGACACTCTACCATATTCAACATGTCCCTGTTTTATCCTGAGGAGGAAAAATTTAACACCATTTAGGAGAGAGAAAAAGAGAAAATGTTGCATAAAAATTAAAAGCAAAGACTCTGGGATCCTATTGCTAGCACCTAACAGAGGATGGAGATGATGGGGATCAGTGCCCCTATAAGTATCAATTAAAGTTTAGAATCTTGAAATTGTGTCTTTCGTCTCCCTCAAATATTAACTCATGCACCAAGACATGCATTTATTGTAGGAAAATGTATATTGTTACAGTTACACTTAGTCTAAGGTGCATGCTTGCTCGGTGTGCCACACCTCAAATTCACTGTGGAGCTGCAACACTGAACCTGTCTGGCATTTATTATTCTTTCTGGCTTACCAGAACACTCTCCAGCATCCAGTAACTCATTCAAAGTCTCCTTCTGTTCCACAACTTGATTTCCTATCAGCAGCTACTATGGATGACTTTAACTTACACATTATTAGTTTAAGAATGACTTTTATAAAAGTCATACAAAAAGGTCCATCTAGCCAACTATCTGCTTCTGACAGTGATCAACAGCAAATCCTAAAGATAGATATAAATACATAGCAAACAACTTCAATTCCCTACAATACCCTTCCAGCCTCCAGCAAGTAGTGGTTCAAGGACTTTGCAAGCTGTCTCTAGCCCTAATGGATTTTTCTTCCATGAATGTATTCAATTGTTTCTTGAAGCCATGAAAGCTTTTAATATCCACAATCCCTGGTTCAGAAAGCTCCACAGCTTAATAACCTATTGTACGAAGACCTGTACCTGTCATTTGTTTTAAGCCTGGTACAATATTTAATTTGATGCTATTATTTCTATTGAAAGAGAGAGTGAATAAAGGGATCCTTGCATATCTTTTCCATGTTACTCTCTTCTCAGATACCTCTATCGTATTCTCAGTCCTCTCATCAGTCACTCAACAATGAAGCCTTTACTTAATCCAGTCACCCTTGATAAGTATCTTTTCCACCCCATCTGTGATGATTATGGTTGCACAAGAATCGCATACAGTATTTGAGGGTACACAATGAATTTACACAGTAGTCATAACAATGTTATCCTCTTTGAAATGAAAGCTAACATTTTCATAAAACTAATATAAGCATTAAGAGCTCCTTCCTGAGTAGCAATTACTATGTCAAAAGTTATTACTGTATATGTAAAACTAGGATTATTTACTTCCCCATATACATTATTTTATATTTTTCCATATTTTACTTCAGAGGGTTAGACAAAGGAAGACAGAAGATTATGTGGAGAGATATTTAGCTATAGCAGTAAAATTCTGCCTGTATCCTATCCAAATTTCCCATTTTTTATTTTCTCTCTCTTCCATTATATAAACTCTGCCCATTATAATGAATCTTCCAAACACTGGCTATTGATCCCACTGATCATTTGTTTATACCCATTTCCTAGGCATAGATGATCTTCGTTTTCAAGCACCTTGGAAGTACTTCAGAGTAATAACAACCCCCAAAACATGAAAAGGTTTTTATTTTCCTTCCCACAATTCTTCTGAGACAACTGGAATGAATCTTTCTGATCTTGTTTTACATTTTGTTTCTCCTCTTAAATGGCTTGATGTTCAAGATCTCTGCTGATCTCTTGAGCATCTGTCACTGCCAAATCACTGTTCTCCTACACAAGGTAGGAGTCTTAATTTTAAACACGGTTTTTATCCCTCTTAGATAGTTAATAGACCTCTAAATTAGTTGAAAACATTGTTCTGGGGAGATGCATATTGTGTTTATTTTTAGCAAATTCCTACAAGTTCTGTGTAGGTGCATTTTCGGGCCATGATTGGAGCCAGTTTTCAGTTCCTCTTCCAGAGGAATTTAACAAAAAAAAACTACAACCACAGCCTAAAGTCACTGGTGAAACTTAATAAGTTACTCAAGCTCCCAAAGCACTGCCAAACCTGTGAAGTCCAATGTCTTTGAAGGGTGGGCAATGCCAGTTTTATTGAGATGAGACTGCATTACTAAATTTTGTTACTGAGCTGATTTTTGTTTATTTTTTAAATTTGCAGCGTAAGCTGCCCATAATGTTAGAATCTGGGGGAGAAACTAGAGTACATCTTTGCACAGAAAAGCAGACTAGATTAGACACATATTTGGGATGTGAAAAAACACATCCCTGCCTTTTGAAAAACATGTGATAAGCCCTCGTTCCAGCTCAATTCTAAAGCAGATCACAGCAAGTAACGCTTTCCAGCTATAAAAGGGAAAAGAAATACAAAGTCACCTGCGCAATAATGAGAGATCTGAATTTTACAAGAAAGAATTAAACACGCTGCTTTTAGAAATAAAGTTTTGGGAAGTAATCTGTATTACAGAATTCTCCCACCCTGTACCACAAATAACAGTGATTTCCCACTCGTGTTGCAAAGCCAGGGGTAAAACGCACTTCCTTCTTATGATTTTCAGCCTGGTGTATCTCACAGACCACCTTAACAGCTACATCACTTCACATTTAAACACTGCTTGATGCCACGCTCTGCCCAGCTGCGGCAGATGTGATTCAGGGAGGCCACCCCAAGTCCTGCATCAGCGCATTACCAGGCGTCAACGCTGTTCATGTCCACAGTGCCATGGGGAAACTGAGGCCCTCCTCTCCACATGCACTGCTGTTCCTCCAACATCCTCTGCAAAGGCTGTCTCCGGCTACGGACATCAAAAACACCACGAAGTGTTGGGAAGACAAGTAAGGCAGCCCCACTGAGAATCTCCCCTTGGTTTTGGTAGGAGCTCAAAGAGTGTCACCAAGCTACAGTTTCCACACCAAAACATCCTGAACTACTCAGTCCTTCCAACCTTCAGGCTGCAAAGGAAGAGAAAGACTGTTTTGTCCAAGTACAGGTGTAGTAGCACGGGTCTATTAAGCTGGGAGGATACAGAAGGGGCGAGTGCACTGACACCTGACATGCCATAAGCAGCACCTGCTCTTCACTAACTTTTCCCTTTCTATCAAAAGGCAAGCCTGCTTTCTCAGAGCACTAGTACAAAAAGGTGACCGACCACACGTACAACAGAAGAAAACAAGCTTACAGAGTCTCCTCTCGAGAAGAAGCCTCAGTTTGCTACATGAAAATATGAAGCATGCTTTATTCACACATTTTCAATTCACTACAACATTAAAAGTCCACAGGTCGTGTTTGTACGATGCGGTTAACATAAAACTAAGAGCTTACTGCGATCAAAATAGAGTATTTCTCACTGGCACTACTTCAATAATTGACCTAACCCGGGGTCATTTTAAAACAGTTTAAAATGCATCATTAATCCAGGGTATTCCAAAGCAGCTTTACTAATATGCTATAATAAATCAGAATAGGTTGCAGTTAGCATGCATTTAAAAAAAATAATATGATAACGATATATGCCAGAGATGCAGATTAGAGCAACATGAAAGAGAAACCATAGGAAACATGATAGCAGCATGACTTAGAAGTTCCAGAAATATATTTGATGGGATATATTTTCCTTATTCTTCTCCTGGCTGTACATTTTCCTTTCTTTCATGTTTCCTTCCTGTCACTTCCAGCCTAACACTCTGGCAGCTTCTCACTCTCCATTATCATTAAAAGAGAATAGCTGGTCTCTCTAACAACCAGATCAGTAAATCAGAGGTTAATCTGCAATATGAAGAAGGTTACTAAATGGAAGAGCTCAGTCGTTTGATTATTTTAGATCACATGTGTCAGGAGAAAAGCAGGTTAGCAAAGTATATTGTAAAAACAGCAGCCTTGGGCAAAAATATTTTTTGAACTAACTTGTGTATGGTCTCCTAAAGAAATGTATATGAGAGTCCACTGTCTGAAGAGTAGAAACGACTAACAGGAAAGATTGGAAAGAATCAAGGGCATAAATGAAACAAGCCAACATCTTTATTGCCTACATATTTCAAGACTTAGAAGTAGAGAGGTAAACAAAGTTCAGTAGATCATCTAAAGTTACAGTGTTCAAAAACTGAACATAAAGCCAGCCCACATACAGTCTGTGCATAAAGAGGGAGGGGAGACAAAAACAAACCAAAAATCCACATTTATTAAAAAAAAAACACACCTAGAAAATGCCAAAGACACTGTAGATTGTACTGAATTTATACTCATAAACATACACTTTCCCATGTATTTGCATGATGTCTTTCACAAAATTGTTCCATTCCTCGTAAGATTGTTAGGGCATATTACATTAAGAAAAGTAAACTCCCTCTCCCTGTAGGAAGCAAAGATGGTCTCCTCACCTCCTCCTGCCCATAAACAAACATACACATGCGGGTACGTATATGTGTGTGTGTATATATAAAAATAAAAACTCAAAGCCCACACTAATAACCATTTCTGAAGAATCTAGTCTACTAACAATTTCTTTAAAATGCATTGAAGAGTCTCAATTCACTGAATTCTAGTTTTAAACTCAATTCAGTAGGATTTTACTCTCATAAATCACAGAACAAACATTACTACAACACAAGAAAAAGGCAAGTTTTTCCAAGACCTCTGTCTGAAGGGGTTACAACGTGCACAGGCAGTAAATACCCATGTCCTGGGCTTGATCTCCTGTGTTCATTTGTCATGCACATCCATTACAGACGCAGAAGCAGGTTGCTGCTTAGCATGATGCCATCTCCATTTCCCTTCTCCCAGTATAAACCACAATTTTTCTTCATTGCTTCTGAAGGAGACATCTGTTGTGCGTCTTGAGCATTTGAAGAAAAATTTCTCTCTCACTTGTTCATATTGAAGCTGCTTCAATGAAAACACCTTTATCTTCAGTGACTGCACTATTACTCTGTGTGGGGTCAGCATATGAACTGCAGCACTTGGAATTTCTGAGTAGTTTGCTGAGATACCACCTCAGTTTTATAAAAAGTAAGTCTCACATTAATAACAACTCTTTGTCAAGCAGTTTCTCTCTATGCTTTGTGTATGGATGGCTTAAAAAACGTCTTGGCATCTGTACTGCTCTTGGTGCATCCTCTCCTTGTGAAGCAAGGAGACAGGGAAGATGGGGAAAGATCACGTAAGGTAGTGGACTGTGTTTCCAGTCTGATTTATTTCCCACCCCTCTGCAGCTTTGCTGCTTTCCCTGAAGGAGCTCCAGAAGTTCCCTGCCCTCCTCTGTAGCCCTTCCTGCACACATTGCATGTCTGTCTGCAGTGCTCAAGATGCTAGCTTTCAATTTTGTTTTCAAATTCCCTTAGTATATATAGGCAGTTGGTGGAGGTGAACGCAATTTCATTTTCACATTAGCAAAGCATAGGCTAATATACATGTTCTGGCTGTGCTTTCATTGGGCGTGTATCTTTTAAATGGATTACTTTAAGGAAAATAGAGAGATAAAACCACTCCTCTCCGACCGCTATATAGATCAAGAAGTAACATAGATCAGAATAAAATCTGACCATCATTAGAAGGAGTGTCTCCATATACATGGAGAAATTCCCACTGCTTCACCATCATTGGGAATTATGTCAAGAATGCCCTTATGCTGAAAAAGATTTAATCTGATGTGAAACACAGGTTAAATATACTGCAGGAATATTTTGCATGTAGTTTTTGAGTTTTCCACTAATTTTTACAGCCATTCCAAGTACTTTTTATGTCCATGTATGCTGTGTCTCTAACAATTTTGTAACTTTAGTGGAGAATTCATTACTTAATGTCATAAAAGTTCTGGATTTACATTTTTATACTGGTGTTATAATTGCAAAATTTGATCAGCAATTTGACTGTCACTTTAGTTTATGTTGAGCAATTCTGGAAAAACAACATCCGTTCAAGCCTGTCATTCATTTTGTATCCATATCAAATGCAACTTAAAATGTAGTCATTTATCAGAGCCTGAAAAAATAGCAATGTATTTCTTGTAGGATGGCATTAATGTGCCTTTTTCATGCATTCCCCATGCTAATGTGAAACTACCACTCTGTAGAAAAAGCAATCAAAAATTTCCAAGATTCAAGCAATTCAATATACTAATTTACCCAGCAATCAAATGAGATATCAAAAACATTAAAGAAGCTGAAACATGTTCTGCCCCCCCCCCCCAAAAAAAAACACCCAAACAACAAAAAAAGGAGAGAAAGAGACAGAGGTGTGCTACTATGTGTAAAATAAGAGGGCTTTCCCCATTGAAAGGGCACAGTAGGTATTTTGCCTCTTATATGAAAAAAAATTATATATAAAAAAGTGAACTATTGCATTAAACCACGTAGTACATTCTGTGAAAGACAGATGATTCAGAGCTGGTGAACCACTGAAGGATACTGGTTCAGCACAGGATTTGGTACAATTTACAGTCTCTTCTCAAGTTAACTTCTCTGGCTAACTACTGCTGCATCTGTGCAGGCTTTGCCAGGGACTGGCAAAATTTTGCCAAGGGTATAGTTAATCTGCGCAGAAGAGATTTCAGTTGCCAATATCTGTTGGAGCTAACTCTTGTGGGTGGGAACATCTCAAACCTTCCAAGTACATGTGCACTTGTTCGACCTTGCCTTCTCCAACACAACCATGTAAAGCTTCAGCAGCATTACCCAAATGTTACATTACAAGCACAACTTTTAGCCCAGGGATTGGAGATGCCAAAACAGAAAGACAAACTGCCTGTGACAGACAATTATCTAATGCAAAATTGGGAGATTTTAATCACAGTGAGGAAAAAACACATGGGATAAAATGCTTATCTCACACTACAGAAGCTGTTAACATTGCAGGAATACATGTGCAGGGCCTGTATTTCCCAGACATTGGCTCTGAACAGAGACACAGGGAGCCCTTGCTCTTCCCCATCTTCACCTATAGACAGAACTTGTCACAGGCTGCCTATAAAATGTTCTTGCTTGTCCTAAACATTGTTTGCATTCTCCTAGTACTTAATTTATAGAAAACTATTTTCAGAGAGCAACAATAAGTAAACAGGCTAAAATTTTCTAAACAAACTCATCCCTTATTCTATTTTAAGTACAAGTATGAAAAATTATGCTTCTTTAAGCAAATGAGCACCTTAAGTTAGTCTGATAAATCTACACTTAACACACTTCAGTGAGCAATTCAATTCCTAAATCACCCTGTATTAACACTGGTGGCCTGACCAAATTCTAGTTCAGATAATTACTCTGCCTAGCTAAATCTCTCAGCAGTGTTGCATCCTGTACCGCTGTATTGCATCCTGTACCGCTGTACAGCACGGAACTAAACTGTTAAATTGCCATTGTATCTTAAGCACAGAATCCGTGGCTTATTGCTGATCGATGAAACATTTAAGTTGTATGGGCCAGATTTTCTAGTCTACTATGTCCAATTTACACTGTAAATTTGGCATTAAAAAAACCCAATAACTGGCAAAGTGTAGGAAACTGCACTGGACATGGTAACTCTTAGCTGGCATAAACCTGGCAGAAGTTTCAGGGCACTGCACATTCACAGCACTGCCAGATGTCACCAATCTCCAAACTCCTCATTGCTGCAGCTCTCACGGGGGTTACGGCTCACATGGCTCTGAAGAAGACATGCAAATATTCTTCAACCACTTCAGGGAAAAGTCTGGCAGATAGGCGTAAACTGTTGTGTGGGTGGTTTCAGATGATCCAATGAAGCATCTGTCAAATGCCGTTATGTCCTGTCACCAGAGATTTGGCTGAAAAATTCAGGCATTGGATGGTAACCAACAGCTGGAGGTGATGGGGGGAAAGCGATGCTGTAGTTATCTGTTAAATCCACACGTGGCTAGATGAAAGCCTCGTATTTCAGCTAGTGGCTACTTTCTAAAGTGAGGGCAGAGGTCTTCAATAAACAGGATCTGACCAGGAGAAAGAGGGGATAGGAAATTCCTTCAATAAGATCTGCCACAAGATCTTAAAATGGCAGCTTAAGATAACATTGTCCCTGTGAAACACTACCCTGAACAGGAACATGACAGCTCTGACCCTGCAGAATACAAACATCCAGAAAAGAGCAGGATATTGTAGCCTATACGTTTCTATGGTAGCTGCACATACATCTCATCATTTTTATTCCTACAATTCTCTTAATATATTGCTATTAGTTTGGCGATTAAATAGCTGACTTGAATCACCAGGTGTTTGCACAGACTTGGAGTGATGTCATCTTCTCTATGAAGAAAGATGTGTGAAAATTATGGAAATGAAGGTGAAGAATTTGAAAGAGAAGCATGAAAACCTGTCAAATTCCTGCAATAGCTTTTCTTGCTCTCCTTTACCTCTTGAGCAAACCTCCTCAAATAGGTCTCCTCTATAGCGTTTTTTCATAAAGAAGAGGGAAAGGATTTCTCTGTTGGAGACATATTTTGAGAATGATTACCCAGCCAAGCCCATCACCCAGTGAAACTCCTCCAAATGTGACAATTGTCAAAACCAGTTTGAAACCAATGAATCACAATAGAGCTTGACCTTAAAAACCAGTTTACACTGGAATTCTCAGAAAGGAGTTGGTTCAGCAGGTTGACATCTCCTAATAAAGCCTTTTCACATTTTAAAGAAACATTAAAAAACTGGGACTGCTATTTCTTTCAGTCAGCACAATTTGGTCTCTTGACAGTGAGGAACATTTACAATAGATGTAGGATTTTTAGCTTGGGATTCCTGAGCTGCATTGTATTTAACTTGTCAACCTCTGAGTTAATTTTTTTCAGCCTTATTGAAAGTAACCAAACATGTCTGCTCCTGGCCCCGATCCATCAAAATAGTTAGCATACACTCAGTTTTGGTGACGTCAATTGCTATGAATGTGTGCATCAGCGTATCGCTAGACAAAGACCATAAGTTACCTGTCTGAGCATTAAAAAAAAAAAAGAAAAGAAAAGCTGAATTGTTCTTTCTTCTATACATGAACAGACACCTGCCTACACACATGGTTGCATCTCCACTGAGCGGCACCCGCAGTGGCACAGTGCAGTCTGGCTCCCAACCGGGATGCACCTACGGTACCGCTGCAGTTCCCCAGACCCAAACACAAGAGCTGCAATCCCTGCACAGAGAGATGAGGAAGTTTAGGAAAGAAGTGAGCATCATGTCCCAGTGACGGGACAAAACACAGCTTGGGTATGCCCCCCTAATCAGTGAGCAATCTTGCATCCCACTGCTTCGATAAGGCCATGGAGTCCCCCTCATTGCAGTGGTCTTTCTACAAGTCCAAATGTTGGCATGCACAGAGGTTTTTGACCTTGTGTTTTGTTTTGGATTAATCTGAAATGACTGCTTAAAAAAAGAAAGGTAACTACACACAATAATATTAGCTGAAATGCATTACAAACGCCGAGTCAAATGGAAAGAAAACTAAATATAGAAGCCAGTCCATTTTCTCCTGTAAGATATACTCTGTTTAGTAACATTCCTGAAAATTGATAGGTATTAAATTAACCACAGGAGGGCTCCCTCTGGTATACTGAATACAACAGAAACATACTGTTAATTGCCAAAAATAATATTGTGTCTTAAAAGTAACAAAGTTTTTAGACCTCAAATGATATTTTCCTCAGTAGGCTCCAATATATACAGGGGAACAAAATTATATGTGAACAATTCAGATAAACAAGTGAATTACAGAAGTGTTAACTGTATGACTGTTAAACACTTAAATGGCAAATGCAGGTTGCCAGTGCACTGCATTTTAAGACGCCAAGCTCTGTTTTGCCACGCCATGTATAGAGGCTCTTGGAGCTGACACACTGGCAAAGCAATGAACAGGGCTGTAGAATAAAAGAGGATTGTGAACACACCAGGTCCCAGCTGCTGCTCTGAGGAGAAAAATGAGGACTTGCTCGGAACAGCACATGCATAGAAACTGAGAAACTGAGCACAGAAAGTGAGGCTTCATTTTATCAGTATTTACGGTCGGCCATGCGCTCTCCCAAAATAGTACAAATTAATCTCAGCAATAGTCAAGCAGCTACTTTTGTAGACCTGGGCCTGTTTGTCACTCTATACTTTATTTAATCCTCTGTTAGAGAGAAACAAAACTCTCCCACCTCACAAGTTTTTGGTGAAAGCAAAGGTAAGTAACTGAGACAGCAGAACTAAATAGATAAGTAACTGACAGTGTCCTGATCCAGAATCCACCGCTTCCTGGATTCAGAAGCCAAAGTTAGTACTTTCACAGCCACCAGGCTTGGAAGATGGATTTCATGCCTGTTTGCCAACTACAATACAGGCCCAGGATTCATAAGAACTAAGTTCTCCTTATCCTGAGGAGTTCATTGAAATCTGTACCTCACATATCCCAAAAGAAAGACCTAATCATGGGGCTAACCAGACAGAAATACAGAATTCACAGGACAAGGGAAGAGCGTGACTCTATCCCGTGGAACAACACTTTCCCCTGACAGCACGGCTGTATTTTCATCTTTGCTCTGGGCACTGTGCATGCACCAAAATAAAAAGGGCCAACACCATTGAGAGCTCCTCCCTCAGAAGTGCCTAAATCTGGAGGTTAAAGTAGTGTGCCCCACTGTCATGGGGGGGCATGCCAAAGCATAAGTGAAACGAAGCCAGAAATCTACCTTCTTTCCTTACTTTACCCATCATAAAGCATTTCAGTAATACACCTACGAATAAGTATTACAGAGCATCTGTGACTAAGAGATGCTGCTGTTCAGTCCAATTTTAAGTGAGGAGATTTGACACCGGGAAGCAGGGAGATGACAACTGAATGAAAAAAGTACCAAATGAAGTTGAAATGCATTAGGGGTTACTTCACTAGACTGCCCTCCTTTCAGCCAACCACACTGGCATCCCATAAAAACAGAAAGAAACATCTCTCACAACACTCTTCACCAAATACCTATATTATGGACACTGGAAAGCTGCTGCAGGAAATTTGGTTCTTTTACATTAAGTTATTTTTCATATATCGAAAGTATATAAACAGACAAGGATAAAGCCTTACTGTAGCCAAATAAGTAGCACTAACTTTAGATAGCATCAGATAACCAGGTTTGGACTAGGATTACATCCTACTGGTTGTACTGCATTGTTGCTTTTCCTCTACAGAAAACAAAACTGAAATTAAAAGTTTTATCAGCATAACTTAGTATCCAAACACCCTGGCCTTGGTATTTTGTGAAAAGAAAGATCAGACAGGATACTTATATCACATACATAATACTTCAGTGACCAAAAAAAAAACCCCCACCACCCCCAAAAAAGACAAAGTTAAACCAACTGTAAAAACTGTAATCAAAACTGAAGGACACCATAATGTGTTAAGGAATTTATAAGACTTTTTTAAAAAGGCAATAAAAATACCCTATTCAATTTCCCTTATTCCCATAGTACAGCAAGGAAGACTGACTTAAAAAGAATTAAACCAGAAATTGATTATACTTTTTTACTCACATGTACCGCTTTATTGTCAAACTATATTTTTATGGAGAGCTTGTTGCTCCATGTAACTCATGGAAGTTCCACTTGTGATAAACCAGAAGTAAATAAAAATTATCAAAATATAAAGACCAAGTCTATCAAGTTCACAAGTGAAAACCTTAGGAAAATATGATAGGTTAAAAAAAAAGTAAGTTTGTATGAAAATACTTAGAGGATAATAATGCTTATAGAATTAATGTACAGTGATCAAAATCATTAACACTGTCTGAAATCAGGGTTGTCAATACCATTTTCTCATCTTTTAATCTTTCCTAAAGAAGAAAAGAAGAGCTTCTCTGCTCAGAAACAGAAGTTGCACAATGACAAAAAAAATACTCATGTAATTTATTGCAGCACTATTTTAAAGAATAAAAAAGTCAACTTATTTTGTCACATTAGAATTTCTAGGTAGCACTAACGAGCACAAGTGCCCTCTTCTAGGTACTGGGAATGACACAGTCCCCGGGGGACACTGTTCTACACATTGATAGAAAATTTTTGCATTGTGGACTGCTTTTGAACAGCTTCTCTGCTTATTGCTGTCAGGATATCAATGCCTCCTCCATCAGCCTGTTATCCCTCCTTCGCTCCGGTGCTGTGGCAAGCAGCTTAGGTGGTGGGAGAGGCTGACAGAGTCCTCATCCACAGGGAAGTTTGGGGATGTCTGCTTTAGCAATGCATTGGAAGTTTAATTTTCAGCTAGTCAGAAAATCAGGATTTCACCATGCCATCTCCTCAGAAAGACCCTGAAGATCAGTAACATTAATTTAATTGCTATTAAAACAAGATGGCATGTTTATAAGCATTACTGCCAAGGTCAGAATACCACTAGACACACATTTTACCCATGAGGGCAAAACCAGTTCAGCCTATGGCTAAGTCATTGACAGCTCTGTTCCTCTTCCATGGTCAGGACATACCATAGCAGCCTGACTGTACATCACTGTCTCATGTGCTGACTCTACATACATACCTATGTAACCTAACACACCTTTAGAATATATAAGAAAAGTCTGCTGCGGTTTCAGTAGGACTGACCTTTAAACTTGTGTTAAGTCACACTAAGTATTGAGTAATTGAACACCTCAAGGGCAAAGAATGACTGCATTGTGTGTTGAAATTCTTGCATCTCCTACTAACTTAACAGGGGAAAAAGAGTTATAGTTCTACTATTATACTATTTCACTATTCTAATGTAGTCTTTTATAATATGACCTCATTTCTAGTGTAGTCTCAAAGAAATACACTGACCATCTTCTTACAACTTCCTGTATATTTAAAAGAGTTGAACTCAAAATTTGTATTTCAACCCTTGTTCCTTGTATGCATTTTGGGTTATAACGTGCACATCAAAAGTACCGTAATTGCATTACTCACCTCTACTTCAACCTGCTATCCTCACTGAGTAATGACATTGCCAACATGACTTTCATTCTGACAGTGATAGTGGAATTACATTGGAGTCAGCTGTAAGGTTCAAAGTTTCATTGCTCATTTTTATTGTTTTCCCATTAAACAGTCCCATTACTACTCAATTAGTATTTGGGTGGGGAGAAAAGAAAAAAAAAAGGGGGGGGGGGGGGGGGAAAGGAAGCTAGTAAAAAGCCCCTTTCAGAAAACCTAGGATTTAAAGTTTGCTGGGGTCTCATTAGCAAGTCTCACTAGCCGTTCATGTATGCTCAGCTGCTGATCGCCAAGGTTTTCTTCCACCATTTTATCCAGAACTTTTTTTTTTTTTTAAAAAGTTATTTCCCTTTGAGTGCTATCCAGTCATGCCCTACTTAGGGTGCAGTCCTGAACATCAGAAATTTCATCTTATGTCAAGGCACGTGTCTTTTAAACAGCCATGCAACAAACATGGAAATCATTATTTGCACTGAACACTGTAGCTTTCCTAAATCACAAATGACAGACACTTACGATCATGTATGATTTTCTTTCAGCAGAAATTACTTCCAACTAAAATCTAGCACCTGACACCTACTACATTTTAAAACCCTTGGAAAGATAAAGTAAGTTTCAAATTAGAAGCTACCCCTAACTTCCTCCTGTAGTAATAAAGTATCTTCCATTCAGCATATTTCATTACCCAAAGTTACGATACTTTGGAGGATTAACTTCTGTAATGGATAGCTATATTAACAAAGAATCAAATATGTTATTGTTCAATTGAAGCTGTTGACTCAAATACGTTTAGTATGTGGAAAGTGCATTATATACATGGGTGATGACCCTTGAAATTAAGACTACTAATACACTAAAACGATACATGAAGCTGTCTAATACACTCTAACATGAAGGCTACGCAAGCGGTAAACAAGCTAAAAGATCAAACAATCCCATAATTTCTTACTAATGATCTATGAAATATTTATATTTAAATTACACTGACAATTAGAGTGTAGGAGCATAGCACTGTTGAACAGAACAAATATAAGCTTTGGTAAATTACAGGCAGGCTTTTAAAAGCACTGCATTACAACAACTCCCTAAAACTAAACTTCACTTAATGCAGGTCATACTGTGATTTATGAGCCATACATAAACCCAGCGAGCTGAAGAACAACTTCAGAAAAAAATAGCTTATGTCAACTGCTGTTATTAATAAGGGTGATTGAGGAGACTGTAAACTGGAAATATTTAAAAGTTCGTTGTGACATCAGTCTGACAAGCAGCTACACACAGCGTAGATGTATCAGGTCACATTAGTAACATTCAAAAGAGAAAGAGACTGTCAGTCACTTTTCGAGTTTCCAACAGAAAGGAAGAGGAAACAAAAAATCTAGGCGGTTAGTTACCTAGCTGGATCCCGAGCAATTTTAGCGGACATACAGCCACACGTCAGTTCAAGTATTACAGATAGACAGACAAATAAAAGTTGCCGTAAAAACTCCACTTCTCGTAATGAAAATTAGAGACCAGCATCACCCTTGGCTGACCAACGAAGCATGCAAAATCCCACGTCCTCCTAATTTCACAGCCAGCTTCCCTGACTGGTCACCCCTGCCCTTCCCGGGGAAACCCAACCCGGCAGGCTCATTCGTTCGCCCACAACTTTCTCTCTCCAGCGCGGAGGTAGCACAAGCACATGTGCTGCCGCTCCCCGCTCCGCTCCGCACCGCACCGGCGGCCGCCGCGCCCTGGACCCCTCCGCCGGCGCCCCGGACCCCTCCGCCGGCGCCGGCCCCCAGGCAGCCCCGGAGGGGCGAGCGCCGGGGCCGCGCCCCGCGAGGCGCCAGCCCGCCGCCCGCCCGGCGCAGCGGGGAACCGCGGAGCGGCGCGGGGCAGCGCTCCCGGGCGGCTTCGCACCTACCTGCGGCTCGGCGGGCTTCACCAGGTGCTTTTCCTTGTAGAGAGACCAGAGGCCGATGTCGGGCAGGAAAATCAGAGCCGCGGTGAAGAGCAGCGTCATTTGCAGAAACCTCTTCTGTTTCCTCTTCATGGCCAAAGCCGGGCTGCTCTGGTGACGGCGGCGGCAGCACCAGCTACCCCAGCACCGCGGGGCCAGGTCCTTCCCTCCCCGCTGTCCCTCGGAGGGGCCCGGCGCCGCGGAGAAACTTCGCCCGACCGCCCGCCTCACGACCGCCCACCCCGTGCCCGGGCGGGGCCGCCCCCCGCGGCGGCGGCGGGGCCGGAGCTGGCGGTCGCTCCCCCCGCCCCGGCGCGGCGCTGCGCGCTCCCGGGGGAGCTCATAGATCCACCTGCGCACGGAGGGGAAAACGGCTCAACGCACAGCCGGGGGGGGGGGGGACGACACACAAATAAAAAAAATTTTAAAAAAAGAGGTAAACCCCCCCCCACCCGAGTCCAGAAAACGGCGTTGGCCCGGGAGAGCGCCCCCTCCTCCCGGCTCCGGGGCGCCGCGGCAGCGCTAGCGCTGCGCGGAGCCCCCGCGACTCGCCGCGCCCGCCCGCCTCACGGCCCCCTGCCTGCCCGGGCCCGGGGCGCGGGGGCGCGGCATCATGAGCTCATCACGCGTAATTTGCTAAGCAAGGGCTTAAATAAAAAAAAAAAAAAAAAAAAAAGGAGAGGAGCGCAGGGGCCGGCGCCGCGGCACAGCGCGCCCCTCCGCGCCGGGGGGGCGGGCAAGGAGAGGGCGGCCCCCGCGCCCACCGCCACCACGTGCGCCGGCCGGGCCGGGGGGCGGGCAGCGCCGGGCCCGTCCCGCCGCGCCCCCTCATCCCGGACGCCCCATGTGTGCCATTCGCCGGCTCCGCGCCTTTCCGCGCCGGCGGGCGAGGCAGCGAGCGCAGCCCCGCGGGGGCGGCCCCCGGCGGGGGGACCGCGGGCCGGAGCCGGGCGGCGCCGCTGCTGCTGGTGCCGCCGCCGCGCACCGGGGACGGGGCTTGCAATTCCCGTTCCGGTCCGTCCTCCACGGCGCTACGTGAAACGCGGGGGGAACCGCGCTGAGAGCCCGCGGGCGGCTCCCTGTCCGGGGGCCCGGCCCGCTGCGCCAGGCAGTGCCGAGGCGCTCACCTGCCGGGGGCTCCCCCCGCAGCGCCGCCTTTCCCGCGCCCGCCCGGCCGTCAGCCCAAGCAGCCCCTGCCTTCCCCGCACCGCGGGGGCCGAGGTCATCCCCCGCTTCGGGAGCGGCACCGAGGGAAGGAGATGTTCAAAGCGACGTCGCTCCGGTTGTCGGCTCTACCCTGCTTGTTGCACCAGACCCCCTTGGGCTTCTGGTCTGAGTTCAGCTGCTCGCTCTGACTACGTAGCGCAATTATCCTTTCTTCTCAAACTAACTCCGCTCGGCAAAACAGGAGGATACTTAGGTTAAGCTTACTAGGACCTAGTGCCCTTTCAGCCTCATCACATCAAACAGTGGGAAAATGTGTACCAGGCTTGTAACGTTAACGTGTCTAGAATGAATATGGAAAAATAAAGGTATACCTAACTTCCTTTTTTTCTGCCCTGCATATAAAAAGCTATCACTCCATGTTTCTATTGGTGGCTAAAATATTTCTGAATGTCTAGGTCTAAATTCTGCAATGAGAACCCTCTTTCTGTAACCAAAGTGCATCTCTACAAATGGTGAGTAGTCCTGTCCTTTTTCATAGGTGAGATCGATCTTGTCCATCCACAGAACCGTCTTGTGCAGAAACCATTTCCTGCACATGCATAAAATAGTAAAAGAAGCAGTTAAAGGTTATTTTTAGGAGAGTAGCTGGAGATAAAGGAAAGCTT
The DNA here is from genome assembly GCF_965638725.1 of Aptenodytes patagonicus. Taxonomy (NCBI): domain Eukaryota; kingdom Metazoa; phylum Chordata; class Aves; order Sphenisciformes; family Spheniscidae; genus Aptenodytes; species Aptenodytes patagonicus. The sequence continues at coordinate 42,998,058 of NC_134952.1, forward strand.
GTGGGAGGAACAGAAGAACTCTGAATGCTGAAGGTGGGGTGGGAGGAAACAGCATAATGCTCTTCCCATAAAAGTAGGACTGGAAGGGACCTTGTGAGGTCAGCTCCTCCATGGCTCTGCCCCAAGGCACGATCAGCTCCATCTATGTCATTCTTGACAAGTGTTTGTCTAACCGATTCTGAAGTCCTCCAGCGATAGCACCACTACAGCCTCCTCAGGCAATCTGTTCTGACTTGCAGTTACAAACTTTTCCTTAACGTTTAACCTGAATCTTCCTTGCTGTGATTTCAGAGTACTACATTAGCCACCAAAGAGACAGCAAGCAGAGTATTTTCCTCAGTCTCTACACAGTTAAAGCCCACTTCCAGATACTGTTCCATAGGCACTCCAGGATATTTCAACAGCTGATGTCTCTTACTGCTTTCATCAGGACTGTCTTCAACGGATTTGTATCTTTCTTGAAGTGCAATGTCCAAAGCTGGACGTAATATGCTCCTTGGGACCTTAATAAGTGTTTACAAGACAAGAAGGATAATTGTGCATGTGTCACCGTGTATACTCTTTTTCCATGCTTCCATGTGGAATGCAAGCTCTGGTTGCAACAGCAGAAGGCTGTTAACTAATGACAATTTTGTGATACAATTTAAGCTCTAGTTGGTTTTGTTTCCCTAGAATTAACTACCACCTAATTAATTGTTCTTATTTCTATCTCTATGGCTGAATACTTCGCCCTTTTGCACTGTCTCTATTGAATATCATATTTTTTTCCAGAATATTTAGCCAGTTTGTCAAAATTACTTTGAATTTAAGCCTATCTTCCACTATCATATACAAATTTGATAAATAACTTCTATTCTGTAATCCAGACTGTTAGCAAGAACTTTAACATGTTCAGATACAAGACAGATCCTTGCAGAGCTCTGCAAATTGTATCCTCCCACATTTGAGAGTGAGGTGTTGATACTTTACTCTCTTTGTAGTTTCCAGACAATCTTGCGCTTGCCCTGATAGTTGCAATACCTGTGTAAGCCAGTCTTAGAGGAGTGTCACGTGCAAGGCTTTGCTCTATTGTCTTAGTGACAAAGGATATACTTCATTATTTTCTTTTCACCTCTGCCAGGCTATAAGGATGTCATGGAAGATCACCAAAAGGGCTATGGAAGCAGTTACACATTTTGATCGTTGCAGCTAACCAAGAAGGCATTCAGTTCGACCAAATTGAAAAATTTTGGGTTTGTATTCAAGAGCCGAATCCACCAAAAGATTAGAAGTATTCACAAAACCAAAGAGCATTGATCATGTCAGAAATTCCACTTACTCTTTTAGCTTGTCATCCAAGGTTAGGAAACTTCCCCAGCGTATAGAAGATCTTGATTCAGCTGCCTTTTTGTCTGAAGGCATTCAGCCCTGATGTTCTTCCACTCAGTGCGAGAAGCATAATGGCTAGAACCATCCTAAGTATAGAAATGATTGCTATGAGATCATATTATAATTGTATAGAAAAAGTAGGACCACTGGCAGGAAAGATTTAGGAGATGTTGCATACTGGAATTCCACAGCATGCCGGTTAAGCCCCTCTCTGGAGGTTGAAGTGAATGCAGACATTCACTCTCAGCAGATGAAATTCAGTTTGATTTCCTGAATCCTGAGAATGATTTTGTAGTAAGGGTCATAGTCCTCAACTGGCAAATTCAGGTCTGCTTTGTAAAGAGTAAAGGCACATTTTTTCTGCAAATAATTTTTTCACACAATCATAAGCCACCTAACCCTAATAAGAATTGCTGAATTTTTAAGATGCTAAGGTAGTTTAAAGGAAGGAAAAAGAAAAAAAAAAAGCCTCACTGTTCTGTGAGTTAAAAGCTGCAAACACACATCAAGGCATGTGGCAATAACCTATGCTTGCCCTAGAAGAACTTGTAGTAGAGCTGCAGAATATACCGTTTCTTCAGTGGGAATACATTCAAACCTTCAAGTATTTGCTGTTTCAAATCTCAAGCCATATATGAAAAAGAATGAAAGAGGTGCATTCCGAAACTGTGCACACCTTGGCACCACAATTTAGTGTATTGGGGACATATTTTCATTTCCGCTACCAAAATGTTCTCCTAAGTCAAAAGTTTCACCAAGACTTCTGATACAGACTTCTAGGACAGAAAATCAGAGCAGAGTGTAAAACACTCTAGCAGGGATGAGAGCTAGCAAGCGAGATGACTACAAGAAGCTGTTCAGCCGCACATTTCAAACCTGGAAGCTGAACTCAGACAGCCTGCGAGGTACATTTTTTGAGATCACAGCTTTATGTATAGAATTACTCAAAAGAGACTCCAGCTCATGGCTAATCAATGCTCTTCATGCAGGAAAGCCATTATTCAGTGCACGCGTTGCAGGAGCCAAACTCTGCACTCACATGAAAGATAAAGTACCCACCTTCATGTTCACTGTTACAAACAGCAGAGGTTGATGTGCTCTAAACAGAGAATGAATCTAGTGAAATGATGATTAACCATCTGTAATATTGCCATATAAAAGAGTGAATAAAGGTAATGGAATGGGAGTTCACTTTGATTGCAGTATTTATCTCTAGGTAACTCAGGATGTAAAATGACCAGGTCTGTACCCATGTTTTGTTTCAGTCTGCTTAGCTAGAGACAACACGTAGTGTTGCAAACCACTCTCAAAGGCAGGAAGAGGGGCAAAGGAGTCTGTTCTTCTACTAGTATAACCCAGATCTGAAGCAGAGTTGCAAACAATTGGCGATTCTGGTATTTAGGGGACTGACGTGCTTTTATCATACCTGGTTTTCATCCTCAGACCGCCAAGGGTCCCTCACAGCACCTCACACCCTCTCTCTGTATCACTTGTCTTAAGATCGACCAAAACCTCAAGGGAAAGGCGTGACGCTGGTAGCATACTAGAAATAGACATGGAAATTCAATGTGATAGGAAAGTACTCTTTTACAAAAGTTCAAAATCCAAGATCCTCCAAACTCCCACAGAGAACTGTATTTTCAATGTATTCTGCAGAGAAAAGTTTCAACATATTCACCTCAAAAAATGAAATGATCATTTATATATAGACTCTGGCTATAAATAACAATACATGTAACAGTTTTTTATTGACCTTCCATTTGTAAGTAATTTTGGCCTCCTATGTCTCCAGTTTTGTCATCAAGTTTCAAAATCATCATCACATATTTGTACTGCTGCTAACTGTGGAAATATTTTTTGTAAGTCTCATTCGTTGGGTTTTTCTTAGAATCAAATTCTTGTTCTCAAAGTTAACTGAGAATTTCAGCTGAAAGGGAAAGCTAGGAGCCCTCCTACTCATATAGAAAATACAGAAATTCAGTCCCCAGAGAGAAACTCAAGAGAAGTTCCTTTTATCAAGGTTTTTGGATCCTAACTTGCATTTTTTAAGTTATTAGGTTTGGCAATATTGCATAGAGCCAGAAAATTTACTTGAGAAGTATACTACAAACATTTATTAAAATTGAAGTAGTTATAAATCTGAAGACCTCTTCTTTTTAGCTGGTGGAGATTTTCTAGTCAGAGTACACTTAAAGGTCCATTACCTTAAATAAAAAGTTTAATAGCAGTGAAAAGAACTAAATTATATGGAAATATTATTGGGGAAGTCCCCCCAAAAATCTTTGGCATTTAGAAAATAATGTAATTCCTATTCTAGAATTAGAAAGTTTGGTTTAAATTCCAAAGAAAAACTATTGCTCCAGTAAAAGTCACATAGAACTTAAATGAGTAATGCTAATGCCATGAATTATTTCCACTTACAAATCTTTATTCTGTTTGACTAGCTGGATGATGGATGATTGCTTCTTCATTGTTGCTGTGCCACTACAAACTCAAGAAAGCAAACAAAAATGCTGATGGATCAGACTTTTTGCCAGTTACCTCACAAGCTGCAGATTCACTACTGCACAAAAGAAATCACTGAAATGTAAGGGTAATCAGAAAAGTTTATTTTGAGAGAGAAAATCAGTACAATATCAAATATTTCTAAATAGCTCAGTAATCATAAAACACTGATGTCAGGAAAAATAGTTTCTCATTCTTCCTTTCACAAAAATCGACAGTAATTTGGACCTAAATATGGTGCAGGAACATGGCATTTGCAGGAAGTTGGATGAAAAAAGTTATCTTCTTTTAGATCATCTTTTTCAACAAACAGAAGCAATATATTAGCTCTACAAGAACAGAACAAACTCAGCGCTATGTTAGCTAGGAAAAGCATTCAGCTTTTTCGAAGATCAACCCTCCGTTTAGGTCTTCTCTCTGGCCCATTTCAGCAAGCTCGCTATATATTTTCCAAGTGTCTAGTAAGGCCTCACATCAGCATTACTCTTTACACATCCAAGAGTTTCCTTTGTCTGATAATACACAGGGCCTTCACACTCTCATCACACACCCTGATCCAGGTTGGATCTCAAATAACATTCTATTACTGGAAATAAAGCAGTGCATTCTGCAAAGCTTCCTTAACACGATTGAAAGTCTCATCTCACCAAATTTGTAAAATGTGCAGAATATATCAAAAGGTAGCAGATGTCACCTTCAGTTCTGATTTCTCACTAGAGGCGTTGCCAACAAACTTTGGAGACGTCTACACTGATAAATAGGACAGGAGAATGGGCTAGAGGGAGCTCCACATTGCTTGGTTGCTCATTTGCCTCCCATTTTGTTTTGGGCTGCTCCAAACAGTTCTTTCCAAGACTAAGCCCAGGTCCAGTACTGGGAATCATTTATTTCAGTTAACTGTATAAAAGGATGAATGGATGAGATGGCACTGGGTTGTATCTCTGTCATCCCCCATGCACTCCCAGCCAGCTGAGCACCACATGCCCCAAACCCTCGCCATGCATTCCTGTCGCTCCCTGGGGTACGTTACACGTCCTTGAGGTCTGAAGAAAGTCACTTTAGTGGCTTGCACAGAGACCTCATGTCACCTCAAACACTGTAATGGCTTGCACCTTTTCCTCTCTGGAGTGTCAGAGATCAAGATATCAGCTTGAAAGTGAGCAGACTGAAATGTTGGTTTGCTACTAACAGTTCAATGCTAATAACATGTATTTCCCTGACTCACCGACAGTTGACTATTAATTTTTGTGAAGTATACCTAGGACAACAAATGTTATATAAATACTTCCTTCAGATTTGAAATGAGGAAACTGTCAAAGAGAATTTAAATGAAGATCATAATGCTGACAGCTCCCGTTCCATCAGTGCAAATTTCTAGTATAAATATATATAAAAACATGAAGCAAGTAAGCAGCAGCACATTTATAGTACATTACTGCACTGAATTGCATTGTGTACTGTAGAAAGGCATCACAGATGCTATAGAAGGCAAGATGACGGTTTTATATATTCTGGGTGCAACCCAGCAATTACATAACCTGGATTCTAATGACTACGTATTGCTCCATCATTAAGGAGAAAATGTCATTTTGTATAAAATTATAATCACCAAATCCAGTGATTTCTGATGAGCTGTGTGAATGTGATTTGCGATATTGATTCCACCATATTCAAGTAAGAAAATAAATGCTGAAAGAAACAAGGCTCCAGATAAATACTTTATATTAGAAAGTATTTTTTCTAAGGGGTATTAGTAAGAGTTTTTTCTGCTTTTTAGTAATTAACGTATTTCACATTTTACATGCAAATGTTGAAGACTAGAGATAAGCCAACCAAAGGAAAAACATAAAGGGCCAGAATGCCACTCAGAAAAATGCTTATTCAATAACCAATAGTTACTGTCAGGTTGATCTGCTAACCAGATATTTAGTATTTTCCATGGAAGTTGTTATCCACATTTCAAAATAGCCACCATGAGAACTGGAAGATTTTGTCAGCTATTACAATTCAAACATCACAAGTTGTCTTTTCAGTCTCAGACTTCACTCAGGCTCATAGGATATTGAACAGTAGTAGGACTCAGAATACATTAAAGGATCAAACATAACAAATACAGACATCACCGAATATTATGAAGGAAATAAAGATAAAACTAACCAAAGAGCTTCATAAAAAGCTTATTGAAAATTTTGAACTAAACCCTATAATTTCAACAAGTTTCATATTAGCACAAAGGTGAGAAAATAAAGTATTAATGGGCATCAGATGTAAAAAAATGTTACATCAATCTAAGTAGCCCTGAATGTAAAGAAGCTGAGGGGTTTTTTCATTTGGTTGGTTTGTGGTTTTTTTTTCTCCTCATACCCTGAATAAAAGATAAGATAATAACAGGAAACTGAGGGCAGGGGACAATTTTAACAAATGTGTGGACATCTCCATGAGCACGTGCTTATCCCTTTTATGAATATGCATGCGAGCCGGCAATTTCTAGTGTTAAAATATCCACAAATCCATTGTTTCAAAATACCCAGCTTACTGTATGTTTCTAAATCTTGTTTTTGCCTCCAAATAGCCAGAAGCAGCGCCAGGTGCTCGAACTGCAGTAACTTAACTTGAGAGCTGATAGTCCTTAGACAACACTGAAATGTACATGGGGAAAGCCAATAACATCCTCTTCTGCTGTAATGTGAATCAATAAGCATTCTGTCCTGTCCTTTCGCTTCGGAGTTAGAGCTCTTGAACACACGTATCTGGCTTGAAGTTTTTCCTTAAAGTGAGAACAAGAACAGCTTCATTTTAGCTACAGCAATGAGGAGTAAATGAGAGGTGAATCAGGCTACAGGCAATAAAGGAGTACTCGTTTGTGTGGCTTGACAAACTTATTTTTTAAAAAAAGCTAACATTCTGAAACAGAAACATTGTTCCATGGTAATGCCTGATCTTAGCAAATGTAGCTAAGAATTTTTTCCTCCTAATTATTTAGAGGAAACATTTTTTTATAACTAGTATATAGAGGGCCTTCCACACCTTGGGGAGCTAATTTTAGTCACTTAATACAATATCAAAAGGATCATTCCATGTTCGAGGATAAAAAATAGCTAAGAATAGAGCCAAATGGATTTTCAAAAAACTTTTATCACTGAAGTTAATGATAAATTTAAGAATAGCTAATGTTAAGAGCTCTTTACAAAGTGATTAATGAAGTCTGTCAAGTAGTAAATCCCAAATTCTCTAGAACTTTTTCCAGGTACATGCATGTGCAATTTTATATATACTAGAGGAGGGAGAAAAAAATTAGGAAAAAGCTTTCTGCTGTAATTATAGATTCTACCCAATGAAAAAAATCAGAATTTGCATTGATGTGGAAGCAAATGGATTGGTTAAAAAATAAACAAAAACAACAAAAAAGTAAAACATGATCACTGTAAGGTAACTTTTAAAATTTGAAATAGCAAAAAACCCTGAGATCTTTTTAAACACAATTCAAAGAAAGTGCTCCATTTCAATGTATGTGAGGGCTTTTGTTCAGCCCAAAATGAATTTTCTTTTTCAGTTTTTCCTTTCGGCCGTCAGAAAGGCCATCAGCCTCCTTCCCTGCCTACCTGTGTTCCCACACACACATACTTAATTGAGCAGTGTTTTTCACTTATGTCCTTCCCATGCTTTAAGTGACCTTGCATTGAGGACATTGGCACATCATGAATGTAGATGTATAATATTAGAGCTAATTACTCTGATACAGGTCCCCAGCCCAAAAAGCAGACAATGGACAAGTGAAAACGTATCATACAAAGCACTTATCAAAATATAGAGTCACTACAGTTTGAACACCTCAGCAACAGGTAGGGATTTTGAAGTTTCTTATAGAATCTTAAAGCTCATGTTCTCAAGTTATCACACCTGATTTAAATGGTTTCCAGTCTTTGGGAAGCCACCAGAGCAGCTGGTTGGCATTAGCAGTATTAAGCCTAATTTAGATGTTTTAAGCTTTTCAAGACCATTTGTCTTCCAAGGGCAGGACTGAAAACAGTAGCAGCCTAAATACATAAGAGTTAAAATATCACGGTATCTCAGGCTACTTCACAATGAAATGCCTCTTTTCAGATGACTTTTATGTATAAGAACAAGTTAAATTGTCATCTCTTCTTTCTTTCAGGTCTCATACCATGGCATTTTGCTAGCAGAGAACTTCCTTGCCAAGATAGCGGTCCCCATCTGTCATTCACTCGTCATGTTTCTCAACTGAGTTAAAAAGCCTGACAGTTTCCATGAATAACAATGACACATACTCTTACATCTTGTGAAGAGGCACAAATTTTATTGATGAAAAAGGGGGAAAAAAACCCCCACAGTGTTTAAAGAGTTTTCTGAGCACTGTTTATGTCTGGTTTTGAGTGAAGATGGAACTGCCATTGTGTGTGAGTCAACCACTCTGCTTATATCCATTATCATGTAATTGCTGACTTAGGTCACTGCAGCTAAGGACCTGTCTTCACTATGAACACAAATCTGTTTTGTAACCAACACCCCATGCTTTTACAAGAAAGATTCTTCTGTACTTTGCCACAGCCCTTGCTTAGTTGCTAAATTTTAGCTAGTAGACTAAAATTCCATCAAGTATTAGGAGAAAGCAACTTGATTTGTTTTAAAAGGATCTCACTAACTTTACGATTAAGAAAACAACATTGTGGCTACATGCAGTAGCAGAGACCTCGCTTGATAGATCCAGGTGTCCATTCCAGCCTGAGGGGCTCTACTAACTTGTTTAATGCATTTGACTAATGCTACCCCCTCCCTCCTTTCTTAATGAATGTTATGAAGAAGTCTAAAACTCTCTAAATTCTCTATTCCCCTCCTACTCAAGGGCCAGGAGCATTGTCTTACCTAGTTTTCCAATTGTCTAGTTCTTTCAAGAATTAGTATTTCAAAACTGAATCCTTTTGAAAATGTTTACAATTCAAACTGCTGATGGCTTAGTCTCTTTGACAAGTCAGCTGCTAAAGGAAAAGGACAGAAGATGAAGCAGGCAAACTACAGAAAGAGAAATATTGCTTCTGCCCAACTGAAACCTTATTGAAACCAAGCTGAAATTGGGTCAGAGTGCCTTTTAAGGGAAGCAATAAAGCTGCTTCTATGTATTGGGTCACCCACTATATACTGAGTCACACAAGCCTACTATTTCTTCTCCAGCTGATTCAGAGCAAAGGTCCAAGAATGGAAGACAAAATAGATCTTAAGATTTTTTTGTTTGTTTGCCTATTTTTGAAGGGAGCAAGCTGTGTAACTCCAGAAGATAATTTCCAATATTACTAACACACCTGAGTAGCTTTGGTCAGTGTGACTATATAAGGACATTGACGATAAATTGAAAAATGTCAAAGTTCCTCAGTATATGTCATGATAAATTCAAACATATGAAAATTCTACTTTTGTGCGGAATCCATCTCATAAAGTTCCTGGCTTAACAAGGTCTCAAATGCTGTTTCTTTCTGGCTGCAGTGCCAGGTATTTTGCATGGCCAAACCTCCACGGAAGTTCAGCGAAATTTTACACGCCAGTAAGTTTCAGAAAGTTACGCATCAGAGAGCCTACTTCAGAAAGAGGGTGCCTGAAGTAAGGCGGAATTAGACTTTGCACACATTTATTTTATTAATACGGCATAGTCACAGAATGTTTAAAATTCTGAAAAATGAAAATTCATAAAGTGACTCACGATTAAGTTGCCAATATTTTGGATCAGAAGAATCTATTTCAAAATATGGTGACCCTGGGCAGGCTTGGTTAGTCATCCTCCTTGATTAGTCCGCACGCAGCAATCTGTATCAGTTAGAAGATTGATGATTCTTCCCAATACACAGAAACTAAAACTTCTAAAACCAATAGCTGCCATTTCAACTACCTGTGTCTAAAACACAGTGAATCTATCAATGTGAACTGTGCTATGTCCTTATTTGATGGAATACTAGGAGATGAGTATTATGTGACATGTCAGTATGTGTGATCATTTTGTTATATTTCAAACTGCATTGAGCTTATTTTTTAAAGATTTTTTTCTTAATGGGCGTGTGAGAAGGAGTTGTCCCCTTTGTGGAAGACAGCGATGGAATTTAAAAGCCGAGGCTAACGTGGAAATGACACAGTATGAAACATGAAATAAATGCTATATTACAGTTTTCAAGATAGAAACAACATCTAAAAGCTTCACCAAAGCAGACCAAAGTTCTGCAGTTTTGAGGTATGTACCAAGATGGTTCAGTAAGAAAGCACATTTTTATGACTACCAGAAGTTCATAAGCATAGGAAAGTGATGATGAAGTTAAAGAACTCCAGAAAGTTAGAGTTGTTTGATGAATAGGAATGTACTAAAACAGCTTGTTCACTGAGACTTTAAAATTTTTTTTCCATCATGTTTGTATTTCTAAATAAAGTCTCAAAAATGCATTAACTTGCAAACTATAATTAGTACTTTTGATAGCTTAGCAATCTTTGTACTATTCTTAACTATTTCTTGATAAAACATCATGTGCTTTTAAAACGTCTTATGACTGAAATTAAACTACAAATAGGTAGGCTAGAGATAGTAACATAAAGACATTTAACATTAAGATTCAAGTCGTATGATGAATGTCAACAGTGCAGTTGCAGTTACAGTTGGTAGCTCCATGGTGGAGCCAAAAGCATGAGCTTTACACTTATTGCTGAGAGAGAGTCAGAAACGTAATGTAAGTATGAGAGCATCCAGCTTCCTACAGGAATGCTTTGTTCTGGCATACCCTACATAACAGTGATTTCTGAGAACTAGCTGCAATTGAAGAAGTGTTTCAAGAAGTCTATTTCAGTAACTGAAATAGCTAGTTGTTTATGTAGAGTGCCAGTCATTAAGTTTCATTGCTGTCGAATGTAGATTATATCATAGGTATACCACAGCAAGGGGGAAATTCCCATTTCGGAAAGGAAATCATACAAACAAAACCATTCCACAAAGATTTCAGACTATAATCAAATGTCCTGGGGACAGTCAGCATCTTTGATTTTAGATAAATCCTTTCATATGCCAATGAAAAGTATCATTCAGTATAAAGCATCTTAACTGAGGTGAAGTGCATAAATCACTCCTTTAAAGTATCACTCCAAAATTAGCTTCATAAAGCAAAGACTATTTTTCCCTATTCACAAGCATATTTTAAAATATAAAGCACCATATACATCAGTTTTTAGTGAAGCCTTAATCTCATTTCCAAAACTGAAAGCTGTTCTGCTCTTTAAAATTATTGGGTTTTAAGCATTATAAATGTTAATGCTCAGATATACATTTAAATAATATGACTACAAAATAACGATGTAAAATAAAAGCAATTCAGGATATTTTGTACTAGCTATGTACTGCTCTTTCATTAAAAAGAAAAAAAAAGCATCAAAACTGAAGTTGTGAGTGAAGCTCGATGCTGCTCCCCATGTCCTGTCAGGCTAGATTATTCTTAGAAGGAGAGAGAATGGGTGCTTCCTAATACATCTCTTCTTGTCATACTGGGGATACTCAAAAGAAAAAACCCTACCAGTTTACTACTTTGCTCGTGAATTTGTGGAAACACAGGTCAAATGCCAAGTTACTACTCCGGAAGAACCACTGAGTGTCACAGACAGTCCAGCCTATTTGATGCAGGTGCAGAACAACAGTCTCCTCAACCAATTAAGAGCTATATGTTTGAGAGAGAGGGCTTCTTGTTGTTGCGTGTGACAGCACAATTTTATGGGTTTGAGAACCTTCACTTTGAAACCTGCTAAAAATCGTGTTATCAGAAGAACTCGCTTACGTCTAATTACAGCGGGTTGTTTCTTGTCCTAAAGCAAGAAAAGAGCACTCTGAGGTCAGGAGCCCTGGTTTCAATTCTTAGTTATGGCTGGAGAAGATTCCTTGGAGGTTGCCTGAGTTTTGCCTGGCTGATGTAAAGAATTAACAGCATCCTCCCAGGTTCCACAGTGTCTTCACTGGTAACTAACACACTAGGAATGAAATTTCTTCCTCATTTAAGAGCGGTAACAGGATGTCACTTCTGCAAATTTCTGGAGATATAGTTTTCAGGGCTGTGTCGTTTAAAAATACTTACAAAGGCAAATGAGCTACAAAAATGTGTTAAATGTTCATTTGTATGTATGAGAGTCATTCAGTATGTTAGCAGTTAGGGGGACTATCAAATTTTAGGTTGTATGTGCAACGGCATGCACATCTTGTACTCATTTTGGAAGGGGTACTTCCTATTCAGAGGTAGATATAGAATGCTGACAGAGTACATTTTCATACATAGCTGTTGGCCTATCATACTCAATCCACCTCATTTAAACATGAGGGAAAAGTAGCTATTGAAATATACATTGTGAGTTAGTAGTGAATTTCTATTTGTCTCAGTGTTAGAGGTTAAGTAAGCTCTGAAGTAAGAAACAATCCTGAGAAGTACTGTTTGAACCAAAACATACCTTTCTAATTTGTAAGCTCTTCAGTTAAGAGATGTATCTACTTACACAGTATTTCAGAAACTGGAGAAAAAGAGCTGGAAGCATTACTACAGCTAAGGTGAGTGAAGGCTCTCAGTACTAAGTACAAGATATTGTGCTAACTGTCTGGAGCAAAAGTAAAAATGCAACTGTAAATTGCATGGAATTATAAAATTATACACTGCCTCTAACGACATACTTTGCCTTCAGAGACCTACTTCAACAGCAGAAGATTTCAGGGTATTAGCAACGTTCTAGAGCTATTCTTGCAGCACAATTTGTTATTGTGAGCGCTGCAGACATACTACTAGTTGCATAGCGTAAGGTTTGTTTTTGCAAAATAACGTACAACATCCCCATAAGGGAGGAGGCTAGACAATGAGAACAGGCTGCATTTCCACTGATGATGATAATGAGCTAATGATCTCGGAGACTAGCTGGACATCAAGGAGGCTGTTGCATTAGCAACAGGGAGAAAAGGGTGCTGAGATGACAACTGTCATGCAAACTCCTACTCAGCATATTGCAAACTAGTTCAGTTGAGCTGACAAGGAATATAAAACTGCTTATATAACCAATGCCAGTTGTTTTGCTGAGGAAAAGAATTGTTATGACTCATGAGAAGAGCAAAGGAATTGCCTGAAACCTGGCAGTACAAGTCAAATAATTGCAATGTTAAAAAGTCACCAATAAGCTGCTTACCCAGAAGTTTTAAAAAAAAAAAGAAAAAGGGAAGAAGAAAAAAGATGGAGGGAATCAATCTGTGCTAGACAAATACTGTAACAAATAAGTTAAAAAAATGTATTTAGGAAACCATGGTAATTAAGAAAGATCATACAAATATTTGAAAACATTTATTTTTAAAAAATGTTACGAGGACAAGGTAATTCTTGAGTATTTTTCTAACATGCATGAAGAAAACCTCGATTTTAAAGCATATAGGATATCAAACAGTAGAATAACAGCAGTGCTAAATGAAGAATATAACTTCCAGACTCAAAAGACACTGCTTTTAATTGCAATTCTAGTTTAATTTGGACATTGTTATGTTGAATAAAGATTAATCAATAACAGAAGTGGACATTGTTTCAGAACCTAGAGATCAATAGCAATAATGCAGCTGCCCACCAATTTCTCCATAAGGAAAAAGAACATAGTCCCAGCCACTAAGAATTGTATTAGTACATAAATTTCCAAAGGAGTAATTTTGCCCCAAATGAAGGCCATCATAAGCAAAACAGGTTAGAAAACAACGTTTAAAGAGAAAGATGTCAAAAGAAATTTGGAAATTCTTTAAAAATAAGATGGCTGCTAGAGAGCAAGAATCATGTGGTAACAATTCCGTTATCAAGATGAGAAGTACATCGAAAAGTGCATCCTGGTTCAGGGCAATGTGAGGACCATAATTAACAATAGAAAAAAAAACAGCAAGAAGGAAATAGGAAATAAATCAATATAAACTTTAAACTTACGGGATATAGAAATCTGATAAAGGAAGTTAAAGACATTGTGGAAAATGCATGGTGGAGTGGGCTAGAAGTTGGAAGATTTAAGCATTACCAGGTCAAATGTGTTGGTGGTAATTAGATGCATCTTCTGATGGACATGGCAAAGTAACTCCTTACGGTGAGACCTTGCAAGCTGCTTTTTTTCCTCTGCCACCACCTCCAGTAGAGGTAATTCAAGTAGTGCCTAAGCACCTTCACGGGGAGAAAACACTGTGCATGACACTTAGAAAAGACAAGATTAAGAAACAAGCACTGAAAGTCTAAAACCACACAAACTCATTTGAGAAAATGCATGCAATTTCAACAATAAGTGGGATTAACTATTGCAATGCCTTACTAATAGGATGGGTGGCCTCACCCGATGCTATTCTGGAAGACATGCTTTATCCAGGAATATTTTTGGATTCAGTACAGGGTATCTTGGCAAAAGATAAGGACCGGTTAGTATAGAGGTCAGGCCGACTGCTCCAATAATACCTGCATTCAGAGAAACTTTGAATAATACCATTGCAATAGCCTCTTCTCATGTCTTGCTTACTAGAGGAGATAAATCCCTGGCTGTATGCCCTGGGTCTGCTTCATGTCGTTAATCACTTTGTAATGTCCCTTAGAGAATATATTGACTAAATAGCCTCAGTCTCAGAATGTTCCTTTTTGCCTTTATACCTCCATGAAGAATCTACAGCTTTTCTCTGTGCTGGGAAAAGAAAATAACTTTATTTCTTTTAATATTTCAGTGTTCCCGGTGTCTCTCAGTTTTCTCAAATCTGAAGTAGCAGACAGATCCTTTGGAGAGAAACTCCAAATTTGTAGAAGGCTTTTAAAATCCTTCCTCTATAGTAACTGGGAAGCTGCTTTCCAGAAATTTTTAGTTCCTTGCAATTCTTTTTCTTTCTTCAGCTCTAATCACACTTCAGAAAAAGTTATCTCTATGAAAAATAAATTAATTGAAAAATGGAGTTTCCTTTTCCTTACATATCTTTCTGCACTAAGTGCCTCAGCAGCCCTTCTAGTTTGATCAGGTGGAATGAAAAAAAAAAAAAAAAGATGTTTATTTTCATGCAGTTTTGTCTATGCTGTTGAATATAGAAAAAGGCGGGAAACCAACTAATACTAAAAAAAAAAAATCACAGTTTGAGTCTAAAACATGACATTTTTGTCTGGAAAAATACCGTGTCATAGGCTGATAATACTGAAATTAAATTAAAGGATAATTCTTGGTAAAAAAGCCTAATACTTTCCTGATAATCTGCTGTGAAGCTGGGACAACCAGTCCCAATTTAAGAAAGCCATGATGACGGAGGAATCTAATGGATCACCTGCATCAACATATTTTGAACTTCAAAGCACATGCTTTGATACTCTTTCCCAATGTGGAAGCTGTACCAAGAATTCATACACAATGAACCAAGGCAGAAAAGAAATTCAAGTGGAAATTACAACAATAGTACAAGAAATAACAACTCTTCCTTATTATAAATTTCCTATTATAAATTTATGTGTTAAGACCGGTATCCAGACCTGATTGGGGCTCTTAGGAACTGCGACCGCTAAGGGTACTCACAGGAAAGATCACATCACATCACAGTGTATCCAAAGTGCCTCTTTCTACTGCCAGAACTGTAAAAGAAGCTGCAGTGTCAGGCTTACTGGCATTCCCTTTGTCGGTTAAACGAAAGACTAACATATAAAATTATGTAAAGCATATACAAATGTATGTTAGTTACTACTTTATGCAATATATAAAATTTCTTTCTATCTAGTGCTTTGAGGCACAAAACATTTGTTTGATTTTTCTTTGGACTTCGCTCAAATTTAAACTCTCCTTCAGGGCTATCAGATGAGCTGCCCAGAAGAAGCTCAATGGAGCTTGACATATAGCAGGTGCTGAATGGATGCTCTCCCTTGCCAGTAGCTGTAGCATGTAGCAAACTTGCCTTTATTGGCTTCTAAGGCAGTGAATCTGCCCTAGTTTTTCACCACAGCCTCAGGCATGCTGCTGATCATTTAGATTTAAGCTTATTGGAAGTTGTAAATGCATCTCGCTGCAGCTACCTGTAGCTTTTCAAAAAGATGCAACTGGCAAGTCAACTCAGAAATCTGCTTCAAACTTAATCCCAATAAATTCCATTTAATCTGTCAACTGTTTGGCACAAAAGATCTTCTTTGTTAAAAACACAGCTGCAGACTTTGGAGCAGAATATGGAGAACGATCGATCAGACTCAGCAGCTGCTTTCAAAAAATATTGATTTTCTGTAGATAACAAAGCATCTAAACACTTAGGGTATATTACCATTTTATATAACCTTAGAAAATAAGGTACTACAGCTTTAGCGTTCCAGCAAAGAAATGTAGTTCCTGGCTGTTACGGTATTTATCTCAAAGTATTTTGGTTTTTGTCCTTTCTCAGAGTGCTCTAGAGATAGGTAATTATATTCCTTCATGAGGGAGACAGATAAATTAGATACTATAAAATGCATCCGGTTACTATCTGTTTGTTTTACATACATGCAAATTTAAAATTTATATAGATAGGAATATTTTCTAAGGGCCATTCCTGTTTGCCCTATATGCAATCCACTGCCAATATGAAGTAAAAGCTTATCTTAAAATACTTTAAACATGATTGTATTTGCCCTCAATGGAAAAACAAGCAAAACCAGCAACCGATTCTTAAAACCACCTATTCTTTTACGCATATTTGGAAAAATAATCCAAAGGATGACCAAGATAAATAGTTGGAATCTAAAAACTGCAGACTTGACCTAAATTGCCATGTAATTTGCTGTTAAAAGGGTAGATTTGGGAACAATTTGGTGTAGATGTGAACAGCTTAATATATGATGACACATATCTAATTTTCAGGATTGACAGGATTATTCCTATGAGTAAGGTTTAAGTATAACTAATTATAATAGAATTTATCCATAACCTGGATGGATTCTTTCAAAGCGCCGGGAAACAAAGAAAAACAAAAGAAAGATACCACACCAGTAAAATAAGAGATCAAATTAGTCCAATACTGAAAGATTCAACCACGTTTACACAGTCCAATCTAGCATTTAGAAAAGAAAATATTTAGTATTCAGAAGTCACTTGCTCAACAAATTTTGAACAAGTTTGAACTTTTTTTACTTACTTTACTTATAGGAATACTTTTAGTGGTGGAATTTACATTCCTTTAATTCTGTAACTTAATGTGCCAGTGCACTGATGTGCCTAAGGGAACATCTGAAATATAAAACTGGTAAAGACCGGATAGGCTTCAGAAGCTAGCTTAGTCCATCTTACTGACAGAGGTCATTTCCATTAATATCATATCTTAATAACTATGCCCTCAGCCTGGCACAGAGCCTCGTGCATTAGCTTTTCTCATGAACCCTAGGATTTAAAGTTGTTTATAAAAAGGATAAAAGCATGACACATGGTTATAAAAAGGCATACTGCATGTATTAAGATTGATCTTTTACTTCAGTACACATACTTCTAAAACATCCCTATTCCTTTAGGCTGAAAGTGAGGCAGAATTATATCTTGAAGCCAAAATTCACAATAAAAACTATTATTTAATATTTCTAGAGCAGCTCCCTCTGGTGGATAATGATTATCAAGAAAAGTATATGATGGATTAGACACCATCAACTCTTACTGCTCTGCTCTTGTATTGCAATGACCAGCATAAATAGGATTACTTATGTCTGAAAATCCCGCTGCTCCTCATCCCATGGCTATTCAGCTGTAGAGTAATGCCTACCATCTTACAGGTACTAGGACTCAGTTAAAAGCATTAGCTGGTCCATGCCTATGACCATCTCCCACATCTACAGAGTACACCATGCTTTATGATTAACTAGTGCATTTTTGCTTGCAAATAAAAATTTGGTTTCCCCATCAGATTCAACCTAACAGAGGAAATGATCAAAATCCAGATTTTTAAAAACGAAAGCATGGTATATGAAACCAGTGCATTTCACAGCTGAAGGAGGTAAAGGGAGCCTCCAGTGTCAGTTACTAAGTGATACCTAGCTACGTCTTAGTTATTTAGTTCTTTTGATTATCTACTTTTACCCTAACGATCATCACTGTGGTTTTTACTGCTCTAGTAGTCTATATTGCACAAAGCTTCTGAATTGTGAGAACCACGTTGGAATCATAGAATCATTGAGGTTGGAAAAGACCTCTAAGATCATCGAGTCCAACCATCGACCCAACACCACCACCCACTAAACCATGTCCCTAAGTGCCTCATCTACTCGTCTTTTAAATACCTCCAGGGATGGGGACTCAACCACTTCCCTGGGCAGCCTGTTCCAATGTTTCACCACTCTTTCAGTAAAGACATTTTTCCTCACATCCCATCTAAACCTCCCCTGGCACAACTTGAGGCCATTTCCTCTCGTCCTATCGCTTGTTACTTCGGAGAAGAGACTGACACCCACCTCGCTACCACCTCCTGTCAGGTAGTTGTAGAGAGCAATGAGGTCTCCCCTCAGCCTCCTCTTCTCCAGGCTAAACAGTCCCAGTTCCCTCAGCCGCTCCTCATAAGACTTGTTCTCCAGACCCTTCACCAGCCTCGTTGCCCTTCTCTGGACACGCTCCAGCACCTCAACGTCCTTCTTGTAGTGAGGGGCCCAAAACTGAACATAGTATTCGAGGTGCGGCCTCACCAGGGCCGAGTACAGGGGCATGATCACTTCCCTACTCCTGCTGGCCACACTATTTCTGATCCAGGCCAGGATGCCATTGGCCTTCTTGGCTGCCTGGGCACACTGCCGGCTCATGTTCAGCCGGCTGTCAACCAGCACCCCCAGGTCCTTTTCCGACAGGCAGCTTTCCAGCCACCCTTCCCCAAGCCTGTAGCGCTGCATGGGGTTGTTGTGGCTGAAGTGCAGGACCCGGCACTTGGCCTTGTTGAACCTCATACAGTTGGCCTGGGCCCATCGATCCAGCCTGTCCAGGTCCCTCTGGATCTGCAGAGCCTTCCTACCCTCGAGCAGATCAACACTCCCGCCCAACTTGGTGTCGTCTGCAAACTTCCTGAGGGAGCACTCGATCCCCTCATCCAGATCACTGATAAAGATACTGAGCAAGACCGGCCCCGAAACTGAGCCCTGGGGAACACCGCTCGTGACCGGCCGCCAACTGGATGTAACTCCATTCACCACAACTCTCTGGGCCCGGCCGTCCAGCCAGTTTTTGACCCAGCGCAGAGTACACCTGTCTAAGCCGTGAGCCGCCAGCTTCTCTAGGAGAATGCTGTGGGAGACGGTGTCAAAGGCCTTCCTGAAGTCCAGGTAGACCACATCCACAGCCTTTCCCTCATCCACTAGGCGGGTCACCTGGTCATAGAAGGAGATCAGGTTGGTCAAGCAGGACCTGCCTCTCATGAACCCGTGCTGGCTGGGCCGGATCCCCTGGTTGTCCCGCTCATGCCTTGTGAGCGCCCTCAAGATGAGCCGCTCCATAATCTTCCCCGGCACCGAGGTCAGGCTGACAGGCCTGTAGTTCCCCGGATCCTCCTTCCGGCCCTTCTTGTAGATGGGCGTCACATTGACAAGCCTCCAGTCGTCCGGGACCTCCCCCGTTAACCAGGACTGCTGATAAATGATGGAGAGTGGCTTGGCGAGCTCCTCCACCAGCTCCCTCAGCACTCTCGGGTGGATCCCATCTGGCCCCATAGACTTGTGAGCATCCAGGTGGCGTAGCAGGTCATTGACTGCTTCCTCTTGGATTATGGGGGTTTCATCCTGCTCGCCGTCCCTGTCTTCCAGCTTGGGGGGCCGAGTACCCTGAGGATAACTGGTCTGCCTGTTAAAGACTGAGGCAAAGAAGGCATTGAGTACCTCAGCCTTTTCCTCATCCTCGGTGACAATGTTCCCCCCCGCATCCAATAAGGGATGGAGATTCTCCTTGGCTCTCTTCTTGTCATTAATATAATTAATAATTAATATAATATATATATTATATATATATACCTCAATAATATATATAATAATATAATTAATATAATGTCTTCTTGTCATTAATATATTTGTAAAAGCTTTTTTTGTTGTCTTTAACGACAGTGGCCAGATTGCGTTCTAGCTGGGCTTTTGCCTTTCTCATTTCTTCTCTGCACGACCTAACGAGATCCCTGTACTCTTCTTGAGTCGCCTGCCCCTTCTTCCACAAGCGGTAAACTCTCCTTTTTTTCCTGAGTCCCAGCAAGAGCTCCCCGTTCAGCCAGGCCGGTCGTCTTCCCCGCCCATTCTTCTTACGGCGTACAGGGACAGCCTGCTCCTGTGCCTTTAAGACTTCCTTCTTGAAGATTGTCCACCCTTCCTGGACCCCTTTGCCCTTCAGGACCGTCTCCCAAGGGACTCTCTCAACCAGCGTCCTGAACAGGCCAAAGTCCGCCCTCCGGAAGTCCATGGTTGCGGTTTTGCTGCCCCCCCTCCTTACTTCACCAAGAAGCGAGAATTCTATCATTTCATGGTCGCTAAGCCCAAGACGGTCTCCGACCACCACATCTCCCACCAGTCCTTCTCTGTTTGTAAACAGCAGGTCGAGCGAGGCACCTCCCCTGGTAGGCTCACTTACCAGCTGTGTCAGGAAGTTGTCTTCCACACATTCCAGGAACCTCCTGGACTGTTTCCTCTCTGCCGTGTTGTATTTCCAGCAGACGTCCGGGAAGTTGAAGTCCCCCACGAGAAGAAGGGCTAGCGATTGAGAGACTTCTGCCAGCCACTTGTAGAACACTTCATCCGCCCCTTCATCCTGGTTGGGTGGTCTATAACAGACTCCCAGCAGGATATCTGCCTCGTTGGCCTTCCCCCTCATCCTTACCCATAAACACTCGACCGTATCATCATCACAATCGTTGAGCTCTATACAATCGAAACACTCCCTAACATACAGGGCCGCCCCACCACCTCTCCTTCCTCGCCTGTCCCTTCTGAAGAGTCTGTAGCCATCCATTGCAGCACTCCAATCGTGAGAGTCACCCCACCATGTTTCTGTGATGGCAACTAAGTCGTATCTCTCCCGCTGCACAATGGCTTCCAGCTCCTCCTGCTGCGTGCGTTGGTGTAGATGCACTTGAGCTGGGCTATCGATTTCACCCCCGGCATCGGCACGCGACCCCTAGGTTCATCTCTAGTGAGCCTGGTTTTATCCCTTCCCCCTTCGAACCTAGTTTAAAGCCCTCTCAATGAGCCCTGCCAATTCATGAGCCATGATCCTTTTCCCCCTGTGAGACAGCTGGACTCCGTCTGCCGCCAGCAGGCCCGGTGCCGTGTAAACCTCCCCGTGATCAAAAAAGCCAAAATTCCTGCGATGGCACCAGCCCCTGAGCCACGTGTTGGTCAGGTGTGTTTTCCTTCTATCCCTTTTTCTTGCGTAGGAAAGGCAGAAATGGCGGAGGATAGGAAATGTATTTCACCTTTGTCCTTTACCTAGTTCCTTCCCACAGGCAGGTTCTTCACAGACTGAGGATTTTCCTGTTGTGAATTCCCAAGCTTTATAGGGTTTTTTTGTACCAATTAATCTGTAAAAATAGTACAGACCGTGAGCTGTTTGACCTTTCCGGACCTCAAAATTATTTCTACATCAAGAATGAAAAATTATTCTGCTTAACTATGTGAATACAAGTTTCAGAAGAAACAAAAAAAGTGTTCCAATTTACATGAAAAATCTGAATGTTACTGCAACTAGATATAAACAGTGTTAAAAAAGCTTTTTTAGTCTGTTGTTAACTGCTGCTGAGCAAGTGTCAGACTAGTTCCGCTGTCATCTAGGGCAGCGCTTAAAAGCACAGAAAACATAACTGGGAAAAGATGGCTGAGAAGTTGAGATGCGTCACTGACTAAGCAGTGCGATTCCTACATCATTCATAAGGAGTGTTTTTCTTTATCAGATTGGGATTGCCTATCGTAGGGACATGAGAAAATCATCGCCAACAAACTGAATGAACCTTGAAGAGTTGGAGGAGCACCGAGACAGAAAACGACAAATAAGCACTAGGACGCGCAGTCATGCTGACTGTCTGACACCAGTCACAGAAGGGCGTTCTGTCTTACACAGGGGCTTCTCCATCCCCCATAGATCTGCAAGTGGACTGGACATTTGGGCTAAATGGGATATCCTGTCCCCCCAGGCACTCACCTTGCTGACAGAGGTTTGCTAGTCTGTGAAAGCAGCCACAATGTGCAAGACCAAACGCTCAATGTGCAAGACCAAACGCTCAATGAAACCCTAAATCCTGTTGTATCCTTGTCACAGCTTGCCATACAGGTCCACTCTATCCCTTTTGAGAAGACAAACCCGAGCACTGTGCAGAGTTTTCAAAAGAAGGGGATGCCATAGTTTTAGAGAGCGTCACAATGACTTTTTCTGTTTACTCCTTTTTTTGACATTGTTTGCTTTTTTGGAACACTGTACATTGAAATGCTGCTTTCTTAGAAGCAGCATTTATTGTAATGTGAATAGCTTTATCTGCTGCAGTCCCATAATCTCATCCCTGAATAATAACAGTCAGCTCAGAACTCATCATTGCATACATAAAGTTCAAATATTTTCCTCTTATTACTTTACATTACGTACTATTATTTTCATCAGCCATTTTATCACCCGGTCACTCAGTGGGTTTTTTGTCCTCTTATAATTACTCACAGTTGGTCCTTTTCTTTACTACACTCCCATAATTTTGGTTTAACAGCAAACCATTTATTCTCACTTATTCAACTTCCTTTCCAGGGTATTTAAGAATAATCAACATGGGTTCAAACAGAGATTCCGGTGGGACTCCAGTGTTGACCTTCTTCCACAGAAAACCCACTATTTATTTCTAGGTAGTAAACTGATATTTTAATAATTAAGAACATAGAAATAACACCAGTGTTTATAGAAGTTAAACACCCTCTATGACAGGAGAATATCACCATATTTCTCGAGATTTTCACACAAGTATCAGCAAGTTATACTTTTAAGTGTTACTCATAACATGCATCTCTGTAGGCTGTACCTACTCTGTAGTTTGTGTCTTTTATATTTCAGAATAAAAAACAATCCTAAACAGCCTCCAAGGAGGGAACTTGTGTTTTGCTTCCATGATTGTTAGAAATTATATAATAATCACAATTCACTTTAGTTATCTCTACTGACTGTGAGGAACAGTTAAGTACAATGGAGTATTAGTCCAGAAAATACTTACATGTTTAACTTGCATTAACAATCCCAATGACTTCATCTGATTCCTGTTGCGGGACTGAATACCAAATGGGCTCATCAGGCATATGATTAAAGATGCATATTTGGCTTTCAGTCCCGCCCGCAACAGGAACCAAATGAAGTCATTGGGATTGTTAATGTAAATTAAGCATTACACTATAGTGGCACTGCTAAGGTGAGTAAAGATTAAACTGTTTGTAAAATCAGGAGAGGAATAATTTCTACAACTTAAGCTTTAGCTTAGCTTTAACATAAAGAAAGTTTTTGAAAAGAAAGGGAAACAAAACAATAAATGATGCTGAGCACCAAAAGCAGATTTCTATGTGAAAATTGACACATCTGTTTTATTTTGCTTATGGAAGAGTGACAGAAATCGTGGAGAAAACAGTAAGATGGTGGAGAATGAATGCATGGAGAATGAATAAAAGCACAGCACGCCAGTGCTAAGAGAAAGGTTTCATTCTGTCTAGCATTCACCTGTTTAATTTCTTCTACTGCAGTTAGCTCTTGTTACAATGTCTTGTAAAACTTGTAATGGCAGAACAATGGCAAAGTATACTTTGAGTATGCCCAGCTTGTTTGATCTTGAACTTAGGTGTTTGAGCAATTATTTCACTAGACTACAAGGCATATATGTGAGAAATATTTCTCATTCATCGTAATTGAGTGGTAACAATGTTAAGCATGAAAATCTTCCTACTGTTTTCCAAATATGTTCCTCTCATGAACTCTGAAGCAATTTTTGAGTAAAGCGATGATGACTTGGTCGTCCCCTGACATCTATAATACTGTTTAAATGGCAACTTTTGAAGCAAGGACTGACATAATCAAGTCGTGTCTATAAACCATCTTTACTATCAATGCTTTCAATAATGGATTTTTTCAAACAAGGCAACTTCACTCATAAACTAGGAAAAAAATCTTACTTTTGCTGTTATGTGAAATTAATGGAATATGATTTATTTAAAGCAGTTACTCATTTATTCTGCTTTGCAGCAAATCACTTGGGAGTGTTTGCTGCTTTTAATTTGCCAGGGTTTTTCTCTTCTGCAAATCAAATTAGTAACCAAGTCTCTTGTTAGGCAGAATTCTAGGGAAACTGAAGTTCATGGGCAGTTAGGCAGAGATGCCCTAAGCTTTTGTTTCTGCTGGGGTTTGCTGCTTGCTAACAAGATGCCATCAGAGGACAAGAGTGCCTAAGGCTTCTGATGTGACACAAGTGAGAGTTATTGGGGCTACAAAGCTCACTGAGCATCCAAACATTGTGCTTTACGAGCATATTTGAATCTCAGCCATGCAGTTTTATTCCTTTGACTGTTTCTTGTTATGCAGCTGTACTAAAATATCAGCAACACCAAAATCTTTCTCTGATATGGATCATAAAGTGCCCATACTGGTCTTTCTATATGGAGAGTTTGTCAGCATTTCTGAAGACAAAACTTGTTTTTTCTCTCTCTCAATGATCCTGTAAATTCTTTGTAATTCACTGTAAACACTTGAGTAGTCCTCAATGACTAAGGCTGACTAGTATACACAGGAGCTGTAAGATCTGACACCAGTTTTACAAGAGACCACTTCTCTAAGTGGACCCAGCCTGATTGTAGTCTTTGGAGGGATGGGGTTATGGTATGCATATGTTATATGATGCTACACTAAAGGTAGTTACCAAGAGTGTTCTGAGATAGAAGTACATCAACATGAAAAAAAACCCTCAGAGTAACCACTCCACTTCTGCAGAGTTCTCACAGAAATGTCTTTTTTTTTTTTTTTCCATATAAAACATGTATTTATGCTGTGTAGTAAATCAGAATGACATGATACAATTTTCATTTCTTCCCTGTTCAACTATGCCATGCTATTCCTCAGACTTCAACTGTTCATTCCAGGATTGTGGGCCAGAGAGGGAGACTATATTACCTGAACAGCTACAGGAACATCTTTTTTCTTGCAGTCTTGGAGATCTGGGCTGCAAGGATTAGGTGCTGAAGACCTTTCTCCACCTAAAGAATTAGGAGATTTTCCCAGAGTGAATGAATGCAACTGTAGAGCTCAGCTGACTTCTGCAGAGCGGCACTCATTGAGATACAGCAAAACCCTTTAACATGACACAGTCTGTTTCCTTTTATGGATTATTAAAAGTAATTTACAGATTATGTGGATAGGCAATTCATAGCTAGTACTTCAGTTTAGCATTTCATTTACAATCACATTTGTAAGAAGTGTCATGGGTATGTTTGCCATTTCAGAGAAGGAATACTAGACTTAAGCACAAACCTAGTGCGTAGTGAGCGCACAGACTCAGCACAACAGAGATATACCTTAGTAATTTGGGAAAATACTTATTTCTTCCATTTATCTTGAAACCTTGTCACATCAAATTACAAAATCCACCTGAACCAAGTGACAAAAGTCTAAATTAAAGCACAATTTCTAGCTTTTCTTTCTCCACATAAAAGCAATTTGCTATCCTGCAGTTTTGGGGGAAAGGGGGGCTTTTGGAGGTTATTGTTTGGGTCTTGTGTAACCTAGTAATCATTAAGTTTTACAATATTCTCTGTTATTCTCTGTAGGCAACTTTATTTCACTCTTCTAGAACTCCACAGTTCCTCTGTGGGCTATCTCTATATCCGCTCTTTGGAGAAATTTGCTTTGATCTTTAAACATCTTTTGATATCAGCTACTTCAGCTTATGGAAGACCTTTCTTCTTTCCCTGTTAAAGAACTGCTTTCTTTCCATTCCTTATCTGTGGACTAGATTTCCCATGGCCCTTTTGAAATTAAGGTTCCCAAAGTAATTCTGGGATCTATTTTAATAGTAAATACAGTTCACTGTATATGAGTAAATAAGATCAGAAGTTTGATTGATCTATTTTTAAGTCAGAAGAAAGGCTTAATTAAACTGATTAATGGATATCTTGTTCCAAGAGTGGTCAATAAAACCATAAATGAGAACACAGCGGATAAATGTCAGATCGTATATAATGCAGAGTATAGATTTCTGATATCATATATGACTGCTACTCGAAGCAACTCATTGCAGAACTCACAAAAAGAGAAAAAAAAACGATTTAGTTCTGAACAAGGGCAGGATTTGGTTCAAAATATCTCAATCAAATAGTGACCTTGTAACGGTGACCTATATCTTTACAGAAGAAAAGAGATACAGTATTAACTATTCATAATACTATTGCTTACCTGCAATCAGCAGCAGTATATAAATATGTGAATCTTGTAAAAAAAGGAAATGAAAAAGAGCAGCTGAAAGGGTAAAATACAGCATGGAAAACAGCTAAAGGCACTGCACTAGCCAATCAGAATAAAAATAACATCACAACAAAAGCACATCTAAAAGGCCCCCGCTCTGAAAAAAGGGCCATCTTATTTACAGGATGTACCATAATTAAATAAAACTGGAGGCTTTTACAGCAAAAATACATTAAAGACATGGAAGTTAGGAGTAAATTAGACCAGGAGAAGCATTACCTTTCATAACATAAATGTGAAAGTGTTAATGATGCAAGACAAAGAAAAGATTTGAGGGATGTAAATACCCCAAAGCTATGACTAATTTTACAGACTTATTCTAAGCGTGGAATCTGGCAAACAGCTGTATGGCTTTGCAATCCTGTGCCAAAGATCCACAATTTCAGGGTCAATAGATCCTGTAGGTACAAAAAGCATGCTGTGGGAAGAAAAAGCCATCACAGAAAATTTGAGGATCCCAATGCCTTGATGTTCATAGCAGAGAAGCCTAAGGAAAGCTGATACCGCAGCCTTTCTTTATAGGAGATAAATCTGAGGAATCATTTCAGCTAGACACGTTAGTAGATCATTTTCAAAAACAGACCAATAAATTGAATATTAATAAATCACACAGATCTTGTGATATTTGTTCAATATTTCAATATGAAATTGCCAACACGTAAACTATATTAGTTATCCTTTAAATCAGCTTTACTGCCAGAGGAAAGGAAGATCGCTGGTGGAATTTCAGCTTCCTAGAGAAATCTAGGTTATTCTGCAACAATGTGCAAAGAAAATTGATAAATTCTCTAATACAGACTTGAAATAGTACTTTCAAAAAGAACTAGAGATAGAGAAAAGGGTGATGAGGCTAACCATTGAGTGGCTTCTATATAAGAACTTATAGGTAGCTATATATTATCCACTTGAAAAAGGGATGGCTCGGAGAGAATATGATAGAGAGCTGTAGGCTTATGTAGGCTCTGAATGAAGTGAAAAAAAATTCTATTCACTTTTTCCTACCAAAACACCTGAACTAGGTGACTCGTGCTTAAATTATCAAGCAACAGATTTAAGACAAGCAAAAGAAAATAACAATTGTAAAACTACATAACTTTGCCATGGCATTTAGCGGTAGCCAAAATGTATTGAGAAATAATTAAAGAAGTAATAAAAGAACACCCATCAAAGGTTAGAGTATATGATTGTGGGAGAAAATAATATAATAAAACATAAATTATTGATTTTTTTAAAAAACATGGAGGAAATACTAGAGGATCATGCATCTACTCTACCTTTATTTTCTATATGCTTTCCCTATGCATCTGTGATTGGCCACTGTCAGAGATGGGATACAGTGATGGATTCCAATGCAACTGCTATTGCTACATTTCTAATGCTATAGCACTTTGGCAGAAGAGGATATTAAGGCAATCAAATCAGGTTCAGATAAACCAGGATGGTTAAATATTCATATCATACAATTTTAGCTATATTTTGAAGTTGCAATGCATTTGTCTAAAACTGAAATAATTCCATTAGCATTTTTAATAAATATAATCATGGCTATGATTTTTAAAAGGTGGGAGGCGGGTTTTTTTTGGGGGGGAGGTTTGGTTTTTTTTTTTAAACAAGGCAACTACTGTGCACATCATTTAAATTTAGATGTTTGCATTTAGTTTGTCATATTACGTATTGAAACCTAGAGTAGTGCAAACAAATTGGGCAAAATCTGAGGGAGAGATTATATAACATTCAGACAAGATACAGGGTTCATGGCATAGTTACTCTAGAATATCATTCAGATGTGAATTTGCACATGATAATCATTATTTGTTTTGACATTTGCCAGTGCTGTGCCTGACTATTACTTGCTTAGAAGGCTAGTTTTATGTAATTTTTATTCTCATCATTTATTTCTTCTGGCATTCCTTTGCCTTCAGACAGTCTTCATGTTATATATTTGAGTATTATAATCATAGAGCATTCAAACAGTATTTAAAACACACTGCAATATTCTATGACAGTATGTGTGTATATGTTTATCAAGATTTACTTTTAAATGAGATGTTTTATGAATTCTTTAATATTAATGACATTATCTACCCTTTAAAATCTATTATAAATTTGGGTTCACTTATGTATGAGTACACATGTTTATAAACATTTGTGTGTATACATGCATATGTGAGAGACCTATATGTAGCTTTACCAAAAAACCCTATAATACAAAAGACAATGCTACGCTTCCTCAAGTCTTTTGAACATTTAACAGAGATGCATCTAATTGTATAAGATCATCAACAACAGGGAAAAGAAACATCTTCCCTTATGTTCAGTGACTGGACTTCTAGAATTGACAGCTGGCATAGCACTGTTACATAAACAACTAATTAAATAGGTGCAATCATCCCATCCAGCAACTAATGTCCTAGAGAAGTGGACCTGAAGAGGCCCTCGTACCAGTGCAGAGACAGAGGAAACCTGCCTGGTCACCGACCGTACAGAGGGTTGCGCTGCTCCCCTCGGCTCCACTTGCCTCTTTTGTGTCACTTATGTCTTCATTCAAAATCTCAATATTTATCTGAAGTAGTTGCTGCAATGTTAAAGCAGAAGACTTTGAAGGAGCATGGGGAGACTCCGGGTGTCTCAAATTCTGTATAATTGCATTAAAAAGCACGAAGGAAGACAATCAAATACTAGACGTTGTTTGCTATGAGATACATTATTTAACTGCTTATACACTTGCTCAGGTAGGACTTGAGAAGCGTAGTGAGGTCAGCTGAAACCTCTCAAAGGCCTTACTATGCTACCATAAATCACAAAGTTGTACAGAAAAGTATCAGTCTTGTATTCTTCTTTAAAAATATTGCTCCTGACTTTACACGTAAGAGCCTAAATTCTCCCTTCAGAAATACATTCTGAAGAAGAAAGTGAGACTGAAAAGAAATATTTTCTGTAACGTGCTGTTACCACAGCTGCTCTATATGACATGTATAGTTAAAGTTGCAAGCAATACTTCTAATACTTACCTGTGTCCATTCCTTTAAAGGGAAAAGAAATATTTTTTATTTAGGTGAGGAAGCTGCAGAACTTTTTATCTTTTAACTGCTTAAGTTCTTCATAGCAGCAGACACACATTTAAGCAGTTTTTAAAAACATACAATAGATTATAAAAATTCCTTTTGTGTGTGGCATTTTGTCTGAATGCCATGACACCCCATTGAAAAATCACATACCTTCTAAAAGTGTCGCAGTGCAAATGCATTACCTCTGCAATGGAGACTGCTGCCCTTTAAGAAAACAGTTTTCTTCCTTTGATAATATTTTGAGCCATGTCCTGCTGCTGTTCCTTTCAGAGTGCTGCTTTATCTTACTTTCCTGATGACCTCCTGTAGAGGTATGCTTCCTTCCCATTGACTCATGCAGCATGGAGCACGTCAGGCTCTGTAGAGTTTCTTAAATATTTCGTTGAAGGTCAGTCCTGCCATTCAGGAGAGAACAAACACATAACTTTATGCTGTGCTACACTTGCAGAAACTTGGAATGAAAAAAAAAAAGAAACAAACCAACCACTTTCCCAGTATGATGGTGTTAATTTATAACCCTGGGATGCTATAACCCGTGCTACTAGAGGCTTGCCAACAGTAACAGCTGGATGCTCAGGCATGCATATTTCACTTATTTTACCAACCAGTACAAAGCAAAGACGCAGGCAAGTCATATGTGAAGAAAAGGCTGTTTTTTTCTGCTGCTAACACTGTGTAATTGAATTACAGGGCAGTGGTTTGGTGCGAAGCCTTGATCCCGTTGAACAACGGCAAAACTCCTGTTGTTATCACTTCATCTGGGGAAATTCATGTGGAGCTTTTTGGAATAAATCACGGAGACCTAGAGGCCCAGAAAGCAAAGCCTCTCCCGCCCTTCAGTTCTCTTCCTCTTTACGCCAAGACTCTGCACGTGGGTGAAAAACACTACTTTAGGCAGATTATTTGGAGATCCAGAAATAAACATGGCAGGACTTCAGTGCCACTATTTACCTAGAACAAACATTCATGCATATGCACACAACAGACTCATTATTTGCTTAGAAACACACTTTAGAAAGTTTTCTAAGAAAACTTAGAAAATTTGACAAAGCTATGGTATAACCTCTGAATAGCTTCAAACAACTACGGTGTTTGAAAGAAAATAAGGTGCTTTGCTTTCACACATGGAATTTTCCCTCCAAGATTCATTCCCAAACTAGCAACATTTAACTTTGCATTAGAGAAATATTTAGCACATGATGCTTCACTGAGCCTTCAATAATAGGAATCCAAGAAGTGTAGCTTCCCAAAAGCACACTATTTTATAACTTATAAAGATATAGCGAGACTTTGGATTATGACAGTAAGGCTGAAGATTTTTTTAGATAATTTCATAATTTCTAAAGTATGTTCAATATATATTTTGCCCCACATACTGAATATTCAGTCTTTATGCACAAGAACTGGTGTTAACAATCACAAAAAGTGGTAGAAAAAATAATTAAGAATAATATCTTTTCTAAACATTTTTTCTGCAAAACAGGTAACAACCATAGAAGATGCATTGCCAACGTGGCAAATGGTTTCTTGACCACAGTGGGAAGGCTCTCTATAAATTCATTTTTAAAGTGATTCTGGAAGTCACTCTTATTTGGGCTATGAAAGTCTTCACTGCATGTCACCATGGCATTGTTTTACCTGCACGCTGTACTTGGGTTTGTTTCGTTCAAATCATTCTTCCAGGCTTTTCTACCTTCTTTTGATTTTCTTAGGCTCTACAAGCAAATACATTTTTCATTTTATTCAAATGATAAAGTGTTTTTAGTGATTTCTCAGGTCCATGTCTCTAGGACATTAGTTGCTGGATAGGATGATTGCACCTATTTAATTAGTTGTTTATGCAACAGCTCATAAGCCACTGTTACCATAGCATCTGAGACCTTTCTTTATGATCTTACAACATATGAAGATCAACATAGCAATAAGGTAGGGAAAAGTTCTTATTCTTATTTTCTACATGGAAAACAGAGAAACCACACTACTACAGCATTAAAGAAAGAAGCACAAAGCTTCCTTTCTGTGATGAGTTTTCCAGTGGTGTATTTCTACCTCTGCTTCAAGGTGCATAGATTGAGCTTGTGGTTGTCTGTCTAAGCAAGCAGACATATTATTAGAAGCATATTATGTGTAAAAATACATTTTGATTCAGTTTAGATTAGTTTCTACCATAATCTCAATTATATATGCAACAAATACATTTACTAACCTAATAAGTATTTTTTGGCTGTAATTTAAATGTTAACAAATACAACCTAATTGCTTTAAAAAATGTACTGTTACTGTATTTTCTGTGACTTATCAGATGAATATTATGTACATCAATCACTGTTTTAGAGTTGAAAAAAATTGCAATTTCAAGAATCACTCACATTTTAATAATACTAAATGCTGTTTCACTATGTAAGAGTCCATTGTCAAGATGCATAATATTCAGGTTTCCTTTCATTTAATAGCAGAGGCAGTGAAGAGAAAAAAAAGAGGTATAAATTTAGTACCACCGTATTTTCATTTCTATTAAATATCACACCGAGTATGGTTCACATTTATCAATTTGAGTCTGCAGCAGTTATGGGCTATGCTTTTGTGTATGTAATTTCTTTTATTAATTTTCCCACAAATCAAATTATATGAGAAGAAAAAGGGGAAATAAAGATAATAGTTTCATAAATATCTTAAGGGCAAATCATAAATTGCATCACGAATCATTGCTATATTGTCCTTTTTCTGTGTCTTTCAGCTGGAGAAAAAGGAATCAGAAATTCTCATATAACTTTACTTTTCCTCTCATAATAAATCATAGAATAATTCAAATGGTTTCCAGCCTTCTTTCCTTATGCTTCCTTGCTGCTTTACACAGGTACTAAACATTAAGACTTTTTTTTTGTGAAAGCAGGTGCATATATTTCAAAAGCACATGCAATCACAAAAGCATTCACAAAACCAAACTCCTGTCTTTAGGAAGCAGTCATCCTTCCTTTGACAATTAAAATATTCATTTGGATTTGCAAATGTTTCTTTTTTTGTTTTCAGTTTCCCAAGTTGCTTCTGACCTGGTTCCCCTTTTCCTTTCAAAATACCATGAACAGGTCTTTTAACTGACGTAAATCAGAGACTTACAAAATAATGTAAGGGGGCTGTGCCCCCTGAGTAAGAAGGGGCTGTTCTGGCAGCTAGGCACCACAGAGGTTGGGAGGAGAGTAAGGTGAAAAGCTGCACCATGCAGTGCTGACATGTGACGCTGAAGCTCAGTGGGGGTAGTATGTGCTCAGGAACAGCAACCTTTTTAGCCCCAGAAGCTGCATACCCCAGTTTTAGTCTGGCTGAGATGTACATCACATCCCTTAGACAGCCTAAGAGAAGCAGTTGTGTGAATCTCCCAGGAAAGAGGTGTACATAACCACAGGGGTTTCGTCAGCAATTACCCACTCCCTTCACTGGTCAGTGAAGTCAGCCTGCACCTTTCCTCCTGGTATGCTTACTCCTGTATTTGGGGATCTGGATTAGCTTTGCACAAGCCAACCCCACCTGGCAGTGGTGACCTAACCCCAACGAGACCCGTACTGTGAATTGCTCAAGTGCTGAATGTCAGCATCTTCTCCAGCTGTGTGTTTACATACCACCTCTGTATGTTAAGATCAAAAGACTGTATCAGCAGCTATGCTTTGTGCACCTTCAGCTAGGGAATATCCAGTGAGATCTTAAGCCTGATTATAAAAAGAGGTTGAGAAGAATGAGCTTGCCAGATGTCATGTTTCATAGTTTTTTAACTGTAGGTAGCTGAAGTCTAATGTCAGAAAGGAGGGCTGTTGTACACTTCTGAGCAGCATTACCCAACGTCTTTTCACTTCAGACTGTGCTGGGAAACTACCGGTACAAGATAAATTAATTTCATCTTGACTGCTTTGTCAATCAGTTTAAGAAGATATTAAATCACAATAGAAAAGACATTGTAATACAGTGATTATTCTCCTGGGATATCCTAAAGCATGAAGAGCAGCCAAGAGTTTCATATAGTACAGGACAGTAATTATCTCATGACAAGTATGCTCCCTGGAGATCACTTTAGAGCTATTTTAAAGATATTGTGGAGAAAAGGATGTATATACATTGTACTAGAAGAAGACAAAGATGACAGTCTTTACAGTCACAAAAATGAGCTGTAGCTGACTGTGAGGTACACACTGATTAATTTAAAGTGTTAACAGCCAATTGAACACCTCTTCAGTTGAAGCATATTTATAACAGAGTGTAACAACCGGTTAATCACACTTTGAAGCTGTAGCACAAAAAAAGAAGTTGGAAAACAATACTCTTCTTTCTTCAGCCATTTAGCTTGATATTAAGCACTTCCTTTGTGTTTTTGCCTCTTAAAGGTACTTTAAAAAATGCAAGACCATTCTTCCATTTTTTTAAAAAACACTGCATTTGACACAAATGTGGAATATTGCTAAAGAAGGATTGTTGAAGCTATAGTTTGAGCTCTGGGGAATGTCAGTGACTGACCTAAATTGAAATCAGTTTACAACTCCTACAATAAGATATTCAACAATTTTGCCATATGCCTCATTCCCATCTTGCAGTACACATTTGCTTACACAGTTCTAACACTTGACTATTTTAATATCTCTGGAAAACTGCATATGATTAGTGTTTCTCCTCTTCTCTTCACACAAGGACAACAACTAAAGTATTTTTTCTTTAGCCTAAAAATTTCCCTTACACCCAACATACTTGATTTCTGTTTCTATCAAAACAAACTATGTCATAAAGATAGCATGTGTGCTTGAGTGTATTAGGAATTTTTCCCCTGAACTGTCTATGCTTTCCTTGAAAATGTGACCTTCACATTTTCATGTGAAAGGTCATGCAATCAAGTATACAGAAAACTGAATTGCTGTATGCATAAATATTTGCTTACAAACTTTTTGTGTAAAAAAAAAAAAATCTTTAAGTTACCATGATAGTTGAAAAACAAGCAAATTAATTCAATTATAAAATGCAAGTATTGATAGGTCAGTGCTAAACAGCCTTAAAAGTAAGTTCTATAACTTGATGTTTAGAAAAATATTACTGCAGAATACATCCATGTCTGCAGATTTAAGACAGGATATTATCTTTATTTTTATCAAGAATCATATGAAGGCAAGGTTAGTAGCAAATACCTGTGGATGCACTATGAACTCTTCATGTATAATAAAGTCAGGGGGATCAAAGAACTAGTGCTGCAATATTGATTACTCTTTTGCATAGCACAAAAATGGAAAAACGGTAATAACATATTTACGTTTTTTTGTAATGTCCCCCTAGGGCATATGCTGATATTGAAACAGGACAGCAAAAAAAAAGGGAACATGATTTTGAGGATATTATTTACAAATAGGTATTATGAAGTGCCAGTCTACTTGTATGTCCCTCTTTTTCTTTTTCCCTAGCAATCTCACTAAGATATAAGAATGGAAAGGAAAGGCATTACTTCATTGTCAGTATTCTTGTCACATCCTTTAATAAAGGACTAAAATGTATATTCATTTTTAAAGAGCTCAAGGACTCCTTAACAGAAATAGAAGACCTCTCACAAAGGAATGAGTCAGAAATTCATGCAGAAAAAGGTGAAATTCATCCTTGGAAAAGGGCCAGCACATAGTCCATGTCCCATTTAGGTCTTAATTTGACAACTTCATTGACTCTCATGCAATCCTGTGCCCAATGTCTGCTCCCAGGATGAATTTCACACAGGATAATAGAATATAGAACAAAGGCCAAAGAAAGCATTAAGAGCTGTAGTGTTTACAGGACATATATAAAGTATATTCTGCCTAGACATAAGCAAATTTTGAAGCAGCATCAGCAGATGCAGCTATGGGTTAAGGATCCAAATGAACCACCAGTGTTTTTTTTATTTCCTAAACTTAACTGAAGAGGAGGGACTTGCTGCACCCTGTGCTATTCTCTTAACACTTATTATTCCCTCTTTAGTATTCTCTTCTTCAGCTCTCCGGAAACACATCAGGCATTATACCCTATCTCCCCTACAACATGTCCCCTGTGTCTTTGCAAAATAAAGCTCTGCTTACAAAAGGCTAAAGATCACTTCCAACAGACGACTCGCAATCACCAGAGTTTCAACTGCTATACAGTTTAACCTTTAGTTAAAGACCAATCTGTGAGAAGAGGCATTACATTTTTTTTTTCAAATCCCCTGGGTAGTTTCTGAAGACAAATTCCACTGTTCCTGTGTAAGTAGAAAGCAAGAACCAGAAAATGCTAGTTTTAGGAAACAGAATACTTTCTAACAGAATTGGAGCTATTTAGCAAGCAGCACAAAAATGGGTTTTGTGTTAATAAAACTGGTATGTTCACAATCCATGTATTTTAATTGAAATTAATTTTTTTTTTTTAACTGAGTGGGATGAAGCTTTTAAAAGCCTCTTAGCTTTACCAGTGGTGGTGTTTCATTTTACCACTGTTTGTAATTATCTATTTACACTAACATAACAAATGTGGTGCCTCCAGCAGAAAGCTAAAGGTTGATGAGAAACAGAATGAAAGAGCACCTAAATGTTAGACTAGTCAGCAAGATTTTCAAGTTCGTTAAAATTAATACAAGCTATCATTAGAGTACTCTACAGTTCAGTGCTTCACAAATAGGAAAACCAAAGCAGCAATGCTTTTTGTACCTTTCAGCTTGATTTGTATGTTGTTTTATCTTCCTTTAACAAATCAGGGTACAGAACGGCTCATAAAGCTTTAAGTATAGGCAAGCAGTATAGTAATTCGCTACGTGCATCCTGAGCCACTTGCAACTTGAATGCATCCATAATGATTGAAAAATATATTCTAATTACAGAAAACACAACAACCAAGAACAAAGAATTATCTCTCTCAGTGTTCTAGGGTGAAGATGGTACCTCTTCTATACTTTGCCTGCTTCATTCACTGATGCAGTTGTCTTGTCAGAGGAAAATAAAAGTTTCTTCCACTTCTGTCTGCTGAGTCCTACATGGCCTGAAGAGCAGTAGGGTTTCTTCCAATTGGTGGTTGTGGTTTTCTAAAATGACCTAAAATATCAAAGTACATCTTTATAATTTATGTACCAAAAAGCATGAAAAAGTTCTTCAGACTGAGTACTGAAGCTGCTTCAGAAAATGACACAGTGGGAGAATCAATGCCAATTAATTTCAAATTTTGCAATGTTCATTCAAAACGAATGAGAGCATTAGTTGCCATATAATTTTATCAGAACAGAAGATGTCAATTCCCACAGTGCTTTAAGTCACTCGCAACCTCGACCACTTGCAGTGAAGCTTTCCAGGTGTGTTAAACAATTAAAAGCCTCGGGAATACAAAAGTGGGTGAAGAAGTTCTTTGGTAGAACATTGAGTTATTCAAACATCATTTAGAAAACATTTGAAATTCTGAATGATGAATTTATTCAGAGAATCATAGGGCATTTTTTAATAAAAGTTCTATATAGGAAGGCATACATCTCTTACTCAGATACCTATAGTACAATCACACATTGCTCTAATAAATATTTGACTTACTTGACTCACAAAAATAGATAAAAATAACATGGAAAATTAAGTGAGGTTGAACATCTGGCTGCAATCTCAGCAGTGGTCATAAACTGTGTCTTTTTATATAACCAATTATCAATAGCTATCAAAAGCCAACTAATGACTCTTAAACAGAGAGGGAAAAGATTTGGTCCGCATACATCTGAAGGTGTTATTTTAAGCACTTTAGTGATGCAAGGGTTTAACAGACAATGAAACATATAAAAACCTGAAAGCATATAGTTGTAAAAATGGCCATAATATTTTTAATTTTCATGTAATATTTGTAATATTTAGTGTCCAGATATTAGGACTTCTTTTTTTTAATGAAAGGTGGCACATTCTAGAACAAAGCAATGAATATGGTATTTTTTTTTCCTGAAGTGCTAGAATTAGCTAGAAGAATGAATATCATCACCTTTCTTGTACATAAAATGAAACATTTACAAGGAGAAAACGGATCAGGATCAATCCAAAATGAAATTTTTCAGCAGTATGGTAAAAGATGTTGTGTTGTTATGATGCAACCATTCATCAAGGAGGAAATGCACAAAGTCATGAAACATCCACAAAATGGAATCTAAATTTAATAACAGATTATGAGAACTGTGAGAGATTCAGCAATTCTGCTAGCATATTCCTATAAAGATCTATACTTCTCTGACAACAAGCATGCCTGAGACTCAGGGTTACAACCTGCGAGAAAAAGTCCTGCCTCCCTGGTTGAAGATGAGGGTAGGACCGGTGAGTTTATCCTGTTACTCAATTTGGGCTTATTAGTATGGAATTCTTTCTTCTCCGACCTGTAGAACAAAGATAAGCAGATGGAAAGCTATGAGGTACAAAGGTTAACAGTGAAACAAAAAAATAATGAAGAATAAAGTATGCTATTTTCATTATAATGAAGTCCATTTGGTTTCAGCTTTAGAAGGAAGTTATTTTAAGCTCTCTAGTGATGCAAGGGTTTAACAGACAATGAAAGATATATAAAAACCTGAAAGCAAATATGTGTAAAAATGGCCATAATATTTCTCTCATCAATATGCTTTAATCCTGGCCAGGATTCTGGAAAGGATTCACAATTTAAATTTAATATCACATTGGCTTATAAAACCCCTAAATTTTGCTTTTGTATAAGTAACTCTGAAAAAAAACCCAATCACTCCCAAGTTTTCTGATTTTGTATCAAAATGGAACTGGAAGCCTCTGCTTGACCTCAAACTGTCTCATCAACAGGTTTTTGTGGTCTACTCTCTGCACCACTGCTGCCTGCTGCTCCCTGACAGCCAGTCTGGGGAATGGCCTCCTGCCACCCAGGTCCCACCCTGAACCAGGAGTGCCCATCTCCTGCGCACGCAGAACAAGGGGAAAACCTTGGCTAGACACCAGTCCCAGACCTGTCCCTCTGACCCCTGTTTGGCTGCAGTTCCTGAAAACCCCTACTTTTGTTTTGACAGGGTGCCAAAGCTGGTATGAAAACGTGCCCTGGTTATGGTTTGAAGGTTAAAGAAGCTGGAGCATTTCTTCCAGCACAGAAATACCAAACACCTCGTGGAGGTGAACGCAATGGCTGACAGGAGTTTTTGTGGAGTGCCATCACATTGAACTGTCAGGCACGAGCTTTATTCGCAAATCTTGTGAATTTGTAAGAATGCTACAGGCAAAAATCCTTCCCCTGTGCTGCATCTCCAACACCCTCTTCTCAGGAGCTTTAAAACCTAGGCTTTACTGTCTTTTCTTATTAATTTTTGAATAGTGGAGCAGGCATGGAGAATTCTGTTTGTCTACCTTGTCACTGCCCAGTAAATGAAATTCATAGACAAAATGTCACAGAGCCCAAACCCCCCGAACAACAGAGTGTTGCAATCTGCCTCTTTTCTTTTGTTTGGGAAGATGGGATTATCTGTGAATAACGACCTCTTATCCCCAGTAGTGATCAGTTCCACAAAATTTTTGCTTCAGTGTTTTGTTGAATTTGAGTATGCTGTAAACTTAGGACAAAACGCTGCCTCAACTTCATCTGACATCAGTATAGTTTTAATGAATCTGACCCTCTAATTCCTAGCTCTCAAAACCACCAGCACTGGTGTAATGAACTGACACATTGTTTAGCATACATTTTTTAAATCTCATTTAATTTTATAGCAGATTTTTTGTCTTAAAACCTTACCATTTTATTGAGCAATTAAACTGTGTTCTCAGTCAGGGGGAAAAATGCTCATAAAATAGCAATAAGCTAAGCAGTAATTTCTAGACAGAAGTTGCATTTTTATTTCCTCCATCATAATAGGAACAAGAATTTGTTTTGTAAAATAAGATGCAGTGTCTTCTAAAAAGCTGAAAATGACAATTGCTTTTTTTCCTTTTTTTTTTTCTTAAGTGAGATTAAGGTTAGAGTGCTTGGAATAACAAACTGCATCTGCTGTACTGGCCTTATCAGATCAATCAGTCAAATGAAATGAAGAACAGTTGGTGGAATCTTCTTCTACAACCATTTTGCTGACTGATGGCTGCTTTCAAAGCACCACACATCTGTTTCCAGAAAGCACCTCTGCTTTAACGTGAACGTTTTAAAGGTAACCTTGTTGCTGCCAACAAACTAGTGAAATCCTTTATCTGTTGTAAACAGTTCTGATTTTAAAGAAAGGTGACTGGAGACCTCTTTGTGATGGTGGAATGACTACCAGTGAATTTTAAAGATGATGCTTAAAAGTGTAAAACATTATGCACAGTACCTAACTATGTCTTCAAGTACAATAATCACAAAATTAAGTTTTAACAAATGGGAATTTGAAAAACATTGCTATTTGTAAGACAATATCAATGTTTTTTATTTCACTTATCAGCTCCATTATTAAGTTGCTCTGGTAGATTCTAAAGTATGTTTCTATCCACCATAAGTAAGGAAGGAAAAATGTACACTTAAAGTAATTACACGAAACTGCCTAAAATATTGACCCCCCCAATATGTATTTAGTTTGAAGGAAATATTAAACCACAAAACTATACACTGCTAATCTATGGAGAAATTCTCCTTTCTTTTTCCACTACTAATTAAATGTCATTGGAAGAACAAAAGAATTCAACAATGTGTCTTTCAGAAAACACCTTATTAAAATACCTCTATATTATGAATACCTACCTACTTAGTCACTTTCACTTTCAGTCAACACGAATACCTTAAAAATAATTTGGATAGAGACAACTTAGCTTAATCTGCATATTAAATATTAAAACATTAAAAGTTATGGAGCCTCATAAAAAGGAAAAATAAGCTGCTCTACTCTTCATCCGCATAGCAACACAGTAGACAGAAGCATATGACAGGTTGTTTTAAGACTCAGTAACAACTAACAGGTTTATGAACAAGCTTAAACATTGGCTAAGGCCTGAATATTAGAAGACGTGCTTCAGTATCCAGAAGAATCCTGGCACCAATAGCATAATAATAATAGTAGGCCAAATTCTTTAACCTTTATGAAGATCTTAAGTAAATTAATTATTATTTAAATAATGCAAGTTTCCGTAGGATTATAATCTTAGTCCTTTCTAAAGTAAAAATCCTACTGATTTCAATTCCTATCTGAGAAGCAAAGGCACAGAAGCTGCTGCACCACTTGAAAGACATTCTTACACAGAAATGCAATCATTCTTCTGAAGCGTGATGAGCAGAAGTGACAAGGAGGTGCTTTTATTCATTATTATCCTCTAGTTTACAACAGATTGAAAACTTTCTGACTACCTAAACAGTTTCTATCAGTGGATATTGATTTTATTAAATCGAAACATATCAGCAGAATCTATCAACATCACTGACATTTAGGAAAAAAAGTTCTCAAGAATTTTCTTTGCAGTAAAATGATGTCCTTCATTTTGAATATTACATTCAATCATGAAATAAAAATATTTTACTATACTGTACTCAAAACGAGCATAATGTAGTTGCAACAGTGCAATTGTTTGAACTGTTCCAATAACATCAAAACTAAGCACTTAAATCTCAAAAACAGTTTGTTTCCAGAATATATTAAAAATACAACGCAATAATACTTTTGGAAGGACCTTTTTAAATATCTTTCCTGAGAGATTTTGGCTGCATGTTTCAATTTAGGAAGAAAATTAATTTCAAAATAATTATACTTATTTCTGATGAAACAGTCGTTCCAAATTTTCACCAGTCTTGACTGGAGTCACACTCCAGTTCATGCTTCATCTCTTTTACAGTGCACTGTACTGCACTGTGTGGAAAACTGAAGAGTTATAACACTGAACTCTAATGGCTCTTAGATCAATAAAGCACTGTGACATGCTGTACTCCCAGGTGAAAGGAAAATTGAGCTGGCAATTGACATCTCGGATCTGCCAGTTCCTTACATTCACAGAGACATTATTATTTAGTCTGGTTGAAAGCAATATTCTAATATAACCAAAGGTTAGGGCTGAGTAATAAATCTGAAGCTAGAGTCAGTTTATCATAATACTGCCATGTAAAAGTCACATTGTAAGTAAAGGTCAATTTTAGCAAGTCATATTCAAGTGTTTTTCCTTTGGGCTATGGTAAAAAGAAAATCTGTTATGTGATAAGTAAATATCGAAAGGTATAGCAATCACTAAATATCACAAATTATCTTATCTAATTTTAATCCTGCTATGTATCAGATTCTTAGAGACTGCAGCACCATTCCGGTCTGGTATTTCAATTTCTCAGCACATCACCAAGTTAACCTTACACTACATTCTCCTCAACTAACAAACTGAAAGATTATTAGTTCATTGTACAGATATTTCTGTGGACTTCCAAAGTTTCATTACTTTTTACGTTCCACTGAACGTAAGGCATTGAGGGATTATCCTAGTTTTTAGGAAGATCTTCACTTAGTAAGCAAGCTTCTATAGCTGAAATAATGCTATGTGAATCAACCTGCCTTCCTGCAATTCTTTCTCGTAGGCTTTTAAACTGGTCTAAACTGTACCTTTCTGTCAGCAAAGACTAATGATCTGAAAGCACTACACTAGTCAAATACCTGGAAATACAAAAGCATTCGTATGCCATTCCTCTTTAGGACTGTACGTTTCAGCTGAAAACGTGTTCCACGAATCAGGAATTGCTATCCAAACCTACAGTCTTGAGAGAACAACATAAATGTGGGAGCTGTTTTATGCTGAAAAATAGTGCGAGTGTTACTATTTGAATACTACATCTTGCTGAGAATTCAAAATAATGTCCCACAACAAGCAGCAGTACAATATAGCCTCACGCTGTGTAATATGATGCAATTGAATCATTGTAGTTGCTGGGTCCAGAAGCTACACTATAAATTCAGGAAGTATGCAAGATCTGTGAGTAGTTCACCTGTAAAGTAGTAATGTAAACATGGCTGATTTTTTTTTTTTTTAAAAGAAAGAAAAAACCAAAAGCCTTGTAAGATACAGATGATAGTCAATGTCCATTAAATTGGCCTTAAGTTTCCAGACAGAAACTATAATCTAGCAGTGAGTCATGGAGGGAATATACCTTCCCCAGGGAGTAGCAACCATGCAGTGCAATTTTCTGGACTTCTTATTAATTATGTTTATTATCAGAGGTCCACCGAGATTTTTAGCTTCTGTAGACATTTATATCAGAATTACCATTATAAAAGCCTTTAGGAATGTTTCCCAAATATTATTACTATTTATCAGCTTTCCTCCTTCCCAGTTCCTATGCCTTACCAAAGTGTTTACTACAGAGACGATGGACACCAACAAGAATTCAATACGTGAAGACTATGTCCACTCTAATCTGTTATTTCAGGAGTAGAAGAGACCATGCAAAATTTATTTCTTGATCATGGCACATTTCCTTACAGAGAAGAACATCTCCAGAACTCTGCCTTTTCATTTTCATTAACCTAACCGTAGCAGTATTTTCTCTTATTCCTGGTCTAATCAGATATAATAACCTTTACACTATTTGTAATAATTTAACTGGACCTGCCTACAGCTACCAATATCCTGTACAGTAATCTTAGAAGTTATGGCTATCTGCTGGTTACAGTTACATACTATTTTGAATATAATGGCTCAGCTCTAGCTTATTGCCATGCTAACCACTGCAGGCTCCATTACCTTGCAAGCACCCATCATAAATGCTGCCATTTGCCTTCCTTTTGTGATACTGTTACTAATTCTTCCAAGTCAACAATTATATCACTGTTCTCCATAATTCGACCTCTATCGTACCTGATGAGAAGATGCCTTTGATTCTAACTAGATCAAGCTAACTTCGATCTTGCTTTCATTCTACTTTGCTGTAGGCTCCATAACTAAATTGCTTTTGGTTCATATTGTGACAACTCAACTAGAATGCCAAATTTTACATTTCTTTTAAGTGTAGGGCACTGAATCAGGTTAAATGTAGGAATATAGGCTTCTTAATTATGTATGTTACTGCTTTGCAGAACCATTAATCTTTTAAAAATAACACATTTGTGATTGAGAAGGCACTGAATGGGTTGTTGGCTCTGCTGTTATCTAAACAGAAAACATGAGCAGTAATGCAAATGCACAATCACTGTTGTGGGGGAACTTTGGAACAATTTGGGCTTCAAGCTTTCTCGTTTGTGAGCAAGACTCAGCTACTGCTGCTGAAGAGCATGAAATTGAGCTGTCGTTACTTACTCATATTTTATTGTGCTAGGAATCATTAGGAATGAAGGATGTGAGATTCATGAAAAATGGGGAGTTTATTTGTATCAGGTTCTTACTGTTATGCTTCTCTTTCCAATTTAGGATTATTCAAATTTCTTCAAAATTATTCAAGAATATTTTATTATTATGAAATCTTCCTCATGTGTCAACACCACAAAGGTAACTCTCATCCTATTCCCTTCTCACAATGACTCCACCTCTAAGGCATCCCTTAAAAACTACAAACTAATTTATCTCTGATTCTTAACGAGCATTTTAAGACTTTTCACCTTTTCCAAATATCCTCTGCCTTCAGAAATCAATGGCAAGCTCATGTTGTTTGAGATTAACCCCTTAAGGGGTTGCTTTGAACGACTGAAGGTCTTCTATGTAACCATTAAGGATTTAGCAGTTCTCCTCCATCATTTTGGCTTCAGATAATCTTTATTTAGCCACCTATGGACACTGTTACATGGGAAACAGAATTTCTTAAATTCAGCGAGGTGATTCTTGAAGTGTTTCTTTTAAGTTTTAAGGCGCCTAAGCCTGGATAGACATCTTTTATTATAAAAACACAATTATTTTTGTAAGTTAATAAGATACCACATAATGTAGACTTGTAGATACACTGCTTCATCATGAAAAAGGATAAACTTGACCATATTGTGCACTAGTTAGTGTTGGTGTAAGAAGGAGTAACTTAAGTGACTTAACTGAAGTTATTTGGATTTATTGGGAAATTTACAAAAGTAGAATTAGAGTTTAATTTAATCTAGCTTTCAGGGATGATACTTTTAATAACAGGAGAAAAGACCAATCTCACAGTATCTTGGCTAATGAATTATATAGTGCCATTAATGTCATTTGAATACAAGATAAAAATAAACGGAGGTATAAGGTTGAAAGACAGACCTGTGACATATAGGTTATTTTGACTTTTTTGGAGATTGACTGTTCTCCAAGACATTTACAAGTAGTTCAAAATTTTACAAACCATTTGAACAGTAATACTTCTATTTGGCCTTCAGAATCTTTGTTGAAGTGGGCATGAAATGACTCCAAGTTGGATTTATGCTTCACGAAGGAGTCCTCCTGGCTTGGCTTATTTGTTTTCATATTAGCAGAACAAGTGTGACAGTAACAGGAACAACTGTTCCAGTTAGACTGCCGTAAGACTCAGAGATGGATGATGCATTTTATTATTTACTCCAGTCCTGTGTTTTTATTCCTAAAATATCATTAATGTTAACTATGATCTGCCTACTACCTCT
This sequence comes from Aptenodytes patagonicus, assembly GCF_965638725.1. Taxonomy (NCBI): domain Eukaryota; kingdom Metazoa; phylum Chordata; class Aves; order Sphenisciformes; family Spheniscidae; genus Aptenodytes; species Aptenodytes patagonicus. Next base: position 43,042,968 of record NC_134952.1, read on the forward strand.
AATTTGTCCTTGGTGATGGGAATGTTATAATGTGCAAGTGCTCAAACTATTAGTTTAATATTGCAGACAGGTTTTGCAGAGAACTAAGGCAGAATGTGTGCAGACTTATGCAAATATTTCATTTCAGAGCACGTAAAAAAAAAATCTGTGGCAGCTAATTTTATAAAAATTGTAGTTTAAGTTGCATGAAGCTTCTCTCTGACTAGGAAAGGTATTGGTAGATATTTTACCACCTGACCTCCTGCGTGACAAAAGCTGTATGCTGTTACTATAGCTCCATATGGATTATTGCTAATGGGTGAAAAAAACCCAGCTGTAAAACTGTGGTTCTGTCTCATGGAAGCAAAACATCTACAAGGAAAGCAGGCACATGATGTTCTGAATTTCCAGTTAGCCTCACCTGTGCTAACATTAAAGAAAATCCTGAAAAGGACAGTCCTAGAGATTGCTAAATTTTGAATGAAAAGTGGCATATGCTCAGCTTAACTAGGTTTCAGATTAATAGGATTGCAGTTTATCACACAAAGTTATTTCCATGCTGTTAAAACCTGAGACTTCAATACCCTCCAGCAGAAAATACTAAGACCCGGAGGAGAAATCAATGTAACATTCATTTGACTTAATCTTATGTAGTTTTGTCACCAGAGCCCCAAGACCTTCACAATTGTAACATTTTTCTAATGTGATGGGACATTTTGTCCTCTTCCACAGACCACCTGGATGACTGGTAGGTCTTTGTGCAGAGTTAGGAATTAGCTATTGCCTTCGCACTACTGATCCTAATAACGAGGTTCAAACAGTAATGGACCATGTTTTTAAATTCGGAAGTCTAAGTGGAACTTTACGGGACTAAATTTAGTGCCCTGGGTCTCTAGTTCCAATACCACTGAAAGGTAAAACATAATTTTTGTAACTTGAGAATTTAGAGCTCATTTTAGGTGCAACCACTTGGTTTTATTTGTAGAAAAATCCCATAATTAACTATAAAGCCCAACATGGTTGCATATCTTTCCCTTCACACTTAAAAGAACATAGTGAACGGTTAATCGTACAGCCTCACTGATAAGTAGGTTTTTCATTAAAGCCTTGTCAATGGGCATGATAAGAGAGCAAAACAACACCCAGAAAATTCCTTGACTGTATTTAGAAAGTGCATAACATAAAGCAAAAAAAAAAAAAAAAAAAAAAAAAGTTCTCCAAACTGACCCTGAAAATACAAGCTAATTCTTAATGCGCCTATTTGACAAGTACTGCATGACTGTTCTGGCAGACTTACAGAATGCTTACAAATGAAAAGGGGGGTGGGGCTGGCAAGAGAGCTCAATAATTAGCATTTTTAGTCTCTCAGATGCAAAGGACAGCATAGACTTGCAAACAGCATTACTCTGGTATCTCTAGTGCAAAACAAGATGCGGGAAGAGAAACGGGAAACATAGAAGATACATCCTCTACAAACCTTGTTAAGGAAATAAATAGATGACAGTTTATGAAAATCAAGTCAATCTTCTTTCTTTCATGAATGTTCACTTCACCTATTAAGCCCTCGGCCCCCATGTTCCCCAAGACCCTCTGACATTAAAATTTAGTAGTTGTGCATTTAAGGAAACGGTTATAGTATAGCATTTTCCCTAACCCATGCTCCAGGCACCTATATTAGTAGCTGAATGACATCTATTTTTATACAGTGCAGCCAAATTGCTCTAACCTGAGCGCAGGCTGACTTACAGATCTTACTGGTCTTTGCAAATACAGTACTGGAACCCTTCCAGGGTCCCATATTTTCTGCATGACATTGATCATTTGATGTTGCTTCAAGGACAGAATAAATGTTCAGTGGCAGGCTTGGGCTGGGTATACCTCTGCCTGGCTTCTGCATGTAGGAGTGCTTTTTGGCTCCTGCACCCAAATTTTGCCCTACAGCATCATAGGCACAATCTTGTATTCCAACAGCTTGTGCACAAGACATAATTGGGAGTAAAACACAGTTCTATACAGACCTAATCTTAGTATCAGATTTTGATCTCATAGAGGTGACTATTTTTCCCAGATTTTATTATGTGCTAGGATAAAGGGAAACCAGAGTTAAATCCAAGTTAATTTTTGTTGTTGTAAGAACTCCTTCATTGTTTCTAATAACAAAAAAGAAATATTTCCAGCGATGAGTAACTGTCACTGAATATGATCCTGGCCCTTTCAAGGCATAAAACTATTTCACAGATATACACTATTTAAACCCTGTTGAATGTAGTATACCCTCTAATGCAAACATTAAACCAAAGACTTAATACCTTTCTTATGCAATAATAACTTATCAGAAAAGCTATTAGAATAACTGCTGTTGAACTTCTGCTCTCAACATGTAGAAGATAAATTTTCACATTATTAAAACAAAGACCTATCAGTGTAATCGCTTCAGAGCCTTTATGTTGTGGCCATAAATTTGTGACTGCAGTACTGCTCCTGCAGTTTATCTATGGTATTATATAGAAATAGAACATTATATAGAGACTGATAGTTTATGTGCATTATGATTTGCTAGATATATATAATTAATAACATGTTATGCACACATACTATCACTGTCTATACAGTAGATATACTCTTATTGAGATAAATATTAGAAATAGAAATGGTCTTATAACTATTTGAAAGCTAGCACTCTTTGTCCTAAAGACTGATTATATAGTGTCAGACTAGACAGTAATAAGAAATGACATAATGATGGTAAGATGAAAATGAAAAATAGTGAAAGAGAGTACTAAAAGTCATTTTGGTGTTTTATTGGCACAATTGCTGAAAGTGTGAGTATTTTTTAAAAGGCTGTAGAGTATGAAAAAAAAAATCCACAAAATGACAAATGTGTGAACACAAAATAACTGAATATAATTTGGAAATTCTTCATAACATATATGTCTTGTGGGCCTTCTTTCTAGAAAATGAAAACACTCTTGTAGATTTTGCAATTATGGCATCAAAATGTATTCAAAGATGACCTCCAGCATTCTTAGCATTGTAACATATGCACAGGTCAATACATTCATAATTAGAAAAGTGTAAAATTGCTCAAATGAAGAGTGTCTGATTAGTGATTGTAGTCTCCCACACAAAATCCAATAAAAAAAGTTGCGTATGAACAAGAGATAAGTGAACTAGCTTAGTGGCTTCATTATGGAGGATATAGCTTTGGCTACGCTGAAGCGGAAAGTGTCATCTTAAAAGATGCTCAGTACCAGAAAACTTCAATATTGAGATACTGCACTTGTTAAACATTTTTTACATCTGGACAAAGATATTCTACAGTCTCTATGTGATGTCACAGAGAAAATTTACTAACACTTATTACAACTGCAGAAACGATACCACTAACACTAGGAAGGAAGACATCAGAATCAGGACTTCGCTGGAGTTTTCCAACCGTCCAAGTCCAAAATTGTTCAGCCTGCTTAAGAGCCACGAAACACACGTTCTTTCAGTAAATCCCCCAAAGAGCTCCATTCAATGTTCTTAAATTTTGCCTAGTATGTTTTAAAGGATGGGACTCGCCACAAAAAGAATTGGTAGCAATCACTTGTTTTCGGAACAGTCACGATGCCGTTGCTAAACCCCCTTGCACAGAGCCTTGCAGCCCTTGCACTAAAACGCCGCTTACAAAACGGGGGGAAACGTTCATTTCTCCACTACACATCTCTCACCTCCCAGGACAGCACCTCCAAAATATGTGGCCCTCAGGCAGGATGCACCGGTGGGGAAAAGATGATTCTAACAATAGATATCAGAAATACAATCAGACCTGATGAAATTAAAATACCTAACTTGCATTATCAACCTCCTAATCCAATTTTCTTTTTAACAAACATTAGAATTCTGATAGAGACCAATGTTTATATGTAAGTTTTTTAAAATACCTTGTTTAAGAACAGCATCTCTTTGAAAACTTCAGTCTAATGTTTCAGGTGGTTTGTTTGTTTTTAAAGAAACAGTTTGCTCTAGAGAACATAATTTTTAACTGCTTTGATTCCTTTGCTAAGTGTCTCTTTAGAATACAGTACTGGGGATTGACTGTCGTCTATCCTTGGAGACCCAGAGTAAGAGCTGGGAACCAGCTTCTCATTATACAGCAAAAGTAAGATGACATTTCACACAGGGGAAAAAAAATGAAACTGCAAAGGGAGAAATAAACAGAAGCTGGTAGAAAATTATATCATCCTTACAATACATTATTCGGGTCTAGAAAAAAATAATCATAGAATCATTAAGGTTGGAAAAGACCTCTGAGATCATCGAGTCCAACCGCCGACTCATTTTACAGAAAATTTAGACATTTCTCTCATAACCTATACCAGGCTGTGTAAGAAAGGGCAAACTGTTATTATTTTATAAATGATATATTATATGCAATAATATATATTCTATTATTTATATATTTATTATATTGACATATTATTACTTTACTATACTTATTATGTATATATTATCTTTTTTGTTTGAAACGGAAGGCATTTCCTAAAAACCTGCATTACCTTTTTTTTCTCCTCACGTTCTTGCATATATAAATAGAAGTGATCAGCTTTCAAGTAACTAATGCCCTTGTAAATGTGAGAAGAGAAACATATAAGAAGCAAAAATAAGCTTTTAAAAAAATCTTTACGTTTTCTACTTTTCATAAGCCAACAAATTAAGGAAGTAAAAAAAATAAATTTGTAGAGGGATAGTAAAGAGCCTCACAATATAAGCATGTAAGATCTCAGTTAGTTCTGAGAAGCTTTTTGATTTTTTCTAAATAAAAACCAAACCCAATTTTTAAAAATTATCCTTTGCATATATTGTCCTATGAAACTATGAAATACTTTCCAGAAAATATTTTTAAGTAACTTTAATTTTGAAGGTCAAGATGCTTATGAAAATATCCTGTGTACAAAAAATGTGTTTCATATTAAAAGAATATTACTATAGCGACAATTCAAGTTGTTATGGTAACTGGGTCTGTAAAAAGGGTAAATGAGCTTAGAAAATGTTTAGGTGTTTTTCCCTGCAGAATTTTTATATAAAACAATTCAGAGGATAAAGTACAGAACAAAAGAACTACAAAGAGTTAGATGGAGTCATCGTTATTGTTCTGAAATATAAACATCTATTATGTTTACACTCTTTATATGTTAATGGCTATATAACATTTGTATACTCTCAAAGAAAAGGGAGAACAAGCTCAGTGAGACATCCTATTAGCCGGTTTCCCATTTCATTCAAATTTTAAAATTTGCCAAAAGAAAAAAAAGGGGGAAGAAAAAAAATCAGTCACATTCAGGCACTTTGAATAGTGATTTGATTAACAGCGTTATTTATGATTCAACCAAGTTGCTAATTCTGGTGAGCCCTATTGTTCTGCAAGCTAAATGTAGCTGTTGCGTACACACAGGAGACAAGCGTAGATGTCTGGGAGGAAGGGAGTTAACACCTGCCTGATGCAATCATGGTTTCACAGACTCGCTGCCTGTGTTTGCCTGCACAGAGCCCAGGGGTGGAACCGTACCTGTAGGGGCTCCCAGTAAAGGGTGGAAGTGGGCGCTAGCAGGCTCTAGCGGGATGAGAGGGGGAAGTCGTGGTCGTCTTGACCATGCAGGCAGGAGGCTCAGAGAAGTAATACGCCTTCCCAAGTAGCTTTGTCCTTTGTCATTGCCTCAACAAAGAGAGCACGGCTGGAAGACAACACATTGGTGCTTTTGAGTCACTGACTGCTTCCTGGTCCTAGCCAGATCTCTTGTGCTGCTGACAAATGTGAAACAGGCCTTAATAGTGCCAAATACATAGCGCTCTGGCAAAACCAGCAACTCTATTCCTTACTCTGTTGGTTCTCAGCAATGGTTCGATTGAGTTTTCAAGCTTCCCAGGAAATAATTTCCATGCTGAGAGCCAATCTGCCAAATACCAGGTGAAAATAAAACATACTTATGAAACTGCAGGAATAAAACCTCCTGTGAGTGTCCAAAAAAACATGAGAAAAGGAAAGAGAAATAGTAGAAATACCTAGAATAGTATACTTCTGTTTTACATACTGGAGATATTCAACTGATGGTCACTGATTTTGACCTCAGATCATACCTGATTCTGACTAATATTATGATGAAACCAATCTGGGGGACTTTCAGTGTGGGGGAAGTTAATCAAAAGAGGGAAGCACAATAGAATGTTTTGCTAAAGATACGTATTATGCTTTTTTCTCTGTTATTTTGTTATTCTATTGACGTTTTAAAAAAAAAAAAAAGTTTTCTAATTTCATTTCTAACTCAAACATCCTGGAGAAACAAGGAATCACTTTTAATTGTTGGACTACGGGTGAGATCCAGGATATTTTCATATAGGTAATTTATATAGGAAAAAATAGCTACTTCAGAAAACAGAGTTTTTCGATCATTAAGAGTCCAAAAACTGGGCCTGAGGTGTATCTGCAAATCTGGAGAAAGGTATAAACATGTATTCTGGCACCTTATCCAAATTTAAAGCAACTATGGATTGAATGCACTCCTTATGAAAACCCAGGACCTTAGCTCAATGAAGAAGCATCTCCATTTGGAACTAAATAGAGAATACCATGAGATCACAGAGCTTATTAAATACTTCTCTGTAATTAGTACACTTTTCAAAGTATCACTTAGTAAGGTCTATAAAATATGCCTCGAACAACACTAGACGCTCCCACTGGCAGGTCATCAGGAAACAGAAAAAGCTCTTTCAGTTTGGGGAACGTATCGGAATAACAGACAGTAAACATATAATTTCTGGACACACAAAGAGGGGGTTTAATAAACACAGAGTGTTGATGCATCTACAATGAGTGCTGCCAGTGGGAAGTAATCTGAACCGCATCACTCAAAATACTTGAGTCATTTAGAACCAAAAAAACAAACAAACAAAAAAATAGCGTACTGCAAGTTTTTTACAAAACAAGTTACAAGTTTTGTATGAACAAATGACAACTAAAAAAAAAAAATCTACCACAGTATGTCTTTTCCATCTCTCCTATTCATGATTCTATGCAGCTGCTATCTGAAGTGTTTAAACAGTAAACTTTATTTAAATGTTAAAAAGTAAAATAATTATTCTGTGTGTAAAACTCATTTTGGAGAAGAGTGGAAAGTGTCATATAATCTCAGCTACTGTGGGTTTCACTGTACATGGCAAGAAATATTGCTATTTATAAAACCTGGAGTAATACTTCATAATTAAAACTATAACTAATTAATTTTACTTTTATGCTTGTGAAGTGTTTGCAGGTAGGAATGTCTGCAGATACAGAAGCTTATCACTCTATTTATAGCCTTCTGTAAATTAGAATAGTCCCAGAAAGCAAATATCTGTTATTACTATATTTGTCTTTTGAAAAATTGAGTAGAATATTTAGAGAGCAGTAAGAACACCATTAATGCATGGAAAAATAAGTGCATTCTGCATTTATTGATCTAAATTTTCTCTATTTTAATACCAGAATATCCCTGCAGATAAACTTGCCATATACGTAGAATTTACTGGAACAGTTTCAGACATGAAACAATTCGCAGCTGGTCCAGAATGGCATGGTTAATGCCCTTACAACATCATTCTCTTTTCCAAGATGTCTGTATCGATTATTCCTTTACTGGGGTGAAGCTGCCCCAGTGCAGATGATGCTTTTAAGACCATTTGTCGTAATCCAAGACTCATTCACCTCTGTGGAAAACATTTGGGTATCTGGTAAAGAGTCTTAAAATAAAAAAGGTAAGTTATGAGAGTACGAGGCTGTGGAGCAGCATACATTCTCTTGTGCGATACAGAAACTGCAAGTATTTTGTCTAGGAAGAATCGTGGCAATAGTCTTTACAGTACAGCTTCCTACATAAGCAGAAACATGAAATTAAATGCAGGGCTTTTCTTGGACACATATTCATTCCTTTTTTTTTGGTCATTTATTCACCAAATTCAATAAAAATTCTACCAAAAAAGGCATATGGAATGAGATCCTAAACTAGCAATTCAAGTATTAACATTATTTTTCTATTAGTAAAAATGGTAAATTATACTTCTGTAAATTTTTATTCATTACTTTCTGAAAATGTTCTTCACATTGTATATTTTAATCTCCCATCCACTAGGCCATTGTAATCTGTTCTGTAAGTTGCATATTCCACTGATTAAAATTCAATATATTTGAATCTAATCACAGTTATGACATAGCTCTCCTGATACAATTATATTTATTTGTGAATAAAGCAAAGTCCCTGTCTACGTGTGTATCAAAAGCTTCCTATTTAAAGAAAAAAAGAAGTTGGATCTAAGTAAGATTATATTTCACTTTCTTCAGCCAATGAAATAATCTATGAACTAGTCCACTATGCGCTGCAGCTAAATATGCAGATTATTTAGAATCTCTATTATTCCCTTCCTGGTCTATTTTTATGTATACACAGAGTACTTCGGCTCAAAAATGCAAATATATGCAGTGCTATTTTACTGTTCTGAAACCTCTGTTTATATATTCCAAGCTCGCTGGAACTTTTTCAGGAACCTTCATTATCTTAGACATTTTGAGAATATTTTGAAAGCTTGAATAAATTGCCTAACCACCAAACGCCTAGGGCAGCGAGGCAGTGTCTGAAGACTTACTGAATTGAGTGACTCTTAAATTAGACATTTGCATGGTTATTTTTAATTAATCACCATATAAAATGTAATTAGAATGCACCACTTATCATTTGAATAGCAGTTGGCAATTTTTTATTTTGTAAATTCTTCTTACAGCACACAGTTCAGGAGGAGAGAGGGAATCCCAGAGGCTGATGTCAGGAATAATCAGGGGTGATTTAGTTGGCTGTTGCTCGGGATATAACGTGTAGTTTATTTCACTCTCTATTGGTCAGGATTTTTTAACTTAGACATATACAACTGTCCATGCTCATCATCTCTCCTCATCGTTTTGGAGCAGTATGTGCTCGATAAAGAAATCGCTGTAAGACTTGCACAGAACCTCATTCTCGGGTGCTGTGTGGTTACTCTGTGATGCTGACTTTAAAGGCAGTGGGACATGGCACAGGTGCAGGGCCCCCACTGGCTTCAATGAACATGCGTTTGTGCTGGTATGAATGAAAATTCCTACTGCTGCTTTAAAGTGGATTGAAGAACACATGAGAAGAGCTGTAAGGCAGGTAGCATCCCCAGAGGAACACCAGGAAGCCAATTTCTTCCTGTCTGGATGCAGCCAGCTCTTAGCTGGGATTCAAAGGTACAGAACCTTCCTAACAAACAGAGGAGTCACTATCAAAAGCTGCTGCACACCCCCAGCATCTCCGACGACTGCAGTTCTCACTGCCACGGTGCCCAGAGCTGGTAAGGACATTCAGAATCATAGAGATGCGCTTTCAAAGACCACACAGAGAACAGTAACTGTGCTTGCTTGGACAAGCCCGTTCCCTACAGTTATAATAGATGGTAGGCAGGTCCTACAGCAAACTGAGTGTCTGGACTCATTAACATCAGTTCCTGATGACCTGTCTCAAAAAGGCATTTCGTATTTGTTCTGGAACTGGTCAGTGTTTGGAATAAAGCAGACTAATTTCTGACAGACTGTGTTCCTGTCCTGACTACCTCTGTAGACATACAGATAAGGCAAGGCTTTACATTTACAGGCTCAGTCTTAAGCTCTGGTCAAGACAGATGACCGCCACAAAGCAAAGTGAAAAATGTCATGGGGTTCTGCTTTCTTTCAGCTAAGTAGCCAAATCTGTTAAAGGTGTCTCAGGTGCTAATTTTTTAAATTGATCATCTTTCCAGAAGAACAATTACAGCAAATGAACTCAAATTAAAAAAGCAGGATAAGCTGATAGCATCCCCTTGCACTGAGGACATTCCCTGTGAATCACACAGCAGCATATGGACTGCATTCTTCACGCCATGCATCACCAGACAGTGTGCACAGCACTCAGGAGGGTGCTCCTGAAATTTCATTTGCAATAGAAAGAACTTTATCTTTAGAAAAGATTTGAAAAATCACCTGGTTTGAGGATGAGTTAATTGCTACATTGCATTTGAACACTGGCCAAATTCTAGAAATAAGCTGAAAAGGCTTTCTGGAAGCATTTTTAAACCCAACTCTCACTTTTCCTTAAGAAAAAGGCTGTGAGACTGTGAGAAGTGTAGGGAGGGGGAAAAAAAAAAAAAGTCTGGTTCTGCTGTTCTTCACTGACCCGAGGAATATAGAACTATTACTCTTTTGGGTTTATACCACTCCTGCCTAAGCTTTAGTAGCCTGATTTAAAATAAGATTTCAGCATATGAAGCATGACTTCAGCAAAGGATGGCCACTTAAGTTAGAATTTATAGTTCTGAAAATCCCTGCTCATCTACTTCAACACACTTAAAACACTTCAAATTGTCATTGTTGCCTCCACCTCTTTATCCTAATAGTTTCTGAAGTGCTGAAAGTTTTTCTTCAGTGTATTTCCACAAACACCTCAGTACTGACAGAGCTGAGCAGACAGACCGTACAATCTCTCACCTGAACATAATATCATGTAAGAAACTGGCATTTTTTTTTTAGTTGTTTTTCTGTGATTCTTACTGCTTGAAAGTGTTCATAGAATGCCTTCAGAATAAAGCTACACATGAAGTCACACTAGTGGCCTCTTAATTCTTCTAAACATTGTGTGGGAAAATACTATCAACTCCTTTTATGTATTAACTCAGTTGTTAGAAAGACCATATAAAAAGAGAACATATAAAACTATGAAAAAAAAACCCAACCAAACCCTTACCTACAAATGGAAGCACCAGGGGCCAAGGCTATTTATACATTTTCATGAAACATTAACTGGGTAAGATATGCCAAATACTACAGACTAGACTTCTCAAGGTAATCAGCTTCCATTGACATCACAGAAGTGCAACTACTGGGTTGTTTGGTCCCCCCCTCCCCTTTTCCCTTTTTTTAAAATGTTTCTTTTTAAAGGAGAACTGTCAACAAATCTCTCCACACCAGAGTTCCAAAGCAGACAAAATTAAAACTTTGAGCCTCTGGTAGGTAGATCACCCATGCTCTGGAGAGGGAGTGGATTTAAAATACATCTCTACACTGAACAGTTCCTATCAGGTTTTGGATTCCACTCAGGAGATCAATCACTTAAAAGCAAGGCACTAGCAATATTTTGAAGCGACACATAACTCTCTTTTTTGAATTAGCCTTAGTGCTTTAAAAATGTTTTGTTACACTCACAACCATACAAATTAAAAATTAAATCCCTCCATAACAATATCCACCTAAATCAAATAGAATAAAGCAGTAGTGTGTCCCTGAAAACGTCTTACTTCTAATCACCCTTTAGCAGGATTTTCCCCAGGACACCCACCTACGTAAAGAAGCACACCCCAAGCAGAAGAGAACAACTAATGCCTCACCCAAAGGTTGCTGTCAGGAAACGTGCTGTCTGATCCTGCACCCTTCCAGCAGGTGATTGTTTCAGACTAATATTTTCCTCTTCCCTTTTTCTGCCCAGTGGGGCATGTTTTCCAATTTTTTCCTTGCAAACACTCCTCAGCTTTTCCCAAGATGGGCATTAGAGAGTACAGCATAGATATTATTCTAATGAAAATGTCATTTTTTTACTACCTCAGTAGCTGGTAATAAAACCTGTTTCCCTATTGAGACCTTTTCAACATACTATTTGTTTTAAACTGCCTATATGCTTGTAAACAGCTTAGATTGCTGTAAGTTGATCCACCTGACATCCTTCTTTCTGGTGTGGATAGTCAGGATAAAGAGGAGGCCAGGTTAATTACAAAGAAGATGTGTTAATTAGGTAATTAACACATCACACTTCTCTGCAGCAGGTAGAAAGCAGGAGGAGGACGACTGGGGAATTGAGTGAAGTTATAGTAGAGATTGGTTTATGAAGCCCAGAGAGCAGGGACTAGCTTTGATGAGACACCACAGCTGTGTGTAATGCACTCTGTCAAAACCTAAATCTCCAGTAAACAGCATGAATTAGTTCAGACGTTCTTCTTCTTCTTGTGAACACAAGGAGTATAAGCCGTACTAACTTAATCAGGGGTTTGCCTAAATTTCTACAAACCTGGATGAGCCTGGTCCCTTCTTGAACTGTGTAGCAGAAGACCTCACTGGGGTCTACATAGAACAAAGTGCTACTTGAAATCCTCACTACCTCTTACAGTAGGCAGGAATGTAGGAAAGGTATTATCCTTAAAAAAGTTCAGTTAATCACACCCAGAGAGATGGACGCTATTGTTGGTATCAAAGAGCTCTAGTTTATGCTTTTTTTGCTTTTATTACAGTTTAGTAATGTATCTCATATATCATGTTTTGTCTCTGAGTACAAAATCATTTTGGACCCAACGTACTTGTAAGAAGTAAGAAGACACCTTTTGCCCGATGATCAGTTTGACCCATACCTGCCAAACAATCCATGAGCTTCTGCAGTTTCAAGTTCACACTCCCTAAACCAACCAAGATACCAGGACAGATCTAACTGGCACAAAAAATGAGGTTTACATGGAATTAAGGCTTTTAGGGCGCTTGTTGGAACTGGCACATAAGTTTTAATTTCACGTCTTTCTTTTTCAGGCAAAGAAGACAGCAACGATTTGCAGAACTCTGCTGTGTAATTCCAAATATCTGTAATCTATCCACTGACTGAATTTATTAATGCCATGTAACCTCTGAAATGCATAGTGCTGTCTGTCACTCATACTTACTGCTGTCAAGATATGTATAATCACTTTCAGGCAGTGTTATGAGGGTCTCAGCTGTCTTACAAGGCATGTTATACTTCTGTTCAGAAACACTGACCTTTCCTGAAATAGGGAGGGGAAACAAAACCTGTATATTAAAATTCCCTTTCTAAAATGCATGGTTTGCCTTTTTGGTAATTCTTCCACCCTTTCCTTGCCAGTCTTCCGTGTAAGTGACTTGAGATTCAACACACTGTTTTTTCCCTATTTTAGGAGTGACTTGGATTATCAATTTCAAGATGACAACTTTGTGTCATAGCCCTAGGAAAAAAAATCCATCATAGATTGGCATTGTGTCATTTTGTTAAAGCAATAGTGATTTCAGGGATTTTCTTCTCCAGTCTTACTTTGAGTCTTTATATGTCTGTAATTTCTCAGTTCCTCTAACATCAGCATCTATTACAGGGACTGAAATTCCCAGTTACTCATAAAAATTTCTGTAAGCACTGAAACATGTTTCCCTGCTGTTATCCTATAAATTAGCAATGTTAAATTCAACTCTGTCTGATTCTACAACTCTGTCTAATCATTGCTTTGTTACCTTCAATCTTTTTTCACTGTTAGGTTGTTACGGTAGAACCAAATTATTAAGATCACGCTTATCTGCAAACTATGTAATCTCATGCCCACTAAACCACATTCTCAGTTTATTGCTCCATTCAGAGCTTTACTTAAGAAACCAGTACTAGGGCAGAATTTGGGAGGTCTCAGCACAAGCCTGACCCTGTCAGAATGACGCCTTACCTGTAAAATAAATTTCTGAAATCTAAAGTTTTTTTTCATTTCTATGTGCAGTGTCATACTTCTCAAACTTTTGTAGCATATGTTTATAGTTGGTCTCTTTTGTTTGACTTAAATAAAAATGTTAGGTACGTCTAGTGTATCAAAAACCACTGTTAGTTTCTTTAAGTAGCTTACTCTTCATCTGTGCACATTTTTTGAAGATACGCTGTAGTTTATGTTTTTTCTTCCCTATTTCTTCAATTTTAGCTCCGGTGGATATTTTTTTCCTATTCTCTTCTTTCACTCAAGTTATTTTCTTTAGTGTCTTCATACTGCTATTTCTGTGTCATGTTCAGGAATCACTGTTTATCATCTTCTTTATTTCAGCAAAGTAGTTCCAATGCCTCTGTAAAACTTAACACGGATTTATACAGAGCTCCTTTTCAGATATCAAACCTTTGAAGCTAAAGGTATCAGAGATTCAGTTTTCTATTTCACACCTCTAAGCAAGGTCATTGTTCTAGACCTATAGACAACTAAAATAAAGTTATTGCTGTTACTAGATTGATAGGATGTAAATTTGTGGTTGTGATTTTAAAAAGTATATGTATTTGCACCCTAACTTCCCTACACAGGCATATTGAATGGTAAACTCAGCAACAGGATTAATTATCCTTCCATTTTGGACTTGATGAGTATTACCTTTATTTAGCTGTTTAAAATTTACATCTACTTTTCTAGTTTCATGTCTAGTTTATTTCTAGTTTTCATGATCATACTTTTTCCTGGATAAAAACTATGGCTCATCTTTGAGACTGTTTAGCAGCTCCAGCAAAAATTAAATCCACAGATTATTCACAGCCCCGTTACTATCTGAATGCCTACTTAGTGCAAAGAAACAGCAAGCTACTACTTACTGTTTGCTTTACAGTTTTTAGATTTGACTATCTAACTACATGATAGTGTTTGTTAGCCTAATTTTGTTTTCAGTGTCTTCGCTATTGATGATACAGACAACATATGGATTTGGAAGTAAAGCCTCCAAGCTCTCTCAATTGAGTAACACTCAGTTAATTACACTAGATAAAGAACAGTTGCTTTATGTAAATTATGCCAAAAAAATCCCAGTATTGTGATTGTATATATTGCAAATATTAATTAAGCTACATGCATGGTAAGTATTCATACAGCAAGAGACAATGCGTCATTTGTTAATCCAAATGATTACGAACACCAAATATTTCAATAGAAACCTGGCAAAAAAGCAACAGAAGAAAGCTGAAAGGAGGTGAGAAGAAGCAGCAGCAGCAGAAAGGAAAAACTGCAAAGGACAGAAAAGAGGTCATATGAGAGCAGAAATAAGTGGAAGCAATCAAGGAATGGCATTTTGTAAAAGATCCCAGGTGAAACAAAATTGGTCTGAGTTGTCATATCTAGCTGACAATCTTTTCTCTGTAATAAGTACTGTACCAATTTTTTTCTACATTTACTGATTAGTAGAGGCTCAAAATTCTTCCAAAGAATAAATGAGTTTTAAAAATGAGATACAGTCTTAACTGTAGGCTTTATGAAGTAGATGGGAATAGCTGAATCCACATCCAACCTCAGGAGACACATATTAACTAGAGAAAATATGAGAACTATCTGAAATGGAGAGCAGTTTGCAAGAACAGAAAGCAAGTCAAAGAAGCTAGGGAAAACTGGTATCAGTGCTGTTCAGTGCTTTTAAGAATTGGCTTTCAAACTGGGTTTTCAGTTTCTTTTAGAATCGTCTTTAAAGTTTTGTTTATAACTGGCAGAAAGACAGACTACCTTTAAAATAGTATTGAACCATTTTCTTACTCACTTTTTACTAAAGCAACATTGACATAATGAGATCCGACATGAATAAATTCTAGACTTCACAATGGTTAGCTGATATTTTCTATATTTACACAGAGACTCAGGTTCTTTTGGAAGATTCTTTTGTGACAATTTTTGCAACATTTTTTGCAGAGATTCATTCCCCGCTAAAATGGAAGGATTTCACATTTCTTACAATACGGTCATTTGTGTGACTAAGTTCCAATTCAGGTGTTCAAGCACAAAAGCTTGAACCATATAATCTCACTGTAAATGTATACATGTTTTTATTTGTAATTTTACATAAGGTAAACAAAGAATGGAAGAAAGCAAATAGTACCATTCTCATTTTGCAGGGAAAACCACTGAAGCACGATCTAGGTTCAAGCCCTCCAGATATTTATCCCTTATTAGTCAGAGGTTTTCCCAGTAAATGAACACCAAAGTATGTTCATGGTAAGTGAGAGAGTTTTGGCACCTTGCTATGGGAACTGTCCCAGTGCATTAATTAAAAAGAACCTCTCTTCTCCACATGTCCTTTTCGTGTTTTGATTTGTTTTTCTAAATAGGCAGGGACCTAGTACTGTGAAGTAAACATAACATAGACTGACAAAAAAAAAAGGCAGTGACAAAGGAGTTGTTCAAAGTATGTCGCGCTTCAGCTGCACAGCCATTTCAAAACTTCTTTTAAAAGCAAATTGGCCACCTGACTCCTTTCACATGCTATTAGTGTCACAGACAGCTATCAGAAGCCCAAGGAAAAGGTCTTGAGGTGCAGGTATGCAATGACTGGTTATTGAAACTTTGATGGCACTGTGTATTGGTTGCTGCAGGATCTTTAAAAACCTAGAATTATAAACTATAGTTTCTGTAAACTGGTATTGCCCGTAGTTAAAAGAAATAGTTTTTGAAGTGATACAATGGGCACAATCCTGCTTTCACTTAATTCAGAGGTGCTTCCTCTCCTGTACCATCGTTCCACCATACACTGCTGTGAAACATGATAAAAACCTAGAAAAAGCTGAGCCATGAACGTGCTGTGAAATATGTCCTTTAAGCTGTGATGCCTGAGACTTTTTTGCCCCACATCTCAAGCGTGTCTCTGTTAGGCAAAGCTGGTGATCCTGTGCAGAACGTTCCCTTCTGTGCTTCAAACTCAACACTTGCAAATAGGTCTGCTTTTTGACAGTTCAGTGATGCTAACGTTTCTGCTTTCTCTAGCCTCATTGAACAGAGATGACATAATGGATTTTGTTCAGGCTTGTACAAATGATCGTGCACACACTGGACGTGAATGCCATGTCCTGGATTTTGAGAGGTTTGTTTAGCTTGTCTCAGCACGTTTGTGATGTACGTTTTCTGCAATAAACTGGCATTGGTTGGATCACCATAAAATAGTGAAAAATAAGCCCTTGTTGCTGCTTCTGTGGAAAAGCATGCCATTTGACAAGTATTTGAAATTTGGCTTAATAAAAGTCTTTAATGGGACATGTAATTGCCAACCTAAGAATAGCAGAAACCCAAGTTAACTGCTGGTGTAATCTGTATTGACTTCTTAACAGGTAGATTTATAGACAGTTTCCACTACCATCCAGTGAAAAGGTGTAATAGTGCACTAATCATCAACTGACATTTCAGTTCTACCTAAGGATATAATTTTGTCATGATAAAACTGCAGGGGAATTACAGAAATGGCCATAAATCAGTGTCTAATATCTTGTATATTAGGAAAGTGGTACGTAAACTCAGAACATTCTAACAAAGAAGCACTTACTTTTCACTCAAATATGTATGTTCTTCTAAGGTAGTTTTCATAGTTTTCCCCATTGTTTTACTTATTTGTAACTAAAAAAAAAAAAAAAAGAAAAGGAAGATTCAATAAGTATGCTTGAAGAGTGATACAGACAGACCAAACAAAACTTTCAAAGCCACCAGGGAGATGGTAGCTCAAAACCATCATTCACAGCAACATGAATTCTGTATATAAATCACATAAAACCACCTGGAAAAAAATTATAAATCAATGTATAAATGATAATTATTCTTTTGATGAGATGCTGTTTGTTATACAATATTACACTAATCTCATCTAATACAAAAGCAAATATTTGTGGTGGACTCTAGGTTTTTTTAGTATAATGAATGGCTGCTTTGGATCTGGATACTTAAAGCCATTCAGGACCTCTGTCAGTGCTGTCATTGGCTATCACGCAGATCCCCAGTTTAGTTCGGGATGGTAGTAATTTAGGAACTCTGATTTTTAGAGTTTCCATTTTTGTTTTGACTGCTGAAAGGATTCCAAGACTGAGATTTCAAAAAACAAATATAAATAAATCAAGCCGTTCCTTCTTCCATTTAGAGAGTGTATAAAACATTTATCTCTTGGGAAGAGTATGAAAGGATATGTGAAGCTAGGAAAAAAACCTCGATGATTAGTTATTTCCCATAGGTTTCCAACAGTATTTTGCAAAACTGGGAAGAACCATTCCCCCAGGACTCTTTGCTGTCCTAGTCAGTCATGTTTAATTCTCCAAATTTGTGCTAATTTTAATTCCTTCGATGAATACTGAAATGTATGTTTTCAGAAAATGAGAAAAGCTATTTGGAAGTATTAATGGCTAGGCAGTGAGTTAAGAAAGATATAATTAAAATATTCAGCTTTTTGGTATTAACAGAGATGGATGTTTTAAAAATTTGTGCCAAATAGTTGTGATAATGGAAATATATTTGTGTTTGGTATTAGTATGTTAATATATCAGAAGTAATTTTCACTCTATTAACAGAAATTGTAATAACAGTGAAGGTCTTTTAGCCGCTCCTCTGTTCTGGAATCATCTATTTTCTAACAGTAAACTAAATGTCTGTATTAGAAAACTAATGTAGCTGAATTTAGATTTGTAACAGATTTTAGTGCTTCATGATTGTTTTCTTCTCCTCAAGGTATGCATTGCATCTGTCTGCTACTGAGCGCAACACTAAGCACTGGGTTAACACATGAGATTTCTCAAAGGCATCTTGAAACTTTGCCTTCCAAAATGAAGTCTTCCTAACAGGATTTCTGATCCTAGCGTAAGTGACCAGCCTTCCCAAGAAGACGTGAAAAATTTCAACCTTAGCGATACAATGCTTAAACTAGGTGGGAGTGAATATAGAGGAAAAGATCGAGTTTGGGCACCATCAGGACTATCTGCACTGGACGGGTGGTATGTGTGCGGGCTTGTCTCAGGCTCCTGGTCCCCTGGGTGCCCCCACTGACAGTGGGGTCACACTTCGAGACTGCTTTCTCACAGCAAGCAGAATACCATAAGGCAGAGGGGGAGTCACTCGTATGCCACCACCAGGAGGAGCTGGGACACAGCTGAGAGGTCACCTGCACCAGAGAGCCTGTAGGTTGGGAGTGGTTTTTCCTCCTGCTCATAGGTGGCTAACTTGGGCTAAGAGAGTCTCTTCCTCTGCTCAAAACCCTGAAATCGGATGCTTAAGTCAGGTTTCAGTGTTAGAGAAGGAATTTAGAAAAATCACCTGTATTCCAAAAACCAAGAGCCTTTAGGAACTAAGCTTCCCTTATCCTGTGCTCTCTCTCTCAAAGATGCTCTTGGATGGGGGGGATACCTGTGTTTACATGTATATCCATCCAGCTTTGCTGGCAGATTGGAGTGGAAATATGGAGCTGGGGCTTGAGCTCAGGCCCTAACCTGACATTAACTGTGTCCTAACATAAGCTGGACCTGGATTTACATATAGAAGGGTTGCCTTCAGCTGGTCTTCATAGTACACATATGTAAAAGAAATAAAGACACAATCCTGTACAAGACATACTGACTAGCAGTATTACAGCAGATGATGAAAGGAGTTGGTTCAGTTGTGAGTGCTCCCAGTGGCTGCTTCTGAATTTCTTCCAGAAAAGCATTATATAGCCTCCTGTATCCTTGCTTGAACTTAATGTTGTCTCTGCCTTGAAGGATTTACTGACCTCTGCAGTTTATTCCATTTGCAATGATTCTGCAGCTTGTGGTGACATGAACCCTGTCAGCTTCCGAGACACACGTTTGGTAGGGAGTCAGCCTGCTTATTGCAAAGGTTTTGCTAGCAGAGATTTATTTTTTTCCCCTCTGTTTTGCTGATTGTTTTATTCTAGCATAGGATAGATGATTCAGGGATTGCTCTTGAAGACAGTAAATTCAGTAGATCTGTTCTTATGATCTGTTTGAGCTCTGCCTGGGTTCTGGTCAGCTGTGGTTTCCATAGCTGAACTGGTAGTAAGTTTTCACTTATATGACCTGCTTTTCACTGTTCTGTTTT
The DNA here is from genome assembly GCF_965638725.1 of Aptenodytes patagonicus. Lineage (NCBI taxonomy): Eukaryota > Metazoa > Chordata > Aves > Sphenisciformes > Spheniscidae > Aptenodytes > Aptenodytes patagonicus. Next base: position 43,062,606 of record NC_134952.1, read on the forward strand.
AAAGGGCTGCTTGTAATGTTGTGGGAATATCTAACTGTGAAACCTCTTTTCTTTTCTTTTTTCTTTTCTTTTCTTTTCTTTTCTTTTCTTTTCTTTTCTTTTCTTTTCTTTTCTTTTCTTTTCTTTTCTTTTCTTTTCTTTTCTTTTCTTTTCTTTTCTTTTCTTTTCTTTTCTTTTCTTTTCTTTTCTTTTCTTTTCTTTTCTTTTCATCTAAATGACATTTCACTCTATTTCTTTTTTTCTGTCAGAAGTAGATACACTTCAGCTTAGTCAAAGAACTGGTCTCAGGTCCCCCATAGAATTGATGGCAGAGTTGCTAGATTTTTACATAGTTAATACTTCATAGAAAAGTGATTTTTTTCAAACAGGAGACATCTGGTATAGTCTATAAAGTTGTAGACTCCTGAGTAATGCATAGAGACTGACTGACAATGAGCTGACTTGTCTAAGTTAGTTTTCCTAGTATCCTTAAGAAGGAGTTTAAAGACTATAGTTTGAACATCACTACATAGGACATTTCCCTTAATTTGATTCAATAAATAGAGTAGAATGCCATGTTAAAAGGACAAATGATAGAGTGGAAGGCAGGATTTTATGCTCTTCCGTTATTTTCATATCTGCTAGAAGAGTGATGAAAATGACTTTTCTGTAATAATTCAAGCATAACATAAAAACAAGACTTCACATTTTGATACAAAGACACAAGTAACCAGTATGAACACCATTTTATAAATAAATGGTTTACTGTATTTCTTACAGTGTTACATTAAAATAATCTGAACATGAGCACTATTTGTTACGTACTGGACATGTGGACTGGCAATATAGTTATTGTAGGATATCCCCCTTAGTTGTTTTTTATCTCATTATTTGATATATGAAAACAAAGAATTGCTTGGCAAGATATCCCTATTATCTCTGAAAATCACACAAAAATGAATGAAGAGTATAAAAAAAGTCTGAATTTTATTTCATGAGTCTAATTACGTGCTTAGCTTACTCTGTGAATGAGGGAGGATTTGTGACAAAAAAAAAACCCACTGTCATTTAAGAGCAAAATGTAATTATTTGAGAAAAAATGTTCCCAATTCTAGAGAGAATTTGCTGTCTGATTTTTTCAACGTATTTAATATAATCACAGAGATGTTTCCTTCCCTCAAAAGGCTTTCATCAAATATATTATATAACAGAACTACAGGGATGTACATGTTTCCAAATAAATTCGAAGATAGAGACAATATCAAGACAGCTTTAATAGCAGTCCCATTTTCGATAGTTATCAGAGTAAAATGAGCAATTTCAACATTTTGCTTTCATGACCCAGTGATGATTACCCAAATGTAGTTCTCAGCTATCAAAATTGAAGAATGTTAACTGCACAGATTTAATTTTATACAAATACCTCATCCACTTTATGTGAAAATCTTTCACTATCTTTTAAAAATCCTATTTGTTTAAAATTCATCTTAAAGTATAGACACAGTCCTCATTTTCAAAGTAAAATTAAGGACTTCAAAGTGTTGTTAACCTGTAACACTCATAGCAAGGGCCATAACTGGAGAGACTGCAATAATTATATAATCATCAGAATCAGCTTAGTGAGAAATCACAGATAATGTATTCACTCTATTTCAGTTTTTAGAAATCTTTCATGAATGATGTGCAAAGACTCTCATTTTATACATGTTTATTATTTTAATTACTCATGAGAGTTTCTGAATGATCCAAGCATGCTGAAGTTAGTTGGAGGCTTTCTGCTGATATAATTTAACTATGGATATATTTATGTAACTTGGCTTGTGCCTGAATATTAAGTTCATAGTTTACCTGAGCTATTATTACAGAAAAGCAGAACTTGATTTTGGCTCTGGTGCTAATTACTTTCAGTAGTTCTTCCTCAGTCTTATGGTCAAGGTTACTGACGCTACACAAGAGAGAGGGAAAGAGAGATTTGAGAGATGAGGTTGATCATATGAGTTATTAACATTTTCTCTCCTAGAAATAATGTCTCCCAACATCTGAAATGATATACATGCTGTACTATGTATGAATCTTACATTCATACTCTGGGCTCTTCAAATCTGAATATTTTAGTGGACAGTGAATTTCTAATTTTTGAGCCAGCAAGTGGAAGAAGACAGATGACTACAGGTACAAACAGGGAATTTTGGCTGTTTAAAGGTTAAAAAAAAAGTTTTCACAACAATGGAAAAATAAAGAAAGGGAAAGAGAAACTGCTTTTTCAGGATTAGGATTGTAGAGACTTGGAAAGAAAGTAACAATAAGAAAAAAATTTATTGCCACTGCTGTGCTGTGCTGCACTGCATGTTAGAGACAACATTCAACTCAGCCAGGCAACATTAGAAAAGTGTCAAGCCCAAATATCTTAAAACTGAGATTTTTTTTTTTAATTGCACTAGATTGCTTATATTGGATTTCTTTACATTTTGTGCCTTTCTCTTAGCAGTATCTGAAACCAAAGGAAAATGTCAGTTTTCTATGCAGTCTTCCCCCAGGAGTTTAAACATATTTCAGAATTAGAAACTATTGTTTCAATTTAGGAAGGTTACTGAGGAATTCTTCCAAGTTTTGATTATGTGTTGGCCCTGGAAATAATGGAAATACCTGCTAAAATGTTCATGGGTTTCTAAACTGAAGGTCCACCCTGAAACATGACTGTAGAAAAGCACTGGCACTGTAACTCCTGGGTAGTGTCACATCACTACCTTTTAAGGAGAGACTACTATTAAATCCAACTATATTCTAAAAATGGTAGACACTGTAAGTATGCTGTAAATTGCAGATAACTGCTGATGGTTCTCTTTTAGGAAACATCTGAAAGACACCTTGCCACAGAAATTGTTATCTATGTTTTTCAAAAGGACAACATCTAACACGTGGAATTTGCAAGGGTAAAAAAAACCAAAGAAATTTCACTGGTGTGTGGTTTTTAAGTTACATTTTCCATCAAGTAATTTTTTGCCTTCTGAATGTATTTATGAGATTATGGTTTTAAAACAGATCATGTGGAGGAAGATTTTTAGTCTTCTTCATGTAGCATAGCATCATATGCCACAGGTTTTTTGCAGTAATACAAGATCAATAGCAGAGTTAAGCGCTATTGTATTAGAATTTGACCCTTTATCTGCTGCTCAGTGGATTTAATGTAGAATTACTGAAAATCAATAGGCATGGAGAATAATTTTATTTTATTTTTACAACCACCGTGAGTGATGATGAGTAGATTTTTATGAGCAAAAGAAGCAGCAGTCTACAGAGAGACCTTGTTCTCTCCTGACTAACTCACAGTGCTTGCTATCAAGTGTCAGTTCTTTAATCTTAGTAAGTGACAATTTTTGGAAGATACTTCGCCTTAAGATAATATTACCTAACCAACAAAAAGCATGAGGCCATTCAGTCACGACTGGCTAATAAAAGACAATGCTCAGAATAAATTTTCAGACATATCCAAAACGTCCCATGTACTCACCACGTCCTGGCTATACTAAATTTACCTGTATTTTTCATGACCTGTATAATGTCAATAAAAACAATGTGTTTATTTTAATGTCACACTGAAAAATGGAGTTTGAAATTATGTAAGTAGATATATATTATTAGGATGAATTCTAAAGAAATTAAGGATCGTTGTGTAATCTATGGAGAGTTACAGACTCAATATTTTATTCCAGAATTCCTTGTCTGTCTTAAAATAATCACAAATGGCCGTGAAGGAGCTGATGATAAAACATATTTGTGGTAACACTGCTTCTCACATGATGGATTACTGAGGCTTTGAAATTGACAGAGACTCATGAATTTGTGGTGTAAAAAGGAACAGCCATATATTTTTACACACTGGAATTGAAGTTTTAAACCTAAACTACAAGATACTCTTAACTAAATCATCAGCCCACATTCCATGAATCTTCCGTGAGAAAAGGAGAGCAACTCACACCTCTTCACAAAGACCTCAGCTAAGCAAACCACATGTAGCCTTTCCTTGGGGAGAGACCAGTTAGGCAAGTGATTCCACTGCCTTTCCAAGCTCTGCAAAAAATGTACTAGAAATTTAGTTTTCAGCCCCCGAATATTTGGCTGCATATGCCAAACTTTTAACACTGCAGTATAACAAAACTTATTTGAATTAATCTTAGATTGTTATTATAGCAAATGACCCCATGCCAGGTCAATGCAAATAAGAAAAAGCTTGGCTGGTCTTAACATAGAAAACTATAAAATATGTCAAATGGATGTCTCTCAAGTGTGTGATAAAAATGCATCTTCACTGCCTCCAGCAGTATTGTATCTGACCTCAGAGCATTAGAGAAGAGAGACCATATTGAATGCTTTCATTTCCACATAAAATGCTGATCATGATAGTTCAGACATGCCAGATGGCAGTAGTAGTGATAAATGGTGTTGATGCCTCAAGAGAAATGAGCTAGTGAAGTTATATTATGTTCAGTTGGGATTTTAAACATGTAATATAGTTAAAACTGTTATTCTCCCGCAAAATCATACACCTCATATTTCAGTGCCATGTCATGTATGGGGAAAAAAATTCCTGTCATCATGTGCTACTATGAAAAGCAGATTTTCCATGTCACAACAAAACATCCCTCCACACAGTATATATAACTTTTTTTTTAATGTATATATATGTATATATGAAATGATGAACCATCTGTACAGGAAAATCCAACAATGTTATTTCACCTTTATTCCTTATGTAGGTATAGCAATATATATCTGGAAACAGGGAAATAATAACACAATGCTAGATTAGATAAAACTTACCTCACATTTGTAACCCGTCCTTCCTTCCTTTCTAAAATTAGTTAGGATTTCTGAGCTAAAGGCCATCAGATATAATAGGAGGTACAAGGCCGTCTTTAATTCTGAGCTTGATCTGGCTAACAGTTTAACTGCAACTCAGAGACGTTTTAAGAAATTTTACTGATCCAGACATAATTTGTATCTTTTCCAAAGAGGCAACTCTACGAGATCTTCCTTTTCAGCATCTGAGGATTCTAGAGGTAGAAGGTAGATGCTCTGTACCCTGTAAGCAGAAGTCAGTCTGTTCCCACAAAACCTAAGGACTCAGAAGGCTGGAGGTAAATTGCGAAAACATCCTGTCCCCGAGTTGTATTCCTAGGACTTTGATCACTTTACTAGTGATATGTCTGCATTCATTCCTTTTTACCAGATTGTCTTCCACTAGTGGCATTCTCTTGATCTTCTGCCATACAAGGAAGCACCAGAGAAAAGAAAGGAATTTAAAAACTGCAGAGTTGTTAGGAGAGTTATTTTTCAGTTGTTCGTTTTAGAGTAATGGTCAGGAAACCCCTTTTCCTGAAAATCACCTTTTCCTTTTGTTCACATCTGCAGCTACCCTTTCTTTTTTTGTGTCTGGGTCAAGAATGTGCTACAAAAGCATACGATAAATTTGTTCTTGGAGAGGAGGCGGAGTGCTTATAAGGGAGATTTTTATATCCAGGTCAATGAGGACTAACTGCACCTTACTAGAAATTAGAGTATTGTTGATGGAAAGGAGAAACTACACCCAGCAAATATATAGTGTTAATAATACCATACGTACTCGCTATACACACTAAAGAAGAAAAAAAATAAGGGGATGTTACAACCTGTATTGTCTGTAAATCCTTGAAGAACAGAGGTGCAACAGGAACCCTGATTTGTCATACCTTTTGTGTATATTACTCAAACTCTTTGTCCTTTGGCAACTTGGAATTTAATTTCCTTTGTCTAACTTTTCTTATTTAATTTTATTAATTAGAAGGCAGCCAAATTTAGAAGAAGAAATATTACAGAGGTATATAAGAAACAAGACAGTGGAAAAGTCTATCACACAAAGATTAATTTGTCCAATTTCAAAATGTATATTGCAATATTTTATAGCTGACAGGTGATCATGGGCAGATGGTCATTACAATTTATCACAGCAGGAAGCTGTTAAAATGACAATATAGGCAGGTATAAAATTATACGAAGGAGAATTTATAGAAGATAATTTTAAAACTCTAGCAACTTGTCCTTTTAAAGTTTCAATCACCAAAAGAACATAATCCAAAATCTAATTATAATTTTAAAAGACAGAGTTGGAAAAAAAATAGCCTGTTGAGGGGGAAAAAAATTATGCAGGCAAATTTCCATCGTTACTTCCTCCTATTCATCAAAATTTATGCTTTGCTACACAGGAATTGTGTAAAAGTGTTTTGCCTCACCTTCTTCGTTTTGAATGTATTGACTGATATTCCAAGAAACAGAGAATGGGTGTCCAGTCCCAATTTATGCCTTTGAAAATCTATCCCTCTCTCCACTTTTGCAACCCTATCATTTATAAACAGCAGCCACATGTTATTTTTAAGTGGAAAAGGAATGTTCTTTGGCACTGATCAACCTTGAGTGAAGTTTTATAGCAGTCTTATAAATTTCTCAATAGCAGGGTTTATAATGAAATTGCTTGAAGTACTCTGACTCTAGTCTGCTAGCTGGCACACTAGACACTGCTGAATGGATCCTTGTTATAAACTAACAAAAGGAGCTTGAAATTTTTCTTCCCTATTGCTGCTAGCACTGCTTGTTGCTTTTACAATTCTACAGTCAAAGGTCCATAACTTTGGATATTACGGGCTTTTCTTTAGGCTTTCCTGTGCTCCATTTGGTCAGTGGAATCCATTACAAGACTAGGACCTTAAGATCATAAGCTCTTGGAGGCAGGATTGTATTCTACTGTAGGGTGCAATGTCTATCACAGAGGAACCATCGATCAAATGCGCTCTATAGATGCTGTTGTAATAGAAATACTAACAGATGATTAAAGTGAGGTATCCATTTTACACTTTATGATATGCAGAGTGAGCAGGGGTATTAAGATCTTTCTGAGATCTTCTTCTAGTTTTTTTTTCCCCTGCCTTTCAAAAATGAAAAGATCTGTCCTAACGAGGGGCGGGGGGGGGGGGCCGGGGGGGGGGGCGGCAGGGGGCATATTCCCAGAAGCCTAGTGGAAAAGCTGCTTCTGGCAGGAGCAGTTTAATAGTGAAATACTAAAAGGAGGGAAAACCTAGAACAAATATTCTAACCTTCCCTTTAGTTTATTTGCAGAATTTTTAAATTATCTTCAAGATCTGCAATTTTGAAGCTAAACCAACCATTTAGGCAGGTGATACTGGGTCTCAGCAAACCAATATGTAATAAGCAAACACTCTTTTAAATAATTTGTTTATGCTTTAGCATTCACACAAAATCCATATAATCAGCACAGAGGCCCTTCCAATCCTCACTGAAATCGAACTGAGATAAACAGAGCGATGACTACTGGCCATGTTATAAAACATTTCCTTAAGTTCAAGCATATCTTAGTCTCTATCTCTGGTTATGAAAAGGACTAGTCTCACAGCAAAGCACAGCTCACTACTAAGAAAGCTACAATCCAATTGTATTTAGCTGAGCTTTCAAATTAGCCTGCTAGAGGAGACCGTTTTATTCTTTGTATGCAGAAATACAGAACATAACCTTTCCAATTTAAAAAAAAAACACTTGCCTCAAGAGCATACAGTTTTAAGTTAAAAATATTAATAACTTACATGCACCTTAAATCAAACCTTTTTTTTACACATATATTGGTATTTCTTTGCATTTCTACTCAGGTGCAGCCAGTGAGTACTGCTGAGATTCATACTAACCAGCACCTCTGACATAAAAAACACATGAGAGACAAGACAGGAATTCATGTGGATCCCTGTGGAAATATCCAGCCAGGTGGGAACACTAAGCCAGGTAAGGGAAGTTGGGCTGGAGTTGAAAAGAGAAGCGAGTCTATCTGTGTTTAAGATAGATTCCAGATCACAGACACATTTTAAATTCCTGTTTCTTGAATATTTTCACTGAATCCTTCTAAAAGCATAATTTAGTTCCTGGAACCCAGAATGTCATCATGATGTTTAACACTGACTGGGTGAAATTTATTTGAGTACAGATCTGGAGAAACTTCTCTAATACCTTATAATAAGCACCCTATTGAGAAAATAAATGAAATCTCTGCATTACTCTCCACTTCACAGGGAAAAAATCTGGTTTTTGCTGAAGCCAATGGCAAACCTTTTTTCTTTCTATGAAGCAAGTACCTCACCATTGAGATAAAATAGAGTGACTTTGCAAACCCTTAAGCAAGGATTAAGTAAATTTAGAGTCCTTTATCATCTTTGCACAATGGATGGATTTAGCTTTTTTCCCCTCTATTTTCTGAAAACCCCATGTTTCATACACTAATAATGACATATAGTAGGAGTATAAATGTTTTTAAAATTTTTAATTGCTGAGCAAGGTTGAAATGCATCTTTTCTCTTTTTTTTGTTGTTTCATTATTGTACAGAGCAGAGGAAACTTTTAAAAATAATTTAAACTCTGTTGTTAAACATTAATATAAGAATGTGTCTTTAAAAAGTGAACATTTTGTCACTCATTTTATCATTTACATACTCACAAAGTCTAATTATAAATATGCAATGAAACATAAAATGCCGTGTGAAATAAGCAAGAGAAATTGATTTCATGTATTTTTAATATCTCTCACCCACCACTGTTCTGGTTCCACAAAATATAAAAAGGAAAACATTTTCAACTTTATTCATCCAATTATAATGTATTGCAAAAGCATAATTACTGTTCAGAAACATCCAATTTTGTCTACATGAAATTGAATGTTACTTATAACAATATAGACTTGTAGCCATGTAGGAGGTCTTGGCTTATTCATGCGTTGTTAGGAACAATAGGTTTTTTAATTGAATACCTAGGACTATAGTCATGCTATAAAGGCATTGAAAATCATGGATATCTAGTCCAGAGGCAGAAGATACCTGGATGCATATTCATGAACTTAAATAAAATTCCTGTTAAAGTTAGAGTCTATTGTTTTATTAATACTATCTGCTTATATTTAAAGTACTTCTGAGAACATCAAGCACTATTATCTGAGAAAGGTGATTGAGTAGTTTTTTATGTCCAGAATGTTCATGCATGACTGTCACATCCATATGTATAAGTTTAATACATTTCCTCCTGTCATTTTCATACATTATTGAACTGAACAAAATTCAGTAAAACACAGACTCCATAGTTCACTTGTCAATATCAACTATAGTTTGCACAGGCTTTTTCAGCTAATCCACCTGCATGTAGTCTTTCTTTGCATTTCTTGAGTCAACTTACTGCATGTCAGTTTACCTGAATAGGCCAAAAAGTCTAAACATGAAAAACATGAAATTCACAGGTGTTTGTAAATTTGGTGACTATTGCTCACAAGACCTAATGGCCTGAATTAAATCCTGCTGCATCTGTGCATTCCCATCTGCTCAGTGCAGTACTATCTTTCCTTTCTACCTCTTCAACCCCCATGAGAAAGCATTTTCTGGTCCTACTGTCTTAAATAAGGAAGGAAAACGAGGGATCATGGAGCGCAGAACTAAGTAGGTTAATGAGTAAACTGAACAGCAAAGAATCCCCCCAAAAGTCTCATGCCTGTTCTCTTAGAAGACACATGGTGGCCCCAAGCTGAATCATCTTTCTTAGTGCAGTGCTACTATCAGAAAGCGTGTGCAAATCTCAAAAGCCAGAATCAGGCTACCAGGACTGAAACATGGAAAACACATCAAGGACTCCAGCTGCTTAAACATTTATTTTCAAAAATCTGGTTTCGTGTCACTGAATAACTTTGCCGTTTGATTAAAGATGACATAAAAAAAATGCCAAGAAGCAAACTCTGAGTACCAAAAGCAGTTTTTCCATGTAGTCACACTAGAAAATGACAGTATTTACATATGATCACTTTAGGAGTTCAGAGAAGGCTAACAACAATCCAACTGTGTGGTCCCACACAGTATTGTACACTGATCAGCCTCTCCTTTGAAGATACGGTGTATCTTGCAAAATTACATTGAGATGTGGAGAAACAAGAAGGGAAAATGCCTACTCACCCTTATATCCTACACCCTTATACTTTTTGAAAAAAATGAAACACAAACCGTAAGCCACTATGAGCAACTGATAATTTTTTTTTAATGACATGGTATAAAAGTATAATAGACAGCAACATATGTTTTAATATATTTAATATGAAAAGTAAAAAACCCAAAATCTGTAGGGCTGGGCTTTTTTTTTTTTTTGATAGCTTCACTGGTTAGTTAGCCTGTTTTCTCCCGCTGCCTTTTGTGCAGAAAAGATATGCCTGCACTGATTGCTTGGGGGTTTAATGTTTCCAGCTTAGCAAAGAGAAATGTGGTTGTGAGCCCCACTGCAGGTATTTAAATGCCCGATCGAAACATTCAACAATAGATGTAATTAAGCAGGCTCTAATTTTACTTATGTGATTCAACATAAAGAGAGGAGCTCCATTACTTAAGTGTTTACGTCATTCCTTGGAGAAATGACCTTAATTTATTGTAATTTCCAGTTGGAAGATTACCAAATTGGTTTTGAACTTAAGTAGCCCTGTGGGTGCACAGCCATTTACTGCCAGATTACATGAAGTACACTGATTACTTCCAATTATAAAAGACTTATTTTTCTTAATAAATAAGTTTACCTTTATTACTAAATAGATACTAGAGTTAAACTTTTCTAACTGTTATTAGAATCACCTTGTGTTCTGGCAGTTCTCTTTCACCAAATAGTTAATCAAAATATCTTTACAAATGGAAATACAAGTTACATAGTATATATGTAAAGGCATAATTTTGTGTATCACATGAACTTAGCCAAAAGATAAATAGAGGTTTCGGTGACTGAGCTGAATTTGACACAGGTCAACTAGATTTATGCAACTATTCTTAAGAGAAATTTTGCAAAATGTTTAATAGCAGTATGTTAACAAAAATTAGGTTTTATAACTCATGTGACCATAATGAACACAGTCCAACTGCCACTCCAAACCATCAGCCACTGTTTCCCAGTTCAAATTTTCATTAAAATTTTCCAACTTCAGTAGAACCTCGGGGTTACAGACAGCTATTGTATGAGAACAAGCTATTCTACACAAGGAAAAAGCCAAAAAAAGTTTAAAATCACAGTGAACAAGGAACAGTGGTTCAAAACAAGAGCTCTACTTCAGGCTGAAGCCAGTGGATTATTTCACAAAATACAAAAATGAAAACAAAATAAAAATACTAATGGAGAATCTCAGCAAGGTAGGTCCACATACTGAGAAAATAGCAAGTGTGCTCAGATCAAGGACATTTTAAGGCCACAATCACTAATCATAAGTCTTAGGAATGCCTTATGATGTCAAATTTGAGAGCTTTAACAAGTCAGTTAATGTCATATATAATGCCTCACAAATAAACTTAATCAAAGTGCAAAATGTATTTCTATTCTCTTTACATTACCTCCTCTTTTCATTTCTCTGGAAAGTTTTACGGGTGATCACCATTCTTTTGCTGGAAGACGACTGGACTACATACATTTGAGACCTGATGAAAAACTCTTAATTTTTCACCTGCATTTCCCTGTGAAAGAACTTTCACTGTCAGCAAATATCTTCACTTTTCACTTTGTTACACTGGTCTCAGGGTTTTCAGACTACACCCGCTTGATCCATCCTACAGAGATTGTACAGTAAACACTTTTTAGGAGCACCTGATAAAACACAATATTGGTCAGGTTCCCCATGAAGAGTTTGTACCAGAGAGAGCCCCAAAACAATGAAGAATTCTGTACTGGAGGAAGTGAGGGGTGAGGGGGGGGGGGGGTGCACGTGTGTGTCTGTGTGTTTATAGGGAAGAAGCCTTTTCCCAGGGAATTTTAATTGGATACATTTCCTTCTTTCCTTTCTTTCCATTTCTTTATTAAAATATGGACTTGCCAGTGTCTCATATATTTTTCAAAATGAACAGGGCTAGGAAATTAGAAATCCAGAGGCAATGCCTGGAAGGGGATCTTCAACATTCAGATAGGATTCCTGCTCAAATCGGAGCATTTGTCATGCTTATTGTGGTGATATCATAATCTGTGCACAAAATAACAAAATCTCATTCAGGGATGAGTGCAGTACACTCCTACTGAACTAAATGTAGTTCAAAGCCAGATTAAACTTCCCTTGTGGCCTGAATGTCTATTATGTTTCTTGTCACTTCTCCGTGTTCTGATATAAAATGCCTACAAGAAATTCATATTTGTCACGAATAATCACATCCTTATCCATCACTGGAGCAAACTGAAACTAGTACAACCCCAGATTAAAGCCGTATGGGTTCTTTCCTTGTGTATACAAAAGGAAAGATTAAATGCTCATTAGGATTGTTTCCTTCTTCCACTGATAATGTGATTTATTTATGTTTTACCGTGTTACCAGAAGTGTCTGCGCTGAAAGAGTTATTTTCCTTTCTGAAAAAATCTGATGTCTGAATAACATTCTTTACTTGTTTAGTACTTTAGAAATATTACACTGTTTAATAAGTTTTATGAAAACTGAATACAGTCAAATAACTTGATTGTCAGCAATTAATTTAGGATCTAAAATGTACTGAAAACTTGTATGAAAACTCCAGGATCTCCAGTGCTCCCTCTCCATCTGTAAACTTCATCCTCCATCCTTCTTTCCAGTACTGAAACCTGACTTTTTTCATAATTTCCAGGCCTCAGTATGTAGCAGCATCATCCTTTATAGCTCAAATTTTAATGCAAGGCATCATGAGATAATCCAGTCTTACCTGAAAGCAAATGAAAAAATAAATACATTTCACTCAGCTCTACCTGAATGCTTCAAATAAAAGAGTGTTTGAGACAACCAGATAGCAAGAAAAGGGAAAGGCAGCCTTTCTGAAGGTTTTCTTTCCAGCGAGAGGAAAGAAAAATGGAGAGAGAAACTTTTGCGTGCGTTGTGTACAGAGCTGAAAAAGAAGAGTAAGAAGTCAGAAGCTGTTTGGAAGATTTTTCTCAGACACTCTGGGGAAAACTTCAAAAAATCCTGCAGAAAAAAAGGCTTACATTTCTACTGAAAAAAACCCCACCCCAAAAACCCAAGCCAAAAAATAAACTCCAACCTCCCCAGCACCTGAAGTTTAACAGGACAGTAGAAACACTGTAGGACTGCTGAAATATTGAAGAAAGTTTTTACTTAGAGGACAAGTGAAATAGAAGGCTTACTGAAAGCTTGAGAGGAAAAGGATATTTTAGGACTGAGCCCAGTCAAGAAATAAATTCTCCAAAGGAAATGAACCCAGGGAAGAAATGCCTAAGAATGGAGATCTGAGCTGTGGTATATCAACCAGGAAATTATGTCAGCCAAATGTATAAATTTAACCATTGCCGTAAGAAACATCATACCCAGAAGCAGCCTGTGACCTCCTCATTCCTCATGTTCTTTTCAAGCCAGCTGTGGGTGCAAAGACGTACAGCCTCAATACTGATCCTAAGGCATTCCCTAACCTGTTACTATTAGCCATCTAGGTAGAGGCCATTCGTATTCATAACTTGAATTCTGCCAGAAAGGATAGTCACAATCTAACCTAAAATATTCCTTGTCCATACTGAAAGGATTTGACGAATGTTTACAAATGCTTCAAGCACTGTTTTATTGTAAGATTAAATGCCTCTTATTTGGATGCTTACTCTTTTTGGGAGTCATATCTGCTCACACTTAACAAAATTATTCCTGTCAAGGCCAAGAGCTCCATTTTCTGCTGGACTTGTTTGATCTCATCAGCACCTCCTAAGCAAGCTGCATTTCTTTGTGTTTTCACATGCTCCAAAAACTCATTTTCAAAATTACTTCCTTATACATAACTATTCCTTAGGATTTCTGAATCACTTACAGTAATCGACATTTTAGGAATAAAAGTATTCGCTTATTAAAGAGGCATTTATTAGCACCCTATGCGGTAGTAAACAATTATAAAATCCACCATAATGTAACATCATAAAGGGTCCAGAACACTCTCTGTAAGTGGTGCTGTCTCAGGGATTTAAAAAAAACGGTGTCTCCAAAACCCACAAAAACACTCCTTCTAATCCGTGGGTCTTGGCTTTGGCCTGAAGTTAAATGCAAATGGAATTAGCTCTTAACAAGAAAGAAAAGCACAAGAAAAAAGAAAAAAAGCTCTTATAGGTAAAACATAACAAGGAAGAAAAAAAGAAAAATTATTTCATTTCACAAGGTTGTCATTTGTTCCTGAAATGTATATATATGTATACAGAGTACACAGATGGGTGGGGGGGAAAAAAAAAAAAAAAATCCATCCTTCTTTGAAACAAAAATCTCAGGAACAACTGTTGTTGCTGTGCTTAGAGCCCATTTCTCATTTCTCATCTCTCATCTATAGAGAGAACTGGTTCCACGTACTTATTGGAATAGCCTTTACCTCACCCCTGCTCAAACAAGAGAACAGCGGTAAGGCCGTGACCCTCGGACCCTTGCCCATGCCCTGTTTAATGCTTTGAAATCTCTTAGAGATCCAGCTTAGAGCAGTGCCTACCTGCCACAAACTACCGCATCCCTTTTTGCGAGTGTTGGGCTGGAGTTAGATCAGTGCTTTGGAAACTCTGCCAAGAAGTCTCTGGAGTGGAAATTTTGACTAATAAAGAACTGTTATTGTTCTTGAACCACTATTTTCATCAATATTCATTTCATCATGACAGACAGCACATCTTTACTATTGAGGAGACTTCAGGGTTGAATCATACTTAGAAGTTTGGAATTAACAGTAATTATGGCAGAAATTATTACCTTTTAACTAGAATCTCATGAGAAACACAATTTGAATCTGTACTTCACCCATTTAAAAAGCTTCAGAGTATTTGGAATCAACATTTCAGTTTGACGGCATCTTTATTTTAGCTACAAGTTTGCATACATATATATAATAAAGATGAGTACAATTATAATTAGAATTAGATAAAAAACTCTGTGTTGTTCTGATGATTCTAATGGCCAGGGTCTATGGATGTTATTGAACATTGAAAATATGAACAATAACAAACGTTGTGGCCCTACAGTAGTCTGGGAACCTTTCTAAAAGTCTGTAGACACGCACAAAATGATTGATCCTTTCTCAAAGGTGTCCTTGAGTACAGAATGTAGCAAACAGGAAAAGTGGATATGTTATGTCATCTGAATGCATTATACACAATGCTGAAGTGATAAAAAATCCTTGGATTGCAGCAAATTACAACATTGTGCTAAAGCAAACCCGGGTCTAACAAGAAAGGCTACAGCTACATGCCTTTTAAAATCTAAACATTTCATTGACCTTACTGTATTTTCCCCATTAGCCTAGCAACAAGCTCTCTTACTGGATGTGTACTACCTGACACAACCTTTGGTGTGGCTCTAAATTTCTTATTCTTCATTTAAAGTAAGTATTTCCCATAAACTACACATCAAAACTCTCCAAGGATGGACACTTAGAGCAGAATAGGTGAGTATTTGTTATAATAATTTGTTGTCCTGATGAATTTTGATCGTGTAAGAAGTTAATTTCCATTTGGTGCAAGAGGTGTAAATATTCCGTATAACCTGGAAGGGTTTCAATACTGGATCCAATCTGTTATAGGAGAACCAGAGCAGAGCAGAGCAGAAATATTGCGAGGCCAGTGTCATCCAGAAGATATAGCTTTCTAGAAGGTAGCATATCTAAAAACTGCTGAAGCACATGGTACTTAAAAGGAATGAAAAGTGCGTGCAGTTTCCTGTATTCCAAATTCTATAATTTGATGAAATATTGTACAGGAATTTTTAATGTCCTGTAGTACTATTAGCAGGATTTTCTAATTATCAGAAGACCTTAAATCTATCTCTGGACAGGATAAACATTCTTTTTCTATGAACAAATTCATGTTTAATTAGTTTATTGCATGTGTTCACTTTATTTTTCTGTATAATTAATCCTGTACTTATTTTTTTTTTCATATCAGCACATTTGAGTGTTAAGCTACTATTTATAATGAGTCTGAATTATGTCTTGATTTGGTTCCTTCCATTTCTAGGTGCACTCCATATGAAAAAATAATATTATGGTAATTTCAATTTTTGTTCTAATTTCTGGCACAACTCCAAAATAACAATCTATAAAACACTAAATGAATTACACATTTTGAACTTAGGTAAATGATACTAAAGAAATACAATTATGTACACTAAGTGTCCATTTGCTCACATAAAAAACCCATTACATCATTCGTCACTACTGGAAATGCCTCTTCCAGAGAAAAATCCTGCCCTTGCTTGAAGCCAGTGGTAGATTTCAATATGTGCAGAATTAGCAGTTTCTGAGAGGCAGTTTTCCTGCCTCCTGCGCAAGAGTGATGCTGAAGGTCGTGTTCGAAATTTCTTAGCACAGTTGTGTACTCACTTGGATTCAGTAGGTAAATCCTCTACAAAGCTAATAGAACAAGACTTAGCATTTTGCATTGACAAATTCAGTGTGAGTTTTTCCAATTCACCTTCTACAAAATACTTCCGTTCTAATTCAGAAGTTGGTCTGACAGTATGTTACCAATGTTTCTATATATTTTCTTTTTTTTTTTTTTGAAGACAGTATGGCAAGCATGTTAAAAGGGATGAACAGGAATTCTGTGGTGTGGTCAGGTAGAAAAGAGAGACAAGAGGCTCAGATATACTGAGCCAGATCTCAGAACGTGTATTTATTTCCTACGTTTTGTGCTGTTTGCAACAACATGCAAAAATACTTACTGGGTGTTTTCCTGGCTCAACTGAAGTCAATGAAAGTTTTGCCTTCAAATATGCTGGAATCAGAATCCTTATTCATCGCATTATTATTCCAGATCTTACACTCGGCACAAAGCAGGCATTTAAAATAATATCACCAAACTTCATACCAGAATCTGATGACTTCATGAACACTAGACAGTTGTGATCCGTGTTTCTGCTCTGGCTTCTGCAGCTTCAGCTTCAACCACATTGACTTTCAGAGTGTGAAGATCCTTCAGTTGCCTTTGTTTATTCTGTATGTGGCAAACCCCAAGGTTCTCAAAGTTTAATCTAAAATCTGAATTCAATAGCCTTTACAGTTCCTTAATTTTCTCGGAAGCATAATTATTAATATTAGACATAAATTTATAGGGAGCTGCCATCTAAGAACTATCATTTATATTTATGTGAATTTATTTTCTTGCTCACACCAAATACAAGATAACCACCAGTTATTCTTAATGCCACATTTACAAAACCTCTCTTGCACACTGCCAGTGAAGCCTGTTGTTAAGTCAGCCTGTTGTACACCACTGATCAGTTCCTTCTGTCATTCTGAAACACTATTTCAATGTTGAAAGCAGATAATTTGAATTTATAAATGGTGAAATCTCTGAGATTTGAATAGGCTTAGTTCTGCTCTTCCCAGATGTCTTCTTTACTGGCTTAGAAAGAGAGTTTTTGTGATTCTGAATCATTAATCACAGTCTTGTTCAAAGTAGACCTACTATTTTGGGGGAGTACAATAACACTCTGACTGACATACTAATAGATGGTTTTACATGTTGGCTCCATTGTCCACTATTTAAGATAAGGCAACTCACACTGAGGGTTTTTTTTTTGTTCTCAGCAGATTATAAATAAACCCAGAATGATGTGAATGCTAAAAGGAAACCACTTGTACCATTTAGGTTTGAAATGCAGAAGTAAACACATGGAATTTACATTTTAGCAAATATTCGCTAGAATCGTTTTTATCAGCATTGAAGGTATTCTGAAAAGCAGGAAGTCTGATAGTGAATGCCTGACATTAATATAATCAAACCTTATTTAAGTCAGTCATTTAGTAATACATTAAAAAAAAACCAAAACAAAACAGAAAACTGTATGCTTAATCTTATTGTAATTTAGAGCTTGAATTCCTGTCCTGATGTGATATAAAACTTGGGCAAAGGAGTGGGCAGATACATTCAAAAGCACAGGTAAAAGGGAATTTCTTTGCCTTGCCTGAGTAATCCGTGGTGGCTGCTATAATCCAATGGACAGGCAATTATCCAATTCTTGTCATGAGCAGAGAGGAGGACCACCTTTGAAGCTTATTAAGATGGTTCGTTCCTCTGTATGGTGATGCACCAAGAAGACAACATGTTAGGTGCAGATTTACTATGGAAGATGAAGGAAAATACAGCAGCAGCCTGCTGGTGAGTTCTGCCTAGTATGGAGCATCCCTCCACTTGTGTGGTGTGATTTCAATGCCTCAGCCCTCCCACTCCTGCCTCCCCCCGCTCCCAATTCTCACCTTTCATACTTGGTACATAACCTTTGAAAACTTCTGGTCTTCCTTTCCTTGGCCCGGATCTCCCCTGCTGCAACCAAGACAAGCAGTATTTTCCTCCACTTAGACCAAACTGTACTTTGATATCTAAGGACAATAAGGATAGATAATATTTAATGAACATGGAAGAAAACTGCCTTTGTATTGCATGGCTGTCGAGCCGCTCAGAGACAATAGGAAAGATGTACTGGTCAAAGATACATATGTCTAAGGTTTATCTGAAAATGATAACCCTGGCCAACTTGTTATCAGGTTTTCAGAAAAGATATCAATACTTCTGCAACTAATTAATTATTAAAATTTATTTTAGATTCGATGGGAGATTTACTCTTACCTGATATGAGAGTCTTCAGGTTTATACATTACAGGGACAAGGAGGGTGAAATACATATATTATTTCTTTATTAGTTTTTAAATTCCCTGCCAGATTTGCCAAAGGGTTTCACTGCCGCTAACACTGACACTAATTTCACTAAATATTCTTCCAATGCAAAGCTACATGAGAAGCAACTTATTTGCAATAACTCACAGATCTCTATTACAAATGTCAGGCGCTGTTGAAATTACAGCAACACCAGACAAAGACGTTGCCAGAAATATTCGATCTGATATTCTAACTCCTAATACATAAGATGTATCGCCAACACTTTGAGCCTCCCATGGCATAAATTTTTGATTGCTTAAAAAGAATTTTGACTATTAGACTTATTCCACTATAGATGATGGAATGAGCAATTCAAATTCTCTGTTGAATTGTTCCAAGTTGTTTGGCCTTCAGCCAGAAATGACAGCAGCCCTTTGATTTACACATCCCTTTACCTGTCTGCCATAAAAGACACAGTTTTAGAAACCTTCAGTCATCTTTCTTCTGAGCATCCAAGCAGCCATAATAGGACAGAGGATATCATCACTACACCAGTGCGCAGCTGAAGCTATTACGCAGTGCCTTGTGTTTGCCTGTTGAAATATAACATAGTTAATGTGACATCACTTTTTGTAATACAGCCATGCTATACATCAGCTGGAGTTTGAATCAGCTGAGCAAGGCGGAAAATGAGTACCTTGGGCCTCAGATTTAGAGAGAATAAATTTCATTACATTCTCTTAATATTTCTGATAGTCTAGGCATCCTAGAAAGATGAGGTGTATTCATAGACAAACTAGACACTTGGATGGAATATCATATGATTCAAGACAAGAGTATTTATATTCTAACTGATTTCCATTCCCTTTCTGCCCCTATTCTTATTCCCTCAAAAAAACCTAGCCAACCAACCAAAAAAACCCTCAAACAAAACAAAAAGACCCAACCATAAAGCTCAGAATCACAGGAAACTAGGAAAGAAGAGACAGGAACTGTTTGGCTGGATAGGATCAAATTTAAGTGTCTCCAAGTTTCCTGTTGCAGGTGCATACTGCCAGACAATTCCTGTCATTAAGAATCATGACAGAGGGTAAGGAATAACTGGATCAGCTATAAGTAAGAAAGGGGAAAATATAAAATATTTACAGAAGTATGGTGGCTGAGAATTGGATGCTTATATATTACTGAAGTTACCCTGCAATACTTGTTGTCAATCAGCAATCACATTGCATTAAAGTGCAACACAGGTCTAATTTATTCACTGTTTATGTTCTGACTGACCTGTGTGTTGCATAAAATTAATCTTTGCAAAATCCCCAAAACTTGTTACAGTGAGCTATTGCAAGAGCTACCACAATGTTCCCAAAATAGAACTATTCTATAATTGAAACCTCTGCTATATGTTTGAGTGTTTGTGTTGTAATTACGAAGGTTGAGACATGCTCACATAAACCTTCTTGCCATGTATAAGCTTTGACAAAATGATAGGAGTAAAAAGGCTTGCAAAATAGCGGTAAGATTGACTGATACAGGCAAACATTATTCTTGGATTTTTCTTTGCTATGCTAAACTTCAATTTTTGACATTACTAACTAACGATTTGTTTGGATATGAATGAGTCATCTGTAACTGAATTATTGGTATTTCTCTTAGGTTATATAACAAAAATAGCCATTTTTTTTGTTGCCAGACTGTTTAAAGAATGTGGTAATGTCAAAAAAACAACTGAATATAGAAAATACTTTCTGTGCTCTGTACTGGCCATAACCGGCTACAGTACTCACAGACTTGTTGCTAAACATGATGAGGTGGTTCTAGGAAACACTGCGGTGATCAAATATGTTCAGTATTGTTCTTGTAATTATACTACTAAAGCATAGACTATATACTAATACGAAAAGATTGCTACACTGAAGATTCTTTTTTGGCTATAACATTGTATTAATGTACTGCTAAATAATAATAAAAAATTCCCTGTATGTGTTCCATTCCCATTTAAGTCCTGTCTCAAAGGATAAAGGAAAACATATTTTTAACTCCTGGTCTGAATATTTTATTACATTTATTAATTTTATTACATTTGTTAATTTGTTAAACCACAAGATTTCTGTCAAAAATAACCATTTCTAATTAAGCTCTGGAAGTGATTTCTGCAGAAGCTACATTTATCTGCTATAATGTTATGGATATTCATTTTATGGTTCTTGAGTTCCTCTGGGCTATCAATTTATATAAATGAGTCGCATTTTTTTCCAACTGACCACTGCTAACTGTTGTTCCTGTATGACATAATGTTTTTGCAATGATATAATTTCAAAGTTTAATGCATTTTCAAAAAATAGTTATATGAAAATATGCAATTGAATGCAAAATTAAAAAAGCGAAGTATTATCTATTTTCTCATCTTCATTTTAAATCATTTTTTTGTTAAAAAAAAAGACCAAAACCCAAAATAAGGTAGCTGTAATATAATCTTGAGCAGTATTTTTTCTTTCAAATGCAAGGTTTCTTACAAAAGCAAAAAGCAGAAAAACAGTCACTTACTTGACTTGTTACTAGATCCTCAAAGACCTTTCCAATCCCAGCCTAATAAACTTGAAGCTTCTCTCCTTGTACCAAGTGACTGAAAAGAAACAGAGCTGCTTATCTTTGTATTTATTATACTAGTATAATCAAAGTGGGTTATTTGCTATTTAATGTTTGTCATTGTTAAACTTGAATGACGGTATGGAAGTTTCTATAAGAAGTGAAATTTGGGCAAAATTCTCAAGCTTCCCTTTCCCAAAGAAATCTGATTAGATACATTTTGGCATGATTTACTGATTTTAAAATAATTTTTAAGAAGTGGAGCTAAAAACGTTTGAATTACTTCAATAGTTCCATTTGATGATTGAGAAGCTAATTTTGGTATATAAAAATCACAGTGAAAAATGATGACATCTAATGTAGCATTTTCACTAAGAATTAGAAAAATGTATACAGACATGGCAATTCTCTTAAAAATAGAAAAATCTAAACACTTTCTTTTATTAACAACCCTGTATTTTGAAAAATAATATTTTTCATTGGGAAAAAAAAATCCTCTGTAAATTTTTGACTGACTGTAGTCACTTTTTAAAATAGAACCCTTCAAAATGCTCTATTTTGTCAGTGGAAAAAACAGAAAAATCACTTATATTTGTCAGAAAGTTTAAAATATGTATCAAAATTAATCACAGATAATTGTTTTTGCTCCTTCTAGACTCAGAGGGATTTTTTAAGAACCTTTGTGGTATTTAGAGGCTTCTTATGGATACCTAGCACTGGACAAGTAGTTTTACTAATCTGCCAGTTAGAAAAAAATAGTCATCTCTGTCATATAATGAAAAGACTGGGTAGGCCTATTCTAACACCTGCAAAATTCAGCGTGTGTGGTGTCAGCATATATTAACAGGAGGATTATGTCTTGGCTATGTATACATTTGGATCCAGATATAACCAAATAACATGGCTGTTCTTTTGCCTGATCCACAGAGCCAGGGAGATGAACATCTACGAATCAAAGGGCTGCCAGTAGCGTTTGAACGCTGAAGTCAGCAGACTGTGCACCTGATGCACACAAATGCTTCATACCGTTTCCATGTTTTCTTGTCTGTTCACCTCTGCTGACACTACGAACTACTACTATGAACTTCCAACGGACAGCAGTATTTTATACTTGATTGTTTAAACCAATTAGGATAATTTGTTGTGTGCTGAGTTTCAAGTGCTTGGTTATTACAAAATTCAGAAAACCACTACCTTTTCGCTTACGGAATAGACACCATGTATACCTCACTTATTAGAAGGTGTACGCAATGATGCCAGCTTGATAAAAGTCTATAGATACACTATTATTTCCAGGCTATGCAACAGTTGGTGGGGTTTTTATTCTTCTTGTATCTTCTTAGGAACCTACCAGCAGCATCAGACAGAAAATACAGACAAATGGTGCTTGTTGCCCAGTGTGAAGCTTGCTAACAGTCATCGCGAGAAGTCCAAAGGCCATGTATTAAATTAGTGATAATGCTTTTTGTCCTGGTTTTGGCTGGGATAGAGTTAATTTTCTTCCTAGTAACTGGTACAGTGCTGTGTTTTGGATTTAGCATGAGAATAATGTGATAACACACTGAGGTTTTAGTTACTGCTGAGCAGTGTTTATACTAAGTCAAGGACTTTTCAGCTTCCCATACTCTGCCAGCAAGGAGGTGCACAAGAAGCTGTAAGGGAGTATAGCCAGGACCGCTGACCCAAACTGGCCAAAGGGCTATTCCATACCATATGACATCATGCTCAGTATATAAGCTGGGGGGAGTTGGCCGGGGGGCAGCGATTGCTGCTCAGGGACTGACTGGGTGTCGGTCGGTGGGTGGTGAGCGGTTGCATCACTTGTTTATTTGTTTTTTTCCCTGGGTTTTTGTTTCTCTCTCTCTCTAGTTGTTTTACCTTCCATTTTTATTTATTATATTATAATTTATTATTATTTCCATTATTTTTATTATTATTATTACTACTATTATTATTCTATTATTTCAAGTATTAAACTGTTCTTATCTCAACCCATGAGTTTTCTTACTTTTGCCCTTCTAATTCTCTCCCCCATCCCTCTGGGGGGGGGAAGGGTGAGGAGGCAGCTGTGTGGTGCTTAGTTGCCAACCACAACACTTTTGTAGCACCTTCTTTAAGTGAGAAGGTTCCTGATTCAAAGAACAGGCTCATTCCAACTGTTTACTAGAACATCGTGTCAGAAAAGCTCTGCATCCTTTTTCCTCTATGTCATGCCCCAGATGAGCTAATGCTACAATCATCTTTAGAGATCTTACCTGTTTGCTGGTGAGTTTGCTCTTTTAAACAGTGAGAAAGATGGTCGTTTCTTTCTATCACTCCAAGAAAAATCAAGGCAAAGTGATGGTTAAGACTCTAAAATAAATATGACAAACATACATATATAGCGATGACCGCTTTCCTGAAACGAGCCTATATTTTTTAGAAATATGACAAACTAAAATTCTATTTGACACATACGATAATAACATAAGATATAAATTATCTTTCCAGCAGTATGCAATATATCTCAAAGTGCAGTAAATTTCAATAAATTGCAGCATATCTGTACACATTCTTTTTTTCCAGTATGTGATGAAATGCTATATTTTTTCAACTTGGTTCAATTTTCTCTAGGTTGCTACCAATAAATTGATTAAATAAACATCTATGCTGTAAATAGAATAGAGCTACTGTATTCACTGTTGTTTTGTGATGGAAAACAATTTGGTTTACTTCCATTTCCCCACCCCCAGATCAGTATGCAATACAATATTTACACTGTCAGTACAAAATCAGTGAAGTAGGTTTTAGACAGTTTTCAGTGCAATCTCAGATCTAAGATATACTTTTTGTTAGTCTTTACGCAGGTTTTGGATGACTGAATTAATTGTATTAGTTAAATATGAACAACCTTATTTAAACATGACCTCTCTTCCTGAAACTGTAAACAGAACTCGGCTTGTTTCAACATTAAACTAAACAATAACAGCATGTTGTATTTACCATGTAAGACCATCTTTAATGTTTATACAGCATCTATTACAATGAGGCTCTAATCCTGACTGGAGCCTCTAAATGCTACTCAATAGAAAAAAAAGGAATAATGACTATATTAATTTTCTTTTTAGTAATACATGGACCCAGTATTTCAACCAGAACAGCTGGCATTCTTACTTCACTTATCAGCAAAAACTGAAGAAGCAGACTGTTATAATGAGATCTCATAATATAAAAACATCATTAAAGTTATGGCAGTTACTGTTATGGGTATGCTGTAGAATAAAACATTTCAAAAACAAATTATGAACTAAACAATGCTCCATAAGATTACAGAATAAAGTACTTTCTGTGATAGATCAATCAAGTAATAGTTATTTTACTCTGAGGCTAGGAATCATTCTGCCATAAAGGACACCTTAGGCAAATCTGAAGACTCCACAGCTTTTGTCATCTCTTTTTCCTTTTCCACACACTAAGGTTAGGGACGCCTTGCCTCTGCAAGACCAAGGCAAGTTTTCCTCGCTTTTACTGCTGGGATATGAATGGCCAGTATGACTTTACCACACTGCTGCAGTAACTGGGGAACATTGTGGCCTCAGTATATCAACATACAGTCTTTAGTATGATTAAAAGGGCTCTCCAGTTGTTTGCTATTTCATCCTAGAATACAAACATTACTTTGTGCACTACAGTAAAATACCATTTTTGCCAGTCATTTCTGTATTTTATGCTCCCACTGTTCCTTTTCTTCTATAACATATAAAATATAAGTGCTACTTTTCCTGAGTTGCTAAACATACTGATCAAATCATGGGGAGTTTTAATATCAAACATACTTCTCTGTATATTTCTGTCTGATTCCTCATTGGTGTTTTCTCAGAAACCCCTTTGTAGGCCTGTTGTTCCTTACATTTTTAGTGGGAAGATTTTTGTATCCAGATTCTTTCCTCTCTGTGTTATAAAGGCCTGGGAGGTAGCTGCCTTCAGACAGCGAACAGATGGTTTCATGTCAGCCTGCATTTTTTTATTCCTCTTCCTAACTGGTCATCAAAGGCCAAGCAATGCCCAAATGGAGCATTACAGTTAATGCAACCTAAATATTTCAAGTGGAGTAAACAAGATAGCATTGGATACTAAATCAATACTATTTTGCCCATAGTCATACTTCTCCACTGTTCCCCAAAGAGACCATACGATTCGTATGACTGCCTCTTCGGTTTTGCCTGGAAATACTTGGAAGTTCCAGAATTATGACATTTACATATAAACACGGAGAAATAGAAAATTAAAACTGCTGAAAGGGGAAAAAGAAATATCTTGATAAACAATACTTTCTTCCAATGACCTCAACAACCCTTAACAGTATAATGCCCTCAGCATCTTCATTAAAGCCTCTTCATCCTTCATCTAATCATGAATCGGACTGAATGTTATGATTTAACCATATGCCAGAGTAACTGGGAGGCAGGAAATTTTAGAGGATGGAAGAACAAATAGGCAGGCTGCTATTTTCTAGAATTGTCACGTATAATTTCCAGAAATCTCCTCTCAAGCATAGAGAAAGAGAATGCATTTGTGACTAAATTTAGGGCTTCAGCCACATGACAAAAGGAGCCTTAAACTGTAAGAAAGATTAGATTATTTTTTCCATCTTTAATTGCTCTCTCTTTGGGTTAATCCAGCATTTCAGTAGGTTGCTGGATATACCAACTACTTCCTGATGATACAAGAATGATGACTAGGTACATAACAAGAATGATGGCCGAGTACATAAGATTAAAGACCCGTCTACCAGACAAGAAAGTTGGTATCTTACCAGACCTTATACAGGATAAGCTATGAACATTTTTTTCTATCTCTCAAAACCCCCAAATCCTCCTTCTTATAGAAATTTGCTCTCTGTAATGATAGAAACATTTTGTGTTCCTACAGATCTGACTATTCCATTATATTTTATTTTACAATTACACTACAAAACTATACTGTATATATTATATTTACAAACAATACATTTCTGATCATACGTCTATCACGTAATTCTTGCTGAACCATGACTATAGGGAATGAAATAGGGTTTTTCTTTACCTTAAACCATAGAATCTCTGTAGTATTCTCATAAGAACCTTGGATATACAGGAGCCATGAAAGCTCCAGAGCACCTGATGCCTCTTTTTAAGCATAATCTGTACTTTGGAATATAATCCTGGGTCTTACCTTTTGCTCACACCCAACAGCATAGGTGGATATCAGGTCTGGGTAGAAGTGCCGCAGTACATATTCTGGGACATGGCATTACACGAAAGAAAATACAGAACAACAGTATTTGCTTCCAATAGACACATATAATCATTCAGCATCTGGAAAAGATTCTGTGGGTTATGCCTGTACCAAAATTCCAGGTAGGAAAGAATGCCGTCAAATACAGGAATTCTGCAATTTTGAGTTGATTAAGTAAGAGCATGTCATTAGTTTTACAATCCAGAGCTGGTCAAGGTATTAGAGTCTTACTTTATTATTTAGTCAAAAAATTAATAGGGTACCGCTTCTTACTGTAAACATTGGGAGCAAAGCACCTGTAAGAAAATCTCCTTCCTCCTCTCAACTTGGCTGGAAGCTTTGGCTGTATAAAAACAGAGAACTCTCCCTCTCTTCCTTTAATGCTTTAATATTAAGTATGCAAAATACCTTTTTATTCTTCAGTGTCAAGCTGTCTGTAAAAGTTCAGAAGATTTAGAGCATACACACCAAAACCACTGCTTATTACACTGACCAGCACTGTCTCCCGGCCTCCCACTTCCTCTCTACATACATCTCTACCTTGTCCATCCTATGGAGCTTTTTTCTGTTCTGTGTTTATAGAGTATCCCGCTATGCTCCAGTGTCCTATGCCAGCACAAATAAACAACAGTATGGAAACAATGATGGGGCCCACTGCTTTCTCACAGCACTGGGAATTAAATCCTGGGTGAGCTGGCATTAGTAAAACAATTGTCTTTTGTTGATGACAGAACAGAACCTAATTACTTTTTTCTTTTACAACCAGAGGATGGATAAATAGCAGGTAAAATGTATATAAGAAACAATCTGAAGAAACACCAGTAAAAGCATCATTATGAACTAGAAATTTTCATATAAAAAATACTTTCCATGTTGTGAAGTTTAACTCATACACATAAACCTAAATTCTGATAAATTCTCCTAAATTATGCAGCTAGTCTCACTAAACAAAGTCAGGCTATATATAAAAATGAAGAGGTAATACATATAAGCAAAGCTTTTCAGGATTAGAACTACTAACTTGTATAGCCCTTTTAATCTGCAGCATCAGCACCAACAGATTAATAATGATTCTTTTTAGTTGGCTTCTCCGGCCCTTATCTGAAATCCAGTATGTTTTTCCATGGCCAGAATAGAATCAACTGATGAAGAAGTCACAGGAAAGTCCTGTTAGGTTCTTCTGGGTTTTTTGAAGGACAGATTTTATCATAGAAATTCTGTTCAGATGACTGAATGGCATCTATTCCCTGGTCTCACCCAAGGCAGAAGCTGACTACTAATGCTCTGTGAGCCTTGCTTCATGATCATTAATTTGACACAGCACTCCTCTGAGTTCTATTCCAATTCAAAACTTTTACTAGAGAAGTCTGTGCTCAGTGAAGTGAGGATCATAGTTAATTTTAGATTATTTATATCATATCCATTGAGAAATATATTAATAGCATTAGTTTGGTTCAGTCATTATTTTTTTTCTGGAAGCAGATTCTCTTTAATTTTGAAGAGGTTTAATAAAAATTAGACTGACACATTTATACAAGGAGCATTGAATATCACAGCATCCCTGATTAAACATTTAGGGTGGCATGTCAAATTCTTGGCAAAGTCTAGAATCGCTCCAATTTTCCAGAAGGGATTGGCATATACATAATGGCACCATTTATCACAAAGCTGTTGAGCTGCATTTTTAATGAAAAAGAAATCTTCTACTGTGGTCATTCTACACTGTGTATATTTACAGAGTATTTAAATAAAGGCTAAATTTTAAGGTGAACCATAAATTGACTGATTCACAAAAGTATAAGTCCTAGAGTCCTACTTAGCATTAAATTTAATGTGCTAATCCTATAAAAACAGGATCTCAGAAACATAAAGACAGCTTACCATTTATAGATCCAGGAACTAATGATCAAAATATCTTTCATACATTTTTCTTTAAAACGATATCAGGCAAAATACTGACAACCAGAGTAGAGGTAGTGTAATTGCTTCCATTCAACCCTTGACGTCACCAATAACCTTCCAAAATTTTTTGCTCATGGGCTCATGTTTTTACATGAAAAAAATCAGAAATCAGCTTTTGAAAAAATAGACAAGTAAAAGTAAAAACATTCATGATATTTTAAAAAAAGATCTTCATAATTTTTATTCGCACAATCAGTGAAATTATTTGACTTTAAAAATAAATAGTTGGCAGAGAAATATTCATCACTAGATCAAAATACTTCAATTGTTGGACAGTGTTTCTGGTTCAAACAAATATTCAGGCAATTCAATCAAATATACTTCGCATACACAGCTTAGAAATGTAGTTTCAATGGAGAGAAAAAAATTCCTTCTAAAGGAGTTTCCAGAGTTAGCTGAAGCAATTTTTTAATGGAGCTTGAAATCTGACTGTTTTGTGGAATACTGACAGGGCTGTGGCAAGCAGAATTTGTCCTATACAAAAGAGGAAAAGACAAATTTTCTTCCACCTAGAGTCACATTGATGCCAGTCTTCAAAGAACTCTCTTGTCCTTGTGGTTGATGTTTCCGTATCTGGAAAGCTGTAGGTTAGGAGTTTCAGGACAGGATTCAGGCAGACTTATGTTTAGAGTTGACCATCCAAGAAGAGAAGGGAAATAAGGACAAACAACAGTGAAAAAGAACACACAAGCTTTTTACTAAATTAAATGGCCAAACAGCTGAAGTGGTAACACTGATTATCTATAGAGCTGGAAGATAAATCCTTTCCTCACTCAGGTACCATAAGCTGTTGCAAATATAATGCAGATCACCCCTTTCCATGAGACTGTTACTGCGGTTTAGTTTCCTTTTGATGGCAAACGCTAAGTCCCTAACTGATGCATTGTGTTAATTGTGTAATGCCACAGTGGCTCTAGGTTTCATCTGTAGCACACCAAAGCAGTTATAACCATCAGTAGCCATATATTGTAATATAGACTATTGTAATATATTCTATATTGTAATATAGAAGTAGGAATTATCCCCAGCTATACACTATACAACTTGCAGTGTTGCCTGATAACTCTGATGGTGCAGAGCTAACAGCGCGGCTGTCTCTTCTTCCTTCCTAGCAGTCTTCCAGTGGTATTCCTAATGGAAAGTGAGCAGGGTAGCCCTACTTGCTTTATTTCTCTCATAAGATCAATTTGACATCTAAGAGGGGAAAAAAGGTGTAAATAAAAAAAATACGAAACCACCCCAGTGTAAATCCACCCAGTTCAGAGGCTAGGGATCTGCACTGCATATACCAATCACAGGATATTAATATGTGCATTCCTTTGAGCTGTTGGGGTGTCTCTTAGGAAATGCATCCCAGGTGTTTCACATCCCCTGTTTGTCCCTAAGGTTTAGGTTGGTAAGATACCCAATTCAGACACAGAGTCTCCCCACTTACTGAACTATTGCTGTGCTTCATATAAGTCAGATCTTCATGGAGCATGAAAGAAGATACAGACTAGCTGGGACTGAGTGATCCCATTGAGAATGGTGGAGTAAAATTCTTAATGAATGTAGGTTAAATGTGAAGCAAACCCACACAGATGTTTCAACTGGAAGTTTTGGCGTTTGTTCAACAATAGACTTGTATAATTGAATTTTCAAGTTTAAAACTAACAAACAGCGATATTTACAATTCTCTGAGAAAAGAAAATCTCAAATTTTGACACACTTTAAAATTACATTTGCAAATTTGATGTTTAATAGATTAACTACCTTTCAAGCAAAATGAAAACAGACCTTTTACTTCCTAAACAATGTTATACCACCACTCCCCAAGAAACCTCCATTGTCAAAACTAAAAAGACTCCTATCAGCTATTTCATCCTGATTGTAATTTCCCTCCCCACAATTTTATGTTACAGTATATATAGAAGAACGAGGCTCTCTAGTGCAATATACCAGACAAAGAAATGATGGCTAATGCAGTTGTTCCACCATATAATCATTTCCAGTAATTTATCCATCAAAAGTAGGAAGCATGTTTAATTATATTGTTGTACAGTTGCTGCAGGAATATTTTATCCATCAGAAATGACATGCATAGTGATGGCCTAGTGAAGTTAAATACTATAAAGAAAATAATTCATAGCAGAAAGTTCATGAATTTTCATTTTCTCTTTTAAAAAGACTGCAGTAGAAAAAAACAAAATCTATGCTATGAAATAATTCATTTTTCAGCATTATTAATTCAGTTTACTCTGGCATGAATACTGATGCTTTGCAGAGCACACCATATCTAAGACGAGCCATTTCAAGGATGAAGATGGGAGCGATTTCATTTATTAGATTTCTCCTGTTTCTTTTAATATCTCTTTTGGTAGGAAGGATCATTTAGGCTTTGTTTCAGATCAGGGCTTTTTACTCTTAGTCTTCATTACTGATGAAAATCTAGAGACCAACAGCATATTCATTTAATATACTATAGAATAATTCATGCCTGAAAGAGTAAAGTAAAAGGAAAAAAAGAAAAAGCAAGCCTCCCTACTGAAAAGGGACATTAGTCATTTCTCTCTGTCATTTTTTTGGCAGCTGATGTTCTATGTTTTGTAAATCATTATATCTAAAAGAGCTGAAGCTATAAAACTAATATAGCAGGTCAGGGAAAACAACCAAAACAGTCAGAGAATGTGAACCCATGTTACCAGTTCAGTCAGTCTTGTGTCACATCTCTTACTCTTCATTTTAGCATACTAACTTATCAATATCACTGCTAATAAGAAGTACTATCCTCTACATGCTTTCAGAGACCTTTGCTGCAGAAATATAAGAACTGGAAGTTTTGAACAAAACTATGGTTTGTGTGTTTTCTCAAAGCAAGTATTTTTAGAAAGACTTTGTAATAAGAGGATATAATAGAATGACTGTTCACATCACAGGAAGCAAGAGTAGCAATGAAAAACAAACGAGTAATATGAAGCAAGAAGAAGATAAAGGACAAGAGGCAGTTATTAGTTTAGACAAATGAGTCGAGACCCTTTATTAAAAAACGTGGCAAAGGGCTTGAATTTGATTCTGCAAGAGATACGAAGGCAAAATCCCAGAGTTGAACAGAAAGAGATAAGTGTGGGAGAAGAAGACTTACCAAGTATTCAAATTTTAGATACAAAGGAAGAAGGGACGAATTGTCCACAATGATATGAACAGAAAGAAAGAGTGGGTGGATTTTGATCATAAAATTAAAGAAGGCTTACTGTGCTGCAAAAGAGAATAGAGAGGAGCCAAGAATGACACTGAGTGGATTAGCCAGAGCAAAGAAAACAATGAAGCTCATGAATAAAAAAATACTAGTCATTGATCTAGTCCTACTGTACACCTTTTGTCATCTTTCAACCACAACATCAGAACTGCAGCTGTGTTACCTTCAAATGCAAAAATGTTACCATTGATTTCTTGAATTTGCACCAGCATGTATTGAAAAAGGTGCTGCTCACACTGTCACAACTGTGTAAAAAACAGTTTAGAGAATAGAAACTTAACATTTTCTATGATAGCAACTAAGGACTGATGTATGCAATAAAATTTTTACAGAATGATCTCCATCTCACTGGCACAAAAATAGTATTTAATAAAGATATATTCATTTCTCCAAACTTACAGAATATTTATCTACAAACCACAGAGCGAAATACAAATATTTCTTGAGCAGTCTTCCCATGTATCGCTTTCTGTGATTCATTGACTTTGTTTGGAATGCATTGCCTGGTCTTAAACCTAAAAAAGAATGAAAGGAAAATGCCGTCCTAAAGGTCAAATATCCAAAATAAAAAGAAGATTTTTAGAGATAGGAATTAAAACCAGACATATTAAAAAAAAAAAAATATTTGTGTTTAGCTGACAACTACATACTGTAAAGAAAACTTGGTCAAATTTAGAGTGACCTTCATCAGATATTAAAAAAAAATTGATTAAAATTACCAGAAAAAACCCCCAAATTTCTTTTGTACATGAAACTATAAACCCATTTACTTATAAAACCATTAACATGTTTTGGAGGTTTAAGAGTGTTTCTGACTAAATGATTGATTTTTCTGGGTACTTTTCACTGTATGCTGTTCCAGATTTTTTTTAAAATACAAAATTCACATACTCTTTTTTCTTACTAAAAATAGAGAGCTCTTAACATCCAACTAGTGGCATTAGATTGGATGAATATGTCAGAAAAACGCTTTTCCTTTAAACAAGATGAAAGAATTAACAGTGCACTTTCCAAACAGCTTCCATTTATATTTCCGTTGAAGCATCCAATTCTCTCATGAGATGCATGACTACTCATGGTGACATTAAGTTCAGTACTAGATTCAGCAGAAAGCTGTTCCCAAACCTGAACATTCAAACAAGACTGAAGTGATATACATACATCTAGAGTATAATCTACACAGTAATCTATTTCAACCCAAGTTTCCCCTTTTGAAGTAATATGTTATGACTACTTCTTCGCGAGGTGTCTGAAATAAGATTCTCTCATTCACAGATGTGGAAACTGAACTTGAACCCCTGGAAAATACAGTCTATGTACAGCAAGGAATGGGAAATGACCAAAGCCCATCTAGCCCAATTTACTTTACCATTTACTCACATTCTGTCAGACATTCAAACATGCAAACAGAAAAAGAGAATGACTATGCTTGCTCAAAAGACTGGAATCTCCTGTGCATCAGTATAATACAGGGCATTTATGGTTTCATCAGTCCATCAAGCCATGAGGTTCACACAGACCCACTTCTCGAGCTCGTCCAGGTCCCTCTGGATGGCATCCCGTCCCTCTGGTGTGTCAACCGCACCACTCAGCTTGGTGTCATCTGCAAACTTCTGAGGGTGCACTCGATCCCACTGTCTATGTCACTGATGAAGTTATTAAACAGTACCGGTCCCAATACGGACCCCTGCGGGATGCCACTTGTCACCAATCTCCATCTGGACATTGATATCTGATAGACATTTCCGTAAACAGTTTGTGTCCTATCAGTCTGTCATATAATTGACATACTTTACCTTTTATTCAGTGATACAAAAGCCTCCCAGCTTTCTGTCAACATATCTTTGCACACAAGAATAGTGAAGTTAAGAGTTTTCCTATCTGGTTAGCTATAAGCAACTGCTACATAGTGACAGATCTTTTCTTGAACACAGAAATCAAAACCAGAAGCATTTTGATTCATTTTGGTGTATATCTATATATGTGTGTGTGCACCATATACAGATATATATGTGCATGTGTACACACCAAAACATGTATTCATAAATATATGTATATCTATGCACATATACACATCTTCACTCAAAGGAACAGTGGAGAACTTAATTGAATGATCAAGTTTCAAATAAATAGATAAAAGAGATTAGCATTTGTGAGATGGGGCCTCCAACAACCCTTCTGCTGAGACAGGTATAAAGAAAATTTGCTGGCCAATTGCCTTAACAATATTATAAAACTACATCAAAGAACTGAACTGATGGACAAGGTGCTTTGGAATAAAATGAAACAATTACACAAGCTCTTTCTAACCATATCCTATAGAGAATGAAAAATGTCTGTTCTGATGAGAAATTTCGTAAAAATTATTTTGTGTCTTCATTATGGGCTTTGTTTTGACAAGTTTTCAGCTCACTTCAGGGGTTTCAGAGCACAGTGTATTTTGCTAAAAGAGGAGAGATACAAAAACCTCCTCTTTTAACTTCTGTCATTGAATATTAGAACTGTGGAACTGGGAGTATCACACCTTTGGTGTTTCCTAATATTTTTTTTTAAGGCGATGGTTTTAATTATCTATAATTTTGACGAAATAGAATCATTAAGGCTGAAATTTTCCATGCAAGATTACTTTAATCTGTTTTGTATTGATTTTAGCAAAAACAGTTTAGAGAAAGTATGTTGTTCCTTAATATTAAAAGAAAGTCTTATTGATGATTAATTCTCATCAACTATTAATTGGAAAGCTATAGGAATTTTGTGCTTTCAAAGCAGGCAGCTAAAATATAGCAGGGAATGTTCTTATAGGAAGCATGAGCTACCCATGCCTGTGGAAGTCTGCTCAAATTATCTGCTTTTAAAAATACAGTCTTCATGTGCTTAGAAAAGACAGCTTTACTGTAACTGATAAATTTCATTTGTACTAAGAATGCTTCAGACTGAGGCCACCAGGTATTTTCCTGGCAACATTTGAGGACAGTGTAAGATCCAAGGCTGCTTATTAACATTGATAATAGGAACCTGTCTCTTCAGTCTCAGTTCTTCCTTCTTCCTTCCTTCTCCAACCTCAGCTTCCCTAGAATAAACCTGGGATTATAACACCACCACAAAAACAGTCTCAAAATTAAAGCAGCTGGATGAAAACCTATAGAACTAAATCACATCCTTCCCTTAGCTACTGAATTCCTATGTGCTAATGAACAAGCCATTTAAAATGGACTTTTCATGGATGGCCATTAAATATGAACACATAATCAGTGATCACCTGATTTCTGACCTATGATCCTGATATGCAGACATACGGAATAGTAACATCTGCAACAGAAGTCAGCAGGAGCTTTGCTTTAAACTACTGTACCATTGAGCTATTTGCAATGCTAAATAGTCTAGAAAGCGGGTCACGGGTAGCTCAGTTTGTCAACCAAACTGAATGGTATTTTGACCTTAATCTCCGTGTATGACAGTATATGGCAGTATGTCACCTTCTCATCTTGCAAGGCAATCCAAAAATAACTATTTTTGAAACAAATAAAGCAGAGGTGTTTGCCATAGAAAAGCAAGTAAAGACATTGTTGGAAATTCTGGAGTTGGAGTAGGTTGATACAACACAAACAGAAGTAGAGAAAAGCAAAAAGAAATTCACCAGTTCATCTGTTGAATCCAATCCCATTTTAACGCTTTGAATCTCTTCCGGAAAAGCAAATTAAAAAAAAAAAAAAAATGCCCTCGGCATTTTTATAATGTGAAGGTGGATCGAATGATTAACAATCTAGATGTTATTTCCTTCGAAGTTCACAACTGATGTATGACACATCAATAAACAAATGAAAAGACAGAAAAAAAATATCCCAATCCAATTCTCTCCTCTAGCATGGGATTTTCTAGTACATAGAAAGAGAACTGACTTTTATTCTTCTACCTGCTCTCCAGAGCATAATAACTGGAAGACCTTTGATCTATTTAACTGCTGCTTATTCACCCATATTTTAACACAGTATAAACGACTGATGCAAATATGGGAATTTTGTTGACTTTGTTACTTTGTTAACTAATATTGCTTATTGTTGTGGTTGTTAGAAATGAAATATGCAGCAGATTTGATATATCACTTAAAATGACATTTTCATCCCTGCAGAAATGAAAGTGAATTAAATACATTTTTTCTTCTGTAGTAATTCTGCTCATCTTTTAAATCGAGGCTCAGAGAAAGTTTTCTGCAATATCTGTCACTATAAACCGCTTTCCTCCTTTTCAAAAGACAAACAGGTTCTCTTAATTTTGTTTCTCCTGTTGCTTTTACCTTCTCTTGCTGCTATACTCATAATTGCCATCATGATACCCAAGATCCTTTCCTTCAGGGAGCTGGGAAATACAGATTGCCATTAAATGTTATTTCATGACTCAACATTACTGAATTAACTATAAAGCTATCCACTACTTTTCAGCTAGCAGCTTTTGGAACTGCAGGAATCTGAGCAGGATCATTCTTCTTGCTTACTGCTTTGAGCTTCAAGCTTCAAAAATCTCCAGACTCAACATGAAGTTTGCTTAAAACCAACAATTGTTGCCCATTCTTGTCAACAAATCTAAGCTATTAATTCTTTTCCAAGGCTTTTGACAGAGCAGATTTATCTAAACTGAAATCAGCAAGGAAATTTCAGGTTACCTGAAGTAGATAAAATATTGCATTTCACAAGAATGATTA
The DNA here is from genome assembly GCF_965638725.1 of Aptenodytes patagonicus. NCBI lineage: Eukaryota > Metazoa > Chordata > Aves > Sphenisciformes > Spheniscidae > Aptenodytes > Aptenodytes patagonicus. Next base: position 43,098,992 of record NC_134952.1, read on the forward strand.
ACACTCCAGTCAAGGCAGATGATAACATTTCTGTGATGTGTGCAAACCACTACGCTGCGCTCCTACTGTGAATTTGCTTCAAAAACGGATGTATAAAAGGAAAATACATAATTGACAAAACAGCAAGTCAAAATTAATCAGGTCATTAGCTCAGAAACCCAAAGGAGAGCTTTATTAGGTAGGCATTATGCAATAATTGTGAGTATCTCTGATGTACATTTGTTTGGACACCTATTACTAAGGGTCCCTATCACTGTTCTAACCTTACAGCTAAATTCAAGAACATCCCTTCTGAGTCCTATGTTGGCTTCCAGCTATCTACATATTATATTCAAATTCTTAGCTGTTAATGTGAATGTCAACAGAGCTGAGTTCTTTGCACAAATTTTCTGGCAAATTTTTAGGGGTTGTATTTCTTGTTTTCAAGTATGCTTGGGTTGAATAAGTTTGACCCTACATCTTTCGATGTCTTGCAATCTCAGGTACCCACTCCTGTCCCAGATTATTTTGGCTAATATCAATACCTTTTCATTCTGACACCAGACAAAAAGCTTGGCTCTTTCTATGCCTATGCTAAATATTCCTAGGCATAGCAAAGTTTCACCTTCCTTTTAGCTTTTCACCAACACTTCTCTGTCTGACATAAAATCTAACTTCAAACTTAGAATACTGTCTAATTTCAACACAGTAGATATGAATCTAAAACTATAAAATATTCACAATAGCTAATTGTCTATAATAGCTAATAAGTCAGCTAATGCATTTCTGCCTGTTAGGCTCTGAATTTACATTATGCAGGATCCAAATATGTCAGTAGAAGGAAGAACTCACAAGATATCCTTCTAGGAAGACTAAGCAATACATGTAAGCTATGCATTTAGATAAAAAAATTACTTGGATAAATAAAGGTAGAAATCTACCCCTGTATTTATGGTACATATCTAAATAAATGACTAATTTTTAGCACTCAGAATTGCTATGTGGGGAAAATATGCTTGTGCTACTTACTATCTGTTGTGGTACAACCCAGCAGGCAGCTAAACACCACACAGCCTTTCGCTCACTCCCCGCCGCCCCCGCCACCCCCCGCCCCCCCCCCCCCCCCGTAGTGCAAAGGGGAAAAAATCGCGAAAAAAAAGAGTAAAACTCGTGGGTTGAGATAAAGACAGTTTAGTAGGACAGAAAAGGAAGGGAAATAATAATAGTAGTAGTAATAATAATATTACTAAAATAATGATACAAGAATATACAAAACAAGTGATAACACAATGCAATTGCTCAGCACTCACTGACCGATGCCCAGCCAGTTCCTGAGCAGCGGTCGCCACCCCCTGGCCAACTCCCCCACAGTTTGTATGCTAAACATGACGTCATATAATATGGAATATCCCTTTGGCCAGTTTGGGTCAGCTGTCCTGGCTGTGCCCCCTCCCAGCTTCTCGCTGGCAGGGCATGAGGAGCTGAAAAGTCCTTGAGTAGTGTAAGCACTGCTTAGCAACAACTAAAACATCAGTGTGTTACCAACATCATTCTCATACTAAATCCAAAACACAGCACTGTACCAGCTACTAGGAAGAAAATTAACTCTATCCCAGCCAAAACCACCCATAAGGGGTATCCACCCATTATTCTATACTATATTCTATACTATCTACATCATGCCCAGGTCCCCACACTTTCCAATACATTCCAATTAGTCATCACTACTTTTCCTGTCTTTTGATATATACACACAGACATCATTCCCTTAGTCTATGGGCCATCCCTACGAAATGTTCGTTGAGTTCATTTAGTCCCTGACTTTGGGGTCCATCTGTCATTACAGTCCTTCAGGGCAAGAGAGATGGTGTGTGGTTTTGGATTACTGAATACTGAAGCCAGTTTTGGTTCCATTATTGCTGCGCTTGTTTGGTTCTATCATCACGGCACTTTGCTTGGTTTCATCAAAGTTCATTCTTCATTAATCTAGGTGATTCTTATTGTAATACTGTTGATATGGCATATAGCCACTATAGAAGTGATGATATACAGTATTACATAGCAATTAACATAATACAATTTAATTCATTGGCTATTCTCACCCAAAATCAAATCCCCTTGAGGTACACATCGGACATCACCCACCAAGTGCACCCAGGTCCTTGAACAAAAGCAATCCCACGGATGGGTTTGCCGTTGCCTGAGGCAGGAGTAACCCCAGACTGTCTTCCCCAGCATATTTTTTATGTGCACTACAGGGACTTTATCCCCTTCTACAGTACGTAAAATTTTGACTGGGTGGGGCCAGCTCAATTGGCAGATCCCCGAGTGTTGACTAACCAGGTGGCTTTTCCTAAATGTCTGTCCCAATGTTTGGACGTCCCACCACCCATTGCTCTCAGTGTAGTCTTTAACAGCCCATTGTATCGTTTGATTTTCCCAGAGGCTGGTGCATGATAGGGGATGTGATATACCCACTCAACGCCGTGCTCTTTGGCCCAGGTGTCTATGAGGTTGTTTCAGAAATGAGTCCCGTTGTCTGACTCAATCCTTTCTGGGGTGCCATGTCGCCATAGGACTTGCTTTTCAAGGCCCAGGATAGTGTTCCGGGCAGTGGCATGGGGCACGGGATATGTTTCCAGCCATCCGGTGGTTGCCTCCACCATTGTAAGCACGTGGCGCTTGCCTTGGTGGGTTTGTGGGAGTGTGATATAATCGATCTGCCAGGCCTCCCCATATTTATGTCTCAGCCATCGTCCTCCATACCAGAGGGGCTTTAACCGCTTGGCTTGCTTGATTGCAGCGCATGTTTTGCATTCATGGATAACCTGTGCTATAGTGTCCATGGTCAAGCCCACCCCTCGATCACGAGCCCATCTGTATGTTGCATCTCTTCCTTGGTGGCCTGAGGTGTCATGGGCCCACTGAGCTAGAAATAATTCACCCTTATGTTGCCAGTCCAGATCCACCTGAGCCACTTCAATCTTAGCAGCCTGACCCACCTGCTGGTTGTTTTGATGTTCTTCAGTGGCCCGACTCTTGGGTACGTGAGCATCTACGTGATGGACTTTTACAACCAGGTTCTCCACCCGGGCAGCAATATCTTGCCACAATGCGGCAGCCCAGATGGGTTTGCCTCTGCGCTGCCAGTTGCTCCGCTTCCATTGCTGCAACCACCCCCACAGGGCATTTGCCACCATCCATGAGTCAGTATAGAGACAGAGCACTGGCCACTTTTCTCGGTCAGCAATGTCTAAAGCCAGCTGGATGGCTTTCACCTCTGCAAACTGACTCGATTCACCTTCTCCTTCAGCAGTTTCTGCAACTTGTTACATAGGACTCCATACAGCAGCTTTCCACCTCCGATGCTTTCCCACAAGACGACAGGACCCATCAGTGAACAGGGCACATTGCTTCTCATTTTCTGGTAGTTTATTATACAGTGGGGCCTCTTCAGTATGCGTCACCTTCTCCTCTGGCGATATTCCAAAATCTTTGCCTTCTGGCCAGTCCATGATCACTTCCAAGATTCCTGGGCGACTGGGCTTTCCTATGCGAGCCCGTTGTGTGATCAGTGCAGCCCACTTACTCCACGTAGCATCAGTTGCATGATGTGTACAGGGGACCCTCCCTCTGAACATCCAGCCTAGCACCGGCAGTCGGGGTGCCAGGAGGAGCTGTGCTTCAGTGCAGATCACTTCTGAAGCAGCTCGAACCCCTGCATATGCTGCCAATATCTCTTTTTCAGTTGGAGTATAGCGGGCCTCGGATCCTCTGTATCCACAACTCCAGAACCCTAGGGGTCAACCTCAAGTCTGCCCTGGTGCTTTCTGCCAGAGGCTCCAGGTAGGGCCATTCTCCCCGGCTGCAGTGTGAAGCACATTTTTTACATCTTGTCCTGCCCAGACTGGCCCCAGGGCTACTGCATGAACTATCTCCCGTTTAATTTGTTCAAAGGCTTGTCATTGCTCAGGGCCCCATTTGAAATCATCCTTCTTTCGGGTCACTTGATAGAGAGGGTTTACGATCAGACTGTAATTTGGAATATTCATTCTCCAAAAACCCATAATGCCTAAGAAAACTTGCACTCAGCTGCCAAAGGGATTGAGAAAAACGCATTATCAATATCAACTGTGGCATACCACTTGGCTGCCTTTGACTCCAGTTCATATTGAAGTTCTAGCATGTCCAGCACAGCAGCACCCAGCAGCAGCGTGACTTCGTTCAGGCCACGATAGACTACTGTTAGTCTCCACTCTCCATTAGACTTTCGCACTGGCCATATGGGACTGTTAAAGGGTGAGCGAGTCTTGCTGATCACTGCTTGGCTCTCCAGTCGATGAATCAGCTTATGGATGGGAATCAGGGAGTCTTGGTTGGTGCGATATTGCCGCCGGTGCACCGTTGTGGTAGCAGTCGGCACCCATTGTTCTTCAACCCTCAACAACCCCACAATAGAAGGGTCCTTCAAGAGACCGGACAAAGTAGACAGCTGTTTCATTTCTTCTGTCTCCAAGGCAACTATACCAAAAGGTCACTGGTACTCTTTTGGGTCTTTGAAATACCCTCTCCTGAGGTAGTCTATGCCAAGGATGCATGGAGCATCTGGGCCAGCCACAATGGGGTGCTTCTGCCACCCATTCCCAGTTAGACTCACTTCAGCCTCCAGTACAGTTAGCTGTTGGGATCCCCCCATCACTCCAGAAATACAGATGGGTTCTGCCCCTGTATAGCTTGATGGCATTAGGGTACACTGTGCACCAGTGTCTACTAGAGCCTTATACTCCTGTGGGTCTGATGTGCCAGGCCACCGAATCCACACAGTCCAGTAAACCCAGTTGTCCCTTTCCTCCCCCTGGCCGGAGGCAGGGCCCCTCTAGTCCTGGTCACAGTATTTGTTACTCACTTCTTGTAAATACGAGTCAGAAGTCTCTTCATTAAGATCAGAAGTAAGATCAGCCCTTCTACTCTCTCTGGGGAACTGCTCACTGGAAACTGGAGCAGCAATTTTCCTGGAAGAACCCCCTTTTGTGATTATTTTTCCTTGCAATTCACATACCCATGCCTCAAGGGTTGAGGTGGATTTTCCATCCCACTTCCTCATGTCCTCTCCATGGTCACGCAGGTAAAACCACAGGGTGGCTCATGGTGTGTATCCACAATATCCTCTCTCTTGAGCAGAGGGACGCTTACTCCTAATGGCTGAGATACTGGTCCATACAGGTGGGGAGTAGGACATATCCTCTTTGAATCGCTGGAACTCCAGGGACAGTTTCTCAGCTACTGTGTCCGGCAGCTTCTCCACAGACGAGATGCAGGCCTGTAGGGAGGAAGAGAGACTTTCTTTGTACTGCTGGAGTTGGCCAGCCAATTCATCTGCCGTTTGTTCCTCTCCGTCTTTCCAGGTCATTACTGCCAATGAGTTGGCATACGAAGCTGGTGTGCTCCATACCAACTTCCGCCACATGGGTCGTGTGCACTTGACTTCATCTGGATCTTTGGATACCTGCTCGTTGTTCAGGTCATCACAAATCATCTCCAGCATGGCTAATTCCCTCGGGTACTGGGTACCTTTCTCGATGGTGGTCTATTTGCCTGGGTGACATATAACATCTTCCTTGAAGGGATACCTTTCCTTCACACCTGACAGGAGTCACCTCCAGAGGCTGAGGACTTGTGCCCCTTTTCCAACCGCTTTGTCAATGCCCCCTTCCCTGGAAAGGGATCCCAGCTGCTTGGCTTCCCTATCTAATTCCAGGCTACTGGCCCTGTTATCCCAGCATCAGAGCAGCCAGATGACAACGTGCTCACCTGGATGATGACTGAAATCCTTTTGCATATCTCGCAGCTCACTCAGGGATAGGGATTGGGTGTTTACCACCTCCTTTATGGGTTCTGCCTCTTCCTCCTCTTGTTCTCAGGATGGCCCTGCTTTTTCATCATCCCTTACTGAACGAGTTGATTTTCTTGTGTATTTCTTCTTGTGTATAGGGGTGACTGATACCAACATGGGTTGGTTCTCTGGTTCAGCCACAGTGCCTGTCTCTGGGGTTTGAACAGCCACAGTGCCTGTCGCTGGGCTTTGAGTAGCTGCAGTACCTGTCATGGGGGTTGATCTCTGGATAGTATCAAATACAGTTTTGTGGACTAAGCTGAATGTTTGAAAACATTGACTGCAGTATTTTTTTCCTACAAGTACCAAGAAATATCCTTCAATTTTTCTCAAAAGACCTATTTATGAACAGATTAGACAAGCACTTGTCACTATAGCAGGTGGGCTTAAAAGACCTTTCAGGGTCTCCAACAACAAACAATTTTGCTGTTTCTGATTTTACATTTATCTTAGACCGAAATTTTATCCTCTTTTTCATCTTCAGGACAGTTACTGTATTGTAATGAAATAATTACCTCAGACAGTGCTTGAACAGAAACCTTCTTATGGTATGTGTAGCACTGTGAACAGGCATATCAAATGCCTGTGTTAGATTGGTGACTTATATTCTACTGCACTGAAAATTAAAAAGAGAAAAAGTGAGGCTGAAAAAAAAAAAATAGGATATTTTCCCTTAAACTTAGATGAGATGTTATGAAGAAATAATCAAGCTGGAACTTATTTGAACTTCTCTGTCTAAATCAATACTGGAGTAGTCTGTCTTTGCAGTGATAAGACAGGAAGATTCAGCCTTTCTATTGGGCTCAAGGCAGAAGTCACAGGTTGAAGTGTAATCAAAAATTATCTCCTAGCTCTTTTTTTTTTCCCCCCCTCCTAGAGATGAAGCTTCAATCGATGGTCTCAGAGCTTCAGATTATCTGTCAGACATAGAAAAGCTGTCTCAAGCAGCAAGGACCTCTAATCAAATATTGACAGATGAGATGTTCTGGGTGATAAAAATAGATTTAAAATCCAAAGTGACATTTTTTGATTAGAATCATAGCCTAACTGTTAAAGTCATGATGTAAGATAAATGATACAGTCTAAGTCTTCAAATCAATTTATTACCTTTCCTAAATATAATGCATATGAGTTTCCTACTTAAGCCAAGGTCAAACCCCCACAAATTAACCTAAATAGCTTCATATTTTCCTCTAGATTGATAAAAAAACCCTTCTACTTGATTTGAAAAAGTTACAAGTTTGAAAGATATATAGAGAGAATAGGAAATACTGGTAGAAATGGTCATACTCTACAACATTTAACTAGTACACCATTCTAACTGAAGCCATGGTAGCAGTGTGGTATTTAACAGCTCGATATTGAACCAAAAGGGTTTAAATTAATATAAAAATATTACCCTTAACATGGAAATGATGACCTTGATGTTGCTTTGTTATAAGAGCATTTAAGCCAGTGCATTGTTTGATTTCCTAAAAGCACAGGACACTTTAAAGGTTAAAAAAAAAAAAGGGCAAAAAAATCATATACATAATTGTTCCCATATTTCACTTTGGGTTCCTGAAGACCACAGCCACTATCAAAGGGGAATTTATAAAATCTGCTGTAGTGTGGGAATCAAGAAGAGAGGGAGAAGGAAGATGCCAGGCTATCATTTTTGTACAAATGCATCACATATCTGCACACAGTGTTTCAGCCCAGGAAACATCCTTCCCAGCAGGACGATGACAAACAATCATCATACAAATCATGCAACATCAGCCAAGGTTAACATGGAGCAGCATATCAGAAAAAGAGTGAGTGTTGAAGAAAGGAGGTAGTTTATGCCTGGAATGGAGACATGGTCAACTGTGTGGTGCAGAGAGCCCAAACAGTGTAATAAGTGGAGGATGTATGATAGATATGCAGTAATGACAACTAATTAGGAGGTGTATGACACAACATACATCCTACAATATCTTGCTTGCTATTTGATGTACATCTCAAATACTGGTATACTGGGGAACTGAGAAATGCATAGACTTTTGTGACTGAGTTTATCAGTATTGCTAGAAGAAAGGAGAGTAACAAGAAGGAATTTCAGGGTAAGACAAATGGATGAGAAAGCTGTGCTCTGGAGTCATGGGACAAAAGTCAATGTAGATCAGTATCTTGAGGCCATACTTTTCTGGCCAATACCAAGACTAAAATCCAACTATGATTCAGTACAGCTATTACAAAACATTTTGGGTTTATAGGCTGAATTTATTACAGAACACATGGAAACTTAAAGTAGAACTTTATTTTGGATTGATGAAATATTTTCAAAGCACCGTGGTCATGTAATCTAATTCACATGAGAAAATTCAATGGTAGACTTAACTTTTCTTTAAATTGTTAAAATAGTATGCAAAATAGACATCTAGATTTTCATGCAATGACATGCTAACTCAAATGTAGTATCTGTTAACCTAGGATATGATAGAATAAACTTGACCTTTTCAATTTTATAAAAAAAAATGTTTTGGTATAAACATTTTGCAAGGAATCAAGAAATTTGATGTTCCGAGCAATTATTAGGTAGTTTAAATCAAATGTATATACCCATTGCATGTGTATAAAAATTGAGGTCACAACTATATAAGCAATAACTTAAATAAAAGATTCTTTCAGTTATTAAAGTACAGTCAAAAGACTATAATGACAATCATCAGAGCTAAACTAATAATAACAACAACAACAACAACAATAATAATAATAATCTTATTATGGGACACTAGGGCAGTACCAGCATTTAGCAATTCTCAGGAGAAATATATTCTCTTCTCCAGCCTCCTTACAACACCCAAATAAAACCTATCGAGATAAAAAAAGCTTTCTTACACCAGCACAGAAGACAATTCCCTGTATTTTCACTATCATTCTTCAAGAAGAAATTTTTTAAGAGTATCAAAATAATTCTGACAAGGCATGACTTGCAATTTAGTGCATATCCAAAATTTAACTACACAATTTGGCCTGTGATTTCTCCCTTGCAATACTCATAAAGATTTTATCTGCTTTGCATGTTTATAGGCTTTGTTGTTACAAGACCCTCATACTCCTTACAAGCAAAAAATACCGATTAATTAAGTCTCATAGCATCCATTTTAAGCAGCAAAATGACATCCAGTTTACAGATAGGGAATTTCATGAGTTCACCGAAGTCAAATCAAGGTCATAGGCAGTCAGCTGTAGAACTGCCACTGAATTCAAGATTAATCTCAAACTACAATAAAGCTCACATTAAATTGAGAGAACACAAATTTTGCTTCAGTCTCCAGATTTACAGTGCTGGGCACTAACTTCTAGCTACAATGTTTTTGAATTAACACTGGCTTGGTCTTCCCCCCCCCCTTGAATTGCTGGTTGCCAGCACTGCTCAGTTTGAGAAATAAAGCAGTGACTGTAAAGGAATTAAGAGAATGTCCATATCCATATCCTCACCAGTGGGTTTCAGCTGGAAGGCAGTGCTTAGGCACTTGCTTGTATTCCCATTTAAATAAGTGAGCACACTAAAACCTAGCTCCTTTGTGCGGATGGTGAGGTTGGGGTGAGTTACCACTCAAGTAAAGTGTCCAGTTTGTGCAGTGAAAACATGCCACTAAATATCAGTACCAATTTGAAAGCCACTTGCAAACACTAGCTGAATTTTTCTCACTGCTGCTAAAGGAACTGGAGCTGTTTTAACTTAGATACTGACAGATAACAGAGTGGAATAAGGTAAACAGAAGTAGGTTTTTAGCTTTCTTTTAAAACCAAACCAAACAAAAAAACCTTTTCATACCTTCACATCTTCCAATCAAAAAATTGATTAAGGTGTTATTTAAATTGACATAGATAAATAGTGCAAAAGATTGCAAGGACATTTACTTAATTAAAAATGAAGCTTATTTTATAAACCAGACTTCAATTCAGCTTAAGTGAATTCAAACCAATTAGAATTGGTGTATTTCCTATATTTATATAAGGCTCTGGATGCATCTGAAAAGCTCCTTACATATGATTTCCAAATATGACATATTACTTGATATGGCTATTGACCATATTATTTCAAGAAATTTTAAGCAGAACACTCCATTAGCCATTATGAAATGATCTGTTAAGGAAAAAAAATGGTGCCGTACGACTGATGACCGTATCTTTCAAGAAGACTTGGAGATAATTATTTATTTATTCTCGTTGTGCAACACAAATATTTACAATATCTTTGGTGTCACTTTAGCAATTTCTGCCACACAGTGTTATTTTGTGTTTCACCTTCATAGAGGACTCATTTGCAGGCAACAACAAACATCTGAATGGTGACACAGGCATGGTTTAAACTTTCACGAGTTAATACAGCTCTTGGGTTAAATTTTTCCTTGTGTAAGCAAAGCTATACAATGATACTACACTTCTATGAGCAATTTAAATTCTTTTTCTTTACCCTAGCAACAAAATTGTTCTTTTTTTCTTTTTTCTTTTTTTTTTTAAAGAATAATGTTAAGATGACAGAAGTCAAAGGTAAGTTTAACAACAACAATAACAAAATGAAGTTGTCCCACAGTTTTTTAACATTTGGAAATGCTGTTCTCACAAATACAGCATGTGTCAGAACACCAGGGTATCCAGAGCTCCGATTGGCTTATAATGATTTATTACAAGCAATAATTCTGCATTCCTAGCAGTTGCTGGGGCAAGGCTGTGCTTGAGGCCTGTGCAAATACATATTGGACTTAATGGAGCAGCAGCTCACGCTGCTGCGAACAGCTGGGGGTGCTTAACTTGTTTTTCTCCACAGAATTTTTGGATTTCATTTGTTTCTGGCAATTATGGAATGCAATAAAAGAGAGAATGGTGAATGAAGAGAAATGGAGCTATGTAAAGCAGGAAAGTCTGGACAACAAAATATGCTCCTCTGATGATATAGATAATTTATTTTTATATTTTACACTGTTTTACCTGTTCTCACCTCCCCCTAAATGCTTTATTTGATGTCAGTAAGATTAAAGATAGCTGCAGGCACGTCTGCAAAATACACTGGGCAGCATGATATAGACCTTCAACCTCTTGCTGATCAAGTCTGCCTCAAAGCCAGAAGGAAAAAAAAAAAGGGCTTTTCGCTGGGACGATGTGTTGCTAATATGGTCCCATTGTTTCTAGACCTGTGCTATTATTACCTCCAGGGCTCTTAAAAAATGGCACTGCACTAGGCTGTGAGGATATGCTACCCCTGGTTTGCACCTCCTCTGGAATCTCTTTCCTCCTGAAACCACAGTTGTACTTAAATTGTACTCACAACAGAAATTTATTTGTGATAGTTACTGTGCACAGCTCTACAGCTCTAGCATATTCTTAGGGCAATCAGTATGTTCTCACTTTTTAAGTCCTTAGCAAAATAAAATAACAAAGAAAAAAAGGAGGAGTAAATGTAAAACAGTGCACTTGAGAATGGATTTTATCAGCACTGCATCTGATCGCTGCAGAACATGCAAACAGTTCCGAGTGGCTGTTGGGGAGCATTCATTAGGATCAGAAAGAGGGAGGCAAAGATGGGTGTTTCAGCAGCTGAAAAGAGGCTGAAGGGCAGCTGCAGAAACTGGAACGTACGTGATGTTTCATGCAGAGACTGCGGGTTCTGCAGCTGCTTAATTCCCGATGGAACGTCCCTTTTCTCATGAATATTCCTTTATTCACTGTATCTCCTCCAAAGGGGTTGGCAACGCCACATCACAGGATCCTGTCTAGTACTCTTCAGGGTCTAACTTGCTATCGCTTTTTAAGTCAGCTAAAGCTCTGAAATGATTGCTTATTGCTGGGGCATGTTTTGATTGCTCTCCTGTCTTCCTTAGGCTATTCAAATGAAGGCAGCAGCTGCATTTTGCCATTCACAGTCATTTATGCCTAAAGGCTCATGTTTCCTGTCAAAAGCTGGAACCAGTGATTGTATATGATTTTTGTTCTTTAGTTTAATCGTACATCACCGATATGTTTTCATAGCATTTTCCATCTAGTAATGACTTTATTGATCCATTCTTCAGTCTTTCATCTTTCCATGCATCTAAGCACATTGTAACAAACTTCAGCTGATCATTTTGTACCTTAAATTGCACATAAATATATATTATAGAGCTATTCAATAATCACTCAATATCAACAGGCTTACTATACAAGGGCCCAAGACAGAGCCAGGCATCCTTAACTGTCACTGGACATAATCACAGCTAAAAAGGAACAGAACTAGGTTGCTACCATCTGCTTGGTCTGTTTCCCATTGCAGAATCAAAATGAAAAGAAAAGAAAGAAATGAAAAAAATTAAGAAAACATGAAATAAAAATAAGCCTATGACCACAACAGCAAACAGTAAAATAATCTTCCTTTCTTTCTTCTTAATAAGAATATTAATTCAAGTGCAATGATTTTAAGCTTTAAGTTTATTTTTTCAAAACATATTGTTTGACAATTAAGAACTTTATGTTCTTACATTCTAGACATCCTCATCAAGATAAACTGTAATATCAAAATATACTTACTTTCCTCTGATATATTGTCCTCTTTTTCTCTGATGGTTTTCCAAAGAATCAAAGATATTTGTGTTGAAATAAAAGCTTCTTCTACCACATCCATGCTTTCAGTTTCTATCACGTTTTACTGCTACACAGCCCACGGTGCTGGATTTCTAATATTGCTAATATCACTTCCATAGCAACACACTAAGATATCATAAACTTGGCATTACGGCTTTATTCCTAGATTAGGTCTAAGGAGGAGCTGATTTCAAAAGGCAGCTCTTATTAAAACATACATATACATAATAACCAAAAGTATTTGCCAGTGGGATACAGATAATGGCTTTCAGAATACTGTAAATCAGTCTTGCAAAAAAAGTTGTCCCTCTTCAAATCTGACCAAGAACAAAGAACTTGCTTTGTTAGTGATGTTTAGAATATATTTCCCCAGCCATCCTTGAAGAGAGTAGCATATAACCACAGGTATTCAATTTCTAAGACAGATAACATTACTTGTGTTTTTCACATGCTGGATTCAGTCCATTACACATTGGATTCAACGCAGTGTAAAATGAGGGCAAAACTTGGGTCCATCCTTTGAGTTGCAAATATTAAGAATCCACAAAGAACAGAATGAATGAATGAATGAATGAGAAGGAATTCAACTTGAAAAACTAGCAAGATAATTTTATCAATAGATCTTTTTACTTTTAAGCACAAACTGTAATATATTAAGTAGAACACATATCAGTTTGGTCAGCATTCTGGCATATCTCATGATATAGAATGACTAAGGGCAAACGGGCTCCACTTATTACTTCCTGGCTGGAATCCTAAGTAAAATTGTAAAAGGAGGATAACACAAGCAACCATATACAGGCTGTACTGCCACATGCTTTGCAAATGGCTGAATATCTCAGAAATAAAAGATGTTATTTTAAGACTAAATCTACATTAGTTTTACTCTGTACACTTTTCATCGGCAGCAGTCGTGATCACAGAGGAAAATACTTCTCCTCTATTGGTTTCAACACAGGCTTTCGTTGGGGTTCATCAGGAAAAGGGAATGTCCAGATCTTTTGATTATGAAGTAGCGTGTGGAAAAGGAAGAACTATTGTTTATTTCTAAGGCATTCAAGAAGGTTCCTCTTCCAGCTCTAGATTAAAAGGGAAGGTTCTGCAAGGATGAGTTCAAGGTAAAAAAAAACAGAAAAAAGAACGAGCAGCTTTCAGCAGAGAATAGTTTAGGATCTGTACTAGTACCTGCTTTGTTCAATATATTCACAGCTTGTCTGGGAAGGTGAAGAACGAAGTTTCAGAATATAAGGTTATTTAGGATAATGAGAATAGGAGTCAACTGTGAACAATTTCAGGGGAAAAAAAAAGAAAAAAGACTGAGCAATTGTACCACAAAATGGCAGATAAAATTAGGTGTAGCAAGATAGATATACAGTGATGCATATGAAAAAAAGAATCTGAATTTCACATACAAAACAATGGACTCTATACTTTCTCAGGAGTGGTGTCTTGGGGTTTTCACTACATCAGCTCAAAGCTCAGTAGCAGTGAAAATAATTAATCGAATGCAAGAAACAGTAAGGAAAAGAACAAAATAAAAAATATTGTTATGCTGTCATGGAAATGCATGATGCACAGGCGTCTTGAATAATGTATGCAGTCGGATTACAACTCACTAAGTTTATGGAAGAACTGGGAAAAGTCCAGAGAAAAGCAACTGGTATGACTTAAGACTGGGATTCTTCAGTCTGGAAAAGAGAGAGTTGAGAGGAAAAAAGATGGGCATCTATATATTATAAAAAAAGGGAAGAGATGTAAGAGGAAAACAAGAATTATCAGTCTTTTCCAAGAAGTATGGAAGATCAAATCAAACAAGAATTCAGATAGAAAACAAATGTGATTTGTTTGTTTGGTTGGTTGGGTTTTTTAACTGCATGGTCACAAGTTTAATCTATGGAACTTCCTGTTGTAAGATGTGGATACTAAAATCTTATGTGGGTTAAAAAAACCCACAACTGAACAATGTAAGGACTTCTAAAAAGCTGAGAAAACAGCTTGGCCTAACGACTACCCGAGGCACAAATTGTTGTGGGCTGGAAGAAGCATGCTTGGGAGTTCAGGATAACCTCCTGCCTTTGCCAGGGCATCCTCTTCTCACCTCTGCCAGAGACGGAATGCTTGGCTAGAGAGTCTCTCTTGGGCTGACCTCACGTAGCTGCTCTTTGATTGTTACAATCTGTCTTTTCCCTCCAGCGTGCATCACTCCTCTTCCATCACAGCAGAATGATTGGAAGTGTTTTGTGTATTTATGAGAGAACAGAAAGCCCCTGACCTGGCCATACGACCTTACCTGCATGGGCAGGGTAGGTTATCCTCTTGCTTTAGCACACCATGAACTAGATCATCATCTGTTACTTGTAATTAAATATTTTGAGATCGGGATGCTCATCTGTTTACTCATTTGTTTTCAATTCTGTATTGTTTCTTCTGTGATTTAATCATACCATTGTTGAACCAGCCACACTGAGCAATTCAGATGAAAGAGGGGAAGGAGCAGAGAGCACTCTGTGGGAGGACTGGATGTACAGTTTCACAGCCTACAAGGCTCAATGGCCAAACCCACAGTGAAATCTCATATAATGAGTCATGGCTTTTATAACACACTGGATGGTCAGTGTGGCTAGCATTTCCAAAGGGATCTAATATATTTTCCCATATGACACTGGATGTCTCTATAGGCTTCTATGAAACTTTTAAATACAGTTACTTCATATATGTCCTGAACTCTTTTTTTTTTTTTTTTTTTAATAGGAATCTGCCCCTGTACAGTGTTAGAACTACTTGTGCCAAGCTCATGTATTCGGGAAGTATACGGGCCATTAGCCAGCAGTCTGCACTATTGCCAAAGGTACAGTGCCAAGCAAATACAGAACTGGAGAAATATTACAGTTTGTGCTTCATGTACGGCAGTTGCAGAAGAAGTATCTTTAGGCAGTGTGCTGCCTGGAAAGTGGGGTCTTGTGTGCAAGATCTAAATTTCAAGTTCTGCCTTATAAATTGGAACTAGAGGAATAATTCAGTAGGCAAGACAGAACCAAGCCCCAAGTTCACATTTACCTAGTCTATAATTTGTCCTATAATTGTCAGGGATGAAGGGAACAGACAACTCCTTCCTTCTTTCAGGAAAAAGAAACAGTGATCGTTCACTCTCAGGGACAGCATATTGGTTAACTATTTATTAAAACATGACAAATATTTTTTTTAACAGTTAGAATCCTTCGGTATAATATCTGAAGTGTATCGGACAGACTTGTCATTTGAAACTCACTGAAACAAAGTATAACCTAGAAAATGTCCTGGAAAAGGGATTTTCCACTTATACATGGTATTAACTTTAATTGCTTTGGATTGCAGTTTGTCTTCTGTGTGAGAAAAAAAAAAGTTATTTTTTTTCCAGTGTTCCTTCAAAAGAAATATTTTTGTATGACAAAGTGAGAATTTGAATTAATGAGCAGGATAAAAATATTCTTTTTCTCAGTCCCTTATTTCTGTATCTTTTAAGCTCTTTGTGATATTTTGTTTTTGTTTTTCTGTGTTTATAATTTAATATGCCTGTTATAATTTAAATGTGCCTTTACATACATGCAAACCTTTGAGTGGCATGGTAAAAGTGATCTTTCTTTGAATTTCAAATGCTACACGAAAAACACCTTATAGTTCACTTCATTACATTTTACACATTTAGAAGTATTGTAAATGTGACAGACCAGTTTGAAATACCATTTATTGCTGAACTGTATTGTTGCTTGGGAAAAGTACAAGTGCATATTCATGTTCCTTTTTCTTTTCTTTTCAAAATGAAACCTTAAAAGATTTTTTCTATCTACACATTCACAAACATGTGGATTAACTTGTTCCTCCAACTAAAAGTATGAAAGTATTCTGACTAAATGACAAAGAAACACCTCTGGGACTGAACTTCATCCTCCACCGAGACACCATGCCTGATCTTGGATGATGAAGTTCCAGGGAAGTTCTCCTTTTACTTGCTTGGGAACCAGATCAAGATCTAAACCTGATGTACACTGAGTACAGTGATTTACTCAACTGCTCCAGAATCACATCACTCTAATTTAAGAACAAGATGATGTTCCTAAATATGACAAAATTCCAGAATTAGATAGAAAATGAATCTGCAAAGACACTCAGGAAGGTGCTGAGCATCCAAAACTGACACTGAATGCTCAAAGGCTTGTCACTAGTTACTGGTTCCAACAGGCACTCAGTAAAATTACACTCCTTGGTATTAATTCAGCAGAAGTTAAAAAATACCAGTAATGTAACTTTGGTTTTGTGGTTCATTCACAGAATGAATGGCTTGTAATGGACTGTAGTAATTTTAAGATAATACTGTGATTGTACTTATGCTATCTCCATTTACCATAAGGTCAATGCTATTCTAAAATATGAGGTTTTTTCTTAAAACCAAGCAAAAAGGAAGGAAAATCACTGCATGTACTTCAGTTCTTCTATTTCACACTCAGTACAGGTCTTTTCCTGCTTAAGATGTCAAACACTGGCTCTAGTTTGACATAACTCCTTAAGCATATTTTGAGTAGTTTTGTTGACAAAACTGTTCTACTTTTGCAGATAAAAACATGGTTTTGCTACATGGCTGAGAGCAATTTTGAAAACAAAGTGATTTGTGCTAGATAAATTTTTTGCATGGCTCCTTCAAATGCACAAAAATAGGACTCTCCCTCCTGAATTTCACCCAATTCTATTAGTTGTTGTCTCTTGCCCTTCACTAGAAGTTAGCTACTACAGGATAGTAACAGGTGCAATGCCACACAAATTACCATTTCATATTATCATTAAAAACATTGTTTTCTCACCAAGAATAGTTTAACACAATGCAGAAAGTAAGTTAGAAACATATTTTTTTGAACTTTCTTAAACGAATATGTATTCTCAGTGACATTTATGCAGTAAACCATAATATGGTCTTTTTCTTTTCCATTAGCCTTTACTGGTTATTTGTTGATGCTGCAATATCCAAGTGATATTAACTTGCATTATTTCATCTAAAATAGTCATGACACTCCTTTGCTTAGCAGTTGGAAAGTCCACTACAATAATTCACTTATTGTAGTATTTGTCACTGATACCAAGGCAGTGTTGTAAAAGCTGATGCCTTTGCAGCTTTCCTTCTTTTTCCTGAAGAGGCGATTTCCCCCCTCAAATAGCTCAATACCTATTTCCCCTTAGTAACAAAATGAATGAGAAGACAGGTGAGTAGCTGAAATAAAACATCCTGTCGATGAAGAATACCCTGACAGAACAGCTTATTTAAAAACCACAAGCAGATTTCAAAGCACTGGCTTTAAAAATAGACCCAAACAGGATGAATGAGCTAAATATTTCAACTCCTGCAATTTATATTTATTTTAAATATTTTGACATATTTTTCAGTTCAGAATGATTTTTCTCTATTTCTATGATAATGGAAACTGTAATGAAATACTTTATCTACCTTAGTGAGAAGGCTCATCTTGTCTGACTGGCTTTTGATAAATAGCAGGAGCACAGACTGGAAAAAATTGAAATAACTAATAGATAAACTTACTTATAGCTGGAACCTTGTATGAATCTTGGAACTAGAAGCTCTTATTGATACAGTTGTCAAAAGATCAGGTCATAGAAAAAGTTTCTCCGGTTTTCTTTTGCTCAGAACAGTCATTTTTCAACATCTCATAAGAATTTTTTGGCATGTTAACATAGTCATCCCATATACCCAAATTCCAAGCCCAAATTCCAATGATATTTTTTAAGTCAGGTATGGAGTCAACAGCTGAGGAGAAACTGCTCCTCTAGATGAATCTAAACTTAAAAATTATTTTCTTCCTAATATTGGGCTATAAAAGACACCTCTTGCTATGTAGGATAAAAATCTCTTTCAGATACACCTATTGCAGTCCATAATGTACTTTTGCATATTGCTGACATAGTAATCCTTAGTAGGATAGTAATACGTTTTAGAGGTAGCATATCTCACATTCTTATGTGTGATATGTATGCCTTAAAATGCATGTGGTTTAGTTTTCTTCAGTGGTTTGCATTTTCATAGTAAATACATTATTTCTACTAAGCTTATTTTATGTGCTGTTTAACTACGACAATAAGACTGTAACTAAGCCTATTTGGTGGTAAAAAATCTATCTGTTGATGAATGCAAGACAGCATGGAATGAAGAAGATAAAAAAGGAAACAGCCAGCATGCTTCATGACTACTCACTTTTTTCTTTTTTTTTAACTGAGGTCCACTTTCCAATATCAAGGTTCACTCTGTACTGGATCTGCATGTGGAGAGAACTGATAGTGTGCTAAGATGACAGAGGACAGCAACTGAGGATGCTTACTGTAGATGAAAGAGTGGCACTCATGCTGCCATTCTCCAAGCCTGACTGGCCTGTCCCCACAATAGCTGGAAACACGGAGGGCTCATTTTCCAAACAGATATGACTAAGCAAGGAAAATTCAAATTATTTGCCTTTTTTTCTGAAGTATTTGATACTAGCATCTGTATACCTTATCAGAAATGGAATATTAAATACAGTAATTTTTTTTTTTCAATTAGAGTAAGTCATAAGTACAAAGTAACTGCTCTGTCTACAGCTAACTAACTACGTAGTATGTTAACATGTTATAATCTGAACATGGTTCTGGTGGGGTTTTCAAAATAATTTTACACTGGTCTGTGCTACCTCTACCTTCATTACTGACCCACATGAAACAGATGTGACCCAGAGCAGAATAATTCCAGAAATTCTATGATTAGTGTGAAAAAATAATAGAGAAGTCTTTGTAATGAAAGCCTTCTTTTCCTAAACACAGGGATGCGTATGTAGAAATCTTTAGTTTTGATACATATTCTACTTTTAGTTGTAAAAATACACAGATTGTTCAATTTTCATTAAAAATTCCTATATTGTCCTCATAAACTAAGCCCAAAGTTATACAGGGAAACAGTTGTAAATGAACTTGCTACACATCTTTTGGAAGAACAACCGAAAACCCCCACTAACAGGATAAAAATAAAAGTAGCTAAATTAAATTGCTGACATTATATTAATAAATAACATAAGCACTGAAGACAGTAAAAATGGCTTTATTACAAAAATTATATCCACTGCTCTTTTAAAGTAGTTTTCTAAATTTTTAATATAGCTACATAAATGAAAGAAAGAAACTTAAAATTCAGTGCTTTATATAATATATGGCACATGACTGGATATATCTCTTTGAGATGATAATATTAATACCTTTGTTTTCAGCTTCATTCATACATATCCCTGATGCAAAATTCTGGATGCTATAATTTACAATCTGTCAAGAAGATTCATGGATTAAACTAGATTTGTGGAAGTTGCCTGTCTCCTGCCTGTTTGGCATAAAAAATTTACTCTCATGAGAAAACCTTGTGGCTACTTTACGATTAGTCATAGCTGGTTATTTTCTACACAGAAAAGACACTATATGTCCTTTGTACTACATTCAGAATTTTATTAAATATCACTAGTTGGAATAGCAAAGACATACTTATCTCTGAAATATTTACCAGTGTTTTTTTGGTTTTGTTTTTTTTTTTTAATAGCTGGAATGTACTTACCTCTTTAAGATTTAAAGTCCATGACCTATAGGCACACTCCAGAATTTCTAGGAAGAAGAGAGTTACCTATTGCCTACATGATGCAGCATGCCTTTGTGTGAAGCCCGAATGATAACAAGTCATCATTCGGGCTTCATCATTGGTGAGTACTTCTATGCATTAAGAACAGTAATGACCATGAGAAAAGCGGAAAGAATAAGAAAAGGTGGATTCTCTAGCCCCAACACTCAAAAACTTTTATTAACTCCCATATACATTTTCATGTGTCATTGAATTTCTTCACTTTTAGAAAACTAAAGTAATAAAATACTAAAGAGGAGGCAATACTCACCGTACTTTTCATTTGGGCAGAAAGAGTTTGCAATGAATGCTCGCCAGAATACACAGTCTTGTAAAACTTCTTTACCAGTTTGGCAGGGTAAATAGGTTCACAATGTTAATATCAGAGAGCCACCAGTGGTGTTGGTAGCTTTACATAAAACAAAATGCAAAAAGGAGGGACTTCGGACATTGCAAAGCACAAGATACGAATCTGCACGGCTGTGATTCAGTTCAGTAAATACCATATAGTACTATGTTTAGGAATGGGAATATTTACCATGAGATTTCCCTAAGTGAAACTAAAAGCTATATAACCAATGTTTCCTACTGAGAGTTTCAGCAATATGTACACGACCATGTAGTTAGTGCCTAGTAAAAATAGAAAGATTTTGGCTGTGAAACAGAGAATACATTTTTCTACCGGAAGAATGTGCCCCACCACAGAGAAAAGAAATGAACTAATGAAAATAAATCCATAAATTAACTCTAAAATTTCAAATATAAAGCCATTTAGCTTAGTATAATACAACAAAAAATTGCCGACAACAAAATTGTTTGTATTACTATTAATTTGAATCTAACCAAAATTCTTTGTTATACAAGTTCTTAAGCAAATACTTGAAGAAGTTGAAGTGTTCCATTCTGACCCAAAATATTAACCAAAAATACCATGTGTTCTAGAGAATATGAAGGTATGAATATGAATTTTTTGAAAGTGACTTCATGTTTTTCAGTGAGTGATTGTGAAGAATAAAATACGAAGCTCAGAGATGTAGTAACACAACCACTTTCTTCATGCTGAATTGATTATCGATGAGCTTGAAATTTTCCTAATCAATGATATGGAATCCTAATTTAGAATTATTCTAAATAGAATAATTCTAAAATTGATCTCTCTGAACTACAGTGGATACTGACATTTTTTAGTTATTGGATCTGGTTCCAACATAAATAAATTAGGCTTAAAAAAAGTTTTGTATTTAAATTGGATTTGATTCAACATAATGATCACGCGAATTCTGAGGCAGTGATGACAACTCAGTGATAATATAAGGCCTCAATACACCATATGCTCACTTGCATATCCATATAGAAAATATAGCGTCTATAAAGTACATCAGTACAGAAATCTGAAACATATAACAAATACTGTATATCTGCTTGTCCACTCAGGTTTAATGTTAGGACAATGGAAGGTCTTTTAGGCTATCATAGCATGAGTCATACCCTGTTTTATCACCCATGAACAATTGCAGGAGAAGTTTTGTGAGATACCTGATTAAATGCCTGTATATTTCTCCTTCTTTCCCTTTTCAAGTATCTTCTTGATATAGATCATAATACCTATTTCCCTACCTATTTCTCTGTCAAATATGTCCTTCCTCTAGAACTAGAGAAGACTTGGCTCCATTTTATTCTTGAATGACATGTCATCAATGTTACTTGCATGGTCCCGATTTAATAAGTGGGGTCACATCAAGTACATTATATCCCCCAGGCAGCAAAAATTTAACAGCTCCATAAATGTGTCAAGATGACAAAAACCTCATAAAGTTGATATAAATTTAATATGAATGACCACTATTCTAGATTTTCCCGCAGGTATCAGTAAAATTACTTTTTTTTTTCTTTTTTTTTTTAACAGCTTCCTGAGTAACCACACAGAAGCACACTTAATTTATAGTACAGTGCATTCCAATTTATTTTAGAAAGCATTTTAAATAAATTGAGATCCATATCCTGTAAAACATGTTGTTGGCAGCCACCTTTGTTTTGTTCAGTAACTGAGGTACAAATTTAAAATAATCAGAGTAATTTTTGCACAGGATATGGATAAAAAAGTAAGGCTATTTAGTTATTGAAAACAAACAATAAAAACTGTTATATCTTTCACAGCTTCAATATTGCCTGTTCAACCCTCCCAAAAGAAAATAAACTTAAAAAATGCGTTGTGGCTTAACCTGGCAGGCAGCTGAACACCACACAGCCGTTCACTCCCCGCCGCCCCCATAGTGGGATGGGGGAGAGAATCAGGGGGGAAAAAAAGTAAAATTTGTGAGTTGAGATAAAGACAGTTTAATAGGACAGACAAGGAAGAGAAAATACTACTACTATTACTACTAATGATAAAAGAATATACAAAACAAGTGATGCACAGTGCAATTGCTCACCACTCACTGACCGATGCCCAGCCAGTTCCTGAGCAGCGGTCGCCACCCCTGGCCAACTCCCCCCCAGTTTATGTACTGAGCATGACGTCACATGGTATGGAATGTCCCTTTGGCCAGTTTGGGTCAGCTGTCCTGGCTGTGCCCCCTCCCAGCTTCTCGCTGGCAGGGCATGAGGAGCTGACAAGTCCTTGGCTAGTGTAAGCACTGCTTAGCCACAACTAAAACATCAGTGTGTTACCAACATCATTCTCATACTAAATCCAAAACACAGCACTGTACCAGCTACTAGGAAGAAGATTAACTCTATCCCAGCCAAAATCAGGACAAAATGTTATATCTTTCACAGCTTCAATATTGCCTATTCACCCCCCCCCCAAAAAAAAAGAAAAAAAGAAACAAAACTTAAACCAGCAAATGAAAGGAGTATTGCAGAACACTCATAAAATTAAAAGTTAGAATTGAATTCCAAAGTTCTTGGTGTTCGCAGGAAATGCTTAAGTGACAAAGAGAAAAAGTTGGTTACTTTCTACATTTCTGTTGAAGTTCCTGTTATGAATTTTATGGATTACTGCTAAAAGGGAAATTGGATTGCCTGAAAACACTATAGAAAGTGAAGTGTCCAAAGAACAGTCCAAGAAGATCCTTATTAAAATTGAGGAATAGTATGGCATGCAGCGTTTCCTTCAGTTCCACATCAACTCATAGACTAAATAAATAACATGATAAAAAGGTACTCACATTTACTTTTTGTCTGAATCTTTCTTCTTTTTCTTGAATTATGCCCTATGTTGTGAAGAATTGGGACAGTAGTAAAGAATTTTACTATTTTTGTTTTCTCAGCATTTTATTTCTAGAATCAAGACAATCAAATAATGTTATCATGCCCACCATAAGCTGTGTTCTTCTTGAAACTTTAACCTAATGAACAAGAAGTTATATCAATTATGTCATGACTAATCAGTCTTAGGTGACCGATTGTTCTTATTTCATATCTGAAAATACATAACTGTACAATGGTGCAATTTTTACCCAAATTTCTGAGCATGTTAAATTTCCATCCTCCTCAAAACAGAACTCTATACAATTGATGAAACCCTGACTGCATGAATCAAGGACCTAGATTCCCTTCAATGTCAGTGGAACCAGGATTTTACCTGACTTGCTTTTTAGTCCAATTTTTATTTTTCTTTTAATGTTATTTAATTAGTATTTAAACATTTTAAGCTTCTTTTGCCTGTCCAATCAATAGGATTGACACAATACACAAAAACTCTAGTGCTGCCAGTTTGATGGATCAATGAAAAGAATCTTGTTACGAGTTACCTATATACAAATATTTATTTCATACCAAAATGTTTAAAAGAGAAATTATTTTTTTAATCCCCTAAGATTGCAGATGCTATTGAGTTCCATTAATATACCTATTAACACAGTTTGCTAAATATTATTGTTGTTACATTAACCATTGTTTGCTGCCAGATAAAGCTAAAAAAAGTTTCAATTTATACAAGAGAACATTTGCTGTTCATAGTAAGAACACTATCAGGTTTCTCACAGAAAAATAATGGATACTTCCCAGAGGATTATCTGAGTCTTCACAAAACTGTTAACAGGAAAGGAATTCAAGTATAGCATATTGCTTTGAATTAATAGCACCCATCTGAACTGTAAAAGAAGTAGAAGGAAAGTTCCTGCTGCGCCTGTTTCACATGAGCTCCTGGAACATTCACATTTCTGAGAGCTGTCTGTCTTTCCCAAATCAGTGTCTTCCACTGTAGGTGAGCTCTTCAGCTGTCAGCTGCTCATTAGCTAGGTTTTATTGTATGGGTTGCAGAAACTAATCCATGTTTATTTGTCATTGCAATGGGTTACGAATAGAAAGTTACCATACACCTTCTGAATGGCAGTAAATTCTTTAGATTTTTATGGATAACGTGACTGCTTGCAATCCTGCAAATACACCTTTATGCATATACAAAATGTTATGTGTGTGTTATTTAAATTAGTCTCAGGAACTAAAGTGATTGAAGTTATTAACTTCAATTAATATGTGAAATTAACTAAATATGGACTATGTTAGCCTAATTATAGTAATATTTTGCTAAGGTTCATAATTACAGTAAAAGTGCACAAAGCCATGGTTTGCCCTCTATAAAACTTAATCTAGACTCCAACAAATTCATTAAGGTCCTCCATTAGCTCCGAAAGACATTCAACTTAGCA
The DNA here is from genome assembly GCF_965638725.1 of Aptenodytes patagonicus. Classification (NCBI taxonomy): domain Eukaryota; kingdom Metazoa; phylum Chordata; class Aves; order Sphenisciformes; family Spheniscidae; genus Aptenodytes; species Aptenodytes patagonicus. The sequence continues at coordinate 43,123,776 of NC_134952.1, forward strand.
GGAAATAGTATCATCGCATAACTCAGTATTGACACGGGTCCTGACACGGGAGATCAGCCTGAATAAGTACAGAGAAATAAATCATGTACCTAGTCATTAAGATGATCTCGTTTAAATCTTTGGAGAAAAATGCCTAATACTAAACTAAATACAAATAATTATTTCATACTAGTCATCTAAATAAAAATGGTAGGAATAAAAATGCAGCAGAAAACAGCATTTGATTTTTTAAAATACAATTCTGAATTCTACCCATCCCAGAAAGCAGGTGATCTAAACTCGTCTCTAATAACATTTAAAATCAGTTTCAATACTGTTCCTTTGCAGTCTTTGTCATTTGCCTGCTTGTTTTTAAACCTTCAGCTTCTCAATTTCTTTCCAGAGTGTGCTTTTATTATGAAATATGTTAGCGATCCCTCTTCAATTACAGTAATACATTTAAGAGGCTTGGTGAAGTAAAATGCTCTCGGTTTTAGCATCTAAAGACATAACAAAAGGTAGGGGTATTACAACATGAGTGGCAATTTCAAGAGATGCTTCCAAGTAAGTAGAAGGATAGAATTAAACTGAATATTTGCATCTCTTAAGCTAACCACTTTAGATGGTGTATAAACTCAATATTTGAATGCTAAATTACCCTGCAACAGCAATAAAATACCAAGAACTGCATACGCAATGATAATGGACACAATCCAAAACAGATTTAAATGTAAGATTCCATTTTAAAGGATGGGAAACATTTTTCCTGGCATATTCAAGTATGTGGCTAAGATTTTTGGAATCTACTAATACTCATTTCTTGTTAACTATATACTTCAGGTGGCTAATCAGCCTCTCCACCAACCTGTACCCCTGCACCTTTAAGTTGGCAAAACAAATAAATATAAATGGCTTGTGTTGAAATCACGTAAAAAAACTGCTGGGCTAGTCACTCAGGTTCACTCAGCTCCTGTAAGCACCTCCTACCCCAAATCCCTCAAATTCAATTGTCCTCTAGCGCCTCATTGGCTGAAAGTACCTCCCAAGGTTTTTATTAAAAGTGTTAGCGGGACTGTAGCGTATGCCTTTTTCTTCATTTCCCTAAACAACACACCATCAAGGGACAACACAAGGAATACTATAAAAAGGACAAAGTCAAGCTTGCATACAAAACCAATGCTGATATGAGTATTCATCTGATAAACAAACCTGTTTACGTTAAGCATGTGTGCTTATCAGCTCTTCAGAGAGTAGGAGCCTATTTCAATCTAAAGAAACCTATTCCAGTCTGGTTCCACTGACCTTCTGCAAAGACCGTGAAGCTCAATATAATAATGCAGTCCTGCCAGCAAGGCTGTCCTAAGATATATAATAGTTATTCTCAGAAGACAACTTAAAGATAATGAAGTGAGACTATAAGAGGTACTTTCAGTAGAGTTTCCTTACTCTGGACTCTAAACTTCAGTGCAAGAATTTATGGAATTTGGACCATGCGGCCAGTACTCTTATTGCCATATTATTATCAGAATTGCATGAAATTTCAAACCATCAGTAAAAAAATCAAGAATGAAAATGTATAACTTAATTTTTATTTAGACCAGGTGTTTTCCTAAATAATTGTTAGTACACTGATGGGAATATTTAATCACTGTATCACAGCAAGTGAAATGAAAGCAAGCAAACAATTTTAAATGATAACAAGAAGAAAGCAATGCAAGATACAAGCTGGGAGACAATGACCAAAGAAGCATGTGAAAGACAATTGAACTACTTATAATATTTGATTTGTAATTCTCCATAGCAGTGTTTCAAGCTATTTCATCAGGAAATTTTAATTCAGTCATGAAAAGGCATGTCAAAAATAAAGGGCACTTGTTTTGCAAGTAAAAAAATGCATACAAGAACATTAAAACAAGTCTGGTTGGATTTTCATATTTTGTAAGAGGTTAAAAAAAGGAGAAAGGCAGCTGAAGAGCTTTATGTGTTTTGCGTGAGCTCAGAAGATGAAAATTGAAAAACAATTACTTGCATACATTGATTGACTACCAAGGATAAAAGAGTGATGCAACATTGCTGAGATTTAAATAGTAACTACAATAAACACATATGCAGTTTCTAACAAATGAATTCATTAAATATATTAACTTAGTTTGTAGAACCAGACTTCTCAAGCTGAATGACGCCCAACTTCATTCACATATCGAAACTTCTTTTTTAGGGTCTGAATCCAAAACTCCATTTGTGAGCTGGACATCCCTATATCTTGTAAAAACTTCACAATTTTTAATCAGGTTCTCTTTTCCCAAAGCATTGTTTGAGTTTTGCAAGTTAATTTCTGGTTGTGAATTAAATTCCAATCACGTTCAATTAAACAGTTCAAGACTTACCTGCTCTGTTAAGCCTACAAGATGGCCCTCACCACTTGGCTTGGAATGAGTTACAGCGCATGCTGCTCGTAGACCAGCAGGAGCTAGGAGAAATAGAAGAAAGAGAATGATACCGTGCCAGGTGAGGAGGAGCTAGAGGTGTTACAGGGGTGATGGAAGGAGAAAGGACACAGAACTGCAGGAAATGAGAAATCATTAATTTGTGCTCAGGGAGCAGCTTTTCAGCCATTGAAGTTCCTAAGCTGGTATCCTGATCTTGTCAATAAGCTAGGCAGGAGGAGGATTTTTAAAAAAGAAAAGCAAAATAAAGCCAGACACTATGCAAATGTATAGAGAAGTGAAGTATCTGTTTCATTTAAAAGGTATTGCAAATGTATAGAGAAGTAAAGTATCCATTTCGTGTAAAAGGTATTCACCAGTAATGTTAAATCCTAAACAACTCACTTTTCCTGCATTCACCATGTGTAAATTCAGTTTGCCTAAGCCTCGAAAAAGAATAGGTAGAAGGCAAATACATTAATTCTGAACATCTTCCTTGCCATGATTAAAAAAAATCCTAGCTCTCACTAGGGCAGAGAACAATTTCTTTTCTAACAATGGTGCAGAAGTTTGATATTCAATAAAAATTGGAGAAACTTTCACAAGCTGAATTTCCTGTCCTGTAGCATTCATCAAAGTAACTACACACTCTTGAGCTTAGTTATTCCTGGTTTCTATTAACATGAGAGATGAGGATCAGTATTTGCAAAATGTACTGTGCATTTAATTCAATTCTTTAATAAAAAGAAAACATAATAACAGTAATAATAGCAATTATAGTAAGCCACAATGATAGTGGATGATACTAACATCTTTCAAACATAGACATATTACAAGAAGGAAAACAAACAAAAAAGTCAGATCAGTGGGTTTCCATTACAATTTGCAGAGTTGGGGCAATGTAAGAGCTACCAATGATTCTGTTCATATTTTAAGTCATAAAATCATTGTTTCCCAGTACAAAATACTATAGAAAGCTTTTTGTCTGTCTTCAGTTTATTTTCCTCTTTCCTTGAATATACTACAACAGAGTAAGGTCTGCACCTTCTGTTATTGAGACAATCTCAGCTATACCTCCTTTCATCTACAAATACATCAGTTAATCCACTGTAATCAATACAATTGATTACACCAATGTTAAACTGATGTGAACCAAGTGAAATGAAAGCCATGCCTTGTACTAAGGGAGAAGTGCAGACACAGTAAGTTTCAAAAATACTTTAGACTGTATTTGCAAAAATAAAACCTATGCAGTATTAACAATTATATTAAAAAAAACCCAAACAAACTAGAGCCATTTCAACATTAAGAAAACTGCATATCTGTTTTTATTATTATTATTATTATTATTATTATAGTGCTTGAACTAGTGGGACACGTGCTATACCACACAGCTGTTTCAAAGCTTTCTCTTTTAGCAAGCATTTTTCCTCTTTTGGTAGGTAACTAAATAATTATGTAACCCAAAGAGACTAACTAATGTTTGCTCTGTAGTTTTTGACTTTCTGCATAGTCTAACATTCACATCGCAGAAGCCCAAAATACCATGAGACTCCAAATAGGAACTATTTTAGGCCAGTATTTAATTGACTGGAACTCAGAAACTAATTAACAGATTTGCATGAGACTTCACAGAAAAATCAAGCTTTAATGAAAGACTGTTTACTTGAAAAATAAGGGAAGGCGCTTTTTTTCACATGAAACAAGGAAAATGAGTTTCTACTTAAGTGTAAGAGAAAATGGAAACTTCTACATCTATACAGAGGTCAGTTCTATTCAACAAAAATGCTTAACATAATTGAGCCAAACTATACAGGCAAATATACATTCAATAATTGCAATTAATTAATTATACACAATTTATGGAAGAAGAAATGTGGCATTCTGCATACACAAACTGTGATCCACAGGACTGCTCCGTTTTCCATCTTAGTTTCGAGGATCAAGCCAAGTTCTAACTTCAGCTTAATAACTTCAGTCTAAAAAAACATCAACTTTGAATTCTAGCTATCACACTTGAAGTCTGTCTTGGAATTCATACACATGTATGTATGATGCATGTTCATCTGAAATCAGCAAGGACACTTTTCACAATAATATTTAGATTTTTGCTCCATATATAGAAAGCTGATATGTTTCTTTGAATTTGTTTCCTCTTTGATCTGACAGAATCTCAATTTTCCTCAGTCTTCGGTGACACAAACATCTGTCTACTAGCAGTTCTCACGTGCAAGTGCTTTACAAAGCATGAATGCTATGGAGAGTGCAAAAATGCTGCTCAAAACTCACTTGACCACCATTTGTAAATGTTCACGTCAACTACTTCTGAATTGGTAGCATGCCTGAAAATAATTGATGGGTGCATATGTTAGATGTGGGGAGTGTAAAAATTATCAGCTCCATGTCTGCCTTATTTTAAAAGCTTACCAAGGAAGTAGTAATTTATTAAAAAATGTAGAACCTCTTTTAAGCACTAAGAAAGAGGTTGCAAAGAACTTTAAGGCCAAGAGGAATTTAGAGCAAAGAAATAAGGAAATAATTTGCGGAAGAGGAAAGGAGCCTTTGGAAATGAGTTTTTATTGTACCGCTGAATTAATGATAAAAGAAGCAGCACCTGCACATATGGCTATTCTCCACTGGAAGAAAAGGATATAAGATAAGTTTAAGATGGAAATTAAATGTGTGTCTTATGATAACTATTGACTATTCATTAAAAGCCTTAATAAAATGTTTTTTTTTCATTTGTCAGTGACCCATATTTGCATGTTTTTATTTTTGTTAAGTATGATTGTGATGTTGACAACCTGTAAGAAGAAAAGAGCAAGTAGCAAAACCTTTAATGTAATTTAAAGATTACTAGTATTAAATTTAATTTGAAAACCTATAGCTAGGGAAATGAATTTAAATAATAGTAGAGTACAGTTAGGACTTTCAGGTATGATAAACTCAAATATTCCTTCAACTAACCTTCCAAATGAGAGAGAAGTGCTATTGTTTGGTATTTGAAATGAATTAGCAGAGAACATTTTTACTGCTGAAAAATATTTCTGACTTTTCACTATATTTTTTTTACCATTTCTATTTTATTTCAGTATATTATTACATTTACATTACACTACAATTACATGGAAATATAAGGAAAAATGCAGCAAGGAAGCAAGCTGAAATGCTATTATAAAGCACTGATTCTGTTCAAAACCAAGAACTGATATTAATTTTTTTGTTTTATTACAAATAAAAACACTACAGAACAGATCACATGTAAACTCTGAGTGGATTCTTCAGTCTTTCTTTTAAGAAATAGATTTGTTTCAGCAGTATTATCTGGAAACTATATATGCATAGATGCTATGCAATAACCTCAAGATAATCAAATGAATGTTTCCAAGAAATTTAAATTATGTTCTAAAAAATATCTTTCAATATTTTCATCAGATATTCTGCTTGAAAATAAACTAGAATTTAACAGATGTGCATTGAGAACCATCACAGGTGACTTTATGAATATATTGCATTTATGAAGAGTCATTACCTCCTTCATTGAGTTTTATGTCTGCAACGTTTAGTATCTAGGTGACCACAAGAATTTGGCAGGCAGTGCTATTGTTTGAATATTCCTAGATATATTCAATGAATCTCATTTGCATTTCCACCGAAATGCCTTGACGCTGTTCTACGAGCGGTTACACAAGAACCCATTTCAAGCACCTATATAATTCCACCAGGTCATGTCACAAGGCATCAAAGGAGGTGAAGAGACTTACCCAGAGCATACAGTAATATTTTCAATAAGCACAAAGCAAAATTCCCTAGCAACAACTTGAATTGCAGACAAGACGTACTCTTTCCATTTGGGAGCAAAAATTTAAGCCCAGGCTGCGATTGGCACCTGTACCAGCAAACAGTATATGCAAAAACATTTAAGGAGTCAGTCTCCTCTTCCTCTTTCCTGATTAGAAAACAGCCACAATGTCTGCAAAGGAAATTCCCCTGTGAAAGTACTCCTTTCAAGTTGGAGTACTTAAGGAAAATGGGGTCTCCTTTTCCACTGTAATTGACGGTCAGTTTCCCATATCACAATTTGCTCAGATTCTTTGAGCCAACCCATGATTTAAAGCCATAATTGGACTACTACAGTATGAAAATAAGCCAGCTTCTCATTAAAATCTCCATAGTGTGCATGTTTTGTTGTATAGCTAACAGCTTTGTTTCAAGAAAACATAAGGAAGACTAATTCTTAAAATTTCCATCCTTCAGAAAAAAGGTACAAGATTCAGGAAAACAGTCCATAGCAAAGACTGACCAAAATTTTGGCAGTTCTTCTAACTACATTAGCTGTCTAGTATGAGGTGTTTCCTCTTACTATTCAGCACAGGTCTCCTCTTTATCAAAATTACAAATCTTCTTCTAGCATTTTTGCAACACTAAATTCTGAAAGTGCTTTTATGAATTTTAATTAATCTTCAGCATAAATAATCGAAGGCAGGCAGGTATTATTCTTAATTTACAAATGAGAGAGATGGCATACAGAGAAGTGACCTTGCACAAGTTTGTACAGAAAAAAATCTGAACAGAAGCCAGGTTTACATCTCAGGGGTTTCTTTCATAGTCTACCAGCCATATTTCATCCTCCCATTTCTTCCTTGTGTTCTCCAAACTCAGTAGCTGCTTGTGCTAACCTATTTGCAAAACTGTCGATTTCTGGGTGAGTAGACACAGACCTTACTACTCCATATTCAGTAAAAGCTGGTCGGCCTGTATTTCCACCTCATCCCTCCAAAGAGGTAAATATTTCTTTTCCTAATCGTTTCTGCAGACCCTCTGAGCATCTGCGTTAAGGAAAATATCAGATTGTACTTTCTGCTAACTGCTGAAGTCATTTTGCTGTGCTGGGGCTTACTCATGCAACCTGTTGGTGCACGTTGCTTTCTGAACAATTGGGTTCAGGAATTGTTCCAATATACCTAATGTGTTATCTTGCTGACACAAGATCAGTTTTGATTTTTTAATACTGCAGTGAAAGCTTCATAGGCACGTCAGTAGCTTTTAAGCTAATTTTGAGACAAGAATACATTTCCCCTTCTAATGTAATAGTCTGTTGGGCTCTTACTGTTTCAGTAGTCAGTACACTCTTCAGAATTACATTCTGTGTAGTGACAGTCACCCACCTTGCCTTCTGTCTCCTCCATGTTTTCACATATACCCCTGTTTCTGAAAAACTGAGACTTAAAAATGCACTAATAGCACAAGTAGGGAAAATATTATTTCTACATAAATTCCATCAAATTCTGAGCTATATTTCAGTTACATTAGTCCTAAAGTTGGATTCATGGCCATTCTTTTACCCAATTTTTGAAACTCCTTTCTTCTATCAGCACTGGAGCTAAGTGATCTTTTTTCAAAAACTTCTTTTTTCCTGATAGATATCTATGACTAACCCACATTTTTCAGCAAAATAATCATCAAAAAGACATCGGGACCATCCTCAAATCCCCAAGAAGACTGCTTAGTGAAGAGAGGTGAAGAGAACAAACACATTGTAAAAAAAAAATGAGAAACAAATGATACTTACTGCTCTTTCTGAGCAACAAGACTTTCCTGTCCTCCTTTCTTGCATACAGAATCACTTCCCCATTTCTCCTACCACCTTCTCACTGCGGGTGAACTGGGAACAATGATCTTGAAAGAGAGTACATGTGTTACCAGATCCAGTGCCCCAGAACTGCACTAATGTTATAGTTCTAAAAGTGTTTAGTCAAGGTCTACCTCAGAGGCTCTAAAATACATTCCAGCACACTGGAACAACCCTCTTATACAAAGGACAAAAAAAGGAAAAAAAATCCCCTAAATGATAATGTGGCAATCCCACTGCTGTTACTATAAGGAGCAGTAACTCACATATTTCCAATATTCAGCAAAATCTTCATGTGTTTGTGCTTTAAGTGTGGACATTATTGCATTCTCTGCTCTAACAATGTGCTGTTTATCAACAGTTGTCACTTGAGCCATTTAGGATGCATCACACTGGGCCATCTTCTCCAGACTTTGGAACTCGTGCGAAAATGCATGCATGTACATAAGCAATGCTTTAATTTAAGCCTTTTATAAATCAAACCATTTTTTTCTTGCCTTTGTAAAAGTCAAGTAGTGCTGATTTTGGTTTTGTGTTTTATTAGAAAATGTTAATATAAGTCCTCTTTAAAAAGCAACTCTTTGTGAACAAGGTAGCTTATGCAATAACAATGTTACTTAGCTAACTCAGGATGAAATGGTAATAAGGTTACCATTTAAAGTGAGAATATTTAGCTAATCTGTTGGCAAGGGAATCGTTCCTATTCTCAGCTGTGAGATCAAGGCAAACTTCTGTTTAAATGAAAATAAGCCATGCTTTGATAATGGAAGCAGTGTCAGTCAAATAAACTAAACATACTTATTTTAGGCCCCTCAATCTAAAAATTTCTCAAGCACCTTCCAAAATGGGAAGCATATATAGCTTATCAAAACCTTTAAGAGTACTCAGATTTGCAAGCACATTTTGCTAAATCAGTCCATAATTAAAAAATAAAAAAAATCAATAAAATATTTTTCTTACCTGTGTCAGAGTATCTATCTTCAGCAGGTATTGTATTTTAAAACCTACAGCAGCTAATAATGTTCAGCTCAATTATCTAATTAATTTCCTCAAGCATCCTGATAATATTCATTCTCAGTATAACAGCTTACTAATATTAGTCTATAACTAAATTCTAATTTCAGTGTGCCATCAGCAATACAGGGAAAGTGAAAGTGAACTGCTGAAGGCCTTAAGTTATCTTTGGGCCTACCTGCACAAGGTATTTTGTCATTCTGCCCAGACCAGAGAAGTCTGCGACATCTATCTGTTGTAATTCAAGGTGTCCTCAATCACTGCACTACGTTATTCCCCACTGGTGTAAAAATTAGATGCTCTGTTCCCATCTTCATGTCATAACTATTACCTATGAATATTATACCAATTTGAAAAATTCCATTGATTCCCAGGGGAAAAATATTTGCCTTGGGTCTCTATTCTGGTCATGGAGGTCAATGGTTTTTTTATGCCTCGCATTTGATTACTGCAATACATCTTAGAATATACAGCAAAAAGAAAAAAAAAAAAAAGGTGTTGGGTTGCTCAAACATCCAGTAACACATCACATACATCTAAATATCACTTTTGGGCGTTCAGGATTTACTTTGTATTTTACGACACAGAAGTGATCTAAGACTATATTTTTACTATAGGCAATAGCGTAACTGCAATCTTTGTAGACACACCCAAGCTAGTCTAAAATTAGCTGGCTCCTGTACTGCTACCATTGTTGCCATAGCAGCCTAGAGCTCAGTATTTATTATCAATGCCCTGACATGGTTTTGCAGCCATAGGGAGCCTCATGCACATAAACGGTATGTAAGCCAAGTATTTTGGAGCTAGTGTTGGCTTTGTCACATATTTAAATGCAATGTTGTAATTCCTAAATAGTTTAGGATCATTCCTAACAGAATTCCTGTCTGGATTCAGTTCTTCTTGCAGTGACATGGCATACTGACTAATTTTATAAAGTATTCTGAATACCAGAAGATCATTATTTTACTCTGAGTTTTCATACAAAATTCTTTTAGTCCCACTGCCGTTTTTCTTCTTTTCTAGGCTGATTGTTACTATAAAAGAAGACAGGCATAGTTTGTAGTCTAAACGTACTCCTCCAGACACAAAAAGCTTTATTGATTTAAGCACAAGTAAAAGTAGTAGAGCTGAGCTACATTAATTCTAATTATAGATAAATAGCTGAGTCTAGCCGTAGTAGACCAAGGGAGCAGAACCATTTAATTTTTATTAGTTATTTATTTTGATTTCCCAGTTTCCAAGAGTCAATACTCTCGGGATAACTTGGTTTGCTTTGCCTAGAAACCTTAAGAACCTTATCAGTAACCAATACTGCATTACAAGAAGTCTCCAATCATATGCCCTTGGTAGAAACATGGTATTTATTTTTTTGGTTTGAGGAATGAGGAAATTCTAATACAACCTTGTTGAATAAAGAGAGATGAAATAAAATATGTAAAAGCGCTTTCTTTTTTTTAAATATTCTTAGTAACAGGAAATCAGGAATACATATGTAAGATTTAAAATATTTGCTGACGGTATCAAGAAATACCTAATGCTGCCATTTGAACTCCAAAAGGCCAGTTTGGGAGAAAACACCGCAGCTGGTTTTCAGTAAGCAGGGAGAGTAAGATGAATTTCTGATATAGCAATTGAAGGGCATTGCCCTGAAGTAATAACTGCTGTTTCTTCTCCCCTTAACCCTGAAATTACTGTTATCACATAGTCAACTTGATAGCAATAAAGCTTTATAAACTTTTGAAGCATATGGCAGGAATAATAAATGTTAAGGAGTAAGAAAACTACATCTACCACATCTCAGAATGCATCTCTGAGTCTCAAATAGGTCTAGCAAGACATTTGGAAACCTGAAGATATCTGAAAGATTCACAGATTCTTGAAGAATAAATTTGCACATTGTAGGACTCCCCAAGGAAGCTTAAAACTTGCTCCCACATTTTTCTTTGCAGTTCTATTTCCTCTGAATTTTAATCTGAAATACAGGCATCTGCCCTGAAAAGAAACAGTACTTTGATTTTCCGTCTAGCAACAGAGCCCTTCACACAAAGGGACTATCCTTCACATGGCAAGTGAAAAAACGAGTAGAATTGCAGAGACAAAAATTCATGTGGAGAAGAAAAAAAAAAAGGACATTGTCCTTGTATTTCAAGAGATTCCTCCTCTATTACAGACAAAGGAATGTAGTATGGAAAAATCCATGATGCCCTATAAGACAAAAGCTTTTCCCTGTGCCCTCTGGTGTCTAACTGTGCTAGAGGTTAAAGAAGTGAAGCAAACACATCACAAACACAAAGAAGCAATAGAGATGGAGAACCTGAAGAAGTTTGGCACTTTGAAAATATAAAAAGCCTGTTTGATACTCTTATTAGTTCAAAAATAAATTGTGGTTTCTTTTTCCTTTTATAAAATTTGTTTTTAAAGTTCTAAGTTACATTAAATGAGTTTCATTGATATGATATGAAATACCTTACTTGCTTTATCGCTCTTTCATTTCCTGTTTTCCCGAGGGCAGGGTATCTTCTCTCATATGTACCAATAATCATTCATTTCTATCAGGTATTCTATCAGATATTCATTCGTTCCCATGGCTTTATCATGGTATTAATCATCTGGCTTCCTTTGCTTTGGATTAAAAGAGTTCCCTGACAAGTTTTTACTGTGTTTTCATTCACATGTCTTTGGATTAGATGAACATTTATTTTAATAAAGTCCAATTTGAGTCAGGTAACAGCATTTTGCCTCATGATTTTTATTTATGGTTATTATTAAGAATATAACAATAATTAATGTGATAATAGTAATAATTAATGTCAATAACCATGACAGTGATTATTGAACTAGGCAAAAAATCTAAAGAAAAATACAACCGATATTAAGTGCGCGGGAGTATATCTCCTTTAAACTCTCTACTGAACACTTGAGTTCTATTTCTTAAAGAAAGTTTTTATACCATGAATACCTTACACAAATCAACAATGTTGAACCAATTAGAAATAGGAATGAAAGATGAACACAGTAATTTTTGCCAGATTAGGTTTTGGTTTGAGGTCTTCTAGTTTTAACTGTGTGTTCCTCCCTTGCCATAGAAAGGAAATTCCAGGCCTTTAAGCAGCAGCAAATGCATTCCTTTTGCTGTATATAGCACAATCCTTTTTCTTTCTGTCAAACCGCAGCACCAAATCTCCCTCACTTGGCAAATGTTTTCCTTTAGGGGAAAAGGAAGGACTAGAACATATATAGGTTTTTTTTTTTTTTCTGTGTGGCATCAACTTTTTTTTGTGGATACTTTATGATTTATTTTGAATATAGATAAGACATGAGAGTGTGATTCCGAGATTTTTTTGGAATACAACATAGAGAAGCCAGTAAATCTCTCTACAACATATATAGTGGTTGTGGTATCGCAATAGACTCCAACAATCTATAGCAGTAATAGTCTGGGGTGGTTTGCCCTTTATATCAGTGTAACTTTGTTTTGGTGAGGATGAAATAGAAGAGTCAGAACAGCTGAACAAAGATGCTCAACTTCCCAACAGCTCTTCAAGGATGCTGACATTCTTCACCTCTTTCTTTAAATCATGCTTACTATTTACCAGATGACTGTATACTTTAAATGTACTGTAAGAACCAATAAAATGCAGTTTATTATTTCACATGATATATTTTTTTAAACAGAAACATCAGTAAAGCTGGAAAGGAGACAGAGTTCTAATACACTCACTAGCACAAGATCCCTGGCCTGTCTCACAAGCATCAACTTCTGGGTAATTACAGGGATAGCATTTAGTGCCCTTCATGACCTTATCATGTTCCATCTTCTGAATATCCACCTGTGCCTCAATATGCAGCAACACCTGGACTATTGACATTTTGAGCTGTGCGTCAAGGAGCAGCAAGAGTGTGGCTGCTCCAAGAGGGAAGACAAGCCAGGAGCCAAAGACCACCATAGCACAGACAGCGTCCTCATCAACATGGTCACAGTCCCACAGTATCTGAACAGGCCCAGACAAGGTGACGCCCAGTGTCTATTCAGGGAGTTCAGTCACAAACAGCAGGAGATGGCCAAAAACAGGACTGAAGACAAAGCAACCTACAATGTAGGTCTGTGGTTCATCCAGGAAAATCAGTCAGCAAGCTGGGTCAGCTCTAACATAGCTCAGACAAGATCTAGGTGCCCAGGAGATAAATGGAGATCCTAGAGGATTTGTACGCGGATGCCCTGGGCGAAGCTGGTCAAGACAGTTAAGATCTAGTAGCATAATCAAGGCCCTGACACTATGGCAGTGCCACACTCAGTTGTGGCAATACCATTGCCCAAAGTATCAAGAGACTTAATTTGTGTTTGCATACATTAATTTGTATGATAGCAGTAACTCTGAGATGGATTTTAAGGTGAGAAGAAGTGTCTTCATTCCAAGGTTATGTGGATGGCAATAATATGAAAAAAACCTGGTGAAGAGCCATTCTTTGATAAGAGTTTTATTTTTATGGAAGCAGATGTCTCAAATTGTGACTATAAAGAGAGTTTTAGTAATTTTTCCAGCTCCAGTTCTAATGCAGTTCCTCTGGTGAAGTGGTTGGCCCAGCAATATAGACCTAGTTTGAAGCATCTCACTAGACTAATGCCTGTGACATCGAACATCTGTGAGATTTAAGCTAGTCTAGTATAGGATTCTATCTTCCATGTCAGCCTGAGAACTTGAACAGGATATGAGCACAGTAAATACGAAAAGATATATGCGCAGCTGCCCATGTGGTGCTTAGCTGACCAGAAGTAATGCTTCTCACGTCTTGCCATTTTACATATAGATTTTTAGTTATTTATATGTGCTTAGACAACCTTATGCACCCATCAGAAACAGGACTTCTCATTTGAAGCCTAAGGAACTGATGAGATGAACGCAATTCTAGGTGTTTATTACAACTGGTTACCTTCTTTTTTTGAACCTGAGCAGTAGCTATGTTTTGCCATCCAGTCAATCATATTCATTTATGATTCATTTGCAGATTTCTAAAAAAAAATGACTGCTGAAAGTGTCACTGAAGGTTTTGGGTTTGTTTTTTTTCTTTGTCTAATAAGCATTTGTTGTCAAGTGGAGGAAAGCAACAGAAGATTTGGAAATGGGAGCTCTGGAAAAAGTCAAGGCTAACCAATTACAGGATCCAGTAAGGCAGTATTCAGGAGGTTTCATCTTGATTGAAGTTGCTGTCTGAGTGGCAGCTGACATCAAAATAAGGTATTGTGTCAACTGATCATCTTGCCTTGGGCTCAGAAGGGAACCAACTGTTAAAAGCTTTCTGTGAAGAAGGGGATATTTCCCATGTGCAGTTTTAGGTGCTTTCCTGGTAAAGATTAGTGAAAATCCTTGTGTAGGTGAAACTACCATATCAAATAATATTTGCAATGATGACTGAGGTCTCAACAGCAGAGATTTTGTAGCCCTCTTTACCTTCCCTGACACATACTGAGGATGCAGGCAAGAACCCAAGGTAGTGAATTTTAAGACTGCCTTCAAATGATCTCAGATGTTGTTGAGCAATATTCATCCAAGTGAAAGATCCTCTTCAGCTCCCTTTCAATTAAAAACACACACAGTGTTCTGCTCTGCTAGTTCCCAGGTTCCAGCTACTTGCTTTCCTGGCTTAACACTGGCAACACCTCTGGCTGATTAAGGAAATAGATGTTCATATTAAACATTTGGAACAAGCATTAGGATCCCCTGGGAGTTGTATTGGAGGCCGAATGGAAGGTAGAACATTCTGTTTCAAGTAAGAACATGTATTTTTTTTTCTTCTGCCTCACAAACTCTGGCCTAATTATACTCAGGCATAAACACAGTAAAAGCAAAAGGTGAAGTTCCTTGCTTCATCTGAACTATTTAGTAGGCAATCTTCTCTAAGAAAAGATACTCAAACAAAACATATAAAGGCTTAATTTTTACTAGGGTCAGACTAGAGAGAAGAAAACAACACAATAAGAGATTTTGCTGTCTGACAAAATGGACTTGTACCTGCAGAATAAAAATAAGCTGACTACGGTGCAGACAGCTCAGACATGCCAGTTTGGTCAGCATGATGCACCCTAAGCCACTCAGCCAAACAGCAGGGGACTCATGAATTTTCACTTCCTTCCCAAAGTGCCCATCTCAGCTGGACTATTAAGTATATTTCAACCGTAATCTCACCGTTAACTATCCACCCACTCACCACCACCTACAGGTTTATACATGAGATGCACGTGAACTAAATGTAACCTTGCACTTTGCAAGCAGAACTGATTCTGTCAGCTTACATTTCCAACACAGGACATTTCCCAGTGTTGTTCTACATGGGTCGAATTCTAAACATGTGCTAGCAGAAAATGAATACACGGTGAGCGAATAATAAGGCTCTAAATATTCAATAAACCTTTAAATCATATAGCAACACAAAGCTCTAACTTATCCTTAGAGTATCGTATTATTATTTAAACGCTTCAAAAGTAGTCTCCTCAATGTAATTGTCTAAATTTTCATGTTCTCAAAGTGTTGTTTATATTTTCTGGGTTTAAATGTTAATCTCATGGGAGCATATCACAGGAGCAATTTCTCCCTGAGCTCCTGGAAGTAATAGATTATCGCGTCAGTGAGATCTTATGCAAGTTTTATCATGCTCTTGGAGAAGTAAATTCTAATCTTTTTTGGCAAACAAAACAATCTCATATCCACCTATACACCTGCCTGGCTGTCTGGGAGAGACCGCAACACTGAAAATGACACCCTTACATATAAAAACTTACATTAAAGGTGCTAAACAGAGCATCCAAATCACAAATGGAGATCACCTCACCCTCCATCAAACTTACTAGTTTCCACTCCTCTGTCCAGCTAGCTCTGTGTTTTCTCCATTTTCCCATTCTCCATTCCCTTTTTCGTCCTCCAACTTTTATCCCCTTCTGACCCAGCTTTTGTCTCCCCGGGCTTCCAAAGCCACAGCCTACTCCTTTCTCTCTAACCGAAAGTCATTTGAGGCATATGATTTTCTGCTGCCTCAGTTATTAGCAAAGGAGAAACAGACTTCTGTCCTCCTTCCAGTCACACTTCTGTCTAGCTTCTCTGTGGAAACAGATCACTGTCTTGTCTGCAGTGGGAGCTGCAAGAGAACTAAGAGCAGTCGCTCCCTGCCAATAATAGAGTACCTCAAAGCTTTTAGCTGTCAGGCTAAGCACATAAGATTTTTTCCAAAAGTTTTTGGCTTAGACACATTTTAGTACATTCCACACAAGTCAAAAGGCATTAACATGAAATTTCTCTGTCAAGTTTGAAATTCTCACTACAAAAACACAGACGTTGGAATTATACTGCATATAACAATAGGCAATAATGTAGTAATAATAAAATATATACTGCATATAAAATATGAAATAATAAACAGAGCTTCAGAATTTTTTCCCTTACCATTGCAACACAAGATATTTGCAACCTGGCCTCGCTTTCATACCTAGATGAGCCATGTGGGGTTAAATGTTTATAAAATAGTTAAACTTTAGGGCAGGTACATGACATGAAGCTAAATGTTTAGCAACAACAACAACCTAAATGTTTAGCATTTGGCAAAGATACAAGAGACAAAAACCCCACAGTCTTATTACAGGAAATTGATGATAATGGTGCATTGCAGAGCCCACCCTTCCAGTAACACTGAGGTGGTTTTTATTCCTTGTAATCATTCCTAATTTACTTTAAAGGTTTGGGAAATATTTATGCATGATTTTCTGTCATGTTGGCTGCTACTCATCAGTAAGTGTCAAAAGATCACACAGAGGTTACATTTGTAACTATGATTTCACCTGTCATAATGTGAAGCTACTAGCCAGACGAGGGCCCTCATTCTCAGGAGCTGTATATACAAAATTATCCTTAAACCAATTATAATAATTAATAAATAAATGACTATAAAATTATTATTTTATAATTGTATTAAATTATATTATCTGACTGATATTATTTGAAGCATAAGATGGCAAGCAGTGTACTGAATAACGAGGAATTGGACGCAATAAAAATACAGCTCGTGCACAAAGTGTCGTCACTATTTAACTGTAAACTGATTTCATATATGACATGAGCAATAACATTTTAAAAGTGTTAATTTTTTTCTGTAAGTAAAAGTAATGTATCTGATATGTCAGACAATTACGTAATTATGTCACTAATTATTTGTAACCATCATATAAGAAATCAATCTAAGCTGTGATTTAACAAAGGCGAGAGATCATTTCAAGAACGCAATCCCTTCCCCTTACCCACCTCCTGCCATATCCCTGTGGACATCGAGAAAGGTGAAGAGATGGTGAAGTAACAGCAAGAAAACAGTTGCAAAACAGAGAGATTGGAAGTATAAAGGAACACAATAAGGAACAGCAGATGGAAAGTCAAAGAAATTATATATTAGGAGATAAATAAATTAATTACTTTGAAGTTGAGAATTAATGTTACAAAGCTGGTATGATAGAGAAAGTGAACTGGCAAAGGGACTGAAAGGGGTGATGAAAGAAAATTCCCATAAGCAGTATGTACTCTGAAGAACTGCCGAGCGATGAGGAGGCACAGAGGACTAAAACAGATATCAAAAAGCAAGCACATAATCCCCTTTCACTGTATGTTCATAGTAAATGGAAATTGTATTTCAAAACATGCTGGCAATTGCCTTGAAAATGTACGCATAACATATCCTCAGAGCATCTTTATATGTGCCTATAAATGCACTGGATTAATACCTGTACTGTAAATACAGGGTTATAAACCCTCTCTATAGATAATTTTGATAGTAACCCTCCCTGCACATACCTGAAATCTCAAACTATGCTTATTCTTAGCATTCTCATTATCTGAACCTAAATATAGCCAGTAAGAGGTGAGTGCATTTCACAGAATGAGTTGTCCATACTGTATTTTATACTGTACATAAAACTCGTGGCCTGAATTCTGAGCAAGAGGAGTATCCTTATGAAGGTTAAATAGATAGGATTTTTCTTTCAACATCCATTGTAGGGGAAATACCTATAATAAACCAAGGAGCAGAAGAAATACAAAGGTTCTAAAAATTAAAAAGGGTCATTAATCTATTCAGACTCTCCTTTTTGTGACAGATATTTCAAATTGAAAACTGCATGTTGCATATCACTGCACTGTTTGCAAAAGGATTGATACAAAACAAGGGCTGTGGTGACACATGGTCCAGAAAACGAAAACAAAACAGCTTTGGTGAAACCTACCAACTTTGCTGTAGAATAATGACTGCTTTCAGCAAAATAGTATAGCCATGCACCAAAGGGTATAATTTAAATCTCCACATTCAAGGGGAAATAGACTTGTTTCTGGTTGAAAAACATCTTATTGTTTAAACACTGTTTAAACACCTTAAATAAAAGGACAGTTAAAACCTTGATTATTCTCGTTTCCATCAGTTAATTCCACACAGAAGAATTACATAAATAGATTACAGTATGTTGACTTGCATGCATTAACACTACTTCACAAGAAGTCAGATTATTTTGAATCATAAAAGTTCACAAAGTAATTATTTGTTTCCTGCAATTACAGATTCCCTAAGTAATTGATTTTGCCTGTTAATATTTCTGTATCATTCTTTTCAGTAATGTCTTGCATACTAACACTAATTTTGCTTACTGTCAGGGCCTAAAGCTTACTCCCTGCCTCCCAGATGTTCACTGCCTGTGCTTAAGGACAGCTCTCTGATGTGCCCCCCATCTTAATTCACACCACTCCGAAGGAAGAGCTGTTCAAGAAGGAGCTTTAAAAGACTTGCAAGGCAGGGAATGACCTGCCCCTGCTTCATTCGGGAGTTCCTTTAGGCCACCCCCTTGGTCCTTGCTTCTGTGCCTTCCCTGTGCCTGGCCATATACCTTCCTGATCCAGAGCTTGATCCTGGACCTGCCCTGGCACTACAGCTGTGATGGACAATCACTGGGCTGTGTCTGACCCTGGTCACCATCACTGGACCTGCAATGCAGATGCACCCAAGAAATCAGCCGCAATGCATAAACTCTATACAGATCAAATAAACAGTTATTGCACATTTCTGAGTGTTACCTCTAGCACCTTACCTGTAAACTAAATGTAAGCTTCTCTGCATCTTTTTTTAGCTGATGCCCTGTTCCTTGTACCATCTTTGCCTGCCTGCTTCCTTCAAACAGAAGTTGCTACAAGGAATTGCCAGTGGCCAATTCCCCCTCACTTCTTTCCTGACAAATAGGCAGTAACACTCTTCCACCACAGCACCTCAGAACACCTCTGGGATGTCCTTCTAGGCCACTGGAGGGAACACACCCTGGTGAGGAGAGACTGAGAGGGACACTGAGAGACCATGAGACTGAGCAAGAGAGAGAGAGACAGAGAGTCTGTGCAATTATCTCAGCAACTAACCAAAAAACAAATTTCTCCACAAAGGAGACTAGGAAATAAGAGGGCAAACTGAAGTGTTTTATGAAATTGGGGTATTTACCAGAGCTGGAAATAATTACTGACAAAAGGCTTAAAGGATGTGCCTTATCATTCCTGTTTGTTCTGACACTAGAGTCATAGGAACACCACACTTGACATATGAGTCTTACATTGTGCTTTGGACCACACACAGATACAGAAAATAGACCTGAGATTTTAAAGATGGTATTAGAGCTATGATTTTTGCACTTTCTTGCAGTAAAAATGATCCCTTTATTCCCTTTCCTTCTGCATCAGTGATTATCAATGATATGTAAGACAATGTTTATTCAGGCAACTGGAGCTTTGCAATGCTGGAGTAGCAGCAGACTAGAGCATGACAGGAAAACTGGTGGTAATATTCTGATGAAGATACAAGCTCCACTCTTCAATTTGTAACATGGATTTGAAGTTATTTTTTTAAAAAAGTTACATGTTTAAAAGCTATGCACAAGATTAAATAACATAGGAAAGGATAATCTGAGAATAGTAACGATATAAAATAAAGTAAAATCTCAAGGGTGAGAACTCATTAAATCCAAATTTATGGAGATGAGTTAATGCTCTTAAGTTGATACCTGCTCCACAATATCTATATTTTTCCAGCTGTTCCCAGTCCAATTGTTAACAATCTGCTGTACAAACAGTAATCTCAGCACACTGAGGAAGAAACAAAATTCTACACCTAAACTGTAAAGAATATAATTCAATACCAATTTAACGGCACGTATGCTTGCCTAGCCTAAAATTGCCTTTTCTTTTCTTTTTTTTTTAAATCTAACCCTAATGAACAGAAAATACTGAGTCGGAGTAAAAGGTCCATCTGTGACCTTAGATTAAAAGACTAATGTATTACGTCCCTCATGTAGTGTATGCAAGAGACACATTTTTATAATATCTTTCAAAAAAGTGTCCTGTCAAGTTTCAAACAAATATAAAAGAACATATACTGCCCTTTGCAGGCAGACCTCTATTTCATTCAGCATTACCCCATTTCTTTTGCCTTGCTATAGAAGCCAAACAGAGCTTCCCAGCTCTGTGATCATCCTGATGCATTGCATCTGCCAGGGAACAGCAGAAACAGTATCATGCTGCCCTGCAACGGGAAGAGTATCCACTGGCTGGGGCTCCGGGCTCCAGACTCACAGGTATGGTAGATTGCACCAACGATCCCTCCAGGCCAGGATCGTATTTTCAGCAATGACAGTAAGTGTCCATGATAGAAGTGGGAGGAACAGTGCATGCATATCTGGCACTTCTTCCCAGGCTCCAACCAGTTCAGGGACTTCCTGAGCCAGATGTATCTTTTGAAGTATGTAACCACCATTAGTGCTCATCTCTTCCAAAAACTTGTCCAGTCTTCCCTTGAGCCCATGTGAGCTTTTAGCACCTTCAGCAAACTCAGGCAAGGATCTCTGCAGGCCTTTGTATGAAGTACCACCTCATTTGGGGAAGCCCTATGATAATACGTGCTTCCTAGATCCACACCCCTTCCCCAAGGAAAACAGCGTCAAGACAAGAAAATTGAAAACTGAACTTGGTTAAATAAAAAGCCTGATGCTCAGGAAAAAGAACAAGAAGTATATTTTGAATTCTGAAATTTTTTAAAAGGAGGGTACAAACTTTCCTTAAATATTTTGGTCTCCAAGTGTTGCACCCACCAGGAAAAAAACCAAGTGCTGATAATATTTTATTATTACTGGTATTGCTTAACAAATCTTTAAGTTCTTATTCACAGACGTGCAACTTACCTAATGCTGTAAACAATTTAAAGATAAATGTTCCTGTTTTCTCCCTGTAGAAATAAAGAAAATAATGTAAGTCACTATCTGAAACTGTAAGATTTTTCAGTACAACTTGTATAAGGCTAGTGGAATCACTCTCTCTGAGGAGTGAAATGGAAAAACTACATACAAGTTCTGGCAAGTTTAACATAGTGGAAGCTACCAACCAACCATGGCTAATTTAAGTAGCTAGATATCATGGAAATAACTAAAAAGTGTGGCTGTAGGGGATCTTGGAAGATGATTTACACCACTTCCACGCCCCAAGCAAGATCAGCAATACCTAAATCATTTCTAGCAGATATACAGCTTATAAACTACCAACTGTCCTACATAATTTATTCCAGTGCATCACTGTCCACAGCATCAGAAAGGTTTTTTTTCTTGATGTTAAAAATCCAACTTTTTTTTCACTTAAATCTTTTCCTCATTGCTGACTTTTCTTAATTAATTTTGTCATTCACATCCTAGTTCCCAACTCGGTTTTCTTCTTTTGGGGGCTAAACAACCCTGGTATATTGAGCGTGTTTTTTCTCCTCTAATATTGGCAATATAATGTATTCTGTGTTCCTTAGCTCTCTTAGGAATTGTCATAAGACAGGAAAGCAGACTTACTGGAGTCAAGGGATAAAACTTCTACTGTATCTTTCCTATTTACAAGATCTGCTACTTTGATACAGGAAAAAAAATTAGTTTGGTGGCACAAGACACTCTTGGTGAA
This sequence comes from Aptenodytes patagonicus, assembly GCF_965638725.1. Taxonomy (NCBI): domain Eukaryota; kingdom Metazoa; phylum Chordata; class Aves; order Sphenisciformes; family Spheniscidae; genus Aptenodytes; species Aptenodytes patagonicus. The sequence continues at coordinate 43,145,816 of NC_134952.1, forward strand.
CTGATGTTAGACCTATCTCCTTTTCTTTCAGGTATATGGATAGTTCAATGGTTGATTATTGCTCCAGTACTTTTCTAGGAAGGTAAACTGGTTGTCATGTCTTTCTTGTTTATCTTTTTATGGACACACACTAGTTTTTCATTTTTCTGAAATATTCTCTTTTTTTTTTATTTTCCCAGTAATAACAATTCAAGATTCTGAGGTTACCTGAGCCAGTCCTTTGAAAGCCAATGAGTAATTTTAATGAAGTAGTGACCATGAAAGCTTTTAAATGAACTGCAGTTGTTATTTTTCAATAGGTTTTCCTTCCAATTGGTTGGTAAATCTACCCCTTCCTTAGTCTTTCTCTTAGCAGTAAGTGGAAAAATTTCACTTATGCAATATTTTCTTTTTTCCCTTCATAACCTTTTGCCAAAAATATCTCATTTTCTACCTTGACACTTCTGATTTTGTGCCTGGGATTTATGCTTTTTTTAATGTCCTTAATAGTTTCATGTATTTTTCACATTATGTACATACCCTTTTGTTTGAGATCATTGAAGATTTCATTACATTGTCAAATTCATCCCTGCTTATATTTTCTAGTATTTCTCTGTCCAAGGAAAAATGCATGCATGTCTTTAACTTAGTTTGTTTAAGGAGATGGAACCGCTCTGAACTCCCTTTCTACTTAAACTTGCTTCCTATCACATTTTCCTGCCAGTTTTCTGAATTTGTTTAAGCCCACTTTCTTGAACTTTATTTCTTTATTTTGTAGGATTTTTTCTGTTCTAAGGACTGTGAACTTTCTCTTTTCACAGTCATTCTTACCTAGGTTTTTTGCTACTTTCACATTTTCCGCCATTCCTCCACAATGTTTAGAATTACATATCTAATTTTCTTTTTAGTTACCCTTTTTTTCTCCATTTTCCAAAATATGCTGGAAATTCTGAGACTTGTATCTATTTTCTAAAAGCTTTTACTAGCGTTGTCTGTACAGTTCAAAATTTTGCCTTTTTCTTTTTTCTTCCAGAAAAAGTCTTGTTTCCCCCAAGAATCAAATCTTAACTGGTGGTTTACAGCTGATTTGACCATTTTATCCTTATCCAGAAAATGTGTGTCATCTCTTTATGGATCTGCTTGCCATACAAAGCAATACATTCTCTCATTTTCCCCCCTTGCAGATGTTTCTGGAGCAAATTATACCCACTAATATTCTAATCATGTGAATTATCCCACTGAATGTCTCATATGCCAGTTGAATAACTGTTGTGATCATTAATTAAGATTTCAGCTCTTCCTGTTTATTTCCCTTACTTCTCAAATTAGTGCAGAAAAAATTAAAATATTTGGTGGATTAACATACTACTATTCTACTTTTCCTTCTTATGACCTTCTTAAAATCAACCCTAAACTCAATAATTTTTAGGTCCTTTTCCTAATCATTATTGTTTATAAGTATCTATGAATATTTGCAATCTCTTTTGATCCTAGTTTAAAGATTTTGTCATTACTGAGCGACCAAGTTTGTGTGTCAAAATGTTGTTCACAACAGCAATACCATATTTTAAGGATCAATATTTACAAAGAAATTACCATGTCTCAGAACTATTCCACTGCTCAAAATAAATTAAAAATCAAGTTACTGTATTGTTTCCTCCTCTCTCCTACCCATGAACATGCAAGTACAAATGCAGAATGTCCAGTCCAGAACAGAAAAAAGATTTCCTCTCAAACTTCCTCTCATATTTCATCACTCATATCCATGAAGAGTTCAGTACAAAACTATAAGTAAACTATTGATTCTGGAAGCTTTCCTGTATAAACATCACTTAATTCTTGGGAATTAGGAATTAAGTCTTAGGAACATCCTCCGCTTACTCACAACCTGATGAGCAGTTATCCTGTCACTGAACATGTCAGCTTGGACTGAATTCAACTTAACTACGTTACTGTGCATGTTATTAGTTCTCAGGTATCCACCTGACAATTTTTTTAAGTGGCAGGCTGCTACTAGTGAAGCTAAGAACTTGTAAACATGTTCCTCTATGAGGAAAGTGAGAAAATCAACAGTAAAAGCAGCCCGAAAAGGCCTGGGGGTAAGAATATTTAGATGCGACAAGTTGGAGCCATCCCAGTTCAGCACTGCATACGGGCCCACTGGACTAGGCCTCACCTTGTGCAATGGCACTGGCACAGTTTCTGTCCCAACACAAGACAGATTTCATCACGGTGAAAAAGGCAGATAAAGATTTAAACCTAAGGTTCTGATTAGAGCTTAAATTGCTACACAAACGCGCCCAGAGAGCTTGAGAAAAACACAGAGTGCTCTTCGGGGTGACCAATAGCAATAAGTGATGCTGAAAGAATTACCATACATCAAGACTTACTATTAGATTAATACACTGTTTCATAAGCACTTTCACAACAATGCTAATAATAGACTGTAATTTCAGATATACTTTCAGTAAAAAGCTATTTCTTAGCAAAAAGCTCTGCCCAGTATTTCTTCATGCATGCCTTCAAACATCAAACGTTAGGTGGCAGTTAGCCATTTCATTCAATTCGTTCCAAAAAGCAAAGCTTTCAATGATTGTCTCCACCTAACATCAAGTACATCAATTACTCCTTCACAATCTTTGGTAATACTTCTGTATTTCTAAGGAGTTTTAACCAGAATAATGAAAAGCAACCATATGAGAATTTGTCCTTTAGATAACAAGTACTGTCACCTCAGTCATCTCTGAGGTGAACTGAGGTGATTCAGTTCAATTGTTTGTAACCAATTCAATTGTTGTAACCAACAATTCAACCAATTGTTTGTAAGTTTTGCCCTCTCTCTCATCTATGTGCTACAGTGTTCCCTCTATATACTTCTGAAATTCATAACAAGCTATTGGAGTTCTCAGGTTTATTAATAAATATGAAGTAGAATCAAAGCACTCTGCTCTTCAGCAAATTCCAGGTCCACCTGATCGCTTCAGTGTCTTCAGTGCTCTCTACCTGCATTCAATATGAAGGAAAGTAGCTATAAGAATGAATTTACACAGCATTTGCTGTTAATGCTATAATGGCCTACCAAGAAAAAGTGATCTTCTAAAGCAAGGAGAAAATATTCTAAATGGCATCCATCTCTTATAGCAAATTATACAGTAAAACGATATGCTACGATTAGCACTCATAATCAGAGTTGCAAGAATTAAACAAAAAATATTTCGTTTTCCATTATCGTAGTTTTAAAAAAATGAATGTTGAATTAAGAAGAGAAAATGTTATCTGACATATTAATCAGCACTGAAAACATATCAATGTTGGCATTTTTGTAATTTCACTAGAGCCTATGTATTGAAAACTAAGCAGAAGGCAGGGCAGGAGTTGGAAGTTATTCCGCATAGAATACTCTGGGAAAAAACATGCTGTTTAAATATATCCAATGTTTATTATTGGATATTTTCTTCAATTAAATTATTAAAAAGAAATATTTAATATACTCAAATATAATTAACTATAAAGCACGATAATATATAAATTAAATAATTAAATAATTATTAATTATTTAATACTTATTATAATTTATTATTAACCCTCAGCTCCTAAAGCAAGATCAACATACAAGAATTTCCAGATTTACTCTATCTTTTTTTTTTTTTAAATGGATGCCACAGCGTCTGCTGTTTTAGCTGCATTGTTTGGGGTAGCCTGCATTTAAAGGGTGACATCAGGGCTGAGCATTTCCAGTCTATGTTAAAACTGAAAGAGATTACTTGTTGTAAAGAAAAGCCCCAAAACATGACCCCAGGTATTTAAAAAATAATCAGAAGGCAATTTTTTAAAATGTATAAAAGTATTTACATATTCTATGAGCAATTAATCTTTTGTTCAACTCACAGTTTCTGGATCTTAGTGACCAACCACAACAGCATCTCTTTTATTGTATCTTGAAGTGTCAAATCGTTCATCATAATTACCTGCTCTGTGCCTCTCATCCGAATTCAGCCAGAGACTAATTCTGCAAGGTGTTGAATTCCTTGCAAAAAATGCTGAGTGTCCTCAGATCTTATTAATGGAACTGAGAGTCCTTAATGCACTGAAGAATTAGGCCCAAATCAAACCTTGTTTCATTATCAGCACCACAGCTTCTGAGCCTGTTTACACAGGCTGTAACAGCTACTGTGCTAGTCAAGTCTGGTTTTCCCAGAGCAGTTTTGAGAATTGAAGCTGGAAAACAGGAAACAACAGTATTTCAGAGGAAGGGAACAACCTGCTGCAAAGATGCAAAGATGCCCTTTACCCTCCAGTAATAAACACATACTTTTCTTACTGAGCTTGTGGCTGGTATCATCGATCCAGAGACTGTCTGTGCTAATCCACATGGAAGATGCCTGGAAGGTCACACAAAACACCATTTCCTTCTGTGGAGAGCTGCCATCATTCTCAATGTTCTCAGCACTGCCAAGTGTTTGATCTATAAACCTATATTTATGGCAACAGTTCACACTCATACTGAAAATCTGTGAACCATTTTGCCCAGCAGTCTTCAGTACATTAATTTGCAACACAGTTGGCAGAACATATAGTAAACAGAGTGGTCATCCAGTTTCCTTCAAAGTTTGCTTCACAGAGGATGAGCATGCTGTTTGCTTTATCTCTGAAAGCTTGTATAAATGTGTACTTTATAAGGTGATGACATTTTACTCTGTTCCCAGAATTAAAAATAAAAATACAAAAAAAGCAATGGCAATTGTTTTCTGTCACTATCTGCAGAATTTTCCAACAGAAGAGCAGAGGGGTTTTTTCTCCCTTAATATTGGCCATTTTCCAATTTCTAAACCAAGCTTATATCTTGATCACAGCACTAATAGCTGTGAAATTTATGGCTAAAGGATATATTCAACAAGACCCAAATGGATACCACATACCTCTTTCAAGAATTCTGCAAAATTGGTACAAATTGTTTAAAGTGAATGTTTTGAGAAGTATTTTTCAAGGAGTATTTTCACAAGAATATACTAATACAAAATTTAGAATAAGGCATAGAATGGGTAAATATTTCTTGCAACATCCTGTCCGGATTCTCCACCTTCCTCTGCTTCCATCTTTCTCTGAATATGTGGTGGTCCTAGCAAGGTCTTTAATCAAACAAGTATTTGATCTTCTGACAGTTTTAACTAAGAGGATAGCAAGCCTAAAGTTTGTGTAGAAAGTCCTTGAAATAGTCAGCCCAAAACTAGTGAACAAGCCTGAAAGGACTCCAGGAAATTTAGAGCATTTGGGCAGCAGACCAAGGAGATGAGGAATGTAGAAAAATGTTCTCAGCTGTGAAACAAAAGCCTCCCAAGTAGAATTAAAAATGAAGGAATAAACTGAGATGACAGATGCCGGGTCCAGGTTACCGAGGACTGCAAGTGGGCTGAAACAAAGCCTGGAAAGCACTGGAAGACCACTGAGTTTAGAGTCAAGGAACTGAAAACTGGAAACTATTACTTCTGGCATTTGTTGGGAGTGCCACAGTAAGTCAGCTTCCAGAGAAAAGAATGAGAGAAAGATGGATCTCTCTAAGGGCAGAAGGATAGCAGGCAGAGGTCGCTAGCTTAGGAAGCCCTATTAATTGTGTGTTGCCATTATGTCAGTGAATGGGTTGACAGTTCTTCTACAGGATTTAAACTGGAATCAGTTTCAAACATAATGGGTTTACTGCTGTCTTTGTCATAATCACAGACAAAGGAAACCACATCAAACCACAAGCAGGTTTATTTCTGGGAATATCAAGACCTTCTAGTGACCTTCATTCTTCTAAATAATAAAACAAATTTACTTATTTGTATGGAGCTGTTCAACATAACCTTGTATTTTTAGTCCTCAGTAAGGCATAACGTAGTAAGTTCAGAGAAAGGAGACAGGAAAGGAATAACATTTAAATAATTTGAAAAATACTGCAGTCAATAAAGTATACTTTTGTTCTTCCCTAGTGAATTTCTCACACCTTGATATGCTTGACAAATATGCATTAGTTTAAAATTCCAATTTGTAAAACTGGCAGGTTGAAAAAAATTCTAAAACATGCTTGTTTACTTGGGTTGAGAGCTTGAACTGAATGTCCCACATTCTCAGCAGAAGTGACTTTTGGATGAAGGCTGAACTCTGACCTTGTCTCATAATCTCTGCTGAAATCAGTGAAATGTGCATTTACTACCAAGCAAAGAAATCAGTTCAGACATAGCATTCTTATCAGATGTTGGAATTAAAATAGCTGCATCAAATATTAAATATCCACTCTATTTTTATCTGTCTTATGTTATCCTTGATATTTCTGAAGCTCAATCCAGCTGAGATCACTGGGTCTAAAAATGCTCGTTTTTCTTCAAAAGCTGTGTCCCCTGACAGATCCTCTCCGAGTCACACGAGGTAGAGAAGATACATTCCCGCTGCTGCTGAAGCAGTAGAAAATACAATAGAAGGATTAACATAGACTATATCTAATTTAGCAAGTAGCATGGCACAACGGGAGTGAAATTTGTAGAGTGAATCATTTGCTGCAGAGGACCAGCAGTCCATATTCTATATATTTGAAAGGGTTATAGCTGACTACCTCTAGTTTGGTCCTGTGAGCTAATGCTGATTAGGGGTTAGAGCTTATCAGTTGCGCTCTTATAGGACAGCACATCTTATTAATTCAGGGTCATCAGGAAAGAATTGAGTTAGAGCACTCTGAAAATACTCTGATGTGAGCCAAAGCACAATTGTAAAGAGACTCCCTATCTAATATAGAACACTAAAGCGGACACACTTATAGTCGCTCTAGACATTGTTGCTTAAGATTCCCCTGACAAATCATATGCTATTCCTGAAATTCACAATAGCAGCACATGATAGCAGGAGGACCTTAGGGCAGCTGGGCAACGGAAAAAAAAAACCCCAAAACAGCGGGATAATCCACTGATGGGACAGTCTCATGCCTGAAAAAAAACCCTGTCAGATCACAATATTCGTGGTTGCACAGAGAACTTCCTGGAATACAAACCTAAAATCTCCAGAAGTTGAAACCATTCAGAACAACTATATTACACAGCCATGCTTATAGGCTTTGGATCTACAACTTTCTTCGGAGTTGCAGAGCTACAATTAGCTTTTTCCCTCCATTTCTGCATAAAAGGAAAAGGCATAAATACAGTGTAATTTGTTCTTTGAATGTGAGTATTTATTATCTTACGTATTTGAATGGCAAGTAGCAGATGGAGGCCTTATTTTGAGTGGAGTTTAGGATACAGTGTTCTGCTCATTTTGCTTCAGAAATTTTTTGCCTTTTATCATTCCAGTGAGCTTTTAGTGTATTGCAACCCTGATTTGGGGGTGGTTTTTCTTTTTTTTTTTTTTTGTTTGTTTTGGCCTGTTGTTTTTCTTTTGTTTATTTCCCTGTTTGCAGAATTTGAGGCTTCGCTATATGCTTGTACCTGCCAGTTGATTTAGGAAAAAGTTGTTTGACCTTCCACTATGTTACATATATGTATAAAAACCTTGTGGGATTTATGACCATTAATGATAGAAATGATAGAAACCTTGACTGGAAAAACTATTGACAAAAATTGAGCTATAAAAGCCATGTTAATCCCACCTGGTAAAATCAAAGCTGATTATTCATACTGGTTTAATTTGAAGCATCTTACTTCCCTTCTCACAGAGATAAAAACAAGATCCACTGAAAAATCAATAATCTAAACAAATTAATCAATATTTATTTTCACTTGGGAAGACACCTTGGAAAAACCAGAAACACTTATGGATAATTTATTATTAGTACTAGTCCTACTCCCACCCCACAATACACTTCACTTAAGCTGTTTCTGGGAGGCTGATTATAACCCAGCTTATTCATAGCAAGGTTGGTAAACAAGTTTGGGGTAAACCATCAGGAGGAGGAGGGGGGGAAGAAAAAAAGTGTTTTGCAGCTCAAATAGTAACTGAATAAAATCATTAGCAAAAATTAAAAAAAATTGAAAGCTCAATAATAATGACTAATAACACTTTTAATAAAAGAGTAGATGGCCTTTACATATTATTGATGTTTACCTTTTTGCTAACAGCATGAAGTATAGAAAAATGTTATTTTGGTGTTGATGAGATTTCTGGGAGGTTTCTGCAACATCAATAGGCAAAAGTTACTTCTGTATAAGCCAACCTATGAGCAAACAGGCTGTGTATGACTACATTAGGAGATGGTAGCATGGAGGTAGTATGGACATTAGAAGGCAGCATGTATGGATCTGGAGAAAAAAACACTTCAGGCCAAGGACCTGACATCTACATTATAAGCATTTCAGTGTGTTTTATTTTGGTATAGCTCTAGTCTGATCTCAACAGACTGAATAACCGTTAGCGTTTAGATCACATCATGCATGCTCCTACAGCATGTTTTCTCTTTTACTTTCATGTAAAGAAAATCTGCCTTGTATACTGTAGGATCACTATGCAATATACCAGGCTGGCAAATCAGGGTGATCAGAATATTTGCTTCAAAAGCACATTTCTGATCTAAGGTAAAATATTAACACAGATGAACCCATAGACTCAAGAAAGTGGTTTAAGTTGTTTTATACATGTGTCGTGGTTTAACCCCATCCGGCAACTAAGCCCCACACAGCCACTCGCTCACTCCCCCCTGCAGCAGGATGGGGGAGAGAATCAGAAGAATAAAAGTGAGAAAACTCATGGGTTGAGATAAAGACAGGTTAATAGGTAAAGCAAAAGCTGTGCATGCAAGCAAAGCAGAACAAGGAATTCATTCACGCCTTCCCATCAGCAGGCAGGTGTTCAGCCATCTCCAGGAAAGCAGGGCTCCATCATGTGTAACGGTTACTTGGGAAGACAAACGCCATCACTCCGAACGTCCCCCCTTCCTCCTTCTTCCCCCAGCTTTATATGCTGAGCATGACTTCATACGGTATGGAATATCCCTTTGGTCAGTTGGGGTCAGCTGTCCCAGCTGTGTCCCCTCCCAGCTTCTTGTGCACCCCCAGCCTACTCGCTGGTGGGGTGGAGTGAGAAGCAGAAAAGGCCTTGACTCAGTGTAAGCACTACTCGGCAATAATGAAAACATCCCTATATTATCAACACTGTTTTCAGCACAAATCCAAATCATAGCCCCATACGAGCTACTATGAAGAAAATAAACTCTATCCCAGCCAAAATCAGCACAACACTGTCACTGACTGACAGGCTGGATATGTTATACGAATACCACTTGTCTTTGTTCAGGTATATCATACTTCGACTCATCAAGGTCAGATCAATCTGCAGTTTCATGTGTCCTTACTGTGGTTTAATAGTGTCTGCACTGGATATTAGGAGCTAACTTGCCAACTGTGCAGCAGTTACCTCCCACAGAGTCCTGGGGTTTCCTGGTCACTTCTGAAGTAGAAGTAGAAGTAGAAGTAGAAGTAGAAGTAGAAGTAGAAGTAGAAGTAGAAGTAGAAGTAGAAGTAGAAAAAAGGTGGTGCAATAGGAAACTCCAGTTTCAAAACTCTGCCATGAAGCAGATAAAGCAGGGTCTTGAATCAGGCACTTTCATATTCCTGAACAGAGATGCAGCGTGGGGCATAGAATGGTTGCCTCAAAGCTCAGGTTTGAATCTGATGGAAACACTGAGGATTACATTTATTTCCCCTGATGATTCCCAGACCGTGAGTCTGAATCTTAAGAAATTCACAGCATTATCATAGTCCAAGTCGAACCAAATCCAGAATGTTTGAATGACATGAGAAAGTGACAGGGATCAGAGGGGCAATTTAACAACACTGAATAATCTTTCAGCACCCTCTCTTAGGAGACTTTTGATCAAATGCTGCAGACTAAGTTTAGAGATAGATAAGAATCTGGGTTTCTGGATCTATTCTGAGTTACACTCATTCAGTGGATTACGCTATGAAAAAACAAACTTACCTAAAACTATAGTCATTAATAGCTTTCAGTATCACAAGCTGTTGTAAGATTTGGTGCATTTTTGTTATGTGTTTTAGAGATATATCCTCCACATTAAATAAAGAAACCTGAAAAAGAAACAGAAAGGCATAATATCTATAAGAACCAAATATTTTACAAATTTACTATTTAATAAATCTTTGAACTGTTATTTTTTTGAGTGTTATAAAATAATTTCTGACTAAGCAAATACAGTAACAGAAAATACTTTATAAAAAGCAATTTTTTTCATTATCTGTGGCTACAAGCATGTTACTAGTGTCTACCTCTTTTACAAAAAGTCCATTCTCTTCTCTGTCTCCCTTCCTCCTCATCCTTACCCATTCATTCAGTGCTTGAAGAAGCTATAAAAGCTGGGATAGTCTTCAGATAGAAAAAGAAATTTCCACTGAGCAGAGTCAACTCAGCCAGCCCATACGGTAATGTCCACTGGACAAGATTAGCAGGTAGCAGAGTTCTGAACAGCCCTGAAGCTGCTGTGATTTGTATTTTAGGATCTTAGGAAAGATCCCTGCCAGGCACAGCATCTATTTGGTATTAAAGCTGTACAGAGAAACTTTCTTTGGGCTGAATGAAGTTTATTCAGACCTTAAACTTCATAGTTGTTCATCACAAAACAGCTGAACATTTTAAGATATCCTTCTTTGATAGAAATCAGCATGGTCCACCAGACTACCTGAAAGGAGGTTGTAGTGAGGTGGGTGTCAGTCTCTTCTCCCAGGTGGCAAGCAGTAGGTCAAGAGGAAATGACAAGTTGCGCCAGGGGAGGTTTAGATTGGATATTAGGAAAAATTTCTTCACCAAGAGGGTTATCAAGCACTGGAATGGGCTGCCCAGGGAAGTGGTTGGGTCACTATCCCTGGAGGTATTTAAAACATGTGTAGATATGGTGCTTAGGGACATGATTTAGTGGTGGACTTGGTAGTGTTCGGTTAATGGTTGGACTCTATGATCTTAAAGGTCTTCTCCAACTTAAATGATTCTATGAAATCCCACCTTTTTTCTCCCAGTTGAAACCTACCATTCCAGCAGCTTTTGCTATACCTACCACATCCCAGCATGGAGAGAGGCCCAGTAATGCCACTGTTTTGTGGTAGGAAGAAGGGCTGATCTGTGTACATCAGTGGCTTTTTGATGGAGGAGGTAACTTGCAGGCAGTGAACGTTAAGAGGAGGCAGATACTTGTGTGGGACTGGTAAGCTGCTGCTTAGGGAAGAAAGTCAAACATCTACATTTGATGCTCGCTTAGGGAGAAGTAGGTTGCTGCTGCTGGGGGCAGGGGATGTTTAGAGAGGAGAAAATGCAAATGGCCTGCAGGACCCAAAACCTAGAATCACTTCCCATGGCTGCTGAGGTTAAACCATCCTGAAAAATGTAGCTCTTTTTCCTGAGTAATTACACTAACAATTCTGCTAAAATGTTCAGCCACCTTCCAGACAAAGATTTCTGTTATGCTCTGTCTCTGTGAGGATGGTATTTTGCCATGCAAATTAGTACTTGAGTACCTGAAGTATGGCTGTACCACAATCCATAACAAGAGCACTAATTACGTCAGACGATTCAGGGTGACATCCCCAAGGAAAAGAGCTGTTTCAAATGAGGAGAATCACATAGACAACATGCTGTTGCTAAATGCAGCAAATTTAGTAGAGAGGGTGCTTCTTACCCTTCTCCTCCAATGACTCACATTGATGTCTTCTAAGAGCAATTAGAAGCAAAATTTTTCCCCAGGAAAAAACAACTGCAAGTTGCTGAGGATTAAGAAAGAACTGAAGCCAGTATCTTCAGCACTGAGAGTTCCTTTAACAGTAGGGCTGAAAACAGCAAAGAACTCTAAAAAAAAAAAAATGCTCAGTACCTGCTGGATCACACGTAGAATATTCCATAATGTTTTGGGACACCCAGTATCAGAAAGACATGGATCAATAGGCTTAAGTTGAAATAAGAGAGGTTTAGACTGGTTTTCACCATGAGAACAGCCAAGCAGTGGAAAAATTTGGTCACAGAGGCTGTGCAATCTCCATCCTTGGAGGTTTCAAGACCCAGCTGGATAAAACCCTGAGCAAGCTCATCTAACCTTGGAGACCTTGCTTTCAGCCGAATGCTGGACTAAAGACCTTCAAAGATCCCTTCCAAAGAGACTTGCCTTATGATCTTAAGAGACAATTTAATAACTAAAAGGTTCAGGTTGGACAGCATGTGAAGCTCAAATTTCTTTAAAGACCTCACAAAACAGTTCTACAAGATAGTAAATGACATTAAGAAAAAGCATTTCTTGGGTTAATGTAAGCACACTGAACTACTCTGCACTGTATAGATCTTTGTCTCTTTTTCAGTTGTTTCTTTTCTTTGTTTTTTAAAACAAACAAACAAAAGAAACAATACAGTTGCCTTTGGAATAAACAGTTCAGTAGCACCTGTGCAGAAGATGCAATCATGACAGGATGTTTCAATTTCTAATTCCCAAAATTCTTGTTCTATACAGCGAGACTGGCACAAAAGTGCTAATCCATAAATATATGGTTTTGACATTGTTATGCTGACACAAGTCAACTAGGTATTAAGACCAACTATCAATACACTTCAGAAGTGACCTCCAAACTACTGTTAGAGAGTCTGCATTACTGTTATCGTGGAACTTGGAGAGATTCAACCTAGAACTTTAAAACTCTTTTCTACTGACAGTTTTTTAAGGGTGAAACTGTATTTACTGATTTCTCAGTAATTCTCAGGGGAACATACATGCAGATATACTGATGCTCCCATGAGTTTCCAAAGCAAAACTCAGATAGCCTTTTTTTTTTTTAATGTTGTTTCCCACAATAAAATCTGTCAAAATTCCCCAGATTTATTGCAAGCAAACAGCATAAATTTCAGTTGTAGCTAAATTTCCTGTTAATGACTTACATAAGTACTAATAAAATTCATAGGTGATATTAGCAGGTCAGAATACAGAAATCTACAAAGCGGGTATAGGATGCATTAGAAATATGGGTAAAGCAAATTAATATTAAAGTAAGAAAGTATAGAAATTGATAGATATGAAAGAATCATGAACACAATTTTCACAGAAGAGCAGAAATTAGGGCAGCAGTCTTCATATGTTGGAAATGAAGAGAAAATCAGACGCAAATTGACAGGTATGGGAACAAAGAGTGACTATTAAAGCAGATCTACCATGTCATCAAACAAGCCTGGACCACATGACACTAGTGAAACTGCTCTAAGAGCATGCTTTTCTATTTCAATTCCTTCTTACCAGAAAATAAATGGGAGCATGTAGAAAACAATTGTTGTAAAAGAACAAGAAAGACTTCTTGTAAAGAAAAAAAAATACTATATGAAATGTAGGAGCAAACTTAGCTCCACTGTATACTTGGAGAGGAGATGTCACCTGGAATGAAACAAAAGGGATGACCTGCAGTTCTCAAAAGCTTTCAGCTAGTAAAACTAAAAAACTATCCTACAATCTCCAAATTACTTGGGACAGATGAAAAGAACATAGACACAAAAATAAAGCATACAGCAAGGATAAATTCTGCATTGACAAACAGAGAGACTAGAAAGAAGATTTTGCTCCTGTGAGTGAAAACTGATTATGACCCAGTTATTTTGGCTGGCTCACTTCCTAAAGTATGCATTTATCTATAGAGTACCTGGGAAAATAACTTTCAATCATATATATGTCTTTTAGGTCCGTATAGCCAAAATCCAAGTGAAGTGGTTAACAGTGTGAGGTGGTTAACAGTACTGGCATTTAAGCAAACTGAATATGAATTTAAATCAAATTCAATAGCTTGGAAAAACAAGTGCGGGAGGATCACCCTTGTGGCAGCCTGGCTGGCAGCTCATTCATTACTACGTCATACTCTGTGTGGTATACCCAATTTCTGCAAAGAGAAAAGCCTCTAGTTATATGACAGCAAAAATAATGGAAAATCTTTGCAAAGCTGGTAAAGAAACTCAGTTTTGCTGTGCTTGTAGTGCTCCACTCTTCTTGCTAATAAGTGAAGAGACTTCCAAGCAAATACCATGTAACATACATAGCTCTAATTGTCATTTTCTCTGATAACATGTTTATCTTGTCTTATCTGCCAGCTACAGCTCATTATTATTTGAGAGAACAGCTGATTTTTGCAAAAATTTGACAAGATTTCAGAGAATGGCATTTAGTCATTAAACATCATTCCATAGCATGTCATGTCTCAGCATGTGAGGATTTTTTTTTTAAAGGTATTTTTCATTTTGCATTCATACATAAATGAACATTTCTTTCCCCCATATACACAGGGCAGTGTTTCTAATCAGAATGTTTTTTTTTTATTTGGACAAGAAAGGTACATGCTGTCATTAATAATTTGATTTTATTTTTCTTTGACAAGTACAATTCTGAGATGTCTAAAAAGTTGCCATGTCTGAAAAAATAATCACTGAAAGATGCTTATCCTTCATAATTTGGAAAGCCTACTAAAGTGTCCTATAAATCATCTATTTTAAGAGTTCAAACTTTATTTATTGTAATGTGTCATTTCTCATCTGTGTTTTACTACTTCCTGTATAGTATACAACATCAGTCTGGTACTGGAAAGACTTTATAACTCTGTAGGTATGATTTTAAAAGAATTTATTAAATTTTATTGTTCAGATTATGTCCTCAGATATCTATTATATAGTGACAGAAAAGTGGATTTGTTTTTACATGATCACAAATTTCACTTTATTAAAATTCAATAGTAGCAATTACATTTTTTAAAACACTCTTATTTTACCACAGTGATTTCAGAGTCAAACACCAAAAATTAGGAGAAGGTAGAATCCAGGTAGCCCTCTGCTAGCATACAATTTGTAGTAGAAACCTTAGTGATGTTATCTGATATCATTTTGTCCACAGGATCCTGAAGGGTAAATGAACTAATGTTCATCAGATCCTGAGATGCCATCTCAACCCCTTCTAACTCCTTTATCTGGCTTTGCCACTCCTATGATTCCCCATCACATACAGAAGTCTCCACAGATCTTATGACACTTTCCCATCTCCTACCCTTTCCTCCTGCCTCTGCTGAATACCATTAATTAAATCCCTCACTTGCTGCAGTATGCCTTATATACCACAGCTGCTGTAGCATAAAAAGTCTGGAAAAAACTGCTATTAGGAGATTTCTCCCAGCTCCTCCCCTACCCAGTCTTCACTTTAAACAGGCAACTCTTTTACACACTTATGAAGTGCATAATCCCATCAGTTAATTAACACTGTAAAACCAATGGATGTTTCCATTCTTTACATTGTGTTTAAGCATCAAGAATAGCTACATCATTCTCTTACACTCTACATCATTTTGTTACACTCCTTTTTGGTCGTGCTTGACACAGTAAAAAGCAGAAAGCTGCTCAGATGGCTAAAGAACAGAGCATCATCCACATTCAGCTGCTGTACACAAATCAGTTCAAGCCTTGTGCTTCGGGTTTGCTGCTCATCTTTCAGCAGCATTCAAGTGTAAGCAAACCTCTTTTTAATGTTATCGACACATAATGCATATGCATTCCCTCTTCACCTACTATCCCTGGAGAATATCTGTTCATTTCTTCTCTCTGGAGAAGTCTTCTTTTACTTTCCTGTACCTTGGAAAGCTTAAGCAGCTCTGAAAGGGGCATGGAAAGCACGTGCATCCCTGATCTCCACCTCCTTGATGGCAAGCCTCCAGAATGATGATGCATTCTGTTACTAAACACATTAAATTAACTCATTCTACTTTGGTCATCTGCAAAAATTCGGTGGGATGAGAGCCGGACCCAATGGTTAAAGTGGGAGATTAAAAAAAAAGTCTATACCTTCATTTTCTTAAATTGCTACAGTTCATTCTGGTGCCCCTAGTATAACAATATAAAAAACTTAGAAAAATTAATTCAATTGAAATACACTTCTGAGTGGGTTTCAGACAATTCTCCAACGTGCTGATTTAACTATAAATAAAATCTAATTTAAGCACCATTAAAGATTAGAAATATTTACATGCAAGAAAGAACACTTGGGGGTTTTTTTCGGGAAAAAACCCCCACCTTATATCAAGAAAAATATTCATTTTGGCTGTTCCAAACCCAGCTGAATACTTATTATTCAGCATGCTATAGTTATGTTTTCCTACGTAAGTAATTTAATTGCTGTTTCATTAGTAATTCTGGAAACCATGGTAGATTCTCCTTATGTTTTTCACCGTACTGTATATACCGAAGTGTATTCTTTACCTGAGCCTATTTATAGAGCACTAAGAAACATTCAGCACTATGAATAAACCTTACATCCCCAAGATTCATTTTTGGGTTTGTGTTTAGTTACTTTATGTGGGAAGAGGACAAAGATGTTTGATGAGAATACAGAAGTCATCCCTCTAACCTCATTCCCAACAGGTCATTGAGAGGTGGTTTATGCATCTCCTTATAGTAATATTTGTATATTACTCAAGTAGTATTGCATAGTATGTGAGCCCAGTTCTGACCACAGCAAAAAGATTGCTCAAGCTGTTTTCCTCTCAGTCTATCCAGTTTTCTTCTTCAGTAGCGAATCTGTTCCCTACTCTACCCTTCTTTTAGCCGTCCCTCTAGTCCTGACTTGGCTTAGTTTTTGCTATTTTGGACCCAGCTAATATCCCAACCATCTTAATGCAGATCACAATGAATTGCTCTTCATTTGTTTTGGATGATATTTTACTTATTCATCTACTGCAGAGAAAGAATGCTAGCACAGTGAATTCAGCCTTACACCTGCCATGACACTAAAATGTCTGGCCAAATTACTTCAGATGTCTAAACATAGATGTATTTCTTTTCTGTGCAAAACTGCAAGGACTGAGAGAGCAGTAGTAGAAAAGCCGGTGAGAGAGAGGACAAAACCGCTGGAGATGACACAGTACAACCAGGTAGGAAGGCTAACACAGCAGCCTCTACAACTGTGCTAATCATAAATCTACATCTTGACACTGGGAGGTCCACAAAGCCAATAAAGAAGGAGAATGAGAAAAAAAAAAATAAATATAGATCGAGATCCAACAGAAGTAAACATTTCCCACAAAAACATGCTTGAAGGTGGAGGGAAGAAAAATGATCTCCAATTATTGCAGGAGTGGAACTGCTCAGAACTCAGATTTTTACCCTGTAGTTTTTACATATCAGCAGCTCCTTTTATTTATCGCAATTGCACATTAGTATCTAATTTGCAGTGGAACTTTATTTAGTCTATGCTAAACACTAAGTAAATGCATATTAAACTACTGTTAGCTAGTCAGCTGCCCAATACATTCAGGTAATTTTGACCAAGAAAGCTGAGCTTCTTTCTTTTTGATTTAAAGAGACAGGAATCACCACTTCTTTTAAGTGCAGACTCCACCACAAACCAGCCATATCTTTGTCTTTTTGACAGCAGTTATACTCCATGCTAACCAAAGTTACCCATTGAAGCCACTTGGAAGTGGAAGCCAGAGGAAAAAAAAACAAATCATAGCTTTATATACAGACCACAGTTTATACAAAATATATCATTCTTGGAACAAATCCTGCCTCTTACACCACAGTAGCATCATAGAGAACTTAAAGTAGAAGCTGGTCCAGTCTGGGACTATTGTAACTATGACTGCTGAGTATATGAGAGAAAGAATTACAAAGCTCAAGTGTAGAAACATATTTAAATTTAGTGATTGTACTTTGGTTCTTGGTAGCTTTTAAAGTATACTCAATTGCTTTTTTGAGTATATGATTGGAAAAAAACCCACAAAAATACTATTAAAACAGCCAGATAAAGACTTTATGCACATTTTCCAGACCAATATCTAGTTCTCTCAGTTTTGTTTCTTTGAATGCAGAGGGAACAGAGCAGGAAGGCCTTCAGATTTGTTCTTAAAAAAACGGCCAACCACAGTACATAAAATATTCTATCACACAGTACTTAAAACTTTTCTTTCCTCTCATTTACTGTAACAGAAAAGACTATATATACTCTCACAAGTAAAGCTTCTGTTGGAGTCAAGGAGAGCCACAAAGGCAAGAACTTTATCAGAATAAAAATAATCCTTCATGTAGAAAAGAATCAATAGATGCTTTTTAGAGTTCTACATAGACCAGTATAGGGTATTTTTTTTGTTGTTTCTTTTTTAATCAATAAAGTTCAGCAGCAGATTAACATTTTTGTGAGACGGTTTTTCTGCATCATGGGACAGTGCTCATTTAACATAGTGCATAAGTAATATTTTGCTTGTTCCATTTGGAAAAAGCTTTGTAAAAGAATTAAGAACTAAAATATTTCTCAAAACACTTATCTGAAAAGTCATGCCAACCAGAATTTCCATTTCCTAAGAACCTTCCTTTTAATTCTAAGCATTAATACAAATAAAAGTAACCTGTACGTAAGTTGGCACTACACTTGGCTAATTTCCACTTCTTTTTCATCGTTATAACAGAGGAAAAAGACGCAGTTGAGAAGGCAGAAGTTCTCCTTGAGCCAGGTAGCAACCTTAAGCATGGTATACCATAACTCTTACTTGAAATAACCTGTCAATTACTTCTTAGAAAAGAGAATTTAATAATAAAAATAATAAATGTGAGACAAAACACACAAAAAGCATAAGGGAAAGGAATGACCCTCTCTTGTAGCAGCTAAAACATTCAGGTCTATTCCTCTTCCAAATGATCACTGGCTTTCTTGTTTTCTGGGCAAATAGTCTACACAATAGTTTGTTTCATGAAACGTCATGACAGACCTTCCCCTGAAACAGAATGTATTTACTGAGAAGCAAGACCTTGTCCGTGTTTAAGAGGTGTAATAATTGGGCCTGCAAAAAATTTAAGAGGATTGTCATCTGGTTACTAGATTCTGCTAGGGCTTAAGCAATGCTGGAACTACTTTCTGTACAGCCAAAGAGAGATATTTAAACTAATCAAGAAGGCATCTAAATACTTCAAAATTGCCCTGAGCCATAGCATCAATAAGTTTAGGATTTTTTAATAACAATTTTGGACTTAAACGCCTAAAACAGACTTTAAAGCACCTAAGTCCTTTACTAGCTCTAGCTTTCAATCTCACCCATTGCCAGTGAAATTTAAATTGTCAGTCAAACTCCGAAGAGCTGAATAAATACCTTTAAAAATAAGGGCCTATGGAACTTTTTAATAAGCAATAAATATGCAGTAGAGTACATATACAGTGCTCCTTTTCTAATATTAAATGTATTGCTATCCTCTTCACCCTTTCACTGACTTCACTGGTCTGGCTGGGTCTGACCATTTCTAAGTGGAAAGCTTTATTTCATTCATTCATCCTTTTATCAAGACAAGTTTGATTTTAAAACAATCAAAACCAGAAAAATAGTGCATGTGGAAGTGTAGTTTGCATACGACAAATGGTGTTTCTATTAATTTCTTTGCAATGCTGCAAACTAACTTACTTGAACTCATTATTACACATACTAGTTTAATTCAGTCCATGCACCATTTAGACCACATCTTCCCTTTGCATGATCGTAAATGGGAAAGCATTTACTTGCACAGTAAATATATGGGTATACCCAGTCCAAAACAGCATGGCCAGGCCCTTCACACAATGCATTGAGCTAGAAATGCACTAGAAACTTCCCCAAAAGGAGGTTCCACTGTTTGGAAATGATACCTGTCAGAGTTAATGTGTGTCATTATTATCTTTCCTAAGTAGTCTCTGCAGATTTAGTAAGGACAATGATGTGCGTCCTCTGTCATTGTTCCTTCCCCATTTACAGAGTAGTTTTGACAGAATTTACAAGAAAGGTCAAATTATGTTCCCAAATGAAGTCCAGGGAGTTTTCATTATCTCTATGCATATATACAGTGTATAAGATTTAGGACTCAACTATTTTTCTCCTTGATGACAGTATAAGTTGCGAGAGCAATGGAAAAGATGAGCAGCAGTACTTGAGGAAAGATAATTATTCCAGTATCTGTCTCAGACTCACAGGCTGGATAATTTTCACTTTGATTCTCATAATATTTTATTTCATCTTTTTGCTTCTGATGAGTTTAGCAGGGGATAAAATAAAGCCAGCTCAACAAATCGACACACTGAAGTCTGATTCCTTTATATTCGAAGGTGTTACTGGGAGAAGTTAATGTTCAATCTCAGAAACAGTATTCACATGTCTGATGTTCATCTGCTGAAGCTCTCATTTACATCTTCATAGTTCAGTTTCACAATGCCACACCAAAAATACTTACCCTTGATTTAATCATTTTGTAGAATAATGCTGCTGAAGAAGAAAAACTGAATTTAAATTAATACAGTAAAAGCTGAAGTTACTTCAATCCACTAAACAAAATAAATGACATGAAAGAAAAGGCTACAGATCAAACTCTCAAACTCTACAAATCAAATTTACGAGGGGAGCAAACAGACCGTGGAATGACATGATATTGATGGCTAACGTGGACCAGATCCTGGAAAAAAGTCTTGTTAGACCGCAAAAGAACAAATTGGTAAAATATGAGGTCACACGTCTCATGCCTTCTAAGGACCATCTAATGGTCCTTGACAAAGAAGTACTCTGCTATCAATAAATTGCTTTCAGAATAAGATATCCTGAAATTTTACCTGTGCCTTTTGGAGTGAAATGTTAAGTCTCAGTTCATTTTCTAAGAATGCACAAACCATACCCAAAGAAGAAAATTTAGGATGATTGTGAGAAAGAAAAAGTCCTCCTGATCAGATCTGGTCTAGGCTCCCAAGGAAACTGACAGAAACTCTATCTTTTTTGCTGTTTAAAACTAGCCTAATAAAGCAACAGTAAATGTTCTCTAGGAAACAAACCCATAGTTGCACATGTGACCTGATGCAACTTTCTCATCAAATAAAAAAAGTGACGTTTGTAATTGCAATTACCATCTGTATTAACAAATGCTACACTTCTTTGTGTAGCCCAACAGACAGACAAAAACATCAAAAAATGATTAAACAAGACACTGCCATCAATCATTACGCAAAGTAATTGAGAGCAATTTACTTACCTTTCATAAAAGGAATAGAAAAAATGCAGTGAAAAAATGAAGGCAGACAACAAGGGTAGTAAATACTATGAAAGAACTGAATAAAGAAGCAAATTCATTAAAATAAGGCACTACAACAAACTGAGACCTGAGTTTGATGGTAACGCTTAACTTTATTTTAATACTATCTTCAAGAGATTCTCTTGGGAAAAAATATCTTTCTGAAATTTTTAAGCTTCCCAATCCATGTAGTCCTTTGTTCTTTTTACTGTGGCTATGCTTCCTTTTTGAGTTCTGTTCTTATAAATTTCACCTCAAGTTAGTCCAGTGATAATCTCTGGATTGACTGAGACTACAGTTTAGATCACAGAATAGTTTCAAGTGACTAAAAACCATAGTCAAAGGGATACAGATTAGGAAGAAAAAGCTAAGGTATTTTCTCCCGCTCCCTCTCCACCCCTACCATTCACAGGCTCCCAAGTATGAGACGCAGGTTCAACAGAAGTTCTCATTCAGTAATTTTACCATAAAATATGTTCTTTAGCAGAAGCTGCCCAAAACTGTGTTGTCCCAAATGAAAATAACAAGAGACACCAAAGAATCACCAATTTGCTGCTAATGCAGAAGCTAGGAATTTGTTCAGTGGTTTGGTGATCGCAGGAAAGAGTATTTGAGGCCAAATCATGGAAACAGACACACTCAGGTGTTGTTCTGACTTCTGAATATAAATATTTTAGTCACCCTTAATACAGACTATTCATGTTTTTCTCATTGTATTAACAAGTGAAATTTCTTTTGCTCCCTGTTTCACAATTCTGCCAAAAAACCCCCACCTGTTCTCTCCTCTCTTCCATATCTTCAGATATTTTGCATGGTGGTGCAGTAGCTGTCAGACTTGGGGAGTTAGGATGAAAGATGCCAAAAAACTAGCACTACCAGGAGACCCACCTCCTTGTGAAAAGGACATCATGCTTCACAGCATGGAGAACAGAGAGTCCTGCAGGATGCTATATGTCTTGGATTCCCATCAGCTCCCAAAGGGTGTAGCACTTCACAAGCTTGGGCCTCAAATGATTTTAATCCTGACTCAACATGCCCTCCTTTAACAGCCCTTGTTACTCATACAAGAAGTGAAATATCAGATTTACAGGAGAGAAATGCTACATACGGTCCCATTTTATGAAATTATATCTTTTTAATCAAAGTACAGTTCATGACTGAGATCATTATAAAATGTTAGCATGTTTCATTTTTACAGTTTTTATGAAATACATTTTTGTTCTAACGGCTGAACCTTTCAGTTACTTTCATATGCTGTGTTAGGTAATGTAAATTTGTATTAATCTCATTCACGGTTCTTACATGTATCTCCCTAGAGACTACACAAAACTCCTTGTGAAAGAAGAATAGTCTTGGCTGCTATAAAGTTTTATTCCTCTTTACTTTTGCAGGATGACTCTAGTAAGGAAAACATTTTGTACTCGTGTTGTCATCTTCATTAAGATTATATTTTCATTTGTTTGCATTTCACTTCAGCAACTATTCAGCGCTAAAAATCTTTATAAATAAATATTTTAAACACATACACTCTTTCTTCTTGAAACTTATAATGCCACTAAAGATGAATGTCAGCAGTCAATGTTTCAGTCGTGAGCAACAGATGAAGTAGATTTCAATGCTTACTTATTTTTCAGACAAAAAAAAGACAATAAATTTAATTTATGAAACATCACCTGCAGTGTAGTCAAATATTTACGTCCAATGTTTTGCTTACCTGAGTTTTACAGAAGGGTATTATATGACTGATGTAATGGTTTAAATAACCTTTGGGTTTTCAATTCCGTAAAAACTCATTCTATCTCTCTCTATATAAATTACACAAATTTATGATGAATCCATGGGACAACAAGCTTTTCAGGTCACTCCACTCATAATTACAACTAATTAAAATGTGCCAAAGAAAGGATAGAAATTTATCACTGCTCATTAAACCTGTAAAGACTCTGTTAATTAGATGTCAGACTCAGTAATTCACATAAATGTTTGCTGCCAGTCTAAATTTAGTGAAAAAATAAACGCATTTATAGCCACTGCTGCAAGAAAGGAGATAGGTAGTGTTGAATTAAAAGGGTTGAAAGCTTTCTATACTACAAATCTCATACTTTACCTATATGCTTTTTATCTTGAAAACAGTGTGCATGAATTGTCTGCTGCCATTTTTTTCCCCAAAACTTAAATACCCATTTGATGAAAGGGAAAGGTAATGCCACACCATAATTTTTGTAACATCCTATTTTCAAATATTGCTTACATGCATTACTATACATTAATTTGCAAGAGTTAATTAAAAATCAATATACACTAGCAGTTATCACACTATTGCATCATCTATGTTCTTACTCAAGAACATTATATTTTTATTGTTTTGCCACCCACAGCAACCAGGAATTGGTTCCACTGTGTTCCCCAAAATTTATAACCAAACCTCCAATGCTTCAGCTGAGTCTTCTCACAGGACATCTCATAGAGGTCAAAGGATGTTAGTATGAGACACTGTATATATTGATTAATTTGGAAGTGAGTCATCAATTCAAGACATAATTGATAAGTCAGAATGTAATAACATAAATTGTGTACTTTACAGATTAGCTGCATGTACAGGTTGTAATTACAACTTCACTATACTCTTCCTAGGGTCTTTCATCACGGAGAAGAGGAATGTATGGTGATACCAACTGAGAATTTTCACTTGTGCATTTCTAAAGGAGAAAAAAAAAAGTGCTGAGGTGTCTAGAATACCAATATCGTAAAGCTGTTATATTTCAAATGGAGAGTAATATATAAGTTGTTGTACATTTTAATCATTGATATTCCAAATTGCATTGATGTTTTCTGAGATTTAGTCATGGAAATCCCTACAAACAGGCATTATTAAAAACCAAGAGACTTCTTAGTCTGTGGAAGGAGTCAGGAATTTGTTCAGCTGTGTTTACTGCTTTGAAACCTGACTCAGAGTGCTATCACACAACTCTGACTACCGCCACTGCTTTAGGCTCTAGGATAGCTTTTATGCCTGGCCTGCACAATAACTGTGAGTTAGCCCTACATTTTCCATAATGCCTTCCATCTACTTAGCTTTAATTTAAGTACTTGCCTTAAAGGCAATTTAGTCTCTGCATATGTTTTTTTTTTCTCCTACTGTGAGGAATTTCAAGTTAGGCACATAATACAGAAGAAATGAGACCCCATCATTCAGTCCTTTCTCATCTGAATAGTTCAATTGTCTCAACGGGGCTGTTTAGATAAGCAGATCAGGACCTAGTTATCTTGGTTAACCCCAAGCCTTCATAAAGCAAGAGAGCTATATGAAAAATCCCATTAGCTACAGGCATTCATTTATCCTCTATTCAATTAGTATCTTTGGTGAGACATGTTGCTGGAGGAAGTAGGTGGACGAAATGTTCCATGGTGATATTTGATTAATTAACAACATTTCAACTGAATTATTTTTATGCTCTGGGTTTGGATGCACAGGAAAGTGTGCATCCAAAGGTTTGTTTCCACAAAAATGATGAGAAAACAAATCCCCACGTGGTCTATCTCTCCTACAGATATTTCAGAAGAAATTCTAAATATCTTGCTAAATATTTTTTCAGTAGAAGTTACTATCTAAACGCCAATGTTCCAACCAAGTGCCAAGGGGGAAAAAAAAACAAACAAACCTCTTATCTGCTGGAAGAAATTTTTGCAGGAAGAGAAGAGACCATGTTCATGGAAAACTTGCTGTACAGAAACAATACATTGAAATCGACTTGAAATTTTCTCTGAAGGCTAATTTTTCATTAGATTTTCTAAGATTTTGCTTCTGAGTCAAACAGCCAGTACATAACACAGCCAAACTTAAGAGAATAACTATACGGTCAACAAGAATAATAAAGAAATAGATTATTTACTAATCACTCAGTCCTCTTTTAAAAGATCAGAGAAAAATAACATAAAGAAAAAGAAAGAAGCATATTAGACAGTCAGAAGAGGGGTATTTTCAGGAGTTTTAGCTGGTACAGAATGTGTTTCTTCTAAATTTACAACATCTGCTGATTTAGCTTACTGTGGCCTCAGTGCTGTAACTGGATTCACGTAGTTATCTCCATCTGTGAGTCTGCAAAGGCTCCTGGGGCAAGTGCCTATTGAGCAGAGCCAATAGCAGTCCCATCCAAAAGTTAGTAGGTTCAACTTCTAAAATTTTAGATGCCCTATTACTGTTTTCAAATAACAGTTACATTATTGCCTTGCTTCTATCATATAGGCCTATATGAAGACAATAGGGACTAATAATTTGGCTGTAGAAATAACATTTGCCTAAAAAATTCCACATTAAGCAGCTCCCTACTGTCCCACCTCTCATAGCTCAAATCCTCACTAAATTATCTTAGGATATCCAGGAAAAGCAAAACCTTACTTGCTGGAAAAGTCTTTCCCCAGGACAGAAAAGTGACAATGTAGCCAGCAGTTACCAAAATAAATAAATATCCCCGTTGCCTTCTGTGAAGTTTTACAAAGAAAAACTTGAAGAATGAGAATTTGATGTCCAACAATAATAAGAAATAGTATTTGCTCTTTACATAGATCTAGCCTACACTTGCTCCAAGTTCCACATACTGGGTATTTACAGAGGAGACACTAGCTACCTTCTTACACAGTGCAAAGGCTATGATTGTGACAATTCAGTATATTACTGGGGAAGAGCCTAAAGAACTACTATACTGTCCTGGTTTTATTTAAACCTGTATGAGAACTTTCTATCAAATCCAAACAGACAGACAAACCCCAAGGCACACATAACTGAGTCACTGTCTTCTTGCTAATCTGATAAAATAGACACTGGGTTCTCTTGTTTATGGATATATTTCTTTATTTACCTTCTTTAGTTCCTTTGACTTGAGCCAGAAGAACTAGCTAGCAGAACAGTGACTATTCAAGATCAAAACTCTAAATGTTACCAATTAATAGATTTAGAAAGCAACAAAGTTTGGGGTTGGGTTTTTTTGGGGTGTGGGGGTAGGTTTTTTTGTTGTTTAAGTGCATTCATTGTCATTCCTTTAATATTTTCTTCTGGCTAAGGGTCCAATTAATACCCCCAAAACATTGTTCCTATCCTGAAAGCAGCTGATGTAGTCACCTCCTTCTGCCCTGAACTCCCCACCCAAGCAAAAACTCCAAAACATTGTGGGTTACTTGGAATGACAAACAATTGCCATTTTTAAACACAAATTACACATAGAACTGTGAAGTAATTGTGTTATCAGGTTTAAACAACATATCTATTCTGCCCCCCCCCCCCAAGCCTAGTATTCTTTATTTATTTCTTTCCATCCTTTCCTCACTCATTTAAACAAATCTGTGACCCACAACTCCTCTACTAAATCTGTGCTGTGACGGTGACAGATAATTTTTTTTTTAGTTGATTTTAGCTGATTGGTTGAGACAAAACACCCACAGATGTCAGCTGCTGTTCTATCAGACTTATTGAGACAATGAGATAAATTTGGAACAGATAGTAAAAATTACACCAAGAATACATTTAGAACAAGGCTAGAAATAGTACAAAACTATTATTTTAGATGTGAACGCATGAAGTTCCATCACAACAGCAACAAAATCACATCACCGGTCAGACAGACAGACAGCTCTCATTCTGTCCGTCATGGTTTCAGCATTTTTATATTAAATGACTACTTATACCAATAACTGAACCTCATTAACATTGCTACACTGTGAAAGTCAATGAAAGTAGCCCTTGGTTTAATGATCACCACTCAGCTCATAAGAGGTGACAAAAGTGTTAGTCAGGCATATCTTCCAGCGCTTGACTGTGCATAGACACTCATGAAGATGTAATGCAGCCTGATCTCCCCCCCCGTATAACAACCAGCGCAACTAAGAAAAGGCGACGGGTGATAGTAGTAGGCGAGTCTCTTCTGAGAGGTACAGAGGCACCCATATGCCAACTGGACGTACTCTCTAGAGAGATGTGCTGCTTACCGGGGGCTGGCATCAGGGATGTCACCGAGAGGCTGCCAAGCCTCGTACAGTCCACTGACTATTATCCCCTGCTGCTGTTTCACGTGGGCACCAGTGACACAGCCAGGAGCAGTCTGAGGACTATCAAGAAGGACTACAGAGCCCTGGGAGTGGTGGTAAGAGACTCAGGAGCGCAGGTAGTTTTTTCATCAATCCTGCTGGTCAAAGGGAAGGGGTTTGAAAGGGCCAGTAGAATCTGGCGAGTCAACAAATGGTTACAGGACTGGTGCCACAGCCAGGGGTTCGGCTGCTTAGACCATGGGACTCACTTTGAGAAACCTGATCTACTGAGGGCTGACAGGGTCCATCTGTCAGAGAATGGGAAAAGCATCTTCAGTCATAGGCTTGCCAAGCTTATGAAGGGGGCTTTAAACTAGAGATGCCGGGGGAGAGGAACCTCAATCCATCCCACTCCTACCAGTTTGATGCCAAGGCCAGCAATAGATGCCCAGAGCCTGGAGAAGTAACACAGGTCAGCAGGAGAGCGCCTGAAGAGCAGCACAAAGGAACTCCAGCCAGTAAGACAGCTTGATCGGGGGCCCAGCTTCAATGCCTCTATACAAACGCACGTAGCATGGGGAATAAACAAAAGGAGTTAGAGACGTGCGCATGCCTGCAGGGCTACGACCTTATTGGCATCACGGAGAGGTGGTGGGATGGCTCCTATGACTGCAGTGTTGGGATGGAGGGATACAGGCTCTTTAGGAAGGACAGGCAGGGGAGACAAGGAGGTGCTGTAACCCTTTATGTCAATGACCAGCTGGAGTGCATGGAGCTCTGCCTGGGGATGGATGAGGAGCCGACTGAGAGCTTGTGCGTCAGGATTAAAGGGAGGGCAGGGACAGGTGACGTTACAGTGGGGGTCTGCTACAGGCCACCTGACCAGGAAGACCGAGTGGATGAGGCCCTCTATAGACAGACAGGAGCAGCCTCACGCTCACAAGCCCTGGTCCTCATGGGGGACTTCAACCACCCCGACATCTCTTGGAGGGACAACAGGGCAGGGCACAAGCAATGCGGGAGGTTCCTGGAATGTATCGATGATAACTTCCTTCTCCAAGTGGTAGCGGAGCCAACGAGGAGAGGTGCTATGCTGGACCTTGTTCTCACCAACAAGGAGGGGCTGGTGGGGAACGTGAAGCTCAAGGGCAGCCTGGGCTGCAGTGACCAAAAAATGGTGGAGTTCAGGATCCTTAGGGCACCGAGGAGGGTGCACAGCAAGCTCACTACCCTGGCCTTCAGGAGAGCAGACTTTGGCCTCTTCAGGGATCTGCTTGGTAGAGTGCCGTGGGACAAAGGCCTGGAGGGAAGAGGGGCCCCCAAGAAAGCTGGGTAGTATTCAAGAATCACCTCCTCCAAGCGCAGGAGCGATGCATCCCAACAAAGAGGAAGCCAGGCAAAAACGCCAGGAGGCCTGCGTGGATGAACAAGGAGCTCCTGGACAAACTCAAACACAAAAAGGAAGCCTACAGAGGGTGGAAGCAAGGACAGGCAGCCTGGGAGGAATACAGAGAAATTGTGCGAGCAGCCAGGAATCAGGTTAGGAAAGCTAAAGCCCTGATAGAATTAAATCTGGCCAGGGACATCAAGGGCAACAAGAAAAGATTCTATAAGTATGTCAGGGATAAAAGGAAGATGAGGGAAAATGTGGGCCCTCTCCAGAACTAAACAGGAGACCTGGTTACATGGGACACGGAGAAGGCAGAGGTACTCAATGACTTTTTTGCCTTGGTCTTCACTGGCAAGTGCTTGAGCCTCATCGCCCAAGCTGCAGAAGCCAAAGGCGGGGACTGGGAGAATGAAGAGCCGCCCACTGTGGGAGAACATCAGGTTTGAGACCATCTAAGGAACCTGAAGGTGCACCAGTCCGTGGGACCAGATGAGATCCATCCGTGGGTCCTGAAGGAACTGGCAGATGAAGTGGCTAAGCCACTATCCATCCTATTTGAGAAGTCGTGGCAGTCCAGTGAAGTTCCCACTGACTGGAAAAGGGGAAATATAACCCCCATTTTTAAAAAGGGAAAAAAGGAAGACTCGGGGAACTATAGGCCAGTCAGTCTCATGCCAGTGCCTGGGAAGATCATGGAACAGATCCTCCTGGAAGCTATGCTAAGGCACAGGGAGGTGATTTGTGACATTCAGCATGGCTTCACCAAGGGCAAGTCCTGCCTGGCTAACCTAGTGGCCTTCTATGATGGAGTGACTACGTCAGTGGACATGGGAAGGGCTACAGATGTCGTCTGTCTGGACCTCTGTAAGGCTTTTGACATGGTCCCCCACAACATCCTTCTCTCTAAACTGGAGAGGTATGGATTTGATGGGTGGACTGTCCGGTGGGTGAGGAATTGGTTAGATGGTTGCATCCAGAGGGTAGTGGTCAATGGCTCAATGTCCAGATGGAGACTGGTGATGAGTGACGTCCCGCAGGGGTCCGTATTGGGACCGGTACTGTTTAATATCTTCATCAATGACATAGGCAGCGGGATCGAGTGCACCCTCAGCAAGTTTGCAGATGACACCAAGCTGAGTGGTGCGGTCAACATGCTGGAGGGACGGGATGCCATCCAGAGGGACCCGGACAAGCTTGAGAAGTGGGCCTGGGTGAACCTCATGAGGTTTAACAAGGCCAAGTACAAGGTCCTGCACCTGGGTCAGGGCAACCCCCAGTATCAATCCAGGCTGGGGGATGAAGGGATTGAGAGCAGCCCTGCCGAGAAGGACTTGGGGGTACTGGTGGATGAAAAGCTGGACATGAGCCAAAAACGTGCACTTGCAGCCCAGAAGGCCAATTGTATCCTGGGCTGCATCAAAAGAAGCGTGGCCAGCAGGTCGAGGGAGGTGACTCTGGCCCTCTACTCTGCTGTGGTGAGACCCCACCTGGAGTCCTGTGTCCAGCTCTGGAGCCCTCAGCATAAGAAAGACACGGACCTGTTGGAGCGGGTCCAGAAGAGGGCCATGAAAATGATCAGGGGGATGGAAGACCTCTCCTATGAAGAAAGGCTGAGAGAGTTGGGGTTGTTCAGCCTCGAGAAGAGAAGGCTTTGGAGGGACTTTCTTGCAGCCTGTCAGTACTTAAAGGGGGCCTATAAGAAAGATGGGGACAGACTTTTTAGCAGGGCCTGTTTTGACAGGACAAGGGGGAATGGCTTTAAACTAAAGGGGGGTCGATTTAGACTAGATCTAAGGAAGAAATTTTTTACGCTGAGGGAGGTGAAACACTGGCACAGGTTGCCCAGAGAGGTGGTGGATGTCCCATCCCTGGAAACATTCAAGGTCAGGTTGGACGGGGCTCTGAGCAACCTGATCTAGTTGAAGATGTCCCTGCCCATGGCAGGGGGGTTGGACTAGATGACCTTTAAAGGTCCTTTCCTACCCAAATTATTCTGTGATTCTATGAAGATACAGATGATTTCTCATCGAGTTTGCTCTCAAATGCCATTTGTGTTATGGAAGTGAACAACAGCGATAAGGTTCTTTCTGATGGTTTCCTCTACACCTTAACCACACAGAATTTTTGAGTTTATGTCAATTTGTTACGTAATGAAAAGGTATAGCTTTATTATTATTATTATTATTATTATTATTATTATTAATTTATTGTGTAACTAATCCTCTACCAACTGATGCTACAGTATTGCAAGTATAACAACCACATAAGCTATGTAGACCTCATAAAAATTTATCACAGTAACATTAATAGTACATGCCATCCTGGCCAACATGAGCATTGGAAAATGAAAAAAAATATGTGCCATAAGAGCAGAATAAAATGCCAGTCTTCACACATGCACTTTACCCAGAAAAGGTGGTGGTGGGGGGAAAGTATATGAACTGTATTATACTAAATTACTTCAAAATCTGTGAGATATTCTGATATTCTAAAGTATTTTATAAAATTATAGGCAGTAAGTTAAATACAGGATGACATGGTTCCACACACGTATCAACCATTATGGAATCAAAGATAAACACTGTAAATCCTTATCTGCTCTAGCCCAACACAGGTGGGATAAAAGGAGTGGCCCAAACAAACAAAGATAATTCTATACAGAAGGGGAAAAGAAGAGGGCAGGGCAATCCAACATAACAGGAGAAGTGGGCAATGCAAACATACGAGAGATTAAAATGCCAAGGGCACAGAAAACTGGAGATTTTTTCTTGACTGTGAACCAGAAAAGACTGTAAGGAACTGACTGCTAGTGAGCTCCCCTTTTCAGAAGGGAAACAGGAGGAGACATTCCTGGCAAAAGACTTTAATCTTGAAAGGCAATTTATCCGAATCTCAAAGACGGCTTCTTAGGGGCATGGCTTTGTCTAGACCTGTGTACTTCTGTTACCCAAATTGCAGGGTACTTGTTTTTAAATCTTCAGCAAACTCTGAATGTTATATAGTTCAGGTACTGCGTGTCACTGAAATGATGATCTGTAAATCGGCAAACGCTGGAGATGTGGGGAAAAAGCTTACACACAAGCAGCTTGCAAATACTGCAGAGCTCAGAACAACTGGATTGCTATGAAAATCAAACATATGTTAGATGAGTGAAGGATAAAAAGAAGTAGGCTATTAAAAAAACCCAGGATGTCTAAAAGTACTAGAAATTTTTCCTCAAATATTTTGCCTTTGGCAACATTTTTCTTTTTTTTTTTTTTCCTGCCAGTCTCCTTTTTCTTTCAAAAAACTTCAAATCCTCTCTTTGAGTTGATGGAATTTGAGAAAAATCCTTGATTTTCAGGTTTTTGGGGCTTTTTCAGTCAACAGTCTCAAGGTAGTGAAAAATATTTTTAAAACCTTACATTTTATAAAAAGTACTTCTTTCAGGAGAATCCTCCTGATACTCCTTGCTTGCATCTGTGTGTGGTCTCTTGGCTTTTTAATTTAGTACTTTACTACACAGGCAAGCAAGGATAACTAGAATCACCTTGCTTAGCCTTCTTGTAAAAGAATGTGTCATGATCTTTAATATTGTCGTGGTTTAACCTCAGTTGGCAACTAAGCACCACGCAGCCGCTCGCTCACTCCCCCCCACACCCGGTGGGATGGGGGAGAGAATTGGAAGAGCACAAGTGAGAAAAACTTGTGGGTTGAGATAAAAACAGTTTAATACTTGAAATAAAATTATGATGATAATAATAATAATAATATGATAATAATAATAATAATAATAATAATAATAATACACAAAGCAAGTGATGCACAATGCAATTGCTCACCACCCACCGACCGATGCCCAGCCAGTCCCCGAGCAGCGGCCCCCCCGGCCAGCTTTCCCCAGTTTATGTACTGAGCATGACGTCCCATGGTATGGAATGTTTCTTTGGCCAGTTTGGCTGTGCCCCCTCCCAGCTTCTTGTGCACCTCCAGCCTTCTCAGTCGGTAGAGCATGGAAAACTAAAAAGTCCTTGGCTAGTGTAAGCATTACCTAGCAACAACTAAAACATCGGTGCGTTATCAACTTTGTTCTCATCCTAAATCCAAAACACAGCATTGTACCAGCTACTAGGAAGGAAATTAACTGTCCCTGCCGAAACCAGGACAAATACAACATTTTTTGTAACACTATTTCCATATGCAGAAACATGCCCTGTACCTTGTGAAGAAAAAGATCTTTTTCTTTTTTTAGCTGAAGTAAGACATTCCAGCCAATCCGCTGCACAGCATGTACTCCCACTACCAAGAATGGGAGAGAAGCACTAATAAAATGTGAGATTAAAACAATAAACAAATAAATATAACTAAAAACAAGCTCTAGTCCTGAAAAACAAGATGTGTGTAGATGTTGCTGCAAACCTTAAAACTTTTTATAACATTACATTTCTTTTGTTTTTGTAAAACTGAGCCAATAAATCAGTTCCGTTTTTTTCAGTACTAAGTGTATAATCCTTAGTATATGTAAGAACAATAAATTTTCATTATCTCATGAGAATACTTGAAGTTTATAAAGTGATTTTTCATTATTATGTTCCCAAGTTGAAAGATTTAGGTACAAAGCCATTTTCAGTTAATATTTGCTTTTAGTCATATGCTTCAACTAATGCAAGATAGTAGACTATATTAAAAAAACAAACCCACAACACACACTGCAGGAAGTCGGCATGACTGTATATAGAAAATATACATTACGTATCCAGATATAGATATGATGCGCTGTATATCCTTCTCTAACTGACACATGGGAAGTTCCAGTAGAATTTCTGGAATCAGTCTCTGCCTGTATCAGGTGTCCTTACACTGGAGCTCTGTTCGGGTGCCCACACGTGAGTTAAAGGGTATCCTGCCTGCTTTCTCACTGTCTTTTCCATAAAGTTATGGGTCACCAGTAACTGAAGCATCATATATTCCAGCCCCATGCAAATGTTTCTGGAGCTATGAAGACTGGCTCCCACCAAATTTTGTCTGGAAATTATGGCGACGCAGTCTGTAGAGAGTATGCAGTACTGCAAGGAAGCACAGTCTGCTTTGCATGTGCTGCGTAGTTGCTCTGCAGACGCAGTGTACACAGTGCTATTGGGATATAGCAGATTTAATGGGTTCAAGCTTTGCATACATAATCTAACTAGATGCACAGGTAGTTCATCTGATGCTTTTTAAAAAAATCCGCCTTATTAATCATGGTTTTACTCGACATGGCCATAATATATAGCACTTCCAGATAAGCCATAGCCTGGCTGGTGCTATAAAGTCTATTAAAGCTACCAGGTTTACGGAAATCCCAGATAAATGTAAATCTTTCAAGTACCTCAGGACAACATTTCTAGGTAGAAAAAAGAGAGAACATCCACAAAAATTGTATAACACAGCCCAGATACCCGGGGTCAGAGAAATGGGGTGGGAAGCCATTTTATTTGGGTGTGTTTTTCCAAGTCCCTAATAGAACTAGAAAATGTGGCTGTTTTGAAACTTCTTCCTAAACTACATCTCTTCTAGAAATAGATTCTTTAAGATGAAGAGATTAAGCTTTACCTCACTGAAATAGTGACACTTGTGCTTAAGGCTACAATCAAATACCAAATGCTACTCTGCACTAAAGATCAGAAAGCCCCTGCAAGAAAGATGAAGATTGCAGATATTTACTAGAGGTCAAGAAGCAGAAAGAGGTTTTCATATATTTTTTTTAAAGTACAGGATATCTTGCCTCTGAGATCTGTTTGATTCTGTCTGGCATGGCCCTACACCTTCACAAAATGTTCTGCTTTTATTACATTGTACTGCTTATGAAGTAGATATAAACAGGAAGCCTAGAAATCATATAAGAACTAACTGGACAGTGTACTATTACCCATACCTGTTTTACACTGCATAAAACTGTAGCTAGTGTTCCTGTCTTTCACTTAAAAGAGGAAAATATGTCAAGACCTATGAAATTCTAAAGCTATGCTCTTTGTCATTTATCATAAACTAAGGCCAATAAATATTTATACATACTTGAAAGCTATTTGGTTTTTTGAGCCTCCTGCAGTACAATCTCATTTTGCAACTGAATCATGGAGTGTAAATATTTAACAAATATTCCAAATGAATATAGCAGCCTGGGAAAATATTGCTTGTATTTCCTAAGAAAAAGAGTTTAAATTTAAATGGTCAGATTTTTTTTTCTTCTATGTACAACTTTCACAAATGGTTTCTACTTCTCTACTAATACTTCAAAATAACAATGCTTCTTATTTTTCAAGTTTCTTTACCTTATCATTGTCTTTGGATACAAAAAGTGCTTTTAGCAAAACAGTAATTAGTAGTAAACGGTATATAGCTAAAGCCAAATCATAAAATACACAGTTGTAGAATTTAATAAAATATGCATTTTCATAAAATTCTGTCCTCTGTTCAGCTTTTTGTTTAAACCGTAAGTGTATATAACATACTTTCACAATCAAGTGGACTGAAAATATTTCATTATTATATAACAAAATATTGTTTGACTATTTTTTCTCTAAACCACTTCAAAAACTATACTGAGTGTTCTACAAGAGTTCAGTATCATCACTGACAATTGTTCAATTACTTCCAGCCTGTAGTACAAAAATATCCTTTGAAAAATCCTACTTAGCCAAGATATATGTATGATAAAATGTAAAACCAAAAAGCTCGTTGTCCTTTCAATACTCATTAACAAAAGCTAAGAGAAATATGCTATTTCTAAATCAAATCTGAAGCAAGAGTACAACTGTATTGTTTCCTTACTCCTAATAACTTTTTTGTATGACTGACTACTCATATCAGGAAAACAGTAACATCAAAATTTAATATTATGACTACAGTAACAAGCCTTTAGATTTGCAAAAACTGCATGTGTGTTTCACTGAACGATTCAAATTATGCTAACACAGGGAAAAAGGCAATTGTATACTTAATAGTAATAGAAAATATGCCTTTCTGAAGTAGGGCTTATTTTCCACATCTGATAGTCTGCTTTGGTTTTCTGACTAAGGAAGCATATCTACACAAGTTAAGAGATGTCATAATCTACTTCTGAACAAAGGTATTATACTAAATCAGGCCCAAGATTAGGTTGGATCTGTGTTTTACAGGTTATTTATCACTTTCACTGATTTATTAAAAAGTAACCTGGAAGAGTGTGAGATCCTGAAGAACCTGTATACAATTTTTATTATACACATTAAGTGGTTTGTCTAATCATACATTTGGAATGTAAGATAGTTGCCCACAAGAGGAGAAATGAACCCCCTTTGAAAGGATGGCATTGTAAGTCAGTAGTAGGAGAAAAGATATTCATTGCTCTTGCTGTGTTCCAATATAAATTCTCATATCTATATGGATAAGAACAAGTCCATGGTACCAGCCAAAATACACAAGTAACCTAAACACCATTCCCATAAAAGTGTAAAAAAGTTAGGCAGCTGGCATCTTCACATTGCATTTTATTTTCCATGACTCATTTGGAGTCAAATTTTTCATGTACACATCCTTGAAAAAGTCTGAAGCATTGAGCAGATGGAAAGATGGAACTCAGGTGAACAACCCAGAGACCAGAAAAGGACAGGACTTTCTCCATGACCCTGGAAGCTCAAAGAGCTCACATTTTGGATAAAAATTTAATGCATGCATACCTCTGCTATGACAGATTTGGGTCATAGAGATCATCTTTTTCTTTATTTCTTTAAGTGGAACCTTGAGAATGGTTTGGTTTAAAAACCAGTAACACCATGCTTTTTTAAATTACTCCCAGAAAGGTAACAGGCTATTTGGTTTAAACCTTACGTTAATGAACTGGCTATTTGTCCAGTGTTTATCATTGCACAAGATCCAAACCTACCTATGGATGTACAGACAAAATGGTATCTTTATGGACTGTTATTCAAGCTGATGTGCTCAATACTGCTAACCTAGATGAAATGTCAAACCTAAATAATGTATACATTCTGTGGTTTTCTCCACTGAACAATTTATCTTGATTTCTGAACAGGTCATCTTCCCAAAGAAATCAAAAAACAGTACCCCCCAACTCTTCTATGAATTAAGAAATGAAGACTATTTGCATCAGTAGCAATTAAGCCTAACCTTGATTAAATAATATTATTCCCAGAACAGATACTGCTGACTTGCATCCTTATAGGATAACTGGGAAGATAATACAACTTCATTATAGAGAAAAATCTGTAAAATGAAATTGCTTACTACTGCTTTCTAACAGGTGTACACTTATCAGGACAGGTGGGCAACAATCCTGAAAAAATCTAATTTGTGCTTTCACTAAGAAAATGAAAAATTTGCATTACTTCTAGCATTAGTCTGAAGATACAAGTCTCACCATGCCAAACAGATGACTAAGCAGCCACCATTTATCTTAATTAAGGTTCATCTTAATCAAAATGTCTGTGAAATATAATGCTGCTTAAAACTAAGATTCTTAGCATAGTTGCATGGTTCCCAGAGGGAACATCTATCAAGAATGAATGTGTAACTACAACTTAGTCCTGCTAAAAAGGTAAAGAAAGAAAACAAAGCAAAGCAACAATTAATGAAAGCAAACATAGCTAGTCTCTTATCTATTGCTTAAACCATTCAAAGACCAACTACAATACATTGCAAAGTCAACTTTGTCCTGAGTAATATACATACTGTATATTTTCTTCAAAAGCATGTGCCTTTCCCAAATATGTATTACTAATTTAAATGGAATTATTGCTAAATTCTTCAAAACAAAGATCAGAATTTGACCCATCCTAAAGATTTTTGCAAAACTGGCATTTTTTTATTATTTTTTTAAGTTTCTTTGACATTCATGTAGACCATTCTCTAGAGAATGGAACTCCTCCCTTACATTCAAATAAGTAGGAAGCGAGGTCATACTGAAAGAGACCACATTTCACTTCTTAGAAAGCTTTCTCTTTCATCTGCTCCATTTTGAATCCATAAATGACCTGTCTTTAACTTCAGGACTTATGAATCCTGTACTGAGAAAAAGGTTTTTAGATAATCAGTTGACCCTTTTTCGGAAGGATGTAAAACAACAGCTTTATTTATTCAAGAAATTTTCAGAACATGAGCTGCATATTAAAGTAGTAACAGGCAAGGGAAAATTATTATTTTCTATTCTAACTTTTAAATTATATTTTTGCCTTCATTCCAGAAACCAATTTAAACTGTGCTACAGCTGTAAATACACCCTTTTCAATGAACTGGGTAACTCAGCCCATAGAGAAGTGCCCTTGTTGGCTGCATGAGTAATCAGTGAAGTCAGTTCAGGGATGCAATGGCTACAGCGTGTATATAATGTACACTCTTGAGTACTGTTCCTTTAAGTAGCTTATCTTTCCAGACTCAGGAAAAAAATGAAGAAAAGATGTCAAGAAGCATTTTACCTAGGGACAGCAATAGTTGGTAATTCACCAGTGAAGAGCTCACCAAACAGCCTGACTGATTCCCAGAGTTAAAAATGAAATAAGCTGAGGAGGAGACTAGAACAAGTAAACTTCCACAAAGGTTAAAACTCTAAAAGAAGAAGAAAATAAGTTAATCATCTCAACACCCTGTATCTGTAAGCAGTGGATATCAACAGAAAGATGACAATCAAAAAGTACCTGCATCTCCAATAGAATGTTTGGGTGCTTTCAGTGGGTTTTAAATTTTCCATTAATTAAGAATTCGAAATCAATCATAAAACTATTACAAAACTGTAATCAGCATCACACTCTCTGCAAAGGTGACGGTGCAGAAATAAAAAGAAATTGGTAAAAAAAGTGGACATTACTTTCCATAGATAAACAAAAAAAAGGAAAGCAACAGTCCTGTGTCTGGAGAAGCAAAAGTCTTGCATTTGGGGAAGACTAACATGAAAGGCTAATAGGAGCACATAATGTGGTTACAGTCTAGAATTAAAAAAAAAAGCAGGCAGACAGATTGCTGGTGCGTGCATAATTACCCCAGACAAGACAATTAGAGTTTAACCAGAAAAGGAACTTTCTTCCAGAAAGGAAGCTCTGGGCCTAAGCAAAGCTTATAAAAACAGTGCTCTGGTACCACAAACATTACTGAAAATGCAAAATGCCAAAATGAAAGGAGACCTAAAGCTGAAAGAGATACAGAGTACAAAGATGGATTAAAATCAACCTGTGCAGCTATACCTGTTGGAATAAGAAGTGTAAGCTTGTTCTGAACATTGGCCTGTGGCCTCCTGTCAATACTAGAGTGTAGGGCTCTCCATTTTCTCTGCAATTTGCACTATATTCCTGGTCTGGGGCTACAATAGCAAGCAAAGAATAATCATGTAAAATCAGCCCTAAGTTAGCCTATTTTCTTTCCAAAACTGTCCCTCTTTGAATGATGCATGTCTGGATTTACATTTAAAGTTCTTAATATTTATTCAGATTTGGCCTGTGATTTCCAGAAAGCAGCTAAGAGAGACATAGTAATGATCGCTTCAGCAATTACAAGAAGTAGCAGTCATTATTATTTCCCATTACTTCCAGCACAGACACACTGCTGTAGATATAAAACCATCTCAGTATTAATTTGAGAGCAGCTAAGGATTATTTCTAAACCAGTCACATTCCTGTACTACTTTTTTTTTCCTTTTTTTTTCTTTTTCTTTCATTTGGACTTCACAGACACAGTGGTGAAACTAGTGCCTCCCATTGAATCAGCTGCTGTTTTAAAGCTTTGGAAAGAAAAGAAAGAAAGGAGAGCAGCCACCGCCAATTAAGGACCAGAAGAGAGATATCAATGCTCATTTTATAGCACTAGAAAAATTAATACAGGGTTTACTATTTCCTGGGCTTTTATTTCAAGAAGAAAAGAGAAAGACTCAGAGGACTGCATATATTAGGATAAATGTCTATGCCGTACTGACCTGTGACCATCGCTTTTTTCTGTGGGTCTGTATAATGATAGCAGAGGTATTTTTTTAATATATACAAGAATCCTCAAAACTGACAGAAACTACATTGCTACAAATTACAACAAAATTAGTCAAATGAAAGGGGTGAAAAGAGGTCATATTTTATTACTGATTTATGAGGCAAACCCCAAATTCATAGAATTATGAGTTGTAACATGAAAGTAATGTCAGCAAATTAATAATATTATATTGGGGCAAAATTCTCAGCAAGCCTTCTGAATTAGCTGTGCCAAAGATGAGACTACATAGACACTTGTCTGCCTTTCACTGTATATTTAAATAAATCATTTTTTTTAGCATGCTTAGTTGATTCATATATTAAAAGACACATCGCCAGTTTTCCTTCATGAATTCTTAAAGGTTATTGTGTCCAATGAAAATATTCATTCAGAATTTAACTAGATGTAGTAGCAGTAGTAATTTAAAATTAACTATCTTCTTTAAATGTAAAAAAAAAAAAGAATTACTTAAAGCTAGCCAAGTAGTTTAACTTTATCTCATCACACTAGAGTGAGGAAGTGAGCAAGAGAGCCTGTGGATGCAACTCAATAATCTTGAGGCTTCAGGAAGTTGGCAGAACCTGGACTGGTCATGGAAAGGCACGCTTGGTGTTCAGCTCTGTGACGTGAGTTTAATTTTTACAGCAGGTAAGTGCTGCTACTGCTATGGGGAAATATAAATAAAAGAGTTTACAAATTATGTGACTTGTAATTCTTCCGAGGTCCCCATAAATCCTGAAATAGAGCCAGATTTCAGCTTTTTTAATTTTGGAGATGTTACAGACTAACCAGCACTACAATAACTTCAGCAACTTTTCCCACAGAGGAGATCATCCTCTCTATTCAATCTGACTCTTATTACCTCGGCAATATTACTGAACTTTTATATGTAGTCTGTTGTCTGGGCAGGGGTTCATGAAGAATTTAAAGAGCTAGAAGCTAAGCATTTTTTTCATGTTTAACAAGGGGTTCACTATGCAATAACAGCCAATAGCAATACAAATCATTATATCTAAAAATAAGAGTTTATCAGGCATATTCAGCAAGTCCTCACCTCCTTTAGGTTAACTTTACCCTGTGATGAAATTTGCACCCATTGAACTATTGGCCGGTCCTTCATCCTTTGTAGCCTAGATCGGAGGTGGTAACCTGGACTAGTGAATAGGATTTCTCTCCTGTTTCTGGGTACTCTGTGGTGTTCTGCTAATGTAAAGCAGTTCTAAGGCAGCGGCACCTCAGCTTCACTTTGCAAGGTAGAGACTGGTAAGTGGCAAAATATCACCCTATTAGTCTCATTGGCTGGAAGTAAAACCGATTTGCTGGATTAAAGAGTAGTGGAAGGATGCTGGAGTCAGCAATTCCTAGCAACAGGTTTTTGCAATCAACCTCTTTGCTGACTGGAGAACAAAAGTGGCCCGATATCTTTAATGCACTTCCGTACACATACATTTTTGTTTACGCACCTATGCATATACAAATACACAAACATCCAAGCACATAAAAGTCCCAAAGTGCTCAGAAGCCAGGACAAAAAAATCCAGTTTTCTTAAAACTAGATTTCTTAAATTTCTTAAAACTTAAATTTCATCATCAAAATATGTGATGTCTACTAACTTTATTATCTCTTAAAACAGAGAAGAATGAGGTTTGTGTGGCACTTCTCTTTTGAATAAAACTGTGGCTTATACTTTCATTTCCTTCTCAAATGTCTTTTAATGGGTAAAGAATGTTTAACTCCATCTCAGGATTTTTTCGCAATTTTTCCAACAGCAGAAGTGAGCCATACAGAGCAGTAAACTCTAACCTTGTCTCTAAACTCTGCCTTTCATTCACCAGCCTTCAACAAATCCATTAATCCTTGCCCCCACTTTCCTTGTATCAAAAGCGATGTTGGAATTGCTCACAATGCTTACCACAGAAAGGCTTTAATTAGACATTCTCTCTAAATGCTGGAATCAATTTTTTTATTGTATAGAAAAGATAACATACCAACCAGTGATCAAAATTTAAAATAACTGTGCTCATGCCTTCACCCAAGCTTCAGTTCAAGCAGTATGAAAGTGCTGCAGCTGTGGTTGGGTTTCAGGGGTACTTTTCTGTAAAAAGGTGAAATACTTGGTGATGTGCAGCTGGCTTGAAATTGTCAGTCCCAAGGGCTAAAAATCATGACTCTGTTTCTACAAAATCAAACAAGTAAACAGAAAAAGGCAAATTAAAACTCAGATCATCTCCCTTCTGACTTTTGAAAGCTTTATTTATGTTACAGCTTAGCCTGTTCATGAACTCCAAAAAATGTCCTCACTGCCTTCAGTCCACTGTTACTTCATATTTTTAAACTTTTACATGCAACATGTTAAGGCTGAGCTTTCTTTTAATATATAATTGAATGCCAAGGCTTTTTGTACAGCATCATTTCAGCACCTGGAATGCGGCAATTTTTAACATGAATATTGCTGAAATTTGCACCCTACCTAGCCAAAGTGGATCTATGCCAGTTTTCAAAACTTTATGTAGGAAGTGTTTCAAAACCCGTTGGAGTCGTGACTGCAGTACCACAGCACCCTGGGGGTAATATGGCAATTGCAGACTTAGGCAGGTACAGGGTATAGGTCTGGACTCAAATATCAGGAAACATAAAATAGCATCCAGGCAGCTGTGACTGAACTCCAGCTACACTGTGGCAAATTTTTACCAGAGATCTGGGCACTATGGTGGAGTTTCTTAGGATCTTCCACTTGCATAAGTGTTTTCCATAATTTATATTAATGTTCAAGACGCAGAAAGGCAGCAATGCCTCTGATTAAAGAAAACTGGAAGCTTAGGAGGATGAAGAACAAAAAGAATGCATCTGGAAACAGATCTGACATGCAACTGTGCAAAAACTGAAATCAAGTTTAAAAATTCTATAAAAAAATGCTCTACCTTGAGAATACAGCAGAAAATGAGCATGACTATTATTATAATAGACCTTGGAAATATTTAATTGAAGTGATAGATAGACATTATTGTGAATTGTAATGGATTAAAAAAGAAGCAATAAAACATAAGCAGATGATAAAAATGCAATTACAGCCAAACTTTTGAGAAAGATTATTCAATATTATGAGAGTGCATGATATTTTTAAGCTTTTTTAATATACATTTCAAGAACCTTTAATGTTTTTTCTTCCAAAATGAACAGTGAACTATTTAATCGTAGTTGTTAACATGTATCTAAAATAACTTCTATGCTGAAGGTTTCATATTTTTATATACATAGTAGATGGCATACCTAAGAATTACCAAAAAAAAAAAAAAGAAAAAATAACATGTTAGATCAGATAACTTTGGAAAGTTTGTGTTTTGTGCATGGAGTAACAAATCTTTGATCAC
Source organism: Aptenodytes patagonicus (assembly GCF_965638725.1). NCBI lineage: Eukaryota > Metazoa > Chordata > Aves > Sphenisciformes > Spheniscidae > Aptenodytes > Aptenodytes patagonicus. The sequence continues at coordinate 43,188,573 of NC_134952.1, forward strand.
TGAAACCTAACACTTAGTGAATTATTATATTCTGTGTTTCTGTCTATTAATTTCACTGAATGATGTGTTTCCTCCAGGAAGAACATGAGGATGGGCTTGGTTTGTTTTCCCCGTTACTTGGATGAGGCCTTGCCAGGCAATGGCTGGTATGTCCCAGTGGAAGAGTCAAGAGGAGATCCAGGGCTAAAAGTCTGACTGTCAAAGAAAGACAGTGTGGATTAGGCTTACAGCTGCTAATCTTCCATTTCAATTGTGGTCAAATTTGTTCAAAACCTGAATCACTATTTAGCATATTATCTTTTGGAAGTATAAAGCAGGGAAACCTGCCCGTTTTGAAGAAGTTTGAAAAGGTTAAAAATGAAATCTTAATTGAAAACACGTAAAACCATTTAAAAAAAAATAAGACAATTAGGAAAACTATTTAATTCAGTCTGATTATAGTTTACTAATTATCTATAGATCTTTTCTTGCATGACTTAGATTCATAAGTATGCCCTAAGAAATTGCCTTGTTATAGTATGAATACAATAGGAGTTTTTCTCAGTCATTTACAATAAATGGCTTAATAAGTACATCAAAGCACAGAACAGTATGTCTAGTTCTTTCAAGATTGTGTAGACCAGGAATAAGCTCTGTTATAATCAAAGGTATCACTAGACTATGAAATCAAACAGCCAACGGGTAGGTAGTAAAAAACCCCATTTGTTGCAGACATTGATCCATACTAAGCATATCAGCTCTACTCTAATGTTACTGCTTTGCTAATAGAAGGCCCAGCCTGGTAGAAGATGGAGCTGCTGGAAACTTTCCACTTTTGGAAGTGGAAAAAGAGCAAGAGTGCTATCTCTGCCCAGATCACATGTAGCAGATACAGCAAAGTGAGCAAGCGTGGTTTAAAATAGGCCTGCGGCCAGGGGAAACCGGAGACTCGGGGAACCCTAGTCACTCTCTCATCAAACCCATGTCCCTGCTGAGTCTATCGTAAACTGGATGAACAATGAAATACAGCCCATCATGCTCTATTCACAATTTTGAAATCTTATTGAAAGCTTATTTGGGTTTGGGGTGTTTTTTTAGGAAAGTTTATATTTTAGATTAAGATGGAGATAGCTGTTGCAAATTAGATAAATTAACCCACCTGAAAGTTAAAGTTGATTTTATAAGGAGGAAAAAAGAGAGGAGAAAGAAGAGAGGGGAGAGGAAAGGACTCATAAGTTTAAAAAATTTTCATAACTCCAGGCCAGCGAAAAGACCCTCTTCAACAATATTGACTCTACTCTGTACTGTGCTGGGAACATAAAAATGACAACTGGGTATTTACAGATTTATTTCTTACTGAAAATAAGCACCATCCTTAGCTTTCAGACTCAATCTACCTCAGACTGTTCATGGGACTATTTCTGCCTGCCCATCCATTCCCTACCCCTCATCTCATAAATTTTGGTATTTGGTTCATTTCAATCAATTTTGGGAGGAGGCGGAGGAGGGCAAGACCTACAAAAACCACAAGCTGCTAACAATGTATTTCATAATGGGCTAGAGGAGGCTTAATTTTGTGTTGTCCAGAAGGAGAGAGAGTGATCTAAGGTCTACGCTATCTATTCTCCTGATCTTTTAGTTAGCCAGGCATAAAATGCATAGCTAATTAGACTACATGTATTTTGAAGCTAGCCACAGCACTCACTGTCACTTACCATGACAGTACTTAAGGAACAAGAGAAAGAAGTGAGGGTACGATAACAGCATTTAAAGAAGCTGAAAAGAGCTGGAAAAGTAATGTTTATGGGACAAGGAGAGGTTTGTGAGAGATGGAATTAAGTTTGCTGCAGTAGGCGCACATAGAGACAAAGGACAAAGTATCAAAAAACTGGTTTAAACAGAATACTGTACACGCCGATGGCAACAATACAGTATCTACACCAGCTTCCCTTTGCAATTTTTCCAGCTCACCTTAATGTAGAAGGATTTATATCTTCAACAGAAAATAAGAGAAATATTAGTTCTAAAATCTACCATAAATTCTGCTGATCCTGAAAAAGTTATACCCTACAGAATGGTCATTCTCCACCTCTGATTTTCTTTAGGCTTGACATTCTTCATCCACACCCAGCCACATGGGATTAGAAGTAAGGTTTTCTTCCATTTATCAAAAGAGGGAGTTTGCTGTGAAGCTCCCACCTCCTCTGTACCATATTCTCATTTGTGCCACAATGGAATCAGGTTATAATCCAGAACAAAATGCAGTCATTACGACTTGCCCTTAAAGGACGGATGCTTAATAGACCTCATTTCCACCAGACAAGAGTGATAAATAAATGCATTTTTTGATAAAAATGAAAGGAATCTGAAGGTCTGCAGCAATAACCATCACTCACCTAATACGATATAAATTAAAGAAAATTCCCTGCAACATACTCTGTGAAAACAAGAAGCTTTATATACATTGCTTTCCCTTCTTTTCCCTTGTACATGTGCCATAGATTGCAAAGCTACTTTTACACTAATATATTTAATGTGCTCAGGAGCATCCTCAGGCACTGAAGCTGTCTTGGCATTAAATAGCTTTTTCTGTAAACTCTCTTATGCTCTAAGAGGAGGTGACTATGTCCAAACTGCTTTTTGGAAGTGGCCCCTGACCACGCACACCCCCAAATGGCACCTGAGAACCATCTGCAAGCCTGTGGGTCAAAACCAAGGCAAAACTGTTCCAACAATTTATCAACATGACAATCAAGTTCCAGTGCCTGGAACATTTCAATGTTTAATTTCCTCTTGTTTATGTAGCCTAAATTTTAAACAGCCTGGCTCAGGTTGCAGGACAATGAGCTTTTAATATATAGGAAAATATACAGCACTATTCATAACAAAAGTTGTGGCCTTTGCAAATATGAATTTTCAAAATAGCTACAGGTAAAAGAGGCTGTAAGATGTTACCTTCATTATAGAAGCTTATTGATAAATAACCACTCTTGAATACACTGTTGTACTGAAGTTATGAAATAATTTCAAGACCAGACACTGTATTGACAAGGGCTAAATTATCTTTTATAATTCAGTAGAGAAAGTTTAGGAAATGAATAGTATCTTTATTAAATTTAATTTTCCTATAGCTGGTTAGCTTACTGGCTTTGGAAAGTTGGAGCATCGAAGAGTTAGCAAGGGTTAAAAATTGTGCAGGACTTCAACTAGACCTTTTGATAATTAAGAAACTGATTTCCCATTCAACAGAAAAAAAGGAAGACTGGTAATTTAGGTGTTTTCCCCACTGTGATTAGGAAGACAAAACTAAAAATACTAATGAATCACTATTCCGTATAAAAATAATGTTTTGAGTGTTTCAGAAAGCTTAAATTTCAAATCATTTCAATATACAACAAACACAAAGTTATTTTATCCTGAAAAAAATAAAAGGTTCATTTTCAAAAGAGGAAAATGTTCAAGATCTTAGAGAAAAAATCCATTTCAGTAATTTTATATTTTTCAGTAAACCCCCCCCTAATTTATCAAAAAATGTCGGAATGTAGCTTCTAAGTCATCAATATTGTTAATGTATCAGATGCTATGTATCAATAGAGCAGAAAATAATATATTTTATGGATATATAAAGATCTGAAAAAAATCTTTTATCTTTTTACATAATCTAATAAATAGTACAAAAAGACAAAATATGTGATTGCATCCATGAGTGCAAAACTGTATGATAAAATACGCAATAAAAGTGCAGAGTGCTTACACATATACAACTTACATCTCCCATTAATACTAACACCCTAATGCCAAAGTGGGATCATACACACTATAATACTCAAATTTTCTAGATAATGGTGTGAGAAAGTATTCTATTTAGGAAACAGTATATTCCACCAGGAAACTTCTAAGAGTAGTTAGTCTCATCACACCCTCCAAATGTGCAACCTTTTATATCTTTAGTGCTGGTGGTATTGGCTTACCTCCATACAAATTCATTATACGAACTCTTTTCCTAGGAAATCGATATTCATCTCATTAAGTGCAAATTCTATTCGTTCTTACTCAAGGTGTGGAACAATTCTTACCTGAAATCAAATTCATTCAGTATGCAAAGTGGGACAATCTGTTTTTTCATGATTTTGGCAAAGTCTAAATCAATCTTTTTGCTCAACCAATCTTGTTGCTGATTTAAGACAAGATTTTCCAGGGTGTCTTATATCTGTACCTTCTTATGTTTCCTAAATTTTAGAAATAATAATATAGATTTTCTTTTCTGTTATGTACAGTGCGAGACATACATCAGATCAAGGGTTTGCTTGGCTTCTACCAGCTACTTATATGTTTAAATTGATATTTGTGAATTTGTTTTCCCAATACACAAATCTCAACCATGCAACAATCTATTTTTTTTAGAGCAAGCTACATAATATCATACGGTTCTTTGATATGCATCATATTAAGCACCAGGCTATACATAAGGAATACGTACTAGATCTGAGTGTTTCTACTTTCTTTGGTATAGAAGAATATGCCACACAAGGGTAAAACATACAACAATTTACATTATCTAAAAAACACCCAACCACCCAAAATCAAAGTTAGGTTTAAAAATCTGCAGATGATGCTATGCCTTCACATCTGCAAATGCAGTGTTTTGGGTGATAAAGCTTAAGATTATAGCTTAAGATCAAAGCTTAAGATCACCCATTTGGGTGATCATAGCTTAAGATTATATATAAATTCCTAATTGGTGACCTTTGCTCACACTGCATTTAGTGTCTACTTTATGCTATCTAATAAATGGGAAAAAGAAAAAAAGAAAAAAAATCAAACCTGAAGGCAAAAGGAGAAATATTAAAGAATATAATATCTTAATTTCATTTACATAGATATAGAAGCAAGAGAGACTAAATTATTTTTAAATGCATTCAAATCTGCTAAAACATAATTTTATCATAACTATGAAGAATACATTACAGAAACAGTCTTCTGACCTTAAAACAAACCCCAAAAAAACCAAACCACAATTGGGGTCATCAAATTTTGAGCTTTTAAAGTATTAAAGCAAATATTTTGCATGCGTGCAGTTTTTGAACTCTACTTTCATTTGGCTCCAAGACAAAAATCTAAATTCTAAGACTGTTTTGAAAAATGGAACTGTGTCAAAGCATCCAGTCTATATCAAAAACTTCAGATTCGTGCTTACCATAATCTTACTACTTTGTTTCTTTCTATTGATGTGACCAGGGAGTCCACAATGGATTTCAGAAACATTCCCGTAGAAAACTCTCAAAATTCTATGCCCGCAGTACATTTCCACTTTACCAAAAATTATACCTTTATGGTTAAACACTTAATCAAATACATTTAAGATGGTTTCTAGCAATTTTCAAATTTCAAGAATGGCAAAGATGCCATTCTATGAACATTTTATATGCGACACCTGTATTCCATGAGATTTGGAGACATATCTGCTTTCCTTACTGACAATAAACTAGCTAGAACTACAGCTAGCAATACAGAGACTCTATTCTACCTATCATATCATCAACAGAATCATCAACCAAGTTCTGACTATAGAATCTTTTATCACCAGCAATGATGATAGACACAACTGTGATGCAGCATTAGCCTCAAATCCTTGCTGAATTTGATAAGTGAGAAAAAACCCTGCAGATCTGAAACCTGAGAAAAAATTGTAACATTATTCAGTTTTCCCCACATACTACTGAAATAGAAACTCTTCATAGACAGAAATCATAAAATGATGCTACTGCAAGTCAGCACAGAATTCAAGACAATTCCAAAGTTGACATGAAAAAATGAGTAAAATTTAGAACTTCTATTTACTAAGTTAGACATCCTACATGTGATTTCTGTTACAAATTTAGTCTGCAGTTTTTATACACTAACAAAGTACAACAAGGTGTATAGAAATGTAAGTTAATGCAGAAATTATTATTGTTTCAGAGATCTTTCTTGCTGTGAAGCCTTTTTGACACCAGCTCAGATTTCCTTCTCACATCAAGAAATGTAAACATTGGAACCCTGAATATGTTGTAGCTACTGAGCACAGTCTGACATGTTGCCATTTTGAAATGGTCATATCAATGCCACCTTCTCTAGTTTAACATGAGATTTATAGAGCCAGAGTTCTGCAGCAAGAGTTATGCCATTAAACCAGCTGAAAGATAGTAAGACACTCAATATTGAGAGAGTTTTATCGTCTGGGAATGTCTTAAACACCTTAACAAGAGTTTGAAGCCAATGATTACAGTTACATCAACTGAAGTCATGAACATATCCACTCTCCTGTAACAGCGTAGTCAAGAGAACCCCAAATTACTGTTATATGACTGTGCATTGAAATGCATTATAAACTTAAGTTTAAAAATGCACTAGTATGACTGTATCACTTTCAGGGCCCGGACTATTTCCCTGTTGCACTGTGCTGTGTGTAACAGTATGCAAGACCTAGGTTTCTACCTTATGCCCAAGGCAGAATAGTACTAATTCTCTAAGGATTAGAAGTACTTTCAATTAGGCTTATATTCCCAAATGCTTATGTTGCTATGCAAAATGAAACACAGGTGCTTCTGAAATTTTTCTTCCACCCTTTTGAACCATGATTTCGAGAGTGGCTCACAATCAGAGATAGCACAAGTAAGTAATACTTTCTCTACTTGTTCTAGTTTACAATAGCTACCCACTATAAAAATATTAATCACTTTCAGAAGCATTCCAGAAGCCTAGCTTTAATGTTTATGTCTTTTGGGGATCAGCATGTAGACTCCTTGCTTTGTTTTTGACTCATAACTGTAGCTTCTTTTTTGCAGTGTGAATCAAAGCATTCTCCTTGTTCATTTGTTATTTTTGGCTGTTCCCAATAAAAATATGGTCCTTTTCTGCAGTAATAAATTGATCATAATCACTCTCTATCTACCCAACGTAACCTGAAATTGACCTTTTACCCCAGCTTTCAGGACCTGATTAATCTTTTGCTTCCCTTTTATACTTCAGCAATCCTATTTCACAAAGGCAAGAACTACTGTGTCTTTATTATTGGTTGGCTCCTTTCCCACAGATAGAAAAACTCAGAGAAAAGATTCCTCTGTCCCCATAAACATATAATTACTCAAAGAACCCCAGAACACACTGAGAAATCCTCTGAGATATATAAAACAGTATATCAGGAAAATCAGTAGTGTCTATGAGGTGTATATTAACCAAAGGGGGATGAAAATTCTTCATGTACTGTAAGTCTTTTAGTCTTATTAGTATCATCTATTTTAGGATCAAAAGGGAAAACTAAAGAATTGTGTAAGGTCTTTCTTATCTGTACTTGTCCTACAAAGCACAGAGAGGAGCATGATTCTGACAATGAAACAAGCATTTCAAAATATGCCTTTTTAGAAGCGTATAGTGAAGGAGACATAACCACTTCATCAAAAGCATTGCAACCATGTGGTTAAAGAAAAACAATCAGTCCTGCAGCAGCTATGAGATATTCAGAATTTGCTGTGAAAACAGCAGAATGGGACTATACTGATTTGTCCACCTTTAAATAATAAAAACTAAAAAAATAAAAAAACCACCAAAACTGTTTCCCCATAAGCCCCCCCTCCCTTTCTCTCTTCAGAGTTCATTGAGGGCCTCAGAAGCCTTCTTGATGAAAACCTGTGTCAAAGCCAATATGCTAATACTTCAGCTCAGATAAAATACCTTTTTTTTCCCCTTTAAAAGGTGTTACCAAAAATGTTTGTGTAGTTGTGCTCGAAAACGTTCGTGCCAGTTAAGCATGCAAGACCTAAGATAATAATCCAAGGAAGAGTAATTGTTATGTACATTTACAGTAAATCAGAAAAAAAGGTGTATAACTGATGAGTTTCACTGACAGATGGATATGCTACCATGCAAGAAGTCAGGAGTTTCAAGAAATTTAAAGTTTGTCATATGATTCCACGTAAGCTTGAGCCTAAGCTTAGGCTAATCTAACACTCACTGTTTGTATTTGCAGCTTCAACCAAAGGGTATTACTGAGGCTAGAAACCTACAGTTGTTCGAAAAACAGTTGGACAGACAGATGAAGCACAGACTCTTAAACAGAAAGAAACTACCTTTGGTTCAATAATAGTTGAGCTACAAATCACTGGTTGTTGGGAGGGTAATGTAGGGCAGTATCATTATGTACTTGTTCTGATCTTGCACATTTCCCTAGGCATCTGCTAAAGGATACAGGCTAGATAATGATTTTTCTGACTTGGAACTGTTGATCTTATGTTCTTATTTTCTGAGGTTTGCTTCCTGAAGCTCAGCCATAAGCCAAGTCCTTAGAGACTACGTATGATACTCTTTGAACAGAAACTGTTCCAGAAAGTATAGTCTGGAAGCCAGAAAATCCACATAACTTTCCTTGTTTTCAGAATTTAAAGCATTCACAGCACATGTTCACTGATCAACTTTTCTTTTGATTCCATAGGTATTAATACCAAAGCTTAGAGAGTGTTTTATGCTGAGTGGAAATACTATATAATGCCTAGGCCATAGACATGGCTGTGTTAGGAAGATGGACAAATTATTGTGTGTGAGTTGCTTTTTGATGTTGCTTTGGCTTTTGCCTAGAGAACCTAACATGGGTTATAACTACAGGAAAGGAAAGCATTCCTTGTTCTGTTTTACATAAATGATTTTGAGAGGAAGAACCTAAGAATTCAAATGACAATCCCTTAGGATAGCAAACCTGCATATTTGACAGGCTCTAGCTAGATGCTTGAAGCTACGGGGAATCATGTAATCAACTTTAAGGAGCAGCTAGAAGAACATACTGAAGGAATCACTGGGGTTCCTTCAGACATGGCAGAAAACCATTGGCAAAGGTGTATTCCATATACTGGAATCAGAGGTATGCAGGCAAAAAAAAAAAGTCCAAACACCAAACCAAATATAAAAGACTACAAATTTGACAGCAGAAACATACAGTAAAATGCTATAGTAAGTATTCTACAATCAATGAAGACAAACTCCTGGAGATTATGGAATATTGGTACTGTGGTAAAAGCAGTCAGGAAAAGGTATTAAACAGAAATAGAGAAAAAGAACCATTTTCCCACCTATGCAGAAGCCATCCGTGATATTTGACAGAACCAAGGACTCGCCTCCAGAAGGTTCAAGAAAAACAAACAAAACCCCCTAACGTGTTCACTTCCCATTCTAGCACTAAAGTTGTATTTCACAATTTTCCATCACGTCCTTTCTGTACATACTTTTTGAGGACAGAAATCTTTTTTTTCCTTCTTTTCTCCCCATGCAAAACTACTTAAGCACATTTCACTGAAATTGACAAAAATCCTGTGGGGAAGAAAATGACATTTTCTGTCAGTTCCTGAACACTGCAAAAGGTAAATATCATTAGTGAGACTGTGGAGGGAAATGCTGCACACAGTGGAAGTATCTTTCAGAAAAATAAAACTGAATGTCATATTTATTAATAAAATGATGTCTCTTAAAGGAGACAAGAAATGCATTAAGTTCCTGAAAGTTTTCAAGAAGTGTTCACTTACGCCCTGTTTTGCTAAAGCATTAAAGGAAAACCCCCATAACCTCAGTCAGTTCTCAGACTCGCTGACACATATAATAATCTCACAGTGTTCCCTGCACTAACGCCTCAATCACAGATTTTTGATTGTTTCAGCTGACATTTTGAATAAACTTTCTTCTAAAGTCTTCTTTTTAAAAAGGAAGGACGGCAAACTTGTTGATATGATATGAAATGACAGAGATATAGAAAAAATGGCTGCATATGTTTGCTCTTGGCCTGTAGCAGGGGCACTGCATAGGATTGCAGCATGTAAATCTGCTCGGTGGCATGACAGCCAGTTGCAACATTACACTTTTTAGACAAACACAAATGTATTTGAGTACAGATGATCAAAGGTAAGCAGCATTTTGAAATTTGAAACTAAGCATTTATATAAAAACCATACTATAACATCATGCTACAGTATGCATTGAAACTTATATCAGAAACACAACAGGAATGAGTTTTAAGCAGAAGACAACAGGCGTGAACTCAGAGGAAACACTCGGCCAGCAGCGTGCCATATTCTGCTCAGCTAAACCAAGTTAAGTATAGAATAATGGCTGCTTTGACCGATTTTCTCTAGATTCCCACAAAACTATCATGTCTTAGTCACCCTGCACTGGACTTACACAGTTGATCCTTGTGTCACACTGACGTGTAGCCCAACCTGTATGGAGCCTCTCTCTGCTTCATAATCCTACATATTCAAGGCATAGAGTCTGTTCTGTTCTCCAGATGAATTGTTTCTGAGATGTAGGATTTTCATAGGAATAAGGGGGATATATATTATTTAAAAAAAAAAAAATCTTGAAGTGGCATAGTACAGCCCTGCATACTTAAAATATTCTTATAGCAATAAAAATAACAAATAATAATTTATGACGATTTTTAATGGAATCAAAGATACAATCTCCAGATTTCATATAGCATATCCTCCTTAATTTATTTGCTCTTTACATTCACTTGCTATGAGGTTAACATAAAGGTATACTCTTGGTTTTGGAAGCCATGCTTTCATACTATTTATTTTGACTCTGTCCGTGACTTTTCTGCTCATCTTTCCCTGATACTTTTTTTTTAAAGACACAGTGAAACAGAGAGCTTGATCAGACAATTCCCTAACCCCCCTCTCCTTTGCTATAACAGTCACTAGGAAATTGTTTTATGTGTAACATAGCTCTTGTTCATCTCTGCATGTTGGGGAGGGGGCATTAGGTACTGATCTCTACAGTTTAATCTGTTAAACGCAAGAGCATTCAACACTAGCGTAAAAGAGAAGATACACTGCTCACTTGTTTCAGTAAATTTAGCATTAAGCTATAACAATAATGTTCCTAAGACATTAGAATGGCATAGAGATGGGGTAGCAGGGCATTTACACTGAATAAAATTATCCAAACAAAATTCACGTAGCCCACAAATGCTGTGACTCCTCTTTCAAAAAACAGTATCTGTAAATTATCAGGGTCTAAGCACATCAGTTCATTTCTTGCTCACAATGAAACATCATATGCTGAAATAATAGTACTACCACTTCAGACATCAATTTTCCTCGGATGTTTCGCATCTAAGAGCTGACTGTGGCCAGCGTGAATGGATGGCAGCATTCAGTGAAATGCCACTCCTGAAGGCACTTAGCAACTTTCTTTTATCTATATTTTATTTTTATACAGGAAGCACAAACAAAGGGATTACATATTTAAAGAAATAGAAAGACAACCTTCAGATATACTGAGTCAGAAGGTCTCTAACAAAACCTAGTGGAATTCATTTGTGCTTTCAATTTCACCAGAATGCAATGTAAACAACCATAGGAACCACACAGCCAACTTTTAAATTAAATCCTAGAATGAATAATTTATATTTTTAAACAAGGATTAGAAGTCCCATTCAATTGCAGAGTTTCAGGGGTGGCTTTAATAATTTACATGCTTTCCGAAGGTGAATAAAATGCCCTCCTGAACAAATATCAAAACAATCCAAATATTTTCTTTGTTAAAACCACACTGTGATTGACAAAGGAAAGGGCCACTGTTGTGAAGCTGAATGCATGTACTGTGGGAGAAAGGCAGGGGAACCCAATAATTTTAAAAGTAGAAGTGTTTGTGTGCAATTTTATCACGTACCAAAGGGAATAAGGAAAAATAAAACAGATTATCAACAGCAAATTCTGCATATAATATAATTTTTGCCCTTTACTGAAAGTCTTGGAATTATACTGTATTTTTTTTGTGCGGGAGACCACACCATTCTCTCCCAGCAACTGGAAGGGAACTCCAGGCCAAATGTTCTCAGTATTACCAGGGCTATCTCTGACCTTGCAAGAAGTCAAACATACAGGATAAACACTCTGTGAAGAACTGTCACCTGGCTACAAGGAACACACACTGGCTTTAGGTGACCTGTTTAAACTATAGCTGCCTCACTGGAGTTTTTGTAGATAAAACAGCTCCCTTTGCTGTAATTCACAGCCTCTGTTCTTTGCAGTCCTAGTAAATATTCTTCCAATATCTTTATCTTGAACATGTGTATCCTCTGAAAAAGGGCAAGGAATATTGTGTGTGATGAAATAGAGTCCACTGCTCTGGAAAACTCGGTGCAATCACAGCGCGAGTGATCTATATCTTAAATGCTCAGGCAGCATTAAGGTAAAATTTAATGCAAGACAAATGTCCTGTGCTACAGACATAGTTCATAAATTAATTACACATTCTGCATTGATTTTCACTTCCTTATGAAGAAATAGTACAGAAGATGGCTGCTTCCTTCAAACATAGAATAACACAGTCATTAGACTATTTGCAAAGACATATTCTGGACCAGACAATGGTTTGCAATTTTGGTAACCAGCATGACAGGTTTAAGAACAGTCAATGTTCGTAATAAATCTCTGCTCACTGTAGTACTGACACTAGTTAGATCTCACGTATGTTATCTGAAGCAATATATGAAAGAAAAATATTTTTCAACCAAACAACATAGTTTATCACATACCCACTGTAACAGGAAAAAATAATGGGGGGGGTAATCATATGATGGTAAAGATCAAAATGACCCCAAGCCCAAATCCCAGTCAAAGGAAGACTGCTGGCAAAATTTTTGAGGCCAAACAATAGTAATCTCCAACTTGTCTCTAAACAGACAAGAAGGACGAAGTATAATTTTACAAACATGAAAATGAAAGGTGGAAAAATCAAGTTACCCAGGACAGCACCAGTAAGTGAACACAGATCTACTGAGTCTTAGTCTGGTTATTCATAAACAAGACCATCCACCCTGACCTAAGTGACCCTGCTATGAGTCAGGAATGATTCTATTTGCCTATGTGGAATACTCAGGCATAAAGACACTGACTTCCAGAGAAGTAACAGGCATAAAGCTGTTTGCTGCATTTTCGTTACTGGGGAAAATGATCTTCAAATTCTGAATGCAACGCTCAAGTGACAAGTAAGTCATTGGGGGTTCAGTTCAACAGTGTGACAGAACATTAAGTCCAGCAGAAGACACACATGCATGTCTTTTAAAGACCATGCTTGATCTTTCTAGATTCTGAATCCATCAGTATACCTAGTGATAATTTACTTGGGAGAGTTTGTCATTTTAGGCTGGGACAGGGAGGGTAAAGAAACATAGAGTTATAGAATAGTTTGGGTTGGAAGGGACCTTTAAAGATCATCTAGCCCAACCTCCCCTGCAATGAGCAGGGACACCTTCAATAGATCAGGTTGCTCAGAGCCCCATCCAACCTGACCTTGAATGCTTCCAGGGATGGGCGACCTACCACCTCTCTGGGCAACCTGTTCCAGTGTTTCGCCACCCTCAGCGTAAAAGAGAGAGGAAGATTTTGAAACATATTTTATTGCTTTTGGACAGATATGCAACATTAGTTTCACCAAAGAATTAAGACCGCAATCTTCCTATTATTTCACTGTCTGTCAATTTTGCCTGACTTCTTCAAATGAGACTTCATGACAGTCCTTGCTATATTAGCTGCCAAATTCCTACTGAGTGAAGTCATTATGAAATGCTGTAGGCACCTGCAATTTTGCTTAGGCATCTAAATGTCTTAGGACTGAGACTTAGGACTCAGTACTGCTGTATACTGAGGCACTTTACTCCCACTCATCTTTATCAAGCTGTAACAAACCTTACAATAAACAGAGGCAAAACATAATTCTCATATCCCCACACATAGCTTTGCCTCAACCCTAAAATGATGAATCAGCACCAATGAAGATATTCAAGAGTGAAGATCAGGAAAATAAAACTCCTGCAGAGAGCACATATGCACCGAGTGACACAGGCAAATAAGGAAACACCAAACATCACATCAAGAAGGTGTTTAATAATAATTGATAGGTGGAGGGGGTTTTACCACTTCATAATGGCCACTCCCCCTTCCTTGATTTCACTTTATCCAGTCTCACCAATGTGTCCATTAAAACTTCCTCCTGAAGAGCAATTGTTTTTTAGACAAAAAGGTGTCTGCACCAATGCCAAGAAACTAAATTACAGCAGGATCAAAGATTTCAGTTATAAACAGGAAAGAAGATAAAAATCCTACACAGAAGAACTATTAGACATTTCATTTTGTATGAGTGCATGCAACTTACAGTCTTCCTCAAAGGAGTATATGTCCTTATTCACTGTCCTTTTTCACAAAGTGGTCCTCTTTTATTCAATACTGTATGGATCAGGCTACACTGCCCATTACGTCAGTATCTTATCTCATGATAGGGAATTAGCAGATAGCTGCTTTTTTTGTATGCTCTCCCTTTTCCATCCCATTTCAAGTCCCTGGTGTATTAATTACCACAAGTTTTTATGAAGACAGCTTAAATAATACCTTAGCATTTTTATTCAGAGCAACATATTTATTGATACACGGGTTGTAACACGTCATGATCAACTGCAATTTCTAAGATGCAACGGAGGGTATGCTTTACTATTCCTGAAATCTTGAGGAAGTTTCCCAGCTGTTGTGAAGTAGTAGAACACCATCCAAGTCAGTGGAACAATAGTAATTTACATCTACTGAGGTTATACTAAATATTTATTATGGAAAAAAACCCAAACAAACTTGGTTTTTATTTCTCTTTCAATTTTGGTAGCAGAGTCCATTGCATCTTAAACTTATCAAGAAGTCTTAGCATTCCATGGTCTAACCATGATATACTTCTGGCTGACAAGAATTCTTAAACCATAGCAATATTCTGTGAGAACAGTGATATTACAGTGGTTTTCAAGTGAATGAGAAGGAGTGAGCTGTTTTCAGAAGTAATATATTCATTGGTGTAAAAATGATAGATGAGGGTGGCCAGACTGAGGGCAGACAGATTGCTTAATACTCTTTCAGGATCCTCTGCTATGTGGGCAGGGCATAGTACCAGCACCAAGTCTTCCAACTATAGTAATTTCATCATGGAAAAATCTGACTGCTGTCTTGAAAATGGCAAAACAGGAGGGAGACAAAGCTCAAAAGCTTCCACCCACTCCAAAATTTTGTTGAAAAACTTAATTAAACATATCCTACTGGACTACAATTATTTTGAGCAATCTCCTGTCTGGATTGTTTCCAGATCAATATATATGGCATCTGCTTAAGTAAAAACCTCTCGTTTGTCAAAGGAAAGTATTCTTGTTTCAAGTTATAAGATTTTTTTTATTATTATTTTTAATAGAATATAATCACCAGCTTTTTAAAAACTGTATTAATACAAATAGGCTGTTAAAAGAAAATGGAGGGGAAAACTTATCCCTGCAAAGGTCATTCACCCCAGGGAAAGCTACAGAAAATAGTAGAAGATAAAACATCCTTCCAAGAATATTCTCACGAGGTGTTTCTCCAACTTTTCCCTCAGCTTTGAGCTGTGGTCAAGCACAGACAAGGCTCTAGTGGGACAAGCCATACATTCTCTCAGCTTAAAAGACTGGCTGAGCTCTAGCAGAAACCCTGCAAAGCAAATTCACCATCTTTATTGAATGGTGATATTAAAAAGAGAATTTCAAATTTATGTTTGTATATGTAATGTCATTTCTATTTCTGAAATATTATTTTGAGCCAATCAGAAAAAAGATACACAACAGGATCCATTTGTCAGATTTTATCTAATGGATACACATGAAAAACTGCTCACAGACAAATTACAACCAATAAATCAAACCAAACTGTAAATTAATCATTTTGAGTTACAAGCAACTGCTACATCGTTTAAGATGTTGAAGGTTATCATGTATAAATCCTTATGCCCACAAGGACAGGGAAGGTATTTATTCTGGGACTGGGCAAGTACCAAGCATGTGCTCCTGAGAATTTGCAACAGAGACGAAATAGCAGCACTGAACAATTCCCCATTTGTGCAGAACTGTCAATAAACAAGGAAGCAAGTGCTAATAAAGGGAAATGCACTTGTTAGTCTCAAATTTACCAAGGAAGTGAAGACTCTAGTGACCTAGCATTGCTGAAACCATCTACTTCCTTTCTTGTTGCACTTCTCTTGCCTGAATTTTTGTTCAGGAGATTAATGAACATTAGGTTAAATACTGCCATGAAATGCATGGATGTACAAGGAAAGAATACAGTACATGAAGTTACAGAAGAGGATGCAAAGGAAGGTACTTGGAGTAGATATGGCTTTGTAATACCAGAGCACATTGGCAGCTCTAACTAAGTCCTGTAACATAGTACTACAGGCATACTCACTATAGCTCAATTAGTTGTCCTTAACATACGGTAAAGCAGTGACACTGCTAGCCAACAAAGAATGAACAAAGCATCAGCCTAAAGCTGGATATCTCATATAGTCATCACTTACTCACCATAGTCAGCAGTGTCAGATGAGGGGCAAGATCTTCAGTACTTCCTATTAAAGTGCACAAACTTGTGCCAGTTTATTCAAGTTCTGTTGAATGTTTTCTGCCTACAAGTGTTTCTGAAGCTTACCTCATCTTTTCTTGCCTGTATTTTAATCAATGTTTGGCTTTTTTTTCAAAAAGAGAAGAAGAAGAATACTTAGGGCATTCTCCATCTTCAGCTTCTGTCAAAGTCGTATAAAAGAAGAACCGGAATAAGAATTAAACGCAAACACCTCAAGCACTCTTAAGAGGAATTTCAGTCTACCCTGCATGTAACAGGCATTAAAATCAACTTGAAGAGCAGGAGTAATCAACATACCTGCTTACAATGGAGTTTGTTTCGCTCTCATTCACATCAGTTTTCCAATGCAAATGCTCACAGTAAAGTGCCTGAACACTGGAAGGCAACGTCTGGAAATATGGAGCAACTTTGTGCGCTTTAGTGGAGCTGAGAACTTCCAAATTTGATCGCACTTGACAATTTAATGGGAAAAATATAGATGGCAATTTGAAAAGCAGAAAATGTATAAAAGATATATCTGAATCAGGGATTTTTTTTTTTCCCAGGTGCTATTTTGAGGACCACGATGGCCTTCAGATTTTTCCATAAAACATTTACAAAACGCATTTATTTCCAGACTTTGTTAAAGACCAAATTCCCCAAAGCCTGTACTGCTACTGATCTCAATTATTCATCATTATAATAACTATGCAAGATTATTTAGTAAAAATGATAGAATCTGGCCCTTGTGTTTTAGTTATAAGTACAATTTTTATCTCAAGCTAATTTACATGAGAACAATTTGCAAACAAATATATTACACATATCATCAAGTACTCAGCGTTCAAATGCACGTGATGATCCCACTTAAGGGCTACAATCATTACAATCTGAGGCTGTTCCACTGCAAAAATAGTTTGCCAGCATCCCAAGAACATGGCAAACACCTGGTTGCTTATATTTCTTATTACAATGAAAATTCTTAGTGAAGACATACCAGGCTCTCATGAAAGCAAAAAAGCAGAACTAATTCTCCTTTGAGATACACATTAGAAGACAGAAACAGGAAAAAAACCTGCTGAAGAACTACTAACATTTGATTCACATTAACATATGTGACCAACAGAAACACAGTCACTTTTCACTACACTGACAGGAGCCACCAGATCCTGGTGTTCCACTGCTAATTCACAAATGCCGGAGATATGGCCATCATTTTAGTTCTTTATACTTCTTATAAATGAAATTCAATAATGTAAATGGAAAAGGACTTTCAAAGTGGTTGCCAACTGGTACATTTTAAAGGGTATTTTGTATAGGCATGGGTTGCTCATGCAGAAGTTCACAAGGAAAAATTCCTTCGGAGCATTGCTTTACTCTTACTGCTTCACTGAGGTGAAATGAAAGAGAAATCTTCTCTGTAAATTTTAGTTTATGACAAGGTGTCTGGAATCTTTAATCTTGTGGCAACCCAGATCTCTTCTTAGTCCCTCATCTTACATTAACCTCATCAACCTTTACCAGTGTTTCAAACATCTTAACGTTCAGAAACCCTGTGACAAGATTTATGATAAGAATATTCCAATAAGGTGTTTCAACTCTCAGAAAATGTGTTATCAAATGTTCCTGCGGAGGAATAAATGTAAAGACCACTGCACCCGCTTACAGCATTGCCCCAAGACCCCAGAAGATCCAACATCACTTGAAACAAAAAAGCATTCTATATTTCCCACTTGCTAATTCTTATGATCCCTTTTAATCTCCCAGGGAGGGCAAGTCACCAATTTCAGGCCATTTATCTGGAAATAAAATTGTATGTTGCTCACTTGCTTATTATCTATACATTTTCTTCCCCAAGTCAATCACTCTGAAAGTATTTATTTCTCTTGACAGTCACTTTTGGAAGGGCATTTGACATCAACATGCATCTGAAATCCTCTAGGCAAAGGTTAATGTAATAAGTAAACTTCATAGATCAAGGAAGGAAACATGCTGCAACTATGTTGTACACTGGTTGCTCTAGAGATCAAATCCCTTTGATATTAAACTGGCATAATGGAAATGTAACTCAATGAAGCTACACATGATTTAAACCAGAGCATAAGCAAGTCCCAAAGGGTAAGAAAAATAAGAAATAGTTCCAGTTAGTCAAAAATATATTCTCTCCATGGAAAATAGCTTGCTCTTTTTTTTTTTTTTTTTAATTTTATTTCTAATCATGAACATCCAGCCCAGAACTCTGGTTTCTTACACCAAAGGTTACTATTAATGTTAGCAGTTGGCTAGAACTGGTGTTTCTGATTGTGGACTGATTCTTTATTACTTTGCAAAATTCTATGATCCAAAGCCTGTACTATTTAGGCAATAAAAATTCACTTTTTTAATCTGAAGTTTTGAAACTCACTGGAGTTTACCTGAATAAAGCTTAAGAACAGACTTCAGGATTGTACTTATTGAATGTGTTCGATGTTTTTTAAAAAAAGAAAAGCATAGAAAAGTTTCAATGTAAATACGGCTATGAAAAATGTTCTCCAAAAAAACCTTCTCAAAAATTCTTTTCCAGCCCTGACAGTTTACATTTTTAAAAAGCAACTGTAAGTTAAGGAGGCAATCACAATGACAGATTCAAGGCAAATCCTAGGTTTAATATAGCTTTATTTGTACAATTGCTTATGACTTCTATAGCAATGCTGCGTTGTCCTGCTAGTCTTCATTATATCCCATAATTGCCAAACTCTACCTCTTTACCATAACACTGTATCACTGATATTTAATCCCTGGATATAGCAATTGTAATGAGAGCAGACAAGTAAGAGCACCAAGCTCCCCTGGCCAGAAACTGCCTGGGCAGAGGGCTAAGCCCTGGCATGTTAAACACTGATGAACAAACCACATAGGTCTGAACTGTTTAAAACTTTTGCTTGCCCTGGAGACAAAAGTGCTGCTAGGCTCCTAACAGCATGTTCTCAGCAATTTACTGGATTTATTCCAAATTGTTCCAGTTAATCACTGTACGAATCAAATCAGATTTTCTGAAACTGACAGCTGAATGACAGCAATAAACTAAAAGAAACAGTAGAAATGAGAATAAATAAGTGAACGCCACAGATGGCCTGTCAAGGTGGACCCCATGCATGCGCTAATCCTTTAGTCCTGCCATAAGATGTATTTATATACTTATAGTAGAAAAGAGCACAGTGGTAGCTGTATCTGGCTTCCAGAAATACCATCTTGGGCATCCTAGCCCTAGGTCAACTTGCAATAGGATGTCCTGGGATCTGAAAATGCAATATTATTGCTAGCTGGGCATAGTTTCAACATTATTGTATGGGAGCAAGATATGGAACCTTTGAAATGCATTGTTTTCTTGTAAATTACCTCCAAAGACTTTAAAGTTATTTTTCTAAGCAACAGTGAATGCCAAAGACCCAGTTTTAGCAGTATCTCTATAGTAACATGCCTGCAATCAGGTGCAATATGCAAAAACAGTTCTGTGACATAACATATTTTTCTCTCAAATTTCCAAACTCTTATTGTAAGGGTTGACATGAGACAGGTATTATCCACAGTTACATTGTGAATAACTGATTATGTTTTTATCAATGTTCTTTTAAGAAAAGCTAACCATTTTCTGAAAGCATAGTCAAATTTACCTGAGCTGTCCCTTCAAGTTGTGAAAAATAAATATTTCTCAAAAAGTGTACTCTGCAAAAGATAATAAAGTAGCAGCACTACACATGATTTTTTTTATAACCAAACTACTACCATATTATACTTAAAGAATTTTTTATTTTAATCCCAATGCTGGTATACATTCGCTTAGCTGATACACCGATGACTCTATTACACAATACGCTTATGTTCTAGAATTTAAAAGCTACAAGTCTAGGGAGATGAAAGTTTCTTATCATAGATGGACTGCACAGATGGATTTCAACAGAAGTGGAGACTGTAAATATTTTACCAGTTTGGGTTTAATGTTGTCTCTCTTTCCATTCCTAAGTCTACTGTGGGAAAAGTAGGCTACAGCAGCTCAGGAGTGGCACACTCTTCAGACCATACATTACCTTAAAGAAGATCTAAATGGAAGGGCAGAAGGCACTGTGTTGATAACTTCCATCTAGCCTCCAGCACACTGTCAGAACTATGTTGTCTGTTGCAAATCTAGGTCCCCGAGAATAAAATCAATGATGCACAGAAATAACAACATATACAGGGATGAAAATGCTAAACATGGAGTTCACAAAGGAATTGCAGTTTTCTTCTAAATTCTGCCTAGAGAAATAAAATCTCACACTTTTTTCAGAATGGACCGTTAGCGGAGCACCACTAGGAGAGGGTTCAATGTGAGTGATTAATACAGCAATCTGGGAAAATGGTTAGCTAGTGAACTGGAGTATAGTTATGATATTGTAGCTGTCTGCTATAGTGGTGGGATGAATACTAGCAGGCAATACAAAACTGCAGTCAACATTTGTTTAAGAGGAGATTTTAAAAGTTGAGTATGTAAAAGATAGCTAAAAACCTGTTTTGTGTAGTAATTTAAATGTTTGCTCTACCTCTCAGGAAAATTATTGAGAGATTACTTTAGTTATAGTATTTATAAAGCTTCACAGGGAAAGAAAAACAGCGGAGAAACAGAAGTTCTTTAAAAAAAATATAGGAAACAGGAACCAATGGCTGGATGTTAAAATTGGAAAAAATTAAATGGAAATGGTATGAAGCTGTGTCAGGGTAAGTTCAGATTGGATGTTAGGAAAAGGTTCTTCACTGAGAGGCTGGTCGGCTCCCCAGGGAAGTGGTCATGGTACCAAGCCTCTCAGAGTTCAAAGAGCATCTGGATGATGCTCTTGGTCATATGATTTTTTAGTTAGTCCTGCGAGGAGCAAGGAGTCAGACTTGATGATCCTTATGGGTCCCTTCCAACTCAAGATACTCATGATTCTATGAAATTAGGCAGGTATTTTTTATAAGGATGATTAGATTCTGGAATGAAACGTTGTTGGCAGCCGTATAATCAGTCCTCTCTATGTCCCCTGATTTAGATCAGACACATCTGTAAAGAAGTTCTGAATCACATGCAATTAGTCCACAAAAAAATGTCAGCATAAAGACAGAGTTATGCAGTGATTCTGCCAGCTTTAAAAGGTCTGTATTCTTAAAAAATGTTTGACTCACAGTAATGTAATTTTTATATAGTCATGGCTCAGATACTGAACAATTTTTAAAATTTCTTTTCTCAGGTTTATAGATTGCATGACTCTTCCCCAGTTTTATTACTTTCTATATCTCAGCACAATCAGCAGAAAATTCATCACGAGTGTTCTGGACTGTATTGGTTTTGAAATGGTTCAAAATAGCAAGAAAGAGAGTATTTTATGATACTGTTTTAAAGGAAATTAATTCTTTCAACCCACATTCTCAGCTACAAAGTTAGTGTGTTTCAATTTTATATGATTGTTATCAGTTGGTTATACAAAGGAAGAACACACAAATGAAATCAGGTAACTTAACAGAAATTTGTGTTACTATTTATTTACGTAAGTTCAACGACATGTTCAATTTTCCAGCAGCTCTGAGCATATGGAAGAACAGTAACCATTTATGCCTTCAAGGGAATAGTCTATGTTAAAAATCACTGAAACCAGGGATTGACCTATCTTGTTTAAGTTAATCCATTTCTCAAAAATGTTAATTTCTTTCAAAACGTGGGGGAGAAGCTGCCAATCCTTCTCATTCTTGCTTTGTAGCTCAGGGGTTAGAATACACAGAGAGTGGTTCAAATCCCTCTTCCACCTCACTGACTGCCACAGCTCCTCGCTCCTGGAAGCTTCCTTAACTACACTACCCATTAATCTGCAGTAACACATTCAGTCCTTTCCACTGAAACTGTTAAAGTCTCTGTGGAAGACCTGAGGATTATCTGACTCAGAGCAAGTACAGAAGACTACAAAAGTCTGACCATCTCTGTTGGTTCATCAGACATACGTGGGTGGATGGGAGGTCCGAGGTATCTGTGTCAGAAACAATTTACTTAAGCCCTGTTCAGAAATTAATTCCTGAAGAGTGCTCTTCTCCAAGACAGTGTGCTAACTGCCACAAAGTTTACTGTTATCTTTTGAGACAAATAACTTCTCAAATTTCTCTTGAGTTTTCCACACATTCCACCTAAGGTATACAACGCTACTGTTGATAACAGCTCTGTATGTAAGGAGGTAGCCTACCTCATTGACTCAGTAAATATCCAGCGTTATCTCAAAATGTAATTGTTTTGCACTGTTGGGCTCATCAAGGCTAAGAGAGAACTAAACGTTGAATTGGGATCCCTAAGCTAAAAAAAAGATCCCTAGCACAGTACCAGGGCTCATGTAAGCAAATAGGAACACAAGGTGAAAACTATGCAACAGGTCTGAGAATGCTATCCTACATAAATGATGTGATTCTTCAATATGATTACATGAGACTCTAAGACAACTCCAATCTGGTGGAAGAAGAAAGGCCTAAAAGAGGAATACTGGCTGTTAGGGGATATAGAAGGGTACTAATTTATCTTTTGTATACGTCCTCCCCACTCTTTTCTGCCCTAATTATAATGGCAAGTAAAGGAATAATTTGCTAGAAGGTTTTCAATTTGGCATCAATACAGTACTTACAGTCCATTCCCATGGGTAGATTCACCTTCCTTTATCCACAACGCTAGTATGCATAAGACTGTAATAAAAAGACTAATGTACACTATTATTGTTTTTAAACTAATTATTCCAGAAGGATTAGATCAAATTCTGACTTTTTACAGTTATCTGCATTTGGGCTTGTATATAATACAATCAGAATTTTGCCTGGTGTTCAACATGTAACATTGATTTCAACTTGAAAGACCTATTTTTCACTCATTAAAAAAATGAGAGTTCTAAAAATGTGTTTCCGAAGGCATAAATCTCCCCCCCCCCCCCCCCCCATTTGAACAGCAATCTATACTGATTAGCATTTGTGCTGTGGTGGGACCTTTAGAGTGCCAGGTCCCTATTATTTTGTCACACAAAAATTATACTTTTCAGCACTACTGTTCTCCTTATAAAGCTCTTTATTTTTTCTACTTATTTTTCTTAATAAAATATCAATCCTTTCCTCAGAATTTCTGTTTCTTAGAATACCAATGAAGAGTGTTAAAACTATAGAGAAAAGAGAATACGTATTTTAAAAAATTGGCTCTGTTGATGCTGATGTTCTTGCTACCATTTCTAACTTAGACTGGTTAAATTTCAAGCTGCAGTCTCCACTGAAGTGTTTTTTTTTTTTTTAATTTTGTGTTGGTTTTTTAAACTTAAGTATTGTAGAAGCATTATACCAAATCTGGAAATCACCTTGAAGATGATTGGGAAAAGGGTTGCAAATGAGTTGCCATACTTTAATAGACTATGGGGAGAGAGAGAGCCTGCAAAAGATAAACTATAATAGATGATATAATAGTACATATTTTTCATATAGTCATGATGCTCATGGGTTTTTTTCCCCAATATTATATACCTATGTCAGTTTGTGTTTTATAAAGTATGTGTGCCTAGACACCAATATATACACTCTACACTAGACCAATCTTACTTCCACTCAGTAGGCAAAGAAGGTACTTCAAAGTCAGCAGAGTTATATCAGAGATTAATTTGAGCTATATTTTGAGTAGTTATTCATTTTAACTTGACTGTTGAGAGAGAAGATACAGTCACTGCTCTGGAAATAAATTAAAAACTAAGGAAGGAAGAAGTCACTCAGAAATGGTTTTAATGGCTGTTCAATTTTCACATAGGTGAAATATTTAAGGAGACTTCAGTGGCACTTAACCAAAATGTTAGGCATTGCGCATTTACCTTTCACAAGTGTAACTTTTACCCTAACCTCCTTTATTTGAAATATAACACATACTCTTTTTCAGAAGCCATGTACGTGTATGTTTGCAGAAGAGAGAGATGCAAAAAGTTAGTTTCTGAAAGAATCGGGGATTGGGCTGATGGAACAAAAACCTAAACCAACAAATTATTTCCCAGGTCTACAAAACTCAGAAGTTAAATATCTGCTTAAAGAAGCCAGAGTTCACCACAACCTGCTCTAAACTCTCCCTTATATTTATTCACAGACTTTATACATTTTTTTCCCAAAGGAACACTAATACATATTCCCAAACAATAACTGATTACTAACTGAATGACATCTCCAGTGAATTTCATACCAGATGTCTGCCTGCACACAATGCAACGTAATAACATCTACCACATTCATCATTTCTACTTAGTTCATCTCAGTCTTTTCAGTGAGTGTCCAACCATGATGCATTTGTACATAATGACTTTTACACATGCCAGATCATTTTTATTGCAAACTCTGAGGAAGGTGGTCAGTGTCTAACACTCAGTTACCAACATACTCTCCAGTGGTCAGTGCTGATTATTGACATTTCAGTCCAGGCAACCCCCAGTTTAGAACTGGTCCAAGACTAGTCACAACTAGGTCACAACTGATTATCTCACTAGGAAAGGACACACCATTCTACATAAACTATATATTCTAAACCACTTGGCTCTGATGTCCCGTAACATTACTCAGTTTCTTTTCTATGCTTCAAAGATTTCTCTTAACTTTTAAAGTTCTTTTACCCATTTTCCATAAAGCTTTTACCATTTTTACCATTATTCATTAAATAGAAACAAGTATATCTATCAGACTAGTGTGATAAGCACACACTTCTTCACTGAGCAGATCAATTTATTGAACATTGAGAGTATATCTAGTTTTTTTAATCTTGTAGTATTTGAATATTCTTACTCAGACCTGATGCTCTATCCTGCCGTTGCTTCACTAGTCATCTATTGTCAATATTTCCCTTTAACTTTTTAATAACAAAGGAAATTATGATAATGGGGAAAAATCCATGTAAACAAAGGACAAAATGCAAAAATTACTATTAATGTTATAGTAATTTTGTGTATATTTTTCTTTACACAGATTTAATTTGTGTTCTTTGAGAAGGTATGGGCACATACTAATGTGAGTATTTTTTACCATTTCAGTAGAATACTAATACAGATGCTGACATGTATTTTTAAGTATTCAGACAGCATTAACAACCTGTAATTTCTACTGACTAAAGAGCTTTAAAGGCAGTGTTCTTGTGTCCCAGAGGAAGGGAAGATAACGTCTTAAATAAAACTTCAAAACCCTTTTTAACTTTATGACTTCAAATGATTAATGTGAGGACTGATCGGTTGCCTCTTTGCTTGAGTGACAACTGAGACCCATGTAGCCTAGGACAATCTTTCTAGCAGAAAACTTCCACATTTAAAAAACTGCTTTCAAGAGAATCAGACATTATTTTGCCATACACGTACTGCAAAGAAAAAAGTTGCACTCTCTTAAACTTTTTCTAAAGTTCCCAATAAAAAAAGTAGGATTTCTATTGTCTACTCCTATCCTACATAAGTATATTTAGGAATGGCTGGAGCTAGTATTTTTGAAATACCAGAAACCTGACTAACTCAGCCCAATGCCTGCTGAACACATTGGTATCGTGCACATAGTTCTGACCAGCAAGTCAGCCAAGTGACTAAGATGACTCTTGTCTTCACTTGTTGTATCCTACTTCTTTAGCAAGCAAAGCTTTTCAGACAGGAAGCATCTCTAAAACTGTATTTGAAACAGTGCCTGCCACAAGAGGATCACGGTAGCATTTGAAAACATGCAAGTATTACTTAAATAAAAAATACTAGCAAAAAAGGCAGTCAACATGAGAGAAAACTGACTAGGACGAAGCAAAGGAATAAAAATAATAGAAGGGATGAAGGAATGCACAAAAATTAGAGCACAAATGATGTGAAATTGCCAGGTTCTGCAGGTGTTGTCTGTGTGTGATGAAGGGGAAGGGGGAGAGGAGCAGACCAATAGAGGGCAGAGTATATATTTTATATTTTTCACATGTATTAGCTCCTTAGGTTATTCCCTTATTTTTTGATTTTCAGTTACCTTATTTTAAAAGTTTGTTTGTAGTGCTTTGTGTACCTTTGTTTCTGTTAACAAAAAAATATCTTTCATACACAGTAGAAGAAATGTATCAGGAGCAGGACACTTAGCCGCAAAGCAGTATGTTCAAAAAGCCTTTTGAAAACTGACTTAGGTACAAAGAAATTAATGTTTTGTTGGCCAGATCACCTTCTGCCTGCCACTTCTCTTTCTGTTTGCTTCCACTTTGAAACAATCAGCATAATAATAAATGCAATCACAAACATACCGTGAGGCTGAAGTTCCGTTTTCTGCATACAGCATATACCTTTATACATTCTTGTCATTTTAGCATGTATTTTACGTTGTGTATTTAGAGTAATCTGAGAAACGGAAGACAAAATGAGATAATAAAATCTGAAGCACAATTGCTGAAGTCAGTCTCACCTAGGAAAGATTTTAAGAAACAGCAGATTTATACATATTCACAGCTTTCAAAGTAAGCTGAAACAACTTAGATGCAAGTGTAACTGTGGATAGCTCATGAAAACATCACTTCAGTGCACAACAGTCAGAAAGCAAAGAAGGTGTCAAGTTGTGTAAGAGATGAGAATAATACTAAACACATTAAAATGCCATTATATAAATTAATGAAATTGAAACTCTCTGAAAATTCTGTTCAGCTTGATTACCTGGTCTTTAAATGGTAAAAGCAGAAATAGAATAGTTCCAAAGAAGGTCAATGAGTTTGATTAGAGCATGGACAAGGTGCAGGCAGTGCTGCCAGTGTGTGCTGCAGCCCATCTGTGCTCTGCTGCCCATCCTAGAGTAGTGTGGGGGCTGTTGGGGCAGGGCAGGCTGGAAGCACCTGGCTTCTGGCAGCGGGAGGAAGGCTCCTGCTCCATCTGCAGAGCTGCAACTTCAGGTGTAGTTAGTGTCCTGGGCAGTGGTGAGAACAAGACCTGTTAGGATTCATCAGGACCAGCTTCGCCTGAACCTTATACCCACACAAGAGGGAAAAGGTGAGTGATGCAGGTGATCGACGAACAGACTAGAAGAGATATTCTGTTGGATCTACTACTCACAAACAAGAACTGCTGGATGATGTAAAGGTCAAGGGCAGCCTTGGCTTCAGTGACCACAAGACTGTGAAGTTTAAGATCCTAAGAGTAGTGAGCAAGATTAACAACAGAATTACAAACCTGGACTTGAAATAGCAGATTTAGATTTACAGAAAGCTGAGCAAGCATTGAAGAAGACTAGCATTGATGAACATGGAGCTCCTGACTTGACCTTAAACACAAAAAGAAAGTATAAAGAAGGTGAAAGCAGGGACAGGCTACGTGGGAGGAATAAGAAGACACTGCCCACACGTAGGAAAAAAGCCAAAGTTCAGATGGATTTGAAACTACCAACAGAGGTAAAGGGTAATAAGAATGGTTTCTCTAATTTCCTCAGCAGCAAAAGGAAGGCTAAGATGAATGTGGGCCCATTACTCAGTGGGGCAGGAAGTCTAATGACAGGTGATAAGGCTAAGATATTCACTGCCGCCTTTGCCTCAGTTTTCACTGGTAAACCTTGTTCTCAGGCATCCTGGGTCCTCCAACCAGAGTCTGTAGGAGTGAAGTAGTACCCACAGTAGAGGAAGAAAGAGTTATGGATCACTTAACCCTCTTGAACATATACAAGTCTATGGGATTGAGATTTATGGAGCTGGTTGTGTCACTGTGCGGCTACTGTCTATCGACATGGCAGGTTCCTGATGGCTGGAAAAAGGCAGATGTCCTATCCATCTTCAAAAAGGGCAAGAAGGAGGATTCAGAGACCTATGCATTGGTCAGTCTCACCTTATTCCCTGGGAAGGTTATGGAGCAAATCCTCTTAGAAGCTATTTCTTAAAACAAGAGACAAGAAGGTGACTGGGAGCAGTGAGAATGGTTTGCTAAAGGCAAATCATGCCTGCCTAACTTCATTGCTTTCTAAGATGAGGTGAATGGCACTGTGGCCAAGAAGAGGACAGTGGATGCCATGTACCTTGATTTTTTTATCAAAGCCTTTGATACAGCCTCCCATAGTCCCTTTATCACTAAATCAGTGAGGGGCTGGATAAATAGCTAAGGTAGGTGGAAAATTAGCTGGACTGCCAGGCTCAAAAGAGTCATTATCAGTGGTTCAAAGCTCAGATTGCATCCAGTAACTAGCGGCATTTCTCAGGAATGAGTACTGGGACCAGTGCTGTTTACTGTCTTCATCAACCAGGACAGTGCAATGTCAGGTTTACAGACAACACCAAATCAGGAGAGCAATCAATATGCGGAAGGGTAGGGTTGCCGTTCAGAGAGTCCTTGGAAAATCAGAGAAATGAGCTGACCAGACCCTCATGAAATTCAACAAGAGCAATTGCGAAGTTCTGCATCTGGGTTGGAATAACCCGATGTAATGCATGCAGGGGCTAATTGTGTGGGAAGCAGCTCTTTCTAGAGAAAAGGAGATGGGGTGGGGGGATCCTGGTGGACAACAAGTTGAATGTTGGAGTGTATCAGTAAGAGTTAGCCAGCAGAGACTCGGGGAAATGATCCTTCCCATCTGTTTGTCACTTGTGAGACAACATCTGGAATGGTGTGTCCAGTTTGGTGCTTCCCAGTACAAAAAGGGTATCGACATACTGGAGTGAGTCCAGCAGAGAACCTGTCAGAGGAATATGACATGCAAGGGGAGACTGAGAGAACTGGGTCTGTTCAGCTTGGAAAAGAGAAGGCTGAGAAGGAACTTCATTGCTGTCTACAACTACCTGATAGAAAAATACAGAGAAGATGGGAGTTAGGCTCTTCTCAGAGGTGCACAGTGATAGGAGAGAGAACAGATACAAGTTGAAACATTTTACCTTGAGAGTT
Source organism: Aptenodytes patagonicus (assembly GCF_965638725.1). Lineage (NCBI taxonomy): Eukaryota > Metazoa > Chordata > Aves > Sphenisciformes > Spheniscidae > Aptenodytes > Aptenodytes patagonicus. The sequence continues at coordinate 43,217,860 of NC_134952.1, forward strand.
AGTTAACTACTGGAACAGATGCCCAGAAAGGCTGTGGAATCTCTGTCTTTGGAGGTGTTCTAGACTTGACTCGACATGCCCCTGAGCAAATTCATCTAATGAGACTTGTTTTGAGCAGGTGGTTGGACTAGATGATCTCTGGAGATTTCTTCTGACCTAAATTATGATTCTATACCTTCCGGAAAGGGTTGCAATCACTGACGTACTACTAATGAGACCAAATCCCAACGTGTAACGAGCTCTACCTTCCCTTTCTCAGTCTTTAAATGTAATAGATGGTAGATATGCAAAAGAAATCTGGCAAGTTGCCAAACTACAGTGTACAGACACGGTAGTTTCCAGTTTGCCCAGTTCATAGGTCTTGATAAAAGAGGGCAACCAGAAGTAAATTATTGTCTAGAGACTGAAACAGAATTTCAGTTTCAGTTTGGCTTCCAGCTTTGGTTCTCTGATTGCATCTCATTAGCTGACTAAAGATTATGGACATAATACCTTTAAATACTCCTACCTAAGTTTTGTAGCCTATGTGTTTCTTACACTTTGAGCTGTACTTTTTTATTTCCTGCCTTTGCAGTATGAAGTAAATACAATTTGATATACTTACGAAGTTTCAATTTTTTTTTCTTTGTTGTTTTAACCCCATCAACTCTCTACATACACATGGGTCACTTATATATCATAAGTGTGTTAAAGCGCACAGCAAGCTGCCAGCTGCCAGAATTACTAAGTAGAGCTTTCATTTTCATTTACCGGTAAGTGAACTATTCCATGGGTTTCTTATTAAGGTCAGTCTGATCCAATAACCTACAACTTCCTTGGAGAGAATAACTTCACTATTGCTTTTTATCTTTTAACTGGATATGTACTGAAAGAAAAATCAAGGTGACTGTACATGGTTACAGATTAGGAACAAAACAACCAACAGCAGATATATTATTATGTATGTCTGTTAAACTGATATTAAGATTTTTGTTCTTTGGTCTTCTCACAAGCATTATTTAACTTGAATTAATGTTCACCTACATTCATGCAATCCACCTAGAAGATCAGAAACTGACTGCCTTTTAACCTTTAAAAACCTTGTGGTTTTGTAAAACTGAGTAAGAATATTAAAAGCTCTTCCTTCCTTTCCTAGCCCAAGATGTGCAGGTAAGCACTCAGATCCCACTGGAAAAAAATATTCATTAAGAAAAATTCAGTCATCAAGGAGTTTTTCCTCTAATTTGCCAGCACTGAAATTGAAAAGTGAAATGACTCTGAACAGAAAAAAATAAGGGAGTGATGGTCATAACTTTTCAATCTCAAAACTGTTTTCCTTCAGTGTTTCCTATTGTGAATACAGTGTTATCTAAAACATTTATAATCTAAACTAATTTTAAGTATGTTCATTTATAATAGTTAATAAAAACTACTTAACAACCATTGCTGCATAAAGTCCTCCGGATTCTCTATACCTTTCTACAGAGCTCAGAGCAATTCCACCCAATGTTATGCTCAACTCCAATTCTGACAGAAATCACATGGAAATTATTTATCCATATGACCCTTGTTTTCAAAACTCATCTGATTAGAGCTAAATTATGTAGCACTATATATGATGACTGAAAATTGTTGAGAAAACCACTGTATTAATTGAATACAGCATAATGAATACAGTTTAGACACCACCACGTGTAGATAGATTTTAACACATCCATTTAGTTGCAGCACAATTCTTATCCCATTACAGTTCACCAGAACCAGGTAAGAGCTAAGGGAGCTGGTTTGTGCCCAGGCAATTCTGAGCTGGTCAAGGGGAAGGATGTTGTTCTTCCCTTTTCCCTGGCCAATGTGGCAACTACTTACTGCATCCCCTTCCTTAAAGAAGAAATCCCATTCTCACTCCTCCTCCTTCCAATATATTTCCCCCTCTCAGATTTTAATGCTGATATCTACAGTCCATTGCTGCTTGAGCTCTGTAAGAAATTACTAATTTCAGACACTTTTTTATATGCAACTCCAGGAACATCACATACTGGAAAACATAATTGTGCTAGAAATACTTCAGTTCAGTAAAATGACTTTTAAAGTAGCTCCAGTAATCTCTGATGCATCTGCTGTTACCTCCTTCTCTGTACAGCCTAATGTCAGTTTAGAGACCTGCCTTTCCCCATCCCATCACCTGCTGAAGCTCTGAGCAGGCAGACCCACAACTCCTTGTATGAGAGAGAAAAACTTCTGTTAGCCCCAGTCTCCTGTACTCCTGGGCTGCACCTTCAAATCTAGTCAATATTTGGTTGGAAGCCTATCTGCTCTAGAGGGTTATGTTTCACAGGGAAGTCGAACATGAAACAACACAACACCGTGCTTCCTAGTGACTCCCAAATTGTCTTTCATCCCTGTAGAAGCAATCTTTAGGGGATACATGTACATGCTGTACATGGAGTACATGCTGGACTCCAAGCCAGCACTGTTTCCCATCGGGGCGGTCTCTCAGCATAGTTTGCCATCTTCAGACACAGAACCTTTAGATTAGCAATGGCTCGCACCTCACTGCTTTGGAGGGTGCATGAGAAAAGAATGGAATTTAGAAAGAATATTCTTGCACACTGTACAAATCAGATCACTGGGCCACAACTTTCAATCAGAGAGGGAAGTTCAATCTTTGAAGTTATGAGTTAAACTAAATAAATCGGACTGGATTTTCTACTGTAAACCAGTCCAATCTGTTAAAAAAGGGTCACAGGCATTTCACATGTTATTACCTGTACTGGTCTACATGTGACAATCCCCTAAACTGAGTTTATCATCTGATTTTCTGGTATGTTTTTAATCTCCTAATATTTTATGGCACTAATACATGAAAATATATCTGAAAACAGGGACAGCCATGGGATAAATGGTCACTTAGTACAATTAAGTGAATTACATATCATTTATAATGATACACAATTCATTCAGAGCCATTTATGCTGTCCTTTAGGTAGTATTTGATACACAGAACAATACCTTATTACTGAGCTTTTCAACTGTCATATCCTTATGCTCCTGCTGTTAGTCAACTTAGGTCAAATGGCAAAGTGTGAAAGCCCCTTTCTATATGTAGGATGGTAATCCAAATAATTCAATGCAGTGTCAGGGCAAAAAAAAAAGAAACAGTACAGACTCAGAGAAGGAGAAGCCGAGAAATATACAGTAATAGTATGAGCACAAAAAAATATATTCCAATAATTATTTGTAGCAAATATAGCAATAAACAAGTACAAAAATCAAGGGAATACTAAATTAGTTTGTGCTTTATTGCTGATGACCATGAATATTTTCTCTACTGAGAAAGTCCCTTAGTCCCTTTTTAAATTAAGTTTGTACATGTATGAAAATATAATCTAACTTTTTTATAGTACTAAGTATGGCAAATCCACCATGGAATTAAGTAGTATTATTATTGTTCTAAAACAATATTGCAAATGCCTTTGCTTTCTTTACTGACCAGCAGGTTTACAGGAATTTTCTACTGAACACATTGTAGCAGAAACAAAAAAATGCCCATTTCAGTTTTTCTTGGTAATTCCACATTACCAAGAGCTTGACAGGAGGAATAACCCATGAATAATTAGTAAGTTCTTTTAGCGTATCAACATTTCTATCATGTTATTCATTTAAGAACATTTTGATTCCTGAAAAGAGGGAATAGAAAAATAAGAACAAGTCAATATTACGGTTTAGTTTGATATACAAGCATACTACTCTGGTTTAATCCTTCATTTTAACAGCATACCAATTCCATTTCTATGCTTCTATTTCTTTACTTTCCTGATATTAATTTCGTGCCTAAGCTCCTAAATGTCCTTAAATTCATCAACCTTTTAAAATCAGTAGCTGGAAAAAGACATTCAGCAGTAGGAGTTTAAAAAAAAAAAAAAAAAGAGATTCATGGAACGAAATATATTTTTGAAAATTAGATACTCCTTCAGATGGTGGTATCTGACAGTTAAGAGTAAGTCTAAATACTGATCTGTGTTAGGCTGCTTTTAGAGAGGTCACAATTTCAAAGTTATTTTTCCACATTTCCTATGATGGTCCCATTGCAGCTGAACAAAATCCATTTTCATTAAGGACATTGCACTTGATTTGGTGTTTTTAAATTCATTACAATTTATCACCAACATTTCCCTCCAACTTAAATGGACTTTCTCAGCAGGACATCCTACCCAAATCATACCGTGCTAGAGTACTGTGTCTGAGCAATCACTGTGTCTCCTAAATCACTCAATAAAATTAAACTGGGAATAATCTGACCTGTTCCATATATTTAGAGGAAAGAGCACCACAGTGCTAAAAGTTCCCAAAGTAACCAAAACAACACTCTATCTTATTCTTGCCTCAATTATTTTCTAAGGTAGACATATCTGCGTGTTTTAAAAAAAAAACAACAATATTTTTTGTTTTGGGAATGAAGTCCTTTCTCCTTCTAGTCATTTTCCTTCAAGATGACCTCTATCCACTCCTCTCTAAACATAATCTGTGTCACACCAAAAACTGACCAAATACAGTAAAAGGCAACTCCCAATTCTGAGGATCTTCTAGTTTTGCAGCTACTTAGGCAAAAGTTTTTGTTCTGAAGATGAACAGTTTGAAAAAGGACTTAGAATGAGAATTCTGATTCTTGCCAAGATAGCAATATATAAAACATTTTCCTGCAAGTGCTGGTTGTGAAGAAAACAACAAAAAATGTTCCTAAAACCTGACTTCCCCCCAAGTCCAGCTGGAGATGTGGGAAGTACAAGGTACTCTAGCCACACACTTTTCTGATTCCAGACTTCTCAAATTCCTCTAAGCACGGATAGAAATAGTGTACAGGTAGTTAAGACTTTTGTGGAAGTGTTTAATTATATGGAATCTAAGTCTTTTTATACAGAATAGTGTTAATTCTGCATAACTTCAGATTTTCTATTTTGCTATTGATAGACGACCAAAAAATGATACTGCTTGGTTTGGGAAGATGCTTGAAACCAATCAACAGGAAACTTCTTGCAGAATGAACTTAAAGTCTAATTGTTCATGGAAATTGTTTTATATAAATCAAAATGTATCTGCATGTTATAGTAAAAGCTGGTAACGTGGTAAATATGGAAGGTTGGCTCACCTTTTTAATGTATAGGAAAAGTAGGTAAATACAGTTTCCCTTTTTCAAACCTTGATTTCAAACCATCAATTTCCTATAAATCTATCTAAAATTCCCTCCCAGACATAAACAGACTGGGTTTTAACCACAGAGGGACTAGAAGAAGCCAAGACTTCAAATAAAATATATTGGTAGATTCCCAATAGAAAAATCAAACAATACCAGAGCAAGCATCCCACCAATCCTCAGACAGTTACAAGAGAATGAAAAACTTGCTTATGCTTGTGCCACTAGTTCTCAAAAAAAGCTGAGGGGTGTAGTAATCCACTGAAAAATCAGGTCAGCATATTTCTTAATTTAGTATGAAGAGATAACAGTATATTAGAGACATCTAATATAACATCTAACTGAGGTTTGCTTAAGAAGGAAACTTTAAATGAAAGAAAAAATAGGAATCAAAGTGGCAAGGTGAAAGCTGCAAAGATAAGAGTACACAGAAGTATATCCATAACAAATAATTTTAATACAAAGTGATATTCTAAACAGAATCAAAATCAAGTTAATATTTTTTGCAAAGCAATAAACTTTTTATTGTTATTAATTTCTGGTGCTAGTAGAGAAACAGAATCATAGAATACTCAAGCCAATTAAAATAAATCGTAATTCCTTTCATAATTTTTCTGATGTTTGAACAAAATAACAGTGATTTCTCCCTCTGGAAATTCTAATCATCCCAAATGCTCCATTTCTGTTAAGCTTGGTGATGGTCAAACTCTACACTAATAAACAGGAAAAACACATGCAAGGACACAGCATTGCTGATATAAATGTAATTAGTAATAATGCTACTGAGTGTGAAAGCAATCAAACATATTAAGTAAAGTCCATTGTAAAGTGCAGATTATACAAAAGAGCAATGGTCCGTAAAGGTACGTCACAACTGACTATTATGTTTATTTGGCATATGAAGAAGCTAAGTTCTCCATCTCTGACTAATGCATAGAAGAAAAAGTTCATTTCAATTTCAAATACCTTTAAGTGCTCCCTGGAAATTTTAATTCCCATCTGGCTATGTCTCAGTCAGATAATTCTGCAAGACATGACAATTTGGGCAATGAGGGAGAAGGAAGCAGCTAGTGATACTGACAGTGAGCAAGGCCAACAGACATCTTTTCTTATTGTAATCACTCAGTCCCAGCTGGCTTATTTCTCTGTTCTTGTTCACCCATTTAATATTATTTATCTGTGTTATGTTTGGTATCTTTTGTGTTATTTTGACATCATTACTCTTGTCTTGTGTTTTATTTTCCAGTCTCTTGAACATCCTTTTAGGCTGTTCCAAGGAGTTCTTAATTTACCCTCCCTCATTTCTAGACCTGTTTGAATGGTTAATGCATTTGTCATGTAATCATTTTTTTTGGTTTGGTTTTCTGTGGTTTTCTTACTGTACTGATTTTTTTCATTCTGGACAGTATTTGAGATAACGTTTATAGAACAAGTAAAGTAACCAAATCTGCTTTGCCCTGTAATTTTAGTCAAGTTAAGTGTAAAATTACATCTAGAGTAAAGCCAAAGGGGGGGAAATGAAGATACTGGGTTTCAGAATAACAGAGTTTAGGGGAAAAAAATTCAGCAGGTTGAGTGCAATCGAGTGTAATAAAATAGCAGAGAGCAAACAGCAGAGAGAAACTGAAATGTGTATAATGAGATTAAAGTGTGCCCAAAGGATATGGAATGCATAACATACAGCAATAAAACGAGGAGTTTAAAAAGCCAATATGGCCAAAGGAGGGAAGATAGGGAAAAAAACCCCATGCAGTAAGAAATAGCACTACAGCTGGAGCCTCGCTGAAATTAGATATGAATTGTGTGGTCATCTTGACCCACGGGTTTTGATAATATTTAAAACACCAAGTACAGAGAAAGATTTGAAGGAATACAATGAGAAGCTGGGAATATTAGAACTAATTAAAAAACAACCCTGCAGTGTAAGACAGCTGTACAGAAAATAGAATAAGCCAAACTATTTCAAGGGACTGATGCAAGAAATTGGGAGGACCTTTATTTTTCCTGCCTACCCATATTCCTATTGTCCCTTGAAACAACTGGAGCTGAGAAATTACAGAGACCTTCAGGCTAAAGGCATACAATGCAGAAGGCCTTGGTTTTGAATTAGAATTGAAAAAGAAAAAATTGATTCTGTGAACAATGGTAATTTCTGACATTTAAAAAAATACTTTTTTTAAAAAATCTGATTTAGAGTGAGGTAGGTAAGCACAAATTTTGAGTGTATTTTTATAAAAGGGAAAATCCCAGTTAGGATATTTCATTTTAACTTTGTAGATTTAAAGAAGTGACAAAGTTCAAATATTTCATTCATTCTTTGAACAAATAGGAAATGATTTTATTTTAATTTCCTCAACATCAATCATTACTTTCTCCATAATAACCCATGGCACTGTGGAGAAAGTTATACATTTCATCTGTACGCCCCAATGGGCCAGTTCTTTTGTAAGTATTACGTGGATAAGGAAAGTTGCTGAGGGAAGCAATTTTCTTCTTTTAAGGGAGCTACAGTATTCAGGAAGACCAGCAAATATCATAGCAAATCTTACTCTCCACCAACTCTTACAGAGACTGACAGTTCAAATAAGTTTTGAAACCACATTTTCCCAGACCTTACAAATATGTCTTCCTAATGAATTATTTTTATTTGGGCAAAAGCTGGCAGAAATCAGCACAATTTATTTTTATTTCACTTATGGAAAGTCAAAGATTTTTCTGGGAAAAAAGTAAGAATTTTGATTTTATTGAAGTGCATTTTCTGTTATAAATCAGTTCTGAAACATTAACTACACAAATACTATCACAATTAAAAAAAAAAAAAACCACAAAAAAACCAACCTGTAGTTTCCATCTGAAAACTACAAAGAACAATCTGTCCATTACACTATCTATCATTGCCTTCCTCTCCATTTATTTTTCTCCCCTCCCCTTTACTCTGTCTGCATTTAAATCCAAGTTCTTCTACTACGTGAGTGACCCACACAGATATTCTCATCACACAAATTAAAGGCCTATTTTTGCTACCACTTGAGCCAGTAGTGTTTATAAATAAGGGAGGTGGGTTCCTGCAAAAGGTAGTTCAGAAAATGTAAGTTGTGATCCTTCTGTGAATCACCTTCTAAGAACCTTACTGTTTACGAGTCTAGAGGGAGCCTAAGGAGACCAGCTGAATAAGTCAGGTTCATGAAGTTGAACGGGTTGACAATGTTTTATTTTCCTTATGCAGCCACCCTTCAGAATAGCAGCTTTTCAGTAAATTCCAGGGAAAAATATTTTATGCTAGAAGAGATGCACCGAGTTACTAATTTAGCTGTGAGTACTGTATAAAAACAGGTTTAGATATGATTTAGTAAATTGTTTCAAATAATAAAACAAGAACTTTTCAGACAGCATAATAACAATCAAGCACTGAATCAAGCAATTGATATTAGAAAAAGCTTGCTTTTAGCAAGGATTCTGACTCATACAGGTTTTCCTGACTGACCACTGACAGAATGAGACTACTGAGCTAACTGACCTAATAGGGAAGCTAAGAAGAAAAAACACACAACAAAATCAGAGCACAAGAAACAAACAGCTAAATAGTTTGAGAGAGTTACAGTTCATGTGTCATTTAGATGTACCATCTGTTTCTGGAGATAATTTATCACTGTTGCAACCAGCAAGAAACTTTACAAGTAGATCTATACTTCTCCAAAGTCATAAAACAATACTTTTGAGGTTCTTATACAGTAAAACAACACAGACAATTGCATAGCTCTTGGCACTGTAGTACAGTTGACTAGAATGGCAACTGGCCCTTCGCTACCTAGAACTACTGTCCAGAATACCTCAGAGGTAATTCCACAAAATAAATAATGAAAATTTCCCCATGGGGAAAAAATAGGGATTTCTTGCAATTTAAAAAAAAAAAAAAAATAGAAATATGATTTTAGCGATACAGATCTGGGAAGGAGAGCAGCTGACAAAGAGAAAACAAGCTAAACTAAATTTTTAAACCTTGGATTCAAACCAGTTTTATTTTAGGTGTACTACTAATTCTCAAGTTTATGCCTGTTACTTATCATTACTCAAATGAAACTATTTTCAAGGTGAGCCTGATCGAAGACTGGATTTCAAAGTTAGCTCATCATTTAAGATACTCATATTAGAGTTTCACATTGAAGAAGTATTTGCTTCAAGTCAAAAAAAAAGAAGACAGTTGAAAAACATTAAGAACGTTGCTTTGTGATTGGTCATTTTCCCCCCTGTATTAACAACATGATGAAATACAAAAAAAGATTAAATACAGCAGAATGATGATTTTAAATCATAAGAACAGATGAACATTCATATCAACAACTGTTTTTTTCCAGGTAACTGTCTATCTATGCCAAATTAAATCTCTTGATTAATTCTTAGACTTCTCTTTCCATGTAGGAAGTTTATCACCTTCAAAGACATGGAAAGGCAGACAATCCCCATGACTTCGTAAGAATTTGATTTGGTTTTTTTTTCTCTTGGCATAAGTATCCTGGGTTGTGTCCTGTTGCACTTGTTTAAAGCTTAATATTTCTTTATCTAAGTGCTTGATATCGAGGAGAAAAAAACTTAGTTCACTGAACACAGTTTTAAAGGCCTTTTACTGGGCAAATTGCCTAGCACTAAAGAGCCTTCAGCATGAACACAAGACAAGCATAGCTGTCCCCTTTTTCCTATAGGCTCATGGCATTTTAAAAGTTGTTTTTTATCTTCAGTAGCAAGAGTATATATACTCCATTCATATATACATGAAACCTAGAATGTTTGCATTAGGACTCGTACATCCCTTGCTGTCATGATCTCTTGGAAAAGTCTAGGAAAAAGCTAGCCTAAAGGCTTTCTACACTTTTCCTTCTGGATGTTTTAAGAATACTTTACATACTTTATAGTTTGTGTCCAGTAAAAATAGTCCTCTTAATACCGGACAGATACACCATGTCTTTCGTTCCAAAAATCCAATCCTTTAAACTCCCATTCTCATTCCAGTTCTGCCTTGAGGAGCCATCCTTATATACTTCTCAGAATAATTCCCTAAGGAGCATGCTTTCCACTGCAGTATTTAAATAATTCTTTTTAGCATTAAACTCTAAGACTATATTTATTGTTGTCCTGGTTTTGGCAGGGATAGAGTTAATTTCCTTCCTAGTAGCTGGTACAGTGCTGTGTTTTGGATTTAGGGTGAGAACAATGTTGATAACACACCGATGTTTTAGTTGTTGCTAAGCAGTGCTTACACTAGTCAAGGACTTTTCAGCTTCTCATGCTCTACCCACTGAGAAGGCTGCAGGTGAACGGGGTGGGGGCTAGGAGGGGGGCACAGCCAGGACAGCTGACCCAAACTGGCCAAAGGGATATTCCATACCATGGGACGTCATGCTCAGCATATAAAGCTGGGGGAAGAAGAAGGAAGGGGGGGACGTTTGGAGTGATGGATTTGTCTTCCCAAGTAACCGTTACGCGTGATGGAGCCCTGCTTTCCTGGAGATGGCTGAACACCTGCCTGCCGATGGGAAGTGGTGAATGAATTCCTTGTTTTGCTTTGCTTGTGTGTGCATGGCTTTTGCTTTACCTATTAAACTGCCTTTATCTCAACCCATGAGTTTTCTCACTTTTACCCTTCCGATTCTCTCCCCCATCCCACCAGGGGAGGGGGGGGAGTGAGCGAGTGGCTGTGTGGTGCTTAGTTACCTGCTAAGGTTAAACCATGACAATTGTCCTCTGAAAAAGTTGTAAACCAAACACTTTCCCAAAGTCTGTTTTGTTCTTATAGAAGAATGACTTCCCACTATAAATGTAAAACTTTGCCTATTGACAAATATCCACAAGCATGCTGGAAAAATTAGCAATAGATAAATACAGATATGTACAGTGCATACAGTTATTATTTTGATGTCAAAAGAACAGATACACCTTTTTTACTTAGTTTAAGAAGTAGAGTCCAATTCTTTTCTCAGTACATAAATATAAAGTCATATGCAATTCCACACCAAAGTGAATAGCTGTAAGTCAGGACTCAAATCCTTTACTATTTAATCTATGAGAATATAATACCTTATTGTGTTTAAAGACTCTCAGCTCTCTTTTTACAATGTTTTGAGAGTGGTTGTTTAATATGTTTATTCAGGTTAATAATGAGTCAAATCAAATATTTTTTTCCATGCTTACATATATTAAACTGAAAATATCCCATATATTCATATTTCAGTTACCACTATTTGCCTTAGTAAAATTCATTCATTGAACAGACTTTTGAGCCATTGCCTTTTATCTTCTGACAATAAAGCATGTTATGTTTTTATGTAGTGCCCATAATGTACACTACAGCAAAAACATTTTATAAAGAGTTTTACAGAGTAAAGGGGGGGAGGGGAAATCTTTTATAAGGCATATTTGGCATTATAGTCTTGAAGATACTGCACATTGCCTCTCAAGATTTGTATGCTGTTATAGTCAATGAGCCAAAATCAGAAGTGGTATTGCTATGACTTCAGTTGATAAACTGTATTTATTAATTTTGAAGATATTTGTATCTGTAGATTTGGTGTACATATATTTTTATAATTTATGTATATATAAATAAAATATATATTAAATAAATTTTATTTATATATTAAATTTTTATATCTACATAAAAGTAATTTTCACTGACAAGCATCTTACTGGGGAGAACTGTATTTTTATATCAACACTATTCCACATAATGACAAGCATAAATGGTTATAATGCTGTATGTTGCATATATGTCCTGGTTTCGGCAGGGATAGAGTTAATTTCCTTCCTAGTAGCTGGTACAGTGCTGTGTTTTGGATTTAGGATGAGAACAACGTTGATAATGCACCGATGTTTTAGTTGTTGCTAAGCAGTGCTTACACTAGCCAAGGACTTTTTAGTTTCCCATGCTCTACCGACTGAGAAGGCTGGAGGTGCACAAGAAGCTGGGAGGGGGCACAGCCAAACTGGCCAAAGGGACATTCCATACCATGTGACGTCATGCTCAGTACATAAACTGGGGAAAGCTGGCCGGGGGGGGCCGCTGCTCGGGGACTGGCTGGGCATCGGTCAGTGGGTGGTGAGCAATTGTACTGTGCATCACTTGTTTTGTGTATAATAATAATAATAATAATAATATTATCATCATAATTTTATTTCAATTATTAAACTGTTTTTATCTCAACCCACAAGTTTTTCTCACTTGTGCTCTTCCAATTCTCTCCCCCATCCCACCGGGTGGGGGGGGGGAGTAAGCGAGCGGCTGCGTGGTGCTTAGTTGCTGACTGAGGTTAAACCACGACAATATAGTAAGAGTAGCTTTTGACCACTAAATAAAGACTAAAGTTTCTGCTCAATGTTAAACCAAGGAGCACATGAAATCCATTTGTAATATATTACAAGGCAGCTAGAGCACTACCTATATTTTCCAAACAACGTAATTCTCCCCTCATTTTAACAGATGTGTTCTTAAAAATCTTGCACACTATTATCATCAGTTTTTTGGTTGATATAAAATTCCAACTTGCACATGCTTGCATACTTTAGTCTCTTATGAATGCATACAAGCTCTTTGATTTGACAGTAACGAACAGGGTTGGATTTCAGAAACTTCAAAAGTGCTTTGGTTGTGGGACAACAAAAAAATGTCCAAATTCCTTTTGTCCAGACATTAACAAAAAACAATAAAAGAAGACTGTCCTTGAACCTGGCATAGAAAGTTCAGATCACAAGGGTTGGACTCCATCTGAATATGCAATGCACTCTGGAATAGAGAGTCTTTGGCTGACTGAAATCCATTTCACCCTTTGTGGTGCAGAAAAGCTGTCAAGCATTGTCAATTAAATCGTTAACATATTTAGGGACAAGATCCCAAACTGGCCAGATGTTTGAGGTAGATCATTTTCATTACAGTGAGCACCCCAAAAAGACAGGGTCCTTCAATGAGTAAAAACTTAACTCTATCACACTACAAAACTCCTCGCATCTAAAAAAAAATATTTTTTGAAAAGTAACTAGAAAGGACAGTACAGAAAAAACAGGTCTTTAAAAATATCTCTCTCCTTCTCCCCTTCGCCCTCCCTCTCACTAATATCCTAAAAAATCCCAGAAGAGCCTATTACTTTATTAACCTTAGGTCTGAACTGGGCCTGAGTTCTAGCTTTCTGTTCTGTTGGATAAAGCAAGCTATTGCTGAGTCCAATGCAGAGCACAAGGATAATTGTCTTCAGCTATGATTAGGACAGATTTATCCACTAGATGTTTTGCATATAGTTCAGTACTCAAAAACTATAAATGCCTTTTTCCTCATAACTTGATTTGAGAAGATAATTTTCTTCATAGTGGTTTTTCACTTGCTTCAAGGAGAAGAATTCCTACAAGGGGAATTTTGTCATATCACTTGTGGCTGTTACCCGAGTTCCTCTCCAACCTCCTCATTTCTCAACTAACCGTCTTTTTAGACATTTGGGCATAGATTTCCATGGAGCAGAATAACTGAAAATGACCAAATGCTTTGTTTTCCTCCTTTTATGCTGCCAGGTAGGTCATCAGACCAGCAAGCTGATGAGTATTGTTTTTCTTACCTCCCAGAGACCAGTGTTATTTTCTTTATTTAGTTCTTCAACTATTTGATCATCTGTGATTTTGTATCATAAAGGAGCATAGAGAGACAGTCTGAGCTGAGAATTGTCCAATTTAAAGGAAGAATGAGAGGCCGGGTAGCTGAGTGATAAATGCATCGTTTACCTATTGCACACTGGCAGATAGTATTCAGAGTACAATTTACCATAGCAAAAGGCACCAACGAGCAAAGATTCAAAAGTCAGTCCCTTACCTAAGATGCCCGTACTAACCCAATCATTTAATACTAACCCATTATAAAACATGTTATTGTAGTGAACAAAATAGAGCGTGGTAAATCAAATACATGAGTAATAATAAGAATGAGCAGTTACCATAACCATTGCCTCTTTTAAGTAAGTAACATCAACGGTTAGATTATCTTTCAGTCCTTATCCTTGTACATACCTGCCTATCATTAATGGAAGCACAGACACTTTTTAACACTGAGGATCCAACTTTTGATCTGACTCAGTGGCTGCCCCTTCATTTACAGCATCAGGACACAGTGGGAACCTTCCACTCTCTTGGAGGCAGTTATAGTCTGTGAGTGTTTTTGCCTTTAAAACCCATAGGCTATTTTCATACATCCAGAAACTTTCCCATTAAACACACTGAGGCATTTCTAACAGTAGTAAGTCTGTGAAGGTTCACGATCCTACAAGTTTCTGGCTGTATTCAGAACTGGAACAAAACTGCATCACCGAGAGTGCTGACCAAACCATTCATCAGTTCATGTCCTAAGGTGACACCAGATGGCTATTTGAATATTCTGAAATTATGCTAAGTATACATATTTTCCTTGAGTATTTGGGAGTAACTTTACTAACTTTTGCTTCACATAAATCTTTAGAGACACAGTGCTTACTACACAGAATGCAGGTATGCATCGTGCAAGTAAGAGCAGTGGTAGCAGATTTATAAACAAAGTCAATACGATGACTTCTAATTTTTGTTTTGACAGTTCTCAGATAAGGCACTTGTATAGAAAGGTAAGCACCTATTTAACCATTAAAAACTTTAAGTCTGAACTAAACTTTGGCAAATCATAAAGCATATTTTGGCTCTAACTACATACCAGAGAAAGGGGGTCAGCTAACAAAGTCCAGAATATAGCTCTTGTTTAGTTGCACCTCAGTCTGAAGGACTCTAAGTGACTGCTGGAGACTTAAGCCTTCTGTACCAAATATTTCTGTGAAAGTCAGTATTCTTAAAGCACATAAGAAAATGACAGTAGGTTTTGAAGGTTTCTCCGGAAGTTCTTTGGAAAGAGGAATAAAACAAAAATTCTCTGTTTTCTGTGAATGTTTGAATTTTATTTTGTTATTAGCACAGGATGATATTATTCAAGGTTAAATATATCTCTACTCCATGACTCGCCCAGGATCTGGGAGCTGTCAGAGCTGCCCAGGTTTTTACTCTGATGGAGATCCTAGACATACTGAAGGCAATGGGAGAAATATGCCCAAAGCACAGACTTTATTGTTCAGTCACATTATTCCCTTACTACTCTTTCATTAGTTCAGTGATACTCTGGTATAGAATGAAATATACTCAGAAGTCACTCTCACTATTATTTTGTAAGTTTAAAAGTCATGACTGTTACTGTGACCCTTTCCCCCTAAAAAGGGCTATGGTGTTCTGCTCTCACAATCTAAAAACTTTTTGGAAACAAGACCTATTAAAAAAAAAAAAAAAGATACATTCCAAAAATTTCTTCTTAATAAAGAAAATTATGATGAAAACAAAAAACAAGGGTTGATGCCATAGTGACTAAGTAACCTTTAGGATTTTTAGTACTGTCAAGTCACATATGTTCTTTTCCATTTCACTCAATTCTGCTTCTATCTGAGTTGACCGAGCTTCACTTCTGCATCTGCCAGAGGTATTGCTATTGCAAGCTTATCTAGAAGGCACTATGCCATATTCTAGTTGCCTGTCTTACACATTGAATTAGTGTTGCCTTAAGCAGAATACAAAGCTGATCACTGGCAAAGAAAAAAAAACCAAACCTTTTAACTTTGATCCTCAGTTACTAGTACCACAACCTCAACCTTTGGTTCTGTGTTCTCCAATTTAAAGACCAAACTACGCTGATGTCCATACGCTTGTATAAGTTCTGCACAAGAACCTGGAAGCATTAAGAGATACAAGCGAAAGCCTGTGAGACAGGGAATTATATTGCTTCCATTTTATCCACAAACAAGAGATTCACCACCCAAGATTTATGCTGTTTGACTAAGGTCTGATAGCAGGTGTGAGGCAAATGTGAAAATCGGCACTGGAAGTCCAAAATTATTCTCTTCCAATAATTAGTTTGTTGCAGCTTAATTTATTGCCTGAAAATGTTCATGCTAGAAAGGAGCATGAACCAAAACCTGAGCTCAAACCCTCTTAACGAACGCGTTGAAGAACTCATGACTTTGTCCTCATTACCTAATTAATTATTCTCAAAGGGGAGTGGCAAGTCATATCCTAGTTTAGATCCAGTTTATTTCATTTTTATGAGTAACTTTTTTCAGAGAAGATGTCAGACTGCAAGAAGCGGCATGTATTTGATTATTACTTATTCCTCACTAATTCACAACGCTGTCAATTCTTCGTTTGAGTCTCTCCTCCCCTTTCCTTCTGACTCCACAGATAACTTGTTCCATTCGGTTTTGATGATGGCATATGACCCATTATCCAACACGTACACTGGGACATTAAAAAGAAAGCAACAATGTTTGATGGCAATACATCAACCAGAGTACATTTCTGCTGTCTGTTAAGCAAATGACAAGGGAATAGAACTTCCAAGTCTTTTGCAAAACTCTAACTAAAATATTTATTTCTTAATTACAAAGGAAAAAGAAGCTAGAACAAAGACCCATTGTGGCTGAAAGGGCTTTTCTCCTTATTCCATAATTAAGAAATTAATGAAACATAGATAAATTAGGGTGTATGAAGGAGGACGAAGGTGAAATTTGAGCAAAGAGGAGAAATAGAAGGGGGAGACGGAGGGTGTTTCGCATGGCAACTGGCTGGCATCAAGAAGGATGTTCAAATACTAAAGTTGTCTGGTTTACTTCATGCACATGCCTTAGAGCTCTAAGTCACCTTTGCAATGAATCCAGTCATTTGAAAGTTGATCACAATAATCTCTTCTACTTTCAAATTTTACTTTTATATATCTCACACAACATTTTTTTCCAAGGACCCACTTTTATTTCTAAATTCTTAGTTTTCTTGAATTACTCAAATTCCTCTAGCTAACTCTCTGGAAAGAAAACATAATGTTTTCTTAAGAGAATAATCCCATTTGATTTATATAAATTTTTAAAAATCATTTTCCCATTTATTCATAAGCAAATTTAAGCCTAAGAAATGTAATGAATTTGAATGGTAGGAAAAATCTTGTTTTGTTTACAACAAACGTGAAGATGACCCTGAAATTGTGTGCTACTTCATGCTAAGGCTACCTAGCCTTCCGTGTTAACCATGTCTACTATATCAGACAATTTTATTTTTCTAAGACCCAGCCATAACAATTTTGTAACTTTTTTTAACCTCCATCATCCATTGGCTTGCACAGTTTCCTAGATCCTTCTGGTGAATACTGAGGGCTTGAACAATAGTATATACATTGCAAAAGCCAACACAGTTCATGGAGTTTCTCCCAGCCCTCATATCCAGGGAAGATTCCTAAAATTCTACAAACCCAATTCTGGACAGACCAAGATAGTCAGTTGCATAAATATAGTAGTCTAGTAGTATTTGAGATGCCTGGGTGTATCTGAAACATCTGTATGTAGCTGGAAGATCAAACACAGAGTCTGTGGAAAACTCATCCTGAAGTAGTAGCAGGAGGTGAGGTAATCTCATACAGCTAGACAGCTATAATGGGAACTGATATACTTAGCACACATAGAAATATGCTACGTGCCTGTATGTAGAGAGCTAATTTTACATGTCTTAATCCCAAACACCCAATGAATAGGTGGCCAAGAGATTTATTGGATAAATCAATTACTAAAAATAAAGAGGTTCACCAGCTGAGTCCAGAACAATAATTTGTAAGTTCAACAGGGAAGTGTCAGATTTAGAAATACAGCTTGGTCTTGCAGTTCATATGAGAACCCTTATGATCTGTGAAGTAGTTCAACAGTAGCTGGAACAAGACTGCTGCTATCACTGAGGGCAGACTGAAGAGGACATGAACAGCAGTATGCAAGACCATTAGCAAAAAATAAACTAAAAAGGCAAGACACACACATGTAGTGTTTGGAACTTGTTCAATATCACAACAGCTCGGTAACAGAAAGATTGGAAGCTGTGAAAAGGTGAAATCCTGTTGGAGCATCAGGAAAGCATTGGGAAGAAGCATGGAATGTGTTAAATTAGTACTGATATGCTTTCTTGTTTCTGAGGAAAAAGGAGGTGTGATGTTCTTTTAAGACTAGTTGTTCAAAAGTCCATAAGAGGTTAGTTTTGTATAATTTGCCAGAAGAATGACGGGTGAAGCATTTTTAACATGTACAAGGAAATGTACTTTAGAAGGAACAATTTAACCTACTTGTACACAGACAGGTTGATAACTAATTCAGAGCCGTTTCACAAGGGAGATTCAAATGTCCATGTGGACACTACAAAGTGGTTGCTTAGCCTGAATAGACTGAAATAAGTTGAGAACAACACAGAAAGTTATCAAAACATCTGAAATAGACATCCCAACAGAAGCTACCCTACTAACTCACTTTCTTATTACCTGAGTAAGTTCACGCTAGTTTACATCACGAAGAAAAAACCCTACTCCCAGACTCAGTGTTGAAATTGCACAGTCCTCTATCTGTATGTTGGAGAACAGTTTTTGCCACTGCAGGTGCAACTTGTTTTCTGTCCATCTGACAGGAAGGAAAAGATTAAGTCTATCCAAATCACAATTCTGTCTCATGTCTCTATGGACTATTTTTCTTTGGTTTTGAGTGAAAGCATAGCACCAAAGTAGACAACATTACTGTACATTGGAGTTTGTGGCAATGTGATTTTTCTACTGGCCAGTGTGAGCAACCCTGTCAAGAAACAAGGTTTTGAAAGTGACTGGAATGATTTCTCTTTTTTGTTTTATGATTTATGGGGAAAGTTAAATTGTCTTGTAACTAGGAACTAAACAACTGTGAATTTGCTAGGCATACAGCAATTTAGTTTACATAGTTTTGTTTAGTTTAAAATAGCTATCTTGTGCTAAACCAGGGTTGGGTTTACCATTCCATCAGGCTTACCACAGAATACAAAGATGACTTCTGGACTGGAAGACAAGGGGGAAGGAGAGGTGTGATATTTTCATTTGCCTGGAGCCATGCAATCATGTTCAGTTATAAATTTGTTGTTAGTTCCACTGATCAATAACTATTAGCAATAAGCACCATTAGTCACCAGCTTGACACTGATGAATGGTATAACCAAGAATGGCAGAAGTCTCCTGATAATGGCATCTAGGCTCAAAGAAGTCATCCATCCTCCTCTTTCTTTCTCCCATCCTTTACCCCAAGGAGATATTGCTCAAAACAAGTACCACTCCCTTTTTACCTGTCTCAAGTTATGTTTAGTACTAACTTTGCTTTAGTGCTGTCTTGCACACATGCATCTTCCTATGCAACTAATTAATCCATCCTTCTATAGCAATTTTCAAAACATAAGCCAGAGTTTTAAGTATATAAGTACTTCTGTTTTCCTACAAAGAAGTTCAGAAGCTAGAAACAAGAAGAGAAACCTTCTTCATACAGCAAAGTTAGCTTTCCACGGACAAACAGCCAAGCAATCTTCAAGGCTAGCTGTCGAACAATTTATTTTATTAGTTGCTGGGGAAGAGTCTTAGATTTCTGTACGTATATATATATTTGCCTGTACATTTATTTTATCTATTTATTTAAGTTTGAGTAGCTTTGACGTTAGGTTCTCAAATCCACATGAGCAACATTGTTCACTGCTGGTAGCATTAACTTGTGCCAGTATGACTAAGACAGCAGAGTTAGGCGTGCACATGTATGCAATAATGATGGTATCTATTTATCTACCACATTGTAAAATAAAGACTTTTGTTGAATTCCTTTTCAGTTTCAAAGCTAATACATTTATTCTTAGCTCTCATCCCTCTGGATTTTACAAAGTTGCTTCACAGAAAGAATTGAAGTGCCCTGACAGTGGAAAATAATAATTCTGTACAATTTCACCTAGAACAAAACTTAAAATTTTCTTTCATTTATTCAAATGGTTGTAAGCCATGAATTAAATAATACAGTATTTTAATGGGATTTACAGAATTTGATGATAATCTCTGGTTTTGTTTGAACGCAGGCATATTTTTCTATTCAAATGCAATTTGGTGCAAACAAATGTCTTCTGTAGCTTGAAGATTCAGGTCAGGTCTCTATAAAACAGAAGGCCCTAACCCTATCTGTGAAAAAATATTAATATGGAACACACTATTTTGTTCTCACTATGGTTTGGGATTTTTTCTTCTTATTTGAGCTCAATAGCATTCTTTTTAAAAAGCGCAGAATCACTTTTAGATTATTTTTTATGAAGTTAGTTAAAAACAAAAAGCGGCAAAAGACATTGATGTACAAACATCGAATTTTCTTCAACTTCAATGGATTGGGAAACTCTATTCTCCAGATCATGCCTTGCAAGGAAAATAAAACACAAGCACGTTGCATTACTTTGGGACAAAGTAATACTACAAATGTTTTAAGAGAACAGTAGCTGTATCCTTTCATTGTTCACTTCCTAAGAATTTGAGTCATGTAGGTACAGATCCATTTCATGCCATCTCACCTGACATCGCAATGCTACCCTGCAATTTATCTTCCATTTGGTGGACACACAAGAAACCTTCTCAGTGACAGCCTCTGAGATTTCTTTTGATTATTGTTGTGCTCAAGTGTTCCTCTAAAGAAGAATTACTGCAGTCCCAAATGGGCCTTATAGGAAAGGGTTAAATACATTATATAGGACAAGTCATGTCACAATATCCTGTTACTATGGCTAACACCTGCATAAGTCGTGCTTAGAGAAAGGGCACAATCTATTAAAGCATCCCATCAGATTTAAAATGCACAATCATGTACTAGATAAGCTTACGTAATTTTAACAGAGCAGTACATATCTTAGCCTCCTTAAGAAATATACCAATTAACCCTTAAAGTTCTTCAGCTATATACCATTCATACACAGAGTATTTTATGGCCAATCTGCTTTTTATATTAAATTACTTGGCTTTGCATTCCAGTGCTCTTACCACTTTGGTCTGTGTTGCATCTTCACCGCACCCTAAGTGGGCACATACTCTCTGTACAGAATTCCATCTGAGGTCAAAGTACTGACTGTCCAGTTAGGATCCACACTGTGGATTACCAAAAAAAAGTTTTAAATTTGTGCTGTACATCTGCAGCAGTACGTGTTCCTTTCTTCTGTTTACTGCCCTGAGGACAACAGTAGCTTTATTGGCAGCTTGCAGCATTGTCAAGAGGCAAGAAAGCATCACAGTAGTAAAGGTCTTCTGTTAAAAACACAGCAAAAATCCCACACAAATACTAGAAAGGTGCATTTTCTCAGCTTTTACCCTAATTACAAATAAAAACGCAACACCTGTACTATCTAGTAACGACATAATCTAGTCACTTTCATATTGCTTTTTCTTACGTGATAAATATCTTTGCCAGTCAAATGACAAGCTCAGATTTAGACAATATTATTTTGTCAACAGTATATGGTATGGTCTTGCAGCAGAAACCAAACTGAATTCCACTTTTATTGTTCATTTCTCCTTCTGGAAAGAACAGCAATTAAATAATCAACAGGCCCAATTCATTTTTTTTACTGCATAGACATAGAAATATGGCAGAACTTAACATAAATTATTTCTTGTATTGTTTTCACCAGAATAAAGAGATGTTTTCTTTGCATAACATTGTCACGCTCAGAATGCCATTTTTAATCACTTTTCAAACATCAACTTTTTTGACTTACGTAGCCTAGAACAGAATTGTTTGGGAATATTGTCCATTTGCCAGGAACCTTTTTTTTTTTTTTTGAGTCACAGCAAAACCCAACAAACTTCTATTTTTATGACCATTAATTAGCAGTAGGTTCTCCCCCCTCCCCATCTCAAGCATGTCTTATCTCATATCTGCTTGTATTACTGCTTTCTCTTTTAACTTATTTATTCAATCTAAAGATTGTTTACAGCAAGCATGCAAATGACTAGCTAATGGCACACTTGTTAGTGGCTTCTGTCATGCACGTTCAATTTAATAATCTTATGAATCAGTCAGCTGCAGAACACATACGAACTGCAGATCTAATGCAGCTGAAGCAACAAGCTAGATGAACTAATGAGTAAATCCTTGGGAGAAAGAACAAGCTTAATATTTCTACAGTGTGACAGCGAAATTCCAAATCAGAAGCATTTTTAAATGGTTACCGATAGTCTATGCGAAACACATAAAACCTCTGCCAGGTTACCCATGCACTGCAGTTCTCACTTCTTCCACCACACAGAACAGCTTCACATCATCTAACACAAAGCAAGATACTTAATGGTGTCTTTAATCAGAGACCAAAATGGACAAAACTAGTATGTGTGTGTGTGGGGGGTGAGTATCTTAAAACAATTTCTTCCTGGGAGTGATCAGCTAGGTGTTTGCACTTGATGTTGCATTAAACCATGTCTCACCAACACCAATCCATTCAATTCAATGAGCTCCAAGAGTTACCTCTTGTCCTGGTTTCAGTAGGGATAGAGTTAATTTCCTTTCTAGTAGCTGGTACAGTGTTTTGGATTTAGGAGGAGAACAAAGTTGATAACACACTGATGTTTTAGTTGTTGCTAGGTAATGCTTACACTAGCCAAGGACTTTTTAGTTTTCCATGCTCTACTGACTGAGAAGGCTGGAGGTGCACAAGAAGCTGGGAGGGGGCACAGCCAAACTGGCCAAAGGGACATTCCATACCATGTGACGTCATGCTCAGTACATAAACTGGGGAAAGCTGGCCGGGGGGGCCGCTGCTCGGGGACTGGCTGGGCATCGGTCGGCGGGTGGTGAGCAATTGTACTGTGCATCACTTGCTTTGTGTATTATAATAATAATAATAATAATAATAATAATAATAATAATAATAATAATAATATCATAATTTTATTTCAATTATTAAACTGTTTTTATCTCAACCCACGAGTTTTTCTCACTTGTGCTCTTCCAATTCTCTCCCCCATCCCACCAGGTGGGGGGGAGTGAGCGAGCGGCTGCGTGGTGCTTAGTTGCCGACTGAGATTAAACCACGACAGTCCTTTTTGGCGCCCAGCGTGGGGCTCGAAGGGTTTGAGATAATAACAGATTGACCAGAGTGTATTAAGGAACTTATATCTGTTAATAGTTGTGGGTCACAATGTTGGTTTCTCTGTTCTCGATATTGATTTGTATAATCTGCATCGCGCTCTTTTTCCTGCTGTACATGTTAAAGATTGGTGTTGGGTTTTGCAGTTTGCTGTGGTCTGCAGTGAATAGTGATGTCTCGCTTGTGAGGTTTGTTTTTAGAACATTGACCTTGACCTTAGTGTGGTATGTACATTTCGCAATGAAGCTGTTACTGTACAACGGAGACCATTTTGTGGAGACAACTAGCAATTGCAGTAACTTTTCTGAGAGTTTTTTTACGGAGGAAATACAGAATGGCAGCGTCACTACCTTCTTCTATGATGTTTCCTCCTTCATTACAGTAACTTTTCAGTATTTTGAACATCCTTGAGCAGTTAAGATACTTCTATTAATACTTCTTGGGAATACTGTTTCGGTTTTGTCTAAAGTTGGTAAGCAATTTAAGAATATCATCCAGAGATCTGCCCCAAGGCTGAATAATTACGAGTGGCAGGGTGTGTGGGACAAGATGGGCAAGTACCTAGGCCAATGGGCACCCCCAGTGTTTTGGAACTTCACCCCTGAGCAAGTGCAGAATCCTGAAGAGTTAGTAGAATATTTGGAAAAAGTATGCTGTCACCCTGG
Source organism: Aptenodytes patagonicus (assembly GCF_965638725.1). Classification (NCBI taxonomy): domain Eukaryota; kingdom Metazoa; phylum Chordata; class Aves; order Sphenisciformes; family Spheniscidae; genus Aptenodytes; species Aptenodytes patagonicus. Next base: position 43,241,704 of record NC_134952.1, read on the forward strand.
CAACTCCAGAGAGATGCAGCTCATTGCAACGTGCTGGGGCCTGGCCCATGCCTACCGAGCCCTGTTCAACACCATTCAGTACCCTCAAAGGGAAGAGAAGGTCTCTGGCTCTGACAGTAAAATGACACGCACTGCGGCCACTCAGACCCGGGCAACACGCCCTATGGCCACTCTGACCCCAGCGACAGGCCGTGCAGCTACTCAGACTCCGGCAACAGGCCCTGTGGCCACTCAGACCCGGGCAACACGCACTGCGGCCACTCAGACCCTGGCGACATGCACTGCAGCCACTCAGACCCCGGTGACAGGCCCTGCGGCCACTCAGACTCCGGTGACATGCACTGCAGCCACTCAGACCCCGGTGACAGGCCCTGCGGCCACTCAGACCCCAGCAACATGCACTGCAGCTACTCAGACCCCGGTGACAGGCCCTGCGGCCACTCCGACCCCGGCGACATGCACTGCAGCCACTCCAACCCCGGCGACAGGCCCTGCGGCCGCTCAGACCCCGGCGACATGCACTGCGGCCACTCAGACCCCAGCGACACGCCCTGTGGCTGAACCAAAGAACCAGCCTGTGCCGGTATCAGTCGCCCCTGTACACAAGAAGAAATCTTGGAAGCGGACGTCGGCTCGTTTAGTAAGGGAGGAAGAAGCTTCTTCTAAAAGGGAACCGGAGGAAGAACTGTACGACTACCCTGGAGAAGGGCCATCACGAGAACGGGAGGAGGAGAGCCGGCCGCTGATCGGGGAGGAGGAAGAGGAAGAACTCATAAACGAGGCAGTGACCACCCGATCTCTATCCCTGAGTGAGCTGCGAGATATACGAAAAGATTTCAGCCGCCGTCCAGGCGAGCATATTGTCACCTGGCTGCTCCGATGCTGGGATAATGGGGCCAGTAGCCTGGAATTAGAGGGTAGGGAAGCCAAGCAGCTGGGATCCCTTTCTAGGGAAGGGGGCATTGACAAAGCAATTGGAAAAGAGACACGAATCCTCAGCCTTTGGAGGTGACTCTTGTCAAGCGTGAAGGAAAGGTATCCCTTTAAGGAAGATGTCACATGTCGCCCAAGCAAGTGGGCCACCATGGAGAAGGGTATCCAGTTTCTGAGAGAATTAGCTGTGCTGGAGGTGATTTATGATGACCTGAACAATGAACAACTATCCAAAGATCCAGACGAAGTCAAGTGCACACGACCCATGTGGCGGAAGTTTATAAGGAGCTCACCATCGTCATACGCCAATTCATTGGCAGTGATAACCTGGAAAGATGGAGAGGAACAAACAGTGGATGAATTGGCTAGTCAACTCCGGCAATACGAGGAAAGTCTTTCTTCCTCCCTCGTCTCGGCTGTGGAGAAACTGTCCGAAAAACTGTCCCGGGAGATCCAGCAACTCAGAGAGGATAGGTCCTACTCCTCACCTGTACGGACCAGTATCTCAGCTATTAGGAGTCAGCGTTCTTTTGCTCAAGAGAGAGAATATAAAGGGTACACACCACGGGGCACCCTATGGTTTTATCTGCATGACCACGGAGAGGACATGAGGAAGTGGGATGGGAAACCTACTGCAGCCCTAGGGGCACGGGTACGTGAATTGCAAGGGAAAACAATCACAGAAAGAGGGATCCCCTGGGACAACCAGGGGATCCGGCCTAGCCAGCACGGATTCATGAAAGGCAGGTCCTGCTTGACCAACCTGATCTCCTTCTATGACCAGGTGACCCGCCTAGTGGATGAGGGAAAGGCTGTGGATGTGGTCTACCTGGACTTCAGCAAGGCCTTTGACACCATCTCCCACAGCATTCTCCTAGAGAAGCTGGCGGCTCACGGCTTAGACAGGTGTACTCTGCGCTGGGTCAAAAACTGGCTGGACGGCCGGGCCCAGAGAGTTGTGGTGAATGGAGTTACATCCAGTTGGCGGCTGGTCACGAGCGGTGTTTCCCAGGGCTCAGTACTGGGGCCGGTCTTGTTTAATATCTTTATTGATGATCTGGATGAGGGGATTGAGTGCTCCCTCAGGAAGTTTGCAGATGACACCAAGTTGGGCGGGAGTGTTGATCTGCTCGAGGGTAGGAAGGCTCTGCAGAGGGACCTGGACAGGCTGGATCGATGGGCCCAGGCCAACTGTATGAGGTTCAACAAGGCCAAGTGCCGGGTCCTGCACTTGGGCCACAACAACCCCATGCAGCGCTACAGGCTTGGGGAAGAGTGGCTGGAAAGCTGCCTGGCGGAAAAGGACCTGGGGGTGCTGGTTCACAGCCAGCTGAACATGAGCCGGCAGTGTGCCCGGGCGGCCAAGAAGGCCAATGGCATCCTGGCCTGTATCAGAAATAGTGTGGCCAGCAGGAGCAGGGAAGTGATCGTGCCCCTGTAGTCGGCCCTGGTGAGGCCGCACCTCGAATACTGTGTTCAGTTTTGGGCCCCTCACTACAAGAAGGACGTTGAGGTGCTGGAGCGTGTCCAGAGAAGGGCAACGGGGCTGGTGAGGGGTCTGGAGAACAAGTCTTATGAGGAGCGGCTGAGGGAATTGGGGTTGTTCAGCCTGGAGAAAAGGAGGCTGAGGGGAGACCTCATCGCTCTCTACAACTACCTGAAAGGAGGTTGTAGCGAGGTGGGTGTTGGTCTTTTCTCCGAAGTAACAAGCGATAGGACGAGAGGAAATGGCCTCAAGTTGCGGCAGGGGAGGTTTAGATTGGATGTAAGGAAAAATTTCTTTACTGAAAGAGTGGTTAAACATTGGAACAGGCTGCCCAGGGAAGTGGTTGAGTCCCCATCCCTGGAGGTTTTTAAAAGACGTGTAGATGAGGCGCTTAGGGACATGGTTTAGTGGGCATGGTGGTGTTGGGTTGACGGTTGGACTCGATGATCTTAGAGGTCTTTTCCAACCTCAATGGTTCTATAGGTTCTTCCAGGAAAATTGCTGCTCCAGTTTCCAGCGGGCAGTTCCCCAGACAGAGTAGAAGGGCTGATCTTACTCTTGATGTTAATGAAGAAACTTCTGACTCGTATTTACAGGAAATGAGAAATGAGTACTGTGATGAGGATTAGAGGGGCCCTGCCTCCAGCCAGGGGGAGGAAAGGGACAACCGGGTTTACTGGACTGTGTGGATTCGGTGGCCTGGCACGTCAGACCCACAGGAGTATAAGGCTCTAGTAGACACCGGTGCACAGTGTACCCTAATGCCATCAAGCTATATAGGGGCAGAACCCATCTGTATTTCTGGGGTGACGGGGGGATCCCAACAGCTAACTGTATTGAAAGCCGAAGTGAGTCTAACTGGGAATGGGTGGCAGAAGCACCCCATTGTGACTGGCCCAGAGGCTCCATGCATCCTTGGCATAGACTACCTCAGGAGAGGGTATTTCAAGGACCCAAAAGGGTACCGGTGGGCTTTTGGTATAGCTGCCTTGGAGATGGAGGAAATTAAACAGCTGTCCACCTTGCCTGGTCTCTCGGAGGACCCCTCTGTTGTGGGGTTGCTGAAGGTCGAAGACTAACAAGTGCCAATCGCTACCACAACGGTGCACCGGTGGCAATATCACACCAACCGAGACTCCTTGATTCCCATTCATGAGCTGATTCGTCGACTGGAGAGCCAAGGAGTGATCAGCAAGACTCGTTCACCCTTTAACAGTCCCATATGGCCAGTGTGGAAGTCTAATGGAGAGTGGAGACTAACAGTAGACTATCGTGGCCTAAATGAAGTCACGCCACCGCTGAGTGCTGCTGTGCCGGACATGCTAGAACTTCAATACGAATTGGAATCAAAGGCAGCCAAGTGGTATGCCACAGTTGATATTGCTAATGCGTTTTTCTCAATCCCTTTGGCAGCAGAGTGCAGGCCACAGTTTGCTTTCACTTGGAGGGGCGTTCAGTACACCTGGAACCGACTGCCCCAGGGGTGGAAACACAGCCCCACCATTTGTCATGGACTGATCCAGACTGCACTAGAACAGGGTGGAGCTCCAGAACACCTGCAATACATTGATGATATCATCGTGTGGGGCAACACAGCAGAAGAAGTTTTTGAAAAAGGGAAGGAAATAGTCCAAATCCTGCTGAAGGCCGGTTTTGCCATAAAACCAAGTAAGGTCAAGGGACCTGCACAGGAGATCCAGTTTTTAGGAATAAAATGGCAAGATGGACGTCGTCAGATCCCAATGGATGTGATCAACAAAATAACAGCCATGTCTCCACCAACTAGCAAAAAGAAAACACAAGCTTTTTTAGGCGTCGTGGGTTTTTGGAGAATGCACATTCCAAATTACAGTCTGATCGTAAACCCTCTCTATCAAGTGACCCGAAAGAAGAATGATTTCAAAAGGGGCCCTGAGCAACGATAAGCCGTTGAACAAATGAAACAGGAGATAGTTCATGCAGTAGCCCTTGGGCCAGTCCGGGCAGGACAAGATGTAAAAAATGTGCTCTACACCGCAGCCGGGGAGAATGGCTCTACCTGGAGCCTCTGGCAGAAAGCACCTGGGAAGACTCGAGGTCGACCCCAAGGGTTTTGGAGTCGGGGATACAGAGGATCCGAGGCCAGCTATACTCCAACTGAAAAAGAGATATTGGCAGCATATGCAGGGATTCGAGCTGCTTCAGAAGTGATTGGCACTGAAGCACAGCTCCTCCTGGCACCCCGACTGCCGGTGCTAGGCTGGATGTTCAGAGGGAGGGTCCCCTGTACACATCATGCAACTGATGCTACGTGGAGTAAGTGGGCTGCACTGATCACACAACGGGCTCGAATAGGAAACCCCAGTCACCCAGGAATCCTGGAAGTGATCATGGATTGGCCAGAGGGCAAAGATTTTGGAATATCGCCAGAGGAGGAGGTGATGTGTGCTGAGGAGGCCCCAATGTATAATGAACTACCAGAAAATGAGAAGCAATATGCCCTGTTCACTGATGGGTCCTGTCGTCTTGTGGGAAAGCATCGGAGGTGGAAAGCTGCTGTATGGAGTCCTATGAGACAAGTTGTAGAAACGGCTGAAGGAGAAGGTGAATCAAGCCAATTTGCAGAAGTAAAGGCCATCCAGCTGGCTTTAGACATTGCTGACCAAGAAAAGTGGCCAGTGCTCTATCTCTATACTGACTCACGGATGGTGGCAAATGCCCTGTGGGGGTGGTTGCAGCAATGGAAGCAGAGCAATTGGCAGCACAGAGGCAAACCCATCTGGGCTGCCGCATTGTGGCAAGATATTGCTGCCTGGGTGGAGAACCTGGCTGTAAAAGTCCATCACGTAGATGCTCACGTACCCAAGAGTCGGGCCACTGAAGAACATCAAAACAACCAGCAGGTGGATCAGGCTGCTAAGATTGAAGTGGCTCAGGTGGATCTGGACTGGCAACATAAGGGTGAATTATTTCTAGCTCAGTGGGCCCATGACACCTCAGGCCACCAAGGAAGAGATGCAACATACAGATGGGCTCGTGATCGAGGGGTGGGCTTGACCATGGACACTATTGCACAGGTTATCCATGAATGCGAAACATGCGCTGCAATCAAGCAAGCCAAGCAGTTAAAGCCTTTTTGGTATGGAGGACGATGGCTGATCGATTATATCACACTCCCACAAACCCACCCAGGCAAGCGCCACGTGCTTACAATGGTGGAAGCAACCTCCGGGTGGCTGGAAACATATCCCGTGCCCCATGCCACTGCCCGGAACACTATCCTGGGCCTTGAAAAGCAAGTCCTATGGCGACATGGCACCCCAGAAAGAACTGAGTCAGACAACGGGACTCATTTCCGAAACAACCTCATAGACACCTGGGCCAAAGAGCACGGCATTGAGTGGGTGTATCACATCCCCTATCATGCACCAGCCTCTGGGAAAATTGAACGACACAATGGACTGTTAAAGACTACACTGAGAGCAATGGGTGGTGGGACGTTCAAACATTGGGATACACATTTAGCAAAGGCCACCTGGTTAGTCAACACTCGGGGATCTGCCAATCGAGCAGGCCCTGCCCAGTCAGAACTTTTACGTACTGTAGATGGGAATAAAGTTCCTGTAGTGCACATAAAAATATGCTGGGGAAGACAGTCTGGGTTATTCCTGCCTCGGGCAGAGGCAGACCCATCCGTGGGATTGCTTTTGCTCAAGGACCTGGGTGCACTTGGTGGATAATGCGGAAGGATGGGGAAGTCCGATGTGTACCTCAAGGGGATTTGATTTTGGGTGAGAATAGCCAATGATCTGAATTATGTCATGTTAAGTATTAATTATAGTTATAATAGTTATACTAATAATACACAGATATACTAATAATACTAATAATATTATATGCCATACTAATGTTATTACAATAAGAATCACCCAGACTAATGAAGAATAACTTCAGTGAAACCAAGCAAAGCACAGTGATGATGGTACCAGAACTGACTTCAACATGAAACAATCCAACACCACATACCATCTCCATTTTTTCCTGCCCTGGAAGATTATTACAACAGATGGAGCCCAAAGTCATGGACAAAATGAACTCACCGAACGTTTTAGAGGGATGGCCCACAGACTAAGGGAATGATATCTCTCTGTGTGTGTATATATATATATAAAAAAAAAAAAGGGGGTGGTGATTAATGAAAATGTACTGGAAAATGTGAGACTTGAGCATGATGCAGATGGTATAGAATAAGGGGTGGATATTGTCCTGGTTTCGGCAGGGATAGAGTTAATTTCTTTTCTAGTAGCTGGTACAGTGTTTTGGATTTAGGAGGAGAACAAAGTTGATAACACACAGATGTTTTAGTTGTTGCTAGGTGATGCTTACACTAGCCAAGGACTTTTTAGTTTTCCATGCTCTACTGACTGAGAAGGCTGGAGGTGCACAAGAAGCTGGGAGGGGGCACAGCCAAACCGGCCAAAGAAACATTCCATACCATGTGCCGTCATGCTCAGTACATAAACTGGGGAAAGCTGGCCGGGGGGGCCGCTGCTCGGGGACTGGCTGGGCATCGGTCGGCGGGTGGTGAGCAATTGTACTGTGCATCACTTGCTTTGTGTATTATCATTATTATCATATTATTATTATTATCATTTTATTTCAATTATTAAACTGTTTTTTATCTCAATCCACGAGTTTTTTCTCACTTGTGCTCTTCCAATTCTCTCCCCCATCCCACCAGGTGGGGGGCAGTGAGCGAGCGGCTGCGTGGTGCTTAGTTGCCGACTGAGATTAAACCACGACACCTCTTTACGACCTTCCTCCTTCCGTCCTGCTCCAATTTACCACAAGGGGTTGTAGTTCAGGTCAATAGCAAAGAACTACCATGCAATGCTACCAGTGGGCAAGCAGTATGGCTAGCTTCTATTTCCAAGGATTCAGCTTTCACTTTTGCTGACAATCTGAAAGGATCCCAAGCCCTACCATTCACTTGTTCTTATTTCTTCATTTCATTCTTCTAACTACATTTTCATTTATCTTAGTTGTTTATAGTTCAGACCCTACCTATCATTACACTTCTTTCTAACTTTCAAGATCAAGTGGAAAAAAAATCATGCATGCTGTCTCATAAGGATTTATATTGCACACTAAAGAATTATTTCCTTTTAGCTGTGGGGTCACAGCTGCCTGCCTCTCTTTTCCACTATACTAGTTAACCACAAAGATTAGACCCCTCAGGACAACCACCTGCACATTCACTTCAAGAAAAACAAATGGAAATTGTCCTGTCCTTTTCGAGCACAGCCTATTTATCTACCAGATATTTAGGAAAAAAAGACAATTGATTCAAGGGCGTGGCAATATAAAGTGCTTTTTTTGGTAGAAATGTATATACTTTACAATAAAATACTAGCAGCATTTTAAGTAAGCATAGGTAGAGTCCTCAGATATTTCATTGTCAGTGCTTGTTCTAAACTTTAAGAAGAGAGAAGAAGAATATAGGATGAATAAAACAGGAAAAAAGTTGAGATGAATAAGATAAAAATTATCCTGAACCTGAACTGAAACACTGTACATTTCCCTTTTTTTTTTTTTTACAGAGACATAGTTTCTTCCTTCATCTTCTCTCTTTTCAGCCAGAAATCAGAAGTCCCAGAGCACTATGAGATAGACTATGGTGCTCAGAAAGGGAATGTCTGCTCCAGTATTTAAGCTCCGTGGATCATGTCTAGTTTGGCTTAGCAGTTCTACTGTCATGGGTAGATTTAGGAATATTCCCTTTTTCATTTGAGTGATTTTGGTATCGATTAAGCTCTCTTTCAACCTCCCTTCAAAGTCTGAAGTGCAATTTTACTGAACCTTCATTTCTTGCCATTCAGAGAGAAACTGTAAAAGGAATCACAGCCACACTAACACACATAAATGGATGCCAACTTGCTACAGCACAGCTAAATGCAGTTATTGTAAAAAGATATTTTAGGTACACACACACACTTTATCTGAAGTGAAAGAAAACTAATAATACAGCCTAACTACTTACTTATAAAGAGAAAAATTCTGTCCAAGTCAGTGTTCCCCTTTTTCCTGTGGGTTCGTTCTGAATTTTGAAATGGACTATTCTATTAGGGGAGAAAAAAAAAATAATAATTTAAGAAAAAATACATTGCAAATATTTCCTGAACAGGTAAAATACTGCTAATAATAGAGTAATAAAATTACCACAGCGCTAAGTTTTTCCACCGATCTTTCAGCTGTAATGACAGCTAGACTAGACAACACTAGTTCTCAGGAGGATAAAAGGGATGAGCCAAATAGAAAGATTTTCAATTTTACTTTTCCTTCTGAGGAAGAAGAAAAAGCCATCAACCAGAAACTCTACCATTAAACTAATAATTAAAAAAAGTAAAGTAATAGAGTGATTTAGAATGAAACATACAAATCGGGTCCAGATGTCTTTTTGTCCTGTTTTCAGCAGGGATAGAGTTAATTTCCTTCCTAGTAGCTGGTACAGTGCTGTGTTTTGGATTTAGGAGGAGAACAAAGTTGATAACGCACCGATGTTTTAGTTGTTGCTAGGTAATGCTTACACTAGCCAAGGACTTTTTAGTTTCCCATGCTCTACCGACTGAGAAGGCTGGAGGTGCCCAAGAAGCTGGGAGGGGGCACAGCCAGGACAGCTGACCCCAACTGGCCAAAGGGACATTCCATACCATGGGACGTCATGCTCAGTACATAAACTGGGGAAAGCTGGCCGGGGGGGCCGCTGCTCGGGGACTGGTCGGTGGGTAGTGAGCAATTGCACTGTGCATCACTTGCTTTGTGTATTATTATTACATTATTATTATTGTTATTATTATTTTATTCCATTTATTAAACTGTTTTTATCTCAACCCACAAGTTTTTCTCACTTGTGCTCTTTCAATTCTCTCCCCCATCCCACTGCGGGGGGAGGGAGGGAGGGAGCTGCTGCGTGGTATTTGGTTGCTGACTGAGGTTAAACCACGACACTTTTACAGAATTGATTAGTAGAGAGGAAATTGGACGAAAGTGAGTCTTAACAAAATGGTGGTGTGAAAGTCACATATTTCTACATCTGGCATAAGTGAAGATCTGTCTTGTTATGCTTTTCTAATATCAGTTCCTCCAAAAGCTCTCCTTTCTCTTTCCAGACACATTTGGGATTTCCTTCATATTTCATAAGCCATGGCAGCACACAAGCGGGATCTTTGAAAAGTGAACACCTATTCTGGCACTTGCTCACAAACAGACAGAAATCTTAAACATGGAGCCAGAACCCACGTAGTTAGTCCATCATCCCTTTCAAAGAGTCTTTATTAAGACTTCTAGTTTGACTGACAGCTTAAACCAGCCTACCTAATATTAACAGTATCTGTTGATTTCAGATATTTTTAAATATTAGAAACAGCTAATTTGGTTTTACTGATTATATAATATCATGTAGAATTACGATAATGGACTTACTATAGTATACTAAAACAGAAAAATATTTAGTTATGCATTAAAGTTAAAATTAATAAAAAGCATTAAAATACATATTAAAGTCATTTCTGTAATATTCTTTCTCCTGGCTTAAGGATTCCTCTGAAGAGGGGAATCTTATGCTTGACTAAAACAGAAAAATATTTAGTTATGCATTAAAGTTAAAGTTAATAAAAAGCATTAAAATACATATTAAAGTCATTTCTGTAATATTCTTTCTCCTGGCTTAAGGATTCCTCTGAAGAGGGGAATCTTATGCTTGACAGTTTACATATATTAAAAGTAATTCAAAATAAATCAGTCATTGAAAATCAGTTGTTTATGAAAAGCTACAGTGTAAATCATAAGAAAAGCAGAAGAATAAAATACATTTTTACCATTTAAAAAGTAAATTAAATGAACAGCACACATTAAGTTCATGACACTTGGGTCTTTGAAAACTTTCACCAAGATCAAACCGTGGAATTATTTCAAAATGCTCTCCTGGACATAGGCTGCCAAGAATAAATTTATAATGGATGAAAAAGCCAAAATCTTTAAAAAGACAGAAAAAAAAAAGACAGAAAGTAGGTAGGCCAAATAATGTCATAAGAGAAGATTCATTAATAGAGATTTTAACTTCTTCCTATGCAAGCCAAAGCAACGTCTGGTTCAATGTTGCAAGATCAATCCTTAGCTAGAGAATGATAACAGTAGAAGCAATAGGTGCTTTTCAGGGCTTTAGCTGATGCAGCAGTATGTATTAGCTCCCCACATCTCTCAGGTGAGTAACTCTGTAGATGGCAGAACCTGTAGTCTCATACAAAAAAGCCCATATTCTTTCATTTTGCTTCTTTTGCCTTATTCCTCCAGCATCCAGCAAGCATTCTAGAAAAATTCCTGAGGGCTGCCTCTTCCTGCACTCATTTATTATTTTTCTTAAAGAAGAATTTATTAATTTCTCTTAGATATATTTTTAAATTGGAGCATACAAACCCCATTGTTACATAGACATTTCCTCAGAGGAAGGAATAAAACTGACAGAAATCAGGTCTATGACATTTCTAGTTCTAGGAAAACAGAAAACAATTTAATGTTATGGTACTCAACCACCTCAAACTTCCTGACCAAGGTATGGAATAGCATTGGAAAAGGTTCAGAGATGGATTGTAACAATGACTATGGGGACAGACAAATAAATAGGTTAAGTCTCCTTAGACTAGAAACAGCTGAGGAGACATTTGGTAGATTCTTATTCCTAAAAAACAGACAGGAATCACTTGTTCACTGGGTTTTTTTCCAATACAAGAATTAAAGGCCACCAAGTGAAAGGAGATAAGTTTTAAAGAAGCAAAAGCCAGTTGTTCTTCATGCAACAGATAGTAAACTTGTAGGACTTGCTGCCAGAGGATATTGTGACTAATAGATGTCTACATAGGTGCAAGGAGACACTTGACAAATATTTTTATGACAAATACACTAAGGGTTATCAAATGCACAAACATGTATACGTCTCTGGAAGGCCCCCAAAGTTGAAATATCTGGAGGCTGGAAAATTATTGCTTTTTTCTCACTCTTTTATAGACATTTCCTTACACCTGCTGACCAAGGCAGCATACAGCACTAGTTCGGGCTTCTGTTGTGGCATGGAGAGCTATCCTTTGACTGCTGTAGCCAAATGCATCATTTTTTTTATAATGAAACATTTGTGTTCTTTCTAGGAGCTCTGTATTCTGAATGACAAATGCTTTAGGGAGTGCTGACTGATGTTTACAGGATATTTCCATCCCTAGGTCTATGGTTTCCAGGAGTGTGCTATAGTTCGGAGAACCATCAGACTGAAACAGATACAGACTGCTTAGAAGGCCCCAGCACACCTCCTGGACAAGACCTTTGATATTCTAAACCCACCATAAACAAACAGGCAGATACAAGAGCGCTGGTTTTTTTTTTAAAAAAGCTTGATCTCCTTTTGTTCTCCCCGCTTTGCTCACTTATTTTTAATTGTATCTCTACTTTCTTCAATTTCTCTCTTCTTCCCATATGTTAACCTCTTTTGTTCTATCTTTTCATCTTTGCTGCATTAAAAAGTTCCTCAGTTCTTCCTCTGTCTGCAGGGACCAGGAAAGGTTTCCAATAAAACAGCTAGTGATAGAACAAGAACATGGGTTCTGGGCAGATTTTACTCTTCAGACAGCATTTAACAGCTATGACATCTGCAGAGAATGATTTGGACAGAGAAGCTGAAAACCTACTAGAACATCAGTGCAATTGTAAATAGATTGCATTAAGAAACATACACACTTACCCGGTGTAATTTAATTTTAAAAAATAAATCAAATATAGCTATTCAGAGGAAAAACCCTGAGGCAACTAGATCATCCTCACCACCTGTTATTATTTAATGAATTTGATGCTGCATGCTGGATTTTGACTGGAAACTCCAGTCTACGTACTACCTCAAAGTTACATTCTATTCTGCTTTACTTTATTCACTGAAGTTATGCAAAGTGAAATGGAGGATGAAAACTGCTCTTTAGACCATGGAATAATGCTGCATCTTTTACAACTAAGCATCTTTGAATGCGAAAAAATTTTGAGCTTTCGGTTTACAAGCAGTAAATCTGTAAACACAATATCACAACTGATTAATCTTTAAGTAACTTATTCCAAGTTTGTGGTCCCATCATTTTTATATTTTTTAAATTGAAATTCATAGATTTTTGTAGCTAGGCGCTCTCACATTGGTCAAATAAGAGAATAAAAGTCTGAAATAACATCATTCTAAAGAGTTTAAGAATTAACAGAATCAGAAAGTACTTCAGGTTGGATTTAAAGTACCCATAGCATGGTAAACTAAGAATGTGAGGTAAGTTTTTCAAAACTGTTTAAACATTTAGAAGTTTCAGGCCTGTTGATGTAACCCCTCTCCCAGGACTTGATTGGCAGCCAAGTATAAAACAAGTAGAAAAAGGCTAAGTTCACTAATCAACAGCTCAAACTTTTGAGTGAAACTTTGTTTCTAGGCTTTCATCAGAGATCTGGAAAATTTAAAGCAAAGCCTTTTGTTGTTCCATGTCACAGCTCCACTGTCAAGTGCAGACAGGAGAACCACCAGCTCCTTTTCTGGTTATCTCTCAGCACCTCAAAGTCAGACCAGAACCACCATAGTTGAATGCTTGAGTTCAAGGTTGAATGCTTGAGTTCGCCTTTCCCCTGGAATTAGGGGATGGTTCTTCAGAGCAGCTAATACCTAAACTCTAGTGAGTGGTCACATTGCCACTAATTCAGCATTTATCTACTTAACCACAATTTTTAAAGATAATAATTCTCTGTGATTTTTTAATATTAGAGGATTAAAGCTACACTTAGTTTGTACATGCACACACAGCTTTTAGTACCTAGCACATAAATTATTGTGACAAAGTAAGAAATAATATTTACTGCTAGCCAAATACAACCAGGAAGCCATTTTGTGATACCAGTTGGAAGTTTGTCTATTATTAGGCAAACAAGCCATGCTGTGAACTCAAAATCAACCTTTCCTCAGCCGTTCCTAAGTTTGTAAAAGCACAGCACCTAGGCATCCATCACCTAATTATCTGTGCAAGCAATTAAACAGAGTCATGGTCCATAACATCAATCAATCAATTGCAGAGTAGACTGGATAGGTAACTGGAGAGAACCAAAGTAAAAGTAAGATTATCAGCACAGAGGGTATAGCTCTGATCCCTGGTCTTGTACAAAATATAATGATAGGAAAAATTCCATATTTCAGAACTGGAGCTGTTAAGTGTTCAGATAAGTTTTGCTGCCAGTAGTCATGACGGCAATGAAAAGAAATGCAAAGACAACAGTGAACCAGTGCAAAAATATATGCATGTTTGCCTTTTTGTTACGTTTTTGGCCTCTTCCCTACCTTACCTTTCTATATGAGAATTTCAAAGTACTAAATATCAAATCTATAACCCTCCTTCAATCCAACCTGGAAAAGTGAATTAATTTGTTAGCAGGAAACTTCTCAGTAATCATGGTGCTGGCATGAAATCATGCTTTCTAAATCCATTTTTAAAACCATGTCACACTTTCCCACCTTCCTCTAGTCTTTTATGCAGTGTTCTGGTGCATTAGCATTTATTTCTCTAGCTTTCTCATCTATATTCTCAATGTCTCAGGAGGGTAATATGCATTTTCCCTGGACAGTCAGACAGGAAATAACACTAGAAAAAGCAACATTTCTGTGTGCATTTTTCTTACTGTAACACTCAAATGATACGAGCACCTTGATACAGGGTCAGATGTACTTGCTCTTTAATATAAGCGTTAGAAGTCAGATGATCACTAACATGAGAAAGAAGGCATATTATTTATCATGCAAATGGATACATCAGTAGTATCCCAATTACTATACAAAGATGAGGAAAAATGCTGTCACACTCTAATATCATTTAAAACAACATTCTTATTCCACATTCTTTGTAATTATGACATTGTGTTCATTAGTAGTTTGTCAAGTTAATTTACAGACAGACCATATTTAAAAGGTTAATTTTTAATATATTTCATTGAAAAAAACCACAAATTTTCTTGGTACCTCTAAGTATGCCTGCAGTCTGAATATTTCATCTTTTCCACCTTTCAGAAGAAATGTTACTAAATTGTGTTCAAATATAAGAAGCTTAGACCATGCATCTCATATTTTATAAGATGTACTGATTATGAACTAGTATATCCACCAGTATTAGAACCCTGTGAACTCAGAGTGAATGGTGACTTTTGGCAGTAAGGAGGAGTCATAACTAGGCAGCCTGGTTTCCGTTATTAGATCAGAGTAACAATCTAAATTAATCTTAAATAAAACTTGACCTTCGTGCTATGTGACTTATAGGCTTTGGAGGTTAAAATACATTTTCAAGTAGCTCCTTAGTTAAAGCAGGTATAAAAATGGAGAAAGTCCAGACTCAGCACTCCACAGGTAGGTCAAGGTACTTCATGTAGCAAATGTAAATATTAATTCCAAATCTAAGCATCGTCTATCTCTTACTCAAGCATCCTGCCCAAAACAGGTAGTCTCCACATACTGGATTCCACAGCTTGGTTCCTTAAACATCTCACTTTTCTATAGATAAAAATTAAAAATCTTGCAAGGGTTCAGTACTACGCTTGAAAATCAAACACACACACAAAACCACAGGATTTCTAAATATAACATGCAAGCTTAAGATCCTATTAACTTGAAGCATTTCATGCCTAAGGCCAAATATAACTTTATAAAAAAACACACACACACACCCCCCACACCACCACCCCCCACCCCGAAAAAAACCCACAAAACCAAAACACATTTGTCTATGCAGAACTCCTTGCAACAGCATTTATACACGTGGCTGAAATTTAAGCAAAAATTACTAAAAGCTTGCCTCTCTTCTCTTGGTTCTACTTTGTTCCCCTTGGGCCACTGTTTTTCTGAAACTGTATGTCTTTGTATATGTACTAGTTTTTCTGTACCTTTTTCTAGTCACTTATCAAATACTGCGCTCCCCCTATTTCTCGTCAGTCTCTTGATGCACTTTGAGCGTATTCCATCTTCTCTTTCCCCTTTACTGTAACCTAAACCTTGGGCTCAACAGATACTAGTGTCTTCAAATTCATGCTATATTTTTTCTTTAATCTCTCATTTCTTCTTTGATTTTTCATGAAATGTTAAGGAAGCATTTTAATGGAGTTCAAGAGCTCAGACTAATGAGCAGTTATGAACAATTCATAACTGCTCTTCCTGAAGACAAACCATAAAAGAAGGTTTTGATCAGATTTTCAGTTTTGCAAGTGCCTGAGGATAGCAAAGGCCAGTGAAGACAGCTATAAAGGGAATTAAATGCATTCACTAGGATTTTAATGTTTCTGTCTGCTAATTCATTTCATCCAAGGGGTAAAGATCTTCCAAAACCATTGCATTTTAAGCAGTCTTCCATACATTGCGTAAGCAAGATGCACCATGGAAGCACAAATTCCTTCCTGTGTGTCCTGTCCTAACACATCCTTGTACATGTACTTAATATGGCTTTTATTGTCCATTTGGAAAACCTCTAGTCTTGAAGAGCCGATAACAGCCTTTAGAAAAAGATTACAGCAAGAAGTCAGGATCCAGCTTCTTATACAGCCCGCTTACAATACAAAGCAATGATCCCTTGAAGTTTCCTACACAGAACAGAGTTGGCTTCTACACTAAATTCACTTTTAAAAGTAAAAATCAATTTAAAAGAAAATCCCTTTAAAAATTTCCCATTTTATATTTTCTGGGTTGTTTTGCTTTTTATGTATTCAAAATTTCTGACAACTTTTAAAACCTAATAATTTTAACTATATTAAAAAGCTGATATAGCTAGTTTTCTCAGCATACAATATCAGCTGAGTTACATAGCACAGAACGTAACAGGAGCAAGGTATTCGTAAGAAAAAAGAAAATTCATAAAAATGCTAAAGTAAAAGTTGTTCCTTAAATATTGTTTATCGGTTTAGCTGTGTCAGTTTATGGTCCAAGTAGGTGCAATTCCTACCTTCTGTTGCTAGCGGAATGAATCAGAGATTCTCGGCTCTTAGATTAATACAGGTAATTCTCATCAGGGAAGAATTCCTGTTAACTGAGTAGAATTTAGCCTTGAATAAAAGGGTCATACTGTCGTCTTAATTAGCCATTTCTTAAGAGCAGTAAGTATAGATAACATTCAATAAGCCTGATGTCTCTAAAAATGATTAAAACTGCAATTACGCTACAGAACAAAAGCATTTTATTAAATACAAATCAGTTTAATTTTATCAATAATGAGGCTTCCACCTTCATTAAGTTCTTAATACTATCACAAACACAGGTGTAAGTACTTTCCCATTAATTTTGCCTTTCATTAACAATATTACATTTTTTATTATATGAAACAGCAAGGGGAAAGGGGGGGGGAATCAGTCACCATCTTTTCATTCAATTGAACTGATGAGGAAGGACAGACTATTTATCTTAATTAACGTTTGTCTGAATGAAATTCCTGGCTCCTGAAAGTAATATCAAGGTTCTCCAACTTGAAGAAAAAAATTCTTTGTTTTGTTAAATGATACAGGCAAGTGATAGGAGACAATTATATATTTGATTAGCCATATGATCCTTGACATACAGTTCTTAGACTCAGCTAAGACCGAGAGAAAAAAAAAAAGCCAAAGAAAATCCAAACAACAAACAAGGGACAAAGAAAATGGTATGTTGATATTGCAAAAGTTTTGGAACTAACCCCAAAGTGAGAGATTTAGGCAGATGGATAAAGCAAAGCAGAAGCAGACATCTTGCCATTCAGAAAGCAAGTAAAGTATCTGCATTTAGCAATGAGCAAAAAGCATCTTGACTCAGTGGAGACTTTGGAAGGTATCTAGCCCAAAGCAATCCTTACTCTCCAGTGTAGAAGCTCTCACAGACATAGAGACACATGTATATATGGGCACTGGGGAGGCGGGAAAGAGACTTGGGCCTCAAATTTGATCAGTCCTGCAGCCACCTCCTGGCTGATGACCAAGCTGAAGCTGAAGAGCAACCGTCTCTTTGAGAACTCTACAGAGAAAGAAAACTCTTTCTTTGGAATGCCAAGTTTTTTGAAACAGAAAATGCTGCCGCGGTCATGATTTCCCTGCCTTCTTAAGATCCAAGTGATTTCCAGTGATGTGTTGATAATCAAAAAATCTGAGGTTTTCTCCAAGTTCTTCCCTTCTTCTGGCTCTTTCCAATAGAGGGTTGTGGGGAGACAACCTTAACTTGCCTTACTGGAGTCTGATGATTTTAGCACTGGCCTAGGATACGAGAGAGAAGTCAGTACTCTTCATCCCAACAGTGGCTAAAGGAGTTCCTGACTTTCCTACATCTCATGCCTTTTGTATCAGTTTAAAAGAAATAAATCACAAAGTACTTCTCTCTTTCTCTAGAAGTGCTCAAAGTACCTAAAATCCTTCCTTTACAATACTTTGTTTTAAAAAAGCAAAACATCTGGTCAAGTAGAACCTTGTATCTTAGTATCTTCATGTATCTTCGTAGATGTCTTTTGGGACAAGCTGGAGCCTGGCCTTTGTATTTTACCACGTTATCAAATACTGTTTGTGATCTTCAGTCTAGCCACAGAGGATTAAACTTGTGAATTAGTACAACCCCTCACCTGCCCTTTGGCCATTTTAGAAGAGTAGGCTTAAGAAACTCAACATTAAAATATATCATTAATCTAGTATCGTTAATCCTTATTGAAAAAGAACAAGGAAGCAAGTTC
This sequence comes from Aptenodytes patagonicus, assembly GCF_965638725.1. Classification (NCBI taxonomy): domain Eukaryota; kingdom Metazoa; phylum Chordata; class Aves; order Sphenisciformes; family Spheniscidae; genus Aptenodytes; species Aptenodytes patagonicus. Next base: position 43,259,878 of record NC_134952.1, read on the forward strand.
TTCAGCATTGCGTTCTTTTCTGTAATGGGGTAGGAAATTAGTAGAAACAGACTCAGGATATTACATACAACCTTATAGGATTTGTTTATGCTCATTTTGGCTTAAGCTTAAGTTACTGCTCTTACTGCTGCCTCAGTTGCATGTCTTCATCACAGGCATTCAAGCTGTTCTGGTACCCATACCTCTGTAGCCTTTTAATAGCTAAAAGAATTCATATTCTCTTGTAGCCTTTAAGGTCTGGAAGTTGGCCATTTTATTCAGGCTCATGCTTTTAGTGTAGTAGTTTAGAGTCAGACCCCAGAGAGAGCATTCTGGAATGCTGTTATACCTTTATCATTGTAATTTTTGGCCTTCTGTTACAATGGCAACCATACAGAGAGATCAAAATGAAGTTAGGTATTTAAGTCAATGTGTGAAATGATATCCAGAAGTCCCAGGTATTGGCCGAAATGACCCCTTTGCTGTTTGTTGTCTTCTTGCTCCTTTACTACCAGTTGAAAGAACTCATTGTCCCATTGTGCATGCCAGTTTCCCACATCACAGTAAGACTGATACTGAAATTAATATTGTACATGAAATATTTATTTATGATACTTCAATAATCTTAAGAAATTCTGAAGTAATTTGATAACTAGTGTGAAGCAGCAGCTGAGCTTGCTGGCAACCCCTGAAAAGACAAAGTACCATATTTTATGAATCATACTGTGTACTATACTAAAGCGGATCAGTTTCTTTATGCATAGTCTGAAAAAAAAGGAACAAGACGTTCAAATCCACTCTGCTGCTGGGCTATCTAAACATAGTCTTTAAGTATGATCTCTTAAAACAATAAATATTTTCCATTAATTTGGTTGTGAGACTCCACTTTTCTCTCCAGGTTCCAAAATGGAAAAAAGTAATCAATATGAAGACTAACAAGCCAAGAAAGAATGCAAAGAGATCTAAAGAAAATAAAAGAGAGGAATCAACATCTCCCCTCAAATAATTTCAGAGTGAGAGGACACATTGGAATCAGAGTTCCAAGGAATGTGAACATTTCACAGAAAGGAAATGGATGTTTTTCATTATAAAGTTTCTGATGTACTGCATGTCACAGTGGTTAAAATTCAAAGCAGCTCAGACTATATTCCATCCAATGTACTTGTCAGTTGTATTTCTTGGGTATGTAATTTACTTGACAGGCACAGTTTAAATGCTTTAAAATAAACCACTGTACCAAGAGCAGATGCAGTCTAATAACACAACTTTAAGTTTTATTAGGCTTTTAAATGCAACCAGTTTGTTAGGGTGAAATCTTTAGAAATGACCCCTAAAACCTGTAAGTGGAAGAATCCATTTCAATTGCCTTTTTTCCCCTCATTGAACCACTCAAACCTTTTGCGTTATTCATATGCAGAGCCTCCTGTAATATATTTTCTGTATTGCAGAAGACTTGCCCTGCTACTGTGACTGTAGCATCTATAGCTAATGTAACTCATGGATGAGCACTGATGAAAACCAGAGTCAGTGAAAGATTCTGCTAAATACTTCAAAAGTCAAAAGGGATTAAAACATTACACTGTCTTTCCACACTTGCCTATTCCATCCTCCATTTCTTCTTGTACATTATGTAATCTTAATGTTTGGTGGTTTTTTTTGTTTTGTTTTGTTTTTTTTTCTTAGCAAGTTACTTTAGATCTGACACTGTATCTTTCAAACACTGTGATGAAGGTTGCCTGGCTTAGACACAAGTTGTATAAATACACTCAAAAAAAAAGCTGGCAAGTTGGCACTAGTCAGACATGAGCTTGATTCCTCTAGGCACTAATTCAGCTACATATCCTTAAGTTTTGTTCCAAATGCATTATCAGTCTACTAATCTCATGTTGCAAATGGCAAATGCCATTCCACAATTAAATTACTCCAACAGGATGAGTTATGTGAAACAGTTGAGGATTGAAATAAACATATTATAGTACATTGATTATGAAACTGCAAATGCCAAATAGAAAGGGAAAATATAGTCAATGCGATGAAATTAAAATTTTCCATAACAATTTCATTATCTCACAATAGAGATACACAAACAACGAGGTTAAACTTCATGCTAGTTAAACTTCATAAGTTTGGATACCAACTGGACAAAAAGATTGCGGTATCGATTAAATCTTAGATTTCTCTAATATATACTCCATGCTCTAAAATGTAGGCCTGTTTCCTTCTCTTTCTTGACTTGTTGAGAAAGGTTTTGTAATTCCTTTCTGTTTGTATTTCAGTTGAGTTGACTTAGGGAAGTGTCAAGGTTACTTATTCCTCTTCTATTGATTAAGAGCTTCTATTGATTAACCACTCAATTTTGTTGATGAAGTTGCGGGTTTTGGGGTTTTTTTTTAATCTATTAGAACCTTGATACTTATAGACAACCTTTCTTGAAAGCCTATGTAAGGCCTAAAAACCTAAACTAGATAGGAATAACATGAAACAAATCAACATTATCAAGTACCAAGGAATAAATCATGAGGGAAAAGTCAGCTATTAATTTGTAACACAAATACATGTAAGCAATAAAGAAATGAAGAAACAAAACTGATTATATGCAAAGGTTTCTGATTTCATGTGGACCGGTCTCTGGACTAAAGTAGAAGACCTCAGAGCTAGACCTTGAGTGGAGAAGGTGAATGTGTTGGCCAGTTTCCAACTGTCATTCAAATGAGACTTGGGTGTTCTGCATAACCTTCTTGTGTTGTATGGAAACACTGGTGTAGGACCAACTCTAACATTTAACTTCAGTGGTCACTGTAAGAAGTACACAGTTTCATGAATATGTTGAAAATACTGAGAAGGAAGAAATCATTACACAGGAAGAAGGAGATGACAGTATTATAAACTAATTAAGGTTTAATGCAAAGTCATGATCTTAGTACAGAAGTGTTTGACTGTAAGTGTACTTTCTTATGCTAAAAGTTGTCAAACCTATTATGAACTCTAGTTCTAAGTCAGATGAGTTAAGCATTCTTTGCAAAATCAATTAACCCTTCAACCCACAAGCTGTAGAAATCATCTGAATCATCTGGAAATGAGTAAGAAAGGGCGCTGTTGTCTGGCAGACATCTACAGCTTAAGCACAGACACAAACCAAACTGTGCTATAGTCTCTCTGTCCTTGCCTCCAGAAGTTAGCCAGAGCAACACAGAACTGACAAAAACCCATAGTTTGCTGCTTAGATCTAAGAATGGCAACTTGAATACAAATACATGCTAGGTATGCAAGGCAAAAAAAACCCACAAAGATGAAGTGGAAAATTCTGCTAGCAAGCAAAGCTGTGTGCATGTGATGGGGGAGTCATAGTACTTAAAATTGTAAGATTTACTTTGGCCGAATAAGACACAGCATACATGGCCAAGGATAGTAGTCAGAAAGAACTGAGCATAAGCCATCCCTTTCATGTACAGCAAGGGGTGACCAACGTTGAATGGAAAAGTAAATATACTGAATTTAAAGAAACTGTTTTCATTGGCTTCCACAGACTTTAGATCAGAACCAGATGAAGGAAAATGAAGACCTTTTGGGAGAGGAAGCAAAAACTACAGTTATTTTAATGGAGTTACCTGTGCAATGTAAGTCTGGATTCATTGCTCCCAATAGTTCTTTTGACTATTTTTTTTTTTTTTGGTAAAAAATTATTTTCAAACAAACTTTTCATTATTCAGCAAGTTCTAGTGTAAATATTAATCTGTAGAATTTAAAACAGGAATTGACTTCTTGTCTAAGAAAAGAAAATCAAGGAAATAGTTAATTTCTGCATCTATTTTGTGGAATAATGTACCATTTCCAAGAACATCCTGTGAAATCCAAAATTCCTTATCCCGGTGGAGCAGCTTTCTGGTGTCCTCACTGAAGTTAGCAAACACACTAGCATACCTGAATGAATTCCTTATTTCCAGTTAAGTGTACAAAATCCTGTATGAAATTTAACCTTCTGACCTCATGATCATACTGAGCCAGTGATTTAATGAACCTTAATACTGGCCCCTAATGCCTAACACGTGCAGTACTAGGAGCTCATACTTCTTTTGCTGATCCAGCCTAGCAAGTCTTTCCAATATTAAGATGGCACCAGGGTGCAAACATGTTATACATTGTACCTCACACTTTTTATTGCCTTGCCTCGCCTCATGCATCCCTATCTGAAGAACTCTGCAATTTCTTAGTAATCTCAAGACATCATCACCCGTTCTTTTCTTTCTCTCACGTTAAGTTCCATCGGCTACTTTTTAATAACAGACATGTTCAAAGCCAAATATTTAAAACTAGTAATGGGTACAGAAAAACTGTTGCTTTTTAGGCACACACTTGAAAAGGATGCTTTAGTGAAACCAATAGTGCTTTATAGGAGGCATAATAAACTTGAAAACGATCACATCACAGTCTCAAAAACAAATGAAACAGCTGGTATTTGGTACCTTCTTTTTTTCTTCTTTTTTTGGAGGTGATGGTGCTGCAGAAGAGCTAAGCTATGTATCATTCACTTAATGGAAAAGGAAGCCACATTTGTGTCTTGGGCAGGTACAAAAGTTTTCAAATGAACATGATACACAGCTTTTTCAAGATCTTACCATTATATTCTACACATTCATTCCTCTTCTTTAGGAGTGTGTAATACTAAGCAGGTCTTTTACTAAGAAATAATCAGACATCTAAAAAAAAAGATACATGAAGGAACTACAGAAAGAGTCAATAAATATTTTTATTGGACTAGATGACCTTTAGAGGTCCCTTCCAACCCAAACTATTCTATGATTCTATGATTCTATTTGAGGGAATTACAGTTTTATCACCAGAGTTCAAATTTCTACAGAACTTATATATCAAAGACATTTGTTAAAATATGCTAGCAAGGTATATGCATGCCTGTGCATTCACTCTTTGCAGCAGCACTACTCTTTGCCTTATCAAGGTATGTTACAATGAAGCAAAATGCAGGGATCCCCCACACTACTACCAGGCACAGGAAGACTTGACTTTCATCTGGTAGTAGTGTGAAGTACTAATGTGTACTTTCAAAACTATTTGTAGGCTTTTAACTTAAGATATACTTTTATATCTGTATATCTATATCAGATATCTATATATGGTCTATCTGTACAGATATCTATCACTTTCCGTCAGAGGACTTGAAGGCAACCAAACTAAAATTGACTGTCAAAGTCAAAGAAGGTTAGTGAGAAAAACGTTGGTAGATTCTGAATTCACTGCTGTGTGTTTAGTTAGCTTTGCAAACTACAGAATTTTCTATCTTGAGAGAGCACATCTCCTAGTCCACTCCTTCAGTGTTGCAAGTTCCAAAAACAGTATTTGTAATCTCAAGGGAATGAGACATTTAGGACACTGAGATCAATTTCAGATCTAATAAACCCTAAATTTGATCCTAACAGTCTTTTATAACATAACACAATCTAAGAGGGTACCAGTTTGTGTGTTTTGAGTTCCCCCTTCTTCCCCCAACGTCCCCTCTGCCCTCCACTTCAACAAAGGGATTGGTTTGTGCCACATCAGCTGGAGAGCAAAGTGTTCTATCCATCTTCAAATAAATTTTGAAATCCTGTAATATATTTTTGTTTCTTTCTCATCTCTTCCTCTCAAGGATAAGTTCAGTCAAAAAAAAAACCCAAAACAGTTCAAAATATGAATTAGAGGGGTTGCTCTCTCACAGTTCATCAAACTAATCAAATACTGAAGATCATGTACCTATGATTGATAATAAGATTTTAACAAGCAGGGAAATGAATAATTTATTTTCAATGTGATCTCTGGACTGACGTCCCCTGGTTCTTCTCAAATTCACTACTTCAGAAGAATTACTCTGAAGAGATTTCACATGACACAAAGATTCCTTTGTACTTGTCAGAGAGTCAAGGTGGCCTCTCATCAACAACATGGCTTCAGGTTGATTTTCTTTCTCCTTTTCAAAGCCCATTTCCCTCCTCTGAATACTGATTAGTACCGATATCTGCTGTGTTCCTTTCTATGACTTTCAGTCTTTCTATTTTAACTAAGTCAAACAAATTCAACTTTGTGAAGGCGGTGACTGGAAGCTGTTTGAGGCAGGAGTCTGTGAGATGTCTAAGATTAAAGGGATTGTCTATTCCCCCCATGCATTCTTACTGCACCATCCCTCAAAATTGGTGTGAATAAGATGCATTTCCTTCCTCCTCTGCAACATTTTGTATACACTGTGACAGCTGGGAAGAACAATCTGATATTGACTTTATTATAAATCTCTTTTCTTATCATTGCAATAGAAGTGGGAAGCGTGGTCAAAAGAATCTATCATGGAGGTTAAATTACAGATGTGAAATTAAACGCTTTAAAAAGTGAAGCTCTTGGACATCAAGACATACTGACATCTCAAAATATGCACTTGACATGTTTCTGTACTGTTCTTGTGTGATCACCAATTGTTTTCCTCCATAAGAAATCTACTTTGGCTAGCATTTCTGCTGTTCATTTTTAAAAAAAAATTCTGATATTGACCTCATACCTTATTTTCAGAACACTAACAAGGTCTTCTAAGAATCCAGAATTATTTGTTTTCTTATTAACCGAGAAAGTACCCATCTCTCCTGGAATGAGTCTTTATTTTTCTTTACAAGAGTGTTATTAACTGGGAATGCTCTTAAATTTTGGGAAAAATGCACCCACAGAAATTAAATGGGAGATGGCTTTGTTTAATAGGCATTAGCATGTCTGACTGGGGAAGAGCCAGGAATCTGTTTGTACAACAGGCAGCTTCCTTCATTACTGAGCTCTTGTCAGTATCGGAAAGAGCCTACCCTGAAAAGCTAGCTACTGAAGGTGAACAAAAACTATCAGAGACTTAACAGACCAAGTTTCATTGGTATTCTTATATATTAGGCAAGATTTTAAGATCTTTTTTATTATTAAACAAGTACAAGCCCACAATAAAGCAAGACAGAACCCACATTAGTCGAACCTTTTACAGACAGTTTGGAGCAAATAACAGTATAAACAAAAATACCTTTACTCCCATGCACATTTCATATAAGACCTTGGAATGAAAATAGTTAAAAGACTATAAGAGCAGGTATTCCTTATGCTGTAAATCACTATATAAATTGATAGCACATCTTAATACAAAGCTGAATGTCTCCAGAAATAGAGTGAATCTGATCTTACTTCACAAGTACAAAATTAAGCATAAGTATTCTCAGAGATTTTCAATTCTCTCAATAGAAAAGAAACTTCAGTTCTGATATAGTCAAATTATTGCAAGTTACCTGACTAAACAGCAATTCATACAGGCAATCACTTCTATCTCAAACTCTAATGGTATTTAGGATTAGCAATATGATACTGAATTCAAAATATCCTTCACTCTGATAACTCCCATTCATTCCTACATTTATATAGAGAAGAGGGGAGAGGAAGATAAATAGGGAGGGCACAAAATGGGGGATTAATTCTTACAAACATAATGAGACAACATAAGGGAAGTATTTGACCAAATGTGTGTGGATAAATAAATAACAGGTACACAGAACTCACCTCTAAAGAGTTACATATGGTCACAGAAAAGTGTGGTTGTTCCAGGAATCTAGGTCCCCCAAGGACTAACAAAAAGTGTAATTCTGCTATTTCTCATTCTTTTCTGCACAAAATGATCGCTCCCCTCTACTCCTAATAGACAATTCGGTAGTGGTGGCAGTGAAGTAAGAAGCAGGATCTGTAAGTTCTCCTTCAGTCAGTCTGTGCATGTGTTCTTTACCACATACTAGATTTTTCTAATTTTTTTTTAAAGAAGCTTACGAAGTTGCATGAGGATTAAAATAAAAGTCCACAAAGTTTTCAAAATACCATATATAAACTATATATACAGAGAAGCAATTTGAACATATGGGCATTCATTTCTCCCATAGCACTTTTTGGAAAGGTGATCAAAAGAAATTGATTCAGATTTGTAATTTTCACAGAAGCCTTCCATATAACAGTACAAAATAAACTGTCCAGCACCTTCTACACATCTTCAACTAGCACATCTCTTATCTGAGTGGGAACACATATAAACCTCTGAAATGGAATTGGTTAGACAGTGTATGTTCCTCTATTCCATATCAGTAAATTCAGCAGGAGCTTTCTTGCTGACACAAAAAACTCAAATCAGGACACAGCAGGGACACTGTAGGCTACAGTGTGACTCTAGGCACAGTTGAGAGATACAAATATTATGTTAGCTATTACTATCCAAGAGATATTAATACCAGGAGTCACTATCGTTCAGAAAGACATGTCAATCACAATTGTTCTCTCCTGTTTTCTTTTTCTGAGGGTACACCTGTTTGTTTTAGAAAGGACCCTTGGTAATTTACCATTCACTCCATCCAACCTCAAGCCAATCTGGCCAGGAAGCAGGACTGGAGGCAGAGCTAAGATCTCATTCATTCTTGGTTAGTTCCCAGCTGTGAGAAAAGGGTATTTTGAGCGGCTTGGACATAAGATCTATATGGCTTATCTAGAAGAGCAAGATAGGGAACCAGGGTACCTGGTCTTCCCTTCCTCCTACAGGCCTATTGGCAGAATAGTTGAGGTAGGAAGGGATATCTGGAGATCATCTAGTCCAACCCCGTGCTCAAAGCAGGGTCACCTAGAGTAGGCTACACTGTGCATCCACTTTCTAATTTCTAATTGAACATGCTCCTTCCTTCTCTACAGCAGATGACCACGTGGCTAATAAACACTTAAATACTGTTATCTGCATTGTAGCAGTGTGAAGTAGATAGAATCTAACGTGACAGGCACTACAGAAGCATAAGACTCTTAAGTCCTCCTGCGGCATAATAGAAAGTCATTAAGTTTATAAGAACTACTTTTTCCTCCTGTGGTAAAATATCTCCTACAACATTTACAGTTTCCAAACTTGAAATGGTAATTTTAGCCAACAAAAATTAAATACTATGATTCTTTTTCCTATTACTTTAGAAAGCTAATGAAATATAACTTGAGTGGGGAGGAAGGTGACAGAAGGAGATATATATATATATATGGAAATATTAAGAATTGTTAGTAAAAGCTATATAGAGAAAACCTTGTTGATATTTCAGCTAAAGTTTGAAGTGGACAGAAAAGGACAAGTGAAAGAACAAGGGCTTCAGAAAAGAAAGGTGTTTTTTTGTTCTCTATGACCTGACCAGGGAAGACTGCTGAGCAGAATTAACGGAAACATCCACAAGATTCCCCTCCATGGACTTTCAAAATAGGGAACAGATCTGATCTACATGTAGGTAAATGGAGGGGGAAGTCAGAGGAGAGTTTCCTTCCGAGTACAATGTGAGGAATGCATCCTTGCAACAGATGTCATGGGCAGAACACTCTTCCAGAAGAAGATTAAGAAGTCACAGGGGGAATGAAGTCACTGAAGAAAACCTGCTGGAAGATAAAATTGAGGTGGTGGCACACCAGCTTTTTCCTTCCCCCCAGTTAGAAAGAGGAAAATGCGTGGAGACTATTGCAAAGAAAAAGACTCAAAATACAACATATACAAGGTTGTGTTGTAACACCGAACAATGTTAGCAGTTTTAATTGGTTTGAGTATATACACAAAAATAATTTTAGCTTTGAGAGGAAGAAAAAAAATCTACTAGAAAGAAAACTTTTTTCTTTATTCCAGATGGTCAGAGAAAACAATTATTGCTCTTCCTTAAACAAACAATTAACTTCATCAAGAACAAAAGTATTAAGACCAACTGACTGTTTTGATCTCTCGTCAGACAGTTCAGATTTAGTCTCAGATGATGCAATTCTTATCAAACCTGGGGTTTTTTGGCAATTCATGGAACATAATAGCAGAAGAGAAATCATTTTATAACAAAGTAATAAGTACCTCTTAAAATGTAATATTCAGAAGAACAAAACCAAAGAGTTTACTGCTTTGTATTAGGGAAACATAAACAAGATGGACCCATGAAGAAAGCAGAGACAGCTTTAACAAAACAACCACAGCTAAGATCAGTTCTCCACTGACTTGCATCTTTTGTAATCAGGGATTTTCATTAAAATAGAGCCGAGGCTTTCTCCTCTTCTCCCTTCCCTCCTCCGCACTTTGTACAGGTATAAATTACTAAAGCAGGCAAGGAGCACTGGTAAATCAAGTTCAGCAGAAATCCAGACATATTTGCATCTGAAAGGAATTATTACAGCTTCTTTTTGTAATCGCTTTCAAAAAGAATATCACTGCTGAAGAAAAAGCACTCCATCACTGAGGTATATCAGAACTCTGCTACTTTCTCAGCGTCACTGGGATGGCGTGAATTTCAAAGTTACATTGAGAAGTTAGTGAGAGTTTTGCTTGAATATGGCTTTTGAAATCAAACCCAGGATTCACTTTTTGCTGTTTAGTTTTTGCACCTAACAAATAATAAATATGAAAATAGTAACTGCACTGCTCTGAACATGTACTTTTTCTTCAAAGTAGCTTAAAAAAATGCAACTCTGCATACTGGTTTTTATCACTTTTATTCTGAGTCACCTTTTAGTGCTTCCAAGGTAACTGGAATTATATCTTATGATATTTGCTCAATGTTCTTTCCATCATTGTTAAGAGAGAGTAGATGGGTAGTCACTAAGTAGTCAAAGCATTGAGAAGAGTAATATGAGTATTAACAGCATGGGTTAGGAAATGTGCTGGTTTCGGCTGGGGTAGAGTTAATTTTCTTCATAGTAGCTCGTATGGGACTATGTTTTGGATTTGTGCTGGAAACAGTGTTGATAACACAGGGATGTTTTAGTTACTGCTGAGCAGTGCTTACACAGAGTCAAGGCCTTTTCTGCTTCTCACACCACCCCACCAGCGAGTAGGCTGGGGGTGCACAAGAAGCTGGGAGGGGACACAGCTGGGACAGCTGACCCAAACTGGCCAAAGGGATATTCCATACCATGTGACGTCATGCTCAGCATATAGAGCTGGGGGAAGAAGGAGGGACGTTCGGAGTGATGGCATTTGTCTTCCCAAGTAACCATTACATGTAATGGAGCCCTGCTTTCCTGGAGATGGCTGAACACCTGCCTGCCGATGGGAAGTAGTGAATGAATGCCTTGTTTTGCTTTGCTTGCGTGCGCAGCTTTTGCTTTACCTATTAAACTGTCTTTATCTCAACCCACGAGTTTTGTCACTTTTACCCTTCCGATTCTCTCCCCCATCCCACCAGGGGGGAGCGAGCAAGCAGCTGTGTGGGGCTTAGTTGCCAGCTGGGGTTAAACCATGACAGGGAAGAACCTCCATCAGAATTCTTTAACATTTGTTTTCTGACAAATAAGCAATAGGATATACGCTGCATGCAGTTATACCACGGTAAATCAAGAACTCCACTACAAATCACAGAGTAACTTTTAATTCATATAGCTAATAGTAGATTTTCACCAAATAAAATTCATTTGTGTTTGTATTTTTCGTAAGATGGGAAATAATATCTTCTACTGGTAAAAGTAAGCAAAATATAAACCATGGCTATATTCACGAATTATTCTTAAATATACTTTTTTAATTCCCCCACATAGTTTTAATATCTTTTAATTGTACATTAATGAATTATAGTTATACTCCAGGAGAAGTATAGAGTTGCTGTCTGATTGATCAGGGATAGGGTTAGGAAAGCCAAGGCTGATCTGGAGTTAAATCTGGCAAGGGATGCAAAGGGCAACAGGGAAATGTTCTACAAATATGTAAACAGCAAAAGGAAGGGCATGGAAAAGGCTGAGGTACTTAATGCCTTATTTGCCTGTTTCTACCAGTAAAACCAGTCTTCAGGAATGCCAGAGACTAGAGGGAAAGTCTGGAACCAGGAAGACTTGCCCTCAGTGGAGGAGGACCAGGTTAGGAAGCACTTAAACAAACAGTATGTATGTAAGTGCATGGGGCCTGATGGATTGCACCTGCAAGGGCTGAGGAAGCTTGTTCATGTCTTTGTGAGGCCACTTTCAATTATCTTTGAACAGTTATGGTGATTGGGGGAGCTTCCTGAAGACAGGAAGAGAACAAATATCATTCCTATCTTCAAGAAGGGTAAGGAGGAAGATCTGAGAAACCAGAGAACAATTAGCTTCACCTTGATCCCTGGGAAGGTGATGGAGAAAATCCTTCTGGAAAGCATTTCCAAATACATGAAGGACAAGAAGGTGATCGGAAGTAGTTAAGATGGATCTACAAAGGGGGAACGATGCTTGACCACCCTGATAGCCTTCTACAATAAGGTGACTAGCTTGATGGATGAGGGGAAAGCCGTGGATGTTGTTTACCTTGACTTTAGTAAAGCCTTTGACACCATGTCCTGCAACATAATCATAGACAAGCTCACAAAGTACAGGTTAGACATCTGGACAGTGAAGTGGATTGAAAATTGGCAGAACAACCAAGCCTAGGGGGTTGTGATCAGTGGCACAAAGTCCAGTTGGAGGCAAGTGACTAGTGGTATACCCCAGGGGTCAATAGTGGGGCCAATGCTGTTTAACCTCTTCATTAGTTACCTGGACAATGGGACAGAGCGCACCCTCAATAAGCTCACTGATGACACAAAACTGGGCGGAATGAGTTACACCGGATGGTTGTATTGCCATTCAGAGAAGTCTGCCTGAGACTGGAGAACTGGACAGAGAGGAACATCATGCAGTTCAACAATGGGAAATGCACCAGTACAGGGTGGGGGCTGACCAGCTGGAGAGCAGCTTTGCATAGGACATTGTGATCCTGGTGGACAGCAAGCTGACCATAAGCCATGAATGCACCCTCATGGCAAGGAAGGCCAACGGTATCCTGGGATGCATTAAGATGATCTTTGCCAACAGGGCAAAGGAGGTCAACCTTTCTTTCCACTCATCATTGCTGAGGCCACATCTAGAGTGCTGGGTCCAGTTTTGGGCTCCCCAGTTCAAGAAAGACATGGATTTACTGACTGGGTCCAGCACAGGGCCACAAAGGTGATTAAGGAATTGAATTATCTTTCACATGAGGAGCGGCTGAGAAAGCTGGGACTGTTTAACCTAGAGAAATGAAGGTTTGGGAGGATCTGATCCATGCATATAAATACCTGATGGGAGAGAATGAAGAGGACAGAGCCAGACTCTTCTCAGCAGTGTCCACTGACAGGACAAGAGGCAATGGGTACAAATTAAAACACATGAAATTCAATCTGAACACAAGTAAACACTTTTGTTATTGTGCAGGTAGTTAAACATAGGAACAGGTTGCCCAAAGAGGTTGTGTAGTCTCCATCTGTGGAGATATTCAAAACCTGACTGGATACGGTCCTGGGCAACCTGTATAGCTGACCCTGCTTGAGAGTGGGGTTTGAAGAGGTGATCTCCAGAGGCCTCTTCCAACCTCAACCATTCCATGATTCTGAGCAAAGACCTCATTAAAAATATTATACTGTAAGATTCTTTATGTTACAGGAACAATATTTATGGACTAAAAGGATTATTTTCTGTGAATGTAATTTATCCCTTTAGCAGAGAAAAATATCCTAAAGCATTGTGTGTGGAGAAGTCATTTGAAAAAAAACTTAGTACCAGTTTGTTTTCATTCTAGGTATTTTGAAAAAGTGACATTTAGTGCCTCTCTTGTAACTCTTAATTATTTAATCACTTAATTTAAACATTAATTTTAAAGTTTTGTATTTGTTGCATTAATCTTTACTAGTCATTAAAAGAATCCTTTTTGTCAGTAGAAAAAAGTATCTATAAGGCTCTTAAGGTGTAAATTGGAGGTTAAAAAAAGGAAGATGCATTTTATTAGAATCCTTCATATTTAACTTAAGTAAACTGCAAGAACAGAAACATGAATGATTCTGAGGTAACTACTGGGTAATACCCACTCAGTGGCACTGAAAAGTGGATACAGAATGCTCAATGAACTTCTCTGCAGACCTCAATTAACCTGTAAGACACTACTCTGGGATACATATTGAGATAAATTCCTGAAAAGCAGTAACACTCAGAAAAACGTTAGAGATTTTTACGTATAGTGAAAACTATAGCTGGAAGTTAAGATATAAACACTAATCATAATAGAAACCTCCTTGAAAGGGACCATTACCTGTAGGGGACAAAGGAGCAAGTAATTATATAATTTCCAGTATCAAATGGATTCATTTTCTCTGAAACACTGTTACCAGTTACTACATCTATTCTGAGCAAAGATGGATAGTCCTACACTCATAGTGGCTTATTCCCCTAATTGATAGGATTCGTCTGGATTTACAGCTACAAGAGGGAAATAGTTTGTCTAGTGCAGAGAACAGAACTATACCTATGGAATCGTTAATTTATATAACTGAAAAGGCTTATAAGTGTCAATGTAACATAGTTGTAGCAGCAGCAGCTTTTCTTCCACTATCAGTCCTCTAAGTTATCATGCAAACATATCACACATTAGTGCGAAACAAAACCTGTGAGGTCTTTGTTAACTGTAACAGTTAACACTCTTATGTTTACATTTGCACTTAGAGATGTCTGATCTGAAATATGAAACAAAGATCCAAAAGTTAGAAGCTTACATATAACAGTTTCTCTCGAGTCTTCCTATACCAATAATGTAGAAAATAAAGCATTGGTAAGTGCATATTAAACACTTATTTTTTAGTTTCCCCTTTATTTCTTCAGATGTAATCAACCACAATAGTCAGAGCCTATCCGAACACATTTTATTAAAGGGAATCCAGCAAGCTACACTTGTTATTAGCAATATCAAGACACTTCATGGAAGGTAATCAGTGTGAAGTTATTGCAGGGTGTGGTGGTTTAACCAGGACACAGGGCACTGGCTAGCACAGGCTAGACTTGCTGGTCAGTTCTGAAGAAGGGAGTCCTGCATAGAAAAAAAAAAAAAAATCTAAGATCTTCAGATGGAAATTATTTGGACAATTTTGATTCACAGAAACATTCAAAAGCATTATTTTCATTCTACAGTGGAATGAAAACTAATGCCAAGACCTCGAATGTTAACATGGACACACTTACTGTCCTCAGCCAGGTATACAAAAACCAAAGCCTGGAGAAGTTTGAACTCTTGCCTTCCACATCCTTCTCCATCTCTGGTTCTGAAAGGGGAATGGGGGTATCCCTTACAGGAAGACACCGATAATATTATCTCATTTGGAGCATGTTTAAAAAAAAAAAAAGCCTGCAGTTGTTAATTTAAGTCCATAAATGAAGAAAAAAGTAACTATAAACAGAAAATTAGAGATGATTACAGCTCATCACAGTAAATGGATTTGAGTAGCTACTATAGGAATGTATGACCAGCTTTATCTAATAGCATAGAAATGTTAATAAAATGAGATTTTTTTTTTCCTTGAAGTGCACTGTAAATAAGTAGCATCATTCCCACAGCTGAGAGGAGAATTGAGCATGAATTATTTATACTGTCTGGATCAGATTTAGATTCTTTCAGACATTCTGTGAGTTTTGCGGTCAAGATGCAATCTTTCAATAATTCAGATGTCATCAGAAAAGAATAAGAAGTCTTGTTTGGAAACATCATAGTAAACAAGTTTAAAGTGTTGAAAATACACAATGCAAGGACAAAACAAAGTTATTGTTTAGTTGGCATTTGAATTAAATTGTTTATATTATTATATTGACTAGGAGCCAAAAAATAAAGGGTTTTGAAATGATGTTGTACTGTCAAGAAGTAGGATGAACTAGAAACATTTATGTTTTTAAGTGGCAGATAGGGATGTTCTGAAGGTAAATGTTAATACTGAAAGACAGAGAGAGAGAATAAAACCAAGGAACAACACTGAATTTATGCAGATCACCATTTAGATTTTAATTCTGACCAGTTCAAGAGACTTTGTTTGAAGCTAGATGTTTTTTAAAGCTCAGGAAGTTTAAGTATTAAATGGTAACTGTAAAGCCTGAGTATATAAAATTATTTACAGGTTTTATCTAATAAACAGTAATAATTTTTGCCAGCTCGGTAATTCCTGATCATACTTTCCTATTTCCAGCAGTTCTTGATCTTCCCTTGAGAAGTGTGGCTACAGCCAGAACTTTGAGGTAGAATTGTACCATATTTTCCTTAAGAGAAGCTTATTAAACTAGCCTAGGCATTCTCAGTCTCCAAAGATGACTCGTATTATGTCACCTTGTTCCACGTCACTGTTTCTGTATCTAAACAAAGAACGTGAGAACTCATCGATGAAGCAGATAAAGATGTCCTCTCTGTCCAGTATTGCATAGGACCCTTTCCTCCAGTTTTATTTTCTAGTGTGGAATCTTTTAGTGGCTTTCTTGGTTGAATTCTGAGTCCTCTTGAATCCTGATAAACGTTTCATTTCTTCTGCCCTGTAACAGCTTAGCTTCAGGTCTGCCCAGAAGCCTGTGTCTCTGCCTGCACTGCTCCTGCAGCTCCCTGCTTGCTCAGTCCCTCTCTGCCTGCTCAAATCCACGCTTTGGGAGTTTTTCCCACCTGAGCATTCCCAGCTAAGGGCCTCCCTCTAAGAAACCCAGAGTGAAACTAGGAAAAAAGCAAAAGCAGCAGCATTCCTTCTAAAGGTACAGTTACTACTTTTAAATAATAATAAAAGCACAGTATATACACAGTAGCCTGTTGAAGAAACAAACCAGTCATCCATTTGCCACACAGACATGTACTTTTATAATGACATTTAATTACAATGGACCTTTATAAATTTTTGTAGTCTTTATTATTTAAAAGCCAGCGTATGCATATGTCCTTACATATAGCAATGGGAACTTTGGCAAGAAGCAAGCTGCACTGCTCCACAGGAAGAGGAATAGTCTGACCAGGCATTGCTCTCCATCCTCACTTTCAATTACAGGACTGGGGCCTTTGTGATGGACCCAGCATACAAATGGATCATTGCTGAAATGATGGCCAAGATGATGTTTTCCCCTCACAACTGCACAGGACAGAAGAGGAAAGCTTGCCCTATGTTTTTGCTCCATTTATGCTTAACCTAAATGAGATCCATGTCTCCCCCACTCTTGTACTTCATTCAGGTGGCTGATGTAAAGAGTCTCCAGTCTCAGTGATAATGCAACACTTCCAAGCAGGAGACACACAGTGGGCACATTACAGTGGCTATTTTCACCTCTGCCTCAGGCAACATTAACAGGAGTGGACATCTGCTGGGTTCCAGAAATAGTCATTCTTAAAAGTCCCTGTCTCTCCCAAGACTACAGAATGTTTAAGGGGTTTTTAGTCAGTTTCAGCTGACAGCACCAGTCACAGCAGTGTGTTTTATCCAATCAGAGACCCTTGATCTCTGTTTTGTTGTACTCGTAAGAGGTGGGAGGAGAATCTGATTCAAAACTAGCCTGCAAACAGAGCTGGTAAAACTTAGCCTCCAAGCAATGAGTTCCCGCACACGCACACAAATAAAGGATAGAAAATATGGTCAATTCCTCACCTAAACTGGCAGTCATGCCTATTTATCTTGGCTGAGAATATGTTCCAGTAAGTCCTGAGCTGAAGGACTCCGAGTCCAACAGAGAGCTGAATGTACAGACAAGTGGATTAAAATGCAGCATTGAAAAGCAGCCACCCCTGGTGTTAGATGGGTTTGTTTTGGGTTATCTTTCTGTCCCTGCACACCAGGGTCCTTTTAGTTTCACATGTGTTAACACATGGATTTAAATCTATTTTTTTCTCCAAGATAAACTGGCTTCCACTGATGTAACTATGATAAGAGCAAAATCTATACAGCATGAAGCAGTTTCACCCAATAGCTGGGGTTTTTTCCCTTTACTGAATAAAAGTGAATTGAAATACTGTAAAATAAATTACCACACAGTCCTCAGGTATATGGAGTGCTAAATGGGAACATTAACTGAATACTGACAGCTTGAGCAAATATTCATTATATGGTGTCACAACAGTTTCTGTAGCCCAGTAGTGGAGAGATACATGCTAATAATGTCTTAAGACACTTGTAACCTCCTGCTGATGTTGCAGATTTGATGACCAGATGTGGAAAGCAGTTACTAGGAGCTTATGCTTTAAGATGGAAATCACAGCAAAGAACCTCTGCTTTTCTTCAGGGAAAATTGAGGTTAAAAGTCTGGAGAAAACAAAACAAAAAAAATTAAAGAGGGCACATACATAACTACTCCAAGACAGAGGAAGAAATGATTTCACAAGTTTTTCCAGAGACAGCAGTTTCTTTTAACACCAAAAGTTTCTCAAGAAAAAATTATGTAATCTGACCAACATGTGCAGTGTTCCTGTGTTTCACTGTCTGCTCTTATGTTGATATATCCCATTCCTCTAAATGTATATACTTCAATGTAGTCAAGTACCTAAAGGCATCTTCCTGCATCAGGAAGCCATCTGGATTTTGCTTAAAATATAAGACCCAAAAGAGTGCACCACATGACAATCTTTTCAGACAATCTCCCATTTAGACTTTGCAAAATCTGAAGTGTTTAAACCTTATCACCTCCTCAGGCTGAGAATAATTCTAGGTTGTTTCTGCTGTTATGGGTGACATGTTGGACTCTATGTTCTTAAAGGTCTTTTCCAACCTAAACAATTCTATGATTCTATGTTTATTTTTGCCAAAACCTTCAAATTTTATTGCTTTAAAGTAATTTTTCCCCTAAGTAGACAGTTTTAGAAAAAAATAAAACAAAAATGATCTGGAACTATTTTCTGGATTAGGCACCCCTCCCCAAATATAAACTTTGAAGATGAAGTATTCAGTGTTTGACATCTGTGCTTCCTAAAAAAAAATGTTGGCAGACATGTTATCTCTATCTTCGCTGCTTTTATTTGTGACTTTGCTTTCATTATTTCTGTGTGCATAAGGTGTTTACAGGAAGGATAGAACCATGTTGATCACTGAAAAAATAATGTAGATAATTGGTAAGTGGGTAAAAGGCTTCCAGAAGCACATTTGCTTTAGCATTAGAAATGCTTCTATCCCCTGCAATAAATTAGTGCTTGTTACTTCCAGGTCCAATTTCATAAAAGAATAGATACCATTTCATCCATTTTTATTTCCCCTAAAGGATGCGAGTAGGAAGGAAGTGGGAGAAAGAGAAAGACATGTAACAAAGTAATAATGAAGACCAAGACTGAGAGCTTAGGCTGTGTCAGTAATTCATTGGCTAATTAAAATACTCTAATTAAAGAGAACAACTTTTCAGGTCTTGGTATATCCATAAGCGTGTCATTTTTATTGATAAACACTGAACTTTAAAGTAAGGCCTATTAGATTTTTGGAAGCATAGTATTTGAAGGGTTCTTCAAAATGCTAAAATGCACAGTAAATAATTGAGTGTTGTAAGTGCAAACAGAAGCATTTCTGTAGCACTTGCTGTAAGTACATGCTTATGTGTTGATCAAGAATATGAATCCTTTTGTCAAAGGCCTTACTCAGGCTCTCTAGGCAGTTATTTCACTTTCAACAAAATTTGCTATGAGAAGCATTTTTATAGTTCTTATTTTTGTTATGCTGGATATTTGCATGGAAACAAGTTCTTTTCCTTAGAAGCTTATTCTTTACCTGGAGCCATAATATTTCCACTGAAATATTACAATGATGTCACAGAGGCAAATCAAAAGAGGATATTCTGTTTAAAAACTGTTGATGCTTACGGGGTTGTTCTAATACTGAGGGACAACAGGTATCCCAGTGATTAGTTCAGAATGGAGTTTCTCATGCACTAGCAGCTTTTAAAATAAAAAATAGCTTGGAAAGCGGTCCACGTTGCCCCCTTCCAATTTAAACATTATTTTCCTTCTCTCCACGTTTAATGGGCAAATCCCACTCATAGTTTTCATTTACATGGTGGACCAAAAAAAACCCACCTTCAGTTTCAGCCTATCTTAACCACCATCTAGGAAGCAATATTAATCACAACCACCAAGGAGGTAACATTAATCACAAGGAGACATGCTACTTCACTGGACATTGTTCTGGTTGCAATTAAGGACTGTATCCCATCTCTTCCTTCTAAAACACATTGTGTTCTCCCTGAAGTGTCAGAAGTCTTTACTTTGCTATATATACACCCCTTACCTACAGTGTTATCCACTGTATAGCCTCTGTAATTCCTACCCATTTATCAGGCAGAGAAGCATATGAACTCCTTTTTAACCATGTTGCTGCAAGTACCTTCCCATATGACTTCAACACCTTTCTGTAAAGGGAGCACAGACTGCAACAGCTATTGATCATTTCTTCAAGGTTAATCAAGAGAATCGCCAACTGAGCGGTGAGCAAAGAGCAACATACCCATCACTGCCATGTAAATTAGGCCGAAGACTGGGACTAAAGAGCAATAGTCATGAAAAATAGCATAAGCGCAAATCACAGAGGGGCAAGGAAAACAAAACAATATTGCTGGACTTTTGAAATCACATTGCTTTAAAACTATTTTGTTTCATAAGCCCATGTTTATGAAAGGACCATTAGAATTGGGATGAACTTGCTTAAAGTCAGATGGTTTTGTGATTCATTTTAGACTCTCCAAAGCAGCAAAGAACAGTTGCAGTAGCTATGTTTAAGAGGCCTAGGATAAGAACTAGTGGATAAAGGAGAGAGAAACTGGTGAAACTGTTACCTCAATAAGATTGCAGTGATATATTTTTAGAACAAAGGCGGCTGAAAGAACTATGCATACAACCTCCATAGTGCAAGAGTTTTTGTCTAGGTCAGCAGAAGAAAACAAACTTCACAATTTAAATAAGGATTGTAGAGTCACTGAGGTTTGAATTATAATCTGTACTTTTGTTCCAGAAAAGTAGCATTGTGATGTTCTAAATACGAGTTCCATTTATGAAAAAAAAACTGGAGACCAAGTCATGTTCTTTTAAACTTAGTACACCACAACACCAGGCTAATAAAGGCATCTTGAAAGTAAAGAGAACAATTTGTTAAGTATGGCAAAAATTTGGAACTAAGCTTATTTCAGAGTCTACCAATTTGTTTAAATCAAAGATGTGTCTTGGCATAGTAATAACCCCAGAACAAAATCACATCCATAGAATACTGGAATATTCAAATCAGATTATTCCTACAGCCATCTGGAAATATGCAGAGTAAACAGAATCTTAGCAGGATAATCTTATGGAAAAATACATCATTTCTTCTGAAAAAGAGTATTAGTCTTTTTGGAGTGTTTAAAGATAATGGGGGGGGTGGGGGGGTGGGTATTCACGTCTTTTTTCTTTTCCACATTCTTACAACAAGCCAGTAAGCAATTTAAAAAAAAAAAAAATCAAGACTTGGGAGTGAACCTCTTCTGTTCTCTGAAGTCAGTGTGTTTAAAATGTAACAGCTTACTTTTGTAGTGAATTGATCTTAATAAACAAAAAGATAATCAAACCAAAAACGTAAAGCATTGGGTACCTCTGAGCCCCTTCTCCAACATAGCAAAGATATATTTAGCCTTCTTTCATGAATGATAACAGTCCCTGTATCATCTAGACGTGTCTTTCATCTTCCTTCTAACAAGAAGGCAGAAGAAAAGTATGATACCTAGCTTTATGGAGGACTATGTCCATATGTGAGGGGAAAATATACTAAGGGCCTTTATAAGAGAGGGTGCTGAAAACATCACCTAAGCATTTCTTACTGTACTGCAAGTTGAGAGAGGTGGATAAGCAAGAGCTAAACGGGATCCAAGTCCCATTTCCTACACTGCAGGGAAGTTTGCAGGCAGCATAAGATAAATTGCTCTAGTCATAGGTCATCTTCAATGTTTATAGAGCACTTTTCTTGTGAATGGTCCCAGAGTGAGTCATGAACGTTATAAACAAATTACACTAGCATTACATAGTGGCTTGTACTTGCCAGAAATAGCAATAAAAGGAATTCAGTATGCAAATGATACATACTGCAGTTTCTTGGCTGAATAAGAATTTTGCTTTCATAGACTGAAAAATTACTTTGCAAAAACATAACTGGCCTAAATTTAATCATTTCCTACCATCTCAAATAAGAGTTGGTATTAGTCCAAAGAATTCCCTGGCTCCCGGCCAGGAGTCACTGTTTCTTTCCTTCCTACCCTTCTGTAGAAGACTGCTGTGTAGTTTAATCACTAGATACAAACCTTGAACTACTAATGTTCTTTCAACACCCTGGTTACTCATATTGGAATTGTTCGCCAGTTACTACAAGCAAGTTGTTTTTTTATGTTTTCGTTGTTTATTTGGGTTTGTTCCCTTCCCCCTGCCCCCCAAGAGTTCTTATTCCACTGCTTCATCATTCAGACTTCATTATGCAACCTGGAGAACTGACCACATAAGTTGCATGAACTTCTAGTACAGGACTGTCGGATGCACTGGAAAAATATTAACTCGGTGGGGGTGAGGGGGGTGGGACGGGATGTAAGGCAAACTTCATGAGAAACACGTTTTCTTTCTACCCCCACTCTTCTGAAAATAAATAAATTCTACAGTCTTAGAATCATACTACTGGGTTCTGACCACAAGCAAAGAAGCAGCTGTCGTCCAGGTTCAGTGTATACTCATGTAAATTCCCACTGTCTTCTTCATGCATGCCTAGAAACCCAGCCATGAGAACTGAAGCCATGTTCTGACTCATCCAATTTCCTGATGGGTAGGTAGTTCAGTGAGTCAGTCTGTATTTTCAAGCACAGACCAACAAACCTGGCAAGTGATGATTCAAGCCAATGGGGTTTATATTTTTATAGCCATCATACATTCAGTGCCTTTGTGTCTAGCTACATCTGTTATCCTTTTCATATCCCTAGTAAAGCTCTGATGCAAGAGCCTTTGCAGATCACTTAACCATTTACAGGCATGTGTCCATGTTCATTGATGGAGCTGCTTTTATTTTAGGAATGTAGAATTTTGTTAATTTCATGTTGCGACTCAGATAGCATGCTTTCACTAAAACAGATTTGTGTTATTGAAAGAGATCGCTGTCACAAGAAAATTTGTTGTTAGGAGAACTACCGTCAAAGAATAAAGTTTTGAATTTAAATCATGTAATGTCCAGCACACTTCCATAGTTTAGTATGCAATCACACAACAGAAGGGAAAACCCAAGTTTCAAATGTTCTCCTATGGTACCATTCCTGTCAGATGTATAAAGGAAACTCCCTTGCTCAACAGGCTTTAGATTATACTAAGATAGTATTAAATGCCCTTGTCCAAAAAGGGTGAAAATCAGTTTTAGCAGATTTTGGTCAATCCTAGTGCTTTGAGCCTATTGTTGCTTAGAAAAAAAAAAAATTAAAACAGAGATAGAGGGAGGAAAAAACACAGTTTTGGTTGCTGCTTTTTGCTATAAAATTACAGAACATGCATTTCAAGTTGTGGATAATTTAACACAATTAAATTGTGCAGTAATTTACCTCTTTCCTTATGGAAGTTTTGGGTTCTTTTATACTATAACAAAAGCATCTTGCATAGCATTTCCATGTTCCTGGCCATTCAGAGTTCAGTCATATTCTGGAAACAAGGTTCAGTGGTTTTATTTATTTTCCCAGCATTTCTGTTTTACAACAGATCTCTACTTGTTCCCTTAAAAATCATCAACATCGGTCGAAATGAGCAATAAGGAATGTCAGAGATGGGGGAAGGAACTTCATACAAAACTGTCTGCGTTTGTAATTCCTCTGCCTGCAGTGCACTCTCCAATAAGTTTTCATCCATGAATACACAATTGAAACTTTTTTTAAATGTGACTAAAATAGAAAGCAAGACTGGTCAGCGCACATGAAATATTTTGAATTATTACTATTTAAAATTGTTATTTCCCTACAGAAAAACCTGCCCCCTCATTAGCACAAAACAAAAACAAGCAAACAAAAAAACCCTCTGTACTCTTAAAGTTATGTAATAGTCAAAGCCGAAGCAAAAGAAACTGTTTCTTAAAATTTCCATTGCAAATAAGTTTATTCAACATCTGTTATTATATTTTCATCATATTATTTCAGTGAAATCCAGAACTACCACGTGCTATGAGGCAGACTCTTCTCCAAGTGCAACAGTGTTTTTATCATCTTAGAACTAAAGGATATGCACATATTAAAAAAAAATGTCTAGTACTAAGTCAAACAAGTTAAAATATGCATTGCTCAAAACAGTTCCTGGTACTATAGGTATTTGGCTTTCTGATTGCTCAGAATAAAACAAAAAATTACTTTCCCATTTCTCAAATGAAGCACAAATACTTCTGGGTTTATTTTGTTAGTATCACTCACAAAAATGAAATCTCTCCCAATTAATATAGTGAATAAATCTGGAGATTATACTTCTCAAAAAATACCAAGTAGTTGTTCCACATAGCAATGCCAACAGCAACATTTTCTGATTTTAGAAGATTTTAACTCTAACAGCATGCTTATCCTATACTATTGCATATTACTTCTCCCCACAGATTCAGATGCAGAAAAGATACAGAAATTCATTTAAAAAAACCAACAATTGAACAAAAATATTTCTACCTCCAATCTGAAATTAATCATTTGTACTTGTCATGAGAGCCTAATCTGATAGTATGGCCACTAAAACTATTGACACATTACCTAAACTTAAACCTCCAGCAAAAAAATAAAGTGATCCAAGGTCAACACACAGGTGGAAAATCAACATAAGGGGCAAAACACATGGAGGGAAGGAACAAAGTCTATTTCTGAAGAACAATTTATAGCCATCAAAAGCAAAAGAAATACATTCAAAGTGGTAGCTAAATTCTGTAGTCAACAGGAGCACTCGTAAAAGCTTCAATCATTACTTAACCAAATTGCACCAGAAGCTTCCCCACTAAAATATACTCCCATCCTTGGAGAGAAACATTAAACTCAAAATTTATGATTATTTTAATACAGACTACAAGAGTAATCCCTAAACCCAACGTTAACTCAAGTACATACTTTCTCCACTTCCTCAGATGTCTATGGCAACAAAAGCAAACAGCTGGCAGGCCCTATGAAAGCATTCCAAAAAACCAATCAGTTTTTATGTGATGAATATAAAAATAAATATGCAAGCATTCACTAAATCAACATAAGATGATGTAAAAGCAGAATTAAAAAAACCAACAAAAAAAGCAGTCTTTGTACAAAACAACAAATGCACAAACATATACTAAGCATAACAGTAGATGCCTCTTGCTTCCATTTCCTACCTTTCTTAAGCATTTTGAGGGTGTAATCCAAAGTTCTCCTAAGCATTTTGCTCTGTAGTTTCTTCTCCAAACCACAAAGGTACTCCCACTAGTTTTAAACCACTCTCTAGTTCCTGATCTATTTTTTCTTCCCTTAAAATAAAAAAAACTTATTGCAAAGTATTTTAAGCAATTCATAAATGATTCAAAACTCCCTTTAAATTATCAAAACTTTGAACTTCAAATATAAAAAAGAAAAAAAAACAGACAAAAAACCCCCAACCAACCAACAAAAACCCAGTATGTAACATTTAATGTTAGATACATAAGATAGTTACTTAGATGGGACACACAAAGTTCAAGGAGCCTATTCACATCCTACTAGGTACAAGAAACCTCTCCCTTCATCTCCCTAGGTCTTACCCCAATAAAGAGGCAGAAGGAAGCAGGAAGCCCGCCCTCCTTATTTACATAGGCACATGAGTCTAATTAAGTTCAAATACAATTACTTGAAAAAGTGCAAAACAGTTTCAGTAAGAAAAAAACATTTTTAAGCAGTGGGCAACGAAAAATGCTGTGCAAATTCTCAAATGCTTTGTGGTTGCTGTAATAGCGCTAAGGACTACCTGACCCCTGACAGCTGAAATCCATGTGAGGCTATCAGAAGTTATCAGGACAGCTGGTCAGCAGAAAGGATACTAGGCTGGTGCTAATAATCCAGAGATCAATGGATCACTCTTTTAAGACCTAGGGAATTGCTTTATAACACCACCAATCTGGCAGATAAAGGTCCTGAAAGTTTATTTGTTTATTTTTAACAAGGATGCAGAAACAGCCCTATGCTGACTTTTCTTAAGTATTTTAGGATACTTCAGTAAAAATTGAATTTGTTCCTAGTTGCATCAATTCCCTTTCATTCCTACCTTTCTAATAGACCAAAAGGAACGGAGATCTTGAAATGAAATTGAGTGAAACAGGATAGGCAATGAATGTACTAGATTGCTAAACTGTTTCAGGTGTTCTTCTCCAAGTGTTTCAGATTAACAGCGAGGAAATCGGATGCATTAGCTATTTAGGCATTTTTGAATCCACTTTGCATAATGGTATTTGAACTCTAGAAGACTAAAAGTACCATTGATCATGCCCTAAATAACAGTGTTCTGAGTTTCCCGTGTAGCTCAGTGGGTGGGGTTTTTAAGGCCTTATTTCTCTACTGGCCATGTCACAGTTTTACCCTGCAAACCACGGGCTGTTGCTAAAAAAGTCATTATCAGAAGAAGGACTTTCTGTGGTATGATAAGCTATGATATTCATACCTTCCCTGTATGAACATATCCATCAAATCACAAGCACAACAAAACACAAATGCATATGATGATATTAATGAATTACAGCTTCTTTAAAAAAAACCCACATTCTTCTCTGTCCCTCCAAGTGCGTAAGAGAGTAATTAAGAGTGGAAGAAAAAACAATATAGAAATCAGTCTACCCAAGCATCTGAAAAAAAAAGGTTTTGAAAAGGAGAGTGAGCCAAAACAAAATAAATTTTGTAAAAAGTAAGAATTCATTTTAATCTGCAGGTTCATTCTAACAAAGGTTGGTGATTTTAAACAAGCCACCCCTGCAGGCTCAGCAAGCTGATATAGCTTATTGACTAGTTCAAGAATCAGGGCATTAATATAGTCAAGGTCTACCTCTAGAAGTGTGGTGTGATGGTGGAGCAGCATACTATTGTACTCATGGACAGGTGACAAAGTGATAGCACATGAAATAGTCAAACCTAATGGTTAAACAGGATAAAAAGCACAGTTGATACAAACTGCATACCTGAAGAGAAGCTTACCTGACAGTTATGATGCCGTTCACCGCTGCATGTAGAAAAAGCAGGATCCAGCAACAGCATTACACTCTTTTTCCCTGGAAGAGTTCCCCGAATAATTTTTCTTTTGAATGGCCAAATTTTCCAAACATTTTGTTGAGCAGAAACCAAATTCGCATGGGACTTACTGGGGAAGTGGTTTGGTTCAAAACATCTCTCAGGAAAAGGATGCATTTGTACAAACTAAATAGTATGACAGAGGGAATTAAATTCTTGTGGGATACAGTAATAGTTGTTCTTTTCCAATATGGCTGGAAAAGTAGAAGCATTATGTCTATTGCTTTATAGACAATAAACTTAATCTCTTCAGGACAGGAAACAGAAAGACCATATAATGGATAATTTTTGTATTACTGTGAATAGGACAGTTGTCTTAATAAAAGAGAGGCATGCAACTGAGATGTTTTACTCTGGTACTTATTTAAATAAAGGCTGTCCTCACCTTTGTGTGCAAAAGCAATTTCCACAGCAAAATAAAATGGCCTATGGATAAACAAGATCTATGTACCCTGAGAGTAATAAAACGTGCATGTGATGAAAGACGGGTTTTCTTTTGCGCATGCTGACCTATTCATATTACCATAAGTACCTGTAAATCCAGCGTGACAGTTGAAAATATGTCAACCACACAGCTTATTCATTATAAACCAACAGATAAAAACTAACTAAACAGATAATGCTCTTTGCCAACTCTTTTTGAAGCAAGCCAAATCCCAGGATATTTTAACAGGAGGTTTATGTTGGTCTACTGAGAAATTAATATACAGACACGGAAACTCATGCTTCTAGAGCAGTACATAAAGACCACAACAATAATATATTTTTTACATAAGATTTTGAGAAAGGAGGGTGCAAACTGCAATGAAGTGGATCATTTTTCAGCCTGATGTACAGCTGCTTGGATTTGAAATCTTTGTAACACCCTGCTTGATATAAAGAGGAAAAATGGTCTGGCTGAGGGGTTTTTTCATGCTTTTGGGGTATATAGCTATTTAGATTGCTTAAAAATCTCATATCCTTCTAATATAGATGTATTAATTAGAAATGACATTATGCTTCTCCTTAAAAGCAGGCACGTGTTAATGACCTGTTCCTCTGTTTTCTGCTTTCTTGGGGAATGGAGATTAATACAAGAGCAGTTTCTCCCGCAGTAAAGCACAAGGCTATTTGAAACATTTTAAATGTAGCTGATAATCAAGGACAGGAAAAACTTCTGCTGATAAAAGAAAAACTCGAATCTGATAACGTTACTGTAATATTTACTTTGACCTTTGGTAATGTCAAATGCATAATAATCAAATCTGTAAGGATCTGATAATGAAAGTGAGAAGGCTGGTGTTCTTTCCTGATGATGACTTTTTCTCCTGGTGGTAACTATCTCAAAACCATAGCGTGACTTATGAAAGTCCTGCTTTTTATTTGCGTTGTGGGCAGAATACAGATACCTGCTCGTATTTAGTCTCTGAGTCTAATCCGTAAGCATTTGAAGAGTTTAGTGACTTTAACAACCAATAGTGTCTTTAATATAAAGTGTCACCAACCCATGATCTCTCCTGTCCTTTTGGGGTGAGTTTTATTCAGGTGAGAAGGAATTGCCTTTCTCAATACATGTCAGGAACTTCATCTTTCTCTCTCTCTCAGTCTCCTTCTCACTATATATACACATAACCCTAATTGGATTTCAAACCCAGGAGAACACTTCTGACAAAACTCCAAACTTTGAGGGAGTTCTTCCACTCATTATATGATCTTAAAGTAATAAAAAGACAACCTGAAGTGAAAAGCAGACGCAGAAAACAGTTTCATTCCAGATCTTCATGCACACTTTTGTGCAGGCAGGAGAGGAGATTTGGAGAACTGGTTACATAACGCAGGAGCATTTGGGAGCATCCAGAAATGAAAGAAACAGTGAGAGAAACACAGAACAATGAATCTTAACATTCACAAAACCAGTAGTTTTCATTGACTAATGGAGACCTTTAGGAAGTAAAAAAAACAACCATCTAACTGGAAAGGATTAGATTTTTGTGAAAAGGAAGAAGTGACTGCTTTTAATGGAAATTTACCCAGAAATTCTAAAAAAAAAAAAATCACATATGCATTCTAGCATATACTATGCAAAAAATAGCCTCAGAAAACACTATCTCCTTTTCATAGCATTCTTAAGATTCCCCAGTGGGCAATCTGTTTGCTAAAACTACAGTGAAATACTCCACAGCATCACTTGTCAGACATGCCGGCTATGTGAGAGAATAGCAAAATGACCTAATTTCAAAGAATGAAAAATGACACACATCCGAATGATTCCAGTAATTTGCAAAGGCCTGGAGTTTCTCCCATTTGACCTGTACACAGGTGCAAACCATAAGATATTACCCAAAATCCAATGGACTAGCTGAAGAATACGGCTAAGCCTATACTAGCAAAACAACCATAGACCTTTGTTTAAGAAAACAGCTGCAGTACGTGTTTACTGCAGAAAACAGCTGAAGGACGCCAAAGGAAATCATAGTTTCACTCTGACTTTTAAAGAACAGAATGCTAAAATCAAGCATAGTTGATACTATGTATACTAACAAGCATACTCAGGAAACGCAAAACCTGAGGAAAAAATTCCACTATCAGAGGAATAGAAGCGTTTTAGAGAAGGATTCAAAATTAAGTTTAAGATAACATCAAGGAGTAACATCTTAGCAGAAAATATTCAGAGAATATTATGTATTTAATCTAAAAAACAACTTCGTAACAAAAATGTTAGTAGTTTAATCACAGTAAGACCTGAGTTTCTTACTCTTTATTGCCTGTAGGTTTTCTTTTCCTGCCTTCAGTTTCTGGTATCTTATAGGCTTGTACATATCTTTTTTTAGAATTAACAGAAGTTATATTTACTTTTAGGGTAATTGTTTCTTCATTTTTCCACTGCAACATTGTCCATTTCTCCTATGATGTATGATGTATTTCTTCACACTAGTGGTGTATTTTGTCCAAGATACATACACCCTGTCTGCATTTGAAAACAACTCAGTGATGTCAACCACAGCAACTCTTTCATCTTCCCCTAAATGCTCACAGGTTTCCTTGGCTTAGATTCTATGCATTTTTTTTTGTTGATGTTGATTTTGTTCTTTTAGTAGTGTTGTATTATTATGCAGTCTCTTTATCATGTTGAAAGTGTCATAGTCTTGTTCACCGTCCCTACATTTCAATCCATGCTAGATGATTTTCGTTGCTGAAATTCAGCTGTGTGATTTGAAAGTAACCTTAGATCAGTTCAAAGATCACTGAATTGGACAGGGAGGTTCCTGTTCATTCCAGTGAGCTTTGTTTCAGGCTGTTCACTGGCCCAAATACTCTTCATTCATCAGACCAACAAATGAGAAAAGATGCAGGAGTATTTTTAGCTAGAAACAGGTTAAGCTGAAAAAACTGCTGCATTCAGTTACAGAGTTTATTGATCCCTGTAAGCAGGAATGAGCTTCAGATTTAACCTTAAAGCATCAGGTATTTCCTACAAAATTATACAGGAACACATTTTGTTAAATCAATTTCAAAACAACCGGGTATATTTTCTTATCACTTTACTGGATATACATAGTCAGGACCTACGGCTCCCCCAGTGAGCCTCAGATTTACTTCAAAGACAACTTACTTTTTCAATGTTTATGTTCTAGACACACTTCCCTGTAACTCTGAGGGAGAATCCAAGCACATGAAAGATGTGAAGAATACGCTTCATTAACACCTTACTATCATTGGTTTACTTACTGGACTTTATTACATTCAGCTATTTTGAAGACACCTGGAAAAATATTACAAGATATAAATATTTTTTTTAACTAGTGCTTTTTTATATCACCGCTTTACCTATAGATCTGGCAGCAACTTGACTGATGTATTCATTTCCATGGGTGATGGCCTATTTTGTTGTGTTGAAATACTACAAGAGCAATTTGTGAGAGCAATGCATATTTGCAGTTTTAAGAAAATCTGTGTTCACCTTCATTCTCAAAAAGGGAGACAAAATTGCCACCATAAAATAACGAACTCAATATCTACTTTCCTAAGATACTTTCCTAAGAATAGCAACAGTCAGAACTTAGGAAGTTAAATGGTTAAAAGTTTTAGAGTAAAAATCTTAGGTACACTGGGCACAAGCATCATTTTAGGGTAAGCAGTTAGCAATGTAGGCCCTACTTCTACAAACCATTCCTCCACTGTCCCAGAAGGAAATGTTCTTTATGTTCCTTTACCTTTAAAGACAAGCTTTAAATAGCAAAGTTTTTAAGACACATGCTTAAAACAGAACAACAGGAAGAGAGAAAACTGTCCTTATGTTTGTATCAGTCTTTTGTCATTGGGTAATCATGGTTTTTAACTACTTTCAGGTATGTAAAGAAAAGTGAAAAAATGCATGCATGCAATGTTATTTTTAAAGAACTATTCATTTTCCTGAGCTGTTCATGTATGGATGTGCAGCAGTAACACAGATGTGCTTTGAGCTGTTTTCTTTCAGATTAAAAACAAAAAGAGAAAAAAATGGACTCAAATTGCCAACTGTGCATTTGCAAAGTTTAAGAAAGTACCTTTCTGAGACAGAAAAAAAGAGATAGCTGGGGACTACACCGGAGTCTGACCCCCCCCGGTAACACAAACATTTCAGCCAATCTCTGGTGTTATTGCAAATCAGAGGATATACACTGAATCCCTAAGCTTACATTAATTTCTTCCTGTCATGCCTTTTAAAAGCCTCCTTTCAGTACGGAATAGGCCATAACTCCTCTTTTTTTTGCCCCTGCACTTCATGAAAGGGACTCAATACCACTGAAATAGTTGATAAACACTTTCCTGCAACATACAGACATGCACAGGCACCCATCTATCTATTCTTCCTTTCTTGGACGGAGTTAAATGCCCTATAAGTTATATTGGCATTATCATTGTGAAAATGGGCTTATTGGCTTCTTAGCTAGAACAGTAGGAATGACTTGCTTTATTATGGAAGTTACTAGTATGTAATTTATTAACTTTTACTTAAATGCATTCACATACCAGAGACCGACCAAGCTTGGCAAATGACATAATTTTTCACAGAAAACAGAGGACCCTGCAATATAGTTATATTTTTGAACACAGTCAGCTTTTGGTATTGAGTAAAGCTGATTTTAAGTGTAAATGCTGGTTTAGAACTCATACAATACAAGGGTTAATGAACTTCAGATTCCCTATATTTAACATATATACATGTCCTCAAAGTAGCTTCATTGCTCAGTACAAAATGTCTTCTGCTTGATGCAAGCAAAAGATTGGAAAAACAGTGGTTTAAGTTTTCATTAATAATATAATATTTCAGTTAACTACTATGTTTTTCAGGAAGTCACATGTAACAAAAATAACGGTTTTCCAAGGAAAAATCATCTTAACCTTAGCAGCAGTAGTCACTGCCAAATGAACTTTAAAATTTTCTCTGTGAACAACATTTTTTAATTTGGTGTCAAGTGCAAGAGTAGGTTTTTCTTTATTAACATTTCTATTAGCATTTAAGTATTTCAGATGCAGAAGAATTCCAACTGTAAGACCTAATTCCTTTGTTCTTTAGTTGGTCCAGGATGCTAGACAGGTTAATATAAAGTTGTAATCTGCAGGGTTTTCTCAATTGTTTTTCATTTGGCAATTCTTCTTTTATAAGGGTCATAAAGGCAACAGTCTGTAAAATCTGTTTCAGGTTTTCTTGCTCAGTTGTACTAATCTTGGTATCTTTTTCTTTTTATAAGAGGCTGGTGTCTTTCTTTTTTCAATTAGAATTCTCAGAATGATTCTTCATGATGTGGAAAGTCGTCATCTCTTCAAGGAATCTGATTCAGTTAACCTGAAGTGACCTCAATTTTGTACACAATAGAAATAATTTGTTTTCTTTACCTCTACCTTTTAACACAGTCATGCTTAGATGATCTTTTCTGGTAACCTCAGTAAGAACTTAAAAAGAGGATTTAGGTAAAACATTATAGGAACAGAAAAGCTAATTGAAGTTTCAATAAAAAATTAATTGCCACATCCCACTACAATAAAGAGGTCAAATCATCCTCTTATGCTCATAATGCACATTGTCAGAAATACACTGATGCAGAAAAAAGACCAGTAATGGTACCATTGATCTTGCATTCATTTGCAATTGGGAGGAGGGTAAACCAGAACATTTATTAACCTTGTTCTCATCACAGCACAGTGAGCATACCCAGAGGGATAGGAAATGTCCAGATGTATGTAATCAGATTTACACTATTTTGCATACATTTATATAGTCATATGAGATGTAATTCTGGGATGCTTCTGATTATGAATTTCTATCGACTAAATCAAGAATGCTCTGGAAAATTCCCTGGAAGTTTTTCCTGTATTTCCACAGCTTTTAGACACAGCCTGATGGGTCCTTTCTTCCTGGCTGTGGTTTCTCCCACTAAAATACATTTGTTCACTGCAGAGGATCCTTTTGGGAATATCTCCCCACTGCTTAATGTTTTTCCTGACCCAAACTAATCCCAAACCCATGGTAGCTTCATACCCTTGACACACTCAGATCTTTCCCATGTTTCCTCCCCACCAGCCTGGCACTGTTGGCTGCTGCTGTCAGGATTTCTGATGGACATTGATAGGTTTTTTTTATATAGCAACTATAGTAGTGATCGAAATCTAGTGTGATCTGTCCGTAATACTAATGGTCTACTTCTACTACAATATGAATGTAAAACATCTGTGTCACATTTCTCATAACTGGACCACAAAATAACTTTTTATTTTGTGCTAATAATAGAGTCCTATCTTTCATGCTTGCTTAATCTGCTTACAATACATGGAGGAACAACTGTGTAATCAGTAATTTTTCACCCAAGAATAGAACTGCTCCTGGATGTTTTACTTAATCACATCAAATTTGCTGATGGCAGATAAAGTTTTTGTGAAAAAGGTTTTGTGAAGGTCTTCTCTATCCAATTTTGATATCTGGATAGAACTACAAGAAGTATATTAATACATTTTCCCAAAATGTTATAAGAATCTTTGCCTACAGACTTGCACTTCATCTAGATGGTCTCTGTCCATTGGTAATCTAAACTCCAGTTTGTTGTTAAATAGAAAAGAAAAAAAATTCTAAAATTATACTCATATTCTTATACTATCTCTGAAGACGTGTTCCGATATATTATCCTGGGATTAAAATAAAACCTCAAAACATTGAGTTCAAAAACATACCAACTTTATTCTATACCATTATTTTATTGTTTTTACATGGCTTTCTTCAGTGGTTCTTTTGGTGGAAATACTGCATTTACCTAAGTTACATTTGAATTAGCTTGTTAAATGTTTGGTTTTAGAGCACCCATTTTCTTTTCCTTTTTCATTGTATGTAAATTAGTATGTAATGTTCCTCTATACATTTTTGTTCCATACTGTTAGAAAGCATTTAAAGGTTGCAGTATCTGTAATTGTTTCTTGCAGGGAATGTTTGAGAGTACTGCCTAGTCACAGGTATCATGAATGCATCATTGAGTGGAGTTTCATGTCCTTGCACTAAGTATTTCAATTTCCTTTTAGAATCATAAGGAACTGGAAAATATGAATCTCATGCACAAAGAAACTTGATCTGAATCATTAAGGTAACAGAAACTTGATCTGAATCATAGCTGCTTCTGAAAATTACACTAAGTATCTGCCTATATTTTTAGTGCCTTCGAAATTTTGCCAAGTACCTTTAGAAGTTGGGCTGTGCCGAGACTGTGGCGTAAACAAAGGATGGTCTAGAAATATCCTCTTGAAAATTATTGTACATCTTTTTGTATGCACGGGTTTGTTAAGCCCAACTGAGTACTTTCAAACTCTATTATTTTGAGAGTCAGTATGCATGTGCTATATGGAAAATCACACATATTCCCTAAAGCAAATAGAAAAGATCAGGGGTCAGAGAAAGGACTCATCTCAGTAGTCAAGAACAGCTAATTAAGAAAAATATTTCCTTTATTCTTTTTGAAGCAAGTCTTACGTGTTTTGAAAAGTCATGGGTTGAGCTAAATAGCATGGAACATTGAGTTAAATGGTATCAAAATTGGCACATGTCATTCCCAGCTTGACATTCAAGACTGATTGAATCAACAACTAATTGCTTGCTATACCAACATCAGATGGGGAGGGCAATACTGTGCTTTGTGAGTAAGAAGTTTCTCAGGGCTAAATAGCAAAGGCAGAAGGCTAACTACTGGGATTAGCAGGTGTTTATCGCAATAACAAAGGGAATAGGGAATAACAAGGTGATGTTGGTGCAACCGCTGGAAACACTTTCCTGCTTGGTTTTTTTTCCTTGCCTTCCCTTGCTTCAACAAAATTTGAAGACAGACCTTTTCACCTCAGTCTGTATTGAAAAACAACATGAAAACATTGCTGAAAAGGCAACGGCTCTCACTGCATTCTTTCATGTTTAAGGAAAAAGTATTCAGAACATTTTTTTTTTTTAAACTAAAAAAAAAGTTTCAATCAAACTTAGCATTGGTTTCTCTTCCTAATTTGAACAAAGTGCAAATTTGGATAACCTTCAGTTATTTTAAGTGTTATTTTAAGCCCCCGTATCTTCCACAGCTAATAAACCCATTTCAAGGAAAGAAATGTGGAATTAAACTTAAACTTTAATTACACTGCCACAGGAGGAAGAACTGCCTACTGCATATAGAGCATGTTAATATCATTACCAACCTAGAAGAAAGGAATTAATAGATTTCTGGATACTGACTGTATGAATACGAGGCCATTGCTGATTTCAGCTGGAGCAGCAGTAGAGCAAGACAGAAAAATCATACTTAAAATTTCAAATTCAGAGAATCAGAGAAGGTGAGGAAACTAGAAGGGATATATTAGAAAACTTTAATTGTACCAAGAATGGCTTTAATAAAGTCAGTGTTATACTACGTTGTTTTGAATTTGTCTAAGGCAAAATTGTGTCCTAAGATTATATCTTCCAGGGCTACAGGAAAAAAAAAAATCTGTGCTTTGATTTATCATGTAGCCAGGGATGGTCAGTGACTATCCAGTTGTAAGCATTATTGCAAGGAATGTTATTCACCACTCAAGATACAGTGAGATGATTCACTTTTCTTCTGACTGATCACATTTAGAAAGTCAAGGAAGTTTTAAACATTTGTTTTACTTATACTTATTATACATTCTTCAGAAGTGTCCCAGGTGTCAATACTTACCCTTAAAGAATATATGTATAAAGTCACATTATAAGTAAGGAGACAAAGAGAGAATATGAAATAGATTTCCAGTCCCTTTCTATTAAAAACCTAACTATCTTTTGCAAGTATCTCTGCCAGTTCAATGGAACAGTAGCATAATACACTATCAAGTGCAATCAATGGTATTTGCTGAGATGAACATTTTAATTATGCATTACAGAAATGTAGTCAATTTTGGAGGATCTTTATACTTGCGTCCTCAATTCATAATTATTTCAACAGTTCCATATGTCATAGCTTGATCAATTGAAGGGCACAGGAAGCCCTTATGTATACATTACAATGATGCAGTATCTGTAATAAATATGCAGCACACAGCAATCTTCCTCACAGCTACTTGCAATATAGTTTAGCCTGTGATATTAGAACTGACGCTATGTACCTAGTGATAATGGCAGGCCTTGCCATCGTTCCCTTGCAAGGACTAACCAAACATAATGACCAAGAAATAAAACTATAAGCTGTCTGGAAGTGTCAATGGACTTCAGCAAGTTTGGTGATGATACCAAACTGGGAGGTGCTGTTGACTCTCTTGAGGGACAGGAGGCCTCGCAGAGGGATCTAGATTGGAGCACTGGGCTATGATCAATGGAATGAAATTTAACAAGTCAAAATGCCAGATTCTGCATCTAGGATGGAGTAACACCATGCACAAGTATAAATGGGGAGAGGAGTGGCTGGAGAACAGCCGTGCAGAAAGGGATCTGGGGGTGCTGGTCGACAGCAGGCTCAATATGAGTCAGCAGTGTGCCCTGGCAGCCAAGAGGGCAAACCGCATCCTGGGGTATAACCATATATATAACCATAACATGGTATAACCAGCCAGTCAACAGAGGTGATTATCCCGCTGTACTCAGCGTTGGTGCAGCCTCACCTTGAGTACTGTGTGCAGTTCTGGGCCCCACAATTCAAGAAGGATGTGAAGGTCTTTGAATGAGTCCAGAGGAGGGCAACAGAGCTGATGAAAGGGCTGGAAGGCATGCCCTATGAGGAGTAGCTAAGGACTTTGGGTTTGTCTAATTTGGAGAAAAGGAGGCTGAGGGACAACCTCACGGCTCTCTACAGCCATGCGGAGAGGGAGGTGCTGATTTATTTTCCCTGGTATCCAGTGATAAGATACATGGGAACGGTTCAAAGCTGCACCAGGGGAGGTTCAGACTTGGCATTAGGAAGCATTTCTTTACCGAGAGGGTGGTCAAACACTGGAACAGGCTTCCTAGAGAGGTGGTCGATGCTCCAAGCCTGTCAGTGTTTAAGAGGCATTTGGACAACATGCCCTCAACAACATGCTTTAACTTTTGGTCAGCCCTGAATTGGTCAAGCAACTAGACTAGGTGATTGTTATAAGCCCCTTCCAACTGAAATAGTCTAGTCTATTCTAAATACTTCAAAAAAGCTGTGCCTGCACTGAAATAATTTCCTCATAAGCACAGGAGTGATTTCCACAAAGGGACCTTGCAATCAGCAATGTTTTCCACAGCCACACAGGCAAAGGGTCTTTCCACCTCTGGCTTCATGTGTAGCACAACTGAGCTTTGACTACATAATTCTGTCCTTCTGTAGCAAAGAGAAAAATTGTCATTGCTCAGGCAGAACTGGCTGCATGTTTAACATTAAAAGGGATGCAGGAGAGGTAATCTGCCACTCAAATCACCTTTCACTAGAGCTGTGCAGGGCTCTGGAGCATAAACATGAGTTTGCCAGTTTGCATTTGAGTTGGCAGCAGCAGAGCAGCGACAGAAAGCAGACTGACAGCAAAAGGTCAAGTGTGATGAGTAGATCTAGAAGGTGTCAGTTCAGGGGTGGTATTTAGTGATACCATCTGTAAATGGGACCAGATGAGGTGGCCTGAGGACAATCTGTAGGAGACAGAGGAAGGAGAATGAATCTCAGAGCTCTAATGGAAACTGAAAGTAGATAGAAGCTGAAAAGAAACGCTGCTTTGATTATAAGAACAGAAAGGAAGCTAGCAGGGTATACAATACTAGTCTAGATAAAAGAGAAGGGACTGACAGATTATAGGATTTCAGAGAAGGACTAAGGTTATGAGGCCTGAGAAATATTCCCAACATTGTACCGCTATCTTTATGTATGCTGACACAATTTCTTAGGGGGAAAAATGAAGTCTGTTTAAAAGAAAATTGAAAAATCGTAATGGAATATAGCTTTTCCAATTGCTCAAATAAAATTACTATTTATACAGCAAAAAAAACCCAAAACACCCATCTTTGAATAGCCCTTCCCCTCCTCAGTCAAGATCAGCTTGAAATGGGCCAGCATATTGTACATCAGATCCCTGATAACGTATGACATTTTACTAGCAACATTTAGCATGTGTAACCACATAACTCATTAACAGAATTAATGTAAACTTCATTGTCTCGCACTGGAACTAGGACTCTGCATTGCCTATCCAGGTCAGTGTTGTAAGAGAAAGGATATTCCCTCAAGCTTTTTCTCACCAATCAGTGGATCTTGAACTTTTTTGTCCAAATTGGGATTTTCCGCAAAGGAAGTCATATCCCATACACTATATGTGAGCCCTTTAATTAGGGTATTCTCCCAGAAGACAGAAGACGTGGATTTGGACCCCTCTCTGAAAAAGGAAGTATTAAATTCGTCTCCCCCATATTCTGGGCAAATATGCTAACTACCAAATTATTGTGGGAGACTAAGACCACCTTTGAGAACGGACAAGCTGAATGAAGGAGTTTTGAAAGAAATCACCCAAGAAAGAAATCCAGCTTGTGAATCCTAAGTGAAGAGTATGTATAGTCTTGAACAAGGTACACAAACCTCAGGGAAAAGAATGAAAGATATATCCATGTAGTCTGTGCTTTTCATCTCCCTCTAAATGAGGCAGCAGTTTAAATGATGCAGCACCGTACACTAACGTACAAAGCCCTTTTCAGTCCAACACAAGACATCTGGGATTTTTTGTTGCTCTATTTTAAATTGCAATGTAACATCAACATAAGAATCCACTCAAACAAAACAGAAAGTGAATTCTGTATTATTTTTTAAACTGGTTCTTCAGAGTGTCAACAATTACTGTGATTTCAGATAATCTATTAGATCTAGGAGGTCTTCCTTCATACTTTTTACCTAAAAATGTTGGACCAGAACTCAATAATAAAAGAAGGGATAGTGAAATGTTTCTTATTTCCAGCATACCGGTAAACATTTTGCTTATTTGTTCTATTAGAAACACTGATGAAAGTTAACAGTTCCAGGTGCATTGGTAGTCTGTTCTTAGATTTATTAACATGGAAAAGAGAATGAAGCCACACACTGAAAAGAAAATGAAACAGTCCACTAAGTACTGTGAGCCAGTGTTGTGGGGTTTTTTTTCATCTGAAAAAAAATACTACTTCACCCTTGTCATAGAGCTTTTACCTTTTGTCCTTTCATACAGAAGACCTATAGCAGGAGCTAAAAATAAAATGTATGGTTATTTATTTGAATCAGCTGAACTTTTGTCCTATAACCAATACAGGTGGGAAAAAAGGTATATTGCATTCAGAAGACATTTGATGGAAAGCGATGCCAAATTTAAAATCTCTTATATTTACCAGTAGCAAAATAGTATATTATATACTTAACCCGATCATTACTGTCTTGGACAGTCATAGAAAAATATCGTGACTATTATTTTTAGCTAAAGATATGTTAACAAACATCACTCACTGAAAGGATAAAATAAACTACAGCACTGTATATAAATATCTAATAATGACTAAGGCTTAACAGGCTTTGTTAAGCATTGAGACGCTCATAAAACTTTTTGCAAATCACTTTGATTCAGATACCAGAATGAAACTATTCTTTTTTAAAAATAGAATTTTTCAACTTCACCTGGAGGCCAGGGGGACAAAAGGGACATATGAAATCGAAGCCTAGCAAATTCAAGTTGCTATTAAATTATGTTCTGATTTCATAATAAATAGTCTCTCTATTCTTCTTAAAATTTCATCCTTAACATCTTTGGCATTGTAGAAGTTATTAAAACTTTTCAAGTATAAGGAAATGTAGGGCACTGCCCTGTAGAGCTGGTTTCATTTTGCTGCAATTTCTTTTTTTTTTTTTTTTTTTTTTAAACTTTACCCCAGTATCTTAGACTGTTCTGTAAGAACAAGATCCCAGAAGATGGTTTTATATTGCTCCTTGGCAGTCTTTTTAACAGTCAAGTTATTCATCCTGCAACGGATTACAACTATCTTGCAGTTATTGTTCTTTTTTTGTTCTTTTTTTTTTTTTTTTCATGGTGAAACTCTAAGGAAAGGGGAAGAATGAAAAATACTAAGATAGTATTTGAATGTGTCAGAAAGAGTAAGGCACCAAATGTGCTGGGGCAACTATGGAAGAGCATTCACATGCAGTTGTAACAGAATTTTGGGACAGAGTTTAAATACAAGCCAAGCTCTACCCCAAACCCATGTTTTCCTGGCAGAAGAAGCAACATTAGATACAAAAGATGAGCCAGAGCACAAGCCATCACATAAACAGAATTAATGATCCAGACTCAGATGGAAGCAATCCAAGTTCAAATTTCATTAAGACCCAAAGTACGGTGATAGAAAAGACACAGCATAGGAAATTTAATGCTACTGTTTGCATAGCAATGTGTTACTCATCCCTACCCAAGGATTCAGAACGTACCTCTTGGGAAATGTCCCTTATTGTCACAGATATAACATAAATTTGAAGACATTAAAGATCGCCCCACCTTCCAGACCTGATCTTGAGGGATTTATTAAATTTTATTCTGGAGAAGACGACCTTAAGAGACTCTCTTATTGAAAAGGCACTATGTAGGAAAGCACATATGCAGGAAGGAGGGCAAAATCTAAGAATTTAGGTGCACAGCTGCAAATACAAATCCCACCAATAAAAGTCCAAATGAGACAGTTTCAACCAAACTTGTTTTATGTACAGATCCTTATATTTCTCAAAAAAAGGATAATCAAGCTTACTTTAAGTTAACTGGCAAGCTACCACTTAAGAGCACCACAGGAAAACAAGTTGAGGGAAAAATGCATCCTTCCACAGCTAAATATTGTTTTCTTCCCGTCATAACTGCACAAAAAGTACAAAGGTTGCTTCTGGTTTGACATTGACTGACATGTTTGCAGTTATGTATGGGGAGTAAAAGTCCTACTTATTCTCCTTTTCTGCTGTTCTTCCATCCCCCAACACCTCCCTTTAAACTTCTTGCCACTAACTGCAGGTTGCCTTCAAATTCTTTGTACTCTGCGATTCCTTGGGGGGAAAAAAAAAAAAAATCAATGTGAGGGAAAAAGGAATGGCGTTCAATCGGTACCTAACAAATCACCTTTAAATTCCCCACCTCAGCCTGCAAGTAAAGCAAAGGTCTACCTCTGTTTCTTGTCCTGTTGTCTTCCATAACACCGTGCTTTGTCCCTTTGGTTTTGTCCCTTTCACATCCTGCCTTCATTCAGTTCCTCCCCCCAGCTCTTAGGGTGGCACAAGCTCCTGCTCCCCACTAAACAGACTCCTAGCCTTCTTTCTTGAAAAAATTGCTCCAAATAACTATTCTCCTGGAGAGTAATATGTTTTCTCTGTAACTTGGCACTGACTTTTGCCTGTACACACAGAAAGTCGCTGACATCTCCTGCATCTTTCTTAGTAATTTTGTCTGTCT
This sequence comes from Aptenodytes patagonicus, assembly GCF_965638725.1. Taxonomy (NCBI): domain Eukaryota; kingdom Metazoa; phylum Chordata; class Aves; order Sphenisciformes; family Spheniscidae; genus Aptenodytes; species Aptenodytes patagonicus. The sequence continues at coordinate 43,301,794 of NC_134952.1, forward strand.
TTTAGCCCAGAAGCTTCCCAGAGTAAATGCCTCCATTCGTGTTTCATTTATTACTAATCTGCTTATACTTAAATTACAAATTATCTGGAAGTTTTTCATTCCTATGTGCTACAATGTCTATAGGTAGGAGTATTTGCCAGTGAAACAAAAAATTCATTTAAAAAATGGTCAGTTAGCAGACAAAATTAAAATTTCTAGATTTAGAGCTTGTCTTTGCTTTGCTCTATGCAGTAGCCACCAAACAGCACTGAACAGCACTGACTGTAAAGCACTGCACTTTAGACTGGCCAGAGAAATTTTTTCACTCATCGTTTAGATCTTTCTCAAGTGGAAGAAATCAGTATAACTGGCACTAACCTTTCAGATAAAACAAAAAGTAAATAAAAGCACTGTGCGTGTGTTTACATATGTATATATATACATATATATAAGGGTACATGGGTAAGAGGTATCCAGGTACACTAACTGTTCAGTTGTTACTTCTTAAATGCATAGAAGCAGCAGAGGCAGTTATAGTTAAGGCTGGTTTTGAAAGTTAATATGGAAATTCAGTCAGCTGGTTCTGTAGTTACAGAGGGTACTCACTCCCTTCTAAAAAGTCTTTTCAAGAACTGTTTGGAAAACAGTTAAGGGTTTTCCATTTTAAGAAAAGCTGGGTCGATAGCACATCATTTTCTGACACTATCACTTTGATAAATAATGGAAAAACATTTTTTAAATAATAAGAACAAATTTCAGAATGCAGATTTTTCTCACAATGAAGTGTGTCTAATAAAGTAATTATGAAATAAGCTCAAAAATAAGAACAGTTCTAAATATATTCTAATACAAAATAAAAATGTTAAAATCCAAAAAGAAGCATTGTAAATTGTCAAAACATTTCAAATTACTTTGGGAAAAAAGTTTTAAAGCTTTCTCTTCATGACATAATCCAAGACAATGTCTATCATGTATTTTCTGTTTGCAAATGGACTTATTCTCCCTTACAAGGTTACCCATGTCTTTCCACTCAGTGGGGTATCACTTCTACATGACAAAGGAAAAGAAAACAAAAAAATCATCTCTAAAACACATTAGATCCAAACCTCAGGATACGCAGGCTGATGCTGTTGTGCAGTACCTTGGGTGCCTTAGTGCTATTGCCTTAGTAGTGCTAAGGCCCTGCTGTTTGCAACTCTAGAGCCTCTTTCCTCAGCTGCTGTAGCAGTCTCTTCTCAGCACCTCTGTGGCAGTGTTTTTCCTTTGTGTTCCCATGCTGTTGTTCTTGTCCTGTTGGCCCCATGATCTTGCACCTGTAAATCCTGGTGGGTTTGTTGTGGCAGTTCTGGTGGGAAGCACATACTACTGGTGGGACATTGCCCTTCTTTCCTTTGCTTTCCTTTACCTCCTGTTCTCTGGTTTTTGTTTATATGAGAGAAAGCTAAAAACAGAGCAAAACAAGGTAGATAACAACCATTGAAATACTTTGTAAATATTATTCAATAATACGTACATACAGGAACTTAACAGAAGATAAACAGGAGGCTGTGGTTGCACCTGGTTAGCATACTCCAATCAGTGCTAACAGCCTCATAAGCAAGAACAAGCTGAAGGGAGCTTGAGCAAGTCCCAATGTAAAGCATATAGTACTAGGGAGAAAGCATGGCAAAAAAATCACCATCATCACCTTCATCACTCGTCACCTTCATTGTTTCCACCTGCTGTACTGGAGAGTGCCCCCAGAGGCTGACCACTTGGGAGAGTTTTCCCTTTCACTTCTCTCTTTCTGCTTTGCTTTAATCCTACCCCAAAACTAGCTTTCAGTGTTCCAACGTATGCCATCAGCTACAGGTCCCACTATGAAATCTTTTCTCATGTGAACCTGCCTCAATATCCTTTGTGCAACGATGATATTGTCAAATAGATACTATAGTCTTTACTTGGTTGGGCCATTTTATTTTGAGCATTTTTATCAGCCTAATCCGAAATAAGACAGTAATAATGGCAATGTGTCATTGCTTTACCTGTCTGCACATAAGTGGAATATAAACGCAAATATTTTCAGTGTGATGTGGCTTCCAAGCAGTAGGAGGCTTCTTTCAGCTACCTCCTGCCACCTGCTAGCTGCCATGACAATCGTTTTGATATGTTTCTGGTTTTCTTATGATAACAGAAGAAGCTGAGCCTACCCTAAGGCACAAGCCTGCCTTTGAAGCAGCAATCAATGCTGGAGTCCATCCATTCATCCATCCATCTACACACACGGAGGCACTCCAGTACGTTAGTGATTGCTGGTTTCAAAGCAAGATATAATAAAATCAGTTCCCTTTTCCCTGATAGGGTCTACTTTATATAGCATTAAACAATATTTAATGATGAATTAACTTACCAGAAATTTCAATTTCAGGAGTGGGGTGAGGGGGTCTTTTTTTTCTCTTGCTGTCTAGCATTGTCAGGTTGCATATGTCACTGTTGTAACATCTGTGGTCTGTGCATCATGTGGCATGTCTAAAAATCTCCAGTTAACAGAAAGTATAACATTTCACAACTGCTGAGTTGATCTGATGCACTAATGATACAATGAGCTTTGGATTTCTTTTGGTGCCAGATATTTTTCTAAACCATCTAAGTTAAATCCATGACATGAAAAAAAATTAAGATGCCAGTCAAGAGAGTAGGAAGCAGACATGACTTACCACTATATTCAGCATAGGCATGCTGATTATCATGTTTTCTTTGTCTGATTTTGCTGCCACTTTATAGTCTGCTACTGACACTCTGATACACTCCAGCTTTCATAAACATCCCCAGACCTTTACACCACCTGCTGGGCATACTATTGCTAGACTCTTACGACCATAACAGCTGTTTACTCTTTTTTTATTCTTATTATATCAGAGTGAGAGAGGAACTCACATGTAAGTCAAGCTTATAGTCACTTCCTTTTAAAAGAAAAAAAAAAAGAGGGAAGCTGTATGTGAGCTTGACAAGAAAGCCAATGCAATAAAACTTTATGTTTTCTGTGGTTCAATTTCAATTCATTATTCCAGTTTAGCTAGATCAGAATTAGAGAAGTGTCCCTTCTTTAAGTGCCAAACTTTCAAAAGAGGATTCAAATCTGACCATAAAATATTCATGAACAGTGGTGCCTCTTTACTCTCTTTACTTTTCCTTCAATTTATTTTCTTACTTTGCTTTTACATTAGTCTTACCACTTTTGCACCTCACCCTCCCTTCCCTTAGATTTTAAATCCATTTAAAGATTTTTGTAATGTCTTGTATGGATTTCTGAAGAAATACTGATGTACGTTTTGATGCCATCTACTTGTTAGAATAAGAAATGCATGAAATAATACAGCATGAGTAGACAAAGGACAGAAAAAAATATAAAAAAGGTTAATGTAGAGAGTTTCCAGGAAAGCATGGAGGTCTGAAAATGGCAGTGGTCTTTTTATAACAGGAAGTCACTATTTCCATCATCGCCTTAATTTCTAACGTTTGCATCTGTTTCAAGTTTGTCATTTCTCAAGGAATCTGTTTATATATATGTAAGTAGTAGAGAAATTTTATTCCTGCATCAAAACGTCATAAGCTAGGAACAAACATTCAAATATTTAGTGACTTACTCGTTGCAATTTCAGTCTCTGCTACTGCTTGTTACCCAGTCCACATTTCCAGTATTCTTCCTTATGCATTGATCAAGGCACTGAATTGTGCAACAGTTCATACACAAACTAATACTGCATTTCAATTACAAAACAGAAAGAAATCTGCCTGGTAGCTGAATAACTAGCATTCATAAAACATTTGTGATCCACATGCATTTTCACAGACTTCACATTGATGACTGACACCATGCAAGTAACAACAATACAAATGAAGAAAACAGGATGGCAGTCAATGACGGGTTTATTTTGCCATAATTTAGCTTGCTCAATGTTGAAGTTTTCCATACAGGCAAATTCTGAGCAGGCAGAAGCCTAAACACTGATAGCAAATTTACATTCTTCATTTCAAACGCCTATTTTGATGGCTGTTTTCATCTTTGTGGTCATTTAATTTCTTTTACAACTACTCCAAAGAGTCAAACTAACCTTTAAATTTTGTAAATATTGAAAAATTAAGCACAAACCAAATACAAATACCAAAAACTTTAATAAACCCACTTAACAAAGAAGTGACTCGAGACAAGCAACAGCCTCTCCTGAGCCAGAAATTTCTTTGCTTTTTCTTTCCAAATGATAAGGGTTTTAACATCTCTTAGAATTTAAACTGACTTTCCTTGTATAAAATCTATGCTTACATTTACTACTACAGTTAATACTACTGAAACCAATATTGAACCAACCTAGTATGCACTCATTTTTGAGTTCTCAAAAAATGGTTATATATACAGACCTTATACCAGAGTGTCAATGAAGTACATACAAATGAATAGATATATGAAAAATTAAGAAAGTTATATTCTTTCAACTTTTCTTTCTCTTATCAAACTCTTATTTTGTCATAAGCACACGATTGTGAATTAAATATGACATCTAAAGCTGTAAGAGATTCCATTGCTCTTTTCTGGCAAAAACACCCAGATTTTATCCTCTAAGTGAAAGATCCCTTTAACTATTGTAGGTTTTGGATCCGTTCCTGTGCATTTGAATGGCCTGCTTCTTTGTCTGGAAAAATATAGCCTCTGAATCTCAGGCAAAAATTATTTTATATCAATGCAGCAGTGAAGATAAACAGGCAGCAGTGTCACTAGATATGAGCAATGCCCTTTTTCATCAGGAAGAAATGTAGTAGAAAAGTTGAGCCACCATAAAAATTAGATGTAAAATACATTACAGAATACCACCTAATTTTTGTTATGTTAAGGTTTGTGATTTTATGTACTGCTTACTTATTATTCCTAGTATGTTTTTAAGTACATCAGACTAACTCAATCAGGAGTGGTTCCAGCTTACTGATAAGACATCCATAAAAATTCATTAGGAAATAAATCGGTGTATCTATGTGTAACATCTTCAAGATTCATTAGGATGGTTAGATGTTAAAAATACGAAGACAACCATTAAAGTGAAAAGTGTAACATTAGTCCATATCTCTACATTCTGAGAAAAATTTTAATAGTCAGCTACTGACTAATAAAATGTGTTTCCCCCCCATTTACTCCCATGCTTGCTAAAACATACATGACCAGCAAAGGCTGACACTCCTTATTTTCAACAGTACTCCAAATCCTAAAATTAAGTCTTAAGAGTATTCCAAACAAAATAAAACTCTTAGGCCAGTGTCATGGTTTAACCCCAGCCTGCAACTAAGCACCACACAGCTGCTCACTCACTTCCCCCTGGTGGGATAGGGAAGAAGACTGAAAGAGTAAAAGTGAGAAAATTTGTGGGTTGAGATAAAGACAGTTTAATAGGTAAAGCAAAAGCCACGCATGCAAGCAAAGCAAAACAAGGAGTACATTCACTCCTTCCCGTCGACAGGCAGGTGTTCAACCATCTCCAGGAAAGCAGGGCTCCATCATGTGTAACGGTTACTTGGGAAGACAAATGCCATCACTCCGAACGTCCCTCCTTCTTCCCCCAGCTCTATATGCTGAGCATGACGTCACATGGTATGGGATATCCCTTTGGCCAGTTTGGGTCAGCTGTCCCAGCTGTGTCCCCTCCCAACTTCTTGTGCACCCCCAGCCTACTCGCTGGTGGGGTGGGGTGAGAAGCAGAAAAGGCCTTGACTCTGTGTAAGCACTGCTCAGCAGTAACTAAAACATCCCTGTGTTACCAACACTGTTTTCAGCACAAATCCAAAACATAGCCCCATACGAGCTACTATGAAGAAAATTAACTCTATCCCAGCCAAAACCAGCACAGCCAGGAACAGATTTTACCTCTGTGTTGGTAAAAGATGTCACCAGCCACTATTTGGGTATTATTACTATGCACAACTCTAATGGAGAGGCGATCTCGTGAGAGGTCCAACATCCTTTTCAGGAAAATCTGATTAGTTTAACTTCAAAATTTTTTCACCAGGATTTAATGAATTTGCTTCTAACTGATCTGATATGATCCTCCCTTCAAAGGACCTTTGGAACAGTAACCTCTGACATGTAGAACTACTCTATACTCTTAAGAGATTTTCTAGGCCTTAAGATGTTAGTGTAGCACTGAACTAAGAATAGATAAAGTGTTTTAATCAACACAACTAATGGAGCTCTAAGCAACATGGGCCCAATTTTGACAGTCGTTATGCTAAGCTGGGCTAACAAGAATAACCTGCTCTGTAAAAAGCACTGGAAATAAAACATATCAGAGCGTTACACAAGCTGTGATTATTTAATAACAGTATCAGAAAAACTAGCTGAACTGCAGATAGGTGTTTCTGTTTCTGTTCATTACACAAAAAAGTAGTTAGTTTAAATAGGTGAAAAAATAATAAAACAGGAACTTCAGACCATGACAGTTTCTCCTGTACTGTACATATGTTCACACAGAAGCACCTGTTTGCAGATAAACTGAAACATCTCTACAATGTAGGTAGCTGAGAAAGATTTTTTCTCAAAGATGAGCCAATTGTTAGTGATTTGTGATGTGTTTTTTAAAAGGCAGAAAGGTAGCCATATAAAACCCCAGTCATTTCCAAACAGAATATCAGTCTACCATCTAAAAAAGTCACTTTCTGAAGCTTCCATTATAAATGAGGATTTTGTTTGGTTTTTGTTTTTGAAAGATTTACATGTGTCGGTGTCAAACAGCACATAAACATTACATGGACACTGTTTAACACAATGAGCAGCTTTGCTCTTTATAAGCATGGGTGCTGCTTCCATTTCTCTCCAGCATTTCTCGTGAAGATTTTATTCCATTAAAAGCTTGTATCAAAACATTATCACGTTCATTAGATATTGAAACGTGAGGGATCAGAGGAGAACGTGACCAGATCTTAAACTCTTTAAAAAAACCCACACCCTAAGACAATCAAAACCTGGTATTTCAGAAAACCTTATGTGCTTTTACATATGAGTAAGGAGTGAATGCCTGACAGGTGCATGGCACATACCATATATTTACAGCTTCTCTTCAGTCTGGGACATATAGTAGCTAATTAGTAATTCTGGGCCAAATCTTTAGAGATTTTAAGCATCTGCTAATTAGCCCAAGAGCTGTTAACAGCAGTAGGCACTATAAAGTCTCAGCACATCCATAAAACATTGAATGAAAAGCTAGTACTGCAGTTTATTATTTTATTGTACTGTGTCATTTTGTAGTTTAGTATTTTCTTGCTTATTCTTGTACTTTTTGTTGATTATTCTATGTATCATTTTTTTATTCTAACTCTTCAACCAAATATTCCATCATTTCAAAAAATTGACATCCATAGAAAAAGGGGAGGAAAGTAATAATCTGAAACACAATCAGGATGATTGACAGGCAGATACCCTTCAACTGTATCATCTTTATCTATATACAAGTTCTTAGCTACTTCATTACTAAAAGCGATACAATATAACTTTGCGGGATTTTTCTACTACAGATAATACTTGAGAAGAACATTCCTAAAAAGGAGCACCTAAGCAAATAAAAAAGGAACGTCTTAGTCACCCATCAGATCTCAGCCCACATACTGAAATTAATGACTGGCATGGCCATCTGATAACTTTTGCAAAGCCCTTTCTATACCTAAACTTAAGATCCTCTGGGAAACATCATTCTGCCTATCACTTTACTTGTAGGAAATATGTTGATTATGAAATGCTCATATAATTTTGTTTAATTTTATTTGCATTTCCATAATATCTCTGCTTGTTTGTTTTATTGATAAAGCTTCAAACAGAAACTACCTTTAAGCATTTGATAAAATTCAATTCACACAGGGATTTTGTGGAAAATGTCATGCAATAAGATCAGTCCATTTTTAAAAGTCTAATTAAAGACATCAGAAAGAAATGACCTGAGGGTAGGAAGAGCAGTTAATAGATGTTTCTTGTCAGAAGTTGTGAAATGTGTTTTACCAAAGGGATTAAAGATATCCATTGAATCCATCATGTCATACAAACATTCATTATTTGCCAGCTCAACCTATGAGAAGGAGACATTTTTCCCCATTTCTCGTAGTTATGAAGCTGCTACTCCTACGGTGACACACAATCAGGAGCCCCTCTAAATTAGGAGAGGCCAGTTTTATGTATCCCTAAAGCCTGTACGTTAGCCTCCTCTTTGCTCACCTCGAGCTTTCCTAGGAAATCTCTTAGACTTCCTTGTTACCCCAGCAAGGAAAACGGGATGAAGAGCCCATCTTGGTGGTGAGGTGCTGTAGTCACCTGCTACACATGCCTGCCATGCTATGCCAGGAGCCTGGAAGATGACTTGGTCCTCTGGCCAAGGAAGGTGGTAAACCACTTGGTATTCATGATTTGTCTTATCATGAGCACTTCAAACAGAGGGCAACGTGTAAAATGCGAGTTTGCTACTATCACATTTTGAAAGAAAAGAACTACTCAAGGGTTGCTTCCAAAAACGGCTTCAGGTCTGTATATGCTGAACATAGAGAACTCCTCACTTAAAGTCCTGAGTCACTTGCTTACGCTCAAGAGTAAGTTTTGGATAATATATAAATAATTGTATTGTCATACTGGCTGCTCCTCTTCATCTATCAGGGGTTTGGGTTCATTGTGAGGTGCTTTCCTCTGCTTGCACACAGCGTAGGATGCCTGGCTGGGTTCTGGGTTAAGCTCTAACAAACAGAGCCCTGAGCGCTTCCCATCCTAATATTGTTACTGTCAGCACCAGTTTCCTCACTTGACTCCAAGAGCATTTAGTGGTTGCCTATCGCAACAGGACTGCACTCAGAAGTGGCGGGATGGTGAGCCCCTCGGAAAACAGCTTGGTAGAATGAAGCAGGAGGACCCATAAAGGACCTCATGGGGCCCCTGGCTTCTCCCACTGTGAGCAGTGAGATATGAGAAAGGTGGAGGCCAAGCTCCTGTATCCATTGTGGGATGGCAAAGCAGCACTGAGCACTGTGTGTTTCATTACTCCTGAGGTTGTCAAGACAATTCCGGATAAATATGATCTCATTTAAAGCTAAAGCAGAAATGGAAATTCCACAAAATGGAAACACTAAAGTGATAGTAATTCAAGTATTTAAATAATAATCTCAGTCTCATGAGGAAACTTCATGTTTAATTTTATGTATGATGTGGAGACTAAGTTTATTACTGGGTATCTATTAATTTTTCTGTGAGATTTGTTAATATTTTTGCAATGCCCAGTGGACAATGATAAATCATTGCAATTAAGATTGGGCTAAATTAATCTTGTGGCTTCATTTTATGTCTGTTCTATCTCACTTGGTTTTGATGATCAGCTTTTAAATTTGGGGTGATGGCAGTGAATAGGTAATGTCACAGCACAGCTAGAAGTCCTGTATAATTACATATTGTTTTTAGTGTCATTTGTAATGTGTGAATTCACTATGTTTGGTTTCTGTTGCCTGCTCCTTTCCGTCAGCCTCTCTTGCTGGCTGATTCATCCCAAAAGCTACCTGCAGGCATAGCAGAGACTCCTGAAACCTCAGGACACTGATTTACAACTGATCTCTAGGAATCACTGGCATCCAAGGAATACTAACCAACCGCCAGTAATTCAGGGAGAGCTGATCATCCATACTGGTCACGGTGTTACTCCTGAATATGTTTTTAGTCTCTTCCAGGGACTGGATTCATGCAGTCATGTCCCCTCCTAGAGTTCAAATCAACATTGAGGCTTTGCAGCCAGTAGCGATGGTAACTTCAGTCTACAGCAGATTAAAGTGTATCATGGCAGTTACCTGCCCAAAGACCTGAATACAAATCTTTTAATCAGCACCTCGTATATTGAAATGTGCATTTTCTTACAGTTTTTAGACTCTGCTGGCTCTCCTCTCCAGCATGTGCATACTACAATCTGATCTATGCATCCACCTTCAAAGGTGTCACTGACACTCCAGAGACTGTCCCAGAATTTCATGAAAGTCTGCTTATCTGTTTACACTTTGATTATTTTTTGATGGACTACAGAAAGCCATTAATAGTTTATCAGCCATGATCTATCTGTTTACCAGCTCCCGCTAATAGATTGACAAGTATAAGAATTAGGCATTGTCTTTTTCAAGCCTGCATTGTACCATTTCATTAGTTAAAATCCCTGTTTCTTATTTGCTTGTAAGCTATTGAAAAAAAACTACAATGAAGGCAAGCCTGGTTTTGTTTTGCCTGTTGTTCTAAGATGTATGCAAAAGCTCTCCGGGTCTGCAAAAGCTGGCATTGGCAGGTCATCTCCTGACAGAGCTCCCAAGACAGCTTGCTTCACTTGAGAATAAAAACCAAAAAACAGCCTCTGCCCATTTCCTTATTTTGCATCTCTTTTTCCTATTCATTTATTTTTGCATTGCATGTTCTTAATAATTCCAAGCAGTAGATAGATATCAGCAAAGAATATATATCATCGGGAATTACAAGCAAATATTCCCCAGCAACATTACAGTTGAAAAATAGTCCAAGGAAAGAATAATACATTATATATCTGGAACATATTATTTGTGATCCATTTTCTTTGCAATACACCATGCTTTGTTCGTGTATAAAAACACCTGCTGGTTGATATATAACACTCCCAAGCTAGAAATAATTTTACAACCCAAATAGTATTAAACTTAAAATAAAAAGAAAAAAAAAAAATTAAGCAAACTGGCCTTGCTCAAGGTCCGTTACCACCAAATCCTTCCTGTCTTGATGGTTAGAAACAAAACACTCTCTTCAAATCTCTCCTCAGTGAACTTTCAATACATATGGAGTCAAAATCTTGCACATCTATTGCTGTTGTTCTGATGTGGATGTTACAGATCTACAGAGCAGTAAGACCAACAAATGAGTTTTAGAAAAGGCTGACAATGTAAATCCTGAAAAAGCAAGCCTGGGCATAAAATGGCACGAAAAAGTGTGTGTGGGTTCAGATTCTGAAGTATTTTAGATTCTTTTCAGATTACCCATTAACAATTTTTAAAAGGGTGTATGACTAGCCTCATGAACAAAATCAAAGTCCAGTATGCACATCAGTATCAGCAGGCAGCCCAGAACCAAGTGGTGTGGGTGGGCAAAATTGATGAGTGGTTCTATGTACATATGTTCTAACCTTTTGAAGACAGAATATGATAAATGAGTAATAATATGCTAAATAATACATGGGCCAGCATATGGCTTAGTGATTTTGTAGCTTCTGGTGTATGTGTGTTTATGTGTGTGTATACATACACATATTTGCTGCTATTTTAGTTTCGCTCATATAAGCAATAGTATCTTGAGAGCTTATTAGTAGTGGGTTAAGTGCTTTTGCTTTCCTAAATGTCACGATTTGATATTTAATAAATGCCAAGAAATCTCACCAGATGTCAAGTGTGCTGTTGGCTGACTTTGCACTGGCTCTTTAATGCATAACCCTTACTCTGTGGTAACTCTATCCTTGTCTAACCAACATGTCATCTATTTTTGATAAATTAAGAGAATAGTTGTAAAAACGTCAGAAATGAGTGACATGTCTAGACCACTCCAGTACTAAGCAATGGGTTACTACTTTACTGAAAAATCGTCTGCTGACTGAGAAAGCTTAAATTCTCAACTAAATCAGCTGGCTACTTAAAGACAAACTTTTCTAAGATGGAGTTCTTATAAAGTTTTAGGGCTAACTTCTCAGCAATATGCGACTTAAATCTAAATCAAATTTCTGCACCAAACACTGACTATGTTGAAGTATAGGGCCTAAGGAACTAAACTTTGTCCATTAGTAGTCTTACTATTTGAACAAAAATGCAGTAGGAGATCTCAGGTATGGTCTTTAAAAAACAAACAAACAAACAAACAAAAACCCAACAAAAAAGAACAACTGAGTGCCAATACAGGCAATTATATGGGAATGCCCAATTTAAGTGAGTAGAATTTGATTTGCATTTCGTTTTCATTAACTGGAAGCTCTGGTTTTGCCTTGTAGAATACTGAAGTACCAGAGACTGGCCAGATTACTCACGGAAAGGTTATTAGTATTTACAGTCTTGAAGAACCTCTTTCTGATGCTCTAGGCTAGTGGATCATACCAGAAAAGCCTGCAAAATGGGTAATTTGGCTTGCAGCTATCTATGCAACCACAGATTAACGAACATTAATATTTAGATTTCATCAATTCGTGTGGTTATGTCATATAGTTATAAACATTTTTAAGAGTTGACAAGAGTTCATTTTTTCAAAATCAGGAAACAATTGTGTAAAGATTATTTTTTTTTAATTATTGCTCCTCCCAACAATAATGAAAAAGCAAATTTAGTAAATATTAGATAACATTTTAGCATATCATAGGCTTTGATTTGGTTTATTCTGTTAGGAATCTAAAAGAAATACAAAGCTTAAGAAATGAGAAAGAGATTAACCAGTCTGCTTTATTTATTATTGAGCAAGAAGCCATTTTCATTTGCATCTTAGTTAGAAAAGGGGATGTATTTGCTTAAAGTGCTCCGAGGAAATCTCAGCTCATTCAAGGCAATTACATTTATATTTGTTTAAATTATGTGAGCATTAAATATGCTGCTTTACTTGCCAGTTTTGTAAAATAACATGTAACAGATGCTTCGGAACTGATTGTTCTGTTTATTTGAAGGAAATAAGTATATTTTTATTTCATGTATTTACAAGAATGCACAAACACAGGAGGTGTATTCTGTGACTGTTTCCTCATACATTTCTCAAGTTGCCTAGGTTACATCTGGGCTGCTAGGATGATTTTTTTTTTTTTTTTAATTGCTACTTTTGTTACAGTAGAGAGAAGATTCCTGATAACAAATCTTGGGCTGCAACTTGCAGTGAGAAGGGTTTGGATTTTTTCCATGTCTTCTCTGAGGATTTTCCCACTGAATGTGCTCTTGTATTGAAGTTCATATACAAAGTTTGGTAGGGCAGTTTCCATTTTGACCACTTATATGTATAAAATATTAATATCGGCCAAATATTGGAGATAGAATCACTTAAAAACAGATGGGAGTTTCCACATTTAGAATCTTTGCCAGCAATTGTGATCCATATTTTTCCATCTAATATCACTGGGACAACTCTTCCTTCCTTGGCTATGGTTCCTTACTTCAAGGGAAATTTATTAGCATACATTAATCTCTTACATCTCTTCTGCATAGCTTAGCTGTATCTCCTTATTTATATTTATTACCTGCTTTATTTATATAAGGTGAAGTATGGTGTTCATGGTGTCCCCTCCTAGAATACTAATTACATCCTATATTTTAGGCACTTATGCTTTTGAGTATCTAACTTAAAGTAACTGAGAAGAAAGGGGTTTTTGTTTGCTTGCTGCATCATCATTTACAGGAGGATGCTCTCTGTTGAGCTGAGGCAAAAGAGTAAGATCATTCACACTCCAAGATGACTCTTCCTTCTATGGAGGCAGAAAACAAGCCAGAAGAGGAAAAGACCTGGAAAATCTTCTCCTGGGGTCTGTGGACATTGATTAACCCAACACCAGAGAGTCATAATTTATGATAATCTGAGTGCAAACAGAAGGTGATCTATGAATATCATGCTATTATCCTTATCCTTCTTCATTATTAATAAGAATGATATTAACCTCTCCCATCAGCAGGGTTAAATCTTACCACCTATACACCTATACCACTGCAAGTTGTAATAATTTTTCTCTTATTCCTACTTCAGATAGGCATTTCTCATTAAATTTTAAATTCTGTTTCATTCTACCAGTGAAATTAATATTTATATAGCTGACCCACACTTTTGATATATTTTAAAACTATACAGTCAGTGAATAACAAATCTAGAAACATTATTTTATGCCACTGTAAGATTTAACCAATCAAATAGAAGTTCATTTCAAATGAGCGTTCCTTTCTTTACTTTGCTTAAAGAAACATTGCACTGCTTTCCTTCGACCCTCCCTAGTGAAAATTAATTAATTTGGAAGTATATCCTCCAATAGGAGGCTATTGGAGCTAGGAGACTTGTTCCATGATTAATAATTCCATGTGGGAATTTTTTTCCCCAACAGATTCTTATCACATAGAATAAAGAGTCCTTGTTCAAGCGCATCCAGACAGATTACTTACATATGGTATAGAAAAAGAGTAGAACTGACTTCAAAGGAAACCCTTTCTCAACTTTCCTAGGTTTGGATGAGTAAGGAAAAGGGATGGCATACCACTACTAGATTACAAGCAAAGATACACTAGATGCCTGTCTAATGACTTTGTACTGATATATCCTGTGAGAATTTTAATTGCATGAGTTGACAAAATTTGAAATTACAAGGAATAATAGCAGAAGCTGCTTTTCAAAATGCATCTGCAGCCCTTGCACTCCCTCCCGTGGGGTTTTCTCTCTAACCTCTCTACAGACCCTGCCCATGTTGGTCATAGTAATTTACTATTTATATTTCAGCATTACATGCAGCCTTTAATTAATAACCTTGGGTATTAGTTCTGCTCCACAGAGTGTACCTGGACCCCAGATCTCCTACATGGGAGGAGTGAGAAGTGGAATTCTCTCCCACATGGAACAACTTGAACTATGAGAGGAATAAGGAAGTTCCATGCAATTTTTTCCTCGCGCTAGAACCTTCCTGATGTTTTCCATGGAGAGGATCTGTGTGAATCAGTATCTCCTTTTCACTCTCCCTTTATATAAGATAAACATTTTTTCTCAAGATCAAAAGTGATGTCAGATTCCCTGGGTGAGTTTCCATTCCTCCTTTGGGAGAAGTACTGCGACATCATGGACTGAAGTAGCTTTGTGGCTACTGGTGTTGCAATAAGAATGGACTTGGCGGTGATGGGATGGATGCAGAATGGATGGTACCAAAGGCAGCAGGCTATCATGAGACAGCAGCTAGAGATGCCTTTCCTGCTATGTTGATGGTGGGCTGACAATGAATGAATGATATGGACACAAACTGTCAAGAGGGGTACAAATAGACAGGGTACTCATTAAATAAAGTAATGGTGATACTGATAGCACCCTGCAGTGAGTCATCATATAGATAAATGACCGGATATGGGGGCTGACAGATGGTGAATGACGCTCATATAATTGAAAAGTACATTTGAAGCCTGCTGAGAACGTTCCAGCAGCAATTTTACGATTTCATTCAGTTTTGGGGAACAAATAAAGATTGGTTTTTTTCATAAATTTCACATTTGCTTTTGCATTTTTCACATGAATATTACAGATGTCACTGCGTGTAATTTGCAGTTGTTACTTTTTTCTAAAATAATTTTCATATTCTGTAAAAGGAACTATCAATTGCATGGTTTGGAAATTTCATCACTACTGCAAATGTATTAATCTTTGCAACGATCATAGTTCTAAACATAACATAAAAATAAATTATAACAAATCTAAATTAATGCTGCAATTCTCAAAAGATAATTCATTGTCTGTTTCCCCCAAACATTCTGTCAACTATTTAAAAAATAAAGCCAGAAGAGCCAGAGCATTTACTAATCAACAACAAGAGAAATTATACTATCCATTTTGCTTAGGGCAGTTGAACAAATCAATATCACTTTATCAAAGATGCTTGGATCTAACTGCTTTCTAGATTAAATGTATTATAAATATTAAAATGCTTGCTTAAATAAACTCTTAAAATTATACTTCAGCTTTTTCCCTAAGAAATTATTTATGCAATTGCAGTATGCAAGTAAAAATGTGTATTACAGAATCAGAAGGGATTTGATGTGAACAAAGAAATAGAAAATGGCTCATAATATTCAAGTGTGATGGAGGACTTTTAAAGAAACAATCAATGCGTTTTCAATATATGAGCAGAGAAAGAGAACCTAGCATTCAGCTTGTAATGGAAGCCTTACACAAGGATAACACAGTGACCAGGGTCAGGACAACTTGCTGAGAGCTGTTTTTACTTGGGTAGTTTGCATTTTTTGGTAACGATCATGTCTCGTTTATTCTTGGATCTTCAGTCTGTGCAGACCTGATCTATCTGCCAAGAGTCCTTCTATTGCTTTACATGAGTTTTGGAACTACTGTGTTTATTCCCTTTCTCATTCAGCAGGAAAAATGTCCCTGAAATAGCTCAGAACTGGCGCTCTTCCTCTTCCCAATTCATTCATTTACACAGTTGTTTTCCACATGAATAGTGTAGCACGCTCAAAAACCTATGGGTGTTTTTTCTGAGACTGGTTTAGAAAACATCTGACGTTAACATGTAAATAAAAAAGTTTCAAGTTTTAGATAACTTTCATCCACCCTTTTTAGTCTTGAATGTATCTGTCCATCTTTGTCTAGTGAGAGGTGGATTTTGCTGTTTCCAGGATTTATCTAGTTACTGTACCTGCTGGTGGATTTCCAGATAATGCTGCATAAATCTTACAGGCCAGGCTTCACTAAGGATGGAATAACTGCAGTATCAGTTTTCCAAAACCACTGAGTTGGGAGTATAGTCAGCTGAGGGTCAGGCCCTGGCAAAGGAGGTCAGGACTTTCCTCCTTGTGAGAAAAGGAGAAAGCAGAAATAAACATAAATAAATAAATAAAAAGCAACAGCCAAAAAGCCACAGATTAAACAGAATAATACAATAGGAAAGCACATTTAAAAATCATTGGTGATTTTTATGGTGGTGTTTTGATCAGACTGAGTGCAGTGATAAAGATAAACAAGAATAGAAACCCAAACAAAAAAACCTTTATATAGGGCAGATTGTGCTTCCAGCAGATATCTGAAGGGGATATCTGATTTATAACCAGAGTTCTATACCTTGTCAAGCAGTAAAATATGATTCAATTGAATTATATATTTGGAAACTGAGTAAAAAATGAATGATGAGGAGATGTATTAGCAGGCACCCGGTACAAGAAATAAAGGTCCGCGTGTCGCCATTCAGAGAGTATTCACACATTTCTGTCCATGCATCTGAGTAGCAAAGTATATGGAAATGCCTAGGGATACAGTTGTGCTAATAAGAAAAACCCATTCATCATCAGATAAGCAAGCGCACCGAAGGAGTTACGTGAAATAGGGTTATTGATATTTGAGATGTCTACTTACTTGCCTCAGTCACATCATGCCAATTTCTTCTCTGTGATGGGATGACGATTGTTTTAGGAATGAAAAAAAACAATTAAAGAACAGCAAATGTCAAACAGGACAATGTATTCTCTACAGATTTCTGGTGAGCAATGATTTATGGTTGATAATTCATGAACATACAGTAATTAATATTTTGTGATTTGCCAATATCTGTCCAAATTGTCATAAATAACAGTATAAATTGTACTGAACCAAACTCAGTGTTTCTTTTCTTGAAAGAAGTAAAAAGAAAGATAGTGATTTGGTGAGTTTGTGGATTATTTCCTACTACTCTATCAGCTGTGCTTGGGAAGAACAGCAAATGAAGAAAAGCAATGCAATACATAATGATGTAAATAACAAATGCACCTGGCTGGCGGATGACAAATGCAGATAAATGTAGACTAATGAGTTTGGATCGAAAAAAGAGACAGTGTATAGCTGCTAAATGGAAAATGAACATCAGGACACTGACCTAAAAAGAGATTTGGGAGCTATTATAGACAAATCCTTAAACTTTGTAGCACATTAGGTGGCTAAACTGAGAAATATAAATGAGATACTGGGATGAAGCTAAAAGTGCACAATATAAATCAAAGTATAAACTTATTTTATTTAATGAAGCTTCATTCACAACATTAAATACACTAATTATCACTAAGAGACAGGATCCCAAATCAACCCCTAGGCAGGACAACCTTTAAAGATGGGCGACAACAATTAGGTTTCTGAATCTGTACTTAGATCAAAGGGCAAGAGACTTAATATCAAGAGTGATGAGCTCTTGGCAGCTTCCATTCAAGTGGCGGCTCACGGCTTAGACATGGCGGCTCACAGCTTAGACAGATGTACTCTGTGCTGGGTCAAAAACTGGCTGGACGGCCGGGCCCAGAGAGTTGTGGTGAATGGAGTTCAATCCAGTTGGCGGCCGGTCACGAGCAGTGTTCCCCGGGGCTCAGTTTTGGGGCCGGTCTTGTTCAACATCTTTATCAATGGTCTGGATGAGGGGATCGAGTGCACCCTCAGGAAGTTTGCAGACGACACCAAGTTGGGCGGGAGTGTTGATCTGCTCGAGGGTAGGAAGGCTCTGCAGAGGGACCTGGACAGGCTGGATCGATGGGCCCAGGCCAACTGTATGAGGTTCAACAAGGACAAGTGCCGGGTCCTGCACTTGGGCCACAACAACCCCAGGCAGCGCTACAGGCTTGGGGAAGAGTGGCTGGAAAGCTGCCTGTCGGAAAAGGACCTGGGGGTGCTGGTCGACAGCCGGCTGAACATGAGCCGGCAGTGTGCCCAGGCGGCCAAGAAGGCCAATGGCATCCTGGCCTGTATCAGAAATAGTGTGGCCAGCAGGAGTAGGGAAGTGATCGTGCCCCTGGACTCGGCCCTGGTGAGGCCGCACCTCGAATACTGTGTTCAGTTTTGGGCCCCTCACTACAAGAAGGACGTTGAGGTGCTGGAGCGTGTCCAGAGAAGGGCAACGAGGCTGGTGAGGGGTCTGGAGAACAAGTCTTATGAGGAGCGGCTGAGGGAACTGGGGTTGTTTAGCCTGGAGAAGAGGAGGCTGAGGGGAGACCTCATCGCGCTCTACAACTCCCTGACAGGAGGTTGTAGTGAGGTGGGTGTCGGTCTCTTCTCCCAAGTAACTAGCGATAGGACGAGAGGAAATGGCCTCAAGTTGCGCCAGGGGAGGTTCAGATTGGACGTGAGGAAAAATGTCTTTACTGAAAGAGTGGTTAAACATTGGAACAGGCTGCCCAGGGAAGTGGTTGAGTCCCCATCCCTGGAGGTATTTAAAAGACGAGTAGATGAGGCGCTTAGGGACATGGTTTAGTGGGCATGGTGGTGTTGGGTCGACGGTTGGACTCGATGATCTTAGAGGTCTTTTCCAACCTCTATGATTCTATGATTCTAAGTAAGCTCAGATGCCTGATCCTATACTCTGTACAGGCAATGCACACAAACATTTTACATTCCCCAATCTTTCCAGGTAGAGATCCAGATTTCATGGTGAAGTAGTTCTGTGCAGATTTTGAGTAATCAACATGGCTACGCTTTGCATGAAATTACAGCAGCCTTCTAAAGGTGACTGTGGGCAAGGAAAACTGTTCAGATATTACTGTTGCTATGCAATGTTGCTTTATGGTTGTTGCATATCACCTCAAATTGGTCTTCAACATAACTGCCCACCAGTGTTCTGTGCTAGTTGCTTTATGTATGTGTTTGTATATATATGTATGCATAAACATAGTACATGCTATACTATATAAAAAATATATGCATATACTACATTGTATAAAAAATTGGTGAGTTTAGAATAATAATTTTGCTGAAAGCTGTTTCTTTTTTCAATGTATATATTCAGCAAATATTCTCAACAAACCATTTTCATAACAGAACTGTTTGTGAGCATAAACTACTTTTGACATGTAACTGGCCTTTAATATATTTTTATTCTAATATTTTAATATCTTAACCTTTCCTAACAAAATGAATAACAAATGATGAAAATAGCAGGATTTTGTTATGAACAACTAAAATGTGAATGTTATTTCTTTCTTATTTCACTCAATAAGCTCTTACATTACAAACCTGTCAAACCTTCCATAAATATTAGTAGTAAGAAGGAGAAATCAAAGTACTGTAAAGAGTGCCTTCTTCCTTAAGTACCACACAAAACCAAACCTTTCTCCCTAGCCTAGAGATCAGAGCACTTACAGGAAAGACAACTTTCAGCCAGAAAATTGCTGAACCTCACCTAACAGGCAACAGTAACCATTGGTCTCACAAATGTAACTTAATCCAAGACTAGTTCGAAGAGGAATTTCTCCAGCTGAACCAGTGCCTGCTCTCTGCATCGTTTTTTCCCAAGAGACTCACTCCAGAATTCCCAAGTCCAACACTTATCTTACCTTCTCCCCTCCACAGGATTCTCTTCAAAGAGAGAGTGATGCATACACTGAGCTGCCTCTAGCTCTCACTTTTGAACTCTGTGTTCTACTTCCATCAGCCACCTCACTTATCTTTGAATCCCTTATGTGAGAAGATACGGTCTTCAGTTAACCACCTTGCTTTCTGCCACCAGGCTAGGTATGTGAAATCATCTGCTTGGAGAAGTTCTGCAGCGTTTTCAACTAAACAATACTTCTGAGCTCACTGAACTTGTGTTGATTAATATAATTGACTAACATTTTGCTTAATCCCCCAAAAGATTTTACTCTTAGAGTAGCCAGAGTCCATATATCTCATTTTGCATGGCCATGATAGAAATATTAATTTCTTCTTACACAGGAAAAAATAGTTGTCTTCCAAGTTGTAAGTCCTCATTCAGGAACTGGAGGCTTCCAGCACACGATGGTTCCATATAAGGGTAAAGCAGGAGGTATGTAAGTAACATGGATGCTATTCAGAAGGCTAGTGAGAGGGAGCAGGATATTGTCTAGAGCAAAATTACTATGTTGAAAACCAAGATAGATTTTAAATATTTCTACGTCATCATAAAAGTTTGCCAAATTGATAGAATCCCATTTACATCTGCATATAGTCAATGTAAAAGTTGTGTGTGTGTATATATATAGATGCATGTCCTAAATTACCAGATACTATCCTCTAACATAGAATCAGCTTCAATTCCCATCCATCTATAGATGTCACAGTATATTAATCACTGAGATTGAAAATAGCTATCATATCTCTAATGGGACATCTGGCATAATAGACAGGCAAGCCTATTTTCATTCAGTCACTCAGGCCTCAGCAAATTACATCTGAAGCTTTGGATTTTGAAAGTACTTTTGTTTAAATGCAGCCCTTTTTGGTAATGATTATATGTTAAAGCATAATAAAGGAGTGTCTTTATAGTTCCAATAGGGAAGTGAAGTACACTATGTGGAAACATTAAAAGTATTCATCTCTAAATGTCACTCAACTACAAAGCTCGACAATTGCACAGGCTAGCCCAAACACCAACGTAGGGAGCAATACAAAATCCTCATATTGGACAAATTTTGAAATGCAGCTGGGGACCACAAAACCACATTGCAACTATTGTCTGATTCTCACCACATAGTAACCAGAGAGCTCTGTGGGACAGAAAAAAAATTAAAATACAATGTATTTGTTCAAACAACTATGAGTTCAGAAAAGCATGGATGGTTTTCTGCTGGAGGCTGCTCCTCCAAAATGCACACATCTTTACAAATCCACAGTCACTTGGAGAAAAAGATAAAGCTTTAGAAGGACATTTGCAGAAAATATTTGTGTAGTTACTTATTGTGTATGCTTTAACTGACCAAGCAAAATTCTTTATACACGTCCTGAGCTTTACACTTGACTTTGCTTATATAGCTGAAGTTAGGAATACATAGATATGCTTTCCTGGATTCTTTATTCAAGTCCTCTTCCTTATCATAAGCTTCTGTATGTAACTGACATTTATTTAAATTGGATTAAAAACAGGCAACTAATGTAGCAAAGCAAAAGCCTCATCAACATAGCTGCCACTAGTATCAACAGAGAAATTATTTCTCCCATTTTTCATACGTTTCCTTGAGTAGCAATATTTGATGATCATGCATTATTGAGATTTAATGTGAGTTCTGTTATTGATTTCAGCAGGGGAAGACCCCTGGTGAGAAAGGAAAACAAAAAGGAGTGTTCTGTAGGTACTGGACCAAATTTCATGCTGAAATCAATGAGGCTTTATGTGGTGTAAAGCCAATACAGAATTTAGACTGTGTAATTTTGAGTAGTTAGAAGTAGCCAGACTTGCATGGTATCAGTCTTCTATTGATTTCATCATTGCTTTACAACGTGTGTTTTAATAGCAATTATATTTTCTGGCAACCTTTTTTTTCCTCTCTCAGCATCTAAATTGTTGCTTCTTGATTAGTCAACAGGAAAAAAAAAATCAATACTCTATACATTGCACTTCCAAGCTTTAATTCAATTACCATCTGTGAACTAATCAAACATTGATCTGTGTCAGTAAGTAGAAGGCAATTTTTTTATATATCACTATCTTTCCTTGTCATTAAAGGTTACATTTTAGTTCATTCACCACAAGTCTAAACCTTTACTTAGCTAAAAAAAAAAAAAAAAAAAAAATCTCCTTTCGACTTTAATTTCATTTAATTAGAAACTCATAAGACCTTTTACATCCTTTTGCCCGTTTTCTGCCATTCATGCCCTGCTAGTGCAGGAGTATTTCCTACACAATAGTCCAAAGTGTTTTTTCCAGTGTGATTTTCATAGACTGAAACAACAAAGAACAATTCCTTTTTCCTTGTTGTCAGAAATTACCTTCCATCATTCCAATTCTATTGGCATAGACTTCCTCCTCACTTAATAGCTGTTCTGTCCATCCAACTAAGGCAAAGGGTTCTAGGGGTTTTTTAATGATTAAATCCCTAGTAAGGCATTTTTTTCTCTTCCATGAGCTTCACTGTCACTAATTATAGCAATTGTGCTCACTACGTGTCTGTTGCTAAATGTCAAATAATTTTATCTTAAAAACAGCTACTCACAGTTTTGAGAAAAGGTGGCATTAAACTCTTATTTACTGTCTCTGTGGAAATAATTACCAAATGGTAACTCCACTATTTTTATTACCTTCACCCAGCCTGAGGGTTATCATGGTTGAAACAAGTAAAATAATCATAATGATCAACATTATCACTATCACTATTATATTAAAAAGAGAAAATTTAAACAAAATAAACAACAGAAAACAAAATTGCAGAGTTCTTTCATACCTTGGATTAAAGGACTTTTAAAAACACAGGAGCGCCTGCCCTGGGAGGGGAACTATCTTGCCTCCCATATAAATGATCACTAAAGACAGCTAAAGCAAGAAAAATAGGGAAACATTCTTTATGTTGGTTAGCTCTGCCTCATGCAGACTGGATACCCTGCATATCTTATAACAGGACTAGAGACTGTAACCTATAAATAATTCCCAAACATACAAAGACAATAGTTAAGTTGGTTACCTAGAAAAGGCACGTAAGAAGTTGCCTTGAAACTTGCAAATCATTGAACAGCAAAAGTCCTGAATCTGAACTAAATTGCCCTGTTCCCGTCTTTTCACCAAATGTTAGCTTATGCCTCCTCTCTGAGCACACGTGATTACTGAACAACTTGGTATTTCACAGGAACTGGCTTCTGTATTATACTACAACTTCAGTAATCCATGTCAGCTTTATCTAGATGTTTTAAAATTAGTCTTTTGGAGTGATTTAAACTTTTTTTCTCAAAATTCCAGGTACCTTTTAAATAGCAGCTGTATTTTTTTTTTTTTCTTTTACTCTTTTCATCTTCTGAGTAAGCTTTTACATTTTATTTGGGTTGAATAAGTGCTTTTTTTTCTTTTATCTCAAGAAACAAACCATTGAATTCTTATACAAATCCTCTCAACTTCTGAAACAGTGTTAGCATCCTCTGGAAAGAGTGCTCTGGGTTTCCCATGCTTGGAAGGAATTTGCTTAAGTGTTGCCAGGTAATTACTTTCTCCAGTTGGTATCAATATTCTTATACTAATAACCAGTTGTATTATCAAATGACCTCAATATATTTTTCATAAATCATGCAATTATTCATTTACAAGAGTATTAAGAAATTATTACATGAAGGTTATATAAAGATACACAGCATTTACAACACATCTTAAAAGGCTCTTGTCATCTTAGCCATAAAGAAGAACCAAGATTTATTATAGTGAGAGGAAATATGAGTCAAATAAAAGCTAAGCAATGGTTTTACTATATTGTTTTATTGAAAATACTTTTCTATGAATCAGAGGCCTTTACTTGTGAAAGGAAGAGAAGCAAGTTCTTTTTGTAACCACCTTTACAACTCTAATTAGGATCTCAATACCATTATGTTTGTTTGTTCCTCAGTAGAATACCCTTACATTGTTCTGCACTAAGGAAATTTCAAAATCAATCTCAACCTCAGTTTTTCAGCTAAAAATAATTCCAATATTCCAGTTCAAATAGTCCCACATGGTCCAGTTTGAGGAGACACTCTTTATTACATGGCTTCTGAGTTTTTGTGTATTTATAACTTGCAATTACAGAAAAAAACCCAGTAATCAATATTTATTCTTCAACAGAACATAAAATAAATTGAGAATTAAAGTGGCATGTAAATTATGAAAATCTGCATTTCAGGGTCTGCACAAAGTTTGGTGTTTTATGATCTTGAATTATACCCTCTCTGACATTTCTTTAGCCATATACTGGGACTCCAGAAACCCACTGGCATTCTCTAAACTAGCAAACTATTGTGAGAACGTGAACAGCTGAAACACAAAAATCTACAATAGCGTATCTGAGTATAACTTCCAGATAGTAAGAGTATACAAGTCTATGTCTCTCTTAAACATTAAAAAGACTCAGAGAAGATTTCAATGACCTAATTTCACAATAAATACTGGCTGCTTTATTAAAAAAAAAAAAATCTATTTTCATACTTCAAAATAACTCTGTGCTGTGAAATTCTGAATATGTTCAAAAAATTGAGATTCCGGTACCTTTCTGGGTCACCTTGTTCAGTACTTCACCACTCTCATAATGAAAAATATTTTTCTTATGTAAAAATACAATTTTTCTTGCTGCATTTTGTCCCTGTGATCTCTATTTATTTCACTGTACTCCCCTGAAAAGCCTGGTCCCAGATCTTCCTTAGCTCCTAAGTACTGGAAGACAGCAATTAGCTGTCCTTTTAGACATTTTTTTTTCCCCCAGGCTAAACAAACCCCTGTCTAGAAACAAGTAGCCCAAAACTGAACACGATACACTGGGTGCAACCTAAAGAGAACCAAGGAGAAGGGATTATTCATGTCACTTGACCTGGTGGCTACTGTCTTGCTAATACAGCGCAGCTGAGGTTAGCATTCCTCCACCCCAAGGGAGCATTGCTGACTCATTTTCAAGATGTTATTCTATGTTTTACACCTTCATCCCCAAAAAACCCTGGCTGAAGTAGTCTGTAGGATAAAGGGAGCAGAAGACAACACTTACACAGGTGGAGTTACTAAGCTCAAAGGTTAGCGCATGCTTAAATGCTGTTTTGAATGGGACCGGATTTAAATATTGGTATACATGTCTTCCTGAGCAGGTATCCCCAAGCATTAATAGTCAAGGCAGGTTCAATTAAATAATAACTTAACTGACCCTTTGTTCAAAAGAACTGAGCATATTTCCAGTTACTATACTGGAAAACAGATTTGTGAACATTTTTTCCCCATTTAGGTAGGTGATACAATTCAATATGTGATTTCTACTCCCAGGTCTGTCTGACTAGATATGTGATCGGAGTCAAGTGGCACTGCCACTAGCCGGAACTGAATCCTGCATTTGCTGCTCAGGAAAATCCCATTAAAGTCAGTGGTGCAGAATGAAGTCCAGTGTGATTATTTCACTACACAATTTTTTATATATATTTCAAAGCAATTCCTGTAGAATTTGTAGTCAGGCGATATAGCTCTCTGTGTTAGGTTTCTCATTTAGGATTTGCTTTCAATTCTCATTTGTTTTATATTTCTGTGGAATCAGCAAAAATTACTCAAATCAACATTATGTAAGTCATTTTATGACTTTTCCAGAGCATACAATGGTGCACTTTTATTTTATTTTTGGCTAATACGATCAACTACTCCAGTCCCTGTTGACTCACTGGGTAATGTTGTCTTTAGTTCTTGGGCTTTAAATTTTAATACCCAACGCTGACCTCTGTGCTTAGTCAGTTCTTCATAAGCACATTTTGTGGGATAAATTCACAGACTTCCTTTCGTCCCAGATACAAATAATGAGATTGTTCCTGTTGTAATTTTTGTAATAGTGCAGCACACTCACCTCCTGCCAGGCAGCTTATACAAATTACTACAAACATAACAGTAAATGTTATTTTAACACTTGTTTTGGACTCCAACATAGAACTATATTACATATTTTATTAGCTCATTTACCACCTACCTAGTTATATTATTAGCTAATTCATTGAACATGATATGTGTTAGCTAGATTTGGCTACCACTTTAAAGTGACTCATCTGAGGCTGGTTTGTGTTTTTGTGAATCCACAGAAGTTAGTCTGTCTGTGATTTTATAAATGAAAAATAAACTTCAGAGATGTAGGAAAGCATAAAATCAAAGGGTAGGATCTGCCTCTGTCCCTCTCACACACAATACCTTATTATAATAAGTCATTGATTTCTCATTGCCATTGTTCAATAGCTCTAATTCACAGCCCATTAAGGTTAATGGAAGCAAAAGACCCATGAGTGAAACCTGAACTTCATTTAAGTCCTTGTTAACACTCACACTGACTCTGTGGGATTGGGATTTCAGTAAATGTCAAAATGCCAGAATCTAACTCAGACAAATCCTTTTGGTCTTGAATTTTGGTGGGACACGTGATCCGAAATTCCCAAGTTCTCTTGAAAATCCTCAACACAAAGGAAACATCAACTAAGATTTTTAATAGCCTAGTGCTACTGAGCATTGATTGTAAAGCCTTGTGTTTGTGTAAGCCTGCTTCAGTTCAGGTTGTCAGCAATAACCAAGTTATGCATGCTACTGTTTAATACACAGATATTTTAGGGACTGTCATCTCTGATACCTGGTTCTGTCTTAATAAAGACAGAGCTCGCACTGTTAAAGAGCATCACATATTTTTATGTCATGTGAAAAGAATTTGGGGGGGGGGGTTGTTATGTCTTAGATAAAGTAAATTTTTATAATTCCATATAGCTTTTCTCATCTGGCAAATATTTTTAATAGCAGCTCTGGACTCTTTGAAGAGGAGCACTGTGATCCACAAACACAGACACTTCCATGGCACTAAACAGGCTTAAGAAATCCCCTGAGGATCTTAAAATTATTAAGAATGAGCAGCAAATAGACATGGCGACTGGTCCAAAAATGGAAAATGAGGAGCATTACGTAGGGTAGGAAAGAACAACAACAACAAAAATGTAGCGTATCAGAGAAAAAGGCTGCAATAGCCACCATCAAGCAGAAGCATTCTGCGGTCTTACAGTAAGAGGGGAAGACATTGCCATGCCGTAAGGGGGAGTCAGTTTAATGAATGACATGAGGTCAAAAATAACAGAAAAGAATAAATATAAGTAAAAGTCCAAATAAAATGAAAGCAACATGCTGTGGAACCACACTGTGACAAAGTCCCACAGCAGCTAGTAAGAGGGGAATTTGTTGATAAAGTGGGAAGAGAAGCTGAAGATGTGGTAAATAAAAAGCAGTGACAATATAACAAAAAAAGAGGGATCATGCCTCTGAATGCATGAAGTGCCTTTTACTGTAGTCAGAAACCAAGGAATGAAGAAGTGAAAGAATGCTAATCACATTTAGATCAGGGCTGGAAGGCAAGAAATCTGCAAGCAGACAAAACTGGTAGGAAATACAAGAATGGACCAAAAGGAGCAAGAGGCGGAACCCACCAATATTCCCCCCGTGGTTTAGAGGAAGAGACAAATCCTTTTATGGCCTGTGTGATTATGGTACTGTGTGGTAATACACTGACTCACATCTTAAAATAAATGCAATTTCTGTAATTGCCCATTATCATGGCCATGTTGCTGTGCATTAGGATATTATAAAGTGAGAATTAGAAGGAGACATACAATATTTTTATCTGCTGGCCGTAATCTTAGCTCTTGTATTTCTCACTGAGGAGGGTATATCTGTGGCTACTGGAGTTTTCAGTGTCACTCCAGCTAAACACCATTACAAAAATATCTGCACAACATGGTAGCAGAAATGCCATTCTTGCTAGATTTATACCTATATAGACAAAGCTGTATAAATGAAAGAAAAAAGCC
Source organism: Aptenodytes patagonicus (assembly GCF_965638725.1). NCBI lineage: Eukaryota > Metazoa > Chordata > Aves > Sphenisciformes > Spheniscidae > Aptenodytes > Aptenodytes patagonicus. The sequence continues at coordinate 43,329,740 of NC_134952.1, forward strand.
CAGTGTTAATAAAGCTGTGAAAGCGTAATATCTGGTTTGCATTCCCAGTTTATGTCTCTGCTTGCAAAAGGACCCCAGAGCTTTGTAGCAGATCTGCCTAGATATTTTCCTGCTAGAGAGGCAAAGGGTTTTTTTAGAAGAACACTGTAGGTATGATAATAATAATAATAATAAATATATATATATAAAAAAAACAAATTTTTCACCCACTTCTTGCAGATGAGGCCTTGCCTTGGTGTCAGGATACTCAATGCCAAAACCCTCCTGGTCTCTAGGAAGTGTCTTTGTCAGTGTGGAGCCCGAAGGACCATCTGTACCCTGCTCCCAGCAGCCTCCCAGCCTTGCTAGCTCCCGGCTCCTACCTGTGATCACTCGCTCTCCCGCTTGCCACAAACTCCAGCTCCTAAACTTCCCTTCACAGGCATGCTCAGCTGCTCCCCTCCTGCCACAAGGTCCAACCTAACCCAATCACTCCTTTTTTTGAAGTAATGAGACATAAAAACCAAAACTGAGAAAAGCATAGAAATCCTGTCTATCATTCTGTCTCTCACTAGCATGTCTGAGCACGTCCCATCTGAAGGACTGAAACTAAGCTTAGGAACTTCATATAAACTGGTGTGTGACACAGCAGCATCCTTTTCTTTTTCAAGCACAGAGAATTAATAGTTCTTTAGTATTTTCACCTCTCCTATGAGTTTAGCAAAGGATTGGCAGAAAGCAGAGGTCCTCTGGAGATGATTTTTCTCTAATAACAATCTTAAGCAATATTTAGGGAAAATAAAGAAAACAGGGAAACAACATTCAAGGAGATAACTTAGCCCTAGAGCACACCCACCTACACTCAAAGGGTGGCCAGTTGGAGTCAGTGGAATAAGATGTGCTTCCAAAACTGTTTCATAATGTGATTGACAGCCTTCAGCTTCTCAGGATAATGCTGCTGTCATGGCTATCCTGCACGTTAGGATTTAACAAGTCAATATGACAGAGGGAGACACTCAGGAGTTTTATCTGCAAGCCAGACTCTTGTATTTCTAATATTGCCCCAAGAAGCTAAAGGCTTGCCAGTTGTGCTGCTCAAAAATTCTCAGTAGTGAGTTTCTGCAGCCTCCAGCAAAGGCTGTGGTTATGGAGAAACCCAAATTCTTCATGGTGCACGTTCAATGGAACCACTTGGAATTATGAAAAAGGGCTGGACTAACCTTTCCTCAATTAGCAGCTTATATTTAATATCAGTCATTGTAATAGTATAGTCATTATATTAGAGTAACCTGATGGTTACTCAGATGGTTTTTGTTCATCTAACACTGTCCACACTTTCCATTGACTTTTTTTTTCCACCAAACTGGGTCAGGGGTAGGGACTAAGGTGTGTACTTCCAAGCTTTCTCCATGCAAAAGAATTCATTCCTCCTTTTTACTACTATCTTCCTGTTTGTTTTGTGGGACACAGAGTGTATTAGCATGACCAGTTATCTTATCAGTGCCAAGAAAGCTTTACTTTTCTCTTTGGCCTCTCCTTGGCATGTAATCAAGGCCAATTGCCTTTTTGCCTCTCAGCTTTTTCTACAGAGATGAAAGTGAAGCCTTACTGACACACACAGGATGGCCGTGTGATCACTGAAATAGCTTGAATCTATTGGTACAGGCATGATTAAGCTTTTCTCCTGTCACTTCCCTTAATGCATGCCAATTTGGCTTTACCAGTCATTTTATCAAGTCTGACAGGAGCTTTCATCCAAATAACATCTCCAGGAGCAATCCAAAACCACTATGAGTAGAGCTGGACTGGAAACACTTTTCCTGTACTGAGAGCTTCTTTTGTTCAATTAAAAAAATTAGACATTCTCCATTACTGAATTGTAAAATCAGTTTCACATTTTAGAAGTTGTCAGAATGTCCACAGTAGAGTAAAAATAAAAATAAATTTAAAAAGTCAGTATCAGAATTAGTCTCCTAGTCTTAAAAAGGAGCATATATTTCTTCTAATGCTTTCAGGTGAAAAAAGAAAACCATTGGGGTTTTTTGGCCAACAAGTTGATCAGAAATGTTCACCTTCCTTCTACAACAGCCAGTCCCTGACCATTTTCTCTGCAGTGCAGCACAAGTATTTTTGCCATATGGTTAACTGATCTTCAATGCATTCAGCTGGCTGTCACTTTATTAAAGATATAACTTGATTGCTATACCATCAGGCAAAGCATCTTCAAGTCTGTCCCTTCATTCCTCTTCAAAGCTTTTTATTTAGAGAGGAAATTAAAAGTAAGGAAAACCAAAAAGATTAACAGTTAAGAATGAGTGGATTTTTTGGGTCAGTTTTACTGATGTTTAACATTTCATAGTCAATCTGCAAAAACTTTGTCCTTTTGCTGTTCATTTTCAAGTGGCTTGAGTTAACTGGAAGACTCTACAATTTACTTGCCCATTCATCCAAATGTTTTCCTAGTGTGGAGACCCTTGAAGGTCCAGGATATCAAGCATCATCAAATCCTGTCTTACATTCCTTCTAGAGGGGAAATGCCCTTAGTGCCTTTTTTTTTTTTTTTTTTAATTTAATTCCAATAGGATTAGTAAGGGTGATGAAAAAACTTAGGATTCTCTCATATTGGGATCTCATATTACCATAAATAATCTTTCCTCTTTTCTGTACAAAATGAGAAGTTATTGAAAGGTTAAGAATCCTGCCTCAAGTTGATCACTGTTTCCTAATGCTTTCTTATAATTTGTCTTGCAGCTTGGGGCATAGGCTGAAGACTTGCAGAGGCATTCAGTTTTCTGGACCTGTTGCACTTCACGATGAAACTAAAGATACATTTTGGGCTTAAGCACTTCCTCTATTTGAGAGAGAAAGAAAAACTCATGGATCAGAAAGTGACCCCTTCAGAGAATAAAACGTGTTGGATGGTAAGTACCTTTCCTGTTTCTTTTTAAATTTCCCAGGGTGAATCTTGAGCAACTCTGGATCTAGCCTTTCCAAGGCACCCCTGGGATTTTGAATGAAATACAGAGGGCGATGAATAGGTAGCTGACACAAAGAATTAGTCATAACTGAGTCCATTGTGGAGGACTAGCAAGAAGAGAAAGCAGTTAAAGAAAAATGAGTATTTCCTTGCAGGCTGTGAAATGTTTACTCATAATAGCATACATTTACTTAGTTCTGTAATCCCTGTGACATTCTTGGGAATAAATAAGGCTGAAAATGCTGACAGCATGTCCTCCCTTTTGTACTTATTGATAAGCAGACATATTACGCTTACTACGCTTGCAAAGGAAATAAAATGCAGAAGAGCACAGGAATGATCTGTCCTATTTTTAACTTAGAAAGGAAGGTAATATAACAAGCTTAATTTGGAAAGGAGCCTGAAGTTTTGAATCGTTTGCTCAGTGTCACACACATGGCTCTTGCTAGGAAGATAACTTTGAGTATCTGAATCTTTTCATTATCTTTAATTAAACTACAACTACAGTAAAACATATTGCACTTTCTAGGCTGTTTTTTGTAAACTGTAAAAGTCCAACAACCCAGAGCAAGTACTGATGTGCCTTCCACAACTGAGTGGCAGACACTGTGTTTGACCTTGTCTCTGGTTCTTCAGTATGCTTTGCCAGCTGAGCTTTCTGATAGGAAAACCTGAACAATTTTTTTTTTGCTGGTACCATCTGTCAGTTATAGACCTAATTGTGCTACTGTCTTCTTCCTGGGCTAAGTATTCTTGTGATTTTTGCAATTCTCTCACTCCTTTAACAAGCCTGGACTAGACAAAAACATATTTGACCAGATTTAAGTATTTGTGATCCTTCTTTCCAAAAGCTTGTGGCCAATGCAAAACAAAGTATTATTTATGCTTCAATAAAAATTGAATACTTAGGGGGAAAAAGGACTGTAAAACAAGCAATGTACACATCTGTCTTGCCATTCCCAGTGGTTACCTAAGCAAGACTAGATAAGGTTTTTTCCTGTCAGTGTTGCAAGGCATGTCTACAGAGTAGATGATTTAAGCACAATGCTACTGCTGGAAAGTAAGATAAGAAAGCATCTGCGCTGGTTTGACAATGAGCCAGCTGGGGTCCAAAGGATTACAGCTGTACACAAATAGAAAAGCAGACATGCTGATAAAGTCCGCCCAGCAGAGTTCATAAACATGGGGCTACCGCATGCAGCCATGATTAAACCGCACTCTGCCCCAAAGCTGTCGCATCTGTGAGGCAACGCACAGCACTGTGCATTACACCTTGCAAATATCTGCACCAATTACCCACCTCTTTGGAGAGTGTCCTCCCTTCTAAATTCATGTTAGTTCCTTTGGTGCTCCATAGGGACTTTTTTTTGCTGCTTGTGGCCTTGTCTCTTACCACATCTTAAGCACTTACTGAGGGATTTTCCATGAAAATATCTAAGCCACACTAAATACACTCCTACAGTAAACAGCCATTCTACAGGTAGCACCCATTATATTGCTACAGGGCAGCTCCAGATCTTCTCACCACCTACTGCTTTAGCTTTCCTATATGGGCAATAGATAATATCAAATGACGTACAGCCTTTTTCATATCTCGGAAACAGAGCTGGCTGCCCATGGATTAAAATGGACCATACACCCTAAAGAGCCTTCTCTGAGGGTTTCTGGCGTCTGGTACCTGGCACCTGCCAAAGTTCCACATAGCAGAGTCTTTTTTTCCTCCAATACAGCATTATTAATGATGAAAACTATAAGACCTGTTTCTGCCTTCAAAGAAATATCACAGTCAATTCTACAGATTAAAAACTGCTTCCATTGAAGTAGCTTCACTGCTAGCATAGTTTTAAACTATGCTATGGCTGATAAAAAAGGAAATATGCATATCTAATTACTCTGTCATCTAGATACTCTTACTGTGCCTGCTAGCTAATTTGCTGAAAACGCTAAAGGGATTATAACAAAATAGAGTTACGCTAAAGTTTCCAGGCAGACAAGGGTTTTGGGGAGGATGAGAGGAAAAAATTTGTTTGGTTTTGATCAAATTTGCAAAGCTTTGGTTCTGTAATGGATATGCAGTAAAGCAGATATTGTGTGTAGCATATATTCAAGAGAGATTAATGGTCACATTAACCTTTTGAAAACCGATAAAGTAGATTTATCCCTTTGCAATTGGTGGGATAAAGTAATAAAAACATAGTAAAATAGACCAGGATTCATGTTGTCTTTCTTTTTTCAAGGGTCTGACCATCAAATAAATGAGTAAAATAATCAAAGATTTACAGCATGAACAAATGCATATGATAAAACCTTACTTGACATTTCATCCAAGAAATGTAGAAGCACAATTAGAGAGATGATAATAAGATGTTCTAAAAAGCGCTTGAAAATTTTTCCGAAGCTAATTTCAGCATCAGAAACACTGTTGACATTCCCTTTAACAAAATGCAGAGAGAAATCCCAATCAATCTCTTGGAAGGTACTAATTTGAGAAACATTTTTCACCATGTTAGTAATAGCCTTTCATGTTTGGCACTATCTACATAAAATGAAAGTAAGCTATAATGTGAAAGAAATTGACCAGAAATAAAGAGAAAAACACGGTCATGAATACTTTTGCTTACCACAGTTGTCATAGTAGTTCATGCTTAGCCATAGTGTTGATTTCCTGATCTCTTGAGAGAAGGGGGAGAGAGAGAGAGAGAGAAGAGAGAGAAAGAAAGAGAGAAGATAAGTGACATGTCACTTAAGTTGTGTGTGCATTGCTACCTAGCTTGAATAATGTCTCTGAGAGACAGACTCTAAAGCAGCCCAGCCAGGAGACCAGCTGTGTGGTCTGTGCAGCTTCACCTGCTTCACCCATACTCCTTACTCATACTCATTTCCACTGGACTGGACACTTTCAAGCCAGGGAACTCCAACTTTTAAACAAATCTCCTCTTGCTAGCCAAATTCTCAAGGGCCACATAGAATGGACCAACTTTGAAACAACAAGCCTGAAAAGCCATGAGAAGGCAAGTTATATGCTGTGCCTGGGAGATGTTTCACTGAACTTTAGATGACCGAAGGGTCAAATGTCCAGTTCAGGCTGGTCATCTCAGCTCTTCTACAGCAAATGAAAGACATAAGCACCTAGAAAAAGTGATTCACCACTTCGTAAGTGTTGAATCAGCCTTTTGCATCAAGTCCTATCCTAACTGTCGGTAAACAGGAATGCATGTGAAGGACAGTCGATGATTTTAGGAAGTAAAGCAACAAAAATTATTGTTTATGCACGAAAGTAGCATGAAGTTTTATTGCTGATATTTATATCATCTCTGCCCCCAAGTGATAACTAAGTTAAATAATACAGAGTTCAAGACAGCAACAGTACTGTATGATATGCAGGACATACTTTAATCGATCTATTAAAAAGGAACAGGCTGCCTTAATCTTAAAGGCAAAATGAAAGCCAGGTCACCAAAAAGAGTGTTTACAGTGTAATATATGTGGATTGCTGAAATTAACATGACAGTGTTTTGTGTATACTTGTTTTAAAGAAATACTAGTCCTTTAAAATGAATGAAAACTTGCAATGGAAAACCCAAATAAAGTGTTTGATGGAGCAAAATAGTTCAACAAAATTGTTAAACAAAATTGATATCATCTAGTATCAACTCAATACAATCAGCTGACAGTTATATTTATGTATTACTGTTTCTCTGAATTTAATTTGTAGAATTGTAGAGGGTCTGGATTGGAACAAAACTGATTTTTCTTCCTTTGTAACCTTACGTGTTGTTGCACTGGAATGCTAGACTAATGAGTGAAATATTCTTGCCTCTATTTCTTACAGAAACATGCACTGTGTAGCAGTTTACATGTAAAACATCAGCACTGCATTCTGCTAACTCTCTGGTGATTAACTCTCACAAAGGAGCTGTAAACATCTGGGGACAGACATCTATTTTTTCCCACCATTATCTTCTTTATTAGACTTCTAAAAATAGCGTGTAAATATGTTAAGACATATAGATGCAGGCCTTCAGTCACTACATGGCATGAGATGATGAAAACGAGAAGAAACAGACTGAAGTATCTTTACGGAAGTGCACAAGATATTCCCAACAGGCGTTAGGGCTGTTTCCCACAGTGCTTGCTCCTTTTTCATGCTCTAAGAAAACATCTTTGCAAATTTCCAAAAGTTCCAACGTGTATCTTTTACCTATTTTACAGAAGTCTAAAGCACCTTCTTTCTTATGTCCCTTTGAGGGAAAAACAGAGTGTGCTGTAAAAAGCAATATGCTACTAAAACATAAGAAGCTTCAGAAGCTCTATCATAAACTTGGAGTATCACCTAAATATATCCAATACACCATTTTATAATATCAGGGACTACCTCTAGTTCCTTTCTACTGATGATGTTGTCACTAAAATGTGCATTAGTATTGAACAGTTATTCTACCATGATTTTCTTGCAGCTAAGTCAGCAGAAAGATAGACCAGAGTGAAATGTAACTTTTTGAGAACATCACAGATAAAAAGGTAAAAATTGTTTGTGTAAAATACTGTATGTAAAACATTGTAAATATTTCTTAGCAGTTGGAATAAATTCATATATTATATATTACTATTAATATATGTATATTTCTTATACAGCTAATGAATAGCAAATTGTTAAATATTGCTTTAAAAATCAGTATCACAACTGTTATGTACCTCACATTCTGGAAAAAAGTTAAGGATGTAGTATACTGGGTGCATTCTGTTTATGTTAGCTATCTGATTAATTTTAATATTTTTAATTAAATTATCTCTAAATTAAAACAGTTCACAAGTTTTAACCCTCTTACATTAAGACGTCTGTCCCTAACTCTAGTTTTAACTGGATAGGTACACACACAATATAACAAATTCATTCTCTCAGTGATTATTCAGATGCTTGAAAAGCTAAGATCTTTCCTTAGAAGCAAGGGAGAAAAGAAGAAATTAACACGATCAGAATAGGTTCAATGGATATCATAAGAAATTTAGGAAAGGCTTGTCAGGGGAAGAGAAGAAAAAAACCAAATACAGGATGGTTTTGCTTCAAGCAGAATTCTTGGCCGGTATATAATGCATGCAGGAAATTATAAGTCTGACAAAACTAACAGTGGCCTAAAAATGGCACAGGGAGCAACAAGCATAATTCCTGTGCACACGGGCTTCAGAAGAGTCTTACTCTTGGAGGCATCCAGTTGACTATCTTCCACCACAGATGGATGAAAATTTGATTTAATTCTTTGAAGAAAAGCACTGTATTGAAAATTTCCACAAAGTCTCCACAGTAGCTAACTTCCCACCAAAATTTTTTAACTGATACTGACATTTTAAAGTCTTTTAAAAGACTTTATGACTACCTGAAGGAAGCACCTGCTGTCTAATTCCAGTAGCATACATTATAGGCAGCACTTAAGTATCTGAAACAGATCAAGGAAATAATTTAGCTACTGCATAAAATAAAAGGTAAAAGTTTCTTCCCTCACCAAGCACAATTTGTCAGAAATGCAATGCCCTTCTGTTCCTCTGTAACAAGTCCTTTCACGAGTTTGTCCATTTGCAGATTGAGAAGGACAGGCAGGAGGATGGGAACTCTAACATGGCAATAACCAACTTTTTGTCCTAAAAAGAGCACAGAAAAAGATGACAGAGACAGACAAGAGACACACTCACATTAAGCGCTGTCAAATACAGAGTATTTTTAAGTACTTCCCTCAGCAGTGATTGTATTTGGTAGTTACATTATTAATACTGTACATTATATGGCTACTGGTTAATAAGAATACATAGCTCTCTCAAGTAAGATCACTAAAGTGTAAAAAAATGTTGGAAACAGTCACACTGCATTAACCTCTCTGGGTGCTGTCCAAATTCATTCTGTTTAACTAATATGCCTAGGATTATTTCAATTACATAAAATCATCTTAATTATTGGTGTGCAAGAGTTCACAGGTATCAGATTTTTTCTGCACAACTTTCAGTTGGTGAATCAGTTGGTGAAGAGATCAAGAACCCTGGTGAATGAAAGGAGCTTTATCTACCTACACTATCATTCTTATTTGAAAATACACAAACCCAACTATTTCATCATCCCTGTATCTTGAGCTAATGACTTCTTAGATTGTGATCTGTTATACAAACGAGTGGCACACTTCATAAGACTAAAAGGATTCAGGAAAAAAAATAGGATGTGAAGCAAAAGGTGCAAATAATGTACTTGGGGCCAAAGGAAAAGCATAAGTTGAAGACAAAAAGTTTATCAGAATGCAAACTTGCTATACACAAATATCTAAGTTAAAGGGTTTTTTTAAGACATAGCATTAGATTTGTGATGAGTTGTAGAGAATAAAACAGTTTCTGCAGGACTTCAAGAAAGGAGAAAAGTTCTAGAAAAGCCAGTGAGCTTAAAGATCCATGGGGCTATTGGACATTGCTGGCACATCTCCTGAAGCATCCGTATCGTAGCCAGAGTTTGTTCCCTGGCGTCTACCCGGTGAACCTTATCTCCCTGCTCTCCCCATGGCTGCCTAATCCTCTTCTCTTATCCATAAGCTGGAACAGAAGGCAAAGAGGAGAAGCTAATGCTATTATGAACATTATAAGCTTCCACTCTTTTTTCCACTGGGAATCCCAAAAACCCTGCCCTCTTTCCCTCTACACATCGGCATTTTATATCTTCGCTGCCCAACTGCCCAGTATTTGGGGATGTTTAGCTCTTCTTTGCTGTCCCTTGGATCACAACAACCACGGAGCATACAGTGAACGCTGAACGGTTTATCAATGATTTCGAGAAATATTTAGAAATATGATTAGTGGATAGACTCTTTATATCACTAAGGAACATTTAGAGGAAGATCTAGGAGATGTGGGGACAGGTATAGAAGTAGGATTTGGAGAGGTTGGGGAGGTGGAAGAATAGAGACTCAAGCAAATAGAGAGGAAGGGAGGACAAAGAAGAAAGAGAAGTCAACTATCAAGTAGTTGCATAGTCAGGTATATTTTTTATCAGCAAGTTCTACTAAAATAGTCCAAATAACCCTGAATAACATGCAAAGACCTCAGTTTTAACAAAGAACTTGAATAACTATTGAGGTTTTTCTTCACACAAAACCAAAAATTACAATAAGAGAAATAGAGCTGACATTTAGCACTGACATATTTAGCTGGCTTTATATTAGTACTTTTTTGAAAAACTGTTATGTACATGAATGCACCTTTATATTTTTTAATAATGTTCCTTTTAAATAATTACTATCTGTTTTGTTAACTTTCCCACCCATCTTCTTTTTTTGATATAAAAGTCAGGTGTTTATAAATCACTTTTTCTTTTTACCAAGTATACCACTTCCTGTCTGTAAAGTGAGATGAGAGCTTGATGTTTATGTGGTTAAACATGATTTGTGATTCCTGCCTTTGAGGTGCAGTCATAGATCAAGATCATACTGTGTTATTTATCTTGCTTTTTGTGATGAATTATTAAAATACGCCTGGAAGCATGGAGCCATTTGGAAGAAGGGTCTTACTGGAGAGTAGAACAGATAAAAGCACTGAGATAAAACAAGCAACCCTGTCACCAGCAGATGCAAGCAATACTGCAGAAAAGAAAAAGACCATTTTATTGGTCAAATTCGGCTTACAGCCACACTAGTGAAACCTCACTGACTTCAGTGAATACAGTAGGCTGCTTAAATTCATCAGCTGCTTAGAAAATAGTATAGTGACTATCCAAAGGCAAAACTGCCACATGAAGCATGGAAACGTAGTGTACATTGTTAGTATACCTGCAGCTAGACTGCAAGATGACTGAAACAAGAGACTAGTGCAGGAAAAAAAAAAAAAGAAAGAAAAAGAAAAAAAAGAGGAAAAAAAGACACTAGAGGTCATTGTACTAGCTAGTGAAGCCTGGTTTCTTGTAAATGTGTAACTCCTGGCTAGATTCTCTTGCATCCAGAGCTCCTTCTGTAATTGGAGTCTTCATACAGTTTCTTTTTCATCTCAAGAGAGGTAAACTACTACAGGAATTTTCTCCCAGGGGAAGCACTTGAATGGTGCTGTCATTGTGTTGGGTGAAAGAATGCCTGGCTTTTAAAGTAATCAGGAAAGAATTTCTCTGCCAAGTATTGTCGGTATTGCTCCCTCTAAGTTTATAATATTCTCATTTTAATTTTTTTTTATTTAGCTACAACTAATTTTGGCAAAACTTAAACCAATAGCATCAAAATTTTGCAAGCCGTATGTCCCAGATTAAACTTTTTAAGACAACTCTCAGGCAAAAAAAGCCCAATCATTTCTAAGAACAAAGTCAGGAAGAAATATGTTTTTATGTCCTGTTAAACTCTTAGAGCCACTTTACACAGAAATTCCAAAGTCTGCAGCAGAACATGAAACTTGAAAAGGGGACTTACTAGAGTCAGAGATCTGCCTTTTCCAGATTTCCAAAAGATCTTTCTATATTATAAATCTGCAAAAATTAAGTTTGTGTATGCTGAAGTAACGGGTCAGAATTTAGCAGTTAAATTCTGCAAAGACTTGCCTTCCCTATGTTCCTGTACTGTGCAGTGCATGCACAACCATTGCATAATAATTCACTGCATTCATTGTACTCCATGACGAAGTTAAAGATTGGGTTCTACTAAGGGGAGGGAGATGCTTTTTCTCCCCTAGATTCCCCAAGTCACTTCTGGACTTCAGCTGCTAGGAGATAATTTGATGACTACTCATAACAATAATGTGCCTAGAGAGGAAGAACTGAGGCAGGAGACATAGCATGAAGGAGCAAAGACAAGAGCAGATCATCAGACTGGGACAAGCAAGTGTAGAATCAAGCAGCAGAGGACAGCTTGGGATAAAAAGAAAGAGAAAGACTGAAAAAAGGCAGGAGCAAGAACTGAGGAAATTACTTGGATTTGGGGTTTTTTGTTGGTTTGTTTTTTTTTCTCAACCAAGAAAAATAGAAACAATGTCATTTTGCCAAAATAAGGATTTTGACTAAACACAGGACATTTTAGATCAGTTTGGACTAAAGGCTCCATGTTAAGAAATACTAGGGGGTTTAATATTAATTAATCTTCTTTTTAAGTGGAAAAAACCCCTAATCTATTTTACTTTATGGAAAAAAAATGAAAAAACTTTCCAAAATGTTTCCTCCCTTATTTATGGGACCAAAATGTATTCTGAATTCAACCCAATTCTATGGGAACTTTTATTCAGTCCTGAACTGTATTTTTAGTAGATAAATTACTTGACTAAAAGTATTGTGCTTTTCTACATTTTTGCTACATTTTCAGGCACTAGAAAAAATGGTGATGAAATAGAACTCTCTGCAATGAAATTAACAGAAATAATTATTTTCTATAAGCAAAAAGTTTTGAATCACAAAGGGATTAGGAAATGATATGCAGGTGGCAGCAAGACATAAATGTTTTGAGGTTGTGAGTTTAACCATTGAGAAAAGTCAGATTCACAGTCATCTCTGTACCTTAGCACTTTACATCAGCCCTGCATAAGCATTAACTATGTGATCCCCTTCCACTCAGAGAATCCTCTCCTATCAGAGCATATGATGAATGATCTCCAAGGTCTATGGTGATGCATTTGTCTGCAACACCCCTACAGTAATAAAGGATATTAACCGAGGCTTGGTATCACCTTTTAAAGGTGAGGATGGTTGGATGCTGTGCTGAAAAACTGGATTCTCACCTGGCTTCGCTCTGGCAATCCAGTAGTTTCAAAGCATGTTCTTGACAGGCAGCCAGAATTTGTGTGTTCCTGTTTTCTGGGAAACTTACTTGAAATCTGAAGGTCTGAGCTGTTAAAACACAGACAGTTCACAGCTGCAGCTGAAATCAGTGGGAGCTGTAGTTTTCTTCTCCCTTTGCAGGGTGTAAATCACATACCTCACTCAGAGGACTTTAGCAATATAAATTCATCAAATCTTGCTTGTGAAGCGCTCAGGTGCTACACTGCTGAGAAACCCAGAAAAGGTTATGAGGAAATTAATATTTTGTATTTAGAGCAAGATATGGATGATTTATAAGTCAAAACCTCAAACCACACATTTCAAGATGAAACCAAACTGAAATAGTGACTGGCTTTCCCTTTTTTCATTTAGAGAGTCCTGTTCAACTGATATCCTGAATAATAAAGCAAAGATTCTGGAAGGAAAAAAAGTGACAATATAATTAACTATAAAATGTATGTTGCACTTAACACAATGAAGCTAAGTAATTACGACGTGCTAGTTTTGGGGTGCCTTGCTTTGCTAGTTTTTATTCTTCCTGCACACACTGAAGGTTTTTTAAAACTTTAAGGTAACACTGAAGTAAAGTAAAATTAGTAGGAAGATTACAGTGCAAAGCTAAAATTTGCAGCATTGTTGACTTAGACACATCCATGAAGTAAAAAAAAAAAAAATCAGTGGCAGTGAAACCACAATTTTTGTCCCTTTTCCAAAGATCACTTACGTATTTTAAAAAACAGCCAGATTGTTAGTTGTGAAACAGAAGAATCTCCTTCTCCTGGGTGCATTTTGTAACAGCAAAGGGAAAGGAGAAGAGGAGATTTCAAAACTGAGTGTTGACTACTACTGCACTTCACAGGGAACTCAGTTCTGCATAGGTCTGTGAAGCACTCAGGTGTTTTTGCTGACGAGTCATCAGGAGACTTTAGTAGACAAAATTTTCTTAAGACCAGCTGGTCCTAAACATGAGTTGGACACGAAGACAGACATCACTGTCAAGATGCAAGGAGTTTTATCTTAAGGTTGAACTTAGGGTCCATTCACAGTTTAGATCCCTTTGGGATTAGGCAATAGCTCAGCAGGGTTTCCAGGGCCACAATTTTTGATTTAACTGCTTAAGTGCTGTTGAAATGGCAACGTTGATATCTGCAATCTTTTCTGCAGCCTAACCCAAGAAACCTTCTCCATTCAAATGCTCTACACACCTGATAAAATGACAAAAGCCACCAAATCTTGAGTGTGAGTCATAATACAGCATGTAGAAGTGCAGAAAGAACAATACCAGGACAGAGTTCTCTTTAGAGAAAATTTTCGAAAGTCTTCAAAATCCAATCAAAAAAATAGTCTCCTTTTCAATAACAGAATGTGAATAGGAGAATAATTTTTGGTGGTAGTACCTTAAGAATCCTCTCTGCTTCTTATCATGTGGACTGCACCTTCTGTGATGTGCTGTAAAGCATGTAGTGTGTTACATAAGTTTCCAGCTTAGTGAACGGTATACATGTATCTTCTGTCAAAGGTAATAGGAAAACCGGACAACTAATTCTTTAGAAACTGTGCTAACACCTTACTACACAGCCATCCATACATGCTACAGATTTTAGGTACGTTGAGGCAGCTGTATTAAAATAATCACCTTATGAATTCATAAATGTTTCTTAAGTGTCTATAACACCAGCTTATGAGATGTGCAGCTGTAGCTTGTTTGCAACGCAAAAGTAAAGAGAAAAGGGACAGGTAAATGAAATGCATGCAGGTGTTCAATGAACAGACAATAACACATTATTTACAGTATGGCTTTCAGAATCTATACAGAAACTCAGAGGTGCTCTTGCTAAACTAACACACCACAAGTGAAATGCCCTGGAACCCAATAAATGCATTGTAAATTTTGCGGTAAATTAGAGGCAAGTCACTTAGTATAGACATTTAGTTTAATTAATCAGCTAAATTCTACAATTTGTAAATACAGACAAAAATTCTAGGCATAATTTTTCCATGAGGTTCACTGCAAAAATACTAATAATAGAAGCTAAGCAATTAGTCTCCCCATTTAATATATTGTATGCAAATCTTCAGGTGTACACAGATATATAATAATGCTGCTTCTAGGGGGCTAAGCTTCAACACTTAAATACTGTTGGCCAGTATGTGTTCCCTGCTATTAAGATATTCCTCAAAAAAAGTGTTTTGAATGTCACTCTAAAACCTGTTAGCACTCTACAGTGATTGACTGTAAACAGATCACATCTCAGGGCAAGTATTAGTGCCCAATACCCTAAATTCACTGCAGTGTTTGTAGCAATAGCATTTGTTAGTAAGCAAGTTCATGTAAGAAAGTTGTGTGAACGGAACACCTCATCACTTTGATGATGGAGATCTGGGGAGTTACTTTTGCTAAACTGGGAAGCATCAATAGGCCAAAGAGACCCATCTGCCAGCAGAATACCTACGTATTCAAAAAGGTGAATCCGTCCTTGTTTTAGTCAGTTTTGACACTGCTCTTTTGCCTGAAAGAATTAGACACAAAATAAATTGGAGGAAAAGAGGAGCAGAAGAAAATTAGATCTGAGTGGATTGGACAGAAAATATATACTTTGCCAATAGGTGCTCTCTCCGAGGAGCACAACCTGAGGTACAGGATATAATGCAAGTAAGCAGGATCTCATAAGAAAATCAGGCCAGTATCCCCCACTGATGGGAGAGACTACTATCACTTCATCTTGATTAACAACTTTAAACTTGGTTTTGTTTCCTCCCTTGGTAGTACTTTCACAGACGTTTGTAACTATGCTATGCTGGGAAATGTAAATGAGCACTTTACATTGCATCTTTCCTTAGCTCAAACCCCTACAGATAATTTCAAGACGATGATTTTCCTTATCCAAACATATTGAGAAACTAAAAATAGCAGTCCTGGAGCCCAGTGCCACAGCTTTCTGACATAAAGGTCCAGCATACCAAAGAATCAAAAGACAACTAAGATGTTTTTTTCATAGAAAGTCTACAGGATTATATTTGATATCAAAGGGAACAGGAAAGAAGTGGGGTCAGTCACTGTCACACAAGTTTTCTGACATACGGTTTAATGTTTGAAACCTGAAGGTTCAAAGGAAGTTTTGTAGAGAAGTGACTAGCTTAAAACAAACCTTTTCTGAATGTTTTATGTGTTAATATTTACTGAAAGATAAGCTGGAGCTCTTGGTTTAGCTTGTGTTTGTCAAGGTGAGGAGAGATTTCAAGTTTTCAGGATTTTTTTTCCTACCCTGCTTTGTGACAGGCAAAACTGCATTCAAACAAGCAACATTTAATTCAGCCACTTTCTGCAAAAGATCAGTTTGATGATATTTACATGACTGACTGAATAATTATTTGTTTTTATTTTTCTGTTGAACATTAGAGGACATGAGTAGAGCAAAGCTATAAAGTTAGTCTCTTGCCTGCCATGAAAATGCTTTTGTTTAAAAGGCTAACAGTTCTCTGATCGCTTTCTATATACTTCTAACACTTGGAATAGTTAAATGATTCTTTTGAATAAATGCATAATTTTATACATTATTAGTCACACTTCTACACTCATTTGTATAAAAGATGCAACTGGAAGGTGTTTTGGGCTTTGGGGGGTTTTTATCTTCTGCATTGTTAAAGATAAAATTCAAATTATGAATATTTTTCATCAGCCAATGACATGATCCCGACCTTGCTGGAAGCAGAAATCTTTCTTCTGGAAATCCATAACCATTGTTTCAGTATTATTCCCTCTAGACATTGTTACCTCTCCGTGTACTTTATTTGTAAGCACTTGGACTTACAAAATAATATAAAGAAAAAGTCAGAAAAAGTCACTGGTAAATCCCACTGGATATTCTTTTTTTTCTTCTTTTCCTTTTCCTTCAAAGAACAGATTGCAACTAAGAAAATCTCTTCACATTTCTGTTACATGTCTGTATTTTCATTTTCTCATTAGAAAACAAGTGACCATAACTCTTCAGAGTGCAAAGAACATGAGAACATTCTGGGCAAATATTCCCAGATATATTGTGGATATATTTTTCATGGAAAGGTCACATGAAGGTTTCCTCTCCTTCCAAGAGGAAAAAAAGTAATAACGGGACCGAGCCAACCATTTTAATGAAAAGAGTCTTACAGAATACAGTTGTCCTACCAAGCAGTAAGCTTAGTTGCTATACAAGTTGTCTGCAAGAAATACGTTTACACACAACTAGAACAGACAAATAGGATTTCCTCTGCAAGCAATTGAACTGGGTTATATTAGACCAGTTACGATGAAAGATGAAGTTTTTTGTTTTCTTATTAAGGAGTAGCACCTGGCTCTACTGAGTCTTCGTTCGATGGCTTCTGTGACCCTGCTGCAATGTAACTGTTTCTACCCATGTAGAATAAGGATTGGTGGTATCTTCATTGGTTTGTGAAAGCAAAACCACTCAGCTTTTAAAAAAGTTCAGGTCCCATTAATTCATTTCCTGACAGAACCACAGGTAACTTTGTGCTGGTGTTTTGCCCAGCTCTAACGGATATTTCATTGCTGAGTTTGCTGAGGTAGCAGCAGTCAACAGTTAAATGTTATTAAAAACTTCATTGATTGAAATACATACAGGCTCAGAGTAAGGACTCAACCAGGAGGAAGGGTCTTCAGCCTACCTACCCTCCCCAAAACAACCCCTTTTTCCTACATACAATTTCAACTGCATTAATCCCTATGCACTAATCTGCAGAGCCCAGATAAAAGTCCAATGTTTAGATGCTCCTAACCACTTGATACTACCGTCCCTCTAAGGCTGCAGTCAGAAAACTGGAGAAATAAACCACACCAGCTAGATTCCCCCTCATGAGAAATACCTCCACATTTTCAAATGCTAAGTCAGTTCATGTTTAAATATTCACTATACTTTAGAAAGAAAAAGCAAAGGACAATAAAACAGCAACTTTGGAAATCACCACAAACAACAGTAATGATGTTACAAATGGTCTCTCAGAGTTCTTACATAATGGAAAAATCCTGGTCACGCTCCTACCACTTTGAGCAGCTGTCAGGGTAATCAGATACTTCTTTCTAACAGTGGTTATACGGCAATCATAGTTCATTTTGCAGGCTTGAAGGACTCCAGGTGTTGGAGGTTTCTGGAGAGCTTTTCCAGCACAAACAAGCACAGGTCTGTTGCTAGCTAAGTAATCCTCTGAGCTGCTGTAGCCTCAGAAAAGCGGCCCATGCTGCTCCATCATGATTTGACTGCTTACACTTGCAGTAAGCCCTCAGAGGAAACAGTGACACACAAGATCCCAAACCTGCAACTCAAAGAGGAGTTTCTTCCCTTCCATCGTCTCAGTCCAAGGCTCTTTGACACTATCATAGTATAGAGAGGCACTGTTAAGAATAATCCTTACACTGCTAAGAATAATCCCTAATATGACCAGTAGACAACTGTCTCTGTCAATATAAATTCCAGCAAATACTATATTTGACTCAATTTCAAATCACTTCAAACCATGGAAGAACATGCTTGCAAATAAGGCCTTCAGATCCACTTGCTTCTCTCTGCTTGCCTACAGATGCCATCAAGAGTATCCTACAAAGAACTTCTTGCCCCTTTGTAAATATACTGATTTTATTACTTTATTATTACACCACAGAGATGACACTCATGCATAGTGTCAATAAATTAACAAACTTTGCTAAGCATAAAATAACCTCAAATAGCAAAAAAAATTTCTTTACCCTTAAGTCCTATAAGTAAACACACTGTCAAATAATTTTAATTTTAAACCTCTATTCTTCCTTTCTTAAATCTGTGTTCCCTGATCTGTATTCATAAAGGAATTGTTTCTTCATAGATAGTTACTCAATGTATTTGTCAGTTAGACATACTTCAGAACAATAAGCATGTCAGTGCACTTCTGCCCTTATGCAATCTCTCAATAGAAAAGTCTATAGAGACTTGTAGCGTCTTGTATCATCTTGCTCAAGCATTCGTAACCAAGAAATTCCATAATTCACTAATGGCTCAAATTATAAAGAATACATGAATAGAACTAAAACCCATGTAAACAGCTTGTCCTTTCCTCCTTTCTGTTATCCCTCTCTAGAAAAAAAAAAAGGCACCAACAAAACCCCCCCGCAAACCAAAAAACCCCAGCAAACACAAAACAAAAGAATCAAAACCCAGAAAGCAATCTTAAGGAGGACACAAGTGTTAGGGATTCACAAGACCACTTTTCATTCAGTTTCATATTCACTGGGAAGCTACCAGCTTAAAGATGGGTATCAAACATGAGCCTTTTAAAAGCAACAGCCACATCAAAATTCTCTTCACTTTTGCTTTAGACTCAAAGGTGTAGGGTAGGAGTACGTTATGCTTAGGCTTGTATTGCAATCCAGCATCACTGGTCAAATAGCTAATTTTTATTGGTTAGGAACAGGAAAAAGCAATCTGACTTAGTGGGTTGAGCGAAACAGCTTGTACTTCTTGGAATGACAGGACTAAATATCATATGGTATTTTAATATTTGTTACTGCTAGGGCTGAAATACAGGTATTCAACTTTCTAAATAACTTCCCTACCCACTGTTAGGCACTCAGTACTCATTTTCTTTGTGACCTCTCTCACCTGGTGAGTATTTCAGCATTTTTACAGATATGAAATGTTTTGCCAGAAAAATATGGAAAGATTTTTTTTCTATGTGCATGCATGTGCATATATGTAAATTTCTTCAAATAAGTAGCTGAGTCAAAAAGCTGAGCCAAGCTTTACATAGTGGCAGTTAAAACCTTTTTCTAAATAAATCCTTGTCTGCTGGAGAATTTTGACTGAAGATTTACTGGTGCTAAGCCACATGTTGAATTTTACAACCGTATGCCCCATTGATTTCAATAGAGTATCCTCGCCTCTCACAGGAAACTGTCTGATGCAGACAAGTAGCAAGAGGCATATCGTATCTGTAACATACGGCTGAACTATCAATATTACAAATGGATTTGTATGCTGGATGTTAGTTTGAAAGTCCTGCCTGGCTCAGCTTAAAAACAGACATCAGAGAACTGCTGACATTGCACATTAAAAGGAATAAAAGCATAATACGTCACTACCAAAAAAGTCCTCACAGTACTCTGGGTACATTTATGAGGGGATGATCCAGTGCATAACCCATTCTGTATGAAAAGACGCAAGTTCAGTGGAAACCAAAATAAATCATTTTAAAACATTTCAGTAAAGGTATAAATGAAATCTAGATCCCGAACAAGAATGATGTGTGGTTCAGAATTCCATCTTTTGATGCAATACATCCATCACAGCTTAAGAAATGGTTTCCCTGTTTGATCACAGTAGAAATTCTTTGTTTCTTTTTCATCACTGACTTTTTTTTCCCGTTCCATTAAGAAAGCGTAATTCCAGCTTGGGCCATTTGATTTTTTTCGTAGTATCTTTAAACCTCAGTTGTAATTGAATCAACAGAAGTACTATCTAATCATATTGTTCTGCTATTTATGAAGCTTTATAAATCTCTCTGCAAGTAAATTAGTGTCATATCAAACTGCTGAGCCTGAATTTTGCTGGCAGAGACAGATGTAGGGCACTTTCCTTCAGCACGGAACAGCAGATCCTGTTTTAAAAATAATTCCTCCCCCTGCCCCCCCAAACTCCATAATCTAGTGTATTCAGGAGTAGGACTCTTATGTGGGTCAACTACAACTAAGATGAAGCCATCTAAGCTGCAGCTTTCACAAAGTGTATGTCACCTATTCATTCCAACATATTCATTACTGTTAATTAAAAATCGTAGCATTTTAACTCCTACTAACAAAATTATATTAAAACTTATTGTTTTTCACAAAAAAAACTTTAATTACTTTTGACAAAAAGCAGCTTCAGTGAAAGAACATTTAGTGATGCCATAATAACAGCAAATCAAAATCCTTATATATCTAGTGCAGCCCATACATAAATGTGCAATCCCAGTTTACAAAGATAGTTTTGCAGTCTCAGCTGAGAAAACTAAACCTAATTTTGGTCCCTAGAAAAAAAAAAAAAAACACACATTAATCTGCCTCACTGAAAACATTTAGCAAAATGATGTTAATTCACTTGTCTTCTCACAACTTGCTGACACTTACTTGCCTGTCATGCATTTGGTTATCAACATCTAAACTCATGTCTATTGACTTTAAGGACCGTTGACTTAATATAATTTGATTTTATGTGTGAAAATCTTTTACATCAGCTTTTAGACAGTACTTTCTTTAGTATATAACATCAAGATATATAAAAATGCTTCAAAGGGAGACAAAGGATAAAGATGATGTTTATCTGGAAAAAGTACATTGTATAATTTAATAATTATGAAATAGTTTACATCTCAATTTTTTTAACAATTCTGAAAGAATTTTTAACAAATTCTGAAAGTTATTTAAGACCTATATGACTGACCTTTTCAATGAGATTTTGCATATCAGAAGAAAAATAAAGAAAATAAATCCATTTTTACATACCAGAGTTGTAGAATAAGTAAATCACAGTAGTAAACTTTAAAGAGACAGGTTAATTTACTGCACTTAAGGATGTGATGCTACACACAAAGAAACACGCTTTACAGCATGGCCAACCTTTTCAAACAAGACTATGCCTACAGGTAGCCTCTGTAACGAAGCTACTGATCACCTACCAAAAATAACAATGAGAAATCAACGGCTCTGGACATCAGCCCACTCTTATTTAAAGAGTTAAAAGCATATTATGTGAGTAATGCTGAAGAAAATTAGTTTGAAACATTGTCTTTATCCATTTTTACATGAATAATACATACATCTACTCTTAATTAGCTCTTTAAACTTGTGATTTACACATAAGAATTAAATATTGGCTGCCCAAATCCCTCCAAACTAAATCCTAGGACATTCATTTTTACGTGGGGTATGCAGTCAGACAATTAACTCTAAAATAATATACTCTCAGCCATGCAACACACAGAGTCACCTCAAGTTGCTTTCACACATGTTAAGTTCAGGTGGCTATTGTGGGAAAAGCCCAAGCTCCAGTGGACTGGACTTGCAAAGAATTAAAAATCTTAGGTTTAGGTTTGGTTTTAGTTTTGAGTGTCTTTGCTTTGTTTTTTTAAACGTGTGCTAACATTCTGGTATGTTTTGAGCTGTTTGTCTATATATCAAGCTACAAAAGCACTACAGTCACTTCTGAAAATACTTTGCCAGCCTTTATGCGGTTTGTATTTCTAATGACTTTTCACTGTTTGTGCTGTAGTAATAGGGCAGTGTTGCTTTATCTGGCTTTATAAATACCTTGAAACTGCCGCTATTTTACACGATACTTGAGAATTGTTCAAAGTACTCAGCTCCCCTGACATTAAACTTTCTGATGGAAGCTGAGCATCTTTCAACGTATGACCAAGACTGAGTAGTCAGAACAAGAATATTTGTGACTACTTCAAAATAGGAACTAGAGAAGAAATATAATTTTAAGAGACTAGATCGGCAGCGTTGAATGGAGTCTAGTAAATTGTGATTAAATCCCTTCTGGTAGGAGAAAAAACTCTGTTAAAAATACTTTGAATGAGTCTTAAATTTTAATAGATTACCATTTCTCTCTAGAATACAGTGTAAAACTCAAGCCCAGATCTGAATAAATTACAGATAAATCTGCCTGAGGCCTAGAGTTCTGCTGACAAGGTTTACTAATAAATAAAATGCTTCATTTGCTCCAATAACTATATTTACACAAAAAATTCTTTTAAGTGGTGTACTATGCTAATCAATCACAATAATAGTCCAAAGATTTTCTTTCAAGTAATTCCTGTTGACAATAAATTTTCTCCTAGCGTTTGTCTTCTGGTGTGCTGTATATTCCATTTATTTCTTCTGTGTTTCTCAAAAAATATTAAGATATTCCAGTTATTCCAGAGGGAAATGTCTCTTTTCAAACATATCTTTTTATATATATACTAGTATTTATACATGTCTTTACAGATTTTTTTTTTAGTTTATAGGATCTTTTTTTTTTTTTAAAGGTGTACCATAATTTTCTTTCTCTCTCATCAAGCACTTTACTAACACAGTACTGGATATCTAAGTTCTTCAATTGCTACACTGATAATTCCATGCTCCAAGTACTAATGTGGTGGGACATTTGAAGCATGAAGGGAGATAAGAAATTAGTTTATGTGTGCTAATCTTAAATTGTTTTATAGCTAATCTGTTTTTTTTTTTTTAATTGCAGTTAAAGCCATTGCTTTAACAAAGCACCCTGGTGTGTATTTCCTTCATTCTGAGCTTGACTGGGCTATCACAGGAGAGAGTTAATGAAAATCTTGCCATTGACTTAAGTAGAAGTAGAACCAGGCTTTACATATTTGAAGTGAAGCAAAAAATGTCTCACAACACTCCTAATTACACCCTGGGGAAAACTGCCACTGAAATCTATAGGCAAAGAATTCTGTTTTATATTCCAATCATTAATGTTATGCTGATTAATAAAAAATAAAATAGAAAATGTTTTAATCTTGCTACGTAAAACTCAGCATTTCAATTACTTCCCTTCTATCTAAGTGTATTTAAGTGGAAGATGTATAATGGGTACATTTGTTATTGTTCTGCTTGATGTTGGTGTGTTACTCTCCTCCTAGATCTTTGAGGAGGATTTCAAGTTTTCAGGTAACAAGCTTCACGCCCCTGCGTCTGCCACCCACCTCAGTTGGTGGGAGGTAATTTTATATGCTACATTTACCATAATGATAATGAGTTCTTAATAATATGAAAATCTATTCTATTTGGAGGATAGGGCGATGATAGGTAAAACCAATCCACTAAATGTTTATAATTCTAGAAAGCAAAATTATTCCTTCAGAGTACAGGTCCTAAAACATATTGCTTTTAAAAAACACACACCATCTATTTGTTCTGCCTGTAAAAGGGAATGGCCCTGCTCAAAAGCCTTCAGTTGTGTTAGCCCTGCAGGCAAAGACACGATTTCAGAAATAACCCTGAGCAAAGAATTTTTATCACAAGAAGTTTTCTCTTGAAAACTATTGGGTCTGTAGTGATTTGGGTACTTTTGGGGCACTACACCCAAAGACCACCTTTTATACTAAGGCCTTCAAATCCAAAGATGAGGGAAAGAATACTGTAGATTTCCACATACTCAGTGTAAACATACACTCACACACAGTGGAACCAGTCCTCCCACTCAGAAACCCGAAGTGGCTTCACTGATAGCCAGGAAAGCCAACAGTAAAATATCCAAGCTGCCTGACCATCCTAAGCACTACAGTTACCGATAGCAATAAATGGATTGCTAAGAGCAGTTGCAGAAGACCTGATCATCCAAAAGTACAAAATAATATAAATAAAGGAGAAAAATTGAGGAGTACAGCTAATGTGAGAGATTAGGAATGAAGATAACTAAGCAGGGCACCTAGCAATAAAGCTGCAGATGACCCAAGCTACTGGAAATTATGTGTAACCAGCATGATTAATACAGCCAGCAGAGGGCCAGCAATGAAAAGAATACTGAAAGTTCAGTAATGACCCTGGGGAAGTCTCTTCCTCCAGGACCAGAACAGTAACTATATCACACTGAGGCAAAAGCCTGGGAAATTAAATAATCTCCTCATA
Organism: Aptenodytes patagonicus; assembly: GCF_965638725.1. Lineage (NCBI taxonomy): Eukaryota > Metazoa > Chordata > Aves > Sphenisciformes > Spheniscidae > Aptenodytes > Aptenodytes patagonicus. The sequence continues at coordinate 43,354,088 of NC_134952.1, forward strand.
GCAATCTGCCTGTTAGCTGGACTCTCCTCAGATTGTACAAGCGGAGAACAGAGTGGGGACATGAAGGGAAGTAGTGGTTGCCTTTTCCAGCAAGTCCTGTAAGCCTAAGGAGCAGGATGGTCAGGCCACTCGCTAGAGTACTTTGCAGGCTAACGAGGAAGGTGGGAAATGAGCTGTCCTTTCATCTTTCAGCAACTACTTTGTTGAGCAATTATTCAGTGAGTTCCATAATCATACTGGAATGCTCAGATATTTTATAAAATACATATGGTCAGAGTATCTCTTTCTTTGTGTCTACTTGCTCAGCTTGTTGCATGAGAGTGGGAAGGCATTGCTCTTTGAGCACGTAGTATCAGACCCTTTCTCAAGTTTCTAGATGGGTTGTATGATAGCAGTTACTCAGATCTTGAGCTGCCAGTCAGTGCCAGGAGTAGCCACAAACCGAAGTGCCTTCTGCTAGGGTGTGTCGTTCATCTAAAATAAGATGGTTGTGGAAGCCAGGAGACACTGTGACACAGTGCAGGCTCACCTAACCTACGTGGAGCAACATGCTAGGACAGCTATGTTGCTTCTGGTACCCAGCCTGCTACGTGGCACGGCTTCCTTCTCCTCAAATGTTTTACCCAAAAGAAGGGTCACAGTGCAAACTAAAAAACTGGTGATTCCCTCAGGAAAAACAGGAAGTGATGTGTGTTGCTTGCCAATGTCACAAAGTTTTGTTCCATAAGGTAGTGTATATTAAATTTTGCCTAATTATGGGGCCACGTCATGAAAAGCACAGCTGCTAATTTGCAATACATATTGACTTAACAGAAAAATGCAAACATCCACCATCTTTCCAGATTTGCTTTGTGTTACTTAATATTTTTGAAAGCCAAGATGTTACGAACAAATAAGAGAATATCGCACTAAAACTTTATAACCTGGCTTGAATGTAAAAGAACAAACAAATAACAGATTGAGCATAAGAGACTAGGGCATTTTAAGTTTTAGACTGCTGTTTACAACAATGAAAACAGAAAAAATGGAGTCACATACATTCCAATGAATTGTGTTTCTGGAGCTTCTAGCGCTGCAGAACATTAAAAAGAGCAATTTATGTTGAACGTTACTCACATTGACAAAAATCTGTGTTCACATGCTGCCTTATTCTTCAGTCTCCCTTCTCATCCTCTACTACAAAAATTACATGCAATAGGCTTAAAAAAATTACTGTCCTTTCAGTTTAATTTTATTATATCAAACCTTCATTATTTATTTGGTTATGGAAGTTTTATTTTGCAACATTTCTTTCAACTGCAACTGCAGAAATATTCCCTGAAATCTGCATTTCCTCTGACCCTTATTTTTCCTTTTAAGAAGTAAACATTCCTCTAATGTTATCCATTCTTATTTACTTAGTTTTCAAACTTTTTGAACTTGCACTTTTTTTTTTATTAAAAATTATCCTAGCATACCCAATCTGCAACTTATTCGATTGAAAAGTATGTTCTACCTTTTTAAATCTGACGAATGAATTGAAAGTAAAGTGGTAATCCTAAATCAGTTCTATATATAACCTCATGGGTATATACAGTAACAACTTTCTGAAAACAGATATTATGTGCAAAACTAGGAACATACTAACTCACTATAAATTGCACCAGTGGCAACAAAGGGAACAATTTATTGTTAAAAAATTAAGCCTACAGTAGAACTGTTTAAGAAATGTAATTTAAATGTCTTTCTCTTGCAGATGAAACAGACTTTAAATCATCTTTGCATAAGGTTATGGGGTATTCAGCAGTTGCAAGGGGCCGTGGATGTTAGATTGCCACAGTTCTTCAAAGAAGCACTGATCAGAGCCTCCCAAGTAATTTATCTGTGCCCTGCTGATTCCAGGAGCAACCAACTCCATATGCATCTTCTTTTCCATGTTCATATGCCAAGATTTACAAGAGTGTCTCTAAGTCAGAGTAATCCACCCTTGTCTGTACTCAGGGCATCAGTCAACAGTTTAGACAGTGTCTTTTATCTTAAACTCGTTCTATTCTCTTGCTGCATAGAAGAGATCATAGTCACCCTCCTACTTGCAATGAAAGGTGCATTTGGGTTTTTTTTTTTCCTTCCACAAGTATATAAATGTTACTGTGTTATACTAAAAATTACCTCTCATTTAACCCGTTTTTTCCAATAAGGTATAAAATTCTTGTATCTCCCTTTGAAAACTACTTGCTATTCCTCAAAGAGGGATGTTTCTTTCACTGAAGTTTGGTTTTTTTGTGGGTTTTTTTTAAATCAACCTATACGTCAAAATGTGCAAAACTACACAAGCTATTTCTGTATAGCTTATTATTGCAGCCCAAACACAGCAGCAATCTACTGGGCAAACGAGTAGGGGTTAACTGATCCCTGCAATCTTTTTCTTAGGTAAACCTAAAGGTTAAAAAAACCAAAAGGAAATGGGCATGTGATGGGGAAGATGCATGCAAATTCAAATATTACTGACTTATTTTAAGACTTATAGATAATTGTGATTGAATGAATAGCCCTACAGTAACAATGGCAACATACAACTGTTAATCTGGTTTTACTCAAAAAGCTTGCATGTACATAATTCCAAAGATGAAAAATGGATCAGGTTGGCTTCCCCCTTCATTTTACCTCAGCAAGGTCTGGAGTAAAACACCATTATCCCAGGAATCTCCAACAACTTCAGTGGCAATGATCCAAATGCAGAGTTTGACTTACAATGCTCAAGTCTGCGTGCTGCAACCTCCAGCATCTTCTCAGAAACCCAGTGTTGTCTTTTGGACTCACAATACACAAGTGACCTTGAAATTTACTGTAGGTATTTTCACTCATACTTTGAATACAGTGGAAAAATACCAAGTTGTTGCTAGACTCTTTTAATGCTGATGTAGAAATTAGTTTAATGCTTCCCAATTCTGTCAAAATGTTTCAGGAAGAAACTACTGCCAAGAGTGACAAGTCCATTGATGCTGTCACATACACTGCAAATGAAATCTGTAAAACTTTGCTGTCCTTCAGCAGTTTGTAGGTGAAGATTGCTAATCTTGAAAATTTAAAGTACTGTATTTGATGGAGTGAACTGAATAGATATAGAACTGCCTCCTGACAGTTTCCTACCTTCGCAGAGTTTAAAGCACAGTTATAATCTGTAGCATCCACACTTGCAAGAGCACTCTATTTCGGCTCAGATAATCTCTTATCTTAAAAGGTTTCAAAGTTTAACTGACTAACAATAATCTTATGGAGCTCAGAATTCACTGTGAGTATAAGGAAGTGAATACACTCATCCCTTCTTTCACTGTGGAAATGCCAAGCCAAAAATCAACTGTCAGTGCAACTCCATTGACTTCCAGGCATGTATTTGATACACTGACTTCCAGACATGTATTTGATACACTAAAATGCCAGCATGGAGCTATCTTTAAGTTCTCTTGTGATTTTTAAAGGTTTACTTGTTAATATACTTACTAAAATTTTCTTACTTTTTTCCCCATTAGTCATATAATATGCCAAGGATCTCAAAACATGACTACTTTATGAAAACCATTATATATATAGGAAGTTAACATTACATCAACTTCTTAAAGCAAAAGTTACCTTCAGGCTCAAGATTCCCCTTGCTGTGGTTCTAGGGAGAAAATGCTCCAAATTACTACCTTTTGCACTACCAGTAGGCAGGGTAAATCAATATAGAGAAACTAGACTTGCCTTGCCAAGAAGATGACCAGATGTTGTCACAGAGATGGGATATCACTGAATGTTGTATCCACTCTAACCTGGCGGTCACATAAAAAAATGAAAGTTTAGTCACTCATATAGTCCCAATCAGCATGATCCTGCAGTCCGTATGACTATTTAAATAAGTGCAAAGGTGGCACAAAGCAAAGGAAGAAGAGGTTATAAAATCAGACTGGCAGTATTTTTGCACTTTGCACTTACAGTTATCACTGTAAGCATTTGCATATACAGCAAAGCCCTAGTTTTAACTTGGTCTGCTTACTAAGTGCTTCCAGAGGCAGATTCTTGGACAGGATGAGCTTCTAATATTCCTTTGCATCTTTGCATTATTCCTATTTCATCTGAAATACCACATAACAGTACTTTATAGCACGGTTTTAGGCGTTGCTTATAATGCTCCAATACTTTCCTTGACAATGACTTCTGTTATTCCCTTTGTGTAAGAAATTAACATTTTATTTGCGTGCTCAATGTATATTTGTATTATTTAAATACAAATCTGTAGTAAAAAACAGAACATACCTGAACAGCAAACACTGCCTAGGGAGGACAGACACCTGTGAGCTGCCAGGAGAAGTAAACAATGAAATAGAAGAGGAAAAGCAAGCCAAGCAAAGAATACTTGCAAAGGAAGGATAAAACTGTTGTCAAACAAGTTACCATACTGAAAATACACAGAGTACAATTTCATACAACATTTTGAACTTAATCACTCACATGTTTCCATCAGCACAGTATTGACAGTATATTTATATGTTTATTAACCAGTTATCATAAAAAAAATTGAAAAAGTTGTTCTTGAGAAAAAAGGGGAGCAAAATGTGAGTTTTATCTGAGACCATAAACACCAGTATCCAGCTGTTTAAATTAATGCATAACCATGAACTCATATGATTCCTTAAAGAAAAAATTACCATATTTGAAATGCAATAAACAAATAATTTATAGTAATAGATACTTTTTTCCAGCTTATGGATCATTTTGAATGTTTCAATAAGCATTCAAAATTTTAAATTCTCCTTTGATTTATAAACCAGGGGCCCCAAAATCATGGGGTATTTATTTTCCTTTACGTGACTGGTTGTCTATGATTTCTAAAAAAAAGCAAAGAATGTCCTCAGGTCAGTACCATTCATGCTGCTGTCATATCTGTCGTAACATCTAACAGAAGCAGGGTGGTTTCACTAAATAAATAGTTAGACCAAGAAAACAGTTTCCAAGAACAAGATGCCACTGCCTGTGCTTTGGGAAGATTCACTGAACATACCTGTGGATGCTCTCTCGGTCCATTGTTCAAATCCCACTTGTTCCCAGCCAGCCAGGGCTGTCTGGCTTGTCCCCTTTCTGATGGACCTGGATCTAAAGCACACAGTTACTACTCCTGACAATGCTGTAGCCATAACTGTTTCAGTGCAAGAGAATAATTTAAGGACACTTCACAGAAACCTTAAAGAAAGGCCAGAAGGTTTGTCAAAAAATTAGCTGAAAACAAGATAAGAATCTTACCGATGGAATTAAACGATACCTTCAGAATATGTTACAGTAAAATGCCTTTAATTATTCTAACTATGTGGCAGTGTCTTTTGATCTGCAGATTAATGACTTCTTTTCCTGTAGCTGGAGTTATATATTTGTACACCCAGAGTTTTGCTGGAAGTGAGGGTACTGAAAAATGACCCATGTGACATTTTCAGTAGGAAACTCATTTATATACTTCAGGGTCCTGGAGATAAAACCTCACATTCTGAGGTGATGAACAATATATTTGATTTAATTCAATCTTCTTAAGGAAATTAATTAAAAAAAAAAAGAAAAAGAAAAGTTCAGTACAGACAAGAGAGACTGAAGGTAGTTGTGGTGAAAAATACATAGAGTGGACTGAAGAGAATGATGTGTAATCATGAATACAAGGGAAAATAAAAGCAACGTATAAAGTTTGAATATATGGCATCGCAGAAATAGCAGCCACAGAGCTTGAATTTTGAAAAAGGGACTGTAGCCTGTGCAGATGCTTTTCCTGATTTCTATTAAATTTTATACAGTGATATCACTATAAAAATTGCAAAAAGAACTGTCTTGAGAACATTACAAATATGATTTTTGAAGTTGCAAGACCTCAACGTGATATTAAATGTCAGAACTCCAACACAATTTTTCTCCCTGATTATAGTATTGCTCTTTTAAAAGAAGAGGAAAGCTGCTCTTGTAAAACAGCAATTACAGTCTACTGGACTATCTTGTTCTGCACCATACCCTACTGGGCAGAACGCAGAATACACTAGTCAATCACATGTCAGTTCAACCCTAGAGGAAACTTCTGTCTTTATGAATCAAAGGATTAGTGAGGCTGGTAAGGACATCGAGAAACAGACAGACATGAGGGGTGAAATGCAATGCTCAGTAGGCATAATCCGCACGAGTCAGAACTTGAATTCGAGCTTTCAGACCTTTCAATGAATAACATATATTTGATACATCTATTAGATTGTCAACTTTTGTACTGCATACTTTCTTTCATGGACATTTTTTCTCATTTTGAAGAATCTATAAGATTAGGTTCGATAGGATGAATAGGATGAGATACAATAAATAAAGACTCTAGACATTGAATAAAGCCTATATTTAGATGTTTTAATTTGATTAATACTTGCGTCACTCTATCAATGTCCAAGGCATTTTGAAGATATTAAATAAGACAAATGTGTTTCTCAGGAATCTGAGATTCTAAAATGCAATATTTAAAACAAAAGTGTAAATGTTTCTGTGTATTTTTCTAATTATAAAATCCCATCAAGCCCTTAAACTTTGAGCCGACTTTTTTCAAAATATTTTTTCTTTTTATTTGGATCAGTCAGAATAAAGATGCATATTTTTCAATCTTCCATCCCTTATCCATTTTCTAGTTTTTTCATATTCCAGTTTGCAATGTATGCTTATATTTTGCCCACTTTCCAATTCAGAAGTTATCACATCTTTCTTGCTCATAACTAGCCTCAACTGTAAATCAATATTGAGGCATTAGTTTAAAGCAGGTAAGACTCACTGGCCAGAAATGCAGGCAAAGCTTCTACCTCAGGCCACCAATGTGACATTGCAATAAGCAGAGAAGCATTGAAACTACACGCCATCAGGCATGGACAGTCACCTTAATACTGCCAGTCACACCTATAAGCCACATCCTCTTTAATTAGGATTTAATTCATGCTAAAGCTTTGTTAATCCTATATTTGCATTTTACCCTACTATCTAATAAATGTCACTTTTTGCTAAAAATCAAACATATTTCTTCTTTTTCCATCTTATTTCTCTTGGACAACAGTTTATTAACCTTTCCAATTTTATCAGAAGCCATCTTTCCCATTATCATCTTTTAATCATCTAGCTTTCATTCTTTTATCCAACACAGTTACAAACACCTATCTATACCTTGTTATTTGAAAAGTAGTTTGTTCTTTATTCCCACTATAAAGTCTCTCTCCTTCTTTCATATGCACATACGGATACATACGTAAACACGTGAATAGGACATGAACAAGGTTAGAGATGTGAGATGCATCCAGTACGTTTTTAGGCTCCCTTATGGACAAGTCCTGTGGAATTCCACAGATGAGCTCCAGGAGATTTTATAGTCTTCCTTTGAAATCTATGAGAAACAATAAGCTACTCATTAGGGAATTCCAAAACATAACCACTATCAAAGAACACGGAGTGATTCAGGAACTAAAAGCAGGGAATGGATCATCAAGCCCACGCAATCAAGTACTGCCCCAAAAGGTGCAGAGACTGTTACTCACAAGAAAATCCTGTGTCAAATATTAGACACAAAACTACAATTTACTACAGTAAAGGAGTGGGAGAGACAGAGCATCACAAGGGTCCCAGGCTTCCTAAACTATTATTTGCTATTACATTTTAAAGGATTTCCCTCAAGGCTTTGTACAAACTGATTTTTTTTTTTTTTTTTTTTTTTAAGTATTTCATTGTATTCCCAAGCACATAAGGTTTTTAGGCTGACTGTCTTCATAACACGTTTCTTGGAGTTTCTCTCTGCATTTTCTTGAGCATTTGAAACACTAGCATAGTTAAAATTGTAAATTCCTTTCTCTAGCCATGCTCTGGCAATGCCTCAGGAAAGTTGTCTCACTATCAACAGAGCAAGGTGCTACACCAGCCCAGCTGGATACAAGAATTGTGGCAAGGTGTGAGAGAGGTGACAAAATTGTGCAGGGTGTGCGACACTTGACAGCTCTTGCATCAGAGCTAAGGAACAGGAAAGGAGACTATTGGAGGTGTGGGAGGTGGATAGCACATCTGCGGTGAAGAAAAATAAAATAGAGAGTGGAGAAAAATGCAGTTAAAGAGGGGAAGAAAGTGCATGACATAGGAAGAAGGTTAAATTTGCCAAAGGAAACAGAAAAATGGGAAGGAGGAACATTACAATACAAAAAGAGCCAACAAAACTGGTGAAATCTGTACATTGCAAATAATTTTCCATCAATTAAGTTGCATTCCTACAGACAGCATTAGAAGCTTTGATTTGGACAAGTCAGAAATCATACCTTTTGGATGAGATCTTCATAGTGTGTCATACTTTGCTAGATATGTAAACTGAGGAATCAAATGACATCCCTTACAGGTTCACCCTGCTGTTGCTTATCTTAATATCTGTTTTGATAGCAGAAAACTAGTTAGTTTCTTTAATTTGAAGTACTGCAAAGGAATGAAAACTTGAGATAGAATTTCTTAAAGAGCTATAAACTTTATTCATACACAAATTAAATACTGTGAAAAAGAAAAGCTTCTAGCTGAAAAACAAAATACTGTGACTGATAAACTGGTAGTGTTAATTTTGTACTCTGAAGTTCAGCAGGAAAGTTAGAATTTCCAAATGTGAAGTCCCTCCTTTTGTTGCATGTTGGATAGAAAGAAAAAATATTCAGACAGAAGTGAGAGTTACTTATCCATCCATGACAACAGCAGTGTAAGTTAATTTTAGTATTTGTCAATAGAATGAAACTAGGATGGCACCATTTTCCAAAGCTGATGGTCTGAAAACTACTACTGGATCTCCCTGACTGACCACCCAAGACACAAATATACTCTAAAAATACTTCATCAAATATAAGTGGACCTTAAAGAACAGACTGCAATGATTTACACCATAGATTGTAAAAAGAAATACGCTCTCATGTGGCTGTCCTTTACGCATTACTGGAAGGATGAATGTACTGCAGTGATGTACATTAAACCAAGTACATTATAACAAGAACAAAACAGTAGAATATTCCACACAGTTCCATTGTACACAGAGTAATTTTTGTAGCAAACTGATCATTTTGTACTGGTGACTTTTCCCCTTATCTCCATCCACTATTAAAAAGTTATATGTTCTTTTATTTATTTTAGTACTCAATTATAATTGCATAAGGAGTGATCTCAGCTGGTATCTGAGGTAATCTTTCAACTAAGATGGGACCTACATTACAAAAGTTTTTGAAAACTGCTTTTGCCAACAGTGTGTAATACTATGGCAAGAATAAGACTCAAAGACTACTGGCACACCACTCTATCTGTAGGTTGCCGTAACCTATAAGCAACTACAAGGTGTCTTTGGAAAATCATATTTTCACAGAAAGACCATTGACAAATGTAAGAGCTTATGTTTGCTTAAACCCTTTCCTATGGTAATTACCTGTAAAAACTTACCACTCTTAAGGGGTTTGCTGACAAAATATGGAAGACGGAGACTCTAAACTTCTTCCTAGTCAGTGCTGTCATTAGATTGAAATACACATTTTCCTGTTTCTATCAGTGAAAGTGATGTGCAGTGAAAATGAAAGTAGATTTAACATTGCTAAGATGCTATTTTATAGTTGATCATGCTCAGATAATGTATTCCAGAGAGAAAGACTAAGATTAGAGAGAGATTTATATTTCTCTCCTGACTGCCCCCCAGGAATAGGCATAGTAGACAAAAGATGATGAAATTCTATCAACTCCATAAGCCAACCTTATTCATACAAAAAGGGTATTTTCAAGGAATCATAACTTTGTTTTCTAACATATGAACTGAGATGAATAGGTATAATACTCTGGACCTTGCTGAGATAGATTGTCTAACTTTTCTCATTTGAATTTTATCTATCACATAAATATTGATCATTTTAATATGTGACTTGATTATAATGCTTCTTAACAACTGTATTCCTATATCCTGGATTATGCTGCACAAAGTCTTATCTGTTTGTATATAGCAATGAAATATTTCACAATCTATTCTAAAGAATACTTCAAGTTGGACAGGCTTCTCAAAGCTTATCTCTGATATAAGGTTTGTCAAGGGGACTTGAGCTACTGTTTAGTGGATTTCTGAGAATTCCTTCCAAAATACTTTGTTTCCCACCAAGTCTTAGAGTTACTGGTAGAAATGCCAGCTGAAAGATGACAGCAGAGCTGAAATGTAAATTTCTTTCACTAAACTGCTTGCTTAAAGGGCCAGCCTGCAGAGAAGTTAAAAACACAAAGTATGAAGCTTTTGTGAAAAAGAACTGGAATTGGCCATATTGATGAGCCATATTGATGTAGAGATGTTTATTTGGGTTCACGTAGGTCATGTCACCTACATTCTCTTTTTTATGCTACATATTTTAATAAATGTTCGTAGAAACTTATGAACAAGTTGCCCAGTAAACACAGCAGTGCCTTCGCATTGGGATAAATAAGCTTTTTAGTCCAAATAGATTGAGCTAGCTGAGATGAAAGAATACAAAAAGTAAATGAAAAGGATATAGATGGGGCTCTCGCTTCCATTAAAAGACTCCAGGAAACTGGTTCTTCCCCAAAATAAAATTAATTAGTTGAACTGCATGCTGAACTGAACTGTCAAAAAGGCCAGTTCACTCATCCTTGTCTAAAGAGACTTGTTTGCAAGTGTTTGAATCTCTGGTGAACAGCCTGATGCAGTACTAATCAAAAGGTGCATGGCTTTCCTTAGATGGGAAAGGTGGAGTTTTTGCTGAAACTGTCTGATATTCATTTCACCCTCAAACTGTCAGTAATGAATTGCCACTAGCCAGTGAGAAGTTGACTATAAAGAATTATATATCCTTTCTGTCCTTGGTCACAGTTACTGTGTTATCTACAGCAGGCAATTTTCTCATATGTTCTTCAGAAGGTCATTCAAAACTCTTTTACTTGGCAAGATGACGGGGATCTAAAAATATTATGATCTCCAGGCATTTAGCTTTAGTTAAATTTCCCAGTGTTCAAAATAAGATGAAAGTCAACAAGAAAGGTTAAATTCAAACAATCCAGTGTTTATAATTTACATCATATGAAACCGGAGCCCAATTTTGTAATTTTGTCAGGAGTTTAAGGTGTCATATTTAATAGAAGTACCAAGGATACTCAATATATGCCAGCCACTCCTAGAATATCTGTGCCTTTTTTATGTATAATTCTGACTTAAATACATATATAACTTTGTACCTTTTAGCTTAATTTTTCGGTAACAGTAAAAGGAAATAATCTGGGGAGTATTCATGCTTCATCTCTAAAAATATGTCCTCATTATGTACAAGTCATAATACTTCTGAAGTATACACAATAACCTTGGAAAATTACATATGGAAGAAACCCCTCCTGGAATATTTGTAGAAAGAGGTCTCAAGCTGTGCAAGCTTTTAGGAGAGGTTTGGTGAGTTTTTGGGGGTTAGGCTTGAATTTATTTTTTTTAAAGCAAGATTACAATGTATGTATGGTACAAAATAAATTTAACAGCTGTCACATTTATATTCAGTGATTACTTCTTTTTAAAATATTTCAAATGACCCCTTGATAAATCAATACATGTATTTCCTCACTTGCAGAGAAACAGCTTACGCTCAGCTTCCTTTTGAGTGCACACAATTTTTGAGAGTAATGACCGCATACACAAGTTCCAAACTTACAGATTTACTATCTCTGATAGTGCTAGCATAAAAAAAAATAGGGAAAGAGATTCTTAAGAAGACATGCTTCATCTAACAAGGACTAAATGGAAACAAGAAGGAAGGATTTGCATTTTTCCAGAGTCATCTGCTTTTTTTTTTTTTTTTTTTTTTAATGTTTGGCTATGAATGCTCTTCTGAAAGGAGGGTCTTAAGAAGATAAGCTATTTGGGTAGCTTATACCTGGCATGAAAAATGTGAAGAAATGAGAGAGAAGATAAAAACGATATTAGAAGTATAAAGTTTGTCAGATGTAGCACATATAGCTGGTACTCAGCTATCAACAACTATTACAAACCCATCCTCTAATTTGGACTCTTGCATTGCTGTTAGTCTTTAATCTTCAGTTAATAAATGTCTGAAACTTGCCTGACTGGAGTTTTTAGGGTATTACTGGTCTATAATTGTGCTGGTTAGTTGCAGGCCAAGGTTTATTATCTATCTAATAGGCCCTCATAAAACAGAAAACCTAGTAACCTCCTCATCAGATAAAAGGAATACAGTCTGAAGCACTACCTTTCATGAAGCTCGAGAGCACTGAAGCCTTACTTTCTATGATGAAAATTTTGCTTGGGCAGGGAATGGAGGACTGCCCAGCCTCTGCCATTTAAAGATGGACAAGTGGAGAAACCAGGCTATCCAATGTGGTCACGAAATTACTGCTAGCAGGGGAAAAAAAAAAAGGAAGACCCCTACAGTTTTTGATTAATTTATAATTCCTCTGGCAACATCAGTTGAAGACATAGTCCTATTAAATATCTCTGTCATGAAACTGAATGCTGTCAGATTTCTGCCAGAATTGTCACAATGTTGACATAAAAGCAGCATTGTAGTTTAAAATTTTCAGCACCAACTATTTTAAGGAATTCAGTTTTACTTAGGTTTACAGCTGAATTTTTAAATAGCACATAGTATAAAACATGCCTGGAAATACTTCCTTTTCTCAGTCTATTTACTGTAAGTTGAGAAACAAAGGAAGAGTTAAGAAACAGGAAAATTCCCAAATATAGTCACATTGCAGCTATCTGTGGCTGGAATTCTGAGTTATGTACCACTAGGTCTCACTTTCCTAAGCAAGTATATCAAGTTGAAAAACACTTTTCCTAGATGAAATACACTCAGCTCTGACCAAAGCAGGTGAAAAAATGAGGTGATAGTGTGCAATGGGAAGGAAAAAGAAACCAGATAACTGAGCATCATCCTTACCCAGTTCCCACTTTCCCTTTCTTCATTCTTCACGTGTCTGAAGGCACAAGGTCCTGCTCAAACTAATTGCTAAGCCAAAGCAGCCGGGTCCTTTCAAGTATTGACAAAATAAATCTGTCACAGCGGCTCCCCAATGTCTTTCATGTATTCTGTCACACTAAAATGACCACAATGAGCCATACAATCATCATATTCAGACAGCATTACCATAGCTCACCTTATTTAGGGACAGACTGAAAATAATGGGCAGAGTCCTCCGTCTGCATCTCATCCAGCCACTCACCGCCTCACCGAGCCAAGCGACCGTGAGCATATTCTCCCGAGTGCCAGTCTTTCCACGGATTCTCAATGCTTTTCTATTCTCAATTCAAAGTCCTAATTCTCCACTTGATCCATAGATCAGGTTTTCAGCTACTCTGTGACAGTCATTTCAATGAAGCCTTTAGCTTTGCGATCCATGATACAATATGACTTCTAATTAGAAATTTAGGATTAGGCATAATAATAAAAAGCAACAATAAAGTGGTCTTCTCCCTTAAGGGGATGTGAAGCATTATGGTTCTTCCTAAGGAAATTAAGCTAAATCATATCATAGGAGAAACAATTTTGGCAAAAGCATAGAGCTATAAAAATGAAGGGATTTGTGTAAACTGTTAAGTATGCATTAGCACAGGAAGACACTAACAGAATGCCAAAATTCCCAGGCAAAAAAAATTGTAAGTGTAATATTTTTGAGGAATATATTTAAGAGGAACAGAACAAAAGAAACCCAAACTGTTTTGAAGAAGAATTATGAGTATTTTGTTAGGTTAGTGTAGATGAAAACAAAAGGCTTTGATAGAGTTTTTTTGAAAGACTATAACCATAAAAAAATTCTTTGTTTAAAGAAGTTCAAGCACTTTCCATAGCTAAGCAAGGTGTCAATGAACCAAAAATATGAGGAAACTGAACAATGCTTCCTTCTTCAAGTCTAGCTTCACAACGCTTAATAGCAAAGAGTATCCGTTATTTGTTGAAACTTTTCATAGAAAAACTAAAGTTAGTTCAGGGAAAAAAGATATTAAATTAATTTTCTTAGATATGATTGTGAAAAAATTGAATTAATTAATTCTCACCTATTTTCTTTTGTCTCTACTTCAGCTGTATAAATGAGATAACTAAGAGAATAAATAAGAGAATTGCTAGTGTGTGCAATGAATGTTTAAATATCTAATTCCCACTAAAATAATGGGGGAAACAGTAGATCTCAAACCCTGATCCTTGAAACATAAGAATCACTGAGGCCATGATAAATGGTTTGTAGGTGGTTCCTCAAATGGCATTAAACAGTTTCACACAAAAGTTTCAAATTTAATAATGTTGAATATGTAGATTTATGGCAATTTGAGGTCCTACTAGTTTCAAGAATTCCATCTACAAGCAGTCATCTAAAAGAAGCCCTATAATTTTCTAGAAGGAAGGGATCCTTCTCTGCATTTTCTAGATGACTGATGTGTGCCTCTCTAGAAACATCAGCAGTATAGACCAGAGTGGGAAATAACTGGTGAAAGTATAATAACCATGTAGTAATACAGGATGGAAGAACAACTTTTTTCCAGCACATACTCTCATGATGGCTTTCTAAGCATTGCCCTTGAAACAAAAGGCCATCGTTTATGAGCTTATGTTCAACATGCAGACCTTCAGTATTCCATTAAGTTCTCACAAGCTTCTCCCAGAGGTGAAAAATGCATCCTTTATGAGGGGCTCTTCCTGAGGGCTTCTATAATTATTAAAACCACCTTTCCGTTTCATTCTTATTCTCCAGGCTAAGCCACAGTTATTTTTTGAGTGTATTTGGTTAAAGCTATTAGTATTCAAGCACGGCCACGGCCACTATCTGAATCTTCATCATCTTCTCCATACCTCCACCCTTTAAGCAAAACCTCAGTGTTTGTAAAGTTTTAATCAGCTGCATTTCACACTGTTCCCTTGAGATACATGAGGAATTATGAAGCGTATTAGCACTTTATAATAAAATAAAGGTGACCAAAACAAGAAATATAATCAATATAAGCATGTTATACATGAATTTTGTTTCAAAAGAAGACAAAGTGAATTGAAGCACTGTTTCAGGCAAACAATCTACGCTGACATCTACACAGGGAAAGATATCCCAGTGTCAAAAGGCAGAGTCAGCAATAAGCCAAGCAAGAGACCTTGAGGCGACACTGAGTTGGAGACAAGAGAATTATGGGGTATTTTGAGAGTTTAAGGTTAGAGGAACTATTCAGCAGAAAGGGGACAAAGTATAAGGAACAAATAGGGGAGTTGTTCATATGGAGAAAGAGAGATATGTTCAATTAAAACTAGTAATTAGTGAGCAGAACCTTCATAATTTTGATTAAATTATGCAAGCTTATACTCCTGTCCTGGTTTCGGCAGGGATAGAGTTAATTTCCTTCCTAGTAGCTGGTACAGGGCTGTGTTTTGGATTTACGATGAGAACAATGTTGATAACACACCCATGTTTTAGTTGTTGCTAAGTAGTGCTTAGGCTAGCCAAGGACTTTTTAGTTTCCCATGCTCTACCGACTGAGAAGGCTGGAGGTGCACAAGAAGCTGGGAGGGGGCACAGCCAAACTGTGCTATGCGAGTTTGCGAGCATCTGTGTGTTGCTCAGTCGCTGACTGGGGTTAAACCACAACAACTCCTAAAGTAAAATAATGGCCTATTTCAGGTTACTGTATATTTCCATTTGAATTGAAATTAGTAAGAAACATGAGCATCTTTAAAAGAAAAAAATTCAGTCTATTTTTATTTCATTATCTGAAAATGTATGCATCTCTAAGAAAATGAGCTTTTAATTCTGTCTTCGACCTTTTGATAACTACTTATTATGTATTTCATGATGACAATGGCTCTATACCTTAGCATCTCAACTATGCTGAAGTGCCCTCAAATACCCACAGCAAGATACGTTTAGTTTATAAATTGTTCATTTGCTAGCACATACAATTAGATGAACTATATTCACAAAAACTCATTAAGTCATGTTTTTTTATTTGGGTTTCCAGTTCTTATTGTTTCAAAACTCAGACTTAACTTCAATTTTAGGTTTTAATTTCTGTATCAAGAAATACAGATTCATAGAAAGGAACAACGACCCTTTAAATTAATCCTCCCTCTTCCCATTTCAAAAGAGAATGTGATATAGGCATGGCTGAAGGTTTACACTGTTTAAAATCTCTGAATCAGTTTATCTTTCGTTTGATGGAGGATGGTCAACAAGTGCAAAGTTCCTCCACATAACATCCCAGACATATTCTTAGAAACTCTGAGGACCTTAACTCTGATACTACTTATATCAATGCAAGTCACCAAACTCAACACCTAGAGCTAATAAAACCATACTAAGGAAAAGGATAAATAGCCCCTCAGAACTCACTTGAACTATATAAACATTGACTGTCCTGTAAGTCTTTTTTTTTTTTTTTTTCTTATTTACCATAGTGAGATGAGCCGACTTGCTCCTACATTTGGTGGACCTTAATGTGACAAGATAATCTAAATGATTGGCTTTATAGAAATACCACAAGGAATACACAAAGAACACAGAGCAGAGATGCTCTTATTAGGAAGACTACTTACAGAACAATACAAAGTAGTTCTGCTGTTGATTAGAAAAGTTCAGGGTGACCAAAAAGCATCTTATCAAACCCCAGTCACAAATAATTTGCCTATACAAACCGGAACAAAATAAAAAAAGCAAATGCACCGTGTTCCTTAACTACAGTTATTTCTGAATAGCTATAAAATTGTTCCGATTCAAAAAACCAACACAACGCTAAAAGAGAAAACCAGAGTTTCTTACTTAGTTTTAATAAGAGAAGAAAACATTTGTTATGCAGAGGCCCTACGTGCTAATTAAAACCATAATTAAATGTTTTGCAAAGTTTATAAAATCACTGCTACAAAACTAGTAACACTTTCTCAGAGCTATTAATAACGTAATGTCAATGGAAATCAAGAAAAGCCACACATTTTAGTGGTATAAGGAATACTAACTGAATATTTAAAACCAAAAACCAAACAATGAAACAGCATGGCTCATCTTACTATGTAACTCCACACACTGTAGGAATTAATGTTTTATTGGATTTTATTACAACAGGCATTTATTCAAATAACCTATGGGTTTCTTTTCAAAGAAGATGCCTCCTATCCCAGTGTAAATAAATTACAAATAATTTATTATGAATCAATGAAACAACAATCTCTTTAGTTCATTCTACTTGTAACTTCACTTACTTTAAAAATGCCAAAGAAAGGATTTAAATTTATCATTGCTCATTAAACCTGCAAAAGGCTGTGTTAATTGGATGTCACCCTTTCTAATTCACTTACGTGTTTGCTGACAATAAAGACCATATGATTTAAGAGCAACTGATTCTAAACACATTATTTACTGACTTCACTGAAGTTCATAGTCTGAAGCTGAAACAAGGGTGTTAAGGACTATCCCTTAGAAAGGAAAAGGATGAAAAACACAATCATTCTAAATTAAGAACTGGGAAAAAAAATGGAAATTTAAAACATACATTAATACCTTTAGTATTTTTAAAGCCATAATTCAGTGTCAACACAAATAAGGATTGTCATGGTTTAACCCCAGCCAGCAACTAAGCCCCACACAGCTGCTCACTCACTTCCCCCTGGTGGGAGGGGGGAGAGAATCGGAAGGGTAAAAGTGACAAAACTCGTGGGTTGAGATAAAGACAGTTTAATAGGTAAAGCAAAAGCTGCGCACGCAAGCAAAGCAAAACAAGGAATTCATTCACTCCTTCCCGTCGACAGGCAGGTGTTCAGCCATCTCCAGGAAAGCAGGGCTCCATCATGTGTAGCGGTTACTTGGGAAGACAAACGCCATCACTCTGAACATCCCCCACCTTCCTTCCTTCTTCCCCCAGCTCTATATGCTGAGCATGACGTCATCTAGTATGGAATATCCCTTTGGTCATTTGGGGACAGCTGTCCCAGCTGTGTCCCCTCCCACCTTCTTGTGCACCCCCAGCCTACTCGCTGGTGGGGTGGGGTGAGAAGCAGAAAAGGCCTTGACTCTGTGTAAGCACTGCTCAGCAATAACAAAAACATCCCTGTGTTATCAACACTGTTTCCACCACAAATCCAAAACATAGCCCCTTATGAGCTACTGTGAAGAAAATTAACTCTATCCCAGCCAAAGCCAGCACAAAGAATCACACATTATTTTGGTAAATCTCACTGTTACCACAAAGGAAAAAAACAAACAAACCCCACACTGGAAGCTAATGTTCTTTTTGACAAACTGACTTCACTGATGCAAAATGGTGTGTTATGCACCAACTCATGCCTACCTAAAGCATCACAGTTTAACCCAGCCACTCATAAGGGAAGTAAAAGACATATTTTGAAAGCCATAGTGAAAGCAAGGCAGTGGTTGAAAAACTGCTTCATCATATACCATAATAATTAGTGATCAAAAGAAGATGAAGATGCATATACACACATGACAATTTAAAGTTCATTTAATAACTAGTAGATCACTTCAGAGCCATGGATAATGGGAAATATTACCAATAAAGTATACAACAATCAGATTAGAATTATTTTGAGAACTGGACATGATAGTGCAGCATGAGGTTTAAAAAAAACTGAAAAGCACCATTAGGTGTGAAAAAGATTGTTTAAAGCAAGTTTAAAACATGAAGAAGAAGTAATAATAGACAGAGGGAGATGTCTGTTATGCTGTTAAAGAGGCAAGACTTTTCTGAAATTGTCTTAAATCCCAGAATCTCTCTTCAGAACAAAGCTGTCAAAAATCACACCACAAAAATGACTCATGGTTTAAAGCTACACTAACTTCTCTGTAGATTAGCATTGCAGTTGATAAGATCCACTCTTTGTGTGCCCTTGGCAAGGAGTAAAACCAGTAGTTCCTCAGAATTTGCTTGCACAGACATGGCAAACCATGTACTTCAAGTTGCTCATCTTCTGAGCATCATTAATGCTCAGCTGAAGACTTTGGATGACTAACTATTCCTAAAAAGGAATAGTTCAATCGCTGTTTTCTTTCACACTCACTTAGATTTAATCTGTAATACTGTATCTATTATGTCTGAAATAAACAGTAACATGGCCAATAATCTATGGATTATTGATGACTAACTATTGGACGGCTAACTATTGGATGACTAACTATTCCTAAAAAGGAATAGTTCAATTGCTGTTTTCTTTCACACTCACTTAGATTTAATCTGTAATACTATATCTACTATGTCTGAAATAAACAGTAACATGGCCAATAATCCTTTGGCTACCTGAATTTCTGTAAAAGAAATATAAGCTTTCCTTTCCACTCCCCCCCCCCCCCCCCCGCCAAGCGTCATCTTTTTTGTTGCTTTATAGACTAAACAGAACACATGATTAATAAATTTATAATTGCTCTATTTCCTATCTGATCACTAAGAGAAGAAAGGGGAGACATCAGAATAAGCATAAAATTTTGTATGATTCAGCTCCGTCTGGGTTACACAGGTGAAAGTAGCCAACTTTTGCTGTCCCCAGACCATAGTTCTTTTTCCTATTTCTGCATATTCCTTTAGGGACTTGTTATTCATACTCAGAAAAATACTAAACACATGGACACAATTATTAAAATAGACCAGGAAATAATATCACAATTCAAGTGACCCTAAATGAAAATAATGTATTCCTAGAGAATAAGTGTTTTTTAGAAAGCATTCTTTATAATACTTGTCACAGACCACTTGGTATGAAACGCAACAATTTTGTTTTCCCTCTGTAATTGTACAACTATTTTGTAATGAGCATACTATGTCAAATTATTGATCTGATATGTTAGAAGCTCTGCAAACTAAAGAAAACTATTTCTAATTCACTTTTGAAACAAAATTGTTGGAAATATTAGTGATATGTTTGTTTTAGACAGTCCTGTGTTACAGACATCATGCAAAACTCCTCTTAGATTAAGACGTGCTGGGAACCTGACCAGAACATCTTCAACCATTCAGCTGAAAGAGTGTGGCCAATGAAAGAATAGTTTCCAGTGGGAGACAGATATTCAGAGATTATCCTGTATGCACTGCATTACAAAACAATAGTCTATTACAGGCAGCTGGGATATGATGTGCGTACACTGTAATTGTCTGCGGATCTGTGAGTGACAGCTGGCTGAAACAAGTGGAAAGATAGAAATAGTATATTCTATTTGGGGGTAAAGGGAATACAATAACAGTAGAAATGTAATTTTTTGCAGCTGCAAAGCCTTTTTGACAGCAATTTGCTTTCAATCACTTTCAAGTAATGCATGAATAGGATAGTCAACGTCATTAAAATAATTTACTAGTCATCAGGAATAATAAACGAATAGAATAATTTACTATTCACACACATCTATTGCTAACGTAAGCACCTAAAACATGTGGTTAGAGACAGCACTCTGCATGCTAACATGTCAGATGTGATACTGAAATCCACTCCTTAGACAAGAAATAGCACTGGAAAGAGTAGTGGCTGGAATAACTTCAGTGGTATTTCTCAGCCATCTGCCAATGAATCTCTTCAACACACTGCTCCTAAAATAATTTTAGAATTATTAAGTGAAGTTATGTATTAACCTGATGTACCACAAGCATCATATGAAAGAACGTAGACCTTCATACATAGAGACAACCTGTCCGTTGAAAGGAAAATACCTGTAAAAAAAGGAAAAAGGCTTAAATCCAATTTTTGGCCTTCCAAGGATATTTAATACAGGGCTGCTGTCTCAGGATACCCCTTAATCTGTTTTAACAAATTAATAGAGCATAGTCAGAGACCAATGGCTGTGACTGAGGTACTGCTGCAGCCCAGCATCTCCCTCCTGTCACAACAGCTCCTTCATACTGATGTGCACAAGGTGATCTTTGGTAGCAGCCTATAAACCTGTGCAGCCCGTGGGACACTTGAATCTAGGCTGTTGCCTTTTTCTGTGGGGAAAAAAGCAAATGACTGCTTGAGAAGCAAATGCTGTGGGGCAGTTGCATGGGTCTGTGAGGCTGGTTGCAAACTCCCTCACAGCCTCTGCTTGCTGCTGCAGGGGCTGTTTTGCCAGTACCAGCTGCCCACCTCTGTGCTGGACAACAGCATTGGCAGCTACAGGCTGTAGAAATCCACTCTTGTGATTTCCCCACTCTGGATTTAAAACTTCATCTGACCAGGTAACTGAGATTACCATAAGAGGATCAGCTTGTCCCCAGTCCAATGAAGAAAATAAAGGTGCATAATAATATCTGTATATGTTTAAAAATAAAATCTGGCTAGATACAGTGCTGATCAGCTATGTTATAAACCCTCTAATACACACAGTAAAATCAGCATGGCTTTTGAGGCTGGTAAAGAATCATTAGCATGCATCACGATGGACTTAAAACATTCAGGAGTTCAAAGCCTACAGTCTTCATTCACACTTTACACAGATCATTGCAAAAACCAGCCATTCAATTCAAAGGATGGCTGATTTAATAAAGGAAATTTTAAAAGTTTGTCAGGATGTCTGGATTTTATTCTAACTTCTTGTGGTTTAATCCAGCAGGCAGCTAAACACCACACAGCCGTTCACTCACTCCCCCCACCCCACAGTGGGATGGGGGAGAGAATCGGAAAAAAAAAAAAGTAAAATTTGTGGGTTCAGATAAAGACAGTTTAATAGGACAGAAAAGGAAGGGATAATAATAATAATAATAATAATAATAATAATAATAATAATGATAAACGAATATACAAACTAAGTGATGCACTATGCAGTTGCTCACCACCCACCAACCGATGCCCAGCCAGTCCCAGAGCAGTGGTCACCCCCCTGCCACCAGCCAACTCCTCCCAGTTTATGTACTGAGCATGACGTCACATGGTATGGAATAGCCCTTGGGCCAGTTTGGGTCAGCTGTCCTGGCTGTGCCCCCTCCCAGCTTCTCGCTGGCAGGGCGTGAGAAGCTGAAAAGTCCTTGACTAGTGTAAGCACTGCTTAGCAACAACTAAAACATCAGTGTGTTATCAATATTATTTTCATACTAAATCCAACACACAGCACTGTACCAGCTACTAGGAAGAAAATTAACTCTATCCCAGCCAAAACGAGGACACTTCTCAAAGGCTTTTTTGTGTTCAAGAGAAAGAAATTATTGGCTATGTCACTTTCTCATTGTCTTTTATTTAAGCTTTAACTTTATTTAATTATCTTAAGTGGAACTAAAATTAAAAAAATATATAAGCAAAGCCAAAGAACAACTAAGACATTATGCTTACTTTGTAAATCTATCTCAATTTCAAAACACATATTTTGAGTACCTTGATCTCCAGTGGAATCTTGCCTGCCTATACGCTGAATATAAAGTGGAGATTTGATACCACATTTAAGTTATTAGATGTACTTCTGATTATTCTAGGGTCACACAGGTATCGTGAAGCCTTACCACAGGAAAAGTATTGCTTCCACTGTGAAAAAGTGTTTGTGCTGTTTTCTGCAATGAAATTGCAGAAACCCTTATCCTGGCTCCGTATTTTAGATTTCTCTGTTTATTCTGCACTTAGAGCAAACATTAAGTTCCTTCATATCTAAAAAATGCACTATTATTCCACTTCAAAATTACAGTACAGAATTACTTTTTATGAACCGACAAAAAAATAATTTATTTGTTAATTTACAAGTGTAAGAAATCTTAAAACAGCCTTTTTAACAAACTAATAGATATAAATAGTAACTTCTGCTTACATAAAATTAGCAGAGAAGTGTTCACTGAGTGTATTTGGTTTTGTACATCATTTGCAATATAGGGTGAGGGGAAGCAAATAGCTTTTTAAAGATCGTACTTAACACTTCAGAAATTTCTCATTAAGTAGAGGCAAGAGAGTGACGTTCTCTGTTACATAAACTCCAAGAGAATTGCATAGTTCTTAAGTGGCTTTCATCTCCCTTTCCTTGAAATGATGCTACGAGCACAATGAGCCTATATATACGGATGCCACGAATATGCACCCATAGCTTGTATAGGCTCATTGAGCTCTTAGTATAACAGAATATGCAACCTCCCCTTTTCTCCTTCGTCCTCTGATTACTGACAGTTGAGAAGACCAACACTTTTCCTGAGCACAATTAATATTCACCCACCAAGAACTAAGGGAAGAAATGACAGGTTTTGCTAATGCTGTCCTACTGCCCTCACACTCGAGAGCAATAGCTTATGAGAGAATTGGGAAGAACAGCAGTTCTTCCTGAAGCTTTTTGAAGGAGATTTAATATTCCCACTTAAGGAGAAACTTTTGAAAGATAATAATAAAAATAGCAAAGCTAACCCTACATTTAAAAATTATCTACTACTACTCTTTAAGACTTCGTAATGCCTTTTCACAGCATTAACAAAGCTAAAATACGTCTTAAAGTAGTTTTCATGTTGTGGTTGGTTTTAGCATCTTAGTTCCACATGCCCTTGTTGCATATATTTGAAATTCTTTTAAATGTCAATCTTTGCTGAAATTTGGGAGGCGACATATATAGCATTTGCTATTATAATACAAATCTTTTTCTGCTATTTTGAATACTATATTAGTGTTATTCAGCTACAGCTCAGTCTTAATATGCTGCAATCCTAACCAAAATATCTTCTGAAAATGTATTCATTCTCTTGTGAAAACTCCCAACTTCCATGTATGAAATGCTAGTTAAATATACATCTCAGAAGAGGTAATGAATTTATTCAAATAAAAGAAACACTACATTCACTCAGCCTTAATTATAATTATAAGAATTTGTTTTTTCTACATAACTTATCTAGTTATATTCCCAACATTGTGACACAAAGGCAGAAAAACTTTGTCCTTTTAGGAATGGGTAGTTTTTTGGAAATTAAAATAAATTCTAATTTTGTGAACCATATAAAATGTTTAAAATCTCAAATACAGCTGCCAATGTCAGTCTTTTGTTCTATAAGTTGTCCCAAGGAAGTAATGATAATGAGTGAAACAATAAGAAGAAAATGCAGTCTCTAATAATTTTGCCCAATTAGTTGTCAAATATAAGCTAACACTGGTCTCTATTTTTTCACCTCCAAAAAAAGAAAAATAAATATGAACTGACACAAACAAGTTTAATGTAAGAAGCATGAAAACAGGTCTGAGATAATTGTAACTTTTTTACACTATTAACAAGCAATTGAAGTGAAGAACGGACTTTGCTAACCATTACAGTGGCCACTGTGCCTATAGTAATAAAATAAAAAGAAGTAATGTTACTTCTGTATGTATAAATGAAAGTGTAGCACAGTTCTTTTTAGAGATGCTAAGTGAGTTTGAAGGTTAACTAAAAATTCTGAGAGGAATACTAAAGACTATTTAGTGACTGCTCAAGGTTTTACTATTGTTTTTAATAAAAACCCCAAACCAGATCACTCTCAGCACATTCCTCTGTTTAAAAGCCAGTATCACCATGAAATTACTTTTTGTCCTGCAAGTAAATCAGGTCACTCATTTTTAAATTCTCATGCTTTATTACCAATTGGAGGTCTTCAGTGTTTTAGAGATTTGCCACAGTACTTCTAATAAATATCAGTTGACGGGATTATAATGAGAATTAGGGAAAATAAGAATTCTACATTAAAAAAAAAGAGAACAGTTTGAGAGTCAAAGGCTAACTTATTCTGATTGGAAAGCTATGCCTGTTCGCAAATTCCAGACACAGAAAGCTACAAAGTGAAAACATGTTTGGTTTATTATCTTGATAAATTCATCTAGAACACTTAGAAGTATCTGATACCTAAATCAAAATATCAGTTGGCTTGGAAAGAAAATTATGGAGATTGGGACAGATATTGCTATGATTAACAACAA
Source organism: Aptenodytes patagonicus (assembly GCF_965638725.1). Classification (NCBI taxonomy): domain Eukaryota; kingdom Metazoa; phylum Chordata; class Aves; order Sphenisciformes; family Spheniscidae; genus Aptenodytes; species Aptenodytes patagonicus. The sequence goes on from NC_134952.1 coordinate 43,378,936, forward strand.
AGTTCTCTATTAAAGAAGTCTGTGACTGTGGGCAAAAGATAAATGTAAAATTCAATATAAGACTGATTTTATCTGAATATCAGAAAACCAGGTTAGGGGCCAACATCACAGATTCAGATTCTTGATACCTGCTATCTTTATTTCACAATTAGTATAGACAAAGAAAAGGTACATGACTAATTAAGTAAATGTGCTCAAATCCTCTTCTGTATAGGGAATACTAATTTAATCAGTTAAAGCATTTCTATGAGCACAAAATACATTCTTTGCAAGATCACGATGCTTTTAGATACTTATTTGATATTGCCTGGCCACCACAGGCCTCACCTTAAACTTCATAAACCTCAGAAACCCTGTGATACACAAGACAATCAAGCCTTGAGTCATTTGCCATACATACGCATGGAGTGTCATCCAAGATGCTCCAAGATACCATAGCCAGCCTCCCCCTGCCAACTACTGAAGTCAACAGCTCTCTTACAGGTCCTACATTATATCTGCCAGCTGCATCTGGATGTCCTAGAACATATCAGATGGCACTGTGCTGGCAAGAGAACAAAAGCACGTGTTATTGCTTGCAAGAAGCATGATGCCTTCTTGCCCCATTAATACATTGGATATAAACGCTACCTGCATACTGCTCAGCACATTTGAGGGGGTTATCAGTTCCTCAGACCAAGATCAGGTCTCAGAGAATAAGCAGGTACAACGATTCACAACAGTTTCCCTTCAATTTCTATTTCACATTCATACAATAAATGTGAGACTGACCTAAGGTGCTGTCGTGACCTTTTAATAACTGACAGAGAAGGTCTCTAGTGATATGGAAGCATACACTGAGGAAAGGTGAATCTCACAGCAGAGACTGAGGAGCATAGGGTGGTCTCCTCACCCTTCTTTTGTCAGCAAGCATGAGAGTCACAAACTATCTGAGCAAGCTACCAGATGCTGTATCAGCAGCCTTAGGAAGAAACGAGCTGAGTGCCCAGGGCTCCAGAGGAAGTCTTGCTCCTCTTTGCCTTAAGCAGTCACCAATTCAGATGAGCACCGCAGTTTCAGAGAGGCCTCGCAAAGGGCTGTTCATTAATTCCAGCTTCTCCAATACTTCAAGTATCACCTTGAACTGGGCTTCATGCAAAAATGGCAGAGTTATTCATATGCTTGTTTTCTGAAAAAAACAAACATGGGGCTACTCCTCATCCTCTGTGACAAGAGGTCGATTATCTCCATTGGCAGTTTGTGAAACACCTTAAGACCACGTAGTAAGACTATCGGATACAAAGAGCATTGATCTCCTCATTAAATTTTAGTTCCAATTGACAGAATACAAGCTAGATAAGAGCATACAGTGAACTTCATATTATGTCTGTTTAACACAGACACAAATACATTCAATGCTTTAAATTCGAGTTCTGTCTCCTTGCTGCAGGGAAGAAGGACCATGATGTCTCAGCAGGAATTACAGTGGAGCATCCCAAGGGTATCAGTTGTGTATGAATGTTCAAAGCTGAACTATAAGCCTTGATGATGAAAACTCATTTTTCATTCATCATCCAAGGCCAGTAGGACCACAGACAAGGTAAATGGGTACATTCAGGATACGTAGCAAAGCCCCTTCCCCTCCAAAGGCATTTTTCACCCTTTATCATGTGCATGTGGCTAGGTGGTCTGGACGGCTCAACTTTCTTCAGACTGAACCGTGGATATAGTGGCAAAGCTGATAAACACCATGGAGAAGTCAATAGACACATACGGAAGAATTCATCAATGCTGTGCATCACATGGTTCACAGAGTTTGTAATCAAAGCAAAGTCCCAATTTCAAGCTGTACTATTTGCTGCAGCTTAATGCGCATTTCCCACAGCAGCTGAACATTTTCTTTATTCCAGCATTCTCTAAAGACAAGAGTACCTCAAGCTATTACTGTCAGGTGTTATTCTTATGTCCACTATCCTAACATGTTTTGAGCTCTCCAAACACTGAATGTAACTCACAGGTTGTTATACAACAGTGAAGTATTGCATTAGTTCTATGATATACTAGGAATTCCACCCAGAACAAAGCAATTTAAAAGTTTGTTTTAAAATGTTGCATATTCACTACTCAGTTTCTGGCTGGTTTGGAGACAAATATGATCTGCTGCGATTGAGCAGAAAAGACTTTTATAATTGTATTGAACCTTAAGAGCAAAACCTTGGTTCCTTCAAGAAGCTGGATCTAATCAGATGTCATAGAAATTTCTCAAACTGATGGGGTTTTTTTCCCCAATCCCAATATTTTGTATTTTGAAGAATGAAAATTTCATATAGTTTCTCAAAAAATCTGCAATAAAGAGCTACCAAGCTTCACTACCAGCCAGGAACTAATGAGATCTTGCTCCCAACTCTTACTTCTATGCAATTACTGTTAGCTTTTGACAGAGGAATCAATAGAATTATATCTGGTTTAAAAGCAGGCATCACTTGAGAGAATGCCTACAAGATAACACTGCCTCAATACTGTTACTCACTATTCATAATACATTATTAGTACCACAAGATCCTACTGTAGTAAGCACTACAGTTCAGTGTGCATCATTTTGTAATAGTAACTTCCAAAGTGACCAAACCCCTGATTTTTCGCTAATTTAGTTCTAAAGTTCCTTATCTTCTGTGTGAGCCCACACAAGTCTGTTTCTCATGTACAACCCAGAGACTGCCAATGTGCCTACCCTGGAAGATCTGACAATGTACTAACCCAAAGCATATGTGAGAATGCATCTGTCCTGGTTTCAGCAGGGATAGAGTTAATTTCCTTCCTAGTAGCTGATACAGGGCTGTGTTTTGGATTTAGGAGGAGAACAATGTTGATAACACACCCATGTTTTAGTTGTTGCTAAGTAGTGCTTAGGCTAGCCAAGGACTTTTTAGTTTCCCATGCTCTACCGACTGAGAAGGCTGGAGGTGCACAAGAAGCTGGGAGGGGGCACAGCCAAACTGGCCAAAGAAACATTCCATATCATGGGACATCATGCTCAGTACATAAACTGGGGAAAGCTGGCCAGGGGGGCCACTGCTCGGGGACTGGCTGAGCATCAGTCGGCGGGTGGTGAGCAATTGCACTGTGCATCACCTTGTTTTGTGTATTATTATTACATTATTATTGTTATTATCATTTTATTTCAATTATTAAACTGTTTATATCTCAACCCACGAGTTTTTCTAACTTGTGCTCTTCCAATTCTCTCCCCCATCCCACCGGGGGGTGGGGAGGAAGAGTAAGCAAGTAGCTGTGTGGTGCTCAGTCGCCAACTGAGGTTAAACCACGACAGCATCTTCCAACCAAACCTGAAATGGCTTTTGGAGGATTTTAATGTGCAGAAGAGGAGTGTTTCATCTGCATGGTGGATTTAGCTGCATTTAAAGAGCAGTGTAGACAGAAACTATCAATGAGAACAGAAGATAGCATCTGCACTGCAGAGTAGCCCCTAAATAAGGCAGAAAGAAGGTCAAAGAAGGAAGGAAGCCAAGGCAAGACAAGATCACAAACCAGATCACTGGAAATCTGCAAATGGAGCCCAAATGGTCTGGCTTTACACATTCTAGGTCATGCCACTTCTAAGTCAATGAACAGATAAATCAATTTTAGTTGTTTCAGCATTTTGAATAATTTAAGGTACTAGAATATAAAATCCATTTTCCCTAAGTAGAAATGTCACATAAGAAGTGTCCTACTCTTTCCTCACAGTTAGGTCACTGAAATATGCTGTGGCTTAAGACTCTGACATTCTTTCCCCTACTAATTTAGAATGGGAACACCCTTCAGACATAAGTATCCAGCTTCAGATATACTTCTATTTAAAATATGAATTAAATGTAAATGTTATTCTATAAATGGACTATTTTCTCAGACTTGCTACCTGAATCCTCCTATCTCATGATTTATCACCTAATACCTTTGTATCTGTCGTACTATGATTTGTTACTAAAATAAAAATGACTATCATCTCTGCATCAATAAGTCTAAGAGCCATATTTTTTCAGCCCTTCGAAATGACAGGTTTATCAATCAATATTTTGCTCACTAATACATATCCTTTATTCACTACTTTTTCAAAACAAATCTTGTAGGCGTCCATAGTTCTTGCAAAGATTTATTAGTTTACCTTTCATAGGCTGTTTCTAGTATGATTAGTTTTTGTGTGGATGAGGATTAAATAGCGAACACATTTGTCCAAATATCTTTACAGAGCCAATCATCTCACTCAAAGCATAGAGCAGCTTACATTATTTATATGTTAATGGTCAGGGTCACACTGCCAACACATTTCTAAGTTCCTGCTCTCTAAATGAAAAAAAAAAATTGAAGCCTTAAATAATTCAGATATCACTGAAGAGAAATTGGAAGACTTGTTGGGCAAATATCAAAGTAATCTAAAGCTGGTGTGCGTAGAAGACATACTGTGCAATGACAGGAGCAGAGTTATTATTTTGGGAACACTTCTGCTTGCACTGCAAAGTTTAATAGACCACTGACTGTGAAATGAGATGTCTTCCACTTACGTTTTTCTTCCTTTCACTTTTTTGTAATTCTGAACCTTCCTCTAATGAATAAAGTTTATTAATTATTGTTTGACTTTACTAGCCCCCCAAGTGCAATTAAACAAAATTAATACAAATTCAGTGAGATATGTGTTCAAGCCAAGTGCAAAACCAAAAAAGTTTGGTGAGAACAAATTGTTCAAGAGCCATGTATTTAACAAGCAGTGCATGCTTACTTGTAATATAGCATGGTAAAGTCCAAAAGACAGTATTTAAAGTCTTAAAAAAGGCCAGGGGGGAAGACAGCAATACTGTAAGATAAAAGCTTTTGTTCTCAAAAGAGAATTCTTTATGTCTTTCATGGCATCCTTATTAGCTATAAGTTTAAATTTCCTTTATGGGGAAGAGGGGAAAAAAGAAAATAAAGCAAGCAATTGTTTTATTGCAACTCTCAGTATTATGCTGAGCCTGACCTTTCCCTCAAGATTAGACACTCTCCTCTTGTATCACTTGTAATTTGGAGCTGTCCATGGGTTACTTTGCCTTCACTGCAACCTTAATTGCAGCGTCTTTGACTTTACCAATTCAAATAAAGGCACAGTTCAGGACCTTCCAGTTCAGTATCATAGAACCATAGAATGGTTTGGGTTGGAAGGGACCTTAAAGATCATCTATTTTCAACCCCCATGCCATGGGCAGGGACACCTTCCACTAGATCAGGTTGCTCAAAGCCTCATCCAACCTGGCCTTGAACAATTCTAGGGAGGGAGCATCCACAACTTCTCTGGCAACCTGTTCCAGTTCACCCTCACAGTAAGGAATTTCTTCCTAATATCTAATCTAAATCTAGCCTCTTTCAGTTTAAAACCATTGTCCCTCGTCCTATCACTACACTCCCCGATAGAGTCCCTCTCCGTCTTTCCTGTAGGCCCTCTTTAAATGCTGGAAGGCTGCTATAAGGTTTCCCTGGAGCCTTCTCTTCTCTAGGCTAAACAACCCCAACTCTCTCAGCCTGTCCTCATATGGAAGGTGCTCCAGTGTCCGATCATCTTTGCAGCCCTCCTCTGGACCTGCTCGTGCAGGTCCATGTCTTTCATATGCTTTCTTATATCTTCATGTTCTGCTTCACTGAATGATCTGATCACCAGTTCCAATTACAAAGGCACTTAGAGGCCAACTTAGTTATTGGCTCAGGCCAATACAAGGCCTAACTTTTAGATTCTCCATTTTTCACTGAGATTCACAAGCCTAAGTAAAGAACACAATCTTCTCACTACATAGAAAAGTTTAGGTACTATTAATAGGAGTCATAAAACAGCATGATGAATGGCTTACTGCTTAAGTGACCACCAGTACTCATGAGATTCATAGCCTTAAAAAAAATCTGAACAAAAAACAACACACATTTGCAAGGATAATTCTTTCCTCTCCAGATACATTTCTTCTCAGGACTCACACCCAGGAACTCTATTCTGTGTCTATATCAAGTAAATAACATTATTTTTGTAAAAAGGTGGAAGAATTTGGACATATCCTATCATCCTAATACTCTTATTCTGTATACCCATGTACAGAATTTTTCATGAAGTATGTGGGATGCCAGGATTCAAACTCTTTTCCTACTTTTCTGGATTGAAACCAAAACGTATTTTTTCAGAAAATTACTTTAAACCCTGGATTAAAGGGGAACCTGGACTCACACACTTCTCAGTTCTTCTGTTAAAGGTGTTGCCTATGCAAACATGCTACAGGTTTTCACCAGCCCTGCACAGCAGGCCAAAGAGATAAGTATGCCTCTCCTTTCAAGTCAGTCTGGCTTTTTTGCTTCCCAGGCTGTAAGTCCACAGTTTAGCACAAGATGTCCTTCTAAGTGTAAAGGGGAATAGCCAGCTCTCATAACCCCCTGAAAGTTTCCTCAAGACACTAACAGAAAGGCCAGCTGGTGATCTTAAATGCCATGAGTTCAATGAACTGTACACTTTAGGAAATCGCTTCACTAAAATGGATGGTTTACTGCTCCTAATGCTGACCATCTCAGAAAATAAAGTGTTAGAGGTCCTGTCTCACCAGTTTTGTAACAAAACTGCTTGGTTTGACAACCTCTAGCATTCCAAAAAGCTTCAAAAATATCCCTCCCATGTTTCCTCTCCAATAATAAATTAGACAATAATAAATGGGGCTTGTTTGCTGTCCAGAATCTTTTAAGTCACAGTACTAACTCAAAAAAAGGCTGAGTTAAGGAAATAAGATTCCCAGAATGAAGCGAGTCTCATTTTAAAATGAAGTAACAATGGTTAGAATTCCCTTTCTTAAAGTAGCGAAAGGCTAGCCTGCTATGAGGGACTAAAACAGTAACAGATACTTACATCATTTCTCGAGAAGCCTTAGTAACTCCTTTGTTTGCAGCAGCTCTTTGAAAATCATGCAGCATAAAAGAGAATAATAACAAATCTCCACTTTGAAATAGCACTTCTTATCAGCACAACTCAAAGCATTTTATGAAATAACTAGTATCAGTATCATTCAGATGAGTAACTAACACACAAAAGGAATTTCTAGCCTGAGGACATGGCTCACACTCAAGGCCATACTCAGTAGGCCACACTGTTCTGAAAATAAATTATTTCAGGTCTTGTCTTTGTCATTACATTCTTTCAGTCACGGCTGACAGTTTTTCAAGCTATTGTGCTCCTTCTGCAATATGTGGAACTGGTGGAAATTTCAGATGCATGCTAAAATAATATGAAAGTCCAACTCAAATGGAGAAACAATGAATAGAAGATGGGTATTAGAATAGTAAAGAAGAGAAATGAAAGTGACGTACTTGTTTCTCCAGAAGAGCCTCAGACCTGGGCTCAGTTCATCTTCTCAGCTGCTTCCATATGATGGGAGGAAAAACTGTATCATAAAGGATTCATATATATGCATAGGTTAACACATTGTACTTTTCACCTAATAAAAGAAATGTATGAGGAGGGAGCATTTCAGTACCTCTTACTCCATATTTATTTCTAACCTTCAGGAATAGGGGATTGGTGCTGTATTCAGCTGGCAGCTAAGTTCATAAAGCTGTGTTAATGCACGGTCTCATGGTGCTAAGAATATGACCCTGAGCTTTTTCACTACCCATTTTTCTGAATAACCTCTAATCTCCCTTTCCATAGATGGCTCCCAGCCTTTATATTGAATTTGTTACTTCAATTTAGGGCCATCTCCCTGTTATTCCAGATACTGCAAGTCCCAAAATCTTGAGCTGCTGTGGGGAGAAGACAAACCCATGTTTTCTCCTCAGAGTTATCATGCAATTACACCTGGCCACCATCTGTCTGCCCCCAATAAGTACTTCAAGCCCAATGGTAGCACCTCTTCCCACTAGTCTATTTAAGTTGAAGCTGAATGCCTGAAAAGGAAAAGTTTTAATCATTTGTGAAGGTCAATACCTTCACATAAGTGCCACCAGGCATCTCACCAGCCTGACTGAAGTGTTTCCAGCCACTCCCATCCTGTCTCACATTCCAGTAAAAGAAAAAAAAAATTAAAAAGCCTTTCCTCCTCCTCTGCCACATCCTTTTTTTCCTGTGAGGAGAGGCAGACTTCACATCTTTGAGGATTTAATGTGTGAACATAGACATCTACAAATCAGGTTTCACTTGTACCACCTGTGAACTTCAGCATCCTTACCATCAGTTGGTAGCATCAGCTAGCATAACCCCTGAGACCTTTACCTTCTCCTTGTTCTCTCTACTCCCAAGCTACTGACTGACCATTTTCCTCTACAAAAGCATTAAAATAAGAGATTTGCACATACTTAGGAGATTTTTGCCACCCTATATTCAGCCCAGAACTTAGTCCCAAATAAGCCGCGTATCAGCTTTAGGACTAGCAACAATTAGAGTTCTCTCTATTCATTTTATAAAGCTTCCAATCTTTTTCTATCAGTCTAAAAATGTATTGTCTTTCCAAAGGCAATGAAAATCCATGAAGAACCTCCTAAAAGTTGCACCGCAGCATGCAAAGAAGATCTACATGTTCCCTCCAGGCAGTAAAGAGTTTTCAGCATTGCTGTAAGACAGACCAAGTAACAGCTTTCATAAAATTAATCAGTATTTAACATGATGGAAAACCATGTTGATGAATCTGTGCTCTAAAATAGCAGAATCACTTGAAAGTAGAATTCATAACTCTAATTTTAAATCAAAAAGCAAATCAGCTAACTTTAAGTCTACAGAAAGGTAGATAGATGGTTGGAGAAACATTAAGGCTGCATTCTAATTTGGTACAGCTTTCCTTATGCACTCTATGAATTTCCAATAATACTGCATATAGTAAAGGTTGTAACAACTGTTCATAAATTATGAAGTATTTAAAATCAAAAGTATATGTATTAGAAACCTAATATCCTTTCTGTTCTCTGGTCATAATAATGGTTTCATTGCATCACCATTTCCTAGATTTATTTTTCTTTTTAATAAGGAACATGTCACTTTCTCTGTAGCATAGATACTGAAATGAAAAGAACAGTTTTGCTATTTATGGACCTAATCTTTACATGACCAACACAAAATGCATGAGACAACTTCTCATGTAAGAACCACCCCTATGACTATGAATAGCACATTCTGTGAATGAAACAAGGATCAAAATTTTGGAGGAGCTGCTAATATCAATAAGGTCACAGAAGAGCACTGATTTACAATCTCAGAAAGTACAATCTCAGAAAACAGGGGATAAAATGCAGATTGTTTCCTGAATGCTTCCCAGTGTTTGGCCAAAAAGGAAAGTGATAGCACAGGAGAAAGTATCCCACATTCCAGATACAGGGTGAATGCTACAGTATAGTTGCTAATGAATCAAACAAAAATCTGTGAAAAATTGCTACACAGTTAAGGATTCTGGCTGAGACTGTAACTGCCATTTTAACATATGGTTTTTGACAACCGATTTAAGCGAGAAAAATCAAAGCAGTCTGCACATCTCCTAAAAGGAAAAAAAAACTATTAGCTATAAATACCTTCTTTTGGTAGGTGATTATTGCCGGTCTACAGTTTAAAAAGTGAAGTCTTTTTAATCAAGTCATTTGTTTCATATACATCAACAGACGCAACAGATCATTTAGGGGTGTGAGGAAGTCTAGATCATGTTAGAAAGTTCATGCATGCAACTTATTTGTTATTCCCTTTATGTTATTTGCCACAGCATATGACTAATCCAAGAGTTACCTAAACTTGCACATCAATGTTTCCATTTTCTATCCGTGAATGCAACCAGTCGGTATGGTAAATTACACATTGATTGGTCAGGGTACATGCCAAGAAGAGGATACAAGAACATATAAATTACCCTTTGCTCTAATTTGTACTTATGCCATCTAAGAGCGTTTTGCTGCACTGCATAGATTATATCAGCTTTAATTCACTCACTCAGTAACAGCAACTCATTTAGTAACATTAAGCACTAAGCAGGAGGATTAATGTGTTAATACTTCATGAAAACGTGGTTAATTAGTAATTTATTGCTTTGGGGGGTTTTTTGGTTTCACCTCTGTGGGCAGGCTGTGAGCAATGCTTACTGGGAACCATGCTCACTGCCATGTGGCCTGGACAGAGTGATACTGGATACTGTGATGGTTTTGATGTGAATGTCCTCTAACCACAAGTAGCAATACACACACGGACTACAGGTGGATATAACATTCAAGCACCATAAGGGGTATGAGCTACATAAAGCTGCCACTCTTTTACATACAACTGACTATATTCTCATTCACTAAATTGCTCCCTGATGCTTTCCTGTCATAGGATAAGCCAAAAGAGCCCCAAACTATGGTTACAGAGCTCACCTGTCACCCCCACTCTGGCAGAAATTACTGATTGCGCATGTCAAGGATGCTGGGCAGAAGTGACAACCCTTTCCTCAGCTGTGTTTCAACACAGCTCAGTCTCTTCACTAAATAGTAACTGAGCACAGTTGCTTCAGCAAAGAGCAGCTTAGAGCTGCAGCAAGGTCCATAAACCAGGAGTACCCAAGAGTTTTCCAGGACTATCTGTTACTGTGCAGTAACACAGTCCTTTACACAGACTGCTGAATTCACTTAAGAATATGCTGCCTCTCTAAAACAAATAAACAACTTAACAGTCCTCTGGTTTTCTTTGTAAGATGTTTTCACTTGCTTATTCAGGCACTGTGTAAATCTGAGATCTCCATTAAAGCCATTATAAAGAACACTTTTAGCCTGGTCCCATTAATGTGATTAATTAATTAAAGCATGCCTTCCTTGCCTCAGTCTTTAACAGGCAGACCAGTTATCCTCAGGGTACTCAGCCCCCTGAGCTGGAAGACAGGGATGGCGAGGAGGATGAACCCCCCGTAATCCAAGAGGAAGCAGTCAACGACCTGCTACGCCACCTGGACGCTCACAAGTCTATGGGGCCAGATGGGATCCACCCGAGAGTGCTGAGGGAGCTGGCGGAGGAGCTCGCCAAGCCACTCTCCATCATTTATCAGCAGTCCTGGTTAATGGGGGAAGTCCCGGACGACTGGAGGCTTGCCAATGTGACGCCCATCTACAATGTGATGCCCATCTACAAGACACCCATCTACAAGAAGGGCCGGAAGGAGGGTTCGGGGAAACACAGGCCTGTCAGACTGACCTCGGTGCCAGGGAAGATTATGGAGTGGTTCATCTTGAGGGTGCTCACAAGGCATGAGCGGGACAACCAGGGGATCAGGCCCAGCCAGCACAGGTTCATGAGAGGCAGGTCCTGCTTGACCAACCTGATCTCCTTCTATGACCAGGTGACCCGCCTAGTGGATGAGGGAAAGGCTGTGGATGTGGTCTGCCTGGACTTCAGGAAGGCCTTTGACACCGTCTCCCACAGCATTCTCCTAGAGAAGCTGGTGGCTCACGGCTTAGACAGGTGTACTCTGCGCTGGGTCAAAAACTGGCTGGACGGCCGGGCCCAGAGAGTTGTGGTGAATGGAGTTACATCCAGTTGGCGGCCGGTCACGAGCGGTGTTCCCCAGGGCTCAGTTTTGGGGCCGGTCTTGTTCAACATCTTTATCGATGATCTGGATGAGGGGATCGAGTGCACCCTCAGGAAGTTTGCAGGCAACACCAAGTTGGGCGGGAGTGTTGATCTGCTCGAGGGTAGGAAGGCTCTGCAGAGGGACCTGGACAGGCTGGATCGATGGGCCCAGGCCAACTGTATGAGGTTCAACAAGGCCAAGTGCCGGGTCCTGCACTTGGGCCACAACAACCCCATGCAGCGCTACAGGCTTGGGGAAGAGTGGCTGGAAAGCTGCCCAGCAGAGAAGGACCTGGGGGTGCTGGTTGACAGCCGGCTGAACATGAGCCGACAGTGTGCCCAGGTGGCCAAGAAGGCCAATGGCATCCTGGCCTGGATCAGAAATAGTGTGGCCAGCAGGAGTAGGGAAGTGATCGTGCCCCTGTACTCGGCCCTGGTGAGGCCACACCTTGAATACTGTGTTCAGTTTTGGGCCCCTCACTACAAGAGGGACGTCAAGGTGCTGGAGCATGTCCAGAGAAGGGCAACGAGGCTGGTGAGGGGTCTGGAGAACAAGTCTTCTGAGGAGCGGCTGAGGGAACTGGGGTTGTTTAGCCTGGAGAAGAGGAGGCTGAGGGGAGACCTCATCGCCCTCTACAACTACCTGACAGGAGGTGGTAGTGAGGTGGGTGTCGGTCTCTTCTCCCAGGTAACTAGCAATAGGAGAGGAAATGGTCTCAAGTTGTGCCAGGGGAGGTTTAGATTGGACGTGAGGAAAAATGTCTTGACTGAAAGAGTGGTTAGACATTGGAACAGGCTGCCCAGGGAAGTGGTTGAGTCCCCATCCCTGGAGGTATTTAAAAGACGTGTAGATGAGGTGCTTCAGGACATGGTTTAGTGGGCATGGTGGTGTTGGGTTGACGGTTGGACTCGATGATCTTAGAGGTCTCTTCCAACCTCAATGATTCTATGAGTCTAATGAGCTCTACATTCACGTAAAGGATTGTTAAATGGTAGTGTTTTATTGGGAAGATTAAAAAAGTGACTGCTCTAATGGTGCTACAATCCAGCACTAAAAAAAGCTGGTGAAGTTTTTCCCCAAAGTTAAACTGTTAAAAACCCAAACTACAACAAAGGGCATTTCTGTGTTTGTGCATGTGTGTATATTTGCATGCAAGGTTAGTAGTAGGAAATACTCTCAGGCACTGAAATATACATATCTAGCATGCATAAGTTAATGTTATAGAGGTTTTGTGTACATGCCAGGAATGATACAAGCAAGGAAGATGACAGTAATATGTTTTATTTGATCAGTATTGGCATAAAACCATCACATTACCATTTGTTTCCTTTATGAAACTCAAGACTTAAAATGGAAATCTTCTCTTTAACATAATATATTTACACACAAGGAAAGTAAATATTCAATTTAGCACTAAAATAGCAGTTACAATAAAAATTATAAGAAAATGACATTTACTTTGAAATGTCATTTACAGTAATAATACTTGTAGGGGAAAATATTCCAAAAAAGGAAAAAATGCTGTCTGATAAAAAGCATGATTTTAATCTCATCTGTTCATGCAAGATGCTTAAAAAGTTATACTTGAAAGACAAGTATACCGAAAACATTATTCTATCCATTGTTTTACTACTGTATGTACCATTATGACATTTCAATACATATTAGATGATTTTAAGCACAACTAATATTCCATACACAATTTTTATTAAATGCAATACAGAATATTAAATGCAACATAGAATAAATACATTCAAGTATGTTTACAACAGTCAATCAGTATGTCCTATTTGATTTATACTACAGGGTTTGGGTTTTGCCACTCATATTTGACAGAGGAAATTGCTTCCTTGTGCCCTAAAGCATATATCCTTCAGGGATTATAATGCATACTAGTAAAGAGGAAAGCAAGTTCCAACAACCAAAAGAAATATTTGTTTGAATGAGTTTACACCCTTTTTCTTCCTCCCCTCTCCCTTTTTAGAAAGCTGATAAGCAGACTTGTGAAGAAGGCTTTTCCTCCAAGTATCTTCTGAAAAATGACCTTAAATAGTACATTAATATTCATAGTTCTGACATTCAGTATTCAATAGTTTATATCCCTGCTTCCTTTTCAAAAGCAAGACGTAGGCCCTTGCTATCCTGTATAACACCTTGAAACCACAATAACCTCACTTCACTCACGTGCCATCACTTCATGTGACCACTGCAGTTTCTTTACTGACACTTCTGTACACTGGGCAGCCTGTCGACCTGGCTACTCATCTTTCCAGAGACTGCAAAAATTCACCCACCACATTAAGAAAAAGCTGGCATCCAATACATTCACAGTTATTCAGATAAGAGAGACACTCTTTTCACCGGCATGTTACCGTACTTCCTTCATCTGCAGTCTGGAAGTGTTACATGCCCTTGCACATTATTTTAAAGTGTTTCCTTCCTCCTGCCTTGAAGCAGTTCTGTTTGTCTTAGAATCATAGAATCATTGAGGTTGGAAAAGACCTCTAAGATCATCGAGTCCAACCATCGACCCAACACCACCACCCACTAAACCATGTCCCTAAGCGCCTCATCTACTCGCCTTTTACACAAAAAGTATATCTTTGCACAAAAAGTATTTTTTTCATGCAAGTTTGGCCTTATCAAGAGAGCTCAAGAAGTTCAGTAGAAATTCCCTTCCCCTCTTTGACACATGAAAGTATAAATAAAAATGCTTAATACTTAAAAAAGTGTACATACTAAAAAGAAATTCTGGGATTTTAGCCACATATTTTATACCTCTACATTATTAATGAGAATTATCATGGAAAAGAGAGAAGGCTCATATTTTTAGCCAGCTAGCATCTGACAGGTAACACTGTAGGAATTCAACTTGCAGCCCTAAATTGTAGCAAAGAAAGTGCTATTGACATCAACATCCCTGAAATAGGCCTCAAAGCAAAGTTAATTTTTAAGCATTGTTGAATCAGATGCTGATACAGACCACAGAGCATGCCAAACGTTGTATTTATTATTCTGATCAAGCTACTGTCCAGACAAAAAGCTGGGTAGTAAATGAGGTTTATAGTTTAGAAATTCTAATGAAAAAAGAATATAGTACTTCTTGTTACTCAGTGTATTTTAAATTCCTTTCAGTTTTGCTTGCTAATACATACAGAACCAGAATCAAGAAATTCTTTCTACAGGTTGGATAATTTATTTTCCCCTGGAAAAGCTGAGAAATGACAGGAAGGACTTATTAACCTATATTATTCACTTAAATAATGCACCCTAAAAATAATACTACATCAGATGTTTTTCTACAGAGAATTATTCTGAAATAGTGCACTCAGCTGGGGGGGGGGGGGGGCAGGGGGGGGAGAGGAGAACACCACAACCACAAGCATTTCAGTTTCAAGAGAGTAATTAGTTTACAGGGTACTATAAACAATCACAAATTAGTTACACACAGGCTTCACATACTAAAAAAAAAAAAAAAAAAACACCAAACAGACATGAAAACATGATTACTAGCCAAAATTAGAGTTATTCAGTATATCAGGCTCAGGTACAAACTCTGATTTATATATCATATCTTAATGATAGTTTCCCCCCCCAGGATGAAAAGTTAATGAAATTATTTTCTCTGGGGTCAGAAGCAGCATTTTCATTAGAAACTCAATACTTTCTATTTTCTAATTATACAAACGGTCTAATCAAGTCCCTTCAGGTTAAATCCCTCCTAGTGCCTAAATTTTCTCATTGAATGGCATTCAATTGATCTGAATGATAACTTCCAGTTAACCTCTCAATTGTTTTTAATCTTATATACAAAGCAAAACCAAAACAAGATAAAAGTTTGCATGCCATTAAAAGAGTTCCAAGGAACACAGGCATAAGAAACAGCTGCTAGCTCAGCTAGTCCATTTTCCACTTTCTCCGGTCTCTCCCTTCCTTTTAGAGTTAATCAATTAACTATTGTCAGCGAGGATACTATTCCTGCAAAACAGAAATCTTAAAACTTTGAGCATCTATGATAAAATTAATTGCATGGCACAATATCATACCTGAAAAAGTAGTTTTCAAGAGCTCTTAGCTTGTTTTGTCAACACAGGGAAACAATTTCCACCCACTCTCATCCCTAACCACATTTTTAAGAAATACATGACCTATCCACAGCTCACTTCTGCCATTGTGTTTGAGCAGCACACAGTGTTATTTTATACCAGGAGTTAAGGACATGTGTTTACACTTAAATGCTTAATTAGAAGCCCCATCCCTGTCAGGGAAGGGTGTTGGCTTGAGGGAGAGTTATTACACAATTAGTGAAGTCTGGAAACAAACATTTTGCTAGCTTGAGTACACAAGGCTTTTTAGAGCTGGTTTTTTTTATTTTTAATAACATAAAGGAGTGCAGTAGAAGGGGAAGTCAGTATCACAGCTCCAGATTTATAGCCATCTCAGTTTATTACACTGTAAATAACACCACTGCAGAAATGGTCAATGGTTTATTTGAACTGAGCAGCACTTCTCAGTGAGATATACATCACAAAAATATCATCCTTACTTCACTCAGCTTGTCTCTCAAGGGAGAAGCCATTCTCAGGGAGAGTTCGGAAGTATTTCCATAGCAGCTTATGCTCAAGGCACAGTTATGAGGCTTGATGAGTACGTTTAAACCAAAACTATGGATGTTGTAATTGCTGAATTGTCGCAGACATAATCCCCTATTCTATGGGGCTGTCAACACTCCATCTCACATCTTGACTTAGAAACTAACAGTGTTCTGTTATGGCCTTTATACTGCTCTGCACTTGGGAGGAATCATCTACTTCTTTTTCCAGAAGCTAAGGAGTATAGACACTGAGGAAAACAGATTAAACTCTCCTTACATGCTAAATTTCCTTACTACCCATTTAGTCAAAGTGCCTTTGGGGGACACTTAGCAAATTTGGAACTGAATATCCTTGAAAGTCAACTGGATGCTTTAATTGTAATATTATTTGGGAAACACTTTATTTCTCTGCAATAGCAGGTTACAGATTGAAGAACCAGCCCCATTATTCTAATCATTGGTCATTCTGACCAAAACAAAGCAACAGGGAAAGTATGTGAAAGAAAAATTAAAGTCACAGTTCAGTATACTTTACTAGAAAAATCGTATAGTTTCTGAACACTTATGAAGAAAACAAACACCCCAGGGTGGGATAAGCAAGAAAAGCAAAGGCTTTTCATTGCATCTTATATACACAGCAAACTTAAACAGGCTGCTATATCAACTTCTGCAAATTCCATTAATTTCATATGCTAAACAAAATAAAAGCACCAAAGAATATATGCTGGTAAGGTTCACGCAGGCTACAGATAAAACATTGTGCCTCAACCATTGCAGTGTTAACTGGTGGCTATAGGATTTCCTGCTGTTGATCTATGTGATCAACATAGTGACAAGAAAAATGTTGAAGTATATGGGCAACCTGATATGCACCTAGATTAGTAAAACATTTAAATAATTCCCCTTCCTTTAAAGTAGGGAAAGGTCTTCTGAAAAGCCCTGCCACCTATTTGGATAACACTCATTTATTAAAACAATCGGCAAATGAATGACACATTTAGTTTATCAGCAGCCTGACTGAAGCAAATCTCTGCATCACCTGGGCTGTCCTCAGTCCTGGGCACTGGAAAGCTCAAGAATGTGATAACAGAATCTAAGAGAAGTAGTTCTTGCACAGCAAACAGGGAAGAAGTCCACTGATGTTGAAGTTTGCATTGCCATTTTCAGTATTTGAATATTTTGTGGTCAAAGGTCTTCTGTCTCCAAGACTTTTGAAATGTCAAGTTTCACTTCCATTAAACTTTTTGAAAAAATTGAGTATTAACAGTTCCACTAAATTATATTAAGCATAAGTACAGTGAATGCAGACATCAAAACACTAAAAAAAAGTATATAAGAAAGATTTTTACTCATGATTTTCATCTTTTGGAATTAAATGGCTGAATTTGTTTCCTTAAAACACATATTTTCATTTTACAGAGTATATTACATACAGTGGTAAACGTTTATATACTGCCCTTAAGTCCTTTCCTTCTTTGCCAATTCCATTAAACTGTTCAAGTAAATATGCAACATAAGCAAGATATATTAAGTTTCACCTTGCCAGGCAAACCCTCGCTCACAGGTATAGATGTGTAGGTTGAAAGGAAGAAACAGGATTGTCTCAACACTATTCCTTATCTCATGCAGCCAGAGCTACAGTTAAGATGATTTTGGAAGTATTTTTGCTCAAAAAAAAAGATTAGAGTCTGAAATGGACTTTGTGGATTACTGTAGGTTTGATTTTTTTTCTCTTTACGGAGCTGTTCTGCGAAATGCAACAACATAACATGCCTCAGGTTTGCATATCATGATGAGCCGCACAAGGGGTTTTCTTTAGATAGTTCTTTCTTCAAGGGGACAAAACTGAGGTTGGGTAATGCTTGAGCACCTTCTGCTTTTGTCATAGTCAATAACGGCAGGTGTCAGTGTGGGACTAGCAATGGCAGCTGCTGGTTTCTCTATAAGAAGCCACAAATGAGGCAGAACAGAATAAGTCAAAGCCAAAAGCTGACTAAAGATTTAATTCAACCTTTACGTGACTCTAGTAATAGCACAAGTTCTCAAAAAGACATAAAAGTTCGAGGAGCATCTGTAGTCTGAAAGCATGAGATGCTATGAGTGTTAAGCTACCAGGCTGTGTTAGCAAGAGTGTAGCCCACTGGTCAAGGTGATTCTTCCCCTCTGTTCAGCACTTGTGAGGATACAGAGGCGATGGAGCCAGATTCTTCTTGAAGGTGCATGGTGGTAGGACAAGGGGCAATGGTCACAGGTTGAAACACATATTAGGTTTCACAGAGAGGTTATGGAATCTCCATCTTTGTCAAAACTAGACAAGAGAGCCCTGAGAAGTGTGATCTGATGAGACCTGTGTTGGACTAGATGACCTCCAGAGGTTCCTTCCAACCTAAATTATGATTCTGTGCAACATACTAGCAAAAAGCATAAAGACACATCAAATAGGAATTGTGAGGCAAAGCATTGTCTAGTAAAGGAAAATCCAAAAGAAAGCAAAGGTGGTTGATTGGGAATGTGGAAAATATAGACGTATTATCAAAGATTGTGTTGGACAAGACAACATAATGCGAAACTAAGAGAAAGAGCGACAGTTGCCACCAAAACAAGAATGGTATTAACAAACTGTTCAAAGAGAGTACTTACTGAATAGAAGTGTAGTTAACACTGGTTTAGTGGCCAATATGGAGAAAATAAAATAGCCAATGTCAGCAGAAAAACATGGTTCAAAACTGTCTTCTGTCACAGCCTTTCTAGAGTTTTTGAATGTACTTTCTGCTCAGCATGTAGAAGTCCCTGCTATTACACTTCTGTAGTGTTGCTGAAATAAGAAGGCTTATTGTTTATAACCATCCTGTGACCAAGCGATGCTACAAGGTTGACATTTTACTGCTAAAAATGTATTTATATTCATTAGCATCTTTCCTTTAAACTTCTGTTTTTCCATACAATGATTCACATTTTTCAATTTGGGGCCAAAATAGGACATTTTAAAATTCTGATGTTTCAAAATATTTGACATACTCATTTTTCAGAATTTCTTATTTTTTTATTCATTTGACATTAAGCATAATAGAAGGAGCACTGTGTAGGGATACTTGTTTCACTTTCATTTTCTCTTTCTTTTTTGCACTTTATTTTTTTGTCTATCTGTACCTCTTTATAACTTATTCAGCTTCTTCAAATGAAAATAGTAACATCAGTCTAACAAAAATAGTTAAAAGAAAACCAAGGAGGAAGAAGAAAGAATTAACCACAGTAAAAAAAGATACATGTTTCTAAAGCATTTTTCATCTGCATAGAATTGATTTTTTAAAAGTTCTAATTTTTAACATTTTCCTAAACCATTTCTAATTCAGCTTCCTAAGAGAACAGCTTTTACTGTCATGCTGTGAGTTTGTCTGTTTATCCCTCCTGCACAGTATGTTTTGGATCTATCAGCAAATTTCAGCCATATTTGAAAAAAAGCACTCAGGGGTAGGTTCCTACAACAGTTCTGCACAACATATGGCTCCATGGCCACATGAAGCTATAGGGCCTTGGCTTCTGAGAAGCTAAGACGCAGTGTATTCTGCTGAGCGGCAGTCAAGGGACAGCAGCCAGCTTGCCTGTCAGCACACTCACATAAAGTAGTGAAGGCCCACTTATTTATTGCCTACCAGCAATAGAGACTGACGAGCTGGGGAACGAGGTCCTGGACTGGCCCCTGGTTTGGGACTGAAATTTTGCTTCCTCAACTGTCACTTATGAGCCTAAGTAGTCAAAATATATGCAAGTTGAATGGCTGCAGTTTAGCTCTTTTGTATGAACAGAAATCTTTATCAGGATGCTGTCTGTCTCCCAAACTCTGGGAAGAAAACTTACCAAAAAAAATTGCATTCATAACCGGAATGTCTGCTGTCTATACATAACGCGTAAGATGCAGTCGTATCGTTCCTTAAGTTATGTATGTTGAATCTTCACATTCCATGGACATATCAAACTGTGCTTATATTATGCAGCAGCACTGTGAATGTACTTCCTTTACAATTTACCGTAGGGTTTTAACAGTGTTATCAGAAAAATTAAGTCTGCCTGCATTTCAGTTAGACCATATCTACTTCTGCAAATGTTATTACTAGGATGTGTAAGATTATGCAATCAAGCCCATTATAATTACATTGGAGAATAATAGCACTCTGCAATTTCAATGCCAATAGCATATCAAAAGCATTCACAATAAATTTCTAGATGTAATCCAACTGATTTCCTGTCTTTGAAATAGGATTTTCTTTTCTGAAGGTGAAAAACCTGTTTCCATTTCCAAGGTTCAAAACTGAGTTAGACTGCATTTTTAATGTAATTTGTTTTGTTAGTATAATTAAATCAATAACTATCTTTCAATAAATGCATTACAATGCAAAATGAGAGATTCATTAACATTTTAATCCCCAATTATGTTCTCCCAGCCACCAATTTTTTTCCCCTTCTAAGGCATCTATGAGGAAAACATATTCAATTGCATTTTAAAATGCCTTGAGGGCAGGCATAAGTACTGGGGATCCTATTGACAAAAGCGGAACCTTTCTGTACAACCACTTATTTTGAGATCCTGTTTATTAAGTGACTCCAGTCCTACCACATTAATTACTTGTTAATTCTAGTTAATTCTTTGGCCCCCTCCCCACTCCCATCTTTCTGAATTATGGTCATCGCGGGCCAACCATTTGCCCGCATGAGGAGGCTTACATATGGAGGATCAGGAAAAAAACCTTCAATCACAACGACTTCCAGAGAGTTTCATAGATATATGTGTTCATTCATCTTGGTGATTTTTGCTTTCAGTATTAGTGACCCGAGCATTTTAACATCATTTTATGTTTTGCAGTTTGCAAGAAGCATTCTGGTTTTTGCAGCAGCAGGCTTGGTATAACCTACTAAAATCCTTGAAGTAAAAATACATACGTTTTCCACAGAAAAAAGTCTGAAAGAATTAACCACACTTAGCCAAGAACTTCAAAAACCAAAAGGCAAGTGTGAAGACCTTTGATTTTCTGAAGTCTCATGTTGTCCAGGCTTGATTTGTAAGTTGGAAATGGACAGCATAAGCAACATT
The DNA here is from genome assembly GCF_965638725.1 of Aptenodytes patagonicus. Taxonomy (NCBI): domain Eukaryota; kingdom Metazoa; phylum Chordata; class Aves; order Sphenisciformes; family Spheniscidae; genus Aptenodytes; species Aptenodytes patagonicus. Next base: position 43,400,165 of record NC_134952.1, read on the forward strand.
GTCTACATGGAGAAGTCATTCTTTTACAGAAAACACACTGAAACTTTCTGCCAACTATCCTGTATAAGTTCATCCTTAATATTGATCTAGGAAAACATAGCAGGTCTTATTCTGTTGAATGCACTGGTTCTCCTAATATTGACTTTTTAATGATTTCTGTCTTATTAATAATTAAAAGAAAAGCTTCACTATTTGTAACTACTACTAACACTAAAATCCTCTTTTAAGCTACCAAGCTCTATACAGAGATAGTTTCTACTGGCAAATCACTCTGATTCTCAAAGCACTATACAAAAGCTTACATCAATTTTTGATGCACTTACACTGGATTGTTTTATGATTTGTTTTGCAGTCTACAGTCTGCTGCAATAAAGATGAAAGGGATCATTGGGCATCACAGCAGAGCAGTTCCATGATGTATCAGTGTGCTGATCTCAAAAAGGTCTTTTTTTCAAAACAACAAAGAAAAATATCTGTGTTCCCCTTTATAGAATATTAGTGAAAATAAAAAATATTTCTCCAGCAATTTCCACAATTTTACCTGTCCTGACTTTAAAATGATCAAAGAATATTTAGATCAAAAGTCCCATGACTGAAACTCCAAAGTGCCTTTGGATATCTGCCCGGGTTCCTGGCTCTGCGCTTCTGTGCTGCTTTAAATGGTTCAAAATACTACAAGGAGCTGAGCATGTTAAGGAACTCCTTTTCAATGATAAATATTTCTGATAATTTTAAACATTAAGAAATAAATAGAAACAGTATATTTCAATCTTTTTAATGCTACTTACAGCGTGCTTAAAGTTTTCATTTAGTTAACATAGAAATCCAATTTCTGTGATAGGGAGGTTTATTCTGAGCCATTGCCTCTCTTTTAGTAGTCTGTACACTTTCACATTTATTTTGCAATATGCAGGATCGAGCATCCTCTCTCTTTTTTCTCTCCCTCCCAGATATGTGCCATACAACGACAGCTTATCACCATTGTCATCTATATTTTGGTGAGATTGCAGAGACTGCAATCATCAACAGGGTTCTTGCTGTTAGTCACTGTGCAACCATGGAGGAATATTTTACATAAGCACTAGAATTGGTCAAACTCAGAATAACTGTTAACAAGTAATCTATTCATGAATTTTTACAGCTCTTGAGAAAGTCAGGAGAGGTATTGAAATATCAGAGTAATAGAAAGTTTTCACTTTGCCTTGATTCAACATTTATATGACACACTCCTACATTTCCACAAAATTGTATAGGATCTGTATAATGCTGTTCATCACACGAGTCTCTTCTTCAGGACAAACCCACAATGTGTTGGTTCTCCTGATGTATCCCACAGGTACCAAAGAGCAGACCTCAGTGAAATGCGGAAGCAATCCTGTGAGAAATGTTACCATTAGGAAAGAATGGGGTATTCTCCGTGATACCATGAGGTATCATGGGAACTCTTTAAGCACAAGATAATCCCAGAGTGACAAAAAATGCCAGTTTCTTAGTAAGTCATAGAGCTATTTAAGTTTTTGTCCACCTAGTTCCCTGCAAAATCTTATTGCTTCCATGTCTAACAGCACAAAATTAGCAAATTTATTATTTTTCTTGCAGAAAAGTATATTTCCAAGCACTTACTTAATCATTTGTTGAAAAATATTTTGAAGGCAACAAGGCTTATGAGTAAATGTATACTCTGGGACTGTGCTTTATTTTAATAAATAAAAGGGGGAGGGCTTCTTTGTATAAATTGCAACAATACTGAATGCAGACAGCAACATATTCTCACTTCAAATTACTTTGTTATTCAAAGCAATTTATGGGCTTCAATCTGAGTGCATTCACACACTAAGCACGTTACAATTGTAAGATTTGCTGCAATATTAATAATTCTACACACGGCCTTACCAATTGTTTACATTAAAGGTAAATGTTTCTCTTAATTTGCAACACACTTGAGAGTACTGGATTAAAACCATGTCCAGTTCATGTCTATCTACAACTTACCCCAATTCATCTTTCTAATTTCTAACAGCTACTATAATAAATTATGTGTTATATCATGTTCCTAACCTCTATTATTTTCAGCTGTAGAGTTGGGCATTGTCATCAATATTTTACTTTTTAATTCAACTGCATGATTTGAGTGAGTTTCTTAGTCTCTACCCTTCATTTTACCTCTGAAAGCAAAAGGTATAAAAGGGATTCTAGGAAGGGATTAAAGTATTTAGTCTTCCAGAGGGCGCTAAAGGTTATTTATCACTTTAACTCACATGAAACAAACATCTATAAATCTCACCACATCCCAAAGCACTAATAGCGGCAGTAGGCAAAATTAAAAACCACCCAAACTACCATAGAACATTTTCTATCAAACTATATGTGATGTAATGTCAAATATCTACCTAGTGTGTTTTCCACATTGGCAACTAACTTAAGTGGCACCAAAATCCAAAGACCTTTCAACATAGAATCTGACACACCAGCCAGTGCCATGACTGCGAAACCCATTTTCTTCAAAATCCTATACACAGTGCATTACTATTACGATGTATCTTTGTCTTTTTTGGACAAAGTATGAAATTTTTACTATCTAGAGAGCAGAACTGATATGACAAATTCATGTTGTGGTTTACTGGTTTGGCAGTGCTTGTCCGGCATGCCTGTTATCTTCTCCATGTTTTCTATTTTATTTGAAATTCATTCTTAGGAGTTATACTGCAATTATTCTTGCAGGAACTATACTGCAACACAGTTCTTGTGAATATCAAAAACTACACACTGAAATTAATTTTGTACATTCAGTGGTGGCTATTCAGCACAAGTCTTTGCTTAACAACATTATTTCCTCTCCTGCCGAGGAATTTGTTCTCTTTATGCCTATTCAACTAGCTACTGGAAGCAGAACTGGTGGAGAAATTCTGAAAAATAGGCTGCTTAGCTGAAATCAGAGCATTTAATAAAACTGGATTATGTTGTAATTTAATTTCAAAAGAATACTAGAAAATAAAGCTCTAACAAGATGCAAGTAGAAAAAAATGTTCCATTTTTTCATTTTCAAATCGTCTTTGTTCAACATCTCCAATTTGTGTAATAGTGTAATAAGAAGTCTAAATTTTCAGACACAACAGTTTGATTTTGTAAATAAGATACATTTTGATTAACCTATCTTTAAAAAAATCTATATTTTCCTAGCAACAAATTTAAAAATGTTAGGGCTTGTTCATTGGGGAAAAAAAACAAACCAAAACAAATTTCAGTGTCTTCAAGTCTTTGCAAAATTTCTCTTATCTTCCTATATTTAACCTGTTCTGCAGATACTCACCTAAAGAAATTATGTTAGGACAGAATTCAAGCAGTGTCTTGGGAAGTGAGTGAAAGGAAAAGAAATAGAGGGAAATGTCAGACAATTCAAGGAAGGTCAACTAACATGAGAAACCATTTTGGAAACAAAAACTAGAGTGAGATGAGTTGTGCAAGACTGAAGCGTCCTACGTAACTGTAGTTTAGCTTTTATTATTTGAAGGCAGAACCACCTTAATTTCTGGTAAGTATCTCTGCTCTAGTCTCTCCAAATGCCCTCTCCATGTCCCAAAGAAACAGAATTCTCAGTTCAGACACCAGCAGCTTCTTCTTCCATCTGATCGATAAATGCCTTGGTCAAACTTTATGGAATAAACCAAGCTTTCTGAGTCATCCTGGACATGTTTAGAAACTAAAGAGGGAAATGACAGTACACAGACTTGAATGCAAACATGGCTTTTGGATTTACATAATGGTCCAAGAAAAAATGGAGCTTGAAAAAAGATTTTTTAAAAAGAGTTGTTGAAAAATAGGAAAAAGTAAAGAATTTAAACATTCACATAACATCAGAATTGCGTTGAAAACTGTATTACTAACTTAAACCTGAATTAGCTCCTTCTTCTACAAGCACAAGGAAGTTCTCCTGTCCAGGTTATCTCTACTCCTTTATTTCCCACCATTTATTAAAGCAGTGGATGAAACTCAGCCACACATTTCAAACCTCCATGATTAAGAAGGTGAGACATGCACTGACAAATAACATACATATAGTTGTAGTATTTACAGACTGGAAAACGTGCTGGACACGGCTGAAAACAGGACTTGTACTGGAGCAAGACTGACTCCACAGCTTCTTGAGGTCCCTTTCAGCCCTGGTTTTCTGTTATTAAATATGGTTATGCAGAACATGCATAATTTTCACAAGTTTTTCTTAGATGAGACTCATTACAGCTTTTTGGGGGGGCTATAGCTGCTGAAAGGGTTCAAGGTAGTCATGTGTAAGTTCTCAGTTATGCACAGGGTAGGCTTGCTCCACGTAACAACTGCAGTAATTAACTCCAAACTTTGATTTCTATACCCCTGCCAGGATGCTGCATGGGCTCCCCGGGGGCATCAGGGCAGGGCCTGGCAGCCACAGCTAGAGCCCATCCCACTGCCCCAGCCAGGAGCAGGGCAGCTGGGGAGCAGCCCCATCCCCAGGCATCAGGCACCTCCCTGGGGACAGGGACGGGCTGAGGCTGGGCTGGGAAGTCAGCCTGCAGGACTCTGGGGAGCTGGAGACCAGCACCACTGCAGTGTTGCTGGGACAGGTGGCTGAAATGGGGTCCTGGGCCCTGGGCAGGGAGGTCCCAGGGGGTGGGCAGGGACAGTCAGGGCTGTTGGTGCCCTCAGGGACATGACAACCCCTATGAAAGCAAGAAGAACTACAAGATAGCTTAGCTTTGAGAATGCACTACATTATTTATAAGCATCCTAAATGTCTGCAGTATCACCAAATGCTTTTTTATATGTCTTTGTTGCCCTTAGACTGCTTGGTTTTCCTTCACTGCAGAGCCAGCTGGACATCAGTCCCCTTTTCAGCCTCCATCTTAATTCTGCCTAGTGCTTGTTTGGTCTCTTTCTCTTTCCCCTTGCAAATCCCTCCTTATGAAGGGATTCTTTAGCCCCCTCGGATAAAGATCTGCATGGAAGAAGCCACTGGCTGCAGACAAGATGTTATTTTGGTGTCACGTGTTATTTAGAAACAGCATTGCATGCAGACAGGTACTAATCCTGGCACCCTACATTTCTTCTCCTAGAGAAACAGAATAATAAAAAGTAGAGATGAAAGAAATCCTGAGAGATTACCCCGTCCATTTCTGCATCCCAAGATGGAATCAGAGACACTCAAACCATGTTAGACATGTAATTTCTTTCCCTAATGTTTTGGGTTTTTTCCTCTTTCTCATCGATTATACACTCATCTCCATAATTAAGGCTTCTAGGTGGAAAACATCCAACATCATGGCACATGACACATCTTAGCTTTGCAGGCCAGAGATCATTAATCACATACCTCTTCATACTTCAGGAGAGAAGACAGGGATATTATCTGTCCATATGGTTCCACTCTACTCTTGGGTAAAGTGTCTACGTGCTGCACCGTACATAGATAGATTGCAACCTGTACGTAGGAGTATAAAGAAAGCTGAAAGTTCAAAGGCAGATGTGAAACTATACAAGCTCTCAATAACAAAAAGAAAAATTTTTGCTGACAGTCCTCGAATTCACCAAAAACAAATAAAGTCCAAACCTTAAACGTGTTGTCTGTATCTCTATAAATCTTAGATAACCGACCTGTAACACACTGCCATGTAAGTGTTTATTGTAACAGGTGAGCTGCTCAAGAGAGCAGAAGATATTACACCAGCTGTCTCTGGTACTTTAATACGTGAAGCACAAAAAGGCTGTCACGAAACAACTAAGGAGTCTTCCAGAGGAATTCTGAGATATTTGAATAGCAATCATCTAAGGGGGATTTTAATTTCTTCTAAAGTTTCAGTCTTAAAGAGAAAGAGCACAGTGGGAACCAGACAAGACACCTTGGAAGACTATTTCAAAATGCTCCTGAAGACCTAATAGTGGTAGATTCAGAGTCTGCTAAAGATCAGTGTATTTTCAGAGTGGAATGCTGCCAAGGTGTTTGTGACTCACTTCATCATGTCAGATGATAACTGCTCACATGAGCCAAGGTACACACCTGTCTAAATACCTGCAGAGTCACAGCTTTAAATTATAAAAATGCAACTAAATATCAACAACATTCAATTTATTTTGCTGATAATTAACTTGACATTTCTTCCAGCATGGAAAGAAGAATGCCAGTCTTGCAGTAAAGGCAGCAGTCTCAGCCATTGGGTTTTATTGTTAAACAGAATACAGGCTTCCCATGGGATCTCTGCTTAAGATTCATAAATCTTATAAAAAAGACAGCTGCAGGACTCTCTCATTAAATTCATATGTATTCCTTCTTTATAACATCTTTCGTTTAATGTCTAAGAAAAGCCAGATTGAAGTTAGGCAGTTCATGTAGCAGGACACTACCTACACTATAGTCTAACGCATGTCACCAAATCCTAAAGCTTTGTTGCCTATCATCCCTCATTTTATTATTAGATTGTAAATTCTTTGACAGGAGATCATTATTTGTTTTTGCTTGTATAGTGTGTAGAAGGGTGGAATTCTAGTCTGTGATAGGTTCTTCTATATGCCAGGAAATGGCAAACAATGAAAGTAATAAGATCTGACTTTCTGTGGAGATCTCTCTCAAGTCATTTTCTCCATATAATTCTTATTCACTAGCGCAATGCTCTTTGGCTTCTGAACATTAGAATATGTTTTATATTTTATTTTAAATATTCTTTATTCAGAGATTAGTTATTTAATGTTTGTATACATCTTTGAACAGCAAAACACAATGGAAATCCTAAGTATTATTCATAGTCTTTTATCATGACATTTTATTTTATTGTTCTAAATTCTGTAAAGACTTGAACATTGCCAAGACACTAAATTTGGTCTAGGCTGTTTCTATATACTATCTGAGCTTAGACAGACATAGCTAAATCCATGAGTGCAAATATTAATATTTTCTCAAAAACTTCAAATAAAAAACAAATCAGAAAAGGAAAATATCTGGGGACAACATTCACATGCAACCCTCAGACAAGGGCTACCACTGTCTGTGATTCAAAGCCCAGTTTGCGGCAGTATAGCTGTGTGACCTTTGGTCAGTCTGCTGAGAAAACTGCTGAGATGACTGAAAGGAAGTGAGCCAAAAGCCGTGTGAGGTAAGAAGCATAAAAACACAGAAAAAAGTGTAAGTGTGGATATGGAGATAGTTAGCAGCATGAGGACTCAACAGGGAAAATGCTGACATTAAAAGGTTTAAAATGCTGAAAAATGAGGAACCAGAAGATGGCAACTCAGCAACATCAAGGATCAGCTCAATCTAAGGAGCAAAGATGGTTGACCCCTCCTCACCTGACTTAAAACTGCCTGAGCAGCAAGCGCTTGTCAGATGTCTCCTCAGACTGGTGAGCATATAATGCTCAGTCCGGTAATATTGCCCTTATCTATTGGCTCACTAGTCCTAGCTATCCACAGTGTGCTTACCAATAAATAATTGCTGTGTACTCTTCAGCTGTGTAAATTCTGTGCTTCATGCTCACAGTAAAAAGAACAAAAGGAGTAAAAGTTGCCAAAGTGAATCAGAGAAAGAGGATTACAAATGCAATTCTCTTAAAAAAAAAAAAGCAGCTCCTTAGAATTAGGGGGGGGGGAAGTGAATTATGGTTGCAGTACCATAAGCCTAATGTCCTGAAGGCATTTTCATACACAACATACTGCCAGGAGCCCTTGTATCCACACTGAAGTGATTATTATGAAATATGCAGTCTCCTGGAGTCATTGTGCTAGTATACATTCCATACAGAATCCATGCAGAGAAAGTTTCGCCTGCAAAAATTATGTGAACATAAGCTTGACATATGAATGGGTAAGAAGAAATAGGCTTTTCATATTAGAAAAAAACCACAGTTGCAATCGAACTCAAAGGGTGGCCTACACAGTACTGAGTGGAAGTTTTGCAGTCAGCTTCAGTGGTAATGTCTAAATTGCCCTTGACATGCCTAAATTCAGGCTTAAATTTATCAAGACAAGTGATCTGCATCAACAATATCCATCCTGTAAGCTGCCATTGCCCCCAGGCTCAAGGCACTAGAACACACTGTACAAGACAGTCCCTCTAATGTGCCACCCACAACAGCGCACTCCTTGACTAACTCCTGTGCCCCGTGCCCACCACAAGACTCTCCAAACACATCCTCTTAGAGGGGGCTCCACCTCATCATTATAGTGCCTGTGCTAAATTTGTTTGCACGAGCTTTCTACCAGCTGCTGGTCTGATAGTAGGTGATCAGAAGTCCTTCATCAGAGAAGACCTCAAGCCTATTTCTTTCTCTGTGCTGAGGCCAAGTGCAACAAAAGTCCCTCATAGCTTCCTGGCATAGGAAGGCACTGCATGCATTCCAGCTAAGGGGATGTACATCCTTTAGTGCGTTTTACGGGAGACAAGAGAAAAGTGAGAATTACCTTCCTGCCTTCTGTGCAGTGTCACCTGTGAAATCTGCAATGCTGGCACATAAGGTCTAAAATCCTTTTCTAGCTCCCAAGAGGGCAGCCTCCACTCACTGGATTCTGGCTATTTCACTCAGACTAGTGTGGAAAAATGCATCACCACGTCACAGAAATAAGCATCATCATCCAGCACATCTTCCACCCCTATACATTTATCTCAAAGATGATGCTGAACACTGAACCCAGCGGGCTGCCAAAAGGTGCTGTTCACCTGTTAATCCACTGCCCATGAAGGCATCTCTTCAAACTTTCAGTATCACTGCACTCATGCCAACGTTTTCAAGCTTATTGGCCTCCCTGCTTTCCGCCTGACCAGTTGAAAGTTTACACCACAGGTAATGCGCCTACTCCAGCCATTGCTGGCCTCCAACATTCACTGACTTTTGAAGCAGGTCCTGAGATTCTGCACGGGGGCAGTGATGTGCATGCTTAGCTGGCTAATTGCACTGGAGTGAATTTCACACTATCACCTGGACACCAGAATCTTGACAGAAGAATATCACATTTTGCTCTAAGGTCATAAATTGTCCAGGGACTCCTAACAAGCTCGTCCATCACAGCTGAGGTGTCTAGTCCTTCCCTGTTTTTCAGCTGATGGATGAGGAAGTACAATCTGAGATGCCTGGGTGGTCCAGCTTCAGCACAATTTGTGATCTGCAGGAGTAGAGTGGAAGTTTGAGACGGTCTTCTCCCATCCACACCAGTTGGAAGCTCTTTTTGTCATCCAATTTATTCCAGTTATAACTCATAGGAAGTACCAAACAATTTGTCCGCCTTTTTGGTGCTTAGACCTTTATCTAATCTATGTCACTTGAATAAGCCCACACTGGGCACACAACTTTTCCAACAGATAATGTCCTGAAATGAATTTGCTGAATATGAAGGGGAATAAAACAGTCTCATACAAACTTCTGCACAATATCTCTAAATTATTCATAATATATGGATTCAGAAACCACACATTTTTTCTCTCCTGATAGGACAGCACAAATGTATACATGCCTTTACTTAGAGAGCTAAAAGCAAATGTTTCATCTAACCAAGAGAACTGTTTGCATGCCTAAGTAATATACATTGTAAGCAATGGATATAAAACTGGCCACATATAAATATCTAGTATTTACAAACTACCAGCATTCCAACACTGTCTCTGGCAGAGCTGGCACTTCCAAGCAGTTTTCATGTGCTAAAATATCTGGGTTAATACAGTGATAGAAAAGAACATCTGGGCTTAAAATTCACATTGGCCCATTCTCAACACCACTGCAAATGATTACACTCCCAGCGTCTCATACATATGCGAACAAATTCAGAATTAAAGCACTCCAAAATGCTTTCTGTGCAGTTGCTTACATTGCTGCAGATTTTCTGAAAAGAGTCCAATATACACGAAAAGTGCTGGGGAAACGTGGACTGGACTTACTCATAGGTAAAACCTATCTCAGTATGCATAGGGGGGAAAAAATAAGTTCTCTAAAGAACAGAAGCCATTCATAATTAATATATTTTAAATTATATCATCATCTTTGGCAGCATTAATTATGAACCATAATATATAATTATAGAAATCAGTTGGCACTAATGTATCTATAAGAGGAAGCAGATGTTTTAGAATTAATATCTTCTACAAACTTTTACTTTTTATCAAAAATGAAACTAAGTTTCCAACTCACAAACATTTTGATACATTGTGGAGGTATTGGTTTGCAAAGATGTAAATACACTATACATCCACAATGCATGTCTAATCTATGTTAATTAATGAAATACAATCAGAAATAGGGCCAAACAAAGGAATGCTATATAACAAAGAGCAATTACTTTTGTACCTTTCTCACCTTTAAAAAAGAAAAAAGAATTTGTAGTCATTTTACTTCTAAACATGAAGGAGTCAGTGGCATCATTGGCTCCGGCTTGCAATAAACTATCAGACTGTTACAAAACAATCAAAATAGTGCTGGTAGTCAAAGAAGATAAGTTTTCCAAGGATACCCTAATCATCAAAGTACTCTCTGTCATTAGAAATGGCAAAAAGATTAAATTAAAAATATTAACCATTTTTTGAGGTTTGACATGATCTCAGTGACTTTAAGATTCTAACTTAAAAAAAAAACCCATATCTTCCCCAGTTATGTCAACATCAATAGCTAGTGCTGAACTATCACAAAGGTGTTTTCAAACCTTTTGCATTATGAATTCATTTTTCTGTAGATGACAGTGCCGTTCTGGAGAGCAATTTCTAGCATGTACCTAAGTGTTCTCCTGAGTAGAGATGAACTGATACAGATGTTCAGGTTATATAAATAAAAGGAAGGAAGACAGAAAACCTTTAAGTTCATTTGGGGGGACAGAATAATAACTGCCACTAACCTGAATGCTCAAAAATGTGGGAAAAACTCACAGCATGTCCCTGAACTTTCAAACTGCTAAAACAGAGGTTGCTCTTTAACACAGCTAGAACTGGAAAACATTTTTCTCCCTGAAATATATTAAGGTTCCAGATATTCTGATCAACTGCGATTTACTCTTTAGATCTGAAGTGCTACAACCAAGTAACTGAGGGAGGAAGCAGATAAATATTAATCATTATGTGCCTTCTGAAAACGGGTACCTGTTACCATTCAGTATCACTATATGCGAGGGCTGTCCTGTTTCAAGGTATAGGCAGGGAAAGGCAGATGCCTCAAATGACAGAGCTCTGGAAATGCAGACGGCTACCTTTTGCTGCCGTTGCTGGATGGTCCAGCGTGGGGGAGCTGGGCAAGCACTGTTCCTCACAGAAACAGAAACTTTCCCTTCCACACCCTTCCTCCGGGAGGAAAACAGCAGTAGGGAAGCCTAGTCCCAGCCCTTCCCATGGAAAGAGCATCCCAAAGCCTGGCCCTATCCTCCTCCTCAGGGAGAGACATTCAGTGTTTCCTGTGTCGCAGACTTGCCTAGAGCCGTCTCCAAGCAGGTAGATCTCTTCCAGTGGGCTGATTTCTGACCTCTGCGAGTTAGAGACAGATAATGGGACTGTCGAAGCTGAGTGTTAGGAAGGGGAATAGCATATCTAAACTGTATGAAAGATAACCCCAAATCAAATTTGTAGCTAGTGCAAGAGAGGCATAACTAAATTTAGTGAAGCTTTATCAATTTGCATCATCCTGGAATAAGGTTCTTTGTACATCCAATAAAGATGAACAGAGTAATTTCCAAAGCTTTCCATCTTTGTTCAGTTGCTGTCAAGTTTCCAGAGCTTTTTTCAAAATGATGCTCTGCTTACCTTTTAATTAGTAGTAAAATCTATTTTAATAGTTTCCATTCAATCAGTTTTTTAAATAGGTAAAATAGAAGTCAGGATCTTGTTAAGCAGAATGGTAAGCAGATTTAATGCACTTCATTTATCAGACCCTACTTTCCAGCCCACAAGATAACCCTGAATCTTCTGATCAAGCCAAACTTTTCAAGGTGAAACTGATGGAGTTTCAAAGACCCTCCACAGATGGATCCCTCCTATCTGCCATCAGCCTGCTCTCCAATTAGATATGCAACCCCTCTACATTTGCAAGCCTGAAGGCATTTTGACTGTGACAGTATTTGGTAAGTCTTTAAGAAAACAGCTGGGACTCCAGAAATGGAACACATTAGTTCCTGGCACATTTGCACATGAGACGGCTCTAAATATAAAAGAGTCAAGGGTTTTTGACAGTCCATGTCCCCTGACTCAAAGCCTTAGGCAGATAACGTTTTATTGTAATATAAAAAGAGCACATTACTGGAGAAGAGAGGTTGTAACATGAAACAAACTTTTCTTGTTCTTTGAAAACTATGGAGTGACACTTACTTTACCACATCATGCAAGAGGAGTGAGAGGAACAAAAAACAAGATGGACCCCCCTGCCTTCCCCTCCTTTCAGTGGGAAGGAGGAGCTCTATCTCGACATGGATGGGAGATGAAAGCAACTCTGCCCAAGCTTTCTTTTTCACTTGGCTCTGAGTACAGTGATATGGGGGAGCCTAGAGAAGAAAATAATGGAACTGACACACTCTCTAGCTTGCTTGTCTCTATAAGTTTTCAGACATAGCTGTGACTGGCCTCCAAACTCACAGTATTAGATGGATAAAAAGACAAAGACATAATTTATTGTACTAGAACCAGTGGCAGTTTTCAAGGCATTACACCAGTAGCAAGAAGGCTGGAAGTAGGCAAAATGTTGTGAGGGGACGCAGCTGGGACAGCTGGCCCAAACTGGTGAAAGGGATATTCCATACAACATAATGTCATGGTCAGCAGTAAAACCGGGGTAGTGGAAGAAGAAGGGGACAGGCAGGTTGGCTTTCAAAGGTGGCCATCGTTCAGAGACTGGCTGGGCATCACTCTGCTTGTGGGAGGTGGTGAATGATTGCCTTTGCATCACTTATTGGGTTTTTTCCCCTCTTTCCTTCACTTATTAAACTGTCTTTATCTCAACTTGTGAGTCTTCTGAGTTTTGCTCTTCCTAGTCTCTCCCCTGTCCTGCTGGGGTAGGGGTGAGGTGGGGTGTGGGTGCTGGCCAGGGTCAACCCACCACACATACCCTTCTAAGAAGATTGTCCTTACTTCAAGAATGCAATTCTTTCTTGGAAAAGTTATTCAGGGTGCTCCTACAAAGACCTTATTACAGTATTTATGCCAAGTACTTTCACCTCTCTCTCACTCTCATTGCACAGAAGAGACACATATGAACAATGTGACAGAATTTTTAATATGTAATTTGCTTCCAGTTATTAATACATTTTCCTAACATTTTAAAATAATTTCAGACCTATATCAGTTATTATAAGACCCATTTCTTCCTATAAATAGTGTTAAACAGCTGACCCCCATTTAAACCTTTGAAAAAAAAATGCTGGTGTCTCAAAAATACTGTACCAAGGAGAAAATGGCATCACAGTGGCAAAGAAGAAATCAGCACTAGTTACTGCCTAGTGTTCCACAGGCCACAGCTTTATTAAATAATGTAGCAAATAAGAATCTCCTTGTTCACAGGAAATTACTTGTCCTCTTATTAAGAATTTTTTTTTTAAATTAGAAGTGAAATTGGCATAGGCAATTCACATGTATAAATATATTTATACAAATCATTTTCTATTGATCAAATGGATCAATAAAAACTATCTAAGCACATGATTTATTGTGTGTGTGGTTTACTGCCTAGACATCACTCATAGCATAAATATCTACCATGATCTGGAATCTCACTGATATTTGTTAAAGATAATGTTTGCATAACAGTAAATGTGGTTAAATTTTATTTCAATTTGCTGCGAATTAAAGTGGAAGATTTGTAATAACTTTATATTCTTGCTTTGCTCCAAGCTTTTCCTTCTTCTCTTTTCAAGTTAGCAAAATTTCTGCCCAGAAGCTACCTGCTCTTGCAAGTTCCCTAACTATGAGCTGTAAGAATTTTCCAGACTATGGACTGTAAAATGAGATAAAGATTACACTGCAAAAATAAATAACCTAGCAGAAAAAGTCCAACTATCCCAGACTAAACTGGTTTCCTGTGCTTCATCCAGTTATTCTCATGTAGAAGACTGAATGCATGGAAGTCAGGATTTTCATCACTCTCTAATTTACTTAATGAATGCTATCCCGACCAATTTGCACTGCTGATCCGGTTTTATAAATTCACTCTCAGTTTTTTTCCTGATTCTGCCAGGGAGGTCAAGGGGTTTTTTGCAACACCTCCCACCTTTCCCACACTCACCAAGATAAAGGCAAAAAAGCATATTGTCTATGGCCTGTAAAATCCACATTCTCCCTTTTTATTGGCTGTATGCCTTTTCACTGCTACTTGATGCTATCATTCATAGGGGAGTCCTCTGATAAAAACCCTGACATCACATAAGCTTCGTCATGCAAGAAAATAGCCAACAAGTTAAGATCACTGGGAATACGTAGATAATTAAATGTGTTAAGCTGCTTTACCAAAGTAAGTCATAATCAAGCCAGTACTGAACATCCATTTTTGCAACGAAAGTATGTACTTTCCCTGACTTAAAAAAAAAAAAAAGTCTAAATGTACAATGGAAAGTTTCAGAATTGGGAAAAAGCAGAATTAGGAAAGAAGGTCACAAGCTTTTACTTTCTTCAAACAAAATTTAGGTAATTTTAGTGGGTTTACTCATTTTTTCCTCGCACTCTACCCTGAAAAGTAGTGAGCACAACTTAAATTTCTTCCTGCAATACTTGCTTATGTAAAGAAATAAATATGAGCTGCTTTCCTTGAACTTTTAATGGGATTTATATCATGTTGAGTTTTGTTTTGCTGCTGCTTCTTTTTTTCCCCTAATGCAAAATGAACAATCGGTTGCTGAAAATATAATTAATATTGTTTTCAATTGTGCATTCTACAACACGAAAAGACCATGACAAAGTTTTCAACAAGCTTTGTCTGTACTAGAAAGGCAGTAAAGCTGCCTGGGATATAAGCCAAATGTAAACAAACTCTTCATGGTAATTTGGCAGGACTATGTTATCAATTTCAATACATAAAGCAATACCATCTACTCCTCTAAAAATTCTTCATCTAAATGCATCTTATTTTGATAGTCATAATGTTTACTTACTACATTTTTCTAATGCTTATTATTTATAGGACTCAGGGGCAAGTACAGAAAAGGGCTAGCCAAAAACGAGCCTTGTTTTTAAGAGAATCTTAACTTTCCCACAATGATTTTTTTATTTAAATTTTTTTTAGTTATCTTTAAAAATGCAGCTCAGATCTCCTTCCTGCTTTGGCCATTTCCATGTCAGCTGCCCACTGTTACATATCAGCATGCCCAGACACAGAAGCATTGGAGTGACTGACAGGAGACACTACTCTGAAAAACATTGATTCAAGAAAGCAGAGGGCCGCAAGGTAGGTCCAGATGGAAAGAAAAGTGTTGAAAAAGAGACATGATAAATATTCAGATTTTCATTGTTTGTGATGCTTGAAAAGATAAATACTAATCTTTTTGTTACTAGCTAAATCTCTGCAAAAAGACAATAACAAGTAGGTCAAAAAAACCCTTATATCTATCTCAGTTTGCCATCAGATATTTGTGGGTTGTTTGGGGTTTTTTTAAGTCTGTCTGAAAAAGATTTAGTGCTCTGACAGTCTTATTAGAAACTCAGTGTTCATGAATCAGGCAAGAACTACAGAACAGGGAAATGGAGCTTAGTATCTTAAACTATTCTATCTACATCTGCCACAATTCATACACTTCTGTATAACTGATTTTCAGCCTGAAATTAGAAGGATTTCCAAACCCTTTTCAGCTTGACTTACTTGTTACCACAGTTAATAGCAAATTTCTCATTGTTTTTAATAGCTGTGGGTTTAACTCCATGCAAACTGCTGAAAAATCCACTCTGTTTTCTGAAGGAAAAGTATTTATTTATGAGAACTGTACTGTAAATAAAATACCTGATGTGAATCAACTGATTTAATTTGACATATAATTCATCATTGCTGTGAATGATTTATATCATTCTGTGCTTGCTTAGGTATTTTTCATTGAATCCTTTGCTTTGATTTTAATGGCTGGATCATTCTTCCTAGTCAACTCAACAGGAATTTTGTCTGAGTTAGTGTTTCAATTACATCAATTAAAGCTTACATAGTCAACATGTATGTCCCAAGATCCTTTTACAATATAATTGTAAGGATTCGAGATCTTGGCTTAAGGACAATAAAATCAAAATGAAAAACAGGAATGTTTGGTTAATAGCATTAATTAAACAGTAAAGAAAATAGTTACTATAACTTTCCAAGAGTAGAAATCATTGCATGTGAGTATACATACATTTGGCAAAAACAGTGCTTCACAAAATTCAGCTTTAATCCATATAGACAGTCCAATATAACTTGGTGGGCATTTAGTTTCTTTGTACATTCATTTAATTCCTCTTACTGTAAATTTACACTTTTAAAGATAAATTCAGTTGAGATATCATCTGGTGTTGTCACATTCTAGTGAAACACTGGTAAAGTTCATATATGCTAAATAAGCAGGTTTTTCCTGCTTCCTGCTTCAGCCTTCCCTCCTTCCCTAAAGACTTTTTTAATCTTTATTCACATTCTGTACATCCCCAAAGTGCTTTGCTTTACTGCTCCAGCAACTTCACAGACAAAAGTGACAAAGCAGTCACTTTAGCGATTTATTTGACAACAAATTCTTATCAATGTGGATTCCATGAGAAACCAAATCCTAGTCCTGAACACGCTTGGACTGAGAGGACGTTTGGCTGCAGCATTCTCCCAGTATGACTTTGGAGAATATTATGGGAGGAAAAAACGTATTTCCTTTATTGAACTGAATTATTTATTAGTTTTACAAGTCTTCTATTCTGAAATTTTCCAATGCTCAGTCATACAATCTTATCGGTTTAAAACATCCTGCAGTATTTTAACAGCATGAAAAATAAAATCATTAAGGCACACATGCTCTATCTTGATCAAGAACTCTCCTTCTCTCCTTTGATCCCTACCAAAACAGTCCATTATCCAGAAAAGGCTGCACTAATACAGTGGGAAACCCAAGCTCAAGCACCTGACCTGCTTCTGCCAATTTGTCATGGTTTAACCCCAGTCAGCAACTAAGCACCACACAGCCACTCGTTCACCCTCCCCCCCTCAGCGGGATGGGGGAGAGAATCAGAAGAGCAAAAGTAAGAAAACTCATGGGTTGAGATAAGAACAGTTTAATACTTGAAATAATAGAATATTAATAATAATAATAAATTGTTATGGAAAGTAAAAAACGAGAGAAAAACAAAAAAAAACAGGGAAAGAAAAAAAAATGATGCAACCGCTCACCACCCACCGACTGACGCCCAGTCAGTCCCTGGGCAGCGATCACTGCCCCCTGGGCAACTCCCCCCAGCTTATATACTGAGCATGACGTCATATGGTATGGAATAGCCCTTTGGCCAGTTTGGGTCAGCTGTCCTCTCTATACTTCCTCCCAGCTTCTTGTGCACCTCCTCGCTGGCAGAGTATGGGAAGCTGAAGAGTCCTTGACTTAGTATAAACACTGCTTAGCAACAACTAAAACATCAGTGTGTTATCACATTATTCGGATGCTAAATCCAAAATACAGCACTACGCCAGCTACTAGGAAGAAAATTAACTCTATCCCAGCTGACACCAGGACAGAATTTAAGGCCAGAAACAGAATAAGTCCATACTGCCCAGGGAATCAGGATGTAGAGATGCCCATGCTGGCAGCATGCAAGCTGGTGTCTCACCTGGAAGTTGCTTAGGATGATCAGTGCGGTGGTCATGTTTACCCTGCTCTTCCAGTCTGAGGGAAGTACACAGGTACCAACTGTATCTGATGCAAGCCCCTTTGCTCACGCTTTTCCACTCTGTTTAGCTCACTCTAGTTGGAACGGGGATTTACTGGAGTACTAGAAGGTTATAAAGTCAGCCTATTTTATGGAGTAAGCTGAAAGAAGAGCTGAATTAACTTACCTCCGAATGCTCTCAGCATTCACTGAAACAAGAAGCTTTCCTCAAGGAGAGATTCAGGTTTATGTCTTTGCTTTTGTTTAGGCAGAATAAGGACTTGACTCTCTCTTCCATTTCCCAGGTAGGTACCTTTACTTCCAGTTTACTAGTTATTCTGTAATGGCTTGCTATCTATGCTTTTGTTCACAGAAACTTTCTCATCAAAACATGTAGACTTCTATGAAGCAGTTTCTATATAACAGAGTTTTACCATGGCTTCTAGCATATAGCCTCAGAACATGTGTACAGGGTAGGTAAAGCATGGTATGACATAAATATCAACATAAAACTCACCAGCCAGCCACTGGAAGTGTGAAAATTCGTCATAATTCTGAGCACTCAGCACTGGCAAGACCAATCCTCTGCAGAGACCATTGGAAAAGCCCCTGGTCATTTGTTGCTTATGGTTTACACAGCAGTTATGGAGCAAAGCCAGGAAAAATGGCAACTATACATTGTGAGGAAAACTGTTTTCAACCTGAAAGGTGAAAGTGAAATGCAAGAACACTTTCAAAGAGTAAAGCACAACTATTGGGTAAGCAAATGGTTCCTATGTCAAATATATATTAGTATAGTAATGGTATTGGTCTTATAATAATTTAAATGAATTATCAATAAATATAAAATTGTCTGATATATTTGTACTTTACTAATTTTAAATACATACAGTTTTACATCAAGTATATATGCTTATTGATAGATATATTGAGTATGTATAGAATATATTTGGATGTATTTCAATATTTAAGCCATCAAACCATTTATATGATAAAAATATTAAAAACAAGCAAAAACATTATTTGATAGTAAGAGTGAATAAACTACAAAAAATTATTTCAATCGAGCATTTCTTTAATGTTTTTATTGCATTTGCTTCAAGTAACACTTTTGATAAGTGAGCTGTCATAATAGCTGAGGTGAGACTTCTAACTCTCTGCTGATGCAACAAAACACTTAATCATGAAGTTTCAATTAACAGTAGGTATGCCATTGCACTGGAGGTGTGCAGATTCAGAAACAGCAAGCAAGACAAAGGAGACCTACTACAGAAATAGGTAGTAGCAGGCAGCTGCCTGTGGGGATGCTGAAAGCACTGTTGAGAGCATGGACATTAATAAGGCTGCTATAAAAGCAGAGAAAGCAAAGCATAACAAAAACAACGAAAATATCAATCTGGCCAAATGTTCTCCTCTCCCTCTTCCTATCTACACACACACACACACACACTAGTAGGGGAGAGACAACAGTATCTCATTTTCACCATGTAAAGACAGACTACAATGTAATTTTTCTTTCTGGCATCTGGAATGTATTTCAGATAGCTCACTGACCACCACAGTCCATTAACATATCTAATTAAGTGCAAAACTAATATCAGAGCCCAGAAGAGCATTTTTTTCAATAACCTTGGACAGAATTTTCCCAGTTTAAAATCTCCAAACTGAAACTTACTATTTAAAAAATTATGTAAGTATATTATCCAGTTTGTTAGAACTGTAACTCAGTGATATGTATTCTATTTCCTCCTCAAATACATTCATTGTTTTTGCATTTTGTCCCAGATGATTTAAGAAAAACTAGCTGTTGTAGCAAAGAGATCAAAAACTAGGGAGGGGGGAAAGGATGGGTGTGGGAGTTAAGACTTGGTTTGGTTACATTATTTTCAGTTTTGCTTCTCTCATTAGATGACAGTGTGAGAACATATGACAGTTCCCCTGAGGTAAAATATGCTCCAGAAATGGGAATTCAGCATCTTTCAGTTTCAGGGTTTGGTGGAGACGGGCCATTTGGCATTATTTACAAAAAATCCAGGCTCAGACCTTTAACAGTTGTAATAAAACTCTTGATCCTCATGTTAATAGCAGAGGTTAAATATCTTAACTTTCATTAGTAAAACTTAATCTTATTACATCATTGGCCAGCTCAGAGACTAATCAGATTCTGATGATGTAATTCTGCAGTAGAAGACTACATAGGCATCCTCATTTTTGCTATGTTATTTTTAAATCTACGGTAATTCAGTAATAGGTATTTATTCCAGAAAATCTGTTTAGTAGAAATAAAAGTTAAAACATATTAAGACAGTTCTATGAATATACTTCAACATAAACAAATATCAAAAACAGTATACAATGAATTTGTCTCCTGACCTCGTAGGGAAAGATGATGAGATTATTCCAGAGACCCATAGTCCTTTTAAATGGGAGAAAAGTCATATTAATCTTTTGTACTACATGCTAGTCTCAGCCTTCTATTCTTTGAGTCACCTGTGTGACTATACCATCAAACTCCACGCCCAGTGAGCTGTCAGATCAACCATGCACCAACAGGTTTCAGATGGGGCCGTTGAAATCAGTATGAAGACTCTCAACAAGGAAGAGAGCATTCTGTGAAGTGACAAGGCAGAGGGACAGTGTAATCGGAACAGCAGATTCATAAAAGGACCCATAAGCCCTGCAAATGGTTTGGGGAAGATATCAATAGTATATCTACCACATTTTCTGCTTTCTCAATGGAAAAATGCAAACTGCAAAAGTTCTGTCAAAGTTTAAAGGAGTACATGCACAAGAAGAAAGTGAAAATGCATGAATCTGAGTTGCAATTTGCAAAAACGTGATAAGAACAGATTGAGACATATCTACAAATAATTATTCTGTACCATGGTTCCTTTTCTTTGTTTCCCTTTCCAGTCTAATGTTCCTTTTCTGGATTTCTTGCCCTATTTTCAGTGAAATACTTCAGTTAGGACTCTAAGATCACTGTTGCGTAGTTGGAGTTTCATACATGGAGCACTGCATACTGTTCAGAGGTACAGAGGGGTCCCCCAAAACTGCTGTTCATTTAGCGAGACTATTTCAATGGTATTTAGGTCACCAAGTGGCCAGAAAACTATGTTTTTCGGTATGCTTCCTAGTGGATCCAGTCCATGATTAATTCATGTATCTGGTCAATTCCCATTGAAACATATGAGACATAAAGCTTCCTTTTAACTGGGATATACATTGCTTATCTCCTCTTTAGTATATGCTTTGTTACTGACTGAGGGTGAAATAAGAAATTAAAGTGACTGCCTTATACATCACAGATACAACTTAAAATTCTTTCATATTCTCAAAAGCATAGAAGTGTTACTCCACATGTACAAAGTACGAATGGAGCAGTATCTTTTTATATGTTGGTGTGGTCAGAGACAGTCTCTGTCTTAATGCTATGTATGTCCAAGATGAACAGTAAAGTGTGGTCATCAACCTGATTAGAACCTATTCGTAAAATAGGAAATTACCTAATACCGATTATTTGCTGTTACACCTAAATCAAGTAAGGAAATCAGGCAAACGGCCAATTAGCCCAAGTAAACACAATCCCACCCAAAAATTTGGTTTTGGCTAAGCAGCAATTTCCTCTGGAAAAATATTCCATTGCAAAAACTTGATTGCAAAATACATACAGAAATATGGAGGACTGTTCATTTATCATGCTCTGTTATTAAACACTGCCAACTATGTGTTCAAGACTGTGAATCAGAACTCTCTTAATCCCTTCTTCCTTACCAAAATGTAACATATAAAATTAGCATGGGGATAACCAGTTTGAGTATCAGTTTTCCATCCTTGCAAGCGGGTGATATTTTCACCTGAAAAGCTAGAAATTTACATTATTTAACAAAAGTGGAGATTCCAATGGAAACTGTCGGTTACAGCAGCTGGAGCTCTGAGAGCAATGCAAGACTGGCAACTACAAGCTGAGATTTCTTTTCTTGTTGTTTGTTACATAGTCTCAGTCAACAACCAGCAAAATCAACTTTAAACACACAGGCATTCTGGTAACATAAGAAATGGGAAATAGTCAAACAGAACAATAGCACATTTTTTTGTTTGCACTCATTTTTAGAGAATATTCTGAACAACAAATAACACTACAGGTATCAAAAGTTTGAAGACAGCTGCCTGCCAAGCTAAAAAGAAGATTGTTAGCATTAACTTGTTTATTTACAAAGAACAAGCTTCAACAATTCATAAATACTGTGGGATAGGATTGGGTTTGGGGATCGTCTTGTTTTGTTTTGTTTGTATGATAGCACAGGTCTGGTGGACCCTGAAACAGAGATGTCAAAGAATTCATACAGCAAGTTTTCTCCCTAACTTCCTTCCCTTTGGGTTAGAAACTATTTTTATAAATATGGTATGGTGTTTTACACAGCTTCCAGTGTAAAATACTCTTCTGATGGCGACTGCTGAGGAATGCTGAGGTGCTTGATTTACAACTTCTGATCTCGTAACTCTGCAAGATTTAGGATAAGATTTAGGTGGACTTTATGTCTGCAGTTGGTACTTCATCAAATTGTATTGTTCTGTCCAGGCAGACCAAGACATAATTGTAACTACTAAAACGGAACAGAGCAAATAACATTAGAAAAGAACATCCAGATGAGGGAGCAATACTAAGATATTTGGTCTTGGGTCTTCTTTTTATCAGAGCAAGTATTGACCCCTTTTGGCACCAAAAAGCTAATCTAAGCACCTTTGTTCCACTCCTGGAGGAGTACTAAAGAATAAACCTGTACTATTCTGATTAAAATCTCATTATAAGAAGCTGACTACTAATGAGTCATGACAAACAAAACCAAAATAGGTTAAAAGAAAGTCTTGAAATTAGTGCTTTCATTGGAAATTAGTTTCACAGTATCACATTATGGACAGAGTTAGGAAGGCCATACTACTCATGAAATATACAAAAGAGCCAAAGAATTAAGTTACTTATACTATTACAACTATCTCGTCTGTATTATAAGAACTATCCAGAAGTGATGAATCGCCTTTATTCAGCTGGTGAAGGACAACTTCTGATGATAAAATAGATTTTTCACAGGCTAAAAGCCCAAAATAAAATCAGCCCCCTTCCCCTAAAATATCCGACCATCACTGTCACTTCCAGTTCTTCCTCCCCAAAGATTTTCTAGGGAAAATATTTGGCCCAGCGTCAACTCAGCACCAGATAAGAGTGTCAGAAACGGGCTGCAGAAGACTTCGGTTTTACTTCCTCATTCCAGAATAAACCCAGGAACGGGTCCTTCCCAACACATAATTGACAGTTCTGCTAAGTTGCATTTGCTGCGGCAATCCCTGGAGGCCATTCTGGCTCTTCCTGGAGTGCTCACATTCCAGAGGCATTCCTGATTGTCTCATTGTTCCCTTTCACCAATACATAAGAGCTACACAAATATTTCCTAGTTTGGAAACTGACCTTTTTTTTACAGCACTTTTGATTAAAAAAGTATTTGACTTTTTGACAAAAAAGTGCCTTTACACTTCCCCAATTTTTGAAAAGTGTTAATTTGCAGAAAAATAATTTTCATTGATTAACACTATTAACACAATGATTAACCACTATTTTCTTTAAATCATCACATTTCTAATATATTCTCTATGTTCTTTGATATACCATTTTACAGCATTGCTTCAACCTGCATACAGGTTTTACACTCTATTTATTTTCCCTTCTCATGGTTCCATGATAATAATTCTCAGGCAGCCTTTTGTGGATTAACAGTGTTATTTCTTATTTGGAATTGGCAGAAGACTTAATGCAATTAATGACATGAGGAAAATATTAGTTATCATCGAACCAGAATTCTGGAGAAAAGTTTGAATTCAGATTTTGGAAGGATGCTATTTTGTTTTGTGTATTCAAACTACAGGGCTAATAAAACCATGATATAAAAACAGCCAAAAGAGAAAACTGTTACAGGTTATCAGTCTCCAGGTTACCCTGAATTTTACTATAGTTTAGTGATTTATTCTATCTCGTAATGCCAAAGTCTAAAAACTTAGATGCCTATACTATCTACATGTTAAATCCATGCCACAGACTTTCAATGAGTGCTTTGCTAATTTCTAAAGTTCGCTGCAACATACTTGTGAATCACTGATACTCCAGTACAGATTTAGATACATTCTTTAAATGATTTTATGACATCTGCAGAGCATAAGAAACCAACTTCTATTGAAAATCATTGGAAATTAGATACATATAACATAGATTTTCAAAACTACTCATTGCCAAGCTAACTCTGTTCACATCCATAGCCACAGAAATTTAACCTTTGGCTATAATCAAACCAATGTTTAATACTCTTTAACATACATAGTCCCATTTTAAAATTAAATTTAATTTTTTTTGACAGGATAAATGGTGCCTAAGAGTTGAATTCAAAAGTGTGATGTAAATATAGCAGTGTATGAAATACAGGATTTACAATTTAATTAGAAATACTCTGGACTTTTACAGTAAGCAAGTTCAAAACAGTTTTATTTATCTAGAGGGAAAATACAAGGATTTATTAATACATGTTTTTACAGATAATTCACAAGCCAGAGGGCAAGAAAACGTAAAATTCAGAAATATACAAACAAGCCTAAAACTACAAAAAATAATGTTATGGAAATTTCCAAAACTCTCTGCAGATAAGCACGCATTTTCAGTAGACATATTTCGGCTATATCTACAGAAATGTACTAAAGGCAGAGTTAACAAAGAATTTCTTTGTAGTTATCGGTACAGAGACGCTCTGATTAAATTTGGAGCAGATGACCAGTGGCCACTAATCTTTACTAAAGCCCATGGAAAACTGTGATAACATTAAAGTTTATGTATTATTCTAGACAGAACTAGTTTCAGTGATTTAAATCTGAGTAAAAAGCAAGCTTTCTGCTTGTGTAATTCAACAATTCGGACACACATTAATACTAAGCGGATTTATACACACAAGTGGCTCCAGTCTATGTGCATTGAAACACTATGTGAAGTCCATTTTCAGGGTCTCTTGACTTGTGTGTCAAGTCTTGGATTGTCAAAGAATGAGGACAGATGTGTAATATACCTGTACTAGATTTCCACAGCAGGCAATTTTTGTGATGAGTATTCCCTAGCTATATGCCCCAAACTGTGTGTTCCCTTTCCATCTAAGCTATGACAGGTTGAAACTGAGCATTTTAAAGTTGCAGCTGAAGGACTTTAATCTTTATCAAAAAGATGTCTAACCCTTAGTTTAATTAATACAGACATTACAATCATAAGAAAATAGTTTGCAATCTAAATGTTCAACAGTTTTCGCAGAAGATTATCATATTTGGTTTCTTCCCCTCCCTGCAATAATACTAAGCCACAGAAATAGCTGGACATCATAAATCTGCTACAGCATATTCAGTACATTTCTTAAATTTGAATATAGAAACTATACAATTCTTTATGAGCAAAGTGACTTTTTTTTTCTTGATTCAAAATCAAACACCACTGTTCTATAAATTGGTTACTGCAATATGCCACCACTTACACATGTAACAGTAGCAAGAAAAAAATGTCAGGAATTTTGTGCATCAGCTATTTCTTCTTTTCTTCCTGGCTGATATATACTGAAATGTATCTAAAAAAAAATTAGGAAAGAAGTGATTGGAACCTAATTTCTAAGCAGAGTTGATGTGATGTATCCCAAACATTTCCAATTCACTGTAAATGTAATATCAAGCTATTCTGCACTTGTTTGCAGTGTCCACTTGTCGATCATCATATGTAGAAGAAACCATAGCATTTTCAAAGATAGAGGAGACTTTTGGTGATTAACATTAAGGTTCATGTTGCTGTGTTAAAGGTTTGTGCTGTTTCAATGAACAAAGTTGTTTGTTAACATTTCCTGACCCTGCAGGTAAACTCTGCAGAAGCAGACTAATGTCTATACTGAGAATTTCATTCACAGCTTCTACCGGGGGAAGACCACCTAAAATAATGTGCTGCAATACTGAGCGTACTGCAAAAATTGAGCTCCTTCTGCAAGGAAGGATTAAGTTCTGCAGTACAATTTCAGAAGTTGTCATAAAAAAGGAGAATATTTTTTAAAACCTAATTTATTTCTTCTTAATCTTTCAGGGTTACAATGAGTGAAATAAATGCAAACAAGTGATGATTCATCTTTAATAGGAAAGCAGCTTATCCACCTGGCATGTTTCATAGACACCTTTGGCTCTGCTGGCAGACATCAGCACATATTAACTTCCTAGTATTGGAAAGAGAATGATTTTCCTCCAAAAATATATGTCCTATAATTTACAGGAGAATGAAAATGGTTTCAAGCTGTGAAAAGCTTATTTAAGGAGAAAGTATTTTGGAAAAATATTTTGTTTAAAGCCAAGCTACTAACCAATTGCTTCCAGAGGAGACCAATAGGGAGTTATCTTGAAAGCTACTACTTGGCACAAGCCTGCTGTGCTGTACTGCAAGAATTACACAGATGTACTAACATTGCACATACCTTGGAAAAGAAAGGCCTAATTTTGAGAGGATCTTGCAGTAAGAAGTATCCTAGGGGGCTGCAAAGATAAAACACAGCTAGAACTGACTACAAAGAAAACAGTAACATCTTTAAAGCTGCAGTCAGGAATGAATATTGTTTTAGGACATCAGTTTATGCTTGTTTACTTCTTCCGATTCTATACCTCTGTGAAACTCACTCTATATCAGTTTCCCAGCATGTAACTGAAACAAGACCACCTCAATGGGTAAACTAGACAAACATTCAAGTACTGAACAAATAATCTACTTTCTGTCAATACTATATTAGTGTCGTATGTGAATATAGCTGCGCATAGACCAGCATGAAAAGATCCCAGTAAGAGTGTTATCCCCACTTCTCTTGGGAAATTATTTTGTATCCAAATATATCTTCGCAACTTACAAACAGGAATTTTCTCGAGATAGTCCACCTACATTTCACCTTTTCCTTAATTTCATCCTATTAACTCTAGTTGTACCACTGCGTTTATTCTAAAGGATTCTGCTTCCTTATTGTCACTACCCTTCAAATATATATAGGTTATTTTCAGTCTTCCCAGAACTGTTGTGTGAAGGCCATACAATTTGCCTTCAATGTATGCAAGGTCAGGAAATGTCAGCTGCATCACGATGTCACGGAGCTATGCCAGCATTGTTTGGAACTGGCTGGATTTCTAGGCAGACAGTCTCATTATTGATCCACTTTTTAATAGTTTAATCAATTACTCAGTTAGCACAGTATAAAAATATTCTCCTGCCCTTTCTAAATTTCTACATTTAAATGTGGGTTTTTTGGCGTTTGGGGGTTTGGAGTGGGGAATGTGTGGATATAGCTCTCATTTGATATGTAATATTAATGGACTTTTTTTTCTGGTTTATAATGGATGTCTCTCATGCATTTTAATAAACTTTTAATGGCTATAAAGGAACACCCAAGCTGCTTGCAGGAAAAACAACCCACAGGGCACATCAAGTGAGATTTGTGGTTCTTTTCACCTCTGCTTCCAGATTGCTGTTACACTAAATGTTGAGTGATGAGTGAATTGTGGAGAACATCAGCAGAAAAGCCTTTCTACACGTGAGCTTCTCAGAAATACTTACTCAAGAATAGTTTTTTCCAGAACAGCAGTCCCTGAATAATTCATCTGTGAATACTCTTGTTCCAGGATAAAAGTGCCACATCTGGTTTAACATGATCCATTTTGAAAACAGTTTGAGATAAAACATTGTGGCAATTCTGTAGTTCATAAACACAGTTATGCTAGGATAATTATTCAAATCCTTTTGTAACTTTAATCCAAGTTATCCATCAAGAGAGAATAAGCCTTAAGTAACTGAAATACTCCAAATATGCACGGAACAGAACAGTAACAAAGCTGGAGATCATTGAGTGAGAAAAGCAGAATGAGCATCACAGTAGCTACTCATTCTTCAACCAACCCAGTCTAACTACAGGAAGGAAGCATGCATGAGACAAAATTGAGGAGTATCAA
Source organism: Aptenodytes patagonicus (assembly GCF_965638725.1). Lineage (NCBI taxonomy): Eukaryota > Metazoa > Chordata > Aves > Sphenisciformes > Spheniscidae > Aptenodytes > Aptenodytes patagonicus. Next base: position 43,427,970 of record NC_134952.1, read on the forward strand.
ATCCAGCTTATGAGTAATTGGAAAAACCCTGGAAAACTTAGAAGATATAAGTAAAGGAATACTGAAATAAACAGTACCGCAATTTGAGAAGGGAAATGCGCACTCTACTTTTATATAATATTTTAGTTGTTAGAGCACTGAACAAGAAAGGTGAGATTTCAGCCTTACTTCTTCCCCTCAGGATATCTTAACCACCATGTTAATTGACTGAAACACGTAGGTAAGCAGTGCCTGCTTTTCAGTTTCTTCCTCTGCCCTTAAGGGTCTAAGTGTAAACCTTTCACTTCAGTCACGCTGTGCAGAAGCCCTGAGGTCTCCCACCCAATGAGAAAGCGGGAGACCTGTGGGCACAGATCTTCTCTCGACCTGTGCAGCAGTGCATGAACTTCAAGACACTGAGGACTCATTTACTCCAGTGGAAAGCAATAGCACTTGTGGGTAACTTGCAAAGTTCAATACTTTTCTGGCACAGAAACACATCTGGTTTTCTGCATCTTAGATTCGTCACACAGAAGGAACCAGTACCTTTACATCCCCTTCATTGCCCTGCTTCCCTGTCTGCTCCCTGTGATGCTGTTATCATTGCTCAAACTGAATATTCATGTGGGTACAAGCCTCTTCAGTTCTGTTTTGTTTCTCTGATTACTTCACATTTTCCCTATTTGACATGTTAACTTAAGTCCAGAATCATGGAGCTGTTGTTCCAAAGTTACATTGCTTTTGTTTAAACAAAATGGCTTCCTTGATTAACAACAACAAAAAAAAAAAAAAGCTTTTTTGGGGAGCTCACTGTGGTGGATGGTTTTCTCTCAGCACTGCTTTTGAGTATCCCCTGATAACAGAGTCACTCCAGCTCGGCAGCCAAACACGGGGTTTGGGCTGTCCTCAAGCCATTGGAGATGGCAGACTGTAGAGAAGGAGCAGCTTTTTGCAGGGAGGTGGGGAGGGTGTTGGTGAGCAGACCCTGATCCCTAGGGGAACCTGAACCGTGCATGAAAATACAAAACTGGACATTGCTGGGGGACTGCTGCTTAACCTTCACTGCCTTCCACTCCTAAGCCCTGTCTGAAAGGGAAGTGGTTTAAACAGATCAGGGTGTCAAAAAAGCACCCTCAGTCAGGAGCAGGTCCCTTAAAATTTGGGGCGTTTTCAAGATCAGTTCAAGACAGTACAGTTTGGAAGGGACAATGCTGGGGGTTTATTTTAGATAAATTCATGTCTTGGGAAGGTTCTTAATGTCGTTCTGATTATAGGGGATGTGACAATCTTTTTGTGTTTAACTCAAACACAGCTCATGCAGGAGTCAGCCTTTTCAACTCTAGTATGAATCTAAAATATCTTTGTGGTCTTTTTATTGCTGTAACCACAAAGTCTGCTGAGCTGTGAGACAGTGCACATAGACTAAGAGCTCTGTAACAACCAATATAAAGTACAGTATAAACAATATAAAAGCAATATAAATGATATAAATTATACGCATAAACAGTACAAAGCACAGTAGTAGGAGAACAAAACAAATGAACAGTTATTTGTAAATCTGATGAAAGATAGGAAAGCAACGTGCATGGGATCAGTAATAAGAAAAAGTTTCCACTTGGACCAGGCTGCCACCAGTAAATGTCTTTGTGCAGGTGTGTGCCTCTGTGAATGAACAGTTGACATGCACTGGGGCAGCTGAATATTTGCAACACAAGGTTTGCGCACCCTGCCCATTTGTCTGCCAGGGCTCGATCTGTATTATGAGGAACACAGCTTTTGAGAGCAGTTTTCCAAAGATGCCCAGGCTGGATTCTTGTAATATGCAAAGCATGTAAAGGGTTCTTTACTGAAATCTTTGGAGAAAAGCTCAGATCCAAGCTATAGTGGCACAACCTGTGTGCCCTTCTCATGAAATGTACAGTTACTTTCATAACAGGAGTGGCAAGCAGTTTCTTTTTAAGGGAAGACAGTGCTATGGAAACAAGTTTGGAGATGTTTGTCAGGAAAAAATTCTAGCAGAAAGAAAAGCTGTTTGATTTTTAAAAGAAAGGTTTGAAACAGCTCAGCATGTGTTTGAGGCACAGAGCAGATTCAAAACTCCCAGGCCTCTGGGTGTGGGAGATGCACAGTTCACCGTGCTGAGTTGATGAAATGCTATGTCTCATTTCTGAGTGACTGGTCTCTCAGCAGCTCTTCAGCTACAGGCCCAAGGTGGTTTTGGTTTGGAGAAACAAATAAGGTTGCATCCTTTGAGGATCCAAAACAGTAACTAAAGAGGATGGTAGCGCTGAGCTGGGAACAATGGTCTGGTAGAGATACCTTGCATGGCCTGACAGAAATTAAACCCACTGTCTAAAATTGAAAGGGCTTTTAATATAAGAGAATTGTTGCAAGCAGGGGGGTAAAATGTTTTTATTCCCTTCTGGTGAGATGGTATAATTTGCAGTTCATGTGAGCCAAATGCTGAGCTGGTAACCCATAGGAAAGCTCTGTTAGAGGCCTTGTGAAACTTTCTACTGCTTGCATTTTTTTCTTGGGAGTGATATATCTATTATAGGAGTTGTTTTTGTGGAGGAGTAAGAGAAAACAGTAGTCCAAAATAGCAACAATTAAGTGGGGGCAGGTGGGAAACCACAGCAGGGCTTATGGGACCCTACCACTCATATAGAAGAGGGTTAACTTCAAAGCCATACTGGTAAATTAAATCCTGGGAAAAGTGGCATAGGAAACTGGAAATGAGGCTCCTCCTGGTAGCAGGTAGGTTCGAGCGGGGCTGAGCTCTGGCTCCGTGGGTCTGGGCAGAGATCAGAGGCCCGGCAGCAGCCCAGCAAAAGCCTGGCACAGGGCGCTGGCAGGCCAGGATTCGACAGCTCCGGGGTTACAGAGCGAGCAGCCAGCTAGGCCGGCTCCTCACAGCTCTTCCTGTGTCATTGCAGCTCTCCAGGGCCTGTGGGCTGCTGAAGGTCCCCTCCCCTTGTATTGGGTGTAAATGGTGAAGTTTTGGTTGCGGGGGGTGTGGGGGTGCGTGCAGGGGGAGCCCCTGTGGGAGAAGGTGGGGGCTGCCCCCTAACCAGCAACAGCCAGTTCCAGCCGGTTCCCCAAGGGACACGGCGCAGGACACAGCTGAGCCAATGGGGGAAACCTGCGGCGCCTCTGAACCAATCAGGGTTGGCGGCGCCACCATGGAAAGCTATTTAAGCACGGGCAGCTGAGCCGAGGGCAGCTGAGGAAGAGGAACGGCAGGGGCAGGGCAGCCGCGGCGACACTCTGTGGCGGGGCTGGCACTGGCAATCCTGGGGGCTGCGGCCATGGTGGACCCGTGTTGGAGTGGAGGACATGAGCAAGAAGGACGGAGCAGGGAAGAGTGTGAAGGAAGGAGCAAGTCAATAGGCCTTTACTTTGGCCAAATCATGTTGCACCAAAAGCCTAGATCTAAACACCCAGAAGATCCAATGCCTTAAACGTACTGCCAGCAGATTGGCTCTCACTTACCTCTGGTAACGGCACCCTATCCCTCCTCCCTTTCCACGATGAACTAAAGACAAATGGCAAAATAAACAAAGTAGCTGTCAGACTTACAGTCTGTTGAGGGGCTTGGAGAGCTTTATTTTGCATTACCTAACCATTAATTGAAAAGTCAGATACTACCTTTGTGTCTCTAGTACTAAAGCTGAAAGACAATAGAAGCCAAAAGAAATATAACCTAAAGCAATAGTATTTAAGTTTAAATACATTAAAATGTTAGTATCCTAAACATGTTTGCTGATGACATGAGAGCTAGGTTTATAGCCCAAAGCTGAACACCTTTTCTTGCCTCATCAGCACAAGATGAGGTACTTTACTACCAAGTCCTGCATACACTATTCAAAAATAGAGGCAGCCTGATAAAATGCAGATAAAAAACTCATACTTGCCCTTCTTCTCATCTCTGACTTTATTGTATGTAACAATAGTTGCTAATCTGTAGCTACAAATACTATTCAAAAAAGATAAATAAAATGTGAAATCCAGCAGTTCTGACCTGACAAATCCTTTTAAAGTCAGTTAATTTGTGAACTTCCATGTGCTTTTATCACTCTGACCAGATCCAAGTGGATTCTTTTTTACTATTTGAAAGCTGTTGCTGACAGGTATTTATTGCTGCCATCATCCACTCTTAACATTTAGACTGTAAAAATTGACTCTAGCCTGTCAACCATTAAGCAGCAATAATTATGTCTGAAGTTGTGAAAGTGAAGTGTGACAGCCATTTCATACCTAGTGCTTTAACAGGTCTTATAACCTGCTGAATTACTTTTATTATCTATTTCTCATGCACCAGTCAAAAAGATGAGTGTGTTTAAGGAGAAGAGTAAAGTTTGTACATGACAAAAAAAAGTGAAATTTTACTGCACTCTTGTTGTGAAAGAGTATTATCATGCATCAGGTGGATGTTAAGGTGCCAATTCACAAAAAAATCTTGGTTTTTTATCTATGAATACACCAGTAACCAACATTTTTTAATTAGATACATTGGCATTGCAAAACAAAGTCTTGCTACCACAACTAAGCAAGAATTAACAGACTTTGTATGTAGGTAAAAAGTTATAGACTAATGGAAAGATTTTTGTGAACTGCAAGTATCTACTAACTATATGATTTTGATCACAAGACCAATATAAATACATTGCACAAGTTTTCTGTAATATAAAGCATGCATCTCAAGCAGCACCAGTTTACAATGCTTTTTAGAACTGGGATATTTATTAAATTGTAAAATCTCTGAGTCTGCTTGTAACTTGTCGATGCTTGTTCATGTTCTAGTGGTAATGCTCCTGTGGTACATATTTCTCATTTATTTTGTTTCTGGGCACTAGAAAGGAGGGAGATAGTGCCTCAGACTTTCATTTGCTATGTTAGCCTGGGCCTGACAATGAAGCACTCCTCCAGGTAAAATTCCTGGCAGATACCTCCCAAGAACTGCAGCAAGATCCCCTCCTGCGGCAGCTCTATAAACCAGGCAATTATTGACAGCTGTTATATAGCGTGCAGCTATACGATTAAATTCCCTTTCCCACATTAAACAGCCAAAAACTCATCAGTATAGAAGAATGAAAAGAATTCAACTGTTAACAATATGCTGCAAATTATTATGCAAAACCCAGACACGTTTTCAGCTTGTTTGGTTTTAAATTATCTCAGACTAATGCAGTTTATTTAGAATGACTGACTCATAATGGGAGCTTTTCTTGACATTTAGAATTCACTTCGTTTTTAATGAATGAAATTATTTTCATAACTTGACGTCTTGTAAATTTCTGTGTTGACCTAGTCATATATATGCATCTTGTTTATATTTCAAAAATTAAATGGCACGGGATGACAGGAATATTATAAGTATGCAAAGCCAAATCTGGGTTGCCTGTTTATGTGAATGGCACCTCGACATATAACTGAAAGTTTTCTTAGAGACTACTTCTGTTAGCGGAAAAAAATCACAGTGCTTCAGCAACAAGGAACTGATGACTGAAAAGCATCTGGTCAAAAATATAGTGCTCAGGAACAGTAAAAGGAGAAGGCAAGATTTTTCTCGCTAATTCTACAGGAAAATCCTTCAAACTGGAGTGTCCTACATTTTAGTAGAGAATCTGCCCTCTAAATTAGGTAGGCATCATCCTCACAGAGTCATATATATTTGCCAGGAAAAAAAATTGTCATATTACTGAATTAGTCTAGCCACCCATACCAGATATTATCCTCTGAAGACTATGCACAAAGCAGGAAAATTGCACTACATTTATCTTTTCATCTACTCATATATTTTCTGTTATTCAGAAGACCACACACTGAAAATTCTCCTTGCCCAGGAGAAAAGGTCAAAGTCTACTACTACTTAAATGTCATTTAACTATTAGGGCAGGTTCCAGAACAACTTTAAATATTCAATGGAAGAAAGCCAAGGACGAAAATAGATGTTTGGGAACTTACATTTGATTCAAATGTAAGTGTATGATATTTTTAATAGCAAAAAAGAAGAAATATCTTAACAAAATCTTCCTGGCAATGATTCTGAGGTTTAACCAGACATGGAGAAAACAAAAAAAGAATAGAACAGTTGTGACTTTTGAAAGGTTGCAGTACCTTTATAAACAGCATTATGATGAGAGGTATTGGTAGGCAAAGAGAAGTAACACCAAGATTGGAACAAGGAGCAAGTGCTAAGAACAAAGCCAGTAAGAAGATAAGGCTGAATGAATTAATTTATCAAACCCTTCTTAGAAAAGTCAAGTTGAGAGAAGGTTGAGATGTTCAAGACTAATTGGAGCAATCAACAGGCACATGACAGAGTACTTCAAGCTGAAGTCAACCTGATATATATATATATATAGTCTATTCTCTCATCTTCTTTAAGACTCTATAGCTATTCCCAATATTGAGTGAAACTCTCTAGAATACAGTACTGTTTGGTTTCGTAAAACTGATTGATTTTTTTTTAAACCTACCATAGCATACAAAAGTCCCAATAGCTTCCTAAGGCAGGAGTTACCTTTTCATTCAGAGCTTAACACAGTAGATACCTGGCTCATTACTAGCAGTGCTAGCTGATATGGCAATAACAAGAGTACTAAAAAAAAATTTTTTTCCTTGCGATCCATGGGTGAGCATATACTTTAGGAAGAGAAGAATGTATGAAACACTGTTTAAAGCTTTAGAGTCTTTCTCAGGCTGTGCTGTCAAAGCTGCTCATTTTGTGCAAAACACTTCAGTATTCATTAAAGCAAAGCCTGGGACCTACATCTCTCAGAGGAATGTGCTCTCTGCTAGGCTACAGCGTCACTCTCATCATCATTCTCTTTGGACCGTAAAAATCAGTATGATGATGAATGGGAATCTAGGTGATTTATTTCTAGAACATTTTTATATAAAATTGCTATGAGACTTTTCTTTCAGCAAAGATAACCTGGTTTAGCTGACTAGATGAAGAAAATATTTCTATTTTGGGTAAATTCAGTATCAGTATATATAGATATGTTAGTTAAATTTCTGGTTTTATTGAGTTCGGTACTCTCCAAAAGAAAGTTAGAGCAGTAGATCACAAAAATATCCCACCAAATTTATTTTATAAGTTAACTATAAGCATTAGCTTCTTGAAATAGTTGTCTTTTTAATTTCAGGAAATGTTTTCCGTTTAATTGGAAGACAGTAATGTTATGGTAAACTGCTGTTCAGGGAAACAGAGTATACTGATATTTGAAGAAGTAACTACTTCAAATTTGTGCTACTTAGTTTCTATTTTCATTTAACAGAGAAATTATGAAAATCCTTTTTCTACACTGAAAACTGATTCGTATACCTGGGAAACCTCCTCCCCCAGTAAAAACACTCATCAGCATACTTCACGAAGCTCCAGTTTCTCTATAATATAATTCTGTACTTACAGCCTCATCTCCCTTCTTTAAAAATCATTTGTCAGCAAATTATTGACATCAGGGGGTGTTCTGTGAAAAGCAGAATGGAAGCATCTGGGCCATATGTGTGCCTTTCTTAAGTAAAATGCAGGAGAAACAGAAAATCAGAATTATTTCCAAAGGATTCCTCACAGAAAGGAGAATATTTTTCTCTTTAGAGAAAACACTAACATTCATATCTGGCATTTAGAATTCTAATATTATGCAGGAATAAGCATTTGACCCAACAATGCTCTTAGTTGGTCATTTTACGCTGAAAGAAAAGGTAAATAAATATGATGGTTTTCAAGTATAGTACTAATCATCCTCAAACAATACCTTGTCCTTAAAAAAAAAAAAAAAAAAGAAGAAAATCAAGCTTTTTCCAAGCCTTCAATAAAATAATTCAGGCATTCTGCCTGGCCCACATCACTATCCAGGATGCCAGTATCAAATCTTTCTGTAAGTTTTGCCTCAGGAAATTTGCAGATAAATTAATTGCAAGTAAATTCCCTCCAGTCAGGGAGAAGATAGGTATATGTACATCACCCTCTTCTCACTGAAGAAGAGCTTCAGCTGCTCTATGACACTTCCCTCTCCCCCAGCTCAGACTCAGTAGAGTCCTCATTTTGGGGCAGATGACAAAAATTTAGCAAGCCACTGACGACTTCTACCTACTTGTCTAGCTTCCTGTGCAGCATCCCTCTTCATACTGTCCGAGAGCCTGCTGCACACACTGTCACATACCCAAGAGCAGCAACTCCCTGGCCTGGATTTGATTCTTACATCTCAAGATGACACATCAGCCTCCACCATCAATTCTCAAAGTCAGTCAAACTCACAAAACTCTACTCCTGTTGATGCACTGGTCTCCCTGTCAGGATACTTGAATGCAGACCTTCCTATAGCAAGGGCTCCTGTGACACACGAGCAGTTTGCAGAGCATGTGTACATCTAAGTGTGTCGCTCACAGGCATAAGAACATGGATGAGAACCACCTACCCAGGGCTCCCTATTGCACCCAGCAACAAAAGATCTCCCAGCACGTATGGGAGCAGACTCATAAACCTTGCAAGAGGAGTGTGCCACAGAAATTGTATTTAACCCTACATATACCATTGAGATTGGACAGCACTCGGCAGCCACTCCCAGCCATTCACTTGCCAGTGACAAAACAAATGAAACTTTTCTGCAACAGCCTGACATTTGGCAGGCTTCAAACTGCAGTTCCCAGGACTCTGGCCAAGACGGACACAAGTACTTGGAGAATGGCATGAAGAAGGCAGAGACAAAGGGCAACCTGCCAAAACACTGCAGCTGGTCTCAGAAAGGGTGAGCACATGCCTCTGTAACACACTACCAGACCACTTAAGAAGTATCATGGCATTACTTGCAGTAAGCTGCCCCATCTCTGTCTCAGACAGAGGTCAAGGGCACAGAAAGCCATCAAGAAAAGCAGGAGAATACAAGTCAGTAAAAAAGGGGGAGATGCTAACCCCAAAATGACCAAGCTGCACTGCTGCCAAGAATCACCTGCACTCTGAACAGGCCAAATAGCATACATAACCCCTTCCCATCCTCTTTCAACAACCTCTCAGATGCCTGAAGAATTCAGACATTTGGTGCCACCCACGTGAAGGGAAGCTATTCTCCCCTACCATTGCCAACAAAGGCCGCCAGAGGACAAAATGCAAGTTCTCTCCACATGCATCTAAGAGCCAGCTCACAACTGTATTTCCCCTTGACTCACGAGCTGACCTCCCACTGAAAGAAATGGAAACCTCTCTGTTCAAGGGCAAAGTATGACCCTTAAAAATGCAAACTCACTCAGCATTTAAATTGCTTGCTACAGAGCAGTTTCTTCTCTGTGCTCCTGCCGATCATCTGCCTTTAACAGGACAAACACAAGGACATGAGTACTTCTGGATCCTCTGGCTCCTGCACCAGTATCAGGAGATCTAAGACACCTCCTGGGTGACCAAGGTGAGGTGTTGTGCCGGGCCCCGGCATGGCTGTGGGGTCTGTGCGAGTGCCCTGAGGTGTCAGGGACCTGTGGGGTGTGGGGAGAAGACAGGGAGCCCTTAGAGAAAGAAGGAACAGGGAGAGCAAGGGAGGTCCGAGGCTTCCTGGGCTCTTCAGGCAAGAAAAGGGCAACCCAGATGGGGCCAGGAGAGAGCCAAGAGTTGCTGGGGCCCATCTCCTGGGGGAGGAAGGCTTCCTCACCTCCCTGGAGCTCTGTGTGCATGAGGAGCTCTGCCCTAACACCCAGGGCCATATCCAGTCCCATCCAACATGGGGAAGAGGTCTGATGGGTGGGAAATGCCTGGAAATGCTGCCAAAACAAAGCTCTGTTCGGAGAAGAAAGACTCCTGATGCTGGTTTGAGGGGACAGCAAACAAGAAACCCCATGCAGGAGGGTTGGAGGGGGTTTGGTTCCCTGGGAGCTGGCATTAAGGACTTCCCTTATCCCAGATGTACTGGGTTTCTCCATTCCCCAGCGGCTTTAGGTGGCTTTAACCCCTTTTTCTTCTCCTGTTCTGCAGAGCCTCAGTTATTTCCTGGATGTCCTGGAGGGAGTCCAGACCCTCATCCCCCAGGGCAAATTTGTCGCCCTCAGCAGTGTTGTGCACCACCAGGTAAGGGGAGCCTGTGCCCTGGCCTGGGACCCATAGACCTGATTCCCCTGAAGGGGAAACAGAACAGGGCAGGGCATGATGGGGCATTCCTCCACCAGGGCCTTCTTGAAGGCCAGAACCATGGAGGGATTTGTGAGACAGGTGCCACATAGGTGCTTCAAGGCTGCAGGAGATCTTGGCTGTTTCACACAGCCCCAAGAAGCAGCCTGGTTTCCACGGCAATTTCCCTCTTGGCTATGTCTTAGGAGGACTCTGGAGCCCTGAGCCTTTGAAGGCTGCTCAGCCTCAGCTCCTGGGCAGCCGTGGCTGCTCCAGACCTCTGCATGTGCCCAGGGTCACTGTGGGGTGTGCTGGGTTTTGGCTGTGGGTCCTGTGGCCAGAGTGCCCAGGGAGATAAGAGATGACAATGAAATTTCTTTTCAGTCCCTCTTGACAGTGATGTGACTTTCGCTAAAGTGGACCTTGTTCCCACAGCTCTCTGATGAGACCAAACAGCAGAGCATAGCCCATAAAGCAGAGCTGTCCTGCTGCATCTTGCTGCAGGGTAAGGAGAGGAGATTTGGCGATGCCCTGTTGTGTCCTGGCAGCTCTCTCCCAAGCCGTGGAAACATTATTCAAATAATGTGAAAAGGTCCTACAAATAGCGGAGGTCTATCTTTGAGGAAAAGAGAAACCTAGATTTCTCTTTTCTGACTGTGTGGGGATGGGAGGAGTATATTTGTAAAACACTTGTGAACTTGGGAGAAAGCTACAGAGGTGCACACATTCACGCACTTTATTGTGGACATGAATTTAGCTAAGTTCACAACACAACCTTCTGGTGAGCCAGATATTCTCATCAGAGGCTGTCAGACTGGGCACTAAGCAACGTCTGCTCCAGGAAACAGTTGAACCGATTGGTCCTCTTTGCAGGCACAGTAGCAAGCATATTTGTGTTAAAGTAACTAAACCTTTTTTACTAGTCCTAATGTTCTTTATCTTTGCTCTAATGATTCTCACCACTTTCATCTCATTTGATATTATGAGGCTCCTCAGGATTTTTACTGTGACATTCCCATACAGAATCACAGAATCATTGAGGTTGGAAAAGACCTCTAAGATCATCGAGTCCAACCATCAACCCAACACCACCATGCCCACTAAACCATGCCCCTAAGCACCTCATCTACACGTCTTTTAAAGACCTCCAGGGATGGGGACTCAACCACTTCCCTGGGCAGCCTGTTCCAATGTTTAACCACTCTTTCAGTCAAGACATTTTTCCTTACATCCAATCTAAACCTCCCCTGGCACAACTTGAGGCCATTTCCTCTCATCCTATCGCTAGTTACTTGGGAGAAGAGACCGACACCCACCTGGCTACAACCTCCTTTCAGGTAGTTGTAGAGCGCGATGAGGTCTCCCCTCAGCCTCCTTTTCTCCAGGCTAAACAACCCCAGTTCCCTCAGCTGCTCCTCATAAGACTTGTTCTCCAGACCCCTCACCAGCCTCGTTGCCCTTCCCTGAACACACTCCAGCACCTCGACGTCCTTCTTGTAGTGAGGGGCCCAAAACTGAACACAGTATTCGAGGTGCGGCCTCACCAGGGCCGAGTACAGGGGCACGATCACTTCCCTACTCCTCCTGGCCACACTATTTCTGATCCAGGCCAGGATGCCATTGGCCTTCTTGGCCGCCTGGGCACACTGCCGGCTCATGTTCAGCCGGCTGTCGACCAACACCCCCAGGTCCTTTTCCGACAGGCAGCTTTCCAGCCACTCTTCCCCAAGCCTGTAGCGCTGCATGGGGTTGTTGTGGCCAAAGTGCAGGACCCGGCACTTGGCCTTGTTGAATCTCATACAATTGGCCTGGGCCCATCGATCCAGCCTGTCCAGGTCCCTCTGCAGAGCCTTCCTACCCTCGAGCAGATCAACACTCCCGCCCAACTTGGTGTCGTCTGCAAACTTCCTGAGGGAGCACTCAATCCCCTCGTCCAGATCATCAATAAAGATATTAAACAAGACCGGCCCCAGTACTGAGCCCTGGGGAACACCGCTCGTGACCGGCCGCCAACTGGATGTAACTCCATTCACCACAACTCTCTGGGCCCGGCCGTCCAGCCAGTTTTTGACCCAGCGCAGAGTACACCTAAGCCGTGAGCCGCCAGCTTCTCTAGGAGAATGCTGTGGGAGACGGTGTCAAAGGCCTTCCTGAAGTCCAGGTAGACCACATCCACAGCCTTTCCCTCATCCACTAGGCGGGTCACCTGGTCATAGAAGGAGATCAGGTTGGTCAAGCAGGACCTGCCTCTCATGAACCCGTGCTGGCTGGGCTGATCCCCTAGTTGTCCCGCTCATGCCTTGTGAGCACCCTCAAGATGAACCGCTCCATAATCTTCCCCAGCACCAAGGTCAGTCTGAGAGGCCTGTAGTTCCCCGGATCCTCCTTCCGGCCCTTCTTGTGGATGGGCGTCACATTGGCAAGCCTCCAGTCGTCCGGGACCTCCCCCGTTAACCAGGACTGCTGATAAATGATGGAGAGTGGCTTGGCGAGCTCCTCCGCCAGCTCCCTCAGCACTCTCGGGTGGATCCCATCTGGCCCCATAGACTTCTGAGCATCCAGGTGGCGTAGCAGGTCGTTGACTGCTTCCTCTTGGATTACGGGGGGTTCATCCTGCTCGCCGTCCCTGTCTTCCAGCTCAGGGGGCTGAGTACCCTGAGGATAACTGGTCTGCCTGTTAAAGACTGAGGCAAAGAAGGCATTGAGTACCTCAGCCTTTTCCTCATCCTCGGTGACAATGTTCCCCCCCGCATCCAATAAAGGATGGAGATTCTCCTTGGCTCTCTTCTTGTCATTAATATATTTGTAAAAACTTTTTTTGTTGTCTTTAACGACAGCGGCCAGATTGTGCTCTAGCTGGGCTTTTGCCCTTCTCATTTCTTCTCTGCACGACCTAATGAGATCCCTGTACTCTTCTGGAGTCGCCTGCCCCTTCTTCCACAAGCGGTAAACTCTCCTTTTTTTCCTGAGTCCCAGCAAGAGCTCCCCGTTCAGCCAGGCCAGTCGTCTTCCCCGCCTGTTCTTCTTACGGCGTACAGGGACAGCCTGCTCCTGCGCCTTTAAGACTTCCTTCTTGAAGATCGTCCAGCCTTCCTGGACCCCTTTGCCCTTCAGGACTGTCTCCCAAGGGACTCTCTCAACCAGCGTCCTGAACAGGCCAAAGTTCACCCTCCGGAAGTCCATGGCTGCGGTTTTGCTGCCCCCCCTCCTTACTTCACCGAGAATTGAGAATTCTACCATTTCATGGTCGCTAAGCCCAAGGTGGCCTCCGACCACCGCATATATAGTACTTCTCATATGCAGGTTTTATATTTTACCCTATCATTTCACAGAAGCTCCCTTGGAATTTTAATGCCAACCAGTGGTTTTGCTTTTGATACAATATATACTTATGCTTGAGTCTTGAAGCCAATTTTGCTCTACAAAATGTGAGTGGTGATGAATGTGAAAGAGGAGGAGAAAGTGGTAAAAATCATTTCGTTTAAACAGACAAACTCATGAATTCTACTAACAGTAAATGGATGGGAAAAAGTGAAACTGAAATATTGAAATAAAAACAAAACTGAAAGGATAATAAGAACAGAAATTAATTACGGTAAGTTACTCTAAGAGAAAAGGAAAAAAACCCCTAACTTTACTATAAAGAATTTGAATTATTTGAAAAGTATGTCTGGTTTCAGAAGATGTGTATAAATCAAGTGGATGCACAGGGTCTAAATAATCTGCATCTATATGTGCTATAGAGGAAAAGACTGAATAAGTGAATTTTAAAAAGGTAATATCTACATTAAGGGCTATATAAGCTACTACAGGATGAAGAATTTGCTGCAGTCTAATCAGTGTGGATTTCACTGTTGGAGTAAAAATGAGCAAGATAAAAAGAAAGACAATGTTGTAGCCTGTGCTAATCATAGAAATATAAAGGTTATGAATAACTAATACAGGGGAAAATGAGAAATGGAATACAGAAGAGAGGCCTTAATGTTGAAATGAAAAACGTGTCTCAAAATGAAGGAGTGAATCTTTGTAACTGAAAAAAAGTACTAACGTAGCTACATTGAGCATCTACTTGATTTACAGCAGCTTAGACCTCCTGACTGATTTTGTCTTGTGCTTGAGGTTCTGGTGCAGAAGTGCATGAGACAAACTTCCCCTCTAATTTCTGAACAGCACACAGTGCACACGTGCTGCAACCTGAACATCACCTCCTACTATGACATCCAAGAGAACGGACAGTTTAGACATTCTCGTTCTTGAAGGAACAATGTTATAACAGGGGTGAAACAGTGCGACAGCAATAGAAAAGGTTAAAAAACATCAATGAAAGGAATTAAATGATGCGTTTACCCGTGACAGCGGAGGACTAGATTCAACAGAAATTTCTAGTCCTTTGTTCTTATCCCAGCAGACTGCTGAGAAGGCAGGCAAGCAGATTACAGAAACCAGAAATTTCATTTCTGGAATCACTGGGCCATTCAGGAGTGATTAAGTTTGCAATGTGGAAGCCCACTTCACTGTGTGAGTTTATGACCTCAACCTTTCCTTTTTACACTGAGAAGGGATAGCATAAGATTCATGACTGGCAAGAAGCATCTACTGTCAAACATCCCACCATAATCAAACCTACAAATTGCTGGCAGTAAAATCACAGGAAATCACCCAGTAGAATTACAGTTTCACATGGAAGGGAAATGGAGGCTAGTTGCCCACAACTTGAGTTTTACTAATGTTTGCAGCATCGTATCAGACATCCGAATTCTGCAGTCAGTATTGTTGTGTTGGGGTTTTTTTACTGTCTACATCCAACAAGCTAACTTTTATTTTTCCACTTCGATGTTATTCTTCATTTACTTATTATAGTGCCTGTAGAAATTTTCATTCCACTCTTACTTCCAGAAGATTGGTATCCCAGGTAGTCTGTTTTATGAAGCAGTTTCTGTTACAAAAATGTATAACAACTTTTAGCCTTCGGTCTTTTGTATTGGAAATCATGTTATGTTGTATTTTAATGATGTTAGAAGACTTTGGCATTCAATCCAGAAGACTCTTTAAGTATTGCTCTCTTCTCGATGCCCTTGTAAACAATATTATCTTTCTTTAATTTTCCCATATACTCGAGCTACAACTGCTTTTTGGTACTTTCTCAATATTTCAGTACTTTATTTTCAGCACTTTTCATGGAATCCGTTTTTAGGAATCCAACTAGTAATAAGTGTGCCAAATAATCATGGAAGCAAATAACCATTGTAGCAGAACTCCAGATTCTTCTATCATTATGTTTTCCTCATGTTAAAACTACATAACACTTTCTATGCTTATTTAAAATGCAGTTTGCATAACGTCCCTGTATTTTTTTTTATCATTTTGTAGCATATTTGGTCTGCTCTACAGCAGTTTATTGAATAAATTTTAGAGATCAATTTTATTTTCATGACCACTGGTATTTTCCTCAATAACTACTGTACATGGTTTACATTCTTATTTCAGTTGCATGAATGGTTTGAACTCTGTACAAATTTCTGTTCATTTTCCCTTCCAAGTTTATTAATGATATACCTGCCTACTGAACTCAGTTAAACTTACTTTGAAGTATTTCTTATTTCATGTAGACAACCCTGACACTCAAACTACTACCAAATTTCCTGCAGTAATACATAGGTTCTTCTAAATCCTGCTTTATCTCAGCTACAAGATTGTCTCATTCTTTTCCTAGACTACAGCTAATTTCAAACTAAAAATGCCTTTTCCTGATAATTCCATTTCCAACCACATTAGGGAATCTTCAGTGAGAAGATGATAGCGAGAAAGGAACTAAAATATAGATCAGTATAATGTGACCATGAGAACTGAAGAGAAGTAACAGTGTAAGAAAGATGGTAAATTGTCAAAACTGTGCGTAGTTCTAAAGATCTCTGAGTAAAAAGGACTTAGCATAGGTATTTATACAGAAAGGGGGAGGGAGCTGACTCAACAGAAAATTATCTGTCGTGTGGCAAGCAAAATCATGGATGGTAGAGATAAATCTGGTATCAGAAAATTAAAAAAAAAATTAAAAATCCAGTATACTTTATAAAGAAGAACAGAGGAACTACAAATGCCATTTAATGCTTTCAAAGCATAGTAATACTGCATTACAGGTTCATTTCATATCAATAACAAAGTCTGAGTTGCCAAAGAAACAAGCTTATGTTATATAAAAAGTATTCCACAGCAGGCCACTTTCTGAATAAACTAGGATTTTGCCATGAATCTACAGTATAAAAAATGATAGCAAACATACTCTACATATTCGTGAAATAGTATCTCTAGGACTACCCCAAGATGAGACATGAGTAAACCTGAAAATTCATCCCAGAAACTGTTTATGAAGCAGTAATAGCTCCTCTATAGTCTTCAGACTTCAAAAGTAGCAGAAAAGGACTAAACCTCATATTTGCAAAGAAGCTTTTCCAGGCTATTAATAAGACATTAGCACTAATAAAGGACTAAAAAACATCAATGAGCATTACATTCTGCTTCCTTTCCCTTGTTAAAGGACATGAATATGTAATACAGAAATTGGATGATACTTAGCACTAGCAACATTAATTGTTGCACCAGACTATTTGGCATCTTAGAGTTTCAGAATAATTTACAAACATTAATTTAGCCATGCAACACCCTTCTGAAGTAAGTGCTGTTAGTATTTACTTCTATGACTGGTACAAAAGACTCACAGAAGGCAGCTGACATTTCCAAAGCTCAGCAGTCAGCCAGCATAATTAGTAAAAGATACACAGTTCTCTAACTAAATAGGGAGCATTAAACTTCCCTTCTTGCTAACATAATATTCTTCTTGATATACTAAATGGAATGAAACCATCCAGTAATTTAAGTCAATAAAGGTACAAGCATGAGATTTAGATCCAAAATACCAAGTGAGCAAAGTATTTATGAGGATTCAGGAGAAACCTCTTTAGACTGCAGTCAGATCAAGACTATATGACAAAACAAATTTAAGTAAACCCGAATGTAAAATAATTATGAGTTAATGAGATTCTCACATGTGTAAAAAGACAAATCAGATGGATGATCAGGACAACTAAGCAACTCTATAAAGACACTGAGAATACAGTCCAACAAGCAGCTTAAGCCAGTCATTGCCCTTTCTCCTTTCCTCACCTTCACACCATTTGCCCACCACTCCAGCTTCCCCACCATCAGCCTGTGCCAATGCCTGGTAAATCAGACTGTGGAACTGATCCAGCTTTACTTTTTAGTAAAACATAAAACTTCATATGTTGCAAACATAAAAGAGTGGGGATGGGAGTTGGCATGGTTTCTTTTCAGTTGGACCAGCTCTTTTGCCTGGTCCGAGCCTATCAGTGCTCTCACCTGGACAACACAGGTGCAGAAATGAGAACCCTGATTAGACAGAACCACATCAAGTGTCTCACCATGGCCTCTCACCCCCTATGCCTGTTGGCTTTTGGTCATATTCATTGAGAAAAGTTAGAACCACAATCAAGCCCATTTGGGCAGCTCTAGCAGCACAAAGCGCTCTGAATTGGCCACATCTTCATCCTTGGGCAAGCACCCTGGAGTGTACTCATGCCACTTTGAGGTGGCTGGTAGCAACGCCCCCAGCCCTGAGTGGGACATCTAAGCTATGCAAGTGTATGACTGGGTACAGTTACGCTGCTCTGATTGACCTGCCTACATTAACTGTGAGGCCAATTAAGAGGAAATGCTGATGACTGGTGTTCATCTTACATCACAGCTTGCTATGGGATTTGGGTTCTTTATGTGGGGATCAAATCTCTGAACGTCTCAAAAAGAATCAAGCAGAACTCATCTAAACACAGGTAGTAACAGTAAGAAACCCTCTTATAATATACATGACTTCAGTCATCATTAGGCATCCTAAAATCGCTTTTTGCCCTTAGCAAGTACCTTGAGGATAGAGAATCATAGGATGAATTCCCATGTGGGAGAAAAACTGATAGAAACTTTCCAGGCAGAAACAGTTGCTTATGACTTTAATTGTGCGATATCTGTACAAGGCCCTTGAAGTTGAAAAAGCAGAAATCTACATCCTGAAACATCTAACCATCACCTAAAAATTAGATCCTAAAGATTGCTTAAGTGAACTCTGGGGCCAAGCTAGTGTTGAAAAGTTCACAGAGCTGGGACTACAAACTTCTGTCCACTTGTTAGCACAACCATAAACACGATCCATTGTGTTATACTGCAGAACATGATGACCAGCAAAACTAGATCATTTTGGATACTTTGTAAAATTAATACAAAATAATACTGTTATCTACACACACAGCTCTGCAATAAATACAGCTTAGCTTAGGAACAGAACTTCTGAAATAGATGGTCTGAGACTGTAAATCACCCAGGTAAATTGCGTCTGAGTTATTTCTGTATTATTTCAAATAGTTAAAGCAGTCGCACAGAAGTGCAGTTATTTGCAATAGTGTCCAGAAATCATCACTGAAAGGCAGTGGTTTAACAAGTGGAGCTTTCAGATGTGCTTTTGTTATGAACATAACAATGTCCTCTATATGAGACAGACCTCTAAACTGGAGGCTTGGGGAGAGAGAAAGGATAAAGGTTGGCAACAATAATAAGGAAAATTGTAATTGCGCACAAAACATGTAAGAAAATTGTTATGATAGCTACATGCACTGTACCTCTAATAGTTGATTAGAGTCAACAACTTGTTGAGGAAGAGAAAAATTAATTTCTCAAACAATATGGCCATCGAAATATGTCACAAAGCAGAAAGGCATAAAGCCAAACTTACTGCTGGGTCATACAGTAAGTGCCTTTACTTCTACTTGTACCAGCTGTGGCCTGTAGTACTTTCCCACAAGGTAAAGGTCCTTCAAAGTATACAGAATGTAAGCACTTGAAAAGGTGTCTTCAGTCTTCAGGGGTATATTCAGAAACCTCCTTGTATGGGTGCTGCAGCTGATTAGCACCTTCAGAAAGAACCCAGCAACCCACCAGTTGCTCCCTCAACCTGTTAACCATTTTGCCTTGCTTCAAATATTGCCATAATTATTTTAGACATATAGTCAAGTGTAGACAGATGCATAACCAGCTCTGATTTAATTTATTTCAGTATCCCATGTATGTGTATAATCTATAATTTAAATCAGTAAACATTTATTAAGCAGGTTTTCTACTGAGTCATAGATGCTCTTGCTGCAGTTCATTATGCTGACTCATGTTCCAGAGTGCCCAGTGAGTGCTGGAAGGATAAGGTACTGCAAAGTAAGTGATAAATGTCTAATGCCTCCGGCTCTTCAAGGAAAAAAAAAAGTATTACAATGCTTGAAAATTAAGTTTAGCAGTATTACTAAACAGTGGGACTGAAACTCCAAGCCGGAGTCCTGTCATGTTTGATATTAGTTGAAAAAGAATCTAGAGCAAGAAAATCAGCACTGCAAGACCAAATACACCTCACAACATCCACAAAACCTCAGAAAACTGAGTTGTTGCCCTGAAACTGTAAATGCACCGCTACATTGCTAATCAATGACAGGTTTGGTAACGTAGAAATGTCATATACAAACTTCAGACAACTCATAGAATAGTTCATCATATTCACAGATCACATTAAAGGTTAACATTAAACCTAATGACTTCTTTGAGATGACTGCTTTTACAAATACAAAGGAAATGAACATTATACTCAGACTAAATAGGGTATTTAAATTTCCTGTAATGAATAAAAGCAGATGGGAGAGCAGTAAAATGAATTAGAAACAAGCCCAGCAGATTGTAGATGAAAAAAAATGTAATTATGTCCATTTTTTACCTAGCAGCTGACAATCATATTGATTGAAGTGATTGAGAGTATCAGAAAAACAAATATCTTCCATTGCGTATGAATAGGAGTGTTTGTGAAAGTAGCTAGGGAGAGTTCAAAACAAACTGTATTTAAATAAAATTTAGAAGGAATGAAAATTCCTCAGGGGCAGCGGATATCCCTTGGGGCCACAACACACAGAATTAGTTATGTTGCTATTTGACAGAAAGTGGATGTTCTAGATGTTCCAGGCCATACGTTTTTTACAGAAATAGATGGACAAGCTTTGCCTACAACACAGCGGGAATAGCACAGGAAATAAGGAGCTTTCCAGAGTCCCTGGTTCTTCTGTCCAGCTGGTATTCTAGGTAAATAGAATTTATCCTAACCTCTTATGGAGGTTAGAAAGATATTAATCTGCAAATTATTTGGATGACTCTCTATGAGTCCCCAAAATCACTAAAACAGAAAACTGGCCAGTTAAACTGGTCAGAAGAGAAAAGAGCGTCCACCATACAGAGGCCAACACTTTACCTAACACTCCTAGGCAACACTGGTTTTCTTCCACTGAAAACCGTGTTCCTCAAATTAAGCTTTGCATCAATAGCTGAGGCTCAGAACTCAGGAACTGAGGTCCTGCAGTGAGAATTTCACGAGGAGAAATGGCAGAAGTTAGCTGTAGTTGAAAAGGTGCAATGCTACTGCCAATAGCAGGCCTGAAGGAATTACCTGAACCTTTACCCTAGCTGAGTAAGGGGATGGAGCCCCAGAAGAGGACCTACCTCCGTTTCTTCACAAGACCAGCCAACAGAACATGTCCCAGCACTCTGCACTCCTGACAGGTGGAGTTTGGCAGATGGGGAGCAGGGAAAATGACATGGAGCAGGTTTTGCTAGACAGTCACCCCTTGAGCTCAAACCAAATTCACAGACTACTCCAAGCTCCCAGGCTAAGCACTTTTTTTTCCCTTGGTTATAAAATATTGCTATTTTTCCCCCATTGCTCCTTTCCTCTCTAAATGTGCTTAGGTTTTATTTTTATTTTGTACATAGGGTTCTTCTAAGTGGGGAAGCAGTACCTACTAAAAGCGCTCTCAGAGCCCACTCTCAGGAGGCGTTTGAATTGGTGGTGGGTTACAGATGAAAAAAAACCAAACACACAAATCAGAGTAACATATTTCCACAAAGGAAATACTGAGGTCCTTTTATATTTAAATCTAAAATGCTACATTTCAACAACACAATGCGTGTGACAAACACAACGCTTCACAAATTTAGATAGTATAATGTAGTGATAAATAAAAGTATCAGCTGGTCCTTGAGAAGCCTCCATTAGTCCATTCTCTTTGCATATTTAAATTGCATTCAACCATCCAGCTAAGTTATTGTACCCGCGTGCATCATGAAGTATAGTTTGTGCAGTGTCATTAATATATAACGAATGAAAGAAATGATTCTTTGCACAGATCCTAAACAAACAGAGAAATAAAATACTCTCCTATCACTATACAAATGTTTCTTAACTGTTCATTTCAACTGCTGTAGTGCTTTAGTGGGAGATGCTAGGAATTTGAAATCTAACAATTTATTAGCCCTCGGTCACAGAAGTGCCTTCAGGTAATCTGGTGAGGCAACGAGGGGGACACAGTCTCTATCCTGAAGACTGCTAGTTTGCCTACACAGAGAAGCTATATTGCACACTAACCTGTGTGAAATACACAGTGCACTCGATACGTTGTGAGAATTCCCCACTACAAACAATTCTAATTTAATCTAAGCAAGATTACATACTCTTTTATTGAAAAACATGGAAAGAACACATCTACACCATTTAGCAGCATACAGAGCAGACAGCCTGCAGCTACCTCCAAAAAAGCTGGTACACCCACATGACATTAAGAGCTATTAACCAGATCAATCTAAAAAGAGTATAGCTACATCAACTTCATTGCAATGCAGCTCTGACATAGCCATACTGCTTCAATTTCTGAAGCTAGCATGGGCACTTCTGCACCATGTATTGTGGGCACATGCTCCAAAATTGTCTATGCAAGGAGTTAGTATAAAGAGAGTACTTAGAACAAATTACATAGACGAATATACAGCTTACTTTACTTGCAGCAATTCCCCTTTGTAGGCAAGTCCTGTTATTCCACAGGGTATGCTTAAATTCTGATTTGGATTAAACAGCCATGAAATTGAGTGCAGGAATCTGAAAAGCTTGTATCACCAACAAAGAGTAATGTAGTATGGACAAAGAACTTTTTCAAGCTTTGGAGGAGTTGGGGGGTTGTTTTCTCTCCTTCCCCACTCAAATAAAACCAGTAACACACAGTAACAGGCTAGCAGCTTTTAAGTGTAGGTTCCTTTGCTATCTAAGTCTAGTTCACGTAGCCTAAGGAGTCATAATCCCAAGTGAAGACAGTGAATTAACAAAGACTTTTAGATAATTCCACATTTTCTTCAACTTTATTGTTTGAGCACAACTCTGAGTCAGGAGACAGAGCCTAGAAGCTGTCCACATGGTGGGAAGAACATAAATTGTGATTTACAAAGTACTTGATGCAACACATAAGGACACAGTAACGAGAATAAATTCTCACAGCAACATAGCCAAAAGAAATCTGTTAAACTTCTTGGAACATATGCAAGTGACTGAAGCAAAGTAAACAACAGTATCAACGAAGATCTTTAAAAGCTAAGTAGGAACTTGAGAAGAAACCAAGACCAAATTCAAGGATGTGCATTTCATTCAAGAAACTCTGCTCGTTCATTCTTTTTTATCTGAACAATAAGACAACTAAAATGTCTCATAATATTTGTCAATAAGACAGATCAAGAAGATACATGAGTTATACATCTCTTCAGAGTTAACATCTTTCTGCAGTCAGACTGGTTGTAGTTTATTTACATGCTCTGGAAAGGAAAACTGGCAAGTTCCCTTAGCTGCACCATGAATATACTTTGTAAGAGGTTTATGCAGTCTTCGCACGGGCAGTCATAGCAGAGCATGGACCCAAGTGTTGAAAGGTGCTCAGAATATGGAGTTCTGGCACTATTGTGTTAAATATGAAACTCCAATGGAATTCACTGACACCAAGCAACCCTTGTTTCTGAAGGGCACTGATTTTTCCAAGGCATCCCAGTCTACAGTTCTGCTCCAGAAGAGAACCAAAGCCACCTGAGCGCAGCTGTCATGAACAGTGGTTAACCCATGGGGTTAACCCACAACACAGATCTCGGGAAGTTTCAGTTTCTGAAACAGATTCTGAAAAACAGCATCCTTAAGAGTGTTTAGGAATTCCCACCCATCTGTTTTTCCCCACCTGTTCTAACAGAGATGATAATCGTAGTTTGAATAGCCCACTTAAAACTGGCAGCAGTAATACTTATCTACCTATTCTTTACTTAATTTCAAGAAAAAAGTACTGAGTACAAATAACAATTTCTCACCACCACTCCCTCTCATTTCCTTTAGGTTGAAAACACACAAAAAGCGTAAACAATTTCCATCAAGAATTCAAACTATCCTCAGCACTATACAGCATTTTGCATTCAAGCAAGAACACACTTATGTGAAAGAGAGAAAAGCACGCAGCAACACGGACTAGGAGAGAGGTAGGGAGCAGAGAATAAGACAGGGAAAGGAGTGTCAAACGTGCTCTATTATTTTTGTAGACTTTCAGCATGAGAGGTTGCTTGGGCTTTGTCAGTATTAGTGCATGGCGAGAACCAAGGTTCACAGCTGAGTACTTAGCTTGGTATAGCTGACCAAGAAAAGTTATTAATAAAATGTGCCACAAAGTCAGTTGTTTCATTCACAGAATTCGAGTTTGTCCATCTAATTAAAACTCCTTTCATGCAGCAGTAAACCGGGGCTGAGCATTCCAAGACCAATGCACCCTAAATTCCCATAAAGTGCTTAATGTGATCAATGCAACCTCAGAACCAATAGCAAGAGGTTTCTGTGTCAGGAGCTAGTGGAAAAAGTCTTGAGGTTATGAGCACAAAATGCCCCTATTTAATTCATCCCATATTCAGGAAAACAGATTCTATAAACAAAGTGACATCAATGAAATACATCCAATTTCTCCTTATAATTGAAACAAGCCTGAATGTTGTGCTGCTCAGGTCAACAAATGATAATAGTAATACTGCCTATAACACTTTCTATTTCATGTAACAGCCTCTGAGAAGCAAATCCCATCACGGTGAATGCCAGCAATACAGGAACCTTGCGGTCGCAACTGAAGAGGTCTGAGCCCAAAGAGAAATGATTGCAAGTTTGTTCTATTTGGCTTAAACACAGTTCACTATTAAAGTAGAACATTATATCTGTCCCTACAAATTCAATAGCACAGCTGTAAAATTAATGGCACAAATAGCAGCCAAGGGATCTTGAAGAGAAAAAGCATAATCCAGAAGATGACACTACATTACATATCATAAAAGTAACATTAACCTTCAGTACCAAACACCTAATCTGTTCTTTTAGTTCTTTTCTGAGAAAATAAATACATAGTAGTAAGCACAGGCATACAGTACTAGAAGATAAATACACCAAAGTGGAATCCGAACTGAGCAAGGACTTAATGTTGAATTCCAGAGGTTTTAGTCAAGAAAAAGGTCTTCCTAGAGCAGGGTTTCCTTTCCCATGGTGCAATATTTACATAGGACTGAAGTTGTTCAGGTGACCTTGGTTACCACAAGGCTATGCAGACCTGTCATTTGAAGCAAAATATTATTACCTTTGGGGACTGGAGTAATTACAATCAATTTGCTGTGTTGATTGGCTAGTGACCTCTTCTTCAACTTCTTAATTTGCAATACAGAGAAAGCTCCAAATGAAGTGAGTGAAGGCCCATAAAGTGATCTGACATTCTAAGAAATACAGCCACATCACTGCTGAAAACATCATTTAATATCCATTTGAATTTTTAGAGGCCTTGCTAAGTCCCTCTTCTGCTTCACCTATTGTGACCCTTTAGGAGACCAAGCTTCAGTGTCACCTAAAAGAGTGAATAATGTTATTAACTGTGGCCATTTAGAGCTACTCATATGAGGACCAGGAACTAATTTCAAAGTTAAACTGTTCTTCCGGTTGTGGTCTCACTTACACCATTCTGTACCGCTGTCATTTCATTGAGTTATGTGGAGTGACTGCTGTTTGACAGCTAGCTCCATGAAGTAGTAACAAAAAGTACCTTTTAATTGATAACGTATTTCTAAAACAAAGTTGCAAATCATTCAAAAATAAACTCTTGGAAGCTGCAAATGCTTATGCTTGATTTATTACTTAACCGTATCTGGCAAAATGAACTAATGATTGCTGTGTTCTAGATTCTTGTTTGAACCCTTTTCAGAACGAAATCTGCATTTGAGCTGACAATTTCCATGTCAGGTTTCATTCAACTGCAAATTACCTTAGCTGAATTACATAAACCACTGAAAACAGACTTTAAAGCAAACTTCAACCCTTAACTCTGGCAATGCTGCTGAGTTTGACTGTAATTACCACTACACCAGCACGTCATTTACAATCCCCTAATGCCCTGTCTATTGCTATCAACAAATTATGAATTACTGACCCAGTTGGTTGCTGTCAAATATATATTGTCTGTCCAGTGTTCAGACAAAGAGCCTGCAAATAACCAACTGGAATTATGTCATGTCAATACAACACCTATAGGAATAATAGGAAAATGCGCACAAATGGGAAAAACTAAAGTGAAAGTTATTCATAGATGATCTCAGCAATTTTTTCATCTTGTGTAATAAAGTTAAGTATATTTGAATCAAAACCAGAGAATCGGGAAGGTAAGTAATGCTTAACCTCCTCTTTTATAGCAACTAGAGATGGGACACGAAATGTTCTTTGGTCCAGGAGACAAATGCAACTTCTTTTTGCTTTATATTTGTAAATACTTTTTTAAGTCTATTGCTTGGCAGCCTCTGCTGGAGTTGAAGCAGGAGTTGCAGCTACTTAAAGCAGGAAAATCAGCTTTGTGGAATTTTGATTAATTGATGCAGTCCAGTGACACAATTATAGGAACAAAAAATACCTCGATGTCATGCCAGTAACTATTTCTGATAGTAAGTTACATAACAAAGAAAAAAAAACTTCTCTATTTGAAGTTGTCTGAGAGTTGAACTTTTTCTGTTGCACATTTCTCTACATTTCTTACTGTATTTTGGGAAATGCTTTACACTGGATTTCATATTTAAAGAATTTCCTTGTTTGTTTTTTCTCTCCAGTTTTGGAGTTACAGAAATCCATAGAAGGTTGCATGTGCAGAGATAATTTTGGAAATCATTAAAACTCTGCAAATTGTACACCTGTATTCTCTTGGACTCACAAGGAGAACGATTAAAAAGAGGATTCTATAAGAAATCATACAGAAGTAGGGTTTTAGGCACAGAAGCATGCATATATATCTGTATGCCCACTGATGTGATGTGCCAAGTGTACCCATATCCTTTTGGGGTATTTATGGTAGTCCCATTCAAGTGGCTGGACCACATGTTCTCATCTCCATACAGACTTTAACCTTTCTATTTTATACAACGTTCCTTCTCTATATGAGAAACTATAAAATTGCAGGTAAATATCCAACCGAGGGAAGAAAGAATATAGATAAACTAACAGTACAGCGTATCCAGAATTGTAAAATAGACTTTAGCTCAGGAAGTGCTTAAGCTAAAATCAGAAATTGCATGAACATGCCAGGGGAAGTATCACTGTTGTTACTTTCTTTCCCTAAGCATTTGTTGCAAACACAGGATGTCAGGCTAGATGAATATCTGATCTCACCCAAGACCACCGTTCTTAGGTTCTTATTGGTAGGTATAGTCATTCCAGATAGTGTCACTGATTACAAATGTCCATCAAAGACATACTGAGACTTAACCAACATGCCAGGACATAGGCACAAATCCTCAGTGTATCTGAACTGTTGTAATTTTCTTGCTGTCAGAATTGCTACGTTGATTTATATCTTGACCTACAGATCTGTTTGACCAAGTCTATCATGCTATTATGACAGCATTTAATAAATAATCAACAGGGTGGAGTACCAACTTATTGAAATCAATGGAAGTGTAGCCTTTAATTTTAGGGGGAAAACTGTTTGCAATGCATAATGAAGTCTGAAAATAAATCTCTAATTAAAAAAACTACTTTTCTAGTGTCTTCTCATATTTATAGGTATGTCTTCAGAGCCCATTTAGTAAGTTCTTTTAGCTACACAGTAAATTTTTTTTCCACTATTACTTCTTGCTTCTGCATTAATGCTACCAGTTCTGGTAACAAAATTTTCTTTGAAATCATATTTCTTAAAAGCAAGAAAATTGTCTGGAAATAAAGAACTTCCCAAAAACATTCTCTATGGAAATTTTGAGAAATCAATTTTCAAGAGAATATTTATAGGTCTCTTAACTAAGCAAGGAGCATACTAAGACAAAGGATGCTTATAGATTTTTTAAAAGCCTTTTGTAAAGTGATTTTCAGAACATACAATGTCATAGGATAACAGAGAGCATGTTACAGGAAACAACTTTTTGGTTTCTGTTTGTAGAGCACAAAGCACAATAGGATCCTAGACAACAGATAAGAGCTTCTAGGACATGACAGAATGTGTATAAAGAGCAGTATTATGCAGTTTATATTTAAGTATATATTTTTTCATTAGATCTTTTTAAAATGTCTTTACAATTTCGTCTTAATTTGAAACTGTTTCTCTGTTGTTTCCTTGTTTGCACCTGGGGGAGAAACTGCGGAAGATGGGCATGGAAAATACCGGTTTGCCCCTTGAGAAAAAAGATTTGTCAAGATCTAATAACAGCGAGTGGCATACGAGAGCTGTGCAAACGAGGCCATCTCTTGACAGAATTGACAGAAGCAATATGTGGGCTGCTAGAGAGCTAAAAGATTGCAGCTGTTCTAAACGCTGGCAAGATGTTGTAAGCTGGTTGTCTACTGCACGGATCAGCTTCTTCAGGTTTACAGGTGTACAATTTAGGATTCAATAAATTTGGCTAAGAACGGTCAAAAGCTCATTATCTATAACCCTACAGAAAAAATAACTGCCCAAATAATTCTCATGTAGAATTCTGTAAGCTGTCAATGTGTTGCCACTTTCCTAACCACAAGGGCACAAAAGATGAAAAGATAGTTAGTTTCTAAGGTATACAGAGACTTCTGAAATGTACTGCATCCCAGCTTGGTAGCTATTTAAAGAATTTCACAACTACTGTCACACTTCCCATAACAAGGAGAGAATATGACAAGAGAGGCGTTTCTCTTATCGCTACCCACATCCTATGAAAAAAATCATATAGAATGTCAGACTTGACCTTACGGCAGTGAAAAAGAACTATTACCTCATTGGAAATGCTGACATGGTTTTTACAAGGGCTGTGCCCCCTCCAGTACTGGCTAGTAGTGATATTTGGTAAATTCTTTGCCTGAAGAAGGACAAAATGGCGTCACAAATGAAATGGAGCTGCCCAGCTGGGGAGACTGCGTGCAGATCCTACTGAAATACCTTTCTATAATCTGGGCTGTAGACTTCATTTTGAAATTACAGTTATCAACTTACACGAAACTGAAGCATGCAGCTCCTTACTGGAGCTTGACTGATATATGACACAGTAGCAACTAGCTGTTTTGCATTTCTGAGTAATTCCAGTTTTATCTTGTAAGGAGGCTCTTGGAAAAGAGGTAATAAAAATAGGGAGGAAAATGAACACAGGAAATAAAGGAAAATAAAGAGAGAGAACTGTCCTCATAACAGTAGAGTACTTGGAGCAGTAATTCACCTGAAGGGAAGTAACTAACTGGTTGTCAGTGAACAATTTGCTTTCATTGATCTCTTGGTTAAATATTGAAGACGTTTGCCTGCAGGGTTCAATGAATGAGAATAAATTCCTTAATCACCCCACTTTTTGTGCCTGTGCTTGTAAATCAACATGTGTCACAAGAGGAAAACTGGCAAGGTTTTAAAGAATGCTCTACCACTTTCAGCTGTGTCTTCTAATTGCCCATGTCATGAACTTCCCACAATGGTACTCCTTCCTTTCTGATCTGATCTTTATTTCTTTTATAAAACAATATTAAATACTGCCAAACACATGTATCTAAAGTTGAACATGTGCTTCATGTGTTTTAACACCTGGCAATAGTGTCACAATTATCTCAAATTCAACTGAACTTTTCCAACTGTATTCTGTAAAATACTAAGGCTATGGGTTGAGAAATATTCTATGTAGTTATATGGTCATATAACATGCACGTGCATATGCTACAGCACACATTACAGCAAACAGCTTGTTAAACTCCAGTGTTCTGTCTTGCTAGCCTTTTGCTAAGGAAAAAAATCTTTCTACATAAGACATAATTAAAAATTGCTTGGTCTCGTTACATTTTTCACTATGACTAACTCATAAAATTTAGCTTCTTTTTCTCCTCACTGAATTATCTGTGAATCAATTAAGCACGTACAAGCCACAGACTCATGCTAGAAGTCCATTTAGCCCTACATCCTATTCAACAGTGGCCAAAAGTGAATGCTTGAGAAGTAGCAGAACAAGATAAGTATATTTGCAAAACCACCTCACTGCTTCTGAACATTTTAGTTCATGGACTTACTAAGACAGATATGGTTAATTTGTATTTAGCAATCTCAAAGGATAACTGGGCTCCTTTTAACTCCATGGGCTCTTTGCCTCTCCGTATCTCGTGGCAAAAAGCTCTACTGCTTGACTATAAACTAATCCCCTCCTCAGCCCACTCCTGTTATTTTGAGCCCACCTTCTGCTGTCTTCATGTGATGTGCCTTACTTTTCATAAAAACGGAGGTTCTTATAAGATATTCCTCATTATTTCCCAGGTAGTCTTGATGAATACGTTACTGGTTATTTTTGAATTATTCATCAACACATTTAAATGATTATTACATTCACGGCACCAGTTTAGGATATTTTTAAGGTCTGCTTCTGCTCTGAAGAAAGCACACAGCTCACAGTTGTTGTCATGAGGTTTCATGTTCCTTGCTCTGCCAGTAGCACCAGTTTTTAATGCCTGCCATTTATACACATAACAAAGCAGAGGAGGGAATGTTTCCAAAAGCCAACACCACAAACAATCTAGAATTTAAAAGCCAAGCTGGATTCCTGCCTTCTCAGCCATCACACTGCCTGGTTTTGCTGGCCAATTTGTACTTTCAATCAAATCTGGGCAATCCATGCCTGCTTTAAAGAATGCCAAATAAGTAATATTTTTCAAGTCTTATTGACAGCGATGTAAAAATTGTACACAATAATTTGAAAACCTAATGAAGTAGGGTTACCTCACAGATATTCAATCCATTTGTGCCCGATTTCCACAGAAGTCCTTGTGACTGAAAAGAAGTTTCCCCTTGAGAAAACTGAAGGAGAGGTCTTAATTCAGATATATGTGTTCCATGAACTTTTGTTTTGTTATTAGAGACATCTACCTCTGAAAAGTATATTATCTTGCAAACTAAAGCCTCCTTTGTTTTCAGAAACTGCAGTCTTCTCCTTGCCTTCCTCACTTCCCTCAGGATCTTGAACGTCACTACAGACAAGGCTGCCATTGACGACCACCTCCCTGACCAATTTTTCTTTGTTAGTGAATAGCAGATCCAAGAGATCCAAGGTGGCTACACTCACTTCCTCACGTTAATTGGGTAGTCTGTAAAACACATCCATGAACATGTCACCTTTAATTGCCTCTCCCTGATCCTGCTCCACAAGGCCCTATTCGTCATTCCATAGTAAAGCTCCATACATGCTCCTTCATGTAAAAGGTATGCTTCCCTCCTCATCTTCCCAGCCTGTCTTTCCTAAAGAGCCTGTCTCCATGCATCACAGAAGGCCAGTCATCCAAGCCATCCCATTGTATCTCAGTGACTCCAACGGTGCCATACTTCAGTGTCTGCGCAGGGAGCTCTAACTCCTCCTTCTTGTTTCCCAGGAAAGCATGCTTTCTTCTACAAGCACTTGAGGTGAGCCCCGTTTCAGCCTCTCATCTTTCCTGTGGGCTCCCTCACTTCCATCACCTTGCTTCACACACTTACCACTCTGACCTCCGTTCCCTCACTTAGATGCAAGCTATTAGCACCATCCCCCAGCATGAATTATCAGAACAATTTTTAATTATCCTGCAAATTTACTAGTGTTAATGGAACACAAATTGAGAAAACACAACATACTTGATTAGTATAAAATTATGTTATCTGCTTCAATCTTTTCTTTCCTTGAATGGATTGCAAGTGTAGAGAGAACTGCTACTCTGGACAGGAGGATAAGAATATACACACTATCGTGGTCAAAACTGACAAAATTCGTAAACTCTTTGCCGAATCGAGTTTGGAAGGGTTTCTTCGAAGATGCAGCAGTTAGGCACTTAGATCCCAATGAATTTCAATGACTGTCGTCAGAAGAATTTGTCTGTATGTAAACTTGTGCTAATTTTCATTATAAATTTATAATGGTGAAAGCTTTGTGTGACCATACTTATGTTCATATCCAGGGGGTTAAAATCATACACACTGCACTTATAAAGTGTTAAACAGGCCAGGGCTATATCCTATACTGGTTTACATTGTCCAATAAATAATATGGATCTTTTCAGGCAAACAAGTGTGCTGGGAACACTCCCTAAATGAATAAGGCCCAGGATCCTTTTTCCTTTTATTGATGCTAAGAATTTATATTCGACTTAAATGTCCATAAAAAAAGCTGCAGCAATTTATTATGTTAGTGCAAAATCACACCAGATCAATTGAGGTAGTTGTGTATGCCAACTACCAGTTGTGTATTTATGTTATACTTTAAATTAAAATGAAAATAAACTATTTGCCAAAAGTGTCTAATATCCTATGACTTTTTATAGCAAAAAGAATTACATTTTAACTACTTTCTCTTCACTGTCTCTCCATTCTTCCAACTCACTTCATCATTGTCAGGCCACAGTTATCAGGCCTGTGAGTTCCTTCAGGGGAGAGAAGAAACTCTGGTTAAATTATGCAAAAATTTGTATACAAAAAGTTAAGTATGAGCAATTTTGCTTCTAACACAACAAAAAGCTTCAAAATACTCAAAGTTCATCATTTACTGCTATTTTAGATTCAGAAAAACAACAATTTCATCAAAGGACACCTGAAGTACAAAATTTCATCTTAGTTTAATGTCTCTATCCATGAACTGCCGGTAAATAGAAGGGATCTGTGCTTGGGGAGCAGAGGGTTTATGGATGACAGGCACCAGAGAAAGTATTTAATAATGCAGGCAATATCATCTTGCTAGAGAAAGTGCTCTGGAATTATGCCTTTTCAGACAAAATTAATGACTTAGTTCAAGCATACTCAGCCTAACAATTAATCAGTGGAAGTTCTGTGAAAGACTGTCAAAGGAAATGGTGGAGGTGAAACACTTCAGGGATTTACCATACTCCTAATTTCTAGAAAGCAGCAGGTCGGTATACCGGTCACATGCCTGCAGGCTTGAAGCCAGAAGTTCATACGGTTTTGAATGCATTTTATTACTATCATCAACAAAAAGTAGAGTATATTCAATAATAGAGCTGGTTTCCCATTTGCTACAAAGGCATTATAGCTGATGTATGATAATGTAACTGTAATTTTGATTTAAGTTAACAAGACTGTTTTAGTATGACTGTATGTTACAGTTATTCACATATGGCCCACATGAGGAATTATTTTTCATTATCTCATCGTCACAAGGAAAACGTGTGGAATAGTAACATCAGAGTGATAAACAAGGGTAAAATAGCTAAGCATGCAAGTACTTGAGAACTGTGCTGAAGAGTTCATTGACACTGGATGCAGTGAGAGCAAGATATCAATACCTGAAAGTACTAATTCCCATTTAACTTTTACATCTGTTTTTCATGCATGCCCTGAGTTAATTGAAGATTGCCTCCCAAAATTAAAAAAAATCCCATTGATTTCACTGGAGTCTGGATCACATTCTTCATTCTTTGCATTCATTTAATTACATAAAATTTCCTTCACAGTGTGACAGAGTAACACTAATTACAGTGACTGAAAACTGAACTTGTTGTTCAGTGTATCTGTGGGCATCAACTCAATATGGAAATAGCAAGTAACTTGCTCAAGTTCACAAGACGACTCTTGGCGAACATGAAAGCTCCAAACAGTTGTCCACTAAGCACTTCCATCTCCAGTGTGTTTCCTTAGAAACAGAAGCAATTTCAACACACAGAGAAACAGGTGAATCCATTTCAAAAAAAAGTAAGACAGCTTGGATTGAGATTTGATGCAAAGATTTGTATCAGTGCAAGCTTAACCTGACCAAGTCTAGTTTGCCACATCCAACATGTTCATCCGCATCAGGATGTTACATTTACCATAACTTTTCTGAAAGAATTTCTTCCCATTTGGAAAAGCTCAATTATTGCCTTTAGGCTGTATTAAAAGGGATGAACTTTATCCTAAATTAACCTCCTTCTATAATTTTGCCAAGGCTTTTACAGGAATAAGGCCCTAAAAAGCAAATAGATGTTGCTTTACAAAGTTGCATATATACTACGCTTTCACTCAACAGTCAAAAAATACAGCCCCTTACAGCAACATTCTACATAAAAATGATAGAATCCATCAAGATTCTGCCACGATAAGTGTTTCACATACTAAATATCTGAATAGAGGCTATCACAGATTAGATTTAAGTCTCACGAGATTGCTCCATCACTTCCAAAAGACTTATAGTGCATCGGTGAAGCTAAAGAACTTTTAAATCATGACTATGTATTTTTCCTGCTTCAGTTAGGCTATTTATTTATTTGTTTGTTAACAGAAGGCTCTTCTGCAGCCATTATGCCAATATTTTTTTCATTAGTCAATGCAAACAGCATAACTTTTTCTTCTTTTTAATGTCAGTAGACACAGTGCACAACATTTAAGACAGCATCACATCACACCCAACAACGTTTGGGTAGTATTGCTATCAGACACTTCTTCACCTAGAGAAAATAAACACAGGTATGGACAGAGATACAGAATAGAAAAATACTACAACATCAAACTAAAAGTATTTTCAGTTCAGAAAAAAATGTTAGATTTCCAATCAAATGGAACTGTGTAAGTAGTCTTTAATATAATGATGTATATTAACCAGTCTGCGGTTCAATCCCACACATAAAAAGGTAACCAAGATGACAACAGCAGTGCTGCGCCTAGAACCACAGCTAAGGAAAAATAGCAAAACCAGGTAATAATGTACCAAACACAGCAGCCCACCAGGGCCCTGTATTCTCCTTATCCGGAGAGTAACGATCATGATGAAAAGCAGAAAGAGTTCTTCAGACAACAGTTACTGGCAAAAGATAAATGTCCAGGTGTCGATACTAGACATATACTTGGTTATTCTTTGATTTAGTCATAGTCACAGAAATGTATGTCTGGTTGAAATCATTACTTGACTTTTGATGTACAGCATGTGCCTTGAGTCCAGATAATAAAGATTAGTTCTCCACTGCATTCTACATTTACTTCAGGAAGTAGGTATTTCTCAACATTTAACATCAACATTTTACGAACAATAAATATCAAACTTATGTGGCTGTAAGGGCACTCAGGTGAAAAGAAACATTAGTCTAACAAAAAAAAGTATTTGCTTATTTAAGTAATTTGGGTAGCAAGCTTGGGAGTAATGACGGTGAAAGGGAGAAACTAGCTGATCTCAGAGCACCTTCCACTTTGCTGTATGCCCCTCTCCTTTCTTTTTTCACATGCAATTCTCTTTTCCCCATCCTTGATTATTGCAAGCAGATTGACAGCAGAGAACTAGGTCACATCATGAAATCAAACAGTAGGAACAATTATGATGGACGCACTTGGATGAAGCAGGATAAAGGCAATTTGATAAGGAGCAATTCAATTCTCACTGTAACATAATCTTTCTAGTAACTTTTACAGGGGTTGGACTGAAATCTAGACACGAGGAAGAAGCATGTATCTCTTTCCATGCTCGAGGAGAGGCTGAGTAAATGGAGATGCTAAAAGTAGAAGATTCATAAAATTAAAAATCCTTTGTATTTCTTGGGAAAGCCAGAAGAAAAGATCAGCAGCTGAGTTGGAGGCAGAGAATTTGGGTAGTGAGATGGACTGATGATAAAAAAGAAGAGTATAATTGTTCTTTGCTATAAATTTAAAGTAATTTTAAAATAATTTAATCCTTCACTGATTGTCTCTGTTACCATTAAAAAGACAAATAAACCTCCTGTTGTCTGTAGTGTTTCCTGGCTACTAACTCCCATGAGAAAGCACCCAGAGAATTTAATAGATCTTATACTGTGGATAAAATTAATCAGAATACAGTAAGCTCTATCTACATAATAAAAAAAGTGTGTTTGGCTTTGAAATGGCCTGATCTATGACTGCCATAGGCAAAAGTGCCTGTTGGCACTGATTTTAAGATTTTTTTAATATGTCACTCAGGATAAGTTTTTTAAAGAACAATTGGCTCTGTCTACTTTGGTCACATTTAAATGCCAGATTGGGGCTGTCAAATGTGACTGGATTTATCAATGAGGCGAAAGATACAGAGGAAATTAAAAGACTGCAAAATAAATTATTTGGGAAGTTAATTATAAATAATATAATCTCTATATGCAAATATTAAATGTGTGTGTTTAATTAAATCACTGCAGATTTTAAAAGTTCTTTCTGACTTCTTTGACATGTCATCCCATCAGACTGTTTCTTGAGGATATAATTATTTAGTTAAATGATTAAATGAATGCTGTTATACATATTAGCCGTGCTAAGCTTTAAGCATATGAAGGTGTTTTGCCGGTATTCTAACCAGGGACTGATCTAATTGTGAAAGGTTATATTGGAAAAGAAGAAAAGAGTCATTAGCTAAAAAAGCAGTATCATACAGTTATTCTCACTCACATTTTGAAGGTCATTTGTAAGTTGTACACATAATACTATTGAGTCACTCAGACCCATTTAGAAGTTTTTCTTTCACGGGCTTAGAAACCTCAAAATGACGGCTCAAACTCGGTCATCATTCAGAGAGGAAGAATGCAGAGTAATTTTTACTTATTAATTTTAGAAATGAGCAAGGATGAATAATCCACTGTTGTCACTTGACAGAAGTAATGGCAAGTAATGATTTTAGCCATGTGTTTTAGGCACTGTCCGTTAGCATCACTTCCTATCATCCTAACTCAGCCCACATTTTATAATAGATTAGGGGAAATAATATATAAATCCTTAAACAATTTATAAGTTTCCATGCCTCTTCTTTCCAACGGACAAACAGCATCAACCCAGCGAGCTATGGCATCCACAGACTATTCACCACCACAAGGCGAGCTACTAACGTAGTGCTGCACAGTTGAAAAGGCAAGACCTCACGTAGCTCTGCAAGCTCCCTGCTTTGCTCTTTGGCAGCAGTTGTTCGCTTTTGTGACATACCAGACAACCACCGCCAGGAAAGACCCATTTATGACTTATGTATTCACAGCATGAACCTAAACCTCAGTGCAGTCTTAACTTTCAGCGTCGTATTTTGATAGCCCAAAACTGACACATAATAATGTGTTGCTCTTTAATGGCCTGTCATTGTTAATGCACCTGGTTCACTATTTTAAGTCCTTGGGCTCCTGGGTTCACTCAAGCATGGATTTACAGATTATTCCAGCCAAGGCATCCCCTGGCTAGTACTTCTTAGTTTTTGACAATATGCCTAGATGGTTGTACTCAAGATAATACGCAGTCAAGCTCTTGTATTTTATTACTCTTTCAAGTTAACTTTGCAATGAAAAAAGAAAAAAAGAACCTTTTAATGAACAACTTACGTTCTCTATGTCATAGTATAAACACTTTATTTTTTTGGAGTACGGCAATGTCTAGGGTAGCTATTTTTCTTGAGATCGTTAGCCTCCCTCATGTAAGCAGTAAGATTGCATCAGCACCAAAAAGACAGAGTAGGATACATATTAAAAACAACAACAAAACCCAGTAAGTTGGTAATCATAGAGGAAGTAGCTCTGCATACTCAAAATCATGCTGCTATAGCTACTAATACAAAATGGTTTCCAAGATAAACAACTTTTCTTCAATACCTCCAACAGCTTTCCAGAACAGCCATCATCAAGCACAGTTTCCATGATGGTTCTAGTATTGAAGAGTGTCAATAAAACCCTTCAGCTGCCTTTCAGAGAGCTGACTGATAAATACGCTGAAAACTTTTTTTTTTAAATAAGTAATTAAACTTGTATAATTCAAATACCTTTAAATGCATGAGTTTTGTATGTACTTTCAAAACAGGACTTTTCATAAGGGGTATTTAACTAGAAGAGTACACTTTGCTACATTTAAAAAAAACCACTTGCATTTTTATATCGGAGATATCACTTCTAAGTATATTCCTTGGTGAGGAGAAAAGATCTCTGCTTCTCAGCTAATCCTGTATTTACACTAGCTTAAAAATGATCCCAAGGATGCTATATCTAACATAAATTAAAATCCAGACCAAGCATAAGGGCTGTAAAACCAACACAGCAAAATTCTACTTTCTGCTAGTTAATGTCCTTGCAAAAGGCCTTCTAGTGAACCACATATCTAGTAAGGCCATGTAATATGTATAGTGTAGACCCATACATAGTAAGACCATGTCTCAGTTGCTATCAGAAACGTAACCGCAGCAGCAGAGGCAGGCCCACAAGAGCCAGCAGAATGACAGCAGGGCTGACAGCACCCCCAGCTGCAGAGGGAATTCCTCACTGCCTCTTACTCTGTGGAGCATCACACAGTGAAGGTCTGGCCATGGCTCAGAGACACTCTAGACCAGCACCCTGAGGTGATCACATTTCATTGAGACCTTTCTTTTACGACAACAGGAACACCATCATGATGAAAATGAAATTTAGTGTCTTGCCATTTAGCCTGTGAGTAAAGACGACTCTAATTAGTATTGACGTACACATTTTTCAGTAAGCAAATACATCTAATATGATAAGAGTATGCAAATTTTTTTCTTTTTTTTTCATATCACTAAAAAGTGCAGCTTCTTTCTGAAATAGAAGGATCGGCTACAGGGAAACTATTTTCATTATTTTAGTGTCCCCTACCTCCAAGTAAACATGTGAAATTAGGAACAATAAATTATGCAAGAGTTGCTGCTGAGAAAAACCATATCACAACTGCAATCAGAGTAAGTTACATTACAAGCTCCCCATGCCTGCTAGAAGAACTTAAGAATCTCTGTTTTCATTTATCTTTGCATTAAAGCACCTACATTCTCAGGCACACGTAGCCAAAACAGTATGCAAAGAGAGCATCACAATTCAGACAGCTCCTTTAGCGTGTCTCACTCCCAGCTACAGTGACCATGCTTTTTGATTTATTTATTCAGTATTTACTACGTTATTTCACTCCATCAAACAACACTTGGAATTTTTTTCTATGATCAGCGCTTTCTGATACATATTCCATATTTCCAGCTTGTCCACATCTGAGTGAGATGAGGGTAATGGATGAGGTGGAGGCGGAAAAGCTTTTATGCAAAACTGAAAATTTAAGGCTTTCTAGAAAATTGTAAGGCAAGAGGGTTTCTTGACTGTGGCACTGGATCAGGTATTTTTGCATTTCTTCTCCACAGGACAGAGTTACCTAGTAATCTAGTCTTGTAGTATCATTTTCTACTAGATAGGAACGGGGAAACTTCACTTTTCTCCTAATATAACCCCCCCCCCCGGCCCTGATTCCTTGTATTCCTTTCCAGTGTGCATCCCACCTGCTCACCATGTCCCCCTTTCTCTAAAGACTGCTTCCATTCCAAATGTGAGAAGTGCCTCTCCACATACTGCTTTCAGTACCAATTATTTTTCTACTCACATTTCCCCCAAGGACTGTTTCATGCCCATGAGTTACTCAAGCCTAAAATTGCCACTGCAAAGCGCAAAACTACAGAAGGTCATTAGAAACCATCATTTGTGCTCTGTGCATGCACAGGACCTAAGAAGAAGGAAAGAGATTGAGCCCTAAAAAATGCAATAGCAAGCAGCCAGCTATACAAAACATAGCATCATTGCTTTAGGATTCATATAATCACTGTTATTTCTCTTTGAACCTGAGCTGAGCTGGGAAGCTCTTGTTTCCCTATTTGCTTCCTTTTTAAACATTCAAACAGAAAAGGGACTTTCTGACTACGCAGGACATGTCATGTAATGTTTGTTTGGCATTACTGATTAACCTGTGCTCCCTACAAGAAAGGATTCGGGAGAAGAGTTTGCTGTCACTAACAAGTTGAATGAATTGACAGGAGAGAGCACTCCAGATCCTCAGTGCTGATCATCTTTATCAGTGAGAAAAAGATCACTATAGCAGTGATGGTGATTTTTGTCCTTACTTGAAAATAAATGAGATCATCAACACATAACCAGTTTACAACTAGCCTTGTGCTATTATCAGATCCCATCCCAAAAATGAAACACAAGTAAAAGGCTTTTTCTCCCATCTGCAGTCCACTGACCTCTCCACTCCTCTAATGAACGTCTGTCTTAGCGGTATTGTGCACCACACACTACAGGCTGCAATTTGCATCATAATAATCCTTTTAAAAAAAACAATCAATTTAATGCATTTCCCCCTCTTCAAGTTACACAAAGATGTAACAAATGGTGTTTATGAAGAATAGATGGAACTGGAAGAAACTTTTTTTCAATTTAGAATTTAATTGTAGAAGGCCAATTATAAAATTTTAATTTCCGCTATCATCTGTCTTGAATATTTATCTTATCTAGCAGTTATTTTATTCATAATGGAAACCTTTGATGGCTTTTTTGTTATGCTATTCTGAGTCACGGATAATGCACGCTACACTGGATTAAATTTGTATGGAAAATAGGCCATGCTGGCTTATGTCTGAAATTAGATGCAGCTAACTTAATTTTGCTGACATCTAAAAGAAAGGAAGCTTTG
The DNA here is from genome assembly GCF_965638725.1 of Aptenodytes patagonicus. Taxonomy (NCBI): domain Eukaryota; kingdom Metazoa; phylum Chordata; class Aves; order Sphenisciformes; family Spheniscidae; genus Aptenodytes; species Aptenodytes patagonicus. The sequence continues at coordinate 43,467,855 of NC_134952.1, forward strand.
TTTAAAAAAAAAAATAAAAGAAAAAGAAATAAATTCACTTAAAAATCTCATAAAATATTTCACTTGGTATCGTATCTGTCTAAAGTATGAAATCTACAGGAGCTTAAACAGCAATTTACTGGAAATCAGAACAGGACACCTGGGGTACCCACTTTCTGCTGATTAAGACTGCATATATTGAGTATTTAATAATGATGTAAATCTAATGTTATGAGTGTTTAATGTAGTTCAAAAAGCTACTTTTTTAAAGCTGGAAAATTCAGGCTCACGTTTATCCATAGATACAAACTTCAATGCACTGAAACAACCTCAAACATTAAATGTTTCAATATTCAAAAAAGAAGAAGGGCATGGGATAGATAAGCACAGATTCCCAATTACAAGGCTATTCCAGTAAAACAGATTTGCTGTAAGATAAAATAGAGGATGTACATACAGCAGGGCAAAGAAGGCCTCTTAATTACTGTGGATAGAGCAAAGCAATCACCACTATTTGCACTTCAAAAGCATGACATTTTCACAAAATTGGAAGGGCTATAGATTGTGTAATATTGAGATTATTTTTTGCAGTAAAAAAATATATCAAAAGACCCAAGCCTCTACACTTAATATGATTTTAGCTTAATCATCAGTAATCTCTCATTTTGAGTCAGTTCAAGTTATTTGGTGGACTCAACACTGGCATGCTAGGCGCATTTTCTGGAAGGCATATTTTGACACTTCCATTCTGTTCCCCCACGTTTTTTTCTTTTTTAATATATGCTTTCAGGTTTAACTCCAACACTTACATTCATAACAGTCATGATATACAATTACAGATATGTTAAAAACAAGAATCTGGGGGGAACCAACCATGCTCCCTTCTTTCTCCCTCTCCTTGGTTTAGGTGAGAGAGGAATAACACAGAGAGCCAGCTGAAAGCAGGACCTGCAGGATTCACACACCAGGATCCCAGTTTCTGGTCACTTCAGGGCTTTAGTGCTTTTCCACAGCTCTTTTGTTCCTGCAGTTTCTCTTGACCTCAGCCATTGCAACGCCAGAAAAAGTCTTTCAGTGCAGTTTGTGGTAAAGATGAGTATTGATGGAAGGGAGAGGAGGAAGGAGAAGAAGGAAAAAAATATGTTTGGCATAAGACACTGGCACCATCTTTCTCTCCCTTCTTGTGGCTGATCAAGTCTGAAATTCTGTGATTGAAGCAGTAACAATATGAGTTCAAGAAACTGGATTCTTCTAACAATTCACAAAATGAAAATAAAGCCTCTGCCAAGTGCACGAAGAATTCAGTCAGACCTGCTACTGAATGACATCCATTAACTTTTAGGTCATAATAAGGCAAGGTAGGCCTTTTATGATACTGCCACATATAACACACCTTCATGCATGTTAAGCAAGAATGACAAGGTGCGTAAATGCACGCATCACATCCAAGCAGGATTAAAAGTTTCACGCCACCACATTGCCACAGCAGTTTTCTACAGAAAAAATCAAAAATGTTGAGCGTGCAAGATGATACAAGCTGCTGACCTTCGAGAAAGAGAATACTGCCTTACTCAGTGTAAAGGCACAGCTGACAGGAAATTGGCAGTCCATTCTAGAAAATCACCTGCAAATAAACTTTAGTGAATATTGGTCATCACCCATAAAACCCAGAATAGTATTCTTTACAGTTACAGAAAAATGATGTAAAATTACTAGCACAAAAATAAGTATTAATTCATATTAATTTTTTTTGAGAGAGAGTCATATGTCATACAAGCAACAGAGATCTGAAACATGGACTGGGTGACAGTCACAAGGACTCAATAGTGCTTGTGTTCAGCAGTGCTATAACCCAGAGCAAATACAGGTGAAATAGGTTTATGAACTCCTCATACAGTTAGCGTGGAATTTACCCATGTTCCTGCTTGGAAAACCAAACACATGCGTTTGTCCACCTTTCTGATTCTCTCTCAACATAAGGACTACTACTTGCTTTTTTCTTTTTCTTTTTTTTTTTTTTTAAGATTTCTGTAAAAACTGAACACTAAGCACTGTACTTAAAAGAAAAAAAGTTGTCTAAGGAAGTACATGTCACTGGGGGAAAAAAAGTAAGAAAAAGCATTTCCTGGCTTGGTACCTGGGACCTGGCAGAGTTTCAGAGAAGGCATCCAGAATCTTCATTCTCCACCTGGTAAGACTTTAGTACAATGGGACCCGTTCCACTCAGTCCAGATGTGTTTGTCGGAGTTCCATCAGTGCTGGTTATTTTGCTTCTCTGAATGCACAGGTCAAGAAAGTCTGCTACAAAGACAGTTGATGAGGCTATTCACTAACCCAATGAAAGCCTTTCCACTGATTTCTAATGATGATGGATTGACTCATTAGCCTGTTTAGCTTTAGACAGTCACCTGCAAAGTGACAGCTGTTACACTGACCATGTAAATATAAAACATGCTAACAGTTTTGTTTAACCCTGAAATATAATATCACATTGACAGCATTGAATTTCAATGTTGAGCAACTGATCAGTGTCACTTCAACAGTGCATGTTTACTTATTGTCCTTATCTTGGAATAAAAATTAGAGTGAAAACTGATTTTGTTCATAGGCAGAGAAAGCTGCCTATAGACAGGGCTTAACTGACAGGCCTGCTGGGACGAATGAAGAGGAGTGAGTTTTCTGCTTTTTTTGTGTGTTAATGGTTCCTTGCTACTTTGGTGCTCTCTCTGTGGCAAAATCTTCTAGCAGGCCTCATGGTCAGACTATGCATCTTTCGCATTGCTATAACATGTCCATTCCTCAGGGCAGGCTAACAGACCTCTAATTTGCTCATTTGCACAGCAAAGTAGAACCCAGAGCAGTATGCGTGAAGGACACTTGGGTGGAACCTACTGCAAAGAAGAACATCAAATCACAGTCGCCGTTTGCACAGCACCTGCACCAGCACTCACTCTGTGCTGAGAGAAGGTGAAAAAAATTGAAAGGTGTGTCCATTATTGCCCAGAATAGACACTGTCACACCAGTGACACTTAGCATAGCTGTCCTTAATGTTGAGCTGCACTGAATGATTGAACATGGGGGATAGTCACTTAGAGTGGCCAACCCTGGAATAAGGGCCCAGCACCCTTCTCACCGGGGTCTGCCACAATGCCACTAGAAGAAGCTAAGGCAGCCAGAGGGCCCATCCTCTGGGCTACCACCACACTCCTGATTGCTGAAACTCATCTCAGAGCAAAAGCTGAAGTCAATTTTCTTTCTACTTGTGCAGTCAGGGAAAAGAAGTCATGGTTGTGCCTGGGTCAGATGTTTTTTGACACAAGGCACCATACACAGTCTGGGTAGAAGGAGTATTTGTCAGCTCTTCAACTCACAGTATCTAATGGCAACTGTAGTACACAAAGCAGAAGCTGCCAAGGGTACTTTCGGATAAGAAACAGAAGTATCTGCCAGCAAGGTGCCCCCCACAGTTTGGCACAAACGTATCAAACACAGCATGCACATGTTTCTAAAAGGGTAACTCTGGCAGACATCCTTTCATGGCTGCATATGTTCACGCAGCGTGACCAGCTTCTCCCCAAGGCAGAGCACACACCACCAAGGTGCCACTCTTCCCTCCAACGCACCTTCCCACACACCCCTGGAAGCAGCAAGCCCAGGCAGCAGAACCAGCTTTTATTGGGGTGGCAGACCACCATCTCGCACAAACCCCTGCTGCAACCACCCCGTTCACACACCCACCCTGCCCCCAGGCCTACAGCCATAGCATGGACCCCCAAGCTACCTCAACAGCATGAGGCTCTGAATTTGTCATGTATTTAGTATAAAGACGTATTACATAAATACCACAGTAGTGTGAAACAATTAACAACTCCTTGTAGCTTGTATATTTGCAATATTAAGTATCCTCTGGTATTATCAATTATTTCATAGTACCAGTACACTTACTTGCATTTATATAGCCAGAATGAGCAGAATATATTAATAAATGGTTAAAATAACACACAACAGACAAGTAAAGCAGGGCCATATTTTTCACTATGGCACTGGTTGGTCCCCTGTGCAAAGCTTGGAATTTTAGCATGCTTTTTTAAAGTTATATACTCTGTGTGTTTATTAAATATATATATATTTATAGAGAAGTTATTTTAAAGCGTTGAATAGACTTCCAATAATCAAATTAGAAATAACAGTTATCTAGTCCATGTGAGAGGTTAATTTTTTTTGTGCAGGTTGCCAGTGTTGTTTCTCATGACAACTGAATTAAAACTGGATTAAATTCTGAATGCTGATGACCTTTGGCTTCCCCCATTTTTTAATTTCTTAGTTCATAGAGCCATATTTGTGCACCTGTTTTTTAAGATGTTGTACACTCATTTTTCCAAACTACTTCCTGATGTCATAAAGACTATCAATGGCCAAGCTGTCACAGGCTGACCTAATTTAGTCCCTTGCCCAAAGACCGATTCAGTTATATCTATGTCATCCCTTAAAGACGCAACCTGCTCCTAAAGGTCTCCAGCGCAGGAGAACAGTCTATTTTAACTCTTCACTTGAAAAACGTTTTTTCTGGCATCTAATCATCCTTGTGAAGTGCAAATCCACTACTTGGTATATCCACCAGGAATTAAGAGAACAGATTGTCCACTATTTCTTTGTCACAACCCTGTAAGCACTTGAAGACTTAAAGACCTCGACCTGTTCTCTCTTCTTTTCACTAGAGTACATCCTACCCCAACACATTTAGTCTTTCCAGGCCAATGATGTCTTCCCAGCCTCTGATCATTTTTACTGCTCTCCTCCTCTCAGCTCTCCCTAATCAGTCCATCTCTTTCACAGAGCTCAGGCCAAAATAGGATACCACCCCCACGTAGCTAAAATCTTACCTACATACAGCCCCCCAAATGTCTGCGTGATGCTGGTGGTTCACGCTCACTTGTGATTCATGATAACTCCCCGACCATTCTCAAGATAGCTGCCAATAAACGATGCTGTATTTCTTGTTTTCTGTGAAGTAGATTCAAGATGGAAGGTGTAATTTGAAATGAGTACTTACTTTGTAATATTGCAGTAGGCAAGTATCTTCTCCCTCACTTATTGAATACATCTATACATATATACTTTCCAATTTTTCTGTTAGTGCCTCACTGAGCACACTTTTCCTTTCAGACACATCTTATTTTAGAAGAATGTTTAGACTTTGGATTTACAATTGGCAATTCAAATGTAGAATTTTCAGTCTATCTGCTCCACCGACTATTTCAGAGAATAGTATTGCCTCTTATCATCTTGATGATGTATTCGCTAGGCTTCACATTCATATATAAAAATCCATATTTAAAAAAAAAGTCATATAGCCATACAGTTCAGTAAAATTTAATTCACTTCAGATGAACTTCACGTGTTAGAAGCAAGATTACACAAACAAGCTTTATTGGCTTGGACTTTCCTTATGAAACTCTCCCACTGTTTTGAAACCAGATGTAGTAGTATGCAGAGTTGTATTTCTGATGGCCTCTATTTTGTGAATCCAGTGGCTATGCAGTGTAAAAATATCCTTTTGTGATTTGATACTAGTCCTAGAAACTGTAGTTACATTTATATTCTTTTGCGCATATTTTCTGGTACTGCTGGCACTAACCCAGTATTTGTTCAGATCTGATGAGAATCCTGCAATATAAAATACTTCTTTCAGGCATAAGAATGTGGCACTGAAAAAGAAAGCTGTTTGTGTGGATACGATAAACTTTATGCCATTAAAACTGTAACAATCACATTTAAAATATCTATTCTCAGTATAACTTTTTATGCTGAAGCCATCATCTATGCTTATGGATGAGTGGTGGTAATATATTGATACCACAGTAGTAGTTACAATTCTAAGCATATATAAGTTCATCCATTATCAAAACGATTAAATGTGATACATGTGTGTAAAATTGCAGTATGCAGAGCAGAAAGCTTGGGTCCCAATTCTGGTTGCTAGAGTTCCTTCCTCAGTCTCTGCCTCCAAAGAGCTGGGGCACTGCCCTCTGCGCAGGTCCTTCACTCCAGCCATTGGATGGGCAAGACCGTGGTCAGGTCATGCTTGTCCCTTCCCTTCTCCGGAGTGGCAGTGCCAGAGCAAAGCTGCTGGGCTGAAGCAGAGCTCTATCAGTGCGTTCCCAGAAAACAGGTATCCCAGCCCCCTGTCGCTGCCTACACCACTGATGAACATCGCACTGGTGGGGAATAGGAGTCTAGTGAAAATGAAGAAATGCCTCTCCTCACTCCCCAAATACCCCAATTCACTAATTCTGTCCAAAAGATTGAAAAGTGTGCAGTACCTGTTATTGATATCTTTTATTTGGTATCAGTATTTTGAATCATTTAAATGGTGTTTTCCATCACTGTGTGAATCCCTTAAAGGTAGTTATTACTAACATTTAATCCTGATAAACTTTGGTGATTATGATGCAAAAAATCACTGTACTGAAAGGTTTAATGGACTGTCAGTGTATTTTAAAAGTAATTTAAAAGCTAAGTCAAAAGATTCTGCATGAGGAAATGATCTCCTCTGAATGTATGCACAAAACACTGTGATCAATTTGATTACATGATCACAATTTTTCCAGTCAGCCTCCACCTTACTCAGTATACAGGTCATCTAACATCACAGTCAGTTTTAAAAGACAAAGTATGAAATGAATTGTTTAGGTTCAAAAAATACTCATTGAATTTGCAGAACATGGCATTTCAGTATGTTTCGGAAACAGAGTCAGAAAAGAAATGTCCTTAGTTTCTCTTTCAACCAGCTTTTCGTTATGCAAAACCAGTTTCCCACCTAATTAAATTGCTTTTTTAAAGTTCCTAATTTATTAAACTGCTGAGTCCTTGAGCCACAGGAATGTTCCCCACCCCCTTTTTCAGACACTGCCCTCCTATGTTACTTTAAAGTTATTTATAAATACATCTCTCCTGCAGCCTCTACCAGCAGGGCACCTTCACATGTTGGTATTTAATGAGGCTCAGGCACAAGTCATGGGTCCCTGAAGAAAAGTATTACCTGATCTGCTTCATTTATTTCTACCAATAATCATACCATTACCTACAGCTTCTGTTTTTAATTAGTGGTATCTAATGATTAACACTGGGCAATTTGCATCCAATTATGTCCCCTGAAAAATTAGAAGTGGATGAAAAGGCTGAATGCAATTAATCATCCTGCAATGCGAATTTGCTTAAATATCAAGAATGAATGTGTTGTACTTTCCTAAATAAGATTTCATTGAAAACATATACTGTCTGGTTATGAAGCAAAAGCATGACGCTTCCATGACAGTAAGAAATCTGGATATTAAACACTAGAGAATTACCACATACATTCACACGTATCTTTTTAATAACAATGAAAAAAATGGTGCAACTGGTATCTAATCACACTCTGGATTCACATGCTACAGAAACAATTAAAAACAATAAGCAAGATAACGTTTTATGACACATAGACAGACCTTAACCTTGTCTGAGACAAAGTTTGGGTTTAGTATGTGGTCTTTAGAATATAATTGCCTCATCTGTTCTTTCATTCTTAAGAAGTTTAGCTTTAGAAAACATTCTGTTCCAGCTTCAAAGCAAAAATTCAGTGCTACTTAGTTATGGGATTTTTTGGACCACCGTAACATTTTTAGGAAAACTTAAAAATCATAGGAAACATTTACTTAAAGAAAAAACAAAAAACCCCAACCAAAAAAAAAGAAATCCACACCATAAACCAAACCTTATTTATATGGTATCTTCAGCTTTCCCCCAATTTTCAGAGACCATACTTGATCAGTCAATATCACAGATGATGGCAACAGGGTGCTTTTAATGAAGAGATTCTTCTTTCTCATACCTCCATCTCTCCAATAAAATCTGAAGAGACCTCATATAAATATAGAAATATCAAATACCACTGGTGAGATTTTCTTTTTTTTTTTTCCTCCATGATGGTGAAATTATTTTGTCCCTAGGATAACTTAGAGATAATTAAAATAACTTGACAATTATATTTAAAGGTTAGTACCTGTATAGCAACTCGCAGATATAAAACAGAGCAGCAGCCCTCAAAGCTTAACTTACAAAACTAGATTTATTACACTACATTAATTCATTCCTTCATCCCATTTTTTTTAAATTAAAGCACCATTCAACATATTGTGAAGATGTTTAAAATACAGTAAAGTTGATAGAAATCTTTGGAAGAAATAGTCTTTTGGAAGAAGATAACAATGAAAATAGGGTTTAAGACAAGTGAAGATCCTAAAGGACATTTGATGTATCTTTTCTGACTTTTAGCATGCAGAAAGCCAGCCAAGCCCCTGACTCGCACCACCTTAGTTTTGCCCAAAAAAAACCCCCAAAAGTAGGCATCCAAATAAAGTATCCATTTCAGTGGCACACAAACTAATAGTTTCTACCTGCATTCCTCACCTTTTTCCTATCTCCTCTCTTCTTCTTCCTCTGCTTCAAACAATTTTTCCAGGTCTTAGCCTTACTGTCAGGAGTTTCGTGTTGTTCTTCATAGTATCTGGGGCATTACTTTCTTCCCTTTATTGTTGTACTCTTCCATCCCACTTTCTGTTTAGGACACAGGTCAATTTTTAACCTATCAACATTTTGCACTGCACTTTAGGAAGATGGGCAGAATTTAGAGGGGAGGAAAGATTACACTGCAGATGTTAACTGGTTGGTATTTTCCTCGTGCTTGAAAGTATTGTTAAATTTTATTTTGCAATAAATGTTTTTCTTTAAAATGTTAAGTTCTTTTTAGCTAGGTTCTTGTATTCATTATGGTTGAGTCACCATCCCTGAAAGTATTTAAAAGACGTGTAGATGTGGCGCTTGGGGACACGGTTTAGTGGGCATGGTGGTGTTGGGTTGACAGTTGGACTTGATGATCTTAGAGGTCTTTTCCAACCTTAGTGATTCTATGATTCTATGGTTACGCCAGACATTCCACAAATAATTTGTTTTTGAGATATATGGTGCTTGTCATCTCTGCTCCCACTCCAGGTAAAATCATCAAAAAAGCTCCAAGATGCTAAGAAGCGTGGCTTGCCAGGACAAGTGCTTTGGTTTTGAACATGAGATTCACTTACAAAGGCTGTACTGAAAAACATTGCCACAATACTTCAATTCTGGTCATCTGCAAGGACCCCAAAAGGTTAGAAATAAGATCTAAAGACTACAGTGCATTCAATTTTTTCCCCTCGGCATCATCAAGTTTCAATTAGGATGGAGTCATTATCGTACAGTATTGGATTACACTTCATGAAAAAACCTGCAAGGACCACCAGCAGACTTACAGTTCCAGGCCTAACAGACTACTAGGTTTTTTTAGTAGGAAAGTTTTTATACTATCTCCCTAAAGCTGGATTAATTCCTAGCATCTTAGATACTGTAATACTAGCATTAAAAAAATCTGAAAAAAAAAGACCCCTCTGTGCATTTAGCTAGAGTTATTTCTTGATGAATGTAACATCTGCATGCTTGTCTAAACCAAGCAATCAACTGAGGCTAGTTGAGGCTCTTTTTGAAGTCCAGTGACCTAACTAAAGTTGAATATGTTAACTCATTTAATTTCCCTATTCACCACCATTTAGGAAAACAAGCAAATGAGTCCACCAAAAATGCATTTTATGAGCAAAGGTAAACAGTATTACAGCATAATGGCAAAATCTGTGACAAACTAATGAAGTTTAAAGATTGCAAGCAAAATATATACTACCAGGAAATAAATGCCACCAACCTCATAGAAAAAAAATCACACTCCATATCACAGCAATGAATTATCATTTTGAATTAAACTTATTTCAGCAAGAATCAAGACACAAAATCTTGATTGATGTGATTTCTTCAAAGCACCTCCTCCTTTGAACACCACAGCAATGCTGTGCCCTGTGGCTTTCGGGAACAGTCCAAGTTCTTTGGGGCTTGAGATACAAATGGGGAAAACAGTCCCAATATATATCTTTTATTGTTAGCACTATGTTTTATACACTATTGAGGTCTACCCGCAGTCTTTGTTTCTTCATGTATATTTAGTCCAGTGACTAGCTTTGACCATGATGACACCATAGTGAACACAAATCATGAGAAGATTTTGGCTCTCGGACAGAGGTGAAAGACCCAAAGACTGAAGATGTGACTTCAAACAGTACCACGGAAAGTTACTCTAAGGTGCCTCATACTTACCTCCCTACATTCCTTATAGATGATCACTTGAAGAATTACTTTCCCAATCCTACTATTCTTCATTTCAGCTGTCTCTCAAACACAATCCTGTTGGGGCCTCACTGTCAGTATAACCAGTCTGGCCTTATTTGACATACTCATCTTTCCTCTTACACTCCCCCTACTGTATATATTCTCTCCTTTCTGACAACATCATTCACCTTCCTGCCACCCAAGTGCATGCATCTTTGACATCCCTGACCCACTCTCCTCAGGCATCCAGAACACAAATATCCAAGTATTTGGTATGTATCTAAAACTCACATTTTTAATGCCAAAACTTCCTGTATACAAGCCTGACTCTCTTTTAACTCACCTCCATAGAGTTCAAACTAACTGCAGTTTCCACAGTGCTGTTTTCCCCAGTCCCAACTGTTTCAAGTGCCACTCCATTTGCATTCACATCTCACCTCCATAGAGTTCAAACTAACTGCAGTTTCCACAGTGCTGTTTTCCCCAGTCCCAACTGTTTCAAGTGCCACTCCATTTGCATTCACATCATTGCTCCCCTTTTCCAGGTATATAAAGTTCAAAACCTGTTCCCTTGTTTTCAAGGCTCTTCCTAACTCTGCATATTTGCTCTCTTCTAGTGCACTGCCCACTGTGCCAAAATATTTAATGATCTCTGTTCCTTACTAGCCCATTTGGCCCACAACTCTTATGCCTTTTCCATGCAGAAACAACAGTTTCCTCTTTGCAACCCACCTTCACGTTTTTAGCGTGGTGCTAACAAGTTAGCTGTATAAGATGATACAGCAAAATCAATTCAGCACAACAAAAGCAGTGTTTTAACTCTTTCCTGCACCATTGCCTTTTTTGTAGCTGATGAATAAAGAGTGAGGAAGGAATGTGGTGACAATCAATTCAATTGAATGGACAGGAATGTTCTCTGCTAGTCACTCACACGGATTTTCACACACTTCCTTCCTTGTCTTGCACCAACATTCTCACTGTTTATTTAGATAAGCTTGTTATACAACTATCTTAAACTTCTCAGATACTTAGAAAAGTAAGAGGCTTTTAGTCCTATAAAATACTCTAAGTATGAGCAGACAAACCAGCTACAAGAAGTTAAATTAGGATATAATTTTACCATACAGCATTAACAAATCAGAACCACCTATGTGCATATAGTATCAGAAACAAATTTACACCACCCTCAGTTTGGCCTGTGATAGATTACATATGTGCCCATCCCCTCAGTAATAACTTTTGTAAAATAGTACATGGAAATTAATTGGTCATTTCATGAAGGATTGCACCCTCTTCTAACTTTTCACAACATAAATTTCCAATTGTAATTAAGTTATATGTGAAAACACACATATTAAATGAAATATCTGAATTGTTTGGACTATTCGCAAGAGAAGAGGTATTTAAATATTTAAGTCTTATCTACTCGGTAGAATGAGGTCTCTAATCAGTCTTCCTCTAAGGAAAAGAGCCATACATGCAAGCCATTTGTGCTGCAGATGCTTTTACTAGGCATTCTCAACAACGGATGGGCCAAACAAGTAAGCAAACTGTGGTACAGCAGGCTCATTCAAGTGCAGTGAGTTTCCATACTACTAAAGACACATCTTTATTTCACGTTGCCAGGGAAGATTTGAATATGGCCGTGCAGTTGTGAGTATATCCCACATTTTGTACTGGTGGTACTTAGTACTATCCCACTTTCACTCTCTAAAACTTTTTATTAGACCCCGAAACTAAAATGTGGGACTCAACCACATCTATATCAACAGTTGATGTGAGGAGTGGTGAACTGAATGGCGAGTGATGTCCCAGTAACTTGTTTTTTGGCAAATTTCTTAAAAATACACCAGATGGATTCATCTATATTTCTAAAAATCTTAAGTCATCTACAGTGAGAGTTTGACTATTGATTTTTCACGAGTATTTGATGTCATGAAGAAATTGCCTAGAATAAAAATTACACGAGTCGTCAGCACACCCAGGATTATAAACCCATTTACGTCACTTGATTACTATGACCTTGTCTGGAGTAAGAAAATTAATACTGATAATTCAGTATCAGTGCAAGCATTAGGTTAGACAAAGCCAAGGCAGTGTTACTACTGAGAGGGCAGGTTTCCTCAAGCTACTTTAAACAAACCCAGCTCTTTCTGCCTTTATTGTCTTTGCTTATTTTATGAGGACTTTTACTGTAAACTCCTAACTCCAGCACTGCAGCTAGGCACAGCTTTTGCACATAAGCAATAACAAAATAGCCCAGAACCAACACAATATTGCACGTACTTCTTTGTTTTGTAAAGAAGCGAGGGGCATGGGGCAGATGTCACCTTCACTCAAAGGTGCAGAGTAGCTGAAATCAAAGCAATAGAAAGCAGTAATATATTGCTGATATAAGCAACATTGAGGTACTGGCCTCCAGGGTAGAAAGTAAACGGGGGAAGGATTGTGTTGTGGAGGTGTGTTTTGGAGTCGGTGCTTCCTGAGGCTACTTACGAGGAGCACAGTGTTTCACTTGCTTGGGGCTGTATTTAAAGTCAACATCTAGCCTGTAGGCAGTGAGGACTGGCTCTCCCTACATAAATGTACTTTCTTAAGAGCATATCAGGTTTTTTATGATATTGTTTACAGAGCCAAATGGGGGTGTGGACTGGGACTCCTTTGGAGATCAAGTACCCAAAAGTGCGAGTCAGCAGCAGAGCAGAGAACAGACCCTGCGAATCCAGCCTCTCCCCTCCACTCTGCCCCAGGCACTGCCAAGTGCCTCTCCCCACTGCCCCGAAAGGGAGCAGACAGGCAGAGGGTAGAGATGTCACTCAGTGTCTTAGCCTGCAAATCAAAGAATTTAAGACGAAAGAAATCTGTAATGATTGTCTTTTATTTCTAATTAAAAATAACACAGAAGATTACTGCATAGGAGCACTCCAGAGATGGAGATCAGCTGAACCCTGGGTATTTCCTTGGCACTGACAAGACAGATGCACAATTGAGCAGAGTCTATATGATGATGTTTGCAAATGACGTAAAACACCCGGTTAATTAAGCTTGCTACTCTAGTGTGAATGAGGGGAAGTCCATTCATTGACCTAAATGTTGTTTTCCTTTTTATTCTTTTAATATCTTAGGAATTATGAACTCTAAGAACTTGATGACTTAAAGCCACATTTTACTGAACCTCCCCCACCTCACAATATTGGCACAGATCCTCAAATTGAGATCTTCAAATGACGTATGAGGGCTTTCTCTACAAGATACAGTGTTAAAGAAAGCCTCTGACCTGTACAGGAATACTCAGAATTGCCTTTACTCAGCACATCTGTGATTTGATGGTTTTCTGTACCATGCTTAAGTGCCTAAAAAGGCAAGTAGGCACAATTTTGGTGTTGCTGGCATTTTCAAAGCTGCTGACCAAAGGTACCTTGGTACACCTATTCCTTCCTATCAGCATCCTAAAGTTACCCTAAATACTGCTTGCACCACGTGCAGGGATTGTAACCAGAAATTATAACCTTCAGGCAAACCACCTTCTCTCCTTGTCCCCAGCAGATTGTTTGGACCCTGAGCACCTCAGTGACATTTTACTGTATGGGGATGCACCTGTCCCACTCACAAGAGCCTGACAGTACAGCTTCCCGTATGGCATCCTTAAAGCAGACCCAACTCAGGCATATGGACTAAGCACAGCAAGTGAGTAGAAGTACGTTCCAGTTAGTTAAGCTCACCCACTTGTCTCCAATCCACTGACTTAGCCAAAACACCGGTTATTGGGACAAACCTGTGTTTTGTGTAACTCAATTTAAGACAGTGCTCCCATACCATAGTATTCCTACAAATGGGCTTAACCAACTGAAGCTCTTAAGATTTATCTTTACAGATCCACATATTACCCCAATAATTATTTCAGTTCTTTTCCATGATCTAGAAATCTGAACAGCATGATGATCTCCAGGGTCAGGGCCTGATTCACCTTGTGCTTAATTTCAGTGCAGCCTCTCTGATTATACCAGGGATCATTTCAGTCCAGCTTTACTCGGTAGTCTTAAACCACTTAGCTGAGCCATTAACTCTCTTGATTTATCACTGTTTGATTAACTTCAGATGCTTCTCACTCCCTTCTAGCAACCACCGTACAAAGGTTTTCTATCCTCCGCTTATTGTACATACAGGCACTACAAGGATTTTTTTATTCTGCTGTGTCTTTGCCATAACTAAACATTGTTCAAAAGTTAGATTGCTTGAATGTGCAGGAGTGCTGCTCATGTGTCTCCCTTCCTTCCCTCAAACTTTCTACTACATATACAGCAGCCAGGCCTGAAATTTTCAGATGAAAACGTATACCACAGTCCCATCTATAAACAAACAGTATATTATAAGTGGAAAATGGAAATGTTCCCCCAGGCCCCTCCAGGGGTTCTGCTCATGAGTTTTTGCTAGAAAGATTGTTTCCCATTTATTTCTTCCTTCTGGACTCAACCTGTTAGCAATTGGTTTGACTTCTGCATTATTCATATCAGCATTTTTGACTTTACAAACTTTCAATGAAACACTTTAGCCAACATCTTATAAATAACATCCCCACATCCCCAAATAAATTGCATACTTTCCAACTATTAACTTAGTCACTCCACCCCAAAAAATCATTTTATTAAAAATTGAAAATGTTTATTTTTGATGAAGCCATGGTGGCAATCAGCATCCTTAACAGATGACTCTAGACTTTATATGACTGCACAGGGCTAAAGGGCTCACCCAAACTTTACTTCTCTCCTATACTACTGAACTATTTTAATGATGACCTACACAGTAACACAACTGAGTAGATTGCAGAGGAGTCACATTATCAACCCTCGTGGCTTGAACACTTGCTCAGATCTTGTCAGAAGACAGTTTGCCAGTGTTCATAATTACATGTTAGATTATGCAGACATTTCCAGTGCTCCGGTGTGGTAGCCTCGAAGGGAGGCAAGGCCAACGTCTCTCACGCTTCAGCAAAACTGCATCACCCCAGGAGCTTTTACACCCGTCCTGCGTAGCTCCTGGTACACTGTTGTACCATTGAGCTTCTAGAGGGCAAATTATCAGTAAATTCAATGGACACTGAGGCTTTACATAAGAACAAGTAAGCCAGATACATTTTGCTTGCAAAGCAGAAAGTATGCAGAGACCTACGGGAAAAGATTATCTGTACACGCATAGACCAACCGACCTCCCCTGTAAATAGGAGTGCTTTGCTGTCTTGGTCCTACAGCTATCATGAAGAGTGGCCTACCAGGCCATAACTGTACTTGGTGGTTAACTCTTCTCCCAACTTTTAGACAATTGTATGGAGGAGAATTCAAGATTCTCAGTAAGACGAGAAGGAAGAAACTTAACCCAGTTCTGCATTCCTGTCTCTTCTTCCCATTTACACATGTATACAGGCATCACAGCCAAGGATTATCCCATATTGCCAGGTTAGCTGTAATCGGTTCTTTACACCCCTTTTTTTACACCAGATGAAGGAAAAGTTGCCTGTGTTATTCCTAATTCTGCCACAGGGTGCTTGCATTAGCTGCCAAGTTAGGAAAAAATGAAGATGCAGGAGTTGAGCTGAGGGCTTTTTTCCTCTTGTATCCACTTTTAGAAGAATAAACTGGGAGAACCAGCAGGACGTGGGGTGCCAACAGCATGGAATTGAAATAAAAGTCCAGTCCTGAAACTGTGAACCATTACACAATTGACATTTAGTCAAGATCAGGACAAACGTGCATGTCAGATATTTTATTTAAACATGCAAATAACTTAAAATTGAATTAATTTCTTCCAGGTGTCTTCTCATTTATTTTCAAGTTTTGTTTTACGCACTGTCCTGAGGTTCGACAAGTCTACAGTAAACAAAGCTTACCAGGTTGAATTTAGAGGGGTCGGGGGGGCGGGGTTGGAGGGTAACTGTGGGAAAGCATGTAAAATTTCAATAGAAAACAAAGTTTTTAAGGTGATATCTACTCAACTGCACATACCTCAAGGGGCATAGGAATTGAAATTCTCCAGGAAAAAAAAAGGAACTTTGACCTTCTGAATACACTGCTTGCCTTTGATACACAAGAAAAGAATATTTTATATTCTTATGCACTCCCCACCCCTTTTCCTTTGTGCCAGAGTAAGTAAGAAATGGAGAAACAAAGAACAAAGTAAAAATATGACTTCAAACTAATTCAGAGAAACCTGCAAAGCTGTCAGGAATAACAGTCTAGGGGCTCAGAGAAGCACTGAAGTCAGGGAGGGGGGTGAGGGGGAATGCAAACAAACAACCAACCTTCCTTTAATTCATGCACTGCAGTGACCTTGTGAATGTTACAAAATCTTTTACGCACAGTCCCAAACAGACTTTTTGCCTCGTGATTTTTTTCACCTGAGCACTGCTCAATTTTAGAGGGGAGGAGAGACTTGGGGTTTGATAAATGGAGATCTGAATTTAGCTTGCCATACACCAAAACCAATTAAATGAGTGGCTCAAGAGACATTTTTAGTTTTCTGCTGAATAATCAGAAAGTATTGATAGTACTTTGAGTGAAAAAATATGGAAAAAGTGGGCTCAAGGGAAAGAGGAAGTTTTGAATTGATGGAAGTTTAAATGAAGTGAGTGGTTTCAAGGAACTAGAAAAAAAAAAATCACAATGCAGTATCTCTCCGATACTGCTCGCCTGTGTATAAGGGACTTGTTTCCAAACCAATGCTTTAGAAAAAAGAAAACAAATGCAAAAATTTAACAGAATTAGAACTAGGCTAAGAACGCACTCCTTGCAGATAGATGTCATTGGGATCCTAAATGTTAAGCTCTATGAAGCAGAGACTATCTTTGCTTTAGTTCTTGCTGTGTATATCAAACAATGAGTCCCTAAATCCACCTGCTGGAGCCACATAAATAATTAATAATTGATGGAGAAATAAATTATTCCATAGAGCAGCTTCCTTCCTTCAAGCCAGATATGCATAGAAAGCTTGGAGTAAAAGTTTAGCCTTGTAACAGCTTAAAGAAACAATAACTTTTGACTATTCAAAGCACAGCATTACAACATTGAGTGTGCTGCAAAAAATGCCAACAAAAACAGCTCTCAAAAGCACACCCTTTTACTGTGTTGAGAGAGCAAAGCATTTTAAAGGAAAAAAGGACTAGTACGCACTATTCCATAAGGCCTCAGAAGTTCAATTACATGCCAAAATGAGAAGACAGAGGGATAAGAATAACATTTCAAAAAGACAATGAAAAGGAAAGATATGATCCTTCTATTTACTAATAACACGCAGGAGAGGGAAATATTTGTACTCCTTGTGCTGGTTTTGGCTGGGATAGGGTTAAATTTCTTCACAGTAGCTAGTATGGGGCTATGATTTGGATTTGTGGTGGAAACAGTGTTGGTAACACAGGGATGTTTTCGTTATTGCTGAGCAGTGCTTACACAGAGTCAAGACCTCTTCGGCTTCTCACCCCACCCCACCAGCGAGTAGGCTGGGGGTGCACAAGAAGCTGGGAGGGGACACAGCTGGGACAGCTGACCCCAACTGGCCAAAGGGATATTCCATACCATATGACGTCATGCTCAGCATATAAAGCTGAGGGAAGAAGGAGGAAAGGGGGACGTTCAGAGTGATGGCGTTTGTCTTCCTAAGTAACCGTGACACATGATGGAGCCCTGCTTTCCTGGAGATGGCTGAACACCTGCCTGCTGATGGGAAGCAGTGAATTAATTCCTTGTTTTGCTTTACCTATTAAACTGTCTTTATCTCAACCCACGAGTTTTCTCACTTTTACCCTTCCAATTCTCTCCCCCATCCTGCTGCGGGGGGATAGTGAGCGAGCAGCTGTGTGGGGTTTAGTTGCTAGCTGGGGTTAAACCATGACAGTCCTCCAGCCCCGAGCTTTTACTCACCACCATGCATTTTATGACAACGGGCATGTTTCAGTTGGTGCAATCTGCTGATTAACAAACCCGTGGAAATCCACCAACATGACATTGCACTGCAGGAAAACAGCCATAAGCTTTCCGAATTGTTCAGCCTAGCAGCAGCATTAGACACTTCTAGGACCACTTACACTTCATAGCAAACGTCACAAAAGATTTTCAGCTGAGTTATGACTACGTCATGGCAGATCATAGCTCTAAGAAAGGAGCAGGTCTGGGAGAGTTCATTAGGGCTTGGTTATGCTCTGTTACAGGACCAGCTTTCACCAGCATAACCAAAAGTTAATTGATAGCTGCTGTCATTGTAGCCACGATAACAGAAAGCTAACGAATCTTTTTCCATTTTTCAAGTAGATTTTGCAGCCTGCACTGGTCTCCACTGTACTTCATTTAAGCAGTACATCGCTGCCCAGCAAGAGCTTGGTACTCCTGTGTAGCTTCACTCATAAAGCACGCGTTCACTACAGGTAGGCATATGCAACCACTCCTGGCATTCCTCCAAAGCATATACACAGCATATGATTTTTGTGCATTTGAAGTAGCAAAGGGAGAGACGCCTTAAGTAAACTTTGTATAGAAAACTTGGTGTAGGAAGTCCAAAACTTGCAGCGACCTTAAAAAAGCAGCAATTGCAAAATACACCCTTGAAAGGAGCTTTGCAAAAACTGCCAATAAAGACTATTTTGTGTAAGTAGAAATACAGTATTTGAATCTATATGCTGTATTTACTGAAAGTTTAATTTTTAAAAGGGTCCAAGTCCACTCATACTTGAAGTCAATACCATTTTATAGGTTATGCGTTGGTTGCAGCAGTATATAGGCAGTGAATGTTTTGCAATGGGCTATTAATTATAACTTCAAAACAATGCAACATTCTCATACACTTAAAACATCTTTTTCAAAACATGTCTGAAGTATCTGAATAATGTGGGGTTTTGTAACCTGACTGTCATTTTTAACTATCAGCAATCATTTATTTGTTCTGCTCCTTGCTTTTTTTATGCCTACCTCAGTTCCAGCTTTATCCATACAAAGATTAGAACTAAGCATCGCCTGTCTTTGCTGGATAGCAGGGTTGAAACATGATGATGTAAAGAGGTTGCAAATATTTCCAAGTTGTGTCTAAATGAAAATACAGGGAAAACCTTTACTTCTCATCTGAATGACCTAATAGTTCTTTAACTTTGCCAAGCTGACTACTTTCTACCTTAAGCGCTAGCTCTCTTGCTTACTAAATACTCTCCTATAAATTCAAGCATTTTCAGGAAAGTGATAATAAGGAAGTCTATCTGAAATTAATCAGAAAGATTCTATGAATTAATGATGTGTCAAAAAACCCATCTCTTTCAAACAATACTGATGCAAAAAAAACCCCGTTCCTTCTGTTAAATAAAGATTTTTAAGTCTTTTCCTAACCAGTCTAACTTTTCCATCAATAACTTGGCTAAATTTTTCAAACTCATTCTTTTTTGCATTTTAAATCCATGCAAGGAAACAACTACTGACTGCAACGGCTTGTTTCATGCTACCATCCTTCAGCAGAACCACAGTAAAAACATACACTGTCAGAGAGCCCACTCTCAGATTAAGCGCAGCAGGAAAAACTTACAGCTTTCCTCCATGTACTTCATGTGATAGAAGAAAAGGTGGCCTGAACAGTCTCCAAATTCAACACGTATTCATTCCAAATGCTAGCTCAGAGATGGGCTGGGCTGCACAGATCCCCTTGCCCAAACTCCAGACCCCTGCCTTTGCTTTTCCTGTCCCTTCTCCGCCGTACCTCATCCTCCCATCGGGATGTCATTCCTTGCTCTCTACTCACACACTCCTGGGATGCTACAGTAAAGGAGAGTGCTCTTATCCTTCCTGGGGGCATTTCATGGAGAAAACAGGCAGCCCCAAAGCAGGAACAATTTTGTTTTCCTGCCAGACCTCCATGAAACAAGTCAGTGGGTTCTTCAAAAAGAAAAAAAAAAAAGAAAACCTCCTGATTTCACAGATACAGTCTTTATCAGATCATTCCAGCCTATTTCTGTGTTTATAGGACTCCTAACACGACTGTTTCCACAGCCAAGAAAAGGAGATAACACTTCTCATACATGTCCTCTAAGGGTCCCTTTAATTACTTACAGAAATAAGGTCAAAAAGTAAAAGGAAATAAAAAAGTGTCATGGGTCAAAATAATTCTTGTAGAGGCTTTCTGCTATTTTCATTGAAGAGTGTCTCTTTTCCTGACTGACCCAGCTCCTTTCCTCTTTCAGCCTCTGCATGACAGGAGTGGACTTGTTAACATTCCCAGGAGCTGTTCAAACTACTATTATGGATAACTGCTATTGCTGACTGACTGTGAGGTTCATTTCAAGAAGACTTGGGAGCATAATTATTCCTACTCCGTTTAGACTGAATTGTCATTTCAACTACTCTCCTAGGTGCTTTATGACCATCCAGCTTCACAGTAGCCAGAAAAGGAAGTCCTTTTTCAGATTAACTGTTTCCATCTAGAAACTGCAGTTATAATTGCACAAAACTATGGCAATTCTTTTTCAACTGGAAAAATTCAACACCATCAGAAATATTTCAGTTTTTAGTTTGGAACAGTATTTCAGAATTTGCTTGAGTTGAGATATAAAAAGTCCCATTGACAATATCAATGGCTTTCTTCCAAATTGAATAAAGCATCTATGTAGACACACTTTTTTTTTCCTGCTTACAGAAGAAACAGGGAAAAAAAAATCTTTACAAATTATATTTCATCTATGACAAACATTTTCATATTCATGAACTACAAACTCATTTTTCCATGCCCTTAATCACATGACTAACCTTTTGCAATACAATCGTGTAAAGACTGAATTTCTCCAATTCCTGATATACAACTTCTTCCATAAAAATTAATAAAAAAAATTATGCAAGCAGAGTATCAGCAAAATGCTACACAGAGAGGTCCAAGGTCCTGTAATTCAGATTCCTATAAAAATGCACACAGTGTAATTTATTATTGAGAACAGGGATAAAGAACACATTTTCTTCTCACCTGATTACCATTAAAAGAAATAGCTTTGTGCTAAATTTGCCATTAACACAAATAATTATCCGATTTTAAAAAAGTGTCTCCTCATTTACCAGTTTACAGTATTTTTTTATTCCTTTAGGTATGTTTACATTTCATAACTGTAAAATACTCTACCCTTTTCCTGCTTACTAGCTGCTTTGACAGATAGCATTTGCAAGAACTATGTATGTACTTGGTAAGTACCAGGTTAAGCATTATAATTTTCTGCTTGCATATAATACAGATTGATTATTCCCAAATACACCTGACATTTTAGAATAAGCATTTATTGCAAGCAGCAAAGAACCAAGAGGGAATACTCCAGATCTAACTTTAAATCCAAGCTCAGGCATTCATTCAATATGTGACTTCAGGCAACAGACTTGACCTCCTTCTGGTTCAGTCAATTCAGCTGGCTAAGAGCAGGAAATCATTGAAAACCAGATGCTGCATCTAAAAGCAGATCTTCCCCAGGTAAATAAATTACAAGAGAGCCACAGGGATGGAACAATATAGTGTTTCTTATTGTAAGAGTCAGGAAGGCATATGGATGTAAATTGGAAATAAGCAAGAGGTCTTTTAGCCTCAAGCTTTACTTTGATATTTGAAAAATAACATTTTTAGTGCTGTACAGATACTAAGATTTTTGTGGTATAACTAGACTGCAAGGTTAGACTATCTTTGTTCAAATGTATTCAGATCGTGTAATCAAGGATGTTTGGTTTATTTTGCCCAAATTACTGTTCAGAGATATCTGAAGTATTAACACCAACACCTGATTACATCTGTAATAATGTAGAACAATGTCCAAAATTCAGACTTCTAAGGACTTTGGGAACTACTGTAAATGGAGGCCGTGGTTGTTTTGGAATACTAGGAGAGTGTGGGGGTCTCACTTCTGTAAAGAGGAGAATGCTTGCAACTTCCCTGCATCTCTTCCTCTTCCCCTGCAGCCAGCTCACATCAAGGCACTTTAGAATACGGCTGTCGTTGCCAGAGTTATGAGCGTAAAGTCCACGTAGGTTTCAGAACAGAAGCTACATATCACACCCTGTTCCACCAACGTAAATCGGAAAAGAAGGAGGAAAGGTTTGCATTTCGTTGAATTTTCCCACATCTAGTAGAATGGCGGCTATTGCTCATCCAGGTCTCTAAACCCTTTAGGGCAAACCATTAACACACACAGTCAACTTTTGATCTGACCTTTGGGCAAACACAATGGAAAATATTTATGGAGGAGAAGACACAATCCTGCAGCTTGGTTAGACCATAGATAAACAGGTTGGAGGAAAGAAGAATCTGATTTGTTAAGTGTGGCCTTGGAAAGGTATTAAAACATACAGGAGAGTTTCCCACAATATTAAATAACTGACAGCAGAGAAGGTTCTGCCTACAGTGACGACACAGCAGGACATGGGAACTTCTTGACCTCCCTCCAGACAACTATTTACACCATATTCGTCACAAAGATCAAACCACATTTGCCAGAAATGAAAGAATTTATACCTACCAGCAGCCTGGGTATCAAGAACTTAAAAACTTGTTTCTAGTCTTTAACTTTTACAGGGATGTAAATAGCATATTATTACATTCCATAAGCATTATATGTTATCCTATAAACATTTCAATGTGTTCTTGGTTGATTTCTCTGACATGAAACTGTCCTGACATAAGCAACAAGTGAAAAGCACACAGGTAATAAAGGTAGCATTTTTATAAATTATTTTGTCATAAAAAGACTTTATGAATAGATTTGTTTATTTATGTCTACCTAACAAAATATCAACTATTTATAGCAGAACACTTAACTAAGACACATGGGAAGGAAAGGCTTTCAGGGTAAATTACCAGCACCTGGAAAATAAATTGTTACAAATCAACCAAAAAAATATATTTTTTTGTACAGAAATTTAGGACAAAAACCAGCCAGTCTCAATAGTTGTAATATTTGAACTGGGAACCCAAAAGTAGATTCATCTTTTGAGTCTCATCCCTTCCGCAATTCAGAAAAGGTTCTGTATTACACAAACCAGTGGCTGTGCTTTCCTTTAGCTAAAACAACTATCAGGTTCAGTAGGCATGCAATTTCTCACAGGACTCATGAAATAGCTACGTACTACAAAGAATGAGCCTAAGCAGTTAGGTTCTGTTACATCTGTTTACTCCACATCACTCTCTTGTCCAAAAACTGTACACCAGTAGGAATAATTTTTTTGCCTTTATGATCAAATGTCTTGGGAATCGTATTGTTTTCAAATGCAGGCTTGTCTGTGCATATGTGTGTGTACGCGTGCATGCATACACACATGTATTTTAAGTAAGAGAGGAAAAAATATTGCAGCAAAGGTAATAAATTCAGACTGAGGAGATCTGGGTGCAATACTGATTCTGACACAAACTTACTAGGCCAACACTGAACAAATTCTCTGGTTTAGATTAATACCTACGAATAAAATTTTGCTATGTACTGTTATCACTTTGCCTGGAAATCTAAATTCTCTATCAGGTACTTTCTGTCTGCCACTGTATGTATAAGGAAGAAACACAGAAGGATACTGACCTCATTTGAAACTACTGATACAAGGTTTACCATAAAATAATTCTGATCAATGTTGACAGGTAGAGAAAGGACTAAAAAAGTTTCAGAACAAAAAAAAAAAATCACCTCTCCTTTAGTGGAAAAAAATGAAGGGGGAAAAAAAATGGAGTTTGCTTCTTATCACAAATAGATACAAAATGTTAGAACTACTCCTCTTTTCCTGTAATCAAGATTGCAGATAATACAAACCATTATCTTTCCATATTAGATAATTTAGTAATGCCATTAACTGTTTAGTTTTCCCTTTAAATATCAGTCCTTGTAGAGAAGGTTAATACAAGCTTTTAACATAACACTAAAAAAAAAAATGACAAATTTAATTTAGGCTTGCATCGTCCCACTTCCTGGAAGCGCTTGATTTCCTGATCTCAATTAAGAAAAGGCAGCATGTCAGGGAAGTAAGTGTTTTTACTATACAGCCCTTTGCAGCAAGGTCCAGAAAACAATTTAGGCACCATGAAGATGAATTCTTGCAGCATTTCTATGTAAGCATTAAGCACTCTGAAACTCTGTGTGTCAGACATTCAGGCTCCCTATACCGTATACAGAAACAGGCATCCTAAAATACGATCCCAATAGCCAGTACAAAAAGCATGAACTAAAAAAAAAGAATACCTTCAATACCTTACTTCTCCTGCTTTGGTGCATTACTTCTTGCCTACCAGCCAGTTCCTTCCTCCACTTAAGGAGTCCCCAACCTAGTACTTGTTTCCTGAAGTCCATCTCCTCCGCTCGGTCATTCAGGGATTAAGCAAAGGGATTTAATGTGTCATTTTAGAAATAAGGGCAGCTCCTTCCATTTCTGTACTGAGACCAAAACTTTGTTTTGGTCAAAACCCATACAACCCTTCCCCGGCAGAATGCACTACCTGCCAGGCTGGGAGCTATTTTGGAACTATGAAGCCTCACTAAATCTTTGAGGTGAAAAAGCCTGCAGAAGCTTTATATAGATGCAACATATGGGAGTAGGATCTCTTTTGTCTGCCAAAATGTAAAATGAGTTATTGAATGACGAGTTATTAGTTCATTTTTCATTAACTCATTTTTCTTTTGACTTAATTTTGCAGCTATATTGTCACAACTTATGCCTATTCATGGATTTAATAAACCTAAAAGCACAATCACAAGATGAGCAAGTAATAGTTACAAGGGATCAGGAACACAAGCAGCCACCACTTATTGAGGATTGTAAGTAATATAAGCTTTGATTTGCATTAAAAAATTCCAGTCTTTCTGAGATATTCTAAGAAAGGAAAGATGTATGCTAGAATATTCTCACAAACAGAAGAGAAGTGAAGTTATCACTGAAGTTCCTATTCAGATTTTGTGCTTCCAGGGTTAGTCAGTAACTGAGTTTAGGGTTTCCAGGATTACACTTTTGGACTTAGGCACCTACATTTCACCATTTCTTCCTAAATAATCCCTCTTTTTTTCTTTACCTGGCACTCAAAAAAAAAATTAGACATGATTCCCATCCTTTCTCTTTTCCCTGATGTCTTCAAATCAATCATGAGGGAACGTTGTTCAAAGGGAAGCCATCAACGGAAGTCTCCCTAGGGTTGTACTGCCAGAGACGTTTGAAAAGATGTCAGTAAGAACTCCAGTTTGTCACAGAAGCATAATGACAGCAGGTACTTTTAAGTCCTGTAAGGTCTTTGAAATAGCTTTGCAATTTAGTGAATGTGGTAAGATGTTCCGGCTTTCAATTCCCACAGAACAACTGGAAGAACTTCTATTGGGAGCCCCCCAAGTCTAAGAAAAAAGATCTGAAAATGGTGTTTGGAAGAAAGCCTGAATGTTATAGCTGGGTCCTGTAAGCAAATATATAGCAGTGATGTACATGCAACAGTCTCAGGGCTTTGTGGGAAGAATGCAACAGGCCAAAAATCAAAAGTAGGATCTTTTGAATGCCAAGGGGATTGTGCTGAATTTAGGTCAAATGCAAGTCATAAAAGGCTGTATTCAAAACAGATTTTACAAAAGAAGGTTGAACAGAGGAAGAAAAAAATTAAAGCAGAAATGAGAAAAGCAACAGAGGTCTTAAACAAAAACTGAGGCATTTAACATATCTAAGGAAAAAATCAAATGCTAATTGGATAATAGTGACAACGAGAACAATCACGATGATTTAAGGATATTGTATTGCTTCAGAAAATGATGTCAAATTATATTCAAGGAATCAGTTAAGACAAGAGACAATAACTGACCATTAAAAGTGACCTCCAAATTGTTTCAATTATTTCCTAATGTCAACAAACCACTAATTGAACTATATGAAACGACATTGCCTTAACACTCAGTTAACAGCTTGCATCAACAACCATAAATTTTGCACTATCTTTGTATCAGATAATTAGTGGCAACTGTATGATCAGTAACAAGCTGCACATTAAGGTTGGCTTAAAACTATTTCTTATTAAGTAATGGGGATATATTCATACAGCAAGTCATTTTGCAAGATGAGAGATGAACTCACTAAACATTTTTGTTTAATATAACTAGCTGAAAGACTGACAAAACAAAGGACTCATCTACAGGAATATTCAACAATATTATCTAGAATATTATGTATTTCTGCAACACATGATGTCCTGGTTCTGAAGAGGATCCAGATGACATATTTGCACACCCAAGCCAACTTTGGGATCTTGAAATCATTCAAACAGTGTGTAGAATACTAAGAAAAGTCCAAATTCCCAACATACGGAAAGTGGTGCTTGTCTATGAAATCCAGCCAGACACAATAACTAAAACTTGCTGAGAATCTGCTCCCCAAAATTATGTATCATGGCATTCACTGAAGAGCAAAGCTCTTGCCCATCTCAAGTTTATTTAAGAAACAATTCTGCAGTAGATATTTGTGAACAAGGCAAAGCATCAAGTATTGGTAACTGACAGAAAAGAAAGAACAGCCCTGTTACATGCCTTATCAGTTTAGCTAATGGTTGAATGGAGGCACCGCCTCAGTTTTCAATCTCAGAGAATGAAATACTTATGCACATGCTTTCATGCTCTGTGAATTTATCACTGAAGTCAACGAACATCTTCGAAAGCATGTAAACATAAGACGTATGTAAACTATGGGAGAATAAGTACATTTCAATCTGCCTCTGAATTCTTTCTTCCTTCCTCAATGCAGGTACTTTTTAAACTCTTAGTGATGGGAACAATACATCATCTTCCTCTGCGTGACAGAGGAGTACATTCTTCTCAACAATACCAGCTGGGCAGAGATCCAACCATCAATTAATAACTTCAATAACCATTTTAAAAATCAAAGCTGCTTTTCTGATCTACTAACTAATTTTCATAATCTAACTTTCATATTTTCATTTTCCATCCAGCTCTACTACTTATACCACCTTAACTGGCTTGCAGGATTATATCATCTTGTACGTGGGTGTTATGGTTGAAACTGTCCATCTGGCCACTCTGAATCCTCATATGTAAGAATAAAGTTATAAGGCTAAAACACGATTCAGACCCTGACTGAACTTTTTTTGGACATAGCTTCAATTGTCTTGAAAATGTTAAGGGTATCTACTGCTTGACATTGACCACATCGTCAACTGTAGGCAACTTACTCTTTTTAAAGACATTGTACAGACCATTTATGACCACTGAAGCACAAGACCCTCAAACACTCTAGTTGGGATTTAGGTTGTTTTTTATGAGAATTGATGTTAAAAGTCTTGCAGAAAGAGGTATATGACAAAAGGAAGCAACTGTTTCCTATTTCCAATCTAAACTAGATTACGCAGGTAACAGAAATGACTGACAAAGTCATCCTGGTGCACCAGGGCTCTTATCAATCACAGAATGAACGCAGTTATTACAGAACCAGGAGGTTGTCTCCCATTGTTTCTGTTCATGCTTGCTAATCTACTTATTCGTACTAAGGATTCATCAGCTGTAAAAATCCAACTCAAATTTCTTGTCTACATCCTAGGAACAATTACAGAATCCCAGAATCGCTAGGCTTGGAAGGGTCAGCTGGAGATCATAGAATCATAGAATATCTCAAGTTGGAAGGGACCCATAAGGATCATGGAGTCCAACTCCCTGCTTCTCACAGGATTACCTAAAACTAAACCATATGACTAAGAGTGTCGTCCAGACACTCCTTGAACTCTGACAGGCTTGGTGCCAGGACCACTTCCCTGGGGAGCCTGTTCCAGTGACAGACCACCCTCTCAGTGAAGAACCTTTTCCTAACGTCCAACCTGAACTTCCCCTGACACAGCTTCATACCATTATGATCACCTACTCATCTGCTCTACCACCTGCTCAAACCAGGGTCAGCCAGAGCAGGCTGCTCAGGACTGCATACAATTGTGTTTTGAATATCTCCAAGGATGGAGGCTACACCAGCTGTCTGGGCAACTTGCTCCAATGTTTGATCACCTTCACAGTGAAAAAAAGTTTTTTCTTAAAAATTTCCTTGTATTTTGGTTTGTGCCCATTGTCTCTTGTCCTGTCACCAGGCACCACTGAGAAGAGCCTGGCTGCACCTTCTTTACTCCCTCCCATTAGATATTTATACATGTTGATAATATTCCCCCTGAGCCATCCTCTTCCCAGGGATTGAGGCGAGGCCAACCAGCCTGTAGTTCCCTGGATCCTTCTTCTTTCCCATGCATATATGATATTTTACAAATAAAGTCCATATTCTAACTAGGAAGCTTATCTTCCAGAGATGTACAAGTACAAAACTGAGCAAATTGTTAGCAAAATTCATGCAGTTCAAGTTAATTTCATTTATAATCGACTATAAGCTCAACATTTTATGAAACCAGAATTGCAATGGCGTATTGATCAACAGGATCCAAGAAATGGCAGTGAAGAAAATGCCACTTGAATTCCTGCAAAGTTCAGGTCAATTTCGAGAGTAGAGCCTGCTTCTATTATAAAAGACACTGATTCTCTCAGCACCAAAGCATAACAAAGAAGGTATCAATTTCAAGATGTTCCTGTAACAATAAAACAATGAGTAGTGAAAATCCTTACACTTCAGTCTTTGGTTAGCCCAGCAAATAAATAGCAGTTTCCCAAATAGTGTGTTGTCCTTGTGGGTTGGGAAAATAGTAATGGACACAGGTAAGACACTCCCAAGCACAGGTTAAGCCAACTTATTGTTTTCCACTGGCATCCAAAATATCTGTTAGATCAACGGAAGACATGTGAGAACGAGTGTATATATATTCAGTCTAGGCCAGGAAACAGAAATTGCTCTGACATCTTGTAATATAGTTCCCAAGAAGGTACAGAACTGACTCAAGGCTGCCTGGACCAGAATGCACTTTGGGTACCTGACTGCTCTACGGCAAAGAGTTCTTCCTAGGCAATACAGCGTAATCCCTCTGAAGGCTCTTCTTGCTCCCATCAGGGACTGGCCAGAACTGAAGAGGCCCAAAGACACTAGGAAGCTATTTTTGTATTCTGCTTTCCTCTCAAAACTGTAGCTATAAAGCCAATTCAACACAATACTTCAACAATTACGGTTAACTTTTACTTCTGCAGGCTGATTTGGCAAAGAGTATCACCATAAAGCATGCAGTGCACAATCACAAGAGGATTCCCAACAGACTGCAGGAGAACATTGCCTACTACTGGAAAAGAGTTTTAACAAATCTTTGAGAGAATCCATCTATGAAGAAGTAGTTCTAGTTTATATTTTATACTCATTCTAGTTAGGACTCCAGGTAAAACCACTATCCTTGTTTCCACTGAGCATGCTGAAGTCAAAGGCATAAATGGAATCCCTCTCATTTACTATGTATTAGTGCTAATACATTTTTCGACATTAATCCTTTGAGCAAATGAAACATTGATAGTCTGGGACACTAACGGGATACATTAATTGCAAGTAGTAAAGAGGATTACTAAAATGCATGCTGGAAACAGAAAATGAGATTAAAAATGGCATTTTGGCTAAAGTTCTTCAGGCTATTAAAAAAAATACAAGATGATTAGTCAAGGAGAAACTAGAAAGCCCATAAATGAAAAATGCTGAGGGTCAAGGAGAATCTGGGAAAAGGGATTTACAACTAAAAATGGAACAGAACAAAAACAGTACTTAAAGGAAAAAAAAAGTATGGTATATCAAATACTACAAAGCCATATTCTTCAGAGGAGAGGAGAGCTAATGCCCAGATCCTGCAGATGTTTAAGCACATGAATTATTGCGCCAACTTTAGTAATCACATGGTTATAGCTAAATACTTAACTCCTTAAAAATATAGCCCGAGCAGACCAGTTGTGAAGGAGATACCAATATCTTCCATCAGACGATGAGAAAAAGACTAACCAGTCTTTGCACCATAATAAGATTACTGCAATCTGTGTGTGGGCAAGCAAAGGAATGAAGTCAGGGCAGTGAGGTAACTTTTACAATGTGATCAGTACTGGAATAATGTATCTTACAGTGTTAAAGTTCCTAAATTAGAAAGGGTTCAGAAATGATCCAAAGGAACAATTCCAGTACCAGAAAACAGATATTACAGAAGATGCCAGGAGAACAACCAAAAAGTTAGTTAAGGAAAAAATAAATAAAAAGTGGAAGGAAACTTTGACAGTGAACTCAACAACACAATAGAAAAAAAAAGCATCACTAGACCCAGCGATCCAGGCATTTAAGAGCAAAGATTTTTAGGATGGTTTCCTAAACAAACAGTTGATTTTCTGTCATTGGCAATTCTAAAAGTAATACTGGACATTTTTGTAAGTAATATTACCTAGGACAAACCAGGGGGAATGCAACTCCTGTGCTGTGTATCCTGTTATAAAGTCAGACTAATCATTCTTTTTCTATAATCTATCCAGGAAGAATGAACCTGGGTACATCAAAACACAAGGTGAAAAACGACAAACACACACAAGTAATTTTATTTTCAGTAATTAAAATCCGTGAACTGACTCAAGAATTTCCCTTAGTTGGTAGTCCCTCAGTACTGCAGTTATAGTTGATAACACACACCCCAAAAAAAAAGAAAAAAAAAGTGTCTTGGCTATTTCTGTATTACAGCTGATCTAAGAAAACTTTCTACACGTTGAATTGCAACTGGAAGCAAAGGAAAACTAAAAGAGAGCACAGAAGGCAGTTGGTCTCACTGGTCTGCCACTCCCAACTGCATACTGCAATAAGTGTCAATGGTAGAAAGGACACAGAGGTAAGGACATCCATACATGACTGATAACATTTACTCTGGTACCACAGTATTGAAAATTCATGCAAGAATTTGTTGAGAAAAAGTGTGTATAGGTGTGTATATGTATGCATACAGTAAGCCCTGAACAGTCATTAAGACACTACCTAGTTCCTTCTCCCTTTTAATAGCTTTGAGAACCAGGGAGGACAGCAGTGCCGAGAGGAACTTTCCACTGTATAGACCGAAAGGAGAGATTTCCACTGTATAGACCAAACTTAGAGCATTCAACAATTTTCTCTCAAAAATCATCATCCAAAATACAATTCTGCATGCCATAGTTGCACTCGAGATCACAATATTTAGCTTCAAAATATACTCATATCTTGTGTCAGAAGGACCTATAGAAAATTTCATTTCTAATGAAAATTTCCATCCATCTGCTGTGTGAATTAACTGCGTATTTAGATATGTAGAATTCAGCATTCAGACATCTCAGCTGAAATTTCATATCTATGTTCTCCCTAGTGCAGTGAAAGAAAAATAACCAAAAATTTCTTCCACAGAAAAGGGCAAAAGAAGCTGCACTGGCATATATTGCCAATAGCAGATGTAAGAGTAGCTACTTTCATTCTCTCAGAAGTACCGAGATTTACACTGCAGCCTACACAGTAACATCTAGACTGTCCAGCTAGTTCACAGTAGGACTAATTATCGCCTGAACAAGAGAGATGTGCTTGCTCATTCCTACTTGTTAATCCATGCTTTCTTACTTGTTAATCCATGCTGTCGGGAAGAGAGGAAAGTTAGGACAGGGAAAGTTCGGCATGCAATGACTAGCAGGATTAACACAGAAAAAGCAAACCTATGTAATCAGTGCCGTGTAGACTTACCTACCTGAAAACTTGAATAAATAACCCATGGTTTCATACCTCTAAGACAACTCACAGAGACCAGTTAAAAATAATTTTTAAAAGAGAAGGAAGAATTTCCATACATATTGTATGACATGAAGAAAATTGCCTACTGCAGAGTTTCTACTGGACTACTGGCAATATCTACCACCAAACCACAAGGATAATTAAAACAATGGAACATTTTTCACACGGTTTTAGTTAACTACTTCATCTACTCCAAGCAAAATTCTTCTTTCAAATCTTCACGGTTATCAGCCTATATTTCTATCACTGTAGAAGTAGAATGGAGCTAAAGTATTTAGGAAGAAGTTTTGCACTAGTTATATTGGAATAAGCCTGGAAAGGATTTTATTACCTTGTATTGAGGAACTTAGATGACCCTGCTTAAAAAAGGGTTTAGATTTATTTCTATTGCAGCAAGTATAGGAGCTGGAAAGGAGGAAAAAATATGCTGAGTTTTTTTTTTTTTTTAAATACTTTGATCGTAATATCTGAGACAGGAGGCAGGCAATATTGGAGTTAGTGAGGGAAGCCCTATGGAATTCAGTGAAGCACTTCACTTTGCACTGGCTGAGAGTCTGACCTCTCCACTGGAGTTTGTAGAACACAGACCAAGTCTGCCCTGCAATGAACCCGAATATTTCTCAGCAACCAACCTGTATTTTAAAACACTCAATTAAATTTGAGATTTTTGCTACCACCAAAAAAAAAGTCTGTAAGGCTTATGGTTTGGTTTGTCACTTGTTTTCCTCAAAAAAAAACCAAACCACCAAACAAACCAAAAAACCCAAAGCCAAAAAACCGCTGATGAAAAGTAAGAGACTAAAGCGAGTGCAACATTTTCCTAATCTGAATAGACAAGCAAGGAGTAGGTCTACAGGGGGATCCTCTAAGCTACCCCAGACACGACTACAACTGAATTGCAAACATTCAGTTTCAGAAAACATGCTTGTTACTGTTTAAATGATACAATGTGAAATGCGAAACAACAGGGATTAGCAGGCTTTGGAGAGTTTTTATCCTCTTTATAGATTGCCGTACTGCCGCACATTCCAGGCAAGGAGAAGTCCACAAATCCTGGGTGCTTTAGCCCAGTACAAGGAAACTGTTAATCAGAGTTTACCTGTGGAGCTATCGGTGCAACTAAAAGCCATATCTGTATATCCTTTCTGTTATAACATTTCCTGATGAATTATGTACATTTCTCACATAGCACATCTTTGATATATTCTGGTACACATCTGTATTTTTTCCATCACTAATTTACTTTTTAAAGAAGAAGAAACGTGACCCTCACCCTTTTCCTTGTTCTATCTCATGGATCATCTAGAGAACTCAATGAAGAACAAAGCAAAATGTAATACAGAAATGTCTTTGCCAGGAAATTAAAGCTTGTACAGCATGGAAAAAAAAAATGTCTCATTTGGCTGCAAGGTCACAGCTAAGGAAAGAGTATTTTAAAGGAAGGGATTATTTTTATTTACAGAGCAAATATAAGCAACTAGGTGGAACCTGAAATCAGTTATTCATCTTTCACTTCCTTTTTTAAGTAGAACAAAAATCCCAGTTAAGGCATTATATCTGCTGTTTTAATCACAGGACATAGCTATTTATAGAAAACTGAAGTGTTGTAATATAGATTTATACAGTAATAAGGGTATATGAAGCAAGTGTTATGAGTACCACACACTATTTTAAGTACTAGATACATCTGAAATCTGGATATCTGGGAATGCAGAACTAGTATGTAGAAAACACAGCATCCTTAGTCCTCAATCCGATAGACTTCCACACAGTTGGACACCTGCATCCCACAGATTAATTTGCAGCACAAGCAGCTTATTGCATAATACGCTGTTATGAGCTATGCTACTGAGAAAGCCTAATGGAGTCAAAGGCATTGTAAGCTCACCAGTTGGTCTGACAATTTCTGTTACAGTCTTAAAAATATTTTCGATGGTATTTCAAATTTCATATTTTCCTATCAAATACAACTGTTCTTCATCTAAAAAAAAGAATTTAGATTTACTGAGAGCGAATGGAAAAGTAAACGCTAGAAAGAGAAAGTACAGGACAGGGCCTGGCCTTTCTTGCTCTCAGTGCAGACTTTTATCCCTTTTAGGAGGTGGTAAGGCTTTTTAACTAACAGTGGACCTTTTTTCCCCAGAAAGATAAAACAATTTTTCTAGTCAGAAAATTGGAAAACTCAGAGGAATTGAAATGCTATCACCTCAGCTGAAATGTTCATCGCTAAGATGCTCTGTGAAAGAAGATCAACCCTTAGCTAGTTAGATATCAAGCAGAAATTAATTTGTTCCACTCATTTTAGACCTAAGTTCTGGCGTACCGATATTCTCTGTGGCTCCTCTGAAGGATTTGGAATAACCAAACTCATTGTGAACATCATCTGTTACCTGAATTTAAAGGATGTCATAGTTACAGAGAAAGCTGTATATTTGTACTCCCATCTGTGACAAGCCTGGGATTCTGTGCTTTATTTTTTCTTTTAAGAACTATATAGTGCTTCTCCTGGCAGAGGATCCATGGGATTACAGTTATATCTTTTATTAAATTCCACATGCAAGACAATTCCAACCAGTGTTAACACATCATAGGTGCACATTCAGGTAAGAATTACAATGCAAGTGACACAGTAACTCAAGCCTCTCCAAAAACATACTGGTTTTATCTACCCATTAAGCAAAGAGTTATCAGGACTGCTTGCAGAGTTTTCTCACATTTTCTATCCCCATGAACTCAAGTAACTTCCATCATTTTAGAGGAGAAGCAGCATAACTTGATACCCATGTAATTATTTTCTCTCCCTCAGGTGGTCTTCACTTGCTTGCCTGCCTGCCTTTGCTCACTCAGAGACTTTTATGTGAAGATAAGGATCCTCTTTGATCTCCAGCTACCCCCTTGGGGGAATAAGACATTCTTTTCTCTATGTAACCACCCCGGTAATTTTGTTCCCGTTGATGGTGCAACTACGGTCTCCTCAAGAAACTTTATCTTTGGTTTGTTTTTTTCCACTCAAAACTTGCACTGCAGTATGTTTTATCTTATTTTTTCAAGGTTACAGAAAACAAATTCAGATTAAACCTATACGGATGGAAAGTGACATATTTATGTATGGAAATATTATTTGACACTGGTATCTTATCGGTGCAACTCTTCATACAGGCAAAAGAGATAGCATACACAGTGTGAGTGAGAGCGTGTGTGCACGTGTTCTGGTTTTCAGATATATGCATGCCCAAAGTGTCTTACTGAGTTTCCTAAAATAAGTGATATTCAACTCTTATTTAATTCTCCAGATTAATAAAACTTTTCCAATTGTTTTATGGAAAAAAAACCCAAAACATAAAATAAACCATAACATTTAGAAAAACATTTTCACCATGAGTCCTTTGCCCAGTTCTAGTCCCAAGATAAATGCCATTTAGCACATACCTAATTGTTTTCAAGTCATTCAGTGCATTTCAAATTATTTCCTTCACTCTAAGTCTCTATCTGTAATCACTGGTGTTCTATCACAAACCGAAAGCATAATACTAAACAAAGATAAAAGTAGCCTGACAGCTGCAGAAAGAACTAATTAGGAACCTCTTTACATTTACTTTAAACCATGTAATTGATGTAGAAATGTATGAATCAGATAGTATCTTCCTAATATCCTCACAATGTTTTCAAAGTCGATGACTGTCACATTTATTTCAGATCATTCAAGAGGTGTCATTTTCCTCACTCTTTTTTTAAAAATCTATTTCAGGGCCACAGTTCAGTTTAATAATTCATTAGCAGCTCCTTGGAACTGATGCCTGGTGAGACTTGTGACTGCCGATTCGCAACTGTATTTTTTTTTTTTCATTTTTGTAAATAATTGGTGTTTCTATTCGTTTCAAACACCATGCACTTACCTTCAAACCTCTTCAAATCATTAGCCACATCAAGAACTCGACATCTGTATACCTGCTTATTTTAAAATACCATGTTTATTTTAACCCTTTTATAACATCCTCTTTACAATTCTCTAAACAGCCACTCGCACTGGTGCTACCTTTAAAAACCTGGTCAGCGACACCAGCTTTGCAGTTTTGTTTTGACTTTAACTCACTTTGACTAACTCAGGTTTTGTTTTCCTCTGCGTTCTCGAAAAATTCAAAGGAACTCCACAGAGCCTAGCAGAAATTACTTGGATTACCTCAGTAAGAAAGAGAAGGATTCCCCTACTGCCCTAAGAAAATATTTTGTGGGACTAGAGAAAAGTTCCCATAAATAAAGGACAACCTCCAAACAGTTGCTTGGTATTCTGTAAAAGAGTCTACTCAGCTGTATAAGAAAAAAACACCAGACTTTAGTCTTATTTAAAAGGTGATCTAACCATGTTAGGCTCAAAGAACTTTCAGTCTTTGCACAAATGTTTGCATTTTCTAATCCTGAAGGTTTCCTTTCCCTGTTGCAGCACAAAACCCTCAAAAGAAAAGTTCACAATTTTCAGCCAAAGCAATGCAATCACCAAAGTGAGCTACCGCACCATCCTATCCTACCCTGTCCTGCTGCGTATAGCTAAACTCAATCCTAGCTAGTTTCACACCAGTATCCCTCTGTTTTTGTTACCTCTGGAACCGCAGTACAGCCATAGCATAATAAGTAACACTGACTACATCATATTTGACATCAATCAAAGTAAAAAAAGAAAAAACTGTTGTAGTTTCCTTCTGAATACTCACTTCTCCTATAATCCCAGGAATCCTTGGTTGGGAGAGAGAGAGAAAAGGTCAGTCAACAGGGAGACTCTTTTTAAGATGATAGATTCATCTTTTATATCACTGAATCTGAGATAGTTTTAGAAAGCACTGGTAACTGCTAATGATAAAAGGTTTTGACATGATTGGCCCACTGTTCCCATAGGACAAAAACCATTTTGAATAGCACATCAAGATCGTCTAGTACTTAAACCTACTTCAGATAATAGGATGTTACGACTTTAAAGGTAGGTATTGTCAAGGAACACAGGAATATTGCAAGACTTAATTATGCCCTTACAATGTTTTAAATGCATTTAATGGGCTATATAGGCTGAATCCAAAGATTACGGCACTCTATGAAAAGACTCCTATTGACACGAAAGGTGCTCTGAAGCAATTATTCCGTTACTTGAAATTCTTTTTCTATTTGCAAAGCCATTCAGCAGATCTGTCACTTGCAAACTGCCAGTTTGCTGTGCAAGGAGCAAGAGTTCAGAATTAATATATTTTTATAAAATTACATAGTCACACAGGAAACAGACAGGCATGATTGCTGCTATGAAAGACATCCAATAAAAGAGTTTTGATAACTTTGCAAGCCAGTTGGCATGAATAGACCATGGAAGCGTGGCAGCAGAAAAAATAGGACTCAGATTAATTAATAAACCACAATATTATAAAACCAAGAGAAAGCAAGCAGGCATACATTCAATAGCCAAGGCCAAAATTGTAAAATAAGAAATCTGCAAGTATGAGCAGACAGAAGTTCTTTCTATTTTTTGGGGAAAAAAAAAAGCAAAAATCAAAATACAGCATTTTTAAATATGACTGTGCTGCCAGACACTTTCAGCTAAATAACTTTACAAGAACATTTTATGAAGTTTTCAAGACAGAATTGTCAAAAGTATCCTTCCCCACCCTAACTGCACGTTGACCAAATGCCTTATTGATTTTAATGGAATAGCAGCACCATCATTCTATTGCATTATATTAATGGTTTCAGTAAGTTTCAATATGCAACTTTGAGGTAGCCATGGAGGGGAGGGGGATGTTTTTTGTAAACCTGAAACCATTCAGCAACTGGGAGAAACTGAAAATTCTGTTTCATGAAGACAACCTGTGGAGGCCTTTTGGAGAGCTTCATTTTTCTCCCAATGTCAGGTAATCCGATTATAACATTCAGCTGCAAGCTGTTTTGACTGAACTAAAAGCCTGATTTAATCTGCTACAAATGGCAAACTACTCCTTTATCTATCCCTGTACTCCATGTAGTACAAATCACCACGTTTCACATTACCCCTGGAAGTTTAAGTAGAAGCAAACAAAAGTCCAAAGAGAATTTTCTCCCAGTATATCAACCAACAGTGCATAGATATCAAAAAGCCAGGCCTGTGAAACTGCCCAGCAGCTGTCATTTATGCACCCAGGAACACAACCTCATTGTCAAGCACGCCTTAGGCTCCCTCCTTGCTTAAAAGGGCTTGCTGATAACTTCATATTCACTTTAGTTAACCTGTCAAGGATTATTTATGCACTGTTTTCCTGAATTTAATAACCTAAACTGGCAAAAGGCCTTTTTTTTTTCTCTTTTGGCTAGCATATCTCTATTTCATTAAGGCCCTTGTGGCTGCTTTGTTTCTTTGTTAGGCATCCTAGCTTCATTCTACTTCCTCAATAAAAAGGAAGGC
Organism: Aptenodytes patagonicus; assembly: GCF_965638725.1. Classification (NCBI taxonomy): domain Eukaryota; kingdom Metazoa; phylum Chordata; class Aves; order Sphenisciformes; family Spheniscidae; genus Aptenodytes; species Aptenodytes patagonicus. Next base: position 43,506,157 of record NC_134952.1, read on the forward strand.
AGCCAGAGAATAAATGTCTAGTTACACAAGCAGATCTCAATCACAAGTCAGAAAAAAAAATTATGAAAATAAATATGACCTCATATAATTCAGCCATTCTAAGAAAATCTGAGTTTACTTTTGTAAGCAGCAGTTTGGTGGCTGAATCCATTCTTCAATGACTTCAACAAATAATACAGAAACTGTTGTAAACTAATGGCCATTTGGAGGCACATCATGATGAGCAGCACATCAGCACTAGACTCTGTAGCACTATTACGCTCAGTAAAGTGCTAAATAATCTCCTGCCAAGGTAAAGAAACAAATCTAATAATATTACTAAGGTTGACTCCTGCACTGATATTTAAAGTAAGATGTTAGACAGAAAAAAAGGTAAAGAAATTAGGAAAAACACTGAACTATATTCACAGCAGCCCAGGTGGCATATTCACAATAGCAAGAATCAAGTCTTAAGAGTTATTAGCAAACATAATGCCAGTTACTTCTCCAAGTATACCTCTTTATTTAAGATGCTCTCTTGAGTATATGGCCTAATAAGGAGACCAAAACACCTCCTATTGTCAAAAGGCTCATACTTTTCCTTTCAAGGAAAGATCCTAGAAATAGTATAATGATATGCACGCAACTCACCATCTGAAGTTCTTTCCAACAGTTAAGACACATTATCAAAAACATCTTGATGTACTAAGCATATAAATCTAAACCCGTAAAGCAATTACAGCTTTAATAATTCAAAGTTCAAGCAAACAATGTTCCAAAATCTCACAAGGAACATTTGAAATATCCCATAATAAGATGTTGCTATAAAATTTAATTCCAAATTATTTTTAGCTTTCCTGTAGCGATTGCTTAGACACTTATCTAAGAAAAATTACTCTGATTTAAGCATAAGAAATATCAAGAAATAGCGAATATATTTAATAGGAAAAAAAAAAAATCAGAACTAAACTCAATTTATTTTCAGCTATCAGGTAGTCCCACTGATTTCAGTGAGACTATTCATCTGCTTAGATTTAACCAGCTATCTTGTTCCTTACAGAAGCTGGATATTAGTCACTGTTCTTTTCTCACAAGAATGGAGGAAAGAAAATGTGCTGTCATACATAATCAAAACAGGAGCAGATATCATCTCTGGCATGGCTTGACTTTGTTTTTAAGTTGAGTAAATTTTAAGTTGACTGCATGCTTCTAATACTGAGTTTGTCTCAATCATTATATTTGAAAGTACAAATTTCAGGCTGTTAAGAGAAGTGGGAGAACAATATTTTAATATCATGCTTTTAGAACATTAACTGTAATTTCCAAATAAAGACTGTGAGTTGCAATCGCAGTAATACAGGTTTCTCCTGTTACCAGTTACTCACAACCAGCAGCGCACACTACAGGGTAAATTGCTAGATTGTTAAAATCTGTTCTGTATGGTTTCATTAAATAACTGAAATGTTTTCCAGTGCCTTTTTTAACCAAACCTCTCAAATTTTTCTCACATCCATATATACAGAGTAGAACTACCACACTGACAAGACCATGAAAAATAACTAAGTAATAAAGACACTGAGTTAAAGTCTTGAATTGCTTTCAAGATTTTTTTAGATATTAAGTATTTTAAAAGCATAGCAGATCACTCTCATTAATACAGATAATGATGTGGAGAATTTGGTTTACTCTTTACAAATGTAAACTACTCCAAATCATATCATGCTCAAGTAAGGGGAAAATCCTTTGTAGAAATTATACGAAATGCACAAAAGAGGATCAGTTTCATATCAGCATTTGCAAAGTTGGCTAGCTAAACGTTAGGCAAATAAATGTTTGTCCAAGATAACAGAAATACGGGCTCGTAAGTCATAGGTCTTAACACACGGCAGAAAGCTTCCCAAGAAAAGCTTTTTTAACTCAGGTCCATTTTCCACTGTCCAAGAGAAGACTGTAAGGTGGTTATCACGTCATATAGAATTATGCGGAGAAAAAGATCTGTTACTGGGGGTAGATGATGTATTTAGCATTTGCTCAAGGATACAAAAACTAGTAATTGCAAGCTGGAGTTAAACCAAGTTAGACTGCAGAGAGCGGAAACTTTCCAAACAAACAGTGAAAATTAATAAACACTGAAACAGCTTACCTCAGATGCTGGATTCACCATTTTAAAAGAAGAATTAATCCCCCCCCCCCCCCCCAAGAGTTATGTTTGGATCCAGCTTTCCTGGGGTAGCCTTTGCCCTGCTTGGGCAAGAAATCTCTATTCCAGTCTCTGTGCTAATACTGTTGGGTCCCTTTGGATAACAGGTTGTTCATTTTACCCAAAATGGTCATGACCTTCTAGGTTGTTAAGACAATAATTATAATAAATACTTTATAAAGTCCCTATAGGAGAATGAGGTTATTTTCTGACCTCTCTCCTCCCCAATAAATAACTTGTACTAAAGGATTGTTGTGAGGATAACCTCCTCCCCACAAGTGTAAGAGACTGACTACAGCTGGGTCAAGGATACTGAAGGAATTGGCTGTCTGAAACAGCTTTCCTTCCTATGACTGGATGGTGTTCCTGCTCATATATTAACATATAAGACAACAGGAGGAAATTTCCCCCTTCTTACTTGCCTCTCTCCTACTATACCAGAGTAGTACTGCTTTGAAAAGAGGTACCTTGAGCACTCCTCGGGCTCCCTCAGATCCCAAGTCTCAATAACATATTAGCATCACTAACAACATCCCATCATCTCATTATGGATTGCCACTACTAGATCCAAAGTAGTACAGTTTTTTTAGCTTACCGGAGCCAGGTTTGGCATGAAATGAACAGTTCTTGTCTGTTAGCTGAAACATTCTTGGGAAACACGGGATTATTTCTCCAACCAAACCAAGATAAAGACATCTGTATTTCTAAAGCTAGGCAGAGAGTCAATTCCAGCACCCAAATGGGCTTGCTGACTACACTCAGATGGGTACTCAGTAACTCCAGGAATCAAGTCAATTACACTACACATTTTGACTTTTGGTAAATTAAGCACCTAACGTTAGATGCTCAGCCTTGAAATATTTCTTCCCTTTCCCTCACCGTCCTCCCAGATCTGCTGACAATGGCTTAGTTTGTTTTGAAAACCATTCCTACAACCACTAAATGTCAGAGAAGTTTCATTTTGATAGCCATCCAGCAAAGTAGAGCAACGTTTCAAACCCAATGTCAAAGCACATATCAAGACATGAGCCTTCTGCCCCACTTGGCTGTCATGGGAACACAATTCTTTTAAGGGTGGATTTGAGTCAGTGATTTTGTCACTTGAGGACGCACATCCTCAGCTAGAAAACACCATGCTGATTTATATCACTAAGAAAGCTGACTCTCAGTGTGAAACTATAAATAACTTATTTATTAAAAGTTCTGGCATGATTAACAGTAATTTGACTTTTTATTGTCAGCTGCATAAGAAAATATGACTGCTAAAAGAGGAACCCCATTTGCAGCAGATGATGTAGGGAAGTCAGCTCATGTGCGACACTACACCCATGCAAATCATTCTTTGTTCCTAGAGACATGCACGAAGGTTGCAATGAAAATCAAAATGCTAAGATCAGGAAAGCAAGAGCATGTTATTGCTTCTAGCAATGAATGCTGATGAATTACCAATTATCTTCTGCTGCCAGGTCTCACCATTTCATAAGAAAAAGGCCATGGCAGAAAGATTTAAACACCATTCTTGACTCTATTCAGATTTGTCCTGTTCTTGTGTGAGTTGCTACTATGCTAGCAATTGTAAGAGGCATTATACTCTCAGTCCTAAAAGAATACTTTCAGTATTACTTTGGTCTCCATAGCAAAACTGCAGGTGTTGAATGGATGCAACAGGCTAACATGCTCCTTTAGAAATGTCTTAGTACTGCTAAGGAGAGATGGAAGACAAGACAATCATACTTGTTTTCTAGAATACAGGTATAAAATTAAGCATCTAAAGCTAAAAGTTTTCTCAACAAGTTAGACCTTTGTTAACCATAAAAGTTAGAGGAAAACAGCATGTTCATCCCATGTGTTCAGATTTTGAAAATCCTTTAAGAGGACTTTTATTTTTTATTTTCTTTAAAGTTTTTTCATTACAGCAGACCTCCCTGACAGAGACAAGAAGCAAAGAAAGATTGGTCACATGCTGCAGCCACAAGAACTAAAATTTTTTTTAGAAAAAAATTTCAAAGGCATAAATACATCAGATATCTAACATATTTTAAAATTTCCCAGTGGAAAGTGGCAGTGTATTGGGTTTGCATGGCAAGATTTTGGTGGGGGGAGGGGGCTACAGGGGTGGCTTCTGTGAGAAGCTGTTAGAAGCTTCCTCCATGTCCAATAGAGGCAATGCCAGCCGGCTCCAAGACAGACCCGCCGCTGGCCAAGGCCGAGCCCATCAGCGACAGTGGTAGCGCCTCTGTGATGACATATTTAAGAAGGGGGGAAAGTTCCTGCACAACAGCAATTGCAGCTGAAGAGAGGAGTGAGAATGTGTGAGAGAAACCACTCTGCAGACACCAAGGTCAGTGAAGAAGAAGGAGGGGGAGGAGGTGCTCCAGGCACCGGAGCAGAGATTCCCCTGCAGCCCATGGTGAAGACCATGGTGAGGCAGGCTGTCCCCCTGCAGCCCATGGAGGTCCACGGTGGAGCAGATATCCACTTGCAGCCTGTGGAGGACCCCACACTGGAGCAGGTGGATGCCCAAAGGAGGCTGTGACCCCGTGGGAAGCCCACGCCGGAGCAGGCTTCTGGCAGGACCTGTGGACCCATGGAGAGAGGAGCCCACGCTGGAGCAGGTTTGCTGGCAGGACTTGTGACCCCGTGGAAAGGACCCACGCTGGAGCAGTCTGTTCCTGAAGGACTGCGCCCTGTGGAAGGGACGCGTACTGGAGCAGTTCATGAAGAACTGCAGCGCGTGGGAAGGACTCACGTTGGAGAAGTTCATGGAGGACTGTCTCCCATGGGAGGGACCCCACACTGGAGCAGGGGAAGAGTGTGAGGAGTCCTCCCCCTGAGGAGGAAGGAGCGGCAGAGACAACGTGTGATGAACTGACCACAACCCCCATTCCCCATCCCCCTGCGCTGCTCGGGGGAAGGAGGTAGAGAAAATCAGGAGTAAAGTTAAGCCTGGGAAGAAGGGAAGGGTGGGGGTAAGGTGTTTTTAAGATTTGGTTTTATTTTCTCATTATCCTACTCTGATTTGATTGGTAATAAATTAAATTAATTTTCCTCCAGTCAAGTCTGTTTTGCCCACGATGGTAATTGGTGAGTGATCTCTCCCTGTCCTTATCTCGACCCACAAGCCTTTTGTTATATTTTCTCTCCCCTGTCCAGCTGAGGAGGGAGTGATAGAGCGGTTTGGTGGGTACCTGACATCCAGCCAGGGTCAACCCACCACAGGCAGATACCCAACACTTCATCTAGTTCTAAAGATATGTAAACAATGATTAAATGCTTCCTTTTAAAATCTAATTTAAATTTTAAATAGTTGTATACAGCAAGTCACTAAGGACACATCACAAGCATTTGAATATATGAGAATGTCACACAAGTTTAAAATTGCTTCATCTTATCAAAAACTTGGGGATGGTCAAATAAAATACATCAGATACCGGATTCAATCAGTCTATCTCATAGGGAAGTTTACTTTTTTCCTTAGTAGAATAAAGAGAACTTTATTCTTACAAGTCAAGATGCAATCACTGAAATATCTGGAACTGTAGTTAAGTGGTTGGCATTGCATAGTTCTTATAAGGTATATTTTTGCCTGCAACTATTTTTTTTTTCTATGCTTTTGTACCTTCATCAGAAACTCAGTCCCACAAGGCTTAGTCCAAAGGAAGATCCAGCTGTGCAGAGCCCGTCAGCCAAAATGCTAACACTAAACCTGTTATATCAGTGTATTCACATCAGTCTACAAGAGAGGCATCAAGATGAATAGTACAACCTAGTTAGCCTGGGCTGCCATGCTTACCTGGAGGCAGCCTACCTAGTCAGGCAGTATAACAAAGTGAGCTGAGCTCCTTCAGCTCCACCTGCTCCACAGAGGACAGGTTCAGGCTGTACTTTGTGCTTGCAGTTTTATTTTCTGTACTAACAGCAATTCCTAAAGCACTATGGAAATAAATCCCAGGATTAAAACAAAGTATGTGTTTAAAAGCTTTGCTCAATGCAGGTCATAATGATTAGTATCTTTTAGGTCCCTTCTGGCATTACTGGACTGAAAAAAGGCTGTAGGATCAAATTCCTTCAGAGTTCGAATGTATCGCTGTAATCTTCGTTTTATAGAGCTGATTATACTTTATACAGTTCATACGCAGATACCTAAACTCTTTTGTTGTTCTTATCTTTAGCAGGGAGGTAGAAAGGTACCATTAAGTGATGATAATCATTACATATACTTCTCTATTTAAATGCTATATACAGGACAAAATGCAACGAACCTCTCTTTAGAATTTAAAGTACTAAAAGTAACAATATCAGCACTCTTCGGGGGAATTTTCTGGATTTTTTTGCTGTTAAATAATGGAATGTAGTGATTCATAAAATCAAAATAAGGCACAGCCTTTGCCTGGCTGAGACTACATTGTTGTACAGTAAAGAATATGCTTAGGAACAGCTTAGTCATGGGAAGACATCACGCTTTTCACGCTCTCCTGTTTGTTTTCCTACAATAAAGAAATGCTATTTCTATCACTTGAAAATGTGCAATTATCATTTTCACATCATTTTACTCCCTTTCCTCTTCCTTCTTTCACTCCCCCCTAAACACTAGATACCCTGAAACCCTCCTCCTCCTGCTTTGGAATCCATAGTGTTGAATTCTTCCAAGCTGAGTATCAGTGGTGTTGATTTACTCTGAGTCATTTTCCTGACTACTGACACTAAATCTAAAGCTGGCACTTCAGAATTTAGCTAAGAGGATTCTGGCAAGGCATCCTAAGTTAGAAAACAGAGTGCTGCCTTCTGAATAAAGGGTGTCATTAAAGATGAATCCCTTCTCCGCCTGTTTAAATCCTTGAGAAAACACTGAAAATAGGGGAGGAAGACAAGAGTGGACTTAGTAAGGAAAGCATCATTTTGAATCCTGTCAGCTGTAGGAGAAGAGGTAAAGCAAGAGAAGATTCATTACAATCACATCAGTAAGACCAGTTGTTCTAAGCCAATTTCTTGAACAGTGTCCTCTAAATTCTCCCCGCCTCCATCTTATTTTAGGCACTATAAACCTCTCCTCCTAAGCAAAGCAAATTTCAGAGGACTTAAATGGCTTTGCATTTCCAAAGTAAATATGTAATTCCAGTGTAAATTTAGGATGACAAATACATAAAAATAGCAACACTAGAGGTAATGAAGATGATGTCATATAGCAATACGACAGCAAAGGAGTTTTAAAAGCATTCAGGTAAGTTCTAGTCCGGAATTATCCACTTCCTTGCAATTTTGATTAAGCAAGGGAACTCTACTAAGAAAGGGTTTTCTCAGAAGAACCATGTGATGGCAATGAGGGTTAATTAGATCACAGCTTTAATTATCAGACAATAATGTGAAGGTCATCAGTTCTTTCTCACCCACTGTCCCTTGCTTAAGGGATGCTGTCAGTCACATCCACATCTCAGGCTCCAGCTGAAATCACATGGCCACAGCATAAAAGAGAGGGGGGCAAGAAAAAAAAAAAAATCAATCCCATCTGAACCGAGAACATCATATTCAGAACCTTACAAAATCACAAGTACAGAAAACCCAAGAATGGGAAGGGCATATCAGAAACAGACTCCCGAACATACACACTTCTCTACCAAAAGCCATTCCTACCCCTGTTTTCCATACAGTATCTAGAATGAATATTTTATAAACCTGACTTAAGACAAAACCAGCAAAATTCAACGTGGTTGTGATGGAACAGGAGATAAAACCAACCCTACTTCTCTAGAACAGAAACTGTGTTTGACTCCCCTGGTTTCAATTTATTATTTTCTCCCAAAAACTGACTAGCTTGAGAAGAATGACATTACATTAATTATTTGACAGTCTCTGTTCAGCCCCACTACTACCGAGACTCAAAGCTTTCTCTCCACCATAAGCACTGGCTGAGCCTTACTCAATAAATCTCGCAGCCACTGCCCAAATACAGCCAAGCTCTTGCTGCAGCCTGCAGTTTCCTTTGATTGCCCTCACCTCAGTCTGAGCATTAGAGAAGCCCCAAACATTGCCAAAATGAAAAATTTCTCAAGATAACTCGTGTGGGAAAATTTTCCATCTGGGTAATGGCTGTTGGGTTACTTGTGCGTGGTTCAGCAATGGTTAGGATTAGGGTTGATAGGAAATCTAAAGCTCCCAGGGCCCCACCAGTGAGTACATCGACCTGCTTTGAGTAAGCTACTGATGTCGGCTGCTACCCGTTGCTCCCTGCTGAGAATGGTCTCTTCCACGATACTGACTTCTGACTGCCTGATATCCCCCGTCCCCAAACCTGCTTGTGAAAACCATCACCAGGCCATTACAATAGCCAGCTTTATTTCAATGCAAAGGTAAAGCTGCAGTAGAGGGGCAGTAACTTGCTTAAAACATGCTCAGTCAGTCAGTTCTGCTGGCAGGAACTCTAAACGCAAGTGCGTAGTTTAACCCAAATATTCACAGTATCATAAAGTTCGTTTACCACGTTCTAGCTTCAGTAAGTGGACTGCAACTCAGACTTGTGTTGCTCTTATCCACATCCAACAGCAAGCAAAGTTTGAAAGGAAACTAACTAGCATGTAGAATTAACTGGAATCATTTTACAGTGTTAAAGCTAGTTACTCCCCTGATTTCTGGAGTCATATACTACACTAGTTTTAACAGTTTTATCTTCCATTCACATCAACAGCTCCCAGAAGATTAAATAAAAAAAAAGATTACACAAAATTACAATTTTAAAAACTGCAAGAGAAGTTCATTCAGGTGGAAAGACAAATGTTTACCACATTTGTTCTCAGCCCCATCACTAAAGACAGTCTTTATTGCAATAGACACATTCATTGCAATACAATTTTCCTTGTATACAGCCTGTACACAGAAGGGGAAAAAGAAGCGAGAAAAGAACTTAAAACATCTGGGATACAATTGTATATACACAGATACCTCATTGCTAGAATTAGATAAGCAAGAAAAAGGCAAAAGTGCTATTATCATAATTTGCTGCTTCAAGGAAAATTTTTTTAACAATTTTGAAATTTAATGTGTTCTGATCAAGCAATTTTTCCATTTCATTTCCCTGAAATCACACTGTAGACCTCTGCCATGATGATGAATGCCTTTTAGGTATTAAGGTAAGTATCTCAATGGCTATGGGCAGGCAAACGTCTGCCTATATAACTGGTTTAGCATATGCAACTGTGCACTCAGTAAAGAGCTCCTATTTCTGGAAACTGGGTCATTAAGTTGCATTTTGTCTTTTTGTGACATGGTCAGTAACCAAGTCTGCAAGTACTTGCTTCCTCATGTAGACTGCAATTATCCAGTCTTCACCTACACTGTTTTTTTCACATTCTCGCTCTCCATTTCTGATTTCTCCAGGCTCTGATTTAGTAGACTGTGTCCCAAGGGTGAATTCCCTCAGAACTGCATTTTCCTTCAAGATACCTGCACTCAATGAGAAGAGGCAGCTGCAGTAACATTGACTGTAAAACACATGAGCAGAATGGTGAGAAGTTAAAAAAAAAAACAAACCAACTTATGTCAGATTCACATTAGCATTTTAACACCATCTTTAGTAACTGCCTCTTAGCAAAGAGAAATATATAGGAAATTTAATAAGTAAAAAAGTTTGATCAATTTAGAACCATGATCAAATTCGAGGACTAAGTTTTTGCACAAATACGTTACATTTGACACTTCAGTGGGATGGCAACTTATCCAGTTCTAAATGTGATTTCCCTGCTCCTAGAGTATCATTTATCTATGTTTTCTAACAAAAATGGATTGGGCTACGATTGCAATAGTATGGAAGATATAACTAACATTCATAAAAGTCAACTTTAAACATACGCTACATCCATTTTGCATATATTAACCTAAAAAGCAAATGCAGAAGTACACTTCAGGAGAGGTTAAATCTGGTACAAATTGTCAAAAGCAAGAAAACTGTAATCACAGTTGACATTCATTCTTCAGCTCAGCCCTAAGGCTGTGGATATCGTAGCACATCCAACGTACAACATTACATCAGGTTCTCAGCACCTTGTAAAACTCAGGCACAACAGGCTGCTTTCAGAGCTGATTGTCAAAGGACTGAATTTTCTTATTATTTCTAACATTTCTCCAGAACAAGACTTCCTATCCAGTCTTTCATTGTTTACATTATTAATCCATTTATTTTATGGTGGCATAAAGGAATAAATAGATATGACTTTCCTGCTTTAAGATCTGATTTTATTTTTTAATGAACATCCATGAAGGTCTTGTACATTCATTTTCAGGAAAAAAAACTAGCAGCCTCATTTATAGAGCTGGACTGTGGCTCTGTGGAACAGTAGCAAGACTTCAATACACAGAAAGTCTACAGCAAAGATGGAAACAGAACAATTCCTCCATTAACTCCCAACATTTACTGTAATAGCCTGCTTTACCTCCCCTTCCATTTTCTTTGAGTGTAACATTGTGAATAATTAGGCAGACACCAAATTTACGGATAACATTGTTACTATAATTCTTTTAACTAACAACTGGCAACCGTTTTCCTAGAGGCTTCCTCCTTCAATTTTTTTGGGCTCCTAATCTCTTAACAATGACTCATCCAGCAGATTCTGTTAAAATCATCTACTTTACTCACAGAAAGCTTATTGAAGGAACACTAGCTGCCCCTAGCTGCACGGAGCAGCAGCACAATATTACATCAATTGTGTATGATCAATTACATACAAAATTTCCAGTACTGTATAATATATAAAACAACACAGGATTACATTTTTACAACAGCAGACCTTTCTTAGTGGAATTCTATAAAGCATATTTCTTTTTAACCAACAGATTGTAATAGGGCTTTGGAGCCCTTGAGAACTATCAGGCAAGTCACAATCAATTATTTCTATTTATGGGAAAAACTACCACGGAATGCCTTATTTATTTTGCTTAGGGCCTATTGCTATGGCAGAGTAGGCATGCTGTGTTCTATGTGCTCAGTGGAGCCCACAGTTTCAAACTTTCACCTGGGTCTCCAAACAGCTGTAAGAACATTTCCACAATGATAGAAAAAAAAAATCATGTTTGTTCTAAATATGATTTGGAATGGAAAGGGACACCTAGTTAGGAACCTGGGCCGCGTTCACCTTTCCGGTGCACCTGTATGTACACTTGGCATACATACAAACGCCAAAGAGTTTAAGTGTGTAAAACCTGACACACAAGAGTTCATAAAGTCTTAGAAACAATAGGGGTTTGGTTTTGTTTTTTTTTTTTAAGTTGCTCTGTCTGCTTGTCCCTTGCTTTTATGTGGCAGTTAGGTCACAGTAATTTTAAACACCGTAAGCATCAAAAGAAAGGGCTTTTCTTCTTCTAAATCATTCATCCAGTAAACAAAGCGGTTTGTGACTTTTCATTAACGATTACAAGAGACATCAAATAAGACTCAGGCAGAGGGTCAGAAAAGACAACCAAAGAACATGAGACGCAAGCAAATAGATTCTGAAAAGTAACACATACAAAATCTTTGACACTCTCATCCTCATACGCGCACTAACCATGTATTCTCTGCTCAGTCACACATACCATTACCAAGATGAATCTGATCTGCACTGACAACACCCTTAACCTGCCAGAGTCACTGGGCTAAGCACCCTGCACTTAAGAGGGTAAAAGAAAGGACACATGAAAAGCAGCGAGTAAGGAAATACAATAGAACACAGCATAAAGCTTTTAATTGCTCCTTAAAACATATCAACTTTGTAATTTATGGAAGGAAATACTTGTTTTTGTCTAGAAGAAGGTAACCAGTAAGATGAGAATGCAACATCTGAGGCATAAAGTAGAGGACTGCCCCTACCAGGCTCACCAAACAGCTGCCCTTGTCACTGTAACCACCACCTTAAGGATCAACAGAGTGGAAGAGAAGGGATGAAAAGAGCATTTGTTTGATCCTTTGCTTTTCCTGGGTGGTGTAAGTCTGGGTGTACTCAACACTACCTGAAATGCAGCTGTATGTTTGTTCAGACTTAGAGCGACTCCATCAGTGGGTCAAATTTCACACAGTCACCATCCTTGCACAAATTTTCCCTGACAAACATTAAAGCAACTTTTAATATTACTTTTTTCCCTACATTTTTAAGGCGTCATATAAGCTTCCGTGATAAGCCTATAAAAGGCCATACTTTATCACTGAGCCTCCTTCAAAAACTGAAGACACAAGTTTTAGTTAAATCTCCTTATATGAAGAGATGCACTCAGAGCAGTACAATTTTTTATGTAGAAGATATTCATCTCATTTTTATCTTCACCAATAAAAATGAAATAAGAAAATAAAATTTTGAAGGTCTTTAGATAACGATGTTCCTACTGTGATATTAATTTATGAAACTATCATCTTGTAGTTTTAAATAGCTGCTTTTTTTTTGCTAGCAAATCATGCCATTTCAGAACTCTACACTTCTTTATCTTCCATTTTTTTCTTATACATATAGAGAGAGGTGCAGATTTACATTAAAAAAAACAAAACAGAGACTTAGATACTTTATGAAACCATAAAAACCCAGTGAGAACCCAGAACTATTTAATGTTGCATTACACAGACTGCCACTGAGTTAAACATCTGCATGTATATAGCAAGGACCATCAACGGTAAGAGAAATTCCCTACTCCACATCTGGTATTTAGCCCTATAAGAAGTGTTAGCTAGTAATGTTCCAGATTGTTTTTCAAGTTCTCTTCTTTGTGGCATGGAAACATTCACTTTTAGGAAGAAACTGGGTAGTTTAGTGGAGCGGTTTCTATGGACATGGTTCAGATTCTTTGAAAAGAAGCTGCTTAAGAAATTTGCTCTCTACCTCACTCTTAAGTCAGGCCACAAAATGGTAATGTTGTTAGAGGTTTCCAAGGAAAAAAAGAGGGGGGTGGGGAAGGAAAAAAGAGATACTCCTAATATAACCTTCACTCCATTCTTCTCCAGTCTTGCAAAGCATTTGCTATAATTTGAGGAAGGTGGAAAGTTAAGATCAGAATAGGAAAATTTTGATTAAAAAAATGAATTGTCATGCCAAAAATTGGTCAAATACAAAAACGTACATCTCAAAGACATACCTTTTCTTACAAATGGAGAAACAGTTCAAAACACTTTAGAGCTTAAGTGGAACATACGTTTAGGAAGGATTAATAAGTTTGATTCAAATTCATGGCTTCTGAAGCCAACAAAAAGTCTCCCAGAATCTAATTTTGAGATTGTCCCACAGTGCAAAGTTGTTAACTGGTATTACTCTTCTTTCCAGTTAGCAGACTTAATGGATACTAACCAGTGAAAAATACAGAGCACAGGTAGACAGCATCAATGTTACTGTGTATGCTATCCAGGCAGAGTGAAAGAGCTTTGAACCTGAGCAAAGCCTCCTGAAAACACTTGGCTGATTTTTGCCTTGAGAAGAAAACCCTCGTTGAACTGAGCTTTGTTCAGGTTAGGATTTTCAAATGGCTTTTACTGTTAAGACATTACAATTCACCCACCGTGACCCAGGATATCGTATTATCATTAGCGTGATAAAACCAACTAATACTAAATACTTTTTTTCATTTAAATTTGTTTAGTTGCCTAAAATTCAGATAACAAAGGGTCTCATTTTGTCTTTCACTGCTTGCTACCTAGGGGATACGAAAAGAGTTTATCAGACTAAGCACTTTATACAGACTGTAATTGGGAGTAATGGTAAAAGGGGTAGGCATTTCTCCCCCCCCCCCCCCCCGACATAATCCAACTGTTAAGTCTAGTTTACTGAGCAGCTCTCCATACTTATAAGTGATGGGGAAAGGCTGCAAAGAGCTGTAGAAACAATCTAGAACAGAGGCCTGCATTGCTGAAGGAGAACGATATAAGAAACAATAAAATATGGTCTAGCTTCAGTGTCCTTAAGAGAGGAGATGCTGTCCTGGAGAGAGTTTGAAGGTAATCACAAGGCTCAAATGACTGGGCAGGTCAGAAAATAAACATACCATTTCAATGAAAAAGTTTCAAGGCTGAGAAGTTTATTTTGTTCGATATGAGAACAAAGCAGACATTTTTCAGAAAGTTTCAGGAGAGTTAGGAGTTAAGGACAGACCTAGCCAGGAGCAGCAATCAGTGTTCGGTCACTCACCTGGATCCAGATTTCTTACATCTTAATGCCTTTTGCACCCTGACTGGGAGCAAGAATACAGATCAGGGTCACTGACATCCCTGATTAATACCAACATTATTAAGGCCTTTGTGATGACAAAGGTTCCACCAGGAATTCCCTGATATTTTCTATCTTTAATTCACTTCTTGATGGCTTTCACAATGCCATGGTACCATCATGCTGTATCTCTGATATGTTTAGTTTCACTTTATGTTACCAAAAATATGACATCATTTGAAAGGATCAGTACTGTGTCTGGTACACACCATGAAAAGAGGAAATCAGCTGGCAGCTTTAAAAAAATACAATAAAGACATAAACTCTACTTCATTCTTAAAGACAAAATAAAAGGCCTAAATGCAACATACCGTCCCCCGTCCCCCGTATTTCTGCCCCATTATATTTGAGTACAAAAGGCTTTATGACAGAAGCCAGCCCTCCTACTATCCCCTGACCAGGAGTTATATATGTTACTACTGCTAAACATATCATAAATTAAAGGTATGAAGGTAGTCATATCTTCCTTGCATATAGATTTCCTCATAACCTGTCTCGGGCTTAACTGAACAATTTGTCATGCTTTGGTATTACAGATTTTCTGAATAATAGAAGTAAAGAGAAGCTTCCTTAAGTGTGAAATACAGCAAACATGATTTAAAAACTACATTCTGCACAAATTTCCTTTTTGAAAATAAGATCTGGTTTTTCGTCTATCTGCTATACACATCATTATTCACGTCCTGAAACCATGAAGAACATAACATTAGTGTTTCATCATTGATCACTGTAGAACCAATCACGTGCAGTAAAACCTGGTTGACTTTAACAGTCAAATATGGCCAATGTCAATGGGGTTTCACCAGGATAAATCTGACAAAGCATCTTTATTTTGCAAACAATATTTCAGTGCAGAAATTGAAATGCAGCTGCACAGCACCAGAGTTAGTTTACTATCTAAAAAAATATGTCCAAGTAGACAAATATTTTAGTTAATGGACTAACATTAATTGAGAAATAAATTAGTCATGATACATTTGCAATCAACCTGCATGCATAAAACATCGGGAATATTTTGGCTAATCAAAACAACCATGTCTGTTTAATAGCTTACTTTTTCCAATTAAAAGATTCTACCACGAAAAGGGAAGAGAGCAAGAAAATATTGTTCTTGTGTACTGTAATATTTACTGCTCTGCTAGGTCCTCCATTTTTTACAGATCTGCATAGCCACACAATCTCTTGAAATATCTGCAGCAGTTTTTTGTTTCATAAGCATATTCCTGAAGCCAATGCAAAATAAAGCGGGGGAGGGGGGATGTCCTTAAAAAAAATCTAACAAAGTACTAGGTCCTACAACCTCAGCCTATCTACCATAATCAGGTAAAAAAATGCTATCACTTCAGAACCATCTTTTACTATATAAGTAATTTCTGAGAATTTGAGAACATTTCTAACAGCGACCACATGAACAGTGCAATTATTAAGCCATATTAGGGATAATATGTGGACATGAGATATCCATCTAGGGAGATGGCTCTCAAGTTTAATATCAGCTGTATTATTTTAAAAATATTAGTTTACATTTTTAATACCCCATTCTCACAGTTTTAGACTTATTTTCAGTAAAAAGGAGGTCACTAATCTCTCTGGATGCTCCCTCCCTTTCTGAAGTCGATATCACCCTGGCCTTAAGGCATCAGTGTTCAGCTGAGCTGGATAAAGACCACTCAGGTATGCCTTTACATGCTGTAATTACACCTCTCACTGCAATGCAGACACAGATATGAAATAAGCAAAACGAACATGCTCCCTACACAACTTGCCTTTAGCTTTTCTCTCCCTAGGAAGTATTTTGATTTATTCTCCTCCTAACTGCAACTCAAAACTACTCTTCTTGCAATTCTCTCACAAAGGTTGAACATAACGTAATTTTACACCTGCTGCGGGCAATCCTGTGTATCCAGCAGTTAATTGGTTCAGTCATCCAGAAAGATTTCAGCCTTATTCAGTCTGATCTAGACCTCAGTCCCCTTCACTGTACCAGAGACACACGTGCTTTCGTTACCTGAGCGGGCCCAGAGCACACGGTGGCATTTCTGAACCTATACAATATTCAGAGTCAGCCAATGAATATGTGGGGCAAATAACGTGCAGCATATGCATTTTCTCAGATAGTGTTCAACTCGAGGACACACCTTTATAATTCATTAATGCTAAGATTTTGGGGGAAGGAGAAGGGTGTTTGCTCTGTTGCCCTTGTCTCTGCTCATAACAAACCTGAAAGCCGTTGCCATGAGCACTTTGGTGGGATTCTTCGCATACAAATGTGGTAACACAAATTATGAATGTAGGCATCTCTGCCTACAGGAGAAATGTGTAATTTTCCTACTGGTCATAATCACAACTCCATCCACGTTATAACACACTTCTACAGGCTTTTGTACATCCAAACGAGACTTATTTTTCATTATTAAATATATCTATGCCAATATACCCTGGGTTATGTACACTTCCACAAAAACTTTATGCACACAAGTACAAAGTTTAACAGGTATATCTCTCCAGCTTGCTTTTGTCCCAGAAGGGGATTTTATAGCTGACAGTTAACCTGCTTGAAAGAAGAAATTTTCTGTAGCAAGTGTCACAAATTTATTCTTACGAGGCTTTGATCATCATTCTTGGTAATAAAAACAAAGATGCAAATCTTCCGATTGCCACACCTCCATTTTCAGACTGAATGAGGAATGGATTGTTCTAGTTAACAAACAAGCAATTGGCAGCAGGTTTCATGACTAATTAATCTAGCAGTTCTGCAGGAGCAGCAATGGGACATCTCCTCTCACTCTATCCTTTGCTCTAGCCATAGAAAAACAAGCCACAAAAAAATTACCTCCAATTGCTCTGAGAAATTCATTAACTTTCTGTGCAGCTTTTATCTTTACACCATGGAAACACTGACAATGCAACTAAACTTTATGAACTGAAGAAAAACGACGATGATCTAGTTCCAAAGCAAGTAAGTGCCAGAATTTGAAATGGGTCTAAGCTGTACCTGTAACACACACTAAATATAATTTAATTGCCCATTTATTTTTTTTTCCTTTACTGAGCAAACTGCCATTTGCTCAATGTATTTCCCATTTTCCAGGATTAATAAAGATTATTTTCCATCTTCTGCAGTGGTCCTCTGAGACAGGGGAGGTAAGTGAGTGTGCATAAACACCTGTCTGACCGAAGGAGAAGGAATTCCTCTCTTGCTATGGAAAACCCAAAAATGCACCACCAGAGACAAAGCCCAGAAGCCGATGCTTTTGCAGGTTCTTGGCAGTAAACTCAGTCACCTTCAATCTCTACAGCACCAGCCTTGTTTCTTGCAATTCTTTTACATAATCAATTACTGGCAATAAGAAATACTGGGGAAACACAGGGTGACATTTGAAGAATATTTTAAGTTGCAACGCCAAGAATTAATTTCCCAACAGGATTAACAATAACAGCATAGTTTTAAGGAGAAATTATCTGTTAGGGCTAAAGAAGAAAGAAGCATGGTTGGTTTTCTTAGTTTTTCTGAATTTTTTTTCTTATGAAAGCTTCCTCTTTGATGGAGGATTTTAACCTCTTGGTTAAAATCAATTTACTGTGTAAAGACAGACAAATGGATCAACATGCTGATCTGACTAACATGTTATTAACCCACAGATTTATTAGTTTGACTTGGGAGCCTATCTTCTTCCTCAGAGCGAACAGTTTAATTACCAGTCCAGGACTGCCTGATTCTTGTTTTTCTTTTTAAAGCAATGCTGCCCCCATCTGGAAGTACAACCTGGAATCTACTACCGCTTACAGCACTTACTCCATCCTACCTGAAACGTGTTAATTGTATTGATAAAGTTACTAAAAATATATCTTCCAGTATAACATACTTGAAAAATGCTTTGTGGCTTAAAAAGATTTTAATTCAAAATTTGTAGAGAGGTGCTTAAACCCAGTGATCTGAAAATCAAGATTTTTCTTACTGGATACATACACACTGATTAAGTGTAAGGTAAATGTACTTTGGAGTGTGTTCCTGATATGTGATGCTAAATATTTTTAAGCCCAAATTTTATTGAAAGCAGATTCTTTCAACAGAATTCTTCTATAATATCAGAAGCAGATAAATAAGCACAGAAAGTAATTAAATTTGATAAAATATATAGAATTTTGATGTATAATCAATACAAAAACATATCTGTTGATTTTTTGTGATCTCTATTAGCATAATACACCAAATTTAATCAATGCATCAATCAAGTCATTAATGGTCTACAGAGTTGAGCATTATTCTCTTGTGCAGGCAAAATGAAATTAAATCCTTTTTTTTTTTAGCTTCAGTGTATGAGCAGGACTCATGAACAGCTGGCATGAATGTTTACTAAACATTTCAAACATGAATTTATCAATTAATAACATGCGTCAATATATGAATCATAATGTTGCACATGAACCTACATGCTTACTCCTATTTACACCTTTTATTTTTTTTCCCCCCTTGCCTCACCTTAAGGGCCATATATGTTGTCAATAGAGCCACAATGAGTATCTGTAGAATGTCATAGAAAAATCCCAGATTGGAGTTTTTAAATAGTCTCTGTACTGAAATCACATTGAAGGTCTGTTATGTTACACAAAATTTCACCAGCCAGCAGATAAGATTTCAGAGGGATGTAGAACAGGACAACAAATCCAATGCAGCCTTCACCGAGTCATATTAACTCGAGCTCTTCAGCACCCACACAGGTGGGTATTGCGGAAAATACATCTCCCTGACTTTTCCACAGAAGAAAAGTTTCTTGTATTTGATCTGCATTCACCAGAACAACCACTCACTGCTAGAGGAAACCTGGCCATGTGAAGCATTATCTTCTATATCAATCTTCCCCTTACTGAATCTGGGGATACAAACTTTTCCCCCCATTGAAGTGCTACTAAATGCAGTACAGGACAGAGGGAGGCCGTCAGAGAGCTGATCACATCTACCCTGTTCCACAGGGGGATGGGTGCTGCCCCACCACATGGGCAGGCAAACCTTGGGGTGCTCTCCTACACCACTTGGGCAACAAACCTGCATGTTGCCCAAGCAATGCAAGCGTGGCAGATCACATACCGAACAACCTGTTCGTCCCGCTGCCTGCCCTGGGACGAACAAACACGCAGTTTCACATGTATGAACAGCATACATGATTTGACCAAGGTCTGCATCTTTCCTGTGGCTGTACCTGTTCAAAGTATAATCACTGTATGCATTAAGTTGCAAGGTGGTAAGAACTCACCAGTGCATTGTTTGGAAATAAGTCATTTATGAGCTGAACAAATATTTAACTACCTGCATTGGGCACATTCGAGGACTGGATTAATTGCTGTGGGGGTGTATACTGCATGACGGGCAGTACAGAATAAGGAACAAGAGGTACAAAACCATAGCTGTCTCTTGTAAAGCGCGTATGGTGCTCTTCTCTCACTTGCATGAAAGATCTAACTTGTTACTGCCACAGTCCAGACTATCCCAAATAACTGCAGATTAGCAAAATATTCCTTTACATTGATACTTCAGGTAAATATACAGATTTTTGAGGCCATCCTTCAGATACCTTTTTCCAAAACATGAAAAACGTTGCCTACCTTTGACATATGTGCGACATCTCCCTTCTGATACAGTACGCCCTGACAGTTAGAGCTTAGCCTGAGAACAGTCTATCCAAACTTGTACCCATGGATAAAACTACCAAATTTTTTGTGTAAACAAGACAGCAGAATACTGCATCCTGAATATTTTGTACTGTGACTAACCCATTGTTAGAACAGATTTCTTCTGGGTCTCATGAAAACGTAGCTTTTCATTGCAGTACAAGTTCATTTATTGTTACATTCTAAAATCTACATAAAGTTTATGGCTTTTTTACTAATACTATGACAAATATTTGGTACTGCATTATAAATAGCAAACAAATGATAATTTTACCTTCTGCTCTATGCTGCTGTAATTACTTCCCTTAGGAGTACAACCTAGCCTTTTGTCACTTTGATAGCACTGTTATTCTCAAACAGAGGCAGCAGAACAGCTAAAGGAGATGGATGCACATGTAAAATGCTTTTAATCACAAGCATGAACATACTTACAGCAGCAGTGTGATTCTTCTTCCAAATAAGGTGTCTGGGGCTTCAAATGAGACATATTCTTAAATTTTCTAAACTACTGAGTAACAAAATCTGAGCTCTGGCTCTGGTTTAGACACCACCACCACCCCACCACCACCCCACCCCCACCCCCCCCCCGAAAACCCAAATAAACTAGAATTGCAAGCCTCAGAGAACCAGCACCGATGCAGTAACAGAACTGGGAAAAGCAGTCATCCATTATATACAGAGTACGTTTACCCCTTGCTGTTATCATTGTGGGGTCAAAATTACTGTAGAATATGGATAAAATGTAATAGAATCAATGTCTTTTTCGCTTCTTGCCATTCCTCCTTTCCACGGTCCGATACAATTTACTGTAACACAACCATTAGCACCTATCTCTACTACTAAACTCTGCTTTGAAGGGGGTTGTGGACAGACGGGACACACACTTCAGGAATATTAGATATCACTCGATGGAAGTCTGGTACCATAAAATTACACTTTGTTAGCAAAGTAACCATTCTCACCTCTACCCCCTCCCCCCTTTAAGATGCTGGACATCACAAAAAACACTAGTGCAGGACTGCAGGAATAAAGAGGAAAACTGTCAAAACAAATCCACTTTACATACATCAAGTGTGAATCTTCATAATTTAATCTCAATTGTTTTCTTTAATCACAGGGGCATTTTCTAAACAAGATGTAAAGACTGAAAAGCACAGCACATGTACCATCATTATATAAAGTATTTGGGAAAGAAAAAGATTTGTTTGCCGGGAGTTTATAAAAAATGTCTCTAGAGATAAGCTATATTTTTCCCTGTAAGAAAGATTTCTCTTCCACATTACTTGAATTCTATATGTTATATAGATTATTTTTGTATGTAACCATGGATTTCAAATTATACCAAGAACAAAGGCTTGAAAACACAATCTAATTAATAAATTAGCCACTTAAACATCATATGGCATGATCTGAGAAACAGTATGCATTAATCTAATTAGGAACTGTGATGTTACACATCCACAAGACCAAGATTTGCCACTTCCTGGCTTCTGAATCCTTAACTGAGCAAAGTTGACATTATTTTAAAGCCAGCCATGCTGTTAACATATTAATGAGCAAAGATCTGATTTAAGACATATTTCACCCTTTCACTGAAAATTTGGCTCATTGACTTCTTGTTTTAACACAATATAATTACTGCTTACAGGAGGATCTAGTAGATAAGAGATCAATTTGTTTAAAGTCCATGGCAGTACTGCCACTCATCTCTGTGGACAGAATTTCATCCTGAGTATGACAAATATTTTCAACAATTGTTAATAAATCAAAAGTACTCTGAAGAAGAATCTGAGTACTATAATTAAATATAATTAAATCAACTAAATTTATTTCAATCAATAAATTAAATATAATTAAATAAACTAATCTCCATGAAAGCAAAAAATACCAGCACTTGGGATCTCAGAATACTGTTGCTTTATAACCTTTTGGGAGAGGTCAGAGGGGAACATCCTTTGGCATTCTGGTTGCTACTCTAGTTCAGTTTCCCAGAAGACAAGCATTTATAGCTAATTACCAACCTCAATCATATTTGCATATCACTTTTCTTAGAACATCCTTTCAAACACTTCTTAAAAGATGAAATTCACCTTTTATTTTTAGCTTGAACTGAATACTATCAACTGTAATGTGCACTTATAAGATACGTATTTTTATGACAATGACTTGGACATTTCTGATTTTACAGATCACTGAATTAGAAGTGTGATGAAAGGATCTGACTGGACCATTGCTAATGAAAATAAGTTATCGGTTGATGTGAGTCAGCAGGTAAGGACATTCTCCATTATCTGTCATATCCATTGTCCCAAAGTGAGCGAACCATAATCTTGCGTGCCTTTTCCCTGGAGACAGGCATTCTGCTACATCCATGGCTGCACAAGAAGATCATTCACCCAGAGGCTCAAATACATTTAAACGGAGTCCTTGAGATTTCTACTCTTTAAATTCATCTTCTAATACTTTTCCTCCACTGAATGGTGGAACATGCCACTGACATTACTTCATAGGACTTCTCACTGAATAAAACGCTGCCTTTTCAGAATGACAAAACTTGTCTACAATTTTTTCCAACAGCCTAAACTGCAGTAATGTGTGCTTAAAGAACAGCTTTCCACATGTAAGAACATACTAAGCAATTTAGCAGCCTAAAGATGCTTCCTCTATAAAATCAATTTATCGTAGTTCAGCATTTGTGGGAAAATCCGTTTTTCCTGCTGTGCCACCACCATGAGATAGAAAGTGCCAGGTTCCCTTTTGACAAGCGTTTTCAAAAAAATCCAGAAGTGATAATGGTAAAGATATGAAAAGCTTTAGATGCTAAATATCTATGTAGACTTTTAATGTGTCTCGATGTAGATGATTTCAAATAAAAAGTTGGTCATGAGATGCCCTTCATCAGAATCCAAAAGTTTGGCGCAGAAAAGCCATAAAATAGAAGGTTAAACTTCTGCTCAGTTACATGAATCTGCAACTGTGGGATTCTGCATTTATGTATGCTACCATTGTACAAAAAGCATTTGGTGAGCTAGATTAAGAACTACAGTATCACATTGTCATGCCAGAGGATCAAGGAAACAGTGGTGTAAAATTCAAGATCCCTTGGCTTTCCTTCATGCGCCAGGACAAATTTGATTCAAAAGTGGAGACTTTGAAGAGTTTGAAGTATCCCAAACTACACAGCTTCAAACTTCTCTCCTAGAAATTAGCTTGATATTTGTCCTTAAGTGGAGCAACTCACAGGCCAAATTAATCTGAGGCCAAAACAGCCTTCTAGTCCTGTCCATGGAACTGTCATGATAATTAACAGGTAACAGAGAGAGGACTAGCCACAAGGAGGAAAGAGATTTCACATCTGTCTCTTGATAATTTGCTTATAACCATCTTGTTTATAGGAGCAGAAGCAGTTAGCCGATTTAGAACTAGCAGATGCAGCAAAAAAAAATTATTTTTTTTTTTAAACAGAAAAACAAAAGTATGGAAGAAAAGTTGTGACACTTGATATCTTACATTTTAAAAGCACTTCATTGATATACAAGAGGAAATACCAATGAGAAAAGAACATACCCAGTTAGCACTGTAATATTAGATACCAGCCTTACAAATAACATCCTGCAGTATTTTAGGTGAAAGCAATCAAGGAAAACACTCAGTATGATCCTGTAGCTATGATTTTTTATATATTTTTATTTGGTACATAAACCAAAATTACTTTTAAAAAGGCAACACATGAGAAGCAGGGAAGGATCTCCATCTGTCAGGCTCTAACTCTAATCTAACTCTAATCATTCCCTTCTTTGAAAGAAAGAAAAAGTCTTGATAAAACAACATGTAAATCAAAGTTGTCAGACAGTGATAGCACCATCCATATGAAAAGATGCACCTTGGCAGCGTTAGTCTGTGTTGTTTTGCTCAGCCTTTTGTACTGCTGTTACTTGGTTTCCCCCATGGATAACGCTCTCCTGGGTTGCTGAAACTCCAGATACTCCTCTAACATCTCCAGTTACGAAAAGCCGCTAACATGTCCTGATCATCTAGTGGCCTCAGGTTCAGCTAAGTAGGTCATGTCAGCCCTCACTGTAGCATATGATCTGGTTGCCTTTTCTTCTATTGTAACAGGAGTGACCATACAACCAATGTTATCTAAGAAGCAGCGTTTCAGCTGACAGCACTACACACTAAAACAGTCCCTGGATGCCCTGTATTTTGGTAGGGCAAGTCATAAGGATCAAGTGGATCTCACATTTAGCATTCAGTGCAGAATTTATGGATCAAATTACGTGTTTAGGAGTGGCACTCTGACATGTTATTTCTGGACCGCAGAAATAACAACCATATGATGGACCATAGAGTAATTATGTTATAGGATGCACAAACACTTCAGTTTTAGACCAAGGTCTTTACCTTTCCTTAAGCATGTTAACATGTGATAATATTCTTTGTCAGACACTGAATCATGCTAAATATTAGTTTTACCCTTTGCTTAATGGCATCATTTACCTCTTTTCTGAGAATCTGGTCTGTCCTAGAGTATTTCCATACTTTCAACTTAGTTTGGCTTTTTTCTCTACACTTTATCTACATTAGTTCCTCTTATTCTATGATAGCATGTCTTTCTGAGGGGGTTTTGGGGGCATATTTTCAGCCCTAGAATATGTAATTTCATTCCCTGACACAATCCCATCTAGCTCACAGACATATTTAGTAAGCATGTTCCCCCGCTGCACAAGCTAAGACACAAACACCAGTCTATGTTTAATGTGACTGCGTCATATATCCTTTATTGTAACTTTAGTTACAGTGTATTGGTTTCTGCATGAATGGACAAATTTATAAGCATATAAGTTTCATTTGTGTTCAAGGTGATAATTTAGTCACTATATAGAAAGGTCTATGGAAAACTTCTCACAATTACTTTCCTCTGCTGCAGAAAATATATTTTGCTTCTCCTCAGGTATTTGCTATTATTACTTTCAGGCTTCAGCACACCTCTCACTTCTCACAGTTATCTGTCCGAAAACTGGACATGGATTAAGACAGGGTTTTCTTTCATGATTTGTGAAATCTTCTGCATTATTTCTTACAAGCTTCTTTTGATTAAATTATAAGCTCCTTCTTAGGTTCAAGGACAACATTGTCCTATTTTTCTTCCAAGTTTACAGCCTGATCCCACTCTGCAGCAGGCAAATTCTCATTGCTTTTTCCACATCCCGCCAGCATCTTCTGGCAGCCTTTTCTTACCACGGTGCTCCATTATAACATGGTTTCAATTAGGGGTTCCACCAGCTTCAAAAACTGCCTACTTGAGTAAGTCTCAAATCTTTCAAAACATTTCCAAAGTTTATCCAACTTTCTCTTTGAAATCCCTCTCAGAAAGTTACTTCCACAAAGCACAGCATCATTCCCCTTTCTTTACCACAGTTTGATAACTGGATTGCATGTCATTCTACTACTAAATAAATCAATTTCCATAACTTCACTGATTTAAAGAGATTACTTTTATCCTTTATCTGCAATGATTCTTGATTAAAATACTCCAAAGTTTGTTATTCCATTCTCTTTCCCACCTCCCACTCTATTTCTACTTCCAACCCTGATAATGGTTAAAGACAACTCAGAGTCAGAACTGATACCAAAGAGGATCCTTTACTCTACCTGCAGGGAAGCTAACATTCAGAAAGAAAATCAGAGGAGAAAGTCATGTCTCTAGCCCCGCAGCTGCTAGTGTTTCAATCCAGAATGTTCCTCGCCAGTCAATACATACATAAACGCCACTTTCAAATAAACTTCCTTCAAAGAAAAGTCAGGCAGCCAGGAAAGCTAAAAAATCTGGTACATCTTTCAGGCCCCATTCCAATGCTACTAACCAGCACTGCTTATGCAGCATGAAGGACTGAATATGTCTGATTTGCCTCTGAGCAGATCTTAACCAGCTGAAGAAAGGCTTTCTGCTGGCACAAACTCCCCCACCCCACTTTGCTGGGGCCCATGCAACTGCCACCATCACACCTTCTGCAATTATACAATTCAATTTTCTTACTAAAGCTCAACAACCAATCCTTGAACGATATGCGATGCAAATTTGCTCTATTTTTTTTTTTTAAGACTATTGCCTCCAACTTGCTCACAGGAAAAAGCACGAATGTTACTTTTTTGCTGACTTTTCACTATAAGAAGGGACGTTGAGCAGTAAGTCCATTTTACACAATGCTTTTCAACAGACAGTTGCAGCTTTTCAGCACAGAGCTGCACTTCAAATGTAGGTCAACAGAAGGTAAGACTGCATAGGAGGATCACTGCTAAGAAATGAAAGCAGACTAGATATTATTCATCAGGATTTCTGAATTCTAGGTAACTAAATATGGTGTGAAATTATAGAAAATAATGGAAGGAGCATTAAAAGGTTGTGGACTTTCAGCAAATTCCTGCTTATACAGGAATTTTTCACCATTAAAATATCTATTCTATTAAAATGTGTAGCTAGCTACTTTTTTTAATCCCTTTTAATAGTCTACTCTCATTCAAACACCTTTTTTGCTGATCTCTGAGAACTCGGTTCATCCTATTGAACAGCAACATAGAAAAGAGGCTGTCTGCTCTAGGAAACATGAAAAATATTGTCCCTTTCCCAGGGAAAAATTGCAAAATGAGAAGGATTCTCATCAGCTTTCACCTATGAACAAGTGATAGAAGTTAACCTGCATATTCTATGATTCTATTTAATTAAGCTAAGAAACCCAGTTACTAAGCACAGAATCATTGAAAACAGTGTTAAAAGCTAGATACTTAAAGGGACAGCGTGTGCCGTATCTCTACAACAGCAAAAGGACTCTGACACGTTTCTGGACACCCACACATTTTACTGCTACACTGAGGACACGCAGCTAAGCAAATGCTGCTTATGGTCAATGACTTAATGATACTGGTTCATATCCCGGACCTTCAGGCTCACTGATTAACTCCAAATATCACTATGCATCAGATTTCTATGCGTTATAAGGAAACAACAGTACCTTTTTGCCCAAATTGTTTTGGTTTTCCAGTTGAATGCTATAATCTGAGCAAGTACAACCTCTCATTATATATCTAAAATAGTAGAAAGTTAAAAAAAACATATGGATTTCCTACCTCTGAATGACACCAAGAAATACATTGTACTGGTTTAAGTACATTCTATTAAGTTCAAGTTCTCTTCCTTGTTATATTGCACTCACCCATACTGACGTGCTCACTATAAGGTATAACATGGCTAAGCCAGAACCATCAGAAAATAGCATTGGCAGGGCTTTAAAGGGGCATCTAGTCCACATCCTTGACCTAAACCAGGATCAAGAATACCTGAATCATTCTGAGATGCATGTCTGACCTCTTACATCCCCTAAGGGTCCAGAGCTTCCCCAGTCTATCCCTTTGCTTCACAGCTTACAACCAGAAAGCTCATCCTGTTGTTTAACTTAAATTCTCCTCACTGCAGTGTAAGTCACAATGAGGAAAAGCAGAGTAGGATGTCAAATAGTACATACATTGGATGAAGCTCTAAGCGTGAACGCTTAGCTGAGAATTTCCCACTTAACTCAGTAGGAAAACTTCATTTAATGTCATTGAAGCAGTCTTAGGGTCCATAGTCACTGCATGCAAGTCATACACTCAACATGCTTCACTCCTACTGCAGATTTGTAGGCTTCTTGTATACTTGCCAGCCTGCACTTGGCTGGCCAAAACAAAATCAAAAGTTAAAAAAAAAAGGATTATGAAGATAATCAATTCCTGAGAATCTACTGAAGAAATACCTAGAATTGTTCAATAGTAAAACGGTAATATAAGTTTATGGTCCAGATAGACCTTCCTCTGAGTTCAGCTATGAGCTTCAATGCATTGTTCAAACTGAAAATAGGTCATGAAAAAAAGTTCTTCATTTAGAAATTTTTACTGGAGCAGCTCAGAATCAGAATTAATCTACTCAGACTCCAAAAGCCACTGGACAGATGCAGGGAGAGACATCCTGCATCAGTGTTTCTGGAAAGTAGACTGTTGTCAACTGGAGGTTTTTTCCATGTGAGGAGGAACAAACACTTAATTAAATCCAAAAGGCATTTGTTGCTTCCCTTCAGGAATAACTAATTTAAATCATCATGGACAGTGAAAACTGGCAGTCCAAAAAGAACTTAACAAGCTACAGAATTTTAGCAAAAAAAGAAATTGATATACAGGCAGAACTTGGATTTTGCCTCAAAAAAAAAAAGGTAGCTAACACTGATTCTGGCAGTTTTCTTAAGTGCTTTATACTAAAGTCAGTGAAATTCTGCAGGAACCCGACGTTTGTGTACATAGTTGTTGTACACAGTTGTTGGCAGTATTTTTTGTTGGTTTTAAAGTAGAATTAGATTTACCACTATTTCCAGCTCAGTTCTTGTACAAGTTGTATGGCAACTGGGCTTACAGGGTGGAAACATAAAAACACCTACAACTTTGTATCTAGCAGCTTTAATCCACACAA
Organism: Aptenodytes patagonicus; assembly: GCF_965638725.1. Classification (NCBI taxonomy): domain Eukaryota; kingdom Metazoa; phylum Chordata; class Aves; order Sphenisciformes; family Spheniscidae; genus Aptenodytes; species Aptenodytes patagonicus. Next base: position 43,534,709 of record NC_134952.1, read on the forward strand.
AGCCAAAAATCAATTTTTAATTAGTGAAATAGCTTGAGAAATCATGTTCTTATACTATGTTTGTGATCCTGTGGAAGTTAATAGTAAAGCTACCATTGACTATGAAGTAAATAAGGTTGAACCTGGCATCCTCAGGCCCTTTCCCAACTAATTTCTCTAAAGCTGGGTCTCAATGAGCAAAAAACTGAATGTGTTTTTTTTAGTCATGTTTACTCAACTGAATGGGTGGGATACGACTGAAAAGTACTGTTTAGGAGCAGGCTAGAAAATCTAAAGCCACATTAGCTGACCAAACTAAAGAGGAGACTATTTAATCATATTAAGTTCATTCAATTGAGCTCACAAGATTGAAGGACAAATTCCTATTTGCTTATGAAGACATACCCTAACTGTTTAACAGTGGCATGTCATATTAATTCACTGGAAGAGAAAGTGACAGAAACACAGCACAGAAAGCTATGACTTATATACTGTATCCAGAAAACTATTCTAGTCTGCTATACAGCCATACATTTTTTTTAATCAGCATTTCACAGTGCACAGCAAAACGCAAGCTGTGATGAATAAGGGAATCTATGGACTATTTATAATTTTGGTTCAAGACTGAATTTCCTGCGCTTTTAAAACTACAAATTTTACTTCACTCACAGAGTTAGTGGACTGCCTTTATAACTCCATTTTGGATCAGGAATTTAAAAAGTAGCAATATGACAAAAAGTAATATATTAAGATACAAATAAGAAGTAATTTAATAAAATTAGTAGTAGTAGTAATACACCCCAGCAGGTAACTAAGACTCAATGTTCTTCTATTTACAGTTAAATACCCAGCAATTTTAGCAGGAAAGGCTACCTGACTTGGAGGAGAAACCACATGTAAGAAAAAAAAAATCTTCTAGGGGATAAATATTTTAGGTAATTCAGACCAAATAAAAACAATAAATGGTGAAGAAGCAAACAAAGCATACACAGGCTCCTACCATTTGCCTGGATCTGCATGTGTCCTCTACCAGCTGTACTTGCTTAGAATATCTTTTTGCAAAACAACAGAAAGACCTGTCTTTGATTTTCTCTAGTCCACTAAGAAATACACAAAACAGTAAGCAACAGCTCTGGAAAACAGCATGCTTCAGTAACTAAGACATTGTAAGGAAAGGATCAGCACTGGTCCTAGAAGCCTGAGCAATTAGACACTCCATTTCCCTACTGATGTATAGCAGAGTATGTGGAGGGTGAGTGTCGGGGTCAAAAGTGAGATACTGCTGGAACATACCTACACCACAGTATCAAGCCCACATACATATGGATGTTAAATGCAGGAGTCTGGTGAGAATTTTGTCTGTTCACCCATCCAGTATGGAGACCTGGATATAATGCAAATAAACCTTTATCAGGAAAAAAACCAACACACTTAAAATACTAACATTCAAGTTCAAGACTACCAAATACCTTTGGTGAAAAAAAATCAAACCAGATCCACTTCATTTAAAAAGACATTGAGGTTAAAGATCAAGTAGAAAAGACAAAACTCATGGACAACCAGAGAAAATAGTCTCTCCTTTATTTCTGTGACTGAAATCTAAGGACATGCCTTTAGAATGCAGGAATGAGAAAAAGACTGTACAAAAATTGCAAAACTACAAAAAAGAGAAGTTATGGGGCTATTCCAAAACAATCATCATGGAGGTTTTGTTTTGGGTTTTCTTAGCAAAAAAACCCTCTGAAGTACCTAGCAATTGTTACCATCAGAGACATAATACTGGGGACACTAAATGGACTATGGATTTAATTCTGTATCAGGAAATCCTGCCCTCTATCTTTCCTCTCCTTTTCCAGTACCTTTTAGAGAAAAGTGGGAACAAGTCCATAGAGGATTAATGTCACCATTAGGGTTATTTTCTCCACTTATAACTATCAGGTTAAAAAATAAATATATAAAAAGAGGAGGAGGGTCAAGAGAAAAGAAAGAACTGGCTTCTTCCCACCCCCATTTCCAATCTCAAAGAAGAGAAATTGTATCAAGTAACTGAAAACCTTTTAGAAAAGGCAGTCTGGCTCTTGAAGTGAGATGACACAACTCTTTTCCCTAAAGTCAAGGAGGACCGTGGTCAAGGCACACAGAGTTGAGCTGCCTAAGGCTTTATCCCCAGCTTTGCTACAGACATTTGTGTACTGATGCCAAGGCAATTATTTTATCTATCCATTTCTATTTATAATTCAAGCTATTCAATAGAGCCTGCTACAGGGAAGTTTCAAGTCCTGTGTCACAACAATGAACTTGCAGCAGTTGAAGAGTTAGTGTGAGATGGATGTGGGCTGGGGTTTAGAGGATACATTAAAAAAAAAAAAAAGGAAAATTTAACTCTCACTAAGATCATTCTACTGCAGTAAAAACAGAACAGCCGAACTATTTAAATTAGTTCTGTAAAAAAGGTATTTTTTCATCCTGCCTTAGTTCAAAGTAACACAAATCTAAAAAAAACATTTTTATGTGGGCTTTTGTACAAGGATGCATTTAATTTTGTTTTGTCAGAATGACAAGGCAAGTGCCTCTGGTTGTACCAATGCCTAAAAGGAGTCAGTTTGTTATACTAACTGTTCTAATACTGAATCAATGGATCCTACAAGACATACCATAGCATGACTTCTCTCTGTTGTTATACATCTAAACAAAAAACATGTCAACTCATATACAACCAGTACAATGGTCTCCACCTTTATTCGTGATAAGCATGCACTGTTTGATAGCACAGAAATATTTTTGGTCCGTCACTACTCACTGCAAGGAAGACAAACACTCTTCCAGATGCTAGCGCTTCCTTATAATCCATTGGTCACAATTGATGCTGCTTCAAGGGAAACAGTTACAGAAGCTTGACTTCACAGAGCATCGTATAGGGATTGCTATTAAATGATAAAATACCTCTTATTTTCATACTCAAAAGATGAGAATAAAACACAGGGGTGAGAAAGTGATCCTTGTGCCAGGAGAGAGGAGGCAATTCAGAAGACAGTGATGTCATACACACCCACTTCTAGAGACTGGTTTTCCTCAGAGCCCTCGCTATACAAACAGGCCTGTAAGCCTAACGGTGTTCTAGAGTATATACATTATCACACTTCTCGACATTATTTAGCATGGCAGATTAAGACAACACGGGAGATGCAAAGCTATGAAAACTTGTACCAACGTCAGTAAGATAACTATATTAGCTCAAGCTTTAATGTGAAAATTCCTATTGTAGCATTCTTTAAACAACTGCTAATAACATTTTATAGTTCAGTCTATCCTTCATTACATTTTTCCTAAAGCATATGGTACTCTTAAGGTAACAAGTCACTGTCCTTAAGCTTTAAATCGGGGTTTCTAAGTTACATGCTTAGCGGTTCAGTACCTCCTTGGGATCTACGTCTCTTCAATAATAGTAAAAACAAGGAAATAATTCTTTCTTTTATGAACTTTTAAAGTTAAATATATTTGAACTGAAGTAGTTAAGACTGCATATGTTACACAGGCTGTGTACACCACGCAATTCATCAGCATGAAAGCTATTTTATTTCCACAGCTTTAAAGACTGCTGACTCCATCACCTCCTTTTCTATTGCTGGTTAAACAACCTCCAGTGCTGTGTCTGTAAAAGATACAGTGGTACTGTACCGGATGAGGAAAACTTAAGAGATATTCCCCTCAAAATTAGCTGAAGATGCATGGTAAACAACACTTTAAAAAAAAATAAAATCTATAAATAGACATCAGGCTAATAGTTATTACATTCAATAATTTAGCATGATATGCATGACAGCTTCGACCTCCAAAATAATTTAGTGCCTTGAGCTGAGATTAAATGCAGAACATTAATTTTTCCCTCTGGTTGTCAAGCCAACCAAGAGGCCCGTCAAATCCATTTAAATAAAGCCTGCATCATGTAATAATATTAAAGGGGATAAAATATTAATATAGGTCTGTGATAGAACATTGGACAAAATAGCTGCACTAAGGCAGCTTTAATTTACTACACCAACAATCTGTCTTTATGCTGAAAGCAGGATTTAAAGGCCCAAAGGAATACATATTTGAGTTTATATGATATGCTCATTTATAAAATGTTACTGATTTTCAATTGCTGAGAATATTTAGCATTATGGGGGGGGGGGGGAATGATGGTTCCCAATGTAATCCTACTGATATAGGAAAAAAATAAGATATTGGACCAAAGTTCCCCGCACATAAGCAGATATTATTTCAGTGATAGCAGTATGGCTGTATCCATTTATTGCCAGTAATGAATCTTCTTCCTTCAGCTGGAGGATGATAAACGTCATGCAAAACTTCAATATTTTGTAATATAAAAATGGATTGAAAGGGTAGGTAGACTCCCAGACCAAAGACAAACAACTCTAAATATTTAGGCTACAGGTGCTTTATCAGAACAGTAGGTTTTATGTTGTCAGTGCAGAATTACTTAGAGAAAGAAAAGAATAGTAAGATGGAACAAATTAAAACAAGTCTGTGGAGTTTTCTGTCAAAAAAAAGAAACTTGAAACCTGCAGATTTAGACATGTTTAATTTACATGATAAATGGGATTGGCCATATTTACAGACAATATCACATACATACAGACTATATTTAATGTCGCATTCTAACTCCGTTGCAGTTACCCTTTTTTATTTTTTAACTTTCCAGATCATTTACTTTTCTAAAGTTGGGATCCCAATAAGAATGCAAACTTAAAAATTTATCCCGTGTCAGCCAAATTCAGACATAATCCTGCACATTGCAAGTTTGCAAAAGCATTGCTGATAACCGTCAAAACCTGGATCAAGGCCTGAGTTCCTATTTAAGAATAGTTTTCTCTTTATTAGCAATAAATATTTTTTATTAGTGTTGTTCATATGATGGTGTGCCTCTGTATAATGCAAAATCTTGTTTCCTAGAAGAACTGAAAGATTAAAGAGTAAAGTCCTGATCTTAATGCACTTAATTGCAAATGTGGGGCTGCAGTGAGGTCAATGTAATCATGCACACAATTACAACACAGTCACACAACTATGACAAAAATGTGGAACTCACAGCAATGGAAGACCTACAAAAAAAAACAGCAAGAGGGCAAATGAAAAAAATGAGCTATACAGAGAATACTTCATATAAAACATGGATAGGCTCTGCGTTAGCTCTAAAGAAACCAGCATGGAGCAGGATATGCAAAGCAGGTAAGGGAAAGTGTTGAGATTTACCAATGCAGAGTGCGCACAGGAGGATATCTGGGTGGGCTGGGAACTGTACTTGTGGGATGGCTCCAAGTTATCTCCCAAACACGATGAAGTTTCTTGCACAAAGCCTGTCCATCAAGCCTAGTCAAGTTTGTTAGTTATGTTTAACTGAAAATTAGTAACTTTAAGAGACTAAAACATTGGGGGCTCTAGTATTCCTTAAACAACACATTCAATGCAAGCTCATTCAGTCTTAACATTACAGGTTCTGAACCGATAGATGAGACAGCTCAGGGTAAGCCGAATAACTGACAAATTCTTAGTGGGCATGCCTAAATGGCTGTTGTAGAACGTTCCTGATGAGTATTTCACTAGATATGTCATAGCCTGTATCAGTTCTCATACCAGCTTTTTTTTTTTTTTACCGCTCATCCACACTGCTCAGAACACGTGGCTTTCATATGCCATATCCATGCCACAAACCCCTCAACAAATCCTTTCTCACACACAGGAAGAATGTAAGATAAGTGGCTCGCTATGAGCAAGGGAAAACAGATTATTTACGCCTGAGCTGATCGAAGTTAAAATTTGGATCAAAACTACCAAATGAGGTCTAGATTATACTAACCTTAGGGCTGCAAGACAAAAGCAGTTACAACTTTGACTCCATGTTCCTCTAATGAAGGAAAGGCTTGACACTATTACATTTCGGAAAGTATTGATCTGCTAGAAAACCACCCCCTTCCCACTGTTTTCATGGGAGGGAGAAGGTATAGGTTATAATTTACTAAGAATCCTCCTTGAAGTTACAAAATAGCATTTCAGCAGAAGACGCATTGCTGCTTATAGAGAGTAGAGTGAAACTAAATAACCTGAATGCATTTTTCAAAGCAATCGTAGTTCCCATTTCAAGGCTGATGAAACTGATAAATATTGAGCAAAGTGTAAAAAACACAGAAGTTTTAAAGTCAACAGAGATGTGTTGGGGCTTGCTATTTGTTTGCTGATAACATTCCTTTTTTTTTTTTAAGCTGACTGTCCTTTTTTGTTGCCCACCTATATTTCACATATTTGTCCTTTTCTAGCACTTTGCATCTTTAACAATTACATTAAAATTAAGGAGGTTGTTGAACATAAAAGGTGCTATAGTCATTTGGTGTCAGATATGCAGAAAGAAAAAACCTAGTAATTAAAGAGAAAGGAATGCAGATGATACCTAGGAAAAACTACCCATAATGCACCAGAAAAAAACTCCAGAAAGAAAAAGAAAAAAAAGTCAAGGACCAATGTAAAGATTTCTAAGCTTTCAGATACTATGTTTAGGGCAGAGGAAAGTCACGTATTCACCACAGAACGACCTCAACCTTCTCCAAACGCTTACTTCACCCTCACATGCTCTGAGGCAGAATCCTTTTTATAGCTACTTTTAACATTATCTGACCCTGCATTACACATTTTAACTCTTCTGTAAAGACCACAACATACCTAAAAAAAATTTTTTTACAGAACCACTTGCTTGTCAATTTGACTTCATCACTGACCAATATGTGGGAAGGATACTTCTAGTTTTCAGGGAAAGTTCTAGTTAGCATTTTTTTCACTGTGAGAATATTTAACAGTTCCACTTTGACTGAGCTTACATTTGAACATCAGTGCTTGATCTCCAGGACTGCTCTCCCAATCCCAATGCTATGCAAGAAGAGCACAAAGCTGCACAGTGTTTCCCAGCATTTCTCAGTTCGCACCCAGAGAGAGTGCCAAGTTGTGTGCCCAAAAGCCACCAAAAAAAGGACTGGAAGAACAGAACCACAAGTTGCAACACGCAGCACTTTGGCTGTACAGAGCATGGAATCAGCAAACTGCAGTAAATTATCTGGTGAAAGACTATGGGTTTAGTCTCAAAGTTTAGCAAATTCTTGAGTTTACATTTTTTATAACAAACTCCTGAAGTACTCAGTCTTGCAACATTTACAGAAGATACAGAATTATTTTTCTGCACCTTATTTTGGAAGGTGTGAAATAGGTCTTGGCTTGCTTTATATCCTGGATGATTTCTATGCATTTTAGTTTGTCTAATTCAGATGTGACGCCAGGTTCATCATTAGGGCACCTCCACACATTAGTAGTACTGTTGACATGTTGCTATTCCTTTTTTCTTAGAGGTAGGTCAGGAGCACACATTTAGAATTTCTTTTTATTATACACTGACACTGGAAAAATAAAGATAAGTGAGTTTTATACTAGGATGCTGAAGGTAGTGAATCTGCACCTGTCCAAAACCATGTCAGCACTAAAACACATCAACTGTCCTCTTAAGAGATTTGATGTTTTTGTCATGATCTATTGCAGAATTTTATGTCACTTGGATACTACAGCAAAAGAGTGCCTCCTTGGACTCATTGCTGCTAGGTGCTTTGAAGAGAAGAATCAGAACCTTGAATATGACCTCATGTCAGAGGGGTACATAGGACAGTATTTTCAGGCAAAGAGCTCACATCATTATATGACACCAAAGGAAACAGCTACTGCAAGTCATACAGCTGAAACTTTTCTGAGCATACCTGGAAGCAGCAGCCATCCTGTCATTACCCTTTCTTCTATTCTCCTCTTCACTACGAAATTAAATCCTAAGAGGCTTGGAACTGGCAGAAAGCCAAGACCAACTTCAAGTGGAGCAGCTGGGAGCCACATCGCTTGGATTCATATAAGGCCAGCACAGATAATCTGTCCATCCTGGGGAGGGGATGAGCAGGAAATCAGAAAATCCCTCTATTCTGAAGGCAGAAAGGAAAGGCAGAAAGTAATAGCTTTATCTGTAACTTTAGGGTTGTTTAGCCTGGAGAAAAGGAGGCTGAGGGGAGACCTCATCGCCCTCTACAACTACCTGACAGGAGGTTGTAGCGAGGTGGGTGTCGGTCTCTTCTCCCAAGTAACTAGCGATAGGACGAGAGGAAATGGCCTCAAGTTGCGCCAGGGGACGTTTAGATTGGATGTAAGGAAAAATGTCTTTACTGAAAGAGTGGTTAAACATTGGAACAGGCTGCCCAGGGAAGTGGCTGAGTCCCCATCCCTGGAAGTATTTAAAAGACGTGTAGATGAGGCACTTAGGGACATGGTTTAGTGGGCATGGTGGTGTTGGGTTGACGATTGGACTCGATGATCTTAGAGGTCTTTTCCAACCTCAATGATTCTATGATTCTATGATTTAATTAGTATCACCAGATGTAAATAATCATTTAATTTACCCCATACATGTAACCCTGGGCTAAGGAAACAACAAAACACAGGTGAGCACAGCAAGATACTCCTGTGTCTAGCAATGTAAATGAACCACTCCGGATCATTTTTAGAAATTTCTACTATTTAATTGTCATAGAACATCAAGTTTTATTAAATACTGTTCAGGTTACTGGAGCAAAGTCTCTGCTTTGGAGAAGTGGCAGGATCTGAGACAGAAGCACTGAAGAACAAGAATAGCAATAACAGAGAGAAGCTGACACAAGCGAACCAGAACAGCACTCCACATGGAGACATGTCTTGTTTCTAGCTAATCCTCCATTTTTCTGACAACAAATAATGATCTAAACTGAACTTCAAACTGAACTGCTTGAGGCTGACGCACACCTGCTGATCAGTTTCTAAACATCTCCCTTAGGCCCTGATTCACCAAACGATTTCAATATCTGCATGATATTAATCAAGGAATTATTCCAATAGCTGAAGTCGTACACATTAAATATCTTCAGAAAAGGTCAGTAACAGATACCAAATTATTCTAGCTGTCACAATTTCATAATGCCACCAATACAAAACCGGTGTCAATCACTTATGATCCTCAAATGAGTGCTTTCCCCAGATGTACTATAGAAAGAATTACAGCATACGTGACAGTAAAACTTAAGAAAGGATGGCTAACCACCCCTTGGTCCTAAAATGGAAGGGAACATCTATTGAGTACAGGGACTTTAAGACAACTGAGCCCTTTGAATATTTATTTTAGTGCAGCGGAAAAGCTCTACCTACTCCACACTTCAGAAAAACTCAAAATCTACTGTTACCCACACTAACCTTCACATATTTCCATAATATAACTAATTTACTAAGTTACTATTGTAAACTTTGCAAACACACACTCACTTTAAGGAGCGTAACTTCAGATATTTTGAATCAGTCCTATTCTTGAGTTTTTCAGTAAGAAACCTGTTGGACCAAATACACTTCCCTAAATATACCCTGATGTTACATGTTCTTATAGTCCAAGCAATTACACTGTTATCAGACATGCAGTCTTGGGCAGAAGGAGACAGATGCTGTTTCATGCTAATTTATTAATTGATTAGACTACTCGGAAGCATTAGGACTTTTGGTTCTCCTTACCAAATGAAAAAAATTGCTCTGCTTCAATTTCTGCACAGGCAGTAGCAGAAAAGAGAAATGGTGCACTTTCAAACTTCCCCTAGGTACAGCATTTCACTTAGAGATACATCACAAAGGTTTTGTAGAAAACATACCCCTTTTGTTTTTTTCCACCTTAGGTATAGATTTGTTAAGTGTTACTGAGCCCAGCAATTTTGTCCTCAAAATTATATTACATACAACAGACTGGATATCATATATGTGGATAATTTAAGTCATAAGGTGTTTTCCCATTGCTTACTACTTGCAACTGATTGGCACCATCTACTAAGAGAGATTCCACTCTGTAGACTCCATACATAACATTTTCAGTTCACACAATATTTTCAGTTTCCTGTCTTCTCTTCCTTTCTGTTCATTTCTTTAATGAGACATTAATACACCTTGGCTAAAGTATGCAGTAAATGAAATCCAGGCTTTTAAGTGTTTTATACACCTTCAGAATACTGCATACTCATTTGGTGTCTGTGGAAAAGCAATGTTGCTTTGTTTGACTCCCTTAAAATAGCAGATCCTTCTAAGTAAAGACTTACAACCTCCGAATTGCTTTCCTGACAAAAAAGGCCTGGTTTCATCTAACATCCTGCTTTTAGTGCAAATGCAGATCATCCTCCCTTTCATTTTGCACTTTTTTTTTTTAAACCAGTTAGCCCATTCATCTTTTCTTGGAATACAATCAAGATCAGGAAAGGCTTTTCGTCTGTTGCAACTGATGAGTTAAGGGGAACAATTATACCACCTTGTGAATATTGTAAGCAATCAAATTGCCTCACAGCTAAACAGAGACCAAAAAAAAGAATTGTAGGTTACAAAACTGGGCATAATAAAATATGGCCTCTGATCTATATACAGTGGCCAAGGGGACTCTGTCACACTAGTTTCATAGCCAGCAACTCCCTAAAGCATAAAAACACACTCAAGACCCTGCCGTAAATATTTTTTAAAACAAAGGAAAGCTAATAATAGGTAATGAGAAAATATGTCCTATAACATGTCTTGCATTGGTGTTTAATGCACTCATCTGGAATGCAGAAAATCCAGTGCAAGTTTCTGCTTCACATCTTACACAGCCAGTTTTGACCCTCCATCAAACCACAGGGTCACATATCAAATGTGAATGTTAAAATCTTTAAACTACCCTACGGTAGGGGATTTGGCCAAAATACATTGAGTTCAAGAATCCTACTTCAGGGAACCTCAGGCTTCAGTCTCAGCTACAGTAGTGCAAGGCCTGAGGAGTCGAATCAGCCCTCTAGACATGACTGACAGCAGAAACACAAGAACCTACAGGGTAGGATGGCAGCTGAGCAACAGCCCCTAACTGGTGGGCTCTGACCCAATACATCTAGGGATCTGGCTGTTTCAAACCATTTCAATGAGATATTCAATCATATAGCAATCCATGATTTCACTGAGAGAGTCAAAAGACTCCTTTCCGAAGAGGCTATTCTGGAAGGTATCCAGTTGCGCATCCCAAAACTGCCCTTCAAACTAAGCCCACAACAATAAGTGGGGAAACAGTCAGGGGATTCACTCAAAACGACGCCCTCTCCAAACAAAAATGATATTGTAGCACAGCCTGCCAGAATTAGCTCCTAAATTTTCTGACCTTTCCATTTTTACCAACCTATAAAATGGGGGTAGTCATTCTGCCAACCTGCGAGGAAAGAGTAATTAATGCTTGTGACATTATGGAAGCGGGAGAAAAACAACTCTAAAAATACATTTCTTTTACCCATAGATATGGGGGCATTTCCTGCATTCTCATAGCTTTTCCTTTTATTAAGAAAACTATGAAGTTGCAGTACTTTTCAGTAAGTATGACTGTTTCAGTCATATCAGTTACAATTTTAATAGCAACTCTAACAGTTATAGCTCTTCTAAAAACATGACTTGCCTTTTTTTTTTAAAGGTAATTTTCTGCTTAAAGCAGCCCATCTTGACCATAAAACAAACAAGTCTGAGCAGAAATTAATGACACCTGTTTCATTTGTGTCTCATGCCTGATTGATATTAACTGCATTATAATGAAGTAAGGCAAGGTTTATACAGAGTGGCAATACCTTATTAGATCAACTGACACCACTGAAAGAGTGGCAGAGTTTTGAGCACACAAGCCTTTTTCAGATCTCCACAATTCTAAAAAGTATAAGCTCACCCCTTATTAGACAGTAGAGAATCCAAGAAGAAAAGCATGTTTTACTGGGGATTACATCCTCATTATTAATAATTTCCCTTTGAGAATTCTGTGGTAACCAATATGGCTGAGTTGATACTGTGAACCCTCAGTTCCCTGGAACATAAAAGGATGTTTTCTCTGCTTAGCTACTTTGAAGAAATTTGAAGGCAATCATTACCTGCTAGCTCCTCACCCTGTCAAACAATGCAGTCAAAGTTCTTGTTACTTTAGGACTGCAGGTCAAAGAAAACCCCATACAATCCCCAGACAGACAGGAAAAAGTAGTCAAGACTGGATTTATTACCACTAATATAATTCAAAAGTGTTACTGCTTGTAACATTTCCAAGTCAATTATGGAATTAGAATCTGTACCGAAGCATATAAATTTTCACATCTCAAATTACCATTCAGATATTACAAGCATGTAAAAAACAATCTACAGTGTAATGCAGTTTGTTCTTAATATCGACGGAAAATAGTAACTAAAATCAGTGATAAACTTTGGAATACAATAATTCTATAGACAGTTGAGTGATTCTGTACTGTTAAATCAGCAAACGAGATTTCTTTTTTTTTTTTTCTGGCTGAGTAAGGACTGCAGGATTCAGTTCTTTGCCACCTAAAGTGGCATTTTGAAAAATGATGTTAGTTTGGTTTGCAACCTCAGCTGACATAGGGAAAATGCTAAGATGAATTGCTAACATTTCTGCATGAGCTCTGGACAGGATGATGCAATATGCTGAAACAACCCAAACAACGGGAAGTGGCACAGGAGCAAACAAACAGCAAAAGCAGCCCCTGTAGTCCATGAGTGATTAACTGCCTGCTCTGATAAAACGGGCAAACCCTTTCAGTGCCAGTTGGTTATTTACTTTAGAAACAAAATCCAAAACTTAATACTCTTGAACAGAGCCTGCCTTATCTTCATTGCTGCAGTCTATGAGAATAGGTATGCCTGCAAAGCACAATGCTAGATAAATGGGGAAGCTGCAGCATGATCATGCAAGGAAAAAAGTACGTGAAAGATTTCAACATGATTTCCAATGCTGCCAGCTGGATCAAGCAAACAGCAGCAAATAGGTAGATTTCTCCTTAGAATATCTAAGTTGAGGGAAGCAAGCTGGAAAAGGAATTTGTTTCCTTTTATCTTTTCATGATGCAGATTTAACTATCATCAGTAGACACTGGGACAAACATAACAACCCTCCTGCCAGATCACAAACAAGGAGAATGGTCTTGAAAGAACCAAAGGGTGTCAACAGGGGATGAAACAGAGAATCAAGGCAAAAACACCAATGACCATGAGTTGATTCGTAGGGTTGAAAGAAAAACAGAAGCTCTGGCACAGAACAAGTCGGTATATACAGAAGGAAGACAACAATTTAGATTTACAGAAAACTTCGACTGGCAGGAAGTTAAAAGGCAACATCATTGTTTATCCAATATCCACTTTTAGTGGTCAGATTAGGTGCACTTTCACCTAATCACAGTAAGTGAAAAAAATTTTCTCCAAAGTTTTTCAAACAGGACTGGAAATCTTAGAACTAAGCTATGATACATCCTTCCTAAAAATGTTCCAAAGATAAGTTTTGTTCTTACGTGCAGTGGAACCTGTATTGTCTGTGTTTTCCCAGCACTTTAACTAACCTTCAGGGAACACAGGACTTAACCTTGCCTCACTTGTTTCACACAAATTAAACAAACAATTCAGAGTTCAATTTGCTGTTGGGTGTTAAACAAAATTAAAATAAACAAAAGGAAAACAGTGAGGCATTATTAATTATGTGAAATATGAGTTGCAGCTCTTGGATTTACACTTCAGCTATAAAAACAAATTCCTGTAGTAGTATTATAGTAAGTACTCTTGTGCCACTAAATAGGAATTTATGTATCTCCTCATGTGTTGAAAAAGGACCACATTGTACCTCCAGTGGCCTCACAAAAAAGCACGAAAATTCCAGATTATGGACAAGAAGCCAGTTAGGCAAAGAGGCCTTCATTATTCAGGGTGTCTATTCAGGGTCTCACTTAACCCCCTTCCTACAATACATCTTCCACAATCCCAAAGCAAAACATTGTGACAGTGTAAAGAGGTTTTTTTTCCTGTCATCACAGGAAAGAACATAATCAAGAAATCAAGCAAGACGACAAAAAGGCATGAGTGGAAAATAGCTTTCTGGTCTTTCACATGTGTTTCAGCACTACTGATATTTCATGTAATTTTTAATGCCACATTTAGAGTTGACAATGGCAACTAATAGAAATTAGGTCTCCTCTCCACATCAGATGGATTCAAGCAGATCAGTAGACAGGTACCTCATGTCCTCATAAAATGTTTCAATTGAATGAACTGGTAAATGAGTACAGACTGAAGCAGCTCCGATAACTGATGAACTAAAAGCTCAGACAGTTTGAGGCCTGGTAGGTTTTGTATAAGTGCAACACATCACTATTGCTACCAGACAACTCTGTCTAAATCAATACGAATAGGGAGCTGGGCTCCATGGCACACCAAATATCCTACTTCCTTCATCATACAGATGGTGGATCTTGCCAGAAAGGCTTCTCAGTTTCCTTGCTCAGAAAGTATTCCCACATCCACAAGTTTCAGATGCATTCTTTAATAAGGTATTGGTCCCTTAAGCCAGCAAACCAGAAAGCTCCAACTAACAGACCTACATTTGCAACCCTGCCCTTATATTTTACTTTATTGCCTAGCCACCATGCACCATTCCTACTTCACTACTACTCTCCCTTACATTATCCCTGTTTCCACTGCCTTAATACAGATGCAGTGTTAATCATTAGAGATTACTTCCCCCCTCCTTAATAGTACACTGTCCCATCTAGTAAAGGGTATCCCAACTTTCCTAGTACTGCTCCTTTCCTGTCCACTTCACTTCCCTAAAAGTGAACAAAAGCACTGTAAAGCCACTTTGCTAACTGAAAACACAATCCTTTCACAATTGCTATGAGGCTGCCTTGCCCCATCATCTCTCAAGCATTTTCAGGATACAGCTTTATAAAGCAAGCATCACTTAAGTGTTGTGGAGATCACTTGAGTAGCTGGGAGAACTGTCTGGCTGGTCAAGCTGTTTCAGATTTTGCCCAGTCACTACCTTATCAGGAGACTCAATAGCCTAGGACTGTTTTTTTTCCAATCCCTCCATCTACCTGATCCTAGATTAACAACTCAGCTGGGCCTCTGGTATCTGGCTAATGATTTGCAGTGCTTCACTCCTCCTGAGAGCCCAGGACAGAAGAGGAAGGCATAGGGAGATGAGAGAACTGCAGTGGCAAATGGGGGAACTGAGGCTTAAAAACAGAACAACAGTGACAGTCAGTGACACAGTGGATGCACATTATTTATCTTCATCATCTACAAACTCTCAGAGCCCATCTGCTGGAAATGTTGCAATGGGCCCAAGTAGCAAACTGGATCGAGATCCAAACCTCCCAGTACCATTTGTCTATCCAGAAGACTTCAGTCTTTAGACTGTGCTTTAAAAAGATAAGGAGTCTTTCTGAAGTCCTTTCCTTCTACCAAGCACACCCACATCAATCAAAATAAAGCAATCCATCTCTCATGGTCTGAATGCAACTTGAAACATACCACTCAGAACATCAATCACTAATATAGCTCCACAGCTCCACTTCTAACACTATCATCAAAAACATTTTTTTTCATAGGGTGTAGTTTTAAAGAGCTAGTAACGACTGCATTCCCTGTTCTCATTAACAGGTTTGTATAACTAATTCTAAATCTGTACACGACCTGGAAGAATATATTTAAACTCAATGATATCCAGAAAGCCTTTCTTGCCAGAAAAGGAGGCTCAGGCACAGGGTGAATACATTGTGGTTTTACACCAATGAGATATAGGGCTAGCTGAGGTCCACCTCCTTGGGAAGCACATTCCCAAAGTGTCACTTTTATCAATTTATTACAATGCAACTTCACCCGCCAAAGAAACAGGCCAGAAGAGAGATGCTCATAACCAGGCCAATGATTAGAACCGAAAAGCGTCAGAAGCACGAAGGGTGAAATCCTCTCTGGTAAAGGAGATAAGGGGAATATCTGCATGAAGAATCTTCAGTATTAATTTTAGAAAGACACATCTGAGGACCAAGATTGTCCAGGAGATGGTATCTCAGCTCTGGAGAACCACGGGAGACAGCCTGGGAGCAGCTTGATTTGGCAGCCTGCTAGCTGAAACAAATAAAAGGAACACTTCAGAGTTAATCCTGAGTCACAGGTAGCTTCTAGACAAAATATTTTTTGTGCTCTGAATCTATCCCAACATATAGGGACCGAGAAGAGCTTTGCAAGGCGCTATAGAGTGGCATGCAAGCCCCCAACACTCCAGCCCTGAGGAAGGGGAGATCTTGAACAGGTGCCACAATTGCAGGATCTGGCACCTCAGGGAGGGTCGTCACCATTCAGTGGTAACCCTGCACTGTAAAGATCAGAGAAAGACATCTTTCAGTGACAGGAACAAATCAGTCTCCTTTAGCACTGAGCAGCAGAGTGGGAAAAGGGATTAAGGAAGAAGATTAAATTGCAACATCAATATTTAAAATAAAGCACACCTCTGCTTCCTCTGGACATTGTATCTCTCAATTAGCAAGCTATGAATGAGACACCAGTGGAAAGTGAACCTATGAAGGAATCCTATGACAGCAAAGATACAGGGCCACAAATGCAAATTCACAGAAGTCACAGAAAATTAAGGATAAATCATTTAATCAGTTCTCTGCTACAGCTTCCTTACTTGAAAGGACTGATGAGGTGAAAATCCATCCCTCAGAGGTACTGAGCACCTCTGGGATCAAAAAGGGCTGAGGACAACATGGATTGCAATTAACTTCCGACATCACTGTCTCTGTAGAAGCAGCTTTAATTTATGCCAATATTGAAAATGGTTACATTGTTCTTGTATAGGAATACAATGCTGAATCTTTTCACGGTTGGTTCGATACGAACAGTATCTCTGTAATGGAGCTTCTGAGCATCAGAATGACTTTTGCCATTTCTCAAAGCTGCGTGATAACAAAAGGTCACTGGCTGGCTCCAGTTCCCTTGTATTTAGCAAAATAATGTGGTTCAGAACAGAAAGGCTCAACTTAAAGGTCACAACAAAATCTATTTTTCTCCACTGCATTATACAGAATATTTCCTTAGAGTCATATTCCATCCTACAGCAGACTGAGCAGGTTTCAAAATGAACCTAGGTAAAACATTGTACATGCCATTTTCTAAACACTATCACTTTTTTCTTTTTTGGAGGGGGGGAGGGAGTGGGTAGTGGGGAGGCAAAACTTAATAACTCCAAAAAAAATTTTGATGGAAAAGTACAAGAACACTTAAGGATGCTAAATGCAACAGCAAACTGAATTAACACCTGTGAAAGTCAGCTGTCATGAACTTAAAAGCTTTAGGAAGCAATTCTTATATCCCTGCCTGGACTATTCTTAATAAAAAGCAATCAATGGTGATAAAAGGCGTTATTGCATCATCTGTTTCCAGGCCTAAACGAATTTTCCAGATGCAAAAGCTATACCAGACAAAACCAGACTTCTTTGGCTTTTTGCTTATCTTCTCATTTAAAAGAGCACTGGAGTGTGAGGTTCAGACTATTCCTTTTGTTCTGTTTTTGTTTCTTTGGGATCAATTCTGAGTAACAAACTCAAGAGGAGAATTACTAGATGGTTTTCTACTGAGTGAGAATTAGCATAGACCTTTATTGCCTAGAGGAAGCTTAGAGAGCGATGATGCCATCTATGGCTACTGAAGAGGGAGACATGGGATAAATCCTTCTCCCACGTTTTTTTCCTCGTACTTTTGAAAAGGTTGTCACCCACAGAATGCTGTAACAATGCAACTTAGTGAATATAAGGGGTGCAGCTCAATTTTAGACACGGAAATGGATGGAGAAGCTCTTTGAATCCTTCCAGTTTACAGACATCCTGTGAAGTTCACCTTTTTGCTTCTGTTTACTTCCCCAAGTTTCAGATACATTATAAAACACTAAATAAAGCCCAAAAGCTGATATATAGGATGTATGAAAGATCTTTTCTCATCTTCATTTGCATAGAGGCTTCTCCCTCCTCTCATCCTTTAAAATAAATCTGTTTGACATGGATTGTGATTCAGTACCTTCTTTGGGGTGGGGGCAGAGGAAGTCACACCAGAGTGATAAAAAGAGCAAAAAAGAGGCACGCTAAGAAGATTCAGATAAAACAGCGCAAAGGTGGTTTTTTCTTCATGTCTGGTAAAGATAAAACACCTCTTATTAAGAAGCAATGACCTTTAAAAGCAGTAACCTTATATACAAAATATTTCCGGGCAAATTTAATCAGCAGGATAACTGAAAGTTTATACAGCAAAAAGCCTGTTAGTCAAGGATGTAATTTTACTGCAGAAGAATCAAAGCATATGTCTGAATTGTCACCTTTCTTAACCAAATTAAAAAAACAACTGTAGCTTTTGCTATGGACATGTAACATTATAAACTCACACCAAAGAGTGAGAGCACTAATGCATAGCACTACTGCATGTAGAAGACTGCAAAATAAGAGCTACATGACCAGCCTGTAACTGAACAAGAATGTACACTTGATTTTTACTTTGTATCCTTAATATGTATAGAAGCAAGAATCTAACCTAGAGTTATCTTGGAATAAGTGTAAATGGTATAAAAGAAATCAAGTTTAGCTCCATACAGGACATTTTAGCTTGCCTGGGTTTTTGTTTCCAATTTGTTTGAAGGAAACTATTACTGTTGAAAACAGAAAAAGCACCTGGTATTCCCACTTCCAAGGTGAGAAATAAATAACATTAAAGCTTTTCTTCCTTGAATCTTTTACAGGTTTCATTTTATGGGCATCAACAGTTCTTATTCAAAAACAAATCTTCTAGTAGTAACCTGACTAGAAATATGTGTGACTACAAATTTGGACATATTTCTCCCTTTCTAGCTGAATTAGCAGCCAACCTACTCAAACGTACATAAAAAATTTTTGCTCACTTGAAGATTTTGAGAAATCAAGCAATTACTATACTTGCGATCAACTAATCTTTTTTTCCCCATCTTTAGAAGGTTGATCTTTGTTTACCTATGAAATTAAGCTTCCAGATAACAGCCAGGTTTAAAACATGATGGAGATGGGAAATCTGAGCACTAACAACAGAACTGTCCTGCTAAAAGCAGTGAGAGGCTTTTGTCATGCAGATTTCTACTCAGCTATAACGTATACACAGTTTGGGTCTCTTTAAGGAAGATGAAT
The DNA here is from genome assembly GCF_965638725.1 of Aptenodytes patagonicus. Taxonomy (NCBI): domain Eukaryota; kingdom Metazoa; phylum Chordata; class Aves; order Sphenisciformes; family Spheniscidae; genus Aptenodytes; species Aptenodytes patagonicus. The sequence goes on from NC_134952.1 coordinate 43,553,803, forward strand.
TGAAAAGCAAATATTTTTCTTCCTCCTCACACTTATAAAGGATCAGCAAAAACCGACTGGCCTCTTTTTACATGCACACTTCGTACTCAGCTCTATTTAGCATCATGCCATCTGGGCCTAATTTTTTTTTCCTTCTGACATCAGCAAGCTTCATAATGCAAAGCAAATTTCTTTTAATGCTAAGGCTAGATCAATAAGAACGAGCAGGCCAGCATGTTTTTCCACATTTAGACAGCCAGATGAACTCCTACTCACCTTCACCACATGCTACTGAAGAGTCAAGATTTTCCTACAGAGGCTCAATGTCTTACAAGAAAAAATGGATGCAATATTTAGGCATTGTTGTACTGTTAACAGGTGGTAACTTTCAAACTCAGCAACTGTCAGCAAGTGGATTGTTCCAGCTCCTTGGATATTTACACAGAGTAACCTATTCCCTTCACAGATATATTTTTTTTTAATAGGTAAACAGAGACAAAGTTTAGATCCCAGGCGTACCTATACACCACTACACAAGACTTCTTCCATCCTGTCTCCTAATCAGCACTGCTTATCAGCATTTGTGTGATAAGCATCACACAATGTGTGACGCTCACATGTGTGAGCATCTCATAAGAGAAAGGTGCCAGCAATACACATTCATGTTGCCAAGCCGTGAGCTTCTGATAAAGCTCTGCCAGCTTCCAAGGTAATAGTGTCCTTGATTATTGCTTGAAGTTTGTTTTCACATACAGAACAGACTTACGAAGACAATATTTAAGATCTTCCTTTCCCTTCATCATAAGATTTTTTTCAGTTGCTTATAACTTTGCACATACTTTAACTGCTCAGGTTGAAGCCTGCAATCTTGTCTGAATGGGTAAAAGATACTTTTTTTATTATTATTTCAAGCAAAACAATGCAATCACATCCTGAAGATGCCTTCCCCACGTCAAAAAATTGACACATTAATACTCAAAATCTCAAGCACACACATGATCTGCAGCCAAGACTTGCTATAAAACAGCAACAGGCCACTAAGACAAATATACAGCTTTTGTCTCCATCATTTGTGCACTCTGAAGATAAAGATTTGCCAGAGATTCAGTGCCAAAACTTTGACAGGTGCCACTTGCACCGATCTAGTTCGGCATACAGCTGATCGGGAATTTCTTTATAATTGTAGCTGTGAGCCGCAGTGAAGCCAAGAACCAGAATTGAGAACTTTGACTGACTGAACCAGCACTTACAGAAACACCTTCGTGCATACTCCTGCTGTGGAATAAATGTGTGAGCTGAGGGTTGGCTATCTGAAAAAAACAATAACAAAACACACCCCATCCTTTAGCAGCATGTGTGAAAGGTCAAAGTTTTACACCGAGGGAGGCCTGTCATCTCTTCCCTTTTTTATTGAAAGAGATTTATCTTCAACAATCCCACTCATAAGATGTCAAGAGAAAGGCAATCACTCTCAAAGGTCAGTCCCGAGCCCTTCTGTTTAAACTACTGAAGACAGAGCTGCAAACTGCACCTTTCACAGTCAGCAGTGTGGAGCTTGGAAAAAGACTGCATACTGTATGAGAAAAAAGTTCCCAAAGGCACCATGTCTATTTGATATGGTCTAGATACCAAAACTAGCATATTTCTATACACCATTCTTGTAGTTTTGAAGCAGTTTACTCTAGAAAGTACTTTCTCATTAAATTTCTCACTATGTGGTACATGTAAGGCTTGAGTAGCAAGCAAAAACACAGCCTCCTTGTTCCGTTAAATCATTCTCTCAACGCATGCTACAAAGAGTTCTTCCCAACACTAAACAATCATACTGTAATACTTCAACAATTTCTAGAGCACTATTAATAATGTAGCAGCACTCTGCATTCTACAGCACTACGGCTTTTCTTTGAGTATTTTATCTTTTCTTAGTGGTATGCTAGCTTTGCTAATATGCACATGATTTATGAGATTTCTGAAAAGAAACAGCTTTCCTTCCTGAAAACAAGGTCTGCAGAAAGACATGAATTTTATTCCAACAGTAATTCAGATTATACACCTCTTTCTTGACCAAATAAGCATTCTCTGCTCCCTACTTTTCAGTAGAGATTTTGCTCTGTTCAAGCCAGAAACAAGTTATCTGAAAGATTCACTCTTAGCCCCTAATGTTTTACAGTTTTAGTCCTTGCCCTTGTTAAAAACTGGGGATTAGTGAGAAACATACCAAAACACCTACAGGAAGGTAAAAATTACTACCAACACAAGTTTTTGTGCACTGCAAAGTGTTATCAAAGAAAACTGTTAAATATTTAAAATGATAGGATATTTGTTGAGCATTAAAAGTGAAGAGCAGTGTGCAAAGAGGAGGATGCATCTTAACCGACTTATTTCATGACTGATGGAGCTGCTGTGAATATGGCCTGGAGTTCTTCTATCCATTGCAATGTCAAGGTTAAAAGCACAAATTATCAGCTGCAAAATATGTACTAAGCAAATTGACAATGCATTTCAAATGGAGTCATTCTTTACTTGCCCTGGAATGTTACTCAAGCAGGAATGACTGCTTCTAAGATTTATATCTGCAAATACCAGTATTTGTAGCAATCCAAAAGTGGGAATGATACAAGGACAGTTGTATCAACATAATGCCATGTAAAATTATCACAGCCACAACAGTTCTGAATACCTGGAGCACATTAAAATTACTAGTGAAGTGGCTGTCATCTTTGGCATACAACTAACTGAGAAATAGCAAAGAAACAGATTGCTTATGTCTTCACATTTTCAGATATGTATTGATAAAAATAGGGCCATTATGGAATCCAAGTTTACAAACATTTTAATAGTAAGCTTTTAAGGAGGAAAATGACCCATTTAAAACAAAGAGAAAAACACAGAGTTAAAGGTAGCGCACTGAAAGCCTAAGTGAGTTTCTTCTAACTATAAATCACACCAATTCACTACTATAATAAAACCAACAAACAATAATATAGCCTTTTTCCTTCATAAGCTGCAAAATCTACAGGAAAACTTTCCCAGCTGATAACAATAGCGTTCTCTCTTGAAACTAGACATGGAATACTTTGATATGCAGGTATTTAATGCCATTTTGAACAAAAAAAGTGCTAGTTCTTTGTTGCTGTAAGGAACACCTTAGGATCTTGCAGCCAATGTGTCACCTCAGAGCTGTAGGCCAGGAATCACTATTAGCAAAATCACTTATGCACAGATGCAGCTCAAAGACAAAAATTTTGTTTCTTGCTAAGATGTAAGTGGTTAAGCTTAAGCTAAATACAAACAAAACCAAGGAATCCAACCAGACAAAGAAGGAAGAAACACCTGAGATAAAGGATGCTACTGGTGGTTTATAAAGCCTTCCTGGTGATCACAGGAGATGAAACTACACTGCAGAAAACCAATAATCATTACTTCTATTAGCTGTGATCCCACTTGAAACGCTATGTGCAGCTCTGGTAATATTCACCACGAGGCTGTGAAGAGTAACACGGATAAGACTGAGAAACTAATTTATGGGGAAAGATTAAGAGTTAAACACATGGATCTTTGCCAACTAACAGTGAAAAGCAAGCATGAGTATCCATGAATATTTGATAAATGTAACTTCTAAGGAGGAGGAGATCTATCTAGTGTGACACACAAGGATTAGAAGTAAAATGAAGACGACCAGAAAAGAGAAATTTTGATAAGAACTTCCTTATTGAGATGTTCCATCAGTGAAATAATTATACTGTGAAACCGCTTTGTGTTTCAGGCTATCACAGATAAAAGTTTTAAAAGTGTGCTGCAGCAAGCATTTTCACTTTGGCAGGGATAGAGACTGGCTAATCCAGCCATTTCTCCTAGGTCCCTGGGTAACTCTGCTTAAGTTTGAAGGGACAAGCAATGGGATAAGCTGCTGGGTCAAGGGCAAGTGTGCCATGACCTATTCCGCTGTCTTCTTACCTTTCCTTTTCTAACTACCCACTCCCCACATATGTATCCAACTACCTCAGTTGCTTTTCTTGCCTACTCCCTTTACAAGCACATACACAGCTGCTGCTTCTATCCCCATACGTGGATCTATAAACAATGACACAGACACGAATTGGTACAGATATGTGGAACAACAGCACATGCATGTGTCCACCTGGAGAACAAACGACGCATATGTGTAGAATCACTTAGCAGCAGTGACAGAGGTTTGTAAATGGGGAATGAGCAGAAAAAAAAATCTACACAAACTGACTGCAAGCCATAAGCGCTGACTACAAGGGGCCCATCACCAGAACCAACTGACAAGCGGTGCCAAATTAATGCACCTCTGCTACGCTTTTGATGCTTCTGTGTGCATTTCCACCTGAGCTGGACTCCAAATGTAGAGCAGAACATGCATCACTCTTGATATTTGTATCCCTAATGATGGACATCATTGGTAGTACTGGGTATGTCACAAACCAAATATAGGTAAGTAGCAGATAATATGCTTGGTGTTCATAGATATATCCTTCTAACATTGTATGCTTTTTACGCCAATTGTGATCATAGGAACCCTCACAATTCTTAGGCAAGTGAACGCTGAAAGCTTTGTTGGGAAAGGGGAGTTCTTGAGAAAGACAGAAGTTTACTCTCAAATAACATTATTTGTCCAGACAATTGCTGGACTTGTCACTCCTGATATGTACAAGGTCAGGGTGATGATAGATAGTGAAGCTTCCAAAAAGCCTGGTTTCAGAGAGACTCTTAAGAGAACTGTCTTTCAATTTGTGTCCTGTATCACTCAAAGTGACTGTTATTAACGAACAGATAAATAAGGGATAACCCGCAATCAATATTGAAGTATGCCTGTTTTTTTCCCCAAAATAACCACCTTATTCAAGAGTTAAAGCTTCTAAAATGACTTATCCAAAGTGGCCCCCTTAAATGTCTAAGTTCACTTTACGGGAATGTAATTTAATCAGTTGGGCCCCTATCTTCCCTAATCTACGTATAAAATGTTTCGGGTTTTTTTTTTACTTGCAACAAATGTTATCCTAAATAAGTGGTCAGATAGGTAAAAACTGAGCAATTTAAAAGGCAAATTAGAGATATGACACTACTGTTCAACGCAACTGTGGTTGACGACCATTTCCTCAGAAACATCATTTTAAAGCAAATTTATGTTTTGGCACATATCTACCTTCATGTACACTGATACATAGACCTTGATAAGTCTACAGAAATATTGGAATTCACTCACATTTCAGGTACTGAGATTTAAGCCTCTGAAACCAAGACAGTTCCCCAACTCTGTTACAGGGTTTTCTAGTTTAATCTTATCACTCCTCATGCACATATCAAGTAGATATCATGGTGCTTCCAGCTCTGTAAACTCGCAAAACAGACACCAAAATTGTGTTAGGACAGAATTTTTACTGTACAATTAATGTGTATTATCTTAGAATATATTTCAGTAACATGCATAGATTACCTATGAAGATTTATGGAATACAGTTATTTTAGAAACTAACTGTAACCGGGGGCGGGGGGGAATCAAAGCATAACAATGTAAAATTACAGCTTACCAAAGGAAAAAAAAACAAAACTTTGTTCTGAAAAGATGTGTCTACTTCAAACTCATTAAGCCCCATAGTCATGCTAGACAATGACTCTACACCCACAACATACAGACAGAAAATACTGGAAAACCTACTGACCCTCACTGTGTAAATGGTGGCCAGCTAGGGTATTGTACAAACTCAATTAGTGAAACAAAATTACCATATATATTAGAGATATAAAAAGGGATGTATTTTTATGTCCTGTAAAATAAATTCATGAGACTTACTGCTGCAGCAGTTCAGTGAAGTAAATAATTTAGTAAAATTCAAGAAAAATTGATATGAATATGATTAAATGTCTACAGAGACCCTCTATAAAACTTGGGCAAGGATAACATATTTGGCCCAAGAATAACACTGTCTATACTCATAGTTCATAGAATAAAGTTACAAGAACTATTAAGTCAGATTCTTTAAGTCTCAGATCAAAAACTTCTTATGAAATCCATGCCTTTTTCCTTATGAGCTGCATTATAAGTACCACACAACTAAATCAATTATTACAGGTAAAGACACTTTCCTCAAAAGCTCCTATAGCAAGCAATTGTTAAGCACGGTCCATCAGAGAAGGTGCGTTACTTTCTTTTCTGATGGGCTTACTCTTTACAAAGTTGTTTTACAAAGAACATTGAAAGGCTTCTTCCGCAATGTTAATGGGATATGGGAAGGGGAAGAACATAGTCCTTTCATCATTTAACTCCTTCAGAAATTAAAATGGGGAGGGGAAAGCAGGTGTCACTGGAAGAGAATTGTTTGGTTTTCAGTGGTTTATCATGCTTGAACTGTTACCCTTTTAGCAGGATTTCTTCATGCATAGAATCATTACAGTTGGAAAAGACCTCTAAGATCATCGAGTCCAACCATCGACCCAACACCACCATGCCCACTAAACCATGTCCCTAAGTGCATCATCTACACGGCTTTTAAATACCTCCAGGGATGGGGACTCAACCACTTCCCTGGGCAGCCTGTTCCAATGTTTCACCACTCTTTCAGTCAAGACATTTTTCCTCACGTCCAATCTAAACCTCCCCTGGCACAACTTGAGGCCATTTCCTCTCGTCCTATCACTTGTTACTTGGGAGAAGAGACCGACACCCACCTCGCTACCACCTCCTTTCAGGGAGTTATAGAGAGCGATGAGGTCTCCCCTCAGCCTCCTCTTCTCCAGGCTAAACAACCCCAGTTCCCTCAGCCGCTCCTCATAAGACTTGTTCTCCAGACCCCTCACCAGCCTCGTTGCCCTTCTCTGGACACGCTCCAGCACCTCAACGTCCCTCTTGTAGTGAGGGGCCCAAAACTGAACACAGTATTCGAGGTGCGGCCTCACCAGGGCCGAGTCCAGGGGCACGATCACTTCCCTACTCCTCCTGGCCACACTATTCCTGATACAGGCCAGGATGCCATTGGCCTTCTTGGCCGCCTGGGCACACTGCCAGCTCATGTTCAGCCGGCTGTCGACCAACACCCCCAGGTCCTTTTCTGACAGGCAGCTTTCCAGCCACTCTTCCCCAAGCCTGTAGCGCTGCATGGGGTTGTTGTGGCCCAAGTGCAGGACCCGGCACTTGGCCTTGTTGAACCTCATACAGTTGGCCTGGGCCCATCGATCCAGCCTGTCCAGGTCCCTCTGCAGAGCCTTCCTACCCTCGAGCAGATCAACACTCCCGCCCAACTTGGTGTCGTCTGCAAACTTCCTGAGGGTGCACTCGATCCCCTCATCCAGATCATCGATAAAGATATTGAACAAGACCGGCCCCAAAACTGAGCCCTGGGGAACACCGCTCGTGACCGGCCGCCATCTGGATTGAACTCCATTCACCACAACTCTCTGGGCCCGGCTGTCCAGCCATCCAGCCAGTTTTTGACCCAGCGCAGAGTACACCTGTCTAAGCCATGAGCCGCCAGCTTCTCTAGGAGAATGCTGTGGGAGATGGTGTCAAAGGCCTTCCTGAAGTCCAGGTAGACCACATCCACAGCCTTTCCCTCATCCACTAGGCGGGTCACCTGGTCATAGAAGGAGATCAGGTTGGTCAAGCAGGACCTGCCTCTCATGAACCCGTGCTGGCTGGGCCTGATCCCCTGGTTGTCCCGCTCATGCCTTGTGAACACCCTCAAGATGAACCGCTCCATAATCTTCCCCGGCACCGAGGTCAGGCTGACAGGCCTGTAGTTCCCCAGATCCTCCTTCCGGCCCTTCTTGTAGATGGGCGTGACATTGGCAAGCCTCTAGTCGCCTGGGACCTCCCCCGTTAACCAGGACTGCTGATAAATGATGGAGAGTGGCTTGGCGAGCTCCTCCGCCAGCTCCCTCAGCATTCTCGGGTGGATCCCGGGCTTGTGAGCATCCAGGTGGCGTAGCAGGTCGTTGACTGCTTCCTCTTGGATTATAGGGGGGTTCATCCTGCTCACCATCCCTGTCTTCCAGCTCGGGGGGCTGAGTACCCTGAGGATAACTGGTCTGCCTGTTAAAGACTGAGGCAAAGAATGCATTGAGTACCTCAGCCTTTTCCTCATCCTCAGTGACAATGTTCCCCCCCCCGCATCCAATAAAGGATGGAGATTCTCCTTGGCTCTCTTCTTGTCATTAATATATTTGTAAAAACTTTTTACAATTGCATTTTCCCTACAGGTACATAAAAATTATGGTGAGCATCTCAGTATCTGATTTGCCCAGGGGGAGAAAGAGTGAAGACCAAAGCAGGTCTCTATCTTTATTCCTGCATGGCTGGGGTTATCCATACATTGTGCCAATCCGTTCACTTAGGAAAAACAGAAGAAAAGCAGTAGCAAGTATGCCCTTGGGTAAATCTAATGGTTAGAGAGCAGCACATCAGAAGTTTTATTGAAACATAACAGACAAGTTTTAAAATCTACCTTGAATGTCAGGTATCTGAAAACTAAGTAACATTCACATATAATTTTACATTAAGCGTAAACAGTTACACTGTGTCACAACAGCCTGAATGCAGTTTTGCGAAGTTATACAGGGAAACTGAGTATCTTTCCCACTCCTTGTCAATCAGACTTTTCCTTCCAAGGCCAAAGTTACCAATATGTGGGATACAAGCTATAAATCAAATAATGGGTATACACAGTCTCACCATGTATGTTACAGTATCTTTCACATCATATTCAAAGATTCAGTCAACATTTGTGTTAACAGCATTACTCAAAAATACCCAGGGAATCACTAGTGTCACGGTGTCATCACTGAAACCCTTAGTCATAACAGGAATAGCATTTTAAATGTCACCACATTAACTCATTTTTTTAAAAAGCACAGCTCTGATACCCAAATTCACTGCAAGTAAGAGGCTTCAGCTGAGTGGAACTTACTTGCATGAGTAAGTAATGTTATTGAACAGTAACAGAATTACATTACATCAGAAAGATCTTTCACTGACTTCTGCTTTTTTGGTTAAAATTTCTTCCCAACCAGCTGAGTCAAATATACCAGTGGCATATAATGTAAATCTTTTTCTTCATTTTTTTTCTTTTTTTTTTCTTTTTTTTTTTTTTTTAAATATCTGTTATTCTCATTCACCTACAAGTCAGGAAAATACTAGTAAGTGAAGAACCAAATACATCTCCCACTCTACGTCAGCCAATTTCAATTCTTGTTTTAAGAACTTTGCTTAACCTGTTTAACAATTTCTTTCTACTGTGACCACAGTTCTTATTTCTTGTAATTGGAAATAAACTGCAGATTTGACTGTTAACTTCTGGACCTACTTAATGCCAAGAAATAAAATGAAATGACTAGCCATTTTTGCTGCAAGTCCTTGACAAGAAGTCACATCATGGATTTCTGGTTTAAAGCATCCAGTGCAAGCTTTCCTAAGTAATCATTCTGAGAACTAACAAGTCAGCTGCTTGGTAAAGCTGATCAAAACCATGGAACCTTCACGTAGTCACCTAAAAGAGGTAAGTCCTTCTTGGAGCATCAGTATTTCAAAGACATAGTCACTGTGTAACTACATACCATTCAGTATAGGCTCAGGTCCCATGTCTTCACACAATGATATGAAATTTGTCACAACTTTTGTATCCATTTACCTAAATTTTGAACCATCCCACCTTCAGGGGGAACTGCAAAGCCAAACCATCAACCATCTGTCTACTGGAAGCAACTGTGATGGAAAAAGTCACAATGCTACTTGCAGTGTGAAAAAAAAAAGGTCACATTTAAAAGCACTAGTATTTCTTCTAGTTTCCCACCTCTCCATCTTCTACTGTGATCAGTGTGGAAAGCCTGACCTATACAGACATCTACCCAGACACATACCAAAGTAGTAAGAAACAAGTCTGCAGTCTTCTGCTCCTTGAATTCCAATGCAGTTTTAGGGCATAAGATTGCAAACTGTTTGAAAGAGCTATTTTCTTCACAGCTCCTGGAAAGTAGACGCAGCATTGTACAGATAAGCAGCCTCCAGAGAACGGCACAAAGAATGCCTGAAGCTAGAGTTCTCCCTCCCGCCACCCAAGAAAAAGTGTTTTAACAGCTGCTTCTTTAGTAAAATTTGTTCTTAATTTCATTGTTTTAACAAGATAGGAACTCCCTGACATTTTGCTGGCCTTCTCTGCAGTGCTATTATTACACTGATATAAAAAGACAGGGTGGGAGGACGGTTATCTAGCAAAATGAATAGGCACTGATGTTCTACTCCAGCAGAGATGAAGGTTTCTACTCCTAGTCAATATGTTTCTATTTGTAATTAGGACCTTATTTAAAAGCACTTGGGTGACTACTGATCCTGCAAGCCCATTGCTATAAACTACAAACCTCCCATTAACTTTAACAGTGCAGTGCAAAGCTCACTGTTTTTAATGATTTAATTCTCTTAACCAAAATTAACAAGGGATAACATGCAGATGCCTGCATGATTTCAAAAATATAAGGGAAAAACATGTTTAAGGTAAATCACAGAATCATAGAATCATTACAGTTGGAAAAGACCTCTAAGATCATCGAGTCCAACCATTGACCCAACACCACCATGCCCACTAAACCATGTCCCTAAGCGCCTCATCTACACGGCTTTTAAATACCTCCAGGGATGGGGACCCAACCACTTCCCTGGGCAGCCTGTTCCAATGTCTAACCACTCTTTCAGTCAAGACATTTTTCCTCACGTCCAATCTAAACCTCCCCTGGCACAACTTGAGGCCATTTCCTCTCATCCTATCGCTAGTTACTTGGGAGAAGAGACCGACACCCACCTCGCTACCACCTCCTTTCAGGGAGTTGTAGAGCGCGATGAGGTCTCCCCTCAGCCTCCTCTTCTCCAGGCTAAACAACCCCAGTTCCCTCAGCCGCTCCTCATAAGACTTGTTCTCCAGACCCTTCACCAGCCTCGTTGCCCTTCTCTGGACACGCTCCAGCACCTTGACGTCCCTCTTGTAGTGAGGGGCCCAAAACTGAACACAGTATTCGAGGTGCGGCCTCACCAGGGCCGAGTCCAGGGGCACAATCACTTCCCTACTCCTGCTGGCCACACTATTTCTGATACAGGCCAGGATGCCATTGGCCTTCTTGGCCGCCTGGGCACACTGCCGGCTCATGTTCAGCCGGCTGTCAACCAACACCCCCAGGTCCTTTTCTGACAGGCAGCTTTCCAGCCACTCTTCCCCAAGCCTGTAGCGCTGCATGGGGTTGTTGTGGCCCAAGTGCAGGACCCGGCACTTGGCCTTGTTGAACCTCATACAGTTGGCCTGGGCCCATCGATCCAGCCTGTCCAGGTCCCTCTGCGGAGCCTTCCTACCCTCGAGCAGATCAACACTCCCGCCCAACTTGGTGTCGTCTGCAAACTTCCTGAGGGTGCACTCGATCCCCTCATCCAGATCATCGATAAAGATATTGAACAAGACCGGCCCCAAAACTGAGCCCTGGGGAACACCGCTCGTGACCGGCCGCCAACTGGATGTAACTCCATTCACCACAACTCTCTGGGCCCGGCCGTCCAGCCAGTTTTTGACCCAGCGCAGAGTACACCTGTCTAAGCCATGAGCCGCCAGCTTCTCTAGGCCATTGGCAAGCCTCCAGTCTTAAATATTTAAGTAATAACAATTCTTAATAATATTAATAACAACTCTTATTAATATTCTTAATTTGTAAGTATGTATTATATATAAAAATAATAATTCTTAATAATATCCAGCCTCCAGCCTTAAATATTTAAGTCACATCAAATAAATTTTATGCATGACATTCTTATTTTTGGAGAGTTCAAAAAATTCAGAAGGAACCCGTAAGACTTGCAAAATCCATGCATGAAGTCCTTTCCTGGTCAAGCAAGTAAGTATGATCATAATACGAAGTATGTAAACAGAACTGTATGTATTATACATACAAATATATTTATACTAATTCAAAACTTACTACATGCTTTTTTCCCCTGTTACAAAGGCAAGGTTGCTCTGTCCTAGTCACATACCATTTTGTAAACTAATTGCCTGGAGAAATTTCAGGATATGCCTCAAGTCTCATGACAATTTTCAGGAGGTGCAATGCCACACCATAAAGCCACATTTAAAAACCCAAAGATTTCCAAAGAAAAATAACAGATTCAAGAAACAAACTACCATTTGTAATTCAAGTAGGAGAAGAGGGCTTGAAGTATGCTGACATTTTAATTTCAGGGACTAAAGAGAGTTATTTGATAGTATGATTAGCTACAAGGACTACGATCTGAATACAAGTGCTATTATGGTCAAGACAACGGTATAGAATAGAAAAGACTTATTTTCAAGAGGAGATTGAAGCTACTCCAGGGGTCAGACAGTCTGTGTTATAGTCCATCTTAGACTTAAAAAGCTACAGTTAAACAAATGATCAAAACAACTACTTGCTCAATGGAACAGAAGCAAGTGGAAATGTATCCAACGCTTGAGTTTCGATCAGGTTAAAAACATTTAATTCCTACTACCTTCTAGTTAGGTATGCATTTTGTCATTTAATACTGAAGCAATTTCTTTCCTCGATGATAGACACCAGAGTATTTCACTTTTGTCTATGTTAAATTAGCTATCTTAATTTCATCCAAAACATAGTCCCATCCACAATGATAGAATTCCTACATATTGAATAACAAATTTTCACACATACTGGAATATTCAGGCCCACCATTCATTTCCTTCTGACTACAATCCTAGGGTAGGACCCTGGAGTGTTTTTCAGCACTCAGACTCTACCTCGCACTCTGCTCCTGCCCTCAACCCTTACACAGGAAAGAAATGTAAGCATGCAGACGAAAAGAAATAGTATTAACCAGCCACGTCCCCAAAGTGAGAGACTCGGGGAATCAGGACTGAAAAGCATGTTAACAAACACACCCACCCCTCCAGGTTGTATTCCACCTCTGGTCTGTAAAGTAAAGAAATAGATTTTAAGCCTCATAGAAAGCTGCATCTTTAACAACCCCACGCTGAATTGATAATTCACCTCCTTTTGTGGGTTTTTACTTCAACAGAAGTACACAAAACAGGGGAAAGCAACAAAACTCTCAGCCTCAAACCACCTGCCCAAGACAGCCTGCATCTGGGCTTCTCTGGACCGTGCAAACCATAGCCTAGACCCCAGCCCCTCCACTTCAGCCAGTCCCCACAACTGGCTTCTTTTGAGATAAGAAACTATTTATATGAGTAAATTCAAATAATTCATTTTAACCTTTCCAAGCCAAAAAAATACCTGCAACAGGGCAGGGGGTGGGTCAGGCTGGCAGTCTTAAGGCACACAAATGCAATATTATAAACTTCTGTCTTTACAATTTCTGCACATTTCAGAGTGCATCTTTCTGAGACAGCAGCCAGCCAAATGGACTTTCTCTTTTTATTATTCTAAGCTTGTGGATCCAGCTTTTCTTTAAGTAGTCACTCCTCAGCCACGTCCTACACAAGCTTCATATTAGAAAGAAATGGTTCACTTGATACATTTTATAATCAAGCACTTATACAAACAAAACAAGCCGATATCAGATGAACATGCCTTTCTTTCACAGTATAGAAATACATCTACACTATCTTGGCACTATATATACACTACAGACTACAGAGATTGAGACACACAGACCTAATAAATTGTTAGACAAAGTAAAAAAAAAAATTACCCAAGCTTTTAGCAAAGCATGCATCTTCACTGGAATACAAAATGCTTTGCAAATTTGTCAGGCACATTGAATTTTTCATACTATAAAAACCTTTATAAGAACAGTCCAGCATTTTGAAAGTGCCATATTTCCCTAACCTTTAGTTTCTAAAGTATACATATATATGTATAATATTTTAATACATATAAATTATATATAAAATACACATTGAGGAACATCTGGGCATCAAAACAAGATCCTTAAACTTCATGTTAATTAGACACTGAAGTCAACCTCACACAGTAATTTGGTTTTCATTCTGACTTGCTCAAATTTTGGAGGACAGTTTCCATTTGATCCAAATACCCCCAGCCAAATGCCAACATTATCAGAACCCTAAAACCCAATCATTCCCCCAGTCACAATGTTGTTAGTGTTATTCCCCTAATAACACTGACACTCTTGATGTCCAAGTAAGGACTCTCAGCACTAAGCTTCATGAACCCCTGAAACATAAGGTTTCAAAACTCTTCACCTGTGGAGCATTCACAACTGCTCACATCGCTCTGTTTACAGAGAGACAGTGTGTCCTTCCCTAGGAGCCAATTCAGAACAAAACTTCTCTTTAAGCACTTTAAATCATTACCACTCGTCTTTGTTAGCAATTGAGAATTAATGAAGACTAGTCACATTAGACTTAATCTGACCAGCCTGAACCCCTCTTTTGAAGGATTGAGAATTTAAAAAAAAAAAAAATAGTATTCAACTGGAAATGTTAAGTTACAGTTCTTTAAAACCAAAAATAAGATCATTAATTAATGCTAAATCGTTAATCTCCTTATAAACCCGAGCAACAGAACTGTAGCTCTGAGCAGGCCATGTGTTGTTTTTGTGAAATTATGATGTTTGTGATTCTCATAATGGTTTATAGACTTGTCCCTGACTCCTCTTTAATTCCATTATCAGTGGAAAATATTTTCTTATAATTTAATGGTAAAATTAGTTTTTGAATAACGAAGACTAGTGGAGACATAAGGGAGGAAGTCATATGGAGCTGGGGGAATAATTGGAGAGTCTCTTAATACAGGCAGTTTTTTCTCTTGGAATACTACTTGCTGAATATACTACCTTCTTCCGTGCTGATAAAAATAAACAAAGCCCCTCTGCGTAGTGTAATATTGTGACTCCTATAAGAAGTAACAGAGCAGCTGCTACCCTCATTAAATTAAAAGATAGTAGCAAAATGTAATGGATCTTAATTTGTACAGTGATGAGCTTTGAATAGATTGCTAATTGTCCTGCTAGATGTTGATTTTACGTTTCTCTTGCGATTCGTCATTCCTTCCTTAATCTTATGACAGACATGAAGCACAGGAGACCAGGAAACTGCCACCCCAGGATATGGCGAGACAAGCCTGACTAAATTCAGGCTGGTTTATTTTATATTTTATAGAAAGCACTCTCTGAAGGGGGAGAAACATCTCCACTGTTTTCATGGCCATACCACATTTACTCCTCTACAGTGCAAATTCCTTTTGCCTGCAGGAACCTGCATTATGCCTCAAAGAATTGCTCACATGAACAGGGATATTTTTTTGTTGCTCTGGCACATAACAAGTTAGACAGGTAGAGTGATCAATTTAGACATTTAATACAATGAAACTATGAGCATCTTGGTTTTGAATGAGGTGAAAAAATAGCTGTGGAAAATGTGCATAGAGATTGGCACATAAACAGGTCTTCCTAGATGAGATGCATATTCTTCCAAAGTTAACAGATATTAAAAACATATGCTGGATTAAATGTGAAATCCTAAGCCAATTCCTATCAGTTTCATTGGGGTGGGGATTTTATCACCATGATGCCTGCCTCAAAAAATGGTCAAGCTACATGCACATCATGTATTTATCAACAAGGAAAAGATGGAGATGGAAAGGGAAAAGATAGATAGTGACTAGTAGTGTTTGTAGGAATAAACTTCCTTCCATGTGCAACATGAAAATGGTAGTCACTGGGATTCAAAGAGTAGCAAGAGCACTCAAGTGTTAGAAGTCCTCATGTAAAACTCACATCAATGTCATAAACCCTTTGCCACACCGACTTGCAGCTCTCTCTAAGGAATACGATGACAATCACACTGAGCACATCTGTGCACAGAATGGATAACAGGAAAGGGATGAATAGCTTAGCCCTTTCAAAGTAGAAAAAAAACCTTCAGGCTTAAGTGTCACAGGTGCACCAGATCAAATGTTAATTGAATGTAGGTACTTCGGTCTTTTCAAAGGACCTAGACATAGCAATGCTTAGAACTGTGGTACTCAAATCTTTAAGCATCTTGAAACTACAACAAATCTCACAAGCCCTGAGGGCTTTTCCTGTTTCTCCCTTAATAACACAGGTGGTAATTACAAATATATAGGAAGGATTAACAAATCTCCTCACACTGACCAGACCATGGAAAAAGCAAAATAGGTCCCTTTACCCCAAACCCACCTAGCAGTGCAATTCAGATGTATTGCTTTTGCATCGCAAAAAAGGTGGCAATACCTGTTGTGATTTAACCCCAGCTGGCAACTAAGCACCACACAGCCGCTCGCTCACTCCCTGCCCCCAGTGGGATGGGGGAGAGAATCAGAAGGGTAAAAGTGACAAAAATCATGGGTTGAGATAAAGACAGTTTAATAGGTAAAGCAAAAACCATGTGTGCAAGCAAAGCAGAACAAGGAATTCATTCACCACTTCCCATCGGCAGGCAGGTGTTCAGCCATCTCCAGGAAAGCAGGGCTCCATCACGCGTAACGGTTACTTAGGAAGACAAATGCCATCACTGAACATCTCCCCCTTCCTTCTTCCCCCAGCTTTATATGCTGAGCATGACGTCATACGGTATGGAATATCCCTTTGGTCAGTTAGGGTCAGCTGTCCCAGCTGTGTCCCCTCCCACCTTCTTGTGCACCCCCAGCCTACTCACTGGTGGGGTGGGGTGAGAAGCAGAAAAGGCCTTGACTCTGTGTAAGCACTGCTCAGCAATAACAAAAACATCCCTGTTAACACCATTTTCAGCACAAATTCAAAACATAGCCCCATACGAGCTATTGTGAAGAAAATTAACTCTATCCCAGCCAAAACCAACACACCTCCCCACTTGAAATTCACAGCCCTTAATTGTGAATTATGCTTTGATACAGTTCAAAAACAAAAAAAAACCATGCAGGTATCTTCATTTGAAGTACGGCTGGCAGGTGCTCTAGCTACTCAACTGCTACAACAGTCCAGCTTGCAGGGATCTTTCTTTACCTACCAATTGCTATGAAATGCGAAACTCTTCAGTTGAAGCTGTGGCAGTTCAGAAGGGAGTAACAGCATCTGCAAGCTGAAACGTAGAAGTACACATCACAGTCCTACTGGTTAGGGCAGCAAGACGGGTTCCAGTTCCTGCTTCAGTTTCACTGAAAAAGTTCTCCATCCACAAACAGTAACAGACATCCAGTCTGTGAACACCAAATTATATTATCAAGAGAGGAACAGCTTTAAACTGAATAAACCTCACATCACAAATCATCTGTAACTTTGCTGTCAGGAACTTTCACTGAGAAAGAGAATGGGATTCTGTTCTCCAGTATTCCAGCGAGTATTCTAACCACTGCTTGCCAGGCAGCTTCCCGGAGAGAACTGTGGGTTTTGAACTGCAGCCAAAAAACACTGCCACAATTTGGATCTAGGCAGCCCTACAACGTAAGGATCCTAACAAGTACCAAGGGCAGAAATACAGCCATTAGTCATTTAGTCAGAAGTTTGTACACCAGGATCCCATACTCACAAAAGATGGGAACCCTCCCCACACATTGTACAGGATACCTACATGTCCAACTTGGGATAGTGAATTCCAGAAGGCAGCAAAAAGTTTAAAATTATGTTGTTAATACTTTATTATGATGTTAAAGAGTTGTGACAACTCAATCTTTTCATCAACTTGAATGAAGTATTTTTTTTCAATATTTTAGAAATGCCCAATCATTACTAAGTAAGCAAGAACAAGCCTCATGATGTTGCTTTCCTCAAAGGACTCAAGTTTAGAAAGTTTGGACTGCATATCCCTGAGTACCTAGAACAAATGAAGTAATGCATTTGGTGCAAGAAATGCAGTGTTTGATAGAAATGGCAATGTTGAACGAGATCAATATGAATGTACTTGTAAATAAGTTGTATAACCCAGGAATCACAAATACAGTGTAACTTACTATCTCTGGCTCCAAATCAGGAAGATCTGGTCAAGATACAAGAAAATGTATGACTTCATCTGAAATCAGATAAAAACAGATTTTTCTAATCAAGTCATTGCATCAGTCTTCTATAAAGCACCAAGAGCCTTTCTCTCACTATGAACAAGCCATTGTTTCGACAACCTTTTTAGACATGCTGAGAAGCATTTTTTAAATAGCAAGGACATTTTAATTGTGGGTGATGTGAATCAACTATCTGAAAGAACAGCTGCATCTTCAGATGACATGAAGAGAAGTGTGATCTGGATGTAAAGTATAAATGTTTTCTCCTCCATTTACTATTTTTGTGCAAGTTCTACCTCAGAAATTTAATTTTAACTGTTCACAAAAAAGCTAGAAAAGAAAATAAGGTGGTAGGGGAGAAGCTTTTATGTGCATCTAAAGCCTATGTTAATCCGTTTCAAAGATTACCTTAAAAAAAATGATGTTTTCTGTTCACTGAACCACACTGCTTCACTGAAGTCAGGGATGAGAGAACTCAATATTAAATAACTCTGATTTCATGAGTGTAAAAACTGAGCTTTCTCATTTTATGCTTTATAATTGGAAGTAAACACTGGAGTCCAAACAGCTATGAAATTCAGCCTTCGCAGCTTAGGCATATTTTAATTATTCTTGTAGGATTATTACTCATGTCTTATACGAAAGACCTCAAATACAGGAGGCGGCCTCAAGAATTTAGACAGAAAATGAATTACAAAGCATGCCTTGAAACAAGAACTGACATCCAGCCGCTGGCATGCTGTCATCAATAGTCATCAGTGCTTGGTACTTCCGATACCACAACAAATGCAAAACAAGAAGCTAGCATATGCATTCCAACTAATATTTTGTACTCTGTGTACTCTCTGTTGTTCTAGCTACTGCAGACACAATTCCCTCCTAGGCAGAGCAGTGACATAAGGCCATCACTTCAGATCTTTAACAAGTTCTGAAGATGAAGAAGCTTACAGGATCTTTTAAATTTATTCTTGCACGGACTACAGTACAGTTTATAAAATAGCAAGAGAGCTTCAAACCTGAAAACTCAGCACTTCCACTTCAGTCTAGTCTGGGAGTTGACAAATATCATGTCTATTGACCACAGTACAGCCAACAATTATCTGGTCAATGAAAGCAATGTAAACCAGTCCAGAGGGATGAAGAGAAATGTTACTCAAACTGTGTTAAATTTAAACTACCAGATACAGTAAAGTTGGTATCAGCATAAAAGGAGGAGGGAAAACTGTTCAGACAATTCCAAAACCTCATCAGAACAGCAGCTGCTTAGGTGACTTTTCCTAAACCAAGACATTGCTAGGAAAGTCAGCCCATAAGGCAGACAAATGCAATAAAGAGAAATGGCAAAACTTTGAGAGGATCTTTGTCAGGAGAGGCAGTTATATCAAAGCTAGTTTCATAAAACGAACATCAGTTTTATCAATGGTGTATTTTTGAGGGGAAAAGTCTGAAATATCTCCAGAGCGGATGGGGAAGAGTTTGCAAAATGAGTTATAAACAATATTTCAATCAAGATAAGGGAGTTTATTTTGAAAATTTCCAAAAGAAGAGAGGATACTTTTATACTTCACTCATATCTCAAAATCTTTCATGTAATATTGGATTCTCCACACAGCAATAGACGTTAAGTAAGCCATTATTTTAACAATTTTATTTACTGAAAGCTTACTGCCAGTTTTGCAGGAGCTTGTATAACCAAGATTATACCTGGGTAGAGAAAAGTGAATTAACAATCAGGCAAATAAGAATTTGCATGGCTTATGAAACACATCAGATTATAGTTGGCCCATCTTCTAGGGACACTGAAAAATAGAGAAGTAAAGAACTGACAGGGCAATAGCGGAAAATCACTTTCTGTACAAGTGATTTCTGTGCAAGTCTTGTCTAAAATGCTCAAAATACAATCAGTTTCTAAATTCATTCACCCTGATGCAAGCACCTTAACAGATCCATAATCAGTTTACAAGTGATTCTCATCAAACCTAGAAAAATATATTATTCCCACAGTCTGTATGCATACTATTTAGCAACCAAAAACCTTCACAAGTTATCAGATCAAATTTTCAAAGCAGCTTCTTCCAATGACAACTGATTTTTAACTTGAAATTTAGTTTCCAATGCAAATCTCAGCACCCTTTTCCATCTATGCACTCATTTAGGAAATACAGATAGTCAAGAGGCTTGAATTTGCATTTTATGCAATTTCTTCTGGCAGGATGAAATGCTGAAGACAAATTACGGGGAGAAAATGGGTAGATTAGACCTCAGCTTTCTAAATATTTAGCATCACAGCGTTCTCTGCCTTGAAACTCTTATTTGCAGGTTGGGGAAAGAAGCTTCTCCCTTAAAGTACAGGAAGATTCTCCTAAGAAAGGGCAATTGGAACACTAAAAGAACTGCTTCCACCAAGGCTAGTCATATCAGTTCCTTAGAGCAGGGGTAGAAATCCTATTAGTTGGCTTACGCCTTCCGCGGCTTCAAAAGGTATCCTTTGAAGCTGAAGAAAAACTTCTGAAGTGACTAGTTATGCAAAAAGTTTTTTAAAGAACAGGTTATTATGGAATACTGCGTTCTTCCAGGTATTCTGTAATTTGGAAAATAACCAAAGATGCATGGGGATCTGAGGAATACGCCTGTAAAGACTTTTCCCACTTCTGCTTCAATACAATAGCTTTTGCTAAGTAAGCAGGCGCGCTCAGCTGCACAGCTTCCCTCTGAACTGTCCAGCACTCCACAGCACAGTTTCAGGCTTTAAACTCTCTCATTAAGCCCATACAGACTTTAATACCCCATGGATTTCAAGGCCTTTCTGCTACTTTCTGCAAGGTTTAATTTATATGCAGTCCCAGAATTACAGAGTATGCTCAGCACTCCTGCAAGAGACAAAGAATAATTAGGAGAACTGGTCAGGCTTTCAGGTTGTCTCGGTGATATCCAAGCATATCTGTAAATGTCTAGAATCATGCTGAAATATTATGTGACGAAATCTTACCCTTTCATTTATCTACTAAGAGCGAGCAAACCCAAAATATATCAAAATCTGTAGTCATTTAGTAAACTAAATAAAGAATAAAAAGCCATCAAACCAAGAAGTGGGATTTGGGGGGTGGGGTTGGTGGTCTTGAAATTTTCAGTTTCATATGGTACAAAACTAAGTCCAAAATTTTGATGCAGCTTTATCCAAATTAAAGACTTCATTTGACATGATATTGCTAGATTACAGAGGAAGTTCAGCAAAAACAATGTTTCAAGTAGGTAATTCAAAAAACCTTTAGAAAACTCCAGCAACATCTAAATAAATAAGTTTGAAGACAGGGTATATGATGTCTTCTCATAAACAGATCAATATACAGTAATATTTCTGTTTTAAAACTGATGTTAATTTTCATTTTGAGAGAGAAAAATATTTGAAAGCATTTGGCAGTGGAACTCATTTAAGAAACAAATGTAAAAACATCTCATACATTATATTCCTCTCACCTCCAGCACTCATTTATTTCCACTCACTATTGGCCACAACCCAGAAGTCTAAAAGGAGATGTTTACGGCTCCTCATCCATGACTCTTTCACCCTGCCATTTGAGCCTCATCGATTCCATTCTTACAGGCTCACAGCCTTGTATATATAGTATTATTCTTCCCCCCCCAAAGTGAAGCTCAGCTACAGTATCTTCTCAAGAGTATTCCAGCACCTCTAGATGGTGAGACTCATCATAGAAGAGACTCATGTTATAGAAGTCAGAACCATCAAGGTGACTGACAGCTGGAGAAGGCTTGAGAACACTATCTGATAGGAAATGCTATCTAATGCCTCTAACACGCCTCAGCCCTGGTAGCCTCAGAAGCTGCAACAGTGTCTATCAAGATAGCAAAAAGAATAAAAACCCTGATATTTTACCAAGCTTGACAAGTCTAAGGTCCAACAGCAAATATCCAGCACAGCACCTCAACAGTCTTTCATAAACAGGTAGCCAGGAATGACACATGCGTCCCTTCTAGAATCATGGTTTTCTTGCAGCATAAAGTGGAGAAAACTTCAAAGCTCCTTCAGTCTGACAGTTTATTTTTCTACTGACTTTAAAAAAAAATCATAAATACCTAAGGCTCATGGGTAATACACTATACTGTAGAACGTGATAGGTGTCAAGAATGCATGGGCAAAGTCCAAGAACACTCAATAAGGTGAGTGATTAGTTTTCTAAATAATATTTTTAAATAGTTGTATCACCCCTACATCTGTCTATGGTAGGTGTAGTCAGAGCAAAGCTGGCATCTGGTTAAGTCAGGCACAAGGTAAGTGTGCTAACACAATTACAGTTTTCTAAAAAATTACTGCAAGTTTCAGCCTCAAGTACCTGCATGGGCAATACGCAGCCATCCTAAAAGCAAAAGCATTCATTCACATCCTGACCCCAGCTACTTCAGGGAATCCCAGAACATGCACCAATCTTTCCAACCAACTACTAGGCTCACATCCATGTGATAATCCCTCTTAAGAATTCCTGCACACCACAAAAACAAGGAACTTCTCTAAACCCGTATGTGGCTTAGAATTTTGATTCATAATTCCTGGGATCCCAAGGACACTCTCACAAACACAGCTAATCATTTATAGGTAATATCATGGCACAAGATCATCTGCCTATAAGCAGCAGCAGACTATTCCCTCTGTCTTTCCCCCCCAGCTCCATGACACAACAGACATGGCATTAGCCAGAACTACCCTAAAAACATGGCCTGGTTGTATAAACAGTTACTTATACTCAGTGCTTCAGAGAAATGAAGGAAATCCAGACATATTCCATACATGAAGATAAACTGTTTTATTATGCCATCTATTGAATTTGCCTTGTGAATATTCTTGTTTTCTATGTTTACTTCCATCATTCTACAGTTCATTTTACTTGTACCAACCTCTGCCTTAGTTTTACTAATTAATTGGACTAATTTATATAACTTAATAATTCCTGGGGAATTAACTTTCACAGTTTAATTGCTGACAGTGTTAGAAAAGCACTTTCTAAGTCCATTTTAAGAGCAGTGATTTATAGCATGAATGCAAACAGGGAGCAAAACAAAAACAACTGCAGAGCCAAGAGCTTTTGATGAATGCTAAAATGCCATTAAAATGCTGTTCATAGTCTATATGATACAGTAAATTTTATCATTCTTTCTGTGAATGCAATTGCTTCCTCTGAATATGCTGACAGAGGTACAAGTCCAAGGATTGTTGGTGCCTGCAGAACTCTTCATCATTTTTTAAATTTAGTGGTGTTTGAAAAAACACAGGAAGCTAGTGTGCTTTACAAATCAAGATCATAAAAATGAACTTGGCTGAGGCTGTGTCTTTGAGGATTTTGAATCATGCCCCAGATAAGCCAGAAGGAAAAAGGATGAGGAACTTGTCTGGAACAAAAAACACTGAAGTACAAAATATATTAAACAATGATAGCACAATCAAGACTCACTTGACACAGGAATAAAGCTAGTTTACAAAGTGAGTCTGAGGAGTTCAACATCAGAAGAAACTAACTGTATTATTTAAAAACAAGATAAAGCTATCCCTCCTAGAACTTTATTATTTGATGATGAATTAATATAACCTTATTCAATTGGTATCTGTCACCACTGAAGGAGCATTTCCAAGATCTACCAAACCTGTAGAACTCATGATTTTGCTTCCATCTGTTCTGTTATTCTAACAGATAATACCTCATTTTGATTGTCCTGCAAAAGTTACATTGTGCATTACAGCATTAGACATAGCAACAGCAAAACAGTTTGTCACTGCCTAAGGAAAAGTTGCTTTTTTTTAAAAAAAAAAAAAAAAACAAAACAAAAAACACACCACATTTGGTACAAAGTAGCATGTAGACAACAAAACGTACCCTGGTTATAACCCAAACAGGTTGGTTAAGGATCTCCTCTGAAATGAGAGAAGAAATTGGATTTGCTTTAACTGGGGAGCTGTTCCATGTAATATGAAAGAACACGATACAAAAGAAAGCACAATGAGAAGGAAGTTCAAGGAACCAACAACAGAGCTATAGGTACAAGAGAAAAGCAGGACAGAGAAACAAGGGACTGAGGATTGAAGAGTCTGAAAGGGAAAGGAAGAAAAAAATTGAGATGATGTCCAAAGATCCTGCAGCACTGCAGAATTCAGGCAGACATGAATATACTTCATGAAAAAGGATCAGCTTGACCACCTGCAAGGATAGAAGCCCAAGAATCTGAGCAACAGTGCATATTTTTCACTCTTGGAATTGCAGGGCTCAGCATTTATTTGAATAAGGATTACAGAGTAGAAAAAGATGCCATGATTAAAACAGACCTTGCTTCAACCTGAATTAACAGATTAGCATTATCAGAACAACGGTGCATTTAGAAATTTCATTAGGAAAGGAGCAGCCACGTGTAGCAATTGTCCACAGAGGTGAAACCCAGTGCTTTGAGCATGTTCTGACAGAGGCGATGTTCTCAAATATGAGAGAGAAAAGGAGGACAAACAAGAGATGGCCTGAGGAAAAAAAAAGTTAGATTACACAGAGTATCCCTGAAGCACATCAATAAATGGATGGCACCCACCTTCTCAGTTCTCCCCATTCCTGCCTAGCCTTTTTTTTTTTCCTTCAAGTATGTTGAAGAACATTTAACCTTCACTAGAGATTAACTTGTTGTCAACGTTACAGAAACTTTTTACATCAAAGGACAGAATCCACAGCTTCAGAAGCTTCTCATCTATTTTAGGTTTGAATCTCAAAGGCATTGGCCAACAGAGAGGTAAGTATGATATGCCAAACACAGTAACACCATGTCAAAACAAACATACTAGAACAACAGCCACTAGCGAAGTTAAGCAGATGGACCTGGTCCATTTACTAAGTCTCTACAAGTACAAAATATGCTTTTCCAAAAGTTTTCCAAGATTTTTAAAGAGTCCTAGATACATGCAATAATTGTGAAGTGTATCAAGCTAAGACTGGATATTATGGGGTACATAACACAGGAGAGAATTTGCACACTTCAAAGGCAATAGCTACATCAGGCAATCTCCCCAGATTCCCTGTATATTCAGAGTGACAGAAGCACCTTCAGGCTGCTTTAGGAATTCTGTATCATCTCTGGAGTCATGTAATGACTGCAGGCAGATAACCACCATAAGACTGACTGATATGAGGATCTTGCTTATCCACACCCCACTCTGATAACACATGCAGACGTCTGTTCTCAGAAGTGACATAATTTTCTTTTTACTACAGATGTAATTTGAACATGAACTGAAGACGGTCTTAAGAACAAAACCTAATGGAACAGAAGCATAATTCTATCACAATTGCTGAATGTGAAATTTGGCTTGCAGTAGGATACAGAGGAATAGCCTGACTTATTTTTTATGTTTATAGAAGCAAACCCCAGAAATTAAAATTGAATAGATAAATGCCCAAGTCAAGATAAACTTACTCTTATGACAAGAGGCCGAATTCTAATCAAGAATTAACAACATCAAAAAGGTATCTTCAGCAGTTTGAAGAACACTAGACGACTAGATGCAAAACCAGCAAATTTTTCCATGTTGCATAGAATGGACAAACTTCAAAATACACCAAGAAACA
Source organism: Aptenodytes patagonicus (assembly GCF_965638725.1). Classification (NCBI taxonomy): domain Eukaryota; kingdom Metazoa; phylum Chordata; class Aves; order Sphenisciformes; family Spheniscidae; genus Aptenodytes; species Aptenodytes patagonicus. Next base: position 43,579,356 of record NC_134952.1, read on the forward strand.
CAATGCATCTCTCGTAACAGTTGTCACACCTGAAAAACATCTTTTCTCCAGACAATGACAAGAATGAAGCAACAATTTCACTTTTCCATGATCTCATGCCGCCTTTAGGATCATTCCTTATTCCATGCCACTCTTGCATCAGACTAAAACATGTGACCTTGCAAGGACCAGAAGAACATACAAGGCCAGGGGAGAAAAACTCTTTTGCCTGCACAAAATGAAAACGAGTAATAAATTCCCTGAGCCCAGGGAATAACATATGTTGCAAATAATAGTGAGTACCCACTTCCTGGGAGATTTACACAATAGAGTTCAGATGTCAGCAACTGTTTGCCTATAATATAAATTCAAATTGACAAGACTGAGGTATTATGGAACAGCATTTATCTCAAGATTGTCAGGAGAAGTCATTTCATTTCTTATGATTCATTTCATTTATACGTTAGTGTATTAACTGGATACATTATTGATCTTTGCTCCATCCAATTTCAGCTTCTATAGCATGGACAAAGCGATCTGAAAAATATCACTCCTGGCTTTTTTTTTTTTAAAAAGCACAGGAGTGTCTGACGCATGTCTAAGGAAAACATTTCATTGTATTAGACGTCCCATCAAAGGAACACATTCCGGAACAAGCAACTGCTTTTGAGGAATACGTTACTGTGAAAGTCAGCTTTTCTAGAGTTCATACTAGAATATCTAGAAAACTCTGTTTTTCCAGATACTGCGCTTTCCTCTCTGCTTGATTGGAAAAAAGCAAAAATGGAAGCAATGATGACAGCCCTAGTACACTAAAAAACAAAAAGAGAAAAAAGATGGTTGTCAATCAGAATAAGATTGCTACATATCTGGGTGAAACCACCTTTGAAGCACAGAGGGCTGCTTCAAACATATACAGGCCACAGCTGTCATAGAATCATAGAATCATTACAGTTGGAAAAGACCTCTAAGATCATCGAGTCCAACCGTCGACCCAACACCACCATGCCCACTAAACCATGTCCCTAAGCGCCTCATCTACACGGCTTTTAAATACCTCCAGGGATGGGGACTCAACCACTTCCCTGGGCAGCCTGTTCCAATGTTTAACCACTCTTTCAGTCAAGACATTTTTCCTCATGCCCAATCTAAACCTCCCCTGGCGCAACTTGAGGCCATTTCCTCTCGTCCTATCGCTAGTTACTTGGGAGAAGAGACCGACACCCACCTCGCTACAACCTCCTTTCAGGGAGTTGTAGAGCGCGATGAGGTCTCCCCTCAGCCTCCTCTTCTCCAGGCTAAACAACCCCAGTTCCCTCAGCCGCTCCTCATAAGACTTGTTCTCCAGACCCCTCACCAGCCCCGTTGCCCTTCTCTGGACACGCTCCAGCACCTCAACGTCCTTCTTGTAGTGAGGGGCCCAAAACTGAACACAGTATTCGAGGTGCGGCCTCACCAGGGCCGAGTCCAGGGGCACGATCACTTCCCTACTCCTCCTGGCCACACTATTCCTGATACAGGCCAGGATGCCATTGGCCTTCTTGGCCGCCTGGGCACACTGCCGGCTCATGTTCAGCCGGCTGTCGACCAACACCCCCAGGTCCTTTTCCGACAGGCAGCTTTCCAGCCACTCTTCCCCAAGCCTGTAGCGCTGCATGGGGTTGTTGTGGCCCAAGTGCAGGACCCGGCACTTGGCCTTGTTGAACCTCATACAGTTGGCCTGGGCCCATTGATCCAGCCTGTCCAGGTCCCTCTGCAGAGCCTTCCTACCCTCGAGCAGATCAACACTCCCGCCCAACTTGGTGTCGTCTGCAAACTTCCTGAGGGTGCACTCGATCCCCTCATCCAGATCATCAATAAAGATACTGAACAAGACCGGCCCCAGTACTGAGCCCTGGGGAACACCGCTCGTGACCGGCCGCCAACTGGATTGAACTCCATTCACCACAACTCTCTGGGCCCGGCCGTCCAGCCAGTTTTTGACCCAGCGCAGAGTACACCTGTCTAAGCTGTGAGCCGCCAGCTTCTCTAGGAGAATGCTGTGGGAGACGGTGTCAAAGGCCTTGCTGAAGTCCAGGTAGACCACATCCACAGCCTTTCCCTCATCCACTAGGCGGGTCACCTGGTCATAGAAGGAGATCAGGTTGGTCAAGCAGGACCTGCCTTTCATGAATCCGTGCTGGCTAGGCCAGATCCCCTGGTTGTCCTGCTCATGCCTTGTGAGCGCCCTCAAGATGAACCGCTCCATAATATTCCCCGGCACCGAGGTCAGGCTGACAGGCCTGTAGTTCCCCGGATCCTCCTTCCGGCCCTTCTTGTGGATGGGCGTCACATTGGCAAGCCTCCAGTCGCCCGGGACCACCCCCGTTAACCAGGACCACTGATAAATGATGGAAAGCGGCTTGGCGAGCACCTCTGCCAGCTCCCTCAGCACTCTCGGGTGGATCCCATCCGGCCCCATAGACTTGGGGTATAGACAGGTGGCGTAGCAGGTCATTGACTGCTTCCTCTTGGATTACGGGGGGTTCATCCTGCTCACCGTCCCTGTCTTCCAGCTCGGGGGGCCGAGTACCCTGAGGATAACTGGTCTGCCTGTTAAAGACTGAGGCAAAGAAGGCATTGAGTACCTCAGCCTTTTCCTCATCCTCGGTGACAATGTTCCCCCCCGCATCCAATAAAGGATGGAGATTCTCCTTGGCTCTCTTCTTGTCATTAATATATTTGTAAAAACTTTTTTTGTTGTCTCTAACGACAGCGGCCAGATTGCGTTCTAGCTGGGCTTTTGCCTTTCTCATTTCTTCTCTGCACAACCTAACGAGATCCCTGTACTCTTCTTGAGTCGCCTGCCCCTTCTTCCACAAGCGGTAAACTCTCCTTTTTTTCCTGAGTCCCAGCAAGAGCTCATTCTACAGAAGCGTAAGTCTTTCACTCTAAGACAGTATCATTTGACAGCTGCTATGAATATTATGAATACCATGGATGAATTATACCATTATGAATACTGTTACTTTCATCTGACAGTCTCTGAAGCATAATAAGGAGCCAGCCATTAAAAAAAAAAAAAGGGGAAAAATGTAACAAAACGAGCACTAGCAGAAAGCACACTGACATAATAACAATGTCCTCCTAACTCTGAGGTGGTCAACAAGGATGAACAGCATATAGGTGAGCCTAGGCTGCTGTTTAATTTTATTTGGATAGGCAGCAGAATTTGTAACTGTTTGAGACTCTTTCTTCACCATTCCCTAAGCCCTCTCCCACTTTTGGGATGCATCAAGTTCTAAAACCCTGGATAAAGACACTATAAACAGGTTTTACTATGCAGTTGCCTCAAAAGAGAGGGAGAGGAGCAAGTGACAGCATTCTACTTGCTTTGCAGTAGCTCTCATTAGGGGCCAGCAAGATCAGGGTCCCACTGAAAAAGGCACTACATGAAGGAAGAATAAGAGAATTACTTTCCCAAGAGCTTACAGTGAAGACAGACAAAGAGTCAGGAAATTACTCAAGTAATCTGCAAGCCAAAGGACAAAGAACATCACGTGTCTTCCACTAATTCTCTCTAAACACAGAGCCAGCACTCTCCTAGCAGTTTGGGCTTCCCACAGGAAAAAGAGGTACCTCTGATCTTTACAGTAACTGTGTCAGTGGATGTTCACATCCTGGATTAAAAGTGTTCTGCACTGCTGAGATCTTCCTGATCTTTGTGGCTGCTGCACACCTGTGATGGTTTGCTGCATACAGGGTGTTCTGCAAATACAAAAGTACTGCCAAAGTCAGCATTTTTCCCACAGAAGGCAGCCCTTGGCAGTAACAATTTGCTTTTGATGTTTAAAATGGCTGATCTCACACTTATCCATTTTCTGATCTTATGCGATTTTCTCATGGGCAGCCATTCCAATTCGTCACGTTAAAATTTCCACCTTCACATCGTAACGCTATTTTGACAGTGTCACTTTTTTTAATTCTGTTGTCTCCAACTAGTAATAAGCATTATTGGCCAAAATTTAACTCATTAATTGAAATGCAGATAGCCAAGCTGTTCAGGTGGGAGTCTTAATTTCGAGTTTCAGAAACTGCCTGCAGTGAAGCAATTACAGTCAAATAAAATATGCCGATATGATTTTATCTGAAATTTTTTAGTTCGCGATCACTACCTGGAAACGAAGTGCGTACGCGCCATCTTACGGTCAACAAGAGCCGGTGCGAGCCCGCAAACCAGGCTTTTCAAAGGCACCACTCAGGTTTTAACCCTTCTAGTAGTTTAAATCCCAACTAGGTCCTCTGTAGACAGTACCATATTTTTCATAGACTCACATTTAATAGATGTCAAATTATCACTTCAAATAGGGCACTCAAATCTTACCGAATAAACATGCTTTAAAACTATAAAAATTATAGTACCCCAGGCTACGTTGCAGCTTCTTAAGGTTATTTACACTTTACACTAAAATTGATACAGTTGCAAAAACAGCATCTCAGTTGAATTTTGGTGTTTATTGTCTCAGTTCTTTGCTCTCCTCTTGGTCCTCTTAAAAGGAATACCGTTTTGGTATTTCTGAAGTCCTCAGGGGAGGAGGAAATAGTGCATGAATATTATTTGCCTAATCTCCTTGTTATCTTAAGTCAAATTTCTTTAGGGTTTTTTGTTTTGTTTGTTGGTTGTTTTTTTAACACATAACTGGACCTAGCTTAGCTTCAGCATGTAGAGATTTTGGAGAGAGGTAGAGTACATTTTAAGACAACAGAGGAGATACTTCTCATTAGGAACAACCATACGTGGGCCTTACCAACGCTTCATGGATTATCTAAGACTCACACCAAATAGCCATTGTTCTAAGTGTGCACGTAATACACAAAGACAGCAAGGAAATAACTATTCTTACACAGCAGGAAAACAAAGCACTCAACTTGTGGTTGCTAAGGAATATAAACAGAGATGCAGAGATCTGCCATGTGAATCCAGCAGGGATAAGCATCCAAACATTTGTACATTTTCTGATTTATTTATTTTCTAATTTGTTTCAATAGGATGACACCGTAATTGGCTAAGACACCAGACAAAGCCCACAGAAACCAATGGAAATCTTTCTTTTGACTTCTCTGGGCTTTGGTCTGTGCCACGAACTGCAACACTGACAGCCTGGAAACGAAAAAACAAGATTACACAAAAAGCAGCTCAGATTCCATCGGTGTTACAACAGCCAGCTCCCCACAGAAGTTTGGTATCTCTCCATTTGTGGCTGCTTGGGGACACAGTCAATATAGTCAGTGGTCTTCTTACAGGTTGTCATTCTCTAGGTTATTTCATATTTATATACCCATCTTTTATCTTTGTCTGTACATCACAGTATTAGAAAGTTATTACCTGAATTTGAAATGCTTCAGGCCATGCAAGTTAGTAATGAAATTGATTTTCACTGTCACAGCATTCACACACCAACTAAGCAAACAATCCTTCCTCACCTACATCAAAAACTAGGAAGGAACTCCATTGCTATTTCAATCCACTCCATCTCCTTTCAGCATGATCCAAACGCTGCACAAAAAGTCAAACAAATAGAAGTGGAAAAAAGGTATCTTGCTATGGCGTCTCCTCTTTTTTCTAGAGTCATTTCGCTCTCATACCTCAGCTTTGCCTTGAGCAGGTTTTGGAAAGTGCCAGTTTAAAAAGTGCTTTAAGCACTGGATAACTTAAAGCCTGGCGATTTACTGATTTAAAGCCTAGAAATGCTCCAGTGCTCGTCCCTTCCAGCACTTCTACTCTCCTGCTTCCAAACTAACTAGGAAGACCTCCATGTTGCAAAGCATGCCTGATTTCGCAAGTCCTTAAAATGGTTTTTCAGACCACTTTTTTTTAATACCTAGACCCGCCTCTTCCATTTTGCACTCAGGAGCAAGGACCACAGCAGCCTTGAGGTACTAAAGTCCAAAGCCATGACTAGAAAGTGACACTGTGTCTCTGGACCTTCTGTAGCAGCTACAGTCACGCGTGTTGCCCAAACAACAGCATGTGACACCCAGAGAGGAGGGGACATGTCGCAACACAATTGATCCAGCTTTTCCTTGCACTGATCCCGTTAATCTGTGGAAAAAAAACTTTCAGATGTCCCACTTCAAATTTTGATCTAAATCCTGCTCCCTTTTATCAGCAGAAGCTTTAGTGAAAACGTGACAAAGTGGATTAGAGCATAATTCAGTTGAAAAATGAGAAAGTTTTTGCTGTGCTTTAACCGAAGTGAGTTCCTTCGTCCTGTGCGGCCCCAGAAGAGCAAGCCCCAATGAGCGGTGGGAGCACAGACTGACCGTGCTGCCGCTTTATAAAGCTTAGAGCGTAAGGAACACGATACCCCCGGTTACTCCATTATCATTGACCTAGTGAGATCTGCAAGACACCACCGGGTTCAATTCTGCTCCACAGTGCTGCCTCTTTCTACCGATTTATAAATTAGTAATTTTATTAAAAACCTGATGTATTGACCAAACGTGCCAGGTCCACTAGTCCTGACCTTCCAGATGAAAGGAAAACGACAAGAGATTTCGCATTCTCCTCTCTGTTGTCCCCCACCAGCCCCCTTTGCTTTGCCCCACGGCTTGCGGCTGGCCTACGGTACACCCCGGCGGTGCCCCCTGCCCGGCTACCTCCCCTCTCCCCGCACCTATCGAGCTTCAGCCCTTGTTTCCAGGGCATTACACAGAAGGAACCGGTGGGGCAGCCGTGCGTTTTACGAGTTTTTCACCAATCTACACAGGATCGGCGTCCGAACCCGCTCAGCGAAACGCAGCCCAGCTGCCTTCCCGGCCGCGCTGCCTGCAGCTACCGGACGAGCTCCCCTCCCAGCTCGCAAGCAGCTGCGCGGGCCAGGCTCCCTCGGCGGCCCCGCGGCGCGGAGGGAGCCGCCCCGGGGCGCGCTCGGAGCCGCCCCGCCCCAGCGCGCGACTGCGCGGGCACGGAGTGGGCGGGCCCGCACATGCCCAGCAGCGCGGGCAGCCCCCGCTGCCTTTTCCGGTCCCGCGCCGTCCTGCCGGTAGGTGCGCGCGCGGCCCGGCCAACGGCCGCCAGCCCCTCCGCCGTGAGGGGCCGCGGGAGGGGGCGGCGCGGCCCACGGCGGGGAGGGTACCCGCAGCGAGGGGAGGAAGGCTGTCGGGTCGGGTCGCGTCGCTCGGGGTGGCCCTGGGGGAGCGAAGCGCTGCCTCAGATATCCCCTAAAACACAGCCGGAGCCAGCCTGGCGGCCCCCGGCTGGAAGTGGCGGTAGGAAGAACAGCAGAAGCCGTGCCCGAAATGCCGGAGCAAGCCTTTGTATGTAGCCAGCACCGCTACGGCAGGGCCTTGGCGTGCTTCTGCTGGGGGAAACGCGCTTGAGGGTGAGGAAAGTTAAGAACGGTATTTTTAGAAAGCCTGGGTTGTTTTGTTTTTTTTTTTTTTAAAGCAATCTCGCTCGACAGGTCATTTTTAACAACTGCCAGCACATGCGTGTTGCTGTGGTTGCTGGAGGATTATTTTCTGTGAATTCGGTAGAAGCACACTTGGAAGTGGTGGTCAAAGTGACAGTGTCTCTTTGCCCGTCATTTGATCCCTGTGCTTTCCTTATGAAGGAGCAGATAGCTTTCCTGTGAGAACAGGCCTTGAGGCTTCCTGCAGGACTGCAGTTCACTATCCACTGAGCCTCTATAGGCACCAGGGAAAAGGGGGGAAAACACTCATCTGAAGCATTTTGAAAGACATTCTTAGTTATCCTTCCTAAAAAAACACCTCTAACTTGACAAGTGTTGTGACTCTCAATGATGGCTTGCAATCATTAAAGCACTTTAAATGCAATACTTAATAAAGCTAAATAAAGCTGGATTCTCATTAAAAAAGAGCTGATGGGTGTTTAAGATCAGTCAGATCTTCAAATTTGTAATCTGCCTTTAAAACTCCACAGCTGGCAGTAAAGGGAGGGGAAAAAGTCTTCTTCCTGTTCACTGCAGACCAGCAAATTCCCCAGATCAAAGCTGTATTGCTATTTGTGTTTATCAGAACAGCAGCATCTGGCCTAATCTCACTGTGCCAGTGTCATTGGGAGGCTGCGACAGAACCCACAAGTATGAAGGAGAAACCTTTTCCCTGAATTCAAAAAGGAAAATAAGTTTCAGCACTGAGTTTAACATGAATAGATTGACATTTAATTTACGGTAGCGCACATCTATGGAGATGATGTATTGGACGCATTACTTGTGGGAGATGCACATACCAAAAGCGCGGGTGTTCCTGTTCACTTTTCCAGCTTCATGTCCAACTAATTGCTCTTTCCCCACAGATATGAATTACTCGCGATTCATCACCACTGTAAGTGCAGCAAGAAAAGCATCTCCAATAAGACTTCTGAGTGAGTATACACCTGTTCTTTACAAGCTCTCCGGAAGGGTATCATTCTACATTCTGGACTTTGCTGGGGTATCATGACTAAAGACTTGAAGGAAAATTGTGCTGTAAGCTGACAAGCAAGGCCAGTTAACTTCTTTGACTTTTGTCAAGTTGAGATGTCAAGCAGGTATAAAGAAGAATGAAGTGAATAGCCTTGAACCATTTCAGAAACCCATCTAGACAGAAGAAATAGCATTCTCACTTCAACATGTGTCTCAATCTCTGCTACTGCCTCTGAAGCAGGGCTTTTGGCACAGTTTGCTGCTGAATTTATGCTGGTTGTCCAGGAACAAGCAACTGCTAGTGACTTGAAATTCAGTCCCAGCATAATGTTTCTTTCCACCTAGCTTTTCTGTATGCTGTTAATGTCCATAAATCCCTCACCACGCCCACACCCTCAGTGTTACTACACTTTCCTTTCCTGTATTACACTATCTTTAGGCTACCATGTTACACAGTCTTATGTGTGACAGATAGAAAAGGTTAACTGCCTGCTTGTTTACTCAGTTGAAACCTACAGGGACCTGACAGAATCAAAACATGAGATATACATCACTAGTTAAGCCTTCAGGGGTCAATTTCCTCTCTTGGTAAGGGGTTGGCATTTGCTGTTCTGCTTAAAAGGCTTCATACAGGTACAGCTAAGTCAACTATTTCACTCTACTCAGTCTCCATACTTTTTCAAGTGATACATTGATATGCATCACAACACAATTATTAAGTAGCACAGCATGTGCAGAAAGACACATTGAGGCTGCAGTTTTGATGACAAAGTAAATATCTCTTTACCAGACCAAAAGTCACAGACATGACCCATATTGCTGAACTGATAAGAATTAACTCCCCATGCTCAAGTTTGCTAATAAGTAGTGGAGAATAAACTCAATAACAGAAAGCTTTAAGCCAGATCTGGTGTCATCTGTCCTCTCATATCTGATGTAAAACTGTCAAGCCAGCATGAATGCCATATTGTGAGCTCTTAGATTTAATGCAATCAAGTGCCCTTGCTGGATTAAGGTCCAGTCTGCACTGCACAGATTGGATCTGAATGATTGTGAAACTCTGACTTTAAAGCAAGAGTTGTTAACGTTTTCTTCATACTGAATTATTTACACAGTGCCTCTGCCACTACAGCTGGGCTGCCAGAAACATTCCCACTCCCTTATGAAAAAGCTATAATCATAGATGTAGCTATCAGTGTAGCTGCACTACTGCCACATCAGCTAAAGTGAGACTGAGAAAAAAAACAAAGCCAATCATTCCAAGTCAGTCTAAACAGAAGATCATTAAGATTTTAAATTCTTGAAGCTTAAAAGACATCAGTCACAGAAAGTTTTTATAATAGTAGAACAGTCCAGATAAGATGAAAAAGCTATTTATAATTTATTTTAAAACAAAGATGATTTGTTGTTTTGGTCTGTCCCATCCATGTCTCCCTCCCCACCCCCCCAACACCTATTTAGTCCAAGTAGAAAGGTGAGTTTAAAAAGAATTATCATCCTTTTGAATTCATGACAGTTAAAAAAGTGAAAAATTGAACAAATTTCTCTGAACCATTATTATATGGTGACTAAAGGATATGATCAGTGTTGCAATAATCAAACTGTAACCAAGGTCTTTTCCTTTTACTCTAGCTGAATTGATGCAGAAGTCTCCTCCATCTCTCATCTCTCTGGCTGGAGGGGCACCAAACCCTAATCTTTTTCCATTTAAGAGGGCTACTGTTGCCATTGGACATGGAACCACTGTTGAGATTGGGGACGATCTGATGAAGAGAGCTCTCCAGTACTCAGCCTCAGCAGGGTATCTGTCACAGCTGCTTGCACTTCAAGATACCAGGATCAAAGGATCATAAAATCCTTCATTACTGCATTAATTCACCTGTGTTTTTAAAACCTGTTTTACAAAAACAGGTTTAACTTCTTTCAATTTGCCTCACTATTTACATTTCAGTTTAAGTGGAAAGTTTTGAGCAGATGAGTAATTTAAAAAAACCCTTAATACTAGTAATTTTCAAGCCAGAGCATTTCCTGGCTGTTAGTATTTGAGGATCCAGTCTCCCAGATCACTAGGAGGAATCATTTTGTGTTTTGCAATAAGATATTCATTAAAGATACTGCATTGCAATACATAGTTTGCACGTTCTGGAGTATTTGTTTTGCTCTCATTTTGTACTATATATTAAAGTCAGTATGTACTATTTGTGGTAGTTGAATGGAAGTATTTATAGTATTGTCATTTTTAGTACAAAAATTGCATATCATTTCATTACTTTAGCACTCATGAACTCCCCAGCAGACAGCACTGAGTCAGGCTTGTGACAGGTTTGCAAAAATATTTAGATACCTACAGAGGCACACAGGGCGTTAATCAGTGAAGTTAAGACTTTTCTTAATATTTAAATGAACCCAGCCATTCGTGAACATCCTACAAGATCTTAAGACACATTTTTTGAAAAATCTGTTTCAGAAATCCTTATTATCTGCAGCATATTACTAGCAGTATTGCAAGCTTTGTCACATTGCCACATTTGAGTATGGAAAGATCACTCCTAGGAGTGGATATTGTTCAGCTTCCACCCCTGGCAAATCGTTTCCACATGGATTTCAGTATGATAATTTGGTCTATGGACCACAGATGCCTGTCTCCTCTGCTTTTCCATAAGAAACATTTATCTCATTTTCATCATTTAATAAAGCAGTCATAAAATCAGCATCTAAGTGTATCTGTGTGACAGTTGAAATCAGACTCAGGACTGTGTGCTAGGTTTGGCAGTGATTTAGAGGAACAGCCTAGCTTCAGCCTACATAAGATGTTAGATACACCTTATTTTATTCACGTTTCAGGATTCCAGAGCTGTTGTCTTGGTTAAAGGCCTTCCAGCAGAATCTACATAATCCCCCCACAGCCAACTACAGTCCTGAGCAAGGACAAATGGAAGTGTGTGTCACGACCGGCAGCCAGGAAGGCTTGTGTAAAGTAAGACCAAAAGCTTCATATGTTAAAAGCATTTCTTTCAGAGAGATGTTTATTCTTCCATCAGTTCAGCTGTAGTCAGCATTAAGTACCACTGTATACCTATATACAGGATAGTTTGTTAAATATATGTCTCACGGTATCAGTACAAGAAAATAGAACTGAAATAAAACTGGTGTGGCAGTCTAATCTGTCAGGACTGCATGACTGTTCAGGTAAACCAAAGAGCCTGTCAGAAAAATACGCTATAAGGTAACATTTCAAGTTACTCAAGTAGTGCAGTAATAAGTACATAGGTGCAGTATTTGCTTTACCATAACTCAATTTTAATTATGTTAGACTTCCTTAAATAATTACCCTTTCCAGTCTACTCACTGCTGCTTAGTTGATCCTTTCTGTAACTGAAGCACTGTATCTATTGTATAAGAGCCCTGTCTTTCCATCTCAAATTGGTATTCTAGCTGATTACCTAGCTTCATTTGGCTCTAAAGAAGATTTTTTCATCTGTTCATTGCTTTTCTCACAGACAGCATAATTAAATGGTTAGGGAATTACTAATATCTAATCAAGATTTTTAATCCCACTAAGAAGTCAGAAGCATGAGGCATGTGTACAAGAATGGCACAATCTTTTTAAAATAGACTCTTTTCTTTCACAGGTGTTTGAAATGCTCGTTAATCCTGGGGACAACATCCTTTTGGATGCACCTACATACTCCGGGACACTAGCAGCTGTAAGTATTCTTTAGCTACAAAACATTGTGAATGTTACATTTGAAGTAAACACCAATTTAGTACCTGATCTGCAGGCTTAAATACACTGTCCGTATTTACTGTAAAAACATGTCTAAGAATCAAGTTTTTAGTGTTAGTCCAGTTAAGTTAATAAATATTTATTCATAGAAGCTTTTCTACTAAAAGTTCTATAAAAGCTATTTCCCAGGAGAGAAGTTCCTCTTCCAAATACTAGTTGATTCAAGGGCTAAGGTCACATTTGGGGTTGGAAAAAAAGCCATCACAACCTAGTCAAGTTGAAGCAAATTTATAACAAGTGGGTATTTTAACATGTCAGCACATCCACCTGAAGTATCTCATGGTCTAATTATACTGTAGCTATAAATAGTATAAAATTGGAATAGGCCTGAAACATCCATATATGAGTATGAAGATGTGAATAGTAGGAACTATACAAAAATAGCAAAGTTTACATCTGAAAAGTAATTTAATCAGTATGTAATTAAATGTCAGCTCAAAATGCATAAGAACTGTAAGAAGGGTTAGAATAGATAATACACCACAATTTCATCTAGTCCCCCCTTGCATCAAAAGGAATTTTGTTATTGTTTGCTGTGCTAAGTTTGAATATATCTTGTCTAATCAAATATACTTTGTTAGGAATATATTTTGACAATACAGAAACTTGCATTTTTACTTAAAAATGTAGAGCACTATATGGTACAAATTGAAATTCCACAGAGGAGAGATTGTATGGTTTTTTGTTGGTATTTTACCTATATTTTTTCATACTGCTGTCAACACATCATTGCAGTAACATCATTTCGTTCTCCCTTGTATTGCTGCATATATCTGTTGAGAACAGATTCTTTGCAGTTTGTCAGTGAAGAGTAGCTTATTGTTCTGGCACTTCTACTGAAGTAGAATGTAAATTGTCAGTAGGAACTGAAGGTGCTATGAACTTACTATCTGTGGTGAGAGCATGAAAAGTCCTGACAGAACACTGTTTGAATTCACAAAATACCTTTCTGCTTGCAAAGCCATGTGTGATTTCCTAGAGAAGAGCAGCAATTGGACATAGGAGCTACCCATTTCTTCTCAGTTGGCTTAACAGGGCAAAGAGAGTAACATGGCAAGTTTCACAAGCCTCACAGCAAAGTCAGGCAAACTTTCTTTTGAATCACAAGCAAATGGAGTCTGAGATAGCTATAAAGTCAGAAAGACTTTGTATCACTGAAATTTTACAATGCCAATGACAAAAGGAAGACCTTTGAATTACAGGATTATGACTTTTGTTCCTCCTACCAACAGCTGAGACCTTTGGGTTGTAACATAATTAATGTCCCTAGTGACCAACATGGGATTATTCCAAAAGCTCTAAAAGAAAGTCTGTCTACTTGGAGCTCAGAAGATGTAAAAAATCATAGCCACCACCTCCCCAAATTCCTGTACACTATTCCAAATGGCTGCAACCCAACTGGAAACTCTCTGACCGCAGAGCGCAAGAAGGAGATTTACCAGGTATGTAGCTGGGGCCTTGTGAACCATGTAGGTAGAAATGGATGAATGTCAGCCTCATTTCAGTTGAGGATACCCCATGTGTGGTGTTTGGGCTCGTTACTGGTCTAGTAGACATTCCTCCCAGAACTTGTTCCTAGCAGAACCTCTTTCATGGCAACTCTTCAGAGGTGGACTACATATTAGATACATTGTTTTTGCAATAGTAGCCCATTGCTGGCTGGTATCTTTGCCACGGACTTCAAAATGGACTTATTTCAAATTTTCTGCACACTACATGGAACAGACCTTCAGTTAATACATGTGTCCTTGTACTGCAGGTACCATGTTTACTCTTATAATTGCTTGATGTCTAAATTGGCCATTTGAAAGCTTCTCTTGATCAGGCCTTGTATATAGTGAATGAGCAATCATAATATGGTCATGGTAATAGGCCCAGGGTATAGGAAGAACTGAATTTACCGTGTCTTTACATTTTAACAAATCTTTACTTCTTATTCATTTCTTTAGCTTGCAAGAAAATACGATTTCCTCATAATAGAAGATGATCCTTACTATTTTCTTCAGTTTGAAAAGGTAATTTGTCTTCCATACTCCTTAGTAACCCCTTCTTTTCTGGTCCAGGACTGAACTAAGGTTTGAGCCATGGATCTTCCTGCATGCTCCTTCTTCATGTCCTACCAAGTTAGTTGTAGGCCTAACAGTATGCTACTTTCAGTTGTTGTCCCCTTTGTGGCATTTTATTGCATCAGTCCTGTTAATCAGTGGTTCAAATTCCTCAAGCCTTATAAAAGATAGAATTTCCTTCATTAGTCAGAAAATTACAAGGACTTTGCCTCCAGAGCAAAACAAGTGTGCCACTGAAGCAGCACTTGAAAATAGCAGCTGCTTAGTGTTCCTTTCAGCCCAGTCTCTTCTTTCATTCAGTGGAAGACTGCCTACTCCCAGTCTACTATATCCCATGTTTACCCCTTTGCCTTTTGGAGAACCCAAGAGAATTCTCCCAGATACCACAGGAAGTAGTACTGGATAGGCAGCTTCCCTTCTTCATGTAAATTTTCCCCAAATGGGTAACAATTGAGTGTTGACCTGTCTTCACACATGGATCTACAGTTGCACAGTCTGCAAAAAGTACCTAACTTCAGAATAAAAGCTGGTGTTATAAAACATTGGTAGAAACTAAAGTTCAGTATTTTCTATTTTGAAATAGTTTTTATGGGAGGAGGCGATAAAACTGCTTCACTTGAATAGCATTGTGTAGCTTTGTTAGAGAGTAGAAGGGGAGAAGGTGTAAAGTAGAATTCCTGATAAGGAAAAAGTGTGCTGAACTCAGATCATCAAAATTTGGTCGTGTCTTGATTTCCTTTTTTAAGATAAAGCTAAAAGCTACAGGGTCCCATCTTAGAAGTTACAGTATCTTTCTGTTTACTCCATAAAAAAAATCTTGGCAGAGAAATCATTGTTTCTCTCTCCTACTTATGGCATCATACCAAAACTTGAACTGAACACTTGTATGCTGAACAGTGGACTAAGCATCAAAAAAACCCAAGGATGATTTCTTGATGACTTTCATAGAATATTGTAATCACATCTCAGACAGCTAGCCTAAACAATGACTTGTCAGCAAGTTACTGCATTTTTTTTCCTTGGAATGTGCATCTGTAAAATATATACTATCAAAATACTTCTTTAAGAAATTAATTATGTCTTCATAGTGAAGAAAATAATTCCATCATAATCCTTACTAGCACCTTGAATTCTATTTTTTATTTTTCTTCCAAGCCATGGGCTCCAACTTTCCTCTCAATGGATGTGGATGGCCGAGTTATCAGGACTGACTCTTTCTCTAAAATTCTCTCATCTGGGTAAGGCCAGCTTCAGACTGCTCAGCACTGCTTGTTCAGTTCAGGCACAAGACTAATACTTCATACAAAATGATCAGACATGTCATAGTGTTTTTTCATCTAATACCTATCCACTTCTGGAATGTACTTTTGGATCCACAGCTTTTTCTCAGTCTACTCACTTTTCATGTCATCTCTCGGCAGTCATTTAACTCCAGATTTTGTTTCTCTTCTGATACTGATAGTTAAGCCACTCTCCCCAGGCAGCCCATTCTTGCAGACACCATATAGGCAGAAAGACAGATGCTGGATTCCAGCTCTGTTCCTGGAACTCCTAGGAGCTTTTCTCTCTTCTTTTCCTGTTTCTCCTTCTATCTCTTACAATTCCTACAGACTCCCTGAACTTGTAATACAGAAGAGAAATGATGGCATCATTCTCCACAAACTATTCATAGGGTTATACTGATCTCTCGTCTTCTAGCCTTACAGTTCTTTCAGGTTGTTTCCACCTGCCTGAAAAACTAAGCTGGCTGTTTTCCGTTTCACACAAGTCAACATACTTGATTTTTAACTTGCTCTTGTTTATTATTCTAATAAATATAAGAAAGTAATGTGAGTTCTGCACTGGCAGCTAGTGGACTATAACCCCGTCCCTGAGAAAGTGAGGAGTCAACATGATGCTAAATGTGACTGCGCTTTCAGAAGTGACACTGCAAAAAGGCATGATGCAATTTTGTCTTGGTCAAAGATATGTATGAACTTACTGGTTCTATTTTTCTTCAAAGAAAAGCTTCAGCCAATCTGTAAAGATGGGTCATAAGCACTGAAGCATGAATAACAATCTGGTTTATCAGTCTAAATTCCATTTATTCTGCAGTACTGAAAGGGAGTGAAAGAGTAAAGCTGTTTGCCACTTCCCATCTGTTTTTCGTAAAGCCTGAGCATTCATGATTTTTTGTTATGTAAAAACCTATCTTTCCTTCCCTTTGATTCATGTAATCTTTATGGTCGCAGAGGAAAGCTTATAGATGTGGGATACATCCTGAAGTCTCAGAACTAAGAAGAAACTATAAGCATTAAAAACCCTTAAATGTTTTTATTTCATGACTTTGAAACTTAGCTCATAAGTTGCATAAACCTGGGGCTTAGGGCAGTACTAAGATATGGATAAACTTAAATGCATAGAGGATCCTTACAATATCAATGACATGGTTACAGGTTTTCCCAGTTACAAGTTAAACCATAACTCACACAAAGTATTAGCACATTGCATTTCTGGAGTAACTTTTTTCTTTTTTTTTTCCTCTAGGTTAAGAATAGGTTTTCTGACAGGTCCCAAGCCTCTTATTGACAGAGTTATTCTACACATTCAGGTTTCAACAATGCACACCAGCACTTTTACACAGGCAAGTACCAAACTGCCAACTGAATTGTATTTAGAGAAGATAACATATTCCAAGTCATCAAACGGCTTTGCACTTTTGCAGTTGCTCTGCACTTCTGCAGTTTTGTTTATAATAAGCACATACATTGTCAATGCTGCCAAAAGAAGAGAGACCATCATAGAAATTACAACCAGAGCTAGAGGGTGTCTCAGTGCATGGAAAGCACAGCTAATATGCCCTTAACCCTCAAATTTCAAGAATCAAGATTTAAAATACTTTGTATCTCTTGCTAGTAGGTTCACTTAAAAAACCTCAATGTAAAGCGTACATTGGAAGCACTTAGGTTTTTTTCTAGTCTTCATTCTACTTTGTAATTAGAACAGTACTGGCAGCCCACAGAGACATTACAAAGCAGGCTGCCAGCTACAGTCCCTTTATAGTTAGTCATAAGGAAAGGAGACACTGAGCACATCTAAATATGGCTTCCATCTTCCAGCTCCATTAGTTCATCATAGAGGCAGTATTAAAGCAGAGAGGCTGATATGGGCAGGAAGGTAAAGCAATATAACCTTGCCTTCCTTTTTCTCCCTGATTACCATATTTAGCTCTCCATCCATTCTTCCCTCCCCCTGCCCCAACTTCCAAACACTGCCATGATCCTTGGAGACAGCAGTAACATGGACTACAATGGCCTGTTGCTGTTGCCACCTCTGTTTATAAAGGGCTCCAAGAGACCCCGTGTGCAATTTCTTGCCTGTGTGGAAATTTGAATAATGCATCAGGCTATATATCTTTTGATGATTGCAGAACAGTGCTGTTTAAAATATGGTATTGATGATGTGTTTTATTTCTTTAGATTATGATATCACAGCTGCTTCATCAATGGGGAGAAAAGGGTTTCTTGGAGCATGTAGACAGGTAGGGTCATGTCATATGCTGAATCCCATCATCTGTCATTCTGCTCCTTGTTACCTACACAAACACTCTTTGCAGTAAACAGGTCAGAGGGGGTGCATCGGTATTAGGCCAAATGGATAAGCCAGGTCACCAAGACTGACAGTATTCACACAAGAGTCCTGGAGGAGCTCTATGTGAAGTTGCAGACATGCAGGTCAGAGCATGTAAACTACCATTACAGACTGACAATCTGCCAGGCCACTGGCACCATCATTATGCCGCTCCCATCTGAAGGGAACTCAAGAGGATCCTGGGAGCTCCAAGTCAGTGAATAAACTTTTCATCCCTGCTAAAGTGGTAGGGTCTATAGCAAAGGATAAGATTACTGAGCACATCATCTATGGAGGAGTCAGCATAGCTTCTATAAAGGGAGTTCTTGCCTCACTAACTCAGCAGGGATTCACCCTCTAACATCCTTAATCTAATGATTGTGGATGCTGATGGAAAGAACTACAGAGAGCAGTGAGGTTTACCTATACTTGATAAACATTGCCTCTATCACCGCTCTTGGAGACAGAGCGCTGGGCTAAGGTCTGACTCAGCAAGGCATTTCTTACTTAGTGACTGACATGCATTTGTTTTTCATTTGTTGTGCTGGAGGAGCATAGTTTCTCTTGAGTGCTTCATTTCAGATGCCATACTTGAATGCCATTAGAACCCCAAGCTTCCTACTTCAGTGGGTAGTGTGCCACACTCTGCAGAGGCCTGTAACAGGAACGTGAGCAAAGCATGGAAAAAGTTCTTATATCTGACTGTAACAGCCACTTTTATCTCCTGAGCACCTGCCTGTTGTCCATACTGTAAACACCAGTATGTAAAAAAAAAAAAAAAAGCAGACACACCAGTCCTGGCTTTGCTTTGTTTTAAGAAACAGGAGCATAAAGATAAGTTTTGCAGGGAAACTTGGACCACGCTTTAGCTCAACTTTCAGCAGTTAGAAAAATATATCCTAAATGCATCTTTTTGCTTACCTCCTTCTTGTAGGCCGAAAGCATCCTTGCTCAAGCCAGAAGGCTGTTCTTCCTCTTGACTAATGAGAATAGTGCTGCAGTAGGGTAGCTGCAACCCTTTATAACCTTCTAGAATCTGTTGCCAGGTGACTTACTGATGCCCAACAGCTGACTGCAATCTTTTCCAGGTGATTTCATTTGGATGAGGTTGACTTGTTCGATCATGCTTTTGAGTAGGAACCAGCCTGTTGTTTGGAGCAGCTACGTTTTTGTGGAAGCCTTGTCTCACTAACACTTACAATTAGGGTCATTTCCACAGTAAGAGATTGAATTATTTCCAAGTTTTACTTAAAGTGTGAAGGAGATAGATAGGTTCAAAAGTTTAGAAACGGGGAAGCTGTCAAACAGTCATGACAGGTTTATCATATGATTTGCTTTTTACCTTGTGAAATATCATTTCCGTGTGTACCTATTATACAAATTCAACCCAAATGCACAAATATTCAGTCTGTACTTTTGCATATGTGTAAGTCCTTCATTTTCTTCAGTATGCCTGTTTCGTGTGGTAAATATTGCTACCAGGGCTTGTATCCACTGATATAATGAACAGAATGGGTATAATATATGAAGAGTTTCCATGACATATGTAAAGCTTAAGAAGCAGCCACACAGGCACTTTCTCTGTCTGGTTGATGAGTGCTTTGTTGGAGACACGCTGAAGCGTTCAAGACTTCTCTGATACATATACAAAGTTTTATACACACAGTATACTGTATTGTGCCCATCTAGGATATGCTCATATTTCCATTACGTGTGCACTTAGGTTGTTCAAGTAGAAAAGCTTTGTTTCTGCCTTTGGAAACAAATGGACTCTGAAGCGCTATGGAATCATGACTTTGAACTGATAATTTACTTTCAGAGTGGTGGAGTTCTACAGGACCCAGCGGGATGCTATGCTCATTGCTGCTGACAAGTGGTTAAAAGGTCAGTGAGTGCAACACAGCTAATTACTTAGATTTTTTTTCTAGCTATTTATCATCTTTGTGTTCAAGAAAAATCACTGAAGTTCATCTCTTGACTGAAGTGACAGATAAGCCCTATAAGCAAATCAATGACATTAAATATTAAGCTTAGCACAAATTATCTAGTGCTGCTGTTTTCATGCTTTTCTGGTGGGACAAGGAGATGGTGATGAGAAAAAAGCTCACCACGTTACTGTATAAAGCACTTTTACAAAGACCATATATTTCACTCCGCTATGTTCTTACACTTTTTATGTTTAAAATCTGTCTTTAAAATCTCTGTCTGAAATAACCAGATTTAGTGGCCTTAATTTAAAAAAAGATATAAACAATCTATATAGCAGTAGTGATAATCATTTTTTGTCAGAAATCAATTTCAAATGTCCCCTTTTGTGGTTAATCACGGAGCATAGAAAGAATTCGATCAACAATAATGCAATTACAGTTAGTGACTCACTCCTTTCAGTCAGTCAAAGTGGAATCAGCAATAACAGCTTAAGAACTGCCCACCTACTTCCATGGGACATGGGTACTTGAGCACCACACAATCATTAATGTGCTTACTCTTGCTAATTCCAGGTTTTTAGATATGAAGTATTTCTTCTTTTTCTACATGGCTCTGAACAACCATGGGTTGTTGACCTAGGTAGGCCCTCTTTGTCTCAATTCCCCAAGTATCAAAACAGTGTAATAGGACTGGGCTACCT
Source organism: Aptenodytes patagonicus (assembly GCF_965638725.1). NCBI lineage: Eukaryota > Metazoa > Chordata > Aves > Sphenisciformes > Spheniscidae > Aptenodytes > Aptenodytes patagonicus. The sequence goes on from NC_134952.1 coordinate 43,599,834, forward strand.
TAAAGTGTATTGTGAGAATATACTCATATGTAAAAGACTAGAGGGTCTTCACGTTTTCTAGGAATAGGAGCCATAATATTATGGAAGACAGACCTTTATTTTGTAGATATGCAATGGTTAAATACATCAAGGAAGAGCTGGAGAAGATGTCAAGTCACATAAATAGTTTCTTCAAAAAATATGTCCAAAACCAGATAAAGAATTCTAGGTAAACAAAAGGTATGCAATAAGTCTGCATACATAATTTAAGACATAAATCCTCTCTAAGCCTTCCCATCCTCCTAACTCCTAGGCCCTCCTTTTCTTTGGGGAAAAATCTATAAACATTGTAACTTAAAGGAAAACAGCTTTGTGCTTTGCTACACTTTAAATTGTGTTGGTAGTCAATGTGATATTAGGAGAAACTGCATCAGAAAAATTACTTTGGATTGTTGAAGTAATCAACAAATATAGTTTGTTAATGTTTGGGATTTCTGTACTTCAGCGCAATCGCTTTCACAAAAAGCATTGAGGATACCAGCACAAGTGCAGTAAGCCCACACAGATTTGATTACGAGTACTTTAAATTTTGCAAGTGGCATCCTGGCTGTGTGGCCCACATTCCCTTTGAGTTCATCGGAGCAGCAAATCTATAACATCACTGAATCTATGATGTATCAGTTAAAGGTGGGGCAGAAGTTTCTTTCGTGATTCCCTTCTTTGCTCTCTCTCTCTCTCCAGACTTGGCAGAATGGTACCCTCCTGCTGCTGGCATGTTCTTATGGATCAAAATTAAGGGTGTTTCTGATACACAGCAGCTGATCATGGAAAAAGCTTTGCAGAAAGAAGTATGACCTATGGTTTAATGGCTTATGATGTTAAAATGAAATGAAGGAAGGATAAAATAAATTTACCGTATCTATCCACACATATGCACGCACATAAAAAAGCAGGGGAACTTGCTGTGCACCACCGCTGAGTCTGCAAGTCAGGCATTGTCACATAGTGACTCATTAATAAAATATTTTCATGTCTGTATTCAGATGTTGGTATTTAATCAGCTTACTTAAATTTAAACCATTATAATATATAGTACAATGCCATGTATGCAACATAAATATATATGATACTAATATATGTACCTTTATGAATGATGGCTGTCCACTATATCTTTTTAATAAGAGAGATTAAGTGTGATTTTTATTTCTACAATTTATAAGAGCCAGCACTGTGTACTGAGTAAACTACATCCCATCTCCCTGGTGCTTCTAAACATTGTGATGATAAGCCAGACCTGGTAACCCACCGCCTAGGTAACAAAAACCTAAGACCCCTTTGATTTTGTTATGAAAAGTCTGATTCCAGATTGCATATTTTTGGCTTCTCATTTTGAAGAGAAGAAATGTATTAAGCCATGTTCTGATACCAGTGTTTCAGCAGTGCGCCTTCTCAAACTTAATTTAACATAGTGTTTTAAAACTGTAGAAGTGGTGATAACTGGGTGGCTAATCAATTTTTCTTAGGTGTTACTGGTTCCTGGAGGAGCATTCAGTATCGATAGTTCAGAGCCTAGTTCTTATGTCAGAGCCTCCTTCTCTCTGTCTTCTCCAGCCCAGATGGATCTGGTAAGTGAGATTTTTTTAAATTCTTATCAAGACAGTTTCTCACATAATAATGCTTTTTTAATTACTTCTCCTTATGTGTTTTCTTGAATGTTAGTGTAGTTTTTTTAGTACTTAAGTGATTAAGCAGTACTTTTGAAGCAGTATTAGCTGTTTCTTAGGCAAGATGCTCATATCCAAATGACCTGAAAGGTACCAGATGTTTAGGACCACCTAAAATTTTTCTGTGTATCGTCTCATACGTGTAGAGTCTCACAGTTAATCCTCCCAGACATTATTCTTAAAGGCTTTACTGAAGTCAGAGTAAGTTTTGCTATTTGCTTTAGCATTAGCGGGCATCACGTATCTCTTATTTTCCAGAACTTTCCAATCCTGAGATTGAATTACCTGCTTGCTTTTGTGTGTGTGTGTGTGTGTTGTCAATCCTTTATGGGAAAGAATATTGTTTTTCTTTTATACAGTTGACATACATGTTGTATTACATTTCTCAGGAACTAATCTTCTATTATTTTAGGAACATTTTGGATGTTATTTGGCTGTATCTGTAAAATCAGTGGGAAGAAAGATAGGACACTTTTATTTGTGCAGATTTAATACTTGTTTGATTCAGGTGCTTGAAACAGTTCAGTATTGGTAGTTGTACTTTCATCAGTTGTGAAGGTTTGTAACAGATAAGCACTTCTATTGCCTTTCTATTTCTTCTTCTGTACTTCTTCTGTTTCTTCCTTCTTCTTTGTAAAAGTAATTCATAACCACACTACTGACAGTCAAATTGTATCTTTTATATGCTTCCCCACTCAACTGTTCTTCCTTTTCTTTCACCTTTGGAGCCCCTAGGCCCTTATATTAAGTTAAAAGAGATACTCTTCCAGGGATCACTAGTTGTATTAAAAGTACAACTGTTTAGTAGCATCTGAACTCCGAATAACCTTTGAACTATTCTTCTGTTCCAGAAAACTCTGCCTTTTATTTTCTATCAATCAGAGAAGTGGAAGCTTTGTCCAGTCAAAGCCCATACATGGTGTTAATAAAAGGAAAACAGAGAATATCAGCACAGTTTTGCAGTATAAAGTACTGAGTTTGTATAGGGTTAGGGTAGTTTTAGAAGCTTTACAGGTTTGGTGCGTTGCCTATTTAAGTAATGCTGGAATATGAATGTGAACCACGTTTGTGTCATTGCAGGCCTTCAAGAGACTGGCTGACCTTATAAAAGAAGCTTTGTGAAAAAGCTAAATAGAGCTCCTGCAGCAATCAAAGTCGTCTCCAGAAAATATTTATTAACACTTGGATTTCATCAGAACACTTTAAAAGCAAGCACAATACAGAGGATGTTTCCTTAGATCATTTCAGCTAAAAAAGCAAAAAATGAAAGATTGAAAAACAATTTGCCTAATTTTTTTGACAGGACATTGCATTACTAAATTTATTCCAATTCGGAAACATTTAAAATACTCAAAAACAAAATGTTCTGTTTCCCGTCAAATCCATGGTTTTGTTAGATTTGAACTGATTTTTGTTCTGGCTTTTGTTTTCCATTTGTGTTGGGAAACAGGGGAATCATTTACTTAGGAAGTTGCACCTGAGGTGGTCTTAGCCTTTATTACTTAATCCCAGCTGATCCAATCCTCCAACACCCTATGTTGGAATTGTTTTTGTGTGTCACTTTCCTCCTTGTCCTGCTGTATGGCATCTGGTTTTGAAGATTGGAAGATCAGTATTTAATTTTACTAAAGTTTTGTCAGATAAAACTGATGTAAGGATGTTAAAAAATTGAAACTGATCCAGCAAAATTAGGCTATGATTACAAACAAAACTATTTGGCCTAAGGTCCCTTGCAATTTGCGTGGGTTTTGCAGCTCATTCTCTAATTTGTAAAAGGTTTTCTGATTGCTGACTTCCACTCCAGTCTGTGAATAATTACTCTGTACCTGTGTTAGAAAACCTCTGGTATGCGAAGGCATGTGGATGTGCTAATAGAACTGCTCTCTGCTCTGTTAATCAGACGTGGTTTTGAATGGAGAGTGTACGTAAGTGAACAGGGGACGTAGTGGAATGGACAATACCCTGACACTGCCAGATGTACAAAGCAAGCAAAATGAAAAAATAAAGAAATGTTTTGATCTCTAATCCCTTGGTCATTATCATCCCAAGCATTTGATACTTGCAACATGTACAAGGCTTTCAGAAAGTATTAACTGTACAGATTCTCCAAGGCTTCCCATTTTGCTTAGTGGCTTAAGTTTTATTTACTGTTTGGATGAAAGCACTGTAGTTTTCCACCAGTAGCAGCTGGTTGTTTCTTTATGTGCAAGCGTTCAGAATTTCAAAGTAAAAATATGTGTTCAAGGATCCAGCCAATCCTTCAGCAGCTCAGGTAACCCAACCACATATGGGTCAGGCGCAACCTTGCTTACTTGGAAGTTTCACAAGAGTCATGGTTTTAGTAGTAACAATAATTTTCACTCCCTGTTTTCCCCCTAGTTATAAATAGCATGTGTCATAACAAACTAGCACAGATGTGTGCCTTTCCCAGCATCTCTCATCATCAGGATCATTCCAGTGCCTTCAGCCCAGCATCACCTTTTATCTCTATCTCAAGCCTTTTAATTTACTCACACATCCAAGCCATCTCTGCGCTTTGGAGCTTCTTGAGCAGCATATCCAAGATCAATCCTTCTCCCTCTTCCCAGATTCCTGCAACTTTTAGTCAAGTCCACGTGATTCTCAGACTGATTTTCTCCAATTTGATATCAGTACTGTCGTGGTTTAACCTCAGCTGGCAACTGAGCACCACACAGCTGCTCACTCACTCTCCCCCCTCCCCCCCGGTGGGATGGGGGAGAGAATCGGAAGAGTAAAAGTGAGAAAACTCGTGGGTTAAGAACAGTTTAATAATTGAAATAAAATAAAATAGTAGTAATAGTAACAACAATAATAAAAGAATACACAAAGCAAGTGATTCACAATGCAATTGCTCACCACCCACCGACCGATGCCCAGCCAGTCCCCGAGCAGCGGCCCCCCCCGGCCAGCTTTCCCCAGTTTATGTACTGAGCATGACGTCACGTGGTATGGAATGTCCCTTGGGCCAGTTTGGGTCAGCTGTCCTGGCTGTGCCCCCTCCCAGCTTCTTGTGCACCTCCAGCCTTCTCAGTCGGTAGAGCATGGGAAGCTGAAAAGTCCTTGACTAGTGTAAGCACTACCTAGCAACAACTAAAACATCGGTGTGTTATCAACTGACTTAGACAGGTGTACTCTGCGCTGGGTCAAAAACTGGCTGGACGGCCGGGCCCAGAGAGTTGTGGTGAATGGAGTTACATCCACTTGGCGGCCGGTCACGAGCGGTGTTCCCCAGGGCTCAGTTTCGGGGCTGGTCTTGTTCAATATCTTTATCGATGATCTGGATGAGGGAATCGAGTGCACCCTCAGGAAGTTTGCAGACGACACCAAGTTGGGCGGGAGTGTTGATCTGCTCGAGGGTAGGAAGGCTCTGCAGAGGGACCTGGACAGGCTGGATCGATGGGCCGAGGCCAACTGTATGAGATTCAACAAGGCCAAGTGCCGGGTCCTGCACTTCGGCCACAAAACCCCATGCAGCGCTACAGGCTTGGGGAAGAGTGGCTGGAAAGCTGCCTGTCGGAAAAGGACCTGGGGGTTCTGGTCGACAGCCGGCTGAACATGAGCCGGCAGTGTGCCCAGGCGGCCAAGAAGGCCAATGGCATCCTGGCCTGTATCAGAAATAGTGTGGCCAGCAGGAGTAGGGAAGTGATCGTGCCCCTGGACTCGGCCCTGGTGAGGCCGCACCTCGAATACTGTGTTCAGTTTTGGGCCCCTCACTGCAAGAAGGACATCGAGGTGCTGGAGCGTGTCCAGAGAAGGGCAACGAGGCTGGTGAGGGGTCTGGAGAACAAGTCTTATGAGGAGCGGCTGAGGGAACTGGGGTTGTTTAGCCTGGAGAAGAGGAGGCTGAGGGGAGACCTCATCGCGCTCTACAACTACCTGAAAGGAGGTTGTAGCGAGGTGGGTGTCGGTCTCTTCTCCCAAGTAACAAGCGATAGGACGAGAGGAAATGGCCTCAAGTTGCGCCAGGGGAGGTTTAGATTGGATGTAAGGAAAAACGTCTTGACTGAAAGAGTGGTTAAACATTGGAACAGGCTGCCCAGGGAAGTGGTTGAGTCCCCATCCCTGGAGGTATTTAAAAGATGTGTAGATGAGGCACTTAGGGACATGGTTTAGTGGGCATGGTGGTGTTGGGTCGACGGTTGGACTCGATGATCTTAGAGGTCTTTTCCAACCTCAATGATTCTATGATTCTATGATTCTAATCAAACATTATTCTCATGCTAAATCCAACACACAGCACTGTACCAGCTACTAGGAAGAAAATTAATTCTATCCCAGCCGAAGCCAGGACAAGTACGTGTCGCCTTTCCTCTCAGACCCATTCAAAGTACTTGGTATGGTCCCAATTTGTCTGTTACTCCTGCCCTCCTTCTGCAGACATGGGGCTGGGTCTGTTGTCCCACCACACCTCATCTGCAGCCCAACCCGCATCAACAGGTTCCACTCCGATCCTCCCTGTGAGCAGCAGGAGTGGGGCTGCCGCTGGCGGGCAGGCGGGCAAGCTGGTGCAGTGAATGAGGTCAGCCCCACCAGAGGCAGGCTGGGCTTGGGCAGCCAGGACCCACGGGGTGACATAGCGCAGGGACAGCCCGCAGCCCCAAAGCTGCTCTCAGGGCACCAACGCTGTCTTTGAAGACAAACCTGTCCCTTTTTACACTGTGTGATGGTGCTAACGGGGGGTCTGAACTAGCAGTGTCCTCTGTGCAGTGCTGCTTAACAGCAAGTTTTCACGTTTCAACTCAGTTTCTTAACTGTGTGTAGAAATTTTGAAAGCTCTGACTTTGCTATCAGTAAGGCAATTTTTATCTTGGGTTCAATTTGGAAAATCATTTTATGCAACAGAATGAATTGATGTGTTTGTTTAATTAAAATAATATCTTTACGGAGGAGTAAGTGTAAATGTCATTTAAGACTGATTTTAGTTCTCAGGCAAATACTATTGTCATTGTCAAATACTACTGTCGTCTTGTCATTCAGCCAGACCTGAATTAGAAAAACATAATCAAAATATAATCAAAAAAGCAAGCTTTATATTGGTGATGTGTTGAGTAATACACCTCTTAACTTTCAGAGACCTAAATGTTAATTTAGTTGAATGTAAGCAAAATGCAATTCCATTTGCTGCGCATTAGATGCATTTGCTATCAGCTAATTTAATTTAGAGAGAGTTTGTTTTTTTCCCTGACTGTGGTGAAGCATCTAAAATTAAACTAATATCCTGAACAATGCAAATTGAACAATGGCAGTGAAATCTTATATGCACATACTGTTTCCCTGAACCTCTTAAAGCACAGTTTCTGGTCTCCTGAGAGAGAGCATTCACTGTGATTAAATGTTCCTGGAGGAAGCCACTTAGAGACAAAAGGAAAAGGCTGGGCAACAGGTTCTCGTAGAAAGAAACAATGTGGCAAATGAAAGTTTGGGTTTTCCCTTTCTGTTTCATCCATCCAAGAGCAAATAACCTCTCTCATTCATAGCTGGGTCTAAGCCATCTGATGCAAGTGACACAATCTACCGTTGGGGAAGAGAGCATACAGAGGAAGGAGAGGACTCGGTGTGGTAAGCACATCCTCTGATGCTACCTAGATACGGGCAGTTATGGAAGAGCTTACGGCAGTGCTGTGGAGAGCTGCCTGACACGTGGGCAGCTCCGGGCAGGCTGGGTCTCCAGACTTACTTCTGAGCGGGCAATTACCTGCCCAATATCTCTTGTACCTCCACTTTGGTTCCACTGGATTTTCAGGCTTTTGGCAGACGAAAACCACCTAGAAATTCTGGACAAATAGCCCCTGTACATGACCCAAACAATTCTGCTGTACAAGGGACATAAATCTCAACCCATCCTACGCACATCATGTGTGCACGTGTTGTTCCACACATTTAGACTTGTGCGACGCGTACCACTTCTGCTTTGCGAGTATTACAGATGTGGCAAGGGGGAGCAGTTCTTCCCTGGGAGAATGGAAATATTAACTATAACAACTTCAACATAATTCCTGAACTTCTGCATAAAATACATGTACAAATTTTAGGTTCACACAGGTCATTGATCTGAAGGAAAACAGCCCCCTTTACTTCCAAACGAGAGCCCTTCAGCACAGCTGTGATTAATGAATAATTGAGAAAAAGAAGATTTTTATGGGGAATGCATTAGAAGAGAGAATGTATGTGTGTGTACACAATACAACAGTTCTTATGTTAAACTGTGAGCATGTAAAGAATTATTTCATCTAATTGAATGTCAGTCCCTGAGCATCAGTGGCGGTGTCCAAGAATTTATAGTTTTTGTGGAAAACACTTGGCTTAGTTTTGGGGATTGTCCCTGAAATTCGGAATGCAAGTTTCATTTTAAACTTCATCCTTTAAAAATCGTTTGCTCTGTGTGGAACCTTGTATTTTAAAACCTTGTGGCCTACAGACCTGCAGTACTTTCAGTTCTGCCTTTGCAATCTGGATTGTGATACACTGGGGCAAATATTTAAAAGAACTCCATTGAGCTGTACTGGTGCATGCCCTAATCTGTCTTGTTTTCTTTATTATTTAATAACAGTTTTTGAGCAGCCCACTGTAGGCTGTGTCTTAGGTGGGAACAGAACGATTGCAGCATTTGAACTGTAATCATTCTGAAAGAAAAGCACTCTGCGAATACAAAGAAACATGCATTTTCATTCTTCTAACATTGCTACCAGGAACACCAGTACCTCACTTTTCTCATAATGGCTGTGGAAGCTATTGTGTAACCCTGCAAAGCTCAGATATCACCATGGGAGAAGGGTAAGGGTCTTGCTGATTCTTTTTGAGAACGAATATCCCAGAAATGTGTTAACAAATCTGACTGCTGCTAGAAGATTCCCTGCTAGCTGTACAGAATTTGGAGAATGCATTCAAGATTACATTTTCTTTTTATTTTCAACCTATATTATATCAGATCTGGATTGATACAGCAAGTGAATAAGCTGTGACGTGACCTGGAAAAAATTAACATGAAGGTATTTCTGTTCCTTGATTTACATAGAAGTTTGAACTTTCTCTACATTTGGCTGATAATGAACTTTGAACCTAAACAGTTAAAAAGATTAAAAATATTTTCCTGCGCTTTCCTCAAAAAAATCAGGCATTAACAGAGGTAGAATACCATTGGCCTGGCCCAGGATTTTGGCTCCTGCTTATTATATGCTGGAATTTCTAACCAGATCCAGCTTGAGACACCAGCCCTAAAACCCTCCTGGTATCCAGGTGCATTAGCAGATAGGAAACTCGATCTTTTCAGTGCACATCACCACCAGCCTGTAGCCCCTAAGGACATGGTGGAGCATCTGTGTGGCTCCATCGTACTGGAATAAGCACCAGCAGATGATGTGGGCACATCCAAAATTAGTGGAAAGGACAAGGTCGCAGCTTTTGTACACTGCACATTTCAGCATGTAAATGCATGCCGGATCAGCAGAACCCTGGAGGAGCAACCGCTGCAGTGGCTCTTTCAGGAAGGAGAATATAACCATCTGTGTAAACCCAGAATCCAAGAATATAAAAACAAAGTATTGCTTTTGCGGAAATAAGAAGTCTTTTCTGTTCTTTTTTTCAGCTTGTTACATCATTTGAATCCAGAAATCTGCTTATGTGTGTCATCAGCATGAATTATCACCAGTTTATCTGCATATAAAAACACTCCAGGAAAAACCTATCCAGTTTGGCTCCTAAGAGAATACCCGGTTTAACTGATACAACATTAGCTTTTCTATTGTTATTTAGCCATGAAAATTTAGCAGAAGGTAGCACACCTCTTGCTATGAAACCGATAGCAAAGTTTGATTTTAGCAATCATGAACATGGCTTGTTTGCCTCCATTTTGTAGCTACCCGAATGCAGGAACAATTTGAAACACTGAATTTCTTCACTTTCTATTTTACATTTTACTTTTTTTTTAATGTCTTTCAATTAAAATTTAAATTGCACCTAGTGAAAGCCAATATTAAACAAAATTTAACTGGGCAAACTAATCCCTATACCGCTGCTAGTTATGTTTATGAAGTTGCATTAGTGCTAGTCTAGTTATTCCAGGAGAAGGTTTTGGAGTTACATCTGTATTGATGACTTCTGTTTCCATTTTTCTGGGCTAAAGAAGTTTTTTCTGACAAGATCAAATTATTTTATTGCCTTATACAGAATCCTCTTTCAATTAGACGATGTATAATTTAATACACTCTCTCACTGTCTGCCTCTCCCCCAAAACAAGAAAGAGGAGGGATGGAAACACCAGTTCAGTTGTCTTGGTGGACTCTGTAAAATACTATTTTCGACACAGTTCCAAGAACATGGAGGACATTATTTAATAAGCAAATAAGCTAGTTCCTGCATCTCTGAGGAAGACTGAGAAGAGTTACTGTCTTAATATGGGCCGTAGTATCACAAACATACAGCTTTTTACTGTTTTCTTTCATGTTTGTGGGATGCCATAGTTAAACTGTAAACATTTTAGGCATCCCACAAACATGAAAGGAATCAGTAAAAAGCCCTTTAGAAATACCTAAGAAAAGAAATACTTTATCACAAACCTAAACCAAAAGAGAACAGCCTTGATTCTTACAGATACGTTATTCAGTATCCAATTTTTTCATACCTTTTCCACTTCAGGTATTTAACCCACACTTTTGCATCTCAGTGCATTTTTTTTTCATCTGGACTTCTTTGTTCAGCTCTTTTCATGGATCTCTCTAATCTTTCCCTCCATGGGCTCCCCAGGTAACATATTTTTTCAATAATCAAGGCCAATTATTTTCTTATCATTGCCACCATTTTGTTTATCTTTTATTAATTTGATGACAGAGTATGCTATTACCTTATTCTCTGCATCTGTTGTAGGTCACATGATACATAAATCCATCCATAATTAATCTCTGGCTGGTGGCAAGTCTGACCCAAACACTTTTTCATTTAAAGCAGCCGGCATCACTACAGGAGACCACCACTGACTTTGGGGAGATGTACCTCAGAAGGGTAACTATCAGGAATATAATATTGCCTATATCTTCAAGTAACAGCAGTTACGCCAAATGAGTAAGAATGTTATTTGTTTCTGCTTCCTAATTGGCATAACCAAATGTTTCCCATTTTTTATCTCTTTTATTCATAGAATCATAGAATCATTAAGGTTGGAAGAGACCTCTAAGATCATCAAGTCCAACCGTCGACCCAACACCACCATGCCCACTAAATCATGTCCCTAAGCAATTATATAAATTATATAAAATAAATTCCTTTTTATTTAGTTATTGTTACTTATTACCAGTCATATACATTAGAACTAGTTGTATTTATCAGGAAACTGACTACTTTGTGTTACTCTGTTTAAACTTTTCTATTGGATACCTTTAGGAACTCCTTATTTGTACTCTCAAGATGAATTAGGTTACTCAGCAATAGTATTTTTATGAAGCCTATTACAATGACAAATCTATGGCCACGTTTAATTCACACCCTAGCAATCCTGCCATAACCCTTAGACGTTAAATTAGTTCCCACATAATAGACGTCCAGAGAGGACTTTTAGAAAGCAACATGCACAGATGATTCAGGGATTGAACTCTCTGGATATCAGTCATGTTTGCAAGTGGTGTTTGCTGTGAACAAGAATCCCAGTGACTCATGAGTTTCAAAGCCAGAGGAAAACATCATCAGCTTTATAATGAAGGCCACACATTTTCATTATCTCTGAGAAAGATACCCTATCTTGGTTTTAAGGCTTAAAATGATGGAAAACCCACCAGAACAATCTCTTGGATTAGAGAGCCCTTCATTACATGGCATTCTCTCCAGTCATGTCGCTTGTATGAATTCAGCTAATTCTCTAAAGCCAAAAGTAAAGGATAAAAAGGATATATTTCAGAAGTCTGGAGCTGCTCTCCTAATTAATGAGTTTTCAAAAGAGTTTCCATAGTCTCCTCAAAACCTATCCTGAGCAGGGAAGGTTTTGTAAAATAGATAAGAGAGCGGGTGGGAAATACATCAATGGAAATAGTTTCTGTTCTGGCAAATCACCCTTTGCTGTCTGACAGCTGTCTGGTGTCAGAAATAAGGAAATCACATTTGAGCCTTTTATGATTATTATATTATCATAAACAACATGGACACCTGATGTCAGTAGCATTTTATTTGAAAAGGCCATTGGATATGCCTGTTTCGCATCCTGTCAGTTTAGGCCTTGGGCTATTTTGTAAAAGCGGTGTTCAGAAAAATGACTTGGAATTGCTTAGTTGTGGTACCAAAGCCATGAAGGTGGGATGGGGTAAAAAGTTCCTACAATCCCCTAACCGTTTTTAACAGTAAAACATTTTCAGAGTGAGTAAAGTATTTAGGAAGATGAAGTCCTACCGATTATTTTTGTAAATTCGACTCCTGAATGACCACGTTAGTTTTTAAAATGGAACTAAAATTCCTAAGATGATTACGTGGTTTTGATGTCCTCTTTAATAAAATCCCATATAAAAGTTTCATGACTCAGAATTGTAAGGGCGAGAGGAAATCTTAGCCGCGTTCTTGTGAGCTTCCTGAATGAAATGTTGCAATGCCATGACCACATGTACACCCACACATTGCCTCTGAGGTCTAATGACAGTGGAAAAGATCTTTGCAAACAGCTTAGTAGCATGCTCTGACCTTTCTCTCACTGTTCAAAATAAAGTATTGGTGATGCTCACGACAAATGAAGTGAGAAGGATAACACTGGAGAAAAGTCCAACAGCAGAGGAGAAAAGGAGAGTAGAACAAAGCATATAAGGTAAGTCCAGTGACAACAGACAAGAAGAAATCTTCCCCAAAGCCACATACAAGTTGTTGGGAGAGAGTTACTCTGTTAGAGATGTTTCTAATACTCATTCACAGTGCTAACCACAATTTCTGATTGTGAAATGGCCTTCTTTCTCAAGGGACAAAAATACTTTATTTCTCTAAAATTCACTTATATATTAAGGATGGTAAACATCAGGTCAAAACAATCATATATGACTATGTAACTACCGACACTTCAAAGAATCTCATTGAAAATACTGCTTATGCTGTTTTTTCCCCAGGCTATAATAGAATTCTTCTAATAGCTTTGCTAACATCTTTACCACCACACTAGAAACTGTAACACTCTAGTACCAGTAACTGATTCACAGAGCACAGAAGATACAACACACTGTGATGAATGAGCTACACAAATGTTTTGCCCCTGCCAAAAACTGAAAGCTGCAACAAAACCTGTTCGCTTGCTCTTATGCAGCACTCTTCATTCAGAAAATCATAACTGGTTTATATGTGCAGCCAGCATCACAGCATTAGAAAGCATACAGGGATATGAAACAGCTTCCCTAAAGGATGTATAAAATGGGCCAGGCACTGCAGTTTGGGAAGAGGCTGAAGGCATGCAAGACGGCTTTACAAAACCAGCAATGGCATAGGGAAAGCGCACAGGGAGTGGGTGTGCACTGCTCTCATCGCAAAAGAAGTAGGGGGGATTTAATCAGCTGATGTGGAAAAAAAACAGGAAAATGTGTTACATGCACCATAACATTACACAGGACTTTGTGTGGGCCAAATATACAAATGGGTCTGAAGGAAGGATTAAACACAACAATTGAGAATAGGCCCATAAAAGACTATTAAACACAATGATCCACATGGTCCAGATCAGGAGTTCCTAATCCAATGATTGCCTGAATGAGGGAGGAGCTCAAAGGATCACTAAATATATCCCCATTCCTTACGCCCTTGCTTTGGCCGCTGTCAGAGACATTATACTGGACTAAAAAACATTGGTATAAACTAGAATGGCAATACAGGTGTTTATGTTAGCTTATCTCTCTGTTTTTAGCAAGGACAATTCAGGCAAGACAGATTATTGTGTAGGAAGTTAATGACAGTGAGAATTAAAATCTAGGGACGGTGTTTAGAAATAATCCCCAATTCACGCACAGGCACCGAGTCAGTTTGCTGCTAAGTAAGTTCAGGCTTTTCTTTAGGTCACATTTTTTTCCAGTCTTGGCTTGGCTTCTGTGTGCTCAGCTTAAGCCAGTGGCTGCATTATCATGAGAGTCTATATACAATATCTTATTTCCCCTTTCTAACTCCAGTTGAATATGGATGGAATGAATAGCTGCATTGGAACAACATGTTGGTTATGTATCGAAGGGAAAAAAATCCTAACAGTGTTGCCAAGCGGGCGGAGCATTGTAAAAGGTTTTGACCTGGATTTCCTGCTCCTTTCTGAGTAACTTTGAACGAGTCCCTTCATTCTCTCTGTCCCCATGGGGATAACAATAGCTACCCTCCTTTGTACAGAACTTTGATATCCAGTGATGCTATTGACATTCCCAGGTACTTACATCATCTAATTACTTAGTAGAACGTGACAAAGAATGCAAATTTATTTGAGATTCTTTTTTTTTCATAGCTGCAAAATATTATTTTCTAATAGAAGAGGATGATCCATATCATCTTTTGCAATTCAAAGAGGTAAATATTCTTTTCTGAATTTACTAGTGTTCAGGGGAGAGGAAGAAGAGAGCGGAAAGATAAGAGTATACACCCTGTCTTTAAGAACCTGAACTAGTAGCTCTTGTATCGCTTCCATGCTAGGAGGGTCATCTCTCCGGTCACTCTGAAGGCAACAGAGAAAGAGAAGCATGTCCAGATCAGGGGGCTTTATTGCCCTGAGTCACTCCAGCTACACTGAAGGCAATTACCCCACCTCTCCACACCAAGTACGCGGGGGCCCAGGAAGAGAGTCTCCTAACTCCACCTCCCACAATGCACAGTTCTGAATGCAGAAAGTGAGATGCATTTGAGGTAATCCTGTGTTAAATGAGGCAGTGGATACTACAGGGTCGTATCCAAGCCTTTTGACTTGCCATAGAGGTTCTCACACTCTTAAGCAGACTGATTTTAAAGCGCCATTTCCTCTAGAAGTCTCAGCGTGGCAGAGCATCAGCGGTGTTGCTGAATCACAGCGCCTATCATTTGTAGATCCCCACATAAGCGCCTCCTAAAAACATCTCCCTGATTAGAGCCGTGGCAAGAACTGGTCCTATAGTGTTTTCATTTCAATTCTATTTGAAGCATAGGGCAGGAAATGGGGAAAAAATCATCAATACATTAACAGTAATTATGAGGGAAAATTAAGTTATTAATATTTACAAAGCTTTTTAAACTGGCTTATTTACTAGATGCTGCTCTGGGAACCCATCTACACAAATGTCAATTTATGAAGGCCACAATGTACACATCTGCACCTGAATTATTCACATCAGTCAATGCAATTAATCTTCTCTGTAGCCAAGGTTTAAAATTGGTCAGATGAATCGTATTTTTAAGGTTCCTTTTTCCTTATGTAGACAGTGACTCACTTCATTATAGAGGACTATATTTTAGCTATTAAAAGCTCTGTGAGAAGAATCTCATCTTCCATAGCTCTTTTCACGACATTACATTTTTGTTTTTCCGTGTGACGTTGGATCTCCTGTTAGAGATGTGTATTAGTGACAGCCTAATGGAAGTTTTTAGAAATTATTGCAATATTTTTTGTTTTCTGGATTAATGAAAGCAGATAAAAATGGTGGGTTTGGTGTTAATACAACTAGCTCATTTATAACTTCATTTTTCCTTTCATGTCTTAGGCACCAATATTTCTGTTAGTGGAAGCTAAGGGCCTGATACGTCTGCTATTTTCCTTCCTGGATAAGCGCTGCTCCAGCATAGTGACTAGGAAATAACTCTACAATGTGCAGACAGCTGTGGTTCCCAGCACTCAGTATTATTCTTTTCACAGGTATAACTCTATACCAGCCACATTGTGAAATCCATACACTCAACCAGTCATCTTTGCAATTAAAGGTACCTTTTTATAGCAGGCCTAGAGAGTTCACTTTTCTACTTAGTTGAGATTTATTAAAAATAAAATTGGGCTTTTTAACTGATCCCAACGCTCTTCTTATCAGCACAGTTCTACAAATGCACATCTCAGAGCGTATCTTGGCACTCTCACGTAGATGAGTACCAATGTGCAAATAACAAAGAAATGCCTTTCCTTTTTGTGCATGCCAGCTCCACTTTCTTGCATGAGGTTAAACAGGAGCAGGGTTACAGAGCTGTCAAAAGGGCAGGACATGTGGAAGCAATATTGTGCCAGTAAAGGAAAATTTTAAAGGAGCAAAGCTTTTTCTGCGAAGTCTTACAGCATTAAGAATACGGTCCACAAGCCCTGCGTTAGAAAAGCATGACTATGTAGAGCCTTGGGGTGTTCACATTAAAAGATAAAATGGGCTGGAAAGCAAGGAGTGGTTTCAAACTAAAGTGTCATTCACCACACCAGCGAAGAAGCAGAAAGATAAAACATTTTAGCAAGTCTTCAGGTGATAATATTTAGATAGAGCTTAGCCCACAGATCTGCTGTCCTACCACTCAAAGTGTAGACAAGATCACTAACTGACAAAGCAGCACTCAAATTATTAAGCAGTAATAATGGTAATTCTTCCTGGGGTACCATTATCTCAACTTCTTCAGACATGGAAATGAGGCTTCCTGAGGCGTGTGGGTAAGTGATGTGTTTGTATTACTAGATACATTTTCCTTTTACATTGCTGAAACTGGCATTAGTTAGATAAAAGACAAAGTAGCAACAAACATGGATTTAGATGTAAACTTCCCAATGGGGAGGTCTCCGAACATCTGCCACTTGGAACATTACCTGTCATTTAAAAATGGAAATTACATCGGGAATTGCTTGACAATATTTCTAAGAAACCGGGGTTTTTTTGTTTTACATGTTTTAATTACAGGCTCAAAATTTCCATTGTCTTGAATCTGCCCAGTCCCACTGCAATCACAGATATAGAATTCTGTTCTCACATAGTTTGGTTCCTGGCCGTGTAAGAAGAAAACTCAAGTTTTCAGAAAGCATCTGATCTGAAGAGGTATTGCAAAGAACAGCAGATAAGAAAAAATAATTCCATGTATTTATGCTGTCAAAGAACAATACACTGTAATTCCTTTAAATTTATTTTTACAGCTCACAAGTTATTTTTATAGCTCATTTTATAAAGCAAATTATCTCAAATTAAGGCACATCTTAAGAAAACTATTGCAGTACCTTAATTCTGAAGTACTGTTGTTCTCTGGTCATGCATTCAGTGGTAGCACAGATCCTATTATTCTGTATAATCTTCCTTCGGAGCACATCTCTAGACCAGATGGACCAAGCAGGCATAGTGCTGCTGAATATGAATAGCCCTGGGTGAACAGATGCATCTGATAATGTTGTTCAGGAGAAGGTGTTTGTATTTATACTGTGTTCTGGGGTCCTATTTTTTCACTCAATCATCTTATCTGCAAAATAAGATTTTATTTTCTCCACCAGACAGTATTAAACCAGGCCTGGTTTGCTTTGGTTTGAGGTCAATTGCTGCAACAGCTATAACTCAAGGAAGGTGGTTTTGCACTTGTATATTAATTGCCTTTATTATTCACTGAAATTATGTGCTCATTACTTGAGAGACCACCTTATTTCAGGGGCTTTTCAAGAGAATTTACAAACAGGTGGCGCTTTTTTAATTCTTGTCCTTGCTTTTTGATGCCAAGCTCCGGCAAGTATCATCTGTTAATATCTAACAGCATGGTTTTTAGTCAGAATGCATTTCGGGACTCAGGTTCAACATTTACAAAACAAGTGGTCTCTTAACAACATCTAACACTGTTGCCAGCCCAAGGATTATGCCGCTTTGCTATCTAATTTATACAAACAGATGAATCAGCTGAAAAAGATGATTGAGATAAGGGTGAAGATAATCAGGGAAAGAGAAAACATAAATGCTTTATGGGAAAGGTTCCAAAACCATGGAGCAGAACACTAGCATCCATTGCAGTATTTCTACAACAGAAACAGGGATGACGTTTTTCACCAACTGATTTGTGAGCAATGTATTAGATTTATTGAAAACAAAGGAGTCATCATCCTATTAACAGGAGAGAGGAATCATCCTATTAAGAAGAGAGAGAAAAAGAACAGGATACTGAGAGCACAGAGCATCCAGATGATGGGAAGCTTTAGAAACCCCATCAGTGAGCCATAGCCAATGTCACGAAGCCCAAAGCGAAGGCCGTACAGGGTCTGTTTCATCAGACTGTTCAAGTGAAAAGATATGCACTCTCTAGACTGTGCAACCTGGGAATAGGATTTCTTGAATTTACATTCCAGTTTTAATTCTCCAGAATATTTTCAGAAAATTTAGCAAATGCCTTCATGAATCTAAGGAATAGGCTCATAATAAAGTAATGGAACTTATTCCAGCTAGAAAGCTATACACAGGATGTCCAGAAAAATACGCCAGATTTCTGTCCCCTGAAGCTTTTTCTTACTTCCCCCAGCAGAAAGGAAAATTATCCCTTTTCGAAGTTCTTATGGAGACCTGTTGCCTTGCACTTCTTGATAAAGCAAGATGGAGAGACCAATTCAGTACATATTGTTTTTATAATGTATAATCTAGTTTAAATTGCACCACGTCATAAGACTAGAATTTAAAATGTCATGAAACTCCATCCTTTTCCTCCCATACAAAAGGTAGTCTAGACACAAACCACAGCGAGGACTCAACCTCTGAATGATGAGAGACGGTTGCTGGCCCTGCTGAATGCACAACTTTCTCCAGCAAGGTCATGGATGTGCTGGAAAATTTTGCTGCTATAAATTTTATTGACTTTCAGTTTCTGATAACACTAAGTGAAAGCACACTGAACTCTGGCATTGTGCCATGAGAGACTATTTTATTCTGACAGCTAAACCCCTCAGTTTGCTGAGTCACAGAAAACTTGCAGTGATAAGTCTGTGTAAATGAAAGGCACCTTTTGTCAATGACAAATTTGTAATGTAACTTTGACCAGACTTAACTTTCTTTTCTGTCTCTCCTAGGGGGGAATATAACCAGAATATAACTCAGAGAGAAAAATATTTGTTCTGCATGTGCAGGTGTTAGAAAACCCTCCAATTCGCCCAGCCCATAACCATTCCTCAATTTCCCTAGTGACTGTATGGTCAGAGGAATAAAACAGCTCCAGCAGCAATAGAATTTAATTCCACTGGTTCTTGTTGCACTCTCACTACCTCTTCTCTGTCAGTATGCTTCAGTGATACGAAGAAAATGTAGAATATAGCTCCTTTTTAAATACAGTTTCCTTTTTGCTTGCAAGATTTTGATTTCTTTATGACAGAGGATGACCCATATTACATTCTTTAGTAGGAACAGATAAGTACTTGCTTGTGGTTTTTAGTATTCCTGTCATGAACAATTTTTCTTTCATAAGCAGCAATGTATTTTCATCTGCCCCAGTTAAAGCATGCAAATAGTCAAACGTATTGAAAGAATCCTTTGCTTTAAATATATTTTGGCAGTTAGAGGCCACCCAAGCTGTCATTCACTAGTGGTCAAATTTGAGCCCGTATAACCCACTTATACTATTGCAAGAGTTGAAACGTATACAATTGTACATACGCAAACTCAAGAGCTGCTTAAACTCACTGGTGCTTATGTTTGGAAAGTACAACTGCTGCATGGACCTGTGCAGAGAAAAGTGGGTGGTGGGTGTTGATCCTATCAGGCTGCCTTGACAATTCTGCTGGTTAACACAATATTCAGCTTGAGGGCTTCCTAAAGCCCCAGCAGTGCACTTGACAATGAGGGGTTGGTAACACGCACTGTAAGGGATGCTGAATGCACCACTCCCTTCCTCAAAGATCCCAGCAGGTGAAGTTGGCCAAGCTAGCTGGAGGAGAATTTCCATAGACTAGTCGCTGAACTTGCCTTAAAATTCAGCTTCCCTGGAGCTCTGCTCCCACAGACATTAGCTCAGCACAGTGAGGTTCTCCTAAGCTTCACCCAACCCTCCACAGAGATACAAAGTCAAGGAGGTTGCCTCCTTATACTACCCCAGAAAAGCCACCCAGGCTATTTTTGTGCCATCTAGGCTATTTTTAAATAAATATTAAAAGCCTAAGACACTATCTTTCTTTCCATGAACATTGATGGCAAAGTGGTCAGGTTTAATTTTTTTTTTCCAAAATCATCTCTGCTGGGCAAGCACAACTTCAAAATGTTTTCTCATATTACCAACTTCCAGAACATGTTCATGATTTCTGTATTATTCAAATGAACAAAGAGCCTCAAGTCTTCAGTAGTCTTTGCTGAAAAAATGTTTTAAAGCTGGAATGCCATGTGCTGTATAAAGCAAACCTCTGGTTACATAGTTGAGATCGGTGGAGGAGCAGTGCTTCATTACATAGGTCTAAGAACATCATCCTTCTCTCCCTGACACCACACTCCTGTACAGTATGCCCTTTGCAGTGCTTCAAAGTAGCGTGGTTGATTTTGATAGTCCTCCCTGACAAGTCCTTGAGGAATCAAGTACTGTTCTTTCTCGATTCACCTACGAGTGACCACAGGGTGGCCTCTTACTGATTATACTTTGAAAAAACAAATCTGTAGACTTGTGATTCCTTTGGGGCTCATCCTTGGCAAGCAGGCTTTATATTACTTAGCAAAGGCAAACACCAAATAGGCATCCACCCCTCAGTCTATCGATAAAACCTTACAGTCCATGTGCATGATAACTCCTTCTACATTTAATTTTTACTTGTAATGATTGATGATAAAGCAAGTTAAGGCAGAGCTACTTCACATAATGTGCAATGCGCATATGACGTAAAAGGAGATGATAATTTAACCCACAAAGATCCACTCATCACAAATGCAGTGACTCATCAGCTTCCCAAAACATGATGAAATCTACCTAACAGATTCTAATGAAGCAAAACCACAGTCTAATATAAACTGCTGCAGATATATGCATTTGTTTTGATGCTTTTTGTTTTTATCTAGGCACAATATCAGAGCAAAAGTAGGGAAAAGTACCTGTTTTCGGGTAAGAAAGTGAACTATCTCATGCCAGGGCTTACAAGCCCAGATGGATGTAGGCACGCAACATGTTGGCAGACCCAGAAAAAACATTTTATTTCTAAAATGCTCTTTACAAAAAATGGCACATTTACCTCATAATTTAAATATTTTCATTGTGTAGTTTGGAACATTTAGACACAAAAATAATGACTTGCCCAAAGTTCCTGAGGAAGCCTGTGGTAAAAATGGAAACCTAGACCTTTTGACTTTCAGTTCTCTGATTCAGCCACAAGACCTTCCTCACCATGTAATCAGAGTGGTGCATTATAGACCAAAGTCTACCATAACTTACACTTAATAGAACACATGTAATGTACAACAGAATTTGACATTGCCTTTTATTTTAGTTTGAGATAATACTATGAGAAACAGCTATTCCCCAAGGGTTGTGCGGCTCCATTGCCAGATGTCAGCAGGCTGGACAGTTTCTCCAGTGATCAGGCAATAGTTAGCGGCATTTTTTTGCCTGGTTGCTTTCTCCCAAAGCCCGGCATTCAATTAACTGATCAGTTGCCACTGGTCAGCCACCAACTTTGTTCTTTTTTTCAAAGCTTGCATGAAAAAAAAAATCAAAGTACTTGCGAAAAATATAGTCAGAAGAAGCTCCATCTAGGATAGCACTTAAAATCGATTTCCAATGAAATTATGGCTGAACATGACAGGAAGGGTAGTAAGGAATCATGTCTCTGTGACTGACTCATGTCTTTGCCATTCTTTGAAATCAAGAGCATTGATTTTTTTATACTTCTACTTGGGTTTGCTTCCAGTGTCCTGGGATTCCCCAGGGCCCAGAAGGATACAATGCTTGACACACAGGCAAATTGCTGAAAGGTCAGTGTGCTCAGTGCACATCGGTAGCATCTGTGCTGCTGCTCTACTTGCCAAGATCCAAGCAAATTCAAAGAAAATTATATTTGAAGAGTGTTTACCTGCAGTTCTAGCTCAGCCTCCTGAAAAACACCCATCATTGCTAACTTTTATTTATACATGTGTGCGGGACAATCCACATCAGTTTAAACAGGCTTGCATCTGAGTTTTTCCACCCTTTCTGTTGCAGAATCACTCTAATTCTAAGTACAAGCCTAGTGTTTCCCCTAACCTAGTGACACTGTCCAGTCCCACATGTATGAACATCACGGTGACACAAACTGGCACTGACACCCGACATAGTCTGGCCACCTCTGTGTAACCAACTTGTCAGCAACACTTACTGGCACTAGCAGAAGCAAATCCCAGCTTGTACCCCAACACTAATAATACTAATCTTTTCCCCAGCCTTGCATTTAAGCCCCAGAGCAAAAAGTGGCTCAGAAACTGAATTTGGCGTCATTTCTTAAGTCAGTCTGAAACAAGTCATCACCTTAGCCTCAACTCAACATATATCCCACTCCCATCTCCATCCTTTCGCAGTGGAATTTCCTAGCCTGCCACAGACCTGCCAGCCGAAACACAAGACAGCAGCTCTGTTTCCCCTTGCAGACACTCTTCTTTACCCTGGAGCTCTGTGAACTCCAGTCCCAACTCCAGCTCCAGCCTTTGCACCCCACTTCTTTTCCCCAGATGTGGTTTTGCCCCATACCTCTTCTAGGCCAGCTAGAAACTACAACTAGGATTATGGTGGAGCTTAGGATTACTTTTTAGGTTTGCATAAATCATGGTTTTACTCAGTGTGACTTCTCACCTTCATTCCATCCAAAGCTAATCATAGCCTAAAAACTGCTTTAGAATCCCAACATAAACACAGCTCAGTGCTTTGTGCGTGAACTCTGAAAATCTTCCCTGGTAACCTGCTATGAACTCAAGCTTTGCCTGTTTTCTTTTATCTCTGGAGGTCAAACCCTACTTTACCCAACCATGTTACCCAGTGACCCAACCTCCCATCTCACAGCTCATTTCACAATGACACTGGATCGCACCACCTCTCAGTTTAGTTTAGCAGGCCCTGTTAATTACTGTTAATTATTACATGACTTTATAAATTTACATAAACAACCTCTAATTCTATGCAAAATCTGTTTACTCTCACCAAGACACGTAACCTCAATTTGGAAGGAAATATAAAGCCTTTCAGATCTGCCTATCTTGCAGAAAACTGTGCCTTTTATTAAGGCAGAAGCAGCGCCAGAACTTCAAACACATTAAAATGCTCAAAGCTTGTCAAGAATCAGAGAGTTTCTTTGAGTTTGTATGAAAATTAACTTATTTCTCTTGCAGTAGGGACACAGTTATGTTTTAGAGATGAGACAATGTCTGCTGTGCACGTGTACTGTCTCGTATTACTCTGGATGCCACGTTTCCACTTACATTATAGCATCAGAACACATTATTGACTAACTTAAAGGTAATAATCAGAAAGGTTTTATGAGGCAAGAGTATTATGATCCGATAACAAATTGCCTTTTGTCATTTTGTTTTCTGCCTACATCATAGCAAGCATCTAACAAGACTAAATTATAACTAAGAGCAGCTGGTAATAGCTGCAAATGCAATCCGTTAGCAGCAGCAGTGAGCCACATAATCAAATGAGGAAAAGAGGTGATGCAGCCTCTGCCTGTCTTTGGAAGTAAGAGTCTGCACACATACACTTACACACGCATACAGCCAAACTGCGTAGAAAAGGTTTAAATTAGCATAATCATCTTTGGCTTTAAACTTAGAGGTCACACTCGCTGTAACACCTCGCGAGGCTACCAGAAATTAGCCCAGCAGAGAAGCCCCTCTTCACCTGGAGCACAAGTCACTTCCACACAGAAGTGCAGACAGACACTAAGGAACAGGCAGACACTAAGTACCACACGCGGATGAACTCCAGGACAATTTTCACAGCTTTCTGAACATGAGAGTTAGGGAGATTTCAGCTGGGAGCCCATCCTGAAAGGGACACCCTGCCATGCATCTTCAGTGAGCGCCTCACACAAAAAAGTGGGATAGACAGAGGCAAAGGGCAGAGCGCCTAATTCACCCAGGTCATCACAGATTATAAGTGGTACCTGCAGTTTTACCAGAAGCTATCAGAGAGCAATGCGCAGGCAGGAGCTAGGTATGTAAGCCCATCAGACTGCAGCACTCGCAAAGCAGGCAACTCATCTGCTGCAGGAACGTCACAGGGATCCGAAGGCAAATCACCCTCGGCTCTGCCAAGGGTTGTCCTGCTGTCTGTCAAAGGCCAGCGACTGGAGGCAGTTCCAGTGAAATCTTTTGCCTAGCGAGGATATAAAAGATATTCTGAGCGCTGCCAAGAGCGGGAGCCTCTCAGAGAGAGAAACACCTGGAGTGCTTGGAGTCACTCTGGTGATGGGAAGTGACTGCGCTCTGCTACATTCATCTCTCCCTAGGTAAGTCATGGCTTCCAGACAAAGCATAAAACATAAGCTAATTAGATCTTTTTTTTTTAGATCCAAATTACTGCTTTTGGCAGAGGAAATGGTCAGTAACTCACAAAACCCTGCAGCTTGTGCTCAGAACAGGAAAGGAAAGTTTTGTGCCTGTCCTACTGCCTTGGGGCCACGAGCTGCTTGCCTCAGAGTTGGTCTGTGTGATGAGCAGTGTCTGAAATGCACTGCTAAGGCAATTGAATGATGGTTTGCGGTCTACAAGCCTGTATACAAGCTGCATAGTACAGAGTACAGTGGGTTCATTTCCTTCAGGGAAATATTTTTTCACCTGATAAACCGTAGAGGTAGTCGCTGTTTGTGGGGTAAATAAGCTATGCAAGTCATGTCTCACTAAAACTGCTGGACTTTCCTTTTTAAGAACTGCTATAAATATTAAAACTATTTAGAAAGATTTCTAAAAATCTTTCTAAAATTCATCACACAACCCTGCAGTTCAGATTTATATTCACAGCGTAAGTTTACTCAGAGGTAATTATACGAGACATGTATGTTCACAGGAAGTTGTTTTGTGATGCTGTTTTATTTAAAAACTAATTGCCATGCAAAATTGACCTGGTAAGCTGGACTTTCCACAAAACACTGTTTAGCTTCTTTGACAATGAGCAGAAAATGGACAAGAATGAAATAAATCCTCTGAGGCAATAATTATTATTCAAACAGCTGCTGATATTCATTATGTGCTGATAATCAGAAGGCATTGCCTATATAAACTTGCTAGGAAAAAAACCTAGGGGCTAAAATTCTCCCTACAATTGACTGTGTCAATGATCCTACAGCCCACCACTTGTGTAAAAGCAGATAATAGCAAATGAAGTTAGCAGGCCTCTCAATGAAAGCTGCTAGCTGCAAACAGGCTGTCTGGAAGGAGTATTTTTTCAAGAGGATGCATAATTTTAAAGTTACAGCTTTCACAGTGAAATACAAGGCAAACTGGTACCATGATTTGCTGCAAATATAATGATTTAGCAGCAGGCACAGATCACATAATGAAATGATGGAAAGAGGCGATGTACCAAGCTGCCAGGCTCTGAATATGTGTCCAGAGGGTCTACACATGCACCCTTGCATACACACACATATGCTGCACAGAAAAGGTTCAAATTAGTGTGACCATTACCAGTGCAAATGAAGACAGCATTCCTGCATTTCTTTACCTTTTGTGCCAGTATAAATCTGGTAGTAATGGGGGATAATTATGCTTTTTAAATTATTTTTAAAAAATATTTAATTTATAACAAACATTGATTAAGTTATGCTGAACTGCGTACATCACTGATTTGGAATGATCATTGATTGACAAAGGGAAACCTAGCCCAGGCTCCAGAAAAAGAGAGAATTGCTTGGTCATCATATAAAACATGGCTGTAAAAAAATTGTGTAGTAAATTACCCACAGTATTGTAGCTGAAATCTTGCCCATCTTGAAGCTATTTCAGTATGACAGTGTTGGAGAGTTGTGGGATCAATGAAACATTCATTTTGCATCTTTTCTTTTGCCAGGCTTGGCAGAGTAGAACTGTCCTTCCACTGGAATGGTTTTGTGGGTACAATTAAGAAAACCTCCAAAACACAACAGCTGATCATGGAAGAAGCCACGGAGAGAGGGGTGAGTAAAAACTATCCACTCGGGGGAAAAAAAATTATTCCACAAGTAGTTTTGCCTGTATTGTGAATTTTTGTTGTTCTGAATATGCTGTGAGTCAAGTGATGTTTTCTTTCTGAAGACAATAAAATTTCAAGGGGTGGGAAAGGGGAATCACATGGTTATAATTATTTGGATCTGATCCATTACTTGCACGTTGTTTCCTCTGGGAATGTAATATAATAAAATTCCATTAAATGAGATGGACACAGAAAATATCCACAAAGAAAAATGCTTGTCTCCCCAGGCATGTATAAAGGCAGCATGGGTGAATCTTTGTACCAATCTCTCTCACCTACTGACGAAAAAGATTCTACCAATTATTTTACCTGATTCTTTGCAGAGGTAACTTGATTAGCAAGTAGCAAGAAGTATCACCACAGAGATAACAAGATTAGCAAGACTAGGGTGTGAACTTTTAGCAGTTTTACAGTTTTTACACTAAAAAATGTAAAACACTAGAAGAAGTATGAATATAATATTCATACTATACATACAAGGACACCATCAGCCTGGAAGGTCTTCTGAGTGACCACAGTCATGTATTCCAAAATGCTGTCTCCAATAACAGCATTTCCACTGGCTTCTTTCAGCCCCAGTGAAACCTGGCCTGCACCTTAGATATAAGTATGAAAAATGTATTTACACAGACTATAGAGAATCTTAAATGGTGTGAGCTTGTTGGCTCTTGGAAGCCCCAAAATTAATTTATTGATTACTTTTTCTTTTTAAATACTTGGGAACATTATGCAATTTACAAACATTATGCCAAAAACAAAAGGAAACTAGAAAAAAAAAACCTTTAGAGTGGAGAAAAAAAACCCAGCTGTTCCAAAGTCTAAGAAATATCCTGGCAATAGTCTTAGCTTTCTTTCCATCTTCAATTTTTGTTCTAACATCAATTACACTTGTAACCAAGCCATTGACTTACTTTCTTCCAGGGCAAAACTAGACACACATTCCTAATCCTAGAGTCACTGTGAATCACTTTTCAATTAGCAGAAAGGACTTTACAGGCGTTTTCTAGGTCTGCAGTACATCCTCCTGCACTATTGTATTGGCAAGAGACATTCATACAATAACCAAAGTGGCACCTAACTCTTCCTCCACTACTGAACAGGAATGATACTTCCACAAAATAGAAAAACCCTCAGTTATTTCTGTAAATAGTTGTAGGTTATTTGTCAGAATCTAGCCCAAAACACTTGCAATTACTTATCTGAAGCTCTGTAAAGCTCAGATTAAGCTTCTGACACAGGAAGGCATAATCTCCACAGATGGCAGAGAAGGGATAGCCCTTATACCTAAGCTTGTCAGAAAAAAATATGAGAGTGTTGTGAGGAAAACTAAAGCTGATGACTGAGATGCTTAATTTTCATCCTGCTGAATCCTGTCAAATCCTCCTCACTTTTGTTTGCCTTCACATGCAAATGATTTGTTTTAAAGAACTGATGAATGCCCAAGTCATATAAACTGACAGCAGCGGTTGCACTGCACCACTGTCAAATATTTACATCCATTTTCCAATCATCTGGCAACTGAAATGCAATTAACAACTTTGTTTTTATGTCCCCACTGGAGTTGGCTTGCACATCCATCACAAATGCATTCATTTACTCTAAATTTGCTCTTTGGATTTTACTCATTTAAATGAAGAAATTATGTTCTTTCCCAGCTCCTGTTAGCCATGATCTCTTCTGTCCATCAGCCTAGAGGGCCTGTGATAACCTTTTAGTTAGTTATTTATAGCCTATAATCACATCTGACATTCTCAGGACATTATAGCCAATTCTGTTCACTTTGAGCCTGGATCAGTGTAATTCCAGGAAAGAGGAAGTAGATGCCAGGTAGTGGTGAGATTAGCTATTAAAAACTCCTTAAAAGCCTAAAGCCGATATGTGATCCTGCATGTCAGTAATTACTTCAAGTCACAAAGACCCAAGAAGTCGTATCCTGAACAAAATCAGAAGCAGCATTGCTTCGGCTTGTTGGAGACTACCATAGTATTGGAATGCTAGATAATACGCAATGTAGGTACTTTCACAACATACCTACTATGTAGCTAAAATCTTCATTTTACAGTTGGGAGCTTAGGGATTAAAATCCAGAGTGGATCATAATTATTATTCACTCCTAGGAGCAATGCCTCTTTGCTGCACAAAGGGATCTGCACCCTCGCGCTGGGAACCCTACAACCTGATTGAGCAGATGATGGCTACAGGGGATGGAGCACATCCCCCAATGAGCAGAGGCGGTTTGCCTTGAAACTGGCAGCAGTGAAGCTACATTAAAGTGGTGACGTGCATAAACTGAAAGAGAAGGCTCGTTAGCTCAGGGGTGGTACCATTCTAGCAAGGCTGGCTATCTCTGAGGACTAAGCCAGAAGCTCTGCTTGGTAGGTTTGAACTCTCAAGACTGCTCAGGCAGCTGACACAGCACACATGAACACATGCCCTCCTTTCCTCTGTCGTAGGAATACTCTGAAAATACTTACTGGCTCTCACCCTGTGGGTCAGAAAGTCCAGGGGATGTTTGGGTGTGACAATCAAAGTGGTCAGCAGTAGCTGAGCCAAGGCATTGGAAATCTCAGCAGTTCCAGATGTGGTAGTGATGGACTCGAGGCCATTCACACAGTCAGTCAGCCCAGGCAGACAATGGATTTGTCCACACTGACCAACACCAGCTTGTGTACCAAAAAGCAAGATAATGGCACATGGTTACCTTTCTCTCTACCTAATGGGCCCATCCAAAAGGGTACCCATCTTTAACCCCTCACTAATGTGTGGTTATTTTCATTATTTGTAAGCAGTCAAACTCATTTTTACAACACTGGAAAATTCATAATTCTTAATGCCTGGCGACTTTGAGCTATACAGATTATTATTGCAAAGTCCTCTGAGCTGTTTGGATGCAAAGCGTACGGTGCAGGTGAGATGAGCAGGACAGAGTCAGCACTGGGTGTCTGCAGTGCCAAGTTCCGTTGCTCAGAAGGTGCAGAGCAAGATCACCCATCTGCCCAAGGGCAGGAGAAAATGCAACATGACAAATCAGTGCAGTTTTCCTGATATATTTCACTGCTTCCATATGCTTTCCTCCAGAGCTGAACCATCTATCTCTAGGTCATATATGATTTGTGCATCTCACCAGACAGCTTTCAGAGACACCGTTGTGTTTGCTGATTCCAGATGTTGGAGACTGTCTCGGGCAAGTAGAAGTGCTGCCCATTTCTCCCCCGCTCCCTCACACTGATTATTCAGTTCATTTCAGAGCAGGGTCATTTCAGACACTGACAAATTGCTACATTAAAGTCTAAATTCTGAAGCATAAGACATCGGACTATATGCCATCCTAAACAAGTGAGTCAAGTCAATCGTGACTTGAGAGAACGAAGGCTCAAAGTGCCATCAAGTGGAATGGCATGGAGGGGAGCAAGATGGAAAGTTTGCCTGGGGTTTTTAACATGTGAAATGACACTACTGCCTAAAGTTTCTTATAAGTACAGTATTACAGTTTGATATTAGCAGTATTGATATCTTTCATCAAACAATATACACCAAGAGTGGAAGCGCTTTATTTTTCCAGAGCTGCAAATACTTTCAGCAACTACTTGTCATCAATACATGGGCTATATATATCATGCAAAGAGAAACCAATACCATAACTATTTGATGTTAGTTGCTGGTGTTTGGATTAAGTCAACTCCCACTTTTCTTCTTTTACGACACTTGTTTTACCTGCTTTTTCCTGTATTTTCAACAGCAGAATTTTAGGACACTATCAGAAACTGTAAGAGAAATTGTATGAAGAGATCAAAATAAAATTCTCTTGTGAACTGCAAGAGAATTTATTTCTTATTTCTGTATTTATTAATGTATAGAAATTGTGGCTCTAATTTCACTGAGACATCAAAAAAAAGCAACTATCAAGAATTGCACAATAACTCCAAATAACAATACTTTACGGAGTATACGCAAACAACAGAACATCCAGCAATGACCTCCTGAAAGTATCTGTGTAACCTAATTGTGACTCTACTACCTCCATTTTACTGGTGTATAAACTGTAGCTCGGCGCAAAGAGTTTAAGCAATTTGCTCAAGGATACACCCCACCTTACTGAGAGCCCAGGAGTTCAGAGCATCCAGACCCCTGACGTGTGACTTATGACTATTGTTGCCCCTCTGTGTGACCAAAGTGCACAATGATTTTGTTTCCTTTTTAGTAAGTGTGTTTATGCTTGTCAACAAGCAGCCCAAGAACCCCAATGAGAAAGAAATACTGGCTGCTCAGCAGTGTCACTACCATGTCAGCCATAAGGTTTCTAATACTAAAGAAAGTGGCTGCATACAGCCGACAGCTTCATATACTTTTTCTAGCGCTCCGAGAGCCTAAAATATGAAAGAGCAGACCCAAAAGGATGAATTCCATATTCCCCACGTAAAATCTGAGCATTCGCAATCCTCCTTGCACATGTGAGGGAGAGGAGAACCACGAGAGCAGCCTGCAACCACCCAGCAGCACCTCTACATACCTCCACACAGGACCTGAGCAAGTCTGATGCGCTTGACCTTACATTCCATAAAGAAATGTCACCAAAGTTAAATCTCTTTTGCAGCACAGAGTCCCTTTTCCTTATCATCTTGGTAATTTTTAATAATAATGTTGTTTCAAAAGAGAAAGTTTAGTTTTGCAAATGTCTTCATAAACTATTTCCAAACAAATAAATAATAGGAAATCCCCACTCAGATGAACTGACAGTTTGCTTTATCTTTATAAGAATGAATGACATTTGAGTGAATAACCATTTAATTTTTACATTTTAAAAGTCTCAGTTGACTTTAAAATCAATAGATATTACAGCTAATTCATTTTACCACCAATTTGTATTTTCCAAATAAAAAAGAAAGGAGTACTGTTTTTTCTAATACATCTTCATTTCCTATCTAATTTTTTTTAAATAATAGATATACTATCAAATAATTTTCTCAGTTTTTATTCCTAAATACTGTTTGATTTTATGAGCCATGCTGTAGACACGTTAAGTTACTCTATGTACTATGATATTGTCCAGCAGTTTCATAAATTAGCCTAAATCTAAATCTAAATTGATTAAGCTGTTCTCTGGACTCCAGAAATAAACTCCTCAAGCAAAATTATGTATCTTTCATTGAACAATAAACACCAAGAGTGGAAGCGTTTTATTTTTCCAGAGCTGCAAATACTTTCAACAACTACTTGTCATCAATACATGGGCTATATATATATCACGCAAAGAGAAACCAATTACCCACATATCAGTTCATGTGAGGTGAAGAGAAAGCCGTGTGCTCCTGTTGCTGTGAGGAATCTATTATCGTGAATTACCTACTCACTTGAAATGCACAGCTACATCTCCCAACGACTACATGATGTGGATAGCTTGAATATGTTTGCCCCACTGCACCTGTGAGGTGGCTGGACATGGCTTACACCAGCTGGGTTTATCTAAGATGACTCCTGGCTTGTAAGTGCATAAAGAATGGGGGAAAGAGTAT
The DNA here is from genome assembly GCF_965638725.1 of Aptenodytes patagonicus. Lineage (NCBI taxonomy): Eukaryota > Metazoa > Chordata > Aves > Sphenisciformes > Spheniscidae > Aptenodytes > Aptenodytes patagonicus. The sequence continues at coordinate 43,631,110 of NC_134952.1, forward strand.
CTCAGGGTGTACTGCCCCTGCCACTGCACTTCTTCCCTCCAGTGCATTTCTACTGTAAACGAGAACAGACACCATCCCTCTCTTCAGCATGGAGGGACAACTCACTGCTACTCAGTGCAAGTGCTAAAGGTGATGGGTTTGGGGCACAAATGAAAGTAAAAGACAGAATAAAATTCTACAGAATACAGAAGAAACACCAAATATACCCTGCTTGTTCTGCCAGTTGGAGTTATTGTGGTTACCCGTTCCTGACCATGCTCAATGTATTTACAGCAGCCGTTCCCACCTTCGGAGCAGGAAGGGTTACTGGTGGGAGGCTGGGCAGATGGATACTCTGCTCTGTTCTTCCTGTTTTTCAAAGAAGTTTAGTACATCTATCTATTCTGAAAAGTACATAGGTAGCTTTCTGCAAGCAAGAATTACCCTATTTAACTCTGCAACAATGAATATTTTGGCAGTCAATGAGTCTTGGAATTTCTTGTAATTTTATTTATTCTAGTAGATGGTACCGCTTTCTCCCTCTTAGGCAATCTGCCAGTATCTGTTAGGATTTCTCCTACAGTATCTCGTTAATGCAGGCTTGGGAACAATAAGAGTAGGCAATAAAATCAACTTGTGTTGTAGACAAAAGGAAAGTTTAATGCATAAATATCAAAGCTCTGTGCAATTGATTGTGAAAAGGAAGAAGCAGTTTTAATGAGCTTTTAAAAACTATCAGAAGAACAAAAGTAGGTATGTGGGCAAAAAATAACATTCCGCATTGGGCAGACAGTAGCTGTTCTTTCAGGAGATGAAATGCAGGGGAGGTGGAAGAGATTTTTCCTACTACTGCCCCACACACTGTATCATGATGTGACAGGAGAAGTTAAACCAGAATATTTTTGGTTCCCTTTAGGATCTAGCCATGACTGAAATTGTCCCACTTTTGTTCAAGAAATACTTCAAGGTAATACGCAGAGATGTATTGCAGCTGGAGGAAGAAAAATAACCCAACCCACATCAGTTGGCTGACTGCATGAAAGAGACGTGGCGTTCGCAGGGGGGTAGAGCAGCATCACAGTACCTTGTCCCACCCCATCCCACCCTTCTCTCAGCCTAAGTACCAGCAGTGCTAGTTCAGTGCTGAAGCAGAAAATTAGAACCGATTTCACTGGCAATCACCCCAAATATCCTTCTTTTTTGTCTTCTGATCATGAGCAGCTCGAGGAGTTCCTGTGTCCTCTCCCTGCAAAACTACCCCTGTTTATGCCTAATGCAAAGATTCTTCTGCAAAGTCCAGAGGCTGACCCCACTGGTCCCATCCCTGATGCAGTACCTTCTGCAGTTCATCCCATTTCAGTCCTAGATAAATGATATCTGTATCTGGGGCTTTAAAACCTTGCCATCTAAAACTGCCGTCTATTATGTTGTAGGAGACAATCCTCCGTAAGACTAAATAACCTAAAATGGTCTTGAGCTTAAATTTAAGTAAGCCTATGATTGTGCCAAGCCTCATCCCTTCTAATATGTGGTGGGAATAAATTATTTTTTCAACAAAGGTAAAACTGAAATATTATTAACATCCAGACAATGTTCTGGTACCAATTACTTTTTTCTTTTGATATCTGAAAGTAATACCAACCCTATTCAAGGTCTTTCTGTGAGGAGGTGAGCTGTAAAATGACAATTTTAATGGAGAGTAGATAACAATTTGGTCTTTTGTGCTAGCGAAGAGAAAGTTACATCATTTCCCCCATAATAGAAGCGTCTCCTACCAAGAAGTATCATCTCTTTTGAAAAATAGTATGTGGAGGAAAGAGAGCTCTAATGAGACTTTGATTACATCTCTGCCCTTACATGACAATCCTTAAAATTACTCGCCTGTTGTACCTTGCTTTTTAATCTAGTCTTAAAACCGAAACTGAAGCAGATGCTTAACATATTTCATTTGCAAAGCTGTTTACACTTAAAAATCATTATGGATAAACTTCAGCTTGCTAATGGGAAGCTGTCACGGTTGCTAAGCCAATCGTAGTTAGGGATAGCTGCACTGCCAGGTGCTGGCACATCTAACCTAGCTCCTTCTGCAGGGAGCCCCGTACAATGACACCACCCAAGATGTCTGGCTGTGAGTCTGATCAAGCACTATGTCCCGCTAAGCACAGCTAAAGTTGCTGTTGATTTTATTTGCTGGGACGGAACATTATGCAACACATAGAGCTGTATCTGAGCTGTTGAAGTTGTCTGTATTGTGCTAAGGGGTACAGACCCCCATATACGGACAGTTTTAGCTGGGAATCTCTGCATGGCGGTTGATTAAACAGGGACATAGCCTCCAGTCCTTGCAAACCAATACCAGATGATTTATGAATTCCTTCAACTCTTTTATGGGACAAACTTTGCTTTACTTTTTTTTGGGTTGGGTTTTGTTTCCCTCTAAGAGGAGATAATTCCTCTTGCTCTTTAGATTGACTTTTATGCAAAGCTATAGGCTTAATTCTGGGCAGAAAACCAGCCTTGTGGAATAACTAAAGCAAAACTCATCCACAAAGAGTGGGTGTAGGAAGAGCATGACATTGGGTGGGTCTATGGTCAGTAGAGATGTCAGCTCTGATGCCTTCAAGGCAAGATGTTCCCAGAAGCACAGACATAACAGTATATGTCTGACTGTGTTACAAGAACTTTGCACCTCTCAGCTACACAGATACACAGAGAAAGAAAAACATGAGCTCAGAAAGCCAAGAAGAGCCTTCGCCTTTTACTAGACCCAGTATTGCCAGATGCCAGCAGTCTACCAGCTGCAAAGTAACTTACAGAGAAGAGGACAAAATTGGACCAGGTAGTCCCAGAGCCTCTTCCACTGCATCACCTGCAAGCGGAGACTGGCAACACAGAAACATGCACAGCTCCCCCAGCACAGCTGGTCCATCACGGTTGGTCTATCCAGATGCTTGCTTCTTCCACCTCTCCAGATGAATACCTCATGATCCCCAGGGTCCAGATGCACGCTCGACTGGAAGTCAGACCCACACATGCGAAATCTCTGAGCCGTCAAAGGAGCTGTGCACCCCTGACTGCCCACCGAGCTCCCAACCTTTCTGACCATGCAGAGAACTAGGAGGCCAGGGGACTCCCCAGCCATTCTCCCTAGTCCTGGGACACCACCCAAAAAGTAGCTAGAGGGGAGGATGAGAGATTTGAAAACCTTTGATGGAGAAAAGGTTGACTGTGCGAGAAAGAAAGGAAAATTGTTTACTACATATTTGATCCCTTCCCAGGTAACTCATTATCTGTGCATTTCAGATGCATGTTTCCCCTGGTCAACAGGAAATCAGTCTGTGCTTTTCAGAATAGAGGTGGCCTTTTTTGTAGGTAAAAACTGCAGACATCCCCACCCCAATTTTACAGACCAAAAACCATTACTAAAGACTTCCCAGTAGATGGCAGGGTTACCTTGTGACAAAGCTGAAAGTCTCACGTTGCAAGGGCTGCTGGATAAACGTTCGAGTACTGGTTAAGTATATTTAATTAGCAGAATGAACTAATATCTGAAAAGGCATCAACACATGCTGGTTTAACTGATCTAATGCAAGCTGGGAAATGTAGCAGTTGTATTTTAAGGTAGTGAAAAATCTTTAACCTCAATACAGTATTAAAAATTAGCTTTGTTAAAAATGAGCTTCATTTAGACAACTGTTTATATCACAAAACTGGCAAGACAGAAAACGCACTATTTAATGTGAGAATCCACTGGAGTTGCTGGCTGTAGAATAAAGTCATGGGAAAAGCAAAAAGCCCTCACAAATATTACTGAAAGTGATCACCAAAAGTGGCTTTCAGGAGCAAAATCAGTTCAGCTGGACAGTGTAATGTTTGCCTCTTTCTAGGAACTGAGCAAAAGAAGAGCACCCCGAAAAGTGAATTCTGTGCTGCTTTTGTCAGTATGAGAAATCACAACCTCAGCAGGTGGAGAACACCTCCACAGGTCGGGACTCCCCTCAAAAATAGCCGGGAGGAAAGCCTGATGCACCCTGAGGATCTCAGAAATGTTTTGTTACGTGCCGGGAACCGAACCGCTCAGCCCAGTATGACTTAATAATAACTGTCTGCAAATGGATGAGGCTTCGGCTTCTTCAAACTACAATTCTCTGAAGCTGCTTTTCCAGCCAAAGCAGTAAGAAGTGCCCCATTGTATTTCAAACACCTACGACGACTCTAGTAAGCGAATTCCCTTTTAAGTGTCCCAAGGTTGTATGGGCGTCTCCCTGAAGGATAGCTGGATTTCCATGAGGTGGATATAAATGTGGTCATTCTGGTTGTGTCAACGCTTTCTGAAATCACTTGTGGATGACCACTAATGTCAAACCTCTGTGCATTGCAGGTGAACTGAAACGGCTGCAGGAAAAAATACCAGTCCACATTTTATATGGTTTTCTTCAGCAGAAAAGATTCAGACATCAGACACCCAATACTTTTGCATCTCATTCAGTCTGTGCCAGGTTTGGCTTGCCTCACTGAAATTACTCACATATTTAATTTCACTATTATACTGTGGAATTAGAGGATTAGTGGAAATACTATATTTATTTGTAAAAAGAGGTTACCTGCTTTCTTTTGTGGAGATCTAATAGGAAAATGCATGGGCTGACGACACACAGGGCTTCTGAAAAGTAGAAAGGCCCAGCCTGGCACATCTTCAATGCCAGGACAAATTGTGGATCATGCTGAAAAACAGCATTCTCATTCCTAGTGATAAACAGTATCTTCAAAGTCACATTTCCTATTATTTCCTGCAGGAATATACTTAACTTCCTCTGGTAAGTGTAGAGTGTCACTAAAGAACATAGTTTCCGACTATGTCACTGAAAATAGTTTTGGGGTTTGTTTTTATGTTATAAAATCCTTAATAGTTCATTGTGATATTTGGGGGGGGTTTACATATTAATGTGTGATTACATTATATTCTTAAAAAGTTTCCCCCATCCTATAGCCACCTTACTGATGATTCACACCTATTGAGTCGCCTTGTTTCTGAAAGCATTTGCTTTTTAAAAACAGAAAACCAAAAAGGAACAAAAACTGCATTGATTGATGCTTTAAAATCCTATCTTTTTTTGCATTTGGATAATATACACAAAGCTTGACACATTCCTAAAATTCTGACTCTGGTGAGAGTGTAACAGAAATGGTAATATTAACGTGATCATCTTGATTTTTTCCCACAAGAATAACATAATTCTAACTGCTCCAAGATCACGACTTTTCTCCCCCTTTCAGCCTCATGAATAATTTGGCTCATCTTTCTCACTGACATAAATACTGAATCTTGCTGAAGGTCACGCAGCATTCCCGGCATCTTCTCATTCATGTGCAATTCAGCACTATCTTCTGTGCCTCGTATTATTTTACATTCATGACATGCAGTTGTAGATTGTTTCCATGGCAGTATAACGTCTGATAGTCAGTTCATGCAGTGAATGGTAAACACTGATGTTTCAAAAGCTAATTAGTGGTGTAGATTTGTTTTTTATTGCCCTATCTCAGTTTATTCAGCTGGAGAGCTATGGGCCAGGCGAGGTCAGCAAAGGAAATTAGACAAATGATCGTTTCATACAATAGAAAGTTGACATAAATAAGATTATTTTGTATAGAAAGGAAAAGAATTAAAGAGTCTAAGGCATCTGACATTATTAAGGTAACTGTAAACCAATTGTTTTGACCCTTAGGCCTTTGGCTCACCCAGGGTCCCCACTAGTCCATTTGTCATCCAACATTTCTGTCTGAAGACAAAAGCCCTCCTAGACTTCGACAGAGAACCGAGATCCTTCTACTCCTGGCTCAGCGACTCTTCATTTCCAGCCTAGCGATAATCTCATCAGTGTCCTCTCAAGCAATACCGTCTCCAGTTTTTTTCAGTAGCTAGAAGGAAATGTATAGGAAAGCATGGGGCAGGGAAGCGGTGGGGTGTACAGAAAAAGAAAGGAATCAAAACTCTTTTATCTGTAAGAAGTGCTCTCAGTTGCCCTCAACTTACACATGGAAAGTTCTTCCTGCAAGTTGCTGGGGGGAGGGATGGGGACAGAGGGGCTTTCACTAGCCCTTCTTTTATTTCTTCATGTCCTAAAGAGCTTGGCAACTTTTAAGCAATGGTGCGAAACCCTCTGAACCCAGTTTTCTGTGACTTCATTGTGGAACTTTCCCTTCAGATCACAAGAGGTGTGGATTTCACCCTCTCCTCAGCTGCTAATAATTTATGCAGACATATCTGCCCTTGGCTTAGCATATCTGCGCAGCTAGGCTTTCTGTGGCACACATCACTGAGGAGCCTGAACACCACTTTCAATGCAACTGCAACCACATGTAGAAACTGTCCCCATACCTGCTGTAGGACAGGGAGAGACCTTTACATCAAGAGAATATACTGAAAAGCCAAGAGAACCTTAAAGAGGAAATGAAACCACAAAAGATATGCTGTTAATTTCAAGAAGAATCATATTTGCATTTGTGTATGATAATATTACAGCGACCACATAATCGATGTTTTTGTTTCATCTACGGAGTGTGTCTATGACATAGTTCAGGAAGGAACTGCCCTCAGAAGTGAGCGATGGAAGTGGATCACTGCAGAGAAAGTCTTCCTCAACAAGACAAGAATTTTTCCTCCTCTGGGAGGAGCAAAGAGAGGGGTCACAGTAAAGGTATAAAAACAAGTTACTTTTGTAACCCCATGCCTTAAAAGATAAGGCATAGGGAGGAACAAAATTTATTTGGTCATTCCCATTCATACACTTGTAGAGGACAAAAAAGAACCACCAACAAAACTGGAAAGTAACAAATCCAGAAGTGCAGAAGAGAAATAGTTATCCCTACATGATATCATGAGGTACAAATAAAAAACATCATAAGATCACAAGCTTCATGCCTAATTAATCTTTTTTTAATTTATTTTGAGTTATTTCAAAAGGTAGGGAGGAGAAACAAGAACAAAACACAAGCTATGGTATAAGCCAGGATGCTCTAGGACACAATTCAGAGTAAGATATTTCTGAAAGGACCGAGACAAAGCAAGCTCTCTGCCTGATCAGGTACCAAAAGAAGTGTGTCCTTTTTCACTTGCTGCAAGAATGTATGCTGGCTTAAATAATAATAAATAAACAAAGTATTTTGAACTAGAACCCAGTTGTCTGGTTCAAGGTAGGAAGGCCCATCCCCTCCCACAACACCTCCTCCTGCATCAGTCCGGCACATCTGGGAGTTCCCAGGACCATACGATTTCTGCATCTCCCTCCCACCCAAGATGAGTTGCAGGCCAGATCCATGCCTTTCAGGTGTCCACATCTTTCCCAAAACCCGGCATGCTGTTCAACCAAGAAAGCAGTGCTGGTCTAGCTTGGAATTGGAAATGCAGTCTTTCAGATGGGAATAATGTCATTATAGTGACTAATGTAACAATCTCAGGTAACAGATACAAATAAAACTAAAATGCAGCTCATATTTTGGAAAACAATTAAATTGAGTTAATATAGCGTGCTGAAGACATATATCATAATAAAGAAAGTTACTATTTTCTCGTTAGTATTTTCTCATTAGTATTCATGCAAGATCTGATTTTACTTGCATCTAGAAATTTTAAGAAAGAAAAGAGTAACATAACCATACTGAAAAAAGGCATTTCTTGTAATCAAAATTTTCCTTTCTACTTTATGTGAAATATGCCAATCTAATTTCTAAATGGAATATCCCCTCATACCTATGTTGACTGGCACGCTAATACAGGTATTTTGCTCAATAATATTTGAAAACTTCCCTTTTTTCTTTCATTTTTCTGCTGTTACCTTGCATCGTGTGGCACACAAGCTTGCCTCAGCCATTCCTGTATCCTGCTCCGCCTAGTGGATGGAGGGACTGTAATTACACGAAATGTACAATTTAATCTTATCTTAGATTTCTAACAGCACGATTACAAGGTTTCCCTGATTACGCTGTTCAGATACAACTATCAGCAATACCAAAGTTCTGCTTGCTCTAAGGTAAAAGGCTGCCTCTAATTAAACGATGCTATGGTTTTATAGGAGTAAAACGTGCTCACTGTAGTACTAAGTATAAAATACCAGTGTTTATCTATGGCGGGCATTATCAAAGAAAATAACAACATTCTCAATTTTATTCTTTATGTGCATTCACCTGTATATAATAATTTAATCTCGGGTAAATTAGGGAGATTTTTATAGCTAATCTAGAGCTAGAGTACACATCTGGAAGACCTGTGTTACAGTCCCCGCTCCACTCAGTGCGCCAGTCCTCTGCATGCAGCAGGTGCAAGCACTATTGGAAAGGCGGGATGGAAAAATGCCTCCAGGAGTCCACACGCTCACTTGACAGACTGGGATTTCAGACCTTGCTCCAGGCTGGATAAAGCACGAATTTGAAGCCAGCTCTCCCTCTCTCTCCCAGAGATCTTAGCTGTTTTTTCCTATGCACCAAAGACATCAAACTTAGCCACCAGGGTGCAGAGTCAGTTCAGAAAGCTCGCCAAACTTGCAGCGTTTGAGGCACAAATGATATACCAGGTGGGTATGCCTAATGCTGGAAGCAAGGGCCAGGATCAGCCATTTCAAGCCCTGGGCAAGGCAGCCTGACCTGCCGGAGGGCAGTTCCCTGGTGGCCATCAGGAGTTTATGGTCAGATAGCGACTGTGCACCACGGGTGCTGGAAAAGGCAGCTCCCCTTCACAGTTCAGCTGTCTTCCTCAGGGCTACTACACGTTGGTTGCAAGAGTGGGAGATGGGGAAGGAAGAAAGGGACATCAAGGAAGCATCGAACCGAAGGAAACCGTGCACTGCTTTTAACCGCTGTGATGGTGTAAGTCCTTGCATCCTACCTGCTGCAGACCATGAAGAGCAACAGGAGACTTCCCATGGTAGTCTACATGGCTACATCTCCCTGCTGAGTTACCCCCGGAACAGGTACAGTGAATGGGAGGACAAGCACGGGCCACATCAAAAATGGGAGATAGTGATCTCTCAAGAAAGGTCATAAGGCAAATAACATGGTGGCTTTACTGTCAGCGGTGGGGTAATACCAAGATGTGGAAGTGCTGGAAGGAGACAAAAGTCCCAGCAAAACTGCCTCTTTAGCAGGTGTGTGGGCATCCAAATTCCTACGGCTGTCTCCAGCAACAGAGGCTTACATTCACTGAAACCTGAGGAGACTGAAAGGGTAGCCACTTTCAGAGGGACTAAGGAAAAATGTCTGACTTTTCCAAATACAAAAATTCAACCTCATCTCACACAGATCTGACACGCACTCAGAGAGCAGCAGCGTGCTACCTGACTTAAAGGAGTCTGTGAGACTGGGGACTCACTTATCTAACTGCTCCATCATTATCTGATAAATAAAAGCCACTCGATTGTGTTCAAAACCAGTACTTGGGAAGAAGGAAAAACAAATGCATAGTAAGTGGGGCCAAGCTAGCACAAGTCACAAGTCAGTGGCAAACAAGGTCCTATGACCAAAACAGCTCCTCCCATCAAGAAAATGTTTTGCTGGGTGAGTGGATGAGTAAGCAGCACACTCCTTGACCTATTCCCTCAGTTGGCACCTGACTCTGGTCAAGCCTGACAACATCAGATGCGTCTTCCCCGCTGTCTTCCAATTTTTCTGTACTAGAGACCCTGAACACAAGAAGCCCCGGCTGTCAGCAGCCCTGGTCTCACTAGTGCCTGCACCACTCCCGAGCACTGGCTGCATCCATGTTCAACCGCTGCAGCCACCCCTGCTCTTCTTGCATGCAAGGTGGTGAGTCCAGGTGCCCAGGCCCTTGGCGTAACTAGTCCAGCTCCCTGGAGAGGGTCTTCCTCTCAGTTTCTGAACCCTCTGTTGCTGTTCCTTTTCAGTTTTCCCTATGCAGGCTGGAGATCTGCTTTGATGTGCACCACAGCGCACCTCACGTACGCCTCCCCCTGCAATGAGATGCAGTCCTAACCCACGTTTTTCTGGCAGTTTCAGCAAATGCTCTCTCATCTGATTACTCCTCCCAGGAGCAGAGGAGCTTCAGTTACTACTGCCCTGGAAGCAATCAGAAGAGGCTATCAAGAGCAGGGACCAAGCCCAGCTATAGGAGGATTACAAACATCTGGAAACATAGACCTCCATGGTTTAACCCACTGGCCTTGATGCTCAGCTGAAGGTGGCCCTTCCTCTTCCTCTTCTGATGCCACAAGGTCAGGAAGTACGGGAGAGTGGCGCAGGACAGCACCGGCACACACCAGGTCTCTGCCAGACTCCTGTCTGCGGCAGCCCGCATACATCCCAATCCATTTTTAGCAGCTGCAGAGCCTGCAAAGGTAGCACCAACCACATTCAAGCAGTTTGGCTCAAGCGAAAAGACAGCTTTACGCTCTTGTGACAGCGCACTTGGATACCTACAGAGTCAGCATCAGCTTCCCGCAGGCCGGGACCTCCTCAGACTGGGCTCAAACTGGAGCTGGGTGCTGTAATCCCATCATGAATATAGCCCTGCGGGGAAACCACGCGTGCCATTTCCCTGAAGCGCAGCATTTTGATTTTCGAGATTATCCAAACAGGTTGGGTTTTTCTCCCTTTCGTGCAGCCCTTGCTCTCGCAGACATCTCCGAGACGGGATGCGATGACAGGCGTCCGCATCCCGCCGGCCGGGGCTGCGCCGGCCGGCCGGCACGGGGGAGCGCTCCCGCCGGACCGCAGGCTCCGCACGGGCAGAAGGGACTGGCGGGGGCGGCGGCGTGACACCCCCCCGTCACTCCCGCCTCTCCCCCCCCAGCGGCCTCGCAGCCGCCCGCTCGTTTCACACCCCGCGGCCTCGCCTCCAGCCGCCGCACGGCCCCCGCCCTCCCCGCAGCGGCGGCTGCGCTCCTGCCCCGGCCTCGTCCCGGCGGCCCCGGGCGCTGCCGCCCCCCGCGTCCCCCCCCCGGGCCCCGGGGCCGCCCCCCGGCCCGGCCCCGAGCATGCTCAGTGCCGCCCTGACCTACTTTCCCCTGCCGGAGCCGGCAGCGGCGGAGCGGCGGGCAGCGCTGCGGCACGGCACGGCACTGCGGTAGCGCCGCGCTCCGCCCGCCCCGGCCCCGGCATGGTGCTGCGCGGGGCGCGCTGAGGGGCACGGCGGCGGCGGCGGCGGGCGCTGCCGCGGGGCGGCGGCGGCAGCGTGCGAGCGGGAGCAGCCGGCGGGCAGGTGAGCGGACGCGGCGGGGGGCGCGGGCCGCGGTTCCCCCTGCGGGCGGGCAAGCAGCCGGGGGTCCCGGGGAGGCGCTGCCCGCCGCCGCCTCGACCGGCCGCGCCGCCGGCACCTGCCGCGGCTGCCGGCGACCCGCGCGCCGGCCCCTGTGCCGCGGTGGCTGCGGAGCTCACCGGTCCCCGGCGCGGAGCCGCCGCGGTGAGCCCCGGAGCGGGCGCGCTGCCCCGCCGCCGGCGGCCCCGGGGGAGCCTAGAGGGCCGGAGCACGGGGACGGTGGCCGTGCCCGGGGGAGCGCGGCGATTCTGGCAAGCCCGACATCGTCCCTCTCCCGCGGCGGCTGTCGCCCGGCAGTTCACGGGGAGCCCGCCGTGGAGAGCGTAGCTACCCGCGCGACGGGAGTGGAGTAACGCTGCGTTCAGCATGAAAGTTCAAGAGATTAATTCAAAGCAGCACCGGGGCTTGCAGGGAAACGCGCTTCTTCAGGCAGAAAAGCGAACGAGCCCGAAGCTTTTACTGGAGACCTTCAACTCCTGCGCTCCCGCTGGAGCCCGCAGCCAGGATGCTCGCTGCTGTCCCGCGCTGGGAAGGAGAAAGGGAGGTACTAACTCAGTGCCGAGGCCTCTGCAATGGAGCTGACTTCTTAAGGGAGCTTAAGTTGTGCTGCTTTAAATTTAAAATAAAGGCTGCCTCCTGAAATTTTGTTTTAATTACCCTTTTACTTGACAGGATGGTCTCATGAGATAAAACTCAATTTCAGAAGTGCCCCGAGGGAACAACAATCTAAAACTTACGAGCGGTCTGGCAATAACTATCAAATACTGTTTCTTAACGGGGCAAATTCGAACAGCATAGGACGAGTGAGCTAGGGAGAACAGAGAGCACTACTGAGCTGGCACTTTTCTAGTGCATTTATCTGGAGAGTCTTGTAAGAGACTACACTTCCTAAGAGTCCTCTTTCAGTTGTTAAATTGAAGCATCTCAAATGGAGCTTCCCTGATAACCATGCTCCGGAAATGAAAGTACCAACTGTGTAAGCAATGCTAAATACTAAATGTGACCCCATTTAGTACGTATTTGCCTGAAAGACTGTAAAGTTAGTTCAAAGGGAAAAACACAAAGGAGTTAAAAGGGAAAAAATGTAGCATTTTAGTTGTTTAGAGACATTACATTGTGGAAGAGTTTCTCTCTTCACTGCAGTAGGACAAAATACGGCAGATCTCTTTTCAATGGAGATGATGTTTGCATGGCAGGAATCTTTTGTCTGGCTTAGCGTGTACGGTTAGCAACAGCACCATTGATATATTTGTGGTTGGTATAGTAGGAATCCTTTTTTATGAGAAAGCCTTCTCATTTAGACTGCAGTATATCAACATCAGTTGATGTGGAGTGCAACTTACACAGCTGGAGTGCACATTGTACACCCTTTTTTTCTGAAGAATTTGAAGTTTTCAGAGGCCTAGACAAACAGCAGAACATCCACCAAAAAAAAGGCTTTCTTCCCACTTTAATACAGTGATATGTGGTGTTTGTCCAAGGCATGTTTCCCATCCTGAAAGCTTAGAGTCAGTCGCTCTTAAAACATTTAACACATGGTGGGAGCATGGCAGTGAATTCTGAAGTGATCTATATTGTACAACTCCAGTTGCCTCCCTGCCCCGTCCCCCTTGCCTCCCTGCAATTAGACAGGTCCTGCTCTAAGATGGAGGAGGAGGATGGAGTCGGCAAAGGAACCTGGTTAAAGTGTATTCATCACTTCAACCAGGGAAAAAAAAAAAAACAAAACCAACCAACAGAAATAAGCAAAGCCACCTCTATACAGTTTAGGAGAGGGTCATGTTTGTGACACAATGATATGAGTGCTGGGGAATGATTTAAATGGAAAAAAACCAATCTCTGTTTTAGTTCTTGCCTAGAAAGTTTGGAATCTGGGGACTGGCATTTCTTTTATGGTTTAAACTTCTCGCCAGTGTAAGGCACCACTGAGATACAGATGCAACTTATAACAGGGAGGGTGAGCTTGCCAGGAGCTGAAGTAACCTGTACTGAGCTTTGCTAGCAGGGTCCTCTTTCTCTGTCAGCAAGTTGCACCTTTACTAGAAGTTTTTGCAGGCACAAACGCATATGATCCTACTTTGGGATATCCTGGACCATATTAATATGTCACCAGAGGACTGTGGTGTAAGACCAAGCTCCTGGATACTTCCTGGAATTTTTTCATTCCTGCAATTCTGAGCTGCTGTCCATCCACGCAGATTTGTGTGCCTTTGCAAACCTCTCTTTGTAGTCTTAATTTTGTTATTTAGTTCTGTTAACTAAAACAATGGCATTTTCTATCCACGTACAGACCCATCTTAGAAACATCATTTCCAAGACAATGGAGATGCTATTACTTTTCACTAGTTACTATTATTAAAATAATTCATAGCAGCATTTTAGAGCATCATCTCTTCTATCTGCCAGGAAGGCTGCAAAGGGCAGACAAAACTTGTACCTATTTGTGTCAGGATAGAGGAATTCAAATAGATTTAGTGATTTTGATTTAGCTATCTAAGAAATTTTGGTAGTGGACTCTCTTATTTCAGAGTAAAAGTAATTACTGTGAGTAGCACCTGTTTATCAGAAATAAGGAACTCTTTACAGACGTGTGTAAATGTCTTATTTTGGAAGAGCGCCATGACATGCAGAGGAATTACATTAAGAAAAACCTACCTAGCCCAAACTTAACATTTAATTGACGTGATTCTGCCACTCTGAGAGTTTTATACCAAGAAAAGATTTCTGCTGATATTTTTAAGTCATGCAGGGCCAGGGCACGTATACTGCACTGCAAGTGCACCGCTGTGCGTGCAGCCCCCAGGCTTACGTGCGTGACTGTGTGGTACACAGTCCTACCGACAGTACTGGATGCTGATGGCAATACCGGATGCTGGGAAAGTTATGTTACTTTAATGTTACATTTTTCAATCCGAAGTAGAAATAACTGGCACAAAAGTCTGAAATTATAGAGGTTCTTTAGTAAACCGTTGAGGGCTTCCAGCTAAATTATTGCATATACGTGGCCTTATATGGACATGCTTTGGAAAGGGCTGAATTGATCACATTTGTGTACAAACAAGACTTAAGTTACTGTGTGGTGCAGGGCAAACTCCTTTGAATCCCGTCTGCTATCCTCTTTGTTACTTGTGGAGGAAATAAGCACAGGCACTTTTAACCCGAAATGATCCTTTTCTACTGCAATCAGTCATGAATGGTTAGAGTCTTTTAAATTCCCCTTCTGACAAGGTTAATCCTGTCCTAATCACGGCATCCACGTGTAACCTCTTTGCCCTGTATCCCAGAAAACAATAAATGTGAAAGCCAGTCATTAAAAATTATATCCATCTTGCAATTCTATAGGGATAGAAAAGAAGTAGTCATACTCAAATCTGTTTTCTCCTACTTTTTTTCTCTTTTATATTCCACTAAAATGGGAGCCTTTTGTTAAAATAGTATAATGAAAACCGTATCAGTGCATTGAAAACATTCACTTATTCAAAGCACATACAAAATTTAGAGTTTAAATAGCAGAAGTCTTTAGCCCTGCGAAGCCCTTCATATCTTTGTTTAAACAAAACTTAATTTTTAGTTTTATGTCTTGTTTGAACGTCCTACATCTGGAATTCTTCCTCTTCATTTGGAAAAAGAAAACAATTAGATGTGCTTAAAGGATGGTTAGCTTTGGCAAACACAGCTCAAAAGAGGAAGCGGAGGGAAGTGAATCAGGCCGCGTTCTGCATTGCTATGTTCTTAGCAGGGTCACGTAAGCCATGCCAAGAGCATATGAGATCTGTTGTATTTGCTGACTTCGGTTATTTAAACTGTTGGCAGAATAGTGCTTACAGAGTGCCGGTATAAATAAAAGATAAGAGGTGAGTAAAGAAAATGAAAGATACGTAGAACTTGGTGAGGCCAGGCAGCGCGCAGATGTATGTGGAAGTGTGGGAGAGATTCTCTGTGCATCTTCTTTGTTCCTCCTTTCTCAACAAAGGGGACCTTTAAGCATTGATCCATCTGCGTTTGCTGCAACAGCAAAACAGCAGCTATGCTGAAAGCTCACAAGGAGTTAAGTAAGTGTCTCTTAAAGCCATACAGATGTTTTTGGAATAATAGCTTTGTATACAAAATTATATTGGGTGGTAATTGTCCAGCCTCCAAATAAATCCAAATGCTAAATAAATCTAGATAATCTACACAAAATAAGTATTTATTTGTAAGATTAAAAATCCTGAAAAGAGTGGATACCTAATCAAACATGAGCTGGGCCTTAAAAAGTCTCCACTACCAATAGTGTTGAATCTGCTTTATGATCTGGGTAGCCCACAACTCAGTAGGACATTTCCACCACAGTACCTGTCTTGATTAAAAACAGCAAGCTTCTCCACTAAATATAAAACTTTGCTTTGTTTTTACTGCAGTCATTAAAATACCTCCAAGCAAGAACACTTAAATCACTCAGTCCATATGAAAACACACATATGAACTACAACTTATTTAATGAAAAGTTAAGCATCCAAATTGCCTGAGTGTTTTTGTTACTTCAGTGTATTTCGCAAAAAATTGATGTTGTAATCCCAGAGATGCTGGGATTACGGGAGCTGTGACATCAAAATGGAACTTTTCAGAGGTTTGGCATTCATGAGGTACTTTTACATAATCTCTCCAATAATTACCTACCAACAGCCTTCATCTATTCATTTGTAGGTTAATGGATTAGGGTCTCTGAGTGCTCGTTGACACGAGGGGAGTGCACATCAGACCATTCAAAGACATGGTTAAATCAATGGGTCCATTCAAATATTTCAAGTGAAGGGGATCTTAAAGTCTCAAGGACACCATATGCTTGCTAGTTTTGCAATATCGAGACAGGAAGTAGGATAAAGAGGAACAAAACTGAGGAGAAATTTACAGTAAAAATATTCTAAAACATTTACACACTCATAAACACACCATGAAGAACTCCTTCATTGTACCATTGCTGAATAGAACGGCATGTGCTTCTTTCCCTACACCAAAAGCCTGGATGTAGCATTCATTTTCAATCACACATATAAAATGTGGAATCACCTTATTGCTTGATGCTTTCTTGCTGCAATTTATTGATATACTGTGGAACCCTGAAACTAAGATAACTGAATCTTTACAGTCATTAACTTTACTCTGTTACCCCCTACAGCATTGGATGTGTTCAGAACGAAATAACTTTAGAAGATATTCATTACAAATTTTACTCCGTTTCTGCTATTGATAGTAGAATAAGCTACGGCCCTTAATTCTTCCATTTTCTTTCTTTTGTTATTTATCATTTGTCACCTTACAAAACGAATTGACAAATGTTTGCCTGTAATAGCTTACCAGTGCCTACAAAACATAAAATTAATTTATAGGCTTCTTTATTATCATTTCTTTTAAACAGCAGTCCTAGAAAAGGGCTCCAAGTTGCCATACTGACAGCTGTTCTTGGTCACTGCCCAGGGCCATACACTCAGAGGACAATGAATACACAGAAGACAGTTAAGTCCCCACATTCTGCATAAACTATCATAATGTATTAACCTGTGCAGGTAAATTATATACAGTCTCTCTTCAATCTTCCTAAATTCCCAGCCCTTATTTTATCTTGTGTCGAGAAATTGCAGTCTAGTCGTTGTTAATCAAAAAACTTCCTTCTCTTTCCTCCCACTGCCCCATCAGTTTCACTGAAATTTGTCTCGTTTTAGTATTATGAGAAGCAGTAAATACATATGCCTCATCTGTCTTCTTTACACCATTCAATATTGTGTATATTTTTAATAACATCTCTTCTTACTCATCTACCCTCTGAAGTCAGTAGTCTGAAAAGGCTATCTTAGTCTGTCTTTGAGTCTGACTTATTTCTGCTGTATTCTATTTCAAGATTAGATTCACCACAACTGACAGTTGTCTAGCATCAAGAAGCCAGATCTATCAGCAGATAATAACCCATGAACTTTAGAGTCTTGACTATCTACATGTGGGAAAAAACCCAACATTCACTATTGCAGACACCCCAAATAAGTGATATTTCATTAGTTACCTAGGCTGGAAATAGGTCCTCTCTGTACGGTAAAGGCACTCGCTTACACTCCATGTAAGCACAATGGAGAATGCCAAACACATCTTTTCAGGCTGTATTCAACACTCTCAGCCTGTCTCGTCATTCTAAAATGCTGCTACTAAAAAAGAAAAGGATTATGAAGGGGATCATGAAGGCAACTTCCCAGCATCCCATATAGAAATTTTTAAGACTGGCCATATTTTTTCACAGTGACTTCTCCAAGGCAATTCCTGTATTTGTGTTTCTTGTGTATTAGAGTTTCTTTAGGTTGGGATGGGCCTCTGGAGGCCATCTGGTCCAACGCCCTGCTCAAAGCAGGGCTACTGTAGACCAGTTTGCTCAGGCTATGTCTAGTCAATTTTTGAACATCTTAAAGGACGGAGATTCCACAGCCCCTCTGGGCAACACGTTGCAGGGCTTGACTGATCTCCTGATTAAAAAATTCTTCATAAATAATCATAATTTCCATTGTTGCAGCTTGTGTCCCTTGTCTCTTGTCCTTTCACTGCGCACCTCTGAGAGGAGCCTGGGTCTGTCTTCTCTATACCCTCCCATCAGGTGGCTGAAGGCAGCAGGTGTGACACCAAGTGGCTCAGCACACGTGGCCAGGGCAGTATCACACAGCCCTGATCAGAAGTTTCTACAAGATTCCCAGGCAGCTGAAAGCAGCTGAAGAGACTGAAACACGCACATAGTTGGGAGCTGCTGCCCACGTGGGAAGCCCCAGTCTAGATGTGCAGAAGGAAGCTCTTCATCTTACAAACTTCACCAGCATGCCACTTATTCAACACAGACAGGGAAGCAGAAAACCATGAAGTTATGAAGGACTGAAATCCCCCCAAAGAGAATGAACAGAGCAGCTCTTTCAGAACTAAGCCTTAATATTTTATTGACTAGCAAATGACTAGAAAAATGAGTCAGAAAGTTTCTGCTACTTCTAAATGAGTGACATTTCTTTTCATCTGCCTGTCCGGACCCTAATAGCTTAACCTTTTCAGTAGGTGGTTCTCACTCTTAAGCCTATGAACTGGCAGAGAGCTTCTCGCCTTCTGTGTGGCATAAGTTCCTTCATTTGCATGCCTGTTCCAGTAAAACCTGTTAACTTTTACTTTTGCCCACTCTGTAAAGGCATTGCCCATGGAAACTAGGAAAGGTAGTAAGTAGTTTTTAAATAATAAAGAATTAGCTTTAATTTTGTTTTGTAGCATTATCCTTGATACTTATTTATAGACAAATGAGAACTAGAATGAAAATAATTTCATTTTCTTGGTCACTTACAAGCCAAGTAAGATAGCATTGGGATGTTAAAGCTATAGGAACATAATTTATGCATTATACAATAAGCTGGCTTCTTGTGCTTCATTTCTGAATTGAATAACCTCACAGTTAATAGGATTACACATTATTCCAAGAACAAGAACAGGCCAGTCTTACAGAAGTGAGCGAACCAGGAAAAGGTATGCATCACTGCCCTCCTTTTCTGTTCTTTTGTGCTCTGTCACCATGTTGTTCTGCACAAATGCAGTACTTACTTACAAACGTGGCCTCTCACCCACAGTCGTTTTCTTTGGCGGCAGTAATACTGGGAAGCAAACCCACCTGTGACATGAAAAAATAAATGGTCGATCAGAACACGTCTCTGAGTGATTAATGTTCCCAGCCAGTCCGAGCTGTAAGTGTCTTCTGTTTAGACTGATGCTTGATTTTGGGCAGAGAAGTTTTAACCTTCGTTTTTGTACCTGTTTCACATAGTTAGGAGTAGTACCACCACCCTGCAGCTGTGCTTGTTCTGGAGCACATTCCAGGGAACTTCTCTGGATAGAAATGCATAGAAAGCACGCTAGAGCTGGCTATCTTGTCACTTAGAAGAAAAGCCTGTTGTAGTTCCCTCATGTGGCTCAAGTCTCGTGCAATTTTCTTTGTAAGTTAATCCTGCAAGCAGTAAATCTGTTACTTTCAGATTTTCAGTTTATACCACTTGGGTTAGGGAAGAAAAAAACAAAACTATTTAATGTAAGGACCACTGGCAGCCATCTTTCAGTGGTAAATGTTGCTACAGATACAGTATAGCAGGGTAAGTAAGAACACATATATGTTCTAGGTGCTGGAGGAGAGTTTGGGGATTCCTCTGATTCTATCTTGGAAGGTAAGCCTGCCCCGGACTACAGCTTTGGGTGGGAAAGGTAGCTCGGAATAGCCGGGGGTGTTATTTTTCCTTTTCATGCACCACAGTTTTAACATTTTAAAAAAAAAAAAAAAAGGGAATAAAAATGTACGTAACCACATTAAACATACTATAAAATTTTACTTTCTATAAATCTTTTACAGGTAGCTCATGTGCTTTGGAGATGGGAGGAAGGAATGCTTACATTCTTTCCATGACCAGAAATTTAACTTCTTGTTTGTAGTGACCCTTTTTTGTCAAAAATGCTCGCAGAGACTCAGTCTGTTCCTACAGAGCAATACTCAATATTGCAGATGTCCTCCTTCATTAGCGTCCTGTGTTACACTCAGCCTTGAGGAGTTATTACAGGAATCTTTCTTTTAGTCTAGTCAATCCATCTTTCTCTGACTTCAGGTCAGATTAAAAGGTTACAATTTTGGCTGCCTTCATCAGGTTTATCGTGGGCCACAGTAAATTACTGCCTCTCATGGCCAAGATCCAGGGTGACAGCACTATGCCCACTTCTCCAATATTCTGGATTCTCTTGCTTCTTTGCCAGAAGTGGGCAGACATCACTAGCAGTCCTATTTCGGTCTCCTTAGCCTCCTCCCCATTTAGTTTTGTGATTGAATCATAACCCATTACATCACTTATGTTTAGCAGAGCAGCTGGCTCCCAGATTTGTTTTCCCTGACATTCTCAGGCTGCTATTGTGCCTACGGCAAAGCAGTAGGACAGAAATTCTCAGGAAATCTCCCTTTGCACCAGAGTCTGGTGTGAGCACATTTTCTACCCTTTCAGTTCTCTCTCCCTGCTTCTTCCTGCTTTCCTAACCTGACTCTAGCATTTTTGGTCCTGCCCAACAGGTTAGCAGAGGGTCCTGGATGTGTAGTTCCCTGCATGGCCACCCTTTAACTTTCTTGTGCTAGGTGAGGCTGAGAAAACCTTCTTTGTGGTTTCTTCCATTTTTTTGTTCCCCACTAACAGTGCAGAGGATGCACACCAAAGAAAAGATTCCCTATCACTTCCTAGTTGCAGTGGGACCATTTGTCTAAACCTGCATCTTAAAACACTGCTCTTCAGAGAGATCTCTCCCTGACTCCTCGAACGTACTCACGACCACTTCCCTGGATGGCACATGAAAGCAGCAGCCACCATTTCCAAACATTCCGCTTTAAACCTACTGCCTGGTTATTCCTCATACTAGCCATCAAACTGTATTTGTTTCAAACAAGTGCATCTGCAGAGGTATTTAGCGTTTTCTTAATATTCTCCATTTCAGAAACATACATGGGAAAGTACATTCCCAGGAGTGACATGAGTAGGCATGAATCTCCCACAGTAGACATAAATTATTTGGCTCTATTTCTTAAAATTTACTGCAGCTATTTATGATTCAATTCTGTGCCAGAGTGAGGGAGTCACTGTTATTTTCAGACAAGTAATTGGCCCTTTGACCATGTTAAGAACCAGTCACATTTGTTATCGCTACACAAAGGTACAGTTTCTGCTTTCATATGCTCCACATTAAATACAGGTAAATGTACGGAATAGGCACGCCTTACATTGTCACTGCCATCACACACTTTCCAAACATCCATCCACAGCATCCCTGTGCTGTAGGGATTCAGCGGGCCACCAGCTGCCCTGAGCTTCCCAATACACTGTGAGTCCTTCCTTACAGGTTTTCTGTTCACCCGTTGGAGTGATGCTGTTTCATTTCCTTCTGGAATGCAAATTGCTCTTCACGCTAAACACCTTTTTTGATTGCTACTGATTTTTCTGCCATCAAAAAATATGGTAGGCTCAAATACAATAATAACAAGCCACAGCCAGTAATTAGTAACACAAAGCTTAATCAATTTATGTTGTTCTTTTGCCCTTCCCACTGTCTTAATCCAGCCAGTCTTTGTTCCTGCTTCCTTGCCAGGAAGTGTGACGTGTCTTTTGGCTTTTCTGTATGGCGCAATGCAGATCTATAACACTGTACAGAAACATTTTATAGAGTGAATATGTGTAGCCATAAAGAATGGCTGTCTCCAAGGTTAATGGAGTAGTAGAAATGAGATGTAAATAGTTACTGAAGTGAATAGGCAGAATTGAAGGATTTTTTCCAAAGTGAAGATTCGGACGGGCTGTACCTATAGAGAACTTTGAAAGTACGGGCTCTACACGCTTTGCATAATTGGAAATGGGTTTCTGAAGTCATTGTTTATATAGCTTTATATGACAAATGAGATTTGCATATTAATTAGAAGTTAGAAATTATTCTGGCTGTTCATGACAAATATTTCCACGTTCAATAATTAGAAAAACAGAGAAAAAATGAGGGCAGGCTTGGTGTTGTGACAGGCATCCACGCCATGCATGCAGCTTACCTAAAAAACAATAGTTTGTCATTTCTAGTAATGGTTTGTACTACAAAACGGAGGAAACTATTTTGCTTTTTTAATAACAGTTGTGTCTATTTGTATGAAATCAAGTTCATTGCCTTACAGAGAACAGGGGATGGAGAAGAAAACAACCTAAGTCAAATATTACCAGTGAAAGACAGTAATGTTGTTTTCTTTCCTTTTTGAATAAAGAAGAGGGAAGTGGATTGTTTGTTTGTTTTTGTTTTAGTATTTCCTTTATATATGAACTGACCTTGTCAAGCAGTCACTGTCCATGCTAAGGTAGATGAGTTACCATAGTGTCAACCAGATCGTTAATAAAATGTAAACAGTTTTGCAAGTAAAATGTTCATTTGGGGAAGGTTTGTTAGATACTTACTGTTACCTATATTTGGATTCCAGGTAGATTCCTTTAACTAATAAGTTTCACTAAGTTTCAGTTATTTACCTTGCAAAACCATGAGTAAAACCAATGTAGTTAGATACTCTGATGTGATTTTAACATCATTTGTGGCCCTTAGACTCCAAGTGAAATTTTTGAAGGTGCTCAGTTTGAGGCCAACATTGTGCCCTCAGTCAGTACTGAATGCCAGTTGTGTTCGCTGGGAGCATAATGAGGCCAATAGAGAGCACATTTGTAAACCCCCCTCCCTCCTCTGTCTACAAACTGAAATCCCTGTTTAAGAAAGGGCTCATTGTAGATGATTAGTTGAGGGAAAATATTGTAGTGAGAGTGTGCAAAAAGTATCCAGGCAAAATGCTTAATGCCACATAAGGAATGGAGAAGTCCCAACTTCATTTGTATCTCAAGAAACCTTACCCATAATTATGTCACTAGCGAGTATTTTTCTTTCTAAATTTGCTCTAAAAATGACATTGAAATGATTTTATCAACTACTAAATATCCTCTTTTAAGAATATTCTTCCATGCTATGTTTTATTTCAGAAAACTTAAAAAATGCAGTAGCTTAAGAAAAGTGAATGGTCTGAGATGTTTTACTGTATGTGCTATTGTATTTGGACAAAACTGTATATTAAGGATTCCAACATCAGCTCCAAAAACCTTTCCTGGAGCAGTTCTTTCTTACACCATGTTCCACAATTCACCTAAGACCATGCACGTGACAGAGTTGCAGCACTGAACTGGTAGTGACAGCTTTAACGTGCTGTACCTTTGTTTTTCCTGTTGATTTTGCAAATGTTAAGAAAAAAAAAGAAAAATCCTGTAGAACTTTTGGCATAAAACTGTAGCTGCTGCTGTAGCTAAATTGCTGCTAAGTGTCTAGGTGATAAAAGCCTTCTCCCACGCCTGCCACTCTGAACAACACTATTGTCAGGAAAATGTATGCATCTTTTTCCAGTAAGAATAAGGACTGTGATAACATTAGCATTTAGACAAGACACTGAGCTGATGATTGTGAAATGCATTAATGGATGTGTCACTATTTTAAAAGAGCACATCTGATGGATTGTTTATACATGCCATCTCATTGTACTTATTTATTTATTTTATAGGATATTTTAAACATAAAATTGCACAGATCAAAGTAGAACTCTCCTGTGACCTCCTCACCTCAAGGGCCTGCATTCAAGAGAACCGATCCCAGTTCCCAGCCAGTTGCGTATACCACTGAAGGAAAATGAACATACTGCACAGCCACCACTTTTTGTACTTTCTGCCTACCACACACCTTGTCGTCTTATTAGTAGCTTTGACAACTGCTGAGCATGTGACTAATAGCACTTTCAACCGCACTGACATGAACACGGGATCTGCACCTGTGGTGATCTCCCGCATCGACCATATTATAGTCAAGGAGGGGAGTAGTGCCTTGATCGACTGCAATGTCCAAGGTAGTCCTAGTCCACATTACAGATGGTACAATTCCAACGGCCGCCTGCTCCAAGAGGAAGAGAACAAAGGTAAGATCTTAGTATTCTCACTGATACAGCCTGTCCAGAGACACTTCTGATTTCAGCAGGTTGACCAATAACCTGAACTTAATGGCCTGACTGTGGTGTTTTCCTGTGTGAAAATATATGAAAGCCCGGTGGCAGCCATAAATTTGTTGAGCGCGCCTTGGAAGAAAACAATAACGTTTTTATAATGTGTTATTTATAGCAACACATAGCAAGAAGCTGAAGCGCTTCACAGAAGGTGTAGACAGAAGGTTTCATTGGAAGACTTCGGGTTTGATCCTATTTCCCATTCTGTCCTCTTTTGTCCTTCTCTGGCACCAAAAAGCTATTTTCCAACTCAAGGGAGGATTCTCTTGACATATGGGAATAGTTTGTTGGCATGAATTCAACACAGCTAACTCCCTGATACGCCTCCCGTCTTTATGCATAGTGCCGTGGGAGTGTGAGGAACAGGAGATGCCCTGAATGACCAACAGAAAAACCTATATAGGGCAGCAGTCAGAAGGACAAGCCAAGTTTGAGCCTTCCTGGCTTTAGTTAAGACTCTTCAGTTGCATTTGCCAGAGACCTTAATTACTCATTAGCTTGTTTTCCTTAAATGGAAGGTTTGGGTGATAATCCTAGTTATACTTCTAGGGCACATTTGGGGGGGGGATGGAAGGTGTTTTGCTCACATAATCCTTCCATACTGACTGCTTTGTTCACAGCATGATGAAATAAACTCTTGGTTATTCATACTAAATGCAAGATAGCTTGCCTAACTAATAGCTGACCTGAGGGAGAACTCTGCTATGACAGGAGTAATGATTGACCCAGCTGGATGTGCAACAGCATAGTGTATCTGTAAAAGCTTACTGCATAACTGGTTATATTTTACATTACAGTATTTTATCACTTTCCTGAGTAAAGCTAGAGAAAGGAACTACTTGAGCTAGTAAGCGGACTTTCAGATACAATTTGTGCGGTTATGGCAACGTACTGTGATTAGTGCGCTAGAGTGTTTTACTAAGGCTCACTAACAGAAATTTTCCCCTTTAGTTAGGCATCTAACTTTAGGCCTTTGTATAGTCAACTGAGAGAGGTAGCTACTAACACAAACATTCAGGTAGGTGAGCAAAAACTTTGGCCAAGTCAGTAAAAATTGCAGATGTAGTATTAAGACAACATCATTTTAACTTAGACTTTCAACGGTGCACTTCCTCCTTTAAGAAACTGACTGTCTTCCTGTAAGAAATGTTTCCTAGCACAAGACCTTTCCTTACTATGTATAGAGTTATGTTGAGTATGGCATTGAGCTGTTATCAAAACCCAGCAATGATACCTTTTCTAATCATTGTTTTCTCATTAGGCTCATACTGTCTGCCAAGATCCATTGGCACAGACCCAGTCATTGAGTCACAGTTCAATGCCATTATGTCATTTATAACAGCTGGAGCCAGGATATATCAGCAAGGCATCTTGTCATTTTACAATTAATAAAGACCTACTTTGCCAACATTGCAATTCAAAGAAATACTGAGCAGCCAGTACTCTGTATTTTTTCTTACTCTAGAGGTGGAGAAAGAAGTGCCATCTGTTACAGATGCTGACATTTCCTCTGTAAGGGAGTTTTCCTCTGAATTTGCCTAACTTTAGCAGATTGGGGTGATTTTTTTATGTGAAGGTCTGCTTTAGACTGAGCTTTTTATTTATTCTATGTTATTTAATTTCAGGCTAAGTGATTCAGCTGCTTTCAAGAATTAAGCTAGGGCAAAAAACAGCGTTTCAGATAAGTTAAAAATTCTAAGTAAGAGGATAAAAAGGTGTAATTAAGAACTGTCCATAAAGGAACCGAGGCAGGGATCTTGTGGGAATACTTTCTACATAGGCTTCTACTGGAGATAATGTAAAAAACCAATTTGGATAAGCCATGTTTAATTAGAAAAACTTTCAAAACGGTAAAAGCCCATAACAACTCTGAATTAAAGGCTTTTTTTGACTAATGAATTTCAGAATTGCCCACAGATTCTTCCTTGAAAGAAATAAAGTAAAAAAAAGAATAATCTTTTTAACAACAAAAGAATTTCCATGAAAAGGATAAAATAAATGTAGAAGCAAGGTATACACCAATCTGTGGCAGGACTGCAATCCTTGCCTTGTGATTTACATGCGTTGCACAGGGATTTTGTGCTGGTTTAGTCCTCTGATCACCGATTCTGTGTCTTTGCTCAGCTGCCTTAATAGACTTAAATTGCAGCTGGTTAGGTTAGGTTTAAGGAAAAACAACTTTCTGATAGTAAAAATAGGTAAACACCTGAAATTCCTTGCTGTGGAAGGTTATTGAAATTCCATTACTGCCTTCAACAGATACCTGTCAGGAATGGCTTGGGATTGTGTTACAGAGATTGAAAACAGTTGAGTCTGCCTCTGAGCAGCAGTATGTATTACATGATCTTGTTGGCTTACGTCAGCCTATGTCATTGTGTTACAAGGAAATCTTCTGTATGACATCTCCCTCTATGAAGTGTTCAGAAGGCACAGAGGCACTCCTACACTTTCTGGCTGTGCTCTCCACCATGTGAACACTTCCAGGGGTGGGTTTACATGAAGGAAAAGAATTGACAGCAGGCTTTCCCATTGGAGTTGAATCATGTGTTTTATAGCAAAGTTGCAATTTAATAAGTCGTATCACACCAAATAAGGCAAAAAATACACATCCTCAGCTCTCAAATGGTATTGATATTTGAATAAAAATGAAGCTCACTTGGGGAACTAAAAATCTAATTTGTTATCAATATATAATGGCAAACACAATAACTAGCTGAATCTTGAATCACTTTAGCAGTGATATGAGCACTGGGTTGTTTCAAACTCAGTTTAATAGCTAAATTGTTCTGCCGTGCCAGGTTCAAAGGATATGAAATGTACAGGTACAATTACATGTAGTGACCAAAGATATCAGTTATATTACACTGATAGAAATGTAAAAGTAAAAGAAGGTCCACCATGGCGTGTAGAAGTTCGCACTGGCAAACAAGATGTTCTCTTGGTTGGTCATGGCTCTTCTCTTTCCCATCCATCTTATTCCTCCTGTCCTATTTCCCTTTTTTAAAATCATAATTCATAATTAAATTCTGAATACTTCAGAGGGCAGGCAGTGTAGTATATGATGTCTGAAATCTTACTTTTTTTAAAGTTTACATTAACAGAATTATATGAGATACTGTAACAAAACACCAAAACTAACCCAATTGTAAGAAAATGCACTGTCAGGGAACAAAACAAGGAGGGCTTAGTAGGTTTTTCTGCCTCACAATCCCATTGTTGCTGTTCTTTGAGGAAGTGTGGCATGTGTTTGCAAGGCTCTCTGAGGTAAGTAGTCATATCTTTGTAACTTAACTGACCGTAAGATTGTGATAGATGTCATGCATATTAACTAATTTTTTTATGAGAATTTGAGGGCATGATCCAGTTATTCACAGTTGATGTCAGGGACTTGATAGTAACACAGCTAGGGTCTCCGGGACAGATAGACCTTTGTGATAGTAAATACTTTGTCTTCTTGTGAACGTTATTTCCTTCTTCCAAAATCTGAAGCCAGTTTGACAAAGCTGATGTTTAAGACTGTACTGATCATGTGAAAAAAATACTTCTAACTAAGTTACTCTGTCTCCTCTCCAGCAGGAAAATGGTGGTTTCTTGACAACGGGCTACTAAACATTACCAGCGTGTCTTTTGAAGACAGAGGTAAATACACCTGTGTCGCATTTAATATGTATGGCAATGTTAACAATACTGTGACGCTGAGGGTTGTTTTTACCTCTGGAGATATGGGAATCTATTACATGATTGTCTGCCTTGTAGCTTTTACCATTGTTATGATACTGAACATTACTCGGTTATGTATGATGAGCAGTCATCTGAAGAAAACAGAGAAAGCAATCAATGAATTCTTCAGAACAGAAGGGGCAGAGAAACTCCAGAAAGCCTTTGAGATTGCGAAGCGTATCCCCATTATCACTTCAGCCAAAACACTTGAGCTTGCCAAAGTAACCCAGTTCAAGACCATGGAATTTGCTCGCTATATTGAAGAGCTCGCTCGGAGCGTACCTTTGCCACCTCTCATCATGAACTGCAGGACTATAATGGAAGAAATTATGGAGGTTGTCGGTCTGGAGGAGCAAGGACAGAATTTTGTACGGCAGACAGCAGAAGGCCAGGAAACCACTGAAACAGATGAGCTGTATATGATCCCAAATGCTTTGAAGCGCAGTGACTCTCCCACAGCGGACTCTGATGCATCGTCACTGCATGAACCACCTCAACAGATTGCAATAAAAGTGTCAGTTCACCCGTTGTCCAAAAAGGACTGCATGGACGGTCAGTCGCAAGAAAGCGTGCAGTTGGACACCAAGGAAGAAGACACTCCTCAAACACCAGCACTTCCTGCAGAGCCCCCTCCTGAGCCTTCTGCCGAACTCAGTTCTGATGACACAGCATTGGCGAATGACAAAAATACATGCGTTATATATGAAAGCCATGTATGATAGTTACTCCTGAATCTATGCATAGCAGGAAAATCAGGTGGAGCTCTTTTAAAAATACATATTGTACTTGCCGCTAAGCCTTACCTGGAGACTATCATAGCAAAAGCATGTATGTGGATTATTTGGCACTTTCTTCTCAGTTTGACTTTAGTTAACCATGATGTATGGCAGAGTAATTGCTATTACATTAATATTAATTGCTCTTTTTGATTAGGAGTATTTCCAAGAAACATTTACCTCAGCATTTTCTAGGTTGGAGTCACCTGTAGTGGCCTCCTGGAAGTCATTGGTAGTCTTTGATGTAGGACACTTGAACATACTAAACACAAAATTGGTTTTCATTTTCCTCCTTCCCTCTCGTTATTTCAATCTATTGCATTTTTGCAAATATTATCTTGTGAATTTGAAATATTGCCCAAAAGGCAGCACTCCAGTAGCCAAATAAAATCCTAATAGATCCCATTTACAAAGCCTGCTTGCTCAGCTGCATTGTGATTTAGAGGGCTATTAAAGAAAGTTAAAATGTTTCCATTTCATTTGAGACCACACTGCTTAGGCACAAGGGAAATAGTTTTCCCGTTTCCATGGAATGAAGATGCCAACAATTGTTTTTTTCACATTGAGAAACAAGTTTGAGGTGTATTTTACAGATGGGAAAGCCCGTAAACATCTTACAGAAAGTTGCAGTCGCAACAGCTCTGCAGGGGTTTTTTGCATATATTTGACTGTTCTTTACTTTGCCAGAGGTTTATATGGAAAACAGCTGCAAATATGCAAGATGTCTTGTTTTGTAGTAATTTGGTAGGAGTAAGTACGCACTACCTTACCAGAAGATATGCAGGTTCCTTAACAGTCCTGCAAATGCCAGTAATTAGCTGATGACAAGGCTGAAATGGCAGAAGATCCTTTTATTGGGATTCTCAATTTTATGCAGATTCATATTCTGAAGATCAAGCCTAAATTCATCTATAAGCATAAGTCGGAGAGTGTTTTATCCAAACTAAAAAAAATATATATATAATCAAGTGTCCTGTGAAATTACAATGACGATCACATAGTTTACTGTGCTATAATTGCTTTGGTATTCTAAGAACCTCCTACCTATGTAGGATGTTCACAGCTTGAGTACATGTGACTCTATCCCACTAAAGCTTTAATGATCACTGCGATTGTGGCATTAAAAAGGATCAACATTTATGCCAGGAAATGCCAGGAGTGGAAGGGAAGTGATAATTTCTATTGCAGACAGACAATAAAAGACCTTCTCTGGAGTGAGTCTGGAAAGAAAGCGCTTACAAGGAGGAGTTTGTGTAGGAGTAATAGCGTATTACTTAATTACTTGACACACATTTAATTTGAAACTCATGAACAAAATATCACCTTACAGTTTTTAAGAAGGACTGTAGTGTAAGTATAGATACTCAAATCTAGAGTCACGTATACTGCAGAAAAAGAAGTCACTTAGGTCTATGAGGAGATGATGCATGGATGGCTCTCTGGACATTTTATTGAAGTAGCCACATCTACATAAGGTGTCTGTTGGAGGCAATCAATCAGGTATATTAACTGCACGAGTAATTGAGATCAAACAAAGTCAATGTTGCAGCTATCTAAAAAAACTCTTGATAATGAGCTGAGGTTTTATGTTAACTTCCTCATGTTAAGTGCAGAGCTTCACTAGCAGTGTAACACAGGAACACCTGTGACTAACGTTGGTGATGCAGAGAAGGCTCCACATTTACCTTCCTATGGTTATTAAAAAAAATACATGTTTAATAATGGACTTCAGATTTTGTGACCAACTTGTGAAAATGACAGCATTTAGTTGCCTAACGTTTGTGCTCACCACAGTGGTAGGCATCTATACAAAATGCATTTGCACATGCCCAAAAGGAAACATGCCAGGGCAAAGTCCCTTTAGGAATGTGGCTGGCAATATTTTACTTCCAGTGAAGCAATATAAATCTAGAACACAGGGTAGATTAAGAGAATGCCATAAAGAACCTCACTTCTGACCAGTGTGATTGAAAATACTACTGATGCAAACTGTTAACTTCTTGTCTGAGTCCAAAGTACATTTCTGTTTAGTGTTCACATCAGTTTTTCAAGTCACTTAATTTGCTTCTGGTGTGAAAAAGGACGAGGGCAGAAACAAAAGCAGGAACTTGCACTAAATTCTTTTAATTCACCTTAACCCCTGAAAAGAGGCATCTTGATTTTTCTGCCTGTCCAGCATTTACAAACAATGCTCATGTATTCTAAAGTTACCTGCCTAATGCCCAACTAAGATTGCACAGATGAGCAAGGATGTTCTCCTTGAAAGCATAAAAATAACTTTTAAATTACACTTTAAAATTTTTTAAAAAGTTTCAAAATTACTTATTAAAATACAGTATTTTAATTTTAATTGTTTTTTCTTTATGAACTTTTTACAGTAGAGACCAGACCCCTTCATGTATTCATATGGTGATTGGTACCAGGCAGTTCTGATCCCGACTGCTGCCCTCAGGCTGTCCTCCAGCCTGTATATTATTTATTTATTGAGAAACATTTGAGAGCAAACAATCCCCATGGTTTTCTTCAGTATCTCTGTGTAAACTTCCTTGAAGATATAGATTGTGTTTTTTTCCACAAAGAGGTTGCCCACAAAGAGCATGTATTTGAAGTACACACAAACGTACATTGCAAACCACATATGAGCAACAGTTGTTTGGATTAGATGCACGTAATAGCTGCAATGCTGAATTCCTGATGTCGCAAGGTCAAAGAGAACCTTGACTTTGCTGGAGCTGGACTCACTCGGAGCTGAGAGTTCACAGATAGGACTGGTCCAGCCAGTCTGCTATAAATACTTCGGACATTTAGCTTTGTGGTATTATCGGAGTAAAAACAGAACAGCGCTGTATCTGAAGAAAATACAGATTGTAATGGTTCTGGTTGTGTGTATTTTTTCTGATTTCATGCATGCTGCTCAGTATCTTTATGCATCCGTTATATAACACCTGTAAGCATAAAGCTTTTTACATGCTTTCAGGCACTTCCTTTGTGGGAGATAGATGGGAAGCAAGATCCAAACCCATCTTTCCTGTTCCAAACTTTCTGGCTGTGCTATTATAAAGGAAACAATTCTGTCTTGCAGTATTTATTAGGGAATGGCTATTTTATGGTGTGAGAACACAATTAACAAACATAAAATTAATGATGGCTCTAAGGAAACATTAACATTTGCGTTGTTATATATTTTCATGCACCTTAAGCATTTCAGGGACATTAGAGTGATCCGTTCCCATCATTGGACTATGCACACCTTTTGTTACGTTGTTCTGTTTATTATATCACCAAATGCTGATGGTTCTTAAAACACTCAGAATCTGGAAAATCCAGTACAACTGAATTTGCATTCTAAAAGCTTAAGGAACACCAAGCCAGGCTTAGAAAGGAGAAGAGATTTGCAGGATATATTTACACTTTTTAAAAATATTTTTGCCAAAACTTCATGAAACGTGACTAGATATCTGCAGCATAAGAAATCGGTGCTGGATTTGAATTTTACATTTACTATTCTTTTTGCACTAAATGTAAGATCATATAAATCAGACCACTTGAACATAGTACTCGCTATCTACTTAACATTTTCTTTTTGAGCAGCATTTGTTTACTGTTGATCCTTTTTTGTTCTCTGATTTGAGTATGCTTGTGGTGAAACCTACCCTTCAGTCATTTTTTGAGATTGTCATTTGAAAAATTTAAAAGAACCCATAGATCAGCATTTTTATGCAGGTTTATTAGTATTAGGTGGGGCACAGCAGTTCGCTCCTGTGCTTAAAAATTACTGTATAATCGTAAGACTTGCAGAATGGCATATACGGGCAGACATTGATTTTTTTTAGGTCAGTGCCTGTTTTATTCTAATGTACATACTATGTCAGTTCCTCAATTTGCAGTTACCTTTTGACAAAAGTACTGTAACATATAGCCAGGGCTTTCTGATGTTCGATTTGGTTCAGATCAACTAATTCTGGAAAGTGTTAACAGTGTCGAATTTTAAAAGTTCTCATGGAATACCTTGGCAGCATGCTATTTTAGGAGTTGGCCTCCTAAGTATGCCATACTTAGTGGGACAACTGAAAGCTTCTTAGATGCAAAGGAAATGCTTGCACTAAAGTATCTTAAGTTATATTTCATTTATTATGAAATCCTTTTTGATTTCACAAGAAATGTAAGACAAATATGAATGTGTTCTTTTGAGAAGCAGTTACTGTATTTTGATTTAAATAACTGTTACGATTTTATAGTTCACGGCCGTAAACCACAGAGACCAGTTCATGCTGAAGTGGCAAAATGAAATGTGATCCAGCTTGTAAATTGATCATTGTTTCAATAAAGAATTTGCACAGAGTATGCCGGGTTTGTACACACTCAACAAGATGATGGTTTCCTAGTAAGAGTATGCCACGGCATCAGCCAAGTGGAAGTAAACTATGTCTTTCATTGTACATCTGCTCATATTCCAGAAACATTGATCAGAAAAAACAGTTACTTACCTAGAAAGGAAGTTTTAATAAAGCTCTGAAAGGGAGCTGTTGTCGTTATTCAGAATATAGACCCAATTGTTAATCGGTGGTGTTATCAATAGCCTAGATTGCTCATGTATGTAGCATCTTCTCTTTGGAAGCATGTCAGCACTTCCGCGTGTAATCCAAAGGACTTTTTTGTCAGCTGTTTCCTCTCTGAGCCCTGTCATGGGGCCTTGCAAAAAGTCTTGCTGCTGTTTCAGAGTTGGGGCCAACAAAGTAAGTGTCTTTTCTACCAGAGGCACCCTAGTACCAAGACAAAATAGAAGTGTGGGTTGCCATACCTGCCCCCATTCCTTCATCCACCCTAAAAGGATGAGGTGAAATGGCTTTCCTGTCCCACAGCAGCTGGACTATATTACTCCCTAACAGTCTTCAGCAGGACTTAGTTGAAGCAGACACTGTAATACCTTGTCCTGGCTCTGCTGCTGCTACACGACTAGCAGCCAGTGGCAGTCACTGACAGAGATGGAGTGGGGGGAACTTGCCCTTTCACACATGAAAGCTTTACTCTTGCCAGCTGCCTGTTCTAGGCTGGAAAACATAGCCAATAGGAGGAAAACAATAGCTATTTATTTCATATTTTAACTCTGCTGTTTGAAAGAGTGCTCTAATTTTGAAAAATATTTTTAGAAGCATTTTATTCAATAGTTTCAGTTGAGTTAATGGGGCTGAGACACATCCACAATTTACTTAAAAATATCTATGAAAAATAGTGAAGGGGTCACAAACTGATCATAAGAATGAAATACGTACGGCTAGAGCCATACGCTATTTTATTGTCTCAGCATGGGACCCTGTCTTGCAACTGGGGCAGTTTGATATGCTGTGACTTTTTTTTTATATAGAACAGCACCACTTCAGGATGCTCCCCTCCAGCATGCTGAACTCCTCCAACAGCTTCACTGGAGCATTTTTCAGGAAGGCAGGGTACCACCAAGCAGTTGGTTCCAGTGAGCTATGCTCCTGAACACTGTGAAACAGGCTCTTCCCAGCCCCAGTGCTTCTTACAAAGAAAATATATTTATCATGTGGAGGAGACTGCCTTACATCAGTACTACAGAGGGCACTCCAAAACTAAAAGCTGCTGGTGGGTAGTATCTCCACAGAGACAAAGATGGGGACAGTGGGGGGTCTCGGCTCTCCTACTAAGACTGGAGCCAGGGAAAGCCGGTGCGTAGCTCAGGGCTGGTACCCCAGACATTTGTACTGCTGTAACACCACTTTCCCACAGGACTGGATATTTTCTAGCCCACATCCTGCACCAGTGCCTGGAATAACCAGCTAAGAGACTTGAGAATCAGTTCCTTTTCACTATCCATTTCTTCCATCTCTTCCTCTCCCCGTCTTACCTTCCTGTGCTTTTCTCTGTCCCCACCAGCTCCACAGTGCTACTTCGCAAACGAGAACCGAGTAAAGTTAGTGGTCAGGGCAAGTGTTTCTGCGCTCCAGGCACCTCTGTTCCAAACTGACCTTTCATAAGTCCCAAAATGGATTTTTTTTTCCCCAGCTGTACCAGGCTCTAATGCTAGGTACTATATTTAGCTCTCTGGCTCCCAGGCCCAAACTGAGTCATTATACTCTTACAGTAAAGGCTGACTCATGAATCCATGGTATCATGTATAAGTCTGTAAATTGGTCAAAGACAGTAACATAACTGAAGCTAAGTAAGTTACCAATTTCTTTTTCAAAATCAGAATGTATAGCAGCAAACAAATGTGACAGACTTAGGGCACCCAAGTTACGTAACGAGAAGCTATTTCATACCTCGAGAAGACAAGGCAACAATGAGAAAAATTAACAGCCAGCCTTGTATAGCATGGAGAATACATGTAAAACCTTGCTTATGATTGAGTAGAAATGTAGCATAAGTATTAAATCCATTTACCATTCTATAGCCACTTTCTATTTTGAGAACAGATTCTCTTAACTCTAACTAGACCTTTCCTATGTGGGCAAGTATCATAGGCATGGAAATACTACAAGAGTTATCAGTAAGAGCCTTGTCTTCTTCATCTACCATTTGTGAAATTATTTTCAGAACTATTTAGCTATGCATCCAAGGCTAACCGCAGACTGCCACCCTGCCCTGTCATGAAGCCACCGAGTCTGGGAGCTCCCATCTGAGATGCACAAGCTGATCTTTCTGAAATATCTCCGTCTTCTCTTGCATAGGTTTTGATTATACCACCCAATAAACCACTCATACTTATTAATGGCTGAGGCCCAGGCATTCTCAATTGACAATTACAGAGAAGCAAAATAAATGCCGCCACCACTTCCCTCTTTCTGAAGCCTCTTACTGCTTCTACCTCAAGATTAGCCCTGACGACAGGATAGCTCTTGAGTTGTTTGGGTATCCTTTAACTCCTTCCTCCTGGTGAACACTACCTTATTCAGAAAGCAGGATTTAAAAAAAAATATCAGCCAGAAAAAGAAGCTCCCTTCTAAGGAGACAAGCATGGATCCTGCCTATTTAAAATGCTTCATTATCCTTCTGTCTAATATGACCGCCTCAGGAAAAGATGGTAAAAAATAGAAAGAAATTTAAGAAGATTCAAATGGAGAATTTTTCTTCTCAAAACATCCAGAGGTGATTTATCTTCAAAGTATATTAAATTCTAACTCATTTAATCATGTGTTCATTTGTTTTTAAACATACTCAAGTGGAGAAAAAGGAGATTCCTAAAAACAATGAAATTTTCACCCCCAACCCCAAAGTAAATCATCACAAAAAAATGAAAAATACTGCCCAGCCCTTCTCTCAGGATACCTTTTATCAGGGAAGATATTTCTAGTCCTTTTTATGGTTCTGCTTAGGTGACTGCAGCTTCCTTAAGGGATTGGTGGAAGTGCATTTCTTTTCTGCTGTGGTCTTCTTGGTTAAATATTCTCTACCCTGTGTGAGCTTTTCTTTGTGTATAAAAATCAATATTCCACTGAAGATTTATCTTCGCTTCCTTTCCCCATGGTAGCATTCCATTTTGATACCTTCTTTGTGTTTTGTTTTACTGT
Organism: Aptenodytes patagonicus; assembly: GCF_965638725.1. NCBI lineage: Eukaryota > Metazoa > Chordata > Aves > Sphenisciformes > Spheniscidae > Aptenodytes > Aptenodytes patagonicus. The sequence continues at coordinate 43,667,005 of NC_134952.1, forward strand.
TTGGATTTTGTTTTGTTTGCCCATGTTTTAAAACAAATCAGAGCATCCTAATGTTTTTTCAGTTGCCTGTTTTGGGGCAGGATCACTCACACTTATCTGTATAATTCAATTTTAATTATGCAGATGTACAATTAACTACTCCCAGATTGGTGCAGGATGAACTAGTCAATAGGCTGAAGCAGATTTCTTTTGCAGAACAGCATCAACAGAACAGGTAAAGCCATAATTCCCAAGATACGAGTGACATAAGTGTCCTCAGTCATATATGGGTCTGTGAATATGTTACGTTCTTTTGTTTGTTCACTTCAAAAAAGTCATATATGATACATCTCTGCCTTAAATAATGTGTTTCTTTTTGCTTAGCCTGCCATCATGGATGGACTAGCACATTTGCACAATCCCTACACTTGTACCTCAGCTATCCATTATCTGGATTGGTTTATCTTATTCATTGGATAGCTTGCCAAGTGCAGGGGCCTCTCTAAATTAGGTATTTTTGAAGAGACTGCAGACAGCTTGGTGATGCTATGTAAATGATATTCATTTCAAATGCATTGATAAATGCTTTTTCACATTTTTTTTACTGAAATGCTGTATTTCTATATAGGCTGATATCTACATGTTAATAGAGTCTGTTTTTTCTGTATTCTTTTAACTAGAAACTCCAGTTTTTCATAAGTGTGCAGTAAAATGACAGTAATCTGCTGCTGAATAAAACTGCTTTTTTTCTACATTTCATACATTTCTACAGTTTCTACATTTCATAATCCCCATGTAATCTCTGTTAAGCACAGAGCTCGTTCTTCAATATATATGCCACAAATGAGGTGAAAGGCTCCAAATCTCTGTTATTCATGTAGTCTGCATCAGACTACTAGTTATTTTATTAGAACATATAATAGACCTACCCTGACACTGTAACTCCTGTTGCAGTTACCAGAAATAGCCCCAGAGCATTAGCCAAATGTTATATGATACAGCACCGCTGAGAACTATGTTCCTACTCTACACCAATTTCAGAAAAAAACTCCAGAGGAAACCCATCCCTTCTCAGTAGGGAAGCAGGGACTGAAAGTACTTAATGTTTCACATGTTCTTCAGAAAAAAACCCAACACCTAGGTAATTATTGGGGATCTTGCTTGTAAAATTGATGCAGGACCATCACCAAAGACGGAGCTCACTGCAGCATGGAAGCTCATCACCCCTAGTAGGCAGCTGTCAGTTGTAAGACAGTAGCTAAAGACACTTCTCAGGGTAACCTGTGATACTATAAGGAGACAAACATTCCATATCATGTAAAATGGCAATGTCTAGGAGACTATGGATGGTGTTGCAAGACGCAGTCCCCAAACTGTTCAGGTGATGGCACTGCATCTGAAACTCAAGCCTGTTTCCTGACTAGAGAAGGGCACTGGGAGTATCACCAAAAGCTCTGTGCTGGGCTGGTGGAGTCAGGCCCTATCACAAGAACCCAGTTCCTTCCTTTTGGCTTGATATTGTGACCAAAGTACCCCTCTTCTTTATTTGCTCTAGCATTACTTCATAGTTCTTCTTCAAGGGGGACTAAATATGGGGTCTTCAGTGAGGCAACTGCTGAAGACCAATCAAATGCACAGAGGAATGGGCAGCTCAGCTGTACTGGCAGATGTGAGCTTGCTTTTGTACCATACCAGATAAAGACTCTCCCAGAGGCCAGCATTCAAGTGCAAAAGGGCTGTGATGCTGTGAATCCAGACAAGCCGGGAGCAGACGAGAACAGGCAGGCAGGAGTGAGCTGGAGGCAGACTGGGCCAGTCCAATAGACATGGAATTAAGATGACAGTCTGTTGTGGTTTAACCCCACCCGGCAACTAAGCACCACACAGCCATTCGCTCACTCCCCCCCGCAGCAGGTTGGGGGGGAAAGAACTGGAAGGGTAAAAGTGAGAAAACTTGTGGGTTGAGATAAAGACAGTTTAATAGGTAAAGCAAAAGCTGCGCAAGCAAGCAAAGCAAAACAAGGAATTCATTCACTCCTTCCCATCGGCAGGCAGGTGTTCAGCCATCTCCAGGAAAGCAGGGCTCCATCATGTGTAATGGTTACTTGGGAAGACAAATGCCATCACTCCTAACATCCCCCCTTTCTTCTTATTCCCCCAGCTTTATATGCTGAGCATGACGTCATACGGTATGGAATATCCCTTTGGTCAGTTGGGGTCAGCTGTCCCAGCTGTGCCCCCTCCCAACTTCTTGTGCACCCCCAGCCTACTCGCTGGTGGGGTGGGGTGAGAAGCAAAAGAGGCCTTGACTGTGTAAGCACTGCTCGGCAATAACAAAAACATCCCTGTGTTATCAACACTGTCTTCAGCACAAATCCAAAACATAGCCCCATACGAGCTACTATGAAGAAAATTAACTCTACCCCAGCCAAAACCAGGACACAGTCCCACAGTTACTACTGAAAAACACCTCCAGCAAAATCAGCTCCCTTCCCCTACCCCCTCTGCTCCAAAGAACTATGTCACCCATCGTCAGCTCAGCAACAGCTCCTTGTCCTTCTGCCTATTCAGGCTCTGACCAGCCAGTTTTTGCTTCTTATTGAGTACCTACAAGGTTGTCTAATCCTAATGGAGATTTATTCTGGCTCTTCTTGCCCTGTCTCTCCCCATTACTAACTTACAAGAAGGCATGGGATTCACTTGCCAGCACACAAGTAAAAAGCTAGTCCTCAGAGACCTAACAGACCAACTATTCTGTTCTAAAGGAGGCTGTGCGGAAGGTAGGCATGTCAAGATGAATAAATAGATTTAAAGCCTCTGCCTGGTTAAGCCCTGTATGTTTATTCATCTTCTCATTCTGTAATGGCAGGATGCTGGCCAGATTTAACGAAGTACAACTTGACCTATTTCTGTTTTTTAAAGGAGAGGTTTATATGATTTTTTTTTAACTTGTGAAAATTGAGCAATGAAGGGTTAAGAGAACACAGATTCCAGACTTAATCACAACACTTTCTTCTCACAATGGTATAAATTGTATTCTGTGTCTATTTGCAATTTGTAGAACAAGCACAGGATATCCTAGAAAAACCAGTATTTTCTCAATGATGGTGGTTGTCCTCAGCTTGCCTCCGGGTAACAGAATAAAGGGTTTTAAGGCACTGTCAATTAGTAGAATTGATAGCGAAGGCTTTTGATCAGGTACCCTGTTTGGAAAGCAACTACACTGGGAATTCCCAGTTTGTAAATGAGGTCTGTTGCCTTTATATTGACTTACCATATAATGGATTGTAAAAGGCCAATTTTACTGGAGCAGAACTACATAATCTTTTACAAATCTGGCCTACTGCTGCACATTTTTTTCTCTTAAGAGTCTGCTATAGGATATAATATATACTAGAAAACTTTAATGCTCTACCCATGCAATTAGAGACATTTTATTCGAATACAGAATCAGAAAAAAATAAGTCTTCCTTCATATTTTTTATTTCAAAAGCTATCATTGATAACTCTATCGTTTGTGCCATGTTGTAGCCACAAACACTGAGACAGATGCTGGTAACATTTCTGCCCACTTCAGCCTAGACCACACCACTTCATTAGAGTGCTGAGAATTTGCTGGCTTCGAAGAGGCCAAAGCATGTATTCTCAAGGGACTGAAAGGAAAATGTTCTACAAATGCCAAGCTGGAACTTGGCACCGTGGTCACTCGGCAAATGAATGGCACTGTACATAATAAACAAGCAGAGAGAGAGCTTAAATTCTAAATACCCTCTTGAGAAAAGATAGAAAACAGTTCCTAGGAACAGTGAACAAAAGCTGTCAGAAAACTACAATCATTGATTTTTGTCATGAATGACTTATGATTATGGCTATGTGGTTGGAACGGGAATGGAAGATCCTGCAGTACAAAGCACTGCATTCTCTAATCTCGTGTGAGATTCATTTACACTCATTAGATAAAGCACAGTGTCACATTTGTTAGATCTGTTGGGCTCAAATATTGTATTTTACACATTAATGCAATTATCTTCCTGTTTCCCTTTGTCACTAATGTCATCTTTAGATGACATTAATGTATCATCAATTAATAAATACTTTTTCTATTTCCATGTATATCTGTGTACAGGAAAATACAGCTTAGAATAGCCATTAATTTTCCATTCAAATGAATGATCTGCTTCAAAATGAAACTGATCAAGCTGCAATTTTACTTCCACACCTCTCATATTTTTATTATGCAACACACAAACATTAAAAATAAGAAAATATATGGCACAGAGCTTAGGCTGCCAATTGGCTTCCTGACAAAAGAACAGATTAAGCAAGGTAGCAGGATCTCTGATCCAGTAGATGAACAAGCTGCATTCTGCCTTCTGCATATTAACACTGTTCAGCTCTGAAGGGAATCTGCTGTGACCTACATGCACTTTAGTTCTACGCTGCACAGCACTCAGGATATTGACCAATCTGTTACCACACCCCATATCCTCAACATCTTTCACAGTCACCAGCCATTACCAATTCAGGGTTGCATAATGCACTCTTACAAAAGCTTTCAAAACCTTATTCTGCCCTGAAACAGGAGTCAGCCTCCTCAGAGACCAAAATATAGCCTTGTTCTTTACCTCAGAAGGGCTTTAGTCCACATCCAGTCCCATTCTCTGAAAATACAACCAAAGATTAATAGAAGGTGGAAAATGAACCTCCAAGCTCACCAAATAAGCATCTTCAATTTTAAATACTAACACTAAACCACCACTGTGCAAAGTGACATTCTACTCTCTCCTCTTTTCCAGATCTTTTGCAGCTTTCCTTTACAGTCCTTGACTTTCTGATTTGTGGGCCTGAACTACTCTGTCCACCAGAGGAATCTAAGTTTGTCTTCTGCTTTTTCTTGCACTTACTTGCCGCTTGAAAGAAATTCAGTTGTGCAGTTAGGCCCAGATCCAGAAAAACACATAAACACGTGATTTATATATATGAATAGTATCATTGTGAAGGGTGCAGGCTCTTTCCCAATATTTGCCATCAGTCTTTTCTCTGCTATTGCTTCTTTGTTCCCCATTATTGCATATGGCCTTTCTGTTTATTCCAAGATTTTCCTGTAAATTCAAAATGGGGTACAGGCTATGTATATGATCATCCCCAGGACTGAGAGGAAAGGGCTCTCAGAAGAACTAAGACATAAAACACACATACAACTGTGTTTAAAATGAGATGTCAGAAAGCTCTCAGCACTGCTTTTCATCTCAACCAATTAACAAGTATCAGAACAACTGTTGGCTAGCTTGCTTTTTCAGCTTGAACTTTTAGGAAGATCATCCTGGTAGCTCATTTAGTTAGGGAAATATCACTGCAGAAGTAGTGAAGGTTTATGAGTTACAATATAGTTGGGATGTTAAGCACTTAAATACTCTAAAACTAAACTACTTAAAAATAAATAGTGTGGATTCTACGATATTGTGAACCTATTAATATTCTCTCACCTATGAGCAGTGGTGTATATTTAGAGGAGAGCTATCAACATGTTTCAAGCAGTCCCATAAGCAAAATAAACATCTAGAGATAGGTATTAACTGAGACCGATCATTCACATGAATTCTCCTGGAAACAATTTCATATAATCAAGTCATTTCAATTATCCTACTTTAGGCTTACGAATTCCTGTTGAAGATTCCCACATATTGGACCAGACATTTAAAAGTGCTGATAGGATATTTACTCTAAAATGCCAGACATGAATGTGTCCGACACGGTGCAACTTCACACTGAATGGTTTGAGTCCTGTGGTCAGTATTGCAGAAATGCCTCTTCATCATTAACTTTCATAAACTCTAATGGGAGTTAACAGCGTGTCTCAGGGAGGTGTTCAAAATCTTGCAGAGTCAAAGTCCTGATAGACCTATTGCATAGCAGATACCTCAGCTTTCTGAGATTATAATCAGAAAAGAAAGTTGAAAGTTGAAAGAGCAATTTTTTAAAAATCTGTATTGAATTAGTCACATGTAATGCATGCAACATCATCGGTCTGGTTCTCAGAGAAAGGGATAATGGTTTTGGTGAGAAATCTTGCCTCAGCAGTGCAGACCGGGTCAAGGACAAGAAGTTGATCTTACTGTAAAAGTACATTCAATGCTGTTATCCTAGTAAAATTAATTCCTAGTTACTCAAAACTTGACAAAGCAAAAAAACCTTTAATTCAATATTCTTGGGGTCTTTTAAAAAAAGCATACTATAAGCTTTTGTGTTAAAGCTCATTCTAGTTGAATCTTAAATCAGCCAATGTTATAGTGCTGACAACTTACTAAATGTTTCCAGGCAACAGAAAGAAAATAGCAAAAAGTAAACAATTCAAATATGCTAAAGAAGAACAAACTGATACAAAAATAAAACCTACTCCTGTATGGAGTTCCTCACTTCTAAGCAACGTTAACTCCTTTTATGTTTCATGCATAAAGAGGAAGTAGAGTCTCTCACAAAACAAGGGGCAGTATTTTTCAGAGTTTTTTGGCTGTGTTATTTTCACAAAGGACCCTTTTGTTTCTTTTCAACACTTCAGCAGACAATTGCTTCCAATTTCAGTCAACCCATGAAAACCACCACGGAGTCTCCAAAGACTTCATAAAGTCACTGAGGCAGACTCTGAAAGTCTCCCTGTGCTATACATACCTCTGCCACATGTGTTGGGGGTTGTTTCCCTATAACCACTCTTGTGTGGCCTGCATCCTGGGGCATCCTGTATTTTGTACCTTGAGATACTTACATTTTTTACTGCTCCAGCAAACTAGAGGTGCTGAAATTGCAGTTTGTGCCAGCCAAGAGCAGTTGCTGACTGTAGTGAACTCCCCTTGGGCCAACCAGAGTCCAAGAGTGCTCTCCAGTATTTTCCTGACTGTCAGTGAGCTCTGCCATCAGCTCTAACCCATCACCAGAAAACTCTTCTTCCTCGCTAGACTCCAGTAATACATGCTTTCCACCTGTATGGGGCAACTGCTGCCCTTTGGATACACTGCAGAACACACAGGCACTCGCTTCAATGCTCCTGATGCCCTGGTTTATGGGTGTGATGGCTTTAGAGGCACCACAGTTCTGGGTGTGGAATATCTTTTTATTACCCAGCTACTTCAAAATCACTCTCACCACAAAACAAGTTAAAAATGCACATAAGAGCATCTTTCTACCTATACCTCTCTTTCATGGTACGGTTGAATAGTTGCAGATTTTCTTGACAAAAGGTTCCTTCTTTCAGTGACACACACATCTCAGGTAACAATCATTAAAGAGTGTCTTATGATGCTGGAGAATGATACCTTCTATAAGCCACCTCCCATTTAAAATCCTACCAGGGGTCATAAAATATGTTTTTTCCTCCTTATCCACTATGTCAGCTGACCATTTCTAGTTCATTAAAATAAGCACTGTTTCACTCCCTTGGACTTGAAAAATACCTCTTTGCTAGATGAGGTATCAGGTCCTGTGCTTGACTGGCTAATTAACACCTTGTATTGGGTTTGCATGGCAAGGTTTTGGTAGTGGCGGGGGGCTACAGGGATGGCTTCTGTGAGAAGCTGTTAGAAGCTTCCCCTGTGTCTGATAGAGGCAATGCCAGCTGGCTCCAAGACAGACCCGCCGCTGGCCAAAGCCGAGCCCATCAGCGACAGTGGTAGCACCTCAGTGATAACATATTTAGGAAGGGGGAAAAAAAATTGCTGGGCAACTGCAGCAGTCAGAAGAGAGTGAGAATATGTGAGAAACCACTCTGCAGACACCAAGGTCAGTGAAGAAGAAGGAGGGGGAGGAGGTGCTCCAGGCACCAGAGCAGGGATTCCCCTGCAGCCCATGGTGAAGACCATGGTGAGGCAGGCTGTCCCCCTGAGCCTCCACAGGTGGAGCAGATATCCACCTGCAGCCTGTGGAGGACCCTATAGCAGAGCAGGTGGATGCCCAAAGGAGGCTGTGACCCCGTGGGAAGCCCGCGCCAGAGCAGGCTCCTGGCAGGACCTGTGGACCCATGGAGAGAGGAGTCCACGCTGGAGCAGGTTTGCTGGCAGGACTTGTGACCCTGTGGAAAGGACCCACGCTGGAGCAGTCTGTTCCTGAACAACTGCACCCTGTGGAAGGGACCCACGCTGGAGCAGTTCATGAGGAACTGTCTCCCGTGGGAGGGACCCCACACTGGAGCAGGGGAAGAGTGTGAGGAGTCCTCCCCCTGAGGAGGAAGGAGCAGCAGAGACAACGTGTGATGAACTGACCACAACCCCCATTCCCTGTCCCCCTGTGCCGCTGAGGGGAGGAGGTAGAGAATTTGGGAGAGAAGTTAAGCCTGGGAAGAAGGGAGGGGTGGGGGGAAGGTGTTTTAAGATTTGGTTTTATTTCTCATTACCCTACTCTGATTTGATTGGCAATACATTAAACTAATTTCCACGAGTCAAGTCTGTTTTGCGCGTGACAGTAATTGGTGAGTGATCTCCCTGTCCTTATCTCGACCCACGAGCCTTTCGTTGTATTTTCTCTCCCCTGTCCAGCTGAGGAGAGGGAGTGATAGAGCGGCTTGGTGGGCACCCGGCGTCCAGCCAGGGCCAACCCACCACACAGCTCCTTCTATCAACAAGGGGTAAAATTCTTCCTTTATCCCTGTTGATGACTCGTTGCATGTGTTTCAGTTTAAAGCATTTCCCACCTCAACTTTATGGTCTATATTGCATATTTGTAAATTTGTATTAAAAAAAATAAATATGTGGCTTATTACTAGCTCTATACTGCAACCATGATAATAATGTCACCACTTTGGGCTGACAGATGGTTTGGTATGATCTTCCCCATCTTCTTTCTTCAAAGCATTCTGTAAACTGACTACACTACTAAGACAGGAAGGCATTCTTCAGGAGGCTGGTTTTAAATTTCACTTTCTTTACCAAACTGCTATGCTCTTGCTCAATTTAATGCACTTTGAAAAGGAGTTAAGCTAAAAATGAGAGTCATGCTAATTATGGAATAAGAATACCCACATATGGAGTTACTCAGGAATAGCTGTTCTTGAATAACATCATATAACCAAGCCTGGGACATATTTTTAAGGTTTTTCATGACAAGTAGGGCTTTGGGATTTAAAAAAAATTTTTTTTGCTTTGTTTTGCTTTCCAGTTTTTAAAAATTTAAACAAAAACTCCATGGCACAAAACTTGCTTCAGATAAATTGTTCAAAAAGTGCATGAGCATTTGTAACTCCAAGTTCTATCCTAAATTCCAGTAAAAGACACCCATTACAATGCAACTAGGAACCCAGAATAATTTTCCACATTCCTAAGAGCAGAAAAAGTGATATAATTTTAATTATATCAGGAAGCATCAATTCAGCACAAAATGAGAACAAGATGCTTGTCCCTGATGTTAGCTTGGCGACTCAGGCACCATGGCAGGATTTCCTTCCCTCTGAAAATTCTTTAATTGGACTGGATGATGAGGCATCTGTTCCCTCTCCTTTGGACTCAGTACAGCCCTCTATGGAAAGACACAACTGTTTTGGGAAACAGATAATGGAAAATCTTTTTGACAAAGTACAAAAGGCCAACAAACAGTGGAGCCAAATCCATTCCTGACATCCCTGACGAATTTCAGTGGCACCATGGCAGAGATTATTACAGCCTACGTGCTAGATGCTCTGCTACAAATTAAAAGCATTGGAGTAACTTCGCAGACCTGATTCACAGAAATAGCTAGCAGTTAGTACTTCTGGCTGTGTGTGTTAATGTTCCATTTCTAGGAAAATGTTGCTAACTTTTTTCTTAAGACAGTTGGCTCTTGAGCCTTGCTCCCTCTTTCCCTAGCCCTTCAGAAAATCTGGGTGCATATCTAAGGAACAGAATTATATTGTTGCAGCAATATTGCAATATTGTTATTGTTTCTGTAAAAATGGGAAAGATGTTCAAAGACAGATAACTTAGATTGTTTATCCTTTGTATCCCTGGGTGCGCAGAGAGTAGGATAGGGTAGAGAGCAGGACAGACATCTTGGAAAGCAGTAAGGAGCACTGAAACAGTTTGAACATACATTTAGTGTCTGCTTATTAGAAATTTTTATTAAAGGTACAAAGTCTTTTAACTTCCACACACTCATACTCCAATGATGAACTAACTAAACCTAAGGAGGAAAAGCTACACATGCTAGCGCACGCACACACACATACACACCCCCCACACCCCCCATATATGCAAGCACAGAAGAGGGGAATAGTTCTGAGGGAGAATGATACACACCTGCTGTAAGAGCTGCCTTCCATTACCTACAACATGCCGCAGTGCTGACCTTGCTAGGAACTGATGCAGCAGCCAACTTACCTGCTCAGGAATCACTGAACTGTTACTTTGCCAAGGAGTCTGAAGCGTTTTAAGGAGAGGCAGAATGCTGCTGTTCTCTTGGGTTCAGAAGAGTCAAGAATTCACACACACACATCATGAGGCCACCAAATAGAGACTATGAAATCATCTCCCTGAGATGATCAGAGGTGTCTGTATTAAAGACACCTTATAGCTTAGTATACTAAAATATGGAAATGTATGCATTCCAGTGAAATCTTGCATTGAGACTCGACCATAAAAAAGGGGGTGGAGTCTGATTTGCTCCACATTAGTTTTGTTCTGAAGTTAGCAATACTGTCTAGAAACAGTATTAAACTTATTTCAGTAAGAAATTATATAGTACTCTCCAAGATTTATTGGAAGCTGCTATAACCACAAAGTACAGCAGAAATATACATAATATTCAGAGTCCTGAAGTCATAATCCTAAGGATAAATCTTTCTGCAAATTCCTGAGAAAGCCTAATTTTAGCCAGCTTTCCAATAAAAAGAGATAAACAGAGAGCAGAGCAGAAGACGTAATAACAGACCCATGCATAGTTTTACATCACTACTATTACAAGTACACAGAGTGATTAGACTGCATGGGATTTCAAGCAGGAGAGGATCTCCACAATATTGTTCTCCTCAAGCCCTATTATGAATTACTGATGCCTCAAGCAGTATTAAGTCTTGCAAATTTCTTTCTACTGCTGCTGCTACATGACTATGGCAACATGGCAGCTTCTGCCCAGCCTGTGCTATTAGGGGAAGCAATCTGCAACAGCAACAGAGAGGCACCAATTCCTCGGGGACATCTTACTGATCTGCACATCACTCGACTCCATTAACCACATAGCTGGGATTCCCAGACTTGAACATTCCCACGGAGTGCTCCATCTTCCCTAAAGCTCTGAGAGGACAGCAAATGTCAGCTGAGCCTCCCAGAAACTCCTGCTTTGCTTCCCTTCCTGTGGGATGTTGTTTCTGTGGTACAATGATACATGTCTTTGCATACACCTTTAATTGAGCCTAGATTCATTCTGTCAGCAAAATATTAGCTTTATCAGAATAAATGGGTGAGAAAACTTTGCAGAATTAATGGAAGCACTCAACCTTTTCTAATTATACACTGCATTAAACTTTTATGAGAGAAACCATACAAAAATGCTTTGCCTGTATTCTCAGAGCAGCTAATTTAGTTTGGTCAGTTGAACTGATGAGGCAAACAAAAGTTTAACCCAACAAAGTGAAAATATTCATGCAAGGGTGGAATCCCACATTAATCTCTGAGCAGAACAAAAACAAAGACAAAAGCTCATTGCTGGCTCCAAGAGGTAATAGAGAACATGCTGCTGTATCATAAAAAAAACACCCTAATTCTACAGCAAAAGGTTGTTCTAAGGCACTATTTCCAAGCATACATGTTTGTCTTTTCCTCATTTTATTTATCTGCCTTTGATACATCAGCTGATACTGAATTTTATTTATATTCCTCTATTTATTTCTGCAGCTCCAACTCAGATGCATGTCCCTGCTGTGCAGTACAAACACGTACGTAATAAAACATCAGCTCAGAAAGCAAAGAACTTGAGGGCTAAACAGACAAGGCAAGAAAATTGGCAGGGAAAAAGAAGACTCAGAACACCCATTTCACATTGTGCCATTGAGGCACAAGACCATGATCTTACACTGGTAAATGGCAGCAATGTTTTGTCACTGAGATACATAGGGATAGGGTTGCATTTTACATAGTGTACCCAGAGGGACATGGAATATCCATGGCAGAAGGGAGGACTGAGCCCCAGTCTGCTGCACACCATTCAGAGATGCTGACACTCTTTCTTTTGACTGTTTACCAGCACAAAATACTTTTGTATAGCGTAAACACACACGACATATACATTCTCTATATAGTATGGAATATAACATACTATTTATAACATAGTGTATATATAATTTATACAGTACAATATACATTATACTTACCTCAAAAAAAGCCCAACAACCTCAGAGCCAGTGGTTTTTATGCCTGCTTGGTATTTATTAGAAAAAGAGTATGTGGCTCTGCCTAGTAATTTGTAAGTGTCAATACCTGCTGGTTGACTTTTGAGAAAGAGACAATTTGCTGCTGCTGATTTGTGACAGATGCTCATAGGTTTGTGGGTGGGCAGCCACCCCTCCAGATCTGTGATTTCACCTTCTGAGAAATAGGAAGTGTGTGCACTAAAAGAGAATGTGGGCTAAGCTCATGGGCTACCTCCATTCTCAAATCTGGTACTTAGAGAAGTGGAGTCAAGGGGTGTCCTGCTTTACCAGCAGCCATTGTCATGCAGGGCAGATCCTTTCACAAATTTCCCCATTTGGTAGCTATTGGAGAAAGACAGTGATTGCAACTGTACAATAAAGACTAGACCTGGATGAAAAACAGAACTTTGCCTAACAAAAGATGGTGACATTTCAAGTTGGGAAGAAGCCCTTCAAGATTTTCAAAATTCTACACAAGGACAATTTTTTAAAAGGGAATAAAAACCAAACAAAATTAATTTCTGCTCCATCAGAATCTTTTGATTCAATTTTAGTTTGTTTTTTTTATAAAAGGTAAGAAAGCAATTGAAATAGATACATCATTTCAAACAGCAACAAAAAAACTCCAACAAAACTCACTATTCTAAACATGCCAAAACTTAGTCAAATGCTTTTTTGTTTGTTTGCCTTTCCCCCCCCAAAAAAAAAAAAATTAACATGGGCAAAACTTATCTTTCAAAGCCCTTCAAAGTCAGTACCATCTCTGATGCCTTGCCAACCAGCTCTAATAAAAATACCTACTGTTGTGTAATTCTTTGAGAATCACAAATAGGAAGTCATATATACACATGGCGAATAATAATAATTACTATTGCAGATAATAGATTTAATACTTTTTTGCGTTAAGCTACGCATTCATAGCTATAAAACAAGAACTCCAGCAAAACTAGGCTGACCTCTCTTGTGTGACATGATTGACAGAATGAGCTGGTTACACTAAACACTACATTGTCCTGCTAGTCTGAATCAAGATCTTTCATGACATGTTGTCTTGAGTTTTCTCTGTGATTCCTACTGAATATTTCTGTGGAAAACATTCATTTGTTGTTAGCTTCAACGTATATATTGCAGCAATAATTTTAAGGGATATATACTGAAACTTCAAATAGTATTTGGAAATAACTTATATAGGCTTTCCTTCCTAGAAATCCCAGATCAAAAGTGGATATATTTCTAAAACGATATACAAACTATCAAAGGGAAATGTGGTAGTCAGTGCAGAAATTATTTAAAGAGGATCTTTAGCTGTAGCGTGCAGAAACTCAGTCTCAATGGTTATACTGTCTTTTTCTTCATTAATATTCTATCTTTTACTCACCTATCGTGATGGAAACTGTGCTTAAAATGAAAAGAGCTGTTTCCTTATTGCAAACTTGGTGGTATTAGGCAGAGTCTGAATTCAGTTTTGCTCCAGCATGCATAATTCTGCTGAGGACAAACAAACGATGCCACTTAGCAATTCTTTGCTGCAAACTTCATCAACTAGCTTTGGCAGCTTCTCTGTATGGTTTAAGGCTGCTGGCCATGCAACATCTGAGAAAGCAAGCTGTTTTCTTGTTCTGTGCCCTGCAGAAAAGGGCTTTGCCTGATTTGCCTATGTGCTCAAGCTCTGTGGCATATAGTGCTTCATGCACTTCCTCCTTGGACATGAGGAAAAATTTATTTACTGAAAGAGTGGTTAAACATTGGAACAGGCTGCCCAGGGAAGTGGTTGAGTCCCCATCCCTGGAAGTATTTAGAAGACGTGTAGATGTGGCGCTTAGGGACATGGTTTAGTGGACATGGTGGTGTTGGGTCGACGGTTGGACTCGATGATCTTAGAGGTCTTTTCCAACCTCAATGATTCTATGCTTCACAGTTATTGTCTCCCACAGCAGCTGTGACTACAGATATATGCCAACCTTGCTCAGGAAGAAAGGCAATACTTTACCAGCTGATAAAGTATAAATGTCTACATCTTCATGAGCAATTCAGACATTTCCAATGCTACCTGAACACACAAGCACTCAGCTTGAATGTTATAGCTCTATCAGAGTGAAGTACAGAGCACCGAACTGGAATTCAGAAAACCTGAGCTTTGTAACTAGTCCAGCGAATAGACTAAACTTCTCCACATTTGGAGCCATCATCCATAAAAAAGGAAAAAGATGATTTATCAATGAAAAGTGTCATGTAAAAGCAGATATAGTATTATTATCATAGCTACTACTGACATGATTTTGCAGTTCTTTTACTAACCCGAATTAGGTCCAAGCAACAAAGTTTGGATCCTAATGCTCAATTTGCAGGTCAAATTTTGCCTGCCTAATGTCACATCTTAAAATATCCTGAGCGCAGGCTTTATATGTGCAAAGGTAGAAAACATACCATTCCTTTTCTTTCAAGGCTGGTAACATTTTCTTTTAGGACTAAAACATTAGCTATTGTTTTAGCATTTTTGTTGGATTTGCTCTTCGGAAATCACCCATGAGTTCAGAACAAGGGTAGGGAACTCCACCCCAAAGGAAAAATTTCTGGGAAGTTACAAGTTCCTGAAACAGAAGCACAGAAAGACAAGACTCTCTGTTTTTTTTCCTTTGCTAGTAGAATAGCCATAGCAAAACACAGGAGGCATATCACTCTCTAACCTGAGATTATGTATATAATGCAGTGCCTTTATCTACTAGATTTTCTCCTATAGCTGAGGCACATAGTATCCAGGGACAAACAAGTGTCATCTTGCCACACAGAGAGCACCTCAGATATTAATACAGGTTCTGCCTGCATCAAGACAGCAAAAGTTTATCCCAATTTCACATGCTGATATAATTAGAAATAGAATGGGCAAAGTTTGAAAAAAGATCAATCCACCAAATACAAGAGTTTTCATTAAATCCAGCTGGTATGATAGCATTAACAGCGGACACTTCTGTTTCAACCACAGAAAAAAAAAATTAATTTTCCTCTATATCCAAGTTTTATAGTTTTAACTGAGTCAGTAAAATCTATTTTTATATACATAAAAGAATTACATAAGTGTTATTTGAGGAATACTTGTACACTTTTAACATTCCTGTGACTGCAGTCCAGTCCTGAAGAACTTGCCAATGCCAGGAATCAAGATTTAGAAGAGAACAAAATGTGCTTTATAGGGAAATTAGTGGTAAAAGCAGATGAACTTGTTCTGAAGAGGGTTTTAGTATTTGCCCTTTGAAAATTATATGCCCCACCATTTACAGCTACAGTGAGTCAGAGATGAGAACTGCGTAAGGCAGACTCCTCAGAGAGAAAAATGACTCACCAGAATCTGCTTAGACTGAACTCCCTGGTCCTGACTTCCTTATAATAAGAAACACCACTATGGGAGACATGGGGGTGGTCAGAGGAAGAAATATTTGCCCCAGCGGGGCCACTTTTTCCTAGCCCTTTATCATCTGCCTTAGTTGATAACTTCTTCATATGTGGAATTGTAAGATGAGGAATTCTGATCTCACTGAAAGAGCAGGTACTTACAGGGGAGGATAGCAGTGATTCAAATGCAAGGGAAGAAAATACAGATAAAATGAAGGGCAAAGTTCACTGACAAAATTAGCAATTACTTGATGGTCTTAGAGATGGCCTAACTTAGAGAGAACAGAGTTTCATATGTGGCCACTCTTTGTGATTATCAATGTTTTATTCTGTATGTGATCTCCTTTTCTTGGAAAGGCCAGAACCCCCATCGCGGTGCTGCAATCATAGATGGCCAAGGCTGGTCCTACGTTTCTGTCCCCAACTCAGCAGAGATAACAAGCAAAAGCTAATTCAGCTTGGAACTGTAATGTGTCTTTCCAGAGACACACTTGGGGACAAGAGCCCTTCAAAGCGGTTATCAAAGCACACAAACATAAGGAAGGAGTCCTTAGTGTGGACTTAGCAGAATCACAGAGTAGGACTGGCGATGGAATAACATGAAAAGGACCATCATCATACCCTACTCTGTGGAGCAATGTAGACTAATCTCTGTAAAAGGAATACCCAAAAACATCTGCTCAAGAAGGAGCTCTGGCACTGTTGGGTGGGGAGCTTGCTGGAGGGACTGATGCCCAGGTGGGTCCTTGGCTAAGAATTGCATTGAACAGAGCCAAGCTGCCTCTGATGTGTCACAGCTGTCAGTGAGTCAGCACAGGGGTCGCCTACGATAGCAGAAAGAAAAGGTTCACTCCCTCCCAGGATAACCTCCCAGGGCAAACATGACCATCCCCATCCCAAGTGGATTTAACCAGTCACCAGGAACAAAGAGCGCGTACTCTTCACTACTTATGCCAAGAACGGTTCTTCACACTTTTTATAAGGTTTCCATCCTATTCTCTGTCTGTAAAGAACCAGCTGTTGGCTTTGTTTTATTTGAAATAGCACAGGGTAAATGAGTATCTCACAATGGGACATGGAGCTTTCCTCATCATCTTTTTTTTTAAATAGTTTAGTCTTGGTGCAATCTCATTCACTCCAAATACTTCCCCCAAATATTTCTTTCCAGGGACTTTACCTGTGGGACTATGCTCCTTCTTGACAGGAATGATCTGACAGTAACCAGGAGTGGAATTAATTCTTCCGTTGTATAAAAGGGAATCAAAGCAACCTTGACATTCAGTTTAGTGGCAGAATATTAGTGAGGGGCTTCCACAGGCCCCTGAAATCATGTTCTGCAATGAAATCCAATTTAATTTAATATGATCCCTGCCGTCTTGTGAAATACTGCACATTTCAAGCTGCCACTCAGCCCTAGCTAAAATCCAGCACTGGCCTTTCAACGCACTTGGTTTTTATATATGCTAAATATATTTTTTTTTGGTGGTCTGGTTTTTTTGTGGGTTTTTTTTTTCCCTGAAGCAGTCAAGAATTATTTACACATTGCTTTCAGGGTTGATAAGCAGTTTATTTCATTATCGGCATTGACCATACTACTTGAATTTCCTGTTGTTTTAACAGCATCCTAACTGATTAAAAAAGGAGAAAAGAGAATACTGAGTGCCTCTGCAGGAGACTGCCTGTCCTGTGTGAAATTAATGACAGAGATCTGCTGAATCTCAATACTTCTCTAAAGAGGTTCACACGGACGGTGCCTGAGGAGAGCAGAGGTCTGAAATGAAAAATATTTCTCTGCTTTTAGACTAGTTAATCCAACATTTCTCCCCTTGTTCAGAGATCACTTTGTTCAGAGGTCACTTGTGATGCTTTTTTAAGTCACAAGTAAAAATTTGGTTACATCTCATCAAACATTTGAGTAGAAACTACAGCCAACTACAAAACTACAAATCCAATTAAAATATCTTTTTATTTATTTATTCCCCTGAAATATATGTGGTTTTACAATCCACGTGTATGTATCACCATTGAAATGTGGGTAAATATATCAAAGAATGCAGATATGATACCTAGATTAAGCTACACATCATTACTTCAACTCATTCTCACTCAGTGCAAGCTCTTAACAATTGTTTTATATATAACTACCAATGAGATTTGGCAGAAAGCAGTATTTTTCAGGAGATGGTTTGAAATGTTGAATGACTTTGGTGTTATGTCTAGGAAGTTTTCAACACTGAGTCAGAAATTTCTAGTGGACACTGTTGTGATTAATATTTATTTCTTATTTGTATCACCATAATAACTAGGGACCCCAAAAAAGGATCAGCCCATCTCCTATGCAAAGAACTGTGCAAACATTGCATAAGAAGTCCTCAAAGAATCAACAACCAAAACAATTACCAAGCCGTAACCTGAGCCAAAATCAGACCGGGTAGACAAACAAATTCACATGGGCAGTATGTTTTAAACATAAGAAATACAGCTGTCACAAAACCAGATGCCCTTGGAGAAGTAGTGCAACTTGAATTGATTTGGTATTGGGCAGGTACTCAGAGAAGGACCTCCCTTTGAACTGTTATCTTCTTCATGATTTTCTTATTTTCTCAGTCTTCTGAAACTAATGGGTAAACCACAGTCATTCTGCATTGCTGCCATACAAGAAATCATAGCAAGTTCCATGGTTTTATTGCTCTCCAATGTCTTTCCCTAATAACTTACATGGAATGTTTAACTTATTGCACCTCTCTGGTGAACTTTTTCCCTTCTAACTGCCAATATTAAAAAAGAATTATGAAGGGCATTAATTTAAAAGTACATGAATCTATATTACTCTTCCATTTTTATAGGTGGTTGGTTATTAAATATTTGATTTATTATCATAGAATCATAGAATCATTTAGGTTGGAAAAGACCCTTAAGATCATCAAGTCCAACCATTGTACAACAATTTTACTTTATATCACAGGAAACAAAAAGGCATGGGGAATATGGCTATGGTGATAATGGTTAAGGATTATGTTTCAATTCTATTACTGTGGAAAAAAATTGCTATTCTACTAGCTGTTAATAACAAGATGATGTCATTATTACAAAGAAAAGAATGAATTTAGAAAAACTGGACAAAGATCATTTCAGCATTTTTTTTCCCTAAGCTATTATGCAGCACATAAATTGTCTTGATTTTATTTGGTATCCATACAAATCATTCAAATTTCAAGACTGATTATGTCCTCATTTGCACTGATTTGCTCTATTTACAGCAATGAAACTACTTATATTTTGCATCAGTGTAAGAGAAAAAAAGAAATATTCCTTCCTTTAACTGACAATGTTATTTGATTTGATTTAGAAAGATACTGTGTTTTTTTGACTGATTGTTATGAACAACTTTTATCAATGAGATTACTGCAAAGAAAAAAACCTGAAAAATACTGAAATTTTGAAAACTTCTTGTAAGATGCCCACATACCCACATTTATGAATTTCATTTTGATAGTAGCATTTTTCTTTAAATAGTGGAAGATGTGAATTAGAGAGAAAGCCACTGCCCGTAATCATTTGCAACTAATATTAGAAGTTCTGGAAAGTAGCTGCATGCTTTTTATCAGCCTTTTTTGTCTCTCACCACTACAGAAGTACACTGTTTTCTAAAGTCAATCTTCTCTGCAGACACTCTATCATTCTGATAATGCAACATAATGACAGAAAATTAGCACTTAATTTTCAGCCCTGCTCTTCCAGAAACTCTGTATTTGTCATTCTTTGAACAACCAGAAACTGGAACTTGTCACAGAAGGATGAAATCTGTATTGAATCACAAAATGTTTCTGAACGCCTTCAAAGGTCAAATTTTAATTTCAGTTAAAATGAGATACAGAATAAATAAAACCAGAGTAAAAACACAAATTCAAGTAAAGGACATATTTCCAGGAATCTGAGTATGTTTTAAGCAGATCAGCATTCAAATAATATTTAACTGAACTGGGGATGAGCAAACAAATGAATTCATCAGGATGGTCCCATGCAAATGAATGATAAAAAAGCCAAAAACCTCGGCTTTGATGTGGTATATGAATATTGATTGTACCTCTTGAAATCCGAGAGATTCTTACCTGCTTTGTCCCCATCGCTCTACATGCTAAATAATGGACATAGGGGATGCTTTTAGCTAAATCTGTGAAACCAACTGTACCAAATCAGCTACTGACTTGGAAGCTGGGAAAGAAAATAAAACACCTCAGCCTGAAGTGTTTATTCAATTATTTTTCTCTAGAGAAACAAACAAGGAAGCCTATAAACAGTGCTGCCACCTTGGAAAGGCTATTCTTCCTTACTGCTACGTGTAAATATGCCTAGATACAAAATGTTCTGAAATGAAAATCTAGAAGCATTTAATTAAAAAAACCAATCAACTCAAAATACTTTGACTTTTGATAAAAACATTAGAATTTCTGATAGGGTTTCTTGACCAAATTGTTGAATTCACACATAGTTTTGCTTAATCTAAATCTGCATTATTTTCAAGTGAATAAAATATTCAACTGACATATTTTACGATCAGCCAACAACTTAAGGTGAACATGCTAAAAACCAGCTGGCCCATCACATTTCTTTCAGAAAACATGCTGTTTACCCCAACGCCAAATCTCCTTGTTTACACACCCTCATTCTTTCTCCTGGAACAAGCTCTCTTGTACTTGTTAAGTCCAGCCTGGAAGATGACTAGGGAGCAGAAAGGAGGGATTCATGCATTTCTTCATGTAGCACAGATTTGGTCAATCCCTCTGTCTCCTCTCCTCCCTCCCAGGCTCACTATTCCTTTGCTGGCAGACAAAAATCAAGTTTTCCACACCCTGTCCAGACTGGCTCATTGCCATACATACCCTCCAGAAGTTAATACCCCCTCATGTCTATGTAGTTGATATGCTTGTCAACGGGTCTTCAAACTGGTGCTATTAAAGTGGGGGGGGAAAAACAGGAGGGGAAATGGTTTATCTCTGATGGATATACCAGTTCAGAGACAAGAGATGGAGGTGAGAAGTCCAGGAGAGCACAGTACGTTGAAGTTGGGAGTTGTTTAGTTTTAAAAGAAAATGTGTAAAAGATTCCTATGGGGAAAGGAGGAAAGGGAAAACTGCTTTGTTCCCTTCATGAAAAAAGAGGTTCGTAAAATAAACTTAACCCTTTTAATTATAAAACTATTTTATTTAAAAGTCATGTATTTTTTAACATTCAAGTGCATTCTGCTTTAAAAAAGGTGTGTGTTTCTAGTTGTGAGCTTGACGTTAACTAGTCTCAGAAGAGGACGAAGGGTGGATCCTAGACCTGTTGTTTCAAGCTGAGTGCTGTGAGACACATAATGTGACGCCAGTCTTCATCACTATTAGACTTAACGCCAGTAACGCACACCATGAAGCTTAGTGGGGAGCACAGCTCTTTGAACAGCTGAAGGTTTAAAGGCCAAGTTACAGTCATCATTTCCATGTATGCAGAACAAGAGAGAGCTCCAACCAGAGAAAGCATTTATGCGCCATTTGAGATTCTCCTGAAATAGCACTGGGAAAAGCTCCAGGGAAGCCAATGAAATTACACAAGGGATTCATCTGTTTGACAAGCATCATCTCTGCAAGGTTTAACATAGCAAACAGAAAGACACCCTCAACACAAGTAAAAATCTCTTTCCAAACAGAACTGTAGTAAGGAAAATATTACCAGTCCCTCAAAAAAAGATCATGAAATCTCAAATCTTGCAGATTTTTGATAGTTTTAATTGTCTTCTGATGTCAGGGCACTTATGTTCATATTTTCAACCTTTTCTTCACAGCTACTATGGCTAGGCGCTTTCTTTAATTAAAAATTAACACTCCCAAGCTGTATATAAACCAAGCGGATTTTATAGACTAGAACCTCAGCAGTGACCCTGGGGGCACCTGCCTAATCCACACAGCTGGGTTCATTTCCACCAAAAGTAAGTGGAAGTGTCAAGCAAAGAAAGTTACTGATGATGGCTTTTATTTGAGGGTCTTAGTTGGCTTTTTAGATATACCATGGAAGATATTGAATATCAGGGTCAAAGCAGTGATATAATTCAAAATTCAGTGGGAATTTTAGCAGAGAAAGGGAAGCTTGAGTGTGGCACTGATGATCTGTGAGGCAGAAGACATTTCTCAGTAACATTTTGTACTGGCTGGTGCCTAAGTATGGCAGACTTCATTTCCAGATAGACGGCACTGTTGTAACACAACTGAGAAATGACAAAGGTGTGAATAATTGATGCCAGATTAAGATAAAGTCTTTTAACTACCCACTGAAAATACTCACTTGCAGATGGGGACAAACTCCTAGTTTGCTGAAGGATCACAAAAACTGTTGTACAAAAAATATAATCCAATTATTTTCCCTTACTAAGTATCCTAGACTGTATGCAGTTTGTTAGTCTAACACCTTCGCCTCTATTCCTAGTCCTGCATTTATGTAAATCCACTTACTTAAAATAAGTTATTCATAGCTCCCATTAATGTAAATGAGATTGGAATAAAGTTCCACTTTATATGTAAACATGGGTGAACATGCATCTGTATACAGCGCCATGCTATGCATCACAGTAGCTCTATTTACTACAGTTGTTCAGACCCAAATTGTATTAATCCTTTCCCCACCCCGCCAAAGGCAAAAAGACATAAAGGGAATAACATTTTAACCCTGCTGCTAATAAAACTGCAACAAATGCATACTGAAGTAGGAACAATATGCTTCACTTTTGTGGTGGTGTGCCAGTAACGCATCAGCTGTGCTATGGAACAAATTCTACAAATCCCGAACATTAGCACTGAAAAAAAACAAAAAAAAAAACAAACAAAAAAAGAAACTCCTGACATTTAGGAAGACAGCAATGTGAATGAAATGTTCCATGTACCAATCATTAAGAGCCCAGCCCAACTCTCTCTGAAGTCAACAGGAAAATTCTTGTAACTAAATGTTATGAAACAGGGCACAGCCATGGTAAAGCCACTTTTAAGGCACAGCCCTCGTTCTGACTTTGATCCTCACTGAAAGAGAATAAAACACTATATGAAAATGAAAAATCCTGTATGAAATCAGTTCAGACAACATTAAACTGTATCCATACACATCGAATAGCTGATACTGCTTTCACCATATTTTGTCAACCACCGTGGTAGTTAGGACTGATATGTAAATACTTGCTTAAACATCTTTACTTCAGCACAGTGCTTCTATAAAAATGCTTTGGTGGCCAAAAAAATATCTAGTCTAAGCAGGTTATATTTACTGCTTTTTCATTTTCTACTTTACTTTTCTGCAAAACTGGCAGTTCTTCAGGACTCCATGCTGTTGCCTCTCATATTCTCATCATTTATTGAAAATCTGCCTGAAGGCTGAATTCACAAGCATGGCAGTAGCACTACTTGTTTACCAGCCTCTTTTACTCTGCTTTTAGAATTGCAGCACTAGCACAAGCTAAACAATTTATAGAGTGAATCGAGAATCCTAGCTCTTCCAAATAAAACATGTGACTGAAAGCAGGTAGTATAAATGGTTCATGATCCACTGGGAGGATGTGACTAATGTGTGGCTGTACTACTGCCCATTGCTGGATACAATTAAAATAGGTTGCCTTATATCCCTGGCCCAGAAACTGCTAGTTACACTCATCACTTAATCTGATTTCTTGATGTAAATATTTCAGGGATTTCTTGACGAAAATATTTCAGGATATTTATTTATTTATTTATTTAGTTGGTTGGTTGGTTTAGGGATATTCTATTTCTGCATCCAGTAATACACTATACATTATTTGTGCTTGCCCTGGAAAGAAGTCCAAAAAAGCTCTAAAGTCCATCAGGCAATAGCTAATCAGGAGTGCTGATATTACTGCGTACAGACACAGGCACTGAGCACTATCCTCCTGCAGAAAACTTCAGTTAGCTGGGACTACAGTGAATTATTTACATCCTGCTTTCTATTTTACAATTCAGCTACCCCAGGGAAAAATAAAACTCCACCCACACAAGCAAAATCCTCCAAGCCCTCTTTTTTTTCCTTTTCTTTTTCCTATTATTTGGACTGCCCGTAACCTATGAAAGTTTTCATACAACATCTATAATTTCCCCTATATCCCCATTCTCCTGTGTTCTCCTCTAAACCAATATGCCATTTGAAATTTCCAGGCAATTTGAAATTTCCAGGCAACTTGGATGATTTTCTCTCCTTTCGCATCCTATCGACCTTCCTTGCATTTTTTTATTTGGCTAAGTCCACGGTGTCGTTTCACAGCTTCAAGGCCTCAGCTGGGCCCAAGAAGCCTCCCACTTCCTAGTTAACGGCGTTTTTTTCTTCCCATTAAATAAATGTGACACTGTCTGAATATTTCTTTTAGCTATCTTTCTGTAACTGCTTTATTATACCTTGGTTATTGCACTTCCCTTTCCTCTTTCACTGCTTTTCATCAATGAGCCCAAGTTACAATTTCTGATGGAATCCACGTAAGCTTTGGTAGCTATGGCACACTCCTGCCAGACACTGGAGCAATTAGACCTTTGCTCATTTTTGAAATCACAGCTAGAAATGGGCTGCCTGGATAGCAAATGTAGCTAATCTAAACTGGATAAATATCTCTGCATTCAAACATCACTTTGCATTCTGTCAGACATGCATGAAGAATTGCTTCACTTATGGGTCTTATGTTTTGTTCAAAATTTGCTTAGTTCAACTCTTTTGAATACCTGATTTCAGTACTGACACATAAGAAACAAAAAGCAGGCTCAGAATCTGCCATCTTTACAAAGCCTAAATAAATATTTCAATTTTGTCTTAAAGAATGCCTTTCAGGTGCTCTGTCTCCAAGGCAGTGCAGAGATGGCTGCCAGCAGGAAAGTTTTTTAGTTCTGATTCAAATCGAGAGTAAAACTTCCTCACAGTTCAGCAAGGTTGAACATTGTGGGGTTTTAGTTCATATTCATCCTTTCTCTGAAGCATATCTGCATACAGCATTGTCTAGCAAAGAGCTGCA
Source organism: Aptenodytes patagonicus (assembly GCF_965638725.1). Classification (NCBI taxonomy): domain Eukaryota; kingdom Metazoa; phylum Chordata; class Aves; order Sphenisciformes; family Spheniscidae; genus Aptenodytes; species Aptenodytes patagonicus. Next base: position 43,691,769 of record NC_134952.1, read on the forward strand.
AGCAGATTATTACATATTTTAAATTGCAAAGCATTTAAAATAACAACCCTCTCCAAACAGCCTTTGGGCTTTTTAGGTAGTAAGAGACAATGGAAGGCATTTATAGAATAGCCAGAATTTCAGCAGCTATAGATCAAATGTTAAAGATGAACTGATTTATTAAGCAACATCTGTTCTATTTTCATGATATCCCATCATCATCTTCTCATCACCTTTTCCTTATGCACTTCTGCTTCTTCTCATTGCTAACCAGTATTTGCTATTTCAACCACAAATGAATGTGGGCAGGTGAGGCGGAGGTGCCGCACTATATATAAAGGAGAGGTTTGATTGTACAGCCCTTACAGTTAGTGATGATGTGGTTGAGAGCCTCCGCGTGAGGATTAGGGGGATAGAAAACAAAGGAGATGTTGTAGTGGGTGTCTACTACCGATCGCCCAGCAGGATGTAAGCACTGATGAGTTATTCTACAGGCAATTAGGAGAAATTTCTGGATCAGTAGCCCTGGTCCTTATGGGACATTTCAACTTCCCAGACATCAACTGGGAATATCATACTGCTGTGATGAGCAGGTCTTGGAAATTCTTGAAGTTAGTAGGAGATAACTTCTTGTCACAGGTACTCAGTGAGCCAACTAGGAAAGACGCCCTCCTAGACTTGCTATTTCTGAATAGAGAAGGACTCGTGGGGGATGTGATGGTAGGTGGCTGCCTTGGCCGCAGTGATCATGAAATGGTTGAATGCATGCACAGCAATGGCAACACAGTGTAAATAGAAGGAAAGGTTATTTCTGGGAAGAGCCTGGGTACAGAATAAAATTGTTCTCCAAAAATACATTTTGCCTTACAGTAATCATTAAATTTTCTTGCCAAGAGTTTTCTAGGTTATGAGTTTAACAAAAGTGGAACTTAAATGCACAAAAATAAATCACTCAAATCAGATTATATACATTTCTATGGGATACACACAGTACAGATGTATTACAATGTTTAATGGCAGAGTTTTACAAAGAAAATTAATTATGTGCTAGAGTTGTTCATATAGTATAAAAAGCTACTCAGTTGTTTGGGTTTTTTTACAAGTAAAGGCTCTGGTTGTCTTTGGAAGAAAAAAAAGAATATATAATATTTGAAATGCAGCAAATTGGGAAAAAAAAGAGTATTTCTCATCTTTAATCTGTATTCAGTAAACAAATATTCTATCTATAGCTGAAATAAATACATAATAAAACATTCTAGTAGGACAGCTGCAGCAGTAAGCCATTACTCTGCTCTGTTGCTCAGTTTAGAAACTTCTTGGATTACATGTTCAAAAGTTGTTGTTCAGGAACTGCACTTAGAACAATCCATTCATAATAAGAGTATTTATGGCAAATACTGTCTATGTGCCATTTTAAGCATTATTATTGTTTATAAGTGTATAGACAATTGTTTTTTCTATTATATGAAGTGTGAAAGAATCAGTTGCTTATATTAACTCATAAGAGTTTAGAAAATCAAAAAATGACAGCTTATGGTAACATACTCCATATCCTGCTACTCAAAAAAGCAAGTTTTACAGTCAGATTCCATTTTTTCTCTCAACAGCCAAAGACAAACCCAAATCCAATACAAAATACAACTAAGCTATGACTTGTTCCATATGCTTGGATAAAACCATCACTGTTGCTCATTACATTTTTGTTGTTTATATACTGCCCAAGCTATAAATTGTGGCTATTTTTTTCCCTTCAGGCCCACTAGTCTACTGGAAAATAGTAGACATTAAGAAAGAGAGTGTCCCTAGCCCTTCTAAAGAGACTTGTGATTATCATAAAATTTTACTTTCAGTTTCATTGACCAAATTGAATTATTCCCGAAGTCAAATCATATTTTCCCCTTCAGTGCATACTGTCCATCTTTCAAAGTAATCCTGGAGTTAGTTTTAATATTCCTTTACACTATTAGATGAGACTTCTAGGCACTGAAGTTTACCCTGAGTGGGTACATTTTAAGGCAATGTAGTGATAATCATCTTTGCTTTTTGTGATGACTGGCTGTAGAAATGTTGGGCACACTAACAGAGAATATTTATTGGCATTTTTAAACTATGCTACCTGTTAATTATTTTTTTCAGAGGATTAATTTCTATCCAGATCAGCTAAGTTAAGTTTTAAGAGACTTTCTCATATAAAATCTGCAGTGAGAAACCTGTCTGACAGCTTTTATGAGCTTCCTTTTACAAATTCAAAAACAAGGAAACACACCTCTGTAAACACAGACTAGGACACTGCTAGAAGCTAACAGTTTGGATTTTGTCTCTTCACACTCAAGCATGAGTCTGGCATTCATGAAGTTATTCAGATGTATCCAAATGACAAGAAATATCCAGGTGCCAGGCACTAGAAAACCATTGAACTGAGACAGAATGAACAAAGAGAGTTAGACTCAGAAAAAGGGTATGGAAGAAAACGCAAATTAGTAGTCCAAAACAGTAAGTCATCAAGCCTAAATAGTGTATCTGAGAGTGCAGATGCACTTTATATACAAAATGACTGAATTACTAAAGGGAACATGCAATGCTGCATTAAAAAAAAAATTGTAAGGTGACAAAATGTCATATCATACCAAGTTACTTAAGTTTGTAATGTCCAGAGAAGACTGTAGGAAAGTGCAGAAAGACTTAAACAAGAGCATTATGATAGCATAATTGAGTATTTAATATGCACACTGAAGAGCATACACATTTAAGAGAAATATACAAACCACCTGTACAGTTTAACTCTATCCAAAGAGATCTGCATGTTGTTACAGAAAGCCAGATAAACTGCATTAAAAAATAGAAAAAAAAAAATCCCAAAATCCTACCAGTACTACAGACAATACCTTTTTATGAATAAACAGTACAGCCTTGCCTGGTGTATTCTGTGCAGCACTGGACACCTACCCTGTAAAAATATGTATCAGAATCAGAAATGTTTGGTTATTGACAAAGAAAGATGAAGGGATGCTGTAAGGATTTGTACTTTACATCAGGAAGAGGAATACTAAGTGACATCAAGTATATAATGTACATAATGAGTGGAACACTGAGCAACTATCGTCTCTGACTTGTGACAGGAGAATAAGGACAAATACAATCAAGCAAAAAGAAAGTAAATTCCCAACTGGTGAACTGTATTTTCACACAAACAGAAATAAAACTAAGGAACTCATTGCCAGAGGCTTTCAAGTATCTACCAATGTGCAGTTAGAAAATTTGCATTCCACTGAAAGTATCAAGTAGTAGCATAAGACTGATAAAGATCTTGGAAAGGACATTAGACTGGCTACTTTACAGACTTGGCCAATCTCTAAATAGAGATCAGAAGCCTCAGTACAGGAGTCGTCTGCCAAGTTCATATATCTTTCCTTGAAGGACCAGGCACTGTTCACGCGTTTGATAAAGAGCTGACACCTGGCCTAAATCTAAATGACAACTCTTGTATTCGTTAGCGGAAAACTCAACTTGAGCCACCCTCTGAAATTCCTAATTCTGTCCATATGGTACACCTACAGATTTGCAGTTTGACCCAAGCGCGGGAGGATAAAAAAAGTGGCAGAGCAAGAAATAGCCCCAAGCAAAGTATATTGGAGTTTAGAAGTTTTGGTCTGAAGAAAGGTCTGGTTTAGGTGTACCACCAAACCTAAGGCTACAGGGTGAACTTAACCAGCATTACATATTCTTTACTACAAAGACAGTTGTCTGGTGACAAGGCAGATCATACCTTTTGTCTCAATATTCCTGCTGAAACCAACAGTTTTATTCCTTCAAAGACTGAAGCATGAAGTCCTCAATAATTAAGTAAAAATACAATTGTGAGAGCATCTACAGTGACAGAAGGGGCTGCGAAGTGTAGAGGATTCTTTTACATTGCAGCTGGCACATGGCTATTGGAGGATTATAAAGGAGAAGCAGGGTCAAACTGAAAAGATGTGTGTCCTTTCCTCCTGGGCTAGTCCATTCCTCCAGCAACATTGTTTGAAGAATTATCACCCTCTGCTCTTCAGATGATTTGTGCGTTGGTTTGGGATTACCTAAAGGATTAGAAAGAAGCCCCATGGAAAAGACTTCAGAAGCACTGAAACTCAGCACATTATTTTCATTCCCTGATGAAACTGATTGTAGCCATCAGTTTACAGTCACATCTATCGTGATGTGCTTGTGCACCTCCTTCCAGCTGGCTGCTTGTTTAGCTTGTTTCCCCAGTGGTTTTAGTGTTAATTAACAGAACACTGTGAAGTTCTATGGTCTGTGAATTAATTTGGTTTCTTCCCAAGTCTTCCATCAGCCAGAGCCACCTCTCTTTCAAAACGAGGTAGAGGTAGTAAACCAAAGTCCTTCAGTGCTCAAATGAAAAAAAACAAAAGAATAAAATACCATCTTCCTGCCAGCAGGCCAGAACTGGCAGCCGTAAGCTGGAACAGGAAGTCAGCACGCATATGTGAGCCTATGCTCACACAATGGAAGGGCAGTCTGTATTAGTGAGGAAACCTATTTCAGCTTCAAACTCCCCAAGGATTGCTCCAAAGTAAAACCTTATTTTAAATATTAAAAACTAACTTCTTGATACTATCTTTTGAAACAACAGCGCCTTTACCCAGTGCAGCCTGAAAAGAGCATGAAATGTACTTTCTACAGCAGCCTCAGAAGGGCAAAAAAACACAAAGAAAAAAAAACTCAGAGTAGACCCGTCAAAGAAGTGGCAGCAGAAAAAGAGGCAGGGAGAAAAGGAACTGACCCACCTACAGATACCGAGCTCTCATACCACTGTTAAACAAAGATAATTAGTGCAAGTCACTAAGTCACTGAGTCCTGCAGCTTTTTTATGGTGGTGCTATTAGTCTATATTGGAGTCAGTCTTGAATTTCAGTGATGTAAGCAAGAGGGAGACCCACCATGAGTAGGTCTTCAAATATCTGTTACACTGGACTTGGAAAATTAACCACGCTTCTCTACTTAATCAGCTGATGGTATTTCATTCTCTATTTCATGCATCACATTTTACTCTTTCCTTTTAATCACCTTTTCTAAGGGCTAAGATTCTTCAATGCCATCACATACTCTGCTAGAGTCATTCCTCTAGGTGTGTACGGGTTATTAGGTATGTGCAGTCCAGCTGCCTACTGTACAGTGTGAGGCCCCAAAGGTGTCCTAAATGCCAAAAGTCTCAAGTTTTGATAAAAGAAGCCTTCACTGTAAGGTGATTCACATGTCTCTTCCATTGTGCTTCTGATACTTGCTTCTGGATAAAATATAATTACCTGTTCTTATCACCAGGGCAGTGGGAGGCATTATTATTTACTTTTGATTTTCAGTCCTCTGGAGAACTGCTAAGGGTCACTTCATTTAGATACAATAATAAATAGAGCAGCCTTCTACTAATTATTATTTCATTTTGTATTTTAAATATCAAGCATGTAAAAGTCATTTCTAGCTCCAGTGTAAATATATTAAACTAACAAAAGAGGGAAGACCCACATTCAAGTTCTAACCCTAGTTCCTATCCTAATTTAAGTGGGAGAGATGGGCAGCTTCTCTGCTGATTAAAGGATGATGTTATCAGGCAGCTTCTCATATTCTCCACTCAAATGATCACAATTCAAGTTAATGGAGGCATGTGGATGACAGCTTGAAAGCTACCCTCACTTTTCCCCACAAAGCAGAGCTGCAATCACTGATCAGTAAGGGAAAAGATCAGAAGAAAAGGGAGAAGCAGAGGGCAAAGTGCTTGGTGTTTGGCTTGATTCAAGAGGAATCCTCCTGACCCAGGTTGGTCTCTGTATTAGTTTTAGGACTGTTCAGTGCAGCACAGAGCAGTCACAACAGAAGGCCAGGCATAGATTTACTGGACGCAGTAAGTTCCCCTCTTTAGAGGTAGTGTCTTTTACTTCCTTTCCATGTTACATGTAGAAAATCAAGTTTTCTTGCTGTTACCTGGGACAGAAGTTACGCTTTTTCTTGGAGAGCGTTTAACACATGAAGATTAGGAATTGTATACTCCAGTATACAAACAGGGTCGGAATATTCAGTGATGCATAATTAACAAAGCATTCATGAAACCATGCTGACAAAGACATTTTGTCTGTAATCAAAAACTAAAGTTTAACAACAGAGTCTATCTTCTCCTTTGTCATCAAAAGTTGAGGTGTGATTTTCCCATTTTGGTATGAAGTCCAGTTTTAAAACTTAATTTCTTTTTAAATGTATTGTGATTTTGTGAAATATGTTCTCAGTATATCAGATACTAAATTCATAGATGTTATTATTTGTTATTTTATTAAGCACATCTTTCAGGAGTGAAAGCAAAAGGGAACCTGACTGCAGGGCAGTAAGATGCACTCATGCAGAAATTGCTTTGTTCATGTGTTTAATCTTCCCACCTCAGGGAAGGAAATCTTTGCAAAAATGGCTGCCATCATACCTCCTATCTGCATCCTACAGGCATGACTGCCAGCTACTCACAGCCTTTCCAGGAGAGAAAATATGCGTTGGGATATGATCCCACAGTTCCACATGATAAGTTTGATCGTTATCATTCACCTGATGTGCCAGTACCAGGCTAAGCAACCAGCTATCTGGATGAGTTGATCTTATTCAGAGTACTGTGAAGATCAGACTAAAAGCTTTGGGAGAAATAATGAAGAACAGATGAACCCCATTAAACTATTTTTAATACTTTTGCAAAAATAGCTTTAAAGTTGTTTAAAATCAGACTCCATTACAATTGAGAAACACACAAGAACTCCTTCAAAAAATAGTGAAATTTTTTTTTAAATGGTTGGTTTTTACATGTACTATAGATTCCCTTATTTGAATTTGAATATTTTGCTATTTTGGATAACAAATTATTCATCTTATTTGGGATTGCTGATGTTGAAAAACTAGCTAATGAAACTCAATAACATCTTTCTAGAAAACTGAAATAGAATGAGAATTATTAATATTCATCTATCAGATCTCAGATTTATTTTGTATTATTCTTAACACCCACTTTCTGTCTTTGCTGGTGTTGCTACTTTTCTCCACATCTACCCATGACTCATTGTTGCTTGCAAATCTGAAGCATTTAATTTTAGATAATGTTTGCCTTCTGGGAATCAGTCATAAATGCCTATAAAAACCGACACTCTTTTAAGCCAAAAATGTCACCTCCCTTCAGAGATGTTAAGCCTTACTCCCCGTGCTCTTATCTTCCTATTATTCCGTTTATTTCTGCAGAGGTAGTCTCAATTCACATCAGCCTCAGTGAAGAATCAATTCCATAATTTCAAGGCTTAGCAAAGAACACCAGGCTAGGAGCAATGGATTCAAACTACTTATTTGTGCTGTGGTAATGATGTATTGTCAGCAAATGCTGTTTTAAGGGAGTTTGCACCTCCTGCAGCAGAAATTAGTAAATCTCAGACCAAAGAGAGAACATAAAGAACAACATTACTCAGTTTTACTATTTTAAAAGTAGAAGCAAACTTTTAAGAATGGGTTAAACGTGTATGGTGACTGCTCCAAACGTTTGCATATTGGCCTTGTAAATCATTTTAAGCTAGTTTTCCATGTTGCTTTCTTTCCCCTGCTTTGGAATTGAGCCAGTGATTTCCTGTTTTGCTGTGATATCCAGCAAAAAAACTGCTGGGATATCGCAGCTATTGTGGAGCTCTGCCAAACGAGTGAGCCCACACAGAATGGCACAGGTCAGTGCCGTTATATGAAATTATCTTGATGGCTTTAAAAAAGGTACATTATTATCACATTGCACAAGACAACTTGCACATGTGGTTTCTTTGACTGTATATACGCTGGTCAGGCTGGGTGCATAAATACGTCAAGAAGAAACAGAACTCCATGAAAACCAAGCCCAGAGCATACCTTTATTTTAGATCCTATTCATACTAGCACATCACAGATTATCCTGGCCAGTATAATACATCCTGATTTTTCTTAAGAAAGCATCAGCGTCTTCATAATTTTACTTAGCAACTTAAGTAATAACAGTGCTCTGAGGCTATAAGAAAACAGACAGGTTTTGTTTCAAGAGGATTACCTTATACAAAGGTAAGCCCTGAGGGCCATGGAAGACGATAGAGGAAAAAGTACAACTTCTGAGGGACTGAGGGAATGGCATCAAAGCACATCTGTTGAGGTGGGGGTCTTCCACTGCCCCAGATAGCTACTGATGTGAAGATACCAAAGTCAAAGTGGTGACAGAGGAAGGGAGGACAGAGGAAGATAGACAGGGAGACACATAAGAATTGGGAGAAGGGAATATGGGAAAAAGTAATAGTGGGCCTAGGGAGGAATGTGTAAACAGGCAAAAGAGCTCAAGGCAGGCAAAATTACAGACAACAGGAATGAAATGCAATTAATGAGGGTTAAAGCAAAATTCAGAAAGAAAGGAGGCTCTCTAGGAAGGAGAGGGATTTGCCCTTTATGTGAGAGAGTAGTGGGAATGCACGGAGCTCTGCCTAGGGACGGACATGAGCCAGCTGACAATTTACAGGTTAGGATTAGTGGGCTAGACCATCATGGGCGACACTGCAGCGGGCGTCTGCTACAGACTTCCTGTTCAAGAAGTAGATGAGGTGTTCTTAATGCAACTGGTTGTTAGCCCATGTGAAAACCTATGAGCTCTTTAGAGGCCCCGGATATGTAGTCTTGTGACCAGAGTATGCTGAAACTTTCATTTTAGTCACCAGTAGGGACTACATTAACGTTATAAAAGAGATGGCTACCCAGTCTACAAATATGCCTTTTTTTTGCTCAGTAGTCAGGCACACTAAAGGCAAACTCAGACCTGCTCCAAATGTCTTTGCAGCCTAATGGGAATCTTTCCATCGACTCCAGCAAGAGCTGAATAATAAATATTGCACCAAAGATGTGCAAGGCAGGCTCGTTGTGCAATATATTCATAACAGTAACATTGTACTGAGCTGCAATGGGCCATGAGTCATGTACTGCTAGATGTAATAGTCTGAAGACAAAAAGTGTTATACACATAATGAGGGGGAGGAGTGCCTAGAAACTAGGCTTTTGTTTTATAACCAAAGCACAGTTAACGGCCACGTTTTGTCGTAACACAAACTGCTGGAGTTGTCAGTGGGACGCTGCAAAGAGATTAATGAAATCCTCAGGATAGGTCAAGCTTGTGGCCAGCTGTCAGCGGTATGCATTTCAGATTGTGTGGAGAAGAGGCTTCACCAAACAAGGCTGAGGTGACGTCTGGTTTGCTCTGAGGGGGATAACTGGGTTTTGAAATGGGCTGTGGGCTGCAAGGGCTGACATCACGAGGGGGAACGGGCGATAAGTCCGCCGGATGATGCTGCCCTTCAGCTTCTGACCCCCCAGAGTTTAAGAGTTAAGAGTTTGAAGGCTAGGGTGGGATTTTTTGTTCTTTTTTTTTTTCTTTGGTATGTGAGAAAGCGGGGAGATTTGCCAAAGCACCAGTTTAGGAAGACAAGCGGCGTCAGCTTCCAGGTGCTTGTCCCACCTTGGCCGTATCTGAGGGTTGCTTAGTTTCAGCAGGCAGGAGCTGCACAGCCTCGACTCTCCTCCCTTTGGTGGTACCAATGCACAGCTAAGCCCTGTACGTAGGCTTGTTTCTAAGGTGTAGCACTGATTTGTGGAAGGACCAGCAAAGCCCTCTGTGACTTCTGATACCTCTCAGGAGTGAATTGCCATGTAAGCGAGACCTTCACAAGGGAAAGGAAGAAATGAGTTTGTCCCTGGAAACAGCTCACTGATTTCTGTTAATGAATGCACATGAATGTTGTGCAGGATAACTAAAAGTTAGATTTCTCCAAAAGCCACAGAAACCAAAATATTATCCAGCCACAAGTGCACTCAAGGGTCTGACAGCAGTGAAATGTTAAAGAGTCAGTAAATCAGGAATGCAGGAATTGCCCACCCAGCTATCTGGGGTAGTTACATCATACGATATCTAACTATTCTGAAGTGAAGAAATGATGGCCTGATAAAAGCCTCTTGTTTTGCACTAGGTCGGAATATCACCCCTAAGTTTGCTAAATACAGTCCCAAACAGGTTCAATATTCTAATGCACATGACTAAGTACAGCTCTGTAACAACTCCTTAACCACAGACTCATGCATGTAACCATTAAATATAATCATTTTAGTGATCAGAATCCAACTAAGGCTGACTCTGCCTCAGATTTCCTTTTAATATTTCAGGGACTGACTCAACCCATGATCCCAACATCCATAAGCAACATCCCTTTGTCAACTGGAACAGGAGCTGAACCTAAGCTTTTCCAACTCTTTCAGCAGACAGTTACAGCAGTGTACAGTGAGGGCTGGCTGCTCCCTAAGGGATGGGAAGGTGGGAGCCGAGCATGATGTCCAGCCAGCAGGGCAGGCATCTTGCCAGCCAGGGCTCAGCCCCATGGTACCCAGGCAAGGTGAACAGGGCAGGACAGACCCAGAGATGGCAGCCAGGCTCAACCAAGAGTCCAGATCATCAGGCAAATTCATGGTGATGAGGCAGGGCTGAGATCAAGCCAGGAAATCAGTCTTCAGATTAGGGTCTTGATCAACACAGCCCATGGCCAGGCAGGACAGGGCTGTGGCTGAGCTGGAGACCAGCAGTCCTCCGGCATAGCTCAGGTGGGGACTGAAGGCCCTGGGCTGAGCTGAAATCAGGCTCCTCGGCCCACAGGCAGGGGTGTAGGCAGAGGCCCAAGGTGAGGCTGATCAGGACCATTAAGGTCTAGTAGTGCCCTGATAAGTTAAGTCTATGTTCCTTCAGCAGCAGCAACCAATTCAAAGATTCGAGACACAGCTAAAATTTGCATGTAATGAGCATAGGTTAATGTCTGCTGGACGCTGCTAGTCTAAGGGCTAAGAATAGTGATGACCACACTACAGAATAATAAACAGAATGACCAGTATCAAATTAGTGTTCATTTAGCAATGACAGATTTGGCACCAGCTTTGTGACTATCATTAACTACGAAGGAAGCTGACATGCAATTCATTTTTTACAAAGGTTGGGTGTTTGGGGTTTTTTTTGCCTAGGTATTATAAAACATTATGACCCACTACATATGACAGAATTGCAGGTTTTAAAATAACTGCCTCTGTTACATGTATAAAGGTAATATTAAATCTGTGTATTTGTGTTTCACTACTTCAGTTGCTGAGCATATAAATGCTCCATAAAATTTTCACCCTGTTGAAATCAATGACAATCACTGTAATTCCCCTTTGTTAGAGTTAGGTTTTCAGTTTTTCATTCCTCGATATTTTACTGAAAATCAATGGATAAAATAGGCAACTCTTACTACATTGACATCTGGTTCAAGGTTTCATTAAAATATGGTTAAAATATTAGACAGATGGATTAACTGAGACCAAACATTACCCCATATAAATTAACCCTACAAATATAATGAAAGCCCTCTTTCACACATGCTACTATAAAGCCTTTGTTAATAAGAATTCCCCTTCTTGGATACTCAAAATGAAGTATTGTTCATTGCCATATGGCTCATATTAAATACAAGGAAACAAACAAAAACACAGTAAGTCTTTGACATTTTAATGACCATGGATCAGCTACTCCTACCAGAAGCTGCTCTATTGGCTAATTACACTCCCTGGTAAAAACACCATTAACTTTGTTTCTAGCCTAATTTCAGCTTCTGCCTTTTCCCGCTAATTTTGAGTTCAAATCTTGGTGATGGAAAAGGTTATATGCATTATCAGTAGCCCTTAAAGACCACATCTGAGATGAGGGTCCCTTTGGCATTGCATAATTAGAATGTAAAAGAAAGCTCTTTAATGTGATTGATTACACAAGACAGAAAGAGAGAAATGCTGAAAGTGAATGGACATCACAGTGCCTCCATTTTAGGATAGGGGGTTTTCTCCTATGGGGGAAAAGGTTCTTATAGGATCCATGCTGGTGGTCTGGCTGGCTCCGAGAGCTGGTCAATAAAACTTCTCAGAAGCACAAGCTTCCCATTAATCTTAGCTTTTAGAATCCAAGTGAGTTACGGAATGGTGCCAGCTCCTACTGCTACCAGGAGAATTTGTAGGTTTGCAGTAGTTCATAGGATCCTCTCTCAATCTCCATTTGAAAAGCAGATTTGCTATTGAATATAGATGAGACAGAAAAGATCTTTCCAGTACAGTATTGTGTTAAATGTAAACACATTGAAGGAGAGACATGGTGATCAGACTTAGGAAGCACCATCTGATTAAAGAATTGGTCCACACAGAATGGGAACAGAGTAATTCATGTAAGTCATATGAAAGTAAATCAAGTGAACGACTGATGCATACAGTAAGAATAGAGAGACCACTGGATTGCTGCCTACCGTGATGTCAGAGTACTACCTTATACTAGAAGAGATGTCCTGTCAAATGAGGACAAAAACACAAAACAATGTTGTTACCTAATTGTGAACATTATTCTGAGATCAGGCCAAACACGGTTGGCACCTTCACTTGTAGACAGTCCCATATTATGTGGAGGGAAACTTATAAACCTTCGCGCATGGACAGACTGAGCTTGAGTGTCACAGAGTTATGGCAGCATATCACAGATACGAGAAATGGAGTAACATTAAAACATTTCTTACACTACGGCCCTATTAAAAGAAAATATTTTAAGGCTCTAGGTGACCCCACATAAATATTTGGAAAGAGGACAGATTCCAAGAGAGAAAATACCCTATTTTCAATAATTCAAAGCCATGCAAGCAGCATGATTTTCCTGAATAATGGTTGAGAAAACAAGGCATAGATGCTATGTGTATCTGATGCTCATTAAAGGCAGCTGCACAGACACATGACTGGGGCTGCCAAAAGCTCAGAGCCCAGGTAACATACCAACCATTCTAACAGGGAAGTCCACCCTCATAGTTCTCTGTACCCATACGTTCACTCTGATAAATAAAATACACATAGAGAGAAAAGAATCTATTAGCTGCCTCCCTAGTCTCTACTGAAAGATGATTTTGACAGTTTTTTTCCATAAAAATCTTACATTATTTTAAATAAAACTAAGGGAAATGGAAAAGATTACATCTGGACTTCAGAAAGGTATTGAAAAGATAAACATACACCTCCAAAGACACAAAATTACTTTCAGGCACTGACTTGGTCTGCATGGAATATTAGTTAGACATGATGGAGAAAATGAGCACAAGAAATGCAAGGTAGGGAAGAAACAGGCTAAATGGAACACAGTGATTTGTAGTGAAAGTGGAACTACATGAATAAGGGGCAATTCTTAAAGGAGGTCTTCAATGATCCATTTTAGGATGAGTCTTTTCTTAATATTTTCATTGATGACCTGGACACAAAAAATACATGTACTATTTAATGTCTGCTGATGTTAAAAACGGGGAAGCAGCACCAGTCTGGCTGAGGACCAGAATATCACACACAAAGAGCTGTATGACCTTGAGGACTGAAGTAACAGAAACTGGATTAAATTTTAATACTACAAACTACAGTGTTATGCACTTGAAGGCTGCTATGAAATATAGACAACTGGAAGCGATATAGGAAAAGGATGGCCATCACAGGGTACCCAAGACACCCATTTGATACAGCTGTGAAAAAGGCAACTGAAATCCTATGATGCATCAGGAAAACTATTTCCAGCAAAGAAAAGGAAGTATAAATGCCATTGAATAAAGCACTTTTGATGCTGCAGCACAAATGCAGTCTACACTTCCAATCATCTATGTTAAAAAATGATACACTCGAACTGGATCAGGTGCAGAGAAGTCTTCCAGGATAATCAAAGGAACAGAGAGATTCCCTGTCTTCTGAGGGAAGACTTAAAGAGGCTGGCCCACTTACCCTGGGAAAAAGAAAATTAAGTTAATTATGACAGCACATCTGTACTAGGTTTGCATGGCAAGGTTTTGGTAGCCGAAGGGCTACAAGGGATGGCTTCTGTGAGAAGCTGTTAGAAGCTTCCCCCGTGTCCGACAGAGCCAATGCCAGCCGGCTCCAAGACAGACCCGCCGCTGGCCAAGGCCGAGCCCATCAGCGACAGCGGTAGCTCCTCTGTGATGACATATTTAAGAAGGGGGGAAAGTTCCTGCACAACAGCAATTGCAGCTGGAGAGAGGAGTGAGAATGTGTGAGAGAAACCACCCTGAAGACACCAAGGTCAGTGAAGAAGGAGGGGGAGGAGGTGCTCCAGGCACCGGAGCAGAGATTCCCCTGCAGCCCATGGTGAAGACCATGGTGAGGCAGGCTGTCCCCCTGCAGCCCGTGGAGGTTAACGGTGGAGCAGATACCCACCTGCAGCCTGTGGAGGACCCCACACTGGAGCAGGTGGATGCCCAAAGGAGGCTGTGACCCCATGGGAAGCCCGCGCCAGAGCAGGCTCCTGGCAGGACCTGTGGACCCATGGAGAGAGGAGTCCACGCTGGAGCAGGTTTGCTGGCAGGACTTGTGACCCCATGGAAAGGACCCACGCTGGAGCAGTCTGTTCCTGAACAACTGCACCCTGTGGAAGGGACCCACGCTGGAGCAGTTCATGAAGAACTGTAGCCCGTGGGAAGGACTCACGTTGGAGAAGTTCATGGAGGACTGTCTCCCATGGGAGGGACCCCACACTGGAGCAGGGGAAGAGTGTGAGGAGTCCTCCCCCTGAGGAGGAAGGAGCAGCAGAGACAACATGTGATGAACTGACCTGTCGCCCTGCACCGCTGAGGGGAGGAGGTAGAGAATTTGGGAGAGAAGTTAAGCCTGGGAAGAAGGGAGGGGTGGGGGGAAGGTGTTTTAAGATTTGGTTTTATTTCTCATTACCCTACTCTGATTTGATTGGCAATACATTAAACTAATTTCCACGAGTCAAGTCTGTTTTGCGCGTGACAGTAATTGGTGAGTGATCTCCCTGTCCTTATCTCGACCCACGAGCCTTTCGTTGTATTTTCTCTCCCCTGTCCTGCTGAGGAGAGGGAGTGATAGAGCGGCTTGGTGGGCACCTGGCGTCCAGCCAGGGTCAACCCACCACAACATCAGAAAGCGGAACACCAGCAAGGAGAAGATCAATCTAGGCTAAACAATACTGGCACAAGAACAAATGGATTCATACTGGCCACAAATAAACTTAGGCCAGAATTAGGAAGAGGCTTCTAGTTTAATCAGTAAAATAAGTTTTTGGAAAAGCCTTCCAACAAGAGTAGTAAGTGCTAGAACTATGACTCACTTCAAAATGCATCTTAAGCTGTTCATGAAAGGGACTCTAATATGTTCTATGATATGATTTCTGAAAACGGCTGGAGGCTACACCTAGTGACCCAGAGAACATTTCAGTCCTTTTTCCTATTTTCACCTATTACTATCCAACATTTAAACCCACATATGCGTACGCTTACACTTTACAGAAGAAATTATGGATTTGGCATCATAGTAGCTGTAGCCATGAAGTATAGAGCTGTGCCGCTCCTACAACTTCACTTGACTGGGCAACTAAGTGAGGAGAAAGGGTAAAAATCCCTTTGCTCAACTTCTCACTAGTCGACATTTAACACTTGCTTTTTCCCCCACCCAGAAGTCTGAGCCTATTTCGAATCACCTTATTGAATAAACACGCTTACATTTAATCAATTACTGTTTTCTATAGCTACGTCACACGCAACAAAAATACAGGAACAGTTCCCATTTCTGGCAGGAGTGGAAGATACAGGCATTGCTTAGGTATCTATACTTGTTTGAAAAAAGCAAATAGCATCTGCTATCATCTAGATCACTTTGTATGTTCTCTCCTTTGTAACATAGACTTTGACTAACTATATCAAAGGCTTCAAAATAGCTGATATAAAACAAAATAATAGAGCAGCAATCCTGCAGCACTGCTTTCAGACTCTACCAGTCTCCTTCTCGTCTTCACACAAATAACTGATTTACCCTAATAACTGGGAGAAACAAAGATTCTGTGGAAGAAAAGATCAGCTCTTTGAAGCTTTAAAAGTTTTGCAACATTTCAGTAATTTAGAAAACATATGCATAGGTAATATAAATGTCACAAAGCATAAACACAGAAAGATAACCACGCAGAATATACCTATTACAAACATCTATGTCCACAGGTAATGTATATATACCCTGCCATATAGGAAAGCTGCTGTGTGAGACACGTGTGTATAACACAATAGTTAATTTATATCAGAATTATTTATTATGTAACTTGTAAAAGTTTGAACAAATTGGAAGAAATTTAATAAAGGATTTTTGACACTATTTTCTGTAAAAAAGCTTGTTATTTTATTGTTCCTTTCCCAATATTTGCCTTTTTCTGTGTTAACTGGAAAGCCTTCAGAATTCTGTAATAAGCAGGAGTCTTCTACTTTTATATAACGCAAAGCAACTTTATGAAGAAGGTTAAATGATTATAAACATAACAAAACAACACAGAAAAATTAAAACTTTTCATATTGAAAGTCAGGAAAAATAGACAAAATACCCTTGACAAGTTTAAATTCTTTAAATGTAAGGCATTTGCTCATCTAGAAAGCTACAAAGTCAATCATTGCCTAAAAGGAAATGCAATTCCAAAGGCCCAAACAAGTCCTATAATGCTGCAAATGAATAGTTATGAGAAGGAAAACCAGACAAATTATATGTAAATGTCTACCACAAAGCAAAATGTTGTTCCATTAGCACATTACCTTGTGTATTACGAACAAGACAAAAGAAATTGCGTTCATCTACTTTCAAACTCAGCACATTATTGGAGGAGGTAAAGTGGTTATTTTAGATCAAATGTATTTGTGTTCAGATTCTCTGGAATACTATTTATGATTCCTCGAGAGTCTATGTTAGTATTGCCCATCTCAGCATTGGTCTCATTTAAGGTGAAATTAAATCAGAAATACTATCCTGACTATTGTAACAATCTGGCAGATGGAATTAGACAGAGAGAGAATTATGTCTGTATAAATTCAACATCAGCAAAAGAATTTCTTTCTTTAAAAATTGTCATCTTGCTAATGGATAAGAAAGAGATACTGAAGCATTATTAACAGAGAGAAAAATATCAGTCTATGATAGTAGGGGAAGTCAGAAAGCGTGGCTTCCTAAGGGACCCTAGCAAAAAAAGGGTTGGAAAATTGGTGGCAGAGTTTTGAAGAAAAGAAATTTTAGTAAAAATAAATAAAAGAAAAACCTTGATATGAAACAGTTCACCTAAAATTGCAGTACTGAAGGAAGACTTTCACAGCTGCTTAAGCAGATCAGTCTTTTACACAATGGCTTAAAATGCTTTTCATAGCACTGTTATTAAAAAGGCTCCTTCCTTAAGAAATAAGTATCTTTGAAATGTTAATTGAATAATTCAGATTCTCCGTTCAAGAAAACTTGAAAGACAACTTCAGTTTTTCTTTGATGGAAATTAGTAATTTGCCCCTTGTTCCTCCTGGACAGGATGCAGTGCATATGTAAACCCAAGAGTATTTCATGCAGTGAAGTAACTATTCAAGGAGCCTGGTTATCAAGGCCTACGGATTCGATTGAGCAGAGGCTTTTGAAGACATGAGAGAGAGTCATGCACTGAAACTGCTTGGGTAACATCCTTCTACAGAGTGGAGAAGTGGTGTTGCAACTATAGCAAAAAGATCAGGGTTGACATTTCTGTTTTTATGGCAAGAACTCAGATTTCTTAACAAAGTTTTCTTTCTCCTTCCTTCCTCCCTTGTCAGTCCCTGAAGACACAATGAATAGTAACTCTTACTTGGAAATGAGTAAGTAAGTTTGGTTCAAAGGCAAAATCCTTCTAGTCCTGCAATTTGAACTGAATTACAAGACAGAATTCATGAACTGAACACTCCAAAATAGGCATTTGTAAATGTCCATAGTATAAGCTTTCCTTTTTGCCACTTAGTAGCATGAAAATGGGAAAAGTTAGAGAAAAACAGCACACACTTGGTTCACTGCACAGAAAGTTAGATGACGTCAAAAATGCTATCCTGACAGCAACAGTCCAGCATGACAAGAGAATTAAAACACTGTTGTTATAAATTCAAAGGTCATTTGCAAGGCTTCACCAGCATCTTTTACAATCTTTACTGATGAAAATAATCCATCCTTTTCAACATCAGGAAAGCAGGAATGAAAAAGCTAATGGAATTAGTCTAATTTCCATGTATTGCCAGAATTTTTTTTACAAATAGAATCATTTCAGTTTAACATTTATGAAAAAAAAAATCAGTTATTTGAGGAAAATGCTTTCTTACAGATAATCTGTTACAGATGCAGAATACACTTATTAATTTAAATCTGATCTGGCCTTTGTGGTTCTGTCTCTATCGTGGGACGTGAGAGCATCTGTTATTTCCTGGGTACAGGCGCACGTGCCTGGATCCACATCAGCATATGCGTTATTCCTTATGTGTGTATTGTTTTCAAAGAGGAAGACATTTAAGCACATGGTCTGGAGGGGAGTCACAGCGTACTCCCCTCTCATAGCACCAGAAAGCTAAATGTGTTCAACCTGGTCTTCTGACTTAGGGAGCATTTCCTAATCATGGGAAAGTAAGGAGAATCAATGTTTATGATAGGTGCTACCGCAATATTTTGGATTACTATACTGGCATTTCTCACTCAGAAATATAAAACTTCTTCCATTTATGTCGTGGGCTTATGCATGGTCACACGCTTTGAGGTGCTCCAGCATGACCTCATGCACAGCCACTGATGCTTCAAGGTGTACCTGCTGCAGCATGGACTTATCCACGGCCACAGATGCTTTGACATGTACCTTCTCCAGCGTGGACCTATCCTTGGGCCACAATCCCTTCAGAGGTATACATGCTGTGGCACAGACATAACCACAGCCACAGACGCTTCAAGATGTACCTGCTCTGGTGTGGACTTATCCATGGCCACAGATGCTTCGGGGTGTCCTGCTGCTGCGTGGACTCATCCATGGGTCACAGTCCCTTCGACTCAAGTTCACACTGGAGTTCCAGCCTGTCCAGGACAGCAGCACAGAAACAGCAGCGATGCCCTGGCCATCTGCCAGCCCAGACGCATCGCCATTGCTGTTATCAAAATGTTCTTAGGCACAGCAGAGTAAGATGATCATCAGTACAGCAGTACAGCAAGCAGCAAAAGCAAAAAGCAGCCACTAATGAGCACTAGACTCTAATACACAGTAAGGCAAGCAAGCCCCATGTCAATTAATAGCTAAACAGCAATAACAGCTATAAATTCGATCTAGCACATTCCAATCAAACCTGTCATTATCTCAAACCCTTCAAGCCCCATGTTGGGTGCCAAAAAGAACTGTCGTGGTTTAACCCCAGCCAGCAACTAAGCCCCACACAGCCGCTCGCTCACTCCCCCCCCGCAGCAGGATGGGGGAGAGAATCGGAAGGGTAAAAGTGAGAAAACTTGTGGGTTGAGATAAAGACAGTTTAATAGGTAAAGCAAAAGCTGCGCATGCAAGCAAAGCAAAACAAGGAATTCATTCACTACTTCCCATCGGCAGGCAGGTGTTCAGCCATCTCCAGGAAAGCAGGGCTCCATCATGCATAACAGTTACTTGGGAAGACAAATGCCGTAACTCCGAACATCCCCGCCCTTCCTTCTTCTTCCCCCAGCTCTATATGCTGAGCATGACATCACATGGTATGGAATATCCCTTTGGTCAGTTGGGGTCAGCTGTCCCAGCTGTGTCCCCTCCCAACTTCTTGTGCACCCCCAGCCTACTCGCTGGTGGGGTGGGGTGAGAAGCAGAAAAGGCCTTGACTCTGTGTAAGCACTGCTCAGCAATAACAAAAACATCCCTGTGTTATCAACACTGTCTTCAGCACAAATCCAAAACATAGCCCCTTACTAGCTACTGTGAAGAAAATTAACTCTATCCCAGCCAAAACCAGTACAATATATATTATTGCATATATATATGAAATATGTATTCTTTCTCTGGCTGGAGCAAATGCACAGTGATAGGTAATGCTAAAAAAATTTTATTGATGTGTTGCAGAAGTGAATCCAGAGCACTTTCTCATGACTGTCTTAGTATTGCTATGTAAAAGGAACGTAAACATTTTTGTCACAGTAAAAAGATGATAAACACAGAAGACTGAAAAGTATCACTTCCCAAAATATACCAATAAACCAAATATCTACAACTGGTGGGTTTGTAACAGCTACTAATACTATGAGAATCTAAAAAGAGCAATTGATCAGTATAGACAGCGTTGCTGAGACCTGGGATTCAGTTTGAGAATCCCAAGGATCTACGAAATGCCAGTTATACTGTGAGCCATCGTAACAGAAGGGAATGGTGATAGAGTGGCAACAGTATGTTATCAACAAATTCAGAAAGACACAATTTCATATTTGGTCATCTGAAAGCAGCCTATAAATGGATAAAGGTCATTCAGATCAGGCATCCAAAGGCATTTGGACTAATCAAATAGTTTATTTCATATGCTGGTAGCCACAGAATCTGGTTTGCAGACAGAAAGGGACATTGACTGTCATATAGATCTTGACACCGTAAAGTTACTCAAGTACAAAAGGGACTGAAAGGAAAAGAGGAAGATAAGAAGCTCTAGATCATATGAAGTTAATAAAAAAAGTGCAATTTTACCTACTGTTATCGTAACAACACATATTTTCATCATACTTTTAACCTTGCATAAGATTTATTTCTCAACTGTTATGCACCAGGTGTGTTGCAAGTCTGTCAACTGCAGTGCATCAAAAGAGGATTTGACTGCTAGCATACAAGACAGCCAAGCAAGATGGTTTTTACTGGGACTGGAGTCAACATTTATTTCTACAATTTGGAAGCAGTAAGAACTAGCACAGAATAGTACAAGCTGCAATAGAAGCGTCTATTTCCTTCTACTATTCTACTTTTGGGGAAGTATTTAGGTTAATAATTTATGAATATTCATCAATGCCCTAGACCTCGACTAAATCTCAGAATATTCATGCCTCAGATACCAAAATGTCAAAGCCTATAGCTACATTGCTAGCAAATTCCATTGTCAATATCTAATTCAGTGGCCACCCTTAAGTTACTACTGCAGAAAGAATAAAATTCTAGCAATGCTTTTTCTGGATATTGATAATGGCAGAATCTTTCATCTGTACATCATAATTCAGAGCTGATCAAGTAGTATGAAAGTAGTTTAGTAAAAGCTAGCCTCTGTGAGATTAATACCGTATTCCAAATGACAGCATAGCATATTTCAAAACTGAACAAAGTCACAGCTTTCCGTAGTTACCTTCCCTATTGATAGGGAGTTTAACAAATACGAAGTAAACTGTTTCACTCCTTGAGACATGTTCCTCCAGCATGAACTCCTGCAGAATACTCCTGCAGAGCTTTTGTCATTCCTGTATCTAACTCCATGAGCTGACAGGACATCTCTTTCCTAGAGTAATGTTCACCAGAAACTAAGACAGGGAGTTAAAAAGTGTTGGCTAACCCCAAATAAAATTTGGATTTATCCAAATGCTATTTAGTTATGATATGCCAGCAGAGACCCATGTGAATTTTTACAAATCCAATCAAGTTTTGCCAGATACAAGCAAACAAAAAGGATTCTCTCTATACAAATACTGATAGAAAACACAAGTACATAAACCTTTTGGACAAATGGACCATCACTTATGAGAATTTTTTTTTGATTCCCTGCCCTTCACAATTTTTTGTTGAAAACACTGTAAAGATAGCATAAATAATAAAAAATCCTGATCTCCATAAGACAGCAACTGACTTCTTGCAATAAACTGACAGACTACAGTCTAGGACTTACCAGTATGAAAAACATTTTAAGCAGTTCTTTCTTATCACCCAAATTGGCTTGACCTGGTTTATCCAGAAGTGTTTAAGATGTACACTCAAGTTACATGTTTTCTTCATTCTGTCCCAACACTTAGAAAAAAATAATTCTTGCTCAGTTTGCAAATAGATATGAAATTGTCTCAGGTCACCTTTGTACATGGTGCTTTTTTGGAAAACAAAGAGTAAGGATATCCCTAATATTTTTTTAACAATTTTCAAAGGTGAAAAATACAAAAGTGAATACAGATAGAAGAACAACATTCCAAAAGGACAGAGTCTCCTTTAGACATGCAAGGCAGTGCAGAATTTGTAGTAGAAATAGCAGTATGGGATTCCACAGTAATGTTTCAGTCATTGTATTATTGTGAACTGCTATCCTGCTCACATTAGTGAAGTACGCTGCAGTTAAAATCATTCACTAGCTGGATCTGTCTTGGGGGACATTTACCTCACAGCTGGGCTCTTGCCACAATTTATATAGCATGCATACCTGCTTTTAGCTCATTCAGATAACAAAGCAGTCTTTAAACAGGCTTTTAACCTGACACAATCATCCATTCTAACACCCAACCCTTTCATATTCAGGACTAAATACTGTATTAAACTGCTCTTTTTAAGGCTCTGATGAGAGTAATAAGCTATCACCTCAGAAACTCTGTTTTGTCCTCCAAGGGGCATGTATTTGAATAAGGATAGCACAAAACAGACTCTAAACTGATCCTGAGTTAAGGGCCAAACAGCAGGAAACCACTCCATCTGTAGGTGAAATCAAGTCTTAAATTTCCATTTGATTCTTTAAATACATAGGGGTCTTACAGATGCTTTAGACACCCAGTTAGACTACCTGTGCTCTTCAGAGAGACAAACACATCCATACACAGACCTCTGTTCTAAAAAGACAGACAACTTGGCTGAGTTTGTGGTTGTAAAGTTACCTTACACCCAACCTTCACACGTTGTTTCATGGATCGGTTTCCTTCTGCAGAGAAATTATTTAGGGAAGTAAACACAGACCCTCTCCTCACTCTTCCCCAGCACCTGTGCAAAACTCATCCTCCACTCTAGTATTTTCTGTTTGCACGTCATTTTTTCACTACGTTAATATCTGCTTAAAGGAATGATATTTAGGGAGTCTCACAGAGTACCAACCACTTGACTGGATCCACTGATGTGCCTCATGCATGCAGGTATTTGACCAAAATTGCATAATAAGCATGAGCTTTGCAGACCAAAAAGGGGAGTCCATCCTATTGAAAGCCTCTATATACCTATATTTTTAGTATTTTTGCTTCCAGAAGGAAGAACAGATTTACCAGAGGGCACATAAAGGAGCTACAGTTCCTGCTCGACCCCATTTGCTCTGCACAGATTGATGTGCTCTCCATGTCATACGACAGAGGATGCGTTGTGCTGTTCAACAGCACCCTTATTCACACCCTGACTGCATCCAGCCCTGATGTATAGCAGTACTGTGTGAACAGATTGCTT
This sequence comes from Aptenodytes patagonicus, assembly GCF_965638725.1. Taxonomy (NCBI): domain Eukaryota; kingdom Metazoa; phylum Chordata; class Aves; order Sphenisciformes; family Spheniscidae; genus Aptenodytes; species Aptenodytes patagonicus. The sequence continues at coordinate 43,715,062 of NC_134952.1, forward strand.
TCATGACAGTTTTGAAACTCAGAAGGAGCCAGTTTGAATTGCGATTTTATTTTTAACCATCCTACAAGTGATGTCTACAATCTAAGACACAACTGTCTCCAGCATGGTGCCAGTGTAAATAAGTGGACAGTTCTGAATGGTTACCTTATATATCTTTAAAGGGCAAGCCATGACCCTGGAGAGATTCAGAGTCCTAGTACCGAGTTAGCAAACAATCTTGCCATTTTCTTTTAGTTCCCATCTTCTTTCTGTTGTGGTAATAACATAAAAACGTGATGAATTTAGGAAACTGCTCCAAAAACTACACCAAGGACACAGGTGCAGCTTGAATTCTGGATTCCTGGATAACCAGAATAGTATGACTCAGAGGACTCGATAAGCTTTCCAATCATCTATTTCACAAAAGTACTTGAAGTACTTTTTAAATATTTCCAACTACAATTGTGTGATTATTTTAGCCCTTTGCACTTACACTGTGAAATACTCAAATTAAACAAGATTAATTACACATATTCTTTTTGTACAGGATGATATTTATCTCAAGTGGTGTAACTGGCACTTTGGTTATGTGTACACTGTGTAATACAGCGATACCCAAGCTAACAGGAAAGAACATGATCGTGATAATTACAGCAAGAGTGCAGACAATGTGGAAGGGAGGAGAACTTGGAGCAAAACTATCTTCTGGAACAAAACCTTCTTTAGCTTCCACACTTGGACTCCTCTAAACAGCTCTGGAATATTTTTACCAGTGAATAAATCAAAGTGCCATGCAGTAATTGTCTTTGATAGACAAGAAAAAGTGTTTGTATCTCATTATTGGATCCTACTAGAGCAGCTTTCCTTTAATCAACCGATTCCATACTCCTTTACTAGACAGAAGCCCAAGTCTTCCAGAATAAATGGCCACCTGATTACACAGTCTCCAGGGCCTTATTGCTCTGCCCGGGTAGTAATTATCCCATCAAGGTTTCCATGACAACTTTCTTTGCTCATGATGGACCCCAAGTAAAGCCATTCATTTAAAGTGATAGGACGGGTTTTGGTTCAAAGCTAGATGCAATGAACTTTCACTTTCCATCTTATTCTGCCTACTCTGACAGGATACTCACAAGGGATTCCCAGCTTCTTTAGCCACATGTTGTATTCTCCAATGGATTAAGACTCCTGCAAAGTGTAATCCACTTTTCACTTGTGGAACAGTTCAGTGAAATCCAAAGCTACTGTCAGGACTGAATAGGAGAGAGGAAATTAATGAATCACATGGAAATACGATTGTATGCACTGACTACATGCATGTAAGAAGTGCCAGATACCATGTCATTTACCTACTTTTTCCAAAAAAGCACGTGGACTCATTCAACAGCTGTGCTGCATCCCATTAGAGGCAGTATCATACAAGCAGAAAGAAAAAACCATCCTGGGGAAGGATTTCTGAGAAACACAAGGAGATAGCAATTAGCTACAAATCGCTTATTTAATTAATGAAGAATAAAATGATGACACTAATTAATCTTGTGGTAATAGACTGATTTAAGAATCACTGATAAGTACTATTATTAGTGAGAAATGCTGCCATATCATACAGTATTTCATTTGCTTTAGAAAAGACAAAACTGTAAGAGGTTAATTCTCTTTCTGATTTATAGAAATTTAACTGCTTGCCTCCTATTACTGTTAGCAGCCATGTGGTTAAATCATTGTGCTTTATTTTAAAGAAAAAAAAATAGTGATTTCTTTAATTATTTCAATTCCTAATTTCTCTTACAACAAAACTCTCCATTTTGTGGACATTTTGGGTTTTGTCTCATACTAGAAAAACCACTTGATTATCAATATCATACTATACATATAGTTGCTAATATGATGAGGGTGCAGTCAACTGTAGGGTGAAGACACCAACTGTCCGTTGTCGTGCTTTATAGCTGTTTTCAAGTGTATGTACATACCATAATAACTGTGTAATAATCCTGCCTGCGTCAAATTATGTTTCTCCTGGCTTAGTTGACTCATTCTGGATTTTTTATCCCCCCCCCCCCCAATGAAGTAAATTCAAAAACTATTTTACATAGAATGTCAACTTAAATGTTGCGAAGATATACATTTGGGGGGGGTAGAGAGGAGGAAAAAGATATTAGTCATATCGCAAAGCTAATATATTAATGGTGAATATGAGAGAAGACAATGACAAAGTTAAGCAATAGCTTGTTACAAAGTATAGATCAAATTTTACATCATTTTCTTACGCCTCTAGCAGATGGTCAGCTCTCGCATAACTGACTGAGTATGGAGCCTGCTTTGCACAGGAGTCCCTTCCTGCTCCATGGGGCTCAATTCAAAGAAATACTGAGAAGAAACTTGATGTAAATGGCAGGCTTTCCATGGAGTGTCCGTTCCACAGGTCTTGAATTTTCTTGCTGTTCAAGAATCACTATGCAGACAGCAGTGCTGCGCTGCACCAGCTACCAAAAAGCTCTTAGCAGTCAGGACACCCTCAGGGCAAGGGTGGGGACTAGAGAATGGGAATCTTCTGAAAGCTTTAATGAGGAAGATGAGTTTCAAGCAGGAACTTTGCTCTACCTCCAACTCCCATCTGAACGATGAGTCTAAATCTCTGTGTTCTCCTTGGTTTTGACTTACTTAGGAAATAATACACTGCAGTCTTCTCAGCCCCATCACTCTCCTTTGGATTCTTGGTTATCAGCCCAATTGATATTTTCATCAGAATTTGGCCCGTAACAGTAAATATTGTTGTCCTAGTAAAAAGTCTGTATAGTATTGAGGACTAATCCACAATTTTTTCTTAGGAAACCAGCCTCATTGGACCAGTCCTTCTCTTTGAAAGAAAAAAATACTCTTGACCTTTTCTTTAACAAAACATAGCACATGCTTTTCTGCGGGGTTTCTGAGATGTTATTCCACAATTATATATAACCATACTGTTTGACAAAAATCGTAGCCTATTTCATTCAATGGCTTAATGCTAGCTGGTCAGCTGAAAGTCACAGGAATCTCTACACAATGGAACAACAGGTCTTGCTAGAACCTCCTAAAAGTACAGGTGCCTACATTCTTAGACAATAATTACTGATCATAACATGACACTCACATACCGTGAAGTATATAATACATTTTAAAATATGCTAGAATTAACTATCACTGCTCAATGCATCTTTCTGGGGTGTCTTATGACATTGCATGGACTTGAACATCAGCCCTGGAATATCCACATGGCTGAGTATTTCTGGATGTGGCAGTAATACCTTTCGAAAAATTTCTTGTTTATGTGTACTTAAGTCCCTCTACTTAACTTCTTCAATTGCTCAAAGCCTTTAATAACTTTCTATCCCATGTCCACAACACATTCATGCACACTTTTTGCAGCTCACATTTCGCCATGAACTTTTAAAGTCACTGGTCTGAACCTATTTATGGCATGAATTACACTATATAGTTTACCATTCCAGAGGACACCCCTTCCTTGTCTGATCACAGCAGTGTTTTGATGATGGCCAGGGAAGTAAGTTCATGGAAGTCTTTCAGTAAAATACTACAGGAAGCCAACAGAAAACAATCTTAGCATTTTGAATTCTGTTAGGAGGCACCATGCTTCAGAACTAAGTTATTCTGTTCAGATATCACAGGGATCAAAAAGTAATGAAAAATAACCATGTTTCAATTTTTTGAAAATTGTAAAAACGGTCCTTGTAAAATGCTGACCTCTGTGAGAGTTACATTTGATGATGAAATAAAGACAAGAGATGGAGTCAATGACTTTGCAAGGATTTTTTAATTCATTTTGCTATATACTGCAGTTTGGTTTTATTTTAAAATTCATGCGTATTATATTGCTGGAACTAGGAACTGTGCTGCAAAACCCATAATGCGATGAGTTTGCTCATAGAGGTCCGATCCTGAAAGGTGTATTGAACCTACAATTCAGAGTTCCCAGAACCTTGCAGAACGTATCAGAGATACAAACTTTTCTAGAAAAAAGGAATTTCATTTTAGGATGTCTGATGTCTTAGCTCAAATCCCATGCTGTAGGCTGCATCAGCACCATGAGGGCTTTATACATGACCAATGACAGAAACTGAGCACCTAATAGATACCAATTTGAAAAAATTGGAAATGCTTAAATGATGTATTTAGGTGCTTAAATGGGTAGACGGACAGTCTGAAGACACTAAGACTATAAACGGTTTGCATTAAAAAGAAGTGGGTTTTAGAATGTATTTGTAATAGCCAAGATTTATTTCTTTACTATTAATATACCATGGTCCAATTATAGTGAAAGCACAACTAGCAGTAGTTCAACAAGAGTTTCCACAAGCCCTACTTGCAACATCCATCCCGTTTGCTGCTTTTCAGTACTTTCCTTTTCCTTAATTAGTTCCCTCTAGTTACACAGAATTATCTGAATGTTAGAATCAATATAAGAAGTATTGCTATTCTTTTAAGCCAGCCTTGACACTGTAACAAAAACAAAGACTTGCAACTGCCATATTAATGAGTACATTTTCTATGACAAGGTCCCTGCCCAGATTCCTCCTTTTCTTTTTCAGAGGAAATTTTACACCCGTTATCTCTTCTGACAGGCAACATAAAGGAGAGGGGGTAAGTAAAAAAACTGGAACAAGTAAGGGAAAAATATGGAAATTATGCAGGAAAAAAGCAGCTATGGTGAGTTATACTGTGGTTTTGAGGGCACTACAAATTCCCTAAGCTACATCCTGCTAAACAACCCAAAATCTTAAACCTTCTTTTTCCAGTTACTGCTGAAAACTGGAACCAGAAATGCAAGGGTTAAATGGCTAGGGAGCAGGTACAGCTGAGATCCTGCAACCCATCGGTCAATGCTGATAGCTTGGTAAGAGCACATCTACATAAGAGAACAAGCCATAGCAGCTTTGCTCTAGCCTGTTAATAAGAAGTTATATAGCTTTTTCCATACAGTCAGAGATTTTGGTAGTACTTTGGATTTTTTTTGCTCTGCAATGGTAAGAATTTTTATTTAGAGTTGTTTGTTCTTTTAGTCTGCTGGGATGTGTAATTTAATAAGTGGTTTTATTCCCTTTTGCTCTGAGAGCAGTAGAAGAATGGAGAGCTTGTCTAACAATAGCTGGTGTATTTATCTTTCTCTGAGAAAGCAACAACTGCTGATTGGTAAAGAGAGGTACTAGCTAGGTTGTGTTGAGCTGAATTGCTGGTCTAACTTCTCTGTGAGTATGGAAAAAAAATAGTTAAACTGTGAGGGAACTGAGTGGTAAGAACTAGGTTACCTGGCTAAGCTGTGGCAATTTGGCTCTAAATATAACATGAAAATGTCTTGTGCACTGAACCTATTTTGTATACAGTGTTCTTAAGCTTAGAAAATATTTTAAAAATAGAAAAGGCTAATTATCAAATAGTTTTCTTGGTGTAAATACAGAATAAGAAGCAAAGGGAGTTAAGAGAGTTGCTGCCCTGTAATTCTTCACCAATGCAACTTGGAGATTCCTCTTCTTTGCTGTTTGTTGCAAAGGGTGGAGTTGATGATAAGCTTAAGACCATTGTTGGTGTCTAAACTGGAAAACTGATCTCTCTGGATGTGGAGACTTGTATCTATGTAATACCTGGATGAGACTCTTTGTGATCTTGGCTTTTTGTGTGATAGTGTTTGTTTAGGTTTTGTTGTTGTTGTTTAGGGACTTTTTTAATGCTTTTTCTTGTTTTGGGATGCTGTGGGGTTTTCGGGGTGTGTGTGTGTGTGTGGTATTTTCTTTAAAGACATCTTGGCTAGCTGGTACTAACTGTTAACTCAGGAGTCCCTAGGGTCCCACATCAGCTTTCAAGACAGAGGTAAAGCCTGTGTATTTTTTGCCAATGTATTATAAAAAAAATGCTTAAAGCTTGTATCGTGCTGGTAATTAAGTTGGTGGCTTACAAAGCTGGCGTACTACTATGGGCAGGTGATGAAGTGCAGTTTCAGTATACTTGTGAAGATCCCTAATCCCTAAGAGCTGTGGGCGTTTGTGGCTTGTGAAAAGTAGTACATCCCAAAAGTGACAAAGCTTAACCACGAAACCTCAACAGGAAACAGTGATGATGCTAAAGACAAAATCCTACTGTGAAAGAAGCATTCACTATCTTTTGGGGCTATTAACCTATTTTTATATTTCAGTGTTGATACTATAGCTGTCTAAATTACTTATATATTTTATATATCTGTACAACAAGTTGTGGGCCCTAGAGAATTGAAGTTACGTAAGAAATATGCTGGCTCCTTGAAGATAAGGAAGCATGTCAGTCTCTTCTTGTGGTGTGAAGGCCTGGTCTTTTAGACATACTGTATTTGCAGCTTCCCAGTGGAGTCTGTAGTAACTGGGTTACTGCACTAAGGGCAGATTCAGCCCTGATGTGAAAGGGGTGGCAAGCCCAAGACTTCAGCAGGTCTGCATCAAGGGAGGATGCCAGGCTCCACCTTCTCCCACCACCATACTGATGACAAGAGGGTTGTTTTCTGATACTGGGCATAAGCCTGCCTTAGACAGTGCCATTGTCTTTGAATATGCTATAACCATGGCGGAGGGCTTTAGACATACTTCCCTGCTGTGGCACTTGCTTATGGTAGCTTATAATATCAAGACAGATGAATGGGAAATGGGATCACATAAAACAGAGTTGGATATATTGTCAGTGCTACCTATGTTGTGCAATGGCACAGCATAGCAATCCCAGGTGAGCATCATACTTGACTGGTTCTGGAACTGGGAACTGGTTCTGGAGCTGTGTCAGCACAGTGCTGCACCTGAATTAATTAGTCATGCTTATAGACAGAAAGCTAACTTATTTGGGAAGACTGTGCTAACGCTACACAGCTCTAGGCACTGAAGCTGTTAGCTGGGAATGGCACAGTGAGGATACGCCACGTTCTGTGTTACTAGCTAGGAGAGGTCTACAGCAGAATTCTACTGTACTGTTGCACAAGAAGCCATATGGAGTGGAAACATCTGAGTGGGTCTGAGGGAGAAGCCTTAAATATGAACACAAGTCTAAAGTCAGTATTAAATTTTAGCGCTGCCTCTAAAGATTTCTGCTAAATCCAGCTTTTGTTCCTTTTAATGTTTTGTGGTTGCCAGGGTGCCCAGAAAAACACAAGAAGAAATGTTTCTTACAGAAGCTGCTAAACATAATTGGATTGTTCACCCTAAATCATACACTAAATCCTCAGATTTAAGGACTCCCACAGCAGTAATGATTACAAAAGTTATTATTTGAGTGGTTTACCTGAATATGTAAACTACTGCCTCTCAGGATGTTAAAATAAAAAAAATGGATTTTCCCTGTTCCTAAAGGAGTCTTGCCAGTCAGTCAGTTATAGCCAGCAATTCTCTGTCTCTAAAGACCAAATAGGAATATGATCAATCCACCCAACTTTAGACCCTGAAGAAAAAGGAGAGAAGGAATTACGCTGAGTTGCTTGCCTCCTGACTCACTCTCGCCTAAGCCGGAATGACTCAGAGCCACTATTTTCCGCCCCCTCACCCCATTATCTGTTGGGGGAGGAAACCAAGGCATATGTACTAGATGAAATGTTAATGTCATCAGTCAACACTTAGTGAATACATATTGTTTCATTATTTGTATTGATTGTCAACCTAACATCTGGTGACAGCAGAATGTGAATTGCTCTGTATGTTAGGAAACTGTCCCATGAAAACAGGGTTCTGAAACTGAAGGCTGGGAGGTAGTGTGTACAAATATAAGTAAATACAAAAGACATGGCGGTCTTAGAAGTTACTAATGGTAAAGCAATGTATGCAGGGTTTGTCTTGGTGGCAAGCATGTTTATCAAGTGATTCTTCTTTCATATTAAAAATGTGAAGCCTCACAAGGGGGTTTCTACTAAGAAGCCATCGATTAAAATAACTTGCTGTTAGACTATTCTTATTTTTATGTATCAGACCAAAGATGTATTTTTTTCATTTATTGCCTCCAGTGACACCTATTTGACTTTATACATTTTATCTTTCCCACCTGTATGCTGTATTTTGTACATATGCAGGGTAGGGTTTAAGGTGAAAAGTTAGATTAAGAGAAGCACAATACCCATAAATGACAAAAGAACATTAACTGGAAAAATGAATCTTGGACCTAGATTGCCTGGCTCAGAAAACTATCCTACTAGAAGTAAAATTGGATTAGACCTACTAACTCAATGGTTCTACTTTTGTCGGGGGAAACACTTTTTTGGACAGGTGTTCACATTAGGAGCCCCTTATAGGAATAGATTCTTACGGGAAGACTCTTAACTTCCTGGGATAATACATTCAGCTGAACTGTGCCTCACTGCTGCTTTGAACATACATAGCTGTTCTTCCAAGTAAACTAGGCAACTCATTATGTCCATGGCTATCTGTAAAACTTAACTGGTAGGTATGGCAAATGGTCCTACATAAATTGCAGTCCTGTACAATCACAGGACTAACAAGTAATTTAAACACAGAGTAGTGTAGATGTAGGAGTCAGCATTCCAAGCATTAATTTATGCGATCACAATGGTCTCCTTATATTCAAAATAGAGCAGAAATACAGACTTTGGCCTGCAGTAAAATACTATTGCTACCTTAAAATCATAGTCTACTGCTAGCTGCCAGATCGAAATAAACAGTGGTTCAAAATACTGGATTACAGCAGTACCAAGCTGTGAGTTTACATTCTTGTCAAGAGTAGTTATTGATGCCAAAATAATATTAATCACTATACTAAAATGTATATCTAACTTCAAGTCCTTCACAGCAAGACTACTGTGTATCTTCACCCATATTCTGTTTTAAACATTCACAATACAAAACAACCTGAAGCCTCCAGGATTTCTCAGGAAATATGTGTCCTGCAGTATCCTGGTGAGTTTTCTTCCAGTGACATAATTTCCGCCCCCCCCCCCCCGCGTTTTCTTCTTTCATTCATCCTGATGTATATAGCCTACCTTGCAGAATTGCAAGGGGAGCTGGCAGGGATCCAGGACAACCTGCCAGCACAGGCAGCAGTGAGGTGGTGACTCAGCAGAGGCACTGTGTGTCTTTGCAGTCTGCTGCAGCACTGCACACTCCCAACCTTCCTGGAGGCAAATCTTGTCTTCGACATTGAATGTGTCCAGAGTTCCTGCTCATCCTCCTTTTGATGGAAGGGAGGACGTGTCCTTCTCTGAACCTGAAAACATGGAGCTGTCCTACAGAAGCTAATAACCCAAGAACAGAGGCTCTGTGTGATCTGAGGATTATTTGACGCTTAATCTGGGAAGCCGGCAATTTTGTAAAGCAACTCATTAAGAACCAGACCTTCACTTAAACTGTAGCGTTAAAACTATTTTAAAATAGCATAATTTCACTGCATTTGTGCCGCACTGCATTCTGACAACCCCAACATGACAGCTGACATGCACAAAAATCCAACATACTTGCTACATACGCTGGGATTATTTAGAATAAGATTAAATCATCTGGTGTTCAGAAACAAGATGTCTACTTTTAAAGGAGTTATACTGAATGGTACAAAAGGACATCAACGTGGCCAATCATGTATTAAGATACTTATTTTTTTGTCTTCTGTTTTTTAAACTGCTTTTTCAATGACCAGAATTTAAATGGCTCCCTCTTGCGGCAGGAAAAATGCAGTATCATGTTCTTTGGCAAAAACTAGTCCTTTAACAGAAATTAGAATTTATATGTATTTATACTGCATAGTCTAGTCATCAGTATGTTGTAGTGACTGATGAGGAGACTGCACACACCTATCCCTTGCTGCCTAGGTACTCTTGAAACTACCTAAAAAAGTACCTAAGCATGACTTAAACTGTTACCTTTCAGTTGTATATGCTGAAGGGTAGGGAAAAATAGATTGTGAACTGTATGTATTACACCCCATCTAACTTGTTAATGCAGACTAGACTATATTGTGTCTCAGGGAACTTCCTCCTTAAATATAAATCTCTGTAACACTCAGCACAGAATATCTGGATAACACAGCTTGATTTATTTTAGATGTTTTTCACAGGTGAGCAAATCTGAACCTTGTAAGGGGTGGGAGGAAAGTAATCAACTCTGGAGGAAACCTATGAGCATAAATGAGTCAGTGAATGGCAGTGAGGAAGCATAAATTGGGTTTCAACAACCCTGCAAGTCGTCTTTCCTTCTTTCTAGTATCTACTAGCTGATAAAGCTTTCACTTAGGCTTTTAACTCATAAAGGCTTTCTTCACAGTAATTAATAGCTATAAAACTCTGAAATGAAGAACTGAGATTTTTGCCATAGCATGGGGCATACTTTGGCTATTAAGCAATAATCTTGGAAATGGACATAGGAAAAATCCTCATAAAACACACTAAGGCCTTGGTGACCTCGAAGGGCAAGTTAAATGTATACACAGGAAGTATCTACCATAGCTTTTGAGAAAGCAGGTCTGAAAAGTTTTGTTTCAAGACAACAGACTCCAGTTCTGTGGTTTCTCACAAAATCTGTTACTGCATAGTTAAGAATTTTTTTAAAAAAAAAAGCTAGGCTCACTGCAGAGTAGGACTAATCGTACAGATGGCTTTAGAGCTTGATTAAGCTACTTTGCACATTAATCTCTTGATAATCTCTGTTTATGCTGATTCAGAAGTCTGATGGTATAGACACAGGAGGCTATGTTTACTAGTTTGAAGGAGGGGGCTTTAAAATACTGTATTGGAAACTCTGCTTTAGCTGCTTATCCTTCTTTGTAAAAAGTCTTCCATGTTACAGCCTTACAGGTTGTTAACAGAATGAATAACAATATGACTACCAATATCAAATTATATATGCTTTTCAAATCTAGGACTTGAGAAGTGAGACCAAATTATTTGGAGGTAGATACACATAGATGGAGTTACCACTTGTTCACAGAGAGGAAAAAATTACTATGATGCACTGAATAATCATTCAGTATCTTACAGTTTCTCTTTTAAGGGCTTGCATGGTCGCACCCCACAATCTATTTCCACACTTCAGAGAAGAACTGATGAGGATAGACTTAACTGAAGAATACCTGAAAGGGTTTATCAAACCTAAAGCGTGTACTTAAGCTCAAAACTGCTGTTCTGAAAACATCTTATCAGCTGCCACCTGGGACTAGATACATCTAACCTCAAAAATACCCCTTTTATCTATCCAGCCATGCAGAGTTAGTTTTCTGAACATAACCACCATCATGATCTTAATGGAACCAAGCTAGCTGCCTTGTATTTCAAGCCTGATGGGATAACATGAGGTAACTGGGCATTTCATTACCTATTTCTCATGAGGTACTCATTCCAAAATCAGTTGGAAGATTTCTATAAAAGGATTGAGTTGCACTATATTTACACACACATATATATACACACATAAAAATATTTTTAAAAGCCCATTTTATTTCAAATATGGCCAAACACTGCTACTCTTAACCAATAAGCTAGTGGCTGGGGTACCTAGCTGGAAAGTGTGAGAGACCAAGTTCCTCAGATGGCAAGGATTTAGTGTCTTCCCTCCTGGATTCTGTGTCTTTCTCTCCTGGGGTATCACCAAACTGCAGGCTACGCTAGAAAAGAGGTGTTCTCGGAAATTTTAATAGCTTGTATGGAGAAAAGAATAAAAAAATTAACTGACTGATAAAGCTCACAAGAGCTGTATCTTCAGTGAAGTGGTAAAGGCCTTCCAAGTTAGGCTTTTGAGACCTAGCACTAATATAAACAATAAGCCAACGCAGGAGTATTTTTCTAGTTAACTTGCATTTTTTCCAGCATAGCTTTGCCTTGTGAGATATTGGCATACCTTAAAATGGGGCCACCACAAGTTTATTTCACATGTCCATTACTTCTCTCTCAATCCTATAATGCAAAATATTCTGAGAGGCAAATGTCAATCTGTTAAGTTTTCAAAGTTTTCCACCTGTAAAAAGGTTCTGTTTTCTTCTTGACCCAAAATAAAGGTAGAAGTTTTCATGCTGACTTCATTTGCTGGTTTTGTAGCAGAAGACTGGTGTGGCAGGAATACACGCTTAAGACTGTAGGCTAAGTCATGAAGCAAGCTTGGGCTATCCTTCCCATGTCACTTTTGCATTCACCTTAGTAAAATTGTAATTGTGGACCTGAAAATGGTTATGCAAAGGGTTTCTTTCAGTAAAAACTGAGAGGAGAATAGGAGGGCATGGTAAGCATCTGCAAAGCTATAGGTTTGGAGGTGAGGTTAATTCCTTAATTAACCTTACCTGGCAATAGGGAAAAAGCTTATCCTGAAATAGTAATGGGTGACAGAACTTAGCATTTGTTAGCTTTAATACTGACATAGGAAATACTGGTGCCTTTGGTGTCATTGAACCAATTTGCTGCATGAGGTTGGAATTTGGGTAAGCTAAGCTAGGGTGTAAAATGGATACTTGTGATGGGGTGGGGGAGGTATGCCTTTATTCTAAAGTCGCCTAGAACACTTTCCACCAAGCTACTGAGAAAAATGTCATTCCTTCAGGTGCCATTTTGTGTAGCCTCCACTATGGTTAAGGCTTGGTATACTAGAAATTATGGAGTGAGACCAGTATTAGAAAGCATTTCTCAAAGACACCTCAGGGCAGTACTCTTCACACTTCTCAAGAAGAGAATTAGGTTTGTGGTTCGTTAGTGAGCTTTTGTACCTTGTTTCTGCTTAACCTCAGGTTATGAAACATAATTCATCCCTTAAACAAGGTTTGGATTTGAAATTGAATAATTCTTCCTTATGTGTGCAGGATTTTATAAGCAAACAATATGTATGTTGATTTAAACAACAATTTTTCCAGCTGAAGGAGGAGACTGTCACTGATTGTCCTGTATCTATATAATATCAATCCATGGTTTCTATGAAGCGCTTAGCTGTTTTTACATACAGGAAATAACATCATCAGTCAGGATCAAGTTTGCTGTGACATTGCATGTTAACTCTTAAGTCTGTCTGCAGCATTCACCATTAAAATTATCAAGCTTTTGTTAGTTGTATGTCAATGTCCTATGTGGTTGAAAGGCATTTATTCCTAGACCTAAGCTAATAATCTGTACCACAGCAAATATTTACAACTTTAATGGATTGTAACATAAAAAAATTCCACTGGATTTATGCCATATATGCATCTTTGCTGAACACACACTGCACACCAGAAAGGATTCCTGTAGCTAAATTACATTATGCTTCTTCAAATAAAACCACTGCAATCTTATTGAAACAAAAAAGTGAAGGTTTATATATAACCAGCTTCCCACTGCCTCCTTCTGTGCTACTGGTTTTCTAGGCCTGTTTTTCTACACAAAGCATTTCAGCAATATACTTAAATGAGTGGATGTTGCATAATATGATTATGTGCTTTTCTGAACTGAGGAATGTGTCCCACCTGCTGCATGTTACACGTTGCTGCCTTGATTCTTTCATTGGAAGAGAAATTATGTGATGACACTTTCATATTCCTGGCAGCTGTCAAATGCTAAAGTGGAGGCTTAGGGGATTGGGGTGTTTTCCTTTTTCTGTGTACTGAAAACTAGTATCACTTCCTCTGCCTCTTAGTTTTTAGCTCTGAAGGGGAAGATTACATTTGATTCAGATAACTTTTTTTTTCTCAGTCTCATCCCAATATACTATCCTAACTTGTATGACAGGAATTTGCACGTATGTGTAATTAGTGTTTAAAAAAAAAAAAACAAACCTGCCTCGAAAGTGTATATAGGCAGTCCTGAGGTGAGCTAGCCTACCACTGAGGAAACAGGGCTGTAAACTTCCCGACTTGATCTCTAGCACCCAGCTCCAGCCACAGACGCGTTCGCAATCGAGGGTTACTACGTTCGTTCTCTTCCCGCCTCGTTCCCCCTCAGAGGCTGAGGTGCTCGCTCTGGCGCGGGGCTGACACAGCCTACAGGCTACCGCTGTGCCCCCTCTTCCCGCCCCCTCTAATCCTCCTTCTCTTGCCAGCCAACTCCAGAACAGGCTGGCTCGGGAGCCGATGCGTAGAGGTAAAGCTGCGTATTGCCCTTGCAAAAGCGCTTATTCACCTTACGGCACGGTGTCTGCCTGGGAAGGAAAGGCGCTGCGCCCCTCCACCGCCGTCTCCTCGGGCTGGGGCTCCGTCCCCTCGGCGGGCGGCGGCCGGCCCCCTGCGAGGCCCCCCCCCTTTCTCCCCGAGACACCAGCTGACCTGCTCCCTCCTGGGCTTCTCAGGAGCGGCTACTCCCAGCCCCTCCGGCGGTACCCCTCCCCTCCCCTCCCCCCCCGCGGGTCGCCGGCCGGTGCGCGAGAGGGTGGGCGTGGCCGGCCGGCGCGCGCCGCCGCCTGCGCACGCGCGGAGGCGCGGCGCACGACCTCGGAAGCGGCGGGGAGAGCGGGTGCGATGCGGCCGGCGGGAGCATGACAGGTGGCGGGAAGCGGAGGCCGCGCGGGGCGGCGGGCCCGGCCGGCGAGCAGGTGGCCGTTAGCGGGCGCGCGCGGGACGGGGGCGGGGGGAGGAGCGCTTGTGGGGGGCCGCCGCGCCTGAGGGGGCCGAGCCTGCCATCGGGCCCCGGCCCTGCGCGGGGTCGCGGAGACCCTGGCCTGAGGCATCCCCGGGCCGGGGGGCGAGCTCCGAGGGCCGCGGTCGTGGGGCCGTAGGCCTGAATCGGCGCGGATACCTTGTCGTAGTGCCGGGCCTCTGCCTCCTTGCCCCTCGTTCTGGTTCGCTCCGTAGCTTTGAGGAAAGCCCCCGGGCCCCTCGCTCTCCAGCACAGGAGCCCGTCCCCGGTACCCGGGCTTCTCCCGGCTGACCGCCGCGTTTCAGGTGTGCTGTAAACAGCGGCCGCCCCAGCCTCCTTATCCGCCCGGGGTGCCTGCTGCTAGAAACAAGTACTCGTGGTACGGTTAAGTACCTGATGGCGGCCCACTTAAGAGGTGAAATGTCTGCCTCGTTGTACTGTCCTAACAAGAGAAAAGAAACCTTGCTGGTTTTATTATTATTCTTTTAAAACAGGGGGGTAACGATTCGTATCAATTCTTGGAGCCTTATGTGGGAATGAGGTTGTTGAGGTTACTGCTTTAGTGGTGTGCGTGCTTGAATGGATCATTTCCTAGCCTGTTTCAGTTTTTGTTGCTTTTTTTTTTTTTTTAAAACAACTTAAACTTTAAGCTACTTTTAAAATGCTGTGCTGTAAACTGCACCGGTTCAGATGTTGAATAGTGGAGTAGTTCAGATAGTAGAGACTTGGAGCATTTTTGTTGTGTCATTTAACCAGACATGACAAAATAGTATCCCTACTTCCAAGTGTCTGTAAAACACACGAGTTTCTTGGATGCAAGCTGCTGTGTGATTGGAAATGTTAATTTTAAAATAACATAGAACTTAGATGAAACTCTGGGATTGTTTAGTCCTTTGCTTGATTAACTAATAAAAGTGCTTCTGTTGGTTATATTGACCCATTAATATCAAAGTAGAACTTTGACATTTCATACATGTTTAGCACATCTCAGATAATACACTTTTAAGGGATTCTGTCCAAAATAGATGTTCTAATCGGTATATATACTGCGTTAAGTAACAAGCATGACTTAATGGTCTTAATCATTGTTCCTCCATTAATACAGAAGCTTTGTAAAATCCTGTAGTAGAACTGACAGGAAGCAACTAAATCAACTTTTTTTTTTATCCGCAGTGTGAAAAAAATGGAGATGTCAAGAAGAGAAGGTCAAATCAGGCAGATATCCCCGATAATCTTCGTCAAGAAGCAGAAACATGCTATCGGCTTAGACTGCCTGAAGACTTCTATCAGTTTTGGAAGTTTTGCGAGGAACTAGATCCTGAGAAACCAAGTGGTGGGTTTTTAAATTTTTCTTTTTTCCTTTTCTAACTTTCACTCTCAAAAACAGCCTGAAGGCAGGTAAGCTGGAGGTGGTCAGATGCATTCTAATGCTGCTTCAGTTTTCAGTTAAGATGCAGGATATTTCCATGACTGTAAACAAGAATACTGGACATAATCACAGAAGATGTCAGTACACTTCAAGCTTTCTAAAATGTAATTACTTAAATCATGTAATGCAAAGGGACTAAATGTTGTCTAAATCTGCCTTTCTTGCAAATACATTTAAAATGTTTAGTATGGAACTCAAGTTTCCTCATATCAATTCAGGTTTCAGCTTCCCCCAATTTATTATATAACAGAACGTGGCATCCCTAGGTGCTCTACAAATGACAGTTTCTTTCAGAATCATAGAATAGTTTGGGTTGGAAGGGACCTCTAAAGGTCATCTAGTCCAACTCCCCTGCAATGAGCAGGGACATCTTCAACTAGATCAGGTTGCT
Organism: Aptenodytes patagonicus; assembly: GCF_965638725.1. NCBI lineage: Eukaryota > Metazoa > Chordata > Aves > Sphenisciformes > Spheniscidae > Aptenodytes > Aptenodytes patagonicus. Next base: position 43,731,385 of record NC_134952.1, read on the forward strand.
CAGAGCCCCGTCCAACCTGACCCTGAATGTTTCCAGGGATGGGGCATCTACCATCTCTCTGGGCAACCTGTTCCAGCGTTTCACCACCCTCATGGTAAAAGATTTCTTCCTTATATCTAGTCTGAATCTACCCTCTTTTAGTTTAAAACCATTATCCCTTGTCCTGTCGCAACAGGCCCTGCTAAAAAGTCTGTCCCCCTCTTTCTTATAGGCCCCCTTTAAGTACTGACAGGCTGCAAGAAGGTGTTCCCAGAGCCTTCTCTTCTCAAGGCTGAACAACCCCAACTCTCTCAGCTTTTCTTCATAGGAGAGGTGTTCCATCCCCCTGATCGTTTTTGTGGCCCTTTTCTGGACCCGCTCCAACAGGTCCATGTCTTTCTTACGCTGAGGGCTCCAGAGCTGGACACAGGACTCCAGGTGGGGTCTCACCAGAGTAGAGTGGCAGACTCACCTCCCTCGACCTGCTGGCCACACTTCTTTTGATGCAGCCCAGGATACAATTGGCCTTCTGGGCTGCGAGCGCACACTGCTGGCTCACGTCCAGCTTTTCATCCACCAGTACCCCCAAGTCCTTCTTGGCAGGGCTGCTCTCAATCCCTTCATCCCCCAGCCTGTATCGATACCAGGGGTTGCCCCGACCCAGGTGCAGGACCTTGCACTTGGCCTTGTTGAACCTCATGAGGTTCACACGGGCCCACTTCTCAAGCTTGTCCAGGTCCCTCTGGATGGCATCCCGTCCCTCTGGCGTGTCGACTGTACCACTCAGCTTGGTGTCGTCTACAAACTTGCTGAGGGTGCACTTGATCCCGCTGCCTATGTCATTGATGAAGATATTAAACAGTACTGGTCCCAATATGGACCCCTGAGGGACACCGCTCATCACTGATCTCCATCTGAACATTGAGCAGTTGACCACTACTTCTTATGAGAAGCGTAATAACCTAACTCTTGAATGAAAGCTATCTGAATAAAAGAATGTCTCAGCTTTCCTTGTCTGGTAAACAGTGTTTGAGTGTTTGGATTTATGGAAGCTTTTGATACCTGAGTGACAGGAACTTCTTGGTTTAGATAATGCACCCACCAGAAAGTAAACCGGTTCATGCTTTGCTTTTCAGATGCACTTGTGTCTAGTGTTGGGCTTACGCTGGTTGGACCATATGATATTCTTGCTGGAAAACACAAAAAAGCAAAATCAACAGATCTGGACTTCAATCTTCATTGGAGATTCTTCTATGATCCCCCAGAATTCCAGACTATACTTGTCGGGGATAGCAAAACACAGTATCACATGGGATATTTCAGGTATTTTATTTAATATATGCTCTTGCTGGACTATAATTATGTGTAGCTTTTTCTCCTCTGTTTTCCACAAGACAGAATTTGAGAACTGTGTGCTATCACCAAACAAGAATCTTTCTCTTCCGTAATAGGATATTAACACATGAGTTGATATCTTTTATTTAAAAAGATCAAAGATATTGGAGTTGAAGACTAGGTTTAGATATTTATTAAACTACCTCTCCCAACCCTCCAGAGCACCTTCACTTATTAATCTTTAAGTTTTGCCATGATACTTAGAAGAAAAAGTCAAGCCTTATCAAATAAAGGGAACGTGTATTCTCTCTGCATGTATTGATACAAGCTCCTTTGAAAGCTGTGCTGTAAGATTTTGGAGCTTTAGATCTAAGGGCGTTTCTTGTTAGGTTTCTGAAGGAGATGGCAGCATGGTGAGGCAAATTAATTTTACTTTGAAGTAGGAGAGGTGGACACAGCTTGCCTATTTGTGTGTACTTTTTCATAAATAGGGATGTGCCAGATGAGCTTCCAGTGTGGGTTGGTGCAAATGAAGCTAAGAAGGGCTGTGTGATTTCACAAGTTGGTGATAACGTCTTTGCCGCAGTCAAGTAAGGTTCATATTTACTTCTATTTATAAAAAGTAGAGTAGAAGAGAAACTATTCATCAGGAGATGCGATGTGGAATAATGCAGTTAACTTTCGTATCTTTCTTTCTCAAGAAATCCTCACTTATTTTCTGCTCCTGCTAGCAAGTTTAATGGTACTCTTAAAAGCCTTAATAGGCTTCTTGATAGTGTTTTCCTTTTACAAGTAAAATAGATAAGTGTTAATTATCTCATTCTTTAAATATATTCGAAGGGATAGGCTCTATAGGAAAAGAAATGCCCACTGGGTGTGTTAAAATACTTTGTAAGTAAAGAAAGGGCATCTCAAACAGTGGTGAAGGAAACCTGAGTATCGTACTAAATGAGTAGCATCTAGCTCTTGTTCTTGCCTACATAAAAGTACATTATTTTTGTATATAATGGGTAACCACAAGAAGTACCATTTCTGAGCTGGGGCAGGATAACTTTTATATGGATATGTAATTCAATATGATTCATGAAGCTTTACATAGTCCTGCATCATGAATGTAAATAACAGATTTCATAAGCTGTCAGTTAAAAATGGAAAGCTCTCTAAGGACAGACGCGTGTCAGTAAGTGAAAGCACACTGAAGAAGAGCTTCTGCAAAAGAACCCTTGTGTAGTGCACAGTTAAACGAGGACATTTGTTCTGAAAGCACCATGGTGAAACTCATAAACATGTATTTATGTGCATGACTTGAATGACAAATAGTGTATACGGCACTGAAGCAGCAAACTGAATTCTTAAGATAGAAAGATGAACAGCTACTGAGTCCAGGAGAATCTTCGACACCTGCAGATTGCATAAACTATATTGTAATGCAAATAGATTTTTTTCTTTCTTGTTGTTCAGAGGCTTGCATTCCCAAGTCTGTGTGTATAAATAAACCCATGACTGCTAATCTTCATTGTAAGATTTGGAGGTTTAGTGATTAGGCGGCTATTCACTTGTTTGTTTTCTGTTAAGCTCTTTTAAGATGTGTTTCTTCTGTTTGCAGATTATTTTTGTCAAAAAAACTTAAGGAAGTGACTGATAAAAAGAAAAACGCTATTTTGAAAGACATAGATGAAAAACTAACGAGAACAGCAAAAGAACTGGGTTATTCTCTGGAACAAAAAACCATGAAGATGAAACAGAGAGATAAGAAAGTATGACATTCCTGATCCACTGGAGAGAACTAAGTTCTGTTAAACTTTTTTTCATTTACTTGCTTGTTTGTGGTGGGTTTTTTTTTTTTTCTCTAGTCAGTAAAGATGCTTCATTTAGGAATTTCCAGAGCTAATCAGCTCTCTCTATAGAACTTCAGGAGAGGGAAGATTAATACAAGTGTGTTCCAAATAATAGGATTAAATCAAAACACTTCACTCTTGTAAACTGTAGCTTGGCATTCAACTACAGAAAAAAAAAAAACAAACCCAAACCAAAACAGTAAGGGAAATAGCCTAAAAGCAAAAACAAATGGGGAGCATGGAGAAAACTGTTTCAAAGTGAAGATTCATGTAAGCAGTTGCGTTGGATCTATTGGAAACGGGAACGTTAAGGATGATAGTAATAGAGGACTAGTAATAGATGTTTTTCACAGACCTATCAGAAATAATTATGGTAGGGGTGACTAAGCAAATGTAGTACAGTGCTACACAAGTGACTACAAGGATTCCTAGATTTCAGAACTTGGCTGAAATGGAGTTTCCAGTTATTTTAAACTTCAGTACTTAAAAGTAACTGCTATATACTTTAAAACTAAGTTGATGTCCTGGAGCCTGGACACTATATGAGGTTTGACCAGCAGCAGTCAGGTGTTAATGTTGCTCAGTGAGGTGAGTGGTTTTACGTCACAGTATTGACTTAGGGTGCTATATTCAATTTCCTGTCTCTTTATTTAGGTGGTGACCAAAGCATTTCATGGAGCAGGCCTAGTTGTTCCGGTAGACAAAAACGATGTCGGATACAGAGAACTTCCCGAAACAAATGGTAAATATCTCGTTTATTATATTCTTCTGCTTTATTTAAGTAAACAACCTTCAGTCACACAGCTACTCTGCAAAAACCAAACTGCTTTTGTATTTCCTACTTGAAGAATATAAGCGGTGGGAGTAAAAGGCAGAAGTCTTAACCATCACACTTGAGCTTGAAGTATTTTCTTTAAGTGAACCGGATGAGAATCGATGAAACATGCTAAATCTGAAATAACAACTCCGGAAGCAGTAGTTTAGATGGCCCTCTCTTTTGTATTGGCACAGCCATGCAGGAAGTAGATCCAAAGAACTGATCTGCTTTCAGGGATTTGTGGGTTTATTTCTTATCGCTCCTCTCCTCCCAGTGTTCTAACCAGAATCAACTCCTTGATGCAAGTTCCCCACACAAATGCTTGTCTCTATATGGGGAACTGAGACGGATGGGCACGGGGCAAGAATGAGCAGCAAAGGAGAGGGGGAAGCTTTTTCACCAGCACCTCAGGGTGTGCCCACTTAGTCTTCACATAAGCGTGACACACGGGTATGTTTTTGCTACAGACTACTTGTGTGTAGCATTAAATTTCTTTATTTAAACATCTAAATATTTCTGCTTTTGTTTTTTGCAGCTAATCTTAAAAAAATTTGTAAGGCCATTGTTGATGCTCCTACTGATGATGAGCGATTGAAGGCCTTTGCACCCATTCAAGAAATGCTCACCTTTGTTCAGTTTGCTAATGATGAATGTGACTATGGAATGGGATATGAGCTGGGTATGGACCTGTTTTGCTATGGATCACATGTGAGTACTGCAACAGTCATACTTCACAAAATTATGCATTATTTTATGCATGGACTGGGAGTTGTTCTGTGTCGTAGATCTTTATTCCCCACTCTATTGCATAATTATCCCTAGGAATCACGAAAGTCTACAAGAATATTCTTAATTTGTGAAGGCTGTTAAAAAGTCACACTTAGGACACCAGTCTATGTTGAATTTAAAATTGCTTGTATGAAAGCGCAATCCTGCAATCCAGAAGCATTTAAACAGCACGTAACTGTTGTGATTTGGTGTGTATAATACAAGGCGCTGTCATTAGGCTCCTAAAAATGCAGAATGTCTGATCCAGATATACCGAACAGCTGTAGCCCCCTATCCCCAACTACTTGTATGGGTGTGAGCACTCATGTGCACCTGGATCAAGAAACAGACCGATGTTTGCAGTAACCCCAGCAACAAAAAAAAATTGGAACCTAAGTCAGTTGCCTACCTACACTGCCTGTATGGCTGTGTAAAAGACCTCCCACCAGCTAGCTGCATCTCTTAAGCTTCTAGTATCTCTCTCCCTCTGGTTCTGTATTAACAAAGAATGTCATAAATAAGCCGATTGACTTACTAGCACTTAATCACATGTAAAGATTCTACTTAACACTTTTTGTTCTGTATTAGCCACTGCCCCACTGATGAAAAGGGTCATGTCTGTAATAAATCTATGGCTAGGAAACAACATATAAAGAAGCTTCAACGTAAGTGTAATATGAACGGATGGTTACAGAAACACCCATGTGAAGTAGTTTTAGTAAAAACAGTATTGGAGAAGGGGCGCTCCAAAGCATCGTGTGGATGCAATACTAAACGTAGGCCCAGAAAAGTTGTGCTAAACTCGAGTTAAAATATTTAGCCACTGAAATGAAGGAAAATTCACTGCTCTGTCCATACGCTGTTAAATTACTAATGTGTTTCTTAGGTGTCCTGCCCTGCTCTTGTCGGTTCCCTACAGCATCTGAGAATGTGTTGTATTTTCCTCTGATATCCTGCTTATTTAGGACCCTTCCTTCAGTGACTATGCTGCTTCAGCTGCTTAAGTCCTTCCTACATCTGGAAGGGCTGTGAAGGAAACGCTTACTTCCAGCTGACTGTGTAGGTGGGGGCGAACCCCCATCTTTCATGCTTTGTGCTTCTCAGCACATGAGATGAACCACCGACCAAACCAGTGCAATGAATAATTATGTTTTCACAGCATTGTGACATGGCCTGATACCTATCTTATGCAGCAGTTTGAAACAGCTGTAATTTTGCAGCTGTTTTCTGAAAATAGAAACCTTACTTCATTTTCTAGTTTAGTAAACAGAAAGGAAAAACAAAGGCTTCACACACAAATAACACCCCGGTTTGGTCCCAGCGTTTTTTGCCTGTCTGTAGATGCTTAGAGCTGCTTTCCGGTTCCGACTAGTGCTCTGCGTACAGAGCCAGAAGAAACACTGACACTTGGGCTGTAGCCTGAGACACAGAAAATGACTTAAACCTCTTCCCCTTCATAGGAGAGGTATAACGGGCTTACATGTACAGTAAAGATAACAAATACTAAATATGCTCCGATTTTTGTACATGTGAATCACTTCAATGGTTACTCTTGGCACCTGTGATCCCCACGGGCTGTGGAGTGTGACAGGACATGGGACTCCAGCCGCAGGCTGGGCAACCCCACACCTTAACAATAGTTACCATCATCTCTTGCATTGTGAAAAACAGATTTCCGTCTGTCGCTGCCGGGGCTCAGGTACCCCAGCCTGACCTTGCTGTGGCTGTTACAGGCGTACGTGCTCAGGCCTTTCGGGGCGGCTGAAGAAAGCTGCTCAAATACGGCAGAGCCCAGAGGTCGGGCTGCTCTGGCTGTATAAACGAAGCCACTGACCCCCCAGGGCTGCTCTCGTTTTCCCTCTCGCCCGCAGTACTTCCACAAGACGGTGGGCCAGCTGCTGCCCCTGGCTTACACCCTGCTGAAGAGGAACCGCTTCGCCGAGATCATCGAGTCGCACTTGGCCAACCGGCGGGAGGAGAAGGTGGACCAGCTGGCGCCCTGAGCCGGGCAGCGGGGCCCCCAAGGTGGGCGGCAGCAGGGCGGGCGTCCCTGCGTTCCCGGGCGCGGGGTTTTCTCCCTGTTTCTGTGTCTGTGTGTGTGTCTGCACCCCGTGGGGGTCTCCCCCGCGCTCAGTAAAGCTTTTCTAAGGGCGGCGGCGTCTCCGCGTGCTGGCTGCTCCCACCCAACCGGCGGGGGGCGGGGCGTGCCCGCTGCGCCTGCGCCGGGGCGGCGGCAGGGAGGGGGGTGGGAGTCACGTGCCGCTGGGGCGGCAACCGGCGGGCGGGGGCGGGGCTGGAGCCGGCCGCCCCGCCAGCGCTGCGCCGGCGGTGGGCCAAAGCCGCCGCGGCGGCCGGTCGCGGCGCTGCCGCCTTCCGAAGAGCGCCGGAACCCCTGAAGGAGGGCAGGGGACTTCAGGCGTGCGCTCCGAAACGTGGCTGGGAGCAGCGCGGCCGGCGGCCTCCGGTCAGCGCTGGATCCGTCCGTCAGTGCCAGGTCACCGTGCTTCCCCTGCTGCCGGTACTTGCTGGCTATGCCTGCAGCTCAAGCTTCAGCACAGGAAAAGCTGAAGTACCGCCTTTGGGTTGCTCTCCGTTCTGTACTCCTCTATTCCTCAGCCTAAAGCTAAACCTAGACCGTTAGTGTTACCGTGCTACTTACTGTAACGAAGCACGAAAAGGGCAGGTCACTATTTTACATTTCTTAGAGAAGTGTAGGCATTGGGGAAGTGATTCAATAATGGACTTGTTTAGTGTAGCTCAACTGCAACCAGCTTCTTACTTACACCTACCAAACTCCCGTGTCCTTGCTCTTGGTGATTTTTGCTGGCATTGTGTGTTTCTTCAGTTCTGTCCCACCACATAGATAAAAAATCCAGTTACAGCAGCTTTCCCTTTTGCTTTGTAACAAAGCACTACCTCTGGTCTCAGTCTTCTGCAGCTGGCTGAATTAACAGGAAACAAATAGGGTTAAAAACCAGCTAACCTACATTATGAGATAAATTAGAAATTCCACTGCATTTGCTACCTTATTAGTCAGATGAAGTCAGTCCCTGTTTTCACTAATCTGGACTTTCAAAAATAGAATTGAAGTGATTTTGTCCAAGATGCAACTTGTTTTCCAGTTCATAGGTCCACCGCTCTATTTTGTTGTTAGAGTTTTGTTCTCGGGCAACTGCTTGAAATAGCAGTCCAGAAACTAATGGAAAATCACATTTTCTCTTACTCAACGGGCCTGCCATTGAACAGTGACTCAACTTCTATTGTAGCAGTTCTCGTCACTGCTAATGACGACAGTACTGCTAAGGAAGATTATAGGCCACTAGCAACATGCTCAAATCTCAAAGTTGTCCCCACTTTTTAGCAAGTGATTATACTTCCCAAGGTCCCTTCCAGCATGAACTAATTCACGATGTAAGTAAGTCAGAGTGCTTCAAAAGTGTATCTATCTTGAGTTTTTAAATCAAAAAGGTATTTTCGGTTCTCAGAATAGCATGCCACATCTACTTTTGTAAATTTGACAATCCCACCCCTTTCAATCAGCATATAAATGTTCCACTTATTCAAACATAAGCACAAGTATAGAGGGGACTTTTTCACGGGACCAGAATTTTATGTTTTACACACAAAAAAGAGGTACTTTATGGAAAATTCAGTCTCATTCCTCCTTGCTTTTTAGGTTCCAAGCAGAGGAGACCTTCATATTAATGCCCTGTAAATCATACAAGTAACAAAAAAGTATTCACCTTTCACATTGTTATTTAAATATGAACTTAAATCTGCAAAATAAATACAAAAATCAACACAAATACTGTTTGTGAAAACAATGAGAAAACATGACAGAACAATGAATGGTCATACAGAAGTTTTTAATGTTTGATTAAATCATCACAGTAACCAGAATTTTTACTGTAATGATATGCAGCTCTACCACACTATTATAAATAAAAACATTAAGATCAATATTAAATACAGCTCTAGGCAACATCACAGATTAACAAAGAATGCATTCTTCATGAACCAGTAACTGAATGTTTTTAAAAAAAAAAAAAAAAGCTGATGCTTTCCCCCTCCCATCCACCACTTTTTTTTTTTTTCAAATTCGTAAGTTGAGTAAGGCGCTGGAAGTTTTACGTTAGAAAATTTCTGTTGCACAGCACAGGCACGCATACTTCATTATCAAACTTCTTAACGTATGTTTACCAGAAGACATCTTAAATGTCAACAGGGAAAGCTTAGCAGGTAAGAAGAGCAAGCAGAGATGCACAATTCATATGCAGCGCTCGGGATCCATACTGAAATTATAAAACACAGCAGGGGTGTGACCTGTATTTTAATTCACAGTACAGTCTGTAGAATTAGGTGCAAGTTAATACAGTACACGCAGCAGTGTTTTATGAGAACATCAGAAATGGCAGAGGTTTCCAACCGATGTAAAGCAATTTTTATACGTGTAGTGCATTTATATTCTTCCACTGTAGAAAGAAATTAGACACCAGAAATCAGCATCACAGACAACTTCCAGAGCTGCCTTCTATAAATGGGCCAAATCCTGCTCTTTGTAAAGTTTATCTTCTGTAAAGATTCTTCAGGTTTACGCAACGTAACAGAACAAATTTTGAAACACTAGCACTGACTTCACATGGAAGAGTACAGCTAGCTGCTGCAACACTCCCGTGTTAACACAGCCCTGTTGTTGTTGCCTGTTTCAGTTCCAAACCTGTTTTTAATACAGGGGCTGATCACCGTGAGCCTACTGGCACCTTTCACTTTCTACTGGTTCCAGCTGCTGCAAGATATGAGGTGATGAGATGTAGATGGCAGTTTTATACTCAGAAAAATCAGTAAAAATTCAGCAGGCATTATTTTGGAGCTTGCCAGAAGTACCAGAACTTCATTTTAGTATGTTATTGTACTTAAGATAAAATCATACCGAGTACTTTGCAAATAAAGATGTTTGAGGTAACTGTGATGAATGCCTTAGAGATACCTAGGATTATTATTTTAGACTTTTACCAGTTATATTTTCGCAGTCTTGTGGGCATAATTGTTAAAAGAAGGACATTTTATCTAACCCCATATTATAAAGCATGATTTTTGTCAGCCAGATTTCTTAATTTTTTTCCTCCCAACTTTAGGCTTATAGCATATTGCCTTTTTTCCTCTGCATGCGTTTGTGGTGGTTTGATAAAATGAATATGAAACAAGCTAATCTAGTGACTGGAAGGAAGAAAGTAAAGAAGTCAGGGATCTGTCAGTTCACCTGCTAGCGTGTGTGTTGCCGCTGAATTTTAAAGTCCTGCCAAAGTTTCAAGTACTGGATTCGATTCTGCCCCGCTGCTCATCTTCTGTGGCTACGTATCAGTTACACCTCTATATGCTTGGGGGGGGGGAACAGTCAAAAGCAATCTAATAATTACAGTTGCTTTCTTCCTATTATTTTTAAAACCCTGCAGTTTTTTTAAATAAAATTTTAATATTACTGTTCCAGTTATCTGCTAGTAAAGGAAAAAGGAAATCTCAAGGTAACGGCAGTGAAAGTTACATTTGAAAATGCTCTTAGATGGATGTTGGATCACAAAGAAACCATTTTGTTTAAACCCTTCATCTAGTTGTAAACATTTGCTAATCCTCCATTACTTGCAGAGGATTATGAATTATTCTATAAAATCACATTAAAAAGGTAATTAGTTATGTGAGATATTAACTGATTCATATTTAATAGATTTTTTTAATCCATACAAATATAAATAAAGAATGGTAAAACTTCAAGAAAAATAATATACATTTAGTGCAAGTTATGAGTTAGATTTCTTCCTACCATGTCAGCAGTGGAACGTCTTTTGTGGAGAAGAAAAAATAAAAATGACCGTTCTCAAATTTTACAGGGGGGGAAAAAAAGATCTCCAGTGTTGTAGCATGCAGTTTTTACCAGATACACGTATACAGAATTGTTCCAGCTCTTAACTAGTAGAATAGCAGTATTTTTCCTTATACTGCACAACATTGGTATATATCGTAGTGTTTTCAATAATACAAAAAATTGCATAAGACCAGGTCGCATTATTGATACTTTCTGCAGCAAAAACAGTCTTTTTCTTTGAAACGCTAGTTTCATCTGGTTTTAATTTTTCTCATATCACGACAGCAGATGGGTTGAAAGAAGTCTCGCATGGTTCCTGCAAGGCGTTTATTACCGGTTCAGTCTGTTTTTGTCGCAGTGGATCTGTACTGCCCCAAGCATTTCATGATGTACAAACTTACACATTTAATGGCACAAGAAAAACCTCCCTTCTTGCGATCAAACCTCAGTAACTCACAGTACATCTCAATATGAGAAACAACTGCTTCAAAAGGGCACACCAATTTTAAAGAGGCTTTGTTACGGCTCAGGAGAGAGAGAGAAATAAAGCTCTTCTGGAATGTAGAAAGGTGACGTGAAATAATTATACGTTTCGCGAGTTAACACAACAGTTTTCAATGGTAAAAAGGGCAAGACCTTTCAGTCTCCGTAAGATGGCTCAATTCGGAATGATCCCTCCAGAAACAGGGACTAATAACACATCTCTTCAATGCTGAAGTACCAGGCTGGGGCTGGAGAATTGCGCCACCTCGCACGGCTCACCCACTGCACTATCATGGCAGACCTGACGTCTCGGGACGCATCCAGTGCAGGACAGCAGCTCTCCCTTCCCACGCTCCCATCAGCCTTCCTCCTCGCCACATACTCCCCCAGACCAACTCCTGATTTCCAGCAGCACTGTTACGCAAAAACCCAGCTATCGTCTCTGATTTTAGGAGCATCCCCCAGACTAAAGTGTTGTGCTATTCAACAAATGAACCTCCTCTTCCGTTTCCTCTCTCTCCTCAGCTATGGGTTTCAGTTGAACATTATTGAGGCGGGGTCTTGGTTTGCCGTCTGGGCCATATGACGGAGGATATCTTTTTTTGTTATAATGCCAAGGAGGCGCCTGGAAAGGATAAATGGAAGATCGATATTAATCCAAGCAGGAAAATAATAAAGCAGAACAAATCTGTAGCCAAGTCCTTTTTGTTGACAGGAATAGAGCAAAAGTAAACAGCTGATTTTCTTATTTAAACAAAAACATTTTATTATCAAAATACTGAGGAACCACCAGTTTGTTAAAAGACAGCAATGCTGAGACACCATAGCAGATGGTCTCTGACAGCTGTAGTCCGTTTTAATGAAATACAAGTAATACAAGTAGAGCCCATGACAATTTTTATTTAACTTTTGGTTTCTACAAAAATGAGATTTTGATTAGCGTATGCCAACAAAAAAGTAACAAAGAGGGACAAAGAAAAAAGAGGTATGAAAAAGAAGTGATATTGATCCCGTTTTGTAAGGGAGGCACGTTCCAACCTAGCCATCAGAAGTGACGTACCGCTTGATGGCCCAAAATCCTAATAGCAAATCAAACTCCCCTCCATTTTTAAATCGTAAGGATCCTTCCAGTCTGACGCACTGGCTCAGGCTGAACATTATTCATAGGAGCACACTCTATTAGCCATGAAACTTTTGTAAAATAAACAATAGTTTTTTGATTTTGGAGGTCACAGCTTTAGAAAACAAACTGTGAATAATGCAAGAACATTTTCATTTTCCAATTTAGATACTGTGTTCTTATGACAAGGTCTTCATGGCTTTTAAAATTATAACTCTGCAAAATATCAAAAAGGGTGAGACTGTCCAAAAGGATAATATCACAGGAGAAGCAAAGAGCAGAATGAATGAGCTGCTGCCCTTGTTATTCTGGTTAGTACATTTCGTTTTGTCTTATTAAAGGACGCATGAAATACTTGTGAAATATGAGCATAAAATGAGAACGTAGTTAGCATGTTTTGCACGTAAGCAGCTAAACTCGGTGGGTAGATTTAGTAGAGATGTAACTAGCAACCCATGTCCAAATTAAGCCAAAGTCTACCGTCTATCCAAGGTTAGTTCACAACATCATGGTTAAAACAGTATCTAGATTCTGAAGTCAACAGTCAACATAGTAGCGTGCCACGTAATGGCTTAGGATATCACTGAACGTTTTGTAAAGGAGTACATCAACTGCTGTAGGTAACAGCAGCAGAATCACAGGACTTTACTCAATATAAGAGTACTTTTAAAAAATCATGTTGATAAAGGGGGATTACAGGGAAGATCTAATGCTGTGATACATTAAAAACATGCTTGGCTTTGCTTCTCAAAAGTCATGATACTTACTTTGCTATTTAACAGCTATTTAAAGCTGTCAAGATCAGAAAAAGAAATTTGCATATACAAAGATCTGAATTTGCATTAGGAGGGGAAAAAGTATTCCTAGCTGCGTGCTCTCCCACCTGGGGAAATCAGCAGATCAACTAGAAGGATCTATGTGATCTCAAGAACAAAAATACCAGAAAGTCTATTGTTTACTTCCTTTTAATGTTGTGACTAACAGTATGTCCATATTAACAGCTTAATTTCTACAAAAGGATTTTGCAAATGTTGTTTTATGTTTTAACACAAATTTTTAGCATATGATGATTTCATTGTTCAGCCGATGTCATAAAAGCCCTGAACAGTTCACAAGTTTCATGCTTCCTGACTTCTAATGTGTCTAATTATGAGATCTGATATATCTAATCACCAAGGGTTCGACGTGCTGCTTTAGTTGCTCGAGATGCTCTAATATGTTCTTCTTTGTGATGATCCCCAAGACAATCCTGAAACAGATCATGTTATGCTAATAACTGTGTGTGAAATCAAATTAAAAAAAAAAAGTTCTAATCATAATGAGAAAGGATTAGAGTAGAGCAAAACTAAAAAAAAAAAAAAAAAAAAAAAAAAAAAAGGTTGCAGGAAAGCTGATGAGCTAATTAAATGAAAAATGATTGCAAAGTCAGTACCCTTTCCCAGACATTGCCTTTTTTCTTTTTCTCCCAAAATGCTGAACACAATTGGGTCTTGAACCACCCCAGAGCAGTATGTTTCTCATATCAAGTACACGTCAGGGAAGCATACTTCATCCCTTCTCCCCAAATTCACGTCTCTTCAGGTTTTAGAGGCACTGAAACTAGAATCTACTTTATTTCCTTTGTTTCATAGTTATTTCTCCTCACACGTACAGATCATTATTCATGTTTTAACAAGCCACAGTAGACGAACAAAGTAATAACTGTGTAAAGTCATAGCAATTGAGGTTTGAAGCTGCACTATAGAGCAGGGTTATCTGGTGTCCCTAGAAACAGACATATTCAGACAAATTTCTCATTTGTGACAGTATAAATCAAAAGCAACTTCCTGAAATGGACATTCTGGTACAAATTAGGAAGAGTGAGACTCAGTCTTAACGTATCTTTATGTTTGTCATCAGCACCAATTTCTGCACAGTTCCTATTCCAATCTGGATTGGAACCAGTAAGTTGATGTGTGTCTTTATGTGGGTATATTCAATTTGCAGGAAATTTGCCAAAATCTAGATTAGTCCTTGATGCCATGTGGCTATATGTCATAGCTAAATACCACTAGTACGAGTATTTACTATCTGATCTTGTTGTAATGGACAGCGTACTCATGGAATATCACAAGTTTGTAAATTGAATTAGGACAACAAATATGAATGTCCGAAAACAGTGAATTACTAAAGCCATCTATACTTGCTGCTACTTTATCATAAAATAGTTAAAAAATTACAGTAGACTTCAACATAGCTTTGCACAATTAAGCTTTCTTTAGAGCCGGTTTTAACATCAATGTCAATGTTTGAGCACTCAACCACAACAGAAACAAATAAAAAAAAAATCATAGTAAATATTCTTCATTGAAGTTTTATCAATTCAAATTTCCCTCCCCAAAACAAGAATAATTGCATGCCTGCACTGATGACTACATGTCAGATCATGATGTCCTTTCTCCATCAGAGAAAGGTTTTTTAAGTCATTTATGTTTCTGGAAACATCTACTCGCCATTCAATACAGGGATGCACTGAAGAGAAAAAAGCAGAACATTTAAAATAAATGTTTTAAAATAAATCTGAAAAAATAAACTTGGAAACCAATGCGATATTTAAATATTTGCCACTCATAGCAGCAGTCCTTTTGCCCACAGCGAAACAAAGTAAGTCCCACCCATTTCAGGTTTCTTGGGTTTTGTTCCATGGACACTGATCCTAAATGATGCAGATGAGCAGACAATGTTTCACTCCCCATGTGCCTTAAAAGAAGTGCTAAAGAGAAAGCAGGATACTATGGTAGGAGCTGCAATGTTGTGTGTCAAGTGTTTAACGCAAGAGATACAAGAAAGCAGAATGTTAAAGGAACAGCTACACAGAAAAGGATCATGTAAAAAAAGGAGCAGTTTAGATAGGCAATTATAATGAACATTTATGTTTCCATGCCTAGGGCTGATTTATTTAGTGGGTAATCACATGGCAACTCCCTATAGTCTCATTTACAAACATTCTAAATCTTAAAATTACTTTCTTGAAATATTTTAAAAGTATAGAAACAAAGGTTGCAGATTGAAGTTCCAGAACTAGTAGCAGTTTTATTTAGTAGTTAGTATTCCAAAATCAAGAGCTTGGTGGTAATCGCCATCAGTAAACTCCGGAAGAGGAGATACTGACTGGATCATTTTCTCCCTTACTTTTTATGAACCCAGATATTTGTAGATGTTCAATAGCTGATACACTGCACATTGCCAGAACACATATAAGAATGAGGAAATACAGGCCTTGGACTGTGTACCACACAAGACTAAATTTCTGCGAGACAAGTTGTGTCTCCTCCACATGCAAGTTGCGCACGCAAAATTTGCTGAATGAAAGCTGATTTTTAAAAGAACATCTTAAAATGACTGAAATCACCTGCCTGCTCACTTGGAATACAAGGGAGGACTAAGAATTTAAGAGAGGTGCCACAGCACAGCACCTTCTTAACGAACAGTTGGGGTCCTTGGTTGCAGTACCAAACTTACGGGTTCAAATACCACGATCCTGGAATATATCCTGGTTCAAATACTCTGATCCTGGAAGTGAAAATTACTGTATCTAACAAAATGAACAGCATTGCTGCCGCTTTACTCACCCATTGTGTGTTACAAGGCACTGCCTCAGACCCAGCTTCCGGAAAATATCCACCACTATTTCCATGGGTGTGTGGTCTGTCACGGTGAAAGGGCTCATATCAAGTATGCTTCTAAGCTTCAAAGGTCGAGGGCTTTCTGCTGGAAGCGATGGGGTATGCTGGGCAAAACAGACCCTGGAACTGCCAACAATCCCTTCCTGCTTCTTTCTAGCACTTTCTTTAAGAAAAAGAGGGGAGGGGGGAAACAGCAGAGGAGGAAGAATTTACATTCTTGGAGTAAGATAATTTAGTGCAACAGACAGATCAATCAACACTACCAGGCTCTGATGTTATTCTCTAGATGCTGATATCCTGATATATGCTATTTTGATGTGTCTCCATAGCCACTGCCTTTTCCTTAAGAAGTGTTTGTGCAGGAATCGCAAAAGCCATCTACCATACAGCTTTAGCCATTCTTTGGCTACTACCTTTCTCACTCCATAAATAACTTTTATTTACTATAAAGAGGTGGAAAGACTTAAAAACTAACGTACAGGAAGCACATAGACGGCTGCTGAAAAAACTGTCAAGGGGAAAGCCAATCTCAACTGACAGCTCCCCTGTCATGATTCCAATGGCTGTAATTATTGGTGGTTTGAAACCAAAGAACGTGTTTCTGATCGCTCTGAAAATGTCTTCTTGTTTATAATGAATTTATTTAGCTTTGTGTGAACTGGATCCTCTTCCTTTTCATGTCTTCATCACCTTGGTGACATCAGCATCCCTCCCTGCACCCTGAACTATTTCACACAACTGACTCTCTAAAGGCAGCCAAAACCCAAGACTAAGCAACTTGCACTGTGCAATCTCAGCAGCTGAAATGAGTCTTACCCGTGAAAGCATATTATTAGAAGAGTGTTCTGCTATTCCCCCATTTACTCTTAAGCGAATGCAAACTTAAAACAGTATCATGTCTATAATAATTTCCAAGTTTTGGACATTCCGATACATCCTACATAGTGTAGTACCATAGTATACACAGTATTAAGACCACAGGCGAAAGTTTTACTGAAGTAAAAAGTGTTGTGTTCACAAAACATTTTTTTAAAAAGGTTCAGGAGACTTTTGTGTCTCTTTCTCAAGTGTCATAGTTAGAGAGATACTTGTCAATGTACAATCTTATGAATTACGAAAAAAACCCCCACAGTAGTTTAAGATGCAGCTTCCATCACTGATTTCATGCACCAAATGTTACAGTTTTGTAACATTTTCTTACATAATAATGATTTTTTCCTTTGGTTATGGTATTATCCTCAAAATCCACAGAATTTTTCTTGCCAGTGCACAAAACGTTGTCACAAGTATCACACAAGTTCTAACACTCGCCCAGAGAAAGACGGCCCAAACAGGGCTTGCGTGCTCATGTGCCCAGGGCCAAATTTCCCATTACACAAACAAATTGAAACACAGAAACCTAAAATAATTACTACTTCACTTCTCTCTTCATAATACAATCTTAGTTGTTATAACAACAGTAAATAACATACTGTCAGAGAAGTACAATATACATTTAAATTTAAAAATTACTTGGATAGTAATTCTCACAGAATCCTGCTGTTCTAAAATAAGAATTACTCAATTTTGAAGAAGAATGTTAATGTAGCGTCACTTGAGGAAAACAGATACTAGCAAAACCCTCAAAACAAAAATACGGGGCTAGATGACATTTTGGCCTGCTTCAGTATGACAACTCTTGTTTCTATAACAGAGAGATTAACATTTTCTCCATTTCAGAGCCTGCTATTGAAGATAATCATATACTTCAATAAAGGAACAGACAGCCTGTGCAAGGCATCCAAACCTGAAATAAGTCTAGACACACACAGAGTAAATTCTGTTTTAAGCTATAAAATCATTTAAATTGGCATATATAATCATGCAATACTGGAAGATAATTACCTATTGCAATAGTTAAATCTCTTCTTAGAGCAAAGCCCACTAGTCTCTGCGATTCTTTTGACATAATAACAGGAAAACCATTATAGCTGGTTTCATTGATCAAGTTTTCTATGTCTTCGACTGTCATATTATCTTGCGTCAGAACTGCTAAAGGTGGATCGCTTCTTCGAGGTCTCATAACATCAGCAGCCAGTGTTGTGTGAGTAAATTCTTCCTTTGCATCCAAGAAAGGGTATCCGTTCAGTCGGATGTGTGCCTCATAGATGCCTTCCCTACCAAAGGCATCTCCTACCCACTTACTGGTCATGACTGCAGCCATTAGGGGCACAATATATTCCAGCCCTCCTGT
Organism: Aptenodytes patagonicus; assembly: GCF_965638725.1. Classification (NCBI taxonomy): domain Eukaryota; kingdom Metazoa; phylum Chordata; class Aves; order Sphenisciformes; family Spheniscidae; genus Aptenodytes; species Aptenodytes patagonicus. Next base: position 43,749,483 of record NC_134952.1, read on the forward strand.
TAGCTCAAAGACAATAACTACCAGGGACACAGTCATCCTTGTCACGCCACCTGCAAGAAAAACGGTAGCCGGTAACATTCTAGTATCAGATAACAATGGATTTAGAATTTCCTGCCTTCCTGTTGAGAACTACAAACATAACTTTGCCATTAAAGGTCATCTGACAAACATCATTCTGTATAATGCAAACAGAAGCAGACAGGAAAAATGAACACAAAACTTTTAGAAGTAAAAGCGAGCTTTAGGGAAAATTCCTAGAAAGTCAGAGAATAAAGGGATTCGAAAAATATGTGCAGTTCTTTCACGTAAACTAAGAATAAAACAATGTATTTCTCCATACCACACCTAGGTTAAAAATACTGAGAAATGCAAGGAAATCCAGTAAGATAAGAATTTGGAAAAAGAATGGAACTAATGCAGGGAAGTCACAGGCAGCAGTTCAGCAGCTGTGATGTCCAAAGGATTAGGAATTTAATGCTGTTGCTGAATCAAAAAAGCTAAAGAGAATTCTGAGCTGATGAAATATCTTTCTTGGACAACGGGAGAAGACAGGGATTGTATTTCTCTTTTGTTAGTATTCAAGATTTTTTTTCTGCCAAGGTTTCTGATGCCGTATCTTCAATCAATAAAAGAATACGATCTTTCTTTCCATGCATTTGAAAGTGATTCAAGTTGATCTATTAAAAGACAAAACCACCTCTCCAAAAACTAAATTTGTACCTCTAGTTTACTTGGTCACTCAAATGCACTTTTCCTTAAGGAAAAGGTCTACTTTTTTGCAGAATCTGTACTAATAGCTTTTAAGTTTAATTTCTGAGGCAATGAAGTTATAAGCTAGGACAAGACGAGACCTTCAGAAAACCTCTCCTAGTTTCGGTGCCCAACCTCCTTCCATGAAGCTGATTTTCAACAGTTTGTAAATCAGACTTGTTAAAAATATCTCAACCTGAACTCCTCGAATCATCAGACACTTCTGAAAGTTTTGTTTGGATTATGAATGTCAAGAACATTTTTAGCAATTCATGTAGATGTGGCAGCTGATCACGTCACCTCCTTGTAATAATTTCAACAGTACTTGACTCTGCAAATCCTCTACTTCATACATTTCAAGAAACTGATTTTTCTGACTGATGTAGTAATGACACCTCTTGATACCAAAAAGAGAAAGCAAACACTACTATTTAAATTCTTCCATTTTTCATCAATTTAAATTTCACGTTATTCCTCAGATCACAAGGATCTGACCGTCTCGTGTAGAGATGTGAATGTATTATTCTGAAGAGAGAGAAGTCCATATAAAAAGCTGTTCCAAAACTGCACACGTTTATATCTCCCTTCATTTTTAATCATTATTTTGGCAACATACAAGAAATCATATACATTTTCGTTACCTAAGCATGCAGCAGCACCAACCATGGCATAAAGACCAGGTGTAATACAGTCAGCTCCAACTTCACACCACTCCTTGAAAATGAACCAGTCATGATGGTAGTAAGCCAGCTGCTCCACTGCAATTCCTACAATCCTTCCTGCTATTGCTCCAATTGCCATACTAGGTATGAACAACCCAGATGGAACCTGCGACAAAAACAGAAGAGCTGTTGTCATGCTGATGGAACATACCCGATGCATAGTTTTATAAGTAATTTTTTTTTTTTGCCAAAAGAGATGCAAATGCTCAAACTGTCATGTTAAAAACATGTAAATTGACATTGCAAGGTTAGTAAAACTTAACACAATGCTATTGATACCTCTGATCAACCTGGTTAGCTGAATCCATTTCATGAGCACATTTGTTTGTATTTTACTGTACACTTAAGAGCAAATCTGTCGCCAACACAGGACCACAAACCAGACTCTCAGTGCCAACAGCACAAGTTTTACCATATGTGTATCCAATCTGAGCTGCGCTACTAGTACTGAAAAGTCAGCCTTACTATTTCCCAACTCCCTTATTACTTCATGTTCCTCTGAGTCAACATTCACTTACTAAACAAGCTTTGCACATAGGACTGCCTTCCCAAACTGCTTCCTAACACTGCTATAAATTAGATGGCCAACTAAACAGCTGATTTTTAAAAGAAGGTTTGCTTACTATATTGCAGTTTCCCGTACAAAGTTGTGTATATAGAAGGCTAAATACACTAAGAGAGAAAAAGGCAGGACAACTCCCATTGCAAAAAGTAGGTAACACATTACTGTAAAAAAAAAAGTTCCTACTGTAATTTTAGTTATTGAAACTGTTTTTCTGTTATTAACTAAAACCTGAAAAGGCCACAAAGCCTTGTCATACCAACACGGCTTAGTAAAATATTACTGCAAGTCTTGCTTTTATCAGCAGCTTCATAAGGAGTGAGGGTTCATCTGAGAAACTGCTGTTGTATATCTTTTCTCCTCCTTAGGAAGCTAATCTTCTTTCCAAAAAACATACTGGTGTCTAAATGTCTCATTAAACTGGAAATGCCCGCTGCTTCTCCTCACGGCAGTTGTTAGTATCAAAATATTTTCTACTGTGACTGAGGTACAGATCTGACTACAAATAAGTAGTAGAATTTTTACATTTTGTCTAAACGCACCTACACCCATCTTGTCAGAATACCTTCATTAAAAAATTGCACTGCTGGTGTAACCGGACACGTAATTTAATTTTTTTCCACTGTACAGCTGTGAAATTTCAGTATTGTGCAATTGCAAACTACAGATTTTGCCATGGAATCCAATAGCTGGTGCAGAACTGTATTTCAGAATCTATTTGCATCATCATCATTATTATTATTGCCAATATTTATGGTTGCAAAGATGATTTCTAACAGACAAACCAAGGACAAACAAACATAGCAAACTGTGTTTGAAAGCCAGCAGCACAGGTTTTGGGGAAAAAATTTAATGATCCTTCACTCCCATCCTAAATTACCTAATACTTCAGTGTTGATAGAGGTAACTATTCAATGCTATCGTTTTAGTGTAATATCCAAATTGTGCATTTATACCACTACTGTTATTTCCCACAATTAATCATGCATCTAAACGCCTTTCTAACTGTTAAAATCCAAATTTTTTCTTGAGTGAAATTCTTTCTTGGTGAACAGTTCAATAGCACCCTGAAAAAATAACATTTCAGATACAAAAGTAATGGAATAAATCTTTGAAACTGCCTCAGATTCTAGTCTGCTACAGCAGTACGCCACAGAAATTCAGTCTCCACATGGAAATTACATCCACATTGTTTCTAGTCTTTTGTTAACCTTTTTTATGCATCTAGCTCCTTCTCTTCTTTCCATCACATGTGGATAATGGTTACCAGTCTAACTGTAATTATGATTTTTCAGCTGCATTCGTTTGCATAAGCCTCTGAATCACAAGTCACAAAGTGGTGAGGAACCTTCACTGAGAAGGAGCAAGGAAAAAAAGTTAGGTTCTGCCTTGTCTCAGCTTTCTTCTTCAGTGCATGCCAGCCTAACTCAAGTTACACTACAGAGGAAAAGATTTATTCTGTGGCACATGTATCATCTTTGAAACAAGCAAGGAATCAGGATATGGGTGCAACTTTCCACCTTTTTGGTAGTGTAGTTGCATACCAGTCAGGTTCTGAGGCAAAGCTGTAAACCCACCCCAACTGTTGACCATCAGCATTTAGACACAGTAACGAGTCTACTGATAATAAGCAGTACAGTAGAAGTACAAAACCTGGAAAGAAAATAAAAAACGAAACAAAAAAACCAAACAAACCACTGCCCAATCAGCTTCCTGGTGATCCTTGTTCATGGCAGTAAGAGCAGCAGGAATCACCATGCTCCACAGGCAGCAGCTAAGTTGCTTTCCTTACCTCACAGGAAAACAGTTCCTGTGGAGGAGACTTGTGTGTTTGCACATGGCTACAGCTCCAGGAACAGACCTGGAGAGCCCAGAGGATCCTTAATGATGATTTAAATGACAAAGTCGTCTTTTTTAATTTTTTTTTTTTTTAATTTTGAATTTTCTCCTCCTTTCATAGAAATAAAGCTTAAAATGTAAATAAATATAACATTAAAGTGACATCCCCTTCTCCAGATACTGGCTGACAGTCTAACCAGTCATACACTTTAAAGCTTCAGACAAATGTATGTAGCAAAGTCCCATCAATGACAGCAGCATGACTCCTTGCCTATTGGCAAAGTGATAAATATATTCTTACAACTTCACAGAAATATTTCCACCAAATTGCAGATGCTGAAGTTATGAGAAAATGAACCAAAACCAGATGAAGTGTAAGCTCTACCCTTCTGTAATCTAGTGAATTCTAATACACAAAGTGTGATCCTGTGGTGACAATCCCATGAGAAAGAGCCAGATGCACACGAACACATGAATGGTAAGAAATGTTAGAATGCTTAGAATGGCAGAGCCCTAGATATAAGTGAAATACAGTAAGTGAATACAACAGATTGGAGTGATCGTATTGGTGAGTAATGTCTGAAATTTTGACCTATGGAAGACAAGCATTCAAGATATACACAATGGCTTTCTCTTACCCATCAACCAATATACGGATGTGCTGGTTTTGGCTGGGGTAGAGTTAATTTTCTTCACAGTAGCTCGTATGGGGCTATGTTTTGGATTTGTGGTGGAAACAGTGTTGATAACACAGGGATGTTTTTGTTATTGCTGAGCAGTGCTTACACAGAGTCAAGGCCTCTTCGGCTTCTCACCCCACCCCACCAGCGAGTAGGCTGGGGGTGCACAAGAAGTTGGGAGGGGACACAGCTGGGACAGCTGACCCCAACTGACCAAAGGGACATTCCATACCATATGACATCATGCTCAGTATATAAAGCTGGGGGAAGAAGAAGGAAGGGGGGACGTTTGGAGTTATGGCATTTTTTCACATTTGTTGCGTTACAACAACGGAAAAAAACTTCAAGTAACAGACTGCAGCATCTTCTAAAATATCAACACATGAGAAACACAACACAATATTGTTCTATCAATTACAGAATGACAGAATGGTTGAGGTTGGACGTGACCACTCCAGATTGTCTAGTGCAACACCTCTGCTCAAGCAGGGTCAACTACAGCAGGTTGCCCAGGATTGCATCCAGTCAGGTGTTGAGTATCTCCAAGGATGGAGACTCCACAAGTTCTCTGGACAACCTATTCCAGTGTTCAACTACCGTCACAGTAAAGAAGTGTTTTCTTATGCATGCAGTTACATGGAACAGCAATGTAGACTGAAAAGTTAAAGCCAGTTTAAACACAAATCCTGCTTAGGGAACATTCTACAACGTGTTTGTGTTAAGACACATTTGATAATGATGTAGTTCCAAAAAACTATGAAGGGAGCCTAACAAGACATAAAATGATGAAGGCATGACAGTTGTATGTTGTTCAGAAAACAGCTACAGGTTGGAGAGAAGCTGAAGAGAGCTCCAAAACAGATCTACGAAATGACCAGGAAAGATGAAAATTACGCTGCTTTGTAATGGAGAAGAAATTCCCATTACAGTCACATGAACAAAGCTCACTTTCTAGTCATGACATGCAATACTGGGAATTTCAGGAAAGAAATCATCATCGGCTCCCTTTGACAGTCTGCAGTAATTACATATATGTGATAAATGCAAAGAGGGGATTAAAAAAAACCCCTACAAGTTGTTCAAGAGGTATAGTCTTTTCTTCTTCCATGTAACAGGACTAGGGAATCTGAGTGGTTATGTTTGAACTCAGCTCTTGGAAATTTTAGAATCATCCTTATTGCTGCATCAGGCCCATACAAACAGCCATCCACCCACATCACTTACTGTTCCCTATTAAATTTAGCATGCGTTTCTATTCAGCTGAACAAAGGGCTAGTTTGAATTTAATTAAACTCAATATTGTTTTCTACAAGAATTGCTTACTAATCAACAGTAAAAAGACCTTTTAAAAAAAGAACCACACATGAAAAAAATTCTATAAACAAAGCTACTAGCTTTGAGAGATGGAAAATGAGAAAGGTAATAATTAAATAATCACAGCAGATGATGCAGCCACTGCATTCACACTTACCTTGATACCAAAGGTGAAGACTGTCATGATTATTTTAAATATGAGTGCTAAACACAACTGCCATATAGCTGAATAGACTCCAGTGCCTGCTGGACGGTCAGGAATATCATCTACTATTTTGCTCGCGTTCATATCATTTCTGTAGTCACAGAGGGAGGAGGATTCCAATGGCCCACAGTCTGTGAAGAGCTCCTTAATAAGCTCACTGGTGTTTAGCCTTGTATATGGATTAGGAAATGCAATGACAGCTGTTATTGCTGCAACAATAATAACCTCCAGGACAGGATACTTCCCAAATTTCGTAGATTTGCGTCGACGACACCATGCGATGTTTGCTCGGATGAAAAACGCTCCCCAGAGCCCACCAAATACTCCCAGAAGAATAAAAGGAAGCAGTTCAAAAAGGTACCAAGGAGTGTGATATTCCACATAAAAAAGAACTAGACGACTATTACCAAAAGGATTGATGGACCTTAAAACAAATGCAGCTACTAAAGCAGCAAAAAACGATCTCCATAAAGTTTTCAGTGGGAAATAGTAACTGACCTGCAAAAGGCAATACATGAGAATTATTAGTGATTCAATTAAAAATATTGGAAAGACTGTTTTATGCACGTGTTACAGTACTGCTGCTCACACAGTATATAAAAAAAAAAAAGTACTCTTACATTATCAGTATTATTCCTATCACTTGGAGCACTGGTGCTCCAGCACATACTACATTTTTATAAAGCTCTACAACAATTCATACTTACATCAGTTTTAAAGACAATACTAAAGCAGTATTGAAACCACTGCTGTTTTAAGACTGTTAGGAAATAATGCATAGTAATTTATGTTTAAAAGTTGCTCTGTTTATAAGTATCTCTTTCTAGCGTTCATAAGAACCAGACTGTGTACTAGCTGCTCTCTTGAATTTCCTGCTAATACTTTCATCTCCATTCAACCTACACTGAAATGTTTCTTGCAGATGTGTTATTTTTATGAAGTATGATTAAAACATTAAAAAAAAAAAATCCTCAAAACAGAGCACGCAATTTCATACTTAAACCCCACACAGCCTGATTTGAATTTGGAGAGAGTTTTCTTCTGAGCTTTTTCAGAATTTTTTTGGCAACAAAGGAATTCCTCAAAATCGCCTAATGATATAGCAAAAATATACATGATAGAATATTCTGCTTCCTTTTTTCAATTCAGAGATTTTTAGATTTTTAGGTTTTTTAAAAATGCTAATGATCTAAATAACATTCTTATGTATTTTGAAAACAACTAATGAAAACTAATTTAATACAAAACATTTATTGGAGAAGACAGTTTGGTTGCCTTGGAGGTCAGTTTTATAGCATATTTGCCTTTTTAATAATTAATGTATTAAATTGTGTTTAGTATCTGAAACTTTAAGAAATGTTTAAAAACTTGCTTCATAAAACTGTCAAATAGGTTTCTAAAGCCTCTTTCAAAATGAAAAAAAAGAGCCCAATTTTTTTTTTTTTTAGAATACACTCCTAGAGTGAAAAACCGCTGTATCTCTATCTGTATGTAAACTGTAATTATTAACTGACTCAGCCCTTCTCCAGAAAAATATAACTGAGAATAAAGCAAAGCTGACATTCATCCAAAGAAAAGAAAACATATCTTTAGGAGTTTGCTGTAACAGGACTCTTGACTTTGAAATGTGGGTCCAAAAATAATTTCCTTCTTAGGAAAGACTCCACAGCTTAAAGGAGCCTGAGACTATTCATGCTAAAAGAGACTGTTTTTAGTACTTATCCTTCAGTACCATCTCTTGACATACCTCCTCCAGACTGAAAAGGACTCCACCAATTGGGGCACCAAAGGCTACAGATACTCCTGCTGCTGAGGCAGCTGACAACACCTGGAAAAGAACAATGGTGAGGGGGTTTTTTGCAGTCTGTGATATGCTTTAAACAGGAAGAACAGAATCTCATTACAGTTATCAGTTTCTTCTATGTTTCTATCAAGGACACATAGAGTCGCTAACAGAAAAGCATCAAGTAAGTGTATCGGAATGCTCATACGATGTGGCCAGTGGCCACATCAGCCACCAACCATACTAGCCATGACAAAGCCAAGGATGCTGCTCAAAGCCTCCCCAGCGAAGCACCCAAAGAAGTCTATGCTTCAGTATGAAACTGCTGATGATCTCATTTTCAAGAAATTGTAGTAAGCTTTCTCTGTGCTACATGTGTGTGGCGGAGAAGTCCACCAATCACAATTATTATTCAAGGGACAAAAATCGATGACAGACTACATAGCTTTTATATCAGTCCTGGAGATCTGTGCTCAGTAGTCTTCAAGCAAAAAATTGCAAAAAGATCTGAGGTGAACTGAGATTAAGGGAGAGATTAAGAGGAACTGAAGCAGCAGCTGGTCCTACAGCATCATGGATGAAATATGTTCAATATATGAGGATGGTTAAAGTGCGTGCTAATTATAGCAATATTGGATAAATTCCTTGCAAGAACACTGACCCCCAGGTAGTAGCCCTTACACAGCTGTGGAAGAATACACAGAGAAACTCAAAGAATTATTACATTATTCTGAGATAAGCAGCTAAACCACACGTAAGTTAAATGATTTACGAATACACAGCTTTGAAACAGTGAACCCAAATTTCCCATGTTCTGCAGTCTCCTTCTAGAAGTAGAAGTTGAACCTGAGAAATGAAGCACAGCTGGGACGACACCCTTTTTTATTTTACAATACAAGAAGTTTATTGAATTAATAAGAATGTTACATCTTGCTACTCTCTCTGACTTTACTTGCTTTCATTAGCACGGCTCTCTCTACGGGGTTTACATGACAAGATTTTTGTAGCAGGGGGGCTGCAGGGGTAGCTTCTGTGAGAAGACATCAGAGGCTACGCCTACATCCAATACAGCCAGTTCCAACTGGCTTTGAAGTGGACCTGCTACTGCCCAAAGCTGAGCCTGTCAGTGATGCTGGTGGTGCCTCTGTGGTAAGAAAGGGTAAAAAGCACCGCACAGCAGCTGTGAGAGAGAGGAGCGAGAAAAATGTGAGAGAAACAGCCCTGCAGACACCAAGGTCAGTGAAGAAGGAGGGGGAGGAGGTGTTCCAGGTGCCAGAGCAGAGATTCCCCTGCAGCCTGTGGAGAAGACCATGGTGAGGCAGGCTGTCTCCCTGCAGCCCAAGGAGGACCATGGCAGAGCAGATCTCCACCCTGCAGCCTGTGGAGGACCTCACACCAGAGCAGCTGGATGTGCCCTGAAGGAAGCCGCAGTCTGTGGAGAGCCCACGCCAGAGCAGGCTCCTGGCGGGAGCTACAGCCTGTGGAGCGGAGCTCACACAGGAGCAGGTTTTCTGGCAGGAACTGCAGCCTGTGGGGGATCCCGGCTGGAGCAGTCTGTTCCTGAACAGGTACACAGGTAGTGTTTTCCTCAATCCCTACAGCGGCAGGGAAGAATACTGAAAGGAACAGGAAAACACACCTGACCAACACGTGGCTCAGGGGCTGGTGCCATCAGCGGAATTTTGGCTTTTTTGATCATGGGGAGGTTTACACGGCACGGGGCCTGCTGGCGACATATGAGTTCAGCTGACTCACAGGGGGAAAAGGATCATTGCTCATGAATTGGCGGGGCTCATCGAGAGGGCTTGAAACTAGGTTCGAAGGGGGAAGGGGATAAAACCAGGCTCACTAGAGATGACCCTAAGGGTGGCATGCCAATGCTGGGGGCGAAATCGATAGCCCAGCTCAAGTGCATCTACACCAATGCACGCAGCATGGGCGGCAAACAGGAGGAGCTGGAAGCCATTGTGCAGCGGGATAGCTATGACTTAGTCGCCATCACAGAAACATGGTGGGGTGACTCTCATGATTGGAGTGCTGCAATGGATGGCTATAAACTCTTCAGAAGGGACAGGCGAGGAAGGAGAGGCGGTGGGGTGTATGTTAGGGAGTGTTTCAGTTGTCTGGAGCTCAACAATTGTGATGATGATACGGTCGAGTGTTTATGGGTAAGAATGAGGGGGAAGGCCAACAAGGCAGATATCCTGCTGGGAGTCTGTTATAGACCACCCTACCAGGATGAAGGGGCGGATGAAGCGTTCTACAAGCGGCTGGCAGAAGTCTCTCAATCGCTAGCCCTTGTTCTCGTGGGGGACTTCAACTTCCTGGACATCTGCTGGAAATACAACACGGCAGAGAGGAAACAGTCCAGGAGGTTCCTGGAATGTGTGGAAGACAACTTCCTGACACAGCTGGTAAGTGAGCCTACCAGGGGAGGTGCCTCGCTCGACCTGCTGTTTACAAACAGAGAAGGACTGGTGGGAGATGTGGTGGTCGGAGGCCGTCTTGGGCTTAGCGACCATGAAATGATAGAATTCTCGCTTCTTGGTGAAGTAAGGAGGGGGGGCAGCAAAACCGCAGCCATGGACTTCCGGAGGGCGGACTTTGGCCTGTTCAGGACGCTGGTTGAGAGAGTCCCGTGGGAGACGGTCCTGAAGGGCAAAGGGGTCCAGGAAGGCTGGACGATCTTCAAGAAGGAAGTCTTAAAGGCGCAGGAGCAGGCTGTCCCTATACGCCGTAAGAAGAACGGGCGGGGAAGACGACCGGCCTGGCTGAACGGGGAGCTCTTGCTGGGACTCAGGAAAAAAAAGGAGAGTTTACCACTTGTGGAAGAAGGGGCAGGCGACTCAAGAAGAGTACAGGGATCTCGTTAGGTCGTGCAGAGAGGAAATGAGAAAGGCAAAAGCCCAGCTAGAGCACAATCTGGCCGCTGTTGTTAGAGACAACAAAAAATGTTTTTACAAATATATTAATGACAAGAAGAGAGCCAAGGAGAATCTCCATCCTTTATTGGATTGGGGGGGGAACATAGTCACCAAGGATGAGGAAAAGGCTGAGGTACTCAATGCCTTCTTTGCCTCAGTCTTTAACAGGCAGACCAGTTATCCTCAGGGTACTCGGCCCCCCGAGCTGGAAGACAGGGACAGCGAGCAGGATGAACCCCCCGTAATCCAAGAGGAAGCAGTTAACGACCTGCTACGCCACCTGGATGCTCACAAGTCTATGGGGCCAGATGGGATCCACCCGAGAATGCTGAGGGAGCTGGCGGAGGAGCTCGCCAAGCCACTCTCCATCATTTATAAGCAGTCCTGGTTAACGGGGGAGGTCCCGGACGACTGGAGGCTTGCCAATGTGACACCCATCTACAAGAAGGGCCGGAAGGAGGATCCGGGGAACTACAGGCCTGTCAGCCTGACCTCGGTGCCGGGGAAGATTACGGAGCGGTTCCTGAGGGCGCTCACAAGGCATGAGCGGGACAACCAGGGGACCAGGCCCAGCCAGCACGGGTTCATGAGAGGCAGGTCCTGCTTGACCAACCTGATCTCCTTCTATGACCAGGTGACCCGCCTAGTGGATGAGGGAAAGGCTGTGGATGTGGTCTACCTGGACTTCAGCAAGGCCTTTGACACCGTCTCCCACAGCATTCTCCTAGAGAAGCTGGCGGCTCACGGCTTAGACAGGTGTACTCTGCGCTGGGTCAAAAACTGGCTGGACGGCCGGGCCCAGAGAGTTGTGGTGAATGGAGTTACATCCAGTTGGCAGCCGGTCACGAGCGGTGTTCCCCAGGGCTCGGTACTGGGGCCGGTCTTGTTCAATATCTTTATCAATGATTTGGATAAGGGGATTGAGTGCACCCTCAGGAAGTTTGCAGACGACACCAAGTTGGGCGGGAGTGTTGATCTGCTCGAGGGTAGGAAGGCTCTGCAGAGGGACCTGGACAGGCTGGATCGATGGGCCCAGGCCAACTGTATGAGGTTCAACAAGGCCAAGTGCCGGGTCCTGCACTTCGGCCACAACAACCCCAGGCAGCACCACAGGCTTGGGGAAGAGTGGCTGGAAAGCTGCCTGTCGGAAAAGGACCTGGGGGTGCTGGTCGACAGCCGGCTGAACATGAGCCGGCAGTGTGCCCAGGCGGCCAAGAAGGCCAATGGCATCCTGGCCTGTATCAGAAATAGTGTGGCCAGCAGGAGTAGGGAAGTGATCGTGCCCCTGGACTCGGCCCTGGTGAGGCCGCACCTCGAATACTGTGTTCAGTTTTGGGCCCCTCACTACAAGAGGGACGTCAAGGTGCTGGAGCGTGTCCAGAGAAGGGCAACGAGGCTGGTGAAGGGTCTGGAGAACAAGTCTTATGAGGAGCGGCTGAGGGAACTGGGGTTGTTTAGCCTGGAGAAAAGGAGGCTGAGGGGAGACCTTATCGCGCTCTACAACTCCCTGAAAGGAGGTTGTAGCGAGGTGGGTGTCGGTCTCTTCTCCCAAGTAACTAGTGATAGGATGAGAGGAAATGGCCTCAAGTTGCGCCAGGGGAGGTTTAGATTGGATGTGAGGAAAAATGTCTTTACTGAAAGAGTGGTTAAACATTGGAACAGGCTGCCCAGGGAAGTGGTTGAGTCCCCATCCCTGGAAGTATTTAAAAGACGTGTAGGTGAGGTGCTTAGGGACATGGTTTAGTGGGCATGGTGGTGTTGGGTTGATGGTTGGACTTGATGATCTCAGAGGTCTTTTCCAACCTTAATGTTAATGATTCTATGAAGGACTGCACTCTGTGGAAAGGACCCACACTGGAGCAGTTCGTGAAGAACTGCAGACCATGGGAAGGACCCACTTTGGAGCAGTTCATGAAGGACTGTCTCCCATGGGTAGGACCTCACACTGGAGCACGGGAAGAGCATGAGGAGGAAGGAGCGGCAGAGACAAAGCGTTACAAACTGACTGCAGCCCCCATTTCCTTGTGCCACTTTGGGATAGAAGAGTCAAGAGTGAAGTTGAGCCTGGGAAGAAGGAAGAGTTGGGGCAAGGTGTTTTTAGTTTTGTTTTTATTTTTTACTATCCTACTTTCTTATTAATTGGCAATAAATTAATCTTCCTCAAGTCTAGTCTGTTTTGCCTGTGATGGTAATGGGCGAGTGATCTCCCTGTCCTTATCTTGACCTATGAGCTTTTCATCTTATTTTCTCCTGCTGTCCTGCTGAAAAGGAGGGGTGAGAGAGCGGCTTGGTGGGCACCAAGGCTAACCCACCACACTCTCGCTAACAACAACAAACTGAAGTAGAGCAGAAACACTGTTGTCACCAACCCTTTCCCAGGAATACTTTGTTCACGGGTTCAAAAGTCCTCTGCTGTCCTCACAGCTGAAGACACTCATCAATTACCAAAATGTAGAGCCAAGAACAGAAAGAATTTAAGTAAAATCAAATGGTCTCTGAGGTGGGAGAAATGCAAAACTTACTCTGACATGGAAACAATTTACCTTGGAGAATGGTAGGGATAATAGATTGTTCTTAACACAATAAACAACATTGATAATCCAAGCCTAAACACTGTCTGAGAGAACAAGTATCATCTTTTAAACAAATCAGTGTAAATGCATGGATATTCAGTACAGTCTAGAAATGCTTTTGCAAGAATTTACCTCTCTTTTTTTAGCTTCATTTGTGCTGTACTTTGGAAAGAGGTAGGAAAAAATATTCCCACAGCAGCAGGCAACATGTACCAAGGGACCCTCTTTTCCTAAACTCAAACCTGATGCGACAGCCAAGACTAAAGTAATTGTTTTTATCATCAAAGTCCACTTCCCCAAGTAACCTCTGATGATGAAGCCACTCAAAATAGTTTTTATCTGGAAGAAAGAAAGAAAAAATAATATATGTTATTGTATTCTCCTTTCTTCAGAAAATAATTATTTTTATCATTTTAGCTGCATAACTTCAAAAATAGCCTTTTCAAATTACTAACTTTATCACACTTTAAAACATGTATCGTTCAGATTACTACACTGAGTCCATCTGGTTGCCAGAGGCTTTCCATTTGCAATTTGCTCTTAAACACTGGATAATAACATACAACAACGTTATCAATTACATTTAGTAGAAAATTAATCTACAGCAGCTTCTAAGACTGCATCCATTGGTTTATGATGTAAATTATCAAGTGAAAGTCAGAAAACTCCCAAAGGAAAAATAAACCTGCAAAAACTACACTCAAGGTCGTCTATTGTAGAAATACCACATTTGCACCAATTCTACCCCTCTCTGTTTTCTCCTTACGTTTTACCATCTCTACATAAAAATTTAACAGTAGATTCCTTGACATAAAGATGGAAAAGATCAGTCGTTTTCCACTAGAAAAGATGTGCCACTTGCCTAAGGTATTTCTTTGCCTAACAGTGTCATATTATTAGCCTGGAAAATATGCCCATATATAGGAAATAATATAGTTATCATAGGAAAGGATAACATGTCTATGAATAGGATATACACAAAACACTGGGCAGCTGTGTCTAGAAAGTAAAGGTTTGCTAATTTGGGAACCAATTTAGGATGAAATCTCTTCTGGAATAACGGCACAGAACTACTCCAAGCTTATTCAGAGGTAGGATTTGTCCTTCAACTTCTACAGTACACATACATAAAAGAAATATTTACAGAATGACTGGAGAAGTGAGACTGACCAGACTTTGCATTTTTCCCTCCCATTCTGTGTATAGTAGCAGACAGCAATTGTAAAAAGAATTATTGTCTTTGAGGATATTGCACATTTTAATTTGTGATTGTCTGATGTTTTGTGCTAGTTAAGGCGATTAAAGCCAGTGCGACAAAAGATCCACTGCTGTATCAAAGGACCCGTATTCTGTCAATGAACCACTGCTCTCTTATCACCGTAGGGAGGGTGGGGACTGGGGGGAGCTTCGGAAATCACTCTTCAGAAGTCTACTCTCTTAAGCTAAATGTTTCCTTAAAAAATATTCCAGCCAGAAGCATGCAGCAAAATCTACAAACTCGGGAGATTCTCTGAAATTTGGGGTATTTTTCTCAGCAACAATTAGCACAATTATATTATTTCAACTTGAATACTTGTATTAATGTATTTCATCAGAGTCACAGGGTGCTCCCTCTTGCCTTCTCCCTGACCCTGTAAGGCAGCAAGAGTGTTCACATTAATATGAAACATCTATAACGTATATATTAGTTAGACCTCACCTCAGGTATCCCTGAGCCACAGGCATAGGGAGCAAATACCTTCACCAGAGAAACTGCTAAGAAGGCAAAGCTCAAAGCCCAGAAAATGTACATTATGTAGTTCATTATGTATGAACCTGGACCCTAAAAGCAAAAACAAAAACAAAAAAAAGTCAGAATATAAATTTGATGTAGGAGCAAATTCACTTCTTAAAATAACCCAGAAGTACTCTTGCTGCAAGTACACTTATGCACACATTTTGAGGGACGGTAATTATTATCAAGCCAAGAAAGACAGAGTTTTGTTTGAAAAGCATAAAGTCATGACACCTGCACATCAGCAAAGACTGGGTTATACAAGGTAGAAAGTGTTCTAACACTTCATCTTAAAAAGAAAAAATAAACATAGCACAGTTTTTTTTTTTAAAAGCTATTAGCTGCTAAAAATCTACTGAATACTGAGTAAATCTTCTTTACTTAAAAAATTTTGTGGCAGAAAAAATAAAACCAATCTATTCTTAGTTACCTGAGAACACCACAACTTTCATTTTTATGTATAGCTATGATCAAGAATAGAAATTCTCATGTTAACAGTTTTATACTCTCATAACTTCCTTACACCTGCAACACTCCAAGCCCCCTTGCAGTGCATGAAATGCACATTTATTACATTATAACCCTTTAATCAATTCAAATGCTGAAAAATGGAGCAGACAGTACAACCCAAATCTGTGTTTAGTACCCTAACCTTAAGACCATTATTTTTTTTCCATGTTCAGTCAAGCTGTTGAACAAGACCATCAAAGAATGGGTATATACTTACTTCTGCTTGCCCAATTATTAGTTCTGCCCATGTCTTCCACTGCGGACATTTATCTCTTTCTTCAAATGTGGTCTCATTTGAACCCCAACAACACTGTTCATGGTTAAACCACAAAGCACTAAGGCAAATGCCTTCCTTTAAGTCAGTCATCCAGTCAGCAGCAATGTCAATTAATCCTGCCAATGCCCCTGTTGTAGAAGCAGTTTTGTATTAATATTCTGGTAAATAGGGATAACACACACAGCTAAAATGAAGAAATGTACTGGTATTAATTGATGTAAGTTGAAATTAGAGAAAACCTAAAGAAATAGACATTTAAAATATTACTGATTTCCAGGAATATATCCTATTTGCAATACGGCAAGATTAGTATTTGCTGAAGAATCTAGTACCTTGTAGTTAAATGCATCTTTTTTTTTCTTTTTTTTTCCCCCTATGTCACAGCTCTCCAACAGTCCACTGAAACTAAGGAATTAAGAATCAAAAGAGGACTGATGCATTTTTGTGATGAAAAAGACAACAGACCTTCTGACAAAACTACCTTGCCATGCCTCAGAGAACTCATTAACTATTCCACTACGTTTTGTACAGAACAGCATATTTAGAGAAAATAATTCCTACCTTGCCAACAACAGTTTTAGAACAACATAAATAAAACACCAAATAAACCCTGATGACATTCATGTGATCCATATACGAAATGACTTAATTCTGTAACATGATGAGCATATAAAATTCCTACTGCAGGTCGCAAACAGTATAGATACTAAGCAGTTCACAAACTCAAAGCTTAAGAAGGATTCTCTGTTGTAACTACATGCAGAAAACTTGCTGAAGAATCCTCAAAAAACAGACATTACTTAGGAAATTGCTTCAAAGGATTTAGAAAAATAACTTAAAAACCCCTTTATTTTACAAAAGCAAAATAATTTTTCCTAGTAGCAGTATTCTGAAAAACTACTTCTGAAGTCAATTGTTTTGTGAACATGTACAACGTTAATTAGCCATAATTTACTATTTTTAAGGTATTAACCACTACTAGAAATAGCTGTCTAGAAACAGCCACAATGTACTTGTATAAGTTGATAGTAAAGAATTACCTCCGATTTACTAATTTATATTTACTAATCTTGACAGACCCGCAGTTTGAGATCCTGGGCCAACCAAAGTCAAAGGCAATATTTCAGTAGAACAAAATTTCAACCAAATTAATTAAAATACATAAATGTAAGATCTCCCCATGACTGAAATCAAGGTTGTACCATTTAAGATTCACTAGACACATACAACAGAAAGCAACTGAAACTGAAAAACCTAGGAACGTTCATGGCCAGAATTTGCTCGCTTTGCTGCTCAGAAACATAGTAAAGCAATTTTAATATACATAGCAGCTTGGGGGGTGGAAACACAACGCTGCACGTTCCTACCCAAATTATCACAAGCAATTTCCAGTAAATACACACTCCCAGTTTGTACATTCAGCAGTATATAAACATGCTACAAACTTTGCGTATATATTAATTTACATGTGATTTGTGAAAGTGATTATGTATGTATCTAAGTAGTAATTATACAGTTACCATGCCTTTTTAACAGGCATTGCCATACTCTGCAATTAATCCAATTTTCCTAGCATTTAATCTAAGATCTCTGTTTGAAACACTTTTTTGGAAAAACTGGGCGCAAAGTTTGTGACTTCTTGCTCCTGCACATTTTGGTCACTCCAAACTATGCTGATAGAAAGCAGCACTGCATGACAGTGGGGCCACAAACTACCAGATGATTTTAGCTGTAAAACTCATCCTAAAATACATTAAAAAGAAAAGACAGAGTTGAAATAGAGGCCAACAAACTCTACCTGTTAAAGCTAATATTTTCTGTGTAACAATCTCTAGAAAGGTATGATATAAACATATAGCTAGACTTTGCTCATGTATAAACACATGCTTTACAAGGAAGCGTGTTTACCAAAACTACAGATATACCGGAGCTACTTTTTGGTCCATATGGAATAAGCTAATGGGTTCAGTAAAGTTCCTAGCAAAAAAACCAAAACACACACCCCCCCCCCCCCAAATTCATAGCAGAAAAACCATCTAGCACAAACAATTAATACGCTTTCACAGGAAAAAAGCAAAATTTAACAGAAAGGGAAAACACCAATCTCAATCACAGGACTGAAGAATACCGATAGTTCTTCCACTTCAAGGTGGAAGTTCAATAACTCTGAGAAGCTCTCACTAAATTCAGTGAGGATTTTATTTTCCATTTGATTAGTAAACCCTCCCCTCAAAACGCTAAAGCCTGTAAATCAAGATAGTAGACCTTCTCCTTCCCTCACGGAATTATGGTAGTAGTCTGAACCAGCTCTTTTCCAGGCTGGTGGATAACACACAAATGAAAAGCACAGTAACTATACTTGCTGACAAATGTAAGAAAGAAATCCTCTGGTTTTTAATTTACCTGATGCCAAACCAGTTAGTGTTACTACTAGCCATCCTGACCATGCATCATACAAACTTTTTGTCATCTCCCATGCTGATTCTTTCTTCTTGCTGTTAATCTGCAAAGAGAAATCGTTATGTATACTTGTATGTGTTTCTGTAATATGAGTAGGAGGAAAAAAAGTAAGTATGACATACAAACTGTATGATGCAAGCTGCAGGCAAATATACCCTCTATTTAAACTACAAGCATTGTCCTTGTATTTAGTGCTTTACATAGATAAATCAGCTTGGTTATTCAGACATCAGACAACTGATGGAGGAAAGTAAATTTGCTTAATTTAAAGAACTAAAACCCAGGAAATGCATTATTAGGATAAATGAATACTTTCTATGATACACATCTAAAACATGTAATTGTAAAATTATTTCTCTCCTAAATCTTAATTTTTTTTTTTGTTGAACCTCAAATAAACTGTTAGTGTACAAGTTAGTTATAAGCTATTCCATACAATTCAAATTCCTAAACTTCTATTTCAAATATAAACATCTTTCTTTTATCTTTAGACTACAAACCACACAAAGATAAAACAAAACCAAAAATTGGATAACTACCCTATAATACTTCTAGACAACTATTACTAATGACATTTAAAGTTATTGTACTGAAAAAAACAGTAATTCTTATTTTAGCCTTATTTACTTTGTGCATTTAGCTGCAATTTGTGCATAACCTGTTTTATGATTAAACCTTCGTTATGTAATTAGATCCTATTCTTATGACTTTTTCCATACTGTAAAAGGAGGGAGAAAGTATGTGCAACAAACAGCAAAAAAAAACCAAACCAAGAAAGCACAATACTAGACAAGGAAATCTAGGAAAAAATACCACCCCTAAAGCAAATAAATGTATTTTATAGTTTCCTCTACATTTGTGAGAGTCTCAAACTTTTTCTTTTTTTTAAATAAAAAAAGCTGTTTCTACAGTAGCATGTCTTTCTAAACCACCATGAACTAGTACTCATTCCCCTGCTTTCTACATCTTTGATGACATGGCCAGACAGTCTCCTATCATTCAGGGCATATTTATAAATTTCACAGTAGCTCTGTGACTATAAACTGTGAACTGTCTTGTCTGACTTTTCTGGTCTCAGACATTAAAATGAGTAACAGCTGTGAGACTTCACCCTAGATAACCTATTTCCAGGTGTGATCTGCCTTGCCAGGATTTGGTCAGGCCCAGCATTCTATCCAATGGCATATCCACTAGACACTAACCTACCCATCTGCAGTGTAAAGATGCCGTTGTGTTAATTATTTCATAATTTGATGTCCAAGCAGTAAAGTATTATATGGAAAACACCTTCTTACTTTTCATTAAAAGCATTCAAACAAGGTACATGTTCTCAGATCCATCGTCCAAGGACCTCTTTTCCTTCAAAAAGCACTAGATAGTGCAATTGTGGATGTTTTGGTTTTTAAACTAGTGTAAGACTATGTTTTTTAACCATGTCAAAGTAAATCAGCATATACATCCTACATTTGCTTCCAGAAAGTTAAAAACAGTGTTTCCAAAGAAAGCAGAATAATGCTGCAGTGTTGTACGTAAAGGAACCTCTCCCCTGACCCCTCCATACAATTACAATTCATTTTTAACTATTCATTTTGATCAGTTAAAAATATTTTAGGAGAAATCACATGTCCAAATCTGTTCTGTTTTTAAGGTTAATTAATGTAAGCATCCCAAAAGTTTTGCAGTAAGGCTCTAAATAGCATACTTCCTCCTAAAATGCTATTAAACAAGTCTATTACATGAATGACAGTATCTAGCACGTTACTGACTAATACAACTTGAGTCCATTTCATGAAAGAACTCATTGCAGAGCACGCTGATAAAGATGAATGGCCCAAACTTTGAAGATCTGCTGAAGAAATCAATAGAGAAGAGGAGAAAAGCAAATTCTGTGATGGGAGAGCGGAAAGGACATTTACCATACATATTGAGACTACTTTTTTGTTAAGCATATATACACTGATATAAGTGGTTTAGATATGAGAATTTTCACTTTCCATAATCCAAACAACCGCAGCACTAGATACCAGTAGCACAGATACACCTGTGTCAGTATAAAAGCAATATACATCAGTGTTCACTTTTCTGTACAAGTACCACCATAAGCACTATTGTACTATTACAAATATATCTACACTGGAAAATAGCCTTAAATATACTAGCATGCAAAAAAGGCAGTACTGTAAAAATATCATTTGGGTGACGGGGAACTATTCCCACTCTATTAAATTACTGTTTCCTTTCCAAGTTATACTACTGTTGCAGGACTGCAGGTATCAATGAAATGGTGCTTTTTTAATAGCATTCAAGTAGTTCTAGCTGATGTAACTACTTACAAATTTAAAGTATGCACATATTTCTATGTGTTACTAGATCAGACCTTAATTCCAACATCCAACAAAGAATATTTTCCAAGTATTGTTATTTATCTCAAATACCCGTCTATGCCTTTCTCTGTCCTTGCACTTCTCTCGAACCCAGTCAATGGTATGGAAGTCATCATATGTTCCTACTCCAGGAATTGGTTCATCCAGAAGATCCAGTAAATGTGTTGAACTGTTGATACTTCCTCCATTTGTCATCGTATAATGAGTTCCTGTGGCAGAGGAAAGACAGGAATGAATTAATTCTGCAATAAACAAAGTATTCTAATGTTCATAACACTACGGCATATAAAATTTCTGAACAAGTAATTAAGACATTTCCCATAACATGCATATTTTACTTCATTTAGGCCTCTCAATGTTGCATGTCACTTTTTTTTCTGTCACTCATCTGTAGGTTAAATTTACATGTTAGTGACTTTGTATTTCCATTGGTTAAATATGAATGTACTAGTCAAATTATTGTTCTGTTTTGTGTGCAGGCTCTAGAGAAACTTCAATAGAACAAAGTGGAAAAAAAGAGCAGCTTCAATACACATTTAACTTGAAGTTTATTTCAGTTTATGAACTACCAGAGGAAAATCTGACTGTAAGAAAATAAAACCAGATGATTAGATATAAAGTTCACAGTACTTCCATAAGTTGCTGGTTATTTTAAAATATACATACCATTGATTATCAATCCCTTCTACATGCCTAAACCAAACCTAAAGTACATTATCAACAGATTATCAGTGCAGCTAAAAAGTAACAGAAATCCAAGCAAATACTTTTTTTTTTTTTAATTATTTTTATTTCTTTATTTCGGGTAACTCACAGAACAGCCCTCAGTCATGAAGAGTTGGAAATACTGTATAAAGAAAATGTCTTCTACTAATTTGCAGTCACTAGCTAGTTCCTTCACAAGCAGCTTGCATAGCAACATCCCCAACAGTATTTCTTTCAGTGATCAGAATAAGAAGAGCAAGAGGAGTACTGAGAATTTTTCCCTCTTCATAAGTGATCAAGAAAGTTTTATGTTTTTAAGCTTTCAAATGTCATAAATTCTGTAATATCTTGGCTTTTTTGAGTTCCTGCAGTATATTTACAGGACTCAAGTATAATTTTCTGCTGGATAGCTGCCCAAATATAGCATGGCCACCACTTGCCCACCCAACACAAACTGCTTCTGCAACAGTAATTGCCATAAAGGGAATATTTATAATGAGGTTAATATAGACAATGATTTAAAGAGTGATTACTCTCACTTGTTTGACTAAGAACAAACTAATTTGGCCCAACAGCATATGGTGTACCACAATAATCTCTATTCTTAAAGATGTAGGCCCAAGTCGGCCAAGACTTCTATCAGTTCAGATAGGCACTAGAACTCATTTCACTAGACTGACACTGGGATGGTTAGGCAGGTGGGTTTTTTTGACTTGGGTTTTCTTGTTTGGTTGGTTGGGGTTTTTGTTTGGTTTTTTTTTTTTTTTTAATTGCAGGCTCAGCTTCTCGATGTTGTCAGCAGAAGTTTCCAACTTATCCAAAAAAAACCAACAAAAAAAAAGGTCTTCAAAGGCCCTACCTGTAAACTTCCAAATGCTACAAATGCCGAGTTCACCAGCCCCAGCTCTCACCAACAACTGACAATTAGATTTATACATAGGTAAAAATGTGCTTTTTCCCTTTAAATTTATGAAGTCTGAGATCTAGTGAAGCAGTGTGACACCTGGCATTATACTCAGACCCAAAGATATGCCTCAGCCATCTATTGCTTGAGAGGTCTCATTTATGCCTGCTATGTAACGCAGTGTTTATTTGGATATTTTCTTCGTGGTGAAAGACAACACACAAGAAAATAATACAAAAATCCTATTAAGACAAAATGCAATCTAAAATTTTCAAGATACACAAACTACTATTCATTACATATACACATTACATACAGAAAAGCTTAAAATTCTACAAAATTCTCTAAAAAGATTACTTTTTTTTTTTAATCTTAAAGTAAAAGAAGAGACTGTAAATGCAGGAGACACTCCCCAATGATGCCAATACCATTCTCTCATGCTAGCCTAGCTGCCATCTTTCTTAACACTGTTTTTTTCCCCAGTCTATACCATATTAAATTCTCCCTCACCTATTCACCATAGCTAAGCCCTGTAAATCTCTTCCCAAAGCTGCTGCTAGTCTCTCTTAAGGCAGATCTAAAGAAGCATTACCTATGCTTCCATTAATAAAAGGCTAACGACAGCAAATTAAATCAGATTTGCTAATAGACGTGATTGTGAAAACCTTGCTTTAGGATAAGGGATTCAATTCTCTTCCATTTCCAATTCTCATAACTAGAAAGGAAGTCTAAGATACACGTCTGGCTAGCTGAAAGGGCAAGCTGATCTTGTGGAAGAGGTAGTAACAAAATTCACACTGTAATGATTAGTTTAGCTTTCAAAATTAAAAGAATAACAATACATTATGAAAATGTTATTTTTACATGAAATTAACCTCCTTTGCAAAGCAAGGGGACATAAATTAAATTCAGCCACAGTTTAATTATTAATTGCCTACAAAGTTACAATGTGATCAAGCAGTTTTCTGAACCTGAGTGATCACGGTAGGACAAAAGCTTGCCTTTGCCCAGGAGGAATTGGTTTTACGCCCTGCTATATATGAAGCAATATCAAGCTATAAGGAGCATGCAATCCTATGCCACACAAGGCAAAGGAGAGTTGAGAGTTATAAATGTATCACAAACAGGAACAGATGATTTTATGCATATCACGAGGTGCTGAATTGGAATTCTCTCCAGGGAAACCATCAGGGATGGCACCATACCCACTGCACCAGACCCCAAGCAGAACTTGGAGTAGACTACAAAGAATGGTCACTGCCTGGATACAATAAAAATCCTGCTGAAACTGTGTCAGGTTCCTACTTTGCCAATATTTGCTGGCACACGAAATACTGGAATATAAATGATTATTGTATGATAGGGAGGAGACACAGAACAAGATGTGAAGCTGAAGAGGTGGTTTTGTTGAATACAGAGCTGCCGTGAACATCTGATGCGGCTGAATAGCTATAATCTTGTACCAAGTGAGAAACAGGCAGCAGTGATACCCTGCATTAGTGTGTGGTAGAAAGGCTGCCCTACAGAGGACCACAAAGAGGAGAACTGTATGAAATCTGATGCTCTGTATCTAAGATACGTAAGTCTGACAGCAGTGGGAGAGGACATTCTCCAGCTAGTATTATGATCTACGTAGCATAAAACTATTCTAAAGGGGAATTTAGAGAAATATACCTTTACCAATACTAACTTTTCCAAACTTCCATTTCCCTTTCCTCACTTCCTTCTCTAGCATTTCACACAGTAAGACGCTCCTTCCAGCTATGACGATAATGATTCTCATCAGCATACACACATGCAAATTCTCATCATTAATTGCCAGTTTCAAAGTGTTATTATTTTCAACTGAATAGATTTTGTTAAAATCGTTACCGTAATATAGATTTTTCATCACAGCATTCTAACCTCCAAGCAGGAAATCATCATTACCCTGATAAATTGTAACATTTAGCGAATGTAGCCTTCTGGACATTCCCAACGTTTAGAAAGTACTTCCCCTTCCTTCCTCCCCCTTTTCCCCAGTCCTCAAGTTTCAAGACTCTTTCTCAGGCTACAACTCAATGCAAGTGCTTTTCATCAAAACACAAGCTGCCTTAGTCTCAAAAACCACAACAAGCGCTTAGCACACAAGGCATACAGGCACAGCCTCTAGCTGTGATAAGAGAACACCTCCATTTTCCATATGTACACACCTGAAGCATTCTGCAGCTGTAAAGAAAGTAAAGCCACCTTTTTGTTACCTATGAGTTTGCTTAAGGCTTTATTAGACTGGGAAGCAGATGGTAAAAGTGGCAGGCAGAACTTATTACTGTTATTCCAAACTAACCCATGTTACTACAGGGAGGCAAATAGTAATATACTGATCCTCTCAAAGGCTCAATACAACTCACAGGAATCCTTACAAAGCAAATTCAACACAATCCTTCCATACTTTGCAAAACTAAGGTAGCTGGCATCCCTTTATTAGCACACTCTTCTCCAATAGGATCTTTAACAATCCTGTATTCTCAACACATAACTAGCGAGCTGCTGCAATCACAGACTGCAAGCCTGCAGACAGTAAGCTTCTAGACAATGAAAGCAACATGCTGCTTCAGAGAAAGGAGATTGTCTCTTTTAGGTGATTAAGTCACTATAGGTCTTGCCTGAACTACCTTCTAGGAAGGCACCTGACTTTTGTTATCCTTCCATAGATATAATTCCAAGCCTTCAGCACGATCCTTTCCAGCAATCAGTTCTGGTAGTGCTAAAGAACTGCTTCAAGTGAAATTGTTGGGAAAAAAAAACCAACAAAAAACTAATAAAGAATATTGCATCATGTTGAAAGAAAAAAGCCGTAATAAGCATTAAGGTTAACAGTAAAACACTGTACTTTGGGACACGTGACCAGAATGAGGTACAGCAAAAACAGACAAAAATGCTACATGGACAAAACTGGAATAAGAGAAGTAGATTCCAACACCATAAAAAAGCTCTCATCTCTGAAGAAGTGGGGGTTTTGTTTGGGTTTTTTTTTAAATGAGAATGAAAAAAATACAATCCAAAATCGCTTGAGAGGACACTATGCCTGACAGAAAAAGCAGTCCTTATCATATTGCTCTCCTTCATTTCCTTCTGAACATGAAGTTATACTGAATGGCTCTTAGATCCCAACACTGACCCAACCTCCTGCTTTGCTTACCTAGTCCCTCCTGACGTAAAGCAGGAACAAAGAAATTACAGAACTAGTATTTTGCTATACTCACACACATTGTTCTATACATTACAGATTCCTCCTTGCCTTATGTCCCCCCTGAGACAAGGAATACCTTTTCTTTCTTATTCTATATATATGCCTCATACAAGCAGTCTTCAATCTTGATTGATGTTGGAACTATGATAAACACGACAAAAAGCTGATTTATGTAGATTACACACAGCATTTTTCAGGTGCCATGCACAGCATTTTCAAAGGCTGCCTCACCTCCTCTAGTAGTGATCCCATACTCCCTTGTCCTTTTGCAACACAGTAGATTTCTTTCAGATTTGAAAGCAACCCTGGGCAACACACAGCTGATGAAAGTTGTGTTTTTTTAAAGAAAAATACCTGGTAAGTTTTTACCTAATTCATTTAAAAAGAAAAAGATCACATCAGCAAGGACTAATACCCTTAAAACACGAGCAGACCATTACTGACTATTCACTATAGAACAGTTCAAAAATTTTCAAGAGAAAACATTTTAAAACACTAACAAATCAAGACGCGAGTTGCTGAAATTCATATGCTGTTGCATTTTTCACTTCACAGATCTCTCGGAGCAAGTTCCCAGTGAAGGAACCCAGTAGATCATAAAGATCTTCAGGGTCCTGCTATCCTGTCCCTGGCATGAAGAAATGAACAGCCAGTGGACCTCCTCACTTCTTGGTGTTCTCTCTTCGGGAGGCAGTGGGTTCCAGTTTCCACACTCTATGATTTAAAAATCCCACTGAAAGTACACTTAAAACACCTTGAGTTAAAGAAACGAGGGAGCTAGTGCTTCACAGTTATCCAAATATAGTTTCACACAAGAAAGGGGTTTTACAACATACTTGATGCTCCCGATTCCTGCATAACTGTTCAACAGTCCTTCCCAACTCTTTCCTTGTGTGCAGTGTTCCTCCTTTTCTCATAGAAATAATGAGTAGAGAAGCATCAAGAATTAAGACAAATGCTGCATCTGGGGTAATCAAACGGTGCACGATAGATTTTTATGTGGTTCTCCACCATGTGATTATCTGAACAATCACCCAGTATCACCTAGAGAACAAATCCACATGGCTACAGCCTCCATAGAAAATAAGGTACGGAACTGAGACATGAACAGGCTCAAGAGGGTGGCTAACAGAGTTAACAAGAGACCATGATTTTATGATAAAGTTTAAGACCCCTTCTATATGCTACACAGCATATGATACATCTTCTGAATGCACATCACGAAATGCACCACTCTGTCTCAAACTGAACATGTATCAGCTTACTCTGTTTTATGAAATGAGACCTATCTCTCAGGACATAATTACACAATAAGGCTGAGCTGATCTAACAGACTGCTGCCACCCGAATAGGGGATCTTGCTCCCCCTATTTCTCCCTCCCATTCTTGGTCACACACTCCCACTCTCACCCTTGGATCAGCTCTGTCACCCTTGGATCCAACTGCACAGTAAACCAAGCAAACATGCTAATCCAACTAAGCAGACAAAACTAACAAAAAAAAATTTCTGCCATTATACAGAACTGGGAATCAAGCTTCCGTGCTGTCAGACAAGAAACGGAGCCAGTGCAAGAGCAAGAACTGAGAGAAGAGATGGGAAACGACATGCAAGTTCACCCCCTTCCACAGCAACAAACTGCCAGACTAGTTATACTGAAATACATAAATGCACCCTTGGGGTCTTGTTAGATTTTAATTACATCTTTCTGCTGGAAACAATTCAAAACTTCTATATAAATATTAATATCCAGACACTATACAGTAATATCCATTTCACAGAGCCCAAAACTCCCGAAGGTGGCTACATTTAAAAACATTTCAGAGTTGTGAACACAACAACAGATAAGCAATGTCAATATTGGAGTTGATGCTAGAGCAATACTAAGACACAATTTTTCAAAGGTATTTCTCTACAAGCTACGTAATTGCTAACTCTTACAGCAAGAATACACTAGTTTGCTGCTGCTGACACATCCCTTTTTCTAGACAGTGCACAACTACACGGTATTCCCCCTCAGCAGCTGTCCTTCTGGCTGACAGCAGTGCAATGTGTTTTATTTGTGCTACTCTGAGCAACGTGAAAGGAGGGGAAAAAAGAAAAAATGCACCTCTGTGAGTGAAAACGAAGCTAATCAGTTTACACCAAAGGGTGGAATAAGCTCTCCCTGACATGACCATCCAAACCTGCTGAGTGCTAAAATCCGCAGGGGCTGTAGCTTTCCAGAGGCCAGATACTAATCCAAGGCTTTGCTTCACTCCTGTGTCCTTGGGTATTAGGTGGCAAGGGGAATGGGCAGGGAAGCACCCTGAATGCAACGCACACCATAAGGATCATTTACACTTGCAACAAAGAAGATTTGTATACACAAGATATATGTTAGTGCCTGACCTTCTTTCTGTCTCCATGTTCAGACCTCAAAATATGAGGCTTGCAATAAAAAAATAAAAAAAAACCCCAAGAAACAATCGTCAGTTTATTTAAATTTGTCTGTAACCACTCAAGAAGAGTCATTAAGCACTATTGTCTTTTCCTGGCTAGAAATAATTTTTAAATTTCAGAATCAGAAGCACAGCATGCTGTGCCAGAGTGCTATCATTCCCTACTGTTGATGATCAATGATTTTAAAGTCTTTCTAATCAAGTAATACGTTCCCCTTTGTGTGTAACTATGAATTCTCAGCCCATCTCTTCAGCTGGCTCTTCTAAACCGCATCAAAGGCTTAAAAGCACAAATTGGTCTCTGCATTACAATCAAAATGCATACAAAAATGACAAAACTATATATACACTAACTGAAAAAAATCAGCTGGAAAATATCTGATAGGTGGGAAACAGGAAGACTCAGAACAAGATTTGAAGAACAGGGAAAAGAAAAAATGCTTTACCAAAGTACTGAGTGATAATCCCCCTCCTCTCCATTTCTTCTGCCAAAAAAAAAAAAAGAAAAGATAAACCTGGGTTTAAAAATAACGTTTAAAAAAGTAGGAGTTAAATGAAAGCTGAATAGTAGCATCTCAGAGTTAAATCAAGACTTTTGAAGACTTGCATGCACTGCAAATGCACAGGAATCTGAGAAGAAGGCAGAGAGGAGGTCAAGTATTGCTCAATGTGTACAGCATAATTATAAAAAAGAACATAAATAGCTTTGGCTTTTTACTTTAGGTGGAAGAAACACTTCTGTTTCTATGAATCAGCAGAAAAAATGGCTTTATTATTACAGATTTCTTTTATTGTAGTCTTAAAGGCAGAATGGACTATATTTATTTAGTTATGTCTATAATAATCTATTCAGATATGCGAGTGAGGAGTTATGGGGATGCCCACACTACTAAATTTACAACGTAAATAGAAGATGAAGAGTGCAGGAAGGAGATGAGAAAAATAAAAGGTATAAAGATATATGAAGTTAGATAAAGCAAAGATAACAAAAGGGAAGTAATCTATCATCTAACAACGGCCAAGGCAATGAGTCAGAACAACAGAAATTCAGATAATTAGATTTCCAAGCACTGCTGCTGCATGTACGTAAGAGTTACTTACTTATACGTTGTTTTGGAGGGCAAAGACAGGATGCAACAAAAATAATAATTCTGCTAATATGATTATCCACGTTCAGGCCCGAGGAGGGCATAATCTTGGTTTGTTCATTAACTTTCTAATATCTCAGATAATAGTACATCTCAAAATTATTTCCAAAATTGAAAAATACATGCCTAATAGAGAACCTTATCAGTCATACAGCACATGCAGACAGATAACCTGTAACTACCTACAAAGAACTGTAGTTATATCTCATGGTACTTTCTGTTAATCACCGAAGTCAAATATGCTAAACTCATAACTGAAAATCCTTTTCCCCTTTTTGTACTAGGAACCTTAGAACAAAGTGCAGCAGAAATTCAGTGCCATAACCATGTTGAGTTTCTCCAGGCAATGCTTTTTCTCAAAGTGCTCAACAATAGACAACTATAATAACCTTGATCACATTTTCTGTCATGAGCCTGTAATTAGTCTAAAAATTAATTTTATTACTCTCCCTCTGCTACCAATAAAATTTCAGGGTCAAACTCTAGCTCTGAGCATGTGTACACAACTTTCACACCCATTTACTTCAAAGGTCACACTGAGAATTTCAGTCTGTAATGGCTTTTGATTCATCTACTAATTATTAAACGTAAGAGGCCCATACGCAGAAATGCAGCCTAAAATACAAAAGTATAAAACTTTTACCACTTAGAGGATCTGAACTGGCTCAGTATGCATCTGACTCAAACTCTTCCTAGGATATTATTAAATATCCTCTGCCCCATAGCTTATGATAAGAGGTGAAGCTGGGGCCGGGGGGGAGGGGGCGGGCAGGGGTGGAAAGACTTCCCCAATGTTACTGTTAATAGTATAGTCGAAGCAACAGGAGTTGCACCTACATGCAGTAGTGATTGGTGCACAATAAATGAAATGATGAGTTATTTTGTCTCTCAAAAAAAATTAGGTTTACTAAAACTAAGTCATCAGTAAATTTGGTGTGCTCTTTATATATGTAATTTTCACATCTCCTGGCTACTGACTCAATCGCAGGTTATTAGTGGTACAGCATTTCATTAATGTTGCTTGAGGACTTCCAAAATCTAAAATCTACGATGTGCTTATGTGTATGTAACAAAAAAAAGGGAGTTAACAACCCTCGTGCTTGCGGAAGCTCAAGTTTTGCTGCTGGTAGCCTGGCCGCTATACATGTACTGCTATTGCTCAGATTTCAAATTTTTAAAGAATGGTAAAATGAATGCTTATTTAGGAAAAAAAAGCAGGGAGGGGAATCAACAAGCGTGAGCATGTCTGTGAATGGCTGGAAGACAAGCAAGATACTGATTATTTGGAACTTTCAAAAGGGTCCAGCTAGCAAAAGTGATGTAAAAATAAATCCAAGGGCAAAGAATTGAGCAACACAAATAATTTATTTATGCAATATATATTCCAGCATATGGTTTATTATATAAAAAAATTCTTATGAAAAAGTGTACACGTCAGTTACTTACGATATATGCAATCCTAAATCAGGACTTTAAAACCCCTTCTGAGGAGAGATGTAGTACTTTTAACTCTTTTAGTTACCAGAGAACAGAGTAGAAGTGAACTGTGTCCCTGCAGTTTTATTTCAGTGTATCACAGAGGATAAGGAGGTCTGGAACGATGCACTTAGTACCACATAAAGAGAAGTCTCAGGACAGAGCAAGTTAAAGGAACTCCTGATAAGAAGTATTCAACAATATCTGTATTTTTTTCGAAGAGATAATGATGAGTAATCAACATTAAAAGACAAACACAATTAATAAATACATACTTTAAAATCTTTCCATTTGATGTTTCACATCATATTTGCACTGAAAAAAAAAAACCATCTTCTTAATGCAAACCAATGGGTCAGGCTTCTAATAATAATAATGTATTATAATACTTTGTATTTCATCTCACTGAACGTTAGTAAAGGCCGTTAATTAAACCTCAAAGACCCCTAATGATTTAAAGAGTCATTTCATCATTGCTGAGGTACAGCCACTTTGGGTGAGCCACTGCAGTCAATTAGCGCAACAAATGCTTTGATGTTACAAAGCAGTTTTGCATGACGTGAACATTACTCTGCAGGACAGAAGAGCTGTCAGTATGTGAATAAGGGAAAGAGATCCACAGGCTTTAACAATTAAGCTTGTTTTCTCAAAATACCCTTATCCATTTTCTCTTAGCTTGTTATTACAATGCTCTGAAATCTACATGAGAGGGAAAAAAAAATCTTGGTATTATCCTTTTTCTAGCCTCACAGATAATAAAGAAATGTCAAGAATTTACTTTAAATTTCTGGTTTTGTCTGTCAGCATTTTAAGCTTTAACTTGATAGCTAGATAACAACAACAGATTACTGTGGTATTGTACATCAGCAGGAAATACCCACAAATTTTGAAGAAGTCTATGGAACAAACTGGTCTGGAGACTCAATTTTCTTACGAGTCATACGCACTTGACAAATTAAGATTTGCAAGAGATTATGGTAACATTGTTGGGGTTTTATTGTTGTTTGTTTGTTTGTTTTAATCTAAACTCACTATAGCAAACCAAAGAAGCACCAGTAACACTGGTTTTGAAATACAGTATTAGAACATAGGAAGTACAAGCCCTAACAGAATTCAATGAAACTGCAAAAAGTGACAAGTCACAACTGGGAATTCTCTTGCTAGCTCGTAGCGGTGTCACCACAATGGGAACACCTAGTCGAAGCCTCGACTGCTTTCATTGCAGTATTTGTAAACTGTATATTTAATAGCAATACTCCAATGTGCCAGATACCATTTTGCACTGCAAATATCTACTTTTTGTATTGTAAAATCAACTAAAATCTGGTAATTTCCAGGAATATACAGCTGATCACATTTTGATGTCTAACTATAATTTGCAGAATTTGAAAGTGTAATAATAGGGCTGTTTTGCAGTTTTCATCTTTAAAACTATCTACAAATCTACACCCACAGAATGGTTGAGGTTGGAAGGGACCCCTGGAGGTCACCTGGTCCAATGCCCCTGCTCAAGGAGGGCCACCTAGAGCAGGTTGCCCACGACCATGTCCAGGCAGTTTTTGAGTATCTCCAAGGAAGGAGATTTCACAACCTCTCTGGGCAACCTGTTCCAGTGCTCAGTCACCCTCACAGTAAAAAAAACTGTTTCCCGATGTTCAGAGGGAACCTCCCATGTTTCAGTTTGTGCCCACTGCCGCTAGTCCTCTCACTGGGCAGCACTCAAAAGAGCCTGGCTCCGTCTCCTTTGTACCTTCCCTTCAGGTATTTATATACGTTGGTAAGATCTCTAATTCACACCTTGCAAATGTTCTAAGCAAATACCATTCTCGATTTCTCATCAGAAGTGATTCTAAAATCTGACTTAGAGAACTATCCAGCACCTGCTATATAATAATGATCTGGGCAGAGAAAAATTTGCTTGTCTTAAAATACTCTAAGCCATATTAGAACTTGTTGATATTCTTAACATATGCTGAAAAACATTCTAAGAATCATAAAAAGACAACAAATAACCTTTTATGTAAACTACTAAAATGCAGATAAAAATGCTAGATAAACATAAAAAAGTGTGACCTAATTTATTTATAGAAATAAGAGTTTACAAGGGAAGGTGAAACAATAAATTAACGTGGAGAGAAAAAAAAAATCTTATGTAAATCTTATCTTTATTCTCAGCCTACCTCCTCTCTAATGCCATCGCCAGCAGCCATAAATGTTGGTAACTTTCTAATTTTAGATTAGCCAATTTAAACAAAACTGAAGTGAGAATTTACCACATTTACTGTCTTTAAACACCAAAGTGTAACCATGAAATCCAACCAAGAAAAAAGACACATATCCTCAGAATTTGAAGGCACAACTTTAAGTTACTCCTGCAGTATCTTCTCTCAGTACAAAATCAAGTCTTCATAGAATGTATTCTGCTTTAAATCTGCAGTAAGAAACAAAAGGCAAGCTCAAGAGGATTTTTTTCCTGAACGTTGACAACACTGTTTTCTTTTTAAATATCCTTCCTTGCAAGCAACAGTGTAAAGAACCTACCACAAAGCTCCAGTTTCTTAAGAGCTCATCAATATCGGCTTAACTGACATACTACAATTGTATGGCTTTCCCTTCACATATCAAAGACGTCAACAGAGAGTCAAGTCTAAAAGCACATACGGAAACTTCAAAGCTAGACAAACACTGTTCCTATTCAAGCTAGTGAAAGGCATGAAAATAGCCTACTGAATAAACTCTTGCTAATTTGGCCACGGTCAGTCACAACCAAAATTGTGGATTTTTTTGTGCACGAGATGGTTTTACTGATTTGAGAGAGAGAGAGAGAGGGGAAAGACTGCCACATATCGAAGATGGAGTCACAAGCCGATGAGATGTGAAGCAGGACTAATCTGCCCACAGAGAAAACAATCACAGGAACCAGCCAGAACTGAATTCTCCTTCTATAAAAGGCATCAAGCTGGCCACACAAAGCAATGCAATAATTAACAAGGCTTTAGACCTCTGCTTCGAGCCTGAACAGCAGTCTCGCACATCCAGATAGGCAAACAAGTAACTCAAACAACGTAAATTCGGCGTACCTCGTTTATGCAACTCCCTGAGCGGAATGCCGTCTCCTCCCCCCCCATCGTAGGGCAGATACGGATCAGAAGAGACATCCATGGATGTGACGAACCCGAGGCCCGTCTGCCGGCTCGGAAGGGCCGCGGCACTTCTTACACAAGGGCGGCCGCGGGGGACGCTGCCATATTTGACCAGGACCCGGCCTGCGCGGCGCCGCCGCCGCCGCCTTGGCGCAGGAGCCGGGCTCTGCCCCGCCGCTGATGTCAGCGCGGGGCGGCCGCTGCCGCTGCCAGTGGCTGCGCGGGCGGCGGGCGCGGCCCCGCGGGGCGGCCCCGGGCGCGGCCCCGCTACCTGCGCCCCGCGCCTCCCGCTGCGCGCCGCGGGGGACGCTGCCGCCACGCGCGACAGCGCTCACCGTTGCGGGTCGTTTCATCTACAGAGGACAACGAAGCCGCGTATTTAATTGCTGACGGGAAGAAGCAGAGAAGAGCCCGTTTGCAACTTACGGCAGAGGTACACCCGACCGGGTGCACAGGGTTTCAGCCTCTCTCCGCCAACTCTGCCCCCGCCCCGTCCTACGGCTCAAGTGTCAAAGGGAATCGTCATGGTGACAGACGTACGAACGACGGAAGACGTTCACTTGCACGCGTGAAGCTGCCACGGCTGCCAGCCCTTTCAACAAGTGAACGGTGGGTTTACCGGCTCGGTTAAAAAGGCAAACCCGCATCTCTGTGCATGACACCGAAGACAAGGAAGGTACTCGAACTTCTTCCGTTCGCCCTTCTGCAGCCACACCGGCAGAGACTTTTAAACAGCTACCATCACATTTTATGTGGAAGGGACATAAAAAGTCAAAATTCATGTATTACCGCTGGTGGGGGGAAGCCTGTCTCCCAGTAATTTTATTTACTCTTTTCAAACGTCAAAATGATTGCCACCGAGGAAGAACAACGTAACCTGCTAAAAGCCAAGCGCTCTGCTCCAGGGGGTTAGCTTACCCCACTTTCACCTCCACCCCCACTTCATGGTGTAGAACTTTCGATTCTACAGAAGTGAATGTCAGATTTGAACATATGTAATCAAAAGCATTAAATATGTAATTAAATTCTTGCTTTAACTAAAATGGTCTGGTGTCTCCAATTTTTTTTTGTGATGATTATTCTGGTATTACAACCGCATCATATCCGTATTCATACTAAAAAGGTCGGGGGGGGGGGGGGAGGAATGTAATAAACACAAGTCCGTAATTCAGCTTGCATTACTCTACACATTGACAACATGCTCCAAGTCCCTTAAAAGTCACAGACTCAAAATAGGCAACACCCACATGAATGCTAACCAAGGCGTTCATGCGATACATCATCCAACAGTGACTGTTACAGCTTTGGCAAAACCCAAGCACTTCAAATAATCAGTATCTAAAGACAGGAAATCGTAAACTATCTACATAATTGCTTGCACTTGAAACAGACATTATTATATATTGTAACCATATATTAATTTATGTTTACTGTATGATCTTGTACTGGTCCTATCTTGCAAGTACTATTTTACATGAGATTTCCAGTGTTAGTTCAGTTGTAATGAAATACTTATGTAAGATGTGCACAGTTTTTCCTTTTTTTCCCCTCCAGCAGGTAATATAAAATTATGGTTCCCTGATCTATTATTCTCAGTCGTTTTAAGTGTTCTGCTTCAGTAAAAATGTGTCATACATTAACTATGCTATCACTTAAGTTGCAGATACATTTTTGTCAAACTACCCAAAAGGAAAAAAAAATGCTCTCAAGAGCTGAAAATGGATATGCAAGTCATTAGA
This sequence comes from Aptenodytes patagonicus, assembly GCF_965638725.1. Lineage (NCBI taxonomy): Eukaryota > Metazoa > Chordata > Aves > Sphenisciformes > Spheniscidae > Aptenodytes > Aptenodytes patagonicus. The sequence continues at coordinate 43,785,026 of NC_134952.1, forward strand.
CTTACTGCGCCTCAGTATAACACTTTAATATTTCTTGTACATATGTGTGTGTGTATACACACAAACACACGATTTACATAACTGAGTGAAATTACTGAGACTATTCATGCTTAGCAAAGTTGAGAATACTGCATGCCTGCAGCACCAAGGCCCGGCTTCAGTTTCATTCACACAGGACACAAGGAAAGGAATTAATTTTATTATGTATGCCTTTTCACCTCTGTAAGTGTGACAGACAGACAACTATTTTAGCTTTCAAATGCATTAGTTTCTTAAATAATTTTCCAAGTATATTCTTAAGGAAGTTATTTCTTTTATAAGCCAATGTTACAAGCTGTGTACTGCAAATGATCTTTTTGAGCACAGAGTAGGACAAAGAAATACTGGATTTACTTCACAGACCTGTCAATATATTAAATCTTAAAAATATGGCTCCAATACAAACATTAAGAAAATGCTAGCATCTCTACAGATGGAAAAACAAGTGAGAATGAAGGAAGGGAAAAAAAAAAAAGAGCATATAGCAAAATGTATTTTAAAACCTTAAAGACTATCTTATCTCCAGGACAAAGGGAACCCTTGAGCCACAGATACTCGGTTCTAAAATACTCGTGTCTTCTACTGAGTTAGAGACATCTCCATTTGCTGTGATCTACACAAGGAAATGCTTTCTGAAGAGTAGCCTCCTACAACCACCTTTTCAACAAGAGCAACTGAATCTTTAAGATCTTGAATATCCAAAAGTGGTGTGACTTTCAGAGCCATTATGCATTCTCACCATTTATTTTTGCCTGTGAAAAAACAAACCTAAGCACCTCTGAGCTTTAAATTACCCACATTACTTTGATATAAGAAGTAGTACAACAGAAATCTCCGAGCATTCTCAACTTCTTATCTCAACAGCACCTGGAAAGAGTCTGTAATCTTACTGTAAGGCCCTAAATAAAAAGTCATTCACAGCACGAAGAAATACAACAATAATTTTTGTAACCTGAAGAAAGAATTATTACAGAATGAACTGTTAGTGCATTTATTATGTCAATTATAGAAGACAACACTATAAATTCAACTCCATATTTGAAAGAATATGAAATAAAGGTTATAAAGGACTTGTATTAACACAGTCTGGAAGATCACCGCTAGTTTAAGAGTTTGATGTGGTTACCGAAGGCCTGACATGTCTTAGAACTGATAATAAAAATCCGTCACAGCAAAGAAATGGCTAACTTGTTGGCCTAAACTTGTTCACTGGACTAAGGCTCATGCAAAATTTCTACACAAGTCTAAAATTCAGTCTGAGTTGGAAAAGATAAAGGGTGTAACTAGTTGGAAGGCATACCTGATAAACTTTAGATATGAGGGAAAATAATGACAAGAAGTCTGCAGTGTAAAACAGATACCACTTCATATGTGCTACACAGAATTTCAAGAGTCTACCTAATATTACATAGTAACAGCTCTTCCCAGGTCACTGGTTATAGACTGGCTGCCAAATACAGTCCTTTCTTTGTCTAGTCTTAAAAAGCAGAACAGTCATTGTCCCTTCTCAATTACCAGTAGCTTGTGTTCTCATTGTTTATAACACTACCACTGTGTGCGTTCCCTTTCCCGTAATACAATGAAAAGTGGGGGTTTTTTAAGCAAGAGAGAGAAAGATACTATGCATGCTAACCTGACCTAGTTAAGCCAGTATTTTTTTTAATATCTAAAAGTCTACACAATTTCATCTTTCAAAATTACTCTTTTTCTACCTGGTTTGAAATAGTGTCCGACTTTAACTGGCTGATAATTTTATAGTCAAAAGAGTATGACAGTTATTTCTGTTGTGAAGTTCAGCAAATTCCAAAATTGTAGTTAGTGAAATGGTGTCTCTAGTTAACTAGGTATTTGGGTATTACAGAGTACATAACATTATGAACACTTGTTGTCCAAACTTAGTTTTACAATAGCCTTATCTTCAATGACCAAGAACCCCTTAAAATGGCCGATTTAGTGCATAGAACAGCTCATATGTAAACAGCAGGTTTGTACAGCAGCTTGCTTTCCAGGAGATTTCATCACAGTAGTTATAGACTAAGGCCTCAATCCCAGAAATCCTCCACGCCCAAATAACATCACACATCTGAGCGCTCCCATTGTTCTCATAAGGCACATACTGTTGTTAAGCATCACTTAGATGCATTTATCTTTGCAGAAAAGGGCTTTAAGTCCATTGTTCTAGAAATATCACAATGTATATGGGTGACACACCTTTAAAGCATACTGAGCATGAAGAAAGATACCTTAATCCTCCCTCCACACCTTATCTTTTCCCTTTTAAGGGGAGAGAAGAAAAACATTCAAGATAAAGTATCTGAAAATACAAGAACAAATCAGAGATTAGACAAATCGGATACACCCAGGGAAAGGTGTTTTGAGGAGACAGAACAAGGCCAATGAAAAGAAGGGGAGTATCACAGAGGCATGACAGCCTGCACACCCAAGGTTGGAGGGAAGACGTTAATTCTGAAGCATTATCCCACTATTTCATATTAAAAAGTAAGCTAGGTTTAAGGAAGACAGTCAAACACCTTTTTACATATAAACCAAACATATTCTCTCAATTCCTTCAATTACTTGGTTTATTTTAGTGACAGAATATGTAATATCATTGCACCAGGTAATGAAAATTAAAATCATGTCTTCTATGAAATTCCAAAATGTAAGATTGGGGATGCTGAATGGTTTCATTAAAGTAACAAGAGACGCCAAAAGCGTGTCTGATAATTACAAATGTTAGTGTGACTAACGCAAAAGATTTTTGTGATTCTTAACTGTCATTTTCTTTCCTATTATTATTCAAAACTAAAGCTTCTCCTTCAGCAGAGCTAGAAGATAATGTTCTCTTGAAAAATGCTATGTAATAGAGCACTCCTCAAAACAGCTACCATCTCCAACCATTCTGAAAAGAATTTAACTCATATGTACCCTCAGTTGAAGGTTGGGCATGGAAGCATCCATTTAAAACAGGGTGCCCAAAGAATACACAAAATGTCTCAAAACCTACTGTGTCTCATTCCTCTTCCTTCCATTCCTTTTCTTTCCAGCTTTATCTCCTGCCCTTTTCCCAATTTATTCTTTCATTTACCCTTTCCTCAATCCATGTGGCCAAATTAAGCCCAGGTCTAATCCCTCTACCAGCCTGACTTCTCCTCATACTTAACTTGCCTCAGTTTACTGATTTTGCAGCCCCTTCAGTCTGACTCTGTTCATTCTGCATAAAATCATACAACTTTCTCATCTGGGTCACACAGAGCCAGCAGTGAGAACACTAAAGATGATAAAAGAAGGACCAACACCCTTCTCCCAGCTCCGGTACCCAGACATGGTCCAGGATGAAATAACTCAAAGATGCAATCATAGAAAAGGGGAAAAAAAAAAAAAAAAAGAAAAAAGAAAAGGAAAAAAAGAGAGAAAAAGGTTCAGTTATACATAGCTTCAAATTAATATACAGTAAAAAATATATTTTTAAAATCTTAAATTACAGAGTCCCAAACTTCATTCATCAGCATTATATAGAACACTCTGCTTGATCACAGTGGTGTTAGCAAAAGGCTCCCAGCTCTGTATCAAGCTATATACAGAAGACTCCATTAAGCTGCTTCCATTGCCACCTCATCAAAAGCCTCAATGAGGCAGACAGACAATGCCAGGAAAAATTTTAGACCGAATATAATGTAAAAGCAGAAGAAAACAAATTTATAACATATGCTGTTGAGTAGTTCAAGGCAGATGGGGTTTAAACAAAACAGGAGTCAGAAAAACCCCAGAGGAATGCACTTAACAGTAATACACAATAAGATTTTTTTCTATTTGCATTTTATTATACAGGAAAAAAAATAACTCCTTAATCACAGTTTCTTTTTTCATAATCGTTTGTCTCCCACAAATTAGTTACTTAATTTTGCTCACAATCATTTCATCCAGCAGAGAACACTTTATTCCAGGATCGAGCCTAATAAGCTGGCTTCTTTACTGGCCAACCACAGGTTCTTGAATTATACTTCTACAGTATTGTATAATTTCCAATGGTGCTTTTACTCACTGTGTAGACACGGAAGATGGTAACTGAAGTCAAACCCAACAAGCAAACAGAATGCAGCAGAACAGGTCATATAGCCGCAAGCATGTTGTGTAATCAATTCTGAGACTGACTTCCCCCCAGGGTAGCTGAACCTTCACTGCGAATCAGTGAAATACGACTAAATGCTCGCCACTGCCATGCAAAACTTTAGGGCAGGAGAAGAAACAGACAGAAAAAAGGGGAAATAATGAAATCATGATGCAACATTAACGACTAACACCAAAAATAAACTGGAAAAAAACCAAGTGTTTGGTCCCTAAAGACTGCTTTGACATCTTGGCCCAAAACACTGAAGCCAAGACTAGCCTCTTCAGTTTTCTTTTCACTTCGTTCTGGGGCTGTCCATCACACTCTTCTTGATCTATAACCCAACGATGCTGGAAGAAAATCCTTGACATCAACAGACTACATATAGTTATCAGCTGTGAGAGGTGGGTTTTTTTCTTTTGTTTTCTTTCTTTTTTTTTAATTGGTCAGTTCTACACTGACATTAAACTGACATACTTTTACTGTACTAATCATGCAAGGAGGACTTGGAAACAAAACTTGGAAACAAAAGCAGGCTATTTTCTGCAAACAACTTGCCTTCTCTGATTCTCTAAGAGCCTCTTAACTACTTCCTATCTTTTTTCTGTTCTTTTTCTTTACAGGGTAGACTTTTACTAAGAAAGTCAGTCCTGCTGCATTTTCACCTTTGCATACGTGTCCTTTCCTCACACTCCAATCTGCTAAAACTGTAGTTATAACTCCTCAACAAGAAAATTTGGCATCCTTAGTAGGAAGCAATCCTGGCTTAGCAGCTTTTCTAAAGTTTACTTCTCCCTTTTCTAGGACTAGCCAAAATTCTGCTACCGAGATCGTTCTGGTTTTCCTCTTTACCTAAATGCATATAAGGAAAGAGGTTTTATCTGCTAGATTGCCCTTATTCTGCTTTAGGGTTGTTTATTTTTGGCCACTATTTCCAACTTACTGTTCAAAGTATGTGCAGGGGATAAAATTAGAGCACCAACACGTATTCCTCCCTAGATATGCTATATACATTAAGCTTACTTTCTATCTTCAAGAATATTACATCTTCTCCATACATACATAAGCTGTGTGAACATAGTGCCAACAGCGATTTTGTACGTTGTTAATACATAATACTATACTATGCCAGGCATATTTGAATTCCATGAAACTATGAGCTCAGTACTTAGTAGTGGTCAGAATAAGACTTGCTACTCTATTTCCATGACATGCTCATCTTCCAAATGCTGTGTGAAGTTCTGATCCCTCCCTTAAGTTACAGATACTAGAAAAGGTTCAGAAAGGGGCACTAAAAAGGATCCAAAGCATGGGATAGCTGCAAGGTCCAACTGAGCAAACCAGAAGTCCTTAACCTGGAAAAGAGGTAACTGTGGAGGGAAAGAAATAAGTAGCAATGGATATCAAATTTTCACCATCTGTTCTAACAAAAGAGCTCTTAAGATAGTTATTGTATTAGAGGATCAAGACCACTACAAACCACAAGGGCAAGAAGAATTTTTTTTTTGTTGTTAATGAGTATACATTGTATACAGGTCTAGCAAAACCTAAGCTATAAACAGTTTGATACCTCACACTGGTGATTAATAAATACACCTGCTCACTGAGTTGCTGTAATTGAATCACTGCTCTGATGCAGTTCTTTTTGGTGGGAAACTTGGGATTTTAATCCATGATTCTTTCCACTCTCCTCTTGGAAGTGGGAGGGGGTCTACCACCTTTCACAAGGACAGCACCATGCTATCCATGTGTTAATCCTTGTTAGTTTCTACATGCATATGGCCAATGCATGATAGGCCTTATCAGAGTATGTGTATTTGGCAAGACAATCAAGTCATCCTAGTTTCAGGTCACCCTGTCCTAGTTTCATATCAACCTTTTTGTATCAACAGTAGTTTCATTTCAATAAGCTAATAATACCCGCTAAAACCCCTAAGTATCAGCAGAAAGATTTTTCACAGCTGCAACTACCAACAAAAAAAAAAGCGCACGCTTAAGCCTTTATGCTGTACAAGGGTGAGTGACAAGGAAGTCCATGTGCCAATCCACGCTAATGCATAGGCCGCTGTTTGCCTAGGCAGAACTCTGGCAGTTTTAGCTGTTCTCAGCAGTATTTATACCTGGATTTAGGTTCAAAATAAAGAAAAAGGTGGTTCTTCACATTAACAGCTTAGACACGTTTTGAGCTTGCCAAAGGATGGTGTGGGTGCTAAAGAATTGCTTCAAGAAAAAGTCAGTGGAAGAAAAATCCACTGATAAGGACTAAAACTTTAAAAACCACCACTCAGTTGAAAGAGGCCCTCAGCCATACAAAACTGCTGCAGAAGTACTCCGATGAACTATCACTTACTCACCCTGTTCTTACTCTTCCTTAAGCACTGACTTTTGATCCCTGTCAGAGATAGGATGCTGAGCTAGGTGGATTTGTGGTTTGACCCAGCACAGCTGTTCTCGTGTTTCAGGGACATCATGATATCCTCTTCCAGAATAACATTTCTGTTTAATCCAAGAGATGAAAAGCTTTCACTTTAAAAGGTATTTATTAGCTGGTAAGCAAGAACATTCTCAAAGACAGAAAGCAAGAGTACAACCTGACATCAATTTGGTTAAAATTGTATCTGCCTCCTTTGGCTGACTTGAGAGAACAAATCAAAGGTAAAATGAATGAATGAAATATTATTAAAGCTGTAGTGAAAATTGTTTATTTAGTACCTAAAGACTTCACGGTCATATTAGACAATTATTTTATTGTATGCTTCAGACTCTTCTTTCTACATACCTACATATATGCCATCACATTTCCTCTGCTGTCATTCCTTCATCTTACGCTATTCATACAGCATGCCTGGGAGAAGGACATACTTACGATAACACTACACCAGGCTGTCAAGTCAGTAATAACTGCCTCAGCAGCATCTGTTAACAAAGCCAGTGTGCTTTAAGCACTTCAGCAGAGCTGCAGAAGGAAACCAACAAGATTATATAATATCAGAAAGATGGAAAGAATGAATTACTAGTCTTACGATTCATCTTCTTCCAGAGTATCAGGCTGGAAATGCATATGCTTGTGTGTCTTGGAAGATGAAACCTAATTTTGTAAATACAACTTTGGCAGGAAAGACTGGTGAGACCATTCAAGGACTGTTGGTAGGGTTAAGTTCTAAAACCAACACAAGTCTAATATCCTATAAACAAGCCTTCAAAGAACTGACAATAGCTTTTGTGAGAAATTGAAATGGTCAATATTTGTTTTTAATTTAAGAGAACAAGGAACTAATTGGTTACTAAAACTCTACATACACACTGCCATAATTTCTGTCCCTCAGAAAGTCTAATGCCACACCAATCCAATTACAATCTGAAGGCCCAGACTAACACTGTAACACCATTACAGGCTGTTCAACTAAAACAGTATCAAGTGAATTTTCATTTTGGACAATAATTATGTTAAAAAAAATATAGATCAGAGTTCAGGAAAATCACTATCATGATGAAGAGGTAAGATGAAAAAGACATTTCAAACACCTGCAACTCACTCGTTCAATAATGACATCCAATAACTAAGATAAAACATTTTTCCCCCTTAACCTAAAAATCTTCCAGTCAATTTTTTTGTTTTCTGCCAGGAATTTTGAAATCCTTGAGGTAAGAGCTTTGTTAATTAGCCCAGTTATCCATGTAAACATAATGTATAGCAACTTGTGTTCCAGATAGACAGACAAAATTAACTTCATGCATTACTAATATTAAAAAAAGTAAAAGAAAACATGGTTCTGTATTGTCAGATATCCTGTGTTCAGCTGCATTAGTAGTATGGAGCACAGGCAATATATCTGCAGCTCTAACTACTGTCCAAGAGAAAAAAAGTAAATGATAACCAGTTACTGACAATTTAACTATTCAAAAGAAACTAGCTGTGCTTCATGCTTGCCCTTGCAATCAGAGCAAGTCATGTTATCTCATGCTTCGATTTCTATGGCATCATTCGAGAGCAAATGTATTACTTACTGTCCTGATTTTGGCTGGGATAGAGTTAATTTTCTTCCTAGTAGCTGGTACAGTGCTGTGTTTTGGATTTAGGAGGAGAACAGTGTTGATAACACACCGATGTTTTAGTTGTTGCTAAGCAGTGCTTACACTACAGTCAAGGACTTTTCAGCTTCCCATGCTCTACCGACTGAGAAGACTGAAGGTGCACAAGAAGCTGGGAGGGGGCACAGCCAGGACAGCTGACCCAAACTGGCCAAAGGGACATTCCGTACCATATGACGTCATGCTCAGTATAGAAACTGGAGGGAGTTGGCTGGGGGGCGGTGACCACTGCTCTGGCACAGGCTGGGCATCAGTCAGTGGGTGGTGAGCAATTGCATTGTGCATCACTTATTTTGTGTATTCTATTATTATTATTTTCCCTTCCTTTTCTGGCCTATTAAACTGTCTTTATCTCAACCCACAAATTTTACTTTTTTTTTCCCCCAATTCTCTCCCCCATCCCACTGGGAGGGGGGAGTGAGCGAATGGCTGTGTGGCATTCAGCTGCCTGCCGGGTTAAACCACAACACTTAAGAAGAACAATGAGCCCTTTAATGCAAATATTGCTAACTTGGAAGATAGGTTGTATGTAAGTTAGGAAGGAGATATGTCAAACTGTCATAATGACTGTTCAGTCAAGTCAGTTTTATACCACATGCAAGGAAAACGCAAACAATGCCAATGGCGCAAAATGACTTTGAAGACCCTTCTTCATACCAGCTGTGGACAACAGGAAGAATCTGTTAATGCAATTTCCACACATAAAGAATGTAACAGGAACTTAAGTTCTTTATGCAGGAAATAAGTTATTTTATTCTTTTCTTTGTATTCTTTCTTTTCTTTGTGAGAAAGATATTTAGCGATAGCTAAATAGAAACAAGCATACATATGAAAGGACATTTATGTGTTGTTGGAAAAGATAACTATGTTTAGTTCTTGCTTGAACAATTAACCTCTGATGTGGTACAAATTTCTGGATTATACAGAACCACCGGCACTTGCTGGAAATTACATTCTGTTCCTCAAATAGTGCCATAATATTAGTTCACTATATTGTATTTTTAGTATCAGTATTTAGGATGCTGAAAATGGATTGTTTTGGTCTCTCACTTTAGGCAAAGGACTCCAACTCATGGGTAGGGACAGTTTAGGAGAGCCGCTGTGTTTTACTACACCATGACCTGTGGGCATATTCTTTTTTTTAGTGGCACTGCTATCACTGCAAGGAGATAGTAGCGGCTGTAGCAGCAGCTTTTGAATTACCAGTTTACAGGTTGTCATATTAAGGTTAACTATTGCCAATTTTATGTTAACACCATATGCCAGACTGTAAACTGTCTCCACACTGAAGTCACAATATAAGCAACTAAGTTCCTTCAACTGAAGCAGGAATCACTATAGCTATTGAAAAGAACGCCAAGCTCATTCAGGACTTAGACTCCCCCAGACAGATCAAAGTACCTTGAGATGTAAACACCAGTGAGATCATTTGTTTGCAAACCATCTTTACTACAAATAAGGTTTAATCATCTGATTTCAGTCACTGCCTTGAAAAATTTGCAGTCTGACAACATTACAGAAATCCACCTCCTGCTGAGCTTGCCCTACACTTAAATAAAAAAAATAGCGAGAACTGATGCAGTCCTCTCTTACATCATATAAACAGCCCTCAATTCTGAGTAAAATTACAGAGACCTCTCAGTTTCACCATGCTAGTTGGCTAACCCTGAGTCATAAAAAGAAAAAGTTTGAACTTTTGAAGAGACTTGTTACACCCGTCAAGGCCAGCCAGTAGCCAAGAATTGTGTCTCTCTCAAACTTTAGAGACAGGCAAGTCAAGCCGATGCTGAGAGGAAAAGAATGGATTAGATATTTCATCTTCTCATTCATATTCCCCAGTTAAAATATTAACGTGATAATGTATTTCAATTCTGGAGATTTCACTTCTGTTTAGAAAGAATTCTTTTTCCCCCCCTGTTAAAAGTGATGGAAAACAATAAACTATCCTAGTGTGACAATTGTTAAAAAACTAAATAGTATAGATCTCCTCCTATAAAATTTAAACCAGTAAGTATTAGCTTATATGACTTAACTATTAAAGAACTGATAGCTTCTCAATGGTAAGTATAACGTGTTTAAATTGACCTAGCAAGAAGCAGGGCAAACAGTCTAAAAATAAAACATAGATAAGTCATGATGAAAATGATCTCCACAGATTGCATACATGAAAGTACATTGCACATACAAGTATTGGTAAGACATCCTCCCTACAAAGAGGCAAATACTTCTGTTATCCGTATAACATCACCGTACTTCTCATTAGACAGCAGTTCAACACGGAGTAACACTAACTTCGGTACTACAAAGATTAGTTTTGATAAGCAACAAAAGCAAGTTTTGACCAAAGCTGGCAGGCAGTATCCCTTCTAGGCAGGGCTTGGTGCAAGGCATCCAAGCCTCCACATGCATAGCACTGTAATTATTTAGCATGTTAAAACACACAATGCTCAAAGAATTTACAATTTCATGATACCTACTTGTTCTCCACAATGCTGCCAGTAAAAGCCTGAAATTTATGCAAAGAAACAGCTACTGGAGAACATAACAGACATATGATATGCTATATAAAATTATAATTACTATACATGTATGTTTATGTATGTATTTAGTATATAATATTACATATTCACAATTTCTGTATACTTCTCAGATGACACAGTGAAGGATAGGTAACATACACGCTTTCAGATGGTGTTAAGAGAAACAAGATTGTTGTACAGCATTTTTTTTAACATAATGGTAAATCCCCCATATGGAACTGCACAAAGCCATTCAAATTGCAAATCAGAGATGACACTAAAAAGGCGAATCTCTATCAACTAAATATTAAAGATACCTAGAAGTCTAGGTGACAAGACTTTCTGAAGACGGGTTCCGGTTAACATTCACTTGTTTAGTCCCATATAACATAAAAGACTTTCCCACACAGGACAAGTAGTATATGTCATTAGTATTCTTTCCCAATATCATCCAATTTCCACATGCTTTCAACAGAAGGCATATTCACCATTGAATAACAGCCTCAATGGCTTTGTAAGCCTCAGTTAAGTGCTGAAGTATGAGTGCTAATGTGAATGGCAGTACCGTGCAGGCTTCACAGAATTGCTGTCCTGACTTACCAAGCCTGCTGAAATGAGCAGACTTCCTCCCTTAACTTAATGCCCTCTGAATGAGGGGGAAAGACTACAATTACTTCAGAAATTCCATATTGTTAGCTTTTCATCTGCATAATATATGTGCAGTTTATGGTTCAATTTTCATTGAAAAATGAAAAAAAAGATAATTTATTAATCCTTCATTTTCTCCTCATTGCATGGTCTTGATTTTTTAAAATTTGTAATTCTATATTTTATTATATAAACTGTAAAATTATGATGAACACTCTATTGTCCATGACAACTTACCCAGGCTGTTCATGTCTGTGCTCATCTGTACTCCAAGCTTACATTCTACAGCTATGCAGCTTTCAATTTAGCTACATTATTTCCACAATCATTTTAAGTACAGATACGTTATTGCCATTTTGATCATGTTGCTATGAAACCAGGCTCATAAATTCTTCCAGCCCTACAGACTTAAAACACAAACTATATGTTTAAATAGGGCTCCTGATTTTGGCAGGATTCACCAGCTAAAGCACAGAGCTAGACCTAATGCCTCTGCATTCACATCATGTTCTGGAGGGCCTGCAGTGTTGAAAAGCATGGGATCTTCCAGTTACTGGGATGGTCCTGCCCTTCCTCAGGAGGTGGGACAGATTCTGTATGGTGAATTCATCTGTACTTAGACTCAACAGAACAAAAATACATTAAGAGATGATTAAAGGATAGGGTATTTAAATAATAATAATTAAAACAAACAAACAGTTGATACTAAGTGAGTAACAGAGGGGCACATGCAGTCCAGCAAGAAAGTGCTTGTTTGGTCTTGTCAATGAGATTTGCTGAATTAAAAACACACAAGAAAAATCACCTTACACATTTGGAGACCTAAGGAATGAGAAACACAGACGTTCACCTCCTGCATGTAAGCTTATTTAAAACTTTTTTGGAAGTATGTTATTACCACCTTGAAAAGAAAATTTACACCAGATTCTGATCTATTGCTAAGGTATTTACTATGATTTACTGTACAAGAAAATATTTTCCATGGAGACACATAAATCACCATTCACTTAAATAAAATAATAGTGCTTATTACTATTGCTGCCTCTTACCGAGAGGCCAGAATTGTGGCAAGCAGATACACCATTAGCAAAAAATTCAACTCCAGGAAAGAAAATACATTAATATTTATGTTCTAATGCACAGTCTAATACTTCAGCATTACAATGAGATAGGGGCTGCTGGCATGTGCAGCAATTAGCATTGCTTTTGACAGTGCAAACAAAACAACCACCTCATCTGTTTGGACTCAATTTACGGATCTAATTTCACAACAAGTAAGGGGCAGAACACTGGCTCTGAAACTATTTATTTTACTGCAAACTTATTTCTCCTTAAAGCTTGAAGTAATGGAGAGGATTTATATAAACAATAACCAGAGTAGCTTCAGACTTTCAGTACAGGTTGCAAATATTATGTTAGACAAGCAAGGCACTCACTTTATCAAAAGTGCCAGATATTCAGAACAAAATATTACACATGTAAGCCAGCTGTTTGCTTAATAATTTCCTAACTATCAAGTGCTTGACTTCATCATGGTGGTGTTCTCTAAGTAACTTGGCAGAAGGAATTTTTATGTAGATTGAAGGTGTCCTGGCTCTTGATACCTGTATTGGTATACAAGTTAAATAACTGCATATTCAAGACACATCTAATTAGACAGAAGGAATACAGATGAGAAGGATGCTTATAATGATACAACACAACTATCTAGTACAATGCCAACATCCAATTGCTAAGTGTGGCAAAGGGAAAATGCATGAAGAGCGAGCCTCTGAATGGATGAAAGACAACTGAATGTTAATGGGGGAGGAAAGGATGATAAAACAAAAGGCTGAGTTTGATTTTAAACAAAATAGAGGAATATATATAAATATATATATAATGTGTATATATATACACACACAAGAGTATATATTTAACCAAGTTTACTAACTTAAACACAAACTACTTTCTTTCCCTCCTGTTCCCCTCTTTGACCATTGCTAAGAGAATGTTAATGCTTTCACTCCATTAACTGCTTTGTTAATTAAAAAGAAAAAAAAAAAAGAGGAAGAGCTTCCCAGTTCTTTCTTCTTTGTATTACTTCAGTGCTTTTATTAGTGCTCACAGTAACAAGTTTTCTTTGCAACTTTTCACCTAGTCAAAAGTTCAACTCATATGGTGTTTCCTGTTGCTTCTAACACCTCTACTTAGAAGGTTTTTGCTTCTCTTTTACAGATCTGAAGCTGAATCAAGCAGAAACAGATTTCTCTCTAGAAGCAACAATTAAAAGAGACTGCTAATTTCTGCTCCAAAGAACTATTGAAGACTTCCAAAATCCTGCTGCAGCTAAGAAAGACCAGATAGCTGCAGAATAGCCATCCTTCCACTACCTGACAGCAAGTTTGTCATTTGCCAGAAGTAAGTTAATATCTGCCCTGTATCAGAAGTCATCCCATACAATGTAACTGTTAGGCAAGCACACAGAAAAACGTTCAGCCACTTTCAGGTTTAAAGCATCCCTCTGAAGAGCAGATTAGCTAAAGAGAAACATTAATTAGTTATGAAAAAGGGTTGGTTCTGTTTATTTAAAAAAAACAAACAAAAAAACCAAAACCCACAAAACCACAGAAATACAACCCAGAGTAATTTTTAAGCTGAAATTAACATTAACTTACCAATCGACGCATCACCATCCAAGAGATTGTCATCTTCAGAGGTCTGAAAGTCCATAATTACACCTGCTCCATCTAAAAGCTCCTCATCGCTGCTTGCACTAGTTATACTGTTGTAACTGTTTCGATAGTAGCCTCTATGAAACAGCTGCTCAGACTCCATTTAGCTGCTTTATAACCTATATAAAGAAAATGAGTTATTTTCTATTTGAATATGCACAAAAGACTGAGAAGTTTATATCAAATAAAACAAGTGTATTTCATGCTTTGGAGAAAAAATATTAAGATCACAATACTGTAACTTACAAAAACCACAGCAGTAATACAGAACATTTTATATATAGAACATTTTACGCAAGTCTTCAGGGATTTTTAACTGGATGATGCTTCCTCATCCCCTTCCTTGGCCTCTCCTTAGTTCAAGGTTATCATCATGAAAGTATTTCACTTTCAGTACAGGTGGTTGGAATGTGCACACCCCATGCGCATGAATGTGCATTGCACCATGGAACTGGTGCAAAATCCACCCAATGTTAAGGTTAAAAAATGAGTTTCTTTAGCCATGGTATCTTTGTACTATGCCTGCCTGGAGTGAAACAGATGGCAGGCTAAAGTTGTAGTCCCCTGAACACAACTGTTCACATTCTTTTGCACAGAAGGATGAAAATATAAAAGTGGAAACCAGTTCAAAATCTGTGTGTCCACATAAAGCTTTCAAAACCCTTACCTATATGCCTTTTGTTTGGTGGTTGTTTTATTTTTCAACACAATGAGGTATCAGCAACACATGCTTTTGCACATTCGGTATAACACTAATACATTAGGTTTTCACAGACTCAGGCCAAGTCCTCCTTTGCCTTGTAGAGTTCAATCCACAGAAATAACTTCGTGATTGGGGTGGAAGGGAGGACAAGATGTGATCACACCTTGATTCCATGCTCTTCTTTATCCAAAGAAAGTCTTGTGTTTGTCATTTCTCAAAGAAAACATTAACATACAACAGCCCAATATACATTTTTTTCAGTAATAAGAAACCTCTCGTTCCCTCCAAGCAAAGGAGATGGCCCCTCCAATCCACTTCCAAATCTTTTCCTTACACCCTTTTTCTTCTGCTTATCTGCAAATTCTGTAACCATTCACTGTAACTACTACAAAGCTATATGCACTGTAAACATCCAGTCAGCTGGCAGCAATAAAAACAAGTAACAGGACTTCCAATTCAGATCCCTCTCCTCTACCCAGCTGTTGAGCCTTGTGAAGTATAGCCAAACTGGCTGGCCAATATCAAGAGTTACTAGCAGAGGTCAGACAGACAGCTTTCCCGTATTGCAAACAGCTCAGCCTTCTAAGTTACCTAGAAGAAGGGATGAAAAACAAAGCAACAATGTTTGCTGGGTAGCTGCAGATGGAACTCTCAGCACTGTGCAGCTGGGTGATAACACAAGATGAAGTTCTGTACAAATAAATATGAATCACATCACGTGGTGAGGGGGCAGCAGAACCAATCCAAACTTGCCTTATAAAGCAACGGGCTCTGACCCAACTACTACCATTCACAAATGTAATAATAAAGTTACAAGAAAGAGCTCAGCATGCACTAACAGTCCCCAGAGTAATCTGATACGAGAATTATCAGTCAAGAGAGAGAACGTCATTAAACTACTGTATAAATCCACAGCTTGTCCACACCTTAAATACTTTACATAGTGCCAAAAGTCCAAAAGGATTATAGAAAAGCTGAAACAGGTTACAGAAGAGCACAATGATGATGGAGTACAAAATAGCTTTCCTTTTACAGGGCAACAAAATTGATCAGGACTCTTCAGTCTGGAAAAGATGTAATGTAGAAGATGACACAACAGATGTCAGCAGAATCACAAGCAGCATGAAGAAAGTGAAGAGCATCCATTGTTCTTCAGTAGTCCCTACATGTCATAATGAAAGAGGTGAGGTGACAAGCAGAGGAAAAAAAGGCTGATTCTTCACAGAGCATGTAGGGAAGTGGTGGAATTCTTTGCCACTTTGCAGAAGTATGCAATGGTTCATAAAGCAGCCTGACATTCACAGAAGGGAAAAAAAAAACAAACAAACATCAAAAGCTATTAAAGATGACACCCTCTGGTGGAAATGCTGGAGGCTAGGAGAGCATTCTGAAGACGTGCATATGCTTATTCTGTTCTTACACTCTTCCCTAGAGATCTGCTATTGGGCAAGACAGATCCCTTTGGCTTTACTCATTCTCATTTCCTTAAAAAAATATTTAGAATATTTACAATTTAAAACATACTCTCTCTTCAAATAAATTTCTTCCATTCATCTTTATGTGAAAATTCTTCTTGATCTTCTACCATTTTACAGCCACTGAGAAAAGCTTCTTAATGGACAGCCAAAAAAATTTCATACTGCCATATTATGAAGCATATCCTATTTGAAAATACAGTTGCTTTTATCTGGAAACAATGGAAGCATCTCCTTTTTTTCCCCAAATAGATCAGATCACAATTTATAATTTATTCAGAAGCTATACTTGAAACTGTTCAACAGATACCAACTTTTCACACAGGGTAATTTTTGGCATTCCCTATAAAACAGTACCTACAAAGAACATGCCCCCAAAAAAGTCAGATCACAAACAGTCTAACTACTTCATTATTATGCTCACAGAAAGTCCTGTTAATATCACTCTGCCAGTACCAGTTTAGTACTATCATACATGGAAGCCACACAGCACAGCTGAAGTGAGACACTGGGACTTCCTAAGTGTTACCGCTCACTGCATCGTTTGTCACCTTCCTCCACCTGCTCTATGCACCAAAAATTATATTCTAGACTCTCATCTGCCAACTGGCCTCCTGCTTGAGTGAAATCTTTGTTACTTTTACATTCACCTGATTTTTCCTACATTCTGATGAGGTTTGCAAGGAGACAGAAAACTCTCCTGCCTTGTCCATAAAAGTAGCGCTAGAAGACGAAAAGCACAAGACACAAACACCTCCCTGTAGCACATTGTAAGTTTCAGTCTATTGCGTTCTCTTCCTGTTGTATATCTGACTTTTGTTAATAGTTAATTTTTTTTCACTTATGTAGTAATGTGTATTAGAAAGGAGAAAACAATTAACAAGCAAGAGAAAGACTACCGTTCAGTTAGCAATCACAGAGTTGTTTGTAAATGTATCAAAACAAAAAAGGTAGCAAATCTAGATCCCAAAAGTACTACTAATTCTGTGTAAAACCCGGGCCTCCAAACTCAAAATTCAAACTGCTCCAAGAACTCTTGAAGATCCTTACTGTTAGTGTGCAAAAGTGAGAGTATCTCTCTTGTAAACCACAGGCAGAAACACAACTAGCAAAAGCAATTACTTGAGCTCAGAGGGAATTCATTCTATAGTGTTAACAGATGCAAGTTAAGGAGGCATGAGTAGTGAATTCTGTTACTAACACTTTGTTGTTATGTTTGATGCATACTGACGGCATGGCTAAAGCCTGCTTAATCTTTTAGTTATTGTACCAAGTTTGGAAACCACATACACACTTTTCATCTAATGAAGACATTTTCCTGTAATAGTCTCAGCAGAAATATTTATTACAGTATAAAGGTGGAACATTGTAAACGTCTCTTAAAAAAAAGATAATTTTCTTTATATTAAATTCTACAGCTTCAGTTAATCTTACTACAAACCTGCTATTCGGAATAAGAGAAATAACTCTCCCTTTGGATGTCATCTTAATCACTTTAGAGAAATGTCAGAACAGTGGATTACAGATATTAAATCTTCCAATAACAGAAAATGCTTTCAGCCTGGTCTACAATGGAAGAGAAAGTTTCATCAATTAGTCTGCAACTGACAAACAAAACCAAGAGACTCTCCAGAGCCAAACCAAGCATACTGCGAAGAATCCCTGCATCATCTCTGCACAAACGTGATTCCACATGCCAACTCCTCTGGCACATACATGCCTACAGTTACACGATAGGCATGATATTGCAGGCCTTCTCTTCTTGTTTTGAAACACTATCTGCCTCCTGCTGTGGAAGTATTGCTTTTGACAGGCCTCTCCAACAGTCAAGCAAAAGCCGTAACACCAAAAATCATTAATTTTGAGGACCCTAACCAAGATTCTTAAGAACTGTACATTAATTCTCCGCGTTCCCAGAGAGTCAACTACCCCAGCTGCTTCATATCTGACATTATTACAAATACTGCCTCATTGCATGCAGCAACGGCAGGAATGCAGGAAACTAAGACCATGAGTGTTAACTGTTCAATAAGCTTCACATAGGACTAAAATTTTACTTCTTGAGAGCATGTCAGTCACTAATTTGTCCACCACTACCTGCAATTAATGGGGGGAGGACAGCTTAGGTCAACATACAACAAATTTCCTTGTGTGCCTTTAAGAAAAGGGTTTGTTTAACAAACTAGGATACAAAGTTAGGGATGCACTATCTTGAGCCGTGTTAAATGTTCAAGACAACTTAAAAGTGTATGCTCATGTGACCTTAAAATACTGTTAGCAGGCAAGAGATCTGACTTGCTTGAGTGAAGGAAACTGAGTGATGTGGACACAGAGAGTAGACTCCTCCTCAGAAACAGATTGCTGGAACAGCAATAATAAAGAAAAGGAAGAGCCAGCAAAATGTTTTTTCTATGGCTACAACAGCCAGAAGAGAACCAGTATCGTGCCTAACCCAGTCTGGTGCAGATTTCCAGTATCCACAAAGGACAGAGTGCATTCATACAAGAAAGCCTGCACAAATGCTTATGGAGTTGTGAACAGAGAACTAACCAGCCAACTTGCCACTTTATAATGTCAGATTCATTCCACAGATTCCCTGCCCTATCCAAATGGGCACCAAAAGGCAAGTGCAGAGAGATGGAAGTTACTCAAGAGAAACTGCAAATGGGGAAAAAAGGTACTGGCTGAATGCTAGCCAAACCCAATATCCTGAAAAAGCAAACAAAAAAATCCTACACCAGATTCCCAACAACCACCAGTTACAGCAAATATTTAAGTAATAAACCTTTTTTTTTCAACCTAGACTACTGTAAAAATCCAAGAGACGTTACAAAGGATTAATGAGAACATTAAAGATATTACATTTAACTTATTTCTATGAAGCATCGTAGTTTTGATCCAGAGTCCAGTCCAGATACCTCAGAAAGCAGACTCAAAAATGCTTCAGATTATCTTTGAAAAAAACAAAAATAGTGAAGTAATGCACTGTAAGAATAAAAGAAGAAAATCTAAGCAATATTCAGGGAGCTCTTGGAACAGGGAAGGAATTTGACTCAACTCACATACCCAAGTCTTCTATGAGAAGACTATAAAGCAAAAAAGGTGCAACTAACCCATCATGCTGCTATTACTAAGGTATTTCCAGAATGTCCTGACCCATCAAAATTCTTCTACAAAGCAGGTTAACACAGAAGCCTCTGACACTAAAAAAATTAAACAACAACAACAAAACCCCCCAAAACCACCAACAAAAACCCCAAACAAAACCAAAGAACAGGCAGCTAAAGCAGGATGTCTTTCTTGTTAAGACTAAGGAGAGGGAAGAAAGTAATAAGCATACAGGTTTATTGAAATGTGGAAGATCTAATTAAATACAGTGCAGGCAGGAACTGCATTGGTAAAGGACAACAGCACAGAAACAACTACATTAATAGTAGAAAAAGCACATAAGGCTATTGCAGTTTTCTGCACAGTCTAGTACCTCAGGCACTTTCCTGCTCTCAAACATCAGACATTCTGCTTATCTTTCAAGCTTTACAAATAAAAGGTCAAGCAGAGAAGCAAGTCAGCTGAGGGAACCACTTCCAGTGCAGAAAAGCGTCTCTGGAAAAGACAGAGTAGGACAGTAAGAAGTCTGATTTACAGGACATTTGCTGTCAGGCAATCTGACTAATCTGTAAATCTCTGCTGTGCGCCATAAAAACACGTAAGAACACTTTTCTGTATCTCAATGGGGTGGCAGGAAACAAAGGCATCTTAAGTTTGTTATTTCCCTGGGAGACAGGTGGAGTGAAAACTTAAAAAGTACTCTTCCAGATTCCAGATTACAAATCTGCTTTAAATAGTTGAAAGTAAAGAAAAAAAAAAGAGAAAAAATAAACCAACAAAAACCCACAATGACTGATCTTGTTAACAGAAGAGCTCTTTCCCAAACTGAGAAGAATCTTGATAAACCCCCAAAAAATCAGTGTAATATTCAATTTTTCTGTTCAGTACTAACAACTAAGAGCTAAAAGGCAGTCATCTGTCCCCTAACTCACACATACCTTCCTGTAAACCCTACCCAAGGACAGCACCTAGTGAGAAATGCTATGCAGACATAAAACAAAAGCAGATTAAATTAAAATTAGGAATACAATCTTTACACATAAGAATGTGTTCTACAGTAGAGGAAATGCAGTGATAGCAATAGAAGAGTCATTTGCTGAAAATTTTTGAAAAAATGACAGGATTTTAAAGGTTTTAGCTGGTAAGAACCTTCAAAAGTGATTATTTGCTGTAAAATAGTCAGGAATGCTATATAAATCATCTTATTAAAAAAAGTATCCAAATACTATACACTTTAAGAACAGGTAAATAATACGACAGAAACATTCCCCACACCCACACTTGAATTAAAATTTTAACTTATATCCCATATATAGGGATGTATGTCAGAACAACTGCCCAAAAGATGGAAGCAGTCAAGAACAGCTGTGAACGCTTAATTCCAAACCTCCCATATTATGTTAATTTAAAATAGTGCAGTGTCACCTTTTTTATTTTTTAAAGAAACCTGCCCTTCAGAAAGAAGTTTTGAGCTCAGAAATGATAAGACTTTTACAGCAGTTTTAAAACAAAGTCCATGTTGAGGCCACTCTTTCATCCTTAGTCTCACCAGTGTCAAAATTACATTCCCATTTTCATCACAGACCCAGCATATCTAGCCTCCATTTATTTATTTTGCCTGTTACGTGAAGATAGTTAAGCAAGATGAGAACATCACTCATCTTCCAAACTTCAGGTTTGGAAAAGGGGTTAATGAATCATGAGGAATTTCTCACTGTAATTTTTAGATCACTAGCAGACTATTTCTTTATAAAAAGGCTCAAAAAAAAATCTTACCCTTCAAATCAAATACAGAAGGGAAGATGAGCGAAATAGCAGCTTTCCTGAACTTTCTCAAGTCAGCTTAGACCACAAAAATTCTTAAGGATACTCAAGAACCCAAACTGCTAAAAATTAGGGAATGCATATGCTAACCATACAAAAATAAATACACAGAAGATCATTCTCTGTAGCATTCAAAAAAAACCATCTGAAACTAACTTAACTGATCTCAGGAACAGGACTGCTCCTATTGCAGTCATTTAGTGAGAAAGCATCTTGATCAATTTTTAGGTCATATTTAGAAAAATAAAGTCAAAGGAGCCCTGCCAGTTAACTGAAGCTATTTGAGTAAAAAAAAAAAAAAAACAAACCTATTTGAGTTTGTGTAGTACGTTCTCTTGGAATAGAAGATAAAAAGGCAGTTTCCAAAAATATACATAGGTAAAGCTTAGTCTAGTCCCATTCACAGCTACTTCCAAAATAAAAAATCAATGTTCATGGAGGAAAGAGACACATACTCAAATATTCTTTAAACAAGAAAGAAAGCAAGGACAAGAACAGAAACACATAGACAAAACTACATGAAAAGATAATACTTGTAAAGCACAAAGACAATCTTAGCTTTAAAACTGTAACAAGAAAATAGTATTCATATCTACTTTCTAGATTCTACTGAATCTTACCACTCTTAGTTATAAAAGCTTAATATAACAGCCTGAAAAGTTTTTTCACTTTTGTGATACATACCAATGCAGAATATCACCACTATATCTGATCTTCACAAAAGCAGAATCAATACTACTCATTTTTATAGCACTTTTTATCTTCTCAGCTTTAAAAAAAAAAACAAACAAAACAAAAACTAAAAACTGCCAGCCTAATTACAGGATGAATACTGAACTCGTGCTTCTAGTCATAGGATTCCAAACATTAAGGGCACTGACTTTAGTCTGTATAAAGTACTCAAAACTACTTCATCTCCACTCTAAAATGTCTTAACCACTAAGGCTACAGCTACCCATAGTTGCAACAGCTGAAGACTTACACCAGCTGACACAAAGATACTACCCTACTTGATGGAAGGGATTGCTTCTTTCACATTCACCGAGTTACTAATGTGAATACTTTTTAATTGCTTTCAACCAAAACTGGCTGGATTAGCTGAAAACTCAGATTTAAACTTACTAAACTAACCTCATCTATTGATACATCAGAAAAAAATCTGCTATCAGAGTTCAAGAGTAGTCTCCCATGCAGGCACAGTAATAAGCAGCTACATGAGTGGTAAGGTCTTTAAGGGGTTTTTAGTTAACAATTTAAAAAGAAAAAAATGCTAAGAACATAATCCCTTAGCATGAACCTGAATTAAATATAAAAGCAAACACAACTCAAAAGCTTAAGCTTCACAGGCAAGTACTGATCCTTAGCCAAGTCATGGTAAACAACTGTGTCCATGGCTACACCACTTCAGAGCAAGCCTAAAATACATGTAAGAGATAGTATTAGTTTCTAAACTAATGGGTCAGTACGTGTAGCTGCAAATATTCTGTCCAGGAAAGAAAAGATGGAGAGTCCCCTTAGCAAAAAAATCTCTGGTGTTCCTTCTGTGATTATATTCAGATGAGAGTAACACTGAAATTTGTTAAGACAACTGAAAGGTAAAACACACTCTTCTTTTGAAGGGCAGGAACTATGACTGTAGGCTCCATTGTAGACAATATAACTTTTGTCTGTTGAGTCTTTGGCCATGGTGTTCATTTTCTGTTTGATGAAAAGACACAGCAACAGTGTGCAACCTTCTCTTTACAGTTTTTAAAGGATATTGCTCCTCTTTAATGTGGACTTGTGTTGCAGTCATCTGAGGGTTACACAAACAATGGAGCAGAGCTTTTGCACACCACCAGAATGACCAGAAGTCTTGTTATTTATACTACTTTTCTTTATCTTTTCAGAGAAATGCACTGAACAGTCCTTAGCTACGTGCACAGATTTGTAAGTTCAGGGTCACACCTGAGTTGGGTATCTTTCAGATAGTTTCATTCAAGTTCAATACATTTGTATCTGAATGATCTGAAAGTACTCAAGGAATGAAAAAGAAACTTTAATAAAGGAAATGAGAGAGCATCACGGAAAAGAGGCTCTGCAAGCCAAGACAAAGAGCATATGAGAGCACAGACTCCAGCAGAAAGAGAAAAAGTATTCATTCTTGACAGGCAAAATTATAATTCAGGATTGCCAAACTGGAATCTGAAAAAGCACCACAATCCCCAGTTTAACTCTAAGCATCTTCTCGATAACAGCAGCTACCACAGATTTTTAAGGTTCTTGTACTGAATTCCAATTTCTTTATAAACACACTAAAGCCCCTGAGATCAAGAAAAAAAATCCTATAGAGCTCTCCAAAATACAGCACAGGCATACCACCACTGGTTATGAAATCTTGTGGGGACCCCTGGTGGTTCCTGCTTACTTACTCTCCCTACTACTGATTTTCAAACTCCAAAGAAGTGAAGAAAATACCAGCTAATGAGGAACCCATTTGCTGTACTCTGGTTAGAGAAATGACAAGCCTTTGGTAACCAAAAAATAAAAAAGGCTGGGGGCTCTTCTTGGTACGTGTAACAAGCAGATAAATTGACAGATGCACTATGTAGATCTATGCACACTTCAAGGCTAGGAGCCCTGACAATAGGCTTGCTCTTTTTCTTGCTCTGGATCCTCTCAAGCAGCAGTGTTAAGGCAGCAAGGTGAGGAAGGACTGAAGTGATCTGCAATCAACACCTGAATCCGGCTCATAGCTGACCTTCTTGGCTGTACTAGACAGAAGCCACCTCATTTTTGTAAATACAGCATATCCAACCATTACTGATCGCCATTCTGGTCTTCTTCAAAGGATGAAATATATAAATAAATCTGTTAAGAGAGACCTGTGAACCTCTGATGTTAATAAATAAGATTGTTAATGGCTTGTTTCTGCTTTTTAATAAAAACATATACACTAACCAAAGGAGATTTAAAAAAACCCCAAAAGGCAGTAAAGCCCTAGATGCACGAACACCACCAAAAGTGAAGTATTCACTAAATCAAGTGTGTTAGCAGTTCTGAATGCACAGCAAGTTCCCCTCACTTGAATATTCTTCTCTCCAACTGTAAAACTTAGTTGGCTGGTTGGCAAGTACAACTTCTAAAATTATGTGTACTTTGTCAGGGTCTACAAATGGTAGACAAGTTTCTGGCAGGAGAGTCTAGAGTGAAATTACTACTGTTAAAAGCGGTATTGAGCTGAAAGCAAGAATCAAGGTGGGTATTTTATGAGGAAAAAAAGAAAGTGGCTTTGTGGGAGATTTTTAATTTTGAAAATTACAGAAAAAAGATTCAGTAATACTTTACTAAAAGGCTTCTAGTTAACAGAGTTAACGCAAGGTCAGTTATCTTAAATGTGTTACATAACCACAGAGATGAGGTCAGTTCACTGGGTTCCTAGATCAACTTTATTAAAAATAATCCATCCTCTACCTATCCAAAGAACCAAAAGGGTTTTTTTAAATTTGTTAGAGAGGAATAAACATTCAGGTTTTTGTGACTGTGGTAATAACACGAATACTCAGTGCACAGGTTGTAGGTTTCCTCAAGTGTTCTGCAGTCTTACAAGCTTTGTTGCTTAAGTTAAAAGAATATTCATGTCTCAGCACAAAACCGAAGAAAACTGGTAAGTCTGTAAGACTGATAATAATTCTGAGTGTTTACTCATTCTTGTAGTGTTCCATATGAGAATAAAATTTTTCTGCAAGACTAGCAGCAAAAAGTCAAATAATAATTAAAAAAACCTTCAGTTTTCTTTCCTAGAGATACCCCCTTTGGAATTTTGTAGATTCACTTTTCAGAATCAGGAAATGAGCATGTTTGGAAGCATATGGAGAACTGCTTTTTTTTTTCCCCCAACACATACACAAGAGGGAAATTAATAACAGAAACCTCAAGGGAAAAGCTGCAGTAGATCAAGAACTGCAGATAACACATCAAAAACCAACAAATCTGGCAGAGAACACTAGTTTGGAGATAACAGTGGAAGGAACTCAAACACAAACTTATCTTTCAGGAAAACGAGTACATGAATTTTAACTGGCGGGATGTCAAAATATTAAGTGACCTCAGTAGCTCTATCTGTAATTTAAAGATGTTACTGAAGTAAAATTACATTTTTACTATTTTAGTTGGAAAATGTTTCTTCATTATACTGTATTGCAGCATGAACACACAAAATGCACATTTGAGTACTTCCTCTTTCATGAACTTTTTAGAGAAATTTATCAAAATATACCAAAAATAAGAAAAAAAAAAAGTAACAGCAGAGGTTATTTTTATCAAAGGGTCTGTGCTTTAGGAATGAACTTAATTCACTTTTTCATTTACTACTCCTCCTTACCCTCCCAAAGTAAGCACAGAGTCTACTCCTGTAACTAGAAAGCCTAAGCAAAATGCTTAACAAACAAAAAAGCTGAATGTCTAGAAAGTTCAAGGGGAAATAACTGACTAGACTCTCTGCAAGTCATTAAAAATAACCACTGGTACCCACTATGAAGTTATAAATTCTCTTCTTTCCGTCCATTTCCAGGAGTACATATTCAAGACTACTTACTACTTAATACAAACAAGTAAGGACAATACTCCAGATGTAAACAGATTTACAACTATTTTAACAGCTTTTGCTGCTGCCAAGGAGGTACCAAAGCAAGAAGTTTCGGACTCTAGGTTGCGTGTTCCTAGAATTAGGAAAAGAACTCCTCAAACAACTCGAACTGGCACTATCTTTTCTGGCACAAATCTCTTCAATAGTAGTGCTTCTATTCCACTTTTTTATTATGACCAAGTTAAAAATATCCCTACTGCCAAATTATTATAAGACTTTGCCCTGAAAACTTGATCTGCATAGTAACACCTATCTACATGCATATGAAGTCACTTAAATAAGGGAAGAGAATTCTGAATGTTCCTAGAATGCCTTTTGGCAATGGTTGTGAACTTGGAACAGTTGTCCCAGCTTTAGTGCTTACATGCAAAGAACGCAACTCTGCTGCTCAAATACCAAGGTAAGATACACACACACAGAGCCCCCAAAGCCCCAAAGCAAAGTGAAGGGGGGGAAAAAAAGCCAAAGTGTATATTCAGTGAATAGGAGAACATATATTATGCACCTAGACCCAGCTGTTCATAGAATAACCAGTGCATAGGGGGTTCTCACTTGCAGGTTACCGAAACATAAGTTTGTGACAAACGTTAGGTGTGGAAGAGAGCACAAAAGGAAGTACAAACATAGTCGCAAGAGAAAAACGCAGGCAAACTCATAAAATAAAGTGGCTCAGAGCAGTGCAGTCATGAAGAGCAAAGACCAACAGCTTCAAGAGTCTTTCCTGGTTGAGGATTTGGATAGGCTTGTTCTTATTACAAGTCAATATTTAGCGAGAGATAGAGAGAAGAGAGATACCCCAGGATTACTTTAACTTGGAAGTATGCACCGCAGGGAGAACCGTGGTATTGTCCTCAACAGTGGTATTGCCACTCACAGATCAGACGCTGTAAAGATCTGGGCAAAGACAGCCTTGGGAATCACAGAACAAGGAAAATACATTTCTAGAAATACTGCAATACACATTGTGCATGACATCTACTACCATCAGGCAAAGAATTTTTAGGACTGACATACCAATACTAAACAGAAGCAAACAAGAAACAAGCTCCATTTTCTGGGCACTATATGCATTTTATTTTCACAGGTGTTGCAGACAGATGCAAAGTCATTTTGTTTCAAGACGTGAGTTTCAAGCTAGCTGTGGTTTTCCCACAGCAGAACTGCTTCCCATTTTGACAACTCAGAGTACTGAGCAGCAAGTTTACATCCGTTTGCCAACCAAAGAGACAAGACACCAAATTTAAAGCAGTTAGCCAGTGTAAGACTTTCATCTTAGAAAAAACTATAGTGACAGTTGGTGAGTTCTCTAGGGGTTTATTTTACTTCACACAGGTACATTTCCTATAACGCACGAATGATTTCTTTTTTAATTTTACATTACAGCATGTTGAAGTTTCCTTAAATACAGAAACAGTATTGATAACTATCTGCTTTCAAATCTGTCATGCCAACACATCCTTCATTCAAATAGCTGTTTTTGCAAAGAAGCATCTATGTTGCCAAGGGATACAGAACATAAAACCCTTCACAGGTCCACCAAGAAGAAAGGCGTCTGAAAGCAAAAGGTACCAATACATCTGACACTTAAATAATCATGAACTTAATTTCTTTCACAAACTCTGCACCATAAAATTCTGAGGTCCAACAACCTCAAAAAGGAGGTGCAAGTCCTAAACCCCAAATGACTACCATTTTGGGACATCTTTCCAAATATATTTTTAAGTGTCTATTCTAACACAATTTAGCACCAGAAACATTTTTAGTTTGCTTTTAAGGGCTTGTTTTACCTAGTTCAGTACTTTAAAGTGTGACACAGCAAATTTACTACTCAACACTGAACATATTTCACTATCAGCACACAATTTTCCACTGTCACACTTGCCGCTGATCATTTTAGGTGAGAATTGATACATACTTATCTTACAGTCAGCTTCACGTTTTTGAATAGGGAAGGGAAGGATTTTGGATTAGTAGAGAAGATAATGTGAAAGAATGCAGTCAATCTTCGGTGTTAACCTCACTGACCTGCACCCTCCTCATTTAATTAAGAGGCTCCAAGAAGAGCCCATTATCTCCCTCTCTTGCGTAAGAGCAGCCTTACTAACCAAACCCGTGAGCCAACATAAAAGCGAGCAACTCAAAGCAGAATAATACTTGTAACACTGTTTACGTGGGGAGGAGACTCTGGCTCTTCCACATTGCAGAGCCCCTCAGCTTTCCGTATGCGAGCAGAAGAACGCTGCCACAGAAGAACACGGAAATCAGGTGACGAGGTTACACGCTGTGTAAACATGCGGTGTACTCCCCCTCACTCCGGCCCTTCCCGTTTCGGGGGAGGAGGACAGATAAATTGGGGGCGTCCACGAAAAACCACCATTTCTGCCCCTTCCCGCCCGCCGGCCGCAGGACGAAGCGGTCTCGCTGACGGAAGGCGCAGCGGCCGCTCCGCGGGCGGGTCGTGTGGCGGGGGCTGCCTTCTCCTCTCTTCCCCCCTCCCCGCCGCCGTCGGGCCGGAGCCGCCACCTCGGCCTCGCTCGCTCCGACGCCAGCGGGCAGGACCGAGCGGCCGGCCCGCCCGCGGCCCCTCCCGTCACGTCGCAGTGCCACGGCGGCTGTCCCGCGCCGTGGCCCTCCACCGAGGGGAAACCAGCGAGCCCCGCCCCGCCCCTACCTGTCCGGGTGGCGCCGCCTGCTGCTGCCCGGGGAGGCGCTGGCTCATCCTCCCGCGGCGGCGGGGCGGGGTCGCGGAGACGCCGCGGACACCGGCTCGGCCCCCGGCCCAACGGTCGCTCCGCCAGCCAGCCCCGCCCCCTCGGCCTGGGGGCGGGGCTTCCTGCCACGCACGCGCGCCGCCGCTCGGCGCCTGCCGGGCCGCCGGAGTCAGCGTCACCGCCGCTACTTCCGGTCCCCCGCCCGCGCGGAGGGGCGTGGCTCCTTGGCGGCCCCTGAGGGGAGCGGCCCTTAGGCGCGTGCCCGGTGAGGCGGGGCTGCAGGCAGCCTCTCCGCCGCGCTGCGGCACCGCCGGGCCCGGCCTCCTTTCGCGCCGGAGGCGGCCCTTTCTGCGAGGGCGGGTTACGGGCTCAGGTTACGGCTCGCCGCTGCGCAGGGCGGGCGGTAGCGGGGGAGCAGGAGAGCCCCGCGCCTCAGAACGGGGAGAAAGCGGTTTCCCAGGTAAAGGAGGT
This sequence comes from Aptenodytes patagonicus, assembly GCF_965638725.1. Taxonomy (NCBI): domain Eukaryota; kingdom Metazoa; phylum Chordata; class Aves; order Sphenisciformes; family Spheniscidae; genus Aptenodytes; species Aptenodytes patagonicus. The sequence continues at coordinate 43,814,068 of NC_134952.1, forward strand.
GGCTCGGCACACGGCAGCATCGTTTGGCTCCCGGCTAAACCAAGACGCGTCTCAGTTTCACGGGCACGGCGCGCTCTGACTGTAGGGTCCGGAGGGCCTAAAAGTTTTGCCTGCGGATGAAATGCAGACCTGGGGCTGGGCGCCTAACGCCCGTGCGCTGCCAGCCTGAGGCAGGCACGAGGCACTTCGGTGCCTGCCGAGATACTGCGGCCAGTAAGGAGTTTACTCGGCATGCATCGACGGAATGGAGGTTCCAGCAAAATACTGTGGCAGGTGAGGTGGGTTTTTTCCAAGGAAAAATGATAAGATATCCGCAGGCTCGTTTATGTGAAAGGCTAACAAGACTGAGCAGTACCTTGCAGCGTGCGTGCGGGACGCTGGATCAAGACGATTAGAGCAAGACTGAGAAAGGGCGCTGCTAATCTCAGGCCTTTACTCGTATATGCTATCGACACGCACTTTTGACTAGGCAGTAGAGGAACCACAGGTGCCACCTCGGAGCGAGCTGCCGCGGGCAGCCTGACCCTCCCAAGGTTTGGGCACAGCCCCGCTGGGACGCGCCTGGGAAGTCCCTGGGAAGACGCCTACCGCCGGTGCCAGGCTGCGCGGTGTTGCGGATCATGGTTGGTTGGTGAGAGATTTATAGCTGCTTGGGTTTTTCCCCCTAAGCGCAAATGACCGCCGCTGGAAGCCCGTTTGCCAGCCCCGTCGCGGGTGCGGGCGGGCGCCGCCGGAGCCCCGCCCCCGGCCGTCACGTGGCTCCTAGCCGCGCGTTACCGGGTGCTTCGCCCTGGTAACGCGGGAAGGGCGATTCGGCGAACTTGCTGCCCCGCCTTGACACACATTGCCCAATGGGAGGTTGAGCCGCTGGACGGGCCCGCCAATAGGGGCTGAGGGGGCGGGCCCGCGGCGGGCGTGAGGCTCGGTTGAGCGGCCGTGGCAGCGGCGGGCGCAGCGGGGAGGTATGCCGGGGTGGGGATGAGGCGAGTGGGAGGGCGGGGCCACCCCCTGCGGGGCCGGCGGTAGCCGCCGCCGGTGGGGCCAGGTTCGCGGCAGCTTGTCTCTGTCAGTTGCCCCAGGGCGGGGGGTCCCCAGCCGCGTCTCTCGCCCTGGCGCCCGTCATGCCCCAGCTGTGTGGGGGCGGCGGCCTGGTGGGGCCCGGCTGAGGAGCGCGGCCCGGCCCGGCGCCTGGCCTGGGGGCCTCCCCTGCCGCCGTGCTGAGGCCGGCGGGCACGGCGCCGTGCCGCTTTCTGTCCGCCTGGTCGTGGCCTGGCCGTGCGGCTCGGGTTTGTCGCCTCCTCTCCGCGCCCGGCGATCGGTCGGTCTATCTCGGGGTGTGACTCGTTCCCCGGCGCACAAGCCGCTTTGGTGCGTGTCCGCGATGGGTAAAATGACTTCTTGCCTAGGGCTTGGAAAGCCAACGCCCTGTTAGCGCTGAGGTCCTTTCTCAAGACTCGTATTTCCCATGCCACTGGTAAAAGTAAGCCGTCTAACTCGTACAAAATTATGTCCCGTCTTTGACCGATCTGTACCTTCTCGCCCACAGGCTGCTTATTGATTGTTTATATTTGCATAGAACAGCATGCAGTAGGAGCCCTAAGCTATGCCTAATGCAGCTGGTTTAGCTGTAGTACAGCATAGCTTGTTTCATGAAGTAGGCGTAGCAAGAGAATTTAGTAAAGCCATGTGACGTTAAAATTGTGTCCTACCTGCTATGTTTTACCATTGCCCAAAAGAGAATATTGATGTTAATACTGAGTCTTGCTTTTTTTAGAGGTGCATCTTCACGCTAAACTATCTTTCTGTACTTCAAGGCAAAAAAAACCCCACCAAGACATTGCAGGCCTGTCATTCTCGCTTTTTCTCTCTCCTGGTAGTTACCCTTAGTCCTGGTTGTTTCTCCACCTCCTATTTTGCAGAAAAGATTACTTCAGTTCTCTTGTGTTTTGTCTTGCTATACTAACCAAGCTTATTCATTTTAGTCTGCCTCCATGATATGGGTCCTTCATCTTCCTGAGACTCTTTAGCAGAGTCTGGTGCATGGTAATTCTGTGACAAAAAAATGATCCCAAATCAGGAAGAGCCTCACCTGAGGTGTGTGTGAAGTATGGATCTAAGTTAATGGGGTCTCTTGTTGGAAGCAAGCTGGGTACAGCAAAGCACAAATGCTGTTAGTGCTCTCAAGTGAGGCTTGGATGCAGAAAAGCTTAGGAACCTTTTGTTTTTTTCAGCCTACAGAAACTTCCTCAGGGTATGGAAGTTCTTTCTACTGTAGAAAAGATGACCTTTTCATCCACCATGAATTTGGTTTGATGTTTATCACTTTGGTCTTTGTTTTGCCAATTCTCTTTGCTGTTCTGACACTTTCTCTATATTGCCATACCTTTCACATGCAGCTCACTAATGTCTTATTTTTGCCAAAGTGTTTTTTAATATAGAACCTTAAACACCATCAACGTTCAGCTGAGTAATCTGTTTAATCTCAAAAGGTAATCTAAGTGGCCAGGTAGTACATTAAAAATACTGATTTGCACCATTTTGTAATGAATTTATTTTCTGTGCCACATGGAAAAATAAATTAGCTAAGTTTTCAGTCAGAATTAAGGTCACACCTTTCTGTATTGAATAATGATTCTAAACTTGATGGCGATCTCTTGAGTTCAGTCTATTTTTGGCTTCATTATAGTGACTAACTTCCAAAATACTGGATTTAGTGCTTCTTAAGAAACAACATGTAGGAACTTTCCCCCCCCTACTATTGTAGTTCTTCCAAGTAAAGTTGAATGAAAGATTGTTAACCAGGTGCTATAACTCTATATGATGTTTGCATGCTAGCTGAATCAGAAGTTATGGCACTGACTACTTGCTTTATTTAAAGATAAAACACATCCTTTTTTATACTGTCTGTCAAGGTGAAAGATTAAACCGGTTTTAGCAATGCAGCCCGTTTTCTACACCAAGTGAGCCAACTGTACCAAAATAGAATTGAGACTAAGTAGATGATTTACAGAAAAGCTACAAAGCATATGATGCAACTGAGGAGACAAATGGATTGACATTTTGAGTTAAAAAAAAAAAAAAAAAAAAGTGACATGACCTGACAGGCTAGATGACTAAGTATGGCTAACTAAATCTGTTTTGTGGGTTTTTTGCCTAGTACTTGAATAAGGATGCCTTAAGAAGATAACTATGGATAAATATATTAAAGTGCGAAAGATTGGAGAAGGATCCTTTGGGAAAGCAATTCTTGTTAAAGCTAAAGAAAATGGCCAACAGTATGTTATTAAAGAAATAAACATCTCTAAGGTGAGTAATTATTATTAATTACTGATCCATTCTTTTTGTATTCTTTTGTATTTTTTGTATTCTTTTGTAATCCTGTTCTCAAAAATCATTATTTTCCTTCTGAAGATGTCAAATAAGGAGAGAGAAGAATCAAGGAGAGAAGTTGCTGTATTGGCTAACATGAAACATCCGAATATTGTCCTGTATAGGGAGTCATTTGAAGGTAAGATTAATTAATACAGTAGAACCTGAAGTAATTATAGTAAGTGATTGTCTGTGCACTACTTACTGCATGTAGTTTAAAAGTCAGTGTGTTTTCTCTCTTTAATCCGTCTTTTTCATACTTTTATTACTTGCTTCAGTTCTTTTTGGTTGTATTTTTTTCACAATTCCCCTGCACATTTTAAAATAATAGTAATTAAAAAAAAGTGCAATAATTAAACAGAAATATTCATGTCTCTTCGTTACATGCAATAGTTTTTGTTAATGCCTAAATGAAAGGGTTATGTTCTGTTGTTTCTCCAGAGTGTACGTCTCCTGAAATACTTGTGTATCCCCTAATGACTTGAATGCTTGTGTATGTTAAATATGAGTATGGTCTAAGTTGGGGTATTGATAACCTAGCAAGAGCAATTTTATCTCAAAGTCTATTGTCTTAAAATGCAGTTTTCAGTAATTGCAATCATATCATTGCTTTCAGAGCTGGAAAAATAGATGGGACTGTTTGCTTCATCAAGCTATGAAGGAAGGAGAAATATAATTCCACATTGTTTTCACAGTAAATGTCTTGGGAAATGAGCAGAACGGATAAAAGATTCTAAAAGCCTATCATATAAGTTGAAATACTATTAAAAAACCTAAGTATTTTTTGAGATACTGTTTAGGAACACTGCTCTCTTCTCCTTTCCTTCCTTTCTGCTGACTTTCATACGTCTTTTGATTGGGGACTTTTATTTTTTCTATTCATTAAATTAGAATTTTGTGCCAGTCATATTGCACAGCCATAGTCGTCTGATTTATAAATTCATGCTTCTGTCTTCTCTGTAATAGAAGCTTGTTCTTTAAAACTGCTTTTTTTCTTTGTTCTTCTTACAAGGTAGATCCTGTAATCGGTAGTTCACAAGATTTCGTATTGCATCTTTATTGCTAAAGCACATTGACTTTGAACATACTGATTTGGTTTATTAGAGATAATTATTTCAGCAACAGGTCTGCAAGAAATCCAGACTCCTAGGATCATCTTTTAAAATAATACTGATTATAAAACTTAACCAAGATACAAACAGTTGTAAGCACAACAGAAAAATCCTGGGTTTGATGTTTTGAAAGACAAAGCATTCTGCGGGAGTGAAATTTAAGTGACTTAGATGATTTAATTTTTGACCTATTTAGAGCTTTTTAAGTGCTATGACTAACTCTTTCATAAAATAAGAGTTTTTCTTTTGAGCAGCATGTGATTGGTTTTATGCATTTATTCAGCTCTTCGCAAAATCATGCCTAATATGTGAGTAGTGTAGTTCTTGTGGTTTTGATAACTTGCAATTTGCTTCTGCCTAATCTCTTTTTTCATCAGTAACTGGACAAGATTGCATTGGGGAACAAAACTGTAACTTTGTATGAAATGTATTATGTATGTTCATACCTCCTAGGGGAAACTTGCATAGGACTTTTGGAAGTCTCCCCAAATATCATTCAAAAATGAGAAAATAATTGTTTCCATCTGTCATTGTCTGCTGGAAGTTTTGTTGCTGTTCTTCAGTCTCTGAAATGAACTGTATGTCTGGTATGAGAACTAATATTTGTCACGTTCTTGCATGTAGTGTGAGTAATATCTTGTCCAGGTAAAACTCCGAGAAAGAATTAGGCAAATAGAGGCAACCACCTGAATTAGAACTTAAGATCTCTATTTTTAGGGTAGGGGATCTATAGGATGTTTGAAAGCAGGTTGGAGAATATGAATGCAATATAAAACCAAAGTGACACCTTTAATTTCATAGAGGTTTTGAACCCCATTTCGAGGCATTGGTTCAGCAGATGTCTCCCCCCCCCCCCCCCCCCATCAAAATAGTCCAATGTTACCAGAAATGAGAAACTTATGTTGTGAAACTCAAAATAATAAAAGCATTTTTGCTTGAAGTTTGAAAAAAGGACTAATAAATGATATCTGAAGCTGCATGTGAAAAGGTTAATTTTTTGTTGCTTTTTCTGTGACTGCGGTGAAGATGCTCAGGAAGTTGTGTTAAAGATGGGTCTCTCTTTTTCTTTTTGAAATACTTTGTGTTTTATTTTACAGAAAATGGCTGTCTGTACATAGTGATGGATTACTGTGAAGGAGGAGACCTATTTAAAAAAATAAATGCTCAGAAAGGAATCTTATTCTCTGAAGATCAGGTAACAGCAACTGCTGCTATAGTGTTTTGTTGCATGATACTTTTTCATGAGTTTTAAATTATTTTGGTCCAGTTTGATAGATATGGTGGCTTAATCTAAAAGGAGGTTCTCAAATTGTGATTCTCGTTGCCATCAGTCACCATAGTATCTTAAAAAAAAAAAAAAAAAAAAAAAAAAAAAAAAGAAAAATTAGCTGGAAATCCTGGTTATGTTAATTGGGGTTTTGTCTGTATGTGTAAGATGCTGTAAAAAAAGTTGGATCTCTTGCGAAGTAAACCAAATCTGAGAAATGAAAAATACTGAAGGATAACATGAATATTTTTAAGCCTTTGAAATTATTTTCTTTTTAAAGATATAATGGCACAGGATTTTTGTTTTGTAATACTGATTTTCACTTATCAGAAGTATAAAATAACATACTTTGTCAATATAATAATACGAAATACAGCAATATGAGTTTACATCATTCAAAAATTTATTTTTCCATTAGAAAAAATTTAATATTGTTTTGGAAGTTTACCAGCAGATTTTCTTTTTCTGTGATACTGGTTCTAAAGTAATTTTTACTGTGGGAGAATCTGGAATAAATGAGAGGATTTTATGTACAGATTTGATTAAGTGAAAATAGACTATGTAGGATTCAATTTTTTGATTAGAACTGACATATGTTTCCTTGTTTATAAATTGTTTCTGTGCTTTTGTGTCTGCATCCAGTAGGATCTCAATTTACCTGTGGTTGGAAAGGCTTAGTAGTGTATTAGGTCTATTGATGGTATTTAGAATAGTGTAATCATGAAACGTTTTGGATATAAATTGTAAAACTTTTCATTTTTCTAATTTGGGCTCACTTTTACAAGAAGAACTTACAATGGAAAAGTGAAAATTATACCTTGCGTTATACTGTAATTTTGACATGTATGTACCTCTAAGTTAGGAATGTGAAACCACTATTCACATGGAAAAGTTCTTGCTGTTAGTCCCTTTTTATATTGTGATTTTTTTTTTTTTAAATTTACAAAAAAAAAAAGGATTTTGTTGGCTTGTTTATAATCTTCTCGTTATATATTGTTTGTTGCTTTTCTCATTGAAATCTGCTTTATACTATTTTTAAGGTAAAATACATAAAATTACTGGATGATAAAATAAGTATTTCTGCAAGCATCAGTATGGCTTTTTAGGACTCTTGGTTGATTAACTGTCTGCAAGAAGACTTGTTGTATTGGTTACAGCAAAAGTACAGTCTTTAAGATGCAAATTCCATGTCTTAAATGTTTTAGCCAATCAAATTCATATTGCATACTTCTGTTAGCTTTATAATATGTAATGAAACTAGCAGTCTCAGGCTTAATATCTAATTTGGGTAATATGCATCTTTAATGCATATGATATGCATATCATTAAAAAGTTTGCATTATAGTGACAGTACTGTTATGTTTTTAATTATTCTGTGGTATAAAAGAAGACAGGTTTGTGGGAAGAAGGTAAAATCTTTATAATTACAAAACTGATTTGATAATATCTTCAGTTATGTAACTGGGGAAGCTTTCAGAGAAATAAAAATGCTGATGTTGCATTTTCTTTTATGCATAGATTCTGGATTGGTTTGTACAAATCTGTTTAGCACTAAAACACATACATGATAGAAAAATCTTGCATCGGGACATAAAGTCACAGGTACGTAGGTAATTATTTTTTAACTGAATTTACTTCCAAAGTGATTGCATTCATACCTTGCTACTGTAAGTTGGCAAATTATGGAAAATAGTCTTCTTACATAAACACTCCTAATACTGGAAACACTTTTTTTTTTTCTTCAAAATTGTCTGGAGGTGTTTTATATGATACTTGTACAAAGAGGTGAGGCTATTTGTTGAAGCTAGAGTGTTACTCATATATTTATTTGTGGGGGCAGAAAAGGTTATATTTTAGAATGTGTAATAGCGTTTAATTTTGATGAAGTAGGACTAGAGTAAGTCTGGTGTTTCATAGTAGTCAGTAACACTATTGCTAGTGACTGCAAAGAGATTGAATGGTAGAAAACTTTATTCTTCCCAAAACATGTTGAGAACAAAAAGTGTGCAATTGTATGAATGTTTTAATTAACAGACTTCTTAAAATTTCTATATCAAGAATATATTTTTAACCAAAGATGGAACAATACAGCTGGGAGACTTTGGGATCGCCAGAGTTCTTAACAGGTAACTCCTTTTTGATGCTGTTTTCTCTGACTTAATCTAAATCACTTTGATCTAGGAAGACATAATCTGTGCACTTCATGTGAGTTAACTAGTTAACATTCATTCTTATTTTTTTCTTAGTACTGCCGAGTTGGCTCGCACTTGCATAGGAACGCCATACTATTTGTCACCTGAAATATGTCAGAACAAACCTTACAACAATAAAAGGTACTAATAAGCATTTTATTAAACATTTTTGGTAAGGAGAAGAAAGTGAGTTCTTTAGCAATCAAAAGCTGTTCTATTCGTATGATGGAACAGCCATTAGTTCATCTCTTACCCAAGAAGGAACTGTACAAGTGGGACCTTAGCAGGTCTGTGCAGTACAAAGCAATGTGATGCAGAGATGGCTTAGCTTAATGCTCCAAGATCTAGATCTAGCTGTGTTCTTAATTATGGCTCTACTTTTGCCTATCTACACACTAGTTGTACTGCCTTAATTTATGCAGCATGAATGTGAAACTGTGTTAAGAATGAAATCACAAACACAGTAATTGGATTCTCTAAGCACATGCGTAGATAGGTGGCTCAGCTTGCTTCAGATAACAAAGTCATACAGATACTTTCCTTACATGTTTGCTGTCCTGGCAGTAGGCTGTATCTGGTAACAGTGTCCCTGGTGTAATTAACATGGTCACTGTCAAGTTAGTCTTACGCTTCACTAAGCTGCTGCATCCGTTGTTGTGCCTTATACTAATTTCAATTGGTTTCTTAAGATACAAATTATTACAGTTCCTTGTCCCTTAATTTCTCCAACATGGGATTTATTACCCAATGGTATTCCAACCAAATTCTCTAATCCTATAACGAGTGAGGGTAAGGTAAGTCAATGTTAAACAGAGTAAACGGACTTTAAGAATTTTATTTGCTGAACTGGGTGGTGGTTCTTGTTTGGGTTTTTGTTTGTTTAATTCAAAGACCTCAGGCAAATATATGCATTTAAAGAAAGAAGACCTTTGTCCATATTTTGTCTAATTTCTCCGATTGGGGTGGTTCAGTTGAAAAGGTCTAATTAAAATCTGGAGCCAAAATAACCCCAACTGGTTTTCAGGTTGGCCTTAGTTTTGGTTGTTGAATTATTTTTTTTGTTTTGGGGGTTGGGGGTGTGGGGTGTGTGGAAGATACAAGGGAGCTTGTACATACTCTAAATTCAACCTTTTCATTTTCAAAGATAGACTTCACAGATATAAGTTAGATGGCAATGTTATACCTAGAACTAATTCTTAAGTATTTTTCTTTGATTTAGTGATATCTGGGCCCTTGGTTGTGTTCTCTATGAAATGTGCACACTTAAACATGCGGTGAGTAGAAACTTCTTGTTTCTGTAAAAGTTTAATGATTTCAAACAGGGGTTTTTCCTGATCTTATGCAAATGTGTTTCAGTTGATGAAAGGCTTTCATGATGACTGTTTAAAATTACCTTCAACATTTTAATCTCCTCTTTCTACACTGACCAACATTTTCCATCTGTGTTTTGGTTCATGCCAGTCTCTCCAGAAACTGTATATTTTGCTTTCCATGTAGGTTTTTAATAAACTGTATTAGCTGAAAAAATTGTTAGGTGCTGTAATGAACAATACTGTGAAAAGTGTTCCTTTCTTTCCAAAAAACTTGACATTTTCATTGAAAATCTGAATTTGGACTGTCGGCTTTTGTGCAGATGGATTAATGCATTTCTGTTTAGAACAAAATAGTTCTTAGAAAAAAAACTCCCAAGGTGAAAGAGTTGCCTTTTTGTGTGTGTGTTGTTTTGAAGAATACATCTTTTATCATCTATTTTCCAGTTAGGAAGGGAAGAAAAAACATTTTTTCTGTATTGTTTTGGTTGTGGTTTTTTGGTTTTAGGTTGGTTTGTTTTTTAAAAATAGATCTTTTTATTAAAAGAAAAAAGATGAAAACATCAAAATTGGAAGAAAAATTTCAAGGGGTAAGGATTTAATTTAATTTCAAGCTTTTGTAATTTCTTATTGCTTGGTCTTTTCTGTGACAGCAATGCTGACAATGTTGCCTTTCTGAGAGTTGATGGCAATAGGTTGTTTTCTGTGAGCTGGGTGATATGTACTGTTTTGTTTTTATTGTACAAAGGAGTTGAAATGGTGTGCTCTGCTTCCTGAGCTTAAGCTGAAGTCTAAGCATTCCTTTGGATTTTACACTGAATGAGTGTGAATGTTTTACATTCTTTCATTTGAAATGTGGCTTTGCTAAAAAAGGGCAGAGGGCATGTGATGGTTGAAAGTGTTTGGGAGAGGAGATCAAGCAGATAATTATATAATTATTTTATCCTTAATTATATATCATTGTCAGTCTAGATCTGGAGGGAAATGATTATTTGTTAGCAAAATTTATATCTCTATAATGTGAAATATCTGTGTTATGATGTGTTTATAGTCAGAATACTTGGCAGCAGATTATTTTAAACTGCTGATGTAAACTGTTGATGGCTTTAAAAATTGTTTTGGTGTGTTGAGGCAAGGAAAGGTGTGTTGTTTTTTTTGTTTTCCTCTTCATCTTTATGTGCAGCCTTACATGTGGACAGACAGTAAGTAATACGTAGTAACTGTTTTCTTTCTTGTGTGATACAGTTTGAAGCTGGTAACATGAAGAACTTGGTACTGAAGATAATCTCTGGACCTTTTCCTCCTGTTTCTATGCATTACTCCTATGACCTACGTAATCTGCTGTCACAGTTATTTAAAAGGAATCCTAGGAATAGACCGTCAGTAAACTCCATATTGGAGAAAAACTTTATAGCCAAACGGGTTGAAAAATTTCTCACACCACAGGTATGGAGTTAGTTTTAATTCTAGTTTTGCTAAATACATCATAGGACTTTTCTTTATTCTAATGTCAATATATAACATGAGAAATTGGAGTAATGGTATTCCCTAGAGCTTTTATAGAGACACTTTCATTTGAGGAAAAAAGAGTTTTACTACGAACTGTAAAGAAAAATCTCACGTTACTTAAGTATTTGGTAGTTTCCACAAACATTTAAATTGGCATTTTCTTAAGTGCATTATTTTGTGTGGGTTTTTTATATAGTGACGAAGTATGAGCGAGATGTTGATTTGTTTAGATGTGCATTTTTTCATAAAATGGTGCTGTCAATGACTTCAGCATCACTTCTTTATCATAATTTCTTCAATCCATTTTTTTGTTTGGAATTTGGAATGGCCTGCAAGTGTGTTCTGTGAAATATTGCTAAGTAAACTAATCTTTAAATTTCTTGATGTTTAAATGTATCGCGTGTATATAACCTAGAAGAACTTGCTATAACCTAAAAGAAGTTGCTCACTATTCAGTTGAGAATCTGTTGATATCATTTGACATCTATTCATGTACTTTTAATACAAATCCAATCAAAAGAGATCAAGATTAATAAGTGACTAATAGTACTGATACGAGGTAAATAAATATAGACAGAGAAAGGACATGGAGGAAATGAATACAAAAGGAGACCTCACTGAGTATAAAGAATTCTAGTGGATTCTAACTCACAACTAAAGAAATTTCAGGAGAAGGCCATATGTAATTGGAATTTCAATTGTATATGAAATAGACTTTCAACTGATAATAGTTCAGATTAAAGTCCCAATGAAAGGTAAGATTCAGAAGTCTTTACAGATAAGTTTGTTGTCCTAACTTTTACAACAGTAACAGTTTGATCTGATTTTATTTCCAGTAGCTAGAACGGATATGAAATTTTTATTTGGGGTTAGGCAAAGTATAATTAGTAATAGACTACTTCCAGATGATGATGTTAATTTCTCCTAAATTGAGTGTGAATGCTGGCACACAATTTTTCCAGCTGAATCACTAACATGTTTGATTTGGAGATGCTACCTGAACTTAAAAACAACAAACCCCCACACCCAGAAAGCACCTTTTACTAAATGTATCAATCGCTGGCACGTTTGTGTTCAGCCGGAGGTGGTCATTCTGTGATACAGCTGTAATGCCTATTCGCTTTCGGTTTCATCCATGGCTAATGCTGTTGTCCTCTGCTTTCCATAGTCTAAGCTTAAGAGATCTTCCATAGTTGTCATCTTCAACATGTTGCAGCTATTGCTGAAATCCTGCTCTTAAATGACAGGAAAACAGTCTTCCAGTTTTAGATAACTTCTTTCTTAATTTTCATAGTTACTAAGTTACAGTAAAGAGTGGATCTAAATTAGCATCAATTTGGAAAAAAAAAAAAGCTTTTTGAAAGGTACTGGAGAGTCATGTTTCTTTTCTGTCAGTAGCTGTGTTATCATGGAAACACCACACTTCAGTTGTTACAGCTTACCACTCAAATAAAAGCTTCAGGATCACTGAAATACCATTGGTAGGAGGCGATTCTCATGTGTGACTTCTTGCTTACAGAATCTTTTGATGCCAGACTGTACAGGTTAAAAAAAGTTTCTCTGCTGTCATGTGCAGAGTCCTAAGTTCTGCACTTTGTCTCTTCGGGGATTTTTTCAGTTTTAACTCCTCAGCATCCATTGTAACTGACTGGTAGCCTCTAAGCAAAACAAAATAATCTGGATAGTTCAAAATTCTGTAACGACTATTCCTTAAAACCTTGTGGTTTAGTGACTATTCAGTTAACATTGCTGTCAGTTGTTGTCAGAACGTTAAGTAACACATTCCTGGCACGCTTGGTCTCTAGAAAGGTGGTCTGTAGTGTGGCCATTATCTGTCTGCAAGTAGCTCTACTGTTGTAAAAAATACCTTTGCAGTTCCCATCCTTTGAATATTCTGTATTGGTAGCATCAGTTGCAGTGCTGAGATTCAGCGAGGTGTTTCAGAGCAGGATGTTAGAAAATGAGAACATGGTGCTGGGTCAGCTAAAAGGCAGTCTCACTCCATGTCCTGTGGGCAGTGAACACTGGCCATAAACAGTGCCTGGGGACGCGTATAAGAACAAGGCAAGCCTACGTGACATTACCCTATAATACTCTCCCAACCTTCATCTTTTGTTGTCTCAATTGCATCAGCTCAGGAAGCATCTTTGGTATTTAGATGTCCTCAATAGATTTCTTGTCTGTGATTCTTATCTGATTTCTCGTTGAACCTGTGTAAGCTTTTATGATCAGTAAGAAATTTCACAGGTGGTCTACTTGTTGCAGAAATCATCAGCTTTGTTTATTCTAAACCTTCCTCCTCCTGTTCAGTTGTATTCCACTTCTTATATTGGTATTACCATTTGCTGCCCTTGTGTGTTTCCCTGCTTTCTCTGCAAAATCACGTGGTATTCTAGACCCATCACATTACAGCTCGGTAATCTTTTTATAGGTGGAAGAGCAAGTTTATTTGTTCTTTGTACTGAAGCTTTTCAACACTTTTAATTATCCTTGCTGCTCTTCTTTGAACCTCTTTCATTTCTACCTCATGGTTTTTGAGGTGTTGGGTTCAGAACTACATACAGTATTCAGTGTGATGTGAGATGATGGCCTATTCATATTTCAATGTTCTTTGTCTAGACTTCATTTTTTTTACTCCAGTAAGGCTGTTTTCCACATTTTATTATGCTAATTTGATATGCCTGACAGCACACTGTATGTGTTGTTCCTAGATATCCACATATGTAGTCATCTTCCCATCTTGAAAAGGATAGAGAAACTAAAAACTGCAAACATTTCTAAAGGACTATTTTTTTGATGCAAGCTGTCTGAGAATTTGAAGTGAAATTTGGCAGCTTTACAGAAATCTAAAATGAACTATGCATAAAACTATGTTGATGCTCACATTAACCTTATTCTAGATTCTTAGCTAGTTCATAAATGAGGTAACATGCCACCCAGAAGTCAGACTAAACTGCTTTTTTAAAATTTAGTAGTTATGCCAAAAATATTTGAAAATACTGAATCCAGCTTCATATTAATGTTAGTGATACCAAATTAAATACATGAAGTTGAGTATTCATTTAAATTTAAGTTAGAGTAACTACTTTTAGATGCTTACTGGGAGTGGCACACTTACCTGAAAAGGAGTTCTTTCTAGCTTCAGACATAAATACTGTTGGCTAACTGTTCAACTTTTTGTTTAGCTTATTGCAGAAGAATTCAATCACAAAATCTTCCAAAAGTTTGGACCACATGCTGCACCAGGTAAGTAAGTGTGTAAAGTGCTTTCGCTTTCAGCTCTGGCAAGATAGTGTATGTAGCTTTGTTCTTTTATTGGTTTTAGTGTGTTCTTATACCTGTTTCTAGAAGTTTCAGGAAAAAAGAGAGGGAAGCAATTTTTCCCTCTCCCCTGGGGAGCTGGATGTATGTAGGGTACAAATGATGCAAGGATAAACTATGGTCCTGTAATATTTTAGGTGTACTTTTCCTCTTGCAGTATACTACGCTTCCAAAATTTAAGGAGACAGTAAAGACTGCAAATAGTGGAAGTAATTTGTATGTTGTTATTGTACAAGGACAACCAAGATGGTGAAGGGCCTTGAGGGCAAGACTTAGAGGAGCTGCTAAGGTCACTTGTTTTGTTCAGCTTGGAGAAGGATGAGGAGGTGACCTCATCGCAGGCTACGACTTCCTCAAGGGGGGCAGCGGAGGGGGAGGTGCTGACATCTCTCTGGTGACCAGTGATAGGATATGAGGAAATGGAATGAAGCTGTGTCAGGGGAAGTTCAGATTGGACACTAGGAAAAGGTTCTTCATTGAGAGGTTGGTCAATCACTGGAACAGGCTCCCCACAGCACCAAGCCTGTCAGAGTTCAAGGAGCATCTGGAGGACACTCTTAGTCATATGATTTAGTGTTAGGTAGTCCTGCGAGGAGCAGGGAGTTGGACTCAATGATCCTTATTGGATCCCTTCCAAAGCCCAAAGCAGTAGAATTTCTACTACTGGTAGCAAATTAGATTGTGGTTCACTTTGTCAAGACAGTCTTGCTCAAGAGAGCCCTGCTAGCACAGAATCAGATCCACAATATTGGTGTATTTTCAGGAACTCTACAGGGAAAACAATATCCCTGAAGGCCATTGAAGCACTTCCAGAACTCATCTTCTGACATTAGTGTTGCAGGTTGCAGTCCAGTATTGTTAGTGGAGGGAGGCCTGTCTCTCCATTCCATTAGGAAAACTTTTCTCTGTGTCCATGACAACTAGATAATAAAGCATGGCAGCTGAAATAAGCTTCAGTTCTCCAGTTTGAAGTGTTGAGAGTGAAAAGCTCAGGGATTGTGTTCTGCTGTTTCTTATCAAGCATTAAATTTAGACGAGCTGTTTGGGACAACTAGGTATATTGCACTTATGCATCAGCTCATGTGAATGAAATGTTAGCAGTTCACCTGTTTTCCTCCAGCTTTGCTGTTCCAAGACCTTGGGAAAGGGAAATATGGTACACTGGCCAGCCTGGATAGCTGTAAACCATTTTTTGTTTCTTTTTAGCTAAAAGACCAGCTCAAGAACAAATACTGACTTCAGTTGCACCAGCTCAGAAAATTACCAAACCTGCTGCAAAATATGGAGTGCCTTTAGTGATCAGGAAGTCTTGTGATGTACCTAAAAAGCCTAATGAGAAGAAGCCATTGGCTAAATCTAGACAGGTAAGAAGCTGTTGCTTAAATCGAACTGGTTTGCTCATACCTTATTTAAATGCTATGAAAATACTATACGTTCCTTTTCAAAATGTCTTTTATCTGGACACATGCATCTGCAGAGAAAGTAATAGTAGTTTAAATGCTTGGCTTCCTTCGTTATTGATTTTTGTTGTTGTTGTTTTGTTGGTTTTATTATAATGATTTTTGGAGACTGCTACCTTAGGTTTGGGTTTTAATTCCACTGCTGAATTAGATGTGCTTTGCATGTTTTCAGTTCCTTTGTTGGTGTTGACCACTCTTAGAAATGTTGGAAGTCTGTCAGGTATACCAAGATTATTGACACTGGATAAGAATCTTTGCATCTTTCTTCCTCGTTCAAAAATAATCTGAAACTTTCAAAACATAGGAAACTTTTTTTAGTCACTTTCTAAAGTGTTGTCAGCCAGACGAATTGTGTAATTGGAAGAGGAGTTTCCCAGACTTAATTCCGTGAGCTAATGAGAGTCTTCTGTATGCCTTCATACAGTACATTTGATCTTTCTTCCAGTCATCTTCTCTGTATTCCTTATTACATAAAACTCTCTTTTCCTCTCTCTTTATTCCTTTAATTACTGCATGGCCAGGAAATGTTTATGATACAGCTAGTTTTGAGCTATATGCACGTGCCAAACAACTAGCAGCCAAGAAGGTCCCACTTCAGCAAAAGAACTAATTCAAATTTTCTTCTGAATAAGTAATATTTTTGTTGTGCTGGTGGGTTTTTTGTGGGTTTTGAGGTTTTCTTTCCTTCTCCCCATGGCACTTCAGGGAACATAATACTGAGAATCTCTATCCATCTGTCAAATTTGATAGGTGGATGGAAAATTATCCTTGAGATATAAATTATGCTTGAGGTTCAAAAGTTATCGGAGGTTTAGGGAAAAGCTCATTGATCACACAAGCCTTGTTGGCTTGTGATACACAGTTTGGAAAAAAGAGCAAGAAGAAGGGAATGCACAGACTTCTTGTGTGTCCTTATGAGACTGTGAGGTTTTCATGTCTTAAGGCTTGCTTGCGCAACTGTCTGCTAGTCAGCTGCTCTTTATAATCAGTTTCACCAGCCAACACCGATCCAACTTGCATAGAGACTCAAAGTGGCAGGGTAGAGACTGAGGAAATATCCTCTTGCTGCATGTAAGGATTCAGTAACGCTGCAATTTTAAGACATGTTCTTTGTGTGGATTGTACCTAGTGACAAGGGGTAAGACATAGGATAGAAAAAATGACTACAGTGTAACATGAATTTTTTTCTCTTTGCTGTTGTTCCAGGGTAGTCTGAGCTTGCAGCTCTCACATGCTTCTCTGAAAAACCAGTTAACAATCATCTCCTTTGTTTAGTGATATTACATTAACTCATTGTAGTTGAACCACATTGACCTAAGTCTCTAAAGGCTTCCATCTTCTGAAATACTTGATTTTGAAGTACTCATTTGATAGGATTTTAGGTCGTCAAAAGAAAATATTTTGCAGCTCTCTGTATTCTCATATGGTCAGAAAAAAAAAATGCTTTGAAGTAACCATCACTTTTTTGAGAAGATTAGAGTGAGCAGCATGGTTTATTACATATAGCTGCTTCTTTACCAGATATTCAATAGTGGCTGCGTTCTCTTCTATAGGTAACAAGAAGCTTGGTTAGAGTTACCTAAGTGAAAGAGCCTAAGGATAACCTTATAAATCTGTTTGCCAAATAACAGAGAATCTTAATATCTAGGGAACCTTAAAGACTTACAATAGGAAAAGATTGTAATGCAGAATGATACTGCCAGAGAAGAAAAATTAAGACAAAACAGATCTAAAAATTACTGCCTTCGGCTTTCATGACAGAGCGTTTAGTAGAGGATGAACAAGTACAGAAGCATTTACCCCTAGATCCTAGCAGTGCTTTTTCATTTAAAATCTCCTGAGTAATTAATTATTTTAAACCCCATTTTGCACATACTAAGTTGTGGGTTTCATTTTTTTTTCTCATTCTGGCATTGTGCCATCTAATTTGAAATTTCACCTTTTATCCAGGCCTTTCCAACTCCAATGAAGAAAAAGAATCCAGGAGAAGAAAGGAGGAAAATGTTTGAGGTATCATGAAATCATCTGTTAATTTTCCAACTAAGCAAAAGCTACGTCGAGAGCAAGAATGACAAAATAAAACCTTCAAACCTGTCCTCCTTATCTTTTTTCCCAAACGTTATGTAATGGTGATTTTAAATTTTTTTTTTTTTTTTTTTTATCTTCATGGACATACACCAGCAATTGGAGCACTAATCGATCTTGGCAGAGACTTGACAGAATAATGGCTCAGTAATAAATACCAAATTATATGCTTATTTTTCAGGAACCTTCAAAAAAGAAAAGGTCAGAATTGCCTGAAAAAGAAAAACGCCAGAGAGATCAGGTAGACAAGATTCTTGAGACTTTCTTTTTCCACCCGTAGTGATTTTAATGAAATATCTTGTGGTGTGGTGTGTTATATGTTGCTTAAGAATATGGAATAGTTCGATTTCCCAGTTACTAAACCTGTTTAATCCTTACACGTTGCAGATCAGTCTACTGAAGGCAGATGAAATGAGAAGACTGGAAAAAGAAAGGGTAAAATATGTTTAAAATGTGTTAATAGTGAAGTTCAATTTTTACTTAGTGATTCCTTGAATTATGTTTTCCTGTATTGTTTTCTCCTTCAGATGGAACGAATAAACAGAGCCAGGGAACAAGGATGGAGGAATGTGCTTGGTTCAGGTGGAAGTGGTGATGTTAAGGTTGGCAGCAGATGCAGAAATGTGGTGTAGTCTGTTCCCCCCACCTTTGGTTATCTGGCATGGTCTTCTCTTTTCAGAAAGATCTGCTCTTGGAGGTCAACTCTTGGGGCTGCCCATTATTAATCTATGGATAATTTAAGAGAAACTGTATAACAGAATCTCTTCCCTGGCTTTTTGGAGATCATGTGCAATTTTCATTTTTAATACTTACTAAATTTCTGAATCTCTTCTCTTTCTGCCAGTAATGGTTTTCATGCACCACTTTCTTTTTTCCACTCCTGCTTTTGCTACTTTTCCTGTGCTGAATCTATGCATGAACAGCTTCTTTCACATTCAAGTTTGTTCTTGAATTCTTTTGTTGAAATCTTTTTCCAGGTTCTCATATTATGATAATGGACCTCTTCCCCACTATTAAACACCAGCTTCTAAGCATTCTTCGTTATTTAGCAACATGAGTGTTTATATATACTGATAAGTTGTTCAGGAGAGGGGTGTGAAATCCTGAGAATATCTTATTATTTTTTTCTGAAAGCAGTAAACTCTTTAGCCATTCACTTCTTACATAATTTAATTGCATAATTTAATCTGATCCCTGTGACAGTTTCTTTTTGCCTGTTTGTGTGTGTTGTAGTTTCATGGAAACATAACTGTTCTGGGAAGTAGTCTCATGGAGTTACTTGAATATAAAGGTCTGGGTACTTTCATCAGACAGAGCCAGTGCAGGAATTTAAGTATTGCTGTGGTGTAAATCTCTCTGACAATAGAAAATGGATTAAAACACAGCTATTTGTTGTGGTGGTAGCAAGTCTTACAAAAATACTTGGCCTAAACATGTTTAGTAGGGTTTTTGTAAACAAGCTCTGACTGAGCAGTAGAGTCAAAATGAATAGAGGTCTTTATTTTCTGTTCCTTGTACAAGAATATGAGGAATACACAAGCACTTGACCAGGTTTCAGTAGCTGCTTATTAAATATATTATTTCAGAATAGACATCATCTTTGGATGTGTGCCACACATCATATAAGTAAAGCTTTAAATATAAAAGCAAACTTAAGCATACCAGACTTTAAAAACTACCAGGTGTTGATTTAATGGAAAAATCATTTGGTTCCTATACCATCCTTCTCTCTCTCTGTCAAGATGAAACTGGCAGGCACCAATACAAGCTTCCATACAACACAATATATCAGCATCGTCACATTTGGGTGAGAGCTACATATGTTCCTGAAAACAATCATGTTTCTGATTAACTTTTGAGAGTTTTATTAGCAAGGTCCTTAGACACTGCAAACGTATAAAGTGTTCTGTTGTAGCTACGGCTGCATCGTTTTCGGTATTCTCAGTCATCTAGGAAAACTGAGGTTCAGTGGCTGTATATTTTCACTGTGTGACTGGTGTAAAATGTCATGGCAGACATGCTTTAAAATTCATTGAAATGTGTTCTCCAAATTGGATAGTTTAGTACAAATCTTACTGCAGGCCACTAGGTTATCATCACTCCAGGTTTCCATCTACTCTTATAGTATTCTTGACTTAATTATCCTTTTCCTTCCTCCAATGTGAAAACAGTGTATCCAGCAACTCCCTGACCATGCTGTCGAATAGCATTGTTCAAGCTTTCCAATAATGCAAGCCATATAGCCTCTTATGAAGGCACAGCAGGGTCATGTGCTGCATGATTTTCTCCTGTTGTTGTCTTTTTGGGTTGGCTGCTGGCACCTGTGTCTGAAGTAAAGAGGTGGCAAGGATTTGGCTTCAGGTTTGTGGTCTAGCAGGGGCTGTAACTGTCCTGCAGACTATTGATGAGCACCTGCTTCATAGCATTTGCCTAGAGATTGATCATACTATTTCTTTAGATAATCCTTTTGAAAACTGAGCTGTAATAATGATAGGTGAAACCTTGAATAGTGTCTAAAGCAAGACTTTCCCTTCTATTTGTAGAAACTATAGTCTTGCATAGTAAGTTACTTTTATTCAGATGAACAGCATACCTGCATATTTATTTGAATGCCTGGATAAATCTTTCAGTTAGTATTCTATCATATGGATTACGGGGAGCTATTGATGGGTGTTGAGCAACTGAAACTCAGAATGTGAGCTAAATTCTATTGTCAAATATAATCTGTTCAGGAACTTCTAAGCAGGCAATCTTAAACCTGTCACATCTGCACTCCTATTTGAATTTATTTAAAATACTTAAGACCACTCTGGAAGGAACATTGAAACTATTGTTAAAACAAATTCCATAGATTCACTACCATGGGCTACTTGACTGCTTCCCCTAGGTGTAATGGGAACGTTTTTATGCATGTGCTGACAACCTTAACCTTGTTTTGCCAGTTTCACATTTTCTGCATCCATCCTTGGCTACTACTATACACAGCTGCTTGCAACATTTTGGTTTTTTTTAATTATTTTCACACGAAGGATCTGTAGGAATTCTAATTCTTTGAGAATGACAGAGATAATTCGCATAAAGCGGTAGCTTGTGGTAGATGTTCCCCTGATCTGAGCTTTAGTAGGGAAGCATCTCAAGTCTCGTGATGAAACCAGATTATAGGTTGGTAACAATGGGGATTCTCAGATAAATCTGCACTGAATGCCATTCGGCAACCTTAGAAGTGTGCTTAACTTTCTAGCTTTGTGAAAAAAATGGGTGTTTGGCTACAAATCACTCATTAGTACTTCAGTTAGTATTGTATCACTTTTAGCTTTTGTGCCAAAACTTTGATTTTTGCCATGTAAGAACATCTATCTCCAATTACATTTCAATGGATTTGCTACCAATAACTTCCAAAATGTGTGACAGATGTCTCATGTATAACTAGACTATTATCAAAGGGAGGTAAAATGCTGTGTTATTCTGGAGTGCTAACAGAAAAATAACTTTTTAATTTATCTATCTTGTAGTTAGTTAAAATAGGGGCATGCCAGGAATAAAACTAGGACCAATTCAGAATTGCTGCAGAACATATTAATGCTTTTATTCTGCTGAAGGGGGGAAAATTGGAAGGGCTTGTTAAAACCGGTATTTGAGATTTCCACCCTACCCCTTTTGATTTCCAGGCACCATATTATGGCGGTGGAGGTGGTGTTGGTCCTTTTCCTGTGTCTTCCAGAGGACAATATGAACACTATCGTGCTATTTTTGACCAGATGCAACAGCAAAAGGAAAACATTAGAGCTGCTGAAGAGAGGGAAGCCAAATTGAGGGTGAAAGTACAAGGCCGAGAAGTTGTTGAAAGGTACGGCTATCTTCCATTGGAAGTTGCACGTGGTCTGCTTTAGATGAAAGTAATGAAAGTTACTGTACATATTTATCTACAGAGGAATTCCACCTGGAATACGTCCAGGAGTTCCTAAGGGGCCTGCAGGTCATCACCATTTACCTGATGCTGGTGCAGTTAGGAAAAAAATGAAAAGATTGAAGGAGGTGTCTAAACAAGCCAATGCAAACAGGTTGGACTATGACAATCCATAAATCTGTCCCTACGTGTTAGATTCCTGTTCTGTGTCTCGTTTCATTTAGTAGTTGGACATGTCTCAAAATCACTTTTATCCATTGGTACTGTGCTGTCTGTTTGTGTGTTAGTCCCTTGCAGACCACAATTCTTTCAGAACCAATGGAAACCTTGGCTTCTCCAATAGTGGAAAAAATGGATTACTAACAACTGTAACTAAACTAGATTTCAGCCAAAATTCTTGGCTTAATGCAGTTGCAGATAACGTTATAAGCCTCCTCCTTTGCTTTTTTCATAGTTCCACTTTTTGTGTTACCTGCCAAGATGCTTCCTTCTCCTGTCATCTCGTTCTGACTGCCTTCTCTACATCTAAGTGTTTGACTCTTTAGCATAGGAGAGTGTCTAGAACGCTCCCAGAATTGTTAGCTCCTGTTTATTGATCAGTGGAAAACTTCTAGGAGCTTTCTTCATCGAGATGCGAATGCCAGGTGTTACAATGGTGTGCAACTTCTAATTCGGTGATGCTTATTCTTTGCAATTACTATAAACTGAGTATTTTATATATAAAAGGATTGTAAACAAGTATGGATTTTTTTTTTAAATGATTTCACTCTTTCAAGTATGATTTCACTCTTTAAAGTAGCTTCTTCAAAACTTCTTTGTTCTCCTTCAGATCTGTTAATATTGCCCAAAGAACTCTGTCCGCACTTGTGAGCAGTAAATGGGAAAATATCTTTTTTTCTAGAAGTTTAGTACGTGAGCGTTACTAACTAACTTTCCTAGAGGAACAAATTTTCACATGCATTATTTAAACTTCTGCAGATCCAATGATGTATCCCATGGAGGAAGAAATAAATGGAGTTAATGTGAGGAAAAGGAAGTGGCCAAAGAAAACATTTGTTCTTCTAAATTAATTTTACTCAGTTTTATGTTTCAATAGAATATATTTTGCCTTGTAGATTTTTTCTATTTTAAAATTTGCAGCAAAAACATAACATGTTTAACAGTGATGTTACAATTTTGCAAGCTACAAGGTATATTTATTTTCTTTACAGTAATTTGGGCTGTTGTGAGCTAATTAAAATTCTTCCTGGTACAACCCAGTACTGGAAGGTGTATTTTCCCAGCTGATGTAGATGTGTATTTCCATCCTCCTCTATTTATTCTCAGTGCTTTGCACACAGTGCCACAATCCCCAAATCTTGCCTAGATTAGGAAACACTGCCTCACACATTTGGCAATATTAAATGATACTTGGCTACACCTGGGTAAACTGTTTTAAATGTATTAAAATTGAGAGGAACTATAGTAGAGAGCTGCAAATTATGAGTAACGTGGAGATCATGAAGAGAAACTGATTCAGTATTTCTCAAATACCTGAACTTGGAAGCACTCAATGAAAATACTGTGCAGAAGTTTCAAAATAAGTAGAGATTTTTTTTTTCTGTTTATGAACTGGATTACCTTTAGGCTTAAGTTGAAGTGCTGTTTCTTAGCATTTAAAATGTGGTAAGTATTTGTCCTTTATTATCTAGAAGCAATTTTAGTATTATAGTTAGCCTAGCAGTATTTTGCTCCTGCATTTTATTCTTTCAGCTGGAGGTGAAATAAAAAGATAAGTGTTCAGGATGTTTAGCTCAAAGAAAGAATTTAAATAATTGAAACTTTCTTAAAGATAGATAATTTAGAGCATTGTCGTGGTTTAACCCCAGCCAGCAACTAAGCACCACACAGCCGCTCGCTCACTCCCCCCCGCAGCAGGATGGGGGAGAGAATCAGAAGGGTAAAAGTGAGAAAACTTGTGGGTTGAGATAAAGACAGTTTAATAGGTAAAGCAAAAGCTGCGCACGCAAGCAAAGCAAAACAAGGCATTCATTCACTACTTCCCATCAGCAGGCAGGTGTTCAGCCATCTCCAGGAAAGCAGGGCTCCATCATGCGTAACGGTTACTTAGGAAGACAAACGCCATCACTCCAGTCGTCCCCCCCTTCCTTCTTCTTCCCCCAGCTTTATATGCTGAGCATGACGTCACATGGTATGGAATATCCCTTTGGTCAGTTGGGGTCAGCTGTCCTAGCTGTGCCCCCTCCCAACTTCTTGTGCACCGCCAGCCTACTCGCTGGTGGGGTGGGGTGAGAAGCAAAAGAGGCCTTGACTCAGTGTAAGCACTGCTCAGCAATAGCAATAACATCCCTGTGTTATCAACACTGTTTCCAGCACAAATGAAATTTTGACCCCAGTCAAAACCAGCACAAGCGTATATTAAAGTTGAGAAATCCTCAAGTTGCAATCTTACTTACACTACCACAACTAATGTAAAGCTAAGTATATTCATCATCAACAATCTTTAAAAATTGTCTCTTGGACAGAAATGCAGCCCAGAAGAAATCTAGTTGAAACTTTTTAGCAAAATGAGTCACTCAGTTTTAGAGTAGGGAAAACCATTTTCATAAAATTTAGTTGAAATAAGTTTTTCCTGTGAATTTGGTTTGAGAAAAATAGGTTTGGGTTTTTTTGCTCGGGAAGCACCTCCCCTCCAACACTGTAAGCTAAACTTCAACTATATGACACGGATTTGGACAGATTTCACTATCCACCAATTGAGTTCGTATGTAATGAACAGTTACAGTGAAAACCTTGTACTGAGTCAAATACGTGTATACAAAGATTATCAAATATTTGTTTCTTTACCAGTAACACCTACATGGATCGTCTTGCTTTTTCAGAGTAGCTACAGCGTTTGTTTTATTGTATCAAAGTAGTTTTCTCTGTCTTCTTAATGAATTGTAGCATATGGAAGTATTTCATTTCCTTGTTGGCTGGGCGGGGGGGGAGGGGGGCAGTGAAGGTAGAGAAAAAACAAAATGCAAGCATGTTTAAGTAGTGTGCTAATTTATGAATTACTAGCAATAGCTCCTGTATTGCAAAATGATTCTTTCTGTAACTGTCTCAGCCTGATGGGTTATTGCTAGCAGATTATTCCAATTTCTTCCTGCCTGTTGCTTGATGTCCAGTAGTCCTCAGTCAAACGAGGCATGGGGAACCTTGGAAAAGGGGATTGCCTCATCATTCTACCATTTGTTAGAATATCTTACAGCATTTCTCAGTATTTTTTTTAATAGAAAGCTTTCTCTCACTCCACTTCTAACCAATTCGTCAGAAATTGGTTCCTCTACAAAACGATCGTATGGATGTACTAGGAGACTTGCCAGATGCTCAGTTACGGTATAGAATAGAATCATAGAATCATTCAGGTTGGAAAAGACCTCTAAGATCATCGAGTCCAACCGTCAACCCAACACCACCATGCCCACTAAACCATGTCCCTAAGCGCCTCATCTACATGTCTTTTAAATACCTCCAGGGATGGGGACTCAACCACTTCCCTGGGCAGCCTGTTCCAATGTTTAACCACTCTTTCAGTAAAGACATTTTTCCTCACGTCTAATCTAAACCTCCCCTGGTGCAACTTGAGGCCATTTCCTCTTGTCCTAATTGAGACGAGAGGGAACCTGAACATAGCTGCCTTGGCTACCCAAGTAGGTCCCTGATCTGGGGTGGAACATGTGAAAAAACATCTTGTTCTGGCTAATTCTAAGGTAGGAAAATTCCTTCACAGTGCCTTTAAAAACAAACAAAAATCCCCCAAGATCCCTCAAAAGGAGTTGCCAGAACACTCCTAGAACGCTAGCACCATACTAATTATCGAAGTGGTAGAAGCTCTTGCTCCAAATGTAGGTCACTCTTAAAAGTCTGCTGCAGTATTGACCTTACTGACTGGCTCATGTGATGAGTTCTTGCTCATCTCTGTAGGAAAACCTTGAAGGAGTCTTCTTTTTCAGGCGATAACAATAACGAAACAAGCTGAGATATTTTCAGAAATAATCGCGCTAAGATTATGTTTTGACATTCATTTTTGTTTTGATGACCAGGATCTGGAAGGACAACGTGGTGGGGTTTTTTGGGGTTTTTTTCAACTTAGTTGAGCCTATTTTCCTCTATTTTGTGGAGGTCTGACTTGTATTTTGGCTGATGAAAGGCACTTTTTGAAGATGCCTTACTCATAGAAAGTTACTTTTTTGTGTGTGTGTGTCCTAGTTAGAATAAACGCATCGGGGGGGGTTGAGTGTCATATTTCAAAGACTTTCATCTTGCTATGTATTGCAATTACTCAGGCAAAAAGGATGGATAGCTGCAGATAGAGCAAAGCAAGTTGAAGAATTTTGGCAACGAAAGAGAGAAGCCATGGAAAACAAAGCTCGAGCTGAGGGACACATGGTATGGAATCTGGTCTTCCCTATGTATATTACCGTTTCAGCATGCTTTATAAATCTTTGAAGTAGCATCATAACCATGAAATGCTGGCTAAATATTTTCCTTAAGTATTAAAAGAGGAAAAAAAAAAAAAGAGAGGGAATGGGAGGTAGGTTTTTTGCATTTTGTTATTGATTTTATTATAATGTAACAGAATGGTGCAATACATTTCTCATGACTGTGAACTTATTAACAAAGGAAAATATCTTTTTTTGCACGTGTCTAACTTGATATTGTGAATATTAGAACATTCATTTACATTTTTTTCTGTTCATAGTTTTAAAGTTTTGGTTAAAATTAAACTTTATGTATTATTCACTAGTTTGAACCTAAAATGAAGTTTGATTAAACTGATACAGCTAATGATCAGATACAGTAGTGTGTTTTACAAAAACACATTCTGCTTATTGAGAAGGTATTATAAAGACATCCGTCTTTGTCAAGGTTGATGTTTCTGAAACCTTTACTCTAATTTAGAGATTAACTAGTGGACAGTGTCACAAAATGTTCTTTGTTCTTTATCCTTGCAGTTCTAAATTCAGTATCCCTTTAGGAAGTTTGTTTTGTAGTAAATATATCTTGGAAATTACTCATTTGCACTAGGACTTTGTGTGGTTGAACTATGTGTTTTCATAATATGAACAGTTTTGGTTTTTGAGTGCTTCTCCACACTATTCATACACAACCAAGTCACAATATCACTGTCAGCTGCTGAAATTAAACTGACCGTGCTGGCATTGCAGTGAGATGAGACCAACTGCAGATTTATAGAAGCATCTCCTGAGTTATATCTGAATATCAGATCATGATTTACAGCCAGGTCTTTGTTTCAGGGATTATGTTACTTAGAATAAGCAATTCTTAGATACTTTGATTCACTGCTTTGATGGTGAAGTGTTCTTAGATTAGTATATATGTTTTGAAGCATGAGTCTTCCACTTTAAAACTATGGTTCTGTTTTTTAAAACCTCCAAGACCAGTAAATAGTTTTGAAAAAATGAACAATTCTTGTTAAGACTGCCTCTTCTTAGACAAGTCCTTAGTAGTACCTGCTTCCATTTTGTTCTTGACTTTGGCATTAATGTATGAGATCAATTAATGCAAGATACCCAAGTATTCAGGTTAATGTCTCTCAGGTTTCTCTAATGTATTCAACTGAGCCCAAATGTTTTATTCTTAACTGGCTGCCGTAATAAAACAGGGAGGTTACTGAACAGCTGTAGAAGTAACTTCCAGATGTTTAAGACTTAAAACTCGAAGCCAGGGTTTCAAATTCATGTACTATCATTTGCCATTGATAGCAGAAGTTCTCAGCAGCTTCCTTCTATTTGTGCAGGAAAATAATTTGACTAGCTGGCAGTAGTTCTCATATAGGGATGGGACTATTGTCCAGAGCATGATGATCTGAGAGGAGAAATCAGTAGGAATCATCAGCTAATATGCAGTCCTTTGTCGTATAAAGACTTGTAAGTTAAATGACTCGCACTAATTTACCCAGCTTCTGTTAAATACAGTTGCTGTCAATTTTAATTTTCAAGTGACAGTCTAAAGTTTGACTCAATAGTTGAGTTGACGATACTTTGTCATCTCTTCTTCAAGACAGCTGCTGACCTAATTTGCTACTTCACTGTAGCTGTGTGGAATTGCAAAACTTTGAGTCCTGGTCTTTGAAAGTTTTAATGTAGGCAGATGAGTAAAAGTTAACAATCTACAGAAGGAAAATCAGTTCTCAAAAATCTTGCTTCCAGTTTCTTTCTTGTTTAAGAGCAGTGATATAAATCTCCATCAGTTTGATGAAAATACCTAAACTAACTTGAATGCTAGAATAGAGAACAATGAGATGACTTGAATAGTGCCAGTTAGCTTTTGTAAAGCTCAGGAACATGCATTAAAAAGTTAAAAATAAAACCAAATATTTTCTGAAAAGGTGAATATGGAAAGTATTCCTTTCCATTTTGTATGACTTAATGCTCAAGCTGAAACCAGAACTCATGGAGTCCTCATGAATGTATGCTGCTACTTATCCACAGGACAGTTCCTTTAATGTGTTCTCTGATCCCCCGGTCACTAAACCACAGAAGTGCAGAAGTATGCTGTTTCCTTGAGTTACTGATTTTTTGCTCAATCTGAGAGAGTATTTAGCCAGAATATTTGGATTCAGTCCTCCCTATCAATAACTTAACTGGAGTATTTACTTACCGATGGTTCTCTACACTCAAGCTTGAGAAATAAAATACCAAGCCCTGGTATTTTATAAGGAAGAAGGTCCATGTAACTATCACATGTATGCTTACAGTCTTTGTTGTATGTTAACAAATCAAGATATTTTTAACCTGTTCAGCAGAGGCTTATGGTGTATCATGAACAAAATAATATAAATATTTTGAATTTTAATCCAAACAGGAAACCTGGGGTTAAATGATTCTTGTACTGTTTTGTATTGGACTTCCTTAAAGGTTGAAATCCTTTTGGTGACAGTTAGGACACTGAGTACATCATACTAACCAAGACTATACACTGTGAATGCACGTGCTGGGCATTTAACACAGCTTGTTAGATGTAATGTGTGTATTTAAGTATTTTATTAGGTTTTTGAGTTTGCTACTTGTAGTATGTTTTAAAAGAAGTCATCATTGTGGAAGAAGCTTAATTTAAGGACATACAAGGATTCCACTTTTATTTTAGGCTTGGCTCCACAATGGCAGAAATGCCAACTCTGTGCCACAATTTGTATATAATCCAGATGTAGAAAAACTCACGGCCATCAGAATTTAGGCTTTGTAACATAGCAGGAGAAGATCAGAATTGCAGGGAGAAGGCAACTATATTCTTAAAGCTCTAGTCTCTCTCTTTGGCTACTCAGGATTTTTAGTTACTACTGTTATATGTTTCGTGTAAGTGAAAAGGGGTTATTGGTTACCTTCAGAACAACTGCAGGTCACTGATGGATTTGGTTTCTTATAAGTGAACAGTTATTGGATAAAGCAGATAATTTTACCGCCCCAGCCACCTTAAATTTGATACCATTAAATGGCAAACAGGGTACACTGCAAAACGTGGCAGATATCTATGGAGGCAGGCCCATTTCTGCAAGAGGAAGGAAATCCAGAAACAAGGAGGAAGAGGTATGCTTGCCGCATGTTTGCCACTTTGCTCATCACACAAATAGCACTATTTTGACCTTGACTGTGCCTAGTTTCCCTGCATGGTTCATCTGTGTAACAAAATAAAAGGACTTTATAAATTCATAGGAAATAATTTACTGTATAAAGTTCTAGAGTTTGGGTGTGTTTGTTGTTGGTTTTGGTGTTTGGGTTTTTTTTTAAATAATCAAAATAATAGCTGTCTACATCAGTCTGTCTCGGAGAGGTTCTTGAATGTGTGTACATATAGATATGACTGTATATCTTAATCCTGTTGTGATAAATATAACCATTCCTAGCCTTCAATGATATAAAATGTAATGATAACTTAATACTGAGAAACATACGTTCCAGTTTTCTTTATTTTCATTAGATGAGACTTTTTCTGGAGATTAGTAAATGCTACTATGGTGATAGTAATAGTGTGGGGTTTTTTGTTTTTTTTCCCACCCATCTTATTTTTTTGTGGAATCTTACGTATTTTAAGTTAAACATACTGGAGACAGTTTCAGTATAACTGAAACTTATTTCCTTTCTTTGCCTTAGGAATATTTGGCAAGATTAAGACAGATCCGGCTACAAAACTTTAATGAACGTCAACAGATTAGAGCAAAACTTCGTGGAGAAAAGGTTGGTTTGAAAAATAATCTTAAATACTTATGGAAGTTGGCTGTGGGATGTATTCTTTTATCCCTGTGGGAAGACTTTTCTCATAGGCAGTTTTATATATAGGCATATATTTTTGACATTTAATTCTGTTCCACAGTTAGTGTACTTCCATCTCCTAGAATAGGCAAACCCTGTTTATTTCAGTGCTGGGGGTGCATCTTCAGTGCCTGTAAACTAACAATGTTCTAAAAACAAAACAACATAAAGTTACATCTGAATTTGACACGTAAATTTCTCATCAAGCACTAGCACGTTTATATTTATTTGCTTTTAGTTGTAGGAACTTCTCCAGAATTCACTTTTTGACAATGCTCACACAGAATGCGTGTGAAGCGATTCTTTTCATACATTCTGTAGGTGTGTATTAAAGTTAGAAATTCCTAGCATGAGCTCAATTTAATCAATACACTTTTTCTCAAACATCGCTTTTCCAAAATACATTCATAATACAACAAAACCAAAATAATATGTTCATAAAGTAGACTCAGAACAAACACTTCTTAAGGTGTTAAATGAATAATCCAAGGCACCCTTGGAAGCAATCCATTTACTTGTTAAAAAAAGAGTTTAATTTGAGAGGCAATCCATGTAGTAAATACGGTCTGGAGTTTGTTTCCATCTTTTCATTAACCTACTGTGTGATCTTGTACTCCTGTCTGTTCTTCCCCGTCCTGTCCATTGTCTTAATAGAGTGTTTGGGTTTCCTCAAGTGATTACCTGCCTATTTATTCACATTGTACTTTGATTTAAAACTAGAGAAATGTTCCTGCCACTTCCCACCCCCCCCCACCCCCCCCACTTTAAGCGCCTGTATTAAGTGCTTTCCTGCATCTTATGTATAGTGTGTGGACATTTAAGGCAAGACCATGCCCAGTACCACTTAGTTTCTTTGGACCACCAACCCAGCTGAACAGAGTTCCACATTGCTGTAGGGCTGGGGGCGGGGGGGGGATTAATGCTAAAATTTTCTAATTTTTTCCTGTGTTAGTGACTTCTTTTGAATTGTTTTCTTTATTGTCTTTAACATTGACTGCATCTCACTGGTGAGATGCAAGAGAGCCAAATTCAGTCCCTTGATTGTGGTGCAAAACTTTAGTGCATTGAAGAGGAACCCATGCCCCTTTAAATCTAAAATGAATGATCCAGAGCAAAAGTTGCATACATTTCTACCTGAGGAGACTATGCAAACTTTAGAAGATGTGCTAGTGGCTAAGTCTGGCATGGGACCAACATGGGCCGCTCCCCTAAGTTTTTCTTGAGGAGCAAGAGGAAAATCAAGGTCTTGTGCGTCTATGAAGTTACTGTAGAGGCTGGTCAGTGAAGTTCATCACTACTGCTGACTCACATAAAATGCTAAGCTGATGCACCTTAAGCACATGCTGTCTTAATTGCATTTGGTGTTAGTTTCACTTATAACTCTGTCTCCTCTGCTGTTTTGGACAAGCTTCAAAACTGCTGCAGTGGGACTAGTCATCTCCATACACAGCCCTATGAAATCTTACTGTGGCTCATGAGTACCCTTAGAATACTGATGACAGTGCTAAAATGTTACCAGTATAGAGCCATTGCTGTACTGCACTGTTTCTTCCAGTTTTTTCACTGAGCAGCTGCAACGCTTTCTTTCAAAATTAGGAGCACCCACACTCTACCTGCAGTATGGTCAACTGCAGAAGTAAAGGTACTCTCCAGAAACCTTTTCTCTGGAGGCCAAGGCTGCTTGTGCTCGTAGTCAAACAAAAGTACTGTTACTGTGACCATGACATTAATTCTCTGTATGGGTTATTGGGCATATCAGGAACCTAACTTCCTTTCCCAGTGTCTGTACCTTACCTGGGGTAGTGTTGTATGTCCCAGAAGGTATGCCACCTACAAAGGATCAGAGAATAGATTAATACCTTTCCAGGAAGTAGGCCTAAACCAATTTTCAGAATTCAGAGACCAAGTTTAAAACATTTTTTTGATGACCTGCAGATGCAAACTTTATCTAGGGGAACACCATCTCAGACCAAATCTTGTCATAGATATGTTTATTTCCTTATGTTGATTAACGATTTTTATATCTATTGCTACTGCATAGTATCCTATACTGCATAGTATCCTATTTTATATACAATAGATTAATATATGTATTCATTCCTTTGCCTATGAAAAGTGCCAAATTATTTTTCTGAAGTTTTTCTATCTTCAGTGTTCTTTCCAGTCGTCGTCTTCTTTTCTGTTAGCTGACAGAAGCCAAGGTGGGCATGACCTTTTTTTTATTTTCACTTAAAAATTTACCTAAAATTCTTGCTTGTGTTTTGCCAAATTATTTCTAATAAAACTCTTTTTCTTATACTGCAAGAAGCCTACTAAATAGGCCTTCTAAATAGTTTATTTTAAATAAAAGGTCTGCACAAGTTGGTCATGAACAATAAAAGGCTCCTGTCAGAACTTTGTGTAACTCTGTCAGTCTGTTCTGTAAATAAGAATATGCAGAGGCTGTGGAAAGAAGTTAGAGAGATTGAAACCAGAGATTTCAGAGGTAGACCTCATATATTCTTACTTGTTACCATTTCCCCCCTCACCCATTCTACCTTCCTTGGAGCACATACAGTGGAAGAAACTGGAATTCCAGAGCTTCAAACCTTTCTTGTATACCTTACCTGCAGAGCATGCAACAGTGATGAGGGGTGGCAGGTGAGAGCTCAGCATCGTTAGGTCACTTACCTTGCAACAGTAGGCATGTTACTTTCTTCCTGGCTTGTAAAAGCTTCGTATCTTTTAAAACCAGAAAAGCCCCACAAAACCAAAGAAATATACAAAAAACCCCCCACAAATCTCAAAGATGAAGTTCTGTCCAAGTAGACATTACATTTGAGTGAGGAGTTACCTAGTGAAATTATGACTCGTGTTAGTCATACAGCCAGTCTAAATGACCCGAGTAGTCACTTACATCACTCAGCTTTTAAATACATGAATTAATGATAATTCTTTGAGGACACTTACTTTGCAGAATGAAGCTGCCAGTTCTGATGGACAAGAATCAAGCGAGGAAGCAGAACTGAAACGCAAAAAGATAGAAGCACAGAAGGTAATTGTGGGGAGGGAGGCGATGGAACTTACTGTTTTCAAATTTGTTTCATATCTCATGAATGAGATTTCATTTTGCTATCAACAGTTTGTTCATACATCCACTACAAGAGGTTTTTATTTTAACTGTGTTGAGGTAACAATTCTGTTGAACTGTTTTATCTCAGTAATTTTAAAATAGGTTGTGACATAGCATAGCAAGTCAAGGATTTTTCCCATCCCTGCCTTTGAGATTTTTCTCTAGGTTACCTTTAGTCCTAAAGGCAATTTGGTATAACTAAAATAGCATTTTGATACTGAAAGGGAAAGGAAGATGCACTTTAAATAACAACAACTTTATTTTAGTTAAAAGAATAAAGGAAGGCAAAGCTCTTTACATGTGTTGACACGGGCTACACGTGGATTGGAAGGTGAGCTATATACCCCTGTGATGAAGTACATTTAAAGCAAATGTATTTCACAGAAATCCAATGTTTGATTGGAACTTCATTCCATCTGGGGTTCTTATAGCAATAACTATCTCTACCATACGATACATAGCATGTATTTCTCTATGATTTTTTTTCCCCCCCATCATCTGCAAAGAGCAATATAAAAACAGGCTAACCTTATGTCTAACGTTAAAACTAGAGGTGAAACAGCAACTGAAGCTTTTTGTGTTTATGTTGAGTAAGTTTGTAAAGTTTAAACTGAACATTTAACATTGTGATTAATGCATTTGGTTTCAAAACTAATTTTAAGTAGAGATTCTAATTTTACATTACTCCGTTTAAGATTACTATGTACACTAAAAATATAACCATGTAAATCAAGAACTGTAATTAAATTTTGAGGAGTTGGCGTTATTTTCAACATAGAAGATCGGTTATTGTACTTGGGTAGTGATTTTGGCAGTGGAGTCCTCCCTTCGCAGTCTATACAGTAATAAGTGAGAGAAAGGAAGATGAAGTAATCCACAAATGTTTCTTTTTAAAATGTTCCATGGAATGGGGTACTAATGCTTTTTATGATTTTAAGTTGGTCGTTTTTTGCTTGTTTGTTTACTATAGGCCCAAGCAAATGCTCGAGCTGCAGTTCTGAAAGAACAGTTAGAGCGAAAGAGAAAGGAAGCATATGAGAGAGAGAAAAGAGCCTGGGAAGAACATGTAAGAAAATAAATCTGTTACACGCAGTCTAAGTATGTAGTGCCGTATCTTTGTATAACTAAAATCCTATACTGTGATTTTTCAAGCTTAGATAATTAGTTTGTCTTCTGAAACTGAGGAGAGCATCTGTCAGTCAGAATTCCCTCATTAGAAGCCTAATCTTAGGTATACTTGTATGAAGAATTTGGTTCAAGAATTTAAGAACATCAAATCTAAGAATCATTAGGATCACCTTAAGTATTTTATTAATGATCTGTAACTTACCAAAGTGTACTTAATCTTCTTTTGCTTCTGTGAGCTGTGGAGTGACAAGTCCAACTAGTAATATATTGCTACAAAAAACAGGAAGTTGTGAAGCTGATAAACTGGAAATAGTTCACATGTGCAGTTGGCAGTTGTCTTTTGTATGAAAATGTGTGGCTTTATTGTCCTTTTCTAAGGTTTACATGAGCCTATTTGATAATACTGTGTTTAATGTGTGAAGTCTTGAAGTTAATTTGTTGATTTTAAATTGTTTTAATTGAATCTATACAGCTGATAGCGAAAGGGGTAAAGAACCCTAATGTGCCTTTTCATGTGGGAGCTACAGAATACAGTCCTGTGCATGGACTACAAGAGCTTGGAGCAGCTCTTCCTAAGCCACAGCTTCCAGTGAAGCCCAGTACACCAGTCATCTCCATGACTTCTGCTTTGAAGGAAGTGGGTGTGGTAGGTACTTTTGCTAAGAGGGTAAAATTAATGGGGGGGGGGAATACTGATTTGAAAAATAATTTTTATAAGAATGTGTAGATTAGGTAGAAAAAAATCGTTAAGGATAGTTGTTGCTTTTAATTAGGGAAAGAAGAAGAAAAAAAATGTAAAAAGAAACCAAAACTTGGAAGCTGTTGAAATACATCTGTACACTGAAACTCAAATTCAATCAGTTTTGAATAAAATGGCTTACTTATGATGAACCCTAGGTTGCAATTCGAATTTTGATCAAGGCAGTCATGATTAGTGGAAGAAGATACCAACTAACCAGCATTTCCATCAGCTTCTTGAACAGGGGAGTTAAGGAATTTGTAACCTGGTGGAAGTGAGAAAATAAATTTTGAACGATAGGACTATTTTATATTAATTCTTGTTTTCAGTGAGTTTGAAAGTATGTGCTGATTATAACAGAATATAAAGTTTAAGAGACTTGAATCTGATAGTGTTGCTTTTTCTTGGTGTCTAAAACAGTATTAGAGACTTCCTAATTTCTGTTTTCTGTGATCTTGGGTCTTGATATGTGTAAGCATTGTAAATGCTTACACATTTACCTCGACTACCACCATTTGGTTTAAGTAACAATTGTGAAACTGAGCATGCAAGTGAATGATTGTACAATTTGAGTTTTTAACACAGTCTGTGTTAATTTGAATGCTAACTTTTGGGTTTTTACCTAAGCTATTTCTAGATTTCAGTGTAGTGTAGGATTATATACTGTATACAACCCTGAAGGCTATGACTATGGGAATATAGGGAAACTTAGTGCTAAATAGTGTATATAAAATGTAATACACTGAACAATGTCAGTTGATAACTGGAAAAATAACCAAATCATGTTTTGACAAATACTTAAATCATTAGCACATTTCTTCTACGTGGATAGTTTGTCTTACAGTAATGCAAGATGGTGACTATAACTGACTAAAAATTAGCACACAGAACAACTGGAGAAGACAAGGCTTGTACACAAAGATTATAAGTTCTACATTTTTGCCTTAAATTTTTAGTTTGATTATTTTACATATTTACTATTTTACAATTTTGAAGAGTAAATATGCTTTCTAAATGAAGTTCATATTGATTGCTTTTGGAAGCCTGGTAGGTCTTATCCAATAGTTGAAATTTCATTTTGAAACGAAATTTCATTGCTCCCATAATTGAGGCAGGTTAAGAACAATGCGGAATGTTTCCCCGAAAAATGCACCACATAATGGAATATTTGCCTTAGTTTAGTGTAATTGTGCATTTGCCTAGTCTCAATTGACTTACTCTGGGCAGGCTTTCTGATATGTTTTCAGATAGCAAGGAACTACTGTTTTCTTATTCTTTACCGACTTGACATTATACATACTGTAATCACTAAAGTTGTTTCTTCTCCTTTCTGCTTTTCTTTACAGGTGCTCCTTGACTCTGTCCTTGCCACTTTTTTTGTTCTCTTCTAGATTTACTCATTTCTAGCATTGGAATTTGGTGGCATTTTGCTGTAGACATCATAGCTAGCTTTATCTCTACACTCTGAACTTTTCACTTGTCTGCTTAAACGAGTCCGATTCATTTGCTCACCACTTTCAGATAGTGAATGGTTCAAAGACTGAAGCTGCCCTTGAAATTCTGTCTTTGGGAAGCCCCATAAAAACAGAAGTATCATACATTCTGTCTCAGTATCTGCAGTTGTCAATGAAAAGGTTTTAGAGGTGACTTTTCACTATTACGTCTATTAATATTCTCAAGATTATTTTTTTCTGACATATTCTTCTACATTGTATTTCATGCTTCTTGGACTTAAAGGATGAAAATGCAACTGTTATCCAGGAAGCTGAGGAGGAAATAAAAAAGCCAGATTTTGCAACGCAAGTATGTAAAATTGTATTCAGTTTGATTTAACTTTCTTTTAAGAAAGGTACTATTTTAAGTGAAATATGTTGGCCCCTATTTCAGAATAAACGAGAAATACTGAGAAGATTAAATCAAAATCTTAAAGCTCAAGAAGATGAGAAAGGAAAAAAGGAGTGTAAAAATATCTCTGAATTAGCTGGGTCTGAAGATGGTAAGGAACAACAAGAAGGTGACCATCCACTTCTAGGAGATCGCAAAAAATGGGAATCTGGGGCATCTGAGTTGGTAGTTCCTCTAGCTCAGTTATCAATGGAAGATTCTCTCTCCGGAACAGACCGTAAGTACTTTTTTTTTTTTGTCACCATATTAGTAAATCAGTTTACCATGTGTAGCGTCTGTTTTTATAAAGCAAGTACTCTTTATTATTATTGTCTTGTTATCAGTTGTGTGTCATCTGCTTCTAGAAAACAGGTGGTTATGTATTCCCTTGGATAAGGAATAAGGCACAGGCTGAGTAATTAATTGGCCTGCGGGAGATTAAACAAATAATTTCCTAATTTCAACAAATAGTTACCTGATGAAATGCATGGTTACTTTCTTTGAGCTTGCTTTGTAAATGTCTTTTTAAATAGGCACTAATTTAACAGAAAGAATAAAAAGCACTTGAAATATATGGAAGTTTCTTATTTAACTTCAAAATCATTTTATGTTGTCAGTAGAACAATGAAAACTGAGGATTTTCTCAATTTGTATCAGCTACTTTTATTGCGCCCTTCATCAATCTTAGATTTTTTCTTTTTTTAAATCAAGCCTGTCTCTTCAAATTGTCTATCTGCCTTCTCTGGTCTTTTGGGTGGAGGACCTTTTTCCTCGTTTCAGTGTGTCTTATTAAGGGGTCTGTTTCACACTGAAAAAACAAATAATCATTGAGAATGTGACAGACTTACTTCATAGCATAGTATGGCTAGGATATTAGAAGATCAAGAAACTTCTTTTGCTCTATTATTCTTTGTTGCTTTATATCCTGTTTTCCTTGGGGGGAGAAATAACAGAACAAATGTCAAAGGATAGCACACAAGAGACTTTCTAGTTTCCCATTTCAGGTAAAGTTAAGACTATCTCATGCCAGTTTTAAACATTTCTCATATTGTTTTCTTTTGGAGTGCCTGAATTGCTGAAAAGATCTCCTGCTGCTATTAAGTTGCAGATGTTAACTGGCATTGAGTAACTCCTGTTATTAAACGGAATTGGCAGAAGAAGAACTCTAGACTTCTGAGGACAGTCTTTAGGCTGTCTGACTTTGAGTGAGGTGGCATGAGTCTGGCTTTGTAGTTTTTAGTTTTGTGGAGGTTGTTTGTTTGTCCATTATATAGAAAGTGAATAAAAGTTTCTAATTTCTACAAGTTTCTGTATTTGTGTCCCGACAGGACAAACTCTGGGGGAAGTAATTAGATCAGATATTGGCGAACCCCACAGGAAAGTCTGGGGCAAAAGCCCTACTGATTCAGTCCTGAAGATCCTAGGAGAAGCAGAGTTGCAGCTGCAAACTGACCTACTCGAGGAACTAGATGTAATAAATGGTAAGCGCAGCTGGTAATTATCTGCACTGCAAGTGTAAGAAGTGCCAGATTGCCAGTTTGTCTACTGAGGACAATTTTGAAGTCACAGAAGCATATTCTATCCTCACTCTTGCTTTCCACTTCTGGGTGTTGCCTCAGTTCTAAATGTTCTAAATGTCAGCACAAGCTGATATTGGAAGGCACCAAAATACTTCAAACTCAGTGAAGTGGTAAGAAATTAAGAAGGATGTGCTGAAAGGGAACGATCTTCATTTTGTTGAAGAGTCTTGGACTTTGCTTACTGATAGAAACAACTCTGTTTTTTAAAAGGGTGTCATCAACTGAATATTGTATTACACAGGTCTTAACCTTCTTTTAGCATATGACTTACCATATGAGTGGATTTTTTTTTTCTGGTCAACTCCTGCTTTTTGTCCTTTCCAAGGACAAAAGGACTTACGTTTATTCCAAGTATAAACTGGTACTAATGATAATGTAGCAAGTAAAATTCAAATTCTAATATTTCTAGCTTTCCTCTTCACAATAGTTGCAATAAAAGCATGCAAACTTTTCTATTCTGTTTTCCTTTAAAGAAACAAAAATTCTCAACTTACCTTGTAGTCACATTGTAGTTTATTATCCAGCTGTGTCAAAGCACTGTTTAAATAATAGAATAATTTTGTAGTAGGTACTGCAGAACTTCTTCAAGAAGATCATCAGTCCTTAATTGTAAAGGAGGAGAAGGAAGAGAAAGCTTTTCCTACGGTCGGAGCTCAGTCTTCAGTACCAGTTGGTATCACAGAGTCTGACGTGACTATACCAGAAGAATCTCAAAGAGCTGGACCTACCCAGGTGCAGAGCAAACCTATTATGCTGGATGGTAAGTCATTTCATTAGTAATTCTAATTACAATCTGTTTTCCAATTCAGTGAGGGAAGTAATGATCCTGTATACTTTTATATCTTCCCATAAGTAATGTGCAGTTTTTCATTAACACATTTTAGGTAGGACCAAGTGCTTTCCAGGCCTGTGTTGTAATTTGATTCACTAAAGAATTTTGTAAATTTCCAGAAACCTTTTTTGTGTGCTTATAGAAAACTCTCTAGAATACAAGTGGAATCCTAAAGTGCTTCAATTTTGTTGTTGTTGGGTTTTTTGTTTGTTTCTCCCCATCAGTTGTGCTGGAATCTTTTCCCCTATATAGTACCAGCACCCTGCTGGTGTCTGGGGGAATGTTACTGAGGTTTTTAGAAGACATGGTTTGTTGGAGCTTTAAGATACTTCTCTCGTATCAGAAACACACTTTTAGCTCTGGAGTTACAAAACTTCAGTTGTTTCTGCAAAATGCAGAAAATTATTAAAGCTGAAGGATTTAAGTGTAATCTTAAGATGTATAGTCTGTCCTGTCTTTTTGTTTGTTTGGGATTCATTTTTAATGAGGTATATGACTTTATTCATTTCAGAGCCTGATGATTTGGAAGCAGAGATGTTGGAAGAAACAGAAGAAGGTAAAAAGCACCAGAGTAAGGAGAGCAAGGAATTTCCCATCACTGTTCATGAAGTGTGGGTAAAAGAGAAAGAGGATAAGTAAGTACTCTCTTCTTCTGATCCCTCTCTCTCCAGTTCAAACTACTAGCTTTAACTGAGTAGGATTTAGATACATCAGTTAAAATGTTAAGTTTAGCTAAAGCTTCATTGCTTGTCTGCCGTGTCAGTTTTACTGTACTTGGCAGAGGATTTTTTTCAGTGGAATAATGACTATTTTTACATGGTGTTTCCCCTGGATGTGGTATTTTGTAATAGGGCACAACATGACAGAAGAAATGAGGCACTTGCTGAGAAAGTAGCGCTTGACAAGGTGCAACCACAAAAGGAAGCTCCAGAAGGTCAGTTGAAGTCTCTTGTTTTGTTTATTGTAGCTGGCAGTTTGCAGTACTTGAGCCATCCCTTCTCACTTCTTCACAAACCCCAAAACAGCAAGTTTTCTGTTTTCATTTTCTTTTTTAGTTCATACTTCTAAAAAGCAAATTTCTGATGGATTGGGAAGACAAATTGTGGGTGTTATTTTTGCCACTTTGGAAGAAAACATGCAACAACAAAGCTACACTATGTATATCATAGAATTGCTTGCTCTTGGAGGTCTTTGAAGTAACTTTAGAAGGTCTGCATATTTTACAGTAGAACAGAAAATACATTGGCAATAGTGTCAAGTATCATTGATGATACTATTGCATCTATTTATGGGTGGCTTAAGCAAACTGGGGGGGTGGTTTTCCAGTGTTTGGGCGAATTATGTTCAGATAGCTTCAGAGAAATCTAGTATAAGGCAAGAAGCAACAGATGAAAATGGACGACACCGTAATTTCAGGCATGGACTGGATAACGAGAAACTAGAAGGCATGAGAACAGAATAGGCTATAGCTGAGGGCTGTATATTCTCAAAAAGTTAAAATGGGAGAATTTCACATTATAATGTATTTACTAAAATAATGCAAAGAGATTTTAATACTTTTACAGTGCTATCTATTTTCCTCTTTAATTGTACAACAGAAATGAGTTAGTTTTATTCACTTCAGTTACTTTTTCCTCAAGAGTTTGGGGTTTTTTATCTATTTAGATTTGTAATGGACTTTCTTTTACTGCATCAGAAACTTGTTCCAGTGACTGTCTGCAACCTGAACCCTTATTCCAGAGGGTAATACAGCCCCCAGCTGTACCAACAGCCTCACCAGTTCTGTCAGCTCAGTCTTCACAGGAAGAGCCTTTTGTACCTCGTTCACGTTCCATATCACCAGCAAAAAATAAAGGCAAAAGTTCATTGTTGATTGGACTTTCTACAGGGCTTTTTGATGCAAACGACCCAAAGGCAAGTTTAAAAAACTAAAAAGGAATACTTTTCTATAGTAATACTATTTTCTTATTGAGGCTGAATGAGGCCAGAACAGATGGCATAACTGTTTCAGCAGGTGTTTGTATTTGTCTAGCCATGGCTGCCCTGCAGTATGACTGCACTGTGTTCGTTGGATCAGCAGGACTCGCGCAGCAGTGAGAGTCTCTGGTTTCACCATTCAGCATTCTGTGTCCAGGTGTTTGTGGAGGAATGCCACCACTTCTGTGAGACATAATGGAGGGAGTTCACGAGGAAATTCCTAACTTCCCCTATCTGCTTTCACCCTTTTGTGCAGTTTTTCAGACTTACCACTACCTTGCCATCATAAACGTAAACACTGAACAGATCAGCAAAGGTATCTTGTCATTTCTGGCAGCCAAGTGATTGGGTGGGTTTTTTCCTGTAGGATTTAACCAACTAGCACAGGTTTTGGCTGTGAAGCAGGAAGACTGAAGAAGAGTGAATGGAACTAACTGCTTTTTTGAAGGCGTTTCCTGACCAGCTACATAGAGTTGAGTGGCAGCTCACAGTCTGTGAAATGAGCATAGGATGGTGGAATGTGGTTTTGATATGAATTTAAAACATTTTTAAAATAGTTATGGAACTAGTAGGTGAAACAGACTTCTTAAATTACATGCGATACTTGCCTGGGTTCTAAAGTGGAAAGTGCATAAAAGAACAGCTGCTTTTTGGAGAAACGATGGTGGCAAGGGTTCTCTGGAAACTCGCACACCTGCATTGCATTCAGTCAATGTGTAGTAAAGGATTTCCTAGGTGGTGGAATGCCAGATGAGGAAGAATGTTTCTTCTTTTGACTCCCAGCCTTTTTTTGTGAGTGCATGAAAGAAGGTGCACTGTTGATGATTAATTGAATATTGAATAATATCTATTGGTTGATGCATTGCTAGGAAGCATAATACCAGGGATAGTGCTGTTTGCATCTGTGGGACAGTAAGACTTCTTGACAAGCTTGCATCTGTTTTCACAGATCAATATATTCACATAAATGTATTTATTACTCTAATTTTGATTCCTCAAGAGTTAGTCTATCATTAACTTCCCTAGTTCATGAAGCTGTTTATCTGGCAGTTGGACAGGGATTATAGAAAAGCTAACTTGTGAGTAGGGGAAGATGAACATTCTTTGTACCCTTATCAGATTTAGAAAGCAGTGGATATGCTTTATAATGAAGTTCTTCAGTGTATCGATATGAACTGCTTCAGTATGTCACTTGTTACTGCATATTTGGCATGTGTTTTAGCCATAAGTGTTTGTCACAGAATTGTTAATGTAGTACCAGATGAGCTCTATATAATACCAGAGAGCTTGGAGAAAAGCAACAGATGTGTTGTTACTGCTGCAGTAGACCTGATGAAAGAGAGCAACAAATTCCCTTTCCTCATTTGGCTGCAACAAGAGGACGCTCAGTACTTCTTTGCAGTATCTGCAAATGTAACTGACTGGAATTTCCCAAATATGCCTCTGCTGCAGCTCTTACCCAGAAACTAAGGAAACCTTTAGCAGGGAGCAGGGCAGACAGAATTAGTGTCCTATCTGTAGGCAGGTCTGTACGCTACCAGAAGTAGGCTAATAGGAAAAGAAGCATTTTTCAAAATACCTGGATACTTTCAAACAATGGGGAAAAGTCAGTCTTCTAATTGTTCCATCACTTTGGTAGTTAGTGGTCAAAAAGGGTGGTTACTCCTTTGATGGCAATAATGGTCTTGGCCATGTGCTGACAGAGATTTGGTATTTGACCATGTCTATGAATACACTGTGCTGGTACTATATGCCAGCTAGCTGGTACTAACTGAGGAACTATTTTTTCATTAAAATTTAGGGGGTTTCATTGGGAGCAAACACTGACCATGCATGTATTCGGAGCTATGCTGAAGGAAGTTGAGGCTTATTGGTAAAACTTCTTAGTGCAGATTAGGTGTTGTTTTTATTCATACTATGGTGAATATTTAATAATTTTTGAGGGTTCTTGGACTTCTTAAAAGAGAGATCTGGTAGATCACTGAGCAAACAGTTACTTTGTTTCTGTATTGCTTTATTTCCATTGCAACAAATTACTGTTGTAATTTGAACTTCTTTCTAATACTTCTTGTAACGAACTTCTTTCTAATACTATGGAACTGTCTTGAAATACACCGTAAACAAAAGTTACTGTTTTCAGTGACCAACCTAGAGATGTAATAAAATGTCATTTTAAAAACTATTCGTCACCTACTTAAAATGGTTCTAAGCTGTAAGTGATTGACATACATTGTAAACAATTGCATATATATATATATTATTTATCTACTGCAATGTTCCTTTTCTTTAGATAGCCGTCAAGGTAACGAACAAATCTGCACAAAACCAGGATCCTGTATGTCAGTTGATGTTCTTAAAGCTTTTCAATCACTGTAACCCGTAAAGGCAGAAGGAATGCTTTCCTTTTAGCTAAGAGGCAAAATTCAAGATGTCAAATCTTCAACAATTAGAGTATCTGTGCTGGACCTTTGAAACGGACCTTCAAATGCAAAAGGACCAAAAAAAAAAAAAAAAAAAAAAATCTCACTTTAACGTATTTTGTAACCTCAGATTGTCTCTAGTATTGTTACCAAACAGGCTTTTTATTACCTTTGCAGATGTTGAGAACATGTTCGCTCCCGGATCTTTACAAACTGTACAGAACTTTAGTCGATGTTCCCAGTGTAGCAGATGTGCAGCATCAACATAATCTTGAAATAGATGATACAGAAGATGAGCAAGCCAAAGAAGGACCCTCTGATTCTGAGGATATGTGAGTGTATCAACTGTATCAAGTATTTCAACAGGCATGTTAGATCAAGAATATTTTTGGTTAGACGCTAACAATTATACACAGTATACCAGCATGGGGTTTTTACCCAAATTTTTAAAATCCTGTATTGAATAGCATTTACTCCGAGTCTCGTTCCAGCGAATTGAGAAGCTAATGGGATGTACTGCTTACAATAGCTGTCTGAATTTCCTTTCTAAATTCCATCCAAGATGCTATTCTGTCTGGCTTCTGCACCTTGCATTCCGCTGAAGCAGATCAAAGTTGATGGCTACCGCTCTTCTAGAAACAAAGATTTCTTGAATATTTCCTTTCTTCGTATGTTCTGGGAATCTCGCCCATCTATCTTCTCTACTGTTGTGTTGGGATGTCCTTCAAATCCCCCAAATTCTTTCAGGGGCTTCAAAATTTGGCCCTGGCTCTTGACTA
This sequence comes from Aptenodytes patagonicus, assembly GCF_965638725.1. Classification (NCBI taxonomy): domain Eukaryota; kingdom Metazoa; phylum Chordata; class Aves; order Sphenisciformes; family Spheniscidae; genus Aptenodytes; species Aptenodytes patagonicus. Next base: position 43,858,369 of record NC_134952.1, read on the forward strand.
TTCCTTGCAGCTTGGGTAGTCTGCAGGGATAAAATCATCTGGTGTATCTATTCTGATGAGATCTAGATCTCTTTTTGCTCCAGACACATTTTTATCTGGATTGGGAATGTTATACTTGCCAGGGTTCTATAATAGTGCACAAATACAAAGATTTTGAAATTCCCTTACTAATAAAGTTGAATTGAGGACCTATCATCATCTTTTTACAAAACGGTCTGGTATCTGTTTAGCAAATCTTTATTCCCTGTGTCTTGCATGATATAATGGTATCCGTGCTGTAATCATGTTGGACCGAGGACACAAATATTTGTCTCTCTTTCCCCTCCCCCTCTCCAGCTACACTGGCTTTCCAGTTTGTTGGCTTAACAAAAGAAATGAGCTCTTCCTACAGGGTTTGTCTTGTAAAGTATTAATTATATAAACCTTGTATCACTTTCTTTTAGTGTGTTTGGGGAGGCAGATACAGATTTGCAGGAACTCCGGGCCTCAATGGAACAATTGCTTAGGGAGCAGCCTAGTGAGGAATTCAGTGAAGAGGAGGAGTCTACTTTAAAGGCTAATGTCATCGAATGTGTAACAAATGGTACAGAGCTGGAGGAAGGAGATGAAAATAACCCCAGCAGTGAAAGTGCACTTAATGAAGAATGGCAGTCAGGTATAATTTCTGCTATACCTGTTTTAGAAGTTATTTATTGATGTTAACAGTTCAAACACAGAATAATGTTTTTGCATTGAATACTTATAATGAAATAAAGCTCTAATTAATAGTTTTTATACAGAAGTTTAAAAAAATCAGATAATACTTACACCTTCTGAATGTTAAGGTCAACATCTAAGCAACATTCAGTGTTGCAAATTAAATGTTGGCTATTTGTTAGGTAGTGATTATAAGTCACTTTTTCTTTAGTTGTCTAAAACTAGTCTTCAAGGAAGATCAAAGGCTCTGTGCACATCATATGTTTTGAATAATTCATGACCGCAATGTAAGAGTGAAGAAGAAATAGCAATTGACATGACTGGAGTATCTGGGATCCGGCTTACATTACAATTAAGTAATTTAACAAGCAGTCGAAAGGAACGTGAAATTATTAACCTTGTCCTTAGCCCAAAATAGCTGTTAATGCAGTCAAACTAAAAGTGAGACAGAAAAATTTATTACTGCTTTTAGCATTTTGCATTAGCTACACACAATGGTGCGTCCTGAAGTTTCAGTTCTGGTTTTTAAATTCTGGTTGAAATATAAGTACTTTACTACTGCTGTAAAATAAAGTGCATTTAGAAATATAGGTATAAAAAGATGTAGAAAATCAGTAACTAATCTAAAACGTAGCTTTTGTGTAGCTTTGGTTTATTGAAGACAATTTTAAACAAATTGAAAATCTGTTTTAATATACCTGTAAGATACTATCTATATAATACATTCCAATAAGTATTTTAATGTAAAATGAACTTCTTTCATTTTTTGGACAGTGCTGCTGTTATACACTGATAATATACAATACTATCTGTTTCTGTGATTCTGTTGTTGTTGCAAGCGTTATGGTATTTGGTGTCAGTGTCCCACCTTCTAGGTTCATGATGGTTCTTAAGAATTGCAGGTTTCATTGTTGGGTGTGGGAGGAAGGCCTTCAAAACTCAGGGGAACAGGCAGAACTTGAAACCAAATCTGTTCAAGATCCAGATGCTAAATACAGGATTAGAAGTCATCTAGTGGGTTTTTAACCCATATACAACTCTTCTTTTTATTTCAACAATAATTTCTTGAATCAGGGATGTGATTTGGTCAGGATTATACCTTACACTAATCATATATAGGAATTGAAAGTAGTAGAGTTTTAATACTAACTCACGAAGTCTGTGACCTACCAGGTAATACTATGTATTTTTCTTTAAAGATTTTACAATATAAGCTCTGAAATCTAAGAAGTTGTAAGGTTTCTGTAGCCTATAAGCAAAATCATCCTGATTTCTCTCGCATATCTTATTGCACCAATTGGCATAGTGTATCTGCTACACAAAGGAGCTGCACTCATAAAAGAATGAGGAACTTTATAGCTAAATTAGTACTGGTTTTTTTAGACTTGCTCCATGGAACAAGATGCATCTCAGTGCAGAAATTAAATACCTGATTCTTAATATACACATCCTTATTTTCTGCTGGAAGACAGCTGCTTCATTAAGGAGCTCCTTTCCCTAGCATGGGACAGGCACTGAACCCGTCATCAGTTCCACCTCAGAAATACGTGGAATGGTTATATGGAACTTGACCTACTAACATTGCTTTGCTAAATAAAAGTCTGCTTTAAGGCCATACCTTGTTTTCCTTCAGTATGAATACCCTTACGGCTAACTATCAGAGTGGGGTTTTAGAGGAGATAGCTAGATGCTTCCCATTTGGCATTCAGAATTTCTTTGCTGTCAAGAAAGGGACTCTTCCTATTTCCTTGCAGGTTGTCCAGAACATCTGCCAACATCGTCTAGTGCTCCTGAGCTTACCTGCTTTCATTACACTTGGCGGTCTGCGTGGATATCAAGTTTAGGGACATAGAAACAACATTAAGAATGTAGGAAAACGGAGGGGGTTTTACTGTTGTTTTCTTTCTTTATAGATAATAGTGATGGAGAGATAGCCAGTGAATGTGAAGAATGTGACAGTATCTTCAGCCATTTGGAAGAGTTGAGATACAACCTGGAGCGGGAAATAGGCTTTGAGAAATTCATTGAAGTTTATGAGAAAATAAAGGTTTGTGGAATAACCTCAAGTGGAAAATACTTTAAGAAACAAGTAGCTAGGGCTGTTTACTGTGCCAGTAACTAATTGCATTGTGTGACTAGAATCAATGCTCATTTCTTTAGTCTTTTATTCTGTTTCAACACACTAAAATATTAACAGAGAAAATGCCATGCCAATGGATTAAAGAGGAAAACTTTGGGTTTAACCATTTAATAGATTTGAACTATCTAATTCTATACCCATTCTAATTTTGGCAACATGGATTGTCCTTTCTCCCAGGCTATACATGAAGATGAAGACGAAAATATTGATATTTGTTCAACCATAGTTCAGACTATTCTTGGAAATGAACACAAACACCTGTATGCCAAAATACTTCACCTAGTAATGGCAGACGGAGCCTACCAAGAAGGTAATCTCACTCTATGCTGGCAATTATGGCTTGTCTTACGTTCTTTCTTGGTCATATACAATAGGTTCTAATATACTTTTAAAACGTATCTGTGCTGTGTTATATTGATTGGCTAAATTGATAAAAATATTTTTCACGAAGGGTATTAAGCCTGCTGACCACTCTGATTTAACAATATGTACATATACAGTCAACTGTAACAATTGCTGTCTTATGAAAGGTGCAGTGTAATTATTTAAATGCTGTAAAACAGTTATGCAGATTGGGAAGATGGAAGTCTAGAATAAAACTTTCAGAATTAAAAACAATTTTATCTTAAGAATTAATGAATTCTTAGCTAAAATAATATTGTTCTTACCAAAACTCTACTTTTAACGGGTTGCAGTATCACCGCTTTTCTGAAAGGAAAATTTAATGTGGCTCTTTATCCTAGAATTGTCATTTTTTCAGAAGAACTTGAAGTGGAGGGTACCATCCATCTTAGTTTTCAGGTGGCTCAGTAATACATGAAGAGAATTTATCTTGCTTGGGAGCCCTGCCTAGCTTAGCACAGGTTACTAGGCAGACGGATAGTTCCTAGATCTTTGAGTCACTCTATGAAATACCACACAGACCACTATCAATGAGAAGTGGTTTTGGTTGTTTTGGGTTTTTTTCCCTCTCATGTCAAAAATTTAACTGCAGTTATGTAATTTTAGATTTCTAATGATGAAAATATTTACTGGAGAGAGAAAAACCAAAAAAATCTAAAATCTCAATTATTTTTATAGAAATCAGAAGCATTATATATTGGCTTTAGAAATGTGTGCAATGATAGCTATTTAATGTATTTCAATTTTGAAAAAATATTCTAATGCATGTTAACCAACGTCTACTTTCTGCATCTTTTAAATTCTTTTACAAATGTGTTGTAATAGCAGTGAATAAAGGGTCAAATAAGATTACGGCTTTCTATGGGTTTTATATGTAAATGCTTGGGGGGTAAAATGTCTTTAAAACATAATAATAAAAAAAATAATTTCTAATACAAATTACATTTTCCCACTTTTTCTTTGCTACTGATACGGAACCACTCACTAAGAATAACCAGTACCATGTTGTTTTCATGCTGTGTTATAGAAGTATGACAGAAAAGTGTCTGAAAAATATTTTTTTCAACCACAATTTATTGATTTAGTGACAGAATTGGAAATACATACTGTAGTAGTTCATTTTTCAAGTGTCCAAAGGACTGGCAATATAGAACGAGAAGAAAACGGTAACTATAGTGTTACCAGTTTCTTTTCCTTGCCACTTTGCCTTAAGGATATTTTAAAACTAGTACTAAAAGGCTTAAATGACAATTTGCTGAAATGTTGGCATACAAATTGTAAGCTGTTGTCTGAGTGAACCCTATTAAAATGAGCCGACTTTCATCTTGCAAAATGCTGATTAACAAGTGGGCTATTTTTAATAGCTTTAGTCCTAATTCTGTATTTTACGAATCTGTGTTAGCATACAAAAATGTACAGAAAAAGTAGTTCTTTACATTTTAGACATTTAAAGTACATGTAGTACTTTAGTACTAACGTACATAACTACATTTAAAGTAGTTCTTTAAATTTCAGACATTTAAAGAAAAAAATCCTACGCCAATAAAGATGAATAGTGGACAAGTGACAGTCAGAAGCATGTTCATGAGCTTCTGTCTCAAAAGTTTTATACTCTTCAAATAAGAAAAGTTAGGGAAAAAATCTATATTGCTCTTTCCTAAGAGGATTATTCTAACTGAAGCAGGCCACTTGAGATGAAACTATCTTAGATTCACTAACCCAAGAAAGATGACATGTTGTTCAATATTTGTACGCGTAGTGCTTTCAAGGCAGTTTCGGTAACAGTCACTTCATTGGTGACTGACTAGTGAATTGTTGTATTATTGCTTACCAAATTGCAGTTTCTAGTTTGTTTTGTAACCCCAGCTTGATTTTGTGTGTGTGTGTGTGTGTGTGTGTGTCACTCCTTTTCACCCTGTCTATCCCCCTCTCCTGCTTTTTACAGATAACGATGAATAAACCTGACTCAGGAAATTCCTTAATGCTGTACTACATATCGGTGTTTGAAGTCTGCACAGATGAATAACAAATTGTAGTGGAGAATGTAACATGGGGCAGGAGAAGCAAGACTTCAGAAAAGAATGTTGATTGTATGAAAAAGGGGAAAAACATGCCTTTTAAAACTGAGATACCTATACATTTCTCTTGTGCGTACTTGCCTATGTGTTCATTAAATATTAGATGCCCAAAATGTTAAAAACAAACAAACCCCCAGAAAACACAACAACAAAACAAACCCCCCCAGAACCTGTAATCTCTCAAATTCCAAAACAAATATAGAAAGGAATACTTGTAGATAATTCTGACACAAAACTGAGACCTATAACGTAAACCAGAATTTCTGCCGTATCAGCAGTTGGCTGGTACAGTTAAGCAATTGGAAGCATTACGGTGTTGTGGAAGTACCGACATCTAGCTATTCACATACATACTTAAAATAGCCTTTCTTTACACCTACATAAAGAAATTACTTCATTTTTATTGACCCTTGTGGTTGTATTTTAATAGCATCTTAACCTAGTGGTCCAGTTTGAGTATTTCACTTTTTTTCTTAAAAAAAAAAAAAACCCAAACAACTATTTTGAAGCTGAAGGCTTCTGTCCCTTTTTAACCAGTGTCATCTGAAATATCTTAATGGCATTTCTAAACCAAGGTGAACTGGTACTTCAGTCATCATTGAAATGTCTGGGGATTTTTGAGATTGTAAAATTCATTTGGAACTAGAATACTTTTTTTCCCAGTATTTTTCTTCCCCTTCCCCAACCCCTTCCCAAAATCCCAACTATTTAGCTCTTTTGAATGTTGTAATCTGGTCAATGATAATATAGTATGCTGTTGAATTGAAAGGAGTGGGGGTTTTCCAGTTTGTTTTTAAATTCTTACTGTTACACTCATGGCTCCAGCAGCCACGGGGGAAAATTAAATACTGCAGGCACAAGTGCTATGTAATCCTTCTCATCTTTTTGGCTCATGTTTTGTAGCTTGATTTCCACCACCCCGAAAGAAAAAACAGGTTTCTTCTGACCCGTATTTCCTTGTTCCTCCTGTTGAAGCAGTACTATACAGGGTGGACATTAGGTATGCTGCTGTTTTCCAGTCATCATCTCTGGAACAGCTTTACTGGCTTACCCATACAGTAAGTCTCCTGTTACAAACCTGATGAACTGTCAAACTTCCAACTGCCTATTGGAGAAAAACAGATTTATTTTTTAATTTTTTTTTCAGCTACAGCCAGTCACAATCTAAAACTGTCAAGAGTTACTTTTCCACAAAGTAAAATCAAGTATATCTCTCTCTATATATATAATTTAGAACTGTCAAAATATGTACATGATTTTTGTATAATTGTTTTATGGTGGTGTTATTAAAAGTTTTGCCCACTGAAAAGTGTTAATTTTTTTAAACACATCCAATTCTTAAAGGTAGACCAAGCTTACTGTATTTCAGCTGTATTCTGGGAACCTGCGATGAGAATAAAACTAATAATCATCAATTCCTTTAATACTAATTTTTTTATACCCTTATTTACTTGATAAACACCTCTTGCTTCATCTGATGAGAAAGTGTGATCATTGTTGGAAACAGAGCTGGTTCTGTCCTATGCTGCTTCTCTTCTCCTTCCCCTTCCTTCTTTTTTTTTCTTTTAACTTTCCACAGTATATTTTGGGGCTTTTCACTTCCACTTTTCACTGCTGAATAACCTATTCAGAGAGATGATCCTCATGAGCTGCATCATCCATGACATTTAGCAAATACACTCTAAAGACTTCATGAGTCTGCATTATTTTCCTTTTTCAGGTTTGCTTTTCAAATCATACTTTGCCCACCTTTTGGGGGAAGGTAGGACCCAAAACCTTTAGATTGAAGAGAATATAGATTAACCATACGGAAAGAAGATGATACACCAATCCGTATATTCTGCGCTCTGTGGTTTTGAATTTTCTCAAGGTGATACAGTCTTACTGAAGTTAAGGGTTGGGGGTTGTTTAATTCTTTTTAAATTGAAATCATATCATTATTGACATTCTTCATTTCTTATGCAGTGTGCTGGCTTGCTCCTGGTAAGAAAAATGGACATAATCTGCAGACTTTGAGCTTTACAGACATAGAGCTTTTTATCAATTAATGATTTGAAAAATATGCGTAGATTGTGCACAGCTTTTCACGAATAATCTTCAAACCTGCCAACCAGGACTGGATATCCTCGATATCCCTCAAGAGCTAATTTAAAATTGACACAGTAAATAAGTTTGTCTGCTAAAGAAATACTTTTATCTGAAATTTTAAATCCCTATTTAAGGTACGCTATAACGACATCAAGGACAGTGTGACTTCAGGATGATTTATTGGTTTGTATGTAATAACTTACTGAAATTAGATGAGCATTTGGCTTGTATTCATATTACATTCACTATAACGAATTTTCTGTTGTAATTCTAGTAGCAAATTGAGATATAGAATGGTGGTTTTGGCATAAAACATACTCTGTAAGCTATTTCACATTATGTCCCTGTCCTCGGTCTTTCTTCTTGACCCCTGAAGCCAACCGTAGTTCAGATGAGGAATCTTTTTAAAAAAAAAAAAAAAACAAAAAACAAACAACAACACAAAAAACCCCACAACAAACAACCAAACACAAATGGAAAACCACACATACACCTCTCCCAAAACCCCAAAAAACAAGCCCATAATGCCTCTATCATGCTGCCCTGCAGCCATGACTATAGTCTATGACGCTGGGGTCTCCTAGTTAACTGTGCTATTTACGGCTGTATGTGTGCCTTGAGTTTTCTGACCTTCAACAGAAAGGAGTAAAACCCCAGCAGTGAGGCAGAACTAGAGAGAAAGGCGTCCTCGTGGCCTGTGGCAGGAAGATGGAGCCTTGACTGCTAACGGGCTTTGTTTTGAGCTGAACAGGTACAGTAATCCTACCCTGAGCATTGGTGCCCAGAATCTGTTTCGAAGAATGGAGCCCGAAGAGGCTTTTGCTCTTCAGTTTGCTGAACTTCGAGCGGGTATTTGAAGTTACTGCTAGAAGGTACTTCAGAAAAACGCATTGCTTGGTTGGGCAGTGTGAACCAAGGCAGATCACTAACATTTCTGTGGTCTGGTAAGCCAGTGGCTGATTGAAACTAAAGTTCCAGCGTACCACATTCCTGACAGGTTCTCTGTGCTCTCGGGACATCTACATCGTTTGTCAATCATTCTTATTTCAGCTTTTAGTGCTTCTGTCTCCCTCTTGCTCTGATGTGTGCGTAAATGCTGAACGTGTATTCAAACGTGCATTCTCTACTAACCCTTTTGTTCTAAAGCTTTACAACCTTGCCTAAATCTGTTGAAAACTTACAAGATATTCTTGTAAGATTGCTTTTTTCACATGTGTTTGCAGGGGAAGCTACACCCTTTCAAAACTCTGACTGTCCTCAACTCGGAGTTGAGCTGCGCGTCCTTAAGCTGGCATTTAGAAAACACAGCCCAAGCCCGCATGTTTGTGGTGCCGTGCCACCGCCAGGTGGCAGCATAACGGCGGGGGGGCGGGGCTCGGGGCGGGGCGAGCAGCGTCCCTCCGGCGGGGGGCGGGACCCGCCGCCTTAGGCGGCGGCGCGGCTTCGCAGCGGGTGCAAGCCCCCCTGCAGACTGCGGTGTGCTTGGGCAGATGCGGGGCCACCCGCTGCGCTAGGCAGGGTCCTGAAGCTGGTGGACGGTCGGTCCGAATCAGCGTGGAAATTCCGAAGTTCCTATGATGTGTATTTCCTTGTACAAGGCCGCGTTCTGAAAACCCTACACATCAACGCAAATCTTCGTATGTTTACAAAACGCTGTTATTCACAAATAATTTACAAATCAAAAATATAGAGAAATATACAGAGCTTACTCACCCGGGTAAGAAGCCTTTAGGTAGAGCACAGTTTCTCAGCCTGTACCAGTCACGCAATCCTCACGCTCCCTTTCCTGGGGGATAGGAGGGCGGCAGGGCATGTCCAGTTTCCCCAAACGACTAGAGGCAAATTTAAATAAAACAAAATATGCCACTTTTAGCACAGTTACGATGTTGTGTATGGTTGGACTCTGTATCAATCTCCCCCTCAGCCAGAGGGTGGGGTAGCAGTGTGCCCCTGACTAAATTACTGATTTGACTTTTCTCTCTCTACTAAAAGCACCTCATCAAGGCTCAAACGAAGCCAGGCTCTACTTAATTTTATTAACTGTGATAAACTAAAGACAAATATAGAAATTTGACTTTTCAATCCTTTCAAACGTTTTTCTTCCCAAATAATTATGTGCTTTCTCAAATCTTATTTTAACACTTGTTCATTCATGAGCCACGTAGGCTAAAATCGAGCATAAAATAGAAACCAACGGTTACCGTTCCTAGAACACTTCTTTTTGCCCTTTTTATCATAGCAGTTTAGATGGAGCAATTTGCAGAGTTTAAGTACTAGTTTTAAAATACATAAAGAGCTGCTTCCTTTAAATTAAATTTGTGTGTTAATGCAATACACGCTTCAAATGCATTTCCAAGTTGATATGTTTTCCAGCTGAGCTGATGAGTTCATCAATTCAAATAGTAGCACTTTGAACGGTTGGCTTGTGCAAGAGTCTTAAAAACCCATCTTGAGCAACTAAAACCTTAATTGAACTGCTTCCATAAAGATATATTAATTTGTAGTTACTCGTGAGACACGTATATAGGAGTTCAGCTGCTCCTGCTAAATTGCTTGCCTGGTGCACTCTTCCAGATTTTATTTCCAAGACATTTTTAAATAAAGATGGAATTTAGCTAATTCCATTAACTCCCTTTTTAACGATGCAGTTTAAAAACTCACAGAGCCAAAGACTTGGAGAGTTTGTTCACGTTAGCTGCAAAACAAAAGCCAAAACCAGGCAGGTTGCACAGTGGGAAAACTCCAGCGAGGTAGCATTTGCTTAGTTCCAGGATGGCTGTGACCGTTCTTTCACAAGTCATCCCTGAGGTTGCCTGTATCAAGTGTGAGGCTGGGGCATTGCATGAGTCACTTCTGCTTGGCTGACGGATGTTCCCTTAGGGACTATAGTCAGCCAGGAGAAAATACAGTTCAGTTTTAAATAGTGCTGTGGCTCCAGCTGATGCAGATGTGCTCTGAGGATAATGGAACCATAATCGGGTCCTTGACATACCCTAATTTTTGCTGTATCCTGCAGACAGTCCTGACAGTAGTATGTTCTCTAGGGGAAGGGATGAAGTATGCGTTTTTGCTGTATCCTCAGTATAGGATAAAACTTCCCCAGATTCAAATTTCAGGCAAAAACTCTGTGGTTGTAGCTCTCTTAATAAAATTTTAAATCTCAAGCAATACTTCAGGGATGCTATTTTCTCCTTCTATCACCTTCCCCATCAGCAGTCAAGAGTTCTCGGTGCTGTTTGTTTTATTGCTGCTAGAACCATTTTAAATGCTATCATCAGACTAGTTTTGCAAAAGTAAGTACGTAGCCTTTTTCTGAAGAAGTGATTTATTTGATGGGGATACAGAAAAGACAGAAAACCTGAATGCTGTTAATGATGAGCTAGAGCTCTATCGATGGTGGAGCTATACCAACATGACCACAGCTTAAGGGGTCAGTCAGTCTCCTTTTTATAAACTGCTGTAGCTGTTGTACTTTCTCTAAACTCTGTTTCTTCCTCTGTACTGAGCTGTAACAACTCTTGATAAAGATGTCGAAAAGACAGTAATAAAATGCATCTAATTTGCCATTATTGTAGCGTACTTAGTTGATCGTTTTCCACTGATGTTAGTTTTGATAACTTACATGGCAGTTTGGAGTATTTTAGTCTTGTTCTTCAAACTTTCTAAGAGGAAATCAAAAGATGAAGATTATGGCAGTTGAGCTTCTCAACACAGTAAACTTGGACTTAACGCTGGACATACTTTCATGCCTTTTTAATTCTAAGAAGTATTAGTGTATCTTATTTTTTCATGCTCGTAAGTTCTAAAGCCTTATTTAGTAGATCTGAATTTTACTGTTAGTAAACAAACATGGAGAATTATTTCCACAGCAGTAAAACGTCTCTAATGTGATTTTTAGCTATTAATAATATAGCATTTTTTTTTCAGCTGTTGAAAAGCCTGATTGCACTGAATTGTATATCCTGTTTCACCGTGGACTTTAGTATATCGGTTAATGATCACAGTGCCCTGAATAACTGAACTCACTGTATTCACTTAATTCACTGCAGTGCCTCCTTACCTCAGATGACCACTGTTGCTTTCTCTACATTGAGCAATCCTGTTTGTCCAGGAAGAGACTCCAGCAAATTCTTACTCTAACAGACAGGGGGGCTAAGCATTGCCAGCTGGGAAAGGGAGCACAGTTCAATCCTGGCCTGCGACCTTTGTTAACCATGCAGTGATACGACAGTAACTAGTCTGCTCAGATCAGTAATGGACGGATTTTCCACCATAAATACCAGTATCTAGCTATACATACAATAGCAGAGCATGGATGACCACAATCATAAGGCTTCCCTCCTCCCAGTAAAACTTAAAAAAAGCTTGAGTCAAATCCCACTGTGATCTGTTAAGATGCTCCTGTTCTCAGCTCTCTGTTCTTTCCCTCTGCTGATGATTATCAGGACCAGCAGAACGAAACGTGCACCCGCCCTCATGCTTCGGCACAAAGCATAGCGTCGTTGATTAAACTGCTGAGAAGATGGGTTTGAGCCAAGTCACCAGACCCTGAGCTGCGGTTGGTGAGGATACGAGCACAACTTCCATCCTGCTTATTCTGCCACAGCGAAAGTCATCTCCACCAGAAGGATGGGGTATAAGGGATGGAGCTATAACTTGAACCACTCTGTAAGAGTTCCTAAAGCTCATCTGTTCAAGGATGGTGCGAGACTGCTTGTGCAGTGTTAGTAAGAGACATTTATGTATGAACATACAATGTGAAACAGGCCTGCCGAGGAGCAAAAGCTGTGTGGTGTATACTGTTTATCTTGCACTAACCAAGTCGTAATGTACTTACATAACACTATTTTTGTTTTCACTTGCTGGCAAAACTCCCCACAGATGTTTTATTCTGCCTTACAGCAGTTAAAAATGTGAGAAATGTATAACTGAAACAGTTAAAAAAAATCTAGTAATTGTGAAATCGCCTGTTTTGTCATATGATAAACCATGGCGGCTTGTTAGAGGGATCACACTGATCCATAGTATGAAACAAGCCAGATGCCTTTCTGCGGTCACTAGCTTTAACAAAGCTGGTTTTGATACTTCAACTCAGGGTAAAATTCAGCAGCCTTGCATACAAGGCCTGTAAGATGTGGGGTGTCCCTCCTGCCCCTCCATTCTGCATTTGTCTTAGTGGTGTCTGAAAAATATGCTGCTCACTTACAGTTACACTGATGTTCATGGAAACTGCAGGTACCCCATTTCTGGAAATCAAACCCTGATGCTTTTTCAGCCTTAGGGAACTGTATTTCCTTGCCGTAGGATAACAGAGAGGTCAGAAGGCTTTGTGATCCTTGGACAGAAGACTCTCTAGAATAATAGAATGAACTGGGAAAAAAAATGTGCTGAAAGCATCTGCGAGGTTTTTTGTGCATACTAGACAATATAATTTTTTGTGCATACTAGACAATATAGTCTATACTCACTTTCTGTGACTAAGTTTACTGTTACTGAGGCCTAGAATTAGCCAAATAAAACAGCAGGGAAGGCTTCTCTGTGTTTCTTGCCTCCATTTCTTACTAACGTTTTTACATTCACTCACTCCCTCTTCTAATGGAAGCTGGGGGAAAAGTGCCGAGTACAGCACTAATGACATGAAGAAAAACACTGAAGGAAGCAGCGGGGAGGCCAAGGTTTCAACCACTCTCCCTCCCTTGCCCAGGAAAATTTCAGTGACCTCTTGACACCTCCCATGGGACACTGAAAATTGACAAAAGTATTTGCCAAGTAAATACAAAAAATGGCATTAGAATAGTATTGTTTCTGACTTAATCCTCCTAAAGTCAATGAAAGTGAGTTAAGGTTCCTGCAGCAGCTATAATGCACTAACCTCATTCTAGATGGCAGTGTATGGGGATATGTATCAGGATTGACTAAAAAACACTTCCACGTACTCAGATGTAGTATTCACTCCAGAACCTGAAAATAAAAATGCCAAAAATTAAGTTACAACTTGTTCCTGGCTTATCCTGGTATTTTGGTTAAAACTATTATGTTTCATGTTATGCAACACTACCTAGAGTCAAAACATTGTTAATTTGTCCTATGAAAACAAAAGGGGGAGGCATTTCAAGTTAGTTATGCCCTGATTATTTATTCTGCCATGTTTTTGCTGGAGTAAGTTACTCAAGAATGATTGTTGGGACTCTTGGAAAATATTTGGGCTTTATTATCTGCCATTTGCCAATTTTTATTCTGAAATCTGGTGATCAGGAATGGAGGGATATTAGAGTACACTGCATCTCAAGCACCTCCATACCATTTCTCCCCACACCTAGAGAATGCCCCTGCTACCCAGCAACACTTGCTGGTCATTACTAACTCTGATCCTGCTCGTTAAAGAGTATTCCAGGAGGCAGGTCGCCAAACTGAAGATCTGTGGTTTAGTTCTGGGAATTGTCCCTTTGCTTCCTCCCCAGCAAGTCATTTAATTTCCCTGCAGAGATAACTGCATCAATGCCAGTCATTATCTCCCCTCATTTGTCTTGCCTTCTCTTACCTTTCCAGTCTTTTTTGTTACTAGTTGCAAAGTCTTCAATGTATGAGGTAACTGCCTTCGTGCTCCCCACCCGTCATACAGAAAAGGAACAGCACAGTAAATACCTCAAATGAGAATGCTTCCAGAATGCAGTACCAGAAAAATGCTCACTGACTAACGTGAACTAGCACATAGGAAAATACCTAGCACAGACCATTTCCTGACAACTGTTTTGAGCACAGCTGCCTTAGCTATATTTAAGGACTGTGACATGGATTAAAAATATATCCTTTTTTTAGTGTAAGTGTGACCTGAGAGAAGAATGGTGGTAAAACTGCCATTAGCTGTTTGCAGTGATGCTTGCAAACAGGTTTTTGGCACACTTATCCATTATCAGTGCCCTAGTCACATCCACATGCAGAATGTTGCTGCTTGCATTTTCTGGGACACGTGGGAAAACATTACTTGAAAATGAGTTTGACTATAGCTCATATAAAGTGTATATTTAAGAGGTATTTAAGAGCTGATTCTTAGCTAAAGGGATGGAATCCAGCTGCCTGTTTTCTTTGGCCCTGAGAGTCAGTTTGATATGATTTACATTTTCAGAGCTGGCTTCACAAAGAAAGAGCTAAAGGGTCGGTTTTGAAGCTTTTTTTTTTTGGGGTGTGTGTGTGTTAGTGAGTAAATATTTTACAGCCCAAATTCCTAGTTCCACAAAATCAGTGACTCCAGGCTATGGGACAATGTAAGTAAGCACAAAGGCTGGAATTTATTGCTAGTAATGATCTATGAGATAAGATTTTCAACTAAGCCAGTGCAGAGAGGTCTCTTGCCAGATGTGTGGGAGTGAAAGTGACACAAATCTACAAAAAAAAAAAAATCTTTGGCAATCCCAGAGTGATTATATAGCCTTGTAGCACTAGCAGCCTCAGAGAATCCATTTTGCATCTCAATGTCTTCATCGACTTAAAAGCCAAGTTCCAAGCTTTATAAAAGAAATTCAAAGTAGTGCCATGAATACTCCATAAATTTATCTCACTTCCTTAATCTCATTTTGAACAAGGAAAGTTTTGTTTTTTTTTTTTCCTACATTCCTCTGTTTGTAAAGAACTGTGGTAGAAGAATGACAGTGATTCTGCAAAAAATCACTGGGGAACTCATCCCTTTATTCCCTTACTTTCATCCCAATGTAATTCAAAAATTTCCTTCAGAGTCAAGCTACATTGGAAATCCTTGCTTTTTGATTCCAAGATATCACAGACAAAAACAACGGTACATGGGTGGTGCACTGATCACATCCAAACCTCTGCCTACATCCTTTCGTAAGTGTACTAGAAATTGCAGGTAACTGAGGCTGTAAAGGAGCTTCTGTACCTTTCAAGACAACTAAGAAGTATAACTTGTGCTAATGGGAATGCAACTTTCCTTGTAGCTGAGGATACATTCCAAAAAGGGATGCTTCAGTCAAAGAAAATGCTTTACCTTGGTATAAGGACACTGCTTTGACTAGTTTGGGATGGAAATGTTAGTGCACTTTAAATGCTGTAACACATCTTAATTTTTTATATCTTAGTACACAAACTCTTACAAAACCTATCTCATCACTCATGTATGTTTGATACCACAGCAGAACTGTGTAAGTGTGGCAGAGATGCTTGAAAAGTAAACATGCTGATAATTCTACTTGCCTGTCAGATAGCTCTGCCCAGAAGGCGGTTTTAGTAGGAAAATGCTATTTTAAGGAAATAAATCTCTCTGAAAAAAACTAGCTGAGCATGCTTTTAAGAACTAACATGACAACTCTTTTTTTGGGTTTTTTTGGCAAACTATCAAACTGTTGCAGCACTCAAAATTCTAAAATGGCTTAGTTCAGAATTTAAACAAGCTAGCAAATTCTTCTTGTCTCATATGGAAAGATGTCACATATTTATCCTGGAGCATCTTACCAGTCCCTGCTCCTAAGCCTGGGAGTGTGGCACAGCTACATTCAGGCTCTATTCTGGGACAAAATCCAAACCAACTTTTCACTGCAGAGGAGATCTAGGTGAAGGGAGTACAGTGCTTTTCAACAGATTTCCCAATTTGGACAGTAGGAGGAACTGCAGGACTCACCATAAAACACACACAAACCACAGTACGGACATATCATTGCTGTTACTGTACATTTCTCATGCTTTAATGACCACAAAAGCACAAGTGGTTTTTAAGAGTTGCTCCTCTGTAAACGCACTTCCAGTAACTGCTCTTAGAATAAGACACCTAGAATAAGGTGTTTGTTAAAACCCGCAGAAATTTCTGAGTTTTCATTATGTTGTCGTGCAGTTGTCAAAAAGAGAAATAACATCCCTTAAATCACCTGTCGTAGAGCCTATGCTCTGAGTGGACTTGAAAATTTCTCATCTAGAAAGACTGAAGGGTGTGCTTAATATGTTCTGAAGATATATTTGGTGTGAAAATGTGAAGAGGTCTGAGGTTCCAGCCTGCTGCTTTTGGGAGGACGCTTTTCTGAGGATAGGACCCTGAGGCTTTGGCCAAGGACGTTTGCTCTAGGAGGGTTAATTTGAATGCAGGACCCCTCTAGATAAAATAGCACAGTGCTGTGAATTCTTCCCCATTCATGAAACTTAATTGACTAGCTTTGTCTGTCTCACAGGATTTTAGAGAGTGAAGCTGTAGTGCATTTCTAGAAATACAACAAAAGACAGAATCTAGGCATTGTAGACCTGACATGATGGATACAGACTTCTCCCAATGCCCACAACCTCCCTCCCTCTGCACAGTCCACGTGCAAAAGTGCCTCTGACCCTCCTCAGCAGTTCCACCTCCTCCTATCTAATATTGTATTTTTTTGTTCAAATAGTATATACGCCAAGTATCCAGCCTCCAGACGTTCAGCTTCTTTCAGATACTTTGGTAATGAGGTGTGGTAATGAAGACTAAGTAAACTTTTATGAATGTTGAATATCCTTTATGATATTATGTTTTCGCTTATTTAAAAAGAAAAAAGATTGTTTGGGCCCCACAACTCATCTCATCTGTTTGCGGTTTGAAAGCTCAAAACATTTGTCACAATGTTCCTCAAAGATAAAATTGGAGTTAGTCACTCCAGCCCACTATCACTCAAAGTGCTTGATTACAGTTCTGCCTGATCTCAGTCTAGAGTCAGTAACACAATAATTCTACTTAAGCATTTATATGATTATTGGTTTACTGTTCATATGAAACAGCTTTACCCTGTGACTTGTACATAGCCTTTGCAAGTGGGGAAAACAATAATAGTTTTTTAATGCTTAAAATTTGCGAACAATATAGCAAACTATTAAAACAGCATGTAAGTATTCCAAGAAGTCTAGGGCAGTCAATAATTCTGAAACTACATCCTGAATCACTTACGAATCTTTGGGAGAACAGATCTAAGTAGGATTGGGAGATACCTAGAAAAGGACTGAACAGAGAATCTGGCATGCTCTGTCCCCTGTGGACACAGCACTAATTCTAGAGAGGCAAAGGAGCACTACGGCCTACTCTGCAGCCTCACAGATGAGGTCTGCAGCTTATCAGCTGCATGCAAGGAAGGAAAAAGATCATTTGATTTTAGAATAAACTTATTAAGAATGGATTCTTACATTTCCGTACCTCTTCTAAAATCTTCACAGTTGTGCCATCTAGTTTGATTTCTTTAAATAAACATTCTCCTTTGCTTTTTCTTTAACCTTGTTTGTAGAAATGGCAATTTCAAGCTTGCTGGTTAATGACATGCAGGCACTATGTTCCCATCAGTGCACTGATCATTTAAATCATGTTCTTGACCACTTACACACACCAACACCTTACTGCATTTCTACAAGGTACAGCAGTGGACGCTGCAGCTAGGCTATGAGGATCATAAGCACCCATAAGCCCAGTAAGTGTTTTCCTGTGACTAGCCTGGTGGAAATGTCTTAAGGTAACAAAAAGCTCACCTAAACACTGAGAATTTGTAACGTTTATTCTTTAAGCCACAGCCACTTTTTCTGTTGCATATTCCCTCATTGCAATGCAAATTAATTTATTATAAAAGCATCAATATGTGCAAAGGTACGATCCCAGCTTCACGTTGTCAGAGAGAGCTAGTTCACAACATTCATACACAAATGATACTCTCCTCAAGAAAACAGGAAACTAAAAAGTAATCAAAAGTCAAATGTCATCTCTGTCTTGTCAGGTTTGAGATGCAGCCAGGCAACTTTTGTCTATACCCCAAGCTAGATGCCTAGAATACAGAATAAAGATGTAAAACCAGAAGCCAAAATGTACTGAAAGCACAACCACCCCTTCCTCCTGCCTCCTCACAAATACAATAACAGCAGAGATCCTTCTGGCAGGATGCAGAAGCCTTAGAAGTACATTTGTTTTACAGTCATTGATCTAGTTACGACTAGTTCGCAACACAGAAAGTGCAGCAGGGGCAGCACAAAACTCCATTTGCCAGTAACCTGACTGGCAAACGGATATCAACCATGCTGAGCTCCATACTGCTAGAATTCCACTAACAGTAACCGAGCTAGGCAATTTAAAGCTAGCACTAACTGCAGCATAGACACCTTTTTGTAAAAAAAAAAAAAACAAAACAAACCCAAAACCAAACCACAATTCCCTCAACCCCTCCAAAACCAAAACCACAAAAAAAAATCCCCAACTCTTTAATGAAAAAGGAACAAAGTCATTGAAGAACACCCTTGCTCATTTCCGCCAGAGACTGAAGAAAGTTGGCCACGCTTCACTATATGCTGTAGTTGCCAATATAAAGCCAACAATATCAGCACGGCCATCAGTGGTAAACTCTTACTAAATTGATGTCAGTGGGAATTTTGCGTGGCCTTTGAAAGGAAATCGCCACTGCACCTCCAGGGGTCATTTTACAAGGAAGCAAGATTAACCTTTTTGGTCTGTGCTCGAGATCTATATTGCATGGGAAAGATGGGCTAACGTGGACATTACAAATGGGGAAACATCATCCTTTCTGACAAAAAAAAAGCTACAAAAATAGTTTAGTACAAAGAACGTATCTTAAAACAAAAACGTGCTTATTCTTCTCAGTAGAAATGATCTTAATGTTAAAATTCATTCCTGAACCTACAAATAAAAAAAATTCAGACTATGACTGCCACAAGACACTATCTTCTGTTATATTTTCTTTCTGATAGGACGTAACACCTCTCGTTCCATGATTCTCATTACCTTTGAGTCTTTTGTAGTCATCTCAAGATTTTAAGGATGCAATTCACAAATAAATTAAATATGCCTTCATATGTTTAGTCTCACAGACCAGGGTTTCTCTACTTGGCACTCACTCAGTTTTGTTTTATGAATCTAAATATACAGACTGCTAATGTGACTGTTTCAGGCAGGCGGGTTATCCTGCCATCAGGGTCACAATCTTCAGGGACATTTTGTAGTATTAGAATGGAGACTGGACCTGGTTGTTTTTCAGTGCATTAGTGTATTTTAGTGCATTTAATGCTTTTGCTCTTTCGTGCATTAGTTTACAAATGTCTGTATGTTTCAAAAGATCTGCATGCTAACAAGTGGAATCCTATTCTGAAATGTCTCTTGCTTCTTAGTTAAATTTCCTAAGGAACTAGATGTAAATGATTATAGACTACATCTGTCAGCCCCTCTTCCCAATTATTTATAATTCGTTGGCAAAACCTGACAGAATATTTGTAAAGGTATTAAGATTCTATAGGTTTTATGGAAAACAGTGGTCATATCCAGAAAAGATCTAAAATTTAATGTCCCCCCTAGAGAAAAGGGTGCAGCAGAGGTTGTTATCTCTTCTTGTTAGCCTGCCAACTGACCAATTAGCCAGTGTTGCTCAAAGCCAGGCACAGTATATGCTGCCTTGCATTCTAAAGACAGAGGAAAAACTAAGGATACTTGGAAATGTGATAGAAACAGGAATTATTGCAGTAGGGTTTGGGGAGGAATAGAAAGTATGATTGTTTTGGCAGAGAGGGCTGAAGACATGGGGGAGGCCTGTAGGTTGGTTGGCCCACAGAAGAAAAAGAAGGTATCGGCAAAAGGGAAGGAGGAGCACAGAGGACATAGTGGGTTTATTGCACCGAGGATACTGGACACAGAACACAGAAAAAAGAAGGAAACCAGGCGTTACCAGTTCTGCTACTGACATACTGTCTTTTGCCGTTCTGCCTATTGCCCTTTGCTTCTTCCTTTACCCAATGGCTTCCAGATGAAGAGAAACAGCATACACTGGAGAAAAAAAAAGTTTGTGCCTGAAAACCAACTTCAGAAATATAATTTATTACACAAAAAATGTGTAAAATATATTTTCACAAATATGAACAGATTAGACATTACAATCGTAGAAATCCAGGGATTTGAGTAACTGGAGGGCCTCTTCCTTCAAATCTGTGTTTTTAATGGTTCTCTGCCCTGTGCAATCTCTCCTTTGCATCCATTACGTAGTAAAAGTTGTGCAAGGAACTAATGAACTGTACGTAAGAACAGAATGGTTTCAAGAAGGGAGGTCTCCTCGTGTAAAAATGTGCAAAGTGTGCAGTTCCCTGCTTGTGGCTGGACGCGAGAATGAAAAAATCCTCCAAGGTAATCGCAATTCTGTTCCTTTCAGCCCTGGCATCAGACTATTCCAGCCACCCTGAGACAAACACTTCATCCGTAAGAGGGCAGTGGCGTACATCAGCACGCACAGCCACAGTTTTTTACATAGATTCTATTTGTTTGAAAATTAACTACTGCTGCTGCTCAGGAAGTAACATATTTATCTGATACTCTTCAGAATGTTTACTGCTTTGGCTAGCATCCCACAATATATTTAGTATTTTACAGACTTTACATAAAACATTATCAAACACCAGCCCTGATAAAGGGCTAATCTTTTTATCCTGCTTCCCTGAACTTTCATCTTGCATCCCTGGTGCACCACCTGTATTGTAAATTCCTCTACCGTTTTAACAGATAATTTACATTCCTTAGGCAGCAAACTAAGTTTAGACAACAATAATTGTGTTGCTTACAAAACTATGCTGGAAAGGCTGGCAAATTATTACCATGCAACCTTGATGAGATCTTTTGGAAAAGCTATGGCCAAAAGGGAAATCCAATTGCGAGATGAACTTTTGTTTAGATTCAGCAAGTCCCTATTTTAAACCCACTGATTATCCTTCTTTCTGTAGCAGCAGTGCTGACACGGCAAGATAGAGGAATACTACGAGACAGGGGAATATTCTTAAGTATCAGACGTTTATACCCTTCTCTTCTATTTATGTTACGATACTCCCTGGAAAGCACAGGCACAGACCAGAACCCCATCTGTATCAGCTTTCCTAAACTCCAGAATTCATGGGGGAGGAAACCTTATTTCTTAATGAACTGTAGATATTTAGCACTTTCAATATTTCTACTACTACTACTAATAAAAAAAAAAATAGAGATGCATTCAGTGTGAGCACTTACTTAGAAATCCTAATAATCACAGAATATCATTACTGTAGGAAACCAAGCTAACAAATCCAGAAAGCAAGACAGAAAAGCCTGTCACGCCATCAACTTACACAAACCTACAGAACCCATGGGAAGAAAAAAAAAAAGCTTTTTATATGCACACAAAATTCAGTAAGAATGACAACAAACTTGAATAGCTCAAAGCCACACAAGAAGGAAGCTTTCAGATTGCTTCCTTTTTGAGTTGCAGCTGACAAGATGATTAACTGGAAGTTACACATTGCGATAGATTTTTTTCACCATCCATAGACAAGGTGCCTCATCTGATTTAAAAAGTGCATTTTTTAAATTCCTTTTTGCTGTTTTATGATAATTTGTACGTACCTTAGGGTTTACTTCCTCCTTCATTCCCACAGTCTTGTAGATAAGTATTTCATATAAAACGCCTCCAAAGCAAGCACTTCATCTCCTGAACACAGGTGTGTGTGTCAAGAGAGACACACACCAATTTGGGGCAGTTTCTGACCTCACTTGATTATTTAATTGAGCAACACCCACAAATAACTTTGTGTCATCCCGAGAGAGGCACGCACACCCGAGATCAATGCTTTACGCTGCACTCGAGTTTACCACAGAGCGGTCTGCAAGGGCCTGAGAGAGCACTGCTGCACCCGAAGGCAGCGCTTGATGTGACAAGGCACCCACCTGTCCCCCTTCCCCGCCCGCACCCACCACCACGGCGTCTGACCGCCGCCCACAGGCGGGAAACGCCGCCACTCCCCCGCGCCCCGGCCTCACCCCTTCCCACCCAGACGCTGCGCCCTTCGCGCCGGGAGCAGAGGGCGTACAGCCGGGGGACAGACCCGGCTGCCCCGCCGGGAGAGGCATGACGGCACAAACCGGGCGGGGAGCGCCTCCCCCCGGCGCGGCGGCGGATCCCCCGTCCCGGGAAGCTCCCCCCCCCGCCCCGTCACCCCACGGCACCTGGCGAGGGGGCGGTGGGGAGGAAGGGGCGGCCGCCAGGCCCGGCCCCGCGCCCCGCCCCCTCCCGTGAGGGGAGGCGCTGCCGCTGAAGGGAAGCGGCCCGGGCCGGGTCGGGGGCCGCCCTCCCCGCGGCCCCCTCGGCGGGGCGGTGCCGGGTGGGGCGGTGCCGCCCCTCGCGTCAGCCCTGCGCGGCGGGGCGGGGAGGGAACGGGAGCCTCGGCGCTGCCGCGGCGGGAGAGGCACCGGTGGGGCCGGCGGCGGCTTCTCACGGGAACAAAGCGGGGGCGGCGCAGCCCCTCCGGTCCGCTGCGGCGCCGCACGGTGAGAGTCGGGTGAGGGACGGGGAGGGGGGCAGTGCTGGGCCTCCCCGGGGACCCTCCCGCGCCCCCTGAGGGGCGGCGCGGCTCGGCGCGGCTGGGCGCGGCGGAGGGGCCGCAGGCCCGACCCCCCCCCCTTCCCCTCACCGCCGCGGGGCGGGGTGACAGCCCAGTGCCCCGGAGCTGCCCTTCGCCCGCCTCCTTCCCCCCGCCTCGCCGCTGGATGCACCTCTAGGGGTGCCGGCCCCGCTCACCCCTCTCCCCGGAGGGCCCGCGGAGGGGTGCGTACCGCCTACCGCGGGGTCTGCCTGCCTGCGAATCGTTTTTAAAGGGGGGAGTGGGGAAATACAAATAAATAAAGGAGCCGGTATGGACGCGGAGCCCGAAAGCAGGTAGGTGCGGGGACGAGAGCCTCGACACGCGTCCGGCGCCCGGGGGGCCGAGCGAGCCGCCTCCGCAGGCCGGCGGCGGGGACTGGGTGGAGGCGCTCAACTTCGCCCGGAGCCTGGCCTCGGCAGCCCCCGAGGGGTAGGACGGGGCTGCGCGGCCGGCCGGACTCCCCGCCGGGCCGCCGCGGGAAGCGCGGGGGCAGCGGCCCGCGCCCGGGCTGGGGCTGCCTTGCCGCGCCAAGTACGCGGGCGCGTAGCGGTGAGGACTACCGAACTCAACAAGCCATTTTCTCCCCTGTGGAGCAGCCTGGTGTTTTTTTAGGGGGCTTTTTGGTGGTGGGATTTTTTTCCCTCCCTTTTTCCAGCCCCTCGCTGCATACGCTTAAGCTGGCTGAAGGCTCGCCGCTGCGGCTGCATACGCAGCACTCGTGTTGTCCTAACGATATGGCAGTAGCACTTCCTGCTGTAAATCACTTCGCGATAGTTTTTGAAGTGCTGCTTCAAGGCGGCACCGTAATGAACCCTCTTGTCAGTGCCTGTGGTAAGCTTAAAACCCTGTGAGCTAGAGGCTGTTTTCAAGACTGATGTGTGTAATGCGTTGCTATTACTTTTCACAGAAATGGTAGACGTAGTCTGCTATTGGCTTAGTCTTGGCGTAGATGTAGTTCCCCTTGCTGTGCCCTATTGGTGTATGCTCTGTTGTTTTGGACCCAGCTGTAGTTACCTTTGCTGTCTTCTTGTTGTGAAAAAAGCTAATTTCAAATAAACGTTCAGAGATACAGGTGTATTAAGCAAGAACTATGAAAAGTAAGCTTTATTATAATGCTGTACTGCGGATAGCTCTTCGTTCTGGAATAATTTGTGAAAATAAAATTGCTCAAGATCTACATCTATGGGGACTTGAATTTAAAAACCTTAGCTGTTAGCGTTTGTTACATAATGTAGATTGCTATTATTATTTATTGTTATTTTGAGGTTTCATTTATTGAAAATATCTACTGAATTAGTCTAGAGATCTTCTATTTTACTCTTTTTATGAACATCTTCATATAAAATAGTCTTGCTGACTCTTTTTCCAGCTTATTAATGCCTTTTTCCCCCAAAAAATTTCAGAGGACGGTCAGAAGAGGAATGGATGTAACATGATATCCTTGGAGTGCTCAAAACACACAAATTCTGCAAAGATTTGTTTTTTGGTTAAGTAATACAAAGAAAATGGATGAATCGGCTTTGCTGGATCTGTTGGAGTGTCCTGTTTGCTTAGAACGCCTTGATGCTTCTGCAAAAGTCTTGCCTTGCCAGCACACATTCTGTAAACGCTGTCTGCTGGGCATTGTGAGCTCTCGAAATGAGCTTCGATGCCCAGAGTGCAGGACTTTAGTGGACTGCAGTGTTGACGAACTTCCCAGTAATATTTTGCTTGTTAGACTACTGGATGGCATCAAACAGAGGCCTCGAAAACCCGGTGCTGGTGGTGGGACTGGTAGCACAAATGCTTTAAGGGTCCCCATCAATACTGTAGCTAACTGCGGATCAAAGGACCTGCAGAGCTCTCAAGTTGGACAGCAGCAAAGGGTGCAAGCACGGAGCCCCCCAGTTAGGGTAAGTATTATGTGACGGTGGTATTTTGTTGCAGTCGTATCTTTTCCTGCACTGTTTCAAAACAGTTGATGGCCTCTGCTTCAGCATAAGGGCAGTCAGATAGTAAATATGGCAAAACAAAGTATTTTTGAGACTTGTTGTAGATTTCTAGCAAAACATACCAGTGTTCTTATCAGTATTGGTTTACTGTTACGTAAATACCAGTAATACTACTTCCTTATTAAAACTCTCAGTTGTTGAGGTAAGGAGAAGAAAAGCATCTCAATACCTTAACTGTCTTATTAAAAGGAAGTCAAATAGAACAAGATAATTTATGTGGAAAGCTTAAGTAATTGTTAAGGATAAGCATCTTGTGAAGAACACTTGAAATTGTTCTTGGTTTGTCAACTGTAAGATTAGAGATTTTATTTTGGCTCTTCTGCTTTCTGTAATGATTCTGAGTATCAGTAAATTTCCTTTGAGTTAGATACAACGAATGTTAAACGTGAGCAGGGAAGTTACGTTCTTGTTGAAGTCAAAGGTTTTGCTATTGGCTTCTACGGAGCTACATTTTACTTCTCTTCCTTTAAAAAGAAATCTTTGAATTACTGTGGTCTGGTAAGTTTTTTTGTACTCTCAGTCCTCAGCCCTTCTTTAACGAGTTTTTCCTCAAAGTATTTTTTCTAAAGTGATTTGGAAAATCTGTGTACTGTGATGGGAAGACATTGCCTTCTGTCTGTACTCCTGTTCCTTCCTAGGATCTATGCAACCTGTAGACTCCGTCGTGCGTTATAATCGAGACTCAATAGCCTCATTTATGATTCCATTCTAGAGCCTGTATTGGGAAATACAGTTTTATGAGATGACTGACCTTGCTCTGTTTTATCTAATGACAAGGCAGAACAGCTTCTCTGAAAGGTCTTGCTGCCCATTTTGTGATGCTTGCGTACTTGGAGTTCCTGTGTTTGAAGTGGAGTTTCTGAACGGTTTAGGTGGTTTCCTTCTTCTGAAGTTTATTTTATTTTTAAGAAATGTCTTAAAGAGTTCCAAGGAGAGGGCTTAAATGTGTATTTGGCAGGACTAGTCTTTATTTTAAAGTATAGCTGAATGATTTAGTTTACTTGCCCAATGAAGGAAGCCTTACACTGATTTGTCCTCAGTTATACTTACATGATTGGAATCTTTCTAAAACATCTTAGATACACCTCTTAAGTTTGCATGAGGATTTAAAATACAAGTGTTCTCCCATTAGATTGTATTGTTTTCTCTGCTTGGTAGAGACTCTTATTAGGTTCTTTACTTTAGAATGTAAAAATAATAATAATCATGCCACTTCCTGTTAATGAGTTTTGTTCAGTATGTAGATTAATTGGTAAGGGAGGAGAAAAGATGCGTGGGGTTTTTTTGTTTGTGGGTTGGTTTTGGGTTTTGTTGGGTGTTTTTTTTTTTTTCCCCCCCCTTTCAGAAGGTAAACATTAAAGTACTGCAAAGAAGCTTCAGCGGTATGAAAACCAGTCTGGTCTTCTCCAGAACCTTAAGGTGTTTACCACGATACCTTGCATTTGCAAAAGCTCTTCAACTTAAAACAAAGCAAAATACCCATATAACTTGTTTATATATTTTTATGTCGACTTTTGTAAGTAACTGTGTATTTTTAGAGACTGCTTGTCCTCCAAAAAGGCTTCCGGTGCACCAGTGAACTGCATACGTGAATGGCTGCGCTTCAGAGTTTCTCAAAGCCTTATTAGAAAAAATAACTTGATTATGGAATATTCTCTCTCTTTTTTTTATGTTCTATAATATCCTGTTGTGCAACATTTGCATTTCCAGATGTTGCGCAGAGTAGAAAGTGATAACATATGGAACGTTGCTTCAATTTATTAGTTATGCTGTACCATGCGCCATTAAAATTGTGACTATGTGCATTCCTCATGCAGTTAACTGATACTCAGTGTATATTAGTGATAGATTTCAACATTTTACAGTAGGTCTGAATACATCTTTGTTTCTGGGGTTTCACAGGCATTCTTGTGTCTTCTTTCCTTTGGGAGACAGGGAAAGATAATCTTCTCATCTTCTGTCCACTTTGTCCAGAGCCTTTTTTAGTAGGAAGGCAGTACTTTTAAGAACACGAGCCGACTCGGAGGCATAAGAAGGGGAAAATAAGAAGAACTTTTCCTTTTTCTGTATGAAAAGTGTTTTTAAAAAAAAAAAAGTCCGGAAAGCAAAATGCCATTTTAGTGGACAGTGTTGAATTGAATGCCCTGTTTGTTTTGCTAACTATAAGGTAAAGATGGTTGCAAATACAGTTCCTCTCTGGGATTTGGAGAGGAAAATCTGTTTCTAGATGACTGGCAGAGTCAGATTTCCTAAACGAATTTTGCTGAAGGGGAACTAGTAAATGAAAGTTGCTGTTACGTTAAATGAAGTGAACGTGGATGAAGGCTGTCAAGTCATAAACATTTTGCTTATACCCTGAAGTAATACAAAGCTCATAAATGCCCTTTCAGAGGATGCCATAATTTTTAGGAAAGGTTAATACAGCATGTACTGCAGCGTGATTTCCTGAACTGTATCAATGACTATGGAGCTGCCAGCCTTGTTATTGCACAGTACTATGTATATTGCATTCTCTGTATGTATGTGGTGACACATGGCAATAAACAAACAAATGGTTCCTTGAGTCTTAAAACTAATGAAGCTGGGTGGGTGGTGGGGAATAACAAATCTTGTGCCTTTTATCTCCCCCACTGCAATAACCCTGTTTCTTTCTGTAACCTCTATAATCTTTCACCGCTGTAACAACTGCAATTTCTCCCTGCAAGTTCTTAACCTCTTTCTATTCCCTGCTATTTTGATGCATCAGGCCTTGTGTGCCTTTCCCTGGGTACCGGCTGGACAAAAGCAGCATACTGCTATAGCTGATGGAAAACTGTTTGCTGACTGCCCAGCTCTTCTGTTCTTAGCAGCCAGCTTGCCTGGGAGAACAAATAATAGTTACACTCATGCTGCAGCTCCCTCTCTGGTATGGATGCTAATTTAATGTGGGTTTTTTGGTGTTTTGTTTTGTTTTTTTTAAGTGAAAACCTTCAGCTAGGTTGACAGCTTGGAAGAGCTTTAAGAACCGCAGTGTGCTGTCAAATCTGCTTGGGACTGGTCATCAGGAGCAAGTTACTGAGGGCTGTTGAGGGACTGCATGATCACGAGCCTTGTTTCCTTCAAAAGAGCATATGAAAATTTTAGGGTACTTACTTCCAAATTTATGCTCATGTTATTCATCTTGTCATTTTCACAAAGTATGTCAAACAGGTATTATCTTGAGTTTCTTATGGTAGTTTTACAAGGGTATTCTTATTGCAGGAGTTTTCAACAGAGCTGTATGCATAAGCTGATAGATGTTGGAGAGCTGTTCTAATTTCTCTACTAGAGGATAGATTTAGATTTTAGATGTTAACTTTTCCCTTGAATTTGTATGTGCCTAAGGCATACCAGTTCTGCTGCTAGTTTCTTTATAGTCCAAGTTTCTGAAGTTAGGGCTGTGTTCTCAGCAGAACCTAGAGCAGAGTTGTCTACATAGTCTGAAACCTCATCACTGAAAATATTTTTTAATGTTTTCAGCTGTTCTCTGGACCAAGTGTAGGCAGGAAGAGATAAGTGAAGGATTCAAATGATCTCCCTTTTCAAAAGAAAAGTATGAATAGCTCAAAAGTTGGCCATGCCTAATAGAGTTGGTGCTTATGC
The DNA here is from genome assembly GCF_965638725.1 of Aptenodytes patagonicus. NCBI lineage: Eukaryota > Metazoa > Chordata > Aves > Sphenisciformes > Spheniscidae > Aptenodytes > Aptenodytes patagonicus. Next base: position 43,886,769 of record NC_134952.1, read on the forward strand.
TGAATAAATATTGATGGTGTAATTTGAGTATATTATACTATATGTCAGTGGGAAATCTTACTGAGAAATGTTACAGTGCAGACAATGGGAAAGTCCTAAAGCTTTTCCCCTTTTTCTTGTTTTTATTCTGGAAAGCTGATAGAGACCTCTGGTGATATCACTTGTGGTGAAGTCGTCTTGAAATTAGAGGGTAAAGGAACATAACAGGCTATTAGAAGATGCTCATTTAGGTGTTAAAGGGGGCTTTCTAACTGCATCAATAAATTCTTGCTCTGTGCATTCCTATAATTTTGTTTTTCTGTTGAGAACCACTAATGTCTGAGATGTTTGCGATAAGTTCTTTTAAACTGAGGAGGAAAGAAAAACCCACAAACAGGAGGTTGTTCTGTGAGTTTCTGCTGATGTTCAGCTGTGTTGCATTGTAGTGTAAGCCCACACGTCCATTCTCATGCTTGTGTAACACAGGAAAGGAACAGTAAAATTTTAAATTCCCACATCCATACTGCCACAGCAGCGGTCATTTGTGATCCAGTAGGCTTGCCTGGGAACTGCTGAAGCAGTGTTAATGCCAAAAAGGAAAATAAATGGAGCGAGGTTCTCTTGCCCCAGCCATGGTGTTTGAACTCTGCACACAACTTGGGGCAGTAAGGACAATGGGCCACCTTCCAGTCTGTGAGGACTTAAGCAGGTCAGGCTTCTCTGGCTGTTGGACTCAATGCATGATGTTAGCAATCGGTTTTCTTTTATCGTAACCACCCTGGAGAAGAGAGCTCAGGGTGGCAGCTCACACAGTTTGACTATTTAGCAGGATTCAGAAACCTGATAGGAGCTGAAATAAGTGCTGCTGTTGTAGCCACGGCACTCACTGGCCTACTGAGATCCTGGCTGAACTTAGTTGTCAAAGGAAACTTCTTAGATTAGAAAACTTCTAATGATTAGAAAACAACAACGGGACTGAAAATGTGCATTCATAGATCAATAACTTTATTAAAAGATTGAAAATAAATATGGGGATTGCCAAGCATAGAAGCAGGTGTAGATTGGAACAGATGTTTAAATTGTCTCTGAACAAGAGTTAGCAGAATAAAACAGTACACAGAAATGTCATATCAAACATCTGCTGGTCAGGTACTCTTAGAAGAGGCTCACATTGTGATAATAGATCAGATTGTGAAGTTTGGGGGGAAAAAAGTGGTTGTAGAACTATGCAAGAAACAGTAGCTAATGCAGTTAGTTTCATGGTCGATATTTGTGATGGTAGGCTGGAGAATCGTTACTTGATGATACCTGATTTTGAGGATTGTGTTTGTACAAATTTGTACAAAATCTGCTTTCCCCCTTATTTAAAAAAAAAGTGTATCTTATTGTTGTCTGTGTAGTTTTAATTATGCATTCCTGCATGTATTCCATCCTATAAAAGTAAGGAGTGTCGAGGTGCAACTTTAACATGTGAAATATCTTAATTTGAGAATGTGGAGATAGGCGCCTATTCATATTCCGGAGTGATCGTTAGAAAACATTTTAGGAAGCCTCTCTAAATCATGTATGCACACTTTTGTTTCCTCTCACGCTTTCTGAAATACCAGATTCTGCTTTTGCATTTACAATTGCTTGTACAATTTTAATTACTTCTCTGTAACACTTTTGTGTCCTATGTTAAGCTAGAGAAAATTTAATGGAGATTATAAATATAAAAGGAAAATAGACTGTCTCTCATTATGTTAATGTGTTTCCTCTTAGAGATAAGTAATTAAGTGAAGAGAGGGAGGATAAGCAAAGGGAAGAATTGTCTCAGTATCCAAAGGCATTGGGCTAGGATTGAGAGCTTCCGGGCTTAGTTCCTGGCTTTGCCACAGACATCCTTTATAACCTTGCAGAGAGTCATTCAAAGCTCTTTGTGCCTCTGTTTCCCATCTGCAGATATGACTGATAGTACTTCCTTTGTTTGACTTGCTATTTAAACTGTATACTCTCTAGGGCAGAGATTGACTTTTTTATTTTGGATGTATCTATAGGGTGTTTTACAATGGGTCCACAGTCTCAGTTGAGGTCAGAAGATACTACTGTTCACTCTTTAAATCGTTGACTTCCACATTACTGGAGAGCTGTTCATAATCCATTTCCTGTACCAAAGATGGTCCAGTGCCTAGTGTTATATTGTTAAAAGGATTTTGTTTTGTTTGGATGTTTAATAGGGAATCACATAAATACCTCAGTGAGGAAAAGCCAGACACTTAAAAAATCTGTGGAAGCTGGTGTTCCATTCTTCAGCTAGAGAAATCTGTATCCGACTGGCACACTGGTGCGTAGATTTGAGCGTGTTTTGAAAAGAATAAAAGGAGAATATCTAATGTAACTAGTGTTGGTAGTACAGAAATATTTCATTCCATACTTTGAACCTTTATAGGAATCTTTAACCTGCCAGCTAACATTAATCTGCTTGACAAAATAGCTGTGAAACTAGTATAATCCCTTTATTTAGAAAATAATTAGGTTTTGAAGTTGATTTATAAACTAAAAAACAAATCCACAGTATTTAAGTGTGATACTTAAATCCCTTTTTATTTTGTTTCCAATACCCTTTTTTGTGTATTGGTGGAAGATACTGTTGTACGATTGCTTTGTTTTCAGGTGGAAGAGGAGGCTGTCTTTATTTCCCTTCATTTTCCAATTTAATATTCCTCCGTTTCTGCAGATTCATTTAAAACTGCCTACCTGAAATAAAATGGTGTCTCTTTTTCTCTACTTTAATTTGGCTGGTGAGTTACAGGTTATTGCTCTAATCAAAAAGCTTTGATCATTCAGAAAATTTAAACTTCTGCACAAAAAGGAAGTCTAAAGCCCTTACTTCTAATGGGCTTGTGAAGGGGAGCAGTTTTTTTTAAAGAAAATAAAAATCTTTTAATTTTTCTCCTATTTCCACAGAAATCAAATACCAATAAAATTGCTTTACATAGGTAGTCCGGGGTCTGGTTAGAAAAGTCAGTCGGTAGTGCTATTGCTGTGTTTCTTTATGCATAGTGTCTGGCTTTCTGCAATGGGTACCTCTTGTTCGGTGGCTTAATAGGCATCCTGTACAGTAGGAAGAGCTGAAGGGGCTGATTGAGATGGGGTCAACTAGAAATCCTTCTCCTCCCCTCTCCTTTACCTGAGTGAAATGGTTTTCACATGGTACTTCCTCTTCTTACCCCTGTGTTTAGTGCATGGATAGGAACTGCGGAGAACAACAAGCCTGAAACTGCAGCTGTGATAATAAAACTGGAAACTTGTTATGTTGAATTGTTTGTCTGTCTTTTGGTGGACTTCCCCTTGTAGTGCATTTGGCCTTCTCCTTATGATATGCTTAACACCTTCCTTGGTCTTTTCTTTGGTTCCACCGTTGTCCTTTATTCAAACATTCTCTTGCTTCTGATCTTAGTGTACTACTTCCAAGAAAAAGGAAACATGTATTTGTCTTCCCTCGTGTGTCCAATCTGTCCTTGACTGTGTCAAACATAGGGAACATAAAATAAGCAATAAGAAAGAAAATGTTCTGTTGAAGTATCTGGACTACAGACACTGTTGTGGTATTTATGACTAAATCTGCTAAATGAATGAAGAGCATAAAGTGTATGTTAATGTTACTGTATTGCTTAGCCTCCTTTGGTTTGAAAGTTTCTTTTTTTTTTTTCCTTCTCCTTTAAATCATTGCCTATATGCACATCCTAGTGAGGGCAAGAATGTGCCTCAGTAATTAAAGCTGAAATATCATCTGGTCAGCCCTGTTCATACATACACCTCATTACTGCATGCGCAAAGGAAAAGTATGCATCTGTTACATCTCGATTCCTGTCAGATGTCTCTTTGTTAGTAGACAGAAAAGCTCATCTCAGAAAATCAGCAGTGAATTTTTGGGTCAGTTGCACTAGATCAGGTTCTTTGCTTTTCTTTTCACATCACCAAGTCAGAATCTTTTCAGAGAGCAGGTTTGTGTTTTGTTTTGTTTTTGACCGAGAATGGCTGCTTTGAGGTGAGCTGGATTAATTTGAGGAAGCGAGTGGCCCTGAGGTGGGAGAATTGCACGTCCAAGTGCTCTTTTCTGCACTTCTTATCTTTCGTGGGTATAGAGGGGAAGATGGCAGCACTGTCCTCTGTTTGGCAGACTAAACAGTGGGGCTGGTCCCAGTTAGAGCCTTGCTTCACTGAGAGTGCTTGAATAACTGCTTTCATTTATTCTCGTCCCATAGATATTGCTGGGGCTGCCATGCAGTTGGGGACTGTCATGGTTTAACCCCAGCCGGCAACTAAGCACCACACAGCCTCTCGCTCACTCCCCCCCACCCCGGTGGGATGGGGGAGAGAATCAGAAGAATAAAAGTGAGAAAACTCATGGGTTGAGATAAAGACAGCTTAATAGGTAAACCAAAAGCCACGCACGCAAGCAAAGCAAAACAAGGCATTCATTCACTCCTTCCCATCGGCAGGCAGGCGTTCAGCCATCTCCAGGAAAGCAGGGCTCTATCATGCGTAACGGTTACTTGGGAAGACAAACGCCATCACTCTGAACGTCCCCCCTTCCTTCTTCTTCCCCCAGCTTTATATGCTGAGCATGACGTCATACAGCATGAAATATCCCTTTGGTCAGTTGGGGTCAACTGTCCCAGCTGTGTCCCCTCCCACCTTCTTGTGCACCCCCAGCCTACTCGCTGGTGGGGTGGTGTGAGAAGCAGAAAAGGCCTTGACTCTGTGTAAGCACTGCTCAGCAGTAACGAAAACATCCCTGTGTTATCAACACTGTTTCCAGCACAAATCCAAAACATAGCCCCTTACTAGCTACTGTGAAGAAAATTAACTCTACCCCAGCCAAAACCAGGACAGGCATGAAGCCCCTAGCTGGTCTTGGTCAGCACGGAGGCAAACAGTTAAGGCTGTTTTCTCTTCTGCATGCTCTTAAATGTCAAGAAATCATTGGGACCCAGGAAGATGCTCTGGAGATAAGGACAATCGCTCCAAAGAGAGAAACTGAGCCCAGTATTTGGAATTCTTTGACATGTGATGCTTATATGCCTATCTTTAAAATGTCACTCAGTGTTTCCTGGATACATACAGGTTTGGATTCTCCAGTTGAGGGGAAAATGAAACATAGAAGTCAAACTCAACTCTTCACGTTTCACTTACAGACACTGTTGCCAAAGTGTCTCAGAATCTGAGCCTGCTAGGTACATGAAAATCAACTGTGGCACATATGAGCAATCCACCATGGAAATCATTTATCTCTGTACTCTTAGAAGCTTAGGACTGTGGCACTCATTTGATACTTGTGGTGCTCAAGCATGTGATTTGTTATCCTAAGTTAAGTTTTTGTAGCGTAAGAGTATGAACACTTCAGAATTTTAAGTAATTTAATTTCTTGTCTAGGTCTTTGTTCCTGTCTTATTTGGCCCTTGATTAATTCGCCACCACCACTACCTATAGTATAAGCACTTAAACTGTCAAGTATAAAAAAACAGAACCTGCAAGAATGTGTCTGATCTCCTAAAAATGAGAACAGGATTCTCTTGTGCACATGTATGTGCGCTCTTTCTCACACAGTAATTTTGTTTGAAACGGTGCTGATGTGCTCGGCCTTCCACATATAATTTTTAAAATATGGTGTAAATTTGTGGGGTTTTTTTTAATTGAACTAAAAGCTCTGGTCTGGTGCTTAACTGTTCTTTCTGTCTTCCAAGTTGGCTTGATTCTTCAGAGTCGAATATAGATTGTCCGTTTTTATTTTCTGTAAATGTGCAAAGTATAATTTTACGTTTCTAGCTGTATGCTATTAATCATAAATGCATTTTGATTAAAGGTAAGCATTTAAATGTTGCTTAAAAATTAATAAAGATATCATTCTCCTCCTCTCTGAAGTGAAGGAGTGCTGCCAGTGTTGCATAGAAGATAAGCCAGCCATCAGAGAATGTCCTGTTGGACTTTGTAACACCTGAAGCACTCCTCAGTCTTTACTGTTCTTTTGTTAATAAAACTGATTTTGTTTCATGGCATTAGTGTTGCAGTAAGGTGAGGTAACTCTGCTCTCCTTTTTATAAAGGAAAGATGTGCTTATTACCTCTCTTGACTTCCTTTTTTCAGCACCTAAATTTTCAAAATATACATGTACATTAAAAGCTTTTTAAAGAACTGAAGTACTGTTTTCTCTTGTATGAACGACAATTTTATAAGACAAGCTTTTGAAAAGCTCTGGTTGAAGACAAAAGTACTCCTACCAGACTTTCAAGCTGCTGAACTCAAGAAAAGGAATGTAGTCTTACTTGCACAGAGGAGTGAGAGGATCAATACTGAATAATTTAAAACAAGTCTCTTCAATTATTCTTTATTAGCATGCTATCTTAATTCTTTAGGTTATAGTCTGCATTTTATTTATATTAAAAATAGGGGAAGAATGAGGCACTTCTGACTGATTAAAAAGTGTCAAGATGAAAAGTATTCAGAGATAATCAGATGACGATCTGAGCTGGCATATATAGGGCATAGCTGTTCTAGAAGCTTATTTTAAACAAATCCAGTAAAGATGAATTCAGCGTGCTGTGGTAATGTGCCTCTGAGTAAAGATTAAGCTTTTATTCTGAAGCTGAGAGCTTGCTAAAAGAAAATCAACGTCTCATGGACCTTTACTTGTTCGTGTATGCCAGTGCCATATTATCTCGCATGGTCGTCTCTTTCATGAGCTAGATAAAGATCTGAGAGGAGACTCTTAAATCTTACCCACACTAGCAGAGTTAAGCCATTTTCAAAACCTGTTTAATTTAACACAGTTTTAAATCCACAGCCTTATTAAGTTAACAAGCCTTCAGCCTTGCCACCAGGTTCTGTAATCCTCTTAGATCTTCGGTCTAAGCAGGGCAGGGATAGTCAATAAGTAGATGAATAGATAATCTTTCAGAAGACATACAGGTCTTCCAGAAATAAGTGTTGATATCTACACTGAGTTTTGAAAGGTTGAGAAAGGCTCATCTGAACTTCCATTGAGTATAAGACATGCTACCACAGTACCTACAACTTGAGGAAAAAGTTGAAAGGACTATCACTTTGTTATGTTGGGGGGGGGGGAGATAAAGGATTTATTTTTTTTAAATGAATTAATTCCTGGTTTACAGCCCAATAAAATTAGGTTAAATTTTAAATATAGAATGAGGTAAATAAAAATAACAGTTTGTTTCCTTGCTGTTATGCATATGCAGATTAAAAGCTTCTCTGTGGTTGTTTCACAAGCTATCTTTGAAAATCCTTCAGGCAATCAGTAGTCTGTGGACCAGAATTTAAAAAACTTTAATGCAGATAACGTGGTATTGGCCACCACTGCAGTCTGCACATTACTTCTGTTTTGGCTCTTCTAGCCCTATTGAATTTAAGCTGCGTCCATCTCCTGAGCAGAGCTCCTGAGGTAGCGGAGCTGGAGGAAGGAAAAAAAAGCAGTTTGTAGTGGAAGAGTTCAGCCTAACGTGAGGGTCCCTGCCAGCCATGTTCACACAGCACCAGAGTTGGAGCAGAGGAAGTGGATGTGGGGTGCAAGCCAGGTCCGGGAGATACCAAGAGCGACCTTGTGTTTGGAGAGGGTGGCAGAAGAGCTGAGCACACAGCGAGTATGAGGCATGAAAGCAATGTTGAAAGGATGGGAGAAGGCCTCTGGGAGGAGATGACTGAAAAGCAGAGAAAATTCAATACTGATGGGTGATAAAGACCTGAAAGGCCAAGTAATAAGGGAGCAGAGAGATAGTGAATTGAGTTGAAAGAAAACAAACTATGGTAGTAGATTTGGAACATAGCAATAGACAGATTGGATAAAAAATGATGGAGCAGGAAAACAGATCGAGCAAATGACTCTCTGCTCACTGGAATTGAATTAGAGACCTGGTGAGGAGGAGGTGCTGGAGGAACAAGCTGAAGAGGTAGCTTGATGTCTGAGGAAGGTTTTGGAGAGCATCAAAACAGAAAAGTTGATACGGAGGAGTTGGCTAGACAAGAGGTAAGAACAAGAATTAAGTGTGTTGACTCACATGCCATTTATTTTCCTCCAGTATGTGTGTGTTTTAATTTTAAAATACTGTGTATTTTATTTTTCATTGTTTATTTTGAAATAGTGTGTCAGGTACTATGTGATATTTAGAATATTTCTGTTCCAGAATGTTTGAAGAACTTTCTATTCAGGACTGTGAGGATTATTTCTGGCATATCTATCAAGCACTTTGAGATTCTTCACAGGAGTCTAAAAATGTCAATTTTATTACTAATAAACTGTTCTCATAGTTCTCATAGAACCAATAAAGCTACAAATTTAAATCTTCCATTCAATGAACTCAAAAAGAATATAGGAAAAGGTGGGCTAGTGTCCTAGGAATTGCTTGGAAATCAGAAAAGATTCTCAGAGAAGGAAGGGAAAAAAAAAGCATTTGTGACTATTCTGATTTGGTAGCCTTTTCTTTCACCTTGCTTCCATGTTTCCTCAGTCTTTTGTGTAGTCCTTCAGTTAGTAATAGCTGAAAATAAGGATGTAAACATCCTACCAGCATTACAGAGCACGGCTACAATCTTACATAGTATTCTTTTGAATTTAGTCATGATAGATAAGAAGAATGAATTTTGTGGGGCAGGTTCTCCAAGCAAAATAACGGAATATTTTCAGTATGTTTTCAGTCCCTTGGAGCAGCTCACCTTTCTGTAATACGTTTAAAAGGAGAACTATCTTTCTAGAATTACGTTTTCAAAGTACATGGTTTTTGTTCAGTAAGGGGGATTTGTGTTTATCTTTACTTTCACTAATAAGTGAAATTGATTTTTCAGTGGAGAAAGAGAATAGCTAGTGGACTGTTTCTGGAAACAGATTCCCAAAGCAGTTTATAATTTCAAGAAATGTTTATCTTATACTGAAACCTCCAAACCCAGAAAGAAACATTAGGGTCAATGAAAGCTTATTTCTAACTTCAGCTCCTGTTGTGTGTATATACTCTTTACTCAGGAAATCATACTTTTTCATATATTCAATTCAGAATTTTGTTGCTTGCAACAGGGATCTGATGTTGTTTATGCTTCCCTATTTGTTATTTTACCAGCTCCCTACCTTTAAAAGGAAGAGCATAAAAGAGGTCAAAATTTATTTTAAACGGCACAGAAGAGGAACTGGTTATTCTACACACTCCATACAAAGGTTGTGTGGTTTTATTTCTTTAAAAATAATAAAATATTAAATACTATGATGCAGTTAAATAGGAAATATTCATAATTGCATACCTGGCAATTGATAGGGAAACTTTTTTTTAGTGTAATACTCTTGTTTCAAATTTTCTGAGTTTGCACTGAAGGAATCCAAGAAAAAAGGGGGTAGAGTTAAAACAGCACGACTGTCAGGAAGTGTTTGCCCTTTTTTTCCTGCAGCAATCACGGAATTTTACGTGCAAACTCAGATGCCCTTTTAAAATATTCTCTGAGTGAAATTTTATGTAACGTGGCATCCTTAATCCTTTTAGAGCTTTTGAAATGTCTGCAATGCACATGCAGTTAGGTTATACCACACAATTCCGTATTTTTTGATGTTGATGGGAGTTAGGAGAGTTAGTGAGATAGATTGGTTGATTAAGTTAATGCCCTTGTTTGTTGGGTTTTTTAGGCTGTGGTTGTCTGAGTTGGTGTATATTTTTGTCTGGAGTGTACTGCTCAGTTCACAGATAAAGAGTTTAGATTTGAAATGGTTAAAAAAGAAGAAATAATATTATTTTAGAGCCAATTTTGTACTTGCAGTAATGGAAGGGTATGGATTCATAATATTCAGAGGCACAGTACTCAGAAGAAATCCGTGTGTGTGAAATTTTTTTATCTGCTTACAAGGGGATTTCAGTGCAGCTTCACTTAGATATAGTCAGATTGAAGCCCAGTCGCACATAGCCAGATTGAAGTTCAAGGTAGTTGATCTGAATAAAACAGAAGCAGTAACTTGGTCATTGTAATTAGACATGTCTTATAGCTCAAAAAATCTTGTAGCCCAGTATGTAGTAACCACAGCATATTTGATGGCTGGGCTTGGTTAGTCTCACCTATAGTAAATGGAAAGCAAAGTATTGCAAATCGTGTGTTTCAAGCAAACATTAAATAGTTGCCTCCAGGAATTCGTAAGTTTTGTTTGCGGAAGATACCTTATGATGTTGCAGAAATCCTCTTCCTGCTTAAACAGATAACCTCACCCTCAGATCTGGATGTTGGCTGCAGTCTCATTTAGGAAATCACGTCTCTCTCTCTTCTAACTGCTATTTACAATGTAAGGTTAGGACTCCACATCTTCCTAGAAGCAGCATCTAATTCTTGGGGAGTCAAATACCTCTGGTTTTCAAAGCTAGAACATTAGTAAGAATCTGTAAGATTTCAGGTAAGCTGAAATCAAGTTATGCACTAATTTTCTAGGTTTGAATGCATGAATGTGTTTAAGATTCACATTCTTTCCGCGTGTTTCGTTTTGGGGGAAGAGTCAATGAAACTTTTGGTAGATGGTGGCTTTCTGACTTAGGGAAAACCCATTGCTTTGTGCAAAGGCAGACCAAACTCGGCACAAACAGCATTCAAATGGCAGAGCTTTGTCAGCACCACAGAGCTCTGGTTTTGGGCGCAGACTCCAATTACTGAAGTCGAGGCTGAACATACCGCTAGATGCCAAACTGTGCTTTGTTTTTGGAGAAGGCAGTTGATTTTTATTAGGATAAATGAATCTGAATGTCTTAGTAGTGGTACTCAGTGGATGAAATAGCATTTGATTTGTACTGTGTTTTGAAAAAAGAATACTTTTTGCAGATTTCTTTCTTCTATTCAGCATATTAAGTTTAATGGAAGAAATCTGTCCAAAGTGGTCTTATGTAAACACTCACTGTGTTTATATTTTTCAAGGTCTTGTAGCTATAGGAATAAAACTGCAGTTTTGAACTTTGCAATTAAAATATACATTGGAAAATATTCTGTTGGAATACAGAAAAGTGTTAATGACTTCCATGAAAACAGATCTGGTAAAAATAAACAAGTGCAGTAGATAGCCTTCATTAGAGGGACACTGGTCTTGGTGTTCCTGTGGTAGCTGAAGCAATAGAAGCTGCTGCTAAAGGTGCTGGTCAGCATAATAAATGTGGAACAGGGGAGACTACCCTAAGAGGACTGATAAAACTGACCATAAATACCAGAGCTGGGTCATTGGTTAGTGCCTGAAGAAAAATGGATTTTCTGAGAGGGGGTTAAAAAGAAGGAAGAAAAGAAGCAGAGCTGTGCATGAACCATCAAGGCAACAGGCAACACTCTAGAGACAGGACTTGCTGGTAGCACTAACAATTGCAAAGTATGTGGGTGCTGTTTCTTGGTCATGTTATTTTCAGAGAATCATGATTTTATGAATGTTCTTGGTAAATAGTATTTTGAATTATCATTTTGTCTTTCTAATGGAGGTAAGCCAGGAAGGACCTACGAATGTTGGCTAGCCGTTCAGATCATGGGTTAACATACTTTCTCTTTTATCTCTATGCTTTTTGTTTGTCTTTGCACACAATGTTTTCAAAAGACACTGGAAAAAAATAGCATTGGATACAGAAGTCCCGTGTTTTTTCTGTTCTGTCATTTTGTTAGTATGCATTAAATCTGCCTTAAGTGAATCACCTTAATTAAGGTAATTCAGCCTTTGGTTCAGTATTTAACACACTGTGAAGATTGGTGCTGATGATTGTAGTGGCTTAATCATGTAGACTTTTGGCCCCCTTTCTAAAACTGAAGTTGTTCCACTCTGTGAAAATAAAATATCCACTGGAAAAAGGATTAAAACCCAACTGCCCACATCACAAGCGAGTGCTTGGGTCATTGGGCCAGAGAATTATTTTGCCGTCCCTTTCAGTGCTGTAATAGAGGTTAAGGCGAATCCATGCCGAGACATCTGTCGTTTGGTGGTTGGATCTCATGTCATGTTGGATCACGTATTGCAAGGACTAATGACACTTCTTATGGAAATAGCACCTTTTTCTTTTTTTCTTAATCTCCTTGTTTGTGTCCCCAATTAATTATTTGGTGAGATAAAATAATTCTGATTGTATCTTTTGTCTAGAAAGCACAAAATTAAGTATAGCTTGAAGTGTGGTTTTCCTCTTATTTTTTGACTATCAGATGGGGAACATTTGTTGTTTGTGTTGGCTTAGCTGTGATATTTCTCTTCTCATTTTCCTCTGTAATGTAAAGATGAGATTAATTTAGGGGAAAATAGTTCATTTCTGACTTCTGTTTTTAATAAGAAAATAGTATCTCTTGGGATAAACTTTCAGATGTTGGAGCATTATTGTTTTGAAAGAAACTAATATTTATCAAAGCATAAATTAAGTTTTTTTCACAAGTTAAATCACTTTAAAAAAGACAGCTTTAAAAGCATACGTAACTTTGAATATTACAATTCAGGTTAGCTCTCTCTCTATGATCTTGTGGGGATTACATGTCTGATGTTGAATTTGAAGGAAAAATAACAAAAATAGTAATTTCAGTGTAATGTTATTCCCTTAAAAATAATAATAACCAGCAAATTGCATTGAGATGTATGTGGACTTCAGTTTTTCATATGACCTTGCACATTGTATCTAGCCTTTCCCTTTTTCCAGTTCAATGTTCTTCTCTTAATAAGAAATGAGTGTCAGGTATGTTCTTTCTAGGTGGTAGAAAAAATGATTAAATTTTGTGTGTTCTGTGTTACAGCACAAAGTGTTTGAAAGCCTGAGTAGTGAATCTGTACTTAAAAAGAATCACTGAGCAGTGTAATACTCCTTTGCTTCCTTTTTTAAAAAAGCAAGATAGAACCACAATCTTCTACCTCCAAGGAGAGAGAAGAGCTGAGGCTGTACAAATGTAGTATTATTGAGAAGTACAAGTACATACTCATAGTATGGTTCTAGCTGAAGACTAACTGTTCTACTTGAAAGATGAGGGCATAAAAGTGACTGTAAAGTGTTGGCACTAGAAAGCTGATGAACTGCTAGTGTGTAGAAATCATCCCTTTGTTCTCTTTCCACATTCTTCATTTACTCTGTGCAGTATTTCAAATAAAAAGCAAAACTGGAATTTTTATGGGTGTATTTTACTGTTTGGCTTTTTTTAATAAAACTACTCTTTTATGTATTTATTATTTTTTTATTTATGTAAATTACTTCTATGTATTGCTTGAGTTTATTTTTTTTGATCTCTTGTATTCAAGGTGCTTCAGTGATGATTGTCTTAACATAGCTATAATGATTCTTAAACTCATAGCTTTGTTGCAATTTGTGTTAGTGTCAACCATTTAATAAAATTTTGAGTTTAGAAATGTGGTCACCCAGCAGAGTGTGCACAGAAAGGGCTGCTGAGCTGGCTTGGCACTCTCTGGTCTAATCTACTCAGGAATAATTAGTACAAGCATTGCAGATAGTTCCAGCCAGGCAGCAGTAACACCAAGTTTCTAAGAAACCTCTTGTGTCTAGTTTTGTTTCATTAGTATTGGCAGTGGTAGAAGCAGAGGAGTGTGCTGCCAAGGTTATTACCAGTGTATGACCCAGGCTGTTCTTGGCTGGGGCGGGAACCCAAAACACTGGAGTCTAGCTTACATCAGTACTCCGCTGTAGATGTTGCTTAGACCAAGGGTGGCAAAATTAGGATAAATTCTTACTGTAAGTGAAGTTGTGCTGGAAGCTTCTCTGAAGTGAATCATCCTTGAACGGACAAGACTATTAAATGCTAAGCCAATCCACCAGCGTTTTCCTGTGTGTGCTTTTAGTGTTTGGATTTTTCAGTTTGTAACGAGAACACTGCAATGAAATGTGCCACCAAGGCATATCAAAACTGCTGTGACTGTCAAAAACTAAATATAGCCTCTAGCACTTTAACAGTAAAAGTAAGCTGTTCATCTGTCTCTTAATCTAATATGTTGCTGAGATGAGAAAGAACTGTTAATAAGCAGTGGAGACTTTGTGAGTATAGTAGATTTAATGATAAAGTTTATTAATGGAAGCCTTGCCCCACACTTGCTCATGTTGAAATTCAGTGTGCTTTCCATGACAATTATTGGTGAGAGATCTTAATTCAAATGCTATTTTCTGAAACTAATTTTAGGCACATTTTTTGTGGCAGGCAGATGTTTATCCCACATGCTGTTCTGTAGAAACCTGTTGTTGCAGTCAGGTGGGTGACATCAAATTTGGCTCGCTGACCCAATTGTGTTTATATTCTTACGGTCTTTTGCTAGACTGGCAAAAACTTGGCTGTTAAGATGCTAGGTACTGCAGCTTTGACCACATAGCTGAGGAGCTTTGATTTAGGTTTCCCAATGACCGGTATTCCAGAAGGGACCCACTGCAGGTAGCCCATAGGTAGCACCGTGTTGTGGTTTAACCCAGCAGGCAGCTAAACACCACACAGCCATTCGCTCACTCCCCACCCCCCCAGTGGGATGGCGGAGAGAATCGGGAAAAAAAAGTAAAATTCATGGGTTGAGATAAATACAGTTTAATAGGACAGGAAAAGAAGCGAAAATAATAATAATGATAAAAGAATATACAATCAGTGATGCACAATGCAATTGCTCACCACCCGCCGACCGACGTCCAGCCAGTTCCCAAGCAGCGGTCACTCCCTCCCCCACCCCTGGCCAACTCCCCCCAGTTTATATACTGAGCATGACGTCACATGGTATGGAATAGCCCTTTGGCCAGTTTGGGTCAGCTGTCCTGGCTGTGCCCCCTCCCAGCTTCTCACTGGCAGGGCATGGGAAGCTGAAAAGTCCTTGAGTAGTGTAAGCACTGCGTAGCAACAACTAAAGCATCAGTGTGTTATCAACATTATTCTCATTCTAAATCCAAAACACAGCGCGGTACCAGCTACTAGGAAGAATATTAACTCTATCCCAGCCAAAACCAGGACACACTGAAAAGGAGCACGTGTCTGAAATCCTGCCTCCCCACAGCTGAGTGAGCTAATCTGAATTGTAGAGGACTATTTCACTGGCATTCACAGTTTTAAATCCTCTCCCAGAGTTAAATGGTTATGTTGATGATTCCTTCAAAAGTTATTTTTCTTTAAAAACAAAAAACTCCCCCAAAATAGGGCAGTCACTTAAAACAACAACAGCAAAAAAAACCTACCCAGTATTTCAGTGACTTGAGTACTTCCCAAAATACATTGATCTTTTATTCTCAGTTTGTGGAGCTGTAGACTCTTCTGCTCCTGCTTCTGGAGGGTGGGCACTATTCACCCACCTGCAGGCTGAAGAGCTGTAAGGCATCACCACCCTCTTGTTCAGGTCATGCCAGAAAAAAAAAATTGATTGACTCAATTGCAAAAGGTCAGTAGAAAATGAACAGGGAGTAAGGCAGCTATCAGGGCTGATACATGTCTGATTCAAGAAGACCTGGTACATTTAGTATTACTTGATAACAAATGCCTCTAAATCAGCACGACGGATGGTATTCTCTCCTTAATTTCTCGAAGGTAAAATTGAAGTTTGCTTTAACACTCAATGTGGTAAGCGTAGTAAGTGCCGCTGGTGGCAATATGCTAAAATTCTGATATAACACAGTTGAGATAGATATAAGGTAGTAAGAAGCAAAATTTTTAATCAGGCACAAAAGCATGAAACAGCCATAGCTAAAGATTGTCAGTAGACTGAGTACTGCAGATCAAATGTGATCAAATCACTTGTATGTTAAGCAGGTCTTCACTCACAGTGAGAAAAGTATTTTTATTGGGTTCATAAAGTTTTGGGGGTTTTGTTTATATCTTTCTTGCTTCTTAAAAAACATCTCAGTGACTTTAGAGGGCACAGTTTTAAGAAACCAAATTTTAAATGAATGCCTGATGGTACTTAGATTAATCTGGATTTCCCAAATGAAAATCAGTCTTTTTGATTAACTCAAATAGAAGGTAGAAAGGAAAGAGGTGTCAGCATGCTGACTGGGTGAACAAGAGTTGCCTCTAGTCAGCTTACCATCTTATTTTTTTAAGATAACTTATATTTGCTTTCAGATACTGGGTTTGTATTCAACGGTAATTTTTAGTTTCAATATTCAAAATTGACTTAAAACCTATTTTACTATAAACCTTTCAAAAATCAATACTGGATAATATAAAATAATGTGAGATTAAATATTCATTGGCAAAGAAGACGTTCTGTGCTACTATTTCAGCTTCCTTACAAATTATGTGGGGGAGAAATCCCTCATAAAAGAAAACCTGATGGGTCAGACACTTAGAGAGCTTAGGATTTCAAGCTACTGTAGAAACTGCTCCTTTTAGTAATATTTCTGGCTCAGGAATTATTTGGGAAATTACTGGGACATGAGCTACGAGCTATTCTGTAGCTCCTGCCCCTAAATTATTCTGGGGTGTGGCAGTGATTGACTATGCATATTGCTGCCTTCATCTTGAATGGAATGGTCTCATTTATGAATTAATATGTAGATGAAGGAGCCTGGAGCAATAGGTTGAATTGTAGTCTTAATTGGTATAAGTAAGGAAAGAGCCACCGGATCCATCAAGATTTC
This sequence comes from Aptenodytes patagonicus, assembly GCF_965638725.1. Taxonomy (NCBI): domain Eukaryota; kingdom Metazoa; phylum Chordata; class Aves; order Sphenisciformes; family Spheniscidae; genus Aptenodytes; species Aptenodytes patagonicus. The sequence continues at coordinate 43,903,313 of NC_134952.1, forward strand.
AGGTCTATGTTACATCTTAATACATAACCTAAACATGGCTCTTAAAAATGTATGACTTGAGTAGTAGTAGGGAAGTATTAAGTATTAATTTCTGCAGTGGCAAAATAAATATTCCTTGTTTTCTGTAACGGTATAAGTGAAGATACTGAAAATTAGTTTCAGCGTACACGTTCTGTACACAATTGTTGAAAAGGCTCAATAAGGTATTATCAAATAAAAATTTTTATTTTCTTACTAGCGATTCACTTGGTGGATAAACTTACGGCAAGTTGTATTTCTTTCTTTATAAAAGAGGTGATGCGAGTATTCCTAGGTTTTTGTGGGGAAGAAGGACAAGAAATAATCTATTAGTTTCACCTAAGACTATATCTGCATTTTAACAATCACCATTTTTTCCTGGTGTTTTTTTTTCTTGCCGTTGGATTCTCCATTCGAGTCTGAGCCCTTAGTAGAACGATTATATTATGATACCAAAATACTTTATAAAATATATTTAATGAATTGGATTGCCATTTAGATCCTGTTTCCAGCAGATGGGGAGATGAGGCCCATAATTCTCAACAAGTACGTTCGAATGGAACAAAGAGAGTTAGATTGAATCTGATTCACAAGAGACTGTCTCCCATAGTCAGTATGCATTTTACATACCGTTTGTTTGGTTTTTAACTTTCCTTCTCTGCTAAACTTTCTATCAGAGTAGTTTATCTTACTGTCCATTGCAATAAGTATAGCAAGCTTTACCTTGCATATACCTTTTCATAGGTATGATTCAGAGGTATGATTGAAGCCCATTATTTCCTTTCAAACAAATAATAGGTTGTACTAGAAAGTTGTTTTCACTTCAGTGTGTGTGTGAAGGTAGAGGCATGGCAACACTGTCAGTATACTCCTATATTCAGTAGTCAGTGTCTTCATACATTCATAAATATTGGTATATTTATGTGTTCAGCCAATGTTACATACACAAGATACCCCTACATACATTGTCTCTCCTGTACACTTGTATTTCCTGCCATATTGGCAATTTTCTTCCATGCTTTGGTTTTACATACGTGTAGGGACCTTTCTAGTGCTACACATTGTGGTCGGGTGCTTTTTTCTTGTGTTCTTTCACTGTTTGAGAAACCAATATAGATGAATCACAACCTCCAGTATACTTTTTGCTGTGCTAAGCTCAAGTACACATATTGAATAAGTGCGGTTTATTTTTGGAGGAAATAATGAAATATTATGTCATGACATTAGATAGTTTGATCTGTTTATTGAAAAAAATCACATTTTTTGTTTCATGGGCAGATGAAAAGAGAAATACTGAGCAAAGTTCATCTCTGTCCAATGCTATATCTAACAAACTGTTTCAGGGTGGTTGTATAACTTAGTTCTGTTTATTTACAGCTAAGGTTATTGCTTCTTTTTTGGTTTCTATTTATCAGGTTTTTTTCCTTTGCTGATGGACTCATACTTTTGACAAGAAAGGCAAAATAAACATACTACTTTGGGGAAAGAGAGTCAACTCCAACTGAATTTGCTGAATGAGACGACCTTGTATCACAGCTCTAGAGTGAATCTAACAGTATTCTTTCAGTTCAGGTTCATGTGGTCAAGGTTGCTCCCTCGCCCAGCCATATGAAAATGTGATAGTGCATGAATTTGATAAAATTTGTATCTTGCAAGAGAGAGTATTCTAGGTAAGCTGTGGTGTTTTTGTAGTTTTTTGTAGGCTTTGGTGGAGTTGTACGTTATGGAAAAGAAAGAAAGACTGGAAGCAGTTATAAAAATCTGAAAATTACAGGATGAATACAGAAACTTCATTTTTTGCCCTCGATAATAAAATGCATTAACAAATGCTGTCTTGTAGTTAAGACTGAGATACTGTTAAGTTCCAGCTCTTAAGTTGAATATATGACATTGGGCAAATCACTTAGTCTCTCTCTGAGCTGAATCATGATCTTTGACAGGTTTATCTGTGGCAATTTAAACTGTTATCACTCCTGCCTTCTGCTGAAGGTTACTGACAAAGTCAGTTTAGGCTAATCGGCAGGTTATGAACGATGCCTGCTGATGAGCTAGCACATGGGGTTTTTTCCTGTTGTCCTTGCCAAATGGACAATAATCTTCAGCAGGAAAGTGGAGTAGAAAATAGAGGTAATAACATTTTAGATGCTGTAATAATGTCTTCCGGAGAGGATGAATTAGTCTTTAGATCTTGATCTGTGAAATGAATATAATACCTTTTTTTTCTTTTTCTTTTTTTTTTTTTTTAAACTTTGTCCACTGCTTATTTACTTTGTACCTAAGATTGAGGGGGGGGGGGGGGGCAGAAATAATCTTGTGCTGTGTTTAGATGCTGGAATGAGGGAACATCCAGGTGCCCTAAAAGAGAAATAACGCATTTCTCTAGCTTATGTGATTAAATCTCTCAATTGTTGTAATTTACAGAAAGCTTGCTGAAGTAAATTATTTTTCATTTATTAAATACATGAAATGTGCTTTCTTTTATGCTAAATTTTTAACCAAAAAATTATTACACCCAAAATAAGTCTTAAAAGTAGTACAGTTTTACATAAGCAGGTATTTGTTACTGAAATTGTAAATTACTGATTGCAATAGTGGACTTGCATTACTAAAGCAATGAATGAGATAACTACTAGTAGCAAACAGAAGTAGAGCTGGTTTTTCAACATGATTTTTTCTAATTGTATTTTGAGGCCTATTTTGATTTTGGAAAAATATTTTTCAAGTCGTAAGTGGAGCAGATCTGTTTTCTATTGGATATTTGTCATTCAAAAAACCCTGCATATCTCTTTCTGTTTTTTAATGAAATGAGCACGTATAATTTGTATACTTAGAAAACTTTCAGTTTCTAACACATTTAGATCTCCTTTGTGGGTGTAACAGATAAGAAATCTCAAACATGGAAGTACTGCATATTGATGGTGTTTATACTAGAATATTGTGTGGTATTTTTTAGATTATGCATCTTGCTCTTGAACTCTGTAACACAAGAAATTAAGGTTGCTTACTCATAAATGAGTTTTTAAAGATTGTATCTACACGCTTGTTGAAATGGAAATCATTGTACTGATGAAACAGAATGAATAGAAATTTCCCAATGGCAAGCAGAGTATTAAAAGAACATAGGCAAGTCTTGGCAAGATTGGTTACAAAACCCCTGTGGATTATAGCAATGTAAATCAGATTTTTTTAGCATAAATTAGATTAACTGTATAGGGTGCTGTGTTTGTGATTTTTTTTTTTAATTAATGCTTAAGTATTTCTATTATACATTCACTAAACAGAAAAATGGTCTTTTTCTTATTCTAGCTGTATGTGTACAGCTTTACTAATACACGGTTGAGTATTCACCTCAGAAAGTTATAATTAAACTAGCATACGGTCTTGTCTTTAGCCTCTTTCATGTGCAATCCTTAGTTACTTGCATTATGTCATCTTATAATACAGTTTTTAAAAACTTGGATACACGTGTGTTTTGATTTACTGTGTTTAGATCCATAAAACCTTAATCTGTCACATGACAAATACACAGTAAATCACTGCAGAGTGTGCTGTGGATTAAGTATGGTACCTTAAAATAGTAGTAAAAATTTGAAAACAGAGATTACCCAAGTTTCAACATAAAGTTTTCTGTATGTTATAATACATAATAGAAAAGAATCAAACTTCTCTGCCTAGTTAATTTCTTGATTTTTTTTTTTTTTTGAGAACGTAGCTGTACAAATTTAACTTTATATTGAGTGTTTCCTAAGATATTGTTGTGGTTTAACCCGGCAGGCAGCTAAACACCACACAGCCGTTTGCTCATCCCCCCCCCCCCCGCAATGGGATGGGGGAGGGAATCGGGGGGGTGGGGGTGGGAAGTAAAATTCATGGGTTGAGATAAATACAGTCTAACAGGACAGAAAAGGAAGGGATAATAATAATAACAATAATAATAAAAGAATACACAAAGCAAGTGATGCACAGTGCAATTGCTCACCACCCGCCGACCGATGCCCAGCCAGTCCCCGAGCAGCGGCCCCCCCGGCCAGCTTTCCCCAGTTTATGTACTGAGCATGACGTCACATGGTATGGAATGTCCCTTTGGCCAGTTTGGCTGTGCCCCCTCCCAGCTTCTTGTGCACCCCCAGCCTTCTCAGTCAGTAGAGCATGGGAAGCTGAAAAGTCCTTGACTAGTGTAAGCACTACCTAGCAACAACTAAAACATCGGTGTGTTATCAATATTATTCTCATGCTAAATCCAACACACAGCATTGTACCAGCTACTAGGAAGAAAATTAACTATCCCAGCCAAAACCAGGACAGTTATGTGGTAGACAAACAGGTTTCTTCTAACTGGTTTGCTACCATTTGTACAAACAGGATTTTTTTCCTTGGCATGGTGCTTTTTTGAGGGCCAGATATTCTTAAATTAATCAGTAATAAGCATGATTTACCCACAGAGCTTGATGCTTTATTTTTGGACTAGTTAATGCAATCTGGAGGTTAAATACAGAACAATTTATCCTATGGAACAGAAAGAGTTGAAATAACCGATTGTGTACGTTACCACATTAGTTGTAAAAATTGTGTAGTATAGTCTTCCCTAAAAGTCAGCATGTATGCATTGTTTCAGAGTATGGTGTTAAAGATGCTATCAAATTTTGCTCAAGTGATCAGAGAAAGCACAAGAAACATTATGCCCTGTTGCTGCTAACGATCATGAGACTGATAAAATTCAAAGGTTTTGGTTTCCTTATTTGAAGTCTAACTATTACCATATCATGCTATTATGAATAACTATAAATATCTAAAATAGGAATAGAAATGAATGTTTTGGATTGCTCTAGGCAAATTTTGATACAGAAAATGTAAACTGTGAGCTATGGCATCCAATATTTTTGTTTAAACTGAGGGTGGGGGTTTTTTTAAGCTCATTTGCTACTTGAGGTAAAGCCCCTAAATCACCAAAATCAGAAGTTTCTGTATTCTGTGGGACCCTTTTAAATGACCCCCACCTTTGACTACATTTTTTTAGGTAAATTGCACTTTTTAATTAAGAAATTTAAAAATTAATGTTTTTTTCTTCAAATTTATTCTTCATTGAAGCATGAGAAAAATGTATAGTCTATCAGCTGTATGCCTCATACCATCACCTTGTCCTTCAAAAGCAGGCTTGTTTCCTAAGTACTGGGGACTTCCAGCAGGCAAGTTTAAAATAGGTTGACTTTTTAGGTTCTTTTTGAAGTTTTAATTTGTTAATTATTGTAACATGTCCTGACACAATACACTTTATTTTTACTTCTGCCCAGTGTTTTGCTTCAAAAAAGTACCTGTTTTAGTAAAGGAATAAAGCAAACTGAAGCGAGTTCCTTCGTTTTCCAGTTCTTAATTAGACATTCTTATGGTTTTAGTTTACTTTATTTGTCATCTGGTAGTAGCCAAAAGCCTTTTGTTAGAGGTAGTTAGAATAGATGTGAAACTTTAAGGAGAAAACTGTATTAATTGTTTATACTTCTTGCAATCTAAAAATTGAGTGCAGTTCAAATCACACTAAATATGATTAGAATTACTGTTTGTCTGATGAACTGTGCAATGTTACCTTAGACGTGGGGTTATGCAGAAAAGAATTTATAATTTTTTTTTTTAAATAAAATCATTTTTGGTTGAAGGCGATCACAACATGTAAGCCATTTTGACTTGTAAAAGCAGTATTATTTAAAAGGAATTTAGTCCTCCCTCATCTCCATGCTGGAAGCACTGAAACTTTAATTTTTACTAGCTTGGCAGAGTTGTCTTTAGTTGCAGGAGTGGGTATAATCACCCCCTGAACCTTCCTCCTACACATCCTTTACACTGTTTTGCAAGCATTCAGGCCTACGTGCATCTAATCCCAAATGTTCACGTATGAACATAAAATTTAAGACTGTAATTGTGAAATGTAATTTTTCCTTGGTCCCTATTAATCTGAAATGAAACGATGCCCTCGAAGAGAGTGACTCACATTGTTGTGTTACAGCATTAAAGTGCTGAACAGTTTTCCAGAATGAAAACTCATGGCAGAGCAGGTTTCTGTGCTGCTAGCAGCTGGGCTGTGGGGAAGACGCACGCTGTTAGGCTGTTGACTGCTTCTCCTCTGAAGTGGCTGGACCTTTTCACAGTTGCATCTGAAAGATTAAAGCTACTCTTACATCGAGTTTTGGTGAGTATGTAGGAGGCTATTTGAATTTTTCCCCTGAAGACAGTAGTTCAAATACTCCTGTCGGAATGGGAATTGGTCCCCTTTTAACTCGTGCTGTTATTTGTTGCCCTCTGATTGAAGAGTAAGATGGTAAATATTGTTCATCCCAGCAGGCAGCTGGAAGGCAGACAAGAAGAGCAGCTCTGCTAAACTGCCAAGGGTTTCAGCCTGAGGAATGAGGAGCCAGTTGGCAAAGCTGTAAATTATTTGGGCTGATCTTTGCACCTATTTGTTTGCAAAAGTTGAGATGTTCTGAATTGAGGGATGGATTGCAGGGGGGCCACTTTAAATCCCAATGTTAGCTTCGGCGGCAGGAACCAGCTAACACGGTTGCGTGAAACTCTCTCACTGGTGACTCTGGTACGGTGACTGGCAGCTGGGTTATTAAGTGGGATTGAAAAAAGCAGAAAAGAAAAAGGGTAAAGAATGAAATACCATGTTCAACATATCAGCTATCCTTTTGTAAGAGAGGCCTCTGGTTTTCCACAGCAAGCAGTTTGACGTGATATGGAAGTACCTTGTTGCGTGATTTGACATGATGTTGTAGTGTTTCCAGTGGCAGTTTTCATTGCATGAGACTGCGAGCCTTTGTAGCCAAAGAACTATAAATAAAAGGAAGAGGGGAAACAAAGGCCTCATTTTTCTTGCTAGCATGTAGCACAGGCACGGGGAGAAATATCTGGTGAACTAAAAGAAAAGGAGAAGAAACATTTTTCCCTCCAGGGTTGCTGGTTCACAGTAGATGGTTGTGATCTTGAATCTTTTCAGTGTCTCCTCATCCACATCCTCTAGAAACCTTTTTTTTTTTTGCCAGAGATTTAAATTGTGCCTTTCTCACTGGGTTGACTAAACTGTCAATGTGAACAGTGTTGTTAATAATGTTTTGTGCCATTTTTGTAACAGTTTTTCGTAACTGTTCACATGTAATGTTTATTTTTAAAAAGGATTATTCAAAACACTTATTTTAATCTTTGTATCCCGACTCTATATATTTCTGAGAGTTAGATTTGATTACCAAAGTATATTTTAATATGTAGGAGTTCTAGGGTAGTTTAAAACTTGGAGCTTTTGCAGCTGCCATTCTCCTGTAATATTTGGATGGTTTTGTATTTTATTACTAATATCTTTACTAGTCTTAGGCAAGGAACTGTGGTCAGGGAAAATATTATTAGTCTGTATTGCTGGCTGTGAAAATGCTATTATTGTATAGTAGTTGAGGAAATTGAAGGTCATTTGTATTTTAGACTCTTAAGTTAAAATTATTCTTTTCAGGTACTTTTTCAAAGAAATTTTCAAAGAAACTTACTGTACCCCTATATACGTGAGGAGTGTTATTAAAAAAAGTTCAGTCTTTGCTAATACTGGCTCAGCTGCATCAGTGTGTTACGGAAGCGGGAGGTCTGCCTTTGTTCTTCAGTGCCAGTGTTTCAGAAGTAGCAATAGCAACAGCGCAAACATGTTGTGAAAACTCCAGTAGTGTAGATAAGGGTTATGTCTCTACTAAATAAATTCAGAGTTCCTAAGGAAAGGTGTGAGTATATGAAGATCACATATAGGTTGGTCTGAGATGCGTGGGTGGAGCAACCCCTTTTCCCTTAACGAACATATGATGAAATGTTGATGAAGATATGGGAGCAAAGAGAAAGAAGAAATAAGGATATTTCTATTTTCTCTCATTAAATTTTGTATTTTAATGTGGTATTTCATTGTGTCTACGGTTAGTTCACTAAGTCACTAACTACTTTTGGTAAGTTTACGGGTAAAAATTCTTTCAGATTGTGTTGGAGTACAACATGAATATTTGTCTCTGAGCATTCTCCCAAGTCCTAACGATTTCCTTTGCATTTTTTTTTTCCTTAGACTGAAAGAGTGTATATGTTCTCTTTTAAGGACCAGAACAAAAGTGGCAGGAAAAAATAAGGCAATAATGAGTTGCAGTGTGTTACAGAAGGATGAATGACATTCCTAAGGGAAACAAAGTAGGAGGGCAGGGCAAAGGTCATTTAAACGCTGGACAGTAGCAGCTATTGTCTGCTGGGAAAAATGAGGGCCAACAAAAAAGCATATTTCTTCTAAAGAGCCTATGTTCCCTGCAACAAATATTCAGAGAAAACAAAACAAACTCTAACCTTCAGCATTCTCCAAGTGCTTCCTTCCAAGACTCAAAGCTCTTAATCCATCTGCAAAATGGAAACCTATTCCCAAGGAAGTTACTTACATTTTAACTGTGTAAATTTGTTTCTCTAATGTATTCAGTTACATGTTTTGAGGGATCAGAATGGAAAATTGTGCATTTTCTAACTCATATGTTAAAATACTCCCTTTTTCTGCTGTGTCCAAAACGTGCTTCATATTCAAATAGCATAGTAGGTCTTTATTGCAGAAAGCTGCAGTTCTGCTTTTACTATCAAGCTGCTAATGAACTAGCTTGTGCCAAAATATGAATGAGCACTAACATTTGTTCACCTAGAAATGAATGTTCTGTCTCGCTTCTGGTAACACCATCTAACTTCTAAAATGTAACCTTACATTGCTTATTTGTTTTGAGAAACAGAAGAATAAGAGTTAGATTAATCTTAAATTTTTTTGTATGGGTAGAATGAAGTGCATGAAATCTGCTGTGGTAGGGATGCTGACTACCCATGTAATAACAAGCAATTTCTAAGATGAGTCTGTGTGCATTGCCGTAAGCGTAAATGTGTATGTGAGCATTTTTAAATCATCACTTGTGATTTTAAAAAGCATTTTGCAAGCTATTACAACATCATCATTAACTATTGCATTAAATATTTTTTTGAAATACTGATTAGTTTTTCTTGGATTTCCTGACATAATTTGTCACTTTTTTGGAGTAACCAGAGTCCCACTGTACATCTGGAGATGGCTGATTTCTAATTCATAGATCCTTTGAAATGCTAATATACAAACAGTATATAGAAAATAGCTAGGCTGATGGGCATTAGCTTTTCCATTTTCAGTTGCCTGCCTCAAATACTGTAATCCTAACTATGAGTCAGACTTCAAAATACTCTGTCAGAATGGGAAACTATTTAACATGATGAATTTAAATGGTCCATTTAATATAATTTTTTTTTGTTGTTAAATAACGTTAACTGCAGTAGTTTTCTGGAGTTTGCTGATTATTCAACACTGGAAAATACATTTGCAGAACATAGTTTTTCAATGATATTTGCCTTCCAGTAGGATGTGGAGGATGAGGGGAGAAATGTGTATGTTCACTTTTTCTTACTATTATTCTTTTTAACAACTAGGAAGTGTACCACAGTTATAAAGTTTTTAACTTTTTGTGCTTAGACTTTAAAGTTTACATTACACCTGAGTCCGTACTGATGAAAGTGCAGATAATGACGGCATATAAGCCCAATCACGGTATTTGAATCAAGTCTCAGTTGCCCACATGAGGGAGTAAAGCTCAGTCCATTTTGAGAAAGGAAAGAGTGAGATTGCCCATGAGAGAAAATGAAGAATCTTGGTTGGGGAAGGGGAGGGCAGAGAATAAGAACAAAAAAATTTAAGTTGGTAAAAGTTGCATATTACAGCTGGTTTCTCCTGGGCCAGATGTATTTATATGAGGTTATCTATAGCTACCTAAAAATAAAGTCTTAAGTCAGGAGAGAATAGATGTTATAGGTCTTAAAGCAAGGAACAGATTTTATAATCTGATCTGTGCCTATGGGATATAAATGATGCTTTGTCTTAAAAACTTGTGTTTGAATTACTTTAATCATGCAATTGCTTGTAAGCCTTCTTTCCTCCTTCTCCAAGGTATTTAAGTGGTAATTTAGCTGGTCCACTCAGGCAGGCAGGGCCAGGAAAATGCAGTAAACCAGAAATGCAAGGAAGGGACTGTGTTTTTTTCCTGCAAAGGCCAATACTTTCACCTCTCTCTATTGTCAGAGAAGATTGAGTCTGATAGCTGGTTCACCTTGGACAACTGCAACACAAAGGTTGATATGGCAATACTACTTAGTGTGGGCCCCAACAAAATACTGTCTCAAGCGTTCTAGATAAAAACTGCTCTCCTCACCTTTTTTGCTCTTGAATGTTTGGAAAGGAAAAGCATTCCTCCTGTTCACCTATGGGTATAGCATCATTTGGTCCCTTGGTGGCCAGCTGAGAACTTCAGGTATTCTATCTAAAGTAGTGGTTGCTTGATGTCTTTCTTTTCCCCTGACTTCATAATGAAACAAATGTCAATATTAACTCATAACATGGTATCATTCATAAGTATGCAGTAGTTTCTTGTATGGAAAAGTGTGTCTGTGTGTTCTAGCATTTTGATGTTTGAGCTGCCATCACTGGTACCTATCTTATGAATCTCTAAAGTACAAAACTAAGTGTCCTGTATCCTGGAAAGGACAGCTAGAGGGAAGGGAGCAAAACAAGTCAGCTAAAGGGAACGAGGACTTTTGGTTGTTAACTTTTTGCCTTGCTCTGTAAAATGAAAGTAACACCGCTCCTTCATCTCACTGAAGCAATTTTGAATATTTACGAATAACTTCATTGTGCTTAACATAATTAAAAACTTAGTAAGGGAAACTTAGAATTTAGTATTCCAGGTTCATCAAATGAGTAAGACGTGGAGACTTAAGATCACTGATTAATGATACGAAAACAATATAATGCAGTCTCTTCTCTAGAAAGTTAAAACAGTGCTCATGTAATTAGAGACTGTATAATAGTGCACATATAGGGGGATAATGTAAAGTTCTGCAGGCAATCTCAGCTCAGCATTTACAAACTTTGAGGACTTGAGTGTGTAATGTTACTGGCTTTTAGCATAAGTTGTATTTGAAAGGGAGAGACAGTAGAAGAGCTACCTTCTGTCTAAATCTAAGTTGGTCCCAGTAACGAACTAATGAGACTAGCTTTTCTGTATTGTTGGAGGGGTTGCTCTGTTTGACTAAAATGCCTTTCGTCTTCAAATCCCAGTATGACACCAATAGGTACAGTACAATCTCTGCACTATCTGCTTTTTCTCTGTCTCCAGAGAGAGGGCTTTTTTTGGATTATTAGTTTTCCACTGTTGCCTGAATGGATGAAGTTAAGCATGATATCTTACAGATTTCTGTTGTATTTTTCTATCCCTTTGGTAAAAAGGGGGTGGGGGAGGAGAGCTACTGAGATCCTCCATGGGATGACACTTGTTGAGCCAGTTACTTGGTTGTCAGAAATCTGGGATCTTCTCAGTCCAGTTTATGAAAATTATTAAACCTTTGCATGATTTGTATTTCAATCTGTAACGAAGGCAGAATGCTAACACTTTCTGAAGCTAATGAGAAAAGTTGTCTTTAGATTCAAATCCTAATTTGTGTTGCAATGTGTCTTATTGTTAGCCTTCCTCTTAAATATAAAAAGTGTGTTAACTTTGTGGAGGGATCTCCTAACTTGCACAGTGCATCCCTTTCCTGCCCTTGCCCTCTCATTTTCCATACGTCCTTTCCCAGCCTTCATTTCTTTACTCAAGTGCTGGATTAAGTTCCTTATTTGATAAATATTTTAATCAAATAAATTAAAATGCTGATTGGCATAAAGGTTTCTGTGGCTCTGTGGCATCACTGCTGCTTCATCTTTGGACAAAACATAACAAAATTGAGCTTTTGAAGCTTCTGGAAGGGACCAGTTGGGCAGACTAATATCTGTCACTTGATCAGAGGAATTGCTGAACTCCCTGAGGAGACAGGTTGTTGCTCAATTGCTGTGGGAGGTATACATCTGGGTATGGAGTGCTTGTGCTATGGAAGCCTCTTCAGAGGCCTCTTGTTCTAGTCTCAGGTAGACTACTTGTCCAAAACCTTTCCCTGCTCTGTATATGGAAACAAATGAGGTTTCAAGAGATTTAAATAAATAATAGTTGTGGGAAGTAGTACATGCAAGGCAACAGGGATCAGGTAATGTTTGGAGAGTTAATGATGCGGAATTGGTGTCTTTGCTGAAATAAACTAACTGCTGTAAAAAAAACCCCAAAAGTTCACTTTAAGAATTTGTTTGGCAAATTCTACAGAAAAAAAGAAATTGGGGGGTTAACCACACCCTTAAAATGTAGAGGGTTAAACTAAGTTTTAGAAGTTTAATAGTTTCTTTTTTTATTATGTTGCATATTTTGGAAGCTTTATCAGGATGGGGTATAAAGAAAAATTACTCTTACTAGAAGACTTTGGAAACAGCTATTAATTTTATGAAGAGTAGAAGATAAAATTGAAGGCTGGAGAAGCAGAAAACCCTTAACTTAACCTGAAAAGTAATTAACTATGCCAGGGATAACCACTTGTAGCAAAGACATGAGAAGGGGACAGTTTGGCTTGTACCTGCAGTCACAATGATAGTACAGGTACTTAAATGGAGCAACAGCTAAATATAATTTTTCATCTACTAAACACCAAACAGCCATATGAGAAGAATCTTGTTGCTTGAAATAATTTGTAGAGTTTAAAACTCTTGAAAAAAATGCAATTTCTTCAATTCCTAAAGTTAAAAGACAAAACTTCACTTCTCAACTGCTACATTCAGATTTACAAGCCAATCTTTTGTATTATGACCTCTGTGTATGTGTAAATATAAAAAAAAAACATTAACATGTTGATAAACTGGCTGGAGATGGATAGAACTATGTTCTGTTTTATTTTATACAGTCCAAATATATTCAAAGTTGTTCTGACTCATTATTCTTTTGACTCTGTATTTTATTGATATAATCTCAGAGGATTATATCTTCTCCTCTTCTCAGAGGAGAAAATACATTAGTATTATATATATTAGCATAATTTCATTTGTGCATACAGTAAAACAAGGCTCAATAATTCAGCTTTGAGTTCTTATTTACTGGGCTAACTTGGGTGTAAAAATCTCATATAAGGAGAAAAAAAGCTAAGTTTAGTAGCCTTTTTAGCTGAACCTTTGTTAATGCAATATGATGCATTAAAAAGTATCATTAAAATGATCTTTTAGGGGAGATGTAATGGGAGCATAATCTATCTATGGTTAGGTAAAGCAAGACGTTTAGTACATTGCGTGTTCCAAAACGTCAGCTGCATTTTTGGAAAATCTAAAATTTGTGTTGTGGATGACCTGATGGATGATGACCTCGTTGTAGATAAACTAGACTGGGATCCTTTGCCTTCCTCCTCTCGATGTGAGATATTTCTTTAAAGGGGCATTTTGAGTGGGAGAAAATAGCCAATTCTTGTAGAAGGCTTTAATCTTATATAAAAGATTTTAAGTATAGTTTTTTTCTGCGCTTGTTCTTGATGTTCATTGGCATGATAAGACATAATGTTTTAGAAACGGCCATTACCGTCTGTCTAGTATTTTTAAGACATAAACCTCCTTCACTGACTGCGAAGCCGCACTGACGTAACAGAAAGTAACAATTCAGAAGAAGCAGTAAATTATTTCAAGTGAATGACTAACAAATTTGAAGTCTTAAGATACTGCTTGAGAAAACATACCAAGCTAAAGTCAATATGATGTGGTTTGTACAAGAAACTGTAAGGTGAGCTTTTACATGGCAGTACGTGGGTAGTCCTAGTCCTTACTAAGAGCCAGCTAAATAATGAGTTGCTCCTAGTTTTTCTGACCTGCAGGGGTGTTGAGGCTCCCTGGCACTGTGCAGGATGGGGTTTGAAAGCTAGGCAGGTTTCCTAATCTGAGCAGCCTGACAGAAGTCCTTATGCTCAATGGTGACCCTGTAACACATTTCACAAATTGAGACTTGCTTTATTTTTGCGTGGCGAGCGAGTTATGCATTAAGATAGGAGATGTGTGTTTTATCCCCTTTGTAGGGAAGTGAAGCAGTCATTGCTCGGGTAGCTGCAGGGCTGCTGCAGTCTGGATTTTGATGGCTGTCTTATGCGGTTGGGTCTGCCTGTTAACTGTCCTCTTCCCCTCTCAGCTAGGAGCTTTTTTTAGGTAGGCTAGATTTGTAACTCCCTATCAAGGCAGATAATTTTATTTAACAAAGCAAGTATAAGATAATGGACATTAATCAGTGAATGAAGCAAAGTGGTCAGTGTGTGCTAGGGTAATCTGGAAGCACGGGTCTCTTCTTTCCCTAGAGAGACCAGGTGAGTCCCATTGCCTCAGTTTGTGTGTTGCTGAAGCTGTGGTTATGCTGTAATTGTTAGTTTGGTACCTTGACTGAATGTTTGCTTTCTAGCAGTTTTCCCTTTACTGGCTGATTGGTCTTTGTTCAGTATGTTGAGTATTAGTTAATGATAAGCTGCAAGAGTCAAACCACTGAACCCAAGCAAAAGAAAGAACTGGTTTTGTTCCTTTGCTCCTTTGGCTAGGGGAGTGTAGAAGACCATCTACGTTATTTCTCCAATTTGTGTACATGTAGCTTTCTTGAAAGGCATTTCAACTTGAAGTCTCCTCTGGTTGAGAAGGTTGCTTATTTTCATTAGACTAAGATTTAGGCCTGTACCAACACTGCAGTGACCTGTGATGCCTCTTCATGTCCTTTGTGTTAACTGGGCCCACAGTATTTGGGGTTTGCTGGTGTCCCTTATCACTCTTGTGTCCCCTGCCAGCCAGCTGGAAAAGGGATGCCTGTAGCTGGTGTCAAATTATACATGTCCTCAGTGAGCAGCCAGCAACCACAGAGAACCAAGTGGAGGATGGCACTAACGTGCCACTCTGCCTTTTTATGTGCGTGGTTGTTTTAATGCAGCTTGATAGAGAGGGGAGTGGAGCTGGCCAAGACCGCAGGGATTCCTTTTCAAATGTAATCAAGCTAAAAATTGCCTTTGGCTCCACAGCAGACATGGAACATTTCATACAAATTGGATTTTTTTTGTAAAGTCATGATCGGATCTTGGAATTATCATCCACATTATTAAGGTTTATATTCTAGCTTGTGTTTAGAGCAGATGTTAACAATAACAATTATTGTTTAAACAAGTTTCCAAAGTATGTGTGGCTTTTATTATTGTTGTCTTTAATATTTTAAAACAAAATCACATGCTTTTGAAATACATGCTGATTTGTAATGATGACAATGCAGATGACTGCTGATTTGTAAAATGCAGTTCCTTCTGGTATGTTTTTATGTTAAGCTCCTCTGTACAATGTTCAAAGACTCATGTTGAATTTAAACAGAAGACTTGTGTATAGTTAATTTTAGGGGCAGTGTTACAGATGTAGACTGAATTGCTAAGGAATATTTTTTAATCGTTTCTTGTATTTAAATAGCATTTCATACAGAAGCTTTCATCAGCTGCAAAGAGAATTTAGGAAACCAAACTGTACTACGTTTTACACATCTGGAGAAGCTTTTACTTGTAACTAGTTAGTGGTGTATTTGCAGAGGCCATTTAAGCCAACTCTGTGTTTACCCACCCAAAACAATTTAAGTACATTCCTAGAAATGTCCTTTTTTTTTAAGCAGGGCAGAGGAGAAGCAATGTCTGAACTGTCATAATATCTAAATAATTTAATTGGAAAAGCCAGCTGTCAAACCTTATGTTACTAAACTATTGAGCAGTATAGCTCTGCAAAAACAAATAGGAACATGTATTTAGCACTCCCAACTGAAAGTTTGGGAAGCACAAAAATAGTGTGATGCAGGGAGCACTGGAGACAGCATTTTGCCAAGGTTGGCCATTTTTATGTAGAGCTAATTATTTACTGTTCATCTGGAAGTTTAAACTAAAAATAAGCTGCTAATGTAGACTTAAAAACTGTAAGGAAATTAAATTTGAACACTTGAATAATGAGATAATAGGTTTGATTTCCTTTAGGCAATGTAATAAATTTGCAACGTATTTTGTCTGATACATGGATGATAAATGAGGTTTGCAGAAGTATGTGCATGCAACAGAGCAGCATACTTAGAAGCAGCGTGGTGTCACACTCATTTTTCCTGAAGGGTAGAATTTTGTTTGTACTGCAGGATGATCAGACTAATGCCTAACCAAAATGGAGACATGTGACAAGGAAAGTGCCCTGATGGGTACCACAAGAAACTTTTCTTGGGGTTCCCAAAAAACTGTAAATATAAAATGAAGACATGCTTTAGAAATTATTTTAGTTTTATTCTGTATAGACCTTATATAGTCTTAGATTTTTTTAACATTGTCAAGAATTTATGATAGATAATCAACATACTATTAAAAAAATTCTTCTGTTTCTTTGTATTTTATTTGATACTTTGGAAAAAGAGCTGTAGTAGCCTTGCTTTTGCATCTTAAGCTGTGTTTGAATAGAAAATCCATGGCTGCTTTTTTTGCGTTTAGATTTCCTCCTCAGTCTGCAAAGTTTGTGATTGAATCCAGGGAACTGAAAAAAGTAGTTTCACGTGGAAAGTCTTACAATTTTAGTAAATAAGGATTCCTGTTAGGATCATTATCACAGAAAGTTATTCCTTTGGCCTTTCTTTCCTAAGTTATATAAAGACTGTTAAGGGATCCAGAGAAAACTTCAGTCAAGTCTATTAATAGGGAAGATTTGAGTTGCCTGTAGAGGAGACAAAGCATGCTTTGAAAGGTATGTGGCAGTATGTGGTTTGCTTGTTTTTTTCTTGTACTCCAGGTCTCATAAATAATGTTAAAGACTACTTAGTCTTTGTTACCAGCAACTGAAAGCATTCAGGATGGTGGGGGGGGCTTCAAATTCACGTTTAAAGAAAAGAAAAAAGTCATGTTTGGAGGTAAATTTAATTTAACTTTCAGGTTTTGAAACTGCAGCGTTACCTTTTTGGCTTTTTTTTGTAGCTAGAAGAGTTTTAAATTTTTTTGTGAATACATCAGAGTGTATATTTAAGTAACTGTAAAGCCTAGAGTTTTGCAGTAAATACTAAAATCAGAAGACTGAAAGTCACAGAAACTGGAATAACGTGACCAAATTATGGAAGCACATGAAAATTGGCACAAGTGTAATTATTCATATGCCAGTTCTGTGTAAATATTGCAGAGCTGCAGAACTTGGGCTCATGTGACATGATCCTTCTTTGATATTGAGGAGATCTTACTTTGGTGCAGTGCAGCAACATTAATGGTAACATTAATGTAACCATTCTCATTTGGCAAATCCCAGATTTCAAAATACATTCTCAGAGTTTGCTTCCGATATAGAGAATACTGGAAATATATTTCTTTAACTGGAGTTAACCTGCAGATAGCCGTTGTAAACAACAGCTTGTTGTATTGGAAGGATTTTTAATGCATTTAGGAATAGACCTTCACAGGCTCTCTGT
Organism: Aptenodytes patagonicus; assembly: GCF_965638725.1. Lineage (NCBI taxonomy): Eukaryota > Metazoa > Chordata > Aves > Sphenisciformes > Spheniscidae > Aptenodytes > Aptenodytes patagonicus. The sequence goes on from NC_134952.1 coordinate 43,920,763, forward strand.
ATTTATTCTTACAGTCTGGCTTCTGTCTCCTCCAGGATTCATAACTGATGTAGATGATGAAATAGGATCAGTGTGACTTTGTACTTGAGAAAAGTTAATCTATTGGGAAATGTGAGAAGACCTTAAATAGTATTGGAAGGAAGAAGAGAGCAAAGAGAGATTATATGTAATTAGCTGTCAACTCTTTAAATAAATTTTTTTTAGAAGCTTAAAAAAGAAAAGAGTTATTTACTCCTTAAGCACTTAATGTAATATAAAGGAAGAAGTGTCTCAAACTGAAATTCTTCAGTACAGTAGTCTTATTCTGAAGATCTTACACAGCTTGTATTAACATGTTAGTTTCTAAAAATATAGATAATTATTTTACTTTACAGAATGTATTGAAACATATAAAATATGACTGAAGTATAATTTCCTAGTCCAGGAATTCAGTCATTTTGGGCTGTCATAATGAAGTTCAAGACAAAGTATTGGTTGCTTAGAAAAATAGTAAATTATGTTCGGTATAAGCAACCCCTGATGTATATGTTTGGTGTTTCAAAAGGGCTACTTTCCCAAAGCTGAAGAAAAATAACAAATTTAGCAAAAATAGTCTCATATAACAAGTGGTAGAAAGAAGGAATAGCAATTGATACGAATTACAGCTTTACGTAATCAGAAGAGTGATGGTAAATAATGGGCTAAAGTTACTGTGAGTTACACAAGTACTTTATGGAGCATCTAAATCTTTCTAGCGTGGTAAGCCAGTGGAAACCTCCTAATGGAAGGGATAAATTGTTCATCTGTCGATGTTTTCAGTTTAAGACTTGGTGCCTTTCTGGAAAAAGTTATTTTCTGCATCGCAGGCTTAATGGGCTCTTTAGAAGCAACCTTAAATGCAGACTTTTGGGCAGTGCAGGGACAGACTTACAAGCCAGCTCTGTTGAAGGCAGCAAATTTTGGACAGAATGTGTCATGGTATACACCAATACTTCTATACTATATTTTCCAAAACTGTGTCTGGGGTCACATCAAATCCTAAACCTCAGCCATCCTACAAAGAGAGAACAGAGTTGAGTGAATAAAGAGAAAAAGTGGAATGTCAGCAAAACTTGACAGGAAGGACAGTTAGGAGAAACGTGTGGGGGTTGTTGCTTACCAGGTAATCTGTTTCACTTTGAGCTGAAGTCAATGCGTTGAAGAGTGTTCACCTTGCAGGAAAGTTGAATGCGTGTGACAGCGGCATGTACATTGGCCTAATATCAGTGTTGTCATACCATATGCAAGTTTTGTACCTACATGAATATATATTCAGGGCTTTTTATTCAGGACTGTATTTCTGTGTCAGCATCAATTCACACAAATGTGCCGAGTGGAACAATGACAGAGCTGAGGGCCGTGTTAATGCAGCTGCGATTCGCAGGGGTTTTACTATATATTTGTGTTTCTTTTAAGAGTAGTTGATCAGTTTGATTCTGTAGAAATAAGGTACAGTCTCATACAGGAGCTGAGAAAAACCAACTCCATTAGTGGTGGGCCTTAAGGTGCAAGGTGTCCTACCAAGGTGACAAGAAGTGGAGTTTCAGTTTATTTGAGTATCCTGCTTGAGGAGTTGTCTTCCATCAGGCCTTGCTGGAGTCTGAATCAGAGAACTCTGAAGCAGGACGACTGAATTCTGCTTTCCAAATATATCTCAACCAGTTTAGTAGCATGAGTAGTTAAGAGAGAGAATTAAAGAGCCATCAGCCTTTCATTATCCTATCTGATTCTTAACTCTTGGCTCCAAAGCAGTGCTTTCCCATAATAATGCATTACGATTGAACCACGTAATTAAAATACTTTTTATCTAAATGAGAAAGTTGTACTTCTTGTAAGTTGTTCTTGAGAATTTATTTGTGGAACATAATTATTCTGTGCATTCCCTGTTAATGTAAGTAGGTGGTTATTAATTTGCTTACTGTGGAGTCTCAAAGGCAGGAGGTCCTTATGCAGTAGGAGCTTACAGGCTCCTTAAAGTTTTAGAAGTTAAAATTGCTGAAGAAGTGCATGGTCTCAGCCCCACGGAAGAGCTTACTATCTCCTACAAAAGTTTCTGATATCTAGTCCCTTCTTCTTGTTAGTGATAATATCTGAGCAGTTTTACTATCCTTAGGAGGCAGGTTTTGGAAAAAATCTGTCTGCATATCATGGAATTAACTTTGATGGAATAAACTTCTAGTGGGATTAACCTGGCTGGAGTGAGAACTGTTTTAATTATTTCAAAGAAAACATTGAGATCATGACATGTATCACATTTTACAACCAGAGGACTAAAAACTTCTTTAGGTTGGGAAAACTTTGGCTATATCTATATTAGCAAGTAATCTGCAGTGGGAATGGATCCATAGAAGAAAAACAATAGGTGCTGAGGACTTGGTGGCCACAGCCTGTATTTTTTCAGAGGCAATACTTTGAGCGGACTCTACTCTGATTCCAGGGAATATTGGAACAGTAAACCACTGTTGGAGCACATCTTCCATTTTAGTTTCATCAAAAAGTAGTGCCGTTCATATACTTTAAGACTGCTCCAAAATGAAAAAAATATGTACAAGAATATACTACTTATTAAAATTTGTCATACATATAGCTACTTGATTAAAATCATTATATAGAAGTATATATTTTCATTTATGGCATGAACACAAATGAAAACTATGAGCAGATGCAGATCTGAGACAGTTAATAGTATAAAATATAAATAATCCGCCTTTGTTGGGGAAGGAAAATTGTCATTTTCACTGAACTGGATAAAAGAATGGATTGTTTCTTTTGTGTTTATATCATAGACAAATGGAAAAAATTACCTTCCTTAACTTTTCCAAATACTTGAGAGTAAAAAAACCAACCTTGTATAAACTTGTTTTTCGTAGATACAGAGAATGGTAAATTGTGGTACAAGTCCAAGAGATACTTCAGATGTTTTACAAAATGACTACAAAGTTCTCATAACATTTGGAGAGGCAAAGGGCTTTTAGGAAAACGCGTATGACAACAGAATAGAATTGCTATTAAATTGTTGTTTGAAATAGAAACGATGTGTATTTTGAAATAGAGGACTACTTTCAAGAAGCAGCTTTCTGCAATGGTAGACACCATTTTGGGGCAGTGTCTACCAAATACAAAAAAGATGGGAGAAGATTTCCTGATGAAGTCATCTGTAAACAGAGAAATTTAATCTGTGTTACGACAGCATAGTAATGATCAACTTGTTACTTTCAAATTTTTTCTTCTTTCCCCGGTGAACGCAAATGCAGTTGCTGAAAGACCATTCATTTAAGTAGTTTAAATGCTTCTAGTTTCTGTGGCACAGTGAAATCTGTTCTGTTTGTTGTAACCAACTGATAATATAATGTCAACAGTGCAAGTGGACTGGAGGAGCAGAACTGCTGTAAGCAAATGCAGACCGACCAGACCTCCCTGGACCTAAGTTCTGGTAGTTTTTCTGTGGTAAAATACTGAGAGGTGAACAGGTTATCCTTCCAATGTAAGCCTCTTATTGCCTAGCATTTCTAACCCTTGTTCACCTGTCATGCTTGAAAACAAAACAAAACAAACCTCTTGGATAAACAACTGCATTTGAAAGCAAAATGGAAAATCTTTTCCTGTCTATCCTGAACCTATCTAGTTCTACTTTGTGTACTCCTTATGCAACTCTCCCTGCCTCTGGTGGTGGAATTACAATAATGAGAGATTTTGTTGTATTTGAGATGATATTTTTTGTAAAAATTAAGCACTCCTGTACAGTGAAGGACAATCTAGAGCTGGGCAACTTGGGAGAAAACTCAGCCAAGATCTGCTGGAGTAACTGAGTTTGACACCTTGCTTAAGTATTAGCTCCCACCTAAAACCCGTGGCAACTCGTGATGGAATAAGGGGCTAATTAACATAAACAGGTGGAATATGGTTTTCTGCACTACTTTACAGAGAGGTAGTCACATATTGCTGGTCATTTGTTTGCCGGTTAAGGAGCAGAGTAATGTTGGGCCCCAGGAGAGCCAATTCATCTTCAGGGTCAGGGGCAGCTGGAGGTGGGGGGCAGTGGGGTGGGCTTGCAGGAAGGCCAGGCCAGCCGAGTGGGGAGCTCCTCGCTGAGCTCCCTTGCAGAAAGGAAGTGTAGGGAAGGTGGAAGTGGGGATGGATGACGCTGGAGGAATTTAGAAACACTGAGCATGTAGGTATGGGATTAAGAAAGGCAAAGCTCAGGCAGAATGGAGGCCGGGGAGGTTATGGAGGCTGTCAGGAAGGGCTTGTAAAGGTACAATGACAGCAGAGGGGAGTGTGGTGATGCAAGGTATGGCTAGGAAATGTCTACATACCAATTCGGACCCGATAAACTCAAGACCTGCATATCGGTTTTGTTTTCTACACTAATACTTGTATGCTAAAATGTATTCATTTGAGCAGTATGAAATGTGAAGCATAGTACTCTCTGTAGGCATTATGGATTCAAGCCTGTTCTAGCAGTACTACGCTGAGCAGAAGGCTCATTTGCGCCAGGCTGTTTGTCTACTTTTACAGTCTGGCTGAAATAACCGGGAGGTGCAAACTCCAGCTTGTCACTGCACAAGAGATAAATGTTAACGTAGCATGCTTCTGGCTCACTCAGCTCTTTTGTTATAGTAAAGAGCATACAGGAACATTTATCTTGCAAAAAAATGCATAATTTCAGCTAGGATTAGTTGCCTTTTCAAAAGGCCAACCAGCTGCTTCAAGTAGAGTACCATAAAAATGTTTTGGAAAAAAAAATATATATTCCAGGAAGCTTTGAGGCATGGAAAATCTAAAGGATAAGTAAAAATAAATAGCAAATGGAGTTCGTCATTTACTCTGTGCATGCAGCGGACGTATATTTGTGTATACTATCGTGACAGCTAAAATTAGCACCTTTTCTTTTCTGCAATAGGCAAGGGGCCGTTTGAAGTCAGGATATTAAAAGAATTAAATTGATTCCAAAAGAATTTCAAGGGAGTGAGGGGGGTTCAGGAGAAGGAGGACACGGTACCAGTCCCAAATCAAGCTTAGCAAAAGTCCCTCCAGATCCTGGCAACAAGAGTTTGCAGGGAATACCTGAGAAGGATGTGTGACAGTGATGTCGTATTCATCCAGAAGGTTGGACAAGCACCTGAACATTTACAAAATAGTGGAAGTGATGGAAGATAAACCTAAAAACACTTTCTCAGCAGGTAGTGGAATGTCAGATGCTATCTCAGATTTTTAAAATCAAATTCAGATAGGAGAGCTGTGTGTGGTTACTCTCTTTTTTAAATATCATTGACAGGGTCATTTTAATTTTAGACCTTGCACTGTTTTGGTGGCGAATATATTAACACTTGATCATAATGGAAAGCAAAGCATGCTCAGATAAAAAGTCATGCCTGTCAACCTTGATAAGTTTTCAGCAAAAAATGCAGCAACGTCTTCCTTTGCAACTCTGTGTTTTCCCATTGCCCGATTTTTGGCAGCAAAGTATTTGAGAGATTAAAGGAACGTTTCTTCATGCTGATCTCACCAAGAGTAATCTTACCAAGTCACTCCCTTGTTCAGAGTCATTTGCTGGCTTTGCTCCTTCTGAATCATGTTCAAACTCCTCACCTTCAAAGCACAGTAAGAGTTTGCTCTTGGCGATCTCATTTCTCATTTATTCTTTTCAATTTTTTTCAGTCTGTCTTCTCACCTGGAATTCCCTCTTCTTTTCTTTGTGCAACAAGTAAACATACTCATTTTCACATCACAGTGAGAGAAGCTTGTTTACGTTCATTTTCAAAGTGTAAAAACCTTTAGAACAGTACAGAGCATTACTCTTAAATTTTTACATTGTTGATAAACCCTCTGGAGCTTTTGATACTTGTGTTAAAATACCAGCTCCCTGAAGTAGGGACAGGGCCTCCTGGGTTCCAGTGCTTCGTTGATAAACAAAATGTTCCAATCTTCTGCATTAAGTCGATGAACTTTTTTTTTGTTACGTGTTTTGTAAAGTGATTTGTAAAGTGCATCCAGATTGGTGAGAGAATTTTAAATGTGGTCAGTAAAATAGATCTACTTTTCCAATATTGATGGCTTATGTTTAATGCAAATACGAAAGAGAAGATATGTATTCTGATTAGCCATTTTAAGACTGGTAGACGACATAGATATTTCTATTTGTTTCTTACCGCTACTCCAGCATAGCACAGCCTAGTGGTACCATGTTAATAATGGAATCTTTTCTAGGTGTTAGCACTACCCTATGGGGTTATGTAAACTCCCTTTTATTTCTTTCTAATGCAGTGAGGTTTTGTGTTAATGTATTAAAAAAAAAGAAAAGAAGAGACTGTATTAAACAAAAGAAGGGAGATGTTTCTTAGCATTGCAAGATGGTTCCATTCTCAGAGACTGCTGTTGACTGTCCCTGTATCTTTGTTAACTACTACATATGCTGCAGAAATTCTCACCAGCTGTCATGTACAGTATGTCTGCCATACTGACTATATAGATTACAGCAAGATGTTGTTTTGTGAATGTTTTTTTTTCTTTCTGGTGACTGATAAAAGTTGTTATAAGGTTAGATGGCGGTTCAGTTTGTAGGGCAGATTTTGAATTATAACAGTTGCAGTTATCGATGCTTTATTTGTTTGTGGAAGGGTATACAAAGGTCTGTGGCATCTCTAGCTGCCTCCCATTAAGCCAATGGGAAAGAAGAATATTCTGAGTTTACGTGAAAGTCTTTATTTAATCTGGACTTGGAGCTCAGAATGGCACACATCTTGCTTGGGAATTAATTATTTGGCTGTTTAAGCAATTGCATATATGGCTTTTGACAGGGAGAGTAAATTCCAGATAACTGTATTAGAAGGATAAGTATGAATTTAGGCAGCAGCAAAAGGGTGCCAAAGATGTGTAATTTCCAGTCTATGTGGAAACTAAAACGAAGAGTGAAAAGGGAAGGCTACACAATAGCCAGGTAAGAATGACTTTAAGGAAAGAATTTAACACTCAGATGTGGTCTGTATTTTGGTAGTTTTCAGAGGGGTGGGTTTTTTGCCTCTTCTGTAGTTACTGTTTTGTGATTTTATGTTCATATAACAAACAAGCAAAAAAAGCAAGTGATATTTAAGAATTTGTATTGGCACAGGAAAGTTGTCACACTTCCCATAACAGATTTTGGATGGGGAGTGTGAATAGTTATGAAAGGCATTTACTGGGTGACTAGGCAAAATGAGGCTTCTTGCTAAACACAGAAGTACTATCTAGCAATTAGGTATTTTGAACAGTGGAATAGTTCTGTATTCTGAGCTTCAGTGATACATATCTCGGAAAACTACTCAAGACATACTATTTCTAAGTCTTTTACCAGGTCTTCGACAGGCTCTTGACCTTCATATACTTTATCCTATGTGATTTTTTTTTTAATTTGTTTGCTTCTTTTCTCACGACATTTTTCTGATTCACTTTTCTTCTTCTCTCTCCTCCCCCCCCCCCCCAAAAAAAAAAAAAAAAGTCTTTGCCTTAGGATTATAAAGATAAGTCACTTTTCTCAAGCTGGCTAGAAAAATAAAAGTGCAGCACTGGATCAGTAATCTACTGCATCTATTTTCCATTTTCCAAAGTGTTCTTTAAAAAGATAAAGTTAATACCTGTGAGGTAAGTTTCTTGCACTTCTATAGGTGTATGTAGAGAAAGTGGAAACAGCAAAACTTTCCAAAGCACTTAGTGTTGACCTACCTTTGTAACTTTGGATGTTCATAGGGTTTTTAATGTTGACAAATTGGATATGATTGGGCAACACTAGATAGATTTTAACACCCCACCCCACACTGAGACTTCTTCAGGTATATACTGTAGTTAGTGGCAGTTTGGAGTAGGTCTAGTAAGTCCCGCTACCCAGCCTCACAATTATACTGCTCCTCTAGATGTATGCTTGCCAAGAGAGGTGGGTGTCTTTCTTTTTCCTTCTTATTGGAGTATGCAGTATTCTGGTCTTAGAAGCCATAGGTGATACTACATGAAAACAGGATGCATTGGAAAATACACTGGTAGAAGAGTTTAAGTGGAATGGAATGAACTTATGCTGCATATCAACTTGACATGCTTAAAGAGATTAGGAGATCCACACTGCTGTACAGTGGCACTGGGACAGGAAAAATTAACAGTTTGATGGACATATCAAACGCCAGGGAGTCGTAACATACCAAGAGAAAACCAATGGGGATAGTAGCATTTACAGACTGACCAGCAAGGTTGGTATAACAGCTTCTAAGTGCAGATCTTTAAAGCAAATCGTTGCTTTTGGAAAGAACTATAACATCTTAGCTCTACATAGTGCACACTTTAAAGTTGTGTTTAGATTCTTACAAGGATCTGGTTTTTTCAAAGCAAAATGGTTTTGTAGTAAACAATTAATCAAAAGGTTTTGAAAGACTCAGACTGAAATTGTTTGTTATGCATTGGCTTTCCTTTTGAAAATCAAGGGGAATACAAACTCAAATTCTCTTCTGCATCTTGGAAGTTAACCTTCTCAGTTTTTCCTGTGCGGAGCAGTTTCCTCATGCTTCTTTTTTTTGCCTGTGGAAAGAAGCAATCTTAAACCTCTCAAGTGCATACAGTTAAAATATTTGGAGACATGCAGTGTGCAGGATATAATTATTTTCTCCTCTCCACTTTTTCCTATTTTTTACTTACTCGTTTGGTTATTTTGAGAGCTTAGTTTAGTGGAAAGTGTTCAACATTTTCTTTACTTAACAAACCTCAGAAAAGTAAGTAGCTGAGAACTTTGCATTTCAGATAGGTAAAGGAAAGAAGGTGGCATTCTGAAGACACTCATTTTTTCATTTAAAAAAAATTTGTCAAAAACACAGGTCTTGCACAGGAAGGGACTGGGCTAAGTGCCTCCGGAAAGCTTTGTAAATGTCCGTTTCTAACTTTCCATATTATTAGTCTGATTGCTTAGGCCTTAAGGCAACCTTTTTAAATTCCTTTCATTCTCCTGTATTCCAGCTTTTAATTTCAAAAAAACTTTGTGGGAGAGAGTTGCTCATACTTATATTAAACAACCTTATATTTATTTCTTGACATCAGACAAGAAAAAATGCCAAAATGTTTTCTTCTAAAAGCTGTTAAGACAGAGGAAGCAAAAAGAACTTTCATAAACTGGCTACTTTAAGTAGGTCATTAATAGTTTACCTCAAAAGAACACAGAAAATTGCTTACATAAGGAGAGGAGCTACCCTTCTATTACAAAATATAGGGTTTCTCTGAGCCTGTGCTGTGAAGTTCTTCAGCAAGTTACCAAGAGCGAAGTTAACTGATCAAGGCCTCAAAAGAGTCAGGCAACGGGCTCTAGGAGTGCTTGGCATTTCAACCTGCATTAGATGGCTGAAACCTGGAAATTAATAAAGGGTATTCTGATATGTCACACACTATTACATCTAGAGCTAGTACTGGTGTTAGTTATCATGTATAAGCATTAGAGAAATTTTATCATATTCTGTAATAGCTAGTAGCAGAGAAGCTTTGCAGGTCTACTAAATAAATTTTAACTTGATCGTCTAATTAAATAATTGTAAAAATATCATCCCATTTCTTTATTTATCAAGAACCTAAAATTTTTACTGATGTCAGTTGTTCACCTTTTCCAGAAGCATAACAAATATGTTGGCTTGATGGTGTTTTTTATCCTGTGTCCTGGTTTTTTCCTAAAGTAATCTTTCTTCAAAATGATTATTGTTATGTAGGTCATGGTTAAGTTACGCACAGATGGGTTTCAATCCTGGTCTCTTTAATCAGGGTAACCTGGCTAGCTAGTTTCCTCTCGATGCACAACTTCTCCTACTTCTACTAAAATCAAAAACTGTACCAAGCTGCGACTAACCATATTTGAATATGGCATTTCAAAACAACTACAAATTTTTACTGTTTTAAGTCAAATGTTGGTTATTTATTTTATGTGTGCTGAGGAAAATGAGATTTAGTACAACTGTATCATTAGAAACTAGTAGAAATGAATATACTTACCAACATTAACATTGCTCACTTCCTTAATCTAGTGAACTGTCATCTAAAAAATACTGTTTCACTGTATTCAGTAGAGCAATAGTAATTCATATCAGATGATACCAAAGGTTTGTTTTTATGGTTATTACAGCATACTGGCACCTTGATACAGCCTCTTGACATAAAAATATCTTACATTTTTATCATTCAGATAGCAGGAACCTCAGAGGCGCTTTAACTAGAAATAATTTTGTTTGCATTGATGACCTCTGTAGTCTTCCAAGATAGTTCTGATGGTAGAAGTATATAAAATTGATTCCACTAACAATTCAGTGTCAGATACAGATTAATAATGCTTGAGTTGGCCTTTCTTTGAGCAAATCTATCCTCGTTTGTCTTGTTCCTTAGATGAGAAAAATAAATGCCAGCTTTTAACATTCTGCTTGGATTATGGAGACACTTTGTGTTCTGGAACTTGAAAAGAAATGGGGAGACTTAGTTTCAAATGTTATTGCCTCTAGGTTGGTGTGTTCTGCAAAACTGAGTATTTAATTTGTTAAGGTAAAAGCAGTATACCTATAGCTTAACATAGGGAGCATGTTTCTTTCCTTTAAAAGGAAATCCTACTGAAGGAAACGCATCTTTTAATATAAGCAGTTTAAGAAGGTCTCCAGTGAAGTATTCTTATAAGCTCTGTGTCTCAAAATATGTGAAAATTTAAATGCAGGTACAGAAAGAACAAAGGAGGCTGAAACAAAGAAAATGGAACTAGACAGAGCAGATGGCTTTAAATTAAGACTTGAAAAAACAGGTATTGGAGCCAGCAAGATGAAAGAGACGTGAAAAAACTATAGGTGCAAAATGGGATGTTCTTGCATGTAGGACTGGACAGCTTGGTAAAGGCCAAAGGTGTCAAGAAAGCAAAAATACACATTAAAACAAGTAATAAAAAGGATGCATTTGAAAGATTTGAGTGAAGAAGGCAACAATATGAAAGAGAACGGACTAGAAGATTAAAAGAAGCAATACTATCATTTTAAAAGTTTGAATGACTAGGAGTCTGAAGAGGAAATCTCGGGTATACCTGTACCTACTGGAGAATGTAAACGTAAAGAACTCACTCGACCCAAATCTGCCTTGCAAACAAGTTGACTGCAGCATATTAACAAGCTCCTTTCCTTATATAAAGACAACTTTTACTGGCAACCAAGTATGTCTTACAATACTGGTTCTTTGGGGAAAAAAAAGTTAGACTGATAAAAGCACCTCTGTAGCACTAGACTTGCTGTACTTACAATTGCTGTGTAATTGGAGATTTTTCGTAATAGTTTCTCATCTTGTCCTGGTTATTAATGTGACTGTTGGTTTGATTTAGGAACTGCATGGAAAGAAAATAAAAAGATAGATGAAGAAAAATCATTTTTTCTTTACTTGTAAGAAAATTGCAAGTAACTGATGATCATTAAAGATCCTCTTATAACATGGATCAAAATGATAGTAACTTCCAGTTTTGAGATTTTCTGTAAAGAAAGGCAGAAGTTATTTAGGAAAGCTAGGCATAAAAACTGCTGCTGAGGTGTCTGAGCAGGCTAGCTTTTTTGGAGGCTGATAGCGCTTTGGTTGTGCACGTAGAGTGTTTCAGAAATCTTTTTTGTCTGTCCTACTACTAACATAAACAGTACTTCTGTAAAAAGAAGGCTTCCTGGCCTCTTGAAGACAGTGTCTGAGAACCTCAAACAGGTGAAAATGTCATAGATATTCTGGGTGAATTCAACTGGTTCACAGGGAAGCCCAGGCCACATCCCAGTCTCACAGCTGGAGAACAGGGAATGCCTTGCTTGGAAAAGTGACAACCAGCAGCACCGCAGCCGGGCAGGCTTGGAAGGAAACAGAGATGAGATGACCCAGTATTTGTTCCATTCATTTCCTTGGGAGGGGATTTACTATTTTTGCTACTTTAGCTTATGCTGGTTTTCCAACTGCAGTAAGTTATACAATGAACACTGTTTAATGCCAGTGTAAGCATATTTACATTTGGGCTTCTGCCACAGAAACTCCTTTTTAAAAGGAAATCAGATCTCATGTTTCTGTGCAGGCATAAGTTTCTCTTGGCTTAAGCTCATGAAAAATACATACAGTTGCATATTGTCCATTAAAAAAAAAAAAGTAAAGTTCGAAATAAGGTGGCTGAAGTCAAAGTATAAATCCAAAGAAGAAAATTGTAAGCGAATTCGGTAGACTTCTAAGACAAAATATCTGGGTTGGGAGAAGAAATCTGAGGGACCCGAGCCTCATATATATGAATGCATATGCATTTTTTCATATTCTTGTTAAGCCGCTTGTTTTGATGTCATCATATATTATTAAATTTATTTTCTTTAAAGGAATCTGGCATGTGAAATGTATGTATATCCATGCCTTAGCTAAAAATGAATTTAAATGGTTTGTGTATCAGCAGTAGCATTAGAAGTTCAAATATTTTTGCATAAAGATTTTGCATAAGGACTGAGGAAATAATTCTAAGAAACCTATTTTGTGTGGAGTCTTTCTGAGTTTTATATTTTAATTTCCTAAAATAGTTTTTGTCTGGGTTTTTTTTTTGTTGCTTTCTCAAAGAGCTGGCAGGGTAAATGGCAGCTGTAAACCTGAGGGTAGGCTGCAAAGTTTTTCTTCCAAAGCCTTCCTTTCATGTTTAGCCAAGTGAGAGACACAGAGTGAAATGTAAACGCGGCTCAGCGTATCCTCATGGCCTTCTCTCCTGGTGAACAGCTGGAGGGGCAGAAGGGGGGCCGAAGCCGCCCAAGGCTGCTAACCGCAACGGCCTGGAAGGCACCGGCTGTGAGCCGCAGCTCCCAGGTTGCTCAGAAGAGGAGGAATGTGAAGATGGTGCTTGAGGGCCGTACCCCTGAGAATGGCGCTCCCCATCGCACCCGCTCCTTCTCACTTCATACTCCCCCTGGGACAAGAAGGAAAAGGCATTTGCTTTACTTCTTTTCCGAGTCGTTTAACCGTTTCTCTTTAATCCCTGGCAGTCTGACTGAGAACTAAGTGTGTGTTTTGTTGAACTTTGTTCTGTTTGAAATTACAGAGTGGAACCGTTTTTATTTAACGTGGGAAACAAGCTTTGCAGAAACTCAACCTATACACTGGGAAAAGAACTTCCTATAAAATATAAACAGATGTTTGTACATTTGAGTGAAGGTCGGTTTGTGGGAGACTTTGTGATAAACTGCATAAATGCAGTATCGAGTTCTAACAATTAAATGATGACTAATTGATGAGCTTGGTCACTTCAACGTGATCTGCTGTGCTGGCACTCCTGGTTTGTTTAGGTTTTGTTTGTTTTTAAAGATATTTTTTCCGACTGTATATTATCTTAATCAGCTAATCTTAAAGTTCTTCCTCAGTATGGGGACATAGAAAGCTTTCTCCCGGGACAATGGGGTGATTCCTGGGAGAACTCCAGCTATTCCCTCCAGTGCGAGAGAGATGCGTATGTCTTGTAGTAGCCATAATTGCTTGGGGCCCTTTTTCTACCGAGCAATTCTTTGGCTCGTAATCACTGAAGGGCTGTAATTTTTTTGGTTGGTTTGTTTGTTATTGGGATGGAAATGGATAAGCAAGCAGTGTTTCCTTTCTTGTGTAGAGGTGTGTTTCTTTTTGCTTCCAACCTGCCCTCTCCCTCCCAGTTCTCTCTCTGCACTTGTCCTGACTACATCCACACTGACTGCTTCCTTCATTCTGTCTGTTTACTCTGCAGAGAGCACACCGGACTAAAAAATGCATACATACAATATTTTTTAATTCTTCTATTGTGGCCATGAATTTCCCCCTCAATCAGTTGGGGCCCACAAATGCTCTAGTTGATGTCTTAGTCTTTTTCCCTATCCAGGTTTATACAGAGTATGCCAGTGGTGTTTATATTCTGCACTGATGCAGTTAAGTGTGATCATGAAGAAAAACATTGTTTGCTTCAGTCTGAAGATCACCAGTTTTTGTGAAAATTGCATGGATCCTGCTAATATAATAGTTTTAGTACCTATCCCAGATGCCATAGAATGAACTCTGATTTTCCTGTATTCATATGTAAATCATACTTATTTGTACCTATGTATATACATATGGTTTTCCTTTGACTGTTTGGTATAAAAAGAAAATTATTAAATAAGTTAATCTTTAAGATATTATTTATCCATTCATGAAATTATTAATCTGTTTATACAATCATACACAAAAATTAAAGATGTCCAAACAAATTGGATTATATTGAAAGACAAAATTTTAAGTGTTAAATGTGAAATAAATTATCAAGCACTCTGTCTTCTGACCAATGAGACAGACTCGAAGTGGTAATTCCTTCTGAGAATTTCCTTGCATTGTGTGTGTACCTCTTGAGACATTGCAAGTGCAACTCCAATTTACAATCTGAGCTGGCAGAAGACTTGAGAGGAGAGACATACCATGGGGTAGATGTGGCGAATAATATCGCCAACATTGAATTTCATTAAAATTTGTCTTTTCCATAAGGGATAGCATTAAAGATGTGAAATGCTGTGCTCTGGTTGACTATAAATGCTGTCTTTGCTATGGAAAGACCGTCTTAGTAATACAGGTTACTGCTGTTTGCATCATTAAGGGGGTGAGCGCCCCTCTAGGTGTTTAAAGTTGGAGAGAAAAGAGAGTTTTGAAGGCAGTAGCCCTAATACTAGAGTTGTAGAGTTTTATGGCTCACTCTTGCAAAATGTGGAGGAACAGACTGAGCAACTAAAAAACAATACCTGCAGTATATGTAAGGGAGGATGACACTATTATATTGTAATCCTTCTGACATGCATTCAAGAGCGGCACCAATGACTTACAGTTTTCAGATATTATGGAGGAATCAACTAAAGAAAACCCAAGGATACATACCTTCATCAGATTTTTTCCAGTAATTCTTTTTAGCCATGTTTTTAAATAAATAAATTAAAAGGATGAAATATCTCACCTTTAATAAAGTGAGATTTGTTTTTCAAGCTAGAAAACACCTCCCTTATGTCCTCATCCTTGGCATTCTGTGCCCGTGAAATAAATAAGTTGAGGAAAATAATAAAATCAGGCAGAAAACATGCCTTAAAGGTCTTATAGCAAATTTGTTACTCTAATGCTGTATTTTCTTGCAGCATTTTTCTGTCAGATCTCTCAAGTGGTCAGGATACTTTCCAGTTTGTTTGGGCTTTTTTAATGTTTAAGCTTAGTGAATTAGTACATGAGGGTTAAAGTATTATGGTTTTTTGCCTCTCTTGTGTCTAGCAACATTGTAGCATTACTGAAAATCATGATGAAATTTAGGGGGATTTTAAAACTGTATAGAACTGAAGCGCTTCTGACGCATTTGGGTAAAATCAGTAGAATCATTGCAATAATGTAATTTTATTGTGTATAATTTTACTTCGCAATTTTATACAGTTTCATTCATAGTCTCCCAAAGAATGTAATATAAATTCTATTTAGTAATACTCATCTAATTCTAGTGATTTTTTTTTTTTTTTTTTCTTCTTTAGGGTGTACCTCAGTTACCATGTGCCAAAGCATTGTATAACTACGAGGGAAAAGAACCTGGAGATCTTAAATTCAGTAAAGGAGACATCATCATTTTGCGTCGACAGGTGGATGAAAATTGGTATCATGGAGAAGTCAATGGCATCCATGGCTTTTTTCCGACCAATTTTGTTCAGATTATTAAACCTTTACCTCAACCTCCGCCTCAGTGCAAAGCACTTTATGACTTTGAAGTAAAAGACAAGGAAGCAGATAAAGACTGTTTACCATTTGCGAAGGTAAAACCAGAATAAAATTACTATTTTCTTTTAATAATTTTATTTACTTGGATAAGAAATAAGACAACTGTTCTGTAGTCTTGTCTGCGTTTTTTTTAATGGAGCTGCACAAATATGAAAAGGGCAAGTAATTTTGCAGGTATTTCTCCTGTGTTGATTAGTTTTGCCTTCCTTCTCTTCCTAAATCACATGTAATTTCTCTGAGGTTTTACTGTTGTTAACGCAATTTTTCATAATTGCAGTAGTAATGTTAATTTATGAGAAATAACCTATGTTATGAATTCAAAGTGTTCCATCTTCTAAAGAAACACTTAAATTGTTGAAGTTGGTACTATTTTCAGCTTTGCATTTAGTACGCGTCACTTTTAGGATCTAGATACTAGACACAAAGAACTACTAAACTTTGTCATTCTATAATATTACTAATTGCCTTTTGGAAAATATGACGTTTCTTCTTATATTGTTTTTATTGTAATTAATTTTCTGTCTTGCAAGGCACATAATGATAGGGAGTTTTAACAGGAATCAGAGCTGTTCCTTTTTTTCAGTTTCTGATTCTTTAGTTTATCAAATTGCACAAAAATGTTGCAAGATCAAATGTGAGCTAACGACTTTTCTACCCTTGCCCATTAAAAATGAAAAGGATGGCTAAAATTCTAAAAAGGAAAGATGTTAACATGTGGACAGACAATGGTTATTACAACACAGAACAGCAATACTGTTGAGGATGATTGGCATCAGCTTGCATATTTTGCTGGCAAACTGTTTTTTTTTTTAAATCTGCACTCTCACTTAAGTAAGCATATGTTTCCAACTATTTTAACTTGCATATGAAACAATTACGTACCTCAGTATAAGCGAGAGCAATGTTTAATGTGCAGGTAAATCCTTTTTTTATGTAACATTCTCAGAACCATATCTAATCCAAATGCTCCACGTAGATGTGACAGAAATCATATCACTTACTAGTGTTCTTAAGTACTTAAGTAGACAAGCAACGTCTAGGGACGATTAGGTAATGAGTCAGTTGAGAAGGAAAAAGATTGTGGTTCTGTTGATTAATGCCGGGGGACTGATGAATACCATGGACTGAACACGTCAGGAAGTCTGGCACGAAGGACAAAGTCAGATGGCTGAGATTAGCTGTGGACAGTTAGCTGAACTCTGACAAAATAGGAAAAGGAACAGCTGGAACCGACATCAACCCCCGAAGTGGCGTGTTCCTGTTACGGAGTGCCTTCTCTGCTGTTCTTGTCCATGTACTGCCTTCTCTGATTACCCATGTGTTATGGAGGGAAATTAAATTAGAAGTTTAATTAGAGCTGGGAGACATAATCACTGCATGTTCACACAGGATGATGTTCTGACTGTAATTCGCCGCGTGGATGAAAACTGGGCAGAAGGAATGCTGGCTGACAAAATAGGAATATTTCCAATTTCATATGTTGAGGTGAGTAAAGTTGGGCCCTCAGTAAGGTTGTGCCCACTGTTGTGTATTTCATTTTCTGAAAGGCAAAATAATCAGTACTGGTGATGATTCTAAAATAACCTGAGATATACATAGTCTTAGACCTAAAATAACCTAAGATCTGTGTGCTTAGTTTGGGAAAGTTAATTACCTCTGCAGTTGAACCCATGATTTTTACTTAGCTATTTGATACCTGTTTTCATTGAATGGAATTGGAATGAAAGTACTGGGAGGCAGTCACTGTGTTTTCTTGTTAATACTGGAGTCGTGCAGTCAATCACAAACCACACTTAACCGCAAAATGAAAGCAATCGGCAAATCAGAGAAATAGTAAGCTTTGCACTGTCCCTAATACCTGCCTCTCAAAACCAAATTAGCACAACTAGAATGTCAGAGAATATAGGCTGTTGTTAAGCAGGTAAAGCATTGACTTTTACATCCAAAAGACCCTTATATAAAATCTTCTGTATCTTCCTGCATTTCTCATATGTGATATGACAATTTACAGTGAGAGGTAGCACTTGAGAAAGTTTTCCCAACCTTTTAAGGTTTGAGAGTTGAAAGCTATATCTTCTATATAGAAAGACATAGTTGATTAAGGACAGTGTGTACAGCTGCAACAATGATTATTAAAATTTGCATTACAGAAGGATATAGAGATTTGGAATAGTGTTTGTCTTTTTCTGATAAGTATGCTATGGATACTTGGTAAGATACACTTCTCCCACTGAAGAGATTTTATTTAAATAAATGAGGCAGAACGATGAAAGAAAAAAGTATTTTCACATTACCTGTGGGATGAGAAATATGTACCTCAGGTCACAGAAGAAATGTGTAACCATACTAAGAATCAAGTCAGGTTTTATTAATTCAATTTCTGAATGCCCTGATGAGATGGGAACTTTCTAAAAAATGACTGTGTTCAACCAACATAGAATTTTTTTTTTTTTAAAGGGAAAATAGGTATATTCATTTTTATAGTTTGATGTAAGGATCTTTATATCTGGGAATAGAAGTTTTCACATGACTTAAAAAACAACAACAAAGCAAAAGGGTTTCAACCTGCTTAGTGCAATTCTGGCTTCAGTTTAAGAAGTTTTTAAAAGCCAATTTAAGAAGTTCTTGCCCCTGACTATTCATTCCTAGCTCCTTGCAATTAACTGCCCCTTCACTTCAGCCAGTAAAGGTTTTTGTGGTGCTTTTTAAAACTAAATCACTTAACTTAGCCAAATTAGAAAAAGCCCTTTCCTAGGGCTGCCACTTGGGCTAACTATTTAGCGAACAACTCTGTTTCCATCTCTACAAACGTTTGCAAAATGGAGATACACTCTTGAAAAAAATTATGTAAAAATGATATTCAGTCACAAAATGTGTTTCACTGTTGATGTTTTCAGACAAATTCCATCAACTAAGAAAATGTATCTTCAATTAACCCTTTTAGAACAGGCACAAGCACTTGTGTACACACTCACAAATCCCCACTAAAATGATATGGGAAATCTAGAATGATAAATAATACCCAAAGAGATACTTCAGATCAGATAGGTGGGTTTTTTCAGTATATACTAAACCGAAACACATGCTGTGGTGAAGAGCAGTGAGATACGCAGAAAACTATCAATCTGAATTTTGAAATACTGTTTTCTGAGATTGTGTAACTATTGTTCTGGAAAATATGCAGACAGTTGATACAAACAAGTATATCAAACCATTGTTACGTATATTATTATTAAAGACAACGAAGATGAGAAGTAATTAATATTTTTGAGGTATTTTTCATATGGTATTTTTAGTTATATTTCCTAATCCTGTAATCATTGCCTATTTTTGTCATAATGACAGACATATTTTTGCGTTGTGTATGTTAGTCCACATCCTTTTTTTTTTCTTTTTTTTAAAAATGTGAATTAGTAGCTGCATTTACTGGAGATTTTCTGAAGTCATTGACTTTAAAATGAGTGTAGTCTGTGATGTTTATTCTGTAGTATAGGTCTGATACTTGCAATGTTTCTTGTACGATGAGGTCACAGGATAAACTTCAGATACGTTGAAGTCCATGAAAAACTGACTATATTTGAGGACAGCTTTTTGCGTGGAGGAACATTTTATGATTCAATGATTGCTAGTCTGCTCTATTCTTTTATATCGCTTTCACTTACTAACTTTGTGGTAATAATAAAAGCTAAGACTGAAAACATTTTGAGAAGAATTTTAATAGTGATTCCATTAAAAGTATAGTTTGTTAATTGAGTCACAAAACATTACCTCTTTGTCTGTAGACACAAAGCACTGTGAAATAATTACTTCTATCTGCAAATGAAAAATAAAGAATGCAAAACATTGCAAAAATGAAATTCTGTTTTCTAAGAAGTGCTAAAACCAAACCAACCCTCTAGTTTA
This sequence comes from Aptenodytes patagonicus, assembly GCF_965638725.1. Classification (NCBI taxonomy): domain Eukaryota; kingdom Metazoa; phylum Chordata; class Aves; order Sphenisciformes; family Spheniscidae; genus Aptenodytes; species Aptenodytes patagonicus. The sequence continues at coordinate 43,940,437 of NC_134952.1, forward strand.
GTTTACTAGAGTAAGACCTGATTAACATACCTAAATTACTAGACTTTTGACTGATGGAATTTCAACGTGCTTGCATTAAAAGCAGGTCAACCAGGTTCTTGCACAGTGACAAAATAAAATGCAGCGAGTCTAGAAACTGTATGATTAAGTTCATAACACTTATGTTTATCTCTGTTCCAAAAAGAAAGATTAATCAGAACTAAACAGGTAGTATTAGAATTTTTCTCTGTGGAGTACAGTTCTGGGTACAATATACGTTTCTTAGAAAGACCTCAAATTTGACATTTTGTTGTGGTTTAACACTTAGTAAACACACTCCAAATCTAAAAAGTATTTAAATTTTTACAATTTATTCAGCACCATACAGAACAACTAGAAAAATACAAACACCCAGAATAGAAAAAGAAAAATCAGGGAAAAGGAATCACTTTTCAGTCAAAATGTCAGTAGAAAATAATGACAGCTTTTGTTTTTCCAAGTTAACGTGAACAACTGGGCAACACCTTTGTATTAATCCAGCTCCTTTAGCTTTATTTATAAACAATCTTATAGAAATGTAGGGGAAAAAAACCAAATTATCTAAAATGTTCACTGTAGTAGAATTTTAAGTTCATTGTCATTTTATACTACTGTATCCATCAGTTAACACAACATTTTAATAAATGAGAACATAAGATTTTATGTACCTAGTGTGTCAGGTTGGGTTTTTTTATTAGCATCTCCTCCTGTACCAAACAGGATTGTTTCCAAACATGTTTATTCTTCATTGTGTCTATACATTTTAGATGGGATTTTAGGCTGGATTTCTAGCATGGTCTTTTTTAACGTTGTACTTACTAGGCTAAACTTTGTCTATCACTGTTAAATGATGTGATCTGATCTAAAGTGCTTAGAAAAAAAAAAATCAGACTTTTGTAACAATACTAACTCAGAAGAATAAGATAAAACCTTTTATGGGAACTTTCCTCTACTTTTTGACTGTTTTGCCTGCCCAGACCTTAAAACAGAAAATTTATGTAAAAAGTGAATGTTGTATATTATGCCTGAAAACAGAGATTGTTAATTTTGAGTAGAAAATTATAGTCTAATCCCCACTATATTTGAATGTGATAATCTCAATGTTACCATTCCAATGACAACTTCTGAGCGTCATAGTTTTGATTAATTTCCCTAACAATAACTGCAATACAGAACTATTTCATTTGTTTCAAAAATTAATATAAATGCAGTGTTGCTCATGATTGTGATCTGCTCAAGATTTGCAAAATTATTCTTCCGCTGGTTTGGACAAAATATATTTGTTCCGAAACTTAAATTGCAAAGCTGTATTTAGGTTTCTAAGCTATTGCCTATCCTCCAGGATGATGCTTAGCAAAAATAATACCATCAAATAAGAACAATGTTTACATTAGTTCCACTTGCACTTTACTCTTTTGTTTCCAATTATATGTGAAAGTGAAATGTCTAGAAATAGGAATTTGACTAATAATAGTGTTAGTAATGTGGAAAAATAACTCCTTGACATATGGTGATGTACTAAAATTAAATAAATAAAAATTTTGGATGAACGTGGATAGAAAGACCGTTTGAGGGAGAAGATGGTGTTTTCAGTTAATTTCAGAAAGTGAAATATTTACATTCTAACTATCTACATGTGAGTGAAGAACACCTGAATTCATTTGTAAAATAAGTACAGTAAAGCACAACTATGAGAAACCTTGAAAAGGTCTTGCATGGTAGTCTACTTGATAATTTCTCCAGACAGCTGCAAGCAGGCAGAAGCCTGTCTGCTAGCCTCAACCCCTACTGCAGCAGTGAGATGCGGCTCAGCAGGACACCTCTGTTTTGCCCCGTTTGGAAAGTTGTTCTGTTTCCTGGGTTTTGGCGGGAATGGCAATCGGATTTCAGACTACCTGTAACAGCAAAGATTCTGTTGAGTGGAACAACTTTGTTGTTGGTTCAAATACGTCTGTTCAGGAAAACAACTGACGTAGAAAATGTGGGAATGGATACAGGGGTATTCGTTGCAGAAAGGAATGCTGTATTGAAACACTTCATAGCATGAGTGGGATGCATTCCCATGGTGACCTTGAATGGTTGCTAGCCATTTCATTGGAGAATGCATGCAAGTTCTTAACTTCTCTTCTCATGGAAGAAGTAAACTGCACTCTGCAAAATATTCTGCAACTATTGCTGTCCTCAGGTTGCTTCTACGAAAAGGCCAGTAATGTTTAGGTTCATGCTACTGTCCTGTGCTTTCTTCTCTACAGAAGAAAGCTCAGTACGTTGCTTATATTTGAATCAGTCTTGAATCAATCCCATGGGCGAGCCTTAACTTTTCTCTAATATGTTGTTCACTGTATAGAAGTAATCAGATTCTGCAGGCATTAATAGCTTCAGGAGGTAAACAAACATAATTAGGTGTAACGGGTACCTCGGGTGCTTTTAGCAGAGTGGCTTTTGGTTTTGTTTTTCACTCCTGGGTGATCCCTTAACTATTCCGATTAGATAGTTCTTGTTTTAGAAATGAATACTGCTTTTCTTTCTCTGATCTGCGTAATTTGTGAACAGGCTCTTTGCTAAATAAGGGAGTAGATTAGATAAGAATGGAAGTGGTTGAAGCCATTGTATAAGACAATATGGAAGACATTTTCGGGAAGGACATGAAGAATTTCAATCTGAGTTGGAAAAAACAAAATGTGCAAAATACATAAAATGATTAGTCTTTGAAAAGTCTGCATGTTCTTCCAGGATAAAGGATAGGACCCTGACAGGATGAGTAGCAGAGTAGGCTTTTTTTGGTCTTATTTTCTACTTGTTTTGTATCCATCAGCCTCATATCAGTGTTCTGTGATAAAATAACATTGTTTTCACTGGTCTGTTAAAAGTATGTTCACTCTAAATTTAAAATCTAATAAAAAAAAAATCTAAATAATGGTCTTGCAAGTTAATTGGAGAAAGCTGTATGGTTATGTCTTCTGTACTACACAAGTGGTACAAAATTATTTTGTCCATATGATCCATGTCCAGTGTTAGCAGGAAGGAAAATCTAGCGTCCACCTTTTTCTTAGGAATGTTTACTACTGTGACATTGTCTTCTCCTATCCTTCCTGTTCTCTTCAGCTGCCTTCTAAAGGACCAACAATAAGAACATTTAGGAAAAAATTCTACATTCTCATCTTTATATCCTTTTTCAAATCCCCCATTATGCCCCTCTTCCACTGCATTATGTTCTAGGTATTTCTTCCTCTTCAAGCATTTCATAATTTTAATTTTCCTGCTGTTACATCCTAGTAGGTTTTTATGTCAACTCCTCATTGTTCCAGTAGTTCTAGTTTTGAACTTTGTTTGTCTATTTCTTCTGTATATGCATGGAATTTCCTTCCAGATCTCATCTTTCAAATACCACTTGAAAACCTTTTCTATATTAAAAAAATATATATTCTTTTGTACTACTTTATATATATCTACTTGTCCTCAGAGGTAGGAAAGTGTTCAGGGTGTAAGCTGTTGTCATTTGTGGGAGCTGCATTTAAATCAATGTTGATGCTGTCATGATTAATGATGTGTTACTTGTCTAGTAGAGTTTTGATGGGGTAAAATACTGCTTTAAAACTCTCCATGAGCATAGTAGGTATCTTAAGACTTGTGGAAAAATGGGTAAAATAAATAGAAGAAATAATATGCTGAAGAACAGAAATAGTACTTCCACAGAAACTAATTTCATTCTTTCATCCTGATGTTCTTCAGAAAAGATTTTTCCCTTCTTCGTAATTGGCTACACTTATCCAAGTAACAGTATTCATATTTAGTGGTACATATTAACATTAGTTAACTTGTTCAGAAAACTGGTGCTGGTGTTACTTCAGCTCATAAATAAATGAGAGTTCTGACATTATTATTTCCAATAGCTCTAAAATATAAATAAAATTTTCTGGAAATAAAGGGTTTGTGAAAAATGTAGGGGGGTTTGTTTGTTTTTTCCCCTCTCTTACATAGCTTACATTTCATTGTAAGAAGAAAATGTGTGGGATTCCATATTTCTTCATTGGAAAGGAAGGATTAGTTTGCATTTAATATAATACTGTTTTAGCAACTTAACAAATAGAAAATTTCATTGTGACAAAAACTCATTAGATAAGCTTAAAAAAAAAAGTCCATTTGAGCATTCTTAGGCACAGAGATGCTGCCTCTGCGTTAGAAAAGTCAGAAGCTGAGAAGGTATTTCCACAGAATTGCCAATATATGTTTCTTTTCTCCTTATAGTGTCTTATGCTTGTATAGCTACTTGTTGTCAGGCAGTATACTGATATAGCTGGATCTTTAGTCTGTCCTACTTTGTTCTTAAATCTGCATTTAGGAAGCCTGGTTTTTACTACTGGTAGCGTTAAAGATATGTGCATAAATACCAAGGGGTACTAGGAGGAATGTCTTCAAGAGCTGACATGCAAAGGTGTGGGCTTATGTCATACTTACAAACAAAAAAAAAGGCTTAAAATGAAATGAACATTCAAGAAGTTTTGTAATACAGATTTTTATATTATAAGGTCAAAGGGGACTGCTGTGATTTAGTCTGACTTCTAGATAATACAGGGAGCGGATATTGCTGAATAATAGGCTGGACTAGAGCATAATGTCCTTTCTTGATTGAAATGTTACCTCTGATGGGTAGTCAACACCAGCCCAACAGTAAGTGTGTTGAGTTTGTAGTGAAAGACTTGTCACTCTGTAATGAGTGTAGAGTAGGTCAGTATGTCACAGTTTTAAGTTGCATTGTTTAAATTCTATTATATTATCAGTAAAAGGAAAATAGATTTTTTTTGTTATATTCAGGTGACTTTTATAAATAAAAAAATGCTAATGTGTGACTGTTTTTCGTAGTTTAACACAGCAGCCAAACAGCTGATAGAATTGGATAAGCCCTCAGGTTCTGCTCTTGACTCTGGAGAGGGTACCTCTGGGGCAGCCCACAACAATTCAACCCAAAAGCACACCGATGCTAAGAAAAACACCAAAAAACGGCACTCTTTTACCTCCCTCACTATGTCCAACAAGTCTTCACAGTCTTCTCAGAATCGCCACTCAATGGAAATTAGTCCTCCTGTCCTCATCAGCTCCAGCAACCCAACCGCAGCAGCCCGCATAAGTGAGCTGACGGGACTTTCCTGTAGTGCCCCTTCTCAGGTAATTTACGTGAAATCAAATATAAATCATGTGTGGGTTTTTTTTTTTAAATAACTATAAAGGCTTCTGATCTTTTCAGATTACTTGCTTCAAATTATTAATTATATGTAAGTAATACTAACGTATGCTTTCACGAAGTTTATCTTACAACATGACAGCATTTAAGGAAAACATTTTACAACACTTCTTATACAATAATAGCAAATATTTTTGGTCTTGTAAGCTAATTTTTTTCGCAGTTGTTAATTTCTTAAGTGCCATAAATATTTTTATATATTTACTTGCACATGCAAGTAAAAGATAAATTCAACTTGAAAATTACATGAATTTCAGAAATATACCATATTAATCTGACTTTAAGACAGGAAGTCTTAAAGGCACAGGAGCAGGCTGTCCCCATACGCCGTAAGAAGAACAGGTGGGGAAGACGACCGGCCTGGCTGAACGGGGAGCTCTTGCTGGGACTCAGGGAAAAAAGGAGAGTTTACCACTTGTGGAAGAAGGGGCAGGTGACTCAAGAAGAGCACAAGGATCTCGTTAGGTCATGCAGAGAGGAAATGAGAAAGGCAAAAGCCCAGCTAGAACGCAATCTGGCCACTGTCGTTAGAGACAACAAAAAGTGCTTTTACAAATATGTTAATGACAAAAAGAGAGCCAAGGAGAAAATCTCCATCCTTTATTGGATGCAGGGGGGGGGGAACATTGTCACTGAGGATGAGGAAAAGGCTGAGGTACTTAATGGCTTCCTGGGGCCGGATGGGATCCACCCGAGAGTGCTGAGGGAGCTGGCCGAGGAGCTCGCCAAGCCACTCTCCATCATTTATCAGCAGTCCTGGTTAACGGGGGAGGTCCCGGAAGACTGGAGGCTTGCCAATGTGACGCCCATCTACAAGAAGGGCCGGAAGGAGGATCCGGGGAACTACAGGCCTGTCAGCCTGACCTCGGTGCCGGGGAAGATTATCAACCAGGGGATCAGCCCAGCCAGCACGGGTTCATGAGAGGCAGGTCCTGCTTGACCAACCTGATCTCCTTCTATGACCAGGTGACCCGCCTAGTGGATGAGGGAAAGGCTGTGGATGTGGTCTACCTGGACTTCAGCAAGGCCTTTGACACCATCTCCCACAGCATTCTCCTAGAGAAGCTGGCGGCTCACAGCTTAGACAGGTGTACTCTGCGCTGGGTCAAAAACTGGCTGGACGGCCGGGCCCAGAGAGTTGTGGTGAATGGAGTTCAATCCAGTTGGCGGCCGGTCACGAGCGGTGTTCCCCAGGGCTCAGTTTTGGGGCCGGTCTTGTTTAATATCTTTATCGATGATCTGGATGAGGGGATCGAGTGCACCCTCAGGAAATTTGCAGACGACACCAAGTTGGGCAGGAGTGTTGATCTGCTCGAGGGTAGGAAGGCTCTGCAGAGGGACCTGGACAGGCTGGATCGATGGGCCCAGGCCAACTGTATGAGGTTCAACAAGGCCAAGTGCCGGGTCCTGCACTTCGGCCACAAAACCCCATGCAGCGCTACAGGCTTGGGGAAGAGTGGCTGGAAAGCTGCCTGTCGGAAAAGGACCTGGGGGTGTTGGTCGACAGCCGGCTGAACATGAGCCGGCAGTGTGCCCAGGCGGCCAAGAAGGCCAATGGCATCCTGGCCTGTATCAGAAATAGTGTGGCCAGCAGGAGTAGGGAAGTGATCGTGCCCCTGGACTCAGCCCTGGTGAGGCCGCACCTCGAATACTGTGTTCAGTTTTGGGCCCCTCACTACAAGAAGGACGTCAAGGTGCTGGAGCGTGTCCAGAGAAGGGCAACGAGGCTGGTGAGGGGTCTGGAGAACAAGTCTTATGAGGAGCGGCTGAGGGAACTGGGGTTGTTTAGCCTGGAGAAAAGGAGGCTGAGGGGAGACCTCATCGCTCTCTACAACTCCCTGACAGGAGGTTGTAGCGAGGTGGGTGTCAGTCTCTTCTCCCAAGTAACTAGCGATAGGATGAGAGGAAATGGCCTCAAGTTGCGCCAGGGGAGGTTTAGGTTGGACATGAGGAAAAATGTCTTTACTGAAAGAGTGGTGAAACATTGGAACAGGCTGCCCAGGGAAGTGGTTGAGTCCCCATCCCTGGAAGTATTTAAAAGACGTGTAGATGAGGCGCTTAGGGACATGGTTTAGTGGGCATGGTGGTGTTGGGTCAACGGTTGGACTCGATGATCTTAGAGGTCTTTTCCAACCTTAATGATTCTATGATGTTATGATTCTATGACTGTGGTAAGTAGAAATATTTAGCTGGCTTTATTTATTTGTTAATCTCCTGTTTCTTCAAAGCTTTTAGTTACAAGCTACACTAGTTCATGAACAATTGTCTGTTTTACATAGAGATTACATTTTGGGAGAACAGATAGTAATGGAGACTAAGAAGTGTTGGTGTAATTTTCCATGAGCTAGTAAATATGTTTTATTTGCATGCCTTTGGGATCTGACAGCCTTTTATGGAAAAAAAAGAAAACTGACATTGGTAAAAGTGTGTTTCACATTGCTAATTCAATATATCTCCAAAGTTTCTGAAATGTCGGGGGGGGGGGGGGCAGGAAGTGAGCAGTGTGATCCAGTACTGTTTGTATGAGTATCTAACAAAAAATTAGTTCTAGTCTGAAGTTACAGATAGTAGAGTACTGGTGATTTTTACCATGAAACTTACAGCTGTGTCAAAACCAGCTCTTATTAAACTGCTCAGAACTGACCCTGCTGTTTTTTTTTTCTTTGACAGGTTCATATCGGTACTACAGGGCTAATTGTGACTCCACCCCCTAGCAGCCCAGTCACAACAGGGCCTTCATTTACCTTCCCATCAGAAGTTACCTACCAAGCTGCTCTCGGTGTAAGTACCATTTCAGAAAACTCAGCCTTCCCATGTATCTTTGGTACAGTCCTTTTTTTTTTTCTCAAGTTCTGATACACTGATTTGAAATGATGGTTTTATGATGATTGTCTATGTGATAGACTGGTATAAATTGAACTATAGCAAAAGCATTATTGATACAATAACGTTTGCATCCTGTCACACATACCCGTTTCTCCAGCTTTCCTCTGTCATTTCTCTGTAGTAAACACAAGAAGCACACTTCCTTCCAGAACAGTGTTTCTTTTCAGCATGAGTAGGAAAGAGATTATGCTGGGGGGGAGGTTAGGGGAAACAAGCAAGATCTTAAAAAAAACCATCAACTTGAGACCACAGCTGCCAGATATTTCTGTCTTGCTTAAGTCAGTATTATCCAGATTCTCTGAAATAAGTTTCAAAACTCTGCTTTCTTCTAATTAAATAAGATTATTTTAGTTGTGTGTATGTCTGTGGCAGATGAAGAACATATCTAGCATGTCTAAGTTAGGTTCTTGGAGATCAATATGAAAAACTGTTGTAAATGGCCGTCTTTTAAAGGAAGGAATACATTGCAATGCTGTTTCCTTTGGACAAAGAAAATGACATTGTCTTCAAAAAGTGCAGGATTTCATTCCAAAACCAACTGAAATTCTTTATTTTGCTATGCTTGTGGTGGAGAAGCTCTGGAACATCCTGTAGCATACCGCACTTACCAGAGCCTGACCTTGACTGCCATAAAGATTGTGGATACCAGTTTTCAGAGATTTTCAACTTAATAAGCCTTTATTTTGATCATAGGAATTATCAAAATTTAATTCTTGTTTCAAGTAAAAAAAATTTGCCCCTAACCTTTGGGGGGGGGGGGGTGTCACAGTTGAATAATAAATCTCCACTTAGTTAAAAAAAAAAAACCAACCAAACCAAACAATCCAAACAAAAAACCCCAAGGCTTGATCTTGTTTAGGTGTCTAATTATCCTTGCAGTCTTTTAAAGCAAGTAAAACATGATGAATAGCCTTGCTGCTAAATTTGTCTGGTTTTGTTTTCAACTTTCAGCACTTGGATCATTTTACACATTCGTCTGCAAAATCGAAGGCAGAATTGTCTGTCTTCTATTATCAACTTTTTGTTGTTTAAGTAAATGTTTAGGTGTGGCTTGGTCGCAGCTGAGAGGTTCATTTTAACAACTTTCTTTGGGACTCTAAGTTATGTTTTTCAATCCTTAAAATTATGATGCTGTTATTTTCTGAATTATCTCCAGTACTTCCTTCTGGCGTGGTAAACACATGGTAAGTGCATTCCAGAACTGGGTACAGTACTGCATGGTCATTTTCAGTGATGAAAATATTGATAGTATGACCCTTTTACTTTTATCCTGTTAGTCTGATGTTTATATCTTGAGAATTTGCATCCATTTATTTGGCCTGAGTGTAGCACAAAGTTTATGTTCAGCTAAATATCCACCATGATCCCACAAATTTTCATCGTCAGTAGTGATGTAATAATTGCTCTCATCCAAGTAAATGCATTTCCCATTCTTTGTTCTTCAGACAGAAGACATTATTGACAATTATACAGACAGTGTGCTTTTGCCCTGCCTTACTGAATAATGCAGGTTGTGCTGTAGCAATGCTTTGTCCGTTTATTGTTAACGACTTCTTCAATCTGTGGATCATCTGTGCAATCCTAGTGTTAAATGTATGTTAATCTCGAACCAATTAATAATCTCCTTATATTTAGATTCATATTTTAATGTCACAGAGTGGTTGAGGTTGGAAGGGACCTCTGGAGGTCATCTAGTCTAAGCTCCCTGCTCAAGCAGGGCCACCTAAAGCCAGTTGTCCAGGATGGTGTCTAGATAGCTTTTGAATATCTCCAAGGATGGAGACTCCACAACCTCTCTGGGCCACCTGTGCCAATGCTCAGTCACCCTCACAGTGAAAAACTTTCCTGATACTCAGACTGAACCTTCTGCGTTTCGGTTTGCGTTTCACTGGGCACCACTGAAAAGAGCATGGCTCCATCATCTTTGTACCTTCCCTTCAGGTACTTATATACATTGATGAGATCCCCCTGAGCCTTCTCTAGGCTGAACAGTCCCAGCTCTCAGCCTTTCCTCGTAGGAGAGATGCTCCAGTCCCTTAATTATCTTAGTGGCCCTTCGCTGGACTCTCCCCTATGTCCATGTCTCTCTTGTACTGGGGAGCCCAGAACTGGACACAGTACTCCAGGTTTGGCCTCATCAAGGCTGAGGAGAGGGGAAGGATCACCTCCCTCGACCTGCTGGCAAGACTGCTCCTAATGAAGTCCAGGATACCATTACCCTTCTTTGCCACAAGGGCACATTGTTGGCTCATGTTCAACTTGGTGTCCACCAGGAAGGACCCCCAGGTCCTTTTTTTGCATATGAGGTGTACATCTAATAGTAGAAACAATTAGCTGCTTATATACTAATCCATGTAACCTTTTATACTTCTTTCATCCTGTCCTTCAGAAAATACCTGTGAGAACTGAGCAAACAAAATCAGTTTTGGTATAATTTGTGCTGTTAGGCAGAATACAAGTCTAGCTAACATGTATGCTGCAAACACTGGGTAGTTGATTTGATTTGTGGATGAGATACGTTTTGGAGAGGATGGGGTAGGCAGGATTCAAAGCATAATTTCAAAAGTTCTGTCAGAAGTTGCTCTTTTTTTTCCTCTCAGTAACACACACTTTTGTTTATTATTAAGAATCAGTAGTTCTTTCTTCGATGCCAACATGGAAAAATACTTTATTTTGGTGCTGGTGCAAAGTCATTAAACCACCTTGGGTGCTTTAGTTGCATAAGCTTGTTCAAAAGCGATCTCGCCATTGGTACCCACGGGAATTAAATTGCAGTGCTAAATGCAGCATGGAGTGAAACTCCTGCCACACGATCGTCCTGTATCCTGGAGCGCTACTTTCTCTTTGTGATAACCATGTTCCTGGTTATGTTTCCAGTTACGCATGTAATTCCCATTGAGAATTTGAATTATTCTCTGCCACCCTTTTTAAAGTCAATAACCTTCTGTACATAATGATCTGTTTCTTCTTGACTTGTTTTCAGCATGACTAAAATACAAGCTGGCAGCTCAGGCTTACAGTCAGATCGTTCCTGTGTTCTTTTACTATAGATTATATTAGATGATGATGCAGTTTATAGTCACGGACTGTGAAGTGTGTCTTTTACGTCCACTTTTCCTCCTGCTTCATAAACTCCTGTTTTAATTCTAGAAATATGCAAAATGGTTCTGACAGGTCAAGAGAGAAAGTGATGTTCTTGTCTCTCTAGATGTTTCCCTTCTGGAAATACCCTTCCTGACATTCTGAGCAGTAATTTTAAGCTATGGAACAATTGTGATTGTATGATTTAATACATCAGAAGTGGTTGGTTTGAGTCCTTTTGCTTTTGTATTTTTTGCTTTTGTAAGTATAAACTTCTGCATTTCTCTAAGCTTCTCCCTTTAGCTTTTTTTTCATTTCTGAATACTAAGCAAATGACAAGGGAGTTGGATTGGAACAGGGAGAGTTTCTTTTTATCATGAAGATGGTTTAATTGGATCTTCTGTCAATCATTTTGGTGTTTATAACACTATTTAAAGTAGTTGATTGTTCTTTGAGAGCAAGCTGTTTATACAACTTTTTTTACTTCATGCCAAACTCAGATTAAGGGAGAAAGAAGAAATCAGAGAGGATGAGCATGATTCCCCATCAGTGAAGAAGAGAAGGATATATTCCTTTACAATAGTCTTGAATTTATCCACCTTTGCTACATTTATCTGTCCTGAATCTAGAAGCAAAGAAGAGCTAGTATCTTCTCTTATCTTCTGTAAGAAAGATGGCTTTTTTATTGTTAAGAGGAGATATTTTGAGCTGTCCTGTTGAGTAGCAAGATTCTCTAAGACAGTTGAGATTAATTCCTAGCCCAAAGGAGCCTGTGAGTCTTTTATCTGTGTACATGTATAGGATCACATTTTAGTTTGTTACGTTGTTATCTTGGGAAATACTATGGTGGTTCAAAAAATGCCAATTGTATTAATTCTATTTTGTCCATAATAATCTTCTGTAGATGCTATTTGGTACCAAATGTTGTATTAAGTAAGTAATTTACAAATTTGCAGCCAAAATTGACACAAATAAGACTTAGGAATGAGAGTGCTTGTGTTGAGTGACCATATACACTATCTGCTGCTTGTATCTGCTGCTTGTATCACTTAAGCAAATTATAATTTACATTCAGAAAACCTGTGATAATTTATTTAAAAGTTTTATTTTACAGCAGCAGTTCTTTAGCCTAGTTCTTTAGCCAAGTAGCATTAATTCTTGTTTTGTGTTTTGAGATTTGATTCTTTAAAATTGAAGAAGCTACGAACTGAGACAAACTTCTCATAGCCGAGGCTTTTGACTGTGATATTATCACTTACTGTTCTCTGGGACTTCAAACCACAACTTTGCTCTTAATGGGGGCATTAATTGGTCTGCTCTTCTTGGCCACTGGCATTTTTGAACCTTGTAGGTGCTTAGTATATTTGAAGTTCTTTATAAAATATAAAAGCAGATGTCAAGTTCAGTAGTTGTTGGGTGAAAATATGCATGTACAATTATGTAAGGCTTATTTACTTGGGAGGAAATTCTTGGATGTAATTTATAAGGTAGTTATCTAATGGAGGAGATCTAGTTGCCATAGATTTTGCTGAAAAAACTCTTAAAGGAAGTATGTGATTTGAACCATGGTATGGGAAAAACAGAGACAAGATATACCACAGCAAAGTTAGAGTTACATTCAAAAGCAGCAGAAGAAAAACAGAATGTAGCAACAACAGGTAACTTACCTTCCTTTCATTCTGTCTCTACAGTCTCTTGCGAAGTTAAAAGTATTTTAACTTAGCAATTGACCTAGATATCCATATTGCTACTTCTGCAAATTGAATATGTTGACTTTGAAATGGTGTCTTGGTATGTGCACTTAATTAGCAGAAATAGGTGGTCTATATTTGGATGGCTTACATTCACTTAACGTGCTGAAGGTTTCAAAAACTAAAAAATCTCTGCTTTTTCTGGTCCTGTTCTCTTGCCCACACACACAAAAAAAATGCCCCTCTATGTTAAAGTATATAAGGTAGTCTGAATTGTTATTAATGAGGCACAAACTGTGAGGCTTATAGTATACTGATGACATTTAGCGCTCTCTCATGTAGTTCCAGCTGATGCAATAGTGTAAGTCAGGAAGAGGTTTAAGAAAGAACTGTCTGAGTTTTAACCCACGAAAATTCAAATCAACTTCTGTTGGGAAGAGGAAGCAGCTGTAAAAAATGATGAGGTTTTGTATGAGAGGCCTGTTCTTGATAACATATATTTATAGTTTAGGAATTTTGTTAAACATGAGCCTTACTTTGTTAGCCCTCAGGGGATTTTGCAAGTCATATATTTTTTCCTAGACCTTGTGGGAACGAAGACAGTTAATGAATGTTTTTTTCCACTGCTGTGCCTTTTGTTATTCGTTGGGTGAGCTGATTATTGATCTTCAGTTGACTGAGGTGGGAATGCAGCCTAATTATATTTAAACTTAGGAATATGTATGAGTTTCTAGAGCATGAGTATAGGTGCTATTTGAAGTTTTTACATAAATTAAGTATCAAATTATGTAATGTTTCATCTTCCAATTAAAAAAAAAAATTATCACTTATTTGCTGTTTCATATGCTTGAAAGTACACTTGTTGTCTGAGAAATAGTTGCAGAAGCTCTCAATTTGTTCCCCTCAACTACCTAAAATAAAAATACTCTTAATTATTTTGATAAGCATATTTTATTAAATCACGTGGGGTTTGCATATATTCTTTCACAGAATGTTGAATATGGGAACCATCAAAACTAGCTTGTGCTCTGTAGGTAGGTATATTTCTCAACAGCTAGAAAAATGGTTACATGCCAGAAAACTTCTTGAAAACTTGGGTAGAGCATTTGGATCTATTTTACCAAGTTGTAGCAGTGGAAGCTGAGGAGCGTTAGTCCTCTAAAGCCTATCAGGTAGTTTATTTAGATTTCTAAGTACTTGCCAGATCTTTAAGAGTTTAATTGGGCTGTGGCTCACTGCAGGTTTCATTACCATAGTAATAGACACGGGGAGGGGAGCAGAACCTGAATAAAGCAGAATAAAATAGAGCTGGGAAGGTGCCTTTATTGCAGCTAAAAATTCAAAGTATATATTGTGTTGAAATGAATAAAATCCAATGCCCAGCATTTATATCTTTAGAGGTGCAGGAAATGTGGAATAGTGACAACCTTGATATTGTGCATGAATAGGTTTAATTTTAAAGATTTCCAGCTAATCATCTCCTAATGTGGATTTACAGGTTCCACCATGTATAAAGGAATCTAGATACCTCAAAAAAGATTTGAATTTATATTCTATAGACAGGTTGCCTAAAAGTTAGATGCTCACGTTCAGCTTGGATTCAGCTGGGACATTTGTTGAAGCTGACTGGGAGGGGGAAATAACTTCTGCTGTAAAGCAACTGAAAGAGAAATGTTGGTATTTCAGTATAAATTATCAAGATATTTTAAAAAGATTGTTGCGTGGATGGGGATCTAGAATGCGAAGCAAATGCAATTGCTGTTCTTGTAAATAACTCAAATATTAGTATCAAAGCTCACAATGATGTTTCTCTAGCAGGTCATGTCTGCTTTTTGTTGGATATAGGAGGCCTATTTGGTCTTAAGGAATTGTTAATGTACGATCAGAAAAAAAGCTTTAAATAAAATAGGAATATTTCACAATATACCATGCAATTTATATGATAACTAAGCATAAGAATTTTGACTGAAAAACTGTAAGAGTTAATCAGTTTTCTCTAGATTTGAAAGCTTTTAATCATGCAGTTCTTTACTGTGTCTTGACAGCATAAGACTAGTTGAGAGAGCTGTCTTTTTATTCACACTTTGACCAAATGCAGTGAGGTAGTAATCACAGTGTAGAACTAAAACTTACTTTCCCTATGGGTTTTTGTTTAGGTTAAAAAAAACCCCACCTTTAGAAGTAGGCTGTTTGAGGGGAATTAAAATTACTTTCAATTATATATTTTTCAAACTGATAAGATAATGCTGTGCATTTATATGCTGATGTACTGGAAGAGCCAGGCAGTACTTCAGGACATACTGTTAATTTATATTTTTGTTATGTGGTTTTTAAACCTGAAGTGGCATGGTTTAGAGTTTTGTTTCAGTATTAAAGGATTGTGTTAAGTCGAAGATCATGTTTGAAATTAATTCAGTTTTACATTTTTAAATGTTAGAGGTTTTTTATTACTCTTTGTGTGTGCCGTAACACAAATAATTATTTTTGGAAGGGGGGAAGGAAAAGTTCTCCTTTTGTGAGAGACTTTTCCCAGGAGTGTCAGTACACAACGTCCTGAAGAATTGCCTGAGGCTTTACAGAGCAGAAGGTAACAATTGCTCTATTGATTCTCAAAAGACATAGAAGCTTGTAGGCAGGACCCCCATTATGATCTGCCTGTAAAGGAACTACGCCTTTTTACTGGGGTGTTTGTTAAAGATTACCAATCTTGATAATACTGAATTTCAAAAGCTAACTCTTTAAACTAGAAGAATAGCAGAAAGTGGTAACAATAGCTCAGTGACTATGGTCTCATATTGTGCTAGCTTTTGTAACCCATACATCAAAAGAAAATTTCCCCCAGAAGGGGTGGTTTTGGGTGCACTGCTGCTGAATTGTGTATTATGTTTCAGCTTCAGGGTACAAAAACAATTATGTTTTGAAGTACAGTCAGCAGTAGGATGCAAAATCTACCTCCTGGAAGGCTTCTCAATTTTTGTCAAGTCCTATCCTAAAGATGTTATAATTAGAAACAGTGCTTTCCTGTGCTGAGAAATTGCTTGTCATTTGCTTAATTAGCTGCCAAGACTTCAAGATTTTAAACTGGAAAAAGAGAAATACAGACAAACCTAACTCTCCAGTTACATCGTACCAGTAGGTAAAGGAATACTGAACTTGGCTGGTTTTTCCCCATTTTCATAGAATATCATACTTCTTTTTTGCAGCTGATTCAACTCATCAAACAATATTGATCATCTGTTGCTATTTTTTTTGTTCTCATAAAATCAGAATATGAATCCCCCACTTCCGCCACCACCTCTCTTGTCTGCTGCAATCGTTGCATCGGCCTCTTCTGGACCTCAGTCTGCAGGTGTAATACAAAGGCCTACATCAGGATCAACTGACCAAATGGCACATTTACGACCACAAACTCGTCCAAGTGTGTAAGTAAAATTGAAACTTCTCACCAGTCAGAAACATGGAACGAAATCAGTAACTTCACTTGTACTTACATCATGCCAGCTGGCTATGTTCTGCTAGAATTCCCAGAAAGCCAAGCATACAACTCAGAACAAAAGCAACATAAAGGTGATATCCCCAAACAGCCTTCATACTGAGGGTTATTTATGTCTTAGGTAAATATAATCAGCTGTTGCTGTGTATAGAAAGGACTCACTTCAAAAATATAAAGTATTTATCACGCAGAAGATGAATGAATCCTTGAGTTAGCGATGAAGACTATAACTTGCAAGTGGCAAACTCTGGAGTGAATTTATTCAATGTTTTCTGTTATGTATGGAATAAAAAGGCTATTCTTGTATGGAATAACTTATGCCAAAACAGAGAAAGTGCTGTATTTCATTTAGACTGTTACATTAGCATGTCATTGTCAACTTGTGTAAGTTGCGATTGAAATTTGACTGAAGATTCTACAGTTCAGTTAATTAGTGGGTGGCAATTTGGAATGAAGGCAGAAAGCTGCTAGTTAGCATTATGTCTTCACACTTGTAATACAAGCAAATGTGCGTCATCCTTCTGGGTGAAAATATTGTGTATATTAACATGTGCTGATTACAACATCTTTCTTCTTGGAAACTTCTTTGCGTGCAGCTTGAACGATAAAAGAAAAAATAAAATTCAGGAGTGGCTGAACCATCTAATAGGACACGTTTGAATAATGCAAGGACTGCTTTTGTTCTGTGTCTTTATCTTCCCACCAGGTTTCCTCCCACTCCAAAAGAGCGCCCTTCTTGTATAGCAGGTGCATCTGGATTTGGCCTGTTTCTTTGGTGTCAAGCATTTTAACACTACGTCTTATGGATTATTGTGCTTAGTGCAGTTAATCAAGTTCCCATCTCATTTATTCCCATCCTTCATCTTCAAAGCATTGCTCTATATGAGGATACTAATGAAATTTGGAATGATTTAACTAAAAAGGAAGTTAATGAACACCAATTAAAGCACATCAGTTGCTTTCCCGTAGAGCTTCAGTATATGGCTTTGTAGGTCACCCCTAAATCATGTACCAGTGAAGCCTTTTGTTGCCAGTGTGTCATATGTTGCCTTTAAAGCATATTTTGGACTTGCTTTACCAGCTACCTATATTGCCTTTAAAGCATTTTTGCAAATAATGCAAAGTTTCCTGGGTGGACAGCGAGGAACAAAAATATAATGCAAAAAGGAGAAGCATACAGTTAATGCTGTCATTACTGTGCACAGGAGACAATTTTGATGAGAGAATGTTTTGTAAAGCTGCTTTTTTACCCTTGGGGTAGCAAAGGGAGTGGAAAAGACTAGCATTGCAAGTAATTGTGGATCCTTTTTCAAAAAAGGGGATATTCTACCCGTCTACCCTAATTGGCTACTTCTTGTGAAAAGTATATTCTTTTTGAGAAAATGCAATTTATTAGAATGCTATTTCCCATAGATCTGGATCCATAATTATATAAACATTTTTATATGAACGGTTTAAACAGTTTTCTTATGTTCAAACTGTGGCAGAAAATAGAGCACTGTGGTGGTTAAAACAGTATCACTTTTTAATGTGATAATAGGAAATTGTGCAATCTTATTTGAAGACTTCCCTAGGAATATTCCAGCATGCAACTGCAGGAGCTTCAGTTTTATTTTTACTTTTTTTTTCTAAGAATGTCTTTTTAAAAAGAAAAAATGCAAAATGTTTCTGAACTCACACCATGATTTCAGATGCCCTGTATTATGCATTAACGTTGCTTAGAAGGAAAAAAAGGAAATAACCTTTACAAGTGAATAACTGCTAGCTATCTTACCCATAGACTTCAAGTTCTAGTAACGTATCTGTTTTTTGGGCTCTGCAGTTGCACAGGGAGATTCCAATTTTGCAATTTGAAATGTAGTTCTGATACTGATCTTTCACTCCCAACTAACAGAACTTCTCTGTGCTCCCCACCCCTCAAAAAAAAAAAAAAGTTGGCATGTCACAAAGTGTGAGAACAGTATGTTGGATCAACTAACGCATAACCCTTTCTGCCATGCCTTCTCATCTCTGACTGAACTCTCTCTGCCAGAAAACACAAGTGATGTTTTCAATTGTTTTAGGTTTATCAATTGCATCTACTTTTCTGTCTTTTAGGTATATTGCTATATACCCTTACACTCCTCGAAAAGAAGATGAACTGGAACTGCGGAAGGGAGAAATGTTCTTAGTGTTTGAACGTTGTCAAGATGGCTGGTTCAAGGGAACTTCCATGCATACAAGCAAGATTGGCGTTTTTCCTGGAAATTATGTGGCTCCGGTTACCAGGTATATTTTTATACAAGCGTCTAAATAGTTTATCTAGTTTCAAGTCCAAAATTATTCTGTTCCTGTATTTAATGCTAAAATTGTATAATAGAAGAGCTGTGGGGTTTAGTAACTAGCTCATTTTTCAGTTGTGTTTTAGTGTTTTGCTTTTAATTTTGGCAGGACAGTGACAAGTGCATCACAAACAAAAGTTCCTGTGTCTACTGCTGGCCAAACGGGACGAGTGGTAACTATGGTCAGCCCTTCCACTGCTAGTGGAACATCTCAGAAGCTCCAGGGGAATGGTGTGGCAGTGAGCTCCAGCACAGTACCCACAGCTGTGGTTTCTGCAGCGCATATCCAAACTAGTCCACAAACCAAGGTCCTTATGCATGTGACAGGACAAATGACAGTCAACCAGGCTCGCAATGCAGTTAGAACAGGTAAAAAAAAAAAATAAAAAAGCTTTTTTTATGTGGTAGACAAACTGTAGGGTCTGTCTGGGCAAGTGGCTGGAGTCAGGGTATGTGTAAATATGTGTTGGGTTTTTTTAAGGCATTTTTAATGTCGTTTTTTAGAGTTGAATGCTTTCTGAAATGCTAATATATCTCTCTGAATTGTTGAATCTTTTATTATTCTCCTCTAAGCAACTGTGTGTATGTACATACTCCTACTATTGGGAATTTATACGCAAGTACTTTAGGTGGAATTTTTTTTATTCCAGCAGTATCTGGGATGGGGTTATTCTTTGAGCTTCCTCACTCGTATGCAATTCATATAGTAATAAAAGTGATAAGAACACCTAAGTCATAGCTTATTTTTTCGTGTTACCTGCATAACAGCTACAGATTGCTCTGATTTAGTATTCACTTTTCTGTCCTAACATCTTTGAAGACCTTTAGCATTCATTCCTTCTTTTTCAGGGCTCTGGCTCAGGGTTGGTCCTTAGGTATTCTAGTTTGTTCTCTAAACTTCACTGCAACTTCTTTCAGCTTTGACTCTGAGACACTAAGGCTATACTGGCTTCAAGATCCATACCATCTATGTCATAAAATTCTGTATTTCTGACAGGTATAACTCTGCCTTTACTGTCTGGGGCAGGCCACCTCATAATGAAACATGCCCTCTGGTTATTTAAACCCAGATCCAAAAACACTGATAGTGGTGTTTTCAAGAGTTTTTGTTTATCAAATCCATGCACTCCTCTGTGGATTTGCCAGGCTAGGAAAATACCAAACAACTGGAGCCTAATCTGTTCCAGTTGCTCCTAGGGCCTCAAAAGAAAAGCAAAAAAAAACCCCCTCCATTTCAAACTATCCCAATGTTCCCTCTTTCAGCCTTGAATTTGGGGCCCAAGATCTCTTGGCTGAGAGAGCTGTGACCAAAGGTTTTCTTAATCACGAGATTCTTATTGGCAGAGCAGAAGAGAAAGCAAAAGATGCAAATGGTATTACCTGTTGTTCCCTTAAGGATGATTGTTTCTTATAGTCTCAAGATCCATGAATTAGCCCACCCCCTCTTCAGTCTTATCCATCTCCTTAAACACCCTATGCATGTTTAGATGTCAGCACCAAGTTTGTTTTTGGAGGTAGGATATGTACATATGTGTTTAGATATTTTATTTCCTTAATTGGCCGCATCTTCCTCCAGTCTGATCTTAGGCTGGAACAGATGCAATAGTCTTCTGTAACAACTTTATTCTTTACCTTTAAATAAAAATAACCAGGTGCTATTGACAGCTGGTAAGAGAAACTAAGCAAAGCATCTGTACTTTCCTGCCTCTCGGGCATAGGAGTTTTTTACTCTAAATCCTTCTTTTGAGCTGTCTAGAAGCTTGCAAGTGACAGCACAAAGGAGAAAGCTCCTGTGGGCTCCAGAGGCCTCTCTGTCCCTGCATCTCTGCACCGCTGTCAAGATGAATAAGCTCTTACAGTTCCATTCAGCTGGAAAACATGACAACATACTTCCCACCAACTTTTCAGGTCCAAAATGGAAAAATCAAAGGGGCTGCACTCTTTCACAGAGAACTTAACATTGGGTTGTGGTGTAAAGGTGTACTGTTCAGTCACAAATACAGATCTGTCCCTTATAAGGGCCTGAGAACTGAAGCAATAATGGCTGCTTTATGTTCAAATGTTACAGAGAACTTTGTAGTCAGCATCTGAAACGTGATCATCTTGAGCTTTCCCTAGCGCCTTTGCTGAGTGTTACTCTCTTGATGAGGCTTCACAGATCAATGCTGCATTTTGCAGGGCTGTTCTTCAATTTCAGTTTAGCTCAGGACTTCAAGGATGCTTCTTCAAATGATCTTAGTGCAACATTGCTTGACATCACCCTCACTGAGGGGGTATGCATTCTTTGATTGAAAGGAACTGGGAAGAAAATGTATATTCTGCCTATTTCATTAAAGGATGAACTGTATGAAAATAGGGTGACTTGAAGCATTTTTCCTACGGATTCCATCAGGAATAAGAAAACAAAACCAGAAAGCTATTCCATGCTTGTACTCCATTGATTGCATGTAAGTATAGACATATCTTGAAGAATAGCAGCTACGTGTAAGAAAACTGTCTCATGAACAAAAGGCAGCGTTAATAACTGTTTTTTACAAAAAATTTTGCTGCACTCTCCTTATCTTCCTTTTTGAAATGTTCATGGTACTCAGAAAGGGTCTGCTACAGGGGAAGAGGTTACATATCAAAAAACAGACATAGCATTTAGTGGTGCTTTCTTTTTAAGAAAGGATTTATGTTTCTTATCTTAGAGATGGTAATTGGGTATAATACTATAGGATTGTAGGATCAAATTTGTGAATTGTGTCAGTCTTCTCTAATATACTGTTGATGCAATTTAACCAAATTACCAGGGGAATTTGTAGAGAGCAGAATAAAGTGAGCAAGTGCTGGAGTCCTGACTCTAGGATATCACTTATAACAAGCCCAAAACTCTAACTAGTATCTGAAAAATCAGAGTGAATTGATACATTTGAGATGTACATGCACCAAGCTACAGGGATGACCCCTCCTTAGATGCTAAGTTTCAGAGTATTTGAAGGAAAGAGGCTGTGCAGCACTAGGATGCTGCCTTTTGCCTCATATTATTCGGGTAAGATGTCTGTACTTCATACCATCCAGTGATGCAGAGATATCCAAGCTATTGAAATGACCCAAAAGCACGTATGGTTGACCATATAACTATAACAGCAATGTTGCTTCTTGGAAAGGATAAATTAGTTCATGCAGAGCTCTGTGCTTTGCAGCTAGGCTGCAGCCCAGGTTAGTATATTCAGCCCTGTGCTATTCTCCAACTTCCAGTGTAGATGTTCCTTTTATTTCACAGGGGTATGAGTAAATCCACTTCTATATTTAAACATCCCAAAAGACAATAGCTCACGTTTTCAGAGAAACCACTCATAGCAGTAATTGCCACTGTACTTATTGTTTGAAAGACACGCTAAATCTGTTGTGGATTTTGTGAGTAGTTTAGGGAAAACAATCCTATTATATTTTTAGCAGCTTCTATATGGAGTGTTTCTTCCTACTTAGTTTTATGTGCCCTGACAACTACACAGCATATTAAAAGGAACAAACAAGTTCCAGGCAGGATTTAGCTAGCTCTTATGAAATAAAATGTAATCTTCACTTTGCATCTCTGTCTGTAGGTGAAGCATTTTACTTAGCAGCTTAGATTTCTCCTCAGTAGTTGCAGTGCTGTTATTCTTCTGTTCCATACTGGTGCATATGCTACTTCTTTATTCTGGTGAGATAAATTTGATGCTGTGTAAGATGTCATTGTAGTAATATAAATGGAAGTTATGAAGGTAGGAAGGAAGCTTCTTATGACTGATTAGCTATAACACAGTGACTGTACCTCACTTTGTGTGTCTTGTGAAAAGATGAACTCTCTCACATTGTATTCTTTTGTTCTAGTTGCTGCACACAGTCAAGAAAGACCTACGGCAGCAGTCACACCCATACAAGCACAGAGTCCAACATGCCTTGTTCCTGCAGCTGTGATCATTCCCCACCACTCTGTTGCCTCCCAGCAGCTCCAGCCCCAGCTTCCAAATACTGCTGCTTACGTCACGGCTGTGAATGTGAACCGCTCAACCATCCCACTGGCATGTGCAGCAGCTTCTTTGAATTCTCCCAACATTGCTGCTTCATCTTTGGAGGGAGATATTAATGGGAGAACTGTAAACACTCACCCTGGAGCTCCTGCATCTCCAGAGAGTGCTTTAGCAGCTGGTGGAAATACTGCTGTCAATAAAGCAGACAAGGATGGCAAGGTGGGTAGGGAATAAAATCACTCCCTTGAATTCTCCCATTTTCATAATGCAAACTTTTAAAAGATCCCTATGTTTTTCTTATATTTGCTGAATAGCAGCATTGTAAGGTTTTTAAGACTGAGCCTGAAACTCAGGCAGCCATTTTGTGACTACAGCTATGGGCAAATTTATCCTTGGCCATACAAGAATAATTTAGGATGGATAAAATACAGAGCAGACCTTGGAGAAGGGTTAAAATAGGGTAGCAGGTTCATGCCTTAAGCAGGAAAAACAAAAGGTGAATGGATAAAGTTCAGAACTATTAGATTGACTGTTGGAATGTAAAGTATTTTGTTTTTCTTCACCTGCAGTCAGTTTCCTGAATACTTTAGAAAGTTGTATGGTTAGCAAATGTTACCAGTAAATATCAGTAAGTATCTGTAAACTAATAAGCCTGTAATGCAAAAAAAAAAACCCAAACAAAAAAAAAACCCAACCAAACATGAACTTGCGGGAGCAAAAAAAGTTCAGTCTAATAAAATAAACCTAATATTTAGTGAAAATCAGTATTCTTTCAGGTTTTCTTCCTTATTAAGCAGACACACTGAGAGATTATGAAAAACACATTACCAGCAATGTTTATTAGACAAAGAAAAAAACCCACATTAACTCTGTCTTTTCTAAACGTAGATCAGTAGAGTCTGTAGTGATTCTGCTTTTTTTCCTTCTATTTGAAGTATTTTCCTCTGTGTCTAAACTCATTCTCACTGTCCAACAGGCCATGTGATTATGTTCTATTGTAGGCAGGGACATTCCTCCAACTTTCTAACCGGTTTTGTTTTACAATTGTGGTGTAGTTAGAATTTTTTTTCTCCTTTTGACAAATTTCTTTACATCTCAAATGTTTTAGACTTTACGTTACTACTTTTCACCCACATGTGCTCCTTAATGAAGTTTATGAAGGTTTTAATCATAGAGTGTACACTAATGTCACACACTTTTTAATTATTTTTGTTGATTACTGTTGAATGGAGGTACCTAGAACTTTGTTTTAAAATTACTTTAGCCATGGCCACTGAAATCAGACCGAGATGCCCTTAGGCAGGGCTTTTAGAAAACTTATTTATAGTTTAAGGTTAAAGATGCTAACATATTTGGACTATGTTAATTTCTTTGAGTTTTTCTTTTTCTTTCCCATTTGCTAGACAGCAGTTCTTTGCTGAAATAGCTTTAAGTTATTGGAGACTTGGAAGAAGGACAGAGGATTTTTCATTCACAGTTCACCAATTCCACTGCATCCCAAGCTATAATAAAAATCTCACATTGCTCATGCTTTTCTCTTTCTGTGGTTAAATAGCTTATTTTTGTCTCCAGGGCTTACAATCTGGCACCTCTCATAAGCACTAAATTCACTCAGTCAAAGGGTTGGTAAGAAGATCACTGCCACACCCCTTAAAAAAAAGACAAGAAACACAAAAGCTACTTAAATAATTCTCTTCAGGGTAGGTAATAGTCTTCAGGGATTCCTGTCTGGACAAGCAAAAAGAATGTTTACAATTCTCCCCTCTAGCAGAGCAGCAAAACACAATACATTCCCCTTGTGGCAAATTTCTTTTAAATCCTGAAGGTCTTCCCTTACTGAGTGAGGATAAATAAAAGACACTTATCTAAACAGCAGTCTCTAGGGCAGACTTTTCTCCCTGCTCGGTTTGAAATGACTCTTTATGCCTTCCTAGAAACGTCCATGTTAATGAAATGTTTTACTTCTTAGATTCCCATTGTGGGAATCGTAACTCCTCACACCTTTTTCTAGACAACCTTTTGGGCCAGTGCCATTGGCTTTTAAGGAAAGCCTTAACTTAACTAACTAAGTGAAAGGACTTAGCCAGTTTATGGTCTAAATGACTTACTGTTTTTCTCTTTAGAATTTTAATAATTATCTTTCTCTTTTATAATTTTCATAATTATCTTTTGTAATTTGTACAGTTTCAAATATCTCCTCATAATTTATCGAGTCCTCTCTGGTCAGGATGGCATCTATCAGAAGGAAGTGGTCAACTCTTCACGGGAAACTTTTGTTCTAAAATGAGGCACTGCTTTTGGTTTACAGAAAGAAAAAAAAGGTTTGCTGAAACTGCTTTCTGGAGCATCCACAAAACGCAAGCCCCGATTGTCGCCTCCAGCATCACCAACACTGGAGGCTGAGCAAGCAGCCGCAGAGTTAGCCCTGCAAGGTGCAGTTGGGCCAGAGCTTCCGTCAGCAGGCAGTCACAGCAAAGCTGGATCCTGTCCCACCGACAGCGAGGTCTCTGGGCTGGCACAGGAGACACTGCATCGGAAAACAAGTTCCCTGGATTCCTCTATTCCAGTAGCACCACCGCCTCGGCAGCCTTGCTCATCCCTGGGTCCGGTCCTGAATGAATCCAGGCCTCTTGTCTGTGAAAGGTAAATTACCCTACGCAGCTAGACTCAGGCAAACCAAGAAAAAATCCACTCGCTGACACTTGCAGTGTATATTAGAACTGCTTCAAAATGCTGAGATTTTATAGCAAAATGAAACTTTACTTTTTTTAACAATGCTTTACATGCTTATCAACCAACACTCATGTTTATGTTTACTTTTTGTGTTACTTTGAGGTTTTGGAATGAATAGACACTCAAATATGGTGATCACAGGTCTGGTATGAGAACTGAGGTAGATAAAATAGGCCTCTTATTTTGCAAAACATGAACACATTATAATACTGCATTTATGAATATCAGGTTAGTCCTTTAAGATTATTAGCAGTGCATAACTGCCAACCTAAATACATGGTGAATGAGATCCTTATCTATAAGTAGACTTAACCTGATTTCTTGAACTGTTGCAAAGATACTTTTACTACCTGAATGCCCCATTACTGTGCACTCCACATAGCAAGCTCTAGGGCAGCCTCTGTGACCTGGCAAGTAAGCCTGAAAAACACATAGTTGTCTGGACTCTGCCAGGCAGTTGCTTTAACGTTCTGTCACTTGTCTTTTGTGTCCACCCATTATTTTCAAATTTCCAAGTCCTTAGTAGATTGCACGGACTGTGAAGGAAGTGGCAGTTTTCTAACTACTGTCTCTTTTTATTATTCCTGGTAGAAAAGCAATATGAAGAGTGTCACAGGATTTCTTTTGCAGTAGCTACAGGATTGTGTGGCGTACAGGAAAAAAATAGTGCAGTTGCAATGTTAACAGCTCTAGGACTGAACTGATTCATGCTGACTGTAGACTTTGTTCTGATACTATTAACTCATGGTGTGTGGGCATACTGTTGTATTTCGAGAGGCCCATTGATCTTAAGCTACATCTATGTATTAAGAGCCAGACAGTGTGTAAGTTTCTACTTCGTCTTTTATTTGGCTTCTGTCATACCTTTAATATTTTTTAAAAGGTTATTACTGTTTCTATGCAATTTCCTTGCAGGAAATTTCTATTTCATACTGAATTTCTGAAGTAGATTTACACTTACAGATGGAAAATAAAAACTGAAAGACTTTTCTTTAAGAATAACATAATTTATTTTCACATTAGCATAAGTCTGGCACAGTAATATGTTTTTATGCTTTGAATGTGAAAATAATATCAAATTCCTTCTGGCATGAGCAGTGGATATTTGTGTAAAGCTATTTGCATCTTCACAAAAAATAATTTTTTCACTTCTGTGATGGAGATTTTTTTTCTCAGAACGACTTTAAAGAAAATGATGCTGTATATTTTTATTGATCTAGTAATAACATGCACTCAAACCTTCTTTTTAACGTATCTCTGTATCCTTACTGTTATTTAAGTAATTGCTACCAGAGAGGTGCTACCACAAGATCATTCTCTGTGGTATTCATGCAGAATTGTTATATTTTGGTCAGTGTATTTAAATAGAATTTCATCTGGGTTCTCTTTGTCCTTTTCAGGGCAGGGTTAGTGCTTTTTCTGCTGATGTGCTCCTGTCGTGTTTCCATCTCTTAAGGCTGAATTGCTTAAAATATGCTGCTTAATAATACTTACCACTTACATTGTGGTACATTAATATCTTCAAAGTAATTTATAAGCATCAATTAATCTTCATTACTCTGTAAGAAGGGGTGGGTAAGAAACATACTTACGATGCAATAGTATCTTCAGTGAAAATTTGGGGTTGAGGAGGAAAATACGAGGATAAGCTTAACAAAAAGCTGAAGAACAGAGAAATCTGCTAAAATTATTCTGCCCTTAGGTATCACATTTCCAATCACAGGCTACGATCTGTTTGGAAAAAGAAACAGTACTCTTTCTGTTCTGACTCTGGCTTTGCAGTATAATTATTAGTGTTCAAGTTTTATTTTCAAAGGTGACTAGAGGATTTAGGAGTCAGGTTCTGCTGATTATTCTGTGTGAATTAGGAGCAAAAGTAGCTGGCTCAACCCTGGAAAGCACTTGAAAATGTTCCTGGTTTGGATACAGAGTTTTCCCTGAAGTCCTTGCTTCCTTTAAGATGCAATAGCAAATTCTTATTCTAATCTCGCTGTTTCTCCATTCACTAGAATTGCAAGTTGTCTTAGAGTACCTCTTTCCTGTATGTTCTACAGAAAATTGGAAGTAAAAATTGTGAACTTGTTTCCAATGATAGAGAATAAATGGATGGACATTTGATTTGTTTGATAGCAAACAAGCTCTTTGTGGCATGGATTTGCAGATGTATACTTAATACTGGTGACCATTTCTCTAAAGGAAGGGAAGATGACGACATTCCCTTCCATCTTACTATTGCAGGTCTTCTCTGTAGCAAGCCAGTAATTTAGTTCCATTCCTGTATTCACTGTTCTCCTGTGAACTAGGCTGGTTGTTCACTGTGGTCCATGGTCCTTCATATGTTCCTTGTACAGAAGGAACAGAGAAGTTAAACAGAAATTTCAGCCAAGCCTTGCTTCCAGTTTGGAGCAGTTTGGAGAATTCCTGTCACCTGAGACTTTTCAGTGGTGTTTGGTAATTTCTTCTGATTCTCCAGCCAAGACACAATTTGTCTTGGGGTGCTGTGATTTCTTGATTGATGCAGCACTGACAGGGCCAAGGATCACTATCTTTTCATTAAAAAGAGACCCAACTCCCTGCAATTCCTAGAGGGAGCCATATTATGCTATGAAAACAGAGTAATTTGGTTATCTGAGGGGTTTAGTTTTTTCCACGTCAAGAGGTAAAAGACTATTTCAAGCTTTTTTCATGAGCTTTCTCTTTTAGAGGGAAACATTGGTTAAATAGCCTTAAGTTTTACAGTAAATGTACCCAGCACCCCACAATGGTGTTAAAGACCTGAAGTTGAACCTCAATACACATCACTGCATATCCTAAACTATAATATTAATCCTTCATCCAGTTACAGTGAAGGACAGCAGTAGTTTTGTTCTGTGATTAAAGTGACCCTACGTTATTTTATCCACCACAAAATGACTGGTGTAACATCTCCTGCCAGTGAGCAGGCCAGTGGCTTTAGAGGGCAGCAGGTTTTATCGCATCTGCCAGCATTTAATGCTGTTTAATTAAATGCTGAGAATCAGTCTGCCCTAGATGGGCGTTGATTATCTGTAGGAGTCAAGGCACCTACTCAGCAGACAGGAGAGCTGCACAACAGCAGGGCATAGGTGAGCTGAAAAGTAAAAATTCAAAATGTAAGAAAAAGAAACTAAAGCAAAACCATGAATAATAAGTATGAATTTAACTTGTGTGATAATAGTAATTCCAACTTTCTGTGTTTTCCTCAGCTAAAATTTTCTACATATAAGAAAATATTTTTATCCACTTGGTGATCAGGAAAACCACAGATAATTGTCCAAAAATCAACTACAAATAGCTGGGAAGTATTTTGTGTCTAATGAAACAGAAGCAATGAAGAAAGGGAGAAATACATGAAAGATATGATCTTTTTCATGCTACTGAAAAGTGTGAGAATGCCAATATTAAAAATGAAATGTAGAATGGAGAAATGTGAAGACAGATCACCGCCGCCACCACCCCCCTCCTAAAAAAAAAAAAAATTCACAAAGTGCAAGAGCACTGTGGGATACAGTCAGACACATTAGGAATATCAGTAAAGAACTGATGGCAAATATAATGGCTGCTTCTGGGAAGCTAAAGTACTTTTATTTTTATAATATTAATATTTTGTCACTAACTGATTAAAAAGAGTTAGGATAATATTTTGAAAATTAATGAAAAATACCATAAGCCAAAGAAAATAGAAAGATGAAAACACATACTGTGCAGCTTAGGTGCATGTAAAATACTGTAGATTAGGTGACCACAAAAGATCTGCAAATTTGACCTTCAGACATTGAAAACATTTGCAAATACCGAATAGGGAGATAAACAAGGAAGTGTTTTGGAAGATTCAAACATGTGGGAATGAACATGTTTTTCCAAAACATAGGTCACGCTTAGTAAATGTGATTGTTTTTCTCCAGGGACCTGGCAATCAACTTTTGAGCTGAAGTATAAGCTTTTTACTCTGCATGAAATTGGTAGTTTTGGCAGTATGTTGTAGATGATGAAATACGTAATGGAAAAATAGTTTTTGTTCCATAGCTGAGCGAAGGTGATCCGAATAGACAGCTGTGTGAATGTGTGATGAGTCTGGATCCGATCACCTCTATTTGGGCAAATAGAATTTGTAAAATGTGGCATAAAATTTGATGGCTTATTGTAACAAAAGAAGGAGGAGATGTGATTTAAAGGTGCAAAGCCTGATGGGTTTCTTCTCCTTAAACATTGAAAAAGATAGTAAAATAGCATTTTAACACCAGGAGTGTTGTGCAAAGTAGTCAGGAAGCTAAAAGTTAACAAGAAGTACTAAATTACTGCAGGGTTGAGGAAGTTCAAAACTGTATGGAAAGCTCAGGAGAGCTCAGGAGAACAGTATTTCTGTGCAAGCTGGTGATCCTTTAGGGAGGGCAAAGAGAAGATGGGTTTCTGCAAAGCTGTTGGTTTTAACACTCAGAAGCAGAAGCTAGGGAAAGAACAGACTAATCTTATCAATGCAGGAGTGCGCAGAGGTTACTGATGGACAGCATTAGAAACTGAAACCAAGTGTATTTCAAGTCAAGTGTTTACAGACCAGCATTTGACAGAATGCAAGGTAAGAAAGGTAGGTATTCTCTCCTGAAACCCATTTGTTAAGGGCTTTCTTTTGGATAAAACTAGTGCTATGTGTGTGTTAGGTAGTGTGCTTGTTAATTTTCAGCCTGAAAGCAACCTGTTTATTACAATAGAAGAATTTCTTCATAGCTTTATTGCAGTTCTTTATCCTTTACTATCTTGTCCTGCCTGAGTAAAGGCTATTGTTTCATTTCACATAGTTTACAGTCTTAATTAAACTTACAGTCTATTAAAAATGTTTGCTTCTTATGTCCTAAGTTAGCATTAAAATCCAAGTGGCCCACAGTAGAACTTAGTGCAGGCATCTACACTGGATTGGATGAGGAGCATTCTGAAGCTGATAAATCTTGTAATTGGCTTGGTAACTTCTATGAAGCATGAATCTAATAATTCCAATGCTCTGAAATCTGGGGATTGTCATAACTGAAACAAAGTCATAGTTTATAAGTCACTAATAAATAACATTTGACAACTGATTAAGTCCTAATACAATTTGCTATACATAGATTTCCCAAGAGACTTTAATTATTTACACAGTGCCGCTACTCTTTTCTGAATACTTCTAACTATATGGACAGACTTCATTTTTGGTTTACATGTCTTAAGCAAAACGTACTACTATAATATAGTTTCTTTCTCCATTTCAGTATTACAGAATTAACTTGTATTATTATGTGTGTATTGAGCTACAGTCGGTATTCCATCCTTTACTAGAAGTACCCTGTTATTTTGTGTTTTCATCAGGCTGTTAATATGTTATCTTAATCTATTAAGGTAGTAAATTGTCTTAAGATTATTAAGATAATAATTTTCTTAACCTATTAAGTAATATATAATCTTCATGAGTGCAAAGTGTCCTGATTAACTGGAAATTAGATTTTGTCCAACAGATCTCCTAGCACTGCATTTAAGGCTCTTAAGCTTAGAAGCTTTTGAATTCTACAGTCAGACATGGATTCTATTTGATTTTAACATGCAGACATTACTAGTTGTGTAACTAGAAACTTGAGTTATAATATCTATCAGAAAACTTGATCAAGAAGTTGACACAATTGTCTACAGAGCTGTAACGAATTTTAGGTTGATGTGAACTCAAACTATGGTAGAAGAGATTGAGTGGTGTTATGCATGTTTAAAAATAGAGATAGAAGGCTGTAGCCTATTTTTAATGTGCTCATATTTGAAAAGTGATTTTACTGTGAAAAACTGAAAAAATACTTTTTTTTTTGTATCAGGTGCTTAAGAAAATTATTGAGTTGACCACTTCTAAAAATGTTTATTTTTAATACAGTAGTGCACAAGTTGTGCAACTGTGTCCAAATAGGATGGCATGCATTCTATCCTGAAAAGCTTCTAAGATAAATGAAAATAGTTTAAAACAGCAATGCAAATTAATATGTTTTGTTGGTTGTTTCTTTTTGTTCTGTGCCTTTCCTTAAGAGTCTTCCCTGGGATAATGTCGTATTACACATACAGTCATAAAATTATGCCCAGTTACTGCTGCGAATGCTTTGATTATTTTTGAGTCACGCTGGCTGGAAGAGTCTGCAAATTTATATCCAAAAATATGTCTACAATTTTCTCCTGTTATGTAACCATTTTATGTATTTTTACAGGGATCTTGGTGAAAAAAACTTGACAGGAGATGCATACATTTGCCTTAAATTCATTACATTGCTATTGTTATTGTCTGTTCAAGACGTACTTAACTTTTAAGTTGTTACGTACTCAGCAAACAGTTCCAGGCAGTTTCCTGTTTTGATAAGTTTTAACACGCACAAGAATATTTTAAAAAGCATTGGTTTAAAAAAAAAAAAAGAACCTAAACAAAGGTGGTTTTTTTTAATTACACAGGTACAGGGTTGTGGTGTCCTATCCTCCTCAGAGTGAAGCAGAACTTGAACTTAAGGAAGGTGACATTGTTTTTGTACACAAAAAACGTGAGGATGGCTGGTTCAAAGGCACTCTGCAACGAAATGGAAAAACTGGCCTGTTCCCCGGCAGCTTTGTAGAGAACATTTGAGAAGATTCATTCCAAGAGCTTCAAATCATACTGTACTGTAAAATAGCACAAATATTTTACCAGAAAAAGCACAGTCATGAAATATTTTCAAATGACTGCAATGGAAACAAAAGTCTACATATTTTTACAGTGTCTATAGCACAATTACACCAGCGAACAAAGAAGATGAAGGCATCTGCTGGTTTTATCACTTTGGATTCTTAAGTGTGATGTGTGCCTTGTACTGTCTGATTTATTATATAGAGGAACTTTTTTTCCCCAAGTATGTTACATAAATGAACAATTGTTTACAAGGCTGTAACTAATTTATTCTTGTTTTTTTAAACTTGAATTTTGTGTAATAGCTAAAATTCTTGTGACTATGATTTTAACAAATTATTAATTTATGAAAGAATAACTAAGGGGAAGCTGGATTCTCTCCTTATGAGCAAGCAATTATATCTGATATAGAGCCTCCCATTTATCCTCTGGACATTTTTCCCCTGCTGTGTCTGACAGTGGAGTCAGTCTCTGTTTTATGAGTTAATGTTGAGTGGTGGTGATGTGGCGTCAAATAGAATTTGCCAAGTGGGGAAAAAATGTATATTTTGTTCTTTGGACAGAGAAAAAAAAAAAAGTCAGTGGTGTTCTTGAGTCTAGTTCTACTTCTTCATAAATCACCCAAGTAGAGTAATGTTTCCAGGAGGCAAAGATGTATGTGAACAACTGAATAAAATTCAACCATCTCAAGGTTAGGATCATCTCAAGGTTAGGAAGAAATTTAGGAGTGCCAAGAAGAAATTCCCTATACCTTCTGTTTATGTAATAACTTGGCTATTTGAACAAAGCTTAGCTTTGTATATTTGGCCAGCTCTTTGGGCATTTAGCGCTCAGGATCCAACAAAATTGGAAGGAATGTTAAAGCCCAACACTTAGAATGATTATATCTTGAAAACATCTGTTTGATAAGACTGAATCTAAAAATAAAATTATAAGTTGTACTTAATGTCTAAAAATGCCTAAGAAGTGTAATTTGCTATGTTTTCTTCTCAAACTGATCTGCATGGCCAAAAGATGTTTTAAAATGTCTGAGCAATAGTGGTGGTAAGTGATGCACTTGTGTTAAAGTAAAAGGCTGTATGAAACACTGTGAAAATTTTACTAACTTCTTAACCATTGCTACTTTGGTATGTTCTGACCTTTTCTTTGTCTTGCATGTGTTACTCAATTCTTGCAGTAATATAACGGTGCATGGTTGGCATTTTCCATTCCAATTTCCTGTTATTGGGTTATTTTGCTCTGAAAGTTTCCCAAAAGCCACTTGACCAAAACTAGTGAGCAACTCACCTTCAACCAGAGGTGGTGTCCAGTGTTTGAATCATTAATAAAATATTTTAATGTCCTTGCAGCTGATGGATATAAAGAATACAGCCTGCAAGAAAAGTGTTGTTAGTCTTTCAGGGTTTTGTTGGAGATTTGACACTGGTGAACACACACGCTACTCAGCTGAACTTTTTTTTTTAATTTTATTGTTTGATTCTAGCAGTTTAATGGTGATTTTTTGCAAGACACTGAGCACCGTCATCTCCAGTTAAATCTGATGTAATTTGGCTGTTACTCAGCACTTTACAAAGGGAAGCCAGTAGTGTGATTCAGTGTCGCACCGTACACGGAAACAGTGATGAAAAAGTACACAGTGATGTGTTAAATCCTTATAATTTTTTTTTTAAGTTATACATTGAAAAATATCAAATGTTAATGACAAGGATTTCTTGCAATATCAGGTAGTATCATGATGGTCTTAAAAGTAAGAAAAAAAAAATCTATATATATAGTTGGACATTACAGCATTCCCAAATTAACCATTTCTCTGAAACACTGTATAATTCAGTTTTTGTGTGTTTAAATATTTTTAAATAGTTTACTTGAATATTCATGTAATATATAAAGGTTTTGTGAAATGAATTTTAGTTAGAAAGAAGCTGATTTCAGCTTTTGTCAGCATAAATTGGCACTAGTGTGTCATAATATTCTTATTTTGGAAAACTTAGTGCATTTTATATTAAAGACTACTAAAGGTTAATTTTTTTCTATCTCTACTCTCCATATTTTAAACTAAGTGACTAAGGTACCTCTATTAATAGAATTTTGTGGTGTAAAGTCAGTTAAAAATCAGCTGTTAATCCAATAGTTCTGTTAGATGGAATACATTTTTAATTGATTTTTTTTTTAACATTAAGTAAATGTTTGTAAAAAGGGCTTATTACATAGCAGTGCAACAATGACAAAAATGCCGTCTATCATGCCTTTTTTGTGATCTTTTAGGGGTTATTTTTTGGTTTTGGCTTGGGATTAATTCAGTGTAGAAACAGACAAACCCTGTGCATTTGCTTTGTGTAATTCCATTAAAAATTTTGTAAGGTATTTTATATCTATGTTTGAAGTCCAGTGAATGTTAAGTGTTTGATTTACTATGTTAAACTTCCAAGCCTAATAAATATTTTCTTAGCAAAGAGCTAAAACAAAATGTGTATGCAAACATTAAACATAAATTACTTGTAAAGAATTTGACAATAAACTTACTAGAACTTAATTTCAGAATTCATAGCAGGATATTTCTGCTCATAGAGAAAAAGTCTTCAGATTCCATAATGTTAGAAGTTTGGAATGATGGATATAATGCAAAAATTGTAGAGAGAACTGAGGATCTGGCTGATCTTTTCCATCTCCTTATTTCTGCAAGTAACTTCAGAAGAAGTAGGTAACTTCCATCTCAGTCTGATCATGACTGACTAGTTCGGTCTTGTCAACAGCCTATCGGTGCATAATAGTTATAAAGTACTTTCCCTAGAGGAGGAAGTGTTTAGTGTAGTGGATCTGCTGTGTGCATATTGAGAGAGAGTCCCCAGCCCTGAGGGTGAAGCATCTACCTGAACTTTCACCGAGGACAGAAGCGTTTGGTGGTAAGAGACTCGTTTGCCCTGAAGAAGTTTGCTGTGCACAGCAGTCAGACAGTAACTGCCTAACTAGGAGATCTTTTTGATTTGAACGCAATTGCGTGTCTACTATATATACATGTGGCTGCTGGGAAAATGGTAGAAAGTTAATCCTAAAAGTTTTTGCAAAAATATTTTGACTCTGTAAATGTTTTCAGCTACTGCGATAGACTCCTTGTTAAAGACTGACCAGGACCTAGATTCTGCTAGCAGTGAGTGCCGCAGCATTAAGTCCTCTCAGTAAAGAAGGAGCATCTAGTCTAACTTTCCTTAATTGGGGGGGTAACATGATTTGTAGAAATGCAGAATAGAGAATATAGAAAACCAGCTTTATTTGTTTTTCAGAATTGTGATCTGGCATCAGTGCATCCTTAGGAGAAAAGTACACACAAACATCATGGCTGTGCAGTAGAAGTAAGACTATTTCTTTGGGTTGGGTTTTTTCTGAGACTGTAATTATTGAATAATTCTAATATGTGTTTAATATTTGGCTTGCCAAAGGTGCCTGAAATCCTGTTCGCCTTCACTTCATTACCTCTGCCATATAGCAGTAATGACAATTATGATAGTTTTGCATAGGCTTAAAGACATGGCTTGTGAGCATGCTGGCTTTTTTCACAGGGCTGGCAAAATGTTTTAACTGGCTTGTTCTTTCCAGTAGCTTTAAGCAAATGTGTTTAAAGGTGTATATTGACTGTAATGAAACACAAGAATGCACTTGTCTAGTTAAAAAGATTTGTGTCTGGCATTACTAAAACTCGTACAGTATAGTCTTTTATATATTTGCACAATAAATAACGATGCCACTGGTTTCTGTAGGACGTGCCAATGCACCCATCACCTTTGGATGCTTATCACAAATCTGCAATATGTATACTTCTCAAATCACTCTCAGGTGCTCTTTCCCTGCACTTTGATAAATGGTTAATGGTAAATCTTACAGCAGATTTGAAGTTTGACTTGAGCAAAACCAGTGTCATAATTCTTTTGAATGACTTAATCATTCATAAGCTGGCGTACTTGAAATATTTGTATATAGAAATAAAAGAACTGAGAATGGTGATGGTGGATGGTGAGGACATGGACATTAAATGTGGGGAAAGAATGGGAGAGAGAAAAGGATTTGGAAGACCTGTATATGGGACCTGAATCTTACCTAATTTATTTGTGATCTTACCTCAGTTACTAGAGTCCAGCTCTGTGAAAGGACCTAAGAGGAACTTGAATGTCTAGGGCTGAAAATGCAGCCCTCAGCATTTACCTAGTCTCTTAAGCTTGTATTTGTTTGCTCGTGTGTAGAACAACTGCTGTTGCAGTAGGCCCGAGCTGCATCGTTGTTCTCATGTCAAAACACATCTGAAATCCAAAACTAGGTATCTGTATTCATGAATTACCTGAAAGGCTTGATACGATGGGTGGGCTTTGAGAATATATATATCTCACACTGAGTACCGAGTTAAATAAAAAACACAACAGGAGTTGCAGGTTTGCATTAATAAGCAGGGATAGTGTCCGCTTTCTATGTAGTCCATGCAGTAACACTAATATTAGAGGGCTTTCTTGGGAAATGGTATGGATGCAATGCATTCTCATTCCACAGCATTATCCAAATTGCTCTTACTTTCTAGGAGACAAACTTGTTGAGAGCCTTAAAGTTAGCAGCTGCTCTTGAAAACCTGAGGTCTCACCTTTTTGAGCCTCAGTTTCCTCATTTGCCAAACTGACGATGCCTGTTCTTGCGAGGTATGTCATGTAAAACTTGTTTTGAAAGTAAAGGCTGACTGGTTTTTGTGAATTTGCAAATAGATTCTCATGGATTAGACCTGCCTCCAAATACAATCAACAGCTGGAACATCTAAACCCTTCCCCTAGAGAAGTCTCCTAGAGACTGATTTCTGTGGGTGAGAGACTTAGCTGATCCATTCTAACAGCTGAAGAGCACTTTGATCAGAATCAGCCTGATAAAAGGAACAAAACAAAAATGGATTTTCTATATCCAATCCTCAGTGTGCAAAAGCCATTCAGAATGTCCCATAATGAGCATTTCATGCATGCCTATCAAATCATAGCAGTTACATTGAATATAATATTAGTAGACGTCTGCTCAGTTCCCACTCAGTGGACTAAAGACAATTTAAACACAGTAATGTTAGCCCCAGATTTAAATTATTCACAGTTATAACTAGCTTGTAAAAATTCCTCTTAGCACATGTAAATGAATGGCACGCAGCTGCACTCTGCAGCCAACTCTAGTGCCTATATTATGGTTCTGTTTACGTGGCATGCAGAACCCAAAGGCCTTCTGATGTTTGCATCTAGTAATCATTTAGATCAAAATCAATTCACAAGATGTGTCCAAACACTAGCTACATTCTAATTTCAGAGTGGTGGGAACAGCCTGTACAGGAGTGTAGAGAGTGGAAATTTGGCTAGCACAGCAAGAAAAAATACACTTTAATTACAAAGGCAGAAAGAAAGATGTCAGGATTTTTAAATATCTGTACAGGTGTTTTCTTGTCCCTGCTATCTTAGATGGAAGCCCATTCCACAAAACAAATGGACTTTGATTTCCCCCCCACACCCCCCTTCCCAGAAAGGAAGGCAATACAAGCCTTTAAAATATCCAGATTCTTTGGCATTAGAACACATGGTTGTACTCTCAATTACTGCAAATCAGTGCTGCTTCATTGATTTCATTAAAATTTGCTGGCATACACTGAATATGCCCCCTGCTGTTAAATAGTGAAAGAAAATACCTCATCTGCCCTAGAGGAATGAATATGTCTGAAAGAAACTGAGCTGGATGATTTTCATACTTGGAAAATACAGAGCTATTTGGGCTGTTATCCTTTTCTCAAAAAATGTTTGTCCCACTGGTACGGCTAAGGCACTAGATCAAAGATGATGCCGTTTAGCAGCACTGTAAAGCACGGGAGGCTTGTTCACTTTTCAATCAAACCTATACATTTTCAGATCCACAATTGCAGAGTAGGGTTTGGTTTGCTAACAGCTGCTAGCCCCAAAATCTTTTGTGGTTAGTTGCTGCTGTGTTTTCTCATGGTATATCTGTGGATGCTTGGGAAGAGAAGATGAGTCAGCAGCAGAATGACTTTAAAGTGGTCATTGACTTTGTTCTCCACAACAAGGGACGTGCCCTAGGTCAAATTTCTTATTTCAGCTGGTTGAACTTCTCAATAAGCTGAAGAATGCTAGCTCTAAAAAGTTTACAGTTCAAAGAATTTTTCTCCGCTCCTCTTTGGTAGGCAATCTCAGTGTGTCTTTTGAATACATGCAGATCAGGAAAATCTGCTTATTTTTTTGCTTCTTATCAAAGGTTTACTCTATGCCTCTGTCCAATTTCTAAGTTTATAGCACACAAGTAACTATTTTCCCCTGCATATCACTGAAATTCTTCGCATTCAATAATTTAAGATCTCTGATACACAATATAGCTTTTTTTTACAAGGATGAAATTTAATAACTTTTTAAAATAAAATAATACTGTGCTTTGTAAAGATCAACCTTTTCATGGAGGATAAGAACACACGCAAAGAGATAAATGTTTTAAAACTCTTAACAAAATGGGTACTCATCCTGCCTAGGCATTCAGTGTTCTTGACTTCTTGCACCTAATTCATACTTCTTAATACTGAATTGGTGATTTCTGCCACAGACTGCTAGACGTAATTCTCAGAAAGCTGGAGTGTTTCTGTTGAGAATGTCTCCAGTAAATAGGAGAAAGAGAGGAAGAATGAGATGACCTTTGAATTCTGTCTGAAGAACCAGAGACTGGTTTAGGACCAACTTTCAGTGGTCCAGTTGTGCATGCCACAACCATAGTGCTATTTGGAGGTCTGCTGCGCTGTAGCAGACAATATTTCTCATTTGTTCTTTTTCTTACCTAGAATACTCCTTGATAAGGGAATCCACGTTAACCTGGTGTCAAATGCAGATAAAAGTTGGCCGTAATTGCAAAACACAACAGTGCTCTTGTAATTTGGTTTCTCTGATTTGGCAGTGTTAGTGAACACTTAGATGATCCGAGACAAATTAAACACTAAAATATAAAATTCTGTGGGTAACATTTCTCAACTGTTCACAGCACAGGATCAGCCAGGCTTGAACATCAGTTTTTGAGTCTGGGAAAGTTGCTGCAGTTCTCTTAGTAAAGACTGACATGTCAGCAGTGAATGTGCCAGTGGGGAACGGGTGGGAGGAGGAACTGCCCTGTAATTAAAGAGATCAGTGAAACATTGTCTGGTCCAACCACAGCTATTTCTTTTTTTGACACTAAGCTATCCCTTAGTAAATGATGCTAATGCTCCTCTCCCACATTAGGTTGGTGAGGTTTGTTACTGGATGTGACCAAGTGTTTGGATGTCTAGGAGATGAGAACCACAACAGAACTTAGCTAGTTACATGTCTGTGGGGCCTCTGCAGTGATAGCTAAGTTGCCAGTGCCCCCAAGTGCAGGCATAGTCTAGGCTGATGCAGAAACTGCTGTCGGAGCTGCACAACAGCCTCAGACAGCTAAACCAAGCTGTGAAGGCTGGCTGCTCCCAGAACAGTTGCATCTCTTCAGAGGTCATGCTGGTGGAAAAAGATCAATCAGTAGGATGCATCTGTCTTTGCACTGTAATATATTTATGTTGGCAAACCTTTGTTGTGTGGATTCTGTGTAAGCCTGTTGCTGATGAACGAGACGATGTGGGAATTTTTCCATCTGCTCTCTTAGTACTCTTGCCGATCTGTGTAACAGGTTTGGTTTTGACTGTGAAGTATCACATTCTCATAGCTGACAGTAATAGAGCATACTCACGCAGCTGTTATTTAATTAGCCCACAGCCCTGTTTTTATTGAGTAATGGCTAAACCCACCAGTACAAGAAGTATCTTCTGTCAAGTACAAGAGCTAGTTTGGAGAAAAATTAGCAAACCTGTACTTTGAACTTTTTGGACTTCATCATCAGACAATGCTAGCAGAGGCTGGAACTCTTTCTAGTTGTTTGTGTGTGTCTGAAGATCTGTCTGCATGTATCTGTCTGCGTGATTTCTCTTTCACAATCCTGACAAAAGCAACATTTTTTAACGAAATAGTATTTTTTTCAAGGGCAAATACTAGATTCTGGTCAACTTCTGGTTGATCTTTTTTCTTAAAGCTGTCAGTGTGTCTGTCATTGGAAAAAACACAAATAGAAAGCCCATGTTCTTATAACTAAAAGCACCATTGACAAATCTACAATAGCTTCTAGCTGGCTTATGTTATCTTCCTGCTATATTTAGTAACACAATAGAGTGCTTTTGGAAGAGAGGTTAGATGCTGAAATAGTGATTTCAAATATAAAAGAGGTCCCTAAGGCATGAATGTAATGTCTTGCTTATAACTTTAAATTACTTTTTTATAGCTAGAACTAGCATGTCTAGTGGCTAATTATAATGTAGCCTGATGTTATGCCCAACCACGTCCTTCTCGGTCTTTCTCACATGCACCACTTAACCTAGGCCTTAATTTCATAAAGGATTAAGTGCATCGGACTCTTACTAAACAAAAAAGTGAACAAAAAAATGTTGTTAAGCACTTTACTGACAGGAATAGCTTTAAACATGATCTTTAAAGTTAAATGTGTGATGAGGTGTTTTGCTGAATCGTACGGTTTTTTCCCTCTGGACCATCCTAGAAATAAAGTGGCATGGTTCTAGGGAAAAAAAAAGCAATGTTACGTACAAATAGAAGTTATTTATACTTTTCTAATCCAGCAAAAATAAATTAAATTGACATTTCAAACCTGAAATTGATTTCTTGGGTCCTGTAACACTTAGATGTGAGGGGAAAGTACAGCACTTCAGTGAGCTCGGGTAGCATTTTCTATTTTCTGGTTTGAGATTTAATGGTCAGGGTTCACTGAATTGGCCTAGAATAGTCTCTCTCCCTCCCACATTGTGCATGAGTCACCATGGCTGTGATTTGGTATAGTCCTTTGGTGCATGCACTACAGCTATACTGACCTTAGTGGGAGTTTCAGGTGCTTGTGAGTTTTGCTGAACCAGGGACTTAAATTATGCCTTGGACCATACATAAGCAAATAATCCCAAAGACTTTACCAACTGGGTATTTTCAACAAGTCTGCTGATACAGATGCTGAGGGCAGTGCCTGTCTCCACTGAAAACAAGTACAGAGCAAAGGCCTTCAGTTGCTGTAATCGGGCAGCTCAGCACATGGATCGAGACTTGTTCCAAGAAATCCTGTCTGCTTACGTGCGTCCAACGTTAGTCACGTGGAGTCTCCTCTCACTACTGCTGGAAAACTGCTGAACTCTGGGATGAGAAATTTATAGATGCAGAGTTAGAAATAAAGAGCAAATGCTTTCTCTTTGAGGAAAGGAAATAAAATGCTAGGTGTAAGCTAGACATCGGGTCAGGCATCTGTAGTATAGGTGCATAGGTTTGGTTTTGGTGGCAGGAAGGCAACATCTGTGGTACCTGGGAGAACTACTTACCCAAGCTGTGAAGGAAAAGTAAGTTGAATGTTATCTGTGCTGACAATTTGAACAAAGAACATTCAAAAGTGGGAGGTGGGAGAGGGACGTCTTCTTCTAAAACAGATGTGGGAGGCTCTTTACTTCAGGGTTATATGTTCAGAGGGTTGGAGGGTGTGACACTAGTGCACATGCTTTTCTTCCTTTCTTTGCTCTTTTTAAAAAGCAAAGCATTTGCTTTGGGGAAAGGAAAGAGTGAGGCAACTCTGATTCCTCGCCTTACAGGCAAACGACAACTGGAAGTGAAGGGGAGCACTAATTCTGGGAGTGGTACTGGTACCGATGCTAGATACCAGCTGCAGGAAGGACTGCAATAATTTGACAGAATTACTGTGCCTAGAAATTGAATGGCTGCACACTATTAACTAAAAGATTTATGGTCACAGGATGTGGTAAAGGTATGAAAATTAAGGCAAACGTGTAACCTGTGTTTGTTAATGTCTGCAAGAAAGATGTGCCTTTCAAATGATGCTGTAAAAAGAAATTAGGACCTGTAGCATTACAACACCTTGTCCTCCAAAGGAAGATACATGGATGAATACTATGCCATTAGTGTTTGTACAGCTGTTGTTGCCATTTACTTGTTAATGTGGGTGTTCTTCTGAAAGAACTGAAACATGCTGTAGCAGAATAAATGGATTTTATTATAGAAAACAGAGCTGATTTTAATATAGAAAATAGAGCTATAGATGGAGCTGTGATCCAGGCTGATGATATCTTTGTTTTATCTAAAAATTCTTCTATCAACTTGTGTGTGCTTTGCATAATGCATATATACGTTGCAAATAAACCCAGAAAATTCTTACTTAAGAAACAATTCTATTTAGAGGCATGAGAGATGCAAACAGTAATGTTACTGTGAGAGAGCTTTAGTCAGATGGTAGAACTGGGCTTTGTTTTGCATTTTTCATTTACACATGAGTGTAACTCTCCCAAGTTTGGAAATACTTGGAATGCTGATACCATTAGGTAGCATACTGTCCTGTATGTTTTTTACTTTTGACAGAAGAAATGAACGACTAATTTACTTGCTACTTGATACTACTAGAAACAGTTAGTATTAGTGACAGCTGTGATTTCTCAGCTGGTACAAAGATCTTCAAATGTGTGCTGCTTTTTGAGTTACCGTGAGTGGAATACCTACTGCATCCTGCTCTTTATAGTATATCCATTTTATCGTCAAATGAATCGCTGCATGGCTGCCCTGCACATGCCAAGGGAGGCTCATTAGGAACTGCTACCCAGCAATGGCTTGTCTCGCGTTCACATAAATTTGCCAGCACAGACAGCGCACACTAATTCCACATACGTGGGTTTTCTCATCCCTCAGGGAGTAGTCTGTCTTACCAAAACCAGAATGACCCTCTTGTCAGCATAACAGATTTATTAACTTACAAGAATCTTGTTTTGAAACCTCCTGCTGTGTTGTAAAGTTCCAGATGGTGAAACACAGGAGCGTGGCAGCAAGTGTATTTGTTTACAGCCTCCACCCTTCACTGACGGACTTGTCTTTGCCATCATAATTTCTGAGCGTGGCAGGTACAGAGTCTTAGAGCAAAAGGCTTCCTTTTACAGCCAAGTATTGGAGTTCAGTGCCTTATTTATTTCCCACTTTATCCTTTTTCCTCAACTGCTTAACAAAATACCGAGCCTAGATTAGTTAAAGCTACAAAGGATGTTGCAACTGGATGCAGCATTACAGCCAAAATGGGTTAGAAAACATTTTGCAGAGTTCTGCTGCTAAAAATAGCAATGCATTGAGTTGAGAAAATGCAGAGAGGCTGGATAAGGTCAGTCAGCACAACATTACCAGGTTCTTACAATGGAGAAAATATACCCACCATTAGTCCGTATGTTATTCAGGAGATGGTGTCCTGCTGTCTACTGGATGAGGCCTTACTGTTTTTTTCCTTCTTATCCCATTTGGTTATCTGTTGTTCTCCTTCCCTTTATTCCCTGGGCTATTTTCTGCAGGATTGCAGCTTGTTCTTTTCTCTT
Source organism: Aptenodytes patagonicus (assembly GCF_965638725.1). Lineage (NCBI taxonomy): Eukaryota > Metazoa > Chordata > Aves > Sphenisciformes > Spheniscidae > Aptenodytes > Aptenodytes patagonicus. Next base: position 43,984,043 of record NC_134952.1, read on the forward strand.
GCATCATTGTCATCAGGCAATGAACCAATGTGTCATAAGTAGAATTGCTTAACATGTATTTATCAGATTGTTTATTTACATATATGTAACAGCTTTTGAATGTAAATGCACATTACCACAAAAACCCCTCTGTTTTTGTAAAACACTTGCTTATTCCAGCAAATGAAAGTCTAGCAGTTTTTAGTAAATAGGATAAATCTTATTTGAAAAATTACAGGAAATAGAGTTAATGTCAAACCTGTTTTTTTAAATTAAACACTCGGATGTTTTTGCAAACTCCCCCAACCTTCCCTCATCTATTTATTTTTAAGTTTCCCATGAAAAATGAATTGAGCGACTCCCCTAATAAAAGGTCATGCCCTTCCAAATGGGGTTTAAGGCCTGTATCTGGTAATTCAGTTTTTTCAGGTGCAGTCCTCTTTCTACATTAAGGCCTAAAAGTGCTTCCACCGAAAAAGATAGTAACTATAGAGTAGGAGGTCTTTCCCTACGGCTGTGTCAACAGCGGAAGTTGACAACCATTAGCCTCAATTAAAGATGGGAGAACTGACATTTGGAGGGGAAAAACTAAGTGACTTGGCAAGTCTTAAAAGGAACTTGGAGCATGCCCTCTGAATCTCAGTTCATAGGGACATCCTTCCCCTGAGAAGCCTAAATAGTCTATGGCTTTAGCATGCCATCCCCCTGCTAGATTTTTTTCCCTTCTTCATGTCACTCGGAAAATAAACTTGGACCATAAACTCCTGGGAACAGGAGCTGTCATCTGTCTTTATTCTCTGAAATGGCTGGCATGTTCTTAGTTGTAGGAAATTAAATTATAAACAAAATTTAACCACTTCCTTTTTTTTTTTTGTTAGTATAATCTATAAATACTTTCTGTCTTTCTTTCTTTCTAGTGGTGGGCATCATGTGATGTTAGCTTCCTTAAGCACTCATATTCCAATGGTTTTAATGAGCGTTTGGGAGCCAGATGGCATACCGTATTTTTTTCAGAACATTTTAAAGCACACAACAGACAACTCATGTTGACAGGAGTGCTTCACTGAGGTGTCTGTAAAGCAAATGTGTTACTATTAGCACAGAATAATTGTTTATGAAAGGCATCCTCAAATTCAACAATGATTTGATGAAGTAAACAGAAATGAATTCTGCTATGTAAATACTGCGCACTCTGCAGAAATGTTACCCACTTGCATAGGTTGCCTAAAATAATTATGATCTGAAATGCATGATGCAGTGTGATATTATGCAATGATAGTCACTGAAGTCCAGATTCAGGCAATTTTGCTTGAATTGAATACACACCTTCTAGACTGATCTTCTAAATTGCTCTTTTTTTCCCTCTTTGCAGTAAATATTTAATTGTCTTTTCTATAAAGTAAATATATAGGATTCATAACATTCAGTCTGTGGGCAATATTATGAAAAAGGCTATGGCTGGAGACAATAAAGATGACTTTCTTTTTCCTGTAAGATGGAAAGAGAGCAGCATTCTTTCTCCTTTTGTCTACGAGGAAGAGAGAAAAACATAAAGGGAATAACCGTGTAGAAGAAAGAAAAGACATAAAAGCAATGGACTTTACTATTCTAGTTAAGATTGGTTGGAGCTGCAGGTACAGCTTAAGAAGTCATGCCTAATGAATCTTCCTGCAGAGAGTCAGCAGGGAGGAGGAGCCAGCTATCTGGTTTTGGGAAAATAGCAGGGTCTTTGATAAATGCTTGGTCTGTGCTTATGCATCTTCTCCGGTTTAGTAGCTAAACTGTGAAAATTAGGAGGGAAATACTAGCCTGAATCTTCTCAGAATATTCAGTGTTCCAGTTAAATAACTCTCTGAAAAGTTAACCTCTAGCTTTTCTTTCAAAAAATCTCAAACATGGACAAATGTACTTCATTCCTGAATTTTATTCTTTTTTTTTCTGCATAATTTTCAGTGCTCTTCAGAACTGATATTTTTGGCAAATGTGTGGTTCCCTAAAAACAAAAAAAGGACTCTGCTCAAGCAATGGTATATGAGTTTTGCATCTGTGGAAAGACCTTGGATGGGGAGAAGGAGACAGTGTTTCTTTTATCAAAAAAAAAAAAAAACCATGATGTGTAGAAACTGGATAAAGAGAAGGCTGAACTCTGACAGAAAGGGGAGCTTGGCTGGGGATAATTACCACTGCAATGTGCAGAATACAGTATAATCTGTATGTTTAGTATAGAAACGATACATAACCTTACAGAGAAGATTTAGGCAAATGAGGATAAAAACAAAAAAGTGTACTGAAAATACGTATGTGAGTTTTTCCTGTTCTGGAAAAAAGAAACTCAGAACAGGGTCCTGTAGCACCCTACAGCTGTATCAACCTGCATCACGTGGCTTTGAATCAGGAGAGTTGTTCATTGCTTTTGCATTTTCATAGCCAATATAGTCATAGTGTGGTAAAATACACACCTTCTAGACTGATCTTCTAAATTGCTCTTTTTTTCCCTCTTTGCAGTAAATATTTAATTGTCTTTTCTATAAAGTAAATATATAGGATTCATTACAAAATTCCCTTCCGGAGTTTAGAGACAGTAGCTTGTGCCATCCTGGGTTTCTGTAAGCCACACTATTGACTGTGTGTGGTCGGGCAGGAGTGGTTACCAGACCCCTTATGGGGAGCTAGAAAAATGTTTGACTTCTAGTAGAATCTCATCATAAACTGTGCTCTTGAAAATCAAAACCTATGAGGAATGATTAAAAAAATAAAACCGTGGAAATAAGGTATGAATTTTATATAATCAAACATTACTTGATCTGACATAGTCTGGCGCGAGCAATAGTTAATTCTTTCCAAGGATGCTAATCACTTCTGATAATTTTTGAAGGAAAATATTCACTGTGATAGATAAATTAAAAAATGATGTAAGCAATCATCTAAAAATACCTCTTCTCATCTTTAATAACCTACTTCCTACCTCATTAAGCCAGCTGATTGGGTATTATTATGATTTACTACTTTAATGCTCAATCATTGGAGGAACATACAACAGTAAGGGCTTCTGTATGTCACAAGAAGATGAAGTCTTCAGCTGCTCTGTTAAGTACATGAGCAGGATGAAATGACAGCAAAGTATGTCTGCGAGGAGATGTGATATGAAACTAGATTTATTTAGGACAATCTGATAGAGAAAATTGAATGTTGGGAATTGAGTTCCTTGAAAGCTCTCCAAGTATTACTGTATGTGTTTCAGGCTGCAAAATGGGTAACAGCTGTAAAGAATATTGGTTTTGACATTTCCTATAATACTGGTGAAGATAAAGGAGGTGAGCAGTCTATGAGATGAGAGTGATTGTCACTATCACTATCACAGTTGCCATTTATTATGGGCCGTGTTCAACACTCATTGCTGGCAAATTGTCAACTGAAGTTTTGCCAGTGTAAGTCCTTATGTTTAGGATCACAGCTATTTGCAATTATGGGGGGATGATTACACAGTCCCCTGCCTCCCTGCTTTCTGTCAGTAAGTAGATGTGCTACATTAAGTTGGTATTCCTGTACTCAGTAAATCTGTGCCTCATTAGGGCTAACCTTGAAACACGTTAATGGTCACATAATGAACATAGGCTAAAATAGGTGAGGCTATAAAAACGGTTTAATGCTTGTGGATATGTCTTCAGTTTCCTGCTTCAAACAGCTTTTGGTCTCTTCATAAATGTTACGGATTTCAGAGTAGATATTAGGAGGAATCATAGAAGTATTTCACTTCCATGTGTCTCAGGTCTGCTATTTCCTGGGGGCTAATTACTGTGTTTATAAAACAAAGACTTTGCTTGTATAAGTTCTTAGAGCTTCTCATGAGAAGGGAGGTGAAGGACCATCTCATGTTGCTTATTAACTATGTTTTACTACTCCTGCAGCATAGGCCTTTAGCTGAATTTTCTTACCCTAGTGAGTTCAGTTCAAATCATTAGGTAGAATCGTTCCATCTTTATTCCCCCCGCCCTTCTTTCTGACTTTGCCCCCTTCTTGTCATCTCCTCCCAACATCCCGCTTTCTTCCCTTTCCCCAACAAAAGAAACTTTAAGACACAGTAAATACAGTGCACTAAATGTAAATATGAGTAGATGCAGTAAATTTCCAGAAGGCTGCATCACAGGACCAAAGTGGGTGACAATTCAGAGTTGTCCATACCATTTGTGGAGGTTCAAAACCTGAGACTGTGATTAGTGATGTATTAGGGCAGGAAAACCTTGACACTTGCTGCATCGTAACGTGAAAGAAATTTTGGCCGTTTAGAGCCTTTTGCTGTTAGTCTTAATGCTGAGAGCAGTTTTCTGTATGTCTATGAGCTAAAAGCCAGTTACGTTTGCTGATAAATACTTCTCAAAAATACTCTTTGTTTTCACCAGCAATTGTAATAATTTCCAAACAGATTGTTACAGGATAAATTAATTCTTGAAATGATTGGCCATGGATCTTACTTTGCAGCTTATATGTAGTGAATGGGAGAAGAGATGAGACTATGAAAGGCAGAATGGGGGAAGTTAAGACTGCATTGATACGTGGAAAAAAAAAACAGATAAATTATGCAAGGTCTTGAGTGGACTTTTATAAACGGCATTTACCTATTTTTAAGTGCTGTTCTTGAGCCTGCTTATTTTCGCTATTGAGTGTATTAGATACAATTAAAAGTAAATTGCCTCTAAGAGAACAGGAGGAGAGTTATTCAGTCATGGCTATTCAAACACTTAGGCAAAACTCTTAGATGTCATTGTACCAGACTTCTAGTGGAAACTCATAGCACTTACAAAATATGCAATACACAAAAAATATCCTTTCTATACAAAATGGTCAGTGGTGACTGCTGGGAGTGAGACACATCCTTCTGTGGTGTTGTCAGTTTTGCTTGTTTTCCAAATCACCCTGCTGGGAGATGCTGACTGCTCTGTGTGATGCTCTTTGCAGTTTTGAAAAGCTGTCTGTCTAAAAGGCGCTGTACAGAAAGCGTCGAATTTACTCTCTGGATGGCTGAGCTGTTTATTTCCTCCTTGTTCCCAGTCCTCACTGGCTTGGGACTCATGAACTAAACACTGATCGACTCCACGGCAGTGCAGTCCTTAAATGAAGAGTCAGACATATGGAGGGAAGCAAGAGATTTTGAGAGATGCCGAGATCCTACTTTCCATCTCTTTGGTCCGAAGTCTGCTGATACATGGTAGGAGTGGCCAGTGCCTGTGATCTGACCGGAGTCGTGGACAGAGGCTGAATGTGCGACAAATGTTTCTTGAAGATACTTTTACAGGGGTGGGCGATGGTGGGGTTGTTTTCTTTTAACGTGTAAGGTGCTGCATGGCAGCACTGGAAGTGAAGTGTTCGATTTTAGCAACAGATTAAGCAGCAATAATACAAGCTTCTTGCTGTTGCCTCCGTGGCGCGCCTGACTTCTCACTAGAAGCAGCAGTAGTTCAGTGACTGTGCTAACTTAAACATGGGCCTCACGCTGAAGTGTGAAATAATACTAGGCGTAGTGGGGAAACCTGTTTAGCCAGGAAGATATGAAAACGTTAGGTAATTTGCCAAAGCCTCTGATGGCTTTGTTTTGTTTTGATTTGGTTTGTTTTGGTTTGGTTTGGTTTGGTTTTAAGAGGAGAGACTTTTCACAGGGATACTGGGCATAAATTTCTTAAGAGGAAAAAGTTTGTCCACATATTTGTTGAAAAAGTACATCTAAATTGTACAAAACCACTTCACGTTGGCATGATAAAAGTTCACTCTTGCAACACAATAACAAATATTGCAGAGATTTTGGATAGTCTAGAAAAACAAAACAGACTGCAGCATAATAAAAAAAAAATCACTTGAGAACAAAAGTATGGTAATTTGGCCACTTAAATATCTGAACTGGTGTGGTTGGGAAAAGTTTGCCAAGTTACAAAATACCGGGAGGAGAGGGGAGTGTTTTTCTGTTATACAACTAGGTGGTTGGGTTTTTCCTCAGGAGTTCATCTCAGGCTTTGTATCACTTGCCTAGAAGGCTGAGGCCATATCAAAGAGATTTGGGAATTGCAATGTATAACTTGTTAGTTATATAATTTATATATTATATATGTGTGTGTGTATATAATATGTGTATATATATAATTAGTAGCTAGACCTGATTTTCCCCAATGCAAATCACAAGTGCACATCTGATGAAAGGGGTGATTTAGGCTTGACAGGAACAGAAAGAGTCAGCAACCTCAGTACCGAGCTGCCCAGGCAAAGCAGAAAATGATGAGGAGCCCCGACGACGGTGTTCCTCTGTGGTCTAGAGGAGAGCTCGCCTAGAATGAGGCACCTAGTCCAGTTATGCCCTTTTTTTTGCAGGAGGAAATGCATAGTGGTATATTGACTGTGTGACCTGCCACCCAGTTATCATTTGGCCTGGAAAGAAGGAAACCTCTGCTTTTAAACTCTGCACTGGCTTAATTCTGTTCTAAGTCCCTGACTCCTGTATTCCAGATACATGCCCTCATCATCAGATTTGCTTAATCTAGAGAGGTCATTTTTTAATATGCCAGTTGAAAAGCAAAATAGATTCTTGAATAAACTGTTGATTTCAATAGATGCTTAACCCCCAAGCTCTTACATCTCTGGACAGTAATCATCTGGCTGTAGGGTCAAATCTCTGTGGCTTACTTTAATTTTTGGTTGTTGTTCCTATAAACTGAAACTGCCTCAGGTTGATGGTTATGACACTCTTGTTCAATTGTGAGAAACTATAGTTAGCGACCATGTTTCCAGTAAGATAGAAGATTTGAAAACAGGTTTTCTTTTAGCCGAGTGCTCCAACCAACGGGACTGACCCGTACGTGCAGCCAGTTCTCCAGCTGCTTTATCTCTGGCCTTACACAAAAACCATGTAATGTGGTAGGTATGCTTTCACAAGCAGTATAGGGAACAATATGAAAATGCTGCTGGACCTTTGAGCAGCGTGACTCTTTCATGTGTGACTCTTGGCAGAAATTTAAGAGACCACAGTATTTGGGCACCAATGTGATTAATGATTAGCACTCAAGTTCCTTTGTAAATCTAGCCTCAAATCCAAAACCAAGAGGAATTTGAAATAGCTGATACAGGGGGCCTCAGTTACAGAAATGGCTAGGGGGGCCCTGTTTTGTGACATTATGCTTTGATTTGCGTTTTATGCTTTTAGATATGTTAAATATCCTTTCCTGTTGGCGGATATTGTGTTTTCCCCCTGTTAATAGAGAAATGCTTACTTGATAGCAGTATCTGAATTGTGTGGAAGAATGATTGAAATGTTTTAAGAAAAGAATAAAAAACTCTCTTAGGAAGAGTGTTTTTAATGCCTGAATGCATTAGGCTTCAGGAAAGACAGCTGCATCATTTTGTATATTGTGAACAGGTTCCAAATGTGTGTATACATGGTCACATAGAGAGCCATACAAGAATTATTAGCTTGTAACTCCACATTAATAGTAAGGCAGGCATAATAATGGCCAGTATTGAACTAGCTGTTACAGATCTGGACATGATGGATGGAGCCAATCTATTGGATCAAGTTCATGTATCAGCTATTGTCCCCCAGAAAGAGGAGGTACTCGGTGTGACACTGATTTCTTTCTTGGACTCTGCTAGCTCATCTTGCTTTAATGGGAAATCAATGTGAATAAACTGGCTCAGACGAACTCTGCTTAGACTATCTGATCTCATGATTTAACCAGGCATCTGGAGGAAAAAAGCTAATGTCACTTTGGCCAATGAATGAACACATACCTTGTTTTAAACACTCAGTTAATGAACAAGAATTGAACAGAATCTTGTCTGAACTTTGGAAAAGGCTATTTTACTTCATCAACTGTAACACAGTTTTAAAAAAAAATAGTGAAACTCATGCTTACTCTGTGTCAGCAAAGTCCTAACAGTACAGCAAAGCTCAGCTTTTCTTTAACTTTCTTACAAGGATGGGTCAGTTCTCTGGATGAGGACACAGGTCACAAATAGGTTAAAGTCGTAATTACTAGTATAATTTTCACATAAAATCTGCCTGCTGCTGTCCTCGTACTATATGGTACTCATAGTTCTTCCCTCTGTAGTATACACATCTTCAGAAAACATGCCATATCACTAAGGACAATTTTTTTCCCGTCTGTGTTACTTTGGTCATATGTATCAATTGAAGAAAAAGCTGTAATTTTCCCCTGTGAATCCTGATCCTTAGTTATGCTAGAGACCAAAAGTCTTGGTCAGAGACTATTCTGAGTCACAGTCTCAGCTCTCTGTGCCTTTTCTTATTCATCACTGGGACCCTCTGGCTTTTCAGAATATGGCATATTTTTCCAGAATATGGCATATTCTGAAATGTCATTGGATCACAAAATCTCATTTACTCGTTTGAAAACAGGACCAGCTTGCAATATAAATATGCTTGCTAAAAGAAACTAATTTTGCCTAACAGCTTTTCTTAAAGATTTTTTTCTTATAGATGTTTGTCTGTTTAGCAATGCTTAAATCTGCTTTTCCTTCTACATGTAAAGAATGATCTATGGAAAAAGAATCCTACACAAATACCGGCAATGTTATTAAATGCTCTACAGCTCCCCGGGCAACATTTATAATCTGAAATCCTGAATAACAGCCTTCAAGTCAAAAGCAAGAACTGTACGAAGTTACACTCCCACTGAGCTCCTAAGAAACTCCAGGGTGATTCTGACACTTGTTACTTTGTGGAACCTTTTAATAACGGTTTTTCTCAAAAAAAAAATTCAAACGTGTACTCTTGTACACAGTTGTGATTGGTTTTATTCTTATTTCTCAGGTGAAAAAATTTACTCGGTATCTGTGACTTAAGAGTCCACAGAAACTCCTCCAGCATATCATCAGATATAAATGTTAACAGCATTACTGTTAAAACACAGCAGTTTTTTATATTAGTTTAATTGCATATCATGAAGCTTGTTTTGGTTACTAAACAGGAACTCTCACAGGTGTTCCTATATGTTGGATTTCTCTACCTTTGAGTGTTTCCGATTTAATTTACTGGTACAGCGATGCCTCACGCAAGATCCAAGGGATTTTGGGACAAGGAAATGTGAAAATGAAAGAGGCAAAATCCTTGTTCATCTGCTTGTACGTGTCTACATATGAAACACCTTTTTGTACGTGGAGGGGTAAACAAGAGCAGGATAGAGATCTCCAGAGCGAGGCAGCTATTTCATGCCCCATATAAATTCTGGCAACGAGTACTTGGGCTAGGCGGGAAGCAGAGTACAAGTGGCTCAGATGGATGTTGTCGAGATAACTTGATGTAAAATGTATTTTAAAAACTTGAAAGTGTAAAATGAAAGCAGAAGGGCCGAGACCCATTCCGCGTGGCTCGCGGGGGCCGTGGCGGTGGCCCTGCCTTGGCAGGTCTCCCTCTCGCCATGGAGCGACCGGCCACCGTGCCATGGGGAGCTTCATCTTGCCCAAGCTACGACGCTGGCTCAGAGGGTGCAGCACACAGACCAGCAGCTCCCAGCTCCCTTTCTAGCCGTTACCAGCAATAACGGCTTCTCTAAACGGGTGGTTTACATCATTTTGTCATCTTGTGACGCCTGTGTTCAGTTCAGACCTGAACCGTCATCTTGTCGAGAAGGAAAAAAGCCCCTGTAAGGAAAGCAAACAAAAAGCTGCTCGGAAACCAGACAGTAAATTGAAATACACATAAAAGCCGTTTTTTCATCGGTCTCCTGTGGCGCACCACCTTCCTGATCTTGGGGACGGCGGGAAGCGCAGCCCGCGCTTGGCTCAGGGCGTGAGAAGGCGCGGGGGGGGGGCGGAACGGACGCGGCCGCCGGGAAGCGGCCGCACTGCCACCGTGGCACCGCCGCCGCGCGGGGACTACGCGTCCCGGCGTGCCCCGCGGCGGGCGGGCTCCCAGCCGGCGCCGCGCCCCGCTGTCCGTGCTGCGGGCTCCACCTTGAGCCCGACCGCCGGGCCGGGAGCGGGAGCCCTGCTGAGGCGCACCGCCGCGAGGCCCTGCCTCCGCCCTTCCCTCCCTCCGCGCCGGACTGCGCCGCGCCGCCCTGCCCCCGAGGAGGAGACTCAGGGTGAGCGCGGAGCCGTGCGGCGTCCCCATGGCCACCGGGCGGGCGGCGGCTCCTTCCCTCCGCCCCGGGCGGCGCGGGGCCTCGCTGCGCGCCTGCGCGGCCGCCCCCTGGCGGCGGGCGGGGGGGCTCTAGGCGGAGGCAGTTGGGGGCGGTTAGAGCTCGGGGCGCGCGCGCGGCGGTTGCGGGCGGGGGACGGCCGCCCTCGGCCGTGAGGGAGGGACAGGAGTGCCGCCCCGAGTGGGTCGGAGGAGGCTGGTGGGAGCCCAGATCTCCCCTGTCTCCCCCCAAAAAGGAGGGGAGGAAAAAAAAGGTTTGCCGAGAGGGGAGGACGGGCCGTCCTGGAGGCTCGGGGCTGGGGCGGTGTCCTGACGGCGCGGCGTGGGCGGCAGATGAGGCGGCTGAGGGCGCACAGGTGCGGGCGGCAGCGCGGCCCGGCCCGGCCCGGCCCGGCGGGCCGCGATATCCCGACTCGCATTTGTTGAAAGGTGTCCTCCGGCGGATTTAGAGCGGTGTGCCGTGAGGTGGTTAGCAGCAGTGCCATTGGAGCCCTGGTGCTCGCGGATTAAGTAGTTCTGAAAGAAGAGAAGAGCCGTAGAGGACAAGGGTGGTACAGGCGCTTGTGTGTGCTGCGTGGTGGCCTGGAAGAGCCTGTTGCTCAAAAGATACTTGTTTTTCCCTACGTTTATTTGACCAGGGAATATAGGGTTATTACTCCTACTGCAGTTTTTTTCTCCCGAGTCACAACTCCAAAGAATCTGTATGGCTCTTCTGTGCTAAAACACAAATTGTATATTGCTGCGTTGGAAGTAGGCCTTGCGCTCCCCCTGTAAATACCTGGTTAATGCACAAGGGATTTTCACTATTCTTTCCGAGAACGGTAGAATCACTAATATTTTTTCCCTTCTCAAAGAGACCAGGAAGGGCAGAATGATATATTTTAAAGAAGTTTTCACCCCTTAGGCAACTTTTTGGGTCCTGTGTAGGTAGGAATGTTCAGGTTTATTTGGAAAATACATATAGGTCTGACAGCATTTATGAACAGTATAAGATGGTTCACTTGACATTTCTTAGGGGTGGAGGAGTTAGACAAGATGATTTCCAGAGATCCCTCCTAATCTATATTATTCCATGTTTCAAATAAAAATAAGAGAGTAGGTATGCTCAGAGCTGGTAAGAACAAAATATGAAGGAGGAAATCCTAGTACAACATTGCTGCAACAAGTAGGCAAGAACTTCCAAGAGTCATTGTGGGAATTCTGTAAAAGAAGAGCTCAGTCATGATGGAGAAGGCAGACTGAGGCTTTGTTTCTAACAAAAAAATCTGTCAACAAAATATGCATTGTCTGCTAAGGCAGTAAGAGCTGTAGTTACTGGGGTGCAAGACCTCTTGATTGATCCCTTGCAGTCTAGCTACCTAATGAAGACTACCCAAAAGATTAGTCTTTCTGGTGAGGCAGTGGTGCCTGGTTTTATTCACTAAGGAAGTGTCTTCATGCAGGACATCTTTTTGTACATGTTCTTTTGAAAGGGCCGCCACCTGAGATACAAGTATTTAATCCTCTTCCTACTCCTAGGAAGCTGATTTAAGCTTGCCAGTGCAAGCAGACGCATGGGTTGATTTCAAGCACTTGTGGTTGAAATTTTTTACTGAAAAGGACCATCTGCTCTTCTAGGCCCTGTCACAGAAGACCAAAATCATTATGCCATTGTATGAGTTGATGGTGTCCTTGTATACTTAACACTGTGTGCTCTTCCAGTTATCACACATCAAAAAGGGTATAATAGACCTAAGTAAGGCAAAGGTAGGGTGGCATGATTAAGAGCTTGGACAGTCTTTAGTGAGATACAGAATGGCTTCCATATGTATAAGAGTAACTAAATAGACCTGAAAGAGGATATTGGAGGGGGGGTAAAATGCAGAAGAGCAGCCTCTGAAGTTACAAACAGTATGGGGACAATATGAGGAGAAATTCTCTAATCAGAAAGCAAATTAAGAACAAAAGGAAGTACTTTTCCATAAATAATAAAACTTGTTGCCTCAGGATGTTATTGGAGACAAAGTATAATTGGGTTCAAAAAGGGTTTATTCAAATGTATGGAAAAGAGGTTCATTACTATTGCTTGGATTCTGCCCCTGGCTCCTCAGGAAATCCCAAAACAGCCGATTGGTTTCTGGAAGTTGCAGAATAAAAGAGCATACTACAGAAGTACTTTCTTCTTACACTCCTTCCTAAACATCTAAGCTAACTACTTCAGAATCATTTCACATTTCAAAAAGCTTTTTTTGCTTTAAAAGCAGAAACAAAAAACCCTAAGGCTAGTGGTAAAACATAGTATTATGTAGTGTAACTTAGTATTAAAATAGTGTAAATACAATAGTATCAAATCATGCTCAGTAGTGTTTGCAATGTGGATGTCCAATGCACTTAGGATGGAGTGAGACCTTGAAGCTAAATGACTTTAGTACAAGAATAGTGCTTGCAAGAACAATATAATTACAACTACTACACTGGCTTTGAATAAACAGCTGAACAATACATTATGGCCTTTAGATACATAAATAGCATATTTCATCAACTGAATAGGAGTTATCATAACACTAGTATTGAAATGTTAGATTACATGCATAATTTTTTTGCTAGTTCAGAAATCATTAAGAATTAACTTGCATTTGTAGAGGTGGTGTCTAATTTAGTTCAAGTATTTATTTTTTGGTGAATAAAAAATTAACAAATCACTGATTCTATAATCCGATATTACAAAATGCTACAGACTAGTAAGGGCTGTGATGTTGACAAGAACAGTGGCTATTCTCTGCAAAATATTGGACCTGAAACTCATAGTTTATTTGCAATTTGTGAATTATTTTTGAAGATGGGCAAGGTTTGCGCCATTTTTGGAGGATCCCGAGGAATAGGAAAAGCTGTTGCAGAATTACTGGCACAGAAAGGCTGCCGCCTGGCGATTATTGCTAGAAATCTGGAAGTAGCCCAAACCACTGCACGTAATCTTGGTGGTATGTATGCTGTTTTGCAATACTTTCTTCACTGTCCAATGCTTAGGTAACTTGTAAAAAGAGTAAGTCATAAAATAAACCTCATTGTTGAACTAGATGAAAATGAAAGTAAAGGCTGAGAAATTTGAAAGAAAAGCTATATCAGTACAATTTTCTTTTCACAGTATTCTTTGGGAAAGTTAAGTATGTTACAGTTCGTATCTTGCGGATGGAATAGGTAAGATGAAAGGAATTGTTCAAGGTCACAACAGGGAGGTGGTATGAATTGAGTCATCCTTGGCTCCTGACCAAGCCAGAACTGAGACCAGTCTGCTCATGCTGAACTTCTGATTTCAAAAGGCCAAAATATAAACCAAGAAATTGTCACATAACTGACCAATACGATACTTGAAAATTGCCCTTACTTAATTCTCTGGAGATTAAATGTGTTCCTCAGGTTACAACTAGTTCAACATCTGTCTTAGCAATTAACTTGATAAATTCTGAAGAAGGTTTATGAATGGAACACCATCTTTTACTATTATTATGATGTGCCTTTATTTCAATACAGCAGGACATCTGGCACTTAGCTGTGATGTATCCAGCGAACAAGAAGTCCAAAATACTTTTGAGGAGATGCAGAGGAATTTAGGTCCTATTAACTACTTGGTTAATGCTGCTGGGATCAACAGGTTAGTTATTCGTTGCAAGATTATATGTAATTCTAGATGACAGCACCTTATTATAAGGTGCTAAGGGCCTTTGCATTTAGTAAGAATATTGTTACTGAGTACATCTGAAAACAGTATTAAGTGCTCGCCAATATCTTGGTCCTGATGAAGGTAAAATTCTAACATGATACAGCTTTCACTGTAGTTTCTGCATTCTGAGTTTATGAGTTCCCCCTGTACTCCTCTTTCTTCCATTTCTTCACCCTGAAATAGTCCAAACCAATGTTTGATACCTCTCTGCAAAGGAGGCTTTGTTGCCAGAAGCATAGCTAAATTTTTTCTTGCTATGTGTCGTCCTTGCAATGTCATCATTTTGAATGCTAGAATGTATAGAACCATATAAATCCCTATTAATATTCATCAGTCATGTTTTATTACGAGTAAATGTGATCATTGGGGTTGTTCAGTGAGTTCTTTTGGGTTTTTTGCTCTGTTTGTCAGGGATGGTTTGTTACTGAGAACCAAGACTGAAGATATGATAGCCCAGATTCACACTAACCTTTTGGGAACAATGTTGACATGCAAAGCTGCTGTAAAAAGTATGATTCAACAACAGGGAGGTGCTATTGTCAATATAGGTAAGTTTCTTGTCTAATCCAGTGGAATTCTATGTAATAGTTTTCTAGAAAGATTTAGCAGGTGTAAATTGACTATTTTCTTTGTATTTAGACATCCTATATTTAGCATTTCTTGATGAATGCTTATTCTTTTGTGTAATTTCGGCAACTTCTAAATGCAAAACCAGCTTGTTTCAGTAATAAACACCTCAGAGCTTATATTTTATTGAAAAAAAGAATATTACCATTCTTTATCAGCTCTCTCAGGATGTAAATCTATGAGCTGCTAGTTACTAACTAAGAATTAAATAGGTACAGCTGGTTTCTTTTTTTTTTTCTGTGCAAGGATATTTTTTTTAGAAAGCTCTTCATTTTACCCTCCTGGTGCCTGTTGGTCAACATAGATATATGGATTCCACAAGAATCACAGGTAATTGAGGGATTTGCTTATCTCAGCAGTAGGCTATAAAGTACATTTAATAATATACTTTTAATTCCTTTTCTTTTAATCTAATTTTCCATTCCAAATTTAAAACTAAAATGATAAAGCTAGTGCAAGGTTTCAAATTAGTAATTTAATCTTTTCTCCTCTTTGATGTTTCTTTATTTTAGGAAGTACTGTAGGACTTAAAGGCAACACTGGTCAAAGTGTATACAGTGCTACCAAAGCAGGATTAGTTGGATTTTCATGCTCTCTTGCTAAAGAAGTAGCAAAAAAGCAAATTCGAGTCAACGTGGTTGCTCCAGGTTAGTTTTTGGGAAGTTCCTACATCCGTGACTGTTGCAGTACATGATCATCAAGACTGCTGGATATTTGCTGTACTCTGAAAGTAACTTAAGACAAATTGCTATTATTCTCTTCAACTTTTGTAAGCAAATGTTTTTAATCTGTTTTTTTCCAGTTTAAAGTATAATACATTCTTTTACAAAACCTTCAGTCTTTTTAAGGGAACACTGAGAAATTCGGAAGAGTGTGTCTACCTGTTCCTCTATCCATTATTACATAATAAATGTCTTTTTTCATTTGTTCCTCCTTCAAAATCTGCTGCCCTTGCAGACAGAAGGATGAGAACTAATTATAGACAGGCAGCTACCCTCGTCTCCTGCTAGAGAATGCTTATTTGTTATTAGAGAAACATGAAAGACCACGAGAAGCTGGCATGAAAGCATCCCTGTCTGTCCCTGTAGTAAAAGGAGAGAGTCTGGAAAGAAAGTTCTGTGAGGACAAGGCTGTGATTTCACAAGACGATCTAGTCCAAGCAAACCACCACCCTTAAGGAAAAATCCCTTCTGTCTTTTCTGACTTTCTCCACTCATAGCTGTGTACTCTGCTGCCCACCTTGTGCTAGCTCTGATGCCTTCCAGACCTCTACATGAACCAGTTCACCTTGTGAACTAGGCAGGAAAAATACTTGTTATTGTTTAGTGAGTTGAGCAGCTCACTAAGGTCCAGAGCTGTCATAAAGGGACAGAGTTGTACAGTAGAAAGCAAAACCCAGACTTTCCCTTCTTGGTGGCAGCTAGAAAGCAGATAAGATCAGCTCTTTATGAAGCTGCAGCTTACGTGAAGGGAAGTGCAGCAGTGGGAAAACCGAATCTCAGATAATTGAAAATTGTAAAGAAATGTCCTTCAAAAATGTCAAGAAATATTCTTCAAATGAGTGCTGTAATAGAAATTATGCAATTGCTGTCATAAGTTCTAAAATATAATGGAAACACGTGCAAGCTGTAGGGGTTTCTTGCCAGAGATTTCATACTCGTGTTTTTATTGAGAATGTTTTGTCTTTCAGAAAAGTGATACTAAATACGGGTTTGGGACCCAATTTTACTTACCTTTTTTTTTTTTTTTTTTAAATGGACTTCTATAGATATCTGCATTTTGATTGTTACATAAGTGCTTCCAAAACCAGAAGACATTTTATTGGTTAGGTAAAACATTGGTCTTGGCCCTAAAATGATGTGGACTGACTTCTGAGACTTTGAAGAATGGTAGCTGGTGCTGAATCCTGGTAGTAGATTTCACTTTGGAGGATTCCAGGGAAAATACGCTAGAGAAATTTAGTTGAAGGTTAGGTAACTCTTCAAATATCTCTCCTCTCTTAGGCTTTATTCACACAGAGATGACTGCTCATTTGGACGAAGATCAGTTGAAGAAAGCAATTCTCCTTGGAAGATTTGGAGAGCCTCGTGAAGTTGCACAAGCTGTTGTCTTTCTTCTAGAGTCCCCTTATGTTACAGGGAGTACTCTAGTTGTAGATGGAGGCTTGCAGCTTCTGACTTAAATACTACCTTGAATAAGTACCTATTTTAATGTCATGATGGTAATAGATAAATATATACTAATTAAAGGGAGAGGGGTGGAAATCGGTTGAAGATTGATCTATGTAATTGACTTAATATTATTTAGTCAGAGGAGGAATGCAGCAGCAGTAAAGTCCAGCGTGTATGTTTAGCTACCTGAAAGAGTCCATTTGGTATTATGAAGTCTGTGTATGTAACAATTTGAAAAAGAGCTGGGTTTGGTACGATCATTGTTTTAAATAACATGCTGATACATTTTTAAAGCACTATATTTTTATAAAGTCATGTTTTCCAATTTGGGATAGAGTGGAGATTTTATTCGAATTATCATGTTACACAAAGATTCGTAAAGTGCAGAGGCATGTTTATCGGTTGGCAGGTATGATTGCATCAAGTTTTTCATGTAGGGCGAAGATTGCGAACTGCATAATTTTTTATTCTTATCAGTTAGTCCCTACAAAGTGGCAAGGAGTTTCCTTTGGTTTTTGTTTGTTTGTAGCTAACACTACAAAGCCAGGAGCTTCTAGATCTTCAGCATACCTGAATTGCCTTTAGGAGATTTAATTACATGCAATGTGTTTTTATAAAGGCAAAACCTGCTCAGTTCCATTCTTGAATGTCTGTACAGCACTCATGTAATCCAGTAGCACTTGCATGTACACATTGAAGAACTGTTGATTGGTCATTGGAGTTGCTAATTCTGTAATATTCTGAGTTTGAGCTGCACATATGCTGGTGAACAGTACAGTTGCAGACCTTGCCCATAAAAGACTTTTCGCTGACTCAGTAGCTGTTTAGAAAACACGTATCACTTCCAGAGTGTGAAGTCAAGGTGGTTTGCTCTGTATCTTCTTGAGCGCTCAGTTCAACTGTTATGTTGATGCTCTTTAATATGTATGTATAGTCAATAAAATAGCCATTTATTTTAATCAAAGCAGCTTTTGAAGCAGAGTAATTACTCAGCTGTAAATGATCCTGAGTGTTCCTCTCTTGCTGAAAAACTACCAAGAATTTGACCTCAGGCTTTTCTATTGAGATCAAGTAATTTTTGGTAGTTGATGTTTTTATCATCTCTGAAGAAAACTATGAATGTGGTTTAGTACCTTCACTTCTTAGCTCCAGTGTTCATTGCATCATGATCCAGATGTTGATTCAGCTTTTGAAATTACTTCCCGTCTTGGCACAAACCGAAGTACAGAAAGAAGAGATCTCACTGATGATAACTTTGAGTCTTTAAAGGCTGAGATTTTCTTCATTTGTGCAGCTGAGAAATTTTGTCTTTGTGCCAGAAAACAGTGCATGCTTGCAGGTATGTATTGAGAAATAATACAAGGAATGGTTGTATATTCAGGGGACTTTACAGTTGGTTGTGTTACTTACTTTGGAATATAAAATACCACTAAAGGTAGTCCTTTCAGGAGTCCTTGTCTTACCGTTATCTCTTTGTAGAGAGCTGGTGGTATTTGCTGTGAAAAGTTAATGTGTCTTCGCACCAAAAATATAATTGCTAATTATGTTTCTCTTTGGTAGGAGGAATTGGCCAGAGAATAGATGAATTTTTTCCGAGGGCACTGAAGGTGAGGAAGGACAGCTGGTACTCCCATTTTTACTAGTCAAATAGTAGTGTGTCAGTAACTTGGCTGCTGCCCATACCTGTCCTTAGTATTTTACAGGCAAAGCCTGTGTGGCATATGTTGATCAGAAGTCAAATTTAAGAGACTAAAATTAATTTCCTCTTAGTGAGTTCTGACCATAATTATTATTCTCACTTGTTTTGTTGGGTAGGGGAACTGCTAAGTAAGTTGTTAGCAATGGCATTTTTAGTTTGTATTTGTGATTAAAACCTGGAATGACACCCTCAGAAGAATCTCACCATGCTGCTAAGTAATTTTTAAAAAATGCTGCAATACATACTATGTTTTTATTACTGCTGTTGCTGTAGGACTAGACTGAAGTGTTGGTAGCCTTAAAGTCATATTTTTAAAGACTTTTTTTTTCCCCTTTTCTACGAACTGGTAAATTAGACCTGAAAACTAGTTAAAAACAGCAATCCATTTCAGCGTTTGCTGTGTACATCTACTCTAAGAAGTGATACCTGTTTGTCAGACTTTGGTTCTGTCTGGCCTGGTGTGATGTCTCAGACAGTGGAAGTAGTGAACGCATAGGGTAGGTAACAGGTCAAGTGTGTGGTGATGTCTCTTCAGCAGACTCTTGTACCTCAGCAGTTTGTGATTGGTATGTTGGAATCTGCCATTGATAGCTCTGGTTGAGGCCGGCGGGTTCTTACATTTGATGAGACATTGTAACAACCCTCTTGTGCTCTCTCTCTGTCGCTCTTGAAATTGTAGACCTCTGTCGTATCCTGCCTGCCTCAGTTGTTGCTGTTTCAAACTGGAGAGTCATATTTCTTTTAGTTGCTTGTTGCTGGAAAGCTCTTTTCTACTTTACGTCATCTTTGTCGTCCTTTTCCAGTTTCTCAAGGAGGGAGGAGCAGGTGGAACCGCTCATGGTATTCACTGTGGATTTATCTTAAGAAAAATAGGATGTTTTGTGTTTTGTTTTATATTGTTTCCAAAAATAATGCCTAATTGATTTGCCTTTTCCTAACCTTTACACTTATGTTTTCAGAAGCTATATAAGAGAAATAACTCACTCCTGGATAATTAATGATCAGCTTGGAGTCCATTTCCGTATATATGTATTCAGGACTGATGTTTTGCATTTTCCCCAGTGTGAATTGTTCTCGTTTATCTACAGTGAATTTAGTCTGCTGGTTTTAACACCTATTTCCTCAGTGAAATGGTTCTGCAATTTTTTAATTCCTTTATCCCTTTATTACTTTGAGTAACTTGGTGTACTAGAATATACTGTGGGCTTTTGAAGTTGCTGTCTCAGAACCCTTACAAATAGGGTGTACTTTGCTAGCCCCAACACAGGTGCCTGTGGTGTTCTGTTGGTGATCCATGTTCTTAAGAAAGAACGACTGCTGATTCATAACCTTTCTCTTCCAGCTTTAAACAATTTACTGATATGACAACTTCTTCTCTTGGCAGCACAGCATCTTTAATGGTTTTTGGCAGGGGAATGTGTCAGATGTCTTTTAGAATTTCAAGCATGCTGTATTAGATCTCCTTTCTCTCATCTCTTTTTAGTCTTTAGGAGAACTCTCAAATGTTTATCAAACATGACTTTCCTTTGCAAGAGCAGCACTGACTTTCCTCAGTATGTTTATGCAGTTGTTTTCACAGCTTTAGAACAATTTCTGGCAGTTTGCTATCTACAGAAAAATATAATTAATCTGTAGTTCCCTGGATCCCTCTGGAATCTCTTCTTAAAAAACAAGTGATCCTTCCACCCACAAAACTCCCAAAAGCTTCCTGTCAACTTTTGTCAGCTTCCAGTCATTTGATAACAAGGCGGTTTTAACCCAGAAGTTTCATGCTGCAGTTACTTGATTTCCTTTAGAATTTGGGACTGGTAGCCCCCAGCTCCGGCCATTTGTCACTCTTTCCTCTGTAACCTCTTCTGATGTTTTGCTCTGAGGGGTAAAACCTCCAATGAGTTGCTTGTAGAGGTTCTGCTCAAGTTCCTCCATGGTACCAAAAAC
Organism: Aptenodytes patagonicus; assembly: GCF_965638725.1. NCBI lineage: Eukaryota > Metazoa > Chordata > Aves > Sphenisciformes > Spheniscidae > Aptenodytes > Aptenodytes patagonicus. The sequence goes on from NC_134952.1 coordinate 44,004,298, forward strand.
TGATTTAAGGTTTTGTTCAGAATTTGGGGATTTTTTTTTTCCTGTGGCCTTGCCTTCCCTGAGCACTTTGCTTTTTATTTTGATCATCTGCTTGGCTTACTTAGGCACGGTACCTGTTCTTAAGGTGGTGTTCAGTTTGTATGCACTTTTGCAAATTGTTCCTCTATGCTCTGATCTGTCTGTAAATTTTGCATTCAGTGACAGATTCCATTTGACTGCTGAAGCTAGACTGCTGGTATTACAGAGGTTGGCTTTTAAATTCTAGTAGCTTTTAATCCGTGCCAGCTTCCCCCTCCTCACAAAAAAAGTTTAATTTGGCATGTGTATTTAAAGTTGTCATACTGAAGTTCAGTGCATACAGTCTTAGTGTTGTCTTCAAGCATTGCATCTTAATTTTTTTGACTTGTCTTTTTGGTTTCCTTTTAGCATATTTCCTTATTTTATATTGCTCCTTTTTTATGGAAGTCTGCAGTAGTGGAATGTTGTCTTTGTTAATAAACTTGGTCAATATTCTTGCAGAAATAAAAGTTACCATCACAAAGCCAGTCTTTGAAACTAGCATTTTTGACTCGGGTCTTGTACGCTGCCGGGGACCGCAGCCAGAGTTGGGTGTCCCTGATTTGCTGCATGAAAAAAATATACTAAAAAAGTGATCTTGGCCTCTTCAGTGTGACATTTATCCAACCTGCTGATAATTGCCATCTTTCATGACAATTACATTACTAGCCTTATAGTCCTTGGGTGTCATAGCTACTGCCATCATCTTAGTTGTGTGGGTAGTATCGTCTCACAACAGAGTTTACCTTATTAGGCCTGGAAATTCAATCCATATTTGTTTTGATGAGTTAATACATTGATACTTAGTTTGATTACTTTCTTATATAATTTGTGTCAATATCTTGCTTATTTGCCTTGCGTCCATCATATTTCTGGTATGCTTGTTATGTCACTGTCCTTGATTAAAAACAGATGTTTGGGTTTTACATCTTGTGCTGCTAGCATTTATGCCTAGCTATATATAAAAGTTTTGGGTTTCTTTGCATGTGGGTGTTCTCGAGCAGGACTGTGTGCTTGACTGACTTACCATGATTTCTCAGTTGAATTTTGAAAACTCCAGTCCACTCTCTTATTAGACATACAGAGTTTCTGTGATTCCATTCCTAGTGGAAGTGAGCGCACGTGCTCTTATTCATCTGATGTTTCTTCACCTGCTATATTGCTTAAAGCTCTCCTATAATCTTTTGTTAAGTACCAACATCTTCCTACTTATTCTTTGTTTAGAATGAACTATTTTACAAATTCCCAGTACTCCGTGTTTCTGCAGTTCCTAAAGAATCTGTACTTCTCCTCCTACAACAATTTTTCAGGCATGCATTGAAACTTGGCCTCATCATATAGCTTTGGGAGCATTTTAAAGAAGGCTGCTGTCCAGGTCTGGTCTTGAACTTAATTTACGTTTTATTCCTGATCTTTTCTCCTGCCCCACCCTATGTCACCAGTATATATATATATGGCCTTTCAACACCTCCCCAGAATTTCTAAAGAGACCATCAAGGCATGTTTTGAGGGTGGCTGCTTTTTGCAGCTGTCATTTAATTCAGCATGCAGTCCTCTTGCACAGCAACCCCATTTCTGACCCACCCATAATTATTGCTTTTTTTTTTTTTTTTTTTAAACTCGGTTGGGTTCCTGCTTCAGAAAGGATCTCCTTGCTAAAAGAAGATTGTGTATTGCAGTATGTACTCATTTATGTGCCCTACCTTTCACTGCCAAGTTAGGAAACCTACAACTGTTCTTCTGTTGACTTTAGATTTGATTCAGTTTAAACTTTATAGGTAGTGTGATTTGCGTGTTCTGGGCTTTAGTTAATCTCTGGAGCACATTGTAGGCCTAGGAAGTTAATTGGTTTGTATTTATTCTCCGCATTTTTCTAGTGTTTGAGAAGATGATGGACTACTCTTGTTCTTTTTTTCTCCTAGATAGGTCATTGGAGCCTTACTTCTGCTTATCTGTTAAGAAATGTGTTTGTAACTTAGAACACTTCTGTAGTGAACTCGCTATGTTAGTCTCTTCCTACTTCTGAGGCATATATTGCAATTGATTATCATCAGTAGAAGTTTCTAGCAGGACACGTAAAACGTTGGTGAGGTGGTTTTGTTTGGTTTTTTTACATACTGCAGCTGTAAGTAAGGGCTGTTGCGAGGAACAGCTTTTGCAGACTTTCTTTTATGGTAACAGAAGTATGCGAAGTGTGCCAAGTTAGTGTATGCCGAGTGTGTTAGTGTGTGATATTCCATGAAGAGACTTCATTTTGGCCTCCTGAGGGCAGTCTATCCTAAGACATTATTCTATTGGTAATGATTTGGTTAGTATATCTATATAGTTTTCAGGAAGTGGAGTTGTCTGTGTAGATACAAAGTTAATAGCTGGCATTGCTGTTAACTAGTTTTGTAAAATCCAAATCCATATATCCTGAGCTATTTGGGGATGTAAGGCACGATTTTTAAAGATGGAAAGGATTTCAGTATTGAGTGCAGTGAAATTTGGATAGAAAGTGGATATCTAAATCCCAGCCTTCAAAATCTCTTTGTTACATTATTATCTACAGTTAAAACATACATTGTAATGATTATCTATTGCTGTTAGACAAATTTTCCTCCTTTGATGTGTTGCATAGTGTGAGAGGTTGTATTGCATGAAACTGAAACGTGTATGGCCTGTTGCAATTATGTGACTTTTTTTTTTTTGAAGTGTAGTGTAGTTTGTTTAAGTAAAGCTAATGAAAACTGAACTTTTCAAGACCAGGTACACCCCCTTAATTCAGGTAATCAGTCAGCGTTTGAAAAGACGGGAAATGTAGTGGTGGAGAGAAGTCTTTAAAGAGCATTGGCTGTGCTTATTGCCCAAGGAAGTAAGAACTCTGCTGAAGCCCCAGGTTACATTTTGTTTTCACCCACACATTATGTTCAATTTCAGACCATGTGCTGAAGGCTCCTTTTTGCTGTAGAACTGAGTTAGTAACAAATATTACCTGTACCTTGCCAGACATCAGCATGACTATCAGCACAACTGTTCTATGTTTTATGTTTTCTGTGTTTTATGCTTTTATTTTTTGTATTAACAGCTCATATCTGTTAAGATCTGGGATATTTTTTGTTCATTTCATATAACAAAATACAATACTGAAACCTACAATCATGTTTTTTTCACTCTTTAAATACATCAGATCCAATCCTACTTTTTTTTTTTTTCCTTTCCTTCGTATACTTCACCATTATAGTCTCATATTCTGAGGTAAAAATGAAACTTTCTGTCATAGTTGTTAAAACTAAAATTGCTTTGGCTACTTGGAGATCTGGTAACAAATTGCCAGTTTGGGTATGATGATGTCAAACATGTTGAGACAACACACAAGGAAAACCCACCAAATTTTCCTTGGTATCATTATACCCACATTAGGATAATGTCAGTGGGAGCGTGGGGGGCGGATGTCACTGAGCTAACACCATCTGAGTAAATGAAGCTGCGCAGATGTTACTTACCATTTCCCAGACTGCTGGCTGACACTGCTGAGGTGGCCTTGCATGTGTAGCATGTCGACGGGTTTGAAATTGCTGCGTTACTTTGAACAATTTGTTTAGGAATAACTGCAAGCTGATTATATGGTATTGCTGAAGCATGTTAGTGAAGCAGTTTGATGTTTTGTGAAGTCTAATTTGCAGATCTCCCAGCTCTGTGCTTCTAATGCTAAATGCACTAAAAGTACGTGTTGCACCTATATGTTGGAAGCTGTATTGTAAACACATCTCCACCTGTATGTTGAAGACCTGTTAAAAGCTCTAGGTTACAGTGTTTTACTTCCTGCTGCTGTCAGTCTGACTTTTTCATCCTATTTTCTTCAGCTAGACGGTAGATTTCTACTGAAAACTTCCTGCAACCCTGGAGAAAAGAAACAGTATGGTCATTGTGTGTGTTTTGTATAGATGCTATTTAGTGTGCATATATGATTTTTGATGGTGAGATGGCTCTGCCAGCAGTAGACTAGAACTGCACCCATTCTCTGCAGGTTCTTGTAGCTTTTGTTGGAAGGCATATAGGACAGAGAGCACCTGCAGTTTTGTAGGTCACCATAATTTTCAGGGCACCAGAGTGGAGGTCATGCTAAGCTTTCTGCTATGCAGTGAAGCCATATTCAGTCGATCTGTAAATATTAGATTAGTGAGGTTAATTTACTACACAGTTTTGCAAAGCTGTTTACTAAGTTTTCTGTAAAATCTTTGTTTCTGTTAGCACCATGGTGGCTTTCTTCCTAATGCTGTATCATCTGGCTTCCAGTAATGCTCATCATGTGCCTGTATCTCTCATTGATTAGTTAAGGTGGTGTCTTTCCATTTGGGGGAGAACCAAATATACTGCATTATTAATACACGAGGTCAGTTTTGCTCATAAGAAATATTTATTCCGATGTATTCAGCTGAAGCTGTCCATGAAAAGGTACTTGCATTGCCAAAGTAACAAACTTAGTTTTTGCCTCTAAAAAGGACGACTCATTTGAGCTCCCCTTTCTGTATTATCCTTTGTAATGAGGAACTATGTTTCTGCTGTACTAACTGCTGATTAATGCTCTGCTATGTCAGCTTCCTCTGACTTCCACATTGAGCTCAACCACGCTTCCTGGGAGTTCAGTCCTGAATTCTGATTTGACATCTGCCCAAAGCAGCCAGGACAAATCTGAACCCTGAAGCGAGGGCAGCGGAAATGCACTGATCGTCAACATTTTTTTCCCCACTGAAGGTGCTGTGTTCTTTTTGCATCACCTTAGGCTTGGATGCCCCTTGCCCTGGGCAAAGACAGGTCACTGATGTCTTAGTCCTTGGAATCAGTGACTGGAAACACTGTGACACTCCGTCTCCGCTTTTAGGATGTATAGGCTTACCTGAAATGGATTTTTTTTTTTAGAATGACAGTTACTAGCGGTAGCTGTGCCTTTTCTTATAACCGTTTTTATATGTTGCAAGAAAACACTAATAATCACAAATGAAAACTTTGTTCTGCTTTTATGAAGTTGGTCATTTAATGGATTTGCTGCTCAGAAAAAGCTTAAAAATAATTTAAAAATTACTTCATTCTTTTATTAAGATTTTTAACTGTGTTATGCTTTTTGTATACAGGACTTTGAGGGAAACAACTAACAGAGCCTATCTGAGATTTTGAAATCTGTATTACGTAATTACACTTTTTTTCCTAGTGGAAAGGGGATCTGGAACTTTACAAACTGAAATTCTTGAAAGCTACTGCTGTTCCATACCTGAAATGACATCACTCATGTACGGTTCAAGATCTTTGGATTTACTAACAGTTGTGCTGATTGATAGAAGGATTACATTTGATTTTAGGTTTTCGTTTATTATACATTGTTAAACATGAATTAGTAAATGATCAGAGACTGTACAGCTAAAGTTAATAGAGAATTTAAGAAAGGTAAAACTTGTATTGTAGATTAACAGTATATTCCAAAAATGTTCAGTGAATCTGATTCTGAAGTATTGTAGGAGGAAGTGAGTTAATACGTTAATAAGAAACAGAATGGTGCATTATACTATAGAATAGTGTGGTAAGACAGGTTTTCTTTTAGACAGGGCCTTTCCTACAAATGACTCCAGCAGTTGCTCAGACAAACGCTGCAGGTAAAAGCCATCTCCAAAAATCCACTAGTTCTTAATCTGCAGTAGAGTAGAGGTGTGTTGCCTGTTGCGTGGGAAGTTTTATCTTACGAGGTATTTTCAACACCTTTTGCAGTAGCTTGGAGAGGTCCTGTCCTTGGCAATGTGTTTTTGTACCCTCAGTTCTTTGTAGAAATACCCTGTGATGTCTGGGCCAAGAGTCAGCCAAAAAAAGCTTGACAATATGTTTAGTTGCGTGTTTAACAGAACAGTTTCAGGCAAAAAAAAAACCAACCCTAATCCATTCAGTGTGATGAGATTTGTAGAGCTCCTGCCGTAAATGATGTAATCATTCTGAGCAGTGGCCATGTGCTGTTATTCTTTTCTCCTTTCTTGTTCTGCAGCTGTTTCTGGATCACTTAGACTACTACAGAACTAGAAAGTGACGGCGGTTGCAAGACTCGGCCCTTCCCCGGGGTTTACCTGTTGCACTGCTGTTGTTCTATAAAGCAAAGAATTCCTCCTTCCTGGTGTTGTTGGACTGAAGTTCATTCGTCTTCCTCTGTGTAGCTGCTGAAATCATTGCTGTACAGGTACTGTTGCTTGTAGTCTGGCTTTTTTGCTCTAAGCGTGAGTTGAGCATTATGTTCCAAACACTGAGATCTTTATTAGAGATTCAGTGCAGTATGAGATTATTTTATGTATTAATCACTTTTGTAAAAGGCTGCAAATTGTGGCTTAATTCTGAGTTAGAGTCGCAAGCTTTAAGACACGTTAAAGAACACTGTGTGCGGTCTGGAATAGATTGTAAATGTCTTGGGGCAGGAGCTGTGTTTTCATCTGCCTGATGTGTCTTATGTGCTCGTGCTTCTGTTCAAACAGAAGAACCGTGCAGGGGGAGGGCTTTTTCTTTTAGCCAGTTCAGGAGAATGAGCTAAAAATCAGTGAATTCTGCCCCTTGCACGTCCAGCTGAATTGTGAGGCAGTGAATCAGGTCCGTTGTCAACATGCATATCTGAGCAGGCATTTCCAGTCCATGCATTAATCCATCTATACTACACAGTGTGGGTTTGGCAGTTGGGTCGTACAGGCAGAGCATGCAGCTGATCCCCTCATGATGGATAATATGATCTCACAAAGTACTTACATATGAAATCCGTTTGGGCTGTTTGCAGAGATGAGGATGTAGTTGTCCATGTGTGGGGAATCAAGGCATTTATTAGCATACAACCTAAGTGAATTAAAATCGTCTTTGAAAGTGGTCATATAGAAAGAAGCTATGATTATAAGCTAGGGTTTCAAATTGGACTATAGTTTGGTTTTGATCCCCAGCCCCCGCTTGGCTGTGAAGGGAAAAAAAAATTTTGCATGTTAACTAATTGTTGCTGTGGTCGTGAAGTTGCAGGGTAAAGGCGTTGTGTGCTAAGGTACACCACCAGCTGAAAAACCTTCATGCATGTGGAATTTTGCACCTCACAGTTGATGCTCTTGACAGAGGTTTCTGTCGTCATCCTGAATGTAGCTGCATTGAGTCTTCGATTGCTTTGAATACACTTGGACGGATCAGCTTCCTAAATAATTTGAAGTCTTCCCATAGCTAAACCTGAAGTCTTGCAAAAAGCTAGGACTTCTTTTTTTACTCCTAGAAAATAAAAGTACACTTTCAGGCCATACTATCTGTCTTTGGAGTTTGTGGAGGGAGATTAAACTTCTGAAAGTTACTTTGATGCTTCCAAGAATTTCAGATTTTTGGCTTGAAAAGGATGTCGTTTTCTTGCTTCATGCTTATATCTCTGAATTTGTAAACCCAAACAGTCCCAGTAACTAAGTAACAGCACAGCTGAATGTTTTCATAAAAACAACTTTGCTGCTTAGAGATGTGATTTACTACTTAAGTGTGTGTCTGTACATATATACAGAGGCAAGAAGCAATGATGACCTCATCTTAAACCAGCTCACAAGCGCAGTCTCAGTTTTTAGTCTCTGAGCCAAAGACAAATTTACTGTGAGCAGACAGAACTCCATTGACTTCAGTTGCAGTATCGCCATTAATGTCAGTACTCACTTAATTGCTGAGATAATTCTGTTTGTAGGGATCAATGCTTGAAATGTAAACCTAAAAGAAAAAATTTATCGCCTTGCATCTTTCCTGGTATCTTTCCACAGAAAGGAAAGGAGGAGAAGCTAGTTAATATTCAGGATTTTATAAGTAAATCTTAACATTTTATTTTTTTAATTCTGATATTGCCTTGTTAGAAGACTGTTCTTAAATGAATTTAACAGCGCTTGGACCGTGCCTTTTACTTAGAATCGGTTGTAAGTGACGTCATATTGCAATTACTAGACACACAAAATCAACCTGCATATTTTCTAACCTATTAAAAAAAAAAAAAGCATCTTCAAATACTCTTAATTGGCAGAAGTTTCACAGAATTTATGGGTCATGTTCCTCTGTTTCATTTAAACAAGATTCTGGGTCACAAGCAGAATATTCTGATAAATTCTAGTCATTTTTAGATGCTGCATATAGCCCCCCATTTCATCTGTATTCATAATATTTAGACTTTCTAAATCTTACACTTGCATGCTTCTACTGAAACAGTTAATAGTCTTTACCAGAAGGAAAACTTTCTATTTGTGTAATATTTATTGATGTTAAACCCAAATTATATCAGCACAACAATCCAAAGTAATGATAATACATTTTTTTATAAATACAAATAAAAGGTGGCAAAATAATGCTAGTGAAGCTAAACAAAAAAGTAAATTAGCATGTCACAGTCGAGAAAAATTTGGCAAATGATATGACATACTTTTTCTAGAATAGAATCAGATTATTCCCAGATGACAGACTATGACGTTAATCTAGATTAACGATCCCCATAACTGGTCATATCCTGCACCAGAATCGTACTACCTTATGTGCTAAAGTTTATTAGTCACTAAAAAACAAAACAAACTTTGTGTACTTACAAAGCAATACACGTATAGCAGTAATGCAATATATGGCGTACACAATTACAAAATTAAAAAAAACAAACCCTAAGTACAGGACTTCTGAATAACTGAACTGAGATAAAAGATTTCAACACTTTTATTATAAATAATGAAAGATACCATATATGTGCTTCATATAAGGAATACAGTGTTTTCCTTTCATAGCAAAGTATCATCGCTCGTACCATCAAATGCTCATTTTTCTTGTCAGGCCTAGTAATTCTCCCATCCCTCCCTCCCCTTCATCTGAAACTCATTTGGTTCTAGTTGAAAACTACCTAGTCAGGTCTGACTTAGGTGGGGCTCCAGTTTGATGTGGATTTGCCTTGCGTTCTGAAAGTGGCCTTCAGGCTTTTAATCTATGGCGCACAAGCTCTACCCATTAAAAGAGCTGTCATTTGCCTACAGTCGGGAGAAGGAAAAAGGAAAATCTACCAGAGACACATGCTATGTTAAGAAGAAGGGGGGGGGGGGGGGGGGAAGGCGCAAATTTGATGTTGTTTTTGTCCATCTTCATTTTCTACTTCCTCAGATCTGCAAGCTTATCACCTGTGGTGTGTACTTGTCACTTAAATTCATATTGCAGTCTCAACCCATTTTTCACTTACTATACATTTCTAAAATCCTCATACGCGTTACACAAGCTTTAAACAGCTGAACGTCCTGTACATACACTCCCTAGTTTTCAGCTCACCTTAGAATTTCAGATTCTCAAATGGGAGTATTACCAGGTTACAGACCGTCTTCAGGAAATCCACAGAGAGTTTCAACCTCTTGCTCTGTCCCCCTCCCACCCCTTGCAGGAACCTCCTGCAGTGGTTCATACTGCTGGCGTGTTTTTCCCCTCTAGTTACCGATATTTATAGTCTGGAGTGGACTGTTACTACATGTCAGCTCTTTTTCTTCATTATCTTGAAGAGGTTAAATTACTTATGCTTAAACTGTCTTTGCTGTATGGCAAAAAGGAAAAATCCAAAACAATTTAAAATTACGGTGTTGATGTTGCTTTATAGACTTGTCCATACTAAAAGCATTTAAGGCAAGATATTTCTTTCATTGTAGACTAGAAAGCAGTTTGCAGAGATACAGCATTTGCTTACGTTTCTCTTCCTTGTCCCTTCCGGTTTCATTCTCACAATATTGCACTTGTTCATTGTAGCTATCAGAATGCATTGCCATTTTAGAACTATAGATAACCATACATTCTAATTTTCTTTGTGATCTCGTGGCCTCAAATAAAACATCTTGCACCATTAAGATTGTGTAGCGCATCTACTTACTGCTTATGAAGGCATAGAGTGATAAATAGCGTTCTCCTCTGAAAAATCTGTCTCTCTGATGTATTTTGGCCTTTATGAAAAGGGTTATTTGTAAGAGCTGAAGCAACTTAGGTATAAGGAACTGGTGAATGTGATGTGTTGTGCAACGTGTACATTTCTATTAATAATCTATCTATTCTTCTAATTTGGTATAATGAATAAGGAATATATGGTTACTGTGTTTGTTGTTTATCTTTTGTACTTGAAGGTGTCTGCCTTTGCATAAAGTGACATAGGAGTATCATTGGTCAAGGCAATGGCTTTCAGTGTTTCTGCTTTGAAAGAAAACGGTGGAAGCGGCAGCTGGGTCTACAGATCATCGCTCTCTACCAAGCCAGACTGCATTGTCAGGTGGACTGGATTTGCTTCAGGCTGGAAGGCTGCTCTGATGTCTAGTCCTTGGTCACAGAGTGCAGCGTATCGGCTGGCTGAGGGCCGCACCTTCTTTGGCTTGGTTGTCTGAGGTGGTTGTTGCCACTGAGCTATAGATTAAAAAAGCAAAGAAAAAGTGTTAGCCATCTTGAGCTGTGCAACAAGGCGTCCCAGCTACACAATCAACCCTTTGTAAAGGAGAGACTAATTTCCGAGCAGCAGAAAACCATTGTATCAAAGGTAAGTTTGTTTCATTTCTTGGTGTTTGGTTTTTGTTTCCCCCCCCCCAGCATCTAGTTTCACCTTCAAATGTGGTAAGTAAAAACAATAGTGTCTGTGTTTGCTACTTTGCCTTTTTGGCATTGCTTTCTACCTTCCCTTGTGTCACTGAGACGGGTAACAGCGAGGGGTTTGTTCCTGTGCACTAATATTACAGTGACCGGCCTGTCCAAGGGTTGTTTGTTGTATATAAAAGGAAATCATCTGGTGGCCATTGCCACCCCTTGTATGCTGACGAATGCTGAGCCAAGTCTCTAATTCGCAAGTCCCACTACCACCACCACCCCAGAAACCATCCTTTATCATTCCAATCTCTCCCCTTCCCCCCTCCCTACCCCCTTAATTCTTGTTATGAGGACACGGGTAAGAGATTTTGGTTTAGGAAGACTTTCACTATGTAAGGGGCTGCTTTGGAACAAACCAAATAGTTAAGCAGAAAGCCGTAAAAACATCTACTGCACTTCTGGTAGCTGTCGCAGGTGTATTACAGACTAATGTACAAAAGAATACAAAAGGTTAGGGGAGTGCTAGCAGAGCAATAGTAATAATGATCCACGAAAATAATGTAATCATGCCGTTATCTGTTGTTAATTAGCTATATTTAATATACTAAGCAAAAACAGAAAGCATGCATGCTTGTTTTGCTTTAGGTATCTGAAAGATGGCGAAATGTACTTTGACAGAGCATTTGTTGTCTTGATGTGGATCGTTATTATTGAGGACAAACTATAAACAAAAGAAAGAGAGACCAATGTAAACCATTCTGTGAATAAACCGAAATGTAAAGAACTGTTGCTTTTGGGGGGACTAATGTGATCATGAAAATTGAAGTTACTTACTATAAACATCCAACCTGGCGGTGCAAGACACGATCCCAGCCTCATTCTTGGCTGAAACGGTATACCAACCGGCATCCTCCTTTGTAGCTCCCTGAATAAGCAGGCAGATGTAGCCGTAGTTATCCTGGTGCATGCTGAACAAAAGAAAAGTAGAAAAATCACTATTTAAATTGTAAAACGGTGTAGGCTATTTTTAAATGTAAAGAGACTCAATCCTAGTTATGGATTAATTGTAGTCCACTTTTAATTAATGTGGAACTTCCTCTGAAATTCGCAAGTGGAAAACAAAACCTTGAGTGGGCTCGACAATTTGGCAGTTTAATATCCTGTATTGAAAGCTAAGAAGCAAAACCGCCATAAAGTAACTTCTCTTTCACAATTACGGATTAAGACATCTGGAAGCCTGATTTAAGTAGTAGGGATGCCAGAACTTACCCAGACTTCTTGGGGAAAGGATAAAAAACTTGAGGAACAAGGTACTGAAATACTCTTAGTTATTTAGAAGGACAGCAATAATTTATTATGGTGTCATATCGGTAACGAGCTCCTTTTCTTGCAATATATCATGAGTTTGCTTTTAAACATGCATATCAAACGTTATCAAATATCGAAGACAAGTTTATAGATCTTAGAATATAAAAAAAAAGAATCTTGGTTGCTTATCTACACAGCAGAGTTACAAATCGAGGTTTCTGCTGAGAAGCAGATAGCTTTACTTAGGAGCCCAGGTTTTTACCAGTGAATTTCTTTGTCTTCGTTCTAGAAGAGAAAAACCACTTCTCCACGTGCTTAAAGTGCAAAGATAGTTGTTTAAGTCCAAGGCTGGAAAACAGAACTAACTTTTAATTCTGGCTCGGCCACCAGGCTGGCTGTGAGTTTGAGTAAGTGTCATAAATTATTACAATAACTAGTTAATATTTATGAGCTGCTGTTCACACAAAGCATTCTTAAGACCTTCCAGGTTTTAATTTGTGTTACAGGATAAATCGTCATTGAAGTTATATGTGGGGAGATTATTCTAAGTCAGTCTAACCTCACTCGGTCGGTGTTGTATGTGAGTGACTCGTTCTCTTTCTTCCAAAATATCTGAGGTGATGGCTCTCCCGAGATTCGACACTCCAGTCGCACTGGGAATCCCTCGGTCACACCTGTGTTTTGTAGCTTCTCTATAAACACAGGTGCTTTGTGTACTTCCTTAGCTGTGAAAATAAAGATTGCAGTCGTGTTGACACTAGTCTATGAAAATGTAGCCTTTCTTTCAGCAATATGCTAAAAGCCAATAATGAAAAAATCTAAGCGGCAGGAAAGTTAAGTGTTGTCTTCATTAATCACAAAGTCTAGTCCCGGTACATCTGAAGAAAAGAGTCACATCGATATTTTAATAGGGAAAAAGTGAGCACTAATAGAGCTGAGTGGCTCCCCCACCCCCCTGCCTCCCCGAAAGAACTGAAGTGTGGAGCATGAAGGACTCGATAAACAGACTGCACAATGCTTGTTACAGAGCGCTCCTTCACACTCCTTTTAATTATAGAAGGAACTGCTCTACCAGAAGGCTGGAATGGCATTAGTCTAATACGCTGTGAAACGCACGAATCGTGTCATACTGCCTACCCGTTGGTAGACCTGGGTCTGCACACGTTGCGACTAAAAACCCCGTTCAGGTAAGTAGCCTGGTTTGTGGCTGCAACTGTGGCAACAGCCCTCTCTGCTTGACTGTGTGTGTGCACAGAGGCTACCTGCCGGTCAGCTTATGCCACAACATACCATAAGTGTATCACCCGTAACTACACTATAGTTCTGTTCCCACCAGGTTTCCTTTTTCGTGTTACCCTTACAGTGCTCAGTGTGGAAGCTTAGCATGACGAGGTTACCTGCAACAATGAGCTCCAGGCTGAATGTATTTTCGCCGGCTCGATTGCTGGCAATACACGTGTAGATTCCAGCATCTCTAGCTGTGACTGGCTCTATGATCAAGGAGTGCACGCCATTCTCACGCACCAACATTTTGTGAGAACTATCAGGACGAATTGGTCTTCCGTTAAGTTGCCAGCTTAAATCTGGAGTTGGTAATCCACTAACCTTAAGTGTAAACAGAACAATGGGAAATGGTCTTAGCCATACGAAACACTGGAGGAGTCCTGACTCGTTACTTCAGAGAAGTTTGCTTTTGTTTGCTGCTGCAGGTGTACCACAAGATTTAAAGATCTAAATCTGTCCCAAATTACACACTGACTCAGTTGTATTCATTTACTTACTTTCTGGCCAACTCCCTGAATTCCATGATGTCTTACGGGCGTGACTGAAAAAAGGTCAGTGTTTAGGTATGCTAGAAGCTAAACAATAACACATTGCAAAACAAAAGGCAGGGTGACACCTTTTGTCTTTTTTCATTGTTTGCTCTTCACGTGGAATGAGAACATACTCCTTTCTAGATTAACTTCTTGTGGAAAACTTGCAGACAAAAAGATGTTAGCTGACTATTGAACTCTGAGTTCCATTCCACTTAGGTGTAACCTAGTGACCGCACCGCCTGTGCTAGTTAATGCTTGGTCTGTGTGAACAAGTCTTGTACTTTTGAAAGCTGTGCCATTTGCTGCGGGTACTGCTTGAAAACAAATACCTTCTCCCAAATAGATCAGCGTGAAGTAAACAGAAGTCACGCAAGCCTTAATTAATTCTGTTAGGCAAAGTCATAAATCAAGATTATATTGTTTGAAACTTTAATGGGGGATCGAAACTCAAGTAGTAAGAGGACTTCAAATGGAGAAGCACGCTGTCTTTATAGCGTGTGCTGCTCCCCTCCACACCCCAGCACAGCCAAATTCTAAAAATCGGTTTACTCTGAGCTGTAAGATTTGCCTGAAGCACTTTCACCAGAGGGGAGGCAAACTTTTATTGTCAGCTTTCTCATAAGCAGCGAGATGAAGTAACCGATTGACAGTCGCGGAAACTGCAAATGGGTGAAATAGCTTTAAAAAGAAACTAACTTGGTTTTTGAGTCAGCTAATGTTACAGAAGGGTTGCTGCTATCCTTTGCGCGATACTTGCCTTGCAGTCCATTCTGCATAGTTTTCCTTCTTGAACAGTCAGGTCTCCAGGAGCCTGCAGAAAATGAGGCCGGAAGAATCGTTCCTGAATTGGTTCATTTTCATCACCACTGTCCCTTGATCGAGATCGTGGTCTTAAAATAACATGAAATAGAGGTAAATTACTTTTTTTCTCTGCTAAATCAGAACCACCAAAATCACTTCTAAGACCGCTTTGAATTTTAAATCACTTCTTTGACCTATACCATAATCACTCCGTATTTACACACAGACATTGGTAGCATTTGGCTCAGACTGAGTTAATTATGACACTGTACTTACTTACCAATTACTTGCATTTAATTCCCATGTTGTGGCAAAACATGATCTAGAAAACAATCTTGCTACAGAATAATTGCTCGTAATAATAATTTATTTATATACGATAGTATTTTTGTTTAGAGTTAGTCTTTAAATGCAATATAAGTAAGTCGGTGGGCCTTAGCATATAGCTTCAGTTCCCCATTTCTAGTGTCCTGTGCATCTAATCCCTTCGCTGCTGCTGCTGACGCCGGAAAGCGCAGGTACTGTTTGTTAATTATGTTTACCGTTCAGAAGACAACAGCAGCAGCTAAAAGCTAACTCCGCTCAGTTGAGAAGAGACTTTTCACATCAGGCTTATTTTTCACCTTCTCTTGCTCTGCACTACAGAAGGCCCTACAGAAGGTTCCGTGGATTGGAGTGCTGTGGATATTTATTCCTCATTTAACAGGGTTTTTTTGGGATATTCTTGAACATTTTCAAAGCTGCCAAATCATGGTGTCAAAACAATGAGAATTTCATTTGTGAGCAATAGGAAGGAAAACTTTGGTCGTTAAATTGTTCTTCATAAAGGTACTGTAAAAAGTGTAATGAAAAGTAAAAAGAAGGAAAAATAACTCCTGTCCCCAGAAAGAGTATCAATCGCCCTAAGCTTCCACGGTACCATTTAATCCATTTGCAGCACTGGCTATTCTTGCCTGTTAATTTAATCTATTGAATCTTTTTCTAAGTCGTTCCTCGTTTAACTGGATTTTTTTCCCATTGAAATTAGCATTATTCCATTTGTGTGATTTAATAATCAAAGAAACTTGTAATTGAAACAAAATTTTAGATCAGTTTTTGTCCTTGCCTGATCAGCTCCAATGGATCACGTTCTGGAGCCAACTGCTGCCTACAGTAACGTCCTGTTGCAGTGAAGAGGAGCTATTCGAAACTCCCCCCAGGTGACTTCCGTCAGCGGGACTTTGCAGTGACATTCTCTTTCCTGAATTCCATTTTCTGTTAACTTTTGCCAGTGTTTCTGTTTTGGCCAGTGTCTGCAATACGTATACGTGCTGCAGTATACATGGCTGTACTGCAGTTTCTGCTGCCCAGGGGCGTTTCTTTAGGTTAAAATAATTCATAACAAAAAAAAGCTTAAAACCCCAACATTTAACCTTTGGAAAACAAGATGCTGTACTACTGTGTGGAAGGTAAACACTCTAGCTGCACACTCCGTTCCACTGAGGTTAAGTTTAATTAGACTTGCTTGAATTTGGTTTATTTTGTCCTCTGTTGTTGCCCTTCTCTCTATTACTGCTCTGTTTGAATTCTGACCAGTCATCACTTTCGCTACGGTATTATCTGTCATAAATAGATAAATTTTGACTTTTTAATGATCATCACAGGCTTCCCACAGCTATAACTAAAGGCAGATGGGGGGGGAGGGGGGAGAGGAATCTAGCCCGTACTGCTTATTAATGTAGGAATGGATACCGAAATGGGGAACGCAGACGGACGTCTTTGCACACGCTAAAAGCTTACGTAACTCTTCAGGAGCCGAAATCCAGGTCTTCAGCACCTCAGGTTTTTTGCCACTTGGAGGTGCCTAAAGCTACTTCAGTAGCTCCTGCATTACAAGCTCACAAGCAGCACTAACCTCCAGCTGGCGCGTTCCTAACTGTTTTTGCAGACATACGTGCCCCTCGTGCACCCAGCGGGGATGGAAGAGGGACGGTAAGAAAGAAAAACTGTACTCCCGTCTTTTGGTAATCAGTTCTGCAAGACCAAGTGGAAGTGATGGTATCCAGGCAAGCGAGCGCTACACAGCGCAAGCAACCCGTGCAAAATCTGCCTTCGTAGTATTTGCATGCATCCTGTTTAGACGCATAAAAAGGCAGCACTGGTCAAAACTGGGGGCGGGGAAATTTACACCACGTGAAATGGAAAACAAAAAGGTTAAGAGTTTGTGACCAAAGATGTTTTTTTCTGATAGTACGTCCTTGAATCGTGAAAACTAAGTTTTCAAATTCCACATTTGAAAGGAAACCTAAATCAGCGTGCCGTTTAGTCTAGAGTCAGAAATAAATAATGCATTTCTTTTTACCGCTTTGTAAATTTACCTCTAAAACTGCAGACTACTTCTAAGCCTTTACCTTGAGAGGCAAAACTAGGGTTATTTGAATTCTAAAACAGTTTGTGGTTTTAAAGAAATAATGAAACGAGTAGAGCCGAGTACTTCAGACCTTTAGGAATGACAAACTGCAATAGACTGGAATACCCCTGGATTAGTTGCGGGTTCTTTAGAGTTGCCGTGTGGGCATCAGATTGCACAGATTCGCTTCAGCGATACTGACGGCGTGTACTGAATGTGGCCGGGGAGACTCCGTGCACCAGGAGCTTCAGCGAGCGAGAAGCTGGGGAAGACTATGACTGACCATACGATAATGATTGCTAATTTGGGATAAAGGAGATTGAGTTCAAATTAATCCCCTAATTGAGAGCAGGGACAAGAGGAATATTTATTTTTTAAATCTTCCTTAAATCTCATGCATTTTAAGATGATTTATTTGGGGCTCTGGCTGCAGCCCACCACACGACAGCTTAGGTGCTACAGTGTGGAGCAGCATGTCTAAGGGATTGAGCCCAGGCTTTGTACATGTCAGACAGTTCAAAGGTCGCTCCTCCCCCCCCGCAAAGTCGTGCTAAGAAGGTAATGCTTGCAAGCTAAGCAAATTTCAGAAAAATACATTAAAAATGAAATAACAACTAGAAAGAGTATTTTAAAACGTCTGTGACGTAGTGAAGATGACAAAAAACAGAGTTCTGCCAGAACACATTCTGTAAGAGATTAAAACTACTTCAGGAAAAAGCCTGTCAGCAGTGTAACAAGTCATAAAGTTCATTAAGCTAATAATTACACTGGGGGGACAAAAAAAAAAAAAAAAAAAAAAAAGGAGGTTTTGTTGCTCTGAGGCCGAAAGGCATACAGAAACAATACTGTAATGCCGCAGGAGCACGACTTACCAAAAGTATACAGCAATATACGAGCCACACGTTATAGTGTATGGGGGAGCACGATATTGTGGTATGCTACATTAGAAAAGCCAATGGTGGGAGTCTGTCGTAGGAAGGTTTTACATGCTCGGATTTCATCAGTCTCGGGGAGAACTGGGTGATGGGAGTAGTGGGAAGTCTCGCTAAACAGAAGTAGCATCGTGCAGAATGCTTAGCAGAAACAGACCTTCCGTAAGTAAACGTATCGGGATGAGCCCTTCAGGAATGGTAATTTTACAGGAAATAAGAGCCCCCAATAATTGCCCTAATTTTAATAAAACGGCTATCTGGAAATCTCTTATTTATAATTCATTACTCTACTGGACACACAAGCAAAACAATAGTGGCTGCCTGAGTGCTTGTCTCAACTAGAAAATAAAATGCCAGCCCTAAGCGGCCTCAGGCTTTGATTGCATTTGGAGACTGAAAAATGAGCCCCCTCCCGCCCCCCCCTTATCACCCAAGGGTTCTGCCTGTCGCAGGAAGAGAGAGACCCGCATTTTATCCTTCAGAAAGATGCAGAAGCGTCTGCTGCTCGCTGCTCTCTTGCCCACACCTATCTTCCTTTCTCCCGTCCTCGTTTTTAAAGACGTTTCCCCTTTCTCGCCCTGCGTGCACTGCCTAACTCAGCTGAAACCGCACTCTTCATGGCAGCTTTTCCCTTCAGGGATTAACAGAGGCTTTTCATTTTTACCCATTATTTGCAGGCGTCAAGTGCCTTACCTACTGTACGCCAAAAGGACCCAGCTTTTTTGGGCTGTTCTCACACTGCCGTGAGAGCAGGATATTCCCCTCCATAAGCAGCCTGAGCTTTGGCCTATGCCAAAGCGTTAACAGGCCTATGCGTGAAGCGTTGGAGGGGGAGCTGGAAGGATGCCTCAGCAAGAGACGCTGGGAAATGCTTTCAGGACTGCGGGAAGCCCAGTTCCTTCCGTGCAGGAGTGAGACCGACGAGATCTTTTGAACAGCCATCCTCACCTCCTAGTACCTCTGGTTATCAGAGGGGGGAAGAGAGCCTGTTTCGCATGCAGCAGTTCTACAGTACAGCCTACTACCACTACTAATGGTTACGGGAATAATTTCTTTATTGCACATTGACTACGTAATTACATCTATCCTGTATATTGCAATTGGATGACATTGAGATTCTGTGGCCATTGTGACCTCACCACAGCAGAAGCCGGAACCGGGGCCCTCCTACTCCCGTGAAAGCAGTTCTGTTTGCATAACCAAAATGAATTTGTTCGCATCATCTAAAGCTGTCTAAGCTGTGCTAAATAGCCTCATAAATGCTTTGGGTAATGAAAAAAAAAAAAAGTATTTGAAGGGAAAATTCCCTTATATGGTCCAAAAACATAAACCAAAGCTTTGTATGTGAATAACTGTAAACTCATCAAAGATAAGTTTAATACTTTATTTCTGACTCATAATTCCTTGTAAGAACCTGAACTGAAATTGCTGAAATACTAAAATATTTCTAATATAAATCTACTTTGGCATGCAGTTATTTCTGCTGTTTCTTTAAATGAAGACTTATTAAAGCTGCAGAAAGCACACGTCCCTGCTAGAATCCTAGTCAGGTGAGATGTTTTAAAAAACAAACAAACAAACAACTAAGTGACAAGGTCCTTCCCAACAGCTGACAGTGTAATTTGAAATAAGGAGTAATTAGTGAACATCACAAAGAAAGGAGGAGGAGACAGGCACAGTTAAAGATACTTAACAGTCACGTCAGTTCAGAGGTTGCTTATACTTCTGAGTATGCAAGCTTTGCAGAAATTTTTAGACAGCAGAGGTCACATTTCTTCCTGAATGCCATGCTTTTAACTTTCCTTCTTACTTCACATTCTTTATCTTACCATAATAATTTTGCAAAACACATATTATTAAAAGAAAAAGAAAACAAAGGGGGGGGGGGGGGGGGAGAAAAAGAAAAAGCACCGAGTCGTACCTTCGCATATGAGGCTGACCAGAAGGTGACCAAGGACTGCGGCCTCTTTGATTTACAGCTTGAACCATCAGCCTGCCCGTGCAACTTATTCTGCCCTGTTACAATGATGGAGAAGAGGAACATTAAAGACTTAGAGCATGTAATATTCCTAAATGTTCAACCTGATCTCTCCTTTTTTGCTCACCTGTTACAGAGTCTGTAATACAATCTCTTCTTTCAGAAAGTCATTGAAAAACATTTGTCAAGACGCCTTCTGATACTAAACTATTTTGTCAGCTTCCAAGCTAACAGAGAACAGGCTGGAATAATTGTGACTATAAGACAATCATGGTTAAAATGGTCCACCGGGAAGTTTTTCTTTTAGAAAAGATTATTAGTACCACTGGCAATTAAGTCCTTAAGGCAGTATATTGACTATATTCTGCCCCTCTACTCTGCTCTGGTGAGACCCCACCTGGAGTACTGCATCCAGCTCTGGAGCCCTCAGCATAAGACAGACACGGACCTGTTGGAGCGGGTCCAGAAGAGGGCCACGAAAATGATCGGGGGATGGAACACCTCTCCTATGAAGAAAGGCTGAGAGAGTTGGGGTTGTTCAGCCTGGAGAAGAGAAGGCTTCGGGAACACCTTCTTGCAGCCTGTCAGTACTTAAAGGGGGCTTGTAAGAAAGATGGCGGCAAACTTTTTAGCAGGGCCTGTTGCGACAGGACAAGGGGGAATGGCTTTAAACTAAAGGGGGGTAGATTTACACTAAATACAAGGAAGAAATTTTTTACACTGAGGGAGGTGAAACACGGGCACAGGCTGCCCAGAGAGGTGGTGGATGCCCCATCCCTGGAAACATTCAAGGTGAGGTTGGACGGGGCTCTGAGCAACCTGATCTAGTTGAAGATGTCCCTGCCCAGGGCAGGGGGGGTTGGACTAGATGACCTTTAGAGGTCCCTTCCAACCCAAACGATTCTATGATTCTATGTGGGTGGGGGGTTTCTCTGTGTATGGCGAGTGGACAGAAAGACAACAACTAGTTCAAGATCTTGAAAATGGCACTTGGTAAGCGTTGGCGGTTAATGACGGAGCTGCTGCCTCCAAAGTGGATCAATCCACTTGATCTGGTGGGCCCACGGCTCAAACACCCCCCCACACCCACCCACCCACCCCACCCCCGAATGTAAAAACTGAAAGACTTGTACAAGTACTTAAAAGGTCCTCTCTGAAGAGCGAGCCTGGTTTGGGGGTAGGAATTGC
Organism: Aptenodytes patagonicus; assembly: GCF_965638725.1. Classification (NCBI taxonomy): domain Eukaryota; kingdom Metazoa; phylum Chordata; class Aves; order Sphenisciformes; family Spheniscidae; genus Aptenodytes; species Aptenodytes patagonicus. The sequence continues at coordinate 44,025,346 of NC_134952.1, forward strand.
ACCGACGCACACAACCGCACTGGTGGACGCTGAAGATATAGTTCAGTCGTCTTAGGCCGTTTCCAGTGACCGATAAATAAAACATGGGCTCTGTTGTATTTGGTCCCCTTTTTTGTTTTACTTAGGTTTTTAGAAGACAGATTGTCCACCACAAGCACTAGCAGTAGCAAATTTGGGATGGGACTGCCTGCAGCCAGAACTGCTGACATCCAGGGCTCTGTAGAATTCACCATGTAAGGGGTAAAAGCACCTGGTGGTATTAATAAGTATACACAATAGACACAAATATAAAATCTATGCATAAAAATAATACTGTAGTAAAAGTTTATATACTTTTATATAACAGTGTAAAAATTGTAATAACTTTTGAAAAATGATAGTTTTAAATAGCTCTTTGATAAATGTATAGGAGATGTACGTCTGTCCCTCGGCCCCCTGGACTGGTAGCAGTAAGGCAACATCCGCATCAGCTTTGCGGTGTATTTCAGTTCTGAGCTGGGAGCTCCACACTCAAGTCTGTCATCGTAAAAGTGACAAATATTTTTGTCACAGTAATTTGGGGGTTGCAGACGCTAGCCGTTCATTAGCAACTGGCCAAAGTCCATCAAAAAACAATTTCACTGGGGTCACAAGCAGCCTTCAAATGGCAATGACTTTTGTGTTGCTGCTGGACTGTCAGAAATGAAGCCTCTGTGTCCCGCTTTTATTCCCATGACCCATTTAGTCCACAAGAAAAATATTTGCGTTAAAAGAAGCCATTGTGCACGACCTGCAGCAATTTCTTAAGCAAAAGCGCTTTTTTTTGTGTTACAAGACCATTGAAGACATCTGGAACAAATACATTTCTATTTTAGGCACCACTGCATATTAATCTTTTTCTGGCAGGTGATGAATTCACACATTTTGGGGTAATTGCTGCGTATCTATCTCAATACATGAAGGCATCACAAATGGAAACACAAAAGGACAGTAAGAATTTGGACAGGGAAGAACAAGCAGGAAGCCAAAGATTTGGAAAAGTCATGGGATGAGTGGGAAGGAAGCGGTGAGTGGGAAGTAATTCATGAGAAGATGGCCTAGAAAATAAGGGAAACCCAGAGGGAGGACTGTGGGTGCATAGTGCAAAGCAGTGGAGAGAATAGGGTAAAAGGAAAGACGGTGACAATAAGGACCCGACCTGAGCCCATACAGCTCATGGAAAGAGCTCGGTTAAGGGACGTAGCCGGTAACTAAAGGCCTCAAACGGGCAAGGTTTTGTGTTTGCCTAGGCCCGGGGTCAGTTTGCTCTGGATTAAGTTATATGGCAAATTTTACTGCAAACCCCAGAGGCATATCAGAACCTTAATTCCAGACCGCTGCGCTTTACATCACAGGCAACGGTGCCTGCCACGTTAACTACCACAGGCGATTTCCAAGGTGTGTCAACAAGTCCCTTTACATACATAAATCCTGTAATATTAGTCCAGGTCATGAGATGGCATAAACTGGCAGAGCTTTAATGAACTTAATCCTTCGCTATAATAAAATCAGTTTCTATCAACTAAGAATATGGCTTTGGGCTTTGTAGTTTGATGCTTCCAATAGCAATGACCAAACCACAGCAACAGCCTAGCAAATATCTACCAGCCCATCAGAATCCTGATGCAGGCTCCCTTATATTTACGTATTTCGCTTTTCTTAAGGAAAGGTGGCCAAATTTGCCTAGGTTTGTGATAGCTTTGAGATGTGGACAACTTTCCATTAGAATTGAGGAAGCTATGCCAAAATTATTTCCACTCGGGATGACTTAAAAGAATTGGAATCCAGATCTTTGAGTGTGAAAGGCTAGTACGTTAACTCATAGCCCTTCTTTGCCTCCATTGTGCTGTTAAACACATAGTAAAAGCAAGCAAATAGTGGAAGAGGTAAGTATGTTTGCTTGGGAATTACACTGTGAAGAAAGAATAGAATGGGCCTGGTGAAACAGACAGATGTTTTGTTTAGGGGAGCCAGAGGAGGATGCTTCTGGTTCTTCTCCAAAGAAGGGGGGAAAAAGCACAGATGCAGAATTTTATCATCTAACAAAACCGCTCTTTCAATCCCCAAACTAGGAATGATGCAAAACCAGCTCATTTTAGCGCACCTAAAAACCCACTAACAAACTAGTGTCATCAATGACCAGAGCTGATAACCTAAGTCACTGTTGTGTCATTGAATGAGCATTATCCAGAATAACAAATGCTAAAAAGTAGGCCCTAAATATTCAGGGACAGAGTACAGTGCCCAAACACAAAGGCAGTTTATTCACCAAGTTCTCTAAGATGTTGGATCACGCAGTAGCGCTACATAGGGGAACTCTGGACACGCACTAACACAACACTTACAGGAAGATGAACAGGATTTGCTTCCTACCTTGAGCACGTATGTATTTATTTAGCATTTTTAAAACCTGCTGTGAATTTCCACAATTTAAATGGTGCCAAGTGTCATAACACAATGGTCATCTATGTGTAAAAGCTCCCAGCTTGAAGAATTCCCCTGGCCTTATGCTATTTCTTTATTTCTGTTATTTGTATATGTAGAAATAACATTTAAACTACCTAGATTTAAGCACTGCAATTTGTAAGAATCTAGCCTAAAACTGCCGTTTGAGTGCCGTCTGTGTGTACAATCCCATACATTCGCAAGCACGCTGCAATATGAGCAGGACTGACAAAGAGCAAGGCAAAAATGGCAGCGTCATGCTAAGTAGCCTAGCAACATTCATAACAGAGCACAACACTCCTGTTTAGATTAAACTCTGTCTCAGTGATACAGTTTGTTATTTTACAGTGTGATTCTACTTGCAGGCCTGGTCTTGGCAAGATATTTGGTGCTACAGAAGAAAATAATTCGTTACATCCCTCAAGTTATGTTACTGCCTTGGTTTCTCATGTGCAAATCTTTCCTCTCAATTTGCTGGAAAAATGGATTGAAAAAGTTACTTCAGTAGGATGCGTGAACTGTAAGTTTAGCTATGTCCAACGCACTAGTGGGTTTCTGTTGCATACCTCAGCTCTTGCATTGCGCCTGTGAAGAACAAATAATGTTACAAAACCAGTAACACTCTGTGGTTCAGAAAAACGTTGTTTAAGACTTTGGGATCAACAATTTGGGAGACCTCCCCCCCACATACTAAGTGCTAGAGTTTTTTGCCTTACAGAATCGCGATCACGGCCTAACGTAAACATGTTGAGGGGTGATACACTCCTAGTCATTTCAAAGAGTTGGCCTCAGTCAGCGAGTAGTGTCAACAGAAGAAAAATGAAATCACTGGATTGGGTTACTTCTGCTGGTAAACTGGGGTTTTTTTTCCTCCCTTTAGAGTATGTATGCTATCCATGCTGAGTTAGGATACTGAGATGTTATCAGCTGAAACAAATGGTGGAACAGTGATTAAAAAAACCAACACCCCCTCTCCTCTGAAACCTCAAACCATAGGAAAAAACCTGCTGTTGAGTTGCTAATCTCCTGGAGATAGAAAGGTCCCACCCTACTGATGCAAGATGAAAACAGAAATCTAACTTACATACTTTATGGTGACTTCATCATTTAATTAAATCATGCATACATAAGATGAGATATAGTTTTCTGAAGATTTATGTCCAGAAGCATGTTTGCTCTAGAGCCAAACCTTCATTTACCTGTGGGTTAGCAGCCATAATAGTGTAATTCCCGTCATCATCCAGGGTGGAGGCTGCAGTATGCAGCGAGCAAGTTCCATCAGGTTCTCTTTGAATTCGGTAGTGATCACTTCGTTTAGAAATTTGCTTCCCATCTTTAAACCAATAAATCTGCAGGAAAAAACAAGGCACAGCTGATAAGAGGTGGGTGCTCATTGTCATCATTTCTCAATTAACAGCGCTAATGAATCCTAACTGCCAAAAACCTCTCTGGTAAGCATTAAAAGAAAACCGGTTTGATCAACTAGTAAAAGCGCAGAACCACACTCCATGAACCGCTTTCACTAAAAGACAAGTTACAGATTAGCAATCGTTCAAAGAGAAAGACGGCAGCATGAACATTTACCGAAGAAGTTTACAGGGGCACGAGGGCATGAACAGCGTGCCCATCCCAAGGACCGAACAGCAGCTGAACATCTCAAGAACTGAAAACAAACGTCATTACAGAGAAAAGTTCTATTTCAGAGAAGATTACTAATTTTAAATTTTTATTTCACTTAAATCTGAAGAAGTTGGGGAAAGAACGCTCTTGCTCTCTTCTCAGAAAATAGAACCATAAAAGTAGGTAATTATAGGAATAATTAGTTCAATGATGAGTAAAATTGAAGCAATGATCTCGCTGTTGAAACAGCAGTTTCGCCTCATATCTGTTACGCTGCCTGGACTGGACCAAAAAGCCAGAAGGGGGTTCAGCCGCTCAGGCTGGCAATGAGCGGTCCAGTGTGCGAAGGGGCCAGCTCAGTACAATTGCGTGACTGAAACCAAGAGTGTCACCCCGATGTGACAGCCATCTACAGAAATGGACAGCTTTACAAAGTAATAGGAAGTACTTCAAAGCAAGTCAGCACACAGACAGCCTTTAATAATTGTACGCCACCACCAGTATAGTTCCAAGTTGTACAGAACAGTTACACTATCTATCTATCAGAGGTCTTTTCCATTACTTTTGATACATAATTTTATTCTCTGGCTGACCCAAGACCTACTTTCAGTGAGCCAAAAAAAATGATGTATGCAGAATAATATCTTACAGCAATCCATAAGTGACACAAAAAACATGTATGCGTTTTTAATGCCTCAAACTTGAGGTGAAAAAAACTTCAAATATTTTGACCTAGCTTTGGGGTTTTTTTTGCTATATTATAAATATAGCAAATAAATAACATAAAACCCCAAACTGAAATCTGCTGGGATCAAAGAAAAACGTGGTGTATGCATGAAAACACACAGGAATATGTGAAAAATTTTATACTAGGAAGGCTGTAGTCAGCTCCCCAAACCAGTATTTGAGTAGAACATTATATACTTGTCATTTCTGAAGTGTGTATTACTCCATAAGGTCAGTGGCGTTCAGCATTTCTGAAGTCACTCGTGCAGATAACCTCGTAAAAATTGTGTGGGTAACTCCTACAAAGTAGAACAAACGTATTCGTCCTGGTTGCATGACTGCTGGGACTATTTAGCATGAGGAAAACACACACATTTTCCTCAGTCTAATTCTTGAAGTGGGAATTTAGGCCTTACAGTGAGGAAAGGGTGCCGGCTTTCCAGTTAAAATGAAGTGACAAAGCAAAGCACAATTCCTGATAGAGTTTAGTATGCCAGGTTCTTCATACGTGCCAACATTTCAAAGCTCTAAATTCATTCACTTGGGGGGAAAAGTTAAGGATATACTTTTAAATTTCACAAAAAGACAATGGAGAATGTTTTGGAGAAAATGAGTGGAAATTTCCCTTAAAAATTAATTACCATGTATGGTTTTTATATTAACAAGCATTATGCGTAACTAGAAATGATTTCATTTCCTCAATAGCTGGTTATACTTGTTTCCCATTTTGCCTGTCAGCAGCCTTGCAGAGACTCTGTGGTGCTAACAAAAGATTTAGTCATGTCTTCTCATCTGCTGACAGAGCACTTACTGGAGATGCAAAAGATATTTGATCACTTACATACACATGCTAATGGATGCTGGTAACAACATAGCTGCAAAAAATGAGTTTTAACTTGCATGCTTTACATGTGTCATAACGTTGCTTGGAAATCTGCGTTAAGTAGTAATTATTTAATAACAATGCACTTATCAGAAATATCAGGAGACATGCCAGAAATTATTACATGGAAATACATGCAAATATTAACTGAACCAGCTATCCAAACATCATGCGTATGTTGCCCAATACTCATTTTCACTAAGTTTAAAAGCATTGGCATCACTGGCTTTTACTTATGAGGAGTAAATTCTTAATATTCCCTTTATCTGACATGGAGTTAATAAGTAATAATAAATAAGTAAAACACTACCACTGCTGGAGACAATGGCCCTTGCAGTGAAGTATTTTCTTTCTAAGATACCTTTTAATAAATGTACCATTAAACTACGTAAGCACTGAACACTGCAGCTGGATTGCTTTTATTTGTACCAGATTTTCAGAAACCAGTGTGTAATGACTAGAAATACAATGGAATACACAGTACAAAAGGATTTTTGATCTTGGGCAGCACAGGCATTTTTAATCACTAAGAATTATATTCAGCCATGTGAAGAGCGAGCAGTACGAGCTTTTTGCAACATTCATGTCTCAATTAACCTTTTGTATGGCATTGTCCTAATTCTGAAGAGAAATAGCTCTTAAAAAGAAGCATTCCACAATCCCTCCTGTATCACCACAGGTTCTCATTTTAATGAGAAAATAGTTTTACGTTACACTGAAGGTTATAACAGAAGTAGACTCAGATTTAAAAAGTCATTATTTATGAAGACAGAATTTGCACATCAGTATTCAATTTACATGGCATGTTCAGGGGAAAAAATAATCAGGCCAACAACCCTGCTTAGAAAAATCCCTTGTAATGAATGCCAGATTTTAGAAACACCACAGTCCTTCCCAAAGCCATTCCTTGGCAGAGCTGACAGAATACTTGGAAGGGAGGAGCTTCAAGTTAGTAAATTATTTCCAGCTTTTCATTTGCCAAAGTAAAGAATTTATTCAGGGGCAACACTTCCAGCTTCAACAAATGACAGCAGAAGGACAGCCCTCAGCCATCAAGCATTTCAAAATTGCTATCTTGGCATGCTCCGGCGGATGAGGGGAAGATACAGCCTTTGACATTTGCAAAGCCCAGCTAACAAGTAGCCATCCAACAGGACTGAAATTGGTTCCATTCCAAGCAACTTAGCAAATCGCACAAAGCATCTGCAAGTGAACGGAATAAAGGGTCATAGTCCCAGGTGCAAGAGCAAATCACTTCTTAATGTGCACACTTTGACACTTCAGGAAAAAAATAGAACATCGTATCTGAATCAGAGCGCATTCACATCAGATACTCCTTTATAATGCCGTGCTTTAGGGGAAGTACTAACAATGTGGTTTCTTGGCTGTGCAGTCTCTAACACCAAAACAAGGAGAGTGAGGGAAAGGAGACATCCCCTTTCATCTGTCTTAAATCAGATTAAGATGACTGTGAAACTACACCTTAATTGAAAACTGTGAAAATTAGGGAATGGCTAAGTTGACTAAGGCTGACTCATAAAAGGCGATCCAGCAATTCAGCCATAAGCCTCAGGCAAAAAGAGTATCGCTCCAGCACACTGCACCTCTACACCAACGAACCCATTTGTCTTCCACCCTTATTCAGCACAACAGACTGTTCTGTACAGTCATGTCAAAAGTAATGCTGGACATCAAAGGTTTGGTTTCAGTCAGACTGGGCTAATCTTCTCAGTGTATGTCTTCAGCTTGAAGCAGGAGTGCTTTTTCGATATGACTATACTGATCAGCCCCACTTACTTTGCAGTGGTTCACATCATGTTGTGGTCTTGGAGCACAGAACTGGATTCCTTTCAGATGAAACTAAGCCAGAAAATGTGCTCCAAGAACACATCTAATGTGCTGCATCTGCTTCAGTCTGTAGGGCGAGATTAGAGCTAGCCTGAAGTAAAACCTCCTGAAATGCATGCAGGGATGGATATCTCATTCCACAGATTTGCTGCTTCTGGTCTGCACTACTTGCTAATGTAGACATAGCTCTAGTTCTCTCTTGTTCCTTCTCTGCTGCCTGACAAAGTCCATTTTTCTTTTTATAGTTTGTGCAGTATCATACACCTATATCATTGGACATGTAAAGTCATTTGCATTTATCTCTGTTCAAAATCCTAAATACCTGTAAAACTTACACTAAATGAGAGATTTGGATGTGGCTGCTGCCGTGAAGGTCTTAGATATCTAAGAGATAAGGCATCTTTGATCTTGTCTAAGAAGAAAAGAGCCTCTATCCACAAGAGGTCACTGTAAGAGCTGCAAGGACCTCACGGGGAAGATACTGGTTTTGGCAAGGAAGTTGAAGAAGCTACTGCTGTTTGCCTGCTGTGTAATGAGTCAGTTGATTGCCAAGCAATTTTTGAAATGGTTAAACACAACCTACCAAAGGAAGGCATTCTTCCAGACTACTGACATCATGCAACTGGTACTTTTACATTTGTTGAAAGGAAACGCTTCTTAAGCCCAACCCTCCCTCAGAAGCTCATCATTAAAACCTCACCATCGTGCCTCATCTTGCTGCTGGCATATATGGGAGCTTATAGTATTTTATTATGCCTTCCTCTAACTTTCTACACACCCTACAAGACTGAATGTTATTGATATATAAACTCTGCAATGCTGAAGAAGGCAGAGATACCACGCTGGCTCCTGAACCAGAAGCAACATATTTTTGCATTAGCACGTTGCCGTGCCTGAGCTAACCCATGTTAACCTGATGAGGTTGCTTTTGGGACTACTGTGCCAGCTCACATGGGGTTTTCTAGCATTGCACTGCATTCTGTGGTACAGATGTACCCTGAAGGTAACTCTGAAAACGACGTAAGTATTAATTCTAGGAAAAAAAATCGAGATGAAATCTCAGGAGGGAGTAACTAAGAGCTGAAGCCTCCTAGTAGGATTTTTGACTAGTATAAATCTAAACAATTCCAGTGATGTCAAAAGAGATTTGACAGTTTATAGCAGCTAGGAGTCTTTCTTGTCAAGAGAGAATGTCTGCTGTTCCTGTAAGATACAGCCCATAGGGTGCAGGGGCTGACTGTAAGGTACCAATACAGAACTCTTCAGAGCGTTTCTAGAAACATTTACCCTCTTTTCTTACCTTTGGCTTTGGATTTCCTGCCACTTTGCATGTAAATGTGACTGGCATTCCCTCAAAGATTTTGTAATGCTTCAGCTTTATCTCAAAATATGGTGACATACTGTTACCAATAGATTCATCTCCATGTTGCACCTCGTCATCTGATTCTTCCACAGGAGACCTCTCCAGCCTGTATTCAATTTCACTGATCAATCTTTGCTCAAAGCTGGAGACTTTATACTCCTGTCAAACAAGAAAGGTACATATTAGTGTCCAGCTTCAACACATTGCTCAGCAAGGTGTGTTTCTAATATTTTTTTTTTTTTATTCTACTGATCTTTGACAATCCATTAAGGTTTTACATACAAAAGGAAACTGTATCTTGTTGAAGAAAAACACTATAATCCATGCCTCCAATAACTTTCCCTATGAAACAATGAAGACATCTGGTATGAGGCAAAATTTTATTTCATGTTATCTTAAGGTCTAACTTATAAGGGGAAGGAAAATCATTGGTTGCTTTCTTTCCATTTAAAAAAAAGCCTATAAGAATAAAAGTATTCTGAAGCAGTTCATAAAGACAAAAGAAACACACTAATATTTCCTTGAGGGTACAGGCAGATTTAGGGTGGGTTTTGTTTCCAGATGGCCAGAAGACCATATGGTTCACATCTGCTATTTGCATAGAACTGTACCGGAGGCTGCACCAAAAGGCTAAAATGTTTTTGTTTACAGTTGCCTGTAAAAATGAGAAAAAAAAAGAGAAAATGGCAACACTGGCAGTCCACGATGGCTGCCTCCCTTTACTCCTGTTGCCATGGTCCCCTTTGTCTGGCCAAAAGTATCACTTCTTCCTTAAAAAACAAAATTTATCATAAAAGTATTCAAGATATAAAAAGAAGAGTGGAAAGTTTCATCCAGTGTAAAACACTACTGCTTGTTTAATTTTGCTATTCAGATATTAGGAAACATTACTGTGACATACAGTTATTTACTTTCTTGAACTGTTCACTCTATCTGCTTCACAGTACAAAAGTCCTGCTTTGAATCTTAGTGATAACAAAGATAATGCCAGAACGTAAGAAAGCTCAGAAGCAGGGGGGAAAAAAAAAAAATCTTTATTAGCCAACGCTCTTCTCAGTCAGCAGGCACTCTTTCAAGTGACCTTTGGCCATTGTCTCTGACCCTTATTTTATTTAAGATAGAACACACGTCTCATACGAAGCCTCCTTTCACATACCCACCCTCTATCGTTGCCTCTAGTCTGGGAATGACATGTAGTCTTTCCACTGACTGGTTACAGAACTAATCATAACCCTCAATAATGGTAAAAAAATGGAAGAAGAGAGAAATACCTTTGTAAACTGCAGATTTTTTTTAATTTCTTTGTTCCCTGAAAGTTTACCACAAAAGTAAACTATGAAGTACACGCGGTATATATAAAAAGCAGCTGATTTGGATGCAAGGCAGTTAGTATCAGTGTTAATATTACGGCAGAAAGATACTGGAGCACGCCATTACTGCAGTTAAGCTGCCTGCACTCAGACAATTAGGCTTATAGAACAACTTTAACACCCTGAAGGGAGTGCAGCCCAAATCTCCTCAGTTATTAATGCTAGGTGACCTTGTATTGTTATTAACCAAGAACAGTAGAAGGGAAAGGGCAAAGACAACAGAGGGAAAAAATAAACGAGCAGAAGAGCAAGAAACAGGTGAAAACATTAACCTTTTGAATATCCACAGGACTCACTACAGAAGCACCAACAGAGCGAGCTTCCTGCAAGGGTACAAAAAAAGATCAAGAGGCAGAAAGAAGACCAAGAGGCATCCATGACAGTTTCTCAGAGTTTTTAGCAGGAGGATGTACTTTATGTGGTAACATAAGCAAACAAATGCTACACACTTCCGAATAGCAACTCTGGCATCTGAACAACAGAGGACGTGTACCAGGCCTTTCAAGCAGACTTTCTGTTGTGTTTTTGGTCTGCATCCAAAAAGTGCAGATTTCACACATAAAGAGAAGATGGTTTCAAGATAGTAGATGTATTTTTGCCTTGAGAGACTTAAAGGTCAGGACAGAATAGGATAAACGGAAGAGTTTAAAGCAGAAAGCAGACATTTGAGAACTCTCAACCTTATTCAGTATGGAAAAACTGAGCAATAGGCATGTGATCCTCCCGTTTACTTCACTGATACATAACATATGACTTCTATAATCAAAACCGTCCATCCTTGTGTATATTTATTCTCTTATATAGGACTTTTTTTAAGACAATCACTGCCTGTAAAAAAGAAAAATTGAAAGAAATTTTTTATTTTCCTATGAAAGTGTAGAGTTATGTGGCACCTGTATAGCAGGCTCCTCCTCTGGTTCCTGTATGTTGAAGACAGTTGCAGCACTGTCTGCTCCCAGCAATCGACGAGCCATTTTCTCCTCGTACGTTAATCTCTGAACAAAAAATGAAAGGGGTGGGTTAAGGGGAAGGAAAAAGAAGAAAGAAAAGTTCTTATTTCTCCTTAAGAACTACGAGGCTGTTAGACAGTAAGCAATGCTTTAAGTAATGTTAATAAAATAGAGCAGCAATATGTTTCTAACAGAAATTTTCTACCACAGTTTGTAATGCATTTCTTTTGCATTACAAATGGCTCGTCTGGCTTAAGCAACCCTTGCCCTGACTCTGCCATTTGTTTCCATGCTCTTGCCAGGAACTTGGGCAGGAATGAGCAATAGGAACTGCTTAAATCAGCATGGCCATCAAAAAAGTGCATGTCAAATCATCCCAAATTTTACTCCTAGTAGTTCTGCTCAATTTTTACACTAGAACCACACGGCAGAAAACCCTGCCAAAAATGCTAAGGAGATACTACCTTACTTGATTATTTTGTCAGAAGTATGACAGCTTTATAGAAAAATATATTCTTTAAGGTTTTTTATTTCTATTTCTTCTTACTTTTTAGGAAATTAAGGAGACAGCTTATAAAAGACAATTTACACTCAGAAGGTAAAGCAAGTTAAAAGAAAACCTGAAGTGTACAATTCAATTATTTCATTATTATTTTTCCTTCTACATTCAATAACACATTTCAGGCACTTAGACACTTTCTTACAAATCAACTGCAAAAAAATGCCAGTGAATGAAAGGCAAACTCATTACATGGTGAAATGCCTCATTTAAACAGAAAAATGAAAGAAGAATGGAAATTGTAAAACATTACAACTACTTAATGCTTCCATTTTTTAAAAAGCTCATTTAAATTAATTTTTAAAAGATGCCATATTGTAGCTAAATCAGCAGGCTGAGACTCATGAAAACTAGGTACCATTCTTGGCTTGGTTACAAATGTCTAAGCAAGTCATGAACTTTTCTTCACTTCAATTTCTTCTGTGATCACTCCAAGTGCCCACAGCCATGATTACACAAACAGAATCACCCAAGACAGGAATCTGCAAGGCTAAAGCCTCAAGGCAAGCGCAAAACCAGAGTTTACTGGTTCAAGCTCCCACATCATCTGATCACAGTTGGTTTTTGTTGGTGGGTTTTTTTTTCCCCCCTCTTCCTCAGGCTATATGGGCTTTCTCAGGACATTCCATTCATTTGTCCAGGCCAAACACCTCTCTCACTTTCCAAAATAGGCATTGACAGTCGTGCTCAGCCCACCTCCTTTGAAAAAATGGGAACTTACACACTATGAAAGTGAGTCTCCTTAACTGCTACAGAAAACTGCCAAACCCTATGCAGTCAATGGAGAAAGGTGAGTACAGCAGCACTAGTCACTCTGAACATTTTCCCTACTTCACTCTGTTTATCTTATTAAGAACCAGAATCCAGCAGCTGTGGAGTAGATAGTCTGACTCAATAGGCTGTCTTGAACTACAACACCATAGTCCACATCTCAGACACCGTAGCAAACATAGCAAACTTCTGAGCATGGTCCTGAGAAACCTAAAGCACACCACCTTTCAGTGACACAAAGGTATCCCAAAGCATTCAGGTGCTTTTGAAAACATTTTCTTGACAAAACAAGGGTGACAGTCTACATTTTTAAGATTACTTTCCTCTTAAAAGAGATTCCTGCTTCAAAGACATTTAAATCAATGCCTTAATAACTGTAATCAAGTCTTAGGAGATTGCTTCTCATCAACTCTGAGCAGGAAGAATTTGGTATTTTATCTTTTATGCATATCTTAAAATGCACAGAAATTAACGAAGAACTTTGCGGCTGTGCATCTCAGTTGTTTGATATACTTTTTACCTCATTTCTTGACTCCTCATGCAGATTTTTAATTCTTCATAAAGTCTGTAAGTTAGTACTATAGGTTGTTTTTTATTCTATTAGTCAAAAAAGCCCCACAACTACAGGATCTAATGACGTCTGATTCCTAATGGGTTGTTTCTAATGATGAACTGCCTTGTCCCCCTCTGATGTCCGCTTACCAGCTACTCTTTCCCCCTGTTGTCCAACCGCTGGGCAAAAGGTAGAATGAGCCTGGACTGATCAAGAGCTATGCATATGCTTACTAGCAAGCCACCCAGTGATGAACAGTCAAAAGCAAACGGCCTCTGAGGCTGAAAAAGCCCTTGAGGTACACACTGTGCAGGCTTCTTATGCGAATTCATAATCTTTGAGACCTCCATTGCTTTGTTAAGTCCAAGTAAAGTTGTCCAACAGGAGAAGGAATGATAGGCCAAAATGTACACTATCATTTCTTATGGAAAGCAGCTTTGGAGATGCAATTAAAAATAATAAATACATAAAATATAAAAATAATCTACAACAATTATTTTATATGCAGCATATCTGAGAAACTACCCATGATGCCCACGCCCATTCCCCGGGGTATTTTATGTTTTTATACCGGTTGCCCATTGTTCAAAAGGTCTTCCTTGAAGCGAAGTTTTCTTTCCAGATCCTGAATTACAGCATCTTTTGACCCTTGAATCTCTTCATCTGATGCTATCCTAGCAGTTCTGCCTGTTTTCTTGGGAAATCCCCTGCAAAACAGTACAGGAAAATTCATGAGCTTTTCTGAAATCATTGGTATTTAGGAATTTATCTGGAATCACTGCTATTAGTGAAGAAAATGACATTGTGTCTTTGAAATTAGAGGTCTGGCATCTTACTCACTATGCTGTCCCTTCTAACTCACATCACTGATTACATGGTTAGTTTAAGGACAAAGTTGAACCTATGCTTTATTTGTGCATTCATTAAAAAAGGGCTTGAGATGGTGTAGCGGTGGCTGTAAACACCACACACTCAAAGAGGAAACTGATGAGCAATGGCAATAAAGCAAAGTGAGAGGAAACATGAAAGAGAAAACATGACTAGATAAGTGGGGATGGAAGATAAACTAGGTTCCTATGAAGTAACAGATGGATAAAGATCAGAAAGATGTAAGACAAGGCAGTTAATTATTAATTTCCTATATTATTCATTAACTAATTCCTTGTTACGGCTTTTCAATACCCAGTGCATAATTTCATGTTTATTCTTCATATCTCTGTGAACACATACCTGGAAGGCAACATGTAAATGTTGTTTCTGAAAGAAGAGCCATTCACAGAGTCTAGGTTACACTGGCAAAAAGAAAAATCATCCCTGTAAAGCAGTTTTCAGCAGCAGGGTTTCACAGTGGAATAGCACCCATTTAGCAGTTTGCATTCACAAGGCTAAGCTATTCCTTTTACCAGTCTACAAGTTATGATTGCACTTTCAGGATGTCTCGCTCCCATTTTCTGGAATGGCATAGGAAACTTTTTTTCCAGTCTGCGCTAATATTTAACACTTTTCAGTAATGTTATGATGGCTCTATTGCTGGAAATGTCCAAGAATGGTGGTTTCTACTGGACATCAGCTGTTCTTACATAGTTGTGAAGAAATCAACATTGCTATCAGTATTTGAAACTTGTAGCACACCCCATTTCTCCAGTGAAGTCACACATTATCATTTAAAACACCGATACCGATTCAATATTAGTTTGGGGTTTGGTTTTTTTTAACTTCATCTACTAAATAGGGCTCAGCCCATTACATGGGAATGACATGCAAAATACGGAATTGAATCAGGTAAATTGCCAAACTCACAGGCAACACAGATGGAAAAAATCAGACCAGCATGTAAGGGGTAAACTTCTTTCCAATACACAACTTAGTAATTTAATTACCAGCACCAACATGTTAAACAAGAATCATACAGCGATAACAAATTTTGTTGGATATTGTTTGGTACTACGTTTCTATAACATGGTTAGAGAAAATTCATTCTTCAGCAAGTGTTTTCAATGGTAATTTTTAGCATTAGTTAAAATGAAACAATACACATATGCTGTCCAAAGCCAAAAAGGAATTAAGTGAATAAATGGAGAAGACAATAATTGGAAACATTTCTGTCTAAATTCCTAAAACATTTCATATTCTGTTACTGAAAGTAAATTTAAAATGGGAAAATGGTGAAGTTCTTATAAAAAGAACTGCATTTTCACATTAAATCACAGCAGAAGAAGAGCAGACATTTGCCTAATGTCACAAAGAGCCAGAGAACAACATCCCTCACCCTAGAAATATTCAGCCATTTCAGAATGAGATCTTCTCATTCACCAAGCAGAATAATTCCCTCAGCATTTGGCTGGGGATGTTCTCAGTCACAAGTAACAAAGAAAGTCTCCTCAACTCTGTTTTGGGGAAGAAGTCAGGAAAATTATCCCATTTACAGGGAGGCAAGAGAATGCTAAGAGGAAAGGGTAAGGTCTCTTCAAGAAAGAGATGCTTTAATAAGTCAAGAAATTTGGGAACAGTAAATGTAAAGGAAGAAAATGTAAAGGAAGTAAAATGGACAGGAGAAGGTTGGAAGAGGGGATCAGAAGGTAATGTCCCTCAGGAAGGCTGGACCAACTGCTGGAAGGTAGTGGAAAGGTGGCATCTGTTTCTCTCCTCACAGTCTTTCCCTTCACCTTCCAGCCTCTTGCCTCTCCCAGCCCAGCACTGCCATGGAACTGAATTTTGTCACTTTTTGGGTAAGGACACACACACATTCATACTTGAATGATAAAGCAGAAAAAGGCCTGCTGATGCCTGGCACTCAATAGGCTGTAAAGGTAAAATGTACAGTTTACCCAAGAAAGTCACAACAGTACCTGAAAAGAGGGGGATGGGCTAAGTGCTCTGGAGTGGATTTCTAGTAACAAGTGAAAGCATTTTCTGAAGCATCATCAGTTACCTTTGAAAACAAAAACCCCTAAGCAAACACACCCATTTTTAAAAGGGGAAGGAGTACCAAGAGAATTACAAGTCAGTAAGTTCAATTGTCCATACGGAACGTAAGAAAACAATATTACAGTCCATTTCAAAACCATGTAGGATAATAAGGAAATGAAAATTGAATCCTATCAAACCTCACTGATTTCTCTCTCTGTCAGGTTGAAGGGCATACAGATAGGCAAAAAGAAGTAGCTTTAATAGACTTCAGTTTATGGCTTCTGAGTAAGCCTTCAGGAGCTGCAGTAAGTTCCCTAGTAAATCAGGGAAACAGAATCTGGCTGAAATTTCTATTATATGGCTGCATAACTGTCTGAAAAAGCTATTCAGAGAGTAGCAATGATTTTTTTTTCCTACCAAACTGAAAGAATATAGACCAATGAGGTCTTTCAAAGGTCTATGTATACTAAGTTCAGTACTTAGTATTTCAACCTCAACAACTGGAAGAGTGAAATAAAAAAGCACATTTCTCAAATCGGCTGATGACACTGAACTTGCAGAGCTTGCAACTTGTTTGCAGGTAACAACTGTCATTTACAATAATCTTTGCAATTAGTCTAGAGGTGGTCTAATGATGATGTAGCTCAGGAAAAATGTTCAAAGCATGACAGCAATGCAAATGGAAAATTAGCATTAACATATTAAGCATCTCTCAAGAATCTGTGAGATTAAAACTTGGACAATAACACCATTATTTCAAAAGGAAAAGAAATATAATTCTGGGAAACATTAGCATAAGACATGAAACTTCATTGTTTTCCTTTATTCCTTGCCGTTGGACACTGAATCCAGTTTTACCACTGCACTTCAGGAAAGATAGAGCAAATGGGAAAATTTTAGAACAAGAAAACTGTCAGATGGTTTTAAAAGCATAGCTTTTGTGAGAAGCTGTCACACACACACACACACACACAAATATCTTGTTTATTTAGTCAGGAAACGAGGAGAATGAAGATAGAGAAGTGAATCAAACTTAAAACGTCAGAAAATAGCTGACATTCAATGATTCTCCATGTCCATCAAGGATTGTAAGTAGACAAAAACTTGAAGAACAACAGGCCTAGCTTAGACTAAAACAATGTAGAACTCTCCTCTCTCCATCCTCCAACAACAACAGTGAAACACTGGAACAGGTCATGTAGGGAAGCTAGGGAATTTTATTTAAGAACAAAGTATGCAAATATTTCAGCAATGGCCTGGGGATCCCTGGTAGCTTTTAACAGGAGAGGCAGACTCCCTAACAACCTTCCAGATCTCTGGTTATGTGCCAGAACATCCTGAGCTTTGCGCAGTGGGTGTGGAAGTGTCAACCAAGACCTGGTCAAGGCAACTTGCCTGAAAAATAGATTCTCTTCTCTTCACTTACATTTACAAATAAGAATTTAAGCAAGGAAGTAGTCAGTTTAAAAATATAACTACAAAAATGAGTATCAGTCAAAATTTCTTCAAATGCCTTTAGAAAACCTCTCTTTTTATCTTTCAGGACTATTTTAAATTGGGACGAAAAAAGAAGAGGTGCATAAGGAAATGTAATTCTTCCTGCAGATGCTCTATTTCCACCCCCTCTTTAGAATCTCTTTCTTTCTCTGCATATACACGCTTTAAAATATGTAAATAAATATATACACATACATACCCCCCCACCAAGTTAGCTCTTAAGACACGCATTCTTGAGATGAATTTCAAAATGGCTACAAGGCAATGGCAACAAATAGAAGGTCCTTGGTAAATCTATCCTCTGAAGCACAGATCCATTCAGCTTGAAAGATGGTTTACATGTCAAGGCAGCCTAGCAGCAAACTTTCTTCAGCTGCTTTTGCAAATATTTTTCACCATCCTTACATGCCCTTATCTGGATGCATTAAGTTCCTAAGATTTGTGTCCTCCTTTATGACTCATCAGCTTTCTTTTTGTCTTTTCTCAGGGATAATATCAAACAAAACATTCTGCCAATTCATTTGTGTATTTGTGTGTTCATTCTTTGCCTGATGCAATTTTCAGAGTATATTGTGAGTACTAAGGTAGCCGGAGATAGCTGGAGAAGGTGTATTTCAAGATATTGACACCATTAGTCTTGAGCACACAACCACCCCCACAAATGTGCAAAGAAACTATCAGCCTTTGAGAATCAGGCTGAAATTCACATAGATTTTACACACCTCTGAAACACGCATCGCTTAAGTCACTGAGGGCCTGAATACAGACATAGATAAAAAGCACACAAGTCTTTCGGTCAGAAAGGGCGCAACAAAATTGCCCAAACTCAGTCATCTTAATTCGCACAGAGATTTTTGACAGCAAAGATTTTTGCAACCTCGGCTTGGCTCTCCTTAGTTTTGAATATTTGCCCTAACATTTATTTAGAAAGAAGGCCAAACCAGCAGTACTTGTCATGTTTTAATTACACAGAGTGCACGCTGGATGCGATTCCCTCTTTTCCTACGTACCTTTTACAGTGTAAACAAGGGCAACAGGCTGGCTGTTGTTACCCTTCCAAGAACAAATTCTTGTTTGCAGCCAATATGGCTCAGTTTCACAGAAATCCAAATCAATTCTCTGGTACTGAGGTAATGAACAGTAACTTGATTTTTCCTTTAAAACTAAAGCCTTCCAAAAATACAGCTAATTCCTGCCCATTAGACATTTTCCACACATTTTTCACTAACACATTTTTCACTTGCTGTAAGAACAAAGGTACTATAAGCACTGTAACAGGTCACAAACTTTGAAGCTGCAGCTGCATATTGAAATGGTTATAGTCTGATCTTGTCATACACGCTGTGGAGACCGGGAGTCAGCTCTGTTCAGTAATGTGACGTTACACACATCTGAATTAAGGGAACGCCTGAGGCACACACCTGACTAAGGATGACTTGCACTAAATGAAACAAAGGTAACAAAAGTTCAATTATTTCTACCACCCAAGAAAAGGTTATGAAACTGTAGTTGAAAAAGAAAAAAAAAAAAAATCATGCCTCAGCATTGGACAGGATCAAGACTGACATGAATAATATATATTTCTGAGCAAGTTTGATCCTTCTTAATGATTAGATAACACAGAGAACAACTCACCTACAAACTGCATGCCTACCACCAAAAATTTATTTTTCTAAGGCTTATCTTTAAAAATGCATTTTTACTCATTAAAAGAATTACTACTTTTTCATTCTCCTGTTCAGTTCCTTTCCCACCCAAGCAAGTTTTCCCTCTGTCTCATGCTGCAACGGTTACCATAGATACATAAGTGCCATTTGCTTTTCAAAAGATGTCCACATATTTGGGTATCAATTTAAAAAATACTACCTATTTTGTAACCGGTAATCTTATCTGCATTTCTGATTGTTACCAGCATTATGCTAGAACTGACTGTCAAGAAGAAATCATTAAAGCACTGACTGCCTCTGAATGTAGAAAAGGCTGGCACAGTCCTCATAGTCCTCAAATCTTGAGAAGAACAGGTAACTGCCAGAAGCATGTGAAGAAAAACCTATATTGGACTGAGAAAAGGTAATATATCCAAAATATTACTTTTATTCCAGCTGAAGAAATGCTACTGGTTAAGGTCTCCATAACTATAAAGCACTGTACCTGGTTTTTACATTCACGGATATTTCTGTGGCATTCAGATCTACTTAAAATAAGGAAGTTATAAAATTAAGTCCTCTGAAGAAAAAAAATCTGCAGACCAAAAAAAGCTGCAAAGCAATGCTGCAAACAGCCTCTCTCTCTTTTCAACAGAGACGTATATGTACTTATTCTCTTAGTTAAGTTCACTTGTCATCTCACAACATTCTTAAGCATCTGCAAATACCATTTAGAAAAAGAACTGGATAAAAACATCTTGAAAATTAAGACTTCCAGATGCAATGATAGTCAGGACACAGCAGGTTAATTATTTTGGCTACTGTCTGTGTGTCTGCATGTTAAATCCTTGATCTCTACTTTTGAGCAACTTTAATTGATTAGATCTGGGGCACAACCTGGATTTCAAAGTTCAAGTGGAACAAACATGCATTCATCGTGTTTCAAAAAAGCTGATATGGATATGTATTTTATGATAATCACGTGCATGTACATAATAAAAAGGTGTTACATTGTGCAAAAACAAAGCCCCCAGTATGAGCTGGTTCTTAGCACAATCAACACGAAGTGATCTGATATCACAGACAAACCACTCAGGTGTTGGTCTAACAGCCACAAGTAGTATCCAAGCCATGGGAAAAGGAGGTACAACACAATAAATCAAGAAACTTTAAAGAAAAATGGTCTAATGGACAGGAGCAATAGCTTAAGAAAATTGGGGGTTGGGAATAAATGCAAACCCTAATATTTGCTGGAATTTTCCCAGTTACAGAAATACTTGTCTTCAGATATATTTTCCTGAGATCCAGGGATAACTCCAGGTATGACTGAATAGGTAGCATACAGAGATGAGGTGAGCTCCCTCAGAAGCAAAAAACCACCCTGACCTTTCTCCTCAGTTTGATGTTGGAATTCTTAATCAAGGTACTTCCTCCTACATATCACTATTTTCACATCAATCATACTGTAGGCAACCTCCATTTTTTACAGTTGTGACAGACATAACTTACAGAAATGGGAAAAGTAAATGTCCAGTCTACATAGGACAGCAATACAGTTTACTCTAAAATGAAAGCTGGCATTTGTACTGGGAGACTGTCGAAAGCTGTAAGATAAAAAGATGGAGAAGCGTAGCTTTTCCTCAGAGTGGTCACCATCATTGCTAGCTGACTCAAGGAACATAAGGGTTACTAAAATATTTGCTTCAGTGCTATTTGAGACAGAATTCAATGAACAAGTCACAGTACACAGCTGCAAGAACAGACCAGCAGCTCTGATCCAAAGGGGGAAAAATGTGCAGATCTCTCTGATGCTACTATTGTCATGATTCCCACAGAATCTCCTTTAAGATTTGGATTTAAGGTTCTAGAGATCATTGAAACAGCAGTAGAGTGATAAAAGCAGCTTACTTAATTACATTTTATAAGATACTTCAGACAATCTTGTCTTCAAAACAATGTTTTCTGTTCCATTGTCCATTCTTTTCCAGAAAGTAGTAAATCTAGAGTCATGTTCTTTCACCAATTCTGTACAGTCAGATTTTTTTCTGTTTGTGACTAAGGTAATATTACTGAAGATACCTATTTTAAGAAAAAGTCTACTGTAAGGAAAAGTGCCTACTTTAAGAAAATACTGTAATTTTTTAATTTGCTTTCAAATGGATATATGTATAGCTGACAATAGTTGTTTTTTATACTTAGAAAGAGTTTCCATTTCTCCAGGTTGGATGACTCCATACCTTTTTGTAGCAGGATTTATATTCTTGTTATTTAAATATTCACTAAATAGTCACTAAATCCTTCTCATGGGATTAATTTTGCTTTCACAAATGCTCACGTAAACTTACCAATGTATGTGCTTACCTAGAATTTGTAAGTATACTTACTTATTTTCATACAGATATAATTTGTTTTTCCTATGAACAGTGAAGACCAGAGTCTAGCTTCTACACATTTAACTGTGGACAAAACCCCCTCAATTCTAGGTTTCTGTCACATTAACTCTGCTCCCTGCAAGACTTTTGTAACCAAAAGCTAGCCTGAGTCCAACACATCCACCCACCCTAGAGTTTTCTTTAGGTAAAGAAAGAACGAAGTGAGATTTTTAAGAACAGTATCCAACAATCTTACTCCAGCCAGGTTTTACCTCAGAAATAACTGATGATTGTTCATAATTCCCTTAAGTACTTCATTATCTATGCAGTTCCACCAGTACTTCTCTTTTGTTTAATAACACTATGCTCTGGCAAGACATGTATTTATCAAATCTGCCCTGTTAATAAAAAAAAGGTTATTCCCAAAGCTCGTTCAGCTAACACCACCACAGTCACAGCTTGAAAATGCTGGTCACTACAAAGTGTCTAGAGCTTACTGGAAAGATGAGATATATTTTATTCAACTGAAACATTTACCATACAATTGTTGCAAATAAATGGTTAAAATATTTAAAGGTGAATTAGTAGGTACTAATGACACAAAGCTGCTTTCCATGTTTCAGATGTCCAAATAAAGTGTAGTAAATTCACAAGTAGCTATTTCCATGATTCAGGCAAGGCTGTAAGACTACGTGTTGTTAAAAAAAAAATAAAAAAACCACCCCAAACAAACAAACAAAAACCCCAGTGCAATGTTTCCAAATCTATCAACTGGAAAGAATATTCATTTGATCAAACTGGTTTAGATAATGCTGTCACTTCCACAGAGTCTCAGGGTCCAAAACCAAGGAAAATGTCAACCCTTAGCTGAAACATTAGCATGGTATTTACTGCTCTTGGGCTCACAGAGTACAGGAATGGAAGAGAGAGTTAGAAATGTTTTGTCTTACCTCTTATGTAACAAGAGGCACAACACCTCCTTGGATTAATTCCTCTTTTAAGTAGAACAAAGATGATACATACACTGGAAAGGAAATGCCTGAAGAAAGCTGATGGAGGGAAGGTCTGACTCCATGAGGAGAAATGAAGACTCTGTTGGTTTGTATACAACCACTGTGTCTTCATTTTACAGAAAACTTCACTGATGCTGCCTTTGACCATCTCCAAAAATAATTACCTCCACCTGCAATGTTTATTACTTCACCTTTATTCTGCTCCTACCACAAAAGCAATCTGAAGAAAAGAATGATGCCTACTAAATACTGATTCTGAGGAGCAGATCTGTAATTGTGCTAAGATTTAGTAATGAAGAAATCATTGAAATGTATGAAAAATTAAACAATTATTCAATAAATTCCACAGTATATAGAATGATAGAATAGCTTGGGTTGGAAGGGACCTCTAAAGGTCATCTAGTCCAACCCCACCGCAATGAGCAGGGACATCTTCAACTAGATCAGGTTGCTCAGAGCCCCGTCCAACCTGACCTGGAATGTTTCCAGGGATGGGGCATCCACCACCTCTCTGGGCAACCTGTGCCAGTGCTTCACCACCCTCAGCATAAAAAATTTCTTCCTTATATCTAGTCTAAATCTACTCCCCTTTAGTTTAAAGCCATTCCCCCTTGTCCTGTCACAACAGGCCCTGCTAAAAAGTTTGCCACCATCTTTTTTTATAAGCCTTCTTTAAGTACTGATAGGCTGCAAGAAGGTCTCCGCAAAGCCTTCTCTTCTCTAGGCTGAACAACCCCAACTCTCTCAGCCTTTCTTCATAGGAGAGGTGTTCCATCCCCCTGGTCATTTTCGTGGCCCTCCTCTGGACCTGCTCCAACAGGTCCGTGTCTGTCTTATGCTGAGGGCTCCAGAGCTCAACGCAGTACTCCAGGTGGGGTCTCACCAGAGCAGAGTAGAGGGGCAGACTCACCTCCCTCGACCTGCTGGTCATGCTTCTTTTGATGCAGCCCAGGATACGATTGGCCTTCTGGGCTGTGAGCGCACATTGCTGGCTCACGTCCAGCTTTTCATCCACCAGTACCCTCAAGTCCTTCTCGGCAGGGCTACTCTCAATCCCTTCATCCCCCAGCCTGGATTGATACTGGGGGTTGCCCCGACCCAGGTGCAGGACCTTGCACTTGGCCTTGTTAAACCTCATGAGGTTCACACGGGCCCACTTCTCAAGCTTGTCCAGGTCCCTCTGGATGGCATCCCATCCCTCCGGCGTGTCGACCGCACCACTCAGCTTGGTGTCATCTGCAAACTTGCTGAGGGTGCACTCGATCCCACTGTCTATGTCATTGATGAAAATATTAAACAGTGCTGGTCCCAATATGGACCCCTGTGGGATGCCACTCATCACCAGTCTCCATCTGGACATTGAGCCATTGACCATTACCGTCTGGATGCGACCATCTAACCAATTCCTCACCCACCGGACAGTCCACCCATCAAATCCATACCTCTCCAGTTTAGAGAGAAGGATGTTGTGGGGGACCGTGTCAAAGGCCTTACAGAGGTCCAGCCAGACGACATCTGTAGCCCTTCCCATGTCCACTGACGTAGTCACTCCATCATAGAAGGCCACTAGGTTAGTCAGGCAGGACTTGCCCTTGGTGAAGCCACGCTGGCTGTCTCGAATCACCTCCCTGTCCTCCATGTGCCTTAGCATAGCTTCCAGGAGGATCTGTTCCATGATCTTCCCAGGCCCAGAGGCAAGACTGACTGGCCTGTGGTTCGCCGGGTCTTCCTTTTTTCCCCTTTCAAAAATGGGGGTTATGTTTCCCCTTTTCCAGTCAGTGGGAACTTCACCGGACTGCCATGACTTCTCAAATATGATGGATAGTGGCTTAGCCACTTCATCTGCCAGTTCCTTCAGGACCCATGGATGGATCTCATCAGGTCACACGGACTTGTGCACCTTCAGGTGCCTTAGATGGTCTCGAACCTGATGTTCTCCCACAGTGGGCGGCTCTTCATTCTCTCAGTCCCCGCCTTTGCCTTCTGCGGCTTGGGTGGTGAGGCTCGAGCACTTGCCGGTGAAGACCGAGGCAGAAAGTCATTGAGTACCTCCGCCTTCTCCGTATCCTGAGTAACCAGGTCTCCTGTTTCGTTCTGGAGAGGGCCCACATTTTCCCTTGTCTTCCTTTTATCCCCAACGTACCTATAGAAGCTTTTCTTGTTGCCCTTGATGTCCCTGGCCAGATTTAATTCTATCAGGGCTTTAGCTTTCCTAACCTGATCCCTGGCTGCTCAGACCATTTCTCTGTATTCCTCCCAGGCTGCCTGTCCTTGCTTCCACCCTCTGTAGGCTTCCTTTTTGTGTTTGAGTTTGTCCGGGAACTCCTTGTTCATCCACACAGGCCTCCTGGCGTTTTTGCCTGACTTCCTCTTTGTTGGGATGCATCGCTCCTGAGCTTGGAGGGGGTGATCCTTGAATATTGCCCAGCTTTCTTGGGCCCCTCTTCCCTCCAGGCCTTTGTCCCATGGCACTCTACCAAGCAGATCCCTGAAGAGGCCAAAGTCTGCTCTCCTGAAGGCCAGGGTAGTGAGCTTGCTGTGCACCCTCCTCAGTGCCCTAAGGATCCTGAACTCCACCATTTTGTGGTCACTGCAGCCCAGGCTGCCCTTGAGCTTCACATTCCCCACCAGCCCCTCCTTGTTGGTGAGAACAAGGTCCAGCATAGCACCTCTCCTCGTTGGCTCCTCTACCACTTGGAGAAGGAAGTTATCATCAACGCATTCCAGGAACCTCCCAGCTTGCTTATGCCCTGCCCTGTTGTCCCTCCAAGAGATGTCGGGGTGGTTGAAGTCCCCCATGAGGACCAGGGCTTGTGAGCGTGAGGCTGCTCCTGTCTGTCTATAGAGGGCCTCATCCACTCGGTCTTCCTGGTCAGGTGGCCTGTAGCAGACCCCCACTGTAACGTCACCTGTCCCTGCCTTCCCTTTAATCCTGACCCACAAGCTCTCAGTCGGCTCCTCACCCATCCCCAGGCAGAGCTCCATGCACTCCAGCTGGTCATTGACATAAAGGGTGACAGCACCTCCTTGTCTCCCCTGCCTGTCCTTCCTAAAGAGCCTGTATCCCTCCATCCCAACACTCCAGTCATAGGAGACATCCCACCACGTCTCCGTGATGCCAATAAGGTCGTAGCCCTGCAGGCGTGCGCATGTCTCTAACTCCTTTTGTTTATTCCCCATGCTACGTGCGTTTGCATAGAGGCAAGATGCATAATTTATAAAAATAGCCTGCAGAATTTTTTACTCTGCCAAACAATGGGGTTTGGTAGTTAGAAAAGACTCTGACAAGGCTAAATATTTATTGTTTTCTTTCAGATACTTGGCTATCAGCTTCACAGTACCCATGCCTGGGAGGGAAGAGAGTAAACAACCATGGTAAAAAGACAATATAATCCAAACATGAACAGTGAATTACCAACTCTGAAATACTCACACAAAGAAGACAAGGCAAGAGAAAGGAGCCCTAAAAACACTGAAAGCAGACAGGAAAACCATTTTAAGAGCATTTTATCTGCTAGAGCCACTTGATATGAAAGTGTTGAAGTCTCTAAATGCAATGACAGGTCCAAGTCTACTTCCACCGATGTTAAAATATAATAATAAGTCATAACGTTATTGTCTAAAGAGGAAATCCTACCACTTCAAACACTGTAGTAAAAAATGTACCTCCTTTCCATGAAAGGTATTTCAAACTCTGCCTAGTTCACTTTCAGCAACCCATCATCATATTCTCAATATCACCACTATATGACTGATCAAGAAGCAGAGACAAAGCTAAATGATTGACTAGCATTTTAGATGCTGAGCTGAAGCAAAACTTTGAATGCTCCAGTTCATTCCTTGCACCCAGTCTGTACAGCACACTGTCAGGAAAGAGTATCATCCTTTCCAATCAATGGATCTTGGAGGTCATGGAGTACATGGTGAGACTATAGGCTGAGGTTATGGAATACTATGAGTGGCTCAAAACTACAACGTCTCAGAAAGACAAATGTGTTCAAGAAAAGAGGATTTGTGAAGATGGAGCAAAAGATGAGGGAAAAGAAGCAACAAGTGAAGGTGAGTGAAAAAAAGCCCCTGAGACTATAGCACAAAGCAGAAGAGACCAAAAGCAGTGGGGGGAAGGGAGGCAAGAGGAAGAATTGCTCAGGAGTTTTATGAGAATGATGGGAAACAGAATGATTTACTCAGCAAGACACACCAGACATTAGTAACCTACACAGTAAAATGAAAAAGGAAAGGCCAGGAAAAAATTGGCATCAAAGATACATAACAATAGATTTTTTTTTTTTGCATCATGCAGTACATTTTACCATGTTTTAATGTTATAATTCAGATGACAAATGCCCATTGTATATATATACATATAATATGTATGTATACATATACATAAATTATACACACATACATTCAGTATGCTTAACATGATCCAGCTCCCATCTGGACTACATTTCCTGAGGGAATGCAGGCCAAACAGCCAACCACCTCATCCTCAGCTCAGAGCCTGAGGCTGCTGCCTTGTCCTGGGAGGATAGACATACCATCACGTGCGCACCCAGACTGGCTGCTGGGCTTGGGGAAGTGAGGGGCATGGGGAAGGGGGAAGCATCTTTGCAGTGTAGTCTCTTTGTCTAAAGATTGAAGGGAATGAGGAAGAACACAGCTAATGCCTCAAGTAAGAACATGTGTGCATGAACGTAGCGTAACAGGGAAAGAGTGACACAGCAGAGGCTTGAGCTGCTGCTGTCACCTTCACAGCAGAGAGAAGGGAACTGGAAAGAGAATCCAGTTCCTATCCAGAACTATATAGCTGTACTAGAGCCTTTCCTGGAAAATCAGGGGTAATTGCAGGCTCCTGTGGGCTGTGGTTACCTGTCAAGCTGTCAGTAAATTAATCATGCAACTTTCAGCAGTCAGTATCAATAGAGAGACGCAGCCAGTGCAAAGGACACAGTAAGACAGAAAATCACAACTATTATGAGTGCAAGGGCAAACTACTACTTATTAATTTTTCTCCTAAATCTGTTTTACGGCCAGACTCCATAATGAGCCATATGACAGAAATCAAGATAAAGAAATGCTTTTTAAAACATATACATGATTTATTACTTTGATATCTGTCTGCTTTCTTCCTTCTCTTCCTTTTCATATCTTGGACTGAAATAACAGAAGTTCCCACCGCAACGGTATGTAGCTGAGCAAGTCACCTAGATACCGTAGATATGTTTAGACAAACTTCTAGACAAAGTTATAAATAAGCCTTGGATACAGCTATTCTCATTTTTGTTCTTCAGCATGTCTCTTTGTTCTCTAAGGATGGAATGAGAGTCTAGTGCCAGTGGAAAGACAAACTGATCTATGATGGGAGCTGACATGCTCCAAAATACTATTTTGGCCTTTAGAGAAGACAAAAAGGGAAAACAAGTATGCGGAGTTGTTAGGGGGAGGTATTCTGTTTGTTTTTATGCACTGCTTTTCTAAATCCCCTCCTAAACCCTTTTCCAAACTTCCTCGGAAAAAAAGGTCTAGCCAAAAGTCAATATATCATTATGATCACTTTGTTGTCAGATGTATACTTTAATACCTTATACTTTAAGTATCACAAAGCTATAGGGACTTCTGAACAATGCTCTCTTTACTTGGTATTTCTCTACCTGCAGACATAATAGGAACATAGACTGCAAATATCACTGAATATGTGACTTTAAAAGAACTGGGTCATGAGAAGGGTTTTCTTGGATCTCCTTCCACCGCCCTGGGCATGCAGAGCCTTTTGCTGCTGCTGCTTTCATATTTTCATCAACTCCAATTTAAAGCTTTAGCTTCTCCTCTTTTGTGTTCCTACTGTAGGACTCTTTCAGAATCTCACTTCTGTGAGGATTAGAAAAGTATATCCCATCTCTACCACAGAGGCATTTGCAAATAATTCACGCATCTCTCCCTCTTAGGTAGCAGGTAACAGCAAAGGGCCCTAGAAAAGTAGAAATGAAGCAAGTGCAATAATATTCAGTACAGTCAAACTCAGGGAGCTCATTAGCTGATACTTACGGAGGCATCACTCCTTTTGGGAGGCCTAATGCGTTGACAGAAATGGGTGGTGGCTGGGATGGCAGCATGGAGCTGAGAAAAGCTGCTGGAGACTGGCCAGAATTAGGAAATCTGGGAGTTGGAGACAGGCTATGGGAAGGTGAAGAAAGTGAAGGAAGAGGAGGGGGTGGAGGAGGTGGAAGTGGAAAGGAATCACACACCGGATATGTCGAGGTTGGACTAAAGACAGGTGGAGGCGGGGGTGGAGGGGATGGAGAAGAAGGAGACCAGGCGTACTCCCCTTCTGGAGGAAACTGCTGAGAGAAAGGGGGAACAGGCACTCTCCCAAACTGTTTCTGAGAAGCAGTTGGAGACATAGGAGAAGGAAGGCTGGATGTAGATGATCCTGAAGATGGAGTCACATAACCTGAAGCAGGACTGATGTTCTGAGCAGCAATGAACTGCTTAGGCCGAGCATAGTTGAAGGAGCTGGAAGACTGCATGGTTGGGGAAGTATGAGAGTTAAGAATACTCATTGGCACAGGAGAAGTGACAGACTGGCTGGACTCAAGCTCCTGGAAGGAGGGGGGAGGAGGAAAGGAAGGAGAAGAGGGAGGGTGCTGATGATGATCGGGTTGCTGTTGGTGACGATACCACTGGCCACTTTCTTGCTCCAGACGAATTTGGTTCTGCAGCTGCTGTATTTTTATAGGGTCCCTGTAGGAAGGAAAAATAGACAAAAAGATGATCAGACATGCAGCGTGAGCCAGGGAGGAGGTAAAAGTTCCACTGAGCTATGGTCTAGGAAAGTCAGAAGGCAGGGAAAGTTCAAAGCGTTTGCATATCTTGAATAACTCTGTTTCTTCAGAGCTAAAACATTGCTACAAAAGTCCATTTTTTGACCTCAAGAAGGGGGGGAAAAATTATGCATAATAGAAGTTAACAGAACCTTCAATTCTTAAAAAAGATAAACTATAAGACAACTTGAAGACACTTAGGATATTTTAAAGGAGCAATCCAGATAATATAAGTAATGGTAAAAATGTTGAAGTTCTTAACAAGGTTTCTTTTCATCTCTTGCCTATTTCATTCAATGGCCTTGTTTCAATAATAAGCCTCAGATATTTATCCAGTGACAACTTCAGCCTTGATTACCACTGTAGCTTCTGTGGGCTGATCAGATAGACCTAATTACTGTCCTACTTTTAATGAGGTACTTGGAGACAAGGGACCAATTTCTGTGTTAGAACCATCCATGTATCTGTAGATGAGCAAAGACGACTTCCAAGAAACATTTGTAACCTAAGGAAATGGTGAACTGAACTTCTCCATGTCTTTAGTCCCACTCTCTTTTCCAGGCTTTATTCCTAACTGTAGGTCCTGAGACGTGTCTTAGTAGATACTGAATACAGTTCTAAGGAATTGCTAATTGCAGTACTATCAGCTCAAATAGAAATGAGAATTTCTTTCAGAAATGCAGACATTCACTAGCAGAACAATAAAGACAAAAAATCTAATATGCAGGAACACTAAAAACTGTTAATTAAGTAAAAAAAAAAAAAAAAAAAAAAGGCAAAATGTTCAGCAGTGAAGCAAACCAGACCATGCACTGGCTTTTTTCTTTGTCCACAATACAGTTGTTTGAATGACACTGAGATCAAAATTTACTGTGTGGTCTCTCATCTTAAAATACATCAGACTGACTTGCTTAAAAATTGTCATGTTCCAGCTGGAAATCATAACTTTATCTCAATACTCCAGATGTCTACAAAGTTTCAGCATATGCACATATACCTTTGCTGTATATTTAATATATAAATACTTTATTATATACAAGTGTATCATTGTTTATAAATAATTTAGGTCATTTAAGCAGAAATTTTAGAAGCTGTCTACTTAATGCATAGCATATGAATGTATGATTCTGGCACAACAATATACTTTTGTTGGTAACAACAAAATTAGAAATAGTAATATCATTATATTTTCCACTCTAAGATTAATTTTGATATTCCAACCATCCACATTTCCCAGAAAGTGTTTTCTGACAATAATTCTGCTTATGATCTCAGGCCAAAGGAGATTGTTTAGATAAGAAAAAAGGGAGCAAGCTTGTTTAGGAGAGAAAACTAAAAAATCAGTTATTTACATTTAACAGTTGCTTTTTTCTTTTGTCATAAAGATGGTTCAATTCTCGCAACAGTCATCTCACCAACAATACATATTTCAGTACTTAAAAGGAGATTGCATTTTCCTTTTTAATTAAATCAGCAACAAGAACATCGAAACATTGCAGTTCACTTGTAAATTTTATAATTCATTTTTTGATGTTGACAATAGAGACGCTAAATCCCTATCAGTTCAACTTTTCACTCCAATAGGACACGGGCTGAACCTTATTCTTTGATTTTTGCTAAATTACATACAAGTCTCCTTTCCCTAAATGGGTTAAAGCAACGCAACTTTAGTTCCCATTATCATTTGACTTTCTTGGCTGATGACAGAAATACTTCAGGTCACTTCTGATTGGAAAGAGAAAGTTCTGTAAGATTACTACTTTCAGCTCATTCTGTATCTTTAGTCTGACTATTTGCTGACCTACTGTCCAATACCTCTAAAGTTATTTAGAAATAATACTTATTTTATTTTCCATCACAATCACCCCCAATAATTTTTTTTATTTATTACAGAGAGGCTAAGGTTAAAAAAAAAAATGGGGGAAATTTAGTATTGTAAATGGTGTGTTGAATATAGAAGAAACTTAGCTGTCTCTAACACTCCTATGTTTACCCAACATGTGCTGAAAGCAAGTCAGTGTCTTGTTTTGGGACTTTTTTATTTTCATTGCCAAGTCACATGGCGATGTGCCCAGCCAACAGCATAACACAAATGACCATCTATGGCCCTTTCAATGGTAAGTATACTACTACAGTGCCTGCCACTGAACTGCTGCTGTACCAGTCTGGGCAGAAGTAAAGACCAGATTCAGTGTATGTCTACAAAAGGTTGGCAGGCAAACGTGAGGTTGCTCTGCTCTCACACTAAGCTTGACTTGAGGCCACGGGAATATACATGCCTGTAAATCAGGGTTTACTAGCTCAGGACAGCACTAATTCCATTTGCAAACCTTTTGATCAGCTTAAGGTCCAGACAAAGCAAGTGCATGTCTGCTTGAAAAATAACATGCAGACATAATCATTATCACATCAGTCCACGTAGCAAAAAACATGAAGACCTTCTTAGAGCAAATTTTCATTCCAGTGGTAGAAATGCATGATCATTGTCTGCAAAAGAGTATTCTCCACCTCAGAGCTATTCTTTTAACAGCAGATGCTGCCCTATACTTATTAATTTCTTGAGTAGATGTATCCTAGGGATGTGTCATTATAAAGAAGGAAAAAGAAAAAAAAAAAGAAAAGAATAATCAATTCTCAAGTGTTCCTTTGCAATGACACCAACAGTGGGGGAAGCTCTACACAGGTAGGTCCCTGAAAGATAGCACTGCTGTGCCACAGATATAGAAAGCCCAGCAGTCAAAATGATGCAAGGGAATTGGTCTGTTATGTTGCCCTCATCAGTAGGGAAACAAAGAAGGCAATTAAAAAAAAGTTCAGTTTTTGGATGAGATTACAGGAAAAATTAGTTTAATTGTAATTACATCCTCTTTCCAATTAGCTGAAATATGCTTTGTAATCCCAGTGTTTTAAAGGGCACACATGCTTTCAGGGAACGCATCAAGCTTGTTTAAACAATAGAGAATAAAACTTATTTTCTCATGCAGAGTTTTTGGTTTTGCCAAATAATTAATTATAATAATGTAAGAATGAAGAGTTAAAAGTAGATTTTTAGTAAAATTCAATCAGTGAATCAAGTAATAAAAAAAAATCATAACTAGAGTAAAGTGAATATTGAGAAATTTCAGCAATTCACTGAAAAGCAGGCCTAGTAGTACATAAATATTTTCAAAAGGTCTACTTCAGTATTTGTGAATTTTTTTTCAATACCAGATATTCTTACCCAAGATTTTTTATATACATTTTCAGATGTTCTAATAGTATGCTAAAACAGTTAAAGAAATGCAAAAAGTAAAGCAGTAATATTTTGATTGATGCAGACATTAATTGCAACAGAGAGAAAAACAGTATTTTTTTGCAGTTATTATTTACAGTTCGAATATGTACAGATTAGCTGTCCACAATACTTAATCTTTTCTTATCAGCTACTAGAACAGGAAGGCACAGACTTTTCACCTTCACTTACAAATTTGTCTCGGTTGTTTTCCACTTTTCTATATATTTCTAACTGTGGAAAGAGATGGAAGAATGAGAAGAAGGAGGGGAAAGAAATTCAGTTTGTTCAGCAGTTAAGGATGAGGATTTGTTTGCATCACTAGCAATAGCCAGTGCTAGAGGATGTGATAGTGAATAGAAGTTACTCCTGGAGCACTGTTTGTGCTACACAATGTCAGTCTTCCTTTTCTTTATAATAGTAAACATTGAACAGCTAGAACAATTTTTGGATATTTCTATGCTGTCTGTTTAGGCATTTCTTTATTTAATATGCAGGTGAATAACAAGATGCAATATTACACATTCCCAAGTATTTCTACAACCTTGCTTTCCTCTCTTGCCTCTCTAAGAAGAAATAACTGAAGGAAGATACAGCAACTAAATTTTTTTTTAATTAATTTATTGGCTTACTTCATGGAAATGAAGCTAAATGGAGCTAAATGACAGCGAGAAACATTTGAAAACAGATGTTCAAAGAGAAGACTAAAGACATAAGGTTTCTTGGTGGGCAACTACAGCATACTATCTTTTTAAAGGCAAAACACTCTGCTTGTATGAGAAAACAGTGGACAGAGATGCTCAGAATCTTCTCTAAGGATGCCAGTACATACGACATATTTTAATAGTTACTCAAGAATTCATGTTCTGAGATATGCACTTGGTTTAGATTATAATAGGCTGTTTTATCTTTTTATCCCATTTTCAAGTTTTTTCTTCCTGATACCTTCTTTGTATTACATTGTTTTGAAAATTAATACAGCAGTCCTCGACTTTGAGAACTAAACTGGTAACAGCCGTCATCAGAAACCGTAACTCCAAGTCTAGGCCAAGTGCCTGGACACAGTGCTATGGAGGAGAGGACATAGGTAGATGGTTGTACCTCTCTGAAAGTCTCAAAAGGAACTGGCTACTGGATTGCAGAGTACATTACAGCAGATGGCATTTTCAGGAATGCGATAAATCCTTCATACTGAAAGTTCTCTCTCAGGCTCATTCACAGGTTCCCAATATTAGGATATGTACCAACTTTATTTTTATCTTACATCTCTGGGTTTGTAAAGAGCATAAAAAAAAATTTATTTGGAGGAACAATGCACCAAAACCTCTTCTGGGAAACACCCTACTATTTGCAGTGTAATCATCAGCTCCTCAGTATAACCTAGTCTGTGTATCTTTTAAACACAAAAGTTCATATGGAAGCCCTTATACCCATTCTATCTTGGGAGAGGGGTTTCTCCAAAGGTGGGGGGATGCTGTCCAAGCCTTGGGAGGAATCAGGCATACACAAAATGAACCCTACCCAGGTAGTGCTCTCACAAAGCATGGTAAGGGCATTCAAGTTTATTCAGTTTTTTTTAACAACACAATATACAAAGTAGATTGAAATAAGCCACCACAGATAAAGAACTAAGATTAAATACATTTTTCTATGTTATAACTTTATAAATTTCCTGATTGTGGCTCTCCTTTGTCCTCCCTCATGATCTTAGCAAAAGAAAAGGAGCAAATGGAAAGCACATAAAGAAAATTTGAACCAACCATATGAAATTTAACAAGAGCAAGTGCAGGATTCTCCACCTGGGACAGGGTAATCCTGGTTATATGTACAAATTGTGGGACGAGATCCTGGAGAGCAGCCACACAGAAAGAGATCTGGGGGTTTTGGTTGACGGTAAGTTGAATATGAGTCAACAGTGTGCTCTGGCAGCTGAAAGGGCCAACCATGTCCTGGGGTGCATCAAGCGCAGCATAGCTGTGGGACAATCGCCTCCCGGTCGAGGGAGGCGATTGTCCCACTCTACACTGCACTGGTGCGGCCCCACCTGGAGTACTGTGTGCAGTCCCTTAATATAAGGAGGACATCAAACTATTAGAGTGTGTCCAGAGGAGGGCAATCAAGATGGTGGAAGGCCTCAAGGGCAAGACTTACAAGGAGTGGCGGAGGTCACTTGGTTTGTTCATCTTGAAGAAGAGAAGGCTGAGGGGTGACCTCGTGGCAGTCCACAACTTTCCAAAGGGGGGCAGCGGAGGGGGAGGTGCTGATCTCCCCTCTCCAGTGACCAGCAATAGGACACGAGGAAATGGAATGAACCTGCATCAGGGGAAGTTCAGGCTGGACATTAGGAAAAGGTTCTTCACTGGGAGAGTGGCCGGTCACTGGAACAGGCTCCCCAGGGAAGTGGTCATGGCACCAAGCCTGTCAGAGTTCAAAGAGCGTCTGGATGACACTCTTAGTCATATGGTTTAATTTTAGGTAGTCCTGGGAGGAGCAGGGAGTTGGACTCAATGATCCTTATGGGTCCCTTCCAACTCGAGATATTCTATGATTCTATGAAAAGCAATTTTTGTTTCAAAGAAAGAATCCTGTGTATCTCATGTACGGAAGAATAATGGGCTCACTTCTGCCTCAAGTCATTCCTGAGTGAAAGCAGACTAGCCCCTTCACAATCCTCCCAGCAATCTGCCCCTTGAGAAACAGACAGTGCAGTTCTACAGAAACATACTAAAAAATACCTCTGAAATGAAAGTACAGGAATATTTTGAATGAAAAGAACCAGAATTAACCACAATTAAGATTGAGCTAGTTATCTAAATTAAGATTTGAAACCAAAACCTCTGTATTTGTATCTTGGGGTAACAACTACTCATCTCCATTAAATCTACCTTCCAACGAAGACCTAGCTTGTAACTCAAAACTAATGCTTCAGAATCACGCCAGAGCTCTACAAAAAGGGAAGCAGCCACCTTTATGCTGTATTAAAAGGCAAGGGCTCTTCTCAGGTAACACTGACTTCCATGTCAGTAAATATCTATGTTTAGATATATTTTTATGTGTATATATTTATATCTATATTTAGATATTTATACAATGGATGTAATATTTTTTCATTATAATTTATTAATTTATTCAAGTTGGAATGTAATAAAATTCAGTTATATCTCTCTAGCTCCTTGGCAGCCCAACTGGATAACTGGTAGGCGGAGAAGGAATGGAGAATTGGAAGTACTGGGGGCTGCTGTGGTTCCCTCATTAGCTAAGACTCACAGTGCTTCTGCATCTGTGGCTCTTCAGCAGCTGGCATGGCAGACTTGTCAGGTAGCTGTTAACCTAGCTCTTAAACACACTGTTTAATTTACTTTCTACAACCACAACATTTGTATTTTACTGGAATAAATGGTACTGTTTTCTAAACTTCTTCTGAAGGTTACTATTTCAGAGACTGAAGCGCACATACCAACTCACTCAAAATTTGACAATAGTCACTGATATCTGGAATTGTCCTCTGACAAAATTCCTAATATAATTTAAGTTTTTCCACCAAATTTATCAACAATTGAGAGCTGTTAAAAATGAAAACAACCTAAGCTAGCAGTGGATGAATTAACAGCTGTACTGAAAATAAATGCTCAGAATAACAAAGGTAATTCCAACTAAACTGTGTCCACTGAAGGAATATTTACTCATTTTTAGAAATGTTAAAAATGTACACGTATGACAAGGCAAGAAGGTGAAGTAAAGGGAGAAGAGATGCCCCTTTTTACAAAAACTGCAAAGTATTCAACACACAGACAGCCTTCAGGCTGTATTAATACAAATACATTTACCCAAGCATTAAGCTTCCTGATGCTGAACAATCCCTTATATTGTGAGAAACAAATGTGGACTGTTTTAAATCCTGCGGGGGTTCACATTTATGTAAGACTGGAATTATCAGTTAAAATAAAGACTGAGGGGGAAGGAAAAACAAAAACCAGCACCAGTTTGGGTTCTACCCCGCAAACATTCAAAGATATTTTTTGTCTATACTAACAGATTTCAGGGAGGATGCAGGGTTGTCATTACAATTTAATCCTTACATTGAATAACTGGAGAGCTATCACTAGGAACTATCTCCACCAGCTGCAACCTTTTAATGTTTTTATTACTTGCCCTTCAAATCTTAACAATTTGAAAAATGCAGATGTGTGACAATATTTTCCATATTTCAGGTTAATATACAGGAGTGTTTATAATTCATTTCACTGTAACCTAACGCACTCTCAGGAAAATCAGTATGGTGCAAGACCTAACACAGGTACTGTATTATGAGCACGCTATGAAACTAAGCTTGACTTTTCATCTGAGAAACTTCATACACACAGAAGACAAATGTAAACCATCTGCATTGTACCTGTATTGTTTGTGAACTTTCTTGTAAGGAAATCCTGCTGTAACTTGGCTGTTTAAAACTTTTCTGTCTATCCTAAAAAGTGGCAGTTGTACCTGTGCCCACTTTCCATTATGGTTTGATTATCTGTCAAAGGCATCAAGGTAATTTCTGTTCTAAGGAAACCAACAGTAGGGATAGTGCCAGTATTCAGTGAACACAAGCAATTCTTTTAGAGGCAGGAACCATTTTTCATCTCTCTATACCACTGCAGGGACATTTTTCAAAACATGCACCAGTGAGATAACACGTTTAGCCTGGGTACAGAAAGAGAGGAAATTGTGCTCTTGTGCTCATTCATTGTTCCCAAAAGTCATAAAGACACAATACAGCTTTAGTAAAAAGGCTAAACTTTGTATCTCTGGTAGGGTTAGATCAGAAGAATTAGTCTGGTAGTCAAAAAAATCTGTCTGGCTTGGTAATTCAATAGTGTTCTATAACTAGTATTTTTACTGATAAAGGAAGCAAAAAGTGTTATGTTATTAAGAGGTAAATTGTAACAAGGCATTAATAGCAATGCAGGTTCCAATTTACAGCTGAATTGGCCCAAAGTGTAGGAAATCATGACTTGGAACACAGGGATGAACTGGCCTGCAAATGGACAAATAGGTCTTCTGCCTCTGATTGTGCTATAGCACGTGGAAGGTTATATTCTGTGCTGATTGGTATATATTCAAAGAAAGTAGGGGGGGGGGGGGGGAATATATATATCAATCAAAGTTTGAAAAACTCTACTAGCCTAAATCCAAAAGTGAAGAGAAGATGGACGGCCACTCCTCTTCTTCTAGATGTAGTATGATACATTTTCTCAGTGCTGGCACTGCAACAGCACATGCACAGTTGTAATCTTTTTTTTTTTTTAATTTATTTTAAATTTAATATATTTGATTAACAAGATGCGCTATAAATCATCACATTTCATCTACCACTAACCACCAAAGTTAGGAGATTTGCTTATTTTTATGCCTACCCACAAACAGTTACAGTGGGCTTATAACTGGACCTCCATGCTTTCAATATTAATATTCCAGTATCTGTCAAGTGTCTGTTCTTTGGGTTACACGTAAAGATGACTGCTTTGTACTACTGAAATAGATACTTTTGGGAGGAAGAATGAACACCATATTAAAAAGAAAAAAAAAAAATAGAGTAGCTACTGGATGCCCTGACATTAAAGGGAGCACACAGTTGCTGTCAGAGTGTTTTTAGGAAAAAAAAAAAAAAAAACCACTTTAACTGTTTTAAAACTACTTGAAGAAATTAAGGTAGTTTTAGAGCTTAAATTCTAGGCCCTTTTACCAGCCATTCTGGTTTTCATGGCTGCCTCATGGATATTACCAGCCAATACATCAATAGTCTATTTTACTGAAATTCACTGGAGGTATCCTGTTCTTAAAATACCATATAAAAAGGAACCACTGGAAAGGAAATCAATGCATAAAACCTGGTATTTATATGAAACAAATATATACATCTGAGATTCTCCCACTACAACAATATGACTTACTTTAGGTGTCAGCACCATCTTAGTACCATAAAGTTTTAGTACCATACCATTCTTGCTGAAATCCTTCTACACACACAAAAATAACCCTATCAACAACATACACTAACTTTTATGGAAGGAGGAGAAGCACCAGGAAGTAACAGCAACTGCTAAGGACAGTAGTAATCTTTCAGCCTGGTTCTCAAGAGCATTGGAAAGTAAAAATAACACTACAGCATTACTCATAACTTTTGTGACATTTATTCAACCAGTGTAATCCTAACACAATTATATCTTGTGCTCGATGCAGTGCAGGATATTATATCCCTGTCATGCAACCTAGGTTGGTAATCTCAATGAAAGTTATGGCAGTGAAAAGAAAAATACTTAAAAGGATGAACAACTGTGTAGGCACTCTGCATGCTGCAAATTTCCTAGGGTATCTGAAGTTACTGCCATATTAGGGATTGGTATCATCCAGAGACATTTGCAGATCTATTGGAAGAATTTTTCTTCCCAGACGTCCTTTTAGACTGCCTTTTAAAAGCACTGGTGAAGCCCATCTCATGCATTAACTGAAGAAAAAACAGCCTTTCACTGCTTCCCTGCTGTTGTTCTCTAGCACCTGAAACAGGGAACAAATAACTATCCCCTCCATGTTACATAGCTGCTTGGCTCCAGCTGCAGTTAAGTTTGTTCAGGTATGGACAAACTGCTTCAGCTTTCTTCCCCCAGCAAGCTAGCTGATAGACAAAGCTCTGGTTAAGTAAAATATTCACTTTGTTGCAAAGAAACTGAATATAAAAAATAGCTGAAGTGTCCTCAGTGTTTGCACGTGTTGCAGCATTGCACATAAACATTTCTGCAAAGAGTTGGCAAACGCTCCATCTATTCACGCCCAGAACACTCTTTGTGGGCTACACTCCTCACAGAGCAGAATGAAAACTCCAACACGCACCAGCAAAACAGCAGCAACAGAATATCTTAGTAAAATGAAAACACTTCACAGTGTGGCAGATGTACCTTATGTCAGCTATTGCATTTAGAAGACCAAAAAGAACTCTTTGTAGATTTGGCTATAACAGCAGACATAACTTTATCTGCTCATGTAGACTGATAACATCTTTTTGGTTTATCGCATTTTTTTCCTATCAGCAACTTGCATCAACTTCAGTGATACCTGCCTGATGAATACTGCTGTGACTTATTTTGCATCAGGAACAATCTTTTAAGATGCGGATCCCATTCATCTTGCTGGACTAATTTTGAAAATAAAATAGTTTATAGGGCACTGTCACTTCTTATCTAGCCAGACGTACTTCAGAAGTGTGAGATTTGGGGTTTTGTTTTGTTTTTAAAAGGCATCTTCCCCAAAGTATAAAAAAGACAAGAAAAATGATGGTACTCAAAATGTTGCTAAAGCACCCTAAAATATGGAGAGCTACTGCCTATTACAACTGCATGATAAACGTAATTATAGTGAAGATGTTTTAGGCAAATCCTAAGGACTAAGTAGACTTGCAGCCTTGCTCCATGACTGAATGCTACACCTCACTGTATTTTCCCCATTGCTTGTTATAAAACAAAAAATGAATACCTACACAGCAGAATTACTGAGCAAAGGCAAAAACACAGTACACAGATGTCACTGCAGTCAAAAAATATTCTTAAATATTCAGAATATACTCTGCTCCTGAACAGATTGAGCAGACCTGACCAGAACTACTCACATTCCCTATCATCACAAAGGGAAACAACGTATCCTGAAATAACACACATTTCAACACAGACAACTCAACTTGAACTAACTTCTTTTGCTGGCAACACACAATTTTATATAGTATTTCCCTGGTAAATAGATTAAGCGATTTAATGGTGAGAATTTAATTTTTTTTTAACTGCTAACTAACTGTACAGCACATTGTGCTGAAAAGCTTAAATGGAATACCTTACATATAAATGACAGAGCGAAAAATTGCTTTTGTACTTTTGAGTGAAAATACGTTCCATAAAGATTTCAAATACTATTTATTTCTTAATATATCAAGTAACCTTGAGTATGGGAAACTTATACAGTAGGGACTTCTTCCCTGAATTAAGCTGTGCCTTAAGTGATGTATAATGCCAGAAGAAAGAAGGAATCGTACAGGTAAATTGTGCAATGATAAACACTTGTCATGGCCAAATACTGTGCCAGTGATTCCGTATGGCTGGTCCCTTCTCTAAAACTGTTTTGAATCTTGCTTAGCTCTCAGTGAAAGGAGTCAGCCTTCTTACCCAGAGAAAATAAGAGAAAGGACCAAGTTTCATTTTTCCCAGATGAAATAGTAACCAACACAGTGACTGGCCAAAAACAACGAACCACATAGATTGGCACTTCTCCTAAGAGGACAGTAAGGACACATCTGCATTTGTGCTTTAGCTTGGATCAGAAATGTGCTTTTGAAGCAAATCTCCGATTGTCCCTGCTTGCTTGTTCTCCAGTTCACATCCTAGAGAAGCCTCTCAAGAACATGGACTGACTTCCTGTCAGGTCAAACGAGTGTAACAAACTCCAGCCACTAATGGGCTTCAGTCCATGGCAGCAGACTAGAGCTAGTCCAAAGTGAAAAAACAAAACCCCAAACTCAGTGACTCTGAAACATGTAGTGTAGATACCGTGCCCTCAGCATGTTTTTTCACTTTACAGAGCCACTCTTGTTTCTGTGTACTACTTGCTAATGTAGCCTATATATGCACAGAGTAGATGTATAAACTAGCATGAGGTGTCTAGCTAAACCATACAAGCTAGAAGGCATTTAAAAATGTGTGTATACCACAAGAGATTCTGGCTTTATATTTTGTGTAAGTCTCAATTTCTAGGAAGCTAAACACATCTTGCTAAACAAATATGCTGAATATTAATCTCTTCATTTAATTTACAGTTTCTTGAAATATTTTTTTAAGTGTACACCATATTGATGTATAATATATTAAAAAATAGGGTACCATGCATATTATTGAACATTTACACATTCAGAGACAATGTATGGACCCATCCTAGACAGTAATTTTATTATTTTGTATGTTGTAGTACAGATTTTACTATTTGATTGTCTGCAGCTGACCTCCAGAATTCAATTAATTCTGCTCCTTCCTTCTGCCCTGCAGTAAAAACCTCCCAGTCAAAACAAACATGTCTTGTTTGTCTTCAGTTTGATCACAGGGTAGTTTGTAAAAAGCTAGTTACAAAGAAAAGTGTATTCCTTCAGATTTAAACCCATTTTGTCTGACAACTATGAAGGAAGATTATCTCTTTATGCACTCATTATTTTGATGACTCATGTACCTTCTTAGCCTGGAACTGGAAACTCTTGGAGAAAGAATATTGGCCTAGAAACAGCACTTGTCTGATTTGAGGGTCCCAAGTTATATTTTCCCATATTTATTAAGATTAGATTTATGTTAAAATGAACATTCCAGAATGGATGATGAGAAAAGTGGTTTATCTATTCCTACAGTGAAAGCCAATTTAGTTTATCTTGACCAACAGCAGTTTATGTTTTGTCCTTACTGAAAAAAGTTTTTACGTTGAATAGTTAGTAGCGTGCACAACATATATAAATTGTTTCCTTAACATAACTAGAGTACTTAGATTACATTTCGAAACTACTGGTAAATCACTGTTAGTAAATTGAAATAAAAGAAAAAAATCCATGCTTTGTTTCCATTATTGTAAGCGCTAATAAGATGTAAAACTAGCAATACATGTCTTTCACACTGAAATCAACACTACCTGTATGAAAAACCTTCTCCTCAAGTATCACGACAATTTGGACTTCAAGCTATCCTTTACCTCACAAATAGCTGAGATAGAAAAAAGAAAAATCTTATCTGGCTGTGGTTTAATAAACAACTTATAGCTCCATATCAAAAATGTAATTTTGGACTTGTAGGTTACTTCAAAGACAGAGGGATTTTGACAATACCAAAATTGGTAGCACTATAGTCAGCATCAATGTGGATCATATGGTTCTTCCCGTATGAACCATGAGATTCCACATGATCCTCTGTTCCCCTCAGCAATACTCAGATCATGGTATAATGCTGGTCTGTCTTCAATCTTTCTTCTCACTGACCTCCCTCTCTCTAACTGCTGCCTTCTTACCTGTCTCCCTGCCTCTTCCCTTGCGCTATCACCAACTCTTCACCACCCCTTGTGAGCTTCAGAAATGCTACCTAGGGTGTACGATACCAAAATTCATGAATTTACCTTCTACTTCACTTCATATGCTAGCTTCTCTAGAAAAGCATGCTTCACTCTTCGGAAAACACTGATCTAAAATACCCTTGTCTACTACAGTTTTCTGCAGTGAACTAAAGGATAGTTATTATAGGTGTTAGAACCTGCATGACCCTTGTGTCTCTGGGCCAGTTTACTAAAGCTACTCTGTAGCCACAAATAAAACTTACATAGTACATTGATCCTGTTTCTCATTTGAAGGATCCCTCTATTCCTTTTCATTTCAGGGAGGAACCTCAAACACAGCACTGAACAGAAGTGTTACACAATAACAAAAGCCTTTGGATTATTTGAGGTCAGCTAATTGATTAGACAATTCATACAAAATACAATGATAATTTTTGCAGAACAAGGAATGATTAAATGAAAGTCAAAAAGCTAGAGACACCAGAGAGCATTTGAAAATATTGTAGTTTTTGTCATAGAGGGCAAAATAAGGCAAAGACATTTAAGTTCTCCGACTAGTTGTGCTGTATATCAGGGAAAGTGGGCACCCAGATTTGCGGAAAGACTGAACTGCTTAGTATTTTTGTTTGGAGAAAAATAAGTTCATTCCCCTACAGTCATCCTCTTTTGCATGCCAAGACTCTAACGAGCCCATGTACTTAGACTTACCACATTAATTACATTCTCACGCCCTAAAGGCAACGTTGTCTGAAGCTGTCCATTTTTCGCTCATTTCATAAACCTTCAGAGACTGCAGTTTTCCAAATGGATTTAAAGACTTCAATATTAAAGTTACTTAAATAATAACTAATCCACCAGCCCTTAGTTTTAAAAATGGGGAAATAAACGTTGCTAAGCAAGAATTGATAGCACATAATTCTTGCTGTACACTGTCCAGGCAATACTTCACAGATTAGTTATGTCTGATCTTCTACACTAGGGAGGAACTTTTGTCCTCAAGAGCCTAATACTAGAAATGGCATCTCATGGTCCGAGGTTTTTTGTTTTGTTTAATTTGTCTTATGTTTAAAATTTGATATTTGAAATTAAGAGGAATCTGTAAGGCAAAAGGCCCAGCTTGATTAACATACTTCATAATTGCAGGAAATGTTTTTCGACCCTTAGTTGACTCAAAATTTTTTCTCAGGATTTTTTAACAGCATGATCTACTTCCCTAATGAATCATTCAGAATGAATGAGAAAAGATCTGTGTACTTGGAAATAGCAACAGAATCTCGCAATCATTTTGAAATCCTCCATATATTAAATAGCTTTATATTTTCAAAACAAGCTCCAGATGTGTAAAACAATGATATTTGATTTGTGATAGGCCTAAAAGATCATTTGCCTCTTTCTTTTGGCCTTGCAGCACTTCAGTTTGCTGTCATGTTGCTCTAATTCTTCTAGTCGAAAAGGAGACACATAGGGAAATGTTCTCATCATCTCATCTTTGGCATCTCACTTACATGAGTAGTAGTGCAGCCTCCTAGACAGTCAGTGAAACCTCCAGAGTGCAGTTCAGAGTGTGTAAATTAGATGCTAAATGTCAGAATGTATGAAGACCCTCTTAAAGAAGCATCTTGAGAAGTCATCCCAATAAAGCACAGGCTTCAAAATGAAATCAGGCGACTCAGATTTGAGCAGAAAACACATAAAATGTTCAACACATCCTCAGTAATGCAGATAAAAATAACACTACCCAAAATTCTTTCCCCTGCCCACAACTTAGTAGATCATGAGTCAACTGCAGATCTCATAATACATCACATTGTTTCACAGTCACAGAGGACTTAACATTTAATTTATTAATTTAAAAGTCCCAATTTTTTTTCATATGCATTATGTAGTTAACTAGTATGACAGCTCTTATTTATCAGCAGCTAACAAATGTACTCAGCTGCTCTTGATGGGGAATATTCTTTTAGGCGGACTTAGTATCAGGGAGGATCCATAGTTCTAATGCTACCACACCCAGCTAGGGTCACCATGTAGGAGAAAAATTAATAGAAAAGGTCAAATTGTTTAACAGCATTATGAAGTAACATTGTTAGAGTCAGGAAGAAATCTTGTGATTATTTATCAACACCATCAGCTGTAGAACAAAGGGTTGAAC
The DNA here is from genome assembly GCF_965638725.1 of Aptenodytes patagonicus. NCBI lineage: Eukaryota > Metazoa > Chordata > Aves > Sphenisciformes > Spheniscidae > Aptenodytes > Aptenodytes patagonicus. The sequence continues at coordinate 44,070,241 of NC_134952.1, forward strand.
ATGAACCAGGCAAAAAAATTTTACTCATTAAAAGGGGGACTCGTTTACCCATTTAAAAAGTAGTTCTAAAGGAAAGTCAGAAAAGGTAATCAACAAAAGATATGCCAAACTGACTTTAAACATCCCAAAAAAAGCACAGTATTGCACCGTATTCCGTATGAAGATGAATGCAAATATTTCAGACCAGAAGATCAGGTTGGAATGTGTATAGCAAGATTAGTTTTAGTCACATAGGTTAAATGTGAGGACGTCTACATTGCTAAGACTAAAAAGACTCAGATCAATGTAAATAACTTCCTTGTACTTTGTGTTCCTTAAACAATCAGCAAAAGAGTTAAATTAAAATGTTAAACAATGTTTTTCAGCACAGAAATACATATGTTGCAAGTACAAATGCTAAAAGAGTCTTTCTATGCACGAGGAGCAAATCTGTTATTTACTTTTCCCAAGTTCAACCTGTTTTATTTCCATAAGATGCCCCCAAATCTTTTTATAATTATTTCCATTGCATATAAACATAATCTCCTGGTATTAGTAAATTAGCTTGGCTAAATATAGCAAGGAGCACTCATGTTTTATGGGGCATTTTCTTTGGTATGCAGCTAATATAAATAAAATGAGCAGAGAGAAGTTGGCAGTGCTCCACTGACATTACATCACTTTTCCTTAATAGGAAACCTCTCTGCAACTTAACATCTTGCTTTAAACACTCAGAAGTGTCTACAAAGTCTTCAGTAAGGATCATCATATAAGGCCAGTAGTTAGCTGCAAAGGACTAGAACATAGACCTGGAGCTCACGGTACAACACTGAAAAGAGAATGTCTAATGAAAACCACCTTTAAATTAACACCAGCTGCAGAGCAAGAGAGTTGCATAATTTCTAACAAAAGACACGTGTAAGGCGTACATAATTCCAGTAAAAAGCAAGGGATGAAGTTCTAATTACTACGACTTTACTTCAGTAGACTTGGGATTTCCTCTAGAAACCTTAGAAAGCGACAAATTAAAAAGAGAGGCCTAATCCACCCGTCAAAAGCAGGACAGACACACAAGCATCTACCATAGTTTTATTTGCTGCTTACTCTTTGTGATCCTGAAAAAGACAAACCCTCTATTTTTTGGTAGCATCAGGACTGTCCCTCATCTCTAGTATGACATTATTTTGAAGAAATTATTTAACTATTGTAAAATATTGTATGATATTCATTTACTAGGAGCCAGATGTTGCCACCCATATATGTTGAGCTTTTCACCATAAACAATAGGACTCCTTGATTGTACACAATAAAAACAAACTAAATGTACAGCAAAACCTACAAGGTTTTTCTGAGAAAAAGATAGTCCTTGCACTCAATTTTTTGCATCCATTACTGAGATTGCTAGACTTTATTGTTTGTGTCATATCTTCACAGACGAAAAGCAATCAACATAGTACATGAAGAATAAAAGTGCCAGAGAAATTTCTGTTCATGCTGTAATTAATGTAAACATAAATTCCAGTTATTGCATTTCTAACGTGCAATTGCTGAGCAATAATCCAACTCCTGCTTCAAGTCTGCATGCAGCATTTGCTGGCATGGAATTTTATGGAGAGCATAATTTATTTAGGTACTGTCACACACACACACAAACACAAAAATGTATTTGCCCCAGCGCAAAAAGTCAGGGTACGTCATTTCGTCCTCTGCTTTTTTCAAAAAAGTTTGAGAGGGTTCACTGAGTGGTTCCTACTGCTTTTAGCTGCAGCTGTGCAACACACAATCTTTGAAAATTTACAGTAAATGTTGCCATGTTTACATCAGTGGCTCTCAGGAAAGAAAATGCTAATCAAGTAAAGATATGCAGCAAATATCCCTCACTCAGTAAGACATCCCCAAATACTTCTGTGTGCCCTTCCCTGTTCTTTCACATCCAGCTGTGATGGCACAATAGTTTAGGACCCTTACAGCAGAAGGGGCAGGTGAGTTAAAAGCTGAAAGTAACCCTAGAATTTCAGTGGATTGGTGGTTTTGTTTGTTGGTTGTTTTTGTGGTTTTGTTTTGGGGCCTTGGGGTGGTTTTTTTGGTTTTTGTTAAACTTGGATCTGTTCACTGCTTCAGATTAAAGAGCAGCCACCCAAAGGGTTCCACAGGTGCAACAGAAGGGTGGTGCTTGTCCAGGAACAAGCACCTAAAAGCTGGACCTCCCATGGCTCACACTGCCAGCGAGGAAGTCTCTTCCAAGGTAGGGTTTGTGAAGCCATACCTTTAGTTTGTAATCGTGAAGGATAAAAAAGAACTTCTATATCCACTTTACTTCTGACTGGCAGCGTACGAACAAGATCTTTATGTTTTAATTCACATATACATTTTTAATTCAACTGTCCTAAAATTAATTAAGTCTTTAATGGAAGTAAAGCCCAAGTTTAGGTTACAGCAGAGAAAAGTGATTTTAAACTGGTTAGCGTGCACAATGAATAACTGGAGTAAATTTCACCTCCATCGCTGGAACTATCTAAAGATTTCAAATGGAGGGTATTTGTGCAACATTCACACACTCTCTCCAAGTACACAGTACAGGCCTTCATTTTACTAAAAATGTAGCTTATGACTTGATTGCCTGAATGACAAAGGTATAAATAACAATATTCACTTGACAAGTTTCATATTTGTGTACTTTTGTTGATCAGTGAATTGGCTACTTACTAAATAATTAGGTTTTCTTTATTCTATAACTATATGCAGAATTATTAGCATCAGACAATGCTCATTTTCTAAAATATCATTTTAGCAGTGGTTTCAACTAATGCCTAGTTTTCAGAAAAGCTCAGAGAGAGGAATTAAGTTAGACTCAAAACACGATTTTAAATAATATGGCAGCTATATTTATCTAACATTAATCAAGTCTTAGTTACAATGAAACTTCACCAAAATCTGCTGCTTGGATGACACAATTCCTGGTAAATAAGTTATAATTCTCCATTAAGTTTCAACTATTGTACTGTGTTGCACTGTCATTTTGGAAACAGAGAGAACATCTGCTAAAATGAGCTGTAATGGAAAAAATTCAACTGCGAGTCTCCCTCGCTCATCCATCCTAGCACTATTATTATGCAAGTTAGCCTACTATATATAGCAGCCACAAGAGGAACTGATAGGCTAGCTGGGCATGTATGTGTTGAATCTATCATCTTTTTGTTTTATCACAGAAAAAACAAGCTGCAACAGCTTTCCAAACTTGTGTAAATGAATTCAGGAATTCAAACCAGTAGCTAATTTGTTCAGGCACACAGATATTCCACTGAAACTAATGGGAGCAGTGGTAATTAGTAGCTCTGAAAATCAGGCAACTTTTGTACAAATTTCACTTCATTCAAACAAAATTGAAAATTTACATTTAAAAATTCATCCATGTATTACAATGGTTTGTTTCAAATTTTAGTTTGTCCTTTAGGAGTAATTTTTTAAGGTGAATTAAGTATCTCAGTAATTTGCCTTTACTTAAATGGCACAGAAATACTTGGAGATGCAAAGGTTTCATACCCAGGTCCCCAGTTAAGTCCAATCAGTAGTGACAGAAATGGAAAACATCTGATTGGCATTTGGCAGTGTGATTGAAATGAGTCAATCTCCACTCTCTTCCCAGAAAATTTGTCACAAAGTCTAAATATACTACTTCATGTCAACCTTTATTAGCACATTTAAGCAGTGAAAACACAGAAATTTCTCTTTCATGTCTGGAAGATGTCCCTATACATAAAGGAGTGTGGGAAATTTTTTGTGGATGTTAACTCCGTGTCCCTGGTGTCACACTAGAGTCTTTTCCAAGTTTTAATTAAATATTCAGATTACAGGGAACACTTATCATGGCATACAAATCCAGGTAATTTTGATAACAGGGATGAATGTCATCATCTGCTTCAAAACTTGGAATAGAAAAACCTTCCTATTAAGGGGTATGGCAGAATTTCTCAGGAGCTCAGGAGAACTTCTTTTGCTAAATGACCATGGAGAAGGCAATAATATGCAACTTGCAAAGATCCACGCATGTTTATAATAGTTCCAATTTCAGGTACTATTAACATATTTTAGCAGCTGTTATGGTCTACACTGTCTAAACTTGCTTTGTTTCTGCTACTTAATGATTTGACTGTCTGAGCTACAGAAAAGCTACAAAGATACCAACTCTTCCCAGTACAGAGAACTGTAGAAAAATTAATAATTTTAAATTACAATATGAATTCTGCATTGCAAAACTAGCGTAAGAAGACTGCAAGCCAAAATAAATTAAGTCTTGAGAAAACTCACACAATGAAGTCTCAGAAGAAACTGTACCACCATCAGGTGAATAATAGTTTAAAATGTCTAGAAATATTATATAAATCAGAAGGTACCTCCTTCAATACCAGCTAAGTATCACTTAGTTAACTGTGGCTTAACAACCACTTGTACTAATTTTCTGCAGTAGTTTTAGCTTACAGTACTACAGGTTAGAAACGTTGCTTTTCCCTCTGTTTTGGACTAGGAAACTATAGATGAAGGAATCAGTTGGGCTGGTCTATAGGCAGAATTATACCAGAATAGATACTCCTACCACAACAGGTACTCCAAACTACTTACATGTACACACTTTTTCTGGAACAGAAACAGCCAAGTTTAGAGCTAATGAGATATAACTAATTAAACTCTACACTTCCTAGAGACTTTTATAACTTCATGTTATTCCCAGACATAGCCTGACTTGACGTAGCCTGAATATGATGTACAACCCTAGTATTTCTGATTGCTTACGTATCCTTCAGTTTTTAGGCCAGTGTGTAAATTCATCGACAACAGTAAACGTAATCCTAATTTTACTGCGGAACAAAAAATCCAAGCATGCCACAAATAAATTTCAAAAGTTAACACCTCAATGAGAATTTTATTAGAAAGGCAATTATTAAAAAACACTGGACAATATATACTATTATCACAGCAAAACTACTAATAGTACTGAAATGGTTCCATTAAACCAAAAGCATGATAGTTTAAACACATGCCCTTGTCCCCACAACATGCCAATCTGCACATCAATGTGCAATATTCATATGACAGGACTCTGTACAATGCAAGACCTGATAACAGGTAACAAGAACATTAGGCACAGTCAGCAATTTACAGGACAAGCAATTAATTTAGACCTGAATGTATACATCCAAGAGCATCCAAGGAAAACTCTGAAACATTGAACTGCTTCTCAGACCAATTAGGGAAATACATTTTTCATATGTCCCACATCTTCCAAAAAGCCCTTTCACCACCTCTTTCCTGTCCTTTATGCAGCATGCTGCAGCTACCTCTACAAACTATGAAACACATATGAAAGCTTAAATTATTCTACAGATTTCACCAGTGGTCACTGGTTTTAGCAAACCCTAAATTTTCCAAAACAAAGGGCAATTAACTAAGAAACTAATCATATTGGTAGCTTCCTTCCTTTTTAAGTGACTCTTGTCAAAGACATTTTCAATTTCATGCAAAACAGTGGACAACCTATAACAAAACTCTTGAGGAATCTGTGGTAATTAAATAGAGGAAGCATTTGAGAATAATCTCAACAACCAACCACAAAGATTAACATAAGTAGCTCAAGAAACTTGCAGCAGATTTCTGTGGTTCTTCCTCTATCACAAATACCATCAATGATGACAAAGAGACAACTTCCCTAACTCAAAAGCACATTAAGTATTATTTAATTATGGCTTTGTGAAGAATTTAGTCTCTTGGACAAGCAGCTTCTGTCCTATATCACTCTCTATATGAGGCCCTGGCATTTTTTAAACATTTCCATTAATTAAAAAGGTACTATTCACATGATTTACAAATGTCTCCCAAACATCCTAGTTTCACTCTAATTAGTCAATCCTCTATTACTCTGCATAACCAACTTTGCTCTGCCAGTACTGGAAATTCTGGCAGACATACCAAACCTTTTTGGAAAAAGGGAGGGTACTTAGTAAAAATATTAGGCATCCCAGAGCTTTGTCTGTTGATACAAATTCACTCAACCCCCCCAAACTTTCATCTACTACAGATCAGCTTCCTGCTTAAATGCATTCCAATTCCATTCTGCTCTGCTCTTTATCAATAAGCATGTTACTTCAAATATTAGCATTGCAAACAGTTCCTCCAATTCAGTACTCATACAAGAATTCACTCAGTAAACAGGGCCTGTCTTTTGCATTTGTAGGCATTACTGCTTAAAGCACAAACATCTCTCTTCTTAATCCAAAAAAGGATGTAATGTGAGCGCTGTGTTTTAGTTGCAAACCGATAATTAGTCTCAGTGGCTGATGGAGCTGTTTTGTAATTCATTATAATTAACTGTCCCTAGGTCACTCCTCTTTTCTAGTTACAATCTACCACCAAAAAAGTCTAAAGTTTGTACCCATCAGGAATGTTAACCTTACAAAGTTACAGAAGTACTACAAAACAGTCTTCAAAGAGCGTTCAAAGTGAGGATGAAATAGCCTTGCCTGGCAGTTTGTAGGAGGAACAGACTGCAGTCAGGAGAGGATCAAACCAGAAGTATTTTATTGCCTTTTAGTAAAACAACATGCTAAATCTAGCATTAAAAATATCAATACTTTTTCTGAACCAAACATTTCACCACAGAAAGAGCCATGCCCATAGATAACAATCAGATCCTTGTAAGAAGTGTACGAATGGCTTGCTTCATCTCAAGACGTGCATGGCAAAAGAACCTGAAACTAATTTATAATTATAACATTGGTGCTCACATGTTAATGCCCTGATTTATTACTGCAGTCTGTAACAAACAGAACATCCCCTACTTGTGTGTGTGTTTCTGGGGTCTAAACTTCTTGATACTTCTGCAAACCTGCAGAATCCCTGCGACCGTTTGTTTGTGATAGGAAAAATTCCAGTGAAGTATCATAGACCAGCTGGATACGCTGAAGCTTAGACAGGCAATCGCAAACCCCTGCTCCTTTAAAATAACAGCTCATGCTCCAGAAAGCATTGCTTCCCTCCTTAAAAGAGTCCTCAGAGTTGAAATCGGGTCCTTGATCTTGGGTGAACTGCAATGCATGTGGTCAGCACTGAGCTTCACCATCCTGGGAATGGTTCCACCATACACTGGTCCACATACCACAGGCCGCACCTTTGACATCAAGACTAGACTACTGCAATATGTTCCAGCTAGGGCTGCAGAGAAGGCTCATGTGGTGCTTGCAGCTGGTTGCTGATGGCAGCCATAGAATTGGTGGGAGAGCAAGGGAAACATGGCAAAGAGATCCTGATTTCTGAGTCTTCTGCTCATTTTTCTGGGTATTTCATATGATTCAGATGTCATTATTCACATTAATTGGCTCTTTATACCTATCCATTAGCATGACCACTAAATTTTGAAGGGATGGGGACACAGGAACCTAGAGTTTTAGAATCATTTGTATAATTTTTATTTCTAAAATCTCAGAAACACTTAGCGACGCTGTGTTTTATGGGACAGAGACAACCATAGAACTAACCTCAGAGTCAACAGTTGAAAGCTCATTCTTTGTTTGAGAAAATGTTGACATATCATTTTGGTTTTATGTTAATAGGCACTCTTTTTTTCCTCTTCATCTATGTGGACAAATATGCACACAACCCTCATCTAATTCAGTTGCATATATATGAAAGCAGCTTCTAACGTGTTTTTTTTTTTCCTGAAAGCTCTGTGTCCTATGAGCACAAATGTTCCTGAAATACAGCTGATATTAAAATTTTTTCTTCTTTTTTTAAAAAAGAAAGAAGAGGTTTAGAGGGTATTTTAATACAAAGCAGAAAATGGAAGGAATCATTTTCCAGAAATTCCTGACGAACAACTTAAGAAAATGTTAAACAGTTAATAACCTCAAAATCTCTAGCAGAAACTCCGAAAGCCACTAAAGATAAAAGAATGGAAACCACATGTAACATCCTAGAGACTCATAAGACAACATAATGTACTTTCAATATAGTTTGGACTTCTGTAGTCTCACTTTATAAATTGGATTTTGTATGTCTACAGAAACTGATAGAAGAGGTGTGTCTCTTTTTTACGTTACATATAGGTCTCCAGATTTTTATAAAGATAGAAAAACTATGAAGATTTATAGGAAGTCAAGACTCCCTCCCTAGAACACAGCCAAACAGTATGGCAAACTATTTATTGCCTGAAAAAATAGGCTACAAACGTTATACGTGAAAGAATAAACCTGTGATTTGGCAAGGACATTGAACCTAGGCGCGTGAGAATTATCATGGATATATGAAAACTATCAGGTAGCTTTAGAAACAGAAAAACAGTAGAATTTGGCCGTGTCAGATGAGAAAACATGTCTGTTGTGGAAAAGAAAACACAAAAGTCTCTTGACTGCTCACTGAAAAGAATCTGCAGTTTATAGAGCAAAATACACAGTCTGGTGGCTTGTTAGTTGAGTAATACTGATGAAAACACTTCTGAAGCCCAGGCACTCTTTTCATGAACATGTCTGAAAGACATTTGTAGCTATGCACCAACACCGCTGTCAGTGTGGATTTCAATACACCCTTTAAATTTTCTTTATGTAATTCTGGTTTTAGGTGCCTTGGATTTGCACAGAAGTAAATGGCATCACCTTGCAACAGACTCACCATCATACCAAGCCATACCAAGTAACTCATGCTTTCCTTTAATTCCCTAAAATTAGGGAATTAACAGATCACACACAAATACAGAGTGCATGAAAATACCCCATCCACAAAATATTATGACCACCTCTGGGGTTTTCAAAGCCTCACTTGTACTAAAAAATTCACTAGATCTTTGGTCACCGCAAAATAGAGCCATAAATCAGGATGCCCTCCCGAAACCTTCAAACACTGAAAAGAAAGGCTTTATATTTCAGAGCCAAAATAAGTACAGTGAGGTGGGCTGGAAGAAATACAGCACAACTGGGTTTCTGCGCAAGGAAACTCTCCTTTCATTTGTGCAAAACTTTCTATGTTGCCTTGGTGAATCTGCTCCGCTAGCCAAAGTTGGCTATTAAAATTGTTCCGCACTTTAATAGCTGCTTTAAACAAATCATCCCCATTATTCAGATATGGCTTTTTACTTATGCTCTGTATGGACACACACACACATATGTGTATATTCACACACTGTTAGATACATCTGCACACAGAAACAGACTTGCATTATCTCCTCTCATCAAAAAAATCTGCATTATCTGTTCTTTGAAGTCAGAAACATACATTTTACACACATCTGCACGTACATACATACACGGTCTTTGAAACAGAACTGAAAGAAACAATTCTGTTTCTAGTGACTACTTTCATACTGTGATTCAGTCTATTCAGAAGAATGAATTCAGCCATGGAGTAAAAATTTAAAAAGATGACAAAATCCAACTACAGAAATAACATAATGATCCTTTTTTAAGGATAAGTCTTCCAAATTGTGAGTAAGGTGCAAAAATGGGTAGGAGTAAGCCCAGCTTAAAGCTTGGCCTAAAACCAGCAGGTTGGCTCTCCTGAGAAAAGTCGCTGTAACACATGCAGGTCTTGATTTAAACCAGATTTCTGTGTTCAGTGTGGTTGGAGAACTGGGATCATACTTTTTAAATGATTCTGTAGCAGAAGCAGCACCAAAAAAAAAAAAAAAAAAAAAAATCAAAATATTCCATAGTCTTTTTCTATTCACTAGAGCCCAGGCAGGAACTCCTAATGAAGTTTCTCCAGCCCACCAGATACCGCCTGCATGCATTTCTTGCTCTCTGAAGTGGATTCTTCATCATAGGAGAGGAATTCTTTCTAAATTGCAATTTAAAAATTAAATCCAGCTGACTAAATCTTTATCTAAATTAAATGCTTTTAAAGCAAAGTTCAGTCATTTTCTTGTAAATGCAAAGATTAAAACAATCCTGCCCGAGATCATAAAAGCAAGGAGTTAAATACTGATGTTGTAAACTTATATGTAAACATATTCCCTATGTTCTCCCATTATTTACATGCACACCTCAGTTACTGTGTTGCTTTAACGGGTACAGTAGCATACAAGACAAGAATATCACTCTTCACTCTGAATTTGATGGAGTTAGTTGGTTGGTATAAATGTTAACATTGCTAAAACAGATTTTTGTGTGTTAATCTATTTTTACATTTTAGCCTGGAAAGAAAAACGTAACCATGTTGCCAATGAAAACCAAAAAATCTTTTCCTGTACATTTCTGCTGGCTGACACATCATGTCTGCAAATAATCGTCTTTCTCTAGAAAGCTTTCACTTTACACAAACCCAAAAGGACAAATGAGACGTGCCGTCTTATGAACATTTACCAAAACTTGGATACTTCGGCAATGCAGTATAGCAGCTCCTGATGCACAAACTCAACTCTTCAACTAAATAACTCTTCCACATTTTTAAGGCTGAAATACGAAATCAAGCTCACATTGCCACTTTCTGTTTGAAATACTCTATAGTGAACTGTGATATAAGATTGGTTTCTTCAAAAAGAAGAATTAGAAGAATTTTTTTTTTCTTCTCCTATGTTTTAGACCAGCACATACAATATAGACCATCTTCTGAAACTGGTAACATTTCAAGGAGGAACTTCAAGAGGAACATTTTTTGCTGACAAGAAGGAATAAAATTCCCCAGTCTCAGAAGAAAGTACTAGGAAGGACTGGAATGAATTTTGAATAACTGCTACCAAAGGATGGCTTAGGATAATCTAAGTTATTATCATTATTATGAAATCCAAGATTTCATACTCAAATCATCCCTGGAGAGACACACACACTATGCAAACTAGGGAAAGCAGATTCAGTTGTTTCTTGCCTCATCTCACACAGGTGCACCAGGCAGAAAAAGGCCCAGCACTAAATTGAGCCCATTGTATTTATTTATTTATATAAAAATAAATGCTGTTTACCTTAAACTCCTTCCCTTTGTGAAAAAGGAAAGCGCTGGGGAGTGCCATACACAATACACTAATTACAATCACTTTCTGCTTCAATAAAGGAAATACAAACTTCCTGCCCTGGCAAGGGCCAATGTCTCAAGCAGGTGGGAGAAGGACCACGTTAAGTGTCTAAACAGCAATGCAGAGGAAAAATATTTCCTAAGTTTTCTATTCATGTGTTAATCCAGAAAGCAAACTTCACATATGTAAAAAGAACTGCCTTAATTATTGGTTCTCCTTCTATGATAGTTATGATGGCATAGTAAACTTTTTTTTTTAATTATATGAATACCAAAATATTAAATGATCTGTAAAGCTCTAGGAAGTTCTGACATTTGTGGTCACAAAAGACTCTCCTCTTCCCTTTCTGCAGAATAAGAGGTTAAAATGAGTCTTCTGGGCATACTATAACTTGGTTAGTAATTACTCTGTATGTATTCTTCCTAATTGGATGTATTATCACTATGAAATCATTGCTCAGTATTGCTATTACTGAGTGGGAGCTTCACTCCAAAGGGAACTTTATTACTTAATCTAGCACTGAAATCCTATCTGTTAAGAAGACGGGAATATTTCCAAGATGGAAGATGATTCATAAATACAAAATTCCATAGGCATATTTTGATTAAAGAATATTCCCAGGATGAAAGATTTCCAGCCAATGATTATGTTCTCAAGAGTATATGGGACTATCAGTTAATTAATATGTTCTACATAACCCTGAAATTTTTATTGGGAAAATAAAATCTTAGGGCCACAAACTCTTCTCAGGTCAGTAAAGGTCCAGTAGATCCCCAAATACTTGAAGACTCCTTTCTTCGAGACTAAACAGCAAATGAAAAGACATTTGACAATAACACAAAACATTTCATATGGAAATTATGTAACTAACAGTGCATATACTTATCTTCATCCTTCAGACAGTTTCTCCTCACTGCACCCCATGCACTTCCCTTATCTACACGTTTTCATCTTAGAAACTCAGCTTTTTAAAACCAAAGGTCTTTATCTTCATGTCTTTCAGGTTTAGTGCCTACCACTATTCATAATCTACAGGAAACGATGCTATACACACAGAGAAAACCTATATACATGACATCACACTGATTGATGCTCTACTCTGCTCCCAGGCACATGGGTCCACATTAATGTTGGCATGAGTAAAATCACAAAGCAGTTACTTTAAGCAGAGCTGGTTGAGAAATTAATTTGCTGTTTGAAGAATACAATAATTTCCCCTCAAAGACATGATTTTACAAGTCAGATCAGTTTACTTTGCCCAGCTGAGAACCAGGTAAGTTTAAATAAGACGAGTTTCTCGTGGATCGTTTTGAAGCAGAGTGATAGAAAGAAATTCTGTACAGGAGAGAAAGAAGGAATTTTCCATGTAAGTGGGCTGACCAGCATCCCACAAGTCATTTCCAGCCAGACCGCTCCCTTTGTCTTCCAATGCCCAAAACCCAACAGCTGAACATTACTCATCAGATTTACCACTGTGTCCTTACAGAAACGGAGGCATGCTGTTCTAACATAGCTAACATAGCTATTAGAAATGGCTGTTGCAGTCATACAGACCACAAAGTGGATGACAAAACTGCAACCCCACTCCTGTTTGTGGAGAGGTTAGACTATCATGCCCTCCACAACTGTCGTATAAGCTCAAAAAATTCTTCAGTGCAGAGCAGAGCACAGTGAGTTGCTTTCTGTTGCCTGGAACAGTAGATCTCAATAATTACTTTACAATAATTGTAACTGTACAAAACCAATAATAACTGTAGACTAACACTTTGCAGTTTTATGTGTTGCAATCATCACACAGTCTCTGCAAAAAGAAAGCAGTAGACTCAGGCTAGTCAAAAATAATAGGCCCACAGCAATAGGTGCATGAGTGTCCAGCAAGATGAGCTTGGCCAGGACAATATGTATAACTGTTCTGCTCTTACACACACAAAAAAAAAAAAGAGAGAGAGAGAGAGAAACTGAAGAACAATTTGAAGATAATAATGAAGTCCTAGAAAATTCTCTAAGTAAGAGAACATAAAAACATGTATTTTACAGCAGTGCTTTTTAATGGAATCCTGATACATCAGGCTGCTTATTTGAAATCACACTTTAAATTTTCAGAACAGTTTTTCACAAAAAAAAAAAAAAATTGCTTGGCTCTCATAAAGCTACAAGAAAAGCTATGTGACATACATCTGCCAAGTGCTAACAAACGTTTACCACACATCCACCATTCCAATTTTAGGAAAACTTCTATGTCAGATTGCAGTGTATGGTAACTTGGTAAATTCTAACTTTGTGATTATCAGGTTTCTACTATCTCAAAGATGAGAGAAATGTTTTTATCCAAATGAGACACTCCCAATTCCAACAAAATCCTACTTGTATATTCCTAAGATTTCAAAAGTTGTAAGAACATCTGTATACTTCCTACTCAATCTTCCCAGTTTCTTTTATTCAAACTCTTATCCCTTTGTCCCCACCTTTTCCCACAGGGTTTCTCCTCCTAGTCAGGAAAATTAGTACCAGAATATTATTTCACAAGCAGTCAGTTCTCTCAGGTTTTGTTCCCCATCCGAAAGCAGGATGCCACAGAATCTCTCTCACAATCCTGTTCTCACAAGTATTTGCCCCTTTTTTCACAGTGAAGTGGTTTAGATACAATCAACGCACATGGGCTGAGAGCCATTTAACTTTTTATATGTTTTTTCCATCCTCTTGTTATCGGTTCTGTATCTTAATCCTTCTATGTCTGGTATGCATTGTGAATCACAGACCAGCTCTGGATGCCTGGAAACTGTTGGGCTTCCTTAAGAACATCACCATAACTTTTCCCACCCCAGAACTCCAGTGTATTTCGGTGCACACAGACTTGTGAGCGGACATAAAACTTTCCATACAATATGTAATACATCTTACGGAGTTAATTTCAGAAATATAAGGCTTGGTCCCAGGAATCATGGTTTCAGTTCAATACAGCCACAGAATACTGTGGAAAAACAGTTTCTTGACCTCAAAGCCTAATGAAACATTGAATGTGTCCGCTCCTATTTTTAGCTGTATGCTCTGCAGTGCCATATTCCTTAATATAAGGCTGACCCAAATGTTCCAACAGCAGACGTTGGTTTCTCTTTGATAGCCAATGCATATCTCTGCTTTCCAAGTTTCTGTAAACACATCATTATAAGGAAGGCCAGTCTTACTTTTCCCAGCCTTCTTTCTAATTATGTGCCTGCTGCCAGGAAACTTTCACTTTTTTGTCTTCACAACTAAAATTTAAACAAATGTCTGCTACAGACTTGGAAAAGAAAAAAAAAAAATCTCCAAAGCTGTTACTGTTATAAGTTACAAAGTTACTAAGTAACAAAAAATTCCTTTCAACACTCAATGATAAACATTCGACAAAAAAGTTAGCTACAAGAGTACACCATTGCTAAGTCACGAAATATGTCTTCCTTACAGACTAATGAATTCCACAGGACAAAAAAAAAAACCCAATATTTTGCTTGATTTTGGTTTAATTTTGATAAGAAGCCACAGTAAGTTTTCTAAAACATCCAAGTCTCCTGCCATTACCAACTCTCTTTTCATCCAGGAGCATCACCGGGTTCCTACAGAAGTCTCCTACAAAGAAGGCTGCGAAAGCACTCATATTTTACCGCTTTGTCACATTTACTAACAAACTAACAACTGAGTTAGCAAGTCTTGAGCTCCAGAGATACACACAGCCGCTGCCGCCACAACAGCATCCTTTCTGCCTTTGGAAACACCAAGGGGATGGCCAAGGTCGGCAAATAAAGTGCACCAGCCAAACTCGAATGCAACTACAGATGGGGCAAACTGAAAGGGCAAGAAACAGCCGTGAAAAAAAAAAAAAAAAAAAAACTTGCTCGGAAGAAACGCGGTCAGCCCGATTCGATTACAGCACGGCTTCATTTGCCCTGACCTCTCGCCTTCCATCACCGCTTCTGCCGTGCGGTTCGCCTCATCTGAAGAAAACACGTCACGCACGAACTCAGGAAAGCATCCTGCCATCTTACCTCGGCAACGTTTACGCGGGCAGTTACCACATAGGCGAGCGCAAGTTTCCAGGGGACGAGAGCGATCGGCGGCGGCGAGCGCGGGGCGGAGCGGCGCCCGCAGGTACTCGGCGCTATATAGGGCGGGCCGGGCGGCGCAGGCACCGCGCCGTGACTCAGTGAGCCTCCGCCGGCGCGTCCCACTCCGGCAGCTTCACGTTAAGAGTCCCGCGGTCACCCTGGGCTCCCCGATGCCTGCGAGAGGCGTTACCAGGCTGCTGGGAGCGGCAGGGAAATGTGGGTTTCCCGCAGCGAATCGCCGTCGGGATCGTCTTTCCCTGTTGCCGCAGTCTAAGCCTTAATTACTCTCCCCTCGGAGCTGCGAGAACCGGGACGTTTGGATACGCTTTTTGCCAAAAAAGGCTCGGCTCCCATGCTGGAAGTTCACTTTCTTCCCTCCAGGAACTCGGCATCCATTGTAGGCGGTAGAAACGCTTGAGAAATTTCTACTAAAGCAGAAGCAGGCGCTGCAGCTGCCTAGAGAGCAGAGGAAGCACCCCAGGCTCTTCCATATTGCCATACGGCTGCAGAAGAGTGTTGCCACGAGAGTTTACGTTAGCTTTTCTGCGTAGGAAAAGTTTCTGTGATTTCCACATCATTTTTGTCTGCACGACAGAGGTGGTGGGACAGCTACATGTTTTAACGTAGAACTGTGGAAGCGACGTCTCAAGTTATTCTTCTAAGCTTTCTGATACTTTCTGTTCTTTCTAACTAACACTTATGCCACGACTCATCACTACCAAGTCCCTGAGTTTTCAGGTTAAACTCAATTTAAAACTTTTTTTCAGAAAATCCATATCACTCTATTGCACACTTCAGTCACCTGTTTTACAATCTATCTCCTGTGTCTTCTTCACCTGTCAAAGAATAGCATCAGAGTTCAGAGAACATTTACTGTAACGTTACAAAAATGACATTATTTTGCAGTCTAATTATGCAAAACCATCCAGAGTGCCAAACGCTTACTGTAAATACATCAATTACTACTGTATATTCCCCTAAGGGCATCATTTGGAGGTGGATACTCCTTTTTTTCCTTTCTTTTTTCCACAAGGAGATGAAGACTGAAGAAGAGATTTCTGTTGTTGGTTCATACCCTTCCTGCTAGAACCCACTTGGCCTGGATCCAGTGCTTTCTCACAGATTACATGCTAACATCAGTTTTATGAGTAAGCATAGAATGCAACTAATCCACTTAAACATCTGCTTAAAACAAGATGGACAATCTCAAAAGACACATCTATAAAACCTCTGTTCTCAAATCCATGCTTAATCCACAATGGTGATCGGTGGTATCACTTGAATTTGCTACAACGTGGACAGCAAAAAGAAGTGTATGAACATGCTGCCTTTTATCTCACTACTATTAAACATCCTGGACGACTGTTAAGAGATTTTAGGGCAGCTGAAAGTAAGGGTGCTCCTCTTTCTTCTTTCAGCTCTGCTTTCCAACCAGTGTGTATTATAGTCCAGCTCCAGCTCTGGATGCCTGGAATCTGTTGGGTTTACATAAGAACATCATCATAACTATTTTTCTCCAACTGGTATGAACGCCCAAAATGAGCAAGACCTGCACCTGAGAAATTTCATTCTACGGTGGACGATGCGGAACAAGGTGGCACTGAAACTTGCCCTGCTTATGCAACCCCCTTCACCCCCTTTTCACCACCCAGCCCTCTTTAGGACTCAGAACTCACTCCACATCACTCGATCACTCCAGAACATAACAGGGAGAACAGAGGAATGCTGCCAAGTAGGAAAAAGGGAGGGGGAAATAAAGCATCTCCCCATTGCTAGGACAGAGAGTGACATGCCGGAGTCCTGGCAGCGAGAAGACTGGCACTGCACTAACACTCTTTCCAATTCTGGTACATGACTAGGGGAAGAAGCATGGTAGCCCATACGCATAGTATTAAGATACTACAAAGATGAGAATATTACTCATCACTAATCAGGTCTCTATATGATTTTGGGTAAGTATGCTGGTCAAAGATAGTATTTTATCTAACAAGCAGAACACAGTTCAGCCAGTAATAGCTGTAGATAACCTAACACACACAACAAAGAAGGGACTAATGTACGGTAGGAAAAGCCAATGATAGAAAAACAGTACCTGGACTTCACGTCTCTTAACTGCACCTTCTCCTTTGTATTTGATTATAACAGAGTGAATTAGCATTGCAGTAAAGAAAACCGAGTTCTCTGACTTTTTCTTCTGTCACAGCTCTTACACATTGCACATATTTTGCACATATGTTCCAAGAATTTTGAAGAAGGATTTTATGTCTATGCATGTATGCTCGTGTTCACTTCATGGGGATGGAAGATGAAAGCAAAAAGACAGCTTGTGCACATCAGCTTAGCTCAAGACACTTGCTTCACTGTGACTCCACAAGCATAACTGGGCATGGAAAGTGAAAATGAAGCTCAACTTACTGGGAACCAAACATGAGGCACAATGTGAGATAAAGATCCAAAGAGAAAGGAAACAAAACCATATGCTTAACTTAATATGATCTGTGATTCTTTCTTGTAAACAACTTTGCCTATCATTCCAGCTCCAGGAACATTTGTTTCTAGTTTAAGGAGTTTCCAGCTACATGTACAGCATGACGGGCAAACTAAAATGAGGAAAGCTAATTTACATGTAAAAAGACAATTGCATACAACTCCAATGAAGTCCTAATATTTAAATGAAATATTTAAAATGTAATGACAATTATAACAAACAGTTTTTGGAAAAATGCAGTAAAAAACCCCAACAATTATCTTCTGTGAACTAATGGAGGTAATGGTAAATGCCATTAGTAAAACAGGCAAACACCAAACTGCCTGAAGTCATATGAGGTTTTTTTGCTAGCATTCATTCAAAGTTTGAGAATCCTCACAAAATGAAGATTCACTTTTTATGCCACCCTGTAAATAAAATGAGATTAGTATTGCTTAAAGTACAAAAACTAAAAAGGATGACTTCAGGAAAAAAAGGCTGAAAATGCAGAGAGAAAGACCTTACACAAAGTAATTACATCTACAGACATTTGAGAGAAAACAAATGAAGATAAAACAACTCAATGGACTTCTTGAGAGAGTCTGTCAAGTTCTTAAACTACTACAGAATAAATTGTAGTATTTAAATGCAATCTTATTGCTTGTGGTGTATCTTCAGTGAAGGAAGTGTATTTTAATAGAGCGTACATCCACTGCCATCCACAACAGCTAGTTTCCAGGTGCTACTATGCTACCAATAATTGCACAATTCTATTTCCTGTCTTCTACTTGCCTACTTGGTTTTTCTTCATTATGATATGCAAAATTTTAGCATCCTAGCTGGTGAATAACAAAGACATTAAAATCTACACCGGAGTCTGCAATTCTGATCATGCTAGTTAAGACCAGATCTCTCAAATTCTTTAAATCAAAACAGGATGTTTTTCAAAAAGAAAGCAAAAAAATATAACTAAAAAAATTCTGAGGTCTGAGTTCTGAAGAAGAAGTTGTGATTGAGATTCAAATGGTGTTTTCTACATGGGGGAGACACATGACACGAGATTCTTTTGGTCTTAAAAACTGGAAATTAATTCAAGAATATAGGCATGCCTGTAAATCAACCCAAATAGTATTCAGCTAGCCACAATGGAGCTTTGCATCATATTACAGTTCAAACATCGTTAAGCTCAGATGGAAATGGCAGTAACATAGGCACTGAAGGACTAGACAAGGGAACTGAAAGAGTTTACAAGCTTTCAAACTGATTCATATGCAGCTGACTGAATTCAATGATTTATGGAGCCCAATTCAGCAATCTCCCTGTTTTTCTTACATAAAGGAAATGCATCCCATTTATGCTAGCTATACAAAATAAGCTTTGACATGCCAACCATTGTGGATTTTCAAATTTTTATTTAAAACAAAAAAAAAAACCCTCCATAAAATTACATTCCCTCCCACACTGTACTTGACAACATTTAAAAGCTTTGAATGGGGACTACTAGGCCAGGAACAGGCCACTGATTTTCTTGGAATGCATGAGGGTTTAAGATTTCTTTAGAAGGCCAAAATGCAAAGTTAGCTTTTCCTAAAAACAAAAGGGACTAACTGTACCTCTGAAATGGCAATTGCCAAACATGTACCACTCCAAAGCATTCAGCACTATTTCAAAAGTCTCTTGAATCCTGTATTACAAGCATCCTGTACTACCTGACTTTGCTGGTGTTGGCAGACACTGAGGTGGAAACTGTAAAGTGCTTTGTTTGGTATTATTTCCTGTTGGTGAAATTCACAATGTCGAACTAGGAGTACCAAGTTGTTTGTGGCTTTTGTTTTTCTTAGCACTTCCGGAAAATAAAGAGTCACATGTTTGTTACAAGAAAAGTACTTGAGCAAACATTTCCCATCACTTTCAATTCTGCCAATACACACCATCAGTTATGTGTTTTACAGAGAGGAAACCATTGCTGCTAGAGCCAACATTTGAAAGCAAACCATACTGCAAAGTCCTCGATCTATTAAAACATGATTCAACAAAAATAAAATGAAAACAGGACCTTTTTCCAAACTTCTCATTATACATAGAGGAAAACAAAGATTAAAAGTTTCTACTGCTGAGACAATTTTCATAAGAAGGCAATTAGCATTTTAATGGACATATATGTATACACACACATGCGTGTATATACATGGTGATGAAGTGACTCATGCTTAAGTCTTCTTTGTTATAATACTAATTACTTCACCTTTTGGACTAAAATAGCAAAGGTCTTCAGTTGTTTACAACTGTTTGCAAAGTTGTTTAAATGGTATTGATTAGACTTACCATGTAACCCCTATGACGGCATGGAGAAAAACCATGGGTCTACGATATAGGCACTTTCAACAAGGAACTGGAACAGTGGTGGTTGAACAACAAGCACATAGAGAAGTCAAGCATCCCGATGGCTTCCTTAAAGTACCTAGATACTTCAGTACCCATGTTCTCAGCCTGTTTTGACCATGACTGATCTGCGAGAATTTCCTAGCCTGCACAACTACTGGTATAGCAACGTGTATGAGCTCTGGAAATAGCTACATTAAATATAACAAAATATAACCCGGAAAACAATTCACTCCTCAGACTCAAAAGGATTTTGACTCATGTTAAGCTGCCAGTTTCACTAACCCCACAAAGGAGAACTATTTTGTAAGTCTTTGTCCAATTTATTTTCTCTCCCAAGCTGTGCAGCTGGTTCTCCCCTGTATTCGTTTCCCAACTCTTGCAGCTTTTCCTTGCACTTTCATTCTCCCTCACTCTACTAGTCTTCTAAGAGTCTCCATTTTTTATTAATGAAACAAATTACGAAGCCACTTGTAATATATTCTTCTGTTTCAATCAACATATCGGGATCAAGAGCAAAATAACCTTGCCTAAGGCTTACCCTCCGTGCTTTTGTTAGTATTGTATCTATGGTTTCTTCTTTACTTCATAATAACATTGGCATAACGCTCTTCAACTGTGATACTGAAATCACATTTGCAAGCATCCCTATGGATCTATGACAGGTCTACCTACACTTCAGACGCTTAAATTGTTAGGAGGCTTATATAAAGTCACAGGTGGTTGCTGCAATTTGAATGTCACCCGTAAGTCCTTCCCAGTTCCCAACTCAAATCTCAACACTACATTCTCTTCTTAAATACTCCTGATACGGTAATACTGAGTGTCTTGTATCTTTCAATTAGTTACACTTTAGTAACTTACAGCTGCTGTAATTGAGAGGCCTGTCAGGAAAGATAAAGAAGCTGTTTCTTCTGAGTCAGGCTTCCCCACAACATTTAAAATGTTTTTCAGTAGCTGTTTATGAGCTGATCTGGACACAATTTCAAGATCAAGGCATAACTTACTTTCTTTCATCAGGATGTCAAGCTCATAGTGCATTTAATTGTTTGCTATAAAGGCTGTGAATTTAGGAGACATTCTGTTGCTAATGTTTTGAAACCAGAGCAAACCAGGCCAGTATGTTAAACGTTACTGCTGAAGCTTGTGCCCACAGCTATTTAGTTTTCTCCGTTCTAGCTTTCACACAGTCAGCGGAGATCACAGCAGCTCCTTCATCTACTGAATGTTTCTGTTGTGTCGATTCTTCCTGCTCCAAGCAAGTCTGCAGTGAAAAGGTGAATGGTGTTCTGTGCCTTTTCCCACCAGGAATAAGACCTTTTGAATTCAGCCCGTATAAGTGTGTGTGTGTGTGGAAAGTCCCAAGACACTGGGAATTAGGATCGCAGGGTATGAATTCCATACCTATGTTTAAAACAATAGCTTACTTGCATTTCTGATATCCCAGAATATTTTTCCACCAAGTCATTTCGTTACGAAATGCTTTTCTGTCAGAATTATCAGGACGTTTTTTTTAGTACTCGTTTTCTTTCTTCTCTCTCTTTCTCTACTACTGTTCTCAACTGTGAAGACACCCTGGTCTCTCAGGGGTGCATATGTACCCTTTCTAGATGAATTTCTAAGTTTTCATTAGAACGCTGCAGTAGACAAAAATTCATGACGTGTTTTCGTAATGCTTGAAATGATCTACAATGGGATTTTTTCCCCTGGCAGAGGAAGACTCATTTATCTTCAAGCTGCTAACCAACGGGGCTGCCAAAGACCCCTCCTTTATAAACAAAAATCTATAAAGAGGTTTCAGAAACATGAGAAAATATGACAGACACAGCTTGAGTTCGTCAGCTTTGCTGGCAGAAGGTTACAGAAGGATAAGGACAAGTTCGTGAGCCTTGATCCCCTCCATTTACCACTTCGCTTTTACCAACGGAAAGCGGCTTCCTGCAGAAAGACTGCTTCCCCGCCCGCTCCCCCCTGCTCGTATTCTGAAATCCTCCCGCTCCAACTTCCTTATTTGGTTGCCGGGACTGTTCTTTGTCTGGCTGAACCCCCCGGGCCGCGCCGCCCCCGGCTCGGCCGCGGCTCGGCTCCAGCGGGCCACCCCGCCCGGGCCCCGGGCGAGCAGCAGCAGCCGCCGGCCGCGGCCATGCCCATGTAAGGAGCACCTTCCCCGGGCGCGGGCGCCGGCGGGGCGGGGCGGGGCGGGGCGGGGCGGGGCGGCCCCGGCGCGGGCGGAGCCCTCTCGCAGCCGCTGCCGGGCAGGCGGGCTTTCTCCGCAGCACGCAGCGGGCATCCTCTCGAGCACCGCCGTCAAACTATTTCTGGTTCCTCCACTCGTCCCCCTGTAGCAGCCTTACCTTTAAAGGCGCAAAGCCGTGGGGGGTTTCCTGAGCAGTGTCACCTTTTAAGCTGCCGTAGCAGCGTGTGCGAGCCACTGGCAACGAGACAAAGGAAAACGCAGTTACAAAGTTCCAGTGTAAAAACTCACAGATTCTTGTCATATTTTTCATCGTTCTTTAGAACAGGTTACAGCGTGTCCTTTGGGGATTTAACTGCTGCTTTCTGCAGAGAAAAAGGAATCCCTCAACAGTGCTACCTCTTTTTTAAAAAGTGGTTATTCTGTCATGCTACAGGAAGAAAGCAAGGGAGTCTAGTTTTACTCTCAAAATATCCCTAAAATCTTCTAAGTAGTATTATAAAGAGCAGCGTACCTGCTGGAAGGCGGTGTAAATTCGCTAGCAGAACACTCCCTACTGTTATTACTGTTGCCCGATACTCAGTTTTAGTAGTGTGTCAGGTACTTCACGAGAAAGAATTTACAGTCTAACCGTACATGCATATGCAAGACCAACAGCAAGCAAGGAAGAACACTTAAATAAAAGAACTAGCCCTGCTGGCCACTGTATTTTTTGTTCACATCTTTTACATTTAGTCTTTCTGAAGTGGAATATCACAGGCATTTATGGGATAGTCATTTTTTAAATAAATACCGAGGAATCCTGCAGGAAGTGATTTCTTTCTTTAAATTTAGATGTGAAAATGATAACAGTTCGGGAGAATATATACTGAATATGTCCATGAGTGACAACTGAAACAAAAAACATTAATATGCAGAGATATCTCTATCTGACTAAGGAAGTTATTGAGCTGTGGCTCCTTAAAAGGAATACCCTTCATGAAGTAATGATTCAAAATTAGTAAAAGTCTTGTGAGACGGTCCTCTCTAAGGCAGTGTGACAAGAAACGGTATTTTGCAACAAATTAAAGAAGTTGTAGCTAAACTGGGAACTTTCTAATTCTGTTTGGGAGCCTGGAAGCATTCCCGTATTTCTCAGTATGGTTCCTTAGTATTAAGTCATGAAAAGAAGCCCTTAAGTAATGCTAAAAGTTCTTCCACTATTGCAAGCTCCTGTGGATGTTTGGGCGAAGCAGAAAACAAGTAGCAGACTGGAAGAAAGAGAGGACTGCGTTAAGTCACTGATGTACAGGGCAATAGCGACTGCTCCTGGGCACAAGCGCATGAAAAAAAAACCAATTATGGAGAGTACAAAGGTGCATTTATAACCACCTTCCTATAACACTCCTTCAGCTGCACCCAGCACATTAAGCCAGTTATATTTTCAGCTCAACAGAAAATGGACTCTGGTATTTTTATATTGCATTCTTGCCCTCTTCAGAGGCCTAAACAAGTTTGTTTACTTGTGAGGAACTCTCAAACTAGAAAAACTTAAGGAAAGAGCTTAATAAGAATAGCAGAATAAGAAATATATTGACCACATCATATTTACGTTACGTACATAATGCTAAAATTCACCTCAGAAAAAAAACAACCAAACAACTTCGGCAAAATAAGAAACGTACAGGAACAATTTAGTAGAATTTATGTCCAGAAAAATCTCCTGGTTTCAAGTTATCTGTTTCGAGATGAATGTAATTAAAACATTCATAACTGACAAAGAAAATGCTAAAATTAAAATCCAAAATACAGAAATGCTTTAAGAATAAATTAAACAAAAGTCATAAGGACATATGATTGTCAAATAGTAATTTAAAACAAAATGGGATATCTCATGAAGCTCATCCTCTCCGCTGCTAAAGGCTGCAGCAGTACTGGTTTATTTCAGAACAACTCCATCATCTCTAGCAGGTGTTCAGGCTACTGACAAATAACTCACTGCTGATTCTGCAAGCAATTTACTGTCCAGGCCCTGCCATCTGACATCAGTTCTTCTGAATGGAACGAATGACACCATAACAGATATGTTCAGGGTAGAAGGACATATCCTTTGACCTTTGAGGTGCTGTTCTGCATTTGCTCTTTTGCTGTTGTGCCATATTTCCCTTCTGCAAATAACAGTACGTCTCTGCTGAATGAGGAACTCGCAGTGCTCTCAAGAAAGCTATCTAAAAATGTAGATAAATGCATACGAAAGCTTAGGCCTCTACCCTTGCAGAAAAAGGATGATCTCCCAGAGATCTGGAAGTTACTACTCAACTGACTTTCAATGACAATTCCAGACCTGTCTCTGTCAAACAGATTTCAAAGTACATGTTTTCTCTCTCTAAATACTCCACGTAGTTAAATTGCTACCATTGACCCCAGTGGCAATCTTTCAGCAAGTAGAGCATATGCGTTCCCCATGCCATCTTCTCATTTTGGTAGCTGCCAATTGTGCTTGCACAATTGAATCCTTCCTTCTCCTCCCCCAGTGAACCCACTCACTCAAACTACTTCACTGCACACAGTAAATCAACAGTTGCAACTAGACTGAGAAAGATGCTGCCACGGCTCACGGGCTTGAAGCGCTGCCCTCAGAGAACTGCACTGTATGCTGTCCCACCTGCACTTCTGCCAGAATGTACTCGTGCTGTCCAGCTCCACATCAGTGTTATGGCAGTTTTATGTAGTCAAAAAATAGAAGGCTCTGCAGGAGCAGTGGAATAGAAATGTGCCAGGAAAGATCACATCATTAACCTGGTGGGCCTGAGTAGTTTTATCAGCTGACTATGAAGGCATTAGGTACCGGTGCACAACCCTTTATCAAGTTTAGACTACTGGCAGCAACTGTTTCAACCTGCTGCTGGGGAACACCAAATCCGTAAACTACAAAATCCTTTACTGTTATTAAAGTAATTATTAAAACAGTCAAAAAACCTAGCATTTTATCATCAGTAAAACAAAACCTGAATTTCTGCACTAGTGTTCAGCCTTGTAATAAAAATTAAGAATACCAGCATTGTAACATAAGTGCTAAGACATTTAGTAATATTCTAAAGCACAATCAACAACACATTATCATATTTCTCAGACTTAACACCTTAACATATTCTGGATGTATAGATACACATACTGATAATAATATATTCTAATACAGAACTTCAACAAATCTCCTGCCACAGTATGAGAATATACATTGACTTAACTGTTAAAAATAATTCTTTACAGACCTGTTGTACCTAAACACCTGAAACCTGAACACTGATTTTGTTTGTTTGTTTGGAGGAAGGGGTTTTTGTTTTGTGGTGTTTTTTAAAACATAAGTGATCTGGGAAAAGAGGCACATATGGTGAACAGTGCCAGACTCAGCACAGTTCTGTGTGGAGTTCAACTGGTTATCTCCTGCACTTTTGAGAACTGACAGTTTACTTCTATTTTTGGTTACTTTCTTTTAAACACTTATTTTTATTTGGGCAAGAAGATATATTTTGTCAAGCCTTTATCCCTTGGCTGTTTGGTTTCTTCAGAAGCTTTTCAAAATGGACTGTGTTGAAAACCTTTGGAAATCCAGTGGACTGTATCAACTAGACTTCACTCAACCACATGGTTCTTGTTGATTCTTTCAAATCGTTTGAATAGATTTGTGAGGTGCTACCTCTATTTACAAAATTTATTTTGTTTTCCCAAAACGTCACATTATGTTCATGATCTTATTATTCTAATTTCTTTATTCTAGATCATACTATTATTTCTACTAATTTTTCAGATACTGGGCTCATCGGTCAAGAGTCCCCTGAAACTCCCTGAAAACTCTTTTTAAAAATCAGTGCTATATTTGCTGCCTTCAGTTTATTAGCTAAATATACTATTTCTTTCATATCAAAATATTGTCCCAAATTTTATTGGCCAATATATAATCTGTAGGCTTAATACATTTTTCTTTTTCTAGACATTTTAGATACTCCGGAAAGAAACACATTTCCACATTGAAACCAAGATAGCGTAATCAAGGACTGCTTGCTGCAAATTTCTCCCAGAACTTTCATGGAAAGACACAGAATGCACACATGCAAGCGTATAGGTACCCATAGGCAACCACACAGACACAGGCAAGGAATGGTTATTTCCCAGTTTAAAATTAATCTGTGCAGTTCAGCTGACCATTAAAATACGTTTGCATGGAATCACAAGAAAGATAGGAGACAAGGCGTTTCTATATCGGCGTTTTCACCATGATAAGAAAAACAGACAGTTGATATGAAAAAGAACTCTGCATCATGCACTACATGCCTGAACTTCCAGCACAGCATTAAATATTTAAGCACAACTGTGCAGAAAAGCTTTTCATGATGCTGTAACTATCATATCTAAAAAATGTATTTTTTTTTCAGGTATCACAGATTTTTGTCAACTAGATGTAAGTGGGATTCTGAAAGAAATGCCATCTTTTACTGCAACCAAAAACATTTGCTTAATATCAAGACTCTGGTCAACAATATTTCATTACTACACATCAATTTATTGCTTGAATTGAATTTGCATTTAATCTTAATGCATGCTTTTCTGATTACAAACCCATGTGAGCAACATTAACAATATATATATATGAATGAAAACCATGTGCTTTCATATCAAAATAGTATTGCCAGAACGTTCAGTGCAGAAGTACTAAAACATATCCTGGAGGAAACCTGGATGAAAGCTACACCGAAATATAATGCAGTTATGAGTAGTAAAAAGTCCTACATTTGACTTGTATTTACAGCAGCAGCCAAGGGCAATGCTCATGTATGAGAGAGCTGGGCACAGGTTCATGGGAATAGGAAGTACTGTTCTCCATATGTATAGCTGACATGCCCCCTTGTATTGTATTTAGATCTGGAAAACATTTGCCAACATGTTATCATCAAAATGGATCAATAAAATCAATCACTGTCAATTGCAAGTAGATGACCACTTTCCAGTCTGGTTTTAGAGAGACATATATGCTGCATGACTTCATTAAATGAAAACTAGTAATACCTGCAAGTGGTAAATAGTAAATAAGCACAGCCTACAGTGAGGAGCGGCAGAATGAAATTAAGAAGTGACAAACTGAAGCTGACTATAACGGAAAACCTGACAGCATTATTCCATAGTTTAACTCATCTCGGTCTGTTGGGGAAAACACAAGATCCACAGATCAGACAGTGCTAAACAGAGAATAAAGCAGCACTGTAATAAAACTAACTCAGCGATACAAAATCATTTTTATATTAGCTCTCGATGTGCTGTACTAGTGAGATCTTCTTCCTTTGTAGGAGTCATGTTTATTGGATGCTCAGGAGAACAGAACTTTAGAGCAACCAAAACCCACTATAAAGTATAACAAAAAGACATGCATCATGAAGTCTGGGACTGTCAAAGCACAACATGTTACAGACTTAATTTTGTCCTTTAGAAACCAGGTTTCTTCTTCCTAGACATTACAATATATTTCAAGAAAAAAAAATAAAGACTTCAATAGTAATTTGCAATAACTGATCTTATGGGTAATGTACTCCTAGTGGGAGTTCGGAATGACTTAGTGTGAAGATTTGTGGACAAGATTTTTATGCTCTGTTTACATTTTCTGGGAGCTTAAGAGAAAACAGTCTGAAACAAGCCGCAGCTAACATGCTACAGGAAATGAAGGAAGAGAACCAGACTTCTCAAGAAAGATTTACATTTATATAATGGTGATGGCTATGTTTTGGCTTAGAAAAAGGAATGCAATTGTTCTAAAATACACAGAAAAGCTGTTGACTGGCGCTTCTCCTTACTTAGTGAATCATGAACCACTCCAACACTGTATACTGTATCATAATGCTTTTTAAGAGAGCTCTTTCACCATTGTATGGTACTTTGTTTACAGACCACGACTTCTTGCATCTGCAAGTCCTCTCTCTGTATGGCAACCGAAGAGACGCTAAACCAGCACAACCCCCACCTATGCCAAAGGTATTGGTGTGAAACCCACCAGGGCATTTTCCATGGTTACAAGAGAAAGCATTCAGACAGCTTTTTGGTAAGTAGTAATATGCTCTTCAGAGTATAGCATCATCTTTTATTAACGATGTCCACAGCACATTGCTAGAAGAACCTGCAATCAGCTGCTTACAGCTTTGCAAAATTTCCATTTATGCTGAAATAATCCATGGCAAGCATCTGATCAGAATATTTTTGTCGTCTCTTTTTAAGTTTTATACAAAGAAGTTTTAGGTGCCTTTGCACTTAAGTTTTGAAGTTGAAATTAATAAAAGGGGAATGTGCTTCTTACATCTTAAGGACATTCTAGCGTGTGAACACTTCTGTAGAGAATTAATTTCTTTGGCAGAGGATCTTACTAGTGCCAGAAATAAGTCTTTTTTCTCTACACTAAACTATGCCTATATTTGGCAAGATCATGAGCTCTTTTATTTAAAAGTAAACAAACAAAATCCCTTCCTACCAAAAATTCAGCTTTGCACAAGCTCAGTATGACATCAGAATTTCCAGCCAGATTTTTTCCAGTAGGTCAGAAATCCATGGATCATACACGTAGGATGGTCTACGCTAGATCTCTGAACTGTTACTGGCTTAGCAGGACCTTCCTAGAAATCCTGTTCCGAAATCACAGATACAAGGCATGAGAACTGAAAGCAAGGAGTTTGTCTCGCCTGCATTCCCAACGTTTGCTCAAGATGATGACAGGCAACTGGATGAGATTCTGTATGAAGGTGAGAAAGTAGAGATTAAAGGGAATCATAGGAGATTATAAACTAACTTCTTGTACTTGATTTTATAAACTTCTTTTCATGTAATTTTTTGTGATATGTATGGGTAGAAATGGATGAACACACTTGTCCAAATTAGTTTTAACTTCAGTTTTCACCCAGTCTTACATGCTCAACTTGCACAGAAATCCTTTGAGAGAGTTTGCACCATACATCTCTTTCTGGGCTACTTACCAGTATTTTTGGGAAGCATCAAGTTTTGCATACATCAGCTATTCAGCTGAGATGAAAATAAACTGCAAAGGAATATGGTATCATAAAACTTCCTTTCCAGAAAGAAAGTACTGTTAAGACAAATTTGTTTATACTGCAGTAAGCCTGAATATTAAAATGCTACATTTAATTCAACCAGGATTATTGAAACAGTTTTGTAAAATCTGTGAAGTGTAATATAAGACTGCATGTTTTGATGCCTCCCTAAGATGTAGATGACCTCTTACTCTAAATTACTTCACAGCTATCACTACATTTTTGCTATATAATTTACAGTGAATGCTGGGTATTTTTTTTTTCCCCACTGTCTGGACAAGAACAGGTAAAAAGATTGTACCATACATTAAAACAAAACTTCTGCTGTTTCATCTTTAATTTTGGTTAAAACTTTATCCCTCTCCCTATGCAGTTCTATTAAAAACATAGTGGTTTTCACTTTAAACTCAGTTAAAACATGCAATAAAATGACCACACTTCTGTTATAGGACAGAAATACCAATCCACAGATATCCAGAAGATACTGAAGTATTCTCCAGTTCCTTTTCTTCTCTAAAAGATGATTTTTTTTTTTATATTAAAAGTGAAAATTAAATAAAAACAAAACTGGAAGTCTCTTTAAAAACAAAGTTGAACAGATATCATGGAGTGGTCAGTGATAAAATATTCTGAAAAGTCAGTAGATACATAGACCTTCTTAAAAGCATTGAAATTCTATTTATCAGTATAGGTTTTCATTAGGTACAACAACTTCGTAAGTATGCAGTTTCTGTGGTTTAAAAAGACCATGCTCTGTAAAAATCACAATTTTGATTTTTTTGTCTTATATGAATTCTTGTGAACAACATTTTGCTTTCACATGGTTGTATTAGTTTTTAAGATCCTACTTGAATTTGTAACCAGGCTTTAAAATTATAATGAACTAAAAGAATGTGGATGGAGTGGCCAGATAACATCTGCTAACTGATGACACATAGGTGCTAACAACCTTTGATACCTTCCCTTTTACAGTTTTAGTTAGGCCATGAGAAGGCCTTTCTTTGACAAAGCTAAACAACATGCAACATTTGTATTCCAGAAGCATGACAAAGACTGTTATGTGAGGTTTTGGTTGAGGAGTGCTTCATGGTCAGGGATGCTGTATCTCAACCCAATCTTTTAAAGGTAAAAGTTCCTTTGAGAGGATATGCCAAGGGAGCAGTACTGCAGGCCAGCACCTAGGTAGCAATCTATGGGATGCCAAAAGTTTCGTGGACTTCTACAAGCATCCATTGTAGAGCAAGTGCAACAGCAGCAGACAGCAGGTCTTAGGCAGGAAGTTTAATTCATGGTATCGCCAGCTATGCTGGTGACTGATCATTTGGCGTTTTTGCTAATTCTACTGATATCAACAGTATGGATGTTGTCTACTCTGATGAGGAAGGATAACTGGAGAGTCTTTTAAAGTTTTTGAAGCAAATTTATCTTCTAGCCCAACAAATGCACTTATCCAAAGGAGTTATTTTAAAAGCAGTTCAGTTCCATTTATTACATACAGTATGATCAAAAGGAAAAAAAACCCAAACACCAAACAAACAAAAAAATAGCCCCCAAGCCCATAGCAAATGAGGATTTTTCCGTATCACAACAACAATATGTTCCCAGCTGGAAAAGGACTGCATTGCAGACATACAGTTCCCATCAATAAACCGATACTTACTCACTGATCAAAACTGGACTTTTAAGAAGTTTGGCCTCCTTTTTCCCCAGCAATGGGGTGGGTGCCAATAAAGAATGACTGACAATTGTATATTTTCCCTCAAAATTCTCCTATTTTGATTAAACTAAAACCATAATATTCTTGCAGCAAGGATTTTGCTACAATACTATATAACATGTACGGTTCATATTTGGAGAAACATAACACCTTTGTTAAAACACAGCCATTATGATTAATATACACTAACATATGCTGGCTTACAACATTTCATTATGGTTATCTTGAACTTACAGAACTAGCAGAATCTTTTTTGGAAAAAAACCCAAAACACTAGGAATTCAATAAAGGTGGTAGAGGGAGGGAGAATAAGACAGTTTCCCAATATATTCATTGCCAAGCATATTCTTGGATTATTTCTTTGCCAAATCCAAAGTAAATCTTTTTCTGGGTTTGGCATAATGAGAACTCCCTATAGGTATCTTGTATAATGGAACACTATTTTGCTGTGGGGTCTGTTCAGTTTATGGAGAGTCTGATCTGAAAGAACTACTGTGTTCCTTTAACAACTTTACACTCTGCCATTCTGTAAAACCTATCCTTCCTTCAGCTTACTAGGAGGAAAGGAGGGGGTATCTAATTCTCTCCAAGATATTCCGCTGTGTTAGTTGAAATTGTTTAGTATTTAGGATTTTGCTGTAGGATGTTTACAGGATTTTGCTATAAGATGTTTATGCTAGAAGACTTTGGAAAAATAAGTTGTTCAGCACTGTAAGTGCTGAAATCAGCACTTACAGAAAATACTTTATAACATAATAAGTATACTGTCACGACCACTATCTGAGAGTGTCTGGGCCCAGGAAATTACCACTGTCTCTAAATTGAATCAATCTTTCTTGTATAGAAATTTCTAAATCAAACTCCTATTATGATTACCAGTTCAAGGTAACAAACTTAACTGTAAGTTTCTCTCATTCAATATTTATAGACTTATAAAATAAAAAGGCATTCCAACTAACTGTTGTCTATAGCTGTAATGAGATTTTTTTGTACGACCTCTCTCTCTCACTAGATTTACTGCAATTCCTATAAATTATTTAAATATTTTACTTTTTATTGTAGAAATATTTTACAAATGTTTTGTACTTTAAAATAATAAAAATCCTTTGCTCAATCATCCAACGGTTGTAAAATAACCACCCTCTGCAGAATTCATTTACATAAGTAACACTGGGGGGAAAAAAGAGAGTGGTCATGCAAAAAAGGTTTAGCCATATTCATTTATAGGTAGCTGGGCAACTACTTTGAAGGACAGCTCAGTCTCTTCATGACAGGCCCTCAGTACTGTTCTAGCCTCACAAGGGAAGAGCTCCCAGCTGATGTGTGGTTGCTATGCCAACTTTCTGATACCCCTAAAAAACATGGGCATGCCAGAACATTCAAAGAAGAAAAATTATGGTGGCAGCAGGTTTTACTTCAGCAGTCCTTGCCTAGCCAGGAACCACATGGAACTGCTGCTGGGAAGAAGAATATGAAAAAGCTCATATTTCAATCCCAGGAATTATTCAGGGCGCTCTAGGGAGAAAGGCTCAATATTCAGGTTTGTCCCAAGAGGCTTCTAGATTTCAAGCAGTAGCAACGCCACATTAAGAATCTAATCTATGTGCAAGGAGAAGGTGAATGCATAAGAATTACAAAATCAGAAGAAAAAGGTTACCTGAGGAAGTACTAAAGATAAAAATATCAGTCATGTGAAGAATGTGGGAAATTTATTTTGATTGGAAAAATGTTGTAGAATTAAACTATGGTATACAAAGTGATAGAGTAATATTGTGGGTTTTTTTTTACTTTTTATTTAATATTTTATTTATAATGCACATTTTAGATCTTCACTGAGTACATGTAATCTTTATTAGTGGGGAAATGCTGCTGTAAAATAACTGAACAGCAATCCAGACGTAACACAGCTAAAAGTTTGATGACGCATGAGGCTGAATTCCCTCAATTAATTTTTGCAGATCCAATTTTAAGCAGCAGTTCAGCATCTCTAGAAGTGGAACGACTGGAATCAATTTAGGCTAAGCCATGCACAAACATGAACAAATTTCTATCAAGAGATGTCTGAACCATGGCCACTTGACTATCTGTACCAATGTCTTTTCTCAGGATCCCCTAAGGTATATCCCAAAGGGAGGAACTCCTCAAGCCTTTAACTCTTAGCGGGGTGGTAGAATTGGAGAGGGAAATTCCCCAGTTTGATTATTCTTACTCTGCTACTCAGATTACGACAGGTGTCACCTGTGACTAATTCAGAAGTTTGTTGCAATATGCATTTGCTTCTTCAAAACAAAGTGTGATTTATGTCATAGTACTTAAAGAGCATTGTATTTAAAAACAAAAACCATGTTTACACAACTCCAGAAACAAAACAAACCACAACAAAATGAGTCTTACCTTTTCAATGAACTAAGGAGGAAAGTCTAGCATGGTTACCTATCTCTGAACTATTTGCTGCACACAACCTCCCCTTTTCCACTGATACACAAGGAAGTCAGTGTCTCATTACTATCATAAGTTACTTCCTTTTCCTTGAATCTTCGGTCTTGCGCTTTAAGGATCTTTTGTCCCCCTCAGCCCACCCTAGGGAAAAATATGTAATTCTTTTTTGGATACAGTCAGCTAGGTAATTACATTAGCTCACGTTTTATTAGTGCCTTCAAAAAGCTGTGCCTGTTTGACTGATTTATTTGCATCACTATTTCCTGGCTTGTTCTTCTAAGAAATACTGTATAGCTTCCTTTACTGAAGTACACATTTCAAAGAACACAATACACAGTGAAGTGCAGAAACAGTCCCACATATATGTAAAAGGTAATACAGTGGGTTTTTTTTTAATTTCCCAGTGAGCTATGAGAAAAACATGCCCTAAATAATACTGCCAGCAGAATGGTATGATTGATCATACGGCTTGATACAGGGTCTGGGATGTGATTATCAAAAAATAAAATAAGCCTGATAAGTCTGATCACTAAATGTACTTTCTTATCCTACTTTAATCAGATATTGCCTGGACAGCATCCCATACATTCTGCAGTAAAACAACGTATAAATAAAGGTCTGGACTTTTGAAACAAGGAGCTGCAATTCTAGTCACTGGTCTGTGAGACTAAAAGCCACCAAAACCCAACATCACAATAGCCACTAACTCAAAGCTGAATCACCTCAGACAGAAAACTAGGAAAAGAAAAAAAACCCCAAACCTAAACAAAAGGAAAAAAGCAACCCACGCTTCAACAAAGCCTGAAGGAATCAATTGGCTTCAGGCCAAAAAATGCTAATGGAACACATATTAGCTGAGAAGAAGTGAAATAAGTTTCCAAGAGTCATGGAAATTGTTTAAGATAAATACTCATTGTACAGGGGAAAAAAAAAAAAAAAGGTAAGCAACTCCACCGGACCATTTTCCAAATGCCTGATCTTGCATTCCTTGCACACCCTAATTCCCTTTAAAGTAACTATGAGTTTAGGCTATGTGCCAGGGTTATATAACTACATCTTAGAAGACAAATGCACAGTAGCACAAAGCAAAAACATATATAAACCCAGGATTAGGGAAAAAAGATCCATAGCTGGACAAACAAAACTAGAAATTTCGAAAGAAAAGTACAATGAAAATAGCTAAAGATAAGGCACATTTCTAATCCCTTTCTCTAGAACTGGAAAATATTAAGGAGGAGGAAATTCAGAGTAAAGGGGGTGAAATTGGAAAAGTTAAACAGGCTTGTCAAAAAACAGAAATATTTGAGTTACATTTCCTAAACTACTTTAAAAGGGAGTAAACTAACCAAATGCCATCTGAAATTGGCTGTACGCCCACCACTTTGGTTGACTTCAGGGTCAGTAAGGCAGAGGACAGACATAAGCTAGCATAGCTGAAAAATCAATACAAATATAGATAAAACACAGATGGAATTTATTATAGAGCAGCTGGAAATGCAAACAAAGAATTCTGTGGATCTATACCGATGGTGTAACTTCAAAAAATATTCTCCAACTATGAAAGTCCTTTACAAAACAAACAACTTCAAGAAGTGAAGTTAGACGTAGCCATACTACAGAAAACAGACTGTTACTCAAAGTCTGGTGTAATGTTTCTGATCGCTTTAATAATGTTACCTTTGAAATAAGTCCAAACAAACTTGCTAATGAAGATCAATAAATCCCTCACATAGTAATGTAACACATGCATGACAACATCCATGAGTGGGCAGAAAACAACTGCCCAAAATAAGGTGGGAAATTCTAAGCTGTTTCTTTCCCCGTTGCTTTTCTTCTAATATATATTTTGGTTAAATTCTCAGGTACAATTTCTTGTACTGTGCAAAGTTTTAAAGAATTCCTGGAAAGCTTTCAAGACATTCATCAATGTCAAGACTTTTATTCTGTAGGGAGTCATGTCAGAATCAACATGTTGATTAAATGTTGCCATGAAGTATTGCTAGTGAGCCATTCTTACAAGAAAGTTTCCTTCTGTAACACGGCACAGGACAGTTAGTCATATCTCATTCAGGTTTATATTTCAACAACCCCTTTTCTAAAATACTCTGCACAAAGAGTAACATTTAAAGGATTTTTATTAAAGGTGTACTGAAACCATCTTCCACACTAAGGGTGCAGTTTCACTGTCAGTTTAAGCTGATCTAAATTTGGCCCAACACTGAAAGGGTAGTGATCTGGCTGAAAATATTTTTTTTTTTTTTTTTTTTTTTTTTTTTTTTTTGCTTACTCTTCAACCATATCAGCTACCTAATTCAGCTGGCCACGTGGCTGCATGATTGCTGGTGTCTTCACAGGGGAAGAAGTTGTAAGATGGGGGTTGGGAAAGACAGATTTATGCTTTCATGGTAAAATATGGCCCTTGGTGCAGCATGAGCCAGTCAACAAACTACACACCGAAAACAATATGAAGATACTAAATTCCACTGCATATGTCCTTAGGGCATATGTGGTACCTGAGACTGCAGATGAAGAGAGTCACTAATCATAAAATTTCATACTTAAAAAGACTGGATAAACGATGCATAATGAGAACATCTACAATGCTCTTTAGAAGAAACTATGAAACTCAATGGATAGCAAGTTGCCTGAGTAGCAGGTTACAGGTATTTCACTGAGAGGACAGAACACCACCTAATTAAGAAAGCCAGCTCATTCCTGAATCAGAGTATGCTTCTCTTACCCTTTTTTCTCTCTGTATTGATATATGTTCCCTCTGTTCCTACTCTGCAAAGTTAAAAAAAGCCCTTCTGACATCAAGGGCACACGTGCTCCATTAGATCTTGCAGTCCCACCTGAAATGGCATAGAATGGTTTACTTAATAAACATTAGAGGTTACTAATCATATATTGAATTCACAAATCAAACCCAGAGAGGTAGATAATCTTTTTCAGATGTTGATCAACATGAATGTCGATGTTGGTGAGAATTCAGAAGAACTTGTGAAAACAACAGAGCACGTCAAGATTACAATAGCACATATATAACACCTGTGAGACGGATATGAATAGCATTTGAAGACAGATATGAATTTAAGCAATACTGTTTTCTATAAACTGCTTCTAACACGAATTAATATGGATGACTGTCATTCTTCAACAACAATAAGCAGTACCTTTCAAATTCTTCTCTGTATGGATACCAAAAAAAGGGCTATGATATTATCAAATACTGCTTTTTTTGTTTGTTTCTACAAGACATTGGTGGGATTTTAGAAATGTGGGCAGCACAAAGGTCCCATTCCCTCTTTAATCCTCCAACTAGCAGTCCAAGGAGTAGAAGCAGATTCCTACCTGGCAAAACAGCCTGGTTTCTGCATTTCTGTTGCCGGAGGGAGGGGTAATTTGCACTACCCCACCTACTTGAACAAACTTTCCTCACTGGCAATGGGAGTGCATTGCTAACTATACTGGCAGAGAGAAACCTCCCAACATACATGCTTGCCATTCTACCCACCCCACCCCACCAGCTCTGTCCTTCTGCCGTCCCATTGCAAGGTCTGGGAATGTCAGCTGCATAAGGCAACAGGAGGCTCCATCTGGAAAGAGTCACTATTGAGTGTCTTGTGTCTGTAATCCATCCTTACTGAATACACTAATGAATTAAAACATACAATTGTGTTTGAAAGTGCTCATCTCAACTCAGAAAATATCACAGCCATGCAACTAAGCTCATTTGTGTGCAACTGCCTTAAATCTAAACCACAGTTATCTCAGCTTCAAGTCACTGGACCAAGAGATTTGTGAGACAGCCTGTCTGGCTAAATTTCCATGAGACAGGTTATGTCTCACTGCAAGGGAGGGGGGGAAAGGAAGCTATCTTGAAAGGCTTTCAAGAGCTTCCCCAAGACTTTCCCACTACTTGGCAAAGAACCCTTCAGGATATACTAAGACTAAACTATGATGCTGAGCCAGTTCATGAGAGTAATTCTGACCACAAATAAATTTCAGGGATATTGCTTCATACTCAGTCCAGAACATAGATTGATGTGATGTCGGTCTTGATATTCTGCAGGACACTGTCAAACACTTGTCTTGTTTAGATTCTTCCTTCGGGAGCTTCATCTCTTAACTTTCAGTTGCCTGTCTGATGTAAGCTGAAGCTCTCCTCTCCTCCCACCTCATGGTTGAGCTACATCATTTCAAAATGTTTGGTTGTTCTTTTTTTTTAAACAATGAAAAAGAACTGAAGGAGATTTTAGTCATTATTATATATGGCTGAAGGTGGGCCTGAAACAAAAGCCCACCTCTGAAATCCCCTGAAGCTCCGATTCGTAATTTTCAGTCTGAACCATTTCTTGATCCCTAGTAAAAAGAACAAGTCTGGGGAAAAAGTAAAAGGGAAGTACATGAAAATAAATCAAATGCTACACAGGTTATGGTACCGAGACTGCTGTGGCCCTGAAAACGAACAGCCAAAGCATAGAGAAGAAAATCATGATGGCATGTTATGGTTACAACTGCCATTTGTAATAAAAATCTACAATTTCTGTGTAAGGTAAATTTGCAGATTAGTTTGTGAAGTGTTAATAAATCAAAATATGGAGGTTTTTAAAAACCTGTGTTATTCCCTAGTTACCTGATTCCACCAATTAGTAGTTTGGCATTGTTCCTTATTAAAAAGTTCTACCAGCTTTTATTATCTACTAGATAGTGGGTGAAAGTGAATGATTGCTTTCACTGAAAAGAGGTTGGTACAGATTGGCCAGATTCTTCCCAAGACTTTCAAACTCCTGCCAATATGTTTTAATACCCACAGAAAGCAATCAGCCTTGCTTTAAATCTTTATGCTTTGAAGGTATAAGCAGACATTCACAATAAATCAAGATGGGCACCAGCTTCACTTTGAATGTGTAGGTTATGTCAGATTAATTAGCAAGTAAGCATAAATAAGCAAAAACAGTGGAACTGCCATTCTAGTTGCTTAATACATTTTTCACAAAAAGAAAGGGAGCTCTAAATGAAGAGGGTATATTCCTAGATCCTGAATATACTCTTGAAAGAACATACAGTATGACTTTTTCCTCATTATGGAAAATGCAGATAACAAATTCATTATTTTCAGCAATATTTTTGGCTTTTGGCATGATTACTATTTCAAGGAGAGATATAAGTTATGCTAAATTATCTATATTGGTATTTTGTTTTTCAGTTCAGAGTTCTAAGAGTGGGAGCTATAAGCAACCTAGCTTAGAAATTAGCAAACGACCAATAGCATTGATTTGCAAGGACATCAGAAGAAAAAGGAAAACAAGAAAATCAGGCTTCCTTGATGTGGAAATAAAATTTGAGAAGAGGGGATCGTGCACGCTGAGTCTTCTCATGAGATAAAATCATAACATGGTTTTATGGGGCACTCGGACATTGAAGCTCTCCTGGGTTCTGCAGACCAATAATCCGAAACAACCCCTATAAGAGCTCCCCCCCCTTACTAACCACATAGGAGATGATGTGCGACTGGCCTCCTAATATAGCATTCTTTGTGTGCATTAAGCAGTGTGAACAACCCGTACTTATTTGCAAGCAACCTCTTTCACAGCGGCTGGTAAGCATTTGCTTTATGTCAAATGCTGGAACAGTTTTTGCCGGACAAAGAGCTTGTCACAAAGGAAAAGAATTCCAGTAATTTGTCAATAGCTGTAATTGCTCTCTGTGGGGTGCTTGCTAGCTAGACATGTACTCTGTGAACTACCACCGTTAATATCAGACCTAACCTGATTTTGAGGCCACGAGGTCATAACTTTAACAAACCA
This sequence comes from Aptenodytes patagonicus, assembly GCF_965638725.1. Classification (NCBI taxonomy): domain Eukaryota; kingdom Metazoa; phylum Chordata; class Aves; order Sphenisciformes; family Spheniscidae; genus Aptenodytes; species Aptenodytes patagonicus. The sequence goes on from NC_134952.1 coordinate 44,109,365, forward strand.
GTAAGTTTTTTCATGAGAGCTTGGCTACTAAAATATTAAATGTAGTAAGTGACCCATTATTTTGAGAACTGTTTTAATTCTAGAAGCATTTGAACTTGTTGTTAAAGTCTAGCAATCAGATTAAGTTTAAAGTGCTTCATGGTGTGGTCATGAGTAAAAATAAAGAAATAAACCAGCCTGACAATCAAGAAATTACAAGAAAGTATGGGCTTCCTGAATTACCTCCCTTAGGGAGGTTAAACTAGGAGACAGGGAATTCTAGCATGCTTCACTGTTAAACCAGAGCTTGGAATTATCTAAAGAAACGATGAACTAACAACTCACACTGTGTGAAAATCAGTGGGAAGAAGAGCCTTTAGAGCCTCTTTCTAGTTTACAGTAAGTGGCTACAGGCTTCCATAGAATGCTTTTTTTTCCTAATACAATAAAAAAAGGTCCATTGAGATTCTTCTCTAAAAGGCAATGCATGAGCGTTCCTCATTCTGTTTCCAAGCAGACTGATAAATACATGCAAACAGATACATGCCCACATGGAGAAGAGTCTGGTTCAGCAAGTCAGTATAATTCATTCTGAAATGCTCGACTGTCCTGTCTGGAGCACCCAGTGTTTTTCATCTGCCCAGGAAAATCCTTTTTCACATTGCCACTTCAGTAAAAGAAAGCCGTTGTGGAAGCATATTTAGAGTCGTACTTTTTTGCTTTGTGTAAACAAACAGTTTTAGGGTCATATCTTTAAAATGAGAAAAACCAGCTGCAGTATACAGTTCGTATCAGTGCACACGGGTGCATGCTGCAGCCACCCACAAATATCCAAACACAGATACCCTATAACCATTTTTATGGATGTTTAGACTAAGTGCTAATATAAACACTACATGCAATTGTACATGTGCAATTTTTAAAAATTTGGTACTTTGTTTCCAAAAACAGAGCTATGATCAGAAAAAAACAGATACAGACCCATTTGTGACACTGGCCTCAAAAGCTCAGGATATTGCATACTGGTCTCTGACATTAAAACAAAAAATCCCTTGGTGATGGAATTTTGACAGCTAACAAAAAAAAAAGATCCAAACATTTTTGCACATGCACCAGGCTTTTGATCAAGAGCTGGGATGACTGCGTTCTTATTTTATCTGATCTAGCCTACTTTTTTTCTAATTCTGAGAAAAACGCTCAACTGCAAATATAAGTTGTAGAAAACTAACTGTAACGTCAGGAGTAAATGATATGTATAAAATACAAATTATCAACTTGTGGGGAAAGTAACATTTGCTGTATTTTTTGACTACTTTAACTATTTTACCTCAGTTGGTACTGTTAGATGTTATTTTTGTCTTACAATCTGATGTCTTATATAAGATTGATTTGTCTTGACTGAAAACAGTGACAAATTTTGTGAAGCGTCTCTATGGCTCTGAAATCATCATAATTCTGTATTATTATCATGCATCATATTCATAGATGATAATGGGTTTACGTTTTCATTACATTTTAAAGAAGTTTCTGTGTCTCAGGCACACACACACAATTGGCCTTGGCGCAACCTGATGGACATGAACATGCGGCTGGGGACAGAGAATGGAAACTTTAAGTAAGTGGAACAGAAACATTTTCTGTCGGTGATTTTAGGAATTTGCCTTTTCCCCTCCTTTTCAGTCACTTCTTCATCCCTCTAGGCACCATTGCTACAGTTTCTCACCTCTCTGCTAATACAATTGTTCGTGTGATTAGACTCTCAGTTGACAGAAGTAATGTTTCTGTTAAATGATAATTATTTATTTCTGTCACCTCAGAGACACACAATTTATTTTTTATTCTTCTCTCCCAAATCAGTTACTAGTTGACCCATGAAGCAAAATTCACAGTTGCATTAGAGAAATTTTGAAATCAATAACTGGTACTAAAAGTATGCAATGCAAGATTCCCAATAGCACTATCACTGTAAAACAGAAGGAAAGATAAACTCACCCTGAAGGACACCTGTATTTGCTGTTTTTCATAGTTAGAGCATTTGTCTGGCTTTGAGTAAACAGTGGAAAAATCAAAAGAATTTGGGGAGAGGCTACTATGTTTGAAGTGACAAGAACTGAGAGGAGGGGGACAGGACCGGGGATGAACAGGAAAGGGAACAACACAGGACAACAAAGTAAGCAGAAAGGAACAGTGCTATTACACTGCTCAGTTCCTATGGAAGTATCTGCAACTCGCCTTCTTTCCAAATGAGTGCACATTCCCTCGTATTTTTCTGAAGGACGGGGTGAAACTCACTAACAGAGTATAAATCAGTTGCAGGTGTTTCTTTGGAGTCTGATTTTCTAGGATACTCGTTATAGCAGCTTTGTCTTTTCAGTTACCAGACCTCAAGGGACTGTAAATCCATGATGAGAAATATAAAAAAGCATGGATAAAGATCCTGGGCCAAAAGTCTTTTCTGTTAAACTAAACCCCATGTATACTGCACTGTCGTGAAAAAAAACTCAAAAGCAACAAAAACATTTCTCCCAGCAGAGTTATTGAGCAGGAGGCCACCGTCACTGGAACAGCAGGAGTTCTGAAGCCACCGCTTCGCATACAGATGTTTTAAGTTGGCATTATTGTCATTAAGAAGCTGCTGCTCACTGCCCCCACCCTAGTGCCAGCACAAGCATTTATGCAGGCATCTGCTGCATTTACTACTTTTCACCTGGCTTGGCATCCTGGGCTGATTCTTCGTCTGCTCCAAGGGAAGAAGCGCCATGGGGCTAGGCTGGCTGAGGGGAGGCCAGAACAGGGTGACAGCAGCATTGACTTATGCTTGTTGGAAGTGCGTACATAAGACCACAGCCCAAACTAATCCTCTCACATCTTTCAGTACTGGCATGTTGAAAGTAGGCCAAAGCAGAAGAGGCCTCCTGGAGCGTGTATCACTAATATTATCTACTTCTGAGAATCCATAAAAAGCCTATGAAAAAAAGCAATATAAGGCTGGAATAAGGCAATAAGGCTGGAAACCTTTCAGGCTCCCAACCATCTAAGAAAAGTGGGTTTGCTCCAGCTAGTTTAAAAGCACCTCCTTCACTTGCTATGATCAGGATCTCTTGCTCTGAAATTATTCTTAGCATTAAAAATTCTATGAAAGAACAAAGCTATACAGTGTACAGTAAAAAAGTTCTCGAAACAGAGTACTTTTCTAAGCTTTCCATGGAGTATTTGTGGGTCATTGGGTTATTACAACCGCCCACTAAAAATAATAACTGAAAGTGTGTAATTAATTGGTCAAGAAACAGCTACTGTCTTGTCTCCTTCCCAGAGCATGTTTACAGTGATTTGGCGTAACCTGCCTTGCTTTGGCAGACTGTCTTAAACTGACTGAGCTGAACAAACCAGTTTTAAAGGGACAGCTTTACTTTACCTGAAACATCTTTTGGCAGTGTGGTAAAACAAGAGTGTATCAAATGTAGTTTGCATGTAGAGCTATAGATTTTTTGGTTTGTTTAAGAATATTCTCATATAAAAGTGACCTTGCAACTACGCACCGCCAAAAAACTCAACATAATGTAGGCTCACTGCAGAAATTGCAAATGCATTGTCACAGTTTTACATTTCTGTGCTGCTTTGGCACAAAAAAAAAGTTGACTCCAGTTCAGCAAGCTTAGATTAGATGACTACAAACTGACTTCTTACAGATTGTGTGAAGACCGTGAAGACTGACCTCTAAACGACCGTGTGAAACCAGCCTCATCAGTGAGACTCACACTCAAGACATACTGAAGATAAACAGATGACAAAGCTTAATTGATCAAATGAAATGAGCTGTGAAAACCTCATGTGAAATGTCAAAAGAAGTGTCAGACTTCTGAGTGATGCTCCAGTTTCCTCCTACATACAGGATGGAACTAACCCATGCAGTTAACCTAGCAACTAACAGTCTCTCAATCTGGAACCAGTGTTTTCCTGTACTGGAGCAAAGGAGAAAAAATATAGTCATTTTTGATAGTTTAATGGAACAAGTCTGGCTGGGTCTTAGCTTAGTAGGTCTTCTGATCCATCAACTGTATAGCCAAATTTATGTTGTGTCTACCCCAGTGGAGAGATAGTGGGTTCTTCAGTTTTGCTCCTGGAAGACAGTGATGTTGAGGAGGTAGTTGTAAACACAGTTCTCGGCAATCAAAGCCAAGGGAGAAAGGTCAAGTGTTAATAATTTTGAATCTGTGAAGAATTAGAGGCACACAACATCCTAATACTCTTGAAGTAGCAGTATGCTATACCTAGTCCATCAATAAACCTGGAACCAGCTTCAGGGATGTATATTCAGCACAACTGTCCAATAAGGGAAAAACCAAGAGCAACAACAAAAAAAACCCCTTAAACCAAAATGACAGCAAAAGCCTTTTCCGGGTAAATACCACAAAATCGAAAGTGAACTCACATTCAGCATATCATATGCCTAGTGCAATGACTATCACACCTCATTTCTAAACTGGCAAGATTGAGATTTCCTCTTGAGTACTAGAAAATATTTTTAAGTGAAGGAACCTTTTAAAAGGATTATTATAGGAATCCATACACACATATGCATACACTCTTACCCACTATCATAACCATAGATCTAACCAACCATAGATCTAACCAACCTACATTTTAGATAATTTCTGTTCATTGAAGAAAGAATCTAATAACCGTATTATTTCCACATTCTAGAAGATGTGTGTAATATCATTGCTCTGAGGACTGGTAAGGAATGTAGCTGCATTCTACTCCAACCAGCACAAGACTAAAGTATCTTTCGGGAACTTACAGAAAGATAATTACTATCGTCTGCAAATATTCAGAAGAAATGAAATTATTAGTATCTGAAGAACCCCTTCTCCTTACTTTCATGTTAACATATATAGCTCATTTCAAAGGGTCTTATAAAAGTCTATCCCTTTCCAACCAAAAAAAGAAAAGGATTTAGTGGTATCAGACAAGAACAAAATCCATTTGAATTTCTGGCTAAAATAAGCTACAATATTACTGGGTTTTAAAATCTGTTTCCAAGAAGCTACATACACATAGGATATTAAGCGGATATTCCAGTAAAGCCAAAGAAAATCAGAGTCAGGTCATTGCAAATGAAAATGGGGATCTGAAAGTTTATGTTTTGGATATTTGTAAAGTTTGACATTGATTACTAAAACAAAACTTGCAAGAATACCTTTGTCTTCTCAGAATTGTTTTTGCATTTATATCAGAGGTAGAATACTCAATATTTTATGTTTATAATACTTCTTCCTCATTTTAGAGAGACTATTTATCTCTCATTCACTTTTTCTGAAGTTTAAGTGAATAACCTTCCTTCTAACCACAAATTAAAGAAGTAAAATACTTGGGCTGTAAACCAACTGTTTTCTGACAGCTTATGACAAATCCTTTAACCATATCTAAAAATAGATTCTGACTTATGGAGGATACTAGGTGGTATAAAAGCAATAATTAGAACCAGTTACAAGGTTTAAAAGCATATGGACTCCCATACAAGCAAGAGCAAATGGGTACAGAAAACTCAAAGAATTTGCTACACATTTTCAGCAAGGTCAACAACCAACAGCCAACATACAAAGCTGATAAAGTTACTGTCTGAAATCTGGACTCTTAAAAATATTATTCTGTCCTTAAATAATGCTGTACTGCATTTTCCATTGGCAAGAAGCTGATGTAGTTTCCCAATGTTTTTCCGAAACATTCCATGGGTGCATAAACATGAAATGTACCAGTGGTACGCAACAAGTTGAATACAAACAGCTATTTCCTATCCTTAATATTTCCTTTAATAAGTTACATTTATGTTGTCCAAATCCCCAGTCATTGGTTTCACAAGACACTAAAATCATACTAGTACTCATCTGTTATTACCTTTTAACCTCTCTCTGTAAAGCTTTGCAGAATATCATTATCCAGAGCATTGATTCTAAATGTTTCACTCCAAATATCACCTGATCAGGCTTGGCAGTCCAGAGCTTGATCTTTCACTGTTTGAGTACAAACTGGGATTTAGATGTGGCTTCAGAGGGGGTTCTTAGTATATGCATGCCTTTTTAGGAAGACCAGATTTTATCCTTCAAAGCTGTTCTTTTGTTCTGAATTTTGTTTGTCATAAAGAACGGATGTAACATACTATACCAATATTTATAAGGCAAATATTTTCTAAGTTTTATTGCTTATGCCATTGTTATATAATACTTATACCAGCATTAATTGTATGGTAGTAGTAAAAGAATGTAAAGAAACACATTTGTCTACCTCACATTTTACCAGTAAGTTTGGAGGTTTTTCAACTATAAAGGATTATTAATTGCTGACTGACTTTTTCAATATTTTTTCAGAAAAGTTAAATGATGATTTGTGATATTAACATTTGTTCTAGTGACTTGAAAGTTTGTTCTGAATTGGCCTTATCTCATTTTGGAAACAATGGCATCATTTATTTAATGGCCTAAATCCATGTCTATTGTTAGAAGCATCATTCCAGGGAGCTACAATGTCTTTCTTTCTTTCTTTCAAGTTACATAACACTATTTTTTTCTTAAATGAGGATTAACTTTGCCTTGCTTTAGTAAGGCTGGTTCCCTGGCAGAAATCAAAGAGGCTTGTTTGGAAAAGGATTTGACATGCATGCTCCCTCCTGCTCAGAACTGGCAGAACAAACCTCACATAAAAAGCCTGCTACATCAAAGCCCGGGAAGCTCATCCACTCATATATTTAGCTTACCTTTTTTTAAACAAAACAAAACAAAACCCTTTTCCTTGTCCTTTGGCTACTTTTGATGAACTATGTCCCATAAAATTTCTTGCAGATTGTACAGGCAGTAACCAAGCAAAACACCTATGTGTCAATATTTTCTTTAAGTTCCCATGCTCATTTTCAAAAGCATGTCTTAAATCCAAAATTTCAAACCTTCTGAGTTCCAGTTTGACAAATTTATGAAAAGCAGCTAGATATCCTAAAGGAAGATGATTTAATTCTGTCTTTCACATTTTCATGTCAGTTACTTCCTTGTATTAATTCACTTTTCATTCTGGCAGTAGAACAATACAGGGCAAGGCAATTTAGAGCCTCCTTCAATGTCTTCTTTTTTAATACTAACAGAGAATTGGCAGGTATATTTAAAATACCTCTTTACCAATCAGCACAGAATATTACCCTGTTGGGTGACTTCTATCCCTGACTCAGGTTAAACTGAAATGCTTTCCTGAAATTCCCAGCTGAGTTTTTCATATGAAATTGTCCTGCTACAGAACCATTTATATGGTGATAATTTGTTAGAAATTAGACTGTATCAAGGATAAAACATGACTCTTATAATAGTCCTACATTTCTTAACAACTGTCTTCTCTCCACAGCTTACAGCAGAGCGCCTTAAATGAGGTGTTAATAGCCCCACTGTAAGAGGATTCTGACAAAAAATGGAATCGGCTGCCAGACACTGCCTGTAACTAACGTGATAGTAGACAACATGGAAACTTGAACAAGCAACATGCTTGTTTATAAAAGCCATGGTAGATAGCCCTGCAATATTCCGAGTGCAAGTAAAATCTGGACTATCCATTGCTTTACAGTTTTTTCCTTAATGAAACACCGAATCATTAGAATTTAAATATTTACCTTAGCCATGAAAATACTGTGGAATACATTAATTAGCTGATGATAATTCAGCAGAATCTCTAATAAGCTGTTTTATCTGTTTCTTACACTTAGCAAGAACAGAGGGGTTTTTTCCTCCAATTTTCCTCAACCTGGGAATATTGTGAGAATGGTATTTAACACTTCATGATGTAATGAAATTATAAATTTTGTTTGGACAATATCAAATTCAAAAAGTCACATCTGTAGCTTTCTCCAGTAAAACACATTACTGCAACTACAGTTAATTATGAAATCCTGTGAATCAGTGACAGAAAAAGTCTCTTGTGTCTTTTGTCTTTCTACTGCCAGGGACAAGAATTCACATAGGAAAAGTAAATTGGACAGAACAAAAAGTACACACATCAGCATTAGAACTCCAGAGTCCTCTCTCAGTGACTTAAACATCTCTGCAATCTTTAATTAAGTTAGCAATTCTTAGTCTCTCATCTATGCAAACACATGCACTAGGAAAAAAAAAAAGATATATTTACCTATACTACAGCAACAGTCAGGGTGGACATTTGTAATTCTGGACATTTCTAAGGTTTTTTTGCCTCCTTCCCCCCACATTGTGAATATTTTCTTTTGAGGCAGGTGTTTTAGATGCACAACATACAGTCCTCTGCTGTGGCACATCGTCAAAGTCTTCTGTGACTTTGATAAAGCCAGGATGAGGCTTATTACATGATCCCAAGGGCTAGGGACGCTGATAGGATGTTCACGCTTATTGAGTGTTTTATGCTGCACATTTCTATGGTGTTTGCTGATAACCAGCACCATGTTTATGTGTTTTAATGGAAGCTGAAGACACACAGTTCTGACTTCAGGGGCTGACTTGGCAGTTTCACTCAGACAGGCATTTACTAGATAATAAAGTCCACAAATGTCACTAAAGTCCATTTTAGACTGTGTTGAGAGTTAAGTAAACATGATCAGTAAGGGGGCCAAAAGGGTAGTTGTGAATTTCTGTTTCTGACAGAAAACACTGTTTATCCTATATTACTTTAGGGAGGAAGAGTTTAATTCCCAGTGAGCATTATAAAAATAAACAAAAGTTGAAGTGTATCCAACTCAAAATTCTAAGCAATTTCAGCAAGCCAATAACATCTAAGCCAATATGACAACTATTTCCCTAAGTATTTAAAATACCACAGAAATAAAAAAAAAAAAAAAACCAAACATAAAATGGAGCACTTAAGGGACTTCTCACTTCCGTGTAATCTCCAATGACAATTTTATCCTGTAAGCAGTTATGAAAAGTTACTGAATTTTAAAGATGTAATTAGCGTGCATGTTTGGAGCGCTCAGTTGTCAGAAAATAAAACCAGAGACTTTTACAATAATGTTTGCCATTTCAGTATTGTAGGTTTTGAATATTTAATAATAAAATAAAAAGCATTTTTCTTAAAAGTGCCACAACGGAAAATATTACTACTGAATTCAGAAATGTGGAAAAGAAAAATACCTCTATCCTTTAGGTAAAACCAGAAACAAACTGCTGCAATAAAACTGTTGTCACTTGAGGTTGGATGAGCTTTCTCTCTGTGAGTATTTAATAGGTCACTTTCTCAAAGTAAGTGTGCTACCTGACATTCATTAAACTTTCCCTAAACTACAACAGCAGCAATCCATGCCATTCTGCTTTGCCTTTTGGAACTGCATGTGCTGTTGATGCTCTAATTTATTCAGTTACCAGGGAGAAATACACTGCTACTGAACCACAAAGTTGGGTTCTTCAACCAGATCACCACTTGCACACCTATTGCTATTCTTGAACACTTGAGAAGATTCTGCAAAGACACAAGATTTGCTTACCCAATTTGTATTATAGAAGCTGAACTAGAAAGAGGTGGCATTCAAGTACTCTGAACACAGGTCCTCATTAGGACTCTAGAGGTTTTAAGCTTAGTAAAGTTCATTTACTTCCCTCATTCTCTTCCAAATTAAAAAAATAACACTGGACTGTAGTTGCCAACACAAAGAAAAATCCTTAGTTCAAGAAATCAGCTGTAAGTGGAAATATAAAAAGGAAACAGGTACAGATAGGAAAGGGGAAAAAATACCAAAGGACTTGCACAATGCATTCACTAGCAAGGTACTTTATGAAAGTCCATGAGATAAACTCAGACAAATTACCGTAAGATCACTACCTGTTAATGTTTGGCAAGTATATTGCACACATATGAGATTATAGAAGAGTATTTTCTTCCAGATTCCAGGCCAGTCTTTAGCACACAGAATAAGCAGAAAATTATATAGTGAGAAAGTATCCTTCTGTAATCAGTGAGAAATTTTAAATATTATCCCACAGACCACTTGCAGGTTCAGACAGGTTTCTAATATTTTAATACCTCTCTTTACATATACTTAAAACTAGAACCAAGGTTTGGCATGTTAAACTCACACCTGCTACATTCATAAATTATCCTCAGCTTACCATTTGCATGGCAGGTCCTTGAGTGAAACAGTTAGTTTATCAAGGAGAGAATGTCTTGCTTGGTATTCAATGAAATAAGAATTGCTGGTATACTTTTGTGTATGTACATTGAGATCATATCCAGTTCTGCATGGAGTGTAGAGGAAGATCTGCATTTACCAAAGTCTTAATCACTATATGGCAGTCTCAAGAAGGCAGTAGAGTTTATAGGTGCTATATGATGTTTTTTATATTAGGGAATTGTTACAGAATATAAGCAATTCCGAAGCTGCAAATACAGATTTTCTTTTTTTTTTTTTTTAGAAGGTCAACACATTAACTGTTTCACAGACATATATTAAAAACGTAATATTAAGATATAGAGAAATAAGCAATTACACAAACTGAGAACATCAGAAAAACAAAACATTGCAAGATTATGGAAGAACACTATAGGTGGGATTAATAGAGAAACATACCACATTTCCCACTCAAATCAGCAAGAAAATGGCTTAATTATTGAAACTCTAAGTATGTTGTTAACACAATCATTTCTAGAAAACTCTGAATACGTGGCCTTGTAATGTCAGTACCATTAAAACAGACCAGCATAACCATTTAATATGACAAGGAAAAACTTATGAGTTCACTAGAAACATTTTCCATAGTGTCTTTAATGAAACTTCTTTAGTAAGAATTTTTAAATTAAAAATTCAGACTTCCACCCTGTCCCTTCAAGGTTTCACCTGCTGAGAACTCACAGACAAGAAAAGGAGTTTGTACAGCAACTCTTACGTTATTATAATTGAAATGGAAAATATGCTATGAGTTTTTCCTCTGACTCTGCTAAGAAGCCTTTGAGGCCTCGTGAAAACATGACAGTGCAGTTAATGCAAAACAGTCCTTATCCTGAATTGATGAACCTTATGCTAATAGTGGTTCATCTGTCAGAATTGTGAAGGCTTTCCATCAGAATGAATGAAGGGGGGAGAGAGCGAGAGAAGGCGAGAGCAAGCGTGAGCAAGAGAGCGCATGAGCGACAGCAAGTGAGGGAAAGGGAATGAAGGAAAAGCTACTTCAAACTATAGTTACTTTAACTTTTTTTCTTTCCTATTACAATTATTTTAACAAAAGTTTTTAAAAAGAGAAATGTAAAGAAACTCTTTCCTTTAATTGCACTTTTAAAATTCTTAAGCCAAAGATTTTTCATGCAGTAATCTAAGCAAGAGAAATTTTTCCTCTGGATTGTTATTACTATCTCCCCATCTCCATTTTTCACTGCAGAAATGTATCAACAACTGCAACAGGATTTCAGTAAACTACTACCCCTTGTACTGAATTGACTTTAATGAAATGAATGACAGAGAGAGAATACTAAATATTTGTAAATTTTGAGTACTAATATACTAAAAATTATAAGAATTTAAATTTTTGTGAACTTCACCAAGCAATTTTAACTGAGTAAGCGTCTTCACTCAGTCTTAAATATTTCTGTTTTTTTAAACATAAGTTATATCCTTCAATTATTTTTGAAACTAATTTGTAAAAGTCTCTAATACAGGCAGAAGACAGATGTTACTGAAAACATTAAACAGATTTTAATGGCATTCTGCCCATTTTCCTAAATACATTTTTCAGCTGCTGCCATCATTCTCTGGACGTCAAATCAGCATACTTATAATGGATTGATATTTATCAACCGTATAAAATAGGCAAAAATACAGGCAATCAGTCCCATAGAGAACTGGGGAGTAAAGAGTCAATGAATCAAAGGTTATTTTGATTATACTTTCATTTGCAAACATGTTTTTATCATCTGACTTTTGTTATTTTCCTTACTACCTTTCACGTTATTTCCTAGGTTGTAATCTTATAGACAGTCTTCAAATTTCTGATGAATCCTGACAGCTAGTGAAAACCCCAAATAAATTTATGTAAAACTATTTTCTGACATGTCATCGTGTCTGCCAGATATTTTACATATTCTGGGACCTGTGACCTCCAAAATATGCCTATGAGTTTAGTGTTTTCACAATCACATGAGAAATAGATAACCTGTAGATCTGATCAATTTGGCTTCAGCTATTCTTCAGTTGCCAAAAAATGTATTTGTTTGTATAAGCATTTTTTTGTGTCGCGGGTATCATAAGGTGTGAAAAGCCCGCACTTCTTGGTGAAAAGTGACCAGGATTTTTGGACCTTTTAATGGTTAATTATTAAACATGCAGCTTTTTCTTAATATTTAGCTCACAAACAACAGCTGCTAGTAACTAACAAAGTTTATATGTAGATTATGGTGAGCCAGAAGTCAGTTTAGGAGAGAAAATCAGACCTAGAGCATAAGGTCAACTTGAACTAATATATGACAACCAGTATATTTTGTTTGCTGTTAATGAGGCTGATTGATTGAAGATCTAACGCATGGAACAGTAAGAATGTGGAAGGCACAAGGAAAGGAGGAATAGCTGTAGAAGACAAGACAAGACAATGGGAGGTAAATGCAGAAAAAGGTTGGATGAAGGCAGTGGAATAGTAGAAATAGAAAAGTAGAAAGAATAACGCTTGGTATTTAGAAACGGATGTCTTGAAGAATTAACATCAAACAGTATAAATGTGTTTAAGAATAACCGCAAAGGGACATCTTAAGAAAACTAACAGACACATATCTGTAGTAAAGTGAAGGCATATCAAATAATTACCAAAAAATTATAGTCATTCTCAAAATAAAGTTTGCAAATGCAAGTGATAATAAAAGAGAAAACAATTGACTGATACTTCTAATCCATGATTTATTAAATTCATAATCCACGCAGCAGTAAGAGAAAGGAACAGGTGAGCAGATCTATGGAAGTAGAAGGAAAGGATTTTGTGACATTTAAATATTGTGATGTAGCTAATTAAGGAGAACCAGGAGAGCAAATACAGTGCAGTACAAGAATATTTGTGAAGAAAATGATGAGCCAATGGCTTTTGTCATGCCATCAGAAAATAGCATGAAAAAACGAAGAGTCACAGAATGCACGGTAGAACAAAGGTTAGAATAGTTCCTGACACAGCAAACATCTCCGCCTCTTTTGCAAAAGTCAGGAGTCCATATACATTTATCACTAAGAGCCAGGGACCAATCATATTGAAAAGGCTTGAAGGGAAAGGGATTGCTTAATTTTGAGGTGAATCTTATTTTGGTAGCCCTGAAAGACCATCTCAAGGCAAGTAGCTCTGTCTAGCTGTGCCAGAAATAGAGGTGGAGAAGAAGGAGAGCAGCTGATGGTCTTTACAAGCACGACTGGTGATGGATCCAGCACCTTTATTAGGATTAAACATGGACCTAAAATCTGTATCTTCCACACTTCAGTACTATCCAACACATCACTGCTGAATCTGAACGCCAGTGGTTTTGATCTTAGAAAATAAAAATATAATCTAAATCTGACTTAAAGAAAACAAGGTATAAAAAGCTACAAAAGCTACATTCCTACCTTAACAACTTATTAACTCACTGATGGAGACAGCAATAGTCAGCCTTTGACAAATAGGCATACAGAATTTTTTAAAAACCTTACATATACTACAAATGGAAAAGCTGGAGCTATTGAAGAACAGTACATAGGGAAAGCTCTATGGGTCTCACAGAAAGATTTTAAATGGAACACTACTTTAAAAAAATAATACATACAGAAAGCTCACTTTGTCCTAAACTCACTGTTTAATTAAATTCACATATCACACCAGTTATCTGACTCTAACTGCAACTAAAAAAAAAAAGCTTAGGTATTATAAAATAATTGAAGACAGTTCTACTTCTATTACTTACATGATTTACCACAAAGAGGTGAGAAAGGCAAGACGGGGGGATGGTGAGCAAAATCTTGATGGACAAAATCTTGCGCTTGAGTGAAACGTGAAAAAACACAGGCCATGTATGTTTCTTAAATAGTTTACAGAAACAAAAAGAAACTACAGGCAGAAACACAACAGCGGTCAACATGGTTAGGGAGAGGGAGAAGGAAAGGGATAGGGAGAAGGAAGGAAAAAACTCAGAAAATTTGCAACTGTGTCTTTCAAATACATGCAGAAGAACATGAAAAATGTTTTCAAGTATCAGTCAGTACAATACAGATGAACTCCAGAATCAAGATAATGGGGATAAGAGAAACAAATTTCAAAGAACATGCAAGAAACTAATAATTTGCCTGTGTAAAGGCATGTGGAGTAAAGATAAATACACAGATTTCCATTTGTGCTGAGTTGATGCTTCACATTCTTGAAAACTTGAAACACATTCTTGGGAAAAAAAAAAAAAAAAGATATTTTATACAGTGCATATTACCAAACATCACACAGATCTGCTTTAATAAATCTGTGATGAGTAATAACAAGGAATTAATCAAAAGAAACAAAAATGCAGCGCCTTCAAGAGGTCATATGAGCGTCACCTAGATCTCATCCTGGAAGCAAAATTTGAAGACATTTACTAGGGGTCTGATTCCATTAGTTTCATACATGCTAATTATTTTTCTGACTAAATACACTGCAGCGTTTGGCGAGCATACCTAAAGGCCTGACAGAGGGTAACAGGCAGGAGTTTTAGAACGCCACAGATCTCAACCATATTAGGTTCTTAGGAGCATTCACAAGTGCTACATTTGTTATATATATATATATATATATATATATATATATAAAATATACACACACATGAAAATATATATTTTTTTTTTACACACACACTATATATATATATTATGTATTATCAAGTCTACCAGAAGATAAAAAGGTCATTATATCTCTAGTAAACAACTGTTCTACTTGATACAAAGGTCAACCCTTTGTCATCCCTGGAGACATTTTATATATTAGCCTTTGAACTGTTCTCTGTAAACACTTCTAGCATCCTGCCCTAAGCATTGGGGTCTTTTCTGCCTTCGCTACTACTAGTTTTAAACTAAATACCCAACTTTTCCTCCGTAGCCAAATTCTAGACTCATGCTTCCAACTTGGTATTCCTGCTAGGGTATGAACAAGGTCTCTGAAAGTGGTCCCCCGCCCCTGGCTTTTATCATACCCTTTTTTCAGTATTCTAGAAAATATCATGCTGTCTCCTTGACAGACATCTACCCAAGCAACACAGCTCCCTCCACTGGATAAGCCTTTTCTGTTCTTACCTCCATAAAAGTAACTGTGATAGCAATAAGGCTTCTTATGGCAAGAAATATTCGATAGCATTAATAAGGCTGACAGAACAGGACCTGCAGCATTTGCTTGGTTCTTAGGTCTTCTCCAATCTAATCTATTTAGTATGGGCATTTGCTTGAGTACATAAACTAGGAATATGGCTTCAATTGACTGACATATTAGTATCTTTAACCTGACACCTCTATTGATTCTGTATATGACAAAAAATTAGCACATGGAAATTCTTTATTCAAAGTTTTATAGTAAGCATACTGAACCAGACAGAAACGAATGCTACTGAGTTCCAACCTCCTGTTTTTGTCACCAGAAAACATTTCTTAACACAGGGCAGAAAATGAAAACACAGTTAATGTAAGTAAATGCAAAAGATAATGGAAGTTAAACTTGAGGACAAGGAACAAAACTTGAAGTGACATACAAGAAAAGCTTGGTAGTATAATGGCAGTTGGAAGAAGCATGGAAACCATCAGACAATTATATCACTTCAGTAAAAAAAACCAACTGGCATATGTCAGGAAGGAACAGAAGAATAACAAAAACAAGTAGCCCTGTAACTATGTGAATTTATGATTAAACTTCATACGCTGTAGCATCCTGTCCTGCAATTCTCCTTACCCAAGTGTGAGTTCCTACTTTTGCAGAGCATTTTTTAAAGCATGGGCATGACCAACTGCAGGTAGATGGGCAGGACTAATTGCAGGTGGTTAGATGTTTCTGCGATAAGGTAAGTTCCAGCAACAAGTTTATTAAACAAAGAGGACACCCTAACAGTAGGTATTGGGAGTCTGAGAGTAGCCAGCACTTGAACTTGTAATCAGTTTAGCTACTTTTTTTGCATATATATTAAACAAAAAAGTATGCAGTAAATTAGTTATTCAGAAATTATCCTTGTTAAATGAATCCTCAAATTACCTTCTTTTTTATATTTCTTGAAGGAAAGAATGACAGAGCAATTACTAATCAGTCCTCATTGCAGATTTCAAGCCAAAGTCATGTAGCTTCCAAATTCCATTCAAACAGAATACCTTCTGTTTACCCCAGCTACCATTCATATAATTATGTTTATGCCTACCATGGACTATTGAAGTGTCCATAATACTTCAAAGTTCATATTATCAAAAGGAACTTTATACCTGTACATTTATCTACCCTGACTCTACCAAACACATTTTCCAAACAAAGCGAGTATTGGCAGAACTAGCTTTGGCCAGTACCTCTCAGTCTCTTAATATTGGTTGATCTTTCATTTCAATTTCTTGATCAATTTTATACTCAGCAAAGAACATGATAAAAAGTACTGTCAAACCCTGTACAAAAGGTACAAGCAGATTTTCCCAAAAGGCAAATTGTATTTTCAAATATTAATCAACTTCTGTGTCATGTCTTGGTTGAGTAAGGATTTCCAGTTCTCATTTTGGATTAGAATACTAAGAGCTGTATGCAGAAGGTTTTTTCATTTCTTGACAGACCTGGGTGCCAAAGGAAGCGGCAGTGCAATCTTCTGTCCTATTAGTTAAAAGCTCTTAGCCTGAACCCGAAGGGATCTTTCTCTAGGAAGTCACTCAGAAGGCAAAGATGACAGACATACTATTATTGGTACTTCAAAATTTAGTGTTCCTCTTTTCCTCTTTCCTGCAAACCAAACACAAAATGACGGACACCATCTGGCTCAGCTTTGAAGCTTCAGCATCTACCTGCTACAGTCAAAGTGAGCAGTTCTGGAAAATGAATTTGCCTGCATTGAGGCAGAGCAAAACAAAGGTAGTACAGAACAAAAACTATATCACTTCTCACCTCCTTTCCTCCTTCCACCCAGCAAAAGATAACATTTTTACATTTTCAAAATTATGTGTAGATTGGATAATTATGAGGTCAGGGATGGAACAATACCAAGGCAAATGTGGTTGCATGCCATTTTCAAAGCCATGTAAATATGAAATAAGTACCAATGATGATTAGTCTGCAAGGATTAGCATACAGGGAAGCATTTAATCAATTTGTTTGAGAACTCTATCCTGTGATACCAAGAGAATCCTTGAACATTTCTACAGGAACTCCCTATCCAAAAACACTTGGATTTGCTTTGCTTGATCATTTCCAAGTACTAAATCCATCTAGTTATCTCAGCAAGAAGAAAAGAAACAAAAAATAACAGAAATGTTTCAAAAGTCAAAATGTTTTATCTCAGTGCTTTTAGTTCACAATTATCATAAGACTACCATAAGCTGTTTTTGCAGATGGACGGTACAACATTTCCTCCTATATTTTCTGTTTCAAAGGTGCATCATAAACTGCTGGCATACTGACGTACTCAACCTTGTTACAGAAAAAAACAAGCCACCCCAAACGCACAATCTGTCCCCCCACCCCCCACCCCCCCGACCTTTGCTGTCTTTATTCTGTAACACTGTCTGGTTATTTGTGCATCTGCACGATTCCATATACTTCCAGTACCAACTGAAAATGAAGAAGGTTCTTAGCACTTAGGCTGAGCTTCTAGTCTCTATTTGCTTCTTAGAAAAAAGCCTACTCTTGGTACCTTGAGAGGAACTGGGGGTAACAGATGGCAACAAAGGTATGAGAAAGTCAAAGCTATGAAGCGACAGCCAGGCAGGAAAGAGAGGGAGAGCAAGTGCCTTTTGGAGGCACTAAAGATTTTCACAAGCTTACAGCATGTGTTAACTAAAAACTTAATATGCACAGACTCAAACTAGTGACTGAACCCGTGATCATTTCCCTCCATTTCCCTGCTTATCCTATAACCTGGATTACTTTCAGTGTTAAAACAAAAACCTGAAAAACACAGAAGTCCCATACGCATATCATGCTGGCGGTCCACACACTACTGCAGTTTTGGGAGGGTATACACTACACATATTTTATAACTGATGCAAGGATGTTTGGCTTTTCCTGTTAAAATACTGATTAGCTTTTATGTAAGCAGGATGTACAGTTAGTTCTCTCCACCTACTAAAGGTCAGAAAACATCAGTGCCAAAAGAAGAAAGAAAAAACCTAAAAAAATACATTTCTCACCTACCTTTAACCTTTCTAGTTGTGGATATCCATTGTTACAAAAAGATTCAGACTTCTACTGCTGCAGATTTAAAAGTCTTAAAGTTCATTTACATGTACCCTTTAACACTATGTTAACAAAGGCATCGGTAAAAAGGAAATTTCTCAGCAGTAACTGCCACTGGTTTTGGATCATGCTATTCCTTGGACTGAAACAGGCAATTGAAGTCACTGAAAGCAGAACAAGCACAAAAGCCTGATAAATTACTTTTATTTGCAACTTCAAGTTACTATCTGTTCTTAGGTTTTCATTAAAGTCACCTGTAGGAACTGGAAGAAAAAGTGACATTCTACTGCCTGAGCAGGCTGCCTTTAACAGCAGACTGACCAGCACATCATTTCAAGTTATTTGTGACTATTCTGAGGAATATGAAAGAAATTATTGACACATTTTCATGTGACTAAGTGTCTAAATGAGGAATCATGAAAGTTACTGGGATTAGAACTTTCTTATAAAACTGAATTTAGGATAGTATGAACAAATGGATTATTAATATGCAGCATCAGATCCATCTGATCAGCAGTTACAGAATTTTGAGGTGGAACTGGAAGAGTTTTATATCTCTTCAAGTTCATGCTATTCCACTAGAGCTGATATAACTTGATACAACTCAATTACGGCATTTTCACACAAGTATTATATATTTATACTTACATTTGTTTAACATCATAAGTATAGACACTCTAGTTTTCTCAGCAAAATTGGGTCTTCTTTCTCTTAAGAAAAATAGTGTCTAAACTGTTTGCAATTTTCTAGGAAAGAGTCATGCTTTTAAAAGTGTTCTTTTACTCATAAGGATATAAAGATAGAACAGCTTAAAGATTTGTAGGAAGATTTAGGATATAGCATCATTATAACTTGAAGAAAAGAGAATGATAGTTTTGATTCTAGTCCTCTCACTGGGGTTTCCTTGCATACTTTTTTAACAGGTAGCTGGCTCTACAGCTGCAACATCCTATTGCCTCTGTAATTTTTCATCTCTTCTATCTGCAAACATCAATCTAACATACCACAAAATGCTCAGAACTTTGTTCCACTGATCTATCTTTTTTTTTTGGTAAAAACTAAACAACACTCCCTTCATTCTTTAAAACAGTGAGATACAGAGCATGATAAATAAATGCGACTTTCAACCTATATTTCATAACACTTCCTATTTCCTCTCTTCCATCTCCCATAGTTTTTCACAGTGATCTAAGATCACTAAGGAAGTCAACTAATACTTTGGTTTAAACTAACCTAATCTACTGCATTCAGTCCACAGGTGTGCCATGAGGCATTATAATACTTCTTGTTCCTTCTCAGGATTTGCAACTTTTGTGGAAGCAAATAGCTTGAGAAAATTGAGATAAAACCCTTTTTTAGTATACTCTCTCACAAAGCCTCTTCTTTTTTTATATATTATTTCTTATTTGTAAATCATAAACCCTAGTCCTAGTATAACAAGTGCCTGTTGATTAGTAGCCAGTGAAATGGAAATTCTTCACAAAAGTTTTCCTTGGTTTATCTCTAATCCTGTTAAAAAATACGGGTATGAAATAAGAGAGAGAAACAAAAGCACTACAAACGAACCATTCACATATTAGTTGTGAAAACAGATGTAGAAAATGCTCAGAACATGTACTATAATCAAGTGATTAACTTCATGTGCAGTTATTCTGCTTTACACGTTAGCAAATTTTGCTCCTCGGCATTAGCATTAGTTATTTCTACTACAGTAGAAGATACGTGTAGATCAAAGTTTTATTGTGGGTAGACTTTATTAGCAAGATAAGGATCCAAAGGTCCTTATCAACTTTGAAAGAGCACAGCAGAGGAAACTGAAAAAGTGGACCTGGATGGACCTTTGTTCATGAATGCAAAGTTACATGTTTACTGTGATCACTAACTCCTAGACAAAACAAGTATCACAATTTTTCTATACAGATGAAGATTGTCTTGTTCATTTGCAAGTATAATGCTATGAATATTTACAACTTTGAATTTCGTTCAGGCTTATGGAATATGGGAACCTCAATTATACATTACTTTACACCTTTTTTCTATCAGAAAGTATTACAGGGGATGCTAACCACTGTCTTATTCTCTATAAGAGTACATATTTGTAATGTGAATTTTCAGACTCCATGGACTTCTAAATTATTGGGTTTTTATTTAAATTATTGTTGGTATAACTTCACAATTTTTTGTAACAGCCATGTTTTGTTTTTCTTTTGCATTTCTGTAATGACAAAGTTTGCATTTCCCACATTTTTGCTGTAGCAAATAAATCTTGAATATATATTGAACATATTTCTGACTGACAGTTCTAATTCAAAATTAATAATACCTGCTTTTGTTTAACTTAACTTTTGGAGAAATATGGAAAACCCACTAGGACATAGTTTATTGTTGAATCACATATAAGAGGTGGGGAATATCTTTCCCATAGTTGGGAAACGCTCTGTTACTTTTTGTTTCATACAGATAATGGCAGCAGAACTCTGCTCTGTGCGTCATTCAAACTATGCAAGAATCATTTTCTATTCAGGTTTTCAACAGAAGGTGCAATAACTTCAAACAAGAACTT
Organism: Aptenodytes patagonicus; assembly: GCF_965638725.1. Classification (NCBI taxonomy): domain Eukaryota; kingdom Metazoa; phylum Chordata; class Aves; order Sphenisciformes; family Spheniscidae; genus Aptenodytes; species Aptenodytes patagonicus. Next base: position 44,130,269 of record NC_134952.1, read on the forward strand.
ACATAAATCAGTGCTTAACATTCAGGTTGAGCATTTCTGTGTCAGTCTTTCCTAATTTAGGCTGCTAAAGCAAATGACATTCATATATACATTAGTAGAACTGGATGGAAAACAGTTTTCCTGCATCACATATCTTCTCACCATTTCCAAAACGGTCGTCTTCTGCATAAGAACAAACGTGAAGCCTTCAAAGCTCCCAGCACAAGTGTCTGTTCTCTGGGCTTCTGCAGCCTGGGCTCTTTTAGGCAGACTAAGCACTTATGCCTGACTTTTGTATATTCCAAGGCATTAATCTTTGGATTGTTGGCTATTCTTACATGTTCATTTTCTAACCAACTCTTCCTAATATAGTCTGTGACTAGAAGTACAAGTAAGTTCAATATTAAGCAAATTGCTAGCAGAAATATCAAGTTAAGCATAATTTCAGTGATGAGTGAAAAACAGTGAAATAAACATCTTAACAAAGGGCATAAGAGACATTCTAGAAATGACTGAACTAGCATCTTTGCAAAAATTTCTGAGGCATTGATTACAAAACAGAAGAAACCATGAAAGAAAACTCAGTTGCTGAGGAGTGGAGACTAAAGTAACAAATAATTCAGTTCAAGAAATAGTATCACTTTCACAACTAGTATGAACACAAATGTTTTTAGTTAAGGAAGTTCTATCAACTCACACAGCAGTGACTTCTATGCATATCAACCAGATTAACTCCTTATCTTTAAGAAATAATTTTCATTATAGTCTCAGCTTTTCCTTACTGATGTTACATATAAACTGCTTGATATCTTTCTAATTGTTTATAATTAATTTCTTCTGTGTATCATTTAAAAAACTAAGACTTTTGAATACATTTAAAAAACCCCCAAATGTCAGAAAAAACAGGAAACAATATAGCCATGTCTGTTGAAGGAAATACTAATTATCAACAACTTCATAAACTGCAAGAAATCATACCTTACTGCTTTTCACTTTTAACAGTTATAATTTTTACAAAGTTAATACCTGCCTTTCAGTTTCACTGCAAAAAAAACATTGTCAAAGAGAACTGGGTGAGGTGGAATTCAGGAATTCTGCCCATTCATCATCTTCACAGCATGTGTGACACATGCCTATGCAGAATACTACTTCTCACAGTAATGCAATGAAAAAAATGTTGATCATTCTACAGGGGCAGGTATTGCTGTGCTAATTTTAAAGGTGTCAAACATGTCACTTCCTACTGGCTTCTTTTGAGTTTATGTTAATGGATTAACTATAGAAAGAAGGCTATCAATACCTACAGTTGCTCTCTGCATCTGCAAGGGAGAAGCATGGAAGAGAACAACTCCCGCTAAGCTAATACTCTTTCTGATGGTTGTATATGACAGACTGGAATAACACTCCCAACACAGAGGATAAAACAGTAGCCATTTGAACAGAAGCTCTCCGGTCAGGAAATTCTGGCACCACACTGTAATCACATTGACTCTATGAACCTTGAACTGATGGCTTGTTACAAAACCAACATCACATACGTAGGTACATCCAGTATCCATATGAACGCCATCTTCTTTTCTCCTACTGCTTTAACAGACACATGGAAAAATAATAGTAATACTAGGCCACCTGAATAGGAGTTCTTCCTTTGAAACCACAGACATATTATATACGGTTCTACAGAACAGTGTCCTGCCTTTTTTGCAGACATTCAGACTGAGGATTATGAGAGGTTTAAGGCAGCACTTTCACATGCGGGCTACATACTGAAATTAATATTAACACTTATTTGCCTAATTTTGAGAGATGCAAAGTATCTGAAGATAACATACATTTACGGGGACACTTCTGAAAGCTCATCTGTGCATTACACCAATATTGCCTGGAAAAGCCCAATGCACACTAATAGCTCAACCTCTTCCAATAGGTCACAGCAGCAGAGATCAGAATTGCAGAAATCTGGGTTTTTTTGGTCTCAGTTCAACAGTTCTTCCTCTCTTGTCTACATAAACTCATGTTGCAAACAAGGCGTGACAAAATATTGTGCCTTTTAACCGTATTTAGCATTATTGTCTTCTAAATTCTGTGTTAGCAAAATATCTGGTATTGACTGCTTTCCCAGTTACATATATTTTTTCCCAGAAAATTCTGTATATTATCACATTAAACTCTGTCTTAAATATTCTCAGCACCAGACTGAGGCAACAACTAATATTATGGCTTAAGGATTACTTAACCTTAGTGTCTGTAACCACAAACTGAGCATTTTGTAGGGCTTTAAGAACACTTCTCAAGCCTGAAAACAACTACAGTAACTCTCTGTAGCATGCCAGCTCTTGCATTGGACTGAATTGTAGTAAATCATTAGTTATAGGTGTTGGTTACAGCTGCATTACCAAGGTGCAAATGTATTTCATACTCCAAGAAGGTACTCAGTCTCTCCTTGTTAAACTAAAAATAACAATGACAATAAGAAAATCACCAAACCAAAACCAGCCCATCGTTCCCAAACTCTTTGCAACTACTTTCAGTGTTGGCTGAATAAACTATTTTCAGAGACTTCACAGATAAACCTGTTAAGTAATTTATGAGTTAAGATAAGCTTGAAAAGAAAAGAAAGGTTCACTAGGAAATTTAAAATGAGTCAGTCTTCATCAAAAATAAAACTCACTAATGATATTCAGAAGCTTTAAGCTTTCTACATAGCCCACATTGCTTTAAATGTTTAAATTTTTAAAAAAAAAATAGGTTATAAGAAACATGTTTGCTGCTATGTCATTGCTAATATATGCTGCTTCTATCATCAAAAGCTAATACTCTATAGACAGATAAAACTCCATAGATGAGTTCTCTTCAAGAGGGATCACTCTCATGGTTGAGATAGCTACTTTACTACTCAGCTAATTGTAATGCAATTATTTTGTTAGCTTTGACTTGGGATACAGTTTCCCAAATGCTGAAAGCTGATTTTAAGTCTCTGCAGCCAGACATTTCTTCTCCTCCTCCTGTTAGCACCTTTTCCCTTTCTTATGCTATCACTATGCTTGGGAGCAAAATACTTGGCTGGGGGGAAGGCAAGATTTCCATTTCTGACAGCAGCATAGGCTTACACTGGCTTTGGCCAAGCAAAACACTTATCTTGACTGCAATCAAGATCACATCAAGCGTTGTTAATGGAAAAATACAGGACTCAAGTGCAATTGCACCAGGCACTCCAAGGTCATCAATGTGGACATCAGCAACCGAAAGGATTCTTGTAATAGCATCCCTTTCACATCATTGTATACAATGTTCACCTCTGTTTATATGTTGACTCTATGCTTAAAGACAAAACAAATTTTGCACAAGTAGCAGTGAATACTATACAATGGGATATATAATGGGAAGTCTATTACACAGCCTTCTCTCCTTTATCTAGGGCAACCTCACTTCTGGGAAGGAAAGCTCTGGGGTGAAATTTGATTTTTACTGCTCTGCTGGAGCTGCTATCTCCTTTCTTCACAAATGGGTCTTGCAACAGATGTGCTGGGTACAGGACCACCTGGCTCACTCCACACCGCATATCATCTGCAAGTTGCTAGCCTCAGCAACCACCCTCCCACACATGTCATCACCACCATATATACTATTCTTTCACCACTCTGTCTTTCTACTTCTTCCAGTCCTCCTTCTCTTCTACAGTTGTTAGAGACTACTTAGAATCATAGAATCATTAAGGTTGGAAAAGACCTCTAAGATGGAGTCCAACCGTCAACCCAACACCACCATGCCCACTAAACCATGTCCCTAAGCGCCTCATCTACACGTCTTTTCAATACTTCCAGGGATGGTGACTCAACCACTTCCCTGGGCAGCCTGTTCCAATGTTTAACTACTCCTTCAGTAAAGAAATTTTTCCTCATGTCCAATGACAAAGAGCAACAGAAAGAAAAAAGTGGTGAGTGCAGAAAGGGAACCCTATTGGCTTGCTGCCTCAAGCATGTATATTTTTGTGTGTTTAAATTCAGTACATGATTGCTAAAAGAACAGCATTTTTATATTTTGCAAGTTATCCTGTGAAACGTAATTAAGCAAATGACCTTGCTAAGCTTGAAGACCATATGTCATGCTTCTTCTTAAACACATTTTTATAATTAATAATCCCTTCTGATTATTGATACAAATGAAATAAAATAGCATTTTAGTTCCTTCATCATGCTTCAAAAATTCTTGAGGGAGATAGAAAAGAGGAGGCTGCACAATGCTAAAATCAAGCTATAAGTTAACAGTCAGCATAAGATCACTCTTGCATAAGTACGGTATCATCACTAACATCGGGTAAAAATGTTACTACAATTTTTTTCACTTATTTCTCTCTCCCCTCCTTAAGCTTTTCATTTTCAGATTTGCAGTTACAAAAGAGCCATTGTAATCTGTCTGACAGCAGAATGAGTTACATGTTATATATAAACATAATGTAAGAAAAAATACAAACGTTACACACCTGAATATCCACTGACTACACAGAACCAAGAACATTCAGAATAAAGATAGCTAACCAGTGTTGAAAAAGGAATAGCTTGCAAGAATCTCAGGCCACTATGACATTTAGGTACAGTGACTGAGAATAAAAAGCGCAAAGCAACAGCCACTACCACTTATCTCTTTTTTGTGACTTTATCTTAAATCTTTCTATAGAATTTTGTATATATAATGCACTTCCTTTTGATGTAGCACTACGAGAAAGAACACAGTTCTTTCTTGTATTCAGCTCTTTGGGACATAAATCACAGCAATAAGAAGATTGTTTAAGGGACCCGCATAGTCATTGTCCATTATTTGTCTAACACTAAATTGCTCCAGGCAAATATTTGCTTTCAACAAATATCAAATTTATAGGAAACAAAAAAAAACAAACAAAAAATACTCACAGCTTTGGTTTGGCAAGCACAGGTGGTGGCTCCTTTGTGGGTGAAAGCAAGACAGCTGGAGGTGGGATGGATTTATCACCATTTGGCTTGCTGTTAATCATTCCATTTACTCCATGAATGGGATGGATGCCATTTGTTTTTTCCTCAGCTGAGTTGAGCTGTAGTTGAAGGGCTGTCACACCAGATCTCAACTCAGTGTCATTTGCTTGGTGGGTCTCTGTGTGTTTCTTAGAAGCAAGCTCAAGAGAGCTAATTTCAACGGGAGGAAGTGGTGGGAAATGATGGAAATCATCACTGTTGGATTCTCTTGTCAGTGATTCATGACTAGAGCTTTCTGAGTTGGCTAAAAGAAGTAAAAAAGAATGTCTCTCTGACAAGCCATAGACAAAGTACATGGTACATACATGCTGTACTTTCAGTTTGTTAAAGGTGAGATCTCTTTGGTTCTGTGCAGATATTTTTCTAGACCTCCTGTTGATAATTCATGCTGAATTAGATACATGACTGGCTTTTCATTTTCTGACTTTACCCCATGCAAAAGGCACAATAAGGAACCTTACGGATCCCTCTAAAACTACTCCAGGGATCCAGCCACTAACTGAGATTGGCAAGTACTATGGGACAACAACAGCTGAAGCAGCATTTCTTCTTCCTGGAGTCTCAGTCTCAGCATTGTTTAAGAACAAGTGATTTAAAAATACTGAAGGATGTATGTACACGTGGCATGTTGCAATGGCAGCTGGGTTAGTGCATTCCAGAACAATATTTATGTAAACATATTACAAAACTAAACATACCGTGTCACAGTTTTTTATTTTACTAAAGGCATATGCCACCTTTGGTAGCATAATTTCATCTGCTTTCATTTTGGCTCTGCTGCCATCTAGTCCCAGAACCCTAATGCTTAAAAATCTGCCAGGCTTGTGGCAGACACTTAAAAAATTTATTTTACATGAATAAAAAAATTAAACTAAGAAATAAGCCAATAAAAACATTCAGTTTGCTTTATATGAATGCTCTGAGGCTGACAAGATCCCTGTCTTACAGCAACCCTTTTCTACAAGGGAAGCAGACTGATAACTTCACAGGTAAATTAATTCTCTAAGATCTATGATTAAAAATTCCTCTTTCCCTTCGTCGCATACCTGAGCAGACCGTTAGTTGCGCACTGCTTGTTACTGAACCATGTTCATTTGTTGCTGTGCATGTGAAAAGTCCTGAATCTTCAGGAAAAGTTTCTGCAATTACAAGGGTACATATCTCTTCTGGAAATAAACAGAAAAATAAACTGCATCATAAACTATTTAAAGTACCATGTAATGTATTTGCATTGTATGTTAGAAGGACACCAGAAAGTGCTCCTTATACAAAGAAATGCTGAGAGAACAGCAGAAGAGCTTCCAACATAAATGGCTTTAATGAAAATCACTTTGTATCTAAAACAAGTAAATTTACCAAGCTGAGTTTTCAAAAGGGGCCTGTCTTGAACAGTAATTTTGCAATCGCAAGTCTGTGCAGTCACTTTACATACCCAGTATCTTCATTTTTATGCAGGATAGTACTAATCCATACAAATCAATGTATTGGTTTCCACATACAATTAATACCTGCAAGCTCTTTTTGGGTCTCTAAATAACACCACCCATATGAATGTCACGTCATGCCTTCTTTCCCTGAAATTTTCTGTATTTAATGCAACGTTTCAGATCAAATCCCATTCTCAGTAAAACCAGAAAGTATTTTGTCATCCCTTCCAATTAACTTTCCTGTATAAACTGACCAGAATGAAAAACTCTGGATGCATAAATATACCCTTTATGCAGAGTTTGGGAAGATAATTTCTGTCTCTGCCTGCACAGCAGTGAGAATGGATAAATTGAAAATATAGGACAAAACAGCATCCCTAGAAACTCTTCAGAATGCTGAGACACAGACATATTCTGTGGCTGTTTGAAACCTGTTCATTCTACTTTGATATGCCATAGTATATGCTTTGATTATACCAGGGCCTCAGTCAGAAAACTTGTATGAAGGCTGGACTGTTCATTTTTCAGGTGGGATCTCACAGTAATATTTTCTAAATCAATTCCATCCATTTATAATGGGCATATTTAATTATTTAGGCATATTTTTTCCAGATTCTTCAAAGAAGTCACTTTATTTTATCTCTACTTGTAATGGTATTCTAATCTTTTTAAAAATTCACAATATAGCTAATGTAAATAATCCTAGTATTTACATAACATACCTAGATAATTTTAGACCTGGACAATGTTACATCGTGGGTTTCCTTAATTAATTAGAAGTTTCTTTTGCTTATGCTCATTTTCTAGTCTCAAAACCAAATCAGAGAAGTTTTATAGAATTGAGTTTCAAAAAAAAAAAAAAAAGCATTTTGGACATTTACATGGAATCCCACATATTATCACAAAATCAATGGAATATAGCTAATAAAAACAAACTGAAAAGTGAGGAAAAATATTTCAGACTCCAATAACTTTCACATGAAAATTATTCTGTAGAAGAGGTTCAGTAAGGTAAGCTTCACTTCTTTTAGTTCAAAGAAGAAAAACATTTCTAATAGTTCTTTTTTTTTCTTTCCTAATTTTCATAGTAGGCAGACTACTATCTCATTTAGACAGTTAACAAAAAAGTTACGGAATTTTTCCAATTATAAATGACAATGTATCCAAAAACTTCCTGTACTGGAAATGGGCTTAAAATGAATGACTAACTAAAGATTTGGCACAGAGTTGTTTTTCAGACAGCAGAACATGTTTTTTTTTTTGGCAACACAAACCAGTCATTTTGTGTAGCTACAAGAGGCATGTCTGGTAATACTGTAGCACGTTGGATCTTATCTGACCCAGATGAAGATTAATGACTCATGAAAGGTCTTATCAGGAAAGTAATGGGTAACACAAGCTAGTTTTTGAACTACTGAGATCAGCTTTTTTTAGAGTCTTGGTGTGTCGTAAGCAGTTGAAGCCATATTGTTAAACACACGTGCGTATTCCTGGATTGAACTGACTCTGGGGATGCAATATGATACATGCAGCATACTAGTTTCCTGTTCATTTAACAGCAGAATTCTGAAAGCTGGGTATTTCAGGACTGCAAAAGAAAAATCACTCCCACCATGCTGAGAACTGCTGTTTGAATGAGGGCAAAGGTACTACAAAATACAATAACCAGCAGAATTCCTATTTTCCAAACAGCAGAGCTAATTAATGCATAATGTTCTTTCTGGTTTTTAAGTATGTAAAATGATCACATGAGAAGAGCTGACCTTCACTCTTCAGTGATAAAAGAATTCTAATGGATTCTACCACGATGTGGTTTGTTTACTGAAGCAGTATATTTGAAAACTATACATGGTAAATTGCAGTAATCCTTGTAAAAGAAATTGAAAGTAAATTAGTGACAAAAATAATCAGAGTTTAAAACTCATCTTCTCAGCCACATCAGCAAACTACAACACATTTGTGATCAATCATGAGAAAACTGGCTAAACTGAAAACATAAAAAAACCTGAGAACTAATCAAAATGCAGCTTGGGCAAAAAGCATGTGCGAGCAACACATTGACATTGTCTTTATTCATTTTGCTCACCCCAAACCAAGAATCACTGACCTCAAGGTAAGCTAAAAGGCTTACTACTGTGGAAAGCATAGAAATAAAATACTAGTTTGACAAAAGAAATGTTCTTTAAAGATTTCCATAACACACTCTGGATGCCTAGCGCACTGAGTATTTTTCTAGCTTTACATCCTGACTTATGTAATTATTTTTCTTTCTGTTACTGTGCTAAGTAGAATTTGATGATTTGAAGTAAATAATGTCTGTTCTACTTCCTGGCAATCATCAGCTGACAAATAATTTCATCACAAAAATACGTTCCAGAAAGCAGCTCTGAAATGCTGTTCTCAGGCCTTAAAACATATTTAACACTTGACTAAAGGAATACAAAAGCATTCTGTTCACTGAAACATGTAAAATGCTTAGGCATGCAAGTACTTGACTATTTTGTCAGTTATTTAGAAAGAAAGATTACATTTTACAGAGTAATCCTTTCCCTTTATGGTTCATGAATCCATTAGGAAGAATAAACTTTGGTAAGACAGAAAACTGTTGCACTTTAACAAATTTCATCACTGGAAGCGTGTTTACTTCAGAATGTTTCTGTGTATTACATTAATGATAGAGTAATTATATCTGCATCTTCATCTCCAAATGCGATCATTATCTTCCTCCACTGTAATGTACATACAGTCTTGGGAAATAAGTACGGTCTTTTGGTAGTAGTTGTTCATTATGATGCAATGAACAGAGCTATTTCTATAGATGTAGGTTCAAAGCCATAAGTTTCCTTGCTGCACAAAGAGAGCGGGTAGTCACAGCAGTGGTTTTCTGGTAAAAATCCAACCAAACACAACCCTGCCATCTTGTAGACAATGTCTCTCTTATTCTCCCTCTTGTTCCCCTAGTCATCACATGTTTAACTACAGTTTAACGGCAAAGCAATACACCCATCAGGTAACTTCTTCTCATTTAGGTATCTGTGCATCTTTTATATAAAGAGAACGGGGAAGTGTGAAAATAGAGAAGAACTGCATATTCAGAGCAGCGTAATACTTGGTAGTATTGCAGACCTGTAGATGCCTTAACTTGCAATAACACAATGAAAAAAGTATTTAATTTACCTGTTTCTGATGATCACTATTGTACGCACCTTTACCCAGTCAGGCAGCAGTTCTGGCTTATTTAATAGGCTTTATGCCACTCAAGAAATGAAGACAAGTTTTTAAAAGATATACAGAACTGACTGTGTTTGAAGATACCTCAAACAGCACTTACAAAATACTGAGAAGAAAACTGAACAACAGCAAATGTGATTGTGGGCAATATAGTGCAGTTTTAGGGTACAGAACCTAGGTTACAGCATATGTAATCAATACTCAAGACAGCTGCTATCTAGGCAGTTCAGGTACAATAAATAGGAATACTGCTATGGCAGCATGGACTTTAGTCCCTAAAGCAGTGTTCAGGTTTGAGGAAGAAATTAAAGCCCTTTATCAGGGTCAAGGAAAAGTTTATGCTAAAGCTTACACTAAGGCAGTTATGATGCTGTAGATGCCTAAGCCAGCTAGTTTGAAGTTGCCAGGTGTGTACATCTAAGCTGAAATCAACGTATTCAGCAACGTAACTGTGATGATTAATGTACCCAATAAGCTTTAATTGTTTACAATTGAAGAGGAATAGCAGCATTTTTTTTTTTTTAAATCACATAGTACAAAAAAGATCAGAGGTTTACTTTGAATTTGGAAGCATCAACACACAAGGACAATTGTAGCAGTCAGACTTAAGATGGGGTCACTGACAGGACCGGAATTCTGTAGGCACCTTGGGAGCGCAAAGTACAATTGAAAATGTAATTGACAAGCAATAGAGCATAGGTTGATCAGACCACCTTTAATGAAGGATAATTTTAGCTTATTTTCAGTTTTTCTCTTCATTTGGCATCTTGAGCTATAGCTCATTGGAGATTGTTCTCTTCAAGCCCTTCTTTGCTGCTCAGCAGTGAGAGAGGGAGCCAGACTCTCAGTCATAATTCTTTTGTTTTCACTAAAAAATGCAAGGATCCAACATGCATGCTGACCTACTGCAGTTTCTGTGTTTTGAATTTCATTAGCTATCAGAAAGCTGATTTTCCTGGTGTAGGGAGGCAGTAAGAATTTCTGTAACATTTGCTATATATTTTTGAGTTTCAAACATTATGCAGAAATGGGGGGGGATTTCTAAGGGAGTTACTTACTAGAGTTGAAACTCTGGAACACAGCAGCCAAACAGGGAACAAACAAGAAAGCACAATCCAAGAGAAGTGATGACTATCTTTTGAGATGTTTTTGGTGAACATACACAGTATTGTGCTTAGAAAAAAAAGCATGTATATGTGGCAATTCCCTGGCAATTTAAGAAAAATTACTTCATATAGTTTTCTTCTTACATGCCATTAGACAATTGTTTTAATGTAATTCAATACAGTTTGTGGCTGCCTCCAGACAGCTGAGTAATGGTCAAAATATCAACAGCTGGCAAATGACTCCATGGGATTTTTCATTCTCAGGCAGCCTGTTCTTTGAAGGATTCAATCAGTATAAAGTCAAAACGTCCAAGAAAGAAGTACAGAGCAGGTAATTTGACAAACTGTGATGTTGGCTTTAAGTAATCTGACTAGCTATTAATTCACAAAGCAGTCTGGAGAGATTTGTGATGCAAACTGATTTCTGTCTAGACAGAAAAAGGAGTGCAAAACACATTAGGGTAGATAGAATGTACCCAAAAAAAAGTAGCCAAAAAAACCCTGTGCTTCTTAATTTCTTACCTGTGTGAGTTCATGGAACATTTTTCTTTTAAATCATTAGTACTGACCCAGCAAAGGATAACCAATGTTTTTGAGCACTATAAAGTGTTTATTGACAGTTGACTTTAGTTGACAACCAGCAATTAAAGTCACACTACAACTTGTTACAATTTATATAAAATTCCATGGAAGTTGTACACTTGGAAAAATTTTTAGAAATCATGTCCATCTTTCAAAATTCTGAATACTTACCTAGCATAGGCATGTTGGTTTCCCTATCAATCTTGCACACATATTCACCATCTGCACTGAATAGCAGTTGTGTGTTTGCTTATGAACAACTTTCTCTGCAGGTATTATTTTGTCTGGCTTCTCAGAGTATGAATTGCATCACAAGCCAGTGCTCTACCTATTATGTTTCTGGTACCCACCCAGCTTCCTACTGTAGAAATTTTAAGTTCCTTCATGACATCCTAAAAACCAGTGTTACTTATTACCAGTATTACTACTAATACACAGAACACTGCTTATCATTTACGCCAAAAGGAAATATTTACATTTTGCCCAAACTTTATTTACATTCCCTTTGCATGCACAGAGTCAATTCCTACACAAATAAGCCAATAAGTGTACTGTCATTAATTTTAGTGGAGAGTAAGACACTGCACGTTAGGGCTTAGTAGGAACTGATACATGCACAAATCTTACAGGGATAGTACTTAGCTCAGTGAATCCAGGGAGAACAAAACACCAAACTGAAACTCTTTCATAGGTTTTGGGTAGCAGGAAGGTGCTTATAAATATTACAACAGAATTACAAGCAGGAAAAAAAAAAAGACTGCTGTCAGGCATTCACTACTGTTATGTCTATTAAACCACAACAATACAGATACCAAAATAGTATTTTGAGATGCCTTCCTGCTCTTGCATTGCCACCTACCTTGAGAGTGGTATGAGATACCTTGATATTAAATAACTTTTCTGTACCTGTGAAAACTCAAGAAATGCACCTTTCATGTAAGGATCCATTCCCTAGTACTCTTTAGAAGGCTTCACGTATCTTCTCCCAGGGTCTGCAAGCTAGCCAGACATGGGAAGGAGAGCATTCAGCCCCGTCAACATGATGGTGCAGGTATGTGAGAGGGCTGGCAAAGTGATGAACTTTTTGGACTCAGAATCCCACCTTCTATTTCCCATTTCAGTTAGTAGTTATGAAAGGAAATTTTTAGGTTTGTGAATTATCATGAATATTCTTACTTATTCCACAGTAATATCTGTCAGACAGGCTATACGAACCTTGCAACTAACAATACTGAAAATTACTTAGTTGTCCATGAAAAAAAATCTTCTAGCAAGAGGCATAATACACGATTTCCTTTGTACTCAACTATTCACACAATGGAATTTGAACCTTTTGTCTCAAGCAAAAAAGTGCTTCTCCTTTCTACTACATAACACTGCATTCCTACTCTAAAATATTTTGTTCATCTAGCACTATACACATTATGTTGCCTAAAGAGGGTGAAGGGGTAAAAAAAGATTACCAAAAATAAGCAAACATTATTCATGATTGTGAGTTTTGACAGAACAGTTTCAAATTAGATATTAAAAAGAAAAATCCTAAGATATGCTAATAAATTTAGACTTCCTAGAAACTTTTGTGTGAAGTTTCAGTCCTTTCAAGATACTTTCTACCATGTTAGGGAGAGAGTGAATGCAGTTCAAGTGATTCTGTAGAAAAGAAGCTTCTAGTAACAGTGAGCTAGATATACTAGGTACTATTCTTGTAGCATTGGTAGATTCAATCTAGAAAAGATGTTACTACTTGGACAGGAAATAAGTTTCTCTGGGAAGGGGAAAAAGGTCAACCCATTGATCTGATTTTTTTTTTTTAAAGTTATCAAGAAAACAGCTAAGTTGGGAGACTTATTTTGTAATATATATTACAGGAGGATGTTCCAAGAAAGATACAGAATTGAATGTATTCCAACACAAATCTATTCTCCTTTATTTCTTTTCATATCCAAAGGCTTGATATGATATTGAAACTCTCCTCAAACTGTTTTGTACTGTAACTTGCAATTTTTAAACCTTAAAGTTTGGGTTATAATTCTAAACTACCAATAGCCCATTGTTAGCACTGGGACATGTTTTAATTCCTCATTAGAGGTTAATTTGGTTTTCCAGCACTCTTCGTTCCTTCACATAGCTCACATTTCAAGCCTCCATGAATCAAATCATTCAGTCACATGTATTCTGGGCATCAGCTGTTACTAGAGGTGATGATGCTGCACACCACAATTAATAATATTAACTGTCAGGATAGAGCATGCATGTGTGTGTGCATGTGCACACAAGTGTGTGTGTGTGTGTATGTATTTGTATGATGGTCATGAAGTAAAATAGGTATATAATGATTTTGTGAAGCATTAAGAAAATTAGTGAATAACTGGCAAAGAAAAGCAGAAGCTTTTTCCCTCTTCACCTCCTCTCCTTTCCATGAAAGCTAAGAGAAAGCTGCATTTCTCCTAGGATTAACCCTTCACTGCTTTTTCCTAGTCCATATCCTCATAGCCACACTGCTACTTTACAAACATCACTCAGCTGCTAAGTCTGTTCTCCCTGCAGTCAAAGGCTGCCAATGTGACGCCTCAAAGTTTAAAACAACCCCCCACTGGTAAGGTCCTTCAGTTCAGAGACACTCTTTAGGAATATCCAGGTCTTAGATAGAAAACTTCTGTTTTATCTTTCTACTCCATAATTAAAACTCTCTCCAAATTCAAGCATATTCAAGCACAACCAGCCACTCTCTCAAAGCAAAGCTCAGACTGTATCACTGTCTTCTCTTCTACATGTTGTTTGACTTAAAAAGAACAAACATTCTCAGACTTTTAGCATCCACTTACTATTCAAGAAACTACCACAGCATATAATGATGTGTAATGGGAAAATGAAGCAGCCAGAGAAAACCTGTAATTGGAAGAACACTTTTTGCTTGCTGAAATCTAGGACTTTCATCTTGCGAATAGACTAGAAAAATTCAATGTGCCCTTGTTTTTGAGGATCAGCTTTTACTTGCATTTAAGACACTTCACAGCTGCCAAGCTAGATTGGCAAAACTAGCATTTAGTGGTTGGGTGTTATGAAACTCTTACGAGTACAATTTGGGTAATGGAATTTTGTAGGATTTGTTCTTTTTCCTCAGTAGCATGCAAATTGTTCATTTTCTGAGAATGAAGTTTGCTTCAAAGTTTAAGCTGTGAGACTCTCCTTGCTGGTCTAAATGGAATTTACTGTTTAACTAATAAAGAAATTGATGTAAAGGACAGCGTAGAGTATGGAAGGTGTGATAAAGAAACATTGTCTTTAAGGGGGTTTCATATTACCAAGGCTCAGCAGAAGCTTTTCTATTTATGGCTTCAGTACAAACTCAAAGAGCTAGTGAATCAAGAGATTATTTTTTCATATGATTCTTACCAGGTTCAGTTGCAGATCGTGGCTCTGCATATCACATCATAAGGAGGGGAAACAAACAAGAAAAATGGTATTAGAGATTACATTAATAAACAACAGTATACTGAATGGATATATTATACTGAAACACTGTAGACAAGTACAAAATCTGTGCAGACACATTGCAGAATAAGGAAGACTTAAATTGTCTGTTGGTAGCAGTAGTTCAATTATTACTTCTAGCAATTATAATCACTGAATTGTGAGGAAGAGAGGACTCTATCCAAAACTCAATACTGACAGACTAATTTCATGTTCTTTCCCCACCCCGTATCAAAAGTAGCCACTTCAGATTATTGCCTTACTTTTTTGGAGAATTCTGAAGTCTGGAGAATCTTGAATTTCAACGCCCTGTCGAAACCACTTAACATGAATGGGAGGGGGTCCTCTGACCCTGCATTCCAATACCACGACTTGTCCCTCAGATGCTGTGGAGTTTTGTAGCTCCTGAAATATAACAATCACAATTCAAATGAACCGGGAGCATTTTACATTCTTAAAAACAGTCTTTTCTTCCCTTTGTATTTCAACTTTGTTTTATTGTGTCATTACATTTTTGCAATAGACATTTTCTGTGAGCTGCATTTTCACTCTGATCAAATATATATTCAGCTATATAGTTAAAAATGACTGAATAGGTTATTTTCAAATACATTCTTAATATGACCAAAGACAGAAAAGGTGTAGAAGTATTTAATTCCTTAGACCATCACAAGCAGATAGTTGCAGTCTGACCTTTCATTTTTTACCCTTCTTCCACAAAGTGAAATGAAAATTCTGCAACGAGCTACACATTGATTGACTTGGTCCTGAGAGAGTAGCTGTGCTGCTTTCAGGTCAACCTCTAGAATATGGAGTTGCTTTTCCTCTGAGCAAAATTAGATGACATAAGTATGATTAGGATATATTAGCTAGTGTATGGATAGCTTCTGAGACAGTATTATGGCTGTAATAAATTCTTATATACATCTGAAAAAATTCAGGAAGAGTCTAAACCTTTGACGAAGCACTACAGTGAGAAAGAAGCAACACAGTACTTTAAGTAACAGAACGGACAGGAGGCAGCCACTATTTTTGCCTTTGTTATCTATCTTAACATTATAAATCAAAGAGTCTTTTTAACTGTACTGGCTGTCTCATTCCCTTTCCAGCTTATTAATAAAGTTTTAGGCCTTGATGCAGCAGAGCACTTGAAGTTAGGTCTAAGGTCAGAGTTATCCCTAGCTACTATTCATAGATCTCTAGTTAATCAAATACATACGAATTTTGTTACATGGAAACCTAAAAATCTTTGGGTTGTTCCCTGAAGTTTGCATAGAAAGAAATTTGCATCAGGAAGCTGGATAAGTATATTTTTTATTGTTCATATCTGGTTCATTTCTTCTGTAATTAAAGTTGTTTTGTTTTGGTATGTCCTAACTGGCTTAAGCCAGTTAATATTGGATTTCAGGGACAAGAGATATGAGGATTGGGAAGGAACAGTGGAGTTTTGATTGCTTTGGTAGTTTCTGAATGAGGGCTGGATTTCTCCTATTTTCCACTCTTCCTAGGAAGTTGCCTGCCTCTCTACCTTGCAGTAACCACATTCTCTAATCCCTTGCACCCCCACTGTTCAATCTCCTGTGATACCTGCAGTATCAGTGCAGAATTATGAGGGGTAGAATCAGACCTTTCCTGACATGAGAAAGGGATATGATGGAGCCAGGCTAGACAGTTGTGGAGAACAGGGCTTACTCTTACTTATCTCTAAGCAAAACTATTTGCTGTTCCATATTAGCTTTTAGTCAACTGTTTTTCTGAAGTAATAACCAGAAATACCTTCTTGTCTTCATTTTGACTTCAACAAATGGTGACTAAATAATAGTTACTGCAATGGAAATGATGGTTTGAAGGCAAAATGAAAATCATATTTTCGATTAAAGTTGTATTTTAGCGATTAGGGAAATATGCTGTCCTTCTTTTTGCTGTTACCTAATTCCCAGCTCTAAAGTTTCATTTGGGATGAATGTGAAGGTAAATATTGACTTAAATAATTACTTAAGAATTAGTGAATAAAAGTTTCCCTTCTAGCAAGTCCATGCCTTACATTTTACAAGATATCCCAATGAAGAATAACTGAACTGCTTTCTTTACTAACATACCTGCATGGATTTTTTTCTAAAACAAAGTAAAAAAGCCTGTGTTCTTTGTTCTTGTCAGTAGATAAATTATTGTAAACGAGGCTTTATCAGGACTATGATGTGTAATTGGTGTCTACCTTGTTTTATTTTACAAAGATTTCTCAGTGGAGGACAGTCATGGGCATAAAACAAACACATACAGAATATTCATGTAATTCCACTAGTGACTTTAATAGGCCAGAAGGCATAAGAACTTCATTGTTGCAGTGGAAAAGTATTTTCTTAGGAAAACTGTAAAAGTTTTAACATGATCAAACATTCTTGCATTAGGATATATCATTTTGTTAGTTCCTTCTGGACTATAGGAGTATGATATAAAAATGATGGATAAAACATACCTTTGTAAAAATGGGTGCAGAATAGATAGGCTTAGGTCCATCCACACGGTGCAGGTATGAAGTAGGGCTTTGAACCTGCAAAGCAATGCAACAATGCTATAAAACTGAAAGAATATTGGTTTCGATAATATGGCCTGCATATATCTATGCAATAATGCAAACTCTCAAACGTACAGTCTCATTATGGTGTTCTCATTCTAGCAGGCTTCTTGAGTGACATCACTATTTCACATCTGTTATATTTCTGAAATCAAAATGCAAGCTTTAAAGGCTTCTATATTTCCTGTGAGAATTTTGTATCCAACTGTCTTTGCCTTGAAGTATTTTGAGAGTTTGACTCCTGTTAATATCATTCAAGTAAGTCCTTTGCAATGAAGCATTTTTGCCTCTCCTGTTATTACATCCCTTGACTGATGTAGTACTAAATAAATCCAGGTACCTAAAAGCTTATCAAAGTTAGCCAAAGGAAGGGAAAGGAATTTACCATGTACAGCCTAACAGAGATTTTTATTTTATTTGCATTTTATGATTTATATGAAAACTCTAAGTCATCCACAGTGGCATTAAAACTTATTATAAGCTAATGAACATTGATTTTCTACATTTAACTTCTAGACAGTAAAATTTAATTTTCTCTAAAAGGCCCAGAGAAATTACAGCAGTATTTAATTTAATAACAAAATTTAAAACTTTTGCTAAAAAATATTGTAGGCATTCATTTGTATTACATTCTTTTTGGAATTGGACCAAGTCACTATTAAGTGATATACTCTGTAATTTTCATCATCACCAGATCTGTCAGCTGCTCACATGCTGTGTTTGATACACACTGTGTAAGAATCCATATGTATATTTACTTTTATGCCCCATTTACTAGATATAGACTTAATTTTTTAAAATCGTCATTCTTAATATAATAATGTAAGTTTATAGTACAATAATAGAATTCCTCAAAATGACAGAGTTTTTCAGGACTTACAAATTTTGAAATAAAAATTAAAATACTTTTACTAATTTAAAAATTGATGTCTAAAAATACCTGCTGACTGGGCACAGAGATAGGTTGAATTACAGCTGTGGTGACTCCAGACTTTGGTGTAGAAGATCCTATAGTCAAGGAAACAGAGGTGGTTTTCTTTTGGGCCCTGAAAAAAAAAGAAAACAGCAAGGACTTTATAAGATCTGAAATCAGAATATGTTAGTTTGTAACTGATAAGCCACCTTGTATTTTCTACATCTTTAAATATGTCCTTATCAGCTGAAAAGATCAACATGGGAAGAAGCTTGAGTAGAACACAATCTTTGGCTAATTTACACTTTCACACCCAATAAAAAGTACTGATTTAAGATAAAAACTAAAATGTATTTTGTTTCTTTAATTGTAGGCCTCTGCATGTTTTTTTGGAGGCACAGGGCTGGGTGATTACAAATGAAGATTTGGTTAACTTAAAGTTACTCCTGAATATGAAAAGTTGATAAAAACAGAAGAGTTGTCAGGATAGGGCCAGACTTCTCTGACAGAACAAGCACGTTAATACAATCTACAGTTACAATACTACACATTTACATCACATGAGAGAAGGAGAAAGATATGACATACACAAATATACCCCAGATGCTTATTCACATGTAAAACTACCAAAGATTTTCCAGTGCCCCTTATTAAGAACATTTGCACAGCATTGGTTCTACTTTGCACACTTACTGTGGCATAGCTCCAGATTTTGATTTGAAAATTAAACTTTCACTCTCTGAATCTGTGGAACTGGCACCTGGAAAAGAAAGTATTTTCAATAATCTCATATCCTTTCACTGGTTTATTTAATGTTTACATTCCAAAGAAAAAACTGTGCTACTTTTGCATTTCACTTCAAGAGTTGAGAACTCTCTGTAATAAACTACCACAGTTTTTCTTATCTGATAAAAGATTGTAACTATGTACTTTAGACAGTTACAGAAATAATAACCATGCCAATTTAATTGCAAACTGTTTTCCCTAGGCTTTTAGCTGTCTTCCTTCATATTGAAGCAAATATGGCCAAAAAAGAAAAAAAAATGCTGACTGCTACTACTCTACTGGAAATGTATAATTTTATTTACTTGAATGTTAAAACTTAAAGCTTAAGCAAACATATGGCTTATATACAGATAACAAATCTTCAACCTTAAGTAAGAGCAACTCAGTATAGCAAGACATTTTCAGACTAAACTTGCTACCCACGATCTCCACAGTTCAGACTATTTATATTAACCTGTACGTAACATCTACATACTGGTATTTCTTGCCAGTGGAAGACTTGATATAATGTATGTGTTTGGCAGTATCCTGAACTCACTTAAAGAAAAAAATACGAAAGCATTTATTCCCTTTGTCTTAATTTTTCCTAACAACTAGTACTTCACACAACATTTATTCTAGACATTTATGTAGTACATACTCCTCCTCAAAGGATTTGTGCATACATATGTATAGCTCTATTTGTAATACAAATCATAAGCAATTCATAATCAATATTCATAGTATAGTGTAGACTGATTCCAATGAAACAAAGTTTGGACTGAGGCACCCAAGTACCCTATTTATTTACAAAGTTTAGACTACAAAAATCAAAGCAACAAGTAGCACAGAAAAGGTAAGAAGAGAGAAGCAACATCAAGTGAGCAAAGTGGGTCTACATGAAAGTATTTCTCTTGAGCAAAGGATAACCAGGTCTTGTGTGGCTGGGCCTGCTGCACAGAAAAAAGTATGAGGCATCAGTGTCATCAAGACTATTAATATACAAAGCAATGCTTGTGTGACAATCTGGTTTCCTTAAAGATCATAGAGGAGGAGCTAACGACATGTACAATTCTCTGTCTTTCAAAGTTACATGTTGTAAAACTTCAAGATAGCACTTCCACATAGTAAGACTTTGCCAGATCTCAAAAAAGAAATTGTTTTATTCACTGTATCTCTCTACCTACCTGTTGCTTCTGGTATTATAACTTCACACAATATTATATATTTGTACTATACCTGGGTAGTTCTGAAATCATGCTTACTTCTGTAAAGAAAAGTCTTACTAGAATCCGTAAGATTCAGAAAAATCTTAGGGATTTTGCTATTATATCCCAATGTGGGATAACAAAGTTCTGAGAACAAAAAACATAATGAAAGAAACCCAATAAATGCACATCTGTCATGATTTAACTAATTTATAGTGAAAAGTTTATTGCTTTGTTAATCAAAAGCTATTTAATAATTTTGGTGTGGTATTATTCAGATTTGTTATGAATATTTCTTATGTTAATTTGTTTATGCTTTCAATTAACCATTTAAATTAATTTTAATGAGTTACAAAACTGGTAGAAAAATACATATTACCAAAATGTTTGAAAAATGCATGAAATAAAATAAAAATCAGTATTCGATTAATATAATCATGCCTAAAATACAGTCCTCCACTAAAAAACTAATTTAATAATTTTACTCATGGTCAAGTCATTAACTTTCCTCAGAGAAAATAATACTTGAATTATGACTAATTTCGAAGTCAAGAAATATTTTGACAATTACTAGCAGTTGATTCTGGAGAAAACCAGTATGACTGACTTTTAACCTGACTTAAAGTCAGTGTACCAAATATGAAGAATTATAATACATTTATTCATGACTGAAGAAGACTCATTTGGGGCAGCCACATTTAATTGCACTGGAAGGAAGTTCAGAACTGAGACAGGGATTACTGCTATCATGAAAATCGTTATTGGTACCACCAGCCAAACCCTTGATTTACAGCGGGTACTACGTAAAAGCCATATGCCAAAAGCTCTGCTTGTTCCTCCTTTTCCATTCTTTATCTTACTTGTACCCTAAATAAATAGCAATCTACCCACTGATTCTTGGGACATTCCTTGAAATACCTGAATTAATATGATGTGATGTTCAAAATGTGTTGCATTAAAGGGAAACAGAGGAACACCATAAAAATACCACCAAAGCAAATGTAATCTTAACATACAGAAGCAAAAGTAAACTTCAGCTTAGTTATCTTTTCCTGTATGTGTCAAGTATCTTATTATTTCACTTCTTACCTTCAATGAATATTTCAGCTGATGTACTATCTGAACCAATGGAATTTGAAGCCACGCAAGTATAGCGTCCAGTATCGTCTTCAAAGGCTTCTGCTATAATTAGTGAATGAAGTCCTCCACTTCCAGAACGGATCTGAATGTCAGGGGTATTCTGGAGTTCTTTTCCTTCACAGAACCATCTGCAGCCCACACACATTTAGAAAGACAAAGAAAAAAAAGAACATAAAAGATTGGTTCAGGCTCATCGCATGCAAGAAGACATTACACTCTGCTGCAAAAATCTAAATTGCTACTGAAATCAGCACATGGTGCTTTGAAGTGTTTAATGGCATTCACAAAGAAATAACTTGCTGCAATAAACTTTGTTTAAAAGGCAGTGAGACATTTCTGAATGCTAAGAAAATCATACACACCTACAATTTAAAGCTATTCCCTGTCGTGTTTTGGTAGAATTAATGCTTTCTGCATATCTTATGTACTGGCTTGCTTTGACACAGTCTAATCCATTTCAATTTGACTTGCTACTCCCTTCTTTCTAATACTTACTGATTCTCCACACAGGATGTTTGATTTTTGTCTATCATGCCCAGTCAACCTAATATAATCCCATGGTCCAGGTTCCATATTACTAAACTTTAAATAGGTTTACTCCTGCCTCAGATCAGGAACATAAACTGGTTTTCCAGACCTGGATTTTTATATATATATCAAATACACATTCCACTACCAAAAAGGTATGCCCCAACAAAAGGGCTGGGTTTAGGTACAGGCAAAACACTTATCATCTGGGGTGACTTACTACTAGGTAAAAGCACAGCCTATTTTGTTTACGTTGGGTCAATCAAGCGTTTTCCAGTGCAGGCTACCTGAAGAGCTAGTCCATGTTCTCAGCGCACATTGTTTCCATGAAGGTACCAGCTCCCATCTTTTTTCTGTTTGATTCCCTCATATCAGCTAGTCCTATTCTCATAGGCTACTCCCTGATTTATCCATATCTCTAGCAGCCCAGCAAGTATGAGAAGTGGATAATTCTTTTTTTTACAGGGGCTGCTATGCATTTTTGTGAGGGATGGTAGATTGGTGAGTCACTAAAGGAAAATCATTAGGAAACAGCCTTCCTTCCATTCTCAAATTTCACTATGTCCTGAAAAGAAATTTTGCCAAGTCTTTCTGAGCTCCAGTCCTACAAACTCACTCTTTATCCCTCTTCCTTCCCTTCCTCTCACCCCATAATCCTAATCTGTGCTTTTCCATGTTCTCTCTCTGCCCTGCTTTCCCTCTTCTACCTCTGCCACCCCAAAATTCAAATCTTGTTGTGGTGAGGATAAAGACAAAATGAGTAATTCTTGACAGCAAGCTTCAAAAGTGACCTTTCGTTCTCTTCCCCCCATACTTTTAGTTTCCTACTGTAGTAAGAATTTTTTTTAAAAAACAAATAAATATAACCACAGAAATTTATGAAGAGTCAATTCAAATTAAAAGATGATGGTATTTTCAAAAATAATTTTAAAGACTTAAAATCTGCCACCAAAAAATTTTATATTTTTCCTTTAGTTTGTACATGTTTATGAGAGAATTTTTGCAGTTACATTCCAGTAATATTTCAGAATTACACTTTTTTTTTTTCTCCTTCCTATCAGATGACTTTCCCCTGCCCAAATAAAGTAACCCCAAGGAGTTACAGAACCCCACTACCTATTTAGGTAAAGCATGCAACACTACAGGATGACCGATACCACACAATAACAATCCGTGAGGAGTCTTTAGAAATGAACTGCCTCACTTTTATTGCTCTTTTTTCTTATTAGTAAACTACATGTAATTAACAGAAATAAAAAATACGTTACAAAACTTTCTTCTGAAAATATTAGATTGTAAAACTTGAAATTTCATGCTTATTTCAGAATGCAGAGTTAAGAAACCTAACAGATTTACACATAAGACAATTCCCCTTAATAACACCCAGAACTGTGGGCAAGCCCTCTGTGTTTATGAACAATAGACCTTTTATTCCTGAAGGCAAAAAATGTTGATAGTGGCATTAAAACCATATGTAATTGTCTTCTGTAATTAAAAGACTAACAAGTTCCTTTTCTGTCTTCTGTGGTGCCCAGACAGTGCACACAGAAAGTATCATTTTTGGAAGGAACTAACAAACTTCCATTTGTTTACTCAGTAGACCCCTTTGGCCTACTTTTACAACTATTGGGCTTGGAGACAAATCTATTCTGTCAGCTCGACTGCCAAAATTAACATTTCTCTTCCCCTTCTTCCCCTCCTTTCCTCCCTTGTCACAAGTCCTCCCTTCTGCCGGTGTGAGGACCTCTGCTACTATTTCTACTTATTAGACCTTCAGAGTCCTAACCTCTATGCAGACTTTCCTAAGTTACATTTTAAACGATATGCACAAGAGAGAGGTTAATTCAATTTCTAGACAATCACAGACAAAAGCCTGTAATATGAGGCTCTACTTAACCATTAGTTCTATTTTTCTTTCCTTTCCAGAAACATCCTGCAAAGGAAAAACTCTCCTCCAAGCCTAATTATTTTCTCAGATAGATCCTGGTTTAGTTTCATGCAAATTGTATGGCTTTCTACTGTCTCCCAAATTCCATGCTGACAAAATATTTAAGAAACTGTGATAAGCATATGAACCTAAAATAAAAAATCCATTTATATTTTTTTTGTCAGATGATGTTTAATAAGCAAACTGTTTTCTTAGGAGGACAAGTTCTACACTGTCCCTTGATTCATGTATAGACACAGTCAGCCTCAAGTAGTGGGAGCTATTCCTCAACACTGGTTGGGACCGGGACTCATTGCACCACATCAGTGACATACCACTGAAAACGCGTCCTGACCTGCTACATCAGACACTTGTCTGCCACAGAGAAAAACACATAAGTAAGCAATTCAATATAAAATTACCTCAGCCATCATTAAGGTGATGTTTGATGAATGGGAAACAGGCCTGGTGTTGGACTGCACTGTTTATTGCGGAAAGAAGAATTCACCTTCGCAACGGGCAAGAACAGTTATTTGAAGTGAAGAATACTGGAATAGACTTAGTTACATTCTCTTTCCTTTTCTAATTGTATTTTTTTTTCTTGTCTATCTACATGGTGATAGAAGGAGAGGATTAATTAACGTGAATTTGTTTTGGAGATTACATCAAAATCAAGTGAATTAGAAAATACTCAGCTGAAATACTTATCCTGCAATAACTTGGTAGTCACCAGTTCAATTCAAGAGAGTTTGTGAATTAGAAAAAGGATCAGCTAATAAAACTAAATGAAGTATTTTTTGCACAAACACAGGCTGAGTTTTAGTTTTCCATCTTTTATATAGTATGGGCTATTATAGAGCACAAAACTGCTATCTGCAGGCCCCATCAGCCTTACAGCCCTTACACTTGGAATAGTCATGGTAAGAGGATTTTCTGCTCCTAAGGACTGAAAAAGATTCAAAGACAAATCTTTGAAGCATTCTCTTTCTACAGAGGGATCACCAAAGCAAGCAACAAATCACTATCAAAGGGAGACTGAGCCAAAGAAACCAGAAGGACTCATGGCTAGACAGAAAACCAGCCACAAAGCAAGTCTTACAAGAAAATTCCAGCTTTATGCTAACTGGGGCAGCATTAACTCACGTCCAGTCTATTCCAGCCTACTGATCCTCTTGGGGATAAGAGGATTATTATCTAGCTGTGAGAAGGCAGTAATGCTTCTGGAGAGCCAAAAAACCCCAAACCAAACCAAAACCAAAAGACACAGAGAGTAACACAGAGGAACAAACACACTGCAGATGCTTTGCGAAAAAGAGAATTCCCTGTATAGAGAACATTGGCTTAAAAATACATCTATTTCATGGGTTCTGGATACCAAAAGTACAAAAATGATCTACTCATTTCCCTATCCCTTTGTTGTAGGTTCTCAATATAAAGTGTGCAGATAGAAACAAAACAGGCAGAGAGACCAACAAAAGGTTTTGCTTATGTGTGTACATCTCAGTCCACAGAACTACTCAAGCTAGGTGCATTCCTCCAGGCCATGCTAGCATTCATGCAAATTTGTAGAGAACTGTGCCCTTGAAAGAGAACAGAAACTACTGTAATGATGTCAGATAAAGGCTGGCCAAAAAAATAAAATAAAAGGAATATACATTTTATGTAACTGGAATTCATTTTATTAGTCATTAAGTATCTTGCCAAATTTCAAATTACACTGAATTTCTCTGTTCTTTCCTACTTTCTTCTTCATTCTTTTTCCACCGTTTCTCTTCCTGCCTGCATTTCCACTGTACCACTCTTTGCCTTGCCTTTTCTCCAACTATGCATAGTTTTCATCTACGTTGTATCTACTGTATGTTAAAACGATAGCAATTAAGTATTTAATGCAGACACTGAAACACAATCACTAGACTGGAAAGTCAATACTCCAAGGAAGCAAACCAGAGGTATTTTGGTAGCAGGGGAACAATGGTTAAGATACTCGCTTTTCATGCTTCAAAGCCTACTTTGCTTTTCCACTGGCTACATTATTGTATGACGGCAAAACTAGAACAGCAAACAAAAAAGGACAGTCAGATGCCAGGTGAGCAGCAGTTCATGCACACTGACATCAAGTAGCAATTCACACAATATGTCTTTCTTTTTCACTCTTCTTTTCTTTATGCCCTCACAACCCTCCATGCATGAAAATACATATGAGCACGTGTGTCTGGGATTTTAATGACTGTGAACAAAATATAAACAGAGTTGAACAGTACACTGACTGAGTAAGCACCAGGGCCTTAAGAAAAACAGTTCAAGGTTCTCTCTAATGCATAATCCTGCTGGAACTTGTGTTTTTTGAGAGTCACTGAGGAATAGAGAGGTTTTCCTTTCTGCACACTCTTAAAAGTTAATTTAAAATGGCAGCTGAAGTGAAACTCTAAGATATAGCCTTAGGGAAGAATTATAATAGGGAACTCTGACCACTACAAAAAGTGCAGAGAGATAAGTTGCAAATTAAAAAGTAATTTTATCCTTAGTGGTGTTAAGTATGTCCAGCAAGAAAAGTTAAAATTAAATACTCTGACGTTCCTGCACGGGCAGAGTCAGCATTTCCATCACAATACTGTGTAATTTCCATTTTGTTTTTTCTCCGTTCCAGTTAAGCAGTCCAACACTTCCAGAATGTAAAACATTACTACTTAAAGAATTTAACTTGATTTTTAAAAGAAATCAACTTAGCCATATAAGATTTAGAGTACACTGCAGTAATCAGATTATTCAGATGCTTATGTTCTTTGCACACTGCTCCATTTTTGTGCAACTCGCAATGCAATATTTTTATGCCTTATATACAATTTCACTATGTGTACAAGCAATTCATAAAAGAGTTACCAATAACAACATACATACTTTAAATATTTATATTTTGTAATCTTAAAAGAAAATGAAGATCTGAATATAGATGCTGGTGCTTTGCCTGAACCTGCAGTTAAGCAATTAAAAAATGGCTCTATATGATGAAAACCACAGAAGCCAATTTTATAATAAAAAGTGTGTTACATTATAAACAGTATATATTATATACTTGTTCAGAATTTAACTGATTCTTCAGGTGTTGCACAGTGTTCTCCAAGCTCTCACAAATTTCAGTGAGGACTTCACATCCAGCTGAGTAAATTGCATGATTAGGTATTTGGGGTCAAAACTGCCTTCTCAAAGTGTAAAAAAAAAAAAAAAAAGGCAAAAGAATAACAAAATGGCTGTATTTTCAAGACACTCATCAACATTTCAGCCCACCATTTCCTACAAGTTAATTCTGCTCCCCTGAAGCCAGGCTTTGCATCATGCTCTGTGCAAGGACGAAAAGAGGAGGGGGTACGGAAGGTAACAGATGTGACCAGCTGAGCCGTGGGCTACAAAGCTTCCAAGAACAGTGAGCAATGGCCTCTGTCGCTGTTTGCAGGCTGCAGTAACTCCAAAGATCTTTTTTTTTTAGCTTATTCCTGCCATTAGGAAAATCCCTTCCCTACATTCTTGTGTAGGTTTTCCAAGTCTCTTTCTGTTCGCTTTACCTATGGGACAAGGATTCTGCTCTGCTTCAGCATTTCGGCTGGGGAAATAAACAAAGTTAGTTTGAGCTTTTGACAGCTCTAGACAAGATATTCAGAGTTACAGCAGAGATCCTGCCTGTAGCTCATATCATTCTCTCTGGGTACTGCAATGTTCTATAGCCTTACATAGATGTGTACAGTTAATTACAAAAGAAAAACAGTATTGCCAGACTTGATTAAAAACTAATTGTTCTGTCTTTAAAGTCACAGGATTAGCTTAAAAGTTTTTAAATTTTTTTTTAAGATTGTATCTTGTCTCTGTATTTGCAGTTGTTGGCCTCACTTTATAGCTTTTAAGTATAGAAGCTTTGAAAAAATATATTTATGATGGAGGCTTTTAATTACCTGGATGATAGAGATATTCACACAAGAAAACACAAAATTGATGCTAGAAAGTATGAAAATTGAACAAAACACTGAGCAAAGCAAAGATTTACAATTGTCTAACTTGCCATACACCAAATCTTTTAGAGAACACTTTTTTTTACTTTTTAGATTAAGAGAATTTTAAATCATTTGCTTGACAGCTACCTTTGCTTATTTTGCATTTCTCTGGCAGTGGTATAATGCATGCCACTGATTTCAACTCTGTTATTGCTAAACTATTCTTAGGCACATTAAGAATTTTTGCCACAAAATGTATTTTTCTGAAGTTACTGAACTTACTGAAATTTACTCCTACTACAAATTTACCACTGAGGCAACTACCTCCTATTTCCCAAGGCCCTTCTGCTTTACCTCAGCTTTTTGCTGCAAGCTATTTTTAATGGAGCACCCTAGTCAAAATAATTGTGCACATTATAATATGAGCTAAATGAGTAAAGATATTTGCAATAGTGACTACATCTCTGGGTAAATCTCCATTGAATTAAAAGTTCAGGACAAATATGTCCTGAAATACAAATCGTTACTTTTTTTATGATTTTTTTTCTTAAAGGAATGCTTACAGCTCTGTTTAGATTAATACTTTTTTTTTTTTGAGAGTCTTAAAGATGTAGCCTTGGTGTGGGAGAAGAATAAACAGTAATTTAAATAAATAAATTGGGGTTTTTTACATTTATCAGAATTTGACTATGTACTATGGAAAATTATAAAGAAGAATGAGTTAATGAAACAAAACCATTCTAATTTAGTAAAATTTCATTGTTATAAATTGCATGTCTCTGTGTTAATCCTGCATTCTTATAAAAGCCTAGAAGATATGCTTGATGTGATGCAGTAATGAAATATCTGGATGTAGAGGAAAAAATGGTGAGATTTAAAGAATAAAACTGAATTACCTTCCATGCCTATAACAAAGAAGTTTAATGCTATTTTTTTCTTTATAGAAACCAGAGATAATATATCATATAGAAAAGAGGCACCTGTTGTATGACTTATTTGGTTATGTAATCCAAAGCTATTTATTTGTGATTAATAAACATCTCTGTCATAACAGGTTGTGCAGGAGGTTAAGGTAATGTTCACTGTTGGCTACTCACTTCTTGCAGGAGTAACTTTTTTAAAAACTGGATATGTTTACTATTTTTTTTTAGAACTCTGATTATAAGAAAATATCTAAATATTTAATAGAAGAACAACGAAAAGCATCTAGCAACTTTCCTGTTGAACTGGCTTCAAAGCCTCACAGGTACATTTATGACATACAGCAAAGAAACCGGGGAAGTGACTCTTGTTGACAGTACTGTGGTGTTGGGGCAAATGATATTTCACAAATGCATCCAATGGTATCCAAATGAGATACCACATTTCACGTAATCCTGTTTCATCATGCAGAACAAAGACATCTGTGCGGCTGTATTTATTCAGTAAGAACAGCGAGGAGATCATATTTCTTTAACTGGCTGAAGAAGGAGTCAATATTAAAGGAAAAATCTGTATGTTTTCTTCTCTAACCAGAATGAACAAATATCTTATACTTATAAAGAAATTTCTTCTAAAAAAAATATTGCTTGTGTTACAGTCAACCTACCTCATATCCTATTTTGATTTATCTTTGCCCTTTGCCCCAAAATATTTATCTTTTTTCCTTATCTTTGTCCATCACCAAAACACAAAGTACCTTATTACTCTTGATCCTGACTGCATGTTTTCTGAAGACAAGCATTGACCAGGGGTAGGTGTAACCCACAGATTTCACAAACAGTTTCAGAAACCTTACACAGAACTTTCTTTTCTGTATTTGGGCACAAGCCCGCGCTATAAATGTGTCACTTTCAGAAGCAGCAATTTAACTGACAAATAGATGTGGATAGATAATTCAGTTTATTCTATATTTGGGTAATCATCAGATCAAGAAAGACAGAAAATACTGTGCAATTTAAGGACCAATTATGTAGTGCAAACTGCAAACCACCTTTTACAACAAGCATGTCGATTATTTGCCACATATACAGCTAGTTATTTAAAATAACAATGCCTTCTCATTTCATTGAGTAACTTCTATAACTAGGGAATTTGGGCATATATAAATTTATAAATTGTGTGTCCATGTTCATATATGTAAATAAAAAGCATGAATAAAAACCCAAGAATAATTTATATGCAATTTAAGATACTAAAGTTTCCATACTATTATCCGTAAGATATTTTTGAGGGCTGTTGGATTCATTAGATAAGTGGTACTGTACTGCAGGTTAATTTAATGAGATTCTTTATAGCAGTCATTTTCTTCAGAAAATTCAGAAATCTTATTGCAGAGCAAGTGATTAACAATATTTAATGTAACCATTTCCCTACACCATCTCTTCTTGGACAGTTTCTTCACACTTTACTATTTTCTGGAGCATTATTTTGTACCTGACATCTTCAAGTCTATAGGAGGACATTTTATATAATCTTCTATTTGATTAAGCTTGAGTTCCTGGCACACATATGGGTACTACTGCCACTTACAACTCAGCCATACATCTGAGATACAGCTCCTAAAGTGGCTTTTGAGATGAAGTGCAGTCTGTGCAAAGACAGCTAGAGCTTCTTTGCAGTTGCCTAGGAAATAACTCTGCTGTCTCACAGGTTAGCCAGACTGAAGAAGGATAAATTGGAATAATCAAAGGGAAAAAAAATACTAGTCTCCTCAAAAGTCAGAGTAGGTACCTTCTGGCACAACTGAAAATTCAAAAGAACTCTTTGCTCCACTACAATTACAGTTCTGTATTTCAGTAATGAAAGCAATCACTCAACAACTTAGATGGCTGCGCTTGATAATACATCATTTTTTCAAGCTCTCGTTACATGTTGAAATTTAAATAAATTTCCTTCAGAACAAAGCCAATACTGCCTCACAACAAAATACCTTCAACTTCAGGAGGCTAAGCTGTTAAAGGTCAAGATGATTGAAAAATCTCTTCCCTTCACTTAAAATTGTTTTCCTCAGATATAAGACCCCAAAATTTAATTATAAAAGCCTGCAAATATCAGGGAAAAAAAGAGAGATTGGATTGGAAATAGCAGCAAGCTGCAATAACCCAGCAGTTATGTATATATTTTTATATACATAATGTGTGTGTATATATATATATTTTCTCAGTATCTTTAAATATGAGATATGGCAAAATAATTGAATAGTTGCAAATTCCCACTTGTTCTTAGCCCCCAAATTACACCACTTACGTTTGGAAAATGGTTGGTTGTTTCATAAATACAGTAGTAAAGCAATCTGTAACCTCTCTGGGTTTGAGAGTTAAAAAAAAAAAAAGAAAAAAAATCACAAACCAAAACCTGTGAATACTAATGGATCATAATGTGGTCTGCAATTTGCAAAATTATTTAAAATGCATTAAAAAGGAAAATTCTTTGGCCTTCTCACATATCTATGAATGCAATTCTCCATAATGGATTAGTAAAAACAAAACAAATGCCAAGAAGCAGGACAGTAGATACAGAAAAAGAATGTTCATACAGCAGTTTTGTGGTACATTTACCTGTATTTCGGAAGACTTTACACTAAAATCAGTAGGTGCTACAAGCAGTAAGTGAGAGGAAGAATAAAGCAAAGTACAAGTTCAAATTAAAACAGGTAGAGTACATACAGCTAATGTACATTCATTTCATTCCTTAACATTCCACGCAACTTTCTCATTTTGTCTTTTTAGGTTTCATATTTCACTGGAAGCTTTGTTTTTTCTTTTGAAATATATTCTACATTTTGATCTCCACTGCAATACAGGCAATAGCTTGCCTCCAGTGCCAATAAACATGGAAGCTGCTTCCATGTATCAAACAAAGACGGAACAGTTTATAAATGTAAAGAATGAGGAACTGCAGTCATAAAAAGCTTGACAATAGCTGACTCTGCAGTTTTGTCCCTAATATTATTGTAGATGCTTTCATTAATTTTTTTTAATGTAATTCAGGTTGAAATGATTACCAGATATAACCCTTCATTTTCCACACTTTCAGAGTTTTGTACTCTCAGAGGATTATCACAGAACTGTGAAACACTCTATGCAGAATTCAGCCCTGAACACAAGAAAAAACCCACCACATGAAACACACATGAATGCCCCTGTAGTTTTAGGGCATGAAATGCCAGACAGTGAGCAATAATTTCTTTCTTTCTGACAGGTAATTAAATTGACTGGTTTTGTACAACTTCCTTCTTGGGCCTGGAACATCTTTCCCTGAAGTCAAAGTGTGGTAGACATTATCTGCATTTCAGATTGTTCCACTAATTCATTTGTCAGTAGGTCAAGCAGACCCCTTCTGCTTGTGTCTGTAGTTGTGCCAGCAGAAATTGATTTATTTGCTGTTTTGTTTCATGCAAAGATTATAATCTCTTTCCAAAAAATCAGGATATTAGATTTCCAAAGTAGAGATGCTGCTCCATGTTTTTCACCCTGTGGCTAAAGGAACCCTTTGCCACACATGGAAATACATACATGCAAATTTTCTCTCCAAAATGAATTGCAAAGATGATCCAGGAAACTCTACCTGTTTTATTTTCTATTGAGCGTCCTCAAATATTTGTTTAAAGGAAGTTATAGGAAAATATCCCATACATTTCAAAAAGCAGTCTTGAAATGCAACCAGCCCTGTACTGAGAGTCAGTAGTGGGGGAAGCATATGAGAACAGAGTTACAGTTTAGTGCTTCAGAAGAAACACACATATGGTATTAGAGATAACATTCCTGCTTTCATTCGTTTTTTTCTCAGCCTCAGAGTGTGCTGGAAGAGCCAACTAGAGCAGCATACTATGCCTCCCTCATTTTATTCCACCATTCCCTGCCCTCACCCATTTTTCCCAGGTATACCCTCATGTGTATTTTCAGTAAGAACATTCACCATAATTTTCCAGAGTGTGGCACCTATCTTACTGAATATAAGCATTGGACCACCTGGTAACAACAGTCTAGACAGGATCCAATAGTTCACAACAGTTCCCTCCAATCTACTGTGCACCTCGGCAATTGCACAATGAATGTTCTCCTGTCTGAGGTAGCTGAATAAAAATGCTTCTCTAAAGAAAAGCTCAATGAATAGGACTTTGAGCACTGAAACAGTAATTGAACATAAAATAATTAGATATGTTTTATTATTGAGAAACAGAGGTTAAGCACTTTGTCCATCGTCACCCAAGAAAGGTAAAAGCCAGGTCAGAACTCAGCTTCCACTGCCTTAACTGTAAGACCACCTTCCATGCACTGACCAGGTCTCTAGAATAAGAGCAGATTCTGACCCTGCATTACCAGATGTACTGTTAGCCTTAAAATTATTATTCAATCTTTTAAAAACCTAGCAGATCGGAATGAAGAGACTAATGTAAGTTATTACACAGCACTGCATGGCAATGAAGTACTGGAGTTTCATTCTTAGGGATCTGTTTGCCTATTGTTACAGAAGAATTTTATGTGGCCACCTTCCGTTAACTCTGAGGGCAGTTACGCACCTAAGTCTCCAGTGCGCGCACTAAATAACTGTAACTACGTTCACTTAAATTGCAGATACCATCACTTGGCTTATGCAGACCTAGGCTTACATCAAGTTACCACTTCTGGTACTTGATAGGAAATTAACATGATCATGGAAGGGAAGAAAAGAAAGAAAATTTAAAGCAGTGAAGACAGTTACAGCAGGTTAAAAAAATGAAGTATTTAATAATCACATGTAAAATGCTGAACATTTTTCAGACCCAAAGAACTGTTGAGGCTTGTAGGATTAACACGATTGCTTGTCTAGCTGAAATGGAATGCATATCGTCTATAACAGAAATGCCGCTCTCAGCTATCCATTATAACTGTATATTCCTTTGACCAGAAACAGATTTTGAACTAGCATGCTGTCATTATTTTGCCTACATGGGGAGGGGAACCTCTTACAGAACGGCCAGGCATAATCTTCCAGTGGAATAACGTTTTGAACTTTGAGGGAAGGACTGTAAAGGGTTAGGAGTAAAGAAAAAGATGGGAAGTTACAAGGATAAAATTGCATTTACGCATTTTAAATTCTATACATAAGGTAGACTGCATTTAATGTGATTGTGGTGAGTTAGTTAGTGGCAAGTTCATGGCTGGCAACACATTTCAGATGAAGCAGTAATACTTCTTCTCAAAATCATAATACTTAAAAAGGGGAAGAAGCTAGTTCACAGAAAAAAACCAACAACATTCAATCATGAAACCTTAATAACTTGCAAATCAACAATAACTAAAAAGAAACCTCCATCCAGGGTGTGTAGTCTAATTCATACTGAAAACACAGATGTGGCAACTGTGGAACTTGCAGGTTTACCTTCAGAACTGGCAGACATATTGCCGGAGTTATGAAAGGTAGAAAGTTATTAAATCAACTATGACATATATTGCAATCACCATGCTTTTTATAGGCACAATTAAATGATGCCTACAGAAGACAGTTATCTACATTATTGTAGCTGAATAGATAAACCCTTTTATTTGCAGTTGCAACATTAGCTAAACTAGACCAGATTAAATACAAAATGAGACCCTACATATCCAATACAAAACTATTCCATTCTTATATGGATACTGTTCCTCTTATCATCTCCCTTTTTCCTACTTCCCAGTTACTTCCAAGCCAGAGTCAGTAAATATAACTTTGTTGAGCGGAAGATAAAATACTTGATTCATGCAGGTCAGGTCGGCAACTTAGTAGCTGAAAACAAAAGAAGAAAGCTGTCAGCAGTTTTGTCAGTGCCTTGCATTACGTATGACAGCAGTGAGCCTCAGTGAGGCTCAGCCTGCAGAGATCGGCATCATTCTGCAGTGTCACAGGACGTAGAGAACAAGCACCTCAGCACTTCACTGACTACGGTTTTCAATAGTAGCAGCAGGTCTTGAATGGCTGGGATGCCAATGGAGGAAACTTCCATCACTGAAGCATTCAAGATCAGGATGACCTGTATTCACAGACAGTTGCAACAGTTGAGTCTGTTTCATGTATTTACAGGTAACAAAAGCAGCAATTGTATAGTTAGAACAGATGGTTTGGCCGAAGTTGGTGGCATATGGCTTAAAGCTCTACGTAATAATTTCTGTTAGTGATCATCACAATTTTCATCTCCTAAGCTTAAAACAAAGTCCTTATGCAAGTGCCCTTAGAAATATCAGGAAAATAAAATGTGTTTTTTGTGTGTTTGTGTGAGGTACCCGACATGGATATAAACAAAAATCTCAGAAAAAAATTCACATACCTTCTGTTTTCAAAAAAATCACTAGTAACCACTTATACTCTGGTTCTTGGGGTTTTGTTTGTTTGCTTGCTTTTTTAATCAACACTTTCCTAATAATTTATTGTTCATAAATAAAATCAGAACTTTGTAAACAGAGACTATTCTGCTGTTTTGGGGTCTTGACAATTTTGTGGTTTGAATGGGTTTTTTTAGTAATGCGTGAAACAGTGGGCAAAAGCAGAAATTCTGATCATTCCAGTTCAATTTTGCTTTAAAATATTTATCTTTCTATATAGTGTTTTCTTAAGTTTTATTTATTTTGAACTTTTTCTCTATTTTTCACATTTGCTTGACATCCCAGAGTGCAATAGGAGTTAAATAATCAAGGCCCAGCAATAATGCAGCTAATTTGCACTATTTTTAAATGGTTAAATTTTTTGTCAAATTTTGTTCTTGACTTATGGATGCAGTCTTTGCCAAATATGCTGAAGTCTCCTTCATCTATACAGCTAATTCTTGCTATCTTGCATGCATTCTTTAATTTGTAATTCAGACTCAGCAACATTGACTACTTTCTTTATGTAAGGACAACTGGAAAATTTTGAGAAAACTAGTTAAAGAGAAATTCAGGAAAGGAAATTATTAAAGCTAGATCTGAGGTCACCTGTATAATCTCTGAAATACAGCAAACAATCTAAAAATTAACATTCTTTCAATAATAGTTTAATATCCAGAAGAGCCAGAGAACTTCAGACACTTCGCAAACTCACATTTGTAACATGTTAAATAGTTTCTAAGCCTACTGGTCTGGACTGAAACTGGAAGCTTTCTGCATTAATTTCCAACATTAACTAGCAAAACAATACATCAGCAATACTGATTGTACCTGTTCTGATTCATAATGTAATATTATCAAAGACATTTTTCACAGTTGCTGGTGGAAAAAAAAAGGCTTGATCTCTATGTAACAGCTGTCATCTTTACAAGTAACTGTACTTTTCTTTGGCAGCTATTTGCTTATATCCTACCTCAAAGGTAAGCACAATAACAGACATAGCAAAAAGCTACCCATTAAAAGAGCTCAAATAAGATTCAAGACTTTGGACTCCCAGATAACATCTGTGTGTCCTAGGACAGATTTAGAGTGTGCTATGTGAAAGGGTCTAGTTGAAACAGCAGATAAGAGGAAGGAAAGGGTGGGGAAGGAAAACTGCCTGTCTTGAGAGCCTCAGTTCTCCCAAGGCAGCAAAACTTATGCCACCATTTCCTCAGCATCCTTACACACAGCATCCCTTTACAGAAATTACATAGCATAGGCAAAATCTGACCGACCTACTTGGTTTATGCAAATAGCTACCTGTCATCAGGGTTAACTGCTGCATTACTGTGCATTTCAAAACCCACAAGGACTCTCTTCAGAGGGGGACTACATTCACCACCTAAGCCAGACCTGAGAACTAGGCATCACCTTCACCATTAATAATGATTAACTGATGCTATCTGTTCAGCTATCAGTTAAAGCACCTTTACACGCTCTCACTAGCTGCAAGACACAGCATGGCTCTTACTTGAGACTGTGGTTTCAGCCTTATCAGACAAGCTTATATCCATGGTTGGCAGCCATCAATACAGTATGATCCGAAAGCATGCATGTACCCTTGCTATGTGCTTTGGTCACTATCTGCGTAGCTATAGCTAGTGCCTGCTTGCTCTGAACACTCATCTCTTCGAAGATTCTTCCCACCTACCAACATACACTGGCCTAGACAGCCATGCCTCAAAGCATACCATGTGTATTTTTCACAACCATTATGAAAACTGAAATATGAAACAGTACCAAAAGCAGGTTTTACTGGAAAATCAAGAATTCCATAGGAATCCAACAGGTTGAGGGTCAATGCTCAAAACTGCTTTAAGGTCTACTTCTTTTTGCAGTGACTAGAATTTATATACGTTTGCTGTGGCCCATGTAAACCCTGGAATTCCTTGATCCTTATTTCCAGCCCTTTTCCATCATGCCTCTCTCCGCTGTTTGAAAAACTGACTGAAGAGAGGGGATCTATTTTACATATGAGCAGTGCAATGCAGATTGTACCAGCATTACAGTCAGAAAAACCATGTAAGTTGTCACTAAGTTTGGGAAGAATGGCAAATGTCAATCTAGTTACAGATTAATACCTGCATACCCTCAGCAGCCCTATCAAAGCTGTCCCAGAGATGTCTCAAAGAACAGAATATTCTGCTCTTTATATGAAGACAGAGGGATACTCCCACCTATACTACGCAGCAGAATCTTACCACCTCTGCTTCACTCGATCTGTAAAGCACTGAGGGGCTCTGGAATTTGTCAAAGACTTCAGGCACAAGATGCACCTTTTAAGATTGGGCACCATAAAGGCCATGCTTCAGGGTTTTTTTGGTATAAAAACTATACTGTTTTATCCACACTACAATTAGGATTGTCTAGTATAAAACCAATTCAGGTTGGTTCTACATATTTCATATGCATTAACACAGTAAAACAGAACATTGACACAATACATTAACATATCAGGAATGTCAAGGTGCTATAGTATATCTTTTGACCACTGATTAATTCTCACGGCAGTTATTCTGAGATACTAATAGCTTTCCCATCTGCATTGTGCACTTCAAAGTTACAAAAAACTGCAAATAACTTTTAAACATTTACATTGTCGTTTCTGTGAGGCAGAAATTAACTAACAGTGATTCATGAACCCTAGTTAAGGTTGGGGTTTTTTTTTAGTTTTTATCCTTTTTTTAAGTTAAGAACAAAGTTCACGTGTGTCCTGGAAATTAGAGAGAGAAGTAATGTTACACAAGAAACTAGTTCAAAAGGATGTACACAGCTATATGACTGATTAATCTCTTTTTTTTTTCAGTTTCAGCCAGCTAAATTTACTACCCCAATACTTAAAGACAGCAAAAAGCTTATAATTGTTGTCTAGTGGATTTGCTGTTGTAGAATACTACTACATTATTTCTAGATAAATTATCATGTATGCAGAAGTACTGTAGGAATTGTTCTTCATCTTTACTTCATCTTCTAACCAGAGGCAAGAATAAACTGTTTTTCAATGCTATAACTTTTGATCTGTTTTCTAAATTTGAAACCCTATGGACTTGTTTTCCCACTTAGAAAGTATCTGTATAAAAAACATTCACAATCTAATACTTACATCTGAAGGAGATTTGGATGAAAGTCTTATATCAAGTGGTATGCATCAGTTTATGGGAGAAAGGATATAATTGAGAAGAAAGGACTGTGAGAGTACTGAGTGAAGAACAAGATTTGATTAAGAGTAACTATTTCAGAATAAACAATATGCGTAAAAAGAATATAATAGTACAAAGTGCCTACAATATAGATCATTACAATCTCATCCTTCAGATTAGGGATATACTTTGTTCTAGATAACTACAACAGTTTAATAAAATGTTTAATAATATAAACTTTTCACTCCTCTTAAGAGCAGCCCAAAATGTTAACTTTGAGAGCAAGCAATTAAACTGTATACAATCAAAAAGGTCATTGTCCTTCCTTTTTACGTTTCATACTTTCCATAATGTATTTGGAATGGAACATATTTACTGTGATTTATGACAGTGACATCTTCCCTTATCTTTGTCCTTTTCCCTCTCTCTTAAATCAGGTCACCAATTACCCTGTAATGTCCAAAAAAATTCCTGAGATACATTTGCTCTCATTTAAGAGAGGCATGTTTGTACTCTATGCAAAATATTCAAAGAAGCCATTTCTCCTTTTCTTCAAAGAAACATTAAAAACTATTTGTTTTAACCCTGACCTTACCATTAAATGCTATGATCCCAACTCTTGGCCTCTAGGCAATTAAAAAAAAAAATCGTTTGAGTACATCCAGCCAACAATTTCCACGTTAAAAAAAAGTCTAAGTTGGAGCCATGTGGTCTCAATCAGGCAGTAAAAAACTCTCTGTATTTTCTTAAATGCACAACTGCAGTATGCCCATAACCTTTCTTTTAAATCATCTTAACCAGATCTGAATCACTCTCACCACAAATGATTCGGTGGCCCTGGAATGTGCTGGGGTAGACAGAGTTGCTCTGCAATGAACATTGGGACATTTCCCACTTCCCTAGTGTTAAGAGAATAGTCTGCAGCAAAAAAAAAATGTTCTTTAAAAGGTTAAAGCCAAGAAAAAAAGTGACATCACAGTTCAATCATTCAAGGAAAAAAGGAAAAAAATGCAACTACTGCCTAATAAATCAGTGCTGTGTGCCACAAACCACAGAGAGCCAACACAGCCAAAGAACAGCTTTTCTTGCTGAAGCAAACAGAGATACCACAAGCAGCTGGCAAATGCATGTGTAATTGTATTCACAGAGAGCCATTGAATCCATTAAACCAGCCAGACTCGGAGAAGTTGATCAATTAAAAAAGCAGAATAACCATGATTTCAGTAACAATCTGTGCATCCCCTTACATTGCACTACAGTATTTTTTACCATGGGCTACCCCAATTTTTTGCACAGATGAGTATGTATATGGCACTTCATTAAAAGCTTATAGGCAGATCACTTAGGATCAGACAAACCCTTTGGGGTACCTGCATTACCTGGATGAATGCTGCTAGGCTTCTCCACTGCTCCACTCGAGCAAGTAGGAACGATAGGCACAAAGCACCTTAGCTTTCTCAGCACATCTCAGAAGGAGTTCCAAAATATTACTTACATCTAAAGTTGTAACAGAGGAAGGGGAATGTAATTCCTTGGGGGCTCCTAAAAGTCAAGTTTAAGCAGCAAATGAGCAAGCTTTGCTTAACTAACTGTAAGATTCTTAAATGCTACTTCCTCTTTAAAAGTCTGTCTGCAGCCTGAAAGATTTCTTTCAGTCTTAATCACCTCAAAAAACAATTTAAACATGTGGCCAAAGTAATGTGCATTTAAAACAGGAATAGGCCAGAGCCAAGACGTTTGGATCCAGTTATTAACCTTCTCATACTTCATGGATGTTGGAATCCAGGGGTTTTGGTACAGGCCCATCTCTGAACTCCACACTCATTGCCAAACCTCACAGTCAGTAGAAAATATGCTTTAACATATCAAAGCAGGAAAAACAGCATAAAGATGTCAGATTTTTCCACCACATCAATGAGAAAAAATGTCATTATAGCACCCATGTAAATTGTGAAACTGAAAGCAGCTGCTGAGGCAACCTGACATGGTGCCATCGGCAGGGGGGAGCCCAACTCAGGAAAACACTATTCCATTTTTAGCTCTGAAAAAGAATCTTTGCTAGTTCTAGTGTGCGATTCCAGTTCAGTGAATAACTTGCCATAAATAGAGCTAGTAACTGCTACAGAAAGAAGCGCCTTAGTACATGGCAAACAAAATGTGTACTAAACATCCCCAACATCCTAACATATTGCACACTATCCTGCTGAGCACTGTTTTGCAGTCATTCCATAGTAACAGAATTTAGCAGATCGTTTTTACCAATTACCACACCAAGCAGAGTATTCTTCCAAATGAAGGGTGAAAGTCAGAATGGGAGAGCTTTGGTTGTGGGTTTCTGAATTAGAAAAAACAAACCTACAGACCTCAAACAAACAGTTAATTGACTGTGCCTGCTATACTTTGCACAATCACCCATTTGCTCGTTCAGCATATTTTTCATGTGACTAGATTCACCTTCAGAAATCCCTGATAACCAGCAGTTAATAAAGGGGTAGGGGGAAGGGACTGCTCACCTTGTCAATGCAAAATACTGGAATAACTACTTGAAGTAGCTGACGGAGCCAGAGTTAAGGGAAGGGAAAGGAAAGCTTTCCTCTTTTCAGGTCTATTGTCCCAGTAATGTTTTTTTGTTTGTTTGTTTGTTTGTTTTTTAAAGTACATAAGTATATTCAATCACGTGTTTTTCCCCCTTTGTCAAATTTATTGCACAATTGAACTTTTGGATTTCAAGGGTTTCTTATTTATCACTTTATTAAGATAACCCATGTAGCAAGACATAATAGCATGCTGATAGCAGGGCTTATCAGTAGCTTTAAAACAAATGGGTCCCTACAGTGAATTTCCTTTGACAGCTAGATGGCATTTCTGAAAGCAAGGCATTTGGATTAACCTGCCGCTGTGCTGATCATTACAAAACTTTTCCTAAAGACAAGACAGGGAGATGAAAAAAAAGGTCCTTGTAACAAAGCAATCCTTTCTGCTAGTAAACTTAAAAGGCAGCAGTGTTAACGCTTTTATAAAGCAAGAACAGCTAAATAATTTTGCTTACTGGAAGAAAACCAAGTTTCTTTTTGCAATTCCTGTCCTCTCTCAGAGTCATTTATCCAAGCATACACTCTTTTCCATTGTACATTAGCTTTCACTTGCATGCCCTAGAACAGTAGACCCTCAAAGCTTTTTGTTTTTAAAAACAGATTCACTTGGCTCCTAATGCCGCGGAGGGGAGGAGGGGGTGTGTGTGCTTTGCATGAATGCCAATCATTTAAAACAAGTTTATTTTGGGTTCCTATAACCTAAACAGTCTTAGGAAGCATCTCATCTCTTTTCACTCCCCTATCCTCCTGAACTTTAGTTCTTTTTGTATTCTCTGTGATGGAAGATCTTTACTTCCCAGGTTCAGCTCTTGCACTTAAAAGAAATGGGTTACTCTGCTAGTTAAAGTTACTCTATGCTACATACAGTTCAAAAAAAACAGATTTGCAGAAAACCCGATAATGAAGCCATTCGGAAAGCTTTCCGGAATTGTACAGGTACTTAGCAATTTTGCTAAAATATATATATTCTTATAGTGCTTTTTGGAAAGGGAGAAACGAGGAACATTTTACTGCTAGGCACTGTTCCGAGACCACTATAACTGAGCACACACTGCATGATTCACTCACGTACTTTTTTCCCCTCCTCTATTGTAGTAAAACAGCTAAAGCACCTTATTGTTTCTTGCATCTTTATACACATTTAATGCTGGCACTTACCGTTGAGGAACAGATGGACCCCCACCCCCCACAAAGAAGATGATAGCTGATGGTCTCTGGAGTCTTTATTTCTTGACTATCCCCGGCTTTTAGCTTTGCTGCTCTAAATTCAGCCTAGTTCGCAGAAGAGCACAGAAAAAATT
The DNA here is from genome assembly GCF_965638725.1 of Aptenodytes patagonicus. Lineage (NCBI taxonomy): Eukaryota > Metazoa > Chordata > Aves > Sphenisciformes > Spheniscidae > Aptenodytes > Aptenodytes patagonicus. Next base: position 44,172,494 of record NC_134952.1, read on the forward strand.
AATAGACAGCCGAGCTGCCAAATTCCAACCACTCACGATCGGCAATGAAGACGTTCTCCCTAGTTCTGACTGATTCCAAAGAACAAAGCCTGCTGGCAATGAGGAAGCGGAGTTTAAGTCCTCTGGCTTCAGTCCAACTGTTGCTCTTGCTTTTGCTTCAGAGTACGTGAGAGTGTTTGTATGAGCTTGTAATGCATGTAAGAGATGGGGGCTGGGGAAAAAAGAGGGTGTGTGTAAGGGGAGGAATGCTAGTCATATCCAAAAATAACATGAAGGAAGTAATGTAGTGATCCGTCTCCCCTCATTCTCTCCTCTTATCACATGTACTGAGAGCGTCTCTACCCTAAGATTCTGATCTCAAGAGCAGGTAGAGAAAAAATTCCAATGTGACTTGCAGCTCATTTGATTGCGCTACTAAACTGTAACTGAGGAGCTCTACACTTACAAGGACACGTCATGAAACGCATGATTTAGTAGCAATCTACTTGATAATACTAAAGCCAGAGTGCATTTCACACTGTGTGCATTTGTTCGCGAACTGGAGAGAAAAAACAGAAACTACTATTGAAGTTTACTATGTGTCAGAAGAAATAACATCACATTTGCCTTTCCAGAAGTTCCTAAATGCCAGTCCTAGGTATTTCTAGGTACTGCTTAATGTTGATTTTTACAATAGCAAATATTGCCAGTTTACAATATAATGCAGAAATAGGGATATGAAAATCTCTATACAGTTTAATTTTGCCCTACTTTTTCAGAAATTTTCATAAACAAATTCCACATTCAGAAGAATACTCTCTGTCAAAAAGAAAATCAACACCTACAACACAAACAAGAAAACCCCACAGAACAAAAAAAAATCAGGCTTCTTTCCTGGATAATCAGAAAGCTATAATGTAACTATTGTAACTTTTTTTTGTAAAAAGCTTTAGAATACAGGTTCCAATAATTGTGGGCTTTTTAAAATCTTAAAAATGGTCATTAATAAGTGAACAACAAATTTAAGGAAAAATAATAAATCATTAGTGATAGCCTCAATTTTTTTTTTAATTACTTGTATTCAATCTGGACTCTGTCAAATAAATTTGAGGTCCACAAAACTACCTATACAGCCAGTAGCAGTCTCTGTGATTAATTAAAATTTCTGGAGAATCTTTATTGTATCCAGTAGGGCTTCAATCTCAAGCAAATGCCCTCAAAATATTACAAGCTAACACAATACAATTTATACATTTATCATACTACTCTCTGCGAAGAGTAGTACTTTGCAGAGAGTAGTAATAGTTTTTAAAAGGTTTAGTTAAAATGTGACAACATAAAGAAAGGTCAAAGCAATTTTGGGTTTCATTTCATCCCATGCAGAATAGTTTAGCCCAAGATTTTGAGGTATCTGACCTGGTACTGGGTATTTTAGAAAAGCAAAACCGGTCAATTTCCACAATGAATGATTCTGAAATAACAATTCTCACAACAGAAATAAAAGTGGGAAAGAAGGGAGAAGACAGTTAGAAATTAGACTCCAGTGTGCCAGTTTCAACAATGTTAGCATAAGCCAGCCATCTGTTTACACAAGACTTTGTTCCTCAGTATGGGAGACAGTGTAGACCAGACCTAGTGATTTCCATATCCAGGGTCAATACTTTTTCTGGACCTACCTTTTTTTTATCCTTTAGTAAGACTAATGGAGCTTTGGATAGGAGCTTAGGTTTTATAGAACTGATATAATACACTTCCCTACATTTCCATTACATTAAAGAAATTACAGTGCTTTTCCAAAGCTAGTAGCAAAAAGAATTGTTATGATAAATTTTAAAACTACAAACACACTCTATGTTGAAGGTAAATCTCAGAAGCCTATAGAAACCATCTGGAATGAAAAGAAGTTATGATGATTTAAGTTTGCCTTCCTGCATTTTCACTAGAGACTGAATTTCAATATATTGTAAGGCCATAAAAAGTTACAGTAAATCCAAGTTCTGTATCAGGAAGTTCACTGAGCCCTACTGTGATGTACTTTTCTGCTGGTACTTTACTCCTTGGTAGCGTTACAGAGCTTGGCTTCCTTTGCTGTCTTGAGGTTTGCAAACCCAAATTTAACCTGACAAATTTCACATGCAAGAAAAGATCAAGAACAGATAAGACTATCTGAGGGTTTTTAGTCCACACCTCATCGCATCTGGAACATCAGCTGCACTGAATTTGCTGAATCGGCTAATTACAGTTCTAACTTGAAAAACATACGCTTCGAGTGGACAACAATAAGCCCACATTTAGTTTCATTTGCAATTGAGTCTCCAGAAGAAAGGGGTTAGTCCAAAACCCAATCTTGGTGCAGACACTTGAATTTGTATTGCTACTGTGGAAAAGCACAGGCCTGAAAGAATACAAATTCAGCAAAAATATAAAATTACAACATAAACACAATAAAAGCAAGCAAACAAAAACGTAATGGGGAGCTGTCACCTGCTTTCCTCTGTCTGAGCACTGCTGTCATAACCAGACCCAAAACCACGATGCTGCTTTCAGGAGAATTTGAAACCCACACAATAAAAAACTCAAATAACATATGATAAAGTAAGGTTGAGTAGTTCAGTAGCTGATATTCCACAACATTTATCCCTCAAACGAATCATTACTAACAGAGATATTACATTCTTGTTATTCTCTGATGGCTACACAGATGACAAAGACATGCAGCACAAAAAAATATCCGGAATTATTTGTTATTGTGTAATTAGTAATTTCAGGGGTCTCAGTTGCATAAACCGTTACTACACTAATATTGTTGTTATTTAACTCAAATATAATGTAACCCTATCACATTTAGGAAAATTATGACAACTGTACATTTGCTAATTTGCAGCTGATCTGCTCTAAGTAACATGTTTTATTTTCTGCCTACAAACATTTCAGCTGCAAGTTTCAAATTCTGATGAACATTTATCAGAATTCAGTTTGTTTTCCAACTGTTGTAATTTCTAGTTAAGTAAGGAAGGAAAACAAAAGTTATAGTTTCTTTCACTGAAAGTTCATTCTCATTACACACAGAAATGAGACAGGTGGGAGTAATGCTTTGACTGGTAAGATATAGCCATCATAAATTGGTTGCTGCTCAGACCAGATGGCTACAGTAATTTCTGAAGCATTAGATAAATGCATCAGAAATTATAATCAGCAAAAAATAATACAGATTTAAAGATTCCTTAAGAGTGATGGAAGTGTTCTAAGTAATGTCAGAGTTGACTACCGGTAGTAGCTTCTAAAAAGCAAGATTTTCTCATATTACTATATGGTAAGGCCCATTCAGAGAGGTTATGGCAGACCCTCCTGGACTGTTTGCATGAAGAAACCATTATATTTCTTTTTTTTTTTTCTCCCCAGAATAATAGTATGATATAACAATAGCCATGTATTAAGAGGAAAAAATAAATTTTACTCGCTTCTTTCGAGCACTTACTAGACACAAGCTCTGGTAAACTGGGCCATCTAACAACTCCAGTGTCTTGTACTTTGTACACACAAATGTGTTCCCAATATAGTCTATGTAAATTTGGCACTCAGTAAAGGTCACACAGTGTTTGGATGTAGGGAGCACAAAAAATTTGAATAAACTTTTACAGAAAATATGATCTAAATCAGAGGAAATTAAAATTTTCATAATGCTTTCCTGGCATGAAAACTTTCTTATTTGAAAGAGAAAAGAATATACATAATTCTGCCTTTGGGCTCTCTGATATTTCTATTTACAAACATTGTTAATTCACTTATACACAAGCAGCAGAGACGCAGAAGAACAAGGTATTAGAAACAGCCATATAGGCTGTGTGTATAAAGGGATGTGTTCAGATATCTCAGAATAAGTTAATTAATGAGATCTCTTCCACATAACCCAAGGTCAGAATTAATATCATACCTAACCTGAAGTTTCAAAGAAATCACAAGCTTTTCAAACCCAATATCTATTAAAATGAATGGTACCTACAAGCTACAGCCTCAGGCAGAATGCCCTCAAGATTAGTATCTGTATCATACTGACAGTATCCGTTCAGACAAGTTTGGTTTTCCAAATTTTTATAGCTGCATCATAACATAAACTGATAGAAATACATATTTGTTACAATTACACAAATAAAAATCCTCATCATCTGCACTTAAGCCTAAAGTCAGTCAAACCACATGAATGATATTCCAGAGCACTAGAAGAATGTAGGGATCTTGTAGAGTATGCATCTCTTAGATGCCAACAGGAATTCCCCAAAGACCAAAAAGCCCAAGAACCATTTTAATAACTATTACTTTCCAAATCAGTTGCTACATCTGATTTCAATGGAAATTTGTTTACTTTTAAGGGGGATACATGCAGGCATCCCAAGCCCAAACAAGTCAAATGGCTGAAGTATTTGTTCACAGAGTTAGAGAGTCATCTACTTCTTTTGTTTGTTTATTGAATCCATTGTAATCTCAGCATAAGTATGTAATAATCAGCCCTGAAATAGGTCCCATTTAAACTGCTGAGCAATTAAATGTAAAAGCACCTTAAAAGGATGCATGAACTAGCGTAATGGTAGGGTGGAGATGAGGGAAACCAAACATTTCTAAAACTCAACTTATCCACTTGTTCAATACATGAATTGTCCATATGATTCATACACTGGAGCTATTCTGCCGGAGGCTATAGCTCATGGGAATTATTCTTCTTAATTGCCAGTGTGTCTGAGAATCTCACGCCTTCTCTGATGTATCTATTTATCTGCAGTTTTAGTTCACCTTCATTCTCATGTTGAGAGAACATACAAACCTAGAGTGTGGAAACGGGTAATGATTCTCCATTACATTCTGTCAGAAAGTAAAACCCCAAATATTTCTTTCTGGATAGTGCACATATGCTCAGTCAGAATTGAAGATTTTCACAAATAAGTGAACGCTTCGAAAGCTATTAAAGAAAATTACACTCCTTCTTTCATAAGAAATTATTAATCCAGTGTAGGGCTAGAGAAAGGTGTCAATTTTGGTTGTAAAAAATAACCTAAAAATTGTTGCAACTCTTGTAATCTAATTTTCAGTGTGAATGCTCCCTAGTTCTGCCCCTATTCTCTCCTTTTTTATTTTATTTTCTTAATTTTATTTCACGCCATGATCTGCTAATATTTACTACAAAGAAATCTATGAGGAATGCCAGAAACAAATGTAGCTCAAACACAGCATAAATCTTCCATAGTCACATTACTAAAGAAACTGGAACCACAGGCGTTTAGCAGCCTTTCTTTCCAAGCAAACAAGGCAAAAGGTTGGGACAACTGACCAGACTCCAGTACCAATACAACTCTAGTGTTCTGAAAAAGCAGAGTGCCTGTTACTAGTTCTTAAAACAGAGCCTCCAGCATTACCAGTACATCCTTCTCTATGCAAACTGATGTCCAGGATGTCAGCAGATGACGCTGCTACCACCTGATCACCAAATCCATTTTAGCTAAGAAACAAGAAGTCAAAGAGTAATGATAGAAGAAGCTCATAAACAATTTTTTTTCAGTTTAAACTTAGAGAAGGTGGTTTCCATAAAGTAACAAAATAATCACTAAATCCTGTACAATATACTCTTTTTTTTCTTATTTCATTTGCAATGCTAGGAATCTGTGAAGAACACAGTCTGTGAAGGAGAACTATTTATATTAGTTCCTAGCTTAGTTTACATATTTTTTTAATATGAACAATGCTGAAGTCCTTATGTTATGATCTAATAACTATCAGGAGCTTAATAATGAAATGTAGCAATACAACAAGAGGTTTGTGGGGCCCAAACCCTTCCGCCCACCACATCTCATACAGATATTCTGAAGGTGGGGTTTTTTGTTTGTTGGTTTGTTTTTAAAACCACAGTGCTTTTTAAAAGTATAGTCACCACCTTATCCCATTCTAGTCGAGCTTTTAAAGAACAATACAATTCTGCAGCCTCTATTAGTGAAAGGAGTGTTAAATGAAGCAATCCAGCTACTGCTGCATTTCCATTTAAATAAAAGTATATGTTAAGATTGAAATAACAAGTATTTTACAAAAAATAGAATGAAATAAAGCGTAGCTAAGCTGGGAAGGAAATCCCCTATTTTTTCTCATGTCCTAAAGGTTCAGTTCTTGAACTCTCATCAAGTTTTTAACGGACAGCAAGGCAACTGCCATCCCCTGAAAGTCATACAACAGTTATTAAAAAATAAGTTGCATTTTTTACAACAAAACAAACCCACGCAAAACTATAATCATCCTGCCCTTGTCACCATACAATAAATCCTTCTATTCTCAGCAAACAGCAGGTTGAGAACCAGCAACCACAAAGCTTTAAAAAATGGGAAAAACAACCTCCTTTTAATGAAACACAGTGATTAGTTTAAGCCAAGTGAAAAATGCTGCATTTTTTCAATATGTGTTTACTAAGCAGTAGAAGCATTCAGCAGAGTTGATGGTTAGCCAGTATTTATAAATTCTCATAAAGGAAGCAGCTAAATTGAAGAAACAAACTTGTATTGGGTTCTGATGTTAAATTAGTCAGTACTTGAGAAGTTCTTATAGCCACAATATTGAGAATTTGTTTTCAAAAAACCTCCTATGATTCTTTGGTTTAACAGGAAAGGTAAATTGTTTGCACAAATGCTTTATGTTAGACAAGGGTAGCATTTAAATAAGCCAAAAATCCATGTCCATCTTTGATGACATAATATGTACGTCTACTTATTTAAAAAGATCTTCTCTTTCTATCACTATCAGTGTTTTCTTTTATCAGCAAGTTACAAAAGTGGCCACAATTTTTCGTTCTCAAACTTTTGTAACATTAAATTTTGAGAGATGCTATATACTAAAAAATTATATTTTTCTGGAAGGTTAAAATATTTTCTTTATCAACGAAACAGGAAAAAAGAAATTACATTTGGATATAGAGAGTAAGGACTAGAAATAACTTAGGAATTAACATTTGTCATAGAGGAAGTATTGTTATCAGCAGAAAATGAAATTAAAAGTACATTTGAATAATCTGTCAAAAGTATGCCTAATTCTTGAATTTTTTTTTTATGAAATCTCATTCATTTACATGTTCTTTACATATTCTTTCACTCTGGAGTCAACACAGAAATTTTTTTAAAATAAACCATGCAATGTCTCTAAGAATGATTTCCAGAAAAGATATTTTGCACAAACACTGAGGATTAGGTCGGGTGGGGGACAACTTCCCAATAGATCACCCAGCAGAGACTGCTGACTGGACCATAAGGGGGTCCCAGTTCACGCATCGCCTGGAACGGGCCTCCCTTGAACATCAATCAATGCTTTTTATATAGAATCAAGCTTGCTTTGGCTGTTTGGATAGCTGCGGAGTGAAGGCTGAGTTTTACCAGGCTGCCTGCTTCATCCACTTCTGGGACAAATCCCCTTTCATGATTTGAAAAAATCTTAAAAATGCTATTCAGGCAGATTAACTGCACAGCAGTAATTCTTCAAAAGTAACTTGAGGTAAACCACATATTTCTATTCCTGAGTACAGAGGAAAATCAGTTCAGGAAATTAGCTCATAGGTAGATTAAAAAATAAATAAAAAAACCCCAGAAAAAGTAATGCTTAACACACAGTGCTATTCCCCTTCAAATGCATTGCTGAAACCTTGAAGAAGGGGGGGGTGTATGTGCATGCTGATACAGAGATTTGGTAGTGTTTCTGGCCAATAGTAACCAAAGCTGCACCCAAGATCTTTTTTGCTGTCTTTAATGAGATTTTAAAATTCAGTGTTTTCTGTAGACCCTCAGCTGTTTTATGTTACCAAGTATACAGCAGGTTCTGCTCATCAAAACAGTATTTTTGAAATATTTAAAATATTCAGCCGTTTTGGAAAATCAGGCTGTTTATTAAATATCAGGCTATTTATTAAAACACATAACAAACAACTTAAGAAGCAATATGCAGTATTCTTGTGTTGTTTTTTTTTTGTTTTTTTTTTTTTTAAATATATATTCCAATGTACAGGCTATTTGTTGCTACCTCATGCCTTTAATTACTGATCCTCCCAGCTTTGACTGGGAGTATTAGGGAACCTAACTGCTTCTCGCGTATGACTTCCAAAATTGCTGTTTGTTTAGAGCAGATAATTTTTGCCATTTAAAAGTTATACCTGGTTTCCAAGCCACTATCTCAAAGAACCACTGATTTGCAGTTTAAGACACATGTATCTGAACTGTCCCTTCTTCAAGTGCATATTGCCTTTCCCAAGGAACATCAGCATACAGTTAGCAGTAATTGTAACCACGCTTATGCTTATACAGTATTACCTCTACCCCTGTGGTACTAATGGTTGGAGATTTTTTTTTCTTTTCAGACCCCCCACATATGAAGTTTGTGTCCCTTTGCAAAGCTAAATTATCCCAAATTCTGGATATAGTTTCCCCTCAGGCTCACTTCGCTTGCAGTGGCACAGAGGACTATTTTATAAATGTTTCCTAAACATTACCAGTTAGTTTGGGACAATTCAAGGAGTGATTTCTTACCTCTATCCAATCAACCTAATACATACAACTTTTTAATTTTACAAGCAATAAAACTCAGGCTATTCTTCAGGGATTATTTCTTACAGATATGCACGATTTATGTTTTCTCCACATTAATATGTTACAAAGCTGTGTTACACAAATCACTTTCTCTTCCTTGTAAGAGCATCAGTGTCAACCCTCAAATCTGCACCTTGCAGTCCTTTCTATGCCCCCTAGCTACCAAACATTATATGCCATGTTGACATCGATACGTCTACTCTGGTATGTACAAGCTGACTCAACAGGCAGCTGGGCAAACAAAATAATAATTTTGCATAACGATTTGCACCAACAAAGAAGCCTTAAGCTCAGTAGGTATATTAAGTTTTGTTTCTTATTTTAACAGAACGTTTAAGTAGTTAGCTTTGAAATCTCTACTTATGATAAATTCTGTTTGAAACTGGCCTCCAGTTCAACAATTATTATGACAGAAAGAGGCAGAAATATCAGCTGAATGGCAAGCAGGATTGGAGTGTGGCCAGAACAAGGAGATCACTTTCACGGCAAGCTTTCATGAACAGTTGGGATTCTCTAAGATCATGGCTTCTACATAGAAAAGGCTGTCTAACCCTCTGCTGCTGACACACTTCCAGTGCTTTTCTCGCAGTGAGCTAGCATACATGGGGGTGTTTTTTTCTACCAGTCCTTTGAAATCCCATGCTCTTTTAACTGAGGCTTTTCTCTTGAGTTTTGTGTTTATATTTGGTAGTGGCAAGATGAAAGAACAACAAACAACAGCAGTGAAACAGGAAGAGTGCCACAAACAAAATCAATGAAACAGGAACAGTGCCACATATTTGTTACAGGTTTTACATTTTTAAGATATAAGCTTTCCTAACTTCATTCCATGTAAAGTATCTCTATGACAAAGCTGAATTTGCAAAGTTTTACCCAGAAGGAAGTTTCAGGATACCTGGAAAAGATTAGGTGAAATTGTAATGTACCTGTGTCTGGGCAATTAATATACACAGTACATCAGAGGAGCTTTTTGAACTGAAGCTTTTAAATGAGGACAGTCTTCTCCACAGAAGGCCACTTCTTCTAGGTCAGTCATAGACATATGACTAAGCAGGAGATCATTAGATGGGAGAAGCTGAGATGCCTTACCTCTAGTGCGCTATGCCTGAAGCACGTATCTTACCCTCATGCCTCCCAGTGTGCCCTCTTCCTAAGAGAAGGTATGGCCCTTTCAAACAGACCCCAGAGCCCTTCTTGCCTGCTCACATCTGCTCCCCAGTGAGCTGCTTCCTCACTTGAGTGGGCTTAAGTAAAGCATAGGTAATCATAGAATCGTTTAAGTTGGAAAAGACCCTTAAGATCATTAAGTCCAACCATTAATGTAGCACTGTCAAGTCCACCACTAAACCATGTCCCTCAGCACCACATCTACAGGTCTTTTAAATACCTTCAGGGATGGGGACTCAACCACTTCCCTGGGCAGCCTGTTCCAGTGCTTGACAACCCTTTCGGTGAAAAAAATTTTCCTCACATCCAACCTAAACCTCCCCTGGCGCAACTTGAGGCCATTTCCTCTCGTCCTATCACTTGTTACTTCGGAGAAGAGACCGACACCCACCTCACTACCACCTCCTTTCAGGTAGTTGTAGAGAGCCATAAGGTCTCCCCTCAGCCTCCTCTTCTCCAGGCTAAACAACCCCAGTTCCCTCAGCCGCTCCTCATAAGACTTGTGCTCTAGACCCTTCACCAGCTTCGTTGCTCTTTGGACATGCTCCAGCACCTCGATGCCTGTCTTGTAGTGAGGGGCCCAAACTGAACACAGTATTCGAGGTGTGGCCTCACCAGGGCCGAGTCCAGGGGCACAATCACTTCCCTACTCCTGCTGGCCACACTATTTCTGATACAGGCCAGGATGCTCTTGGCCTTCTTGGCCACCTGGGCACACTGCCGGCTCATGTTCAGCCGGCTGTCAGCCAACACCCCCAGGTCCTTTTCCGCTGGGCAGCTTTCCAGCCACTCTTCCCCAAGCCTGTAGCGCTGCATGGGGTTGTTGTGGCCGAAGTGCAGGACCCGGCACTTAGCCTTGTTGAACCTCATACAGTTGGCCTCGGCCCATTGATCCAGCCTGTCCAGGTCCCTCTGTCGAGCCTTCCCTCCCTCGAGCAGATCAACACTCCCGCCCAACTTGGTGTCGCCTGCAAACTTCCTGAGGGTGCACTCGATCCCCTCGTCCAGATCATTGATAACGATATTAAGCAGAACTGGCCCCAGTACTGAGCCCTGGGGAACACCTCTTGTGACTGGCCACCAACTGGATGTCAAAGGCTTTACTTAAGTCCAGGCAGACAACATCCACAGCCTTTCCCTTGTCCACTAAACAGGTCACCTTGTCATAGAAGTAGATCAGGTTAGTCAGGGAGGACCTGCCTTTCATAAGCCCATGCTGACTGGGCCTGATCACCTGGTTGTCCTGTACGTGCTGTGTGATGGCACTCAAGATGATCTGCTCCATAACCTTCCCCAGCACTGAGGTCAGACTGACAGGCCTGTAGTTCCCTGGATCCTCCTTCCGGCCCTTCTTGTAGATGGGCGTCACGTTTGCTAACCTCCCGTCAACTGGGACCTCCCCGGTTAGCCAGGACTGCTGATAAATGATGGAAAGTGGTTTGGTGAGCACTTCCACCAGCTCCCTCAGTACCCTTGGGTGGATCCCATCCAGCCCCATAGACCTGTGTGTGTCTAAGTGGTGCAGCAGGTCGCTAACCATTTCCCCTGGGATTGTGGGGGCTTCATTCTGCTCCCCGTCCCTGTCTTCCAGTGCAGGGGGCTGGGTACCCTGAGAACAACTGGTCTTACTATTAAAGACTGAGGCAAAGAAGGCATTAAGTACCTCAGCCTTTTCCTCATCCTTTGTCACTATGTTTCCCCCTGCATCCAATAAAGGATGGAGATTTTCCTTAGCCCTCCTTTTGTTGCTAATGTATTTATAGAAACATTTTTTATTGTCTTTTATGGCAGTAGTCAGATTAAGTTCTAGCTGGGCTTTGGCCCTTCTAATTTTCTCCCTGCATAATCGCACAACATCCTTGTAGTCCTGCTGAGTTGCCTGCCCCTTCTTCCAAAGGTCATAAACTCTCCTTTTTTTCCTGAGTTCCAGCCAAAGCTTTCTGTTCAGCCAGGCCATTCTTCCCCACCAGCTCATCTTTCAGCACATGGGGACGGCCTGCTCCTGCACCTTTAAGATTTCCTTCTTGAAGAACATCCAGCCTTCCCAGACTCCTTTGCCCTTCAGGACTGCCTCCTGAGGGACTCTGTCAACCAGGCTCCTAAACAAGCCAAAGTCTGCCCTCTGGAAGTCCAAGGTAGGAGTTCTGCTGACCCCCCTCCTTACTTCTCCAAGAATCGAAAACTATCATTTTGTGATTGCTTTGCCCAAGACAGCCTCCAACCATCACATCACCCACAAGTCCTTCTCTGTTCGTGAACAACAGGTCCATTGGGGCGCCTTCCTTAGTTGGCTCACTCACCAGCTGTGTCAGGACGTTATCTTCCACACACTCCAGGAACCTCCTAGACTGTTTCCTCTCTGCTGTATTGTATTTCCAGCAGATATCTGGTAAGTTGAAGTCCCCCACGAGAACAAGGGCTAGTGATTGTGAGACTTCTCCCAGCTGCTTATAGAATATTTCGTCTACCTCTTCATCCTGGTTGGGTGGTCTATAACAGACTCCCACCATGATATCTGCCTTGTTGACCTTCCCCCTGATTCTTACCCATAAACACCCAACCCTATCGTCACCATCATTAAGCTCTAGACAATCAAAACACTTCCTAATGTACAGGGCTACCCCACCGCCTCTCCTTTCTTGCCTGTCCCTTCTGAAGAGTTTATAGCCATCCATTGCAGCACTCCAGTTGTGCAAGTCATCCCACCATGTTTCCATGATGGCAACTATATCATAGTCATCCTGCTACACAATGGCTTCCAGCTCCTCCTGTTTGTTGCCCATGCTGCATGCATTGGTGTAGGTGCACTTCAGTTGGGCTATTGATCCTGCCACCTTTTCAGGGGGAGAAGCCCTAATTCCTATATGACCATTCTCAGGTGCTTCCATGGTTTCTAACACATCCATAACACATCTTTGCTGCCACATGGATGTCCATCCCCAACCTCCACTGAGACGGCAGACTGAAGGACCTCGCTAACACACTGTCCCTCAAACACTGGCGTACCACCCCTGGGCTTATCTCTAGCGAGCCTAGTTTTATCCCCTTCCCCCTTCAAATCTAGTTTAAAGCTCTTTCAATGAGCTCTGCTAACTCCTGTGCAAAGATCCTTTTTCCCCTTTGAGACAGATGTACCCCATCTGTCGTCAGCAGGCCTAGTGGTGTATAAACTGACACATGATCAAAAAAACCAAAATTCTGCCGGTGACACCAGGCTCGGAGCCAGGTATTGATCTGTGGGCTCTTCCTGTTTCTTCCCTCATCATTCCCTGCAACTGGGAGGATAGAGGAGAACACTATTTGTGCTCCTGATCCCTTAACCAGTCGTCCCAAGGCCCTGAAGTCTCTCTTGATTGCCCTGGGACTTCTTGTTGCAACTTCATCACTGCCTACCTGAAAAATCAATAATGGATAATAATCTGAGGGCCGTACCAGAGTCAGAAGCTTTCTCTTCACATCTTTAACCCAGGCCCCAGGGAGGCAGCAGACTTCCCTAAGAAGTGGGTCCAGTCTCCATATTGAGACTTCTGTTCCCTTCAGAAGGGAGTCTCCTATGAGAATAACCCATCTTTTTTTCTTTATGGAAGCAGTTTTGATGCAGGGCGTAGACAGGCCTGCTGTCTACCTAAAGATTGCTCCTCAGCCCTGGTAGATAGCCAGGAGTGAGTTACAGCACTACTGGCAGCCAGGGCAGGAAGCCTGAGAACTGTGCAGGAAGAATGGAGGTATCCTCCTGGAGGCCACAGTCTGCTCTTTAACTGTCTATCCTACATAATTAATATCCCTTCAGCTTGCATTTGGAGATGAAGTGCTATCAACATGTTGTCTTCCTTCAGTCCAATAGTATTTAACAGGGTAGCTGCACCCTGTCCATATGCAAAAATATCTCATTATGATATGAGCACCAGTAACCAGTATACAAAAATAAAAGCAGAGAGACAGCATGTGTGTTTCATGGTAGAACCTGATCATATTTCACATCATTCTGCAATGCAAGCTCTGAGCTAATTGCATGGCAAACAGGATTTATGGTGAAAAATGGATACTCCATGCATACACTACCCCAAATGTCTTAAGCAGATATCCTGCTGCTCTCCAGTGCAGTATCTGTGATCTTTGCATACCTTCAACAATAGCCTCACAAACTGGAGAGCAAACTGCTCAAGCAGATCTGGAAACACATTCTTAAAGTTTCACTCTTGCAGCATGGCCAGCTGCTCTATAGCAGCTGATGAACAAATGCAGAAAACATCCACAAAGCATTCGAACACTCCTTGCTCCCTCACAGCTTCACTGTGCACAAAAGGGTTAAGCTAGGTTAAGAAGGCTAATGAGTAATGCAGCTGGCAAGAAGTTCTCTTTCCCCTCTCACTCACTGAAAAGCTGGCTTTTGTTTCTACATTCAATGAATGAACTCATGCAGCAATACCTGTTGGCAAATTGAGGCTTGTTGTATTGCTAAGATACGTACAATGCTGCCAAGTCCTTGATGTCTTCACAGATCTTTGCCACACGGATCGGTATGCCAGGGACTCAGCAGATCATCAAGCCCACGCAGTGCCAGAAGTAACATCCCATTGCCACATGCCAGTCAGAAGTCTTGGGACACAGACAGAGCATCTGTGTTTGCCAAAGTTCGTTCACAGACTCCCGTTTGGATACCGCTGAAAATGCCAACTCCCCATTTAAAATAGAAGATATTTTATTTTAAGCATGTAGTAAATTGATACAAAACTTATCATTCCTTTCCCTTCCCTTTGCTCCTGCCTACTCCTATAATAGATATTATTAATATTGATTTCTTACTAATTGTTGCAGTGATCCATGCATGTGGGTAATAAAAATAAATTTACACTTACTTGCTTATTATATATTTATACAATTCCAAACACTGGGGCCCTTGACTTGGCGGAGGCAGAAAGATATTGTTATGCTCTAGCCTTACAAAGAAATTAAAGCTTGTTAGGTAATAGTGCTCCATTTTCTATAGGCAGTTTACCTAATTTGTAAAGTAGCCAAAAGCACACATGAACTGAGTTAAGTCTGTCTGTGACACCATGGTTCTATCAACAGCTTCTCCGTTCCAAGGACAGAATTTTGTAAACATTACCTGTCTTGCTTTATGGGTTATCTGTAGGAGGACTTGCATAGTAACTACCTTTCAACAGAAGTGTCTGGCCATTTTGAAGAGAACTACAATCTGTCAAGCATGTAGCTTGCTGAACTGCATTCACACTTCTAGTCTGGGAAGAGGGGGTGAGCCTGGCCAGATCTAGATGGTTCATAAACAACCACTTTGTATTTCCTCTTATTTTACCGCTCTTCAGAAGAGCAGCAAGCTGCTCAATGACAAGGAGAGTCAACTGAAAGATGCTACAAATACAAGTCACTGGGGTTGTGAAATAGTATTCTAATTTAAAGAGCAAGCAGCTCAATACACATAAGCGTGAACAACAATATTTTTATAAGAATTGCTAGTATGTACAAAAACATGCATGTTTACATTAAATGTATGCATTTCAACATACAACATTGGCTGAATAAAAATGATCAGAGTACCTACCCGTACAATTGAAGTACATGACAAAAGACTATAAAGACTTTGAACTACTTAGAGCTCATGATATGATCCATGTAAAGCACCTCAAATTGCATAGTCTCAATTTTGCAAGCATTATATTATCTGTGTAGTAAGACATTGCAGGCCTGCCCTGTAAACATAAATTAAAAAAAAAAAGAAACATTTCTGGTTTCCTTTCCATGTTCTTCAAAACAGGAAAGAGAGAACAGAAAAACAAGAACAGATAACAACCAATAGGTAAGATTATTCACATCCATTATTAAACTCGTATCATGAAGTCAGAGGTTCAAGAACTTGTTTTATGTTACAGCTACAATTGACATTTGTTCTGCAAAAGGCAACTACTGAAATGGAACTGCAAAATGGATATCTCTATAACAAATTCTTGGCAGCAGCTCATAGTTAATGCTGCGTTCCTTTTTAAAA
This sequence comes from Aptenodytes patagonicus, assembly GCF_965638725.1. Classification (NCBI taxonomy): domain Eukaryota; kingdom Metazoa; phylum Chordata; class Aves; order Sphenisciformes; family Spheniscidae; genus Aptenodytes; species Aptenodytes patagonicus. The sequence goes on from NC_134952.1 coordinate 44,188,250, forward strand.
GGAGGAGAAGACTTTTCCTTTAAATATGTGTAAACTTTGTAAAATTGCATATAAGATTGCAATATTTATACGGAATAAAAGTTATTTGCTTTCTGTTCACATTGCTTATCAGGAACAGAGCATAAAGACCTTTTCTGCTGATACAGAACTTCACCTTTTTTCTTTTGCAATCCCACTTTATGTTACCTGAAAAAAAAATGTAGCTACAACTCAGAAATGTATGTTCTGAGGTGTCCACTAGAGAAAAGACAGGATTAATTTGGGTTTAGTTTCATTTTTGAACAGCTATTTACATTCTAGAGAGAGTTTGATGACATACACAGGAGCCTGATTGATTGACACAGACTGCAGGCACACATAAAGCTATCTCCATCAGAAGTTACACTCTTCTATCAGATTTTGCACCCCTTTTGTAATATGGATTCTCATGCAAACGTTCTGGATAACCCAGCTCAATGTCACTGCAAAGCATATGGTAGTACAGTTGGCACCATTCCCTAGTCAAAGAAATACAAAGATAAGCTACCTAAATGTCAGATCCTTCTAAACACCTAAGCACAGGCAAACATTAGCTCAAAGCTAAGCAGGTAAATATAGAAGTCTTCTTCCAGGTGACTAATTCTGAATAGCTGCTTTAGATTCCTGAAAGCATCAGCATACAACTGAAAACAAGCAGTTTGAAGTTCCATTTATTAACACAGATAAAGTCACTAAAACCTCCTTTCAATGTACGGTGACTGTCAAAGGAGGAAGCAAAACACAGAATATTACATTTTGCTTTAATATTCATCACTTTGTATCAAAAACCAAGGGGGAAAAAAAAGACTAGAGGCATCCAAAAGTCAGAATTTTGGAAGGACTTTGTAGAGTAGGGTGGGGGAAATATCCAGACCATACACTAGAGCGCAGTACAGGGGCATCTGGGGTAGTGTCTGTCCTGCTGCTGAACAAGGACAGTACGGTATGAAGGTGTTACACCTCAGGTCCTTCAACCTGGCAAAATGGTATCAACAAGGCTCTGAAAGTCAAGTGAAATTAAAAAAAAAGGGGTTAGGTATAAACATCAGTATGTCTACGGATACATTACGCAGAACACGAAGGCTATAAGGAGCATAAGCAAATCACAAAGGGCTGAGAACCATTCTGCTGAAGATATTCTTCTATAAGCATTCGAGATGAGACTCCTTACAATTGACCAAAAGAATCTAGTCTGACATTTTCCATTTGCCTTTTTTTAAAAAAAATTAAAATTTTCCCCACAGGTTTAGTCATGAATACAAACTAACACACACAGGGGGATGAAACTAAAAATTGAACTAAACTCAGTACGCCTGCTTGCAGCTTTCCTTTCTAAGAGGTGTCATCTAGTGTGTGTATTTCTCATAACATGAGCTAGTGGCAATGATAATTCTAGAGATTGGACTATTATTTTCCAGTCATCACCAGAGAGGAAACAGGCTGATACCACATCAGCTGTAAGGATAATCACATGAAATGTGACAATACATAATGACTTTTTTTTCTAATACAAGGTGGTGGAACCTACATATATTAATTAGTATATTGTACAAGCTTCATTTTAACATGTGGACTAAACACCAACAGTTTCCTTTAGCATCCTTGAAGAACTCCTTGAAATGGGTGCTCTCATGTTTAGGAATAAGTAGCAATTCAGGGCTTGCTAATGTTAATATACAATCAACCGAAGACGTCACCGTTGAGAAAGACATAGACAAAAATTATTTGGCACTAAATCAGAATGCTACATAAGTTCTCTGCTGTTCTTATACCATAAATGCTAACTCCACAGCAAGTTGATTTGTCCATGATGTAAACTGTCTTTGTAAAATGAGACTCTAAGATATCACCTTCAAGTACAAAGAATACCTGAAAGAAAAAAAAAAAACACCACCCAAATCTAAACCCTTGGGAAATAAATAGAGGATGAAGGACTAATGGCACCTTCTCCAGCTGTAAGCTACTTCCACAAGAAAAATGGGAACTGTGTCTTCAGCTCCCACAAAGGAACCATCCACACAGGCTCATTTTGCTTGAATGATAAGTACACATGACAGTTCTAGCTAAGAGGCGGCTAAGAAGTGGTTACAAAATTGTAACCTCGACAGTTAAGCTTGACTCCGTGATATTCACAATAAGCAACTCCACAGTCATTAAGCAGTTATCACAGTATAATCAAAATGCATTTCATTACTGCTGGTGTCACTTTGGATAGATGCTGTTGTTTATCCTGGGAACAAAATAAATTGTGCACGAAGATGCAATGAGCACCCTATATCTAACTTCAATTATTTAACAGCAGTTGTTAAAAAAGAAGTTTTATTTTCTTCTGTCAGCAAACTAATTGGAGAATTTGACAACAAAAGTTATTCACAAATGTGTATCTGCTTGATAAGCTTTGACCTGTAAATTATTTCAACGTTTAACTGCAAATATTCAAAACATGTAATTTCCTGGCTCACTCAAGGAGAGAAGAGAAAGAATCCTCCTAAATTCACTAGAGTAAAATGCCACCTTAAATTATCAAACTTAAAATATTCTCAGGTAAAAGGAAATTTATCTTAAAACAAAAATTTGCAAGGGATTTAGAAATACCTTCAAATACTCATGTGAGAAGTGTCAGAAGTGACAATCAAGAAAGCAGTCAAATAAAATACAAACCAGTATTTCAAATGCATTTTGCCTGGCCTGGACTGCTCAGCTACACCAAGGTAGCTTTTTCTTCAGTCTGCCTAGCAGAACTTTATTTTACATTCTTGTCAATTGATTTGCTTTCCTATTCTTCATCAGTGTTCATGTTTATCAGTGTAAGACATGTTCTTCACTAATTCACAGAATGTGCAAGTCAGTATATTCCTGCAGTGACTTCCTGTAGCCTGTGAGATGCTTCAGTGAAATATCAGATACATCGCCATAACAGAAAAGTTGGGTGAGAGACGAGGTCATGTATCCTGTCCTATGATCACAAGATTTGCTTAGCTAAGATTTGCAATATTAATTGTATTTATTAATGTATTTTACCTCAGAAGTTTGGAAAAATGACCATTCTAAAAATTGTATAGTATTTGCCCTCCCTGGCTGCAGTGATTTGGGTGTGCAACATGGAGTTGGTGGTACAGTTTGGTTTTTTTTTCTTTACTGTAAGAGCATGCCTGCAGAAGGAAATGCATCAAATTAACACTTTTTTTTTCAGCTTTCCATTTGTTCTTGAGATGAAATTTCAGTATGTTTTTCTCAGCTGTGCATGCTTAAAATTAAATGCTTCCCTCATAATTTTTAGGGAAAAATTAGGAAATTAGTATAACAAAACTTATTGCAACACCTTATGGAAGATGAAATAGCATTTATAGTATCTCCAGGTAATTTGATTTTACCTACTCACTCATTCCCTTGTAGATTTCATCCACTCTTGATTTTAACACACACTCTCACACCCACGTATTCACAAACATCAAGACATGTCTTTAGTGGTCTGGCCAAGATCACTTGTATGCAACATGGAAAACAAGCGATGCTGGCTACCAAGTCCTTGCGTTTTCTCTAGGCTTCTTCTTGATTAGCAATAATGACAGATTTTTATATTCTTTAAGAGTTAACAGTTGTTATGGGAAGTCTTTTGCTATAAGATTTCTTCCTTTTGGGCTAACAGAAAAGGAAATAGCATATACTATAACCTTGTTCCCACCCTTCTGTTGTCAGAATGCATGATCTTCCACTAACAAGATGCTGTGGTCCTACTGAAGTGCAGGCCTTTTGGATTTGATAGAAGCAACACAATCTTTCATTTGATCAACTGGGAATTATGTTCCTCACTATCATTTCAAGCCATTCTTTCAACACTTATTCTGCTGTTTCTCCTGGTGCTTACACACACATTTCTATTCATGCTTCATTCATAGCAATCTTGAAATTTGTTATGAGTCTCTACAAAAGTTATTTCCATAGCTGGTAATTCCACTTCCCTACCACCTTTTACCCCTTGAGAAGACCCCAGTCCTATACTGCATAGACCTTTCTTTAGTAGGATTGGTAAAAAACAAAACCAAAACCTGCTTTCAAAATCCTATTGGTATGGTTACTGCTGACTGATAGTTTCCCAACCAGTCTGTGCAGTCTGTTTTGAAAACACTTCTAGCCTATATTACCAGGGCAGGACCAGGAATATAACAGCCATTCAATCTGACAAACAATTTACTGTACTATAAAAGTACCCACCAGACAGAACTACACATATATCCATACAAAGAAGCATCCAGTTTACTATTAATACATAGTGCCAAAGCAAGTAACTCCTGGCTGATACTTGCTTACCAAGTCTTCACTATCCCTCACTCCCTGTACTCCCACAGAACCTGACATAGCCTTTCCTCCTTGATGGCTCTCTGAAGGCAGAGCTTTAAACAGTCCCTCAGGCCCAGCTATGCTGTGGGACTTCCAATTCCCTCTGGAAAAAAGAGGGATGTATTTATGGAGTGCACATTATTACTTTGAAAAAGCTAACTAGGAAATAGATAATCCTCACATATTCAGTACAGGTCACAGATGTTGGTCTTAAAAATATCTCTCTCACACACACACACACACACACAAAAGGCACAGTAGCCTCCTTCCAGTTGAGGCCTTAGGCCCCTCTTGGGTCATGGACTTCATCCTGCCAAGTGGACGCTAGAATCTCTGTTGCTCTCCCTTCAACAGAAAAAAAAAAAAAAATTGGTTCTTAATTCCAATTGGGAATAAAAATTAATTTAAAGTAGTGAAAATTTTCACAACGTGCAATGCCTGTTCCATGTAATATATAATATTCAGCTGGATTTCAGATTATTTTATAAGTTTACTTGTACTTCTCCCCACGAGAAGGCTTTTGTTTGTTTGTTTCTAAATTTGAGGCAAGAAATACCTAGATCACAATATTAAACAGTGGTATTTGGCCACTTCTGGCCCACAAAAGTACAGAGACTATTTCAGCTCTTCCCAATGAATGTAGGCCCTTCTAGGAATAAGGTCATTGGAGCTCACTAGCACCTGCTACTACTGTTACTTAGAGGGGATATCCAGAAATAATAACAGTGCTCTGCCAATTCTCTTTCAAGCTCAAACAGTGCTTCCCCTGTATTTTCAAATATGGCAGTGTGATATATGCTCAAATCATCAAAATGCCCACAGCTCCAAAAGACAGGTTTGCTTCAAGTATGCTGAGTTTATTCACTGCAATTAGTCTGGCTGAATTAGTTTATAAGATTATAAACATTTAATCTGAGATGCTAACATGTAACACAAATAGTTTTAATCAGAAAGTAAAAAATGACATTAAGAAACAAAGACCTAACAACACACTATGGAATTTTTCTTTTGTACATCTTTTCCAAGATTGAAGTTGTTAGTAGTTTCTACTGAGCCTAGGGGAGATGTTAATTTATAATAGATAACTACCCATGTATAAGCTGAATCAACTCTCAATTTTAATGATGCAGTCCTTCAAGCCCTATTTATGTCTTTGGAGCTTAAAAAAAGCAAATGAGAATGTTTTCACTAAAAAAAAAGGAAAAGGCTTTAGTAGAAATATTTAAGTATGCAATGACACTTACCTTTTTTGGTTTCAATGGCACTGGAGCTTTCTGTAGCTATGAAATTATAATGGTTCATAACAAGTCAATAATCTAAGTTCCTAATACATCCAAATACAGAGGTAAACAATGAATAACTTAAAAGAAATACCATGGAAGTTTGTTATTGAGATGCTTAATCTAGGAACATTCCATGATCAAATTCATTTCTTATTCTGTAACATCCAGGCTTAATAAAAACAGAAGTTTGTCTACCTTTTAATCTTATTTTATCACTCTGTGGGTATGCTAATCTGTCATCAAGATGTAGAAATCAGAGAGTACAAACGTTAATTGAAATGACACAATTCAGTTTGGATCCAAAGGAAGCCATGAAGTTCAGGGCTTGAATTTCTGTAAGTAAGTGTTTTATGGAAAGGTCAAGATCAAACATGTATAAATGCAATATACAATGATATCATTTTTGTGTAGCCATAGTGAATTGGTGGAGAATTACCGCTGTAAGATGACACACATTTCATATGAAAGGAAGCACTTGATATCTTGCTACCACATAGACTAAATCTGTTTTGTCACTTAATTTGAGCTATTTCAAACATCCGTCTTACAGGGACCATATTTACGCAATTCTGATACAAATAACCTGCAGCATGATGATCCTCACAGGGTACTCCAGGAAAGAATATGAAAGAACAAAGTGCTTTGTGACCAGCACTTTTACTCTACCTGCAAGGAAGCTTACTGACTCATTTTCTACATATTCTTAATTTTCCTTGTCTTTAAACACTCATTTCACTCATTTGTCTACACATAGCCAAGACCATTATGGGGAAACTTATGAAAAAGAATTAATGTCTAATGACTGAATTGTCATAAATAGCAAGCATACATGTTAGAACTTCAACACCCTAAATTTCATGCCACCTTTATGTTCTCTAAAAGCATCCAAAAATGCTTCAATCTATCTATCTCCTCTTACATAGAACATGTAATAATGCTGGCAAGTCCTGAAACAAAAGGACTTCTGTATAGGGTAAACATAAATTCTCTTTAAATTCAGGAATAGAACCAACAGAGGCAAAAACCACAATGCAAATAAAGATAAAACTTAAGGGAAGTATTCATCTGAGGCAAAAGATTCAAGTAAAATCAATGTATATATTCCCATACTTACAAACTTTTAAGTTCTACTGAAAAATCTGTTGAATATTCTTTGTCAGCAGGGCAGCATGGGCATTGGAGTTTTAGATTTTGGATCCCATCCAATTTTAAATTTAACTTTGCAGCTTACCTTTAAGGACCATGTGCAGAAACCATTATATCACTGACCTTTCTGGTCTTCAGATGAAGTTGGCAGATTATTTTAAGTGACCTACTGAAATCATTATGAAATCTGCACAATCAGCAGGAATCAGAACAAGAACATACTCTATATACAATGCAGTATTTTATGGCATAATAAATGACTTTGTATCAACAATTTTTTTGTATCAACAATTTGTATAAACAATAATTTCTGTATGAACACTGCACATTTAAACAACTGCTCTTTCTGACTTCAAGATACTAGATCTGATAAAATATACCTCCATAATATTGTTTCAAAGTAGTCTACAGTCTACAACTTTTGAAAATATGGTCCTACTGGTTTTAATCTATGTATGAAAAGTGGCATCTTTTGTTTCATGAATTTAAAGTCAGACAGCTACACTGAATGCTAAAAAATTTAAGTAGCTTTTTAGATTCAAAATAGATGTACTTAAAATTTGAGTTTAGATGTAGGAAGAAACACTACTTTTGGACATTTGATATTTTTGAACATTTGTTACTACTATTGACACATATACTGTCATCTCACCTATCTCTGCAAGTCAGAAACACTATCTTTAAAACATAAGATGACCCTATTCCTAAAACAAAATTAAAAGAAAAGGTAGCATTTTCCCTATTGGCCTCAAAGCCCTCTCTCTTTTCTTTGCATTGCTGTAGAAGCATTTTCATGTAATATTTATGATTAATGAGCAGTTAAAACCTAGATTCCTTAATATAGATGCAGAAATTATAAGGTATTATTCTTTATCATATTCACTAGTGGAAAATAAACATATTACAACATTTACTCAAAATATATTATACTGGGTTTAAACTGAAATGAAGAGGGAAGTCTCCATAGTAGAAATTGTATTTACATAGAAAACACCATTAAACAAAAGACACCTATAAAAAAACCAAAACGTTTCACATTCCAAATACTTTCTGACTTATATTTTTATGGCTCATCTCTTTGGATTCTCTAAGTATATTCTATGTTAAGAAGTATATTCTATATTAAGAAAGTGTAAAAGGAAAAGCAGGCAATATAATATTTCACAGTTTATTCTTCTATCCAGAGTGAAGTAAAGGCACTTTAGCAACAAAATGAAGAATTTAAAGAGGTGTTATTAGGTGGCAGATGTTAAAAGCTTATAAACAAGGGTAGTGAAGAGTTTTTGGGCTTTTTCTCCAGTCACTACTTGTTTATGAACAATAAAAGGCAGCTGAGTGCAGTTCCACTAAGAAGCACTAAAGACAGGGAGGACTTTAAATAAAACGCTAAATACTGCACACATGAATTCTTACTGAAATTACAAATAAGTTAGTTATTAAGAGTACAATTTTTTGTAAATATGTGTAAGTCAGTAATAACAGAAAATTAAAAATGCTTCCTACCTAAATTCTTCATGAAGCACGCCTCAGCACTTTGTAATACTTTCCTGTCATAAAAGTGCCAAGTATTTACAATTTGCAGATGAGATCATACTCTAAAAACATTCACGTCAGTGAAATGGGGAGGGGGTTGTCAGGAGAAGGAATTGCAGTACGGTGCTATTGGCGTGAGCAGAGCTGCCCCAACGTGCCCTGCCTCTCATTGGCCACTCCGGACCACTGGAACAATATTTGCTGGTTGCTATGTAGACAGAAGTCATTGCCAATTCATCCCATTAACAAGACTGAACCTGGTTCTGGTTGATAAGAATGGTTATTGTTTGAATAAAATGTGCTGATAAAATACTCCCCACAGGTAAAACTGATAGTTTTTATGTGCTTGAAGAATGTCGAATTCATGCCTGGCAACCACTCATTTAACAGAAATTTTTATTTGCATATCATCTTTGTCAGTCTTGCTTTTCGGCAGATTTGGAGGAATGATTCCTCATGTTTTTCAAAGGGTACAAAGAATTTGTGAGTATTTTAATCATTTCAACCCACAGGTTAAATAATCATTCTCAAATAGTTTTACAATTTATGATTTTTTTTTTTAAAGTCAGCTGGAGCAGCTGTATGTCTGACAAGATGACTTTATGCATCTCATGAATAACGATTGAGGGTTCTGAGCTTTCAGTATTATATTTGGAAAGAAAAGACATTACATACAAGCCTAGTATGTTAAAAAGCATTGCTAAGAAGTTAAGCACTCAGATGTTAGGAAATACCAAATAGCGAACACCTACTCTTCAGAGAATTCACTAAGCAGATAATGGTGTTTAGGGCAACAGTAAAGATCTGAGAGTCTGAAAGGGACCCGTTCTCCCTCCATTTGTCCTCAACTTGATATATCCATGTCCATTCCTGTTCTATCTGCTCCATAACCTTGGCTTCATCAAACAACATTTGGACTTCTTTACTACACAATGACTACCTACTTTTAAGACAATTATTAATATCTTAGGGCCTTTTTTATTTCCTTCTACATGAATACTTCATAAGCAACTTCTTTTCAGAATTAACACTGAGATAAAAGGTGTTATCATTGCTTTGCAAATGGGATTGCAAAATACAATTTGCAATATTTAGGAGCTGTTTTTTTCAGAGACTACATAATGCTGTATGTATTTAAAACAGGATTTCTATTACTTTCAGTTGCAGCTGAAAACGCTGACTTCAGTACCTCAAATAACATGCTTAATTTTCAGTATTCATTCAATATTACGTTCTCCAGCTTCAGCAAAAATAAGCTAAGAATCCACCAAAAATCCTTTCTTGATTGTACCCCTCATCTCATGAATAAGATGGGGGGGGGGGGAATGTGATTAAGTAATTACATACTGTAGTGTACTGTTTAAGTGCAACTTTGTTTTCTACATTGTGAGTCCTTGACTTTATAACTTCAATAATTCTTTATAATTGAAAGTATTTTTACATTTCTTAGAACAAGCCGACAAGGTAAGTTCTATCATACAGCATCACAGAAATGTACGGAATCGCATCACAACATTTTAGTCTACTGTGAGAACTTCTGACTTACTAAATATTGAGCGAGACAGCTGAACACTGTTGTCCCCACCCATCCTGGTTCCATCCCTTCTACATATATAGCGTTTTGCCTAGGCAGCCCTAATCCATGTTCTTCAGATTTCTTACCACAGGCCCAGTGTTACCCTGACCTCTCATTTAGTTTTCCTTGTATTCCACCTCCTTCCATCTATCCCTACTGGATCACCATTCCAGCCTCCTTATTCAGGCACTGCATCCTTCCCTCTTCCCCCAGTTCTCAAGGGCTTTCATCTGATCAGCTCCCAGTTTGTTCACAGCTCCCAGTAGTGGCCTCTTTGGTCAATCAGTGCTGATCCTAAGTGCACCCTACACTCCTGACCAAAGCTTCTCTTCACACTGTCTCAGTCTCTTTAGCCTATTGGAGAGCATAGAAGTCCGCCAGCCCATAAAGGCTTTAGGCTGCTTGGATTGTGTTTCAGAGATGAACACAGCCAGTACAAACATAATCTTTGCTTTAGGGCAAAATTCCTCAATCATGGAACCACATATAAACCCAGGAAGAACTGCAGGTTGCAACTTGGCCAGCTCTGGGTGGATTTTCATAGGAGTGGCAAAAGGCACATCTCTAGCACAAAGGTTGCCCTGTATCAAATGTCAAAATATGCCCTAGAGAACTGGCAGGATAATATATATATTATGGGGCAGCGTTTTCTTTTAATTCAGGCAAACTAAACACCTAATTTTCTGCTCATTCCCCTCTTAAAAAGAAAAAGAAAAAATCCCACACCCTTAGCTGTCACAAAATCCTTCCCAGAACCTTTTAATTGGTTGGGACTTTTGAAGTTAAGGGATAATGCAGCCATAGTCAGCAGGTCTTCAAAGGATAGAAACAATTAAGGGAGGTGTGGATGCCCCCAAAGATATAATTTATGATATGATGTCATTACAGTATCTGGCATCATGAATCAGAATGCATGCAGTACTAACATGACTGATGCTGATTCTCCCATGCTATCTGTGATAGAATTCCTGCATGGGACTGGCAGAAAGAAGGAAGCTCACATTCCCACCAATGACATCTTCTGTTGCAACATCCATCCTACTCCAGCAAGAGATGGGATCAGACTGCCTTGATGGAAGACAGTGGTTGTGGGTCTGAGTCTTAATTCCCCCTACCCCACCAGATCCAACTGGTGCCTTTTTAAGTTACGTGGATATTGCGATTGTTGAATTGTTCACTTAGACAAGAAGTATCACTATCACAATTCATATGGTAAATGTAATACAGGTAGTGACATTTCAAAAGCATTATAAACTGAAGTGCACTTTCTGAAAGAGAAGTTATTTAGTACATAATAACATATTGTGATAGCTTTGCCCCCATAAATAGAATGGTGGTCAACAATTTGTAATCGTCTTGAGCAAAAACATATTTCACTGTTCACATTTCAGCAGCATACCTTTTTCTGCACAATAAATAACAGTTCTTTTAAAAGTCCGTAAGTAATGAAAATCCTTTCAAGGTTGAAGGGATTTGAAATCCCTCCAACCATCTAGAGCCTTCCTCTCCCTCCCTGCCGCCCACCCCCACCCCTGGTGCTATATAGATGCATACAACACTCTCTCCACAAAGACTTTAAAAAAATGAACAAGCTCACTTGGTACAACAAACAGGAGAAGCAGAAGATAATCGCAGGACCCATCACTGCACTTTTCAGGATTTATTACTGACATTGACTGTGCCAAGAGTCAGTTCTGTTAAGTAAAATATATTATTTTAGTGTTTGCCTTTATGGTGTCACATTTGTACTATAGAGTCATGAATAGCATATGCTGTTCTCTGGTATATATTCCAGTATACTATTGTTCACTAGTAATAAAGGTCCTTCCTAAAACAATGGTATTCTGTAGTTTTTCCTCTCTCTCCCCGTCCAATTAAAGCATATTTTAAATAAATACAGAAAAAAAGTTAGACTGCAGACCGCTTTTCAAACAAGAAGTCTGTTCTCTAAGGTGACAATCTAATTCTAGAAAGCAGTGTGAAATGAAGCTAGTGTCTCTAAAAATATATTACTTTTCAAGTTACGCGATACCTTCACTCTCCCAGAGAAAATTTCCTGCTCTGGCTGATGGCCAAAGAGATTATATAGTAAGAGGCCATATCCTTTTGCCTTTCATTATCTAGGCTATATTTCATACTATTACAATGTAATCAAAATACTTCCTTTCTAGCCAATATTTGGCCCTAACACAGATCAACATTTTTTCCATTGGTATTTTTAAGTAGCTACTCTGAAGAAAAACATCATTGAATCTCAGCATCTCTTCATTTTGCCTTCACGCTGTGATAAAAATCAAAAGTATTCTGTTAGATGTATGGTGACTACCCTCAAAGGGTTCTCAGGCTATAAGGTTTCATGAAGCATAAAATTAGAAAAGTGAAAGGGATTCAAATATTAGGTGAAAGGATAGTTTTCTTTTTCTCAGCCCAAAATAGACATACCAGAAGAGCCATTTATAGAAATAATATAATCACATACAAATAAGAAAAAACATTCAGATACATTTAAAAAACTTGCAACAATTATTTACCATTTGTTTTCCTCACTTCAAGTTCCTCTCCTGATTTCTGTGGAAAAGCAACAAAAAAGCACAGTTCTGTTTTCAAAACAAGGTAAGAGAATCTCTACAGGACTTGCTGGCCTTACTGAAGTTACACAATGCATGTATAAATTGTCTTCCTGGAAGAAATGGGTTTTTTGATCATCACGCAGCCAATAGAGGGGTTTGCATGAGAGATATGGTGTGTTGTGAAACCACAGTAGACTATAATCTTTTCAGAATCAATATCTGTTTGTATGTATGGAACAGATTTCAGCAAGTACATGCATATTTGCTAACAAGGAGCAGAATAAAGGAGTCAGGAACTCTGGACTCTAGTGGTAGCTCTGGAATGGGACGTGATGCTCTATTACAACCACCACAGCTACGTACAGACTTGTCACAGTCATTCTCTACAGCTGAGTGACTTCATGAAATTCTGAGGTGGCTATACTTGGGGTACAGTGGAGCTACAAAAACGCAGTGAAACTCAAGTCCAGTGAAACTGCAAAACTCCCACAAGATTAGGGAAAATAGTAATAAAAATAATCATATTTGTAGCTTGCACCAAGCTCCATCCATTCAGCTATGTCTTGCGCTTACACCCCTGACTGATACTTGCCTTGCTTGCATCTTGGCATATCTTTGTGCTCTATGAGGAGAGTGAGTCACCAAAGGATCTCATGAGGTCTGTTGTACTACAAATTTCTTTAGTTTTGCAACCTGGTTACATCAGATAGAAGGCCAAGCTCTTTTCTGTCCATTAGCTTGCTCTGCCTCTCAGTTATCTCTCACTGATGCCCATATTTCAATACAAGGGTTTAAGACTTGAGAAATAAGCGGAAAGTACATTAACCTGTCAGACTCTTGAAATCAGTCTCCTAGTTTCCTGTTTACTGCATCGCCTTTATGATAAAGGGTATTTTAAAATTGGAACTGGTTGTGCAACATGCTTGCTTTCTTGAAGCTTAGAGGTATGAACAAATTGTTAGAATACTGAAATAACAGTCAGGAGCCTGCCTGTCCCTGGCTTGCTCTCATTAAACACTGATGTGCTTCAAAATCAACTTAGCATGCAACCTCCTCTTGCTTCAGTTAACTAACAAATGAGAACCAGACACTTGCAAGCAATTTCAAAATATGACTATTGAGTTATCAGCTTTAAACAAGTTCCTTTGGAATGGAGTCCTTTTTTACGTATGGTGCCTTTCTATTTATTCAGGACCTTGGGTTTAAGTGAACTCTTTAGTACAAGAGCTTGCATTATATGCGGTACTAAAACAGTGATACCCCGCCCCCTGCCCCCAAAAAACTTGTAACATTAAGAATAATTTAAAACTTTCCCAGAGCTATTATGTAGAAAGACTGCATCTGTCTGAAATGTATCTCCCTGCAGCCTAAATGGTCAATCTGAAAGATTTTGGCATTTCATTCTTCAGCAAGCCAAGAAAAGGTCCAGTTTTATTCTATAGGATTCACTAAATAAGCCTAACAGAGCAACTGATTTAATTGATCTTATAGCTGAAGCTATTCTGCTTCAGCTTATGCAAGAAAGTTTAATTTTAGAAGAATACCAGATGCCTGCAATATTTTAGAAGCCTCAGCAGTTCTCCTCCTCCCTTTCCCTTTGGCCCACAATACAAGGTCTTTTTGGGAGTCAGGATGAAATATGCCAGATCGAACATTTGATACTGTGTGTTTAGACAGTTTTGTTAATTTTGACTTTTTTATAAAACACAGTAGCTCTTTAAACTGCCTCATAGGACTTCAAATAGATGACAATCTAATTCACAGTTATTCATACCTTTTGTTTTGCAGGCATAATGCCTCAAATAATATTGGTGATACACTAGGGACAACATGAAACCTACATTCACTGCAATAAACATGAAGAATGACTAATTAAAGACTTTACAAAAACATCTAGTCTTACAACTGAAAAAATAAGATCCTCTCAAAATTCAGCAGAAATATGCTCAAGTATGTCAAGCATTATTCCTATATCTTAATTTCCAGCATGTATGTTTCAGTAATCTTCAATATGTCATGCATTTTGCCCCCACTGTTGTTGGTTTTTAAAATTTTAATTAAAGTGAGGAAAAACAAAGAACAGTTCTTTATGGTACCACAAGTGAAATTCCCTTAGATTGACAGTCATGTGCCTTCCTCCTGAGAAGATTATGCTAACCCTTGATTCACTGCAGAACAAAGAAACCAACAAAGAAACTCCACATTTTAAATAGCCTACTGTCACTCCTAAACAAAGGTGCAAATAATTATTTCATATCAAATATTACATCTGTGTTAACTCGCCACTGAAATCCCTTCTAGTTCAGTTAACAGGTATTAAGAATTGTCATTACACTTTTCAAGACTTGAATGAAAAGTTCAACGCCATGTTTCCATCTTAGAGATGCACCTAATACACATGGAATGGGTAATGGAAGAGTGTTAAAAAAAACCCCATCCCCCACACTCTGGTATCTTTGAGATTTGATTTCAAATATTCAAAGTTTTTGATGCTTCCATTCTTAATGCCCGCTTAAATCTTTTAATCATTACTGATTTTTAATTCAGTCATGGATTTAGTAACTGTTTTTTGATGAAAAATGAGGAAAAAAGCCTTTTTGTTCAAAGAATCTTATCTTAGATACCTCCTTTATGACCAACAATTTTGAGGGAGAATATATAGCTAACTAGATGGTTTCAATTTTGAGTACGGGGGAAAAAAAAGTACTAAGAAATAGTTTTTGTACTGTTCAATAAGTATAAATGAGTAAACAAGAAAATAGATCCAATATAACATGGAAGGCAAAAATAAAATGGTAAGTATGAAGGTATTCCCTGTGCACTGTTCACCAAACAGTACGCAAGAAAGAATTCAAAGGTTGAAAACTTAATTAGCAATAAAAAGAAACAGAGTTATTCTAAAGAAAAACAGAACAGCAATTTGATGAAAGACTTAACACATTTCATGTATTAAGAACTTGAAATTGAGGGAAGATGTGTTCTACTTGTGGGAAGACAAGAAAAATCAGCATCACTCTATGGAAGTGGAGTACAGCCTAACTTAGATGCAACTAAATGTACTAGCTCAGCTGAGGCAGTTGAAAAGAAAAGAAAAAAACAGCAAGAGGCTAAAGAAGAGGTACAACTAGTCAAAACTCCTAGTTGTATTCTAATGGAAGAAGAATAAGCATCTTGGTAAAATACCTGGCAACACATTGAGGAGGAACTTCCCTGGTCTAACTGACACTCCTGCAGCCAAGTTTCCACAGCCTGCTTTGATCTCCGAGCTGTATTTGAAAACTAGACCAAATCTGAGGAAAAAAAAATCCCTAGCATTAGATTCTGGGTGTCATGCATGAGTGGGGCTATCTTACACTGCGGAAGAGAAAACTTTCTGAATACCTAAAGGAAAAAGTAGGGAGAGATGAACACTCTTAGTAGACAGATGTAAAGGGTTATGAAGTCACTTGATTTCTCAAAGAGATACTTGCCCTTCTATGAAAAGAAATTGCTGTTTCTTGAAATACAGGTTTTAAGAAAAGGGAAAGGGGGATAGGCATAGATAGTAGTGTTAAATGTTCTTCCACCAAAAAAAAAAAAAGTATCACTTGATTTTTTTAGGTAAATTACTAAAGTTGATCTCTAAAGCAGAATTCCCCATTAGTAATATAGATAAAAGTATATGATAAAACACTAGGAACTTCACCTCTTCTGTTGTATGTGTTGGTCATCACATCTTCCCTACAATGTTCTACCTGTAGTTTAATTAGTAGAAATAAATAAAGGACATTTCTGTTGAAAGAAAATATGTAAGTGTGTGGTCGGCACAAAAGGCAGCCAGACTGTGGTATTCCTTCTAAACCTGCTCCCGGGAAGCTCTGCACCTCAGTTTCATCACTTGTGAGCAGGAGATAAGAATAAGATTTTTGTCTACGACAGTGGGAGTCCTTAAAGAGATGTCAAAACCAGATGGAACTGGCAAAAAAAAATTCCAGTAAGGGCAGTGCCTAAGGCCTCTCTCTAGCATTCCTAAGTAGTGGCTGTTTCTTCAGTTCTTTCATTTCACCCATAAATAGCGTGTTTGCATGTACTGTAGTTTTCTTGCGCTGACAATTCACAGAATGCCTTAGGCATATATGGGAAGATCCATGCACAGGGTCGGTGGTTCCTCATGTCTCCCACTGTCAGACATTTGCATTCCAAGAATCTTTATTAGGTGTGTCAAGAGAGCCTTTCTAAGGCATCAAAAGTTGCTTATTTCACCCCGACATTCCTTATCTGAGGAAGCTATTGCAATACTCTTCATGGGAAAACACAGATAAGCTGCCAAAAGTGCAGCTAAAGTGGTGCCAGCTACCACTATGCAAATTTCAGTAAATATTAAAAGGCAACATTTCACTTTGAACTGCGGTAAATTAGATACATTATTCTCATCTATGTACCGTAGACATAGCCCTGCACTTCTTAAGGCAGCAATGGGCAACCAGGCTATTTCCAGAACAGTGTTTTTTTGTCTAGCTTGTCTCTCAAAAACTCTTGCTGGCTGCAAAAGCAATCTTAATAGAACACCATATAAGCTGGGTGTAAATAGAACTTAAACTTAGTGAGGACTTCTGTATCTAGGCTACCATGCTTTTGTTTGCCCCATGCTTCTTTTAGGTGTATAAACCCTATTACAAAGTCAGGTTTCAGGTTGTAATAATCCTTGCTCCAAGTTTTAAGATTATATCTTTAAAAAAAAAAAAGGAAATTTTTTAGGTCAACTGAGATTACTGCAACTGCTAGTCTCATTGCTGGTGTAGAATAAGGGGAATTGGCAAGGCGCTGTACAAACCGGAGTCAAGAATAGATTTGCCAGGCAATATGTTTCAGTTCAAAAACAGACCACTGAAATTCATGGGAGATGCATACCACATACTACAAAAATTATCTGAACATGGGCCTTTCCTGAAAAATGGAGTTGAATTTTGTTTTCACAAAGATTATTATAAATTATCTTCCTCTCACTTGAAAATGGAGAACCAGTAGTCTAGATTGAATAACTTGCTCTAGGAGAAAAATTAACCTTTTAGATTAACAGAACTTCAATTCTTCTATGAAGATATTAAAGACAAAGAAGGAATAAAAGAATACAAAGAAGCTTTTCAGCCAGTGTATTTTTTGTAGACTGTTTCCCATTTCTTAGTGTGTGATACCCTGTGATTTTGGATATTCATTCTATAACTTAAATATTAATCCACTGTTAGACAATGCTCATTTTACATCAACAATATAAAAATACATGACTAGAGATAATATGCCCCTTCAACCTAACTTTCACACTCCCTTTTCCACAAAAAGGTGAGGAATAGATACTTTTCCAAAGGTTACCTTAAATACCAAATTAGAGCTTTTTACGGAATTAAGTAACAGGCAGGGGGGGCAGGAACCAAAGGATTGCAAAACAATATTCTCCTGGCTATTTTCTTTGCCCTATCATGTGCAGAGCGTTGTCTTAATCACACATTTGCACAAGAAAAACAGATAAAGAACTGGACTTGCGTAGCAAATTTCCAAGCCCCTGAAGAACTCCATTGGTTAAAGTAAACATTTTCATTTGCACCCTAAACCCCATAGAATTGCTCTGAATTCTGAATTAAGCATGAAGAACCCCATGCAAATTCTTTCTGAACTGAGAGTTTATTACAATATGCACTGGTTCATTTTCCAAAGGGTCTGAAGTTTAAATTTGCATATAATACACTACAACGCTCTTTCCTGAAGCAGAAAAGTTATGGATAGCATTACATACATTCAATCTAGAGACACTTGTTGGGACAGCAATGTCCACTTTCATGTCAACATTTAACTCCTTTCCTGTTCCCTATTTAGAAAGCAGTATTTAAGTTATAGGTGAGGAAGTTAATCTTTGAGAATGCCAGAACAAGAGAAAAGTGAACAGTTGTCATACTATGAATAAATAATAGTGCAGCAAATCAGGATCATCCTTGGGATCAACATGGCCATAGAGGTACCTGCCACATTTTTGTTGGAGTTTGACCTATCTAGACATTACATAATGTAGCAGCCTTAAAATATATAGTATCAAGCAAAATATCCACACCTATAATAGAGGCTGCATTCAAAAACCTGTAATGTCTTTTAGTCAGTCAAACTGCACTACATTAAAATCAGCAGAGCAGGCTATATGGTTAAATGAAGCAATAATTAATGAATTCAATCTGTCTTTAAAATGCAAAGTATTGAAGGGCAGTCCAACCTTGTGCTGAAGGCTGATGTAGTAGAGCCATCTTTCAAATAGGCAGGAGGCAGAGTAAGACAGTCTGCTTTGAATCATGATGACTACATCCAGTTAAAGGTTACCTATCCAACACCATCCAGGTAGGGAAACTAATATTGCAGCTTCCTTCTCAATCCAAAGCATGTAATTTCTATCCTCATGTCATACACCTGAAGAACAGTCCTTCTGAGGATAAAAGCTGTGAAGGAACATAATATAGTGCGCCTGCTATAACTATTAAACTGGGGAAGGTCTTCATTGAAAGCCAGTTTCTGCATCAGTTTATATAGGAATTTGCTGTGGGTCTTATGCCAGTCCTGGGTTGTGGAGTGACTTTGGCTGTAATATCACACTACGTAAGGTCACATGCATCCAATTTTCAGGTTGCCACTTATCTGGATTACAGCAGCAGTGGTGTTTCCTGTATCCAACAAGAGATTAAGTTAATCTCAATTAGGTTGTGTTTTAGTTTTGGGTTTTTTTTTGAAAGGGGGAGGGGGGCTTTAGTCAGTGATTTAGAAATGCTCTGAGAATAAAGAGAGATTCTAGGCTGAAACTCTGAATCACCAGCCTCTGAATTTGCAGTCAGTAGCATGTTCTAGAATTGCAATGCCTGGCATTTGTAGCAATTCCCCAGTGAACTACAAATCACCATCTCCACCTACTTCCTTTACCTGTAAAGTCCCCCAAAATTACCTCTCATGGGTTTTGTGGAAAACAGGCTTTATAGATTCCTTCTGGTCATATGGCAAGCCTGAGGAAGCTCAGATAGAATCAACTCTCCTGTCCCAACCCTCCCTAATTAAACTTGAAAGCCCTCAGCAGCGGCAATGCTGTTTTGGAAAAAAGACAGAATACATACAGTAATGTTTACTTCTGTAAGGCTACAAGTTTTTTCCCTTATTCTTCACTACACAAAAGACTCACTGTACCAACATCTCCTGCAAATTATAAATTGAAAATTAAGTAAGTTGTCCATCTCTATTGTCCTAAGGGACAAAGGATTGCAGTCTTTAGATCCAGTCAATATTGATATTAATTGATGATAAAGACCGTAACATACAAATGCTCTCTGCAGTGTATGGGAAAGACACATTAAAAAATTAAGTTCAGCATTCTAGTTTGGATTATGTTATACTGCTTTTTAACTATGATTCAAGCTCTCACTAAACTAATATTTAAAGGAGAATTCCTTCTAGCAGCAGTGATTCACAAGCATTCTTGGGGAAACTATCCAATACAGAGAGATAAGTATTTTCCCCTCCAAGTTTTTTTCCTTTCCAAATTTACTTCGCTGATGAGTGGTTAAGTATAATCATAGTTTAGGAGACATAAAAATCCATAGTTAATTAAGAAAGCTGTTAAAGTGCAGAAACAGAAATTGAGAGAATTTCCTCATTTTTTAAAAATCAGTTTGGAATATTACAGCAATCTTCAGCTATATTATATTATACATAGTATTGAAATTAGTTGTGCATGAGAGAACTCAAAGAATTTAGGAACATAAATCCCATTCATTGATTATCATGGAATTCACTTTCTGAGGACTCTCCATGCAGCAACTGTGAGAATCAAATTTTCTATGGATTAGTCATACAGAATTAAGGCGGGCCCTTAAAAAAAAAAGTTATATTTCCCCACTTTTTATTAATATCTTCAATTCTGCATAAGAACTTCCCTGGAGGATTTTTTTGCTTTTTTTTAAAACACTAATGCACTCAGTAACTTCTGTTTATCTGCTTGAGGCACATATCAATTGGTCACTGCAGGTTTTAAAAGGGTTTGGTTTATACTGCTTGTAAACAGGCTACTTGATAAATAGCTATGTCAGTTATCTTAATGTAAGTCTTTAAGGTTTATAAAATAGAAAATTCTGAGTGAAGGGATCTAACTGGAACTAAGAATGAATTTTGCCAATAAGTATTTAACAGCAGAAGCTGATTTTATATATTAAGAACAGGAAAAATGAAAAGCCACTTTTATACCTTACACTGCATTTGTTAATTTAATTATCTACATAATTTCATTCCTGTTATTTTCTGAACTAATTGGTTCAGCAAGTATTTACATTCAGAACTAGCAGAGAAACAAATTTCCAGGAAGAAGGGTGTAAATCAGAAAAAGTTTTGATGAGCTTCACATTCTACTAAGTGGGACATCTGATACTGGAATAAGAATTCTAAGCCAGTACACTTTTTAATCAGCCTATTCTGGACAATAACAGAAATTCACTCTTCAAACACTTTAAAATTTATAGAAATTAACTTATGTAACTCAAACTATGCATATTGCATTACTTCTTTTTATCCAGAACTACGCTTTAGCTGAAAATAAGCATATCAATTCACTTACATGTTATCTTTGTTTAAATAACTTGGGGCTTTTTTAGTGAATAAGGTGGAAACTAAGTCAGTTCATATTCAAGCTTTAACTATGGATAATTGTCATTATGAGATCCATGTTTCTACTTGATCTCTGGGCTTAAGTATGATATTACAAAGAATATCTCTGTGCCCACTCATGGCCTTCACAGTCCAACATAGGCATGTAGAATATTTAACTGTAGCAACAAGTTACTGCAAGCAATTCTACTTTAAAAAACAAAAAAACCCCCTTTTCGTCCTTCTATACATCACACAATGATTGCTTGTCTTAGACACTGAAAGCATTTATTTACCTGATAACACAGTATCTACTTTTGCAATGTTCTCTAACTCGACAATGAATAGGAACACATGCCTACATACAAAGGAGAGAACAAGAATTTTCTTTACTGATTTTGCAGCTATTTGACAGAATGCCATTGCATTGTAACTGGCCCCATTTTGGTTAAGTGAATGTACCTGTTAAACTAATCAACAGAGAATTTATGTTTTTGTTGAACTGGGTTCCACTTTGCTATCTTATTCCCAGGAGGAAAGTGTGAGAGTATTGCACTCAGCACCCTTGGAAGAGTTTATCTGAATACAGCTTGTTTTCCTGCATGAAGGAGTGTGCTTCGTCTCCTAGGTTTTTAGGGCTTTTTTTTCTTCCTGCCTCTTAAAAGCAAAGCTGTCATAACACACAGGGAAACACTTGACCGAAGAGACATGCCTTCCCCTTCAGAATCTGCTATCTGGAAAGCATATACCAAGGATAACAGGTTCTGACAGCACCTGATACTATACCTGGCCCCTAACTATCGGTGTATTAATACTTTATCCATTTTACTAATATGTCACAGTGAAAAAAAAGATAGTGGAAGAGCAAAATGCTAAGGATGCTACGTTGTGGCCCAATGTCAGTCTTCTGTGAAGCTTGTCATCAACTTCCACTTGTCAAGACCAGTCTATAGGAGTAGGAGGCCCTCAGTTCGTGTTAGTTCAGTTAAATACATGCCTCAGCTACTCACACGGCAAATATTTAAGTGGTCTTCCCATAAGCAATGATTTACTGTTGGGCCATGTGTTATCTTAGTGGCCACATTTTCTGTGATATTAAAAAAATTCATAGTTAGCTATGGGTACCTGTCAGCTGTACCATAAATGAGAGATGGATTCTATTCGTCTAACCTTTTTCCCCTGGCCACCTAAAAAGCACAACCTTATCAAAGAAGAGGAGATAAACAAAAGCTGTTCACATATTATACAAGCTGTTTATAAAGCACTGAAATGCTCAGATAAAAGGCACTGCATAAGTGCAAAGTATTAATTATTTTTATAACATTAATGCACGCATGCACTGCAAGTATACATTATTAATAAGATGGAACAATGAATCACTTTGATTTGAAGCAGCATGTTAGTTTTAGACTAAAAGAAACATGTCTTCATAACAGACTTGTTGCACAAGAAGTTTAGTCCTCTACTTGCTTTGACCTGCAGGTAGCTGAAAAAACCCAGTGTTTTAGGAGTGATTCTACCTGCTAATTACCTCCAACCCCCGAGCGTTTTAACTTATTACCCTTTCCCACAGGAAGTCTGACCTATTCGAGTTCACACTACTCCTAATGTTGAGTTGTGTCTCATCTATACTGAGTAGTATCACACTAACTGTAGTGTATTACTTAAGGAAAATAAGATTCTTGGTGTCTGGTCTAAATAAGCACTTTGACATGCAGTACTTCAGTACATCAGATGAGATACTTCTATACAGGCATTTACTCCTTCTGCAACTTAAAGGTATCTTTGTATATACAGGTGAAATTATCTAGTTGAATTATTCCTCATGATTTATTTCATAAAATAGCATCTCTTCTCTACCCAGATTATCTAGGTACATGTTTAAGAAGTCTGCTCATTTCCTGATTTACAGAAACACGTCATATGGATATTGATTCAAGTTTTCAATACTTAAGAAAGTCCCTTACTATTTCAGTTGTTTGTAATTTTTCACTATTCCTACTGACCAATTCTCCTTTTGTGAGTCGTCTCAGACAAGGCAACTGACAGGGGCACAAAGTAGAAATTAAGTCCATTTCTTACATTAATTCATGTAAAAGTTCTCTAGAAGACAAAAGCTAAAAAATGCTTAAGTGTCTAAGGGGACAACACCTCAGGGCAAAGCTAAACTTCCAAATTCTGTTCATTTTGCTATCTTAAAAGAAATGCTATCTCCTCACTACATAACTGTAAGTGATTTTTCAATACCCAAAAGTGTAAAAAAAAAAAAAAAAAAAAAAAAGAAAAAGAAAAAAAGGCATGTGGAATGTGAGAACTCGTGACAACATAAAATGTTCTGTGAATAAGTAACATGGCGAGAAACCATTATAATGCCTTGGATATAAACAAAATTGCCGTTCTGCATATAGCGCATCTTCACAGGTTTTGTAAAGTTCTGCCTAAAGCAGGAACAACAGGCTTCTTTCATCATTATACCCCTTGAACATCTCTCCCACATACCCTAAAAAGCTACCCAGGATTTCCTTTTATTTCTTTCTACCAGCCTCACTGTTGATCAGTGATGGGTGTCCTGGTTTCGGCTGGGATAGAGTTAATTTTCTTCCTAGTAGCTGGTACAGTGCAGTGTTTTGGATTTAGCATGAGAATAACGTTGATAACACACTGATGTTTTAGTTGTTGCTAAGCAGTGCTTACACTAGTCAAGGACTTTTCAGCTTCTCCTGCCCTGCCAGCGAGAAGCTGGGAGGGGGCACAGCCAGGACAGCTGACCCAAGCTGGCCAAAGGGCTATTCCATACCATATGACGTCGTGCTCAGTATATAAACTGGAGGGAGTTGGCTGAGGGGCGGTGGCCGCTGCTCCGGAACTGGCTGGGCATCGGTTGGTGGGTGGTGAGCAATTGCATTGTGCATCACTTATTTTGTATATTCTATTATTATTATTATCTCTTCCTTTTCTGTCCTATTAAACTATCTTTATCTCAACCCATGAATTTTATTCCCTCCCCCCCCCCCCCCCCCGATTCCCTCCCCCATCCCACTGCGGGGCGGGGAGTGAGCAAACGGCTGTGTGGTGTTTAGCTGCCTGCCGGGTTAAACCACAACAACGGGTTTCATTGAAAGGAAGATTTTCAGAGGGTTCACAGAAATAACAGGGCTATTTACTGCTGTTCTTGCATCACCCACCTCAACATGTGAGCGCAATTGTACAAGGTATAAAAACAAAAGACTGCTAATTCCTTAACTTTCCTGCTCACTTTACATCTCTGTGATCAGGGAAGGAAATACAGATATTACGGGAAGGTCTTACTCTCTTATTTTCATATGTGACAGGGAGTAGGTGGGCAAGAGAATTTCTTTTACTCCTTCCTTTAACTTTTCATGGGCTTAAAGGGCAAGCCCACGGCCTATTAAATGATCCACACTTACAGTCCACTTGACAGAGCCCTATCAAACTGTAGGACTTGTTAGAAAGAACACACTTTCCAGATGGGTTCTAGAACTAATAAAATAAGCTCAGTTTTCACTGCTGTTTAACAATGTTTCTTCTGTGTTTGGTCTATTATAAGCTTTTAGTCCATAGCCTTCTCTACCTCCCTCAAAGTCCTGTCAGCGCTCATCGCATGAACTTAAGTCTACCATTTTCAGTCATCAGCTATGAATGTTTGCAGAAAAGTCCTATTTGTTCAATTTCATCATCCAGATCTCTAAAGTTAGCTTTCACATTGTCAAGAATGCATTTACAGAGCATATTTCTGACATGACAAAGTTTTTTTATTAGGAAAGAATTTTTAAAGCATCAAGTTTCAAAGTGATAATTATATTTACTTAATTTATATTTATAAAGAAACATACTGTATCTTACAAAGGTATGTCCTGTTTACGTAACATTATTAAACGGCTGTAATTACCCTTAAGAAACGATCCAAGACATGGTGTTGCCTTTAGGCAAATGAGCAAACATGTCAAAGATTATTAAGCATAATATTTTAAATAGGATTTGGAATAGCACTGCATACCTGTTGAACACTGATAAGTAATGATGCCAGAATTACTGACTCCAAACACTTCTCTCTATGAAAAGCCTCACTACTCCATTTCTCTTCACATTTCTGTACAAATAAAATAGTCCACTCCTAAAACATGTGGGTTCCTTCCCACCTCTGTTCTACTTAGCCTCTAGATTTAGTTTTAATTTTCACAGATCGATACTTTCAATCAGTCCATGACAAGCAGACTGCTAATGTATTTCCTCACCGTCAGACTTCTTGGCTGTTGATGCTTTGCACAATACTGGAAAGGCCCAGAGACAGTATATAAGATTTATACAAATAAGTGCTGAAACATGAAGTAAAAGCAGCCTCTTGGAATATTGCCTCTGGCCCTGTTTCAGCACCACTTTTGTTGGAAACCTATATTTTAAAACTACTTCAATTAAGCTTAGTTTTTAAACTAAAAATGTTTAACATGGACAAAGCCAGTGTAGTGAAAAAGCTTTCTGAAGACATGTGGTGTCTTGTTATTTTAGAGTTCATCCAAGTCTCATTCAATTCCTATGTAAATAAAAGGCAAAAGTTCTTTATATGTATATTTTTTCATTATGCAGATAGCAGCACCATTTATCTCATTTTAGAAGAGTGATTTTTATTAATTTGCTTTTAAGCTTTTCACATTAGCCATCAAGCATAGAATCAGTTTAAAATGTCCTTTGATAACATTTTCATCTAATCTTTGAGTCTTTTTATAAATACTAGTTAATACGTTATTTATTTATGGAGCATTAGCAAGGAACTTTAGATCTGCATTCTTTTACTGAGAGGCAGACAAAGCAGAACAAAAGAATAAAGATGTGAACTGAGATTCTTTTAAACTTTCAGTAATGTAATCAGAAATACACCAAGACAGAGACATTGGTATTCACAAATAGACAGAGAAAAATAAAATAACTGAGCTGGAATTCTCTTCCTAAATCCAATTTGAAAGAGCAGTCCTAGTTTCAACAACTATCCCATTGTTTTTACAATTGCCTCTTATAACATCCATCTTCATGCACCTAAGTGGCTTTATTCTTCCTATTTTCAGGATGAAAAAGCAAAAACAAAGTATGCAATTTTCTAAAACAAAAACTACAAAAGATATTTCAGTGTTCATGAAAAATACTAAACTTACAGCTCTGAAGAAAGAGAGCCTGGTGATGCACAGAGCCTGTATAACAAAGATGAGGAAATGCATGCATCATGTAGTCAAAACTATTCTACAGAGACAAGAAATAAATGAAACGTAAGAATAACCCCAGTGTCCAGGATCGATAGCTCCTCCTTGGGGCTTTTACAAAAAACAAACAAGCAGTCCATGTCCCCTCCAGCCACCCCACACACCCCCCAAACACACCCACACATTCTCCATTTTAGATCTTTGAATATTCTTTTTGTAACATCAGTGGACTTCTCAGCCTAAGTTATGCTTGAATTAGCAATCTGTTTATTTTATAGACTTTCATAAATTATCCTGTTATCACAGTCTGGATTTTGTAAAGATCATTTCACCTAGGAAAGAGCCTGGCACTCCAGATATACCCATTTTAAAGACTGTACTCTATGGTTTTAGACAATAAAGCAAGACAAAAAAAACCTATCCAAACAGACATTGGGTTATCATACACTACAAGAGTCTCCTAAATGCTGTTCTTAAGTAGCGTGATGACAAATAATAAAAATCCTCTTTCCAACATCCCTGTGGTTCTAAGGTAAAAGGAGTATTACTTATGAGTTAAGAAAACTGATGGACTACTAGCATTTCTCAGATATGCCACACTATTTTTAAAGCAGATGGGTACATGATCTAAACAGGCCTTAACTCCACTGTATGTTTTCCCCCAGATGCAGAAAATCCTGACAGTGTGGGCTTTCATTGCCACAAAATGAATGGAGAATGGAAAAGAAAATATTTGAAAGATGCATGTTATCTACCTAAAACCTGCAGGCCACAAATTACTACAGGCAGCCACTGCAATAGCTTAACCATTTGTGCTAGGGTATAAACCCTTGCTTCCCCAATAAAGCCCACTAGTCCAGAACACTTTTCTAAGACAAACAGAATTAAGAAGCAGTTTCACAAGTCACTGAGGTGACTTTCAACGTTACATTCCAGATCTGCTCCAAAGGAAACTGAAACTTCAGGGATGTCTGGAGATAGACAGGCCTTATCTCAAATTAGCGAAAGCAAACAAACAACATTCAAGACAGAAGAATGGCATAGCGTGGTCCAACAAACCACGAGTCTAAAAGGAAATAAATGAGAAGGGAAGAAGGGCTAAAAGAATAACAAGGTCAAGACTGCAAATAGCAATTATTTTGACTTGTAAATGAAGGAAAAAAAAAAGCAAAAGTAAAGAAGAGATTACTGACATAAGGAAGAGTAAGAAAAAAATATTATTGTGACAGAAAAATATTGAGGATGTCATATCGTTTTCATACCTATAGATATTGTATCTTAATTTGAACGCAAATAAAATGCTAAATGACAACACATTACTGCTGAACAGATTTCTGAAAGGAATGTACTACCATATTAAAATAGCTAAAAACATTTTTCTATTTACACTCAGCAATATTACACATGCTGTTTATACTTTCAGATGATCTTCAATGCTCTATACACAGGAAAACATCCAAATCTACAAAGATAACTTTTCTGACCCAAGGAACTCCTTAGGTGCAAGAAACTTCCTCCATTCTAAACAAGTACTCTCTCTTTGCAGAAGACTAAGAAGAAGAAAGATTAGTGGGATTCTACTCTGAAATGATTAGTAGAAGACTATTGTAGATTCCTGTATAAAAGTACATTTATTGGGCAAAACAGTTTCATAAAGAAAACCAGTTGGACTACAGGGAGAATACAAGAAAAAGGTTTATATTTGGGAGCAGTTTAACAACTAACTCCACAAACTGTCTCCCTTAGGAAATAAATACAAAATATTCTGGAAACACTTCTTGTTTACAAAAGGTTGCATAATAAAAAAGAACCACTATTTCTTTAATAACCAATTAATAACAATAAACAATTATAACAACACTGTGAATTAATGGAATAGAAACTGTTGTATAAGTTAGGGAATTATTTTAGATTGATTCTTACTGTAAAACATTGCATTTGATAATTGTGGTGGGTTGACCCTGGCTGGATGCCAGGTGTCCACCAAAGCTGCTATATACCACTCCCCTCCTCAGCTGGACAGGGGAGAGGAAATATAATGAAAGGCTTGTGGGTCGAGATAAGAACAGGGAGAGATCACTCACCAATTACCGTCACTGACAAAACAGACTCAACTTGGGGAAAATGAATTTAATTTATTACCAATCAAATCAGAGTAGGATACTGAGAAAATAAAACCAAATCCTAAAAACACCTTCCCCCCACTGCCTCCTTCTTCCCAGGCTTAACTTCACTCCTGATTTTCTCTACCTCCTCCCCCCCAAGCAGCGCAGGGGGACAGGGAATGGGGGTTGTGGTCAGTTCATCACACATTGTCTCTACCGCTCCTTCCTCCTCAGGGGGAGGACTCCTCACACTCTTCCCCTGCTCCAGTGTGGGGTCCCTCCCATGGGAGACAGTCCTCCATGAACTTCTCCAACATGAGTCCTTCCCACAGGCTGCAGTTCTTCATGAACTTCTCCAGCGTGGGTCCTTTCCACAGGGCGCAGTCGTTCAGGAACAGATTGTTCCAGCGTGGGTCCTTTCCACGGGGTCACAAGTCCTGCCAGCAAACCTGCTCCAGCATGGGCTCCTCTTTCCACAGGGCCACAGGTCCTGCCAGGAGCCTGCTACAGTGCAGGCTTCCCACAGGGTCACAGCCTCCTTCAGATGCATCCACCTGCTCTGCTATAGGGTCCTCCACGGGCTGCAGGTGGATATCTGCTCCACCATTAACCTCCATGGGCTGCAGGGGGACAGCCTGCCTCACCATGGTCTTCACCATGGGCTGCAGGGGAATCTCTGCTCCGGTGCCTGGAGCACCTCCTCCCCCTCCTTCTTCACTGACCTTGGTGTCTGCAGAGTGGTTTCTCTCACACATTCTCACTCCTCTCTTCAGCTGCAATTGCTGTTGCGCAGGAACTTTTCCCCCTTCTCAAATATGTTATCGCTGAGGCGCTACCACTGTCGCTGATGGGCTCGGCCTTGGCCAGCGGTGGGTCTGTCTTGGAGCCAGCTGGCATTGCCTCTGTCAAACACAGGGGAAGCTTCTAGCAGCTTCTCACAGAAGCCATCCCTGTAGCGCCCCCACTACCAAAACCTTGCCATGCAAACCCAATACAGTAATAAACTAAAGTAAAACCATCATGAATACACACAATAAACAGAAAATCCAGTAGACCAACAGACCAAAGGAAAAAGTGAAACATGATAGAATTGCTGTCCTTAAAGGTTGTTAAAATACTTTATATATGAATTTATTTGAGTTAAGGTGAAAAATGTCACTTTATCCTAAAACTATCAATACCTGAATAATAAGTATTAGAGAAACATATCAGGAGATGGATGTGTTAAAAAAAAAAAAAGGAGGAGAGGCACTTTGCTATAATTACAGTATTAATAATGAATTTTGGCAAGTTTAAGTGACAATTCTCAATAATAAAAATTGCAAAAATTCAGAAATACACCATTTGTATAGTCAATACTATCTCTGGAACAAAGTAGTACTTCAGTTTCTGCCACAGAATTGTTGCCTAATGCTGTCCTCTCTCAAAAACTACAGAGCTTCATTTTAAAGCACACATATAGGAAATAGTGTGAGAATCACATTAAACCTCAATAAAATATTTGATTTTTACAGTATAAGAATAATAGATATGGCTGTTAATGATTTTCAAGTCATGAGAGCCCTCTCCTGCCACATAGAACACATACTAATCCTTTTAATCTTTTATAAAGTGTTTCTGCAATCACTGTAGCTACCATAGTGCTTACAGTCTAGTAAAGTCTGTTATTAAGACACATTAAGCATCTCATTGTTCAGAAGCAAGTTTAGTTCTTGGGCTAGCAAACAAGAATGGAATTAAAAAATACTTTAAACAAGTTCATCATAAAATAGCTTCACTAAAGTTTTCATCTTGAATAACCTAAATATGTATATAAGCTTATGAAAATATTTGAAAAGCAGGACCTGAACCACCTGGTTCTAAACTCTAACCTGAATAGTTAAGATTTTACAAACGGAAAAGTAACAGTTCTGAAGATTATTATTAAAGAGCTTATACAAAAAAGTGAGAAGAAACAGGTTTTTTTGAACTAAGGATACCTAGGATTGTCAAATATGTTGTTAAATATGTTCTATTAACACACATACATAAATAGCACTCATACTTTATAAAAAATAACTAGTATTAAAGCCTTGCCATAATAGTACTGTATCTCCTACCAAGGCACTAGTGTTTCATTACAACTACAAAATTTACACAATGAGAGACTAAGAAAAAAACCTAAATGCTACCTCTAAACCAGTTTTCCTACCTGAATTCAAACCTAGTAACGAAGCAGAAACTACATCTGTGACACCCTTTACATTCCCAAGACTTAAAAATCTACCAACTGCTGTCTAGGTAGTTCAGTCACTATTGTCCTGTACACCTGGATTCCACGCAGCTGTGTAGATCTGTGTTAAGCATTACTTAATCTGACTTCCAATGTTCTTTGCAGCTGTGCCTGATTAGAGTACTGGGGGATCAGGCCCTTTATTATAGGAAGACTTCGGTGGAGACATAGTTTATTGCATGTTTTTAGACTTCAAAGCTTTTAAAGGCTGTAAAACTGGATAAGTTTTGTGAAGTTGTAGAAATCAAGGTAGTTTGAGTTTTACTATAAATTTAAGTATTGTACTTTGCATTTGTTTCTATATTTTCTAAGAACAGTTCTGGATTACATGCAAGTAATGTTTCTAGGTGGGGATTTTGGGTACTTGTTACAGTGAAATTTAGATAAACAACACTTATGAGAAGAAAAAGGTTATAATGAGAGCAAATAGATTCCTTAAAGCAAAGAAGCCCTGAACTTGCCATGTAGTATGCGGAAGGTGCTTTTTTTTTTTTTGTCAATTTGCTGTGGGAGAAGGAAGAGAATATACTTTGCACAAAACATTTCAATACCTATTGTGCTACAGAATCTGGGTGAATATCTGTAAATACTTTAATCATAGCTTACAGCTCAGGGCAGACCTCAGAAGTGATTAAATATTCAGGTAGTAAGGCAAATGCTGAAGAGCTCTAAGTCAGTCCCAGCAGGGATTTGCTTTCGCAAGCTCAGTGCTAACTTGCGTATTTTAAGCACTACACTGCTGATGCACTTTGAAGCAGAGCTACTGACTGATACAATGATTTTGAGAGTAATATAGAAAATTTCTCTTTCAATTTATATTTTATATGCTTTAGACCTTCTTTAGAAGACACATACCCTAGAACTTCTCAAACTACCCAATGCTTTGCTAGGTCTTAGGTTGAAATCCAGGTTGTTCAGCAATGTTAAAATTGTTCTGACCAGTGACAAAATCTTTGTTGTTAGATATCTACTTTTCTGCTAGTAGAACTAGTAAGTTAGGCATTGAATTTTGAGGAAATGTCATGGTTCTTGAAATTTAACTGATTGTTTTCTTTTGGGATTCAACCCTAACATTCTAGTTATAAGCCCTTCTGTCAAAGTTTACTTATTTTACTCTTGTAGAACAAAGTTACTTTGGTCAAGTTTTGTCACTCAAACCATAATACTTACAGTTTTTACTTTCTATATGATACAGCTATGAACATCCAAGGAACTTAAAATTTAAGAGGCCTTCTTAGTCACATAACCTTCAAATATAAACCTTGTCCTTACACTACATTTGATGGTTTTTTTGCTTATTATAAGATTCTGCAACCTTGTTATCCTTAGCCTTATAAGAAGAGTAGCAGGTTAAGGCAGGATTCTAGCTCCAATTTGGATAGGTTGAGGACTTTGGAAAGTTTGGCTCCAAAAAAGCTATGAAAAGGGAAGAAGGCCAGTTATAAAGATTATTGGGATCCAGAATAAAATGTGATGCATAGAAGAACAATAACATGCTAAACACTCAGAAATACCTAAGTAGTTTCTTTTGAAGGCCTTTTGCTCTGCTGAAGATCACTTGGATGAACTCACGGCCACCAGTGCTTGATTCTGCCTAAATATCAGCTGTGCTTATTACTAGGCTGGACAACTTCTTGGGTGCTGGGAAAAATAACAATTTAGTCAGTGCTTTTCTTGTCACCATTAAACTATTGTTATTTCATCATGACTTTAGGAACTATGGCTTCTGGTTATTTTCTTTCCAGCTGAGACAAAAAATGAAACCCCCAATTGCTCTCTACTTTTATCGCACTTGCCACACAGAGTTCCAATAATATTGTTTGCAGTGGCTATGTTATTGGAACTGGCTTTTCTGGGAAAAATCAGAACAACTGAAGCCTCGTTTCTGCAGATTTTATTGCTATGTGCAAATGTACAGACCATGGTAATCCTGGCTCATGCCCCTGTCTGCATCTCCTGTTCAGCAAGTTTTGAATGTGGTAAGTGGCTGGCTCTTATGCTTCACAGACCAGGTAACTGTTCAGCTTGTTCTATAGCCCTTCTTTTGGCAATAACATTAATATCCATTTCTGTCTTCTACCTATTCAGCAGTTTTCACAAATCATTTAATATCTTTTACACCTTTTTTCCGCTGGCCAGTTTCTTCAGAAAACAGTAGGTATTTAAATCTTTCCAATTCATATGATTATGCACCAAAGATTTTTTTCAAAGGAATTACAAATCAGAAGTTCAGTCTAATGAAACAGTTGTCTAAGTACAGTGCTTTAGAAAACTAGATTACCAAAGTACAAGAGAATGGTCAACTAGTATTGTATCACTGGTGTTTTGCTTTTTTTTTTCTTTTCTTTTTTTAACCATATAAAACTCAAATTTACAGAATTGTTCCTGGAAGTGGCACAAACAGCAAGCATTCTTCACTTGCTCTGCAATACAACAGTGGTTTTAAATAGGCTTGTCTTTTTCCACTGCAGCATATCAGCTATTTACTGGATATTCAGGATATACCACACTCCCTTTCAGCTCCAGAAAGAGGGGAAGTGAGGTACATAGGTGATATTATGTAACTGTTTAGATGTTCCTAGACATGTTGTTACAGTCTAGAATCCACCACAAATTTTTCTGCATGCTTTCTTATCTTCTAAAGGAAAGAATCCCCTCCTTTCCCCAAGATTCAGAGATAGGACTTTGGAGTCTCATCCAAACAGAACGCAAGTATTTGCTGTGTGCTTACACGGTTAGCACAGTCTCTTAACCACTGAATGAGTTTTGGCTTTTGCTCTATAGGCTCCCCGACAGCGCTCAATAGCTAAAGGGCTCTATACTTCCCCCTTGTGCGGCTCGGCCCTCAGAAGAAATCCAGCCTGCGAGAACCCTGCCCGTGCTGTGTGCGAGTGACCTCTTCAGCCAAATCAGCGTCATTACAGAAAGGGCACGGTGCAAAGTTGTATTGACTTCCAAACGAATAGTTTTTGAGGTACAGCTGCCATATTTTTCCTTTCTTGAAGATCCACAATGAAATGGAGGCTAAAGGGGAAATGTATTTTTAGTGGGAACTTTGGAAAAGTAATTTTTTGTTAGTAAGTAATATGTTTTCTTTAAGTATATTCACAAATTTGTGTGCTGTTGCCAGATGGAGAATTATTAATAATTATTAAATAAAACCAATTAGAGGGTGGAGCATGCAAGTGTATTAAATTGACTGTGAAGGAGCTTTGAAAGAGACTGAGAAGTTGGCATGAAGCATATTTGCTGCGATTCAGCAATGGTTGTATCTGCAGACTACTAACATAGCACAATTATGGGTTTCAAAAAGGGAAATAAACCAAAAGTTACAAATTAATTGATACTGATGAGATTACTTAAAAGTATACTTGATTTTAAAATCATCTACTATTATGTCAGCAGTGTTTCTCATGATTCATTCTGCTCAGTGATTAAGACTTGCCTTCTCATTTAATGATTCTGCAAGAGTTAGGATTCAGAAAAGCAGAGTTTACATTAAAACTTAAAGAACATAAAGCTTTTTTTCTAGATTTCTTGTAAACATCTTGATATCAGCAGCCTCTGAAATGAATACAATGATGTAAAAGACCTAAGCAAAAAAAGCTCCATAGCTTGTACACAACTTCCTAGTTCAGTTGATATTTATGTACAGTTCTGGAGTCATATCACTGAAGTAAAGACTGATGTTCTGCCAGATAAAATAAGAGCAACAAGATACTGAAGTATTACAACAGCGCATCTTTGCTATTAAAACTCTGCAACCTCGGTGCTGCTGTCAAACTCACCTAAACTATGCCGTATTTCATAAAAGAAATCAACAACTTCTAATCAGTTCTGAACAGAACCGTACTTGTACCAATGGCAGGAAATACAGAGTATGTGAGTCTGATGGCACCAGTGAGGTTTTTTTGCTGTGTTATGAAAGTAAATGCCTGTTGACCGTAGGCTCTATGTAGTGGATGTTTAGTAATTCTGTTTTTCGAGATCCTCCATGCCTATGTGCTGCCTATTCTAAGATCATTTTCACCCTGCAAAACAGATTTTGCAACTCAGTAGAACTGAAATATGTGTTAAAGCGTAATAGACTGATGGTGGTAAAACCATTCAAGCCAACAGAAACAGTGTTTCACTGTAGTAAAACAGTATTGTCTACAGACTGACTCTCAGTACCTTAATACTCTTATTAATGACTTGATAAGTAGTACCCTATAAAAAAAACTTTGTGCCTCTTGCTTTCTTAGCAAAGAACTTTGTAACAAACTTTGCTGTTTAAGTTACAGAAGTATGGATGTTATCAAAATTGAAATACTAGGAAAACTAAGTTCCTTTGAGGCAATATGTATCACTGTGAATTCTCACCTGTAAGAAAGACAGTTTACATTTTTTTTCTTCTAGTTGCATTACCTGTGGATACGAGTGGCAGAGCAACTCTTTCTCCCTGTGCCATCCATTGGCGTAGAGATGGGGGTATGGGTGGGATTCACCTCACCTATTATAACAAGCTAATAATGAAGTGTTTAGTCTGAAGTATTTGCCTTAAGTTCTTGTTAAAGTACCAAACAGGTGACTCTTGGTAGGTGTGCTTCTCTAGTGACTGCAGATGGAGTCTAGGGTGACTTGATCAGGTTAAATATCTAAGCTACAGATAGGTAAAATTAGGTGAAAAGGTCTTCAGTATTAATTAATAGTAATTATTTTTTTTCCTTAAGGGTGGTCCCTCTGTCTGTTGCTACTACTCTATTTTACAACTCAAAAATATCAGTAACAGCATGTTAGCTGTCATATTACCTAACCCAACAACAACAGAATTACTAGAAGTTAACAGCTTGTGTTGCCCTAGTGTCCACATCAGTACCACTGGCAGCCTGCAATATCTCAGTGAGGGGGAAGGAAGAACCTAAGAAAAGAAACACACTGGCTGTCATAATTGTGTGACTTCTACAATTACCCTTTCCTGCTTCATGGAAGTCTGAAGGAGAACGAACAACTGGAAGGCTTTTCGCACCCATAACAGTGATTCTTGTCCTTTTTTCCCAGCAGATATTTAAAAAAAATAAAATACCAAACGACTATTAATGACATGACATGGCTGTCATATTGCTTGATGGGCATTACAATTTAGGCATTACAATTACATTTTTGGGGTAAGCTTCCTGACCTGTTGTCAAGGCTCATGATGTAATTCCTTTGTTTAGCATACTTAGCTTGTCTTGGTTTAGAAGATCAGTTGGCTTCAGTTTGTAGGACAATCTAAGCTTGACTACATAACCAGTGTACTCAATGTGTTGAGGTACAACTTTTTCCACTTTGTATGGACAAGAACAACTGAACACACTTGATGTCTCTATAAATGATCTTTTGACCCTGTAAAAATTTCAGTGTCTCAATATTCAGCTTGTCTGGGATACATTTTCACTGAAGACTCAGAGAAGGATAAAGGCAATGCTGTTGTCTTCAACAGTCACAAACAAGACTCTCTGGAGATATTTTCTACAAAGTAACTTCTCACCTTGGATATACAAGCACATATAGCCATAACATGACTTTTCAAAGCTGTACTTTTTTAATCTTGTTGACAAAGATCTAAAATCTTCAAACTGACAGCTCTGTTTATTCCCTCTGCAAACCTGTATCAAAAGGTACAGATTTTAAAAATATGTTAAGGACTGATTTCAAAGGAGAAGTTCAATTATGGTATGTATGAAGACACTATTTAGTGATGGATATGAATTCCTAAAACTTGCATAGTTGCAAGGCCTATACATGTGACTATCTGCAAGCAATCAGGGGTAACTTAATGCAAAATATTAGTAATTTCAAGTGTTGAAAAACTTCACAGCAAAAGACAGGAAGAAATTTAAAGCACAAGTATTACAGGAAAGTGATTGCCACGTTCCTTTAAGGAAATGTTGAGAACTTTAAAAGAATTACGTAGTCTTCAGATGTGACTAAAGAACCTTACAGGAAGTTCTGAATGGGGAACTACAAATTCTATCCTGTCCAAATAGGACTTTTTGGACAAAATTTTCCTTTGAGAATATCAAATATGCTCAGTTGACTTGAAACCAAAATAGGTTGTGAGGAACTATTAAACTAGAGGTATAATCTACCTCTGTATGTTTAAGCAATCATATTAGCATTAAGGCTCAGACCTCTGAAGAGGCAAACACTGTCTGTGCAGTGCTGGTTGACCTTAATTTCTATTAGCTTTAAAAAGAAAGGAAGAGAGTGGAAAGTATTATGAGATATTCAGCCCGCACTGATACTGCAAATGTAGCTTTTATAACTGCTATAAATACATGTCAATAAAGAACCTAAACCAAACAAACTTACACAGCTGTTACTTTTATGTTTTGTCATCGAACAAAAGCAAATGCACATAAATTTCACTACAAAGTATCAAAAGAAGTTTTGAAATGATGAATAATGTCTTCTGGAAATGTCTTACACAAGACAATATTTGGCTAGATCTGGGTTATCTCATAGTATAGACCCCAAATCCCATTGGCATGGGGCTTGGAGACATTCTTATTAATTGACAGTAAAAACTGTATCAACTGCCTGATACATGCTCTTCAGGGGCAAATTGTGAATTCTTTCACCTAGATTAATGAGGTAACAGTCACACAGAATGTTGTTAGAGCCAATTCTGTTTCTAATTTTGCCATGTGGCTCTTGAATCAAGTAGAACTTCATTTCCCAAGCAGAAAACAATGAAACACTCTAAGAGAACTAAAGAGGTCAGAATCTGTTATTCCATGTGCTTACTAACCACTGCATGATCCACTGTTCTTATGTGACTACCTCTAAGCAGGTCCACTGTGATACCTGTCCTTAGGTATCTTCCACAATTAGAAGATGATGGTATCCAGTAACTTAATTAAAAGGCATGCACTTACCTGACATCAGGGACTGGGTTGCCAGCAACTCTGCATTCCAGCAATACTTTGTTTCCTTCAGCAACTTCCTGGCTCCGGAGCTTCTGAGTGAATTGAGGTGGTGAAGATTGATTCTCTTCCATGTTGATGAAGGGGTGGCAAAGGACCATTTCACTCTGAGTGATGCTCTCCCTTTCAGAAAAGTGTTCTCCATTCAGATCAATCCCAGATAATTTTGCCTCAGGCTCAGTCTCTTGATGTGGCTTGTCAGGCTCCTGGTTCACTGAGGTACTTGCAGCTGGTTGTTTCTTTTTAGGAGACAGGTATCCACTGTCTGGAGAAGAAGAATCCCCATCAGGACTTCGGCCTCTTGTCTTTGCTGCCTGTCTAAATATAGATGACAGTTCCTCTATGAATGTGGCAGCTTTGTCACACAGCTTGTTCCTGAAAGGAACTTCTCCCTGGGATGCCAATTCGGGATTTGGGCTTGTCTTAGGCACACCTGGACCATCTTTCTCCAAATGTTTCAGGCTTCTAATGAAGCTGGGACTAGCAGTTAGCAAATGGGAGGGACTTGCTTGCTTCCTGGAAACTGTGACAAAACTACTTGCTGTTTGAGGTGCGGTGGATTGCTCTTTCTGATTCCCTGGGAGAATGTGACTTGCAGCGGATGAAGTCAGACTGCTTGCTTGAGGCCCCCGTAAAGCATCTTGCTCGTGCAGCTTGGTATCCCTGAAAGAAGGATTTTCTGAAGTGCTAGAAAGAGAGGTGTTGAAATAATGAGTCAGGTCTGGTGCTGCATTCTGATCCTCCTTCATGGAATTGGCAATGGCTTCCCGAGCTATGTCAAGGCTCTTACATATCTCTTCCTGGGTAAGGAAGGCAGAAAGTTCATTTGAAAATTCCCCATTCTGTATGTCTGATAGGGAATCATAGAAAAAGTCATGGTAGGATGAAGCTTCTGACATATTTTCAGGATATCCCCTATTGGTGCCTCTCTCTGCACAGTAAGCCTCCTTCAGCATTAAAGAAAGAGGCAATGCCTGGCCACAACTTCTATCTTGCATCCTGGAAGACACAAATAAAATTCCTTACCAAAAAAACCCAAACTTGTCAATAAAAAACCCCCTGTTATATCCTGGTTCCCATAAGCTAGACACAAAACTGGGAGTAGAGCAGAACCCAACTGTGCATGAAATACTTACCATAAACCTTGGTTTCTATTAGAATGGGCCAGGACTGCAAATTGGAGGAAATAGGTGGAAATGAGAGCACTTAGTAGTAATTTTTCTCATGCGTCTTCCTTCAGAACTATGAAGACATCCTTTGTCTGTATATTGCCTATCACAAGCTCAATTCCACTGGACCAATCTAAGTGATTTTTTATTTCACATCTGATTGTTATTTCACATCAATGCTATTACACTTTTTCTGGTTTTAGGCTTATGATGATTTGGGGAATATATTTACTTTTCTCTTTCCCATAACACTGCCTTCCAGACACTAAACCATCAAATTCCAAGAGGAACACACTGTTCTAGTTGAAACCATTATAAGAATCTACACAAGGATGTTTGGATTAGAAATTCCAAGTTATCCTTTCTGTTTAATGTTGATAATGTGTTTAATATTATTTTATTTCTTGTGTTAACATTTTTAACTTGTTACCTTTCAGTACAATTTAGTAGCACTTTTCTCAACACCGATAAGTGTAATATCAAACTACCACATGCTAAAAGTAAAACACTAAAGAAATAGATTTCACAACCTGTGTATCATCCTGCACCACATAGGTGTATAATGTATATTCTGTACCAGTTTCACAAAGTACAGAAGCATCTATACATCTCCAGTTTTCCCACACAATTTTAGAATGAGGATGAGCGTTCTCTGTCTCTGTAAAGCCAGCAAGAAACAAGACGCCAGGGAAACCACTCTTTTCCCAAGGGAAGGATCTGCCTGAAATTCTCCTTATTGAAATTTATTTGTCCTGCTGGTCACTAGATTGCGGGTGATCTGAGCTTAAAAGTAATTATTGCTTCTGCAAAGCATTTAATTAAGTTGAACATCAGTGTTTTTAATTACCCTTGAAAATTCTCTTCTTCTTATGATAATTTCTATAAGATTAATTCTGCACATGATTTTTAAAAATATTATATTTTCTCTTAATGGTCCGAAGTATTTCTCCACTGATAGGTGGCTTGACAGTCATGAGATGCACTCGGATGTATTTTACATCAGCTTGTGCAAGCTCCAATTGCCTTTAGTCACTTCACCAGGGCTTACCCGGCATGTAGTCATTAACTGACTGATAGATTATTGGAATTCTTGGCCTGGCATATGCATCTCTTGATATGCCTGCTTGTCTCGCCATCAGATTACAACTCAACACATAAAAGGAAGTATAAGGGAACCAAAGCATTTTAGGATTTGATATATGTTTTTATAGAATACAGTGATAGGCTTATTCTTTGCTGGGATTTCACCTTTCTTTCCTTTTATCTGTGTTTACAGGGCAACAAATTTAGCAACCATGCCAATCTCATGTCAACAAAATCTAAAAAAGTATATACAGTATAACTGACTACCACACAGCAGCTTTAAAGAATGAACCTGAGAAGCCAAGCAAACAGTTGGTCTAGAGGCTCAGCTGTTAAGGCATAAACTGGATGAATGCCAGGGAACCAAGGGTTAAACCTGGACAGTTTCTGCCTCCTTAATCTTAGTTATTTTTTAAAACTTTTCATTCAAATGAACAAAGGTGCTAGTTTACTATTTAGATGACGCATAAATACCTGTGCTTCAAATGATACCTTTATTTAAATCTGATTCATACTGGTTCCTAGCTTGCTCACATCTCAAAGTGATACATTACATACTCAGATAAACTTCTCTGACTTCCAACACCAAGCTGCTCTGGTGTTTCAATGGGTTATGGGTCGGAGGACAGTTTCACCTATTGCTAGCCACCCAACACGATGATTAAAATGAATGTGTTATGAATTAGCACATCGCCTCCTAATACTCAGTTTTATGCTGTTTTGTCACTCATTAGAAAAATATAATGGCTACATATGTCATAATTTTCAAAGCCCAATGTCTAACTTTAGGTAAATCAATCTGTAGCTGGATATTTAGATAAAGTCGATCAATTTAAACACATGCTGGTTATTGTCAATTTCTAATGCTGATCAGCCTTCTTGGTGAGAAAGGTCTAGTGCCTAAAAATGGATTTATATGTCTAGCTTTAGACAGCTGAATGGAGGCTTCCAGTATAAAGACTTTTTTTCAGCCACACTGTAATACATAAAACCACTATTCTTTTAGAGCAACTTGTAACCACAGTGAACTGGAGGTGAAGTATCACTAACCCTATCAAGTAGCATATAAGATCATAATTAGAAATTTCGAACACTATTTCTAGCTTCTCCAAGTTAGACTACAATGTATTTATAACAGTTTTCATCATCATTACTCATTAGGTAACCTGCAAAGCCATATACTATATCATTTAAAGACACAAACATAAAATACAATGTTGCATGCAGATCAGTGTTTAGCTATACTTCCAGCATTATTGCATATAAACTATTTATGGGGTCCTATTTGCTATATATTTAAAAATTACTCACAAGTAAACACACATTTTAATATCACGCTGTTTAAATATTTATTCAGAAAATAATATAGATGCTCTAAGGAATAATATGGTAAATAGTAAATTCAAAATGTACTGGATTACAATAATCTCAGAAAACATTTGAATAATTAATCAAATTAAGGTATTCAAGAGACAAATAATGACATATGGAAAACCATAGAAAAATCAAAGGACTCATTTCAAGAGAAGTATAAGCATCCTGAATTTGCGGAATCTGCCCAATGAAAAACTATTACTTAAAAAAATAAGACCCAAAGCCAATCTGGTCAAAGGAATAATAAGAAGGAAGAAATGTATCTAGTAAGATTTTTTTAAAACAAAAAAGGCACATGTTTTTCCTCTGAATTTTGAAATGCTGCAAAATTACTCCCCAAAGTACAATAATTAAATTTAGCAGAAAATATAAAACAGACCTTACAATGAACAGGCCAATATGAAGAGTGTCAAGTATAATTAACAGCAGGTAAAGTTGCTTTTTTCCTTCTTTATCTAAGTAGGCTTAAAGTTGCTCCAGCTATTCACTAAAGATTGCTTGGTCCTCAGTAAGCATCGGCAAGACTGTGGCCTGTGCGTTACATCTGTCCTCTGTGACTATGTAATTCTTACCCCACTCATCTATATTTGGTAACTGAACTCATGTTTCAGCAGACTGCCGCTATCTGGAATTCCAGTAGAAGCAACGTTAGTCCTGGAAGTGGGACAAAGTTCTGTGCACTTACTACTCAGAAATTCAGAGAACTTAATCATTTAAATGAGCAATTTTTGTTGTATTTAACACAGTATTTTAGGCTGTTTTAAAATATTATTCTGGAATTTTAGGATGTGATTTTTGCTCATTATTAAAGGGCCTACCTCCACAGGTCACAGAAAACACAGTGTGTGAAAGTTAATTTTTGAAAAATAATTTCTTTCTACAGCAATTTATCTTAACAGATTTTTTTTTTTTAACAAAATTAACTATTTTTATGACAATAAATAAAATAATTGGCTTTTTCTACTAAAAGTAGTTTAAAACTAATAGCTTCCTTGTGTACCTTAAAATCTTCCAGGAAAAGAAAAAAACATAGAATCGTAGAATCATTTAGGTTGGAAAAGACCCTTAACATTTTTAGAATTATTAGCAGAAATGGTACATCTTTTTGTAGTAATAGATAATTATTAATCTGTAATAATATACTACACTGTACAAATAAATTTACCTACTGAATTTTCACCTCTCAAATGAAGTAATCCTATCATCAGAAAAGAAGTATCTTCCTCAGAAATGACACACAAAATCCCTGGAAAACACGTATGCTTTAAAAAGACCCCACAACTCCGACACATGTATTAACACTGAAACAATCAAAATGCATTTCTGGTTTCAATAGCCTTGTAGAGTGTGATGAGTAACACACACTCAGCTCTCCCTTACTGGCTTTGCTAAGGAAGTACTTTCACCTCATTAAGAACTCCTCTGAGAATTTTGTCTCAGGGAAGAAAAATTTTCTCTCCAAGAGCACACTTGTGCCTTTTCAGGCACATCATTTCTTTTGATACTCAGTGAAAGGAAGAAGTCAACATGAAGACTGCTGGTTTAATCTACAGACTTTATCGCATAATTTCCAGAAATAAAAGCAATGTGTGGGTAGGGTTTTTTCCACCAGATCACAGCTTATTGGGATTTAAATTCTCTAAAGTAGATAGGAGAAACCGTAGCTCCAAATAAGTGCTATAGACCTCCGCCCCTTCTGCCAGCATCCATTATATCTGCTGTCTGATTTGAATTCACTTTGTGGACTGGCACTTGTTCTTGGCTCAAGGTCTTCTAGATACTGCCTTGCATTTTTTACTAAAGTTTATTTCTTGGCAACAACGGAAGTGCAGCGGACCCACTGTTGTGACAGAAGCGCACAAGAGACTCATAGCTCCCTATCGGTCCCAGACCATCTTTACGTGTTACCAAGTGCTGGTATCACACATTTTATTTCAGTGGTTAATACAG
This sequence comes from Aptenodytes patagonicus, assembly GCF_965638725.1. Lineage (NCBI taxonomy): Eukaryota > Metazoa > Chordata > Aves > Sphenisciformes > Spheniscidae > Aptenodytes > Aptenodytes patagonicus. The sequence goes on from NC_134952.1 coordinate 44,231,473, forward strand.
TATCTTTCTTTGCATCTTCATACAGGCAATTACTGTCCCCTAATCAGAGCTTCAACAGATTCACTGTTGGATTAGGAATACTTACTTACTTCACAATGTATACAAACCCCATTCTTATGGCTTGGGATCCTTACTGTGTTGTAATGAAATTAATAAAAAGGATTTTATTTCATGTCATTTTACAGTAATTTCAATGTGTCAAATAAGAACAGAATTGTCATTCTAAAAATTCCAGGCTAAAAACTGTACACAAAAAAGCAGCTTGTCATATAAGAATTAACCACTGTATGCCCAATTTTTAAGCAGTCATAGCGTGGAATCCAGGCCCTGTGTCAGGCATCGGCCTCTCCACTAAATGCGTAAGAGTTAGCCACCTTGGAATGGGAGCCAAAAATAGCCTGCATATAAACAGCAACAAACTGCCTTGGGCTATCTCCAGCATTTTCTACAGGGAGGGGGTGGATGAAATCCTGGTTCTTGGAATCATATGTTTAAACTGTCACTTCTGGGAAGAAAATATATCTGCCTGGAGACACCTGCAGAGATCATTTTTAAAGGAACTGAGCTTTTACGAATACAGTTGCACTGGTGATTTGTGTAAATCAGGTATGCCTATTACTTTTTGTGCAGCATGATAGAAACATTTGCCCAGAAAGTGAAAGATCTGTGTTCAATTTATTCCTAGTGCCTTCAAGTGTTAATGAAATACTCGTCATAACCTGCAAACTTATTAGGTTAAGGTTTTATACAGCTGTATTAAGCCATGAACAAATTTTCCCAATGTCATTCTACTAAGATTTAGGGAATGCTTATAACCTTTGACCTATGCTGAATCTTTTGGAAACTTACTTAATTTTTTATCAAGACCTTCCATTTTTATTGCAAAAATAATGTGTATGCTCCTTTACAAAGGTGGTAGACAGCAGTAAATCACTATAAGCAAATGCCAGAGGGACTAAACCTTTGGAACAATTAGATATTTTGAAAGAGAAACATGGGCAATAATATGCAATGATGTAATAATTTAGCATTTACATGTAAAATGTAAAAATTAATAATAACATACAAACAAGATAAAGATTATTATGTCTGATATGCTCACTCCACTCCTATTGCAGTATTGTGGCAAATTCAGCTGACGAACATACTTTTCATTACCGATAGATTTGAAGGAGCATAGCTAGAGTGGTCTCCTGAAACCTTAATAATAGCTTCTAGTACTAGTCAGGCTGAGTCATTCAAAACCTCATGTCACAAACTGTAAAGCTATCCTGGTTGTACAAGCTTTCCATTCCATCTGATGAAGATGTTACACGGTGCAAAAGATTTTCATTGTTAATTGGGCTAAAACCAAAATATAATAACAAGCATGGCTCTTTACCCTAGTAATTCGTGTACTTACCTGAGAAAGAAGAAAACCTCTGTTATGGTCCCTGTTATTTTGTATCTTACTCTAAATAGCAACAGGATAAAACATAAGTAGATAGGCAATCTCCTTTCCAAGACCTAAAGTAAAACACCAGTCTGTAAACTTCAAGTAAGAACCTTTAAGAGCTGCTTCTACTTCAAGCAGCAGAGACAGATACAACCCCCTTTACTAGTTGTCACAGAATCCTCCAGTTATTTTGAGCACTAACAGACATTTTTTTCCACCTCTGAAAGTTTAAAAAAAAATAATCTGGTTGCCTGTGCTTAAACATACTGGGTCACTGCCTTGCTGTAGTTTGATGCCATACATAGCTTTGTTTTCCCTCAGTATGCAAACATGTTTAATTTTGCTTATAAATATATTTGTAAATAAATCTGTTACATAGCTAGAGCTAATCTGTGTTTTTTATAGAGTGCATTGGAAGTACCTACCTGTCATATATATATGAAAGTGTCAACCATAGTGAAATAGTCAAGCAGTGTCAATGGTACTCAAACACCATTTTTCCAAGTTTCTGGAAGAGTTCTGTGAGGATTTTCGTAGGAGGAAACTGTAGAAGTGCAACGGAAAAGCTCATACACCTTCAGTTTTGCTAGCAGTGGTACCAGTACTTGGCCTAGAAGAAATGTAACAGTTGTTAAAATTAAAATGTTAAAAGAACAGTAATAATAACTCACACCCTTCTTTTACAGAATACTTCATCAACAAAGCAACTCAGGGGCTGCAAGTAACAATAGTTCAATAAACTTAAAAATATCACAACTTTCCAGAATTACCACAGCTGTGAGTAGGAAAGGAAACCATAAATTGGAAAGGAAGGCTAATAAGCAACTCACAAAGAACTAATACTCTTTCTTAAACTGGGGAAGAGATAAAGGCTTCTCAGTCCAAGACCTATGGTATCTAAGGTCTTGCTGAGGCAACCTACCTCAGACTAAGAAACCTGTAATTCAGCTTCCTTTATCTGAAGACTACTAGAACACTTGTAATACTATTCTCTCTCAAGAGGCCATATTTTTTAATCTGTCACTAGCCAGACAGGTAAAAACTGAACTCATGGACAAGTTGGCACTTTATTGGTGAGTGTCTTCAACATCCCTTAAAATCTCAGAGGAGTTTTGTTAGGAATTTGTGCCCCTGTGCACAGTGCGCTGTGATTAATATACTTTTGTATCTGGGGCTGTGAAGCACACCGTGCCCTCACAGGATTTAGCACGAAGGTGAAAAAACATAGAAGCTATTCGATCCTTGCCAATAAACACTGTGCCTGGGGTAAAGATGTCCCTGCCCAAGTTACCTGAGCGTGGGCAGCGGCCTGGGCTGGGCGGTGCGGTCAGCCAGCCGTCTGAGCGTGAGAGACTGGACAGCCCCTTTTCCTTTTTGCCAGGCTCCGGCATTCATCAAACTCCCGCGAGGTTCACGACGCTGTTACACACACTGCTTTCTAAGCCTGCCTTTCGCCTTTTTAAGCCCTTCCTCTCACAGGCCCACGTACGCGCTTAGTGGCCCAACGCGAGGAGCTGAGGGAGAAGGGCGGGAAGGGGATCGGCGCTGAGGGAGAAGGGCGGGAGGGGGGTCAGCGGCGGAAAAGGCGAGACGGGCGGTTGCCGCCGGCTGAGGGGAGGCGCTGCTGCAGGTGAAGCGGTCCTGGGCGGACCCGGCGAGAGCAGCTGCCTCAAGCGGGGAAGGGAGGTCGGCAACCCCTCCGGGTGAGGGGGAAGGCGTCGCAGGGAGAGGGCGGGGAGCGACCGCTGGAGCCCGCCGCCCCGTCCGGCTGCGGCGACTGGGAGGGTGTCGTGGCGCGGCGGAGGCCCAGAGGACAAGCTCGGCTGTCAGGACGTGTTGCTGTGCAGTGTGCCATCAAACTTTTCGGCCGGGGCGAGCATGTATGTTAGGCCCTGCACTGTTGACACATTTCTCACTGAAATTCCTCCTCAGAACAGAGAACATGCTGATTTACAGGTACTGATATTTTTGTAATAAAGTCCTTAAAAATCCATATAGGCTAGGCTCACATCTGGGCAAAAGGCCTAGAGAAGGCGTTTTCACTGCCCAATTCCATTAAAATATTTAAGGTATATTATGTAATGGTATTAAAGGACAAGAAACGAGGTGTCAACAAACTGGAATTGACAGTCTTCTGTGGTTTAAGTAGAAGGGCCATTCCAGGTTCTAGCATTTGGGAATGTATACAAATAAGAATTTAAGCAAGTCTATAACGCTGTTGTTAAAGCACAGAAAACCAAGAAATCCATTTTCTGTTGAATTAAGAAATGTGGGAAAGGAGTGGAAGTTTCAGAAGACGGGACTGATGCAATCTCGCAAGGATAAAATTTGGCAGTGTAGCACATGGCCATATAATTGAGATTGGATAGTCTAGCATGTAAAGATTTCAGATTATATGATAAATTTAAGAAATCTAAACACCCTTTTTAATGTATTAGCTCAGTGTAGTCCTACATAATTTTCTAAGGAAAGAAGTGAAATAAATTATAACTAAAACACTCTAGTGGAAAGTCTGTGTCACAGAAGTAACATCCTAACTTAAACAGACTGATATCTCATATACTGTTTGAAAGAAGAAAAGCAAACTGTAAGTGTTAGGTAGTTAATTTAAGTGTCCCGACTGTGCAAAGCAGAATTAACACTAGTCTTGTTCTTAACATTAAGAGTTTTCTTTTAAGGAGTCCACATTCAAGACCTTAGCTGTAATTTTGTCTAGTTTCATTTAACTCAACTGTTACTCTTCTCTAAGTTGATTTTGTCCTGTATTCTGTAAATGTTAGTCATATTCATGTGTCTTTACCATTTCTTTTATTTTGTAAATTAATTACACTTGTTATCACTCCCTGTACCATATCTGAAAAGCTATCCATCCCTCTATGCCTTGTGTAGAACTCCTGCTTTAAGTACGTGCTTCGGTCCCACTCACATTAGCTGTTACCCGTATACCTCTGTGAAAAATATTTCAAACAAATCTGATGTTTTTTTAATAAAAACTGTTTGCACTTATGCATATCATAGAACTCCCATAGCTGGGCAGTGAGAAAATGCTTTATAGCATCACATGGCATCTTTTTATGTTGTATGTACTAAGCCTTTGTCAATGCAGCTCAGTTAGACTTTCCTCTTCATAAGGAAAATGATCTCCATTAGATTAATTTTAGCTGCAAGCCTATAGTGCATATTTTACATGTTTATATTCACAGCCAGGCATGTACTCAGATTCCTTCTTAGCATGTGAAATGTGTTTGATCTGAGCAGGCACAGGCAGCGCCGAAGTTCAATACAAGATTAAAGCCTCTTTCATTACAAGGGGATTAACTTTGAAAAAGGAATGTGCCTCTTTCAACAAACTGTGAAATGCTGATCTCTAGGAAAATAAATGTTTACTTCTCTTTTTCCTTTTATCATAATACAGCTTTACGTTACTTTACCTTTTTAACAGCTATTGCAAGCTGTCTTTTGATTACGCCAAATGTATTCCCGCAGTCTGTAGGAAGGCTCAGCCTGCCACCTAAAAACACGTCTGGTGCAAGATAAGGGTAGACAGCTGTGTATTGCTGCCAGAAGTCATCGTGCTAAACAAAGACAAATGTGCAAGAATGTGACATCCATACTTCTGGAAAGAGGAATGAATGCTGAAGGAGGAACACTGAACAGCTGATTACTTCCGCTGTTAACCTCAGTAGGACTAAATTTAAAAAAAAGTTAAACCACAGCTGGCTATATAGAACGAACTGCTGAGAGATTTGTCAGTCACTAGCTTCTATTAGGGAGACACTTAGCTTGGGAGTATTTTTGGAAAGAGTTTCCATGGAGTTGGAGAGACTTCAGGCCTTTTGCTTTTTTCTGATTGGCCAACAGACAGGTGCTGAAAAAGGTGGTGGCAGAAATATTCCAGACGTGGTGAATATCATATGGACTAGCAACGGCAACTTACTTTTTGTTTTATGATAGGCTATATCATGTAAAAATATAACAGAATTTTTCCTTTCTCTCTTTCTGATGTGAAACGAAGAGAGGTCAGACAAAGCACCGAATAATGTTGGTTGAAAATACAGCCACCTGTGTTTACAATTTGGGAGTGGTGTACTCTACCATAGCACATGTTTAATGGCGTAAAACTAAAACTATGTATTTTTTCTTCCAGGGTGAAGTGTTCTACATACTTCTGCTTTACAAATACATGTTTTACATTTAAAGTGCCAATGTCCTTCAAACAGAAACCTATTATTCCATTGTAAATGAATCACTTACTTTTAGAGATAAATCATGTAGCAAAGAAATTATTTTTAAAAATAGGTGCTTTTAGGAATGACATAAAGTAAGCCTCAGAACTTGGGAGAAAGCAGGACCCTTTCAGTGGCAATGAAAACTTCTGTGGCGGCACTGAGAATCCTTGTATTTCTTCATTTTGGAATCAATTTATAGAGCTTGGACCCCCAAATTGAATCCACTGGTTCTGTCAAAGCAAGAGTTAGAATTTTGACAGAGTATTGATTTTGTACTTATAAGTGCATCTCCCTCTAGAGTGTCAGAGCCAATGACTAAACATTGTGGGGGTACAGTCCTGATACTTTGGCATTGATGGACTGGAAAAATGGAGGTCCAAGATTTATAAGTAAAACAAGCTGTTAAACATGTTCTCTATTTAGGCAGGATCAAGCTTTTTCCTTTTCCTAAACAGTGATCATTTCTGGGGGAGAAAAAAAATAAAATTTGCAGAGACAAATTGAGTACATTTAGAAGGCAGTGATGAAAAGCTGTGTAAAAATATATTCCAGACATAATATGATAGGTTCTACTCACCATCAAACATGAAAAATACGTGATAAGATATGCACACCTCCCTTCCTGTCCTGTTTGATACCTTGGTTAGAACCAAGATAAAGAGGCAAAGTATGCAGTTACCTGCAGGTATGTTTTTATATGCTTTAAATTCTACAGCATCAGATGTGCACCTTGTATTGGATACTCCCTATCAAAGAAGGAATAGTTAATTCTAAATTCATGTATTTCATAGTTGTTAAATGAGATGTCATTTGAGTTTCAGTGATACTTTTTACAGCGATTTTCTGGTCCTTATATGAAGCTGGTGGTATTAATCTAGAAAAGGGAGTCACACTGATTGATCAGGGAACTAATGAACTCCCTTTAAAAGGTGAAATGTTACAGATAATCATGCAAAATATTCAACCAGTCAGAGGAAGAATGTGGACCTGGGAGGAAGCACGCCTGAAGAGCCAAGACAACCACCTTTTAATGATGATGCAAGTATGCATATGAGAGTTAAAAGCTGTCAGTGAGACAGCTGCGGGAGCCACTGAAACAATGATTCACCCAAGTGGATTACTAGAAACAACACCTTCAGACTGTTTGGAATACAATTTCTGGCTTTGCCACCAAAACTTGACTGGATCAAAAGCACCCACAGATGAAAGACAGGAGGTTTTTGTGATGCTTTCACAAAAGGCTCTGAAATTCTAAGATACCGTATAAGCAATCTAATACATATATTATTTGCTTTGAAATTTTGGCAAGGGTAAATCCTGGCTATAACCCACAGAACTTAGGTAATAAATCTGTTATTGAAAAACTTTTTGCAATAGCATTAACTGTATTGTTGCACAGGTGGTACAGACAGAAATAGAGGCAGGTCTGGTGTGCAAAATTAGGATCCAACAGAACCAATAAATCTAGATTGTACTTTACATAACAAGAGGGAGGGAGGGTGGTGCTCTAAACAAAACAAACCAAACAAGCTGCTTAATTCACTTTGTTGCCACCCTCAAATCCTAAAATAATCCAAACAGGCTGGAGAGTTAGAAAGTTTGTGTTGATACAAAGAGTTTTAGAGAAGGAATTAGATATCTTTTATATGGAATTGTGGTAATAATTGTGTATAATATATTTTTGAAAAAATACCTACACATGTACAACTACAATATGTAAATACACAATGCTGAGGAATTAGTTAACACAAAACTTTTATTACTTGGAGGTAATTGTACTTACTGTATGCGAATATATTGCACAGTTTTGTGATCAGTGGATATATAATTTCTATGTAAACAAGCCATTACAGCATTCTTATCTCTATTTTTAATAGGATTATTCTGGAGTATGCGTTTTAAGTCCTAAATTGAAAGCAATCTTATGAGTAAGTCTCAGGGATCGAAATTTAAAGCTTCCTCTTGGGACATGCTGTCTGTGAGTATTTAGTCACAGAGTCAACTACCTCAAAAGCCCATAAAAGTTACCACCTCTCCTTTGCAGACATCTAGGTATGTTTGACCAAGAACTCTCTTCTTACCTTTCTTCTGCAAGTTGAATGGATGGTGTAATATTCCAGCAAGCAGTGAAGCCTAGAGGGTTTCCTGTATAGCCCATTTTGACTCTCTTCATTTTCCTGGGCACTTGTACTGGTGTGAGTGAGAGTGAGTTTGCAGTTTTGGGAGGGATGGCAGAGACTGTGCTTAGGGTTGTTGGTGTCTATTGACTTCAAACCCTGATGAAGTAAATTAGTAGATATGATTTACCAAAACATATAACAATAGTTTGCTTTCAAAGTTCCATTGACTTCATTTATACAGTTATTTAACTAATAAAGCTTATAAGAGTATTTTTTTTCTTAGAGATATCCAGAAGATGTAATATGTGGAGATAGAACACCTCTGTCTAATAAGCATATATAAACTGAAAGGTGACAGTCGTGGCATCTGCAGTTTGTTTTTAAAATGCAAATTATGAAGACAATCTCACAGCTAAAAGCTGTGAAGAAAAATTACTATCTTTTGAGGATCAAGGCAAAAATAAAAGTGACTGCAGAGAATTTTCAAATACATTTTCTTGGAGAGAGGAAATAGAGCAGATATTGACAGTCAATTAGTTTAACCAAAAAGATTTCAGAAATCCAGGTAAGAAGCTAATTCTCTTTTGTGTTTATCAAACTTTCATATGGTTTGAGGAAGGTACTTTAATCAAAACTCTTTTTTTTTTAAAGTTTATTACAGAGCTTTTATTCTAAGTATTTCCGTATTGTTAGAGCAGACATAATTGTTCTGATACTTCACCAGCATTCTACATGGATAGGTAACAGTTTATGACTTAGGAAATGTTTTTAACCGAATACCTTAATTTTCAGTCAGTTTTAAGTCAAGTAGGAACTGACGCCTGTCATGTACAGACTTCAGTCCTTGCACAAGGCTTTCAAGTTCCTAAATGTAACAGCTTTGAAAGCAGACTGCACATTTGTACAGGCTGTTGCCTCACTGCTAAGGTCTCATAGAGGCTGCCTATGGTTTACATGACATAGTACTTGTAAAAGAGCAAGACTGAAGGAAATTAACCTAGTTTATCCATTCCTGTCCTAAGTTCTTATGTGATTTCATTTTCTTTCTGCAGGCAGACTTCATTTTGTCATTATCTGATTTCTGAATGTTTGGCTTTGCAGCCTTAATGTTATTCTTGTATGTTGCATCACGGAATAAAGGGGTACTTGAATATGATTCCATAATCCTTGTGATAGTTTGCTAAGACTTTCTAAAATTTCACTTTTAGAATTGCACAGATGTATGTTGAATGGACTAGTGTTTCATCATATGAGGTATGTGTATAAGTTTTCTTTGGTTCTTAGGTTCTACCTAGTACATTGGCATCTGAGTGATTGTTATTTAATACATTCAGACACACATTTCCTCAAAAATACAGTTCAAAATGTTAGCAAGACTTCATGATAAATCTCTTCAATCTGCCGTTTGTTTAGTGATGCATAGTGATAATAAAGGATCAGTACTGGTCCTTTATTGAGCTTGCAGCCCTCACATCTTTTCTGAGCATTTCTTATGGGGAACAGAGGCCTAAAAGCAGGGTCATTCACGCTACTTATGTGTGTACAACAATTATTTTGTTTCTTGGCTAATACACAGAAAGTGGGAAAGGGCAGAGGAATGGCAAAGGCATATGAGGGAATCAGTGTTCTAGGTATTATTATTAGACAGTTTAATTAGCAAATGAGTGGTGAATATTATTCTTTTACAAAGGTTGTTTATTATAATTTGGATAGTAGCTAATAGTAATTTAGGATAGTAGTAATTAATAAATAAATTTGGTTTAAAAAGTTTGAATAATACAATAGAAAAGAAGGTTTTGTTTAGTCTGAATACGTGAGGTAGTCAGTTGAATATCACTGCTGTTTTCTGTGTTTGTTTATTAACCAACTCGTATGTTATGATAAAGTACATATGCGTCCTTTACTCAGAACAAAGATTAAAGGCTTCTCAAAGCCTTAATATTGCTTTGTCCTTGGACATGTTTTCTTCACTGTATGTGGGTATGTTTCATTACCACTGGGTTACTACTGGTGGTATATGTGCTGACTATGATTTTGTTTTGAAAATACTTTATATGAGAGAAAATGCAAAATGTAAATCAAATTTGTAAAGCAATGAACATGGAATTTATGGAAGACATTTAGCATTTGTTAACTAAAATTTCACAAATATTTTATATGTGATTTGATTTATCAGTAGAATTCAAAAGCAGAAAAAATCATTGAAGAAAACCAGAAAAGGATGAAAGATGAAGAGGAAAAAAAAGAGCTGAAACAATGGAAAAGGCTTTGCATTGACAACCAAATTAAACAGAATTTTAGGTCTGGAATAAATAAGTTAAAAGATTTCCTGCAAACATGTCAGAGTAATTCTGTGAAATGTACTGCAGAAATGTCTGGTTTGAATGTCTGTTTTCAACTGCGGAAAGAATAATCCCTAGATAAAGGTAAGCGTACATATTTTTGTGGTTTCTTTGGAGGGGATGGCAGGAATTAACTGTATGAAGACTGGAGAAGAACATCCTGATAAACTTTGTCTATTGTAATGGCACAGTGTTTTCATACTAACGGCAGTTTTGTGTGCAGCTCAGATCACTTCAAGGAAATTAGTTTGCGGGAGAGGCATATTCTGTATCTGAGGAGTTTTCTAGGCATTACAGTAATTCATCAGTTTGGCATCATCTGAGTTTTGTAAGAAGTAGTTTTTCATAATAGGTATATTGCAGATTATGTTGGGCCAGCTGAGTAACAGAAGAGGAAAGGATGCTTTAAACATGCTAACGCACACAATAGACCCATATTGTGCTTTTTGAGGGTGTTTTTATTATGTCAAGCTTGCATAGCTTAGTTCATTTCTGTTTCCACTAAATTCATAGCAGTGATGATGAACGTATGTTCTTCACATGATGAACAACAAGGTGTAAAAAGGTCCATGAGTGAGGTATGCATCCACTGGGTGTAATGGCCTCTCTTCTACCTAACACTCTCCCTCCACAGTGTCAACCAGGGGCTCTGGTACTGCATCAGGTGATGCATTGCTATTTTGTGGTTGCCCAGACCTACAATCCATTCAGTTTGGGACTGTTGACACTGCTCAATTTGAGCTATTTTGATGAGCCCACTGATACACTCTCCGGGAATGAAACGAAATTATAAACAGCTTGCAGTAGCCTTTGGTTTGACCCTTTTCAGGCTAATCATTTCCATTCTTGTACATACCAGCTTCTTACTGCAGCTTTTTTGTTTTGTTTTCAAGCTGGATCACCTAACAGATAAAGGTTAGCATATCATCAGTTAATGTAGAATAACTGGGAGAGTAACACCTAGCAATGAAGTGGTGAGAAGAGTTAGGGGTGAGCTGACATCGGTAACTATTTAACCCAGATCAGCAGGTGCCTCTAAGGTTTATAGGGACTGGAGGTCTGGAATGATAGGGGAGACCAGGGGAAAATGCATGCTGCACGTTTGCAGACAGAATATGCATGCATTTTCATTTCCAAGTACATCTATTGCATATGCTGATTTCTGTACACATCAGGACATCTGTGAGAATCACTGGCTTCTGATTTTTGAAAGCTTCTTCCATTAGGGGAAAGATTCTTAAAAGCAAAAGTATTGAATGTGGCAATCATTACAGCTGGCTTTTCTTTTTCCCCAAGGCAGAAGTGTGAAAGGTCTAAGAATAGCTGTTGAAGCAATGAGAAGAATCCGTTCTCTACTGGATAAATAGCATGATTTACTGGAGACAACAGACTATCAGAGGATTGCCAAATGCCTTAGATATTTTGGATTTGAGAATTTGGCAAACAGTCTGGATTGTCCACAGGTTATGTCTGTATAATAATTAAAATGTTTCATTTTTCTATTTTTCCTATATATATTTGCTGCTGCATAATTGGTACTGTTTTTCTCAAAATATTAAGTTAAAGCAACAACAATATTAGCAGTGAAACCCCCGATAAAGACTTACTTACACTGCAAAATCAAGAACCGTAAAGTTCAGAGATGCACTATTTATAATTGCCTGTACTACCCATTGTAAGCAAATAATGGAGTGAAAGTTAAGATTGTCATTCCTGAATTTGAAAAGTGTAAAACCTCCATAGAAGGCCTTTGTAATAGTATTTTAAATGTAATTCTATATTCTTTACCAGGAAAAAGGCAAAAACAAATTTTACTACAGGGGACTGACTCCATAACATGTTATCACCAAGGCTTTAACCCCTAGGCCTATGACATTGCTGCCAGTTACAAATGTTCTTAAATGCCTAGCACAGCATGGTTGAGTGCATATCAGATAGTGGTGCTTGATACCTTAAGAAGCACTTTCTATGTGAAGTGTGTAAGCTTTTATAATCAATTTCTTTCTCAGTGTCCTCCAGCAGTTTGTTCAGATTTAAATGACTCTCCAGCATCCCATTCACTTCCAACTTATGAGGTCAATAATACTCTCTCTAAATTATGCTTCTTTCTCTTTTGTGAAGAGCACATACCACCTTAGCAGACCAACTGTGATTTTCTTTACTCTTTTGCCTAATTAAAACTGCTCCAATCAATGAGGGGTAAAATTCTTTTTCTGCTAGTTGAAGTGATAAGCAGGTTTGATTTAAGGCAACCTCATCCACCGTGCCTTTGTATCTTTTAAAACTTGTAATTGACAAACATTATTAATAAAGATTCATACATGGGATTATTATATGCCACCCAGTACTACATCTTAATTGAGACTAGATAATCAGCCATTTGGGGTCATAATAGGTTTGAGATGATTGATCATCTAATTTTATCCTTAGGGGTTCCCATTCAGGATGGAAGTTTGTCTTGTCTCTTTTCCCCTGTAAGGATGCAAATTTCAATGTAAATATCTTTCAGATGTCCCAATGGCTGTTTGAGTTGCTTTGAAGGCCAGTCTCAAGTTCCAAAAATTGTACTCCTTTTGAATTAATTTGCATTTTGTAGGCCTACCTCCCTAAAGAATATAGGCCACTGTATCCATATTTGGGAAAAGTACAAAGCTTGTGAACTGAAATCTTTAACAGAATGTCAGATAATTTCTGATATATTAGCATGTGCTTTATGTTGTTGCCACATCTTGTTCTTTTATCCATCCCGTTTGTGCAGTTTTTTTAAACTTTGCTTAACTCTTCCTACACTGATGTCCACATCATTTGTACAGCATTTCTCCAAATAAGTGGTTAGTTTTGTCAAGCTGGGATGTATTTTGCATTTGGCACTTGTTTTTACCCACTTTGTCAAGATTTCATTTCTTTAAGAACTAGAGTCTGCCCAGAATATTTTCTGGGTCCTTTGATGCAATTGAAAAATGTACTAAACATCTACAGAATCCAGAGCACAGTCAAACAGAGGTCTCCACGTTTTCTGTTAGTCTGGGAGTAGCTCAATTTCCACTACAGCACATGGGCCATTAACTGTTATGAGAAGAGAGGAAGATAGAGATCCCAGGGTTCAAAGTTTTTTTCCAGATACATGGCAGGTAATACCATACACTGTGAATTTTATTTAACATGCTTATATTTATGGGTGTGTACAGGAAGACACTGGTATTATAAGAAATAAATTAAATTCAAAGATAATCTTGAGATTTTGATACAATATTACTCTGACATATACCTTTGAGCCAATAGTTATTTGAATAGGCTCAACAAAGAAAAGAGTGAAGCTGACATCTACTTTCTCATTTCAGTATTGTTCATTTCAAAGAAAGTGAGTGAGGTCTTAAGTATCATGGGATTGGATTAAAAATAATCAGATCAAAACAATTTTTAAAAAATTAATTTCTTAATTTTCTTCTGTTCAGAACTTTGGGATATATCTAGATTATGTTTTCAAGCATTTTCCACCAAAAGTGAGAACCTAAAAACAAAATGGGGATTTCCAATCTCCAAAAAACTTCATTTTTTCTGGAACAAGAAAGCAAAAATATTCTAAAGCTTAGATACTGTGAGACATGATAAACTGATGAGACTTGATAGAAGGAACTAGGAGCTTTATTCACAGTATCATACTTTAGTAATACTAAATAGCAGGATGACATCAATTAAGGAAAGACAAATTTCATTTAACAAGGAAATTCTTTCCTTAAAGAAAAAATTGGTGAAGAAAAGAAGAAAAAAAAGAAGAAAATATTGAATTATAATTGTGTGTGTGCAATTCTGGATTTATCACAAAAAGTTTTCTTAACTTGCTATCCATTTGCTCCCTTTTCAGCATGAGATTCTTGATATTATAGATAACAATAAGTCTGCAGCAATTGTTGCCTGTACTACTTCAGGGAAAACCTATGCATCATACTACCGCATGGAAAAAATCCTGAAGGAAAGCAATGAAGTGGTAGTCGTGTATGTTGCTCCCACAAAGGTATGACTTTACTATTTTGTGTAGCTTAATGCAAAATAGTCATTCACTGCAGTGTTACAGTATCATCAACATGTGTGAAGTAGTGCAGTTACACTGGACGTTTTGAAGCTAAGCTGACATGTATAGGCTGATGATCTAGCTAGCTGGAGTAAAATCCTTAATTTTCAGGATATAATAAATAAAGACAAAACCAAACTCACATGGAAATCAGCAAAAAAGTTGATGGGTGTTTAATATAGCCTCTGCAATGTGGCTAATCTGATCTTTTGCAATCTTTTTTGCCTTCAGTATAATCCTTCTGTCATCATTATTTTCTGATATACTTAGCATGCTGAGTTGCTTTCTATCATACCACAGCCTTAATCTCTATAGATTGTATTTTGAATTGATTTTAGTATACAGTAGTATATTGCTGTAGTTACGGTAGTATAACATGGGTAGTTCAGTGATCACAGACTCACAGAATGGTTGAGGTTGGAAGGGACCTCTGGAGGTCATCTGGTCCAACCACCTGCTCAAGCAGGGCCACCTACAGTATCTCCAAGGAGGGAGACTCCACAACCTCCTTGGGCAACCTGTGCCAGTGCTCAGTCACCCTCACAGCATGACCCTCTGACGTATCAGACACTCCTAGTTTTGTGTCACCTGGAAGATGATGAACCAAGATCTTTGTTTACTCTTTTTAATCTCTTACTTTTGTTTACTTATTACTGAAGTACTGCGTTTTCTCAAAAATCAGGCTTTTGTTAACCAACTATGGGCAACTATTTGTAATCGATTTAATAAAACACTGCCAGATGGCTTAGCAGTGCGTGGTTTTTCAGATGGGATTTTCGCCATGATGCTCTCAACTGTCAGGTATGCTATATTATTTCAATTATTTTAAAAAATATGATTATTCAAACTTGTGGCTATATCATATTAAAAAGTTCTGCTTCTAAATTGTGAACTTCCAAAGAAATAAGAACATACAAAAACTAACACTGTTGGACAAGGGCTGACATTGTAGAACAAATATGCTCTCATTAGCTTCACAGTTGTCTCACCGAGGAATGCATATGTACACTGATTTAGCACTTCCTGTAGCTGTTTTATTGAAGTGCCAGCTGGAAGATGTAGAATTCCAGCCCAGAAATTAGAGATATAAGTTATTGGGCATTGTCTCATATGGAGTTCAGGATCTGGAGCTTTTCTCCAAGCAATTTCCTTCCTCTGGCCCTAACATCCACACACTTATGCACCCAAACATACAGATCTGGACAAATAACTACACATACATGCTTATACATGCAGGCACACAGAAAAGCATGAAGTAAAACCATTCTGTGTATTACAAAAATGAATAAACACATATAATTGGCTACAATATAATTTTAGGTTTGCTTACTTTCTAACTGTCTCATTTGTAGTTTCCACTTACTTTTTCCAGAAGGAACTTTTTGTCAGACTTCGCCTATCATGATGAATCCTGGGGGAAAAAAATGTATAAAATAATACAAATCTGTACTGGGATTGTATTCAAAAAGATGAGGGATTGAATCTGTGGGCTCTATCTGAAAAGCAGTTCAGCAACTTCTCAGACACTGCGCTGCTGCTGATTGTGCATCTTACAAGAAGCCAATGGATCTACCTAATCTCTGGTCAAGCATAAACTGCGTAAATGAGGAAACCTCTTAGGCTTAGGCCCACAGCAGGCCATTTACATACTGCTCATCGTCTGCCACCCAATGGCTGTTAGACAAATGGAAATAAAAAATGTGTTCCTTAGTGACATAAAATCATACCCTTTACCAGTGGATTCTGCACTAGTTCTTGTTGTTGCTGTTCTGAAAATTTTGCCAAGTTTGTATAGCTATATTACATCTGCTAGAAAAGTAATACAATGCATTGTATTTTAATTTTTTTTAGATGGTTACAGAAAGTAGAGAGATGCTGGCAACATGCTGAGAGGAAAGAAGAAATCTCCAGTTTGTTGACAGATTCCAAAAAAAGGAAGGAGAAAACAGAAAACTACCAAGACAGTAAATAACATATACAGTGTTAGACTGGGTAAGTAGGGGAAACTAAAATACCTTTAATTCAAATGTTAGTCTCTTTTAAAATACAGTTACGTTTTTTAAATATAGGCATCTAAGTTTAGGCACTTAATTCTCTATTTAGAATTGAACACCATGTTTGTCTGCATCCTTAGTACCTACAGTTACCATTGATATAAATGGGAAAGTAAGCATCTTTGCAAATAGGGAGATTTCTGGAGAATAACGTCAGAGGCCCAGAGCCAAGCCCATCTAATGGTTTGCTGGGGCAAAAACGGCCACCCTAGTTTTGCTTCTCCCCTTCTCCACTCTCTTTTCTCTCTCCTGTCCCAGCTGTGTGAGCTACCCCGTCTCACACTGGCTCTGGTACTTGTCTGGCTCCACAGCGAGTGAATTTATGAAGACAGTGCAGGAGAGAACTAACCCAAGAAAGAAGTGAATAGTTTTCTACCATCTTCGTAAGCTGAATCGGCAAGTAAGTGACAGAAGCAAAACTAGAAAAGGGATGAGGCTGTGTGGTTGAGAGTGAGCAATGAGTGGAAAAGGAGTGAAAGAGAAGAGCTGAAGGAGAGGTATTATGAAAAGGAAATATTCCCAGCAGCTGCAATGAACTGTCATCACCTCACATGTCACGCTAACTTGTACTTCACTACAAAATACATTGTGTACAATGGGGAAGATAGATTGAGGCTCTCCCTCCCTCTGCTCCTCGGTTCAGCCTCAGCAGCTGCAAGTGTAACTATACTTGCACTGATACTTGTATCAGGACAAGACTGTGGGGATGGATCGCTGACATGATCCAGACTGAAAACAATCCTATTCTTTTGCCTGCTTATATTTAACTTTGTATTGCTCAGTGATCCAGGTCAGAGCAAAGCCCAAGAAGTGCATGCTAGGCATCACTGAGAAGGTGATAATCTATAGCTCTAAACATGCCTGTATTCAAATGCTGGCATATTTAAATCATATCCTGATTTAAAACCCTAAATGTGTTTGCACTGCACTGTGAAGAGAGATACAATGACTTAGTAAAGTACGTATGTTCCTTGGCGAATGGTGATTTTGTCATCCATTGCTACCATCCATGTGCTGCCTTTAACTGTGAAGCATGTAAGTTAAATAGCAGAAGTAAATGGAATTACAACGTAAAAAGATTAGAAAATGTATTTTTAAGTTGTTTCATGACCAAAATAGGTTTCCTGCTTAGGTTGTCAGATGCAGGAATGTTATATAAACAAATAATTAAGATTCTCAATGATGAACATTCCCATATCATTTGGAGCAGAGTTCAAAATCAGCGTATTTTGATGGACACGAGTATTAAATAGAATTTTTCTCTCTTTCCTATTTTAAAATGCAGGCATCAAAGCCAAAGGTATAAATATCAAGGTGGAAAAAAATTTCTTAAGGCACAAGACTGAAAAAAATCACAAGAGTAAAAAATATTTCTGTTTGGGTTTTTTTTCCCTCCCTTTGGAATAGTAGATTGAAAATATGGCTTCCCTTCAGACCTTGCTTTATCACCATGAGAAAGTCTTTTATTATATGACGCAATGGTAAAAGTCAGGAAAAACTGGCCAAGGGCCCATGTAAGTACACATTGCTATTATTTCTACAATTAGCTGGAGTGGATGTTTTGTCAGTGAATTTTCATGTTCTCATTTTCCACATATTTTTAAGAAACTGAATCCTGAGGAACTTATCTGCTTTAAAAATAAGCCAGTAATCAAAAAGACAGATGCAAGGAAATATGAAAATTAATTGAAAGAGGAACTGAAAAATTGGATTTCGCATAACAACAAAGAAGAGGTAATTGCAGTTGTTAATTCCTGTGAGAGTCGTCTTTGGGTAAAACTAGAAAAACAGATTTAATAGAAAATCATTAAGTCTACTTCTACTAGCAAGGAAGTTCATTCACATTTTTTTTCTCAAAATCATTTGTCATTCTTTCGGTAATAAGTATATACAATGCCTGCTACGTTTAAGGTTTTGTACCTTGATGACAATCTTTCTTAAATGTACAGAATTGTACAGAATGTACTTGCTTAGTTTGTGAATGATAAAGTTGCTGATTTTTTTTTAGATGGTACACAATCTTGAGTTTTTAAATTGAAACAAATATCATCATAAAAAGAGAGATCAGGAAATATATTATAAAAGGACACTGCAATCTTGTTATATAGATAAAGAAGCCAGCTGTAATTTCAACAGTTTGAAGAAGTATGGTTTTACTTTATGATGAGTTCTTTAGGATTAACAGTTGTTACAATAAATTATGTGCATTTCTCATTCCTAAAATACTTGTATTTATTGTGCATCTCCTTTTACCTTACATTCTCCTTCTCTTTTAAAAATGTTTTAAAAGACTTTCAAAATCTCTTCATTATAAAGATGCAAAGAACTCGTTTTACTTTCCAGACTTAAGGATAAGAGCATAGGAGAAGGGCTATTGTTTTAGATGAAGGAGCATGTGGAGTCATTGAAAAACACATCAAGTAGATTCTCCATGCTCTTCTTCAACTATTTCTTTTGTTTCTACGTTAAGAAGATGCTAGATTTGCTACAACCTTGTGTCAGTACATATTCAGAAAATGAAAGACAATTTTCTACTCTTTGTTGAAAAGCTGAGAGAAATTAATAAATTGCTTGTATTATTTTTTATGTAAATTACAACACTAACAAAAAGAAAATATCTAGCTTTTAGAATATAGGGGTATTGCATATAATCAAAGAAAGTGTCTTGGAATCTAAGAAATCTTATAGTAAACGCAATTCTCAGGGTAGGTCTCATTATAACTCTGAAATATTTGAAATTAAAAGGAAAAGTTCCATTTCCTCACAATTTCAGAACATCTGTGAGTGGCAAGACACTGAATATAACGTACATGAAGTAGTTGCTGTTGTTATATAGACTTGCAGGTGGTACTGGAATGTATGATGCATCTCATTTAACATATCAGGCAAAGCTCTGAATCATAAACTAATGGGAAAGTTTATACTGCAGCTAGGAATAAATGCAGGGCTGCTGAAATACGTATATATTTCCACTGAATCAGTCTAGTTTTAAGAATCCTTCCTCATCTTTTTGCGCAGTACTGAAGCTACAGTTAATGGCTGTGGTCATGACTCCTTGGCAGCCTCCTGTTTCAGTAAGTCCCTCACGAAGTTCCTCAGTCGTAGATACTTTCTTGCCAACCGCTATTATGCAGGTGAGATCCCACAATGATCCCACAGGATTCAGTGGAACATTCTGCCTTCAACTCTTCCACTAACACCCCCTAACTACATTGCTTTGGAGAGCAGCTATGATGCTTTTGCCACAAACCTAGGAACTGGAAATACTTAGGCATCCAGAGGCTTGCTCTTCCGATTGCGTAGATGACTATACAGACAATACATCTGAAGAATTTGGCTTTGGCTCATTCTCCAAAATCTGATTTCAGATTCAACCTTAAACAGGTGGAACAAGGGGCTGAAAATGTAAACAACTACCTGGAGGAAAAACAGAAGAGTAAACAAATGCCAAAACCTGAAAAGCATATAAAAGCATTAACAAACAAAATGGGAAAGACAGTAGAGAAACAGAAGACCGTGGAAGTATTATTTGCACTTGACTCTTCTGAAATGTATCAAGATTCCCAAGTCCAGGTCTTAGGTGATGAAAGATACAAATAACTTTTCTAAAATACAAATAATCCACGGTTTCCCCTCAATTCTCCAGGAGCACAAAGTGGTTTTCTGTATTTTCTGTATCTCAGAAAAAAGATTCAAATGATACAGGGATTCCTACTTGAGTGGGACTAAATATCCAAATCTGCTCATGCATCCAGGATCAGTCTGAGATTTTTGACCTGTGATTAGAACCACCAAGAATATATTTTATCACTTTACATGGAAAACTATCCTTGTTCTAAACAAGAATTAGTCCCATTTTTCCCAAGTCCCTGCCTGCTTCTCTAAGGCCGAAGACTCCTATTTTGCCATTATTTGTTTTCCCCCTACTCACAACATTGCCACAAACACATTATAATTTGTATACATATTAGACCTAAAGATGAGCCAATCACAAAAGAATGCAATGTTTTCTCCTGTCTGCAGTACTCAGCAGGTTTTGACCTCACAGTCTTACTTAAGTTAGGTAAAAAGTAGATTTTTTTTCCCCCCTTGTGTGGAGGGGAACTGGATATCATCATGCTGCTATAGACCACAAAGGAAGACAGTTGGTATAGATGCTGTTCAGAAAAGGATTTATACGGGTCTTTTCTTTTCAAAGATTTTATGCATGTGAAGACAACTGTGATAAGCTATCTTACATCCCTTTTTCCTGACTGCTAATTGGAAAGGGTTTATTAGCTGCAATAAAGAGATTATTATTGATGGGGGAGGTATTCCAGTAGCCTTTACCAACATGAACAAATATATCCCAGTTTTAAAAAAATCTTTAATGCTGGAAAAGGGACACTGCCAACCCTCTCACTCAAAACTAGAGAGTGATTGCTTTGTTGCCCTCAAACCAAATATGTATAAACGTTTATTCTGCCAAGGCAGCTGATAAAGCTGATTGCACTATTGGAAAGGGCAGTACAAAGAACAGATGAAGATTAGAATACTCATTTATACATTGCTTGACTGACTGTTTTTTCCAGTGTTACAACAGAATTTCAGTCAACTAACTTGCTCCTGTTATCTCAGAACTGGCTTGCCCC
Source organism: Aptenodytes patagonicus (assembly GCF_965638725.1). Classification (NCBI taxonomy): domain Eukaryota; kingdom Metazoa; phylum Chordata; class Aves; order Sphenisciformes; family Spheniscidae; genus Aptenodytes; species Aptenodytes patagonicus. The sequence goes on from NC_134952.1 coordinate 44,252,356, forward strand.
TGAATTCCCTTTGACCTTACAGCTCATCTGGCTATGCTGTAAAATGCCCATTACCCTTAGATAAACTTAGGGATGTGCACAGTCCCTTACAAAAATAACATTAAATACATTAAATGTGTAAATGAAAAATACAGAACTATGCCAATATAAATCCTTACTGAAATGGTATGTCTGCATAATTTGGCAAATTGACACCATTTCAGAATGCTAAATATTCTTATGTATTTTCATCCCTACTCCATTTCATAATCCTTTTTCCATCTGACAGGGATTTGCATGTAGAATTAATTTTCATGCTGAGTTATCCTGTGATGTTTTTGCTGTATTACTATTCTCAATGAAGAAGAACTGTTATTTGAGGAAGAGTAACAAAACCTTTTTGCTACTATTCTTGAAACATTTGCAGTACTGTTATGTTCTTTAGGTTTTGACTTTTCATTGATAGCATTTTCAGCTATCACTTTCCTCATGAGACAGGGAGGACCATGCATTGAACAGGCTAAATCTCAAAAGTACCTGAAGAATCCTTTGCTCAAATGCTCCATATCTGAAACACAAAACCTACAACGTAAAAGTCACACCAAACTGTAAGTAAGAGACATGTAGATTTTTAATGATCACTCTAAAAAGTGCATCATTTAAAGAGAACAACCACCTTGATTGTGGAAGATCTGAGCTCTGCTACAAGTCCCTTATTTTAGGGGTGAAGCACTTGTGTGTCTTACCTGTGCCTGAAGGAATTAAGTAAATGAGACATTTGATTTTGTAAATTTTGTGCTTCAAAAATTTGGTTTTTAAAATAGAAACTTGTGATTAAAAACATAAATTTGCACCATTTATTTTTGTTTTTCTTTTAGGTTGTTACAGCTAATAGGTCATTGGCTTTAGGAATCAACATGAATGTAAATGTCTTTTTACAGAACTCTGTTACTTGGATGCTCTGAACTACAGACAGATATGGAAATACATAAGCAGCACGACACTCATACTGAACATGTAAGGTTCATATGTATGTATATGTACATACTAGACACAATTATAAATCAACATATTTTCTTATGTTTAATTGCCTGGTTACCTGCAAGAAATCCCAGTCCAGCATGGACACATGTTCAGAAAATATAAAGGGAGGTTTGTGATTGTTCCCTGGCTGCCTTGTGTAAAAACACTCATGTCTGTGGCCTGTGCTGTAAATAGAGTTCAAACTGAAATTCTTCCTTCTCATCCTCTCAGGATGGTAAGAGCCAGAGTTTTATGGTGTTAACTGTCTAGCACTACTTCTTCCCACCACTCCTTACAGCATAAATAGACATTTCAATAGCCATATGAGAGCTGTCTGGAAACAAGGCATGCTTGAGGCCCATATTTAAGGCAAGTCTAGGTAAAACATCTCATAAGAGGACTGTGTTCCTTAAACCTCAGTAGGTCTAATCCACTGCCAATGCTCTCTGTCTTCTTTCTCCCCCTACATGTCCTTCAGCCTGCTCTGACCTTTTCCAGCTACTGCTGCCTATGTAGTCTTTCAGTGGTGGTTTAGCCGGCATTAAGTATAAGAAGCAGGGAAGCATCCTGGTGGAGACAGGCGAGTGGGAAAAAGTGTTTTTCTGTGTTATAATTGGTGGAGATTTCCCCCCCCCCCCATTCTTAAGGCCTATGTACTTGAATGAAGATAGTTACTAAAGCTTATAAATAGGAAGAAAAAAAAAGAATACTTACAATGCGATGTTAAAACTTGCTGAAAAATCTCATCTTTTTGGTAACATCATGCAGTGTATGTAGAATGCTTGAGTGTGTTCATTGTCATTTGTAGCAGTTTGTGAAATTTACCTATAGTTTCATCACTAATGAATCATAATGCAGCATAATTTAGACTTGGCTTAAATACATAGGACAAACAGAATCAGGGATAACCGCAGACTACAGTGATTTGGAGAGGGATGGTGGTTTTAATTGTGTCACAAATTGGGAAAGACTGGGTTGGCATTAGTTTTGCCGTATAGTGCTGAAACTGACATTTTTCCAGTATGTCACAGAGGCAGGATGAAATGTAGAATTGGATGGATAGAAAAAAATCAGGCATGGATAAATGGATCTGTAAATCGTAAAAGCCAAGATCATTTAAATCATCCATTTACATTGGATGTGGTCACCTGATAAAAAGTGCATGAACAGAGAGGAGGAACAAAGGACCGTGTCCTGCCATAAACACTGGAAGAATAAGCGTCCCTTTAAAAAACCATTTATACTTTACAATAACAGCATGTAAACTCCTGTTACTCCAGTAACAGCATGTAAACTCCATTTACACTTCACAACTCCAATCCTGATTCTTTACAAATTTTTAGCTAGTGAAAGTGGCAAAACTTCATTATTTGAAACACTTTGAAATGAAAAAACTCAGCATACTTTTTTTACGCTTCCTTCCTTTAGCAGCTGAGTATGGTCCTGTATGCCTACTCTGTATGGCATGAAATACAGTCTGAATAGGGGCACTGACTGGTTTGCCTCTGCTTTTCTCTCGACTGACTGTTTTAAAAGGTTTAATTTAATTATAGTAGAAGGCATCTCACAGTAAAATAATCACAGGGAGGAAAAGTTGCATAACACAAGGTTCTCGCATCTCTGAAATCTTTCCCTTTACCAACTCGCATCCCAAATGACCAGAGCTGAGGTAGCTGTCTGAGGGCCAGAAAAGATGTGGAATGCACTGATTTAAAAATGTCTTCATCTGAGATAGCATGGTATCAATACATATACTACAGCAAGTTTGATGAAAGAATAGTTTGATTCACTTAAACACTTTTTTATTTTCTTCTTCCACCTCAGTATCTTTTCTCTTTCTGTCTAGACTATAATCTTGGGGTGCTGTCAAACAGTGCCAAAATTTTCTCCACTTCATTGATCTCTCAGATATCATCTACTCTCCTGGAAGTACTTACATCCACAAGTTACACCATGGTATCATTGATTCAATGTACCTTTATGTACCCAAGACCCTTCTGACAACACACTTCACTTTAAGACATAGTCCTGAATATTACTGAAATGACATTTTGCTAGGATAGAAAATGAAATAAAATTGTATTTTTCAACCCTTCTTTTCAGATGTCTGGATGGGCTGGACAGCATGGACTAGATGTGCTGGGAAATATGATTTTCTGTAATATTCCACTGCCCAAAATAAGAAAACTTGTAAAAACCAGTGTACTTCAGCTGAAAGGCCAGTTTCTGCTAAGTATCACATTGGTATTGAGGCTCATGCTGTTTTTTGCCAAAGCTGATGACTAGGCAGATGCGAAAGCAAAGGTATTATTCCTCATTTTAGAATGGATTCTGCATCTTTTAGCTAAACGTATTTTTTAAATCTTAAATAAATGTGTTAAATCTATATATTATTTTTGGCAAGCTGAAAAAATATGTATTCTGTTTTCAGTAAACAGATAAAAAATAGCATTCCTGATACATTAAATGATAAAAAATGGTTATATTTTTCTTTCTGTATTCTGTGTAATAAGTCTGTTTTCTTTCTATTATTTACTTAAAGTGCTCACAGAGAGCTCTACTCAGGAGAAATATCTTCTGTTACTTGTTCAGAAGGATGGAGGGAAGAAGGCTGTAATGCTAAGAAAGAAAATAGGGTGGTCTCTACTGTGTAAGAAAAGAAGTATATAACTCGTTATAACTTACACCTTCATCCATGGTTCACATCTCATTTTTGTTGGCAGAACAATGTTCCCGGCTCCAAACAGAAAGAGAAGAGGGAAAAAAGGCACTCCTTCCTGATCTTTCACTTTATTTTTCTTTTCCCCAGACACCTCAAAATCATCACTGTACAACTAAAAGCTAATTACTAGCAGATGATCTGTTTAGACTTTTTAAAGAGATAATTTAAGGTATTTTTCTCTCAAAGGCTTTGTCACTGCTGAAGCATTCATTTGTCCTTCAGGCAACCAAAAGCCTTAGAGATGTTAAAACTCTACTTTTTGTTTTCTCTGCATTTTTTTATGAAAGATGTAAGTCTTCATCATATTTCTTTTTTATAACCAAGTGGATTATTTCTACATTTACACTCTTGTGGCCTCAACATACTATCTGGGCACAAATATCTATCCATGCACAGTTCTTTGCAGGGTCAATTCCTTTTCAAATACATTATGCCATTTAGCTTTTATCACTGCATATCTAGCTATACCAGTTGTTACTGCTTTTACTGTCCAAAAGCTTTCCAGTTTTGCTGTTCAGGCCCAAAATTTTCCATGTACTTCACTTCACCTTCCATGTACTTCACTTGCATCAAAAATGCTGAATGGTGAACAGAGATTAAATATTTACTAATTAACACTTTCTTTCCCTCCCTGCCCCACCCATGTGCTTTATTTGACATCTTTATCAACTAGGCTTAAGTTTAATGCTGTATTTCCTTGCAGGTCAGGAATTCCACATTATCAGCTAGACAGTAGGTTCTAACACCACCATCGTAACACCACCATTGTGTTTTAACAGTGTGTTAAACATTATGATAAAGGAAAGCAAATAGAGGTGGACTACATGATAGTACATGATAGTTGGAAATCTGTCAAGAAATATCCGACTTTATTTTATCACTGAGAGTGTCAGTGTGACAGCAACCATATTCATAACTGTTGATTCAGAATATATTCTCAGATGTAAACCATGTAAGTTGATGATCCCTTGAAGGTATTTGAGTCCTTTGCAAGCGTATCACCTCTCTGAAAGAGTAAGTATTTCTACAACAGCTAGAAGACCTTGCCAAACTTTCACAAAATATGGGCCACAACCTAAGAATTTTTCTCATATACTAAAAGATTTTTCCTTTAAAAATATTTATCTGGAAAGATAATAGAAAGTAATATTAGGAACATACTAATTGTGTTGTCTTTCTGCTTTCTTGAACACAACGTCTAAAAAACAAAACAGCTCCCAGCACTCTATCACCAGTGACAAAGGGACCATAGTCCAAGATATTCTGTTCTAACATTGTTTTCATTGAGCATATGATAAATTTCTGAAATGAGGAGTAAGGTCTTTCCTATGTAATCAATAAGAAACACACAGCATAGAACACATATTCACATTTTCTAAAATACTCTTTCACTAGATTTGCAAGCTCAGGAAGGTACCAAATCACATCTTCAAGTGTAAGCTTCAGAAACAGTACAAAATAAAAGATAGATTGTCTGCAAAATCCTGAAGCTATTGAGTGGATTTGCTTTGAAATTCTGTGCTTCAAAACTGCAAAATACATGGGTCTTAACTTTATGTCAGCTTTGATTCTTGGAAGTTAATACACAGATACCAAAACTTGCTTGAAAAGTAATTCAGCCCAAGCTCAGATACTGTCACAGACCTGAGTGTGCTAATTGGCATTAATTGCCCTGGCCAGCCTCACCTGAAGCCCTCCCCTATGCTCCCCCAAACGTGGGGCTCCATTTAAGCCCCATCTGGTTACAGCTGGCTTGTCTTAGCCCTGTTCCTGAGTTACTGTGTGGGGTTCCTGGGTTGACCTTGGCTTATTACTTTGCCCGATAATGGCTGGGCTGTTGGTGGGACCCTTTGCTGTCACCACCCTGCCTCACTCACTTGCCTGCCTCCGGTGTGGCAGGACCATGCCCCTCAGTGTGGTTGCTGCCTGGCCTGCGATGCGGCCACCTGCCCTGTGCTGCCAGCTCGGCCACAGGCTGGGAGTGGCCCTGCTCCTCCGGCTCCCCAGCAGCGGCACTGATCGATTGTTGTGGCTGTATCATAATGAACTTCAGTTATAGTATTTGATTTGATTATAGCATTTCATGTTTTCTTCTAGCTGCTCAGAAACATAAATGTAAATTGTGTTTTTCTTTAGGTAATTCATAATGATCTCCCAGAAGTTTTTGCTGCAGTATTAAATGAGTACAACAGCAAAACAGAGAACTTTGGCCAGGTCCTATTGATTGCTTCTAGAATGGCTGATATGAAACAAGAATACCAACTTCCCCTTTTAGAAATGGGTAGGTAAATATTCTATTTTTATAAGCAGACATACAGTGTAACTTCAACAAACTGCTGTATGGATTGCAGGCAGATTTGGAGGACCTTGTGTGTGTGTAAAACATAATCTTGTATAATATCAGGCTTGCAGTGCCCCCATTTGCTTACCGTGGTTGTTCTTTCTCTAATCAAAACCTGTTTGCTTATTGTGTCCCCACCCAGTGCACCAACAATCATTTTGCTGCTGTTCCCATGTGTGCAGCCCTTTGACAGTTTTCCTCTGTGATAATCATGAGATTGAAAGAAAGAGTAAGGGATGTTCAGTGTGGTTAGTCTGTGCACTTGATGCCTATGTAGTGTAGGAGTAATCAGAGATTTCAGTAGGCTGTTACAAATAATTTGTACTGAATTGGTACAATATTCTACCTATGGATAGAATTTAGCCCAAATCTTGGTGAACTTTCATTAGGACTTAAAATGCACATGTCTAACACCAAAACTAATTTAAATTTTTCTGCCCTATATATTGTGTTACATAAATCTTACAGCTGGCCCATGCTGGCTGAGGAAAGAGGCTAGGAAGCAAAGTGTAGAATTACAAGGGTAAATATCTATTCATGTGCATGAGATGTCCCAGCCAAACTGGGGCACACTGAATGTGGTTTTATGCAGGGTTCTTACACTCTTCAAGTGTTCGGGTACAACACAATTTGACTAATCACTAATTAACACATATACTACCTACTACTAATCGTAGTAAAACTTTCCAAAGCAACTATCTTTCTGCAGCATCATCATCATCCATCAGCGTTCTTGCTGCTTGTCCGTTGATCCAGATGTCCCTGGAGTCAGTCTTGCTGTAGGACTTACCTGTGACACCAGATACTGGGAGGGTTTCAAAGATGTGTTGGAGGGGCTAGGTTGCTAGCATTATCTTGGCTGTCCAGGGGTATTTTTTATCCTTCGTGAACAGCTCTAAAAAGCAAAGTCCTTATTTCCAGGACTGGGCTGTCCTTCTGGTGCTTGCAATGAGGTGGTGTCCTTTAGTTTCCTTTACTTAAATGTGAACAATACCAAAGCCTCCAGTAAAATTCCACTACCTCATTACATTGCAGTGTACAATGTAAGCTAGTATATATTAACAAAGTTAATATGCTTTCATATTATAAAGACTGATTGATATAATAGTTAGGGAAGGAAATTTTCATAACAGTTGTGGGTACAGCCTTTTAAAGCAAAGGTTTCTAAAGAAACTGAAAAATACTACTAGCTAAAAATAGTCCTGTTTTCCCCTAAAATTATTCTCGGTAATTGCTAAAAGGTTTGGATCTTTAAGAAACACCTATTCATCCTGAGGCAAAGAGTATGCTTGTGAAATCTCAGATCAGATTCATTTTAGCCAAAATTACAAGTGGGTGAGAACAGAGACTCTGTATATACAAAGTGAGGAAAGATTTACCAGGATGTAAAAGGATCTCAATTGTTAAAAATTTTGATGAAGAACATGGCTGAATTTTTGTTTAATAAAAAGTAAGTCTTCAAGATTTTAGATGTTTTTCTGTAACTTCAAATTTATAGAGGTAGTGCTTAAATAACACTAGTATGAGGAAGCTTTTTGTATGGGTTGGAGAAGAATTGGGTGTTTAGACTTCTCAGGTAATGAATGCACTGACTCAGAACTGGCATCTTTCTTAATGGGTTTTAATAGTGGAAGAACAGCTATTTCACCTTTTGCATGCTTGTCTGGAAATGATAATTGCTTATGCAGCAATTATAAGCTCATTCAGAAAGTGTCAATGCTGTAAGTATGTAATTAAAAGGCTTATAAGAACACATTTCGTATCCAGGATGGATATATTTCAGAAAATGCACATGAAATTCTATAGATTGTGTTTTATTACTGGTTTTGAGGATACTAATGTGCTTGACAAACATGTAGGGAATCTAATTTCAAAACAGCCTCACGAGAAAGGCATTCTTATTTTACGAAGAACACTTTTCTATTTAATGTCAAATTCTTTGTCTCTCCTTTTACAGCCACATGCAATTTAGTGATGATCAACAGATTTTATACCTGGAAAAGTTTGTTTCATGCCCTTATATTTGATAGTGTATATCAGATTTACTTTTCTAGGAAAATATTGGGGCTAACCAGTAGCGGGCTGAGCATGTGTCCCCATCAGGTATACAAACAGAGGTATACAACATGTACATATAAACACAGCTGGCCACATAGATCAACAGTTGGAGAAACACTCAGCACTCACTGGCTGATCAGGAAGAGGGCCCTTTAGCGGGAAATATATACAATGCAGATCCCACCAGTAGCTGGGCCTGTGCACTTCGGCTATCCAGTGGCTGGCCATGGATCCTGGCTCTCCCCAGTTGCCTCCTGCACAGGCACTCACAATCACATGGAAACAGGTCTCTCACTTGAGCCCAAGACCTTATGGTCTTGCCAGTATTTGGCCCGGACCCCCTGGTAGACAGCTTCTCCAGGCGTCTCACCCTTGGAGACGTGCATACCTGGCTCACAGGCCACTTCACCTGCTTGCCGGCAGGTCTGGCTTGATAGTCACTAGGGATTGCACACTGACTTACATACCCTCCTCACTCCTGTTTCTGGTTCCACAGACACATGGACCCCTGTGACCCATGGTCTGACGCCAGTTGCTGGCACTCAGACCTCCATGCACACAGAGCAGGTAGTCCCTTACACAGGAAGGTGGTTAGAAATGGAGTTTAGAATCATAGAATCATTAAGGTTGGAAAAGACCTCTAAGATCATTGAGTCCAACCGTCAACCCAACGCCACCATGCCCACTAAACCATGTCCCTAAGCGCCTCATCTACACGGCTTTTAAATACTTCCAGGGATGGTGACTCAACCACTTCCCTGGGCAGCCTGTTCCAATGTTTCACCACTCTTTCAGTAAAGACATTTTTCCTCACGTCCAATCTAAACCTCCCCTGGCACAACTTGAGGCCATTTCCTCTCGTCCTATCGCTAGTTACTTGGGAGAAGAGACCGACACCCACCTCGCTACCACCTCCTTTCAGGGAGTTGTAGAGAGCGACGAGGTCTCCCCTCAGCCTCCTTTTCTCCAGGCTAAGCAACCCCAGTTCCCTCAGCCGCTCCTCATAAGACTTGTTCTCCAGACCCCTCACCAGCCTCGTTGCCCTTCCCTGGACACACTCCAGCACCTTGATGTCCTTCTTGTAGTGAGGGGCCCAAAACTGAACACAGTATTCGAGGTGCGGCCTCACCAGTGCTGAGTCCAGGGGCACGATCACTTCCCTACTCCTGCTGGCCACACTATTTCTGATACAGGCCAGGATGCCATTGGCCTTCTTGGCCGCCTGGGCACGCTGCCGGCTCATGTTCAGCCAGCTGTCAACCAGCACCCCCAGGTCCTTTTCCGACAGGCAGCTTTCCAGCCACTCTTCCCCAAGCCTGTAGCGCTGCATGGGGTTGTTGTGGCTGAAGTGCAGGACCCAGCACTTGGCCTTGTTGAATCTCATACAGTTGGCCTCGGCCCATTGATCCAGCCTGTCCAGGTCCCTCTGCAGAGCCTTCCTACCCTCAAGCAGATCAACACTCCCGCCCAACTTGGTGTCGTCTGCAAACTTCCTGAGGGTGCACTCAATCCCCTCGTCCAGATCATCGATAAAGATGTTGAACAAGACCGGCCCCAAAACTGAGCCCCGGGGAACACTGCTCGTGACCGGCCGCCAACTGGATGTAACTCCATTCACCACAACTCTCTGGGCCCGGCCGTCCAGCCAGTTTTTGACCCAGCGCAGAGTACACCTGTCTAAGCCGTGAGCCGCCAGCTTCTCTAGGAGAATGCTGTGGGAGACGGTGTCAAGGGCCTTACTGAAGTCCAGGTAGACCACATCCACAGCCTTTCCCTCATCCACTAGGCGGGTCACCTGGTCATAGGAGATCAGGTTGGTCAAGCAGGATCTGCCTCTCATGAACCCGTGCTGGCTGGGCCTGGTCCCCTGCTTGTCCTGCTCATGCCTTGTGAGCACCCTCAAGACGAACCGCTCCATAATCTTGCCTGGCACCGAGGTCAGGCTGACAGGCCTGTAGTTCCCCAGATCCTCCTTCCGGCCCTTCTTGTAGATGGGCGTCACATTGGCAAGCCTCCAGTCGTCCAGGACCTCCCCCGTTAACCAGGACTGCTGATAAATGATGGAGAGTGTCTTGGCGAGCTCCTCCGCCAGCTCCCTCAGCACCCTCGGGTGGATCCCATCCGGCCTCATAGACTTGTGAGCATCGAGGTGGCGTAGCAGGTCGTTGACTGCTTCCTCTTGGATTATGGGGGGTTCATCCTGCTCGCCGTCCCTGTCTTCCAGCTCGGGGGGCTGAGTACCCTGAGGATAACTGGTCTGCCTGTTAAAGACTGAGGCAAAGAAGGCATTGAGCACCTCAGCCTTTTCCTCATCCTCGGTGACAATGTTCCCCCCCACATCAAATAAAGGATGGAGATTCTCCTTGGCTCTCTTCTTGTCATTAATATATTTGTAAAAACATTTTTTGTTGTCTTCAACAACAGTGGCCAGATTGCGTTCTAGCTGGGCTTTTGCCTTTCTCATTTCCTCTCTGCACGACCTAACGAGATCCCTGTACTCTTCTTGAGTCGCCTGCCCCTTCTTCCACAAGCAGTAAACTCTCCTTTTTTTCCTGAGTCCCAGCAAGAGCTCCCCGTTCAGCCAGGCCGGTCGTCTTCCCCGCCCATTCTTATGGCGTATGGGGACAGCCTGCTCCTGAGCCTTTAAGACTTCCTTCTTGAAGATCGTCCAGCCTTCCTGGACCCCTTTGCCCTTCAGGACTGTCTCCCAAGGGACTCTCTCAACCAGCATCCTGAACAGGCCAAAGTCCGCCCTCCGGAAGTCCATGGCTGCGGTTTTGCTGGCCCCCCTCCTTACTTCACCAAGAATCGAGAATTCTACCATTTCATGGTCGCTAAGCCCAAGACGGCCTCCGACCACCACATCTCCCACCAGTCCTTCTCTGTTAGTAAATAGCAGGTCGAGCGAGGCACCTCCCCTGGTAGGCTCACTCACCAGCTGTGTCAGGAAGTTGTCTTCCACACATTCCAGGAACCTCCTGGACTGTTTCCTCTCTGCTGTGTTGTATGTCCAGCAGATGTCCAGGAAGTTGAAGTCCCCCACGAGAACAAGGGCTACTGATTGAGAGGCTTCTCCCAGCCGCTTGTAGAACGCTTCATCCGCCCCTTCATCCTGGTTGGGTGGTCTATAACAGACTCCCAGCAGGATATCTGCCTTGTTGGCCTTCCCCCTCATTCTTACCCATAAACACTCGACCGTATCATCATCACAATTGTTGAGCTCCAGACAACTGAAACACTCCCTAACATACACCCCACCGCCTCTCCTTCCTCGCCTGTCCCTTCTGAAGAGCCATCCATTGCAGCACTCCAATCATGAGAGTCACCCCACCATGTTTCTGTGATGGCGACTAAGTCATAGCTATCCCGCTGCACAATGGCTTCCAGCTCCTCCTGCTTGCTGCCCATGCTGCGTGCATTGGTGTAGATGCACTTGAGCTGGGCTATCGATTTCGCCCCCAGCATCGGCATGCCAGCCCTAGGCTCATCTCTAGTGAGCCTGGTTTTATCCCCTTCCCCCTTCAAACCTAGTTTAAAGCCCTCTCAATGAGCCCTGCCAATTCATGAGCGAGAATCCTTTTCCCCCTGTGAGATAGCTGGACTCCATCTGTCGCCAGCAGGCCCGGTGTCGTGTAAACCTCCCCGTGATCAAAAAAGCCAAAATTCCTCTGATGGCACCAGCCCCTGAGCCACGCGTTGGTCAGGTGTGTTTTCCTGCTCCTTTCAGTATCCTTCCCTGCCGCTGTAGGGATTGAGGAAAACACTACCTGTGCTCCCGATCCTTCAACCAGTCGCCCCAGTGCCCTGAAGTCCCTTTTGATCACTGCAGGACGTCTCTTTGGAACCTCATCACTGCCAGCCTGTATAACCAACAGTGGGTAATAGTCGGAAGGCCGTACCAGACCAGGGAGCTTCCTCGTAATGTCTCTGACGCGGGCCCCAGGGAGGCAGCAGACTTCCCTGTGGGACGGGTCCGGTCGGTATATAGAGCCCTCTGTTCCCCCCAGAAGGGAATCGCCTATGACAATTACCCTCCTTTTTTTCTTAGCAGAGGCAGTCATAATGCGTAGGGCTGACTGCCTCACCCTAGGCAACCTCCTGGATGGACCTTCGTCTACATCCTCATTTGCCTGGCCCTCAAGTTCCAGGGCCCCATATCTGTTGTGTAAAGGCAACTGGGAAGGTGAGGAAGGCCGGGTGGGGGTTCGCCTGGCACCCCGCGCAGGGACCTGTTTCCATTCCCCCCCCTCACTTAGGTCTCCTCTTTCTGCCTGGTGGCAAGAGGGCAGGGGATCCTCTGCTTCTCATGAAGCCTCCATCTGCTGCCTTTGCCTCAGGGACGGTAGGGTGCGGCTCCACCAATCTATCTCCCTCTCACACTCCCGGATACTCCTTAACCTTTCCACTTCCTCCTTCAGCTCTGCCACCAGGCCGAGCAGATCATCCACCTGGTCACACCGCACACAGGTGGTGTCTCTGTTACCCTCCAGCACAGCCGACAGGCTCAGGCACTCCCTGCAGCCAGAGACCTGGACAGCTGTATGCTTGCGTGAGGGCTCCGTCTGGGTCGCCACATTCCTTCTGGCGATGGCTTTCAGCCGAGTGGAAACCATAGCTGGTCCTCTTTTGGGAAGGCGACGACTACTAGTTGAGTTGGCCTCTAGAGCCAGGAGGGGGGCTGCGCCTTGCCCGCTCGCCTTCCCTGCACGCCCTGCCTGCGCGAACTGCCGGGCAAACTGCTGCGCCACGCCCTTCTGACGCGCCATGTCCTGTTTGCCTGCCCTGTTCGCCGTGCTCGGGGTCGCTCGCGCTCCCTGGGGGCGAGCACACAGGACAGCCTGTGCTCATTAGGTGCATGTGTACAGCTAGACAAGCATTCTGCCCAGCAGCTGAATCATGCAATCAGCCTCTTGCCTCCTCATCCCTCTGTTTTCCCATGCTTGTTCAGCCCCCCAAACCACCTTGATACCTCCCTGTTCCAGAGCAAAACCACTGCTGGGACCCTATTCTAGTGCCTTGCTTACCATTGTGCTAGAAAGCAGAGTAATTTGTCCATGCAGAATGGGCTGCAAACCCACTTCAGAAATCTCACATGAATGGGTACATCATTATGAGCAGACGCAGATGCCTAGAGTCTGGGAGAGACTTGTTCTTTATTCCTATAAACCAAATAGAAATGTATCAAAATCTAGTTGATCTTAAGAAATGGAGCTGAAGTATTTGGATATTGGAGAGCCCTCTATGATGATTAGTTTCAGGAAAAACTGACAAGATGAGCAGGACTGGAGTTTCATCATTTAGAAAGTTCAATGAGAAAATGCACAGTAAAAATACTAATAAAAACGATTGGGTAACTCTGAATAGTTCCTAATTTAAAACTTTAGCTTGTTCATAACAACTCTGTCTTAACACTAAGCAAAGAAAGCAAAGATTTTTTCTTCTACATAAAAGCATGTGCACATTTAATCTTTTCCTTTCATTTTCCAGTGTTTCTTTAAGTGACCTCTGAGAAATGTGGTGAAAGTTCTATGGCTGGTGTTAGACCAGACAAGCAGAGGGTTCCTTATGGTATGGCCTTTACACTTACTACTGTTTGAAAAGTAATCAAAGCATTACCAGATTTCTTATCACTACTTTCTGTACTTTGTGTAGGTACAGTAAGGTTAATGAAAGAAACTGAAATGTTCATATATTTAGTTTAATCTTTGGGTCAAAAATTTCTCCCATTCAGACATGTACTAGTCTTTCCACCATCTGTATTGAATTTAGAACTAGATTCCAAAACCAGTTGAGGCACAACTTATGCAAAATTTGAATGTATGTGTTTATTTTAAAGGAGAGCTTAGTTTAGCTTAGCTTATTTTAGCTTAGCTTAGCTTAGCTTAAGATAGGTGGCTCCTGACAACTTCAAGTAAGTGTTGGGGAATTTTTATTATACCCCTTGAGGCGAATTAAATACACATTTGTGCTTAAATATAAAGTGATTTAATGGACAATGCATTGGACAGAGTCCTACTGCCATAAGCGGTTCTACAGGGAGTCTGTAAAGATGTGGCATGAGCCTATTCCTTATACATGCTTGCACCAGCACCAGTCATATCATTACAAACCAATACTGTAGCATTTCTTATTTTATCAACAAGGGAATTTGTTCTCCCTTATATAGAGTTGTTCTACCTCTGGCATTCCTGTTTCTATTGTTTAACCTGGTTCTGGAGTTAGGCCTTCCCACAGCCAGGACCAGGTCATTCCTTGGTCTCCAATTACCATTACTGAGCAGTTGCAATTTGAATTTCCCCTTCATAAGATGTCTCAAGTTAACATTTTTGCAGCTGTTTTTCTATACTAGATGGTTACTGCCAACTGTTCGATGATTTTAGGCACTCTGATGAGCGTCTTGAAAGAATGGCCGTCTTGGATCCTCATCTCAAGCATCTGTCTCTACCCCTTCCCTCTTTGCCTCATGCATTATGTAGCAATATCTAAAAGGGTGTGGTGGGTTGACCTTGGCCAACTGCCAGATGCTCACCCAGCTCTTCTCTCACTCCCCTCCCTCAACAGGAAGGGGGAGAAAATAGGATGGAAAAGCTTGTGGGTCAACACAAAGATAGGGAGACTGCTTCCCAGTTACCATCACAGGCAAAACAGACTCGACTTGGGGAAAAGTAATTTAATTTATTGCCAATTAAAATAGATTTTGGTAGTGAGAAACAAAAAATAAAATTTTAAACAACACCTTCCTGCCACTCTCCGCTTTCTCAGGTCAGCTTCACTCCTTCATTCTTGACTGCTCTATCCCTCCCCATCCTGTGAGCAGTACAGGGGGGATGAGGGTTGGGGGGGTTAGTCAGGACATAACAGTTTTTCTTGACACTTTACCCCTTCTCCAGTGTGAGTCGCCTCCATGGGCTGCAGTCCTT
Organism: Aptenodytes patagonicus; assembly: GCF_965638725.1. Classification (NCBI taxonomy): domain Eukaryota; kingdom Metazoa; phylum Chordata; class Aves; order Sphenisciformes; family Spheniscidae; genus Aptenodytes; species Aptenodytes patagonicus. The sequence goes on from NC_134952.1 coordinate 44,267,399, forward strand.
CTGAATAAACCTGCTCCGACGTGGGCTATTCCACAGGCTGCGGTTCTTTCAGGGCATATCCATCTGCTCCAGCATAGGGTCCTCCATGGGGGGACCTGACTTTGGTGTTTGCACTAGTGTTTCTCACTCTTCCCTCCCCCCTCAAGTGGTGTTTTTGCCCTTTCTTAAATATGTTTTCATGGAGGTGGCACCAGCTTCCTCAGGAAAGTAAAGTGTCTGATCTGCCTTTTAGTCAGATGAATAGCAGACCTAAAATGCACTTTTCTGAACCAAAATGCATCATCCAAAGGGATGGAGAATTGAATCTAAAGGTCTGCCTTCAGGACCTAATTAAAAGTTATATTAAAATCTGTTGAAGCATTGGGCTAAAGATCATCTCCCATTTAATTTGAGGAAAGGAAATAAAGAGTTCCAATTATTTCCCAGATTGTTACCTACCAAAGAAAAAGAAAGTGTGCTGAGAGTAGGGAGCAGGAGCTTATCTTGGCTAGCTAAACAAAACAATTCTGATATGCTGGAGCACTGTGGGTGTGTTACTATGCCGTAAAAGATACCGTTCTCCTAAGTTTCTGGAATCTTTGTACAGGTCTTAAAGGAAGTGCAGGATGTGGAAAAGACCTCTGATCTGCTTACATGGCAAGTGTTATGTGTCAGCTGTCCATCAGGGGGGCTGTCGAAAACCTACCTGGATCCCTGAGGAGACTACTTACGTAGGTAACCCCAGTGGTCTGTGCTGCATCTTGCACAAGTATCTGATCTAAAGAGGAGCTGGGCTTTTTGCTTCTCACCAAGACAATCTGATACATAAACTCTGGTTTCCTAAATGTTGTTTCAACAGTACCTGGGTACCCAGATTCCCTTGTGAATTGAGGCTTCACTATTAAGCTAAGTGATAGGGGTCCAGCACTGTTCTTGCTAAAGGATTTGCTGGAAATGCTAAAAAGTTGTGTAAAGTGTATCTCTCAGTTTATTTTTATATTCCTACTTTAAGAAAGCAGGCTGGTAGAAGAATAGATTGTGGTGAATTAAGGGGCAGAAATAGGAATTAATATTTTCTGCACTGTATATGCAACCTGCATTAACAATATTCTTAAGCAATGCAGGCTCAGTGGCTCTTGGACCATTAACTGAAGCCGCCATGACTGAAAAGCATAATTTAATGGAAGCAAGGAAATACTGGTGATACTTTGCCGTGCCGTGTTCAGAGACGTAGTTCTCCTGGCACCTCTGAAATGCGACTCTGAAATTTCCCGGCCGGCCCGGGAAATGAAACCGAAAGCTGGTGGGAAGGGCGATGGTGGGGCCCGACTCCGCGGCCGCCCGCCGGCGGCGCCTTAAAGGCGGGGTGGCGGCGGAGCCAGGCCGGGCGGCGGAGCGGGCAGCGGCGGCAGGTACTGTCGGGGCCGGGGCTTTGTTAGAAACTGTGGTTAGGGTTGCCCTTAGGGTGGGGTTTGGGGCTGAGACTGGGATTGGGGTTAGGGCTAGGGTTGGGCTTATGTTTGGGGGTGCTGTGGTTGGATTTAGGCATGGTGCTGGAGCTGGGGTTGGGGTTTGCATTAGGGTTGCAGTTGGTTTAGGGCTGGACGAGGTGGCTGGACAGCATGCAGGGGAACATATGGGACTTTGCGGGCAGCAAGGGAGCACCCTCCAGGGTGGTGGGGCAGCGAGGCTGCTGCCAGGGTGTCCAAGCCACCTGGTTGCCTCTGCCCACACTGTAGCCTCAGGCACCTTAGATGTCAGTGTGTGCACTGCAGAAAAGCACCGATGTGGCAAAGTATTTAAGCTTTTTTTTGGAAAGGAAATACAGCAGTCCATACATGAGTATGTACAGATACAGTTTTGCTTTCTTTGAGAACGGCTGACTTCACATTTTCAGATATAAAAAGTCACGCTTGCTTAGGAGATTGCTGAGGTGGTGATGGCCATTTTCTAGGTAAGCGACAATTTCAGCATGCAAAAATACATGATTCATCCCAGAATGGTGTTCTCAAGCCTTTGATATAGCTTTTTCAATTTAGATAAGAAAATGGAGAAAAGCCTCAGGTTTATTGCTGCCTTGACAAAAAGTACAGGTACTTGACAAAAGTTTGCAGGTACACAAAAGGTGACTTTATGTAGCTGTATGTATATAAGTAACTTACATTTCATGTATGTTAAGCACACCACTCTAATATAGCACACTGTGTACAGTATTTTACAAGTAGATAATAACGTATTTTTGTTTCTTTTTTCTGCAACTTCATTTGCTAGGAGTTTAACGCAAGGTGAAAATCAAGAAGAAAATTTCAGCTTAGTTTTGAGTTGAGTTTGTGAAATCTGAAAAATGGAGGTTGCACTTTAGTTTCTTTTGTTAGTTTTTTAAGAAAGACTTTATTTTTATAAGACTAAAAATGACATCTAAAGATGAAATAGTCTTTTTATGGTCTCAGGAAGATGAAGGATAACCATATCTAAGGCATATGAATATTACAATGGCAAATACTACAACAATAAATACTGCATGAGGCTGTTACCTGAATAGAAACTAGAGAAAACTAAGTTCAGAAGAACTGAGCTGATATGATAGGTAGTGTGTGGGGTTATCCCAAGCTGCTTGTTCTTTAGTTCAAAGGAACTGAACATCGTGACCTCGTAAAATGGGGTGTTACCCTAACCGTTACAGCTGTATGCTCACTGAAGATTTGAGAATTCTACCCTTGAAAAAAAAAGAAGAAAAAAGCTAAAACTGAATTAAAAAGTGTGTTTGCTACCAAACCATGATTACCCCCATCATGCAATGAAAATGTGGCGTGCCTACTTGTGACTGGACTAGCACTGGTGTGGGTGCAAGTCACTTGAACCAGGAAACATGGATCATTCCTTGGAGCGTGCCATGTAAATATAGCTAATATAGCAAATTATGACTAACTCCCCCAAGGGCCCCTTCATGCAAAGCAAAAAACAGATATGTAATGGTCCTCTTTAGTAAACTTTAAGAAAGACAAAAGCTGGTGTTTTACTTATAGTTCATAAAAATATTTATTGATTTTAAAATGAAAATATCTCACAGGGATGTTCACAAAATGCTTTCTGATTTTTCTTAAAGTTTTATTCCAGTGTGATTATGAAGTAGATAATTTAATGGTTGAAGCCTCAGAGCATACCATATTTCCTGAAAATTATCTCTTGATTACCTAGAGTTTTCTTTTTTTGGATGACAGTGTCAAGATCTGTGATGGATTCTGCAGAAGATCATTTCAAGAAAGTCGTTCATAATGATGCAAATGAGAATGCTCGTAATGATGATACGGATAGTGAGTGTAGTGACAGTGAGAAAATAGGCTTCATTCCAACAAAGGAAGATAAAGAGAGTGGGAGTACAATTGGCAGTGATGAGGAGGATGAGACCAGTGACAAAGAGGAAGCAGCTGTTACACAGATGGTTAAAGAACAGGAAGATAGAGAAGAAGAAACCGAAGACCCAGATTACAGTAAAGCTTATAGTATCTTGACTACTGAAGAAGTGACACAGCAGGCATCACAAACTGAAGGCAAGGATTTCAGAATTCTCCAGCACGAATGTGATTCCCAAAGCCCTGGTGAGGAGCTCTTACTAGCTTATGCTCGTGTCTGTGGCTTCTATTGCAGTGTCTTACCTTTTGGTTCTTTTGTAATTAATTGATGAGTTATGGTTATATGGTTCTATCAATAACCATGTGTGTGGTTATTTTAGAAATAAGAAAACATCTTGAATTTCTGAAGAAGTTGAGGCTACACATTTGGGCGTCCCTATCAAGAGCTCAGTAAGTACGGTGGAGTTCATGGAAAGAAATGTAATAAACGGTAATAAAAATAGTTTCTAATAGTGTAGTACCTCTTAGAGAAAGAAGCTATATGCTCGTCACCTAGGTTTGTGGAGAACCGGGAGATGTAAGGCATGTTTAGGATTTCATACTTCCTCCAGCCACATGAAGGAAGATTCCTAATGTAATAGAAAGTCTGCCCAAAGAGTAGGGATTGTCTGCATATTTTAGGAACTGATCTACAATTTTAACTATTGCTATTTATTCTTTTTCAAATTCTCAGTCCTGCCTTTTTTGAGCATGTTTCCTCACATGTTATAAGGCTACTACTTTTACAGCATTTAAAACAGTTTTCCTACAAAATTTTCCTTTTCATATATACCTTCTGTGTTTTTGCACATCAGTTCTCGTGCATGATCTTCTGTATCTCCAGATTCTGATTCCTTTCCCTGCTTGATATGGAAAATAGTGCTGTTCACATTGACGGTGAAGTATCTTCTCTGCATTCTGGAGCTGACATGCTAAAGAGATTAGTATTAATTAAAGGCAGACAATTTAAAAGTGTAAGACAGAAGTTTACATCGTTTTTGTTCATGGAAGGCTACTCATTGCATCAGATAACAAGCTGGGCCTGTAAATCTGAGGCTGTTGATCCCAGCCAGAAAGGAAAGCTGGGTTTTCCCACGTGTGGATATAAGGTGATCTGTGTCAGGCATGTTTGGCAGCCTTGAAGAAAACAAGCATGTTCTTACCATTAGAGTATGGATGTTCTCATAATATGCATTAGTACTGTAATATGTAATAGACAGTGTAGTATGTAATAGACAAACATGAAAGCAGAGAACCTTTACTAGAAGGGCTTGCCTCTTCTTCATCTAGACCCGCAAAAGTTCTTCTGACTCCTTGGTCTGTCCTGGGTAAATCATCATGTCCCTGGACTTTCATGGATTCTTAAAGAGCTGGAGAACACAGTTCATTCCTAGGACGTATTAAAAACTACTGAGGTGCTGCCTGTTTATACTTGTCATCTTCAGTGAAGAGGATTTGTTTCACGTTTGACCTAAGACTGATTAATGTAAATTTTATCAACTTTCATAGTTTTCTGAAATGGGAAGGGCATGAAGAAGTCTTTTAATTCTTTGGTCTCTTGAAGGAATGTATTGTGATTGGATTTCTCTTGCTGTTAAGGTATTTTTTTTGCCATAGACATTCCTTGGATGAGGGAGGGAGTTGTCATTGTCATGATAGTTGTTGATAACCCACTTGCTATTTTTAGCTGGAAACTCAGGCAGGAAGGCTCTCAAAATATATTTTGTGGTTATCTCCTGTGGGGTATTTCTTATAAAACAGATAACACTTTCTGCATAAGCAGACATGGACAAGAGGTGCCACATAAGTCACAGAAGCCTCAGATGCTACAGAAGTATCCAGAGTTCTAAAGGAGACAATTGCTAATACATTCAATAACTGAAAGGATTGCAAGCTATTTAGGACTAACCTTAGATCCAAGAAAGATGGTTTGCTATTGATTTAATTTATACATTTAATGTTTAGTTGATTTAATTAACAAAAACATTTATTTTAAAATCTATTAGTAAGCAAATTTATTCTTTCTCATGTCCCCAACTTTTCTTGGAGTAATGTTATGTACATGCTATTTCTTTTTCTTTCAGGTATGTCAGTCTGTTAAAAGACTTTGTTGAGTCTGAATTCTTTGTGATAGATGGGGATTCCTTACTACTTATGTTTTTAGATGAGGAAACACAGTATCTAAACTTCTTCTACCAAATCGAATGCTTCCTGCAGGATTTCACTGAAAAAGGAGCAAAATACGTTATTGTTTTCTTTGAGGTACTGAACAAGTAACATTTGTTTGCTGTTTAAACCACTGCACTCCTTCAAAACCAACTGCTTGATTCTAATCAGGATTAGGAAACTGTTCATTGTGTCAACAAATGTAACTGAATAATTTCATTGTTTTTATTTTCCACAGGATGCAGAACAGATGTACTTTCCATATCCTCATTTTCTTTTCTTACGTACTGCATTAATAGAACACCTGAGACATAACACAGGCACCGCTGTTCATACAGAATTTTCCAATTGTTTATCATCCAAATGGGAGATTTTCCTGAAGAAAAGCTATCCTTACTTCATCATCGTGTCTGACATAGGACTGACCTCTCTCCAAACAGACTATTTATCTATTTTCATTGCTCATTCATTGTCAAAGAAAATCAACATTGTGCTTGCTTCAGGACAGGAGTATGATATTCTTAGAGTTTATGGATATCATGTTCAGAGTGTGTATAAACACAGATTATTTTTTCAAAAGGTAAGTTACACAACTTTGTTGTTGGTTTGCAGTAACGGTGTTAGTTCTACTTAGCAGATTTAATTAAAATATCTCAATATAAGTATTATATTTTACATATTAAAATTATAAAGCACTGATAATGTGGCTCACTTTATGTATCTTTAGTCTACTGGTCTTGAAATCTTTAACAGGCAAACATTGTGACTGGTGGCAAATTCCTGCCCTGTTCTCTATAGTCTCATTTCACATCCTTGTTCACTTAAGATACAGTAGTCTCAAATACAGACTTTCCCATATCTTCAGTATCATGTGTCTTAGATGACTTGTAATATGCCAGACGACTAGCATTTAGGCCAGGGATGTGATTTTTAAAGGAGTTTTATTTAAAATAGATGTTTCTTGAAGGCTGAGGATTGTTATATATCTGAATGGTTTGTCTGTGGCTAGTAGTCCCTGGTGCATTGTATCTATTGACTTTTGCATATAACTGACGTCTGCACTTCTTAGTATGAACAAGATCTGCGATATGCCTGTGAAAACCTAGTCAGGTACGAAGAACCATTCGTGCGTCTCTATGAACATCTCGAGCTGAGCCTGAAAAGCATACAAAAAGAGGTAATTTGACCTCTTTGACCCTTTTTCTTTTTTCTCTTCAGGTTGACTGTCTTCCTCCATTCCTTTACCTGAAATTCGTTCCTAGCCAGGACTGGGGGCTCTCTTCCTTATCATGAAGTGACACCCTGAGTCTGAGAATGTCTCCTCTGTGCCCACTCTTCTTCGCAGCAGCTTGAAGCTGTTTCTTCCTTTAAAGTTCACTAAAGTAGGATGGTTCAGCTGGAAGCTGATCGGTGGGATGCCACTTAAGGGATGTTTCCATCTTAGTGACTGCCTTTATCTTGTAGAAGATGGGAACAGCCCATTCAGCAGAAAACATCATCTGTGGCATAAATCCACCCTTAGCCGCCTGGGGGGCTGCGGCTACTACCCCCCCGGTGTGCTGTGGCCATTGCCTCATCCCAATGGCAACAGCTTGCTCCTGAGGGTAGGGTGCGGGAGGGTATGTTCAGCAGCAGCAGGTGAGAGTCGGTGCTGCTGCCAGCAGCAATCTTGTCTGTAAAGACATCTCAAAATCTAAACCTCTCTGTTGCAGCTGCCGAGGCTTGCACACTCTGTTAACTATAAAAGTATTCACAATCTGGGAATTTTTTTTTTTTTTAGATCTTGATTACAGTTGCAAGGTCTGTGCTTGCATGATTAAAGTGATGGATTCATTAATCTCATTTTACAGTATTTTAACCTTAAAAAATTGGTATTTTAATGTATATATTATACCTTTAGTGCCTAATATACCCCTGCCATTTTCCTGAGTGTTAAGTTACACTGCAGTGTTGTGACTGTACTTCCGCTCCTGCAGAGAACAGCAGCAAGGCTTCCTTGGACTTCAGTAGGAATGATACTGGTCCAGCAAGCTGATTTTTTTCAGTCCAGAAAAAAATGGTGTTACTTAGAAAGCATTTTAAAGTCAGTAGAAACACAGCTGCCTGGCTACTGCTAAAATTTTGTTTTATTATGATTATCTTTCCTGAGGCAAATTCAATAATTAGGTACCCCAGGAGCAGAAAAATTTCAGGGTGCAGTGAGGGCAGGTGGCTGCTCCCTCGGGGCCCGGGTCATGGGAACTCCCCTGGAGGCGGCAGGGCAGGGCCTGGTAGCCCGGGCCTGTCCCACTGCCCCAGCCAGGAGCAGGGCAGCTGGGTGGCAGCTGCAACCCTGGGCATCAGGCATCTCCCTGGGAACGGGCTGAGGCCAGACCGGGTTGTCAGCCTGCTGGGCTGTGGGGAGCTAGAGACTGGCACTGCTGCAGCATTGCTGGGGCAGGGACTGACAGCCCTGAGGGGCTGAAATGGGGCCCTGGGCAGGTGGGGACAGGCCCCAGGGGTTGGGCAGGGACAGTCAGGGCTGTTGGTGCCTTCAGGGACATGCCAAAAAAGAACTATTTTTACTAATGATTGTGCCCACTTTTCCTTCTGTAGTTTTCATATCCTTTTTTTCCCTTCTCTGATGGAACTCTGTAAAGGATAAGACTTGTCCTTTTTTTGTAATTTTTATTATAGTGGTCATTTGTGCTATTCATAATGTTATGACTACAGGTTCGCCAGACTGTCTGTCTGTTGAAACAATTGTGGCCTGAAGGATCTGACATTCGGCGTGTGGTCTGTGTTCTTGCTTGTGCTGTGGGATTAAAAATATACAGCAACATGTTGGAAAATGCAAATATTTCCATGGGAGCAAAACCAGAGGAATCAGCAAGAGTAAGAATTTTTTTAATATCTTTTCAGCACAGTGACCATAAACATTTTGCTAACAAGGGAGATGGCTGTCCTTCTAGATCCCAAGCTGAAGAGAGGCCCAGCTGCTTCATTTGTGACTGCAGTCTGTAAGTGGTCTGGTTCAGATAATTACAGTGGCCACAGCTTTTCTAAAGGAGCATGGTCTACTCTGTGGGTGGCACTGTGCCCCCTGCCGCAGTAGCTCTTCCTGGGGAAAGTTTTACCTTAGGACCAATTACTTCCATAGGAAGTTTTACCTTAGAAGGTAGTTGGGCTCATCATTTTTCTTTTCCTAATGTTCAGTGGCATAGTAGCTTTTACAGAAGAGTACACTTTTCCTCAAGTTAGCAAGACATTTCAGAAAAAAGGTTTCTTTCTAGATGTGGTCATGACATCATTTTTGTGACCATACTACAAGCCTTATATTTTCATCAAGTTAACACAGACACAATATATCAGTAATATTTTATGAGACACATATTCAGTGGACTACAGGATAGCTACGAGTGGTTAGCACAGCTGGATTTCTGTACAGACTTTTTGCTGTGCAGTTGAGAAAAGAGCATAGGCCTATATCTAGATATTAACTTTTCCTCTTAAAATAATAACATTTCTAGCCAGACACACTGACAATTGTTTTTAAGTTTTGTCTTGATTTTCACAGTCATATTTTTTCAGAAAAGAGATTTTTTTAACATTATAACTGATCTGCATCTACCAGCACTACAAGAATGTTCATTTTGAAGTAAGTGTATCCACAAGTAATTGCAATGCACAAATTGTTTAAATACATCAAAATTGTTAGCTGCTTTAACAAAGTGCAAACCACTGAATTAAGAAGAGGTGAACACAATTATTTTACTGAAGAACATGGTCAACTTTTTATCTGTCATCTCTCAACAGGGAAGAAGTAAACCCCTATCTCCAGAAGGAGCAGCTGAGCTCTGTAGAATGCAATGTCTTACAGTGGCTTTTCTCCTTCATATGCCTCTTTCACAGAGAGCTCAGATTAGGATCATGAAATCCTGCTGGACTAAGCAAGTTTTACCATTAATAAAAATGGTATGTGTAGCACTGTCTTACTTCCCCTGTCATCAGGTGCAATTGTCATTTCAGTTTTCATTTTCCTTTATATGTTACTTTAGTCATCTGATGAGATCAAAGAACATAATGTACCTGCTGGAAACAAGCCTTACCTGGTTCAGGAATCTTGTGAGCCACAAATCAGTGGGGCTAGGAGAATGTTTGGGGCAATATCTCTATACTTGACCTCTTCTGGGTGTCAGTCTCTTCTCCCAAGTAACTAGCGATAGGATGAGAAGAAATGGCCTCAAGTTGCGCCAGGGGAGGATTAGATTGGACGTGAGGAAAAATGTCTTTACTGAAAGAGTGGTGAAACATTGGAACAGGCTGCCCAGGGAAGTGGTGGAGTCCCCATCCCTGGAGGTATTTAAAAGACGTGTAGATGAGGCGCTTAGGGACATGGTTTAGTGGGCATGGTGGTGTTGGGTTGACGGTTGGACTCGATGATCTTAGAGGTCTTTTCCAACCTCAATGATTCTATGATTCTATGATTCTTAGACATCTCCAGTTAACCAGCGTTAGTGTTAGGGTACTGGGCTAGATGGACCTTTTGGTCTCATCCAGTATGGGAAGCTTGATTGCAGGCCTTTTTATTGTTTGAAGTTGGTTATTACAGTGAAGGAGAACAGTGAAGGCAGTTTCCTGATCACAGAGAAGTCGAATAACAGTGTGTTGTTTTTCACGTCAATAAAATCTGTGGTAGTTAACCTTGCTTTGGAGATGCTTTGATCCCTCCACATGAAAAGGTGCTCCATAAGAATTAATTGTTTGCTTTATTTTAACAGCAACAGTTGTGTACGCATTTTGCTTTGACACAGCTAAGTGATACAAATGATTGGAAATTGGATTTAACTTACCTGCCTGACTTAAATGATGATTCACTGCTCATAAATCTTGCACATTATTATGAGGTCGAATACACTGAAGGTATTTATCTTTGTTGAACAGTTTGCTTCCTTACATGTCTAACTTTATTAAGCTGCAAAATGAGAATGAAACTGCTTGTACAAGCAGAAATGAGCACAATTTTCTAATTACCCATATAATAATGGATATATTTTATGGAATAATAGGGAAACTTTTTTCTATAGCCAAGTCTAGAAAATCACATGTGAAAGTGTCTTTCACCAGTACTCATTCAGAATACTTTACCATGTCATATCTTCGATGTGCCACCTGTACTTATGCAAAGGAAGAGTGATATAGCATAGGTAGTAAGAGCTCTGTGTCACTGTTATTGGGTACGCTCAACTGTTTGGTTTTTAGCCAGTTTTCTATCCATTTCATTTTGTCTTAGTGCAACGCAGTCAGAATGGAAACTAGGTTCGATCCCTAATGTCACTGTGACATTGGATAATATTTTTAATTTCAGATGAGGTTGATTCAGACAAAATCATCATATACTGTCTTATAAATACATGAATTTGGGAGCTGGAGCTTTAAGAACATCATCAGATGTGTTAAGATTCACAAAAAAGTTACAAAAGCTGACAGAGCAAGAAAGTATGGAAAAAGATTTGTAGCAAATGTCCTTTCAGAGTAATTCTGTTTATCTGAAATCCTCTGTCATGAGTCTGTCTGTCTGATAGACAGACACAACACTTTCTTTATTAATCTAGTCACAAGATGTTCCTGTATGTACCTCAGTAAAGCAAGTGTAAAGGAATTTTTAACGGAAATATAAATTAGGAATATGAAACATTTGTTTTTATAATGATACATATTATTGGGCACTAAAAAGAAAATTCTCAATTCAAGATCCTACCCTGAAGGAGGTGAAGGTGAGAGAAACTCTTCGTTAGCTGTGGAGCTTGCAGACTTCCACAGACAGTCTAAATCTGGTGTTCTTTCCAACATACATCTTCTCAGTACATTTAGTTAGTTATACCCTGGGCTATTAAAAACTGTGAATGTACAACATTCTATCCTAATTTGTTCTAATGACCAAAGACCTTGGATAGGACTGGAGTCTTTGTGACTGATGCTGCATAGGTGAAAAGGTAGGTTCTGTTTGAGGAAACTTTTAATTTTAAAGGTCTTTTTTTTTCCCTTCTTTCTTCCCTCCCTGTGCAGGATTAGAGTTCAAAAAGGAATTGGGGAAAGAAATGGAGAATGAATACCAATGTTTATGGGACACTGTAACGAAATTGGCTGTGAAATACAGTTTTGGAGATGCTTTCCCAATACGAAAGACCTCCCAACTATTTCTTGAACAGGAACAGACATTATTTAGAGGTACTGACAACTCCACAAATTAGAGAGTTAGAAGCATGATCTTCATTACTATCACTAAAAGTTCTAGAAGTAGTGATCTGATTTTATCCTGATCACAAATCTAATCCATGCTTTATGGATCCTCTCCTCCTTCCTTTCAACCCACTAGCAAAACTTGCAGCTGATGCCAAGATAAGTCTGGCCAGACCTTATGGGTGAAATTCTGTCTCCACTGTAGGCGGCACAAGTATTGTTACTGACTTCAGTAGGAATCGTGTTTAGTTCCATGATTGCTAGCCCAAATCTATTGTATGTATTGTAAAAAACATGATTAGTGTAATACAAATAATAGTAAAAAACATAATTACTCATAATTAAAGTAACGATTATGGTGCAGGAAGACTGTCTCTGAAGAACATCTTTGTACATGTTGACATAGGGTTGGGCAGGTATTGGGCATGGGAGCAGCAGACTAAGTAAAATGTAGAATTGTTGCCCTAATGGTAGAGAGTCCAGCCATCACTGTAGCTCACATTGCAATCCTTGAAGGTTGTAGAAATGTGACTTGCCCATAAGTGTCTTAAATTACACCATCATCCTGTTTAGTAGCCCATAACTGGGGAGCTGCATAACTGGTTCAGAGATTGTTTTCTTCCCTCACTTACAAGACCTGTTCTGAATATCTGAAAGGAGTAGGTAGAGATTTTTGCCTGATATCTGACAGAGATACCAGGCAAAGAAGAACCAGTTTTGTGACAACCTTCAAATGTTTGTTTTAAAGCTGTCAAATTGTATAAATCTTTAGAAGAGACAGTAAGAAATTCAGTAAAAGCTGGAATATAATTCTACTTAAGTTTGTGAGTGTCTTTCATCTGGTTTCAAAGATGTCAAGTGGGCAAAGTGGGCTCTAGTGGGCAGAAAAAAGACAGTTTCTTTGTTATCTGTGGGATATTAAGGCATCTTCTGGCACAGCATTTGTGTTGCCTATTTCTGTATCTCCTTTGGAGACCTTGAAGACTGAAGTTGTGGCTAGACTTCAAATGTGGGAAGGATGCACAATGCTACATGTCATCTTTAGTCATCTAACATAAGTGCAGTTGAAAGTGCATATTTAGGGGACTGTGGTCTTTATTGAATCAGTGCAGGAAAGCAGATGCCTGTGAGATGGGATGGGTTGTAACATTCAAAAAATTAGTGTAGGTGTCTGAAATGGATTATGAGAATATCTACTTGAAAGCAATAATGATGTCTGCTTCATTCTTCTTCCCATGCTTGAGAAGAAACAGGAAAAGGGGAACTAGTGAACTGTTGCTTACTTGTAGCAAATTTTACTTTATAGAATTTAATTTATAATTTCATTTATAATGTAACTTGACAGAATTTTCAAGTATCATATGCAATTAGATACATTCTTATTTAAACTATTAATTATTTTTTACACTGTAAAGTCTATGAAGAAGAAATTCCTAACATTGGACTAATCGCAGTGAAATCTGATCTTGTTGAAGATTATGCTGGAGATGTTTTGAAAGACCTACCTGTTTTAGAAAGGTACATGTATGAGTTTTATTCTAATGAAATAACATTATATGGGTTTATTTTCTACTCCCCTGCACTTTACATCCATATTATGCTCAATTTGTACAAATGTAGAACTGCTTTTGCTATGACTGGGTAAAATTTCACATTTACATGTACTGGTGTAAATATTAACAGAAAGTTCAGAACAAGAATGGATAAGAGTCAATATATCCATATTTTCTTATGCTGTTATTTGTTTGCATTATAGTCTTTGATTCTTATTCCACATTCTGGAACAGTTTTTCTAAAAGTACAATTTGTATTTGAAAGGCCTTATCCTAAATTACAAAGCTCAGATTGATTTCAGGAGAAAAACATGAAGTAAAAACACTGGGAAAAAAGTAAGAAGAGATTATCCTTTACGTTTGCTCTGCTACTTGTGGAAGTGGGTTCTGTGCTGCGCAATGAGTATTTTCTAGCCAGTCTGCAAGTTACATAGTTACATTGCATTCTGTGATTAATCTGTATGAAAATAAGTGAAAAAATGGGGTTTTACTTTGTTTATTAGTAATTCTTTCTGAAAAACTGAGGCTATCTTGACACACTATATTTGGAGTAGAATTAAACCCTGTGTTGGTTTTCTGCCACAGTAAAATTGTGTTTTGATAAATACCCAGTTTTTTGAATGTTTTGAATGTTTCATTAGAGATGCTGAAAAACACAATTTCTGCTCCGTTTAATGTTTGTATATTTCAGCAATGATCCTGCAGTTACTTCACTTATTAAACACAAGGAATTTGATGAGCTTCATCACTGGCATTCTGGCAGACCTTTGACTGAGGAATATGAGCGAGTACGGTGCAATGCTGATGGTAAGAAAGACTAACACAAAGCCCATGTGTCTGTGTTGACTAGAACAGTATTGTAAGTTTATCATGGTTTTGAAGAATGACTTCTTATTTCAGAAAATATTTGCAGCTGTATAAATACTTGCCAAACTAGAGCTACTGCAATAGCTAAATTATACTTAAACCGATGTGCCTGTGCATTATGTGTATGCATTGTGTATTATCTTAAATAGGTCTAACGAGTATAACAGAATGAGCACTTGTGGTCAGATGTTCATGATACATTCCCTTTTGCTTGCGAAATGCTTCACAGATTTGTATAAGCAAACTGTGTGTACATGTGCAGTTTAATGTTTAAATATATAGTTTGGATAATGCTTGGTAAGCACATCCATACTTATCTTTTGAGAACAGAATTAAAATAAGAAGTAAAAGAAGTTGCTGTGGTTTAACCCCAGCCGGCAGCTAAGCACCACGCAGCCACTCGCTCACTCCCCCCCACCCCGGTGGGATGGGGGAGAGAATCAGAAGGGTGAAAGTGAGAAAACTCGTCGGTTGAGATAAAGACAGTTTAATAGGTAAACCAAAAGCCGCGCACGCAAGCAAAGCAAAACAAAGAATTCATTCACTCCTTCCCATCAGCAGGCAGGTGTTTAGAGTCACCTCTAGGTAAGCAGGGCTCCATCACATGTAACGGTTACTTGGGAAGACAAACGCCATCACTCTGAACGTCCCCCCCTTCATTCCTCTCCCCCCAGCTTTATATGCTGAGCATGACGTCACACGGTATGGAATATCCCTTTGGTCAGTTTGGGTCAGCTGTCCCAGCTGTGTCCCCTCCCAACTTCTTGTGCACCCCCAGCCTACTCGCTGGTGGGGTGGTGTGAGAAGCAGACAAGGCTTTGACTCTGTGTAAGCACTGCTCAGCAATAACAAAAACATCCCTGTGTTACCAACACTGTTTCCACCACAAATCCAAAACATAGCCTCATACTAGCTACTACGTAGAAATTTAACTCTATCCCACTAAAACCAGCACAGAAGTAAACAAAAGTTGTTTGTATCATAATTCTTGATGTTATGCATTATAGCTTCCTGTAAGTTTTTTCCAGTTTTAGATACTAAGGAAACAAACCATGGACTTAGTTTTGATATTAGATTTGCATATTTACATGTAATGAAGTATACGATACTGTATCTACCAGCAAGTACACAAAACTTTCTCTCAAAGATGTTCCCATCATCTATTGCATCATACAATGAATTAAACTGTGAAAAACCTACCAGGAGTTGAGGAGTCATGGATTACTGTTGGTACTTCCAGGGTTGCTTATGGTTTTCATTCAGTGACTTAGAAATGTTTTTTCCTGAGAGGGTATTTGCACCACTTGACCTATGAAACTAGGGTTCCATCTGCTCATCTTTCCGACTGGATGATTTTTTGCATTCTTCTGTGCACTGTGATTTCAACGGAGAGCGTAACCTATAGAATAGTAGCTAGAGCACCTTCCATAATGTTGGAGTTGAAGGTTTATGTCCACTCCAGCTGAAGTGAAGGCCCTCTCTCTCCCGTGCCTTGCATGAATACTCTGAATGCTGGCATGTGTCATCTCAGTCTTTCTTGTGAAAATCAGAAAGATCTTCTGAGATGGGTCTTCACACTCAGAAACTGACTCATCATTTTGATTTTAGGGCAGAGAGAAATACCTAGGCTTGAGCGTGGAAGTATCCATGTGTTCAGTTCAGTATCTTCCATTGGCTAGCATAAGTGTTCTTCCAGCAGCTTTATTTAGTTATGTTCTGATGACGGAGTCTTGTTTTCATGGGGAAGAGGTCTCTTTCTGATCATCTGAAATGCCTTTGGAAGACACCTTCCTATTTTCATGGACTGTGTGAGAAGCCTAGGCATTTTATTCAGAAAGTTATAATTTCTTTCCAGGCATCCTGCTTGTTAAGTTTTCCAATATTTTTAATGTGTGCCTAAAGTATTTTGAATTTGAGTCTATTGCTTATCTCTCAGATAATTCGAAGTACTGTTGGATTTCAGTGAGTCTTAGTAGCCAACCTCTTCCAAAATGTGATTTTTGCCTTTAGGTCAATGAGGAATTTTTAAGAAATTTATCCATTACCCAGGTATCTTTTCCTGGAAATAGATTAGGCTGGAATTCTATCAGAGTGTTTTTTAATCAATTATATTTATTTGCAGCAAAATCCAAAGATCCACAAGAAAGAAGACAAATACAAAAGTTACAGACTTTTTATCATTTTTATGGAAGCACTTTGGAAGACAGCACTTCAAAACTTATTGTATATCAAGAGGATGTGTCAGGGAATGCTAATGCTGCTGTCAAAAAGACACAAAAAAAGCATGTGAGTATATTCAAGTTGCTCTTTCCAAATCTTTTTTCTGTTATCCAGGAAGGATTTCTACTATATGAGTCCCGCAGCTAAAGTTTTATATTCTGAATGCACTAGTATTTCTCAGTTGAAGAAATTCAAATTGCCTTTGTACTTCAAATTTAATTAGCTAATTGGCAAAAGTATTTTTGTTCCTAGTTAGGAATACTGATGAGTGATTCTATTTTAACAGGCACAAGTAAATAAAAAAAATAATAAATATGAACTCTGTAAAGGCTGATAGGTTTTGGCTCATGGCCAGTATTATAATGTGGAGTGAAGGAAACTGGAGTTCATGAATTTAATTTTACTTTAAGAAACTATAGAGAAATACTGGAAAAAACATTATTCAGTTATTTATTTCTCTGCACTATTTAGAAACATTCTCTCTGAAAGATCCTGTAGATATTGCAATTAATTCTAACAATGTGAACATTATCAGACATCACAGGGTATGTACTTGCATACTCATGAACAATACTGCGTGATAGTAATTTGAGTAATATTTCATAATAGACTGTACTATGGATTACAGATTATGGCCTGTTGAATTACCTGTAAAAGTCTGTATATAAAACAACTTTGTTAACTTCAAGTAAGGTTGAACTCTTAATTTTATTTAACTTATTGAAAATCTTCTCAATATGATCAGAATTAGTATTACCCATGTATAAAATAAAAGCTTGAAATTTAACTTTCAGACATCTGCTATTTTATTTTTCCACATTTGGGCTTTTTTATACTACTTGTGAAGCTTTATACTGACTTAAAATGAAGCTTAGGGAAGCTCCTTCGAGCAACATATATTGGGATTCAGAAATTATACCTCCTTCAAAATGAAGTACTATTTTAAACAATTCCCAAAACACAATGCATCACACAGATGAATTGAAACCTATAATGCACCTGCTGTGATTGAGTTTATGGATTAACTTTTTTTAGATTATGCTTGCACACAGTGATGGTTAGTTCTAAATATCTTCATTTTATTGGATAGAAAAGTAAAGCGGAAACAATTGCAGAGGAAAACAACAGGCGACTAAAAACTAAAGAAGAAAAGAAAGAACAGGAGCAATGGAAAACCTTGTGTATACCAACTGAAAAGGAAATAAAAGCAAATCTGACTGTTGGAATAAATAAATTGGAGAAGTTTCTCAAGACCCTTAAAAGTAAATCTGTGAAGTTCAGCGTAGAAATGACAGGACTGTCTGCCTGTTTAGAAGCGTGGAAGGAACACTGCAGAGAGGAAGGTATGATAGCCAAATTCATGTTCTTATTCAACGTCCATGTAACCAAGAGAGTGAATGACTTTGCACATTCTCAGCTGGAATAAAGATGTGTAAATACCGCCCTG
The DNA here is from genome assembly GCF_965638725.1 of Aptenodytes patagonicus. Lineage (NCBI taxonomy): Eukaryota > Metazoa > Chordata > Aves > Sphenisciformes > Spheniscidae > Aptenodytes > Aptenodytes patagonicus. The sequence continues at coordinate 44,285,245 of NC_134952.1, forward strand.
TTTCAGGAGCACGAAAGGGGTTTTTAAGTATTAACAGCCTCTGGTCCCCTTTTGCAATTTCAAGATCCTTTGAGTCAGCCATAAAGTAGCCAATGAAATTAGATTGTAGCTGTTTTCCTGGTTTGCTTTGTAAACATTGCATACATAAAAAATTTATTTTATTGTATATATTTTTAATGATTATGTATGATGCACACTAAAATGTATCTATATTGCAGTGGATTGTTTAATTAGCTGAGGTAGTTGGCTCACAGTCTGAATGATGACGATTTGCACAGAAATCTGTGCTACTATGGTTAGTGGCCTCCTATTTCACCAGAATTAACTTGTTCAGTCCATACCCTTAGTGAAGAGGGTCCAAACACACACTGCTCTAAATGTGTTGAGGAGAATTGTAAACATTGGAGTGAAATATGTTGCTAATAAGATTGAGTAACAAATGTGTGGGTCAGGAAGGTGAAATGGGGGAGCTCAGTTATTGTGTAGATGTCAGACGTATGACTCCCTTTTATAGCTGAGCGTGCAGAAGCAGAATTATTTGGGTGCTTGGTCTTCAGTGGCACTGCTTGTAGAGGTCACAGAAGTGTGGGTTGTCTTTGTCTAGTTGCCTTTAAATAAAATTCATTTTTAAATTGTCATAAATGTGGTTGGATGGATAAGGTCTGTTCTAAAAATACCAAGTATCAGAAGACTCCCAATGATACAATTGGCTCTCAAATAACTGTAGGCTTTTTTTTTAAAGGTAACAAATCTAAAGATTTAAGCAAAGCTGTTCAAGTCATGAGGAGAATTCATATCCTCCTTGAAAAATATCAAGATCTCTTGGAGAAACCACATCTACAAAAGCTGACCAGATATCTAAGGCTTCTTGGATTTGAGAATTTGGCATGCTCTCTATCTGGCCAGGTAACTTTATAGACTGTAATGATTCTACTGTAACTAGATCTGTAGCTGAATATCAACAGTGTTTTCTTAAGCATTGAATGGTGTGTAGAAGACCTATATTGAGCTTATTTTATTTTGTATTGTGCCATACGATTTGCAACTGTCTATTCTTGCTTCAGATATTAATCTTCTTTAGTTCCATGGATACATTTCTCTGCTTGATGTGAGGGCTAGCTGGCACAATAGGCCACTTCCCCTTTAGTAAATAGAACGTTATATGGCTGCAAAGATACTCTTTGAAACATGCATCAAGAAAAATTTGCTCTAGTTATGTCTGCCTGAGGCCTTAGACATCTCTGGGAGGTACCTGCTGCTCAATTCATCACATCAGCTGAACTCTGCATGTTAAAAATAACTGTTAAAAGCTAAGTGATAAGCACCTGCTCTCTAACAGGCCCAAATGTGCTACTTTAGAAAAGGAAATCTTTGAGACTGCAGAGGTGGATGAAAACTATTCTGTTTGTTGTTATGGTATTACTGATCACCTTTGAAGGAAACAGTTTCAGATACTGAATTGCTTGTCCTTGCTAGCACAGCTGAGACCACCAGTAGCTACACTGAATTTGGCTCTGAAGTAATTTCTCTAAGGATTGACCTTATGCTTTTCTGCATGTTAGCAATCTGCCCACTGGCTGATTTAATGTTAAGAGCAGTGTGTAGGTGGGATGTTATTAGGGAGGGGGGATGCTAAAGTGGCTCTCAGGCGGAAAAGGGAGGATATAACTCACAGACTGCAGAATATGGAGTCAACAGAAAAAGGAAGGAAGATTACAGTGAACTGTTAAAACCAGTATCAATCACTTCAGTGTCTCATTTTTCAGGCACAGTAGAATTAGGAATTTTTGGAAGCTTATTTCTGGAAAGTGTTTATCATCCTTAAGGATCAGGACTAAGAGGTGAGGGAGGAAGTGATTGTTTTGTAAGAAATTTTCTTCCCTTGAAGAGTGGGAATTATTTGTCTCTTTTTCTATGTGAATTCAACTGGTGTACAATAATTGTTTGCTTTTGGCTATGTAGTTATTGTAAGGGTGTTTGGTGCCCAAAATAAAGTATATCTACTTCATTTCAGGAAGTAGAATTGTAGGATCCGAGGATCTCAAAAGGTCTGTTGTAAAGGTTTGTGGTGATAGAAGGGATATGTTGGCAAGTTTAATGTCTGGCTCAGAAGGGCTCTAGATCAGTCAGTGCATTTTGGACCTACTTTTGCTTTTGCAGCTGCTTGTTTCTAATTATTACTTTTGCAAAGTTGGGGGAATTTTAGGAATAACTGAAATTTTCAGGAATAACTGAAAATATTTATTTCAAGAAATTGAAGAAGTTGTGACATCTCCATCCCTGGAGATAGATAGTAAAAACTCGGCTGAACACAACCCTGAGTGACCTGATCTAATTGCACCTGCTTCTAGCAGTGAGTTGGATTAATTGGCATCCAGACATCCCTGACAACCTAAATTATTATGTGATTTTCTGATCTTCTGGTGTATGTTGAAACATGTAACGCTTTTCTATACAGCTTTTAGGTTTAGATGTTGTAACCAGACATGTCCATGAACATTAGATTTGGTATGTCTTAGGGTATACAGGCATTGTTTAAAAATACAGTGCTTTACAAAATTTGGGATCACACTCAGTCTTTATATTGAATTTCCTTTTGCAACTGTGATTCATTGCACCAGGGGTCAGGGCAGGCTGAAGAAAAGAGACATAAATATAGGATGAGAAGGCTCTGGCAGGCAATAGCTTAAAGAGGCTGAGCATTGCCTGCTAGCCAGTTTTCTTAGCTCTTCCGACAACAAAAACACCACCAACACCAACACCAGCTATGGAAGACATATTACTTTTAGAACATAGTCTCCTTTGAAGAGATACAAGCGTAACCCTGACATAAGGCTATATGGTATAGATTTCTGCAAGAAATAATTTAAAAATCACCTGCACTTTCATATGTTTTGCAAAGCCTGCAGAGTTCCACAGAGCAAAAGATGTGCCATTTTCTTAATCTCTGGCTAGCTTTCAAACCAACTTGAATTTTAATTTGACCTTATAGACAGGAAAAAGTAATGATCGGAATATAAGCAACTATGCTATTGAAGTGGGTCCAGCTCGCTTTCAGCTACAATACATGGATTATTACTTGCTCAGAGAAGAGAGAAATGATCCAGATCCCCGGGTGCAACATTTCATACCAGACACATGGCAGGTAATGAGACACAAACTTTTTGCATAAAGTTAATGGAAATGATCTTTGATTTTTTTTCCCTTTTTTTCCATTTAAAAATACACATTATTATACTACTTGTCAAAAATAGTGTTGTTTAACAAATTTAATTTTTTAACAAGTTTAACAAATTCAGTAGATCATTTTGGACTGTATTCCATGTTCTTTCTACACTGAGAGCTTGTCTACAGAGAGCTTGCCTCAAGGAATTCAACATAAGAAATGCCGAATCCATGGGATTTCACTGTTTATTACCATATTTGAGGCTGGTAATGCCCTATTTGGATAATCTCTGACTGTTCATCCTCTGCTCATTTGTCCCTAAAGAATTAGCCGTAGTATGAGTTGAGAAATAACTTTTCTGTCTAAAGCAGAGTAAGTCTGACTCGGATTTTTTTTATTATTGGACTGGGGAGGCCAGCTGAATTTGCTGCTTTGCATGCCCATATCTGCAAAACAGTCACTAGCTTGAAAAGCAACTTGGAACTTGGCATATGTGCTGATAGAGAAAGATAGTGTTAGTACTATTTCTGTTTCCTCTTCTGTACCCCTTCCCCCATCGTTTCACAGACCTATGTAAGGTGAGAGAGCATGGAGGAAGACAATAATAGAGAAGAAAACAGATTAATAAACACTATATGCTGGGGGCAGAAGAGATATTTGGACAGTACTGATGTAACTATTATAATGTAAGAAAAAAATACTGCCTTGTATAAAACAATGAAGTTTTTGGAACTAAATTATACACTGCTGAGTTAACTGGTTTTATTTTTTAATTTGAAAATGTCCATGTTTGGACTAAGAATGTTCTGGTATCAGTATCTCAGACCAAATAATTGAAATTGACAAGTTATGATTTGTATTTCCATTTTTTTCCACTAATAGTTTAAGAGAAAAGAATACAGTCATAAAACGACTAGGTTAACTCTAACTTTCTGTCATCTAAAATCTGTATATAAAGTTTACATGCAAAAATAAGAGATGTTTTCACAGAAAGAGCTAGTTTACACAATAAGAACTTCATAACAAGACAGTTTGACATAAGTAACTGCTTTTCTCTTAGCGAGAACTTCTTGATGCTGTAGATAATAACGAGTCTGCGGTGATTGTCGCTCCCACTTCATCAGGAAAAACATATGCATCATACTATTGCATGGAAAAAGTTCTGAAAACGAGCAACGATGGAGTAGTTGTGTATGTTGCTCCTACAAAGGTAAGGCTGCATCCTACTACATGTTCTGTATGTATGACTATGGTATTTCTCAGTATGATTCTGAAACCATTTGGGGTAACTTGTTACACAAATTTAGTTGGTATATATTTTTTTAATTAGAAATGGAATCTTTACATCCTGTTTTACATTTACATTTATTAGAAACAGCATGTTTACAAAAAAATCTTCAAAATATTTAAGCTCATGTAGAGTTTTTGTCTGTATAGCTAATTTAAGGTCAGAAACACTAATATATACAAAAGTGCTATAAGTAGCATGTTAAGTAAATGGTGAGCGTACCAAAAGCCTACAAACATGGTGAAAGTAATATTAGAACAGAACAGTGACTAAGCAAGTCGTCTTTTTCTAATTGAGTTCACCATTAGATGCTTCAAGAGAAAATTTATGAAACTTTAGGAAGTGGGATACTTTTTAATGAGAGCTATATCCTAATAGTTAAAAACTGACTTAAGTGCTGAGGTGCAATATTTTGATTTCTTCCAAAAATTATTTTAATGTTCAGTAATATGATTTTTTGATATTGAATTACAAGTGCTGTTATTAAATAACAATCTCTATGGATTGTTTTCTATAAGTAAAATAAATTTTTTTGTGGTTTTACTCAGGTTGGGCATGAAAATCATCTTTTCATTTGAATATCAGTCTGGGTGCAGAAATGTATTTTATACCTGCAGCCCCAGGACTTTGAGATCATTAAAGTGCTTGTAGATGCAATAGAATGTGATTATTTTTAACTGCTTTGAAAATAATTAAAATACAGAATTAATAATGTATAACTCACTTTATACAACACAATTTCTTTGAAAGCATTTGAGTGTAATTGCAAGTCAAGTACTGTACCTTTTTAAAGTTAACATTGTTGACAGTCTAGACTTAATAGTACATTACATAGTACATTATAATCTAGTACATCATTATTGGTGCCAAAATTGAATACTTTTATCTGTCTCAGAATATCATATGCCTTTAAACATACACTGTCTAGTTTTGTTAATGACCTGCTTTATTTAAGGCCCTTGTAAACCAAGTGGTGGGAACTATATACAATCGATTCACCAAGAAACTTCCAGATGGATTGGTAGTGTGTGGAGTCTTCACACGAGATTATCGCAATGATGTCATGAATTCTCAGGTATATTTTTATGGGTGTTTTAACACATAATAATAATGACTTCTGTATTCCATCTGGCTTCTGAAAATGTTAATTCTAATTATAACAATTGCGCCATTACTAAATACAAAGTTCAGGAAAAATCTAAGCACACTTGTACTGCTGACCAGAAAATTTCAGTCTATGGCATACAGCCTTACCTATTCATTCTTAGGGGACATGCAGTTGATTACTTGCTCTGGTTAAAAGAAAAAATATTAAAATCCTTTGGTTGCCAGCATACAGCAGATGCCTTACAGAAGTCCAGATAGAATACATCAGTAGCTCTTCCCATGTCCACTGATGTAGTCACTCCATCATAGAAGGCCACTAGGTTGGTCTCTCTTGTAGTGGAGAGCCCAGAACTGGACATAGGACTCCAGGTGTGGCCTCATCAGTGCTGAGTAGAGGGGAAGGATCTCCCACCTTGATTTGCTGGCAACACTCCTTCTAATGCAGCCCAGGGTACCATTAGCCTTCTTTGCCACAAGGGCACATTGCTGCCTCCTGTTCAACTTGGTGTCTACCAGCACCTTCAAGTCCTTTTCTGCAGAGCTGCTTCCCAGCTGGATGGCCCCCAGCACACACTGGTGCATGGGGTTGTTCTTCCCCGGGTGCAGGACTTTGCACATCTCCCTGTTGAACTTCATGAGGTTCCTGTCAGCCCATTTCACCAGCCTGTCTAGGTCCCTCTGGATGGCAGCATGACCCTCTGGCATATCAGCCACTCCTCCCAGTTTGGTGTCATCAACAAACCTGCTGAGGGTACACTTTTCCCCATCCAGATCATTAATGAAGATGTTAAACAGGATCAGAACCACTATTGACCCCTGGGGTACACCGCTAGTTACTGGCCTCCAGCTAGACTTTGTACCACTAATCACCAACCTCTGGGCCCAGCCTTCCAAGCAGTTTTCAGTCCACCTCACTATCTGCTCATCTGGCCAATACTTCAACAGCTTGTCTGTGAGGATCTTATGGGAGACGTTGTCGAAAGCTTTACTGAAGACAATATCCACTGCTCTCCCCTCATCTACCAAACCAGTCATTTCATCATAGAAGTTGGTCAAGGTTGGTCAAGCATGACTTCCCCTTGGTGAACTCATGCTGAAAACTCCTCTCCTGATGATTTTCTTGCTCTCCATGTGCTTGGAGATGATTTCCAGGATTAGTTACTCCCTCACCTTCCCAGGGATTGAGGTGAGGCTGACCAGCCTGTAGTTTCCTGGGTCCTCTTTCTTGCCCTTTGTTGTGGTTTAACCTCAGTTGGCAACTGAGTACCACACAGCTGCTCGCTCACTCCCCCCCGCCCCCCCCTCCCCCCCCCCCCGCCCCCAGTGGGATGGGGGAGAGAATTGGAAGAGTAGAAGTGAGAAAAACTTGTGGGTTGAGATAAAAACAGTTTAATAATTGAAATAAAATAATATTAGCAATATAATAATAATAATAATAATAATAATAATAATAATAATAATAATACACAAAGCAAGTGATGCACAGTGCAATTGCTCACCATCTGCCGACTGATGCCCAGCCAGTCCCCAAGCAGCGGCCCCCCCGGCCAGCTTTCCCCCAGTTTATGTACTGAGCATGACGTCACATGGTATGGAATGTCCCTTTGGCCAGTTTGGCTGTGCCCCCTCCCAGCTTCTTGTGCACCTCCAGCCTTCTCAGTCGGTAGAGCATGGGAAACTAAAAAGTCCTTGGCTAGTGTAAGCATTACCTAGCAACTACTAAAACATGGGTGCGTTATCAACTTTGTTCTCATCCTAAATCCAAAACACAGCACTGTACCAGCTACTAGGAAGGAAATTAACTCTATCCCTGCCGAAACCAGGACACCCTTCTTGAAGATAGCAGTGACAAATCGTTCATTCATTCTTGCATACCTTGAAATCGAATACATATATATAGTTTTAAATGCTTTTTAAATACAGAAACTACTTGTAGTTGATTAGCCAGTTTACTTGAAAATAATGCTCTACAAACCTTTCTTCTTAGATACTAGTGACCGTGCCTCAATGTTTAGAAATCTTGATGCTGTCTCCTCGTTGCCAGAAATGGACCAAACGGATACAATATGTTATATTTGATGAGGTAGGCATCTTTTAATAGTAACCAATTTAACAAATATACGAAAAATCTTGGGGAAAAATGCCGGTGACTCAATTTTTCATTACATACATTATTGCTGGTAAAAAAAGAACTTTCAGAAATATTATTTCAGACTTACTTGCTTTTTCCTGTTCGCTGATAGTGTTTATGTACTCCAGTGAAAGAACTTAAAACTCTGTTAGTCCTCAAGAGGACATACAGTTCAGTCAAAGCTACCAGGAACTTCCTTTATTTCTCTCAAGCCAGTCAACTGAAAAACTAAAAGCCACCACTGTAGTCTCAGTGGCACAAATAGAGCATTCCAGACTGGGATTATACACATTTCACATCATACGGTATTTGTCAGTATTTCCAGGGAAAAAGTCAATGATTAATCTCACTAAATTTAAAATTCCTACCGCATTCTTTCTTTTATATAGAATCAATTGCTAATGATGCCAGTGAGTATCTAGGGTACAAAGAGTGAATGTAGTATTGAAATTTACACTAATTTGCTATCCAGTGAAGCCTGGAGAGGGATTTACTGGACATTTGATTTGGATCTCATGGTCATTCGCTACAACATAAGAATTATTCATTACTGATCTTGCCAAACTTTTGATTTTTGCAAAACACAAAACAACTCCTGTTATGGGTGCACTTTGATGAGTAACACTTCTTCTTTTCTTCTAATCTTTTTTCCTAAAAAATAGGTCCATTGTCTTGGCGGTGAAATTGGAGCAGAGGTTTGGGAGCACCTTCTGGTAACAATTCGGTGTCCATTTTTGGCGCTCTCTGCTACTGTCAGTAACCCAGAACACCTAACTGAGTACGTGTGGAATTTTTTTGCTCACAAGAGCGTATTTAAATTGGATATGAGCTGTTTTAGATAGAGAGGTCAATTACTATTGGGAAGCAACTGATTTGGAGTTATATTGTTATATGTATTATGCTACCCTTAGTTCCCCAACTGACATAAAAACAATACTGTAACTCTTAACTCTGTAGTGAGAACAGGCACTACTATTCCTTCAGACCCTATAATTGAGCTGTGCAGAGGAATATAGGAGGCTTTTACATCTATTTGAATTGCCAAAGCCTGATAAGCACACTTGTCCATCATCAATCAGAGAAGACACCTGCACTATATTTATATATATGTAATGGTGCTATTTCACATTTTTTATTTGCACCCTGGGATAAGCTGGAGAAAATTGCACTGAAGATGGTGAGAGGGGGACTGGAAATTCTATAGGAGAAATTGAGCAGACTGTAGTAATTCATCTATTATAGCTGTAGCAATTTTCTTAAAATATTTTTTTACAACTTTTATTTTTATTTTATTCTTGCACTGTAGGTGGTTACAATCTGTGAAAAGGTATTGGCAATGTGCTGAGAATACAATAAAAGGAAGCTCTACAAACTCTGAAAAGAACTTTACAAGAAAATGTAAAGTGAAATCTAAAGTACAAGAACAAAAGAAATCATATCGTGTTAGACTAGGTGCGTATCAGAATATTTTGTAACTAAGAAATAAATTTTAGTGTTATTTCTGCAAAAACTTTAATCATGGTGTGTGAACTTAAGTGTATTTTGTTTTGTTTTTTCTTTTAAATAAAAACAAATCTTGCAGGATCAAGTACTTGCTTTTTAAAACAACCAAGTGCATCATGACAGCTTTTTTGTCTCTTCACAGTCTTGTATGAAGAAAGATACAATGATTTGGAAAAGTATGTGTGCTCTCTAAAGCGCAGTGATTTTATCATTGAACACTGTCATCCGTGTGCTGCATTAACAGTCAATCATGTAAGTATCATACTGGCGTCAACATTGTTTAGCAACTGTTACATTTAGGCAACATGGATTCCATCAAAATGATTCTTTTATTTTTCTTTTGTTTAAACTTCTTGCAGATTGAGAACTATGGTATTCCTTCAGATCTTTCTCTGTCTCCACGAGAGAGCATCCAGCTTTATGACACAATGGTAAACGTCTGGCAAGAGTGGCCAAGGGCACAGGTGTGTATACACAGCTGTGGGCAAAATATATCAAAATAAATAGATAGCGAAGTACTGCAATGTTTTATATTAATGTTGTTTTCCAGGAGCTAGATCCTGAGGAGTTTGTCTCTTTCAAGAATAAAGTAGTAATAAAAAAGGCAGATGTGAGGAAATATGAACAGGAACTGAAGAAAGAACTAAGCAAATGGATTGTGCTTGGCCAAAGACAGAAGGTAACAGTTGTTACAGGGCGCTTTCTTAAGATTGTGTACAGCTTTAAAATAATAATAATTATATGTAATAATATAATTATGGGAGTTTCTCCTCCCATAATTATTATTTATTAGGTTTAACTGCTCCTGTACTTGAAAGATAAGCACTAATATTTGTGGCATTGCCATAAGCATTTTCAAGGTGAAGTTTTCACAAGCTTCTCTGGGAATCAGACTTCTGATACTGCTGTGAGATTTCAATTCCTGATTCCTTTAGATACCTCCTACAATTAGTGAGAATATTTTACCATTGCTCTGCTTTTTTAGTCTACCTCTTTTTTGCTGCACATTTGAAACCTTCTGGTAACCACAGATAGTATGTATCTTTCCATGTAAAAGATGATAGAAATTAAAGCAGTGAGCAAAAAAATCAAGTCCTTGATTGGAGGCCACCTATTCCTATGTCATAAAAAGGAATATGAGGAGGTGGTGAATCGACAACAAAGAAAAAATAAAGAATATCTGGGGAAAAAACAGATTTCTTGAACTAGGACACTTAAATGTGAAAATATATCATAATCAGTATGTTAGTGATACTTTAGTATTTGCACAGTGATGGTAGCCATGAATGCTACAATAATTCGCATTTTGAGCTCTTAGCTAACTCAGTTGATGACTTGCAGACCTTTTAGTCTGTAAACTATATGTGGCTATTGCAGTTCTGAATGATTTAAAAAAATTGAGCTGATGATAGAATTTGACACAGGAAAATGGAGTCTTCATATTTGTTAGCCTCTGGCCAGAAGTTTCTGCCATTAAAATCTCCACAATAATACTACTTTGGTCAGGTGAATGAGCTACTGGAGCACCTTAAGCCAAAACCTGTGGATTGCCCAGAACAGGAAAAGTGGAAGCATTTTGCAAGCTTTGTTGATAAATTACATGAGATGGATAAGTTGCCTGCCATATTTTTTATGTAAGTATTTACATTCCAGGTACTATATGTGTATCGCCTATATTCAGAAGAATGGGTTTTAGAGATAAGCATTGATATGGCTTGGCAAATGCCATTTATATGGTATTTGTTACCTTTGCTTTAAAACATACAAAGTAAAGGCCTACAAGCTCTATCAACCCATGTATCTTTATGGCACTAAAGGTTTAGCTGAAATAAAACTGGGAGCATTTAATTACCGTGTGGAAGGGGTAGAATCCATGCAGGATGTCTGAGAAAATTACAAGAAACTGCATTATATTCAAATGAGTCAGTTTCTCAGTTGCTTTGCCCCAGTGTAGTCAGTAAAACTTGTGGAAAGTGTATGCTGTTTATTTAGAGGTGCAAATGATGTATGTAGGGGCAGATTTGCTAGGGAAAAGGATGGAATGAGGTTCTATTAATGTGTACATTTGTCACATGGTGATGGTTCCACTGCATAGCCTCTAACAATCTCATCTTACATCCAGTGGCATGCATCAATCAACCTGTTTTGCATGCATGAGAGATGTAATTACGTAACATCAAACGTGCACAACTTTGAGCCTACTGCAATATTGTTATTGTCAGTGATATTGCTAATATTAGTAAAGTAGGCATGTACCTCAATGCTGGACTTAATAATAAAAAGAAGCTGCTTAACAGTAAACAGTTGTCTAGCACATATTCTCACTGTAATAATGCATAGGAACAATCATGTAAAAATGGAAAGTTTTCTCATCTCAGTGTGAAGCCTTGCCCTTCCTTACATTGGACACTTTGATAGTTAGGGGTGGAATGCTCGCTGCCATTTCAATTCTCACATGCCCGATGCTGATAAAAAGGCATTCCTGAAAGAACTCCAGAAAGGAAGAAACAAAAAGTGAATATACATATTGATGAACATCTCAAATTACTCTGGTTGCTGGTAAATTATTTCTTTTTCTATTTCTCAGTGACAGTCTAATTCTAAATTAATATTATGGCTGATTTCAAGCTGAAACCAACAGTTTTCAAAAGGACTCTTAGATGTTTGTAATTCCTTCCAATAAGGAATAATTTCAGGGCTGCTGTATGAACTGCAACATCATTTTGGGGCACTCAATAGGAAGTTCCAAGGTGCTTCTCCTTAGGGGAGGTGGATAAGTGCCTTCCTCTCATCTACCCTGGAATGGTGGGTCTTTAGAAATTCTTGGTGACTTATGGCTCTGACAAGGGACTGTGAATAGAGTATGAATATCCTAGACAATTGATAAATGATCATGGTGAGACAAGAACACATCCCAGACCAGTGAACATGGAGGCAGAACCTAGTGGTATCAAGTTGGGGGATGAGGTACAGAAATCTGTTATCTAAGGGTCTTCTAAGGCACAGGTGTAGTGTAACAGCACTTGGTAGAGCTCCCTAGTGTCTTTGTACTCAGAGAAGGAACTCAAGTCAGACAGAATTAAAAAAAAATAAAAATCTCTCTAGTTAAATGTTCCAGTCCTGAGAAATTGTGATGGAGCTGAAGGGGATGAGTAGCCCTCACAAGTAGTAGACAGTGGCTTGGAATAATAGATTGATATTTATGCTTCATTGATGCTGGTAAGCTTTTTCTCCCTAAGCCATTACTGATGGATGAGGTTGCAAAGCAGTCATCCTGTATGGTGTTATGTTAGCATGGAATTAATGGAGACTCCTGAGAGAGCATGTATCAGAACTGTAGAAGCCAAATTGCTATCACAGCCATTGGTGGTAGGGAAAAAACAGTACTTAAGAGTTTGCTTTTCTTTTCTTAGAGCCACCAAGGAAAAGACAGGCTGGCACCACTTTAGTACTACTTATGGCTGAATAAACTCAACGATAGAGAGAAATTAGATCATTCAATCCGAGCTTCAAAGAAAGCTCTGGAAAAGGAAAGAGTAAACAGCAAATGACTGTTATTGAGCTCTGTCATCCGTGAAGATGTGAAAAGCTTAAGTTAGGGAGAGGTTACCTCCTAGCCTTAAAATCTGTATTTGGTCTTTCTGGATAAAAGGGTAAAGTCCTTCAATTTTTGCTCCTGTTCTTGGTGACTGCCAGATTTGAATGACTTGTGAATATTCTGATGGACTGGGATGCAACCTCACCCCATGTGTTGCCAACACCTTGTACGGTGTTAGTTAACAGGATCTGCCTGCTGCAACAAGAATAAAAAAAACACTCTTTGAGAGTGAAGCTGGAGAAGTCTTCATCCCAGTTAAACTCCAAACAGTCCAATACTGAAAAAGCTATGAGGAAGAACAGCTGTGTAGAAGACCAAGACAGACAGGCACTGATTCTCAGCTGGTAGTTGAGAAGAATTAAAATGACTTAAGCTACAATTTGCTTTATCTATATGTCCAAGTATCCAGCTTAGGGAAGGGTAGAGTTGAGTTCTATGGATAATTTATTGGCAGAACCATTTCACATTTTACCACTCAGTTTTGGAATAATAGCAGTTTGAAAGTGAATGCAGACTATCATTTGGAGACGTAATAGGGATATGCCTCTAATGATTAGATTCTAACTATTGTCAGATGATAAGGCTCCCTGAATATTATTCTAAAAGCATTACATATAAATAAAAATTCTATTAGAGTTCACCTAACTGATGTATATTATATATTATTTACTTTAAGATTTAATGTGGATTCAGTGGAATGTGCAGCCAGGAATGTATTCCTCAGTTTGCTGAAAAAACAAAAAATTGAACAAGACCCTAATACTGAGAGGGAAAAAGAACGTTTAAGAGACGAACTAAGAAAAGTGAAAAAAATGCTAATAAAATTCAACCCTCAGTAAGTATTATAACTATATATTATTAAAAAGCTTGCATATTATGACAAAGTGTAATTTTGTGATAACTTATTTCTGGGGAATGTACCTTACAGCAGCACATTGATCCAGCTTGCAGTATAGTAGTCCCTGCTCCTCTTTGTGCTCTAGCAACCCACACAGTAGGAGCAGCTGTATGGCAGGTATCAATCAGCAGTACCTGGTGCATAGTCACACAGCGGGAAGATACCAGTGTTGCTGACATTGTGTGAGGTGCTGGCGCTGCAACATAAGAATCAAAGAGAGAGACCTGAATATATGAGATTGGTCAATTTGGAATAATTCACTACTGAGATATCAAGATATCAGAACGTCTTTTTCTCCAGACAGTAACTTTTGTCATACATCTCTTAAAAACAGTGTAGCATCTGACCCTGGTGCTGAGTCAGCCACTGTGGGAAAATATTTTCATAGTTTAGCCTCACCATGGCTGGTTACAGTGGTGGATCTCTGAAGTACGGGTTCACCTGACTGGTGAGATGTTCTTTGAATATTTGCCAGCCTTTTGCTTGGATTGTACTGTATTTGTTTCCCCCTTAACCTTGAATTTTCTTGATTTTGTGATCATAGAGTATGGATTTTTATAAGGCATTTGGCAATGAAATATGGCTATAGTTATCAGGATTGTTAGGAACATAAAGCTTCGTGGTTTTGCCCTCCTAATCATGACAATATACGGTGCATTCTTTGGAGATAATATCATGAAAGAATGCACTTAGCTGACTTTAATAGTAGTAAGTGAGAATTTGAAAATCCAGTAGGAATTTAGACACATATTTAGACATTGAAGTAGCTTGAAAATCTGCCTCTAAATAGTTTTTCCTCTCCTCTCCTTCAAATCCTGCTCTAAATTCCTACAGTCCATGTCATTATCGGCAGTAAATCCATCACATTGCTCTTTTATGTTTGAGTCTTCTACTGTGCAATCTTGTTAAGCTTACTAATTTGCTAAATGAGGTACTTACAGTTGCTGTCTTCATCTTCTTTCATTTTTGTGTGTCACTGTAATTCCTCCTCTCTACTTCACCCAGAATTACTTGCTGGTTTGCATACAAGCCATGATAAAAGGAAGCTGTTAGGATTATCAGTAAATTTACATTAACAGATCTACCTACATGTTTGAGCCTACAGTTTAAAAGGGAATGAGTCTGCATCTTTCAGTACCCAAAGAATATTTTAAAATTGAGAAATGTATGTTAATTACAGAAATAATATTTTTAATTGTATATTGTATACAGGGATACCAAAAAGTTGAGCTCCACTAAAATGGAAAACATGGTACTTCTTTTGACTACAAAACAACAGTTAGAAAAAAGACTTAAAAGGCTAACTGCTATCCCTTCTGCGTGTACTTACGCTGATCCTAAAGCAGTGGATAAAGACGTAAGTAATTCACTGATAATTATAACATGGTTTTGGTTTGTATGTCTAAAATGCATGAATTTGTGCATAAGTACATAAAACATATAATGTGTGATGCAGTTGTACTTCATAACGGTACGCATTGACTTCATGAAACATTCTGAATATTTCTATTTAAATTTGATTCCAGGTATCAATCTTAAATAACTTTATATTTAAGATGTATGGACAACTTTGATTCTGCCAAATAAAAAGATGTTGATTTGTCCTTGTGATAGGAGTCCTGGGATGCATACTACAATAAATTCATTTCCATGAACCATCAGCAATGCAGTTCTGTTACACGTTGATTCAGATCTCAGACTCCTATTTTTCTGACTGAGTCATCAGCATAGGCTATATGGCACCTTTGTGAGCTTATCAAAGCATTTTTAAGCCCTTCATATCTTGTAAAAATACTAAATAATAAATTATTTTAGGCTCTAAAAGTTCTAGTCCCCACAAAGCAAAATCTTCCATGCTCTTCAATGTGTTTACGCCCCCTGAGGAAAGAAAAGATGAGAAAAGCACTGAAAATCTGCAGATGTCCATCAGAAATATTAATGTATATATTTGTATACAAATAATTGAGGAATAAGTTATGAAAGAGATTTATATGACATGGTTTCCAGCAGTAGCGGGTGACGGGGCCTTGGTCCAGGAGATCCCCTCTGGTCTGAACTTCCTGAAACATGAGCGTGGTTCATATAGCTGTCTCTTCATGGATGGGTTTTTTTAATTAAAAAAAGTAATTGTGATATATAGCTCTTAATTCAGAGAAAAGGTGCTCAAAATTTTGATGAAGTGTCTTAATAATGCTTTCTGCTTATTGTGATATGTCTTGAAAGAGAGGGAAATTCTGTGTATTGGGTTCAAACTTGAAAATTCTCATGATTCCTTATCCTGCAAACTTGAGATCCCAATGGCATTTTTGAACTGCTGTCAGCCAGCTTGGAAGGAACATTGCTTCCCACAGTTGCACATGGATAAAGGCAGTGAAGAAGTAGCTTGGGCTTTGGAACAGATGGCATTTAGCTGTAAAGTTCAGAAAATACTGACAAAGCTTAATTCAGTGCTATTTCTGAATTTTGGAAAGGGAATCTTCTAACTGTGTAGTAAGATGCGATGGTGGTACCGACCAGGGATGACAAACAAGAGCAAAAGAGTATCAGCTTCACATAGCTACTTAGGAATTTGCTCTGTGATAGTGGCATGCAGTACATGGTCGTGAGGCCATGCTTCATGTAGGAAAGTCACGAACATGCAAGCTTGCCATGTCTGCTTGCATCTAGCTGCATGGTATGACAATTGGGACTGTTGTAATGGCATTTATTGCAAAGGTGAAAAAACCTGATAGTATATAGAAGTGTACTGCAGAGCCTGGATTTGTCGTTGTAATAAAGCTACTGATGGTACACATCCAATTATATACTTTGGGCTTCAGGTTCACTGAAGATCATAAACAGCTATATTTCTGTGTAGTGCTTGGAACTTTACCAGGTAAGACTTTTTTTTTCATTAACAACATCTGGTTGTGGTTAATACTTAACATTTCTTTTTATTTGTAGACTTTGATGAAGATTTTTCATCGACTTAGGTTTGAGAGAAGAGGTTATCTGCAGCAAATGATGGCACTGAGGGGCATTGGGTATCATCATGGATCTATGGCCACCAAGGAAAGACAAGTAGTGGAGATGCTTTTCAGGCTGGGATATATCAAGGTTGGTAAATCGGGATCAGTTCTTTTTTTAAAATTTTAGTTTCTCCATATATTTAATTAAAAAATATAGTGTACCTTTCACCAGTGGTAAAATATATTGCATTGGCTTTGTCATGCTCATTTAAAAAATGTTGACATGAAGGTTTCCAAACAAATGAAAAAACCTAAGTGAACTGATAGCTGTAGAACTTTATTTCTAACTAAGAGTTTCTATCCTTCAGATTAGCATATCACAGAATCATAGAATCATTTAGGTTGGAAAAGACAGTTAAGATCATCAGGTCCAACTATTAACCTAACACAGCCAAGTCCACCACTAAACCATGTCCCTAAGCGCCACATCTACGTGTCTTTTAAATACCTCCAAGGATGGTGACTCAACCACTTCCCTGGGCAGCCTGTTCCAGTGCTTGACAACCCTTTGGGTGAAAAAATTTTTCCTAATATCTGATCTACACCTCCCCTGGCACAACTTGAGGCCATTTCCTCTTGTCCTTTCCCTTGTTACTTGGGAGAAGAGACCGACACCCACCTCGCTACAACCTCCTTTCAGGTAGTTGTAGAGTGATAAGGTCTCCCCTGAGCCTCCTTTTCTCCAGGCTAAACAACCCCAGTTCCCTCTGCCGCTCCTCATAAGACTTGTGCTCTAGACCCTTCACCACCCTCGTTGCCCTTCTCTGGACATGCTCCAGCACCTCAATGCCTGTCTTGTAGTGAGGGGCCCAAACTGAACACAGTATTTGAGGTGTGGTCTCACCAGTGCTGAGTACAGGGGGACAATCGCTTCCCTGGTCCTGCTGGCCACACTATTTCTGATACAAGCCAAGATGGCCTTCTTGGCCACCTGGGCACACTGCCAGCTCATATTCAGATGGCTGTCCACCAATACCCTGAGGTCCTTTTCCGCTGGGCAGCTTTCCAGCCACTCTTCCCCAAGCCTGTAGCGCTGCATGGGGTTGTTGTGACTCAAGTGCAGGACCCGGCACTTGGCCTTGTTGAACCTCATACAGTTGGCCTCGGCCCATTGATCCAGCCTGTCCAGGTCCCTCTGTCGAGCCTTCCTTCCCTCAAGCAGATCAACATTCCCGCCCAACTTGGTGTTGCCTGCAAACTTCCTGAGGGTGCACTCGATCCCCTCATCCAGATCATTAATAAAGATGTTAAGCAGAACTGGCCCCAGTAGTGAGCCCTGGGGAACACCACTTGTAACTGGCTGCCAGCTGGATTTAACTCCATTCACCACAACTCTTTGGGCCTGGCCATCCAGCCAGTTTTTTACCCAGTGAAGTGTACGCCAATCCAAGCCATGAGCAGCCAGTTTTCTCTGGGAGAATGCTGTGGGAAATGGTGTCAAAGGCTTTACTGAAGTCTAGGTAGACAACATCCACAGCCTTTCCCTCGTCCACTAAGCAGGTCACCTTGTCATAGAAGGGATCAGGTTAGTCAAGGAAGACCTGCCTTTCATAAGCCCATGCTGACTGGGCCTGATCACCTGGTTGTCCTGTACGTGCCGCGTGATGACATTCAAGATGATCTGCTCCATAACCTTCCCCAGCACTGAGGTCAGACTGACAGGCCTGTAGTTCCCTGGATCCTCCTTCCGGCCCTTCTTGTAGATGGGTGTCATGTTTGGTAACCTCCCGTCAACTGGGACCTCCCCGGTTAGCCAGGACTGCTGATAAATGATGGAAAGTGGTTTGGTGAGCACTTCCACCAGCTCCCTCAGTACCCTTGGGTGGATCCCATCCAGCCCCATAGACTTGTGTGTGTCTAAGTGGTGCAGCAGGTCGCTAACCATTTCCCCTGGGATTGTGGGGGCTTCATTCTGCTCCCCGTCCCTGTCTTCCAGTGCAGGGGGCTGGTACCCTGAGAACAACTGGTCTTACTATTAAAGACTGAGGCAAAGAAGGCATTAAGTACCTCAGCCTTTTCCTCATCCTTTGTCACTATGTTTCCCCCCGCATCCAATAAAGGATGGCGATTCTCCTTAGCCCTCCTTTTGTTGCTAATGTATTTATAGAAACATTTTTATTGTCTTTTACTGCAGCAGCCAACTGAATGTGTTTTAGCTAAATGAACTCTATAGGATTATGACATTTTGTACTGTCTTCACGGAATATTTTAATTTGTGTCCAATTTCAATATTATTTCAAGTTGTGTTCCATAAAAAATGTGGTGTAAACTTTCAGGATACAAAAGTTTAATATGCATATGTAATAGCTGTATGAACTACACTAAAGAGCGAAATTCATATATGTTCATAGCTCTGTTAAATTAATCAGATTAAAATTTAGCTATATGAAAAATGATAGTAAAATTCTTGTTGGTTTAAGTTGGATATTACAGGTGTTTTTTTTAAATTGGATATTGCCATTTCTAATAGATATACTCATGTTTGATATTTTATAGGTAGTCACAGCTACTTCAACACTTGCTCTAGGAATCAACATGCCATGTAAATCTGTTGTCTTTGCTGAAGATTCTGTGTTTTTAGATGCCCTAAATTACAGACAGGTATGGAAATAGAGCACCTACTTTTTATTACAAGAACAGTACACATGTAGCTGTCATCACACACAAATTCAGAAAAGTGTCTTTTCTTCTACATATACTTCTGGGAATGTTCTGAGTTTTAGCTGTTCGTTTTGGTGACAATAATAGTTTTAGCTAAGGTGATTTTACTAATGTGTCAGAACTGCCAGCTCAAAAATAATGTATGTAGTCAAAAGACCTATTTCAGCAATGAAAGTATTACAATTGCTCAGTGAATTAAAGGCATAGATTCAGCTTTCAGTTGTGGGAGCCGGAAAGACAAAAGCTGTTTCATTCTAGCCAAGGTTTTACAATTGTGTGAAAAATACGCTATAAGAACATACAGTGGGGATGTAACGAGGAAAAGAAAGAGTGCTGACTGGATTAATAGGGACATTTGAGTTCCTTCCATCTTGGAAGTGGCACTCCACACAATGCAAGACAGCAGTGTGTAGATGAGGTTGCAAATGCAATAAAGCAGAATGTCTCCAGTCATGGCACAACTTACTGGGTGGGCTGAGAGACTCTAACCTCTTCAGTAGCCCCTGCTTCCTGCTCTTGTGCTACTTTTCAAACCCGTATTTTCATGAAGTACTGCCAGTTTGCCTGTGGTTCAGGGGGCCATATAGGCCAGATGATACACCTGATGGCATCACCTGGCAGGTAGCTCTCACAGTCAGAGTGTGGGTACATCTGTGCGGTAGCCAGACCTACGTGCATCTCCCTTCTGCTGCACATAAATGATATGACTCCAGCTTTACCACATCATCTGGTACAAGGGGCAAGTCCCCACAATGGACCTGACCAAGAAAAGGTGATCCAAGCAAGGGAATACACCCTTAGGCAGCTTCTCTCTACTCCTCATTCATATTCTCTGCTCTTTATTCACACTGAGACTACCTCTGCCACAAATCTACCCAGAAATAATTTGGAGCTAAATGTAACTTGAAAACAAAGCTGGTGTATAGGTATAAATTAAGTTAAAACTTACCTTGAAGAAATATAAATGTTAAAAAGACATGTGAGAGAACTTAAGTATCCTGGCCAGTGTTTAGGTCTTCTGTCAAATTTGGAAGTTCATATTTAAAAAAGTAAATAAAACACCGCATTTGTAAACCAGCTATATTTGAGGTACAACGTATTTTGCACACATTATTTTAATAATTCTGCATACATGCTTTATTAAGACTGTATAGATGGTACCAGTATATACAACTTTGGTATATTTTATTTTATAATTAATAATTTTATTATTTTAATAATATAATTAATAATTATTCTTAGATGTCAGGACGTGCTGGAAGACGGGGACAAGATATGATTGGAAGTGTGTTCTTCTATGATATCCCACTGCCCAAAGTTGAAAGACTTATCAAATCCAACGTACCTCAGTTGAAAGGCCAGTTTCCTCTGACTGTTTCCTTAATATTGAGACTCATGCTGCTGGCTGCAAAGGCTGATGACAAAGCAGATGCCAGAGCAAAGGTTTAATATTTTTTTCTTAATAGCAATTTTATTAAATTATAATGTCTCCTTAACATGAGCAGAAAGTGATGCACTTCAGAAGTAAGCAATCTGCCTCCAAATGAAATCGCATACTCTGCTATACTGCTTCTAATACCTGTGCCGCCTTCTCCACGGTATTGTACTGTCCATTTTAATGCATTTATTCTTTGCAATAAATATTATCATCAGAAAGAGTGCTACTGTCAGGGAGGTATCTTTACTGACTCTTGTTCTATGCAATATTTGCATTAACTTGGAGAATCAGAGTGTCTTCCAATATTTAAAATTTCGGCTTTATTTGAGGAAAAGGTGTGAACATACATTTCCATAGGGAAGAGGGGAGCTATGAAATGCTATCTCAATTGAAACAATGAGAAAATTCTATGTATTACTTACTTGTTTAAATCCGCATACTAACTCTCTGGAATCAAAGAATTCTTATTCTTGCCATTTAATGCAGTGGTTTAAGTAAACAACCCATGATCATGATTACGAATTGGTCAGAGATTTCCTTTTGTAATTATTAAGGAACTCCTATCTCCAGATGATCTGGTTTTTACATCCACTTCAGCATATAGACATTCATTTTCAAGGACTCACTGAATGAATTCAGATATAAATCTACTTAAGCTAACAAAGTAAATTGGTAAACTTCTGTGTTAAATATTAAAACATTAAAATGCTATTAAAGTGTAAGGAATAATTTAAAAACTTCCTGGTTTTAGTTTAATGATAGTTAAATCATTGTCTTTTAGATCTCTATATGAATTTCACGTGATTAACTTTACAAACCTCAGCATAAATTTAGAAAATGCACACACATCTGACAGACAGAGGATGGACTTTTTCACAAGCATTTCCGGGAGTTAGGCATTCAATTTAAATAAAAATACAACATAACCTACACCCAGCATTTTTACCCTGAAAACCAATTGATGAAACAAAGCATAAAATCTGGATATAGAATTTCTTTGCTTGTTACAATATCAACTTTCCCTTGGATTTCTAATTTCTTCTTTTTTTTTTTCCTGTTTGTTTGACCAGGCATTGTCAGTGTTGAAGCACTCACTGATGTCATTCAGAAAAGAAAGATATGCAGAAATATTAAAAATTTATTTTATGTTTTCCTTGCAATTTCTTATCAAAGAGGTAGGTTTTAACTCGTTCCCTTAAATCTACATATTCTCATTTGTTTGTGTTCATATGCTTTCATTTAAAGAACCATATATTTTATATTCCATAGTAACAGGCTATTTCTTTCTGTCAGAAAGAAATTTAAGGAAACAGATAAAATTAGAGTGCTTTAAGTTTGAGGTTAATTCTGAGCTACTTATATTACCAAATAAATTCAACAGGGAAAATCTTATGGTATGGTCTATATGATTACAAATTGATGAGGAAAGTAAAAGTTGTGCATTTATATTTTATATGAAGACGCGTGCGTGTGAAATGATAGGGGTTTAAAACATACTAAGGATGTCAAAATGCTGAGAGAAATTGTATCTCTAACAAAAGTTTAGGAAGTAGGTCTTAGAGAAGACTGAAAATTAGTGGTCTATCTCTCCATAGTAATAGTTTCAATTTGATGGATACCATTTTGGAAAATTTTTATGCATTACTCCATTTTGGCTTACAGCCCAGGACTACAGGCAGTAAGAGGCAGCAATAATGTGATTACATTAACAAATCATCTGTGCCCAGGTTTCCGAGTCCTTCTCCCAGTAGGAGCCCTAGCCAACATTTCTGCCTCCTCTGCTGGGTGTCCCTTGTATGTGAGACCAGGAGTCTGATACTAGCATTGAAGAGAAGAATCTAGTCAGTGTACAAGAGAGATTAGTAACGTTTCCGAAAAATTACAGTTAGCGTAAGAACTGGAAAAAACCTGGCCCACATACCTAGTATCCTGTCTCCAATAATTTTCCAGGGAAGTGTATTAAAAAAAAAGGGCAACCATATAATGATGATTCTCTGGATACTCCCTACAGGGCGTGATGCAGAGTGATCTCTGACAGGAGAGGTGTCCTGGAATTTATAGCCTTTGATGGAGTTTTATTCCATGAGCTTGTCCTGTTGTTTTTTGAAACTATATAAGCTTCTAGCACCCAAACATCTTGCAGCAACATATGTGACAGATCACTGCTTGCTGTGCTTTTATCCCATCAACTATTTGGGTTAATAGGTTTTTTTAATGAAAGTTGCATCAAATCTTACTTTGGTGACTGTATGCACTTTTCATTTGCAACATGATCTAAATCAGTGCTAAAACTATGAAGTCAAGATCTATGCTTTGCACAGGGAGATGAAGATTTCCCATGGAAATACTCAAATAGTTGGTGACTTGTTTTGCAGTAGGGTGGGTGTTGGTCTTTTCTCCGAAGTAACAAGTGATAGGACGAGAGGAAATGGCCTCAAGTTGCGCCAGGGGAGGTTTAGATTGGATGTAAGGAAAAATTTCTTTACTGAAAGAGTGGTGAAACATTGGAACAGGCTGCCCAGGGAAGTGGTGGAGTCCCCATCCCTGGAGGTATTTAAAAGCCGTGTAGATGAGGCGCTTAGGGACATGGTTTAGTGGGCATGGTGGTGTTGGGTTGACGGTTGGACTCGATGATCTTAGAGGTCTTTTCCAACCTCAATGATTCTATGATTCTATGATTCTATGACAAATTTTTGCCTTTCAGAGGAAACTGAATGGCCTCAATAGGTACATATGCATTAGGTTGAAGATCTATTCTTCTGAATGCCACCATTTTATATTTTTGTCATAACCAAGTTAATCTTTCATAACTAAGATTTTTTTGCTTTTAAATTAAATAGGGCTACTTGGATCAAGAAGGTAACCCCATAGGATTTGCTGGACTTGTGACACACTTGTACTATTACGAACCTTCAAATTTTGTTTTAGTGAGCTTTCTTGTGAAAGGTTTATTCCATAAATTGTGCCAGCCAATTAAAGGTAAATAATACTCTATGCATCTTCATTGCAGTCTATGGCAGGCTCTGTAATCCCAATGGTTCTGAAATTTTCTGGGTGCCTTCTTGCTGCTGCCACCTTTTGCTTGGCTAGCCTTCATCCTCATATCCTTGGCCTCTGCCTCTACACACTCTGCATCTGCTTATATTTCTGTCTGAGAAAGCCAAGGCACACATATGGCAATGCTAGTATCATGAACTTAAATTTATTGTTTGTGAAACGTTCTGATGAAGTAGAAAAGAATGCTATACATACACAGAAAAATTCATAATTCTGACTCCAGAGCAAGATTTGAATGCCATGTAGCAAATAAGATGGATGACCACTCTGAATATCAACAAATTAAAAAAATGAAGTACTACTAATGTCTCATTACATGAGTAAAATCCATTCTGTGCACTGAGATATGCTGCAGTATGTGAACATATAAGAATACAGTATTAGTTTGTACATATTAGTTGCTTAATTATCTACCAGAGCTTTTTGTATGTAATGAGTTGATCTTTATCCAACATAGTTTTGCATAACCTCTGTCATGACAATGGTGGCTGGGAAGGAAACTCCTGAATAGGAGTTGTTTATTTTAAGCAAAAAAAAAAAAAAGTTACACTTTCATATTTAACCCAAGTACTTTCTGTTTTGACATAGGCTCAACTGTTTTTTCAGAAGATGTCCTGGAAAAGCTAGTGCTCATTCTAGCAAACCTATTTGGGAGAAAATATCTTCCAGCCTGCTCAATGAAATATAAACGCACATTTTGCCAGTCAAAGGTAGAGAAAGCATTGGTCTTTACTGTAACTGATGTTGTGTAACACTTCAGTGAACTTGTTTCCTTTTGTCAGTTAGACTAGTGTCATTATGGATGTACAGTAGTCTGATGGGCTAGCAGGCAGCTGCCCACCCAGCCGCTCTCTTACTCCTCCATCTCAACAGGATGGGGGAGAAAATAGGATGGAAATGCTCATGGGTCGAGACAAAAACAGGGATATTGCTTATCAGTTATGATCATGGGCAAAACAGCCTCAACTTGTGGAAAATTAAATTAATTTTTTGCCAATTAAAATAATTTTGGTAGTGAGAAATGAAAAATAAAAATTTCAACACCACCTTCCCTCCCTCTGCCCCCCGCCTTCCCCAGGCTCAACTTTAGTCCTTCATTCCTGACTCCTTTACCTTCCCCCATCCCAAGTGGTGCAGGGCTGATGAGAAATGAGTTGTTGTGGTCGAGTCTTAACAGCTCACTCTGCTGCTCCTTCCTCCTCACATGTCACCCCTGCTCTAGTGTGAGTCCTCTCTGTGGGCTGCAGTCCTTCAGGATAAACCTGCCCCAGTGTGGGCTCTCCATGGGCTATAGTTCTTTCGGGAAACATCCAGCTGCTCTGGTGTGGGGTTCTTCACAGGCTGCAGTGTGGATATCTGCTCTGGCATGGCTGCCTCCAGTGAGAGGGCTACAGGGAAATCTCTGCTCCGCTGTGGTCTCTTCTACAGGCTGCAGGGGAATCTCCATTTCGTCACCTGGAGCACCTCCTCCCCCTCCTTCTCTGATCTTGGTGTTCACACTGCAGCCTCTCACTCTGCCTCTGTGACATTTTTGCCACTTCTTAAGTAAGTTTTCACAGAGGTGCTGCACCTGTGCCTGATGGGCTCAGCTCAGTCCTGTGGTGGGGCCATTGGAGCTGGCCGTGTCTGCCACGGGGCAGCCCTTGGCCTCTTTTCACAGCAGCCAGCCCTGAACCGCGCGCCCCTCCCCCAACACTTTGCCACCTAGACGCAATACAAGTAGCTAGAATAATGAAGAAAGTATTTGCTGGATTAAAATAAAGAAGCCTTCATTTAGCCACAGAAGCAGCAGCTGACTGTCAGGTTAAATGAAAAGTACCAGATTATTCAAGTATGTTTTAGTGATGACGATTATATAGTTAACTGTCATGATATTGCAACACCTGAAAGTATAAATGACACTGCATTTCTTTATACAATACAACTCAAGTATCTCTTCCCCAAATGGCAATTTACTTTCTTCTCCTCACTCTGCTAGAATCTTGTCTCCGCCTAAGGAGCTGTAGCTTTTTGTGACACGTACCAATGACCCAGGACACCAGCATGCTCTGTGGTACATGACACTGTAGGCTTAGGGCTTTTTCCAAAAATGGGACAATATTAGTAGGATGAGCATTAACATTAGTTATGCACAAAGTTAACCCACCATGGGTACAGGCAGAAAGTGAAACATTTGCAATGGGCTCTTATTGGCCGTTTTATGCAAAGCCTTAAAATTTTGGAGGACACAGCTATGGCTGGAACACCAAAGGAAACTTCTTCCAGATGAAGATGCTTATGTGGCGAGTTTCCAGCAAGCATTCCAAGAGGAAAAATGTTACTTGTTTCTGAAAAGTGGCTAGTCATGTAGGAAGGATTACAGGACTGCTGTGGATAATGGCAGAAAAGCATCAGTCTGTCATGTTGGTAGGGAACCTGTTGAACACCAAGATATGCAAAACAAGATCTGGGAAAGGCAGCCCTTCAAAAGTCCCTTTTTAGCTAGCTGAAACATCTTTAATAGAGCTGTTTGCCAAGTACTCTGTGAGTAAAAATCTAGGAATTTTGTACTTACTGTTTATCTTCCATACCTTTTTCCGCATGAAATTCATGTTCTTCTTTAAGATCCTTTAATTCTAGGTAGTCTGGCAGTCTGATAAGTTGGGTAAAATTTGGAGCTGTACTCTCCTTCTTTCTACTAATACACTATGTGTGTACTAATACTTTATGTATGCACCAATGTAGAACTTACACTTTTGGAGAAATTACCTGAATTAAGCAATAATCTGCATGTTATTTCAGGTCTTTCTAGAAGATCTGCCAGAGGATTTTGCAGATGCTGTAAATGAGTACAACACCAAAGTAGAGGAAAATTTTGCTCATTTTCTTCTGACAACTGCCAAGCTGGCAGATACCGAACAAGAATACAGACTTCCACTGTCAAAGACAGGTAGGAAGTGAAAAATTAATGCATATTCATAATTTGTGAAATTGATTTTATTAGGAAAGTTTGGTTAATTCTTATTTTGTAAAGAAAAAAGTGGTGACTTCAGACATGCTAATAAAGAGATACAGTTTCTATTTCACTTTTGTTTTACAGGCATTATAGATCATATTGTATTTGTACAGGAAAAGGATCATTTTAGTTGCTATTCTTTTATTTTGTAGAGGAAATAAAAATCAAAGGGACTTTTTTATAAAAGTAAAAAATATATTAAGTGTAATTGTTGAATAAAAGCCTTTTTATCTAATCATCAATGCATTTCCAGATCCTCAAATGTGTGTGATACTTGAATTGCTTTCAGAGTCTGACAAAGGTTAGATTTTCAACATCTGAACAGCCTTAACATTGAAGTAACAGTTAAAAACATTGCACCATTTGTTAAATCAACTAAGTTACTTATGCCAATAAATGATGTCCAATAACCAAGGCAATATGAAAAGGCATGACTATAAAACTACCAAGCAATATGGATTGCCATTGGGTGAAAAATATTTAACTGCTACATAATCTCATGTTACTTCCTGGAAGAGAGATATAAAAGCAATGTGATAGACCACTGTCCCATTGCCTAGCTCCTCTGAAAATAACATGCCTTCAAAAATACTGTTTTTGCAGTAAGGAAGCACTTTAGTTATAGCAGGTAACTGTATTTATGCATCCTTTTTTCCTACACTGGTACAGTGATTTTTTTAGTCTCTGCTGTGTACAAATGAAAAAAAAAAAAAAAGCCCAAATCACCTTACAAGCTACCATATCTTATCATCTACTTTGAGTTTCAAGTATGGGGATACCTGGATCATAGAAAGTTTTGTATAAAGTGGAATACAAAGGTGAGGCACGGGGGGAGATAAACAGATAAGGTGAATGCAAAACAAGATTGAATACTACGTATGGCTTGAGATGGTAAATAGCAGTTTTCCAGTTCCAGTACAGAGCACTGGACAGTGCTGCATAATGGTATAACATTAGCAACACTACAGTGAAATCCTGTTTTTTCATATTCAATTTAAGATTGCCTGTTTTAACAATGGAGGGACCCCACACCCTGGTATGTTACCTGAAAAACGTAGGAAATTAAGAGCTGTAATTCACAGAATGATGGAATTCCAAATTAGAAGACCAAAGCATGGGCTGCCTTGCATTTTCAGGATGTATATTCCTTTATATATATTAGTGTTACTAATGCTACTTTTACCCAGGATGTGAGCTGGAGAAATTGAATTTCCTATTCTACTTGAATGGTAAAGTTTCTTGGTTAAATGGAAGGTGTAATATGGTTGCATTCTCCCCATTTTGCTGAAGCTGTTTCACTTTGAAAGAAACATTTTCCATTAGATTTACAGAAGAAGAAACGCAAGATCAATCCATGTCCTGTAGTTCAAGAGGTGGTGGAGACTTTTGTACTTACTTACCGTAACTTGGGGCGAGGCTGCAAAAAAAATACTATGCCAAACTGCTGAGATTTTTTTATGAATGCCATAAACAGTGTAACTACAGCATACTTACCATAACACAAAGCAGAAAAGGTTGCAGTGTAAGGATTGAAAGTATTGTTGATAATTTGGAAAGAAAGAAAAAGTTTCTATTTAGAACAGGAAAATCAAAAGTACAAATATATTTAGAATATATATTTAGAAATAACTAGACAGGTCTTCTACAGACAGTGATTGAAGTTACAGGCAGACCATAAGCCAACTGAAATGCCATGCTGTTGTAAAAACAGAAATTCATACTGGGTTGCATAAAGCAGAGCGCTTGTATGTGACAACCTTCACATACTTAAGCCCTAACAGGGCCTCAGTTAGAATATTCATTCTTCAGAGCTCCATGCTTCAAGAAAAATGTTGGCTGGGAGTCCAGAGGATAGCAATAAAAATTATTAGATGTCTAGCTATTAATACCTGTGAACACAGGTTGAAAAAACCTTTTTCTTCAACATAGGACAGAATAAAAGATAGAGATAAAATAAGTCTTCTAATAGTAACATTCTCTTTGTTTTTGGCACAGCTTCATGCTGTTAGCAATTTTGGCTACAGGTGAGTCAAGGAGAAAGGCTTAAGTTGCAAGGGGGGGATTGAGACGTAATTATTCTCACCACTAGAAAGCTCTTTCTTATATACTGTAATCAGTTGTGTAGAGGTTCTTATGAACAAAAGAAACAAAGATCTATCAAGAAGGATTTAAGTTTAGAAGATCAACTCTATTTCCTATCATTATCTACTGAACTGGAATTTCCTTGCTTTTAAAATAGATTGCTGAAAGGGAGCTTGTGTCTGCATAGCTTACCTTGTATTTGCAAATTCTTGTCTAGATTTTTCATCTAAGAATTGGCATGGCTCTGAACTAGCATCTTCTTTGATGGACAACACCAAAAGTGTATCTGCCATCTCACCTTTTGCATGTTTATCTGGAGTGGTTGATAATGATCTATTTCATGGAGAGATCATAAATAAAGTAAGTTATTTTTTCATGGGGGGCAGAATTTTATTACAGGTCAATAAAAAGAATTTTTTATTACAATCTTCTTGCCTCTGTGTAATATGATGGCACTATGCTCAAGTGTCACTCTTTAGGAGAAACAATTTGAAAGGTCTCAAAAAAAAAAAAAATCAGCACTGAGTAGCACCACATTATCACAGTGCAAGAAACACAGAATAGATGGATGTAGGAAAAAAAAATCTGTAAACAGTTTGCTTTCTTGCAAGGCCTCTGTTCCTTTCAACTCTGAGACAAGTAAATTACTCTAAAATTTCAGGTTCAAACCATATCCCCAGTTTGTTCTCTCCACATCAGGAGTTTGTTTTTTTTTTTTTAAAATCAATGACACAGTAGTCTCAAGGATCCTAGCAAAAGGATGTATTATTGCATTGATCATTTGCTTCTCAACTAGGATTTCAGCAGTTACATTAGATAGCGTATGAATTAGCTTAATTGTAATATACATCAACGTGTTTACTGTCAGCTTGCATTTTCCTGCGGTCTTCTACATGGGCTTTGTAGCATTAGGGAATTATCATGACTCATAATTCTGTAATAGAAAAAATTAAATTCGTACAACCGGGGATTTGAAATTCACCTTCATTCTTAAAATGTTCCATGCTTAAGGTTGATTAATACATTCAAAGCATCAGTGAGAGTCTGAATACATGATCTCTGCATATAGAAAAATCCTCATCTAAAACTCAAGAGAAATCCAGTGACCTAGCCAAACTTGAAATTACTCAGAACATCCTAGAGCTGCACTGGCAGTGTAAGTCACTTTATTAACAAACTCCCTCCTCTGTCTACAGCCTACATGTACTTGTGCAGAGTCCGGGAGCGGTCCAGGATTAGAAGTGTGGAACTTTCCAGCTGTGGGTCTAAAGGTGTAGTTTTGACAAAATAGGCACATAAACAAAACCACAGTAGCCGTTCAACAGATACGTCTCTTTTTTTTCAGTCTGTCTTACGTTCCCTTGGAATTAATGCCACAAACTGCCCCCGGCTTTATTTGAACAAGTATGATAATCAAGGAAGGAGGAGGCCACTCAATGCATACGCACTGGACTTTTATAAGCATGGCTCTTTGACTGCACTGACAACTGATAACTGGTATGTACTACTATTTTTAATACAGTTAAACAGCGTCATTGTTTACAATATGGTACGTAAGTACATCTTTTTGGTTTTAAAGCTTTCTCCCTCCAGAACTTAGGGATGGAATAGCTGTTAAATATTATTAGATTAGTTGAATGTTTTAATGAGAATAAAACATATACTACATTAAAGTCCAATGGCAGTAGCGGTGAAGTATTAACTGGGTATTCAAAACAGTACCATAAATGCAAAGTCTTGACTTCAGTGACACAGATTATTTTGACAGGCTCTTCAGAAGTTTATTTTATTTAATCAAGGTTTTTTTCACAATGAAAAAGATCAGGAAAGTCCCTGAAATGAGGAATCCCAGTGCAAGTAGTCTAGAAGATGATAACATAGTAGCAGAGTGATGTCAAAACCTTGGTCAAATAATAGACAGAAACAGAATAAAGGAGGAATTCATGGTCACTGTCAAAAGATAGAGGCATCCAAAACACAAACTCTTTTCTGGTACAGGAAGACTGTCATCATAGAAACCTGACTTTCACAGTAGCAAAGCAAAATTTGCCAGTAATTCAGTATTTGTAACAGTATTGCTTCAATACTTCCCCTTTTCCTAAGCATTTAAACTTGTCCTGATAATTCAATCATATTATCATCTCTCTTCAAAGGCAAAAAAGCAACCACCCACCAAAAAATCTGTGCCCAAGCTCGTCGACTGCTGCCATATCTCATCATATTTTCATGTTTAAGCCTGTGGTACATGCAGTCTTCCTCTCTTCTTCTCTCCTGGATTACTTATGCTCTAGATTTTCCAAAACTGGAGTTTTAATCTTTTCTTTTACACTCTCTTGCCTGTATCTTTTTAACACTGATCATGAATTCCTCCTTTCTTCTATTTGTCTTTATTATTTGACCAAGCTTTTGACATCTCTCTGCTACTATGTTACCATCTTCTAGACCACTGCATTGGGCTTCCTCATTTCAGGGACTTTCCTGATCATTTTCATTGTGAAAAAACCTTGATGTCCCTGCCCATGGCAGGGGGGTTAGACTAGATGATCTTTAAAGGTCCCTTCCAGCTCAAACCATTCTAGAATTCTATTATTTTAAACACAATACTGATAGCAATTTTTTTTTTTCTTCAAATGTGGTATTCTTAATTACTAGGAACTGAGTTTATTAAGTTGCTTTTCAGTAATCAGTGGTACTTTTTGCAAAATACAGGGTCTTCATCATCTGTAGAAAGCTTACACCATCTCCTGCTCAATTTAGCCAGCAGATTCGTCTGAAGTATAGCATTCCAGTTTAGCTTGTGACAGATTAGTTATTCAGTTGAAACCATGTTCCCAAGATAATATTAATAAATTATCTTTCCAGATATTCCTCACGAGTCTTTTAGATGTTTAATTATAGAAATGTCTGTCTACAGCATTATTTTAAGCTTACAGTTATTCTACAGTAATCCTAATGAACGAGTATGTCTGTGTTTGAGGCCATGGCATATGCTCCCTGCATCCTTACCCAACCTACGTGGCAGGGTTTATTAAAGGTGAAACAGTATGTTATAGTGCATATCCATTTGAATTTTTTTCTTTCTTTCTTTAGGTTAAATGAAGGAGATGCTTACTATGCACTCAAGGATTTTTCACTCCTCATTAAGTCTATTGGGTATGATAAACTTGTGCTTTTTAATATACAATATATTTCATCTTCAGAGCAACTTAAAATGAAATAATGCTTTTTTTTTTTTTAAAAAAAACAGAACATCACTGAGTGAACTGTGTGATGATCCAAATGATAATGTTCTACTGGCATTTCAACAACTGGGTGAAATCTATGAAGAGAAACTGAAGTGTGTTACCTGAAGAAAAAAGGGAAAAAAAAAGCAGCAGTGCATAATACTCTTACCACACAGATCAGCTGCCTTTTAAGTTAGGAAGTGATTAGGTCTGAGTTATCAAATGTTTCATAATAAAGCTTTAGTAATATCCAATATTGGTAATACAAAGTTTTCTTTAGAAAATTAACCCTTACACATTGACATTTTAGCAGCTCCAATGTCAACTAAATAATTGTTTCTAATAGATTACAAAACTAGGTAATTGCACGTATCTTTCAATCGCACTTTTTTTTCAGGCAGTGATATATACGTTAAGACAGCTCTCAGAAATATGCTGAGCAAATGTCACAGTTCAGACAGCTGGTGAGATTAGCCTTTCAGTAGGACAGCATTGGAAACTTTCATCCCACTTGTGAAGGATGTTCAGCAATTACTTTGGCAATTACAATAAAATAAATTATTCTAATTATTTTCTAAGGTTTCTATTAAGTTATGAAGTAGTACCTTCATGAACAATTATAAAAGTTTTTAAACTGGTCTGCAGTTTCAGTCTACAAAATTTTAAGTATAAAGAGGGTTTTATATCAGTACAATGAATTTTGATTAATAAAATATTCCAACCATATGTAGAGTTGCTTCATTTTTCACCTGTTGTATCCTTAAGAATCAGAAAGATCCAGGACACCTCTAGCATACTGTCAAAAAGTCCCTTGCAATACAAATTGAGTTTAGTAGAATACGTTTCTTAACTATTTTCTTGTTTTTTGCTGGGAAGAGCAAAGTTTTCAGCAGTATTTTCATACTATTCCTGAAAATTCTTCAGTTTAACACTACATTTTAGTCTACTTGCAGTCTGAAAAAAATATATGCACACATACTAATGTTTAGATAACCTAGGAAAATTAGGCTTTGACAACAGTCCTCACCACCACACATAATTTTATAATGATGACCAAGATAGTAATGTAAGTAGTTAGTCTCTATTGGTAATAAGCAAAACGTGCATTAAGGACAATTCAGAATCCCATTTCTTTGAATTAGCTCTGAAATCTCTTTAGGCAGCATTAAACTACATGCAACATGTTGCCAGGAGATATTGGAGGGAAAACCTGTACGTAGTCAGGTAGTGCTGCTGAGCTACCATCAACTGACTTAAACTCTTTTTTCCCTCCAGTTTTTTAAATGTGTGAAACAAAATTATGATAGAAATGGAACATAGGGATAGAAAAAACTGCTTTAACTTTGCTTGGAAAATAAAATTTACTCAAATTATTCTTTACTGTCTGGCAAGTCATGCCATATGTAGATAAGTCTTGCACAACTGTTCCTCAACTAGGGTAGAAGTGACCTTATTTAGACCTTTCCACATTCACGTTTCCTCGATAGAAATGGAGTAATCTTTTCAGCTAAGACACAATTAATTGGCCAACAAATAAAGGCAGAAATTGGTCCTATTGTGTTCTCAGTTATTTGACCAGTAAGCATGAAATCCTGGCTCAAAACCAAAACTTATTAGGTCTATCACAGGCTACTAATTTTATATGCTGAAGACTGTAATGTCTCTTAAAGCATTAGTAACAGCAGTCAACATTTCACTTTTAATAATGCATATAAAAAGCACCTCACTCCTATTATGGCTTTTAGTAACGAGTCAATAATGAAAGATGACCAAGTGATTAAGTCAAAATGACCAAGGAATCAACTTGTGAAAATATGAGAAAATCGGTAATTCTACTGATTTAATACCTGGGTGGACTGTAATTTTACTGTGACCTATTATAAATAAAATATCCTGCTTACCATTTATCTCCCCTGTAAAACCTTAATGCTGAGCTATAATGCACTTAGACAACAGCTTGCCATGCTTGAAAAGCAGTCCTAGGACTGTATTGAGCCCCCACACCACCAATTTATGCTTTCAAAAACAGTGTATCAATAGTCTGTTTATTTGCTTTATGATTCTATAATGGTGTCTTTTCACGAAAAGACAAAGTATCTGCTTTAAAGTTTAACTTTATCAAACTCTTGTGAAACACTGTAATAGAAATGAACAGAAGATACCTTGAAAATAAGCAATTTAAAGAAACTCAATAGGGTTTCTGAATAACCCTAACTCATTAGGAATTTATTTTTTGTCACTGTAGCAGAAAAACATTTTCTACAGCCTTCTGGCAACAAGTTTTATAGGTGCCTTATCTGTGTCTCTAGAATTGTTCCATTTCTCTCACTTTCATTATAGTGAGATCAACCTCCACCTATGACACACTCTGCTGTTATCATCGCTCCGCCTTTATCTTCCAGTAATTTAACTTAATACATTTTTAACACTTCTCTCCTACACCTGCAGAAGAACATGACAAGAATGTCTAGAGATAAAAGCAGAACAATTCTTAGGAGAAAACTGAAATACAGTAAGACTTAAGAGATGAACATAAAGAACTATAAAACTAACAATAAAGAGAATTTTCACCACCTTCCTTACTATAACACAGATGCAAAGGGAAGATTAGTAAGTTTTATAAATTCTAGAAACTGTTTTTCAGCACATTTAATAGAGGAATGCACTGCCGCAGAAAAACTGAGGCCAAGAATTTAATGCAAATCAAATTAAAATTAGGTCAACATTTGCTAAACCAAGAATAGTCTTTCTAAGTATTCTGTCACAGTAAGTATATTGGTAAGCCTTGCAGAGATTTAAACTTAAGTAATATTTCTCTTACGAAGTTACAAAGATCATTTGGAAATTTTTTATTTTTTATTAAAGAAAAGATGACTGTCTAGTTGCCAGTGAAAAATTCTGAAGGGATAGTAAACATTCTGCATTCTGATCTAATACTTGCCCATTGATATATCTACCTAATGCAGGACTAATTTATTTAAATTCTTGAACCAGCTCTTGCTGAAGAGTGAACATTAAATGAAACGGTGCTTTAATCTGAAATCGTATTACCTGTCTGCGTATTCTAATAGCTAAAGCACAATTATCTCTTGGATGCAACAAAAAGGTTGATAAGTTAGAACAGATGGTATTTTTATCCTCACTTTGTATATTCCACAGACTAAAAATTCAGTGAGTTCTGGATCATGAATACTTACAGTGAGAAGTGCTGTTTTCCTTTTCTAAAAGGAGATTTTTTGTGTTTTAAAAGCTAGATTCTCCTAATGTTTTCATCAAAACAGTAAGTCAGTATCTGTCCACCGATTCCCAAACTGTTGCCAATAGGAACTGAAAATCAGTTGTGACAGTTACTTTTCATAAAGGCAGCATTTCAGAAGTGTAGCTGACACCCTTCTGCAACGTATAACAAGAACATTGATGTGGTGTTTCAATTTCAAAAGCATAAGAGAAATTATTGAAGTTACACTAGAAGTTGCACCTTCAATATACATTAAATACATCATAGAAAAAGAAAACAGCCAAAGGGAGATACGCAAAACAGTTTTCAGTCATGCCCTTCAACATCCTTTATTTTCCCCATGGCTCTCCTCCCTCCCTGCCTAGGAGGTGAATGCTATTGTCTGTACTCTCTTACTGATTCAACCCTAGTGCAAGTGCTGCTGTACCGGAACAGCTATCTACTGCTTCCTGTGGCTGAGGCTTCACTGACCCTGCTTTCTGGGACACCTCAGTCCCCCACCACCCACACATACCCTAGTGGCACTTCTCAGAAGGTCTGCATTCTCAAAGATACAGCATATGTGGTCATACCTGAGCCTCTAACAAGACATGACGTTTTTGGTTGTTTCTTTAGTTTGGGTTTGTACTATAAAAATTACTTTAGTACATCGTACTTGCTGATAAGCACTTACGTCTCCAACACAGAGATACCTCAATTGGCAAGAATCAGGGAGAATAACAGCTGTAAAGTCACAGGTATCCCCACTTTTTAATGTGTTAAGTAGCATTTATTTAATTCCAGCTTATTTAAGCATAGTTATCTTCCATTTCACTCTCTCTTCATGTCTCTGATTTTCTTCTAGTAGATATTTTGTCTTCGGCAACAGAAAAATATTCTGATGCACTGCTGGTGTCAGTAGAGACAGATGTCTGACTTAGCTCTTCAGTGTCAGAATCGCTGTCACTTGGCATTCCTCCTGCCTCATTTACTGTAAGCACAGAACCTCCTGAGGATGGATCATTGCATATGCCAGGAACAGAACAAGCTGCATTCTGAAACTGCACAGACTCAGGTTCATCTTCCCTTCTAGGACAGGAACAGTTGTTTTCAGCAACAGTTTCACTTTCTTCATCTTTTACCTTCCTTTCTCGTTTTGTTGCTGTAATAAGTTGAGTGGAAGATGCATTCTCATATTTAACAGGAAGGACAACTGAACATAAAGGCTGACTACAAGAAGAATTACTATCAGCAAGCATTTCTGCACTTTCAGTTTTCTTAGATGAGTTCACAGGAAAGAATGAACCTTCACATTTTGGATGACTATGTCCAGAAGCAGGCGCTGCACACTCTGAAGATACAGGCTTCCCCAGGTTTAGAGGTGTTTTGTCAGGAGATTTCATCTTCTCTTTTTCCATTTTTTCAGTACCATTTCCAGACAAAAACACAGAGGAAGTCAGCAGATCAGAGGGATTTCTGACAATACTTCCAAATGAGAATACTGGTGAAGGCAACTGAAAACAGTTGAAGGAAAACACACAATTACTGGGGAGAAAGGGGGACTCGGAGACATCATTCACCCCAGCCGCAGTGTTGGTTTCTGAAGTACTGCAAGCTACAGTTGTGACGGATTCTGAGGCATTAGCTTTTTGTTCCCATAAGACAGATGGTTTCTGTGTACCATATTCTGCAGTTTCCTTTGCAGAAAGTGTTTTTTCTCTCATGTGAGATGATGTATTTTTGTCAGATGGCTTCTCAGATTGGCTAAAAAATGAGGATAATGGTAAAACCGTAAATGAATTGCTGACTCCCGATCCTGCAAAACAATCTCTTTCTGAATTGCCAAAGGGAAACAAAATACCTGGCTTCTCACTTTCTGCTGAGTCTAAATTAGGAGTGGTTGAAGCATCAGAAACTGTGGTTTTGGTTACAGGACATTGTTTTCTAAATTTGCTTTCATCCTGGTTATCAGTTTTATCCGCATGATCACATTTTCCTAGATAAAACTGAGGGAAAACATATTTCTTGTCTTTCTTTTTAAAGGAAAATGTACCTGCATCTTTAATAAATTTGGGTAATGAGTTGTTACATGCACTGAAAGCAAAAGGTAAATCAGAAGGTCTCACTGGAGAAACATCTAGAAATTCTGAATTTGAAACAGTAACAGCTGCTGATGCTGCTGGTTTTAAGCCGGATGAAGTGCAAGAATTTGTGTCCATTTCATTGGAAACAATAACTGCTGATGCCTGCATTGGCAATTTTTCTTTAATTACTAAGTCTTTAGAGTTTTCTGATAAGGCTGGAGTGGTTACTTCCTGGGAACTTCTCCTCTCATGAAATAATTTTAAGTCACCATTTGTTTCAGAAAAGTTCATATTTGTGGATGGGATGCTGTGATTACTGGTCCCAGAAAAGCTTCTCTCAAAGCCATCTGCTCTTTGCAGGGTTCCCATTTTTACTTTATCTGTGTTATTTGCTTTGGTAGGTGAAGATACAAAAGGTGTTCCTGAGGACCTATCCTTCAAAGCCTCAGCAGTTACAAATTTGTACTTTTTATTTGCAGGTAAAGTTTGTGTCTTGAACTCATTGGTGAGCTTCTGACGTTCCATATAGTATTTGTAACGTAACTCCTACAATTGCAGCAAAGAATCACATTAAGTAAAACAGCATTTGTGGATTCAAAGGTTATAAAACCAACATACAGTCCTAAGACTGAAGAAGGGTTTTCGTACATTCTATAGCATTTATGATGTATTTTTCCATTGCTGCTAGAAGGCAACAGAACACAAGTCGTTAGGGAAAAAAGTTCTTTAAAAACAATTGAGCAAGATACACATGGAAACCTGATGACAAAGTAGGTTTTGAAATAGGAGACTATAGAAAACCGTATTTAAAGTCACTGCCAAAACCAGAAATAGCTAAAAACACTAGCTTAGACATTAAGTGACAAATTCTCAAATTATCATGAAAAATAACCATCTGAAACCAATTTAGGTGGTTTTTTTTTTCCTAGATACAATAACTATATAAATTGTATTCTTAATGGAAATAGAAAACAGATGTTCTCCAAAACAATACAGCAAAGGCAAAATAATTCTGTATTTAAAGGACCTAAGCAACTTTTTCATTTAATCATCTGCCATTGGTATTCTCAGAACATGTTACGTGATTCACTGCCAGCCATGCTTCACTAACTGTAACTAGAATCATTCTGTACAGAACAATACTCACTCAGCCACCCACATGGAACTGCTAGTAAATGAAAAAAATCTAGTTGTATAACTAGATCATTGGAAACAAAACAAAAAAGAGATTGGAGTCCGTTTCATGGCAAATTATCAGGAATTTAGGTAGTCTTAGAAGAGTGAATTCTATTATCTTCAGAAAACAGAACACAGGCAGATGACTTCCTCTTCACATAGGCAGTAGAGAAGCTTATTTGGATTAGAAAGCTACAGATGTGACTGAAAAAGCCACACTAAAATCTAAAAATAAGTATTTGAAGTCAGTAGTAAGATTAAGTTCCAGCTTTCTGAAGAAAAAAGAAAGAGAAGAGTAAAATCCTGACAGCTTTAATAACCTAGTCAGATTTACATTCTAGAATTGGAAGGGTACCTTTCTACTACGAAAACTGAAAGAGATTATGAAAGCTTATATAGAAAGTTGTGTCATATCAAATAGTAACTTAGCCATACTTACAACAGATGTTCAATCATACCTCATGACTCATGTTTTGAAACGCTGACATTTCCGATATTGACATTAAGCGAGTAGAGATCCTGCTACCGTCTGCTAGTGCTTCCTCCTGTCCTGCTACAGGCTGAAAAATGTTTTGCAGCAGACATTATAGTTCATTTTCATAAGACAAAATAAAATAGTACAGTGTTGTAGCCCCATAGACAATAACTTACAAGAAATGTGTTGGGTATATTCTTCTGGTCATGCCATTGCTTTATATTATTTTTAAATAGAGTATTTTGTGTTGAGTTCTCACTTCCTCCAGAAGGTAGATCTATTAGGAAGAATACAACAATACTGGTGGAGAGCATATTAAGTATGGAAAATATTGAAAGGTTCCTGTGCATCTAAACATGATTCCAATTAAGAACAAAAGTATATTGCCCTAAGTGAGACCCTAGTACTTGTCAAAACTTCTGTGATATAAAACAAGAGGCCTGCGTAAGAAGTTTTCTAAATGCCTGGAGATGCCTGCCCCGATATAAAACCTAACATTTTCTCCTATGAGGTAAAAGCATTTAATCAGAGCGTAGTTAATGTTCATATTACACTACAACAAATGCCCATCTAGTTCAGCAACACACTTCTGACAGTGGCGATACTGGTTGTATAGGAAACTTATAATGATACTTCCCCCAGCTTCCAAAAATACAGCCCTAGGGATTTCTAGAGAAAGCACATTCATAAAATGCATTTAAAAGCCCTTGATGAATTTATCATCATTAATTTGCTCAGATGCTTTCTGAACCCTTGCGTACTTTTGCCATGCAGATTTTTTTATTAGCAATTAGTTCCACAAGTTGCAGGTTCCTAGAGTCACTTCCTGAATCTTGTCCTATATTAAGTCCTTCTTCCCTACCTTTAACAACGCCTACATTAACTGGCATTAACTTCAAAGCCAAGATTTCATTAACCACAGGTTTGATATCCATCTTCTTTTGAGTATACTCTGGTGGTTTTTCATAGCTGGATGCTATATTCATCAGGTCAAGCTGAGTTTTCATTCTGGAAGAGGAAAAAAAAAATACCAAACTTAAATGCTTTTCTTAAGGCTTACATGCCAACAACTAAATTACACCTGCCTAATAAAAAAAAAATTTAAAAAGAAATCACTAAGAGGGAGGAGAAATCAGCAAAGGTAAGTCTTTGATAAAATGTCAAGTTTCCTAGGTTTTTTTTTTTCTTAAAACTTACTACTTGACAATTCACTTGAATTAGGTTTCATACACAATGAAAATTGCAAGAAGTAGTGCCTGTAGTTCAGCAAAAAGATTAGAAAACCCCTACTTTTCTTAGTGTACCATACCTGAATCTAAATTATACTCTTTCTTCAGATGGCATTGCTAATGTTAGTCTAAACCACAACATATTTTAAAGAACTCCACTTCCAATATTCTTTCTTAAGCTCTGCTTAAAAAGTGATAAGAAATGTAATTAAGAATCTTTAGAAAGAAATATACAGTGTATGTGCACTGCAAACACAAAAATGAAGACACTGCAGAATCTCCATACACGCTCTTAAGACTTAAAAGATTTCTGTAAAAGCTCCAGGCATGCTTCAGTGTTCCTGAGTTTAAATAAGATATGTAAAAATATCCAATCACCACGTATTAATGAATTCCTATACTCAGTTTTTGTCAGGGAGCCAATTCAAAAGATTGATTTTCTCTAATCCCAGATAGTACATCACTAAAATTCTTGACACATTTCCTAAAATTTGGAATATAGAGCACCCACAAATCTGAAAGCATTATGATGTCTTAATTACTAAATACTATTTTCATTTTAAGTTGCTACATCTGACCATATCCAAAGTAACTATTTTCTTAGCTTTTAAGCTTAAAATTACACTAGGCAACTAACAAAGCATGAAAAAAAAAATATATACCTTGTATTCAAGCCACAGGCCACCTATAAATAAAACAAGAATTTTTAAGATATGAATGAGTTTTCCTCCAACTCTCAAAAGGAGATTATTGCTTTATCAAAATACTTAAGAGACTGAACT
This sequence comes from Aptenodytes patagonicus, assembly GCF_965638725.1. Lineage (NCBI taxonomy): Eukaryota > Metazoa > Chordata > Aves > Sphenisciformes > Spheniscidae > Aptenodytes > Aptenodytes patagonicus. Next base: position 44,326,364 of record NC_134952.1, read on the forward strand.
CCCTGTCTCCATGTCGCAGAACTATAGGAAATAAACCTGTTAACATTCAAAACAAAAGAAATGAAAAAAGAGCATCCAAATGCAAAAAAAAAAATAGTATGTCTGGGACAATGATTTATCTTGTAATATTTTGTGTTAAAGACAAAAATAACTCCTTCAGAGCCAAATGAAAGCATTCAAATAATGAATCATGACCCATATGGTTATCTAATCCATTTCAGATGTTCAGATATTTGTAAACATTCAAATGAAAGACTATTTTGTATTTCTTGGTGAGGGAAGCCTCTGCTACCTGCTCTCAAGATGCTATTACACTGAGATTAAAAAAAAGCTGTCTTTGAGTTTTAAATCAGCCAGATAATGGCAGTATGAAGTGCGCTGTGCTGTAGTCAAGTGACACTTCCCAAAGAATGGGTAATGAAAAGTAAAAAACTGACTGGATTATAGACTCGCTGCTTCCCTATAAAAACCTGGTGATCTCACTGTACTGAATCTTAAAACAACAACAACAACAAGAAAAAACCCACCCCACTGAATGAGTTGTGGACTGTTATGGGGGGCAGGTGGGAAGGTGCTAAGTTTAAAGCATATTAATCACTGGAGTCAGAATATTTCTTCCAAAAGCGCGATTCACTTTTACTTTGGGTAAAAGCGAAATTTTCCTTAACGACTTGTTACCAGAAACTTAGTCTAACTCTAAGTACTTTCTTAGCTTCTCATTTATCTGAAAGCAGCAAAAAGACCCATTGCAGAAAACAGCAATATGCTGTGGTTTCTTAGGAAAGCATAAGCCTTGAAGTTAAAGAAAACACAGAAGTCAGTAGTTATTTAAGTACTTTGCCCCCTATCTACTATCTGCCTAAATTCCATACAACTGCAGCCACAGTGTTTGACATAAACGAGATGGAAAGGTCTATACTAGCTTAGGTAACAGTGAAGATTAAGCTTGTGTCTTGGGTTTCTCTAGCGTTTATCTCTAAATCAGAAACAGTGGTTTTCTCTGCAGTTCCCTTAGACACTACGAAGACAACTTTCAGGGTCTTGTATACAGAAGTGTATATACTACGTAATACCAGAAGTACCTAAGCTAGCTTTGAGTAGGCTGATTTATCTCCATTGCACATCTCGGTGCAAAGTTTACAGCAGGTTTTAAAATCAGTATAATCACCTTAGCTCAGGTAGCCCAACACGGCACTCCACGGCGCAGCACAGACAAGTTATCAGTTCTGGCTCCAATCTTTCCCCAAAAAGCATTTTTAACATCTTACAAGTTTAAAAATGCAATGAAAGTGCTTAATACACAAAGCATTTGAAAATAAATATGAAGAAGCAAATACATGTGAGACATTTCTGAAGGCAATACAAGTAAATAACTCCCTACCCAGCATCAAGGCAGCCTACTTTCACAGCTGGTGGCATAATGTAGCAAGTATTACAGCAGCAGCTATACAGTCAATATTAATTTCATTAGTTTTCAGCGAAGAAAATAAGTGTCTACTGAATTCACCAAATATCACTGATAAGCTGCAAAGAAAGCTTTTCAAACTTTTCTAAAATGAAAAGCGCTGTTACAAAAAAAGTATGAAGTGTTAAATAATTTTAGTTTGTATTTTTCGTTTGTTGAATTTGTTTTTCCTGATCCAGTCATTATAATAATCATAATCTACAATATAGCAGGCTCTATATGACACTTGAGGTTCATTATACAACTGATATCAAATAATAACAAAAAGACCATCACCTCCAGGAAACGCTGAGGATCACACTCATGGACAAGCTTTTCACAATCCTTCAAAAAATTCTCAATGGTCTTCTTGTGAGTTTCCTTCATTTTCTTCCAAATCTGAAATTCTTTCTCTTTTTTACTTCTTTGATTTTCAACATCTTCTAGCAATTGCCGTTTCTTCATTTCCAGGGTTTTGAAAATTTCTCCAAACTCCAGTGCAATTATCTCTGCATCGTTGTTCAGCATCATCTAGAAGCATGAGATCATAAAAACAGATGAAAATGCAGTAGCAACGTCTACATAGAGTCACTTCCCTAAGGAAGCTCAGAGCACATCTATGCCACAAGAAGCACCAGTATGCTCCGTGTTGTGATTAACCTATCATGAGAAGAGAAACAAAGACATATCTATATCTATATCTATATATATATAAAAAATATCCAGCATCTGTAACTCACGTCCGTATCATTCGGTTGACTTGAGATTTCATTCATCAGCTTCTCATTTATTATTCTCATTTTTTTCAGACTGCTGAAGAAGGTTAACTGCAAGACAATCGAAATACTTATTACGACTTTGTCCACTCCATAATATAAATACATATCAGCGGTTATCTAGAATCACGTCATGGGATGTTCTGTACAACATATTAAACAAAGGTTGTGATTCAAAACATCACTTAATAACATTTAATGCTTTCCTGGATCAGTACACAAACTTTCTTTTGCTATTTCTCTCTCTCAAAGTAAAGTTTTTAGGCTCCCCTACAATGCATATTGCTAGAATGGCTACAGTGTTACTTTATAGTTAAAACATTGTTTCCCTCAGCCTTTTTTTTTTTAAACCTCTCCCCTCACACACACATCTATCACAATGTTTTAATGCTGTTATTCCAGTTTGACAAGCAACTGTGTAATATTCACTTTTTTTTTTTAATGCCTCACACTAGTAAAATAGAAAGCCGTCCATAAGTAAGTTATTTCTGTTCGGTTTTAAAGTAAGTTTATCACTGTTTTTTCCTCCTTTACCTCAAGACATTATCACTAAGTTTTACATAGAAAGTCTAGTGCAGAGACTGTTTTCCCCTGGTTTCCCAAGTGACACGCAATTGGTGATGGGAAAGGCAGGAGGCATCAGTGCAAAAGCAACTTTTGGCTTAAAGAATAGTCAGTGCTGTACTTAAAGTTTTATACCTATACTCTTCATCACTGCCCTGCAGTTGTTTCAATTACTGCACCGTAGTCAAGTGACATGCAGATGACATGCCATCCTGCACCCAATTTGCAGAGGGCATGAAAAGCTCATTCTACCTAAACAGTCGCTATTTTGGCAAAAATCACAACTACTGTCACTACAACCAGCCAACCAACCATTAGGCCAGGCAGTTGCTTTCCTCATGCAAACAGGAGTGCATTTTAGGTTTACATTTATTAAATTCTTACGTACCTAAACCATCTACTTCTAAATATGTAATTATCTATGACCCAAATTACCTACGCCAGCTCAGAAAGCCTATAAAAAACCCCCCACCCACAGATATTTTGTTTGTTAGTAGGACTAGCATCTTCCTGAACTTGGAAAAACTGGATCCAGACATGCAATAAACTCTTAGCATCGGTGTGTTTTTTCAAAGACTGCAAGTCTCTCCATTAAAAAAAAAAACAAACACAACCAAACCCAAAACAAAAAAAAACCCAACTCTTGAGGTGCTTTAGTAAGTTTGGTTCAGATCTGTCGATACTGTAACATCGCCCGGTCCCCCATATGTGGCAGACGAAGTCTGACGGCAGCAGGGGAAGGCACGCCCCGGTAGTCCACAAGCAAATCCTGACTCCTGGTTCAAAGCAGCATACTCCCTCGCTGCCTCTCGCCTGCCCACCACGCTGTTTTTCCCTGCCTTTCTGAGTAAAAGCAACACGGGCCCGGTGGGATCCCCCGTGGAACAGCCCGACCTCCCAACCGGACCCCTGGCGCGGAGGGGAAGCGCCGCACTTACTTTTTCCTCCTGGTACACGGTGTCTATGAGGTTGACGGAGTGGAAGATGCCTTGGTGCTCCTCGGAGACGCACTGCCCGCACCCCGCCTGGCGGCACATCCGGCAGTAGAGCTGCACCAGCCGGCTCGGATGCTTCTGGCAGGTTCCCCCGAGGGCCAGCGGGGAGAGGACGCCAGGCCCCTGTCCCTGCTCTGCTTCCCCCGCCTTGGCGGCCCCTGCCGTGCCAGACCGGTAGAGCTTGACCACCTCCGCCAGGGTGGTGTTGACGGGCAGCGCGGCGGCGCCGCCGCGGGGCAGCGGGCAGAGCTTCCTGCACAACGGGCACGACACCCGGGCGCCGGCCGCGCCGCCGCCCGGCCCCGGCCCCCCCCGGGAGAGGCGGGCCTGCCCCTGGCCCCGCTGCTGCTGCAGACGAGCGGCCTCAGCCGAGGCCAGGCACTCCAGCACGCAGTCCCGGCAGAAGTTGTGCGAGCAGAGGGGCAGCGTCACCGGCTCCTCGAAGAGGGACAGGCACACGGCGCACGTCAGGCTGGCCTCCATCTGCGACAAGCAGGCAGGCGGCCGAAGCCGCCGCTCCTGCTGCCCCGGGCCCGGCTCGCAGGCGGACCGGCTGGGCGCACCCGGCTCGTCCCGCTGCCCCGCTGCCTCCAGCTCGGCGGCAGCAAGCCCCGCCGCCGAGGGACCGCGGGCCACGGCGAGGAAGCCCAAGACCCTGCAAGCCCCGAACTCCAACGGCCAACTTCCCAGGAAGTGGAACCCGGCAGCGGGGGGAGGGGCAAGGAGAGACGCGGTGGCGATTGGGGAAGGCGCGAGATTGACACCCCCGCTTTCGAGTCAGGGCGGGGGGGGGGGGGCGTGAGGCCGTGCCGTGGGGGCGGGGCGCGGAGCTGTCCGGTGGCCCGGCAGCGTCGCGCCGGCGGCGTGGGGCGGGGCGGAGGGTGCTGGGAGCCGCCCCCTGCCCGGCGTGTGAGCGGCTGCGCCCCGGGATGCCTGCCGGGCGCCGGCGCCGCCATTTTGTGACGGGCTCCCCACGGAATTCGCGCTCTGCGTGTTGCGAGGGGGGCCCGGCTCAGGGCTGGGCGGGCCTCGGGACCCCGGTCTGAGGGAAGCACCGCGTGAACAAGGTGTTTGCAGTTGGGAGCGGTGTCGTTATTCCTCCCTGCAAGTACGCAGAGTTAAAGCGAAGTAACTCCACAGTGCTGAGGTACGGCTGTTATTAGCTACCTCTAACTACAATTGCAAAATCATAATATAACCTTAAGCTTAGGATTTTATTAATGCTGACAAATTGGGATAGTGCTCATCTCATTCTAATTTTTGTTCTTAGTTTATTTTTCCTCCCAGAGCTGTTCCTTCCAAAGTTCTGGCTTAATAATTACGTTATCCACCTGAAATATTTTGAAATATGTCAAACTCGAGGGACTCAACTGAAATTTTAAGTTTATTGTAAATCAGTAGATCTGTAACATAAAGTCAGTATTTGCAAAAAAGCAAGATACACTGAGAATAACATTTTCACAGACTGAGGGAAGGGACAGGTGCAAACAGCACAAAAGCAAACGTTTTTATAGTAGTACTTTATTGCGTCATACTGAGCTATACTTGCAGAAGGTACCTATTTTAAAAAAATCTAATCGCTGTGTCAAGTTGGAAACATTGTAGCTGCAGGAGAAAAACAAAGGGCAGTTATTTTAGTGAATATTACCACATTTTCCTTTACTTATGTCTGTTTACATAAGAGACTGACAGAAGGTACAAACACACAGGCTGGAAAGTCTCATCGATAGGCTGCACTGAATAGGCTCAGGGTATTTAAAAGCAGTGTCACATTCTCCTGTGGGATGAGGACTTGAGGCCAGGCTCTGCTGCCTTTCCTCATTGCGGTATGAGTTGTTGTTACCAGATGTTGTCAGACAGCATTTGCTGGTATTCTGAGGAGTGCTGCATCCTTCAGCCTCATTTGGAGGTGCAATGTTACGTACTACTAGTCAACTCCTGAATTATACCATCTGGGGCATCCTGGAAATATCTCAGTGCTCTGAAGGTCAATATTCAATTAATGATTAAAATGATAGAGGCGCAAATGGAATTTCAGAGTTTAATCCTCTGGAACTTCTCCACTCAAAGCTATGTAATGCTTTGTCTTCCAGGGGTTTCCAGTGCATGGCACTAAAGAATGGTTTGGGATACGTGATTCTAATTTTTTCTTTTGTTTCAGGCCGAAAAAGGGAAATGCCATTAAGTATGTGGGCTAAATGAAAGAGAATACAAAAGCATTCTTTGGTGAGTGAGTGATAGTAGATTGGGGCAGATGCTTACTTTGATAGTAACTAAAACAATAATGTTCAAGAGCATAAAAATATGAGGTATAAGAAGTGGGAAAGAAAAGAAAAAAATTACTTGAAGAAATCATGCTGCTAAAAGTAAATAAAGCAAAATGTTTTTTCTTTTCAGTGTGGAAGTGAATAGGTTCTTCCAGAGCCTATTGTCTAATGTTTGGGATGTTGCGAGACTAAATGATAAACATATGCTTACATGGATTTAATTTACTACTTGCTTCATTAATTTATATTAACCATAGAAACGAAATATTAACTAGAACTAGGGATAATGTTGTTCCTGCCAACATTTTTTCCTGTTTCAAGAAAAATTTAATATTAGCAAATGTATAGCGCTGATTTTTCTGTTCTTCTATGTAGAATAGGGATCTCTTACAGTTAATGTATTGTGTATTACTTCACTTTCTATTTAAAATAGATTTATACAGCCTTCAAAGTTCATCTTCTTCTTCCTTAATAATCTTCAGCATCACCAGCACAGATAGCAAGTAAAGCACTCTCATAATGCCCTGAAGCAAAATGCTGCAAGAAAAAAAAAAAAACATTTCCGTGACTATAGGTTTTCTTAATTTTTCTTCTCTTGGTGTGTGACAAGGGCTAGACTGACGTTGTAAGGTTTTGTAAAATATTACAGTGTTCATAAGGATTCTAGGCCAAGGTTTTTTTAATTTCACATACCTTGGGCTTTGGTTGCTTGGGCACCTAGAAACAATCTACTTTTGAAAGGTTGGATCAAACCTGCTTAATACTTGTCAAGTTCAATACCAAAAAAATCATGAGCAATTTCTTACAGTTACTGCACTTTATAAAAAAGATAAAGTGTCTTAGCAAGAGTCATTTTTGTACAATCAAACAGTGTCAGAGTTTTGTTTTAAGATAAGAGCAAAAGTACAAGAGGAATAGTTTTTCTGAAGGTTGATACTACCTAAGCGCAAGGATAAAACCAGATTTTTATCTCAGTTTTGCATGGAAGTGGTATCAGTCTAAACTTGCAGGACAGTGTGAAAGAAGATGGTATCAATTAGAGTAGAAACTATTAATGCAAACTATTCCTCAGCATACACTGTCCTACCCTGTTTATATCCTCCTCTTGCTATTGGGGAGGGACAAAATCGCATAGAATGAGAGTGAGTTGGGAATTCACTGCTCACTTACTGAAGTCAGCCTGAGGCACCAAAAAGATATGCTATTGTTTTTATATATTGCCTTTTTTTCTAAACCAAGTGATTGAATGGAGATTAACCCTCTGTATTTTTCCGGTAGGGCTTGGCACAGTCTGTGTGGTGCCAGTGCTGAATATATGCAAAAGTGTGTAAAAACTTACTTTAATGTCATGAAAGAGTGATTTCCCATATCTCTCTTTGTATCGCTGTCGTATATTCATCAAGTCAATCTCACTCCTGGCAATGAGAATCCTTATAACTGTTTTATTGTGAAACCCAAAGTCCTAAAAAGAAAAGAAGATGAGAGGAAACTTGACAGTTGGACAATATGTGTTTGCCTATCTGTATATGCTCATATTAATGTTTAATAGATAAGCCAATTAATTAGGCTACCCATAAAGATATCCTAGATTTTAAAGAAGTCTAAGCATTCAAAGGTTTTATCCTACAGAGTTTTCACATGCTCAAATAATAGAATTCATGTTACTGAATAACAGAGATTCCCCACATTTCAGTGTTTTAACCATGCACTGAAACTTTTAAAAAGAAAAACCTGATGAACTTTTGTCAGTCATGTTCGGTATTCAGTTTGTAGGTAGCTGTTGTGACTGTCATTGTGGAGTCCATTCAAACTATACTGAAGCCAATAATCTATTTCACAACAACTGCTGCTGAATGTGAATTCAGTGAGATTTTTAACCATTGATTTAGAATTTACATAGCTTGTATTCAACTATGTTTTATTTTAACTGTTTCTAAATAAATTTTCATATTGTAATTGTGTGGAGAATGGGGACATCTAGTGGCAGTAAAAGTAATAAAAACAGATTTAGGGTTGGGATGACTGATGACTAATTTAGATTGTTTAAAGCTAAATCGTAATTTTATCGACTAGCCACTGATTTTGAAATCTTGTTTTCAAAAAAACAAGTAATGAGATATGTTAAAAAGCTTCTTATAAAGAATTTGATACGTGTTTGATGGCTAGATTAAGATCTTTCTTATAAACCATTACGGACTATGATTTCAAGCATTAGAATCCTGGGTGGGTTTTATTATATTGTATTATAAATGGACATATAAAAAACTTTTGGTATAAACTGGACATAACTTGGCTGCAAAAACAGACACTATTTTAAATTCTTGCATTTCTTTTGAGAATTATCTGTGTTCATTAAAACACTTTGTGAAAACAGAGTAAAATATTAATTAAAACAAAATGCAAATTTTTATTCTTAATCATTAAAAATTTTTTCCTGCATCACATACATCATCTGAATATAATAGAGAAGAAAACTGTCTATGTGATATTTCTTAAAATTAAAAATGAGGTTTTAACTTGAAAAGTGGTCTTGATACAGGACCTTTGAGAAACGTCACTTTTCCTGATAGCTGGTATTTCCTGGTACTTTTGGCAAACCTTTTTCATGTCCTGTGCCAGAATCCTCTTTTGACTGCTCAGACAAAATATTGCCTCTTCCTCTCAGCCCCCGGGATTTTCCTTGGTTCTTTGCTGCTACTGTTGCTGGTTTAGCTGAAACGGGGGACAGCAGTAGTGGCAGCACCTGGAAGAGGATACTGGGGCCCTGTTGAAGTGTTGCTGAATAGTTTTGTTTGAGGGTTCTGGCTTGAATCCTATCTATTTTTGCCAATCCTGCTCTAGGATGATACTTCACATTTTACCCATGGCTGGCTTTTATGACCATCTTCTAAAGATTAGACTTAAAAGATTAGCTTAAAAGATTATACTTTATTTTTTATATAACATAATGCCTCATTATTTTCACTAATGAATGAAAAACAGAAGAAAATGTCTTCAGTGACCTCTAGTAGGAAGAATTTGTAGGTGTTTGCATTTACCCATATTTCTTCTTGGCACTCATTTGTTTTAGTATGTTAGCACTTACACACAAAGATAAAGAACCTACATATATACATTGAGCCCCACAAGAAAATATGACCATTTGTTTTTATGTAACACTAATTTATGATTTAATTTTTAGTGATACTTATTAAATCTCTAGATACAAAAATTGCATAGTAAGAAAAGTGCACATTGTGTTCTGCACAGCAGGGGGAGATACAATCCATAGAAAAGAAAGGTTTTCAAGTGAAAAAAAAATCGACAAAGTTACCAGACAGATACTTTTTTAAGGAATCTAAATATTTAACCTTTTACTGTTAACTGTTAAATCCTAACTGCTGCTTAGGCACTACTGCTTTGAAATTTATGTAGATACCAACAATTTTAAAACATGCAATCACACCTTGAAGATTGAACGGGCTGATTTGTAAGTACTTGTTTAAGAATAATCAAACAAAAAAATAGGGAAGCTACTTTTTATGATATGTGAAGAAGAAAGACTACTTACATGAATTGCATTGTAAAGCCTGTAAGCAAAGTAGGAAGGCTTGTCACGAACACAGAGAACTAGGAGAGAAAAGTTGCAACAGGTAAACATAAGATTATTATAAAATCAATTTTATTGGCTTTGAGCTCCTTGAAATATAAAGCTGAGTAGTGCTGTCCATGACTCAGCAGAAATTGAGCTACCAGTTTTCACAACCATGACTATAGTTATAATTTAAAAAGTCTGGTACTTATTTTGGGTGGGTGCTCATTACTGTTGCATTGAAGGGCTTATTAAATATCAGTGAATACGCCCACATGACATCTTTGTAGAAATATTATTATCCTTATTCTATAAATGAAAAACAAAGGCACATAAAGCTTGGAACTTGTTTATATACCACTCAAGTCCTGAAAACTTTGCCAGTTATTTAATATGTGTAGAATCAGTTGGTAATGCAGTTATCATTGATCACACAAAATTTGTTATCAAATAAAGAACAGATACTAGTTCTGCTCAGTCAGAATCTAATGCTGCATATATACATTTTTAGATTTACACAAACATGGAAAAGTAGTTCAAATATTCTTTTCTAATTATCTCTGAAAATTTAATTACACAATATAGGAGAGTAAAATGGATAAAAATATCAGAAAAATAACAGTCTTGATGCATCAGAGGTACCATACTAGATATTTATTGAGATTACTGCTAGTATAAAATAATATTTTTACGTTACCTATTGCAACCAGTAATTCTTGAAAGTATCCATCATAACATTCGTTAATGGCATCTACTATGTCCTGCCCAGAGATATTTTGGAACTCCTGGAAAACTTGGGGAAGAAAGAAATCTTGCTTTATTCTAGTTCATTGATAATGATCAACTTGCCTTTTTTTTCCTGCTTTCCCCCAGTACTATAACCATTGAGTTTATTTTTTTCCCTGTTTATTCTCAGTGTTTCATTATGTCTATATCCCCCAGGTAAGGCAATCTAAATAAGTAGCCTGAAACCTGGCTTCCAGGACATTCTCTCTCTGGGTTCTCCAGTATACAGTATAAAATGAATGCGCTCCAAAGGCTCTGTTTCACTGGAAGCTTTAATAAATTACCTATCTAGCAACCTCTGTTTACGAAACTTGTAAGAATGTCATGTTATTAAGACAACTTCCTTGCTCAGCTTGGCTAAAACTGGCCAGAGATTCATAGGTTTTGACAAGAAGCCATGGCATGACATGCATACCATGTCAGTATCCAGACATGGACACTCTGGATAACGCAGGTATCCAGACTTACACACACAAATATACAGAGCGTGCTTACTCCTTTAGGGAAGGGGGATAATTTTCAACTCACTGCCCACTACAAACCTTACAGAGGGCTACATTATAGGCAGAGCCCTCAGATCTCTTGTTACAGAAAAGCAGTAGAGCATAAGCAGGTGTGTTACATTATGTTAATCATATCATCACCAGCCTTACAGAAGTCATGATAGAAGAATTAGTTTGTTGATCCATGACAGCAAAGTAGTTCTAAGCTGCTGTTAGAAGTTGGCATAAGAAATACAGCTGGCTGCACAGTGATAAACTTGTCACCAAACAGACTGTTTTTCCACTGCAGAGCAAAAGACATCTCAAACTTGTCACCAAACAGATACAACAGGTTTCTTTTCTGCAGTGGAAGATCTGGAAGATCTCATATAATTTTCTTGCAATCTGTAATTATGTCTGATTATCTATTTTAAATAAAAATGTCCCATTATGTTTCTGTGTGTATGTTCATTACAAGAGAGTGGATGTGGACCCTGAAGTGCTCCCATCAAAAACTTGAAACTTCTGTGGAAAAGCTTCAACACAACAATGTGTTTTCACATACAAACATTTGTTGAAAATACTCCAACTGCCTCTCCCAAGGTGTTTCCACTCATAGCAAAGAGTTACTTAGGAAAAATGAAGAAAATAGTTAAGAAAAATCTGCCTCATCCTGATGCGTTGTGTGTAAACGCAGTGCAGCCGTAGCCTATGTCTTTCTTTGGTCATGCATTCTTCTCTCTGTTATTAGGCATCCTGATGTCTGTCTGTTCTATCTACAGCTGTCTGTAGTCACCAGGCAAAGTTCAGTTTTGCATTACTTCCAAAATCCTATTAACGTCAGTGGGAGTCTGAAAGCTCCAACAGTTCACACTTAGGTTTCAGGCTAATACCCTGCTGCACACTGAGCTTCTTGGTATGTAAACCATGGTTTTATTAGCAAGTCAGATTTTTCCTTTCCACTTTATGTTCAAGCAGCTGAACTGCTGGATTACCCATCCACAACTGCTGGTAACTCCTGTTGCAGAGAATCATTTGCAGCATGTTTTTGTGTTCGCCTGTTTTCTGCTGACATGCTTCCCATAGAATCTAATGTACCAGAAAAAGGAAAAAAAATGCAGAAGATTTTAAGTAAGTCCTAAATCACTTTTCAAAATTTGTATTTGTTCTTTTTTTTAATGTTTGAGAAGCTCACATCTGACTATATTTACCATTGCATCCTGCGCGGCTGTAGAAGGATCTGCATATCCTTCCATCCTTGTTCCCTGGGGGAAAAATAGATACGTTTTCTTCAAAAATTAAATCCTGAAAGACTGTAGGAATATCAAGTTGTCTCTATGTGAAGCTACATTTCATTTCTTGAGATAACACATATGGGCTTTTAGATTGGATTAGTGCATTCAATGGCTGAATTTGCAACTGTAGGAAATATCTTCAAGTTGTCATGTTATGTCTTCATTTCCTCTAAGTAGAGGAACTCTGGAATGACAAACGGTCTTGTGAGAGGTAAATATAGGGGAAGTGGATAAACCTGTCCCGTTATAAATAAGCTTTTACCTTACCACTACCATCCCACCACCATTTCCAGTATTATGTATGTTATATTGCTTACTATAATATGTAACTATGAGGGGAAAAAAAGGGTAAGAGTAACATTTGCCATTCACTGATTATTTCTTATCAATATGCATATTACCAGAAGAATCTTTTCTCATTTTTTTCTCCCTGCACAAACGGTGGGAGCAAGCACATCAAATAACAGATTTTGCTTGCTTATAATCATTGTCTAAAATTAAGACTCAAGACTAGGAAATTGTTTGACAACTTTGATACATAAACAACAGAAGAATACTTCTAATTTTCCTATACATTTATTAGTTTTTCAGTTACACAAATCAAGCTGATATGCTTTAGTAAACACGCTATGATCTGAATTATATAGTTGTTAGAAAAGGAGAAAAGCACACAACTTTTGGAATTGCTTTTTTAACCAAATCGTCTTGTAATGATACAAATCAGCCCTGGTTGCAGAACTCTTAACAATCTCAAGCAGCATGTAATCACTGCCTTAATGATATGTGTTTGAAGCAATTTACTTTAGTTTAAAATTTAGTCATTTTACCCTATATGTGAAAGTGAGCATTAAAATTATGTATTGATTGTCAACTTGTAGAATGACTGATTTATAGCCCTTTCCTGTTAAAAATGTTAATTTATATTTTAATTAAATTGTAAGAATTTCACACAGTGGAATTCCTAGTAACAAGATAAATTACTTGAAGGAAATTATGCTGGAATGACTGCATAAAGTTGCATACATGAGAAAACACAGGAAAAAAAGACAGACAAGTGAACAAAAGCATAAGTTAAATAATACTCTACATGAGTCAAATGCCTGCTTTCCCCAGTAACAGTTAACAGTGACTACTCTTGGCATAGTTTTGCTGGAGAATCCCACAATATGTATAATTATTTTTTAAATAGTAGAAAATGATCATATTCCAATTAATACCCAAAAAAAGAGAATGAGAATAAAAATCTGTTTGTCTCATACTAGAATATTACTTAGCCTGAATTTGTAACTCTGTTAATTTATTTAGGAAGGACTGTAACCTATAACTTCTAATCTGCCTCAGTGTGGACATGAAAACCGTAAATCCCACAGTATAGCAGTTGAATAGTTTGCTCTCCATACATGAAGCACATTTAGTTCTATCTGTAGTCAGATGTGTGTGTCATCAGTCCCAAGACTTAATAGACATCAAAGCAAAGGGTGTCTGAAAAAAGCATTAAAGGATGCATTGGAAATGTTGCTATAGAATAATCCTCTGTAAATTGCATGGTACTAGAACTAGAAAGGATATATTTTAATGAAATATCACTGAGTTTTAATGTAAGGCCATATCCAAACATGGATGATTCAACTAACAATCTTCAGAAGTATACAGTATAACTGAGTGAAGCTGGAATTTTCTGCAACTCTTCTTTATCTTGAGAAAAATATCAGTTAGATCTTGTTAGCTAAGAAGTTGCTGATTTCAGGTCTCTTTATCAATGTCTGTGGTTTAAGAAAATAAGGGCTAATAATGTAGTCTCAGATAATTTATTTTAAATTTGTTCTTTTGACAAGTAAAATGTCCCATGGTTTTAATAAAGATAAGAAGTGAGGTTGCTTAACCTGTAGCTCTTCATTTTTAAGCAAGGAAGAATTTTCATTATTAGGGGGAAAAAACCTCCAACGTTAGAAAAAGATATTTCCTGTTTATAGCTTCTACATTTGAAACATCTGCTTTTTATCTCTGTACCTCAGTGAAGCCTGCTGCTATTTTAAATCTTAGTAAGAAACTCTTTTTCCCCAGATACACATATATAAAAATACAGATATACCTTATGTATGCTATTATCTCCTGGCAGTCATTTTGTCATTATTTGTTACTCTGGTTTATAAAATATTTTTAAAATAATGAGCACAGTGACTACAATGAGAATGGGAGCTCATGATCTGACAAGGATGACCATATTTTGTTGCATAAAGCTATAAATTAGCAAAACTGCAAAAGTTGGTGTGTGATAGTGAGGATTCGTTTGCCTGCATGCAAACATACTGTGATTTAGCATATGCAGTAGCGCAAAGAACATAATGTTTAAAACAGAGAACTATTTAATACTTTCTTTCATAGTCAAATGTGGATATTTCTCCATTTTTACATAATGCCTAGACTGGATTATGAACCATATATTCTAACAGTGGAGAAAACAGAGCTTTAAAAATGAAAAGCTCATTTGTACATGCAAGTAGACACCTTTTGAGATGAGACAGATTGAGCAAAGGGTCAACAGTTGAATATCCAGGGACTTACTCAATAAAATAGTCTGTCGACCTTTGCCTCCGTCTGAAAGCCAAAGTCAAAGTCAAAGTAGATGAAAGAATTCAAGTTCTCTTCCTCTTCTGCTTTCCCTGCTCCTGTTCAAAAGTGTAGCTCTTGAACTAGCTAGCTTGAACTAGCTTTAACCACAGTCACCTTAAAATTTAAGACTTCTCAAATAGTATCAAAAGTTATTATGAATTTTTTAGAAATGTAAGTCATACTACTTGTTTTTACAGTACCTGAGCAAGGTTCATGAGCGTATCTCTGAAGTGACCTGAAGTCTCAGAATCGATATCTTGTTGAAGATCATTGTTATATTCTAGGTTAAAACAAAAACATACAATCTAAATTACAAATGAACGTGCTCTGAATAGTACTAATGAAGATTAGCAAGCAAAGGATAAATAAATAAATAAATACTCATCCATTTTCTATGGTGATTATTCCACAGTAACTTGTGCAGGTTCTGCACGGACCTAGCCATGGGGCTGGCAGGTCTGCCTGGGCCCTGCTGTGGGGGCTCTGCCCTGCCAGGGGGCCTCAGCCGCTGCCCCGGCTCACCTGTCCACCCACCCATGGGCGCAGCCCCACCACTGCTGCTGCTGTGTGGCAGTGAGGTACTTGGAAATGCCCCATCAAGGCAGGTGAGTGGAGTGTCCAGCCTGAGTAAGCACTTTTTGAAGGAAAACAGCTTATGTAGTTTTTTGAATAAAGTGTGCAAAAGTTTCTGAAAATCTCAAAATGTGGTGGCCAGGTATTTCAAATGTCATAGGTAGCAATACATCTCAAAAATACTATGACGTATTTTCAACTTTAAACATTTTGCTTCAGCCTTTTGTATATAGTTATGGGAGAGGAGAGGGAAGGGAACCAGTTAGTATTGAGAAGTCATTTTTGTGAGTTCAGTTCCTTCATGTGTGCTAATACATCCAGAGCACACATAGTACAACTGCTACTGTGCACTTGTAAAAAACATTACGCATTAAGTAGGCTTCTTTCATCTGGAAGATCTCCATATTTGATCTTGAGGCTAATATGTCAATTAGACATTTTTCTTCTGTGTCTACTCCCTGTGTGGAAAGAAATATGAAAAGATGTTGTTAGTAGAAACCACAGGTTTTAGAAGAAAGCAGTGCTGCACTTATCAGAAGTAACAAAAGAATAGCAGTCTCTGCTGAAGCAATGCAGAGTGTACTTTTGCATAGTCTACCTGTTTAAATAGAAAATGACTTTGAATACAGTAGAACCCTGTATTTCAAATATATTCCTACTTAATCGAAATTTCAGCGTGTACATTAACAAGTGGAGAATGAAACAAGACTAGTGTTGACAGAAACATAATGGGAAGAACTTTAGAGCTTTAGTAAGAATTTGGGATTTGCTGAAAGAAATCAGATGCAAAGATTGAGCATACGTCCCCAGCAAGTGTTCAGGCAATCTGAAGTAGATATAAGCACAACTATTGTGTTGTGCTTCTATCTTTTTTTTTTTTTAATTTATTTAGGAATGTTAGGGTCTGTAATGTCTACTGTGGAACTTCATATTTAAGGGAAGCATCATGGCCATGCATGCAGTGCTGCAAATCGCTGTATTTTCCTACAGTATTTGAATTAATTTTATAAATTTGAATTTACATAAGATATGCTGTATATGCTGCTTTTGTATAGTGTTGGTGAGTATTCTGCATTTGGGATAACGGGAGAATGTTACATCGAGCCTGGGCCTGGAGACACATATGGCCTGTTTTTCACTTTGGCCGTAGGAATCCAGATCAAGATAGAATACTGTAAGAAAGTTTAACTTTGAGCCACATTTGGAAAAAAATATAACTTTGGCAAGCTTGTCAATAATTTTTATAAAAGTCATGCTTCCAGTGCTACCAATGATATTTCACAATCCTTTTAATGCCAACTGTAGTTAAAAAGTGCATTGGTTTAAGTGTCTGAAGTACAAGAAAAAACAGTGTTAATCTTTTTTTTTTGAGGGGATTCTCAAAATATGTAAGATAGATCACCTTGCTCAGAGTCGCACAATATGTGTTTTATTTGTGACAATGGACAGTAGCAAATATTCATGGAAAGAAAAGGAAAACAGTGTTGAGCTCTGATATGCCTTCCCATCTTCCAGGAATTGGCAATTTAGGAATTTCCTGAGAAGGAATTTGCCAGGGATTATTATTTTCAATAGCCAACAGTGGACCTGTTTTCTAAGAATTTGTTGAAGTCCTTTATGAACTGATTTGTGCTTCTGGCCTCCACAATGCCCTGCGCGAATGAATTTCACCATTTAATTACATGATCTTTGAAAAAATATTTTTGTTTGTTTCAAAACTTCAGTTGTTTAAGGAGCACAGGCTCAGATCCTGGGAAGAAAAGGAAATACTTTCTTCAAAATGTGCAATCAGTTCAATTTGAGTGGAATGAGCATTGCTTTGTCACAGAGTAATTTGTAAGTGTTTATGTAAAGACATGCTGCTAAAGAAGTACTGGTCTTTTCAGAGGTGGAGGCTTAGTGCATGGCACTGGCAGTTCAAGTGAATTTTGTTCGTAACATACATAAATGCTTGCAGGATCAGGGCCTTACATTTCCCTGTATAAATATTTCTTTATTTATCGAGTTTACCATGGGTGTTAAATGGGTTGTATTTGTTACATGGCAAGGATATTATTTATGCTGGTTTTAGCATACCAGTGAATAAACTTCATCTAGCACTGTATTTCTGATGACGTAGTACACTATTCCAGTGTACTAACTTCCAGCAGTTTATCAACCATTTAAATGTAAAAAAAATCAATTTAACATATGTTCAGTACTGTCATTAGTGACTGTGACTCTAAGCAATTCTGAATTTGACAAGTACCTTCAAGGCATGCCAGAGCTCGTGGGCATCATAGGAGGCAGGTGGATACATCAAGCCAACCATGACTTCTTTGAAGTGATGAGAGAGATTCTCTTTTAGGTCCGTGATCAGATCCTTGAAAAGAAAAAGAAAATGCATAGACAGGATTATTTCAATAGCCACACTTTATGAAGACAGCTTAAAAAAAGTATTGGTGGTTTTCTCTGTAAATGAATAAAGATGAACTGCCGAAGATTAATTCTGGCTAAAACTAAGTAAGAAAAATATTCTTTTAAATAGTACCTGCTTCTTCTAATAGTGTGGGTGAGATGACAATAGACACACAACCAAGTAGACCACACAGGATTGTTGATTTTTGGTTCATTAGAATACAGAAGAAAATTCAGGGGTTTAAGTGCAACTACTACTTAAAGGCTTGGAAACCTGAATACCATGGCAGAGCATCTGCAGCTTCCCTTGGCATATTCCCTGTGCGAATCTGTGGGAGCTAAGCACCTTTGGAAGTCAAATCCCATAGAACACAGGTGATTTCTTGTGCTTTTTTCAGTGTTACTCACTAGGTGAATAATTTAAAAAATCGTCCATATTGCTCCTAGTACATAAAAATATCTGCTTTGGATTACTGGAAGGTTATGTGCTTCAATTTATGTATATATTACATTCAAACTGAATTCACTACTTCTGACAGATGCTGGATTAATATAAAGGAACCTCTCTTCCCCCACGTGTGTCTCAGTACTCGCTTGCCAGGTAGCTGAGTCATGGATGAGAGTTTCCTCCCCTTTCCCAGTAGCATCCTTCAAAACACTGAGAATGCCAAAAGCTTGTTAGTTATTCTATTGCTGTTTCTGATTAAAAAGATACTTGTGCACTCATGTTTTTTATTTTTTGTGTACATCACTAGGCAGCTGTCAGATATGTTCTGACCTAAGTCTGAATTTAAAGGAGTACCAGAAACGGTTCCCATGATATAAACTATTCTTTTTTCAGAGCTGCATCTTTTTCAGGCCTGTACTTTGGTTTTGATACATATCTGAATATAATTAAATTAGTAGCTAGAGTAGCAATGAAGGAGGACATATACACATTGAAAATGAAATTTATGATGAAGAAACACGCAGTCTTCAGTGATTGCACATTAGATGCATTTGACAACCACTAAATCACACATGGAATAGAGATTAATTCATTAAGACATCTCACTTCTGACAACATGCCTGTGGGAAAATAGATTAATAATACAAATGGATACGAATCAAAAATTACTCCTGCAATCAGAACTAAGGGAAGTGAAGTATTGAAAAATAAGAGAAGACATCTCTAAATTGTCATTACTGACATTTCCTAATAGTGCCTGCTATAAGAAATCCTTGAAGGCTAATTGTAAGAAGGAATCTTAAAGCTTGTCTGTATGTCTGAATCATGCAGCCAGTTCAGGGTTTTCTTTTCTTTTTTTATATATTTCTCCTTCTAATGTGTCACACTTTACATTTGTCAAATTAATGGGCATAGTGGGGATACTTGTTGAATTGAATAATAACATTCAATACCATATTGAACAGACTGAATTGAAATTAAGAGTGTAGAGGATTGGACTGACAGGATTACTATAGATTAAACTGAGAAGTCTAAAATTGTTATTGCCTAGCTGTCTGTCTTCTCTGTCCTGCAGAGTTTACCACTCATAAGCTGGGACTGCTGATTGGCACATTTGCCCAACGCAATATATCCATTCATACAGATTACAGCCACTGAAATGCTATCACTGATGTGTGCTAAAGTATCTTCTGAAGTGTAAGCTACAGCAATTCAGGGCAAGACACATCCCATCCTGTTCGGCAGTTCCTGCCCAAGATAGCAAACTTTTGAGGGATCAATCAAATAAACTGCATGGAACACTAACCAGATTAGCCATTTCAGTATATCTGCTATCACAGGTGAGACAAAAAAATCAGCATTCCTGTTTCATTTCTGAACTAGATTAGAGCTAATTTGTACTGGCCTCTGTTTCCACATGGCAAAAGGTAGAACTAATTGGGGGATTTTTGGAAAGCTGTCAAGAGTATCTTGATATATCTTGCGCTATAAAGCATACCCAGTGCTTAACGGATTCATTTAAATTAAAATTGCGGGTGTATATGCAAGATGTTCCATGAGTTTCAGAATTTTCTGTAGCCCATTGCTGGAATATAAAAATAATTTGCTTGCCTTTCCCTTCTATTCTTATTCATAGTTTTAGAGATTGAAATTCTTAAAAATTACATCTGAGGTTTTCTTTGGCTTCTTTAGTTCTTCTAGATCTTTAGGTCTGTGGCCACTGGCTTTATAGCACTTCAGGTTGACTGAATATGGCTGACAGAGATATAGATTTAAAGCTGGTGTTGTTTCATAGGGATTTATTTATTTGTTTATATTTTTATTTTGGGTTTGAAAAGAAAATCCAAATAGATCAGTGGCGAGAAAGTCAGTAATTGTTCTCTTTGAATACCAAATATGGCAAATCATAATTCCATTCCTGAAGGACATTTGGCAATTCTTTATTGAGATATCATCAGTGTTACCTCTAGGTCATCTTCATGTATCAGAGGGCAGAAATTAAAGATAAAAAATTATATGGAGTTTTTAAATGTTTTCCCTTATTAAAATGATAGGTCCAGTTGAAACACTCTAGAGAAAAGGTTAAAAAACCCCAGCCAGCTGCTATGGATGGAGTAGAGAAGGAGCACTGTCCAGGATTAAGGAGATAAATGAAGACTTGACAAGAATAGGCTTACGTGCTTTACTATCACAGGCACCTTTGGGTAGCTTGACATGCTTTAGTTTTCTATAAGTTAAACTAAAACTCAGTGAGGAATGTTGCATGGATAAACACTGAACTTGTGTGGTTTGCATCTGTAATGGTAGTGGTAACCTAATAAATACCTCATAGCAGAAGAACACTTTTAATCATTCAGATTCACTGATTTCACTCATTGTCACAGACTTTGGAAGGTAAAGATACCTGTGATTCAGTTATTGTTCTTTTATGGTCTATTTAAAACATACTCATCCATTCAAGGCTGCATCTAAAATATCACAAATCTTGTGCATTTGAATTTCTATAACAGTCCAAATAAAGCCAGTGATCTCCTGCAGGTGAGTAACAACACCAAATCAACCCACTACACTGATTAAATCCAGCTCCCTTCTTTCCCCCAATTCTAGGAGAGTAAGGGGGTGTTCCAGCATATTTAGAGGTCAACAGTTGTGAGGTATTTTGGTACACAGGTGGCCCAAAGGCTGTTTCTGGAAAACTGCTCAGCTACCTAAAGAAGAAAATACATAGTACTACCAGTTAACAGACTGGTAGGTAACAGACTACCACATCAGCAGTTAATGTGGAGTTTTTGAATGAACCATTCCTAGTTAACTCTGATTAAGGCTGATGGCTGTGTGGTGGGTGGGATTTTTGCAAACTCAGTGTCCTCATTCACACTGATCGATTCAATGGCAAGCATGCACTGACCTTCAAGGCATTTTCCAGTGAGCCGTTAGTTTTTCAGGCTTCAGGAAAAGAAGAAAACTGGATTTTGTTTAAAATGTTTGGCTGGCTTCTATTAGGGGAAGGGCACGTCTGGTCAATTTAATCACAGCATTTTTCTTTAGCTTTCCAATAGTATCTAGTTTCATACAGCGCTTTTCACCACTAGATTTCACAGAGATTTTACAAAGGGTGTTGCTATTATTTTCACTCTTATATAGCTGGGGTAACTGAGGAAAATGCAGGCATTGCAACTTTCCCAAAGTCATTGGGTTAGCAACAGTAGATCTGGAAATAGAATGAGGATATCTATCTCTGTGTGTGTTTAAGAACTCGTATAACAAAAATTACCTTGTTATATACAGTAGATATTGATAAAATGCATTTGAAAAAAAAAGCTAACTTTTTATGTCTTAAAATTTTTGAAACACCTTTCAAAGAATCATAAATTTAACATTAAGCAACTCAGATTAGTATTGTGCTTAGTGTATAGATGGGATTACATGGTATGAGGTCTGAGAATGTCGGTGCTTGAGATGAGAACATTAATCAGTGTGTGAATAAGATACAACTACCTGTATTTGTTGGTATAGTGTTTTTCTTTGGTATTTCAACCCAAATACAATACTATTTTGTTATGTATTCCAAAAACTTGAAAAAAGTAATGCAGAAACCCCCAAAAGCACATAGAGGAAGAAATAAGTCTGTCCAGAAATTCTGGTTTGGTCAATAGAGGAGGAGAATGAACTATAGAAGAAGAAACTTTCCATGTCCCTTTTTTTTAACTTTGTGTGTGGCAGACATACTTCTACTGCTGTATGAATAACAATTTGAAACCGTCAGAGGTATCAATAGTTACATGAGCGAAGTTGTGTGCCAGTCTGTTGGTGCCAGCCAGCTGTCTGCCAGGCTTTTAGTTCCAGTGACTGACGTGAGAGAAGGGCTGACCAACCACGTTGGAGACAGGAGAGACAGAAGTAACGAAAGTACAAAATGGCTCTGTCGTACCCTGCCATACATGTCTCTGTACGCCTCGGCAATCATAAGCCGCTGTGAATTGCAACGCTGCGTTAGGATATCAATCAACACATCTTTTTCACAACCTGTAAAGGAAACACGACACAGACTCTAAATTAAGAAAGTGTAGTTATTTACTTACATTTGTGATTGTTCATGTTTTGTTCAAGAACATTAACCTAAATTCTTGAAAAAAAATAGATCAACAGATTAATATCCCACTGGTACTTACCAACATCAATTATAGTTACTGTGCTTATGTACCTTTCACTTGCTGGTGTAATACCAGCAAAAAGTGAAGTAGTCTGTTATTATCAGATGCATCACCATCTCTCTCAAGCTCAATGGATTTGAAAGCATCAATAAAACAGATAGAGGCTTTCATGTATTCAGAACTAGGCACACTAGTAGAATTTGTGGCTGAGCCTGGGAAGTCATATTTGTATGCACTGTTGATATTGATTAAATTGTCATTTCAGGATTAGGGATCTCTTTTATAAGGATGACAAATTATGGTCAGACCATTTGTTGAAAAGCTGAAAGATATTTTCAGAAGAACTATATAAAATAAGTTACGAAGTTTTAAAAAATGTAGTATTTTAACCAATTTCCAAGGGCATTTTATTGAAGGTTACCTATGATCTTTTGCTTGATAACTAGAGCATACTGCTAAACTTCTATAATGAATCAGTATTAACTGCTTGTGAAAAAGAAGATAATGATTAACATCATATTCTGAAAATTACTCTATCATTTTTGTATTTTTTTCCACCCCAAAAGATGGCTCTTGGTAATTTTAGATGGCTCAGCATTTTAATGACATTTCAGCATAAATATATCTCCAAGTGTAAATCAATTGACTTTATCACACTTGCAGCAGAGATGAATTAGGCTAGAAAGCATGGGGATCAGCTAGCATCTGAATGGAGTAGGGTAGTCTCATGTTTCTACCAGTCATTGTTATATAAGCACATATATATATACATATGTATGTTACAGATACACATTCTGTACCTATTACAGCTTTGTTAGGCAGATTTTATCATATGATCTCTAACTGACAGTTTCCATTTTGACACAAATGTAACTGGATATTGAATACTTTTTTTTTTTTAAGTTGGCAGAGGAAGGCTGTATTTGCTCATTATACAGGTTTAGTTCTTCTTCTGGATTATCTCACCACAATTACACCAGCTTTTTAGCATGACACTGATTTAACATCAGTCTGATTCTTTTCCATCAAACTCACAAAACAGATGTATTACTGAAACTCTGTGCATAAGGATTTCTTTTTACTTTTCAGAAAATAATTATCACTAGGAATCTGTACAGCTTATACAGTCTCTACAGCAAAAACTAAGAAGGGTTCAGGAAGTATTTAAAAACCTAAATAACTTCATTTGTTTGTGTAATACCACTGGTATCAGTGGGACAACATATGTGGCTGAACCTCCGCGCAAGAGTGAATGTCATGTGCAAGATTTGGGGTCAGGGGTGTCAGTGCCTGTGAAGACTATGGAGACTTAAACTCTTCCGAAGCTGAACTTTGTATTTTGCCAATTGTCCTTGAAATTAGAACTTTGTTTCATGTACTTTGATAGGTAAATTAAAAGTAAGGTTAATGCACTTGTATTTACAGTATTAAATGAAGAGAATAATCTCTGTGTTGTGTTAGCAATGTTGCATTAAAAGTATTGTTCAAAGTCTAGCAAAATGTTTAAAACTTTTCATCTGTAGCCAACTTAATCAAAAAGATACATCAGATTCCTTTTGATCAATAATACCCATTTTGGTTCATTTGACATTAAGTCTGAGTCCTCACATTTCCATTAAAGAAACTGAAAACAGAATGCAAGATTCGATGCTATACAGCCTTGTGAAAAGCCCAAAGGGTATAAAAATTTTGATACAGACAACAATTTTAATGTGAGGAAAAGGTTTCAGATAGTTAAAAAAAAAAATTATTCAATATTCTGACCCTAAGCAATATCAACAATGTTTAACAGGAAAACACAAAAATCTGAACGGAGAAAAATGCTTTGATGAACAAAAATTTTTTTTGTACATAGGCTGAAAGCAAAAATTGCTCCTGAGTGAAAGATAATAAATTCTTTAAACTTTCTACTCCATTTATTTTTATTTCTTGATGACTGATTAAAAGACTTAACAGTCCCTGGTAGTAGTTAATTATTGAAGTTGCAATTAAAAACCTTTCCTTTGTTGGCCTTCACTGTAATGCATAACACAGAATTCTGTTTTCTTTTTCTTATTTTCTCAAGGAAAGCATTCATTACTATAAGTGTTGGTATAGATTTTAGGTTAATCTTAACCACATC
Source organism: Aptenodytes patagonicus (assembly GCF_965638725.1). Lineage (NCBI taxonomy): Eukaryota > Metazoa > Chordata > Aves > Sphenisciformes > Spheniscidae > Aptenodytes > Aptenodytes patagonicus. The sequence goes on from NC_134952.1 coordinate 44,350,851, forward strand.
TTAGTTCCTGTAAATGCAAATACATGATTTATTTGGACATCACCAGTGTGTCTTATTGTGATACCTTGAAGAATCAACAGATACGTGGTGACACTTTTAATTTTATGAGTGTTTATTTTGCCTAATGCTTGGTATTTTATGAGAGCTTTCTGAAAAAAAAAAAAGATGTGTTAGAATCAGTCAAGATACTCACTAATTCCCTGTAGGGCTCCTCTTAGCAACTGGGCATCCATAATAGGGTTAAAATTCGGAGTGGGAAAAATCGTTCCTTGTGTCTGCTAAAGGAGAAAGCAGCCTTTAATTGAGGTGTTTTACATCTGTAACACTGCATATATAGTTCTGTTGAAAACCAACAATCATAACATTAAATTGTCTTTGCTTCATGGGGAACAGTATGCAAAGGTTTTAATTTATGAAACAGAACTTAAACTTGCACTAAGCCCTAGGAATACAGACCATATTTGAGGAAGTTGCCCCTAGCATGAGTTAGGCCTGAAAAAAATTTTTTTGCATTAAAATGTAACCACATTTTTGTGTCTATCTCTTTCCCAACCTTTTTTTGAAAATATTATTTTATCTTTCAAAGTTAATACATGATATCCCTGACAGTCTTCAAAATCTATTTCTCATGGTACTTCTAATTTGAAAGGACTAGTGAGAAAATTATGAATGAGATGCATAGGTTGCTTACAAACCTAGTAATTTTTTAGAGAAATTATGTTACTGCTAAGTGTGAGGTAGCTTTCTGATATACCATGTAGAAGGCAACACCATTTTTCTAGTTGCTTTGTAACAGATTAAATTACTGTCAGTTCATTCTCAGTGATACTCTATTTCATGTATTTTTTCTTATTCTTTTTAAGAAATCTGTGAATAATAAACAGAACTGATGTACTCATTTTAATAGAATCACAGACCCATACGTATACAGAAGAAAATAACTGAGGTTGAAAGCTACTTAGCTCTGTCCTCTGGTTAACCTCTTTAGTTCCTCTGAGGATTCTACCTGCTTCTCCAGATGTACCAAGTATAAAGGTTATCTTTTATGATGATTCCTGGTCTCAGTCAATACATCTGATTAAAATGACACTGTTAACTTGAAACTTACATTTCAAGGAAAAATGGGATATATTTTGTAAATGAAAATGGAGTATTTTTACGAATGCCTCCTAGAATCAAGATTTACACTGATTACACTAATTAATTTGTTTGTTTGTTTGCTCGCTTTACATACACTTGAAAGCCTTTTATATGTTGTGCCTTCAGTAGTAATGACATACACACACAGATTTTGTGTATGGCCGCTAATCATGCTTCCCTGTTTGCAATTTTAGCAAAGGAATTAAAAAGTACCAAGCAGAAGTGGATATTTTAGATGAGAAGGAAGACATAATTTCTTGTTATGTTTGATCATTACTTTAGACCCACCAAGCAAAGGTAGGGGCAACAAATTGTCAGTGGCTAAGTGAGGAAAAGAATGTATGGTCAGAAATACAAGATTTTTAAAGGAGTTTTACTTTAAAAAGTACTAATAGGGCAACATGCCTTCACACAGAGAAGAAAGTACTCACCAGTAGACAAATATCCTTCTGCTGTTTGTTCATCATTTAAATACAAGGTTCTACTATTATAACTGAACATAAAATACATAGTGCCTTTTTACTCATTAAAACAATCAGGAAAATAATGAGAAAAAAAATCTTTTGGAGATACGGAGATAAATACTGGCCATAGAGAAGACAATGAGACCATGCCAATTTTTGTAGGTTGATACCTGTTGTTGTATCTAAAATTAATTCCAGACTCATCCTTAAGATATGCTCCATCCCATCTTCCTTTGTCAGTGTGGGAATTGTCTGTGTACCCTGGGCCTCACTTGTCACTTAACATATCTCTAGGGTAGGGCTCTGCAGGTGTTAGCCTCAGAAATTGAGAGTTTATATCCTCGTGACACCCTAGTTACTGGCAGTACACATACTTCTTCAAATGTCTTTCACCAAAAGTTTCCTAGGCACGTGCAGCAGTGGGAGTTTGAGTGCTGTTTGGCCAGATGGTACCTGAGGCTCCATTTCCCCCCGCCATTGCTAGCATGTCAAATGATGCTGACCTTAGTTCAGTCACCATTCTCCACAGCTCAGGAGACAGAAATGCTTGAGTTCTGTGGCTGGTCAGCTGGACAAACCACCCCAAAGCTTGCTAATAAACAAAATCACTATGGAAAGAAGTGCTAGAAGACACTGTTAGCATGCAGAATCAAAAATATATATTGATATATGCTATGAGTTAGGAAAAGAAATTTAGCTTTCTGGCTCTGTAATTCATGCTTCCCAAAGTGTCTGAGACATAAAAAAGCTCATCAATCTTAAGAGGAAAACCAAAACAAATCCAAAACCAACACGTCATCAAATATTATGTTAGGGTTGCCAAAACAGAAAACATTTTGATGGGGATAATAGTAAAGAATGGTAGGATGCAAATAGAATGCAAGTAACAGATATGAAATTCAAAGACTTTGAGCCTGCATTTTAAACCAAAGGTGGAAAGCATAGGCATATCTGGCATTCGCTGTCTGAACCTGTCACCGCCCTTGCTGATCAGAAGGGTGGCCGTGGGGAGGAGAGAAAATGTAGGACGTGTGCATTTATTCAAACCTAATTTAAAATACTGGTGCTGGCTCTTCATCTCTGCATCAGCTTTGAACAGGTTCGATTCCCGTAAAGATTAGTTATCTCAAAGTATTTCCTTTCACACATTCAGGTTTGTGGTGTCACAAAATGAACCACTAAGTCACTGATCTTTTCAGCATTTATGATACTTGCACTAAAATCAGAAATAAGTGACTGACTGACTTAGTGAATGCTTTAAGGGTGGATTCCTGCATAGTCCTTGGAACAAAAAATGAGTAAAAGTGGTTTTCGAAGTAGATATCACCTCTCAGTCAGAATGGAGGCAAGCATTAATAATTTCTGAATATATATCTTTATTTGTAAAACAGTCAAAAAAAAAAGGGCCTTGCATGAATGCATATTCACAAACATATAATGGAGGGATTGATCATAGAAAAAAACAGTTTTGAATATACAGATTTGCAGGCTTGTAAATTTTTGACCAAAAAACTCAACACAGCCCTTGTAATGTATCTTTCAGGCAAAATGGATTTTTGAATGTGCTCAATTCTCCCTCGGTTCAGCACAGTTGCTGAACACTTCTTTTATAAAGTATTTACCATATTATTTGAGGCTCACCATCAGTAGATTAAACCTGATCTAGTAAACACCTATCTCCTAGCCAGTATCTAATTAAAACCACAATGCTTTTAAGTAGAACCAAATTAAATATAAAGGTTCAGGTAAAAACTTTTAGAAGATACAGTAAATTTCAACTTTTTTTAAATACATGTCCTTTGTGGGAAAGAACTCCCATCCTTTTGTGGTTTTTTAAACAATTTAATTAAAATTTTCTTGTAGTGTACACATTGTACTTGGCTTCATCTTCCATCCCACAGAAGACATTTGTCCCAGAGTGTTATTTTTGATGAGGATTTTCAGTGTACCTCGTATTTGGATTTTCAGAGTGATTTCTCAGCAAATTCAGCATTCTGCCAATATATAACAGTTCTCTGGACGGAGATCTAGGATTTCCAGTGTACATGCTATCAGGGTCTTCAGAAGGAATTTCTACATAACTAATGATGTCTTGCTGCTGGCAATGCAATATTGTGTACCTTGAAGAAAAGTACTTTGCTACTTTGCGGTGTTTACACAGTCTAACCTTTAGGAAGATTTATCCTATCACAACCTATGTCAGTTTTATCCTGTAACCGCTTTCATAGTTTCAGTCTTTGACAAGCGTCCAAAAGCATTCCTGGTTCACTTTATGCACTTAATTTCAAAATCTTCAGGAGTTTATTACTTACTAAAGTTATACCACCTGTTTTCACTGAATTTTTGAAATACGGGCACAAGCAGGTCTGGGCCAAACCTTTAGAGCTGAACTTTGGTAATTTTGGGTCTGAATTCACTGTGATTACACAGCGATAGCCTACCACTTGTGTGTTGTAGCCATTCGTTTTCTGTCCAGTAGCAAATAATTCAAGAGCGCTGTGTGATATTTACCATGGAAGGCAAAGCCAAGTAAATGTATTGGTAGGCAATTCAGAAAAGACAGGGATTGATTCTTGGATGCTGCAGTGCTGTCTGTGCCTCTCTGAAGTAAATCCCGTGCAGACAATCCATACGCTTGTCACAGAGGATGGGGCCTTAGTGCCGTGATGGCAGGTGGCACTACTGTCCTGGGGTGACGAGATGCTACACATCAGGTGAGAAGGAAAAAACTTGATTCAAAAGCAATGCAGAAATCCAAGAGGTTGCTTTTCTGAGCAAGCGACTGCTCTAATGTCCTTTGGTGTAGTTTCATGGGGAGAATGAAAGCATGAAAGAGCTGATGTAGTTTGTAGTTGTTGAGCAAGACTGAATGCTCGTAATAATCTCCTGTACTGAGAGATAAGCCAGGAGGTTGTGGCAGGCATTTTGTTTTGCAAAGATTTGTTACAATCTTGTAGTAAATCTGTGGTTACAGCATTCGTTTGCTGGACATTCTTCAAGAAAATGAGGAAACGCACTGAAACAACGTTCACCTTGGGAAAGCTGGGGCTCTGCTTCCATAACCTATGGCCCAGGGTGAAAAATCATGTTTCCCAAAAAAGTTATACAGGGTTTGCATGCCTAAATGTGCCTAGGAAATGCATACCTAGCAGCAGTGTACTGCACAAACTGAGGGAGCAGAGCAGTAGAGGCATTTGGTAACTGAATGAAATTAAAACAGATTGAATTTTGATCAGGGAGCAGGCAACTACACGGGAATAGGTTGTTCCTTTCCATTATCTTTGGTTAGAGAATTTCTACTGCCCTGGTTTGAAGCAGGGCATTTTTAGGGTTGATTGAACACCTGAGTGTAGTTACAGGTACTGCTATTTCACTTCATTCATTTTCACTGAAGTCAGCTGTGACTGACCAATAAACCCCTATAATGGAAGAAGGCTCAGAGGAGCTGGGCAAGGGTGGTGTGCCCATGAAGCTCAGGGAATAATGCAGGATGTGACTGACCACAGCTGTTGCAAAGAAAGCTGATTTTATCTCAACACAAAGAGGACCGAGAGTGGCCTTTGCTTTAGATAAACAGCTATCAACAGTTGAGTGGATGAACTGGTGGTGTAAATGTTTATAACTGAGTTCATTAAAAGGGTGTGAATGTCTCCCTGAGTTAGCCAGACCAGCATGAGGGGAGTGAATATGTGGCTCAGCCCAACATAGAGCATAAAAACTAATCAACTAGCAAAATAATTTGGAAGAGAGCAATGGGCTTGAGCTGACTTCAACCCCTGTATGCCTTCCTGGTGATGCCCAGCATTGTAACAGTGAGCATATCATAGAGACCACTAATGGGGATTACATCGGTATTACATTTGTATTGTCTTTTCAGTACATTTTGTATTACTCAGCTAGATTGAAAATCCTGTGTAAAATCACTTATCTTCAAATAAGTAAATTTGATACTGAACATTACACCCTCCATGGGTAAAATATCTAAAAGAACCTGGTTAGAGAGTATTGGACCCTGACGTCAGCATGGTCAGTTTTGAGTGTATGGCCATTTCTGTTTTGCTTGCACATCTTTTTCTCCCTAAGCTCTGAGAAGCATAGGGAAATTAATAATACGATCTCATGACTTTTCTTCCATATGCCTTAAGATGGTCACTACAGGGATGTTGTCATTCCCCTGTTGAGATTTTCTTACTTAATGTTTATTTTTAAAAATACATTTAATTCTTCCAAATATCCACCAGAAGATCCTGAACATCAAGTGAAATTTATGTGAAAGAAAAAAGCTACCTACACAGAGAAGAAATAAACCTTTAAACACCCTCCAGTGAATGAAATGTCCAACAGAGTTCTGAGTAATTCAAGCAACAGCTCCCCATTGATCAGGATGAATTATTAGGAAGGCCATAGCACTGGTACCATCATCAGATTCCAACAGCTTTGAGGGAGCAATCACATTACAATAACTCCTTCTGAAGATTAGTTGAAAATATTTTACAGGACCAGAGAGCACATCATAAGTCAAAGTGAATAAAAACCTGCAGAATCACTACGGCTTCCTCTGCAAAATAGAAAACATGAGGTGGTAACTGCTGTGAGACAGAGCATCAAGAATTACTGTGATGAACATCTTAAAAAAAAAAAAAAAGTGGGGGGAGAAAAAGAAAACCCCAATCTATGCTTTTATCAGAAGCCACCCTAGTTAGAAACAAGGTAAAAAAAAATTACTGATGTGCCCAAAAAGAGCAGTAGTAAACTGTGACAAAAATCAGTACAGAGCATGTTGTGGACCTTCAGCACTAGACTGCTATAGAATAAAGACAAAAGAATTCAGGAGAATAGGATCAGCAGAATAGGATCAGCAGAACAGTGGCTTAAGGGGCAGGGGGGCGGAAAGGCTAGGATTGCACTGACATCATCTTTCCCTTTCTTAAGAAATAGTTTGACAATTAAAGTCATTATTGTTTAATTGTAGTTCAGCACTTCCAGGTTATAATTTATAATGTTAAGAATTAAATTCCAGCTTTTCATCTACAGACTGAGTAAGTTTCTTTGATTTGTAAAAAGCAGGCTCTTTTAAAGTTAAACTTTTCTGGTCAGTACTCTAAATGTTAATTCAGCTTTAGTCTGCTGAAATTGGCTTTATCAGTGAAACTGATGTCCTTAATCCTTAAGCTATTTTAAGACCCACACCAGCCGATATTAAAGAGTCAGGGACTATTTCCATTGTCTGGAAGGAAGGCAGACCAGGCCTTTATTGCTTTCTCTGACCCTGGGTTTAATATATCTGAGTTTCCCTCTGTAGGAAAGTCCCATTTTAATTATTTATCTGTAACCAGCTACTGTATACTTAATACTAAAATTCAAGGCAGTATTTTCTCTCCAGACTAATACCAAGTATGCTCTGTATCTGCCTTCTTCACGTAAAAGTGATTCAGAGGTTCACTGGAGTACAAAATAACTAATTGACATAGGTCTTGAAATACAAAACTGCAAGTCAGGAAGATGGCAAGACATGGTGGGGGGCAGGAATAAAAAATCTAAGATTCATGCTCACATCAACTTTGTGATCCTGAATTTCATACTTAAAATGAACATTATGTTGCTTTTTGCTGTGAGCAGAAATTACACTTCATGCCAAAGCTAAATCCACAGCAGTGAAAGTTGTGCTGTGGTTGTCTTGGTGATGTCAGAGGAAGAGTTAGGGGTAGGTTCACTGAGTATCATTTCTCTAAATACAGTGCTTTCCAACCCACCCGCTGTGGTTGAATCAAAACTGTGATTCAGAAGTAATAGAAATCTTTTTGAAAGTTGAGAAAAGCAGGGACATTTTTGGATCACTTAACATTGTTAGCACTAGGACTTTATCCAAATCTCATGGTTAGTGTCAATGGAGGTCTTTTTATTGATTTCAGGGAGCTTTGGGTTGTGCCCTTAATGAGCAAAACTGGTTTACACCTTGCTGAGGAAAGCAAGGAGAGCTTGCTGATGGACAGTGGAGGGTCTCCAAGGTGGTCAGAAGGCTGGAGCACTTGCCCTGTGAGGAGAAGCTGAGGGAATTGGACTTCGCCTGGAGAAGAGACAGCTTTGGGGGAACCCAATAGCTACTTTGCAGTACCTATGGGAAGAGCATCAAGAACACGCAGCCAGGCTCTTTACTGAGGTGCATGAAGAATGAAAGGCAACAGTCATAAAACAAAGCAGGGAATGTTCCGGCTGGATGTGAAGAAGACATTTTTTACTGTGAGGATAACCAAGCAGTAGAAGAAGTTGCCTGAAGAGTTGTGGAGTCTCCGTCCTCAGAGGTTTTAGAAACTGAACTGGGCAAATCACTAACCACCTTGGTCTGAATTCAGTGTTGACCCTGTTTTGATAAGGAGGTTGGGTTAGGTGACCTACCAACCCTCCATTCAATCTAATAATTCTATAATTGTTTTCAAAGCCAAAATTTAACAGGAATTTCTCCAATAACATTTAAAAAATTAGTAAACATTATCGAACACCCATTGGTCTCAGTGATGTGGGATTGAGTGATAAAGAAACTTGCATTGTGCTCTGGGCATCAATCCTATATAGTGTACACCAATTCCAGACATATACTTTGAAGAATTCTAAACTTTTTGCAGGATCAGGCACAAAACTTGACATTTGTGTCGGTGATCACTGGTGTGCACTGTACATAATGTGACTATTTGAGTTACCATGCTGGTAAGAATTGTGTACATTGTCAGTTAAAACCTCTATGAACTTCATGTCCAATTTATTTATGCATTTTCATTTCCCAAAAGGGAAACTAGTGAAGGTATAATGAGCGTGGAGCCTAAGAGATTTGACTATTAGGAGTGACAGACTTTGATACTTGCATGGAAAATAAAGTTGTTGTTTATGGATATTAAGTGAGCCTAACTGTATGGAAGCTACAGTAAGCCAATTTATCTCTACCAGTCATAAATCAATCACATTAAAAAGATTCCTTCCCTAAATAGGTTTTATTTATAATAATCTAGGGTGGATCCCATAGTAAGGAGGGTGTTCACTATTTCACCAGTATCTGAATGTAGTTACCTTTCCAAAGGGACATTAGCATACATTGAAACTGCAGAGCTGAACTAAGTATCTGGAACCAGATCAGAGTCAGTGCAGACAGCTCATTATTCAGCTCTTTCATGGTAAATATAGTCATTCATTAAAAAAAAAAAAGGGGGGGGGGATATCTGAATATTGCCTTAAGGAAATACTGATCTAAAAAGCATATAGAAGAAATATGGCCTAGGTCCTCAGTTGGTGTAAACATACATAACTTTGTCAAAGTCAGTAAAGTTTTGTTTTACACAAGATGATGGTTAAACTTAGGTAATCTCCTAACTCCTCTCTTACCCAGATATCCTTCAAATATCTTCATTACTAATCCACTGCATGTTCCCACGATCTTCATAATGAACCTTGTGAAAACTCATGCATTCTTCTGTGGCTCTTCCCAGATTTGCATATGTTTAGATATATTCATTAGGTATAGTGGACAGGGTACAGTAACACTAAACTTTTCCTTCAAGTTTTCTGCACTCAAAAATATCGATCCTCACAAGTGCATACGTAGGTGTTTTGCTGGCCAAACGATGTCACATTCAGTTACTCAGTTTGGGTGCAAGAATGTGGATTTTGTGGATATTAGGACGTTTTGAAATAAATTGTTTTGTGATACAAATTGTTCTGTGAGCACTGCAGCTAGTAACAACTGGTTTCTTCCAGATTCTTTTGACTTTGTATTCCTACTTAGTTCCTCCAGCCACAACAATTAACAGCAGTTAATTTCCCATCCTTGTTCCTTGAATCTCCATCTACATTCACAATCCATCAGGTCCTTTCCGAGTCAACCACTGGCTAAGTAACAGATGGTTTGTACTGTGACTGAGTCTGGACGATGCATGTACTGCTTGGCTAATGCTCAGCCAATAGAACAAATGACTGTTGAGTTTAAACTGCTGTATTTTTTTAACTGGAAAAAGAATTTGGTTCTCTCACCTCTGTTGAGCAGTGTTTTCACAAAACTTCAGAAGAGATTGTCATTCCTCTGCCAAATATGATAGAAATTCACTATCAAGTTCAAAGTTACTGGTAGGGACAGATGGATGGACAGATACACAGAAATACAGCCAAATTTTCTGAAGAAAACAGAAATGCCTGGTATTGTCACTGAAAGAACATGAAGAATTACACTATTTAAAAGACTTTTAATTTTGATATCTGGATTCTAGCATCCCTCATCACATATGCACCATTTTGCTGGAGCACTCTTTGCAAGCATAATGTTCAGCATGGCAGGGCTTTCTGCATTTGAAAGAAAATGTCTTCAAAGAGCAGTGAGGAAAGTTATTTCTGAGAGCAATTTGGCCTTTTTATGGGTTAGTTTAGACCAGATGCTGTATGTGAGCATGGAGAAATGGTTTTCATATTGTCTGTCTTCTGCAGCATCATAACGAAAAGGATATCTATTATTCAGAAGGAAGAAAATCAACAATATTTTGTTTTTTTCCCACAAAGCATCCAAGCACCTAGAGGTAAGGCAAACAAATCTCCAGAGATGATTCAGTGATTTTTGACTTTAAGGATTTTAATCCTCTTTCTGACGTCAAGATACCCTCATCTACAAGAACACAGGTCTGTTTCCACAGAGGTGGTCCAGGTGGGCACTTTATACATATCTCTGTGTGTTTGCACATGTGCATTTAACTCTTTTGAAAGGAATTGATTCCAAAACAGCTGTGCAGACAGAACAGGTTTGTGTGGTGTTAGTGGAATGAATCAAAACAACAGAAGAGATTGGAAAGGGACTATAGAATTTGTAATAAGTCTGAAAAATGATACTTGAACTCTACCTTCCTTCTGTGTGAGAGCAAGGAAGTTACAGCTTTTCCTGACCAAAGCCATAAGCATTCAACAAAAGTATCAGTAAAAGCTGAGGCTGCTTTTATCAAATTATGATGTGTAAAGTTCAGTCTTGTGGAAAAAGCAATCTAAAGCATGAACAACCTTCTAATAGTATTTGTTCAGTAAGTCATTCTGCTGATAAACAATCAAAGTCAGACTCCTTAGTCTGAATGTTTCCCATAGGGGATATCTACTAAAATAAAATGCTTGCTTTATTAGCTAACTACATGCTATGAGCTAGCTATACTTTTGCAAAGATATTTGTGTGCAACTTTATTAAATAAAAATTTCATGAGTATTTTGATTTACTGTGAGTTTGTTGTATGTGTTACACTTCATTTGAATAATATATGATACAGTAATGAAAGGGCTACTTTTAAACATAGAAAATTCTTTCTCCAAAGCCTTCCATCTTTCCCTGTATGTGTATTTTAGAGAGGTCACAGATGTCATCTTACCTAATTTCCAGTAGTTTTACCTCTCTGGTACTGTGGGGAGCCATTTTCTGTATGTAATCTCTGATAATGATGTTGCCCTACATTGCTGAATCTGGCAGGACTGCTGCTGTTAACATTTTATACATCTCATTCTTGATCTTGGGGGACTCCATCCTATCCAGTTGTTCATATAGAACATATGTAATTACTAATATGTGTAACATAAAATATAATGGAGATAATCTTAAAGAACCAAGTAAATTTTGAAAGTAATACTTCCAATTCTTTTTTCATGTTTCTTATGCTTCTGAATTAATGGTATATTAATGTTTTGGGATTCCTTGAAAAATATCTTTAAGTCTAAAGTGTGCTTTTAAGACTTGTTCTTAATCTAAGGCTGTGTTTAAGAAGAGTAGATAAGAAATTAGTGTGACAGCCTTACCACTCAGTCCTGCATAAGCCCTGCTTTCTTGCTCATGATTTGCTAGAAAGAGTGATTTTTCTGCTGTTTTGTTGCTGAGTCTCATCTGAGAAAACTGCCACTGCTCCATGACTGACTTTATCTTGAGGAACCAGCAGACATCCAGGGAAGAACGTTTGCATGGGCTCTGCACTACATGTCCCCATTCTGTCTGGATGCCTCAGCAGGGAAGTCTGCTCCACTGGTTAGGATCCAGTGAGCTAGTTCATACAAACCCCTGATTTCTCTCCCTTCCCATCCCACAACACATGGAAATGGGAAGAAAGAACAAAAATTTACCCAACCTGAGAATCCATCACAATACTTTTCAGAGAAAGCCTGTAATCAGGTTTTGATGTCTTTCCTGAGAACGATATGCACCCCATTGTCTACAGTTGCTTCTCTGCTCTCTTACTTCTGTGATTACCAAAAAAAAAAGGGCTAATCAGTGTGTCTTTATATGTTTAGAAGCAGAGGGAATAGAGAGATGGTATTCACACTATTTATTTTGGAGTATTTTGGTGCAATTCAGAGGATCAAAATTAGGAACTTTTAAGTTCCTTCTCTGCTCAAGCGGTCCTAAAGGCTGACTAATGCAGAATGATTACATTAAATTAAACCTAAAATAGCTGGTGTAAACATCTCCCACAGTTAAGAATTAATGTGGAATCTATTAGATTTTTTTGATAATGCTATCAAACTATTGCAATATTATTACAAATATCATAATTACCAACTTTAATGACTTAAAACCAAAAGAATTTCTTCTATAAGTCATTTTATAATGTACTACCATTAATATCAGGCAACGTACTATAAGCAGATGCAGTGTCAATTTAAATACAATTGGTCTCAATAAATTAGTAGAAGAAAAGAAACTGAACTTCCTGACTTCTCCAACTGAAATGGATCTACTAGCTTTGTCAGATGGAGCTATTCCTTCTGTTTTCCTTTAATTGTCAGGAATAGATTAATAACACAGTAATTAAAAGAAAAAATAAGAAACAAAGAAGAAAATCCCTTTTCAGTTCTTAACTGGTCTAGTAAAGAATGCAAGATCCCAAATTGCAGAAAACCAAAACATTAATAAAACTCATTCAATACCTGTTTCTTTAGAAAACCAAATATATGCAAGATAATTTTATAGGAAGAAATACTTTACTGATGAGATTGGAATAATTAGTGCAATTATACTTTCAAATAAAATCAGTAAGAAAAAAAGTTCTTCCTTTAGAAAATTCTATATTGATCTCTAAATTTATTGGTAATGCACATGCAAAAAGCATGAGAGGAATGAATCATTATAATAATTAAAAGAATACGAAGGTCCTTAGTGAACATAATTATCAGTATATCAGGTGCAGAAAGCAATTTCATGTTTTGCTGTCATGAAATAATAACTATAGTAGCTTTCACAACAGATTTAAAATTGCAGTATGAACTTTTATTTTCTTGAAGAGTGCTAATGAAACCACTTAATATATTGCTATAATTTATTGATGGGGAACAATAATTGATAGCTTTTCCTGTGTTACGGCCCTTATAGAGGTAGTATTTCTTTGCTTTAAAATGTTTTTCACATTGTGAACAAAACCAAATGTTTATAAATGATAAAGCTATTCAGTTACTTTATGCAGTTACAGACTGTCTTGTGAAAATATAAACCCACCAAAATAGTGCCATGAGTCAGTATCTTCTGAATAACACACATTTTTATTTTTAATACAATTAGGTGATAGTATGCAATTTTGTGTCTTGTGTAACAGCTAAGTGCAAGTATAGAAAACCCACAAACAGAGTCTCACAAAGAGATAAAAGACAAATTATTTTGTCTTGAAAGGTCTAAAATTATGAGACAGGAACTGATAATTCTTTATATTTTAATCTTCATTTCAGACACTTCGTATATACTGTAAGTAACCCCAGAATTAGACCCAAATCACAAATAAATTAACTTCACCTGGGATTAATTTCTACCAGTGCGGGAAATGGGTCCCAACATGTATGACGACAACTCAAGAGCAATGAAAAGTTTTGAAAGATTTCAGAGAACAGATCATTATACTCACATAATCTCCACAATACATTTTGATTACAAGTCTTCAAGTTCTGTTGAGATGAAAATAGTAGTTTTCCTAGAATAAAACTAACAGTTCAGTAAACTAAATTGTTATAGTTAACTCTTATTCTGCTTTGGAGAACTGAGAGAAACCATCCAATCAAACCGATACCAAGTACATTAGGCTCCAAGGTAACAATGAAGCAGGAACACCACTTGGTACTGTACGTCCTCGAGTTCTATAGATTCACTGTATACTTAGTCATTAATCATGTGTGAATAAGTGTGATTATAACGTAGGTAAACAGAGTCATTAGCACGACACCCTCTGTTCTGCTGTGTTGATTTTAAGAATCAGAATTCAGCTAGTCACAGAATGAAACGCTCACCTGCAGAAAGTGCTTGTGTTAATGATTTACTTTTCAGATTGGGTCTGGTATAGTTCCTTTTTTCCTTGTGCTGCAATTGCTCAGCTCATCACTTGTTCTAATAACTCTTTGTACCTGGCATGCATAGGAAGATGCTTTATAGCCCTTACGTGTTACTTGGAGTAATGAGGGCAGATCCTTGGCCCTCAGTGGAACCGTGGAGATGAGGGTCTCCCTTGGTGTTTTCACACAAGTTACAATTTGCAAAATCCTGCAAAGACCTGATCAAAAATCCTGTAACATTGCTCTATTAGAAGACTTATACAGAATCTGAACTATCCAACTGACAGCAAAACCACGTTTTTCATACCTAATACCATGTATTTCTTCTGTTAGTGATAACTATTATTGTGATAAGCCATTGAGAAAATACAAAGTTTTCTCAAAAAAAATAGGAATATAAAATAGAGGTGGAGAACCAGTCTGTAGATCCTCTAGTACAACTTGAATGGAAGGCATAGGCTACCATTATCCTGATTGGGTACCAACATAGAGAGAGATTTTTTCTGCAGTAGATGGACAGGAATAGTAGCTCAAAATCTGAATTAAATGACTTAAATTTTCTTGGTTTTCTTAATGTATCCATCACATGCTTTGTAGCACTTATTAAAAGTTGTATTTTCTTACAATTTAGGAAGACTTTGGAAAGAATGAAAAAAATATTTTGTAGCCTTAATATCTTAGCAACTCTTGTAATCATAAAAAACTATCTCTGGGCTTGTATGAACTCAGCAGTATCGATTTGAGTACAAGCTTTTGCATGTCAGCCTGTGTTAAGCATAAGGACTACATGTGTGTCCTTAGAAATAGTTGGAAGAGTTTCACAGAGAAGCATGTGCGTGTGAAACATGGGGTTCAAACTGGCATGTCTTTGCTTTCTCTTTTTTCATTAGGGGTGTGGTAGATATTTTTCTTTATTATAATCATACCAAGTACTTATTTTAATCTCTGTATCTCAAGTGCTCTTCAAGGATGGCTGGGGAATATAGTCCTGCTGTACAGCTAAGCAAAATGATCCATAAAGAATCTGGTCTGGCCAGTTAGAAGACGGCACATGCGAAGTGCCGAAGGTGGTAGCTAGAGTAGGATCCAGTCTCCTGACGATACATGTTTTAAAGGAGTGATAAGAATATGAGAATATTTTAAGCCTCTCTTTTTCAGACTCTAATTTTACATGCATTTCCTTGCTGTGATTAAAATGTAATACAGTTAATCTTCAGTACAACACAAAATGGATTAAGTTTACAGGATTACAACAATGTTTTAGTCTGCTTGTGTCAAAACTTTCAGTGGTCAGGAACCATAGGGTGTAAATAAGTAGACAAAAATTGTTGTTCTATGAAATACCTGGCATATAGTGTGAGGAAAGCACTTAACTGATTACTGAACTAGATTCTGGTTTTAATGAATCTTTCTGAGAAAAGCCATGAGAGAGTCTAGAGAAAATGGGAGAGAAAGTGTTCAACAGAAGAGGCTTCAACCTCCTTTTCCCTGTGAATGTCCTTTGGCTGTCCTTTTCTGCCATCTCCCCTCCAAGGCAAAAGGCAGGGCTTACGACAAGGAAATGCAAAATATATTTGGCCATGTAATGCTAAGCAAAATGGATCCAATGTTTGTGTACCGGAGTGAACATGTTGAACCTAATCTCACCTTTACATTTTCTTCAAGACTGAGTAGGTCAGAGGTGTGAATCATTTCTAGGGGAGGAGCTTATCCTGTCTTTTGGGGGAAAACCAAAGAAGTTGTGTTGCAAGTGGTTTTGGCAATCTCACATTTAAAAAAAATATGGACTACTTGGAGAGACTGCAGAAGAGAGCAGAAATAATTACTTGTACAGAAAGACAGGAAACACTCAGTTTCTTTAGACTAAAGAAAAGTGAAGGAGACCTTAACAGTTCAAGAAAATAAAAGCTGTTGCAAAGGGAAGTAAAAAAAATTATTTGTCCTCCTGTTCACAGTGGACTGGACAGATGAAAGGCTCTTTTTCTGTTTCTCCCTCTATTTAATCTTTGCAATTCTGACCCAGTTATAGGGTGAGATTTTTGTTACTGTTCTGGACATCTGGTTGCTTTCCTTCCTCTTTTCCTTGCTAAAAAGTTTCCTGTTTCTGTTCCTTCTTAATTTTCTCCTCTCTCACTTTGTTGCGTGTTCTTCCTTTTTGGAGAGACTTAATTCTTTTCTGTAGGAGCAAGGAGGGGTGAGTTCCTCTTCTTCAGGTCCTCCCAGACAGTGGAATTTCTTACCTGTGCTAACGATTCTTCCTCAAACTTCTCCTCTCCTGCTCATTGTCGTGGTTTAACCTCAGTCGGCAACTGAGCACCACCCAGCCGCTCGCTCACTCCCCCCCACCCGGTGGGATGGGGGAGAGACTTGGAAGAGTAGAAGTGAGAAAAACTTGTGGGTTGAGATAAAAACAGTTTAATAATTGAAATAAAATAATATTAGCAATAATATAATAATAATAATAATACACAAAGCAAGTGATGCACAGTACAATTGCTCACCACCCGCCGACCGATGCCCAGCCAGTCCCCGAGCAGCGGCCCCCCCAGCCAGCTTTCCCCAGTTTATGTACTGAGCATGACGTCCCATGGTATGGAATGTTTCTTTGGCCAGTTTGGCTGTGCCCCCTCCCAGCTTCTTGGGCACCTCCAGCCTCCTCAGTCGGTAGAGCATGGAAAACTAAAAAGTCCTTGGCTAGTGTAAGCACTACCTAGCAACAACTAAAACATCGGTGCGTTATCAACTTTGTTCTCCTCCTAAATCCAAAACACAGCATTGTACCAGCTACTAGGAAGGAAATTAACTCTATCCCTGCCGAAACCAGGACAATGTGCTTAGGCTTAGACATTGCAACTGATCATTTCCATGTTGTTCTAATGGAAACCTTGAGTAAAAATAATGAGACATAATTAATTTCTACTTAGAGATCCATATACTTCTAAAAACGAATGGTTTAATTAAAGTGAGAAGTAAAAATCATTTAATATGAAATTATTCCGTTTATTTTCCCTGAAAATTAGGTTCTAGAATATCAGTTACATATAAATTAAAACTAAAATTCCTATTATTGGTATAATAAGCTTCACGTATTGCTCTGGAGTCTCTTCAGATAATCAAAATGTAGATGCTAACACACACATTTGTACGGCTGTTTTTGTCCAATATTACTGCAGTGGCAAGCAGTAATGTGTTAAAAGCATAGGACTTTTTACTCGGTGCTGCTGAGCATGCAGTTTATGTGGTGGAAAGAAAATCTGAAAATAACTTGAGCTGGTGGAATTGCTAGCATTCACCAGAGTAGAGAATGCATGAGCACACGACAGAGGTCAAGAAGTAGTGGTGGAAAGGTAATCTCTAGCTCTACTGTAATAGTAACAGTCTTGGGCATTTGAAAAATGTGGCAATGGAAATTACACTCACTGTAGGAGCTTACAATCATGTGTAGAATCTTACCATGATTAAATGAAGTATATAGTGGTAAGTACCTTAATGCAATGAATCACCATAGGATCTATGAGTCAAATTTAACTTTCGCAACTCCCACGTCTGTATTTATATTACAAAAGAAATTTGGGCAATTATCTACCTGTCAATTTCCCTTAGGGTTGCCAGGGCCAAGTTCTGCCCTCTTTCTGAGAAGAGCTCTGAGCACGCTACGTGTATGCAGGAGGCAATACCAAATACTGTGAGGACTGTGGAGCTGGTAATCTGCGCCTTGGAAGGGTGACCGCCAGCTGCCATTTGGGATATAGCCAGCGACAGAAGGCTGACCACATGAAGTGATGGAGTCTTTTAAGGAAGAGAATAGGGTTTGAATGAGGCAGTGGGTAATGAAAGGTGTAGTGGGCGTAGCTTTCTAGAAACAGCAGAAGAATTATTACTTAGTGAGTGTAAAATTCTGTTTTCGTCATTGTGTCATTGTGTATAATTTAGAACTGCAGTTTCCGGTGGTTCATCAGCAGAAGAAGGTGAAAAAAGTCTTGGGCCTACAGAGCGCTTCTCAGTCCTGAGTGTCACTGATTTGGATACCGGGGAATTATGCTAGGCTTGCACTGATGTTTTTGCATTTCTGGAAGTGCCCTAGCTCAGAGTCCTATACTGTTAAGTACTCCTAAGTAGTATAATAATTGTAGTGAAGTAGTAGTTGCCTAGGGTTCTACTTTGGCAACAGCTAATAGATTATTTGTTAAAATATTTGCATAGTGGCCACCCAAAACAAAACACTGACACATTTGTGGCAAAGCTCTAATCCTCCAGATTACCAGCTTCACCACTATTAGAGGTGCCTTCATTTTTAAGTATCAGTTTGTAGATTATTTAAAGTTAGAGGAGATGCAGAACCCCGTCCTTTAATTTCTCCAAGTGCTTACTGTTTCCCACAAAAAATTGAAGGCTTTTTCCACAATACAAACCATAAAGCTCCACAGCACACATTTCATGACATCCTTTCGTGCCAAGGAAAGTCACAAGCAGTGAGGTGGCCTCAAGTCTCCCAAGCTGGAGGGTAGAGCCGACCCCATCGCAGCCACCATTTGCAGTTTTGGCACCCCAGAGGGAGCTGCTGAAAGCAGATGTCCAGTGGATCTTCTCTCTTTCCACTTCCCTTTTTCTTCTTCCCAACCTGCCATGCCAATACAGAGATAAGGCCAACAGGCATGTTCAGCTCTTCTTTGAATCTCAGGTGATGTGCTACAGGGAAGATTTATTTGGAAGGAGTTAGGGATTGCACCAGCAGCTTCTTAGGCAATATTTATTCTCTGGGGCAGATGTGCTCTCTAGCACCCCTGGTCATCCTGGGCTCCTGATGAGCCATACTGTCTAGGTATCCATTTAAACTAGATGTAAGGGCTGAAGGAGCAAAACATGCTCGAATTTTGTTCCATTATGAAGCTGGGATGTGATAAGGATGCTTGCCTCTAACTGGGAGCTGGGCATGGCCACAAGAATTTGAGAGATGTCAATGTCACACAGGCTTAGCTGCCTAAAGTGGTAACCAGGTAGCTAAGCCTTTTTGTAGATTGGGGCTCTGAAGTTTATTGAGTAATTCACAAGTTAGACTTTGGAAAGTAGATGGTTTTTTATTTTAAACAGACATTTTAATCTACAAAAGATCTTGTGCGGTATTACAGGACTAGCCATGCACAGCTGGGAAGGGAAAGGAACTGAAGGAAAGTTAAGGAACTGAAAAGAGACTCCAGATTTTTATGACCTGTAAACCCAGAGAGGATCTAGGTGACTTCTCTTGGGACAAGCATAGTTCGTCTAAAAAAGAACAATCTTTCAGCATATCAAAAGCACAGATCCCTGATTTAAGATTGTGCTGGTTTTGACTGGGATAGAGTTGATTTTCTTTATAGTAGCTCGTATGGGGCTATGTTCTGGATTTGTGCTGGAAACAGTGTTGATAACACAGGGATGTTTTCGTTATTGCTGAGCAGTGCTTACAAAGAGTCAAGGCCTTGTCTGCTTCTCACACCACCCCACCAGCGAGTAGGCTGGGGGTGCACAAGAAGTTGGGAGGGGACACAGCTGGGACAGCTGACCCCAACTGACCAAAGGGATATTCCATGCCGTATGACGTCATGCTCAGCATATAAAGCCGGGGGAAGAAGGAGGAAGGGGGGACATTCGGAGTGATGGCGTTTGTCTTCCCAAGTAACTGTTATGCATGATGGAGCCCTGCTTTCCTGGAGATGGCTGAACACCTGCCTGCTGATGGGAAGGAGTGAATGAATTCCTTGTTTTGCTTTGCTTGCGTGCATGGCTTTTGGTTTACCTATTAAACTGTCTTTATCTCAACCCACGAGTTTTCTCACTTTTACCCTTCCGATTCTCTCCTCCATCCCAGCAGGGGGGAGTGAGGGAGCAGCTCTGTGGTGCTTAGTTGCCAGCTGGGGTTAAACCACGACAAAGAGAAAGTACTAAAATTAATGAAGAAGAATAATTTAAAGACATTTCACACACACACAAAGTAATTTGTTTGTATGAGAAGCAGTTAAAGACTTTCTGAATGTGATGAAAGGATTGGCAGGTTCTGGCAGTCTGTGTGCAGTAGGTTGCAGTTCTGGTGGATGAGATCCACCTCTAGCTCTACTGCCTCACAGCCCCCCCAACCCATTTCATCCCTCAAATGTTTTCTTTCTGTCTGCTGTCTCAAATGTGCAAGCTTCATTTAGTCTACTGTTAGGCAAGGGAGAGTGAACATGAATATATACAATTGTCACTGTATTTGCGATTTTAGACTTTTCTGGATAGAGATTTTGTTTTTAATGGGATGAATATAGAAATTGCTTTTGTGATTTTTATCTTACACTATAGAGTCTTTCTGCCACTGTAATTGCATTCATTTACAGCCTTTTTATAGCTCTTTCACATTTAACCTGTTTAGGTTACGTTTAAAACTATGGCAGATATGTGCCCCTGGGTTCCTAAGGTTCTGATCACTTGGTTTGGGGAACTGCTTGGAGCATGCTCTTCTCAACAAGAAGTCTTGGCTTCTTTCTGTGGAAGAATATATAATTTTTAGATATTATTTAGATGTATTACTTCGATATGTTTTCCTAATTTGATGCTGTGTTCTCCTATAAAGTTATTCTTGTTTTATGGCACAGTGCTAGTGTTTGTGGGTAACTTGTGTGTTTTAAGGGTGTGAAAACTGTTTCTACAAATTTGTATTTAGGAACACAAGCAGTTGATGTGAATTCATTTTAAGGAAGATTTCTCACTCTTTGGACCTCACTTGGGCTGACAAGTTTACATGTGTTTCTAAAATTCCTATAACTGTTTTCCTGAACCTTGAGAGAGTATTAAAGCAAACTTCTGTATGCATGTGGTATTTTTAACACCTGTGTTAATGAAGGACTCAACATTTATGTTCTCAAAGCTTGGTAGCTAAATGAAAAATAACTATGTTTCCAGCCAAGAAAATCTTTTCATTAAAAGCCTATTATAGCTGTATAAAAGTATTTCAGCAGAACTTCTGACACTTTTGGAATGGTTGTATTTGAATCACCATGGATGCATTTTTTAAGTTTCACAGTTTAAATATGAAATTGGCATGAATGCAATAAAAAAAAATTAACAATGACAGTGGCTAACCTAATACTGCAAGGAAAATCACAGTATTTCAAAATATTTTTCTCTTATCTACCATGGAAGGAATTTTTCACTATAATAAAACTTCCCAATTATTTGCTTAAAAAAAAAGGAAAAGGAGGCAGCCAAGCATAATTAATAGTGTTAACATGTAACTTTAATGGCAATGTGTAAATGCCAGTCAGATGAGTATCTGACCTTGGTATTGTCTTCCTACAGACATTTAACTTGCTCTATGTGCACCTTTCTGGGAAGTAGATCGTCTATGCCAAACAAGCAAAATACGTATTTCTTGAGTCTCAGTTATTACCATGGGAACTGGTAATTGGTATTAAGAATTATTTAACTTATAAACTGAACTGATTTTTATCCTTCTTCACAGAAGATGTTTTGTTTACAGAAGTTAGTTTAAAATGTTTAGTGATGGATAGCATGGTAAGCTGTGCAATACAGATAGAGGGAAATGTCATTGTAATTGCTTTTATGACTTTAGATACAATACATATTTGGCAAACAAATGCATAGCACTTACATTGCCTCAAAGGTTGAGTATACAATAAAACCATTGTGCTTTGTGTAATTTATTATTCCTTTATTTGGAGTTGGCTTTATTTTTTTTCTTTTTGCATTTGATAGTTTATGTCTAATCCTGTTTCCTTCGTTTATCTCTCAACTATTGTATTTCCCAAGATTACAGTAAAACTGAGCAAAAGATTAATGAGTGAAAAGGATAGACACTCAAATGAGCAAATTAAAGGCAAGGTCTTTTCCCAGCCATAGTTATTTACAGGTTGTATCTCATGCTGAGCTGTATTCTGCATATTTACCACTGCTTAGTAAATTATCCTGAAATTTGGGAAAGTTTTTATCAACTTCAGGCTTTGTTGAATATGAGGCTTAAAGGATCATTTGCTTGAGTAGAAACTGTGTGATTAACTTCATAATTCCCTTTTCCTATCAACGTCTTGCTTCAGAGAAGTATCTACTAAGCATTCATGTCTGTAGCACCTCATACTCAATGATTATGTTTAACATTTTGATTTATTGTATGCTGTCCCCAGAAAACCAATGTTATTTTCTTATTTTCCAAATGAAGGAAACGGTGATTAAGTGGTTTGTATAATGTCACCTAGGAAGCCGGTAGCAGAGCTGGTAGCAGGTGTCAAGGCTTTCAGACCTTTTTAGTAAAACCACTCTCCTACAGTTAGCGCAGATTCCCATTTACAGGAAGACGCTCAGAAATGCTGGTCTAGTGAAAACAATCTTGTACGGTGATGGGTTGACTGAAGTATATCCCGTTAAGGCTATCTCAGGGGAGTGAGACTAATGTTCGGGCATAAATACCACATAGTCTAGTTGGTGTAAACTAGACTAGCTTTGATTTGCTTCTGAGTGGGAGGGCTTATTAACTCAGGCTGAACACAGCGCCAACAGCTCTGTACTGCTTTTTGGATGTGTGGTTATACATTCCCGCTTTGGGTATGTGCTGTGTAGGGGTTCTCTGTGCCATGCTCTGTTGTGTGACGTGCCCAGCTTTCTTGCTTTTTTCTTCTCTAGCTGTGGTTCAAATGATTGTCTACTGTCCATTTGAGTAGGTGTGCACATGTCTACGCTTAAGTCCTATGGTGGCATTTCTCTGAATTACACCTCATGTATACTAATGTAAACAGCAGAATACATGTAAAGTTGTCAAAAAGAAGATTGCCATGGAAATAATTGAAATGAACTATATTGTGAAAAAGTAGATGAAAGAACTTGCATAGGAATTTAAAGAGAAGTTTAGTAAACAGGGCTGTACTTTGAGGCATAAGGAGCCCTTGCGAGTGTCCATATAAAAAAATGCATTGCGTGTGCTTCTTTCACCCTTAAAATGTATGAAGGTGCTTTCTTTTAACTTTACCCTAGGAGTTCTTCTCTTAGCAGTTCCCCTCTAGTCATTTCTCTTTGATAGCTCAGAAGGCTAAAGTAATTAGTATTTATAAGAAAAAAATGAAGCTTTAAATATGTTCACCATAGGAAGGAAATATTTGTATCAACTAAGACACATCTCTGCTGATCGAGAAAAACTGGCTGTAGTCCAGCACTATGTGAACTATTTCTTTATTTTGGCTTTTTTAATGAATGTTAGGCTGTTCAAAGGGTGGTTGGGCAGGAGAATTAGGATGTTTTGTGGAGAGAATTAATTTATGCCTCAGGCAAATGTAAACTTACAGAATATAGTGGATCTATGATATATTCAGGAAGTTACGTGGTGAGGTAGTGGAAATACAGGTGAGTGGAAATGAGTCCTCCTAGGTGTTGTTTTCTTACACTTAAGAAGATTTGTTCTGAATACTACTTAAGACATTCTCCTGGATGTTTTGCATAGTGTTAAAAAATGCCTTGTTTTACTAATTTCAACAAAATCCAGTTTTGCTAGAGAGCCGTAACAGAGGAAAAAGGTATTCCTTTGAGAAAATATACGCAGAAAGGAAAAAATAATAGGAAGGTGCCATAAACCACATAATTATCTCAGCAGTAAGGTTCCTAAAGCTGCTGCCTAAAATATTATTGCAAAGTGAAAAGGAAACAGTCACCAAATTTCTTCACTACTAATTTGTGTAGATGGCAGCAATGTTTCACAGCATTCTTGGTCCAATGGTGTTCCAGTTTAAAATTAATATGGTTCTCTGGAAATACTATATAAGGATGAACTCTTGGTTCTGATTAACACAGTATTTTATTATTAACTTTATTAGTTTCACGGCAGATAAATCATATTAGTATGTAATTTATCTAATAACAGTTTCAAAATAAATTAGATAATTATACATATAGAGTTTATTGCAAACACGTCAAGGATTTGATATGTTTTATGAAGAGCATTTAAGGATTACTTTATTTATATAATGAAATGCTCACTGTGCTCCCATAGACAGCACATTACTTTTTTAATGAAATGTATATAAAAAAAATACAAAATATTGTAAATTTAGACAATTTGTTAAGCCCAACTGTGTTTGGAAGATGTAGCTGTAACTTTCTACACTGATGCCTGGTTTAAATATTGTAAGTCTTGTCATGTGTTCTAAGTTATACCAAAACCAGCATGTACAATGAATCAGTGGTTATAGACCACTGATTTACACAGACGCTTGTAGAAAACATAATGAATGTATGATTTCTTGTATGCTCAGATGTCAAATTACAGCACTGTTTCCATTATGCAAGCACTTGATCTTGTAGAGGATGGAACATTTCTCTACTGCATGCTTATACTGATAATGGATGTTGCTCATCTCCCATGCAAGCTCTCAGAAAGAAGCAAAGTGGCTGTGGGTGTGTGCATGGGGCAACTACAATTTATCTGGAGAGCATAGCTTATTTGTGAGCTTTGGTTTCTCGCGAGGAACTTTTCTGTTGTAATGACATGCTTAAACCCGTTAGCATGTCTCCCACCATAAAGACTGAGAAATACAATTAGCAAGTTGTTTACAGCAGAGCTGCAACTGCTGTGACTAAAGTGTTATTGATAGAATGAATCAACTTCTGAGAGAATTGTTTTCCAAAGAAGAGTTTAATAAAGGTTTGATATGATGCTATAACTTAGCCTTGATTAGGTACAATGTAGGGCTCAGTGTTATTGCTTCACTGTCAAATTACTTCACATAAAAGTGACATGATATTTTGCCTACATTATTCCAGACAGTTAAGCCTGTTCTTACCACTTTTAATCCTGAGCAGTTCCACTAGCCTCAGAGCCTAGAAGCCGCTTGATGCTAAGCACTGTTGAAATTTCATTTATTTGGATGCCTGAATCTGAAGGAAGAAATGATAGTAACTTCCATACTTAAGGTAGAACAATTTTCTGCTTGGGAGTGAAGTCAAAAGGACATAAGTGTGATGAAATGTGATAATGATGTGATGAGAACTGGTGTGTGTAGCAGAAAAAAGAGTAAAATTAATGCTGCCTCTTTAATAACCTAGTGCCAGTTGTCTGTTTTTTAAAATCTTTGCCAATGCTGATAGTTACAACTCATGCATAAACAGGAGTTGATTTTATCTGGCTTGTGCATTTTGTGTGTGTGTTCTCCTTGTTGCCCTAGTAACTGGAGTACGGTTGGCACTAGCATATGCACTTTCATCTGAAGAAATAATATTATTTATGTCTACTATGCCTAAGGAGGAAAGCTTAGAGACATAGCCAATAACATATGCATAACTTTCCAAAGTTAGCCATAAAAAGTAAGAATCATCTTAAACCCCTCCCCAGTGTTGAGAACATGGCTCTTTTCTGTGATAATTTGAGGTTATGATTTCTATATTTTGGTCATAATTTTCAGTGTTGTGAGAAAGAATTGATAAAACCCCCAAATGTACTTAAGGATGCCTGGTTTGTATTCTTGGATATGAAATCAATGGGCTGAGGCCCCATGGGAAAGTTATCTTACCTATCTGTGCCTCCATCTTCCCTCTACAAGTGGGTATAACGGTACCTTTTATAAAGTTACTTAGATGCTGTTCATGAAAAGCATTAAGTAAGAACTGATATGGACATATGGCTTTATATTGTATGCAACATACTACCCTGCGAATATAAATCACTTACAAAGCAGGAGGCAGGAAAGACTACATTAGGCTGAAACTAAACAGTATGAGCTTGATTTCCAATATCTCCATGGCAAGGAAGATGAGAGTCCCGTTTCTTTTATTGTTGAGAGGCAAATGAAAACTCCATTTATGATCAATCTGATCTCCATATTGAAAGATCACCATTAATTTTTGCGCACATTCAAAGGCAGTGTAGCCTCCAGTCTACAGAATTTATGTACATCCAAACAAAATTTTTATTGTCCTTTGTATGTAGAATCTTATTTTTAAGCCTGAGGATTTATACAACCATACAGATTTTTCATTGTGTAGAAACTTGTGCAACTTGGATTACACTTCCTTCTCATTCTTTCCAAGCTCATTACATTTACCAAAACGGCTTATATGTTCCTGCGGTATTTAGGTATTCAGGTGAACATCTCCCCACATAGAGGAGCCATTACTGCATGATGCTGGGAAACCCATTTGTCAGATCTATTTGATCGATATTTTATAGATACTCCTTTACACTTACTCTCTTTTAAGGATTTTTTTAAAAAAATCAAAAATCCTTTTGTTTATCTATCAATAACCACTAACACTGTCTTTGCCTTTTGTTGATGTGCAAAATCTCTAATTAATGTTCCCATCAGTAACCTCAGTACCATTCAGTCCAAGTTCTACAAAATCTGTCATCAAAACTGTAGTCAGTGAATCTTTTTTCTCTATTCTGCTTTTTTCTCTTTTCTATTGCTTACTGCTTCAAAATATTGTACGGATGACTCATGTAAACATTGCAGCCATTTGCCTTGAATACTATAGTCTATGTTTTTGATTCAATATCCGTGCTCTGACATTTTGCTCATCACTGACTGATTGACTGAAGATTTCACAGAAGAGGCTATAATTTGAATACACCCTTGTGTTTACACTCATGATAGCTGTTTATCTTTGAACCTTAATGACCCAAACTTTGATTACAGATGTTTCCATGTTTCTCTGACCCTAACATATGTAAGACTCATGCATTAACTTCCCTTGGAAAAGTACAAAAGCCAGGCAGGACACAAAGGAGTGTCTTGCTATCCTTCAAGAATAGTCCTACTTTTCACCATACAGTGGGATTAGTCGTTCCAGTCATTGATGAAACAAATTGTGAGAAGACTGTGAGCCTCTGCACCCTTGTGCTGGTGACTAAATATAAGGTTGGAGGTGATAGTAATGAGTGTGGACACAGCAGTGTTACTGGTTGAATGAATCTGCTGCAGCACTACCAAGCAGAAGCATTCAGAAACACTCAGCTGGTATAAGTATTGTTAGATTTTAAAAAACAAAACCAAGCGAATACTCATCTTGGTTTTGGCTGTTACTCTAACATATGCGGACTAAGAATAAAATTTTGAGCTATGTGAGGGCTTTAAATGAGTAACATTGCTATTGGGGTGCCTGCCTTAGCCTATGATGGTGACAGAAACATAGCAGAACAGGTAAAATGGCTTTGAAAGTCATTTGGGAAGAAGACACTGAGCAGAAAATATGGTGGGGGCAATTAAAATTCACTTCATGCTTACACAGTAACTGAAAAAGACCTACACGGTAGATGTAGGGCAGCACATTGGAAAAAAATGCATTAATTTTTGTCTTGCTGAACCAGCACTTCAATCCTCATTTTATGTAACAATATTTCTGAATATTTTTAGAAACTGCCTGGTAAATCCTGTAAATTGTTAATTCTGGCAAAGAAGGATTTGAGGACGTCACAAATGTTAATAATCCCATGAGTAAACCATTAGAAAAAAGATGATCTTAACAATTTACAGTTGATCTTCACCTACCAGCATAATGGATTTGATCTTCCTAAGGCTTGTATTAGGCACCATGGCTCCTTACAACTCCTCCTGATGTGTATAACAAGAAAAAAAACCTGAAGATGTTAGGAATTCGATGAAGCAAGCTGCTGACTGAAAATCAGGTTTGCTGAAGTCCTCCTGTCATAGAGGATCCATTAACTTTTCTCTAAGTCAGATTTGAAAATTGCTGACTCTTCTGCTGATTTTTTCAGGCTAACATCTGTTCTCTTGATTCTGACTTCTGAGTAGGTATTTCTTCTCAGCACATTCACATTTCTAAACTGCTCAGCAGCGAGTCACTTCTGTTTCCTTGTAAGGAAGGCTACAGACAGGAGGTAGAGATGGCAATCCTGTTTCATAGTACAGCTGAAGTCAGGTCATTAAGAAAAAAAGGCAATATCTGAGCAATGTTTCCTCTTTAAATAATGATTCACAGGGGTTTCAAGAAATGTTGTTGACGGGCATCTTTATTGTATCAGAACTTCAGAAGGAAAAAATAAGTTTAAACAAACACCACTAAAGGTGGTCTATAGCCAGGGGTGTAATTTGCACCCAGCTTGCCGGGCGCCGTTAAAGCGACCCGTGTCTGCCTGGCACAGCTCTTAATTTGTCTTGGTGGGAGGAATACCTGTGTTTGATAACACTTCTGCTTGCAAGTGCAGTAAGTGCTCTGAACACTAATGTAGCATTGACTGGTGTTGGTGTGAGCTTCTCTTGCTCTCTTCCTCTCTCTTGTTAGGAGAGCAATTTTTCAAAAGTCTGAAGCAAGTGTTATTTGCCTTCAGCCAGGCATTTGCATCGCTATGGCTCCCCTTTTGGGTTGGTGCATTTGGGCGTCTTTAGCTGGTGCAGAAAAGCTCTGTGAGTGGCATAGATGATACAGCTCAAAAGCGTAAAGCAGTCTGAGTCAAGGTGATGCAGCTGTGTTTTGTCAGAGGTGGGCCTTGAATTTGTTAGGCAGCTAACCACCAGGTTGAGAGGTGGTGGGGAGCTGACAGCAAGGACTGCAGGGGAAGGGTTACAGAACAGACCCTTATACGCCCTCAGCCTAGTCTGGATGTGGTATGCTCCAACAGCAATCCAGTATGTCTAACGTTGTTTGAGAAGTAGCGTATAGTCTATTAATCACATCATTGAGAGTAAATTATGTTATTAGACAAGGTTTAACCATGAAAGAATGGTTTTGTTTTATCCTGTTCATGTAAGGATGAACACATTTCTGTGATGAAAATGGGTATGGAAGGAAAGCACACACAATCACATTTCAGAATATATTTTTCAAACGTATTTGTTTGTTTTAGTTGTTCTTTATTTGCTTCAGTGTTTTCCTCTTCAGGAGGATGACAGCCTAAATGCACAGTTGTACCCGAAGGCTGACATTGCCTGTGAAATTCTCCTCATCCTCCCTGCTTCTGTTGGCAAAGCACTTCCTGCCGATCCTCCACTCCCTTTACCTGGCAGGGTGTGAGAAACGCAGAGAAAAAACAGTTTTGTGAATCCTGCTATTTCTTGGTCAGTCTGGAAAACATGAGCTTCCTTTCCAACCCTGTAAAGGATTTTTATTTTTTTTCCCCCAGCAATGATTAGGCAATGGGAAATCACAGGATAATAGAAGTTTACTGTTCAGTTGTTAGTTCCTCCTCTCATCGTGAAATCTTAATTACCTCTTCTGTGGTGTCTCAATTAGCACGCAACTTTCAGCTTGCCTGGCTTCTTCTGTCACAACTCTCTGAAGATACAATGGTAAAACTTCATAATCACCTTACTTGACTCATTCTATAAGCTTCTTAAAAAGACAAATATGCTACCACAGATAATTAAATGGGAAAGACGATGTTGACACCCATGTACAATTAACTTCACTGGGGTCCTTTCTGAGGACCCTGTCGTGGTAACAAATGCCTGTTACTGGAAATCTAGCAATGGTCTGTGTGCCTTGTGCAGATCACTCGGAGCCAGTCTTCTTACTCTCAGGGGACGGATCAAGATGTAAGAGCCCTGAAACTATTTTAAAGGAGATGAGACCAGTTTCAGTTAAAGCAAGTTGCTCAGTGCCTTTTCCAGCTGAGGGCAGCCACCATCCCCAGCACACTGGTTAGCTACTGACCGGTAGCAGTCGGCAGTGTTGATAGCTCGTGCTTTCTGATACAGGATGGCTCAGCTGCTGCACTGTGAGCTTCGTGCGGATCCTCCTTATCATCCCAAAATTTTTCAGCTGCTACTGATTGTCCCAGGAGTGCAGTGCAAACCCAGCCCCCCCATCAGCATTGTTTCATAAGTGTAGAAAGAGCATTGCACATAGTGAAATTAAATTTCTTTCACGAAGGACTGTCCTTCTCATCTTCCTTGCCTGCTGATGCTGTAGCTAGTGTCAGGGTCTGTGCTGCTGACAAACTCACTATGAGAGCTCCTTACGGGGCCTAATACACAGCAACTGACAGCAACCTGGCTTCTTCTAGAATGGAAGGATTCTTACAGTTTGGGGGGAAAAGGCCTGGAGAAATTATGATTTGACCTTCAGTAGGAGACTATCGGTTGTGCAGGTACTGACACCTTGATCATTTAAAAGCAACATTTAACGTGCTACAATTCAGGGGAATTTGATACGTTGTCAGACCTTAGGAAAATATAATACTTTAATATGCCTAAACATTTTTCATGAAACGGAGCTTTCCTGGTAAAATAATTTCCTTCTAGGTTTTACCAGGTACAATAGTTAAGAAATTAACATGTTTAACGTAGCCGTCCTACAGTTTTACTTCCTTTTTTTTTTAATTTAAAAAGGAATTATTTTCAACTTGTGCCAACCTAGTTCTGTTGAATATAGATTGGCTTAAATTTGTTTAGCTGCAGGAAGGATACAACTTTACTGGCTTTGGAGCAGAACTGTTTGGAAAAATAAACACCTGAATAGCACGTACTTGCAGAGTAGCAGCTTCCAAACCAGTGTAGCTATGCAGCTGTGTAGAAACACATGCTGTATTGTATGCAGTTCAGCAGATTGCTAAAAACGCAGGGTTTGGACTTGCTGTTAATGCTGTTAATCTCTGTTAATAATGCTGTGAAAATCTGCCTAAATTTTTAAAGTGATATATACTGTATATGAAGTTAAACTGCTTTTATAATCATTTGCACTTTGTGATGATCTGGGCAGTACTTCAGAAGAAAATTATCCAAAATGATCCATCAGCCTGTTTATTAGATAATTACACACTTTTTGCTAGTTAATGTGCAGTAGTGCATTGGGGTTTTTCTGGCAATGCTTGTGCATTCAAAAAGGGTAAATGGAAGCTGCTGAATCCTTAAAGGACAAAGTACAATGTGTGACGAGTATTGTCTCAGTCCTCCCACAACTATGTAATTATGAACACTGTGTATTGGAAAGGAGGATAAAGCTACTTCGCTATTCTGTTAACATCCCACTTCTTTTTAGTGCAGGAAAAGAGAAAAGTGTAGGCAACTGAACCAAATGTTTTATTATTTATCTTTAGGGGAAATGACACTAGAGGCGTGTAGTTAAACTCCTATGACTGAGTCCTTGGCTACGGCTATAGGCTGTACGTCCAGTATTTCCAGTGCTGAAAAGAAGGGAAGGGAAAGAAAGGAAGAAAATTGCTCTTAGGGGGCTGGCAGATAATATTTTTTTTTTCTTTCCAAATTTGGTGTATTTCTAAAGCTGTATAGGTGTAGTTGGAAGGGAAGGAAGTGAAAAATCCAGCAGAGCAAATTATATTTTCCTTGGGGGTAAGGTAGATCTTCCATGAGATTTTGGGGGAAGAATTCCAGAATCTGATCATCAACCAGCACGCAAGCGGAGCCAAACCCACTGTGCTGACTGGCCTCCGCTTTTTGCTGTGTTTTTCTTATGCTTCTGCACTGTCTGGTTAGGCTGGGGAGAAAAATCCAAGGGGCCAAAATATTGTCTTATATTCATTAGCATTTCAAATGGTGTATGTAGATGAAGAAATAGCGATACATTTCAGCATCCACCTCATATATGCTCACTTTCCATATAGAGATACGTCACTTGAAACCTTGCCTGATAAGCTAAGCCAGAGTTCTAGGTATTGTCCTAAAATTTTGAAGTGAGAGCAGTTCAACATATGGATCTAATTGAAAATTTAAAATCCTGTGCTCTTTTTTTCCCTGTTCTCATTTATGGTTCCCATGCAAATAATTCTGGAAATCTTATAAGAACCATGTTATCATGACAGCAGAACCTTGACATGAAGTTAATTTGATGATATACTAGTGAATTTTGTTTCCAAGATTTCAGAACTGAAATGCATGAAATGTACTTCCCAAATCTCATTTTCATGCCTAATTAAGTGTCCTGATTTTCAAAGTTGCTCCACTTCCAGTGTCTGCCTTCAAGTCTTGGCAGTAGCATCTATAAAAAATGGAGATGAACCACTCTTCTTTTTGAAACTTGGCTACCAGCGATTAATTGTTTAAAAAAAAACCCAAAACAAAGCACAACCAACCAGAAAACTTAAAGTTGCAAATAACTGCAGTTTTGAGTCTGTAGCTAGCAGGTTTTGAAGCTTAAAACACAGGAGCAAATAGCAAATAGTAATTTTGAAAGCAAAAGCTTTTGTTTTCCATCACAAGTACGAAGTTTGAGCTGAACTTTTGTAAGATAGAAATATCTTACAAGTATGATGAGATGCCATTGAGCTGAGAATCTAACAATAAATAATCTTAAGTAGCTAAAATGTTAAGTGGAGCTGCTATAGATATAGTAGGTAGAATTCTGATTAGCCTCTTCTGAGCAGCAGTGAAGAGGTGACACAATCTTCTGATGCCTCTAGTTAATCAGGAGTTTGAAGAAAGAGAATTCAGTAAATGCAGAACCAAGTGGGTATAGGGGGATACTTTAGCTATGCACAAGCTGCATGTAAAACTGTATTAAGTAATCAGGTATAAATCCCAACAGCCAAATAGATACAGTGGCTGCCCTTGCAGTGTTTTAATTTGGAGGTTGTCAGTTTGAGGAATTTTCTGCATGTGGACTGAAAGAACTATAAAATACTGGGAGCTTTCAAACTGGTAGAAAGTTTTGCAAGAGAACATAATCAAGAGAATTGAGATCCTCTGTCACCAGTTTATTAAATCAACAGCTACTCTTTTTATCTGGGCCTAAACAAAAGACAAAGCTCGAAGCCATTTGCTTCAAGTAAGCACTTACAGAACTGTACATATCACTTCTTCTTCGGGGATTAATTAGGTGCTCAGTTTCATAGAATTCTTTCTGTTTTGGTTTACATATATAGCATATACATCTACAATACCTGAATAAGTAGCTTATATGAATTTCTCATTTTTATATTACACACTATCTGCCCCATACCTTAGAGTGGACACTTCTTTATTTGGTGTTGGGCACTCTTGGGCATTCAAGGCTCCTGCTAAAAATTGTTAATATTTAAAATCTTCAATATGTAGTTCTGATCATGGTTTAAATGTATACATAAGCATTTATGGGTTTGTGCTCCTTGTCTTGTTCCTCTGAAATGTTGGTTAGCATCAAATTTATCCAGGGTTCAGTATGGAAATACTGTCAATCCCCAGCACAGATCAGCTGTGCAGCTGCATCTATTCTGTGTCCTGGTTGGTTGGTGTTACTAGGAATATGGAGAAGAGAACCTACCTCTGAAGAGGTGATGCGGAGAGGCCCTGACTTTCTCTTGGCAAGGGGAACATGAGTTAAGGGCACATTTTTCTCCTTGAAAGTTCCAGAGAACAAGCAGGAGAGTAGTTGTTTTTAAAAAAAATCTTAGTATTTTAAGTGCTGTGACTGAGACTAGACAGCAAAGTAGTCATGTTATAACTTCATAAAATCCTGCTCTGTGCAAACATTGAAGAAGGGGGTGCCCCACAGGAAGAAGTGAGTGAAAACTGCTCTAAGTGCTTTAGTCTATTTTACTCAAGTACATTACTGAGGGCAGCATTGTTTTAAAAGAAGGTTTGTGCCAGAAACTGTCTGCATTGGAATTATAAATAATTCTTTTCTTTGTTTTGTCACTTGCTTACTTCTAACTTGATTAATACTGAAATTCCTCATTTCTCACTGCAGTTTTGGAATATGTGGCAGGTGAGTTTAGGTCCATTTTTATTTACCACAACACTTTTGAAATAAGCAGAAATGAATGTCTCTGAATAATTACTGATGCAAGTCCAAACTGATTTTAAGATTACTATAAAATATTCAGGGAGGGAGGATGTAGTCAGCCAGGTAAATTTAGATAAATTCTACAGTGGAGATATGATGGTTTCTGCTGTCTCGTGACTGTTACTGTCTACCATTGAGTGAAATGTGACTGTCTAGCTCAAAACAGAATTTGTTGTTTCAGACAAGATCTCTTGTTTCTCTCCCTGTACACTCTTAGAGGGAATTCATGTTTACAGTTTGCAAGATCACCTTAATTTCCATGACAACTACTTTGGAAGTCAAATGTATAGCATTAGTAATTCTTACAATGTCAAGCAAAAGAAGAACAGAGAAAAAAAATTGTTTATGAAAGATGAGTGGCTTTAAAGATTTTCATAAACAACTGCTTGTTTTTGATCATGACTGTAAAAGCATGTCAGACCAATTGTGTATCTAAGACAGTTTCCTGACTCTGAGAACGGCCAATAGTAGGTGCTTGGAAAAGAGTGTAAAAGTAGGCCAAGAATATAGCAGATTTTATCTTGGCAAATTCTTTATGGAATTCTTCCATAGATTTTTTCTGCTGTTTTTTTCAAATTCAACCATTATGGCTCACTTAAAGAAAAAAAAAGAATGAAAAAAATACATATATGTGTATTTAGGTAGTGTGTGCATCCAGTTCTCTGTAGAAACATGCAATATTTCTTTAGAGGTATTGGGAGGTTTTGGTGAAGTTAGGTCTGGCAGGGGTCAGAGAAAGATATATGTGGGGCTGGGGATCAGAGGAAGTGTTGGGAGGCTGGCATGGAGGACTATGGAGAGACTTGTAGGAGTTCTGAGGGTCTGCGGGAAGAACACGAGGGAATCGGTGGAGCTCAGAGGTGATGTGAGAACTGTCCAGTGGGTCATGGTGGACTGCCGGAGATTGCTGGTGAAGGGGGATTCTTGGTAAGGAAGGTGAGCTGGGAGTGCTCAGAGGATCATCAAAGACTGAGGAAGGGTTTCCTTCTCTTGCTCTCAGACTGGCCTGTTCCTCTCCCAGTCCCCTGTGATAGAAGACCACTATAGCTGCACTTGCAGCAGCCTTCTCCGTTGCCGTAGGAGGATGCTCGCATCTCCCTGCAGCAGCCCTTGTGTTTCTCGGGTGGCTGCTCAGGATGGGAGCAGCCTTCCATAAGGAAGGGGGCCCCGGGCAGATGTTCTCCTGATGCTGCCAGGATTGGGCTGGGGCTGGGGTAGCGGCTTTTGCTGCTGTAGGAGGCTGTTTCCCAAAACAGTAGCTAACTCTGGATACAACTTCCTGACACTCATCCAGAGACTGCAGAAGGAGGGAGGCCAGTTTGGCTGTAGAGATGTGTGTGGTACTCTAACAGCTGATCCCTATTTCCTTTGGTATACGTGAGCAGCAGGTCAGCTGTGTTTGGCTTGCTTTTGCTCAGGGTGGCATACGTTTTCTCTGGAAACATAGATGTCTATTGCTTGATCTGATCTGTATTAGTGAGCAGTAATAGCAGAGTAAATATGACTACCTTTAACAAGTATTTATTTACTGCAGGCCAAAAAAAAAAAATAATTGTAAACTGCTGCAAATTTTGGTTGCGAGCATATTGGCCAGAATAAAGCAGTAGTAAAAACATGTTAAAATATGTTGCTATATATAGTTTTGTATATAGTTTTCTGTCGCTGTGTGTTAGTGCATAATATTAGCTTAATAAGAGACTCAATAGACACAGATAGATTTTAAACAAAGTATATGATGTCCCCAAGATCTAAATATCTGAGTAAGAAGTAAAAATGTTGGGTTTTATTAGCAGAATGGGTTTACTGTTATGGATAAAAGGGTCCCTATCTGTTTGCTGCATTATTTAGCTGAGACAAAAGTGGGAATGAGGATAAAAGCACCCTGTCTGCCATGTTCCATGGCAGGCACAGTCTGTGATGCTCATAAAAGGTAGCAATAGCTGTTTTTTGCAATATAGATCAAGTGTGACCAATACCCACACAGTTCCTGTGCTGCTACACTGCATTGGAAAGCTGTGAAAGCCAGGTATCGCTAACAAAAAGCATGTATTCATTAGGAAAAAATGACAAGCCTTTTGGCATAATCTTTGCTTATGTTGTAGTAGTAGCCAGTGGATCTACTTGTGTAAATGTAGTGATTTATTGGTACTGCGGTAGTATGTAGGAGTTCTAGCAGGGGCCATGCAAAAACAAGAAGGAGGTTTACTTGTACAGCATCTCCAAAATGCATGGAAAATACTGAATGTGTGTGAAAATCAGTCCTCTTTGTCCTGTTAGTTACCCTGTACGGACTGAAGTGACCAACTTAAGGCACCATTAAGTCCTGCTTACCTAATTATTTAGCATTAACTAACTTGCACATTTCACTGGTTACTTAATGGTCTATAAAATCGTGACACCGACATTTTCTATAGATGTTATATGATGTGTTTTGTACTTCTACAACGTCATTTTATTATGTTCACCGCTTCTGAATTGCTGCAGTTCTACTCTGTTACTGTCTGTAAGAGCTACATAGGTGTATAATAAAGTCTGTAACTAGAAAAGTGTTACTGGGCTTAGGCTTATGAATGTTGTGCACAGCTTTCGCTTTCTTCTTGTTAGATACTTGCACTGCAGTTGAGCTGATTCTGGTCCAATAAGCCTTGTTAGCCCATACGCTGCTGCTGTGTACACTCATGTATAAATTCCCCAGGAGCTGAGGGGGAAGATGGTGTTAATGGTGCAACCTCAACTGGTTTTGTAGAAGTGGAAGATTTCACCTTTGCAGGAGAAGTCCTCTACAGACCAGGTATAGCCAGCTGACTATGCCACACAAGAAAACAAACTAACCTAAAGGAAAGTGGCAAGTAAAGCTCTAGGTTCTTGGTTAGGAGAGTTTATTGTAACTGCTTACTAGCAATAGTAATGGCTAATGTAATGAGGCTAGGGGAATGAAGAGGGGAAAGGAAACAACGAATTTTACAAGGAAGCATGCATATAATTTGTAATGTTGAAAAGCAGTATGCTTTTCTTTGTGTGTCTGTGGGAGGAGGGGGCCAAACAAAATCGATCATAAAGGTAGCTCCCAAGTACTTTTTCTCTTTGGAAAGCCTGGAAAGAAGTATTTCCAGTATCTGTAGAGTCCTGTGACAGAGTGTATTTGAAATGCATTGTCTACCCCAGGATAACTAAAAATGTCGTGCAACTATAATTTGTTTTCAGTGTTTTGACATTACAGGCACCTTTTATGACCTGACCCTGTGCCAGAAGTGAGAGTTTAGAGCATAATGCATCTGACCTAAAGCCCACTGAAGTTAGAGGTAAACTCCCTGCTCTTTTGGCCTTGTCCTCACTAACCACAGAAGACCTTGTGATCAAGTCCTTGTATCCCTTGAACTGATTCAGACCTATTATATACTTCTCAGAGTTTTCTTTAATTTTCACTGAATTCTGTTTCCTGATATTGACCTTCATTTTCTCTGTTTGTTCAAAACCTAATTTAGTGTGTTTAAGCAATAACAATTGAGGCCCTGGGCAATTTCTGGGGATTAATGACTGATTGAGAGGGTTGATGGCCTGAGGCAAGACTCAGGGCCATTAACTTCATCCAAAGAAAATGTCTCAGGAAATGTTTTAGACTGAAGTTGTTGTTGCTTGGCACTCTGCAGCTGTGCCTGAATTGAGGGAGGGTCACTCTATGAGAAAAGCAATTACCTATAAAGTCTGAATTGGTTTATTAAAAGGTACTATTACAATTTTGTTTTATAGCAGCTCTAAAAGGCCTGAACTAAAATGGGGATAAGGCAGGAAAATGGAAAGGTTTGTTCTGCAGTGTGCTTTGCAAAAACTAGGTAGTGGACAGTTCCTCTCAAGAAGCTTTTATTATCTTTTAAAAAAAAATAGTAATGTATTGTAGAGCTTCATAAAGCAGGTGATTCCAGTTTCTCTTATGGTTTTGAATATTGCACTATTCAAAAGTATTCCAAAACGGATCTTTAAATCAGAATTGCCTTCCGGAAGTATTTGATACCCATAACCTTTTAAAATTACATTCCCAAGTCCTTAAATATTAGCAGAAAGATATTCAAGTGCATGGGAATTAGAGACATTGCTTATGTGTGTATGTAGATCTCCTAATCAAGGTAAGCATGTGTCACAGGCACTGAACTTATTCCCATACAACTGCTTGAAGTAGGGTTGTGTCCTTACCCCAGTTTACAGGTGGGAGTCAGATTGATTGAATGACCTGCCAAAGGGGAAACGAGTTCCCTGCAGAGCATGCAGAATGTTAATCCTTGGAGCTTTCCAAAACTTGGATGGATGAGGCCCTAAGCAACCTGCTCTAACTTCAGAAGTGGCCCTGCTTTGAGCAGGGGCTTGGACTAGATGATTTCCAAAGGTATCTTCCAACCTGCATTATTCCATGATTCTTTGCTTCTACGTATATGTGGCAAAGGCAGGAGTTGAAATTTAATCCTGCTGCTCCAA
The DNA here is from genome assembly GCF_965638725.1 of Aptenodytes patagonicus. NCBI lineage: Eukaryota > Metazoa > Chordata > Aves > Sphenisciformes > Spheniscidae > Aptenodytes > Aptenodytes patagonicus. Next base: position 44,388,923 of record NC_134952.1, read on the forward strand.
CAGGACCTTGGAACAAAATAAACGCTATATTAATCTCCTTTAAATCTGTAACTTCCTGTGGGATACGGGCTTCTAAAGTCTTTAGTAGATTTTTAAATCCTTCCCTTAGGTGCTTTGCTTCTTATTTAAGCTAAGAAGATGCATTCAAAACTCAAACTAGTGGTTATGCTTATGTTTTTGCTGGTTTTCATAGTTAGTGTTGGCATTTTACTTTATTTTCAAAATTTGTCTTTACTGGGGGTTCTCTTTTGGGCCAAATTCCTGTATTTCATAGTTGGTCATGGGAACAAATGTTAAATGGCTTTTGTCAAGGGAAGTGCTCAAAAGTGCATTTGAAATATTTCTGTGTGCAAGCAGTGAGTTTGTAGTGTAGCATACCTCCTCACAAGACTGCTATTTCAGGTGTGCTGGCACAAGCCAGCCTCTTCTTGTAGAGCATGTACTCTTCGCGCTCCAGCCCCACAGAGCTGCTTTTCTATTCTTACGCTTCCTATTATCATTTCTCTCATGTAATATATTTAATACGCTAGGTTTTCAGTCTGTGATGCCCATTACTTTTGACCTGGGATAGGTGTTACAGCTAAGAAACATTTTCAAAAGATGGACACAAGGATTTAATTAAAACTTGAATTGGGCGTGCATACATTTTGATTTGATTTTCGTTTTTGGCCTTCACTTCTCTTTCTGACTTGATTTGAAAAAGGACATAATGAAACATTAAGAATAGATATCTCATCTGAAAGAGCCATGAATATCTATACCAGCTGAGGAATTTTAGGCCTAGGTTTTTAACTAGTGTTGCATCTACAAAACTTGGGTGAATACAGATCTCTAACCTGTTTGCTGCTTATCCAAATCAAAGCTGCAGCTGAGAGCTTTTGCCAGGTGTTCAAGAACCATCAAAGTGCCAGTTACTGTGCATCTTTTCCCCCTTGTTAGGTTAACACACACTTAGGGAAATGAAGAAATGTATTACACCAATATTTTGAGTTTTCTACTCTTTGAATTTGCAGCATTTCTGAAATCTCGTCCTTTCAGACTTTGAAATGCAGCATCAGCATTTTTAGTGACACTTTTCTTTACTTATTGAATAAGAAAAGACAATTTATTGAACATCAAGCTTATGGAAGGCTTTTCCCCCTGACAACACAGACTTCATTCAAAGAATTATGGATACTTTTTCCTGTATTATTTTGGGAGTCTTAAAACTCCTTAATGATATACGTGAACAGCAGAAAACATTGAGCTGCTCCACATACCATCCGAGTATTTTTTAGAGCTAAATCACTGCAGTGAATTAAAAAAGTGGATTCAAAAATCTCTGAGAAGTGATTCAAAGCTACTGGATTAATGTTTATTTTTGACCCAAAGAATGCTTTGAGGTGCCTGTTTAAGTTGGGAAGCTCTTACTAGTTTCTCAGTGTAAGACTTCTTCAATATTTAGCAGATCAGTCTACTTCTGAATGATTATGCAGCGGAGGATGAGGGGCATTCAGTCTACTTCTGAATGATTATGCAGCGGAGGATGAGGAGCATCCAGTGATCGTTGTCTCTTGTGTTCCTTTGTTAGTTTCAGCTGTAGTAATGTCTATCACATCAAGTTGCAAGATATTTTTCCATATGGGATCTACTGAAAAGCAGACAAATTACATATATATGTGGATTAGAACATTGTTTTGTGTTTGTTTCTCTTCAAACATCACCTGCATGTATTTTGGTGTCAGTGTTTTGGTGTCAACAAAGGAAGTTGATAATATTTAGCTAAATTTTACCATAATCAACAAATGGAGACTTGAGAGTCCCACTGCCTTTCTGTCTGATACACCTGATGATTCTGCTTTACACTCTTACATTTTCTCCTAAATCTTCTGGAATCTTATTTTGTTTTCTTACCACCTTGGTAACTGCAGGTTTAATTCTGCAGGTCCTTCTGTGAGCACACCAGGTGTGGAAGCCCTGGCCCTGCTGGGATGTAGAATGGTTATCTGTGTTTTGCAGAGATCATGCCTGGTTTCATTGTGCAGATGTTGAATGAAGATACATCCGTTTCTCTTGAGAGATACCATTTTCTAATTTCACTGCCTCTCTGACTACTCTCATGAGGAACTAAGCCTATGTTGTTATTGCATCTGCATAACGGCACACGACTTAATGAGTTTTGACTGTATTGCTTGAAGAGGAAGTTTCTTTTTCTGATTTAATTTATTCCAGGTGATGGCAGTAAAGGACCTTTGCTCTTTCAGCATATGCTATGAAGTACAGAAAGCTTTCAGACTCCTACCCCACCTCCAGGGTAAAGGACTCCCTTCTTCTGTTCTTGTTCCTTCCTTGCAGCTCGTTATGACATCTGTCATGAGATGGAAAACCAGTATGGCTTGGATTGTAGGCTGTTTTTTTTTCTCATTCTTAATAAATAATAAATACAGTATATATTTTTCACTTGCCTTTCCCTGTATGAGCCTCTCATGCTGTATATGCTAGTATAACCTTTCAATATATTCTGTACAGTGCAAGTTGTAGTGTTTGGTTTTGGTCTTAAGATATTTAAAACTGCCCCTGGAAGTTTAGCATAGATTGTGTGTTAAGGGACAGAGAGTGCCCCAATAAAGCTGTTTATTTGGGATTTGTCACTGCAGATGGTAACATAGCAATGTTATGTCAAAAATGTTTTCAAAATGAAAAGCCTTGCAGTGAGCCTGGAGTGTACCTGCTGTAACTGGAACAAATCAGCCATTCACAACTAATGTTTTATTGATGGTCTAAAGGAAAGGAGGAAAAAAAAAAAGCCCAGTCCAGAAAACACTTACAAATTAATTCAGTGTCGCCTTGAAACTTTCTTTCTTAAGCTTATATTTAATGAGCATAGGGCAGGATAGAAAAGTGACTAGCTTCCCACTTCTCAAATAAGACACTGTGATGCCTGTTAACAGAGTTTGTGTTTCACCTGTGGTTTTGATTCTACTGAATAGTGCTCTCATGCCATCAGTGGCAGGGGGGAGAGGGAGAGGCAAAGGCAAATGTTTCCTTGTGGCAAAAGCAGGGTTGGGAACATCTGCTGAAATCATTTTTGCTGTATATTAACTTCAGGGAGAGTACCTGGGTCTATGGAAAGGTAAGGTTTTGTCCATCTCAAACTGTGTGTGGCTTAAGGCCAGCAGTGCTGTAATGACAACAGTCTCATGTTTTACTTCAGATGGAGAATGAACTTTTTAAGCAAGTCTTCTGGTTGTGTCCTCTTACTGAGCTTTGATTTGCATTGCAGAGCAGTTTCCCAGAGTATGAACTGGATTGATTTCAGACAAAGCTTAACTGGAAAATGTGTTCCAGGAACGCAACTAATGCACTCTGGTCACAACAGAGTCAGACACAAAGCACAAAGGGAAAAACTACTGAGATATTTTCAGTGTGGATGCAGGTCCTTGGCACCAACTATTTTGCCTGATAGATCTCCTCCTGTTGGGCCGCTCTGCTTGCTAATGCAGACCCAGCTTGTGGTTCCTTCTGTCAATGGGGATGTTCACACAACACATGGTGTCAGTGGCGGCTCTGCATGTGTCTCCAGCTCAGTTCAGAGGGAAAATTAACTCCACTTTATCACTATTAACCAATGGACTTTGACTAGGGGCTGATAAGTGCACTAATTTGGGCAGGTATATCCCTATAAAGTTACACAGTTCTAACTGTGGCATATCTCTATGCTTTTTGCATCCTGACAGAAGCTACACAACTGTTGTCCTTTTCCGTGAATTAGGCTTGGTCTTACTGGAACAGGTCAATTTTCCTCTCATGATTCTAATGCAATGCGTTTCCAGAAATTTACTCTTTGGAAACCTTCTTTCTCTTTATACACAGCCTGCGTTGGATCAAACTTGTGTTCAAAAAACTCCTCCTTTTCTGGTCTTTATATGTGCCTTCTGTGTTTTAGCCTCATCCACCATTTTAGTGGGCTAAATAAGCTAAGTTAATGTAATATCCCTTAATAAAATGGGTTTTGCATTCCTCTGGTCCCTTCTCTGTCTCCCATTATGTTCTTCAGCATGGAGAAATGAGAAGAGCTCAGTGTATTGGATAAGGCCCCACAAACTCCTTCCACAACAGAACTTGAGTTAGTTCTCATCTTACTGATAGCATTTCATCTGGTCTACCTCATTTCACATTTTTCTTCTCTAGAGTCACTTCACAGAGTTGGTGTGCAGTCACCAGACACTGAGCTAGTCCGCTAAGGTCTCTCCTTTGTCATGTTCAACTGATGATGTTTATGGTTATAGTGGAAGGTCATGTAGGAAGCTGCTAGCTTCCTGTGCTTGCATTTGGTGGTGTTAGATCTCATTCAGTTTGTACTATTTCAGTTTTCCAGGTTGTCTTTTTTGTTTTTCCCCAGCGTATTCCTGCTTTCATTTGTATTCCTATCAACTTTGTGTCACTAGCCAACTTCTTTAGTACCTTTCTACTCCTTGAGCCAAGGCCTTGAGTGGAAATATTAAATAAGACTGTTCCCTAAACCAACCCACTAGGAACTCCAGTAGCAACATTTTTCTAGGCTGACGATTTGCATTTCAGCTCAGCTGACTGATGTAGCTGATGTAGCCACCTTGACCTTGTGCAGTGAATAGGGCTAATACGTGTGTCACAGAACTTCAAAAGAAATATTGCAAAAAAAGTGAAATCTGTTCTTTATCAAGAGATTCATTACCAATGCACACTGTCAGGGAGCAGCAGGGCCTGGCTGCTCCCTAAGGGGTGGGAAGCCGAGCATGATAGTGTGGCCAGCCGGGGTCCTGGCCTTGCCACCTGAATGAGGCAAGTGGGACAGACCCAGAGCTCATGGCCAGGTTCAAGCAACAGCTGAGACTGCTCAGCGGGTTTGTGGTGATGAGGCAGGTCCAAGGTCAAGCCGGGAAGTCAGTCCGTGGGTCGGGCTCTGGACCTGTGGGGTGCGTGGTGGAGCTGGGGGCTGGTACTCCTCTGGGACTGTTGCCTGGGGCTGAGCTGAAGTGGGGCTCCGGGGCCCATGGAGCTGGCCCCAGAAAATATTTGGCTGGGGCCATTAAAGCCTCTAAGTGTCATGGCTCTGGCGTATGTTCAGTGGTTGATCAGGCTTCCTGGTAATTAAAGATGTGAAAAGAAACATATTGTTTATGCAATGTGAGGTTGTGTGTCTGTGGAAAAGTCTCCTGAATCACATGCCTGTAGATAAGGAGAGCATCTGGGGCTGTGTTCTCTAACTATAACTTTATATGGCACAAAATAATTCTTCCTAGTGCAGACTTCGCAATCCCTATATGCTTCCAGGATGGGGAAAGGAGGAGATAAGGAATTACAAACTGATTTCTTGTTCTGTGTATATTAAGGGTTAAAGGGATCTGTTTACATCTGTTTTTTAACTTGCAGTGTAAGATTTCCTCAGTAGCTATATGCCTAGGCTGTATGTATATATACTTATACAAGTAAGTTAAACATGCCCAGGAATGTTTGGGAGCACTGAAACCAACTAATTGACGTGGACTAGCCTGCGCTGCTACTTTCAAACTTTCTCAGCCTTCAAAACAGGAGGCTACCAACTACTAGAAAACTGTAGATTTCATAATGGTCCCTGTCCTGTGCTAATGTCTGAACTGTGTCCAGGCCAGGAATCGTTTTGAAGGTTGCTAGTTAATGCCAGGACTGCATTTACAGTTTAGAAAATAAACGGTTTGGGCTGCTTTTATTTCACAGGTATATACGGGCATTTAGTATCTTTCAACTTTTCCAGGTCATGGACAAGACAGTTGCAAACTGAGAAACCAAATCAGTTAGGCAAGAAACTCTTGAGTGTTTGGAATGTCATCTAAGTGCTTGGGAAAATACTCAGTTTCTTGACCTGAAATTTTCCAAGTATACGGTACTGATATAGGTTACACTGATAAAAGGTGAGGTGAGAGGGATGCTGTACTGCTGAAATGGCAACTAGATCCACAGACAGACCCTCCTCCAGTGCAGAGGTTGTTAATGGGGAATACCCATTAAATAACTGCTTAGCTTATATCTTCTTGTCTTTTAAATGTTGGTTAAAGCCCCCTGATGTTGAACAGCTGTATATAGAATTGAACAGGTTAGAGATTTGGTCGAGAACTGTGTAGATCTTCAATTACAGATCCCAACATACAAACTGTGATCATTTTCTGTTCAGCATGTAATAATACAGGAAGATAAGTCAAACATTGTTCTTTGAAATTGTTTGCTGTGAGGCCAGTGGGGTGCAAGATCTTCAGCTGCAGGAAGTTAATTCTTTTGAATTAATAGAGGAAGCTGGAAAACAGGCTACCATAAAAGTCCAAGCTTGAATTTTTTTTGTAGTGCCAACTGACCTGATATTTTTCTTTGAGTGGAGGGATGACTGGCCAGTCAAAAGAAAATGAAAATGTCTAATCTGTATAGATTTCAATAAAGCATCAGACATGGTGCCACATGGGAAAGCAGTAGGTAGATTAAGATGGGGACTGAGATAAAATGTGGGAGTTATGTATGGAACAGATTAAGCAGAAAGTGACTTATACTGACAGGGGAATTACTAAAATAAAAGGAGATTTCAAGTGGTGTTCCTCTGAGCTTGGGGTTGGGACTGATTATATTTAATAATTTCAGAAGTGATTGAGGCACAAAAAGTGCACTTTTAAAATGTAATGCTCAATGTACATTTGCAATGTGCTGACAGACCCTCAAGAAAACATGGAGAGCAAGAACAGCAGAAGCTGGACAGCACTGAGAACAAAAGGAACCAAAGTGTGATGCAATTTAACAATAAATCTAATAGTACAAAGGACAAGGCAAGCACTTAAGGATTGATAGTAAGGATTGGTAGTAAGACTATCAGTTCTGCTTGTTCATGTTCAGGAGAGATGGAGTTTAATGGGAATGAGTAAAAAGAAGGGTTAAAAGTATTAAGGGAAAATAAGAGTTTGTCTCCATGGTACAATTAAAAGAAGCTTCCTAGCTTGGCAAAATAAAGACTGAGAAGTATGATGGCAGTCACTGAATATTTTAGAATTATAAACATCGTAGGCAGTGAAGATCATTTTTGGGTAACGAATAGTGTTAGCACAGGAACAAATAAGTACAATTGGTGCATAAATATCTTTAGGCAAAATGTAGCTAGTTGGAATAGCAATAGTAGTAGGTTTTCTGACATACTAGCGACTAACAATTTGGCCTCTGAGGGTCTTTCTAATCTTATGGTCTTATTAACTTGTTTGACAATAAAATGGTATGCCATGAAGGAGGATAGAATACAGTGTTCTCAAAATTAGAGATACAGTCCCATTTGTGCACAACATTACAGAAATATTTGGGAAAGTATGCAAAACATTTGAATAATCCCTTTCCCTTTTTTTATTAATTATTACTGAATAATTGAGTTATATACAGAAATACAACTACTCTGCAGAAGATGACCTTGCCTTAGAAAATCCAGTTTCATTTTTTTTGAACTTCTGTGTAGTTAGAACTGCCAACCATTGTTACACTCAAAATCTTGTTTATGGGCAAAAACGAAACACACCTTACATAAAGCCAAGAATTTATTGCTAACATAATTGAAGTCTTAATAGTCTAATCCAAGAACCATTACTGGTCCAAATGTAATTATTATAGAAAGAGAAAGAATACATCTATGCAGAAAAAGTTTAATAATAATGAAAATAGAGTTAAAATTGTTATTCGCACACTGCTTATGAGGGAAAGGGTCAGAAACTGTTCTGCATTCCCTTCCCCTACTCTTCTGGGACATAAGGTCAGCGGTTTCGTTCTGGTGGTGGTGAGGGTGTTACAGTGGTTTGTCAGCATACGGACTCCTTTGCGGGGAAGAACATTATGTTCATGTCAATGGTTTCTTCTGCGTCGCTCAAGGATCTGTGTGGGGCCGTTTTTGTATGTTTGCTAACACGCTTTTACGCCTTTGCTCTTTCTTCATTGGTCGTCATTCTTCATTGGTCTGCAGCTCCACTTCACATCCAAATTTCCTGCCTTTCACATGTGTTGGATACTACTTCTTTGTTCTTTGTAACACATAAACCCACTTTTGTCCAGTTCCAGGTCCACTTTTCTTTTAATGACCATTGGTGAGTTGTTTATAGCAGCGGGGTTTCCAGTACCAGGTCTGTGCCCCATCTTTTATTTTCTCATGCCTGTACTCCTCTCTGCTCCATCCTCTTTCTCCACTTCTCAAGCCTCTGCTATTGCACCAGACCTGTATTTCTTTGTATTATTATGTTATCCATAAATATCTCATTCTACATGGAATAACTCCTTGTTACTGCTCTCTGTATAAAACTATGATTGTACTATAGAAAATAAACACAGGTAAAACAAACTAGGCCTAGAAGGAAATTAGGAAAATTTGCTGTTAGAGCTAACAAAAGTAAAAGGAGGTTGCAGGCAGGTCAAGAAAAGGTTGGACAGACCAAGCTTGACAAGCCTCAGTCCTGAGGCCTTGCAAATTCAGTACACAGCGTACAGCCCATTATTACAGGGCAACACAGTTGCACCATCTTTACCCTGAACATATGAATTCATGTTACAACAAGGTCTTTGCATAAGCTGTTATTAGTTTAGAAACTGCGGGGGGGGGGGGGGTGAGGCATGATGACCAAAATCAAATTAATGGAACTTTTTTTTGCTATAAGGAAGCAGTATGTTAATTTTCCATCACTCCTGCCACTTGAATAATATAACCCCCAAACACTGTGGACATCTTTATGGGACCTGATTTGTTTCAGTCTGTCCTTGCTATCCTACTGAGACTGTTTCAACCTGTCAAACTCAGTAGCACATTTGTACAACATTCTTTTATTGCATGTATTCTGAATTTGACTCTTGTTCCCTGGGGAATTGAGTGCAACTGCCAAAAGTCATTTTACTTGTCAGCTTTAACAACCATCAGAAAAATGGAACTACGTCTATATATGATGAGCTAGAAGGTACTTAGTCACCCATAAGCTATTTATTGCTAAGTCCACCTAGACCTAAATTGTACTGTTCCTCTAAATGATAGCGACATCTAATGCAGTAACTCAGAATATATTAACTGACTCTAAATACATGCCATTATTTTTCTGCTTTAATTTGGCTTTAGACAAGGAGTAATCAAAAAGAAGGTGAAACCTCATATTAGAAATGCAGTAGAACATCTTTGGAAACCTTTTGGTGCTTCGTGATCCATTTTCATCTCCTCGTACCTTGCTAGTGCTTCTGAATATACTTTGTAAGCATTAGCCAAAGATGTGTAACAGAGATTTAGTAGCCTGACCAGTGGATACAGATATACAGTGGTATACTGAAACCGTTGTGGCTGGCAAGTTCATCTCTGCAGTATGGCAAACTCCTTCAGTAATTTAGGATAACCCTCACCAGAATGCTAGCGGTCAGATTAATATAACCTGAACAATCACAGACCATCATACTAACTTTATCTTCCTACTCACCAAGATTTTTTAATTGGCTGTGTCAACTATTAAATTCAAAGTATGGTATTTCTGCATTCTGTGAACAATTTACAGAGGCCTTCTATGAAATACTTGGTTACAAATTTCCTCTCTTCTGTGCCAAACCCCAAAGAAGGGAAGTGCTAACCAAGTGGTAGGGAACTTCTTTGGACTGTAATATTTTCTTTAAAACAGTTACTTTTTCTGTGTGAGGTGTCACTGTATTCTGATCCAAGTCATTGCTATGCAGCTCTTGTCCCAGTTGTGTATATATTAAATAGAAAAAAGAAAAGGTAAAACTAAAAAAGGCTTGAGCCACCTATCATGAATGATAAGACTCTCCTGGAGACATGAGCCCTAATCACCCTTATAAATTTTCTATTAAAAGTCACAAGATCTGATTTAGTTGCTAATTGCTGTACCCCCAGTCACTTGGGTAGCAGCACATAAATCTTACTGTTTTCTGAGGCTTCAATGATGTTATTGCATGGTAATAACAGGTCCAGATGAGTGCTTGCAATCAAACTAGACAAAGCAGAGCCAACAATGAGCGAAAGATGCATCATACCAGAAATACCAACAGCTGAGGAGTGGCAGATACCTTTCTAATGTTACAAGTTTAGAGGAGAGGTTGGAAATAAGAGAAATGAAGTAAGGGGAAGGGGTAACAGAAGCAGTGAAGCTTTGGAAAAAGAAAACTGGAACGAGCAATGCAAGGCTGCAGATGTGACTGCCTCCATGGAGAAATATTTCTGACTAGCTGAATGCCCAGGGTTTGGATGGCTGTCTTCCTCTGGTTGGTTTCTCTGTGCAGCCTTCTTCCAAAATCACCTGTTTGGGTGGGAGAAATCCACTTAAGCCTAGATTCACAACAGTGATAGGAAGTAACAGAAAATTAAGCACCCAAGATCCACAATTTTGCAGAAACAGATGGAGTGAAGACTCTTTCAAAGGTTTTGCCTCACCGTGCCTCAACATAAGGCCTGTTTTTTCCATTTTGTTATAGAATTGCAAAGCTCGTACAGTTCCTCCACTTCTTAGAATTTAAGCTGTGATCTAAACTCTGGATTTAATTACACAAATACAGCAGCTGCAACTTTCCATCCTTCTTATTTACCCAGGAACAGCTCTGCTAAATTGCTTCTACATCCTTTGTGATGGTCTTTTACCATCACATTGTTTTGTTTCTTGATCCATTTCTTAATAAATTCCTCGTGGTTTTTTGTCCTCTATCAACCTTTGGAAAGAAGAAATTCACCCTTTGTCAAACTATCCCGAAGCACTGGTAGAAGTAGACATATGCTTAATGGACCATGGCATCTGTGAAAGTGCTGTTTTCTCTTAGCAAGGTACAGAATGACAGTGCCTCCCTTTCTGTTTTTCAAACAGTTTTTAAAAGTGCAACTCCATATTTCCACCAGCATGGCAAAGAATGGGCAGCATGTGGTGTCTTGGGGGAATTCAGACAAATATATGACACCACAGGTTTTCTTCAGAGCAGAACGCTTTCTTCTGAAGAAGGGACTGACGTCGCTAAGCAACAGGTCGTTGATGAGAAAACCTGGTGCGAGTCAGTGCTTCCAGGTCAGCTGAACACTTGCACCGGACAGTTTGTCTAACCTGTACTCCTAAGTCCTCGTTACCAAGCAAGGTGAGACCTGAGAGTAGAAAGAGGCCAGCCTGGGAAATGAGAAATGGGAGAGAAATGCAGCTTGTGCTGTGACAAAATCTGTGCAGCAGAAATGGCAATTGTAGGGAAGGATTTGTACTCCAGTGGAAGCAAGTCTTTTGTCAGTAGAGTCTCTGTCTGGGAGAGATAGGGGAGCTTGACATCTGAGGTGGTGATGGAGAGCAAGAGTACATTTTGGGTTTTTGAGAGCAGATTTAAATATAACTGCAAACAGTGTGAATTGCTTGGGGTCTGAAATGCTTAGGCCTGCTGTAAACATGAAGGCAGTGTTGTGTTATTTTTGGACAGTATGAAAAAAACACGTATCAAAAACGAGTGATTGTTCACACTGGTCATTTCATATGATTACTCTTAGGATAATAGTAATTTGTGGCTTATGAGTATTTCAGTTTCCTGAGTGGAATCTTTTATTCAAATGTAGATATTGGCTGAATTAATGACCTCTGAGACCTATCTATGCATAGGCATGTTCACATTCTTAATCTTATTTTGGGATATGATTAATAAAACCTAGCTGAGTGCATCAGTGTCTGCCTGTCACCTGGTGTTTACTCACAAACTCTGTTTACCTGCCTCTCCTTAGCTCTCTGCAGCTGACGCTTATGCAGGAATGATGAAGTTTCAGCTGTTCTAGTGATGCCAAGCTAATGTGCAAAAACACCCCAAAACACTGAACATGCACAACTGCCAGTGCTGCTAAAGAGTAGGGTGGTGGTTGGAGGGGGCCAAAACTAAAACTGAGGCATGAAGGGACGCGGCTGTGAGGAGTATGAGCTTGGGAGAGCGAGTGCTGGAAATCGCCCTACCCAAAGGGTGCGCAGTTGAAAGATGTAGCGAGATCTGCCAAGCATGAGGCAGCTGTGCTGCTGGGAAGGATGTGAAGTGCTGACAGCTCTTGCTCAAACCAGCGAGAGCTGTAGGTGTCAAGCACCAGCCAGGTCAAATTACAGGATATAAATACATTTAATGATGCAAGTATTCATTCATATGGTTCCAGGACGGCACAGGTTGTAAAACTATGGAGCAAATGTGTCTTGTCTTTATGACTGGTTTTCTTCCAGACCAGCTGAAGGGGGTGGGGGAAGATCTAGTCACCTACAGGTGGAATGTAAAGTGAGGGACGAGTCACTTTTATTTCACCTGCTACTAGAAGGATTTAGTCTTGGCAGGAAAACAAGAAGTCTGCACCTTAACTTGATTCAAAGTGTGAACTGAAGCTGCTTTTTACTTCGTGACTGTTGTTTGTTTCCCCCGTGATGAGACCTGCTGACACATCATCAAAAGATGGCAGGCAGACTTAAATAAGCAAGCAAAGCAAAAATCAGCAGGAAGAAAACTTGAAACTGCAAAATAAAATAATGTAGAAGACTGCTCCATATCAAGGAAGGGTAATTGAATTTGTGAATAGTAGGCAAACATCCTCCAGTTAAAAAAAATTGCTGACATCAGGTATTTCTCCTTAAAAAAAGGGATATGGAATAAATCATCTGTCTTAAATTTCTGGCAGTGGAAATATTGTAAGATATCTTTGGGAGGAGGCTGTTGCTATACAAAAAAGGCAACTTTGGATGAAATATTAATGAAATTACACAGCAGTCAAGAATAGGCTATAAAATGAGTTCTCACTGTTCTCTTGAAGTTTATTCCTTGGAAGGATCTTGGCATTAAACAAGAAGAAAAAGTGACCAAGGAGGAGCATACATTGTTCTTTTCTTTCCAAATGGGCTGTTGACAGGTAAAACTTGACCAGAAAGGTTACCTAACTGAAAGTTCTTAAAAATAAGAAAATGACCTCATATTATTGCACTGTCTACTATTTTCTCACATATAGCTATATAAAACAAATATATGTGTAATTTATTATAGAAAACTTTGTATATGGTATGAGGAATTTTCATAGTGGCACCATATGCAATATTACGTTCGGCTTAGAATACAAATTCTTGACCTAAATAAGTAGTAAGACTGCAGCACATAGCTTTATATGCAACATATATGTACTAGAAAATTATTAGCATTATTCTGGGTGGCAATGGTACTTTTTTATTGGGATTTTCCTCCATGCTATACAAATTTGTACGGTATTTTCAGCACTTATTTGAAATAAAATATTCTTGCAAGTAAAAAAAGCTTCATAAACAAATATCATGTGACCAATATTTACTCGAAAATAGGTTCACAAATTATTTTTCTGTTATATTTACCTTTGTGCATCTATGTTGCATGTGGTCATTATTAAAAGAAATCATTGAAAGAGCTCAGTATTTGAAAAGAATTGCCAGGATCTGTGATCATATGTTTCCATTATACTGCTTGCTCTTGCCTAAATGGCAGACAGGTAGGATTAGCTGAACAGTCTGTACAAAAATCCAACTCTGTAGAAGCACCATTAAGATCTTCCTTGTGGAGGCCGAGTATTGCTTTTGGGAACACTGAAACACTGAGGGAGAGAGGGCTAATAAAACTGAGGGGAATAAGGGATACAAACAATGGTCAGATCTTGTATGACCATCTTGGTTGCAATTACATGTGATGGAATAGCTAGTAAACAATATATTATTTTATCATTCTTCCCTCCTCTTCATATTTTTAGTACTTGGAGTTCTTAGCAAAATATTTCTGTAAACATTTCCAGATTTTTAACTGTCTGTGGAGAGTTTGTATGAATATTTTAAACTGAACTAGCTCAGATGAGCTACATAAATCACATCATATATTTTAGTTCCTGTGAGAGAGATGAATGTGAGCCTTCCATCTTTGAATATTTTGCCAGTGTGCATACCTGTTGTGCATATGCAGCCACATTTCAATTTTGAAAAAAGTCTGCAATACGGCATGTTTTCAGTTCACTTCAAATGCGTGTATGTGTAGGAGGAAGGGAAAGAGAGTGGAGTACTGGAACAGTCTTGCAAGTAAGTTAGCTGTATTGTTTACCCCCATGTTTTACTGCTTCCTACCATCTTGATTTCTAAACTCACAAAGTTGAACCACTTCTAAGCTGACTACAGGTATGGTTTGGGTCTAAACTCCTTGGAGCAGCTGTCCTTCCCTCCAGGCTAAAGGAGGGAGTACTTCAATGCTCTTTTGTTTAGTAATTGGTAAATCAATGGAAGCTTCAGTCAGTAACATAAACCCGTGGAGCTCAGATGAACAGAGGAGAGGCTATGGCATGTGATTAAATGGTTTTCGAGGTGGTGGAGAAATGGAAAAGAGGCTCTGATTAGTAAGCAGTGCGTAGAGCTGTGTAAGTGGAAGTGTTCCCTGGAGAAGCAGGAGCTGAAAGCCTGGTCCTGGCCAGAGGCACCAAACAAGAACGCGGTTCCCAGGAGCTCTAAGAGTAACTTTGGGTTAGGCGTGGCCCAGACAACCTGCGTTTGACAAACCACATGGCTCAAGTAGGGTCAATGTTACACTTATTGGGAAACCATCAATATTTAAAGGAGGAATTTTTTTTCCCCCTGCCTTTTTAGAGAGAGAAAGTTCACCAAGGTGAGGCGAAGGCAATGGTTAAATTTGCGTAATGAGTTTGTTTTGTTGTCTTTCAGCTACTCCAGTTCCTTGGAAAAACATACTGATGATCTGATCTTATATGGCCTTTCTGATAGCTATCATAGGCTTAATAGCTGGTGACTGACTAAACTGCAAGAAAATATGAATGTTTTTTCCTTTGCTCTACTTAACATTGACTCCTGATCTTCAGCTGCAAGGTGTACGAAAACTAAATAAACTAGAGATAGTAGGTAAATGAATCTGATTAAGACGGTAATTAATCGTACATTCATTGCTGGGGTAGTACATGCTGTAGGTTCAACAAATGGGTGTAAAAAGTTTTCTTAAACAATTGTGAATAGATTTCTTTTAGCAAATACAACTTTTTTCAAAATAACTAGCCTGGCAGCCACAGATTCCTAGTGACTTTGTCTAAAAATAACTACATGGGTGTACAAGTTATTATATGAGGAAAAGATAAATTAAGTTTCCTGCCTGTAATTTTTCTTCTTGAGAAGTGGACTTTCTGTTGCTCTGTAATATTTTTATGCCTGGGGTCCTTGAGGAAAGCAATCTGAAGAGAATGCATGGAATAGGAATACCAGCTGTGAAAGGGAATAAGTGCTGGAACCAACTTCCCTCCACAAACCAACACACTTTTGGAATAAATGGAAGAAAAATTGGAATGCCTTTAGCAGCCTAATTGGTTATTTCCTGTTCTTCTATTATCATGATCCTGAGAAAAACCCAGAACTCCTGGTTAATATCAGTGTTCATTGGCTTACAGCTTCCAATATTTAATTTTTTAAATTAATGTTTGGTGCTGATAATTTTTGCCTTTTGCAGCTTTATAGTCTTTACTGCTTTCAGGGCCACATAAGGAATGATGCTAAAAAGGAATTCTACTGGTAATTACTGGATTAAAGTAACTGTGGAAACGTCAATCTGAGGTCTGAAAACAGCGTTTGGGATGGTTTAAGACAGTAGTATAGACTACCCCTCACAAACACTCTGTCTTGCTAAACAGAAATGTCTTGTGCTGAGAAGCAACACATTATGTATGAAAGCGTGTAGAAACAAACAAACAAAATCAACAACAACCAAAAAACCCTGGAAAAAACCCCACACCTTTGTACATACAAAGGAAAAAAACCTCTCGAGGGATGCTCAACCTCCTAAAAGTAGGGGAGATGAAAACAAGTAAGAATGGTTGTCCCTCAAACAACAATTCCTGAGACTGTTGATTTTGTTGGCAAGTTAAAAATACTTGGCTGAATGCAGATTATTAATCCACAGTTTCTTTTTATCTTGTTCTGTTTGGTGTGTGAAGATGCTGTCTGTGTTCCTTTCACATTTCTTACAGCTCTGAGAACATATGAAAAATATGCTGCTGTTTAGACTCATATTGACAGGTGCCAAAATCTTTAAACTATTTTTAATTTAAAAATACAGTTTTTCAAGAACTTAGGTTGTTAAGCGATTTCTGAGAATTTGGCAGATTAAATTTGTTCAGTAGTTACCATTTCACTACTTTGCTTGATACAAAATGTGAGCTACAAACACTTTGATCAATGAATTGAAAAGTCATCTAGTTTCATTACACAGTAGTTCATTCAAACGCATCTATATCCCAGAAATCTTGTAGAGCAATACAAGTCAACCACAACAAATCTACTTGTGCTTTTTATTCCAGCTCTTTACAGGGCAGAATGGCTGTTAGAGGCAAAAATTCCTTCTAGGCTAGGCTCATACGGACCTGTTTTAACTAGCTAATATCACTGGAGTTTTATCACAGAAGCAAAGAATTCAGTATAGACTTCAAAACTCACAGAAACTGAATAAATATTTGCGTTATGAGGCTGTGATGAGCTCTTAGCCAATGCAGATCCTTTGCAAGCTGTACCTGAACTTGTTTAATTGTTTAATACTCTGGATATGTCTATTTGAAATCTGTTCTTAAGTTACTGTATCTTTCTGTATTGCAAAACTCTAAGCAGCTTTATTTTTATTTGATTAGGACAAAGTAATTATATATACTGGAAATGTTGGAAATTATTTTTTTTGTATCACTTCTAAAACTTATTAAAGGTTGTTGTTAATGACTGCTCTTTGAAATAGAGCATCTCCTGTCCTGGATCAAATTCCTCCTTGTGTGACGCAGTGAAATGGCACAGTACTCAGGGATGGTTAAAATAGCTGAAAACAAAGCTTTGAGGTGGATATATCTTTTAAAATTGATACGTGAATTAAAAAAAAAAACAAACCAAAAAAGGGGTTGGGGTGTGTGTGTGTGTGTGTGAATTCCCTCATCAGGGATAGTTTTGAAAACACTTTTGCACTCCAAATCAGAACAAAAATGAATCAGAGGACATCAAGTTACTCGCTGCCACTGCCAGTAATCTCTAGTTTCAGTCAGCTCAGCTTCAGGGCTTAGCAAGCCCATGCAGAAGAGCCGCAGTAGACCTAGCTGTGTGATCCAGACTTCTTAAAAAATACACTTTTTTTGGAAGTGTGCCCTTTCCTTCTGTGAACCACCTGTGCTCATACATACAGCCTGGTTGGAATAGCTGGCCCTAAATCTCCTATGATTGAAATCTCCTTGTTTCTCTCTCATGGCTTTAATAGGAGTTGTAGTTTCTTTTTCTGCTTCTGATCAAAGATTTCTACTAGGGGCTGATATGGAGGGAAAAGTGTTTTTGATCTGCAGGTCTTATAGTATATTGATCTGCTACGAGTGTTGCTCAGTTTAGTTAGTGTGTTGGTTCCTACTTAACACTGGTGCGATGCTCCCCAGGCAATTCAGCCCACAGCTCAGTTTACATTTTATAACTTCCATATTTGCAGTTTCTAGAGTCGCTGCTTGACAAGGTGGTCTTTAAGCAGGGTTGAGCTCTGGAAACATCCTGTCTGCATCAGTATGGAGCTATGAAAGCTGCATATTATTCATATTATTTATATTAGCATAAACACAATTTCCTGCCAGTTACCTCCATGAAAGTGTGCACAAATTTAGGTCTGTGTGAATCAGGAAGTACCCAGCACTATTACAGTAAAGGTTTCGTTGTGAAAAATAAAGTTTCAGGTGAGAAAAGAAATATTCCACTATTCAGTCAGCTACGGAAGGAAGAGAATCAGAGTTTGATTCACTTGAGTGCCGTTGTATTTATGCAGATGTCTGCTATTCACCAATGAAGATTTTTTAGAAAACAATCATGTTTTCTAAATTATATTTAAATGACACTCTCCCTTTGCACCTAGCAGAAACATTGCTAATGTTTAGAGACCAGTGCAAAAACTTAATTTGCCTTTGTAGCCAAACACCAATTTTCTTAGTAGGCATAAGATGCAAGTGCTAGTTTTAAAGAAGCAGCAGTGATGTGCGTGCAGCAGTCAACACAAAAATCCCTTCTAAACTCCCTGGGACAGACACCACTATTTATATGATGCAAAAAGGTTTTACTTCTTTTTTTAATAAATGTAGTTGCTATAGAGATATCTGAAACTTATCACTGTCTCTAGGTGCATCCTGTGACCTATTATTTCTGAGGAATAGTCCCCAAAACATCATAGTAATTGGTTATAATTTTCCTCTTCCTAAAAATTGCCCATTCCCTCTGCATGAATTGCTCAAATGAAAGGGGTTGTCTGTGAATGATCTAGGAATAGTTGTAGGAAGTTATTTTGCCACTAGCAAAACTGTTGCTGTATGAAGAGAACCTATGTCTCTGAGAAAGGCTATTTTTCTGCCTTTGCTCTGACTCTTGGGCAGCTGGGAGACTGCATCCACTGATGCGACTTTTGATCTCTAAATGCTCAACTGGCCAGCACCCTCCTCTGCAGTGGCATGGGGAAGGCACAGTGTTTATTTCGCAGCTTGCAGAGGGATCCAGTTCCCGGGTATCGTATTCTCTAGGCTCATTTTTTACTCTAAAAGTATATCTGGGTAAACAACGGTCTTAATTTAGACAATGCTGACAAATATGTTGCTGGTCATAAAATGAAAAAAGCAGTATGTCAGCTGGTCACTGGTGAAAGAGCTTACAGGGAGATGAACTCACACACTATGTAAACACACTTTTATAAATGTGATTAGTGACGTGAAAGCTACTATACAACATAAAATATTGAGTATTGAGGAGAAGAGTGGGAGATATCTGGGAAGAGAATTGTCTGATACACAATTGCTGGAATTCATACGCTTCCTGAGTACCCGTGGCTCAGGAAAATTTTATGATGCTGACTCTCAAAACAGGCTTGTATCGTGCTTCTGAGATTCTTACAGAAAAATTTACAGCATGCCACAGGGCAGCTGGGCACGGATCCATTTCCACTTCAAGCAGGGAAATGGAGCCCCGTGGCTCTGGCTCCCCCTCAGCTCTGGGTCCTTTGTCTACCAGCTCGTGACAGGGAATCTTTTCTGTAAAGGCACGCAATACAGCGCGATGGCACGTGCTTTCATTTCGCTAACCCACATGAATGAACATTGAGTGATGTCTGTTTAATTTGTGGTTTGTTTGCACAAATAAATCCCATTTTTAAGAACAGAGCAACCAGCACAAGTAAAATTTGTTAATCAGTTACAGAAGAGATGTAAAAGGTAAAGAAATTAGTAGGCAAATGTAAGGAAGAAAACAACAAACACCAATGGCAATTTTCTGACAGGCTGCTGTAGTTTGTGATATAGAAATACTGGCAATTTATTTCTGTTTCATTTGCCTATCAGTTCTGTTGGCTGCCGTTTCATATTTTGTTTGTATTATGGTTCCTCTAAGAGGTATGGAGTCTTCTTTAAGGACCATGTAATATGTATTGTACTGTTTTCAGTGTTTTATAACAGAAGAAATCTATTTTAGTTAGCAGCTCTACATCTTTCAGTTTTGAGTCTTTAGTCTTCCACAGCTAATTGTGTTTGCTGCCAATCTATTACACTGATGTTCTCCACTACCTTTATTTTAAAAATAGGCATCTGTTTTTAAAAAAAGTTATGAAGATTACTTTGAATGTGTGTTAGCACATATGTATGGGTATTTCTGTGAGTTCACTTTGAGCTTTGTAACACCCACTTCTGTAAACTAATAACTCAGACTAAGGCGCTGAGAGCTGCTCCTATGAGTCCTATAAGTTTGGTAAGTTGTTCCCATTCAGCGACCAAGTATTGATTTAGGAAACCTTCTGCTGTGTCTGCTCTTTGGTTTTAGTTGTCTGTCTGTTCATTTGTAAATGATGTCCATCAAAAAATAACATAAAACACGAGAAAGCAAGTTACAGTTGGTGGGTTTTGTTGTGCCATTCTAAGAAAATGAGCTCTGAATAAGATGAAACACAAGACATCGTTGTTTTTCTTTATAGAGTGCAGGGATCCATGCAGGAAAAAGTAACCTCTAAACTGAGGGGGAGCGATCTTAGTGAGAACTGGAGCCTGCCTCGGCACTCTGCTGAGGGTAAGTCGCAGTGTATTGATGTGCTGCGGCAGGAGCAGATTGGAGAATCTGACTGCCATCTCCTTCTGTTTACTATCACGCTGGGTGGCTAGGGTAAAACAGCAATTGCTTATATGACTAAGGAATACTGAGAAAGTACTGAATGAATTTTAGCTGTCTTCCCGTGCAATTTAGCTGCTGGAAATTATTACGAGCTAGTATCATACGATCAGTCAGTATGAAGAACTGTCATTGGAGGACATCTGTGTTTAAATGATCAAGCAGCGCTATCATAAAGATTGCTTAATTCTTATAATATGTCCCATATATTTATGTGTGACTAGCCATGAATAGTAACAGCATAGCAGATGTAATTTATTTTTGAAAAATCAAAGAAGTGGCCTAGATGTGGGGCTTTTCAGTGTAGGAGGTGATATAATCATAAAAAAAGAGGGCGATATGATGCTGGCATATCTGAAAAGCTAGACAAGTCAGCATACCACTTTAATGTCTGGAAGAGTTCCAGGTTTAACGATCGTTTAAGCTCTTTCTGCTGTGGGAACAGCATAATGAGTACCGACAAGCCTGGGTTGCAGGTTGGCTGACACAGCTGTCCTCGGGATTCAAGGGCTTTAATAGTTGCCTATCCCTGAGCTCTTCACTGTTTTTGAGTAAACCCCCCCCGGCCTCAGACTCAGTATCCTTCCTGACAATGAAAGCAAGTTAAAGACTTGGAAAATTGCTTTCTCACTGCTTCTGGAAGTGATAAAGAGTTAATGACAAAAAACCCTCCTGTGTTTCAGTGTGCTATGCATAAATGTTGATCTTTGTTATACACTATTCTGTACATACATATTTGGGGAGGAGAGTGGATGTAAGTTCAGAATGCTACCATCTCTGAATAATTGTAGAATAAACTTATTTTACTGAGCATAACTTCTAACACTAATGAAAGGAATGACGTGGGTTGCACAGCCCTCTGGCACAACCCTGCTGTTTGTCACAACAGTCCTTATATTGATGGTAAGTAGGACTGTTTTAAATATGTACAAAGTAGAAATAGCCAGGATAGCCATCAGATGAACTATGATGCTCCTTTGCTATACCTGTATGTTCATAGCTATGTAGTAAATATTTGCTCTTCTCAGATGCGTATGAGAGATCAGGGGAGAATTTGTTATTCCACAAAGATGAAGGTATGGAGAAAAGTAGCAATTACAGCAAAATATAGAGGAAAAATGCCAATTTTTATTTTAGTTGGGGAAGGTACAGTGTGTAAGCCTGTGGATGTCTAGGTGTGAGACACAGAACTGTGTGCTTTTTTGTGTATTTAAAACAAGTCTCTCAAAATCCTCTGTTCAACAAGAGATACCATGTTGTGTACCAACCCTGACAGTCACTGTGAAGAAAAAGCTCACGGAGGCACCTGGGGTAATGATTTACTTACGGGAGCCAGTCCTAATGACTGGCAGCATGATTCTTCCCTCATTCAAGCCTTCCATAGTGTCCTGTGCACCTGTTATTTCCAGAGCACAGGTTGAAGGGCTCTCGAAGACTGACATCAGTTGGTTCAGACTGCAAGTTTTAGAAAGAATTTGAAGCAAAATCAATGATTTAACTTTATGCTCTTTCTTTGACTAACTCTGCCACAGAAAGTGAATAGTAAAATGTGGCTCCTAACAGGTGGATCTGATTCTGAAACAGCAGCATTGGCAGGTGAGACATTTAAGGGGCTTACAAGGGTAGCACCTCCTTGCATTCAAAATACCCTTCTGGAAGACTGGAGCACCTTTAAAAGCAGTAGAGGGTAATAATCTTTTGGAGTTAAAGCTATTGATTGCAAGAGACTCAGACTGAATGCACAAACTTCCTGTGTAACTTGGGAGAGCAGTTACTTTGGACAGCAATGATTCTTAAGTCTTGTAGTGTTTTGGGGGTTTGGTGGTTTGTGGGGTTTTTTTTTGTTTCTGTTTTTTTAAAGCAGTTGGTGCAAAAGGCTGCAGCTGAAATCAGGGCTCTAAATGCTTTGAATCCACCTTTTGTGGGTAAGCTGCTAATAGATTTTTGTTTAATCACTGATGATAAATCATGCTTGGTTTGCACTGGGAGGGGCCTCTGGGGTTGTCTAGTCTAGCCCCTGATCAACTTGCTTGTTTTTACTATATAGGAGGAAACAGTATGTAGCATTTTGATTCCGGTTGAAAATATTTCAGATAAAATGTACTTTGCTGTAGATAGGTCTAGTAAGTAGTGTGACTAATACATTAACAATACCTACATTTCACATTTGCTTTCAACTTCCAGTGCTACCAGATGACAAATGAAAAAGTTAGAGGTGTGAGAGATTAACTTCTGGGCTTTGTGCTGGCAACCCCCTCGTCCCCAGGATTCCAGAGTAGGTGTATTTGCAGTTTGGTCTGGATCAGCTTTCATGTTGCCTTCACTCCTGTTAGTGATGTCCTTTCATGTCCTTTCTTGCATGAGAGTAATAACCCTTACAGGAGAAATCCAGTTCATGTATTGTTCTCAAATATGAAACCTACAGAGTTAAACTCATGTTGAATACCCCCATGTTTCTCCTGTTCAAACACTTTGAGGCTTGCTGATCAAAAACGCTTATCAAATTGAGCTAAATTAGTGTACTACAAATTTGGGATGCTCAATTTAGCATTACTGTGAAAAATCCATTTGGGATAATAGACTTTGCCATAGGGATTTAGAAGAGCCACCAGGAAAAAAAAAAAAAAAAGACTTCAGTCTTGGCTTGCTAATTAAAAATTAGTACCATTGGGAAACGTTTAATGCTTCAGTCTAATTTCTGACAAATATGATAGATCCTCTAGATAAGTTAACATGGAGAGATGCTCAAGAAGTCCAGGGCAGTCTAAAATGGTTTCTGTTCTGCCACACTATTCTCGTAGGGGTTTTGGGTCTCACCTGTCTTTATAGATGACCTGGGCTGAAAAATGGGATAGGTTGGAGGGCATTTACTGCTGACACAAAGCTGTTGGTCTCCAGAACAGCTGTTGGTTTTACAGAGCACTGGTGTTTAGAAAAAGAACTATATTAGTAAAGCCAGGTGAAATTTCACAGTATAGAGTGCAAGGTTGTTCCCTTAAGAATAAAGGAAGCTTTTTGCTGTGAGATGTGACTTGTCGTCTTGTTGCACTGGTAAATCATAGGAAAAGTATGTGCTACTAATGCTATACACATTGCGGAAGAGGCAACTGATCCTAAGATGTGTCGGGTGAGAAATCTGGCAGGAGAGGTTGAAATGCTAATGACGGCATACAAGGTGAAGTCTTTGCAGTAATGTGTACACTGTTGAAATGACAGTCAAAGCTGTTTTTCATCCCCCATTTCTGAAGCCATCTTAGGATCCAGAGATTTTGGATTTTGTTTATCCTAGCAAAATTGAGCCTGTCTAGGCATGCCATTGCTCTTTGTTAATATGCAGCAGGGTTAAATAAGGAAAAGAGAGAGGGACATGGACAGTGAGGACAAATTTGTATAAGCAGACAATGGACTTGGTCTACAAATTAGGAGACAGAGTCTAGTTGTAAGAGGAAAGTGATTATTGTACATACCTTGACAGGAGTGGGAGAAAAAAATCTTAACTGGTTTCCAGACAGGAGCCTTCATAAATCTAGATAGAATGTTGTAACTGACTTCTGCAGCAGGGAAATTACGTTCATGATCCAGGAGGCCTCTTCTAGTCTTCATTAGTAGGAACTGTCTTGCAGTTACATGATCTACTTGGCTTTAGCTTTACAGAAAAAGCACATAATACTGTTTAAGGGAATGTTTGTAAATTCTTGTGTAACAAATGCTACATATATCAGTTTGTGTAAATAAGCTCCCTTCCATCCACCATGGGAAAATAAAATTAATCTTAGTATCCTCTGTGCCAGAAAGAATATTCTGAATGAAAAATATATTCAGTAATTTTACTGGTAGCTATAGTATAACTTTTCTGATATATTAGTGATTTTAATCACAAATTTTAACTTTCAGCCAATTGTCATAGAGAAGAATGTCAAGTGTAATACCAGGGGAAGAAAGGTATGATGAAAATGATTGGAAAGCACTTTTTCTTTTTTTGTGAGATTGTGTACATCGTGCTAGCTACTTCTTCACGGGAAACAATATATTGTGTAATGCAGATTTTGTAAATCCCGTTAATTTCTCACTGAAGTTGCACCCTCCCCCCCTGCAGGGAATACTAATAATATTGAGTATACAGGAGGCTGGCATTAGTTTAATTACCCAGAAGATCTTCTTGTCACCACTTTGAATGCTAGTTAAGCTGCTGCTTGCATTTTCCCCACTACTGGAGACTGCACCCTACTGAGCAAACAGGAACACAGTCTGGAGTTTATATATGTTTCAGTATAGAAAATTGAAGATTGCTGTTGGGGGGAAGAAAAGAACAAGTAATATGACTCTAGACATTGTTTTCTGGACTGGATCCTTGAGGTTGGATTCTATATCTGAAATGCTGTAAAATAACTTATTGGGGAATTCAAATGCCTTTGTGAAGAACTTTTCTTGAATAAGCTGAAGCAGAAGAGTGCTTCTATGCATTTGCTAATGAGAAAAAATAGTTCGAACATGTATACATTAATTTTAGTATAATGTAAAGTGTGAAGACAAATACTAAAAACATATCACCTTCTAAATAAAGAATGCTTTCTAATACTGCCTGAAACACTTAGAAGTACTGGTTTTGTCAAAGCAGTATTGCTTTTATTAAATATGCTCAAGTTCATTAAGTCTGTTCTGAACTAATCTCTGACCTATACATATATTCCTGCAAACTTGCGAGATGTGCACTTTTGCCCAGCTCATATTGCATTCAGCCCAATGTAAAGCTAAAAATCCTGGTGACTGAATATTGATTTTTGTGAGAGTGCTGCATTCGCTACATTTCAATTTGGATTATGTGAAAATTGGACTCCTGTTTGGATGCAAGTGCCCTCAGAAGAAAACCTATTTTTTTTATGAAGAAGATTAAATGGTATAGAGAGCTATAAAATCAGAAGTGTATCATTTTGGAGAGAGTTTCAGCTATTGATGTGTTTTGGGGTTTTCAGTATAACCAAGTCCCAAAAATTGGCTGCTGCTATGCTGTGCTGTGTCCAAGTCCTGCCTCTGTGGTGTGCAGGATACTGTGGCTGCAGTGGTTCTTCAAGTAACGCCGTCTCGCTGTCCAGCCTATCATTTGGTGCCTGGAGGCCAGCACTGACCAAAAGTAAAATTGGTTAGGTTGCAAGATTAATTTGCAATTTTGTTTGCAAAATTGAAGATAAGGGCTGGCTCTTTTTGGGGGTGTTCATCTTCATTGACTTTGAAGGCTGCTATTGATTTTAAAATCAGCTCAACACGCCATGTATTTTTTGTATTTTTTTTTAATGTGTTAGATAGCCAGTGTATAAAAGCTAATGAGGAAAGTGTCGCAACAAAGCAAAATGATCTTTTAGAGGTGCAAAGGTTGTAAGGAACACAATTTAAATTGATGTGATGACACCTTCTTTGCCTTCAGTGTGCTTTCAGGGAATAATCTCCTTTTCTAGTGAAGAAAAGCCTTCTTTATAATACATGGTTGCATATTTTAACGGGCACGTTGTTTTTAAACCAAGACTTCAATATGTTTTGCGTAAATTATTCTTTAGTAGGCAAGTTCTGTAATACCTTAAATACATGAGAATATGCTTTATTCAAAGTAACACACTTCTGTTTTCCTTATGTTCTATAAAAATAATTTTAGGGAACTGCGTGCCTTTGGATGTTGTTTTATATCAAACAGATTCATTGTATCAGTTGTGGTCTTGATGATGAAATCCAAAGTGCCAGGCTGGTGAAAATCTTACTCATATTACTCAATTCTGTTGTAAATTCTTATGAGGGAAAGGAGGGAGAAGTATGTTAAAGTTGATCATGGAATTGTAGGGAGATTAAGTCAACTTCAGCACTCAAAATTATTAAACTCTATGGGTGCCACATTGTCTTGCACCATGAGGTAGGAAGAGGTTAAAAATATGTCTACATAAACCCTATTTTGGGAATGAAATTGGGATTATAGAAGTCTCTGATGGTCCTCTCCCCAGCATTAATTTCATTCAGAAATCTGATTTTGGTTTTGAACAGAGTTACAGAGCTCACGGGTATCTGTAATGTGGGGAGGACAGCCATTAGGCCCTCGGGGGCTGGGGTGGCTGCAGAACCTCGCTCTGAGGAAGGGCTGGTGCAGCAGGAGTGGTGCACGCAGCAGCCTTTGCCAGGGCCGGGATGCCTGGGCTGATGAGCCCCAAAGCCTGAGGGGTGGGTGCATGTGGAGGTTGGGATGACGGGGGAAGTCCAAGGTGGTCAGTAAACCCTGTTGCCTGGGTATGCCTGGGAGGTTTGGGAAGCTTGGCAGCCCCCAGGGACTTCTCCACAGAGCTACTCCCCAGCCCAATGGTGCCCGGCTTGTCTTGCTCTTCCTTCCCAGGTGCAGGGCCTTGCATTTGCCCTTGTTAAACTTCATAAGGTTCCTGTTGGTCCGTTCCCCCAGCCTGCCTGGGGTCCTCTGGGTGGCAGCTCTGCCCAGGACTGTGTTGGCTGCCTTTTGGAGGAGAAGTGGAGTGGGACCAAGATTAGAGCTAAATTGGTATAAAAATCCTTGTGAATGAACTACTGAATGTACTATAAATGAACTATTCCAATGTACGTCCATTTTTATTTTCACAAGCTTTCACTTAAAAGAAATTGTGTTTTGTAAAGAGTAGACTGAAAACAATACAATGTTATAAAAACTAGAATGGTGAATAATCAAGAATATTTGGATAGCTGGTGGTGTTATAGCCGTTGTGAAAGGGTATTGGGCTGTTGTTTGTGTTTTGGGTTTTTTTTTTAAAGGGGGAGCACTGTTATTGAAGCTGCTGCAGTGAAGAACTGTGGATGCTGATGCTTAACCAGTACAGGGTTTTACTGCTATAGGGAACAATTCTTGTGGGGGATATGCCAGTAGATGGAAAGGAAATAGCTGTCCTTGAGCATGGGCAGACTAGACTACTATGAAAATGCTACTTGGATGTTCAGTGGTATTTGATATGCATCTCTTGGGGTGAATGTTTTTAAGACAAAGTAAACAAGGAAAGGGCTGCTGGACTCCAGCCTTAGTGGTATATCAGCAGGAAATACTAATGAGCCTTGCAATTTTGTTTTCAATATAGTGTTTGCTTTTTATAATGGATACTATCCTACCTATTTCTGCCCATAGGATGATGTAGCTCTTCACAGTGATACCAATAACATTATATTATAAGAAACAGATCTGTGGAGCTGGCATATTTTATAGAGCTGTTTTTATTGATAATGTTAGTATTCAAAATCCTCATGTGGAGCGATCATTAAAGCTCATTTAAAAACCTTCAGAGGGTTGCTTATAGCACAAATACAGTGCAAGGAATTTAATTCTTAATTATATACAGAGGGATATATGAAATAGAATTTGCAGTCACAAAGCATTTCTTGACTGTGAATTCATAATATATTATTGTTTCTTCAGAGAGTTGAAAAGATGCCATTAACATAAGAGAAGTAAGTATTCATTAAATCAGTGGGGCAGCACTGGGCTCTTAATTTGATAAAAAGAGACTTAGAACTAGGTAGCTGCTGCACCTCTACCTCTTTTTAGCCTCCTCTACTGGTCATGGTGGTGGTACTTTGATAGGGAGTTCAGTATTTTGACAAAGTGCAAAACTTAATCCTTTAAGCCATATTCCTTGCTCTAAGCGCTATATGAAAGTGATAAATAGCACTCCAGAATTAATCCATGGCTAAAGTGTAGATTTTATGATCGTTAATGGTTAAGATATTTTTTTGGGGGGTCTTCTCAGTGTTCAAGATAGATATTAAAAAGGCTGTTACTAAAGTTTGCTAATATTTGTATTTATTTACAATATATAATTGGATTTCTAAAATTACTGACTTGACTCCATCTATTTAAGGGTATATATATTTAGTGTATGTGAGCCATACACTTTTTGACATTATCCTCATTTAGGTCTTAGGTGAAATTTTTAGCAGATATTTTTAAGTGGGGGGGAAGTACATTTAAGTAATCTGAAGCAGTCTGCAAGTTTGTATCTGTTTAGCTGGATCGCTTTCTTTTAAGTCCCAAATAATTGAAATATTTGAAGTATTTTGTCATTGTTTTTTAAAACACACAAAATGTTTGTAGTTGAAAATATTTTTCAGTGTTATTTAAAACATTTATTTGAAAGAGCTCAAAACCTAACACAGTACTACATTTTGATTGAGCAAGGGACTTTGGCTGAATGAATGGTGTTGTATGAAACAAAAAAAGCGATTCTCAGTTCTACCCTGATCTGTGCATACTCTTCCTGTTGCTCTGCTTTGATACTTTGCTAAAGTTTGAGTATGTGGAAGGTTACTTATATCTGAATGCATAATGGATGCACAGGATCCTTGCTATATGCACGTCATGGAAAATGAAAGTATCAGGATGGAGACCAGAAGTTAAAAGTTCTGCTCGTGTCATTGATTTCACTCTGGAATGATATTAAGCGTTGGCTTGCTAGCAAGCATAATGAGCGCATACTTGAATGGTTCAGTGCTTTGGAAAGGTTCTTTTTAGGACTAAAGTTGCCCGGTGTTTGTACCTGGATTCATGCAGCATGCACTCAAGTGCATCAGTGGGGTGCTCCATTTGAAACCAAGTCTGAAATCATGCATCGGTATACCATTCAGGACACCCTATGTGGAAGCGGGTCCCAGGTTCTCCAGTGGCTGCTCTCTCTGTGCACTAGTGTCTGTGACCTAAGACTAGCAGGTGATGCAAACCTGACTGCTGGTTAACAGTGATGTGATGAAGCCTAGGATTGTAACGCATCACAACAAAATTAACCTTGGCCGTTCTCTCTGTGCACCACACCAGTAGCAGCACCTGATAAGACTAACTGTGACTGCCTGTCTGGTGCTGGTGTCATATTTTAAAATAAATAAATAGAATAACTGATTTCTGTGGCCTGAGAAATACTTTAATGCCATGATTTATCATACAGAGTGAGTACTAGGCTATATGACAAAATCCGTTTACACTAACCCATGGAATGTCATTCACTATGTGGTTTTGGGGGTTATTTTAACAGAGATGAGTTGGAATTGAAATACTTACTAAAGAAAGGCAGCTAACCTCAACTTCTAATTATCTGGAAAACTTCAGGCTGAACATTCAGCACCGTAATTACCGCAAAATGACTAGCTGAGGCTGGACAAAATGTTTTTCTTTGGCACTTTGCTTTATGCCTCTAGCTTGAAAGAGAAATTAAACCTGCAAATGCTGGAGGGACTGTCAAAACAAGACAACCGAAACAAGAAACAAGACACTTTTTAATTTCTATGGATTTTTCTCAAACTTTTTCAGCTTGCCTTCTGTAAAATAACTGCAACATGCTATATCATTTACTATTGATCTTAATTAAACTCCAAGGTGTTGTGCAAGGAGGTGAAATCAACAGGCAAAGTTGAACATAAGTAAAAAGACCAGAATCTGGAAGTAGACAGCATATAAGTACAAACACACTGGGAAGTATTTAAGCCTCTGTTCTAGTCTCGAGGGCAGAGTGAAATAGGGAGACTTGCAATCAGCTGAGTGAGAGCTCTCCTGGAAAGAGACTTGTGGGATACATCTGTGATGTGTGTCTTTTCTTCAGTCATCTCTAGGCACAGGCATAGATGATTGGTAGCACGGTCATGGGCTATTTTAAGCGTGAACCCAAAGAAATGTCCAGTTGTCAGTGATCCTAAACAAGTTATAAATGTAAATTGACCCGGTACCAGGGAATAGTTAATAGTTGGCCCTGAGTGGATCCCAACAGTGGGCTTGAGTGTTTCCAGGTCAACTGGATGTTAGAAGAGTTCAGACATTATTTCTAGTTTTGATTTATGGCGGGCACTAGGGAACTTCTAACAGCTCTTTAGATGTGATTGGTGAGAGGAGAATAGATTTTGACCCTGCAGCAGGGTATCTGGACTGTGTAAGTTCCTCCAGTCACTCTACGCATGCTGCTGGAGACTTCTACACAGACAAGGGCATCCTGAACTGCTCCTAAGCACTTCATTGACAGTATGCCAGGAGCTCTTGATACACACAATTAGTAGTTCCCCACTTATGGCCAACCTTAAGTAGGATGGATTTTTAAGTGTTTGCCATTAAGTAGCTTATTTGTACAGTCTCCACTGTGCTTGTTCTGCTTGAAAGCCTTAATTTCTGGAGTTTCTGTCAGTGTGTGGAAGTCATTTGAAACAGTGCAGACAGCTTCCCTGTAGTACAACTTGAAAGAGGTTTCAAGAACACCCCCACCACCACCCCCCCCCCCCCCCCGGGGTGATTATTTAGAACATGGTATGGAGTATCACCCTTAGACAGAGTTTGGGCTTAGACAACACAAGAGTGTGTTTAAAATGGAAACATGCCCCACTTTGAAATGCACTTATTGACAGGTGCAGAACATTTTTCTCTACTGTGAGACTGGTCTGCATGGCATCTAGAAGGAGCACAGAAGAAAGGAACTGTGAATCCAGTTTCCCCAAGGGCAGACTGACCATCTGACCTAAAAACTTGCTCACCGTTAGGGCAATCATTAGCATAATGATGGTGTTGGATGCACAGATCTTACATTAATCTTCCGATAAACCTGTCTAGGTACAAAAGCTGTAGTCTGATCTTTCTTTCAAAGCTGAAAGGATCATGCCTGAACATCTAGCTGGGGATAAGAGTTGAAAGCAGTGTAGGGATTTTCTGGAGTATGACTTATCTAATGGGATTTTATGACTGCTTTTTTTATGTACCATTCTTCAGATGTCAGTTTTTAGAGTTTTAGAAAATATCTGTAGAATGAGATCAGACCTCACTCAGCGCTGCTCCGTCAATTTCCATTGGTATGTTCTAGGTTGGCAGTTGTTCCTGAAGGCTCTGTGCTTGAGAGGTGTGGTTTGTAGTCGTCCCACCCATCAGCCTAGAGAGGCTGTTTCAGATGGACAACTGAATGGTAGATTGCTTTGGCTAAAATTCAGGAAAAAATAGGAACTATTTCTACACCATAATGCTTAGTGACTAATGCTTCATGACACTTAGTATTTCTTTAATGCTTATAGTTTTTTAGCAGCTTGAATAACAATCTATAGTTCATTTAGCAGGCGAGGAAAAGGGACATAGATGCTACTTTTGATAATTTTATAGTAATATTACTGTTTCATAAAACCTTTCACTACAAATGATACCGTGTTGTAATTCAGTAGGTGATATGGCGTCAGTAGTATTGGTGAATTGAACAGAAGACAATGATGTGGTGTATGCTGCAATATGTGTTTGTAAATAACATTTTTTTTCACTCATGGGGCCAAGATTTGGAGTTAACAAAGTGAGGATTTTTTTTTAACAGTAATTTTAGAAGTGAGAGAAAAGACAAGGACAAAAAAGTAGACAAGAAAAGGACTTTGTGTGTGTCTAGAAACCTAAAGAAATCTGAATGATGATGAAACGTTTGCAGGACTGCTCAAGTAGCTTTTTGTTTTATTATTTTTATTTTTTCATTGATGTCTGCAACAGAAGTGAGACTATTTTATTATTTATTTAAAAAAAAAAAAAATCTTCACGTCGCTTGCTTTAACTGTTATGTGGTCCCTAAGAAAACCCAGCAAGTGTGAAGGATGCTCATTCTTCCTGAACTTCCTGAAGAATTCAAGAGCAAATGAGTAGGTTATGACTTTCAAGCCTGAGCAGCCTGTGTCTGAGAGATCCAGCTATAGTGTTTTCTGACCAAGAAAGGGAGAGCATATGCAATCTAAAGACTAGAAAAAAAAATAATCAGAGTTTCTGCTTGAGTGAGTAAGTGCTCTGGAGTTGTCCTAAGAAACAGATTATGCTTCTGTAATGTATGATTTAAACATACTTTGTGTCTTCAAATATAGTAAGACTAGGAAGCTCTTATATCGTAAATCATTTGATTCAGGTAATGAAGAATGGAAATCCTACTTCCTAAATGCTTCTTCTATTTAAATTTGTGAAAATGTTAAAACATACGGTAATTGCACACTTCAGAAATATTCTGTTACTTACAAATACTTAACAGTCAGTATTTTCCCAAACAATCTTGATAGAGGTCCTTTTCCCATAAGTTGACTGTAAATGAACTCTGATGTAACTTCAAAAGATAATTTTAAGTGGAGATTTATAGTTGACAGCTTCCATGACCATAACAATGTTTTAGTGGTGGTTTTATTCTAGGATGCTGACACCTTCTCAAAATTTGAACAAGTCCTGCAGGTAGGAAATATGTCCATGTTAGAGCTGGATAGATGAACTTAAAGGAAAAATGATTTTTTTTTTTTTTTTTAAGAAAAAAATGCTGTTGTAATGATTGAACTCATTTTTTCAATATTATGATCTCTCTCACCAGAAATGCAAAATTTTAAAGATTAAATTCAAGGCTGAATATTCCTTCTACAAACTGGAAATAGTATGAAAAAGTTTTCTAAATCAAGTTAAAAAAATTTTGCTTACAGAAAACTTTAATAGTTTTTTTTTCAGAGCACTTGGAAAACACTTGTCACCAAAACATAAAGAAAAATTTAGCTTATAGGTTTGAACAAGAAACGTCAGGAAGGATGAATGTAATTTTGAAGTTGTTTAGGTATAGGGGAGAAAGATCCTTGTCATAGGGGGTCAAACTAGTGATTTGCTAGACCTGACATCCTGTCTCCAGCATGCTGGGCATTGTCAGACTGCTTCTGTAATTCACATGGTATGTGTGTATCGGAAAGGATATTGTGAATGAGTTCTATAGGGACACCTAGTGGATATTACTTTGAGAAAAGAGCTTTTGTTATCTTTAAAAACACTTGATTTTTTTCACAGATGTAGTCGTGAACAATGTCATCCTCTTCTCTACGTATACCATATATAAAATTCAAACTTCCAGTTCAATGTAAAGGATTTGGTTAGATATTTCAGTCTTCCTGATAAATACCACTAACTTTAATGCTTCAAAGAACGTGCAAAATTCTTAAACTTAGTATGATCTTATTTATTTATTTAGCATACGGTAAATGTTAGCTCTAGCATGTAAGCTTGGATTCCAAAAATATTTCAGAGTTATTGAAAGGAGATGGTCTCTTTCTGTAAGGGAAATCATAAATTTTCTTTCATTTCTGGACATGATTTTAAAGATCAGTGATAGAAAGCAACATAGTCAAGGCAAAATATTGCACAGTGGTTTCATTTCACCCTGTGAAGACATAGTGGTGGTGGGAAATAAGCATATCCTCACCAGAAGACAATGACAAACTACTTTTTAACCTATTTAATTTGTTGAATGTCAGATTGGTGTTTTACTAGAAGGTTTCATATTCTTTTATCTGGAGCTGATCTTCCAGAAGAATCCTCTTTCTAGATCAGCTTATCTTTTCAAACAAGCTCTCTTGTGAAATTTATTTTTTGAGGAAACTCAAAGACAGCGTGGCTCCCTGCCTTCGCTATTTCCTGCTTTAGGGAGGAGGGGGAAAAGAAGGAAAAACATGAAAATGAGGTATCGGGCATATATGCCTTCTGAACTACTTTCTTCATGAGATAAGAAGGCAAAACCCAGAGATCCAGCTACACTGATACTCTGCCTCTGACAGAGGCCAATATTGGATGCAAAGCCAGAGCAACCACATCTGATTTTTTCCTACTTTATTCTCCCTGCTTTCAGTGTGATCTGGAGAGGGAGACATCATATCCAGCTACAGCTGTTGTTATTTATCACCGTACCTTCAACTGAGCAGTGGGAAATCACCTTTGACAACAAAAAGATTCTCATATAACTGTTTTTCCCACTCTAATCTGCTCCTGCTTATGAGCCAGGGCAAAATTGCTCAAGCTTTCTTTCTACATTTTCCATTCTGACCAATCTGCTGATCCACACTCTGTCCCAAATGAACTGCTGATCTTCTCCTTTGCTCTCCTTTGCTGTTCTTCACCTCGCCATCCTTCAGGTAATTCCTACCCCATCTAAAAAATGTCCCTGTGCTAAACATAATGTATCACTTGCTGGACATGACTGTTTTTTCAAGCAGAGTCCGTATTTTTCTTTGTGCTCTTGTTTATCTGGAGAATAAGTTTGCAGGGCCAGGTTTGTCTCCTATTTTGCCTGTAAGGTGTGGCATAATAAAGTCACGCTGTTTATTTGCCTTTTGGTGCTGCCACAGTAATAGGAAAAGCTCCATAGAAGGTATAGAAAAATACCTTCAGGATAAAATTAAATTTCTACTGCCCCAAAATAAAAGGGCTAGCATGGTGCAGCTAGTGTGGAAGTAGGTTGGAACAACTTTGATAAATGAAACCTAAATTATAAACTTGTCCAAATTAAAGAAAAAAAAATCAGAACCGACCGTGCAGGCAATTCTTGGATAATGAATATACTTACTGAGACAAAATTGGGAACTGCTGAAGACTTGCTTAAAATACTCAGACTTGCCCTGCTGCAAATGTTTGGCTGTCTTAAGCCAAAAGAGTTGAAATTGAAGGAGAAGCAACCATTAGTTAGCGTTTCAAAGGAATGAGACAGGCATATAACAAGCCGGTAAAATATATATAATGTTAGCATTGTCAGAAATTGTTTAGGTAGAAGACAGACAAGTTGATGGCAATCTATAACATGTGGTTGCAGTAATACTGAGAAAAAAAGATTGGAGCTGATAAACTCCACAGATCAAACAAAACCAGGAAATCAACAGAAATTAAATCTAATCTTAATAGCCTTGAAATAAAATGGAGAAAGGCAGTGGAGTGTGAAAGACAATGAGTTAGTGAATTAAAAAGTCAGAATTAAGATAACAGCGCGATTCTATTCAGCAGTAAGAGGAGGGGGAAACAGAATGGAACTGCAGAAGCTGCATTGATGGAGGTCCTGTGTGGCACTGGGCAGAGGGCATAAGTACAAATAAGAAGGGAGGATGGAAAATAGAACAATTAAAGTTACCTGATAAGAATATACAGATGTTCATAAAGCAGAAGCTTTTTGTACATTCAGCAGCCCTATACAAAATTCATAAATAAGCTGCCACCCTTGCCCTCCTCCCTGTTAAACAAGGAGGGCTATCTCACAGCAGCTGAACCAAGAGGTTACAAAGATAACGTTAATGTGACCACATTATCTTTCCGTTGCTGGAGAAAACTTCATCACTCCATTAAAACAAACAAAAAACCCAAATCCCAACCCTCCAGTTGTTTTGTTTTTTTTTTTTCTCCCCTGCCGATTTGTGAACTCTTGTAAGGCAACACAGCAATACTGTGGTAAATAAATGACACAATGAGTATTGGAGGAGCTATTCCTAGCTTTTCAGACTGGGCACTAGTAACTGGAGAAGCAGTGAAGAAGGCAGTGCCTATTCCATCTCTTCTATCTTGCTAAAGCAAAGTGTGGGCATTGGCATCTCTGTATTCACCTGAGTTCAGGGCAGGGAGGCTTGTGCTGCCTTGTTCCTTCTTGGTTTTTCTCTTTGATCAGCTTTGACACTAAAAGCAATGGTGAGAGTCCTTGTTCAGAAAAACTACCTCTAGACCCTGTGCTCCACTGGTTTACTTCCTTTACTTGTTGTAATGCTTGCACCAAAAGCTTTTCATACCCTTCCAGAGGAGGCACAAAGAGATTCTGTGTTTGGCATGTGCATAGTTGATGTTTGGTTCAGTATAGTTTCTTCAGGAAGAGAGGCGTGTATTTCTGGCAGATTGATTTATGCAAATCCTTGGTGACTGAGCAGATGTTCTCCTCTTATTTCCCCTCCTCCCCACCTTGAAATTGCATTGTTATGTATAAACACATCTACACTTCAACTAGACTTTCACTTTCTAAAGATGCTATTAAAATGGGAATAACTCTAGCAAGAAGAGGGGGAAGGCAATTGGGATCATGATAGTTTCTGGTCGTTATCACCTGTGTTTTAGAAAGTAGCTAATGAACAAACTGTCACCACAGTGTCCTGGTTTCGGCAGGGATAGAGTTAATTTCCTTCCTAGTAGCTGGTACAGTGCTGTGTTTTGGATTTAGGAGGAGAACAAAGTTGATAACACACTGATGTTTTAGTTGTTGCTAAGTAGTGCTTACACTAGCCAAGGACTTTTCAGCTTCCCATGCTCTACCGACTGAGAAGGCTGGAGGTGCACAAGAAGTTGGGAGGGGGCACAGCCAGGACAGCTGACCCAAACTGGCCCAAGGGACATTCCATACCATGTGACGTCATGCTCAGCATATAAAGCTGGGGGAAGAAGAAGGAGGGGGGGGGACGTTCGGAGTTTGTCTTCCCAAGCAACCGTTACGTGTGATGGAGCCCTGCTTTCCTGGAGATGGCTGAACACCTGCCTGCCGATGGGAATTAGTGAATGAATGCCTTGTTTTGCTTTGCTTGCGTGCGCAGCTTTTGCTTTACCTATTAAACTGTCTTTATCTCAACCCACGAGTTTTCTCACTTTTACCCTTCCGATTCTCTCCCCCATCCCACGGGGGGTGGGGGGGGAGGAGTGAGCGAGTGGCTGTGTGGTACTCAGTTGCCGACTGAGGTTAAACCACAACAGGTGAAACATCAAAAGAACACCAGATAAAACTGATAATGAGTAACCTGAGAAGTAAACAATGGAAAGCAGTAAAATATGTGGAAATGGAACAGGAAAATCGGTCATTTTTTGACATAATAGATATTGACATAGCAGGCCCTCAAGTGATTATCTTTCTGCTTGGGGTGTGTGGGGTGTGTGTCATTGAAACATTTCCTACCAAGCATGGTAAGATTAAAACAGTGGGGAAATTTAGAAAGGAAATTATAGACAATATACAGAGAATGATCTTTATCAATGATGCTTTTTTTCATCACATGAAGTGCAGCTCCTTACCAGTAGGGAAAAAAGAGCATCCTACCCAGAGAAATAGGAGCTAAGTGTGGAAAAGATTTTCTTAAGTTCTGGAGCTGACATTTCCTGTCTCATATGGTGAAGACCCTATGTATACTTCCTTCCTCATTATATCAAAGAAAGATAATGTCATGTGAAAATTGTTGTTGCCTTGCAAGAGATGGGAAGGATTACTCCTATAGCTCTCAAATCTAGGCTCCATTCAGCTGCTGTGCAAAGCAAATTCCAGAAGGCTGGGCTGCTAAACAAACAGTGTTGCAGTTAAAAAAAAAAAAAAATAAAAAAAAAAATAAAAAAAAAATTTCCATAACAATATTTTTTGACTGGGTGGTTTTATTTTTGGATCAAATTAATGCCATAAACTGTTTCATGTGTAATCCTGGATCCATTACAGTGAAATGGACCATTGTGCTAATAATATGTGGAGATGTGCTTTTTTTTTTGCTTCTGGTTTGAGCAGCTATTACGATTGTGCCTTGCCAGAAGAAGCCTAAAGCAGGAAAAATATTTGACAGTCATGGTTATTTATGTCATCACAGCACCAATGGGCTACAGTATGAGTGGACTTCGTAATTTTTTTGTTCCCATCAGCACAAATCCAGATATTCTTCTGCTTTGTTCAGATGCTGTTGGTTCAGATAATGATTTAAGAGGAAAAGCTTGGAAGCCCTTGATGTTTATTTATTTCATAAAATAGAGCTTGTTGCCACGCTGCAATTCTACACAACTGGCATTTTAGCACTTATCACCTGTGCAAATTACATAGTATAAAAGTTGAAAAATACTGTGAGAGAAGACTGCAGTAGATACCTGGACATCTGCAGACAGCATTTCTGGAAGAGGTGGGATCATACAGTCCCTCAGGCAGGGTATTACGGTATAGCTGACTTCTGCCTGGTCAGTTTTATTTGGCTGGGTTATCTGAGCACTTCCCAGTATCTTAAATCTACGTGGTACACTCTCCTTACTAGCATTTCCCATCTGTATTACGCTTTTACAGATGAAGAAGTAGGAGGGAATTCACCCCAGGGAACAGAGGAAGCTGGTGGAAAGGAGGGGAACCCACACCTAAAGTGTCTGAGCCACGTGCTCTCACCACCAAACAGCTCTTCCTCTCTGTCGTAGGGTAACTTCTAATGTTAGAATGGGCAAGAAGAGAATGGGAATGAAATGGGAAATGTAGAGCTTATATGGAGGAGAGGCAAGCTGCCACTTTAGTAGGTAGCTTCTTCAGCAGAATTGATTGCACAAAAAAAAAAGTGTGTGGTTAGTCTTGGCAGTGTAAAAAGAGTTGAGAAGAAACTTCTCCTGGATATATCAGACTGGAATTTTTTAAATGCACATAAAAGAAAAATGGTATTCCAATAGAAACTAAAATAATTGTCTCTGTATTTCATTTCTGTCATCCTTCAAAGCTGCAAAGTGGTAAGAAATTACAGCATTAATGAATGAAAACTAACTCTAAGGAGGGATATCCACTACAGTAATATTGCTGTAAAGTAAGCAATTGGAATTACAATTGTAGAATTTATAACCTGAACCCAAACAACCTGAGTCCTTTCAATGTTCTATTTCTATGTTCATATTGTAATATCTCAGATATTGATATTATTCTAATTTTATGGGCTTGAGGGAATGACTGCACTAGTTGAAATGCTTTCAGGAAACAGGGTTTTATTTTTAGATCAAACGAATCCGATCCAGATAAAATCTAGACCTGAACTTGGCAATTACCTAGTTTCAAGCAATGAATAGCACATCTGAGGAGGGAGAGGAGCTGGATTTTATTTCACTTGTTACTTGATATGCAGGGATGTGTCTGTATGTGCGGTGTATTTTGCTTGTATTGATGTGTTAGTTTGTGGAAAATTGCAATATGTAGAAAGCATTAAAATATGCAAAATATCAGTGTTTTGGGGCATAGCAAGAGCATAATTAATTGCATATGGTTATTAGTGACTCATAGCAAAATTTTGTTAGCTGAGAAAAATGAAGTGAAGACTTGTGCCCTTTACAGGAAGGAACATGTCATTTTAGTCATTCTGTGCAGCATCTAGCACTAACCCTGATTGCGCCTTGGAGGCACATCTGTTAAATGGTTTCATTGCATTAGGCTAGTAATTTTGCTTTTCAACAGACTGTAGCTGATAGTAGTAAGGCGATAAAAAAGGTCTGTCTAATTCTCAATCTTGTATTTGAATTATTTTAAAACTTGAGTTATTAATGGGACTCCTGGGGCAAAACGGATGTGGCAAGAGATGTCTACTGGGAGAAAGCGATGACGTTCTCCTCCACATAATTTGTTCTCCCATGTCTGAGTGTTGGTGTAGGGGTGAATGGTCATAAGTTACAAAGAGCAAAGTGCACAAATGTTTCCGTGAAATGTTACTGGCTTTGATGTTCTACTGCATTTAGGGCTTATACCAGAGATTAATCTAGACTTAAATATTATTGGATTATTTTAAATTTCTGTTTCTAAACAAAAGGAATGCAATTACAATTAAAAACATTTTTTCCTGCTGAAATATTCTTTAGAAGAAACAGTGATTTGTTAGCATATTAGTTTCCTTGGTTTAAGAGGGAAGAGTCGATTCGGGTTTTCAGGAATTAATGAACCATTTATTGCTCTTACAATTGTACATTTCTTTAACAGTACAACATAGGGTAATTAATATCCCAGTTTCTTACTAAATAGAGTACTTAAAATAAGCAGAGGATGACATATCTCCCCTAATACCAGTGCTTCAAAAAGCTAAGGTTCTTTTGCAAAGGAAAAAAAAATATTATCAACATTTACTCTACTTTTTTATATATCATGTGAAGTCCCGTTGGCTATCACTGAGCCTCGTGTGTAGTGAGGTACATCTCTTTTTTGTAAAGTAATATGCTTGAAGTAAGGCTTTATACTGTGAAGTACTCCTAGAAGAAATAGATTTTTTTTTTTAATAGTAAGAAATTGAGTAATGAAACTTCTGCTCCCAATTCCCTACAGAACTTCTTTAAACCTCACAAGAAGGTAAAAAAAATACATGCAATGGGCATGACTTTATTAAAAAAAAAAAAAAAAAGGCAGCAAAGGAAAACCTGGCTAGAGTCTCTAAAGCAAGAGATCATCATCTCTTTTTGAAGAGGAGACAATGTAATTTAGAAGTTCATCTAACCAGGTTAAAAAAGTCTTTCATGAGATATGATGACATTGGTCAGCAGCTTTCTCAGCGTTAGCATTGCCATTGACTGATAGGACCTTGTCTTCCAGAAACCAAGTTACATTCTTAGTGCTGTATCATGCTATGCTGAAAATTGTATTATTTCCAGTGCAGACGCTCAGACTTAAAGCAACATTTATACTTTCATTTTTAGCCACTATAAATCTGGAGAAATTCTTCCAGCTGTTGAAAGGGATCTTGAAGCAATTTTATAGCCGAGCTCCAATCAGATAATGCTAATCTCAATGGAGTACAATGATGCATTCACAGGACAAAATATTAATATTGTGGTTCACCCCAGAGGTGACTGCTTTTCAATTTGATAAATTGTTTATCATCATCATCATCTTCTTATCTGTCAAGCTTTGAATGTATTTTGGGGAGTTTGGAAAGAATGAATCTCTATAGACATGGTTCATTGCCATTTATAGCAGTATGCCAAATGGCATATGCTCTATTAGACATAGTCAAAGAAGATTGATTATCATATTTGGTAGGGGGAAAAAAAAATATAAACTTTCTTATTAATTGTTTTTACTTCACGGGCTTGTCGGAATGAGGTGATTCTGGAACAGCAATATGGCATTCCTGCAACAGTGCCTCATCTTTTCCAGAGCAAGGTGCCTGAATCAGCTTCTGTTGACATCAGAGTAAATTAGTGAACTTGCATCGTCTTAAAATGGCTGTAACAGCTTAATCAGCCTCAGAGTTTTGCTGTTTTGAAAATTTGATAATCATCCAAATTGAACCTTAAGCGGAATATTTTGTCCTTCTGGCATTGGTGCACTTTAGAGTTAGCTGCAGCTTTAATACACAGAGTACTTCAAACACAACCAAGGCTGTGCAAAATTCTCAAGTCCTTAGAGATTATTTGAAAATGATACATGAAAAATCTTTAACCTTGAAAGTGGTAAACTGACATTTGAATGTAACAAAGTGCCTTAACACTTGC
Source organism: Aptenodytes patagonicus (assembly GCF_965638725.1). Lineage (NCBI taxonomy): Eukaryota > Metazoa > Chordata > Aves > Sphenisciformes > Spheniscidae > Aptenodytes > Aptenodytes patagonicus. Next base: position 44,430,092 of record NC_134952.1, read on the forward strand.
CTCTTAACTTATTCAGTCTTTTTTATAAATGTCTCTCTATGCATATACACACATGAATATGTAAACCTAAACTTCATCTATGAAGTCTGTTATGAATTGGCATTTGTACTGCCCAAAAGGGATTTGTTTTAAAAGGTATAATACTTAGTGATATACTTTCATCCTTCCAATGAAGTATGCTGCCTGAGCGTCTGTAAGAAATTAGATGCTGTGTCAGTTGCTTTACCAAAAGTGTTGGTTGAACTAAATTAATTTCAAAATGAGACCTTAAAGCAGAAGCTATATAAGCAAAACATATTCACCATTTCAAGGCCGGATGTCTTCTGCAGTTTTTAAAAATATCCATTCTCTACTGTAACTGATTTTGGCACTTTTGCCTATAATTGAGGCAGAAGCTTAAACCTGTGCTATGTACATGTCATTAATCAACTTTTGTTGCATCAGTTGCTGATTCAGTTTTGAACTGTTCTAAATGTAGTTTGTACCAGAGTGTTGGTTTCTCTGACTTTGCTTTAGGCAGTATGAGGAAAATGGCTGTGTCTACACTTAAGGACAGGTACAGTTGGTACAGTAATGCTCAGTCCTCCTTCCTTGATGAACCTGGAGAGGGAGGAATGCAGGGAGGTGCACAGAAACTTGCTGCTGTTCCACATGTCTGGATTTTCTGCCGTAGGAAACTAAAGTACACGTTCATATCTTATCCTGGCATGCAGCTGGGCTGTGGTCAGGGTACGTGCTCCAGCACTGGGGCTGAGATGTAGCCAGTAAAACTCTGGGCTCCAAAATAGTGCCTATTTCTCTTACAAGAGCAACCAAATTGTTTGACAGGCCTTAAAAATAATGTCTGAGGCTTATCTCTGAGTATTTCTGTCACCAAAAAAAAAAAAAAAGCCTTTGAATATATAGCAGACGTTTCAGAAAACTTTAAAAGAAAACTGTAATATTCTGTTTTATTTAAACAGCAAAACCACTGTGTCTCACAAGGGACTCTAATATTGCCCATTTCCTTACAGTTTCAAAGTACATTTGTCACATTCTTTCTCTTGAAACTGTACTTCTTCCACTGCTTGCTTTCCTAGTGCTCTTGTCTGAGCTGTTAAATTGTTGTTTTAAAGAAGTGATTCCAGCTCAATTAGTATAAAAGCTCATATAGAAGTTGGCAGATATGGGGGGAACTTCCATAAAACTTCTGTTTCCCACCATTCTGAAGGAATTCAGGCCAGTTTCCCTGTCTTAAGCAGGGTTGAGAATAAACTATGGAAAGTGGTCACGTTGTTTTTCACAAGATTTTCCTATTTTTTCTGAACTTTGCAGAGGCTTTTGCTTCATATTTGGCAATGACACTATTATCCCCCCTATAAAAAGTAACGAATAGGTTCCTTACATATGTAGGATGGTAGCGTTAGGGTATAATGAAACGTATCTGGAGTTAAGGCCTTGCTCATATTTAGTAACCAACTTCTTGGCAGCTAGAAGAGCTGTTGTATATGCAAAAGAGGTATAGAGCCTTTTTCTGGAAGAGTTCTGTTTTTTTTAGAATCTGTTTATCTATTGTGTTCATGTTTTACACTGATTAAGGCAAGACCCTAAACATCATAGAATCATAGAATCATTAAGGTTGGAAGAGACCTCTAAGATCATCGAGTCCAACCATCGACCCAACACCACCATGCCCACTAAACCATGTCCCTAAGCACCTCATCTACACGTCTTTTCAATACTTCCAGGGATGGGGACTCAACCACTTCCCTGGGCAGCCTGTTCCAATGTTTAACTACTCCTTCAGTAAAGAAATTTTTCCTCACGTCCAATCTAAACCTTCCCTGGTGCAACTTGAGGCCATTTCCTCTCGTCCTATCAAAGTAGCAGTGATCACATTCACATAAAGGCAGACGATGAGAGAAAGCAACAGAAATGAAGGACCAGCAGTGGGGTGAAAGGATGTAAAAGAAGTCTGCAAGAAGAATGCAGGAGGCACAGTGCTGCAGGTTGGCATTTCTGGACAGAACCAAGTTCACTCGTGGAAAATGACAGTGATATGAAACCCCCCGGGTGCTCACAGAGCCTGCTTTCACAGTTTGCAGTAACAAGGAGAAGTGTGAGTTAATGCAAATCTGTTCTGACAAACCTAATGGAAGCAATTGCAGTTGCATCTTTTTGTCTCCTGGGCAATATTAATGAAGATTACCAGTCTCAGGAGAGTAAAGTTCATAGTCATCAATTCCATAGGTTGTTCCAGGACTTCTTATTCTTCTTCAAATCACCTGAGGACATTCTGCTGCATTTTTTAAACTCACACAAGCATCCAAATTTTAGAGCTACAGTGAGACTTATGCTGCCTGCAGTATCACCTTTAAAAGTTTAAACATTGTTGTGGAAATTGGGTTATTCCCAGATTTAAGTCTGTATCTTACAAGTTAACGTGACGAGAGGTAAAGGAATAGAGGCATGATTACTTCAATATTAATAAGATTCTAGAGTGAATTTAGCATGTGGGTTAACCCCCATGAGTGGTTTTAGAGTAGGATTGGCCCCGTGCTCTTTTTTGAGGGCATCTGTAAGTAGAGAGGCCAGAGTTTTTACAAGTCTCCCATTTACTAGCACAAGCTGCTTGTCTATTGGGTTTGTACTTTTTAAAGTATTTTTTTCTTCTTTTGTGCAGTGTAAACACACAAACTTTACAGAATGACTTAAAAGTGGTGACACTAGATCTCTTGCACATTTAGCTCATCAACTTCCACTGTCCATAAGTCTAGATTTGGCCCTTGGCTTTATTGCAGCATGAAACCCTGTAGTCTTGAAGTACTGGCTAGTCACTAGAGGGCGATAACATTATATCGTGAGAACAGGTTACACCAAGATCTGAGCATTTTGGTGCCCTGACATTCTGAAACGTCACAGGGACATGAAGCATGACTATACATTGTTACTGGAAAGTGTTGCATTTGAAGGTTTAGATTTCAATTTTAAACCCATGAATGAAAGATAAATTATATCTGACATTAGCTTACTGTTGAGGATGGCTGTATCTTCCGTTGAACGCCTAAAGTCAGTTTTCCTGTATATTTTCATTTGATGGCTATTTTAGTTTTTTTTTCTTAAAGTTAATTCCAAAGAATGCCCTACCACCACTTTCAAGATATGAAATTGAAAGGGGATAATAATTCCTACCTCTGACTATTGCTGTTTCATTCACTGATATCCTAGAATAACCACAACTAGTCTAATAAAATGCTGCTTGGCCTGTAAATTTAGCATTTAGCCCCATGTGAGGCAAGAGCTGAAAAACAAGTGTCAGAATTTCACAGCTACTCGCTGATATTTTTTTAATTTTTTTTTAAGGAACTGTCTCTAAATGAAGTAGTATATTCTGAAGATAATTTGAATTAGTATTTAGAAGAAATATCACACGTTTTGGTGTTCTAGGGCTATTTTGACTGAGAGGAAATAGTAATTTTTGTTTCGGATACCCTAAGAGTTGCTTTTGGCCTGAGAAAAAATTAGCCTTTCTGTCACTGAGAACAGTAGCTGATGAGATCTCAGATAAGAAATGCAATGTGTACTTAATAATCTTCTGAAAAAGAGAACATATTGGAGGCCAAATGTTTGTGTAAAATAGATAGAATATACTTGTTTGTATAACGAGTATAAACCCTTCTGTTTCCCATAAGTGCAGACAGCTGTGAGTGTGGGTTTATTTCCCCTCCACCTCCGGGCTCTAACCCCTGAAAATATTGTTATGTGCAAAGCTTTCATGAACAAACCTAATACAAAATAATACCCTGAATAATTAAATGGAAATTTGAAACAAAACAGATAGCAGTTTAGTGGAGATGGGCTATATTTAAAGTATGATCAACTTATTTGTGAAGACACAAATGAAATTGCCTTTGAAATCATCTTTGAATATTAATTTTGTCCATCTAAACATTAATATCTACTGCTGGTCTGGTATCTGGAATGCCATAAGAATGCTTCTTATCAACACCACAGCTCAAGGTCATGAGCAGGATGGAAACAGTAGCTGGAAACCAAGAACCAAACCTTGACTACCCATGGTCTTAAAGGCTTGACACAGGGGAGGTAGTGTTAATCCGAGTTCCTTGGCCATGTTTAATTCAAGAAATGAAATATTTTGCAGGTTACTGATCAGGATTTTAAGTGTACAATGTGCTTTTATTTTTAGTCTACTTCCTTTGCTAGGCTAAAACACAGTTGAACAAAAAAAGTTGAACTATATAGTAATATAATACTTAAATACAAAGAAAAGACCTGGAGTTATAGTCATGATTGTTCAACCTTAATTCCTTTTAGCTAATCAAGGTGACATGGGCAAGTACAGTGCTATCTGAGAAGATATTCTGGATGTAATTTGCAAACGTGTGGGACATTTGGTACTGTTCCTGTACAACTGCAATGTTGGATTCAGAGGCTTAGATGAAGACTTGACGCTGATTCAATGGCTGCTGATGCCAACGATGTACATGAGTTTGCTACGCTATTTTATATGATCTACATAAGATCTACTCTGTATAGTGAGTGGAGTGCTGCATTATTAATATGGGGCTTACAAAAATATAATTGTAAAGAAATAGCTGATGTTTGATTCATTGAGGTTATACATTTTAAAAGAAAGCCAACATTTAAAGTGACTATTTAATCACTGTCATGTATCACTAAAAGAACCCTTCATTATGTGTGTTTGAACAAATGACCTCTAAATGAGACTATTCCGAAGTAGAGCAAAAGAAGGTATTAAGACCTCAGTTAGCTGCCATGCAGTTTCTTAAAAATATTGTACTGTTCCTCAAACTGATGTTAAGGCATGGCTGCAATTTTCAGCACTCTAGGCATGTTATTTTGAGGTAGCTCCTTTTTGTCATCTAGAAAGAATTGTACCTCTAAGATGATATGGTACCTGAGCTCTAGCTATCATCAGGGGAGTGTTAAATGGAGACAATCTGCTGAACATAGTAAACGACCCTCCTGAATGTCTTACCTAGAAAAGTAAAAAAACTCAGTGGATACAAAAAAGTGAACAATCAAAAAGGGAAGAAATATATAGTCCCAAAATACTAATTCCTGACCTTCCAAATACCCCATGGCATGTGCAAACAGTAGTTTTGAAGAAAAGCTGACTAAGTTACAGCAATAAAGGGTAAGAGACAGTCATCTAGAAAATGGTAGCTTTTTTTACCATGACACCTCTGTCAACACAACAGATCTGTAGCAACAGAGGGAAGAAATTTAAAACACAAACTTCACTGTATGGAAAAAATGCATGCATTTATAATGTCCATGTCTTCACTGCTGCATTTTTAGGAAAAGAGTTAAAAGTCAGATCTCTAAGCCTTGCTCATGTCATTCTCTACAGGGAATTTCTTGAGTACCTTTCTCCTTTCTGTTCACGACAGGATTTTCAAGGAAGAGAGCCGTCAACTTTCCTCTTTATCTGGTGCCTTATATCACGTCCACACTGCTCCATGCCCTATAGGAGTGCTGAAAAGAAGCTATATTCCCATTTCAGTGGTACGGTATTTTATTCCTACTTTTTTAAAGGGGCTTTCAATGTAATGAATCCTGAAAGTGATGTCAGCAAGACTTGCGGGAAGGTTGCTAAACCTTTGGACTTTCCCTCCCTACCTAAGAGACACCATGCTGAGTGGGTAGATTAATATATTTGTCACAGACAGTGAATTAAGATAGAAAGTAATCTCATCTCTGAATATTTTTATAGATATACAGTATTACTGGTATTTAATTCTTTATCACAGGGAGATTTATTAGCAGTTTCTTGTTGCCTGGACAACAGAAACAGTCTGTAGAATACAGAATTTGGGAGGCTGGCTACACTTTGGCTCTTTGGTTTCATGGAAAAGAGAATGAAATGCATACCCACTTGGAATATGCATTGTTCCAACTACACGGGACTATTACCTTGTACACTAAATTACCAAAGCTCTTTGCCTGTGTGATTTCTTATAAGTTGGAACCTTAAATTGTATGCATTCTGGTTGCTACTTCATAGTAGGATCAGTTTCTAGCAGATAAATATTTTGCCTGTCTCAGAAGACAATTTTGAAAGTTGTTTGTCCCCTGCTCTTTTTATTCTATTATGTTATGTTTGTTGGAAATGGCTTTTCACTCCCAGATGATTGCTTGTCACATAAGTCATAACAAGAGATTTGGATGAAAATAGCAGAATGAGAAAAGCTGCATTTCAATAGCTTTTTGTAGTATTCTACAAAACTGGCCTGCCACCTCTTCCTGATTTATAGTAAGGCTGGTTCAGTATAAACTGATTTGAAGAAGTTTTGAAAGTATCTGAATTTTAAATTTTTCTGATGATTGTATACGTGAATGTGTTTCGAACTGTAATCCAGCTTCCATTGAAGTCTATGGCAATGCTGCCATCAATTCCTATGGTGCAGAAGTGGACTTATAATGAGCTATTTAACATTTCACTTATCTAAATTGTCGCAGCTTGAAAGCTGTAGTAAAAGACTGGTGGGGTTTTGGAGTGACTGAAGGGCCTGTAAATGTAATCAAAGAGACCAAATTGTGTGTGAGAAGCTGTTTCATCTCAATGTCTTTCATCTACGGAAACCTGATAGATTTTGTTTCGTAGATTCTGGCATACAAAAATGCATAGTCAAATGCAGTATGTAGAATGACTCTTCAGAACAGAAACAGACAGGTGAATAGTTTTACAATTAAGCACCTGTAATTCAGTAGTTTTAAGTTCTTCATGTTCTGTCACAAAACTTCTGATGAGAAAGTCTTGTTTGTAAACCATATCTAACTTGGTTTTCTTGTCTGTACAATAATGGACGCATATCTATCTTTCTTGGAGAAGATCTGAAAATACATGCTCTAATATTTATGGAGTGTTTCAAAAGAGTGATGATAAATAAGATAGAGCATGAAAGCTATATATTATGATATCTGGTGTGATTAATACAAAAATTTGTTTCATATCTCTGATCTTAATGTGTTGTTCAGAATTACGTAACACCTGATCCCAAATGGAAGAGTTTTTTCTTTTTTTTGCAGGAGTTTCTCTCGGGTTCTAAAATTCAATTTGACTATATACATCCAAAAAGACACTCGTTCAAATGAACAAATAAACGGATTTTCTTAAAAAAAAAAAAAGGAACAAGTTAGTTATATTTCCTAGTACAGTAAATGAGGTATGAAACAAGTGTGACTTCATCTACTTCTTTTGAAAAGACTTAATTATAGAGACTTTAATGATAAAAGAACCAATGTCTATATTGTATATCTTACCACAATCTGTCAGCAAATGATCTGGAGCAAGGTGGGAAGACTTGCAGTGTACATGATGCAGAACTGATCTTGGAATTTCCAGAAGTTGTAAGCAAAAAATAGCTTTAACAGGTAAACTTATATAATGTTTTTCCTTGAATTTTGGGATTCTGAAAACCAGTTCAGAACCAGTACAACAGTAATAATCAAAGCTTGGCCAGATCACAGCACGCCTCTTCAACCCCAGTGAACTGAATTGTGGATGACTTAAAGTTTTATAGGCTGGCGCTGCTACAGAATTTCATTTTTTATTATTAATAATGAATGAGATGTCAATGAATGGATCATCCAGAATATTATTCAGCATCTTCAGGCTTTGCCATATCTTCTTTTCCATTACTGAGTATAAATGTGTTGAGCGCGATTGTCTCTGTTGAGTTAAAACATCTGATTATAAAATAATGGATAAATCATCCCTCTCCCCCTTTTATTCTTTGTCCTGAGATTTCAGCCTGTTTCTTTGATAGTTTTTTTCCCTTTACTCAGACATGGTGTTGCAGAGTTATTCTAGCACCAGTTCTCTTGGCAGATAGACTACCTCTCCTCTCACCATCTTGCCCACTGTTGATTTAAAATGTTGGTTGACAAAATTCAATTCTTAAATTAGGGTTGCCTTCTGTAGAAAACATTTCCTAGGAAGACTCTGCCATGGAAAAGTTAAAATTCTAGGAGTGCCTGTATGGTTTAGAGGCACTATATTTTTTGTTTGTTTGTTTGTTTAGCATTGATGATTTGTTTGCAAAATGAATGAGCACATGGAATGAGAATTTTTAAATACAAATCATATATTTATGCCTGTAGTAATGGGTACTGAACAAGATCTGTTTATTCACCTTACCCTGTGACATCAGTCCTATGAGCTATATTCCTGTATCCAAGCAAACTGAAAAGGAGGAAGAAAAGATATTTTTCCTGAATGCCAAATCTTTCCATTTTCCACCAGCCCTAATAAAGGCTAATTGTAGTTTCAATGGAGAAAACTGTTCTGAAAAATCCTGAAAGTATTTTTCTATTATTCATGGTTTTTTCATATGTGAAAGAACAGCCAGTGCTTCGGGAGACCATTCTGAGTAAACTATTTCACAGGACACTGATTGATGTAGGAAATAATCTAGAAAAGCAGCAACTTTAGCTTTTAAGTGCTCATGAAGCTACACAGGGCAGTAATTAATAAGAATTAGACTTTAAGATAAATGACTGAGAAATTGTAAGGTCATGGGAGAGTGTAAATCAGAATCTGATAACATACTGCGTGAGAAAGGTAATATAAGGAAACTATTCTTCATCAGGTTGAAAAGTTTGAACATTGTGGTGATTTATTTATGAAACTGGTAAAGGGTAAGCAAGAAGAAACATGGGTCTCAAATTTAGGACAGCAAGCTGAAGGAAAATTGACATCGGTTCCTTAAAAGGTTGGAATCCCTAAGGTTGTCCTTAAGGCAACACTTCGCAGCAATTCTAAGTATGGTGGGTCAAATGTAGTCTGAATTTGAGTGACTGCAATGCTGTTTAAACAGCAATGGCTAGGGCAAAGCCCAGGAAGTTGCGTTAACCTTAAGGTTTGGAAAAATTAGATGTACACTCCTATGGACGCTTTATTCTGGATAATGACAAAGCCATGAACAACTAAGATCTTAGTCTTAGATAGCATTTTTTTTGCCAAAGATAAATTTTGGATTTGCTTATGTGCCTGTGTTCTTAAAGTAATGAGTAAGTGTATTGGAGACTCCCCTGATACGTGTAACTGTAAAATCAAGGAAAGCAGAACTCTATTGCAGAGGTAAAGAAGAAAGGTAATTGTGTCAAGATGGGGAGCAACTCCTTCAGGATGATTTTATCATTAACAATGTTGAACTGGGCAAATGCAACAATAAAAACATAGTGAGGTAAATTACACTTTTTTACAATGTTCAGCCTGGTGGCAGAGCTGAAAGAGGAAGTGGAAAGGTTAAGGAGTATCCGGGAGTGTGAGAGGGAGATAGATTGGTGGAGCCGCACCCTACCGTCCCTGAGGCAAAGGCAGCAGATGGAGGCTTCATGAGAAGCAGAGGATCCCCTGCCCTCTTGCCACCAGGCAGAAAGAGGAGACCTAAGTGAGGGGGGGGGAATGGAAACAGGTCCCTGCGCGGGGTGCCAGGCGAACCCCTGCCCGGCCTCCCTCACCTTCCCGGTTGCCTTTACACAACAGATATGGGGCCCTGGAACTTGAGGGCCAGGCAAATGAGGATGTAGACGAAGGTCCATCCAGGAGGTTGCCTAGGGTGAGGCAGTCAGCCCTACGCATTATGACTGCCTCTGCTAAGAAAAAAAGGAGGGTAATTGTCATAGGCGATTCCCTTCTGGGGGGAACAGGGGGCCCTATATGCCGACCAGACCCATCCCACGGGGAAGTCTGCTGCCTCCCTGGGGCCCGCGTCAGAGACATTACGAGGAAGCTCCCTGGTCTGGTACGGTCTTCCGACTACTACCCGCTATTGGTTATACAGGCTGGCAGTGATGAGGTTCCAGAGAGACGTCCTGCAGTGATCAAAAGGGACTTCAGGGCACTGGGGCGACTGGTTGAAGGATCGGGAGCACAGGTAGTGTTTTCCTCAATCCCTACAGTGGCAGGGAAGGATACTGAAAGGAAGAGGAAAACACACCTGATCAACACGTGGCTCAGGGGCTGGTGCCATCAGAGGAATTTTGGCTTTTTTGATCATGGGTAGGTTTACACGGCACCGGGCCTGCTGGCAACAGATGGAGTCCAGCTGTCTCACAGGGGAAAAAGGATCATTGCTCATGAATTGGCAGGGCTCATTGAGAGGGCTTTAAACTAGGTTTGAAGGGGGAAGGGGATAAAACCAGGCTCACTAGAGATGAGCCTAGGGGTGGCATGCCAATGCTGGGGGCGAAATTGATAGCCCAGCTCAAGTGCATCTACACCAACGCACACAGCATGGGCGGCAAACAGGAGGAGCTGGAAGCCATTGTGCAGCGGGAGAGATATGACTTAGTCGCCATCACAGAAACATGGTGGGGTGACTCTCATGATTGGAGCGCTGCAATGGATGGCTACAGACTCTTCAGAAGGGACAGGCGAGTAAGGAGAGGCGGTGGGGTGGCCCTGTATGTTAGGGAGTGTTTCAATTGTATAGAGCTCAACGATTGTGATGATGATATGGTTGAGTGTTTATGGGTAAGAATGAGGGGAAAGGCCAACGAGGCAGATATCCTGCTGGGAGTCTGTTATAGACCACCCAACCAGGATGAAGGGGCGGATGAAGCGTTCTACAAGTGGCTGGCAGAAGTCTCTCAATCGCTAGCCCTTGTTCTCGTGGGGGACTTCAACTTCCTGGACATCTGCTGGACATACAACACAGCAGAGAGGAAACAGTCCAGGAGGTTCCTGGAGTGTGTGGAAGACAACTTCCTGACACAGCTGGTAAGGGAGCCTACCAGGGGAGGTGCCTCACTCGACCTGCTGTTTACAAACAGAGAAGGACTGGTGGGAGATGTGGTGGTTGGAGGCCGTCTTGGGCTTAGCGACCATGAAATGATAGAATTCTCGATTCTCGGTGAAGTAAGGAGGGGGGGCCAGCAAAACCGCAGCCATGGACTTCCGGAGGGCGGACTTTGGCCTGTTCAGGACGCTGGTTGAGAGAGTCCCTTGGGAGACAGTCCTGAAGGGCAAAGGAGTCCAGGAAGGCTGGACAATCTTCAAGAAGGAAGTCTTAAAGGCGCAGGAGCAGGCTGTCCCCATACGCCGTAAGAAGAACGGGCGGGGAAGACGACTGGCCTGGCTGAACGGGGAGCTCTTGCTGGGACTCAGGAAAAAAAGGAGAGTTTACCGCTTGTGGAAGAAGGGGCAGGCAACTCAAGAAGAGTACAGGGATCTCGTTAGGTCGTGCAGAAAGGAAATGAGAAAGGCAAAAACCTAGCTAGAACACAATCTGGCCGCTGTTGTTAAAGACAACAAAAAATGTTTTTACAAATATATTAATGACAAGAAGAGAGCCAAGGAGAATCTCCATCCTTTATTGGATGCAGGGGGGAAACATTGTCACCGAGGATGAGGAAAAGGCTGAGGTACTCAATGCCTTCTTTGCCTCAGTCTTCAACAGGCAGACCAGTTATCCTCAGGGTACTCGGCCCCCCGAGCTGGAAGACAGGGACGGCGAGCAGGATGAACCCGCCATAATCCAAGAGGAAGCAGTCAACGACCTGCTATGCCACCTGGATGCTCACAAGTCTATGGGGCCGGATGGGATCCACCCGAGGGTGCTGAGGGAGCTGGTGGAGGAGCTCGCCAAGCCACTCTCCATCATTTATCAGCAGTCCTGGTTAATGGGGGAGGTCCCGGACGACTGGAGGCTTGCCAATGTGATGCCCATCTACAAGAAGGGCCGGAAGGAGGATCTGGGGAACTACAGGCCTGTCAGCCTGACCTCGGTGCCAGGCAAGATTATGGAGCGGTTCATCTTGAGGGTGCTCACAAGGCATGAGCGGGACAAGCAGGGGACCAGGCCCAGCCAGCACGGGTTCATGAGAGGCAGGTCCTGCTTGACCAACCTGATCTCCTTCTATGACCAGGTGACCCGCCTAGTGGACGAGGGAAAGGCTGTGGATGTGGTCTACCTGGACTTCAGCAAGGCCTTTGACACCGTCTCCCACAGCATTCTCCTAGAGAAGCTGGCGGCTCACGGCTTAGACAGGTGGACTCTGGGCTGGGTCAAAAACTGGCTGGACGGCCGGGCCCAGAGAGTTGTGGTGAATGGAGTTACATCCAGTTGGCGGCCGGTCACGAGCGGTGTTCCCCAGGGCTCAGTTTTGGGGCCGGTCTTGTTCAATATCTTTATCGATGATCTGGATGAGGGGATGGAGTGCTCCCTCAGGAAGTTTGCAGACGACACCAAGTTGGGCGGGAGTGTTGATCTGCTTGAGGGTAGGAAGGCTCTGCAGAAGGAGCTGGACAGGCTGGATCGATGGGCCGAGGCCAACTGTATGAGGTTCAACAAGGCCAAGTGCTGGGTCCTGCACTTCAGCCACAACAACCCCATGCAGCGCTACAGGCTTGGGGAAGAGTGGCTGGAAAGCTGCCTGTCGGAAAAGGACCTGGGAGTGCTTGTCGACAGCCAGCTGAACATGAGCCGGCAGCGTGCCCAGGCGGCCAAGAAGGCCAATGGCATCCTGGCCTGTATCAGAACTAGTGTGGCCAGCAGGAGTAGGGAAGTGATTGTGCCCCTGGACTCGGCACTGGTGAGGCCGCACCTCGAATACTGTGTTCACTTTTGGGCCCCTCACTACAAGAAGGACGTTGAGGTGCTGGAGCGTGTCCAGAGAAGGGCAACGAGGCTGGTGAGGGGTCTGGAGAACAAGTCTTATGAGGAGCGTCTGAGGGAACTGGGGTTGTTTAGCCTGGAGAAGAGGAGGCTGAGGGGAGACCTCATCGCTCTCTACAACTCCCTGAAAGGAGGTGGTAGCGCGGTGGGTGTCGGTCTCTTCTCCCAAGTAACTAGCGATAGGACGAGAGGAAATGGCCTCAAGTTGCGCCAGGGGAGGTTCAGATTGGATGTGAGGAAAAATGTCTTTACTGAAAGAGTGGTTAAACATTGGAACAGGCTGCCCAGGGAAGTGGTGGAGTCCCCATCCCTGGAGGTATTTGAAAGACGTGTAGATGAGGCGCTTAGGGACATGGTTTAGTGGGCATGGTGGTGTTGGGTTGACGGTTGGACTCGATGATCTTAGAGGTCTTTTCCAACCTTAATGATTCTATGATTCTATATATTCATACACACATGTGTAAATGTATGTGTAGCTATACATTTCCAGCCCCTGGACACCTGCATGTGTATTTATACACATATTTCCCAGCTCCTGGTTGCATGGTAATGCTACTCAAAATATCTTCTAATATATCAACAAAGTTACATATGTAGTCTATCAGTGGTTCTCATGGGTTTTTTAGTCTGTTTTACCAGACCAAAATCATGTGAGTGTTCTGCTGAGAGAAAAATCAAGTGCATCTTAAAACTTGCATTTCCAATTGCTAATCAAAATTATAGTCTGTTCCAAAGCCTCTTGAAGTGAATACAATTTTTTTTTCCCAAAACTTACTTTGGATCTGACCCGTAAGGATTCTACAGTGTGGCATGATACATCAATTTGTGCAAACAGGGAGAGGGAAGGTGACATAAACCTGCCTCTGACTCATGGGATTTTGACCTTCAGAAAGAATATGTAATGTTAATAACCTGGTGTAGGACAACAAGTGGTAAAAAAAAAAAAAAAAAGATTTATTTTTTGCAGAGCAAAAGTATGCTCACTGCCAGTTCACAAGTTCGCAAGTAAATTATATTTTGTGCTAACATTGTTTTAAAAAAATGACAACAAACATGTTACTATGTCTGTATGAGCCAATTGATTCCTAAGCAGTTTCCAGTTTAAGATACACTTTCCCTAGCTGAGGCTTGCAGTATTTGCAGACTGTCTGACTTCCAGCCACCCTACTGTTAAGAATGATTTGACTTTAATTTTGTCTAATGACTAATACTCAAATTTACTGTATCCTTTAAATTTTAATAAGAAATGATCACTTCTGTTGAACTAAATAGAGTAATATCAGACCCGATAGAGAATAATCAGACCCGATTATATAAAAAGCAGCTGAGAACATAGTCTTCCAAAACAAGTTTTGTGTGTATACACACATTTGTATATTGTGTATATATGTATGTATTGTATATGATGTATAACTGTTCATATGTGTTATATTTTAAATTAATGCTGTCAGTATTTTCCTATTGTTTATTTTTGTATGCAGCAGAGTTTGTCCCTAGTGATCAACCACTACGCTAACTAAAACTGGTTATCTAATAAAAGTGATCTCAGAAATTTGAAGTCAAATTTTTCTTCAGAATATTTAGGAATACTTTGATCTTGATAACAGAGAAGTCTTTTTCCCTGTAATAAAAGTTCCACATTGGTAATCAGTATAGTGGAAGGAAGAAATGTATGTCACTAGAGGTTTGGTCGTTTTTTATTTGCTTTTTTGGTGGTGTTTGTTTGTGGTTTTGTGTTTTGGTTTTGTTTTTTTTTTTTAATTTTGAAAGCTCAGGGGAAAAACCCGAGTGATGCAAAGGCAATCACTCACCACCTCCCACAAACAGACTGATGCCCAGCCGGTCTCTGAGCAATGGCTACTTTGGAAGACAAAACCCCAGTTTTTGTTGTTGGACATGATATTATATGGCATGAAATATCCCTTTGGCCAATTTGAGCCAGCTGTCCTGACTGTGTCCCCTCCCAATTTCTTGCCCACCCCCAGCCTACTCGCTGGCAGGGGTAGAGTAAGGAACCGAGAAAGCCTTGAGCTGTGTAAGGACTGCTCAGCAATAGCCAAAACATTGGTGTTACCAACATTGTTTTAGTCACAAATTCAAAACACAGCACCACAGGGCTCCTGTGAAGAAAATTAACTCCATCCCAGCCAGAGACAGTACAGCTTGCTTCTATCCTTATCCACTGTGGACATGTATAACGACGATTTCTTCTTAGCAGCATTTCCTTGTTAATTGTTTCCTCTTGAATAGTTTTCCTATTCACAAATTTGTTTTGGATGTTGTCTTTATCTTGGAATGATTTTGTTGTTCGTAAAATTAATTCTCAGATAGACTGATCAGAATAATGCTCCATCTGAATGTATATAAAAAAACCCCAACATACTTACGGTGTTTTCATTAACTGTGCATGCTTCCAGTCTTTGCTGTCTTCATTGACATTGAACTTGACACTCTTCTAACTCAGTTGTTTACACCGAAGCCTTGGGGTTTTTATTCCTCAGTTTGATGTAGTACATTTAAATTCAAGCAGTATGACTCAGTAGTTCGTATTACTTTGTTTATTATGCATTACCTTGCGTTTGTCAAATTTGTATTTCATCTCCTACCTTTTCCTTTTTGCCTACATTTTCATATTGAACTCGGACTATTCATAGAAAGTGGATGCATAAATGATATGGAAACAGATGAAGTAACTTAGATTTTAAATGTGAGAATATTCACCCTGTTTAGAGGATAATTAGTGAACTAATTAGGATCTCTTCAGAAAAGTCTACTGTGGTAGACCAATAGTATAATGATCTTCTGTGGATTCTATTGTACTGCTTCGTTGTGCAACTGGTAGGGCCAACAGCACCTGTATTTTGTGTTCTTATAAGCATGTATCAAAATAAGCCAATTTTGCACTGAGAATGGTGGTTCCTAGAAAGCCTTTACCTGCATTTTGTAAACGTAATTGTCCTATGTAGAACTGGTGGAGTGATGGCATGAAAGTCTGTTTGCAAATACAAACTGGTTTTCCGTGTAGGGCTGCTTTCATGGGTGTCTGGGTAATTGTATTGAAGAAGCAGTACCCTCGCTTCCCCTCTCCCAGGCTGACACTAACTCAGTGTTGTCTGGATTGGGAGCTGAAGGGCAATGCTGCAGCTCCTCCCTAGGAAGCTATGAATTGGTATAAAATATGGACTCTTGTACAAGAATGTGGGAGACTGCGTACATCCAGGACATAGGGAAGTCCTCAATGTAGTTATTCATACTGACTCTGTATGGGAGTTTTCCACTACTGATCCTTTTTTACAGAGCCTGCAGAGTTACAATCCCAGACTTGGTTAAGCAGTAGCTAGAAGAATTGTTGAAGTTTTATGAATTTGTATTTCCCCATCTTTAAATGCCTCTATTTAGGATAATGTCTTACTGCACCTATAAAGATCAAAACAATGTAGTAAGAGACTTCAGCTTTACCTTTGAAAGCTCCTCCTTCTGAAGACTTTGCTTTATGCTTGTAAGCTGTGCTCTACATATGCAATAGCCTATTAGTTTCTGCTAATGGGCTTTCTCCTGCATTTCTTCTCAGGGTTGATAAAAGTCCATAGGTGTTTTAGTGCTGTTATATTATGTTACAGCTCTCTATATATTTGAAAAATATTACCATTGATTTTTCCATAGGTTCTTCATTTGGCTGTAGGGAAAACACTCCACTTTTACTCCAATTGCTCATAGTGTTCCCACCCAAAAAATTCATTTCTTCCCTTTCTTCACCTACATCTGCTTACTATTGATATATCATACCAACTCCTGATTGAGCAAAAACTCTGTATATACAAGCTTAAATTTGAGCATGTACTGAAGGCCAAAAGATATTGAAGCATGTGTTTAGAGCTAACTCTGAACTTGCCTGATTCAGCAAGTTCTTAAATAGTAATATTCTCATGTTGCTGGTCAGAGGTCCCATCACTTATATATGTCCTCTGTCATTTTCAGTTACAGAGTCTGCTGATACAAAAGGACTTAGTATTCATAGACTATGTATGAACAACTCTGCCTTCAGTGCTTTTGATATTCTGGATTTTCTGCTATAGTATATTTGGTGCTCTGTCTGTTGTCTGCCTCAAATAAGCAACACACACCTTGAATTACAGTATTTTCTTTTCTCAGTTATTCACTGTATCTTCCTCCAAAATCTCACTCCGGTTTTGATCATCTGTAGCTCTTTCTATGACATAAAAAGGTGAAATAAGCACTTATCATTAAGCAGCAGTCACTGTTACAAAACAGCCTCAATTATTAATTGCCTATGTCCAGAGTAACGTATGACAACAACTCTGTGCTGATGTTGCAAAGGAAAATCCTGTTGAGGATCCTGTTGGCTTCCACAGCATTGTCTTGGATGTAAATTCAGCTGTTTATTATGAGGATATAGAGAGACCTGGGAATGGTTTATGTTTGCTTTGCCTTCCATTTTAGTGATTTACAGCATACTAACCTCATGCATACATCAGGGAAGTGGTCTGTATTTAGTTTCAGAAATGCAAGGCTTTATGTGAGATGGAGGGACTGAGATAACATGGTCACAAAGTCTGGGTGGAAGACATTCTGTTGTGTGGGGAGTGAGTGTGGTTAGTTGCTGGATGGTGCTAATTCCTGAGATTGAATTTGTTGTGTGGTTAAGATACTGCTGTTTCAAGACTGTTTAGCAGGTCAGAACTTCATTTTTCTCCTTCAATAGGGTAGAAAGGGTGTGGCCAGGTTATATGAAGTGGGAACATTACGCTGCCATGGCCAGAGATAATGCTAAGAGTGGCAAAAATCCCTTTAATGTTCTTTCTCACATGCTGCTCCAACCCCTGTATTGCTGGGTAAATTGACATCTGAGCTGCTGCAGGCCAGATGTGGCCCATCAAGTATTTTACGTAGTGTTACAGATAAATTTTCTTTCACATGTAGCAGGCAGTACTGTTGTGAATTCAATTGCGGGTGATGTAGAGGGCGAGCTCCTCACAAGCATTCACTCTGATGACATCTGATCATCACTGCAACTTCTGGAGGAAAAAAAACACTACCAAAATCCCCTGCATGACACCTCTTCAAGATCACAGAATAAAGTCAGATGATTTCTGAAACGTAAAAAAGGGTTTGATGTGCAATATTGTCTGAGGCCTTTTTCAGACTGCCTATAAACCAGGCTGGAATGCAAGCCTGTTTAACCAACATGGTTGAAGTAATCTCTTAGCATTATTCACAGACAGCCTGGACTGATAGAGTAGGATGTGTTCAGAGCACACATTTTTGCATGTGCATAATATTAATTGTTTCCTTCGTATACCAGAAAATGGAACAGCAATTTTGGCTATTATTTTGCAAATAAATGTGCTGGAAAGATGAATACAAACCAATTACAAATATGCCATTCCTAAGTTGGTTCTTGTTTGAAGGCTTTGCCAGCTCTGTAATTGCTTTCAGACTAATGAATTATACAAATTCTCTTTGTACAAATTAGAATAAACTGGTAACCTGATTTCCTGATTATTGTCCTTTTATGTTTTTGTAAAGCTTTTAGATTAATTAATTCTTAGATGAACATAATTTTACAAGCCCAGTGGATGCTTTCTGGAAAGCAATCATTAATCATTATAATGTATGACCTCAATCATATCTCGTGTCTTAAAAATATGCTTTTATATTAATCAATAATTAACGTTACCTTGCACTTTGTCCTACATTTAAGAAGTTGTTCCTTTTTACTTGCTTGTTTTTCGTAAAAGACAAATAAAATACTTATGAACTTCTCACAGTACCTTCCTCCAAAGCTGTTTGAATGTCAGAAATAGATGATGGAAAGTTAAAGATATCATCTCTGATTATTTAGGTGTGTGGGAGATGGTGTTTGATGCAAAATGTTCTTCCTATATCAGCGTCAATGCCTATGGATCATGCTACGCAATGCACCAGACTGCACATTTTTAATGACAGACCACCATTCTGCAGGCTGGTTTGTGCACTTCTCCCAAGTCCTTAAGGAGTTCAGCATTCAAACCCAGTTTTATCATCAGCCTGCAAACTGATTCTTTATCTTTAGCATTATGGCTGCAAGCATCAGATTGTTCTGTAATTAAGAGAAATACGTAAGTAAGATCTTTTGAAAACTTACATGGATATATGGATATGTAGGTATGTCTGTGTATTGTCTTTCTTGGCTTGGTAGGCACTCTACTGACAGGCTGTTTCTGACTGTGTGTGAGCTTGAGAAAATCTCTTAAGATATCTCCTCTTAGCTTCCTTAATTTTTAATAGAGATACTGATACCTGCCTGCCTTATATTATGTGTAAGTTGCATCTTCCTTTGCAATGTATTTGAAGACTTCTGGATGAATACATTTAATTGAAAAGAAGAAGAACTAACCTCTTGTATCTTCCATCCTGACTGAAATCCTCTGGACTTCAGATAGAGCTGAAATATAATAGAATAATACAGAACTAGAAGCACAGACCACTTATTCGGGCTATGTTGCAAGCTTAAAAGTCACAAGAAAATCTTGCATGTGTGTCCCTAGCTACAGAGACAATGGAGAATTTTTCTGTGGTGTAATTTTTTAATTTTTTAAAGTTTTTATTAAGGAATCTAGCTTCTCAAGAACTGTTCATGGGAAAAGCTTGATTTCAACAAATCTAATTCACTTTCAAAAAAATTCTAAGAAACTTTTGTGAAATATCTCCTACTGACATGTCTCATTTTTAATTAAAAATGAATGTGTGGAATTTTGGTCACTTTGTTCTACAAAGGCTGAGCTATTTAAATGATTGTAACTGGAGTGAAAGAAGTTTGCATTTCAGCTCTGCAGCCTTGATCCCTGTGCTAAGACGTCCCCTAAAGTCAAACGTACCTCTAGGTTAGGTACAGAGGGAGTGGTTGGTTTCTGAAAGACTTTAATGGAAAACAGTTGCTGTCTGCAGAAAAAGTCACTGTTAAAAGTTTGTATTGCACATGTTGGTAATTCACAGGTTCCCAGATAAACAAAAGCTTGCTAGCTGAAATATATTTTATTCTGATATAACATCCAGGCATCTCATAAGAATGGTATTAGTTGTGAATATTCTTGCTATCTTCAATGGAACAAACTCCCCTCAGTGGATTTCCTCTCATATGCAACTCACAACCATGAACTCGCATGCATATTACTCTATGACCCTTCAAGAAGAGGACATTATGATGTTTGGACTCAGGGTGTTTCATGAAAGTGACATCAAGAAGCATGAAACTTTACTACCATTGTAATGAGGCATATGATGTCGCTTTCAGAACGGAGCTATTTAGGTTTTGAATGAGCTGTTTTGGTATTTAGCTAAAACAGTTAAATTTTATTTGATAGATTAAAGAAAAATGTTTACTATGGACATGAACTCAGCTCGTCTAGTATCTTCATTGTAGTACACTTTTGTGACTTTATGTGACACATAAATAAGCTGAGAGGACCAATTCAAGTGTTTAAAACAATAAAAACAGCTACCCAGAGTTTTTGATCAAGTGACAAGCATATCTACCTTCAGGCTAGTGACCTAACTTGTTTAAAAAAAACCAGAACATTTCCCACGATTGTTAATCTGGGCTAGGATATGAAAGGGTATCTTGAGAGCTCACAACTTCAGGACAGAAACTAGCATACAGTGCTACTGAATGGATGCTAGTGTGAGAAACAAAACAAGCTTTGCTTGTTTGAATTTCTTACTGCTGTCTTGAAATGGTTGTATTATATTGCACTTCTGAAACTAGACTTCTTTTTCAATCGTTGAAAAATCCTCTACAAAATTAATTTAGGTCTGTTCTTTTAGAAAAAAAAATTGTTAGGACAGAAGAGAATTTATCGAACTTAATCCAGGGGGCTTTTCCTGAACTAGGCCTTACATGTGTGCCACAGTGGTATGTACTATGTAATCCCTCCTCAGGTTCATTAATACAGATTCAGTACTCATCAGCCTTAATTCTAAACCGTATTTTAATCTCTACAGCATTGTAAAAATACCCATGAGATTTGTGAATGTGTTTCAAGCCACAATGAATCTGAATCATGGAGTGGAACTACAAAGATTTGTTCTTACTTCTTGACCCACGTTGTTGCACGTAATAAAATAATTCCTATTATATTCAGATTATCTTTTCATTACAGTGAATGAAAGTGCATGTAGCCAGGGAATAGCTCCAGAAAACTGCAAGTATTTTTAGTTTTAGCATTTTAGCTCTTTGCCATTGAAGATACCAGACCATTTTGGAGGAGGCAGTGTAGGGGAGTGAAAGAGAAATAAGTTACTACAGAAACCATAGACTGAAAAACAACCTGCTTCTTCCCCCTTCTATTACATTTTTCCTGCAACATACACTGTTTGGGAAGTTACGTGAGTAGAAACACAAAGTATGAATCCTCTCTCCCTGCCTGTCAGTTCTGTCTCATAATTCTCTTGGCTTGGAGTACTCTTTTCTCAGAGATAATAGTATTTATATTGCCAAACAGCACAGGTTGCCATTTTATCTCAGGCATGGCTGTACGCCCTTATTTCTGTAATGTAAAAAAAATTTCATTCTTTAAGAATTTTTTTTATTATTAGAATTAGTTATTGCTTAGGTGGATTCATTGTTTATGTGAAAATGTGCTTACACCTAGGTTTCTGGACTATACCTCATCAGTGTTATTTTATGTAATGTAACTCTCACAGGCATAATTTGATGGGACTGTATTGTGGTTTAACCCATCAGGCAGCTAAAAACCACACAGCCGTTCGCTCACACCTCCCCCAGTGGGACGGGGGAGAGACTTGGGAAAAAAAAAAAGTAAAATTTGTGGGTTGACATAAAGGCAGTTTAATAGGACAGTAAAGGAAGGGAAAATAATAATAATAATAATATGATAAAATATACAAAATAAGTGATAGTGATGCACAATGCAATTGCTCACCACCTGCCGACCGATGCCCAGCCAGTCCCTGAGCAGCGGCCCCCCCGGCCAGCTTTCCCCAGTTTATGTACTGAGCATGACGTCACATGGTATGGAATGTCCCTTTGGTCAGTTTGGCTGTGCCCCCTCCCAGCTTCTTGGGCACCTCCAGCCTTCTCAGTCGGTAGAGCATGGGAAGCTGAAAAGTCCTCGACTAGTGTAAGCATTACCTAGCAACAACTAAAACATCAGTGTGTTATCAACATTATTCTCCTCCTAAATCCAAAACACAGCACTGTACCAGCTACTAGGAAGAAAATTAACTCTATCCCAGCCGAAACCAGGACAGACTGTCATTGTTTACACTGTTTCATTGGTCAGCCAGGGCTGAAACGTCATGGACATGTTTAAAAAAGATGTGTTCTTCAATCAGTTTATTAAGTGAAAAGATTTGGTACAATGTTTATAAACTAAATCTTAAAGAAAGCTGAAAAAGAGAGAGGATGCGCATGCGATGTTAGAGAAGATGCATATGTGGAAGTGATTGGCACAATCTTCCTACAAAATATTCCTTTCTCTCATCCCTTTGAGGCACAGTAAAACAGGATGTTCACTTTTCCAGTCCTCTGGGGGAATTTTTTTCCTGAAGTGCCTTGAGCCTACAGCTGCTGGATACCTTGAGGGCATTTGGGGGGGATGCCTGTATGCCTGTGCTGTGCTGCACTCACGCTTTCCTCAGCATCTGCTACTAGTCACTGTGAACAGGTTGCAGGGCTAGGTATACTTTTAGTCTGGCCTTTAGTAAGGCAGTCCTTAGGAAGTAATTTGAAACTTCTTCATGCTCTGCATTTTTTTTTTAAATTAAGCTAGCTGTTTGGCTGTCTAAAGGGAGATGACAGAGCCTAAACTCAGAAGTCGTGTTGAAAATCCTCATCAAAGTTTCTTATGAATAACGGCTTTTAAATATAATTCAAGAAGCCTTAGCATGAAAATGCTATGGTAAATGCAATAAGAACATAGAAACAAAAGCTTTTTAATTAATTAGAAGTGCTTTCGGAATTGGCAGATAACTTTCCCCTGGGGACCTTTAAAATATGCATAAAATGCTAGTGTACACAGAATAAAATCTCACAACAAATCAACAAGTTTTCTCTTTAGGCTCAGTGCAGCACAAAAGAGAGCTCTGAAGGAGTCAGTTTGCTGCCAAAATAATTTTCCAACAGTCTTTCCTCATGTCTTCTCATTTCATGGGTTCACTAGCTTATGAACATAATTTGTTCTTCTTTTCTGTTTTCGTGCTATGAAAAAGAGTAAGGGAGTGGAAGCATTGTGATAAGTTCCCTCAGGGCTCTCAGGTTTCAAGAATGAACCCCAGTTTTTTGGTATAGGTTAGAATTTTTTTTCTCTGGCGGAAAACATGTCTGCCTCCCCTGACTACTGCGATAAAAGCTTTCCACCTATGTGTCGTCCTCAGGATTCACTGGGGAATCTGCTGCTGGACCTGCGCTTGTTGTGGAAGTCCCAGCATTGCAGTTTACAGATTTAACACATGCTCTGGGTGAGGAAAGCCTCAAAACTGTTCTTCACACAGTTCAGGCTGAGCTGAACTGCAGCTCTAACCAAAGAAAGCAGACTTCTTATCTGCCACATCTACAATAGGTAACCTATAAAAGAGATTGCTTTAAAAAAACCCGACAAACAAACAAAACCCATGGTGAATATTAAGGCTACATCAGAAAAGTCTGTCTGTCTCTCTCGTCCTAATGGCTGCTCTCTGGCAGAGCTGCAGGTAGAGTTTTTTTATTTTGCATACCGTATGTTGCATCTGTGAGATAATATATAGACAGGCCCGTGACCACCTATACACTGAAAACATCAGTGCCTCAATATTTTTTAGGAAGCTGGTGACGTCAGATGAAGAACAGCACAGTAAAAGAGCAAAGGGCACTGTATGGCATACCTGTTTCCTACCCATCCCTGCACCAGTCATTAAAAAATGCGGTGGTATTAAACAGTCATCTGGTCTGTTCATTGCTGCTTTATGTTGGGAGTGCATTTATAAAGTCCTAAAAGGATTAATGGATATTAATTAAGAATGAGTAACCTGAGCGATAGTAACAGTGTAGCAGCATTTCTCCTGGGCTGCTCACATTGCTGAGAAACCCAGGCAGAGTGCCAAGCTAATGCAACTATGCAGATCTTCTGAAATTTGGATCTTTCTGTAGGATTATACTTTGTGCTATGTTGAAATCTCCTTACAGATTAAATTATTGTGTGACTGGCTTTACCATATCTGCACAGAGGACTCAAATGACTACAAGAAACAAGCAGGACTAATTTTATACTGAAAGAGCATCTAATGCGTATCAAATTTATCTCATGTTCTGTAATGACATTCTGATTGCCCTTTTACAAAAATACCTCTGGTTGCAAACAACCTATTGACATAATAGATTATGCAGCAATCCATAGTATTTAAACTTTTAAAGATCAAAGCTTCATTAAACTTCTATAAGCTCTTTACAAATGCTTCTTCAAAACAAGGTGTGGGCAAACATGACAAGTTGTTCTGTCTCTTGGTTCTGTCCGCTTTCTGTCTGCCTTGACATAAAGAAAAGTACAAGTGAATTCAAACAAGTATATAGTACGAAGGCCATTCAGCAGATTGCATAAGCATATACCTAACCAAGTCTGAGTTGCATCACTGTATTGAATACCAATGAGGACAGAGAAATAATAACACCTGTGAAAAACTACGTAGCCTGGTCTTCCTCTTTTCTGAGATTGTGCTATCATTCATACATACGTTGTCATTATTATCATTGTTATTATCATCATCATCTTACCCTACAGGACAGCTGACTTTGGAGCCATGAAAATGATATGTAATCAGATACTTCCCACTGTTTGCATTCAGTATTGGTATTACAATATTAGAGTTTGTAATTTATTTTTTACATTATGTGAAAGAAAAGCACGTGTATAAGGACACGTATTCAAGGTTAAAACATGCTGATTTATGATTGCATCATAGTTCATATTTTTTCATACACTTTTAATTACGTAAAAATAATGAAGATATGTTCACAAGTACTCTTTCAGGAATAGATAGATACTAGTAGGTCTCCAACTAAATGTTTTGCTTTTTGTCTGTAAATGTTATACTTTGCATGCAATAAATCTTCGTAAGAGTCTTATTAAATATTTTAAAAAGGGGTTTATACTTAAAACCAAGTGGCTCATGTACATCAGCAGAGCTCATTTTATTATCTGTGGTACTTAGCTGTGAACACTTGGTATGCAAACTGTAGCATTGTCAGGTGGAAAAGACTGGAATTTGTTCCATATGATGACATTTATTTAGGAACTTTATGATGACTGCATCCATGGGGTTATTGGAAGAAGATGATTGTTGTATGATCAGTGTAGAGACAGAAAGTTGTGGGGAAGTGCAGCAAATAATTGTTGAATGCTTTGGACGGAGCAGAGTCAGGTGACAGTTCTGAAAGATGGAAACTTTTAGCAGGAGGAAGGATGCTTTCATGTGATCCGCAGTCTGGGAAATAATGATTGGTATTACGCAAAAATGTGTACAGCCTGTGAAAGTGGCAGGGAAAATAGTTTGTTTCTCCCCTGCCCCCCCAGTTTCTGAAGAGGAAAGTGCAAAATGTGATAATATTTTTCTCTCTGCTTCCTTGTCATGCAAGTTATGACATTTGGGAACTAAACAAAAGGCAAATTAATATCAACATTTTTCTGTGCAAATTCAATATTTGCTTATTTACCATATGTATGGATCTTTTTGGAAATGCCCATCTTTTCTGTTTTGACAAGCTCTTTTGCTGCAGTGATTTCTTCCAGAAGATGCTTCTCTGAGCAATAGGCCTTTTCAAAAACTTTGGTTGAAGAAATACTTTGAAAAATATATAGGGTTAAGCAATGAATCCATATGCCTTACCATAAACAGACCACTCTATTTCTGTTAAGAAAATACAATTTTATTTCATTAGCATTACTTTTTAAAATGTGAAAACTTAGAGATAACCCTTTTAACTGAAAGTTCTCCTGGACTATAGTCTTTTCAAACTCATTTTGTATCAATTTATTGAAAGCAGGTATAAACCCAACAATTTATAACTACCTTTTAAGGTTCTTTTTCTGAACCAAACTTCCTGACAGAAGTAATTCATAAGATTAATGTTAAATTTCGCCCTTTCGCTTCATCTAAGGGATGTTCTTTATCTGGGCATTGTTACTTTTGCCTTCCTTCATCAATGACACACACACAGCTGCGTGGGTCATCATGCCTGTCATCCTCTGAATTGGAAACATACTTCACTCCTAATAATGCACCTGCTATGAAGCACTTCCTTAATGATGAGATTAATTTTTCAGAAAGTGGTCCAAAAAGTTCTAGAAAGTTTGTAATAGAAAGTTTGCGGGCTGGATTGCCCTCATCATCGCTTGATTGAAAATGGTGTCTGATAACTCTTCACTCATGAACTCATCTGTGTGCCCCTCTACAAAATCAGCATCCTTTTGATTGAAGAAGATTTGGCTGTATATCAACTATGCAATTCAAAACAGTATGAAGGAGCATGCTTTTTTTGTTGCAGATCTTGATTATACCATTAAAAATTAATCTATTGCTGTTCTCCTTGTCATTTTTCTAGAGAGAATTGTAAGTAACAATTGAGATCCAGTAGATCCAGTCAGTCTTGCAAATTCAGACAATTTATTGTAATAAAGAACAGGCTGTTCAGGTGTACCTTGGTGGAAATAAAGAAGGCTAGAGTCAGAAACATAGGCGCACACATCATCCTGTAACTAACTAATGTTTTTTCCATTTATGCTGTAATGCTGTAACTGCACTTATGGAACATTGTCATTAAAGAAATACACGATGTATTGGAATGTCAACTAAATTTAGTTCACTGGTACACTTGAAGGGGAACCTTTTGTACCAAGCAATCATAAAATGTGCTTCTATAATTATTGTACTGTGAAAGGCAGAAATTAATTTTCAGTATAGTCACTGGAAATGGGTGGTACCTTAAAGCATGGTGAATCAATGGTGCTGACCATTATTATAACTTTCTGAAAATTCAAAATTCTTTTGCTTTTCCAGATGTTTGCTTGAAAGAACAATTCTGGTTTAAGAAATGAACTCCACGTACTTCAAATTGTTTCGGACTCTCTTTTTTTTCCTACTCTTTAAAATTATTTTGAAAATGAAATTTTCACTGAGGTGCAGAAGTCACTTAAGTACTCCTGAAAAATACACCTCTTGTGCTCTGTTTAGCATGGAGATGTTCACAAAGCATGCCATTGAAATAGATAAAAGCTTTATCCCGGACTTAAAAGGATGCAGAATAAGACCTTCAAGTGTAATATATTCATGAAGGTCTATAAAGTAAAGACAGAGTGTTTGAGCTGATCTTTTAGCAGCTGTGATAATGAAGGATTAGTAAATAGTTTTGAACATACCTGAAAGTTGGTAGGACTTTTATCATTCTACTCTATGATCATTAGATTCACAATAATGTAATATGCCTTCACGGCAACTTTTCCTCAGATGCAAGTACGAAACAACTCTCCACTGAGAACAAGAAGGTTATAAAAGGTATTTGACTTTTTTCCTTGCAGAGTCTACAGGAACTCCCAGACATTCCCTAGGGCAGATCTAATACAGTGGGATAAGGGCTAAGGAAACATTTATTTTTCTTAAAGTGCTTATGGACCTGGTACAAGATTGTCATGCATTTTCAGAAACTTGTCATATTTTGGCTATCTCTGTTCAATGCACTGTTATTCCAGCATATCATTTGGGAACATAACTAGTGTTGGGTTGTTTTTGTTGTAGCCCTACTGTGTCATAATCTGCTCCACTTCTATTTATCTGTTATGAAATCTTGTAACACTATGAGAAAATGAGTGCTATTCAACATCGTCAAGTTTTCTGTCAGTGCAGATCAGGCTAAGTAGTCACTAGTGTAAATTTCTTGTAACTCCAGTGACTTCTGCATTAATTTTCCCAAGCTGTAGTCATAGTCCTTAATCTCTGTTTATGGGCCACACCAATGGAATATAGTTATTCCTGTTACTGAAATGTTCTGCTTTCCCTTCGAAGTAATTCATTTTGAGGTAATCATTCATTCCTTTGGGGTAGTTCTGATGCATGATTTTTGTTTGCCTAAAATGTTTGCAGAATTGAGCCACTCTTCCTGAAGTGAGAAAAAGTAGATTTAAGAAATCAACTTTGAATTTTAAATGCTGTTCTTACTAAAATAAAGAGATCATTTTACCACTCTTGATTTTCTCTTCAACATGTACCTACAGTTGGATACAGAATACCTAATCCTGCAGGATTTCTTTGGTTCCTTTCTATATATGATCAAAGAAATATCATTGCTAATGATTATCTTAATTTTTAAACAGCTGTTTGATTAGTGGTTTTTTCTCTTTTGGAAAATATTTCAACCTCTTTCAGTAAGTTTTGTTTTGGTTTGGTTTGGTTTTTTAAAAGTACAACCCTCCTTTTTTCTTTCTTGAAAGAAAGAAATAGGAGTCAGTAAGTATTGCTTATTGTGCAACTGACATCCTGTAAAGCAACAAGGGCTCCTTTTGAAATCTTGTTCCAGAATGTCACTCTTTTAAGGATTAAATTTTTTGTAGTTTCAAGCCGAGCCTTATTTATGCTTAATCTATAACCATATGGTCATGACCTTTGTCTTTTTGTTTAAATAGCTCTTCTAATCATTTGCTGTTTTACTACTATGATTGTAACTAGAAAAAATATTAGCCTTTCCACCTCCGTTCTGGCAGTTTTTGATCCATTTTAGTGGAACGTAGATAATTGGAGCCATACCACGGAGTGTTGGGGGAAACATCTCAATGATACAGCACCATTAATACGTGTTTGTCTTTACCAGAAATGTAAATGATTTTTAATAAATGCATCATTTATAGTAGTGTATGATCTTTCTCCGTTTCCCTCTCAAACTGATCATCTTCCATCAAAGAATATAGTTATTAAACCCTTTCACTTTGCACTGCTGAATTGTTTTCCATTTCTGTCTCTTTAATTTCTAGCTTATCCATTCCTTCCCATATTTTATTCCAGCCTTCCATTCATTGATGCTGTCTTTCAGCTGCTTCTGTTCAGATTTTTAATTAATACTGGCCAATAAGGTTAAAAAAAAAAATCTGCTTCTACCCACTACGGGAGAAGAGGGAAGATGGAGAGGAGAAAGAAGTACCTTTTAAAGAGGGCATCTCTTCCATTACTTGTCCCATGTAAATTCATATGGAAGGAACAGACTTCACTGTTGTAGAGCTGATAGAGCATTACCCAGTTTGCTGATGAGACAGAAGATGAAGTGAAAGCTTTGCTGCATTCATCATTACCATGATGAATAAATACATTTTATTAATAATTCTTATTTATTGAACAGTGATAGTATTTAAGGTATTTTACAAGCTGAAGACTACCTGTCTATAAGACAAGTACAAAGATCATGGGATACACTGAGAAGCCCAGAAAGCAGGAAATAAAATAAAATCAAACACTTCAGAAATAAATTAAAATAACCCATTTTGTTCCTCTCGCATTAAACTCAGACACTTGTAGCTCTGTTTTAATAATGCAGAATTAATTCAGGCAAGTTACATAAGAACTTGCCTGATTTTGATTATATGCCCAAATCTGTGTGAAGTCAGTACTGGAGTATGGAAATACTATTGATTTATTCTTAGAACCTAACTGAAATCATACATCAAATAATTTGCACATATATGTAATGAGAAGTATTGCTTTGATAGTTAACCATGACTATTTGCCTTGTCCCTCAGAGCAAACTAATTGGCACATGAGGAATGCATGGAGCTTAAAGAGTGGCTGGTACTTAGGCATTAACCCAAATGGCTGAACAATGACACAATTGCTGTAAATCATAACTGATTTCGAAGCAGTAAAATAGTGATGCTCGGAGTAGTACAAATAGACTTGTATACCTCTAGAACTGTTCTAATTACAAAACTCAAATCAAGGCTGGCCTATATGTTTTGCATCCCTGAATATGATCCCTATTAAGTTTTGTCACGTTGTCCAAGCATTGAAAAGTGTTGTTGCAAAAAATTGCACTTAGTGGTTTATGAACACTGAGAAAGCTTTAGATTCTTATATTCCATTGTGGTACTGCTCAAGGGCGAGTTATTTTGGTTCCTACTTTTGTTTTTCTCTATTTGGGATTCACTAACTGCAGCAACAAGAACTCGGCAGGTTGCGGGATTTTTCTGTGAGCTGCGATCTCGTCAGGTCTCATCTGCTAAGCAGAGCTAGTTCTGGTCAGTGCTGGGTACGACTCCAAGGGAGACCAGAAGTGTGGAATACTTGCTTCTTTGTGTCCCAGACTGCTTGTCCTGTGGTACTGATAACTCGTCTTTGTTTAGAATTTTCTGTATTTCCTTCAAATATTTTCCACCTGCTTTCTTTTTTTTTCTTAGCGTATATGAAAATTAGACAACATCAGTGAAAAGACTTTCATTTCCAAAATCAGAAAATAATGTTATTTCTTACAGTAGAATATTAACTCGGCACTTATGCAAATACAGAAAGGCTGTTGATGACTGTCCTGGTTTCGGCAGGGATAGAGTTAATTTCCTTCCTAGTAGCTGGTACAGTGCTGTGTTTTGGATTTAGGAGGAGAATAATGTTGATAACACACCGATGTTTTAGTTGTTGCTAAGTAGTGCTTACACTAGTCAAGGACTTTTCAGCTTCCCATGCTCTACCGACTGAGAAGGCTGGAGGTGCCCAAGAAGCTGGGAGGGGACACAGCTGGGACAGCTGACCCAAACTGGCCCAAGGGACATTCCATATACCATGTGACGTCATGCTCAGCATATAGAGCTGGGGGAAGAAGAAGGAAGGGGGGGATGTTTGGAATGATGGCGTTTGTCTTCCCAAGTAACCGTTACGCGTGATGGAACCCTGCTTTCCTGGAGATGGCTGAACACCTGCCTGCCGATGGGAAGTAGTGAATGAATTCCTTGTTTTGCTTTGCTTGCGTGCGCAGCTTTTGCTTTACCTATTAAACTGTCTTTATCTCAACCCACGAGTTTTCTCACTTTTACCCTTCCGATTCTCTCCCCCATCCCACTGGGGGGGAGTGAGCGAGCGGCTGTGTGGTGCTCAGTTGCAGGTTAAACCACGACAATGACCTTCTCTTTTTTTCTTCTTTCGGTTTGTTTCTTTTCCCTTTCAATTGTTGTGTGGACTTGGACATTAGTACCCCATATTCTACCAGGCTCATTTTTCTTTTTTCTCGTTCACTCTTTTTCCTCTTTTTCTTACATGCCTGTTTTCCTTTCCTTTCTCTGTTGTTAATGACCACATAAGACTAATAGGGTAGATATACTATTTAGCAAATGTCATATCATCGGAGGAACAGTCACTTAAAAAATCCTTCTAGTTTTTCTGTATCCCAAGATACATAGATCTATACTTTCTTTTGGCAAACACGTGAATCTTTGTCATTCCTTAAATACTGTATAAGTCAACTGGGTGTTAGCTGATTAAGTAATAGAAACATTATAGCAATTTTTGTGGTGGGAACACCCAGAAAATTAGGATTGGAGTCCCACTGTACTATCACTGTATAAGCACATGCTGAAATAGTTCTTCCCTTACACTAGAAGCCTTGGTCTTTCAGTGTTTTATGCATTTCTTAATTTCAGATTAATCCCATTGAAGTTACCCATTTGCATAAGTTTGCTTTTGACCAGGACCTAAGAAACAGTTGTGTGTCTGCAGTCTTAGATACTCAGGTGGGATAAAACCTTGCTGGCCCTTCCTTGGATACCAAAACAGTCTGAAAGCCCCAAGAAGCCTTGCCCATGCCTCTTCATGCATACTGAACCATATTCTCTTGTCTTTTTACCCTCCTATTTCTCAGAGAAAGAAAGAGAAAGCATGGCATGTCCCCTGCAGTGTAACACTTCAGTTCTGCTGAAGGCTGATAAGAGGAAATATTCTCTACTCTTTTAAGAACCTAGAGTTGCAATAAGACATCATGCCAGCAATAACAGAAACCATTGTCTTAATCTGGCTTTCAGCAAAATAGTTTATTTTAATGTTGTATACTGAGTATGTATCATCATAATGAGAGATTCTGTTTATCTCAAGATATGTGTATATGTGTATTCAGCTTTCCTACCATATTTTTGAGTGCCTGAATATAGAATCATAGAATCATAGAATCATAGAATAGTTTGGGTTGGAAGGGACCTCTAAAGATCATCTAGTCCAACCCCCCCTCAATGAGCAGGGACATCTTCAACTAGATCAGGTTGCTCAGAGCCCCGTCCAACCTGACCTTGAATGTTTCCAGGGATGGGGCATCCACCACCTCTCTGGGAAACCTGTGCCAGTGCTTCACCACCCTCAGCATAAAAAATTTCTTCCTTATATCTAGCCTATATCTACCCTGCTTTAGTTTAAAGCCATTCCCCCTTGTCCTGTCGCAACAGGCCCTGCTAAAAAGTTTGCCCCCATCTTTTTTATAAGCCCCCTTTAAGTACTGACAGGCTGCAATAAGGTCTCCCCGAAGCCTTCTCTTCTCTAGGCTGAACAATCCCAACTCTCTCAGCCTTTCTTCATAGGAGAGGTGTTCCATCCCCCTGATCATTTTTGTGGCCCTCTTCTGGACCCGCTCCAACAGGTCCATGTCTGTCTTATGCTGAGGGCTCCAGAGCTGGACACAGGACTCCAGGTGGGGTCTCACCAGAGTAGAGTGGCAGACTCACCTCCCTCGACCTGCTGGCCACGCTTCTTTTGATGCAGCCCAGGATACAATTGGCCTTCTGGGCTGCGAGCGCACATTGCTGGCTCACGTCCAGCTTTTCATCCACCAGTACCCCCAAGTCCTTCTCGGCAGGGCTGCTCTCAATCCCTTCATCCCCCAGCCTGGATTGATACTGGGGGTTGCCCTGACCCAGGTGCAGGACCTTGCACTTGGCCTTGTTAAACCTCATGAGGTTCACACGGGCCCACTTCTCAAGCTTGTCCAGGTCCCTCTGGATGGCATCCCGTCCCTCAGGTGTGTCGACCGTACCACACAGCTTGGTGTCATCTGCAAACTTGCTGAGGGTGCACTCGATCCCACTGTCTATGTCATTGATGAAGATATTAAATAGTACCGGTCCCACTATGGACCCCTGTGGGACACCACTCGTCACCGATCTCCATCTGGACATTGAGCCGTTGACCACTACCGTCTGGATGTGACCATCTAACCAATTCCTCACCCACCGGACAGTCCACCCATCAAATCCATACCTCTCCAGTTTAGAGAGAAGGATGTTGTGGGGGACCGTGTCAAAGACCTTACAGACGTCCAGCCAGACGACATCTGTAGCCCTTCCCATGTCCACTGACGTAGTCACTCCATCATAGAAGGCCACTAGATTAGTCAGGCAGGACTTGCCCTTGGTGAAGCCACGCTGGCTGTCTCGAATCACCTCCCTGTCCTCCATGTGCCTTAGCATAGCTTCCAGGAGGATCTGTTCCATGATCTTCCCAGGCCCAGAGGCAAGACTGACTGGCCTGTGGTTCGCCGGGTCTTCCTTTTTTCCCCTTTCAAAAATGGAGGTTATGTTTCCCCTTTTCCAGTCAGTGGGAACTTCACCGGTCTGCCACAACTTCTCAAATATGATGGATAGTGGCTTAGTGGCTTAGTAGCTTCATCCACCAGTTCCTTCAGGACCCACGGATGGATCTCATCGGGTCACATGGACTTGTGCACCTTCAGGTGCCTTAGATGGTCTCGAACCTGATGTTCTCCCACAGTGGGCGGCTCTTCATTCTCTCAGTCCCCGCCTTTGCCTTCTGCGGCTTGGGTGGTGAGGCTCGAGCACTTGCCGGTGAAGACCGAGGCAGAAAGTCATTGAGTACCTCCGCCTTCTCCGTATCCTGAGTAACCAGGTCTCCTGTTTCGTTCTGGAGAGGGCCCACATTTTCCCTTGTCTTCCTTTTATCCCCGACGTACCTATAGAAGCTTTTCTTGTTGCCCTTGATGTCCCTGGCCAGATTTAATTCTATCAGGGCTTTAGCTTTCCTAACCCGATCCCTGGCTGCTCGGACAATTTCTCTGTATTCCTCCCAGGCTCCCTGTCCTTGCTTCCACCCTCTGTAGGCTTCCTTTTTGTGTTTGAGTTTGTCTGGGAGCTCCTTGTTCATCCACGCAGGCCCCCTGGCGTTTTTGCCTGGCTTCCTCTTTGTTGGGATGCATCGCTCCTGAGCTTGGAGGGGTTGATCCTTGAATATTGCCCAGCTTTCTTGGGCCCCTCTTCCCTCCAGGGCTTTGTCCCATGGCACTCTGCCAAGCAGATCCCTGAAGAGGCCAAAGTCCGCTCTCCTGAAGGCCAGGGTAGTGAGCTTGCTGTGCACCCTCCTCAGTGCCCTAAGGATCCTGAACTCCACCATTTCGTGGTCACTGCAGCCCAGGCTGCAATATAGGAATAATGATAATTTTTCTCTTTTTATTTATTTGCTGTCAGTAGATAAAATAGCAGAGAGAGGATGGTAAGAATGCGTAAACTAGAGCATATAAGCACACAAGGCAATGGATGGAAGTTACTATGGAAACTTCAACTCAAAGTATTTGTTAATGTTAATATTCCATGCTTATTCTTGCATTAACAGGTATGTAATGAAATAATTGTTTGAAATGCAAGGTAACAGATATGTCTTTAAAACTGGGAAGTTATTATTAAATGGCAATAATAACAATAAGCAAACCATATGGTTTTGCTAAATAAGCCATCAACATCACTGTCTTTGTGTATCATTGGCCAAAAAATTAACTGGAAATCTGTGATCAGTCATTTATTATTTTGGCTACAAAGATGGGACAACATGAGCTTAGCATAGATGAAAATATCAACAAAGATAGATATCAAATATCAACAAAGGGTTGGTAGCAATTTTTTTCTTTTTCAGTGCCATTAGAAGTATAAGGATACAAAATGTTTGATGAAAGACAGACTTTATTTGTTTTAAAGAAATCAGCATGCCACCTAAAATCAAAATCCTGGGATGGCAAGACAGGTTATGCTAATGTAGCCTTCCTGCTATAGTGCCAGATGGTAAAAGCAGAGTGTACTTAGCTCAGTGCTGTGATTTTAACAAGCACAGAGAGACTCACAGACTATGAAGAGTCAGCAAATGTCCTGATGTGCTACTGAAAGAACATTCATAACATTGTATTGTTTCACAGTGAATGCAAATTACAGTTGTTGTGGTCTCACCCCTTCAAGAATAAATTCTTTGTCTGTCTGTGCCCATTCTTCTATCAGTGCAGCAAAACAATAACAGTTACTGTTTCTGAGTAATTTCTTGGGACTCTGCACAGGGGTACTTGAATACTTTAGTAGAGGAAAAAGGAAAAGAGAAATGTTTGCTGGTAGCTAGAAGAGTGAGCTGGAGTTCAAGAAATTCGGTTCGTATTCCCAGTTCTGCTTTTGCCTTCTTTTATATTTTTTTTCGATTGCCTCACGTGTGGCACCTGCAATGTTGTGCAGGGTAAGGAATACATCTGCAGGTGTGAAAGTCTGGTTCTGTCTGACAGCGTTTACTTGCTGAACTTCTTGGTGAGTGCCCCCAGTATATGGAAGGACGTTTCTTCCTCTCTTTGGTTTGCCAGGCTAGGCATTAGGTACACAGTCAGTGCTAATTGAGCCGCTGGATCAGGGAGTTAGCCAGACATCCACACTGGCTTTTGATCACCAGTTTGTAAAACAAGTAATCCAAAGCATAGATGAAGGCAATAGTTAAAAGAATATAATTCAGATTTTGGTGTGTATATTAGAAGATGCTAAATGGGAAGATGTAAGAAGCTGTAGAGGAGAATTCTCTGACAGCAAATGGACGGATCCTTGCACTTAAAGGGAAATGGAGATTAGCTGTCAGGAAAGCAATAATACTAGAGTTTAAAGGAGGAATCAAAACAGAGCAGAACAAACAGTACTTTGCAAAGAATCTCTGACAGAAAAACTGATAAGAAGCCATCAACAGAAAAAAAGAAATTGCAAATATTCTTAGCCACCAGGTTAATGGATGTGCTTTTTGCCAAGCTCAGCACTGCAGGGAAAGATGTGCTTTGCATTCAACTACACTTGGGAAAAACTGGATGAATGAATGTGCGTGTTGGCAAGACGGGATACATTTTTAAGCACACAGAAATTTGAGGCACTGAAAAAATTAGTAGTGTTTTTCCCAGAGAAACATGCAAATGAAACTAGAGCAGCAATGAGTATTTTATATTGTTTGATTAAATGATTTTTTTTAGAATCTCACATTGTATAATTGATGTTACATACAATCTTGTTGCGCTATTGAGCAGAGTGGGAATCTTTTACCCACTGAGAGTGTTTTATATCTTTCTCTTTCTTTAATTAGCTAAATTTAAACTCCTTTAAGAAACATGAAATACATTGGTAGAGCTTAAAAACATTCTGCTTTGAGAAAATGATAATGCCTTCTATAGTAGAACAGCAATACAATCCCAAATCCTGGTGAGAGGCAGCCACACAAAGAATTTATGATACCCCATGTTAATTGTTCCAAAATGTGGTATCTATATAACTCATAATACCCAAGTTACTGAGAAGAAGTTTGTGAACAAGCCCGAACAGACAAATGCCATCTCCTGTGCATCTGTTTGGCTGCCAGGGTTGCCTCCCCACTTTCTGTGTAGGAGAGGCAGGCAAACAGCAGAACATGGATATGAACAGGTTTCTTAAGAAAATGAAAAGAATAATTTGCTCTGCAGTAGTAGTGCTGAGTAAAGAAGCTGGAATGGACAACCCACAATCGTGATTATGTGGAGAGCAGGCTGGAAGACAGATGAAGCTGTGATCTGAATGGGCAACCCACAACTTTCACAAGCCATTGCTAAAAGATTGGTCTGTGAACGGCTTTTGGAGATGCAAAATTTCCAGGCTGGCCATGAAAGTAATTATCTGTGTTTGCAGTCTACTTGGATTCTCCTCACTGAGCTATGCTTTCATCATTAAAAATTTCTCTTAGAAGAAATTAAAAAATGGCTGCCATTTTATGCATTTTCAAGTATGATTTCTGTATTTTATTGTAGTTTGAATGTAGACTTTTCAGGACAAAATGTCCTAGATTGGGAAAAGCTACAATATTTAAATATTTTGGTCAGCTCTTTGGTGGTAGAAGTTCAGTTTTACTCTGAATAATTCCAGATATTGTGTCTTTTCTTTCTTTTCTTTCCAAGAATCTGCAAGTTTACACAGATTTTCTGAAAGAACCCATGTATTCATCTGGGTTAAATGGAAGTATTGCTCAGCACCTTTACATGTAGGTCACATTTATTCCAGGGAAAAAGCGAATTTCTGCTGACCTACATTACTCATCATACATTTGAAATCTTTTATTAGCCATTGCTGACTTCACGAGAAAATTACTTAATGAATTTTATTAATGTTTTCCAAATACCTCTGTGGAAAGTAATATATGATAAAATCAGAACATTTTTTATATGTGCAGATTTCCACATAATCTTTTTTCCAGAAGAGGGAACTCACAACTTGGCTTTTTATTATCTTTGCAAGTTCCTTTCTTTACTGTATATCTGCTTATAGCAGTGAGCGACGGATATCGCTTCGTTCTGAGGCCTTATGTAGAACTGAGAAGCATGGTTTATAGTGGGAGTGTTGAATAATATTCAGACGTATTGTTGGATGAGAAAAGTATTTGCAGAACAAGAAGCAGGTCTGCTTTACCTGGAGTGCATCATAACTTCTGAACAGAAGTACCTGAGCCCAAATAGATCTTCGGTCTCGGTCTTTTTGTCAGGATATTTGCATCACCTCTTCCTGCCATAGGTAAACGCCCCCCAAGATTAGCAGACTAGTGGTCAGGAGGAACGTATGGCTAACATGCTCTGTTAGCATAACGTGTAGTTTGATCACAGAGAAATCTTTGTTTCTGATGTAGCTTTTCTGCTCCAGTATATGTCAGTACCATTCCATTTATTTATTGCCAGATATGATATTTGTACAACAAAAAAGGTTGCAAACAAAATAAACAAATAAATAACTTAAGAAAATTGAATTCATTGGCTGAAATTTTGTATCTAACTGCATTAAATTTATTTGAAGGGCTCTTCTCTTTTTCTCTAGCTACTTTTATGGTATTCTCCATAGATTAAAATTTGATCATGAAGCTTGGTCATGAACTTTGGGTCATCTTGATTCTTACACCTGTAATGACAAGTAGTTCTTATTCTTCATTCACCATGAACCAATAATACATTTCCAAACTGTTTTAGATGGAAGGGAAAAACTGGGTAACAGCTGAGCAGAAATATTTACACTGGCCACATTGTCAGCAGAGGTAAGCGTAAAAATCTGAAAAAGTAATGATTGTGCAGCTTTGCTTGCATGTTCTGAAGAGCAATAATTGGGTCATTCTTCTACTATGCAACTGGGTTTTGCATGTATTTCAAAGCAGCAATTACTTAGCCAAATAACTGTTTGGGATCATTTTTAAAAGTCACAGTAATATTACTGCCAAATTTGGAGGAAAAGAAAACAATCTTTGCATCAAAAATTACCATGTATTTAAATAATCAAAACATTAAAATGATCCAAGATGGAACAACTTGATCTAGTAATATGGTGGCAAATGGATAGTACTATTTTATCCTTTCTGGACTACATCTTCAGTAGTTTTGCAGAAGCTGTTGGATTTTTTTTAATAATATGCTTTGATATTTAGTGTTTGTAAAATGATTATGACTATATAATATTCTGCTCAGAGGAACAAATAATCTCCGATGGAGTTGATTCTGCTGAACAGAAATAGCAGGTGTTACTTTGCATTACAATAGAATCAGTAAAGACATCCCCTCCATTATGTCCATCCGTAATGCTACTGCAATTACTATCAGCATCATTACTAGAGTTCTTTACGGTAGGTGATTAGTAGTTATGGAGGCTATTAAAATAACTATTGATTCTATTGATTATTTTAAAAAGATTTAAACCTGAGTGCAGCACATGCAATTGCAGTTTTGTTTTATCTGATGTTTCCCGTTCCTTTTTTTTTCTTTTACTGAAGTGTATTTTATTTTCCTCCACACATCCTTCTTCAGCTGGGATGCTGTGCAAAAAAAAGACTTCTTTGAGAGAAACATACTCTTTAGGATGCTGGAATGTTTTGTCAAAACCAGCATGCTAATTGGATTCTCCCTCCCTCGCCTCTTCAGTGCTCGCCTCCCTTCTCTGCCACTGACAGCGAAATTGCTCATCTGGATACCACATTCCTTTGTGTTATGGCCTCCTTTGCTCTACTTTCAGTTCTTCCCTTTTTCTTCCTTCTTAATTTTGTGCCCTCCTCCAGTTCTCCCCCACCTTACACTACAGAGTTTATGAAGCTTTGTTTTTCCCAGCAAAACCTGCTCTGAATCCGTCCGCTTGTCTACCTGCAGTACCAGCTCTACAGCCCTCTGATGTGTGCAGGCAGAGAAGCTTGTCCTCTTTTCCGTCTTGGTTAGGTCTCCAGTGACTTCTGGTATAACACTAGGTCTAAACTGAAATGCGAGCTTGTCCAGTTGAGGGTCATTACTTCACTCTCACCTTCAGGAAGAACTTCTGAAAGAGGCTTTGCTTTACAGCTCTCCTAATAGTGCCACACAATGCTGAATCAAGAAAAGGATGCCTAGGAAGTGGATCTGCTATAAGCTTTCATTTTGAGCCTTTGTCTCATACAAGAAGAGCTCAAACTACTCAATTTTCAAATACAAGCAGCACTATTTCTGAAAGTTACCCTTTTTTATCTTTCATATTCTCAGCAATCATTTCTGTCCTTTTCTTTCTTGCCATATTCATGCTATAATCAAACTATGTTATCTGTTTAATGATACTTGCTTTCTCTGACAATGTTTGAAATGCAGGTATTTCTAAATCTAGGAATATATATACTGTAAAGGAGGTGGCTTTTGTCTTTAGCTTTCTAAAGAAACATCTCCTCCTCCTGTATGCTGTGAAAAGCAATACCGTCACTGCTTTTATTGTCAGTTCTTTGTTTTACATGCAAAATCCCTTCTCAAACCCACTGCAGATCTCAGGGGCAACCAGTTTTCAGATTTATAGCATGTCCTTAACAGCATCCCATTTTAATGAGTGCAATTCATATCCCTCCATGGTAATAACTGAAGGCCCACCATTTTCACATCAGTCCATCCTCCTTTTAACTAAGGCACATCTTTTTTCTGTTCATCTCAATGAAAGATGGGAATTCAGTATCAAATAAATACCCATTTAAGTATTGATATAAGTATTAATGGTAACGTAAACAACAACAGAAATAACAAAACCTTTCTTTCAGTTATTGAACCAGTACTTCAATGTTCTCTATATGATTGTGCAACATGAAATCATTAGCTTTCTCCACCACAAAAACAAATTAGAACCTCTAAAGATTATTGGACATTCTGCAAACTTTCAAGTAGTTGGGCAAAGTCAAGTCCCTAAAGCAACATATTGAACCTCCAAAAACATGTTCAGAAAATCTACAGAATTCAGTGGTTCTCTATTCTCTGTTGTAAAGGGTAGACTGTACTATATAGTACTTAAGTACCAAAGATACTCAGTCCAGAGCATCATATCCTATCTTTCTTACTTTATTTTCTGTTTTATTTTCTATTTTATTTTCTTCACTTTTTGATGTGTGATGCTGTTCAGCTGTGCTCCTTTGGTTTTTTGGGTTTCAGTGCTCCCACCAAAACTGAGAGTGGAAGAGGTGTGATATTAAGAGGGAGCCCTCCAGCCAAAAAGTGAAAAAGTCTTACAAAGTGTGTATGTTACTTGGTGAAATCATGGTGATCATTCACTGAAATACATGAAAACTCTTGGGAACATATTTATCTTCATAATAATGGGAAGTGAATTCCAAACTTTGATCTGGTCTGCAAGCTGGATTGTCCTTAATACTAAGATTAAGAGGAAGAAGATTAATTGAGTGTTACATAATTTGTCCTCATATCTCTAAACAGGTAGGCTGGAATAAGGACAACTGTGGGACTGAACCACCATGTGAAAATATATACAGAGGGAAGAGGGTTGTAATTGCTCTTGGTTAACATCCAAAAAAGTCTCTGAACCTATAAGACACTCGGACTCCCCAGTCCAAATCTGCATCCTTATTATGCCTCCTAAGGACATAATAAGGAGAGCTTCGAAAATAATGGGTATGGGATGGACTTCTTGTGAAGTCTTATGATGGGAACTGAATTGATGATATGTCACCTCTGTCAACCAAAGTTAGCAATGAATGCATTTGTGACCATCTACTTAATATTACTACAAAGCCTGACACAATGGGATTGTAGTCCATGATTAGGGCTTAGAGAATATGCAGTAATAATGAGACAATAATTACAGTGTTGCAATAGCAGGGGACAGTATGAAAACAACATGGTAATTTCTAACAGAACAAAAATATTTACTTTTATGGTTTTGGAATGGCTATGTATATTGAATTGAGCTTTAAAAACCCAAAATCTGCTAAATTTGGCCTTAAATTTTAGGTTTTGCTTTAATATGCTTTAGACTTAAAACATATTAAACAGATTATTAGACTTGTTCTTTGGAACAAACATCATTTTCTGAATATGGGCTCTGTAATGCCAACATAATGCATTTGCGAACCTGTATTAAGGCTATTCAGTCTTGTTATTACAAATAATAAACAAATATTAGGTCCTGATAGCAAAGGACATTTTTATTCCCCAGTATTTCTAGCCCTGTCATTATAGCAATTTGCTATTATACCAGAATAACCAGAACGTGCAAATGTTCAAAAAATTGTTAATGAAAAGTGAAATGCCAGAAAGAATTTTATTATCCTATTTGGAAAAAGTGCAAAAATAAACAAACACATAAGGACCGATCCTAGTATCTTTAACACAGAGAACAGCACACTGTCTAAATAATGCCAATCAATTCTGTGAACTGCTTTCTGCAATTAAAAGCTGCCGTGCAAAAAGAACAGTGTTTAGGCACAAACCCTTGCATCTAGGGATAAGCATACATTATTATTTTATTCATAATGGTGATTGTCTTCAGAATATTAATTTGTGAAAGGAGGCTCAGAAGCCTCTATGGCTAATACCAGCTTCTGCAAACAGACTTTATAGTACATTTCAGAATCATAGAATCATAGAATCATTAAGGTTGGAAAAGACCTCTAAGATCATCTGAGTCCAACCATCGACCCAACACCACCATGCCCACTAAACCACGTCCCTAAGCGCCTCATCTACACGGCTTTTAAATACTCCCAGGGATGGGGACTCCACCACTTCCCTGGGCAGCCTGTTCCAATGTTTCACCACTCTTTCAGTAAAGACATTTTTCCTCACATCCAATCTAAACCTCCCCTGGCACAACTTGAGGCCATTTCCTCTCGTCCTATCGCTTGTTACTTGGGAGAAGAGACCGACACCCACCTCGCTACCACCTCCTGTCAGGGAGTTGTAGAGAGCGACGAGGTCTCCCCTCAGCCTCCTCTTCTCCAGGCTAAACAACCCCAGTTCCCTCAGCCGCTCCTCATAAGACTTGTTCTCCAGACCCCTCACCAGCCTCATTGCCCTTCTCTGGACACGCTCCAGCACCTCGACGTCCTTCTTGTGGTGAGGGGCCCAAAACTGAACACAGTATTCGAGGTGCGGCCTCACCAGTGCCGAGTCCAGGGGCACAATCACTTCCCTGCTCCTGCTGGCCACACTATTTCTGATACAGGCCAGGATGCCATTGGCCTTCTTGGCTGCCTGGGCACACTGCTGGCTCATGTTCAGCTGGCATATTTTTTAATATGAAAAATATCAGGAAAATATCAGGAAAAATATCGGAAAAATATCAGGAAAGGAATTATTTATCTGGAGCTTTAAGAATCATTCTACTACTGAGTATATAGGGCTCTAGTCAAGAGATCAGAAAGGGATAGCAGAAAATGAGTAGCCTTTTCTCTAAGAAATTTGTTCTTTAAAATATCATGCAGAGATTAA
Organism: Aptenodytes patagonicus; assembly: GCF_965638725.1. Taxonomy (NCBI): domain Eukaryota; kingdom Metazoa; phylum Chordata; class Aves; order Sphenisciformes; family Spheniscidae; genus Aptenodytes; species Aptenodytes patagonicus. The sequence goes on from NC_134952.1 coordinate 44,472,755, forward strand.
AGGATGTGGCAAAAATGATTTTTCAGAACTGGCTTCCTATTTTTATGGCATTATGGTAACTACTTTATGTATAATATATAATGTTGCGGCCATATTGTGGCTGAGATCAAAATAGTTGTAGGCACAGATGAAGTGCCCAACTATTTTTCACGTGTATTTATTTCTGAATCTTTGTAGCAATGAACATCATTTCACAGAAGTGCTGGGAACCATGGGAGGGTTAAGCCCTGAAACAGGTTGCCCAAGAGATTGTGGAATATCTGTCTTAGAGGATTTTCAGTACTTGACCTGATAAGATCCTGGGCAAGCTGATTAACTGCTGAGTTGCTCAGTTTGTGATCTCCAGGGATCCAACCTAAGCTTTCCTACAATTCTTTTCTGTGAAGTAGAAGTTGAGTTTTGGAGCTGAGCTGTCCATGTTCACATTCACAGTGTCAGTATGCATGTATTTGCTGTAATGCTGGAGCTCAAGGACAAACATATATTTGTCGTGCCCATACCCGCTGCTCTTCAAGTTCCTCAAGGACTATATAGAATCATAGAATCATTTAGGCTGGAAAAGACCCTTAAGATCACCGAGTCCAACTATTAACCTAACACTGCCAAGTCCACCACTAAACCATGTCCCTAAGTGCCACATCTACAGGTCTGTTAAATACCTCCAGGGATGGTGACTCAACCACTTCCCTGGGCAGCCTGTTCCAATGCTTGACAACCCTTTCAGTGAAGAAATTTTTCCTCACATCCAATCTAAACCTCCCCTGGTGCAACTTGAGGCCGTTTCCTCTTGTCCTATCACTTGTTTCTTGGGAGAAGAGACTGACACCCACCTCGCTACAACCTCCTTTCAGGTAGTTGTAGAGAGCGATGAGGTCTCCCCTGAGTCTCCTCTTCTCCAGGCTAAACAACCCTAGTTCCCTCAGCTGCTCCTCATAAGTCTTGTTCTCTGGACCCTAAACACCATATATCACTTTTCTTTCATTTACTTCAATACAGACAAAGTCTGAGGGACAGGAAAAGAAGGAATGAGTGGTGAACATTGAAGAATTAATGATAAGTAAAGATAAGTTGATGATAATATTTTTTTTTCAACCAGTACTTGTCTGTCTACAGTTTCACAATATAGACAATTCTAAGCAGCGTATCTGCTTTAGTTTGACCAGATGTGATTTTGCAAGTATGGAGTATGCACTGAATGCGATATCATTATGCCTGTGTGATGGCATAGTATCTGGAACAAGTACAAACAAAACTCTAGCAGGATGCCTTGTGTCTGGGATTGAGACACTTCTTGAAAAAGGCAGAGAGACAGCTTGAGCTGCGGTAGAGTATTTACAGATCAAACATATCTGCCCTGGGGATTTCATATTGTATTCTCAGCATGGAGATTGCCATGCTGTTGAATTTTTCAGCTCTTAACACTAACAGCAGTTAAACTATTTTGTCTAGTGTAAGTGGAAGGAAGAGAGCTATTATGATGTCCATTGAAGGGATGCGCAGGAGGAAGAGGTTAGACTACTCTCAGGGATGATCTGATCACAGATCTTTTCTGCAACTGTTTCTCGCACACCTACCTGAAGCATCAAGTCCTAGGGTTGCAGTTAGGAAGCAGAGCCAAAATCTAGAGCCCTGGTGACTGCACTGATCCCTACTGCCTTGAGGTGAGTCCTGAAAATCAGACTAGGGATGAGTCTTTTAATTCTTCCTGGCCTAAATGAATGGATTAATGTGGCACTTTTATTCTCAGAGAGAACATAAAACTTTCATGTGCTACGCTACAACCAGCTAATTTGATTACCATGGCAAGCAAGGAAAATTAAACTTCAGACACTTCAGTGAGGCTACAGGAACTGGATGGAGAAACATTTGTCATTAGTTTGGTTCTGGCCAAAAGAAAAAAAGAAAATAATAACCCTAATCCATTGACTGGACAGCCTTGGAGGGGAAGACCTTCCCTGGAGACAGGACAGAGGCATAAAGTCCATCCCAAATGATGAAGGGTCTCACTAGAAGGAAAAAGAAAAGAATATTCTTCCTTCCCATGCTAAGAAGCAGGCTGAGACAATGAATAAAAAGAAATGTAAATAAAAAGAGAGAAAGCATCATTTAGAAAGATTGTAATTTCAGGAATTTTTTAGTTCCACAATGTAACTAAACCAGACAGGTAGATGTATACCTGTTTAAAATTAAAACTATTTAAAAAATAAGTTTCTAACTATTAATTATGCACTATATTTTGCCACCTTTAGACATGCAATTTTATTGCAGAGATAGAACCCCTGAGACCCTATCTGTTTAGTCAATGAGTGACCCAGTAGCCAAGGACAGTGCACGTTAGAAAAGCCAGATTTAGCCTGTATTGAAATCTCCAGTTGCCTCATCATCTGCTGTCTAACACCAGATTCCTGCTGCCAATATGCAGCATAAACCAAATCTGAAGTCATTGAAATGCCACAGCTCATGCCTAAGTGCCAGTTAACACTCAAACTTCATTGAGACCTGGTTTGGACTGGATCAGACTTGTACTGAGCAAGCATATATAATTTTATTCAAAAAACCTGTTAATTATGTATTCACTTAAGAAACAGAAGTCATGTCATTCCACGACTGGCTTTGTCTTACAAAATTAAAACCTCAAATCCAGATTTCCCACATCTAGTACTATCGCCAAGCAGCAGATTATTGATGTTTGGGATATATTCTGGATGTGTAGAGGATAAATTGCACAAGACTTATCAGTCTGGAAAAAAATATAATTAAGGAAGGATATTATAAGTCTATAAAATTATGACTTTCATGGAAAAAGGAGAAAAAGAACATCTGCTCACTGTTTCTCATAATACAAGAAAGGAGGCACTCATGAGGAGATCTGGTATTAGGTAATTATTGAGTCATACCTTGACTGTTGATTTATCTTTTTACATTCAGGGTTTTGTCTGGGGTATTGCTTGCTTGTTTTGCGTAGCAAAAACTCATTGTGTATCACTGAAGAGCTTCAGATATACTAGTACTGAAATGGCTGACTTTAGATTGAGACGCTGGTATGCATGAGCTGACCACATCAAAGATGTCTCTTCAGCTACCTGCTCCTTTCCCAGAATGCCTCTCGATTTTATGTTGTCAAATCAGTTCCCAAATGCCATCACTTTTTTCCTAGCTCTGCACAAATGTTCAAGGTTGTTACCCAGCAGCATAAGTTGTCGCTGTCTGACATTGGACTGGAGTGAGGACAAACAATAATGTTTTATGGTTAGCATAGTGCAGAATAAAATGTCAGCTTCAATTTCTTGAATATCTGCATCCACAAGCACTGTATCACCACATTCATCTTGCCATTCACAGTAGTTTTTAATCCTCAGCAAAATAATGAAAAGAGACAAGGGAATCATATGCTTGACAACAACAGATGCAGCATTTGTCATTTGTCAAAAGACTTCTCCTTTGACTTAAAGAATATGAACAGGGATGGTATGGATATCTTGTGATTTCTGTGTAAAAAAATGTAAATTCTTACTACATATGGTACCTCATAATATCACATAGAATGGGTTTGTATTATTGTCACGGTCTTGGACCATACAGAGATAGAAGATCCACAAGAACAGAACCACTGCTTTTGCATTAAAAAGCTGGAGAATCTAGAACGGCTTCATTTCTTTGGCTAATCATTCAGTAAATAAATGAAAGCTATCCTTAAACAATGTACAGAACAGGCACATTCCAATACTCAGCAGAACTGTGTTGGTATTGCAGTGTTATTTGTTGGCAGGGAAATCTACACTGGTAGATTTCTTTTCATCTCATATAAAGCAAGCTTTGCAAAAAATGCTGCAACTCAGTCTGCTTTGCTTTAAAAACATTCTGTAAAAGAATAGAATTAGTTTTTTCTTTTATTTCTCCCTCCAACATTCAGAGAAGAGGGTGATACTGCTGCATTGACACCTGCATTACAATGTGATTCACTGGAGGGAAACAAGACAGTTACAAAACAGTTACAATTTGTTAAGACGGTATTAAGATCCCCTTAAAAGGAAAGCTGTGCTCATTTTCGTTATCACTGCAGTCTCATAGTTCATTTCCATAATTCGCAGACTGTGAAATGTGTTACACACAGTTTTGCTACTCATGGTAAAGAAGGGTGACAGTCTTGGGGCTCAGGTTTGTTAAAAGTAGCAGTTTCTAAGCTACAGTGCCAGGTAGTTGTCTCTGAAAAGTAATATCCTGCAAGAATATGGAAAAATATGTATGCTTGTTTCCGTTTGGCTTCTGTGTGGATTTAAAGACTCCCTGGCACAGTTCTGTTCACTGCTGGGGCTGGTACATAGGTATTAGGGCTTGCAATTTCTAGGTGCTAAATGAAGAAGGAGCAAAGGACTAGGGAGAAATAAGAGAGAGCAGATCAAATGAAGACAAGTGTTTCACAGAAATCATGACCATGAAGTTACATCTGATCTTTTAACCCAACTTTTCTATGTTACAGGCTGTTTCACACTCATACTGAAGACTTTAGGCCAGATAATTCAGCATTCAAACTACCTCTAAAATTTATGCCATCAATAAAGACAGCAATTTGTCATTGCCTGAGATCCCTACAATGTCAGAGGATCACTCAGGCAATATATATCTAACCGTTCCTCCCGCTGCATGCAAATAAAACGCTCCAAATCTCCCCTAGTTTCAGTTAGAGAAAATTTTTCTCCCAACCAAAAGTCCCACAAACAGTATGATACTGTGTATCTGAGCTGTGCATACCAGACAGGGATTTTTGTAGAGAATGATCCATTTCTCAGTGTGCTACCTCTAGCCATAGTATATTGCTGATATATTAGAGCACAGTGGAAGTAGTCAAAGAGGCAATGAAGAGGAAAATAAATTTCCAATGAAAAGGTTGACTAGCAGAAGATCTGAAGCCTGGAATTGGAGTTTAATCGTTGTTTTAATTCAGAACTACCAACATTATGATTTTGCTAAAGGCCATCCAAGCAATTCTTTTCTTGAAAGGATCCATGAAGGAGGAGGGATGGAAGGACCTCAATTTATGAATTCTGAGGCTGAGAGAACAATTACAGATCCTTCCCAGCCCTTCTTTCACCCACTGCAGGGCAAAGAATTTACACCCAAAGATGGATGAAAGATGTATTTTAGTAAGACAATGACAATTTCATCTTGAAGATGCTCATCAATCATAAGTCACTGCTAAGTCATTCCTTTGATCATCCTGCCTAAGAGGAAATTACATGTGTTTTGCAACTGAATTTGTCTAGCAGTAACTTGTATCCAATGAACCTGTTCCTAGTTGACGGGTGTCCCACTTATCAGGCTTCATTTTGATGCTTGAGTTTTTACAGCACATCATCATGTCATCTCTCCAATTTGTCTTAAAGTAAGCTCTTAGTAAGGTGAGCCTTAAATCTTGTTTTGCAACTTGCAGATCTTTTATTCCTCTCTTTTGAAATCTTTCAGCTATTTCCATGTCTTCCTGGAACTTTGGAAACCAGAAAAAGAGGAAATATTCTAGCAGAAGACATAGAACAAATTATTTTTTTCTTTTTTATTGGTGTTCTGCTCTATCTGCGTCCAAGGATTTTGCCACAGCTTTGCTTTTAAAGGCCATCTCTACCATTTAACATGCATCTGCATCTCTGTTTTTCAGATCCATCCCTTTAAATTTGTCCCTACAAGAAGATGCATCGTGTTGTAGACAATGTCAGAACATTATGAAGTTTTGTGAAGCAGGAAAGCACAGCATGGAAAAAGATGCAGTTAAGCAGTTGTATGGCAGAAAGAAAAAACAGAAGAGGTATTTGGGGAAAAAACCCCAACCCATCTGAAGAGCCCCGATGGTAGAGGCAGCAAGTAGACCTGAGAAGGGCTGCAGGACAACAGTTACAGTGTCTTATTTCTCTTTCTCTTTTTCTCTTTCTGTCTCTTCCTTATTTTTCAAAAGAAATCCTCCAGTTCTGCATCAGAATTAAAAGTTGTAGGGCTTGCACCACAATTCTTTATTGGAAACTTCACTAATTTGTGAGAACAGGTCAGGTTTCTAGAGCAAAATAGTTTAAAGATAATTCATCTTACCTATAATTTAAGCAGTATTTTCCTTTCTTTCTTATTCCTAAATTTATTAGTGGGTAAAAGGCATTAAAAAAATCTATTTCTGAGACATTTGTTTTCTGTGCAATGTTGGAATTCTTAACATCACCTGGAGCCCACAGAATGAATGGGAAGTGTATTACTGACCTTGTTGGTCTTTGGACCAGTTCCTGGGTAAGAATGCATTTGATATGTATAGAAATAACTGCATCCTCAACTGGGCAATAAGCAGTTGAAGCAGAGTAATTGTCATGACACAAAGATCCTGTTTTCATGTAAATGTCACTTATACTATAAGCAGAGGGAGGAAATAGTAACAAGACAGTGGACAGAATTATTCCACTGAAATGTTTTCCATGGAGCATCAGACACTTTATTCTATCAGGAGATGACATTTAGTGTGGGAAAAAAAAACATGTCTTGCTAACACTTGTAAGCCATTTTCCATCCTCAATAGTGTCTAAAAAGTGACTAACAATCTTTAACATTGATTTCTCTACCAATACTCTCTACCAAAACATACCTTCTAGACCAGTTCACTCACCTCACAGTGTTTCCTAAACTTTTAAAAAGCTAGGTCTTCTAGAAAACAACATCAGTTTCAGCAACCTGCTCTTTATCAGACATTATAGCCCCATGTACACTTCTCCTGTACACCTTTTCTAGTAGTCCTTTATTCGCAGCAGAGAAATAATTGAAAAAAGGTAGTGTAGACCGTCATAATATGACAATGTCTCTCTTTTATCACAGCCATGGGTAAGCAGTGGAGCTTTAAGGTATATTGGTGTTTGAGTTATCACTAAAACTAATGAATTTTGACCTCAGAGCTATTGATTTATTGAGACTCATTGCTGCCCTCCTCCTGTTAGACAGGAGAAGGGGAGCTAGCTCTGTTCATTTCTTAGAGATTCATTAGGGATTCTTTTATTAGTCCTCATATAAGTTGGCCTAGAAGATAGTGATTTGAAGAAAAATGATCCTCTGTGGTAACAATACAGGCTAGATTGGCCAGGGCTAGCTATGTTTGCTCTTTTAATAGCATGAGGATAAAAAGGATACTGTTTCATAAAAATTGCTGCTCACTTGAAGAAGGGGTGAGGAGGTGAGGTCCAATATGGAGGCAGTCAGCAGAAGTAAAATAAAGGACAGCAAGCCTATCACCACTGTGCCAGGAGGTGTCTCTTAAGGGGTTTCTGGATGGGTGAGCTTTGCATAAAGGCCAGACCTTTGGTCCTGGGAGAGACAACTCCTAGCTCTGGCACAACACATAAGCTGAGCGCACAAAAAGATTTTGGTTTCACCCCTTCTCCTTAGCTGTGTTATCCTATAAACCTGCCTTGGATTCAATTTAGGCCTGGTAGGATTATAGTACTGTGCCTCTGTGCTAAAGAATGTGGCAGTTTGCCATTTTAATCTATGCTGTGTGTCTAAGCAATTCTTGCCTGCTCATCTGAGCAGCTCTTCACCATATCTGAGCTGGGGAATAAGAAGGAAACAATAGATGTGGGAAAGGCAAGCTGAACAGAAATTTCAGCTTTTGAATAATCTGCTCCTTCTTTCATCCCTTATTTTCCCATCTCAGTTTTACAACTTTACTTGCTCAAGTGTAATAAAACTTGTATTTATTTATTCTTTACATGAACTCCAGCAAAACATTGGAGATTCAGCTCTCAGAGAGAAAAATCCAGTGCTACATTTATGTGTTTTCTTTCAACATCTGGACACAAATCTCTTCTGTCTCTTCAAGGACTGCTTTGTTTACAACATTATTAATTGTTTTAGATAAGTACTTGGCTTCTGAAGTTGGCTCTTGTAGTGTTTATTGCCTCTAAACAGATGAAGGCAGAAGAGCATTTTATCCTTTTGACTACTTGGTCTTTGTACTCTGAATGCATTTGTGAGATGGAGCCTCCAAGAAAGGACCAAAATAGTTATGTTGCCTTCAAGCGCGAATAGCCCACACCTGGGGATGTACTCATTAGGTACTTACATTCTACTTCTCATGCCTTGCATATTAACAGTTTTCCTCTCTTCTTCCCCTTAACTTAAAAAAAAAAATTAAGGGTCAAAAACTATCCCAGCAACAAACACATCGCTCTCTCATTCTGAAGTATGGGCATGACAGAAAGGAGGAGTCTGAGGGACCTTATGAAACTTTACGAAGAAAGTTAAATGCAACATTCTAATATAAACCTACAAACAATTATAGTAAAAGATTGACCTTTCTGAAAATGCATATTTTTATTCTTCTGTTTACCTCTAGGACTGTTACAGCACCCTGTCATCTTCATACTTTTATAAAAGCTTATGCCAAAGCTAGATGACTGTACAAATATCTAGAGGATGGCACTCTGTTGCAGAAAGTCATAGCTCTCCTTGTTTCCATGTAGGTTCAAGGTAATAATGACTAACCAAATATCTATATGAACAGTGAAACTTTTTGGCCTTCTTGCTGATGGGGCCACCATTCTTCCAGAATTGCGCATGTTTGCAACCCTCTCCCAATAATTTCTGCATTTAAGATGTAGTAAACCCAAGTTTTTATTACTACTAACATCTTCTTAACTGGACACTGATGTAAGTCACAAGCTGGCCCTAAATAACCAAATTATGGGAAAATTATATTATCTCACTTTCAGAGCTATGGAAACTGAAGAAAGAGGTCACAGAACAAATTGAGGTCATAGCCATCTTGAGCTAATTCAAAGATCATGTTTTAACTCAGCAAGCAGTTTCTTTGCATATGTTCACTCTCAGTTTGCTCTTCGTGCATTTTTCATATAAATGCAGGCCCTTCAAAGAACTGATTATTGTACATAACCCCCAGTTTTTTTAAATCAACTTGCAAGCTGGTTGATCCTTTTTGTTCTAGCCATACAGCAGGTGATCTGTCGCCACACAGCGCGGCGTGTGTTCCTGAATGTATTGTGCCTGAGGCAGGAGGTTGCAGAAGCCAGGAGTTCCCATTCTTTGCATGACAAGAGGTGCTAGTGTAATTCCATGTGAATATGGGATAGGTGCTGGTTCACTCACCTAAGTTCCTTAATTAAGACTGTCTGTCTGTGGTAATCTTTCAGAGCAAGGTGCTGAGGCAGTTAATGGTCACAGACCCAGATTCAAACCCTATTGAGCTTGTGCAGCAAGTTGAACGGCAATACGACCTTTCTCATTTCAGAGGATTTGTTTATGTTGGGCCAAGAGAGGCTGAAAAAAATGGCCTAAGCATCTTTCTGCCTTTTGTACTCAGGTAAAGTAAAATGTGATCGTATTTCTGAGAGCCTTTTTTGGTGGAATGACAGGCTGTAGATCCTGCTTGAAAACCCATGCCTTCAACATGGGCTTTTTAACTTAAAGAGGGACTACATCTGCTTTAGTGTAATTTTAATGTGGTGCATTAAGAAAAGCAGTTTCACAGGTGGTTGAGAAATAATTAACATTTGGCTACTGCAAAAACTCACGTTAATAGAAGTATGCTTAGAGGCATATCCAAAAGTAAGCAGGACAACCATCAATGCTGAGTGTACTTCTTTGGCATATCATAGCACATGATGAGGCAATAAATGTATTTTGTAATGTCTTACTTGTTTGATATTGATGTAATTTATAGGCTACTATTTTATGGTACTTAATATCAAATCGCATATCAATATACAGCAGCCAAATCTGAAAATGACATAATAAAATACAAGCGGCTGTGAGATGCATCATAAAGATCACACAAAATGATGTGAAATAGTATTTTAGAGTAGAATTACCCAATTTGCTAGAGATATTTACTAGAAGTACTTTCTCTGCATTGATTATTCACAACCCAGATACTTCATAGTATAAATTATACTATATAACATAATAAGTTTTCCAAACCAGAGACCTTCTGGTACTTCTGGACTGTTTCTTGGAAGATTTTCCTTTGTGTGATTGATTTTAAACAAGAAAGGAGATAAAACCCTGTTATTAACCACTTGAAAGAATTACAGTGTGGAATAGTCAAGGTTCTTTCAGATTTTCTTCTTTTCTTTTCCTATTCAGGTGGGGGAAAGTTTACTAAGATTCTTCCATCATTGCAAAGAAAACTGCGGCAAATCCTCCCCCCCCCCAAAAAAAAAAAAAGGAAACAAACAAGCAAAAAATATTCAGAACAGACAAAGGAAAGAATGATTTTAGGCAGAACAGAAAATCAACAATTTGACAATTGTATGTGTGATAGTGTATTGAGTGATAGTCATAAAGCCTTGACTAGAATATAGTAGTTTGTATGAAAAGTGGTATTTTACTTAACCAGCACTCTTGAAACGATTGTCAGTCCTGACAGTATTTATGAATAGAGCTCACACAGTTCCATTTTTCTCTGGTTATGCCTCCATAAAACTTTCTTAATCAGTGGAAATTTCACATGTGGCACTGCTGCAATAAATTTTTGAAACGGTCAGTTAAATGAAGCCATTCTCTGTAAGCATTTCTAGAATGTCTTAAAGGTTTTTCAATGAGGATAAGAAAAATTTATAAAATATCATAAAATGTTGTCTAGAATTGTTGACTGGTACAAAAAACTTAGCAGCAGTATTTTATTTTCTGGGCAGAGTATGTAAAGTTTCTAAATTATTAAAAGCTTGCTTTGTAATTTCCTTTAAATCTCCTGTTGTACATTTTGTTTTGTAAGAAATCTCCAATTACTGTAGCCCCCAGCTGTAGTTTACTAAAATATTTTTCAACTGGTAAATTGTTATGGGGTTTCTGAATGCAAGAACCACAATAGAAAATCTTCCATTTGTTTTAGAAAAGAAAGAAAACACACTTTTTGGAATAATGTAGTATTTTTTGAATATGCTATGTGACTGGAGATAAATTTATAGCATGTTACACTCCAAGGGTTTCATTCAGCCTCATGCTGTTTTTTTATGGCTGTAGATCTCACCGGGTTGCTTCTGTGGTGGCTATTTCTACCTGAAGATGCATGTATTTTTTCAGCTTATTATACCAGTTTCAGATTTTGCATCTTAAACAGGTCCGGTAGCTATGACAAAGGAAGAAATTACACCTCATCAGGATGAAGTGCTAGTGAGTTGTCTTCATAATGTAGATGCTTTTCATTAAAAGCTAGGCTTCCTGCTACTGTATTCTCTTTCCCCAACAATGGAAATAAGGCAATGCATATAAAAAGAGCAGAAGATACTTAAGCAGCTGAAAACATAGTCCCTCCTGTTCACACTTCTAATTTTGCTTTTGATTTCCTTCAGAAGCAAAATTATATCTTGGCTGAGAAAAATACAGTGGAGATATTAGAAAGCAACCTAAATCTGAGAAGATCAAAAAACATGGCAAGCTTGTTTTCCTAAAATCCACATTCATGCATTTCTGATGTTAACATGGTTCTTTTTAATCTGCAGGAGTTAAGTCTTGCAAAACAACATTGTGCTGTGACATAGAAACACTTTCAAAGTGTTATATTGTTATGCAGCAATACATAAAGTGCTTTTTATGACAGTATTTTATAGATACCTTACTAGCTCTTCGTACCCAGTTTCACAGAGTACCAAACTGTTGCTTTATTCAGCTGATAACACTTGATTTGTTCAATTTTGTTTAGCAAAGCTTATAGAAAAATAACAGAAAATTCTGATACAAGAAAATAAAGATGTATTGCTGAATATTGGAGAAGCACATTCTTCTGCCTCCGGCAGTAGCTGCCAAGCTGGAGAGCTGTCCTATCCCCTCAATTAGATTGATGCTGTACTGATACCTGATTACCACTAATTAAGCATTTAAAAAGTTTCACATAGGTTGGAGCTTCAGGCTACAAATGAAGCAAAACATGCATGGTTCAGTGTGCCTTAACAATTCCTTGGACAGACACTATTAACTCCTTACATTATCAATTCATATTAGACAATCTCCTGAAGAGCTGCTGGTCAGTATTTATATATGCCCCATTATATCCTTGCAAATTAAATCACAGGCACAGATAGTAAGTGCTGAGTAAATAAATAAAAGGAAAACATTACTATTTAGCTGTATATTTTTCAGTTACATTCCTACTTGCATGTGTGTCTTGCTCAGCTAATAAATGAGAAATCCAGAGGATATTCCTTATTCCATACACCTTTTAAATATGGTAAGAAATTAATTTATTTGCAAGTGAAGTAGTTCTGCTAGCACACTCCAAACTTTCAATAGCAAATTATTGATTCAACATCACCTCTATAAAAAAACAACCCTCAAATAAAAATTCATGTCAGATTCTCTGTAACACAACTTCTGGGAAAGAAACACTCTCTGTATTGCATTGAAGCTGTCATTTGATTGCACACCAAGTCAGTTCATGATCTTCTCTTGCAGCCCCACATATGTGTTGAACAGGAAATGCAAAAACACTGAAATAAGCTCAGTGGGACACCATGTGTCTCAGAGAAGATGATCAAGCACCGAAAGCTAAACCTCTACTGTCTTTGCTAAGATAAAGAGAAGGAGCTAGCTTAAAATGACTCCTCTCATCCAGGAGCCATACAGGAGATATCAAGGCCTTATAATCGACACTGTGGAAGAACAATGAGGGAACCATGCAGGAGCCTGGTCTCTGCCCATATTGCTGAGCACGACCATCTCTTCTGTGGGCACCAGCAGAGCCATCCTTGCTGTGTCTAGCACCTGGGAAAGGCAGCCAGAGTGGTGGTGAGTCTCCTCTACAACTTGTGTCCTTAAGTGTAGGGCAACCTCTGAACTTTGCAGAGTGCCTCTCAGTCCTCTTCTGCATTGCTGTTCATCAGCTTGAATGTAAAGCTGCAACCAGAAACCATGGGAAGATTTAGATCACAGCTTGCAGTCAAGAATAGTTTGGTGAGACCAACTGTTGTAAATTCAAGTATCTTAAAAACTGCCGTGGCTTGTGCTGTGTGATGTTACAAATATTCTGGATATGAGTGCATGCTGTCACTGCTTTAGTGCATGTTAGATATAATATGTCATACCTTCGTACATACTTAAACAAAAAAATTTGTTTAAAGCAGACAGAAATTAGAACAGTGTCTCTGACTGTACTTGTGTCAGTACAAATGAAACAATATCTAGTCTGTGACACATACTGAAGCAGCCCTTTTAATTGATTAGTATAATATGACTGATTTATTAATATTTGTAATCAGTATTGTTTTCTAGCAGCCTCTAATGTGGAGCGCAGTGTGCCTACTATCTTTTGCCTACCAGTCTGATTCTTTTGTTTAGTCTATTAATTCAGAGCCTATATAGGTCAGATTTCACGTTGTTGCATTGCTATACTCTGCTGCTCAAGCAACGGTGCATGATCAGAGAGTTTTACTCTTAGATTTCTCCTGGCAAAGCAGGAGCAGTACATGGGGGATGGCGAATGCCTTCAAATACATCTCACCTGGAAGCAAATGGTAGCCCTTTTGCACCTGATCCTAGCGCTTGCGATCTGAGTTCGGCACTGGTGGGGCTGCTCCTTGCAGTGACTGCGGATATATTCAGTATATACTCACTGTTCTTTTCCACTCCCCTGGATGCCCAGCTGAGATATTAAGAAGTAATCTCTGGGCAATTGCCAGATAGGATATCGTTTGTTTCCTGGAGATCAATATCCTAGGCTGCAGGGACTGTGCTAGTGGTTCAGCACTTCTGCATGAGCGCAATTAATTACATAGGTGAGCCCTGTGTTTAGACACCCTTTCATCCTTGATCTGCCTAACAGCCTCTCTGCTAGGGATTATCCTCCCTCCTCACTGACTAATTTGACAACAGACTTTATCCATGTCCTTTGAGATAAAGATGAGAGACACAGAACTGTCTGTCGGCATTCTGAGTTTTGTAGTGTTTTAAAAAAAATGCCTTTATAATGTAAACTCCATTATGAAGGATACAAAGGAAGCCCCCACTGCAAGTATTCTAATCAAAGGAGAACTCCCCTGGTGCTACTGAGGACAGAAATTGTGATGAGCTCTGTTCTGCTCTAAATTTCTAATTGACTTTTTCTAAAGAACACCTACTAGGAATCTTGAAGTTTTATGGCAAATGCTAAACAGCAGCTGTTTTCTAATTGTGCTTCCCATTTGCTTCTCCTCACAAATATCTCTCTTGAATAATAAGCTGGAGACACTTCCAGTTAAAAGCAGTGCAGATCAGAGGAAACTATGTTAATATAAAAGGATAGGTCTTAAGGTCACAAAAGCCATGAAATTTATGGGTGAGTTTTAATAATTCTCTCTTTAAGGTTCTTTCGCATGTTAGTATTTCCATGGCTTGTTTTATGGCATGAGAGCCTGACATGCTGTTGTGAGAATCCCATGATGAATATCTGCTTATCAGCACACAGAGAAAGAAGTAATTACAGCATTAATACTGAGTTTTATGTCACTAAATCACTATTTGGATCTAAGCATAACTTACATTTAAAAAATATGTTTATCATTAGTGAATCATCATTGATGATCACTTTGACAATTCAAGAAAATGACTGGTAACAGGACTTTCTTCTAGACAGAATCAGGCCCTTTGTGCCAAATTTTCAAATGTACAACAGCTGCTGTGTATAGGCAAGTACACATAGACACTTCTTTGCCTACATTTTTAGTGTCTTTCATTTTACTTCGCCAATTCACTGGCTTGTGTAGGCCAGTGTAGAAATGCATATATATTTCTTACCCCAGAGTACACATCTTTATATACAATTGGTACAAAAAATAGTTACAGAATAGACGTATGGTGTTATTCTTTGATGTTAATACTGGCTAGGTGTTTAAAAACCATAAAGACAGAAAAAGAGTCAAAATGCTGGTGGGAGGAATACTTAAAAACAGAAGATAGGAAAGAAGAAATAGGTTACAATTTTGAAGATGTTCTCTCTGAATAATTTATTTAACACTTTAAATAGGTGGCCTGATTTTCAGCTCTGTCAAGCCGATTTAGATATCTTAATATAGGTTTAGGAATGTGATTAAAAGTTTCATTAACATTTTTGTATAGCTCCAAAAAATATTTTTGGGGAAGACAAAGGTTGTTGCAGGGCCAAGTACACCTGATTATTATGTTTTGATCAGTACAGGATTTTGAGCCAGATGAATCAGCCGTGACATCCTGGATCGAGTTTAATCCACAAATGTGCTATACCAAAAAGCTGGTTTTAGGTTTTGAAGTGCAAAAGCAAAAGATTTAACAAAAGAAAATTCTGGTGCCATTATTTATGCATGGGCAAAACCTACACTTGCCTGAGATGGCTGGTTCCAGCAGTGACCGGCAGACGGGAGCGTTACAGAGGCTGAACTGCATTGTCTTTATGGACAGCCTGAATTCACCGTGCCCACAAGCCTGTTCTGCACTTGCCTCAGACGACAGCAACAGGACCATTTGCTAAGGAGACCGTTTTGTCTTGTTCTTTCAGTGGTCTGTCATGCGGTTCAGCTGCAAGGGCGGACGGGATTGAGTAGTTAAGCCAGACGTGCAGGGCGGATAAATAGGCTCTAGCACGTGGGGCACTCCCTGTGGTGCATCAACTACTGCATCACCCTGGACCTAAACAGTGAGGAACGCTTCAGGAAGTATGCCGCACAGGCAGCTGGCCAGCTTAGCTTTGGGGCTACTCTTACACTGCTGTCTAATTATAACTGGAAACCATCTCCGTTGAACCACGTCTGATTGGAGGTCCAGTGAACACAGTGTGATAAATTGCTGCTAGGTTAGAGGTCTGGCATCTTTAACATTTATCCACCTTGGTGTGAACGACTGTAAAAATCACAAGGCAATGAGGGGTCTGGTTTCAAAGGGGACTGCCTGCATGAACAAGGCATGCCAGAGCTGCCTCTGTGTGAACTTTTGGGCAAGGAGGCATTTTATATTAAGTTGTCTTTTCCATCATCTGATTTTCTTGCCTTGGGAATTCAGTTGTGAACTGACCCCGGTCCATCATGTTATACATAAATTACTAACAGAACTTTGAAGTTCTTTCCACATTTAAAGAGGAGGTTCAAAAGTATATCCTGAAGGGATTCTGGAGAGATATGTTTTGAAAATTAAAGGAAAAAGCAGGCAAGAGGTTCAATATCCAAAGGAGTCTTGTATCAAGGAGGACGATATTAACAGTGATTCAGAATATCATTCATGTCAAAATGTGCTAATAGGCAAATCAGCCTCCCTGCACAGTTATATATAGGTATGTGTTTATTTATAGATACATATGTGCACTTTTACATGTATGCAGACAGGTATATAAACAAAACCTGGATTATTTTTTGTTATGGGAACATTAATGTGTGAACTTTTTCTAGCTTGTAAGTATATGGAACTTGTTAAACAGCTATTTTCTCTGTGTAGGTAATGGCTTTCAGTTATGCCATCCTAACAATGATCTCCCATCAGGTTTTATATAAACAAGTCATCACATATTTTGTAACAATTTCTAAAATGTAAATTATTTACATAGAGAATGCTTATTGCTTAGGTGGGTGACTCCAGTAGCTTACAATACTTTAATAACAGGAATAAATAATTCATGCACATTTCTTTTTAAATCTGTTACTATGAAATCCTTTAATATTCAGAGTAACATATTTTAGGGGTTGTTGGCATTTCTTGAATGTATGTAGGATCATTCATTGCAGTATCTATTTCCATAGTTTGAAAAATACTTGCATGCAGAGAGCCCCCAAACCAAACAAAAACTTTTCACAACAATTAAGGACTTGTTTCAGTGATGTACTTAAGCCGCGTTCTTAAATTTGAGCACATTCTGAACCCCACCCAACTCATTGAAGGCTCAGCACGAGCTTAGACACTGCTGAATTCAGTAAGAGTTAGTATGTGCTCAAGTGCTTTCCTGAACAAAAGCCTAAATTCTTGCTAGGCTTCTACAACCTCCAAAAATCCTCCCCGAAGGCAGGTTTTATGCTGCAGACAGAACATGCTGCAAGTGCTATTGCAGACTTTCTCATCTTTGCTGGAAGCTGCTTGCAACTGATCCGGCACGCTCCTGCGTTCAGGGAATTTAAAGGAGAAGGGAGTGTGTAGAGTCACTATCAGGTTTCCTTCTTCCCAGCTTTTCTCATGTGCAAAGCCCTGTGTTCTCATGGAGAGAGAGACCATCAGCTGTCAGCAGATCTGACAGAGAAGAGCTTGCTGCTCTGCAGTTTTGCTCTTCTCATCATCTGTGCAGACCGGAACGAACAGGCTCTCCTTCTTGCACAGTTCTGAGTGTGCTTAATCAATTAGAAAGAAGCTCAGGACACGTCTTGGTTCTATGATAGTTACTATCCTTTTGCTGTGTTCTTCAGGCATTTATAATAACTCATTCCAGAGGAATCTGACCTGGATTTGCAATACTAAGTGGGAATTTAACTTGATTTAATAATTGGAAATTTAGCTGTTATCCTTTTGTCAGTGAATGCTAGTTTTTCACCCTGAATCCTTCCTACGTTTTCTTGATATCCATGTTCTGTATGGGGTTTTTACCCTTCTTTTGTCCCTTTTATGCTTCTTCCAGCCTTTTCCCAGTTTTCTCTTTTATACTTACAGTCTCTTCTAACTACTCCATTATACCCTTGCAAAGATGCCTTGCAAAATTTAAGATAGAATATAAATACATCAAGTATATTTAAAAGTTAATAAAAAGCGCTCCCCACAACCCCAAACAAAAAACCAAACCCCACCCTCCCCAAATGCCCTCCAAAGACCATCCCAAACCCTCCTACTTGTAGTATGCCTATCCCTACTCTAATTCTTTTGGGTTTTTTTTACTACACTCATTTGTTTTCCTACCCCAGTATATTGAAACTATGCCAACAGATTATTTGGCTAAATGTGATTCTTATTCTGAAACAGAAGAAAAGAGAAATTTCTCTTTCTTTAAAGAAGTTATTGGACTAGTATTCCTCCAAAACCCATGTTGGAAATAAAAAGTCAAAGTAGTGTAGTAACAGCCGATCTGTATCCATCCCTTCAGATTTATAAACTGACAAAATAAGCAAATCATCTATCCACACTGATGCCTTGGGACATGTTGGCACACAGGTAATTAGGAAGTTATTTCCAAAAGAAGGTCACTGTGTTTTATACAGCCTGAGTATGCCAGAGATTAGGACTGCCAGTGATTTAGCTAAAGACATGAGCCAATGATCTGCTGGCTGAGAGGGTTCATCGTTGTTAGGAATTCAACAATAAATTTGATGAGATGTTAGGACAATTAGGGTGATGATGTGCTCCTTCACAAATGTGCAGAGGAATCATTATGAAAAGGGAAATTGATGAAATCATTAAAGTGAATGTAAACTTGAACTAGATTTGTACATCAAAGAGGAATTTCCCATGCAGAATTGCTGGATGGGTCTATTACATTATACATCACTCATAAATGCTTAGTAGAATCACTTTTTGATCATAAATACATTAACCCAACTATTGTTACACATTGTTTAAGTGTAGCTGATTATTTACTTTACTGACTTGACTTTTTACCTCAAATTACTTAATGTGCATCTGAGGAAAACATCATGAGGGTTTGAAGGCACAGTAGGCTTTCATCAGGATGAAGATGGTTTTATGGTAGTTTCCTACCTGAATTTTTTTTCTTTTAGAGGCTATGTTATAAGAAAGGATGAAAGACAAATAAATGAAAGTTGGTAGAAATAACTCTAATATACTAAATAAATAAAATGTCTCAATTTTAAATTGGAATCTTTCATAGATAATTTCTTTGTGGAATGTTTACAAATTTTTAAGATTAAATCCTGTCTTGTTTTATAGTGCCATTAAAATATTGTAGGTTTGATTTCCATCTAAAGAAAAGTTTACTTGTAATATCAATGCAAAATATTGCAGCATCTCTAAAAAAGAAGAAAATAAAATGTAATAAAACTATAAGTTTCCTCCTTAGTTACGGAGTGAAACAAAAAAAGAAGTATTTAGGAATAGGTAATTTGCAGTGATTTGATGTACTCATGGAAAAAGTCTTTTTGTTAGCCTAATTGCTCATGGACATTCATATTGAATGCATTTGCTGAATGTTAAGGTTTTCTTTGAATAAAGTGAGGGACTGTAGAGGCTATACAGATCTGCTGGATAGTTCAAGGTACAGTGATGATGTATGGGTGGTTTATGCATGGTGCTGATTTATTTACTGGCTTGTTTTATTATATATCTTGGCTTCTGAAAGGTAAATTCTGTAATATGAGGCTAAAATTAAAAATTTCACCCAGGAGGTGTCAAATAACTCTTGAGATGTGGTGGTGGTCTTCTTTCTGCTATGAGAAACAACACGTGTCATTGAAATTATCTGTTAGAAAGTGCTGCTGTTTTTTAGAGAAGTTTGGTAAGAAACTTTTCAACTCAAGGGACAAATGAAATAACAAAGTATCATGTATCTGTGGTGCAGGAAACCATAGCCCTACTGTAATTAGCTCAGACATTTCAGGAATTGTCTGCTGACTGTCATGTTTAGAGCAGGGGTAATCTTGCTTTGATTTGTCGAGTACAAAGTACTGTCCTAGCCTATGACACTGAACACTACATTAAAGTACAGGAGATAGTCATTAGGAGTTGTATGAGAAGTAAAAATGTAACCTGTGTATTTGAAAGCTTATGTCAAAGACATATGCCTCGGTCCAGACACATACCTGCTTTTGAAACTTGGTCTGTCTTTCAAATACTACAGAGAGTATTGCCGTTAAACTCGTGAATGAAAATGTGGGATTGAATGTGTACTCCTTTGTTCCTAGATTGTGCTTGAGTTTCTGTTAAGCTGTAAGGAGACCGTTGTCCTTGAATTTCTGCAATGAAGTCAGAGATAAAATGAGAAGGTAGAAAGTGTGCTAGATTTGTAACTAAATAAATATGCAATTTAATGACATAACACAGAGTGATTAGGTTGGAAGGGTTAAATGTCATGGCTCCTTGGAAGGGGAGTAGCAGGGTGTGCTGGCATCCTCAGCACTCGATAATCAAATGACATGGCAAAGTAGGGAGGGAAGCAGTGGAAGGAAGGGTGCCAGGATAACTTTGAAACCTGGTCTAAAGACCTGGTCTAAATCCACCTATAATGATTATTAGGGGTTGACAGGGTTAGCATTTAACCTATATAATCATCCATGATTTACAGAAATTTTAAATCTCTTTTTTCCTTCTTTTTTTGAAAGGGTAGCTTTAATAGTGCATGTATTTAAATTGCTCCAACTTTTCTGGACTCACAGTGCTATATTTAGTCCATTGAGAGTATTACTTTTGATATTTTATTTGATTTATACGCAGGCCAGAATATACCTCAGGATGCCCTTATCTTTCTGTGATGTTTCGAAGCATTGTCCTTGGATTTCACTGTCTATAGATGTGATCAATTATTTCCCTTTGACAGTGCTATTATTACATACATATTCCACAATTCACATGCGCTAAATTTGTTATTGATCTTTAGAGTAGTATAAACAGTATGCATTTATTTACATGTATATACATGCATGAGGAGGTAGTTAATTTACTTGCTATCGATTTGTTTTCCTTTTGATTCTGGCAGATTGTTCAGCGTTGCATTTTGTTATTTATGCAATAATGTTCTGATGAAAGTTGTAAAACCAGAACATTAGTAAGCTTATTTTTGCTGCCTTAGTAAATCTATTTGTAAGGTAGATGCACTGAGCAGTAGTCTCTGCACCTATCTTTTTACTAGAGAATGTAAAATAAAATATTTCTCTGAGAGTACAAAGCTTATGCTGCATTTACCTCAGCTTTCTCGACATCAGTGTAAAGCCTATGCGATAGATCAGGATCCAAAATGATGAGGTATCAAACTGCTAAGTATAATCAGTGAGGAGTCCCAACAGTACTATTCAAATATTAACACTGGAGAGTACTGCTCAAATTAGCCATTTGTATATGCTAACGTCCAAGTGGTTTAAGTTATGGACACTACTAAACTAGGGAGACAATCAAGATTCAGTATGCGTTTGTGCTGTCTCATAGACCATACATATGCATGTATTTACTGTTGTACGTGCATTTAGATGGTTTGCTCATTTATAAGCCAAGTTCTGCATAAGCAAGAGAACCCCTCTGCCCTGTCCCTCCTGACAGCCGGTCTGGTGTCAAGAGGGATAGACATGCATGCTGTGTACAGGGATTGTGTTTACAGCTTGTCGTTTTATATTACAGTGCTGCATAAAAGCAGTCAGAAAGGTCCATTTTGACTAATCTTGTTGTTAGCGAGGGACTGTATCAGATGAACTTTTTTCTTTTATTTTTCTTCTGTTATTTTTGCACGTATATTCCAGTGAGATGGGTTTTGAATGAAACTCAAAAATTTGTAAGATCTTTTGCATAATTTTCAGTGGGTGTTGACAGAAATGGCAATCATCTGATTCATAAACACAGAAAAAAACAAGATTAGTTTTCGTATGGAGTTGCATATAATGCACAAAATGAACTACTGTGTACGGCTACTAAAATGCAATAGATTACTCATAAAATAAGAGTCTGTATTTTCAGCAGCTCATTTAAGACATGGGGGATATATTATGCCATGGTTTATACAGCAACATGTGTAATGGCTGTGATTCCTCTTGCTATGATTGTCTACATTCCTTTTAAGTTTGCAAGGTCTATTTTGTGATTACCTGAACATCTGCTTTGTACCCAGTAAAATTTGAATTTTATTAAATGTAGTGGTACTCTCCCATTCTAATATAGATTTCCAAGCATTTTGCGAAGGGAATATTGCTTCCCTTATCTTTATGCCCATTTTACAAAGATATTTCAGTTAGGAAGGGAAGCGTCTCTCTGAAGTTCTGGATTTAAACTCTGACAATAGCACATTGGCTTCTGAATCACTTATGTCCTTTGAAATCATTATACCAATGTCCAGTATTTGTTTTTACTTGAATTAATAATTTCAAACCAGAAGGTAAATAAAATTGAATAGTTAGAGATTTGGGTAAATATATGCACTTGTATGTTAGTATAAGAAAAGTGGTATAAATTCAGTAGATGAGAAATGTATGTAATCATATGACACTTAGCAGTGATTATTTTATTTTAAAGCATTTACAGTGCAATTTGTGACAATTATATTACATTATATCAATTCATTTTTTAATTATAAAGTATTGTGAAAAGTACATTAAATTAGCATTTTTGTTTCATTTTCATGTCTGTTACAAAAAAGAAAAAAAAGGCTCTATATTAAGTGACATGTTATAATGAATTCTTTTTATAGTCAGAAGAAGAATTCTGCTGTCTTTTGATAAAGAAGTAATATATAATTTAATAGATATCCTTCTGTAACTTAACAGAGGGCTACCAGAGGGCAGTGCGTGACAGATCCATTCAGCCGCTTGCCAGTTATGGGTAGGGATCCGGCTTTGCCCTCCTCTCTGTTCAGAGCCTCAGCATTGGTGAGAGCAACAGTTCCTCTCCCCACTGCTGATAGTTTTGGGAACACAACCTGGATGCAAAAGCTGAAACACGCATCTCCAGACTGTTTGAAACCCTGGAGTCCTAGGAGCTAAGGCCAAAGCCGTGGCTTCCACTGAGCAAGCCACCCGGGTAGCAAGAAAGCACTCCTGTGAGGCAGGTGGAAGGGATATTTGAAGCACAGCTGCCTCCTCACTTATTCTCTCAGGACTCAAATGGTCTTCAGTGGTCTCTCTGCTCTTGCTGTGTTCTCTTTAGGTAGGATTTAGCACCTTGGGTTCAGGCGGATCCTCTTGTGTGCACTGTCAGCTTGCTCTTCACTACTAATGACCCCAGTTCTGCAAGGCAACTCTACCTTACTGAAAAAGACGGTGGGGCCTGTCCCTTAAGCAAGGCAGAACCATCTCCTAACTCCCAGAAAACACAAATTCTCTGTACCTTTAATACATTGATTCTGTCTGTGTATGTAACTTCATTTACGCCTCAGAAAACTGTTCTTTTTTTGGGAAGCTTAAGTTGCAGCCTTCTTTGTCCCTCTACCTTCCTTACACCTGGGACACAGGACAGCACTCCTCAGATTTTGGGAATATGTGTGCACTAATCAGGCCTGTAGAAAAGTGCAGAATAATCATTAACCTAGCGTGCAGAGGTCCCGGACAGTGTTCAGCTGACCCACCCTTCCTGCCTGTGTCTGCCATTGCCTTTGGATCCACTTCAGCACAGACCACTGCCATGCCAGAGATGTCTGCCCAGCTCAGGTCACCCACGTCTTCTCTTGTGCAGCTACTCGGTCTCCTCTGAAATCCTTACGTGAATTTCCTTGGGATTATGTTGCCTCTTACAGTTCCTGTGCTTTGGGCATGCCCTGGATCCCTGCTGACTTCAGCCTGAGCTTTAGGGAGCCTGACAAAACAAAAGCAGACCCTCAGGGCAAACATGAAGCACTCAATAGCAGATGTCTGCTCTGAACAGCTGCATCAATGACATTTAGCCTCTTCAGCAAGCTCTTCTCTGAGCTTAGTTGCTTTATACATCTACACCTCTGTCAACTAGCCCTCTATTATACAGATTTCACTTCCGTTTACTTGGAAAATAAAACCAAATAACATATGTATTGGTACTAATGAGTAATGACGAGATATTG
The DNA here is from genome assembly GCF_965638725.1 of Aptenodytes patagonicus. Taxonomy (NCBI): domain Eukaryota; kingdom Metazoa; phylum Chordata; class Aves; order Sphenisciformes; family Spheniscidae; genus Aptenodytes; species Aptenodytes patagonicus. The sequence continues at coordinate 44,496,387 of NC_134952.1, forward strand.
CTTCTCTATTCATGCGTAATAAGAGACTTAAATAACTTCAGCACATTTGCTAAACTGTAGCTGGCATCTTTGCTTTTGATGTTTTTTTTTTCTTCCCTCTCTCCTCCTTTCGGTGTGAGAAGGTTGAGGCTGACAAGCGAGGCATTACCAGTGCTCAGGTATGTGCCAGGTTTCATAATGACAAATAATGCATCTTAAAAGCATGAGGGTGGGCAAAGTAACGTGTGCTTCCAGGATCAAAACCCTTCCTGAAAGGCTGACTGTCCCATTCGACACACCCAGCAAACAACTCATAACTGCTGCTGTGGGAGGCAAAAAAGTTTCTTTCTTTACATCCTGTTGTTAGGGAGTGGAAGAATCCAGATAGTTCTCTTTCCTTCTCTTTTCCTCCAGTCCTTCTGTCTGTCTCGCCATTTGAGGTGAAGAGCACCTCCCCTGCTCATTTCCTCTCTCCTTTACGATGTGGACTGAAAAGAGGGCGGGTGGGTGAAGAGCCCATGACAACTTCTCCCCACCCAGCCTTGGAAAGTTGGAGGAGATGAGGAATCTGGTGACAACTGAGATATTGAGAAGATAAAATTTTTATATGGAGCTAATGGGAAGGAACAGATGTGGGGACTGGACTGATATGGGAGCTGTACAGTGCAGGGAACTGCTTAATTAGGTTTAATAACAGGAGTTCTGCTTTTTTTAAGCCCTACTAAGTGCTCAGTTGTAGCTGGAGTCACTGTGAATTTGAGGAATATGATCAGGAAATAATGCTTGTCAGGACAAAATCAAAGGATTAATATTTTTTTTCTTTTAATTAAAGAAAATGAAGAGACTGTATTTTGTCCTTATGTCAAGTGTGATGCTGGAATCATTTTATTGCTGATGAGGAAGGGTAACTTCAGGCTTTTTTCTTGGATATCACTAAGTGACCCACTAATTGAGAATGTGTATATTTATATGACTTAAGTGATTTACCTTTGATTGATGATATTGTCTGTTTGTTTTTCTTCTGTGCCATATTTGATGACTACAGTTTTGATTCCTTTTAGATCTAGAATTATTTATATTTTAAGGGTAGAGTCCAACTTTAAGTTCTGTGGAACAGATCTTAGGTGAAGACCTTTGCTCTCCTAACAGGTGAAAATCTATACAATGAAGATGATGTTATGGTTTAAACAGACTTCTAACCTCTACACATTACATCTTCATATTAACCCCAACATTTCAATAAGATCCAGTGTTGTTCTATATCCTAATACTTTCTGTAAATCATCTACTGTAATGCTACCGTGCAGGTATTAGTATCTCAGCCTGCTGGGTTGGCCAGAGACTCTCTCTGGAAGACATGTCTTATGGGACCCTGTAGGTATCTTATGAAAGATAGTAAGGATGAGCAAATTAAAGCAGTCTGTTGCACTGTTAATAGCATAGGTAAAGAACAATTAACAAGGCCAACCGTGGGAGAAGAAAATCTATTTGAATAACGTGAAGGATGTGTGAAAATTGGAGCTGCTCTGACTTACTCCATTAGTACTAGATTCTTGTAAGAAAAAAAAAAGTAAGGGTAGAGAAAAACGGTGAGGCCTGTGATGATATGCACCAATTGGACTATTCTGACACTGGTATTTGACTATGTCATTGTGAAATAGTGTTGGCAATTCCAAGTATATGTGTATGGACAACTTTTATAAATTTTCTAAAACAAAATAGGAATAATCAGTTCTGTTGCTCTGATGATGTATTGTCTTTTACTAGCAATCCACTTGGTGTGACTTAATCTGTTTTTTGCAGTGTATAACATTTTGAGAGGGAGAGGTGCATGCAAAGTGTATTTATCAAGAGATCTATGATTTATTGTCTGAATTTCACAGAAAATATATTTGTGTCATACATACAAAAATATTTATATATATATATGTTCATTGAGGCTGAATGTTCAAAACTCAAAAAAATAGCAAATAATTTAGTTAAGAATCAGAAAACATATCGTTTAACAAAATGTTTTGTAAATGCTGTAGGAAATGGAGAGTGGCCAAATTTCTGTAAATTTCTACATGGCCTGTAGTCTTTGTTTAGTCAAAATGCCTCTGATATTACTGGGAATTCTGACAAAGCAGGACCGTGGGGAGAAATTCTGGCAATTTTGAACTTAATAGAAGAGGCATATTTGCTAGAATGGCAGCAACATTTAATCACAGAATGCAAACCAAAGATAGGAAAGGGATGTGCAGTTAACCTGATTGCTCAAATTTTATATAAATTGCGGTATATTTTAGATACATATCTTAGAGGATGTGGACAAGGGAGAAACATGACAAAATTGTTGCCGCTGTCACGAACAGTTTCAGTTCTGACTCTACATGCGTGGCTTGTCAAAGCATTTAAGTTTGCAGTTGGTCCTTTGCCTTTCCATTGAGCACTCTCACACATGAGAAAGAACAGGTTAAGTAAAGACTGTAATGAACTATAGATTTATACTTCATGAATTGTGCTTAGTGTCCGTCCTTTCACTGGAAATAAATTTCCTGCTACTGGGGGTTTCAGCTAAGTTCTGATTTACTCACAGGTAGCAAGGTTTGGCATAGCTTGGCGAGGGCTGTGAGGACAACGGATATATATTTCTGTGAATCCATCACCAATTCCTTTCGTGAAGGCTTGGCGACTGCATAGTATGGGGAGAAGATTCTTTCAGAGCAGTGACGTAGCTACAAGGGTAATCATAACTGGCAAAAGCTGCTTTCTTTGGAAGATGATGATAATCTGAATAAAATGAAGCCTCAGTGGAAAGCAGAGGCCATAATCTCTCTGGCCATTCACTGAAAGGGAATGTGTGACCCAAAGGCCACTTGCTATTCATATAGCTAAAAAATTTTAAACAAAAATACTGACCTTTTTACATTTTGAAGGTTTAAAGGATTAATGACACTTGGTGGTGAATATGATGTACTCTTTGCAGTTGTAATCATTCCCTATTGTCGGGGGCTCTGTGCTGTTGACTGATAAGAAATAAAAAACCAGTCACTGATTCCCAAGTAAAAAAAAACATGTGTTCACTTGTGTTAAATCGATACAGCTTCATTGATGCTGATAAGTATGTTTTATCACCTAAAGGGCTGGCCTGGGAAGCATAATCATTTTTCAGTAGTGGTTAAATAATTTACAGACCCAGAATTTTCCATGGTGGAGCGGCTATTCAGAATATTCCTGCTCATCCCTTATAGCACTTTGGGTCTTTGATTTGGCTGAGATACGTACCAAAAAAATAAAAAGAAAATAAAAAAAAAGGCAATTAGACCCTTTCAGCAGGCAAAATACAACACACTTCCCTCAAGCTGACTGCTCAAGCCGGCTGTTCGTCACAACACATTCAGTCGCAGAATCTGTCCTTACTCAGACACTGTCTCTCACTACAAGACGCTCTTATACCTTGCCATCTGTCATGTGCTGCCTGTTCCCACGGTAAAAATGGCTCCTCCAGTTTAGTCAGATTTGACAGTTATTTCCACTGAGACTGGTGATGGAGTAAGCTTCAGTAATGTGTTCCTTTTCCCACTTCTTCCCTCAGATTGATCTCGTCCCATTTTCATATGTAGTCCTAAGTGACTTTGGTGGGACTTCTAAAGGGTGAAGATTGATGCACAGAAGAGGTTGTGCCTGAACCTTGTCATTAGGTAACCATGAATAAATGCTTTGCTTTAAACTTCCTATATTCTATCAAACTTTTGGTAGAGTTGCTCCTCTTCAGTAGAAAACCATACATATTAATTGGACACTGTTTGTATAAATTTTCAGAAATATGTAGCAATGATGATGGCGGAAGAGTGAGTGAGAGGGCAAGAAATAAAGAACTGTCTGCAAAGATAATAAATAGCAGGGGTGTACTGTATGTGGACAAAATACACTTTCACGAGGAACAAGGAAATTACAACATTGTCATATGTATATTTCACTCGGATCTATCAGTTATGACACATAAATACTAAGCTGACAGCTCATGCTTCTCTTTTCCCAGACAAATATGAACTTACAAATATTAATCCTGTTTTTTTTCCAGTAGAATAGCAAAAGGAGATATGTTAGCACAAATTAGCAACTTCAGTGACTTCTGAAATATTTTTGACATGTTCCTTTGTCACCGTGTTGCTAATTTTATGTTCAGTCTTCATCTCATTTCCCCGATTATCAGAGTGTTTGCATTTGAGAGCTAAAACAGCAAGCATCAGTGACACACGGGTGATCTCCAGTTCCACATGCACCAGCTGCAGCACATCTTCCGTGAACACCATGGATAGAAGACTTAGATGTGCCAAAGATGATGCCAGTGCATCTGTGCATAATCTGGATATTCATGACCCCAATTCATTCCAATAGCAGTATCTGCTGATATCTCCACCACTCCTATCAGCCAGACATTTCAGGTGCCTTGGCCTTTTTTGTGGTTGAGGATTCTTCACTGTAAAAATGTCCAGAATTAATAGTCAAATTAAAAGGGTGTGCTCTCAGATATTGATTCACTAACTCTGTGAACAGCAAAGTAAGAAGCATCCTAATACAACAGATGACTCTTTAGCTGCCGCAATCCTAGGTAGGACATCTGAGTAAAAACATTATAGTGCATTCAAAGAAGGCCTGATAAAGTGGGGAAGCGTGCTTTGTATCTGTTGTAATTATAGCATATCCATAGTACAGTGGGTACACTGCATGTATCCAGACTGTGATGCATGTGTGACTTTAAATGCATTGTAATAATTTATGCTAGCTGAGAAACTGGCTTGGTGTGGTATGAAAAATAAATTCCCTGGTGATTTGAAAATATGGGCCCAAGCCTTGCTGGCTGGAGCCTTTGTTAATGATCTGAGAAATATCTGCAAATCTAAAGCAAATATATGAAGCCTGCAGGCTTTCCACAGTAGTTTTGGGAGTATATGTTTTCAGAAGCCTTGCTGAAGACATTTATAGACTGTGCGTGTGTGTCTGTACTTTCCATATAGGTGGGGTTGTCAATATTGTGCTTGATCTTACTGTGCAGTTGCTTTTAGCATGCGCTAGTCAAACAAGCCGTCAGGAAATCAATTTTCTAAGATGGGGCCTTCTGTCAGAATTATTTAATATGAAGTTACTGTTATTCCTTGTGACTGTGTGGTTCTCCCAGCTAAGAGAAATGCGTTGAATGTTCAGAGACAAGAAGGGACATTGTGGTTTCACAGAAAAGCACTAGCCACTAGGAACAATAATCTTTTTCCACTTGGGGAAAATGTTCTAGGTTTTCTCATGTGTATCTAGGAATTTACATCTAGGTCTCTTTCTAAAGAAGCTCATCTGTGCTCTGTTAGCTCCCTGCCTGGCGTAGGAGCACAGCAAGCCTTCTGTGAATTACCATTTTCAAGTGTGGATGTTCTAGAAAATGGAGAGAATGCTATGACGTGTGTCTTTTCTGTGTTAAATCAGCAGAGGTTCAGATCTTCTAATTAAAGGCTTCATACTTGCTTCCCTTAGCTTGCACAGTTTATCACAAAACCCCCCAAAATTTCTGTCAGGATTTGCTATCATAAATGTAACAGAAAGCAAATTGTAGCTCGTAGATCTGGTACTTCAGCTGTTGTATTTTGATGTAACCCTGTAGGAACTCTGTGAAATCTTGCTGGTTTACAACAACTGATGATTTTATGGTGGTAGCCACTGTAATATGTAGTTACATGATTGTGTCATTTTATAGTCTTGTCAAGAAGGCATTTCTAGTAGCATCACAAATTGTTCAGAGAAACCTGCCAGGCTCTCAGTGCATCTAAAAGAATATTTAGAAATATTCATGTTCATCATTTTGTATTAATTCAGGCATGCAATGCTTCACTTGTTTGTGTGATTAACTGTTGTTAAGACTTTGTACTGTCACAGAATCAAGTGCTTAGTATACTTTTTTTGACTGAAGAAGAGGATTGTTCCTATTAGAAGGCAACGTGAACACATAGTAGAGACAAGATTAATGCATCACCATAATCTGCAGTTACTAACAAACGTAAAAAAGCCACAGAGAATTGGAGCATGAGTGTTTTTTTACAGCAGAGGCAGTACAATTTTCTCAATGCCTTTTCTGATGGTATATAGGTTACTGTCCTTTTATGGAAATCCTGTTGTTAATGCTTATTTTTGTCTGTATTCCACTGCCATTGCTGCAAGGTCACCTCTGCTATTTGGAATGACAGTCCAGTATTGCCCCGTGCTAGGGACTCCTTAACTAGAGAAAAGAGAGACTCTCCTTCCAGAAGACTCCTGAACCCACAGGCAGCCACGCTAGGCAAACTCTGTGATGGGAGACTATATTGTGTTGAGAAAGATTGTGCAGCTGGAAGTCTTAATTCCAGATTTTGTGGGCTGATGACAACTTTCTGGCAGTTGTAGGCAAAGCCGTCTCATATCAGTAAAGCTCCTAAAGTAGGTCCAGATTTGTGAGGGACAAAAATGATGTGCAGTAATCTTTTTCTGTCTTTCTGCATGGCTGCGCCTTTTGGTTGGCACCTCTCTGATTTGTGATCAGTTACTTCTGGAAGAAATCTTCTTACAAATTAATATTTCATCTGCTTGGGAACCTTAACAAGTTACCTCAACAGCTGACTTCGTCAGACCTATCTCTAGTACTCATTCTGGGTCTTTAGTTAGTTTTTAAATCAGAGCCTACTTAGGGATACATTTGGCTAACCCAAGAGAGATTGCTTTCCCTTTGAGAAATGGATAAAAAGTTACATTAAATTCTGTTCACAGTTTTTACTGTGGAAGCCTCTGAAAATCAAAGCTCTTTTCCTCATTTATTTTTATTTCAGAGCGTTATCTTTTCTTTGAGTTATTCAAGTTAGTGATCATATGATCTTTGTTGTTTTCCACTATAGCAGGCTACTAAGAATAATTTTACAGTTTAAGGACTATTTGTTTGGTTTTTCTTTTTCTGCATGATATCATTCTTTATTATATCTTGTTATGTCCTGGAAAAGCATTTAAAGAAATGCTATGAGGTATTTTAGTGACGTGACAGTTTTGGCGTTATGTCTCATTATCTGAAAGACAGCATCTCCAGCAGCACAGACATATCTCATCCTGCCAAAGCCCAATGTAGAACATAATGTGTGAAAGAGACTCAAAATGAGGGGAATGGATCTCTTTCTTGCTTAAAATGCTATGAATTTTATTCCTTTAGGGTGAATGACTGTATTTTATAATTCCAGTTCTAGGGATAATAAATAATTTTAAGCCATTGAAGCGACAGGGCAGTACATCTGTGTGAAAAGTGAATCATTCAGGGAATAAAAATGAGCAAGATCACTCTGAATTAAGTGCATAAGCCCACAGCCTGAGTTATTGGTTTGATATTCAGATGGTAGAGTGCAAGAACTTCCTTTGTGCTAGTCCTACGGCTAGAGATGCTAGAAAATGTGATCTCACAGTTTGAAACTGTTTGGATCTGGCTCTGAAGCAGAGATGGCAGAAACTCTGGTATCCTGCTTTCACCTTCTGGGCTGTCAGCAGTGTCTTCCAGAGCCAGAGACCGAGAAGTTGAAGGGTCTGAGGGGCAGCTCTGTGACATGCGCGGCCTGGTGCTGTGGACATGAGGACCTCTGCAGCCAGCCCACCCAGAGATCCTGTTGGCTGTGGGATCCCCAGCCCCAGCTTAGATGGGTGAGGAAGGTCTGCATGCACCTGGCAATTGTGTTAGTGCCTGAAAGTTGACCAGTAAAATTGATATTCTGTTGTTAGGGCTAATGGTGATAAGAATCTGTATTTGATTGAATAGATGCAGACACTGGAAGCTTGCAGAGGTGGTTGTTTTGTTTTGTTTTGGTGGGGTGTAGGGCTTTTAAAATATATATTAATTAGATTTGATTCAAATTTGGTAGAAAAGTTTAAATTTAAACTTTTCTTTTTGAACAGCTCTTTGGAGTGTCACTTTTTACAATGACCCAAATTCTAATTAAAGAGAGCCCTGCTATGGCTTACAATGTCTGGAGTGGTCGCAAAGGGAGAGTGGCTGCAGGTTATTGATTTCAGGGCCTAAAAAATATTCAGTAACTATTATCTGTAGTTAACAGATCCACAGAACTCATGCTGATTAATTTCCTTATCTGAAAGCCATTCCTTTTCATACTGTAAATGATATCTAATGCTCCCTGAAGGGGTCTATAGTTTATAGCTTTTATAAGTGAATGAGAAAATGAATGCATTATTTTCTTGCCTTTTTGTGATGCTGTTAAGTTATTCACAGAATGTTCCATTTTAATACAATTTATGCTTTTACCAGCATTTTAACATTTCACAGTAGAAGAAAAAAATGAGCCTTTTATCATTCATATTGAAAAAAAAGCTTAAGCCTTAATCCACTCAGAGTCAGTAACTGTTATTTGATCTTAAAGGATGGCACTCACAAACTATAGAAAGGCAAGGGCTGAAACATTCTTTATGGTGTAAATGTTATAGTGCATCTCATATTTATCAAAGGGACCATCATTATGCAGAGCCAGTATAGTGGATATTCACGGCACTGTATCAAGCTGTATCTCTGAATTTTATATCAACTCTATAAGCCTGAATGAAGTACCTGTATCTTTTCATTATATTCCACTTTTTCTCCTATTTAAATCAACTCCCTGTGGAAGACTGTTGTTGCATAAATATATACAGCTGCAGCAAAGGAATTAATGAAGACCATAAGTGTGGAAATGAGACCGTGTAAGGTCTGGTTGGGTTATCATTAAAGTGTACATGTTGCTTTTTTTATAACTTTTTGTAGCATGTTGTGTACCATCCTCTGTTCATAGGTTTGACTCATATTCAAGCAATGTTCTAGTGCTGTGGGTACTTTTTAGCTCCTTATTAGGAAAGTACAAATTAATGTTTATTGCTTATTCAAAAGGATTTTCCCAGCGTTGCTTTTTCTACTGATTATTAGTGTGAAGCAGTTGCAAAGCTGACCAAACGGAGCAAGTACAGATTCCTCATAGGTTTAGGAATCCCCAGTTCTTGTGATGCTGGTTATCATTCAGAAAAGTTGAATTGATAACTATAAATAAATGACATTCTGATATTGACATTTCCCCGAAAGCCTTATTCTCATGTAGGGGCCTGGGGAATTGTGTCAAAAGAAGGCAAATGAAGAAGGGAATACGTGCTCTTTAAGGCAGTTCCTTTAGTGAAACAACCTTGCAACACTCTAAAACCTCCAGAAACCTGGTCCAGGGGGAAGGTCACAGATAAGAGCTCTGCCTCCTCCACCTGAACTTGCACCGTACACTCTGTCCAAGTGTTTCATTTGAAGGAGAACCAGGATCTCATTCTAAAATTCAGTTTATTAAACCATGCAACTTATCTAATTGCCTGATTCATTAGGAAGTCTTTCTGATATACATTTTCTGCATACAAGAAAAATAATATTAATTAAAACAAAAGATATACCAAAGCCTAAACTAGTAGATGTAAATCCACCTTTACATAGTACATAACACTGTGTACAAGTTTTTTTATGGTATAAAGACTTTCATATTTCAGCACAAAAAATGGTTAATAACTGAGAGAAAATTGAGCGAACTTCAGTGATTAAGTATTCCATATTTGTCCAATATATGAATTCTTCTGGTTCTGACCATAGTTGAAAGCAAGCTAGCTGCTGTTATGTTGGTCTGGCTTGCAGTTTTAGAGTTGGTCAGATTTCTGAAATGCTAATACATTGAATTTTTAAACTTTCGATTGTCTTTGTAGCTAGTAAATAAAAATTTCAAAGAAAATGGTAGATTTTATGTCCTTCCATCTTGGACCATATTTTAGATTTGCTGCAGTCAATTATATGTTGCTTACATTTTAACTATATTATTAAAATACTGGAGATTTTCTAAATTAAAGTTGTTAATTCTTTCCTGACATTTTAAAAAAAGTTCTAATTTTTAAATCTTCATTTTCCTCAGATGTATTTGTTTGCACTGTGTGGCATAACGGCATTGTTATGTAAGGGTTTATGAACTTAACTAGAATAAATTCAAACATTTGAAGCTCAGAAGAAGCTGATAGTGACAGTAGCTAAATTATATTAAGCACACTTTAAAAATTTGCCAAATGGGGATTTTCACAGAGATGTAAACAGTTTCTGCTACAGGACTGGAGCTATAGTTAGTTGTTCCAAATGTTACTAGTTATCACTTTTAGTGTCTACATATTGTTTGCAAAAAAAAAAGAAAGAAAGAAAAGAAGAAAAACCTTAAACCTCTACTCCCCACTATTGGGAAAAAACAGCCTAAATAATTTCAAAGAATGATAAATTTACACTCCAAAATGCACTGTAATACTCTGTACTTTGCACTGAAATGGATTGCAAACAAGTATGTTGTAAGGCCACATATGACCACTGCATTTATTCCTAATTATTGACATTATGTTTGGGGAGAGGGGGTGACTCGGAAATCACTGCCTCACTTCCCCTGCCCACTTTTTCCCAAATGACCAGCTGATTTGAACTCACTGAGTGTTAATAGTTCAAAAGATTAAGATTATGGCACACAAGACAAGGAAAACTAAATATTTGCTCAGTATAGTGCAGGATCAAGCTTATTTTATGCAGGAGTCAGATGAAGAATTTGTGAATGTTCATCTAGAAATGAAACATCACTGTTCTCCTAAATGGCACGCTTCAAAAATGGGCCTTTGCCCTCATCTCAGAGAACTGCTTGTGTTTTGGAGAAACTAATGCAACTACTGAATGTTAAACTGGAAAAAAAGGACTTGTTATATCTCTGTGTATCTAAACTATCAGGTTTTCTATTACCTGTTTGATGGTAGTTTAATTTTTTTGTCATTATATAAATTATAAAAGTAAAGAGAGAGAACTTTGCTTTTGCTGCAGGCGGTGTTTTGCTATTGCAAGCCTGCTGTCTAAACCCTGATGCGAATTGCAGGCTAGATGTATTATGACCTGTCTGTCTCACCTCAGAGGCGTCGTCAAAGGCACAGCGAGGAACAAAGTATTTCTCTCCTGCACGCTAGCCTAGGAGCGGTCCTCGAAGCACTCGAGGCTTTCTTGCTTAATAGTCTGCAAACAGCAAACAACCTCCCACAGCCCAGGCACGTTCAGTCGTGCAATGTGTATACGCGCCTTTGCACACACGCAGGCACAAGCGGCCTCAGCGTTGGGTGTAGAGAGGGAAGGAAGATGGGGAATCTGCTGCTGCAGGAGGAGGTAACCGCAGTTCTCATCCAGAACAAGGGGCTGAGCGGGTCTCTCAGCAGCACAGGGCTGCGGTGAGAGCTGGTTAATGAAGTGTGACAGGCAAGGGAGGAACGAAATCACAGCAACTCGTCAGGCAGACCATCTCAGCGCTCACACTCCTCAGCATTTGCCTGTGCCACTCATTCTGCTCAGATTGTCAGGTGGATATCAAAACAAGCATGGCAGGCAAATGAATATGGGAATCTGAGTAAATATTCTCTCTCCTGCAGGAATCGTAGACAAGCGTGACTGACGGGAGCTCAGTGATGATCGCGTTTTATTCTGTAACTATACTCTGTGGGTTATTTCTTGTCATGCCCTGCATTTCAGATTACTTATATAGGTCTCTGGTAAGCTCCCCAAGTCATATCAGCATTTAAGAATATAATTTTAACTTGCTGTGTTACATCAGATAGCTCTCTGGATGATTTCTCTGAAGCAATTTCAGCGATAAACCTTTGTGGTTTAATGACAAAAGTGTATTGGCTAGGATTTAATAGATCAGCTGTTAATAGATCAGGTAGTTTGAATTGCTGCTTTCATAATTTTTCTGCTTAAACTGACTGTGTGTACGATTAGATGGAAAAACAATCACATAAAGATTTTTTTTTTATATTTCAAACTTTTATGCTCAAAAATAGGCAAAGTCCGTTAGGTCTTCATGTAACTGTTATTAATAGAAGTGATGGCTCATGGCCTGACCACAATCTGTTGCATAGACACTATTTTCTCAGAAGTAAGACCTGATACATTTCTCTGTTGTAGGCATAAAAATTACATCCATGATAGTTGGAGAGACAACTTTTTTTTCTAAGTCTGGAGTCATAGACGCAAGTGTCAGTATCCTACATCTCTGTTGCAGGGCAAATCACATAGATTACCTTCATCTTGACAGAGAGCTTTACTGACTTTGGTAGGCTTTGGATCAGGCTTATTACTATTCTAGTTCTTACTCAGAAATTGGGAATACCAGTAGTTGTCTACAAAAGAAGGTATAAGAAAGAAAAATTAGTTCCTGTTAATAATGCAGTGTGGGGTTATTGCACTGAACAATTCAATGCTGCATTTAAAAACGTTCTTGTTGGCTCTGGTTTGCTCTGCTTGTACAACTCCTCTTTTGCATGCGGACCTGCCCGTGTTTATCTTAGCTTGCTTTATTCACATTTTTTGTTTTCTCAAACAATGGGAGTGTATAATTTTGGCAGCTCCTTTTTACTTCTGGCCAGTTCTGTGTTGCTGGTGTTGAAATGGAAACCTGTGATAGTTTCACCTGCCAGGTGGCATCAGTGGCACTGATCAGAAATGGGAGAGAAGGCACACATTTTAGGTGCTCTAACACTCCAGCTAATTAGGGCATTTATCTGAGTTTTATCCCAAGCAACTGTGCAGTAAAGGCATGGTGGTTGTATCATCAAAAAGCAGTCCTAATGTGGTACAAATTTTGTTTCATGGAGTGCAGGTTTCTAACTTTCCCAGCACTTTGGACTGCTTTATGAGTTGAGGTAAACACTGAGGAATTTGATTATGTGCCTGAGCTGCATGCATGCTGTGTATTTCCAGGACTTCCTGATGTCTCTGCAGTTCTTACCTTGGCTCAGCTGGAAACGAGCAGTAAACAAAGTGTCCTTTCTACTGTTTGAAGTTTTGTTTTGGGGTTCTTTTGGTTAATGCCCCCTCGAAATTATTTATATGCAAAATCTGGAAATTATTATTGGAAGTAGTACATTTTGCAGTGCCTGTATATTCTACTCAAATGAAGCCAATTTAAAAAAAGCCTTTCCTGACATGGCCACGATAGAGAATGTCGCACAAATGTACTTGGCATTTTTGGAGGCAAGAACCTACCTGTAGTTACCGACACAGAATTCCATCATTTTGCTGTTGGCATACAGTGTGCACGTATTCTGTTTCAGGGTTTGAATGTATATCCTTGTGGTATCTCCTTGCACTCAGTAGAAGTCCAGTGTCTTTTTCAGTAAATTTGGATAGTCTTTGGACAAGCATCCAAATGTATTCCTTTATTAAATGAAGCTTACAAATCTCACTGCTAGGCTCATGCAGCTTGCAATCACAGGAAATGTTCCAATTCTGTGAATACTTCCTACTGGATTGCACGGAATATTTTGGTTAGTGTGTGGAAATGACACTTGGGAGTTAGATGGAAGTGCTAATAATTTGTGAAGGATTTGTTTGTATCTTTAAGCAGATCTCAGTAAAGATAATTTGCTTTATTTAATGCTATTTAAAAGAAAAAAACCCCACTATTCTCCCACTCCCAAGACTTTTCATTACTCCCAGAGACCTTTTAATTGAGAGAAAAAAGAATGGTTTTACTTTTTCTCTGTTTGCAGAAAGAAGCAGTAGGACAATCATATTACTTCAGGCTGATAGGACTAGATATGAATTAACATTTCAGGTATTTCATATTTACACACTTAGTTTATACAACAGTTATTCGGCCCATATTTTGGAGGAAGAAACTAGTTAAATGATATTAAGGTAATTTCCATGTTTGAAGAAATGTCCCTCAGTTCGTGAAACAAATGTCTCTCTCTCCTTTTAGGGGAAATGGCATTTTTGTGAATGAAAACTAAATATCTTTCAAAATTTGTGCCATAAGACATTCCTCTACACGGCATGCATTTACCCTGACTGCAGCAAATTAATGGCAAAGAGGAAAGGATGTTATAGCTGTTTTGTTAACGGTGATTCTGATAGGGATTTTTCAGCTTTGCTTTCTTTACTCTTTGCTTTACTTTTCACAAGCTGTTAGCATTTCTAGTCTGAGGACTATTTAATTGGTACTGGCTGTTATTTGGTATGTTTTGAATCCCTCTCAGAGAAAATATATTTTTTTTAATTCTTGCATTTGATTTCTATGAGTCATTTCATTATCTCTTATGAGGTCCTAGACATTTGCACCTTTCCTCTCCTGTGGTTTGATGTAGAAAGAAGTATACCAGACATTTTATGTACTGTGCAAGCTCTCTAGCCTGTTCATTGAGATAAATACAACACTTGCAGATTGATATAGCATTTGGTTACAGTATCACTTAGCTAGACAGTTAAGGGAGTTTGGGATCTTGCAGATTTTGCATCTTTGAAGTTGTTACTTCAAGTGCAATTATGTTTTCTTCTTCTTTTCAGCTCTTTTGAGTTACTTTATCAATTCGTGTATCATTATAGACAGTTTAGCAATAGTCTGCATGTTGTACACACAGTGTAATTTTTTCTGTAACCAAAATCACTAAATCCTTGCCACAGATCACTTGCCTTTTACAATTTTTGCAGCCACCCTATTCCAAACTTACACTCCTCACCCAAAGAAACCTGTAATGCTACTGCATGACCCCTCAGCTTTGGAGCTCTAGAAATAGCTTTTTGTTGCACTGTTTATTTATCCACTGTTAATTTTTTTGTCATTGGAGGCTTTTGAATTTATTAGCCACTTAACATAAAGGAAACACCTAAGTAAACAAATTCCAAATTCAGCAGTGCCTTGGGGTGATGTTTTTTAGGTGAACTCATGGGTTCCTTTCACTTCTTGAAGCAAAGCCTCCTGTATAGTTATTGCACTTATTCCCTACATCTCTCCTTGTTCCAGACCAGGACATTGTGTAAGGGGAGGCAGGGTAGTTGGGCAAGGCTCGTCTTGGGCTTACAGGTGTGGCTCTAATTTATGCTACAAATAATTTTTCATTCCTTTTGCCTGTGTTCTTCACCACTCATCCCACTCTTCCTCAGCTCTGCACTTCTTTCCTCCCACCCTTCCCACCTACTCATCCCATCTCTCCCAAACAAGACACAGCCCTTGTGCCCCTCTTTCCCATTGTCCTCTGTTCCTCAACTGCATATTCTGCTTCTCCCTCCCGCTTCCAAACCTCCACTTTTCAAAGAAGTAAATGTAATTTAGGCTTCATGAATGACGAATCTGATGTTTTCTACTAACTGCTCATTCTCTCCCATCTTCACCCAGATGGCAGGGGGTAGGTGAGGCAGCTTCATTTTTGGAATAGTTCTATGTTTTGACAGTGGCCTGGGTTTTTAATGTATGCATTTCTGAAAGCACATGTTGCCAGAGGCGAGGCTCTAGAAGAATGTCTTTCTTTTGAAAGATGGAGGCTGGCAAGATGAGAGGCAGTTCTTGGTACTTGTAGAAGTTGACTCCTTAGTCCCAGGCTGGCTCAAAATAAGTCGCGCACAGGTAGGCTTTATTCCTGCAGTTAAGACATGCCATTGTGCTTCAGGAATGGAGCTGTCAATCATAGTCCTTATGCTTTAGACAAGCATGTCAAAAAATACCTTTTACCTGCCCACTTCTTTCGAAGGAGGGGCAAATGAAATCAGTGTTAAGAAGTCTAGACCCTTGAAGCCCATCATCAACTGGGATGCTGCCAAGGGTCAAAAAGTTATTAAGATCCCAAGCTAGTTCCCATTGCCAGTCTGACTTTTGACTTCAATATGGGTCGAATGAGTTCCTTTCAAAATAAAGCAGCTTTGCAGCTGATGGATAAGCTCTATGGCAAGCAGAAAAGATTACTGTAATATTTTAAAAGAAGTGTTTTCTATCTGCCCTTAAAAGTTGTAATTAACCTGTGTGAGGCCAGAGCTATGTATTATGAAAGAGTGAAAAGTATCTGTGCTGTTTGTAGAAGGGGCAACTCATGTATTTTACAGGCAGTGTAGCATTTTAAAGTATAGACTTCTAAGGCTTTCATTTTAAATGACAGTGGCATGATCTGTAACTGCAATATACTGCTGTAAACCATCTTTACCATACTCTGTATTACCTCTGTGGCTGTTTGTTCCTCAGTGGGATCTGAAAGAATAATTCAGACAAATTTCATTTATTGTTGCTTCACACTTCTTCTCCACAGTGATATGCTTAGCTAACAGGTTAACAAGTATGCCCTGCTCACTTTCTTTTTATATGAAAAGATTTAACAAGTCCTAGAAAGTACCTTCCAAACCTTACAGTACTCTGCAGATCTTGCAGTAATAATAATGTTCCCTTTACCTTTCAGTCTTTTTTCTCTATTGCTCTCCTGCTTTATTGTCACACACAGCCTTTTTTATAACTCCTGACAGGATGCTGCCTTCAATCCACTCCCTCCAGCAATCATATTATGTGGGTTTGATATTGTGTTATGTATATAATAATATATTAAACAAGAATCTTAGCAGGAATAAATCATTCTAACTTCACTTGTGCTGAAGATCTTGAACCAGAGTATGTGTAAAAGTTGAAATTACTTCCCACTATCTACAGATGGAAATTTTTAAATTATAGGACTCTTAGTTTATATGGTATCTAAAGAAGATATAAAAAGAAGGTAGGTGTAACAGTAATGTAGAAAACTCAATAGGTTTTTCCCCTCTGGTTTTATTAAAAATACTCTTTTGAAAATATGTTTTAGATACCATTTTAAATGTGAGATAGTTAGAAGGTATCATCCATACTTCTGTAAAGTTCTGGAGAATGATGAAATACATGAGGTCTTGCTGGTGGCATTAAGTTCTCCTGACTCCTACTCAGTCTTAATAGAAATCAAGATACTATCTAATGTGCAAGAAGCACGGACCGTACTTTTAAATCTGATTATTTATCTATCTGCTTTTGAAATTAGCTCTCTGAAATCCCAAAATATATTCATAAATTCGGCATAAATGTAATGCCAAAATGTATATTCCTTCATCTCTTATGTGTCTCGGGAGTGTGAGCGTGCTACTAGAGCCAGACACGTAACTCTTTAAATGACATAGGGTGGATTTTTTAAACTAATAAACAGTCCAGAAACCAGAGTTTTCTCTGGTTTCTACTTATTCATGTTAATGCGGATGAGCTATGTTTTGTTTTTGAATCACAGCAATAGCAAAAAATCCAAGAACAATCTAAATTTGTGTGACCTGTCTAGTGATTTTTTTGGTCTTTTTTTTTTTTTAATATTTTTAAAGATTATGTTTTGTTTAAATGTTAGAAGATTTTGCTTACAAATTTCAATCATCCAGTCAGGGATGAAAATCAGTATGGCTTAAAGGGCCGCTTGCACACCATAATCAACAAGCATCAAATATCAAGAATGAACAGTAAACACAGAGAGCATAACTAACTCTTTGAGTAAACTAGACAGAGAATATTTGCATATAATGAATGCAGTCAGAGATATCATAAATATCAAAGAAAAAATGGGTGTTGTAGTTTTTTGCATGATAATTTCCATAGTCTCAGTGATTACTTTTCATACTACCTCAGATTCCGTATTCACTGAAAACGAAACCTAAATTTTAAGCTTGCCCTTTGAATTTTCCATATATACCAAATGCTTTAAAAATAATTTCTGATACTACAGTGCAGTAACTGCTTTGTCCCTGTTCATGAATTTTCTAGACTTGATATTTTTCTTTTGAAGTAAATCTGTCTAAATGTCACTGATGTGTGATAGGCCACATAACCTTAACTCCAGGGGCTAAGAGTCTAGTTTAGGCTCTGGTGCAAGAGTCTCCATGGTACGTCCTCCCATGGTTCTGCTTTACCAAGCACTCAGCCATTCCAGCAGTTGCTTCCTTTCCATGTACATAGGACTCATTCATTACTGTGAAAAACAAAGAACGGGAGGTTGTGGTGGTGATGTTTGTGGAGGTGGGAGGTGCATGGGCTGGTCTCCCTCTGCTTGGGGAATCAGGAAGGTGAGAAGAACTATAAGGTCCCTGTCAACCCCAAAATGATGTCTCAGCATATCAGGTGTAACTACTCTGTTTGGACAGCTCTTCTGCCTTTCTGTCTGTGCTCCGCCCCAGGGTGCTATTGACCTCCTTTTTACTCCAGCCTTTTATCCTAGCAAAGGAAGAAACTGCTGCAGTAAGATTTTTTTCATTGTACAGAAAAAAAATCTCAGATACCTTGTGTGACCCTAAATTGACCTAAAGATTAGAAAATTCAGCCTCCTGTATCTTATTCTTAATGTATCTGAGTACCTGTTTTATTTCTTACACAAAAAGACAGTAGGGAGATGATTAATTAATTTTAAATAGAAAGAGAAGGATTTATTTCAAAGTATGACATTACTTTGTTTTATTTTGCAAAATGAAGAAATCATTATGAACTGATATTAGTGGATTCAGAGTTCAAAAATGTGTGTGACTTCAAAAATAGCTTTAATTTTTATGGCAGTGGCTGTTAGCCAAGTATGAGGCATGACAAATCCCACACAGTGGAAAGGCTGATGACATGTTATACGTTGGGCACGATCAACTGAAAGAAATGACTGATGCCATCTCAGAACTGCCAGCTGTTATCTTTGAGGATTTTTATCTTCTGAAATAAAGTGGAAGTACTGGAATACTGTGAGGAGGGAAATATAGGTGTAGAAGGGAGAGCCAAGGTAAGAAATTTTACATCAAACCACTCAAATTCAATTTCTAAAAGTAGTCAGACTATTTGCAAGCACCTGGAGGGTTACAAAGAAATCAGTACCAGGCAACATGGATTTGTCAAAAAACAGCTAATTTCCTTTTGACAGATTAATAGGCCTTGTTGTGAGTTACTAAGCCATAGAAGTCATTCATCTTGAATGTAGTAAGAGGTATCTGTCTCTTTTGACATCTTCATAAATAAGCTAAGGAAACATAGTCTAGATGAAACTATTAGAAGGTAATTGTAAAACTCTGATTAACTGTGCTCAAAGGGATTTTATCAGTGATTTACTGTCAAAAAAAAATATATCCAGTGCATTCTGGGAGGGTCATTTTTAGGACCATAAGAAAGACATAAATAATGGAATAAAGAATATGCTTGTTAAGGGTATAGACAGATTAGAGGACAGGACTTGAACTTGAAATATTCTTGGAAAATCGTAAGAAAAAAAATTAATGATAATGGATTAATGTAATGTGGATAAATGCAATCTTATGTTTAAGCAATGATAATCAACTGCACAAGTTCTTTATGGACAACAAGTGGTAAGTTTTCTGGGAAACGACATGGAGTTTCTAGCTAATCTGGCTGTAAGTCAACAGCATCATGCCATTGCAATAAGCAACAGGCACAACCAAAGGGACGTCTGTGACATAAAAAGTTGTTTTCTTCTCTACCCAGTTCGGTGAGATACTAATAAGAGTGGAGCATCCAGTTTGAGGCAGCACACCACAGAGTGTGTGTGGGAGAGCAGAGAGAGTAAACAGTAGGCAGACTGTGTGCAGAGAGTGAAAGAGCTGGAGTAATTTAACCAAGGAGAAAAAAAAAGAGAGTGAAGAAACACAAGTGGAGAGTTTTGAGCATGCAAAAGACAGTTGCAAAACACAGGGAGCAACAGAACAAACTAGGTGGCCTCTGGAGGGCCCTGTTAGCTCTATTTGTGATGATTCTGGACAAGCATCTCTGCAGGAGACCTTTGCTCTTTGCAGTTTTTGAGTACAAGTAGAATTACATGTTTCTGTTTTTAATAGCATGTGCATATGCTCGTTCATATGCTTTCTGGGTTACTCTCTTAAAGTTTTGGGAGTTTAATTTTTGGATTAAGGACCAGTTTGCAAAATGCTGCTAGTTTCATCAAAGAGTAAGTGATATTTCCAGCTGATCTCCCGTTAATCTGATAGTGTGGAAAAGCTTCCTTTTAAAGTGTTTGAAGAAGAGGGAAATACATTACTATTTATCTTCTGTTCTTAATGAAGACTCATTGCACAACTATTGAATCATGTTCAGTTACAAAGTGAATTAATTATTTTATACATTAATATTATTTGTATGTTATAGCGCTTCTGTTTTACAAAAAAGCTAGTTTCAAAGGATGCTTAACTTTTGCAATGTGAACGCTTTTGACTTTTTTTTTCCTTTCACTGTTCATTTGGTTGGTGAAGCATAGACAGGCTAGCTGACAGGTTGCTGATGATATGTAGCAGGGGAAACACCTCCAAAAATCTGTAATTTAAATAAATAAATGTTCCCTCTTGTGCTAGATCAGCTGGATTTCTTTTTTGGTCTGAGAATAATGTGTCTCTGGAGACTCGCCCAACCTTTCAGCTAGAAGCTGAGGATCCATGTTAGTGATTTCATTGATACTTGATATCAAGTAATTAAAAAAAAGTCCATGTCTGATTAAAGCCAAACATTTATACATATTTTTATGAGCAATAACAAGCTCAGTGTCAGCTCTGATACCGATATGGATGCTCCAGTTACTTGACAATTCCATTACAACAGGGAAAGTAATCAATTTATATCTACTTTCTAATATAATGTTACTGCAACCCCATCTTTTACAGACATTTGGAAAGACCTTATGTCAAGCCTTTGATAAAGACTGGTAATAAGTGGTGAAAACAGACTTTAAATAGTATAAGAGGATCTTCTGTGTATAGAATTATACCGCTTTGGATTTCAGTAATGGACAGTTTTTCTTCCATCACCTACGGTGTCCACAGGACTTGTAGAAAGGACTTTTTTTCTGAATGGTTCTCTGAGGAAGGAGACTCATGGCCATGCCTTACTCCATGTCACTGCTGCTGCCACCACCATTGCTGATTTGGTGGAGGGTCTGAGTACTAGTGGCAGTAGGGTGAGTTCAAGTAAGGTGCTAGGTGAAAGAGCTGACAAAGCTGCGGAAACTTAGTACAAAGAAGTTTTAAGTAGATTGTTATGTTTCAGTGATTATCTATAACACTGTATTATTTTGCTTCAATTTTAGTCTCAAAGCGTGATATAGAATATGGATATATCTTCAAACAATTATGATTTTCTAGCATGTGTTAAAGCAGTCTGATGGCTGCAGTAAGTTAAGCTATTTGCATACAACCCTGTTGTTAGAGATTGATGGGGCTTAAGGGGTTAAGGGTGCGTATTAATTATCTGGAAAGTACATTAACTGGAGTGATGACAGAGTTAGTAATGGATAGCTGCTAATTGTCAGGATTAGGGAAGACCATGAAGGATTTCAACGGGGACAGAGGTAGAAAAATGTAACAAGTGGTAGATGGATTTTTATGGTGAAGTGCATTGTAAAACGTGGTAGAAATTACTTAGAAACTCTGCTGTGCTCAAGATTAAATGTAACAACTCAGGAAAAAAATGGTAAGAGTCAGTATGGATAAAGAATTGTAAACTTTCATTCCTTTGAGTTACAATGAGAAGGGAAGGGAAGGGAAGCTAGATATCATGTTTAAGTAATACAATAATATGATATTACAGCCTCATGTGAATCGTTGGTACATTCATCTCAAACAGTTCTTCCCCTTCCAGTGAAATTACGTATGTGCACAAGGGCATCATAGCTTGGCAATGAAATCCTGAGGGGACTTGTTGAGACACTGTTCTGTTTTGGAGTCAGGCTTTGAAGGATGGACAGAGAAAGCAGGGAACATGACAGAGCGAGTAAAAGAATGTATCTTATAGATGTACAGCAAGAAGTCTAGTTTTCCCTAATCTGAGAACAAGGAGAATGGCTGCACACTTGAAAGTGGCAAAGGAGCTTTTATGATGCATTAGTTACCTATCTTCTATACACTAGTCCGTAGTTTTTATTTGGCACACATCACTTCACTGCCTATGCATGAACATCCCAGTTTGGTGGATGGGTGTGTAAAGTTCCAGCTCAAACCTCAAGTCAGTTAGTCCTCCTTCCTGCCTTCCTGTCTCTCCTGCTTCATTTTTCCCTTCTGCCTTCTGTCTTTAAATTTATTTTTGCCTTATGCCTAAAATCTCAGGTTACCAATTAATTCATGCCTTTTTGCTACTGCCTTTTGTTATTTATGCCTTTTTGTTATTTAAAAAAGTTTCATTCTCCTGCTAGCCTATGATGTTAATGTAAATCGTATCATTGTCTCTGTAGACCACAAGAAAGAACAGCTAACACTGCAACCCTCCTACTCACTGTTGCTCTGATCGCCTCAGAGTGCCCTTGTACATTGCTTTTGCGATACCTCTGTTTTTGTAAGAATCTGGGATGCAAACATTTAGCCCCCTAGCTTATGTACAATTAGTTTCCTCCTCTGTGTATCATGTCTGACTGAATATATTGTTTTCTTAGGATTTTTACACTGAAAGTCTCCATGGTTCAAAAATGTAATATTGCATCATTTTCTTGAACATTTGTTGCACTACTTTTATCACATATTCTTGGAAAGGCCTGGATCGTAAAAATTTGTCACACTCTAGGAAGTCAGGGCAAAAGTAGTAAAATCTAGTCTACCAAGAAGGATCTTTATGAGCCAAAACCAATGTGTGTTTCAACTCCTTTTGTAGGAAAAGCTTTATAACGCATCATTTTCTGTCTAGCTTGTCTAGAGTTTCTGTTTAGGTGGTTAAGTGTAATATCTCAGTTGAAAAAAAATAATTCTGCTTGCACAGTGGCTTAGACTCAGCAGTTTGTTCTGTATTTAAATGACAGACCTACAGCACTGCACTTAATTCAACAGTGCCGAGTGAGTCAGCATAGCGTCATATCACGGTGGAGATATATGACAAGGGCTGACACCA
Source organism: Aptenodytes patagonicus (assembly GCF_965638725.1). Taxonomy (NCBI): domain Eukaryota; kingdom Metazoa; phylum Chordata; class Aves; order Sphenisciformes; family Spheniscidae; genus Aptenodytes; species Aptenodytes patagonicus. Next base: position 44,519,087 of record NC_134952.1, read on the forward strand.
AAATGTGGCTTGTTTTCCTCCACTGTGTTACAATGAAGTGTGAGCTGCAGCTTACCATCAGGCTGCCTGACACTGGTTCTTAGCTCGTGTTGACCTGCCGTAAAGATCTCTGTTGGAAAGTTGTATTTTAGGCGAACATAGTAAATAGCAGTGGATCAGACTGAAGAGGGAATGAGGAAAACTAAAACATAGTATCTTCTTCGCTGTTAAATATTTCCTTTAACAACCTAATGTGTCTTCTTATTACATGATAGGTACGTAGAGCTCCTATAGATCTAAGGCTATGTTTTCATGTCTCTGGCTGAAATTGAAAGCTGAATCCAATTCATTCTGTTACCAGCTTCAGATGGATATTTCAAACAGCAAATGCGTGACTATTTAGCAACTAAAATATCACAGTTCTAATATACCTAAATATTGTGTTTCAGAGAATCAGACAAATCAAGTAAATAAATGACCAGTAGATAATTTTCTTCCTTCTGCCAAAGTTCGTTTAGTCCCCATAGTCCTTATTATAATATGTGCAAAAGGATTAGTCTAGTGCACTTCTAATGATTCAGCTGTTGGATTTCTACTGCCTTCCTTTTGCAGATGGTAGTCATTTTTTTCTTATCTTTTTTTTTAAAGTGGTCAATCATTGTCATAGAAGCTATTAAAAAAACATTTATTTTGCATGCTTTGCCTATTTTAATTCTCTGCTACTATTTCACTAAAAAATGTGATCATTTTATGTATCATTAAGTTAAGCTGCTTACTAGCATGGGTCCCCCCAAAACCTCTAATCTGAGGACTTTTGTCATTTTACTGAAACCTAAGAATTTGCAGTAGGCTGTATTTAAAGACTTGTAGTATAAGATGAACACTGTGATTGTAGGCATAAAAAGTCTTGTTTCCCTAAAGCAATTGAGTAAATGTTTGCATAAGTAATTGCCTTTGCAGTTGTTTAGTTTGTATGTGCCTTTAGGTATCATAGGAGAGTTAACCCTGCTGGAAATCTTGGCCGACATGAAGGTCTTAGGCTCTCATGAGGCAGTCTAACACAAACTTTCATAAGGTTGAGTGATAGAGTTCTAAATCATGTTCTATTTTCCAGCTTGGTTTTCGATGTTTTACTGAAATATTCTCTAGGGCTTTTAAAAACATTTCTAACAACAATTAAAAACTAAACTTTATAAAAAAATGTGCGTGCAGGTTTGGTTTGACAGTTGGATGGAAGTTTGTGCTGGATCTTCTTTTATCTGAAACAATTTGACCGTCCATAAAACATAACTAGGTTTTACCCAATTTCTTTCTTTTGAGCTAACGCTTAACACTATAATACAATACATCCCAATACATCCTCTCCATCTGTTGCCAACATGATTATATATAAAACCTCAGCATTAAATTTTGAATTATTTGATTTTGTTAAAGAGACTGACAGAGTTACAAAGGAAAAATTTTGTGGGAATGCAATTCCTCTCCCCTTTAGAAAAGTAATTTTAAAATAGAAGTTACTTTATTTTCCACTTTTTGCTATTAGTAGATCTCCTGGGTGCGGTTACCTTGGAAACATCGTATTCTAAAGGAATAAGAATATATGGAACATTTTCTTGCACCCATTGATAATGTCTGGAAAAACGGTGCTGCTGATAGCAGTGGAAAAACATTGAATTTAGCTGAAGCAGAAGCCTGACCTCTAAGATGAAGTTTGGAAAAAGGAGAGGAATCTGGGTTTGGAAAGTCTGTAGTTGGGAAGGCGTGATGCTTTCAAACCTCTCCTTTATAAGACCAACTGGTGGCTTAGTGGAGGGGATTGTATTCATGTATCATCACTTTATCAAGTGTATAAAAATCCTCTAAATTAGAGCACAATCTGAATATAATACATCTATTAGAATATAATTACATATTAAGTTGCAAAGAAATATGATGCAATATTCAGGTCTAAACTCAGTGCCTAATTATTATTTACAGATGTCATGATTATAACAAAGCTAGAGTAAACACTGTAAATTCAGCCTTTCTGAATTATTAAAATCATGGAAGCATTATTGCTATTAATTACAGTTCCTTTAAATTTCTGAGAGCTGACATTGGCACTTGCTTTGTTTTGCATGAACTCTGATGGGGAGAGTGGTATCATGGTCACGTGAAGCTGTTGAAAGGCTTCCTAGAAGTCTTCCTTGAGTATGCAGGATGGGATTTTCTTAAACTCTAAAAAGGCACTTGAATCTACATTGTACTTCAGATCTACACAGGTTCCAAATCTACACAGGATCCCCTGAAAACTGTAGTCCTCATTCAACATTTTGGCACTTTGAAATCTGTCTGTATGTTTATGAGAGCTGCATATGGGTTGTTTCTGTTGAAATGGGGATTCTCCAGATGGGACTGACCTGAAGGCAAGATCGTATGATCCACTGCAATCCTAGCAGTGGCTGGAAGGTACTTGGTAAGAAGGAGAATAATCCTACCACCTGCAAGGCTGTTGAGTGTTGTTTATTCATTTACCTCCATTTCAGGAGGTAATACAATCTCTATTTTGTGGTTTCATTTACTGAGAGATTTGATTTTATGTTACATCACATACTGTTTGCACTTTGTTAAAAGGAGGAATAGGTAAACTTAGCTTTTTACAGTCATCTGTCTGTAAGGTTTATTCCTTGTGACTGACAGTCTGTTAAAGCCGGTAACAAAACAACCAGTGGTGCAGGAGAAGGTCTAGTTTTCTATATTTGTAAATCTCAGCAAACGAAACCTTCAACAGCTCTCATGTACAGATGCACACAAAGAGACGGAGTATCTAGAAATGTAACATCTTTGGGTAAAAATCAATGGATCAATCTGGATCCTCAGGTGAAATCATCTTCAACTCATGATACTAAGTCCTGATACCAGTGACATAAGTATTACATAACAAATTAACAAAGCAAATACATGCCAATGTCATTTTATATGAAATTAATCTATAACTGCTTCTTGTACTGTTTCTTTTCAAATTTGATTTTTCAAAGCTTTTGTTTTCTCTCAGGAAATAACAGAAGTCTGAATGAGAGAGAAAGACACGTTCTCAGAGCTTCTGGCTGTGTATCAAGTCCTTTTTTTGTACTAACTCATTTTTAGAATAGCTTTTCTTTGAATTTGTAACTGATAAATTGCGGAGTATTGAAAACACCTGAGAACAGAACAGCTGCAAGTCTGGTTTGTGGGAGGGAGGAGATGTTCGGTAGGTACTTGATCAGACTTTTGCCCAGGATACAAAGGATCTCAAAAAGTGACAAAGTAACAGTGCAAGGAAAAAAAAAAGCCTAGAAGAGAAAGAAACCTGTTTAAAATTGCATTAAAGGTTACAGGAAATACTGTGGAGGCTGAACTGGGAGTACTCTTAAAGAGATAATTAAGATTTTAATCTATTATTGAGAAGGGGAAGAATAGTGTTAGACAGCATGGTATTGTTTGGGTTTTTTTTCCTCTAAGATTCTTTTTACTCATACCTTTCTCAAGGAAAAGACACTCACCTCTCTCAAACGCTGTGTATGAGTCAGCTAGATCTTATTTATACCAGGGTGCTGGAGCCATGTCTTTGACTGTGTCTTGTCATGTCAAGTTAGCCAGTTCTGTTAGTTTTAGAGAGGTGACGTACCGCTAGGAATTAAAGATTATGGTCACAGCACTGTCAGGCAGAACATCAGTCATGTGCTTGCTGGAAGAGCACAAATCAAACAAATTTTTTAGTATCACACCTTCAAGTGACCCCTTGGAGAATGAAGTTTATATACTTATCTCCAGCGATGCAGTGAGACCATGTATATGGTTAGGTAGGTCAGTATGGTGCTGTGGAAGTCAATATAGCTAGGCAGTTTGATGAATGTCTGACCTAGCATATGCAGGGGTAAGTGCCTGAAGATTGCTCCTAAAACACTACCTCATGGTCAGAGAAAAGGGAGCCAGTCTGCTTTCAGTTTAAAGAGACTTGAAAAAACAGAATGAAAGGTTGATGTGTCAAGTCAGCAGCGAAGAGAAATACTTGCATTGTTGTCAGTTCAACCAGAGATTTGGAGTCATTATCAAGCTTGGTTGATAAGGAAGAGAACAAAAAGAAACAAAACCAAAGATGAAATCCCAATTAAAAAATAAAAATACGTTTTCCTGTATAGCTTTCCTTCGAAAAGTATTCTATAATTTCCTCTGGAATGTGTTGCATTACTCTAAACAGATCTTGTCTCTCTCCAAATTCATAATCATACCTGGGTATTGTAGGGACTACAACTCAAGATTGAATTTTATATGTAGGCATCTTTATTCAGGCAATAATGGTAAACAAAAGCAAAACACTACGTACCAGTGGCAAAAGAACATTTGGTAAAGTCCAGCTTTCCAGCAGACCAAGCTCAAAGAAATAAGCCCATGGGTACCTTGTGCCTATGTATCTATAATCAGTTAAATTTAACAGGCCTTTGTATGTTGTACCATTTATTTCCTAAAGGTTGTCTTCTGCCATGAAACTTTTATGCTTTTATTGACTTATTAATTGATTTAGCCAAAAGTCAAACAGATATTCAGGCTCTCAGTGCTAGCAGCACTTTGGCATTCGGTTCACATGAGACATCTTCAAATGCTATATAAATAATGTTTTCCATCATGCACATCCTCATTGTACAATATGACTGCTGTCTTTATGTGGATCCTTGCTAATTCACTGCTGGATAATACACATGTTGCTCATTAGTCTATTATCTAGAGTTTTATCAATCATCCTCTTAAGCACCCATCACTTCAGTACGCTTCATATTTTTCAGGCCAGCTCAGTGTTGCATTAACGTGCAGTCACAATTCTTTATTGTGCTCCAGCCTCTTTCCTTCATGAAAGCTCGCTGCTGACAACAAAAGCATTCAGGTATCACGACAATATAGGGTTTGTGTACATGTGGCTGGCTGCAAAACGTGGGCTGCAAAACGTAGGCACTGGAACAGGTGAAAACTAGCTGACTCTCAGTGTGGGGTGGGTGTGCAGGACTGGCAGCTGGAAGACAAAACCAACCCCCTTCCCACACACACTTATACACATGGGACATCCTTCTCATTTGTGGATAGCTTCTGTTGGGAAGCAGGAAAACTGCTGTCTGAGATATTTATACCCTCAACAGCTTTGAAGGGCCACTCTGAATGGCGCCAGTCAGAACTGCTCTGCCATGTCGGAGATCAGCAGATTGCGTCATGTTCTTCTTAAAAGGTCTGCTGGCTGCACTCCTTCCCGGCACTGACGGCTTTAGAGAGAAATGATGAAGAAAATTTTATAGCAGCAAAGAATTATTCCAAACTAGGGAAATGTTCAGCTCCACTGCTCAGTGTGTATGAAATTACGTAGCTAATGCCAAATAACACAAAGTACATTTAGCAGGTAGATAAAAAAATCACAGAGGTGCAATAACACAGTGCTACCTTGGTGAATCACCTTTCCTAGTTAGGACCATGATTTAAAGATTGCTACAGACCATAAGCTAAAGCAAATTTTTTTTTTGGAGGTGGGAAGAAGGGTAGCTTTTTTTAACTGCTTTAGTTTAACATTCTGGAAACTTCCGTACCATTTCAAGTAGCTTATTCAAATTTAATCATGGGGGTGTCGGAGTATGAAAATGTCTAGTTGTGATATTGTTGGGGAATTTCAACTTTAACTTTAATGATACTACTTGTGCCTGTATTGAAAAGAGAAGTATCCATGGAAACAGTGCAGTAATTCATAAACTGTGGAGCTGTATAAAGTCTCTCTACCACAAATATGTTTCAGCAAGAAAATCAAGAAGACACTTTTCATGTCAATGTTGCACTGCTAAAGAGTGCCTCTCTTAAGTCAATGATTTGAGCCATGCCAGGGTATAGAGAATTATTTGGTATTTTGTGACTTAACAAACTGAGAAAACCAAACCAGAACCACAAAATTCCCACCTATCCAAGTAAATAATGTATCACAAAAAAAGCCTGAAAATTAATTTTCATGTGAACTGGGTACAAAGTTGTAGTAAAACTGCTTTTATGAGTATTTTTTTTAAATTATCAGATAGTAGTGAAATAAATGGAAAGAGGAATATTCTGCTGGTACCTGCCCAGACTACAGTCTGTGTTCCTATTTAAGTCCAGTTAACTAAGCATGAATCAACTCGAGTAAGGTAACATGATAAAGAATGGTAATCTAAGCACTCTAGAGCTTGCTTTCTAGAACAAAGATTTTTGTAGTTTTTTACACACCTGTGAACATATGATTTTACTCAAGTTAAATGTCAAACAACTCTGTGGCTCAAATAAGTGCAAAAATTTTAGTTCTGCTATATTGTAAAATGGAAATAAAGGAACTGGTTTTCTAGACTTGGACTTTTCAAAGACTAGTTGTCTGACTTTGGTCGAGTCAGCGAAGACCACATATTCAAAAAGGTTGTTCCTCCTTTTCTATTTTCATTCCAAATGAATAATTCATGTTGCTGTGATCCTGACTGGGGGACCGTTGTGCATTGAGGAGTTAGTGATCATAGAATCATAGAATCATAGAATCATTAAGGTTGGAAAAGACCTCTAAGATCATCGAGTCCAACCATTGACCCAACACCACCATGCCCACTAAACCATGTCCCTAGGCGCCTCATCTACACATGTCTTAAATACCTCCAGGGATGGGGACTCAACCACTTCCCTGGGCAGCCTGTTCCAATGTTTAACCACTCTTTCAGTAAAGACATTTTTCCTCACGTCCAATCTAAACCTCCCCTGGCACAACTTGAGGCCATTTCCTCTCGTGATCCTCACAACAATGAGCCTGTGTAGGTGCAGCCCTGCGCTGTGCTGTGCTGCATGCACAGCGTGACCCCCAAACCAGTTTTGTGCTGTGCATATCCCTTGGCCGCAGGATAAGCTTAGTTTGCAGGCAGCTCCCACCCAGTACCGGTGATTACGCCACCTGCGTGTCTTTGTCTTTATCTAAAAGTGCAGCAACAAGTTACCACGTGAAATGCTTTTTGTTTGACAGTAGAAATGACAACTAGAATGTTTTTCTTTTAAGAAAATCCTGTGAGAGCTCAAGAGACCAAAATGAGGTTGCCTTACCATGGATGGGACCTGCACAGCATGCCATGCCCAGTGCTGCCCAGCTCAGGGTTTCTAGCATGTGAATAGACATAGGATTGTCTATACTATCCTCTTTTTGTTTATAGTTTTAGCCTCAGTAAATGGCATTTTAAGGGATACTTTACTACAGGGTCTGAGTGCCTTTCTTAATGGGATCATAATGAACCAGCATCTCCTGGTGCAAAACATGTCTGCAATCTAGATAATCAAATAAATCAGCTTTCTAAAATGCCAGAGGGATTAGGCATAGCTTACAGTGAGAGCTGAGGCATTGCTCTGCACACGTTGCCTTTTTGCTTTGAATTTGGAAGTTCAAATACTAATATGCTATAATGGTGTCTGATACTTTATTCTAACCTTTCTGTTTTACTAGTAAATAACTTCTTATACAAACTTTCCTTCCTCTGAAGAATGGCCCTGTATGCTAAACGTCAACACATTTTTCAAATAACCTTCATTTCCAGTTACTAAGATAAGCTGCTTTTGAGATAGACCAGGTTAGAAAAGTTTTAGAGCAAATTTTGAACAAGATAAGCAGCACCTTTTCTTGAGCCTCTGTATCAAAAATAGCTTTTCCAAATCACTTTAAATATGGGTAAAATAATTTTTGCTGTCACAGTTCAAGGAGGCAGTATCTGAAGTAGAAATAACCTTTTTAATGAGAGTTTTAAGGAGAAGGTACGGTTGAGCTTATAATACAATACACACTTCAACATTAGTGTTGGAAACTACTCCTATATGGTCTTAATACAATTTTTACCAAACAGTGTTATACAGTAATTTCTTATTTCCAGTGAAATAGCAGGTTGGACTTATCAGCCTTGCAATGCTTTCAGTTTATTGGAGCACTGAAAGCTAGCATCTGAAAAATAGAAAGAAAAATTACAACCTGACTGTTGCATCCACATTTAACAGCCAGTCCTCAAAGGCGGATGACCAGACAAGTCAAACACAATCAGCAAGACCTTAGGCCAAATGTGAAAATGCAATTCCCTTTGATGATAAGAAGACAACACTTGCATATATAGTAGTACGGTACAGATTAGCAGAGTGATCTGTTCTGGATACCACCTGATTCTGAAGTATGGAGCCAGCACAAGCAGTGGGTTTTGTTGCAGACTTGTACAGATGATCAGTTATGGGCAGTTTTCATGGACTGATACACAGTTCTAGATGTGATTAAGTTATGTGATCCCTGGACAGTTGCTGACAAAGAATTTAAGAGAAAGTTCCTGATTTCCTTCACCATTCTTCAAACCGCAAAGTCCCCTTCAGCTGGAGATTCCCCGTTTTCTCTCACCACTGTTCAGAATACACACCTTTCTGAGAGCCTGCTAATGACTTCATCAGCACAATTAAGCCATGGGCATTGCTTCTGTTGTGCTCTAAAACCGGTGCCTTCCCCGCTTGCATTCAGATTGATCACTAAGTGGCCATCTGTGTTCATAGTCCTAACCCCTCTGGTTTCAACCTGTGCTTGTGCTTTGTGCTTCCCAGGTTCCTGCTTTCATTCTGCAATCGTTCACTCTACAGACTGTCTTATTTTAGGGTCATTGGTAGTTCACTTGACACAGAAATTATTTCTTAGATGTGTATGCGTATATTACTACCTTGACTACGTTTCTAATATCTGTCTAATAATGGTAATGTAGTTACAAAGGAAGAACCTTATAAAGGTTCTTCCCTTGGTTACAATATGTTTTTTGACACTGGAGTGTATTATTTTTAGTTTACTTTTAGTATTTTTCAGTGAAATTATTTCATTTTAATGACCAGGGAGACGTCTTAATGAAGGTGTAACCTGGCTATCTAGAGGACTGTCTGTCATTTTGTAACAGATGCAGGTTGGTAATCTTAACAGAAAATACTGTGGCTAACTTGCCTTAATTTATTTTAATACGATTTTCACTGTTGTTTACACCAGTTCGTATTCAGAGCTATTAGGTCATGTTTTGTATAAAATGTGTCTTTCCCTTATCTGTCTAGTATCTTAAGTACATACCTATCCTACTGAAATTCCCTCACCTGTATTTATAATATGCCTTTCTTGTCCACATATAATTCTTTTTTACTACGAAATTCTTCTTAATGTTTCATTTTCATAACCATTTCAGGTGCTTTTCTTCCCTTTTAATTACTTCCCCATTCTCATGCCAGCATAAAACAGAATGATAGAATCTAACTGAAGTTAGATTTTCTCAGGTGTTGCAGATAAAAAATAATTTTCAGAGAAAGTAACTTACTTACAAAGTAAGTAAAAATGGATTTATATCCATTAGTTGCTTTCTTCTCTTATCAAATAGTTACCAGAAATCAAGACTTTTTAGTACTTAAACTGCTTAACAAGCTGATATCAATAGTTTTCCATATGCGTGTGAGGGTATACTAAGAAAAGCACAGGCACTGTGCTTAAACCAAAATTACTTAAAGAGGAAGTGGAAGAGATTTCGTTCTATATTGACATACAGATGTTCCTAGTAATTTTACTATGATTTAAAATTGTGTCACTTCAACCTGGAGACCATCTTACAACCTGTTATCATAAGCTTTTTTTTAAAGTCTTGAGAAAATATGCTTTACATATCTTCCCATCTTCTACCAGGAAATTGTGGAACTGAAAACTCTTGATCCCAGGTAGGCTTTCTGCATGGAATCCAACTGATATTCTCCCAAACTATCTGAGCAAGGAATAAGTCCTTAAAACTCTATAGACTATAATGAGATGGGACACTTCACTATGGTTACATCTCACTTTTCTCCCCTTTTCTCAAAAACAGCTGTAGGACTTCCTCCTATCATGACTTCAGGAATTTTTCTGAAGCTCTAAATTAGCGAAAGTCATCTGTAAAAAGATTTTGATGCTGTTTGTTTTTCCCTCTTTTAATAATTCCCTGAAAAAATTGTCAATACCTGCTTTTCGGATCCTGAGTGTTGAGATGGGGTTTTGGATTTCTTCACAATTTTATTCTCCATCAAAAGGCTTGGCATGGAAGGCACGCTGTCCTTTTGCAAGTTGACTCATAATTGTTTTCCTACAATCAAGAAATGTCTAGTTGTTTATACTGTGACTTATTGAGTTTATCTCACCTTTGCCATGTCTCTGATCATCTCCACTTGGTATTAACTTTCTCCCTAAGCACTGAAGGACAATCTTCTACGCTTTCAAGTCTATTTCTAATTACTGTTATTTCTGATTAGATTTTGAATTCCTGAGAAATTCTATATTCTATCTTTGGTTCGCCTATTTCACTCTGTTCTATAATATAACAGGACTTACAGAAACACGTGCACATACTGTTGCTCTTACAGGATATTAATCCTAACCATAATTAAGTCTCCTTAGATTCTGACAGTGTGATAATTTTGGACATTACTCATGTGTCTTGAACTAATGAGCGTATGGCTAAGCTGATTGGTGAACTTGGATGTAAGTATCCAATTATGCCTGTTTATGTTGTTATGAAAATACATAGTGCTCTTTGCAGAGTCTTCATAGATGATGAAATTAATTAATCTAATTTTACTGTTGCTAGTTACACTATGAAAGCATTCACTGCCTATTTTTCATTTCCATACATCTTCCTTTCCTCTGTCATCACTAAAGTCCATACAGGAAACTTCTATGGCACGTTTTTGAGAATTTAAATTCGGAAGAGCCCATTTTCAAGTTCTGCACAAAATATGTCTTTTATTTTGTCTTATTTTTCCTCATTGAGACCTTATGTACTGATGAGAGGAGTGCTTTGCTTTTTCCTTGTATCCTTTTCTAATAATTCATTAATGCCTTCCAAACCAAAGCCTGCCAATTGTATAATTTTCCTAATTTGTGTTGTGCTGTTTAGTGTCCACCATAGAATTATGCAGATATTTTAAATTGGAGAGACCTTTCTATATAACTTCTCGCAAAGCTGTGGTGGGCATGCAGTTTTGTTTTGGGTGACCCACCACACTACCCGGCTTAGGTAAGCTTCAAACCACAAGGGCTGTACCTATAGTGTATAGCCATATGTCATATTAATAGTTTCCCACCCAGCATGATTTGACAATCTTTGCCAGTTACACTTTCTTATGGGTGATGTTATGCCTGGTTCCCGTTGCTCCTTAGGTCAATCCCGGTCCTTTAATTTCCCTAGAAATATTCTTAAATCCTCTATAAAATTAAGATTTTCAGGTTTTTCTCTTGCCATTTTTGAACAGTCTTTATTGGTTTTGTCAATGTAAACAAGAAGAGAATTAGTACTGATATTCCAGTCACTGTCATCTTGATCCAGATCACTTAGTCTCCAAGTTTATTCAGACTAAACAGCTGACCTGAAATTATGATCTCTCTTTCTCTCCCCCTGCCTCAATCTCTTTTTTTAAAGGAATTCAGAGGAAAATAGCAAGGCTAAAAGTAGATGAGTAATTTCTTCAAATGGATCTGCAACCTGCTAGATGCAGTAAATGAACTCTAGCAGCAATCTAAGTGAATGGTAATTCAAGTGATGTGAAAAACAAAGCCACACTGAACAAACAAGGATAATGAGTAATGCTCAGGCCATCAGTCTAAAAAAAATTAGGGTCCTTTGTAGTCATGTAGAATCCATTCATTAAAATGAATCAGTCTGAGTTATAGACTTTGCCACTAAGGAAAATATAAAGAACAAATCAGTGTAATTTATCAATTGTAAACAGCTAAATTTGTATGACTGGCAATAAAAAACCCACAAGCTTCATTTTCCCACTCTCAGATTCAGCAACTTATTCAGTGATTCGTCAACCACAATCCTTCAACAATAACTGACAAACCAGCTCATCAATATCTAGTTAACAGCTTTAGTTTGGTTTACTGATTTGTTATATCTCTGTAGGCTTCTCTATCTCTTACACCAACTCACATTTATCTCACATTTCTGCTGCTATAATGATTAGTACTGAAGCTCTTATACAACCTTTGCTACTCTAAAGGGTACCTTTCATCTTTCCTTTCTTAATGTACTGTTGCAGAAGGGTCAATGGATTTACTCTGTAGAGGCTATGGAAATATCATTCTAGAGAAGCATTTGCTTTCAGTCAAGGTTCAGGGACAGATATCACCGGTGTCTTAGAAACTTGAGGTTCAGTGTGCTCCAGCTCTGTTTTTCAACAGAAGTGGGAAAACAACAGAGATTTACATTCTAGGAAAGATGTTCACAGGAACCACACACTTAAAGTTTCAAAAGCATTTTTCTTTGATGCATTATGTTCATTACTGTTGGAGCTTTTCATATCCCCTATGCTTTCCTTTGCAGTTTATTCTCACTGAATCTGACTTGTGCATTGAATACTATTTGTGGGAGATGTTGCAAGGATAAGCATTAGCAACCCTTTAGGAAAGCCAGCATTTGACATCTAAAGAATCTGTGCTTACCACCTGTTTTTTTTAGAAGAAAGTAAAGAATCAGACCACTCACATTCCCACTTGCAAATATTTACTGGGATAAAAAAGAGAAAAACAGGTGTCATACATTAGGGCTCTTGCAAAGTCATAACTTTTTGATATTTTGTTACAAGAGATAAAGAAACTTGCTTTTGTTATATATGACAAAAGTGCTTGGGATGGCAGAGGAAGTAGGGAGAAAGAAGCTTTTTTTAAAAGATCCGTGGCTCTAAATCCCTAAGCCCTTTTGCAGCCGATGCACGGATGTGTACACTGTCTGCGTCACAGCGCTATTCATCAGCAGCACAGGCTGAGAATGGCTTCCAGATACCTCAGCCAGGGATTTTCAGAGAATAGTAGGAGTGGGAGTCTGGTATTTCTCAACAGACAACTGCTAATGGGAAAAACTGAAGTTGACAGATGGTTGTGATGTGATCCTAGGGTGACGTATCACGTCTCTGATCCGTAACTTTTAAATGCTGACAATACCATATATTTAAGCATAGCTATGTTGTTCTACTGGAAGCAATAAAGCTTATTGCTGTGAAAGTACTGATCAGGTCCAGCCAAATTTCATCTGGGAGATGTGCTAAGGTCACAGTCTCTCCACCTCTTCTTCCTGGTGCTCAGTGGGTTTGAAGGAGCTATCAAAGCCAGAAAATAATCTCTCTCCTTTCTCTTCTGACTCTTCAGGTTGGAGAACACCGTCATTAATGTAGCTTCTAAATTTTCCCACTAGTCACTCCCAGTTCTAGGTTGATGAACCTAAATGTGGTGTTTTGTCACTAAATCTTAAAAACAAAGGGAAATACCAGCAATAAGCCATGAGGAGTTACCCACCCCATTACAGCGTTGGTCCAAGTCAGCTTTGTAAACTGTTAGATGCCATCCGAGTATGATCACCTTCACAGACAACAACCTTTCATATACATTATCATGGGTTTGAAATCAGCAGCGGTAACATCTTGTGCCCAGTGTCAAACAAATTGAAATGCCATCACTGGAGGCATAAAGTCAGTTGAATCCTTTGTAGTGCAAGGATAAGTAATGATCACACAATTAAGCTGGAAGTAGTAGCTTTTGGATATACACGTTAACCTTACAGCTTCTGCTTGGTGCAGCGTGCTGCTGATGGAGTCCTGGGTGTGGAGGGGAGGAGAAGAGGAGGAGCTGGATTCATTTCTTTTATGATTCCACTGATGGTTTGCTCAAAAGGCAGGATCCACAAACAGTGTTAACTGATGCAATCATACTGGTGAGAGACATGTAAACACTGTTCAATACAGCTGAGAGTCTGACATGGTTTGTCTATAATTTATGTTATCTATCTAAGCTTTACATAGCTACACTTAAGAAATAGTGGCCTTAGGCTGTAGTACTGTAGAAATCTGCATTTTCTTTGGAACTGTGTCTGTGTAGGTACGTATCCTTTTATATATCTATTCCCCACACAAGATGTTCGATGACTCACTTTTATTGGCCACTAGGCAAGCTAAGCACAGCGAAGGGTGGTGTTCCAGACCCATTGCTCCATTAAAGTAGTTGTGTTGTGCTGGTCTACAGAGTAATTACCTCTGATTTAGAATACCGTCAGCATCATGTCTATACGGATGCTGATACGGATTTTAAACAGCTTTTAGCACAGTTTGGTAAACTGGGTAAGTTGAATCTCAAGAATAAACTTGCTACTCGCACCCCTCCCCCACTCTGAAAACACTTTAAAATTCAGTTGTCTCAAAGCTCTGGGGGGTGTGTGTGTTTGTTTTGTCTTTCTGTTATTTGATTTCTAGCAGAACGTTGTAAAGTTTATGTAATTTTGGGCCTAGCAGTTAATATGTCCCCTGCAGGCAGACTCCATATGAATTAGAAAGAAATTCAATTACTGAACTACTGATAACTTATCTCAACAGAATGCAAATGGATTAAGACGGCTAAATGTTCACTCGCTTATAAATGTACCATTTAACTAGAAAACATGCTCTTTAAGAAAAACAACAACACAAAAAGCTATTTTGATGTTTTATACTTTTAGGTTTTTATGCATTTCACATTACACTATTTACAAAGCAAACTATGGTGGTCATTGTTAAAATAAATTAGAATGAAAATCGCAAAAATGGTTTTACAAACATGCCAAACAATTTATTATGTTTCCCAAACAGATACAGTGGAAATGTTTCCTCTTTAAGAAATATGAATGACCCTTTTGATAAAAAGTATTACCTATTTTTGATACATAGATTTGTTTTTCTAGGATATTATTTACCATAGTACTGAAATTAAGACTTTGTTTTATGTAAAATATGATCATCTCTATGTATGATTATTAGTTATTTTACACAGAACAATGAGATAATTTCATTTTCCTGTAAAAAAATCCTCTTTCATGCAGTTTTTGAGCTGATCTTAATTTTATATATATACGAAAATTGGTCTGTGAATAGTGTGTGTTCCTCATATTCACAACCAGTGGAGGCACTGTGTTTGTTAACTTACATAGTTAATGAATTAGCCCATGTTTCTCTATGGGCTTAGAGAACATGGAATTTATTTATTCATAGTGCATGTAATATATACAGCATTGGTGGAGTGAAGAGCTGGTGCATTTCCTTGCAGAAAAAAAAAAAAAAGAATTCCGTTATCTGTTTTACAGTTATCATATAGGAAACTGGCTGCCGTGTAGTTTTGGGAGACTGGTTAGACTGGAAATAAAACATAAAGACTAAGTTTACTGTTACTTTTGACCTCAAAACTGTATGCATTGGTCTGAAGGGCTATACATTTTTAACAAAAAAATAAAAAAACCCTTTTAAAACCTCTTTGTTTGTGCCTTGAAGAGTCACATTATAAAGTCATCCTACCAGCACTGCCAATTAAATTAAATTAGTGCTTTATTACAGTAATAAGTGCTAGACAAAGATGTAATTTTTGTAGCCTGAAGTCAAGGAGTTACTCTATCTTCTTTATACTGAATAGTTTATAAATATACTCATTGAAATCATTGGCAAGAATCTGGGTACTTGATTCATTTCAGTGGACCTTTAGAAGCAAATTTGTTAAGAAATATCCCTGTATAACTTTTATAAAAAGTTATAACTTTTTATAAAACTGATATTTCTTCAGATCATAAACCAATTTTTTTCTATTTCACAACAGTGAAGACACTAAATGTGACTTGTAGTTGTGGGGTTAGAAGGATGAGTTTCATAAAAGTGTTTTTATGAAATAAGGTTGAAAGAGAAATAATGAATGATATATATCTGGTGTCACTAGCATAGCATAATATTATTGGATTCTTCAGAATGTGCAAAATGTGGTTGAAAACCAATATCCTGGGATTGGTGCTTAGTCCTACAATGTATAGGGCTTTATAACCCTGTCAAAAAAGGCATTAATATTTATATTTAATCAGAGGTATGGAAATATTTCAGTTAGGGTTATAGTCAGGACCAATCCTGCAGTCTGCCTACATCTTATAAAAGCAGCAACTGTCCGAAACACAACCAAACAGCTTTTCAGAGGAATGTCAGTGTGAATGAGAGGCTCGGCGAACAGCGCTGGGTGGGCTCTGCCTGGGAACCCAGCCATGCAGCCCCGCGTGCCACTAGCACAGACTGCACACCCAGCACCACGTGGCCGGCTCCCCGCGACAGCGTAGACACTGCCAAGAGCATGGTTTGTTCCAGTTGTAGTGGTCAGTTCAGCAAAAGCTAGCTGCCTGATAGATTCATTGAAGTCTGAATCAGGAGAGTCAGGAATGAGACTTTAAAGTGACAGTTTACATGGTCACATTATTTCTCCATGTTTTCTTCCTTAAACCAAAGTCTCGACCTACTAAGGCTCTGTAACAAGCATAGTCATGCACTTTAAGAGAGGTGACCTGATGTTGAAACCAGCTGGAGTTTCCAGCACCAACCTATTGGTGGATTATGACTACAGTATTATACACATTATAGGACCAAGTTCTCAGAGTAAAAAATGTTTCTGCACATGAATAAATTCAGATATATGCTATGATATTGACAACACATTTATGATTCTTTTTATTCTTGCTTCAGAAGCATTTTATGAGTCATGTAATATGTTAGTTCATCCAGAATAATAGCTAACCTACTATCCTCACACACTCCTCTGCCAGCTTGATGGGTCCATGAGAGAAGATACAGCTTAATACATGCAGCAAAGCTGCATAGTCAGTTTAAATACTGAGGTGTGCTGGTATTCTTCTTGCTTGAGAAGGTCCAAAATAGTAGAGAGCTTTTTGTACAGAAACAAATAATAAACAAAGATAGCAAAGAGATAGATTTCTTAAATATTTATGGCTTTACCATTTTAGTAGATTTCTGTTCGCTTCTTTTTCTCTACTTTCTCATTCTTCCCTTTCTTTGTAGGATTTTTCCTCCCTTTCTCATTCTTCAATCTTCCTTTGAGGATTGATACACCTTCTGTTTTACTTTTTCAGTTCAAGGGAGTGAAAGCTAAAAGCAGATCTGTCCTGAGGATTTTTTGAAACCGTCCCAAAGAGAAGTCTATTTTCTGGGGCTTACTGTACTGTATTTTGCCACATAAACAAAAAAGGTACCTGTAGGCTGCACACCAGCAAGAGTTTGGAACATTTTTTAAACTAAGGTGGTATGTTCACGTCTTCAGTCATCTGTGTCTGTGCTGGAAGTAATGTTATCAAAGCTTACTTCAGATGTTCTCAATAGTATTACTAGTGAAGATGCCAATTAACATCACAATTTTAGTACCTAAAGCACCTGCAAACTGTGATTCTGATGATTTGATGCGGAAGTTGTTGACCAGAGTACAAAGTCTCGCCATAAAAAAATACTGATAAAGAAACAGGGAATTATTTTTCTAGGCAGTCCTAAGCAGATGACTACACTACTGACTTCTCTGAAATTTTCATCATTTAAATAGTTCCAACAGATGACACTCTGAAGTCTTAACGAACCAGTCTTAAGTCCTTTGTTCACTGCAACTGTGGCTTAGTTTTATGTGACAACAAAGGAAAGAAAGTTAAAAAGGAACGGTATTTATGCTGAAAAAAGTTCCATCTATAGTTCCACTCAAAATCCAATCAGCACCAAATTACTTCTGTTTTCCTCAAAGGTACCTTCAGTAGTACTAATCAAGGCAATGCAACAACTTCCACTGCCAAGGATGATGAAATTATTCTATAGCCAACAAAAGGACTCATTGATGCTGTGCCAAAACAAGATGTGCTTCTAATTATCGAAGTTTTCGACTGCTACAGTGCAGGAATTGTTTTAAATAGATGTACCTGAAAGCACACAGTTCTCACAAGATGTCTTTTACTATGCAAGACCATCCCAGATACATTTGTTGATCATAAAGATCTGTTTCTATTAAGGAACATCACTGGATCCTGTGACAGCAAATGAATTTCAAACTTTTCTTAAAAAAAATACCATCTACTAAAACTTGCCAGTAAACAAAACCCCCAAATCTGTGATGCCTGTGAAAGCTGTAGATTTCACTAAAACAAATGCACAAACACCACAAACAACTGTTCCAAGCTATTTCTTAGAGTAAAATGTAAGATTAAATTATTATTTTGTTAAAATTTTCAGAGATTTGACTAATAAAAGCTTTGAGGCAAGGAAGGGAAAAAATCCTAATGCAGACAAACCTCTTTAAAACCATGTGAATTGCAATGTTCACCCATTCTGCAGCATAATCTGAAACTATGGTAAGGAGGTTTTAGGTATTTATAATGTGGGAAGGAAACTAAAAGAACATTTTAAACCAGACAATGTATATCAATGTAAATAAGAATGTAAACAGCACTTTACAATGTATAATTGCACAATTTCATTAATGGAAATATTTAATTTTGGTCTTTTTTATTACATCCTAAAGGGGTAATGATCTTCAAAGACAGTAATGGGCAGATGGGTAAGACTGCTTGAAGGAGCCTCTAGAAAGGTGGAAAATTCCTTTTTATTAGAAGTTGGTCTCCAACAGTTTGAAGGTATCATTAGAATACTTATACTGCTACATGGGTCTCTACAACAAACATTTACTGCGCTACTGTGCTTTTTTTTCTCTACAAAGCCAAGGGCTGTAAGTGTCTGAAGGAGACAACATTGTGCTTTAGTACTGGGTATCTGATGTATCTTTATAAGCTGGGATGAAAGCTTCTTAATTTTCTCTTTATCCTAAAACATCTCTTAGAAACACCTCAGTCTTCACAAGGAAGGAAGAACAAGGAATATGGACAATAGAATGTATTAATTACTTAGGGCATTGTCGTGCAGGATCTTTATGGAATAAGTATTACGGGAGATCAGAAAGCAGCTCAGGAATGCAGAGTAATTATCAAAAGAACCAATATTAAAAAATCAACAATATCAAACAGTTTACAAAGATAAACTGTTTCAGTGTAGATAAAGAAGGAAGTGTTTATCCAGTAATTCTCAGTATGGGCCCTTTCCCTGGAGGGTATTAATGCACAAGGATCTGGGCAGTAGTAGAAGGCGGTGTGGTCTAAGGACAGATTTGAATCTTTTGCTCATCTTAAGGAATTCATCTCTCCGTTAAGCTGAAAACAATATCTAAATATGCCCTATGATGTCTGCAGCTGGATCAGTAATTTATATATAAACAATAAAACCATTAAATAAACAATAATGTATAACTAAGGGGTGAATATATAAAGGGGTAGCCTATGGAAGTAGGGAATGTATAGATTACAGCTATTAAGAAATGTGAAAGGCAAGAAAGAAGTCTGTACAAGTATAAGGAGAATGCCCCATTAGTTAATAAGGAAAGAGAAGGAAAAGTGAAATGCAGAAGAAAGGCTGTAGTATTTAATGTTTTTTTTTGCATCTGTCTGCATACGTTAAAAAAAGGCTAATTGTGACCTGCAGATTAGCATGATCATTTCAATAAGGACGAAACATAGGTTCCAACAGGGAAAGAACATTCAGATAATATGACTTCAAGTTAGCAAAGCCTGATGAAATTCACTCTGGAGTGCTTAAGGAACCTGCCAAAACCTCTAGTGATTATTTTGGGGAGCTAGTGGAGAATACGTGAGATCCTAGAAAACTAAAGCAGCTGTAGTGTAGAACTTCTCCCTGATTTTGGGGTCAGATGGAGGGAAAGTTAGAGGTCTCTGGAAATTATGAACCAATATCTTCTTTGTTTTCTTAACTTAAAAGATACTTGAACAAATTATTAAGCAACCTACAAATATTTGGAAAATAAGTAAAAGCCAGCATTGATTTGTTCTTGAAAAATCCATCTGATTTTCTTCTTTGACATAATAATTGGTCTAGTAAAAGAGAGAAAAATAATAGATGTTATAGATCTTGACATCTTCATAAGCAAAGTAGATTAATACAGTCTACAGTAAAATTACCATTTTGTGGAGTGATGGGTCTATAAGCCCTGTATAGCAGGGAAGAAATTAACTCCAGCAGCAATTAGGAATGTAAAGCTGTAAAGGGACCCATCTGCAGAATACAGTCCTGGCAGAAGACTAGGAAGGGAAGAAAGCTGTCTGGAAAAATCCAGTCTCTGAGTAGATTGGGTTCCTAAGGAGGTCACATGCAGATTCACCAAGGGAAAAAAAGACAACGTCTCTCAAAGCTGTTAATTGCAAAGAAGGCCTCATAAACTGAGTAAGACCAGTATGTGTCAACAACAACAGGCAATAGCAGTGCCTGTGGGCAAACTTCTGATCTGGGACAGGATGGCCCTGACTAGAAAAGGTTATCCCTTTACATTGCTACATTAGCCCAAAGTGCAACAACTCATCGCTTCTGTGCTGAAGGTTATGGAAGGTCTGCTCTGTTTTCTTAAGCACAGCCATGCCGTTGTCTGAGAATTACAACAGGAATACTAGTATATGACTACGGCCCAAAAACAAAGTCTTGGTGCTGGTCACCCAGCAGCAGTGAGTACTGTTGATACAGGCACTGACTGAAGGCGAGGACAGTAAGGCTAAAGGCCTGGGCTGGCTGAAATGGCATTGAGCAGTGGCCCTGAAGTGTCTGAGGACTTTGCCTTATGTAGGCTACTTAGCTACATACTGGGCATTACATGGGGCATTACACGTCCTTGGTGCTTTTCCCAAATGCCGATGGTCAGATCATCAGAAACTCTCAACTCTTCAGTTTGGGAGTGGAGGGTAATAATGTCTCTGGCTTAGCTGCTAGTCTTGATATTATACACCTTGCCTGGAAGAGGCTAAACCCAAGAACTAAATCAGTCCTGAGATGACCAGTCTAGCTGTTTTAGAGGGGTTCCCCTGGAATGCTTGGCTGTGGGAAGGCAGCAGTTCCACTGATACTGTTCTGAAAATCTGAGCGATGGAGTATTGTCTTGCTATGGGATTACGCTGTCACCACTTAAAAGAGAGGTGTGATGATATGTCATCCTTCCAGCTTGAGGGTACTGTGGGATAAAAGAAGAACAAGCTCCCAGTAGTCTCCTGGATGATGATGGAGTTAGTAGCAAACTCCTGATCCTGATGTAGTTCTTCTGTCAAGAAGTGGGAGGCAAAGGAATTTACAAATACAGGGAGGTAGATTGGGCAGTGATCAGAGATCCCATTTGTTCATCCACATCAAACCACATCTGGAGTTAAGTCAAAGGTTAAAATACCAGGCATACAAGAACAAATACAGGATGTTTAGGAGTAGATTCAAATTTTAAACATGGACATGAGTAAGAGGTCACATTTAACAAAGAAAATCTATGAGTAACCCCAGGAGACATCATGTCTCAGTGGTAATAACTCTGAATTGTAACTTTTCCTCTGAATCTTGTAATCTCCTTATATATGCCTCTGCACATTCCACCGTTAAGAATATCATGGTGGAACCAGTGCTCTGGCTCTTTCTCAGCCACTTGATCTTGCTTATTCGCACTAACTGAGTGTGAATAGGTGGATGCTTCTGTTTTGCCACATTGCTTGCTAATTTTCCTGTAAATGTCAGGAAGCTGAATTGTTCTTCTTGTCTGACCTGTTTAGTCTGTACTGACTGATACTGCTGCACTAACAAACCCAGGAACCAGCCTATATGAATTTGACAAATATTCCAAGCCAAATACTGCTCAAGATTCTTTTGCCAGCTGTGCCAGCCTTATGCAGTGAGAAACACCAGAGGAAAGGGAAATAATACCTAAGCAATTGAATGAAACATCTCCAGCACAAGAAGCAAGAAGTATCCAGATGGGAGCATATTTCAGAAGAGAAAAACCAGATGGATACCTAAATTACCACATCCTAGGTCTGGAAAAAAAAGGGATGTTGGTCAATAGGTAATGAGCCTTAGTAAAAGAATTACTATGAACATGTTATGGACATGAATAGGTTGTATTATAAATTGTTATGAATCCAGCACTAGAGGATATCAGCACTCAGTCACTGCTGTTCATCTGCTGGACTCTGTGCCATATAACATCTATTAAACATCTGTTAACCCTTTACAGCTAAGTGGAATTTTTACAGTAAAGTGTAATCCTGTGGCACATAAGATAGCATAGATAGTATGTTATCTATGAAACATAGCTTTTGGAAGACAGTGTTTGCACCTAAGAAATAGCAGAGAGGTTGGGAGTTTGAAGATCAGCAACACACAGATCCAGATCACTGAACCCTAGCTGTTAACACAACTACATTATAAATCTATGTTTCAGTTCCATCATACAATGATACGTCACAAATTTAAATAGTCTTCTCTTATTCTCATCTTTGTAAAGAATCTTGGATTTATATTCCTCTCTGAACAAAGAACCAAAAGCCAATGACTGTCTTACAAACCCAAGTAGAGTTTCACCTCTAACCTAGTCTCATTGCTCTGCAGTCATTCACTGTGCAGTAGAAATATAATAAAATTACATTCTGTAAATGAATGCAGATTTTGATACTATATTGGAGCTCATCAGAAGTCATTCAAGATTATGCAACAAATGGGACAACAACATGAGAGGAACAAACAACAAAGCATGACTGAGGTTTTCAATGAGAAAATTTTTGATTAATGCCCTGAAATGCCAAGAAAGTAGCAGAAATGTGGGCAAAAAGGTTAAGATGCAAGTATATATGTAATTATTATAATTTGTTGGAACTTTTGGGCTATTTAGAAATACTGTATAACTTCAGCAAAAGTAATTAAAAATTATACTTTTTGTTAGAGCTGAATATTTTTTAACAGGATATTAAATATTGTAGGAGAAAATTAATAGATCTTTTTGTTCTTGTTGGTGCTGAGAAACTTTTTCATTAGCTCAGATATTTGTGTGGGACATAAAAACCATTTTTTTGCCTTGGTGTATTAATTAGCACAATTGTGAGTGTAGGCTGGATAAACGAATTTACAAATGGATTAAATTAAAATTTCACTTTTACAAACGGCATTCAGTGTTCTAGACTAAAGCCTTTCAAACCTGATGAAACATGGTATGTAGCAGAATGTATTCAGGAGTTAATTAGTACTGAGGTTGCATTTAATCATTATATTGTCTTATACACCTCTCAGAATGCAATTAATTCAGTTTGATTTTGATAATCTTTTCAAGGAACACACTTCTTAACATGCTAGAAAAAGAAGAAAAACAAATTCAGAAAAATGTGCCTTTGGTTTACAAAAAATTGTATTTGTTATTCTTTATTATGCTGTGAAATGACATTTTTCACGTGTAGAGGTATGTATGGTAGATTTTCGAGACTGAGGTTATATTTAATCTCACAATTTTTTTTTGTTTAACCTATGCAGTATTTTGCAGACAGCTGTGTTTTCAGTTTTATCTGAATCAAAGGTGGCTATGTCTCAGAAGATGTGTAGTGCTATGCCTCAGATGATATACCCTGTCCTTCATCAAAGTCTTTTGACTTCACAAACTCACAGAATGGTTGAGGTTGAAAGGGACCTCTGGAGGTCATCTTGTCCACGCCCCCTGCTTAAGCAGGGATATTGTATGAGGATGTTATGGGACACACTGTCAAAAAAGCCTTACTGAACTCTAGGAAGACAACATCCACTGCTTTCCCCTCATCTACCAAGCCAGTCTATTTAATCATAGAAGTTTATCAGGTTGGTCAAGCATGACTTCCCCTTGGTGAATCCATGCTGGACTGCTCCTGACGACTTCCTTGTCCTTCATGTGACTAGAAATGGTTTCCAGAATTAGTTGCTCCATCACTTTCCCAGGGATTGAGGTGAGGCTGACCAGCCTGTAGTTCTCTGGGTCCTCCTTCTTGTCCTTTTTGAAGACAAGTCCTCCAGTCCTCAGGCATCTCTCCCAATTGCCTTGATCATTCAAAGATAATCGAGAGTGGCTTTGCAATGACATGAACTCCCTCAGCACTCGTGGGAGCATCCCATCAGGGCCAATGGCTTTCTATGTCCAGTTTGCTAAAGTATTCTCTAACCTGTGCCTCATTAATGACCAGCATGGATCATTCTTGTCTGCTTGCAAAATATCGTAGAGTTGTATCATAGGTTATCTCCTCTCCAAGATATCCACAAAGTTTAAAGTCTCCTGGACCTCATCACTCATGGCTTTTCTTCAGTCTTGGCAAATGTGGTTTTGCAACAGCAATATTCATGAAGAATTCTGCTACAGGCCTGGACTCCAACCTTCAGCTAGATTGTGTTTGCTATCCTCCAAATCTCTAACCTCTCTCCCAATGCCCTTGCCTGGTTCATTGTCACCTCAAACACAAGTTGATTATTTTAAGTTCTGCAGCTCTTTGTGTCCTAGTTCTACTTGTTTTCTCTTGTTCTGTGTAGGACAAGCTTTCTTTTTAACACTCATCCATCATCTACTTGCCAAGTTTTCAAACAAGCACTGTCGCAGTGTTTCTGCACTGCTTTCCCACTTTGGAGGAGCTCCCTGAAGATTTTGCATAAACATCTGCATGTCTCCCCCCACCTTCCTCAATCTCTCCGCTACGTGTTAGGCTGAACCCAGTACAAGCCTGTTGTTTCCAGTTCTGTCTTTCTCTATGTACTGTCTTACACACAGATTCCATGTTTGTTCAGTGCCCAGTATGATCAGATTTTAGGATAACTAACATGACCATACAAATAGTGCTAATACGGTGAAATAGTATGGATTCATACCCATCAACAGATTACATATCACTTTAAATGCAAGCAACACTAGGGAACTCGTAGTGCTGTGTCATGGGTGAAAGTGATTAAAACACTGCATCTTCACTGCCCCATGAGATGTCCTAATTTTTTATTGCTATTCATGAGTAGAAATAACTGTTCTAGGTGATATTTCTTGGAGGATTTACTCTGAAAGATTCCCAGGCCAACATTATTGTCAGTTATTGCTGATTTATTCAGTAATATCAGTTGTTTAAACATGAGTTCATTTTATTTAATGCTTTGTTAATGGCATAATTTTGTTTTAGATCAACAACAGTGTTCTACCCTGAGACCTCCCTTTGCGGCTGTTTATAAAACCAGGCCACAAACTGTTCTTCATTTTGCCAGCAAGTACTTGATTGTACTAACCTTAATTGTGTTGTACAATAGTTCATCACAAAAAAAAAAAAATCCCCTACTCAAGGCAGTGAGATTGTCAGAGTTCAATGTAAAAACAGGAGAATGACCACGTGTTAAAGGCAAGGCTAAGATGCAGGAAGCACTACCTATATCTCTGAGTTCACTCCGAATTTGCACTGTGTTCTTTGCTAAGTCACTGAGGACAAAAAAAGTAAGATATTTAGGCACCCAGAGCTGAAAAGAAGAACTGAAGAGCCTTTAAGTAGGACTTCTTTAGACTTCAGATACCTGGGTCCAAAACTGAATTCCAGAAACTCCCGCACATTGGGCTGCCTAATCGGAGTGCAGAAAAACTTACCAGAAAGAGCAAGCAAAAGTAAATGTACATCTGTAGTCTGTCTGCCTAAAGAAGGAGGGTTTGGATTCTGATTTATGTTTGATATAAATAAATGAGCAGCCCCAGGGCTCCCCTCTCCCTCGAATCGTGTAACAGCTAGTTTGCAGAGTCATGCACTGCTCATAAAGCAAGGTCTCTTAGTCACCGGTGTGCTGCCTAGCAGGTAGGCATCATCATGCTCTGGGTTGGGAAAAAAAATTACTCTAACCTGTTTGTACAGAAGAGTGAGCTGTAATCATAAGTGGATGAATGCCCTGACCTGCGTACCGAAGTCAGACATCTAAGGCTTGAAGTGAGGCAAAGTTTTAGGCAAATTCTTGTTGACAAAACTTGCTATTTTTTTAGTTTACTGAGTGTGACGGATGGACTCGACCCCTTAACCAAACTAGCAGTAGTTTGGTACAGGCTCCAAAGGAGGTAAAGGCCTGAGCCGTAGCCGGGCCAAGAACTCCTCTAGATTCAATCTGTTCTCTGAAAACCCACAAAGGAGCATCATGACACAGTGAGCATCGATGCATATGAGCTTGGAACACTGATCATGCGATTAACACATGAATAGCAGGTGGCTTTTCCAAGGCTCATTTATCAAGGAACAAAGAAAGTTGTGGGTACAAGGAGTCTCATGCATACCTATCCCATCACATGCAATTTGACTACAAGCCAACCACTTTATTCCATAAATATGACAGCCTATGTGAGCCTTCTTTGAGCTCTCCCTGCTAGGCGGCGTGGCTGCATGGCGGTGATCTCCCCTTGAGCTGGGGCGCCTCTCAAGGTTGCTTCTTGAGGCAGAGAGACCTTTTGCCAGCAGCAGATCTTTGGTCAGCGACCGATACCACACATAACCTTGTAGTATGGTAACTTTGATTTTGTTTTGGCAACCTCGATTTGTGACTTGGTAACTTTGATTTGTGTCTTGTTACTTTGATTTGTGTCTTGGTAGTTTTGAATCATTGTTCAAATGATTGTGCCATACAGTAATAGAGTGAACTTTGCCATCGAACTTTGTTAAGTCGCACTTTTACAACATCATATTAAAATCACTTTTGCTAATACCTTTGTCAGTGCTTCTTTAAGTGATCTAAATCACCCATTAGTGACAAATTGGTGTAGTTGTCAGGATCCTAAATCAGGATTCGCGACATTGAGAACCTATTCTGAATGCAGCTCAGCTCATACCACTTTTTGCGGTTCTCCACCTTAAACACAGAGGGGTTTTTTGCATCAGGTACAAAAAAAATTACGGATTCCACTAAGTCCCTTATTGCTATTATTACTAAAAGCATAAATGCATAGCAGCAATGCAAATCTGAAAGAGGCATTTATTTGGCTTACTGTGTCTCAGGTCACATTTAAATGCTGAAGAGCAGCATGAAGATCCTGTGAGCATAGATATATTCACCTGGCGGGATGCTCAGATACTGCAGTGATGAGGGTCTTAATACAACTGTGGCCCTCTCACGTCCTCAGCAAATCCACCCCTGTTCACATAAGTACATAAGTAGAAAGAGCGTCAGAAGCTGGCTCTGCCTATGGTGGAAAACAGTCTGTGGGGATCATAGGAAAGTGAACATGAGCTTTGCTAAAATAAGATGCAGTTACGCCAGCAACTGAGTCAATATAACTCTTATTATACACAAAATACACATAAAATACTACTTACCAAACGCTTTATTGGTACTAAACTAAGCTCTATTGTAAATGTTGTCAATATGCATTGGTATATTTTCCTTTCCGTGGTGACATTTACTGCATGTAAGGCACTAAAGCTTCACATTTATAAATAAAACACATTCAAGAGTGTATCATAACTATAAAAATATGTAGGGGGTTTATAATTATATAAAAACTTTGATAAGCCATTTGAGTTTGCTATGAACATGAGTACGATAATGCACATGATTTAATCAATACACCTTTCAAAGGAGCCTCATTTGGGAAAATGCAAAAGCCATATCTTGCAGTCAGTAATAAATATTTCATTACATTATCTCTAATTTAACTTTCACTCCCATTGGCAAACCTCTAGTGGTACATACTTTTTTGCTCTTGATTTTATTGCCCTGGTAACATGCAATCATCTCACAGCCCTTTGCTTTCTGATCTATGGTATATTGCCTCGCCTTAGATTAATCTCATAGTCATTATCTCATTTAAGTAGGTAATATTTGACCATCTAATCAGCTTAAAGCAACTTGAGTAGAATAATACAGGCTTACATTTGGCATTCAGAAACATTTCTGAAACAATGAGAAAGTGATTTGAAAAAAACATACGATCTAAATTATTCTCTTTATGCATGAAAATGCACACTGCTTTTACTGACATAATTAAATTGCCTATGTATCTGACTTTTTAATAATGAAAAAGCAAATCCTAGAGTGTTTAGCTTATTTGCTATGTTCATTTAAAGCAAAGAATTCAGCAATACCTATTCAGGCATTTACTCTTCTTGTGGAATGTAGACAGAATGCAATCAGTGCCATAGCTTTTTAGGGTGGCAGATTTCGTAGAAATTCGTTATTTTTCTGCTTTAAGTGCTCCTTTTCAGTGCTTGCATTTGTATATACTAATTACGGTGAAAAGGAAAAGTTCAGTTTATCTTGTCATCCAGCTATAGAAAGTAGTATGTTCAGATTTCAGACTTGTCTGGTTGCAGTTTTTGATAGATAAACAACAAATTTTCTCAAGGCTTTAATATGTTTTCTGGGCAGATAGTAAAGGCTTCTAGGTGCTCTTGGAAATCAAATTTAGACCTTGCAAATTAATAACTACTGATCCTGATGCCAGGTTTTTGACTGGCAGGTAAGAGTTGCTGCTTGTTTGGTGGCTATTACCGCATTTGCACCTTGGGACAATGGGGATGCTGCCCACCTAGAAGATAAAAGTTCTTCAGAAACCTGAATGGAAATAAATGTAGAATTGTAAGGAAAATGAATATAGCGTCAAATAGGGTCTCATAAGATTTGTCTACAAATGGGACACGGGACACTAACAATTTAAGTCCAAATGAATTTTTAAAGCAGATTAGCAGCACGAAAAGAATTCCCAAAGTGAATGTTACCTCCGCAAGCTGGTTTTCCTCCCTGTGTCTCACAGTGAAGCAATGCTATAGGTTAGATGTGTCATCAGTGATCTAAATTGAATTGACACTGATGTTTACCCGTAAATGCTTAGCTACTTGCTTTTGTCTGTAAAAAGACCTTTGCCTTGCTTAGACTGAAGGTTAGATAACATGCATTTGTTAAGACATCTGCTCAGTTCTTTATATGTAATCTGTTCTCTATGAAGCTTCATTTCTCATTCCCAGCACATTATCCAGCCTCAACTTCTTTGGATGCTTGCCTCATTCACTAGATGCTATCCTTCTCCAAAAATATGTCAGTAGTTTTCCACATTGCATCCTACTGCTTTCTCGCATTCTTAGTTTATTTTAAAATTAACAAAAATTCAGGAATTTCAAAAATTTCTATACTAGGTATTTATTTTGACATAATCAAAGTTTTGACAGGCATGCAAATTTGGTCCTATCTGCCTAAATCCTGAGTGGAAGAACTAATACTACAAAAACAAAACCCTGTCCTTCTTCAGCTGCAATTTCCAGCACTTTTGCAAGGCCCTCGGCAAATGTGTGTAGTAGCAGTGCAGTAGACCATGAATCCCTCTCACAGTCCTCTAGCTCTCTAAGGAAAAGTATGACTCACATTTATCTATTATTCAGTATTGTAATGTGGGCAATTGTCAGGGTTTTTTTTGCTTTTAACAGTCTGGGTATTCTAGCACAGGGGATAAAAAGATCCATATTTCTTTTTATGACAGTTTCAGATACTCGACATTGTGAAATAAGGGACCGCAGTATGACAAGAACTATTTTTATGAAGTACGTATGAAAGTACCCAGCAGTCAAGACATGCTGGACTGAAGATACTCAAGAGTTTCCAAGTTACACAAACTTCACTTGCTCTATGGTCTTTTTTTTTTTTTTTCCTTGTAGATATTTGCTATTTTAAGCTTACAACAGAAGCTTTCTGAATCTGGAAGTGTAGTGCAGTTCTTCTCAACACTACTCCCTAAGAAACACTTCTGAGTTCAGTGAATTGGCGGTAGGTCCTACACTGAGATGTACCTGCCACTTTGAGAGATAATTTATGACTACTATCAAACAGTAATTTTAGCAGGACTTGTTCTGATACTGCTGTAACATCCATTTGTCATTTAGTTTGTTGATTAGCTATTCATCTTCTCGAGAGAATACTAGACATTTTCCTTTGGAAAAGGGGCAAACAAAAATTCCATGCACTAAAACCCTAAAAGGTCCCATGGGTTTAATATAGGATACTACAAATTCTAGAATGTTGCTTCAGGAAATATGCTACATTTTATGTATCTGTGCTTCTGTAACATAATTTCAGAGCCTAGTAGTTGTTAGAAAGATATAATTACTGTTATAACTCATTCAGTTACCCAAATTAGATTGCCTGTGCAATCCAAATATATAAAAAAAGTCAGAGCATACCCTCCTGAGCAAAGCAAAATTGTAACCTTAATGGAGGAATGTTTGATTATCTGATTTTACAGCTGTTTCTGTCTGTGGTAAAGAACATGATTTAAACATGAAAAAGAAGTTGTTTATCTTCAAAGGTAGTACAATCAGTGTTAATTGGCAGGAAAAAAACCCCATAGATCTATCCTAGTGGCTTGTCTGCAAAGTACATTGAAAGAAGAAACTGCAAAAAGGCCTCTGGGCTATAAAATAGAGTAAATAAAGCATTATACATTTAGAAAATAATAATACGCAAACCACAGGAAAAAATGTGTGAAGAAGAACATGAAACCTTTTCTCATAGCTAAATATAATAAAAGGAGAGAATTTAGAGAATAAAGCTGCCTTCATAATGGCAAATTACTAATTGTTTTGAGACTCATTGTATTATTTATGCTGCCACAGTGCACTGCCATTAAAATTATGGACCTGTGTTATCTGTGTGGTATACTCAAGCCCAAAGTGTTGCAATTTATATGTTGAGTTTCACCACTCGCACACAAGGTTTTTTTTAAAAAAAAGCTCTGAAATGCAATAGGTCCCCAAAGTGTCTGGTGACAGTGAAGTGGAGATACTGTTTGTTCCTCTAGATGAGATGCATATATTCAGTGTCATTTTAGTTTTCAGACACTGTAGGGAGGAGGGATCATGGGTTTCTGATTTCTCCTTTCCCACATGGCAACATTCATCCTCTGGTGATGTCAGGAAAGAACAGAGTTTATACTTCTCTTTGCACTGGAAACTGAAATAAAAGATGTCAGAACATAAGAGGCTGCTAGAGGCATTTTTCACATTCATCCATTCCTGAAGGGAAAACATTTTGCCAACAGGTAGGCATGTAAAAGACTACTGTCCCTTCACGCTCAGTCTGTGTGTTTTCAAGCTTATCCTTCTGGGCTTGTTTCTTGAGCACTGTTTTTTTTATTATTATTTTTGATCTATCTGACATAGTTTAGTACAAACTTCTGCATTGCCACAAAGGTGCCCTCAGTTATCCCTTTTCTTGGAGCCAGCCGTGTTCCTCCTAAACATATCCTTTTTGCACAGATACGTACTTTGGGCAGTCTAGTTATGGTTCACATGCCCAGAGCATAAGATCTGGGACATGACATGTAGACTTTGGAATAGGGACCCTGCTATATGGGCTACTTACAGGAGAGATCTGGATGAAAAAATAAAGTACTTACTTAAATTACTTGCTTGTGAAGGAAATGAAGATATCAGTATGATGTCACTTTTATAATGATAATCTGCTGAAGTTTAGCTGTTGGGTATCCCAAACTCTCTCTGTTCTCTTCCTGAATAGCTTGCTTACTTCTTTTGTTCAAGGAGTTCCTGGCTTGGGCCTCTGATCTTGAGGGTTTGGCAAGCCTCAGATACTTATGTTGGTCAGCTTCTGTAAAATTGGAAGCCAAGTTCTGCTTGGAGCTGAAACGCTCAGGACATAGACTTCTGATGCCAGACAGCCAGGAACCCAAGGGCAGACTGCACAGAAAGTCTTTAAGGTGCTGGTAGTCTTGGGGTCCCAAATGCAATTTGCTACCCTTGATCTGCCCCTCTTTGGAAGGAGGCAACTTGAAAGCCTGTAAATTCCCAAGAATGGATTAGTCTGCCTCCTGAAGTTATTTTAAAATAACAGACCCAATCTGGGTATGGATAGTGCGTGGCAGGATGATAAAAACTTAAGATAGTCTTGTCGTGGTTTAACCTCAGTTGGCAACTGAGCACCACCCAGCCGCTTGCTCACTGCCCCCCACCTGGTGGGATGGGGGAGAGAATTGGAAGAGCACAACTGAGAAAAACTCGTGGGTTGAGATAAAAACAGTTTAATAATTGAAATAAAATAATAACAATAATAATAATAATAATAATAATAATAATAATAATATGATGATGATGATGATGATGATGATGATGATGATGATAATAATAATAATAATACACAAAGCAAGTGATGCACAGTGCAATTGCTCACCACCCGCCGACCGATGCCCAGCCAGTCCCCGAGCAGCGGCCCCCCTGGCTAGCTTTCCCCAGTTTATGTGCTAAGCATGACGTCACATGGTATGGAATGTTTCTTTGGCCGGTTTGGCTGTGCCCCCTCCCAGCTTCTTGTGCACCTCCAGCCTTCTCAGTCGGTAGAGCATGGGAAACTAAAAAGTCCTTGGCTAGTGTAAGCATTACCTAGCAACAACTAAAACATCGGTGTGTTATCAACTTTGTTCTTGTCCTAAATCCAAAACACAGCACTGTACCAGCTACTAGGAAGGAAATTAACTCTATCCCTGCCGAAACCGGGACAATATCCACCCCTTATTCTATACCATCTGCGTCATGCCCAAGTCTCATATTTTCCAGTACATTTTCATTAATCACCACCCCCTTTTTTCTATGTATACACACACACACACACACACACACACACACACACACAGAGATATCATTCCCTTAGTCTGTGGGTCATCCCTCTAAAACGTTCGGTGAGTTCATTTAGTCCATGACTTCGGGCTCTATCTGTCGTAATAATCTTCCAGGGCAGGAAAGATCGAGATGGTATGTGGTGTTGGATTGTTTCATGTTGAAGTCAGTTCTGGTACCATCATCACTGTGCTTTGCTTGGTTTCACTGAAGTTATTCTTCATTATTCTGGGTGATTCTTATTGTAATAACATTAGTATGGCATATAATATTATTAGTATGATTAGTATATCTGTGGATTATTAGTATAACTATTATAACTATAATTAGTACTTAACTCACATAATTCAGATCATTGGCTATTCTCACCCAAAATAAAATACCCCTTGAGGTACACATCGGACTTCCCCATCCTTCCGCATTATCCACCAAGTGCACCCAGGTCCTTGAGCAAAAGCAATCCCACAGATGGGTCTGCCTTTGCCCGAGGCAGGAATAACCCAGACTGTCTTCCCCAGCATATTTTTATGTGCACTACAGGGACTTTATTCCCATCTACAGTATGTAAAAGTTCTGACTGGGCAGGGCCAGCTTGACTGACAGATCCCCTTGTGTTGACTAACCAGGTGGCCTTTGCTAAATGCATATCCCAATGTTTGAACGTCCCACCACCCATTGCTCTCAGTGTAGTCTTTAACAGTCCATTGTATCGTTTGATTTTTCCGGAGGCTGGTGCATGATAGGGGATGTGATACACCCACTCAATGCCGTGCTCTTTGGCCCAGGTGTCTATGAGGTTGTTTCAGAAATGAGTCCCGTTGTCTGACTCAATTCTTTGTGGGGTGCCATGTCGCCATAGGACTTGCTTTTCAAGGCCCAGGATAGTGTTCCGGGCAGTGGCATGGGGCACGGGATATGTTTCCAGCCATCGTCCTCCATACCAGAGAGTCTTTAACCGCTTGGCTTGCTTGATTGCAGCGCATGTTTCTCATTCATGGATAATCTGTGCAATAGTGTCCATGGTCAAGCCCACCCCTTGTTCACGAGCCCATCTATATGTTGCATCTCTTCCTTGGTGACCTGAGGTGTCAGGGGCCCACCGAGCTAGAAATAATTCACCCTTATGGTGCCAGTCCAGATCCACCTGAGCCACTTCAATCTTAGCAGCCTGATCCACCTGCTGGTTGTTTTGATGTTCTTCAGTGGCCTGACTCTTGGGTACGTGAGCATCTACGTGACGGACTTTTACAACCAGGTTCTCCACCCGGGCAGCAATATCTTGCCACAATGCGGCAGCCCAGATAGAATTGAGCCCTGCCGAAACCAGGACAAGTCTCTGACGGAAGCCTGCTTGTGACTTAGCAAAAGTTTGCCAAAACTTCATGTTCCCATCAAAAGGTCATTGCTGGTATATCTTAATTGTATGGAAAAAAAATCTTTTACTGGAAAGTTCTCAAATGTCTTGATTAAAGATACTTAACCCATATTAACTACTCTCTGGGGTTTCAGTCCAAATTGAGTTAAAAATACATGAAAAAACAGGCTATTGTCATAAACATATTGGGGCTAAGAAGTAAATACAGTTGTTCAGAGTTCATCATTTGAAAGTGGAATGAAAAATTTTACATCGATGCTCAAAATCATCATTTTTATTTGATAGCATGGATTCACTTAATGGAGCATAATGAGGAAGATAAATTAATGCCTCCTGATTTCTAACCTCTTGTTCCATTCATTATCCTCCTTTGATTTCCACTACATATAACGATGCCCTCACTTCCAGATGTTTCTTTATTAAATTCCTTCCTGGAGAGAGAAAAAACACAAGTCATCCCAAATGCTGAAAGTTCTCAACTCATTATCACATTTTACATATCATACAGACATACTGACAATGTTAATTAGTGAGAAAGGCTTGATTGTTCTTTAATTACTCTGCCAAGAGCTGGTACAAAATACAAAGCCACAAATTATATGACATATTATAAGTGGATTGCTTTTAATGATATCGTCATGTACCAACATGCATATTTCATTACTAAGCTTTAGTTATTAGCATTTTAACGTGGCCATTAATAATAAAAACACTGGGTTATGTACATGAATATGAAAATTATTACTGCAGAATTTTAAAAGGCACCTGACACAACGGTGTAGTTTTATGTGTTACAAAGTTCCCAATATCAGCATCAGGACAGGGTGTGCAGATTGTAAAGCTCTTCCTAACTGTCACCCTAACTGTCATGTCATTATGTATTTTATGAAATAACTCCTTATTGAAAAATATGCAGTCTGTGGAACAGAGTATACCCCTCAGAACATGCCTTGTTGGGTAAAGGGTCAAATCTCTCTTATTTTTTGTGGCCCTGAAGATCTGGCTTTCTGAAAACTAGTGTTCAGCTTTGGGGAAGATTCCTCTTGCAGTTATATTTCTCCCGCATCTGTAGGTTTAAGGCTGAGATGAGAGTCGGATGCAAGTCCCTGACTTTCTGCATGCTCTGATAGCAGGTTATTATGCATCAAATGAAAACAGTAAGCTCCCCAAGCTGTCTTTCCGATCAAAGATTAAGCACCCATTGACTGAAACAAGTCTCATCCCCTTTTACATTGAATACATTTTTAGAGCAGTGCTATACTACCTTGAGTAAAATGACTATTGTTACTGACTGATAATAAGACAATGCTAGTTTAATTTATTATATTTGTTTGTTTATTACTGTCATATTATGAAGATGACATTTATGTATCACCTTTGATTTGAGCAAATAACTGACATTCAGCAACAAAAGGTCAATCTCTCAATTTTGCTTTGAAGTTTAAAGTTCTATTATTCAAATATGAACAAACTTTCTTCTCTTTACCTGCACCCTGTTTTGTACTACAGGGTAGGAATAGCCAAAAAGAAAAGAAATCAAAAAGTATTGCATGTATCTGGTGGTGGGACAGTCATATATTTTCTATCATTTGTCCATTCTCCTTTAAAACCAAAAAAGGGAGACAAGACATTTCAATCTGATTTAATAAAGAGGAAAAGTCATCAATACTCATTGTGCAAGTATGAAAACAACTGAGCTCACCATTTTTTTTCTCCAGTTTTATAATACTGTCATTTCACAGAAGAATTCTCAGCTGGAATACCTCTTTCTCTATACCTACATTCAAGAGCGCTTTTGTCCTGAATAATTAAAAAGTCTATTGTAATCTCCTTTTCATGATATCTAATGCACTGCAAAAATGTCACATTTCGCTTTGCTAAATACAATTAAAAAATCTAGGAGAAGCAGATGGTTTGGCATTTTGAAGAAGGTAGACTGCAGAAGGATGCTGAGTTCATTCACAGGGTTGCCTTGTTCAATTCAAAAAGATGCCTTGTTCATCCCAGTGAGGAGCTGGGAATACTATGGGACTGATGATCTCTGTAGGACAGATGATCTCACTCTTCACAATTAATTATGCATGCATAATCACTTTGAGAATCTTCCAAAAGCTGAGACGTTACATTCTTGAAGGAAAGCCAAGGACTTCTGAACTGTAACATAATGCAAGAGAACAGATTTTGAACAGAGAGATTAGGATAACAGGTGAAAATCAACAAACAGTCTTTGGACCAGAATGTCCTTTTAATTTTCCAAAGGGAAAATCCCGATCCACTACTGAAAAATCCTGATTTAGAAAATCTGGAATACTGTCTTCTAGAATAAAGGAGAATAACTGAAAGCTTTGAGACAGAGAAATGACTGGTTGTATTTTGAGCATATTCCTAGGTATTCCTAGGAATTTTAAAACTGAGCTAACTTTTCTTTTTTGCTCACTTGTATACTGTTCTAGAGAAAAAAATGCGGTGCTTTAGAGGAATGGATACTGTGCAAAGAAGACTCTTTGTGAAAGCTTTTATGTATATTTAATTAATTGAAGGCTTTATTTTTGCAATCAGAGTGTAGGGATAGAAAGCTGTCGTTCATCTTTGCTTCTGAGCGAGTTTTTCACTCTCAGTATGGCTCACCTTTTCTTTGTAATGGGAAAGACAGCTCATGGTCCATAGTGCCAAGTGAGAATGAACGCATTAAAAAAACTCTGAAGGTGGCTGCAAGTGCTAATTATTTCCCTTTGTTTCTCTCTGACGGCTGAGGCTATTTATTGCATGCCAGTGTTGCTTGCCCGTTTTCAGATATTGCTAGTCTTCATTGAAATGATGTGGAAAATGTTTCCATTAGGAACAGGAAACAAATACTCTATGCTAACATAATTTAGTCTTTAATTATTTGCTCATATATTATTTTTCCAAAGCCTCCTGGCTTACAAGAACACAAATACATGGCACTCATTTAATGATCAGCTTCTCATCTCATAGTTCTGTCAATGACCCTTTCCTGATCCATTAGACATCGTTCAAACTATGCTTTGAAGACAGAAGTGGCAATTTCTTACTTTTTCTGTCACTGGTCTGTCCTTTTCACAAAAAATGAATTTATTTATACAAAATTTTGTGAAGTAAAGGATATGATATTTTCCCATTTTACAGATGTGAAACTATTCAGTCAAAAGGATATATTAAAATTGTGGCTGAACAGTTTAACAAATGTAGGGCTTGTCTTCCTTTGTTTTGTAATACATGCTTTGCGGAAGCCCAAAGCCCAGCTCCTGAATCTTCAGGTGGAGCTCTGCAGGAGAAATATCAAAGCAGAAACACGGACAATTTCACTTTCAAGAGAATTTCAGCCTGAATGCTGGTTTGGTAAAGCAGAAGCTACTGGTAACAAATGGAAACAGAAGCATTGCCACGAAAGGAAGGCACATAAAATTCAGCTGTTATATGTTGTTTGGTGGTAGCCAGCTGGCTAATAGCACAGGTGTGTCAGCTACTCAGTTAGCAGATTTATAGCGCTCAGCTGCAGAATATGCTGATTCTTCTGCATTGAAGTGACACAAGGAGGTAGAGGGAGGGAAAAAGGGAGCTGAAGGTAAGAAATAAAAAATCAAGGGGTACGAAACTATAGTAAACTAGGCTTTATTAGAGTCACTATGCTCAGAACAACTTCGCCAACTGTGTTACAGGGCTGAAATGGTTAGAAGACCCTTGGTCTTGGTTTGGATTGAGAGGCAGGCAGACTGTGGAGATGTTGAGGGCAGGATGCCAATATCAGATACTTTACCTAAATGCTTTCTGTCTTCTTTGCCCCATCAGTCTCCTACTTAAGCAAATTTTCTGACCTGGAGTTTTGTAATCAGATTTTTCAGTAACCTCACATATGCTGTGTGCTAACAAGGGCAGTGTGCTATATAAGAACATGGTAACAGAAACTTGAACTGTTCTGTATTATGTGTGCTGTACTTTGTGATTATGATAAAGTGAGAAAGTATGTGCATACCATACTTTCAGTTCTCTATGTAGTGACCAGGTTGGCTTACACATTTACATAGCTTCATATTGCGAAGTTTTTCCTTTCAGTAAGGAGGGACAAAGCTATTTTTCTGTTCACTGAAACATAAATAATGCTATACTTATCCAAGGACTGAAAGATTGGGATAGTGTGCTATAGGGATTTCATCGCAGGCCATCATCGTGGGAAATTTATGAGATGCTTGAAGTGCTATATCTCAAGGTGACCTGGAAAATGTCTCTATTTGATCTGGAAGCATCACTTGTCTGTTTAATACTTTTAATTTGTGTGTTTATTAACCTCCTGACATACACAGGGCCTTGGCAGCAAAACCTGAAATTTGGTGGGTATTAATACATATGTATTTTTTGAGGGCACCACAATGGCATGATGGGTTGTGCTTACACAAACTGAAGGTAGTTTTGTAGTAAAAACAAAACAAATCCAAAAACACATCACAGCCCCAGGAGAGATAAGTGAGATTTGTCCATTTGAGACTGCTGGAAGGAGGCTGCACTGCAGATACTGTGCAGTCATAAATTTGTAATGTGTAGCCATTGTGGCTGGAGGGATAAATATTCGGTACCTGTTATTACCTGATAAAGTCATACATATGTATGGATCCATTTTATGTGGTAATTAGAGAATCTAGTTTTAGCATCTGCTTTTACCTGATAAACCAACTTTATTATTTTAAATAAAGGAAAAAAAATAATTCACAAGCTACAGACACCATGAAGATGTGAAACAAAGCTATCAAAGAGGAGGGAGGAAAGAAGGACAATGTTTCAGATCCACATCCCCTGTTAAACACGCGAACAAGAACTATGTGTGCTTGCTTTCTGTATGATTTATTGGAAATAATCCTGCCTGCTTTCAGACTACACTTGTAAACAGTCGAACTACATTTAATTTTAAATAAAATGGAACCATGGACAAATCTGGCCATACCAAATATGTCTATTTTGGGGATCAATTCTAAATATGAGTGCTTACCAGGATAGCTGATTTTCATAGCCCACCTCTGACAGAGAATTTGACCAATGTATTTTGATAATCCATTGTCACAATGGTCAGATAACAGCCGACAAATAAATAATAAGAAAAGAGAAGTTAAGAATTGCTGTTTTACATTACAGTCTTAGTCTTGGGCCATAACATGTGCATGCTATTTCACCAAGTGCAAAATATTTGGAGTCCTTACTTTTCCTCCCCAGCAGAGGTGGTGGGAGGAACTGATCTGAGTTTCGGATTGTTTCCTTGCCTGCTGATAAGGTGAGAAGCAGTTTTAGAAGGTACTGCCTTTTTCAGAGCTTTTAAACTCCCCCTGCATTTTGTCAGCATAAATTATTTTCTGTCTTTTCTAAGTGGCACTTCCTTAAAAAATTCCTCTTTGATGAGGAATATATCTTAGCACGGTGGTCCCGTGAAACACAGAAGTATTTTTGTGAGAAAATGGAGAATGATATATAAAATAGATGAGTATCTCCTGTACTTTGGAAAAGTACAGGAAGGAACCCAGTGATCCCAGAAGTTTTTGGTGGGGTTTGAGTCTATGCTGTGTCTTACTCTTTTTAAGAAAGATGCCCGACTGCTTGTGATGTAGAAAAGCATTCTGGTACCACTGGCATTCATGCAACCCCTTCCTTTGAACTCCTATTTTGGCTGCCACTGTTTTACCCTGCTGCTGCTGCCGCCTTTCTCACAGACCCTTTTACTGAGCAGCAGTTTGCACACATCTCCTCCTGCCTGGTGCCCCTTTCAGTTGTCCTCATCACACGGCTGATCACAGCCCTTTGTTCCTGCCAACAGAGCCTGGTAGATGGGCTGTGTGGCATAAAAGTCTCTGATTCTGAGTGGAAAGGCATGCGGGTTGAGTCTTACGGGAGGGATGGAGTACTTAACTAACTACACGGCTCATGGGAAATACACCCCACACCTGATATTCATAGGTTAAGGTCAAACCTGTAAGTATCTGTAGAATTAATTTGAACATGACACTCCTACCTTTATTTTTCAAGGGGCTTGGAGTCGCTGGTAGAAATCTGGTATTTCATAAGGTGTGAAGGCAAATTAGCCATTCCTTCATTCTTTGAAAGAATAAATGCGTTTGCTTATCTGAATAAATTATCTATTCCTTTAAAGCTCCTTCGTAATGCAAATGTGAAGTAAGGATGATAACTTCTTTGCCTTACTGAGTTTTATTCCACAGCAAAGACGTTTTTTACAACATCTGTTCCTCAGCTACGTGGGTCCTTCTGCCATTCTTTCTCCCTACCCTTTTATGTGGGCAGCCTGAGGAAAAAAGGCCAAAGCAGAGGTTTGCCATTTCTCCTCAGTGACAAATCCCTCAGAGTCCATTGCCAGCTGAAATATAATGGTTCTGTCTTGAGGCAACTCAGGATTTCCTTACATTGAGATGGTTATAATTAACTCCCTGATGATCCTGTCACCCCTCCTTCTCTGTCACACCAGGTTGGTCTTATGTGAGATCCCTCAAGGCTGTCCCAGCAGCCTGGTGGACGGAGCCAGGCAGACTGAGCAAGCTGCAGCACCCTTCTAATGAGCGGTCACTCAGCCTAAAAGGTGTTGCAATTGAAGTACAAGATGTAACATATTTTTCTTCCTCAGGAATATTTAAAGTATGGTCCTGACATAATTAGTACTCATCTTGATGCTATGCATGATTTGCGTCAATAATCAAAAAATGAATTATAAAGTGATTACTGATAAAACTCATGAAAGGCACAAAAAGACAGAAACAATAATTAAAAGAAGCAGGTGGTTAATGTGAATTTGTGACTGGGTATTTTACTGGAACCAAATACAGGTCGTATATTTAAGGACAAGGAATTCAGCCTGTTTCTACAAGTTTAGAGACTCTGTCCATGAAAGCGGTGACTTTGAAACCACCTAGGTTTCACAGAGTGCCTATGTTGGTACCTTAGATCAGATGAGGGGCGTGCTTTTGAAACCAGTTTCCCAATCATCCCATTATCCTTTAGTTTGTTTTGTGGAGCATCCAGTCTGAGAGATCAGGCTGGATATAGTCCAAAGTAATATCTGCCGGAAAAGTGCGCAGTGTGGGCATGCAGCTGCATGAGAATTCCCTGTATGACATGATAGCGAAAAGGGTTGATGGGCTCCTTGATGTGTAAACACAGTCTGTAGGATAAGAGATCATTCTGCAAATAGGTATGGACTTATTTACGGTTATGTGACTAGGGTATCGCACACAGTTCTAGCATCCACAGTTTCAAAGGATTATAAATATGCAATCATAAATTATGAAGCTGATTCAAAAAGATATCTTAGAGCAATAGACATAACCATCTGGATCTGTAAAGCAGTCAGGTTCTTTGTTTTTAAAGTTTGATTGTTATGAATAAGAATCTTCGAGAAGATTATTATGGACTAAGAAGCTTTTTAACATACTTGGCAAAAGGTGTGATGTAAACCTATGGTTGGAAGATAGTTTGACAAATTTAAGTTGGTGATATGCATCACTTTTTTTAATGCTCAGGATTATTAACCTTTGGTACAAGCTTTCTTGGGAAGAGATGAATTTTCCATCTCTTGATGTCCTCAGATCAAGACAGAATGCCTTCCTGGAAGACATACTCTAGCTAAGCACAAATTATAAGTCCCGCTGCAGGAAGAACTGTTGATACACAGCAGGTTGAACTAAATAATGTCAGATGAATAGTCCTTTCTGGCCCTAAAATCTATGAATCTGTTATCAAATTTATATATGCCAACCTCTTACACAACTGAAACCTCATTTTGAGCCACTTTATAACCACAAGTTACCTAACACCTATGCTATCAAGTTTCTAGCATGCTCTTATTTCTGGAACTAGTTTCTCTCTGTCCCGCACACTCTCAAGGCATATCTTCCAGCCAGTGCATTCATGAAGAGAAGGTGTTCGACAAACAAAAGAGCACAATGGTCTTTTGACAGGTGGTGCTGTAATGTAACCTTAATTAATCAGGCACACTGCTTGGGATTTTTTTCTGAAGAGCCTGGCAAGGGCACTCACTAGCTGGGGGGGGGGCACAGAAAACATGGTTAAAAGGAGAGCTGATATTCTTTTCCACAATTGAATTTGTCATTTCATTTTATCTCAGAATGTTTTCAGCACTTAATAACCTTATCAAATTTTAACCTTTTCTGCTAAAATCTGCCATGGTTTTTTTTTTTTTTTCCTTTTCGTGTCCCGCCTCCCCCCCCCCCCCCCCGAGGGAATGAGATTAGGCTCAGTAGCTGTATTTCTAATAACTGTAATTTTTTTTTCCCCGGAAGCTTCAGAGTTCCATGTGTCAACATGAGAGGGAGTTGACATTTGAAAGGAAGATAAATGATTATGTTGGGTCAGTAGGGGTTTCATAACACTTTTTAGAGAGAGATGCCTTTCTCCTGTCACCATAAAAAAAAAATCTATTTGATTCTGGCCTCTAAACACTGAAGACTTAAAGAGTCTTGGAGACTGGACCATTGGTGAAGGGAACAGGTCAAGGCACTTTCCATTCTTAGATCTAGTTTTGAGTGATTTAGAGTAGGTGTTATGAATAGAACTTATCTATAAATAAGGTTTATTAATATAGGGCCACAAATCTGTAGCTCTCTGTAGATCACTAGACATTAGATGGAAAATAGGGGAGTACAAATGAACCCAAATTGTCTGGATTCTCACAACAATAAATAAGAAATAATTTTACTTGAAAAGTTAAACAGTCTATAGCATGAGTACTTGAAGAAAAGCAATTCAGATATGATACAGAAAATCCATATGATGCATGAATATAATATATGTCATTGGTGAACATATACATAATAATGAAAACAAATAAGAATATCTTTTTAAAATATTAATATAAATATTTAAATAGTTAAGATTATTTTGAAAACTATTAATAAGTAGTTAACTTACTAGGGCAGAAAATCTGTATTTAATCTGTGTTTAAAGGAGCTTTTGGAGACTGCAGATAGAAACCCCCGCATGGACGCATACTCAGCACTTGGGGACAGCATCCTGGTGCTGAATCCTGATTTTACTGTCTTTTATAATGATACAATGACCTCAATCTATATGAGGTAATCAGATACATTACCATTTTATCTTAATCCAAATGATCTTAGACTTGCAAGTATATGCTACTTTGTGAGCGATCTCATTTGTCTGATTTTTGCCTGTGGAAAGGTCTCTGTCTCACAGACCCACCTGTCTCCAAGATCTCTGATTTTTCCCTGTTGTCTAACTTCCTAGTCACCTAAGTAAAACTAGGCTGATTTAAGCTGCTTGTGTAGCAGCTTGTGCAGACGTGTATATGCTAAATTGCTATCTTTTTCTTATTCTATCTCCAAGTAGTTATCAAATATTATTTCCAAAATCACCTTATACTAAATAGTACACTTACTACCAACTAAAAGAGTGGTGAGTAAATTATAGCTTTATATCTCTCCTGCAAACTACAAATATTCATAGAATGGACGTAAACCCAACAGTAAATAAAGCCTTTCATGTATAGTTGCAAGTCAATAATATTCACAGAGGGTTTTGATTCATTTTTCTCCATAGTGATAGGTAAATTAAGATATGATATCTTTTCCAAAAAGTTACTTAGAATACAGGGATTTTTTTGCCTGTGTTGATGGAAGCTCGAAAAATAAAATTCATTGCTCAAGTGCTTTATTAACATTCTTGCAGCTCAGTGACGTAGTCTGTTGTTTATGTCCTGCAAATTAATAGCATCAAGGCCAGTTGCCTGGAGACAGCATAAGTATTTCTGTGTTTAGAAATGAAAGGAGCTCTGGGAATTATATGAAAAATATGTTTAAGTAGGGACAAGTAGGGAATTAAATGCATTTAATTTAAGGACAGTTTAGAAGGTGCCTCGCTTTATGTTTGTAGCTGGTCCAGAAGCTGCCCCATTAAGTTGAACCTGCTGTCCAATTCCATTCTTATTTTCTCAAATAAATAAATTTTCAGCTCAAAAACAATACAAGTGGGAGTAGATTTGGCCAGGAGATTGAGGCTTATGTTATTTTTTTTATT
Organism: Aptenodytes patagonicus; assembly: GCF_965638725.1. Taxonomy (NCBI): domain Eukaryota; kingdom Metazoa; phylum Chordata; class Aves; order Sphenisciformes; family Spheniscidae; genus Aptenodytes; species Aptenodytes patagonicus. Next base: position 44,562,875 of record NC_134952.1, read on the forward strand.
CCACTTGACTATATCCAGATTTACTCCATAAGCAAATATGGTTCTCTCCTGACTCAGAGTTACTGTAACTCGGAGAGAAATGCCTTGAGTTGTATAAACTGTGTTGCTATTCACCCAACCCCATGCCAAGTATCTCTATTATAGTCACTTTTCTCACTTCTCAGATGGGTTGTCAGGGAAAAATTCATACAAAGCAGTGCTATGAGTTGAAAAATAATAGGCGTTTCTTTACGTTCTTCTGCATTAAGATATACTTTTGAGCCTATTCTGCATAGTGATACAGCCTATATCTGATGAAAGATGCTCTGCACCTATGAAGTTCCTTCTCCTAGGCTGGCCTGTGGCCAGCTGAGGGCAGCTTCTCAGGAGCAATGACGTGAGGGATTTGCGCTCTTCTGAGAGTCAGTGACATCAGTCGCCGCTGCAGGCATGTGCTTCTCCTTCCCATTGTGCCCTGTCAAAATACCATGGTCAAGCGGACAGCCAAGGTAGCTTTTAGAAAGTTTCATTGCAGTACTTTGTTAATCAAAATTTAAAAAAGGGGTGAAGCTCAAGAGTTATGAAGATGCATCTTAGCATAACAACTGTTATGCTTGTTGTGCTTATAGAAACGTGTAATAAGTACTGTTAACTACTAAGCTTTTATTTGTTACTTGAAGTCTGCTGAGCTGCCTAAAACTTTCATGCTGTTCTATGTCTGATGATTTTTAGTACGTACCAGTGAACAAATGCAGCCCTTATTTCCCAGTTCACATGAAGAAAACCTCCCTTCTCTTTACAGCATCAAGAATATGGATTTCCTCTTCTTCAGCTTACAAGGACGTAATGACCATTAGAAACAGAGCAGAGAAGCTCAAAGCCCTTGACTTCTTTTTTGACTTTCACCTCCAGCTTCAGAAGCAGCAAGCTCAGCAAAGAGTTGCTTTACCTAGAAAGTGTGGAAAGGTAGCTGAGTGGTCAGTACTGGTTTAACTGCTGGATCATTTCTGAAGGCTGACCTTTTGAAAGGTCTGGATGATGATAATAAGAATGTGAATTTATAAAATGGCTCAATGTTTGGACTGAAGCATCACATCAATGTTTGAGTATGTCAGATATGGACCTTGACCAGTTATGGATAAAGGAGGTGTATGCCTACAGCAATGAAAATATAGTGAACATACCCAATTTTCTGAAGGAGAAATGGACAAAAAGAACAAATACTTTGCAAATATATGTCACATGCTATCTGTTGGTATTATACAGTTACATGATGAATAACGTGTCTCTGAGTACATTCTCTGAGTTTTGAGATTTTATATTTAACTACAGCTCACTTTACCCTTTTGTCTGGGTAACTCCTTTTCATGTAATCTTAAAGTGGCTGAATGATTTATCTTTTAATTTGGGTCTTTACTCACCTGAGCTTGCATGCAGTGTCCAGGAGAATGAGAATCTGCAGCTCATTTTGACAGAATTCAGAACTTCAGTAAAGCCTCAAACACGGTTCTTGTTGAGCTTCCAAACTGTGTGCCACAGAATAGATGAGCCTGGAAGCAACTTCTGGAGATTGTCTGGTCCAACCCCTTTGCTCAGAGCAGAGTTACCTAGAGCAGGTTGCTCAGGACTATGTCTAGTCGTGTTTTGAATATCTGCAAGGATATGATGGAGGCACCACAATATCTCTGGACAACCTGTACCAGTGTTTGATCACCCACAAAGTAAAAAGTTTTTTTCTTATGTTTAAATGGAACTGACCTCAGGGCCTTTTCTGCCTAGGTGATTTCCAGCTGGTCAGCTCCCAGCATGTACTGGTGCATGGGGTTATCCCTCAGGTGCAGGACTCTGCCTTTCTCTTTGTTGAACTGCATGAGGTTCCTGTCAGCCCATTACTCCAGCCTGTCCAGGTCCCTCTGATTGGCAACACAACCATCTGGAGTATCCTGCCAATTTTGTATCATCTGGAAATGGAATGAGAAAACCAGTGTTTGAGATTTGGAAAAGTCATGCGTTTCACCAGTACAGCATCTGAAACATATCACCACAGCAAGAGCTGAAATGTGGGGTTGACAGAGTTACGAGATCTTTTACTATATCTGACCTGTCATACAGCACTTGCAAGAATCACTGGCATGGTATTTTCAAATTCATAATTTTCTGGCAGTGTTTAGAACTCAAACTTTAAAATGGTGTAAAACCTGTGCACTTTTAAAAGAGCCATAACAAGAAATTCAAATAAGCCCCTTTTGTCAAGTTTACCTATAAAGTAAGCAAATTTAATTAGCCCTATGATCTTCCCGGTAAATGTTCCCCCAAAATAACTGTAAACTCTTAATTAAAAAGATATGGCCGAGTTAATAACTTTAAATATTTAATTATATCATTAAAGAGGTACAGTAGTTGAAGTACTGATTGTGAGGGGACTTAAACTGAATTCTTTACTGGGTTTCTGGGTTTCTGACTTTACTGGGTTTTTTTGTGACTTGACATAGGCCTGGTAACAGAGAATTGGCAGAAAAAGCCTGAATCATTCAGTCAGGCTTCCCACAATGAGAAGAACCATATGGTAGACATCTCATGTAGTAGGGTCCCTAGAATACTCTTTTTACGTGCCCCCCACTCACTGCAAACCTCAAACTCATCCCAAAACTGATAGGAAACTCTGGGTCTATAGTAAAAGGTAAAGAACCCCTGGTTATGTTGGTGGTTGTCTCTCCAGCTCTATACTTGTTAGATGCTAATTTAATATGACCTGTATTTGACAAGGCTAGATACAAAGGTGTCTGCAGAAGTGTTGTTACAGTCTTGGTAGACTTGGCAAGATAAGATTTGTAGGAGAAGTATTTTTTTTTGTTAGACCAACCAGCATAGCTGGAAAAAGAAACATCAAAGCTTCTGTGCGCATGTGCCTTTCTTCCAGTATGAAATAGAAGCAGCAAACTTCAAAGCTATACACAGACTGAGATATCATTAGATACCTATCAATCAGCCTGACTGAGAGAACAGGTATAGTATCTATGGGATAGATGGAACATTACCAGGGAGAAATGTATTAAGATGATGATCTCTTCATTGCAAGGTAGGTAATTTCATTTACAGATGGTGAAACATCAAGAGGTTAATGCAGAGAGAGATTATGATTTGTCACAAAACCAGCACCTGTATTGGATCCCTGATATTTGGTATCCAAGAGAGTTATAAATTGCATTGCAAAGAGTTACCTTTTGAAGATGTTTTGTATGTCTCCCTTAAGGTTTAGGACTGAGAGATCAAAGGTAAAGTGACTGTTTTGTGTGTTTCCCTTCTGAAAGTTGTACACATGTTGAGCTTGACTACTGTAGCTTTGATTCCAGTTGGGGTCTAGAAAGTAGACCATCTTAAACCTAATTTCCCTGGAAGGCTCCATGCAATAGCATTCATGTGACGTCTAGGAAGAGAGACTTGCAATGGCAGCATCAAGGCAATGACATTCTTTCATTCCCAGTTTTATATACAATAGTCTCCTTCTTGGTCCCTTATCTCAGAACTGCAGTTTCATCTCTTTCCTCCACTGTTTGTAGATGGGAGGATGTAACGAAAGAGGCTGCATTTCACCAGAGAGCACAACCTTACTATTTTTAAATGACAAGAGTATCTCTACAGTGCTACTGTGAAACTTTGAAGGCACCGGTTTTCTAGAAGGGGTTTTGGACTGTGTATACTAGAGGACCTACCTGTGAGGGTGAACCTCTTCAACATTTTCTTATGGTTAATTAGCTGAAAACGTAATGTGATGGCTTGCCATTTTGTGTATCCCGCTTCAAAAGCTTGTCTTTCCCATGCCCTGTCTAGGATACCTAGGCACTTGTATATTTTTAGCTCATAATCTCTCTCTGATACAACTTCGCATTTACAAAATAATTGTAATGCTTCCTTATCTCACAGGGGGCTGCGTGGCTGGATGTACTAAATCACTATGAGATTCTCAGAGACAAAGGTCTGTAAACCACGCTGTGAGGAATAAATAGAGAACAGCTTGAAATTTTCAAATGGCAGAGAAGTAGAAGCATAAGATGTTAGTGTTATTACTGTTGTCTGCCCTACAAAAAGAGAAACCATGCACTTGCCATGTAAAGAGCTCTTACTTTGCATTTTAGGAAGTAACAAAAAGAGAAAGGGGAAAAAAGTAAAATTTGCATGCAAGAGCACAGTGTAACTTCTCTGTAAGACGTGCACCATGCTGCACATTCCAGCCAGTCATGCCTGAAATCAAGGAGGTACTTTGCAAGCAGAAGCAAAGCAGCGCTTTCTTCTTTTCCTTCTTCAGGGAACTCGGACGTTCAGGGAGGTGAAAAATCTGACACAGGCTCTAAAGAACAAATCGCTAAGGCCATGGGACATCGCCTGACAGCAGTTTAAACAGAATTGTATTAACACAGTGTAAAACACATGAAATACATTCTTTTCTCAATCATGCCTCAAGCTTATTCACAGTCCACTAGTTGCTGGCAGGAGTGGATTGCAGAGTGAGGAAGGCAACCTTTTCCTGACAATACAAAAAAGGGAAAAGCTGACTGAAAAAATTTCAGCCTGACACAGCAGAAGAAGGGATTTTAGGGCAAGGTAATGAATCATCAGTAAATCACTGATGGGTGAAGCTCTTACACAGGTATTCAAACTTGGCAGCTTGCCTAAATGCCGCTAGGTTTCATGCCGCATAAGTGTGTTGGTGGACTGGACAGAGGCATCTCCTGCAACCATGCTCAGCTGCTCGCTTACCAGTCTGCTGAGACAGAGGTAGGGAAAAAACCTCCACTCCCAGATTGGCCTAGGCTGCAGCAAGGAAAAATCCATCTTAAGAATTAAATTTAAGACTTTCAGATTAAATTTAAAAAAGAATGACATTGTGTTAGATCCTTGCATTGAGAACTCATAACAAAGCTAGAAAAACAGTCATCCTCGGGTTTTTTATTCATCGTGCCAGAACTTACAAAATGAAAATTGTCTGATCCATGTTGCCAGTATGGCAGAATATAATCCATTCTGCACTGTTCATTGTCTGCTGCTATATGTAATCAGTTTTATACACACACGTTAGGGTATTCTTATTCCATTTTCTTATTTGTAATAAGCTGATGGTTTTTTTTTTAAACACTGAAGACTGAACCTGCTGTGAGAACTGTTATCTCAAAGGAACCATCCTGGTGTAAAATGCTTCATCAACTCTATTCCAGATTAACAGTACTCTGTCGGCCTTTTGATATAATAACGAAGCATGAACCTTTTTCTGTCTTCTTTTACATCCTGTTTTTATTTCAGGGCTTACATGGACTGCAGAAATAATCCAAGCCTAGGAGCAGCTAGCCACTCTTGCAGCACAGAGAATAAACACTCCGGAGTGCCTTCCCTGAACATAAAATTTACTTCCTTTACTATGGATCTTAAAAATCCTAAAGAAACAACATCACCAAGACAGCATATCATGCCCCTCCAAAAAAAAAGAAGAAAAAAAAAAAGTGGTAAAGAAATGAGACATCTCCTTGAAGTTCTATAGAGTCTATAAGACAATAATAATCCAAACTATGGACAAGCATATGTACCATGTTATTTCTAAATGAAAATGTTTGCCTAATTGTATAGATTATGCATTCAGATGGAGATGTATATTTTCATCTATTAATTTTTCATTCATTTAGATTATGACACTGTATCATATTGCAGCTGCTCTCAGCCCATGGCATCCTGATCAAGTAAATGCTGGAATTACAGCATAATCATAAATTTTAAAGGAGACAGAAAATTCCAGGATGTGAAGCTTTTATGTATACGTTTCTGTTCTGCCTTGTTGTAACTTTACAGTCATTACTTGATAGAGAGTGAACTTAAAGAAAAAATTCTGATTTTATGTTCTATTCCTCTAGGTGGTAAATAGCTCTAAATTAGCACAGGGGATGACACAGAAGGATGCAACAAGGATGTGAGACTCATTTTGGAGAGGAGGAAAACGAGGCAGAGGTTTTCCAGGGAGCTCTCTGCAATGTCAGCTTCTCCAGTAGCGTCTCCTTTTCTAGGCAGCTTCACCCTCCCTTCTTTCTGCTCTTCCACTTTGTTTAAGCTGCCTGCGCTGCTCAGGCTTAAACATGCACGGCCACGGTGTCAGAGCAGCAGCTCTGACCTTAGCTCCCCTCGTGCTCCACGTCATGGCTGGCCCCAGCGCCTGCTGGGTTAGTAAGGCTGAGAGTTTTGGATGGGGCAGCAGTGGGTTTTGGATTTCATACTGTCCTACTGCCGTTCACTGTGCTGGGCTGTGTGTTGATAAGAATGTAGCGATTAAATTAAATGACTGGTGTCATTAAATTTTGGTTCATTGTATTTGTTTACAGTTATCAACTTCTACAATATTTTTTTCTTTCCAAACTTAGCTTCTGATTAGCTTCATCTATCATTAATTCATTATTCATTAAATCATTATTCATTAGCTGCATGATTAGCAGAGTTTCTTTCACAGTTGTCAAGGAAATGCTTATCGGATTTCATTTTTTGTTTTGCTGTTTCTTAGTGGCATTCTCAAAGCAAAGATTTAGAGTGTGCATTCAGGTATTAAACTACAGTTTATCTGTAATAGTGTAGTGCTGCCTTTTTGTCATGACTCCAGTTTGTGTACCTTATTACTGAGTAAATTCAAGACAGGGATTCATTAAATGAACATCTCTCTCAGTCACATTGTGTGAACTAGGTACCTGAAATCATGCTTATATTTTTCTATTGTCTTCATAGTTTTCTATATCTCATTTTTCTTGTCTCTCCATTTTTAAAGAGAAGAGGCCTAGTTTCACTGGCCTTTCTGTATAACTGTATTCCCCAGATTTATGCATCATTCAGTGTTCTTTTTACTTTCCTTTCTCCATCCGCATAATAACAATTTTATATCAAGGTGGCCTTAATTGAGCTTAGTATTATAATGTGGTGGTGGTATAGGACCACCAGGCATCACGTTTATTATCCACTAGCAATTTTTCTCTGAAAATTCTGCTTGCCACCAGGAAAAGAATGATGGAACTATCCAAGATGCATACTCGTTCACATACTGATGCTGGTCTCAAAGCGTTTATTATTTCTTTTTTTTAGTCCATGCCTCTAGATTCTGCAGTTCATAACTGTTGTGGTTTAACCTCAGCCAGCAACTAAGCACCACGCAGCCGCTCGCTCACTCCCCCCTGGTGGGATGGGGGAGAGAATCGGAAGGGTAAAAGTGAGAAAACTCATGGGTTGAGATAAGGGCAGTTTAATAGGTAAAGCAAAAGCCACACACGCAAGCAAAGCAAAACAAGGAATTCATTCACTACTTCCCATGGGCAGGCAGGTGTTCAGCCATCTCCAGGAAAGCAGGGTTCCATCACGCGTAACGGTTACTTGGGAAGACAAACGCCATCACTCCAAACGTCCCCCCCTTCCTTCTTCTTCCCCCAGCTTTATATACTGAGCATGACGTCACGTGGTATGGAATATCCCTTTGGCCAGTTTGGGTCAGCTGTCCTGGCTGTGCCCCCTCCCAGCTTCTTGGGCACCTCCAGCCTTCTCAGTCGGTAGAGCATGGGAAGCTGAAAAGTCCTTGACTAGTGTAAACACTACCTAGCAACAACTAAAACATTGGTGTGTTATCAACTTTGTTCTCCTCCTAAATCCAAAACACAGCACTGTACCAGCTACTAGGAAGGAAATTAACTCTATCCCTGCTGAAACCAGGACAATAACTCATCATCATTGAAGTGTAAGAAGTTAGGTGAAATTTAATTGCACAAAATTTCAAAGATGCAAATTGGTCAGGGAAGGGGAGACCATATTAAATCTATTAAGTTTTGAAAAGCATCTGATGCTGTCATTGAAAAGGCTCTAGAGGCAACAGCATTCAGTGTGTGATGAAGTTCCTCAGAATCAATTTTGCACAGTCTCCTCATGAACTGACAAAAGCATCTATATATCTGTATTTGCAAGTGGGGCAGCGAAAGGCGCTCGGTGTGCTAATGACATTAAGCCTCTAATTCCCACGCTACTCTTAAGCAATGTGTGAAACATTATGTCTATCTGCAGCTTTAATTTAAAGGCAGAAGTAAGTTTAAACCACTCAATAAATATGCCAGCAATGCTGTGTTTTCCCACTGGTAGCTACTGGGTAACTGTGAAAACCTCTCACTTCAGGCAAGATGGTTTGTCCGCATCTTAAATGGAAACGGAGCAAACCAGTGATTTTTCCAGTGCTGTGGCTCTTTTTTTTTTTTTTTTTTTGTCAGAAAAGGATGACTTGGAGGAGTATATCAATCTCAATGAAAGCTTAATCAGGCTGAGGAGGGAGGGAGTGCCCCACACCAGACTGACAAAGCACTTCTCTAGCAATGGGATGCAAGGGAGTCTCATATTTGGTCCCAGCTACTTGGCCTAATTCGAGGGGGAGAGGAGGGAAGGAAAGGGTGCTGCTGTTCTCTGAGATAAAATTTGAATGCTTGCAGGAAGGAGGATTGCTCGAGATCTCTGAAAGTACTTTCTCTTATCTCCAGATGATACTGTAGTAACCTTAGCAATAGTGACTGTGAGCTGTAAGGAGTAGCACTAGGCCTGAAGGAAGTAATCAGATATCCAGATGGTTAATAAAGAAAAAATAACCAGACAAATTAGTCTGGGAAAGAACCTCTTTGGCCTGAGACTATGTGATAGCTTTAAAGTTTGATGTGTGGTAAGTAATAAGTTAATAAATGAAAGTGGAAAGCTTTGTGTGAACAGAAATTGCTCTCATCTGTGCAGTGTGTGCTCATTTAATAATGTATTGTAATGTGTCTTTAAGATTATTTTTTTAAGAGGATAATTAAAAAAATTGCAGACCTAGAGATACTCTGCTCCTCCTTTAAAGGGTCTGCACTTATCTGACTTGTCATATAGATTTCAATAAAAGCTTTTTGTAAGTAGGTGCTGCAGGAATATGTTGCATTAGTGTAAGCTCACCCCCTTTGTACAAAATCAAATCCATCAAAGCGGTTCAGTACACAGCTAAATTTAAGCTCATGTTTTGCTGTAAGCATCTGAGTTGTGATTAGTTTCATTGACTTTAGGGCAGCTCACATGCCTGAGTTTTGTTCAAAAACGTCTGAGAAACAAAGCAAGAGTTGCTTGTTAAATACTGAAATAATAAAGGCGAGGACAAAGGAAGGTAGTCTTGATTCATTCCAAATAACTTTTAAGTTCTCAAATGTAAGAGTGATTTTTTTTTTTTTTCCCCCCAGCCTCAAAGCCCATTTAGTGGGCAATTTTACTGTAGAAATATTCTCTGAATTTTTATCTCAAGGCTTAATATTGTCTTCCCTTTCTTCCCATAATGCTTTATATGCCTCACAGTCATTTTAATCCAATTGAGACTAATGATCACCCACTTTGTGCCCAGATTCCTTCTTAAAAGTGTCTCCGTCCACTTTCCCTACCACTTCACCGGTATAAGTGCTCTTATGCAAACAGTAAGTGAAGAGACAAACTCCTTTACTCAAACTTGCTTTCTTTTATTATCTTGGGTATTTGCAGCTATCATCATTGTAAATTGGCACGATAGACCACAATTTCTTCTCTATTTTTTTGTGTAGCACAAGACTAAGTTTTAAAGTTTAGCAGATGAATAATCGAGAACAAAAATAGTTACACTTATGGCAGTCCCAATGTTTGTAGTAGCGAAACAAGCACGAGTGTGAACTGGTGGGTCATAACTCCCTTCACTGACACTTCAGTGAGATTATGGTGATTGTGATGCTTTTCCCTTCCCAGGATATTTAGCTAGGTTTGGGGATAAAAATGTCTGTCTGGAGAAACAGATGACAGCTATGAGATATTTCTACTCTTCTTTTTTTCATTCGGTCTTACATCTCCTCTCTGATGTGCTGCCAGCTTTGGTTAGAGATCTTGCGGAGTATAAATTATATAGATGACAAGCCTAGTTACCAGACTTCCTGGGCATATCGATGATCACAGGATTCAATCCACTTCAGTTTATACTTCAGCCTGTGTCGTAATGACTTACAGTAATTAACCAGCTTTCCCTAATGTTCAAGTATGGCAACTCAGAATATGTTTTTCATATTAATCCAAGCATTCTGCCAAAGAATCTTCAATCTTATTCCGTTGCTGATTTCAATTAGGCAGTTTTGTCACAGTGATTACTTAAAATTAAGAAAGGTAATAGAACAATCAATTATGAATTAACTATAAATTATTAATCATGAATACATCACAGGAAAGCTGTGTCAGTTGTCAGAGTAGAATGAAATTGGATAGGACCTATCCAACACGCATTATGTTGGTTTGCTCATGGGTACTTGTCATGGAAAGAGCCACAGTTTTACTTCAGCAGGAACTCAGACATGAGCAAGCATTCCTTTAATGTGAAAATCAGAGAATGAGATGCTGCCATAGTCAGCGCTGCCTTTCATACCAGGATGTCCAAATCTACAGACGTCACTCATTTATGTTTATGTCGGTTCTGCGATGGCAGCATCATTAATATCAAAGTCTTAACACAGCTGTACTAGCGTTCGTTTTCTTTAAAGGCTTGGTGTCAAAACAGCTTGACTTTGTATCATTGTTTTCCATTCTAACTCACAAATGGGGGAACCCATAACCTTTCTAGGTGATGAAATAGCTTCTGGTCACCTGCTGGCAGCTCCCCAGAGTGCTAGCGTCCCATTGCCTCTGCCTCACGTAGTGTGTGGGGCCATCCCTGATATGTGTGAGCTCTGCGGGCCCCTCTCTGTGTGCATGTCCCCCGGTGCTCCTCCAGTGCCCTGCGCTGCCCCACTTGCCCCTCCGCCTGCGGGACCGTAGCAGCCTGCGCTCTATTAGCACACGGCTGTGCCAGGTGCTTTGGGAACCCCTCCTTACTGCCTTGGCAGGATGCTTTTCCAAACCCACAGACATTGGTCTGTAGGGGCTCCAAGTGTCACTTTATATCATGGCAATAGCCCATCTGTTTTTTGGCTTCTTTGATTTCAGCTGTAATTAGTGTCACAGAAGCACTGCATCATCTGGCTTAAGTCTTGATGTTTTTAAATGAAAAATTAGACATTGCCTTCCTCTTTGTTCCTTCTCCTTGAACATGCTCCACATGGGCAATGTTATCCTCTCCTCCTCCCCTGACACACTGGTGACACAGCCAGCAGTGCAGGATACGTGCAACTCCCCTCTCACTCTCCTCTGTCACATGAGCCTGTTCCTCCTCCCTCTGTCAGCATCATGGCTGGTGCTCCCTAGTCGGTCCCCGCTTACCTGCTCATTCACCCCTTGGGCTGCGGTTCCTGTGCTGTCCTCTCCTCTCTTTTGCCACCTTCGGGTCCGTCCACCCAGAGACTTAGGGCCACGTAGCAGGGGGAATTCTTGAGCCGCACTGCATGTAACCAACATGCAAGGCTGCACCTCTCAGCACTCTCTTTAAAGTCTCTCCAGGAAGGATAATAATGGAAATACCTATTAAACAAAATATTTATTAGAGAAAAAAATCATTGTAGCTCAGGCCCTTCTCCTTTATTCCATCTAGCTGAATGCCTGGGCAACTCTACGCATAATATATGTACAGTAAAAATAGCAATACAACTTACTTATAATTCAAGTCACTACAACAATTTTTTTCGAGTCCTCCCTGCATGTATTTCTGCAGAGCTAATTATGCTCCCCCATAGGATCAATGCTTTACTAACCTAAATATGTTGTAACAATATTGTCACCAATGAATTTTACTGCTTCAAAAGGCAAATTGCTCTATGCCAACAATTAGAAAAAAATTGCTTTGTTTTTCCTTTATGTAAATTCTTTGACATTAGCATTCACCTTTTCAAGCAGGCATTTGATACAGGACAAGTAGCGGTATGACATAAAAGGGTGGAAAGCAGAAAAATAATCACATCTCTCAAAAGAGAGGAAAATACAGTAATCTATGATAAACAGGGAATTCTTAGAAATCAAATACTGAAGTCACATCTGCTGTTGAGAAACCTGATCAGCACATATCGTACGCAGCAGGTAGGGCATGTTCTCGCACCACTTATTGGAATTACAGTAGCAATCCTTACGCCTATAAAACACACGATATGCCTGATTTATTTTTAAAACTTATGATTAGCTTGTCTTCAAATGTTAGGCACTATATGCGTCTGTAGTGACATGCTGTCTTTCTACCAACAAACTGTTTTGGGAGCAAGTACTGCTTGCCTTACATGAACTATCACGTTGACAGTCCCTAATGATTGTTCATTTAAGGAAAGTTAGATTTGCTACCTCTCCTTGTCTGTTCTTTTAACTTCATAATCACTTAACTGTAAAAGGAAAGGAGAAAGAATAGCAATGTCTCTTCCATGGAAATGCTCATCTTTGCTAGAAAAACAATTGGTATAACTGGCAATTAAATACATCGTATACTGAAATAAAACTAAAACCACCATAAACTGAAATTGATGGAGGTAATATCTTCCTTTTTGGCTTTGATTTTTAGTCTCTTGTCCTTTCTTTTGCTGCTTGGGATTATGAAGCAGTCACCAACACAAGACAGAGACATCCATTTGTCTTGATTTTTTTTAAAGGCACTGGAAATGTTTGTCAATTCAGCTTGAGTGCGGTAACCGTTCTTATGCTGAGGCTTAGAGCTGGTTTGGTGTATGTGCAGTAGTTGAGGCTTGCTGTTTTATTCAGTCGACATTAGGATTTTCAAAACGTATTTTATCATTAGGCTGGGGAATGTCTGGGAACTGTCTTTTCTTTTTTTTTTTATAGTGGCTCACGCAAACGTTATCTTCACCTTTCTCACTTAGGAGTCAGAAGTTTTATGTGCCCATTCAAAATTATGATGTGGAATAGTTGGAGGATTTTGAGTTTATAAAACAGTTGTGTTTTTAAGTAATAACACCAATTTGCCTATTTAACCACAGTGTAAAGAGCATGTGAGTAGGTGAAGTCCTTATGCTGAGCACACTGATGCTGAAATTTATGCAAGAAAGATGCTTGGGTAATTTGCATGACCAGACCGCTCCGTGCAGACTGGGAGTCACTGGTTTGCGTGACGTTCAGCAGCAACGCGTTCCCCGGCAGCTCGGTGCAAGTCTCACCTTGCGGCCGGGAGCAGGGCTGGAGTGGCGCGGTGCATGCCGGCTGGGTGACACCAGCAAGGGGCTTTGCCCTGGCTGTGTCTCTGCCCTTGCAGGGCTGCGCAGGTGGCACAGCAGCCCCAGCATGAGCTCTTTGCCATGACTCAGAAGTAGGTCTCCTTGATTGGGATAAGCAAAACATAGTAGTAAACCTGAGCTGTAGCGTGGTGCAAAACTTCACCCAAATCAGGGTGCCCAGCTGGTCATACTCAATGGGTAGTACTTGAAGTATGTATCAGTGAGTTGGGTAATCTAAACCAACATGTAACCTTTTACTGTATTCTGTGTATGTCCGAAAGCGCCTGTTAATCGGTGGCCACTTTACCTTCCTGTTATGAACCTGGTTTGGGAGCACGTGCCCTCGTTCCCTACAGAGCACAGCCCTTTCCCTTGCAGCTCTGCTTATATCTCTTCCTCAAAGCTTAGCTGGGCAGCGGTTTGGAGCTCTCCGCAGGCTGGTGTAAGATCACTTTAAACTCTGCAGACCTGATGCTTAAGTAACATTCAAATGAACTCTGTTCAGCCTCTAAGCTACTGTTGTATCAGGTCTGCTTCACAAAGAAGTGCAGGCTTTCATGTCTTTCTCTGGAGGAATAAATCTGAGACTTCATTCGCATGAAAAATTTCAGTATGATTTATTTACAGGTTAAGGGTCCAAGCACATCCCTATAAATAATGCTTTAGCCTTATTTTTTCCTTTGTGAACTTTGCATTTTTTGTGTGACTCCTAAGGTCTTCAGGTTATTATCACTATGAATACTGCTACATTTTATGTACTGTGTTGGAAAAGACAAGTTGTTTTCCTCCAACCTGAAGAACTAACACCTAAACCTAGTCTGTGTAGTGCTGATGCTTCACATCCTTTCTTCTGTTAATGTCTATCATGATTCTGTTTCTTTCCAAAGTAGACACCTAACTACCACTGGTCTATCTACTTTGATATGTATTTCAAGATGTTGCAAGTAGTCCAAATTGAATAAGAACTGTTAGGTTAGACAGGTTTCTTTCAAATATGATTATTGGTGTGTAACAAAAAAAAGTGAAAAAAACCACGTAACAGAATATAGGAAAAAAACCTAGTATTTCTTTTATTTTCATAACTTTCTTCAAAGACTAACTATAGTCCTTTTTAATTTTTAAATATGGTTTACTAGAAGTCTAGCTTTGACACATTATACAATCTGGTGCAAAATATTATTAGTCATCACAAAGAGATTATGCATTAAAGTCTTCATTAACTACAATCTATAACTAAAGTAAATTAATTATTTTAACTTAAGTAAAAACTACAAGCATGAATACCAGCACATTAACAAAATTGCTAGTTTACAGAACAAAACTAGAGTCAGGTAGAACTATGCAATTTCCTTGAAGATGGGTATCCATAAAGAGATTGTCCTTTGGTATTGATTTTATTGTTGCAATCAATATAAATATGTCTTTTAAAGCCTCTTTCTGATATTTTAATATCTGACACTTTTAGCCTTATGTGTGGGAATAAAACACAATTACACTGTTCTCACTGGGCTGCCAGATGATCTGTTGGTGGAATGACCCCGAGGTCAAAGATATAACAGGCTACTTGCTGCTTTTTACGGTGTTTTTACTGGGACTATTTTTATTAGAGTTATAGTGGATGCTGTCATGCCTCTAGTGAGTCAGGGCCTTGGGACATTTATGCCACCTGTCATCCCCTCTTAACAGCTTTGATCTTGCATGCACTGGTTGGAAAAATTATTGTGCCATTTTTCAGTTTCAGCCTGCAGTGGTTTAACACAGCTACCGACACTTTTTCACAATATGAGTTGATACAGACAAGCATTTTTGAAGAGACCCCTAAGGCTAACAATAATATTTATATCTTCTGCCATTCGTGGAAAAGCAGAGCCAATAAAGCAAGCAAAGGATCTGGTACGTGTTCCCTTTTGCTCATTAATGTTTCAGCTGATTCTGTGGGTGTTCTGTGGAAGAGCGGTTGCTTTCATTTTCTCATGAAAGGAAAATACTATATTTCTTATTCAAATCTATTGCCTATGAGATGCTGCATTAAGTTTTTTTCTTGAAGGATGTTGTTCATCTCTTTTACACAGAGAGATGCATAACATGGAAATATACATTTGTTGAACAATGCTGGATTGGCCTTGAAAAAATGGATGCACTGCAGGAATAGTATCTGACAAATGCAGATGGAGAAACGGAGAGCCTGGTTCAATAGGAAGTGCCTACAACCTTCCAGGGTGCGTATCTGTTTGAAGGAGGAGGGGAATGGTTCTCAGAAAGGCAAACCTCTCCTTTCTGTGGTTGCACGTAAATGCTACCGTGCTGTATTTCTCACCCTGACAGCTCCACCAGTCAGTCTCTGACTCCCTCGATATGAAGAGTATCCAGCTCCCACTGCTCTTCTCCCCAGCCGTCTTGCAACACACGCTTCTGTTCTTTCCCAGTGTCACTTTGCTGTGAGATGCTGTGCGTCTGTCTTGTACCCCTACAAATTTTAAGAGTGCATTTCCTCCCTGAGCTCCTGCTCAGGTGCTTAAGCCTCACACCACTTTCGATTCCTTAATAGCCTACTCAATCTTAGAAAGCTTATAAAAGCATTTATGGTCCTAAAGTAGAATGTAGAAGAGAAATAGAATTTGGATTGCGATATCCCACATTGTACCTGTTGGTACTTGTTTGGGTGGTTTAACAAAATGAACCACTTTCTGCCTATTTTATTCTTTACCGCAGTCTGAATGTCCCCTTTACAACCTCGTAATTGCAATGTGGCAGCAGAGTGTTGTGACTTACAGACGGGGCTGTTGCTTCGCTCCAGGATCTGCTAGAGGAACAGAAAGTCCTGTGATCCTGAGATGAAATGATCCTTTCTGCCACTGAAGAGTTGAAAGCAGCAGTCAGGGATGTCTGTGCAGGTGCCCAGGACCAGATCCACAGCACTTTTCTCTCAAGCACATTTGGATTTGTGGTGGTTATAAAGCCCCATACTGACTGATGCAGGTTGTTTTTGGTTTGTTTTTTTGTTTCTTTTTAAGGTAATTCATTTAGAAAGGGCCAAAAAGCCCGGTCTACTCGCCCACTCACATTTGTTTATTCAAATATCACACATGCATTTGGACCCAAAACAACCTGACAAGATGTCTTTAACAGAAGGAGTGATAAATAAAGTCAGATCAAAAATTATCCTTTTAAGAGAGAAAATATGCTATTGTAGATAAAATGGGACTGATTGGGACTGATTAAGACTGATTTAGAGAATATTTCTTAGTCCAAACCAAGAGAGAAGAGTCCTAATCTGTGACCGGGATGGGATTTCTATCTAAAGTACCTTGAAAACGAATGCCATTGTTTGTATTGTGTATACACAATACACATATGGGATTTGTATGTATTGTTTGATGTAGTTTCACACACGCGCACAAATACGTGGTACCTTACTATTTTATTATCAGTTTCATGGATGTTCACTTTCAAATGAAAAGGACCAAATCCACTAGAAAGAAATCCATAGAAGAAATTCCAAAGTGGCAATGAATATATCAAAACTGCTTTTTCATTTTCGTGTTTTAAAATGTCACTGTGTGGAGCAAAGTTTGGATGAAGCAGATTTGTATTGTTTAGAAACTAGTCATGAAAGTTCAGGATAATTCCATTTAAGTGTAGGCACCTGGCTGTCGTAGTTAAATTAGGAGCCTACATTAGAAAGTCGTGTTCTAATGATGTTTCAGATCTTCAGTGGGCTGAATCACGTTTGAAAGTTACTTCATTTGGAAATCATGGATAGTATAAGAAGTAACAATACATTTCATTTAAATGCTGAAAATGAGGTGATGTGAATTTGGAGCTCATCTACAGCAGTGGCATTCCAGCTGTTTCTCTTTGTGGCCTAAGTTTATGGTGGAGAGTGAAATCAGTGTTTCTCACCAACTTCATATATTGCATCCACCTGTTCTTTCCACTGTTTCCCCGTAGTCCATATCATCCTAAACAATGTGAAATAATAAAGTACTACTGAAATGTCATGGGCCAGATAGAAAAATCTGGTAATGAGTCAAAGGTGAGGTACACTGACAATTCACAGGAAGATGAGAATAATACATAGGAAGATCATGGTGACCTTAAAGCAGCATTAATAGAAATGGAATGAAATGTTCTAGTACAAGGTCAGGTACTTAAGAACTACTAAGTCTACTGTAAACTGAAAATGAGTGATAAAGACAGAGACACAGTTAATCATAGAATAATTATGTGATGCAGCTCTGAAAAAAACAAAAGCCTTCCTAGAACTTGTAAGTTCAGAGACAGGGAAAGCATTTGTGCTATTGTAAAAGGTCTTGGTGAAATAATGGCTGATCATATTCCAAAAATACTAGCGTATTTTCATGCATATAACTCGAGAATTTTCTGCTTAAAGAAAAACACAAAAACCAGCAAGAATAAACCCCTTCCTCGTAATTCACAGGCATGACAGATTATATGTTTGTTCTTATAAGAGAACATTGAATCACAGCTTGGTGACTTCAGATCCTTCTTTCTTTACTGCAGGTGCCCCTCTCCCCTAACTTTTTTACAGCCCCAGCCCTTTACAGCTACAGATTACTACTCCTGATCCAGTCCCATCTCTGATTTTTCTGTCATTTGCTATTTTAAATGTGCTTGAAAATAAATACAGGTTGTAGATTAAAAAAAAGTGAACATTTAAAGTGAAAGTTTTACAAAAGAGCGTGTGGGATGATCAGGACAACAGAGGGCATATCTCATGGTAGGAGACTGAGAGAACTCTGCTTAGCTTAGAAAACTCGAGTCCACAGAGGGTAGGATTGCTTTCTCTAGAAGTCCTGTTGATGTCTTCAGTAGGGTAAGTAGCTTGACACAGAAAGTTACTACTTAAGATAAAAGGTAAAGCAAACTTTTAAAGAAATAATAGTAATAAGCTTGAGTAAACTTAGATGGCAATTCTAAGAAAATAAAGTATAAATACCATAGAAGTTATATTCTGGAACAGGCTTGAAACTGGAGCAGTGGAGAAGCGAGGCCCCAAAAGTAATTGTTCCTCTTTGATTTGTTTACAAAAGGGATTAGTTATCTACATTGTTTGTGGTAGCAGGAGGCTGGGCTCGATGACCCTTGAGGGACTTTCCAGTTCTCAGCCTTTTAGTTTTCCTGATAACAAAATCTGTGATCAACAAGGTCCCTTTTTCTTCTTTGTCAGACATCAGGTTTTTTATTTTTTTTACCTTTTGCAAATTTCAATTTCCACAAGCAATATTCCTCAATTCTTAAAACTGACACAGGCTTTCTTCTGAGTTTATGAAGTACCGCATAGTTCTATTACAGCAGAAGCCTGGTCACCTTGATTAAATTGGGGGTTATATGCTATTTGTATATCAATGCTAGGGCGACTTAATCCCAAGGACTTAGAATGTTATATAGTCTTTTCTGTTCAGAAACTGCTAAGTATTTTACCAGCAATGATTAAAGTCACAACAATTCAGTGAATTATTGAACTCATGCGAAGGTACCTATCAAATCAATGACAGAACTGCAAAAAGAATCCTTCTCTCATTCTACAAGTTAAGAATTCTGTTTCCACTCACAAGAAGGTAACAACATAGGCATATGTTTAGTATATGGTACTGTATTTTATGCTATTGTGTACAGTAACGTTCTGTGAAGAAAACTTTAGTACAGCTTTGCTTCAAAAGATTGGAGAAGTACTATCTCATTATACAAGAATGGGAGGTTTCCACAGGCTTAATTTGTAAAGAGTTCACTCTTGATATCTTTATCTGTTTTAGAGTTATTTATGATCCCTAGAATTAAGCTACGTGGCTGAAAAAGTCAGGAAATTAAAATAGAGACTTTTTAAAGGCTGGTAGTAATGGAAGAATGATGTCGCGTCTGTTGTCTCTTTGCATCATTGAGTGAGCTGTGTTAATGTGTCCTAGGCTGACATTTCCAGAATTAAACACTTGGTTAATTCTGGTTTTACGTCCCAGAAATATTGGAGGTAAAAGCATCTCGTATAGATCCCGGTATCTATATAAATAGGTATAAAAAATGGTACGAGTGAGAACTGCAGAAATAAGCAATTTATTCAACAGTGGTGAATTGCCTTGAGAAGTATCTAGTGTCTGCTTTCATTGTAAATCCTTCGAACAGCTAAGTGTTAAATAATTTGTATGAGAAGTATGTTAACCTGAGTGGTACTGAAACTCTGGAGATTTGTGAATGATAAATAAATGATTTTTGTCTAGTTTAGCAGCATGTGTCCTTACTACTTACTGTCATGCTGAGCCGCTGAAAATGAGATAGTGGGGACATGATGTCATAGTGGTATAAGTTTGGATTTTTAACAAAAGGTGTATTTGAGGTCAAGGACAAGACTTGTGAGAGTAGATCCTTTTTTCTAGTGTGCAAGTATTATACTAGTTTCAACAAACCCTTGAAAAAGGTATATTTGTTAACGTAAGCAAGGGTGAAGTCTTCCATTACAGACTCATGCCAAAAATGGGTGAGCCACGTAGATGTCTGCTACCTGCAACCACCCATCTGGATAGTTCCAAGTAATTAGATTTCCAGTGCTTTAACTAGGAGGTAGGCACCATTCTTGATATCATGTGCAAAAGAAAAAATATTTCTCCCAAATGTCAATGCAAATATAACCTTGCTTTTGATTGCGCTTAAAGTTGTGTCATGTACAGCAAGAAATAGTGCAAGCCAGGGGAATGTGACACAAAATAAGTGAAAGAGGTGAATTCTTTGTATTGGTAGCTTAATAACAAGCCTGCTCTTTTGGGTGATTAAACCACATCATCTCTGCCTTGCCCTCCCCCACATTCCATAAAGGACGTTATAACAAAATTTCTGGCAGATACGTTTTGATATACTCAGATATGATGTCTTTCCATTAAGGCAATTGGAAAAAGTCAGATGCTTATATCATTAGTTTGTTATGTCCCGTATGTATCTTAGAGTTCAGTACCTAAAAGAGGATTGAAGAGCCTAGCAGTATGCACAAAAAAACCCCAAAAGCTCACCCATTGTTATTGCTATCTATTACTCACATAACTCCAAAAGTTGCCAGATACTTTTGTAGAATAAAGGAGCTTGATTATTGTGAATCACTTGAAACCTCTTAGCGCAGGTACAGGAAGCAATCTAGTCACTAAGTACAGTACAAGCTGCAAAATTCATCTGGGAAGCAGGGTAATTTAGTTTTTACTGTGCTCCATGCTGAAGCTCTGTGGCTGGATGCTGCTCCTTTGAAGTTTGGACTACTTTGACACAAGATCTTTAAATTCTCTGTTTCACTCAGGATAAGGTCATGACTGCTGTGTTGATATAGTCTTTGTTTTAGGAAGTTTGTAATCTAATCTTAGACATGGTAAGGAATAAGAGCAAATAATGATAGGTGTGTACATATATTGAACAAGAACGAAATGCAATAGTAAAGACGACTGTCGTTCCATTATGGGCTGCATACATCTTGATGGTTCTCTTGTGTGTGGAAGACAACTTCCTGACACAGCTGGTAAGGGAGCCTACCAGGGGAGGTGCCTCGCTAGACCTGCTGTTTACAAACAGAGAAGGACTGGTGGGAGATGTGGTGGTCGGAGGCCGTCTTGGGCTTAGCGACCATGAAATGGTAGAATTCTCGATTCTCGGTGAAGTAAGGAGGGGGGGCCAGCAAAACCGCAGCCATGGACTTCCGGAGGGCGGACTTTGGCCTGTTCAGGACGCTGGTTGAGAGAGTCCCTTGGGAGACAGTCCTGAAGGGCAAAGGGGTCCAGGAAGGCTGGATGTTCTTCAGGAAGGAAGTCTTAAAGGCGCAGGAGCAGGCTGTCCCCATACGCCATAAGAACGGGCGGGGAAGACGACCGGCCTGGCTGAACGGGGAGCTCTTGCTGGGACTCAGGAAAAAAAGGAGAGTTTACCGCTTGTGGAAGAAGGGGCAGGCAACTCAAGAAGAGTACAGGGACCTCGTTAGGTCATGCAGAGAGGAAATGAGAAAGGCAAAAGCCCAGCTAGAACGCAATCTGGCCGCTGTCGTTAGAGAAAACAAAAAATGTTTTTACAAATATATTAATGACAAGAAGAGAGCCAAGGAGAATCTCCATCCTTTATTGGATGAAGGGGGGGAACATTGTCACCGAGGATGAGGAAAAGGCTGAGGTACTCAATGCCTTCTTTGCCTCAGTCTTCAACAGGCAGACCAGTTATCCTCAGGGTACTCGGCCCCCCGAGCTGGAAGACAGGGACGGCGAGCAGGATGAACCCCCCATAATCCAAGAGGAAGCAGTCAATGACCTGCTACGCCACCTCGATGCTCACAAGTCTATGGGGCCGGATGGGATCCACCCGAGGGTGCTGAGGGAGCTGGCGGAGGAGCTCGCCAAGCCACTCTCCATCATTTATCAGCAGTCCTGGTTAACGGGGGAGGTCCCGGACGACTGGAGGCTTGCCAATGTGACGCCCATCTACAAGAAGGGCCAGAAGGAGGATCTGGGGAACTACAGGCCTGTCAGCCTGACCTCGGTGCCGGGGAAGATTATGGAGCGGTTCATCTTGAGGGCGCTCACAAGGCATGAGCGGGACAACCAGGGGATCAGGCCCAGCCAGCACGGGTTCATGAGAGGCAGGTCCTGCTTGACCAACCTGATCTCCTTCTATGACCAGGTGACCCGCCTAGTGGATGAGGGAAAGGCTGTGGATGTGGTCTGCCTGGACTTCAGTAAGGCCTTTGACACCGTCTCCCACAGCATTCTCCTAGAGAAGCTGGCGGCTCACGGCTTAGACAGGTGTACTCTGCGCTGGGTAAAAAGCTGGCTGGACGGCCGGGCCCAGAGAGTTGTGGTGAATGGAGTGAAATCCAGTTGGCGGCTGGTCACGAGCGGTGTTCCCCAGGGCTCAGTTTTGGGGCTGGTCTTGTTCAACATCTTTATCGATGATCTGGATGAGGGGATTGAGTGCGCCCTCAGGAAGTTTGCAGACGACACCAAGTTGGGCGGGAATGTTGATCTGCTCGAGGGTAGGAAGGCTCTGCAGAGGGACCTGGACAGGCTGGATCGATGGGCCCAGGCCAACTGTATGAGATTCAACAAGGCCAAGTGCCGGGTCCTGCACTTGGGTCACAACAACCCCATGCAGCGCTACAGGCTTGGGGAAGAGTGGCTGGAAAGCTGCCTGTCGGAAAAGGACCTGGGGGTGCTGGTTGACAGCCGGCTGAACATGAGCCGGCAGCGTGCCCAGGCAGCCAAGAAGGCCAATGGCATCCTGGCCTGTATCAGAAATAGTGTGGCCAGCAGGAGTAGGGAAGTGATCGTGCCCCTGGACTCGGCCCTGGTGAGGCCGCACCTCGAATACTGTGTTCAGTTTTGGGCCCCTCACTACAAGAAGGACGTTGAGGTGCTGGAGCGTGTCCAGAGAAGGGCAATGAGGCTGGTGAGGGGTCTGGAGAACAAGTCTTATGAGGAGCGGCTGAGGGAACTGGGGTTGTTTAGCCTGGAGAAGAGGAGGCTGAGGGGAGACCTCATCACTCTCTACAACTACCTGACAGGAGGTTGTAGCGAGGTGGGTGTCGGTCTCTTCTCCCAAGTAACAAGCGATAGGACGAGAGGAAATGGCCTCAAGTTGCGCCAGGGGAGGTTTAGATTGGATATTAGGAAAAATTTCTTCACCAAAAGGGTTATCAAGCACTGGAACAGGCTGCCCAGGGAAGTGGTTGAGTCCCCATCCCTGGAGGTATTTAAAAGCCGTGTAGATGAG
The DNA here is from genome assembly GCF_965638725.1 of Aptenodytes patagonicus. Taxonomy (NCBI): domain Eukaryota; kingdom Metazoa; phylum Chordata; class Aves; order Sphenisciformes; family Spheniscidae; genus Aptenodytes; species Aptenodytes patagonicus. The sequence goes on from NC_134952.1 coordinate 44,585,764, forward strand.
GCGCTTAGGGACATGGTTTAGTGGGCATGGTGGTGTTGGGTCAATGGTTGGACTCGATGATCTTAGAGGTCTTTTCCAACCTTAATGATTCTATGATTCTTTGAGGAAATTGAAGAATATAGTAGTAATTTACCATGAAAGTTGCATCTGTTAGAAAGTAGCAGATTATTTATTGCTAGAAAGTGGTACTACAATAAAATGCATACAGCAGCCTTTTCCCCCAGTAAAATATTTGTTCAAGGGCCTCAAGCTGTGGGTTCTGTCAAACTCAGCCTAGCTGCCCTGTAGCTACCTATAATGTTTGCAGTGAAGATTGAGTTTCAAGTTGTATTTCAAGTGGCATTTAAAGTCTCATGCACCTGTCTTGTGTCATGCACAACTCTCTTGTCTTGTTTTCATGTGTGTGCGCTGTCTTGCCAACAAAATTGTGGCTCAGTTTTTAATTGTCTGCCTTCCCAAAATGCTGTCAGGCTAAGGCATATCATCTTATATATCATCCATGAACAGTTCAAGATTAATTAGTCTTTCACCCATTTTAAAGGTATAATCTATATCCTGAAGGCAGAGTATGGTGTTTGGCAGCCTCTTCAATCACTTCAAATTCTTCTCTGTGTACTGTATGAATAATCTGTGGAAAAATTACACAGTTCTGTGAATAGCTACAGATACAAATGGCATAATCTGTACAATTCCACAGTGTTCAGTCTGTACAGATCGCCTCATTTGAGCACTATATGAAGGATAATAAATATTTTTCACATGTCCTATAACCTTACAACAAAACTGACATATTACTTATGAGCATTCATTCTGTGATTTTAGGGCTTCATGCATTTTTTATTTTGCCTAGTTCACAGAATGATAGTTGTTGATATGGGATGTGGAAGGTTTGTTTGCACTGCTGGAAGTAAATGTTATTAAGTGTACATAGAAAAAATGGGAGAGCAAATTAGAAGCGGTTGCAGTGACACTATATGGATGCATTACCTATATGAGGATTATTAGCTACTGTCGTAAGCAGATTTAACAGCCTACTTGTTTATTTCCTTAAGTTCCCGCTAATTAGTTCTATTTCTTATGAATTAAAATATCTGCCCAATATCCACAAGTATGAAAACATGCTGTCTGCCATAATGGTTGTGTATGCAGTCTGAAAGTACACAGAATTCTTTATCTAATGACTTCAGTTTTGTGTATGTTTTGTTTATGATGTTGAGATTTTATCTCCCTTAACAGTCACTAGTGAACAGGGAGCAGGGCAAACGTAATGCAGACAGGCTCTTTTCCTGGGTAATGCACTCTGAACTGGTATCTTATTATGTACGCTAGGGTAAGTCCTATTAGTGGGCTTAGCTGTTTGCATTAAAGATTGGTAACAAGTGCCTGAGGGTAAAATCCTCAGAGATTAGAAAAACCTAGAGCAAAATGCTATGTTTACTATTCTCCATCCTTGTAATGCTGAAAGGAAGAAAACTGTGTGTATGGATGTGTTTTAAGAGCAGTCATTCTGGAAGAAGACTTTACCAAAAAGGTGCATTTTACAACCTGATCTGACATTGTAAGGGTTGGATTCAACCTGATTTCTGTCTTGGCCATAGGATGTGCGGGCAGGATTTTCTGCCAGGACATGCTCTGGCCCCAGCATCTGCGAGTCAGCTGGTTGTTGCTCCCTGACAGTACTGCAGCTGATAGAATCTAAGCTGTTGCTTATAAATAAATAAACAGGCTTCCTGCATTGCAAAAACAGTATTCATAACGTGAGCTGATGTACCGCTTTCTCGATAAACTGCCTTTGCAGAAAATCGTCAGCCAAACAATAGAATAATAAAGGTATGAGCTTTATTACCTTATGCTTCAATACTGCTTTTACTTCAAAGCTATTTAAACAAGTTATACTATTAACCATGAAAAATGTGATTTTTTTTTTCCAAGTAACTTGCAGGTAAGTCAAAATATCTTGGCCTGGTAAGGAGATGGAACACATGACCTAGTGCATATTTTCTATTTTTAATGTCTATGAACTACTTTTGTTGGAATCACTAGGAAGAACAGAAATTACTGCTTTGTTATTCCCCTTCCATTTTTCTGGATAAAGCATACCTAGCTTCTTCTCTAAGGTCATCATATCAACAACCAAGCTCCAATATACTTCTGTCATTCTCTTAGATAATTTATTTTACTCAATTTCCACTGTATTTGGACCTTTCTTCTGTTGTACCATGATTCAATTAATATGAATTTTGCTAAACTGAGATCAGAAGGCAGTGTCTGAATACTTTTTACATGTAAATGATAGTTTTGAGCCCCCCTGGCTTTTTATAACATCCATCTTCAAGATGAGATTGTGCAATATTCTGGAGCTTTAAATAATGACTTTGATATATTCAAAGCAATACTTTTCTTTGCATTGATGGAAATGTTCTAAAGCTGGTTTAAAGTTATGGATGAGAGAAACAGTTGAGGCCTTTTGAGAATGTACCAAGACACAAAGGAGACCTTTATGTTAATAAGTCCCAAGCATACAAGCAGACGTAACTTTCACCCTGGATTGAATCTTCTTTAATGATTTTCATGGTGAAAACTCACTGAGGGGAAAACTAATGAAATTTACCTACATCTACTTTAGAGATCGCAGCTTCTGACGCGATGCGTCCATGTATTTCAACTGTGTCTCTTATGCTACCAGGAAGCTGAGATAACAGGTACCCCTGACAGATTACTCAAACTGAAGTCTGTACGTCTCACTTGGTAAGTCACAGAATCTATGGTAAAAACAAAACCCCGGTTTACACAGCTCCCACGCAGCCAACAGGCATGTGCAAGCGTACAGGCACGGCCCCTGGCTATTGCATAAGCCATAGGCACGGTGTATGCAGGAACCAGCTTCCAGCAGCTGGCAGGAGAAGATGTAATCACTATGTTGACCTTGTTTTTTCCTCTCCCAGTTGCAGACAATGGTGAGTTAGGAAACAGGCTGGAGAGTTGTCTGAAGAGTTACATAGGGAAAATTGGTGTTTTGTTTGTTTCTTTCTTTGGTTGTTTTTTTTGGGGGGGTTTTGTTTGCTTTTTTTAAGAATTGCTTGGTCCTTTTAATAAAAAGCTGGAAGAAAAGCTGTTTTATGGGATTTGGCAGGCCTCCTAGCCATACCAAACGACAGCAACAGGCACAAAACATTTGCCCCAACATATATATAGCATTTAGGAGTTCCTAAATAGGTGCTGTATAATAGCTGGCTCTTTTTATTATTTAATGGATTCGGTAAGTTATAATTTTGGAAAGGTAGTTCTGAAATTCTCAGATCTCTACATCATTTCAGTATTTGGAGCGTGGCAAGCTAGGGAGCTCGTACGTGTCTACTTTATATGAACATCCAATGTTTGCTACAACCTTTGCTATTACATTTATTATGCTGGTCATATTTTCCTATTATTTCTGCTGTAAGTATGAAAATGTCAAAGTGTGAGTGTATTGGGGGGAGAGCTACAGAAGAAGGTCATCTCACGTGCAGTACGCACCTTTAATTTCAGGGGAATATGAAATTCAGACACTGTGTGGATTTTGGACATTTTCCACAAAACTGTCAGAAGAAAGCCATGGCCTTTAATGATCACCAGCATCTATGTTCAATTGAGTGTGACTAGATGAAGCAAGAATTCAAACCGAGTCTCCTCAGTGAATTGTCTGCTGATTGAGATGTAGCTCAGTGAGAGCAAAATGGTCCCATGAGAATGAATTTCTATTGAAAAAGCAAGTGGAAAAACCTGATTTGAGGCTAGGAAGTGTTTTCCGGACAGGTTGTGATGCAGAATTCTGATAGAAAGGGAAGGGAGAGTGATAACAAAATGCTTGGGTATTTTTTTCTTTAGAAATAAAAATGCACATCACCCATTTATACAAAAAAGGTAATACTCTTAATTCTTTGCCCTTTCTGTGGAAATACATTCTGTTTGATCTGCACACAGAACTCACGGAAATTCTCACGAATCAGATGTTGCCTAGAGTTTTGGTATCTCTTTCTGTGAGATATTTCAGATTAACAACTGTCACCTTGTGTTGAATCAAAGAGCAGTTTACAAGTCTCATGCTCAGCTGTGCTAACTTTTCTCAGCACTTTATTGGATTTAGAATTTGCAGGATTTCTCTCCATTTCTACCTTTCTGCTATTCTTATCCTATATTGGATAATAAAATATTAGAAAACATAACAGAGAATAAAAGAAAAAATATAAATGCAAGGAGAGTTTATTGTATAACTCAGGAAAATTCCCCTAAGATGCAATCTCTTTTGATGTAGAAACAGAATAAAATACTGTCTACCTAAAACAGCATAATGCATCCAAGCCTTTTCAAACCACTCTGCCTCTTCACAGTCTGGGAAAGTGCCTCAGAAGAGGGTGACCTTTTGGGGTGAATGACAACCTACTCTGAAGTTCTCTCCACCCAGGGAAAATACATGGGGTGTCTCAGGCAATGAATAAATGTCCCTACGAGCCCTACAGTTTAGATCTTGCCTTATTAATCCAGGTTCCTTTTCTCATTCGAGTCGTTGTCTGCTGGAGCTGTTGAAACCTCCATGTAGGAGAGCTCGCATCAGCCTTTTGGAAATGCTTCTGGTGAAGCCTTCTGTACCTGATCACCAGCTTGCTTTAGCAGCAGCTTTCTGCATGGATTGCTGTTCTTGATCCCCTTTTGAAGCACTTTTTTGCATGTGACATACCTGCTTGAACTGAGGCTCTGTGCTGGCCATGGTCACTGGCACGCGCTGGGCTCCTCCAGAGAGGGGGACAGGCAAGTGCCTGCAATTTCAGACCGTGCATGTTTACTCCAACCAGGGAACCTGTAGCTGCCAGGAATAACGGGCGGTGAATTCCCTGGCTTTTAAAACATATGATTCTAGAAAGTAATAAAATAATTGGGGATTGTGACAAAATATAGCAAACTGCCCCAGTTGTGCTAAATTTATATTTTGAGGCGAGAAAATTCTTAGACCCGGTCATTTCATTCAGCTTCACCCCGAATCGGAGATGCTTAGGAGAGAGCCTGTTTGCCATGAGTGATGTCTGCAGTGATATTCTTCCAAGCAAAATATTATCAGCAATTTTGTAAATGAACTTATGATAATTTTTATAAGAAGTCTGACCCTTCAAACTCTTATTTGAATACGGATAAGTCTGTGTAAGTATTTATTGGACTTTTCTATCTTTCTTGTTTTGTAATGAGCATATGGTAAGTGTATGACTGTCTGCCCTGAAGTCTGCCATAGATAAAATGTAGGCAGAACATAGGTAATGAGAACTGTTTGTCACAGCCTTAGAGAATTCAGGGACCTAATATAAATCAACGTCTAACTCCTCCCAGAGGTCTAGTAATTTTTAAAGTATAGGTTTATTTTCCATTTGTATTCTGATAACGAGTCCTATTTATTATGGTCTTCCTAATGGCAGGTCTTCACTCAAGTATTAAAGAAGATATAATTCACAGGTGACTAGAATTGAAAATAAAAAGGCCCTGCAGAATATCATTCCTACATCATTACTCAAGCCATTTTTAATGAAAAAAAATGTACATTTAGATGAAATAATTAAAAAGGATGCAAATTAAGAAAAGAAAATTGAAAAGTCACAGTACATGAACAGTATTTGCATGGGGGCTACCAACTTAAAGGTGATTCAAATGTTTTCACAAATTAAACTATAGCAGGAAAATTGCTTGGTTATTCATATAGTTAATTACCTGGCTATACAGTAAGTGCTTTTCTTATTATATTGCATCATTTAAAGGCTGGCTGCCACAGAAGTGGCGTGTCACAGTTTTGGATTAAATCCAGTTTTAATTCATGGTTATACTGAACAGTGGACTACAATTGAAACTGTATCGAGCACTTTAATTTGGGAAGTGTACTTTTGAAAAAGTAAATACCTGAACTGGAATTAGACAATCAATTGATCATCTGGGCCATCACCAAGGCTTCAGAGGAAAGCATTAGGGCTTGGTACACAAAGCTGGTTGTCCTTCCATGTTGGGTTTATAATAGCATAAGCCCCGAAGCATAAGATTCAGTACCGCTCTACAAAGTTTAGCATTAATTTTGATAATGCTGTAATGTTTGGTGAAAATTACTGTGAAGCCATTAAGTTACAATATTCAGATGGTGGAAGGCCAGATTCTGCTTTCAGTTGTACTCAGCTCCACTTGCTTACGTACACTCTAGGGTAGGATCGGGTTCAAATCTCAGACACAAACCTGCAAACTTTATTAAGTTCATTAATTAAAACTATATTATTTACCATGTTTACAGTTGTCTGCAGGCTGTCACTCTAGATTCTGAACATGGCAGTCCCATTTCTTCAGTTCACAGGGCTGAGATTCTAAGGTGTTTCACCCTAAACTAGTTTTAGTAGACAACTGGGAGAAAGAAAATGGGACTTTAATGCTTTTACTATTATTTACAAAAATGAAGTATATTTGTTTACATAATATGATTCAAAGCCTTCCTAGGAATGTGTATCTTAATCTGTAACCTTCTACTTGTATGGCCACTTTATTTTTTTCTAATAGAGTAGGTTATTGCTATGGTATGAAAATTTTTAATATGAATTCCTGGTAAAACAGAAGGTGCAATACTGGACGAGAAGCATTTCTAATATCTCAGCAAACTCCTATTGACTTTCTATAAGAAGTGCTGAATATGTTCATCTTCCTCCATGCCAGCAGATTGAAGTGTTCTTCTAAACAAAAGTAATGATTTTCAGATTAAAAAAAAAATGGATTTTGCTGGGACTTACGCACGTTTATATACATAGCATAATTTCTCTAATGAGTTGTTATTAATTACATTACTAACTTGTTTAGGATATGTTTGAAAGATCTTGAATTTCTTCTGTGATGCAAATATTTCTTTTGACCATGATGAGAGTTTACATAAAAGGAAAAAATACGTAGTCAGTAAATCTGTTCAATTCTAAAAATTTAGAGAAGACTTTCTAATTCACAACTGGCAAAATAAAGCAGGTTACATTGCCACGAATCTTCAGTATGCGTAAGTGGGATATAGTTAGATGCACAATATCTTATGTTACTTTTATTTGGTTAAATAAATAAATAAATGTATAAGTTTAAATATGCATATAGATTCAATAAAATACACTTTTTGTTAGTGTTCACAATTTTTGTTTGTTCTTGCAGGCAGAGTTAAGTTGCCTTTGGTATAGGTACCACAAACACAGAATGTTTTAAATCTCAAATGGACCAAACGCATAGGTATAATTCCCAGAAGCATAAAAAGAATTCAGTTGTAACATACAATCCCGGTTAACATCTGCTTTGGAGGATTATGAAGACCTGATATAATTACATCTTGGAAATATTTGTTCTCATTTGTCAATATATTCTTAACCACCATGCTCATACCCATTTCTTGCTCGCTTTGACTGAATGTTTGTTCATTTGGATCTCTCAAATTTACAGGACAACACACTCTGTGAATCAAGTTTTATCTGACGTTGCTCCCAGCAAATAATCAGGCTTTAGCGTGAGCGTTGTGTTAGGCCAAAACCTGAGCAGGAGTTGAGTGAACAGCCACTAGATTCATGTAAATATGTTAATTTACATGAATTTACATTCATCTGTCCTCATTCCTAAAATTCTGTTGTTTATTCCTGCAATTTTGTTTTTCTTTTGCTCATTCTGCCCATTTTTCTCTGAATTTTTCCCTGAAAATTTCCTTTCCTTTTTAGTACTAATGTTTATAAAATGTTGCTATCTTTTACTAAATATTAGAGTGAAATTTATGAGTTTATGCCAAATAGAATGTGACACAAATGAGAAAAGGAATCCCAAAAGTGATTTTTACCTATGTTAAACCAAGAAAGATTCACCTGCGCCCAAAAAAGAAGTCTTTCGCTATTCCTGACTTGCCCGAGTTATTGATGATAATTAAGCAGGATTTGTGTAGTGACTTTTATGCTAATTAGTTCCTGTTTCAGTTCTGCTAGAGAAGAGTGTTTCTCAGGTGATTCTCATGCTCTTAGTGAAGGTACAATATCTACTGGAAGCATTTCACAGGAAGATCACAGCGGAAGAAACTATAACTAAATTACTAGCGTTAGAGATAAGCTTCTGCTTTTCAGTTTTAGTCGTCTTGCATATCTAAATCAGTCTCCCCTAATTAAATGTCTTAACCTTATTAGCCCAAGGTTTACTGTTACTGAGGATGAACTCTTCACGCTTTAGCCTGTAAATCACTTACAGTGACAGAATGGAGTGCCATCCTCTAGGAGTATTGCAAGTGGAAGATACCAAAATGTCACTACTGAGCATCAGAAGACAGACGCATGACTTCAGTGTCTCTTCAGCTCCTTTTAATCCTGTTGGCTACATGTGTAGCCCCTGAGGTAGCTCAGGGGAAGTAGTACAGCATGGCCTGCATCTTTATGGATAACCTGCTTTTCCTCCAAAGAGAGGTGCCTTTGCCATCTTGCCTGGGCATTGCTGGAATGAGTTTTACGCTAAAGCCAAATTGTGTGATGGAGCATGTTAACAATTAAACAGTATGGACCATCATATGCCCCAGCACTGTGTAGTTTACTAGTTATGAATATAGACATTTTTAAAGCCATACTTTGTCACTGATTTTGGAGGCAAATATGTGACGGATGATTACTTACATCCGTGGCAGCAGCTCCATGCTGCCTGCAGAAATTCAGCAAGGGTTAAGAGTTGTCACAGGGCACTGGGACAAGTGGTCACCCATCTGCACATCAGCTTTTGCATGCGAGGGTTCCTGCATGGGCTATGGATCAGACAGTTGTAGGCAGGTAAGTATCTTGCTAAAATGTATAAATTCTTAGGTTGCCCCTGTATGAGGAGCTGAACCGTGTCACCTGCAACTCAGTGTACTTCATATTTTGCTTGATGTTGTGCCTCACAGGTGAAGAAATCTTGTCTTCCAGCTAGTAAAAATTCCTGAATGACAAGCTGAGGTGAATATGAGAAGCAGAATTCACTGTCTGGCCTGTCTTTATGTATTATAATCTTAGTAAGTTGAGAGTACATTAATGAACCAGTTTATCTGTCAAGAAGATACTGACTACCCAGCAGTTCAGTCCTGTGAGATACTGTTCTCCCCACCAACTTTTCACATGAATACTGGAGAACATACAAAAGCCCTTTCAAATGGAGTGCATTTTGGTTGCTTTCCTCCCCTGGCTCTCTACCCCTTAGAAATTAGCATCTCCTTATGTACACCCCATTGGTCTTAATAACTGTTAACAAAACTCAGAGGACAGTTTAAACAGAAGGTGAAAGTAAATCATGTTTTTAATGAAGTATGGTGTTGGAATAAATCTGGCTGTGGACGTTCTTGTATGTAAGACAGTGGGTAGAAATGGCAAAAGGTCTATTGGGTCTATTGGGAGTTCTCTGTTCTTCTAGTACAGGTTTGTTCTCATAACGCTTTTGTTAAAAATTTTCCTTGTTCTGTCTAGTCCTGAGTCTCAAGCGATAGGAATCAAAGACAGCTTTTGAAAGGCTGTTTGACAACTTGATTTTTATAGGTGTCAGGAAGGTATTTCTAATATAGTTTCTAACTTTCTCCTGTCTTAATAGTATTTGGTTACAGTCCCTGCATCACACTAATTTTTTTCCCACTGTATTATACATGCCCTTGATGCACATCTGCCTCTAGATATTCGCAGGCTCTTTCCTACTTATCATCAGCTATTGCCGAAGATGCACAGCCAAGGTTTCTATTTGCCATAGTAGGGACTCAGTATTCTGAGTACTCAGTCTTCCTTAACCTCATTTGGAAAAGATCATTTTTAAAGGTGAATAAGCAGGTCAAGTTCCTTTATTCTTCCACCTTTGCTTTCATTACTAAAGGTGGAATTCGGTTGCCCTAAACATTAGCATCTGGTGACAGTTTAGATGTATTAAAGTATCCTGCCTGCCCTCCAGCCACCACTGCAGAACACTGTGGGTCTCATCTGCCCTATTCACCAACTCCATGTGGGTCATTGTCCCCCAAGGATGTATCAGAGAAGATTGGGCAACTTAATCATAATCAAAATATCTACCCTGGACGTGGACAAGTGAATTCAGACCATCAAGCAACATAAAAATTGGCTCCTGAAGCACTGTTAAGGATAATGACTCAAAAGTATCTGTTTAGAGCAATAGCTGATGATAGCTAGGAAAGAGTCTGAGAGTATGCTAATATAGAGATGTAAAATTCTCTAGAGAAAAGGCAAAAGCTTTAAAATGTGGGAGTGCAGGCTGACTAGTGGCTACACACACAAACACACAAAATCCTACAGGCCAAATCTGAGTCTCCTTTCAAGAGCATAGTAGACCTTTTAGACATTTCTGTTATCCATCTGTGGATCGACCCACTTCATAATTGTTATTAGTAACAATTGTTAGGGTTCATTTGGGCAAGTTCAGGTAAAGACAGTGTATTTGGAGCAGTGTAGTGACTATTGATAATAGTATTGAAAACCAAATAAAATAAAAATACATGTGAAATAATTCTGTAATCTTGTAGGAAATCTTGTAAGACAACTGGGAATGAGGAAAACAGTATTCTGTAGCTCAATATTGAATTAAAAGCATGAGTTTTTAAAGTACAAGTATTCATGTTAAGTTACATTATTGTATCGATTTTACCCCCTGCAGTAATTATTTTGTTATTCTACAAATCATACCAAAAGACTAATTTGATATAAAATAGTGCTGACATGGAAAAAAATAAGAAAGGAAGACCCTGCCCTAGTGAATAATATGATAGGATCAACACTTTTTCCATTTTTGCTGTGAATTTGACAGCTGTGTCTTTGTAAAAGCCAAACTAATAAGGTCAAAGGAAAACATCCGTAGAAAGGAAACTGCTGGTCCAGCAACATTTCATGGTGCTGACACAAACTATGAGGTTGCTCTTCAGCTTGCTTAGTGCGTATAGCATTTTCTATTGATACTGATATTATTTTGTAACTTTTTTTTAGTTATACAGTTTTCGTCACATTTTAGCTGTGTTTTATTCTGATGGTACCCAACAATATGCTTTATATACATAGGATAATTTCTGAATCTATTTTTTTCTCTTCCAAACCATTGTCTGTTTTGACTAAACTTTCCACTGCAGCAACTACTTCCTACTAGGGTTTTTTTCTAAAACAGTTGACATAGTAAGACCTATTTAGGCACTGAGAATCCCCAGCAACAGTCTACAAATAAGAATAATAAAAATATTGTTTATTATTTGTTTCAAGAGCTCTTAGTGTGTCCCTCCAAACGTGAAAGGTAACAAATTCCCTGTACTGAATGAGTTCACAGCAATGCTATTCAATTGATTTCGGGCAGTAGCAACTTTACAATAAAATGGAATTATAACTTAGGAACATGGAAGTAAAATAACCATGAAAATAGTCTTGTACAATATTTTTATTGTAAAAAGAATAAAAAATTTCATTAAATTAAAAAGCATCCTCTGCTTTCCTGAGGACTTGAACTTTGTTCTGTTTCTTTTTTCACAAAACATACAATAAAGCATCCTCTTTAATTTCCTTGATGATATATTGAGAAGCTTATGCAAAGTCTATTAAAAATGTTGTTCATAATGTTGTTGAATAGCTAAATAGTCCTGATCTTGAGATAGGCACACACATTACAAAATAGAAATAAATGTTTGTTTCCAGTGTTTTAGTTTGAGGAAATGGGAAATATATAGCAGAATGTCTATAAAGCACCGCCAAAGATCGTGCAGTAATTCTATGCTGTTCCTTGACAAACAAACTCAATGCCAGTTAAAAAAAAAACAGTAGGAATCACTTGTTCACATTGAAGCTGCTAGTCTCAAGGACATCACTTTTCAGACACTTGCAGACAGCTTCATTAGAAAACGAACAAGCAGCCGATTAGGGTGTCTGGTGTCCAAAGAGCGGTGCCTGTTAACACTGACAGCTTGAATGGATACAGGAGTAATTGCTAACTGTGGTTCTTTTTTCATCAGGGGGTATTAACTGGTAATGCTGGCAGAGCAAAAACAGAGCTGTGGTTAAAGCAAAACTTCTTAACATCCAGGTTTTACTTACAGATCGCATTCATCTCACTGGGATATGTGGGTAACTTTGAGCATGAGTTATGGAGCTGTTTTCTGAAAGTACATCGAGCTGTAGGGCTTTGTAAAGCTTGTCAATACTTCTCTCTTTCATGGTCATACAGAAGAGATTAAGGGGAGTACTGAAACTATTGCGAAAATTAGTTGGTAAAAAAACAAGTTGCTTTTTTTTTATTTTCTCAGGCCTCCTTTTTTTTGTCTGAATGACAATATCAATCTATTTTAATGGAATCACTGGGGGATGGTAATAATACAATTCTCTTAAATTACAGGGAAAAGGATCATGAAAATTGGCTTAGCTGGATAGCCGAGGAAGTATTTCAAAAGGTGAGCTTTTCTAATTAGTCGTATGTTCTATTTTTGTATTTATTTGAATGGAGGTCTTTTAAGAGTCCAGTCTGTAGATCTGCTGAAGGTTAAACTCTGCTGGAATAAGTTTTAGTCTGAAAAATTTTGGGGGACTAGTGCACATAATAAATGCCTAGTCAGATACAGAGATGTGTCACTCCACAACACTCCGTAGGAACCTGCTTCTGGATTATTAAAATGTGCAAGTTGCCTACAGGCTTTCTAGGTTAATATATGAGGTCTTTATTGAGCACACAAGAATTAGAATCCAAAAATGAGTACTCTTTTTTTAATTAAAATCCTCCAAATAAATACAAGATAACTTCCACTCCAAATAATATTTTTTCTTATATTTTAATTAAATAAAATAAAACAAAACTCAGTTTTTTCCACTTTGCAGTCTGTGCACTTCCCCAGGGAAGCATCATCTTTGTAACAACTGAAAACAACGGTTATGCTTAAACTTGTCTGTCATTCTACCTCTCAAAGGCAAGGCCATGGATTATTAACTCCAAGCCCATAATTACCTCAATTTTTCCAGTTACCATCATGTCTGAGCTCAGTAAAAATCTGCTATCATGTTACCTAAAGCTTTCTCAGGACTAGACTATTGCCTGTGCAGGTGAAAAATTCTACTCATCTTCAAAATGTGCTAAGAATCTGCTTAAGTTTCAGCCAAACACCGGCACAATCATTTTCTGAAAACAAAGATCAAAATTCCTCCTGATGACATTCGGACTGAGAAGGGGCAAAAAAATGAGAAGAGTTGTCTCAAAGAACCACATGGTCCTAACATTCATTGTCCATAAAATGCACCCTTGAAAGTCTGGCTATGCTTTGGGACCAACTCTTTACCTATATAACATGAATGCCTGGAGTTTGTCAGCTGGAGACAAAAGGGAAGAGGGACATCTCTGGAACTGGTGCTGCAGTATGTAGCCTGGTCGTCTTTCCTCTCAAACACCTGCCTTTGTAAGTCTTTGTAACTTTGCATTTATGAAACCCAAAATAAACAAATATACTTTGCTTCTGCCTTAGACTCTTGTGCGTGAGTATTCAAGGTAGCGGAGTAAGATAACCTCCCGTCTTTAAAGCACTTCACCTCACTGGTTGTTGCAATCTTTAAACTCTGTGTTTTGGGAGGCTTGCTGCACTTGACTCAAGACTTTCAGCTTGCATCCCTGATTTGTTGCACAGGCCACTTTGTGTGGAGTTGACAAGGCAAGGATCTCCTAGTGACTGCTGTAAACCAAATAGACTCATTGCCGGCAGCAAGGAGTAAGGGATTACTGAGACGGGACTTCAGTGAATGCAGATATTTTATGTACCTGGTTTTAGTATGTGTACACCATTTACCATACTTGTATTTTGAATATGGTTATTATATAAACAAATATATATATTATACATTTAAAGTAAATCTGTATAGTATTTTCAAAAAACTTTTTAGATGTAGGTTCTTTTTCCACAATACTAATTTTTTTCCCATGCAATTTTAGGTCTCTTTCTGATGATTGTTTTCTGTTTCAGCTGATACAACATTCCTCATGTTCCAGAAACATAACAAAGACTTAATATTGATAGTCACATTTTTATTGTTAGTACACGAGTTTTATAGCCTTTGACCAAATTATCCCCTTGCTTACACTGAAGACAAACTTTGGTCTTTAAATTTGTATGAACTAAACCCCATATATGCCCGTTAGTGAATTTTTTCCTAATAGCAGAGTAATAGTTCATTTTTTTCCTAACATGTTTGTGGGAGTTATTGTGGCCGTTAGCATGGATTAGAAGAGCGTACAGTGATATTCAATAACACAATGCAGAAGGTGTATTTCCAGATTTGTCTTCCAGAGTCCTGAGATGGCTGTGCCCCAGCCACTCCCATTGTATAATTTAGTGAAACAACATGGCGCTGGTACCTGTAGCTTTTGGGAGATGAGTAACAGATGGCCTGAGAAGTATTCTGAAGAAGGGGGTGTATGCAGCTCGACTCAAACAATTTTAAGCAATTTTTCAAGACCACAACATATTGTGGCTTATTTAAATGATAATGTGCAAAAATAGCAGTAAGTGGACATAACTGAATAGCTTTAGCGCAATCTCTCTGATGCACCTGGGGAGACTTGCTCAAAGCAGAATTGGAATTGTATCCTGGTTTATCTGCACGTCAGTGAAAAGAACCATTTTGAGGCTTTATTATGGCAAGTTGGACAGTGCATTCTAAAATATGCTTTTTCAGCCACTTTAAATTTGATCTGATCATTATCTTTGATTTGAGGTGTCTCATCATTAGGCCCATTTGTAAATCAATTTGTGACTTTTGAAAAAGCACCGTTTATGGTGAATTATATTGATCATTAAGTCAATGTATTTTTCAATACATTTTCAGCTTTTCAGTATCTTTTTCAGCTCTGAGATCATTCTGAACTCTTACATGGTTAACACTTTCACTTGTATGTACGTAATTCAGATTGGTACTTGCCATGAGCAAAACGCTTGGCTGAAAGACGATATTCTTAAAATAGAGATAGATGTAAAATCCACATACAATGTAATAATTTCTTTCAACTTAGTGATAAAAAGAGAGAAATGCAGAAAAATACGGAATGTAAATAGTAAATGTTTATATTGTTATTAGAACTGGAAAAGCTTATTCGTGTCAGGAGTGAAATTGTGGCCTCTCTGAAGTGTCTGGAGTTTCTGCCACCAGCTTCAAGCGATCAGGTATTCACATCAGAAGGAGCTAATGGATTAAAAACATCACAAGTTCTTAACGGAGTAACTTCCAAAGTTGCTTTTGAGAATCCCGCTCTTCTTCATGATGACAGTTGCATAACAGCTATGCACTCAAACACATTTTTCATAAAACAATAACCATTCTGCACTCCTTAACTTGCCATGTGTTCATTAAAAAGAATAAACGGCTTACAGTATTGTATAAGGTCATCCTTGAATGAAAAAAAATTATGGGTTTCAAAGTAATTTGTAACTGACTGTGACCACAGCCAAAGGACACAATTGTCATCAATTAATTCACACTTGCCATGGGTGAAGTTTGGGCTCTCTGACTGCAGCAGACAGGGTACATGAGCTAAAAGCAAACCTGTGCATGATGCAGGGTACAAGCCTATGGTAGAGCTTGGATGTGTTGCTGCTCCCTGACAAGGTCCCTTCTGTCAGCTGAGCTACAGGAACAGCTAGCACATATCTTCTTAGCCCATCCCAGCTGCAGAGTGAAGCAAGCTATCTGAAATTCAAGTTTAGGAAGCCTCCGCTAATGTATTTTACTTCCCAGTTTGGAGGCTAGGGGAGAAGCTCAGAGGACATAGACTGATATTCCCACCCAGCTTGGGGGCACTAACTGTTCCTCACGCCAGTGGACCATTCTGGCAGTCTTCTGTTAACGTAAAAAAACATAGTCAGAGAGTATTCTTTTTGTACCACCTCTATTCCCTTAGATTTGCCTTCCACAAGAGAATCACAGTCTTCCTAGTCAAATAACTAAAGTAGTAGCTCACAGAAATTTGCCCATTACACTTAGAAAACCATTTAAACATAGTGGTAATGAATTGGTTTCTTGCTAAACTATTAAAGGTGTTATATAGCATGTTGGTTGTGTTATCATGCAATTATCTCATGCAGGTCTGCCTGGGAACAAAAAGGGAATTCAAAAGAAATATTTGCTTTTCATTTCCTGCCTTTTCTGCTACTGAAGACTCGGTTTTAAAATTATAAGACTACACCTTCGTGCATAATATATTGTCATTCTATTATGACAGCTGATAAGCTTACTGTTCTTTCATGACAGTTATTAAAAATGATTTTATATAACACATGCAAACAATACCACTAAGTTTCTGAACACTTACTCAGTGGCTTATTTATTGGTGCTTCCCTTTAGCACTACACAAACTATAGAGACAGATTTTTCTCTTGGAAATCATCTATCATTGCCTTGAACTTGTCAAGATGAGTAAGGCTGTGCCATGCTCATCTACAACGGCATTCACATCTTTAAAACCAAAGCTTTCATAAAGATATTAGGTCTCTTGGAGGTAGATAAATTTGATCAGGTTCTTTGAAACAGTTAAAATCACTTCTTACTTAAATATCTAAACTCTGGAAACACATTTGTCATAATTTCTAAAAGCTCCTAAAGAAAACAAAGTTGAATACCTGTTACTTTCTTTTAGATTGGCATAAGTAAACATCAATTTTCCTTACTGTGAAAAGAGACTAGGTAAAATGTGCCTTTTAAGTGGCTTCTTAGTCTTTGAACTTTATACCGTATTCATTTTCATATATATATGTGTTAAATCTAAAGATTTAATGTAGAAAATCATAATTCTGAGGAAGAGAAAGAAGATACAGTATCATAGATGATAAAATATACTAAAAATACTGTAATTCTTCATTAAGGATGTTTGAGCATGGAGCCAGCATATAGGGTGTGTGACCCCTATAACAGCGTTGGCCATGTGGTCCCCTGTCTCATTACTGCGTAATCAGCACACCAGCGGATGCTGCTGGGGGGATACTACATGCCTCTCCCATGACAAATCTGTCCGCATGCTGAATATACATGCCCTGGGTAGCTTTGCCTCGCTCGTGTGAGAACTCAGTTCAGACTCCTAGACTGAAGTTTCGGTTACGCCGCCTGCAGTATCCGCCTATACTCCGAATCAAACAAAGCAGGCATGGAGTACATGGCTGACTCAGATTTCCAGTGGGTATCAGCATTCATAAACAGCACGCATCTTGCTTTTTATATAACCTGTATATTAAGAGAGAATCTAGGCTGGAAAACTGGAAAGCAGATAACCTTATTGGGTAAAGATGTATAGCCAAGAACCCAAAACGATTGCTCTTGGGCTTCAAAACCATAAATAGCTTTCTGGGAGCAACAGCAGCTGGCCGTGCCTGGGGTCATGCCAGGGCATTGCTGGGGAAGGGACGAGTTCCCCAGGAGAAGCTACAAGCAGATCAATCTCTGTTCTAGACTGTGCCTTTGTTTCTGTTTGTACTAGAAAAAAATGGTCCGGGATTACTGTAAGCACACTAGAAACGGCTCTCTAATTATAATTTTAATTGCATCTAATTGCCATATTGCATTCCATTGCATAAAAGTCTGCCTGTTTCTCTGACAGATGCGAATTCATTCAGCTTGAAAACCTTTCAGAGTTTGTAAGGTATGTAAGTTCACGGCAGGCATCGCTTTTGCTCCAGATGGCTGTAGCTTTAGGTTTGTAGCATTTTTTTTAGGAGTACTTTTTCGAGTTCTTCGGTCATGCTTCCACATTTTTGAGAACACAGGCTAATAAGGATCAACGATACCAGCAAGTGAGCAGAGCCCCCCTGTCCCCCCAACCCCAGAACACTGTTACTTACATCTTCTGTTACTTATTTAAAAATAAAAGAATGGAATGGGAGAACCTGGCAGGATGAAGATGAATTTGAAAGAATGCAAATAGGATGAATGGAACCTAAAAATACAGCATATGAACAGACAGGAGAGAAATGAAAGTGCTACAGGAGAGGTAGCGTTTTAGTTTATTTTCTTGTAGTTTGCACTACAGATACCATTTTTTCTATGGGAATAAAGTAAACAAATTACAAATACCACCATGAAAGTGAAATACAAAGATAATTGTATGATTATTTCCATTGTTGTGTTTGTAAATACAGATGATAGAAACAGTTATCATATTTACACCTCTGTCTTAATATAATATCTCAAAGCCTCAACCTTTAATATATTGTAGTTGCAATGTTCCTGCCAAGTTTAAAAATGTGATTTTGCCCATATAACAAATAAGAAGCTGAGGCAGAGAAAGAGGGAGCCCTACAGAAGGACAAAAATATTGTGAATTACAGGTGCAACACTGAAGTTGGTAGAGAATGGATTAAGTAGACTCTTATGAGGGCAAGAATATAAAGGAAGGTTTTTTAATAGAGTGTCTGGAGGCAACAGGTCTCATATATTTCAAATGCAAGATTTTGAGAAAGAAACTGCTTTGTTAGACTGCTTAAAAGATACATTCTGACTTAAGGGAATTTATCCCATTTTTCAGCTGTATATTCCTGCTATTTTTGTCTCTCCTCTTTTGAGCTATGCTAGCAAAAGCCCCAATTCTGACCCTGCATTTACTGGCTCCAGGGAGTTTTGGTGCTTCTTGTAATGTTTTTTGCCATTTAGAGTGATGGAATTTGGTTTACTTTGTTACCTTACCCTTTTCCTCTTTACCCGTATGAACTGTATTAGCTCGTCTGTACATATCCACAAAAGAAGCCTTTAAATTGTTTAAGATAAGGCAGAAGATCCTTAGCTGGTCTGAATTATTGTCACTCAGCTGATTCCGTCCTCCTGCTCCATCTCGTCTACCTGCCTGGCGAGTGTTTAATTTTTGTTTGTTGAATTTTGTCTAGAGATGCATCTTTTACTTAAGCTTTTCAGGTAAAAAAAATTACATAACCATGACATTAATGGTTAGTTAAACATTTATTATTAATATATTTTAATTAGTTAAAACCATATAAATTGATTAGATAATTGTACAGATAAAAACTGAAATAGAGAATAAACAACATTTCTGCAAACAAGGCAGATTTGTAGTAAATTTAATATCTGAACCCCATTTCTTTATATGTTTGAAATAAAGGATTTGTACCTTAGTCAGCAGGAATGGCTCCTATAACGACAGTAGTCAGAAATTTCTTGACTCTAATTTTTCATAGAAATGCAGAATCATTTAGTTTGGAAGGGACTTCATGAGATCAGCTAGTCCAACCCCCCTGCTCAAGCAAGGTCAGCCAGAGCAGGTTGTCCAGGATTGTGTCCAATAGGGTTTTGAATATCTCTACAGATGGAGACTCCACAACCTCTCTGGGCAACTCATGTCAGTCTTTGCCCGCCCCCACCCCATAAAAAAGTGTTTTCTTATTTTCAGATGGCATTTCATGTGTTTTAATTTGTGCCTATTGCCTCTTGTCCTGTCACTGGGCATTACTGAGAAGAGCCTGACTCCCTCCATTTTCTCTCATCAGATACTTACACACATTGATGAGATCCCCCTGATCCTTCCCTTCTCCAGGCTGAGCAGTCCCAGCTCTTTCAGCCCTTCCTCATATGAGAGGTGCTCCAGTCTCTTAATCATCTTTGCAGCCCTGTTCTGGACTCACCCAAATAAGTCCACGTTTTGCTTGTATTGAGGAGCCCAGAACTGGACCCAGCACTACAGATGTGGCCTCACCAGTGCTGAGCAGAGAGGAAGGATCGCCTGCCTCCACATACTGGCAATGCTCTTCCTCATGCAGCCCAGGATACTGTTGCCCTATTTTTGCTTCGAGGGCACGTTCCTGGCTCATGGTCAGCTTGTTGTCCCCCAGGACCCTAAGGCCCTTCTCAGCAAAGCTACTTTCCAGCTGGTCAGCCCCCAGCACGTACTGGTGCTGGGGGTTATTCCTCCCCAAGTGCAGGACTTTGCACTTCCCTTTGTTGAACTGCATGAGGTTCCTGTCAGCCATTCTCCAGCTTGTCCAGGTCCCTCTGAAAGATGGCACAACTACCTGGTATATCAGCTACTCTTCCCTGTTTTGTATCATCCGTGAACTTGCTGAGGATACACTCTGTCCCGTTGTCCAGGTCATTAATGAAGATGTTGAACAGTGTTGGGCCCAGTAGTGAGCCCTGGGATACAGCACTCATGACTTGCCTCCAACTGGACCTTGGGCCACTGAGCACGTGGGAGACACTGTCAAAGGCCTTACTAAAGTCAAGGTCAACAACATCCACGGCTCAGCCCCTCATCCACCAAGGTAGTCCCCTCATCGTAGAAGGCTATCAGGTTGGTCAAGCATGATTTCCCCTTCCTGAATCCATGCTGACTATTCCCAATCACTTTCTCATCCTTTGTGTTTGGAAATACTTTCCAGGAGGATTTTTTAGCAACAAAAGAGGAGTTAACAAGGTAGATTTTAACTGTTATTCTCTTCTGCATATTTCACAAAAAAAGTCACAAGGTCAGAAATTGTAAGTGTGTTTCTAGCAAAGGGTGCATTTTCCCTTATCAAAACTTGTCAGACAATAATAGTTAATTTTTCCAGTGCTCTGTAGTTTGTTGAGATATTACCAGACAATGACTACAACAAAATAGGCAGCCAGAAGAAGCAACAGAAAAATACAGATATTTTTCAACTGGTGTTTCAGTATTCATTTAAAAATACCATTACTGAAATTAAACAATACAATTATCTCAAATAGCTGTGCTCTGTAGAGCCATTACTTTGGACATTTTTTAGTTTTGGGGCAATCTGTCAGGTATGACCACTGCTTCCTCAGCAAATGTTTATGGTTATAGTTCATAACAACCTGCAAAGCAAAGAGGATAATTGATGTAGCTGATTGTCACAGAGCTGATGTTATGCACTTGACTGGGGTGCCTAAATTAGGAGTTGCTCTAGCCTTTGTCTCTAGAGAGACAAGAGAGAAAAATAAGCACCTTCAGAGGGTATTTTTGATCCTGGCCATCTCTGTCGCTTCCTTTGCCGCCTTTCTCTCGGCAGATGATAGGGGCCATGAACAGTCTCCAAACTGAGGTGAAGTTGTCAAGAGCCTAGAAGTGGGAGGAAGGAATTAAAGCCTCTGTGATAATAAGAGGTGTTAATGCTAAACACGTGTAAGGCTTCAGCCACACCATTGCCGCACACCATTGCCTCACATGCCTATGAACACGTTCACATGTTAAGTCACGTAATATTGCTGCTTGATGGGAGACCTGCATGAAACCTGATTGACTTCAGTGCATCTCCACCTAAGCCCGCAGCAGAGCTGATTGCAGAATGAAAGGGGAAAGGGAGTCAGACTTCACAGGTGGTAAGCAGCATTAGTTAGGGCCCTTCAGAGTAATGTGGTGCCTGCTTCTCTCATGCCTGCTGAATTGAGAAAGAGCATGTATCAGGGTGTTCAATAACGGTGCGAAAAATGAAATGACTTTTTAGAAATAGAGCACATGATACATTCTGTAAAAGAAGCCTTATTTTCTACCTATCAAGCTGACTATTGGGTATCCATTTGGAATGGAAAAATTAACTTTCCGTCTCTTCTATTTTGTCACAGTCTAAGAGGGACCATTTCCTGTCTCTGCAATAGGATTTGTTAATTAGCAGCTCCAAGATTTTAACAGTATATACCAGGTGGAACCAAAAAACCCTCAAGCCTTCAAACATCATACTTCTCCTTTGAATATGCAGAATACTTTAATTTCTTTGTCAGTGACCTGGGAATTCTATCCTCAAATTTAGGCAAGGAGGTTTTCTAGGTTTTATGTTTCTTGATAAACTCTGAGGCAGATATAGATTGTGTTGGTGTCCTTTCCTGTTCACATGAAGAACAGATATTTGTTTTTGAGATGTCTGAGTTTTATAATATACTGTATGTGACTGGCAGGTGCATTACAAAAGTAAGTCAACAAAAGATTTCTGTCATACGCATAAATATTAGGTCATTCACTAGTTTTCACTAGATGGCTGAATAAATGAATTTTCTGACAGGGAAGTCAACTGACACCGTCAAATTCCTCAGGAAGGAATGTAACTCAGCCTGCTATGTAGGCACGTTGCTGAATAATATGAGAGAAATGGTGGCGTTGGCTCAGCCAACCCGATAAAATTTTGTCTTTCTCTATGCTTACTGATCCTATAGCTCAGTTTCATCCCTACAAACTTTAGATATCTAACGGAGATGCTTAAGTTGAGAAAAAGTGTCTGCTCCCTCTATAGACTATGGTGATGCAGAGAGGCCCTCAAGGAGTGAGTCCTGTAGGGGCGGGTGCTGTGTGCTGTTTGCTCTCCTTTAATGACAGAAGGAGTCTGCGTGGCTACGCTCAGCTCGAGAGACTTAATTAGATGTGGGTTGAAAATCATTAACTAAATGCTAATGGGTTAATAAGTATGACTAATTTAAATTTACAGGCCTTAAATTCTTTCCTGTGCCATATCATGATTTCAGTAGGAGGAGTGCCCCTGTGCTTGAATGGCTGATGGTTAGGGCTGAGGACCTTAGCAGCAAGTTTCAGTCCTTCTGGCTTAATTCAGATTTCTCTTTTTCTGGGAATTATTTAACTACTGAACACAAAACAGTGAGGTAGGTGAATAGAGCTGGCTGTTTGTTTTATATTTTGTCTCGATTGCTTTATTTTATTTTTTCTTAATAAGGAATACTGTTAGAGATCTTGATTAAAAGATATGTGCTGACAGCCTGATCTCACAGAGGGGCCCTCTCTATGTCCTATAAATCAGTGTCTAAACCTGAGAAAGGGTAAGATTTCAGGTATGCCTATCTTTCTAGTATCTCTCACTGGCCAGTTGAGGCAGCTTACTACTAAAAATTTGCAGGATATATGAAATTAACTGTAAATCCAGTTTTGAGTAAAAAAACAGGAAAAAAAAAAAGATTTAAAAAGCTCCTACATGGAGCTCACACACAGGGCTGTAGACTCGCTTCTGGAAGTGTGGCAATGATAGGAGAGTGGTTCTGAGCTGCTTGTTCTCTCAGCCTCTTTGAGCAGCTGTGGATATTGGCAAAAGGACAGATATAGCAGGTCGGATTCTGTGTGTCTCCAGAACATGGTCTCAGTTTCAAACCAAATTATTCTGAAGTCCCTATCCCGTTCCTACAGGACTTATGTAACCAAAGTAAAAGGCTTGGTCATGCCACATATGTTATCTGATACCAAATCAAAGAGAAATACCAATGCAAAGCGTTTGATGGGGGCTTAATAGTGCACAACACAGAACTCTTCTGTTTATGTAAAAAAAAAAAAAACCCAAACAAACCACAACCGAAAGGGCTTAGTCGTCCCCAAATCTCAGTGCTGCTGCTCAAATTAATATGCAGTTCAAATCACTGCCTCTGTGCCATTTCTTATAATTACCTAGGTTTATGTTGGGTAAAGTTTCTGGAAACAAAATCACTGTAATCTGTGGCTTTTTTAAATCAAATTTTGTAGCTGTTAGGGTGCCTACAGTTACTGTTTCTAAGAGCAACCTATCCTCTCTTGACTTTTTTTTATCCCTCTTTTCACAATTGTTTAGCCATAAATGTGGGTTTAAGCTTGCCTGGCCAATCCACTGCTTTGAATTTTTAATGATGACAGCTAAATAATAACACTCCCCAAAGGTAACAAAATCACAGTAATGTTCTGATGGTTTCTCTGTAGTCTGCTATGGAAACAAACATCTGTGAAAGATGATTTCCTTTAATGCTGCCCGACGAGGATGACCTTTAGAGTTATCACAAAAGCAAAGCTTTAACCACCTGCTGAGGAATAAAAGGCAGATATTTACATGGTAAATGTTTTAACTACTGCAGGGAGAAAATAATTTAAAAAATGCTTTAGGTAAGTCTTCAAACAATATGATAGTTGGAAATTGGGCACTAGGAGCTTCTTCGAAGTTAAGTTGTTACATTTTATATTCATATTCAGTAGGTAATAACAACACAAAGGAATACCTCAAAAAATACCAAATATACAGGGTTTTGAACAGGCACACAGTGTTTCATCTGCAAATTGAGAAAAGAACAATATTAAAGATGACTTTATTAAATATTAAAGAGCTATTAAGACTTTGGTAAGCAGTGCAAAGTAATGACTTCAGTATAGACAAAAATGAATCTGCTAGGGTAGCCTCAAGGCATCAGCTGGGAGTACACTAGGTGGTGATGATGGTGATTTGGGCTGATGCAAACTAGCAAATATCTTCTGAAAAATTTTCTAGGTTAAGTCAGAATGGGAAGCCATGTTTACAGAAGCCTTCCATAAAATACTGTACAGAATAGAGTTTGGCATTCCTAACATTTGGAACAGTGGATTACTAAGCTTTGAGTCTATATCAATATAATTTTTTCAAGGGGAAAAAAAATATTTAATTTTAAGGATAACTGGGTTTTAGTAGAAAATGTGATATTTAGACACAGGTAATATTATGCAGACATGCCAACATAATTCCACATAATATAAATATCCACATAAAATGCAGTACAACTCTGTCATAACAGAATCATTCATTTTATTGTGAAATTTAATTATATTTTTCTACTGAATTACACTTAATCATTTTTCGTCTTTCACTTCTGAAATACTGGACTTCTCCCTGCATATCCAGTTTTCAAAACAGCTGCAGTCAGAACTCATGGGTTTTTGTTCAGTGAAAAAGTTTGTACCTCCAGAAATGCATTTCTCCCAACACTAGCTGGGGACATTGATGAATATTGCCTTGAAAATGTAATGAGCCATAAATAAAGTCTTAAAAGATACCACGTGCTGAATTACCAGCATTTTCAGGTGACCTCTCCTTTCTTGACCCTGCTTATGTTGTCAGAAGTGATGGGGTCACAGCACATGGCTTAATGGATATCTTTGCTTCTTGGGTTTGTTTTTTTTTCCTCCTCTTTATTTCCCATTCAGATGGGACTGATTCCCCAGTGAAGAGATACAATAATCTCCAGAGTTTCTGTGCCTTTTTTTTTCCTATTGGCATAAAGATCTGGCCTTCACAAAGTAATCTCTAATACTTAGGAACTGGACTGTCAACAAAACAGCATGTGGGGAGGATGCCCATAATTGTCAAGAATAAAAATAAATAATAAATCTAAAGGCATGAAAATGTATCTTTATTTTTCCAAGATATTGATTTAGTGACTGGAAAAGAATAAAATTGATTTTTTTCAGAGAAAAGCAATTATAAAAGTTGGTTAACTGTTAACTACAGTATTTAATAAACCTTAAATGATCCAGACAGAAGATAAAGCATTAAGGTCAGCCTTTAATTATAAAGGCTGGGCATTTCTGGTAGGAATTCATGCAAAGTATCATGTCTGTACAAATGGCGTGGATTCATTTCTTTCAATATTTCAGATATGCTGTAAGATTTTGAGAACAGTTTGCTCAGAATAATTTAGGTAGATTAATTTTAGTGGGGTTTTTGTAGGGGTTTTTGTGGGCTTTTTCCTATGTCATTATACAAGCTGAGTTTAGAATGATCTCTTCTACAGTTCTACTGGCATGGTTTTCTGCTGGTTTACAGTTCCTTGAGAACTATTCTTCCAGAAGAGTTCACGGACACAATTTTTCTGATATGTATGCAGTCCATCTAGATCTTGGCCCTACAGTGGCTACGTGTTACAAGACCACCCATCCTCTCACATAAGCTGTTCTGAGCTAAGTTTTGAGAAAATATTTCTGGATTTGTATGGACCCATTCTCAGAGTAACAAATAATTTTCCTTTTTTCCAAAGTTTTGAGAAGTAACTACTTGTATGGTGTCTTGAATTTCAGCTTGAGCTACCCTGGAAGTAGTCCGGGTAGGTAAATAAGAGAAAATAACTTCCCTTTCAAGAGCCTAAAATGAAATAATTTAAGATCACTGGTGTCTGTAGATACTAGTTAGTCCCGGGCTAATGCTACTTTTTGCTTATGGAAGGCTTGTGCTTGTGAGGGGAATTCATCTGATGCTAAGATGAAATATATTAGTTTGAGTTAGCAGAAACCAAGAGTTGCAGCTAATGTCACAAAAATTTTAGAAAGAAAGCAAAAATGCCATGTGGATCATATTATGTGGCAAATAGTTCAAGCATACTCTCAGCATCTACCTTACTCATATAACTGATAAAATTCAATTATCAGTTCTCAGAGGCAAGAATGTGTGAAGTATCTTCTTTAGGGATCAATCTAAATTTTAATGAAGGATTACATTTGGGACTTACAAAACAACATAAAGCTCTCTCTGTTGGTCTATGGTGAGAAAAATCATGAAGACTGAAATATTGATGATTCAAGGATTTGAGGGTTTAAGCAGTTTGTGTATGGTGAGATTGTTTTATAAGACCTTCATTAAAATTTTGTTTGAGCAGTTAAGGAGAGAAATAGCATTGCTAAACCCATTTTCTTGTAGTTGGACTATTAGATGATGATCCACTTATATTCTAATTGAAGCTTTTAACCTGTTTCAGTCTGGGACATAGGCCCATATCCACAAAGCCTTCTGAGAACCTAATTCTTATTTGAACACCTAATTGTCACCTAACACTGATTTTGAGAGAATGTACTTGCCAGAATGGGAGTTAAGTGCCTAAATACCTTTAAATAGCTGAGCCACAGTGCTTTTCTTTGGAGCTGTAGTTTATACAGGTACTTATGTTGTAATTTTTTGGGAGACACAGCAACACCCTTCTAACCTTTCCTATTCAAACAATACATATCAGCAAATTACACTTTGCCAAGGCTAAACAGAAAGGCTTTTATAATGTATTATTTTTGTCTACATTGCTGCAGAAATACAAAAGCTAGGAATTCACGTAAGCAAAGATAACACTTTATCAGTCCATTTCTGCTATATACTTTGACTTTGTAGTCATTAATGCTCTCTTCATGAAATGTTGATGCCAACATTAACAGCCAAATTAAGCTCTTCTGAATAAGCAGGGGATTTTTCTTAGCTGGAAGTGCAATATTCAGCCAGCAGAACCACTTGATTACTCCATATTTTTATGTTTATGTAGCTATACTCACTGCCATGTAATTGGGCTGCTACTATTAGCAGAAACCATTCAGACTTTATTAAATGTATTTGTAAAACTCATTTTCATTAAATATGTGACATCTGTATTTCTGTCTGCTGGGTTCTGCCTTCCTACCTGAAACAATCAAAACTAGACACATTATACATCTGCCATCTTTCATAATGTAAACTGCCTCAAGTAGGAGCAATCCATTTATATTTTATAATGAAAAGAAGGCCTCTGAATGCCAACTAGTAGACACAAAAGATTATCTTCCTATTTGCCAGGCTTGGATTGTCAGACATTAAATTTTTTAACAGCCACTTCTGATGAATTATTGATGTTCTCACTATTTAGAAAATGGATCACATCACTGGAGTAATTAGCACCCTGCCACTTCTGCCTATCGTATTTAATGTGTCATTAGAGAAGGCTGTGTTGAACTATTTCTTTTTAAATGAATGACTAGCTTTGTTTCTCATCCATTGCCCTGTTGCATATTATCATCTAGTGCATACAGATGGTATTCCATAGGGTTAGGATCCAACTGCGTATGTGGCTTCCTTTTAGTATATGTGTACATGTTTCTTGTAGGAATTTAATGATGTAGATTTTTCCTCTGAGGATTACTATGCCAAGCTAAGGTTTGAACCGGTATTTTTTATACACCAACAGAAGCTGTTGACCGTAGTGAAACACTTTCTCCACAAAATGTGCGGTTTTATCAGGTTAAAAAAGAATCCTTAAGGCTGTCATGTGACAATTCATGTTAAGGTTGTAGTAGGAAATAGTTCTTAAAGTAACTGACTTATGATGTAATTTAATACTGCTAGCTCAATATTTGTTTGAAGTTATTACAGTACACGGTTTTCTTTTATTTAAATTATTAGGAACCCATAAAACTGCTGAGGAATTTAGTGGAGATTAGCCATGGTGTGGATTGTCCATATATTTTGGCTTGAGTGATGTAGAATATGTAGAAACATATAGAATGGATGCCTTCTGAAACTGTTAAGCTGCAGTAACGGTAGTAAGTGAAGTGTATTCAGATTCATATAACCAAGTGTTATCCCGTATATGTAAGATATCTCACTTCAGGAGGTCTAAGTATTTAGGAATAATGTTGGTTAGCAGATTTTTATACTTTCAAATGAATAAAATAGAGTTCTGTTTTGAAGTTTGTATCCAACAAATATCACTTCTTGAAATAAGAAGTGTCTACAAGTTCAGATGAAAGCACTTTTAAAAAAAAATCAAACTAAGCTTTCAACATAAATACAGGCCATGGAAATCTCATCAGAATAAAAGTTACTTGCCATAATTTGCTGTCCTTTTACAAAATTAAGATGCAACAGTGGTAGTTTTGCTTTCTTCTTGATTTATATACATCTATGAATTTTGGAATTTGTCATGCCTTAGTCATCCATTTCTTCCTAAGAGCCTGCTAGAAATGACTGAAAACACAGAGGTAAATGTATACCAGCAAAGTAATTTTTATCAGACCAGTAATTTATAAACATAATGCATGTCACTTAGAAATACAAATTTTAAGAGATATCTGGAACTGCATATTTGCCTGGGTTATTGTACATTTAACTGAGTACTCAATTATTCTCTGCATTTAAATGATCTCAATACCTGATACTTGGGAAAGCAGAAATATTAATAGAGAAAATAGGAAAGTGGAAAGAAATATCACATGCAGTTCATGGTCATGAAGGTTTTTTAAAAAAAAAAATAAAAATCAATGATTGGGTACCTGAATAAAAGACTACAGAAACTGACCTCACTCTGGACACAGGTATTTAAATGGATAAGGACATTGATCAACATAATTAGATGCTTAACTGGACACGCTAGTCTTTGAACTTGAATGTGTGACTATGATACACAGTATTGAAAGGTAACCTGCTCTGTTTCAAAGTGCTTTGTTTTCTGGTTTCAGGCTTTTTAAATTATTGAAGAATATAGATTATGTAACAAGGACAAGAGTGGCAAAAATTCAAAACCAGATGCAAACAAAAATCTATTCAACAGAATAAATAAAACAAAAGCTTAAAAATGGGTGATATAGAACAAAAATAAGCAATTATGAACAGGATAAACCTAATGACCTCCAGGCACATTTTAAGATAATTTATTCTTAGTGGTAGACACGCATTTAAATTGTGTCCTGCAATTGGAAAGTGAAATTGTTTCCTTATTTCCAAGCTAGAGTGGACTTTGCTCAAAGAAGTGATAGAGGCTGAAGAAATGGAAGCTCCCCCCCGACATCTAGCATGTTTGGGGTGGAAGAGGTGCCTGGCAATTTCTGTGATTGCCTGGCAGCTGTGGTAGGTGCTGGAGCACCTGTAGAGTCTCTAAATTGAGTGCATTAAGCCTTAGGATATACTTAATGCATTAGTGGAGGATGTATGGCTCTTTACCTCTCAGCTTGACTCGTCTGTTATGCTGTCAAGCTGCCTCCATGCTGCTGGGGAAGCCATGGCTGCGTAACAAGCAGAGCACACAGAAAGCTGGCAGAGGTGGTTGTCTCTGCACTACCTGCTGTTGCAGTGGAATAGCGATAGCTTTGTTTCTGCACGTCAGCACTGGGATCCACTTATATATGTGAAGAGTCTGCCAAATCTTTCTGTACATCCAAGCCATCTTGATTTCCTAGCTAGACCTATATCTCTGCAGAGTGCTTTATGAATGTTAGCTGTTGTATTGTCTCCTTTTTGGTGCTGCAGAAATACATTGTATATGATTGCCTATACCTGAAAGTATATTAATTTGTGATTACTTCTTATTTTGATTGGTAATAGGGGTAAAGGGAGATACTTGGTACTGTTTACTCAATACAAGCTACAACAAAATTAGCAAAGAACATATGTGTTAATGACTAAGGCAGTGCTGATCACGCTGCAAATGTGAGCACACAACTCATCCATTCCTTTTTGCTGTTGTTAGGCTGAGCTTTTTGCTGTACATTGGAGAGCTGAATACAGTGCTGTTAGAAAGGAGACGTGTGTCCCTGCCAGACCGTTCAGCTTACCTTAATGCTGATGTAGGAGGCTTTGTCAGGTTGGGTTTCAGGACCTGAGAACAAGGTAGCAGATGCATTGGACTGCTGTGCCTGATGAGCCTATATATGGCTCGTGTGTTTCCGGTAGAAGGTTGCTCCTGGGGAAAAGCACCTCCAAGAAAGCTGCTTCCGAGTGGGTGTCCTCCTGTAAATTAGGGTGGTGGCATCACCCCAGAAGGGGCTGTTTTCTGAGGCAATTGAGCTTATGGTTCGTGAAGTACTTGTAGCAGAAAAGCAGGATATCTGTTTTCTATGCAGAATGGAGAATAAGTGGTAAACTGTACATGCACTGGCTGGGTTCCCACAGAGAGACAGATTGAGATACTTGAATTGGGCAAGTCACCTGGCCACTTTGTCTTTCTCCCTTTCCTATTATCCCTGCCCATACATTCTTTCATATCTACTAAGTTTTCCTGAGCAGACCTCACTCTGTTTCTGCACCATGCTAAAAACCTCACTGTGCTGGGTCCTTTGCCTTTCCTGACTATGCAGCTGAACCTCTTGCTTGCTGACTCTCAAAGTCCGTGGATGATTGCAGAGTAAAGTTTGCCTTCTGTTGTAGATTCAGTTTCAGGAACAGGGTCTGAAAATTCTTCTTTTGTTCCAAAAGTTGTACCATTGGCCACAAAACTAGAAAATGTTTGATACTTATCACAGTGTGTGTTTTACTTTTTCCCTGTGCTTTAGCTTTAACAATTCAAAGCTGCAATTCTTCAGTAACAAATTTGAGTAAGGAAGAAAAAAATAAAATGAAATTGCAATGTAGGGTCTCTAAGCTTAATGGTCTGCACTCCTGCAGTTAGCAATACCAGGGCTATAGCCTTAAGTGGCATCTCTGACCAGTGGAAGAGATCACACAGAACAGGAGTCACTCTGTGCACTGTCAGTTGCTAGATGCACATCTTGGTTTGCAAAGTGTGTACTACTAATACTTAGATACAATTTAAGATGAAGTCTGTAGGAGAAAAGGGAATGCTATTATGTCCTCAGAATACAAATAAGAAAGTTTCTATAAAGAAAACATGGATGTGTGTGTTAAAAATCACTTGAGATATGTTAATTACACAAGCAACAATATAAAAATAACTTGGATGTACTTCAAAGAACAATTGTGGTTTACAAATCCTTTTTTCCTAAGTACAGCCAAATAATAATGAACAAAAGATGTATAGCAAAAAATAATTAAAAAAAAATCACTTCTGTTGCTTCTCAAAGTAATTATGTACACAAAGTAAGAGACATTGCAAACTAATCACTGAATTTAATATCCTCATTTAGCTTAGATGGTTGCAAGGGTCCAGAAGAATACTTAACTCCTCTTTCTATTAGGATTATAAAACTCATGCAACATTGTATTTTTACTCACATAATGTCAGTATGGAAGTCTTGGATGTCTCTGCTGTAAAAATCTCTGTGGTATTCAACATAAATAATTACATCACACTGACTAATGGAATAGTGAGGAACAATAAAGAAAAAAGTACTTTGGTGACTCAGGACTTCCTTCTCATTGACTTTCAATAACACACAGGCGTCTAAAAGTCTTATCAAGTCATACAGAAGGACAATGAACATTAAAATGGAATTTAAACAGACTTCAAGCCCATACTTCTGTTCAAAAAGCCCTGTTCAGCAGTCACCTTCCCCTAAAACTACCTAAATTGACCACTAACTACTCCTTACCTGATCTGGCACTTCCATAGGTTCTTGCTTGATGTACCCATGCAGCTGCCCCAGTCTGACCGGCTGACTCTTACCTAAGCTTTGCAGAGATCTAGAAATTAGGTCAAGTGATGCTTAAGTCCTTCTGAGGACCTTTCTGGCACTTGTGCTCTAGGGGTGCCCCTCAAAATGTTGACCATGGTGGCCCTCCTCCCTTCTCCATACGTGACAGGGTGCAGATGAAAAGAGGGTGGTGTTGCTTGCTGTTTACATCATACTCTAGCAGTCAGAGCAGTCACCCAAATAACAGGATACTCCTATGGGGATCTGGATGGATACCTCCATCTTGATTCTGGGTCTAATGACCCTTCACATAGAAGTTGAGCAGTACTGAAATCCTGTATTGGATTTAACTCTCCTTGAAACAGCATTTAGAATTTACATCTTGAAAGGATCGTTTGGAAATTTTACCCAGATGGACCAATGACAAGCTCTTTTTTAAAAAAAAAAACCTCTAGTTCAGCTTTTGATTTTTTTTCAGCAAGTACATTAATAATATTTTTTTTTCCCCCAAAGTATACTGAATTGTGGAGCCCACACAGTTCCCTAAAGAATATCTGTGCTCTTGGAGAAGCTCTCATAAGCCACGTCTCCCCTTTCATGGACTCAAACACTGGCTATGCATAACAGCCTTGCATTTTATCTTTTTCTTTCTTTTTTTTTTTTAAGTACAGTAATATTTTTACGTGGGAGGTAGGACAGATTCCCCCCCCCCCCCCCCCCCCCCGTCAGACAGGTGAGCTGCCTTTGGGAGTGAGCACCTCAGGGTAGAAGATTCAGATGCCTTCTCTGTCTTGTATTGGTGAAGGAACAAAGGGAGGGTGCTACAACAGTGGCTTACCACTTGCCATCTATGGGCCCTTCAGGTCTCCCTGAACCCTTTCTAAAGGGTCCAAAAAAGGAAATGTAGTAAATTTAACCTACTATTAGGTGTTAGTTCACATACAGGAACCTATTCCTTCATCAGAAAAGGATGAAAAAAAATCATTCATCTACATCAATTACACTGCTTCATTAATTTATACCAGCAAAGGACTTGATCCTAAACTTTGATTTTTAGGTGGTTTTAAATGCCTCATCTCTTTAACATTGCAGTGAGATAGAAAGTGTTTAGGGATAAACATAGGTTCATTAACAGCACATCTAAATCCTACATTTAAGGATTCAGAATAGTATGTTAGTGTGCTGAAAAGCTATTTATTTGCTAAGGCATCAGTTCGAGCTTTTAAATGGGGGACTGGGAAGATCTTCAACATTCTTGAACATTAAAAGACAGCTTCCCTGTGTATCTGGAGTCATGCCTAGGAGCCTAACTTGCAGCTTTGCCTGTGTTCTTGCAAAGCATGTACACAAATCTACAAAGATTTCATATCCTGAAATAAAGTTTAGCAGATAATATAGATACTTCCCCAGGAAAAAATGAAAATAATGCTTATGTTTTTCTCTTTGGTAAACTTCCTGTGAAATAATGAGGAGAAAACGTGCATTTTCTGTGATAGGTTGCCAGGAGGTTAATGAAAAGATCTGGATATATAAAACTGCTCAATTATTTCTGGATCTTGTACACTTTAGTTCCGCTCCCATATGTTTATAGTTTTACACGGCTTGTGTTTAAATGAAGACTATGTATATGTGTGCTGATATGCTCTACCTAGGGAATTCCAGTACAGAAACTAATTATTTCTTCAAACTGATCTGACACCATGCACAATTGATACTGATGGGTGATGACATTATAATTTTCTTGTGATTAAACTGATTGTAAAAGCAGTGTCATCTGTTAGTGAGTAAGGGTATCCTGACATTATAATTGAGTGATGGTCATAAACTCATCTGATTGTCATGGTATAATTGCATTATTAACTGTTCATAATAAGAATCTATTGGGCTGAAAGTTTGATAGAAATTGATTTGTCTTTTTAACACGCTCCCAAGCTTGTGAGTAGTGGTTGTACTAACATGACCGCTTTTTCAAGCGGTTGTAAAACCACCTCAGGGCTAGTCCATGTGGAGGCTGGATCTGACATAACATCAGAACCTCTTTCTTCATGGTTTTGACTAGAAGGGGTGTGAGGGGCAGGGAGCAGAGTACTAATGATGCGTTCTGTTATCATGAACTGCAGTAGATTTACTTATTTATTTTTGCATTGGGGTTGGATGGAGACAAGGAAAAAAGAGACCCTGAAATAAGATCTTCTGTGCATCTATCTTATCCTGATATAAGCTTCGTTCTCCTTTCCTGACAGCCATAGATCTGCTGCTGCATTGGCTCTGTGATGCATTTTTTTTTAGACCTTTGTATGTCTGGAAGGTGATAGTGTTGCATTTGGGTTATTTACATATTTTGGACTTGAGGGGAAATCTCTGCCCTCTGGCAAAATGCAAGGGTAGAGGATGAGGAAAAGAACACCATAAAAATGTATAAGGAAGCAGACTGGCTTCTCTGCATTGGTTAAGGACTAATTTGGAGCCTTCTTAAAGAATTTAACATCATTACTCGGACTGCAAAGTCAAATATTCAAAAGTGGTTAATGCCAGGATAATTTCAGCATTGCTGTTTTGGGCATGTGAGTTGTAACAACCTTAACATAGTCACATACTGCTCTTACCCCCGCCAGACCCCGGCTTCTTCAATGCGCAGAACGTGCAATGCTCACATCCACTATTTGCTACCTTTTAATCTTATTGCTCAATATATGGTGCTCAACTATATGTACTGTTCATTGTTCTAACCCTACTACAAATACAAAATTATTTCCCCCATAGGCTTTTCTGTAAATCTTCACTATCCTATCCAAGTGCTTAAACTAATTGTCATGAAACTGAGAAAAGGGATATTTTTCCATTAGTTCCATTTCCCAGACAGAAGACCTGGGACACAGAATAGTGTCAATACAAGAGCAGCTTCTGACTTTCTTCTTTGCAATAGTTAGTATTGCAAACGTCATGCTTTGAAAGCACAATTCTAGCCAGCTTTAGACACAGTTGTGACTCTTCTGTGACTCAAACTCCACAGTCTCGAGATGAGTGTTTATAAGTAGAATATATATTGGTAACCAACTGTGGAGTTTAATTTCAATGACTAGGCTAACATCACGCCAGAGATGTATTACATTTCACATTAGTGCATTGCTGTACAGTTATATCTCTGCTTGCTTAAATACTGAGACCAGCAGATCTGCATTAGTACTACATTCCCACTTTGGTTAATAAGGAACTGCTTTGTTTAGCCTCAGTGGAGCCAGCTTAAGTATCTCTGCACAGTACCACATTGTGCTATGCAGATGTGTCCTGTGTCAGATGCAGCAGTAGAATCCAGCTCTGCATGATGCCGTTTAAGTCCCTTGTTCATAGGAGTAGCTTCTGGCTTTATGAAAGCCCTTGTCTTTATTCACTACACATATTCTAATCCCTGAAACAGTGTAAGATCTGACAGACAACAGGCCTACCTGTATATTTAACACCATGTGGGAAAAACTAGTGCAAAGTAAGGTTTTGGAAGATTTTACTGTCATGCATTTGTGCGAGGTTCTTGATTTGAAAAGCTTGACTTTATTCGATGGAGTTTCTACAGGAAAATGTGCTCCCAGGAAATTGATACCACTTGCCTGGTTTATTCCTTATTCTAACCCTCTTCGTACCAAAATCTACTTACTCTCTTGCTTACTGCGGCAATGCCATCTTGCTCACATCGTCTTCTCTCTGTATGCTTCTTATGTGATCCTGTTTCTTGCCCAGCAGTTGCCCCCACTCCCTAACAGGCTAAAACAAATCCAAGGATGTTTCTCTAAAAGGATGCAAAATGTTAAACCTTTCCAATGCATTTTGAAATACTAATTTACCTACTTTGACAATCATTTTAACTAAAAGTACTGTACTTTTAAAATAATTATAGGACAAGCATCAAGCTGTATTTTGGTTTTGTGTCTGTTTTTTTTTCCCCCTGCAAGAAATTATTTGATCTTATAAACCCATCTTTGGCAACTCTGGTGCGGGTCCATTCAGAACTCTTACAACCCATCGAGCCCTGCGAGGACAGTGCACAGCCCTGGTGCACAGCAGGGATCAGACTGGGACTCTGAATCACAACTCAGTTATTGCTTAGCATCAGAGGGGAAGTAAATTCTATCATTCATATTCATGGGGTATCTTGCATGTCCCTTCCTAATTCATGTCAGCTCATTCTTCACCTCCCTGTCTGGGAGTAAAAGTGATACTCTGTCTGTTGCAGAAGCCCTTTGCTTCACATACAGAGAATCTGGCATTCCTTGCTCGGAGGAGTTCGGGAGATCAGCAGAACATCTCCTTTGCTTCCTCATGAGGACATGTGTCTCGGCCCACAAACCAGTCACGGGCTCTGTTTGCTTCAGCTCTGCTCTTACCCCACAGGTATGTACTTGTGCTGGGCTCATTTGTTATGCTTGCTGCTCACCTTAATTTTTGTTCGGTGATCTTCAGGTTAGGCTCTTACTAGTTACTTCTGAAAAACCAAAGTATACAATATTTCCACATGCCTGCCACAACAGTAAGATCTTAAAAGATCTCCAGCAAGCTAGTTATGACCTTTATCTCTTAAATCCATGTTGGGTCTCTGTCAAAGCGTATTTTCCATGACCCCTGCTCACTGTGAAACGTTGGTCATATATCCTCTATGCTGAAAGTTGATATTAAATTAACTTGTCCATAACTCCGTCCATCCTCCTTCAGTGGTGCTCAGCTATTTTATAAATACACTGAACCTGTTTGGGTATGGCGAAATTGGCATTATCCTTCTAAGAACACTTTCTTAAAACGGTATCTTCTGCCATTTATGGGAGCGTTGTGGTTTAACATCAGTTGGCAACTGAGCACCACGCAGCCGCTCGCTCGCTCACTCCCCCCAGCCCCTGGTGGGATGGGGGAGAGAATTGGAAGAGCACAAGTGAGAGAAAAACTCATGGGTTGAGATAAAAACAGTTTAATAATTGAAATAAAATAATAATAATAATACACAAAGCAAGTGATGCATAGTGCAATTGCTCACCACCCGCCGACCGATGCCCAGCCAGTCCCCGAGCAGCGGCCCCCCCGGCCAGCTTTCCCCAGTTTATGTACTGAGCGTGACATCACATGGTATGGAATGTTTCTTTGGCCAGTTTGGCTGTGCCCCCTCCCAGCTTCTTGTGCACCCCCAGCCTTCTCAGTCGGTAGAGCATGGGAAGCTGAAAAGTCCTTGACTAGTGTAAGCACTGCTTAGCAACAACTAAAACATCGGTGTGTTATCAACTTTGTTCTCCTCCTAAATCCAAAACACAGCACTGTACCAGCTACCGGGAAGGAAATTAACTCCATCCCTGCTGAAACCAGGACAGTATCCACCCCTTATTCTATACCATCTGCGTCATGCCCAAGTCTCATATTTTCCAGTACATTTTCATTAATCACCACCCCCTTTTTTCTATGTATACACACACACACACACACACACACACACACACACACAGAGATATCATTCCCTTAGTCTGTGGGTCATCCCTCTAAAACGTTCGGTGAGTTAATTTAGTCCATGACTTCGGGCTCCATCTGTCGTAATAATCTTCCAGGGCAGGAAAGATGGAGATGGTATGTGGTGTTGGATTGTTTCATGTTGAAGTCAGTTCTGGTTCCATCATCACTGTGCTTTGTTTGGTTTCGTTGAAGTTATTCTCCATTAATCTGGGTGATTCTTATTGTAATATCATTAGTATGGCATATAATATTATGCAGTACTTAACATCACATAATTCAGATCATTGGCTATTCTCACCCAAAATCAAATCCCCTTGAGGTACACATCGGACTTCCCCATCCTTCCACACTACCCACCAAGTGCACCCAGGTCCTTGAGCAAAAGCAATCCCACAGATGGGTTTGCCTTTGCCTGAGGCAGGAATAACCCAAACTGTTTTCCCCAACATATTTTTTATGTGCACTACAGGAACTTTATTCCCATCTACAGACGTAAAAGTTCTGACTGGGCAGGGCCAGCTTGACTGACAGATCCCCTTGTGTTGACTAACCAGGTGGCCTTTGCTAAATGCATATCCCAATGTTTGAACGTCCCACCACCCATTGCTCTCAGTGTAGTCTTTAACAGTCCATTGTATCGTTCAATTTTCCCAGAGGCTGGTGCATGATAGGGGATGTGATACACCCACTCAATGCCGTGCTCTTTGGCCCAAGTGTCTATGAGGTTGTTTCAGAAATGAGTCCCGTTGTCTGACTCAATTCTTTCTGGGGTGCCATGTCGCCATAGGACTTGCTTTTCAAGGCCCAGGATAGTGTTCCGGGCAGTGGCATGGGGCACGGGATATGTTTCCAGCCATCCGGTGGTTGCCTCCACCATTGTAAGCACGTGGCGCTTGCCTTGGCGGGTTTGTGGGAGTGTGATATAATTGATCTGCCACGCCTCCCCATATTTGTATTTCAGCCATCGTCCTCCATACCAGAGGGGCTTTAACTGCTTGGCCTGCTTGATTGCAGCACATGTTTCACATTCATGGATAATCTGTGCAATAGTGTCCATGGTCAAGCCCACCCCTTGATCATGAGCCCATTTGTATGTTGCATCTCTTCCTTGGTGACCCGAGGTGTCATGGGCCCACCGAGCTAGAAATAATTCACCCTTATGGTGCCAGTCCAGATCCACCTGAGCCACTTCAATCTTAGCAGCCTGATCCACCTGCTGGTTGTTTTGATGTTCTTCAGTAGCCTGACTCTTGGGTACATGAGCATCTACATGACAGACTCTTACAGCCAGGTTCTCCACCCAGGCAACAATATCTTGCGACAATGCGGCAGCCCAGATGGGTTTGCCTCTGCGCTGCCAGTTGCTCCGCTTCCATTGCTGCAACCACCCCCACAGGGCATTTGCCACCATCCATGAGTCAGTATAGAGATAGAGCACTGGCCGCTTTTCTTGATCAGCAATGTCTAAAGCCAGCTGGATGGCCTTTACTTCTGCAAATTGGCTCGATTCACCTTCTCCTTCAGCCGTTTCTACAACTTGTCTCATAGGACTCCATACAGCAGCTTTCCACCTCCGATGTTTTCCCACAAGATGACAGGACCCATCAGTGAACAGGGCATACTGCTTCTCATTTTCTGGTAGTTCATTATACATTGGGGCCTCCTCAGCACACGTCACCTCCTCCTCTGGCGATATTCCAAAATCTTGGCCTTCTGGCCAGTCCATGATCACTTCCAGGATTCCTGGGTGACTGGGGTTTCCTATTCGAGCCCATTGTGTGATCAGTGCAGCCCACTTACTCCATGTAGCATCAGTTGCATGATGTGTACAGGGGACCCTCCCTCTGAACATCCAGCCCAGCACCGGCAGTCGGGGTGCCAGGAGGAGCTGTGCTTCAGTACCGATCACTTCCGAAGCAGCTCGAACCCCTTCATATGCTGCCAATATCTCTTTTTCAGTTGGAGTATAGCGGGCCTCGGATCCTCTGTATCCCCGACTCCAAAACCCTAGGGGTCAACCTCAAGACTCCCCTGGTGCTTTCTGCCAGAGGCTCCAGGTAGGGCCATTCTCCCCGGCTGCGATGTAGAGCACATTTTTTACATCTTGCCCTGCCCGGACTGGCCCCAGGGCTACTGCGTGAACTATCTCCTCTTTAATTTGTTCAAAAGCTTGTTGTTGCTCAGGGCCCCATTTGAAATCTTTCTTCTTTCGGGTCACTTGATAGAAAGGGCTTACAATCAGACTGTAATTTGGAATATGCATTCTCCAAAAGCCCATGATACTTAAGAAAGCTTGTGTTTCCTTTTTGCTAGTTGGTGGAGACATGGCTGTTATTTTGTTGATCACATCCATTGGGATCTGATGACGTCCATCTTGCCATTTTATTCCTAAAAACTGGATCTCCTGTGCAGGTCCCTTGACTCTACTTTGTTTTATGGCAAAACCGGCCTTCAGCAGGATTTGGACTATTTTCTTCCCTTTTTCAAAAACTTGTCCTGCTGTATTGCCCCACACGATGATGTCATCAATGTATTGCAGGTGTTCTGGAGCTCCACTCTGCTCCAGTGCAGTCTGGATCAGTCCATGGCAAATGGTGGGGCTGTGTTTCCAGCCCTGGGGCAGTCGGTTCCAGGTGTACTGGATGCCCCTCCAAGTTAAAGCAAACTGGCCTGCACTCCGCTGCCAAAGGGATTGAGAAAAATGCATTAGCAATATCAATTGTGGCATACCACTTGGCTGCCTTTGACTCCAGTTTGTATTGAAGTTCTAGCATGTCCGGCACAGCAGCACTCAGCGGTGGTGTGACTTCATTTAGGCCACAATAGTCTACTGTTAGTCTCCACTCTCCATTAGACTTCCGCACTGGCCATATGGGACTGTTGAAGGGTGAGTGGGTCTTGCTGATCACTCCTTGGCTCTCCAGTCGATGAATCAGCTCATGGATGGGAATCAGGGAGTCTCGGTTGGTGCGATATTGCCGCCGGTGCACTGTGGTGGTAGCGATTGGCACTTGTTGGTCTTCGACCTTCAGCAACCCCACAACAGAGGGGTCCTCCGAGAGACCAGGCAAGGTGGACAGCTGTTTAATTTCCTCCATCTCCAAGGCAGCTATACCAAAAGCCCACCTGTACCCTTTTGGGTCCTTGAAATACCCTCTCCTGAGGTAGTCTATGCCAAGGATGCACGGAGCATCTGGGCCAGTCACAATGGGGTGCTTCTGCCACCCATTCCCAGTTAGACTCACTTCGGCTTCCAATACAGTTAGCTGTTGGGATCCCCCCGTCACCCCGGAAATACAGATGGGTTCTGCCCCTTTATATCTTGATGGCATTAGGGTACACTGTGCACCGGTGTCTACCAGAGCCTTATACTTCTGTGGGTCTGATGTGCCAGGCCACCGAATCCACACAGTCCAGTAAACCCGGTTGTCCCTTTCCTTCACCTGGCTGGAGGCAGGGCCCCTCTAATCCTCATCACAGTACTCGTTTCTCATTTCTTGTACGTACGAGTCAGAAGTTTCTTCATTAACATCAAGAGTAAGATCAGCCCTTCTACTCTCTCTGGGGAACTGCCCGCTGGAAACTGGAGCAGCAATTTTCCTGGAAGAACCTCTTTCTGTGATTGTTTTCCCTTGCAATTCATGTACCCGTGCCCCTAGGGCTGCGGTAGGTTTTCCATCCCACTTCCTCATGTCCTCTCCGTGGTCACGCAGGTAAAACCATAGGGTGCCCCGTGGTGTGTACCCTTCATATTCTCTCTCTTGAGCAAAAGAACGCTGACTCCTAATAGCTGAGATACTGGTCCGTACAGGTGAGGAGTAGGACCTATCCTCTCTGAGTTGCTGGATCTCCCAGGACAGTTTCTCCACAGCCGAGATGAGGGAGGAAGAGAGACTTTCCTCGTATTGCCGGAGTTGACTAGCCAATTCATCCACTGTTTGTTCCTCTCCATCTTTCCAGGTTATCACTGCCAATGAATTGGCGTATGACGATGGTGAGCTCCTTATAAACTTCCGCCACATGGGTCGTGTGCACTTGACTTCGTCTGGATCTTTGCATAGCTGTTCATTGCTTAGGTCACCATAAATCACTTCCAGCACAGCTAATTCTCTCAGAAACTGGATACCCTTCTCCATGGTGGCCCACTTGCTTGGGCGACATATGACATCTTCCTTAAAGGGATACCTTTCCTTCACGCTTGACAAGAGTCGCCTCCAAAGGCTGAGGACTTGTGTCCCTTTTCCAATGGCTTTGTCAATGCCCCCTTCCCTAGAAAGGGATCCCAGCTGCTTGGCTTCCCTACCCTCTAATTCCAGGCTACTGGTCCCGTTATCCCAGCATCGGAGCAGCCAGGTGACAATATGCTCACCTGGACAACGGCTGAAATCTTTTCGTATATCTCGCAGCTCACTCAGGGATAGAGATCGGGTGGTCACTGCCTCGTTTATGAGTTCTTCCTCTTCTTCCTCCCCGATCAGCGGCTGGCTCTCCTCCTCCCGTTCTCGTGATGGCCCTTCTCCAGGGTAGTCTGCCTCGTCCACTTCTTCCTCCGGCTCCCTTTTAGAAGAAGCTTCTTTCTCCCTTACTAAACGAGCCGACTTCCGCTTCCAACATTTCTTCTTGTGTACAGGGGCGACTGATACCGGCACAGGCTGGTTCTTTGGTTCAGCCACAGGGCCTGTCACTGGGGTCGGAGCGGCCACGGGGCCTGTTGCCGGGGTCTGAGTGGCTACACGGCATGTTGCTGGGGTCAGAGTGGCCATAGGGCGTGTCGCCCGGGTCTGAGTGGCCGCAGTGCGTGTCGTTTTACTGTCAGAGCCAGGGACCTTCTCTTCCCTTTGAGGGTACTGAATGGTGTTGAACAGGGCTCGGTAGGCATGGGCCAGGCCCCAGCACGTTGCAATGAGCTGCATCTCTCTGGAGTTGCCAGGGTGACAGCATACTTTTTCCAAATCTTCTACTAACTCTTCAGGATTCCGCACTTGCTCAGGGGTGAAGTTCCAAAACACTGGGGGTGCCCATTGGCCTAGGTACTTGCCCATCTTGTCCCACACACCCTGCCACTCATAACTATTCGGCTTTGGGGCAGATCTCTGGATGATATTCTTAAATTGCTTACTAACTTTAGACAAAACCAAAACAATATTCCAAAGAAATACCAATAGAAGTATCTTAAATACCCAAGGATATTCAAAATACTAAAAAGTTACTGTAATGAAGGAGGAAACATCATAGAAGAAGGTAGTGACGCTGCCATTCTGTATTTCCTCTGTAAAAAAACTCTCAGAAAAGTTACTGTAATTGCTAGTTGTCTCCACGAAATGGTCTCCGTGGTACAGTCACGGCTTCATTGCGAAATGTACATACCACACTAAGGTCAAGGTCAATATTCTAAAAACAAACCTCACAAGCGAGACATTACTATTCACTGCAGACCACAGCAAACTGCAAAAACCAACACCAATCTCTAACATGTACAGCAAAAAAAAAAGAGCATGATGCAGATCAGACAAATCAGTATCGAGAACAGAGAAACCAACATTGTGACCCACAACTATTAACAGCTATAAGTTCCTTAATACACTCCGGTTAGTCTGTTATTATCTCAAACCCTTCAAGCCCCATGTTGGGCGCCAAAAAGGACTGTTGTGGCTTAACCTCAGTCGGCAACTGAGCACCACGCAGCCGCTCGCTCGCTCCCCGCCCCCCCCCCCCCCCAGTGGGATGGGGGAGAGAATTGGAAGAGCACAAGTGAGAGAAAAACTCATGGGTTGAGATAAAAACAGTTTAATAATTGAAATAAAATAATAATAATAATAATACACAAAGCAAGTGATGCACAGTGCAATTGCTCACCACCCGCCGACCGATGCCCAGCCAGTCCCCGAGCAGCGGCCCCCCCCGGCCAGCTTTCCCCAGTTTATGTAGTGAGCATGACATCACATGGTATGGAATGTCCCTTGGGCCAGTTTGGCTGTGCCCCCTCCCAGCTTCTTGTGCGCCCCCAGCCTTCTCAGTCGGTAGAGCATGGGAAGCTGAAAAGTCCTTGGCTAGTGTAAGCACTGCTTAGCAACAACTAAAACATCGGTGTGTTATCAACTTTGTTCTCCTCCTAAATCCAAAACACAGCACTGTACCAGCTACTAG
This sequence comes from Aptenodytes patagonicus, assembly GCF_965638725.1. Classification (NCBI taxonomy): domain Eukaryota; kingdom Metazoa; phylum Chordata; class Aves; order Sphenisciformes; family Spheniscidae; genus Aptenodytes; species Aptenodytes patagonicus. The sequence continues at coordinate 44,629,207 of NC_134952.1, forward strand.
GAAGGAAATTAACTCTATCCCTGCTGAAACCAGGACAGGGAGAGAGTCATTATTTTTTGTAGAAAGAGAATCTTAATATACATGATGTGAGCTTGTACTATTTAAATGCCCCAAACCTCCATTTACTTCACATTCAAAGTAATAGTATGCAGAAAGCAATACTGAAGGTTCAAGTCAAAGAAAAATCTAGCTACAGATCTTTCCTTGTTCTGCTTCCCCTTCAAGCCAAACTAGGGTTGGAATGTGTCCGCTCTGCAGTTATAGGACTTCCAGAAGCCAGAAGTTTTGCTGTCACAGGTTAGAGATCAGTGGATGCACCAAAACCTGCCCGAGTAGCAAGGTAAGTTAGCCCATGCTGTGATAGCACGGGAGGCTTCTGATTTTTGCAATCCTCTGTTGGGTGTAATGCAAATGCACATTCTGTTGTGCTCTTTCGGGCAGTGCCTATTCTCTAAAAAGTTTTTTTTATTTTTCCTGGCCATGATTTGAGAGGTTGTCATAATAGTTTTGTGTCAGACCGGGTAAAGTGACTGGACTCTTTTCTACGGCTATTTTCTGAATAGTTGTAATGTTCCAATATTTTTCAGTCTTTTGATTAGTGTGACAAAAAACTTTCTTCATTTCCATCTTCATTTCCTTTCAGTCTCTTAGCTATGTATCACTAGGCATAGTACTTTTTCTATTTTAATATATGACTAATCTTTTCAGACCCATTTCCACTGCTATCTGTGCACTACAATTGCTAACTGTATTATACCATGGAATATGGTACGCAGCAGTCCATCAATCCTCTTTCTTCATCTAAAGGCAGAAAATATATAGTAATTGCTTAATAAATCTGCCATTTCTTTATCTCAGTCTCCAATACCCCATTTGCATTTTTAGTAGTTTTATCTTTAGGGCTGGCTGGTCATCTAACCAAGACAGGACAATAGCTAACTTTTATAGTACAGAAAGCAATAGGATTCTATGGTGAATTAATATGTTTTTTTATTAATGATGGGTACTAAATCTTGATGGAATTGTTAATGTCATGCATAGCTCCAACCCCTGCAGAACTTGTCTTGGGCACCTGGGATGGATAAGCGTCTTCTCCGTTTGCCTCAGGTTTGTAACCTAAGGAAGTTTCCTGGATTTCAAAACAAAGAATTCGACAACAAATTCAGGGCTGAATTCCAGTAAGATCAGCTTTTCCTACATTCTTCAGCAACTCATCTTTGTCAAAAGGTTTACTATATTTTTAATGACGCATTAGTGGCATATTATTGGTACAGGGATTTCTTTTTGATTTCCTGCTAAGCTGTGACAGGTTCACCAGGTGTGCTCTTACTTTTCTGCTATAGTAGTAGAGATATCATGTTAGCAGAGGATCTGAAAGCAGCTAAAACTATTAATGATTCCAGTTATTTATGTATATTGACAAGAATTATTTGTCTTGAAGAAATCTAAAAGTTCTAGCTAAGAAAAATGAAGGAAAAACACAAAGGCTTTCAGCTAATTTATTAATCACGCTTTTGTTTTACACCTTATTCTGTGCTGCATCAAAGAAGCTTAAGAATACCCTGTTACCTAACTGAAGTTTAATTTTCCATGCATTGTTTGCCTTCTGAACTTGCTGTCTGAGTTGTGTGGTAGGGAGGATTTGCAAGAAAGCATTTATTGCTGGTCTTGCCTGTCTGTACTTCTTGACGTTTCTGAACTTGAGCTTCTGTTGAGCAGATCTTCAGATCTGATAATGAAAATTTTCAGCATTTAGGAAGCACAAACTGATGCAGAATCCTAAAGCATATCTCATCAGCAAAACAGGCTTTTGTGAACACATTTGACCCATCCTACCCCTCCTATTCCTCAGGCTTAGGTGAGAATGTCAAAGCGAGTTCAAGATCCTTCTTTTTCTTGAGGGAACTCCATAGCATGAGTCCTCAGATATCTAAAAGCTCTTAAGAAATTGCAGTATAAAGCCTGTTTTGGAAAACTGGCATGAGGCACCTTCCTAGGTAGGCTTAAATCTCATTTCTGATGACAGTAAAACTCTTAAGGCTGTGCTTGAGACCATGGACTACACTGGGACTTCAGACAATCACAAATCTTGCAAGCTTCTCCTCTCCTTAGACTATGCCCTTGCTAGAATAAATACATAGCAATAGACAGAAAAAAACCCTTTAAATAGCAAACTAAAAACCCCACCAAAACAAGACATTGATTTCCTGTGCTCCTGAGGGACTGTTAATAAATGAAAACATATGGCTGATAGTTATTTTGCTTAAGTAAGTACACAGAAAGTATCAAAAGAAACCTGTGGATGACTTCTACAGAACTGTCAAAATGTGCTACTGCTTGCTACTATTACAATCTACATCAAAATCCAGGAGTGATATAAAATCCCTCATTTATTTTGAACTGAGTGCCAAAGCAAGAGGAATAAGCAATTTTGAGAAAGTAAGCACAATGATACGACACACAGCTCCAGTCTTATGCTTCAGGAAACCTAGGAGAAGATTTTAGTTCTGGGGAGTAGGAGTACCTAAGGGAATATACAGTGGAAGAATTATTGCTTTATCTTTTACATTTTCAAAATAATGGGAAAAATAAAAAGAGAAAAGCTTTCCTAGTTAAGCTGAACAAATATTTCTTCATGGGATCTCATAGCGCAATCTTTTTCAGACACAAAATGGACCGAACAGCAAGTATGCGACAGGAATCCGACAGGAATCAGGCTTCCTGTGGCATGTGGTCCAACACAGGCTGGATACAAGTGGGGAGGCTACCTCAGATCTTTAAAGAAAATATTTTAATATTGACAAACAAGCACAGCAAGAGACAGAAATGTATTCTGTACAGAGCAAAGACAGATTCTAAGACTTTAGATTTTAAAAAGTAGTTACAAGAACACTTAATCCAGACTCATGACAGAATTGCTGCTTGAAAGGTGGGATAGCCACATCCAGTTAATGTACTGTCTTTTCGAGAACTAGATATGCAACCTATAATCAAACATCTTAGTGTAGTGAGATTGCTGCATGAATGTAGATATATCTCTACATATATCTGTATATCTCCCTTTTCTCCTCTCCTATAACAGAGGAACAGCCTCTTTCTTATTCTTCGGTTTGATTCCGATTCACCTAGGGACCTCAAATTCCTTTCCATTTTTCAGGCTAGTCAATTTTTAAAAATATTCTCATTGCTTCTATTGTTCTTGATTATTCAATCTTACTTGATAAAATTGGTCTCTGCTGCCCTGTTTCCTTTTAGCTTCAGCCTGGATGAATTTCAGTTATCTCCTATTCCTTTTGTGCTCTCTCTTGCTAGATTTCTTCTACGCTGTCGAATTTTTATCACGTTTCCTTAGGGTATTTTACATTATTTCAAAGCTACTTATATTAAAAGAAAATAACTTTGTTTCTTGTGATAGTACTTACACTCCTGGGTGTTTACATTGAATGACAGTGCTTTAGCTAAGTGTTCCCTAATATCAAATTTACCTGCTTTTCTTTTTCTCATTTGGCATACAAGTTCATGGATAGCCTTTTCCCACATTGCCTCATCAGCAAACCAAAAGGATCAGTCCCACTCCCTTTTAAAGCCAATGGTAGCAATCCTTCTGATTTACCTAGGAGGAGGATCGAGGCTTCTTGTAGATGTCCCTAGAAATATCTCCATGTTCTAGAGCTGCAGTTCTTCTCCCAAACAATACCTCTGCATTTTTCACAGGTCTCATGAAACCTCTCCTGCTGTTCTACAGATGTACAGCAGCATACATGGTTTATCTAACAGGCAAAATGAACACCTAGGTAACTTCCGTGTATTTCTTACCATCTATCATTCTTTACCATTACCATTGACCCTCTTCCTGCACTGCTTTTTGCCATCCATTTGATAAAATGTGCATTCTGGTATTTTTAGTTCCATATAATGTTTGTCCTTCAGTCAACCTTTGATATATTTGAGGGGGTAAGATATGTGGAGGAGTGTATGTGTGATTTTTTTTTTTTTTTTAAAGTAATCAGTGTTTTCTAAATGTCTTCATGGAGGTAAAAAGGCAAGCCAGTCTTTGCTATCCGTGTAACAGTTGCATATCAAGGCTTATATATGTAGATAAAGCACAAATGACTTCACTAAATAAAAATCTCTGAGGTCTGTTTTTAATGGCTGTGCTCCTGCAATGATGGCCGCAGTAAAAGCCTGAAACTGCTGTGAATAAAACAAATATAAAATAGAACTATTTTATTTTCTGTCCTGTAACAAAAAGCCATTTCTGGGAAGAAGAGACTTAAATTGTTTTGTGTCAGCAATGTATATGAATTTGGCTTCTGTGTTCAGGAGGGGAAAAAAACTAGAGGCAGAAGGCAAAGGAATCAAGTAGTATTTTGAATTCTTTTTCATTTCTACATGACATATCTATGAACCACTTAATTCTATATCAATGTGGGTTTTAAAAAAAACCCAAACAAACCCACATAATAGAAACAAAACAATGAACAAACTTGGGACTTGAATCATAAACTAATTGAGGGATTTCCACAGAAATTACCATTGTATATACTTGAGAACACGGTTGTGCAGAATGTATTTTCCTCTAGCTTGCTTTGACTGATCAGCTACACAAGTGCAAAAGGTATCGAGTAGAGGCTCAACAGGGATGGAAAAATTGTGATCCTAGTAAAGTGCTAAACTTTCATGGACTTCAGCAGAGCCAGGGTTTCACCTGAGGAGCCAGGAGCCATTCCTAATTGTCCTGGGTGCACACGTGGAGCTGAGGGGGGAAATTGGTATAAACTGTACTAAGATACTGTAACTAATGACACATAGTGATCACAATAAACATTCAAGAAATCAGTTTACTCCATAGGAAGGGAATGCAGCTGTGAATGGATATTATATATATGTAGACAAACTGTCTTTTGTAGTGACCATAGGGATACTGTAGTGGTAAATAAACTCAAATTCTGCATTTTAAAAAGAACTCGCTTCCATAGTGGTCTCAGAGAATTTTTATTCCTCGTTACCAATCTTATTGCTGGAACAGTAAGTTCATTTCTAAGGCTTCAGGAAAGCAAGACATTTGGTATGGAGGTCCTCTGGAGGTCCAGGAACACTATTTCTCCAAGAGGGCAGGATCCACTTGCTAACTAACTGCTCAGTGTCATCCCTGCAAAGTTTTTGCTTCTTGACAAGCAGCGACAGCAGGAGGGTTCAGATCAGAAATCAGGCTGCAACCTTAGGTCATGAATGATTTAAAAAGGCTAACTCATATATGCTGTGGCCACATAAACAAAATATCTCAGCTGCCCGAGGTAGAAGGGATGTGAGCATAGTGCACACTGCATGCCGCAGCTATGTATGTATTGAAGGAACAAACACTACAGAATAATTTTGGTGTCATTGTGTACTCCAGACAATACGTGGACATGGTTAATGTGACTTGAACAATATGGATGTGGGTTAGCCCTTATCATTTGACCATGATAAAAGCCTGGACCACACAAGACAATGTAGATACATTACTGTGTTCAAATGTGTTAAGTCAAATATACCATAGGCCAGGCAAGGAACGGAGTACAACTATGAACCACATGTTGGTTTTGAGCTAGCTATTAAAACTAACATTAACATAAAATATTTTATCCTATAATGATACAGAATGCATATAGATATATTGTTAATTATGGACCAAAATATCCATCTGGAGCATCTTTGTTTTGTTTAGTCTAAGTGTTTCCAGTTCAGACATATGGGAGTCTGGAAATCACTTTACCCTTGCCAGTGTATATAGTATCTGTTTCTGGGTTTTATTGCATTTCCTTTGCAGCTGTGATTTGTGGCCATTTGCATTTTTGCTGACAGGTACTAAGAGTAAGTCAATATTTATAAAGTACTTCTCCTATGCCTTCCTTTTACTAGAGACTTCACAAATCATAATAAGCTGCTTCTTCAGAAAATGAAATACAATTTGGGTGCACATGCCAACAATAATTGTACTTGTCAAAAGAAACAGATAACATTATAACTATCCAAAATTTAATCACAAGAAATGTGATAATTCATATGGGAAATTGTGTTTTACAATTCCTTTCATTTCATGGGGTAGATCAGGAAAAAAAAATTACACTGTTTAGGCAAAGCATGCAAAATTGTATAGAAAGGCAATTACACAAAAAGCTTTTAAAATGTCTTGGTGTTTCCTGCTGCTGGAAATGTACCTGAGTCTTCAACAATAAAAACACCATATGAGAAGTTGAGGGAAAAAGTTATTATAATTAACTGTTGCATAATATACTTAATTTGATTTAGTTAGGAACTATTTTAAGATTTTTCTGGCAATGCTGCTGGGAGCAAGTATAATGTAGCATATGAAAGAACCTTTCAGCTGTGGAGGGTGAGATTCAGTTCTGTCATTAGTGTAACTCTGGGTTAATTTGTTAAATCAGATTTGTTCCATACTGATAGATATATGTGAAGTCTGAATCTGGGCCAGATATTGTATACTAAAATCCACCACAATTTTAAATTCTGAATTACAATAACAACAATCAAATTACTTTTTAACAGTATCAGCCCATTGCTCTAAAAGCAAGCAAAAAAAGAACCCCAAATCACTAACCTAACAAAACCAACCAACCAGTAAAAATCAGCTAATCAATGAAAAAGTTAACACAAGATTTTTCATTTTCATGTTTTTAATTGGCATTTTCGTTCCAACCAAGATGTGTTCTTATTACGTTGCTTGGACAATCTGATAAATTGTATGAAGCTAGACCTTTAGAGACAGACTTCAGATGTGTGAGCTTGGCTTGAGGGAAGTGCAGAGAGCTCCCGTGCTTGGTTACTGTACAGAAAGCCTAGCTAGATTCCAGGCTAGGGTCGGGCACAGCAGCTTAGCTCTGAGCCTTAACTTGCATGCTAGCTCCTCCCAGAGAACACCTTTGTGATCCATCCTCTCCTCGTGGTATCTTGATACCTTGTGGTATCCCCGTTTACTGGAGGCATCTTGGTTAGTGACAGTGAGTGGCTGATTCACTTGAGATATGTCTAAAAACTAAAAAGCAGTACAGGAAGAATGTGTAAATGTAAATTCATTACTCAGGGCTGTGTCCATCCTTTGCAAGAATACAGTCAGGATGAGGGTTTGCACTCTGCTGTTTTGGTTTGTTTATTCTCAATGTTCTGCAAAGCAATAGTCTCATTGTACAATCCAAATTAAATATAGGAGAAGAGTCAATAAGTTGTTCATCATAGTGTTCCGCTCGGAAATACAAAGAAAATTAATATGTTGTTTTGCCCTGGAATGATTTCCTTGAATTTGGTCAATGCATCATAGGAGTAGTATGTGTGGCCTGGAACTGAGAAGAGACTGTGCCAGCTTAGCTTTATATATACTGATTACGGGATTTTTGCCCTGCAAAAGGGGAAGATTAGAGATTCAACAGTATCTTGAGGTTCTTATAACTGCAATGTTCCCTGCCTAGAAATGGAGTTCTGCAGCAGAGTGAGGAAATGAGCAGCAACAGGAGGCTTTAAAGAAAACAGGCCACGGCAAAGAAAAACAGGGAGTTTAAAATGAAGATGATGATAAATGCAGTTCAGAATAATGACTACGTACTTTTCATCAAACCTGATAGAGATTTCTTTGCTCAGCAAGGAAACCTATCAACGGTGCGATGTAACAATCATGGCAGGAAATTCTTTGTACTCAATACCTTTTAATGTGTAAAGGAAAAAAATGGCTTGTGGGTTAAGTCTTACCAAACTCTGCTATAAGCTCTTGGTTTTGTTCAACACTAAAAACGCAGAAGATGCAGAATGGGATTTTTTTTTTTACTTTCATTTTTCTGCTGACTGGTGTATTTAAATGTTGACCATATGACCATAAGTATGACCATAGTAACCCACCCTGTTTTATATTTCAAGGGCACTTCTCTAAGAACAGAGTAAGTTTCCTCCTTCAGAGAGAAGGTCTCAAGCAGTATACGGTGACGTAAAGCTGATACGATAATATATCCCTAAAGAATCCAGCAAATAATTTTGAAGAAATCAGCTATTTATACTGAAATTTCATGTAGCAAGACCTCTGGAGATGTAATCTAAGAGTTTAGAGCTCTGTAAGAGTACTAATCATTAGAAGAGTTTGACAGCTCTGTAATTTTCCTCTCTGTGAGTTTCCATGGCATATTAGTAAGGTGATTCATAAAACAAGTCAGCTACAGATTTAGGATTAGATGTATCTGGTCTAAGAGAAAATATGTTTTAATAATTTTTTTATATGTATATGGAGCCAGATTTGATATTGGATTTGAGGAGCATATACCTAGAGAACAGTATCTCCTGTACACTATAGGCAGTCTGATTTATCACCAATACATTTCATGATGTTACAGAATTTATATTAGAATGTAGTTTTAAGTGAAGGCAAAGTGAAACCTCCTTCGGTCCCACAAAAGTGCATAGGAAGAGGGTAGAAAGATTAAGCTTCTGCCATTTTATTACTCTTTGGGTTCTTAAGAACTCATTCTTGCTTTATCTTTAAGATCCCATTTCTCAAAGAGATGTCCATATTCCTCTGTGATCTTTTTTCATCATTACATTCAGCGTTTGAGGTACCAGTAACTTTTGCTTTAAGTTTGATAGGTAACACGATTATTTTTTTCTTCATCATTTTACTAGTGTTGGTGACTCATGAAATAGCTAAAAGTGATGCATCTGATGCTGCCACACTGTTGGCAGTATTCATCTGCCACCAAGTTGGGTGTAGATACCAAGGGCATAATAAGTTTCTGAGAGAAAGGAAGTTGAGAAGAGTATGTGTGTGATTTCTGAATGCATCATTTGTTCCCTGAACCGTGCCCTATGCTTTTTAAATGGTGGCACTTAATTCTAGCCAGATGCTACAGGAAATAAAGAAGAAGAAATCCACAAATGAAAGCATTTTGATTAGAAATTTCTCCTTCCCTACCCAGATGGGAGAAAGGTTGCTGTCCTACCTGTTTCCCAGCTGGTTTGGGAGAGTAAATAAGAACTCATCAAACACAGCTAGAGCTTAGAGAGATATCAAAATTGATTTTTAAGCTGTCTCGACAGTTTGGAAATACATTCAGCTGGATCACTAGGAGACTAAATTAATTCGGGACATCATCAGTAAGTCCATTAAAATTTCCCCATCTATTACATAAAGCAACAGGGAGCAAGAGCAGCTCATTTAGAACCACGTCTTCCAAATTCAGCAATAAAAAGTGAAATACCATCTTTTTCCATTCCTAATGCCTGCAAGAAATAGATAAGGGAGAGTTTCATGTCTTCTCCACCCATTTATATTCCTTCCTCCTATTACCTTTTAGTTGCTTTAGTACTTCAGGATATTGTGTTGCATTAAACAGTAGGTCTTTCCACTGTATAACCTTCACAAGGGTTATACAGTGTTTTCCAGCCTCTTTAGTAGGTGGACTGGATTAAATGAGAAGGGGTCTTTCTCTGGAGTGAATGATGGATGAACTGCTCTCCAATTCCCACAATTCCAATTTCCACAGCATTCTCCTAGAGAAGCTGGCGGCTCACGGCTTAGACAGGTGTACTCTGCGCTGGGTCAAAAACTGGCTGGACGGCCGGGCCCAGAGAGTTGTGGTGAATGGAGTGAAATCCAGTTGGCGGCCGGTCACAAGCGGTGTTCCCCAGGGCTCAGTACTGGGGCCGGTCTTGTTCAACATCTTTATCGATGACCTGGATGAGGGGATCGCGTGCACCCTCAGGAAGTTTGCAGACGACACCAAGCTGGGCGGGAGTGTTGATCTGCTCGAGGGTAGGAAGGCTCTGCAGAGGGACCTGGACAGGCTGGATCGATGGGCCCAGGCCAACTGTATGAGGTTCAACAAGGCCAAGTGCCGGGTCCTGCACTTGGGCCACAACAACCCCATGCAGCGCTACAGGCTTGGGGAAGAGTGGCTGGAAAGTTGCCTGTCGGAAAAGGACCTGGGGGTGTTGGTTGACAGCCGGCTGAACATGAGCCGGCAGTGTGCCCAGGCGGCCAAGAAGGCCAATGGCATCCTGGCCTGTATCAGAAATAGTGTGGCCAGCAGGAGCAGGGAAGTGATCGTGCCCCTGGACTCGGCCCTGGTGAGGCCGCACCTCGAATACTGTGTTCAGTTTTGGGCCCCTCACTACAAGAGGAACATCGAGGTGCTGGAGCGTGCCCAGAGAAGGGCAACGAGGCTGGTGAGGGGTCTGGAGAACAAGTCTTATGAGGAGGGGCTGAGGGAACTGGGGTTGTTTAGCCTGGAGAAAAGGAGGCTGAGGGGAGACCTCATCGCTCTCTACAACTACCTGAAAGGGGGTTGTAGTGAGGTGGGTGTCGGTCTCTTCTCCCAAGTAACTAGCGATAGGATGAGAGGAAATGGCCTCAAGTTGTGCCAGGGGAGGTTTAGATTGGGCATGAGGAAAAATGTCTTTACTGAAAGAGTGGTGAAACATTGGAACAGGCTGCCCAGGGAAGTGGTTGTGTCACCATCCCTGGAGGTATTGAAAAGCCGTGTAGATGAGGCGCTTAGGGACATGGTTTAGTGGGCATGGTGGTGTTGGGTCGACGGTTGGACTCGATGATCTTAGAGGTCTTTTCCAACCTCAATGATTCTATGATTCTAAGGAATTGAAGTAGGTAAGAGGAGTGCAGTGCTTGAAATGAATGATCTGCATATGGAAGCTGAGAAAGTGAGGAGACTTGAACCTAATTGTTTTTGTGTATGAGATTCAATAGAGTTTCTTTAACTTACCTGACAAATAAAAATAGATATTATTTCTTTTTCCCTCCATGGAATAAAGGTATTAATCTCCTTCAGAGAAAGTGGGGAAAAAAGCAATATGAGCATTTTAAGCATGTAAGAGATGTGTAAATAAGGTCAATAGTTGGTGTGTGTGTATGCATGAAGATGAGAGACAGGGCTATGCACTCATTTTTCCTCCAGCACTTGGGAGATGGTGGATATTAGTTAAAGAAACTTTGTAGCCTGCATATCTAATAGATAACCTTTCATGTCTTCAAATTGCAAATGTTTAGAACAAAACCAGAGGTCCAAATATACTTGTACATCTTAGAAATTCAGAACTGAGCCTAATCGAATGTAATACAATCTAGTATTAAGATCTTCACCTGTCCTTGAATGCCTGATCATCACTGATAAAAGAGAAGAATTTCTTAATCTATGTAATTAATTCATGTAGTAAACACCAAATCACTCTATGTAGAAATAAATCACAGAAGTAAAAATCATTTGGGTAGAATAACCACTTATCAGGCAAATGATTAAAGAATTTTAAAATAAAATTTAAAATAATTGGATAATTAAATAACAACAAACCCCTGAGGAAATGAGGGAAAACTTGTGTTTGTTTCAGAATTATGATTCAGAACCTTTCCTTTCAGTGATGGAAAACTGCAAGCCAAGATAAAGCAAATTTTATGGCAACTTCTGGGATAAATTCTTTGCAGATAATAGATGAAGGAGAGCCATATGGAATTTTAATTAAACAAATGCATCCGTGCCTTCTAAGTATTAGACAGCAGGATGAGCCACCTACCTCAACAGAGTGACAGAGCAGTGCACATTACAACACTATCATCTGTTATGATGGTAAGTGGCTAGCAATATCAGATACTGACTCTGAACATGATCTTTTGAGTAGAGCTGTGGAAGCTTTGGTATCAGAACCATGTGAAATTTTACTTGGATTTGAACACAAAAGCAGAGCTCTTAGGTTTGCACTGACCGAGGACAAGCAAGGCCAATGATGGCCTGGTGATGAATATGGTGACTTGTCCCATTCTCATAGGCCATTTGCTAATGGCATATAATCTAGTGACATACTCACCTCTTCAGGACACAGGGCAACAAGTTCAGCATCTACCACTTCAGCTGCTTCAAGGGAAATAACTGGTTAACAAACTTCATGCTATATTTTGATCCTAACATACATGTACAATTTAAAAAAAAAAAAAGAAAAAGCTTGGTTGGTGCTTGGATAAGTATAGACGTATTTCGGCGTTCAACTGTAAGTGTGGAACTACCAGAAATTCACCTTTGCAACTTTGGCTCGTCTTTCTTACCAATGACTGTTACATATTACTCACAGTGACTCTGCTTCAACTATTTTTCCTTTTGATGTTAGAAGGAGGTAGTGAAAAGCTATCTGAATATTTCAAAGACTATTTTTCTTAGTTCCCCTTATGTATATTAACAGTTACATCTTCAAAGAACTCTAGCAGGAATGTGTTACCTGTCCATTCTGAACTCATCCTTAAACGTGCTATTTTTTTGTTTCCATTCATTACCATTTTGAAGAAACTCTCTAAAATTGATGGAAAACTCATAGGTTTATGGATTCATTTTGTTTGTCTCTAAGCAGTCCAAAACCAGTGCAATTGTGTGCCATTCTGTCCCTCATCAGGAATCTCTTTGCTCTGCAACAGTCTTCCTAAAGCAAATACAAAAAATACAAGGAAGCATTGTGAACAATTTCCACCTGGAAGATACCTTTCATATGATCTGTTGGTCTGGATTTAAAATCTCTGAAACTTCTCAAACCATTCTAATACAGTATGCTCCATTCTATAAAGCATATTTTTGTGCTTAAACTGGGCTGCTTTGAAACTTCTGTTACAGGCAAGTAATTTTTTTTCAGCATTACTCTCTCACAGCATGTTGACTGTCTGAGAAAGGCATAAGTTAAAATCTAGAATTAAATTTTCAGAATGGACTTCCTGTTAATTTTTTTTTTTTTCTCTAACAACTTGTCCTTTCAGCAGTTGATTGGTATTTATTGGGAACCAGATATTTCCCTGAAACGGCATCCATAGACTTCTGCCTTTAGCATTGAGTACATACATACATACACACACACACACACACACACACCCAGCCTGATATTTGGATGGGAATGCATAAACCCTTTTATTTTAAAAGCTATCAATTGTTATTGGCTGCACACAAATTTCTTAGATGTTTTCCTTTCCAACAAAGGGAATTGGAACAGTCAGGATTAGCTTATCATTTTGACATTATTCTGATGGTCATCAGTGCTAAGGGCCAGTGCCCCAGGTGACAACATCATTGTAATATCTGTGAGCTAGCAGATATTTTGTGTAGGTCCATATGCACCCTTCTTGTTCTTTTCAGTTTCTTCTAGATGCACAGAAGAAAGGAAAAGTCTTCCTTCCATGTTGTCAGTGAGGCTAGTTAAACAACAGGCTTCAGGTTTCAAATCAAGTATTTTTCCTAATCATGGCACAGTCTAATGAGTAAAACACTCATTTTTTTTTTTTCCCCTTTAAATTATTTTTTAATTAAATTTACTCAGGAATCATTCAGTTATACACGATGACTTTAAAACTCTTCCTCTTTTCTCTGATTTCCTTGCCACCTTCAGAAGCATCTAACAACAATAAAAACTTCTGTATCTTGTCTCCAAATCATCCAAGAGTCCCTTATCTCCTTCTAACACACATAATAGCAAGAAATGATCTGACTCACTTGGAGTAAAAGACTAAATAGGATCGTTGATGTCTTATGCACACTCTCTTTTGTGCAAAGGCTCAGTTAACACCAGTTAGTCACAGAAGCCAGCAGAGATGAGAAAAAGCCAGTTTTGCCATGGAGAAAGGAGGAAAAAAACCAAACAACCAAAGAATCAGATCAGACACCAGAACAGGGAAATATCAGCACATCACAGGAACAGTTCCCGGCGTTCACAGGACCTGTGCTGCTTTTGCTGATACGTCAGCTCTGCCTGTGGTTCCTATAGTCACGCTTGCTTCCAGACATGCTCGTCATTAAAAAAAAGTGTTTCGATTGTTAAGTAAATGAGGAATATGAATTCTTTTTTCAAACAGGGAAAGACCATAAAAAAAGACAAAATGACAAAAAATTACACTAAATGACAAAGCCTGTGAAACTAATGTCTCAGTCAAAAGGGTAGAACAAACTGCATAAGCCTAATGAGTGTTGTAATTTTTTCACTTTGAATTTTGGATTTTCACTTTCAGTCCTGATTCACTAGTGTGTATGTAACATGAAATTCAAGACAATTTCATTTGTATACAGCTACCTAATAAAGTTAGTGAATGGCTGTTAGAGACTTCAGATAAAATCTATATTAATTTAATTTTGGAAATATCAATGTCTTAATGTATTCTGTATTTTTAAAAGTTCTTAGCTTTCACAAGCGAGGTCGCTGCTATAACATTTTTATAGATAATTGTTATGTCAGGGAGGAACATTAAATGTTCAGCTGTATCTAATTGGCTGTTCTTGAGCTTATGAATAGTCATGTAGAAGTTTAATTTCACCATAGTAAATATAGATATATTTTTTCTTCCTGAAAGTAACCTTCCCCCCCATCAGTGTAGCCTTCCATTGAAGATTTGTAAGAAAAAGATGTTTTACTGGCTTAAAATATGGATATTAACTGTGTATGGGGAAATGATGATTGTAGACCTTCATCATCAGTGCTGTGTGTTAGATGCTGTTAGATTATGGGCTAAGAGAGGGATTTGCTAATTCCAGGCACTTAAAATGGAGAGCTAGGACCAGAATGAGATGGAACAGTAGATACGATTTATCTTTCAAATAGATCAGTCTAAAGCATGCATAGGTTCACTGATTCAGTTGGAGTTACTTCTGCTTAGATTTACAGTAGTGTATGGAAATTAGAATAGTGAGTCAAATGTTGCCTTTTACACTGTTGGAAGGGTTTCCTTAATTTTTAACTGAAGGAAATGGAAAGAAGTCACAAGTAGAGCAAGAAAAAGTAAAAAGAGAAGTAAATAAAAGATAAAAGCATATTAAACACCATGCGCTATTATCTTCTTATATCTTTATTGTAAGAAAGGAACTAAAGCAAAGAAAAATAAGCTGTAAAAAAGAAGAAAGAAAATAAAGTCAGAATATCATCGCTTATAAAGAGATGGCGCACATAGTGAGGTAACTGTCCACATTGGAAAGTGCTACACAATACCTCTTCTCAGTACTGCATTTCCAAACCTTGTGACAAACATCTCTGTATAGAACATCATTCCACAACTATTTATTAAAAAAAAAAAAACCTTTAGGATCAAATTGTTAGCTTAAATTCTATTATGAATGGAGAAAGATGGGACTATTTACTCTGCAAATCATAGTTATTTCCCTAGCTGCCTTCTAGTTCCCAGAAAGAAAGTAAATCGCTTTGGACCTAGCCTGTCTCCACGTTTTGGGTGGACCAATTCAGTGTAATTTACTGATCTAACTGCTAGTTTGTTCTGTTTGGCTAAACTTAATGTTTGTTTGCCTTGGTGAAAAATTCCACATGCTTTCTCCTTCAGACTTTCTGGGACTATAACCTACTCACCAGGTATTCCAAGAACTATCTCAAAATTAGTTTTCCAGTTGTGTATCAGATAACAGTATTCATTGTTTGCTGTATACCACCTCTGCTCTGAAAAATTAATTTTGAGTTGATAGCTAACGGCCATTCCGTTGCAGAAAGAAATACAGCATAGAGCAATGCTAGAACTGATTGGGCTGTGGGATATCATTACAACTTGCATAACAATAAAACAAAACGTTGAACTAGCAGCATGAATTAAAATCTGACCTATGTCCCCCACAACTTGGGAGAAAAATCTGAGAGCGTATGCTCTCACTATGAGACAATACGCTGACGCTTTTTTTTAAACTTTCTCAGGATATTCTGATTCTCTCCAAAGTGATGGTATTTCTTTATGCAGCTGTCCCATTTTTCATCTTAAAAGTTCATTTACAAGAAATATTTTCACTTCTCTCTCTGATTTGGTTTTGTTGTAGGGAAGGCTACCTCCTTTGATGTTGTGCACATTCTGAACGTTTTATTAGGTACTTCAAATACTCAACATGCAATAAAGTTTTTCAAGGAGCCTATTGTAGAGGAAAAATATTGATTAAACTTCTGTTTATTTCTTTGTGAATTCAGAATAATGCATTTCCCGCTTACTTTGGTGATTCTCTTGCAGTCATATTTTATAGATTCACTTTTGCTAACAATCCATATTTTAAGACTGACAAAGTACTCACTTTCTCATAGTAGTTCTTGTGACTGCTTGGAGTCCTTTCAGTTGGTCTTGTGGTGGTTGGCTTTTTTGCCATTCTACTTGGGTTGCTGTACTTTTAATGACTGAAATAAATTTTAACTCTGGATTATGTCCTGCCTTTCTCCTTCATCATATTTCCTGAGTTGATATAGAATCCTAGAATAATTCATATTTTGGCTTTCACAAGCTTTCATAAGTCCCTTTTGTTATGTATACATATGGAGTATATGTATACATGGAGTATCAGAAGACACATATCTTACGAAGTACAGGTGAAATTAATGCTAAATAAGCATTTCACTTTGGAACTGACTCTAGTAGTTTTACAAATATCTTTTATAGGAATGCAAGGTCATAGCCAGAGATGATTGAAGTCAGTGGAAAAGACTGTCACTTAGAGACTGGTATTTTTTTCTACAATTTTTTTAAAGGAAAAATTAAAATTTGTTAACTTTAAACTGTTTTTACCAAAAAATAGTCTAAAAGACATATTGAAAATTAAAACTGTCTTGCTTTTCACAAGTGTACTTTTAAAAATTATAGGACTTGACTTACAAAGTATATTAATTACAGGAGGTTGCTTGACAACTTTAACCTATTGTAAGATTACTGAAAATTTGCAAGACTTAAATAGCAGAATACAAAATAAATGTATTGAATGTAATTTAAAGAATCAGCTGAACAAACTTCCTTGAATGAATATCCTTTAACTGGCAGTTAATCAGTTTCCAAACGATGCCCACTAAAGTCACAATGAAAAGTCATAACTTGAATAGGAGTGATGATGTGTAGGCAGTGGATAGGGAACTGAAACTCTTAACTTAGTTTCACTTGGTCTACTTGTCCAGGAAAGGATGTTGTGTTGCCCACCGCCAGCTGCTGCCTGTGTAAAACTTGAAAGGATAGAGAAGGAAGTGAAATACTGTGGCTAATAAGAAAATATGTCATAAAAGAAAAAATAACAGAAAGTTCTATTAAAAACAGGAGCCTTGCACCTGGGTTAATAGACATTTGAAGATTAATATAGTCTTTAGAAGTACTTTATAAGGGATTTTTAATTTTAAAACCTAGATTCTAAAGAAACTAAAGAAAAGAGCAAATAAAATGTACCATTCTGATAGTTTGTGCATGAATTATCCATCAATATATGGCCACTAACTGGGGAAATATTTGATTCATTTTTCCAGTACTAAATAGGGTAATGAACTAGTCTCTCCACAAGAAATCATCACAAAAAGACTATTGCCATGAAAGCATACTTTAGTAATAATTATTCAGCCAGAAATTAAATAGCCTTAGTAATAGGATTTAAATTTAAATTACTGCTACTCTTGCCTACCAATTGTCTTTCAAAACATCATTGTATATTAATTCCATACAACTGTAATATCACCCTATATTCTAATAAAACAACATTACGTAGTTTCATACCTCTATCTTAATTACATGTATGTGGAAAATTGCTGAAGGAGAAAAGTAGATACGTGACTTCTCAAACTAACTGATATTTCCAGTGAAAAGGTGGTTGTTACCATGGAAATGAACTCTGAGTTTTCCAGCTGCTGTACTTATAAAAGTAACTGCTCACATAAACATCTCACTAGAAGTGGAACAACAAAAAACCCCCGAAGAGTGTAACTGACCTAGCAATGTTCATGAAGTGTCCTTTAATCATACAACAGGTTGGATGAATGGCCAAACCATATTTTTACATTCTCCAGCTTTTACCATACGTTGTGTTTACCAGTGTGTGAATAAGAAAATATATACCAAGTTCTCAACCATAAGTTAGACTTTTCTTAGTTCTACCTGATGTGATAAAATTCTCTGTGAAACAGATATGCAAATACTAGATTTAAAAAGATTAAGAAGTGTTATGGTGTTATGAAAAAAAGATTAATTTGTATATTGTGAGATCCCACTGATTTTTATGCTCAAAACTCTTTTTTTAAAGTCTATTTTGACAGGGTAAAGCATGCAGCATGAATTTTAGTAGCATTGTTGTTATCTGGAAAACCTGACCATCTTTTTAATAATATGCACATTTTGTATGTACATTATTGACTTCAAGTTTGAAACATCTAAATCCATACTTTGACTATAGGATAAGTTGACATATTGTTAATATAGATGTCACAACATAAAAAAGATGGCAGCAAACTTTTTAGCAGAGCCTGTTGCGACAGGACAAGGGGGAATGGCTTTAAACTAAAGCAGGGTAGATATAAGCTAGATATAAGGAAGAAATTTTTTATGCTGACGGTAGTGAAACACGGGAACAGGTTGCCCAGAGAGGTGGTGGATGCCCCATCCCTGGAAACATTCCAGGTCAGGTTGGACGGGGCTCTGAGCAACCTGATCTAGTTGAAGATGTCCCTGCCCACGGCAGGGGGGTTGGACTAGATGACCTTTAGTGGTCCTTTCCAACCCAAACTATTCTGAGTCTATGAACATGTTTTGAAATATGAAATACTGACCTTGAAGGAGGAAATTTAACCAAACTAGGAAATCGAACTGATTAACCATTTTTATATTAGCTTTAAGCCATTTCCAAACAATGTACAGAAAAACACAATGAAAATTAACATTAAATTTAAATAATAGTCATTGTAGAGTGTAATGCTGTTTCAATCTCTCACCATTTGACTAAGTAAATTTTTTCTAGTTACAGTAAGAAAAAGAATCAGATGTCTTATTTCTGCTGACAACCTTCAGACTTCCCTTCTTTCATTTCTGCCCTGCTGCCTTTTAAAGAAGACAACTTATGTTGTCCTTGCCTTACAGATGACTCCATTATCTCAAGCAATGACATGCGTGGGACTGTCTATGAAAGGAAAGATCACTCCTCTTTAATTGGATGGTACAACTGGAATTCCTTTATCTTAAAGTGAGAGTTTCTCAGAGGAAGGAAAAAGTAAGCAGGCTGATAGCAAAGAAGAGAGAGAGAATGATGAAAGATGAAATTATGAAAGATGAAATGATGAGTAATCATTAAAAATAAAATAGTGTAGCTTTTCTCTAAGTTGACATCATTTTGCAAAGTATCTTTTTCCCCTTTTTTACAGTCTTGATGTGGCACACCTTATTTGACAGTTGGGGGCAGGAACCTACTGAAGGCCAAGACTTTGGGTGCTGAAATTGATCGTACAGGAAGGCTAATGGAAAGAAGGCTACATGTTCTTGCAGTGGATGAGGACTTCGAGAGATATGCTGCTTTGCAGTTCTGCTAGGTCAAATTTGGAAACATCAGTTAAACCATAAGTCTTGATTAATGGAAAATTTTAAAGATCTGGTACTCTGGCACAAACACACTTTAATAATATTTCTGCAAAAGTCCTTAATTCACCTGCTATCCCTTCAAGAAAGCTGACTCAGATAAGGTCTTATTCCTCACAAATGATTATGCCCTGCATAGCTTTGTTGATGTTCATTTACAAGGAATGTGCATAAAGTTCAATCAACGAAGACTGCATTAGGTGTGACACTGAAGGGATTAGGGGAACAGAGAGGAGTATGTATAGCACAGCTTCTCTGGGAGACAAAAAGCAGCTTAGTACTGTTGATGTATTTTTTTCCACTCTCCAGAAGTTGCTTGAGACCAATAGCTGTGGACAGAAGTTCAACAAAAGGCCAATACTTTGAGCCTCAGTGGAGAAACCCAAGTCCACTCAATCTGATTGCATTACAAGTGGCTTTCTATAAGATAAGCTCAGTCTGTTACGGACTCTGTTTCCAGTAGCTGTATTACGATATGTGGGGATGGGGCCTGTTATTTATGTGCTTAATACTGCATCTAGAACATGCAGAAGCTAAATTTAGCATTGCCCATTTGAACTCCTGGGTTTGGGTTGTTTGTTTTGTTTTCTTTTTACTGGCAAGAAGAACGTAAAGGGTTAAAAACACATACTTTAAAAATAGTATTGTGTTTGTAGAATCAGAGTCTATTTTATAAATAAATTAGTGAAGCTTCTTGCAAATGTTATATATATCTCCAATGGCAAAATTTAGAATACTTTATGTAGCAAACATAAATTGTATGCTTGCAGTAAATGCTTTGCGTTTTGTGAATGCTTTGAAGAAAGAGTTGTTTCTTGAGGACCATTTGAACTTTTTGTATGTTTTATTACAATCTTAGAGACTCTGTGCAGCATGCTATTCTTGAGGGAAAGAATGGGGGAGGGGGAGAAGGACACATTGCCTCTTTTTGCACCATACTACTGTCCAATGGTGCTTGGGAAAAGTGTACCCTGATAATAAGGTCACTGAATAGTTGGAAGAGGTATGACTTTATCTAGTGTAAGGAAACTGATGGCCAGGTAGGATTCTTTCTGCCATTAAGATACACTTTTAAAAGTCTCATACTCTTCTGGCAGCCTGAAGGACAGAGTAAAGTGCTAATACAAGGAGAATGAATAGAAATTGCTTCAGACTGCCATTTCACATTTAAGCAAAGTCTGTTATACTAACTGCTTCTTGTGATAAGTTCATAGTTTTTCTTTTAAAAAAAACCCACATGTAGTACAACAGAACATAGTACATACAAGCTTGCTATTATCTGTGTCAAAACCTGCTTCCTTCAGCCAGGGAAAACCAAACAGGAATCAGGAAAGATCTCCCAGGTTCTAAAAATTCTCTTTTTGTAGCCACATCTACACTGGGGCATTCTGCCAGTAAACAGGTAACAACAGCATATGCTGATCTAGATCTATATTTGATTTCTCTTCTTGTTAAAAATGTCCTCCTCAAGAGAAATTCTGTCAGCAGATGGGTAGATACTCCTGTGCCTCCCATATACCTTCATCTAGCTTGTTGTAGAGTAGAAACACTTTACTCAGAGAATTCAGTGCGTTCAAATCCAAGGAGTCGTAGTTCCTTTTCTTGTTATGACCTTATCCCATATCGTCTGGGCCTTCCCCCAAATCCCATGGTCCTCCAAGGTTGCTCTTTGCTCTCTTCTTTCAAAGGTAGATCCTGTACAGCCAACAGTGTTCCCACCTCTGATTTAGAAACAACATGCATGGTTGCTATACAATTTCAGCTACTACAACACTATGTGTTACCTTCAAAATGAGAAACTTGAAGGTAATGAAAACACACAATTGTTTCAGGATGTATCAGACACTTGCCAACTAGTTCTGCACCCTGTGAACTGGTGCTTCTAAATTTCTGAAAAACAGCTTGGCTGTATTATGACATAGATACAACAATTAACCGTGTGTGTGCAAAATTTCCAGGTAGTGAGCTTGCTTCATCTGAGGCTCTCAGCATAGAAACACTAAAATATGAGAGCTTCTTTGAAAGTATAAAGGGAACATGCAGCTCCCTACTGGTATGTGTCAGTGTGTGAGTGGTTTACAACTGGTATGATAGTTATGCAGATGGGGACACTGAATCTTACAGAAAGGTGATTCTAAACAATGCGGAAAACAAGAGATAATACTTCCCAAGATACCAGAACTGTGTTGAGGGATAGCGTCAACACATCACTCCCTAATGCTGTTTGTGTGCACAAAGTATCTTTGGGAGTACTAGTAAATCACTGGGAGATTTCTCTCATACTAACGTTTCTATGGAAAATGTCTGCTGCTCCCCAATTCTGGAATATAACACTGTTTAAAAAAAATTGCAAATGTTAAGTGGAAAGAATAAAATGGGAAAGAAAAAGTTGAAAGCAAGCTGCTCCTTCAACAGCTAGGCAGAAGTTACAAAAGCCTTTCATTTGGTGTGCTTGGCTGAGAGAGACTTAAAAGAATGCCTTAGAGTGCCAGGCATCCATCATACGTTGTGATGCAGCTCTAGTAGAGTCAAAAATGGGTAATTACTGTAATTGTTTGCTGTAGTTGGCTCAAGTACACATAGTAAATGATCTGCAAAAGCCCATTTTAAATTAGGGCTCTGATGCAGTGTATTATTAGAACTATGTTAGAACATTTTAACAAAAACCAAACGTACTAACATTCAAAGCTTATAAAAAGTAGTTATAATTAAATTTCATATTTTAAAAGAGTGTGAGCTTTCTGCTTAACCTTTTACTGTATCTGAACTTTAGTGCTGTTTTCTAAGTGGCAGAGATAGTAATATGACTGTTGGCTTGGCTTGGGTGGATGGCTTTGCTGCTTTGAAATACACTGAGCTGCCTAGGAAGTATAAACATTTCCACAGATGTGGAGGTTTTATGGTTATTTTTGCAGCATTTATGTTTGCTGCCTGAAAATGACATACTATCTTGTTGCACTTCTCATTACATCTCTGGGCTGGGCTATTTTCTCCAAGCAGCATTTCTTTTGATCTTGCCTCCTTTGCTATGTCAGAATTATGACCTGTACATGAATTTTCCTTTTGTTTTCCTGAAAGTGGATTTATGACGATCAATGAATTTTGTTTTGCTCAAATCTTTTGCAGAAAATATTATCTGTGGGGAAACAGTAGTAAAAAATGTTCAGCCATTTTGCATGAAATAATTGCTAACAACAGCAGTAGCAGTTTCTGATTATAGGACCCACATTTTCTCCATTAACAAGAGGTGGCCTTCCCCTTGCCAAATAATCTGGTTTACTATGCACACATACATAGATCCATTAATTTGTGATAGGCTTACACTTTGAAAAATTGTCAGATTTCCTTGGTATCCGTGGAACAATTGCAGGTGTTTTTCAAGCACCCTAAGAAGAAGATGAGCTGCTCATGTCACAGCACTTTAATTCCAGCTTCTGTTGTCTTCTAAGGAAGCACACATTTACAAGGAGGGCTATGGGACTTGCATGTCTAAGCATAGTGTTAGTGCAATTCGATAGCACTACTTGCCTTCTCGCTGCAGTGCTGCAGCAGGGAAATGACATGCTGAGAGGAAATACAAATGATTCTAAAGACAGACCTACACAAATAACTTCTACTGACATTAAAATGCTAATTACTATAAGAATTGTAAAGGTGCATGGCTCTTACTGACATTCTTGCATTAGCTTCTCAAAGAACTGCAGTCCTAAAACACATGTGCAAACACACTGAGGTGCCAGAAAAGCTTAGGATAACTGTAAAGGCATGAGTTCTAGCATCTGCAAGCAAAGTTTCCAGGATCAAGAATTTTTATGGCTATAACTGGTTATAGTATAAGGAACAAACAAACAAACACTGCCATTGTCAAGTAATATCCATTTTATCTAAACAAATAATTAAAAAAGGAAACAAAATATTTTAATTTAAAATTTAAGATAAGGAATGGAAAAATTATTGCTAGGACAATGTGCAAGTACAGGAATTGTAATAACTCGGCTTGCACCTCTAAAACACATCTGGACTGATGTTCAAAAAAATAAATGTGATTTTCAGTTATCACTAGGGGGCACTCCTCTCCTAAATACATTAAGAAAAAGGCACAAACAGTACCTTCCTATAAATAGGTTTTCACAGTGAGATGTTAAGAACATGCACATGGGTCTATTTAAAGAGTTTTCTATGTTTCTAGAAGTAAATGCTAAAAGGTAAGAATATGTTGGTAATTAACCTTTTGTCACATTCCTTGAATTCGTGAATCTTCAACTAAATTTAATTTAAAAATGAGTTTAGGATCGTTGGTTTCTATTTTAAAAAGATGACTGTGTCTTGAGGAACTGGGATGTTTAATGTATTCTCCTTGATTTGTGTCAGTTCATGAAGATTATTATTAAATATCTTATTCCTGCTTAGAACTCAGATA
Source organism: Aptenodytes patagonicus (assembly GCF_965638725.1). Classification (NCBI taxonomy): domain Eukaryota; kingdom Metazoa; phylum Chordata; class Aves; order Sphenisciformes; family Spheniscidae; genus Aptenodytes; species Aptenodytes patagonicus. Next base: position 44,652,990 of record NC_134952.1, read on the forward strand.
CTCTCATAAGACTGTCATGTTCTTAATCTTCATTGTCAGTTTGTAATCATTAACTTAACATTAGTTAATACTTCCCTATTCATTATCCATATACTTTTGAAGAAATTTATAATTTAATACTCTCTGACTTAAAGGAACAAAAGCTAAAAGCTTTCCAAATGTTCAGTGTGTGTAAATTGTTAACTTAGCATTCTTCAGACCTTTAACCCAAGTGTGTATTTGATTCCCTGTGAGTACATTGGCACTGTATACAGGACAAAACAACTTCATTTCCAGCTGCATAAAGCAGTTTGTAAGCAAGTAGATCTGAATAGGATCGGAGAAATTGAGACATGAAAAAGAAGGGAAAGATCTGCCGTTCAAAAAAAAAAAAAAGGGGAGTAGTAGCACTATAAAACATGAAACAGTATTATAAATCAAACCTCATAGATTTCAGTATTTACTTTTCTGTTTAGTTTGCTATAAGCTCTTAAAAAACCTCACTCCAAAATATAATAAAGGATTAGAACAATGGGAACTTTAATCAATATGTACACATGCTTTTTCAGGTTGGGAAAAACACAACGAACAAGTTATGGAAAGGACAGTTATATTTTAAACACCAAGTTTATTATTAAGAGAAAAGCATTAATTGCATGCTCTATAACTGTCTGTCTTTTTATATTCTAGGATCAGGGATAAGCAGATTCAAACATAATTTCAAGTCTTTAGTGATTAGTGCAGACTTCTGGTGTACATAATGTGACCTGGTATATATTGATCAATGCAGTCCATTTAATGTTCTGTGTGGAAGATATAATTTGCTTCTGTCATTCTAATTCTATGCACCATTTTCAGAACAATTTCTGAGAGGAGGCATCAAGATGAAAATTTCATACGCACCAGTTCTATAACATTGTCTAAAAATGTCTGTGCCGTGTCTGTCAAAATATTACCTATCACTATAGCTTCCGTTTTGGTCTGAGAATTAATGTCTGTTCAAAAATTGTGGAGCTAATTTTCATACTACTGAAATAGTTACAGGTTGATGTCAAAAATCAGAAAGCTCCATGTCATTCACTCACTGCTGGTTTGCAAGCTTCTCTTGGTGCATGATTCCCTCCCTCTTCCAGGAGCACTTTAGGTGAAAATACAATTGTTTATTGTAAGTCTCTCTCGAAAAGAAAGGATTGAGTCATCCTGGCATTGCTGACCACAAATCAGAGTCATAATGTAAAACGTTATGGAGTGATGAAGAATGGGGATGTTCCTCATCCTTGATTAAAAGGAGGTTTTCTATCATGTGGCTAAAACTGTTCCTATTCTGCAACTCTGAATTTCTTAGAGAGACCCTGTTACTAGGAACAGGTGATTCTTTGATAGAGTTCTGATAAACATGAGGCTGGATGCTATGCAGTATTTTGGAAAAACTGGGACATTGATTTCTTAGAATTTGTCTGGATTTGTATACTTTAATGAACGCAATGTAATCCCTTCTTCAAGGGTGTTGATAGTTTTGGGTTTGGATTCTCAAAGATGCTGGCAATTATCAACTCCTATGTTCTTAACTCTCCCTTTTGCTATTGAGTGTATGAATCGGAGTGGCATGTGAAAATTAAATTCTGTAGAGAATCCAGAGCTGTGCTTGCACAACCAAGTAAAAAATCCTGGAAGGACCAGCCTTCTTTCTCTCTTATATTCCAGCGACAACTTATTTTTGGTATTTAGAAAGACTATGCTGGCTATAAGAGCTTTCCCTGAAACACAAGCAGCCTCCTTGAGATGCATGCTGGAGCTTGGAAGAGGCACTCTAGGTTATTGATTTTAATCTAGGATATAGGGAAGTTATGTGACCTGCACAATGTTTGAAGGTAAAAGGAAGTCTGAGATCCTTGGTGTTTATCTTGATGATGTGAAGTAGAGGGGGAAAAAAAAACAACCCACAAACAAAAAAAAAAAACCCCAAAACGCATAGTAGTGAGAGAACAGCATTACTTGCTGTTGTACTCTCATGGATTGGTATAGTTATGATGGGTGTGATGTATGTTAATATAATAAAAGGATAAATTATAATAATTGATTATGGTGACAGATATAGAAAAATCACACTCTTTAAAATCTTTAAAAAAATTGGGAAGTACTATGTTGTATATTCACATACTATTATTTTACTCTAATAAATTAGGAAACTATTGGACACCTAGTGTTTTAAGCTAATAAAATATCCAAACAAGGACTCTTTAGAGAGCTGTTAATTGAAGGTCAACTTACGGTCTAGTATACAGCCTAGCTGCATGTGAAGAGAGAGAAAGGGAAGAAGGACATTTCATCAACTGGCTCAATAAATTTCTGCATTTTTGTTGAGCTCTAGCGGAGCCTCTGGAGGAACTGAGGTCTACTGGTGGGGTTCCATCTGCTGAATCTGGACTGCAGCTCAGTGGGTTACCATCAGTCTTGATGGTAACAAAGAACATCTTCACTGCTGTTTGTAGAGGCACCATACCGTACCAAAATATGCTGTAGGAAAACATGGGATCCCATTCTAGACCAGAAAAATTCAGTAGAAATGATAAACCCGTGACCTCACCAATCTGGTCAAATCTAGCTGGATTAAAGTCTGGATAAATTACACTCATCAGTGTGTGTGGAGGGGCAAACAAAAGGTTGAGTAATGTCTTCTTTTTCTGTGCCACCAATTTTCCATCCATGGCTATAGATTTTTTTAAAGGCAGCATTTGTTTTTAGGGACTTTGAACACTGACGCAGGACTGAAGTAATATAATTTATTAAAGAAATTATTTTTTGCATATGGACTTGTACAAACTTTAAAACTATAGTTACTCATTTACACACTGATATCTTTAAACCACCTTTTTAAAACACATATCTAACAAACATTTATTCTAAACCTGCATATGCACAGCTATTTGGTATAGTCTATGTTAGGAAGAAATGGATTGCTAAGATTGTGGGAAAACTGCCATCTTGGGTGGATTTAGATTTAAGATTGGACTTATGGTAATTTTCCCAGTGGTATCTTGTGCCTTTTGAGTCAGATCACCCTAAAGGAAAATCATCATTATGTAAAAGGCACGCAAGTTTCCAACATATTAATAAACTGCTTTCCAGACTCCTCACTATGTGTAAAAAAAACTTTCATTCTTTTCACATTTTCTTTCATGTCAAATCTAGATGGAAAGTCAATGTCCTAAAACTTTCTGTAGAATCCAAACTTTAAAAAAGGCTTTTTCTTTTAATTTCAGTGTTTTGATTGCCCTGAATTAAAATGTTAATTTTAATTTCATTTAATCTGAATATTCAGAATGTCTGTCAGTCAAATTGCATCTACTGGTATCTCTAAACTACTTCTTCATTGTCTAAACACTTTGTGTTTCTGTTCTCTCCTATGGTCTACTTAAGAAGCCAGATGGTTAGAAATTTCCAGGTCATTGACCAGGCTCTGTGGTCAATCTTCTACAACTCATCATGGTCTGCTTTGAGGTTTAGACACACATCTGGCCCACAGAGACTAGGACTCTGAGGAACTTAGTCTTTGAAATACAGCAACTACAAATTGCAGCCAATTAATTCTGACCAACCTGGAACCTTAATGTTCAGTTACTTTTTGACAAAACAAAAACTTTCAATTTGGTTGAATAAAGTGACTAATTGTTATTTTGCTATGTGAAAATCCTCACTGTGTAAGCAGAATTAGCATCCCACAGGAAAAAATTATTTCGCAGAAACACATTTTAACTGTTTAACTGGATTATCCGTTAACTGGACTACCATGGAACTGGAGTTCCTTTCCTCAGTTCCTTAAGTGTATTTTCTGTTCTTTTTTTGTTTGTTTGTGGTTTTTTTTTTCTTTGGAACCTTGTTTCTGGTTTTTGATGTATCAAAGTTGCTGAAAAAAACTAAAATAGTAACAAAAATGATCATATAGCAAAATATTTAGTTCCTAGATGTCCTGATTAAGACAAGCTGCCAATGGTGAAACACTGCTGCCAATTCAAAATGAGCAAATGACCAGCTCAATATAGAGAGATTTGGCTGGACATCGCAATAATTTGTAAATTTGTACCAATCTACTCCCAACAGCTTCATCAACCCCAGTAATCTGGAAGGCCAACTGTACTCTACAGCAGTGTTGTTTTCCTGTTCCACATCAATTTTCCACTTCTGAAATACACCACATACGTGATTATTTATTAAGTTAAAAATACAGCCAAAGCAGTCAACTGAAGAAAGTGAGAGGGTGAGGGAGAGAAGAAAAAGATGGAAGGGAATAAGTAAAAGAGAAACTAGATATTTGTATTCTGAAAATCATAGAAAAGGAAATGAATTGGAAGGAAGTGATTTTGAAAGACAGCAAGTGACAGAAAGATGAGAAAGGTATAGGTGGCTTTAATAAATGAAATTTCTGTAAACAGGATCTGTGAAGCAACGTGTCATTGAAAAGTTTTGTCCTGCAGCAAATTTCATATTTTCATATTCCAAAATTGGATAGAAATGTGCAGAGCCTCTTCTGAGTTCTATCCTAAAAATCCTACCTTATTTTTTGCAAGATTTATGATTAATTTAATTTACTTTTAAATTATACAGAAAGTTTAATGATTACAGCACAAGTTTATAAAAAAAAGATAGTTTCAAAGACCTAGACTGCATATCAAGATTATTTGTAAAGAAATTGTACATAATTGTGTAGCCTCCTCTTACCTTGTTACCAAATTATTTAGAGACAAGACATACAGTACGTGTAATAGTGCCTACCGGCCCAAAACAAATTAATGCAATAGGCACAAATGTGTACTCTTGTCAAATTATGTATTTGATTAGAAATGGACTTGGCTCCAACAGAAGATGTGGTTTTGAAGAAGAAAAATATGCCAGTAAAGTAAAACCATGTAATTCTGAAATGTCTTATGGAGGTATAGAAACAGGGCCAAAGAATAGATGTGGTTTGTGTTCTAACTGTAAAAGTGAGTAAGAATCCTCTTGTTGCAATACAGATTCCTTAAATGCTTACACTTTACTCCAAAATCTAACACGAATAACTAAACAAAGTTGTCATTTGCTTTGTAATTATGGTTGTATCAATAGATCTTCATACTGATACTCCCCAAATCCCAGTGAATTTCATAGCAAAACTCTCTTGAATATGTGCAGTTCTCCAGATTTACATCAAGATAAAGAGTTATTTTAGGTGGATGATGCATGGTGGCTTTAACCAAACTCTAAAAATTGCATCACTGTGGCTAGTTAATTCCATAGGTTAATTCATCAGCCTACAGTTAGTCAATAAAGTATTGCAGGTCAACCTCTCATCACTATAAGATACAGGATACTTGTGGGGGAAGGCCTTTGTCCAGTTGCTGATGGAAGAAAGGGGCAAGAGGGTTCTTATGTTTGATCGGCTTAGTTTTTGCTTTTGTGAAGTCTTTGGTTCCCTTGAATAGTTATGCTATCTGAATTTGGAAAGATTTCCATCTTTCAGAAACATGAGATTAGGCCAAACTATTAGTACTTTGTAGTTACCCATCTTTGCTCTCCAAAAACATATGCCTAGTTTCTTTTATTTCTCACATAAAACATTTCATAAAGAATAACTTTTTTCATAAATGACACTTTATTATGAACATTTTTAGACATTATTAGAATTCCTTTTGGAATAGAGGTTTTGTGAAATCCTCTGTAACAGTCTCTAATATGTCAATGACTACACTGGAAGTGTGTCATAATGTGTTATATTCAGAAGATACAGCTTGATAGATAGCTGTGTCCAACACATTTGGTTATCGTATCCAATGCTTTGGATATCATGCATAAAACATCTTACAGGAAAGCATTCATTTCTCAATAAATGAGATTTCAAAAAAGCCTAAAATATGAACTGATATAAAGCAGAATATTTCTGTATTTGATAAATTTGATTAAAAATTGGTTTAATTATTTGAGTAAACTTTGCCATTTTGATTAGTATTTTGGTAAAATAGAAAAAGTAAACTCAATTTTGCACAAAAAAAAGCAGAGTCATGCAGAATGTTGGAAAAAATGAAAAATGTCTTAATTTTAGAATTTTACTTGTCATTAAATCATTTTCTTGCTTACCACATTATGTATAGGCTAGAGCTATTGTTAAGAGAGACATTCAAGAATTTTAAGAACCCTGTCTCTTCAAAATAAGATGTAAAAGCAGACAATGGCTTGTGGTCAGGGAGAGTAAACATTAGAAAGGAGATTAATTAGCATGCCAAAAGAACTTTACTAAGATGAGGAGGCTACAATGGAGCTGAAAATCTCCAGCTGTGCAGAACTATCAGGAAGGAGGAAAAAGTGGAAAATGAAGAATCAAAAAGGACCCCTACCTGTTTAATCAACCGCAATGATTAGAATAATTAATGGATTTTTCAAACTGTATGATGAAGAGACATTTCTTAAGAGATGCTGGTGATCTCCATAGTAAGGAAAAAACAGGAGAGCTTGTTTCAGAGAGAAAATGAAAAAAAAAAAAAGTTTTCTGCAGACATGTAGCATGTATTTTTTCATGTTATTTTCATTCTTATTCAAAAGAATGAAGACCTAACCTGCATAGTTAACTTTTTTACAAATCCCAACCCAGGTAGTTTTGTTACATACTTCATCCTCTAGCTTTGTCTGCACTAGAAACACTTGCTCAGATAAGTTATACAAGTGGATTTGCAAAATGATTCTTATAACTTATTTCAGACCCCCAAATCCATAATGAAATAAGGTCACCCAGCAACAATATACTTTTCACATCACAGTTTCATCCACAGCACATTTGTTGAGCATAACTCAAATTACACCTCTGTATTTCTGACCAATAAATTTGGATTAACAGGAAACTTTCAGTGGGTAAAAGTAGCAGAAGTAGCTAATTCTCTTTGCTTATCCATATTTCTCATTTCTGCCTGAGAATGAAAAACGTGTAGAAGACCTTCTCCAGTCATATACTTTGGAAAACAGAAACTATAGGGGGCATGAATTAGAGAACTGCTGACCTACAACTTCTAGGATACTTAATTACAGAAAATTGTGAAGTAAACAGTTTTTCTCCTCTTGGGACCTGAAGGAACAAAATCACACAACTGAACAAAAACATCATATAGGTCATCATATGTACACTCCTAATGACAAAGTTCACTAAAGCCAAAAATATGAATTTCCAAAGTATGTATTGAATGATAAGTAACAGAATAGAATCAGGGGAATACAGTGGCAGTTGAGTCCACTCTGCTGATAAGGGAACCTGAACTCACAAATGTTCTTATTTTATTAATAAGAAAGAAATTTAGAGAAGTCAAAGCTCACAAAGGGTACCTATGTCCTACCCAACTTCTGAATTGCTTCTACTGAGACTTTATGGTGTAAGATGGTTAAAACAAGTCACCATCCAACACACAAAGCTCTGCTGTGACTGCCTGACGTTTTTTGATGCTTAAATGGAGTCAATTCTGAAAATCCAACCTCAGGTATGGAAGCTGAGTACTACTGTATAAGGCATATCTGGATAAACAAAATAGCTAGGAGGGTGTTTTTTCAAGGAGATTGTGAGTAACACATGAAGGTTTTAACAGGCATTGCTTTAAGATGACTTCAGTTAAAGGGTACATCCATCTTATGATGCTATGACTGTTTCGTTCACGGAATATCTACTGCATAAAATGTTTGTTTTGAAGGGGTGTGTCTAGGACTAGGGCACAGGGAGATGTTTGCCGCCTTCTGGAAGCTGTGATGTGTGCCAGAAGAAATTCCTGCGTAGGAAAAGATTCTAATTTTTTACAGAACTACTGAGAAGTCAGATGAGAAGACTTTTCAGTTTATAATGGATAAACTGCATCTAAAGACTTGACATGCAGACATAGAAGATTATCCTTGGCATCAAGATGCATATTATTGTGTTCTAAATTTTAATATACACTTTAAATTGTTCACTGCATATGAAGAGAGTTTTGAATTTTTGAACATCAGGAAATACAAAATTTCATTGCATGCTTTCCTAGAGATATAACCTTAACTTTGACAATGACAACAACTGAAAATATTCAGTAGTCAAAGTGAAAAATGAAGATTTCATACCTAGAAAAGGTATTTTTCTTCAACAGGCTAGGTCAAACATGAGCTGCTGAGGTTGCTGTGGAAGTTAAAGTTCTGCAGCTTGTATTATATGAAAAGCCCTATCCTTCTGCGTTTAAAAGGTTTGGATGAAGAAGAACTCAAACCCCATGAAATTGTCCTATTTTTGAAGGCTTGAGTTCCAGGATTTATCTCTGTGAACTCCTGTTGCATCTGCTGTGGTAGTTGGGGCTGTATAGAATGGCAGAAAGACCTGTCTTGAGATGATCTTCTGCTCCTGATCTTGGACAAGCCCATTCATCAGTGCCTTATTCTGAAAGGTATATAAGCTATCAATAAGCACAGATGGATGTGTGGTTAATGCTGATTACCTGAGCTCCCATGCTCTCTGGATCTTTGTTTGTGGCTTTTAGCTTTTTGACAGTAGTCGTGTCAGCAGAGATCCACAGATGTTTAGCAATCTAATCATATTAATGAAGAATGAGAACTATGAGCACCTTGGAGCATTTACCCCACAGGAAAAATATTAAGGATTAAATTGCAATAATAGCAGAAGAACAGGTCACAGAAGACCAAATATATTAAATCTTGAGGTCTGCAGTGGCCTGAAGTAGAAGATGAGAGTCAAGGAAGATTGAGAGATGAGTATTTCAAAGCACTTCAAGACACAAGTACCAAAAGCCAAGGGGAAGCTGAGATGCAGCTAGCAAAAGACATCATGGTTAATGAGAAATCATTATGAACTTAGTATGTATTAGTGTAAAGAGGGTAAAAGAAAGGGAAGTGCCCTGTTGTGGAGGAAGAATGTAGTAAGCAGAGAAATGGAAGAAACAATCCTTTAAAACCTATGCACCAAACGTCAATGGCATGTAGGTGGTTAGCTCAGCTATCACCACAATGACAAGAAAAAAGAAATGGCATAGATAAGACTTTGTCTGCAACAACTCTAACAACTCCGTTTTGTAATTTTTGTAAAAATGATTGTTTTAATCACCTTATGAACTCTGTCCCTGAGTATTTACAAAACTGTTTGAAAGGATCTCAGAATTGTTAGCAGTTCCTTTTGAGAAACTGTAGAGAACGAGTGGGGTACCAGATGACTGTAAAAAAGCAAATTAAATTTTTTTTTTAAAAGAGGGACCTTCAAAAGAGTGGGTTGAAAAATGATCAGAAAATGAAACTGCTGTTGTCCTACTCTCAATTTCTGGAAAATACAGGGACAATTAATTCAGTACAATATTTCTAAGCGTCTGGAAGATACCAAAAAGATACATAGCAGTCAGCATGTATTTGACACAACAAATCACATCAAGCCAAAATAATTTCTGTTTATGAAGTAATCCTTATGCCAGTGGGAAGGCATAAACAAGGTATTCTAGTGTTCTAGGCACTGACAATGAAAAAACCAGGTAGCCTGATTTGAAAGATTCAACAGGATAATAGAGAAAGTGATCAGAGGTCTCAAAACCATGGTGTAAGATTAAAAGAATAGGGTAAAAATATGGTAATAAACATATCACAGGGAGGAAATACAAAATGGGGAGACAATAGTTTACAATATAGAAGATACTGCTGAACAGAGGAAGACAGTAATTTTTTCTTCATGTTTTTGGTGCATAGGATTCACCATAAGAAGTTACAAGCTTAAATTGCAACAAGAAAACCTTGTTTCAGGTATTGGAAACCTCTTTTTAAGTTAGACTAATAAAAGTCACTGACATAGGTTAGTGTGGAGTTTCCATCACTGACAGAGACTCCACCGATAGTGACTCTGTGGTCTAAAAATAGATTTAGATTGACATCTGCCAGGAGTGACAAGGTATAGTTGGTTTTGCTTGTGGGCAATGGGACAGCTAGATGTTGTCTTGGGAGTCCCTTCAGCATGATTTTAAAAATTATTTTAACTGCAAGGGCTGTGTTATTATATTTGCATAAACTTAATTCCATGCTTTAGTGCCTTAAATGAACACATGCTTCATTTGCAGGAAGCGGGTAAAGCACTTTTGAGACAGTGTTCAGGGCATAAATTTCTTTGTATTTCCTAGTAATTTCTCAGCATGTCCCCTCTGTTTCATCATTAACCTATACATACAAACGTTTCTTCCAATGTATCTCTTGGCGCATCTCTTCCATAATTCTAACACCCTTTCATATAACATACAGATGTGTATACAAAATGCATATTTACATGTATACTCCCTCTTTTTTCATCTATCCATCATTTTCCTTATGCAACATCCATATTGTTTACGACAATCTTGTAACCTTCCACAAGTATATTACCAGCTACGCCATCTTCTTTGCTATCCCCCTGTAGGCTCCATCAGCTAGTCAGAGGTAAAGCAACCTGAATAGTTATGATTTTAAACTGGTAAGTCTTAGTATTTGAAAAATCTGTATTACTGAAAATTTGGAAAATATATCATATTTTGAAATTAAGAAGAAAGACAAATTTTTATTAATAACAGCAATATTTCTTAACTGGACAATGATGAAAAGAGCTATTAGTCAGAGTTTCTAAACTTTCACTTTAAAATTATGTACCTGTTACCATTAGTATTATTCTCTTATCACTACCGCAGTACTGGATTCCCTGTCACATCTTAAAGATGCTATTGTTAGGCACATTAGTATGCAACAATACAGATATATTTTCTGTGAGAAATGTACTTACATTTAAAATAAAGGAAAGAATAACTCTCAAGATACATGAATTTAATCTTTGAAGAGCAGTGAAATTATTGAGAAAAAAAGAAAACTTCTTAGTTTGGTATCTTCAAAATGCCATTTCAATCAAGTATCATTTTTTGTGTGCTTGAATAAATGGAATTACCAACTTGTGTAAAGTCCTTGATCAGAATGAGGCTCTTAAACCAATTATGTGGAGATCAGAGTGCTTAAAATTGAGGAATACATTTAGAATTATTAAAGGCTTCAAATAGCTTGGTTCAGGCGAAATTACATATAATTGATCATTTAGTATGTGTTGTCAGTAGAAACTGCAGTCATAGGTGTGGAAGATCACCTTTTAGACAAATTGCAGTAAAACTTTTTTAAAACCCAAACCATACCAGAGCTCCCTTTTCTAAGGATTTTTACTGAACACAAATCCCAGACACTTTATTCCTCTTCTCTAGGTATGGAAAGATGCACCATAAGTACTGAATAATATTATCTGGATGAAAATGTGAAACGCGGATGAAGCAAAACCAAAATAGGTTACCTTGATTGCTAGGTAAGTGAAACCACAAATTTGGGGATTGGGGTGCTTTTAAAAAAGTTTAAATAAGTGATTCTTTAAAAAAAAAAAATCATTAACTTTATAGAGAAATTTCTTCTTTGTCAAAGGGCAAAGTGATTTGTAGAAAATTAACAGTAAGACTGACAAACAAACTGGATTGTCAGAGAATGATTTTATAAGGGACTGACTCTATAATCCACCCTGAGAATGACATGACTGTTTTGTTGATTCTTATTTAGCCTCTGTGCAGTCCCTCTATCCTTTTGCTTTGAATTTTATGATTAATTTATTACAAAATATAATATCATTCTGGATAGGTAGCATTTTCAGACTCGGGCACATAAATGCTAATCTGGCAATCATTCTCTATACCTGTCAGACTGGTGACAAGATTCTCACTGATTTTAGTGATACAGGTTTAGGTAGTAAGTGTAAGATGCAAGTTAGCGGATTTAATTCATACTTTACTATCTGTCTGTAGTCACAGTTTATGACTAAAGTAAAAACTTGCTAAGATCAGCCACAATCTCATATTCACTTCTCTTTTTGCATGAAGTGGCATTTTTCTGCTTATCAGACCTGAGAATCTCTTGATGGCCTTGGCCCTGAAAGTAAACTCTCAATTTTTACAGTGGAAAATACTTTCAGATACTACACTAGGAATGCTGTGTTCTCTTAACATACTTCTTAGCAACCTTGTGGTGGGTTAGGCTTGGCTAGCAGCCAAACTTCCACCCAGCTGTGCACACCCCCTCTACCAGTAGGACAAGGGGAGAAAATAGGAAGAACAGGAATGAGAAAGCTCATGGGTTAAGATAAAAGCAGGGACATTGCTTACCAATAACTGTTGCAGACAAAACAGACTTGGAGAAGATTAATTCATTGCCAATTAAAATAAAAATATAATTGCTAATTTGGGTAGTGGGAAATGAGAAGACACGCATTAAAACAACACCTTTCCTCCCCCCTTTCCCAGGCTCAACTTCATTCCAGACTCCTCTCCCTGACCAGCACAGGAGGAACTGCGGGGGGGGGTATAGTCAGTATGTAATGGTTTCTCTTCACCGCTCCTTCCTTCTCATGCTTTTCCTCTGTTCTGGCATGGTTTCTCCACGGGCTGCAGTCCTTCAGGAAAAAGTGCTCCAGTGTGGGCTCACCACGGTTACTTTGGGTATATCCATTTGCTCCGGCATGGGTCTTCCATGGGCTGCAGTGCTCTGCCATGGAGCATCTCCACCTCCTCCTCTTCTCTCTCTGACCTTGGTGTTCCCTCTTGTTTCTTACTCTTTTTATTCCCATCTCCTCTCTCCACACAGCATTTTCTGCCCTTTCTTACCTCACTACAAGAAGGATGTTGAGGTGCTGGAGTGTGTCCAGAGAAGGGCAACGAGGCTGGTGAGGGGTCTGGAGAACAAGTCTTATGAGGAGCGGCTGAGGGAACTGGGACTGTTTAGCCTGGAGAAAAGGAGGCTGAGGGGAGACCTCATCGCTCTCTACAACTCCCTGACAGGAGGTTGTAGCGAGGTGGGTGTCGGTCTCTTCTCCCAAGTAACTAGCAATAGGACGAGAGGAAATGGCCTCAAGTTGCGCCAGGGGAGGTTTAGATTGGATGTGAGGAAAAATGTCTTTACTGAAAGAGTGGTTAAACATTGGAACAGGCTGCCCAGGGAAGTGGTTGAGTCACCATCCCTGGAGGTATTTAAAAGATGAGTAGATGAGGCGCTTAGGGACATGGTTTAGTGGGTGGTGGTGTTGGGTTGATGGTTGGACTCGATGATCTTAGAGGTCTTTTCCAACCTCAATGATTCTATGATTCTATGATTCTATGCTTTCACAGAGGCACCATCAGCTTTGCTAATGGGCTCAGCTGTGGCCCGCAGTGCCTCCACTGTGGAGCTGGCAGGAACCAGCTGTCCCCAACGTGTGGCAGCCCCATACCTCTTCCCACAGAGGCCACCCCTGCAGCCTCTGTCCCCCTCCCGCTACCAAAACCTTGCAACATACAGCCAATACAAACCTAAAAAAGAGTGTTACTCAAGTCTAGGGAATAAAGTTAACATTACAAAATTAGACGAATTAGGTCAACAGGATGGCAGATGGAATCAAAATTAAATATGGAGTCAGCTATGCTGGAAAGGCAATTGAACTATTTATGCACCTTGCTCATTTCTAAATTAAATTTAACTAATTCGGGAAAGAAACCAGATGTCTCTGAAGGCTTTGAGTTAATATACAGCTGCAGTTTAAAAACCAAAAAGCCAGAAAGAAGGGGAAGAGTGTATGATTCTTGCAAAAGGGGGTAACACAGGCGGCATTACAATGCCAGCATATACCTAAATCAGCATTCAAAGGCAATCTGAGAGACTGCGTGTCTCCTTTCCCCTAAGGTACAGGAAGTTTTATCTTGAAATTACTTGGAATTTTTTAAAGACTGTATCTGCCTAAGGATTTTCGCAGACTTAACTTGGGGTACGAGGTGCCAACACAGCTGTAGAAAAGTTCCAGCGGTTTCCACCCCCACCTGGAGGTGCCGGCGGCGCAGCGCGGCTCCTGCGGCGCCATGAGGGGCGCGACGAAGGTGGCCCGTGCGACCGGCGGGTCCCGCAGGCGTTCCCGGCGGCGGCGGACGGGCCGCGGAGGAGGCAGGACGGCAGAGGCCGAGCGTCGGCACTGCCTTGCGATGCTCACCTCAGCACAGGGAGCTCCGGGGGAGAAAGCCCCTTCCGCCGGCCGCCCGCAGACCGTTAGCCCCGGCGCGGCGTCGCCGGCGGCGCGCGGAGCGGCACAGGGGCGGAGTGGGGCGGGGCGGGGCGAGGCGAGGGGCGGGCGGAGCGTGCGGCGCGGCGCGGGGCGCACGGCTGCAGACGGCGGCGCGTGCGGGGACGGAGCGGGCCGCCTTTCCGGCCGCGGCGAGGAGCGCGGTTGCGGGGCTTGCAGCAAGGTGACGGGCTGGGCAGCCTCCCCTTCCTCTCCCCCCCCGCCCCCCTTTTTTCCGAGCGCTCCGCGTTGGGCTCCCTTTCCCGCTGCCCCTTCCGCACCCCTTGCCCCTTTCGGGTGAGCGAGGGGGCCCGCTGCGGTCGGTTGTCCCGGTCCCCTGCCGGCTGCCCCCGACTGGGGTTCGGCTCTGGTGTGGGTAATCGCCCTCCTCGTGTCTCCTCTCGCCCAGATGCTCAAGGTAGCAGCCTTCGTGTGCGTGTGTGCAGCAGCCTGGTGCAGCCCGGCGCTGGCGGCGGCCGGGGGCAGACCGGACAGCGGCAATTTTCTGGACGATAAACAATGGCTCACGACCATCTCCCAGTACGACAAGGAGGTCGGGCAGTGGAACAAATTCCGAGACGTAAGTTCAACCCTTCCACCCTGCCAGCCGGCAGCCGCGCCCGGCCCGCTCCCCCGGCAGCCCCGCGGCTGGCGGTCTGGTTCCGTTCGCTGAGGGCTTCCCTTGGGCAGCCAGGGCTGAGGTGCAGCCTCAACTTTCCCCCTTCTCCCCAGATTTTAATTTTTATTTTAATTCCCGGCGGCGCCTCGGCAGGAGGAGGGAGGTCCCACTGGGCAGTTCCCGGTGCGCTGCCGCCGCTGAGCGGCGAGGACTGCCCGGTGTGCCCCGGGCCGTGCCGGGCGCCCAGCCCGCACCTCCGGCGCCCAGCGGGCCGGGCCGCGCGAGCTGCTTCCCGCCCTGCGGGTCGCCAGCCGTTAAAAGGCGGCGGCGGCGGCGGTGGAGCGGGAGTTGCGTTTGTCCTTCCTCCTCCCCGTTTCCCGCCCCACAGCGGGAGCGGCGGTGGCTGCGGGAAGGGCTGCGGTGGGGGCGCGCGCTGCGGCCGTTGGGCCCCGCTCCCCGCCGAAGCGGGGGCGAGGCCGGCCCGGCCCGGCCCGGGGCGGGGGGGGGGGGGGGGGCACGGGGCTCGCCGCTCTGCGAGTGCCGCCTGGGGAAGAGCCCCCTGCCACCTGGAAGCGTGCGCCGGGCGGGATTGCCCAGTCTCACCTTGCCGCTGTCAGAAGTACCGGGAGGGCGGGCTGGGGGAGAAGGGGCTGCGCGCACAGCCGGGGGGGCTTTGTGGGAGGTGTTGGAGCGCGGATCGTGGCAGGGAAGTCCGCTAAATAAGGCGGTAAGTTGTATAAATGGTGCGTCCGGAGCGCCTTGCACGGAGTACGTGAACAGCAGACCCAATCTGACCCGAATCTCATCAGTTATGAAACCTGCTACTGTAAGGTGGCTCTCGTCCTCCAGAGTGCTTCGCTTGTGTGCTTAGTTCGTTCTCTTTTTGTTGCAAGTTGCGTAAAACCCAATCGGTTTTCAAAAGTCCTTCACATTTCTTTCAGTGAAAAACATTTTACTTGATCTTCCAATATCCTGCATTCTTTGATGTTGCTTTTAAAAATCTGAATTCCAAGCATGCAAAGTATTTTTCTATTTAGCTTTACTGTATTGCTTACTGTATTTCTTTGATTTGGTGTAAAGCATTGATGTGGTTTGCAACTTCAGAGTCAACAGGTTTCTCGTGCTACAGCTTGCTGGTGACTGTGGTTTGCTGTAGCGAACTGAAGTAAATGTCTTTGAGAAGTCTCTTATTTTTCTGAGAGCTGTAGTGTACTTGTGATGCATGTGTTTTCTAGCTTTATATATATGTTGCATGTGGGATGCAAACTTTGCTATTTATGTTAAGTAACTAGGAAAGAAGAGCTACTGTTAGAGCTGTGGGAAAACTTATTTCCCCGATAGTTTCTATGAAAAAGCATAATTTTAGTGTTTGAGAATACTTAAATTAGTATTCAGATAATTTTTGTTTGCATTGAATATCTTAAAAACTTCTGTTGATGTGAAAAAAAACCTGTTCAGTGTACTGTATTTTGGGACCTGTGATTTTGGACAAAAATATGCAGTGCTAAATAAATGTTTTAGGATGAAAGGCTGCTGCTAGAAAACTCTAAAAAAAGTACATCAGTTATGTTTTATAATTGGGCAAAATCATTTATGTAAGGACTGCCCTGCAAGGCTGAGGAAGCTAAGTGCTCTGTAATGCCTGTCTCCTGGGTGCCCACTGTCATACACTGTAATATTGGATATTAGCCAGATAATTTATTCTGTGACAAGTAGGTGTCCCCAGGGGTTTTAAGAGTGACTGCTTTGAGGAAGTACTGCATACTGATTCTTCTGAGGCAATTTACAAATATGCTGGCTTATTTATTTTTACACTGTTTAAGTTTTATAAGGCTGGTACTTCAGTGAGGAATATGCTTTTATTTCTTGGGCAGAATGCTTACATCCTATTGGTTGGTACTCGATCTGGAATATTTGTGGATGGTCCTAATACTTCATGAGGCTCTCTTTAAAGCATGGATGGTTTTCAGTAATTCAGAAGATATAATTGTAAAAAAATTATGAGTTAATCTACCTGCACAAGAATTCATTAGAAAAATATCTTACTTGTAAGAAGCACTGATCAATTATCATCCTTAAATGTAACATGGTGGAGAAGTTTTATTAACATCCTACAGTTTTATATAATTGGTAAATACACTTGTATGACTGTAATTTGTTGGTTTTGAAATTGCGATTAGCAATTTAATTAGTGATTCAGATGTTGCCTCCTGTTAAGGAGCAGCACAACTGCATTTTAAACATAGGTAGGGGTAACTGTCTTGCAGAGTTAAAATCAAAATAAAGGTATGCAAGACCTGTGTTTGTAATTTAGTTCTCTGGTCAGAGAGTAGCATATTTTTTGCACGCTTTAAATACCCTACAGATGTAAGGGTGAGATGGAATTCTGGTGTGAAAAGAAGTATTTAAAGGCTTAACTTAAGACTTAACTGACAGGACTGATTAATGTGGAAGATAATGGCCCTAACTTCTGGCTCATTGGCTCAGTTTCTTAGAGTTTTAGATCACAGTGAGAAAGAACATAGTCATTCTGAAAGGAAACCCTTACAAAACCTAATAAACCAGGATATGATCTTTTATTTAAAAAAAAGGCAAAAAACAAACGCAAAACCCCCAAACCTAACTCTCTTAATAACCTTTACTGACAAATCTGATATTTCAGAGGATATTATTAACATGAAAATATAAGCTAAGAACTTTTCAGGACTTTTTACGGGCAAAACCGTAACTGACTCTTCAATTCTCTTCAAAGATCTTGATCATTCTGACAAATCTGTTGAAAATAACGAAATAGGTCTAGGCAAGAACTGTGCCTTAATGTGGAACAGTGGGAAGCTAGGTGCATGTTAGAGCATCTTGTGCATCTTCTCACATCTTGTGCAAAAATTGAGAATGGGCTCTTCCTTAAATAGGAGACTTTCCATCTTAAAGATGGGGGGGGGGGGGGGGGGGAAGAAGTGTATTCTTCACTTGTGTGTGTGTGAGTCAAACGTTTTGGGTTATATAGAAGGATATGTTTACTTTTTGCCTGTAGTACCTGGGGAGGAAGAGTTTTTACCCAAATCTTAGTGCTGCTGCAGTCCAGTTGCTGAGTAGCTGCAGCTCTTATGTCTGTCACTAAAATAAGTCTCAGGGTTGATGTGTTTATTAAAGTTTTTCAAGCTGCCTGGTTAGGCTGCTTCAGCAGCCAACGGTGTCATGATGCTGCGATGTCCTAGCCCATGTGTACATATCCTTTATTTCGTGCTTGGGAATTGAGGTTCTTTAGTAGATGCTAAGTCAGAGGAATCTTCTTCATTCGTATTTTGTTATAGTGCTTTGTGCTATTGGTCTTGTCTATGATGGTTGCACCAGACGTTTGATAAAAATGTATATATAGGACCACAGGTTGTCCAAAATGAAGATTATTCCTTTTAAAAAATGTAATCGGGTAATGGCATTACATTTATACTCTCCTACTTAGAACATCCTAAATCTTATGTATAAAACCTTCATTACTCATAATGCTGTAAATCTGTGGAGAAAAACAAAATATAGGAATAATTCTTTATTCTCTTTATGACTTGATTCCAAATAATGGTATTATTTTTAAGCCTAGAACAAAACATAATGGCTTTGTCATTTATAATCACTTTGTCTGTTTATGTGGTCTTTACAGCCAGTTGGACAAAATTTCACACAACCGTAATTGTCTATTGTATCGCTATCTGAAAGCCTTTCAGAAACTTCAGTTTTTATTTCTGTAAAATTCATGAAGCAACATTCTTTAGAGTAACTCATTTTAGTCATTGATACTTGCAGACAGTGTCCTGTCCATTTGTGTTCATTAAAAGGACTGTATATTAAATGTATTTTATATGGTAAATTTTACTTGCTGCTTAATAAGGAGAGTTATTTATGATCTAACTTGCTTGTTAGTGATTTTTACTTTTTCTTTTCAAAGAGATCATAATTTAAGCAATTCCTGTATTTGCAAATTGAAGATGCATCAGGAACTTTGTTGTGAAAGATACTTGTAGTATATAAATAAACTGCACGACTCAACTGCAGCATAGTATTGTTATGAAATAATATGATCAGTTGATCAGTGTGATCAGTTGCATCATACCACAGTGTTACTATCATCCTACCATTTTAATACAGTTATGAAAGGTAAAGAAGGTAGAACAAAATTCAAGTATCAGACCTTAAAACGCATCAGCTATGAAGGGGAAGTTTGCACTGGTAATACTACCTTTTACTCCGCTTCACTATGAAGCGTTTTCATATTGACCATCAAATATATTGCCTTCTAAAACATTTGGCAAGTTTGGGGAGTTCATGTTGGCCTCCCAAATGAGTCTTTTGAAGATATTTAAAGAATATGTTTTTTCAACATTAGTGAAATCTAAACCTCTGTTTGGAAAGGAGATGAATCAAATAATAGGTCTTAATACCAATTCAGTAATTGCCAGCATTCATTATTCTTTTGTCTGTTTGAAGGTTTAAGGCTTCTCAAAAACAAGCACCCCCCCGCACCCAGCTAAGCTCCCCACCAACTATACACCTGGTGTTTCTTTACGGTTGTGAGCAGAACATCTCTGCCCAACTGTACATCCACACAGCTGCATCTCTGTACAACTAAGAAAGCCAAAGGCTGTTTTGAAAAGGATTCATCACAAGTTTTTTGCACTTTATTGTGTGATCACCATGTAAGTATTTGGAAGGTTTTCATGTTTCCAGAGTGGAGTACTGATAACCTTATTTGACGAGGAGAAGGACTTCTGTTCAAGTGTGTTTGCATTGGGCTAGAATCCCTCCTAGTTTATGGAGGGTCGTGAATGTATTTCAGAGGAAGATAGTATTTAGGATTGGATAGTGCAGCACTCATCAGTCTTTCCTCGCTAATGTTAACTCATTAGCTGTGAAAATAGGTCCGGTAGGCTTATTTGGCCTGTACTTTTTATAGGTCAGGGTAAATAAAGCATACCTCTTTCCTTATCACTGGGTAGGGCAGCTCTTTTACTACATACATATGTTTTGATAGGAAATTATGATTATGACATCAGGAAAAAACGGAATTGCAGAACAGGAAAGATGAACTACTTCATTATGTTGTCCTAGGCTTAAGTTAAAGCAAGAACTTGCTAATAAGTTAAGGTTACTTTTTCAATTAGGGCATTGAATCTGTTTTCCACATGCCAGTTTGTTACTTGAAGCTTGTTATCGGCTATTCTAAAGTGGTATCAGTCTTTCTCTTTTTTTCATGACTTATTTTGTGTGATCTTAGTTTTATTAATATGGTGAAGGAGGAAAAAAACTGAAATCTAGGAGATCTGACAGAAAGAATGAGTATTTTGTACCTACACCTATAATTACTCCCTTTGAAATGAAACTAATAAAGTAAGACTTGACCACTGTTTTTTAAACTGTGAAATATAGGAAAATGTTAGGAATTTGCATTAATTTTAATTAATTGAGGAAATTTAAGAAGCTATTTAATTGTTCAGCACTTCTAAACTGAACATGGAAAATTGTAATGGGAGGGTGTAATGGAAAGCTTAAATTTTCATTTCTTCTGTATTGTACAAAAAGGCTTCTGATTTTTATGTGTGCTTTTAGTTTGTTCTCAAGTATGGATTCCTTTTTTCTTTCGCCTGATTACTTTTCCTCTGGTCTTTTTACTGCTTGTTTCTAATGACAACTATTTTTTTGTCTGCAAAGGCAGAGTCTACTAATCTCAAACTATTGTTAACATTGAACTCTTAACTGTCTCTTGGAAGGTATTAGCTTGGAAGCTCTTTATATAGCTAACGTTTAGGAGTTAAGTAAACTGTAATGTGCTTTTCCTTAGATTGCCCTCATAATCTAAAGTAAAGCTGACAACGTTGTTTCATCTTATCTTTATCTCCTTTCTCCGAAGAATAATCTTTATTTTGTTTGCTGTAGGTTGTTTAGTGGATATGGATACCCAGTCTTCTCTTGTCTTACCGTTAAATCTTATTGGGATTGACTCTAGCCATCTGTGCTTATTATACTGTAGTATAAATAGCTTTGTAATAACACTAATAGATGGTAACAGTAACAGAAACCGCATAGGCTGTCTTGGTTTTACAATCAGAAAGGAAAGATGTCTGGAGCAAGAGGTATATTATAAAGGGAAGCTGAATGTAGAAAGCAATGGAATATGAGCGGAATTAGAATATCTATGTTTTTAGACTAACCCCATCAATTTTTTTTTCCATCTCCTCCATCTCTATTACTTCATGATCATTGAAGCATTTGAAGTAACTAGCTGCAGAAAGGAGAAATAATAGCTTGGCTTAATATGTTTGCGAGTCTTGGCCAGTTTTCAAGCGTAACTCTTTCCTTTAAATAGGCACTTAAGTTTAAATAGTCATGTGTTGTGTTCGTGTTGTCCCGTGTTGTGTCATCCTGCCCCCCCCCCCAAGATATGCTCAATGAAATAAGGAAATCTTTGAACAGTTGGTTGGTTTTTTTCGTACCTAGCTTTAGAGCAACTCCTAAGTTTTCAAGCATAAGAAAACTGTTATTCTAACCAAGGGATTTCTATATTTCCTATCAGTACATGAAAAGTACACGTTAGTAAAATAGCTTCAGTTTTGCTTTGTGGATATTTTTCTAATGTAGACCTTTTTAGAAGTTGTGACATTGGTTTTGCAGTGGTGTTTTTCCTATTGTGTATTTGTCTTAATCTGACATATTTGAACGTATTAGTAACCATAGATGAACAGCTTCTTTTTCTGCATCTGGTGTTAAATCTCACTTTGACTATGCTCAATGCTAAAAATCTGCCTTGTTTGTCTTAGAAACAAATATTATGGAGACAATGGTAGTAAATGCTAACATACCAGAACTTTTAATACGATATAGTAACTTTCATATTTCTTGAAGTTTAATTTCTGAAAAAGAGACGTTTGTGGCTAGTAACATCAGTGTTCAGAGCTTCACTGGGCATTCTTACCTAATGTGAATGATCTTTAGTTACTTGTTAGATTTTGTTTTTTAATGATTTTTCACTTTTGCTTTCCCAGCTCACCTCATTTTACACTGATAGATTACAGTAGTGAAAATTACTGTAGGAATTAATGATTTACGTAAGAAAGGTGGTGCAGTGTAAGGTAGCAGCCTCGGACAGGACACAAGGAGAGCCGGTATGAAATTCTAACCCATGACAAAGCTTTCACATTACAATGAGGATGAGATTTCACTGCTCTGTTACTATCTTCACAAGTGACTGCTTTAAGAGAACGCAATAAGAGAATGGGTTTAAAAGGTATAAATCATCCAAACTTTTTGGTATTTTGCCACTTCCAGAGGGTATTATCTTAATATGTTGTTATTAAAGACTATCCAGTGCTTGACATTTTTCTGCAGAAAATTCTTATGAACTAGTTTTTTATTTTCTCAAGTGATGTGTAATCATTGGCTCAATGATTTGCAGCTTGTTCAGCATCTCTCTAAAAGTCTGCAAGTCATCAAATAATTTTATGTAGTACACTTACACTGGGGCCTGCATACAGCTGAAAACAAACTCCTTTCACATTTTTGAGCTTGTGTTGATGATGAAATTCATTCCAGTTGTTAAATCTGTGTAGCATAGCAATGAGAAGTACAGAACTTACTCCTCAGTATATGCTTCCGAGTATGGAAAATGACCTGTGTTTTAACAGCTATTTATTAACATAGAGGGAAGTTATTAATATGAAGACTGTGGGATATATATTTAATGATGCATGTATCGTTAAGGATTTGGTGGTGGTTGTGTTGGTGACTGAAACATCAGTTTAGCAGAAAACCCAATGATTCTTATAAGCAGAATCAATTGGCTGGTATATAAAGCAGCAATGCCGGGAATCCATTGTATAAAGTGCCCTTCTGCCTTTTGCAGAAAAATAAGTTAACTAGTTTGGTCAGATTTAGGAAGCTCACGTGAAACTCTGGGAACTCTTTGTATTCCTAAAGTTTAGGGCCAAAATAGACCATTTGATTTGTAATATGCTTGCCTGTATATAGCTGCTCATTAACTTTTATCCTGACAGATTCTATTAAACCCAAAAATTCTTGTTGGGCAAATGCATTTCAGGTTTCAGAAGGCTGTACTGTGTGCCACTGGCATAGATTAAGATAAAGATTTGATCTCCGAGACCTGCAATGTGAGGGAATTAATTAGCTGCAATATTCCCAGATGATCTAGGCAGCAAACATGCTGTTTTGCAGCAGAATAAGGAGGAATACCATTTAAGTTCATACTAACCAGATCTGGGAGTGTTTCCTTCTTTGGCACAAATGTGACAATGACTAGGACTGATTAAGGCTTGATTAATCTTTCTTATACTAATTTGCTGTTTGAAAGGAATTCTGTTCTGCCACCTTCATAGCATTTTCTTGTGTGTATTGTCAGTAATTGTGGCCAGTTACTCTTATGTGAAAAATAACAAATGATGTTGGGATACAAGCCAACTCAAATACTAAGGAAGATGGAGAAATGGCTTCTGAATTTCCATTAAGATATTCACCGAGGTATAAATTTTTTGTCTTAATCCGGTGTGTAAGTGTTTAAACATGCTAAGGATTAGGTAGGCAGTCTTGTTTCCAATACCCAGGAACGAAAAGCATGAACATGAAGAGCTCAGTAGGTTCATACATTGCAAAGCCAGCAAAGGGCTATCAGATTGCTCAGTGTACTGCAAATAGTGTGCAATATTTCTTATGTGAACTGGGTTAAAGCACACTAAGTGCATATCTATTTTTCTAAATCTTAATAAATCTAGCATTTCCCTCCTAATCTGTTAAGCTGTTTAATTTTTCATCCATGTGCTTATTTTATTTTGAAGTTGAACGAATCTGACTTTACTCAGTAATTTTTGGTAGGCAGTTACAAGGTCCCGTTTTGGTGAAGTCTGGTACTTGGGGCATGAATGGACAGAATTTCTTTACACTAGTAAGAAAAAGACTCAGTTATGTTAGGAAAACAGGCAATTGGTTCCACCTGTGATGTGATATTCATGGGCTCCTTAAAAGAAAATATTCTCTCAAAGGATGCAGGGATGTATGGCCAAAACTCCAATGGAGTTACTGTAAGTAACACCTTAACAAAGGTAAGCGTAACATGATGATGAATCATGGGATTTCACTCTAAGATCTGCAGGTGTAGTCTCCTAAAGATGGAGAAGGAGGGATATGCAGAAGTAGACTTAACTATGTAGTTTTGTACTGCAGATTAAGCTAATACAGATTTATAAAACCTCAGAACATTTCAGTGTTCTTCACTAGGACAGAATGTGTATTTATAAACTGGATTCTACACAGCCTTAATCTTCAGGGACCTCTGTGCCTGGTTTGGACAAAAGCTACCATACCTTTCTGTCTTTGCTTACTTTTTACATACGCTGAATGTTTACAATTCTTCTTTTTTTTCTTTTTCTGCATAAAAATGATAGTTTTTTAGGGCATATGAAACTCTCACTTTTTTTCCTCCAAGTTTTCTACATTTGGATTGTAGCATAGCTTCTGTAAGTTGAAGACATGAGTGACATTTTTTCCCCAGAAGGTTTTAAAGTACTAATGTTATGGAGTATTTGATGTTCAGCACATTGAAAAGTTGAGCTCTTGTGTTTTTTATAATAAATATGAATGCATGCCACGTGCATGTGTGCGTGCATGCACGCACACATGCACAGGCTAACTGGTATCTCAGATCAATAACAATTTAAAGAGATTTTACTCTGTCCATCCCTCATGCTGGGGAGCAAAATACTTCACAGAATATTGGAAGTATTTCATAGGTCCAACCTCATCATGTCTGCAGATCTTATCTTACCATCAGATTTTGCAGATAATTTTTGGGTATATACTGAGAGTGACATGGATTTAACAATGTGGTAAGCAGAATAAAATAATAATTCTGAATTCATATCTCAAATATGTGAGGTAGTTGTCTACAATAGTTTCAGTTCATTGTCTGGAAGAAATACCTAATTTTTTACATG
The DNA here is from genome assembly GCF_965638725.1 of Aptenodytes patagonicus. Lineage (NCBI taxonomy): Eukaryota > Metazoa > Chordata > Aves > Sphenisciformes > Spheniscidae > Aptenodytes > Aptenodytes patagonicus. Next base: position 44,677,678 of record NC_134952.1, read on the forward strand.
CCTTTAAGTATCACATAAGAACAAGACAAGTATGACTACAAACATCTAGAGATTTTCAAGAAAATGTCTGTGTTGAACTCCAGTTTCCCCAAGAAAGGTATCAAAAATATTTTAATAAAAATTGTGAAGTTATTCTGTGAAGCAAAACTGGTTAGAATCTAACAAGTGCTTATCGGGTTGTAAAATGTGATAGTATCTTACATAGTTTACGTTTTAAAAAAAATCTTTCTTGTCAAACTGATATTCCTTTAGTTCGAAAGTAAGGGAATCTTTAGAATCTTTTTACAAAGAGTTGGACTGTGACTTTCCAGCCCAGTTTGAATGTAGTTGGACTGTTCAACAGCATGAATGTTAGGAAACTTTTTTCTTAAAATGTTGCCAGTTACTGTCAAACATTAAAAATAATAAAAAGTTCAGCTTCTTAATATCTGTATAATACTGTGTTTTTCCCCATATATATCTGCTTTTTAATCTTTATTCTAATGCAGATAAAGGTTAGTAATTTGCACATGCTTAATTCCCACATACACAGATCCTACTCTTGCTTGGTTTTATCAGAAAGAAAATTTTTTACTGAATAAGTGTATTAGTTGAAGCTAAAATTTCTATAGCTGTAAAATTACACACATTATTTATACAACTGATTTAAAATGTATCAATGTTCATAATTTACTTATACTGCAGTAAAACCAAATTAAGCTTGAAAATCAAGTAGATGTATTTTCAGATTTGACAACTGAATTTTTCAGTTGCTTAACTTAGGTAGCTTTAGCCAAACAGCTTGCTCATTAGACCAAAAAACCTGCCAAGAGTAATCAAGCATAGGGATGAAACAAAAGACATTGTGATTTACTGTTTTATGCTTGGCGTTTATCAAGAGAACTGCTGGATTGAAAAAAAAAGAAGGAAAAAAGAAAAGAAAAAAATCTTCATAATGCTGAATTAGAATTACTATCATAAAATTTGAAAAACCTCAGTGATGTGTAGTCAGCTAGCCCTGTAATGCCTGAAATGTTACAGGAATTCTTTCAAATAGTGTGTTTTTAAGGAGTTTTGCAGGAAGGGAAGTGCTTCTGCTGAAGGTTCCCCCCCCCCCCCATCTTTATCAAACCTTCATTGTGGATTTCGCTGGGATAACGTTGTATTAGACTGTTTCTTAATCCAGTTTGTGTGGAATCTCCCCTTGTCTAATTGAGGTCACTGAGAATATGTTCACTGATGTTTGAGAGAGGTGGGGTAAATCTTTAATTATGCCAGTCTACTTATTTAAAATCATTATTTGAACATTAAGTCTACAAAATAGATTTCTGAATATATTTTGCATCTTTGAAAAATGGAAAGAAAGCAAACTTAAACTGGAGAACAAACTAAGTCATCCCTGCAATGATAACTTTTCATTAGAAAATCCTATCTAGTGGTCTAAAGTAGAATACATATCAAGATTGTGTGTTTTTTTTTCTTCCCCCCCCTTTTTTTTTCTTTTTGCTTTATTAAGTATAAGAGAATTCTTAATTCATTGCTACTACTTGGAGCACAATGAAAACATTGTTTCTATATTTCCTTAAGCTACGGGATTTGATTGGGGATTTTATTTCTCTTTTTAAATGAATTATTTTCCTGAATAAGTTGTTACTTGTTTTTTATTCTGCCCCCTTCCTCCCCCCCATTTGTGAGGTGAGGGTAGAAAACAATCTTTCATTTTCACTGACCTGAATCAAAATATTTCATTTTGGCTGCTTCATCTGAGAGAGTTTCTGTTTGTGTATTTATAGTCTGTGTCTGATTCATTTGCTGCATTGCTTCATGGAGTTGTAGGTAGGTGCCTCTGTGCTGCCTTACATGCCAAGCTTCTACAGTGAATTGCATATTGTATGATGCACACACTGCTTTCCCCTCTAGCTGAATCCCATGTTGCACTGTGCAAAACAGTGCAGGTTCAATTAAATGGGAGGGTGGCAATTATTAAGTAGAAAAAAAGAAAATCAGACAAGCATAAAAAAAAGCTGTGCAGTGCATAGCAAGACAATATTACTGAGGCAAGATTTTCATCCTGTATCAGAAAGGCCATTTATATAGATAATAATACTATTAAAAACTAAAGCTGAATAACCTATTTTGTGAGAGGTATTAAAGCATCTGCTGCATGGCTTAATTCTGTGGGAAATTGTAAGAGTTTATGGCAAAGCACTGGGATGGATTTACCTAGTATTTGTTTCTTTTATCTGAAACTGGATTTTATTTTTTTTTTTTTTTTTTTACCTCCCCGGGATCTGATGCTGGACTAGATTGATCATCTAGTATTAGTAATTCTTAGATGTCCAAAATAAGGTGCAAATCTCTAGGCAGTGCTTTATCTTGATTTGACAAGTATATGGTGTTTCTTTTTGTGTCAGAAATCTCACATGAGCAAACTGCAATGTAGCAAGAAACCAGGGATCTAGAGCAAATCAAAATCTGGTTTAGCTAAGGTATACCATAGTATAATTCAAACTAACTTTTTTGAAGTCTGTAGTTTATTCTCTGTTCTTATTATGGTATATCCTGCTTACTTCGCTTCTCTTAAGAGTTCTGAAGTTCTGTTAGACCTGTCTCCGCTTTATTTTCTTACAAGGTTACTGGGTCACTTGATGTTTCCAACATTTATATTTTTCCTCATCTTTATTCAGAAATATATTAAACTATTTGTTACTTCCCTCCTCTGCCTAAGCGACACAGAGATTGTGTTGTATATGTTTAAATATTTTCTCTAAAACCAAAGCATTTTACATCACTTTCCTTTTATGAGGTTCACCAGAAAATTAGAAACGAGGGGACGATGAAATGAAAATCAAAATTGTATTGTCATTATGTCAACTATAGGGATTTGCAGCATGTACATTCTTTGTACGGAGATTTTTTTGATACTGGTCACACTGATAAATGTCCCTGTCTATCCAACCTTTACACCAGGATCAAGTCCCTGGTCATTCCCATAAACAACATTTCAGTGGCAGTGTCCTTGCTCAGAGGCTCCAGACAAGAACCTTTATGGCTTCTTTACACCAGTTGAAATTATTTTTGTGTATCTGGTATGAAGGAACTGGAAAAACAGGGATGAAGAACGAACCTCTTTCTCTTTCAGCCTGGATCTAGATATTCAAGATCTCTTCTTGAGATCTTGCTCTGGTGAGACCCCACCTGGAGTATTGTGTCCAGCTCTGGAACCCTCAACATAAGACAGGCACGGACCTGTTGGAGCGGGTCCAGAAGAGGGCCACAAAAATGATCGGGGGATGGAACACCTCTCCTATGAGGAAAGGCTGAGAGAGTTGGGGTGTTCAGCCTAGAGAAGGCTTCGGGGAGACCTTATTGCAGCCTATCAGTACTTAAAGGGGGCTTATAAAAAAGATGGGGGCAAACTTTTTAGCAGGGCCTGTTGCGACAGGACAAGGGGGAATGGCTTTAAACTAAAGGGGGGTAGATTTAGACTAGATACAAGGAAGCAATTTTTTACACTGAGGGTGGTGAAACACTGGCTCAGGTTGCCCAGAGAGGTGGTGGATGCCCCATCCCTGGAAACATTCCAGGTCAGGTTGGACGGGGCTCTGAGCAACCTGATCTAGTTGAAGATGTCCCTGCTCATTGCAGGGGAGTTGGACTAGATGACCTTTAGAGGTCCCTTCCAACCCAAACTGTTCTATGATTCTGTTTTAATCAGTTAAATGCATGAGACTATAAACTCTGAAACTGAAGGTCAACAACCATTGAACACTTTGGGGGGTAGTGTTAATAAACATGTAACTCCCTGCCCTCTTTGAATGTAGATTAGTAGAAAGTTGCTCATTATAGTTGCATTGTATCAGAAATAGAACTTCTTATCTAATGTGACAAAACTTGAGTATCAATTCAGATCAGAATTCCAGATCGTATCATCACTTACACCATGAACTTGGAAAAAATTGTTATCGTTCTGTTTGAGATTTAAACTTCGAGTGAGAGTTCAGAGTTGGAATATTTTTGTCCTTTCTGACAGTAGACTGTATGAATCTGTAAGTCTTCCTTCTTGCCTCCTGCAATTTTAAGTTTCTTAAAGAAGGATTTGAGTGAATGGTGTGCTTGCTGAAGTTAAATATCTATAACAAAAATCTGTTTTTATTTGTGTGTGTATTCTGTGGAATTTGGCTGTGACTTAGATAACACTTTTTGCTTTTCAATGTATAGTTACTGTTGTATTTTTGTGTTTTTCATTTAGGAGTTACAATGTGCCTAACTTCTATTACAAACCAGGGCAATTTGGCAGGGAAAATGTCCTGAAGACAATGTAGGTTGTTCACTGGGAAAAGGGTTTAAGAAATGATCCAGTTATATGCAGTTATGAGGAGGTTAAGGGCTTCACTCCAACGGCATAAAATTAGTCAAGGACCTGATACTGTAATTTAGCTTTACATTGCTGCTCTGGGTGATTTTTGGCTTGAGCTGTTAGGAACAGGTAGTTGTAATGACTAGCTGGTATCTCTGCTGCCAAGTAGATTTCTAGGACAGGGGAGAATCCCAAAATCTTCTTCAAACACTATCTATTAGCTTTCTAAGAAAAGTTTGAGAAAATATGTGAAGTCTTATGGAACAACAGAATACTCTAAGCATTTTATTTGTTAACTATAAAATAGTATTATCCCACCCCAATAACCTTTGCTTTAAGCTTAAAAATAGGTAACACAAATATGAAAGAATTATTCCATGTTGTCCTTTGATTTACTGTTTCTTTCCTAGTTTAATGTTCATATTCAACTTATATTGTTTCCTCTCTATTTTGTTTCTTACACACAGCAATTAAATCAGAACTCTAGGGAGAAAGCTTAAGAATAATTTAGAGGGTTCTTAAAGAAAAAAACCCATGGTTTTACGATCATATGAAAAGAGTAGAGTATTGTTTCATGTTTTCTTGTTGTGAGAGTGGAACAGCACCATTTGTGAGAATATATTTATCTAAAGGCATCTGGGTACCCAGAGTTCTTATCTCATTGATGTCTAGTTACCCTAGCTAGACAACCTACTATATGTGCTTATTTGGAGAAGTGGCTTTTATCTGATTCTTTTATCTATATCAGATTCCTAGTTTATTTCTAGGAGTCCGTCTTTTACTACATCAGAAAAATAACTTGCTTATTTCCTTAAAATCTTAGTAATGTGATGAAAATAAGACTGAATGCCAAGCCTTAGTTTTCACAATGACCATTAATGTTTGAACACACAAGTTTATTGCATCCTTAACTATGAAGGATGAGATGGTCTAGTAGACTGATCTGTTAATACAGCATTAAACATAAAGATTAATTTTTAGTCCAGTGCCATTGATCAGTATGATTGACATCAGTCTTCTGACACTGGGTGTCTAAGATGAACCAAACTGACAGTGTAGTCATGCTTAGTTACTTGCTACTGGGATTGCAGATATTTCCACACAGTGAATTTGAATTTCTCATGTCCTGTGTGCTCTGTGCTCTATCCAGCAAGAGTTTAGGCCTATGGTTAATTTAAGCCTTATGAGTAGGCTTCCTTTGAAATCACTTGCTATGTTTCAATTAAGTGAGACTCTTAGTTTGTGTTAAGATCATTCCTATCTGGCCAGTTTCTTTTTCTGCTGTTCATTCCAATAGGGTTTTTTTTTTTTTTCTTTTAGATATAATTGTTGAGTTTCTTTGCTTTTGGTATAGATAATGCTATTATTGGTGGACTTGAAATCTATTTCTCATTAAATATTTTTCCCATAAAGCTTTTTAATAAAATGAACTTGGTTTAAAATAGATGACCTTTAATGAAAAAAAGTTTATAGATACTTTCTTCAAGTGGAAAAGTTGTATGAGAATTTCTGTGAATCATTGTATATCCTACTGGAGAAAGACATGCTACAGTGTTATTAGGGGCTTTGTTCCTTTGCTAAACACTTTCCATAAGACTTTGATTGCAAAACATGAAATTGGAAGCCGGAATGAAGATAATATTGCATAGGCTACTAGGGATGAAACTTCTAATTTTCCTGTTGGTAATTTTAAGTTTTTGTTGTTTTTCTCTGAGTTTAGAAGGTATTTTCTCCTTGCAGCCAAAAGTTCTTTTATTATGTATTTTACTAACTACCAAAAATGGATTTTGCTGCCACTACCATTTAAAGTAAGGTATGTAAAGTTTTGAAACTTTGTTTTTCTATGTTGACTAAAATACAATTTTTTTAAATTTAGATTAAAAGTGTACCCCTTGCTTTGACTAATGATTGGTAGACCTCTCTGGAACATGTAATGACTTAATAAATTATGTTTAGAAAGAAATAATGTGGAAAGTGAAATATTCTATGCTTTACATTCCTTTAAATATTCAAAAATTGAGGAATTTGGTTGATTTATTTGTATTCTGTGTTTGATAAATCTCTTAAATAGCAAAACGCAAATGTCAGTCTGTTAATTTCAGAGCAGAAGGAAAACAAAAGTTGCAGGCTTTAATTCTGAGGTGGTCCAACAAGCTGTGCCATTATATTTTGGTGGGAGAAAAGATGGATGTATTGCTCTACATGTCCAATTATGCTACTGTTATGATGTGATCTACATGATTTTTGAATCCATTTTTCTGAGATCAGCTTCTTTTTACTAGCATTTAGAAGAAATGTTTGCATTTCTTCTTTTGACTTTTAACAGATGTTTCTCTCTTGAAAACCAACAGTTTTTATCCATAAATGTTAGTTGCATGGGAAATTAGATGTTAAATTTAATGGAACCAACACCAATATTCAGAATTAAATTTTTATCCTGATTCTGCAGCGACTTAAGTTTTTCTGCACTGCTTGGTGTGTGTGTGGTATTTTTTGCTGTGTAAAGCAATCTTGATACAAGAAGGTTACTTTGACACTTCAGAAAGTAAAACTCTACTACTTTGGAAAGATTAATTGTAGCACCAGTTTCCTTGACAGTCTAGTTCACATTTTAGACACAAAAAAGGAAATACTGTAAACTGTCAAACTACTTGAAAGGTAGTGACTGAAATTTTTGGTTCTTTTTTTAGAAAATGTTAATATTGCTGCTTTTGTGGACCAATGAAGCTTGCAAACTTCTTTTAAATTAAGTTTCACATTATCATGCAATGTAAGTATCCCAAATAGAGAATTTGTGGAGGGATCTGCTGTGCAGGAGCAAATAATACTAGTGCTGGTTAATATCAGATATGTAGAAACCTGTAGATTAATTTCTAGATAGTTATTTGCAGGTATAACTATCCTGAGTAAACAATATTCTTTTCGGTATTTTAAACTCTATTCAAGAGGAATACACATCAAGAAACCCAAAGTCTTTTCAGTAGTTTACATAGTTTATCTTATTTTGGACAGCTTTGAAATTTTTATGTTTAACACTAAAGCTGAAAGGAAGATTGTGTTCAAATTTAAGATGTCACTCAGTTTCTGCAACTTCAGCTATGTACCCCATCTTTTTAGTGTACTTTTCTGTGCCTGAAAATTCTATGGTACTTCCTTTATGTCTGGACACACCCCACCCACCCCTGCCCATGACTTACCTCTTTTAAAGTTAAACACAAATTGTCAGTTTATTTTGCACCCTGGCTTGCAGGACATGGATTTTAGAAACTTGCCTTATTTGTAAACCTACTTGTTCTTCTGTAAATGTGTTTTTGTTGTAGATCTTTCACAATAACTTCCTGAAGAATAAGCAATAACTAATCAAGTACAGCAGAAGTCAAGGGCATGACCTCAATTTTTTATATCCTAGGGGAGTACTTACTATATGAAGTGTAATATGCATATCATGAACTATGGGCCAGGTTTCCTTTAGCAGCCAAATCCCATAGTTTTTGTGCTTTCATTACAGCTAGAGCTGCTGCTCTGAAGACACTGTTCTGAACTAGATTTGTATGTTTTTTGACTTCCCTGGGACAGTTCTGTGTTGGTAAAAAAATTGTTTCAGGATCTATAGGACTATTGAATTCAGCAGAAGATGAAAGTAACTTTAAATTAAGCACATGTAGAAAGCAGTTGTTTTTAGATGGAAAATAACCTTATCCAGTGGGATTTCTGTATCTTTTTTATCATTTAAAAAAGAAAAAAGCAATTTGGACTTTTTTGTGTGAAATTAATTATTATCAGATCTGATGATTTGCACTGAAATGTTTGAAACTGTAAACAGTCAACTTGTCTTTGTTAGGACTTTTTTGTAGCAAAGTGACATTTATTTGAGAAACTTGGTATGGAAAGTTGCATGCTCAAAGACTTGTAGCATTAAGTGTTACACAACACCACGTGGAAAAAAAAAATCACCAGATGTACTGTTTATATGTGAAAGGTTCTCCTGGGTTGTGGTGAATTGAAGGTAGAACTCTGACCTAGGAATGAAAATGATGTATGCTATCAGACTATCGAAAAAAATATTCTAAAATACACGATGAAAACTCTTGAATGAAAACTAGGTGTGTTATATATTGCTATTGACAATCCAGTGATGATATGCACTCCCAATTCTACAGTTGTTTAGCAGTGCTAAAATTTATTTGTAGTCTATGCATTCTTGGTTGTTTCTGTCAGTATGTATTCTTCCCTCACCGCCCCCGTATCACTGATTTAGTACGAAAGCATACGACGTGATACTGCAGTGTGGTTTCACAATAGTATTATAGTTCTTGATGGATTTTGGTGATTGACTATATGTAGAGGTATATGTAGTTCTTAGGCTTGTATTTAACACCCCCCCCCCCCCCCAAAAAAGAAACGACCTGCTGCATATAATTAAATTTTCTGGTTATTACATTAGAATTAATGGATTTGGTTGTTTGGTTAAAAATTCTTTATCTTTAGCATACATAGTCTAATTAAAGGGGCAAAGTATTCTTAATATTTGCTTTCTGTTTTTAAGGAGTAATTTAATGTGCTTTGCATTTTCACATACTTTCCCGTTTGTTTCTGTTGCTCTGCTACCACATTTTTCATATTGTCGTGTCTTGTGTTTACTTTCCTGTTGCTTAGATTAGATAACTAATGGAACAAAGGGAGCTGGGAGGTTCTCTAGGGGAAACAGCAAAATAAAATGTTGATAAATATACAACATAAGTACTAGAAGGATATTCTCACTGATGTAAAAATTATAGTTACCATATATGGTAACCTCTTCATAACTGGATTTTTAAAGTCATTATTATGTGTTTTAGATTTATTTAGGAGGAAAACAACAGGGCAAATGTGTGTCTGTGCAGCAGGAGCAGGGTTTTTTTTTGTGTGCATATATATGCACATGGCTGATTTTTTTTTTTTTGGTATAGAAGTCCTTTGTTAATATAGGATTAAGACATTAATATTCTTCTCTTTTTTTTAGTCTGTAAGAAGAAAAAACAGATGAGACCAGATGTTCATTTTACTTTTTCTTTAATTCTAATTACAGAGCTAAGCTTGAGGAAAATATGTTTTAGTTTCTTTTTATTGAATGCCTTGCCATATATGGTGTGGCATAGATTAAGTTTGTAGGAAAACTAAAAGCTCTTTTATTTGTGGGTTTTTTTTTTTTTTTTTCTTTTGCAGGTAAAATTTCCATTATAAGTTGTTACAGTTTTACGTTAAAAGGATTCTTGCAAAAATACAGTCTTGTTAAATTTGTTATGTGTACAATTAAACCTTTGGTCTCATATAGAAGTTTTTCATTTAAGTTGGGAGAGTTAGGAAGACTTAAATCAGTTTGTGACAAATGGACAGTATGTCATCCTTGCCATCTCAGTTTTAGTGAGCATAGAGAGAAGCTTGGAATTACTTTTCTCCCCAAATTAAAATGGAAGCTCTTACTACAATTCTTTGGCACTGGTTCGGAAAAGTATTTGTCACCAAGGCATCAGTCACTCCTGTGAGTGTTAATTTCTACTGAGCACTTTTTCTATCAGTGGTGGAAATACATCTTTTGAGTTTTATCTTGGAGAGTGACGTAAGCTACTGATTCAGCTAATATTTTGCTGAAGTAACCAATAATCTGCTGAATTGAGTCCTGATTACAAAATTGCTATCAACAACCGATGCATGTGTATAAACGTTAGTGTAGAATAAGTAGGGATGGAGAGCAAACTACAATGCTTTAGCTATTCCTTCTGATACCTCCCTGTGGAGAGACTTAAGGTGCATCTACGTGGCAAAATATTCTCGAGATATGTGTAATCAGTGAGGATATGGAAGTAATAATAATAATAATATAGAAATAGTATGGCTCTAGTAATGCAGGGCATTAAGCAAGCAAATTTATCCTGTTTCGGAGCAAAGCCTACAAAAAGCAATATATGCTCACACTTTTGGTATTTGAATTCAGTGGGCAGAGATAATTTGGATATATCGATGTGATACTTTGAACAAAATGTGTGGTTACACAACAAAATACTATTCATAAATCAACTATACTGCTATAGCATTTCTGATATTTCAGCTGAGACTCAATTCAGGAGCCCCAAGGTTTAGAAGTGACTATTTTTTGATTTTCAGTACCTGTTTTCTTTGATACCTTTTGTTGTAGCAACCACAGTAGGTATGAGAAGGAGAGAGCCCTTAATCTATGGGGGAAATTCTTTAAGCACTTTTTTAGCCATGGTTAACCTCAGCTCTTAACTAAAGGAGTAAGAGCAAAGAGAAGAACTAAATTGAGAGAGGAAAATAAAAGAGCATACACAATAAAAATTTTAGAATAGTAGGGAGAGATGGGTTTTTCCTTGTCTGTTTGTGACAATGATTGGAGATAGGAGAAAATTTCAAACAAACTGAGTGAAAGCATCGTTTGTGATGTTTGTCCTTTGCTATGTATGTGCATAATATTTAAGTAACTTACCTGTTTAGCAGCAAAATGAGAGAAGCCTTTTCCTATCGGTGTGTTGCTTCAAGGTTCTCAAAGATAAACCAGCCTCTGGCAAATAAAGATATGTGTTCAAATACCTTTTAGAGGTGTAATTTAATTTAGTTTATTGCATCTTCCCTTTTCCTGTAAGAACAGATTAGGAGCTTGACCCCAAAGTACCGAAATAAAAGATCATGCTCATGTGGGGAAGCTTGTGATTGATATTGGATATTGTTATCACTGTTCCATGGCAGCTTTATGATTATGAGAGTATTTAAGACAAGATTAGGACTCTTTAAGTGTGTTTATAACAGTCTCGACAGAATTGATATTAGAATAGGAGTTACTGGTTAATATTACAGTAACCTTTCTACTTTGTTAACCATGTTCCTGTGCGTTAGACTCTATTTTCTGTTTTTCATTGTGAGACTATCTGGAAATGGAGGAATTAGTACGACATTTATCTTTTAAGCCTTTCAGCTTTGATTAGTGTGACAGTTGGAGGGGGAGAAATTCTGCAAAAGTTTCCATCTCCTGAAAGGTCATCGCTTTTCCACATAATCTGAGTTGTAATTAAAAGCAAGAGTTGTTTAAAAAGGGAGGGAGCTTAATGGATACTACACTTGATTAAAAGGGCAAATCTGCTATCAGTACAAATTCTCCTTCCCAAGTGCCTGGGTTTCCTTCTAAAGAGATTTCTCCTTTTTTCCCCTCCATATGAGCCTTGTAAAACCTTATGTAAGTTTCTTTTTCCCTCCATCCTAATCATTAAGAATGCAGTCCAGGCAGGGGTAAATTGCTAACATTATCATCAGAGGAATGAAAAGCCTTCAAGCTCTGTAGATGACCGCGTTGGTTTTGCTGACTGGCTGTTACCTTCTCTGCCTTAAATCAGAAGGTGTGGTGCGTGCAAGGTCTGTGCTCTTTACTGGTACATCACTAACCCCAGTATCCTGGTCTGATAACTGTGCGCATTATTGCAGCTGCAAATAGTAAATACTTGACTTGCTTCTGCTATACCAAGATATGAAATTTGCTAGGGAATGATTTGACCAATATTGCTGTCTTTCCCGTTTTTGTATTTCTTTCCATTTCCCTCCCCATCTCTTGCATGCTGAGTTTTTTTCTTGTCATTTACTTGATCACATATGGCAACAGTCAGTTGGTAGAAATATGTCATGTGTGAAATTTTCCAGCGCTGAATAATTCTAGGTAGGATGGCTCAGGATCAGTTCCACTGTAGATAGTTACTGCACTACTAGTGTTTGTTGCCTTTCTTCGTAGCTATGAACATAGTCTTCATAGAGGAATTTTGCTTTATTCCAAATGTCAAGTACCTTCATTGCATTTCTCTGTGCTAGGAGGGGAAAAAAGTGTCCTGTGATAAGACAAGAAGAGATTTTAATTTTTATTTCTGAACAATTTTGGTAGTAGAAGCATAAGTGAAGAAAAATGCTGATATCTTCTGCAACCCATCATCCCTCCTTCTAAGCTCCACAAAATCTACTTTTGTCATAATTTGTATCTTTGCCATTGGGATACAAATTCTTAGAACCTGAGAAAACTGAAAGAACCAGGTCATGAGAAGTTTTGATAACAAGAATGCTATTTCTTAAGGATGTCAGGATATTGTGCAGTTCCTCATGGCTAGATACATCTATCACCCTGAAAATTAGGTAGCTAGTAGTGGGAAAAACTTTAAGGAGAGACCTGCTTTGTACAGTTTATATATCTTTATGTATTCATTTTTCTGTTAAAATTATTACTGGGCAAGAAATAAAATCAGAATATGACTTTCATGGCTTGTGTTGGACTAGGAAGGACCTTCACTGCCAGGACACTTACCATGGTTCCTTAAACAATCAGAAATTTCTTTCCCCTTATTTCCCTTACCTAATTTCTGTCATTACATTTCTGCTATTTCTCCTCTTCAAGTATTCCAAATTACGAATGTTATTTTCACCAAGACTTGAGGCTAGACATGTAAATTGTGTTTCCTTAGGAGTAGTGGAGAATGTAAATTAGATATTGCCATATTATAAGTGGAGATATTGATTCCTTTTGCCTAGAAAAATGATATCAGCATTAAAAATACTTCAAAATTTTTGTCTCGGGGAAAAAAGAACAAATGTAAGTGAACTATTTTTAGTAGCTTGCAGAAAGCTAATTCTGATGGAGGTTGAGTTAACTGTGATAGCGATGTATTGCTTCTTTTTGTTTGGAGTTGCTTAATGCTACAGCCTAAAACTACTATGTAGATTTAAAATGCCACAATGCTGCATCTGGAAGAGAAAAAAAGTGTCAAGGAAAAGCTTTTTTCCCTTCTTTTTTTTTTTTTTTCTTCCTTCCCAGAAATAGCCACATTTGGAAAAGTTCAGTTATCTTTGGATAAATTTTGCAAAACAAAGAAAACTTGTTCATTATCCTAGGTAAAGCACTACTGGGTTTGTGTCTTGTGATAATCAGGGTTGCCTTGCTTAACTGAGTAACTACTGGGAAGTGAAACTGAGGTATTCAGAAGGTAAAGCTGAGACTCATCTTGCCTAACTGTAATAGTTTAGAAGCTTAGCATAAGCTCATTTTCTGCAGACTTCCTCTATAGTAAGTGGAGACAGATGTCTGCTTTAAACAGTTTTTTGTTGTAATTCTGTGTATGATGTATCACCCTTTCAAAGTGGTCACCTTTTTCTGTCAGGAAAGATAGTTGTCCTGGATGCTCTGTACTGATGAAACAGCTAGTTTTTAAATGACTAAAATTAGATACAGTTAGTCTGTATTAGACCAAGACCCAAATTATAGGTGTTTTGTACAAGTGGATGGAAAGGCAATTGCTTTTTCTTCTGTAAATCAGTCTGTAATAGAATAAAGTATAGGGCCTGCATGTTAAAGAGTTACTTTATGTATAGACTATTTTAGTTTTTTCAGTGAAGCATTATACTGCTAAAAAAAAGTAAAAAATTTAGCCCTGATATGTATAGTTATTATGTAGTTAGCTGACCTTTCTCTAAAACCTGTTATTCCAAACACCTACTGAAGCATAAAAATTAATTATTTTGTCTCAACATTCTTCCACTTCCAACCAGGTTTAAGGTTATTCCTTAAGAATAAGATAGACTCTCAGAGTTATTCCCTACGGGGACTTTTCAGGATTTTTATTTCTGTTCTATCCTTTAATTTCAATACAATTGTTGATGAACAGATACCCTTTTATGAACAGCAGATACCCTTTTATGACCACACCTATGTTTGAGAAGATACGTTACATACTTTAATTATTTCTCAGATTTTTCACAGAAGTGGCTGATTTTCAGATTAGCTTGTTTAAATGTGAAATATTGCAGTGTATTTTCTGTATGGTGCCGGACTGATAAAGAGCGTGACCTGAAATTCTTGGAAATCTTTAAAGTACTTCAGTGTGCTCTGGGTTGGACATTGAAGACAAAGTGCCGATTAATGCACTCAGTGGATATGAATGTCTCGTAACACACTTTTTCCCTGCCCTGCATGCAATACGGTACAGTACTTTCTCTGAAGTAGGTGTAAGCTTATGTATTTTGTCAAGAATTCTGGTTTTGCAGCACTGCTGCAATCTGCAGAGCAGGTGTTGCTTTCTTCAGGGAGATACAGAAAGAACATTCTTAGTGTGGTATAGTTTGTTAAGGAAGTGTAGCTGCATAGCTGTGAATTGCTCTTCTGTCACTCAATGAACTATATCCATTTATTTCCAGTAGTTTCAGGGAGAACTTTCAAAAGCTGCTGATCAGAGTAACAAATCAAAGGATCAGTAGTAAATTCTGTAGGAAAAAAAGGAAATGAAAGCAGATGAGGTCAATGTTTAAAAAAAACCCAACTTCATAAATGAAGCGAAGATGACACAAGTATTAGTTATAATATGCTGATATATCCATGCATAGGAAAAAATGTTCAGCAAAGGAGGTGAAAAATCTGAAAACGAGAAATGAAGCAAACAAAACAGCTTTGTGTATAACTAGATGTCATACTCTGGTTATCTAGGGATGCATTATATAGTATTTATGAAGTTGCTACTGTATATACAAAGAAAAATTGTGAAACCTGTAAGCTTTGCACTGCAACTGTTTGTTTTTGAGCCTGAAGAAAAAAAAAAAAGAGAATTGGACAATGTATTAAATTACCCATGCAGAGACAAAAGCTTGGGACTTTACCCCAAAATGCCCCAAAAATTGAAAAAATTGATGTGATGATTATTTTCAGCATGTTTTCTGAAATGAAACGGCTTTCGTTATAAACATTTTTTTTCTTGTCCTACATAGCGTTAGCCTGAGAGGCAATGAGAGTTCAAAGTAAAAATATTCTGAATGCAGGGTCTTACCTAAGGGACTTTGTTTTAGAAGGGGGGTGAGGGTGGGGACATCAGGCTAAGAAAGCATTCTGGTGGCTCATTAACACCTGAAACATCCTGACTAAAGGCATTCTTTCTTTTTCAGCCAAAAAAGAAGAGGCAGCTCTCTGTCAATAGGTGTTTGCAAGTAGTTCTTTTAAAAACATTCACTGATTGAATTTGTTTTTCTAGCGAGTCAAAAAGTATTTTATTATGGACTGTGAGAACTCTTGTCTTCAGCTTATAAAATTAAAGTGATTTTGGGCCACAGGATGTACTCAGGAAAACATTCTGGAAAGAAGAATCAAAAGTAGACTGTTTTATATGGGTGGGCTATGTAAAATACTTTCAAAAAGTCATTTGAGTGCTTTAAATGGAAGCGTTATTTAATGGAGTAAGGCAAGCAAAGAAATGTTGAGCAGCTGGGAGTAAGAAAGTGCTGGTTTTGAACACAGAGTAATGCTTTTAAAAATTCTTGAGAATTAAAAATGCTGGTCTGTGTTGTGTAGAGGAATTAAGATGATGACGATCATTGTTGCCTTTGCATTTAAAAGCAAAGGATAACTGGTACTGTACACTGGAAGAAAATCTTAGAGTTTACTTCTTTTTTCCTTTAGTGTTCCTTCTGATAAGCTAGATATCTTCTAATTTGAGTGTTACAGCAACCTTTTCAAAAAGATCTTTCTGGGATAGGAAGTGTTAATTCCAGATCCTGATCCCTCAGTCTATGTGAGGTTCATATGAAGTTGATGATCCTGCCAGTTTGTTTTTCGATGCTCTTGGAACATCACTTCTTGTGAACAAGCGTAGAGGAAGATATAAGTAGGTTTAGTCCCATCTTCCTATTTTCTTCAGTGAAACTGGAAAAAAATGTGGTATTTGTATGGGGTATTTCTTTCAGAAATTGTATTTTGTTTAAAACCTCCCGTGCAGTTTAATAGTAGTAATTTAAAATAATTGAAGTTATGGTTGTCCTTACAGAGAATAGTTAATCCACCCTAATAGGAAAACAGTTCTTGTGTGTAGACACTGTTCTAATATCATATGGCAAAGTAGTTTTACTGCAAAGTAGTTCTACTCTTAAGTCTGACTCCTTTTTAGTCAAATTGAATGTACCCTCAGGCCTGAGACTTCACCTATATTGGGGTAGCCTAAACATGAGTTCTCTAGTTTTTGGCAAGCCCTGAGCTCTTTTTGCAGAGTTTGTTTTGTCACACAGAGCTGTGACCATCTGGTGGTTGATGTTTTATTTCTCCTTCTGGAAGTATACTTTGTCCACTGAACCTAAATATTTTCTAATCCCTTTGAAAGTAATTAACTCTTGTTCTGGAGAGCCCTGGCAGCCCTTTTTAGCTAGACTGCTCCTATTCTCTAATAGTAACCTGGGAAAGAAAACTTACTTTCTTTAGAAAGGATGCCTTTGTCTCTCTTTGTATACTGAACGATATGTAACTGTCTTTGGGAGTTCCTGTTTTGTCTTCACTGGTTTGGAGAAAAAAGGCGTATCTTGTATCCTCATTAGAACTCAGAGTGTCCTTAGAGCCAAGAGTCTGGTATGGTTACTTCACTGCTCTTGAAAGTTTTGTTGAAATTAAGCCACTTAATACTGTTCTGCTTTCTTTTTGTCTTTCTAGAGAACTTTTCTCTTGTTAACGTAAGACAATATAATTATACAGAAAGTATACTAATGACTAGGGTGTTATGAAACTATTATAGGACAGCCTTAAATTTCTAAATGATCATAAACAGGAATAATTCCCTATTTATTTTAGACATAATTACTCTTTGGTATGTACAGAATTAAATTATTTATATTGTCAGTAAATGTTTTAATTGTTGTTTCTTGTAAAGGACAAAGGCATTCTAAAATCTAGAAACAAGAAGTATCTTCAATTTTTCGAATACAAATTATAAGTTTAACAATTAAGGAGGTAAGGCACATATCTTTCTTATTTACAGTTGCGTTTCATTGTATTGAAATTTATGGTATGAAAATAATCCTGATGTACACGCAGTGGTTTACCATTTGAAGTAAGAACTTGCTGGCATTAGTGGCTTTGTTTATTGGTGAATGGGCGTATTTACTTTTAGATAACAGAATTAAGAGTGCTCTGATCATGAGTGTATAATTTCTTTTTATACTGTCTTACGACACTGTGGAGAAATTTTCTAAAAAAAAAAGAAACTTCTGAAATTTATGAACTAAATAAGTGGCATGCTTATCAGCCTTCTGTCTATTTTTAGCAAATTTATAGGAAATTGCATTTGTCTTTAAAATATAATCAGTATTGCTAAGATGAACTCCAGTACTACTTTTGTGTCTCATGTCAGCGGCCTGTTTCTTATTCTAGATTATCATAGATGAATCTGAATTCTAAAGAAAAGAAAAGATTGCTTTTAACTATGTGTGCGGATATGTTTTTCTTGAAAATTGTGTGTCTGTTCAAGAAGAAAATGTGATTTTTTTTTTTTTTTTTTTTTTTTGAAGAACATCACGAAGTCCTATAGAAAGGAAGGAAAACAATGCTGAATTTCTCCTGAAAGGAGAGAAATGTATGGACAATTTCAGAAGGTAGTTTAAAAAAAAAAAAACAACAAGTTATTCTGATGCCAGAATTAATGTCACTGGTAAAGAAATCTTCAATCAGGACTAGTAAAATGGCTTCTCCACTGATTACCAGTTAGATCTTTATATTACAGAATTGTAATATAAATATGCAGATATTACAATGTAATATGCAAATATTCTTAGGTGTTTTTTTCTCCTCTTTTTCAGTAGTTTATATTGCTGGCAAGTGTCTGGCTTGCAATATCTTGTTTGCACGTAATAAAGATATTCCTGGAGAAGGAAGGCTTTGTGTAACTTGTGTATCCAAAAATCTGTTCTTATATGACAAAAGGCTGTCCATTTACTCCACCATATACTCAAGTATCTAAACTACTTAAGATAGAAATGCAAAAGCCACCAAGGCATAATGCTGTCATTTCAGAATGATACAAAGGCACTTCAGAGCAGCAAATAATATTACAGACTTTATCAGCATTGCATCAGTTCTTTCCTCCATAAACTCCTTTACTATACAAATCCAAATAATTGGGTATTTGACAAAAGTGATATAAGGCAAAAGATGCTACTCATCTCCAGTATGATTAAAATGACTGCAACTAAGGAAGATAATTATTTCATCGCTCCATCCACAATTCGCCAATTCATCTATAAAACGTATTCAGAAAGAATGTAATTTTGGCACTATGCTTATTGCAGGCTGTTTTAAACTAAATAGTTGTCTCAGGTGCAATAATATGTCTTATTATGCATAAGTCACTAGAAATCTTATTTTTTTTCACTTAGTTGCACATGAAAGTCCCTTTCCTTGGCTATATTATACAGAATACAACAAGCAAATATTTAGAATTGTTGTTTTAGCTGGTAGGCAGTCATTAGAGGTAACAGATATTCTCATCTTGCTTTTGGTCTTTCCAAAAGCTCAGGCAGCTGTCTCTGTGCATTTATTTAGTGTGTGAAGCAGAATTGGCACCTTATTGAATGTTCGCAATCAGAATACTTTTGTTAGACATGGCAATAATGGGGCTGCAGGATTGCCTAGAATCTTCATTGGGATAAACTGTCAATGTCAATGTCGTTTGCTGAAAATACAGGCTTTATTTGCCAACTCTTGAAGTCTTGAGTCCTTTTTAATTTTCCTATACTTGAAACTCTTTGTGCAAAAGAAAGCCCCTTTGAGAATCTACTAAGCTAATAGGTTTCAAAAAAGGGTGACAATAGTCCTGGATTTAATGAGAAGTATACAGATGATGCATATACTTGTTTCAGACCGTTGCAATTTGGGGAGAAGAAAATGGAAAGGAATTTTTTTTTTTTTTTTAACAACTTGGTGTCTTGTTGCATGCTGGTCAACTTGATGCGTTGCTGTTCAGAATCACAGAGAATCACCTATTCTCAAATAATGCTTATCTGACAAGTGTCTATCTAGAACTGAAAATTTTGAAATTTTTAGTATGGTATTTCTGTGCAGCACAGTCCAACCTGATCCCCTACAGAGATTTGAAAGGGCTTCTCATTTGACAATTCAGTAGCCACTGTTTATTTCAGGTTTGTTCTGTCCTGCTATGAGTTTCTTCACCAAACTCTACCAAGAAATGTTCCCAAATACCCTACTGAATCATTCTCTACACTTGGAGGTGTATAGTGGCAACAGTCTGCTTTTGAGTGGTAGTTGTCACTTGTCTATACAGACAATTTCACAAGTGCTTTTGAGAAACTCCAGTAATTTTCTCTGGAGTTCTCCATTTTTATCCTCTGATTTGCTGAAGTCTAGTGGCATAAATCAGCCTGTTATTTCTGTCCTCCAAAACTGTCCGTCCTCCTTCTACACCTTTTTCTCTTTCCAGGAGGTTAAAGAAGTTATATTCTTGTAGTTTTAAAAATATCTTCAATCTGGCTAACGTCTGAATCTGTACCAGTGGTTTGGTAGACACTCAAAGGTACGTAGCCAGAAACTGTAGGAGGAATACTAAGTTAACAGCTACAGTTGTGTGCTAAAACATATATGAGGGGTTAGATGAAGAACTGAAAAAGTAATTGTAACATCCGTATTGCCTTTTAATTATACTGATTGCAATGTGCATTCTTGTTGTGTCCTCTAAACGTAGCCAAGGTTGGAATTGGCCACCAGAGGGCAAACTAAACGTACATGCTCCCCTCTTCCATATGTTCTTGAAAATCAGCTAAAATTGTTCATGTCAATATAATTTGCTTTTTCTCTACAGTAATTGTAAATATTTTTCCAAGAAAATGTTCTTTTTCACTCAAGAGGTTGTATTGTCTTGGCTCATTGTGTGGCAACAATAACCTGAAAGACCAACTCTGAAACAACAAGTAGCTGTTCAGTAAGAATTATATAAAACATGAACAAACTAGTTATACATTTCACTGCTGGATGGGTTTTGATGGCATCTGTAGACAGAAGACAGCCTCTGAGTCTTTTGCTTCTCCTCACTATCTGAAGGAGCGTTAATCAGTATGAGGCTATCAAAGAGGTTATTCTGTATACAATAGGATGTTTTTAGTCATGTAAGATTGGAATAAACTATTCTGAAGTCCCTTTCCCCGATACTGCAAACACTGGCATTCAAAGGGAAGTTCCCATATGTTTAAAACAAAATAAAATTTTGGTGTTCTGTAGTTCAAAATAGTTACAGGAGTTTCCTTTTACACTTGAATAGAACTTTATTTACATTCCCTGTAGATCAAACCAGTTTACTAGACAAAATTTTAGGAAAATTTTGGCTGAGGCATACACTGAATTGGTTCTCAGTTTACTTATGAAAGATGACACATCTCAATTTTTATATATTTTTAGGTCAGTAGAAATAGAGACAGAATATATGTCTTTAAAGAATTATGTACAAAATTAAAATGTATTAAGAATAAATTGAAAATCCACTCTGAAATAACCTTTTAACTGTTTAACAAGAAGGGAATTGATTATAGTCACTAAATTTAGTAGCTTAAATTGAGATTATCTTCTGTCACTGTGTACTGATAGATATATTTTAACTTGTCTTTCCTTTAAAGAATATCTTTCCTATTTGACATAATCTTATGGCTGTCAGATCAAATAATGTATGCAAAGAAATGCCTTTCTTGTTGGAATGGAATGTTACAGTGACTTAATTTGGTGTCAGTTTACACACAGATTTTGGAATTTAGGTGAGTGCACTTTCTTCCCAGTGTTTATCAATACCAAGCTATGATTTGGTATGTTTCTGTTTGAATTCAGGCTTCTTGGCCATGGTTAATCTTATTTCATCAAAACTTCAACATGGCCTGGATCAAACCACTGTGAAGGTAGATGAGGTATTGCAGGATAGAAATAAATGCTTTGACAGGTTCTATATTGAGTAACTTTGATTTACAGAAATTCTGGATTTATTAACCCTCGTGTGAATTTTAGCTCTCTTTGCAAGACAGTGATTAACATGGCCAATATGTTTATCATAAAATTTATCTGTCATTCTTTGTCAACATTTCTAAATATATCTCTTGTATTTGTTCTTTGGGATTCATATGACCTTGTAGAAATTTTGGATTGAGTTCATTTAGAATTGCTCATTTTATAATGGGACCACTTAACAGTTGGAAAATGATCCTGACAGAGTAAATTAAGTATTGACAACTTTTAAGTGGATGTGTTTTGTAGACAGTATGTTGTAACATAATTATGTTTTTGTTCTGTCTGGTAGAGGAGGGAGACTTTGAACTTTTACATCTGTATACACGTACCTACTTAAATGAATTATAATAAAGGACCATTTTCTTTGTGGCAGTCTGACATATTTTCCACAACACCTTGACCATATCCCTTACACTTTACAAAGCTTTTCTTTTGAAAGAGTGAGTGGGCAAGATGAACATGTCATTGTGTGGAGGTGTGTCACCGAGTCATTAAAAAATCCAAGAAAACAAGCAACTCTCTTACAACAGAAAAATGGCAAGCTTCACACATTTGTTTCTTAAAGAAAAGATGTCATTCTCATATATATAGAATTGATTCTAAGGCTATGTCATTCTCGTATATATAGAATTGATTCTAAGGCTATTTCAGACAGTTTTTCTTGAATTTCCTTTTTATCATGTGACACCAAAGGTTGGATGCTGTTCTGGAGCAGTGCAGTTCAATACTGAAGGAAGGAACAATCTCTCGAACGTCTGTAGAAGAGGAGGAGGCCCCTGAAGTCAGCAAGCACAGAAAAAGTGATCTTCATGGCAGATTTTTTTAGAAATTGCGTTGCAGCTTATAAGAACATCCGATGTTGTTATTCAGGATTTAGTTACTCTGTTAAAAATATTGATTATTCACCTACCTTTATTCTACTTAACAGCTGTAGAGAAAGTGTGTGTATGTTAAACCACATGTAAGTGAGGAAGTGCGACTATGACTGTTCTTAAGGGAAAGAACAGCCTATAAGCAGAATGACTCCTCTTTCATTGGTGGCTCCGGTTTTCAATAGGTGGGGTTGGAAGCTAGAAAGGTGAATTAAGGGAATTTTTTGCTTGGAAATGTCAGCTTTTCAGAAACAATTTCACATAATGACTTTTCCCTACCTTTTACTTTCCAAAGACTTTTGTAAAATACTTGTTTGTGTCTTATCTCTGTGGTGGATCAAACAGCTTACTCATTTGATAACATTCTATGCTTTTTTGCTTTTTCAACTGAGGTTTGTTATCTCGGAACAAAATTCGGTTGGATTTGAAGGAGAGTCACCTGAAGATAATCCAGAATTAACTGATTTATATTCATAAGTTCCGATCTAATCTGATTAAAAAAACAACCAAACAACAAAAAAAAAAACATTGCAGGGGGGTTGGACTAGATGACCTTTAAAGGTCCCTTCCAACCCAACCATTCTATGATTCTAAATGCTCCCAAGTAAGTAGGAAATGGGAAGTAAATCATTCCAAGTTATTGATGTGCAGTGACCCATAATGGCTGCTGCTTGTGAAAGTCTGACTTCTCTTTTCCTTTTGAATTAAAACACAGTAAGCATGAGAAGACTCAGAAAACTGTCTGTTATTTTGGCAAATAGCTGTAAAGATGAGGCATGCTGTATGTACAACAATGTATATTTTGTTCCTTTTTTTCAAAGCAGATGAGCACATGAAAATATTCTGTATTCAATATATACACTTATTTTTTTAAACTTTGAACATCTTATTTTAACAGGAATTTTTGGCAGCATTCTTTCAGAATTTCTGCTAAATTGCCATGAAATCCCCCAGAGGTGTTCTGTAGCATGCAGTGTTGCATTATAGGAAAGAATTGACTATGTTACAGTGGGATCAACGGTCTGCATTAATTTTCATAACTTTATAATAGTAACGTGGGAGATAATTTTATAATGCCTTAATACAAATTTGGCAATTCTGAGGAAAAAATATTCAGTCATGTTGTTATTTCACTTTTTAAAACTGAAACGATGGTTTTGGCATGTACAAGTGAAGGAGGCATACCTGTGGTATTACATAAGATTCTTTACTTAATGAATATTGAAACATGTTTTAGAATTAATTTAGGAATTGTTGTTTTCATGGCATTACTACCAATTCCTGTCCTGTTTGAACTCTCATCTGCATTAATAATACACATTTCTTTTCCCTCTCCCTTCTCTTCCCTCAAACAGACTTGGCCTACTTGTTCATGATGTTCTTGAACAGGTGTAGGAATATTTAGTCCACATGACTCCTAGAGAGAAAAAGTATTTTGGAAGGTAACTGCAAGAATGGGAACCTGATGTACTTCTTAGTGTATTACTTGTGTTTCATGAACAGAGTATAGTGAACAACTCTAAGGGAGATGATTCATAATATATCAACTGAATTATTGAGACAAATGAATTCCCCAAAAATGTTCTGCTTACACGTCAACAGAGGGATTTCCAGATGCATCAGAAAAACTGACATAGATGGCTTTCCTTTCTCTGCCTTTTCTGTTCCAAACAGAAGTTCTTACTGCCTCTGCATGAGATAAGTAAGTGATGGTTCACTGGAAGGAAAAAATGGCTTTTCAATAATAGTATATTCCTTATGACTACTCTAGTTTATATTGTCAAAACTGCCTCAGATATGGCGTTGACAACTTGAACCTTAATGACTTAGGGTGTATGTTTTCTCTCTGTGGTAGAGTTCTTTAAAAAAAAAAAAACGCTGATATTTTCAGATAATCCTAACCAATTTATTGTTCTATGATTATGAACATACGTTGTATATATAAACTGTGATATAGCATTTTTTGAAGGTAATTTTGCTTGTTTGTTCAACAAACTGTCTTACTTCCAAGGTTTATTTAGTAATGTGCAGTTAGTGAATTATAGACTGCACCTTAATGAAGTAATTCTTGTGGGAAGAAGAGTCTACATCCACTTCATAATTGTCATTTGCTGGTTAATGCAATCAAATTTGCAGTTACACCCATTCAGCTTTTTGTATCTCTTCTCTAGGGTCTTTTAAGTGGATCGTTCTGTAAATTAACCAGTTGGTCTATTTGATCTTGTAAATACTGTGGGGATTTAAAGTTTAAGGTCTTATAGTGGAAAAAACTAATTCCTTCATTGATAGGCAAACCCACACGTGTGCAAGGTTGCCTATTGCTTTTTACGATGCTGGCTATTAGCAGTCTGTTTTGTAATTCTTCCACATTTGAATTGAATCAGGAGTTTTTCAGGAGTCACTTAGCAACCATCTCACTTCCAGTAAAACATAATTGGACCTGATCCTTCTGCAGAATAGTATCTGAAGTAACTAGTACCAGTGTCTCTGGAGTATTTTCTACAAATGTAGCAGAGTTTAGAGAAGAAACAAGATCAATTTTTCCTTAAGTTATGCAAGAATAAGGTTGTTTGGGACCAAGATGTTCAATCCATGTATCAAACATTAGATATGTATGTAACGTTTAGATTCTGATAAGATTGCATGCAAATTTCTATATTTCAGTTCTTTCCTTCACTATTGCTCTCATAATCAAATAAGAAGCTTTGAAGAGTAGGTAAAGTGTATGACTTACGTATGTGGTATTGAAGGGCTCTGAAACAATAGCAGTACAAGACAGCAACATTGGAAAATGGCTTTGGGGTGACATTCATGATGTAAAGCTGTTTACCTATGTATATTTTAAGGGAAAGGTATGTTAGGCAGACAACAATTGACCAAACTTAAGATATAGAGTACAACTGAGTTACCTAAGCACAGACATCTAGTTTCAGTTCAGATGCCGTAAATTATTGTCTGCTCTCCACCTGCCAGTCCAGGAGCACAGATTTACCTTAAATGTTTGTTGTGGTTTAACCACAGCCAGCAATTAAGCACCACACAGCTGCTCGCTCGCTCCCCCCTGGTGGGATGAGGGAGAGAATAGGAGGGTTTAGAGTGAAAAAACTCGTGGGTTGAGATAAAGACAATTTAATAGGTAAAGCAAAAGCCGTGCATGCAAGCGAAGCAAAACAAGGCATTCATTCACTCCTTCCCATCGGCAGGCAGGTGCTCAGCCATCTCCAGGAAAGCAGGGCTCCATCATGCGTAACGGTTACTTGGGAAGACAAAATGCCATTACTCCAAACATCCCCCCTTCCTTCTTCTTCCCCCAGCTTTATATGCTGAGCATGACGTCATACGGTATGGAATATCCCTTTGGCCAGTTGGCGTCAGCTGTCCCAGCTGTGTCCCCTCCCAACTTCTTGGGCACCCCCAGCCTGCTCGCTGGTGGGGTGGGGTGAGAAGCAGAAAAGGCCTTGACTCTGTCTAAGCACTGCTCAGCAATAACGAAAACATCCCTGTGTTATCAACACCGTTTTGGTTACAAATCCAAAACATAGCCCCATACGAGCTACTAGAAGAAAATTAACTCTGTCCCAGCCAAAGCCAGCGCAATGTTGTGTCATGTACAAAAGCTCCATACTGTTGTGTAGAATCTCCTAGGTAACACAATGTTTAGGCAGCTGCATCCCACCTCAAGTCCTAATATGAACTTTTTCATAAGGTAAACAACCGGTGAGAAGTATGAAAAGAAATTTTTAATTTGCAGTGTGAAATCTGAGTATCATTCATGCTTCTGAAAACAATACCAAATAGAGAGATTGAGTTAGCCCTGCACAGTCTTTAGTACCATTTCCTTGAAACATTCTGACTGATTTGAGGACACTGTTGAGTAATAGGTAGTATTTGTAAGTATTTGGACCAGCTTGTAACCTTCATTGACCAATTATCAAGTTTACATAAGCACTTAATAGGCAGCAATCAAAAGTTTCCCTCATGCACTAAAATGGTATCCATGGTATGAAGCAAATTATAAATCTCAGGTTACTGTTTTGTCTTGTCTATGAAAATTATCCTTTTATCAATCAACTGTTGCTTGTCAAGATTTCTGTTAGAATGGTGTGCCTAGTTCTGGTGCCCACATCACAGATGAACAAGTTTGTATTGTGACCCCTATCCTTCCATTTAAAGTTTCCCTTTTTAATATATTTGGGGATAGCTGTCCTATTTGAATTGAACTGTACTTCTTGTTCATAGATTTATGTTTTTGTATGAAACTTGTTTGAAACACACTGTTTGCTTGCAGAAGGCAAGTCAATGATGCACAGCTGTATAGATGTTATGCTACCCATTGGCTTGTCTTCTGCATTATTTCTTTCTTGCTCTTGTTTTGGCTATATTCTTATCCTTTTTTTAGTATAGAAATACTGAAAAGATAAAAATTGTATACGGTCAGGAACCTAATGCTTATAACATCCTACAAGAAATGAATCTCATACATACATAGTAATAACTTATGTGTGGGAACATCACACAAGTTGAGCTCAATGTCCATCTAGCCTAGCAGCCTGTGTCTGATAGTTGCCAATAACAGGCGTCTAAAACAGCAGATAAAAGCAGAGAAGCAGTTAAAGATCCTTCCTCAAATTACTTTTCCATCCTCTTAAAAATACTAATTTATTTTCTGAAAATCCACATTGCTATGGTACCTTTCTGTATTTCTGTAGTGCGATATAGCTGCTCCCCTTTTTTTATGTTCTGTTTTGCCTTTCATGGCTGTAGTTGCAGCCTTGGATGCAATTTACTATTCTGTTGGTGGGATAATGGTTTTATTTCATATTCCAGACCTTGTCCCATGCAGGTGTTTTAAAAATTAAGAACAACACTCCACATAACTCAATTACATGAACCATATCTAATCCATAGTTCCATAGAATTTAACCAGGAGCTGACTCGACCTTCTGGTTAAAATAGATCAGATATCTTGTTACTCTTGAATAAAAGGGATTTCACCAACTATGAGTACATGATTTGGCTTCTACCTAAACAAAGGCCAAAAAATATATTGGATACTTTAGACTTTGAATTTTTAACAGTAAATCAACAAACATTTCCATCCGATAATGAAGGAAAAACATATTTAGGGTTATATTTTGGGCTTAAATTACTTTAAAGATTACTCCTGCTTTCCTTTAGTTTGACCATGTATTTCTCCTTTTTTCCTCTTCATCAGTTATTTTTGGTTTCCTAGCACTTGATTTGTATCTGTGGCTGTCAGTGATTGCTTTTCCTATTTTTTAGGAAAAAAATTAGTTGTCTTTTCCTCTTATGCTAAAGGTTTTTTTAAGTGTTATGAATGGTTGAGAGATTACCACTATTTGGAAATTAGTGATGTTCTTAAAGAAATATCAGTTGTCACTTACATTGCTTGTTTGGGATTTGTTGTGTACCAATAAAACAATTCTAACAATTCTGATCAAGCTACAATCAATTCTGCATTTTTTTTTTCTTTACCTCTGGTTAACAACTGTTTTAGTTTGTTAGATGCAGTGCTTTCAAATTAGGAAGTTATCTATAATACTTAGAAATTCTAAAGGTGTTTGAATTTTAGCAGTGCTGTTTTTTCATCAGATTATTAGATAAGAAAAAGGATAAAACAATTACCAGAGAATTTGTTACCTGAGTACCATAGCTCTTCATATCCTACTCTCCTGTCATTCTTATGTATTCTATCCTCTAACTTTGGCCTTCAGTAATAACTAATGCTATGGTGCAGATTTTCAGGGTGAACTTTTAGTTGTGTTGAACTTAGCTCTCATTAGGTACTATTGTGGTACTTTAATTGCTTTTTTTTTGGTGTGGAAATCTCTTTTCAAAGAAACAAAAAACTGGATTGTGGTAGTCATGACTGAATTTAGTTTTCTGGCTATATTTAGGCATTTTTTATAAGGTAGGCTCTTTTGTACTTTCTCTTGGCATCAAATTTACTAGAGTGAACTGGTGTATTGCTGCTACAATGAACAGGAAAGACATATGCAGCAATTCAGGTTAGAAAGACAAATGAGTATCTCTAGAAATACATTCTGACATGGGTTGGTCCATTGTATTCAAAGGCAAATTTCACTCTCCTTTTATCACAAGAATTTGAGTTGGAATCATTTTATACAGTACTCTACATTTTTAAGCAGCGTATGCTGGCTAAGTATTGTTTGTTCTCTTCACAGATCACTGATCTTCAAAAAATTAACATAAAGTAGTATGAAATTTTCTAGTAATGTAGGGAACAGTCAATAAAGAAAGGAAGGAGAAAAATTTCAAAATTACTTTAATAAACTAGAAGTGTGATAGTTAAATGGCCTATTAAATTCATTGTAGAGGAATCTAAAATAATGAGGCCATTGACAAAACCTTAGGAGATATAATGGGCCCTCAGTGGCCATAATGTACAAAACAGTGAGTTTATGAAATGTGGAATATAATGGTGGATAAAAGTCTTAAATGTTGTAATGGTGCCTTGTGTCTCCAATTTTGGAACACACAGGCTTCAAATAGGAGACAAGAAACAATTTTAAGATTGAGCAAATCACCTATAAGGTTACAAAATTAGTATTCTACACTTCTGCTCCTTTGTTTTTCTTTCTCAAGAAGAGCATTAAACAAATAAAGCAAAAGGCAGTGTATAGTTTTCAGTAACTCCAGTGTAGTTTGGATGATGAGTAGGTGAAGGGGTTTTTTTTGTTATTTTTTTTTTTTTTTTGAATGTGGTGTTCAAGAATTTTGAATTTATACCTCATTTAGGTTTGCTGTGGAGGTAATTGAAGCTGATATTATGGAGCTGTTCCATAGATAACGAGGAAAAGAAGTAGAGGATATCATTTGGCAACTGGTGATGGCAAAACAATGTGTAGGCATGTACCAGAGCTTTGCCAATTTGAGTGAGCACGTGCATGTTTTTAGGTTAATAATGTTGTGTTGTTACATTTTTATCTAGTGAAAAATGTTTGCATTTTTTGTATATACATGTGTATATATATTTAAATCCATAAAGCTACATTGGTAGTAAAGAGTGAGGTAATCTTAAAATTCAGTCATTGAAGTAAACTGCTACTTGTCATATACTTTGATAGCACATTTGAGTTTCTTTGAGGTCTACAGAGCTTATATGGGTCTCCTGTCAGTGAGGAATCTTTAAAGGAAGCATCAAGTATTCTTCATTACTTGCACCTTTCACACTTAAGAGTTCACTAAAAGCAAGTTTCTCTCTTCCTGCTTGAGTGTTGCAACTGGCTACTGCATCTTCCAATGTCAAGGTTTCTTTGTGGTCATAGACTGAAGATCATTGTTTTTTATCTCAACTGTAAGTGTAGGTATTCTTTACCTCCAACAGACCTGTGTGGTTATGGTGTTGTGTCTTCCCTGCGCGTGCCCCCCCCCCCTTCCACCTATCGGTATATAGGAGACAAATGATTGTAGGGTAAAGGTGTCTTCATATGTGAATTGTCTTTTTCCTCATCCCAGCTCCCTGAGTCTGTATAAGGGACCATAAAGACTGTGTAGGTTATTAGGTTGTGGTATAATAACCTGTGTATGATAGCACTGGAACATCAAAAAAAGATTTTAATCAGGAAGAATTCGGTTTGTGATCCCCTCTTCCTTTAAGATGTATGCTGGGTTTGGGATTATGGATATTTTAATTTAGATGCATTCTGTACGCTAAAGAAACATTATTTAGGCTTGAAGAAAAAAATCATCTTCATAAATATTGTTAGGAAGAAAATGCAGGTTGTACCGACCCATGCAATAATTACCTATGTTTGAAATGGGCAGGCTGATGATGTGCACTGATAGTACACAGATACTGAGACTTGCACCTTCCAAACATGGACTTGGAGAATGGAGTGGTAGATGCTAATAATTTTAATTTTTCCTTTAGTGTCAAGTTAGATAATGCCAAAAAAGCAGCAAACAGTCTGGAAGCAAATGTTTAACAGCTGTAGCCGCTTTATTGATGCCCCCGTGTGGTGGGGTCACCTCAGCCAGCAACTAAACCTCCACCAGCTGCTTGCTCACTCCTTTGTGGGCCCTCCTTTCCCCCTCAGCAGGATTTGGGAGAGAATAGGAAGAGCAAAAGTGAGGAAAAACTCATGGGTCAAGATAAAGACAGTTCAATAAGTGAAGTAAAAAAAGAAGACAAAAAGAACTGAGTGATGCAAAGGCAATCCCTCACTACCTCCCACAAAGCAGATTGATGTCCAGCCAGTCTCTGAGCAGCAGCCACCTTGGAAAGACTCTCTTCCAGTTTTTACTGCTGACCATGATGTTATGTGGCATGGAATATGGCTTTGGTCAACTTGGTTTAGCTGTTCCAGCTGTGTCCCCTCCTATCCTCTTGCCTACCTCTAGCCCACTTGCTGGGAGGGAAAGTGAGAAACAGAGAAGGCTTTAGTTTTGGGTTAGTTCTGGGACTAACTGATGCTGTGCGAGCACTGTTCAGCAATAGCTAAAACATTGGTGTGTTACCAACACTGTTTTGGTCACAATTCTAAACACCATGCTGCTATGACGAAAAGGAACTCCATCCCAGCCAGAGTCAGTACTCCCATGTTGCCAGTTCATATCTTGCACGGCTTCCATCAAAGCTAAATAAAATTTCTGAAGCTTCTGAGTACTTCTTTCTGTCTTGCCAGAGTTCTCCCTCTTCCTTGCTTCTTCCATGTTTGCTTCCACTACTATCCTGCTATGAAGCCTGCTGCGAGAGACAAGACCTTCACGTAATTTGCCTTCGTTCTATCTATAAGAGCACTTTTCAAACCTTGATTTGCTGCTGTAATCATACATTGCTCATAAATGGTTGAAGTCGGAGGTAGCTGCTGCTCCCAGACTCCAATTTAGCTTCTAATTTAGAAGCATTACATGATAAATTAGTGCTGAATTACTCCCCCACATGTATTCCTCTCTTAAAAGGACAATTACCCACTTCATCAGTGTTGACCGAGTTGAGTACTTTTAGCCCTCTGTCCCACTCAGTTTGCATTACTGTTTTTTTTGTCCTTTCACTACGTTCTCTGTCTTTTTGACCAAAACAGCTGGAGTCATGGCAGATAGCTTTTTTCATTTTGTATATAAATACATGTGTAAAACTTGTTTTTTATGTACTTAATTATAATTTCATCTTTTAAAATTATTATTGTCCTTCCCCTAATGCAAAATAAGCACTTTAATTTCACAAACAGACAGAACAAAGCATGACTCAGACATTTCAGAGTCCTAATGAGCCAAACTAAGAAACATATGAAATATGTTATTTCTGTATGGAAACTTGCTGAATTCTTGAAATTGTTGAATTGAGAATGGTTGACTTAACTCCTCACGGGGTTTTGAAATTATGCTGTTGGATAAGGTATGCATGAAGATTTTAGTAAGTTCTAGTTTAATGTTTTTTTGAAAAGTAAGATGTATTAGCATACAGCATGTGTGCTATCAGATGTTCATACTTGTTACTGCACATCAGAGTATAGGA
Organism: Aptenodytes patagonicus; assembly: GCF_965638725.1. Classification (NCBI taxonomy): domain Eukaryota; kingdom Metazoa; phylum Chordata; class Aves; order Sphenisciformes; family Spheniscidae; genus Aptenodytes; species Aptenodytes patagonicus. Next base: position 44,709,219 of record NC_134952.1, read on the forward strand.
GGGGACTTTTGGTTTTGGCATACTTGGCAGATTCTTGCTTTACATAAACTTCTATGTTACAGAAATTGTACTGTGAAACTTTCACTGTAACGGATAACATGTTGCAGAGTCGTGTGCCTGACCAGCTTCAGGAATTCATCCTTACAATGTATTTATGTATTAAGGGTACTATGTACCCTGGTACTTTACCAAGGATCCTTTTAAGATTGCAATATGGAAGACTTTACCCTTTTTTCCTTGTTAGCTGTGATTCTTGTGTCACTGTATCGATTAATTTTTTTTTAGTTGCTGTTTGTCAGTGAACTGAAAACACTGGAGACCTAAGGGTTTTGTTTATAACGGTCGTTACAACACAGTGCTGTTGGAAGTTACATTTAAGCATTCTCTTGCATTTACTCTCTCCTTTCTCTTGGTTGTAACCTTGTGGGATAATTACATGGAATAAAGGAGAGCGTGCAAAACAGTGGAACCACTTACTCCTATGAATAAAGTTTCTACTTAATTTTGTTGAGTAGTGTTTTTTCTGCAAGTAGTCCAGTTAGTATACATCCAAAATTTAGGTGATGAGTTACAGAACGTTATCATTACTAACAGGAGCCAGCTGACCAAAAATAAAAAGTCAAATTACATGTTAGCAACTATTACAAAACAGTAGAAAACAAATTAGAAGATACGGTTAGCTCCTGTATAATTCTGTGGGACACATTGTGTATGTTGTCATTCCCCCTCTGCCCACCCCCTAAGATATAGTAGAATTAGAAGAAATATTAAAAAGAGCAAAAGAAGTGATAAACAGTATGAAAAAGAGCAGATGCTCATAAGAAGCCACTTAATATTTTAGGACTCTCCAATATGGAGAAGGAATAGTGACTAAGGGATATTGCTTTGCTTTTTTTCCTCTAAAGACCTCTATCTGTTTATCAGTCCGTATCTGTTCAATAACAGATCGTAGCTATCTTTTCTTGGCTCCAGTTGGAGATGGAACCTGGGGTAGATGGTTCCATGCGGCAGGGGTTAGTGGCCTAAATACAATGGCATATATTTTAAAAACAGAAACATGTATGTAAATAGAAGTATTTAAATGTGCAGGAAATCTAATGGAACGAATACAAGATGGATTCGTTTGAAATTTAAAAGTGAAGACAGTGGAATGGTTTTGATAAAGAAAATAGGAAAGGTCTATGTGGCATAAGTAATGGAAACATTAGTGGGTTCTCAGTCTTGACAGGGACCATGCATTTTGAAAGCAGAGAAGAGGTACTTTTCATTGAATCTGTGCTCGGTTTCACACAAGAAACCCTTAGGGTCACAGGGACACTGGAAAATTTAGTTTCCATGGCTTATGCCAGCTCTGGCAAACATACAAGCTGTGTGACTTTTTTATTTAATCCAATGCCAATACTAGTGATCAAAAAGAATTCTGAAAAACAGGTGGTGATACTGTGACATGTTTTTGAAGTGTATTGCTAAATTCATTATTTTATAATAACAGTCACCCTCTGTGGAAACATGATCTATTTCCAGTGCATTAAAAACAAAATTCACGTGTAGCTCATAATGTAATTTTCCTTGCTACTTGCTGAAAATCAAGATGGCAATTAAAAAAAACAGGAAAAAAACCCCCAACAAAAAGCCAGCAAACAAAACCAACAAAAAACACTTGTGAGATTTTTCCTTTAGCTTTTATTGTCTTCAGTTCCTCTCATTCTGGTTTTCCTATTTTTGTTCAAGTTTAAAAAAAACCCAAGCCTGCAGATCAGTAAGCACAACTATCACCTCCATTAATGAATTTGGATTCATTAGCCCTGTTCTGAGAAGTGCCAGTCTCCCATGTTTATCACTGTACTTTCTATGAATAGAACTGTTGTGGTAGGTTTTAGTAATTGAGAAAGAAAGAGTGGAATCTTAAGTATGGAATATCACTGCTGCAACATTGAACTCACTTTTCTTTGGGGAACTGCTGAAAAAACTGCCAGCTGGTGGCTGATACGTGTAAGGAGGACTCTTTCTGTGATTTCACACTGCTTTGTCCTTAGCATTGAGATCTCAGTATCAGGACTTTCATAATAAGGCATGAGTGGGGTTTGACATGTGACTTTTTTTCTTTCACTAAGCGAGCTTTTAAACTTTGTTTTTGCTGTATTTATTTTTCTTAGTTTCTGATGATGACTTTCTTTTTTCTGGGAAGGTATGACCAGAGGAGTGGACGTTGCATTTTGGAAAGGCAAGCAGTGATGCCTTTGAAATGTGGTCCTTTAAATCCTGTTGCTGTTACTGATTGTACAAGATATTCAAGAAAGAGAAAAACAGAAACAACCTGGAGAAAGAGTCTTCCAGGAAAACATTGTGCCTGGCAGATAATTCATCATGGCAGAGCTAAATTTGAGTGCACTGTCAAAAACTGCGGCTGAACGATGAGCATTGAAGCTCATTGCAGGGGGATGGAAAGACTGGTACTTGGCATAAATTACAGAAGTTGCCTAAAGAATTAATTTCTTCCTGATACACTTGTTTGAAATAGATGCAATAACTGAATGAGTAATTGGCTTTGTTAGTCAAAGCATGCACACTTTGTCCTTGTAGGAATTATACAGCTAGATTCAGAGGAAATTTGACCCAAGCCCTAAAATGCTTGAAACTTTCCGATGTGACAGTAATCTGAATTCACAAAAGAGAAGTTGGCTGGCAGAGAGGATCTGAGCACGTGGAGTGTATGACTGTTTTGTTTGGCAGTCATTTCGGTGATACCAAATACATCCTAACCCTGTTTGTGGCTGTAACAATTCTGCAATAAGTGTTTTGTTGTTTGATTGGGTTTTTTTTTTTTGCTTTGGGTTTTTTTTTTTTGGTAGATTGTAGAGGAAACAAATAAAACTATAGTTTTATAATAATAAAGACGCATATTGTTGTTTCGTTTTTTTTAAGTAGTTCCTTTTGATTTGTTTTGTTCCTTTTAATTTGAATAAGCTTGGGCCATATGTGGCCATAATTTCTCTTTTCCTTCTCAAATGCTTTTGGAGGATTTCGTGGAAATAATAACCTTCAAATCTTGTAATATTTTGGCATCTTGATTCGTATCTGCTTGATGGTGTATGTAGGAGAGCTGTTGCTTAAAATTGCCTCCTCATAATAGAGATGGAGTGGGAATGGAGTGTTTAAGACTGTTTTGGATGACTTATTTAGAATCATAGGATCATTTAGGTTGGAAAAGATCCTTAAGATCATTGAGTCCAACCATACAAGTATTACTCTTGCATTATTCTGATCCTTCTCTGGTAAACCTGGAGTAAAGCAGTCTGAGTCAGGTCAGTGGAATTCTAAGTATGCATTTTTATGGTACGCACAAAGATAATGCCCCTTAAACACAGTGTGAATAAGCAGCATCATGTTTATAAAGTCTTACTTTCTTTTGAATTTGCATAGTGCCATCCATGTGGTTTATGAAGTGTCTTAGGTTAGAAAAAAACCTGATGAATAAACAAAAATGAGTACTGCTACCTAAGTTTTCCTCATTTTCAGTAAAGTGTCTAAGGTAGCATTAAAGCATCTAAGGTTAGAAAAAAGCTGACTGAAAGTAAGGAGGTCTTACGTAGCAGAACAGTATGTCTTCTTCCATGTAGTGAATGATACATTGAAATAAAAGAAATATGGCAAACCAGCTATTTCATTCAACTGAAACTGAAAAAAATTTCCTTCTTCATGTATTTAGCAAGGATTTGTTTGAGTAATGCGGCAGGAGCTGGGCATGATATATAAAGGGATTTTACAGTGGGCTCTGCATTAGTAGTGCCCTTAGCAATGTTACTTTGACTCCTTGGAGTACAAGGATTGATACTGCTGATTTTTTTAAAATCCTTTCTAATGTAACTGAATATTTTCATCCTGAGATGTGTCTAAGTCTGCTAATGCTTTGACCTTAGTTCTTTGCAGTGAATATAGATAACTTGTGATTTACTTTGGAACATCTGGCCAAAATTTGCTTTGTCAAGAATTTCTAATAATGTAACCTTTTTTTTAAACTTGACAGTCTCTAATTTTTCATATACTGTTCCTGAAATATGACAAATAGACCCACAGAGAATGTTCAAGGAATGGGAAGCAGTGTTCTTGATTGATAATTTTAAGGCCAGAAAAAAATCAGTATTTACTTACTCTAACTTCCCATGTTACATACGCCGAGTAATTTCACTACTAATCCCTGAAAAAATAAATAATTCCTTAATACTTTCAGTCTGATTTACAGATATCAGGCTGATCCTTAGAATATGAAAGTTATAAAGTCAAGCATTCGGAAATTATGAAATACTTAAACTTTTGACCTGATACCTGGACTGGTCCTTTTTTTTGAAATGCAGTATGATACAGGCTGTAACCGCATACTCATATCTTTTACCTATTAAGTGAAAGGGATTTTCTATGAACTGCAGATGAACCATGCTTGTCTTTTGAAGGACTTTGTGTCATTATACTCATGTTTCAGTCGTGTTTCAGAGTACAGAACAGTTACCGAATAAGGCACAGAACTGCAGGAAGTCATGTGTACACACACACACAAAAATAAACTAAATGATACAACTCTTAAAATTGACTGTTTTGTATTGTCCTACAAGTGTTTTTGTTTGTAAAGAATAAGAAAATAATACTTTCGGGTTCTGTCCAGTGTTTCCTTTTTGCAGACTTAGATTGTTCAAGTTGAAGTAATGTCATCCTCATTTTTACTCAGGATTATATTTAGATACTTTGGTTCCCATGGTAGTTTGTTCTTTTGTCTCAGTAGGGCTTGAATACTGTGTTTCTCCATTGTCTTATCTTTGTATTTCTTCTAGCCATTCTGTTTCTGTGTCTTTAGTAGAATCTTTCTTATAGCTGGAAAATATGTACTGTATACGTTGTGTAACAATGCAATTCAAGTTGTGGCAAGCACTAAGTTTATTTTTGGTATGTCTTGTTATCTATATAGCATCAATTTATACTTCCACAAAATAGCATGAAACAATCTATTTTTATTAAACTGCAAATTATTATATGACTAGAAATATGTATTCAGTGGTAGTAATGCACCAGTTTAAAGATTTACTGAGTTTCAAGTACAAATGTGGTGTTTTCTGCTGAAGAGGGGTTATAAAATAGCTGATTAACCTTACCTGCAAAGCAGCATTTGCTCTTTATGCTTAAAATTACTTTCCTTTAGATGATGACAGTTGCTTATGATTTAATGTGAGCCTTAATTTGTTTATTCTGCTTCACTTTCATATTCCTCAATTTTTCTAGGAAAATATTTTCTAGTTAAATATAATGCTTACAAACTAAAATGCAGCTTATTTAAAACAAATAAAACATAACATGATCTGCGTAGAGGGACACAGAAAAATATTTTTCTTGAATTCCTGTTAGTAATGTTGCTAATATATGTGTGTGTATACCTGTGTACCTCATAACAAAACTGCCTAATCTGGCATATCTTGCTGTGGAATTAAATAAACAGATTGAAAGAAAAGCTTCTTTGTGTAAGTGTAGTGAAGATGTGTATGAATTTCAGTACCTAATTCTTAAACGGGACTTAAGTGGTTTCAGTATACTTCTGGAAAATAACTGGCTTAATACCTTATAAGCAGGTAGATAAGAAAGCAGTTTCTTAAATTTGTGTGTGTGCATGTGCACGTACATGTTAAGCCATCAAACTGTTTAGCAAATACAGTAGTTTTCATTGGCCATTTTAGACACAGTCCCTACTTCCTAGTGAAAAACAAAACAAAACATGCCATTGTAAAATGGATAGGAAATATTATTCCAAAATATGTTACTTATTTGTAATGTAAGTGCTGCAGTGCTTTAGTGAAGATTTGTTTCTTGCTGTTGGCAATAGTATAGAGAGGAGTTCTTCAATATTTGACTTTTTTGGGTGAATTTGGACAACTCACTGAAAAGTACTTGTCCAAATTCAGATATCTGTAAATATTCCAGTAGTCTTAGTATTTCAGTATAAGTAGGAAACCTGCAGTGAGGCTAATGATATGGATAGTGGGAGGATAGGAACTGAAAAGCACTTTTCCCCTATATGTTCTTCTTCTGAATCTGGAACTGAACACTCTAGCTCCAAGATAATAAATTCCTTAATATCAGCCAAAGCTGTTCAGATACTAAATCTGTAAGCAGATATACATATAGATTGAGGGGGCGGTATTGTTTCTTCTTCCTTCTTCATTATAAGCAAATAAGGTCCAGTCTCTCATTTGCTGTGTTGTCACCCGAAAAGTTAAAGATGACTTAGTATAAAGGGGCTTGGGGTAAGAACCCGAAGGAGTGTTAGCAATAAGGGAGTCTCCTCAACAGGGTATCATGGTTAGGTTCAAATATGTTGCTCTCCACTTTCAGAGGAAGCACAGAAATGGGAGCTGGAGGGTGACGAGAACTGAAGTTTGCAAACGGATGCAGCCATTGGTCCTGACATGGCTGGAAGCAGTGCTGTCAAGCCAGAAAGGACAAGGTGAACTGGAACATGCAAATCACATTAGGAATCTGCCTGCCACCTGTATTCTACTTGATAGAATGAGTAATCCCCATGATAATCAATTAAAAGAGACAGATTTGAAGATAAGCACTATAACTTAGAGTTTTATATTGCTGCCCATCAACATTGTACCTGAATGCCTTTCATGTAATATTGAAAGGTTTTCAGAAGCCTCTGGAAAGATTCAATATGAATCATTGCTGGGGCTGTCAGATGTCATTCTGTATCAGAGCACACCACTGAACACAGTATTATCTCAGCAGATTCATTTAATTTTTCCCTTTGAATGCCTTAATTTCTGTTTTTCAGAATGCTTGTTAAAATAATTTTTGAACACTTTTGCTTCCCTTTGATGTCCCATGTTTCATTTTTACATGGTTTTGTTTAGAAAGATCAAAGTAATGTTTTTTTTAAATTTTAAAACCAGTTTTATTTTAAAACTCATCCTTATAACCAGCTGTTTTACAAAGTTTAAGTCTTACAATGCATGTTATTAACAATTACGGCTTATACCTTATGAGTATTGAGTTACAAGTATTTTACATCATCTGAATTTGAGTTGTTTCTAATGGTTGGAAGTGCCTGTGCATATTACCATGATTACCATTTTTTTGAGACCAGTTTGAGCAGGCAGTGTTCAAACAGATGGCATATATAGTACAGCTGAATAGTGACCTGCTGAGCATCCAGTTTATTTACTGACTCTTAATATAGTTTAAAATTTACATAGTTTTTTAACCTAACATAAATAGCAGGCATGCAGAACAATTTTTAGTTAGTAGTCACTGAATTACATTGGTACAATAATCATGCATTTATAAAAACTCAATAGTCCAGTGCAAGACCAGGGGCCCATGTTGGGGCTTTCTGAGCTTTTGCAGTTCATGGTATTAGGTGTTTTAGAGCACTGCCATACTTGATGACCGTAGTTACTATAAATTTAGACTAAGGGATTTGTTACTACTGGGAATTGTTTTCATAATCCCAGACTACTGAAGGAGAGATGCTGTGGCACAGTCTCCTAGTATAAAGGTGGATGGTGTAACAGATTCAATTGCTTGAGGATCAGGGGCAGTATATGATGGCTGAGGCAGCAGCAGATCCAAGGAATGGAATTACATTGAAAAAGCTCTAGTCGAGGGAGCAGAGAAAGGGACAGCTAAAAAGGTGTAGTGAGTTTCTACTGTGCATTTCAGAATCCAGTTATGGTCTGATCCTAACCAGAAGTAAACATGCCATATATAGGCTTCGTTGTGACTAATTTCTGTGAGGCTAAACTAGCTTTATTGTCAGGAACAGTAGTACGTGATTTGCCGTTTGATCTGGGACAGTGGTTCATCTAGTTTCTATAAGTCAAGAGACTTGTGAGAAGAAGGTTGCAAGAAGCCCTGAAATAAATGTATTTAAAGACTAATATTTTATGTTTCCAGGAGATAAATTTTAGCTTTCATTTGGTAGTTATGCATATAAACTGGAAAATGAGATTTATCCCATGTTGTTGGTTATGATCCATCACCCAAGTAGGTATTTCATTGATGGCGTCCAATGAGTCCTTGGCTTTAATGACAGCTATAAGGAGATTGACAAATGGTTTTAAAAAGTTTACATAGATGGAGACATGAAATGGGTCAGGACATCAACTTCTAATTCAAAAGATACCAAGTTTCCAGGGTATCAGAGATTTCAAATCGCCAACAATGAGTTTAAAACTGTACCTTATCTAGAGATTCTGATACTGAAAACTTTTGAACTTAAGTCACAGAGCTAAGTATTTCTGTTCTCTACATAAATAAGCTACAGTCCCGTTGCAGAGAATATTATCAAAGGCAGATTAAAAATTGAAGTCCACAATATTAATTGTTGGCATTCATAATAAATAAACCTGGAACAGCTTATTTTCACAAGTTTTCGCATTGCCAAGATTACCATTTTTGCTGAACTGCAAACCTGAGGAATATCTGTGGCTTGCTCCTTTATTGGTATTTGGTGTGGAAAGGAAATTTTATTCTGGTAAGTCTTGGAGAGCTAAAAGGGTTTCTCTTTTGTATGTCTCAGAAAAATCAGTAACACAAAAGTAAACCTCATGAATTGGAACAAATGAACAGTTCTCTTTCATAATGGAGTTTCCCCCTGTTTTTTTTTTCTTTTTTCCTCCTCCTCTGAGACATTCTGCTAGTAGAAACTGCGTATTTTAAGAAATGAGCAGAAGACTCCAGTACAAAGCTGACCTATTGTGGAAACCCTAATAGGCTATAAATAGGCCTCTGAATTTACTTACTAATCACAAATTTCTGTTAGGAAGACAATGTGTAAGGGTATTTCTTACTTCTGTAGTGGTAAAATTTGCATTTCCTTTTTCCCCATTTGCTGTTACAGAAGGAACCCTTAGATGTGAACTTTTTGAATTGACCTTAAATAACGTAAGTTTGATCTGAGTGCCGGGGTTTCATCAGAATTACCGAACTCCTGTGGAATTTGCAATGGGAAAGAAGCCTTTCCCCACGCATAAACCACTCTATGGCAGCTACTTCAGTCTACATGTTGTTTGTGCATCCAATACAAATGGAAATAAAAGGAATTGAATATATGCAGTAGGGGACCTAGCAATCACGTCTTTATCTCTGTTAAAACTCTGTAATACATGCCTCTAAAAGATGTCATGTGGAACTGGATTTTGTGACACCCAGAATTTTTTGGTTTTTGTTTCCTTGGGGCTTTTTTGCACAAACTCTGAAGGTCCATGTGTCCTGGAACCTCTTCTGTTATAGGAAGTACTTTTACATCTCCATAAAAAACCAGTAGGGATTTATCCTGAAGGAAGGCTTTAGCTTACTTAGTTCATTTTGGAAGGTTTTTTTCACAGAACCACAGAGTGGTTGAGGTTGGAAGGGACCTCTGGCGGTCATCTGGTCCAACCCCCTTGCTCAGGCAGGGCCACCTAAAGCAGGTTGCCCAAGACCATGTCCAGATGGATTTTGAGTATCTCCAGGGATGGAGACTCCACAGCCTCTTCTGGGCAACCTGTACCAGCGCTTGGTCACCCTCACAGTAAAGAAAGTGTTTCCTCATGTTCAGAGGGAACTTCCTGTGTTTCAGTTTGTGCCCATTGCCTCTGGTCCTGGCACTGGGCACCACTGAAAAGAGCCTGGCTTTGTCGTCTTTGCGCACTCCCTTCAGGTATGTATATACGTTGATATCTTCCCTGAGCCTTCTTACCATTTTTAATAGTGAATCTTACTTGTTTCTTTTTTGACCTAGCTTTATTCCTGAGACAATTCAGGGAGGCTTTTATTTCCCTCAGCTGCAAATCCATGCCTTTTGGATACTGTTACATGAAGGAAATCTGATGAGAGATCCTCTGAATGAACTAGAGTAAAAGTCAAAACCTGTAACTGTTCTTTGGGGTTTTTTTCCGTATATTTTGACTTTCAGCAGTGATGCAAAAAGCTTTGATGTACTTAGGAAGGAACTTTTTAAGGCAAGTTTTGGTGACTAGCATAGAAGTATTCAAGTATTGTATTAGTGTGGTTAACAATGGATGTGATTAATGTAAAACTTTTCTTCTGCTTTCCTAATTTGTTTTATGATAGTTTTGATGCACTCTAAAGATTGGGCTTCAAGGTAGTTAACATTTTTGTAGACATAGGGAAAGAGAAGGTTCAATCAGTGAATAATTTTTTTCTAATTGGACAAGGTAAATAAAAGCTGCTTGGAGCCAGGAGGTGTTGGCCAGGGAGGTATAGACCAAAGAAGTGACTTGCCCAAAACTCAAGTATGATGCCATTACCAATGTCTTTCCTATTATTTTGATCCTGACTGAATGGAAGAATACCCAAAAGACACCTCATATCACACCAAGAAGAACATGTTGATGAATATTTGATTTACAGAGAAGTGTCCATCCAATACTGAGTGTATGGAAAGACACAGAAATGGATGGAGGAAATACTTTTATCCTTATGGAAGAATTAGGAGTAGAATGACAGTGAGCATTGTGTATTTTGGATTAGATATGAATAGTTGTTCAAATAGTCTCACATATATTGTGGATTATGACCCAGAAATGAAGGAAAACGTTTTGACTCCAAATGCAGTTATTAAAAGAGCAATACTTTATGTATTCCAGTAATGTGATTTAGGCAATTTTAAGTATTTGTCATAGTAGTCTCTTTCAGAAGTTAGAATTCGAAACAGACATAATAAGAGACATCAGTATTACCTTTAGACAGTGTAACAAAATGAGAAGGAAAATAGCATTATATTACTGCTTTCTAGCATATTTGTCTTCTCAGTCAAACTATGTGTTGTTACTACTTTACAAAAGACGTTTCCCATGTGCCAATTAACTGTTCACATACATAGTTTAGCTTTATTTCTTCTGATTTTTAACAGAATCCTTGTCAAATTCAGAGTTTACTGCTAAAACTACAGAATGACTAGAAAATCTTGGAACCGGAAGCCATATTGCTAGTGTTTAGTAGGCCCAGTGGATAGGATGTGCTGAATCTATTGCCTTTCAGTGCTGGCAGGTGATGAATCTTTTTCATAGTAATTCATAATTTTGACAGTAAAGAAAAGAATTCTGCATAGATTCTCAAGCATTTTCTCAGCAACAAACCTGTATGGATGCATAGTGTTATATGAAACTTCTTGAATTTTTGTGATGAAGAAGGATTTTTTTTTTTTTTTTTTTTTTTTTGTCCCCGTCTGCCCTTTTCTTCATTGCTGTAGTACTGTCTGGACTGCAGTATGCAGTTTCAATTCAACATGAAAATCTTTATTTCTTCATGAAGTGTCTTGAATAAAAACTGTGTTCTGGAGCTTTGATACAACTTTTACAAAAGACCTAAAAGCTCATTCAATGCAACCATCAGCTATGTACCTCACAAATGCTAGAAACTGAAACATCAGAAATAGCAGTTCATATCTGTGAATCAAATGATAGGAAATCCGCTTTTATTGTTTTGGAATCAGGTGCTCTCTGACAGCCTCAACTACATCCTTAATAGAGCACAAAGCTGTTATTTCAGAAAGGCACTGTTTCCAATTTTATAGCTGCCCTAAGCCCTGAAACAGTTGAAACCATGTCTGTGGCACAAGTGAGGATAAGATCTTTCTATTGTGGTATATGCTTTATGCTATTTAGGGTGTTTGCCATGTAAGTGACTGCTTAGGTACACAGGTTGATGATGCCAGTTCAGATAATCACATCTTTTGAAGGTTTTCCTTTTTATTACATCCTCCTGCTTCCCAGCTCTTCCAAACCTCCTCACATGTGCGGACCCTCATGCATGTTTACAGATAACTAACCCAACAATGAAACAGTGATCACAACTTAATGTCAAAGAGGAGCTTCATTGCAATTGCACAGTTAGAGCGACACTCAGCTTGCAGGATCGTACACTGTATTGTCTGGTTGTGAGGCTTTGTTAACATCATGTCCCTCCGCTGTGTGAATCTGGTGCCTGGTAGTATTCTTTGCACAAAGGCATTTTCTTTCAAGCTACAGATTAATATTCAGTGCTGTATTTGGAGCCACTTACACATTTCCTGTTTATTTTTAGAGACTCATTGGAGAAAGAGAGTCTTCTTTTCTTGAAACATTTCTGTCTTTTCCGTTTGACTTTTGACTCAAAGTGTCGTGTCAGCAAGGGCTGAAAAAATTGTTGCAAATTTCAGGAAAACCCTGAGATTGTTCCTTCAGAAATGCCATTAGAGGGGTTAAGTATATGTGTTTTTGAATAACAGCAATTATTTGATTCACATACATGGAGAAAAAATGGATTGGAATGGTAGAATGCCAGACACGAGTTGGATTTCATGTTCATAACCAGTTTGCTGGTAGAAACAGTATTTTTAGAGCATTGAGAGAAGTTTGAGACCTGATAGTCTGTTTTTCCACACAGGGCAGTGTGAACGGTTATGGGAGATTCTTTGACAATAGGATTGTAACATTTCATCTTGAATCAAGTCTCTTGTAAAATGATTTAATGTAAAAATGAAATGACCACATAAATATGATGAAAGAAGAAATCCATATTCAGGAAAGTTTGGAAAAATACCCACCCCATCACAGTTTGGAAATACATGCTTTTCTTTATTGAATAGATTTCATCATAAAAGGCAATCAAGACCTTTCCATGTATTGAGTAGAAACCTGTAATAAAGACATAGCTAGCATCATAGAACAGTTCTCCTCTTAGTCTTGCTCTTTCAATTAAATATTATCATTGGAGTAAGATACTTTGGCAAGATAGATGGTCAGTTTTGCCCAAAGTATTTTGGAAAATAAGAAAAGGCATTAATATGTTTGAATGTATTTCATAGAATCATAGAATAGTTTGGGTTGGAAGGGACCTCTAAAGGTCATCTAGTCCAACCCCGCCGCAATGAGCAGGGACATCTTCAACTAGATCAGGTTGCTCAGAGCCCCGTCCAGCCTGACCTTGAATGTTTCCAGGGATGGGGCATCCACCACCTCTCTGGGCAACCTGAGCCAGTGTTTCACCACCCTCAGCATAAAAAATTGCTTCTGTATAGCTAGTCTGAATCTACCTTCTTTTAGTTTAAAACCATTGCCCCTTGTCCTATAGCTACAGGCATATTTGTTGTGCTTCTGTTATTTCATAGGTCTTTTTATTAGCTAAGCAGGAACAGACAGTAGCTGTCATACAAAAACATCACATATGAAAGTATTTTATTAAAAAAGAAATCTTGGGCAGTGATCTTCTTGAAAATGTTATGTGTGGCTGGAAATTAGGCTTGTCAAAGCTGATACACTGTAACAGCTCAGAAATTGGCAGGATATTAATGGGCTCAGCTTCGGTATTCAACCTATGCTATAGAAGAACAGCTGGCTTGAGTATATTCTAGGGCCTGACAGGCAGAAAATAGATCTGGGTGGGGTTTTTTTTTTTTGGTAATCTGTAAATTATAGTCAGAGGATAACAAACTTATTTTATAGATTGTGATCTGCATTTATGTGCTATGTGTATTTTTTAGCCCCAAACTTGGAAATCTGTTGTAATATCAAATGTCCAGTGTAATAGAATAAAAAAGCATGGACTTACTTATTTTTGCCTATTGTCTCTTAAGAAATGTTTATAACGTGCTTGAAAAGTGTTTGCATGAGAAGAGGATGAGAAATGGGTTGGTTCAGCCTTAAAAAGTGAAGACTAAGGCAGATCTTGTTGCTGTTTTCAACTGTCTTTTCTGGTGGTATAGAGAAGATGCGCAGGGACAGGATTAGAGGTAAAGGATATGTTACAACATGGAAAATCCTAATTAAGTAAAAGGAAAACATTTCTTATGAGAGCGGCCAAACATTGGAATAGGTTGCTCAGACCAGGAGTTGGAATCTCCATTCCTATAGATACTCAGACCTTGACTGGGCATGACTCTGAGCAACCTGTTCTAATTGGACACACTTTAAGCAGGGGTTAGACTAGATGATATCCAGAGGTTGTTTCCAACCTAGATTATTTTATGATTATAAGGAAAATTAGTATCAAAGAAGAGACTTTGTTATCCTTATGAAGTGTAACTTATAAGGAAACTATTAAAACTTGATTCACTAAACAGTTTGTGAAAATATTTTGTGTAATTTGTGAATGTAAATTGGAAGCTTTAAGTATTAGATCTGGTACTGTTCTGCTGAGGAAATTTACAGGATGTTCCGTCCTTTCCTAATTTAAAATGTGTGTTAAAATTATCCATTATTTCCTAGCTTGTTTGACCAGCAGAGTATAGGAATTACTTGAGGGAGAATGATACAATAAATAACCCGTTTTCTTTTTAGATATAACACAAATGATAGATGATTATAGAAGTTAAATTGCAGAACACTTTTTAGAAAGATGATGTGTATTTATGTGTACATTACATACACATACATAGATATATGCACTGATTTACAAATTCAGAAGTTGTTGCTAAGTGTTACTATCAAACTAGGAAAATTGCTTTTAGTCTCTAGTTAGAATATAGAGCATAGGATAGACAAATGGTTATATCTTACAAAGGTGGTTTTCTGTTCATGCCATTTGGCAGCAGTAAGTATTGTTATTTAAGATTTTTGTGGAAAACCTATAATTTTATTAAATCACAGTTTCATCTTGAATTTTAACTACGATTGCCAACAAAAATACACTGAAAAAATTCTTTTTTTAACTGCGAGGTTTCTGTTTTAATTTTTATTCAGGGCATTTTGGCTTGAGTTTCCTTATCTGTTATGGCCTGGCTTACTGTCTCCCTTTATCTGTATGCACAGTGGTTTTGGTGTAGTAATTTCCCTATATCATGAGAGTAAAGATATCTGTTTGTGTGTGTTGATCATAATAGCAAAGAGTAGACTGCTTCTACCACTTTTCTTAGTACATTTTGTGTTAGGGTTTCTCCAGCAGTGCAGCTTACAGACATACATCTCCTCTGAGCCTTTTAACTGTTTTATCTCTGCTGCTGCTGAGGCAGCTGATTTTTTTTTTTTTTTTTTTTTTTTTTAATTTCACTTCATAGTGACGGGGGGAGAACACAATCTCAAGCCCAGGATTTTTTTGAGGAGGGCTGGTGGAGTGTCATCTGCTTTTGGATCTAACAGCGTTGTTGAAGCATTTATCCTAAAATCTAGAGAGAGATGCTATGGTAGAGGATTTGGGAGAATGTATTGTGTTCACAGGCACCATGGTTTTCCTGCAGTACTTTAGGGTCTGTAGAGAAAACAGGAGTCTGAATGCAGAGGCTTGGAGTAAGACTTCAGATCCCAACTGACCTCATAGTCCGAAGCAGACAGGTTCTCTGAAATATTTCATGGAGAAGATTGTTGTTCCAGTGTAGTAGGTCGTAGCTGTTGACCTGGAAAACATTTTCTTTTTTGCTTTTATCACCGTAGCGAACTACAACTGATCCTGGCAAAATTATGAGTAGTCGAAAATGGGAACTCAATCTATCTTTAAAGTATCACTGAGAAGAAATGAACTCAAATGTTAATGTACTCAAGTGCCCTTTCAGGCTGTTGTTTTTCTTTTCAGCAGAAGGAAGGTGGCACATATAGGGCATTAGAGATAATAAATGACAGTCTTCAGCTATGATTGCACTTTATATATAAAGTGCATTATTACTGAAAATTTCTAGTAGACTGAAGAAGGGAGTTGGAATCTAGTCTTAAATGTTAACTGTAGTTCTTGTTAGCATTGAATTCACTGCAAAGATTTGGTATGTTGTTTTGTTTTCATTTTTGTAACTAGTACTTCGATAGCCATGGCATACTGCTACTGCTTGTTTGTCACCATAACTAAGACAACCTGACATATAGTGCTTGTAGGTAGATGCACAGTAAAGGCACTAAGGATTTGATCCCCAGTCTTGATATGTAACTGGTTTCTATTGCAGAATGCAGTGACAGAGAAAGGAAATTATATGTGCAGTATTTTAGAGGTTAGTTTTATGGTAGATTAAGATTTTCTAAAATGCCATTAGCATTGCATCTGCTGCATTGAGCTATCATTCTCTACAAGTGTAGCTGTTTTTACTACTAAAGTCCTTCTGTTTTTATTTGTTATGCTCTTTCAGTCTACTTGATAGCTGCAAAACCTGTGCTTTTTACAGGATAAATCAGAATCAAATATTAATGTCAACATTTCAGGGGAAGGTCAGGCAAAGAGGACACACAGACTGAGAAAGTCTGATTCTCCTTCCACTTATATAATGTACCTCTTTTAGAATCAAAGTAGAATTAAACTAATATAATGAGTTATCCATGATGTTTTCTTTGCGATCTCCAGTTTCCCTGTTTGGAAATGGGAGGTCACAGCTGTTTTCTACTAGAGCAGTTTCCTCTGCACCAAGCTTTACTTGGGCAGGGAATCTAGGTTTGTACTGGCAGACACATATGATATGTTGTTGAATTTGGTATGCCATCTTTAATAAACCTTGATTGGAAAAATACTTCATTTCCATTGTGACATCACTGTAAAATGGAAAGAAGCAAATGCATTTAATTAGTGATATAATTTAATGCTAGTCTTCTTTTAATAAGACAGATTGTGCTGCTTGGTATTTCCTAGTGAAGTAAACTCTGAATACAGATGGTCTGTGTTAAATAAAAAGTAGTAGTAAATAGTACCCACCCTATTTCTGCTATTAAAAGATCAGTAATTCTTTTTTGTGTTACAATTTGGGATAATATGAAAAATGCAACTAGATATATGCTGGGTGTGTGAAAATCACTATTTCAGCAAATTCTTATAATTAATTATACTTTCAAAGTCTCTTTTCCTGCATACATTAAGTGTGACTCTTCATTTGTATTAATTTTTTTTTTTTTTCTAATAGTGATTAAACTAATGGTGAAGCCTGGTCCCAAGGTGAGGAAAATCTTTGGAAAAGCTTTTATTGGCTTATGTGGATTTTGGGTCAAGTCTATGGGGAAATGTTCCTGAAAGCTAGGCTTAGAAACTTGATACAGTAAAATGAAAAATGGGGTGAGGTGATTTTCAACAGAATTTTTCAGAATAATGCTATGGAGGCTCTTACAGGAATAGAGGTGAGTATATAGACTGGGAGTTATAGATACTATAAAAAGTACATTTAATTTGATTTTATATTCTTTTAGCTCAGTTTAGGCTTTTAACAAAGATAAGCTTCGGTAAAGTACTACAGAAAATTTCTGAACAGAAAAGACAGCGTTGTTTAGTGAGGAAGAGTAGGCATTTGTGGTTTTTTTCATTCTCAGTATAGAGCACTGCACCAGGGCTTAATTCAGAAGCTGAGAGAGCGAAAGAAAGAGTAGGAAGAGGCTGAAGTTCACAAATTGCCTTCTATTTGGAAAGATCCCAAAATACATGGCACTGTGTGCTGTACAAACGATTAACATGTGGTAACACTGAAATTAATCTCATTCTGGGGCAGGTTATAGCAGATTTTAGTGCTCAGCAATATAATTCTATTTTAAGACAAATTGAAGGCTCTCGATGTTTTTGAAGCATAGGGAAATCTCAGGAATACAGAACGTAATTTCCTAATTGGACACTAAAAAGGCTAATCTTCCTTTTTTTGTGTGTGTGGAAAGAGTCATGTCAGTTGTAATTATAGCTGCCAAAGAATTTAGCCAAAGTAAAATAGTCAAGTCTTCAGTATTAAGTCCCATAGAAGAAAAAAATGCTTCTAGCAGCACAGTCCTTTCTAATACACTGCTCCTCTGTGAGTTCAACACTGACTTTGTCTGTCATGTACTGAAGCATCAGCAGGGTTTCCTGCAGCAACTGGGATTATCCTTTGTCAGTCATCCTGGCAAGGTCCGAATCTGCTCAGTTTGAGATTAAAGGCAATAATAACCTGGCATGGGACCTGAGGGACTGAGATAACAGAATGCTCTTGTGACTGGGAAAGGAGGATGATGTTAGGGGCGCAATAAGGTTGTGAAAGTAAGACAATGTAATTTCTTTAACTATTGACTAACCATTTGTGTTGATTCTGGTGTTTTATCGTAATAGTTCTAAGGTGTTAGCAGAACTTTGGTATTGGCAGTTTGCAGGTAAGAACCAAGCTTTGTGATAAACTTAGCTTTTCATTTTCATGTGAATAAGCTAATCCTTTAGTAGAATCAAGGAATGGGAGTTAGGTGTTTGAAAATTTACCACGTCTCACTGAAGTCAGTGAAAATACTCCTGCTGACATCCTTGAGGTATGGAGAAAAGCCTCTAGGATTAGATCAATATTTTTTACAGATTTACTCTATAATGATTTTGGCATAGTAATATCCAGGGGACTTCTTATTCATTAGGCCAGGGGGCTCACTGGATTCTCCCCCTCTCTAGCCCCCATCTTGTATTTCTGCTTCCACTCTGCACCTTTTCATTTGAAGAGAACAAGATAGTCGCATATTTCTCTTCTTTAACTCCACCTAAATTAGCATTGTTTCTATTATGGGATGTGTGTGTAGTTTTCTGTTCCTATATAGGACCCATGGAATTAATTATAAACATTAAATAAATCAGGTTTTTGGATGAGGATTTGCAGTAAGTGAGACTAACAGCCAATAATTTAGGCAACAATAGTTACTATGGTGTTGAAAGTTCCAAGTGAAAACCATTGCATTTTATCGGAATAAAATTTGCTAGATTATAGTGCTGTGCTATATATTAGCTGAAATTATGACTGAAAATTATGCTGGAAAAAATGGTATTTCAGAAAAGTTCCTGATCTTTGGGATCAGGATCTGGGATCTTTGGATCTGCGGTGGTCCTCATTGGTGAGCTGTCTGGGGGGACACCACAGTTCCCAGGCATCTGGATTTAGATAATCAGCATAAGCTTCAGCTTTTATGTAAAAATTCAGCAGGAAAGCAAAGAATATGGGGAAGAAACATAAGGAAAGATTATGAAAAACAAGGAATGGAATGATTATATGTCAAAAGACTGAAATAAGCAAAATGTACTTTTTAAAGAAAAAAGCTGAAAAATTTCAAGGAAGAATTCAAAAGATAAAGAGTAAGGTACGATAGAGAGTAGCTGATTAGTAAATGAAATGTTGAGAATATGATAGTGTCTATTAGTGCACATGGCAAGATGCTGCTGAAGCAGGGATACTAGCCAATAGACTTCTTTATTTCAAAAGATTGGATTCTAGTGTCAAATTTAGGGTAGTTTTTCCACCATCAGTCTTACTGCAACGCAGGGAAGGAGACTCTCTTTACTCATGCTTGGTCTTTGCTGACATTTCTCACTAGAACTTTGTCCTGTTATACGTTCAGGATGTCTGTATTCAGAGAGGATCTATACCAGCATTCAGGGAACCATTTAGGAATGGCCTGCTTCTTGCTCCTCGTTTTGCTGTTCTACAAGGGATACGTTGTGAAGCATCTTAATGGGACCACCGGCCAAAGTTGATTGGAGTTTTCTATATAAAGCAGGAACTTCATGTTATGCTGCATATGAAGATGTCGTATATTATTTCAGAATAATGCAGTCACCAATGATCTACAAGAAATGGGTCAATTAGTTTGAGTTAAAGTTAAATTGCATGTAAGAATAATTCCTTTAAGAAATTCAGCACTTGGTGACATACTGGTTCATTATCCTAGATGAGTCTAATAAAAGAATAATGCAGATATTTCAGACTTTCTTTTGTGCTTAAAATTCACTAGATTCCTTTGCTGAGCTGCCTTTGAACACTTTCATTTCTTTTTTTCTTTAAGCTTCATCAGTAAAAGTTACTCCTTTAGGGGCTGACAAATAATGTTCTGTTACAGAGACCTGCATGTTGAATTGCTTTTTTTCTGAATAGCTGCTGTTATTCACAATGAGACTGAAGCCAGTCTTTGCTCTTAATAAAAATGACTAATGGCTTTATTTTCTTTAGAAACAATGGAAGATAGCCATTTTGGAGGAGAACAATTCTTCATTAATCTCCCTGAAGAAGACTATTCTTATGCAGCAGATTTGACAGATAACATTTAGTGATTAGAAACTCATAAAAAGTATACGGTACCAAAGTGTGTTTTTGTACATATTATCACCTCTGCTCAATAGAGAGGTTAAGGATGAAGTTACGGGTAGGATCTATGTATACATATAGGAGAAGGAGGCGGCTGAGCAAGCTAGGAGAAGAAAATGAAGGTAAGATGTGTATAAACAAGCAGAAGAATGGAGGTGCAGAAAGGATATCTTGCACATTTACATACCTAAGAGAAGGGCATTGTAGGGGCTGACTTAGAGAAACTTCTTTAGGGCTATTCCCAAGCATTTGGACTAGAATTGGGGCTATATCAGCTGCTCTGGAAATGAATGGGCAGGAGGGGAAAGCGAGTGTGTCATGTAACAAAGATTGCATGCTATTACCTGGACATATTAATAGAGGAGGCTGAACCTGTCTGAGCCCTCTTTTCTGCCACCACCTCTCCTGTTAGTAAACCTCCACCTACCATTTGAAAGACAAAGGAAGGCCACTGTGTCTCAGCTATTTTGTGGCTTCTGCTGATGCACAGTAGGTAAGGTGTTTTGACTCCTTCATGTTTTAGTGTAACATACCCAGATTTTCTTGGTAAGTATTTTATGAAAGTTAATATTTAATAAAATAGTGTTAATACATCTTAGTAGTTTAGGATACAAAGTATCATAGGCAATATTTATTTCATGTGGGAATGTCTTATTTTCTTTTTAGTGACATTTGTCGTATATAAATAGGAATTTTCCACACATGGTTAGGATATCCAAACAACCTTAACTCTCCACAACACTGGCATGGTGGGTGGAGTTAGGGAGGAAAACATCTGCAATTTCTTTTATTTACTTTTATTTGGGATATCAAGGTTTAATAAACCTTTGATCACTTCAATGTCAGTAGGATTCAGCCTAAACTTCTTGTCATGTTTATAGACCTGGTATCACCATAATGCATTTTATTTGAAACTGTTGAAACTCTCTTGTGTTAACTCCATTTTGGCATAGCTTTGTCAAGGAAAAAAATAATTAGAATGTACAGTGTTGTCAACACTTTTTAAAATTTAGTATTTGCAAGTAGGATAAAGAAAAATGTCACAAGACAGGTGTTTCTTAAGGGATGAGTAAAAAGCATTAAAATTAAGGTCATGCTAGAACTAGTGTTTGAGAAATTGGAACATCAGAAAGCTTTTTGAGGTGGAAAAATCTGCTGATTTATCTCAAAAGTATCACAGTGCTATATTAATCTCTGTTAATGAACACAGAACTTTTCTTGGAAAGAAAACATTACTTCTGATTAGGCACAGTTCAGAGTAGGTGAAGTAATTAGTGGTATTACGAATTTTAGACTTAATTTTCACTTTAAATATAGGTTGAATGAGCCCAAACCTTACTGGTTCTTGTTACAAAGACTGACAAAGTCCTGAAAAGAAGTTTGTAGTTGTGAAGTACATATCCTAAGGAGATTAACTAAAGCCTAAATTTCTTATTAAGTACAGGGGACGTAGGCTTGCAAATATTTTTTGAAGAAGTGAACCCTGACTTAGTTTTCTTTAAACAAACAGACTAAGACACAGAAATTCCTCTTTCATCTCTAGAGTAACTGTTTCTTTTCCATGAGGCAGCTGGTCTTTTCCAAATGTATCTAATAACGGAACCCAATTCAAGTATGTATTACTTGCTGAAATTTTTTTTTTATTTTCCCAAGCCACATGATACATTACTATTACTCTACTAAATAACATATCACCCTGAAATCTGTATGTGCTTTATCTGTTGTGTTTTCCAAGTTGCTAAAGTTGTACTTCTAATGTTGGCGAGAAGTATGGGAATTTTTTTGTATCCCACAAATCAAAAGGGGTGACTAACTTATTTAGAACATAGTTTTTTTTCTTCTTACCAACATTATTTTCTCTTGTCTGTATACTTGTTCTATTATTGAGTTTGAACTGTATGACACCTTATTACATTCCTTAATTGTAGATGCACAATTATGATTGTATTTTCAGAGTACTCTGAAATCTACTGATGAAACTGCTACTGTTTTTAGACATTAAAACAACTCAACTATCATAATACCTCAACCTACATAATAGCTATAGTGCATGCACAGATACAATTTAAAAAGTAATTAATATAAAGCTAAATATACATAAAAAATTACAAGCAATATAATACTTGTGACAAGTTATATCATCCTTGCAAATACCTTTGATTATGTTAGGATCCTGCCTAGAAGGTACTAAAATAACCAGTGATGTTTTACTACTTTTAAACTTTACAGTGCATATGTTCTCATTTGGATAATGTAAGTGTTTTGTATCTAACATTTGAAGGTTAGCTTATCGTGGCAGCAGGGAATATTGGGAAGGTGAGCAAAGTGCAGCTTTGGAAAGTGTGAAAAAAGGGTCACCTAGGTGATCAACACACTCTCAAGGAAAAGGATGCTAACTGTATCCATTAAGTAATAACATCAAAATTGAAATGGGACTGAATGACAATTAACTTTGTTTATCACTAAATTGTGTGTATAAACACACATCCATATCTATGTATATATGTACAAAATAATAAAAAAAAAATTTCTCGTGTGTCATATGTGAATACAAGCTACCCTAGATTTCAATGAGGGATAAAAAGTCATTCAGTCTCGGGGTTGTGAGGAACACCACTAAGCTTACACAGGTCTGAGGAGTTCCCCCGTTCTCTCCAAATTTCAGTCTGCTAATCTGCCACTCAACATTTTGTGCTGCAAAAGCAGTCCTTTGCCACAATTCCGTGTTCACCAACTTGCTCCCATATAGTTTTCATTTGAAGACTGACCCTCCATCCAGTTTCTCTGGGTCACCCCCCACTACAAGTGGCTCAGGAACTCCCAAGTAACAGAAGCTAGCAAACACTGTCTTAAAAGAAGTTGTTAATGCTGCTAAAAAGGCCGCTGAAAACCTGTTTATTCTCACGGAATCCCACCTTATCAAAAGACTTCTTTTGACTCTGGCAGTTGGATAACCCATAACATGTTATCATGCCTCTTAAAACTACCCTTAAGTAGAAGTAGAATTACTTTATATAGTCCAGATCCAAACAAAGCGTATAAGCTGCAGCCATCTAGAAGCTAATCAGCCTCTTCCTGGCTCCAATAAGCAAATCACATGCTACCTACTAACTTGATGTTAGAAGTGGCAAAGACTGAAGAAAACTCAGAAGTCTGTCCCTCCACCCTCACTTGTGCCCAACCAACACTTTTCTGAGCATCATTTTAGGACTAAAATCTGCAAGAAGGTGCCAGCCTGATAATTCACTGCTATTAGACATAGAAAGCAAGTGCCTTTTTATTGTCTGTTTTGTTTATAGTAAAAAATGATTCCTGCCTCCCTCCTCCCCGCACACTAGTTCAATCCTATATAATTTTACCACGCCTGAGGTGCAGAGAGGGCTCTCTGGTCATCCAGACTCAATGTTTTCCCATGCTTCCAAATTAAGTGATACGAATAGTGAACTGTGATAGTAACGTGCACCCTCACAGGAGATCTTGTATTAAAAAAAAGTTTATAATAATTCAGGAATATATAGAATCATATAATCATTAAGGTTGGAAAAGACCTCTAAGATCATTGAGTCCAACCGTCAACTCAACACCACCATGCCCACTAAACCATGTCCCTAAGTGCCTCATCTACTCGTCTTTTAAATACCTCCAGGGATGGGGACTCAACCATTTCCCTGGGCAGCCTGTTCCAATGTTTAACCACTCTTTCAGTAAAGACATTTTTCCTTACATCCAATCTAAACCTCCCCTGGCGCAACTTGAGGCCATTTCCTCTCGTCCTATCGCTAGTTACTTGGGAGAAGAGACCGACACCCACCTCGCTACCACCTCCTTTCAGGGAGTTGTAGAGAGCGATGAGGTCTCCCCTCAGCCTCCTCTTCTCCAGACTAAACCGTCGCAGTTCCCTCAGCCGCTCCTCATAAGACTTGTTCTCCAGACCCTTCACCAGCTTCGTTGCCCTTCTCTGGGCATGCTCCAGCACCTTGACGTCCTTCTTGCAGTGAGGGGCCCAAAAGTGAACACAGTATTCAAGGTGCTCATGTTCAGCCGGCTGTCAGCCAACACCCCCAGGTCCTTTTCCGACAGGCAGCTTTCCAGCCACTCTTCCCCAAGCCTGTAGCGCTGCATGGGGTTGTTGTGGCCGAAGTGCAGGGCCCGGCACTTGGCCTTGTTGAATCTCATACAGTTGGCCTCGGCCCATCGATCCAGCCTGTCCAGGTCCCTCTGCAGAGCCTTCCTACCCTCGAGCAGATCAACACTCCCGCCCAACTTGGTGTCGTCTGCAAACTTCCTGAGGGAGCACTCAATCCCCTCATCCAGATCATCGATAAAGATATTGAACAAGACCGGCCCCAAAACTGAGTCCTGGGGAACACCGCTCGTGACCGGCCGCCAACTGGATGTAACTCCATTCACCACAACTCTCTGGGCCCGGCCGTCCAGCCAGTTTTTGACCCAGCGCAGAGTACACCTGTCTAAGCCGTGAGCCGCCAGCTTCTCTAGGAGAATGCTGTGGGAGACGGTGTCAAAGGCCTTACTGAATTCCAGGTAGACCACATCCACAGCCTTTCCCTCATCCACTAGGCGGGTCACCTGGTCATAGAAGGAGATCAGGTTGGTCAAGCAGGACCTGCCTCTCATGAATCCGTGCTGGCTGGGCCGGATCCCCTGGTTGTCCCACTCATGCCTTGTGAGGACCCTCAAGATGAACCGCTCCATAATCTTCCCCAGCACCGAGGTCAGGCTGACAGGCCTGTAGCTCCCCGGATCCTCCTTCTGGCCCTTCTTGTAGATGGGCGTCACATTGGCAAGCCTCCAGTCGTCCGGGACCTCCCCCGTTAACCAGGGCTGCTGATAAATGATGGAGAGTGGCTTGGTGAGCAACTCCGCCAGCTCTCTTAGCACCCTCGGGTGGATCCCATCCGGCCCCATAGACTTGTGAGCATCCAGGTAGGGTAGCAGGTCGTATATATATATATGCACATATATATACACACATGTATATATACACACACACGTGTACAAATTTAGTGTAGGGCTTTGGAATCACACATCTCAAAGCCTTCGTTACCATTTTGATTTTTTTCCTTTTGTAATTGTTATATTTCTTAGAGATGATTGTCACTTACTTTATATAAGCTTGGTAAGATTTCTCTTGGATTTTCTTTAAGTTACCAGTATATGCAAAGTGTAATTAACATAAAATACTGTTACTTAATTCCTGCACAATTTTGTATCACAGTATCTTGGCTGGTTAGGAGGTGGATTTTTTTTTTTTTTTTTCTTTTGATATGGCTGTAACTGTCTTGTTTCAGTGGTACAGTTAAAAGGGCTTTAAATCAAGATAGCATCTCTTTTCTGCAGGTTAATGACATATTTATAAAAGAATTCTGAATGAAAACAGAGGTTTGAGAGTCGTGTGTTACAGGTGTACGTTATTTTAAATAACTTACAGTGCAAGTTCTTAGTTTGCTATGCATAATTTAGAAATTATGATAATATATAACAGTCTGAATAGTTGTAAAGGCTATAATTCAAAATGTAGGAGAAATCGGATAACATTTGAATGTATCATATCCATTTTGTATTTATTTATGTATTTATCCATCCAAATTGCAACCAAGCCCCAAGGATGGGATACCATTATAAGCAGTTGGGATATATATTTCACTTTAATGATAATGTTCTACAGTGTACTGCTACATGTCCATGATCAATTTTGCATTCCCAGTTCTGAAGTCTGGTGCCAGTGCAACTAGTTGTTACTTGCTATCAAAAGACATCTCAGCCTGTGTCAATCATAGGAAATTTTATAGATGTTCAACTTTCCTTCTAAAACCAGTTCTACCCAGCTCTCGCTTGGAATTTCTTTAGTGATCAGTAACTGGTCATTTTTGATTTGACTTTATATTCTTTGGTATCATTCTGTGCTTGTACTTTGAAGGCCCCTTGTATTATCTTCTTCTTGTTCTTTTGGGGGCCCTGTTGCAGTTTCTTCTTTTCTTTAACAGCCTTCAAGTTGTGGTTTTTTGATAACAGAACTAGTGTTTATTAACGCAGCCTAGTCATGTGTGTAGTCTCGTTCTAGGATCAGTGAGTATTTCACTCTACAAAAGTAATACTCTATTAGAAGACATATCTGTATGTTGACTTATAGATACTTAGAGATGTTACAGATGTAATGCTTTAGTAACAACTTTTTTTTTTAAATTATGGTGATATCACTGATACATTATTAAAATTGCTTAACAAATGCGAACTGTTGTTAAATTTTTTTCAGCTTTTATGGACTTCTGTTTTTAAAACGATTGCAGTCTTTTTCACTAAAGTTGGCTGTATGATGCTTTTTCACTTTGTCATGAGCATATAAGTGTACTTAGTTTTTCAGATTTATCTAATCAGTGATAATCAATTTCCTTGAGTGTGAAATGTTGTCCTATGATACAGTCTTACAGTTTTCTGTGACATGTCTAAACCCTAATGTTGAAGATATAAAGTTGGCTCCAGCTTCTACTACTTCTGTTCCAGAACTGACTGCTGCGAGTATTGGAAAAGCGCTGTATTTAGTTGGTTTTCAGAGGAGCATAAGAGAATGTTTGCAGAGGAAAGGAAGCAAGAGAGTTTTTTGTTTTGTGTTCTTTGCTGCCTGCTTGCGTTTACTGTTTTGCAGTAAAAACAAATACTAACCCAAGAGCTTTATGCTTGAGTTCTAGGTGTCGAGGTCAGTTCCTAAGTACAGTACGGAGTTGTGTGCCTTGGAGGCAGCCTTGCTCTCCTACTGAGAATTCAGAAGAACTCAGGATTTGAGCTGGTGGACTTAACAATATAAATGATTGGAGGAGATAGGCTTTAGGGAGATCTTAATGCTGACTCCAATTACTGACATAGATAAAGGCTTTAGCCCATTTTTCAGCCTGATTAGGGCATTCCTTCCCCTTGATTTGTTTAATCTTCTGGATCATCTGGGAACAGTAGCTGTTATCGAGTAAGTATAGTTGTTCCTCACCATATTAAACCTTGTTTCATGACTCACTACACGGGATCTATTCCTCCCTGTTCTGGCCTTTTTTTGGTAACACCATTCTGCTTCTCAGAGAAAAATTACTTTTCAGCCCCAAAGAAAACAGTTGTTCAGTGACCATTCAGAATTTAGTCCTATGCTAATGAAATGCATATGACTCTATATGAGTGGCTCACATTTGGAAGAATAAATGCGTGTATGTCAATTTTTCTGCTTCATGCTCAGAGTACAAGATCTATTGGCTTACTTGAGCCTTACAGCCCAAGATAAGTCGTACTCATTTCTGGTGATTTTTGCCCCACTCGCTAGTGAGGGAGGGACCTTAAAAGGAACAACTAGTTTTTCCCTGTAAGCGCAAACACACGACATTTTTGAAAGTTAAAACAGCAAAGCTGAGACTTTACTGCCTGTGAAGTTCTTTTTTTTTAAAGAATTCAATTACTGCCAAGTATTATTTTTTTTGTAATTTCAGCTGCTGCATTTTTTCTTTTGTCTGTCAACTTTCCTCAGTCAAGCTAAGGCAGACAAAACCCCAAACAACAATCTTCAAGGCAGTACTTTCAGACACACAGAGCCAAGCCCTTCTGATCTTTTAGAAATATCTAATATAATGGTATATGGCCTTGATTTGGGTGCTGCAGCAGTAAAGTAAATTTTAAGTTCTCATCACTAAAACATTTCAGTCCGTCTTTTAAATGTTCATCTGTGAACACGTTTCTCTCTGGACTGTAACTATCAACCTTGTGAACTGTTGACAAGATGCAGTTGACTAGCAATTGCAGATACTCAGTTCCAGCAAAATTGGCTCTTTCTTTTGATTTCCCTTCAGTCTGGGCTCTAATTAGAACTGAGGAGGTGGCCTTTTCCATTCTGTTCTGTGGTTATCAGTATGTTCAGTATGTTTAACTGATGACTTTTTTTTTTCGTTGTTTTGGAGAATACTGTATCTTTTTTCATTTACGGAATGAGACCAAAGAACACTGTTCCTTGTCACTGGGAATGCTTTATTTCATATAATTAAATCCATACATGAACCCAACAGGAAATGCAGATTAGGTTCCATCAAGGAACAGGTTGTTCCTTGTGAATAGATACTGAAAATACAGTTTTGAGGGAGCTTTTAGATTTTTGTTAGTATTTTTTAAAAGATAGGAATAGCAGCACGTTTGATCTTGTAAAGTAGCTAAAGGAATTCAATTGAAAAATGTTCTAGTTCAGCATTTTTATTTTGTCTAAATGTGAAATACAAGCTAAAGTTTTAGTACAGAGATTATCTTATAATCATTCTTGCTCTGTTGTTAAATACTACCCTGTAGTAGTTTTGCTGGAAATTAAGATATCACTTCTAAAATATACAATCAAACTATTATGTGCTGTAGTTTAGTGTACATGCAGATACAGTTGAGTACTTCTAGAAACAGCAAAAAATTAGATGTAAAAATATTGATAATACTGGTCTGTGAATAGATATGGGATTATGAAATGACGGTAAATACCCTGTTTTGAAAAATTCAGTACCAACAGAGCTACGTATAATTAGTTCTGAGTTGGGGAAAATATATATGCATCACCAATATATAATTAAATGTCTACGTTTAATATAGGAAAAATATTTAAGTATATATTTCTTGCCTATATAAATACATATATACATAAAACCAATTTTGAGTTGAGGAAAGAAAAGTACATTTCCCAACCCATTATTTCATGTGTTATCTGCTACTGACTTCTGGGTTTTTGCCAAACTGATGGAGCAAAAGATTTTAATAAGATATGGAATGGCTGTAGAAGGGAGTCACAGAGATACAGGAAACTGGTTTAAGCCTTTCCCAGCACATCCCAAGGAAGCTTGCAGGATCTTTTTCCAGATTTTGTAGCTAAATAACTGCTTATGTTGACAGCATAAAAGGTAATTCCTAACATCTTTCCTCAGTCTTGTGGTGAAGTTTTGAACGCTTCCATATATTAGTAGTATTTCTCATTTAAAGCATCCAATGATTTTATGTGAACTAATAATATTTTCAGTCTAATGCTTTGTTATTTTGTCTGTGGCCAGTGGTTTGGAAAATTTGCGTGTCTACCTCTATTTCTATGAAAGACTGACCAAAGGCAGATGTAGTAACCTACTGAAGTCATTCATCCAGACATGAAATGTATTTTGCACACTTTACTGCTAGATTTGTAAATTCCTCACAACTTAGTGACAGGCTACGTAAATTCATGAGCTACAAACTGCTATATTATAAGTAAATGAGCTTTTTCCTTACAGGGCAAAGGTATCAATAATATCCCAAGTGAAAGTAATTAAAACGGGTTTCCTTCTACATTCTGAATCACAACTATTTAGTCAGTCCTCTCAGTGTTCGTACCTTTCTCTCTTTAAGAAAAAGCAGCATTTGCAGACAATGAAAGAAATGTTTATGTGCTGGAAATCTGTAAAGCAGCACATAGAATCATAGAATCATTAAGGTTGGAAAAGACCTCCAAGATCATCGAGTCCAACCGTCAACCCAACACCACCATGCCCACTAAACCATGTCCCTAAGTGCCGCATCTACACATACATGACTCAGCATTGGTTTCATGTTATGTAGTCAGATTTGTGACTTGTGATTTCTAAGCTCTATTAAAGAGAGAAGAAACAATATAAAAGAGGATGATGTAACTTAGTTTGTCCTTAAGTATGGGACCTTATTTCACGTAGGACTTGGACACAGCTTACCATCTTGTCCTGGTTTCAGCTGGGATAGAGTTAATTTCCTTCCTAGTAGCTGGTACAGTGCTGTGTTTTGGATTTAGGATGAGAACAATGTTGATAACACACCCATGTTTTAGTTGTTGCTAAGCAATGCTTACACTAGTCAAGGACTTCTCAGCTTCCCATGCTCTACCAACTGAGAAGGCTGCAGGTGCCCAAGAAGCTGGGAGGGGGCACAGCTGGGACAGCTGACCCAAACTGGCCAAAGGGACATTCCCTACCATGGGACGTCATGCTCAGTACATAAACTGGGGGGAGTTGGCAGGGGGGCGGTGACGGCTGCTCGGGAACTGGCTGGGCATCGGATGGTGAGCAATTGCATTGTGCATCACTTATTTTGTATATTCTTTTATCTTCATTATTATTATTATTTTCCCTTACTTTTCTGTCCTATTAATCTGTCTCTATCTGAACCCACAAATTTTACTTTTTTTTTTTCCGATTCTCTCCCCCATCCCACTGGGGGTGCGGGGAGTGAGCGAACGGCTGTGTGGTGTTTAGCTGCCTGCCGGGTTAAAACACAACACTTCTACTTTAAGTATGTGCTTGTCTAGAGAAACTAATACTATTCAATTACCTTTTGCATGCATATATCAACTTCAGGGATATTGAAATGGAATTAACTCATTTTAGCAGTTGAGTAAGGATGTGACCTCTGCCCTAGCATCTAAGGATATGTAGTGGTCTGCAGGCAGGGCTGCAGACCTGTGAAAAGGTGTAAAACTGCAAATAAGAAATTCTCATACAATGCTTACTTGTTTTTAATTTGTTACTCACAATGGAAGCACTGGGACCTGAGCAAGTACAGTGGCAAAAGTTAAAAATGATAATGAGGTGTATCAGTTATCTCATTATCTGCTAGAGTGATTGGGTAATTTCTTACCAGTTATTTGCTAGAAGACAAAATGGTTTCACTAAAAACTTGCAGAAGGTATTTGTCATTTAAACAAGATATATCAGAGTCAGGGCCTGTAAGATACCTAAGGTAACATTTCTCAATAACTGGAAAGAGATAACTTAAGGATTATATAGATATGTTAACCACTAAAAGCAAGCTATGGTACAGTAGTGACCAAAATTTATTGTCAGGTATTTGATGATCTTGTTGAAATGAGTTTAGTTATCTCTCTAAAATTCACAGTACGCTTGCACATATTGCTTATTTTTATTTATCTTTTCTGTTGATGAAAAAAACCACCTACCTTCTTAAACTTTTTTCTAGGAACTTCCATGAGCATTTAATTAGGTTCCCTTAGACATCTTACAAACCTATTCTTGCCTAACAGCATCAGTAAAACATGTTAATGGCATGTGTCAGAGGATACAGCATTTCTTTGTGTATTATTAATTGATTGTATAAAAATGATGAAATACAGTGGTAATAAAAAGACAGTGTATGTTAAAAGTGTCCATACTGTTTTTCATAGGCAATTGTAGTGACTGCTTTTTCTAGTTTTTTATTTTTGTTTAACTCAGCATTATATATTCATGAGGTTTGCTGATTCACATGTTATTGTTAAGCTTCTATATTACTGACCATATCTGTAAGTTCCATAATTGCAATAGGGCCACTAGGAGCAAGAAGACATAAAAATGCATTGAACTTGATGCTTTTTATTGATAAATTTAGGACATAACTTGAGAAATCTTGAATCCCATCTTGAATCAAAGAGTAGTTTGCTTATGTTATGAATAGCTTTAATAAAAATAACATTACCAGGGTGTAGTTGGATAATGATTGAATTTCTGAACAGACTGATATATATGCATATAGATTTGTTTCATATTATTTTAACAATATGTATTTTTCTATTTTTACTGTCTTTACTGTCTGTGGATCTACCCAATTTGCAGTATTTCTTTTTCCATCTAATATGAGCTACATAGGCTTGACTATAATAAATATATATAAAAATAACCATCCAGTGTTAATATTCACAGAGAACATTGAATGAATATCTCTATCACTGGTTTAATTACAGATTCTGAAGTGCAGCTTATGTCTTCACAGATTCTAAGTTCAGGTATTTGTCGATTTTTAGATGTCCTCAGCTTGTTTAAAAGGGATATTTTTCTCACAAAAAAAAATAATCACACAGATCATATAAAAATAGGTCCTAATTCTTTCAGCATAGCTTTGGTTTACGTCTTCAAATCTGTGCAGCACTATTCTTAAACTGAGACCAATAATTTTAACTGCTTTCTTCTATTCTGTTGCAAATATATTGTCCTTAGTAGACCTGTGGTTTTCCTTCCATCCTGTTTTCTGTTGCCACATCTGTTCTTATTTGCTTTGTAAAGATAATTATGCTGTAATGCCTCTCTCATAATCTTTTGTATTCCTTAATTTCTTCCATTTTGGACTGTTTTTACGCTAGGGTGTTCTCTGTCTCCATGGCAATGAGAGATAGACCAGAACATTGTTCTGAGCCTTGGCATAAGAGACTACCTGTTGGGAGAAACATACCAAAATCCTGTCCATGCGAGTGGCATGGCAGACCTCATGATTATCTTTGTAATTAATTTTCTCCACATTGAAAAATAAACAAACAAAAGCAAGGACAGCAAAACTATACTATCTGTTTTGTAACTGATTCCAGATTTTTCTCCCTGAGATGCTAAAAATACAAAAACTTTCAGCTTCCTGAAAGAAGGATGGTGAGTAGCACTTCTCTTTCATCTTACTGTCCTCAGATATGGTTGAAAAAATGTTTTCTAGAAATTGAGTAAGGGCCAAGGCCTTTGAAAATACCCTTCTTGAACACGAAGTAGACCTTTGTCATGGCTTAGCCCGGCAGGCAGCTAAACACCACACAGCCGTTCGCTCACTCCCCCGCAGTGGGATGGGGGAGGGAATCGAAAAAAAGGTAAAACTTGTGGGTTGAGATAAAGGCAATTAAATAGGACAGAAAAGGAAGGGGGAAAATAATGATAAAAGAATATACAGAACAAGTGATGCACAATGCAGTTGCTCACCACCCGCTGACTGATGCCCAGCCAGTTCCCGAGCAGTGACTGTGTCCCCACCCCCGGCCAACTCCCCCCAGTTTTTTTGTTCAGCATGACGTCACATGGTATGGAATGTCCCTTGGGCCAGTTTGGGTCAGCTGTCCTGGCTGTGCCCCCTCCCAGCTTCTTGGGCACCTGCAGCCTTCTCAGTTGGTAGAGCATGGGAAGCTGAAAAGTCCTTGACTAGTGTAAGCACTGCTTAGCAACAACTAAAACATGGGTGTGTTATCAACATTGTTCTCACCCTAAATCCAAAACACAGCACTGTACCAGCTACTAGGAAGAAAATTACCAGCCGAAACCAGGAGAAACCCTTAAAAGGTAGACTGTTTCTGTCTTTGTGATCTCCATGTGTCCTTCGTGTCTTTCAGGGCTTCTGTCCTGTATATAGACAATACAACAATTTTCATAGCTGCATTATTAAACAAAAAAAAAGAGGGGTGGAAAAAAAGGCAGACAAGTTACATGAGCTCCTGTCATTTGTGGAATAGTGCAACATTTGAAGCAGAAGTACATTTTTCATCTTCAAATTTTTATTCATCACATTTGGTCCAAGTAGACTGTTGAGCCAGTCTACCATCCACCCTTTTTTTTAACCTGCAGGGCCTCAAATACCATCAAAATTGATACCTCCAGTGACTGTTCTGATTCTTACTGGTGATTTATCTCAAATTGTTTTGGTTTATTCTCCACTCAATGGCATCAGGAATTATGAGACTAATGGTTCTAAAGAATGATAGATGTTTTCAGGATGTTGTAAGGAAAGAATGAGCTTTTCTCACTCAGTCTTAAATGAAAAAATGAAGCTATGCCATCTTTTCTGAAAGGCACGCATATTATAAAGTACAATGGCAGTGTACATCAGCTGTGTTTTTAGTGCTGTGGGAAGGTATTTCCTTCCTTCTACTGAAAGATATATCACTTGCTGTGTCCTGCTATGAAGGTTATTTGACATGAAAGAGACTTAGAAATGCCAAATTCTGTCTTGTCTCTGAATTTTCTTTCTATGGTTCTCCATGTCAGTCAAACTGACCCTATTTTTGTGGACTTCCCTTATATCTAGGGTTTTTTGGTTTTTTTTTTCCCCTTCTGGTTATTGCCGACTTGCTGGTAGTTTGAAAAAAGACAGTCTCCTAAATTGTACAGCTTTGCTACAGTAGATTTAATTGATACAGTAAGCTGAATAAACTGCTGAAGTTGCTATTTTTCTGTATCAGATCCTGTTCTGGAGGTTTCTTCTAATGAAGTGTCTCAGAGCAAAGATCCAGTTTGCCTCCCTTGAAAGTGACACTCTGCTTTTGCTGCTGCAAGGCAAAAGTGTCATTATCTGATGCAGTACAACAAAAAAATTCTCTTATGACTTTGTTTCTAAATATGTTCTGGAGTATGCTAAAAATGACTAAACAGTATTTTCTTGATCAATGTGGTGTTTCCCTTATACATAATTTGAATCACTTTTGTTCAGAAAACTGTTAAGTTTTCCCTATTTGAAAAACAGAAAACTGTTTTCAGTATATTTACTATTCTTCTTTGAAATAGTATCTTCAGTTTTGGTTTTCGTGTATAAGCCAATCAGTAAATGCATGATTTGCCAATTTTAAACTATGAATTTTTTATCATGTAGCCTGCAAAAACCTTAACGAAAGAACATAGATGTCATATAGTCTTGCTCTTAAAAGTTTGGAAATGCCAAAATTAAAACTGCCTAGGTTTAGTTTCTGTCATGCATGTTCTGTAATCATTAATTGCATGGTCTTTAATAAATGTCCATACATTGTTTATTCATGAGACCCCCGTACCATTCACTGCATATAATAGAATGAAACACTTTTATTATTTGGTTCTATCCAACTTGTTCAGTTTGTGACCCTAGTCTTTGATCTTCTCGCTCAAACTGTTCTGAAGACAATGATAATTTCCTCTTGGATTTATAAAATGATCTTGAGAACACAAAATGCATTAAAAATTACTCATGTTCAGAGTAAGAAGAAGGGTAGAGAAAATGAGTGCCATTCTCCACTTTAGTAGCAGGAGGGATGAGATAAAGATCCTGAGTGTACGCTGTTTAGAGTCATAACCTTTGATACGAGCATTTAGCAGCCTATCTAGCATTTTTACAACATTTGACATACTCAAAGGATGGTCTCCATTAGCTCTGAAGTACTGGAGCACTGAATTTAGCATTTGATCTAACTGGATTCTGGGCTTGATTTTAATGACATTAATACATCATATATTTGCATATAAAATTTCCTATTTTTTAAAAAAGTAGGCTGAGAAAACCTTAGGAATTTGTATTGACACATTATTAATTTTAGTGGACTTCTGTTTTTTAAAGTCATTTGAAAGCCCAAACTTGGTTAAAAACAAACTTTC
This sequence comes from Aptenodytes patagonicus, assembly GCF_965638725.1. NCBI lineage: Eukaryota > Metazoa > Chordata > Aves > Sphenisciformes > Spheniscidae > Aptenodytes > Aptenodytes patagonicus. The sequence goes on from NC_134952.1 coordinate 44,744,379, forward strand.
CATGTCATGATATTTTTTGACATTTATAAAATTTTTTGTTTCAAAATGGAATTTAAGCTAGAAATTTGAAATTTCCTTTGACAAGAAGTACATAAAACAGCTTCTTTTTAGTTCAGTATTTTTTATAACCAAATGAGCATTTCATGTGGCTCTTAGTGTTTGAGAGAAGACTCTAAACAGACAGCAAGCTCTATATGAGTAGTAGAAGCCCCATTGTTTTTTGGGGTGCCAGATATGCATCATGTTCAGTAGAAGGAAGTTTCAGTAGTACACAGCTACCTTGAAACAATGAGGGGAAGTTGCCAATCAAGTTAAGCAAGGCATTTTTTTCAGTAAAAAGAACCTGTATGTCTAACAGTCAAAATTCGTCAAACTTAGTATGTTTCTAGAAAACATTTGTTTTTACAAATAGCAATTTTCTAACAAAAAGCTAAACAAGAAAAAATCCATGGAAATTCTCATCCAGCTTTATGCTGACCTTTGCAACTTAGGCCATAGAGGTTACCATTCTGACATGGGTGAAACAGTTTGACAGTGCTTTTCTTCAGTATGTATTGAGAGATTGAGACCCAGAAATTTAGGATTGCTTTCCAGACTGTAAAGAAAATGTTTGTGGGTTTGGTTGTGGTTTTTTTTGCAATCGTGTTTCCTCCACGACTTAATTATTTCTTCACATTTCTTCAAACCTCTTCCTGTACCAGTCCTGTCTCTACTGTTCTTGATTTCTCATCTTTCCTTTGCTTGCCTAGGCTTAATACCAGGTCTTACCCAGTCACTTTGAGGTGCACATCTGAATTCTTTATTTCTTTCAGCTAATTTCCACTTTCTTCTTATACCACCTCTTTCCAGTTCACTGCTCAAAAAAATCAGTCGCTAATGTTGACTTCTTCCTCCTTCTTATTTTCCTTTGTGTGGCAGTTCCACCCTACTCCTGCCTCCTGGCTTTATCTTCTGTCCTGCCCAGTTATCAGTCCCATTCTGCCCATTTGTCTCCTAATGCCTACGTTCCCAAATCTTGGTTTCCAGAAACTACTTTGTGACTCCTCTGTTTACTTACCTTATTCCAAACCCCTCTTTTTGTTTGGTGTGCTCCAAGCTTCTCACCTGATCTACTTATTCCTTTTGTCCCCAGTCATCAGTTCTGGTTTTTTTTTTCTCGCATCCCAGTATTAGAAGCGATCGTATATGCATATGCTAGTTCAACTGTCCAAGCAGGAAACATAGGTGAATAAAGAAAATAATAATACATTGCAAAAGGACAGAAGAAAAGAATTGTTCCTTTTCTTCAAATATTTGGAGTTAAGAGTATTGACATACTGTAAATAGTCATCGATTCAGATAAATTTTAGTTGAAGGTACCCCTGCGGGACCTATAATCTAGCCTCCCACTCAAAGTTGGGGCTGTTGTAACACTGGATTGATCAGGTCGGCTGTGGATTTTTTCCAGTCAAATCTTGAAAACCTCCAAGAACAAAGATGCCGTGATCTCCATGAGCAGCTTGTTCTGCTGCTGCACTACACAATCCTAGTAAAGAAATTTTCCCTCATATCCAGCCTGAACTTCCCAAGCCGCAATTTGTGACCTTTGCACCTCGTTTAAATCATTTGGCACTGCTGACAAGAGCTGGTAATTGCCCTTCAAATGGTTGCAGGCAACCATCCATTAGCCTCCTCATTCCCAGACTAAATAAATCCAGCTCTCTCAAATTCTCCTGCTGTCCACTGTAACTCCCAGGCCATTTTCAACGGAGTCAGTTGTTTTGCAGTCTGTACCCCACATTCCTTCCTACTTATTCCTTCCTAGGTTCAGAACTTTCCAATTCTTATTGAACCTCATTTTTCTGCTGGTCAAACCCTCAAGTTACTGAGGTCTCTCTGGATTGAGCCTTTGCTATTTGTTGTGTCATCTGCTCCCACTAGTTCAGTTGTTTATGGCATGCTCTGTGTTATCATCCAGGTTGTGACTGAAGATGTTAAACAATATGATCTCCGGAACTGACTCTGGGGTGCTTTGGCCATTAGTGAGACACCAGTTGGATGTTAAGCTGTTGACCACAGATGTAACCAATTTTCAGCCCATTTAACTGTCCGGCCTTTACTTCCTCAGCTTCCAAATGAACACACTATGGGAGACTATACCAAAAACCTTAGGAAAGTGAAGGTACACTATATCCACCATTTTTCCCTTGTGCACAAAACTTATTTCATTGTAGAAGGCAGTCTGGCTGGTCAAGCACTGTAAATCCTTGGTAGGTCTGCAATAAGTATTTATTCTTGTCTGTCATGTGCATGGAAAAGGACTCAAAGAGGACATTTTCCATTGATCTTTACAGGAATGAGGTGAGGCTGCCTGCCGTGTAGTTCCCTGCATCTACCTTCTTACATTTTATTTTTTAAGATGCTAGCTTTTTTCCCAGTTCCCAGAGATCTCCCTGATACAGTCCACCATTTTTCATAGATACAAACCATAGCCTTGCAATCATATTGGCCATCTCTTTCAACACACTTGGGTAAATTTCCTCCAGCCCCATAGATGTGGTCTGATCTCTCTGTATAGTCTGTTACTGTTCTGCCACTCTTGGCTGTCCTTCTCTTCTCCAGACTCTGGCATTGTATGCAGAGGTCGGCAATAAGTTTTGTCCTTGTTACCAGGGGCTTGTGCATTAGTGAAGAGGCACCTGAGGAAACAGCAACCCTTCTGAACAGGCATGTGAAAGTCCCACAGATGGCCTTCTACCTCGCATATGTCATCTGTTTTCAACTTTGTTAGACTACAGCACTTGTAGTCTAACAAACCTGTTTTAAGGCTCTCCTCGCAAGTTGAATCTTGACAGCATAATAGGAAGAGCATGGCCAAAACTTTGTATGTGTTTGTAGTGAAAAGATGGTTCATTATTTTTTTATTCATGATGAGAAATGGGAGATGCACTTTTAAAGAAATAATGTTTTAAATTTTATTGGGATTTAGAAGTTTATAGTGTTTGTGCTTTGATATTAATGCCTTCCTTTTCAAAATGTTTTTCAGTATTTTCTCAGTATTTCTGAATATAAGCTTTAGTGAGCATTTGGTATTTCTTGGCAAATGATTTCAATACTGTGCTATTCAAACCTGCTGTTAGTAATGCTGCTAGTACCAAATAGCCTCCACAGAAATCTTACTGAATAAGATCTGTGAAACAGAAAGAGAGGGCTGAAAAATGGTGGCTCTTAGCCCAGCCTCATTAATGGTACTAGAAGTGTGAGGCAAAGGGAGCGGGATAAACATTGAGTGTGGTGAGCTGAGTGCCGGAGTTGCTGGAAGCAGGTATTGATTCTAATTGTGTTTTGCCAGCCCTGTGAATACAGGCCTTGGGCATGGCATGGCCCAGGAGTCTGGAGCAGCAGAAGCAGCTGACATCAGCCTCCCTGAAGGCTGGCACTGAACAACAAACTAGCATCCTGTCACTCCAGCACCCCACTCAAGGAGGCTAGGTACCAAACAAGTAGGAAAGGAGTTTTGCATCAAGGCTCAATATCGCTACAGGTGTTTAGGTCCTTCACTACCAGAGGAGCAATGCCGATATTACCTCTGTGGTGGTTTGTTATTTTGGAGTTTGCTTCCTCATATTGATTCTTTGACTTACTAAACTGATCTTTAAGATTACCTGATTCCCAGAAGTACTGGATATGGAGTGCCACTGCCTTTATCTGTGTCTGAGGTGCTTTATGCACTGAACTACTTCTGGTGGTTTTGGCTAAACTAATTATATTTCTAATGGGAGACTTAATCTGGGGAAAAGGAGTCAAATCTGGCAGTAGTCACCTTTCCACGCTAGCCTGTAAAAATCTTCTAGATTTCATTTTTTCTTATTTCTTAAGTCCAGGTTATAAATCTGATTGTTTTTTCTTAAACCTTGATTCACTAAAGAAGGGTTCCTGCTCTGTGCTTCTTTGGAGTATTGGAAAGGAATCCTCAAAGGTGGCTTCATGGGAAGCATAAGAGGTATCTGAGCTGGTGAGGAGAGGTGGATCCTGTTGAGAAGAAAGTAAAGAGCCAAAAAATTTGCTAGACGAACAGTCCCTGCCCTCCTGGAACTAGTTCTGCTATGTGGCATCACATAATGTATGCGCATATTGTCCTACAGATTAAGCAACCTATTGAATGCAGCTGGGACAATTAGTAAAAAACGTGCTCAGGAGCACATGGTCCATCCAGTCGTCTTGCCCTCACAGATGTTCTGAGACACAGAAGATGCTGCAATAGTAAATATGGTGTTGGGGAGTGTGGTAGCTACCTTACTCCCTTGAGAGCACTATCCTGCAGTTAACTGGCTAAACTAATGCTCCACGTTTATACGACAGAGTGCTCACATGGCTTATGATAGATCAAATGTCTATGCATGTCAGCAGAGATGAAAAGCAGCATCTGATAGGTAGGTAGGTATCCACATACTGCTGAAGAGCATGTCTGTATCCTGGATGAGGATTCCAGACTGGCTCAGATTTCAGGTTGAAGAATTTCCCAGAACACAAGCATCATGCATTTGCATGGTGCAACTTGTATTTCCCAGTTATGGTGTGTGTTTTGGGGTAGTACTCTCCTTAGATGTGGTTGGAGTATCTTAGTTATTCTGTGTATGCTGCCTATGGCCCTCATTTATTTCGGGAAACTGCAGTGTTTAGAAGTGGTAGATTTCCCATTTGATGGAAGCATTGATGGTGTCTCATCCTTTTATTGCTGTAACACTTCTCCATGTGACCAGCAATTTAAGGCTCTACAGGGTAATGGTAATCTTGCTGATACTGGGCTGAAGGACCTGGAGCAAGATACAAGTGGAAAAAAAATTTCTGCACATTGTTGGTGCTAACTTTTCAGCACTGGAAAGAGGTTGGAACAGAGGTATCAGGTGACAACCTTACCACAGGTCTTTCAGTGAGACTTAGAATATAAGTAAGTGTTACAGAGTCACTGGGAAGGTTTGGTGCAGATGGGTCAAACCCTCTGCTGTTGGAGAGGTGCAAAGACGTGAAGGGGAAATACTTGGTGAGCCCAAGTCTGCTGCAGAAATGAGCCTGAGGCAAGTGGAGGGCAGCAATGTGGGACTGTTGGCTCAATTCAGTTGGCTTGTTGAAAAGGAGTCTGAAAATAGCATAGCTACCAAATAACAAAGACCTAGCGTAAACGGGGTGAAGAGCTTTCAAATCAGATGAGAAGCAGATGTATGTACTTGAGATGCAGGTTTAAGAAATGGAATAGAAAACCCATTAAGAACTCCTTGAAATTAAAACCAGAAAAATAGTCTCATAGCTAATGGCAGCAAGGAAAAAAATCTAAACCTAATATTGTAGTTTTTAAGTTATATTAGGGAGCATGTGCAGCCTGAAAGACGTTTATTTCTGAAATCGTCAAAATATGATTTAATGTCCATCTACAAATTGGAGTATGTAGCTCTGATGAAAACAAACAAACCCCTATGTAGGAATAGGGAGGCAGCAGTAAAATGTATTTTTTGCATTATGATAAGGTGTATAAAATTTGAGTGGAATTTTTTATGGGCAGAATTTACTTTGGCGTTGGATAAAGTTCAGCAAATCTTGTATCTTTCCTGCTTTGGTAACTGTTAGAAGTATTGTTTCTTGAAAAGGCATTATGTATGAAGCAGTACCTCACATTGAACAGTTGCCTATTAGACTCCTTCCTAAATTGGTAGTTTGCAAGTCACACAATTAATAATACCCGTGCTGTACAACCTGTGCTGTAGCAGTAAGTTATACTTGGATAAAATATAAAGATAATTATAAATTCAGAAAACTGCTTCCATTTCAATGAATTCTCTGGCATAAATCAGCTTTGATTTTAATATATAGGCTTTTAATGCATAGGCCATACTAGAGAGAAAATGTGAACACGAAACAAGGGCTGGATTTGCTTTATCCATTTTTTCAGGTCAACCTTGGTCTGAAAATGTTTGTGAGGAAGCTGCCCTCCTTGCTCTAGGACACCTGCTGTTCTCCGAGTCAGACTCTTCATATCTCCCATGTATCATTATATTCTTTAGCAATGTAGATTTCTGTTGGATAATAATTCAAGTGATGTCAGCAATATATGGCAGCATCTACAGAAAATATTGCATAGGAGAGATCAATAAAATGATCTAACAAATGCTTTACACAAGAAAGAAAATTAATAGGATCATATTTTTGTATCTCTCTCGAAAGCTGAAAACTTCTGCTGCCTAACTACATTGTCAGATATGATTTTTTTCCAGTGAGGTTTTCTCTTTTACTGTACTTAAATGTGTATTTGTTAAAACTCATTTAACAACTGCTTTTTAAGAATGACGAGTGAAGAATTCATATAGAAGAATATAGAAGTCAAAAAAAGAAGCAATAAAAGTGTTCGAGGCAAAATACTGTGATTTTTTTCCTTTTTTAAAAAAGCTTTTCTGATTAAGCTGCTTTTTGGTCATTTTGAATCCTTTTCTTAAGGCTGTCAGATTTTCAGACTACATACATGATATTTTTTTAAGGTAAGCCATTTTCAGGAAAAATAAAAAATATTTATTAGTCTCAAAGCGCCAATGTAATTGTAGCATGAACTTCAGTTCTTAGAAACACTTCATCACTATGACCCTGACTGAGCATAATGCTTAAACGTGCATAATTTTAAGGCATGGATATTAAGCTCATTGAAATCCATCATACATGGCTATTAGAAGTGCTTTATGTGTCTTTCAGACAGAGACTTGAAAGAATTACTGAAATTTCATGTAGTTTCAAGTAGAGCAGTAAGGCTGAATTTTCTATTTAAAATGCACGGATACCTTTAGCTAGAAAATGTTGAAAAAGCGGTATGGTTACTGTGACAAATTTGTGACTTTATTGTCATTTTACAACCTGCCCTTTAACGTGCTCAGGACAAAGGCAAGGAAGCCCCTGAAGAAAATCAGAAGTCATAGGCTCTGTCCTGAGACATTGCCTTTTGCATATATAGATTGTAAGGATACTTTGCCTAGAGATGCTGTGATGCTACTCAACCTTCCCTGTAAACTCTGTATTAGTTCATTCAGTTTTTAATTTTACATTAAAATTATGAAAAATGAGGCTTTGTAAATTATATTATCATCTTGATGATATTCTGAAGAGGATATTGAACATTATAATAATCAAACTCTTATTGACTGAAGATCAGGAAAGGTCTGAATGTAACAGGAAGCCAGGTTCTTATACATGTGATAGCTTAAATAGCTTTAGGAATATTTGTAAAATTGTGGAACTGCAATTTATTGAGGCAATTTCCTTACTTAAACTGATAATCAATTAACTTTTATTTTGTTTTTAGAGGCACATAAAGATTTTGTTTAACATATCCAATAATGGACTTTCTTTAAGTAACAGTTGATTTGAAAAATTAACTCTTTAGGAAAATCAGTGTAGGTATATATGGTATATAGGTGTATATATATATTTTGGATTTAAGATGGAAAATTCCATGCAAACCATAATCCATTCAAACCATAGTACAATTCAAAAAAACAGCCCCCCCAACCTAAAGAGAAAATGGAGGGGTAGGTATACTGGGGAGAAGAATACAGAACAAAATAGTGTTATTGTGTTGTGTATAGATGTGTAGTGCTGCTTCATCTTGAATGCTCTGCACAATTCTAGTCATACCATATCAAAAAAATAGACTTGGAAAAGATTAAGAGACAAGTCTAACAAGAAAAGTATGGAGTGGCTTTGTAGACAGAAGTAAGTCAGCTAAGACTCTTACTTCTAGAAATGCCTGAGGGATGTTATATTTGGGATCTGTGAAGTTGTCTGCAGTGTAGAGATGGACAAGAATTGATTTATTGTCTGGTTGGTTTGAGGCCAACTTGAGAACGTGTAATTTATACAAGCTCCACTTCTACATTCTTCCTTAAGCATAATGCAGGATGCTTTGCCTTAGAAGGGATTTTGGTCTCACTCAGGATGACTGCTCTTTTGTTCCAAGAGCCTTATGTTCTAGTTATTCTAACTTTTTGGCACTCTAATAATAAACATATTGTCTGAATAGGCTCATTGTGGGTGAACATTACTGATTTAGTAGAAATGGAAGGAGAATCTACCACTTCATGTTTTTTCAAGAATTGAAAGTTTTGCCAATGTGCTGTGATTGAGAAATGGCATTGCATTAAAGCTGGCTCAAACCTGTTCAGAACACCACTGTAGGAATAACATCTCCATAGTTACTATTAGGAGGGATATAAATGGAAAACACTGTCATAATTGTAATTTCTGCTTATCTCTTGCATGATTTTTCTTTAAAAATCATTTGATATGCCTGTCTGTATTTATTTACCTTCAAAAAATAGTAATTAAAAAGGCAAGTAACGTACACTGATTCATAGATTGTTAATCTGTGCAGCATCAGAGTAAAAGAATGCATAAGTATTCGTACAGAGCTATGGTTCTATTCTGCACTTCCAGATTCTGCTCATTTCTTTCTTCCTCTTTCAAAGCATGCATTCCCATAACAACATTTTTACTAATAAAACATCATCAGTGAAATACAGTTTAGGCTGCAACCACTTTTTTTTTCTCCTTTGAGGTAAAATTGTTGAACCATTAAAACCGGAAGAGTGTTTTGTTCCTGTAAAGATGTGCTTGATCCTTGATCATTTTTAAGTTGTGATTATGTGGCTTTGACAACTGTATGAGACTTGCATTTTCCCAGTAGTTCATTTTTTTATAAAGGGTGGTTTCTTTACGGTGGTCTTGGTGATCTTATAGCAAGTGGGGTGGAACTGCTGGATGTGACAATGCACCCACTGCAGTTTGTGAACCTTAATTTATGCAGACATTAAAATGTTGGGTACAGTCTTTTTAATGTTTTGTTCTAGAGAATAGTGAGTTAAATAAAGACATAATAATAAATAATTCTAGTCACTTTTCTGCTCCACCTGTTATCTGAGGTGTGCAGATCAATTTATTTACATCTCAGCTATGAATTTGTAATTTATTATCAAATTTCTTAAAATCTTGAAAGCAATTTATTTAATTTGAGTTTTTCCTTCTTGAAATTGTAGTCTAATACAGCTGATGACATAATTAGGAGGATATTTTATGTTCAGGAAGATGATTTGTAGAAAATAGAGCTAATTAGACTTATTTAATGACAGATCTTACTGATGCAGTTGAAAACTACATAGCAGAATATTTATTTTTCTGAAATTCATGTATCATTCTTTAAAATATAGTTGTATTTTATTGATGACTTTGGAACTTCGGTTTTGAAAAATCATTAATGGAAAATGTAATTAACTTTTTCAATATCTTCGAACTTAAAGTACAGGAAAACTACTGTAACATTTTAAAAGCGAGAAATACTTCTATTTTAAATGCTAGTAAGTAACATTGTTTGAATAGCATTTTCACTTAATGAGTGCAAATGGCCTCTGAATTACAGTTTTATTCTATATGAGTAATTTGTCCCATTATGATGACTGTAATCTTTTTCTCATTTGTTTTTTACTGCTTGCCTTTTCTAGGAAGTAGAGGTTGGTATACATCTTCTGTCTTTCATGATTCTGTGAGTTTTTCCTGTATACATTGATTCTTTACATTTTACTAAATGTAGGTTGTTTTTCCCTCTCCAGGATGATTATTTTCGTACATGGAGTCCGGGTAAACCATTTGATCAAGGTAGGATTCTGCTACTAGTTATTTGTATGGGATAAAATTTAAGTATTTGTAATGGTGCTCCTGTTCTAGAATACCTACAGAATTCTGTGAATTTGTGTCGTTTTCTCCCTTGATTGATTTAAAGAGGGCCAGAAATTCAGCTTAATCATCATTTTATATCTGTGATTTTTGCAAACTTTTATTGATTAGAGACAGAGACGGGTCGCGCATTAGGAACCTCCAAAGTAGCTTAGTTTCCCCTCATATAAACAAGTTCATCTGGTTTGGGAGGTTTTGTTTTGTTTTATTTAAAAAATAAGTGCTTAAGTTAAGCACTGTTGCATTTTTAGTGGGACATTTGAAGAAAAACAGGTGTGCGATCTGGTATTTGTCTTCTGCAGTTTAAAAAAAAAAATCATTAAAATGTTGAAAGTCTCTTTATATCTGGCTGATAAAAGATCTAGAAAAACAGTTTTGGAAGTCTCAGTCATGTTCAAGTGATCTGTCTTGAGGCAAAACACAGATGGAGCTTTGAGAATGCTACAGTACAACAGTTTCAGCCTTAGAATAATTTGAGCAAATGCAGCAAATTTTCACATTAAACGTTCCCTCCCCAGGCATTGGAACTTAATATTTACTGTCAATATAATCTACTTCATGTATGTTGTTTCAAAGTGTATGACTACCGTTGTGAAACTACTGAGAATCTTGATTTTTTTTTTTTTTTTTTTTAATTGCTACAAGGAGCATTTCAGAGACTTTGTCTTTTCTGATAATACCAAAGGCACAAATGCAGTGAAGAAACAGTGTAGGGGCTTGTGTACACAAGAGACTGAGAGAAAAATATGTTGCAAAAATAACATTTACTCAATTTAAAGAACTTTCTCCATGATGGATACCGACTTTTAAGGGAGATTTATAATGAATTGTATTTTATTACAACCATATGTTTTAGAGATGGACCTGCCGCCATGTTCTATGCCTTTGTCACTTTAATTCAAGATTACTGTAGTAAGCCTGTGAAAGGAAATGCCTTAATTTCATAAATGAATGCACCCGGCTTGTTTTGCCAGTGTGTGGGAGAAGAGGAGTAGAGGGAGCGGAAAAAAGTCACATTTATGTTATTACTACTCTGTGAATTGTGGTGATTTTCTTCTGGTTTGGTAGAAATTTGTAAATGTTAATTTAGATCCATGGCAGCCTGAATATTTTAGAACCTGACAATTTCACAGACCGTGCGTCTCTCCTCATTATATACTAATATGTTAGGAAAAAGTACTTGACTTTAGTCTTCTGACTCCTCAGAGAAAAAGAGTCCTTTCTTATGGTGAAGTACCTCATCTAAGAAGCAGGCTTATCACTTCACGACAAGGTATCTTTAGTCTATTCCTTTTCTTCTTCGGTTTTTGATAGAGGGGCATGGTCTGCAAATATGTTTTTAGTATGAGAACTGGAATAGGTTATACGTTAATTAATGACTTCTTGGTGGCAAGATGTTTCATCAGAAGACATTGAATTGAATAAGCTGTAAATTTTGGTCATGATTTTTTTTATTTTCACATACTTGATATGTTTTGGGGCTTTTTTGTTTTTTCAATTGGCTGTTAGTTTTTCAGAAGATATACTGAAATACTATTTTTTCCACCAGATTTACACTTTTACACACTCTGGATTGTTCTGTTACTCTGAGTTCTTTGGGGATCCTGATGCTAATGTTTGTAGAATACTTTTCTGAATTTACAAACAACCCAACTAAGAAAACATGTTAAGATTATCTATCCTACCTTGTTTGCAAAATGCATTGTGTATTGGGTAGTGAATATATTAAAAGCACGCCTACAGAGTTCAACTTTCTATTTTCATATGATTGTTAACTGAAAATTAACATTGAAGAGTGAAATGCATTTGCTGAGCAGTTTTATCTACATTTTACTGTGTAATTTATAACTGAAAAACAAATAATGCTAGTTGGGAACACTTTTTGCTAATAAAAGGTACACTGAAGTTTTATTATTAAAAATGTTCCCAGTGTCTTAATTTGTCAGTCTGTCATTTCAAGAATATCAGGTATTTTTACCTGCCAGTGCACTGCTTTTCAGTTTTCCTGCAATAACTGCTACAGTCTTTGTATTGAATTTAGCAATGATATTGAATTGAGCTGTATGTCAAAAAATTTACAGTTTCTCAAGAATTAGATGTTTTCTAGACTCTGACTGACATACAGATATTCTTTATTAATCAGACTTGCATGCTGTTGTTATTTTTTTGAAAGTCTGTAAATAACATTACTGACTAGATCTGGGAGATACACTAAAAGATAGAAGAAGGTTTCCCAGTCAATATCTTGGTCTCCATGTTGTCAGAATTGGCTTCCTCTTACTTTTGGGTATAATGGGAAATGATTTTTTGAAACATAGCAAAATATTCCTGAGAATAAAATATAACTATGGAAGTACCATGCACTTGTTCATACATTCAAGTCTCTCTCATCAGATGAGAAAAGTGATCATGGGTGATATTTTGTGGGAAGAGCCATTCATACTTTAAAAGTGTGGCAGCCTTGCAAATGTCAGTTCCTTAGGAGTGAATGTAATGTTCACGATTTACTGAAGAAATCAGGTCTTTTATGATTCCCTATGTTTGCCAATGAAAGACATACAGCAGTAACAATCTCAGCACATTTTTTTTCCTCGTATTATTTAATGAGATAGGAAAAAGTGAGAGTTGGTAGACTGAAAAAACTAAGTTTTAGGTGTACATTCTGATAGCCTCTGTAAGTGTCGTTCCAGGGCTATGCCATAAGCGCTGCACCAGCACCATTCCGCTCCAGTTGTGTACCACTTCACTACTAAGTTTAAAACAAATAAGGTTTAACTATTAATTAGCTTTTTCACCTCAGTAACCATACATGTAGACTTAGGGGCTTTTCATACTTTTTTTTCTTTTATCAAAGTGAGCTATTCAAAACAATAAATGGGGACATCACAAATGACTGACTGTGGAGTCCTGTGATCTGTTGGGGCTTGTTGCAAGCCGAGCAATCTGTGTTAGAGAATCTTTACAAGGGTTTCCCCTTCAATCTTCTGTTATTGCCATTCAGGTTTGTGCAGCAGCTACTCTTTCAAGTGAGAGCATTCCATAAAAAAAGCTTCTCCCAAATGAAAACATGAAACTCCTAAGTGAAGACAAATTTTTAAAATGTAGAGATAAACTTGCGGTAAGAGACTATAATTGCTCACTGAAGGTGATGTTTAAACAGGAGCAGTAACAACTTCCCATGTCTGTTGTGTTAAAGTTTGTAATAATACTGCTGAAGATACAGGCAGATAAGTTCTTTGAGGACAGAACTAAACAATATCCTTAATTTATCTCTATCAGTGTTTTATTTCTTCTAATTTTATTTGTTTTATCAATATTTGGCTTTTCAGAAACTTACCTATAAATCTGTGAAAATACGGAATAAGCAAGGAATCTTTTTGGCATTAAAAGATCTGATGTCCAGGTCTACTAGACAGGATATTTTTTTCTATTTTCTATGAAAACAATGGATTATAGGAATTACTAGTGCTTTTACAGAAATATTTTTTTTCTTTGTTCATTTAAATTATGCAACTTTACATGATGAAATTACAAATAGATATTTGGAAGTTTTAAAATCTGTATATGAACAAAATATGAAGACCTTTAAACTGTATAAACCCCAGCTGACGACATGTAATAGAGGTGGTGGTGGAATATTTAGCTTCATGTCTGTGTTTTCAAATTGTTAGTTGTCATTTAAAAAATACTCTATTACACCCCTTTGTCTTTTAGGCTGTGGTGTAGGTACCTGGTGCACATGTAACTTCATGTCGATATCACTAGTAGTCAGACAAATGGGTTCTCATTATTTACATTTATTATTTTGTGTATCCATATTCTGCTTGAAATCAGCAAAGTATGGGGACCTTTTTCAAATTATGTTTAGCCAATGCCCGTATTAATTTGCAGGTAGTATTTTTGAGGAACCAGTGCTTGTCATATAAGCATATCTTTGAGGTCTACACATAGTTATTATTTTCCAAAGATTTATATCACTATTAAAGCCTTTTCTAAGATTTTTCATAGATTTACTGTATATGGATAATATATCTTTATTTTTTTTCAAAATGCATCTTTAATCTGAACCCAAATCTTAAAGCTAATATTTTGTTGTAATATTTGAAAAGTCTGTGGTTCAAGGAATCAATAGTCGTGTATATGATAATGAGTGTCTTAATAGTGTCTTAATTCACTCTTCTATACTTCGGTGTATTTTGAAAGGCATTCTTCTGTTAATACAATTAAGTATGTCAAAATTGGTCAGGTAGACAGATCTGTGTAATTCTGTTGGTATTAGTAAGAGTGGTTATATGGAAATACATGTCCGAGGATTCCAGGAGGTTAGCCCTTACTATGAAAATGTATAGTGGTATTTACTCCTGGGCTGCAAAATATAAGTTATTTTGAAAGATGGAAAAATATTATGACTTGCATTGCAATCCACCACTGCCATTCCTTAAAGCAACACCTGATATTTGTCCAAAAAGTACATGTTCCCATTGAACTCTCTTCTGCTTATATACATGTAAGATAGAAAGATGTATTTAAATAAATGTTTTGACTGTATATGATTGTATATACAAACATAAATATGTATTTCTATAAATATCACAATGTAAATTCTTAATAAACAATCATGTGGAGCAGGTATTATTGTTGGCATGAATCTGAATGTTGTATTAATTGTATTTGGTTACTGCTAAAAGGCAAGTTCTGTCCTTCAGTGGTTTTAGAAGCAAGCAATTAGGATGTTTTGTGTTTTGGACTATTCCAAGTTGAATATTTTAGTACCTTTTATGTATGTTTTCTCAATGTTTTCTCAAATTAAAAAAAACCCACAACAATACTTGCTAACATGTTTTCTTCACTTTTACATCAGATAAAAATATACAAGATACTTTCGGGACATTTTATTTTTAGACTACAGATGGTAGCAGAGCTTGGATGGTGTAGGTATTGAATAAAATTGCATACAGAAAGACACTAGCATAATTTTTTAAAGTGCAAAGGATGTTTTCCTTTGCTCAATAGAAATACCTTGGAGGAACAGTGGAGTATTTTCATGTAATGGAAAAAATATGAAATGATATTTCCATGGAGGATGAACACCCTGAAAGTATAGTTGGTTTGTAGATATATTTATAACATGTCTTGTAAACCATTCCACTGAATTATATTTGGCTTTTATAGTATCAGGTTATATTAGATGTCTGTTTACAGCAGAAATATTGTAGATACCATTTTACAGCAGACACAGATTTTGAAACAATTTCAAACACATATTTTAGTTGAGTCTTTGCCTTTTAGCTCTTTATGTTTCATCTACCTGGTTCTGTAATAATTTGGGTAACTAAGGATATGCAAATACATGCAAACACATATCTATAATTTGTGAATACATTTCTGTACTGTGAACTGAAACCATTTAGAGTCATATTCAATAAAATAATTTGATTCACCCATTTGCAAGCTCTAGGAAGTCATAAGGGAGTTTAATGAAGATCCATTAGTTGAAGACTGTGAAAACAGTTATGTAGATTTAACTTTGCTACATTTGATATATGCACTCATGATCTAGTTTTTATAGCAAAACTATTGATGTTTTAAAATTCGAAATATATATCCATCACTTTCAAGATAAATTGCAGTACTTTGCAATTAAAATGCATCACATATCACTTTAAATATAGTTTAGTCTTAATAGTAAATAAGCATGAAATATTTTTAACAGCTTTTCAGTTCTGTTCTTTCTGAAATTCATAGTGTCCTCCTACAAAGACACCATTTCTTTATCTGCACCAACATTTTAATCTGGTGAACAGTTTCCAGCTTCAGGTATTTAGGTTTGTTTAGGAATCCTGTTCACCAAGAAAATAAACCAAATCCTGTGTTAGACATATTCCCACTGCTTTTTATTACTTTCAGCCAGCCCTTGCCTGAAAAGATCTTTTGTAGATGTCTGAGGAACGCTTTAATAGTGCTTTTTCTTCATCATCTGATGCTGTGCTTTAGTGGTTCTTTATTATTTCTCTTTTATAAATTTCTCTACTGTGGTAACACCATGGAAGTGCTTTGTCTTATACGGTTCATAGTCTTGGCTCCTAATTCAGGTGCACTGGGTAGTACACATCTGTTTTTCTAGTTGTGGATCTCAAATTGTTTCATTATTTATTTCTGTAGAATTATTGAATGGATTGTAAATTCTTACATCTATTTTAAGAAAGGCTACATAAAGGATTTTTAGTGAGGCTAAACCTAGCCCATAATACGAGATTTTGCTTGCCTTCAGTAGCAGTTTAACCCCTCGTTCCTGCTCCCCTACCACCCTTGCTTTATGCCCTGATGTGAGGTCTGTAGAGTCACCAAATCTTGAATTGTCATAAGATAAATTAAAAAGTTTATTGTTTGTTTGTTTTTAACCTGGCTAAATCATGGATTCAGGTAGCCATTCAGACCCACAAATAGTTACGTCAGAATAGCGGAAATGTGGTACAGGGCTACAGTGACTGGCTAGAGGTAGAGCACCAGACCTTAAGCTGGCAGCATGGTGAGCAAAGGGTATGTGGAACTGTTTGTTTGCGTTTCACAAACCTGCTAAACTTCAGTCCTGCAAATCTCTCCATTTTTAAAGTGCTTCTGCTTCTGTCTACTGTATTGGGATGTCCCAGCTAACTGTCTTGAGTCAAGGATGCCATTGGTCCCTGAGGACTGTGTGCCTGAAAATGTTCTGGTGTGTACTAGGACTGCTTCTTCTCTACAGGCTCACTTAATGGCCTAATGAACTTTCTTATGTTTGCCACAGGAATTTAATAAGAAAGCTTGTAAAATAGCTAATAGAGGTAGTTATTAAGAATATGAAATCTGAAATCCCACATTACTGTTTAGTGGTGAGGGAAAAATAAATAGCTTAATAAATTCCTTTAAAAAGGCCAACCAAAG
This sequence comes from Aptenodytes patagonicus, assembly GCF_965638725.1. Taxonomy (NCBI): domain Eukaryota; kingdom Metazoa; phylum Chordata; class Aves; order Sphenisciformes; family Spheniscidae; genus Aptenodytes; species Aptenodytes patagonicus. Next base: position 44,761,044 of record NC_134952.1, read on the forward strand.
AATATAAAGAAGAAAAAAGGCTGTACATAGTTTTTCTTGAACTTGAATAGAATAATGACAGTTCTTAAAGCACATTTTAAATGTTAAAAGTTGCATTTTTGGCGCATTTTTATTTTACCACCTTAGATTTAAAAACCTGATTTCTTATTTAAGTTGTTTTCTTAACTAAGATGTTTCTTGTCTGTTTCTGTAATCCTGTTTATCTCTGGTTGACATATACATAACTCTTCACTAATTTTTAATTTACAGTGTGCAAAGAACATACATCCCAGGACAAATAAGTTGCAGTATGGCATTGGCATGTAGAATTCGTGTTAGTAACCTCTGCATTGTTCTTGCATTTTGATGGACAGGATTGTGAGAGAATGACAGGATTTCAGGACTGTGCCTGAAGTTCTTACGTAATTAACAGAAATTGTGCTATTATTTGTCATCTGTGAAACTTTAAGAAACCACTTGACCTCTCATGGCAGAATCTGCGTGGCCAGCAGTAAATAAAAACAATTTCCAAAAAATGTCGAAAAAACAAATTTTGGACCTTGAATATATTAGATTTGAGAATCAGTGAGACTGACTAAAGGGCAGATCCAGAAGTTACATTTTTATGATTTCCCTCCCGCCCCCCCCCCCCCCCCCCCCCCCCCGAGAGAGTACTTTAAGTGCTTTAAATAAGAATAGAAAAGAAAGGAAACATATGCTTCCAGAACATTTACTCTGCTTTTATATACTACATAATATGCAATTAAATATATTCAGGCTTTGCTTTTTATTTAGCTAGGTCTCATTTTAAATGAGACTTTCTCCCTGTAAGTCATCTCCAGGTCGCAGGTTTTAAACTAACATTTCATTCATAAAACTGTGTTCATGGATGGAAACAAATGGATTGCCTCATGTATTGAAACATGTGCTGTGAGATGGGTAGGTATGCCCTTCAAAATTTCAAAACAGGACTTAGCCAAAACTGCAAAAAATATCTGTAGGTCAGATAAAAGATGAATATTGGTACTATAAAAAATATTTGTGGTTGTAATAAACCCAGGTTGTTAGTAAAATGCTCACTGGTATTCATTAGACACTTTTCCGTATTCATCTGCTAATACAAAAAATAAGTCTAAGCTGTCGAATTGTTGTATTGAGTCAAGGTGCCTTTTGGAGAGAAAGGCCAGGTTTGGCTGTGGAACGTTCTGTCTGAAGTATTGCATGCTCTGCCGCTCTGAAGTCACCTCGCTTGACGACTTATCTCCAGTGTTCCTTCCAAGCTACTCTCTGCTCCATCCTGTCCACGTACAGGGAATACACAACGTCTTCCTTTTCTGTGCTATGCCAGGTGTTGATAGCTATGAGTCAGGACACAGGTACGTACTCAAAAGTGACTGAGATTGTGTATTTCTTTGTTACAAGCTAGTAACTGCAGAACACCTGTAGTTCTGTCTGTATTTCCAAACTACAGGGTTCTCTCAATCTGGAGACCAGAAGTGTTTCATGCAAACATGAATCTACTGATCCAAGAGAAACCCTGGAAGGAACATTACAAAATGAATTTTTAATGGAGTAGGTCCAATTTCTTTACATTTATAATTTTACAGAAGATAAATTTGTACTTTTTGTTTTTTCTCTTTTTTCTAATGGCCACTTAAATCTACTTGGAAGTTCTACAGGTTTGATATATTTGTGGTTGTTAGCTTCTAACAGTGAAATATCTTTAAATACTAGAAAACAGTAGTGTTTGAGGTTTGCCTTTAATTTCAGTATTTTAAGCTCAAAGAACTTTTCATAGATGGTTTGTCTGAGCCAGGATGTATACAAAAGCTTAGCTGACTGAAAAATTAATGTGCTCTGCATATTGTGATGCAAAATGTGATTTCAACTTTTGTGACTTCTTTACGGAACGTATTTTATGTGGACGTCTTCATTCAGTTTTATCACAAGTACATTTCCTGATTATTTTTGTTATGCTAGGCTTCTTCAAAATACATATGTATGTATATTGCTGATGTATTAGATACTTTATATGAATAGTCTACTGGATTCTGTTTTAGTTGGTTTAAAAAATTTAAAAGCTGAAGTGGATTACAGTAAAAAATATTCTGATTAAAATGCTCTCTTCATTTTAACCTAAAAATACATAATTAAATACAGAAATTGACCAGTTCTCCAAGAGACTGGAATAATTAAAATACATCTTATAGCATGTTGTTTTGCAAGAGTAATCATCTTGGCATGTGAGATAATAGGTGGGAGAAGTTTAAAGAAGATGCCTTTCTGCTGTTATAGGTATGCAAATGTTTCTTTCCCCTGATTGTCTGAGTTGGAGAACCCAGAAGTCAGTTCTGATGCAGCCAGCATGTCTCTAAATTATGTTTTAGTGTATTATGGAAAAGATAATATGCTTAACTGTTTGCTAGTGATAAATTACTGTTGTGAACTTTCAGGTAGTCTTAAGGTGTTATTTCTTTCTGCCAAATCAAGGAAGTGGACATTCTGATTTAGAAAATGTGCTTCACTAAAGCTGCTGAAATCCTAAAGGATGCCAGCTAAGTATGCACATGCATTTCTACTGGTTATAGCTGTTTTGGTTATTTTTGCAGAATATTTGAGAATTTCTTCTTACATATAGAAGAAACTGGACATAATTGGTTTAATTTTGTTGTCAGTTACACCAGTCTGAGTCCAAAGTAACTCCTTTTTTTGGCAATTTAAATAATTAGAATCTTTTCTGAATTTGCACAGATAGAAGTAAGGGTGGCATTTGACTTTTACTACGTGGACTTTCTTCTCATTTACATCAACTTTTGAGCTATGGGTAAGCTATTTTCTTGTAAACTTTCAAGGAATACCCAAAAGAGAGAACACAAAATTATGGTAATGTTTTTGAAGCAGAGCTCACGGATATTTGTGAGGGGGAGAATTTCTTGTAATTTAGAAATTACAAAACCATTACTGCTAACCATTGAAAAAAGAAAAATGCAGTCACTTCAGGCTGTGGGCCTGGGCAAAGATTGCCAAAGGTAGCTAGGGATTTTGGGGTGCCTTACCTCTTGAGGGCCAAAAGAGTGTGTGTAGTTTTTCTTTTGGTTTGGTTTTATTTTTGGTGGGGGTCTTTTTGTTTTGCTTTTTTTAAATGGTGCTAATCATAGGAGTAGACTGCTCAAATGTCTTTTGAAAGTCTGAAGGTAAGCACCCGATGTTTGAGAAATTTGGAGTCAGTAATTACTCTTAAAATCTTGATAGGAGAGTTTTATATTTCATATTTCCCCCACTCACCCAGCCATGCTCACACCCTTGCCCAAAACCTAAGTGAATAAGTAGGATTAAATATAACCTTCATTCAGGTAAAAACTCTGTTAGGAAAACTACAGCCTATGGTAGTGTAATATCTGTTAATTTCTAAAGATTTCAAGTGAGAGTTTAATAGTAAAGATACCAAAACATTTAATAAGCATCAGTATATGAAGAGTTGCAACATCTCTCTTTCATAGATGAGAAATCTAATGCACGTTGGTTACCGCAATGCTGAAAGATGGTGGAGTGCATCAGTGGACGTTGCTAAGCACACAGTTTGAATTTGAGATGAAGTGTGCAGGCCAGAAATGCGGAGCTTGGGCAAAAGTTGCCCAAGGAGATTGCATTTTTGATAATTTTAGAGATTTAGAGACTAGAACATTTGGAAGAAAATTAGGAGGTCCTTAAATGATATAGCGGTTATTTGGCAATCAGCAGTACAATACACTTTTAAGTATGATTATTTAAACAGTTATGTTTAAAAAAAAAATGTGGGGGACAGATCCTTACTAGCTGTTTTACACACATTTAGTCATGCAGGTACATGCACCCACACAGACATATTTTTATTATATAAATTATCTGTCCTAGCTGTTCATCCTGGAATCTGCCCACTTGAAAAACTTGCTTACCCCTCATATCATATTGTTGAGGTTGCTAAGAGTAAAGTTTCTCAGTTGGAGACTACAATAGAAAAGAAGCTGTTGGTGGAACATGTCCTGTGCAGTTTCCCTTCTCCAGGACACAAATACCTAATCTTCTGTGAGCTAGAATGCGGGGGTGGATTAGGACATATAAATAAGGCTTACACTTCTGCACGAGTGACTAAAAAATGTGTGGCTCAATGAAGATGATTGTTTTAAAGGGAGTGGAGAAAGAATGAGTGAAGTATTTTGAAATTGTGAAAAAGAGATCAAGCTTTAGTGGGTTTGTTCCAGAGGAGGAATAGAGACTGCCAGCTTTTATTTTATTTTTTTTGAGCAATTATTTTAACTTACATTAACAGTACCCAGAATAGCAGGTACAGTATTATGATTAGTATGAATGCATTTTTAGTTCCTTTTTTTTTTTTTTTTGACACTTTGATTGCAGCAGTGAGCAAAAGGGAAATATGACAGTACTTTATTTTGTGTCAGATGGTTCTAACTCAGTATTAGATGTTTCTGTTTCAGAACTTTATCTAGCATAACTGCAACCGTTGCAGGGCAACTTGGCACTCAGTGCTAATGTACCAGAGCTTAGTAATATAAAATGCTGGGAACAGTGACGCATCTAAACAGGAACCTGTTAAGAGGCTTTACAGAATTGTCCCTGATTCAGCAGTATGGAGACTTCTGAGCACTCGTGAGAGTAGGTGTTTCTTGGGTAGAAGCAACCTCCATGCACACAGACACATTAATTGTTGAGGCATTTGCTCACAAGTTAGAAACCAGACTTCTAGACAGCCCATAACGTTCAGGGGTTTGAATCTAATCTCTACTTACTTGCTTGGCCACCTGCAGAAGAACCTTCTCTCTACCCTTCTTACTGAAGTTGTAGATTCGTGTGGCCTGGTGGAACAAATATACAAGAAGATTCCTCTTGTGAATGTCCAGCTGTAGCTACCAATTCTACTTTTCATGTTATATAGTGAATCTTAAATGGCAAATACAATCCCTAGGAGAAGAAACAAAAATTTGAGATTCTTCTTTTTCAGAACATCCCCATCAGGTTACTGATGTAGTCTATTTCTTGTTTATTCTCTCATTTTTATTCATGAATCTCGGATTGTTAGTTGCACAATGATTCATTTTCTTGTTGAAGTTAAAAGGTGTTTATTCTCAGTAGGTATGTTGCACAACAAGACAGGGATGTCTTGCTATGAATCCACAGCAGTGTGGATTCAAACCATCTGTGGCTGAGGAGGGCCTATGTGCATGGATGCAAATTTTGGATGCTGATCACTGTACAATTTAGGCAAAAAATAACCACTATCACTGTTAACTGTAATTAAACATTTATCTGGATTCCATGTTAGCTGAAAATATCAACTGAGTGTTTATGTGTTCTGCCTTCCTCTCTTCCCTACTGTTTCTGGAAATTGTGGTGCTGGGATTCTGCTCATCTCTCTAGACCCAACACATTTCTCAGTGAGAAATTCTGCTTTAGGAGGTGAGAAATCACCATCTTTCAAAATGGAGAAGTAATGACACTGATGGTCTTTAGGTATCTTCAGGAATTGTGTATTTTATCAAAGCAGGCAATATGAGTCATTCCCGTCTAGATGTCTGTCTGCCTAGGGTTGTAACCTAGGCGTTTGACCTAATCATTAATATTTTAGTTAAAACTTCTAGGTAATTTATATTTTTCTCCCACCATTGTCAAATGTGAAAACTTTGTAGGCAAAGAAGTCAGACCTGCCTTTTAAACTAGAGAAATTAAACCACTCATGGGATACTCAAAATATAGCTTAAGTTTTAGTAAGTGTAATAAAGCAAAATGTCTAGCTGGTTCTTATTTTGCCCATCAGAAATTAATCACAAACTTTGGAGGAGGGAAATAGAATTTAAGTCTGAAAACTTTGTCCTTAACCTTTTTTCCCCTTTCATTTTGCTGGGAATGGAAAATTAGGAACATGTCAGAATGCACTCAGCAGATTGTGAAATAATGGTAATTTACTGTGGTTTCTGCCACAGAGCTCCTGTTAAGAGGATTCCTATGTTATGTCTTGCTAATATTGATTTCCTGTTATATTCCCAATAAAAATGATGTTCTGGCTAATGTCAGATTCCGGGAGTGCTAGCTGTAAATTAACTTACAGAAGAGATGATGGGAAGCTTTGCTGAATTGCTCTTCCAAATTTGAATTATAAATAAATACATCCATTAGTAATAATTGAGTCAATTTTTTGAATATTAATTGCTTCCTTAGCATGTGAGAATAGCATCCATATCCATCTATAAAAGTCACCAGGTGATCCTAATTCTGTTCCATAATTTTTCAGCAGAGAGCAAATTATTTTTAATTTTCTATATAAGTTCTTAAAGAAGTAGTAGATATTACAAAGCATTTTATACCTTTGTAATACTTTTTGTGACAATGATATTTTATTGCTTGTTGAAATTTAATTAATACAACATTTGATATTAATTTGGGGAAATATATGGACAAATGTAAAGTAGGCATATAGGCAAATAACCTATAGCAAGCACACTTTTCTGAATATTAGGAGCTAAATAAAGCTGAATATTATCCAGTTGATAAAGCTAAGATCAGGCCTGTGTCTTTAGAAGGTGGTTGTATCTGACTTTCTAGAAAGTCAGCTGATACATTATAGCCACTAATAAAGAAATGATTTCTGTCAAGCCTTAAATAAACATATTGCTTACGTCTAGAGTCTTCTCACCGTAGTGGAAACCATCACTTATTTTTAATGACAATATAATTGTGCTGTACAAACTACATTTTCATGTCAGTTATGGAAAAAAAAATAATCTTCATAATTATGAAGATATTTTAGTAAATGTGAATTAGATAAAAACCCATAGATTGATGTCTGTTTCATGCTGAAGAAAATAGCTCTGAGGGATACATAAATGGCTCCACAGTGGGATTTTGACACTTGCGATATTTTTGGTGGGAACATTGTACTGTTTCATAGCTGCTTATTTTAACAGAAATGGGAAGGAATATGTGGTGGTGTCAGTGCAAGTCTGCATGCTCTGAGTGAGCTGGAGTAAAGCAGGCATGTTTTGTCAGGGATTGCTAGAAGATGCAGTGAAGAATTAAAGATTCGATGCCATGCATTTCCTGAGTTAACTGAGTTACACGCTTAGATGAAGTCAATGGTACTTTTCCTGGAATAAATATATGCATTTTCATAGTAGTTTAAGATCTTTAGGATGACTCCATGTAGAGACTGGACATAGTCAGATATGTCTCTGCATTGTAAGGGGAGTCCAGTTCTTCCCCAGCATGAAAAATTTCAGACTGTGGTTTTGGAAAATGTTTTTCTTGTGGTTTAGCCTTCATTTTCCATGAAAATTGTACATTTGTCTGTTCCAGGTATGAAGTAAAACAGGTTTAAAAAAAAGGCAAGCCATTTCCATGCTTTCGTAAATACCTAATTTTTTTTAGTCCTTTCAAAGCTGGGAAAATCACTAATGCAATCCATAAGTTTACCATTTTTAAAAAGTAGGTTAAAAATTAAAAATGTGAGATTGTGCAAAAGAGGTTAATAAAATTTACATCCTATGTACTTCATAGTATAGGGTTGACTATAGCATGTGATACTGAAAGAAAAAAAGAGAAAGACTTGCACTGCTTTTCACAGTTTCTGGCAACATTTCTTTCTGTATTTTATCCTCTGGCTTGCTAAGCTACAGCGTCAGTCCAGGTAGACATTGACCCTTCAGGTAGCTGACTTTTTCACATTCCAAAAATCCGTATTTTTATATCAGTGATTTATTTGGTCAGTCCCTTGCTCTTGTAAGATACTGCAACTTCTTAAAAAATGCGTCCAAGGTCATGCATTCTTCTGTGGCTTTTGCATCACTAAAACTGGTTCAGTAACTAAGAAATCTTCGCAAAAAAGTATTGGAAAAAGTGAGGCCATGTATCACACATAAGATGAGGAAAAAAGACTTCTGTAGGGCGTTCATAGCTAGCAGAGAGCAAGAAATCCAGCAGGCCACTGAGTGATAATGTGAGTTAATGTCGATGAACATGCCTTTGAATCTAAAGATGGTCTTGTGATTTTGGCACCCGCGGCTCTGCTGGCTTACTCACTCTGCTTACACAGTAGCCCCTGTACTAACACAGTCCCATAGCCGTTCTTGCTATATAATGAAAGTATGCCACACCTGAGGTGAACACAGGGCATTATAACCACTGAGTCAGCAAATACTGGAAGATTAAATTGGTACTGTAAGGTTTGGATAGACTCCGGAATTGATTATGTGTCCTGGCTTCCAGTCCATGTGTTATATGTAAACCTTTAGTAGGAGAGGGCCCAGTCTAGCCCAGGAAATGGTTCACTTTGGAAATGTCCAAAACAGGTGTCTCACTCAGACTGTCCTGTCAACTGTTAGCTATAAAGAAATACCTCTGAGAAGTTAATGAACTCACTGGTATAGTCTTCAATGTCTAATTGGTAGAGATGGTGTCAAAAATCCCTAAAAATTCTTCATTTCTCTGCAGCTGGACAAAGCTGCCAAGACAAACTCTTATGTCTCTTATAAATACACAGGTGTGTGCACGTGCATACACACATAAGTTTTGTTCAGTACTTGACTTTGGTTTATAAAACAAACCCTGACCCTAAAAGAAACGGCCAATCAAACCCGACTTCTCTGTTTCATAGCAAATGAAACAAACAGTGTGCATATGCACAGAATGTGTTATCCGTTAGTCAGATTTATGGATAAGTCTTTCCTTTTTGTAAGCTGTTAGATTTTCTTCAAAGAAAATTCTTAGAGGGGAAAAATGGACAGAACACAGCTGAGCTTGGTATCAACACAGGGCCAGGAAAGGGGTTGCCTTGCAGATGTTCTGTTGTCTTGCACAACTGATTTCTAACATTAGGTTCTCAACAATGAACACCTATTGTTACCTTTCATTTAAAAGGTGAAGTTAATGAATGGGTGCTGCGCAGAAAAGTATTTTTTAACACAGAATTGTAAACAATCTGGTTTATCTTTGGTGGAAAATGCCTGTTGAATACATAAGGAACCTAATGGAGCATTCTTATAGTGTCTTTTTCTTCCCAACAGTTTTCTTTCTGATAGTGCTGTCAAAATCCAGCACTTCTTTCTGTCATCACTTATGTGTTCAAAGCCATTTTCTAATTTGATTTCCTAGCTAGATCTTTTGGACTTCCATTGGTTTTTTTTTTGTTTTTTGGGTTTTTATTTAAACCTTAAAATGTTTTCATTTACTTGCATGTGGTGGGGGGATGTGTGGGGTGTGTGTGCAGCACTTTTTTTTTTTTTTTTTAAATCTTAACTCTGTCCCCTGGAGTTCTTTTCTAGGGGTAAAGTCATTCTGATTCCAGCAATAAACTAGGTGTCGTCCCTAGTTTGATACCCATCTTTATGTTGTCATAAAGGCAAAGTGTGATAATAAGTGTAAAATTGGGTTCTACCTGTAACATTGCCAAAAAGATATGTTATGGCTTGCTAAGTTTTGATAGAATTGTCAAAACACACCTTCAGAGTCCGAAGAACTCAGGAAAAGAAATAACCATTTCAATGGGAATGGAAAGTTACATGATCTCCTCCATTCACCCCTTTTCCTGAAACATGTTTTCTATTTGATACTGAACTCAGCATCCTTATCGGATTCCCGATTTCTCTTGCTCATGTATTTCTATTCCATTAACCTATTCAGTTTTGCAGAACAGTTATCTGAAGATACGCCAATATCATATTCCAGTATTGCTACCTTAGTGTCTCCATCAGAGAGCATTCTGGGAAGAGGTACTTGGACCAGTACATTAAGTGATAATCTGTTCATGCTTACCAGGGACTGACATTACATTCTGCCTGACTTTAAGCAGAGAAAGTGTTTGACATGGATTCTAAAATCTGAAGTGTATTGGAGAAGGATACTGAAAATGCTCTTGTTAATTTTGACTCTTAACTCTGTTATCCTAGTTCGGTCATTTTTTGCTGCATTTACTTACCACGTGTTTAGAGTTGTTGTAGTCTGACTTATTCTGGATGACTCATTGTGGATTTATGGCTGGTTTGCTGTAGAAATAAATAAAAATACCTGGAAGAGGAATGCATCTTTGCATATGTCTTATGCTGTAATTAGCAAAATATTTCTTTTCAGTCTGCATTGAATTATTATTATATTAATGACTCCATCACTTTTCTGCTTTGTTGGTAATATTATGTATATATTTTGCGCAGCTGAATATACTGTTAAGAAGGAAATAAAACTGAAAAAGTTGCTGCTTAGACTATATTTAATCATACTTCGCACCACAAAGTCACGTGTCAAAAGCGTAACTAATCATCAGCCCGGTTCTTGTTTCCTGGTACATGGTTAGTCAGCCTTATGTTTATATTATCTGACAGCTCAAATAGAGGTGTGGTTAAAAGTTTACTTTTGATCATGAAGAACAGAAGAAACATAACTTTCCTTTCAGAAAATATGTATAGAAATATATATTTTTTAAGCAAATGTGAAAAATGGGGAAAGAGCATTTCTGAAATATAACTGAAGACTGGATCGCAATATGCTAAAGTAAAGATGAACACAGGAAAACTGAGTTCTAGTTGTTCATAGCTGTCTTGCTTGATTTTGTGATTTAGGATTTTCAGTAGTGTCTCTTTAAACTAGCTTTGGTGTTTAACTTATTAGGGTGGGTTGTGTGTTGGTTTGGTTTTTTTTGAGGGGTATTAAGCTTAAAAAAAAAAAAAAAAAAGGCTACCTGTAGCAATAAATTAGTTTTGGAATATTTAGATCTACCTGAAGGACACCATGGAGATCAGAGATCAGAAGTTGATTGTTTCTTGTGAGAGCATAAATTGGCAGGAACTTTCTGTATTAACATGTAGGCATGGTTACTCAAGAAATATGCTATACAAATTTAGTCATGAGTAACAAACAGGATCATTTGGCTTTTCTAGTATTATAGCCAGAAATTCGTATTTGTAGTTCGAAGCGTAGTTCAAAGATGAGTGTGGATTAATGACTAAAGGACCAGCTACAAAAAACCCCACAAAGCAGAAATAAGAGACCTAGAATATTGCAGGTAGAATTTGTATTTAAGGATGGAGTCATACAAATCACTCACCTGCATGTTTTAGTATGCTTTTTCTTTTACTAAAATCTCATCTGAGTTACAATTTCTCAGTAAATTCAGACAGTGTCATTATTCACCACTTAATGTTGAGTTGGAAGAACCCAGCTGTGTCTTAGTAAGCAGGAAAGGGAAACTACTTTCAGGGTAGAAATACCAGTATTTGGGGATTACAGTGAGGAAATGACAATTGTTTAAAGAATGTGGTGGTGAGTACTTTCTTAGCTACACAACCACAGATTTTAGCCAATGGATGCTTTTCCTCTTCTCTGGGTTAATTTGCTTATGGACCAGGACATCACCATTTATGTCTTACTGAATTATTACTGTGCAGCGTAGCTTAGTAGATGTTGTTATTTCATAGTAGGAATGACAAGAAATGGATTGAGTAGAAGTACATTTTTTTTATTAGCATCCTGGCTTACAGCTTTTTAAAAGATCTTGTATGTGGGAGATGTGGCAGCCAACATCTGAATGAACAAATGTTCCAGACTCCTGATCAAATGTCATTTGCCTTTCTGACTTCTTTGTCATTACTTTTTGGCTTATGGTTTTATTGTGATTTCAGAAATGCGGTGGCTTCTGAGATATAAAAATCACAAACCTAATTCTGTTTAGAAGTGACATGACTGAAATGGAGAACTGTAGAGAACAGAATCCAGTTCAAAATTGTTTTCTTTGGCAATTTGGTGCTCTGAATGACATAATGGGTATGCAGACTTCCTAAAAGTCCTAAGCAAATTCTAATATTAAAAAAGTGGTTTCAGCTACAGTAAAAACCGGCAGCCTTTGATTATCTTTGTTACAAATGTTGACCAGGAGAGAGTTGGATAGGGTACTTAGTATTTTTATGAATAAAAAACAGTGGTATTGTATGAGAATATACAGAAGTCTACATGTTTCGTGAAGATCCGTTTTCCTTGGTAAGGAATTTTGCACAGCTTCATTTTGCATTATCATTGAGTGTGCTGCATTTTATCCTGGTGAAAATCAGTGCCTTTCAGTCCATCATGCTGTACAAGCAGCAGGCCAACCCCCCTCCACATATTTGGCGGGTTTTGTGTGTAGTGTGTTTCTTTTCTTAATTGCATGTTTCTAGATAATTGTTAACAATTTTCTAAAATTATTTTTAGCTTTAGATCCGGCTAAAGATCCATGTTTAAAGATGAAATGTAGTCGCCATAAGGTCTGTGTTGCGCAGGATCAACAAACTGCTGTTTGCATTAGTCACCGAAGGCTTACACACAGGTAAATACTTTAAAAGTTAATCCTATAGACTTTTTTTGTAGTGTTCGTGACTGACTGTAAACCATAAATATGCTATAATTAGTTTAGTTATTTAACAACATATGAGCACAGTAGTAGTGGGTTTTAGAAGTAATTATGTATGCATAATTTGATTAGAATGTTTAATATTTGATTTTTTTGATAGGCTGGTAAACTAGAGGGTGTACATATTTAAATATCACAAGCTGCTGATACAAATACATTTAAGGAAATACCAACTGTGCCAGTACCAAATGAATATAACAATTGTGATAATGTCCTGCTGCTGTACATTACTTTGACTTCATCACTTCTGAAATGAAGCCAGAGAACTCAAAACTGCCTGTTAGAAGTGTAGGTAATGGCCTGTTATAGTATAAGTTTTTTGGGGTTTTTTTTGGGTTTTTTTTGGGTTTTTTTGTTTTTTTTTTCTTTTTTTTCTCTTCTTCTCTGCATTCCAATTTTCTTTGCATTCTGGACTGGTTAAATATAAGGAACAAATACATGATAAAGTTATTCCAGAATCCAAATGTAGATGATTTTTATTCTTACCTTTTTTTGGGAGAACAGTTCCAGATGCTCTGTTTATGTAGGTCTTAGAGTGGCAAAATATTAATGTACTTCTGTGGCTTTATCTGGGGCAGAAAGTGAATTTGTGGGGGGCTGAACCATACACTTAGCTGAGTCATGAGATTGTTGTTTGCTCAGGGGATGGAGTCAAGTTTCATATTTGACTTGGGATTGTTCATTTTTTTTGCACTTCAACAGCATAGTGGAAAGGCTAAACTTCAATAACGATTGAAATAAGTGTGTGTTAAAGTGCTTTGCTCAGTAGGGGCTGAAAAGAGCTAAGGAAAATAGAGACTTTCTTGTCTGATGTAAGAGGATCATTTCAAGCTTTTTAGAGAGCCGGTACAGTTTTATGAATGATACAAGGAACGTTCTTCTGAGTGTCTAGTTATGTTTAAATAAACCCATCTGTAGCTTTTCAAAGAAGCAAGATAGTACATAGTGAAAGGAAAAGTTTAAATTACCCTCAATCTGCAGCTGCGGTTAATTAACAAAAAAGCTCTACATTATTTGTAGAGCTATACTGTTTATATCAAACAATCTCAGTGTAGAGCTAGACATTTTGGTTTGATAAAGTGTTGTGTAAGGTGCAAAAATTATCAGACAAAGCTAGGTAGGCTAATTTCAGCTGCATGTGAACTGTCAGGGGAATATGTCAACTGTGAAAAGACAACACAATCATTTGAAATTTCTGAGAGGTATTACACACATTATTGAAAACAGTGAAAAAATGCTATCTCCAAATTAAGTATACATGCAGTAGGTAAAGGCTGAAAACTTTTTTAGACTATATGACGCTGCATACAGTGGTTGAATTAATAAATGTATTGACATCTGCCTTCATACCTGTATTACTGCTCCCACAGTCCCTGGCACGCTTTTAGAAAGGTAATATTTTAAGAGGCAAAGGTTGTCTGAATATAATGCAATCTCATAATGGAAAACTTAGGAATGGCAGCAACTTGGTGATTGTAATAAGCACTGCAAGTCTAGTCTTGTAAGCTAGATGCAGCAATTCTCTACCTACCTGTCCTGAGCCAGGACAGGGATTTCCAAAGCTTAGATCTCCTTGTTCCCCCAGATTACCAGGTTCAAGGAGAAATCGATTGCTTTATTCTTTCTTTCTAAAGAAGTTTTCTTCATGCTGTCTCTGACCTTTCTGTAGTATGGTTCTGTAGTAGTACATACACCTTTCTGTGTATGTATGTATCTCTTTGAGGTAACAGTATGAATAGCGTATTCACAAGCAGTCGTGTCTGCTGGTCTCTTTATCTCTATTAACTTATTTAGCCCAAGATTTTATACCTTCACTGATATCTACAATTTGCGTATTGATTTTCAACAGAGCCATCTATTTTTCCAAGTTCCCAAAGGACTAGTCCACTCATTTAAAAGTCTTGGTAAAAATTAGATGAGAAAAATTATATTATCAACTGTCAGGTTATATTATCTACCTGTATCCATTTCTAATGTATCAGTTGTGTGTATTCAATCTGTTGGGAATTAATCTTTACAAAATTTCATCCCCAAAATTTTCCTTTTCCACTTTTTCTCTGTGTGTGTGCATGTGGCGTTACTCAGATTTGATAATTTGAATTTTTTTTTTTTTTTTTTTTTTTAAGAAAAGGCAGTTGGGGATGTCTTCTGGAAAAATAATTGAGACCTTTTTCATGGATTACTGGGAACTCTTCATGAAGAACTTGCCCATAGATTTCCATTTGACATATTTGCTGTATAGATCCATAGATGTTGCAGAGATTATTCCCAAGACTCTTGCACAGGAAGAGTAATTTTAAGCATGTGAACTGATACAGTGGCAAAGACTATCCTCAAGAGACAGTCAGGGAAGAGGAGACTTTGCATACCTCCAAGATAAAAAAAAGGTTTGTGGGCACCTTTGGGCTACCCCAGGGAAAGGAGCCTGAAATACACTGTTATAGCTGAATAGATTATTCTGGAGTATCATCAAGTTGAAATTCTCAGATTTACAGTTAAATTCCCTGTTATTAGAAGCAGGATTTCCAAGCAGCCCTGTTACCTTGTTCGTAAAATTCTGTATATAAATTCTGTCACTCTTTGAGGTAATAGCATAGACAGAAATGTTGCTAATCAGTGAAGGCTGATAATTGTATCAAATGGAGAAATCACATTAGTAATTTCTTGTTTTGTTAGAAATTGACTTGCAGAAAAAACACTTAGGCATGGACATTCTGTTATTCAGTCCGTGCTGTCCCAGCTGTTCTTATCTGTACAGTACAATTTCCAAACTGTTGTAGCCCTGTATGGATTACTGAGGGTACCTCAGTACCACACAATGAAGCATGTGATCAGTGGATATCCCAGCCATCTGCAAGGCTGTTAGTGATGTGATATGACATGGTCCAACAGGATTAATTAACGTGACAATACACTCTACTGATGGGATGATTCTGCCTGTGCTTTCAGAAGTATTAAAATTTGTATTATCTCGGGGATCCCAGCACTGTGCTCTTGCTGCAGTGTGCTTGCCTTTCTGTGGTTTCAAAACCAGGTACTGCATCTCACTGTCCTTTTCATGATGGTGTGGGTCAGGCAAGCCTGTGGTTTTGCTGTTTCTTCAGTTTCCATGGCAGCAGAGGTCATGGCTTCCCCTCAGTCTTGAGGTACTGCACACAGGGCTTGTCTCCTTTTCTGGAAGACTGCCAAGATGGCAAGTCCTCTTCTAGCATGCTTCTACAGTGCTGCAGCATCCTGGTGCAAGAGCTTCCTTTATGTACTGTCCTGGAAAGACTGAACAGTATTTGACAGAAGGGTGAAATAAGTGGTGTAGATCATTGGTCATGAGAGTAGTTTGGAGTACCAGAGCTTTAGAAAGTATAGGGGCATGGTTAGAGGTGCCAGATTTTTGTTGGTAGTAGGTAATTGCCTTTGCATCTCTGCTGGCTATAACTGTGTTTGAAGCTGTGTTCTGTGTGCTGTGCTCTTAGCTGTGTCCTATGAAAGAAAGAGGAAGTACTTTAAGAGGGGAAAACATGCAGGTTATATATTAATGTTATTTATCCAGGTACTTCCATGTGTACTGCTGTGGGAAGGGAGTAGCTGCCTGCACTAGAATGCATGATAAACAAATAATTCAAAGTCTGGTGTAAAATAGAATTTTTCATTGATCTTTTGAAACTCTGGAGATTGACATTAACTTTTCCTTTTGCCTAAATGGTGTTTTAGCATTCCTTTGTGCTTTCCAATTTATCTTTATTGGTTAAGTGATAGGCTTTATGGGGAAAACCCCTGTAAAGTGTCTGTACATGCAATAATGAAATGCTTTGGAGTATACTTCATTCAGTTACAAATACAACTTGTAGAATATCGGAATACAGAATTGCCAATGCCGTGATACAGTGATGTGAATGTTATGGTGACAAGCAGGATAGTCATTGTACTAAAAGAAATTTGTCCACTTGTTTTAGTTTTCAGTCACTTCACTTTCAGGAGATTTAATTATTTGAATCTGTGGTTCTGAGAATCTCTGGGAACTATGAGTTCCCCTGTGAGCTTGGGGAAGAAGAAAATTCAAGTTACGTGAATGTTCAGCCAGAAGAGAATTGGACAGGAAATAAAAAGGGATGAGTCAAAGGAGGAGGGCTGTAGGTGGTAATGGATATTTCAGAATACCTGCAATGGAATGTGTGCTCTTTGTATATGCAGAGCAGCAGATGGTAAAGACAAATCCTTAAATCTTCAGGTACTTGTGGTCATCACTTTGAGCAAAGAAGGAAAGAGTTTGTGGTGACACCACAACATGTAGGAACTCATTAAGGCCATGGAAAGATGGTAGATAACCAGGCTCAGAAAAGTTGAAAAGTTAGTCCAGCAATGAGCTATCATAGATTTGCAGGTCCTGACAAATAGTCTGTTAACTTCGTCTTAGATTTGAAATGGACAATTATAATATGAAGTGACACATCATGTAAATTGCTCTGAGAATAACATCCTGTGAATCATGGGCTACAGTATGAAACCAAGCAGTGTATAGGTGAAGTTCTAAGCAAGTAGGTTAGCTGCAGGTGAAGAGCAGGATTGTAGAAAACTTGAAAAAATGGGGCAGGGTTGCCACCCAGCAGAGAATTTTAATCTAAGCATAACAGTAAACATGGGATAGTGCCTGTGGTTTTGGTTGGATTACTTTTACTGAAATTCTTTTTTGGTGCTGCATGTTTGTCAAAACAAAAATATTTAAGCTTAATGCTTAAAGCTGAAAGAAGGGGGTGGCGGGGGGGGAAGCATCTATCTACTTCAAATGTTTCTCTTTGCTTTTATCTCAAACCAGCTGCAGGAGACAATTTACAAATGAGGTTAATTCAGTTGAGACCCAGTCATTACGCAGTCCATTCCAGGATTTGACTGCTTACTGCAAGAAACTGGGAAAGTGGCGACTTGCTCAGTAACATTTAGAAATGTTTTGTGTATAAGCTCTGGAAATGAGGAAACAGCAAGACAGTTTTGGGCCGAGTAAATTTGAGTGTTTTTGATATATTAGAACCTACCGACTAACCTTGTACTGATTGATCCTAGTGGAATCTGATAAACAGTCTCTTTTTCTTCTTCCGTAAGTTAAAGAAATGTACTGCATAAAATTGACTGGATACATTACATCATTCAATGCTTGGATGCATTAAATTAATCAATGCATTAAATGCATGTGCAATTTTTCTAGGTAAATGTATATCTGTCTGTTTTATGAATTCCCCACCATACATTATGCCCCCTGCCCCCATCGTGAAGGTCTTGCTATGCTTTTTATGGGTTTGTTTATGTAAAATGTGCACATCAACAAAACAGTTCCCTGCTATGGGAGAAATAGATTGCGCTTGTCTCTGCCATGTTATATCCATGGCACATTAAGATGGAATTGAAATGTTTAAAGACTGACAGCTACTCCTCCTTACCTGTGTAAGGACCTCAAACTTTCTTTTTCTTTCTGTTGGATTTCTCACCTTCTCCAATCATGTATTCTTAGGTTTCAGAGTAGGAAGCAATTGTAACTCAATTCAGGTATTCCAGATCTAGTTTTTATTTCATGTATTAGGTATAGGACATCTCTAGGGAATTATTTAGAAATAAGGGATCGTTCCTTTTGTAGCACATCTTTTTATTTATGATTTATTTTCTTTCTCTTTGCAGATTATGCCTTACAGTCATTTACAGTCCCTTCTTTGTCTTGTTTTTATACTTTTTCTTTTCTTCTTTATGGTAGCAGCCTATACCTATGTCATTTTAATAACGTAGGGAAGGTGTTCATAAGAGGAATAGAATTGCCTTGTCATAGAGGTGTGCAGCTTTTTGGATCTTCTTTATGAGTATATTAACTAAGCAATAGATTCTGATGATACTAGCAATTCTAAAAAAATTAACCCATTTTGTTAAAGTAAAGATTAAGGTAGGAGAGGTGACTCTAATCATGGTAAAAGCATTTCAGTTATAGATCATGATTTACCTGGAAAATGACAGGAATTCAGTAGTCCTGGATAGAGAGTCATAACAAGTAAGCATTTAACTAAGTTAAAACAAAGAAACAAAAAATTGTAATTGCTCTTTTTGTATTAGAGCTCCACAAGGCAGGTTCCAGAGAAGTGTGCAGACTGGACCTCTATAAAATGTGAAGCTGGGTGGGAGGTGAGCAGTACAGAGGGCCTAATGATGCAGAATTCACTACTTTAAGAATTAAGGAGTGGTGGCTGCTGTCTGGGTAAAATGTTTCCTCTGCTGTTTCTTAAGTGTTCTATGAAATGAAGTTAAGTTTAGTGAGAATTGTTCCCTGCCCCTAAGCTTGTGTGGAGTAGGACCTGAATTTAGGGATTAACAAAAATTATCTAATATTTCTGCTTGTGGGTGCAGTCTTCAAGTTACCATGATTTCATTATTAAAGCATGTTAAAGAGCGTCTCTTTATTGTAGACTCACAGAAGCTGATAGTGGTAAAAATGTTGTATCACTTAATCAATCTAATTTACTAAGGTAGGGTAGTGGGATAGTTTGATAGATTTTCTGCTAGCACTTAATCTTATTACAACTTCCTTTAGGCTTTTGAGTTAAATGACATTTCCAAGTGCTGATTTGGTTCAAATCATTGGTCATCTAGTCCATTATCTTGCTTTTGACTCCTGCCCTCTTACAGTGTTTTTGAGGAATGTGGAAAACCAGTCTCAGTACTTTTTTATATGAGCTGGATTATCAGAAGTTCTTCCCTGGGTGTGTTCACCTTAGTATTATAACATGAGGAGAATGCTCCATCTCAGCTTTGAATTGATGAGTGCTGGGCCCTGAAGGATGAGATGGGTTAACCTTTTCCTGTTATGCATGATGTGACAGAAGCCCAGAGTAAATTTCAAGTGCTGCAGAACTGTAACACTGATTCGGCTGCGAAAGCAAACCGAAACCTCTTCTGTTTCCATGCTGTGGTACTGCATGGCTGAGATTATGTCCCCAGGCATAAAAAGTGACCAAGTCCAAGTACGTGAGAGGTCCATTCGATAAGAAAAATACACACGCATACATACATGCACACATGTGCACACATACATGTACATGCATACATATAAATAAATGTGTACACACGTATATGTATTTTTTCTGTTCCTATCATATGGACACATGTATCCTGGATCTCCAAAACATCATACTTTGGAATTTGAGGTATTTTACTATCACTCTCATTTTACAATAAGAGAAAGAGGGTTTTCAATTCAGACTTGCTACCACTAAGTTTTTGATTAAAAAAAAAAAAAGAAAAAAAAGCTGTAATTGCAAATCTGTAGTTGTATTAAGTAGTCTGAGCAGTTTTGAAAGAGAGTCTGTTAGAACTGATGTGGAAGATGCTCTGTTTGATTAGAATCAAATAGAGCCTTGCTCTCATTTGATTAGAAAAAAGGAAAAGAAGCAGAGAAGAAGGAACAGTATAGCTTTGTAGCTTTTCTGTATCGTTAGGTGCTGCAGCATTTTATTATGATTTCAAAAAAAGACTTCCAAAAAGCTGAAGCAAAACAAAGGATTTGCTTTGGGCAGATTGTGTGAAAGTTGCAAACACCACTATTTAGGATGTCATCATTTCACATTATAATACTGCTGAAGAAGGCCAGCTGGTGCAGTTAAGTCCCTTATTGGAAATTTTAGTCTGATTCATTACTGTGATTTGTAGTTGTACACAGAAACACTTAATCATTCTTATGCTCCAAGCTCTATTGAATCTACTGAAGGCTTTCTGGTTCTTTGCATAATTTGTGCTGCCAGTCTGCCAGCTTGGCAGGGTTTCAAGCTTGTTGCATTATCTGTGTTTGTTTGCACAGGAAGTGATGCTGCACATAGGCTGAATTTACAGTAATTCTTTTGTAATAGGCTAATGAGCAACACTACTTCATTCACAATACTAACATTATATAGCTTTGATTAGTCCAATTATTGTGGAACTATGCCATTGTGATCATACTTACACTCTACAGTAAAGTACTGAAAAGGAAATTTGCTTAGCCATATCTTAAGTCAACTTGCTGAGAAAATAATTTTGACTTTTATGTGCTTAAAAGAGAGGTGAAAATGTGAATATTTTGGAGATTTTTATATGCTATGCAATTTAATTTATTGAAGGAAAAAAGTGAAGCTTCTAGTTTACTAGCTGTTTCATTGCATTGGGAAGGAAAAAAGGTGACTAACTCTATGCATCACGTCTTGCATATGTTGTGAGGGCCTGTGCTTTCCTTGGTGTGCACGTGTTTCTTCCATTCATTTTAGTGGGAGTTATGGATACACAGGTAGAGGAAAACAGAATCTTCTAATGGAATTCATTCTCTCTCTATAAGTAACTTCTGCTAACACTAATGGAAGATACGTATGTAGGTTGCAAGAATATGTATTGCAGTACCAATGTTGCCCATATAAGCCTTACTATTTATTAAAGTTGTAACTTCACCGTACAATATTTATACATTTAGCAGCCAAACTTCAAAACTCAAAAGTTGCTGTCCTTAAGAAAAATAAATACCATCTCTCCCCCCCCCCCGTGTCTGTAGAAATCTAAAATAGAATTTTTTTAGGTTTTAATGTTGGGGTTTTTTTTTGTGGTATGTAATATATGTTTTGTAGGAGAGCAAAGAAAACTTGAAATAAAGGAGACCTAAATAGAACTTCCCTATTCTGTTTATTAGCAGGACAGGTATTTTCCACTATACTTTTCCCATTCAAAATCAATGATGCATCTATTTTTAAGAAAAATATGGAATCCTACTCTAGACTAATGCAGATGGACTTCAATTAATTTAGTAAGTCCTAGGCCTACTCATGTTTTACCTGCTCCAGTAATCTTGTTCAGATTCTCAGTGGTCTGTAGGAGCGAGAGGGTGCGCTGGATAATCAGTTGCACGATGAGTTTTTCAGTGATCATGAGTGTCCTACTTTCCACTTCTGCAATGAGATTATAAATTAGGATTAGGATTTTTTTGCAGGAAAATGGATCCCAGCTTTCTGTATTTCTTTCTGTCTTGCTGACAGTGGTTGAAGGCACACTCAGTTGTACCACCTCCTAAAAGGCAGTAAGTTAGGACACTTCTGTTCAAAAACTAGAACACAGGAAAGAATTAGGAAATGTGACGTTTGATCTAGGAAAGCATTGCTGTTAGAGTGTACACTTTTGACTAACCCTGGAGGATGTTAATGTACTGTCCCATTCATAAAAAATGGTTTGTGAGCTTTTTTTTGTTGTTGCTGTTTTAAAATGGTCTTTTCCCTCACAGTATTCCTGAGAATCTACTACTTAAAAAGATTGCCTTATTTTAACAAAATTAAGAATAATGATGAAAATGGTGCTTATAAACGATTTCTCTGTCCTTAACTGTAAAGTTGTGATTGTAGTCCATAGCAGTAAAATTCATTGTGGACTATTATGTAAACATTGAAATAATACAAAATAATCAGAGTAAAATCTTTGAATATTCCTTTATCAGAAAAAATATGCAAAATGAATACAGGATCAGTTCAATACCCCTTCTTACAAATACTTATCTAAAGTAAAGCTTGCCGTTTGTTTTTGTAGTGCTTTAAAAATTATCTGTCAGTATCAGTTTTCAGTGTACTTTATTAGAATACACTATCAATTGTAAAGTAGCTGATGCAAACATTTGTAATCAATTAGTGCTTAATTTGGAATTTGTTGGCGGGTTGTGTATTTGTGGTTTTTTTGTCTTTCACTGTTACTGAAGTATTCTAACGCTGGGTAATGGAACAGACTAAAACTTCAGAATGCTTGTATGTGAGGGGTTCTTTTACAGGTTTTAAAATTTTAATGTGGATCTGTATCTGATCATAATTAGGTGCTTTTATTACTAGCTAGCATCAATTCTAATGCATTTCATTTTATGTGAAGGTCTTGCTTTATAAGTTGTTTATAGGCTCAGAATACATCTGTTGTTTTGCTTGTGTACCAGTGGAGAGAAAACTGTGAAGTGTGTGAAATCGAGTAGGAGTAGTGTTCAGGGAACAGAAGTCATTCTACTAATTTCCATTTGTGTAAAACAATACTTTTAAGGTTTCCAGTGGTGAAAAATACATTAATTGTAGCAGCTGGAGATTTTGTTTGTCATCATAGAGTGAAGTATGTGCATACATTGGTACTTCACACTAAAATGTACTACTACTTTTGGAAATTAAATAGTGTACTTAATGACAGTAAAAGCACGGAAGAAGTCTCTAAACGTTTGTCTTTGTTACATGACAGGTATATAAGGTTTTTTTGTGTCTGTTTGGTAGTATTTTTATATTTCTCTTTCATTTAAAATTAAACACCAAAACCCTTTTCATGTGTCCAGATTGTCAAAAGTAAGTTCACTTTATAAAATGCTGTAGTCTGCTACAAGAGAACAGTAATATTATACTTACAGGTATGGCTTCTTCCACAGACTACTATGTATTCTGTATCAGATCCTTATTGTCTAAAAAAAATCTTTTTTGTCATTTTATGGTTTAGCCTAAGTATTAGAACACTTATACCATACAAATACTTTTCCTAAAGCCATACAAATACTTTTCCTAAAAGCCTTATGCAACTTCTGTATTAGTAGTAGTAGTAGTAGTAGTAGTAGTAGTAGTAGTAGTAATAATAATAATAATAATAATAATAATAATAATAATAATAATAAATTCTTATAATCACAATACAGTTAAAGGTGGATTTAAAGCTTCCTGAATCTGTGGGATCCACTGCCTTAATTCAGGCAGTATCTGTACAGTTGTTTCAGGTGTGCTTTGGGTTTGTTGCACATGTTCAGACTATCTGCACGATGCATGACACCATAGATTCTGTGTCTGGAAATCTCAGACAAATGCTCAAATTCTGTCTAGACAAAACTTCTGGGTGAGGAAGAGAAGAGGAAACCTGCACTCACGGTAGCTGTGACTCCAGTGTGCTCTGGTTCAATTCCTTTGAGGGAGACTTCTTTCAAATACAGACCTTCAATGATCTATTTGAACATCCAAGGTCAGGTAAACTTTGGGGGTAAAATTTATATGAGCATTTTATAGTAGTAGGGTGGTTCTTTTAATAGGATTGCAAAAGTGCGCAGAATTCAGGATAGGTCATAATTTATAGATTGACTGTTACCTGAAGTTGCAGTTATAATAGCGATAGTTTAATACTTATAATATAAACACTTTACCAATAGACACAGACTTGCAATTCCTAGCCTGCTCCATAAAACAATAAAAAAAAAAGCAGGGAAAAAAAAGTCTCAATTCGCTCCTCTCTTCAGGACAACTTTTCTCCACTAACTAAAGGAATAGAGAAACTGACCACTAAACTAGTTCATAGCACCTATGGATCAAGCCATCTGTAGTTATCATCTTAGGGAATATACAGTAATCAACACTTGATTTTTTCACTGTGGTTTAAGATGATTAATTCTTCATGTTTTCAAGCATGACTATGCATGGTGACATCATTTATATAGTCTGCTTTCTAATTATTCTTTCTACCTTAACTGTAGATTATTTTAATATAGAGACTAAGTAAAAACTGTTATAAAATACAACCATTTGAATCTGGAAATAATGCCTCTGGGAAAGGTGTTTCACAGAGGAATGTACCTTGGTGGGCTTTTTCTTGTCAGAGCATTTCATATAAGTAAAAATTTAAAATAGTTAACTTTATTGTAATTCAAGGATTACGTCATTTCTTGATCAGCTGAAGATCTGGGCACATAGATATTTCTGAAAACATTTGCACATCTTGAAGAATGAATTCCCCTTAACTTTGCCTTCACCACTTGCACGTTCATTTCCAGTGAGTGTTTGTAGTACTGAGATTTGCATACTTGTGAAAGTTAATTTTAAGTTTTGATCCCTAAATTCAACACTAGTCATGTTCTAAGCTTTTGCTGTTGGGCCTTCTTTTTAAAGAAAACCCAAAACATCTTCTCCTCTCTAACCCCAAACTCATTGGTGCAAGGAAGAGGCAAATAAGAGGAAAGATTATCTGAGAGGAGAATTAAGCTGGGGAGTAGAGCAACAAACGTGACTACAGGAAACGGATATCCTGAGGATATGAATGATTGATTTTTCATCTTTGGGGCATTCTACTGGAGTCTATAAAAGGTATGAATGCGCAGCCAAGATGATCTGGATCAGAATTAAATCCCTTGCTCTTAGAGATCATAAAACAAACTTGCATGTCATGAAGTAGGATGTGAGGGCTTGCTGTCCCCTTATTCATTATTATAGCCAAAGCTGGGGACCCATGTACTTTTGACCCTTCTACCCATAAAATTCTCTTTCATAGGGAACAACAATAGCAACACTTCTAGGGTGACTTCAGCCCTGCATCTCAGGTTTGAGGCTTCTCCTGGAAAACTGAATTTCCTTTCATATTCTAGGAGTATACTGACATCATACAACCATTTACTTCAAAGTACAAATGCTGGAGGACACTGCAAGACTTTTGTCATGCTCTAATTCACCTCTCCTATCTTCAAATTGTAAAACAAGGTAATTTATGTTAGAATGAATATTGTCTATATGTTCTACTGAGAAGCAAGCACAAAGTGCCATTATGAAGAGCTCAGGGAAAAGGTATGCAGATGCAGTAGTTATAAAAGCAAACAAAACATTGAGATTTGTAAAGAATGGTAAAGAGAATAGTCTGTAAATGTTAAGAAATCATTTTATGAGTGAGGTCGCACAATTTATTTGTGTTAATAGCCCTGTTATCTCTGGCCACCTTGATAAATGACGCATAGCAGAAACAGAAACACTGCAGAGCTGTTAAAAATATGATCAAAGACCTAGAGAGATTTCTGGATGAAAAGGCACTGAAAAATGGGCACTTAGATTAGAGCTAACTTAGTAAGAAAAAACTATGACAGGATTTTATTTCTGGAATCGTTGCTCAATTAGTTTCATTTACCATCTCATAATGAAGGAACAGGGAGAATACATGAGGCAGCAGATTCAAAACAAATTATAGGAACCTATTTAATTTTGACATGATACTACCGCCACAGAGCTCTTCTTGGTCAGCATTGTGGTTAAAAGGAAGGTTTAGAAATGTGTTTGGAGAACTAGAACAGTCCTCTAAGCTAGCATACAGGTAAGACAACTAATTTTTCTGACATGTGGCAAACCGGTTCTTGGCAATAGAGGTGTAAGTTTTGCCTGTGGTCAATTTCCTGTGAAGGTTTTAGTACGGCTGCTGTCTAAAAGGAGGTGCTGTATTTGATCAGCAGACTGGACACTAGTCCAATTAGATACCACAATTTACTTTGTTACCAGAGCTATTCAGATACCAAAAGATACAGTTATTTATATATGCTTGAACCTATAAAGACTGCAATAAAAATAAAAATTGAGCTAAACTATGAACTATAGAGAGAAAAATACCACTGGAAAAAGTAGCACTGCCTGCTCTCAGGATATTTTTAAAAGCAAAAAACCCCATGCTTTTGTGCAAACAGGTGCCTTCCCAAGCAACTTATGAAATGCTTTTTGTGCCCCACAGTAGGGGCAGAAAATATCTTTTTCCATTTATGTCATCTCGCAATAGATTACTTTTTTCCTTTCCCCGTGTAACCACGGTCTTTTTGTCACTCTTACTACGTTGCAATTTTGGGACTTTGTCATGGTTTAACCTCAGCCAGCAACTGAGCACCACGCAGCTGCTCGCTCACTTTCCCCCCTCTCCTCCCCCTGGTGGGATGGGGGAGAGAATCAGAAGAGTAAAAGTGAGAAAACTCATGGGTTGAGATAAAAACAGTTTAATAATTGAAATATATTAATAATAATAATAATAATAGAATATACAGAGCAAGTGATGCACGATGCAGTTGCTCACCACCCGCTGACCGATGCCCAGCCAGTCCCCGAGCAGCGGCCCCCCCGGCCAGCTTTCCCAGTTTATGTACTGAGCATGACGTCACATGGTATGGAATGTCCCTTGGGCCAGTTTGGGTCAGCTGTCCTGGCTGTGCCCCCTCCCAGCTTCTTGGGCACCTCCAGCCTTCTCAGTTGGTAGAGCATGGGAAGCTGAAAAGTCCTTGGCTAGTGTAAGCACTGCTCAGCAACAACTAAAACATGGGTGCGTTATCAACATTGTTCTCATCCCAAATCCAAAACACAGCACTGTACCAGCTACTAAGAAGGAAATTAACTCTATCCCAGCCGAAACCAGGACAGACTTTAAGGCTGGATTTGTGGTTGGTCTTTTAAAGCAAAGTATTTGGAAACATGTTCAGCTCTGAGGCTGAGTGGTGAGTTCCTTGTTTTGCAGAGTTATGACTTTGAAGATTAAATCAGGCAGCTAAATTAGGACAAATGTTGTGTTTTGGTATGCAGAATACCAGGGGTGCCCAGCTGGGGCACCGGCAAGGGCCCCAGTTGTATGAAGATAGAGTCCGTCTAGGATCAACTGAGCAGAGCAAAAGCTGAGCCCTGAAGTATCTTATTTTTCAGTTTTTCTGAACAGTTTGAATAATTTTTAAAACATTTAGGGAATTTTCCAAACTCTGCATGATGCAGAAAGAAGTCAAAGTTTAAACAAAACTCTAAAAGCTGAACCACAACCCTTGGTGTTACCATCATATAAATACTTATTATTGCTATTTTACCTTTTATAGCATGGTTTTGTTTCTTTAGGGTTTTATCACTTGACATTTTTCTTGTAGTTTTTTTGCTGTTCTTCTCTCTCTTTAAATAACTCTTCTCCATTTTTGTGTACTACTTTGCTCTTTCACAGTACTTCATGTTTTCACCCACCATGGTTTAACATTCATGCACTTATGCCTGGAAACCTGAAATAAGGCCTGGTAAGAGATGCTTTATGGGGGCTTGAATGGAGAAGGGATAGATTATGTATTATCCTGTAGGTACCATTTTATGGAACCCACATTAGAGTAATTAAGGAAGGAAGAAAGAAAAAGAAAGGAAGAGGCTAGCCTGAGGATGCTTATGTACATTAATAGAAAAAAAAAATCAAATTAAAATAGGAACCTTACCAACTTTTGTAATGACAGAAGAACAAGTTATATCTAGCTTTTTGGCTACCACGTTATTTTGTGGAATCAAGTTGAGGGTTTTTTTAAAGACATAATGGGGAATACAATGCTGACACACATAAAAGGGAACTTCTATCATGCTAGACTATTAACGTGAGACAACATTACAGTAGTTAGTAAAACTTCTTTTGGCAGTCTTATTGACAATTTGTTTCTCTTTCATATCCTGGCACAGATATTTGATCATGGATATCTCTGTTTTACAATAAATTTTCATCTTTAAAATTATCTATTTTATTTATATCTGAGAATTAGCAGCCAAGAAAACCTCATACTTTTAATCTATTTGATTTTTCTCGCCTCAGGCAACAGCATAAATAATACTTTATGTTTTAAAAATAGCTTCATTTATAGATGCCAATGAAAATAGCAAGGTTTTGTTTTAAACTGCTTGGTTTTTTTCCAATACAGCAATATCCCTATCTATCTCTGTGGGTTTAATATATCTATGACAAAAGCAGACTAATAAGTAAAACCAACTATGAATTAATCTAAATTGGAACTTTTTCAAGCTGTAAAATTCCACAATTACAGTGTATAAAAAAAGCTAAATTATTTCCTAACTATGAAGGGAACATTTTTTTCCCCCCAGTATGAGCCTCACTGTTGACGATCCTTGGATTTGATCAGAGAGGAAAAAGAGTATTATAAATTAAAACTAGCTTTTGGAGAACATCAGTATTGTTGCAAAATAGGATTAAGTTTCAAAGAATAAGGGCAAACACAAGCAATATGGGGCCAAAATGGAGGCTGTGCAAGTGTTGCTGTTTCTTGTAGTAAGTTCAGCTGGTGCAGTGCTTTGTTGAATTAGGTTTTATACTTACCAGAGTTTTCCCCTCTCCACACATAAAGTTTCTCAACACAGGTTTTGATACTAGTTCAGGGAACTTCTGAATATTTGGCAATATGGCTGACCACAGTGTACAGACCTGTTGCACAGTGAATGCGTATAGAAATGGTACTCTTTGATGCTTTGGGCTTGCCATGTGTATGTGTGAATCTCATTGTGTAGGCAGACTCTGAGACAAATTAGCTATCTGAGATTTAAGGAGAAACACTCCCGACCTATGAGAAGCTTAGCCTGTCTTCAGTAGCAAAAAAAAGAAAAAAGAAAAAAAAAAAAAAAAGGAAAATCTTGAGTTTTTTAACTCTAAAAGAATATCAGTAGAATAATTTAGTACAAACCAGCAGATGATCCTCCATGAATAATTTGACCACACGTTTTTGCTCAACTATCATCTTACTATACACTTGTTGCTATATGTTTGTTCTGAGCAGACCTCTACATCAGCTTGTCAGCTTTATCTTCCCATTTTCTGATGTTATCAGATACCATTCATAAATTCAGAGGATACCATACAGACAGAAAAGATAATACCAAGTTGAAAGCCATTCTGTCTCTTTTTTGTTTGTTTTTTTCCTTTTCTTCCCCTCCCTTTGGGGGTGCGAGAAAAGTGGTCCATCTATCTAAAGAGCACTTGGAAGGTTACAGTACAATAAGTTGACAGTTGGCTAGATGATCTAAAGGAATTCTGTATTACATAGAAATGCCATAGCTGTTAAGCAGTGCCAGAATACAGAATTTTAGTTTTGTGAAGCACTGATATGCAGATATACATCATTCTCTTAAAAACTCATGACCTGTAAAGCAGTGTTGTTTGCAGCTTGCAAATGCTTTTCTAACACTTGATTAACATCATCATCTAAAAACATCACAGCCTTTGTCACAAGTGAGTTAACATAATCACTACAGCAAAACCAGTTCAAGTTAATACTATTGATTTTTAATGTAAATACCATATAGAGATTACTTGTAATCCTGAGCACCATTGCATAAGACAGTTTTCTGTGCAAGTGTGTGCTATGCCTTAGAATCTGTAACAACAGGCATGATATTGTGATGCTTTTGAAATGATTTTAGGAAGATAATGTGTTTTGGCTGTAGAATAAAGGGCAAGTAATGCTAGCACTAGCGTCATCAAGACAGCTGGCCCATTTCAAGCCTTATTGCTCCTCAGCACCAGGCAGTAGATAGTATATGAAGAGGCTTCATTCTGTCTATTATGTGGTTTTCTTGTTTAGCAGAATTATTCTTGATTTAGACTAGTATAAGAGTAGAGTCCAGTTCAAAGTTGTTTAATTAAAACAGGGTAGGTAGAATTATATTACACAGTAACTGTAATATAGCAGATTAATGTAAAAAAAAAAAAAAAAACCAAACAAAACTGTTTAAGCAAAACAGGTGTGGTACATCTGGAGGTGGGGAGAACCATAAATTAAAACTGGCAGGTTTAAGAAGTTGAGCTGTCAGGTGGTGCGAGCAGCATCAGCCACGCAGAGGAACACACTGATGAAGGGAGTTAAGTACTGTAGAATGAAAGCCAAAGCAGAGGGAAAAAAAAAGAAAAAAAAAAAGTAACGCTCACTGTAAAGCTGTGATACAGAGCAAAGAACATTTATTAAAATGGATGGCTGCAAGGATGTGTGCCATAAAGAGGCTCTGAAGGAACCCTGATTCACTTATGCAATTAAGGGATACTCAGATCCCTGAATGTGAATATGTTGGATGTATTCTTTGTAAAAGTGACTTATTACTCCTCACAGGCATAATGAGGAGTTTGGAATTGCTAAGTACAATCTGGACAGGCAGATACTTCCTTATGGCTCTCCTTGAATTTTGCAATTTTGGCTCAAAATAGTTCCGTGTTACATATACATCATAAGAAAATAAGCTACTAAGCTTGAAATACACTGCTGTATTTGGTGTTAGAAAACAATTTCAGGTGAATTTTGCCCTCTAAAGAATGGATTATTCTCTGTTCTTCTCCCCATGTCTCGGCTGGTGTCAGAAAAGACATGATGGTGGAAATGTCATCAATATAAATAAGGTGGAAAAGGAGAGACAAATAGCAGCTGTAGTGAATGCAATAGAAATTGGTTTTAAATTTAGAGCTAAGAGACTCAAGTGGAACATGCTGATTTTAGGATACTTCCAGAAGTTATATTGTGCCATACCCTTTTTCTGTTGAAGTGCTAAAACTAAAGGTGACATAATTAAAAACAATAAAACATGAAAATGTATCAATACAGTAAAACATTCAAAGATAAGTAGTGCAGCAAATCAATTTGCCAGTTGAACAATTATTAAAATATATGCTTCATTTTTTCTTTATGGAAGAGAGGAGGAAAAAAAGGCAACTGAGGAATTTTTCTGGTAGTTTCTGGCAAGAAAACAGAAAGAGAAAGCTTGTACAAGCTGCATCCATTGATATCAACCATACTCTATTTGTTTTCATTTGTTTTCCCCTGTAGTCTCATGGTTTTTTCAGCTAAACCTGGGATGTGGTGGAGAACAGTCAACTTTTTCTTTGCTCATTATAAATCAGTGACTTGTCATTTAAGCAGGGTATATGAACAGACATAGTGTGTGCTCTGCTGATAATTGCAAAAATTGTCACGAGCTGTGCACTAACAAATCAAGACCACAGAACTCGACTGGATTTGCAACATAAGTGCGTCCATGTGTACATATGTCAATACATACGGGTTTATGAAAGGCAGGTCCTGCTTGACTAACCTGATCCGCTCTATGACAAGGTGACCTGCTTAGTGGATGAGGGAAAGACTGTGATGTTGTCTACCTAGGCTTCAGTAAAGCCTTTTACACCATTTCCCACAGCATTCTCCTGGAGAAAACTGGCTGCTCATGGCTTGGACAGGCATACTCTTCGCTGGGTCAAAAACTGGCTGGACGGCCGGGCCCAGAGAGTTGTGGTGAATGGAGTTCAATCCAGTTGGCGGCCAGTCACAAGAGGTGTTCCCCAGGGCTCAGTTTTGGGGCCAGTTCTGTTTAATATCTTTATCGATGATCTGGACGAGGGGATCGAGTGCTCCCTCAGGAAGTTTGCGGACGACACCAAGTTGGGCGGGAGTGTTGATCTGCTCAAGGGTAGGAAGGCTCTGCAGAGGGACCTGGACAGGCTGGATCGATGGGCCCAGGCCAACTGTATGAGGTTCAACAAGGCCAAGTGCCGGGTCCTGCACTTTGGTCACAACAACCCCATGCAGCGCTACAGGCTTGGGGAAGAGTGGCTGGAAAGCTGCCTGTCGGAAAAGGACCTGGGGGTGCTGGTTGACAGCCGGCTGAACATGAGCCGGCAGTGTGCCCAGGCAGCCAAGAAGGCCAATGGCATCCTGGCCTGTATCAGAAATAGTGTGGCCAGCAGGAGCAGGGAAGTGATTGTGCCCCTGGGCTCAGCACTGGTGAGGCCGCACCTCGAATACTGTGTTCAGTTTTGGGCCCCTCACCACAAGAAGGATGTTGAGGTGCTGGAGCGTGTCCAGAGAAGGGCAACAAGACTGGTGAGGGGTCTGGAGAACAAGTCTTATGAGGAGCGGCTGAGGGAACTGGGATTGTTTAGCCTGGAAAAAAGGAGGCTGAGGGGAGACCTCATCGCTCTCTACAACTCCCTGACAGGAGGTTGTAGCGAGGTGGGTGTTGGTCTCTTCTCCCAAGTAACTAGCGATAGGACGAGAGGAAATGGCCTCAAGTTGCGCCAGGGGAGGTTTAGATTGGATATTAGGAAAAATTTCTTCACTGAAAGGGTTGTCAAACATTGGAACAGGCTGCCCAGGGAAGTGGTTGAGTCCCCATCCCTGGAGGTATTTAAAAGACGAGTAGATGAGGCACTTAGGAACATGGTTTAGTGGTGGACTTGGCAGTGTTAGGTTAACGGATGGATTCGATCTTAAAGGTCTTTTCCAACCTAAATGATTCTATGGTTCTATATTAATACACATTTAGGTATAAATGTATCGAATTGTGAAGATAAGAAAGAAGCATGCTGTATCAGAGTGACAGACCACCACATTTAAAAGTGTTGAAAAACTATTTAAATAAACCTGTAGTATGACATTTGGATCTGAAATGATAATGTCAAATACATAATTGGAATGAGTTAGCGATTTGTGAGTACTAGTAAAAATCTGTAGTAATAATTTTAAGAGTTATTACACTAATGCAGTCATGTTGTAGTGATGCAGTACCTCGGTGTTTTATAGCTCCTACTCGAGAGAAAGCAGCTGTGCATTCCCACCCCCCCACCCCCCCCCACCCCAGTGGAGAATGTGAGGAATCATGGACAGGCATAACAACCTTGTTACATTCTAAACAATGCTTAAAGTACTACAGACAGCATTGAGTTGGCTATGACCTTAAAGGTTGCTAGATAGTGGGGAAATGCAGTAGTCAGCCTCCAGCCCTGGATGACAAAGTGTGGTTTAGGAGGCACATGCAAATGTTGCGCTTTCTATTCCTCCATGTTTTACAGTCAGTACACAGCATGGAAGTAATTTTAAAGGTATGGAGCAGGAAGTAGACTGGATCCTGAAGGTGTTTGGAACCTAATGTCCCACGGTCCTTTGAGCAATTTTGCCAACTCTGTGCAGCATATGCATAGATACGACCAAAGTAATCTTAAATTAGGTATAGAGCAGTTGTAAAATCTCTGGTTGTTCTAGTGGAACTGCTCCCACAATACTGTGCCATTTGAATGCCTGTAATTCAGGAACAATATGGAGAGTTAGAGAGTATTCAGAAAAGAGCCAGAAGAATAGCTGAAGGTCAGAAAACATACCTTTTCATGAAAGACAACAGGAACATTATATGTATTTGTTTGCAATGGAAAAGAGGAAGAAGGCTGTGCAGCTACTGTTTGAATACTTATTTGGAGACAGAAACTTCTTAACACGCTCTCCAAAGTAGCAAAGTTGTGTTAAGATTTCACAGAGGAATCCAAATTAGAAAGTCTAAGGGTACCTTTTTCCAACTTCGTAATATACAAGTTTCCTAATGTGTTATGCAAAGTGATGATAGTAGAAATGGTATCAATTTAGTCAGACATGAAGTAGTCTTCTGTAAATAGTGTCATACCATTTTTCTTCTTGTACTTGCTTTGAAGAGGGCATATTGCCAGACTTATCAACAAGTTTTTATGCATGATATGAGACATGCATACATTAGTCATGAAATCTAAAATAAATATTGCCATATGATTGTTTGTCCAGCTGGCAATTCTGTATATATTCAGTTTAAGCTTTCTTTCAGGCAGGTGTATAGGCATGTAGTTCAAATATCATATGGACGGCACATCTTGATAGTAGCAAAATCAGAAGAAACATGTAATTGTACCTGTTTATGTAGGTTTCGCTGAGCAAGACATATAGTTTTTTGTTTGGGTTTTTTTTTTTTTTTTTAATAGAACTGAACACAACTGCAAATGACCCCAAACCCCGCTGAAAAGCCTTGCAAATAGAAAAAACTTAAAAACTAATGTCTGTGACCATAATGAAGTTTTTCTGGAAAGAACCCTGTAAAATGGAAGTCAAGATCATAAAAATATTTATAAGGGCCTCATTCTTTATCACCAGGTGTGCTGATTTATTTATATCGTATGCAGCTGTTTACACCTGATTTACATTGATGATGGTGATATCTCAAGTCCAAATATGTTTGAGAAGTATCCAAGTGTGCTTTGAAGTTTACAATAAATTCATGACTGCAAAGTCTACCATAGAGGAGGATCGTCAGCCAAAGTCCTTGAATGTGGTCAGCAAGCTCCTTGTGATGATACGTTCCTGTGATTTATTTAATTATAATTAACTGTAATATTTTTCATTGAGAGCTAGACTTTTGCCCTTGAGTGTGATGGTGATTCTTACATCTTTGGTGGTGTTGATGTTCTTTTCACAACAAAGTTGTTTAGTAAAAGTAAGTTCAATAACATATACATGAATTTAGCAGCAATGCTGATTGGACCATAGGCCTCTGCTGTTGTTTTAAGTCTTCCTTAAGAAAGGGTAAAAAATTCAAGAAAATAGTTTCAATTCCTTTAGCAAGTCCAGAAATAACCAACTTCAAAAATAAGAATTTATTATTAAATCTTGTTTGCAAAAAGTGGATTTACCAATGTTTGTATGAATATGAAGGTGGGAAAAAGTGTTCTTTGTTTTGTAGCTGTTGTAGGTCAGGTCTTGCAAAAGCTGTAGAGGCATTTTTAAATATGTAATTTGGAAATGAGTGGTAAATTAGTTACTGAATATAAATTATAAGATGCGCAGACAGTTTCGTAGAAGTTCTGTGTAAATGGAAAATATATGTTCATGTTCCCTGCCAGTAGCCTTATTCTTACCAGTGCTTCTGTGTGGGAAGAGGCACCACAGGACTGAGACAATATTAGTACATACATTTCACCTGATGAACGGTGAGGATACAGAGATTATCAATGTTATTCAAAATAACAAAAGGTGATCTTATTAAAGTTTATGACATTGCTGTCTCATTCATCTGCCTAGGTATCACAACGTTGTAGGAAAGTACAAGTAACCATTCTGACATGTATTGGCACTATTCCTGAACTATATTTGCTTATTTTAAGTAAAAAAAAATAATAATTGCTTGTTCCTCTTCTCCCTACCCCAGCCCACTTCAGGCTGAAACACATCAGTTTGATTTTGTAGAGACTTTTACTTCTTTACATATCTTCACTGATAAGTGTCCTGGGTCATATCAGAATGCATCTGACTTCTTCCAGCACTGACAAGTAAAGCTGGATTTAATGAAATTGGAGTTTTTTAAACAGATTGGGCTGACGTTATAAAGACAAGAATGGAAAATATATTTGTCTGAGAGAATTAACAAGTGTGAAATAGAAATCCTAAGAGAAGGCTAAAACATTATTTCCTCAGGTGTTTACTACTGTTTTGTGTTTACCATTTTAATCTCTCACTGACTACTCTGTCAGAATAATGTATAGCACTGAAGACTTAGAATTCCATTTCTTCTTGTAAAAAGCTGAATTTTACCACAGTTTAAATAAGATGATCTTAGATTCTTCCTTATTCCATGACCTGAAAATAAAGCAGGTCTAAGATCATGCTGCTGTCAGTAGGCAGTCTCAAATATTACCTGCTCTGACTACACGATCTAATTTTTAAGCTTAAGTTAGAGATATGATTAGTTTTTTAAAATGTATTATATAGTAAAAGCACATCAATATTCATAACAACTTTCAAGTTAGTTGCGAGCTTTTCAGTCATTGGTATATGTGGGGGGGGGGGAAAAGCAGAGAGAATAATTTGTGTTAATAACAATTCCATAAAAATTGGTAGGAAAAGACTCAGAACGACATCTTTTTTTGAATGCACAGTTTGTATGTAGTGTACATAAAACACTGAAAAAAGGAATCTTCAATCATGTAGAAGAACTTGTACAAACTTTATCACTATTTGTCAGTATTTAAATATAAAGCTGAATCTTACAGCTGTATTACGTGTTCTGAGTTGTCATAGAACAGAGGAAACAGATTCTGAAATACCTGCCTTAGGATAACAACATAAGTGAACACAAATCCAAAGAAATTTTCTTGGGAAAGAAAAAA
Organism: Aptenodytes patagonicus; assembly: GCF_965638725.1. Classification (NCBI taxonomy): domain Eukaryota; kingdom Metazoa; phylum Chordata; class Aves; order Sphenisciformes; family Spheniscidae; genus Aptenodytes; species Aptenodytes patagonicus. Next base: position 44,796,952 of record NC_134952.1, read on the forward strand.
GTAACCTTTCTGGGAGAGAAAAAAAAATAAATCCCTTTATTTGACCCATAAGAAAAAACAAGAAGGTATTAGAGCTGCCAAGCAGTGCTAAAGTCTTTGGAGGAAGAGGAATAGAGGCTACTACTGGATTTTTAGAGAGTAAGATTTGATCAGGTACATTATATGAATATATAAGAAAGCGTGAAAGGGTTTTTTTGGTTGGTGGGTTTTTTGTTGTTGTTGTGTTTTGGGTTTTGTTTTGTTCTGTTTTTTTCTCCTGAAGGGAGTTGCATCACGTCAGCATTTATGTCATGTCATTGCTGGAAGAGTGATACGTTTTCCAGAACATTACAAATGCTGTTCATGAGAATGTACCATCCACTTGAAGTAATTTTAGCACTGGTATAGGAATACGAGTATGTCTTCCAGTAGATAAGAGATTAGTTTACTACATGAAATGGTTCTTTTTAAAAAAGTAAATGAACACATGAGTTTTGGGGAAAAAAATGAGCAAGTACAGAAAAAATGAAAAGTTTAAATGGTCAAGCTATACATTATTTTAACTCCTACACTATATCAGTCACTTTGCAGAAATAATGTTTCTTTAGTTATCTTCTATACTTACTATTCAGGAGGAAAAAAGGCATGTTCTTGTGAAATTGATCATTAACTGGTATTTTCTACCTATAAGCCTACCTAAAGAGTTGAACATGAAGTTTTGAAGAATGCAAATAAACTTTTGAAGTGCTCAAAGAAATAAAAGTTTTAGGCTCCCTGCTGGCTCTCAAATTCAAGTGATCGACACAGCAGACATGTATGATGATAATATTAAAGGGAGAAAATGGAAATCCATCTTTCAGACATTGATTACTGTGATGCTTATAAATGGTCTTTTCTTCCTTCTTTTCTGTCTTCATTTTCAAGCAGACACTGTGACTGTTCCCACGTGAGGGAAGAAAGAGCTGGGAACATGGGCAGCAAGAGTGAAACTTGCACTTACAAGGCAATGAAAAAGATAGATTGCGTGCGAATCACTCTGTCTGTAGGGTTCTGAACGTAATGAGTGGAATATCAATCTACTTTTATAATGGCAAAAGAACGTTTTTGTGGCAGCCAGTGTTTTGAGCCAATAGGAAAATTAGCTATTTTCTAGTGAAAACTATTCTATAATTATACTCAACATAAAATAGTAAATCTTGTAGGAGTGACCATTCTAATGGTAATGTTAATCAAAATAGTGTCACTATTTGTCTTCTTTGGGCTGTAGAAGTGATTATTAGTTATTTGTTTCATTTATTTTTCTTCACTGAGTTATTTTTTTATGAATCATAGGCTTTAAGATGCTTTCTGATGGGAACTATATCTGTTATTGGACTATCAAATGCAGGTATCAAAAAGCATCATATTATGCAAAGCAGGTTCTGAACTAATAACTTTGACTTCTCTCTCAATAATTATTAAAAAATTAAACCAATACCCAACCGTGCAGTTTTGCAAATATGAAACATGCTAATACATAGGACCCACATTTAAATGACACCAACCAAATCTGATCATTGCACTTCACTTGTTATTAGGGACCTTTTAGATTCCTGTTCAACAAACTATAAGAATGTAAGACTTGACACAATCTTCTGGTTATTATATCTAGTTTTAAAAATTATTTTCATTGGCTGAAGAGAACTGGTTTCTGTCTTTAAAAAAAGTATTCTGCTTTATTAAATAATGTGTAAAAGAAAATTATTTTCACTTCTGTGTTATCTGTATCAGAAAACAAGTTGAAGAATTTCTGTGCTTTGTTTTGGAACACAAATTCATGTCTTTGTTAAGTTTTTTACAATACGCTAATAGATAGTGAATGTATTTATATCCAAAGAGGTAAACTGCAAGGCTGGCACAAAATTATGTGATGTTCTGTCTTTGCAAAATAGAAAGCGATGGATTTGAGAGCTGTTTAATAATTCTTTCAGCTTTATAAAATTAGAAAAGTTTTGAGAAAAAGTGATAACTCTAAGAGAAATGATTAAAAAATTGCATTATGGTATGGTCAACCATTTAGATTAGTATAGAAAGCACTTATGAAAGACATTTGTATATCTTGGCAAATGATCAAAAGGTGAAATATAAGTTCATAAGTTAACATATACAATTAAAAATCTTTCTAAAATAATACATTATTGCTTTACCAAAGTGGGATGTGTGTGTATGAATCTCAATTTTATTTTTTAATATTACCTATACATTATATCAACTAAAATATGTATAAAATTATTTTAGGCTTCAATTCTGGAATCAGTTAAAATTGTGAGCATCCCATGTAGTCACTGGAGCTATTCAAACCTGCTCAACTTTATTACTGTCAGTTTCTCCTGTGCTTGTGAAAGATTTAACCATTGATTATTAATGAGAAACATCATGGAATTTTTAAGATTTTACAGATTAAAAGAATAATAAAGCCATTTTTTTTAAATGTTTCTCGCTTTCTGTTTGGGTGAGTAAAAATGCATATATTCACAGAAAGGAAAGAAGTTGTGTTTAGGTCAGTATTTTTAAGAAGTGGAAGAAGTCTTCTAGACAACGTGAATTAGGAAAGATAGTAGGTGGGTTGATAAGCTTAAAAATTATGAAGTCAATCTTGCCAAGGCAATTTTGCGCCATCTACAATATGTGAAAATAATATCTAGCAAAGGAAGCATCTTTATCATTTGAATGAGAATACATTTTCATAATAATTGCAAAATAATTGAAATACCTTTTTCTGTAACTTCACTGTTCTTTCCCCACCTGATTTTATTTTTTTACCTTTATATCCCTACACTTCCCTTCAAAATATTGCATTAGAGAGGAAAAAAAAATAATCAGCCCTTGAGTGACATTAATGCTTTGCATAGTGAATATACACAGGGCTTTGATTATAGTAAAACTTCTTTCATGTACAAGGGTCTTTTTATGTTTTGTACAGTTTCTGAAAACAGTAATCCTTGAAAACTTGACAGTTGTTCCGACTATCATATGAATCATTATTAACTCTTTCTTTTGGCCTCAGCTTTGCTGTATCATTTTATGATGTATTTTGGCAGGAATCATTATTTGCTGTAGTAATTTATCTCTATTAAACCCAGCAGGTTTTTATCATGATTGCTAAAGTAGGTGTCAACCCAGATCATTGTATTGGTTTTAGTTTTGCTCTGCACAGAACTAACAATTTAGGATAAGCAAGTAACTGTTAGAGAGATTGCCTTCTGCATTGTTGTGTAAGATATCTGAAAGAGAAAAAGAATTTGCCTCAAACTGTGTGGATATTGCAGAGTCTGGATGCAAAGCGTATGATTCTTTAGCAGTCTGTATTCCAGCAGTTTGATTTTACTTGTCAGTGCCATGGGGTTTTTTTTGAATTATATTGCTGTAGCCCTTTTGGCTGCATCTGCTGCTAGGAACCTGCTGAAGAAATAACTTTCACGATGAAAAGGGAGGAAACAAAAGTGAAGGCCCCTGTTTGTGTATGTAATCTATAGGAATCATTGCTGAGTATGGATGGATGTGGGCATTGGGTCTTAGCAGGTTTCTGTGTGTCTGCCAACTTTTTCTTCCTTTATAGGTTCATGGACCTTTCTTCAGTCTCCGTGGAGCCTGGGGAAAAAGTGGGGGACAAGAGAGTGTAGGACATGCTGGCACAAATTAGCTGGTGGCATTTTATGTGTTGTGGGGAGGGCAATTTGGTCCTTAGAAGATACAGAGTTCTGACAGTGAAGCTGTAATTTACAGAGACACAAACTTGATAAATTGTTGTACTCATTGACAACAAAAAATGTTGAAAGAATAGGAGTAATTTTACTAGTCTTCTGTATTTCAGTGAGCTCTTCTTTCTTTTACTGATATTATGGACTGGTTGATTTGGGGTGCAATGAAGCTAATAAGAAGAGTAATGTAATGTTCTTTTGGAAAGAATTTTTTTTGTTCCTCAAAAAACATGCTTAAAAAAAAAAGGAGGAGAAGGAAAAACTGAAGCTTAAAACCAAAGCAGCAAAACCCCCCATATGTCTACATCAGTGTCTTGGTTCAATGCTACTGTGTGAAAATCTGATCATCTCACTTACCTTGCTTTGGTTTTAATAGTGGTGTGGCTCTCAGGGTATATGCAGTGGATTCATTTCCAATGAAAAAGACCGAGAGATGTGCTCCAGGATCGTACCTAATGTGTGCAGTGTGCCACACTAGAGCAAGTGCAAAGTTAAAAAACTAAACAGCAAATCAACCCATCGCTCCCCTCTCCCCCAAAAGCATGGGATTAGGTTCTAAGCACCAGGTGTTTGACTCTGTATGTGTAATCCGGTAGTAGTTGTTTGCTAATGCAGATATATCAGTTGTGTTCATTGGAAGAGTTCTGTGTTATTCGGTGATCCAAGGTCTATCTCTAATACTGCTGAATTAGTCCCAAAGGCCTTTATAATCTTTAGGAATCTTTCTCTTGTTGCTATAGAAACATAGCATCCTGAACTGTAGTTGTGATACGTGAAGCCTAATGCAACAGACTGAAACTGTCGCTCACTGGAAGTCAATAGGAGTTTTCTTATTGAATTCAACAGGAGCAGGATTTTATCTACAATCTTTAAATCCTAATCTACACAGAACTGATGTAAATGAAAAATGTTTCATCTTAACTTTGCTCGATGAGAATTCACTGACCATTGTACTGTAGAAGTTATAAAACATCAGGTTTGTATTTGAAGATGTCAGCTTTGAAGGATGTAGGGAATTAACTTGTCTCCCAGCATATATCAGTTTTTTACCTCCTTATATTGCATGTATCTGTTAAGTAATGATCGTTGCTAAGTAATGATCAGTGATAAGAGGATTTCTCAGTGTGGCCTCTAGATGGCACAGTCATTTGGACATCCTGTGCATTCATATGATGTCAAATGGATGCCTGCATAGAAAAGAGCCTCTAGAGAAATGAGATCCTTTACTGTAAGAAAAAAATAAAAGAAAATAAAAATCTGGTGTTTCCTCTTGTTTTGTTGAAAGAAATTACAGATGTAACAAAACTGCCAACGTTTAAGGAACTGAAAAATACATGAATATACTAGAGATCAACCAATACAGAGTTTAACTGTCTTCTAGAGGTAGTGGGTTTTTTTATACAATATAGAAGAATTCATCATATATCTCATGTTGGAGGCTGAAATAACTATGCTGAAGAGCCAAATCAGAATTCCTGTGATAGGTGAATCGCTCTGCCATGTGCAAATGCCTGCTTTGTCCAAGTTTTTCTTCCACTGTGTTCTTTACTTCTGAACCTGTAGTTATAATCTTCCCTCTCTGGACCACTTTGATCAATCAATTTTTACAGTGCACAAAGGCTCTGTAAGTAGGATACATGCTACCTAAAAGTACAAAAATATTTCTTGTCAAATAGACACAATATATAGCTAGGACTAATTTGCTGTCAGACTAAACGTGAAGATGCTCTCCGCCTCTTGCAAGATACCCAATGAGTCCTTGCTGGCCAGACAGTTCAATCAAGTGTAAGTGTTGACTGCCATTGCTCCTTGAAATGGGCTGATCCTCAGCGTTGTTTAAACTGAGGATCAGTTTAAACTTCTGACTCTGTTTTTTCCTTTTATGATTTTATAACTTTTAATACTTGTGCCTTGTTTTCCCCCCACCCCTGACTGACCTTGTCTCAACAATCTTAGTTCTGTCTGCAGTTTTACCTTTCTTATATTGCATGGTTCCACTCTACATAATTTCTCATCGCTCTTTCTCACAATTTAGTAGTCTACTCAGAAGTTTGAGCCAAAGTTATTCAGCCATGCCATATCAAAACCTCAGTCCTTAGGAGGAAAGCTAGGCAGTTAGCTGTGAGTTAACTCCGTGAAATATGTGCCATTCTTCCTTTCTGATGTTCTGAACTGCAGATACTGATGGAGTGATGGAGTGTGCTTTGGTGCTCCATTGACCTGCATGTCCAGATTTCCTTCTTAGAGACAATGAGAAGATGGTTTATGCTCAACTCTCACCCTTAGTGGGTGAATCTAAAGTTTTGACAGCTTCTGTGGCTCGGGAAATTACTTAAATCTGTGGCTTTCTTATTAAAACAAACAAAACCCCTTGGACTCTGCTGTCTCCTGACCTGATTATCCACTAAGTAGTTCAGTATGTATTCTGAAGCGATAAAAATAAGGATGAAGGATGTCTCCAGTATCACTAGGTGAGAATATGGTTTTGATCTTACGCAGATTTCAAGGAATTCAACATTTCTGGTGTTGAAATACAACATCTATAATACTGATATTCTATGGGAAAATGCAGTCTTGTTCCTTATCTTCAACAATACTTTATAACCGTTCATACAAACAAACAAACAAACAAATTTGTTTGTTGTGTTCAAAGCGTGAAGTGTTCAAAATGGTAAATACTCATTTGTTTAATAGTCTCATAATTGAGATACTGTTTGTGCTCATGTACCTCACTTGTTTTTACTGATGTAATGTTATGTATCTGCTAGTTTAAACAGAGAATGTAAGAGTTATTACAGATATTAAGGGTCAACTTACGTCTCTATCTTTACAAAGGTTTGAGTGCAGTGACAGAATTTTCTGTGACAGAAAATAGTCTGTGATATGCATGAATGCTTTCCACATCTCCAGTATTTGCCAAGCAAAATCTGCTTCAGATATGTGTATGTGACCATTTCTAGTTAAATATATAGGGAATGCATGTAACTATGTCAGATCATTTCATAGGAACACAGTAGGCATATCCATAAATAATGCTGAACTTTAGTGGAAATTTATTATATTTCTGACTTTACAATATATATAAATGCGTGTTTTAGATAATGTGTAGATAATAACGGACAAATCATGGTCTCTAGAACTGGGACGCCAGAGAGTGCTATCTCTAGTCTGGGGTCTATGCTGGAAGAAGTGAAAGACAGGAGGAGTGCAAAGAATGCGCTCATTTTTGCCATCTAGATTTTACTAATTTTCCTAGGGTGTTTGGGAATAGTGCCAGCTGGGAAGGAAGAGAATTTATATTTATGGAGGTGAGAGAAAAGGATTCTGATGCAGTTACTTGCTATCTCTTCTAGTACAACCATGTTCTTAATCCTTTAACAAGTCCATATTCTGTCATTGTCTCTAGACAATATTTGAACATCCTTTTTCTGTCTTTGGTCTTTAACTAAAACAAAAGTTTTTAATCAGAACTTTTTAAGGAATAGCTACGACTGGGAGGGAGGACTCCGAGATGTTGAGCTCAGAAGAGCTACTGGCTGTTACAATTTGGAAAGAATATTTGGAACCTTTTCTACAGAGGTCAACTTTTCCTTCAGATTTCAATAGAGTTCTCTTACCATGGACTAGCTTTTTTAACACCACATATACATAATTGACTACCATCTGGAAGTTGGGGGCCTTGGTAAAACCATCTCTGATAACTTTTTTTTAAGTCTAAGACTCTAAGCCAGGTTTCCTTTCCCTTTTTTGCCCATTATCTGCCAATTACCTACGCTAAGTCTCTTTTTTTTCTTCATTTAGGTAATTTGGATTTTCTTTATAATTTTTTTGTAGCTGTATGTCTCCTAAAGATGTGACCAACCATGTAGCAGTTCTGATCAGAAAACTATGAGAACATGTAATGATTTTGACTCAAGCTTTTTTTAATGTTGTTCCTTCTTTGTAAGTTATATTTTAAGTGTGTTAGAAAAATGTGCTAATCAATGCTTAACTAAGTAAATTACAAGTGCAGCAATTTGAGAGGTCCTAAGAAAAACCTTCAGTCTACTTTGTGCTGATAACCTTTTTAAAAAAAAAAAAATCATACAGTACTGATATCTCTAATAGGCACTTTTTATATTTTAACACCTTGAATCTTCACCACCTCCCTCCCCTGGTGATTTACATAGTAATTTCTAACAAATTACTCCTTGAAATGCTGGTATCATTTGCCAACCTAATGGAAGAGAAGGTTGGTGTGAGCACTGCATTCAGCTGTTCGTATATTAGGCTCCCTTTCACCTCTCAAGCAACTCCAGATAAGTTAAATAATGAGAAGACTAATTTCTGTGTTGCTGTGCATTCTTTGCTTTTCTGTCTCATTAAAATGCTATACTAGCTAACTTCACTCAATCAAAATGAAGCAAATACTGTTCCAAGAAATTTCAACAGCATTACCTAAAACTGTTTTTTTAAAATACATAAGGCTGTTTTGTTTAGATTTTAGTTTATTATATAGACATTTAGAATAAAATACTGGTTTCTTTGCTTGGCAAAAGTAGGCAGAATGGTACTGAAAATAATGGAGCTGTATGACAACAGGGCAAGAAACTACCTTAAAGTGTAAACTTATCTTTTTAATAATAAATGTAGGTGGAAGGATGTAGTAAGAATTTGTATCTTTAACATATCTACTTGTTTTCCTTCTCTGGTGCAAATGAGTAAATAGCATTTTCTTTTTAAATGCACAGAAAGAAATATTCTTCTAAATTCTGAAATAATATTGAGTGTGTATGCTTAGTGATCCTGACAAAAATGATAAATCATACATAATTTTCTAATCTAATGTCTTGGGTGCAGATGCTGGGGAAAAACAATAGCTGAATTTATATAATCTCACATGCACCTGCTAAGCATTATGACAGTCCATCAATAAATACAAACATCTTGCCAACCCTGTTACTTTAAAGTTGCTAAAATGTATTGTATTTTGATTCTCATATTAACTTTATTAACCTTTGCACTTCATTTGTCTCAGATTCGTTCAATTATTGTTAGTTTCTTAAGACAGATTTTTCTTGTATTTGTTAGGAATAGTGCAAAATGATGAAACAAGTCAAAATAATACAAACATACACACACAGAGACTGGCAATAATGTCTTGGTTTCTTTTGACATTTGAAAGAAACATCTCAACAATATATTGACAGCTATAGTTTTCTTCCAGGATGCTTCCACATGAAAAGGGAACTTTAAAGGAAATCCAGTCAACTCTAATGAAAGCAAATTAGATTTTGCAATACAAGTGTTTTTTCTGATTATGTTAATCTGACACAGCCTGATTGTGTCCCCCAAAGGCCATGGCAAAACATAATCAGGCAGTTTCTAAATTGGAATAATTCTAAAATCTCTAAAAAGTGTAACTGTAGTTATCAGAGAAGAGTTACAGGAGTTCTTTGAAAGATTAGATTTTTAGTAACTCAGATTTGTTTCTGTCAGTCTGTATTTGAAGACCTGTATTTGAAGATTCTCAAATCTACCTATAAAATAATTGTTTTTTTTCAAGTGAATTGGGCACTCGTGTTTTATAGATATCATTAAATAAGTCACATTGCTGACGAGTTGCTTGCAGCTAAATTTCCAGTGAGTTACATTAAGCATTCTCAAAGTATTTGCAGGCACGATCACTGTGTATACAGAAAGGTAAGTTTATGTATGCAAACAGGTACATAGGCTAGAGTAATTGGGCAGATTGGCTAATTATGTTTCTAGGCATGCAGTTGCATATGCAGTCTAAAAGCATATGCACAATTTGGTGTATGCAAATTAATGCAATCGCAAGTGTTGCTGGTAAATTAAACCCATATATTTAATTTTACCCTTCGGGTGTCAACAATGTCAGATAAGGTGGAGCTTGTGTATTCAGTAATAGTTATTTTATTACTAGACGGATCCCAAAGCCCTTTTCAGGAAATTTAGAAGTATAAAAATTGTCAGTGGAAGAGGTTGATTTTTATGTGGCATCATACATTCATTGTGGCAAAATACTGACAAACGCAAGAACATTTATAGTGACTGCAGTAGAATCACAAAATTAAATGGCAGAATTTTAGTAACTGCAAGTTGCAGTGATCTGGGTTTTCTTCTTGCATGTTGAATCGAAAAATAATAAATACAAAAGTGAAAAAGAAGAGTGATTTCTTATAGCAAAGTAACTGATTTCTTTGTTTACTATTTCTTTTCCTCTTAACATTTTAAAACGTAACATTACATTGCTTTATCTGCTGTCTCAAGTAAATGGTAACAAATTATTTATATTGTAGTTAAGCAGTCTTTATCTTACTTCATGACATTGTGGACATACACCAATGATCTTAATTCAAGATGATGTATATCATCACAGTAGTTTCTCAGTTATTTCCATGTCAATAGTTTGTATGTATGCTCATTGCCTAGCTGTAAAAAAAATAAGCACGACACCTGGTAACAAGGAAATAGTCAACAGGAACAAATCTAATGCAATGAAATAATGGTGAAAGGAAATGTTTGAGTACCAAAGTAAAAGGCGTTATAAATATATTTTATGAAATGCATGTATGTACCATAACTAGTATTAAAAATGTTTTTAATTGACTTTTCATATTTTCCTGTCATCTTGGTGACTGACAATCAAAAAATAGCTCTTTGGCAGCTATGATAATACAGAATCTAGTTTCTGCATCATTGTACTAAAGCTTCTGAACAGATGTCTATCCACAGCATTTCCATGACCAGGTATCTCTGGATTGATACCTTCAAAGTATCATTATTTATAATTTGTCTATCATTATACCTTCTATTCCAAGTTTGGAAAATACAGATATTTCTGTTTTGTAGAAAATTATCATTAGTTCTATAGAAACCAAGAGTCTGAAAAGAGTGATTTGCTGAAGGTCTCAGGTGAGTTCTGTGTATAACAGGAATCATAGAATCATAGAACAGTTTGGGTTGGAAGGGACCTTTAAAGGTCATCTAGTCCAACCCCCCCTGCCGTGGGCAGGGACATCTTCAACTAGATCAGGTTGCTCAGAGCCCTGTCCAGCCTGACCTTGAATGTTTCCAGGGATGGGGCATCCACCACCTCTCTGGGCAACCTGAGGCAGTGTTTCACCACCCTCAGCGTAAAAAATTTCTTCCTTGTATCTAGTCTAAATCTACCCCCCTTTAGTTTAAAGCCATTCCCCCTTGTCCTGTCGCAACAGGCCCTGCTAAAAAGTCTGCCGCCATCTTTCTTATAACCCCCCTTTAAGTACTGACAGGCTGCAATAAGGTCTTCCCGAAGCCTTCTCTTCTCGAGGCTGAACAACCCCAACTCTCAGCCTTTCTTCATAGGAGAGGTGTGATCTTGACTCTCTTCACCCTAAATTGAGTACCCTGGGACAGCTTGCATTTAAAAGCCTAGCAAAGCAGAGGTTATATTTTTATATATAACAAAATATATTTTATATTATATTTTTATATTAAATAATATTTCATATATTATATATTTAATTTTATAAAAATTAATATAAATATTAATATAATATTAATGCATAAATATATTGATATAAAATTTAAAATGTTTTTATTTTATATTAAAATATTTTTGTATTATAAAATATAAAATATTTTCCATTTTCTTCATAGCTCTCCGCTGGTTGTCACAGACCTGCAATTTTTATGTCCTGAGCTTGTTCTCGCGTCCACCCCTGTTGTGGTCCTTCCTGAGACACATCATTCTATTTTCCTTCCTTTAGGTGATTTTACTTACCCATTTTCCTCCATCTAAAAGGGCTTTTTTCTTTTTTTTTTCCTTCCCTCTGTCTTTTTTTGTCTTTTAACTTCATTGAGGGCATGTACAAGGGTGCAGATGTGCTAAAACCCTCTTAATAACCACTAGTCCTTTCTTTGAAATATTTTAAGCATCTACACTCAACAGCCCCTGTGTATCTCACAAATCCTGCTTCCGATTTCTGTTTTTTGCTGATATTAATGGGGTTCTCCCTGTTGATGTCTGGAACTTTTGCAATTGATTTATGCGGTGTTTTAAAGTTACTGTATCTCAGATAAACAGAAATTGCATCAGGTTGATAGTTGGGACTCTGGTCCTGTCAGTAACCTCAGGCTACTGGGCCACTTCTGGAAAATTGTGAGCTATAAAAGTAACTAGGAAGTAAGAGAAAGATGCAGCCGTCTAATTAAGCTGGAGCTTGTGTGGATGATTGGGAAACTCTTCAGTTGCGTGAGAGGAGCAGCAATACTCAGATTATTTCTATATATTATACATAAGCAAAGATACAGTTCAACTTTGCTTTTCTTTACTATAATAGAAATGAAATGGTTTGTACTTAGTCTTCAAATGATGCAACTCAGCAGAAAGGATTGTTATTTATTATTAATTAGGGTGGTATGTTTGAATCGTTTCCTTTTTTTTTTATGCTTCTTGATGGACATTAAAAACTTCCTGTATGGATATTTTACCACTCATTATGCTACATGTAATTTAAGCTATTACTGGCTTTTTCAACAGTAACTGATAATTTCTGTGTACAACATTTCAGGTCCCTGCTTAGACTATAAAAAATCTATGCAGTTCAAAATTTAGCCACAAAACATAATGTGAATGTGAACTTCTTATAACTTCCATGATTTTTCTTTTCTTCTTAAAGACCACATTTACAGCCAAAATTATGAATAGCATAAAAACATTAGCATAGCTGAGAAACGGGGTATTGGTTTTGATCATCACCAGTTTACTGCTAGGTGTGCGCTTTTAGCCTTTTACTCTGCACATCACAAAACCAGAGGATGAGGAGTTTATTTTCTCTAATTTCTTTTTTTTTTATTACACCAGACAAGTTCTTCTCAAACAGTGATTCATGACTAATTAGCAAAATAATTCTTGATTATCTGTAGGTGAACCAAGCTGAAAGAGTTCTGCTCCATTAAAGATTTGATTTGAGTTTTTTATAACTTTGAACATTTACTACTTGAGTGTGTCCTGATAAGTCATTGCTGTATTCTAAACTTAATCATTTTTAGATTCCTCATTAAGATTCCAAGCAGAAAACACAGTATAAAAATCATGTGTTATTGTTCTATTTTCTTATTTATATGGAAGTCATTAATAGATAAAGCATACTGTAGGTCAGTCTATGAATCGGGCAACTGTCATAAAACAGCTGTTTCAAGATACAATGACTGCTAAATGCTTTCATAGTTGCAAAAAGCAATTGGAAAAATTCATGAAATAAAAATTAATTCAAAGCTACAAAGCGAAAACATGTTTGTCTGAGGATGGCCATATGCCATGAATTACTGAAGGCTAGGAGAGTATTCTAAGGAAGCATCAGTAACTTATGTTAGACTTCTGGTCTGACCCAGCATAGCTTTTTTCTGCGTTAAAATGATCCATCTAGCTATATCTACCTGTTTGTATAAGCATACACATACACACTTATGCAGATCAATTCTGTGCTCCAGTGGATTACCTTTTTTTTTTCCTTTGAACTTTACATTGGGTGCTAGAATCTGAATTTTACAAAATGTAAGCTGTGAAAGGCAGTGGTCAAAGTGGGGCAAACAGTACTCTGAAGGACCACCTACCTGTTTCTATAGAAGTATTTATGGTATCATTTTGTAATACTTAAATGTTACCTCGTTAAACACCGGTATTAATACAACAGCTCCATCCATACTATTTAATAACAATAAAAAAAGTAAATACCACACAAGTCAGACATCTTTCACTGATCAATAAGTGTAACAGTCACCAAAGCATCATCTTAATCATCTTTTTTTACTAAGATGTCTTAGAAAGTGAAATAATACACAGGTATCAAGTATCACTACAGTGAGTAATGTACGAAGGTGAGCGAGTGTATACCAAAGACTGTGGCAGCTCTTTACTTAGAAGAAAACTTTATGGCTGAAATTATGTATGGCTTACTATTTGTAAAGGCTCATTAAAATACCCTGAATATGTTCTATTTTTACTACTGCTTATCAGAATTACATACTTTTTGTTTACTTACAGTATGAAAGAGGCTGGTTTAGGCCATAAACAGTGGAGGGGTGGTCCCATTTCATCAAACTGCAAGCAGTGTCCAGTAGTTTATACCAATCCTGTTTGTGGATCAGATGGTCACACATATTCTTCTCAGGTAAGAATTAAATAAAGAACTAAATTTTTCTTTCATTGTTCCCATCAATTCCAGCTCTTGGAAAATAAAGTACTGTATTGTAACACAAATCAGCATTTATTTGTTTTGACTAAAATATATATTACAGACTGCAACCTACAGCAATTCTAGTATATTGTAAGACAAAAAAGCAAAATGGTAGCAAATCCTAAGCAGCATGAAACAGTAGTACCCAAAGAAGCACAGTGTAAGAGTGCTGCACAATATAACGGAGCTCCAGGTGAAGTCTATCTGCAACAGACAGCAAGGCAGGGTTTTGAATAAGGAAAGAAGTGTTGTGTGTCCCCAGTTTAGGGTAGGATAAACATGTTAAGTCAGATTTTCCAGGTGACCACTGAGGGGATGCTTCACATTGCAAGCACCTAGGCATAGATGTAACATACCCAGATAAAAAGTGTAATAAAGTAAATAATTGTTGCATATCTTGCTTTGCAACAGAATTTTTTGTATTTTAAGACCGTAAGCAAATCTTCCTTCTGTGTTCCTGAACCCTCCTGTCTTTTCTGTCATACTTATTTGGAGATGCAATAGTAATTAAAAAATGTTACTGTCAGTGTAGCCAGTCTTTTTTGGAGAAAAGATTTTGTGCTGGTCACGCTGAAGTCCAGGAACCATGGGACTGCATTAGTACAGTGCTCAGGTGAAACTTGGGAGGTGGAGGGACTTCATAATGCTGAAAACAAATCAATTTGTTTAGCATACTCTCTTAAAACTTTCAGTAGAAGAATGTTCAGCCCATATTAACAACTGAATCCTCTCTAGGAGAAACAGACGTGTGCTCTTGATGAACCCATTTTTGTCACAAACGGCATGCAATTCAGTAGTACAAGAGGAGCTACTGTATTCTGTCATTCTGACACCATGTCCTTCCACTAACAAAATGTTTCTAAGTAGAAAATATCCAGTGCTTCAAAAGTAATATAGTAATAAAAATAATGCTGATTGTTCTAGATTAAATTGATGGAGATGCAGAAGCTCTGTGTTCATTACTTACAGAGAAAAAAATTCCATATAGCATTTTAAGCAAAATAGTTTTAGGATATTTCCTAGTATTTAACGATTCCAGAGTTAGTATTTGCTGTAATGAGTTTTCTTTTGTTTTTCTACTGCAATCACAAACTACGTCTGAATTTTACAAAAAAGGATTAGAGTTTCCAGGAGTGACTGGCTATTGGCTTGAACGCTAAGTATCCTCTCCAAGGATATTTTCTTCTTGATAAGATAAAAGCATCAGAATATGACTAGTGCTTCCTCAACCTTGACAATTTTACGCAATCCTACATCTTACATTAGAAAATGTTCTTCTTGCAAACTGATTATTTAGTTGTAGGGAACTGGTCAAGAATCTTGATTTTCCTTTAAAAAAATAATAATAATAAAAAAAATTCTAACTCTTTACACCAGGATATCTGAGGCCCTACACAGGAATTTTGGACTCTGGCTTAGCAGAAAAATAACTCCTTTCCAGTGACGATATGACTTAAAGTTTTAATTTAGGTATTTGAAAATACTCTTATTTTCATTCACAGTAATCTCCTGTCTATGATTTATCAAGAGCTTGAAATGTGCTTGCATCTTACTAGACATTAGGTGATACTGTCATTTAGCATGGCTTTTGCTGTGCCATGTGAAGGTTCAGTCAGTCTTTAAGCCCCAAGCCTAGCCTGTAGATATAAAACAGACAGTAGTGTCTACGATTTTGCAATTTAAGTAGACAAGGTAGATAATTTGATACAGGTAATACTGAATGAGCAATTTTATTTTTTTTAAATACTGTATACTTTATCCATTACAGTCTCTCCCTAAATTCTTCCTAATGTAATATAAACATCACAGCCAGTTTTAACCTCATTACTTATTTCCTATAGTATCATACAGGAATGCTGTATTCTGAATAGTCCTGTAGGCGGAAGTGACCCTTATGGCCTCTCATGGTTTAGTCTGAAGTAGATGTACAGAAGACTACAAATAACGATAAGATGCAGGTATTTTTACATCAGTTCATATGTTAAAGGTGAGGGTGTGCTTCTCAGACAGAATGATGAGAAATGAGTGGGTTAAATAGATACTCTTTGTATCCATTCCAGTGCAATATCAGAGCTGAGGTCAGTGCAATAGTACATACTATCCAGCCTCTATGTCCCTTACGTACATATAATGCAGAAGTAATGTAGCATTAGAGAGCTTTTGCAGGGTTTTCCTTTTGTCTTCCACTACCTCGTAATGGTAGACTTCAAGTCTAAGTTTATGGCAGCAAAATGCTAAAAAAAAGTTAATGACCGCAGAAGATCTGTATTAGTCTATAAATATTTATTTGTATTACTTTTCGATAATGTTATGGTTTCATATTCCATGGTTCAGTTGCATCAAAATAGAGGTCCTTGCAAGGTTATTTCAGGAGCAGTCATTTTAAAAATTGACATAAAGATGAATATTTGTGTTCCTTTACTCCAGGCAAAGTTTAGTTTCATTGTGTCATCAAGGTCCAGTAGAAGTTTATATAGCAATTTTCTTGTATTTAGAATGCATTTGTCAATGACCGTGGCAAATTGTATTATACATTTTCTGAAAACAAGTCAGTAAATAGTAATAGTATTGTAGAACACAGCCAGGCAGCTGGCAGTTACTGGATGGACGCTGCTTTGGGAGTATGCCCTCCCTTTTCAGGCCAAGCCCATGCAAATGTTTGTGTTAAATTATGTAACTATAGATATTTCATACATGTTTTTTGCTTTGGGGAAAAAAAGAAAAGATTATATGGTAGGTAGACAATGCAGAAAGAAAGGTTAATTTCTAAATTGAGCTCATCCAGAGTCAGGTAACATCCTTATGTTTTGTTTCCCATTCATTTTAGCAGGCCAGGTTAGTTTTACTGTGTTCTCAGCCCACAATTAGTCACATGCAGTCAGTGTAAAGGAAAAGTAGCAGGTGTAAGATAATCATTATTAGCATTACAATAATGTTGAAATAAAAATATTATGTGCTAAAATGTTGAGTAATCAAAGTGAACATTAATTATTATGTGAGAAGAAATTCAGTATAAAGACATCCTGCCGTTTCCTTACCAGGGTGGTGTTAGAAACAATTTTTAGTTAATAGTCTTTAAATAATACTGCAAGCGTTTTACACTTCATTAGTGTAGTTTTACCTTCTGCATTTCTCTAAACTTTGGCACTTGAAAGTGCATTATTGATTTTAACTCTAGGAATTCTCAAGCAGTGCTGTAGCATAGGGCTTTGGTACCCCTAAGTATTTGGCACCCCATTTATTTGCCAGGGAAAATGCAGTCACTGCTGCCAGGACAGCTTTTGCAGCCTGTTTCTAGCTTCATCTTTTCTGGGATTAATAGGGAAATAAAAGGACATGGAGTGCAGCTCCAATGCGGTGTTTTGAGGCAGCAACCTACCTTCTGCCATTATTTTACCCAGGGATGCAACTCAGTGCTCTCCAGCATGCATACAGTAAAGCCGGTGTAACTGGATGAGATGATGATGCTCGGGTTTGAATGCTTCTGTTGGAACAATTCTCCCATATTGTACTGTATTATAACTAGGCCTTCTGAAAAGTGGCCACTAGGAAAAAAAAATACGGTCACACATCAGATGAATTGTATTTTGAGTGGTTTTTGCATATTTTAATTACAGCTCTGGTATAATAGGCTGAAGATTCCTCCCTTAGGTTGAACATGGTCAACAAGTAGACCCACTACTAACAAAATCTAACCTTAAATAAGATCAATGAGCAATATTTTGAGTATTTTGAAAGAAAACCACCACAGAAATAAATTAATCCTTAGAATATGCCCATTGCTCCATGATTTTATTCCAGGATCATCTTGGCAGTAAGTCCTAGATCAGTTTTATTGTTAGCAACAATTTGCTTAAGCTGGTTTCATATTGACAGTGAATTTTTTATGAAATATTTTTTCTCCTACCTATGAAAACTTCATGTGATTGATGACATCCCTATGGGCATAAATAGCAATAAAAATCATGTTTTACAAAAATAATGGGTCTAAACTAGCTTCTCGGACTAAGATGGAAAAGGTATAGAAAAGCAAACAGGTAGAAAAAAGGATATGAATTCTTGATATACTTTACAGATAGATAGGTATGTGGATTTAGATTTTTTTAATATTAAAATACTTTCTTCAGTCTCCCAAATTATGATTCCTTTCTCATTAGAAGGGTGAAAGAGAGCCAGTGGATAAAATCACACTGTGTGTGGAGGGGAGAGTTTGGTACTGGTTGCTTACTCTATCCAAATTTTGTTTATAATTTTACATTAACCTAAATGCCTAGATTTTTATTCTCAGGGCATCCCATATTTAACATTTTTCTTTTTAAAATTGTTGCTGCTTTTATTCATTTCAGGTGTTTTCTAAGACTTTTACTTAATAATCTGTATCCCTTAGCAGTGTGTTTGGTATAAGACAGCTTGTTTGGAGGAAGCATAAAAAATAAGTATCAACATTTTTAATCTTTGATGTTATTTTAAACATTGTCCTATTATAAAAGTTAAATGGATTTAAATTTATTTATTAGCTTATTGTGAGTTTTCAGGACACATGCCTGAGCTGTTGACAGTTCCTTTCTACTTCAGAAAAGATTGCGCTAAAACCATAAGTATTCAGTTTCCATAATGTCTAGGATTATTTTATTCAAATTACTCCAGATTGTTTTCTTGTGAGAGATCATGAGAGGTCAGAATGTTGAAATATCTGATCTATCTATTTTGTAATAGTAAATGAAGGTAATTTTCACAAACCTGATTCACTGTATGTCAGTCTTACTTTTTAAATTGGGCTAATCCACTATGCCTTTTGTTTTTTATCTGCATTGTTATTAAGCAATCTGCTGTAGACTTAACTGTCAGTTGAAATGTAGCCAAAAAAAATAAGGTGAAATCATTGCCTGCCATCCTTAGTAATAAAATAATATAATCTCTCTGAAATATTTGACAGCATGCTGGTCCATATTCTTGCAGCTGGAAGAAGTAGCTTCTTTCAGGTGCTCTGCCAGCACCAGAAAGTAGGATACTTTCAATTTGTTTTTCTAATAAAAGTAGGTTTTGTCAAAAGGGGCCTCTCAAAATTAAGATTTGTGTCTCTGTCCAGTTCCCAAGCAAGACCCAGCCAAAATCACCCTGTTCAAGTGGGTAACTTTAAAGCCTTCTACAGACCAAACCTACATTGGACTGTTACAGTGAAGGACTTGTGGCTGAGGTACATTGGCAAATAAAACAAAGTTGTTGGCAAATGAAAAAAACCCAAACAAACCATGACCAGCCCTGCTCCCGTCCCACTCTCTCCCCCTGCCAAAAAAAACCCCAAACAAAACCCCCCAAACAAACCTTTCTTGAATGAGAATGACCAGTAGTCAGTGAGATAAAATGTGTCTTGATTGATCGATCCATGGAGTATACTTTATCAGGATAAACTGGTCTTCACAGAAATACTGGAAACTCCTTGTTTATTGTTTAGATGCTTAAAAAAGGCTAATAATAAAAAATCAGGAAATGAGATTGTCTGCTTTTCCAGCTTCCACGATCAATGGGTTTTGCCAGTAAAGCCTGAAATTTTATCTGGAACCTTCAAATTGATAGGATGTGGTATTCAAAAAAAGACAGAGAAACATCAGAAGGGTGACTCGCTTTACTTAATCCAGTTTTCCAAATAGGCTGATGTACTAAAAATTCCAAATTATATATAACTGATCTCTTTTTATCAACTGCATTCAAAATAAATAGCTGCTAAAGCTGTAGAGAATGGAGGTGGTAGCTTAGATGACAAATTACTTCATAGAACCTTCAATATTTTGAAATTCTGAGCAGCTCAGTATTTCTTAGACTAGGGTGACATATTTATACTAACAAGAATTGAATTTGGTTCTGTTTTTTCATTTCCAGAATACTATGTTTGTTTAATATAAAATTATATATTGGATTTACATTAAAATTTGCATAAACTCATTACTTCAATAAAAATTAAAAAATGCTACATTATGGACTGGAAAGCATTTTCTTAAGCCTTCATCTATGTAATGCCTTTACATTGTTTTTTAAAATAGTATTAAGTTTTCTCTAGATTAGAAACAATCTAGGCTGGAAGGACAAACCAATAAAACAATAGGACAAATAGGGGAAAGTGAAACAAGTGTCAGTGTTTATTAAATGTCTCTCGTATCACAGCAGCAGTATACTGATACAAAATAATGAATGTAGAAAGAACTCAGATTCAGAACCTATTCATGAAAATCTAAATTTGTATGTTAACTGTCAAACAGGACAGCCAGTAAAATAAGAAAAAGTCAAATTACTTCAAGTGAAGTTGAGAAGACAGTTAAAGATTCAGATTTCTTAAACTGTTAGGTTGCATTAGAGACATCCACACTTATCTGGGGATTAAAGAACAGTCTTGCTCTGAATGGTAGCTTTAACCAGCAGAAGTTAATCTTTTGAATATAGTATTCAAAATGTTGTAACTAGAATTACAGCTAAAATAATCAGAATCATTTTGTCACAAGAATTCTTTTCCAGGAGAATGTATCAACACTGTATGCAGGCAGAAATGCATAGGGGCTGAACACAGGAGCTGCCACTGGCATAGTTATGCTTGTGGAGTGATGGTGGGGAGCAGAAAACAGTTCTGAAAAGAAACCAATAGAAAGATGGATCTGGAACATTAAGAGACAATAAGTAATGTTCTTAAGTTTGTGTAGCTGTTTGAAACATTAAGGCACCTGAGAAAACAGTGGAAAAGAGATAGTGATGAGCTGTCGGTTGCAAGAAGGGGATGAAAAGAGAAGATCGTCTCAGATTTACCAAACAGAAGCTCATTAGTGAGCATGGTTTCAGTGGAGTGGAGGATGAAGAGCGTAGTAATTGGAGAGGTAGTTAGGGTGGGATAAGAGGATTTTTATGATCTTGGAAGGCTTTTGTTTGGGCATTTTTCTTGAAAAAAATTGAAAAGAACCTTTTTATAAAGGAAGAGAGAGAGTGGTTAAAGACACTGGGCATGAAACAAGATGATGTCAGCCTAGGGAACAAATTTTGAGAGTTAGTAGCAGACAATCTATGTTAAGAATGGGATTAAAGAAGATGAGATTGGAAGGGGCAAACAGCAAACAAGAAAACTGGCTCAGGTCTTGGCCCAGTGAAAACATTTAAATATTACAGTAATAATTCTCTGAAAGAAGACTGCAAAGAGTGTGCCAGTATAGGAGATGGTATGGAAAATGCATGTAAACACTTATTAGAAAGGAAGAAGTTTAGTGGTGCATTTCTGTTCTCGTGTCTCTGACAGCTTTACATCCTACCCTAAAAAGGCCAGAAATCTAACTTAAATGCCTGGTATCTACCTTTTTTTCCCTCTGCTATTTTCTTTTAATTCTGATGCACCATTTGTTTTTACATGTGTATTTAAACCAGACATCACTTCCCAGTGCACTGAACCATGGGACCTTGTTTGTTTTTTTTTTTCCCCCCTTGAACATGTCTCCTTGTCTCCTCTTTGTCATAGTGGAATTTAAATATATGCTTCTCAAGTAGCAGTGGACCCATGGATCATTTTGTTGGTTTACAACAGCCTGTTCCATGTACCATGTGTTATGGAGAGTTATAATAAATGTATATTTGCTCTAATTTCTTTCTCTTTTTCTGAATCATTATTTTTCTTAAAAATTAATTCTACTTTTCCCTTTAAGAAGGGTTTTGGAACAACATAGATGTAGCAGACACAAAAGAAGATGTACTTAACATTACTTAGCCATTTTGGTTTTCTTTAGCAATTAACAGAACAGTAAGCATTTAAAAAGCTACAGAGCTGCAAATGAAGTAAAAATTACTAGGAAAAAGGAATTATTAAAATTAAATTTTTTTAGAACTTGCAATTAAATTTAGTAATCAGAACAAAGTGTTTAGCTTAAAAAAAATATATTCTTACACACTGTTCATGTAGGTTGCACTTAGACGTAGCAAGAAGCTGAAATACTGTGAAGTTTCAAGTAGTAACATCAGACACCATAACAGAAGTTTAGCTCTTCATTCAGAACATGACGTATGAAGACTTGGCTTTTTGTTTTCCTGATTTTAATCCATATGTGTTTGACACAGAACAGGGAAATCTTTTGTGTATTTTAGAAATTAAGTACTAACAGCAAAAAGTAGAAAGTTTTAGGCACAGTTCTGTGTGTCTCTACGCAAGATATATCTCTTTAAGTTCAAGAAAAGATACATGTAATCTCGGGAAAAACAGCCATACTTTGGAATATTAACTCCCACTTGCCCAACAGCATGTTTCTTCCCTGACAGGATGAAAACCATTATGAACATGGAATTTCATAAACGTTTCCTTCAGTGGCAGCACATGTAGCCTTCTGTTTTGGACTGTTTAATAAATAAAATCTAGTACTTTGAGTTCAAATGAATTTTAGCATACGCTTTTAGGTGGGCGAAAAAACAGAGTAGAGAGCTGTAGAGGCAATGTGATGGTAAGAAAACTGAGAGTGCCTAGGTGTGTCTAACTTCTGATCCAAAGGGTGATTCTGTAGTGCACTGATGAAGGTTTCACTTAAATGTAAGTAACTACAGAATTTCTTTTTTTGCATTCTCTTTTTTTTTCCCCCCAGTTGACATACAGTTTAAATGTCTTAGAAACTTGGACGGAATAACCCAACATGGACTAGCTAGGTCCATGCACATTACTTTTATTACTTTCATTATTTTTCCTGTAATTGAAGGCTAATGAGCACGCCCTTTAGATGCTATTTTAGCTCACATATAACTTTATAAATATTTCAACTTAGATATAATTAGATAAATTGAACTTGTTTAATTAGTAATGCAATCAGCCAGCATGGTTTAGGAAACTGTATCACATTAAAAATACAGTGATAATGCATGTTAATAAGCAATAAGCAGATTCTTTTAACAAAATATTCCATGCTTTTACAAGCCATTTGTGTCTTCTTATAAGGCTTTATAACGTTGCCATTACTTTTATTTTACCATTGCCATTACTCAGAAATTTGCATGTCTGCTGAAAATCAGTGAAGAACTTTCTTGGCTGATTTTGAACCAAAATAGTCAGCTGTTTTTAAGATGATGGTTTAGGAGAATTGAATGTTTTTGCTCACATTTTCAATTTTTCTTTGAATATTGATTTTCAAATTTGAAGTGGGAACTTGGAATGCCAGCAATGAGGTACACCAAGGATCTCATGTACGTTCAGCATTGAGTGACATTCTGTGCATCTGTAGCTTGGATCTGCTGAAAATTATGAAGAAGTTCGAAACAAGGAGCCTGATGAAGTGCTGAAATTTGGACTATATGAGCGAGAGCTCTGAATAAGAGCCAGAATGTATAGACTTAAGTATAGGCCTGTATATGTCAGAAAGAGAAATAATTTATATTAAGCATGCTTACATTGAGCTGTTAGTGTATTTTCAAATTGCATCAGTGTTTATGATTTTGGAATAGACAAGATCAGAAGGAATAATATAGGTAGGAGTAATATGGTTATATATTTTTACCCCTTTTGTTAATAAGTTTTTTTTAAAACACTAAATATTATTTTTATATTTTTTATATTTGAAATATCTTGTTTTTTACAGAATTTATTGTCTTCAAGGAATATTGAAATATTAATTTGGATATGAGGTAATATATTACGTTATTTTACACAAAAAATGACTAGTAGCATTATTATTAATACTTTTTAATTTACTGGAAATAGTATGTTTCAAGTAGGGATATCATAGGGTTTTGTCATTTAGCATTAATTATGCTTTATGTTCTCATTTGATGGTATAAAATATTAGTTTACCTGTTTGCAAAATGTATGGAATAAGATGGTGAGGTATATATTTACCAAACCGAGTTGGTGCCTAAAAATTCAGATGGCTGATCTAAAAAGCAGATAGGTCCTTAGAAGCATTTTCAGAAGCTCCTAAGCAGCATGTGTCTCTAAAAGCCTCTAAGTGTTAAAGCAAAGACAGGTTGGTGCCTAATTTAAATAATCCCAGTAGTCATCTTTCTGCATGTTTCTGTGACTTAATATGTTTTCTAGGGTGTCCGAAAAAGATTCAATAGCTAGTTGACCTGATTTCAGGCTTTTCTTTTTATGCCTTTGCACTGCAGAGTGCTGAAGAAGACAGGCAAGAGCTGTAGAGGTGAACAGTAAGGGAACTGTGCATACAGATTTTCATTTTGTCATGTAAATTGCTTTCTCTAGTTCATAGCTTTATAAACAATGTATCATCAGTTCTCTTTCAACCACAAAAGATTTTCTTTGCTCAGGGTCGTGGTTCAATAGGCACGTTCCTTTTGTTCTCTGGTCAAAATGCTGGTTGCGTGTCTTTAAGGTTAGTATTTTTTAAATGTTATTTTCATTTTAAATAGTAATACTTGTTTGCTGAAAAGCTTTTTACCCAAATTCCTATTGTTTGGGTAGGTAATACACATGATTAACAGGTTGCTGACAGGACAAAAAGGCATCCATAGATCTGGATGACACTTCATAGATAAAGTTGCACATTAATTTTTATTTTCTAAAGCTTGAATTAGTTGAAAATGTGGTATCTTGGCATTACGTCTAGCTGGTTTTAGTTAAAAATTCTACATTGCAACTGCTTGTGCCTTCTTGGCTGCTTTTTGTAAAGAACTGTAAAATGGCATAATAATTTCAAAATTAGGTTTACCACATTAACGTCACTAACTCTGGCCATGTTTTCACCTCCATTTTAAGCCAACCTAAAGTGACACCGCTGCACAAAGAAGCAGTACCAGCCATTGCCTGGAACTGGCCCCTTGTGTCAAGCGGTCCTTTACCTCTTTTCCATGTTCCATATCAAGTAATGCTCCGTGTTGAACTGGACCTGGAACATAACCTGATCAATACTCACTCTCCCCACGCCGCCCCCATGACTGGTGACAGGAATCACCAACCCAGTAAAGCAAATTGTAGTTTCTTACATATTTTACTTTAGGAGACTCAAATCTGAGGCCATAATTTCACATAGCAATTTGCACAAAATATAGTAAAAGCAAAATTTTGAGCAGGGGAATGTATGTAAGCTTTGTGAAATGGGGATAAAGTGAGAAAATGGGGAATGTGGATAAGCAAAATAGCATGAAATGAAGTTGAAAGCACACAGTACTGAGTACTGGTAATCAGAGGTTATCTGTTCAACTGTCAGAGGTACCAGGTTCTAAAAATGGGGAGAAAACCGAGATCTGTATTGATGCATGAATGTGGAGTTCTACAGGAGAGATTTCTACCAGTAAGACACATGGTGATACTGGAAGAAATATTTAACACTCCATTCTCTTTTTCAGCATCTATCTTTGTGGGACTCTAGCAAAGAGCTCTTTTCTCAGAGATCCTGTTGATTGCATCATAGAAAAATCTCCTAACCACCCATTGCTGGTCATCTAGAAAACAGGCAGAGAAGGAAGAACTGTGAGCTTTTTTGGTAGGAACATGTAAATTTGAGAGGATATTCCAAATTATTTTCTCTCAGCCATTCTATTTGTTTGTACTGTAACAACTAGGTTTCTCTGCTTGGCCTATGAACGTTCAGTTGGTAGGTAGCAGTGCAGAAGGCTGTGGTGTACAACTTGTACACCACTTGTACACTTGTCTATAGTGGTAAGATTTTGGAATTCTCCAATGCCTACTGATATCCCCAGTTTTACCTGCACTAGATCACTTATTCTCCTTTCCTGTACAGTGGAAGGTTTGATTAGAGCTGAGTGAACAAGGGGGTGGAAGAGCTGAGGAGTCAGCAGTAGGGCCTCTTATTCTCTTCTGTCTCACTGGCTAGTGTTGGAATCATTATCCGTGACCACAATTTGTAATAGTAAGAAAAAAACCCTATTAACTTTTTTCCTATATGGATGTATATATTCAAATGAAGTATTTGTAGCATATGAACTAATAATTATCAGGTCAATCTGAATTTAATTCTTCATCAGTGTATTTTTTCTTAGAATTAGATAGTATGCCCTGTTTGATTTTAAATGCACAAAAAAAATCATGGACCTCTACAGAGCTCTCATTGTTCAGATAAGGTACAACTAAAGGTGACAGTTACCTTTCAAAGATGAAACATTTTTTACAGTTGCATAAGTATTAGTTATTGGTTGTCTAAAAAGTAATTTACTAAATGCTCAGCATTAAATGTGATGGTGTTCTAGAAAGCATTTCTCTAAGTGTCATATACCTCAGCACATGAAAATTTCTAGAAGACTTTAATTCACGTTCAATTCACACTTCATCTGATACTGTGAAGTTACGTTTATATGGTAGAAAAGGGTGTGTTGACGTATCTGACCTAACTTCAATCTTTCCATATCAAGGGCTAATAGCAGTGTTGCTGTGGCTTGGAGCACATAATGGACGCAGTAGGCATTGGAGATCCAGGTGAATGCCCTGGCAGATAACATCTGCTGACTTGTATACTGTAGGGGTGTACCAGATCTGCCTCCAGCTGTCCAGTATGTATAAGGTGAAGGAAAGGAGGAATGGGAGAGAGTATCTGCAGACTGCACCTGAAGACACTTAGTGCATGAACTTCTGTTCCTTACTTGCCAGAGAAATCGCATGTATCCTCATTACTTAGCTTTAGTTAGTTTGCTTAAAAGCCACTAGATACTCCTGGCAAGACAGTACTACTGTGGAAAAACGTTACCTTGCCACTGAGGTAGTAGCATTCTCAAAAAGGGACAGAATTAAGTCTGTGAGAAAAAGCCAATTGACAAAATGCTGGGAAATGTCAAAGTTAATGTTGCACAAGCACTGTTTGTCTTTCTTTTTGGGTAGACATATAATGCAATCTTAACTTAATTCTGTTGCCTTTTCTTCCACAGGACGCTTCACTCATTTAACATACAGAATGGACATACCTCTCTTGTATCTAATCAGTAATTTGTTTTCTCTGCACTGTTCAGTACAGTCTTATGTCTTTTATTATACAGTAGCCACACAGTTAAACTAAGTTTCTCATCTGCTTTAGTATGTCTTTATTCCTGTAGATTTTGAGAAGTCTGCAAATAGTAACTAATTTACACTGTCTCACACACAGTCCCTCTGTGTGATATGAGAATGTCGTTTTACAGGTGGAAGATGGTTCTGCAGATAGATGGAAACAAAAAAATTATTCATGAGATTTGGATGTCCAATTAAAGGATTGGTTTTTTCATGTTTCACATTGCAAAGCATTTATATATTCAATTAAGTTTTGGTTTAGTTTATCTAAAAATATTTAGCATGTTCCGAAATCAGATCTGAGGTTTTCATGAGCTCAGAAGAGCACAAATACACTCAGTACGAAACAGAATTTTGCTGAAGTAAGTTATCTAAGATCAGTGGACCAGCATAAGCATTGTTTTCCTTTTCTTTCATGCAGTCTCCCTAGTTCATTCATTACGCTTCTTTCAATCTCTCCAGCAAATGAACAAGATTTATGCAAGCAATAGTCTCTTGACACTGGTTCATTCCTAGATCAGTTCTATCCTGTACTTCCTCACTGAATAAGCTTGATGCCATCTGGTCCACTCATTTTCTCAAAGCAAGATAAACTACACAGGTGTCATTCCTGACAGACTTATCTCATCCTGGTTGTAAAGACAATGACTAAGATTCAATCAACTTCTCCAACAATTTATTTTAATACTTCACTACCCTTATTATTAGAAAGTCTTCCTAGTATCTACTCTGAAACTTTTCTGCAGCAATTTAAGCCAATTATTTCTTGTAACATTCGTCTTGGTATTCTTTTCAGATATCTTTCAGATGCCTTTTACCTATTTGACAGCTGTTATGTGAATCCTCTTTTCTCAAGACTGAACATCCCCACACCTTGAGCCTCTTTCTTGGTGACTCTATTTTCTAGGCCTCTGGTCATTCCTGTTACTCTTTTTTGGGACTTTTTCCAATTAACTCCTGTTTTGTTTGAAACCTTGTCACAAAGCTGGACAGGGTGCTCTATTTTATGCGCTGCCAGAGCTGTGTGGAATTATTTTACATGTTTTGTAGGTTGCAGTCCTGTTTATATATCCTAGTATGGTTATGTTTTTAAATACCATTCAATTGTTCATAATGATCACTAGATTTTTATTTTTCCTTTGGAATGGATGTCTAGCCAGTTGTTCCATAGCTTGTATTTTCAATGTTATTATTATGTCCACCTAAGAGTAGAACATAGCAGTTTTCCGTATTGAATTACATTATATTTTTAGCCTATTTCAGTAACGTGAGTATTTTTATTATATTCCTGTCTTCTACGGTTATTCCAGGCTCTTCCATGTTTAATAAGATACCTTTTATTTCATCTTCCAAGCCATTAATGAAAAGGCAGAATAGTTCCAGGGTTGTGACTTGCCCTTGCAAAAGTCCACTCAGTGTAGCCTTCCATTTTAAGGGTGAGCCATTGATTGCCACTCTCTGAGGATCACTTTCAACTAGTTTTGTACTCATCTTGCAATATAAGCACACAAATAGCATACTTCCCAGTATGGCTTACAAGGCTGCAATGTAAAAGAGCATGACAAGCCTTGGTAAAATCAGGGTATTTGCAATCTAATATATCTGTTTCCTAGAAGTTCTTCCATAGAATGAAACGAGATCTATTATGATTTGCCTGATAAAACCCTATAGCACGGTCCATCTCCTTTCTTCTTCTAGGTGTCCAGAAATCAAACTTAAAAGGTTTTTTTTCCTATAATTTCTGAGATCGTCTTTTCCTTCCTTATTTTTCTTTCATTCATTCATTTCTTTCATCTTTCATTCATTTCCAGTCTAATAGTACATCTTATGTCCTTCACAATTTCTCAATGGCTGTAAGTTTGCTCAGCCAGTTCTTCAAATGTTTAAGGATGTAAGTATCAAATTCAACTAATTTGAGAACTTCTAGACTGTATAAATATTCTCTGAATATTCTTTTTTGCTCAACATAGAGATTTTACCTCTGTATGCGTGACACTCGTGCTGACATATTACTCCTTTCTGTAGAGGTTTCCTGTGTATTTGAAGTCATCAAAAAGTTTTCCCAAGTCACAGGTTTTATCAGTGTCGTCCCCATATATTCATGACATGCATATTGTCATTCACACTTGAAAAATTAGGTCATTGGGTCACAGAAGGATGCTTTGGGGATTTTTCTACAGGTAAACACGTATATATGGAAATGTATGATATTTACCTGGAACTTGGTTTACAAATACAAGGGAAATTGCAATTGTTTGGAACTTAATGTAGTAAGTAAAGTGTATCCTGTCCTTGTATTCATGCCAATCAAATGCATACAAAAATAATATTTTTTTTCCTTGTATTTTCATTTTTTTCATTATTTTGCCATGGAAAAGTAGGTGGATTTTTTCCATTTTGGGGCAAAACTAGGCTCTTTATATGTACAATATACAGAGATCTGTTCTGGAGCCTTTGACAGGTAGCTACTTTACAATGGAAGGTGGTAGAGCTTAATGAAATATATTACTGTCATTTAGTCTTTCCAACTCTATAACAGTAGTTCTAAGAGCAGAGCTCATGTATATCAAAATAACATACGCTGTAGTAGTTGTTCCAGAAATATAACTATTCTAGTCTTTACCATAATAACAGTAAAGCTGCATGAGTCATGTCTAAAGATGACATATTCTTTGATTTTCTTCCCACAGATTTTAATTGCTTGTCTCTAGTTCACTAAACAACTACTTTGGGCAAATGTTGAAGAACGTTGGGTCCATTTAAGACTGAACAGGTTTTCAAACAGGCAGAATATGAGTAAACAAATTGCATTTTTCTATGGGAAACTTGACAGTACAGAAATGAGGAATTTTTCATTCTGAAATATATTGCCAAGAGACCCTGACATGGTACATATTCTTTGTATTGAAGTGATTTTTTTTTTTTAAGCACTGTGCAGCATATTGCTCTGAAGTCAGAAACACCTATTCTTCTGTCTTGAAACAAAATGTGTGAAAATTCAAACAGTTGAAGCATCCTTAGAATCAAATATACAAATGAGACATGGTGAAACTCCTGTGTAGAAAACTGATATGCTAATAGGAAAGGGGAATAAAGATCAGAAGATAAAAAACTAGATATATTCAGAAGTAAAATGGTATTTTTTCATGCATATAAGGGATTGTGATGAAAGTAGCACAAGCAGTTAACAGTTTATAAAACCAATATAAATAAGGAATATTACGAAATCCAACAGATGAGTTATTTGAAAATTTCATGACATATTTTCCCCATATAGAAAAGTCACTAATAAAGCCAAATGCATCGGAATTATTTTATTGCTATACATAACATAATAGTTCATGTATTTTTCTGCTGTTTAGACTATTCAGATATTTTCGCCACAAAACAAATGATTTCGTCACTGTTCCCAACACTACTTCTCCTTTGTACCACTACTTCTCATCGTGTCCTCATATTCTGTATGCCACAGATTTCTTTTTCTGTGGAGTTTTTCAGGTATGTTCCTTGCTCTTCTACCAGTTTGAGACTAATGTTGAGGGAAGTCTGACCCGCCTTTGTTTAGCTGAGCTGCCTTTGCAATATCCCAGGGCATTTGGGGGAAGAATGACAAGAGGTTTGAACCAGAGTTATATTCCTGGTGTCATTAGCTGCTGATACAAAATTGTCAGAACAGCCTATTGATTCATTTCTGACTTATGCAAGCACCATGATTTTGCTTTGTTTCTGGAGACAAGGCATCTATCTCTGCTGCCTGCCTGTCCATAAAATGGGTTCAGTGAGTGTAAAATTCTAGCATACCTGTGAAAGGGAATACTGATTTGGAAGTGTTATGTGCTGACCTTGCACTCTCTAACTCAGGTATCAGTGCCTGTGGCAGGTGTCGGGCATTAAGTTTTTCTTAACATTTAAAAGGGCAATGTTATTTGCAAATAGAACTGAGTAGACAGCTTTAAAGAAAAATAAATCAAAAGGAATAAACTCACAACTCATACCTATTATGTTAGCTGGAGCAACTTTGAAGTATTTACTAGCTTCTTCAGCAACATTTGAGTGAAATAAAATAGAAGCACTGGAGTCTGTAAAAAATAATCTCTCAAGAAAAGTATTAAAGAAATCTTTAGGGAAAAAAAAAAGTATTCCTTTGTTTTGCACTCTTCATATTCTGATTCTCAGTAAAACAAACCTGAAATGCATTTATATGTCCAATTTTAAATGGTGTTCTCATTAAGTTCAGTCACCAACAGGGTAATCAAAGCCTAAAGCACAGGTATTTGTAGGTTTGACTCCTTAAGCTACTAAGATTGAGCAATAAAAATTCTCAGATCTTAAAAAAGGGAAGATATCTGTTTTCAACAGAAACATGTTTTAAATTCAGCTAAATATGCTAGGTGGAGAACTGCATGACAGTGTGACAGGGTTAGAAGTTTGACTGCATGAAAGGTTGATAAAGTCCTGTAAATTCACGGTGCTTGTATCTGCATGCTAGTGGAAACCTCAAGTGCAGTCTTTCAGGAGGCTCTTTTATTCTTACATAGCTGCAGTGCTCCCACCCCTTACTCATTTTCAGGAGAGAGAGAGAGAAACTTCAACTTTAGGGTTTGCCAGAAATCCTGATAATTGTCTAATGGAATTGCATTAAACTGATACCCAAACAGAAGATGAGTCAGGGAATATAAGGCACAAATTCTGGTGAGATTGTTCTTCTGAAGTGTTGCGATGCATAGAAAACACTTCATATTTTTATTTGTTACTTGAATTGGTTTTCTGACTCCTTCACTTTTAAGTTATATATCCCTTACCTGACTAATGAGACATCTTCCATCCTTTGTTCAAGGATGAAGTGTTCTGCATAACCATCTTCCTCCTTTCCTTTCCTTTTCTGAAAAAGCTCTTTGTAGTTACTTAATTTTTTTTCCCCTTTGTTTTGGTTTGTGTTTTTCTTGATATTACATTGGTAAAACATCCTGCAGAAAGATTTGTATGTCGAGAACTTTTCTTTTGGAATAAAAGTTCGGCTTTTCAGTAAGAATGACAGTGTTTACAATAATGTTATTTTCTATGTATGTGGTCTTTAACTATGTTATTTTTATATGCTTGAAACAACAATTTCATTTCCTGGTTAGATTTAGTTAATTTTTATATGGTTTCTGAATTGGAGCTATAAGTATACAGATCAGAACCACACAAATTAATCTGTTTCTATATCAGAAAAGACTGTCACTGTGCAGAATTGCATCAGGCACAGATTTCCATTTTATTTGTTATTTCTTTTTACTAGGATACTGTCCTGTTAAAGGTAGAAATTAAATGATAAATGCTATAATAATTCACTGTTAATCACTTACTATCAATAATGAATATTGTTGCCTTGTTTATTTGCTCTTATAATACAAATAAAACCAATGCAGTCTAATTCTGTTTAGTATGCATATTCAAATCAGTCTAACACCGCAAGTGCATTCATGCTTGAATTGAGCCTGAAACTGTAGCCAGGTTAGATAACAAAAACTTTGTACCTGTATCTAATCTAATTCTTAGTACAAAGTTAGCATATACTGCAGAAAATTTTTCCTAGCACCTATGTCTGCAAAGATTTAAGCACTTCATGAAAGATCACTTCAAAATACTTAAAGAGCTATATTTTTTAATATAAAAGATGTTTATATTGATGACAGTCATTCTCTCTCCTTACAGTGCAAATTAGACTATCAAGCCTGTGTCTCAGGAAAACAAATCTCAGTGAAATGCGAAGGACGTTGCCCTTGCCCTTCTGACAAATCCACAAATGCAGGCAGAAATGATAGGAGAGGTGAGTGATGGTAATTTGTGTAATATTTTTAACAGCTCTTTCTAGAAGGAAATAAGATTTTGCTCACAGAAGAGTACAGTGATCACAAACACTGATTATTCTTGAATAAAACCAGCTTTCTTTTATTCAAGGTTGTTTTCTTTGCTGTGGCTTTTGAAATTGTGCCTACAGTAAAATACCACTACATTTTTCAAATGCAGCTATTTTAGTATGAGTTATTGTTGTTCTTTTTTTTACTCTTTAATACTCCTTCAGATGCTTATGGCTGTACTTAAGACAAAGAAGAATTCATTCCTTGCTCCTGAGTGTTTTCAATTGAAAATT
This sequence comes from Aptenodytes patagonicus, assembly GCF_965638725.1. Lineage (NCBI taxonomy): Eukaryota > Metazoa > Chordata > Aves > Sphenisciformes > Spheniscidae > Aptenodytes > Aptenodytes patagonicus. The sequence continues at coordinate 44,829,991 of NC_134952.1, forward strand.
CAAGAAACTGAAGTGTGATAGGGGAAAAAAAAAAAGGAAACTTAAAAGTCCTTGTTACTGCTCATAGGAGCAAGCAGTTGCACTTAAACTAAGGAACTATTAGGAAAGGCTGTCATATAAAAGCGAGTTCTTTGTTTGAAAAGTGTTTGATAGGAATAAATCAGCTTCCTTTTGGACCATGCGTGAGATCAGGCTGCTGGAAAATGCAGTTGCTTTGCACTGCTTCTTAGCCACTGGTGCAACTGGAGAAAAAAATTTGTATTTGTACAAAGTGTATTTGTATTTCATTGACTCCCAGGTGACTTTGGAAGATTTTTGTTAAACAAAACGGGATGCCATCTTTGGTGCTCCTGAATAGAGAGCCATCATAGCATGAGGTTTTAGGCCACCATGGACCTGAATTTGCTAAGAACAGCATGACTGGAGGTCTGCATTTTTGTATTTCTTTAGACTGATCTCTGTTAGATGTATTTTTTAGTTCTTTCTGTATAGTCACACTTTTGATGAGTAAGCAAAAATCTTTATGCACAAATATCCTGTATCCTCATTGGAAACACACCAGAATTAGTTTTTGAAGATTTTTTTTTTCCTGTAGCAACCTTATAAAGATAAAAGAAACCAGCATTACATTCCGGGCTTATGTTAATGTTGGTATTTCATTATGCTTTGATCCACTATTCCAAATTTATTGTGCAAGGGAATCTTATTATTTCTGTGACAAGCTGTAGCTACTGCCAAAACTATTTTTTTTCCTAGTTTAAAAAATGAATGAATGTTCTTTTAACAATGAATAGAGGTGACCACTGCAAACAAGTTGTGTGCAGGCATACAAGTCAATTAAAAAACTGCTCTGAAACACCCCTTTAGGTCACTGGTTTGGTCTTCGGCAATATCATTGATTGTGTAATTAAACATTAATTGAATATGTGTAATTAAATATTCTCTGTGCTATAACCCCTCTGCAAAACGATACAGCCTTGAGGGTTTTTTAAAGCATTAATTTACAAATTCATGTAGTAACTGTAAATAAATAGATAAATCTGTCATCTGCTCACATTGCCAGCCCAAATGAAAAACACTAGAAGACCCAGTCTGAGACGGTTAATGTAGCCCCTTTGATAAGACATATAGTATAGCATTAATGCGGTTGCAGTTTTTACTAGCAACAATTTCTGCATCTCCAGCATAGACGTGGGGATATTTGTTTAACAGTGGGCATGAAGTGAAATTAAGATAATCAGCCGTGAAGCATCTCTCTGTGGGTAGTAGGCCTACCATTCTCCAGTGTTAGTTTTTGAATATGGTGTCATTGCCCTCAGTTTATACCAAAATAAAATCAGCATTTTCTCTGCTGGAAGCTGTTTCACCTGATGCAGTTATTTTTATCTTTGTGTGTGTTCTTGCAAGCACATTCTATTTCTGGTACTCCTGTACTTAAATATTGAAAGCAATCCATAGATAAATTTTGTTGGCTTCAACAAAATGGAATTGTTTTTAATTAAGAATGAACTCCTAGGAATGAACTCTTCTTGAAGATTTTTTACTGCCAAGGGATCAAGATTACTTGTGCTTAGTTATGTAAAAGAGAAGGAAAAAAGATCCTCTATGAGTATGGGAATTAACACTAATCCTGTCCTGACAGATTGTCAGGGCAAGCAAAATACAGGGCTTTTCCAGCCGCTACATTTTGCTGCAACATTGAAATTTGAATGTCATTTCTTTACAAGGCCAAAGGCCAGGAGACATGAGAAATATGAAAGTGAGCTGAGTATCATTACTGAAATTTTAGCCGTTATTGTAACAGAATACAAAATTTGTTATAACTTTGTTACAAGAACTTTTGTTGTAAGAATACAATTATTTTCTTTAAATTGAACTCCATTAAGTGTTCTAAGATATATATGAATATGTCAGCTGCTTAGAAATTTGACGAAGCCAAAGAGGCAAAGTAAGATTAGTGTTCCAGTTTCAGGGATAACTTAAGTGAGGGTTTCCTAAAATACATCCCCTATCTAAGACAATTTTTCATTTTTTCAGACTGGAAAATTCTGCTGATTTTTTGGTGTACCTAGAGAGCAAAGTATGTCTATGAACTTTCTCCAAATAGTCTCAGTGTGGAGTTTCATACTCCTTTGCGAAGCAAAATTAAACCAGTATTCAGAAAAACAGATTTGCCTCTCAAAACGTGTGTGAACCTAATTGTAAAATCATAGGAAACTTTTAGTTGGAAATGAACTCCGAAGTTCATCTAATCTAGCTCTCTGCTCAATGCGTGAGTCAGGTGCGGACATCCTGGTTTTTGTGAAAGCTGGCTCATTTTACTGATACATTCGGTAACATTGAACCTGACCTATGTGCAGGGGCTGTTAGCTTGAATCCAAAAATGAAAGGTCTAAGAACTTGATCTAGAACTAGATGTACAAGTTGGTAACAAAACAAAAGAAACAAGCAAAAAAGGACACAATAAAAGAAAGATCTTTATTTGTCATATTTTTGTTTTGGTTTTAGTTTAGAGAAAGCAATGTGTATCATATAAACTATAAACTACAGCAGGTGTGCCAGTAATTTTTAAAAAGAGAAAGAAAAGAAAAACAAACCTAGTGTACTGCCATAAAAGTGTGGGAAAATTTGAAGAGCACTTGAGGCAGTGTTAGAGGGAAGGATCACACAAAGTTAGAAATAAATGAAGATGGGCAGTATGGAAGAGAGGGATGGCTTGGGGAGTTGTGCAGAAGCAGAATGAGAAAGAAAGGTAAACCAGAATGAATGGGAGGCACCACCGCTAGTGACAGAGGTGTTAAGAGTCTAGTGGGGAAGCACTTACAGGACCCTATCTTATTTTCCAAGCGTAGCCATTGCCTTCTCCTATTTTTGCCCTAATCTCCTTTTCAAATATGTGCCAGGGTTTTGGGCATGCAGGTCATACTGGCTTGCACATTTGTGAATGTAGGGATTTCACTGAGCTGGAATCTGTAGGTCTTTATTTTCCTAAGCTCTTCAGAATCTTTGTTCCAGTGGTTATGTGGTACCAGAAACTAGGCAGGCTTCTGTGGCACTGCACATTTTACAAGGCTGGGAGACTTCTGTCCCCTTGGCAGTGTCTGGGCACCATTTTTTGCTCCAAATAGTAATTACGATCCTTTTGCTCTGAGACATACTGAGCCCTGTCCCTTGCCTGTCACAGTGTTTTTGCTAGTCTTGCTCTTCAGTCTGATGGATAAGAACAAAAATGCATGATGCAAAGTGTAGGCTTACCAACTGTGTCACTGGGATAAGAAGATGAGACCAGTCAATAGGGTAAATCACAGAATAGTTTGGGTTGGAAGGGACTTTTAAAGGTCATCTAGTCCAACCCCCCTGCCGTGGGCAGGGACATCTGCAACTAGAGCAGATTGCTCAGAGCCCCGTCCAGCCTGACCTTGAATGTTTCCAGGGATGGGGCATCCACCACCTCTCTGGGCAACCTGTGCCCGTGTTTCACCACCCTCAGTGTAAAAAATTTCTTCCTTATATCTAGCTTATATCTACCCTGCTTTAGTTTAAAGCCATTTCCCCTTGTCCTGTCGCAACAGGCCCTGCTAAAAAGTCTGCCGCCATCTTTTTTATAAGCCTTCTTTAAGTACTGATAGGCTGCAATAAGGTCTCCCCGAAGCCTTCTCTTCTCTAGGCTGAACAACCCCAACTCCCTCAGCCTTTCCTTGTAGGAGAGGTGTTCCATCCCCCTGATCATTTTTGTGGTCCTCTTCTGGACCCGCTCCAACAGGCCCGTGTCTTTCCTATGCTGAGGGCTCCAGAGCTGGACACAGGACTCCAGGTGGGGTCTGACCAGAGCAGAGTAGAGGGGCAGAATCCCCTCCCTCGACCTGCTGGCCACGCTTCTTTTGATGCAGCCCAGGATACGATTGGCCTTCTGGGCTGTGAGCGCACATTGCTGGCTCGTGTCCAGCTTTTCATCCACCAGTACCCCCAAGTCCTTCTCGGCAGGGCTGCTCTCAATCCCTTCATCCCCCAGCCTGGATTGATACTGGGGGTTGCCCCGACCCAGGTGCAGGACCTTGTACTTGGCCTTGTTAAACCTCATGAGGTTCACACGGGCCCACTTCTCGAGCTTGTCCAGGTCCCTCTGGATGGCATCCCGTCCCTCTGGCGTGTCGACCACACCACTCAGCTTGGTGTCATCTGCAAACATGCTGAGGGTGCAGTCGATCCCACTGTCTATGTCATTGATGAAGATATTAAACAGTACCAGTCCTAATACGGACCCCTGTGGGATGCCACTTGTCATCAGTCTCCATCTATACATTGAGCCATTGACCACTACCCTCTGGATGCGACCATCTAACCAATTCCTCACCCAATGCAGAAGGTGGACTCATTTTTAAGGATGTACAAAGTCCTGTTAACCTTTAACACCGTTACCTCTGCACACCTCATCTGCTTTATCTTCTGGCAATTCAGATCACCCATCCTCACACCCATCCCCAACTGCCCAGAAAACAAGCACCAGATTAATACTTTTTCTGCTTCTCTTTTGGTTATGAAGCATGCCTAGCTTCCATATTCAGCTATCTAAAATGAAGAGGAACTTGTAGACCTACCATCTGCAATGAAGTTTAGCCTATTCTGTAACTGTCACGGGCAAGACAGAGTAAATGAGAACCTGTAGCACATCTGGATACTGGGATTTGTTTAAGAACTGAAGAGATTAGAGCTTTTACCCTACTTGGTTTCGTCTCACACAGTCACTCTCATCCTCCCACCCAGCACTACCTTCACTAGATCTCAGCTTGCCTTCCAAGCAGGGAGGTCACTGCTGACCTGGGGCAGTCAGGCAGAAGTTCATGTTGGTTTCTGCTGTGCAGCTGCATGCAGTTATATATCTCAGGTGTTACTGGCCATGATCCCTGGGAGTCCCCCAGCATTCATCTCAGTGCATCTCTCTGATCTCCAGGATCTCTCCTCACTTCCAGCATCTTTCCACCAGCCAGAATCTTCACTGTCTTCTTTCAGGGACCCCTTCTTCTTTCTGGGAAGCCATTCTTCTTTTAGGACCCATCCTTTTGGTCCCTGCCACCCACCCCCAATACCATCCCCGCCCCCATTTTCCCAATCTAAATATTTTACGTGCAGAGGCACAATGCTTGATCAGCCTCCTAATTGTTAGTTCTGTCCCATGTCTCTTTATTTAATGGAAGATTTGGGAAATGCTGCTTCTGTTTTATCAAAATTTACACCAGTCCATACCAATTGCAGCTAGCAAGTAGCAGCCTTATGCTTGAGGGTTCAGAAGTTCAGTTTTAGACATTCACAGACACACACACGGACTTACCTGCTACCTGTTAGTGTTCACATTTTAAACTATTTTTTCACCTACTGCAGTAGCACATTTATTTGAAGTTTTGTTACATTTATTTAGTAATGTACAATTCACCCACCTACATCTACTCTTTCAGTAATTTAAAGTGTATTACAAAGCTTTTGGCAGTTGGCTATTTTGACTTTATTTAAATCATGTTTCCTTTCAGCCAACTTGAGATTAAAATATTAACTGCAGAATTTCTTTGGGAAAAATTAGGTGACTTAATAATAGAGAAGTAGAGGTGAAGGAGATAAGGCTTTTCTATCGGAATGGTTTCTTGTCTCATTAACAGATTTTCGTGTTACTTAATGTAATTTGTTTCCTTAAAGAAATGTGGGGTTTAGAACAAAAATAATTTTATTGAGTGCTCTTCTGTCATTTGGTACTTTTTCCTAATTTTAACTTATTCTTTTTTCCAGCTGTGTTTTTTCCCAGTCAATATTTAAGTAACAGTAAATTTTATTTCAGTTTAATTTCCAGTTTTCTAGTCCAGTACTGATTCATGTTTGATTTGTACTGATTTGATTTGAAACCTATGAATAGACACTCGAATGGACAAATTTTTGTAACATAACTACATATTGCCAACATTCCTCAAAGAAAATAAAAATTTAAGTTTTAAAATCTGATTGAAAGAGTGGGGTTGTGGGAGAGTTCTTTCAAGTTCTTAACTGATTTCAAGGCTTTGGTACAGGAATTTTACTATCCTGGTAGAAAAAAGAGATATTTCATTTTGTAATCTTAATAGTTAATAATGGGTGGAAAACAGCAAGAACAAAAAGTTGAACGAACTGTAGTCACAACTCAACTTTCTGCTTCGCAATAATGTTTTATTTTGCAGGTTAATATATACAAAATACTTTTCTCAGGTGCATGAGCTTCTTCCAATGTTAATGAACATCATTAATGACCGTTGCAATTGCCTAACAAACTTAGTGATACCTTGGCATGATCCCAGAAGCATTGTCTTGCTTTTTAGTTTATTTAGTGTTGCTTTTGTTATTTTGAATTTTTAACAAAATGTAAAATGTATCTCTATAGCAGAGAGATATGACTCATATTCTCAAATAAGTGATTACAATCCATTTACTGAACATGACATATTGACTTGAAACCTGTTACATTTTATATTTTTTGAGTATATATTGAAATGGTCCTCATTCAGGAGATAGCAAATATTGCTTCATTCCTTGCATTATATGTGATGTAATTCAAAAGCTGTGATGAAAACCTTTAATGAATAAAGATATGCTTAGCAATATGTTTTTAACAAAAACCTCTAGATGTTTTATGGAAAGTTCTGTTTTTCTTTTCTCTCTTTCAGCATGAATGAAAAAGGCAGTCAAAGAAAAAAGCTATTGTAAAAGTTACACAAACTTTTCTACTTTGGTGATAGTTCAACTTTGTTCAGTGACTTTGGCCGTTCTAATTATAACGAAATTACTCTGAAAATGTGTCTGACGCACTGTGTAGTCTTACACCATATTAACCTCTCCTACTAACTGTAGTCTTCTGTTAATTTCTACAACAGTTTAATAAGTAGCTTCTTATACAAAGGTGGAAAAATAATCCTGAATATCCTTTAGGATCTACTAGGGAGAAAGTTATATACCAGTAAGCTTAATTAAAAGCTTACTAGGTGTGAACACTTGAGTAATGTGCCTCACCAAATAAAGTCAGAATTTGATTTTTGATGTGCATGGCTCAAGCTGTAATTGCTTAGAAGGAAAATAAGAAAAAGAGGGAAAATCAATATATTACATAATTACCAAGCAATTTATTTTTTCATTAAATGGATGAAATGTCTTCACTTGTTTGTATGTTTTCATGTTTAGGCCTGGCAAGCATTAAAAATTTATTTGCTTTAGTTTGCAAAGTACATGTGCTTCTTAGTTTGTACCTTGCAGGGTCTAGAAGGCCAGGTTTATTAAGAGGTTTTGTTAATTCAGAAGGAGGAATGAATCCCAACAGAAAAATCCTTAGAGTTTTTAATAAGCAAAAAATATTAGTTCAAGACATAAAAGATGGACAAGTGAAAGTAATTTTGTACCGTCATTTAATTCTCATGGTATAGGTCAAGGCCCATGTTGTCTGGTTTTTCTACATAAAGAAATAAGGCAGTCTGTGGAATATACGTCTTGGAAATAAGGACATACAATTTTAACTGTTTACTTCTTCTATATCATTTAATGTAGTATATATGAGGCTTATATATATTTTTTTGCAGTATAAGACCTTACCTTTTCTAACTGACTGAAAGAGCAGTTCTGGTTTATATTGGATACTGGTTGAGGAGTCCAGGTAGGACTGTCATCAGCCAGGTTTTGTATTCATTTATAATCTCCTTCTGTATGAAATTTACCTTGTTTCCAGCCTTAATATTTCCTTGGATTTCTTTTTTACTAGCATTGTACTTATATTACTAGTCGAGATATGGAAAATTTATGATATTAGATCGGTAAGTATTTCTTAGGAAAGTAGAGGTTGGTGGACTGAGGAGTTTTATGCCCCACCTTCCAGAAAATGAAAAGGGAGGTCCCAGACAACAGCCTTCTATGGGATCAGCTGTAGCATTTAACATCTCTCAAAAGCTGCAGAATGATGCAGAGGAAGGATTATATCAGTCCCTGAAAAAACATTGTTTCACTTCCATTCAGAAACTGAGAAGAAAAGAGATTATTCACTCTGCCTTAAATGATACTGCACTCATTGCATCATTGCAGATATTTCCTTCTGTTTGTCCTTTATTTGTTATACAGACTTAACAACTAAATAATAATTTAAAAAAATGTGTAAGATATTAATAACAAAATGTTCAAGACACAATAGGGTGTTGCTGAACTGTTTTGGTTGGGTTTTTTTCTTGCCTGGACCAAATACCTGGGGTATATCTCTTTTCATTGTCACAGCACCCTAATATGACACATTTGGCAATGTAGGTGACAAAATCCCACTGGGTATGTCAGTCTAAAGGAATATGCTCCACGAAGACATACGTGACATTTCTGCATTTACAGGAAGATCCTCACTAAACATGTTTTGAATGCCAGGGCAGCAGATGAGTGTATGGCTGACAACTATAACTGTGGTCAAAGAACTTCCAAAGGTATCTAAGAAAAGCAGTCCATTGTCAGTTGGCTTGAATTTGTTCTACTCTAGAGTACATACATTGGGAAAGTTTAATTATCCTTAAATCCAAAAAGCTTGACAGAGTGCCTATGTTTTACATCCCTGTTGAGCTACACTAACAGTGTGATAAATGTGTGCCATGATATGCCCAGGATCCTGGTCTCCCAAACAGTCTATTTCAAAGATTTGGCTGATGTGTGGTTACAGCATCCTCCTGGATTATGTCTTTGGATATCTTGTTCATGGAAACAAGGCTGGGATTCTGCCCTGACGTAGAGTCAAGATGTAGCTGGGGACATGCAGTCATACCCAAGAGCTCAGAATCACCTGAAGGTCCTGCAGTTTAGATGGAAAAAGCTATAACATTGTGGGTAAAATATTAAATATCCATTTTCATTAGCTATTGAAATAGAAGAATTTGCTCTCAACAATTTTTGAGTTAATTTCTAATAAATCCTGTAGTAAGAACTCACTTGATATTTTCACCAAAATAACAGAGGTAGACTTACATTCATGAAAAAAAAGGGCTTCTCTTTATCTGATCATCTGAGGAGGACTATATAGGTAACATAGGAAGCTGTTATAAATGTCATACTCTTTGAGTCTAAGCTTTTGCCAGAAGGAAGTGAAAAGGCAACATTGCATGCTGAAAGTATTTTCAGTTAGCATATCTGAAAGACTTTAATCACAGAACATAGCTGCTCTCTCAGCTGCATCCTATTTTATACTGAATACTGCTGAATTGTTAATTGATATGAAGAGATGAGGATAAGTAACAGTAGGATTAAAGACACTCTGCATTCTGTTTCGTTCTGTGTGCATCAGTGCTTGAAAAACAAATATAGGGGCCCTTTTTAAACAAATAGCAAAACAGCACTCTCCCAAATCCTCTTATTTTGTTTACATAGCAGCATCTTCTCAATACATGACCTCAGCCACTCTTCATATAGTACAGGTATAGATGCCAAAAAAGAGCTTTTGTTTTGTTTGCACTCAAAGAGAACACTGAATGGTTTCCAGACTTCACAAATAAAGAGATTTAGGGCCAAAAATAACATTTGTGTTAACTCCTTAATCTCTACTTTCTATTACTACCTTTCGAGGACAGATAGTACTATTTTGTAATTCCCTTTTTCTTTTTTGCAAGGTTGACTCCAGGACATCAATAGGATAAAATCTGTATCCAAAACAACATATACTAGACCAATTAGGCCTGATATTATCAATGATCAGTTAGGGAGTAGCCAGGAGAAGCCATTTATATGAGACAATGAGCAAAATTCCCATCTATAAGATGAAGAAGTTCATGCTGTGTGGTCAAGGATAAAATTTAACTTTCAAACTTCAAATAAGACAAAAATAATCCACCAAAGAAAATGACTGTTATGTTATACTGCTCTTTGGGGGTTATTTACAAATATGTTAGTATGTTTTTAAAATATTTTCCAAAAGATCTAATTATAGCATCTAATTTTATACTGCCATGCTTGTTACAGAAAATAAGTGACTTGCCTATAAAAAGAAGTACAAAGAGAAGCATGCTGGTTTTCATCATGGAGAAACTACTTTCAGTTGTTAACTTTCTCTGAAGAATATGCACAGTAAATGGAAGGAGGCGGTCTCAGTAGTTTGGGAGTATAGACATTAGCAACACTTTACACATGTGAGTTAAATTTGCATTAGGTAATTGTCAGCTTTCTAGTCTACTGTTTTTCTTAGCCTTATGTTTATGATTCAATAAAATATTTTCCTACGTAATTGCTACTGCAATTCTGTGATTCTAGAATGCAACATTAAATGAAAACCTCTATGATTTTTTAGTTGCTTCATTTTCATTAGAAAATTTTGCTGATTTTTCTCAATATAGTCTTTATATGAAACCTGAAATACAAGTGCACAACTATCAGTGGAAGCACTCAGAACCAGGAATTTGTCTCATCTGTTTTGGCATGTACTGTTTGAGATTGATGTCACTGTGGGCTGACTACAAAAATCAGATCTGGGCTAGTATTTCTGTTCTTGCTTTTACTACTGGCATCAGTGTGAATCTTGCCATTGATTTAAATGTAAATAGGATCTAACACTGTGCCTCAGTTTCCCTGTTAGCGGAAAAGACATTATCTATAGGCAAGCTTTCTTACCCTACTAATGTTTCTGAACTCTACTAATTTTTCTGAAACCTTCTGTGATTTTAAAGACACTGCAAAACTAAAATGTATTATTCTGTGTCCATTTTAGTTCTTTAGAGGGTATTGACTTAGCAGTAAACATCCATTTTGCTTTTATTGCTTTTTATACTATAATACATAGTATTCACTTTTAAATCTCAAAGCTGTTCATCTTACATCTATATTTGTCCAGGCATGCAAGGTAAAATATTGTTTTTCACTTTGTTTAATTCATTATATACATTTACAGTAATGTTGAGCTGTAAGTGTACATTATATATAAATAGAAGCTGTTTGAAGGTAAAGTGAAAATTGATGCATTGTAGATTTTTATGCTTTGAAATTCGGTCAGGCTAATTCATTAAGAATGTCTTTTTTTCTTTCTTGTATATAAGGTGAATTATAGACCATTTTTTACTTGATCTTTAATAGGAAGTGCTATTGTTTAATCAGATTTTATTGCTTTAGTATCTTTATATTTTACAAATGTTAGGTTTATTCTAACATAGCAGAATAATAATCTTAGCAAGAATTCATTTGTATCTGTAAATGATTTCCGTATCTGTGATATGATAGAAAGGGAATTTGCTAGCACAATAATACTGTAGTATTGTATTTGTAAAAGACACTTATTTAATATTCATTACTGTATTTGTGAAATAACAGAAACTTAATGGAGCAAATTTTATTTATTCCTTCAACGTTAAGACAAATTTTCTGCATGAATCTTTTTTAGATTCTTAAACAGAATTTATTTTTTTTGCTTGAGTGACACTAAGCCAAGTAAAATTGTCAGCAGTATCTTCTATCATTAATCAAACTCCATGTTAAGACTTTCTAAAAAGAGACTTCTCCATCATAATTAGTAGTAATCTAATGTAGTGTGATTAGTAGCAATCTAATGTGGTGTAGAATGACAGAGAATGTGTTTGGAATGAGAAGGTGTATCTGACCTGCATGCCCACAGTCCCCTGATCCCCTTGTCATCTAGTCTGGGGCTTAGCCAGAGCACACCACGTACCCAGGCTTCCTTCCCCTGGAACCTGGGGAAAGGTTGGAAATGAGGGGTATAGGCTGCTTGCCAGGTCTTGTCCATGTGTGATGTGGAAAAGCAGACCTGAACTTGGCAGATGGGAAGCTTTGAAGACCCCACAGTTTAGTCAGATGGCTGAGACTAAATGGTAAAATGTGTGAGAAATGCTAAGGGCCTATGGCTTGTGTTTGAAGGACTGGGGAAATGGAGATGTAACTATGTAACCTATTGTTAGGCTGTAGAGGTGACTCCATTCGTCATTTTTGTTTCAAATGCATGAGTTTATCCTGTCATTTCAAACTTCTCTTGCATTGAAGAGGGTGTATTCATTTTGTTTTAAAAAACTTTATAGTTCAAAAAAGATAACTAGAATTGTTTAGTCATTAATAGATGATCTTTTGGCTAAAAAGAAATTTTTGCGTTGCTTTCTGTTCTTACAGGGATTAAAATATTTGGGAACAAGGGATAGAAAAGTATGTCTTGCAGAAAAGAAGTGATACCACAAATGCAAGTAGAGCAATGAGGCAGAGACATTCTGGTAAAAAGTGTACTATGAATTGGAATCAGGGTGGAGCTGATAGTGTAAAAAAAAAAAAAAAAAAAAAAAGACAATAGCATGTGTTTGTACAGTGATTTATATTTTTTTAAGTCTCTGAAATGAAGTCATAATTGCAGAGCAAATTAAAATTCCATTGAAACTTGGCTGTTAGAAGGAAGAAATGAAGGATTAAGGGGAGACTGTCCCTCCTGTAATAGCACAGTTTATATAAAAAAAGGCTAGAATGCAGGAAACTGTTTATGCTGTGTTTATGAAAAATAATGCCCATAACACTGTAGAACATATTCAAGAATGCTGTGAAAAAGAACATTTTATTACTGCCAGGATTAAGTAAAATCCTTAGAAAGGATTATTAGCTAAGTGCTTGTTGTCAATATTACAGAGAGCTAACACTAAAGGGAAAGCTGGAATATTACATACCTATTGCTGGAAACAGCTCTTTGCTCACAGTTCCAACCCTCTTTGCAACAGCAGTCTTCTCCAGAACCTCTTCTTCCTTGCTTTTCCTTTGGGCTGTTTTGTTATTTCTAAGTCCTTCCACTTCTTATGGCTGCTTTTGGCAGCCTTGAATACTCAAATCTACACAGCTTTGTTAAATCCAGGTATATCACATCCCCAAATTTGCATTTAAATGGAAAATTCCTAGGTGTCAAGGCTGTGGAAAGCAGTTCTAGCCTGATGTGGTGGGCTGCACTTTGAGAAGTTCTTCTTATGTTTCTTCTATTACCAGCAAATGGACATTTAACTGGCAGATCTGGCCCTGTGTTAAAAGTATTTGAATAATACAGTTTTTAATTTCTAAGTGTCTAAAATAATAGGAGTGCTGCATCTCTGCTCACTGTGTGAGTATTTTTACCACAGGAAACCAAGGGCATGTATATCCTGTGCCAGTTCAGGCTTTGAAAATGGGTGTGCATGTTTGAGGACATGAGCACAGCTGGGATTGCTCAGTGGCCTGTGCGTAGGGAACAATTTCGGAGTGAACTCCCCAAACTTTGTCTCAAGCAAAACTAGTTGGTTCACTCAAATCAGTATGTGAGCGTGAACTTACACACATGGGATGGACAATACACTTAAGACTTAGGATGCATTGCCTTTTTTGTAATCCTTTTTTTCTATGGGACTATTCAGACACTCAGGGCCATTTAGACACTCAGGTTCTTTTTAGGTAAAGACTCAATATATACAAGATGAGTAATTAGTCATTCAGAGTGGTTTTCTTACTACTATGAAGTATTCATATACTTTTCACAAAGGAAAACACTTCTCCATAGGAGATTGCTTCACATTGATTTATTATGAAAGTTTTGATTATCATAGAATCATAGAATGGGTTGGGTTGGAAAGGACCTTAAAGATCATCTAGTTCCAACCCCCCTGCCATGGGCAGGGATACCTTCCACTAGATCAGGTTGCTCAAAGTCCCATTCAACCTGGCCTTGAACGCTTCCACGGATGGGGCATCCACAACTTCTCTGGGCAACCTGTTCCAGTGCCTCGCCACCTTCATAGTAAAGAATTTCTTCCTTATATCTAATCAAAATCTACCCTTTTTCAGTGTAAAGCCATTACCCCTTGTCCTATCACTACACGCCCTTGTAAAAAGTCCCTCTCCTACTTTCTTGTGGGCCCCCTTCAGGTACTGGAAGGCTGCTATAAGGTCTCCCCGGAGCCTTCTCTTCTCCAGGCTGAACAGCCCTAACTCTCTCAGCCTGTCCTCACAGGAGAGGTGCTCCATCCCTCTGATCATCTTCGTGGCCCTCCGCTGGACCCGCTCCAACAGGCCCATGTCCTTCTTATGTTGGGGGCCCCAGAGCTGAACATAGTACTCCAGGTGGGGTCTCACCAGGGCAGAGTAGAGGGGGAGAATCACGTCCCTTGACCTGCTGGTCACGCTTCTTTTTATGCAGCCCAGGATATGATTGGTGTTCTGGGCTGCGAGTGCATATTGCTGGCTCATCTTGAGCTTCTCATCAACCAACACCCCGAAGTCCTTCTTGGCAGGGCTGCTCTCAATCCCTTCATCCCCCAGCCTGGATTGATACTGGGGGTTGCCCCGACCCAGGTGCAGGACCTTGCACTTGGCCTTGTTAAACCTCATGAGGTTCACACGGGCCCACCTCTCAAGCCTGTCAGGGTCCCTCTGGATGGCATCCCTTCCCTCCAGCGTGTTGACCGTACCACACAGCTTGGTGTCATCTGCAAACTTGCTGAGGGTGCACTCGATCCCACTGTCTATGTCACCAACAAAGATGATAAACAGCGCCGGTCCCAATACTGGCCCCTGAGGAATGCGACTCGTCACTGGTCTCCACTTGGATATTGAGCTGTTGACTGCAACTCTTTGAGTGTGACCGTCCAACCAATTACTTATCCACTGAGTGGTCCATCCATCAAATCCATGTCTCTCCAATTTAGAGACAAGGATATCATGCTAGACAGTGTCAAATGCTTTGCACAAGTCCAGGTAGATGACATCAGTTGCTCTTCCCTTATCCACCAATGCTGTAACCCCGTCGTAGAAGGCCGCCAAATTTGTCAGGCACGATCTGCCCTTAGTGAAGCCATGTTGGCTGTCACCAATCACCTCCTTATTTTCCATGTGCCTTAGCATAGTTTCCAGGAGGATCTGATCCATGATTTTGCCGGGCACAGAGGTGAGACTGACTGGCCTGTAGTTCCCCGGGTCTTCCTTTTTTCCCCTTTTAAAAATGGGGATTATGTTTCCCCTTTTCCAGTCAGTGGGAACTTCACTGGACTGCCACAACTTCTCAAATATGATGGATAGTGGCTTAGCAACTTCATCTGCCAGTTCCCTCAGGACCTGCAGATGGATCTCATCAGGTCCCATGGACTTGTGCACCTTCAGGCTCCTTAGATGGTCTTGAACCTGATCTTCTCCTACAGTGGTTAGTTTTTCATTCTCCCAGTCCCTGCCTTTGCCTTCTGCAACTTGGGCAGTGTTGCTTGAGCACTTGCTGGTGAAGACCGAGGCAAAAAAGTCATTGAGTACCTCCGCCTTCTCCATATCCCAGGTAACTACGTCTCCAGTTTCCTTCTGGAGAGGGCCCACATTTTCCCTAGTCTTCCCTTTATCACCGATGTACCTATAGAAGCTTTTCTTGTTGCCCTTGATGTCCCTGGCCAGATTTAATTCTATCAGGGCTTTAGCTTTCCTAACCTGATCCCTGGCTGCTCAGACCATTTCTCTGCATTCCTCCCAGGGTACCTGTCCTTGCTTCCACCCTCTGTAGGCTTCCTTTTTGTGTTTGAGTTTGTCCAGGAGCTCCTTGTTCATCCATGCAGGCCTCCTGGCATTTTTTGCCTGACTTCCTCTTTGTTGGGATGCATCGCTCCTGAGCTTGGAGGAGGTGATCCTTGAATATTGCCCAGCTTTCTTGGGCCCCTCTTCCCTCCAGGCCTTTGTCCCCTGGCACTCTGCCAAGCAGATCCCTGAAGAGGCCAAAGTCCGCTCTCCTGAAGGCCAGGGTAGTGAGCTTGCTGTGCACCCTCCTCGGTGCCCTAAGGATCTTGAACTCCACCATTTTGTGGTCACTGCAGCCCAGGTTGCCCTTGAGCTTCACGTTCCCCACCAGCCCCTCCTTGTTGGTGAGAACAAGGTCCAGCATAGCACCTCTCCTCGTTGGCTCCTCTACCACTTGGAGAAGGAAGTTATCATCAACGCATTCCAGGAACCTCCCAGCTTGCTTATGCCCTGCCCTGTTGTCCCTCCAACAGGTGTCGGGGTGGTTGAAGTCCCCCATGAGGACCAGGGCTTGTGAGCGTGAGGCTGCTCCTGTCTGTCTATAGAGGGCCTCATCCACTCGGTCTTCCTGGTCAGGTGGCCTGTAGCAGACCCCCACTGTAATGTCACCTGTCCCTGCCTTCCCTTTAATCCTGACCCACAAGCTCTCAGTCGGCTCCTCATCCATCCCCAGGCAGAGCTCCATGCACTCCAGCTGGTCATTGACATAAAGGGCGACACCCCCTCCTCATCTCCCCTGCCTGTCCTTCCTAAAGAGCCTGTATCCCTCCATCCCAACACTCCAGTCATAGGAGCCATCCCATCACGTTTAGGCTGGCTGATTTCTTTATTTCCTTTCCCCTTGTTTTTTAGTAGGGGAAAAAAAACACTAAAATCTCATGGTAAATATGTCTTTAAAGGAGGCAAAAACGTTACCTTCAGTAACCATCATCCTGTGGTTTTGTGTGTGCTGCTGCAATTTTAAGAGAGCTAGACAAGCCATTATGATGAAAGAAGATAATTAATACTGTTTAGTTTTATGTTTGATAATCATTAATTTTAACCTAGGTCGTTAAACAATTCATGAACAATTTCAGCCTAGAGTCCCCAAAACATCCAAGTTCTTAGGAAAGTTTAGTCTGTGTAGCACAACAAAGTCTATTACTGTTTTAGATAGTCATGGGAGCATGCTTTTTTTAGGATATATTCCTTATCTTCTTTTGCTCTCTGCCAACCAGCTTTTATGGATTATGAAGCTGGAAGCTTAAATATAGTCCAGACCATTAAAATGGTGTTGCATTCGATTATAATGGCTGTAATTGCCTTAATTATGTAAATGAAGGGGCCTTGCCAGTCTTATGATACATTAAAGGCTTTAGAAGTGTGTCACAGTAGTTCTACTGAGAATAAATAACCAAAGAGATGCAGATCGTATGCTAAGTATCTGGATCAGCATTATCTTTCTGATCATGCAATGTACGAATAAGCTAACAGGATGCTGCTATGTTTGTGTCTCAAGTACTAATGTGATGGTAATGTTTTTTATTGGTACTATTTTTATACCATCAATATGCAGTTATATTTAAAAGCGTTTCATTGCTCATCAATGGGAGATAACTGCTAGAAAAATACTTTCTTTATCAGGTAATTATTTTAAACTAGTTTATTTGCCCCTCCTGCTTATTTTTGGAAGGTAAAACATGTGGTGCCAATTGTATAACGTACTGATGAGTTATTTTGTCCTGTAATTATGTCAGAGCTTATTGGATAGTGAAGCTATTTGAGATCCTTAGGGAACTCAGGGATGGACTGGTGATGGTTCAGTAGTGGACTGATGATGGTTCAGTAGTGTTCTCAAGGAGTGTTGGATCAGTGAGTTTCATTGAGTTGTCTTCAGTTTACATCTTCAGGATGTAAATCCAGTGGTATTTAAAGAACTTGTGATACCCTATTTGGTACCAGTTCTCAGTAACAGTAATTGAATCTTTAGTAGTTTAATTTCCTGTTTATATCACGACTTCAACTGTGCTATCTATGCTCCCTGTTAAATAGTTGCAGTATCACTTTTCTGAAGTGACTGTTTTAATAGCTGGTAGAATTTTGATATTTTCTTTAAATATCAAAGTCCTTTAAAAGCCAGGGATTAAAAAGGTCTGTCTTTGGCAGCTATTGTTAATGTTTCTACAGTTACTACGCTGAAATTGACAGGAATAAAATGTGCTAATTACAGAGTTAATATCCCGGTGATATGATGTCACTTTCTGAATTGTTTTTCGTTACCTTTTTTTTTTTTAAGATGCATGTTGGATCTCAGGCAAAAATTCAAACATTTGTTTTTTGAAGCTGACCTCTGTCATGAAAATTAATTTCTACTTAAGCTAACTTTAAGCAAATATGCCAATAACTTATTATGCAAGAAAAGAATTTCACTTGGTATCAGCATGTCCTTACTTGGTTACACAGTTTCCTCTTTCTTCCAATAATTAAAATATAACCAGTTCTTAAACATAAAAGTACAAATTTTCACTAAAAAAACCTTGCTCATCTCTCCTGAGCATACAGACAGAAGAAGAATACTGACTTACTGTTTCACTTCTACTTTCTTTGCATAAATATTTGAACTCTGTTTCACAATTGAGAACCATTTTTCTTTTGGTTGGTGTAATGTTTTGAGGCACCAGTGGAACAGTTTATGTGGCTAGTGCATATTCACTGATGCACTGGAAACGTTTATCTGTGCAGTGAAAGTATGATGACACTTAGGCCATGCTCACATCATCTGATTATCCTACTAATTTCAAACTGTGATAATCTCTAAAAGTTTGAAAAGACGAAGCAATGCTAAAAAGAGATTTAACAGTGTACCTCCTCTTCAGGGCAATCATTACATGCTTCTGAGTGTTTGTCTTTGAAAGTACATCTTCCTCTTGCTTCAAAAAAACCCAGCCTTATTGTTCATGCCTAATTGTCATTTTACAATTTTCTCCAAATCCTGCCAGCTTTGCCTCTTCATGTAGGTTACTATAGCTTTAGTCAAAGTCTTGGTAAGAAAAGTTAAACAAATATGCACTAGTATCAGCATGATCTAAATCTATTTCAGGTGATGTATTTTTATATCTACGCTACTTTTACTACCAAGAAGGAAGATTTTCTATTTGTAAATAAAAAACCAGAAATTTTTTGTGTACTCTTGATGAATCAGCGTTATGAAAACATATTAATAAAATTATTAGATAGATACTCTGTGGCTCCAATTATCACAATTACCCAACTGTGTTGCTTTTTATCTGCTTCATGAAATACAATATTAATTTTATTTTTTTCTCGATATCTCAATTTTATGTCCCAGACACAGGCTACTTGACATGTCAGAAATCCTCTAAATAAAACATTAAAGTCTTCATGGAAAATGAAAAACCCAACTTCTTCCCTGAAGGCACCAAGATCCATGAAATTAGCTGTGGCATCTGTTTTAACTGTTGTTCCTGCTGATACTGCAAGACCAAGTGCTATAGCCACCTTGCATGCAAGCATCAGCAGTTGTTCAGTTGTATCAAATTGTAAGCTTTGGCTCATTAGCATGGTGGCACCTTTGTAATAGTCTGAATGCTAAATGAAAGGCATTCAGCTTTAAAACATAACTACCCCCCTAAAATTAAGTGGCTTTGAAAAACAGGTTTGTATTGTGATTTACTAGTACTGAAATGTTTTTTGTAGGAAAAAACCCAATCTTGTGTTTACCATTGATAATAGTGCAAGGCAAGTCAGAAGAAATCCTGGATTGATAAATATTGAATAATACTTCTTGTCAAAACTGTTTGCATTATTTATCCTGTTTATAATAGAGGTCTGTTATAAATTCCTGAGATACTTAATAGCAGGAGAGCATGAAACATTTAAAAAGAGAGTTGTAAACCCAGCTTTAGGGGAAACTAAGTAATTAAGATGGTTTTGTTCTGTTTTGTCTTTTCAGCAGGATTGTCTTTTTATATGAATTTAGGTGTAGATGAAAGTTTTAAGAAGGTTTATAACACAGTTTACTGTGTCTTGTAGGAATCTGATTTTTTTAATCTAGTTTTCTTTTAAGGTCAGTATTTGAAGTTGATCACCCTCGTAGTATTTCTGTATGCACAGTTCAAGAGGATTAAAAGATACCTCAGAGGCCACTAATACACTGTATTATTTAGTTACCTTCTTTCTGAAGGTTTAACTTCAGAAGCAGGAGTACAAAAAGAGCATATAGTTTTAACAATGTGAACAGAGTACTGCTGCAGCTCAGAAAAACAAAATATAATTACTCTCTCTGCTCTTTTGAAACAGATAAAGCGATGGAAAAATGCAACAGAGTAAAGTTTCAAACATATGAAACAGGGACAACTTGTTGCTGATATTTTTGTCCCTGGCAAATTCAAGAAAGACCAACAGGCCTTGCTCTTATCACCTGTCAAATGAAGTAATAGGAAAAAGGATAGTAACAAAATTAGGATCTTAGTTATTTTGTTGCACCCTATTTGAATCTAGCCAAGAGAAAAAAAACAGAGTTTATAGAAGTACATCTAAGCATTTGGGATGTTTTTGACAGTTTAATTGGTCATTGGATCAGAATTGGACTTTATACAAAAAAGGATACAGAACATTAGGAAAGCAAGTTAAAAAGAAAATTACTACAGGTTGGAATCATTTGGCTTCCTTGAATTCAGGAAGAGTTGTCCACCAGCTCTAAAGTCTACTGAGAGATAGTATAGAAATATTTTTCTGAGTCAAAAGGTGAAAGTAGCCAACAGTATAAAGCGTGTCAAGGCTAAAGGATGCAGGCAGTTGTCAGAGACCAGCATCTGTGACAGTTCGTCATTTAGAAAAAGAAAGCCAGAAACCAGTTCAGTTGTTCACAAGATTATTGTGTGCTTGTATTTATTTCTTCATATCTCTAGAATTTCATTCTCTAGGGTTAGGTGTAGATTCTGTAATGCAAGCATTGTTTTACCATGTCCACAGTTGATCCAGATAGTCATTTAGTTATTAGTGAGAGCTGTCACTGACTGTTAAGGATTAGCAGTCTGGACCTGTTAGAGCAAGCACCTGTTGTGTTCATTTGTGGGCAACATGACTCTTGTCATGTAAGGTGCAGTGATCACTCTTACCTATTCAACCAGACTGTCAGGATGTTCTTAACGTATAGCATGGGGGGGTTGTTAGAAGTTCATTGGTGTGAGTGATGCTATGGGACTGATTTCTTTAGCTTGTTGAAAAAGATTCTCAACATTGGCAGGAATTTAGCAGTCAATATTGAGTAAATACAGTAAAGGAAAAATATGCATCTTCCTTTCTAGCTATATCTGCTTTTATATATATATATAACTGCTTTTATATATATATATATATATAAAAGTATATCCCGTTTCCTGAGAACATCCTAATTTTCTTATGTTGAAGAACTATACATTACTACTTTCCTTGTCTTTTTCCTTTTTGTAGGCCACTTTCTACTATTTTTGCACATACGTGTAACACTTCACTCTGCAAGTGATAAGTGTAAGGTATTACTCCTTGTGAGTTAGGGTGAATCATAAGCGTTAAGTTACTCAGTTATCTTAAATTGTTTGTTTTGATATTTTAGTTTGTTGATATTATTTGAAGTTACTTCAGTCTTTCACATAAAGATTTGTAATAAGTGATGCCCAATGTCATAAAGATTGAAAGTAAAGTTGTTTCCTTTTTCTTTTTCTTTTTTTTTTTTTTAAATTTAATATATTTCTAAATGTCTGCAAAATATTGGGAGAGGTTTAAAATCAGTTTGTTTTGTAACAACAGGCTTTGATATAACCATGGGGTCAGGCTTCTGATTTGCTGTATTTCTCTTCTCAAAACCAAAAACAACTACACAAACAAGCTGGGGTGGGGGGGAGGGGAAGAGATGGAAGACTTTGCTTAGTGTGAAAGGAGACATGAACACCCTTTTTTTCCCAAAATAACCTGTGCAACCAACATAGAGAATCTGAACAAAGATCCAGTAAAATGAGGAATTAAACTACACCATCACTTGAGTTGATCTTTGTTGAGATGTTTGAAATTATCAGTAAAATGCTTTTGCTACCATATTTTCATCAGACTACACACCAATATTACAGAATCACAGACTCACAGAGTGGTTGAGGTTGGAAGGGACCTCTGGAGGTCGCCTGGTCCAGCTACCCTGCTCAAGCAGGGCCACCTAGAGCAGGTTGCCCAGGACCATGTCCAGATAGATTTTTAATATCTCCGAGGATGGATCCTCTACAACCTCTGTAGGCAACCTGTGCAAGTGCTCAGTCATTCTCACAGCGAAAAACTGTTTCCTGATGTTCAGAGGGAACCTCCTGTGTTTCAGTTTGTGCCTGTTGCTTCTTGTCCTGTCACTGGGCACCACTGAAAAGAGCCCGGCTGGCTCTGTTTTTGTTATGTCCTCCCTTCAGGTATTTATATACATTCATAAGATCCCCTTGAGTTTTCTTCTCCAGGGTAAATGGTCCCAGCGCTCTCAACATTTCCTCATATGAGAGATTGTATTGATCCACAAAAAGTAAAACAAGAAATCCACATTATAATTAGCTAACCAGTTGTCTCACTGTCATAATAGACCCTCATGATTGTTTTTGTCATATTCAGTGACAATTAGTGAGACAGTTTTGGTTAGTTGTGAAGACCTGTGAAAGAGAAAAAACTTGAAAAAAAATGGTCTGAGAACTATAGAATATATAACTATACTTAATGAATACTAAACTTAGTTCACTGTGCTTCTGTGTGCAAATGTATATATTCCTCCTTTGGCCAAAACACAGAGAAAGAAATACAATTTGATCTCACATTTTTAAGGAACAAATTGAGAAATGTGTAGCTTAGCAGATAACATGAAATGGAATCGTGAAAATGTGATTTATAGCTCAAAATATATTTATCACAAAAAATTCTTTGTAATTTTAAAATAGTGATGTAAATCCATGCATTTTCTAGAAAGCTTGATACAATTTACACTGCTTCTAGATTTATATGTTAACTTACATCGGAGTTCCTAATTATGAGTACTGTCTTTGAAAAAAAATATAGTTTGCTTACATGCACACACAATGCAAAAGTCTATTATGCTTCATATGTAAAAAACCCCCACTAAATCTCAGTTTCATATACCAAATGCAAGTAGGTCTTTTCCAGTAACAATTAGAACATTGAAACTCTTCTGTGGAACTGAGCATTGTGATTTACTTTGGAGGGTTATGTAACCATGTACAAGATATACAGAAAAGTATAATTACTAGTAGTCTAGAAACCTAATGTATTTTCTAGAACATGAGCTCATAAAAAGTGTTTGCAAATAATAAAGCCTGCAAAACAGTCTTTGCTTTCCATCTGTTTCAGCCACAGTGATGTAACATTCAATTTAATCTGACATAAGCTTTTTAATAGGGTAATGATGTATTCTTGACATTTGGACAATGGGCACAAGGAGCCTTGGAAGTAATTTTTAAATTCCTAGCCAAATATACATAGAAGAATGTTGACTATACACAGCAATAAGGATAAAATTATACTGAATTTCATTACTGCAGAGGTCATCGGATAATTGCCAAATCTGCTATTCCTTGTTACTTTTGCTCTACCTCTAAGCAAGATTTCTTCAGACTGGAAGAATGCCCCTTTTGCCATTTAGAACTTCTGTAATGGAAATAGAAATTTATATATCCATTAAGGAGGCATTTGCAAAGAGTTTGACGGCATTAGCCTGCCTTTTTAAGCACTAAGAAGATAGCAAATGCATATGTGCAGATCAGTTGCGCTGCATATGCAGTGAGTCTGGTGCATCCCAGATGGTTGCAGCTTAAGACTTGAATTGTACACTCTTCTGGGATGGCTGAACATGAAATGGCCTGGTCAGAGCTACTGCTCTTGCTCTGATACGGTCTGAAATTCCCAGAGTTTTGGGGTAGATAAAGAACGGAATTCTAAAAAGTTGAAATATGGTAACCCCTGTCCTATATAGTTGAACAGTTTGTTCCAGTGTGTCACATGGAGGCAGACACGAGTCATTGTGTTACATGAAATAGAAAGTGAATAAAAAATTCTTATCAAATATTATAAATGCTCATCAACATTATTCTGAATGATGAAAAGTTCCTTTTGCAGTGGAAGCCAAAGAGTAACTATGAAAACAAAGTGCATCTGCCTATTGTGATCTTTGTAGTATAACAAAGAGAAAATACCGAGCGTAAGCATTTCAAGAAACTACCATACAAATGAATATTCTAAGACAAAAGAGAATCCGAAGTAAAGAGTTTAAAGTCTTTATTTTTGGTAATAGTGATTATCACTGATATCTTATTTTTTGCTATCAGTCTCAGTGTTAAACTGCGGGGTTTTTTTTAAACTTCGAATATGCTTAATCCGTGAAATATCATAACATACAAAAATGGACATTTTCCTGAAGACTTTTGTTTCCTTGCTTCTTCCAATGCTATAAGGGAAAATGGTTAGACATGGACTCAAATGTTATGCATATCTACATTTCTTTTCTTTGTAGCAATCGCATAGATGTCAATCAATTAATTTAGATTAAAATGCTCAGCATCTTACCTTTCTGCAAAAAAGTTTTACATTTTAATATTTTTTAAAAATTCACTCAGTTAACAGTATGATAATTGTAAAAGGTATTTTGATACAGAAATATGTGCAGAGTGACAAATATTTCATTTCACAGAAAACTTTTCAAGACCAAAGTGATTAAATGGGACAGCTGTATTATGTGTTGTACAAGAAAATATAAAAAAAAAGTGTGGCTCATTAGCTCTTGACACCTCAAAATGTGAGGTACTGAAGAAAGAAACAGATTAGAAGGGGGAGAAAGATAAAAAAAGAAAATGTGAATAGCAAGGAGGTAATGATTCTTTAATTATGCCTTTGGCTCGGGAGCGCAGTTTTGTGCCCACCAGGCAGGTGCTTGGCTGCCTCGTGTAGAAAGAAGAGAGGAGAGGAACTCCCTGTTTTTTTATGTCTAGATTCAACCATATATTTAGGTTCCTAACTTCTGCTGAAGAGCTTACCTATTTTTTTGTGTGTGGTAAATGAGAAACAAATAAAATCTAGATACCTAATGTACCTACCTGACCACCTTTCAGAGAGGTTTTGGAGAGTTTGTGGGAATTGTTCCCCCGCGGGCCGTTACCACTGCCTATATCCTCAGGAAATTTCTTCTGATTATCATAACTGTTGAGTGACTGAATAATCAGAGGAGCTGTTGCCTACATCTTCTTCACAGGTAATCAATGTCAATGTCTTTTGAAAATGTCATGGTTTCTGTTTCCTTGTTTAATAATTCCTACTAAGATACCTATCTAACTCTCTGACATATTTGGGCTTAAAGCAGTGACTAGACATTCAGTATTCATTTATTTTATTTTGGTAAGCTATTTACTTATGTCAGATATTTTATATAGCAATGTCGTGGCAATAGGAGGAGCGTTTTTGAGTTTAATGGACCAGGCATTGTACAGTGCTATTATTTGGACACAGCTCCCTCATGCTGACTCATATTGAAAGAAACAGTATTACTAAGTAACCCTGGGCACAAGTATGAATTGGGAGAGGAGTGGCTGGAGAGCAGCCCTGCAGAAAGGGATCTGGGGGTGTTGGTTGACAGGAGGCTCAATACGAGTCAGCAGTGTGCCCTGGCAGCCAAGAGGGCAAACCGCATCCTGGGGTGCATCAAACACGGTATAACCAGCCGGTCAAAAGAGGTGATCGTCCCGCTGTATTCAGCACTGGTGTGGCCTCATCATGAGTACTGTGTGTGGTTCTGGGCCCCACAATTTAAGAAGGATGAGAAGGTCCTTGAATGCGTCCAGAGGAGGGCAACAAAGCTGGTGAAAGGGCTGGAAGGCATGTCCTTTGAGGAGCGGCTGAGGACTTTGGGCTTGTCTAGTTTGGAGGAAAGGAGGCTGAGGGGCGACCTCATTGCTCTCTGCAGCTTCCTGAGGAGGGGAAGTGGAGAGGGAGGTGCCGATCTCTTCTCCCTGGTATCCAGTGATAGGACACATGGGAACAGTTCAAAGCTGCACCGGGGGAGGTTTAGACTGGACATTCGGAAGCATTTCTTTACCGAGAGGGTGGTCAAACACGGGAACAAGGCTTCCTCAAGAGGTGGTCAATGCCCCAAGCCTGTCAGTGTTTAAAAGGCATTTGGACAATGCCCTTACAACATGCTTTAACTTTTGGTCAGCCCTGAATTGGTCAGGCAGTTGGACTAGATGATCGTTGTAGGTTCCTTCCAACTGAAATAGTCTATTATGTTCTATTCTAAGTCAGTAGGCATTATTTTAATCTGATTGCTAAGTTATGATTCTGTTTATGAATCTGTCCACTTTTTTGTTTAATAGATTTGCCCCAAATATGGCAAACATGTCTTGAGGCATCAACAGCAAGATTCACAAATTTATTTTCTAGTATCCGGAACATAATAAAAACAAATTCTATTTCGTGTTTTTTAAATATTTTTTTCTTCTCAGCCTGTACAGGAAAACCAGTTTCTTGTAAAGTTTAAAGCTTTAATGAGTTTTTCTGTTTTATTTTTACGTTCTGAGGCTTAAACAATGATGTTATGATACCATTTTAAATTGCAAATGAAATGCCTTTGGGTTTGGTGCGCTGTCTATTCTGATTGTAACTTCTCGTATCAACTTGGAAATGATAGGGTTCAATGTAATGTTTTTAAAAAGAAATCTTTCCAAAGCTCAAGTTACTGGCTAATTTCAGAAATTACTAGCTGAAGTTGTACTGAATTTTTTTACACAGAAAGTTAAACTAGATTACTATAATGGCAACTGCCGGCCATGCTACATCATGTCCTGCAACAAATTTACTGAGTCTTCTTAGATTCTCATTTTTCACTTACTCATGTATGATTATCAGTAGACAACACTTCCACCTGTCTTTGACTCTTTAACAGGTCTTAGTCAACTGTGGCAGAAGCTTAAAAATGGCTATAACCTTTTTGCATACACTGCAGTCCTGTAATCACTGCAGAATTAGTGGTGATGCTTTGAGTGTGTCTGCTCTCTGCTGCTGCTCGCAGGGCTGAGCCAACAGAATAAATGCTGTGCTCTTCAACTGGTTCTGCACAAAGTCAGATACCTTTACTTTAATAAGATTTAAACATAAAGTATCAATAAATGTAAACTAACTAGGTTTTCCATTGAAGAAGACCAGGAACGCTCATAGCCTGTTCTGCCACATGTGCTGAGGTGCTGGTCTGTGGCACTGTGGCAAAGGAGCACGTATAGGGCCTGCTGTTCTCTGTCCCTGTCTGTGATTAATATCAAATCCTTAATCCATTTTGGATTTGTATTCTAGGGGCTACAGTAGGAACTGTTAAAAAAAAACCCACCACAACACCCAAAAACCAAACCTGCAAGTGTCTTAACATTATAGGAAACAACCAAGCTTATAAGTCAAGTTTGCACAGATGTTAAATCAAGTTAAATCAAAAAAGCTTCACAGTGGTCACATTTTAGTTGTCAAATATTACTTAAAGCAATTTCCTGCTGATCTAATACTGTAATTCAGTAATTACTGTATAGTTTTATTTTAAGTAAAATTATTCCCTACTTAATGACCTTTTCAAAGTACTAACTACATCTAGTCCTACTTAAAACAATAAAACGATAAATTAGTCTTCCAGGATTGACTTTAAAGTATAACAAAGGTACTCTGTGTGGTGTACAGTAGGATTGTGTTATATTTATTCTTTCTCATAGTTACCAACTTTTCTTAATCCATGAACAGCCATAAAAAATTTTTTGTTGCTAAGACAGGAATTAAATATAAAATGAGACTAAACCAGCATCTTTCAATATAAGTAGCTTGCATATTAAATAATAGCAATCTTGGCTTTTAAAGTAGAAACATATGTTGACGATGTCCATTTGTAATACATACAGACAGCAACAACTGAATAAAATGCCAAGTCCGCTCAGGTATTCAAACAACAGGCACACTATAGCCTTCAAATTACAACTGTCAAACCAGGAGGAAGGGTGGGCTTTGTGCGATAGAGTAATGAGGTTTTTCATACTCATTGAAGGGAAAACTGTCCTTACTGAAATCGGTGACAAAACTCCCACTAAATGGAACCAGGATTTCTGTTTGTTTAATGAAATAAGAGCTATGGAGAAACTCTTAAACTTGGACCGCTACTCTGCAAGTAAATTTTCTTGGTGGTGGTACCTGCTATTGAATCCAGTAATTTCTGTCTGCACACATTTGCTGTGCCTCAGCCTCACCTTGCTAAACAGGAATCTGTTGTAGTTGAAAGTCATTCAAGTGCAATACCAGCATCTTGAAACTGAGGCAATGAGCCATGCAGACAGGAAAGCAATGTCATTCTGAGCTCAGGGCAGTGATAACAAAACCACAGTTTTTTGACCACAGCCAGTTCACATGTGACTGTCAGTGCCTGTATCTTTAAAAACTATCTGAATAGCCTAGAGATCCAGCTGGCCCAATAGAATATAATAGTTTCTCAGGACTCTATAGTGCCATGTTGATCTTAATGGTGATCATTGTTGAAGGAAGACCTGAGAGTATAATTTTTACTACTTTTGTGTGACCACCAAAATTCAGATATCACTGTGATATATTTCTGCACCTTTATCTGTAGTTAATCATAGAATCATAGAATCATTGAGGTTGGAAAAGACCTCTAAGATCATCGAGTCCAACCATCGACCCAACACCACCATGCCCACTAAACCATGTCCCTAAGTGCCTCATCTACTCGTCTTTTAAATACCTCCAGGGATGGGGACTCAACCACTTCCCTGGGCAGCCTGTTCCAATGTTTAACCACTCTTTCAGTAAAGACATTTTTCCTCACGTCCAATCTAAATCTCCCCTGGCACAACTTGAGGCCATTTCCTCTCGTCCTATCGCTTGTTACTTGGGAGAAGAGACCGACACCCACCTCGCTACAACCCCCTTTCAGGTAGTTGTAGAGAGCGATGAGGTCTCCCCTCAGCCTCCTCTTCTCCAGACTAAACCGTCGCAGTTCCCTCAGCCGCTCCTCATAAGACTTGTTCTCCAGACCCCTCACCAGCCTCGTTGCCCTTCTCTGGGCACGCTCCAGCACCTCAACGTCCTTCTTGTGGTGAGGGGCCCAAAACTGAACACAGTATTCGAGGTGCGGCCTCACCAGGGCCGAGTCCAGGGGCACGATCACTTCCCTACTCCTGCTGGCCACACTATTTCTGATACAGGCCAGGATGCCATTGGCCTTCTTGGCCGCCTGGGCACACTGCCGGCTCATGTTCAGCTGGCTGTCAACCAGCACCCCCAGGTCCTTTTCCGACAGGCAACTTTCCAGCCACTCTTCCCCAAGCCTGTAGCGCTGCATGGGGTTGTTGTGGCCCAAGTGCAGGACCCAGCACTTGGCCTTGTTGAATCTCATACAGTTGGCCTGGGCCCATCGATCCAGCCTGTCCAGGTCCCTCTGCAGAGCCTTCCTACCCTCGAGCAGATCAACACTCCCGCCCAACTTGGTGTCGTCTGCAAACTTCCTGAGGGTGCACTCGATCCCCTCGTCCAGATCATCGATAAAGATGTTGAACAAGACCGGCCCCAGTACTGAGTCCTGGGGAACACCGCTCGTGACCGGCCGCCAACTGGATGTAACTCCATTCACCACAACTCTCTGGGCCCGGCCGTCCAGCCAGTTTTTGACCCAGCGCAGAGTACACCTGTCTAAGCCGTGAGCCGCCAGCTTCTCTAGGAGAATGCTGTGGGAGACGGTGTCAAAGGCCTTCCTGAAGTCCAGGTAGACCACATCCACAGCCTTTCCCTCATCCACTAGGCGGGTCACCTGGTCATGGAAGGAAATCAGGTTGGTCAAGCAGGACCTGCCTCTCATGAACCCGTGCTGGCTGGGCCTGGTCCCCTGGTTGTCCCACTCATGCCTTTGTGAGCGCCCTCAAGATGAACCGCTCCATAATCTTCCCCGGCACCGAGGTCAGTCTGACAGGCCTGTAGTTCCCCGGATCCTCCTTCCGGCCCTTCTTGTAGATGGGTGTCACATTGGCAAGCCTCCAGTCGTCTGGGACCTCCCCCATTAACCAGGACTGCTGATAAATGAAGGAGAGTGTCTTGGCGAGCTCCTCCACCAGCTCCCTCAGCACTCTCGGGTGGATCCCATCCGGCCCCATAGACTTGTGAGCATCCAGGTGGCATAGCAGGTCGTTCACTGCTTCCTCTTGGATTATGGGGGGTTCATCCTGCTCGCCGTCCCTGTCTTCCAGCTCGGGGGGCCGAGTACCCTGAGGATAACTGGTCTGCCTGTTAAAGACTGAGGCAAAGAAGGCATTGAGCACCTCAGCCTTTTCCTCATCCTTGGTGACAATGTTCCCCCCCGCATCCAATAAAGGATGGAGATTCTCCTTGGCTCTCTTCTTGTCATTAATATATTTGTAAAAACATTTTTTGTTTTCTCTAACGACAGCGGCCAGATTGCGTTCTAGCTGGGCTTTTGCCTTTCTCATTTCTTCTCTGCATGACCTAACGAGATGCCTGTACTCTTCTTGAGTTGCCTGCCCCTTCTTCCACAAGTGGTAAATGATGTGTTTTCAGAAATACAAAATGCTTTTAAGAACATGGCCCACAAAGGGCAGAAGAGAAACGTGCATGAAATTGAAGTTCAATAACATAAAATATAGCACTATGAATAATAACTAGAAAATTATGTTAAAAATTTTTTGACAGAGAGCAGAAGAGTCTATGTGAAAAATTGACATAATTTCACACTATAAATATTTCTTACGGCTCTTACTAGGATATCTTCAAAACCATTATCAGTAGACATTTGATTATTTCTTAAAATAATTAAATACTGGTTTTGTTTTTTACTTTTAAAGCCTCAGCTACTGATGCATTATTTTCAGACTCTTTCTGACCAAGTACTGATGTCACTGACAGTTTAAACAGTTTCATGAATTTTGCAAACAGTACAGAACATTGATGGCATTATTAGAGGTAATAGTTGTTTCGAACTCTCAGATGCAGTGGTGAAGAGGTTCACAGTTGATGACATTTGACAGTTCTTTTCAGCTGTAGGCAATGGTGCTGATAATCAGCACATCCAGTTAGTTCAAATACCTTTCATGCTTTATGATTAACAAGCAAAATTATAACTGAATAGATTACTGCCTGGCATCTCTAATTGTCCATACTTTTTTTGTCTTGAAAGGTCCTTAATTACCATATGGAAAAGCAATGTACATTCTTATTGTATAGATTTTGTCTACAATACAATACATTTTATTGTATAGATTTTTTTTTTCAAAAAATAACGTCATATTTCTTTAAGCAAAAAGGTTATATTTTTTATTTTTTTTCAATGGACTGTAACTTAGGAAATGTCATTTTTCATTGAAAAAAATGTCAACAAAATTGTTTAAACAACCACCAAGATGTCTGTTGATCAGTACTAGCATTCCCTTCCTCTTCAAAGGACCAAGTAGTTGGTCTAGACAGCACCAAAGTGAGGATGAAATTCTGGCTGTACTGAAATCAGCAGGAATTTTACTACTGATTTCAATATGATGAGAATTTCTCTAAATGTCAGAAAATATGCCAGCATCCTCAACATACACTAATATCATGTTTGTTTAAAGATATAGTGGTCTTTATTAGCAATATTAGCTTTGTTCTGTTCTTCGTACAAGTGGTGCTGATTTGTGCCTGCTGTAAGCAGCTCCTTTCAAAAACTTTTGTACTTGCAGAATAGCCATGCAGATAGACTGCATGCAGGTAGACTGCAGTCCCATGCAGATAGACTACAGCTTGAAAAGAACCATTTCCTAAAATATGTCATGGTACCAAGACTGATCCCTCATGGTGCTTGGTTTGGATCTGGAATTGTTTAATGTCACAGAGCACTTCTGTTTACTCTGTGTATTAAAGATTCTCTGTAGCACACCCATCTTATATGAGGACTGCAAACATGTGAAGATGACTTGATGGTTTTCTTTGGAGCTGAGTCTCTCTGAGAATGACCATTTCATATCTGTGGTTTGCACCAGATGAGTTGATGGCTGTACAGGTAACATTGATAGAATGTATTTTGTATTCATTGTATTTGTACTCTTTTGTTTCTAGTTTTATATCTAAAAGCATGACCTGAAACATTATCTTAAAATTTGTGGATTTTTTTATTACATGTGCCTTGGGTTGAAGCCACCAAGAGAGAAACCAGATTAATTTTATAGATTCGTATCTGGCTTTAGAAATCCCTTGTGCACAAGTGGTTGGAGACCAGGCAAATGCTTGTTCTGTTGTGATATGCTTCACTATGCATCCACTTATTCCCATTCTTGGAGACTGAGTACTGGGCTAGATAAGCCTTTGGTCTGACATACTGTTGTCACTCTTACATTCTTCCATAACCCACACAGACCATGGCTTGTCAGGGGCTAAGTTTTGAGAAGTTGGTTCCAGTATTTATAGGCCATATCCATTTTACAAAAAGAAAATGACTGGAGACACTGCCTGTTTACCTGGCTCAAGTAAACAGGAGAGTCTCGTAAATAGTGATACAGAATTTTATCACTTCCTGTTGTGTTGGCTACAGAGCAATTTCTTAGTAGGGTTTGCAACTTGTGCTTCTTAAGTTTACCCTTATGGGATAACAAATAGATAGTAAATAGATTTCAGGAGGATCTTGATGAAGTGGATTTTCTCTCCTTGTCCTTTCATAAAAATAAAGTCTGTATTGCCTTGAAACATGAAACCTGCAGATAGTCAGAAATGATCAGGTTCTGCATTACCCATTTAAATTCTGTGAACTCAAGACATCTCTGAACCATGGATTAAGCGGGGGAAGATGGCATACCACAAAAATATTGCTCTTTCCACAGCATCTAAGAATAGCTGCTCTTGGAGACAGGACATGAGGCTTGATAAAGTTTGGTCTGACCATAAGCAGCCATTCTTCTGCACAGTTCTGCAGCTACTGAATTGTCATTCTTAATGATGGAATGTTACTGTTTTCCTGCATTTGCTGTAGTCAAAATTTTCTTCTGTCTCCTTTTCCTGTCTAGTAAGCTTGTTCTCCCTGCAAAGGAGGTTAATGGAGTTAATTCACTTGCAGTTTTACAGTCCTTTCCTTAGTTTTTCTTCCTTTTGCATATTTTCTGATTAAAGCCTGATTTTCCTCTCTGATGGGCTCAAATTGCAATACATGCCATAGTTCTTGTTCGGCTACTACAGTGTTCCCAAGGAACACCGTGCATTTCCTAGATGCCATAGGGGGTGTATAGCTATCAGAAGAATGCACTGAGCCATTTGGAGACCAAGCATTCATCTTAACAAAAGAAATGCCATCAATTCATTTGGAGAAAGTTTATAGATTTCTGAAATCTTAAGTGGCAGTGTTATAACTGGATTTCCTCAATATTCTATTTGGTGTTATTGCAAGTGACAAAAGCTGCAAAGTCTCTCATGGCCTTGCACGTTAGCTTCACTGAGTGCTTTGATTTTGTTAAACTTATATGGGGTCTTCTGTTGCCAATTCAGATAACTTAGTTTCTATTTTTGGTGTCTCAGGTGACAATTTTTTATCACTGTGTTTAAGAAGAGATCTTTTAAAGAGTTTAGGAGAGTTATTCAATGCAGCTGGTTAAATGCCGAATGTCTTCTATTTCTTCCCTTGTAGTCTTTGTTCAATTTAAATGGAAAGGCTATATAGATGAGGAACTTTCTATTTTGTTGCTCACTAACAGGATATGTTAGAGCAGGAAAGCATAGTTTAAGCTTTCCAAAAGGCACATGCTGTTGCTAGGTTCAACTGGATATCTGTATTGTGTCTACATGCATGGATCCTGATCTGTAATGGGAAAACAGCAACCCTGGTGTTAGAATCCAG
The DNA here is from genome assembly GCF_965638725.1 of Aptenodytes patagonicus. Classification (NCBI taxonomy): domain Eukaryota; kingdom Metazoa; phylum Chordata; class Aves; order Sphenisciformes; family Spheniscidae; genus Aptenodytes; species Aptenodytes patagonicus. Next base: position 44,863,415 of record NC_134952.1, read on the forward strand.
TCTGCTCGGGCAAAACCTGTATTATCTCAGTACATCAGTCAGTAGAACAGGTTAAATATTTTGATGAAAAAAAGGAAAGCTTTCTTGGTGGAAATTTTTCCCTTTTTCATTAATTCTATCTTGACAATTTTAGTTTGAAAGAAGGGTGCCAACCTCTGGGAATTTTATTTTCTCTTCTCCTGTAGAAAGTTGAAAGCTTTACTAAGGGTAAACTTACACATATTTATTTAATAACTGCTTTATGATGAAGCAGTTTATTAGGCTACTCAGTTCATCTTCTGCATTGCAGTTCAATATCTTCCCTGAAGAAAGGTGTTAAATCTGTCCCTTAAACTAAGAGAGCACCCAAAATATATTTCTTTTCTGAACGTTGTCATGTCTTGCGAAATAGTTCAGTGACCATTAACTTGCTCTGGAGCCATTTATTCTTATACTGAACATGACACAGTCTCCATTTCTGGGCTGCAAACTTGGGGTGAAGGAATACGGGAGAGCACATGATGATATATTTGCACTGTCAAATAATGTAGCTCATTGGTTTGCTCCTTGGCTCTTGTCCTTGGTTATCCATACTATTAGTTCACTGCCAGACTCTCTGCTGAGGTAAAGTAGCTGTTCCCCTTTCAGATGTACCTTTGGGAATAGCTTTCTCCACAGACTTCCTCCTGCAGACTATATGAATGAAAAAGCAACAGATTTATAGTCCTTTAACTTGCAAATGGTATCCTATCAGACACTGTACCCTCCAACAATTTCACACACCCACATGCCTCACCAGTGCATGCTTCTCATATCCTTCAAGTAAGAAGGATACAACAGCACTTTGAACAAGTTCCCCTTCCTCTCTAAAAATAATAATTGTAATTCAGTAGGGTCACTGTTGGTAATGCAGGATTTTTGGATTTAAAAGATGTATAGAAATAACCACATTAGAAATTACCAAGGCTAAATAAATTCTTATCTTGATGAATATTCATATACATCTCATAAACATTCTCTGATCTACACCAGACATTCGTGAACAATCCATTTGGTGTTCAGTGCATAGACTAGCAAAACATAATTGCACTTGCTAACATATTTCATGTATGCATGTGTAAACATTTCAGATATTTGTACCCTAATCATATCTTTTTAAAATCATTGCTTTCTTCGTTTCTCCTTCAACGTTTGATTAGTGAATTTGTGTGGGGAGACAGCTGCAGATTACATTTACTTAACTAGAGTTCTGATTTCAATGAGGTGGTACAGTGTAGTAGAGTTTGCATCTCAGTGCATGTGATTCCTGTGCTGGGGGAGTGGGTCCTGCTGTTATGTTACTGATATAACGGATTGACTGCTATAGTTTTCTTCAGTAGTAGAGAAAGAGCTTGTCTACCTCACTTTAGGCCATCAGAGCCAAAGACACAAATAATTAGCTAAATTGGAGTGATTCCACCCTCTCAGTCCTCACTGAGAGGTCGACAGGCAACTGTGCTCTTTAATGCACAATTTTAAATGATTAAGAGCAATGTTAGTGATTAAGCAACCAAGAAGGACACACAAGCCAATGGTTAGGGTAAGTGCAAAGTGGTTTAAAGCATCAGATCACAAGCTAAATATGAAAAGAAGAACAAAACTGCTGCAATACCAGCCTTAAATCTGCCAGACTTTAGTGGGATCCAATGTGATGTAAAATTCCTTTATGCCAGACACTTGCAGAACAGAGTTTAGTTAATTTCTATTAGTCGGTGATTGTTCAGCCCAATGTTCAATTCTGCTATCCTTCCCTTCAAGAGAAAAGGTGCAAACCAGTAGGCAGTCCTACCAAGGCACAATGGTAATTTTCTCTCACAATAGAAAGAAAGGTCCATCAGTCCCTTCCAGGTTCTGTGTGCAGAATTACCTGGTGTGGTAGACCTTTGAAGCCTCTTATCAGCACAGAACATTTCTGATTTCAGAAAATGTCTGATTTGAAATATTGAAATAATGTATATATTTTTTTAAGTTTTCTTTATAAAGAGCATTGTTCAGTGATCTTTTTATCCTTGTCTACTAGGTTTCAAGGGGTTTTATGTCAAATGCAAAAAAGTCTTTGCGGGACCCTGTCAATCTTGTCCTTGAAAAGAAGAAAATGTCCTGACTTTGTACCAGAGCTGTGCAGTGCTTTCAGGAATCCTTGAAACTGAATTCAGAAAACTACCTCGCCTTTGGGGTATGGTTGGCTGGAAAGCTTTCACCACTAAGAAGATTGCTGTTCTGTCCCTGTTTGATACTTTCCATATCTTCTATTATGTGAAATACTGGATTCAGTTGAATATATAAAAATATTTGGGAATGAAAAGATACTGGAATATACCACGTTACAGTGGAGCATCTCCTTGCTATCTAACTTTTTTTGCTGACTATCTAGCTTCATAAATATGCAATTTACAGATTAATAAGGTGTCATCATTTAACCCCAGCTGGCAACTAAGCACCACACAGCTGCTCCCTCACTCCCCCTCAGTGGGATGGGAGAGAGAATCAGAAGAGTAAAAGTGAGAAAACTTGTGGGTTGAGATAAAGACAGTTTAATAGGTAAGGCAAAAGCTGCACGTGCAAGCAAAGCAAAACAAGGAATTCATTCACTACTTCCCATCGGCAGGCAGGTGTTCAGCCATCTCCAGGAAAGCAGGGCTCCATCACACATAACAGTTACTTGGGAAGACAAACGCCATCACTCTGAATGTCCCCCCTTCCTTCTTCCCCCAGCTTTATATGCTGAGCATGATGTCATACAGTATGGAATATCCCTTCGGTCAGTTGGGGTCAGCTGTCTCAGCTGTGCCCCCTCCCACCTTCGTGTGCACCCCCAGCCTACTCGCTGGTGGGGTGGGGTGAGAAGCAGAAAAGGCCTTGACTCTGTGTAAGCACTGCTCAGCAATAACAAAAACATCCCTGTGTTATCAACACTGTTTTCAGCACAAATCCAAAACATAGCCCCATATGAGCTACTATGAAGAAAATAAACTCTATCCCAGCCAAAACCAGCACACTACATCATTTTCATCCTCAGAAATTAATAGTTCAGAATAACAGAGCATGATGAGAATTGATAACCAACACTAAAGGTTAGCAGCAGTTAGCAAAGGAAGCCATATATAGTGACTGTCCTCCAGAAAATAAATTGATTCCACAATAGGTCTGTGATACTTCTGACAGATTAAAGAATTATTATTGTCTTAGTTAATTGCAATGTTTTAGTAAGTTTACATATTTTAAGTTGAATATAGTATCTTAGCACATAAATTCTGTATGTTGTGGTTACTACTATTTTTCCTGCACTCAGAAGTGGTCATTATATTTAAATGTGAAGTCTTTAAAACTGAGGACACAAAAAGATCAGATTTATTTTATGAAAATGTAATTTAATGGTAATAATTTTAAATTGTGTGAAACATTAATCATGAGCAGAATGTCTGTATGGAACATTAATTTGAGGCAGTAAGAATAAGCAGCTGCAGTTCCCTGATATGATATCTGCAGCATTTATATTAATTATTTTGTAACAGACTAACTGAAGTAGAAAATTCATTATGTTTAGATAAATAGTAAGGAAATCAGAATGCTTTTATTTGTTAATTTCAAGGTATCTTCCTAAAAGCGTTGGCCCTAGAGGTAACAGTTGGCTAATAAACTTCATGAGCTTATAAAAATAGAAACACACATATGAAGTTTTTCAATTTACAGCATTTTTTTTTTTTAAAAGTTCTGATTATACATATGGGACTGTAAAAAGATGAGTAAAATGACTGTCCCATCCTTTAGTTACAAGTTTGAAGGGCTTTTTGTCCTTCTGCCAAATTTATTGGGTTTTGTGACCACATTTCTTTTTGCCATATGCTATTCTTCCCATTTGTGATAGGGATGATACAGAGCTAGAAATGCTGCCGTATATTGCATGAATTGTAAGGCCATTTGCATACAATTTTAGTTCTGGTGTTCTTAGACATTTGGAGTTAGCCAAATGGGGACTAGTCCTTAGTCTGGAGCCAGGAATTTTCAGTTCGAGCAATCAGTTCCTCAGGGCTAAATTCGTAAACCTATGCAGAATGGCAGCCTTGCAGAGTACTGACGCTGAGTCGGTACGCTTTATATAACATTCCAGTTTACTTTAATAGATACTGTCTGTAAAGGCAGCGCTGAATTCTAATGGCGGTATTAGGTTTACCATATTTTCACACTGGGCCCTCTGGAAAAGAAATACATTTAAATGCACGTACTGGATGTGCAGGTAATCAGCGCATCTCAGAGGCGTAAGATTCACTGCGCAGCCATGCAGTAGTACATGAATGGTAGGTAATGCATTGAAAGGGCATTGGACTACAAAAGCATCAGCTGTGGACTGCTCTAAATAATCCTTGTCACAGCTGAGTTGGAATTGCTGCTGTAACCAGGTTTCTGGATGTCTAGCAATCCTGGACAGATGGGTGCAATCCTCAAGTTACAGCATGAGAAAATGCTCTTGTACTTTTCAGGGAAAACAGTATAGAGTTACAAGATAGTAGATAGTAGTATATTGTTCCTTTTAAAGAGGGGTAGTCTTTCATATAGTAAGGAGCCTTCATGTGAATGGCACGATGATCACAGGAATGACTGGACACTGCCCTGAGCAACCTGATGTAATTAGACCTGCTTTTAGCAGAGGGTAAGACTGAATGACTTCTGGAGTTCCCTTCCAACGTAAATTATTCTGTGATCATATGCAGTGATTCCAACACATAGAAAAAGTTGGGATGATCGGAAGTCTTGCTTTAGCACACACTGATTGTTAAGTTACCCATCTCACATGGAGTAATTCCTAGTTTGCTGCAGGAGGTGGTTGTTGTGTACCCTGTTCTTCAAATTGTCCATATGCTCTCTGTATATTTACTTCTGAGTTATTTTATTATATACATGAGTTTATGAATATCGTTCTGCTGGATTGCATGAGATTGTATGTGCTGGGGATGATATTCTGCAGTTCTGGTTGTAGGGGGAGTGTATCTTGAAATACATGATAGAGTTGTGTGGCAAGCATAACCACATGGTGCGATAGTGGAGTACCACATTGTGTCTTGGAAACATGCCTTCTGGCAGGACAAGGTACTTCATATCTCACTCTGAAACAAAGCCTTAATCTTTCTCCTACAACTTAATCCCACTGGCCATATCGTCAGTAAATCATAGTTTTCAGACTAACTGGCCATTAGTGGATTCAGAAATGGAAGTGTCATATTATGTTATGTTATATAAAGACTTTAGGAATATTCTGGCTGTGGGGCACAAAAGAAGACAGATCAATGACTGAGTTCTACACTTAAATTACTGTTAAACTGTGTGCTAATAATTTCTTTAGGTATGTATAACTTCCTTTACGATTGTCAGGCCTTCTGCTCTTAGAATTCAATATTGAACTGAGGTCTGCTGCTGAAAAATTAGGTGAAAGTATATTTTCCCAAAGTAAACAGAGGCACAGGTTCTCTCTACAGCCTTGTGGTCCCATGTATTATTGCTACCTAATGTGGGGTGTGCTTATCGCTTTTTTTTTTTTCCCTAAATCCCTTTTTGACCCTTCACTAAACAAAAGCTACTTCTTAATACAACAGTATTTCAGCATGCTTATTATGTCAATGTGGTAATGATTTACACTTGTTAAACTACATATAATTTTATATATATGTGTCTGTGTGTATAAAAAGTATACACTGCTAAAATAACTTATTTTCTGTTATGTCAGAAAGCTAAGACTGGTTTAAATATGTTAGGGGATTCAATCCGTTATGCTACTCCCAAAATATGTTCTGCATATCTTTATAGCTTTCAGTAGCACTATTTTTACTTCTTCATCAATTAGCTTGAGTTGAAAGGCACTGAAAGAACACATACTGATTAGCATTTTCAAATATTCTATTTCCATGCAGTAAATTATATTCAAATGCCAACACAAATTGTAACATTTACTGTATGTGAAAACAAATTGAACAGTTGGTTCCACCTAACATTTAAGTAATATTTATTATAAAGATATTTCTGGATTGGGTACCACTAAGTTTTCAGATCCCTTCAATTTTTGCATAGCTGTATATGTTGGTTTTAAAAGACAGTCAGTTTTTATTACTTCAAATGACAGGAGACTCCAGTAACCTTTGAGCTAGTGGCTTCATTTTACCCCATACTAATTCTTTTAATGGCTACTAGAATTGATTGTAATAGCAGGAATGCCTTGCATTGGCATTAGGCAAAACCAGAAGTACTTCTTGGCAGTTCCTGAGTGGATTCATGTGATTTAATATGCATTATTTGATTACTGTCTAACCTTCTACAACCTTTACTGTCTGTCTTTTGCCATTAAAGATTCATCTCCCAGTCTATCAGGTGAAATAATAGTCTGAATAGATCTGAATTACCTCTTCTTGACCTATTTTAAATCAGTACAGACCAATGCGTATAATAATTTCAGCAGCACATATCTTTAGAAGCTGATCACTGGGACAAAAAGTCCCTAAACATATTCTAGAATGCATCAACCCATTAATTAATATAATTTTTCATCATATAGCATCACCCTGAGCAAGCACGTTTCAATGGCAAATAGCGTTCTAGTGAACGGAGTGTTAGGCTGATCCTCTCTGTTACAGAATACAAGGTTTATTCACGAAAATCTGGGTGAATTAAGGTGGAGTGCTGAGGCAGGTACTGTACCGAGACAGGATACAGATCAGAAACAAAGCCAAATGTAGACATTTTCAGTAAATATACCTGATTTTTTTTTGTGACTTAAAGATTTTACTTAAGCATAACTGAGGGTTACGTTGTGCAGCCCAGCTCCCCTGAAAAAAAAATTGTTTGTAACTGTGATAATGTCTGAATGTTGTTCTCCACTTCTTACGACTTTCTGAAAGCTACTTTTTAGACTGAAGTCTTTTACATCTGTTATGTGTTCACCTGAATGTTCTTGGAAAGTTGAACAAAACTTATTTATAAGTTTCTGTGTGAATGGGAATTAAATTGTTTATTTTACTATTTTAAAGGTTATTTTGCTACTTCTTTCCTTTTTACATTTCAAAACAGGAACAAATATCTGAAGTGTGATAAGTGCTTTTAGAAAAAAAATTTATATAGTTGAAGTTATTTGACATTCAAAATCATATCTTTAACATGTGGAAGATGTTAGAAAGGATTTTACACTTTTTTAATAACCCACATGATAAGAATCTTCAGTTTGTCTGTGTATGTATGTCTGATTCGATACACGGAACATTAAATGGGATTCCTTCTCTAGTCTGAGGCCCTCAGTTTACTCAGAATGTACAAATATTGCCTTAGTCATTTTGGCCACAGTATAGAAATATGACTTTATTATGAAACAAAAAGGAAGGGAAAATTCCATAGTAATATAATACTATATTAAGAAGTAATATGGAATCTGTGTACTGATTTGATATAGAAATGCTCAAAGAGCTGATAACAAATAAAGCTAATATCTAAGCACCACCATTTTTTATTCTTTGACCTAACAAATTCTGTTATTTTCCAGCAATTTTAGTCATATATGTTTGTGGGCACTGAAATATGTGGCAAAAATCAATGCACTTTTTAGCACTACTTCTATATATGCAGCATTCTTTTTTTGCTGGACTGAATGTGTGAGCAATTAGTCTATACTCATATTTTGTGTGGGCAGAAATACCTATTGTTACCAAAAAATTGCCTGTCCATAGTGACTCAGGTACGATGAAGTCATTGCTGGCTATCCTCTTAAGTATGTATTTTTTCATAAATTAATTTACTAATTGAAAACCTGTGAAAAAATGGAGGTAGGTTTCTCTAACTTGATCAACTCTGCTTGCTTTATGCTTCTTAAATAAGACAGTAACATATTTATCACATGTATTCTTTTGATGATGAATTGGCTGTTAAGTAATCTGAACTTTGTATATTTTATCATCTTTCTTTTGTGCTATGAAAGTTAGGTACTTCCTACTTTTTAAAGTTTAAGCAGAGAATATTTTAATTTCCAAATAATTTTCAAATCATTTCAGACATGAATGGTATTACCTGCTGTCTGGTTCACCAAAATTGTAAGGTGCTTTATAGAGTAAATAATCTTACCCTAGGCTGAAGCACAATGTTACAGCATTGTGCTGTGATCAGTCCACTACTGTACGAGCCCAGCTCAAGGTATTGGTGAAAGAAGGAAGAGACCTGGGGCAGCAGGCTGCAGCAGGAGCAGGATCCTAGCCCAAATAGCCCATCCCACAGTTTCTCTGGAGACGTCTCTGCTACTCCCGTGGAAGAGATAAGGCAGTGAACCAGAAGTAGTGCCAGCGACAGCTACTTTCCTGAAACAGTAATCTGCGTGTACCTGAGACAGGGACGGGAAGGAGAACAGAAAGCTGCTACATCCTGTCCCACGCTACTAACAAGCGGCTACATGTTATCCAGACTTTGGCCCCTTTCTTTTCCAGGGCAGGAAGCATAGGAAATTGAGAGGACAAGCAGAAAGCACAGGATTTTTTTAGGAAGGGAGAGAAAAAGAAAGAAGAGTTTATCCAAAAGTCTCAAAACGACAAATCCTCCCCATGTCTCATTTAACCTTGCTTAACATTAAAGCTGACAGGCCCATCACCACCTCCCGAAAATTCTTGTGCTACTTCCCAGACTTACTTTCCCCCAATTTTTTCTTTTATCACCAAAAATATTTTCTTCCTGAAAATAGATTTTTTTTTTTTTTTTTTTTTTAAATTGGAGTTTTTGCAACATGGTAAGACTTGAGACAGCTCTGTTCAGCAGATTGATAGAGAAACATAGATAATTTTAGGCCATATTTATTATTCAATGGTCTATTTGAAGTTTGCACTACGTATGTAAGTTCTTAAGGCAAAATTTGCCCCTAGACTGTACCTGAGATGGTACTTGCCCTGTAAGCCAGAAATTATGCTGTTTTCATAACTTGAGAATGACTGCTTGATGTGCCGCTTACACTTGTTGCAGGGTGGTGAGTAGTCTGATCAGATTGATCCAAATAAAAAAAATGTTAAGGTTTGAATCAACATTAAAACAAGCAGTATTCATGATGTACTAGATTATGGTAGCCCCTACTCTTATGAATAAGTTTGAACCATAGTTGTAAAGCACAATGGTACAAAAAGCTGTTCAAGAATAACATTGATCTTGAATTGTCCTGGAATTTGCTTTTAGCTATTCATGCATACCATACAAAAACACTTTAATGGAAATTTGTAAAATATGGCTTCTGCCGTATAACATTTGTTACATTCAGTTTTGCAATTTGCTGTGCATACATATGACAGCTGTAGAGCAGCTTCCACATTATTTTCCTAATGTAAAAGCATGCAAAAAAGTTAATACACAATTTCTGGTTTTATATGAAGCAGGTTCATGCAAGGTGGACTGTTTCATGTACTGGGTTAATACTAATTAAATTTATTTGGAATATCTTTGGCATATCAGTCATAGTATATTTAGAAGTACAATATTTGAAGCAGTAAATATATTAGTGTTTAGCCCCAAACCTGAAAATACTATAATTTTAGAGCTTTTCTAATTCATATAAATAATAATTTTAATGATGAAAATATTATGCAAATTTATGTTAAGAAGTTGACTTTCTAGATGCCATATGAATTGCTATTTATATAAAATATATTGTAAGCACCATTATGTGTGAAGAAGGAAGTGTATGTGGTGGTTCTTTTCTGTCAAGTTTTGGCACACGTCTGTGTTGAGATAGGACCAAACTAGGGGTTTACTACCTGATTTACCTTCGGGAACTGTCAAAAGTTTCAGTCTTTTCCTTTGAGAAAATTTCTGTCAAGCCACTAGTCGTCTGCTTCTCTGTGTTACCTGATGGGGTAGTGAGTGCAGCTTTCCTGCCACTGTTATGGCTTAAGTAGTCCAAGCACCTTGTACCTAATAACTTAGGAAATGGGAGGACTTGGCCTGAAGGTTTTCAAATGCTATTCTCTAATTATAGAAATAGCTGTACTACTTTAAGGATCTATTTGCCACTACTAATACCCTATGTTCTTACATATTTATGGAAATATGTTTTCTGCTTTGCCATTTTCCAGTATAAAATCTCAGAAGGTCTCTTTTTTTTTTTTTTAAAAATATATTTTAATTCTCATGTCAGGATAGTACTGGCTTTTTTCCCCAGTAATCACAATATAAAAAACTGAATTATTTTCACCAGATTGTTTTATGTTCTGAAATGCTTCAAACAATATAATGTAACAGAATATTTAGAGAGGACCGTATGCAAGAGTAACCATGGAAGTGAATGAATACTGACATCAGATGATAGGGAATTAACCTTACGTAGCCCCAACCAAAACCACTTAACAGGAAGCATAAAATGAAAAATACATTCTTAATTTTTTTTTTATTATTATTCTGCTATTTTAATGTTAGGATAGCTAGATCTTGAAAAGCATTCTGGAAAATAGTAAGTATACTGAAATCTGAAACTTAAATTTCTCAATGCAAAATTCCAAAATAGAGAAGGGGAAAAAAAAAAAAAGGGTGAGGGTGGGGGGGGTGGGAACCAGAAAAAAAAAATCCAGTATATTTTACTTTCCAGCAGTCAAAATTAAATTGCATGATTAGTTGTTATTTAACCAACTCAAAACTTTAACATATTTTAAGCGTTCTGTGGAAATGAAATTGATTGATAGAAAGTTTCGTGGCAAGAATTCTCATTTGCTGGCTGGTTCTACCATTTAAATCTTTTTCTGAGGTGCTAGTAAATGAACTAAATGTTCTTTGATAAAAAGCTGTGATACTCAAATATTGAAATATGAGACTGTTATAAACCCTCACCAAATATTATGGATTGCTACATAGTAAAGGAAAAGTAAGCTGAACTGGAGATTTATTTTCAAGAGCGTCACTGTGAAGCTCTGCTAACTTAGATATGAGCTGTTCAGATTGTAGCTTAGTCAGTTACTGGTAGACCTGGAAAACGACCCTTATTTGGAAGCGGTAACTGTTGACAAGGGCAGTGGAAGGTATTTTGTTTCCTAGGTTAGCATACATCCAGTGCCTTTCCTGCTTTTGTCATCTTCCAGATTTGTTCAGAGGCCTGAAAGAACCAGTAAGAGATTTCTACTTGTCTTATTTGATGTTCTCTTTGATACTTTTCTGTACTTTTGTATTTCCATTGCTAAGACTTGCCTTATTCTCATGTGCCTTAAACAGGCATGTGTACGAAACCGTAACTTTGTGCTTTTCTAAAGTTAATTTCTTATTTATGGCTTAGTACTGATACAAGATGAAATATACATCTCTCGTGTATATTTCATATCTAGAAGGCATCTACGTTTACTTGACATATTAGAAATGTCATGAACCAAAAAGTCGCTGTGCATTTAAATTAATAATACAGTAAATGTAATTACCTGCCATGTTTGAGAGCTGACTCCAGCACTTGAGTAGCTATGGGATGTAAAATAGGCAAAGGACAGTTTTAATCAGTTTGTTTTGCGTTGCTTTGATTTTTGAAGGTGATCTATTCCCATGATAAAGTTATCAAAATCATTAAAATGAACCAAAAATTATTACAAGTTTCTCATTCTTTCTTTTGAGATAAAACCCATAATTTAAATTGTCAAGCAAAGTTTGGGAAAAGGGTTATAAGAAGTTGAAGTTGGAAGAATGCCCCTAATCTGAGATCTGATATGGGATGTGTCTGGTCCCCAAAATATGCCATATGTACCTTCCATTTTGAAAGCAATGCAATTCACAGGAGCACAGAAACTGTCATTCTATGTCATATTGTGCATGACAGTGGCTAGTATCAGATGCTCAAACAGCAAGCTCTCTTTTATTCTTATACCTAATAGCCAAACAGGTACTATGTCCTTTTCTTAGTGCTTTGTTTTTACACCTTAATGAGCTTAGGAGATGATTAGCTTCAGTGTGTCTCTTTGCCTGCCTCCGCAGAAAGGAGGAATTCATACATTCTCTCCATCATGCAGCTGCCGTGTGCATCTTTCTGTTAATGTTATTCAAGCAAAGCTTTTACTTGTAGCTGGCACTTCCTCATGCTCTCCCTTTTATATATATATTCACATATATATGGATATATGTGTGTGTCTCTGCCTGTAAATGAGCTTATATGCTGGCTCTGAGCAGGTCACCTCAGCATCGGAGGTTAATCAGAGTAGCACTGCATATAGACAGGTTAGAAGTAGATGAAAATAGCCACAGTGCACCACATTAAGGTAGCTATGTTATTTCTGGGACCTGTGGTGGTATTACACAGTATTGTGCAGGGTAGATAAATCAAAGCGGTTAGATGGCAGGTCAGGCATCCCTAATGATTGTGCTGTGCTCCATACCCTTTGATTCAATTCTAAAAGTCTTTCTCTTAAACCAAGGGAGGGTAGTTGGAGAAGGGAACAATTTTATTCTATTTTACCTGTAATGGGAGGGGAAATTAAAGAGGAGCAGGGTGTCCCAAGTTAATATCTGATTCTTTATTCTGACCTGTCAGCTGGTGCAAGGATTGGTAAAGGAAGGTGTCCTCGTAGCAAACGTAGAAATCCCATAAGTTTGAATTATGATGTGTAGTCTTGGCTCAGGAGACCATTTTCATCTAGTTATTGTGATATAACATTTTTGAGCATACATGCCCATATATCGTTAATTTTTTTTTTCCCCAGTTCCCTATCAAATTATCAGAAAAAAATTTGTTCCATTACACAAGAGAAAAGCACAATACAGGTTTTATAAAAATGTAAGCTCATAATATATGCAAATGTATGTATAGATTGCACCTAAGTCTTTCATGGAGAGAATCAAAGTCTCAAGAGAGACTTCAGCAAAGAATGAATAAACAAATGCTTAGATGCCTGCTGTTGTACAGGCATTGATAGTTGTTGACATAATGACATGTTTCAATCTTATTCTAAAATACAAATAGGTGTTTCACAGTGTTGTTCAATTTAATAAAGTGTGCTGAAGGCTATGTCACCAAATATTATGGGTTGCTCCATAATAAAGGAAAAGTAAGCTGAACTGGAGATTTATTTTCAAGAGCGTCACTGTGAAGCTCTGCTAACTTAGATATGAGCTGTTCAGATTGTAGCTTAGTCAGTTGCTGGTAGACCTGGAAAACGATCCTGATTTGGAAGTGGTAACTGTTGACAAGGGCAGTGGAAGGTATTTTGTTTCCTAGGTTAGCATACATCCAGTGCCTTTCCTGCTTTTGTCATCTTCCAGATCCTATTATTTCTCTTGTCTTCTCCCAGCTTCACTCAAACCCATGAAATGAGAAAACAGTTCTGGAAGGGATATCTGCTTGCTCCAAGCACACCTTTTGTTTGTCTTCTCCAGCAGCTTAATAGTGAAGGTGAATAGGCCTCCTCACTGCACATCTCTATTATCTGCTTCTGCTGCTGGCTTCAGTACTACCTACCAGTACTGTACAACACTTCAGCCAGTCTGCTACTAATCTGCTGCTCTTGGTGCTACAGATGCTCTCTTTGGTCTTGTGTGCTTTTTCTGCCTTTGCTGTTTCTGGTCAAAGAAGCCATCCTTTCCATCCCCAAGTGGCTGCATGGTTGCCTGTTTGCAGTTAGGTGCTCACGAGTGTTGGCGTGTAAAACTACATTCAATCAAATAAGCTTTCAGGACACTCTTGAAGCACTTTCCCTGTCAACCCTTTTTCCTCTTTTCCTGCTTCAGCATAGGAAAGCAAGTTGGCTGTTCCTGCATTATCTGCCTAAATCACATCTCCGACCTGTTCTGGTAGGGCTTTTGTTACTATTGCCTTAATGAACATAGAAATGAAACTCCAAAAGACTGTCATGGGTGTCTCTGCCATACAGCCTCATCTACAGTAAGATGTGAAAATATCTGTGCTAGAACTGTTTATAGTAGTTTGCAATAGTTTGCAAAGGATGTTTTTAATTTCTAGATACATATAATTTCATAATTGCTTTATACAACAGGCATTTATTTCTGAGGACCTTAACTGGGTTTTGAAGGCATACCTAAGTAATGAAACTGAATTTTATGAATTAAAGAAAGCTATGGAACATATATGTTTATATTATTTTATGTGTTTTACTTTTTTTTAGCACAGTTTGAAAAGTTCTATTTAGCACCCAGGAGAAAAACATTAAACAGCTCTGCATTTTGTTTTTCAGTGTGCAGTGACCTGGAATTCAGGGAGGTTGCAAACAGATTGAGAGACTGGTTTAAGGCACTTCATGAAAGTGGAATTCATAATAAGAAGACTAGGATTGTTCAAAGGCCTGAAAGAACCAGTAAGAGATTTCTGCTTGTCTTATTTGATGTTCTCTTTGACACTTTTCTGTACTTTTGTATTTCCGTTGCTAAGACTTGCCTTTTTCTCATGTGCCTTAAGTAGGCATGTGTACAAAACCATAACTTTGTGCTTTTCTAAAGTTAATTTCTTATTTATGGCTTAGTACTGATACAAGATGTTCACTTTAAACTTTCGATGTTATTTGGCAGGACTCTTGTGTGTAAGAATGTGTGGCAGCTACCATTCACAATGCTTTCATTTGTGAATGCTATCAAATTGTCTAATTGTCTGTATAAGGAGACAAAACAGAAGAAACAAGTAGGGATTTTGAGCAACTTTTCCATAGAGAAAACGGAATTGCTGAATGGCTAGCCCTAAGAAATAATGTACAGGAGCTGTAATTACATGTGACCCATCGTTGCTAGTTGATGCCTCTGTAGGTACTGGTACAGAAAAACACATGGAAAAGAAGTAAAAATGAATTTTCAAGGGTATACTTCAAACTGGAAAAGATTCAGGAGTACTAATGAAGTGGAAACAGTAGGGGGCATAATTTGTTTTTAACCCCCTCAAATATTTATATAGGTTTTTTTGTTGTGGAAAGTAGTAAAGTTTTAAAATGTAATTATCAAAGGGCTTATTTAAAATAGCAGTTGAAATGTGCAGTAATAGTTTCAAGAGTGATGTCCTACTGTGAAGCAGAGTCAAATTAGATTTCATAAGCCGTAAAACTCTACCTTTCATTAATATGAAGAGCAAACTATGAATTCCTCCAGAGTATGTTTCACAGAACTTGGCCACCAGTGGCTGCTTACCTTATTTCCTTCATTATTAACTTTTTAAGTATTTGGGATTTTTTTTGTTTTTTTAGCTTTTCTTTGATTGCTATTGGTAGCATTACTTTTTTCAAGAAATCCAGTTATTTCATTTAATTGGAAATGTCATTTCTTTGTGATTTTTCATGCTAAGGAAATATGGATAATTCTGTAAAAACCAATGAATTAAAGATGATTCTGTGTAATCTGGGAATACTTCTCTTAACATTGAGAAAAAATGTTTCTGAGGCAAGGTGGTAATACAGTAATGTCACTTTTTATTGATATTGAAAAAAACACATTAAAAACATATATTTCCAATTTACATTCTGGTTGGTTCCCATAACTGACATGTGATCTGCTTCTCATCCAGTAATGAAAACAACAAAAATACGAAGTTTGCAACTTTTAAGTAAGCATTTATTGTATAGTAAGAAATAAAATGTATCTAAAAATATAGCTAGTGTTAGCACATCGCTCAGTTAAAGGTCAGCTGAAACGGGTCCTGTTTCTTGCTGAATACTCACTTTGTTTAGGGTAACACACTGAATAGGTAAGGTAAAAAATGCAGCACAGCTCTTTAGAAGCCTGATAATAGAGTAAAAGTTCAAAAAGAAATTTGGGGAATGATAAAAGAAGCAACTGTACTGCTATTAAGTACTACGGCATACATAAATAAAAAGTCAGTGTTTCAAGTATGTCGGTTCTATGTAATACAGGAATGTAAAGTTCATAATTAATACTTTGAATACATTGAAATGTAGTGCAAGCACAAAGTTCTTAAGAGCATGAGATTTTTCCTTTAGGCATTTCCCTTGACCTTTTATCCTTAAGCACACAGGCGGCATTGATAAGACCTAGTATCTATACTTGAGGCAGGTATTTGTATCATGATGTGTACGTGGATATATTACACTCACATTTATTTTATCACTTGTTTGTTTGCAAATTTTTACTTTATAATAGCAATCAAAGACTGTATTTAGACTTAGGTTCTAAGATATTAATATGTGTGACTAAAAATGCAAGTGTCTTGTGGAATTTTGGACCATGTCAATTTTTGGACCTAGAAATATGTTATGTGATCCAAACTGGTTGGTTTGTTTTTAAACTTTGATGGTAACTTACTATAACATTAGCAACACTCATAAGATTGAGTGGTGTCTACCTAATGTTGATTTTGCATCTAGTACATCCTAAATATTCATGTTTTGGCACTTCATGTACAATGCAGAAGATGATAACCATCTGCTTAGATTATGTAGACCAAAGCAGTTGTGAGATATGTGGGTATTTTTAGAACAGATTGTTCAACTGCATGAAGCACTTTGGTCTGTGAGCATGAGGAGCTCTTCTGCAGAAAATGTTATGGTCCCATTCTGATTAGCTTCCTCCAAAGTTTTGGGGTCTGTGGAATCTTTCCCACCTAACCTGAGCTAGTAAAGGACTCTTTCTATGGCAAGTAGAGAGATGTATTTGCCTTCAAAAGCCTTCAGATGAGGATCTTCTCTACAAAGACAATTGGTCCAATTGAGGGGAAAAAACTGGTTTCTGGCCCAGTTTTCAGAATTCCTTTTTGGAAGCCTTCAAAGTTACAAAGTTCTCTCCTTTGACGGTATAAAGAATTCACATGTACTTCAGGAGGTATCTGAAATTTTAGGCACAAGTTAGACTAGATCCTACGCTACCAGTTTTTTGAGAGACAGAATCAAGAGTTGATTTGGATGGCTAAGAATAGTCTTTTCAGAGCTCTTTTTCATCAACAGGTAAGGAAATACAGTCTGTGTGGAAAAATCTGTTTTCATTGTACTACTGACTTTAAATTCCCTGTGAACATGGTGCTGTCAGAAATGTTTGACTTACACTTGTAACATGGTACCAGAAATTAATTCTAAACAGCTAGAATGTTGTACAAAATATTAATTGATTACTATGCTGGTTTTAAATTAGATTTTCTGTTTCAAAGAGTTATACCTCATCAACTTTAAAATAGAGGTAGTGTTGTTACAAGAATGTTGAAAAGTTTGCTCTTTGTTATAGGAATGCTAGGATGTAAGCATGGAAGTTTGATAATAGGCTTTGGCATATTTATTTTCTTTTTACTAAAACAAAGCAAATCAAGTTGTAAAAAATGATTACATGTGAGACATTCAGTTTGTCCTATCTTTTTTTCTTTTCTTTTTCTCTTTAAAAAAGAGTTTTTCGACAAAACCTACAGTGTTTCACAAAAACATTTGGACAATAACTGTTTAGAGTCTAGTGTTTTAGTACTGTGGTCAGTTACTCAAATTGCATATATCTGTGAAAAAAATTTGCTTTAAAATACAAAATATCCTATTTGTGCAATATTTACTCGATTTTATAAATAACCAATATTTACTTGGTTTAATTAATTTGACAGCCTACTGCAAAAAGGCAGTCCATCTATAGACAGAAAGTGATCGAATGAATATATGATCAGTAGTAGTTTTCTTTCATTTCTGGATTTGGGGATGCAAAAATTGTTTAAAAACTGGTTTCATTAATGCAACTATATGGTTTTTCTGATATGTCCATTTCTGAACTTCAAAATTTCTCATTTGAGGCAGCAAAAGATACTGCATCCTATGAGAAATTAACGTCTGTGGTTTAGAAGAAAATATTAGGTCACTATGTCCCTGTAAAATCACAAAGCAACAAAAATAATGATAACCATTCAACATGGTAATGTCCTTTCTCATACCATTAAGAAACTCTTAAAACTGTTCTTCAAGAGCTAAGCTCTCGAGTAGTATCCCTAATGAAATCCCTCAAAGTCGGTCTCCAATGTTATAGGAGGTGCAAGACATCAGACACATTAATTTTTAAGTATACCAGGGAGTCCACCCCCTATTTTGGGGATGTCCGAGCGCCACACCTAGAAATAAGTCTTGCAAAGAACTTCTCAGTCATGTGTAATGACCTTATACTTAGCACATGAGACTTGGTGATCTGTAGAGAACAACAGCTACGACAAATGCACCTGAATGCAACCTCCCCTTTTGGAGTCCTAGTTATTCTAGCAGATCCCTGGAGTTGTTCATGACCCTTGGGGAGTTAAAAATCTGTTTTGGCACCCTTTCCCCCAGGCTGTCCTTTATTCTTGTCATAGAGTTCCTTCCTCACTGAAAAACCATTCTGCATTTAAAAAAGCAATTTGTGACATCCTTTCTGGTTGTCTGTTTGCATTTAGGATTTTTCATATCTCAGTCTCTCTGGTGGCACTTGGGACAGGATTTATTAAAAGGCTTGGGCACAGTCCTTCTGACCAAGCTAGATGTGGTGCAAGTTTATAGTGCCGTGCTGGTGCTTTTCAGAGTTGTTCCAGCTATTAAATAGTCCACGTTGATCCATACACTCATTAATATTATTTCTAAACAAACCAAACAGTAGTGTTTAAGTTGTTCTGCTAGAGCCATCACTATGCTGATAACAAGTTAAAATGTAAAGTGCCTACATTGGTGTGTTTTTACAAGAGCTACATAATTTTGTTTAACTGACACTTATTTTTTTCCAAAGCTGAATCTTATTAGTAATGCAGACTAGAATATTTCAAATAATTAATAGGGGTTTATTTCCAAAATCCCTTTTGTGTCCAGATGTATTCAGATTGCATATATCTAGAAGTATCATTACTATAAATGCTATATAAACACTTAAATCTTGTCCTCAGGCCATTTATGGTCTAAATAGATGACACAAAGGGGAAAAGGATACTTTACCCCCATACTACAATAATACCCACATTATTAGTCCCTTCTGGATGTTGAAAATAAGAGCTTGAAAAATTAAGTGAGATTTTACATACTTGTTTAAAGTCTTCTAAAATATTTGTTCTATTTCTGTATTAATTTTGTGTGATAAAAGTCTAGGGAATTAATGCATCAAATGCAAAGCACAAAAAATACCGTAGTCCCACAAATATTTCTGCTAACAGGCAGTCTATTTCTGAAGAATACTTGTGTGCCTTGTCATCTTAGAAGATGAAAGACCAGAGGCCAAAGGTAATAGAGAATCTTCTTGTGGCTTGGGAATAATATGATTATTTGGAGTCCAATACATTAATAATTTTGAAAATAACAGAAAAATACAAGAAGTCTGAAAGAAAATTACTTATAATTGGCTTGTCTAGAACTAGCATGATGAGATATTATCACACTAAAATTGCCGAATACGCTTACAAACTTGCAGCAGAAAAAGACCAATTTTGTATAGAAAAGTGTAAATAAAATTATCAATTTCATATCTTTGCTTGGAGGTTTTTACTTCATTCTGGCTATCCTAAGTTCCTTATCGATGAAGAGACACAGCTGACATTACGCAGAGATGAATTAAATTTCCCTGATCTTCATTGCTGAAGCATATTTGGAAACCCTAATGTACAGACAGAACTCATAAGCAGAACAATAAGTTTTTGCTTACTCTCGTTAGTACTCTCCCATAAAGTCATTGTATAGTTATAAGAGATAAAAGGAATTGCAGTTTTAAACATCATTTTTGATGTCTTGAAAACGCTGACTGCCTGAGAATTTGGCTACTTCCTGAGATTACCTCAGAAAATGTCCCGTAAGCTGTACTGCAAAGTGGTACGGGCTGGCATCCTGAACCATAGTTCTAGTTTGCTAGAAAGAAAAGGTTCTTCAAATTCTAATGACTTTCTGCATGTGTCAGGTTAGCGTAAGCCCCGGCATCCTTAAAGCAAGAGTCTAGAAGAAGAAATCCAGCCTAGAAGTAATTCTGAGCAGGAATTTTAAATTAATCCATCTTTACTTAAAATTAAGACTTTGAATGAACTAAATCAGTATTGTTGACTGAAGTATGTTTTGACTCAATCTTTTGTAGAGAATTATCCTTATACACAATGAAACATATATAGATGTTTATTGTAGCATTTTATTTTATTTCTCCCTCCTCAGGTATCTTCTACTTTTCCTTAACAGTCACTCCTATTAATTAAATGGTTAGTCTGGTGTCCCACAGAATACATTTCATCTGAACTGTCAATCTATTAGCAAACTGGTAGCCTCCAGCAATAGGATTCATCTTGATTCCCGCCCACACCACCACCTCCATATAAAACTCTCTAAAACACTTTATGGAAAAGGAGAGACTTCAGGATGCAAACTTTCACAGGTGTTTAAGGGACGTTGCAGCTGTGCTTTGTTTCCTTCCCTTGTACCTTTTGTTGTAAAATGAGGGTCAGCTATCCTAGGTTTATCGTAAGACCTTTGGTACCTTCCCCATGTCTTGCCCTAACCCACGCTCCGCTCCTATCGGTGTAATCATAGTGAGCAGGAATACATTACAACTTTAGGCAGGTGACAGAGAATGTTATGCCTAATGCTATCTCCTTCTTGGGCTAGTATGGAGCCAGATCAGTCTCACCTAGATCAGCACTTTTGTGAACAGCAAATACAACAGAAAGCATTCACTTCTGCTTAGTCCTCTTTAGTCCTTCCTGCTCAGGTTTGTCCTAATAAAACTATATTAGAAAGGAAAACTTCTTCCCAGCTTGTGCATGGTGGGCCTCAGCTGTGAGATGCTGTTAACTGAAGATTTTCTGATAGCCAAAATATTAGACAAATCCATCACAAGGTAAAACCTTCTTGCTATGCAGCTTGCACGCTGAACAAGTAAAAGCCATGGTCTAGATGGCAGTCAGGACTCCAGCAGAGTGCATGTGTGTTAATTCATATCTATGATTTGCCAGTGTTCTGGTATTGGAAAGAATCATGCAGTTTACTTCTCTTGGCATATTAGATAATTTTTATATAATGCAATATGTCAGCCATATGTATGTATGCAGTTTTGATTTCCACATAATGTCAAAAGCTATCTTCCTCAGTGTACACAAGGATTTATTGCTTATGAGCTTAATAAGCAGGCAAACAATAGTTTTACCTTGAAAAGCAGATTATATTTACTAGGAGTTGAAATTCTCCCCCGAGAAATAATCAGAAACACAGGAGCATTTCTGTTGGTTCCTTTTTAGGAAATGTTTTGAATGCTAGTGTGTAAGCTATGGAGAAGGGGTATATTTCTCAACAATATTTCCCTTGGGATTGTTTTGGCTGAGGAAAAGAGCTTAAGCTGGTACTTCACATTTTTCCAGACAATGTTCAGAAATAGCTGCATAAAAGCTCATTTCATTATGGTATATGGAAATAGATTTCAAATAAGTGGTTAAAATGAGAGAAAGACAAAATCTTTCGTAATTTAGACATCTGAGCAGCAATTTTTGCTCTCCTCAGTATGCTGTCCTGGTACTTAATCATCAAGAATAAATTACTATCCTTCAACTATACTAATTTTCCCCCTTTAGTTTCTGCTTTTTGTTTTGTGTCACAACTGTGAATAATGTGTAAGAACAGCATTCTGGTTGGCGTTCAAAGTGATAATATATGTAGGCTGTGATTTGGGCAATTAAGTTCTAGGTCATCTGGTGATTCTGTGATTCCTAGTTCTGTATCACCTGACCCCCTCATGTGTCAAACCATGATAGCAGATGTTGAACTCTAGGTATGTACTTAAGTGCTTTCCTGACTTTTTCTCAAGTCTATCACCTTCAAGAGGGACACCTGTATTCTTTTATCAATATTATAGTAGAGGAAGAAAGTCACTGCAGAGAGAAAGCACTTCTGATAGTCTTAAGTTTGGACAGTTCCTTAAGGGTTCTTTAAAATTGAACCAAGAATTTTACTTTACTGTAGTAATCTTTTAAGGGTTTATAATGTGAACGTGGAACTGAGGTGATGATCTCTATGTGGTGTAGCAGTTCTGAAGGAGGTGGACTGCTCCATTTTAGATCAAAGCAAGCTGCTTCTGTCTCTGTCAACAAGTGGCTGGCTTACCTCTGAAATACTTTAGCCATTTTTATTTATTTTGCCTAAACTAATATTTGACCTAGATTTCAGACATTTCTAGACTATACTGCAGTGACTGATGGTTGTGAAACAAGCCAAATGAAAACTAAGAAGAGATGTGATTTTTCTCTATTTAAAACACTAAAATTGTAAATACCAGAGAAGAGAAAGAACTAAAAAAGTAATAAAAGCAACAACAAATATACCTGGGCTGTAAATAAAAATACAAACTACTTCAGAAGCAAATTCTGAAAAAAGAAACATAAACTACTTTCAAGGTAAAGCATGATTAGTTTTTGAAATTATTACATCAAACAGTTATTTAGTAGAAAGCTAGACCCCATGACCCACAGTGCTTTTTCTCCAGTATAAGATGCTATTTAATAGATAGGTTATGACAACTTTAATATATGTAAAATTTATTTTTCAGGCTTGGAAATAACAAAAGAAGTTTCTTATATGAAATGATATTTTTTGAAGTGGGTTTATTAATTCTGATATGCCAGTTATAATCTATTCCTGTTTACTAGGAAGTGTATATCATAAACAATAGAGTTCAAACTCTATAGTTAAAAATTAAACTATAGTTATGTTGAACTTTAACTGGATTTACAGAAAATACTACAACATAATGACATTTTTGTGGTGCTTTCCTGTTGATATGAGTGATTTGTAATAAAATCATCTGGTTTTTAATGATATCGCTGACTCCTATACAAATGTTTTAATTTCAAGCTCTGTCCTTAACTATGCCAAATGTAATAGATAAAACTCCAGTGGGACGTCACTACTAGACACGCTTTTTAAAAAAAAAAGCTATATAGAACAAAGTGAGAAAAAATTGAGGAATGGAAATAGAGGATGAACTTGAGTTCACAGGCTAATGCTAGTTAAGGGAATAAAGAAAAAAATAGGGATAAAATCTTCTGCAGATATATAATATTGTTCCAACCTTAATTTAGTGATGTATAAAACCTTTGAAATGTTCAGTGGTCTTTCACTATTCTTCAGATAAATTTATTTCTTTTTAGAGTAAAATTTGAAACTGACTGAGAGAAATAAAATAAGCAGGTGTTTGGGTTTTCTCCCCTTTTCCTTAGTAGAGTTTATTAAATACATAACACTAGCTTCTGGTGTCCTAAAATGCAAAGTACTTAATGATGTAAGCTTTTCCAGCATTGACCACAAATGCTAATTTAAAAATACTTTGTCCCAAGCTTGAAAGTGATGCCTCTTCCAATAAACCTACGCTTAAAATTCCACATACAGATGTATTATCTACAATTATCTACTTTGCCCCACAAGATCCATCCCTGAATACACCTTTAAAGTGGCTTTTATCTTATATCCCTTCTAGCTGGCATCTTATTCATTAAAATCTGTCTCCTCATGGTTGCTCTTTTTCTGCAGCTTGTCTTGCAGTTTGGTGAGCTGGCCAGAATGCCAAATTCTGAAAAAAATTGTGAGCACAAAAATAATTCCTCCCTTCATGCAGGTACACAAAAGGCAGGGTAGGAAACAGTATGTTTCACATCGACCCCTTTCTGAATCCAAGGTCTCAAGGAGGATCTCTAGCTAAAAGCAGGACTAGCAGAGAAAAGAGAAATGTCTGGGAAGTGTTAAGAGGCCTTCAGGAAGAGAGCCTTAGAGGTAAATAATGTTACACTGAACATTCATCCTTAGACAAAATGTTTTAAGGTGGAGGAACCTTCCAGAATTTTTCAAATCGGAAACACTTGTTAAATAATTTTGATATCTTTTACAGATAAAGTCGAATAACACATCTACTATATATCCTTTTTCATTCAGTCGGGTCCTGTCTCTCTCTCTGCTCTTCCTAATCCACAAAAAAATAAGTTGTTTTGTCTTGACGTTTTATCAGGGGCTGGAGAGGAAGGGAGAGTCCGTTGGTTGAATGCTTGGCTATATTTTTAAATTGCGTTAAACACATCAAAAATACCATAAATATCAAATGGCTTGCTTTATTTTTTTGCTTTTTTCTTTCTATCAAGCAGAAATAATAATGAATGCGACAGATCAACAGGGAGTAAGAAAAAGTGAGACTGCCCTGATAAAAAGTCACAGTTAATTTAGGATTTCTGGGGAACAGGAGTTTATGTGGTTGTCTGACTTCCACGGGGAGTTTTTGGTGCTGTCAGCTTTCTTCTTTTCCTTTCCGAAATGGTCGTTCTACCATAGCATGGATGTTTCCACATACATATATATCTAAAGGAAAATCTACTGATTTCTAAATCTAATTACTGAGTTATCCAGGTTGACCTGTTTTAGCAGTATAGAAACACTTTTCAGATTTCTTTATTGTTTTCAGAACAACAACTAACGCAGGCAGGCTTGATTTCAACAGCAGTTGAAACGGGGAATTCCTGTGTGCTCTCATGTCAACTTTTCTATAGCCATATTCACCATTCTCATTTTTTCAGTACTCGGGTTTTAGCTTAAAAGTTTTCAGAAGAATAGTATTTAGTAGCACTGCCTGGCCACATGCACCATAAACCTGTGGTACGACCCATAGCGCATGAACAGGAAAAAACGTGTGTGTATATCAAATGCAGCTCACATCTTCTACATAGGCAAGAGGCCTGGCGGTTTCTGAATTTCCCATCCATGTCCATATGCAAGTCTGCATGTACTTTACAGTTGATGCAGGAAAAACAAACATGAGGTCTGAGCTCTGGCTACAGGAATAATTAACTCAGCCTGTTCCTGATAGCCCTTTTTTCCAAGCAACAATTTAGGAAGATGCAAGCTGTATTAGTAGGTCTGATGCTGGCAGCCGCCTGCTCTTAGCAATCATCTTTTCCATGGCCTCCTCCAAGATGTAAAGTACATCAGGTAAAGATAAAATGTCATAACTTTCAAGGTGTTGCTGAGGCTGAGTATTGTGTTCCTTTTTCATAGAATTGAATATATGTTATAAGAAGAAAAAAATGGACTCCAACAAGTTACCTGGAATTTATTCTCTTCTTAGCTCTGTAAACATTGCAAACCACTTAAGCTTCACTCTCCTGATTTATAATATCACTAAAATGCCTCAACAGAATTATTTTCCAGGAAATCACTGCAGATCATTTATTACTGTACATAATGTGTGCGCTATAGGTATAATGTTTGATAAGAAAACTCATATTTCTAAATGTTTTGAGAGTGATGGGTTAATTTTTTTTAGCAGGTTAATTTAATGATTTTTTTAAATGATGCTGACATATAATTTATACATAGTATTTCAATAGCATACACTGTTTATGTACTATATCTATGTGCTGCTGGAGCAATTTCCATGATGCAGCATTCTTTTGTGGTGGCTGAGCTCAGCAGCTGCTGTATCTTTCCTGCTCTATGATTTTTATTTTTTTCTTTTTGCCTCTTAGGATTTGATACCAGCATTTTGCCAATTTGCAAAGACTCCCTTGGCTGGATGTTTAACAGGCTTGATACGAACTATGACCTGTTGTTGGACCAGTCAGAACTTGGAAGCATTTACCTTGACAAGAATGAGCCATGCACCAGGGCATTCTTCAATTCTTGTGACACATACAAGGACAGTTTGATATCTAACAATGAGTGGTGCTACTGCTTCCAAAGACAGCAAGGTAAAAGATGAGAACAACCTGTATATGTATATGACTGACCTTTTTGTAGTGCTTTATCTTTTTTTACCATATTAAGAAGATTACCATGAACTACACACTCTTAAATGCTGTACCATGAATTTGTGTTAAGGTTTTGACCTGTTGTGAATACCTAAAATGAAGTAAAAAAAAAAAACAACAAACAAATAACCAACCCAAGCTAAATGGAAAGGCTTGCTAGAAATTCAAGGATTCTAAATAAAGTGCAAAACAGCAGCTAATGCTTTTACAGCGATATTGTTTCTCATGCCAACTTCCAATAAGTATGCAGAGGAAAGAGACCAAAATAAAGAACAAAATGACTTAAATTATTTCTTTCCCAATCTACTTCGCCTACATCATAAAATAAACTTTTTTATTGCTAAAGTAGGGCATCTTCATGTTCTGTTTTGTGAGCCTATTAAAATAACTGAATGAACATTACGGATAAAGTTATTTCACGTCATTTGGACCTAAAACCAATTGATTTTTACTGCCTAGATGAATCTCTTATTAATGTCCTGATGTGATTTGGTTAAACAAATAAACACAACCTATAAGCATTATTTTCCTGAGGATGATATAACAATTTTAGATCTAGGTGAGACATCACATAAATTATATAATCAAACTAGTTGTAATGAATCAAAGAGTTTACTCATTAAATGTTGGCTGAAACTGGACAGAATTGCCCCTTCGTTTTTCTTACTAACATGAGGGAGATTTTAAAGGGATAAATAGCAACCAGGGTCCAAATTTCTACTGCCAGTAGAAGAGATAAGACTGATTTGGTGGAAAGTTTGCAAAGTGAGTTCAACCTTTTTGAAGATTTTAATATCAGTTTTTAAATCTCACTTGTGCCCTTATCGTGATAAATTCCCATTAGCACTCAGCATCTATGGTTTGACTCTGATTTCCATGGAAATAAAGATTTTTATCATGTCACATCTGCCAGTTGTAAATCTGAACAAAAATAAAGCTGTACTTCTGTAGATACATACTAAATAGCAGACTTCTTTTTTTTGGTAACTTTGTAGTTAAGAAATTAACATTTAATCTTTCAAAACACCTTGTTTGTTTTATAGTAGAACAATATTTTGGCTTTTATTTTTATAAGCATGTATGTACTGCTAACAAAATTAGTAAATGAAAAATAATCCATCCCAGAAGTAAAGTAGTTCTTAAAGTAAAGAACATAACATGTTTTGTTTGGTTGTCTTTAAAATAAAAAAACAACACCACAATCATTTCAGCTTAATATATAAACACCCTTACTCTTTGGAGGGCAGCATAATTGTTTTCAATTGTCGGAGAAAGTACAGCACATGACATGTGGTCTAGTATGGTCCAAGGTTCTTCTACCAGTTGGCTCTTTTACCAATTTCATATAATGCATGTACAGTATAACCAGGGCATTAAGAAAGCACTTGCACAGATTAGTTTCAAGTAGTTTTGCATTCTATTGCCTATAAATGCTGTTGGTCTAAAATATTTGCTCAGTGTACCACTAGAACCCAAGGTTGGTATCGTAAAGACTGATCTAAACACTACTGAATTAAATTAATGGTACCCCGAAGGCTAAAAATCTGGCATCTGGCTTTCAGTGACACTGATTCTCCCCATTGCAGAATCCAACATTATCAAGCTTTTCTTCCCTTTTTACCAGTTTCCTCACTTTCTTGACCATGGTGTTGTGATAAGGTGCTGATTTAAAACAGATCATATAGCTTTTGATACCACAGTGTGTTTGAGCATATAGTAAAAAAGATGTATCCTCAACATTGTAAACGAGGTGAAATCTCAGTTTTGGCAATCCTTGCACATTAAACATGCACTCCATCCCTCCATATTAACACTGTCAACAAAATCTGTATTCTTTTTTGAAGGTGTAAGGAGAAAAAAAAAGCCTATAGTCTTCTTTTGTCACATCCTATAATTAGCTTTTGCACAACTATCTGAGTCCTAACTCCCTAGTGTTATTCATGACCCACTGAATTCTCTATTCATAATTTGCAGTGTTGCGCTAAACTTTGTAGTATGTTCATGTTTGGTTATGTTTTACTTGATTGAACAATCTAAATATGACCTTTAACTAGACCTTTGCTATTAATAGCAAAGAGATGGCTAGGTAGAGAAATTCAGTGGCTTCTTTCTGATGTTTACTAGAATAGGTTGATACTAACAGAATGCTTCAAGCCATGTAGGCAGCTCTCTGTATCCATTGAGCTTAATAGGTGCTTTCTGGGCAGATCTACAGTTTTACAGCACTGCTGTTGATTAACGATGTTCAAAGTGAATACAAAATTTAGTCAACAATATGTATCATACTGGGATAGAAATTCCATTGTGCTTTTTCAAAATACATAGTATTTACTTGAGTCATTATCTGAGAAGCCCTCTTGCTCTTTGATCTTAGCTTCACAGTTCAAGACAGTCAGGATCAGACAAGTACTTGTAACTCTTCTTCATTCTTTCTGAGATCTGTTATGATGCATTACAGTACACTAGACCCATTACTGCATAGTACTCACAACTTCTAGTCACTATAAGCAACTTCTTATGAATACTTAAGTCAGATCTTTCTTGCTTAGAAAAAGATCTTTCTGTAGTAGCTGTCCTGCCTTGACTAATGCTTAAACACTTATGTACGGCTCAGTGCTGCTTATTGCATTTTTTCTTTGCCTTATTCTGCTTTAAGCGTAGTTTAGTATTTCTGAGATACATCCAAGACACTATAATGCATTTCTGCAATACTTCAAAATCTGCACTTTGCCAGTGCTCTTTGCAAGTCTTCCTGTATGCTTTGGTTGCTATTGCCCTCTAGTTTCAACTACAATTCAGGCAAGTGCTTCAGTGCCCATCTTCAGAACTTATTTTCTTAGTTGTTTGACGCTAGCTTAACACTTTAGTGCTTATCTAAATGCTGAGGCACTTGCAGTGCTGGCCTTTTTATAGGTTGAATTTCTTTCTGCCAGTACTTCATCATTATTACAGCCTTGTTTTTGTTGCATCACTGCTTCAGAGTAGGAGAGTACCCGATTTTGCTGGGAATATTAATTCTTAGCACCTAAGTATTTCTTTACTGCAGGCCTCTGCATGGATCTATTAGTCCAGCACTCTCTAGATGCCTTTTTCTTACAGGCTCTTCTGTCTCTCAAGGCTGGAAGACATCTTTATGACTTTAAAAGTAGTCCATCTTACAGAAGAATGATAATTATCATATTCGTATTTGTAACATCAGTCTTTTCAGATTGCAGGATTTCAAATATGTTTATAGATGGTTCTAAAGGAAGGTGTAATGTGCCTTAACGCATAATTGAGGTCCCCAGAAGGATTTCTTGAAGTGCAGTATTGATGCTTTAAATCCCTAATGTTCAAGCCTCGGTTGTCCAAGAACAATTATAAAACTTGACCCCAAGCACAAGCAAGGCACAACATGGCAGCCTAATCTGCAGTGGACCATACACCAGAAGCTAGGGGCTTTGCCAAATATTATCTACTTGATAGATGGAAAATCACTGTTTTGTAATTGAATAAGATGGAGAATCTGTGAACCCTGGAGGCTTACTGTGTGGGTTAGCAGCTCCTTGAGACATGTCTTAAAAATCCTAGACATTCTTTGTCAAATCTACCAGTTTTACTCCCATTGCTCTGTTAATGTGCCTCTTTTTGGTAAATCAAAGCTTAATCGTACTAGCCTTGCAGCACCTCTTGATGCAGCTGAATATTGATATCTCAAGGGCCAGTATTAATAACATGGGATACTCTGGTGTACATCAGTACTTCGAGCACTGAAGAACTGTGGATGGCTGCTGTTAAGTGGTTCATGAATCACTCATAACAATGCAGTGATATTGTCAGAAAGACAATTCCTGCCACATCTGTGGAAGTAGATTAAGGATGAAGATGATTAGGTCTCTTATTTGTATTCAGATATCAGAGAGACTGATGTCAGATTCATTTCTATTTCAAAGGAAGCCACCACACTGATTTTTGTAAAGGAATTTTTCCTCCTTGGCTCAAGACTCCCAAAAGTTGCCCAGTGCCCTTTTTTTATTGAAATAAACATAGAAATCTAAAAGAAAGCTTTTCCAAACTCAGGAACTAACTGGACAATAAAGAAGGAAGCATTATGATTTGGGGAGAGAGGAAAAAGGATATGCTGTGGACCAAACAGAATTGGTTGAACTTCTAGCCTGCCGTTCTCTTTGACAGTTTTAAGCACCAGAGTGATTTAGTATTGTTAAGAGTTTTTGCTGCTTTTATCCTGAGAAGCAAAGCTTAAGTGTGAATCTTGAAGACCTAGCTTCTGCGAAGAAGAGAGTTTTGGGTAAGTAACTTTCTCATATTGCCTTGTTACCTTTTGGCTAGTGGTATTCCTTTTTGTAATTATACCACCAAAGATTTATAACTGTAAACAAAGATTTTTTTCTTTAGGCATAGTCCATCATTTTTACATTTCCACATGTTAGTGCTCATGTGTGCAACTCTGTGTTTCTAATTTAGGATTTTTTTCCATAGAACAAAATACATGTATTTTTCCTATTTGACTAGCTCTTCTCCTTCAGCATATTTCCCATCTTCTTTGAAAGACTAGACTAGACTAGAATCATTTAGGTTGGAAAGGACCTTTAAGATTATCGAGTCCAACTGTTAACCTAACACTGCCAAGTCCACCACAATCCTAGATCCTTCTAGCCTGTGGTACTTGTGTGCATAAATGACTATAATATTTTCGATTACCGATTAATTGGAAATACCTTTGGTTTAAGAAATAGTTGATCCTCAGAATGTTATACGATTAAGAGCTTAACTCTTTAAATACCAGGAAAGACAGAAACCTTACTTTTGAAAGGTAATGAACATCTCTGACATAAATAGTGAGCATGATCATCATCAAAGCACTTCTTACAACAAGACATGTAAAACTTTATATAGCCTCAGCAAGTACTCAAAGACTAAATACTTAAAACCCAATACCCCCCCAATGATGTCTAGTCCCAGTGGTTTTCAAGAGCACACACAGAAAATTGCTTGGTTGTCTGGAAAGACATCTCTTGAAAATTTGTTCTGGCACTAAAACTCCTGTGAACAGTATTTTAAAAGTAGAGCCTGCTTTTAAGGCCTTCGCTCTAAAAAGAATCATTATAGATTTAGCGTGAAAACCTGGCCCACCAGAGTCGAGGCCACTCTAAACGTTTATAAGCTTCTTTAAATGTATGGGATATGTAAATAGCATTTAAAATGTAAAGCCAAGAGAAATTAACCGCCTGCTGTCAGTAAGGTGTTATTGTCTTCCAGTTTCTATTTACTGTTAGATAAGAGCTCATGAATAATACCAAAGCCCTATTGGTATATCTAGGCTATGCCAGCCAAGGGGCTCTGTGTTCACCAGAAATATATTTTTGATCCCCAGTTCATCTAGGCATTTGTCACCAGAGTTTGAGCATTTCCACGAGAAAGGCACCTCCATGTATTATAATATATTCTTGCCATTCCTGCAGTCCTTTGTGCGTCTTGTGCAGCTCTCAGCTGGCTAAAGGGTGAGCACTCTTGTTTTCCTTTAGGAGGAATTCAGGAAAGGCTTCTTTGGACTATCACCACTCAAGTGATTTTTGCCTACCCATTGCCCTGCACAGTGACTGGGTTCTGGTCTAAGTGTGTGCTTCATCAATAAGCTAGGCCAGCCTTACTCGTCTTTAAACTAGCTCAGAAGGTTTTTTTCTGTTTGCGTATAGTTTCACTATATTTCAGAAGGGAGCCTTGAGTTAATTGCATGGCAAAGATGTATTCTAAATAATCAGAGTCTAAAATGGAAAATGCATTTAATATTCATAGAATGTGAGACTTTAGTGAGATGTTAAGAGAATATTGTCTGGCAACAGTATAAGCTAAAGACAGATGTGAGTAAACTCAGTAATACTACTGCTGCTGATTCAGAATGAGAAATGCCTTTGTGCTAATGGTCTAATGTAGTACTCAGTATCAGTGTTCAGAGATTAGTACTTTGCTGTCTTTGATTCTCTCACTTATTCAACAGTAACGTATACACATTCATGTCTTATTTCCTTCCCATTCATGGGGCATACTGTGACTTGCTTTTATAGACAGTAGAAAATTAAATGATTCAGCACTGGAGTAAGCTATAACTCTGAAGAATGGAAAACTGAATTTTAATACCTATTCTGCCATCTAAAGTTTGGCCACTGTTTTTAGCTTAGTTCGCTGAACATGGGGCTTTGTACCCATGGGATTAAATTGTTGGAATAGAATCACAATCTTGCAGACTTCAGTGGAGAAAATTATTTTCTTAGGGTAGTACATGAAATACAAAACTTGAACATGACTTCTAACAAGGACAAAAGGGAAGGAATTAAAAGAGCCATCCTGTTTCTAACCAATACATGAGGCAAGCTTCACAGTCACACTCAGATTTCTGTAGACTGATAAAATAGGGTGTGATAGAGTTACTATTTTGGTCTAGCATTCCTCGATCCTCCAGACTAGTGACTAGATGCTTGCTCACAGCTGGGTTAACTGGGAGTGGCCTTCTGCCCAAATCCATGGTGGTGCTCTAATTCATAATTCTGGAGCTGTAGCAAGGTGCAGTAATTCTTTTATTTCAGAGCTTAGAACATGACTACTAATGCAGGATGCGTGTGTTTCTTAAGATGTTGTGAGTGACCTTAGAACGTAGCAAACTGTGAAAACTTAGTCATATGCTTTTTTCCCTAGATACAGTGTAATCTGTTTAACTTTTTTTATGTCATTTTAGACCCACCTTGCCAGACAGAACTCAGCAACATTCAGAAGCAGCAAGGAGGAAAGAAGCTCCTAGGTGAGCCATAGATCATTCTTTTGAAGGTTTTATTGCTTACATAAATAACCCTAGTGAAACAGCAACATAAAATCAATATTAATCCAACAAAGATAGACTGCAGTAAATTCCAGCAACAAAATTTATGAAATTTTTGAAAGCTATTAAACTTAGTTTTATTACCTTACCTACCAAAAGATATTACATCTGTTTTATTACCCTAATAGAAGGTACGTTTTTACAGTTATAGAGGGGACAGTCTAAGGCACTCCTAAATTAGTATCTGTGCTGATCCTTTACCTGTAATATTCTTTAAATAATTGAAATCTTTGTTGTGAATCGGTTTATACTGTATCAATATTACTGAAATGTAAAATCTTCATTTTACCATCAGCCACTGTATAAAAGCTGCAATAAAAGGCTCGGCCCAAAGTAGTTGAAATTGTGTTTCTGCTAAGGATGGTTTCTAACAACAACTATACACTTCAAAATGCTTTCATATGAATGTTTTGTTCATTGTGGCCTGTCTACATTTTATGTTTCTTTCAAAAAGTCTCCGTTTGTTCCAAATGAAAAACAGTGGATTATTCAGCCTTAGGCAAGTCACTGCCTCACAAAATAAGTCCCTGATTGTGTCTCTTGTACTCTTGCTGGGGAACCCTTTTGGCTTAGAGCCTAATTTGCCTGGGTATTTTGCATATAAATGCCAATTTAACATTCTTTTTTTACATTTGTTGTTGATGAAATTGTTGTGTTACACTGCATTTGTCTGCTGTGGTGGGGTAATTAAATATTAATAGGTAACTAAACGGATTGTAAAATATATATATTAAATAAAAATAGCTCCTAAGCCTTGTAGCAGGTAGCTTGTTAGTCCAGGAAGTCTGGCCCTTATTATTCAGACTTGTTTGTACTCCACAGATTAGAGAACATCCCATTCAGGGTTGGGTGCTACATTTGAGCCTTTTCCCCAGAATACAGCGAAGATCTTGGCTGAGACGTTCAGGGAGTAAGGAATATGTGTCACAGGATCAATGAGAAATTTACAGGAAGATTGGTCACTTTATTTCTTGAAATCAGTTGAAGACTGATAGGTGTTATTTTCCCTCCCACATTTGATATATTCAGTCACTTTCTGCTTAACTGAATTTAGTAATAGTAAACCAGTCAGTGTAGAGTCTGGAATGAGGAAACAGCAAAAGGTAGTTACTTTCTGCTATAATTGTTACATTGGCCAAGAGGCAGTTTTTAATATTCTTATTCAATATTTATATATCACAGGGCAGTACATCCCCTTATGTGATGAAGATGGGTATTACAAACCAAGTCAGTGCCATGGAAGTGTAGGGCAGTGCTGGTGTGTTGACAGATACGGTAATGAGGTAACAGGATCCAGAACAAACGGTGTGGCAGAATGTGGTAAGTTAAGAACCCTTTGTGGCATTTGGTTTAGAGGTGTTATTCCCTTTGATTACCAACCAGATTAAATTTCTTCTGTAAGAACAGATGTGGGACCCAACTACATGGATTTTGAAACAAAAAACAACAAATTATAATTTGTTATTGTTATTACTTCATTATTTTTGCAACTTTGCAGCTACTAATAGACCTCATATATGTGCTTGGCATAATGTATATAAACCTAGGGATAATTAATTATCTAGAGCAGCATTAGACAAGCTCCAAAATGCTTGATGAAATCCCTTTGGGTAATCAGCATGCTAGTGAATTCAATTTGACATTTTTTTCAGTTTATATTTGAGGGAATTGCCAAAAGTTCCTAGCACACTAAATCTTCCCTTATTTTTCCCTTCCCTGCAGCACTGTGCAACTTCTTCCAAAAATTCCCACGTCATCTTTATTTGATGTCCCAGATAGAAAAAATGGCAATAAAATATTTTCCTTTTTAAAAAAAAAAGTCTTACGTGAGTCCTTTCCACTTCTTTTGCAACAAAAGAACATAGCCTGAAACAAAGGGTCAATTTAACACAGTATTTGACATACGAGCTCAGGCCTATTGTCCATCTAATCCGGGATCCTTTCTAGCTAAATGAACAGTTCTAGGTAGTTGAAGATAATATGTAAGAACTGAACAATAGACAGTGTATATTATCAGTAGTCCTTATTGTCATTTGTAAGTTGGACTTAAATCTCTTTCAGTTGTTCCTGGCACTCATAGTTCTACACATCCGTAAAATTTGTCTCCTTTTGTTAACATTGAGAAATTCATCCCTATTTAAGTGGTTTTCTTTTAAGACAAAAGAATTTTTTGTATTATTTATGTTTTATTTCTATGCCACACTGTGTAGTTTAAAATAAGTAATTGTCCTGAACCTAAATATTCTGGTGTGCCTTTTGTATGCTTATGTATATTATTCTAGAAATATGTAGTGTATCTTGTGTGTCTTTTCTGTCATACCTTTTTAGCTATCGATTTAGAGACTTCAGGTGATTTTGCCTCTGGCGATTTCCATGAATGGACAGATGATGAAGATGACGAAGATGAAATAATGAATGATGAAGATGAAATTGAAGATGATGATGAAGACGAAGGAGATGATGATGTTGATGATGACGATGATCATGATGGATATATTTGATGATATTAGGGGGTCCATGAATTGTACCTTACTAAAATACACAAGATGACATTTCATAAAATCCCTTTGCTCTCCAAGATCAAAAGGATTCTAACAAACATGTATATTTTGTATGATTATTTCAAACATTGCAGCTGGAGTCATAGACTTTTTTTGTTTAAATAAGAATAATTATATTATGTGCTTTTGAGTTTTTAAATGCCTTTGCGCTGAAGAAAACACATTGGAAGTCTAGCCTGAAGAAAGAAATGTTATGTGCTACTGAAAATATAAATGTGCAAAACACACTATAAAGACAACCAGTCTCTTTAAAACTCCGGTGAAAAGATATTTGCCCTTACATGGAACTGTGCATGTCCTCTTCAGAACACATACTGTAACTTAACTTTAGTTCTGTCAATGTTTTAGGCCCTGCGGGCTTTGCAAATTGTCCATTTAATAAATCAAAAATGTATTACAGTAGAAAAACATTGGTGCACAAGTAGCATCTCACCAGCCTTTAATTAACCAAAGGTATGGAGAAAAATCATCAGGAGGGAAAAAAAAAAAAAGCAAAGTCCTCCTTTGTGTTTGCATTTGTAGTTATGTTTTTTATTAGGAAATGGCTACGTTATTGAAAGGATTTTTCAAAAGCAGTAGCATGGACAAGCACCAATTCTGTAATTCTAAAGTTTTCTTGTCCTTCCGTAATTTTTTTCCTTTCATGTCAAGGTCGTATAGACTTTATCATTATTTACTCAAACATCGCTTCACCCTTTGTTGTTTCTCTGTATTTCCCTCTAATCAGATTAACATAAAATATTTTACATGGGGGAAAAAAATTTGCTTAAAATTATATTACCTTTATACATGACTGTATTTCAGAGTATTGGCACTTGCCCCAAGGTAGTTTTTAATAAATGTATAATGATACTTTTTATTTTCTTAGTTCAGGAAATAGTTTTGCATCTTTATCTTAATTCATGTTGTTTTCTGTTATTAGTGCAGAAACTTAGAGATCGTATTGTAAAGGTGCCTTGCAAAATAGAAATAGAGAGGTTTTAGCATGCATACCAGTATAGGATCTTAGGCAATAGCTAAGCACACCCAATTACCAAATTAATACCAGTATAGGTACTGCTGCTGGAATGAAGAAAATGGGTTATTTTAATTTTTTTCCTATTGTTATGTAATTACCATGTGGACTAGATTATAATTATTGTGTAGAGTAGCACTTAAGATTTGACTGTAGAGAAAATTACTTTAATCACTGTATTTATGTTAGCATGTTAATTAATTGTGTAGACATTTTGGGACTCCACCATCTTTGTTCATATCATATCTATTGCTTTCTGCCCACAATAAAATTGACATGACCTGTATAACGTAATACTACAGGTTGTATAATTTCAAAATTGCATCACTGGTTTCCCGACATTAGTTAAAAGGAAAATCAGTTTCTTATTTGAATTAATTTCTACACATTAAATACTAAATTTAATGTTTATCCTATGTAATATTGAAAAGTATAATGCATTTTCTTTTTTACTGTTTCTGTATAGTTTGCAAAATAAAGACTCTTGTAACCAACCTTTGGCCAGTATAGCCCATCATTTTGACTTTTTGCATAGTTTGAAATTTTGAAATAGGAAGGATTCATGTTTCAGATACATTTCACCTCTTAAAATACGTATTTATTTGTATAAAGCCATTTATTAATGTTTTATTTCCAGTAAAGATTTTTTGACTAAGGCAAACCCATAGGGAGCTTTTATTTCTCTGTATTTTTTCCTGAATTTTCTATAGCTTTGTTATGTGCTTTTATGACATTGTCTTCATTACATAGTAAAGAAAGAGAGAGATACTTCTTTTCAAACTGTCATAATTTGTGGGGCATAGTTGTATTATTTTCTTAAATAAAAGTAGTTAAGAGTTTTCCATTCCAATATAGTGGGATTTTATCAGAGAACAGTTTCTTATGGCTGAAATTAACTGATATATAAATTGATTTTAAATAAAGAAGCTGAAGAAAAAATGTTGTCGTTCTTGGCTGATGTAGCAAGTGCTGTTGTGGGTTTTTTTTTTCTGATGTGACAAATGGTCATTAGATGACAAACTAAAAATGGATTTCATTAAAACTTGTGATATTAGGAGAATTAAAGTATGGAAAGAGAATTCATAATGTGTTTAGCCTAATGGGATTACAGTCTGAAGACCATTGTAAAATGAACTATCATGTAGAAGAGCACAAAAGAAGTTTATATTCTTTCTTCCCTGAAAATTCCCCACTGAACTGGAAGAGGAGGGAATATACATGGATTTTAGTCCCTGAGTATCAAAGCTACCTATCATAAAGTCAGAAGTAAGTCAAGATAGCTAAATGTACTAAAGAACAGTGACAATGGAGATTCAGGATCATTTTG
Organism: Aptenodytes patagonicus; assembly: GCF_965638725.1. Lineage (NCBI taxonomy): Eukaryota > Metazoa > Chordata > Aves > Sphenisciformes > Spheniscidae > Aptenodytes > Aptenodytes patagonicus. Next base: position 44,900,858 of record NC_134952.1, read on the forward strand.
GAGAATTTCTGTGGTCCAAAACTAAAAGAGCAACCACAAACACTTCAATTGTTTCTCATTCATGAGGAAAAGCCAGAGAAGAGATTGATAGTGTGAGACTTCCTTTGAGAACATCCTTTTTAAAAAAAATAGGTAAATTTGTCTATGGATTAATATTATGGTGTTGATTTGCTTTCATGATACCAAATTAACTGGAAACTACTTCACTGCAGCATTAAAGAAATACATGAAATCAGGAGCAGGTAGAACAAATAACGGCAACGGCTGATAATATGAAATGACTAAATAACTAAACCATTCAGAAGCTTTTTCCTTCTTTCTGTCATATCCAAAAATTCGCACAGAGGTCTGTCCTCATGAGTACAGTCAGGCAGAAAGCAGTAGGGAGCCCTTGATTTTAAAACTTCATTATTTTTACAGTGTCACTGTCATTTGTTGTTGTTTTTTCTTGATCTTATAATTGTGCACATATACATGTACTTACAAATATGCAAAGATACTGATATAAATTTGGAGATTTTCACACACAGTGGTTAATCCTTGTGCTCTTCTGAGAATGTGTGGAATTATAATTCTCAGATTCATTGAAAAGTAGGGAATACTGGGTTCAATGCAATCAATTATTATATAGTCTTTGAAGGGATTATTTCAGGTCAAGCCACATAGATATGCTTAGTTTAAAAGCAAATGAATTAGCATCATTAGTTTGCTTGTACAAAACTTGGATTATTGTACAAGACTGAGGAAGATGAACCATAATGATAGTAGGAAAATTTTTACTTGTTTTGTGCACATGGACAAGAACTGGATTTCTTTTCTTATTATTATTAAAGAATCCAGTGCCCAGGTGGAATAATAAAAGTTTATCAGAAAGTGGATTAATTTTATTCTTCATAAGAAATTAAAAAATATCTGTATTTACAGCCTTTTTTCATTAGAACGGTGTATATATTTCGAAGTACTAAAAGCTTTTAAAAATTGGATTTAAATAGAGCTGTGGCAGCACAAATTTATTTGAAATACAGTAATCCTTTTTACTGTTTTTCCACTAATCTAAATATATTAGTAGCAAATCATCTGCAATTTTATTTCAGCTAGTTCAGTGGACACTAAGTAGTTTGTCACCAGGTTTCTGTTTGAAGAAACAGATCAGGATAAACATGAAGAACAATACAATGGATTGGAAGAATCTCCAACTTAACCAGTTATCACTGGGTAAGTAATTAAAATTAAAATATCAAAAGTTTTTAAAAAACCCAACCTGCTCCTGAAGGCAAGTACCACATTGGACATGCTGAAGTAATAGGGTAACCCTTTGTCATGAGTAGATCTCCGCTAACACAGTGTCATTGTACTCATTGTGCAGGAAGGGTGCAGTTTGCTAATTCATCCAGTGAAATGGCAGTAGAAATGGCTCTTTGAAGTTAAGGAACCAGAGCAAGAATGGGAAACAGAGTTGCCTAGCCTAAAAGATGACACCTCCGCTTGAATTTTTTGTTGTGTTTCAGACGCTAATTGAGCCAAATCCTGAAAAAGAGACTACTGCGCGATATCTGTCTGTCCTCGAAGGTGAGTTTTTGCATGCCTATTTTTAAAAAGAATCTCCATGTTATAACGTTAGTAATAACGCAGAGCATTTTGCATCTCTTCACCAGCTTATGACCTCGTAGAAGACTTTGATTAAAACTTTAGACAAGGGTATCCACAAAACTCGTGCTCATGCCTGTAACCTTTTTTGCCAAGATGGTTGAAATTTATCAGTTAAAATCAAGATGGACAGAAAGGTGACCTGTTGACCCTGTCTGCCCATAGCATTCACAGCTGCTTTGTAAACTCATAGAACATTCTGCAGTCTGCTGAATTAAAAAAAAATTATGAATACACATCCCTCCAACTCGGGTCGTTATACTGCTCGTCAGGCAAGTGCAGTTTTGAAAGAGCCGGCTATACCCAGCACAAGGCACTGAGGGTGTGCTCTATAGGCCTTGCTATCAACATCAGATACCCGTTTTTAGGAAGACTCTCAAATTCCTTTCCCTTTTCATAGTTTATTTACCTCACAGGCTTATGTACTGACACATTTTGGTGAGATCAAGTTGTCGGCTGGACTTTAGTCCCTGTGAAGAAGAGGGGACTGGATCTCTTCTACTGTAACTGTAATGCTTCTGATTGATTTCCATGTGCCTGAGGGGGCTGGAGGGCCACACCAAGTTTTACAGAGTTTGGGGCTTTAGAACAGAGTAGTGATTAATGAAATACTTTGTTGATTTTGTTTGAAAGCTAGCAAAGATTACTGATGTTTTCTCTTCTTTCAAAAAAACCCCAGCAATAGCAATCTATAGTAAAAGTCCAATTTTGCAGCCATAATGCTGTGATTCTTTTTCCTTATTTCTCAAGAATAATGCAGTTATTTGAAAAAATACTGTAATTCAAAATTGATTGGTTTGGAGCATTATGGAAAAATTCTTCGGGGCTTGCTCAGTTTTACTACACTTCTGTATATTCCATTGTGCTGCATTAGTGTTAAAGAACTGAAACATGCTTTAATTCAAAATCTGTTGTGTGAAGTTGTTTATCTGTTTTCTAGTGTAAACATTCATTCTTAAAGAATACAAAATCTAGAGATGATTTTAAAGATGTCACCAGTATAAATCCAAGCCAAATCCCCCAAAGTAAAAAATAACTATAAAAACATGCTTGGTTCATATGAGGCTTACATTTTAAAATTGAGGTTGAAATGGTTAAAAACTGTCTTAAGAATTCTTATTGCTCTAACACCTGTGGCAGCTGCCTGAAAAGTACAGTTGTATCTATATGGAAGGTTATGTATTTATTTTGTGTTGGGAAGTTTTCATGTTTGCTCAGTGTGATGAAGAGATTTGTGCAAAGCTAATGGCACTGGGCTGTGTCTTCATTGTAATTAATTGTGAACAAATGGATGTCACAAGTTTATATGTTAGTGTAACTCAAATCATAGAATCATAGAATCATTGAGGTTGGAAAAGACCTCTAAGATCATCGAGTCCAACCGTCAACCCAACACCACCACCCACTAAACCATGTCCCTAAGCGCCTCATCTACACGGCTTTTCAATACTTCCAGGGATGGGGACTCAACCACTTCCCTGGGCAGCCTGTTCCAATGTTTAACCACTCTTTCAGTAAAGACATTTTTCCTCACGTCCAATCTAAACCTCCCCTGGCACAACTTGAGGCCATTTCCTCTCGTCCTATCGCTAGTTACTTGGGAGAAGAGACCGACACCCACCTCGCTACAACCTCCTGTCAGGGAGTTGTAGAGAGCGATGAGGTCTCCCCTCAGCCTCCTTTTCTCCACGCTAAACAACCCCAGTTGCCTCAGCCGCTCCTCAGAAGACTTGTTCTCCAGACCCCTCACCAGCCTCGTTGCCCTTCTCTGGACATGATCCAGCACCTCAACGTCCTTCTTGTAGTGAGGGTCCCAAAACTGAACACAGTATTCGAGGTGCGGCCTCACCAGGGCCGAGTCCAGGGGCACGATCACTTCCCTACTCCTGCTGGCCACACTATTTCTGATACAGGCCAGGATGCCATTGGCCTTCTTGGCCGCCTGGGCACACTGCCGGCTCATATTCAGCCGGCTGTTGACCAGCACTCCCAGGTCCTGAGAGGATACACAATGTGAAATGACACTGTAACAGCAGAAGATGATGATACCAATCCGTGTTTCTTCACGTGCAAGTGAACTTGCTTCCCTCAATTCCCCTATATGCTCAGGAACATGGACTAGTTTCCAATGAAAGGAGGAAATCAAATGTTGTGTAGGGCTGCTTCCTTCAGCAGTAAAAGCTGTAGATCTGTCCTTAGAAGTCTTGCCAGAACATAGGAAGGAGGCTCCTTTGAAGGCACAGCAGCTTAAATTGCATGGTTTAAATGACTGATTACTCTTAATAATTTTGTAAAGAAAACCTACCAACAGTTTTAATTTATGCCTTGAAAATGTACCTGAATATGCTTATGGGAAGACAATCTTATTAGTTAAAAAAAAAAAAAAAAAAAAAAAAAGTAGTAATGCTGTAAGTAAGGCAAGCTCAAAGGAAAGGAAGGCAGGAGAAAAATTAGAATGATACAGTGTTGGGACAGCGTCTGTGTTTGAGTAGCTGACTGATCCTATCACTGAATAAAAAAGTGTGAGGATTCTAAGTTCATTGCTCATGCTGCTTTTTCCCCTCATAATTTCCCCACACACATGTTTTTATTAGGCTATGTAGCTTTATAGCGTATAATTCACATCAGAAATTACATGTGAGTGCTGAGACAAGTTCAGCTCCCATAGTGGCATCGTGGCACAAAGCATCTGTAGGAATTGCACCATTGACCAGCCTAGAAGCTGATGACGTGTTACTGGCACATTAAAGAGTTCCTCAGAAGAAGTAGTTTATAGCAGGTGTTTGCCCAGATGTAATCTGGTACATCCATTACAAATGCTTGCCTGACTCAGTGCAGGGAATTGTCCAGAGTTGTTGTTTATATAAATGGTAATTTACTTAGATTCTGATGTAAAAGTGGAATAATGCCATTGAAAGTTGTATATCTTGTCCATTAAGATAGCTTGATTTTTATGTAGTAGAAATTGCATTACTGTTTTATCTCTCCGTGTAGTAACTTTCATTTGAATCAGCAATACTGGCAGAAAAAGCATTGCCATCTAAGTAAATTTCCTGTATCAGTTTTGTAAAGATAAAAGAAATGTCAGTGCTGGCACAAGGTACGTCTTAAAGCCAAACAGGTAATGAGCAGATCCCCTAATTTACAGTTCACTCCTATGATTCATAGATCTGACTTATACCATAAGCAATAGCTGCCTAGTTAACTGTTCTCTGGCCATATTTAGATTTCAATTATTATGAGAAAGTGAGTGAAAGAAGCTTTTTTTTTCCCCCTTTCAAATCTGTAATACGTCTTTTACTGTTAATTAGAGGTCAATTTATCTTAAATTCTCTCCCACTCCACTGCTCCTTGAATACCAGTACATAACAATGGAGAAAAAGGCCTGTTAATCTTCAACAGCAGGAATAAAATTGCATAAAATTCCTATTATTTGCTGCTGTACAGGGATAGGTCTTTTTCTTTCTATGTGCAGACAGGAACCTTGCTATGCAGCCCCCATCTCCTTTGACACAACAGAGTGAATGTCGCTATCGTGAGCAACGCAGGGTTTCAGAAACCTCTACTGCCTGGCACGTCTCATCTCTGTGTTATCCTTCTCCGTGTTCCTGTGCAGCTGATGTAGTTAATGTTGAGACCTGACCACAGAGGGACCAGCTCTGCCACAGAGTAAAGATTTGTTGAAGGGGAATTGCATAAGCCTAAGGGCTTTATGTTGGTGGTGCTGCTGCTGCTTGCCCGAGCATGATGGAAGAAAGGGAAAGGTTTTTCTCTCTTTGCGTAGTGAGGATATGCAAACTGGATAGTCCCACAATAGTGGCCTCTCTGGGCTCTGTACTTTATCTTCATAAAAGACATCTGCTCTGTCAGGTGTGTCAACTTTCCATTTCTCCTGGCTGAACTATAAGCACAGAATAGCTAGCTGCTTTTCCCTACCGTTTTCTCTCTCTCAAAATGAAATTAATATTGTGCTTGTGGGGTTTGTTTCTAATTTCTTAACTTCACTTTTAAAGTGTTCTTGGTCCAGCTATTGTTAGAAAAATAAAGAAATGATAGCAAAGGGGAGAAAAACCAAGGCAGAGGTCTAAAAAATAGTAAACGACCAAGGCAGAGTTCTGAAAAATAGTAACCTAGTGAGGGTGAGAAAGCCCCACACCACTCTTGCTTCCCCCTACTTTTTCTAAAGGCTCTGTTAGTCTTGTGATCTTTATCTGTGTCAGTCTGTAGCCAACGCTTTATCCGATACTTCTGGGATTATACCTGCTCATGGAGCAAACATCTGTAAATTGCCAAAGCTACATTTTTCACACGGGGAGAGATTCCAGTCATTCCCCCTTGGGATGGAAGAAATGATACTGCAGCATATTTACACAAAAACAGTCAAAAGTTGTAGTTTTCCTTCAGTGTAGCACCTTCTTGTGATAAAAACACTTAAAAAATAAATTACATGTTGAGATTTATGTGTAATCACTGTCTTAAACCTAATTATCACTTTCTTTTTTCTTTTCACATTAAGAATGCTGACATGTCAGCATGTCAGGTACTTTGCTTAGAAAGCAATGGCTTCCAGTAATTTCCCTTAGTTGAATCCAGGAACCAAAAATGTTGATTTTTTAAATGATCGTAGAATCATAATCATAGAATGGTTTGGGTTGGAAGGGACCTTTAAAGATCATCTAGTCCAACCCCCCCGCAATGAGCAGGGACATCTTCAACTAGATCAGGTTGCTCAGAGCCCCGTCCAACCTGACCTGGAATGTTTCCAGGGATGGGGCATCCACCACCTCTCTGGGCAACCTGTGCCAGTGCTTCACCTCCCTCAGCATAAAAAATTTCTTCCGTATAGCTAGTCTGAATCTACCTTCTTTTAGTTTAAAACCATTCCCCCTTGTCCTATTGCAACAGGCCCTACTAAAAAGTCTGTCCCCATCTTTCTTATAAGCCCCCCTTAATTACTGATAGGCTGCAATAAGGTCTCCCCAAAGCCTTCTCTTCTCTAGGCTGAACAACCCCAACTCTCTCAGCCTTTCCTCATAGGAGAGGTGTTCCATTCCTCTGATCATTTTTGTGGCCCTCCTCTGGTGCCGCTCCAACAGGTCCATGTCTTTCCTGTGCTGAGGGCTCCGGAGCTAGATGCAGTACTCCAGGTGGGGTCTCACCAGAGCGGAGTAGAGGGGCAGAATCCCCTCCCTCGACCTGCTGGCCACGCTTCTTTTGATGCAGCCCAGGATATGGTTGGCCTTGGACATGAACCAGCAATGTGCGCTTGCAGCCCAGAAGGCCAACCATATCCTGGGCTGCATCAAAAGAAGCATGGCCAGCAGGTCACGGTCATTCACGGTCAGGTTGGATGGGGCTCTGAGCAACCTGATCGAGTTGAAGATGTCCCTGCCCACGGCAGGGGGGTTGGACTAGATGACCTTTAAAGGTCCTTTCCAACCCAAACTATTCTATGATTCTATGATTCTGGGATGCAAGCGCACGTTCCCAGCTCATGTCCAGCTTTTCATCCACCAGTACCCCCAAGTCCTTCTTGGCAGGGCTGCTCTCAGTCCCTTCATCCCCCAGCCTGGATTGATACTGGGGGTTGCCCCGACCCAGGTGCAGGACCTTGCACTTGGCCTTGTTGAACCTCATGAGGTTCACACGGGCCCACTTCTCGAGCTTGTCCAGGTCCCTCTGGATGGCATCCCGTCCCTCAGGCGTGTCAACCGCACCACTCAGCTTGGTGTCATCAAATGATTACTGCATTGAAACACTGCAGTGAAATTTCCAGACCTCCCTGAATTTTTTTATAGCTATGTTGCTAAGAAATGAGCTAAATTATGCAGTTTCAAGGTGACTTTAAATTTGAAATCATCCCAACTGAAAGTTAAGAAATATTTAGTAAGAATATCAGCTACAGTTAGAGATATGTGATCCAATGTTATGTTCCATCCTAGCTTATTTGTCAAAGCCGAAATCCTTTCCAGGTTTTCACAGTCCACCTCATAGACTGCTTGTAGCTTTACAATTTTCCACTCAACAATACATGTTTGGAAGGTGTGAGCTGAATTTTTTTTTCCCATCTCTGAATGGGTGTTTAGGCACTAACTTTACATACATGGCAAGGTCTAAATTAAATATTACTGGTTCAGAAATGGATAAAGACTTAGAATAGGTTTATACACAGAGTTCTTTAAAAGCATCACTTGAATGCTCAATGACAGTCAAAGAAAGCCAATTACATCAGGAATTATTTTGAGGAGAATGGAAAGAATTAGAGAACAAAACTGAAAGAACATAATTTATGGCACTGTATAAGCACATGCTGCTCCTCCTCTGTGCTGATCTCTGTGTATTCCCTGTTTCCAAAGAGTATAAAAGTTACAGGAAAGGATGACAAGGATAATCAAAGGTAAGATAGGTTCATATGAAGAAAATAAACAGGTTGGGATGCTTAGTCCTGGAGTAAAGGTGATAAGTGGGAATATGATAGGGTATGATAAAATCATAGGTGCTTTAGAGAAAGTGAATATCAATTTTTCAAATCCCCTTGAGTTCTGGAGGAGCAATTTCACATGCTACTAAAGATATTCATCGACTAAGTATAAGAATACCAACCCATCTGAAATGGGACACATTGAACCAAAGGCACCGATGTCCGTTGGGCTTTGCCTTTACCCTATGGAAGACCATAACAGCTGCCATTTAGTAAAAGGCATTATGCCTTGGCAGTGCTATCTAGCAGACACTACCTGGCAAATAATAAAGAAGGAAACAAATGAAAATGGTGAATGGTTATAAGAATAGTTACTTTTTCTGTTTGTCCAGTGCAACAACATGTTCTGCAGCGTATGATCTAATTGTAGTGGTAATCTGAGCCCTTCCCTCTGAATCTTACCAGACCAGATACTCTTTTTAGATGAGGTACTGTCATTTCTTCCCTAAAGTAAATTCAGAAGGTCAACACATGGACTACATACGCACAAAAACCAGCCATTAACGACATTAATAAGACTGCCTCTTTTTGCAGAAAATGAATTCCTATAGCTATGCTTCTAGCCATTACTCAGGTGTCTTGCTCCAGAAAATGGCTTCCAGTCTTCTTTGATATATGAAAGCATATAGTAGATCCCAACTTTCCTCCTTGAAGCTGTTGGAGAGAATCAAAACAGGCTTTTACACATCCTTCCTGTCCTACGGGTCACCCTTCAAGTAGCGTCATGAGCCTTCAGCAGGCTCATGAAGCAATCAGCACATCCTCTGAAGAAATGGTCTTGACTACAGAGGGAGCAGGTATGACTTTAATTATATCTCCTCTAACTATGCCAAACTGTAATATGTTGTTCCCTTTTTCAAATGTGATTTTAGTGGGGACACGACTTTTTCATTGTGAAGAGCCCATTCACTGTTGTTCTGCTCTCTTAGGCTATTATCTATTGAAAATCATCACAGCTAATAGCTATCTGCTGCACAAGTGAATTCTCCATGCATCTGGATCTATTCTCCACCTTCATTGCATCTATTTTGCCACTAAATAATTCCAGTCTTCTAAGAATTACTGTAGCAGTCAGGAAGCTCCAAGGTTGCTCTTGGTCTCAGTATTTCATGTGCTCAACAGATCTCCGTCAGCAGAAGACCCTTCACATATGATTTGAGCAGCAGCAGATGGCCAACTTCATACTCCTTGGGAACTAGCAATTGGCTCAGAAAGTAAATGTTTTTACAAGTACTTCACACTGTATTATTTTCCCTCTTACACCGCCTTTTCTTTGCTCTCACGCTTGTTCCTCTGGCTTGTTCCTTGAAAGAAGGCTTGTCTAGTGGAAATTTGTCAAATGCTTTATAAAAAGTCCAAATAATCAGGCTATATGCCTTGCCATTGTTGACCTTCATTGTAAATTCTTGAAAAGGAAACCTAGCGTTAGGCAAGAGCTCCTGGGGGGCTTATTGCCCTTTCCTTTTATTGGTTGAATATTAGGACTGGGAAAGCCACATCTGGATCATCAGGAAAAAAAACATTGCATGACCTATTGGCTGGAATTGGTATTCTGTGTAACATCTTACTTAAGGATCTTATCCAGTAGTATTAAAAACTGGATGTAAAAATAGTAAGCTTTCCTTTCACCAAGTTTTTTGACATTAATAGCATCTGACTGGCATAAAGGAGTCACTGATAATTTACTCTAACATGCTTGTGAAGAAAAAGACCTTTATAGCAGTTCGAATGTAATACTATTTTTTCATGAGAAGTCATTTAATACCTCACTCCTGTTAGAACCTGGATTTTTATTTCGGTCTTGGTTAAATGCTAAAAGTTTCTTTGAAACTCTTTTATTTGACTTTTTTATTACTGGGGAAAAAAAGTAATTAATGCCTTTTTAACTAAAGCAATTTTAAGAGATTTTATTACTTTTTCTTTCTCTGTTTTTTTTTCTAGAGGGCAAAATATATACATACATCTCATACTTACTTTAATTTCATTTTTTAAAAAAAAGTCTGTGGGTAACTGTACTTGCCACCATCTGCCAGATCCCATAATGGAAGTAGTATAATGCCATAGTGACTGTGCTGGCAATGTTAAAACTAACTTGAATTTATTGTTAGCTTTGCTAATGGTAGGAAACACTGCAAATCTCATCTGGAAACCTTCTCTTACAATTTCCAGACCTAAAAGTTTTCAATAGCTGCCAAACTTCTTTACTTCTTAGAGTCAAACCTCAAAATTTTCTCATTTGGCACTTCCTCATTTCAGATTGAGTGCATTTCTTCAATGTGTACAGCGTGTATCTAGGGACAAGGCCAAGTTCAGCTGGGTCAAATTCTGTTTATGTCCCCGCAGGGACATTGTAGAGAAAGTAGGCAGATCTGTCCCTAGAATTGTTAAGAGTTAATTGTTTTTATTTAGCCCTTTTGGGCTCCTTATTTTCTTTGGGGAGTCATTTATAAGACTGAATGTGAGTGTCAATGCATGGAAGAGAAGAAAGATTAGTACTGCCTTCAGATTTGCTTTTTTGTATGCATTTTTAGGAATTGTTTCTTCAGATACAGGACTCTACCTATGAAATAATTGTTAAATTTCCTATAAAGACTTTTTTCCCCTGATCATGCCCTTTTCCTTTTCCCATTTGCTTGCTTGCTTGGGGTGGAGTGACCAAAGGTGTTTCACATGGTGACGGTGATGTTTTAGAGTAGTTTGTTCTTAGGATTTGTTCTTTCTCAGTTGCTAGTCGGTAGTCCACAGGAAAATACTGATTTGACATGCAGATATAGAAAAGTTTCTGACGTGTCATTCCACAAAAGTGTCAGTAAGTGTCTTCCTGCACTCTGCAGATTTAGGTATATTGATTGTAGTATCTCTGGGACACCAAAATTTATCATCTTCATTTTTGAGGGAAAAGTATGAAACTTCTTTTCAATGTAATTAAAAGGTAATTCCATTATTCTTTTGATTTTCTTTGAGTTTGCAGGGTTAGGATCAGGTTTATGATTAATGCTATCTGTGAAGGCAGTGTCTAATGAAAATTTTCAGTAGACAAGGATAATGCCACGGTTACTAACTTCAGAATGGGATTTGTTCTATGAAGAGGTGATTCCAGAAAGGCTGTGGTAGTGACTACTCTTGGATGAACACTAGATGACAGAACAAACAGAATATTACATGCATGTATTTGCTTCCCAGAAGATAAATTTTAGCTTCTTTTCCTTAGAAAAGAGTGATCATAAATTCTCCTTTGCAATACACAAACAGGAAGGCCTTGTTTCTGCACAAAGAAATAAATAAAAAGTAATAACTGTGGTAATTAAAGTTTTTATTATGTAGCATATGTTCCAGATTTTGGTACAATTAAATAGTTGCATAATTGTCCATATTGCTTTTAACATGTGCAACATTTTAACATAGCTTGGAAAAACCTATCAATGTTCTATTTGTATTTGCGTTCTGCTCCTGATCATATAGACCACTAATCTTGTTAAAATCTTGGCCATCAGTGAATGCCCTAAAAACAATTAAAAAACCACAACAAAATTATTTGGGAAAATTTTTAGGTTTAGTTTTCATTAGAAATTAAAAAATCACAATTTATTTTCCTTTTTACATTTTTTTAAAGTGAGCTTCATAATGTTTCTGGAGAACAGAGCTCTGAAATTAACCCAGAGAGGTGGTAGAATCTCCACCCTTGGAGGCATTCAAAAGCCAGCTGGACATGGTCCTGGGGAACCTGTTCTAGGTGATCCTGCTTGAGCAGAGGGTTGGACAAGATGACCTCTAGAGGTCCCTTCCAACCTCAGCCATTCTGTGATTCTGTGAAATGGAAATCAGAAAGCCATATTCTATCCACTGTTTGTCATTGATCTTAGATGGGTTTTAGCACATGCCAACCCTTCTTCCTCATCTATTTCCTGTTAGACAGTATGCATTATTCGGGGCCCACATTATTTGAATACCACTTACTGAAATGGAGCCAAGATCTTTCTGGGGCATCCGTGTGTTGCTGTGACACAAATCAGAATAACAAACTGCTTTATATGTAAAGCAGACACGTGTTGCTATTTGATGTGAACTTCTGCCCTGCCCTTGGTGAATTCCAGAGAATAATGTCTATTAGGAATTAATAAACAGATTCTTCCCAGTTAGGAAATGCCAACAGCTAGATAGACTCAAATTTTTGAAGGCTTAGCTATGAACTATGGTTCAATGTTTTATATTTTTGAAAAGAAGAGTGGTGTCCCAGGAAAAATGAAAGTTGGCCAAATAGCCTGCTAACTAGTTCATTTGAATGGGAGTGCCAGCTCAGGACCGTGCTGTGGCTTTTACACAACGTTATTAAAAGAGAAGACAAATGTTTTAAATGCTATGAGAACATAGTGACTATGCTCCTGAGTAATGCATTAGACCTGGATGAGGAGACATCAGTAGGGGTTTCACTGTTTTCGTTGTGTTTGGGAGATTTTTTCTCTTTTCTTTTTTTGGTGGAGACAGGGGATATAGGGGGGAGATGAGAGTTCCAGAAAGAAGTTTGAGAGAATTGATAGGCCAAAAGTTGGTATAAATAAACTCGCAAGACTTCCCTCCCCCCAAAATAGAACTGTTCCGTATAGCACATGCCATTTATGATTTTTAACTCAAAAATACAAACTGCTGCACTTGTCAAGGGTTACTACAGTCCATGCATCACTACTGTCCAACAAAACTTTATTCTAAATTGTAATAGTTACTATATTGATACTTCTTGTTGATTTGGCTTTTTCTTCTTTTAGAAAACAGTTGTTGGGTTTTTTTTAGCCTTTCCATATTTGTGAAACTTACTGCTAAGTTTTCCATGTCATTGTGTTTTATGTCTATGCATCCTGCCTGCTAATGGTTTTAGTAATCAGCTTCCTTCCCCTGCTACTTGATATATTTCACTACAGATCTGACCTTGAAATGAATCTGGGATTAAAAGCTTCATTTTATTTCACCATTCAGGAACAGATAGCTGTAGGTTCGTTGGGCTACTTACAAAAGAAATTTGGATTTCACCCGGCAATATTGAAGCAAATGTCACTAGGAAGCCCAGTGACAGGAGAGAGCAATCCTCTCCCCATTTCTTTGACGCCGGACTCTCAGTAGCACGTTCTTAGCCAGTACGAAGGAAAGCACTAGAGAAGTCTCTGAATGATTTTTTTTTTTTTTTCCTGCTGTCTGCCGTTATTGGGTACCTTAAATATTTATTGTATGTTAGCTGTCAGGAAGGAAAGGTTATTGTGGCTAAGCAGTAAAGAGAATCAGGATTTGAGTAGCTCCACACTTCTGATAGAAACAGACATGTTTTTTAGTGACAGTAGGGACTGGGATAGACTGGCAGCATGCTGCGAGATCTCTGATTAAGTCTGTAGTTACAATGTGATTTGGCAGCTTAAGAATAAAAGAAGAAACTCTTTTTGTATTATTTCCAATGAAAAGAATGATTTATGGCATGCCAGATTTTTTTTTGCCTATTCTCTACAAATTTTTGTGATTCAGAAGCAAAATGCAGAAGCCTTTACACAATTTGCAAGTAATTCCTCGTCGTCTGGTAAATGTTATTTTTGTCTGAGAAAGAACTGAAGAATCTGTCCAGAGTAAAAGTTAGTCTTGCCTTATTACCTAAATGTTGCAGGATATACCCAATAAAGTTCCTTGTAAGGTAAGTGCTGCAGGTCATGTTTGCTCTACGGTCAGATTCCATCACCGTGGGATTTTTTAATGCCATTCTTGAACCTCAGTCTCCCCCATGGTAGCTTGATGAGTTGCCATTGGACTGGTAGGAGAGCAAATTGCTTAATTCTTTTATCATCCTGATAAAAAGCCCCTAATGGGTCTAAGGAACTTTCATTTCCTTTGCAGTCAAAAAAATGACAAATTAATGACAACACACGTCAGAGCATTTTATCACTGAAGACTTCACAGCCTCGAGAAGCTGATTTGCCTGTCAAATGTAAGAAAAAGAAGTCTAGCTAATCCCCTAAACACATAATAATTAGCAAGTTCTCACATTTTTACACCTGAATTGCTGTAAAAAATATGGAAAGTGGCCTAAAAAGAGCTTAAAAACCTCACTTTTCTCTGTTAATTTGGAAGTGCCTCCTAATGAAGTTACTGGCAGATGAGTCTATGCAGTGTCTAGAATATATATACAGAGAAACATGAATATCCATTACAGGAGGATTTATATTCATTCCCGCTGTGACAAGGTGGCTGTGCCGTAAAATCAAATAAAAAATGGACATTAACATGTGTGATCCACATTTGTTATCACATGCCACTTCTGGAGTCCATGGGCCGCATGTGTCCTTTCAGCTATAGATCAACACTACAGTTGTTCTCAGCTGTCCACGCCTAAGAGGACTCGGTGGTCTTTTTATCCCCCACGCTGCTCTGCTGCAGGGTGATGGAGTTGCATTGCATGAGAAGCTTGATCCTACTCCTCTTTGGAGCCGATAGCAGGTTTAGGAAATATTTTTCTTTTCAGATTTCCAACTTCTTGTGAAAATATAATATGGACAGCAAGGGAACGGCAGAGCTGTACTTTTTGGACTGGACAGTGATGTGCAAGGACAGAAATGCAGGACAAAGGGGATAATGGCATTTTTGTTGGTCTAGTGAAAAGTTTCAGATATATTGGTCTAATTATAGTTAAATACCAAATGCGAGTGGGAAGTCATTTAAATTCCCTAAGCCAGATGGTCTAATTCATCTCTCATTTAAAGCACTTTGATTTGAAAATTTTGAGAGGGTCTAATGCTCGATTTTATCACATTAGTTCTATAGAAAGGTGGGAGAGCAATGTTATTTCACACTCAGGACTTTACAATCTGGGTGTATGAAGTGAGAACTTAACCACAAAGAACTGCCAGCATCTTGCTGTTATAGTAATAAGCCGGACATGCTTTCCTACTTGTGCATTTCTAGGCCTACCTGAAAACCACTAGGAAAGCAAAATCTCCTTAGCCACTCTCTTTCTAAAACATGTAGTTTTGTACTTCTTTTCTCCCTGCAACCTAAAGCGGGTATGGATACCGCAGTGGTCCTGACCACTTTTTAAAGCAAAGAAGAAAGCTTCAGTAAGTCAAACTTGATGCATAGCTGAACTCTTGAGACAGGTTAACTGACCTTCTCTAATGACTATGGGAGATCTGAAATGGATTATCTCTGAACATCTACCAGACATTCACTTGCTGGGGAGCTGGACGTTTTCCCCTTAGCGTGTGGACTGGCCTTTCCTCCAGTTGTTTTGTAGTGAGTGAAGTTTGAAGCCCGGGGAGACTAAGGGATTAATCTATAGGCTGAGGCTTGCTTTCCCAAAATGTGTTGTCATGTACAAATGTGTTTATCTGGAAGAAACACCATCAGGGTAAAAGGATTTTGTCTTCTCTATAGTTACAAGGATTTGGAAAGGTTTACTGAGGCCATCAGCAAGGAGATTGCTTGAAACGAGTTTTCTGGGGTCATCTATTTACATTAGTTTAACGTGAAGCCTTCAACTCATTTTATACAGGTAATAAACCCACAATATTTGTATTATCTGAAGGAGATTGTGTATTCAGATAGACATGTTCTGAAGAAAGAAAAATCCTGGATGTTTTATGCATTTCTTGTTCAGTTATTCAGGCTCAAACTTTGGTACTGAGTATTTGCATGAACCTGAATCCCTTGCTTCTCAGTTAGTTTTCAAAGTGGAGTCATTGTGCAGCTTTAAATTTTGTGCTATTTCAGCAAATTTATAAGCATGTAGGGACAATTTTACTGGAAATTTTTTCAAAAGAATTACCTGACCTTGGCATTTTTGGGTTTACCACGTAATAATTTCTCTGATGGTCTCTGATAAAAACTTTCTAAACTTTTTTTCTAGTGGACAGTCAGTGCTCCACACTCAGATTTACTGTGGAGTTCAAGAAGAGTGCTGCTTTTTGCTTAACTTTCTCCTGTGACTGATTTGCTAGGTAGCTGCATTCATAACACTCCGCTGTCTCAGCTTGACAGGCTTAGCACCTTTTTCTCTTCCTCTGAACTTCCTTAACTGCCATTCTGGCATATTTCAGGCTTAGATACTTATAACTCATTTTAAAGGCAAACTTATAATGATGTACTGGGAAAAATAGTTCTCAGCAGAATTGTCAGAGCTGGTGGTCGGAAGAATGTATGGATGCTTTTAGTAACAGGAAAGATGGCATCAATCTGAATGGGGCTGACGGGGGTAAAAATGAATTCTGCCAAGGGAGTTCTGTCCTAGTATTCAGAAGGTGTTTCCCCTGGATCCATACTTTAAGTCATTGATTTGTTACTGATAAGAATCACTTACTATTGATGGCCCTGATCCTCAAGGCCTTTTTTCTGGTGCGTATGTGAGCAGTACTTGCCTGGGAGGCATAGAGGAAAACACAAAGGGGTACATGGGTATGTCAAAATGAACTTTAGTGTTATTGTGGTCCCTGCCATTCCAGGTTAGAGTATTGCTGATGCAAATTCTTTAAATTTGAGTTGTAGAGAAATGAAACATACCAAAGTAATTTCCAGGCTGCCATTAACATTGTGAGCTATTGCAGATGCCATCCAAAGGGAGAATGATGAAAATAGAACCTCTAGCAAGCTTTTTTTTTTTTTTTGCCAGCTTTAGTGCCTTGCTGAAGAAGCACAGAAAAGCATTTAGACAGTGTCTGTCTGTTTTGTCATTATCATATTGCCTTTCTAGTTATGTTCTCGTCTAGACATATTAAAGGAAAGCAGAATAAACATAGATGTGATTAAAATCTCTATCCGTAACATAAAAGATGCATGAACACTTCAAGCCTGGTCTGTAACTCCGTGTGTGGCCAGTGATTAAGTTACTTGGAGCTCTTCTCAACAAGCTCTTACTAAAAGGTCTTGATGAGCCTCCTTGTAAACACACCAAGCCAGCAAGCACGGGGGCAAACATGCTCCTTCTCCAACACTAATGAAAAAACAGAAAATAGTGGCTTCCACTCTTGTGCCAAGTGAGAACAGTCCTACTTGTGCTGAGTCTCCACACAGTGGAGGGTTTCATCTGCTGCTTCTAGCCTGGTAGTTTTTTAATACGTTAAAAGCTTCTGGGTTTATATGGGAAGAAAAAAAAAAAAAGATTTTTCTTACCAAAGTCCAGGCACATCTTTCAAACTTGTTGTTTTTGAGACCAAGGATTATAGCGCATCACTGATTTTGCACATGGAATTTTGAGTGTAGTCAGGAAATAAAACCTGTACTGGGCTGAATGACTGTTTTTCTGAGTTTGGTAGGGAAATGCCACAATCTATGGCAGCTGCAGTCTTCCTAACATTAAAATGCGTAGAGTTATATGCATTCACCTAAAAGAAATTCTGCTTGTGTGCCCCGGGACAGTCCTTGCCTTTGGGCATAGGTCAGTAACTGAGGACAATCAGCACATACATCCTGAAGGAGCACTCCAGGTCTGAACTAAACTGCTCATGTAGGTCCACTTCATCTCTTCTTTGTTTCCATTAACGTATTGTCTGACAAAGTACCTCAAAGTAGTTTCTGAAGTGTCTGTGTGCGCAGGAAGTTGGTATTTTTTTTCCCTAAATATAGATGAAATACTTATAATGATTACTGGATTGTGCTATTCATTCCCCATCTATCTGCCCAAAATGAGATCTCAGCTGAAGGAAAAAGACAAAAGAAGGGCTTGTGTGTGAGACACTGTCTGAAGAAGGAGCATACTTTTGGTTATTTTTTTTTAATAATTGGTAGCACAGGCACACAAGCTGTAAAGAATCGACAGTAGTGACTGCAGAATAGGGTGCTTGCTGAAGTTATTGATACTGAAGATATATTCATCTTCTTCTGAAGTTCGATAACACTTCTTAAATAAGATCAGTTTGAAAAATCCTTCACTGCAGAAAATGATTTATCTGTGTGCAATCTGAAGTGAAACAGGTTAGAGTTTACATATAACCCAGAATGAAAAAAAATGATTATATATTTGGGCTCATGCCAGAAGGTGGACACTTTGAAAGTCAGAGATGTGCTCGAAAGTGAGAGTTATTAGGAATTTCTGGAAAGCACTCCCTTTTTTTGGCATATCAAAGACTTGCTTTGTGGTCAGCAGCTGACATCTGTTTCTGTGTACTGGTATATCATAAGTAGCTTTTCCTGCTTTCATCTAAAGATTAGAAGATAATGCTCTAGGGCCAAATCTTATCCTAACTTAAACCACTGAAGTTAATGAGCAAAACTCTTCTCTGTCACATTAGGACACCTGCTGTCCTGAAGTGTGCTTCAATGATGGAACTTATAAAACCACAGAATGTGTTACTGGTTTGTGGGTTTTTTTTGTCTCAGCAACATGGATGCAGCTTCAGTAAGATCAGTGAAGGTGGTCCCCGAGGGTTATACAGGGTGTAAAGTCAGCAGAGGATTTTGTCTCTGAAGTTGCCATAACACATTTGAACTAACCTTCAGACAACTCACCTTCTCATCGTACCTTTTTTTTTTTTAATGTAGCAGGCATTAAAAAAAAAAAAATCTAAAGCAGTAGCTAATTCACACGGAAACAGATAAAGACACAGGTAAAGACAGTGTTTTGGAGGACCTGCATTTACACAACTGAAATTAGAAAAAAAAAAAGTACCTAGAAAACTGTCACTAGTAGGAGGGATCTTTGAAGAAAAATAGTAGCATAGAATGAAAGCCCATAGCCCATAACTGGAAGACTGGACAAACAATCCACAAATTACATGGATGTCCTGGCTGGGGAAAGATAGGGTGGTTCAGTGATAAAGACTTGCCTGGAAACCAAAAGTTTCTTTTCAGTTCCCTGCTCTGTCACAGGACCTATCAATTAGAGTAGTTTTTAGTGTGACAATACTCACATTTCTACATGTCTGATCCATGGAACAGAATTTTGAGGGGAAATATGAGAGTTTCTGGGGCTGTTTAGGTGTTTTATATTTAAAGTCTTAAGAGAAGGGACTAAAGAAGTTCCTGTTTTCTGGATTCAGCCCCAGGCTAAAACATGAGGTAGATACTGATCTACTCAATCTGTCGTTTGAGGAGCATTGCAAAAGGATTTGATGCTCCTGGGAATAACAAAATGGTATAGAGGAGATGTAAATGTTTTTTTTCAGGACTGTAGTTGTTGACACAGATTTGGCTCCAGTCCCACAGTGTCTTCTGTATGGATCCAGTCATTCATCTCACTATGGCTCATTTGTTCATCTGTGTAAAAGATATTAAATATTTTGTTTTCCTTGAACCCTGAGAAACAAAGAGTACATTTTTAAAAGATTCAATGCTCAAAAAGAATCGTAGCAATATCTATATGAGTTAATAATAAATTGTTTGCAGAAGTTTAAGAAAACAGACTTGTAAACTTTAGACAACTAATTATATTCTTACTAAAAGAAAAAAGTTTTGAACCAACATTTCAGAAGGATAATGTCATAACCTGATTAAAGGCCTGTCAGTCAAATATTGATTTCTGTGGAGAGGCATGTGGGGAATTGTGTGACTGATAATGGTGTGACTCTTTTAATAAAGCATTCATAATTTCTGATGAGATTACAAATTAGTTTGCAGGGATTATAGAAGTAGATTTGGTATAGATTCAAACTGATAGGCATCTATTATTTTACCTTTCATTAATTCTTTGTTATTGGGGACCCATATCAATGATTTATTTTTTGTTGGGTCTTTTTGCCAATACCACTGAAATTCTGCAAATGACACAAAGACTGCTGGAGTGATAAATAGTGAAGAAGACAGGCCACAGTCCCCTGGTTAGCTTGACCTAAACTTCCTGTAAGAATTTTAACACATGCAACAGTTCAGCCGTGTATCTGGGGAAGAAACAAGGAAGCCCGTCGTGTACAGGATGGACTTTTCTCTCTTAAGGAGAAGCCTTTCTGAAAAGGTCTTGTGAAGAATAATCAGTGGCTCACAAGATCACAGAGTGATGTTTTGGCCAAACACCCCATGGATGTAAATGTGGTTGTACAAATAATGGAATATTGAGTAAGATGACTATGGCAATGTGTCTAAGGTATCCAACCATCAGCTTCAGGACATTGTGGGGCCTTGCTGTACTGTCAGCCTAAGTGATCTGTAGGATGGATGAATCTGGACCCCCCCCGTAACATGTGCCATCAGTGCTTGCAGCGACCCACAGGTTGAGAAGGATCACACTTCACAAGTTTTCCACTGGGGAACACCAGTGATAAGTTCTGTAAATAATTGATTAAAACTATAAGGACTGATGACCAGAAGCTCAAGCAATACGAACTCTGTCTTGCTTAATGTTGTAGAATGTTAATAGTGAGAAGAGGTAGCTGCTAAAACAGTTTGCCACGGACCACGAAAGAGTCCCTCCACACAGCTGCTGCGGTCGAGGCAGGCTGCTGCCTGCTTGAGCAGCTCAGTTCAACTAGAGGATTCGGACTTGAGGCAGAAATTTGAGGAAGCTCCAACTTCTGTTTTATTCAGGTCAGACTAAAGGTTTATACAGATCCCTTTGGACTTAAAACTCTATTAACCTGAGTTCTGCTCTGTTTTTTTTAGCATAACACAGTTGCCTGCTGTTAAGAAACAGCAAAAAACCCAATAGATGGAACAATGGATTTAGACAATAATAAACTGAGAAAGTCAGGAAATATGAACATGCATAGATTATAATATTTAATACTTTTTCCTACAAAATATAGGCACAAATACTTTTACGCAGTCATCATATTCCAACCTGGTGATAACCTACAAAATACATGTGTAGTGATGAGACCTGTTAAGCATAAGCATGACGAATTAGGCAAAATTCCTCTGGCTACCACTGGAATATACCTGTAAAATGCCTATGAGAGTTTTCTGTGCCATGACTTATAACCAGTAGATACGGAGCGCCAGATAGAAACTAGCATATGGATGTCGAGAACTAAAGCTGCAATAATAAGCACAGTTGTTATGGTCCCCACACTATAAGGATGCCATAAATCCAAAGTTAGATGCAGCAGTCTTTCCAAATTACTATTGTACCCTGATATATCATGATATAAAAAACTGACCTTGATCATGATTTGACTTCAGGCAGTGAAATACATGGTCTGTTCATGGCTGTGCCTACTTGGTCAGCTGCTCTGCCCCAAGATTGATGCCTTTGAAGTTATAGGTAGACTGGTGGCTCTTGGGTTGGTTTTCTTGGGGATTTTGTTGTCGTTCCTAATTAAAAGGAACAGAAGTAGAAGAAGAAGGAAGGAGAAGGAGCCCACAAAGAATATTCTGTGTTACCCCATATGCAAAGCGCTCAGATCTTCCGCTCAGTGCTCATCACAGCATCACATAGAGGGAACACCAGGTGCCACAGAAACTGTCGGGTACATTTGCCTATACCTCAGAGGTGTTAAGCTGTTTAGGCAAGGTGCTTTGCCCTGACAGCTCTGAGAGGCTATGATGGGATTGTGCCTTTGTTAGGTGCAAATCATTCCTATGGTCTCATGGAGATCATGTTGTGACCTCTACTTAAACCAACACTATTAGAAACACTTTATCTCTTGCCATTTGATTTACAAAAGGAACATAGTCTGAAATGAATTCTGGATGCACAAATTAAGCTAGTTTATGCCCTGATGGTGTGGATTATTGTTTGATAAAATATCAGCAGGCATTTTTTTACTGCATCTGAATAAGAGAATGCATGGTTGGTATAGAAAAATGAGAGGTGTATTTGCTTACGCGCTCTTAGGTATGAAAGCATTCCTATGAAAGAAGGGAGGCAAGGAGGATGATAGGAGAAGAAAATCTGTGGGCTTAGAATCCTGGTTTATTACTATTTTTAAAAGATCTGTCCAATATGTGGTTTTTCTAAAATATTTATTATTCACCTTATGGCTTTCAAAATAATACACCCAATGCGTTGGTTATGGAAGAGCTGACTACTGAGAATGTTACCTTCTGTGTGCTAGTAACAAATGAAGAAACTAAGTGAACACAACCTAAATCCAGAGAAACAAAGTAAACTAAAACCTGTGAAGCACAGAATAATGAACATATGGGAAAAAGACAATTAACACTGAAAAGCTGAAATTGATTCAGAAGACAACTAAACTATTTTCTTTAGAAGCAGAGCACTAAAACAGTCTGGTAACATACAAGTGAGTGAATGTAAACATAAATGGAAAAAGAGCCATCATTTTTAGCCAGATGTTTCTCCCCCCTAAAAATAGTTTGCAATCTGCAATGTAGTACATGCTTTGGGTAAGAAATGGTGGGGAGAGAAGGAAGAGAATAAGTTGTAAACATCTTAAATTTGTGTTGCAGTTTATAATATGCCTCCTGTCATACTTTAAATGTAGAATCAATTGTCCCTGCAGGCTGAAGTCAGCTGCTGCACTTCTCTAGCAAAGTCAGCCTACCTTTCTTCAACTAGATGAGGCATGTAATTGGTGATGGGTTTTATCACCAGCCATGGAACTTACTCATTTGAGAATAGACCCTGAATTTTATTTATATTGCTGGCTCAAGGCAGGATAGTGTCTGAATGTCAAATCAAGGAGTTTCCTATGTTAGTTTGCACATTTTTAACCTTTTGTATACAGGCATAAAAAGAAAGGGACTCTGACTCAAAAGGAGGCAAGAAGAAACTGTGTTTTCTGTGTCTGGATTGTGAACAATCTGGTTAAGGATCTGCTCATTCAAAGTAAATCCAAATGCGTGACAAACTCAACTCCTTTTACAGGGGTTTGTTCATACCATTACTGCTGCACTCCCTTGGGATTTATATCTTTCAAATATTTACAACATCATATTACCCACTCTTCAGAGCATTGGCAAGTCCTACCTTTCCTAGTAATCATGCAGGTTACTCTTCTCTTCCACTTACTCAATATTTTTCTTGTATTTGCATGCCTGGAAATGAAGCATGGTATTCCTGCTACCCTTACAGCTGAGGTGCACTTGTTTCTTTTGGCTAACGTGAGTGGGACTTTTGCATCTTCAGTCTAAAATTCTTTCAACTCTCAGTTATTTTTCAGCATTTGCATTTAGTATCTATGTTACTTCCATGGAATAAGTTTTCCTGATTTATATAAAGATTAAGTAGCCAGTATTTTTCTAAAGTTTAATTTACTGGGTGATTTTCTGTAGTTCAGTTCTTTTGTTTCTCTTTTTTAATATTTTGTATCCCCTTCCATTTTGGCTTAATCTTTATATATCATTCTGTGCTGTTTATTACCTTATTGCAATGATTAATGAAGATGGAAACCGTCACAATACCTTATATTGATTCCCATAAAACATCCTCCTTTCCTACCTAGATTAACCAGCTCATGATACAGCCTTTCTGCTTATGAATCTATCAGGTGAAAGACTTTTGTTTGAGTGAAAGCCTTTTATTACCAAGTGTGCTGGTTTTGGCTAGGATAGAGTTAATTTTTTTATAGTAGCTAGTATGGGGCTGTGGTTTGGATTTGTGCTGAAAACGAGGGGGTGGTGAGCGAGCCGCTGTGTGGTGCTTAGTTGCCGGCTGGGGTTAAACCACGACACCGACTCAGTCTGTTAATGTCAGTCCGTCTGCTATGGAAATGGAATGCCTTGCGACGGTGAAAGAGAACAGAAGGAAACATACTCTGTAGCTACTTAACACACTTCCTGTAGGGTAGGTTGGATGGGTTTTCTTTTACAGATCATTTCCATAATATTTTGTTTTAATAAGTCCAATAAGATGACAAGGATGATGATGTGTCCATAATTGGCTTCCAGGGAAAGAAATTGGCTTCTGATTAGCAGCTAATGTTTTGGTGACTCAAGCATGATGAGAAACTGGCTAGAGGGCTACAGAAGTAGAAAGTTGTTCTATTTTCACTGATTCATATACTAAATTATTGTGGTCTATTGCTAACACTATTTCCCTAACCCTAGATTACTTTATTTCCTTGGGATCACTTAAAGTTTTTTCAGATAGCCTTTGAAATTTACCTTTCTTATGGATTTCCACCGACCTTCAATGCCACACTGTCCAACCACTTCATAAAGTGTTGGAAAGTAGCCACAACGCTGAAGAAGAGTTGAGGCAGAGAAAATAGATTATATAAGGTCATAAAATGTTCATAGTAAAATGAAAGCAAACCATCTCTATTCATCTGCAGCTGAAGGTTATCCTACTTTCCCTAGGAAAATGTATCATGTCAAAATTTCTGTGAAACTTAGGAAAGGTTCCCTGTGGTGTTTCTGACACCACATTTCTGGCAAAGCAGCGTAAGCTACAGTAAGTACTCTGACACACAATATCTGCTTTCAGGTATTTCACTATCCCCCTGTCTTTCCTTCAATTTTAGCAGTTAGACCGATAAAAATACAGTTTCCTTTCCTACAGGGAAAATGGTGGAAGTGACAGTGATGCCCGCTTCTTGCTATGCCTTCCCCCTGAATGCTTCTTTACTGCAGTGTGCCTTTGTTTTAAAACGAGGAAGGCAGTTTCTTTGTTAAACATTGTTCTTCCTTGGTTAAGGAATGCAGTTTTAGTAGAACAAATACAGTTCTAGCTAATAAACATTTACTAAAATGCCCTGAAGAATGCACCATTTTTAATATTGAAACATCCCATTGTGAAAGGGAGACTGGAGCAACCGCTAGATGATTCTTTTATTTTCTGGACACAGTTGTAATTTGTCCTAAAAGAATTTTAGAAAAAAATGTGTCTGCGCTCAAGTGTATTGTTGTATGCATATGTAAGATGAAATTCTGGTCTTATTGAAGACAAAAGGAGTTTTGTCTTAACACCTAGAGAAAAGACTCAGGACCTGAAAAACCTAGTATGTCCTTAGGGGTCTTGTAATGTATCACAGCAATCCATCAAGACTGAATCCACGTTAGGAGGCTGATCTGCATAAGCACGTTAACATATTTTGGTGATGTTTTTTTGACTTGGCTAAGTTGTGAATTCCATAGTGCCCGAGGAGTTGGAAATAATCTTTCTTGCTGTTATCTGTTTTACCAATGGATGATCTATTTTTCTGTATGATTTAGCTTTTCAGATATTTGTAGAAATCCTCATGCTAGCTGTGTACGGCAATTTTTCTCCTTTTGCTGCTTATGAGTGTTTAAAGCTGGTAAGAGAGGTGACTTTTAGCTTATTGGGTGGCTGACCTTTCTGGCAAAGCAAACGAGGGTTTATAACAGATTTTACATGTCTGCTTTTTGAACTATGGTAACATAGCTCAAAATAATGTGTGATAGATACACTGTACTGCAAAGGGTAAGGTTATGTTTCAGTCTATACTAGCAACATTGATAATCGCATTATCCTCCGTAAATTTGTATTTCTGTTGACATTTTGCCATTTGAAACTTTATTCATTTCCCTATGGTGTTTTACATTTGTTTTATAAATGGCATATGCACAAAGCTATGCCATGATCTAGAAGAAGGGGAAAAAAATCTAATATTAAGCCCTAAAGGCATCTGTTCAGTAACCTGTATCTGAGACTAAGGCAACCATGCTGCCATCTGTTATATTTTCTGTATGATGGCTGTTGCCCTCGTTGTAGGTTATTGCAGGTCTCAAAGGGCTACACTCACTTTGCCTTTGAGCCATTTTCCAGAAAATAAAAAATGTCTTGCATTTTCTCCTGTCACTGCACAAGCTGTATTGTAAAGATTGCTTCAATTACTAGATCGCTTATGTTATTTTTAAGCAGAATTGATTTTGTTTTCCTGTTGTATAGATGAAAGTGATCTCTCTAAAAGGCTTTTAAAGTGCTATGTTCTTGTACTTTCAAGTACCTGAATGCCTTGCATGACTTTGCATAACGGTATGAAATTATTTACTATTTATTTCAGATATTTAGTCAGAAAAAAACTCTTCTGAGAAACCATCTGCTATCTGTGTACAATGAAAGGAAGACATTCCTTAGAGTCGAATGTTACAAAACAAAAATATAAACCAACATATATAGCAGGGTTTTTTTTTTCAATCTCGTTCCAGCCACTAATCTGTCATGATCTTTTTCAGAATAAGTCAGATGTTTTATGAAGAAAAAAGTGACTCTCTTCAGTCACTATGTTCACGGCTCTGTTTAAGTGTGAAAGGTGCAATACACTGCTGTGATCTTTCTTGGATAGCAATTTCATTTCTTTGCCAAGACTCTCGAACAGGAAAGAAAAAGCCCCCACCTTTTCACCTGCCAATATTTGGATTTAAACTGTGGCTTTTCTCTGCAGCAGAATTTTCCTCACTTTTCTGGGTGCAAGAAAAGAATATTTCATGGCTCTGTGAGGATGAAACACCTATTTTTGAGGAAAGAAAGAGTCCAGACTTTTCAGAACCCTTTCATGACCCCTAGTTCATGAAAGGACAAATGAATGGCAAAAATATCCCCCACCCCCACTCTCCTCTCCTTCTTCGTTTTATTTTTAAGAGAACAAAATGACATTTTCTCCAACATGAAAGATTTATTAAAACTAATAGAACTTTTGGGGGAAAAAATATTCCTAGATCAAATAATAATATTGAAAGAGTCTGGGGTGGGGGTATAGTCCTTTCTTTAAATTCCTTCCAGGAAAATCTAATCTGAATGTTAAAATCTGAATGTTTTGGAAGGTGCAATTGTAAATTCAGTACTTGCAACTCAATGCTTGGTTGTAACTCAATACTTACAACTCTGCTCTTGAGAGAGTAGGGGGAATGAGGAACAACAAAGCTTTTAATCCAGACAGACTACAATGGCAATCTCCTGAGCCAGCCCCTCTGTTGTTTACCACCAAGTGAATCCTATAACAATGGCTGCAATTTGAAGCATAATATTATGAAAGCCCTCAATGCATCATTTAGCATCATTTAGCATCTTTTAATGTCATTTAACAGCTGAAAACAAAGACAACAATCGGCTTCCTATCAGGTGGTTAGTGTTTGGCAGAATAGCTTTAGAAATAAAACTAGCAAATACTCTTTGAGTTGCAGTTTACTAACAAGTAATGTAGGCCAGCTCCTTGCATATTTTATCTTATGATCTCCTGCATGAAGAAATGAGTTGTAAATATGCTAAGATATTTCCTGTTTCTTGAGTGTGATTGAATGAAAGCAATTGCAGCAGAAGCTGCTATTTCTTTAACCAAGATATGCAGTTGCTGTGAGGTGAGCAACAGATGAGATTAACCAGTGTCTCATTTCAGATACAACCCTTATCTCTCTCAATTTCACCTGTTGTAAATGCTTTCCTGTAATTTAAAATGGTATTTCAGGGTTCATCTTAGGGATTTATGTGTCCTGAAGAGCAAAGAGTTACGTGTTCCGTCCCTGTGAACCTACTAAATGAGAAACATGAAGTGTTGTGCCTCTAATTAGATGTAACTTTGAGTTACAGTGGGTTTAGAGGCGGGTCTCTTCTGAGCCAAAATAAGACAAACCTATGCTAATGTAGATCTATTGGAAAAAAATAGATAAGAAGATCTAAATCACTTGAACAAATGAAGTATGGACTCAGTTTCTGAGATATTTCCCTGTATTTTTCAATGAACAATAGTAGATTTAGATTCCAGTTCCATCTTAGCAAATGGCTCAAGTGAATCTTAGTGTATCAAACTTTTCTTTACAGCATCTGTAGATTTTCACTTTTTGGTGGAAAGATGAAAGGCAATAAACAGAGAGAACTATTTCTCCCTGTGGTGGTGCAATATGCGTATTTTGAACTCTAACCGCTGTCAGCTGCAGGAAGGATTATCAGGTAACCATTCCTTCAGACACACAGCGTGAGGACAGCAACAGTTCAGAAAACAGCAGCCAGTTCCATATCTGATTACCTTTTCTTTGTATCTTCCGTGGCAATAGTTTCTCAGTGTGGGGTTGGGGAATATAGACAGAACCTGAAATGTGAACGAGTGCAATTATTCTTTTCATTACTTCATTAGTGCTGGTATGTAACTCAGGTAAAGTTTGTCCAAGACCAGGAAATGTGTGATTAAATGAAACTGGCAATGTTTTCTAGATGCAATTAAAAATCTGGTTTAGAAGTGATAGAAAATGTCTATTAAATAACCCAGTCCCTCTCCTCAAAGTGGACATTTTGCAGAAAGCTGTCATGAGAAAAGGAGGCAGAAGATACCTAAAGAAGCATATTGTATTGCTCAGAGTAGGTTTTTTTCATTTTCCAGAAGCAAAAGTAAGGGAGGCTGGCATAAAAGAAACTAACCTCAATCACTTTATCAATGCACAGGATTATGAAATGGAATTGAATGTGAGTAAGAGATGGTAGTGGGTAGAAGAGAAACAGTTTCTTTTAGACAGTGTTACTTAATCTGGTTTTTTTTTGCATTATCCAAGTTACCGATTCTGTCTTGGTATCAAGTAAGGAATCTAGCCTCGGGGGCAGTCTTTGGAAAGATGAAGAAAAAGGCAGTGGTGACTAAGTTTCTATTTTTATAAGGGCTTTTGCAGTCTTTTGCCTATTGATCACTGAGGCTATGGCTTAAAAACAAAAAATTAAAGATGTGATTTAAAAAGGGAAGGGGAAGGGGGGGAGGGAAATGGAAATGGAAATGGAAGGGAAGGGAAGGGAAGGGAAGGGAAGGGAAGGGAAGGGAAGGGAAGGGAAGGGAAGGGAAGGGAAGGGAAGGGAAGGGAAGGAAAGGAAAGGAAAGGAAAGGAAAGGAAAGGAAAGGAAAGGAAAGGAAAGGAAAGGAAAGGAAAGGAAAGGAAAGGAAAGGAAAGGAAATTGAACCATTCGTCTTTAAAATAGGTCTGTTGGTTCAGAGAGACTGGTGTTTAAACATTTAAAGCCTCCTAGGGTCTCTGGTACTTTTCTTTACTGCTGCACAGCTCAGCTCCTATTCTACCAAATTCCTTTCCTGCTCACCTTCTCTTCTTTCAACTTGACAGGAGCAAGAGACCATGTCCATAGTATATTTGGCGAAGTATTCTTTACAAGGCTCTCTTTGGAATTATTGCCTACATTTGTTCATGAATGTGGTGTCTTGGCAGCTGGCTCATGCTATCAAACCGTGTGCACAGTGTGTCCCATTTTATATGTAAAAAAGATAAAGTGATAAAGCCATGACTCTCAAAAAAGGTGAAATCTCTGCTAAACACTACCATGCAATATATAGAGCCCTTTATTATGACTTTGAAAAGACAGAGGAGGAAACAAAGCTTTTCTAAAAGCAATCCTTTCAAAGCTGACTTTAAGAATCTAAACTAGAAAGCCACCTTTTCTGCATTACAGACACCTTTTTCCTTCTATTAAGAAAAGTCTATTTAAAATGAACCTTTTGAAAATGCCTACGGGCAACTCTAATCTGTTATGTGATGTCTTCCAACTCCATGTTTGGTAATGAATTAATTGTAATTGCCCATCTGTTTATCCCCAAACTCATCTTTTGACACATTAAGTCTTCTTTAATCTTTTACCATTTACTTCGTAAAGTTTTCTCCTGGCTTATTCTGCTAAACCTAGGCTGCTTGGAAATCACTTCATGCCATTTTCCTCTCTTTATCCACTTTCTGTGCTTTCCTCATTCTGCAGACAAGTCCAAGGAGGAGGCTACTGCTCTGAGAAAATGACACAGCATTGAGACTGACAAAGGCTCTTGCAAGGAGTGGGAGAAGAGACCTTGAAGAGTCATCATAATTGTACTAGGGGAGAGAGGGAGAGAGCTAGGTGCTTGTGCACTCTACTCTTCCTCCAAGTTTATAAAAGAAGCCTTTTAATTAACTCACTGCTCCTTCTGTTCTGTGGTGTCACTGAAGAGAAGGAAACTTCCCTCTGACCAGTGGGGGTTCAGAAACCATGGACCTTTTGAAATGGGCTGTGGCAAGTTGTTCTCATAACAGCTCAGAAAGAATGAAGAAAAGGTGATTACAGATACATAGATGTATAACACTGCATTGACTCACTCAGCAGTGCTGCATATAGTATGCCCTGGAGTACCAGCTGCCAGGACTATGACACTGTTGGAGTTGTTGCCACATTTATTAACCAAACCATCTGTCACTGTAAGATAAACCCGAGGATTTTTTTTCCTGAGACAACAGAGAGCATCCAAAAATCAACAACACCTGATTACTCAGTGTGACAAAGACAACATAAATGCCCTTGGCACAGCATCTTATTTGATATCTTTAAGTATCACATAACAGGGTTCAAAACACAAAATGAAAAAAATATCAATTGGTCCTGCCCACAGAAATGTTTGCAAATTAAAAGCATTTCAAGCTGTTGCAGGTAGGAAAATAAAACCTTTCTCAAAGAATGTTATTGTCTGCCCCATCATTGTCAGAATTTCAGATCAAGTAAGTTCAAATCTCAGGAGCTGAAAATGCTGAATGACAGTATCTGATACACCAATTGATGTGACCAATGCTGGACAGCTCGTATCTTTATTGAAGAAAAATTACTTTTCTGTAAAGCTTTTCCAGGGCTCTCAGCAGGCTAATGCCCATTTCAGATGTTTCAGAAGGCAAAGATATCCATGAACAGTGGGCAGAGCATTCAGTAATCTCCCAAAATAGTGACAAGTGAGTGATAGGAAAGAATAATAGCGTGGTCCTTCAAAAACGTTACATAATACCTTACGGATTCCCTACCTTACACATATCCAACCTTTTGATGCTAAGAAAATATCGAAAAAACCCAGTATCAGATTCCCTCTGGAGCCCATAATAGCATATGTTCAATTTAAAGCTGCTGAATGACCCGAGTGTTTAGAATTATTTTGTGACTGCATGAGTTCTTGAGATGTTCTTGAATGCACTGCAAAAAGGTGCTTGTGGTAATTGGAAGAGCTAGATTAAAAGCAGAAGTGAGAGGTTTCCTGATGAGCCAGTAGTCTGTCCCTGCTGACATTCGCTATCGTAACATATTTGAACTGCTTTGCTGACACATTGGGCAGCTAAATGAACTGCACTGTTCCCTTCATGACTGAAATATGCATGACAGGGTAGAAGACCTGGGGAATAGCCCTCTACAGACCAAAGGGAGCCTGCAGTTAGTTCTTGCTTCTGACTACCAGAGGAACAGTTAAACTCTTCAGGAAGATGCAAGTAGCCTGTGAAAAATCAATCTTCTGATATGTAGGACTATTTCCTTTGTAAGCCGTGTAAACCAACACCAGACAGAACATCTCTGATCAGCAAGAGCTTCATCTGTGCTTGTGAGTGCTTAATTTTAATGATCAAATTTAATTCCTGGTATGGCTGTGACAGCAAAAAACTTTTTTATATTTGCTGTTAAAAGTTTAGAAGAGAAAGGTGAAAGGAGAGTTTTCCTACATAGGAAAAGTAGTTACTAGTTTAGACAATTAGCAAAACCAGGCCTTGGGCCTAACCTTTTCTTTGTACAACAAGACATTGCCAGAATTATCTGTTCTCTGTGGTTCATATTCTAAACATAATTTTTAGGTTTTTTTCACAATAACTGTTTGCCGGACAACTGAATGAAGTAAGTTCTAAACCTTTCAGGCCCAAGAAAGGTCTCAGGTTTCATATGTAAGTCTACAGTCAGTTGCTGACATACATTTCTGCATAGCCATTCATTTTCAGATGTTTTTCTTGCTCCTAGCTCTGTCAGCACTCTTGGTTGCTCTGCTTTTCATCTTTTGTGTTTCCATCTTGAGAAAGCAAGGAGGTAGCCTCTCTTCATTCCCTCTCCTCTCCTGTATCGAAGCGTTGAGATGCTACGTTCCCATCTTACAGTAGAAGGCTCGTCTTCGACATAAACAGGTACTGTATATACACAATTCCTGGCATTCAATTCATCCCATAAAATTCAGTAGCTATCCAGCAGTTGAGTAAGATGGCATGAGTTCTCAGGTCAGAAAACAACATCACCTTCAGCTTCTTCTCCTGTGTTTGAAGCATGACACAGCACTTGATGGTGCCCTTTTTATTAACCCTTATATGTGTGTGTGTGTGTGTGTGAGCTTAAGAGGCAAGAAAAAAGAGAGGGCGGACTTATGGAATTAAATCTTTAGTTATTATAATGTGAGAGAGTGAGATATTGCCTGAGGCATAACCAAGGGTAAAGATAAAGCAAAATTTTCCTTGAGTCATATATAAATGTAAAAATGAAGATTTCACATTGGTGAATGTCTTCTTTTCAAAGTTAGGGAAAAGGTCTTTGACATACTGATTTAAGAATTAGGAAATACCAGAGATATTCTTTAGAAGCAATCTATAAAATGTCATGTTGTTTGGACCATCCTTTTTCTCACTTCCCACAAACTATATAGGTGCTTCATTCAGAACTTCTCTGCAGGTTTGCCTTTGAGTGCCTCAGCAGATATAAGAAAAGGCAATTCTATATAAGAAGAGTGACCTTTAGTTAGGTTTTATGCCAGACATGTTATCATGTGTGTCTGTACACACTCTATCTCTGCTTTATGTCCTGAGTACTTCTACCCTATGCCTTTAAATATTTAGACTTTTTGCCCAACAGATTTATTAGGTTTCAGGTGCAGACCTTTCATTTTTGTATGTGAACATTTTTCAATTTTAAATTATTCTCTGCAACATGGCTTTGTCACCACTTGGAAACTCTAGAGCTCTGAAATAATGGATTCATCAGCTGAAATGACATTGGCCTCTACTGAAGTTTCTGTGCTTTCTCTTGCATGATAAAGAACTTTACAAATAAATGTCAAGGAAACCTTGTTGCTGAGAAGAGAGATTTAAAAGGAGGTTGTAGCTGAGCGAGGGCAAAAGATTCCTTGTGTTCTAATGAGGACAAAAATCAGAAAGTGCTAGCGAGAAGACCTTGAATCTGGGACATTGCTGCCAGGTGCTCTGCAGAGCTCCGAGAAATTAATTGGCTTCATTTATTGCTGAGGATTCACCTTTCTTCAGTCAAATGTTATTTTTTTGAACAGATACTGATGCTTTTTTTTTTTCCAAACCCAGCAGGTTTACATGTAGCTGTTGTTTCAAGAACTGAGCATGATTTTATATGTGCAAAATGACATATGGTAAAGACTCAATGAAATACTACATGTATATACATATTGAACAAATACCTCATTAAAACAAGAATGACAGTATTACTGCTAAGGTTGTGCTATTATTTTCTCTATTTTACTACTGAGATTTTTCTAAGTACTTCCTCAGCTCTCTTTTCCATGTCTTCCTTTTGCAACATTTAAGTAACACATGCCGTCAAAATAGTGATGGAGAAAATCTCTCTCAAAGGAGAACTGATTCTCAGATACAAATACTTTGAAATGCGGAAATTGTTTGGAGGCTAGAAAGGTGCTTGCTACATCTCTTTACAGATTCTCTGTGCAATATCTACACAGAGCATATAATAAAAAGGTCTTTATTCATGAGCAGGGGTTTAATACTAATAAGCAAACTTTGTCGTTATAAACTAGTGATATTCTTGTGTAGAATGTCTTTTTAAATAATGCATCCTTGCACACAGTTTATATATATAACACAATATAAATATTGCAATGACAATTCTTTCAGTAATTAGAATGGAAAGATGTCCTTGAAGCTTTCTTGCTGCTTTTTTACAAATCCTTTAGTTCTTGTTTGATGTTCAGTGACTATATTCTGAGCCGGTGCATTCAGCAAGTATTTGTTTCTTCAGCAATAACTTTCAAATTTAAGAAGCGTTAAGTGCCCCTAAAGGTTGTACAGAAAACTCTTTCTAGGAGGAATGAAGAAATAATTGTTTTGGCAACCGCGTCTTGGCTGTAAGGTATTGAAAACTACTCCAAATCCCACTGAAATATGTGGAGAGAATTTCATTGACTTCAGTGAATTTAGGATCAAGCCAATTAAAAGCTGATAGCCTCAAATTCTCTCCCTAGTAGTAATAAAACTTAATACCTATTACACTGGTAACTACCTCTGTTTCTCTGTTCTCGCTTCTCTCCAGATGTTGTGACGAGCACATGCTGTGTTTCTTTCCTCTGGCCCTGAAATGTTAAGAGATTTCTACATGATATGTTCTTTGACTCTAAGATACTATAGGTGATGCAGGAAAGCAAGAGAGCTTTATTTTTGTGAATACATTAAGAGTCATTCTCATTAATTAAAATTAATTTGCTGTTTTTTTTCTCAGTCCCATTATTATGGTTACAAAACCCACTAACAATTTCATATATAATAGTATTAGTATAAGCTGCTTTTTCCTGTTTTGTTACTAGATTCTTTACCTGATCACCTTTTATTGCCTCTGCTACATGAGGAAGATTGCCTCCTGATGAGGCTTCATTGTTGGAAAGCAGAGATTAACTTTCATCATCAATAACACAAACAGGGAAACACCAGGGGATTTTTTTCATAATGATAATGTATTCCATTGTGTATGTTCACAGCCACTTTATCTATAATATGCTCAGACACAAATAAGTTGGCTGAACTAGTTTTTTAAATAATTAATAAATTAAAAGTATTTTGATCCTCAGCTTTTCTGCTGAGACACACATTATCCTTTCTAAATGCAGCAATAAAAGCTGAGTGGCAGATACAAAATTCTGGTCTGTTTCCCAGTTTACATTTAGTCTTGCCTCAAAAAAAAAAGAAATGCTTGGCATGTCAAAAAAAAAAAAAAGAAAAAGAGATTGAAAGAAATCAAATATTTTTATTTAAACTATTTGAAAGTAAAATAAATGGCAAATCCAAGCACAGCTTGAAATAGGAAGTAGAAGTTCTGATTTATTTTTCCACAAAGGATTTGTTTATTAAATCAACCAAGTAAGCCAAAAGAATGCAGATTCAGAAAACTCTTTGCTGTTTCCTAAAGGGTATTTTTCTTGATAAAGAAAAAGTTTTCATAGTATTTTACACCTAGCTATACTGAAGCAAGGGATGCTGTTGTAGCATACCTTCAAGGGGCTCTGCCAGGTTTTTGAATGGACCACAACATGGGTATAAGCCATGTCTCTGAAGATTACTCATGATGTCATATCACAAAGCTATTGGTGCTATTGGTCCCAAAGCTATTGGTACTAACCAGTGGGCAGACAAGTTCCTTCATTCTGAAGTATTCCATATTTTTAGGGCTTTCTGTTTTCTTGGAGAATAGGGTGGAAAATCAACTTTAATCCAACTATAATCCTATGCTTGGTTGCTTAACAAAATTTCCATCCATTTTCTGTGGTTTCCCCCTCTGTCTCTTTCTCTTTCCCTCCCTTTCTCTCTCTCTCTTTCTCTCCCTCTCAGTGGCCAGCAGTAAGCAGGGGGGCTTCATTCCTTCCTTTTTTTCAGGTTATATTGTGGCAGCTGCCCAGTGTGTAGCTCATTATGAAAATCGTTAATTTCCAGAAGTTAAAATTTCTAATTGTGGGCATAAATTCTTCTTCCTGCTCATGGAAATGCCACTGGATCCACAGTGATCGTGCCCTGCCTGATACTGCTATTGCCCATCCTGCTTATTCTAAGGAGGAGAGCTGGAAGAGAGGAAGATGTAAAGAGATCACTAGTGAGTTTGTGGCAGGGATTCAAGTAAGGAGTGTAGCTTTATGTTGGCTATTTTGGGATTTCACGAAACCCCAGTGTAAGCCAGGGGATTTGTTTCACTGCATGGTCCAAACTGCAGACAGATGCGGTCCCTTGGGCTGGACTGCACTCTGGCAGCCTGAAAGGGTAGGACTGACAGCCAGGCATCAGTCACCCTTCTCAGGCAGGGCACACTACCCGCCCGGGCTTCCTTGTCACTGTGTACAACCTTGGATAAGGGGGAAAATACAGAAAGTTTTAAACATTAATTCTGAAAATAAATTAATTTGAATCTTTGTATAGTTCTACTAAATCCTTAGTGTAACAAGAAATGAAGCAAAGCGTTAGCATTTGCACTTTTTGTTTCAACTCTATACAGGATCATTAATCTTCATTCATTTACTTACTGAATGATTAAAACTGTTAAAATTGAGCTTTTCTTACCAGACAATTGAGTAAAGATTTTGTTTGCAGACTTCTGAGGTCCCAGCATAGGTGCCATTTGCTTTGCTACTGGCATGTGTATACCCAGCCCAGAAGAGTCTTGGAGCTAGAGATCTCCTGAAATACATACCACATTAAGAAGGACACCTCAGAGGGAAGGCACGTGAAAGGTTTTTGCAGAATCATTTCTCAGAATGGTTCAACAGAAAAGTTAAGTTTGAAAAACCTGAAAAAATTCCACCTGGCTTTAAATAGTCATTCAGTAGATCATTTTTTATTATTATTATTTTTCCCCAGAAAATCACTGTTTTTACAAATGCAAAGTTGTAACAAACAACTTGCATGATAGCACAGTACTGTAAGAGCTCTTAAAGGGGGTTGCACAGTAAAACTGTGCTGAAAAGTAGTTGAGACAGAGAAAAGCATCAAGTTTTCATAACTTGATTTCTTGGGGTGGAAGAGGGAAGAAAGTCACTGAGGTACGTGGGGAAAAAGATGGAAGGTTTGTTATTTTCAGATTTTCTATTCTTTTCCTACAGCTTTTCTTTGACGTTCAGGCAGTATCCTGACAAGTGGAGGCCCTGAATATTGCCAAAATGACCAACTTTCAGCCTCTTGCTCTAGTCATAGGTAGGATCTGAACTTTAACAATAATTTCAAACCCTCATGGCATCAAATTGTTTCAAGATGATTTTTCTCTGACCCATTTAATTTTGCCTTTAGGAAATGTCAGGTCTGCCTGCTAAAATGAGGCCACATTTCGGCAAGCTTTATACACCGCAAGATGAAGAAAAAATATCCCTAAGGCCTGTATTATTTCACATTGTTTTGCAGGTTTGCCACAGAGGCAAAATATTAATAACCTCAGTATTGATTAAACTGCTATGATTACCATTGCTATCTTCGGGTTCTTAACTTTGCTAACTGATATTGAACATTTCTTATTGCTAATACTGGGAAACTTTTAAAGCTATTTTGAAGGAGAATGAGAATCAATTGTGGATCTTCACTGTAGTGACAAAAGAAAATGAGAACTAGCATGTGTATATTGACCTGGAAGTCCATTGCCACAATACTTTCTTTGCTCCTCCTTTCCAAGATCCATTTTATAGTCCTACTAAAAATCCATACCCTCAGAATTCTTCATGTACTCCTTAAATATAAGCAAAGCAATTGCAAACAGCTGCATCTGAGTGGGAGGCAGCAGGCTGTGAGTACATAAACTCTGCTGGCTAAAGAAAGTGTCTCAGTAATTAGAGGATTGTTTCTGATGGTGGCCCAGTTCAGCGATCACACCTGTGTACCCAAACATGTTGGACCCATCTCTACGGTTGTGACATTAAGGAGTCAAATTTCCAATGGCAGTCGCAAATGATGCAGAATTTTCAAAAGGGCAAGGCGTCAAACAAATCCTGCTCCTACTAGACCCAGCAAGACTTTACCAGAGAACTATTTTTGGAAACCCCACCTGTATCTCGCTGTCAATGTTTGGAGTCTATTTTTCACACCATAATAGACCTCTTGAGAGTGCAGGAATAGTACCCACAAGAAAAGAAAGCCTACAAAAATCAGTCTTGAAATAACAGCAGGCTAAAAAACCACTTGGAAACCCCAGTGTATAATGAGGAAAGAAGTAATGCAGAGGTGATTTGAACTAAAAGTTGAATATTAAAAGAGAAACAATGTTACAATGACCTTCACTGTATAGTTCTTTGAGGCATGTCACC
Source organism: Aptenodytes patagonicus (assembly GCF_965638725.1). Lineage (NCBI taxonomy): Eukaryota > Metazoa > Chordata > Aves > Sphenisciformes > Spheniscidae > Aptenodytes > Aptenodytes patagonicus. The sequence continues at coordinate 44,938,571 of NC_134952.1, forward strand.
ACAGCCGTTGGTTAGGTTTTGGCAGCAGCACAATCACTTTGATCTCAGTTAATCAAGGCAAAGAAGCTCTTTCTTCCCCCTAATTGAACAGTTTCCTCCCATGGGCACCACACAAGTCAGTAGAATTGCAGTCACATCAGTGGGATAACTTCGCTTAATAAAAACTTACAAAAGCTTTCAACAAAGTGCCAGGCAGTTCAGTACCTGGTGCTCCCTGCTGCAGAGGTTACCAGTTACTGAGTCCAGGTGAAGCTATTTTGACTCGTTAGGCAAGGACACCAGAAAGATACAAGAAGGTAAATGCCACCAAAAAGCGCGAGTACCAGAAACGAATCAGTGCTGAGCACAAGTTTCTGCATGAGTCCATTAATCACCTCAAGGGACACTTCCATCCTTAATGGCATTATAATGAGGAAAAGCTTAGTATTTAACTAACTTCAGCAATTGATATGCTTGTGGAGAATTTTTAATGCATTACTAATGCAATACTAATTGCTGGAAATACACATGTACAGGAATCAATTGACATTCGATTATTTGGTTTCTATTTTTGGTAGCAACAAAATTTTCAGCTGTGACAAAGTAACAAAGCCAGACATCAATATGTTCTCCAAGACACATTAAAACAAATATTTCCCTAACACCCCTTAACTTGCTGCTGCAAGATTTACTGAGTGATGGAAAAATCATGAATTAACACTATCCTGGTTTTGCTGGTTCAGTAACTCGAATGAAACCTGATGCTCCAAGCAGCAATCTCCATCTTTTCCACGCTAACAGGATGCCATGTGCAACATCACACGTTACTTTTCCAGTCAGCCTAAGAGGTGACATAGTTATGGAAAGCCGAAGGTACAAGCAACCTGAGAGGGTCTTGTGGGCAAGGTACTGTCTGTGAGCCATAGCTTGGGAATCACAGACCTACATCCTGGCAATTGTATTAACGTGGTTTTGATCTGCTGCTCTGAATTAATCTATGTCTTTGATATCAGGGTGAGTCTCTCTCATTATTGGAGGGGTGAAAAAGGAGGAAAGGGAGGAAGTCAAAAAAGGCTCTGACACATTTTCATTTATAAATCTAGTTAAAATACTTGCATATTTTTAATTAAAAGTGATTTTGCTGAAAATTCTGGAAAAAGAAATTGGTTAGCTAATCTGGAAAATAGCTTGGTTTGATTTTTACTATTTGTCTTTTTCTGTCAAGAATTAGTCATTGGCAAAGACCTAGTGCTGAATACATTATAGAAATACTATTCTAAGTCCATGTACAGGGGCGAGCGGTATAGCTTTCTCTGTCAGAGAGTATCATTGCAGTTCAATAAAAACATCTATAACTATATCAAAGGAAGCTTCTCAGTCACCACATGTCAGGTGACAGGTTCTTATTTTTCTCTTTTGATAAGCAGTACAATAATATGACAGTTTTTCCATTCCAGTATATATCTGGATGAGAGAGTCCCTTGGGAGACAGTCCTGAAGGGCAAAGGGGTCCAGGAAGGCTGGACGTTCTTCAAGAAGGAGTCTTAAAGGCGCAGGAGCAGGCTGTCCCCATACGCCATAAGAAGAACGGGCGGGGAAGACGACCGGCCTGGCTGAACGGGGAGCTCTTGCTGGGACTCAGGAAAAAAAGGAGAGTTTACCACTTGTGGAAGAAGGGGCAGGTGACTCAAGAACAGCACAGGGATCTCGTTAGGTCATGCAGAGAGGAAATGAGAAAGGCAAAAGTCCAGCTAGAACGCAATCTGGCCGCTGTCGTTAAAGACAACAAAAAAAGTTTTTACAACTATATTAATGACAAGAAGAGAGCCAAGGAGAATCTCCATCCTTTATTGGATGCAGGGGGGGAACATTGTCACCGAGGATGAGGAAAAGGCTGAGGTACTTAATGCCTTCTTTGCCTCAGTCTTTAACAGGCAGACCAGTTATCCTCAGGGTACTCGGCCCCCCGAGCTGGAAGACGGGGACGGCGAGCAGGATGAACCCCCCATAATCCAAGAGGAAGCAGTCAACGACCTGCTACGCCACCTGGACGCTCACAAGTCTATGGGGCCGGATTGGATCCACCCGAGAGTGCTGAGGGAGCTGGTGGAGGAGCTCGCCAAGCCTCTCTCCATCATTTATCAGCAGTCCTGGTTAATGGGGGAGGTCCCGGACGACTGGAGGCTTGCCAATGTGAATGCCCATCTACAAGAAGGGCCGGAAGGAGGATCCGGGGAACTACAGGCCTGTCAAACTGACCTCGGTGCCAGGGAAGATTATGGAGCGGTTCATCTTGAGGGCGCTCACAAGGCATGAGCGGGACAACCAGGGGATCAGGCCTAGCCAGCACGGGTTCATGAGAGGCAGGTCCTGCTTGACCAACCTGATCTCCTTCTATGACCAGGTGACCCGCCTAGTGGACGAGGGAAAGGCTGTGGATGTGGTCTACCTGGAATTCAGTAAGGCCCTTGACACCGTCTCCCACAGCCTTCTCCTAGAGAAGCTGGCGGCTCACGGCTTAGACAGGTGTACTCTGCGCTGGGTCAAAAACTGGCTGGACGGCCGGGCCCAGAGAGTTGTGGTGAATGGAGTTACATCCAGTTGGTGGCCGGTCACGAGCGGTGTTCCCCAGGGCTCAGTTTTGGGGCCGGTCTTGTTCAACATCTTTATCGATGATCTGGATGAGGGGATCGAGTGCTCCCTCAGGAAGTTTGCAGGCGACACCAAGTTGGGCGGGAGTGTTGATCTGCTCGAGGGTAGGAAGGCTCTGCAGAGGGACCTGGAAAGGCTGGATCGATGGGCCCAGGCCAACTGTATGAGGTTCAAGAAGGCCAAGTGCCGGGTCCTGCACTTGGGCCACAACAACCCCATGCAGCGCTACAGGCTTGGGGAAGAGTGGCTGGAAAGCTGCCTGTCGGAAAAGGACCTGGGGGTGCTGGTTGACAGCCAGCTGAACATGAGCCGGCAGTGTGCCCAGGCGGCCAAGAAGGCCAATGGCATCCTGGCCTGTATCAGAAATAGTGTGGCCAGCAGGAGTAGGGAAGTGATCGTGCCCCTGGACTCGGCCCTGGTGAGGCCGCACCTCGAATACTGTGTTCAGTTTTGGGCCCCTCACTACAAGAAGGGCGTTGAGGTGTTAGAGCGTGTCCAGGGAAGGGCAACGAAGGTGGTGAAGGGTCTGGAGAACAAGTCTTATGAGGAGCAGCTGAGGGAACTGGGGTTGTTGGAACTTGGGAGGCTTAGGGGAGACCTCATCGCTCTCTACAACTACCTGACAGGAGGTTGTAGCGAGGTGGGTGTCAGTCTTTTCTCCCAAGTAACTAGCGATAGGATGAGAGGAAATGGCCTCAAGTTGCGCCAGGGGAGGTTTAGATTGGGCATGAGGAAAAATGTCTTTACTGAAAGAGTGGTTAAACATTGGAACAGGCTGCCCAGGGAAATGGTTGAGTCCCCCTCCCTGGAGGTATTTGAAAGACGTGTAGATGAGGCGCTTAGGGACATGGTTTAGTGGGCACGGTGGTGTTGGGTCGACGGTTGGACTCGATGATCCTAGAGGTCTTTTCCAACCTTAATGATTCTATGATTCTATGAAAAGCAGTGACTATTTAATGCAAATAGACATGTTTATTCTGCATCAGAGCTGAACATATTCATAAAACTAGCCCCATTATGCTTATCTTCCTCTTATTCCCAGTCCTTACATTCTACCGCCCATTAGTATGCAGCAAAAATTAAAGCTGTCATCCTTTCCTTCAAACTTGTGCATAGCCAAGTAATGATTTCACATATAATGGTGTTGACCATCACATTAGACTGAGATTAGATAAGATGTAGCTCAATTCAGACATAAGCTATTGCTGAAAACCTAAGGTTGACTTAAACAAAAAACAGGTGGGAAGTGTCATCATTGCCCATTAAGATCAAAGAAGCAAACGTTTGATAGCTACCTTTTTTTCTTGAATACTCACAACCTTCTTGATATGGAAAAACAAGGTAGCCAACAGATGTAAAAGGTGACATCTTGGGAAAAAAGCTGCTTAAAACTCTTTCTTAAACATGCCTCTTTAAAACTCAAAGCATCTAATTAATGAATATTTCCTGATACATTATGTCTTATGCCCCCGATTGAATATGTATCACACTTATACTTGCAATGTTGTTATCTTACAAGTATTTTACAAAATTGCTCAGTGTGACAAACCACTTAAGTTATAATTCTCAAATAATATCAAAACATCCTTATGACCCTTAAAGTATTTCTAGTCCAAGAAATGAATGTTATACCACATTAACAAACCAAATGTCTTCCTGTATTTTAAAGTAAAATCATTCTGGTTTTTTTTTTTCATTTTGCCCGCCCACAGAGTTTCCCAACAGCTAGGCATCTATGGGTATGTATTTACTCTATTATTTTACAGTACTTAGAACTAAGACAAAATGATTATGGCAAGACTACATACTACAGTTGCATGTGATAATAGAGGACTGAATTAAGGAGATCACTCTCTTAGTTTGTATTTTGATGTTCTGTTACTTGCTACAGCTTAACTAACATGCAAATCCTACATATGGATCCTACATATGAAGGCTGCATATGAAGCACTGTTTAGAGCACATCATATCTGTCATCACGGATAGATGACTGGACTTCTTCTGCATGGGAAGAAGTGGGAGGAAAGTTGTACGGCTGGTTGTCACTCTAATATTGAGCATAGAAACAGCTGGGATACGCATCAGATATGGAAATGAGATCTATTATTGGCAACAGGAACCAGACATAGGCTAGATATAGCTTTGTATGCTCCTCTCTTAAATTGTCATAAAATTGATACATATGGAATAAAGAGCTATTTGGACAACCTTGAAGGCATGGAAGTTGAAAACAAACAGAAAAACTTCATGCAAATTAAGTTTAAAAGAACTTTGATATAGGCAACTCAGAAAATGTGAAGGGTGAGATTCTGAAGAAAACAGTGCTGTCATAGATCCCAACAATCTCACGGAGAAAGTGCCAGATATAAACGTTCATTAAAGATAAGACAGAAGTTTAAAAAGACTAGTTGCTTGAATGAAAAATAATTTGTTTATATCTATTTTACTTAATAAAATAAATATAATTTTCTTTAAAGATGATTAAATTTTTAAAATTTTCTTTTGCTGGAAGCAATTATGAAACTGATTTTTTTAAAGTGAGTGGAGGTTTTAAAACATATTGAGGACTCAGAAATAGTGGGTACTTTAAAGTCTCTGAAAATCAGAATCCTTAAAGCCCTCAAACTGAGTGCACTATCAGTCATGTTATAAAGTTGCTTCCACCTGAAGTCTGACCAATATCTCCTTCAGCAGAATGGTCCTTTGCTGTCAGTGGAAAGATTTCCTTCAATCCACAAACCTTTGTGAATGGTTGCTTTCAACATGAAAACAGTGTTTATACCTTTTCTGTTGTTTTTAGCATTAGAGCTTGGAGACGGGGTTATCTTCTGCCACATCACAGAGCGTTGTTCTTCTACAGCTGAGATTCATTTCATTGAAGGTGGCATGAGGCATCCATGAAGGAGGGCAGAATGAAAAGGTTTGTGCTCTGCCTCCCCATGCTGTAGATAAATGCAGGCTTGTTGTGTCTTTAGTGTTGTTGAGCCAGAATATTTCTCAACTGCCAAAATCACACAAAAATAAAATAGATTCACAACTGGCATAACACTATGTATGACATACAAACTAACATTTTCACAGTGTGCCATCAAATTTAAAGTCTATCTTTCTCAGTAAGCCTTCCACAGGGGAGGCGTTCTTGAATGAGAAATCACCAGCAATGTGGCATTATTTATGGGATTGGTCACACACGACATGTGCTGTGGAAAGAAAAATACTATTATTCATGTTACTGTATGCAGTGTTATTTTTTAATAATGTGTATAATTTTAAACTCCCAGAGTAGGATCCAGAAACATATATCCACCACCAGTTTTCAAATCTAAAGGTTTATAGGCTTCATATTTACTTGTTAAATGTAAACTTGCCCTTAGCTTTAAAAAGACTGAAGTGTGTTTACTGTTCAATTTGTTGTTCTTAAAAAAATACATGACATTTATTCTGGCAGTTTGTATACCTGGCTTGTCTGAATAATTCTTCACAAATAAGAATGTATGGCAAGTTTGTAAGTAGAATATTTTCTTCAGTCCATTAAGCAATTTTACAATGGAAATGTGAAACTAAATCTTATTTTTAAAAGCTCGGATTGTAGAAAACCCTTGAAATGCTACAATGGAAATGGGAAAATACTTTTTCATAGGCTAACAAACATTATACTTGAAGGGGAGACAAACTCTACATTAATAGGGGCTGTCATAAGAAATAAGAAATATTACTGTGTACAGTTTATCACAGGACACACTTTTCCAGGAGGAGGTGTTTCAGGAGATGGAATTTTAAGAGGTTCCTGTACACCAAATCCTGAAGCTTGAAATTCCCCTGTGTTGCAGAACCCAGACAGGATGAATTTTATGGTAAGATAACAAGCTGAGAAATGTGTGCCTATTTTATGTATGCTCCATGTAAACTATGAATTTTCATAAGGAAACATCAATATTAATCAGCAGGTTTAAGTCTTCTGTATTTACATGCAATAAAGTATACGCGTGTCTATAAAGGGCTAAAATTAGCATTGCTTGTTTTCCCAGAAGATAGTCCCATCTGAAAAATTTAGCCCACAGTATGTAATAAAATTTTTTGTGCACCTTTTAATTGATAATTAAATATACGTGAAGATTGTTTATTTTGAAAGGAATGCAGAGTGGCATCCCCGGGTGCACTGTGCTATAAGCCAGTGTGTCAGGGCCGGTTTTTCAATGGTCTGGTGTTCAGCAGTTTGTAACCAAGCAGCGCTGAGTCGCAGGCGATTCCAGTCCCCATCTCTGCTTTTGCCATATGTTTGCATTTGTCTCCAAGGGTATATCCATCAAAGGTGCTGACAAGCAGCACTAATCAATGTATATCAGAAAGGACTTGGTTATGGTTCTGGTATGAAGCTTAGAATAGCTGTGTCATGGGAGGCACAGGAGGTGCTTGTAGTTAGCATTTAGAGCTGGATGTAGTTAGCATTTAGAGCTGAATTCCTCCAGGGAGGAAGGATATGAGACCTGCACTAGCTGTCGTTTGGGGCATTGAGATTTTTTTTTTTTTTTGGACTGTCTGTGCCAGTAAATGAGAGTCAGTTCCAGGTGTCTCTTCATTACTGCGATTTCTAGACTGCAGAAAAATACATCGAGGTATTTGAATAGCGAATGATGTAGTGATAGGAAGCACCTGATCATTGCTCCTCAACACAACAGGAAGCTAGCAAGGTGACATTCAGACTTAATGACTTGTGCAGACTCCGTAGCATTGTGGAGTGCTAGCAACTTCAAGTTCCATTTTTCCAGATAGAATCTGTAATAACCAGAGAGAAATATAATTATTATTTGAAATACATTCTGTACATCTTCCTACAAACCTACAGTATTTTTTAAAGACAATAATAAAAACTTATCTACTTGTGCTTCTGTTGACTTCTATGCTTACGATTGACAGCCCCTAAGTGAACTAAAAGCAGGCTTCTGTACTAGGAATTTGTTATAGACGTGCCTGTTAGATTTTTTAAAAACAAAAATCTGAACTTTGAACACACTCCTTTGTATAAGACTAGTGTTTTTACTAGATTTACAACACATAAAGGGGGCTGTGGCTGTTTATTCATGCTATCAATGTGGTATATACTGCTGTCTGTGACTGTTTTGATTTTTGATTTATGCATTTTAAATATTACTTTGTAAAAGATGGATTGAGAGAAAGTTTATTTTTAAAAGCAGACTTTTAAATAGTTTTTTTACAGGCATGATAACTTCTCTGCTTCATTTGCATGACTGTTGTGCTTAGAAACATATTATTACACTTGGTTTGTCGTGTTTGGGGCCTGTATCTCTTTGATGTCCCACTTCAAGATAACAGAACAATTAGGGGCATGAATAATAAAAGATGTGCATTGCCTTGCATGATTTTTATTTGCTTTAGTTTAGTATATATTTATTTTGTTTTCCATTTTTCATTAATTCTGATTTTGAAATCTCATGTTTATATCATAGCCTATATGTATAAAAACTCCATAAAACTGGATGATCTCAGCTTATTAGGCTTGCCAATGTGACGCCCATCTACAAGAAGGGCCGGAAGGAGGATCCGGGGAACTACAGGCCTGTCAGCCTGACCTCGGTGCTGGGGAAGATTATGGAGCGGTTCATCTTGAGGGCGCTCACAAGGCATGAGCGGGACAACCAGGGGACCAGGCCCAGCCAGCACGGGTTCATGAGAGGCAGGTCCTGCTTGACCAACCTGATCTCCTTCTATGACCAGGTGACCCGCCCAGTGGATGAGGGAAAGGCTGTGGATGTGGTCTACCTGGAATTCAGTAAGGCCCTTGACACCGTCTCCCACAGCATTCTCCTCGAGAAGCTGGCGGCTCACGGCTTAGACAGGTGGACTCTGCGCTGGGTCAAAAACTGGCTGGACGGCCGGGCCCAGAGAGTTGTGGTGAATGGAGTCAAATCCAGTTGGCGGCCGGTCACGAGCGGTGTTCCCCAGGGCTCAGTTTTGGGGCTGGTCTTGTTCAACATCTTTACCAATGATCTGGATGCGGGGATCAAGTGCTCCCTCAGGAAGTTTGCAGATGACACCAAGTTGGGCGGGAATGTTGATCTGCTCGAGGGTAGGAAGGCTCTGCAGAGGGACCTGGACAGGCTGGATCGATGGGCCCAGGCCAACTGTATGAGGTTCAAGAAGGCCAAGTGCCGGGTCCTGCACTTGGGCCACAACAACCCCATGCAGCGCTACAGGCTTGGGGAAGAGTGGCTGGAAAGCTGCCTGTCGGAAAAGGACCTGGGGGTGCTGGTTGACAGCCGGCTGAACATGAGCCGGCAGCGTGCCCAGGCGGCCAAGAAGGCCAATGGCATCCTGGCCTGTATCAGAAATAGTGTGGCCAGCAGGAGTAGGGAAGTGATCGTGCCCCTGGACTCAGCCCTGGTGAGGCCGCACCTCGAATCCTGTGTTCAGTTTTGGGCCCCTCACTACAAGAAGGACGTTGAGGTGCTGGAGCGTGTCCAGAGAAGGGCAACGAGGCTGGTGAGGGGTCTGGAGAACAAGTCTTATGAGGAGCAGCTGAGGGAACTGGGGTTGTTTAGCCTGCAGAAAAGGAGGCTGAGGGGAGACCTCATCACTCTCTACAACTCCCTGACAGGAGGCTGTAGTGAGGTGGGTGTCGGTCTCTTCTCCCAAGTAACTAGCAATAGGACGAGAGGAAATGGCCTCAAGTTGTGCCAGGGGAGGTTTAGATTGGATGTAAGGAAAAATGTCTTTACTGAAAGAGTGGTTAAACATTGGAACAGGCTGCCCAGGGAAGTGGTTGAGTCCCCCTCCCTGGAGGTATTTAAAAGACGAGTAGATGAGGCGCTTAGGGACATGGTTTAGTGGGCACGGTGGTGTTGGGTTGACGGTTGGACTCGATGATCTTAGAGGTCTTTTCCAACCTCAATGATTCTATGATTCTATGATTCTATGATTCTATTCTCTATGAAGTTCTTTCAGAGGCTGAAGAAAGGTGTTGCTCACAATGCCACTGAAAACCAACTGTATTTTCCCATAAGATCTATCAAAGTTCAAAGTTTGCATATGAAGAAATAGGGCCAGAATGAAAGCTGAGGATCTGCTCCTTTTTCTGCTCCATCGCTGTCTGTATGAGACCTTGGCTGTGGTGTCATGACTCACAGCACTTCTGGTCCTATGTAGCGTCACAAACAGCTCCCCCCCTGGACAGAGTCCAAAGCTATGCATACATATGTGCAAAACAATGACAACTCAGACTGGTTCATCTTTAGCACAGATGTCCTTTTACTTTATACTTCTTTTCTTAGACGACAGATTTTAAGGACATTTCCATGGTGTTCAGGGCCAAGATCAAAGAGATGGCAGGCCTTTCCCCCAGTATCTTCTTGTCTCACTCAAAATTTATGTCTTTTCACTCAAGTGTACTCCACAGCTAGCACTGAACTGATGTTTTCCTTCAGGGCACAGTCTTTAACCTCCTTAAGAAATGAAGTATTTCCATGTTTTATACAACACAAGCATATAATGGAATTTATTCTGTCATAATAATTTTCTGGACATGCTGTTTGGTAATGCAAATACTCACAGCTGGTTTGGAAGGGTGTTAAAAATTTCCTAGCCAATATCTCAGAAAAAAAGGCAGAAAGAGAAAAAAAACATACGTGGATGTGGTTTTTTACAGTATAGATAGTTATTGATGTCAGTCTCGATGCGGCTGAAAAGATTGGTTCTATTTATGTGGAGAGTCTGCTCCATATGCCGACAATTTTGAAGACTTTAGTATAGCTGTTGCAAAACCGGTGAATGAAGATTCCTTCCATTGTATGGTGGAACCAACAGATGTGCTATTTGATATCAGATAAAGCTAACAAATCAAATACTAGACCACTTATAGCATATTGGAATACTAGCGAAACAAGCTAGCCTGAGACTCGATATCTTTTTAGTGTAACCATTCTTACATCATTAGTAGACCCCTAGATTTAGGATCTGATTTAGTATCTGTTAAAGTAAATGGATGACCTTTCACTGAATTGAGTCAGCGGATACAAACCCATGGACACAGGTAGAAAGGAAAGTAAAACTATTTGAAAAAGAATGGGTATACTCTTATGAAACTTATTGTAATGCTTAATTAGAGAAAAAATTAAAAAATATTAAAAAAAGAGTCGGAAATAAAACCTGGAAAACTTGTAGGTGTCAAGACAGAGTGCTGTAACTCATTTGTGTTGACACTGGGATTGGAGGAAAGATATGATTACTGGTTCATTACAGTCAATAAACAAGTTTTGCACCTGTGATTTGCACCTGAACTATGATTTCTCATATGTAAGAACCGCAGACAAGGAGTCTTTCTTTGATTTCACAGTGTAGACACTGTGATTACACGGTGATTATGCAAAAATATCAGTAATGTGTTTTAAAGTATTTAATTTATATTTTGGCATCTTTTCTTCTTTGTTTTTAAACTTAGGTGTTCTAAAAGAAAAATGGGTTTGGAATGAGAAAATGGGATTTTTTCAGTTTGAAAATGTTAAACTGAATACTTCAAGTGTCTAGGAGTTCCAGAAATATCTTTGATAAAACAACTGCACTTAAGCTGGCCTTTTTTGTAAAGATTTTCAGTACTGATAAGTCAGCATTTTCTAACAGAAAATTCTCATTGAATTTTTAAAGCCTTATTAAAAATATTTAATAAAAAATTCTGGATCTGCAGTTTTAAGTAAATCACCAAAATGACAGGCTTCATATCTAAACTCTTTATTCTGGGCTTCCTTATTTTAATGGAAATATGACAATTATGCCTATAAAATATTCCCCTAGAAAAACACCCAACACTGTGGTCACTGAGGCAAGGTAAATTTGCGCCTACTGAGTTCAATGTAGCTGTGACTACAGTGCCACCAGTCTGTCAGCTGGCTATTTTGTCTATGCATGTTGCACTTTACACCTGTATATATATGGTACTCAGATTTGGTATGAAGTGCGAAACAGATAGAGTATTCTGAGTAACAATTGCAAGAGTTCCTAAAATTTGATTTCTGGCCTGAATGTTGAGACTTGTCTGCAGGCTTGGAGGTGAAGAGTTTTACCATGGATTAGATGAAAGGCACGATTGCTCTTGCAGACTTGTGCAAGCTCTCTGGCACAGACTTGTGATTTGGTTCTGCTTTGGGCAATTACATGATCTCTCTTCTACACAGATGCTGTTTTTGCAAAATTTGTGATAATGTCTGACAGGGCAACAGGCAGACAGAAAGTTACATATCCATCCTATCTGGTTGCATAAATCTATCTTGTAAAAGAAATGGCGATAACAAGCAGATCTGGATCCTGAAACTGCTAGCTCTAGGATTTCTGTTACGATGTGGCTGATGGTGTATATGTTGCTTCAATCTACAATCTACCTGTTACCTCGAATTGACAGGCTGAATTATGTTACCTCTGACAGAGTAATGCATATGTAACATGTAACAATTGTGCTTGAATGTGATGAATATTGTCAGATATTGAGTGTTTTAACTCTGAAATCTGTATGGAGAGATGGTGCAATTTCCCTCTCACTGAATTTCCTGACTACTTCTAACTTAAGTGGTAAACCTTTAGAGTGATGCAAACAGATTTAGTAATACAGCTTCCACTTAACACTAATAGGACTTTTACAGCTAATTTCCTGTGCATCAACTGGAAAATATGCCACTTAATATAAACTAAACATGTATTTATAGCTTAATTATTCTCTACCATTAGACAAAATGCAACATTACATAGTTCCATAATTTCTTTTATAAGATATCTTGTAATAATATATAATATGCCCTTGTTGGAGAAAACACTTTCAAAACATTTTGATTTTGAATCTATACAACTAAGCTAAATCTGACCATCTTAGGTGTACATACTTTGTAAAAAAACCCCAAAGCCCCAAAGTGCAATGAAAACGTATCAGTCAAGTTGGAGGATTTTATTTTGGAAAATGTGATGACAAACAAAATGAGAAACACTTCTGAAACATATACTAAATTTGAACCTACCAGAATCATATTGGACATAAACAACTGTTATTTTCTTGGTGTAAGTAGCAGAAGAGAACAGACTTTGTATCTGAAACAGCAGAGCATCCCTGCTGTTTAGAAAAATCTATCCAACTGATGAAAATATACCGTTCCTACTTTTAACAATGTTCAAAGTGTCTGTCCTGAGTGATCATTGCACAGTGCTTGAATTCTGAAAAGCACAAAGTTTGACTGTTGCAGTAAAAAACAGGACAGTTAAAAAAAAGAAAAATTCTTTTAGCTCTGTCTTCCCCAGGGTATGCTTGATCAACCAAAGTCAATTTGAGAGGAAACCGCAAACTTCCATGAAGTGGTCCTCAAATTACAAAAGGTAAGACATTAACCTGCTGAGAGTATGTAAGGCTGTCACGTCCTGTAAATGACTTAGGAGAAAAGCAGTATGCAAGAATTCCCAGTTATTGTACAGTGATCACACTTGATATAATATTGGCTTTCGGAATTTGCTCACACCAGAGAAAAGAACTGTGCTAATGCTGAACTTGAGCTGTCCCTGACATCTTGTAGGCCTGTTATACCACATACTACTGATGATCAGAAATAACAAGTACTAAGAGCTGGTAGAGGTTACTGAAGGTAAGAATGATTAAAATATGCTGAACTTTCTGCTGCTTAAGGAAATCTGAAGATTTCTGCAAGACTCAGGAAAAAAATTACCTTCCAAATGGCACGTGGCATGGCTGCTAGTGTTAGGAATACCAAGTGAATTTGGTATCTATCTAGTACACAGATTAGAAGAACATGTACGCTAAAACAACCAGGGAAATGACAATAAAAAACACACATGATAAGACCGATGGATCCAGTACCATTCAGAGAATACAATTTATACAGTCAACTAAATTACTTTTTCTGCATTTAAACATATTGTACTACAGCTCCGTATTATGTTAGCAAGAAAGATGATTAATAAGATGAATGATTATTCTTGGTATTTTTAATAAGTATAATACTGTGGCAGTAACTTCAATGATCTACACTACTTAAAATAATTGCATTGTAGTAAAGGAAAAAATATCAAGTATTTCTAATGTTAGGTGCCAAAGCTTAGCAGTAAGAGTTTGGTTGTCATCTTGTGTAAGTTTTCATATCTTCATTTATGCTTGCTGAGAATCTGGCCTTTAAACATAATGATTTAATTTCAAATTTGGTCAAATACCTTTTAAATTTGGGATTAGTTACTTTTTCAGACAAAGCAACTCAGACTTACCTGAGACTAGATTATTAATGGTATGCACTTTAACGGTCTGATAGGAGAATGTGAGTTATATTGTGTAAATACACAATATTAGATGCAGAAGTATACTTTTTTTGCTAAAAAATAGCTCTGTGCTTCAAAGGCTACAAGGAGGTTAATTAATTAGCCTGTTCTTTGTTTTCTAGAGAGTAAATCTGTGTAAGAGCTCTCTATGTCATAAATCAGAAAGGGTTATGGATGTTCCTTGTGGTTTAGCACATAAGTGGCAAAAGTTAGCATAAGGAGGATCAATGTGGCATACACATCCTTCTTTTCTGTTTTATTAGATGATGGGTATTAATGGCATTTACTGTGACCAGTAGCTATGGGCTAATATTAAGAATTATGTAATCAGTTTCATGGATTTTTTTTACCAAAACTTGCACACTGACAAACCTGTTTGCTTGGGCACAGTTTTGCTCTGTGAATAGATTATCACAGAGGTTTTCGAAGGCACTTATCCCAATTAAGACAGACATTTTGAATTACAATATCTTCCTTCTTTTTTGTTCTAAATCTAATTGTATCTGAGGGAGACTGTGATTTGTGCAGATGGATGTATCTGTCTCAAGCTTAATGAAAACACAGCTGATGATATAATGAGGAAATAATATGCCATAAAAACTCACCTAAAGAGTTTCTTGCAGTTTCCACAAGGATGTAGGTAGAGGGGCTAAGAGGTCCTCCACAGTTAGCTCACCGACTGAAGGCAATTTAAAATATTGTTTTGGTGCTTAAAATTTATCTCACGTTAGCTTTCTTTTAAGGGGGGGGTGAAGTCTATTACAAATATGAATAATTGGAGTGCCATCTGCTTGAGGGACATAAACTTACAATATAGCATAGACAGTTAATATGGATTAAAACACTGTCAAAGCTGTTTGCCAATAAAAGAGGTTGAGGCTGTTTTTCTGGCAGAACACTGACTCTTAGTAATTTATCTTAATATTCCATTTATTTAAGAGCTGTAAGTTTAAGCGTACAAGATTAATGAAGGTTGATTTGACTGCCCTCTTTATTTCCTGTGCCTTCCACAGCATTATAAAGGTGGCAGATTGCTAATCGAGAATCCTTGACACTTTGTCCAAACTCAGAGGTGAGTTTCTCAGAAATGATAATTACCTGTAATTCCAGCTATGATCTCTTTGACTATGAGTCACAGTTAAACTATTCATCTTTTCCACACATCTTCCTTAGAAAATGAGACCACACTAATAAATAGCATTTCGTTACTCAGAGAACTGTTTCCTCTTTTATAGTTGTAGCTCTGACAATACATCAGTAGATTTAATGCAACTACAGATGGCAATAGTTCACAGTGACACTGTCTTATGTACTAAATAGGACACTGGTCTTGGGGGTTTTTCTTTAAGTCAGCTTTCTCCATTTTTTTGTTGTATTTTCATAAGCTGTACTGAAGTAGTATATCGAACTTGCAGCTCAAGCTTATAGAGTCAGATCATATCCACTGAATGTATTTTCTTCTGAGCCTTTACAAGGGTCTTATATTATTAGAAGATCATGTCTCTTAAACAGATGTTAACTATTCTGAACCAGTGTAATGCTGCTGTTTTGTAAACTCTGGTACTTAAGCAACCCACTAACTGGATAAGCAGTTACAACATCTGCTATGTCTGAATCAATGCAAAAACGAATACACAAATTGCTCACATTTCTTTCATTGACTCTGGTGACTTCAAGGAAGAAGGTGCTGGTTATTTCCCAGGCAGAAGAATACTGGCATCTGGCCTGTACCTCATCTATGGGTGTACTGGGTCTGGCTGGGATGGAGTTAATTTTCCTGATAGCAGCCCTAATGATGCTGTGCTTTGGATTTGTGACTAAAACAGTGTTGATAATACATCCATGTTTTAGCTATTGCTGGACAGTGCCTGCATGGTGTCGAGGTTTTCTTTTTTTTTTTCTTTTTCCCACTAAAGGGATATTCCATACTATACGGTGTTGTGCTCAGCAATAAAAGCTGGGGGAAAGAAGGAGGAAGGGGGGGATGTTTGTGGTTGTGGGGTTTGTCTTCCCACGTAACCGTGATGTATGCTGAGGCCATGCTTTCCAGGAGGTGGCTGGACATCTGCCTGCCGATGTGAAACAGTGAATGAGTTCTTTCATTTGCTTTGCTTGTACTCACAGCTTTGTTTCACCTATTAATCTGTCTTTGTCTCGACCCACCAGTTTTGAGATTTGCTTTTCTGATTCTCTACCCCATCCCACTGTGGGGGGAGGGATCGAGAGACTGGGTGGCAGCATAGCTGCTGGCTGGGGTCAACCCAACACAAAGGACATTAGTATTTGTTGTTGCCTTTTGCCTTTTAAATATGTTAAGCTAATAAATAGCCTAAATCTTGTATAGGCTGGCATATTTTGGGGCAGTGTCCTGAAAATTGGTATTTGGCCTTAAAGAGACATTTCTTCTTCTGACAAGATGGATGAATTGGATGGATTTGCTGCCCCAGAATGGCATTACCATTTAGTTTTTCTCCTTTTCCATGTTATTTGCTTTTATTAGAGTCTTTCTCTATTGTTTTTCACTGTTTCCTGCATTTCTCTGGATTATAAGTCAATTGTTGCTCCTCCCTTACATCCCATATTGCTCCCTGTCACGGTCTAAACAGATGTGGATCAAATATCCCTTAAACTTAAGTGTTTCACCCCATTATTTTTTGCAATTTTATATTAAGCAAAAAGAGTTTGTTCATCAGTGCAGGACAACAGAGAAATTGTAAGAAATCTTAATGCCTGAAAATGGTGTATGAAGAATGCTTCTGTCCACAATTGTTCAACAGGATTGTACCTTTGGGCAGTTTCATCTCTAATCTTCTATTTTTCCATCTGTTACGTAGTCCTGGAAACTCTGTTTCTTAACACTTCAAGGACTACAATGATTGCACAGAATGCATTGTGACAATTACACTTCTGCATCAAGGTTTTATTCTTTTTTCACTGTAAAACAGCTATGCATGAGCAGAAGACAGAAAACATGCAACTCAGTTACATTAAGCCAAGCAAAACTCTATTCACACGTGCTATTAATTATTGATGTATTAGATTTTCAGAAATATAGGCTGGAAAATATAAACTGATCTAGAAACTGAGAAAAACTGCTACATTATCAATAAAGCAATAACTATTATTACTTAGGATTTCATTTCTATTGATTGTGTGCAATCAGGTGTGTGCAATAAGGACATCTACTTAAATTTGGTAAGTGCTGTTTCACAATGATCACAAATTAAGGTACTGTTATTGTAAAAATTAAGTTTGTCTTGTTTTGTAGAAAACCAAACTGTCATCTTCACAGCTGTGTAATAGTTAGAGTCCTCCAAGGCTCACATTAGGCCATGGCTTATTGTATTTACTAAAAACTTGAAGCACTGGGTGAAAAGGGAAATGACAAAAATTTTTCAGATGTCACCCAATTATTTAAATTAGTTTAAACCTGAGAGGATTTTTAGGGACTTTGAAAGTACCTAACAGACCCAGTCAACTTGATAGAGGAAAGTAAAATTAATGCAGATTAGATACACATTGGAAGTAAAAATTTTTAGCTGTAACTAACCAGGAAAGGACACGCTCATGAGTATAAGTAGTTCCATGAAAACATTTGCTTTAAGCATGACAAATATATTCTCCCTCTACCTTTTATTTTCACTCTTGACTTCATGAGAATTGCTGTCATTAAAACAGGAATATCTTCATCTTACAGTTCCCACAAAGGTAGACTGAAAAGCAGGAAAGCATTTAATTTCAATAGTAATTGTTATTCCTTTGTCATCATGATGTCCTAGACGCTTGCTAAAAAATTCAGTAAAAGATCTGGACTACTAGAAAGCATTCAGAATCTAAGAACAAATAGGCAGAGGTTACAGGAAATGGATAGTAGTAAAAAGAGATTAATATACGGTGAGAAGATTTGTCTCCATAAAATATAGACGTTCAAGTCACTATAGATAGGGCTGGAATACAAAAAAAATAATTGCATTGCAGTTTCTTTGTTTCAAAGGACAATATCTCTATAGTGGCTCCAATGGTATTTCAGGATGTTCTTCACAAAAGACATTTTTCTATTGCTGTAATACCTTTATTTCTCCTTGTTATCATATTCTTTCCTAACTAGCTTGCCAGCTTCCCTGGCACCTAACACATTGATTACACATGTGCTATGAAAAGAGCTACTGTTTCTATTTAGACCGTAGAAAATGTTTTAACAGGAGGCATTAAAAAAATAATTAACAATATTGATGGGTAAATAATAATTGCATAGTCTTTATTACATGAAAAACTCTTAAAATGAGGATTAAATCATTTGCCACTGTTTATAGCTGCTCTCCTGTCCTAATGTGTAATGACTTCAGGTTGGTTACTTTAGTGCCATGCATTTGTTTCTCCCTGGTGATCTCTGCTTGCATAGATTATTGTGACGCTTGTTTCACAACAAAAGAAAGTTTCTTCTCCTTATTCATGCAGTATATCCTACTAAACGGTCTTCATTCTTGTTTGCTGATATTACAAAGCAAACAATAAGGATAATAAATGGGGCCAGACAACTGTTCCAAAGAATTGATTGAGAAACGAGGATCATACAGGTCAGACTTTGGGATATTTCTAAGGACATTGAATAGCCACTTCATTGAGTTCCCTTTCCTCTTCAGGCTTCTTCGTCCCTGACAATTTTCCATCTCTTTCCAAGACTTTTCTCATTGCAGCAGACTTTGGTCTTCTGTGCACTGATTAGATTAGATTACATATAGCTGAATGAATTTATATAATTTAATTTTAAATAGTCAAATATATGTCCATACACCTGTATATGTGCACTCACCAAAAATTCCGCTATAGACAACCATACACACACACACAAACACTCTTTGTATTTAATAAAGATAGTGAATATAGGATTAATTTAAAAACAAAACTGTTCAGCCTATATAACCAATGTCCTCTACTAATATAAGGGTAAGGAAGAAATATCTCAATTCTGTTGATTAATTTATTATTATACTTTTTTGGACAAGGGATTGAGACTCACTTGTTCTAGGCAGACTGGGAGATTTTTTTTTCTGATTCTCCCTCATGCACTATGAATTTCCCCTGTAAGATGCCCTTCTCCATAAAGCTTTCAGTATATCTTCTCCAAGGAGTAATTAACTTTCACACCTATTTGCTGACTGAGCAGTGTGCAGTGGGGAGAAAACTCCTTCCCACAGAACGTTAAATACATGTTTGGTGGCACATTGCGCATTCGGACAACAACAAAGTAATACCTGTCTAGACTTTGTACCCCGTAATATTCTTTTTCTTCTAAGTGCTTGTATAATTGTTTTTCAGTGAATTTATGGTTACAGCTTTTGCTGCTGTCTTTGGTCATCCATTTCACATATTAATCACCATCTGTGCCAAGATATTGTTTCCTAAGTGCCTTTCATGCCTAATCCCTTCTCAGCTTCAGTTCACACCTTCCTGCTTTAGATTCTGCATTATCTCACTGAATAACCCATCGGCACCAACCTTTCTCAGTACTGCCTTTTCAGTACTTTTCAGAGCCACATGAACTGAAGTCTTTTTCTGTTAATCTCAAATTTATCAGGTGCAAATTAACTTAAATTTCTTAATCTATGCCCTTGATATTAACATCTCAATTTGTTCTCATTTTTACAGTTTCTTCCACATTTCAAAACATACTTCATGAAAGTCTAAGACTGTGTGTTAGACCTGCAGAAAAAATAAAGAACAGTTGCTTCAATATATTTTGCTTCATTTCCCTTATCTACTGGCTAATGTTCTTGACCAAATTTGATGGACCCCAATGTTTAAGAACTTCAGTGCTGAAGTACAGCAAGAGCACAGGTAATTTTTTTTTACTACCTCAGAACACCATCTTTTGTTTTGTTTCATTTTATTTTATTTTATTTTTCAGTTTACAGAGTCTTTTCCATGAAAAATTAAGATTCTGGTATTAAATTTTAACTGAGGATATAGTCAAATCTCTTCTTAACATGAAACATAAATTACCATTTTGCTTATAAGCAAGTAACTTTTACAAAATTAAGCACTCGATCTGTTTACAATTCATATTCTCCTTTTGCTCTTTATTTCTCTGTACAGCACATTTCATTACATATCTCTTCCTATTACTTACTGTTTCTTGCTCTTCATACAGTTTACTCTTTACCTTTTTACTCTGCTTTTCATCCTTTTTCCTGCTCGTATATTTTTATTCACTGTTCTTTTCCATTCTTCATTTCCTTTCATATATTTCTACTTTCTTTTCTACTTTTTAATGTATTTAACGCCTCTTTTGTTCTCTCCATCTCATTTTCCATATTGCCATTGTCAATCAGTTTAAACACATCTTACATTAATTTTCTATCAGTCATACATTATGTATGAGGAATACATTCCTTCTTTCTCCAGATACTCTGTGAAATTCTTTCACCTTTTCGGGGGGGCAGTTCTCCAACAAGAGTACTGGTATTTCAATGTTAGCTTAGCATATGAGAACCAGTTGATCAATTTTATCCAGTGGTTCCTATGTGTGGATCCAGCTGAATATTATTGCTATTAATTAATTTTCAGACTTAGGAACATAGTGATAATGATCAGGAAAAAACCATCTTCCACATCACAAACAGTAGGATCAAGAACATTGGTGTCATCAGCACGCATTCTCATATAATGATCTACAGAAAAGACTGAAAGCTACAAAGAGAGAAGGAAAGGCAATGGTTTGTTGTTTTCCAGAAGGCCTTCAAAAGTAGGTATTTTTTCATAAAAATCACAGGGATTTTTGGGTACTGGACCATACCTCAACTACAAAAGGAAAACAAAACACCAGAGCCCACCCCCCAAAAAGCCCCCACAAAAAACAGTGTTCCATTTCTGTCTGAGCTGAGAAAAAGTTCTTTCTTGACTGCAGATTTGTTGATCATTTTATCACTGAATGTTAGTGACAACAGAATCCTTGTGTGATAACTCACTTTTCAAAATTCCTGTGGATAGAATCCAGAGCAAATACGGATATAAGCCCATTTCTTATTTCTTCCATTAAGTAAATATGTTGTTTTCAAAAATTTACAGTATAATGTTCATCCTTATTTATGTTACTCAGTTGCTGCACAGTTACTACTGAAACCCACCACCATTTGAAATTTCTGTATCAGAACCTGGTCTTAATTTTGCAAGGAGCCAAAGGCAATTTTTTAACTTATTTTTGAATTGTGTATTTCATCTGCAACTAAGTAACTTTTTTTTTGTTTGCACTGTAAAAGTCATTTTTTTATTAAGAAAAGAATACTTTGTTTATAACTTTAAAATGTAAGACACCTATAAATATGTGGCAAGTGCCACCAAACGTTCTTGAGGAACATATATTAAATTGGACTTATTGCACTAGAGTGGCTTTATTCTTTTTTAGTTTTGTACAAGCTGCAGCTACTAAGTGTTCCTTCGCAATGAACTTCAAGTGTCTCCGAAGGTCAAGAACAATCTTGCTTTTAAATGGAAGAAAAGAGAATGATATTTCATTGGTTGTAACTTCAAAATTTATTTATTTAGTTTTGCTTTTTATAAAATGTGTTGACATAGTATTTGTGTACTGAGCACTTATAGTTTGAAATCACCACTAAGGTTTCCTGTCCTTGACCTGTTTTTAGCAGTGGTATATGGTATTCCATATATGCTGTATCAGGATGAAGGTACAGAAGTGGGAAAGCTTTAATTTTTTCTGCCTGTTTTTCATGCAGTGACAAGCACAATTTCTGATGAATAGGGGAAAGATCTGACACTGGCGTGTTGTAGTCTAAATCTTCAACCCATACAATATTACAAGTCATGTATTACGAAAATAGCAAAGGCCATAATCTATACACAGTAGTTAATTTGTACTGAAATTAATAAGTTGCCATTTAAAATAAAATTTAAAAAAAATTAGTTAGAGAGGGATAGACACCTTAAGATTGGCTTTAGCTTAATGGTTAGGCTGATCATGAACATGAGCAGCCCAGATTCATGCTTGTCTGAACAGAAAGGATGGGGATTTTCCATGCCTTGGAGGTGAATAGTGAAAGAATAAGATGCAATAGTTGCAATTTTTGCATGTTTTAACAAAGGAAATTGAGATTAAACATAAGAAAAAATACTTCACAGTGAGAATGGTTAAGCACTGGAACAACTTGCCCAGAGAAGCTGCAGAATCTCTATCGCTAGAGGTTTTCAAAACTTGACTGGCTGAAATCCTGAACAACCTTTGAAGTTAGTCCTACTAAGCAGAAGCTTGGCCTAGATGATCTTAAGGGGTCCCTACCAGCCTAAACTATTCTATGACTGTCACTCTAACATTCAGAGCCCTTTCACAGACTGTGGGAAATCCAAGTTCAACTTCATGCTCTGTCCAAGTGAAAGGAGAGATCTGAATCAGGGGTTCTCATATCCCATTGAATGCCAATTCCACTATGTGCTTAAAGTAAATTTCTTTGTTTCTTGACCCCTACATTACCAAAGTTATTATCAGTTGAGCAGCTGGAACAGAAAGGTTGTTGGAGATATCCCTTAATTAACCTCTTTCTGCATTTAATTCCTAATTAGCTGAATCTACTTTTCAGTCAGCTGTTTTCTGCAGATTTCTTCTTGAGATACTTAATCTTCTTGCACTACCGATCAAGTCAGAGCACCTAAGATGATGCCACAAATGGGTCCAACCCCAGCTGACACCCAGTAGCCCCACGAACTTTCTTAGGAGCGTCCAGTAGTTGATGTTTGGTATGTCAGGTTCTTATTTCTCAGAAGGTATTTATATTTATTACAATACATGCCCCCCCCCCATTTTATCTGTTTGTTTTCAGTTGCAGCTTTGCCTCAGGGGATCTAAAAAAACCCTAAAACACTTTATTAATTTTCCATCTGTGGTCCTGGTGAGTTTGTTCCACCATTACTTGGAAAGGATGAGAACTGGTGTTGATTTGTATAATCAGAAATAATTATTTTATTCTGTGTGATGTGCCTAGCTGTGATTTTGAGGGCAGCATCATTCTTTTTATATTCTAGCATTGAGGTTGCTTGAAGAATCACAGTTCCAGCTTGCTTTTTGTTAATATGTAAGACTACCAGTTACTTTCACTCTGAAAGTAAGTGGGTGCAAAGTAGGTAGAGGTGAATGCATCTTTCCAGATGGTGTAAACAGGCAGAATAACTGCCTTTGCCTGGACTCCTAGAGGTCTGGACCCAGGCCTGCTCTACTCTGGAAGTAAGTGCCCCACTTCATATACCCCACTTTTCGGCAGGGCTCGTTAACACAGGCATAGGTCACTCAAATGCTTTCTCACAGCTTCAGGGCCAGACCTGACTTGCAGCTAACCAGCTCCACTGGTAGACAGCACATCTGTACGTCTGTCTGTGAGCAGCCACGTCACCACTTTCCCTCAGTGTGCAGGTACAGGAGTGCTAAAGCATAGGCAACAGGTTGCTCTCTCAAAAGAGATAAGGGTGTCTTTCTTCCCAGAGGTGAGAGAGATGAAGCTCTCAGTAACCAGCTCTTTCTAGATCTTTCCTCTAGAGTGAATCATTCATTACCAGCAGATTACGCCGGACTCAGTCTAGATGATTGCAGTGATCAGGCATATCTATCCATGTATTGTATCAGTGCCACCCTTATTAGTACAGATACTAGTATTATTTGGAGAACTACAGGGACCTGTGAGACAATGTCAATCTAGTCCAAAGGTGCAGAAATAGGAAGTCAAATCATTCATCATTCCTCTGCCTTGTGAGACTCCCCTGTCTTCAAGCTGTTGGCTGAAGAGTCAGCAGGTGGGGAGAGGAAATAGACTGCCTGCTTTTCCTTACACTGATTTATGTCTGTTCACTGCAAACAAGACAGTATATATAATGGATGTGCTCTTTAATTAGACTGTTGTAAAATATGCAATTACATCTACTAAGTGCACTTTTATGTCTGAATACATAAATGATTTCAGGAGTGTCGGTGAAACTTCATAAGGAAGTAAGTTGGTTTCCAAAATCTACATTTTTGTGTTTGGTTTTTCATAATC
Organism: Aptenodytes patagonicus; assembly: GCF_965638725.1. Classification (NCBI taxonomy): domain Eukaryota; kingdom Metazoa; phylum Chordata; class Aves; order Sphenisciformes; family Spheniscidae; genus Aptenodytes; species Aptenodytes patagonicus. The sequence goes on from NC_134952.1 coordinate 44,962,555, forward strand.
AAGAATGCCTTGAAAGCTATGTACTTTATATGAATTTGCTTATTAGAAAGAGCTGGAAAATACAGGTTACAAAATACTTTGTATTAGCTGATGATTTTGCTTTCTTTTTAGTGTCAGGCTTTTAAAAATCATTAATAATTCCAAAGAAGCAATAAAAACAAAGCAACGCTTTCTCAGTCTTTCATAAATAAAATGATTTAGACATTTTCTTTCAGTATGTGGCCACTGAATTACATGTTATGCTAGGGATAGCATTGAAATTATAAGAACAATTTACTCATACTACATGCAACCATGTAGTTGACTTGCTTTTGACAAACAAGTAAAAAATATTTCCTATGTCTTCTTGTGATCTGTTAGCAAACAGTATGCATCTTTGTTGTGTGGAATTCAAGTGGCTTTGTGTTTCCTATTAGTCTTTGAACTCATGCTTCATCTTCAGCTGTTATCTTGATACTGTAGCCAAAAGAGATGTTTTGCACATAAGGAAGATGATGAAAAAATAGTTGCCGTAAGCCAAGAAGAAAATTGACTTGTTCTACACAAAGCAGCTAGGTAAATGAGCTTTTCCTCTTGACTCTTATTTCTTATCCATTTTCTTCCTTTTCTTCTTCCCTTCCAAATCATCATATGAAAGCCAGTGCAGAAAATGACAGCAGAGCTAAAGACAGTGGCAGATTTTGTAGATAGTCCTTGTACAGGTTTGAGGAAAGGAATACAACTCAGGAAGACTTCTGGCTTTCTCTCCAACACAGAGAACTAGGGCTTGCTGTGTCTATAGCCATAACATGGTGCTGTTGCAGAGGCATGCAAGCCTACCTCTGCCCTACAGGATGCTGTAAAGCCTGTAGTGCTCTACTCCTGGGGCATCAAGGTTTTACCTGAATGCACTACTTCATGTATTTGACTACATCACTTAATAAGAGAGGCCAGCAGAAAAGCTAACACTGAATTTCTAAGCTGTGTGATCCACATTGAATATAGTCAGTATTTCATTAATCAGAGACGGAGGTATCCAAAGAACAGGAAAACTACATAATGTAAGCACTTGAAATGCAAAGATCATGGTGTGGCACTGCTCAAAGGCAGCTTGGGTTCATTTTGCTTCAGCTTTTTGCGAGCTCCCTCGGCGCAGGCAGGGTCTGCTCACATGCATCCACTCAAAAGGTCTTTTTTTGTGCCCAGTGCTTCAAATTCTGGGGAGCTGCTCAGGTTTGCTAGTAAGTGTGAGAACTGAGTTGGCTTCTGTCCTTCATGCACAGCTGCCTTGGACTAAGAGCGCAGTGAAGTACAGTGCAGAGGCATCTGAGTGGGGGACTAATAAATCCAACAGCACCCAAGGTAACTGCGTACCACCACTTGTGTCTCTGCATCATATTTTCCGATACTTTAATTTCATGGAACTCGAGATAACAAATTTGCAGTGAATATGACTAACTTGGGTCTTTGGGTCTGATTTGCTAAGGTTCTGCACACTGCAGAAGTGATTAACCTTTTTCCGTACATGAGGTGGCCTGGAAACGGCAGAGTACATTTGTTGCACCACAGCTGCCCTAAGAAGTTCAGCTGATCTGAACTGGCTCTGCACTGAGCCAGCTCTGATTCTTCCTATCCAGGGCATGATTAATCCACCTGGATTTGATTATAAATGGTTAATCCCCTTGGATAAACCACAGATGATGGGGACTGACTAAGCCCCTACTGCATAAGGAATATCATTATTCATTGACTCTAATAGCAGCTTGTGTGATCTAAAATAGAATAGCCTGTTTTACCAGAAAAATAAACAACTAAAAAAATAAAATGGAATTGGTTTTTTATCTCAACCATGGATTACATTTGGAAGGATTTTAAAAAGTGGATTTTAAAAGATTAATTTAAAATAACGTCCACAGTTTGATGGGATTTAAAATTGTATTAATTTATTTTACAATGTATTTAACGTCCTTTTAATAAGTAATTTTATTTCTTCCCCTGTTGCATAAAAACTTACCTTCCAATTTGTATCATGACATGGCCTAATGTTAGTTGATAGGTATTTAATTTTCACTTTAATTAATATTGATTAATAATGCTGTAAGTGCCATTAACTTCAGTCCTATACCTAAATATCCATGAATTATAAGAAAAAACCCACAATACCAGATTCTGACCTGAGCCTTGGTGTTTTCTGTCTGATGGAATTAGAAATCCATCCTCCAAATACTGTTTTTATATCACCTTTTACACAGACAGAATTCAACAAGAAATCCTTTAAAATAAGTAAAGCATTGGGGGAAAGGACATTTCTATTGTTTTAGTATTCCTGTTGTTACTTGAGGAAAACTAGTGAAAATGTTTTGAACAAAGGTGTTCTTATGGTGTTGTTTAGTGATTACCCTCCTTGTGAGGTTAGAAATATTCACAAAATGCACTTAAAGATGATGGAAGTTGGAATAAAATGTAGGAAAGAATGTGCTGTGGGTCCTCTAAGGTCAGATTTCTTGAAGTATTTATTCCAAATGTGTTAAATGAGTGCTCCTTGCAGTCATGAAGGTGTTCTTTCTGATTCCTACGGGTCTATACATTTCATTTTTTCCCCTCTGATTTCATAATGAAGTGAGAGATATGGATCATTGAACAGATATAAAGCTTGTAAGTAGGTGGAATTTAGGTCTGGGATGGATAACAGTGTGGGGAGAGGTAATAGTTGTGTTGATAGCACAAAGTTATTTACATGACATTAATTCTGTGTCCTCTGTATGGTAAGGAGGTCACCCCAGTTCCAAGTTGTTTGTTTACTTTTTTTTTCTTTCTTTCTTTCTTTTATGCTTGATATTAGGAAGAATGAAAATCCCTTTCTGGGTAGGGTCAGAAATATAATGGGGAAGCAAGCTATTAGACAGGAAATCAAATGTAATTTTTCTGGATGAAGTCATCCATGGTGAGAAGAATCAGAAAATGGCTTTCTTCATACAGATTTTTGTTCAGAAACTAAAGGAGTATGTGGATAATTCTTTAAGAAAACACACTTAGATGATCCAGAGTATCAGTCCTGGCAGAATAAGGAGATATCATATTTTATTCCCCTTACATACTTTCCGGCTGAGAAAAGTAACAATACTATACAAAAGTAAGTAAGTTCTTAATCAGTCCAGACAAGGTAATGGGAGTCCTAGCCTGCCAATTTTTTTTTTATTTTATTTTTTTTTACTAAAGAGCAAGAGAATTGCTCTGTCTTGATGTTTACAATAACTTAAAGGCCAACTAGATTGCTAGCTAGTTTAGATTCCACTCATGTAGGCAGAAAACAGTCTATCCAATTTCAAGGTATTTCAAATACATTCTCCAGTCTCATGTATTTGTTATATGAATGTATGATTTTTCTAATGTCACCTCTATAAGCAGACATCTTAATGCCATTAATACGATAGTCTGCTCACAGCAGTTATACTCCGATACAGACCCACTGGTTTTAGTGAGCTATTTAAATATTTATGTAAACATCTTAATAAAATGAGAATGGTGCCTAAGGATTTTTCCCTGTTATAAAAGTACACCAGAAACAAAATGAACCCAAAAACCATTTGCTACAAAGCAACACCTTATTTTCTTTCCATCACACGACCACTTCCTTGTTCTCCAGCCATGGAAAGAGGATCGCGGAGGGAGCAAACTACAGCCGACCACGCTCAAAACCCCTCTATGCCCTATCGATTGTGTGTGATGGCAGCAGCCCTCTGCCTAGACACTGGATTGCATCTCTTGTGCTGCAGGGAAGGGCTGAGTTGTGTGGCCCATGTGGGTAGAAACGAGGTGCAGGGCTGCTGAGGCTGACAGCTCTGGCCTCCCCTGGGAGTTGGAGTGCGACCATGGTGGCAGCCCCAGCTGCTTCTCACCCGCAAAGCTCGCCCCAAGCTCGCTGCTGCCCTCTCGCTCAAAGCGAGGAGGTATGGCACTCCTGGCTCTGGGCCGGGGGTGAGTATTTCACAGTGCAAAACTTGTATGGTTGGGAAGGTTGATATGGTTTTCAGATATCATCCCATTACTTGGATTTCAGACACTTGGTAGTATTTATCATGCCCTCTGTCATTATTAGCATCTTACCATCTCCTGCTAAAAATCCTAAGCCACCACTGAAGTTTCTTTGCTTCTCAGTACTTTTATAAAGCTTCCTTTCATCCCTTTTTTCCATGCCTTCTCAATTTTTCTACGCTTTAGAATATTTAATTGCTCTTAATTTTAATCTTTTTCTTCAATTCACAATATACGCCTGCTCTATTTCTAACTGCTGCTTTTCATGACTTTTGTTACTGAACCAGAAGAGCTTCAGCTACACTTACCCTTCTTGCTTGTGGAACTATGACTGGTTAGATCAGCCACCTAAATATCCCAAGCTAAATAGCTTGTATTCAGCTTCACACACGTCTTTCTATTCACATTTTCCCTTCCAGTTGATTTTGCTCCCAGCCTTCCCTAGCCTTGAGGAAGCAAATATTTTTTACATAACTATATGAAAGTGTTGTCTGTTTCTCCTCAATGATTACAATCAATTTGTGATTGCTGGTCTATTGGCAAACACTTATCCTTGGATTAACAAATGGTTATCTTTCCCTCGTAGGAGGGGAGTGATACAGAAATATCCTATGCTGCATACAATAACTCTTTGTTGGACATTAACTCATAGAAGCTCTAAGGATATTTCACTTCAGCTTACGTGAGATGCCCACCAACGTCTCATGTCTCCCCACATTTGAAACTTTCCACATATTTTGACTACCTTTGAGATGAACTCTTTCTCTCCAGTTTGAATCTGGTTAATTCAAAGAGACACAACCATGCCTGTTCTCCTCCTGCTTATTACTAGTTAGCGCACTGACCGTGCATGTTAGAGATTGCCATTAAGCAGTTCAGATTTCTCAGAACCTGCAGGTAATGGATGTCCTTCTCTCTCCTCCTTTCCCCTTGCACCACATATGTGTTCACTGCTTTTGCCCATTCTCCATCCAAACAGTGATTTTAGCCATCACACGGCTTGGCCTATGGACTTTCATGGGGCGTCGTTATACCAAGGGGAATTTTGAGCTCTGCTCTAGGTAGTGACTCATCACAAAGTCATATAAGCACCTTTCTTTCTGAAATTACTTCAGTTTTGTTTGAAAGGGGATGAGTTGATGCTTCTCTGTTGTACTAGGCTATAGAGCACCCTTCTATGATCTATGTACAACAAACGTCTGCTAGAGGCGTTAGGATTTTAGTCAGTTATGACATAATCACACTTGTAGACTAGAGCTTCAGTTTAGTGCTGCCATTTATTCAGAGGCGGGTTCACTGGAAGGGAAAGGAGTGTTTAGTAAGTAAGTACATTTTGGTGCCTTCCACCCTCCCTTCAGAAATAGCGTTTAACTCAAGCACTTGCACCATATAATGCAACTGTGCTCCTGTAGCCTTCTCTGTGTAAACATCTCTGTGCCAGACTTTGCGGCCCCTGGTACACGGTATTTAAAGATTTTCAGAACATGTGCCCATATTTGAAATTTAAGTGTCCTCTGGGAACACAGGTAATCTGAAGCCCAGAGCTAACAGTTTATTAGCAATGTTATTTCCATTTCAATTAAAACAATTACAGCAAAATAAAATTGAAGTAACTAAATAAATAAGTAGCTACTCAAAGGACAAATATGCAGTAAAAATTTTGATTGCTTATGAGAGGTTGAATCTTTTCCATCTAATCCTCCTAAAACTTTGGGTGATTTGGCACAGTTTATCTGCAGATTAGTATTTGTCTTGTGTGCTCTTGAAGCCTACATTACTACATGTTTCAGTGTGGATCAGCAGAGGGTTTTAGGACTTTATAGGGATGTCCATGGTATAAGATGGTAATATTGGTACAATATATTCCAAACCAACATGTAATAATATGTTTGCTAATTGCTTTGGGGTTAAAATAGGAGATTTTTTACAACTTAGTTTCAACTTTCTCTCAATTCCTCTATTATAAACAATTTAGTTATGTATTTTCTTATGAAAGCACTATTTAAATTGTCAAGCTTTTATATTTGAATTGAAATATTACTATGAGTAATGGCAGAGGAAAATGCTGAGTTTTATTAATCAGTGTTAATGATTTATGACACTGCACACTGAGTTTCTTGTGTTTTCTCTTTCAGATTAAATCAAATACACACAGGAAAGATATTGCATGAGAAAACTAAATGTCCTTACAGCAGTGTTTAATTCTTTCCTGACTTATGAAATAAGAAATGGTAAATATAATACATACATTAAACCATGGTGGTAGTAGTTGCTTGAGAAACTTAACAAATAAGTTAATTTTAGCTTTACTTGATGGGTATATACAAATCATATTGTAATGTAAAGAAAATTTAATGTCAAGACAATTTCCCTTGAAACTGCTTTTCACCTACAGACTGGGATTCTGAATGCATGAAATAAACTATGAGAAATAATTGAGTTCTGCCTCTAAAATTTCATTTATAATATAATAAGTGGTCAGTTCATGAGAGTGGGTAGGTGTTTTGATATTGCCTTAACAGACCAGACTTGCTTTTCAGTTTAAGAAAACCCTCAGTGATTCAATTCAGTACTGGTATGAAGAGATCAATCATTTGGTTTTCCTTCATGTAGTGATAATGGTGGCATAATGTATGTTAGACACTCTTGAGGCTTTTGCAATGGTTAAGAAATGGTGAGTCCATCTGTGGGTGTTTCAGTGCTGAATGAATAAACATATGCAAAAGTTTGTGTGTTCTTAAAGGAAGAGTTGCAATACACAAATGAGAAAATAATATTTAGTACTGATATCCTCATGCAGCTCTCTAGTGATGAGAAAATCTAAAGTGGCTTTGAGATACTAGATTTGAAACATGCAGATTCTACAAATATAATAACAGAATAATAATGGGAAAATGTGACTTTTGGTGTTGTAAGAACTCTTAGGAGGGAAAGATGACAAGGACCATCTAATAGACCTTATTGCAGAAAGACGATGAAATAAATGTTTAAAATTCATCCACATTTTACATTCTTCTGCTGTATTTACTGTTTAGAAAGATTGAGAAAAATTAAGTAATATATGAGCAAACAGTAATTTTTAAAAGGAGTGGATGGAGAATCAATTAAACCTTCATGATGTGCATTCTGTTTTGATTAAAGGAAGTTTTCTGATCAAATGTGTGACAATGGTGCAGCTGAGTATCTTTGAAAAGTTCAGGTTACCATGAAGGTAGGTTTGGTTAAATGGTTGTTGCTAAAATTAAGTCTTCAACTCAGTTTTCTTTAGTACTCTAAACATTTACATCTAGTGAAGTGTTTTTCTTGATAATAACATAGGTCCAAATCTGTAAATCACACAGAGTGCTGAAATCCATAGAAATTTTGCCTGTATTAGACTGCGAGATGACAAGATCTAGCCGATAATACCTGTGGCCTTGCATAAAGACAAAATGGTATGTAGTTGTCTTGGATGAAGATCCGTTAATTTTCATCAGTGATTAAGGAATCTCTTTCATTAGTAAGTGTAAATATATATATATATATAAAGTAATGGTGTGATATGAATCCCATCAAAGAGCAATTCTTCCCTAATATCAAAAATTGAAGGTCCATAGCCGTTTTCACAGTTTTGTTTTTAATAATATCCTGATTGCAAAACAGACAATTGAAGTCACTAACTTTCTTATTAAACTTAGTTTGATAGGTTCAAACTGCAGCAAATCATAAACCAATCTTCATTTGTTTTAAATTATTCAGAAGGAAATGAGACCCAGTAGAGTGCTCCTGTCTTCTGGGTCTGGCATAAAGGCAATGAAAAAGCACTGTTTAGTTCAAAATGGTATTGAAACTGATTTACACTATCAAATAAAGTGTGCTTCTCATTTATTGTTGCTTACATAGTAACATAACGCAGCTCAGTTTATATCTGCATGGATACACTCCAACAAAACAGGCATTTCTGTAAAGCTGTCAGGAAAACAAACCTGTTACCACATAAAAATACATGCAACACTCTGAACGCTTTATTTTAATGAATTTATTGTGCTGTGCTTATCCCAGGCTGTGAGGCAGATGACAGTGATTTATAACTCACAGAGCAGTAGCCCTGATAGGATGATGAAGGACCGTTTCTCCTCATTATGCCAGCAGAGCTTCTTTTCATCTCTTCTCTTATTCTCTGTTCATTGTTTGCCCTTGGCATCATCAGTTACCAGGCTGTACAGTTTACAAACACTGTCTTGGCTGGCAGAAAATAAATTGTTCAGCCAATGATGTGAAATCTATCAAATTCCTACTAAGCTGCATCTTGAAACCCCTATTCAAGCTCTTGTCTGAGGCTGATCCATAGTTTAGATAACATTTTATTTCTAAGAGATAGATTCTTTCCCTTCTCACTCGTTACTCAGAGCAAGAGACATTTCCTTTAGTCTTTCTGCAGGCAAAGGCTGACCAACTTCCGAGAGCTGTAGAGACTAAATCATTTGTCTCTGGACCTTTTTTGTTTTTGTTACAAAACCCACATGGACAGCATTATGGAGGGATAGTAGAGCAATATTTGTCATTCTGGGTAACCAAATATGAATAACACCCAACATGGTAAATAAGTAGCTGGACTCCATTGTTGAAAAGAAAGCATATAAACAAAAAAGGTGACAGGGACAGGTCTAAAAACAGAAACAATGTGTCGTATTTATCTGCTTGGCAGTATCCACATAAAGTCATTTAAACTATAAAGCCATGTTTGTTTGAATGGCTTGGTATAATCCACAAGCAAATCAGTTGGCTGCAAATGACTGAAGCTGCTGAATGGGAAGTTAGGTACTTGTATATTTAATCTACGAAAAAAAAAAAAAAAGAAAAATCTGGATTACAAATCTGAGCAAAATAAAAAGTAAATGCTCTGGTATGACTTTCCTTAAATAATCCAGCTATGCGACAGAGTTGGTGTGACCATAATGTGACTAGAGACAGACCAGAATGGAGGAGTAAAGAAGAGGATTTGCAGAGTATGAAGACTGAAGGGGAAGTGGAGTCTTTCAGTGCCATACATACCTGCATTTTAAACTCTTGGGACAAAGTCTTGAAAAATACCCAGTAATCATCATTATTGAGAACTATGAGATCACAGGCTGAAAGTAACAAAAAAATAATTTACTCTGTCAATCCACTACATCTGTATCTTAATATGCGTTTGAAACATTTGAGGTATGATGAGTATTAGTTTGGCCTTTTTTCTATGGTAGCCCTCATAAGATGATGAACCTGAAGTTACCACTAGGTCTGATTTTGGAGGTAAGTATGAAAAGAAAACATTTTTTCAGTGTTCTGACCTGTTCTACACTCCTGTTAACTGGATTTACGGTTTATAGCCCACATGGTGGTGATAGCAATGATTAAAATCTTTTCCACAACGAAGCTAAGGAATGGAACGAGTATTTTTCAAGAGTTCTGCTCTGCACAAGTTTCTTGTAGGTGTCAATAATTATTTGCCATTAATAACGGAATAAAAAAGTGCATAAAGTAGCCAGGAGTAAGAGTTTCAACCCTCTGAGCGGTATTTCTTAAGTTTGTAGTAGGTTATATGTGTCCCCCACACACTCCTTTGCTTTACCTGGCTACACTAGTAATGCTAGGACTGCAGGATAACCTAAAGGCTAGAGTGATAAGCACCACAGACCACTTTCGTATGTATCACACCATTCAGTCTCACCCTGTGTGACATGCGGTGCGTCACCCCTGCAGAGAACTGAATATCTTAAGCTGATCTAAACCATTTCAGTCTGCAGAAGACTAAGCTGTGGGGTGCTGCAGGCTCAGCACAGGAGACTGCAGCGCTATCAGTGCCAAAGCCTTGGAAAGACAGGTCAGGAGGGAGATCTCTCCCATCCTGCTGTGTCCCCCATGGTTCCCACCTGTCTGAAGTGGGGAAAAAAGCAAAATAAACTCCTTGATCCCAAATCTGGCATTTATCTTGATTCTGAATTTTGTGATCAAGTCACAGTAGCCAAGTGTCTAAGAATGTATGAGTGTCTCAGTACAGCTGAAGAGTTTAACTGTCCCACCCTTCTGGGCTGTCTAGATGTTTCAGACCTACTGTTGATTCAGAAGAGATGGGGTACAGCCACCCCCACCCCGACTACTTCATTGGGTTAGATTTTCAGAAATGCATCAGCAACCAGCAGTCTTAGTCTGATCTTTCTTTCTGTTACAACAACCCTTTGCAGAAGGAAAGACTTGACAAAGAGTTGGTCCTTCAGAATGGTAAAATTCAGGATAAGAAACACGTTTGCTGTAAAAAAATTGGGGGTTCTGTAGTCCTTTTAAAGTAACAAACTAGGGAAGTGTGTTTTACTCTTGGTAAGTTTGATTAAGTGCCATATAATATCTCTCTCATTCCTTTTTGTTTTAGTCATTGGACTGTCACAGCTGTCACAGATCTGGCTATCAAACTGTCTGAAGTATTTGTTTTAACAAATGAATTTGTGCTTTGGCAGCATCTTCAGGCAGTGAAGTTGGTGGATTTTTAAATTACTGCTTAGATACTTATGAGACTGTCAGCTGATGCCCATCTAATTTGCTTTTTGTCTTTCTGTGAGCACAGTAATTTTTATTGGATTGGGATTTTTGCTCATTTTTGAGGAAATTACACAGCTACTTTTTGGTTTTCTGCATACTTCCAACCCTTTCCAAGATCAGCAACTCTGCAGATGCCTTCCTTTCTGGAAATGTTTGAAATTTATCCTGTAAATACAGGGCTGGAAGAGAGCACCCATGTCACCGAGTCCAGCATTCAGCCAAACCAATATTGTTGACTCTGAGTTCAGCACATTCATTCTATTACATATCAGTGAAAGCTCCTAAAAACAACGTTACACCGCAACTACTAAAATTAGACATTGTAAATCTGCAGGTTTGCATAATTTGTCATATACAGTTTGTAAAAATAAATGACCAAAACTTATAAAGAACTGTTGGTTATTTTTAATAAGAAAAAATCCACCAGGTAGACATCACTCTAGCATTTGCTATCAGTGAATGCTTAATATTGCAAATTGCAAAATGTTTCAAATAATTCCATGCACAATTAAGTTGGTATAAATCCTTCTTTATTGTAAAATGTGTATTCTTTATAAAAAAATATTTTAAAAGTTTTTTTTGCCCTCAAGAACATGTCCCTCTTAACTGCTCATTTTCAAGAATGTTCTATTTACATATACATTTGTAAAGAATACGGGCATTTATCTCTATGAATTTCTAAAATGCATGAGACATACATAGGTACTGCGGTTAGAATGCTGGAGAATTTGCTTCATTTGTCTTAGATTTTGGAACCATATGTTTCGTAAACAGATTAACTCTAAGGAAATAACTGATTTTTACAGGGCTTCACCTGTTTCCTTTTTGACAGTGGACAGAGGTGGCAGTTCTGGAGAACACACAGATGTGTGCAACCATCAGATAGATGTCACTGAATAATCTTTTGGCTGTTTTTCACAGGAAGCCTTGTTGTGGCCGGCATTCATTGTGACTTTTTGTGGAGCAGCTGTTCTGTTGCTGGGTTCCCTTGAACTGAAGGAAGAGTCAGAGTCAACGTCTTCCCTTTGGAGGGGGATTCTTTGTAGGATTCCTTTGATTATTTTTTTCCCATCAAATTTCTTTATCAAAGGACTGAGTTTCTGTGCTCAGTAACCTCCTAAATGTAATTCATATTTCATTGGAACACATATTGAAATCTTGACACAATTATGACTTCATCCATATTTAGTTCCAGAGATAAGAAGGTAGATTATTTTACTCCTTATATATGTAAAGATTGAGTGGAAAAAAAAAAAAAAAAGATTAGCTTCAGGATCTGAATTACTGGATGCTAATTCTCAGAAACATAGTAAGTCCTTTACAAATAAATAACTGCAGTCTCACTTCTCCAAAGATTTTATTCTGCTTGAGATATAGCAAAGATATTTAGATCCAAAGAGATTGTATCATCCACTATGTTACATTGCCAGAGTTCAGTCTATCTTTCCTAATGGATGTAAAATGCCACCCTTAATTTTAATGTGGAAGTGTTATTTGGCAGCAGTGTACATGGTGCTAATCGTTGCCATGGAATCATGGAGTGCTAGTATCTATAACTTTTTAGGGGACTACATTTTAGTCTGCTGTGTGTATGGAAACAGCTGAAACTGCTTTGGAGCTTCTGTATGATAGGATTTACTGCCCTACTGTTCAGCAGCTGTTTTTCATGCAACATATCCTTGTGTCTGCAGTGAAAAATCTATATTAAAGCTTCACATATAACTTTCTGGCTGAAGTTACATAAAATGTCCTTCCTCACTCTTGCTTCTAACACTTGTTAAATACATACATTTTATCAATATTGAAAATATTACTTGTAATAGGAGGTAACTGGTATACTGAGCATACTGAGCTTCAGGAGTGAATCCTAGACCACTAGGAAGGCCTGCAGACTCCTGAGTCACCTCAGTGGTTTCACCTGCAGAATAAGAATGGGTAAGAAACTGTTAATTATTTTCAGACACCAGGCAGAATTTCTCTAGGAAATAATAATTGCATATATAGTATCATACATATAACTTTTCCTGTTATACAGGATGACAGTATTTCTAAGTAATGTGATTAATAATCTAGAACCAAATACACACTTTTTCTCCATCTTATGCCAGAAAGCCTCTTTTAAACATGGATTTAGGGTTTCCTGGGTACATCTATATGTATAGCATCAGCCTCTGAAGCTTCTTTTACTTAATATTGAATCTTCTAACAGACTTTTAAGTTTTTTTCTAATCATGATTAAAATTTAGATTTTATTCAGTTTCTAATCACCTCTAGAATCACTGTTAGAATTAAGGACTTTTTGTGTGTATCAAACCCTCCAGCATGACATTTGAAACAGTAGTTTCAAATCCACACAAGCTTTGGAAGTTTCTCCCTTTTTTATTCCTTCCTCATATGAAACAGATACCTCTCAAAGACACCAGGAGAGTAGTATTCTTCAAATCTTCCTACCACTATCTGAAAACCATGCATCTCTTCCTCTTAGGAAGCCACCGTAGACTATTGAATTTAGTAGTTATAAAGCTAAATATTAAAAAAAAAAAAAAAGTGGATGCCATCATTGTGCTTTTCTGATGATTTGCTTCTCATTATGAGTGTCTCTTCATGCGCTGTTGCATTTCTGGAAAGTTCAAGTTGTGCTGAACTTTTTGCCCCTTTTATTCTAGAGTGCTCTTATTCTACTTCCAGTCTTCTATCACCAGTCTGGTCTCCTGTCATGTTCTTAGGGCATGATGAAGGACAAACAATAAATCTGAACTCACAACCATAATGTCTATCAAGTAACAGGTAAACAACCAAAAGATATGGAAAAGACCATGTGAAGAGAGACGAAAGTTTCTCAGTGTTAGCCTGCTCATCAGTGAACACTCAATCTGATCTTAGTCACAACTGTCCCTGAATGTGACATTTCCATTCGAGTCAAATCCTGTTTGAACAATACATTTGTAAAATCTAGTTCAGTTTCCATTTTTTAATCCAACATAGGTCAAAAAATTAGCAGACCACAAATGAAGATCTGTAAAGTTCCTTCACAAAAACTACATTCCTTCAGAATATATGTTAAAAAAAATAAGCTGTGTGTTATCCATTTCTCATACTAAGTTCTTCTATTTGCACTTTAGTTATTTTTTTCTTATTGTGCTGTTTTAGCAATGCTGTATTTTTATCTATAACAATAACAATGGAGTTTTCCTTGGATTTGCTTTAACCTCTTCCCTTAAGGTTTTGAACATTCAGCAAAGATTTTTGTTAGACCTTGTTTCCAAAGTCAATAGGAAAAATTTAGTAAAAAGGCATTTTATGTTGTAAATTTTATGCTAAATTTTATTATTTACATGCTGTATTATGTTGGGCAAAAAGACATCTTAAATTAATGGGAATAATATTTCCTCTCATCAATCTTGTCCGTAAATAAAGTAAAAGAAAAAATGACAATAAAGGCAGCTTCAAATATAAATGCCTCAGGGTGTATCTTTTAATTATCTGTTCTAAGTAAGGAAATTAATATGATAATGTCATCACTCTGGTAGTATTCGCCTGTCTCTCCCCTGAGTGCTTGACCTCTTCCTTGCTAACTGTTCCGGTATCCCTGTGGCAGCCGGTGTCACACAGATGGGGAGCACCCCTACCAGACCGTGCAGACTGTTAACACAAAGTAGTCTTCTCCTGTGGAAAAACTGACACTTGCTCTGGAGTGAATTTTCTATACCCTTCACTTTTAAATTGAACTGTCAGCAGGCAGTATACTTAACAAGTCTACTTTATATGCTATTCATTAGATGTCCCCTAATAAATGACTGACAAGCCAAATCTGAAAAATTTCATCAGTGATCTGTCAAAATGCAGCATGATTAACGCTAAGAACTTAGAAGTTACTGTCAGTTTGAGTTCATTCGTTTGCTTTACTTGGTTTGGCTGGCAAAACCTACCTTTGTTTAAAATCATGCCCTTGGGACTATCTGCCTGGTTCATTTTGGCTTCAGAATGGCTTTCTGCTCAATGCTGGAATCAAATACTTCCCACTGAATTGCTAGAGGAGCAGATAGGTAAGTCTTCTGGGAAAGCCACCGTTTTCCCACTTTATTCTAATACCCTCCCCTAGTCTGCACAAGTGTATGATTTATCCCTTAGTTTATACAGAAGCTAGAGAGGGCTTAGATATGACACAAGATTGGCTTCTGGTTTCAAAGCTTATTGGAATCTAAGATTTTACACTGATTCAAGTAACTTTGAATCAAGCCTTTGTCCATGGTGTTTTGCGAGTGTGGTTTTTAGAGTTTAAGTTGTTCTGCTCTATGAGGTAGAAATTGTGATAATTGCTGTGCACTAGGGAGGGTTCCAAAACTCATGCTGTGGCATCCCTACAGCCTTTTTCAAGAAGTCTTTAAGTGAACTGCTCTGGAGAGATCCAGGTGCAGAGTCCAAGCAGAAGCCAGAGAGCAAACTAACAGTTGGGCAGTAGGGTTGATTTTGAGTCTAGTATGTGAGATCGTTCCCTAATCATCCTTTATTATGGGTGTATCTGTTATAGACACATACAGTCATATCTACTATAGCATCAGTGTATCAATACACTGTATTGCCCAAATATGGATAAAGTTTGTATGAGCAGTACTGCACTTAACCTGCTCTCACATGGAACAAGGAGGCCAAAATGGAATTAAACACTGATGCACTTCCTCATCCTACCTTTGGCTGACAAAAATACCTCAGTGGGAGACTAAGTCTAAGGTATGAAGTGCTCAGCAGAAGGAGCACTTAACACCCCTTTAAAACAGTTAAAACCTAATAATCTTGTTTCTTTGTTAGGCTTATTAGATTCTCTTCCATACTGTGTACCAATTCTTCTGGTGGAGATCCTGCACGTGGAACTAAAAAGAGAAGGTCATATACATGTTTCAAGAGCTGTGGATATAGTAGGCTATTTCACTTCAATGTGTATTTTCAATACATGCATTCCCTACAATGTTGAGATCCACTCTACAGCTGCTCAGACCGACATTGAACTGCTGTGGCAGAGAAAGTGCAGAGATTTCCGTTACATGTTTTTCTCTTGCTTCAAATAGTTGCTGATACATAGAACCAAGTCCTGAAGCTGTTATTCATTATTTATTCTGTTAAAAGTTCATTTATTTCCAAAAGACTTTTACATGAAGATATGCTGGTAGCTGGAATTTATGGATAAGTTCTAGTGTCATTATTTAATAATAGATCCTCTTGTAGGATGTCTGGCCTGCATTAATCTTACCTGGCTGCAGGTACCCACGTTAAGAACTTTGTTGTTTTGGATTCCTTCTGTAATCACTTAATGTCTGGGTTACCCTATAGAATTGCTTATTTTTCCCTAATGGCTTAGAGGGAATTTAGGATGACAAGGCTCTGAATTCAGTCCCTGAAGATAGGAGACTAAAAAGGTTGTTGAGCCCATGTGAAGGCTTAGCTTGAAACAAGGGAGAGGAAGATAGGTCTCTAATTGTAGAAAGGGTGTCTTTCACTCTCATTTAATCTAGAAATGATTTGGCTTAGGTGAAGACATTCTTCTAGAAGAATTGTTCACATGGAAACTTACTAAGAAATTCAAAATAATTCAGATTTTTTTCAGAAAGTCTATATCATTAGGAAGTAGGCAATTTACAGGTCAAATGTCCAAAGAAATGTATTCTTATCTTTCTCAAGATTCTGGTGTAACACAAATGCCAAATTTAATGAGTTAAATTGCTGTGTTTTGCCAAAATTATGCAAAAGCTTAATTTATGTTTGCAAGTGATATGGATACATATTTACTTTTTATTTTCACGTTTCCAAGAGAAGTAGTTAGGAACAGAGCTTTTCAATTTTTACAGCTTTCCCCAAATATCCTGGCCTGTTTTTTCATCTGTAGTTTTTTAATTTATAATTCAGTTTTCACACTTGAAATAAGATACTGCTGAAATTGTGTAATTAGGGGATAAAATACTAAATTCCTTGAGTGGTTCATCATCCAGCCTTCAACCTTCTAAAACATTAGAATTTTTCAGCATCTTTCCAAATACTCAGTAATTCAATGGGATTACTTGTGCTGAAATTAAGTACGCACATAGCTGTTTTCAGGGATTGGATTGTCCACTCATGCCTTTAAAATCCAAGCCTGCGTAGTAAGATCCAAGCCTGTGTTGAGGAGAACTCGTGTCCAGCTGCCCCAGAGGAGGTCTCAGCAGCACAATGGCTCTGGTTCAGCAAAGGAGCTTGTTGGCTTTTTAAAAAACGTCGTTTACCTTGTTTGAGTCTTGACCTTAGTTTGTGTTTCTTTTCTCAGTAATGGTGCCTGATAAGTCCTTCTAAATATAGTTGAACAAGCTAAAAGACCACATATCATCAGTGAACAGAGAAACATAAAATCATCTTTACTTCCTCTAAGCAAATCTGGACATTAAATCAGCTAGACCCCCAACTGCTTTACATTTCTAACTTAAGAAATAGAAATGTGATACATGCTGAGAAGCTCTGACTGCACGAAGCTGTTAAAATAATGAGCAATTTATTTTGAGGGACAATAAGGGTTTAGGTCTGACTGTCTACAATGAGGAAAAACAAAAGTAATAAAATTAAGGTATATGAAATTACGTTGGTGTGAAATCAGTGTGAATGAGGTCAGAAAAAAAGGTTCTAAATCTATTTTCTGGTTCAACTGTATTGATAAACAAAGTTGAATTTTTCAGGTAATATAAAAAGCTTTTATAATCATGTATATTAGGAAGACAAAATTATTCTATAGCTTTTCTACTCTTTGTGTGCCTCAGCTTTATTGCATAAGCCTGGTCCTTTAACCACTTTTCACTTTGAAATGGTCACCTTATTCAAATGACCCCATTAAAGCCTGTAGGCTCACTGAGGTGGATAATGTTTGAAGGCCTCAGCCTTCAACTGATATGAATTGGTTTTGAAAAGGTCCACATTAGATTAAAATACACAGTTATAGTTTTATGGTTTAAAACAAAGTTGCTTCTTTTCCTAGTTAACAATCAATTTATGCAAAAATTGAAGTATAAATGCTTCTACTTTACAATGCATTTAAATCCTGTTATAGAAGTCTTGTACATCAAAACGCCCACAAAGTGTGTTTTTATATCTTTGTCTGTTGGGGTTATGGAAAAATTCTAGAGAGTACTTTGTCATCCTATTATTCTCTGGATAACAACGAATGAAAATGCTGGATCAAAGTATTCTACTTTTATCTAGAAGAAGGCTAAAAGTAAAAAAAAATCTATAATATAAAAGCCCAAACATTTTTTTTAGGTTTCATCAGGTCACAATGGTGGTAACTTTTACTTCACTGTGTAATGTACTGTCATGTCACCTCAGATACAATGGGAAAGGATTTGGCATGGTGTCACCTGAGATCATTATGGTCAGGACAGACTCTCTCTAGCTTAGGAAAAAAAAAGACAGTTGTAGGAAAATATTGGGGAGAAAAAACTCAGTTTGTGATATTTCTCATTTAGAAATATTTAGAAGAGCATTTTAAAATATGTTATGGTTAAATTAAGCCAATATGTGCCACAATGGTGTAGGTTCCACCCTTCATTAGAAACAGATACTTTTTTAGGGAAAAAAGCTTGATTAAACCAGAGAAGATTCTGCTCTAATCACTAGAATATGTTGCCCAGTTGCAAGACACCATGTGTCTCTTTCCCAATATTCTTGTAAGAAGCTAAAATTGGAATTTTATTCTTGTTTCCCATGGTTTTGAGATATTGTTTGCTCATTCGGATAGTTCTAAGTTGACTATTCCTGTGTAAGACTGTTGTTCTGACAGGTTTGTTCTCACTTTCCCACTGTCCCCAAATCTTCTTTAACCTGACAATTTTTGGAAGGGGTAGGAATCAGAATTACATAAAAATAACCCAAGAGGTCATTCTTACTGTATCCTACCCCGCCATGGAAAGCAACAAAAATCTCACGGCATCTGCATTTGCATGATTATCATGCAGATTTCATATAATCATTTTGCTTGAATGTTTTTGAACATGTGTTGTAATGGGGCCACATGTAGACCCACAGAAGGCATCTTATGAGTTAATGTAATTCTTAATACACACAGAATGACAAAATCTAGCCCCAAATTTCCAGTTTGGAATGGCATTAACTCTGTTCTTTCCTTACAAGAAACCATTTGATTTGTATAATCATCATCAGGGTATCAGCTCTTGCTCCTCACCCCTTTGTGTTATGCTGTTGGTGTAAGCAAACATTCACATATGACACTGAGATTCCTGAAGTTATCATGTTATATGTACATCTCAGTTAAATTTATATATCTGAGTTGTAATTTAAAATTTTGGCATTGGTTTCAGCTAGTAAAAACCTGTATCTTTTTCATTCTGTTTGGCACTCTATATAAGTCACATTATATAAAGTCTATGTGTCATGTAATATAAATGCAAAACCAAAACTTGGTTTTGTCTAGGCAGCTGTTTTCAAGACAATCATAAATGAAATAACTTGGCACAACCAACCCCTTCTGTTGTTGTGGGCCATTCTTACCAAATCAAACTAAACTTGAAAATCATCTGTTCTCAGGATGACAAAGAACTGGAAGTTTTTCAGGTTAATTTGACATTGTTCTGGCTTCCATTCAGCATTCTGGTTTCTGGTGGAGAAAAGATAAAAGCCCACTGGGAGAAGGAACGAGGTTTTAGGGGTTTTTTTCCTTATCTAGTTATACTAATACCAAAGAACTCACTTTTAGAATACCAGCTAATCCTGAAGTCTTGAGGAGAAAGTGACAAAAAGTCATTCTTTGCTGCACAGATGGTTCATGACAAACACAGCAGGAGCAACAGCAAAGCATTAATTTGTTCAGTTCAAGAGATCTGCTAGTCTGCTGATAGTGTCACCACAAATATTTACAGCTGAATGGGTAGAAGCAGAGATCTTCACATTCAACTGTTTTTTATATCTTAGCGAAACTTTTCTCTAAGTTTTGTATCATTGCAGCCCTAATTCATAAACATGTTTAAATATTAAATATGCTTCTAAATTAATTTTTAATAAGATTGTACTACTTCATGAATGAGAAATGTTCTGTGCAGTGAAATCAAAGGCACTCTGAGTGCCACACAGATACATGGACAGACTAATAGATAAATGCAAGATGATTACTCTTCATGGATTTGTTCTTAACATAACTCAGTTATCAATAGAGTTTATATTATATAGATTCTTTTTATGTATTATACCATCTAATATTCGACATTCATTATGTATGTCTGCAATGCCTTGTAGCACAACCATTACCAAAATATCAGCTTATTAAAAAATTAATGAAATGTGCATTTCTGATCTTCAGATTTTGGGGACTGCATTTAATCATTACTTAGTCATGAAATACATTGATCCTTGGTGTGGTAGGTATATGTGTGGAATAAATAAGCTACTGGGACCCAATCTATGTTCCACAAAGGGAAGACTGACATCTGTGACAGCAAAGAGGAGCACTGTTAATGGCCACCATATGCAACTGTGGGCTTCCACACCAGTAAAAGTCTGATTTTTCCAGCTTATATTTTCAAAAATATTAAAAAAAAAAAAAGAATCCTTCAGTGCATAATCTGAAGGAAAGACATGGTTGAAAGCCCAAGGATTCCCGAGGTTAGTATTATGGTGCACTGTACTAATCACTTTCTTACTTTCCAGGAGACCTCAGCTTTATTTAAGAATTTGTATTTAACATATGGCTGTGTATTTGTATTTATGCATTTATAAATGGGTAACAAATGGTACCATATTACTGTTGTGAGTATACGTGCAGGGCACAAAGCTCATACGATCAAACTAGATATGTAACAGTGAGTGTTTCTTCCTCCAGATACTTGACAAAATGCTTCTAGGCAGAGTTAATGGATCCTTCAGCCATGTAGCTACTGAAGAAAAATAAAAGGCACGAGATTTCATGCGTTCTCCCCTACCCTCAGCATTTACTACTAGCTAACTCCAGACCATTGCTCTTAATCCACCCTCTGATCTGGATCTTTCAGACACCACTGTGGGTTCTGTTTGAAGGACCAGGAAGCTGAAGTTCAGCCCAAAGACCATTATAATTTCTGAAACACTCTGGTTTAATTCTTGAACTCATTTGTAAACCACATCTGGACAGATAGATGCAAATTAAAACTGGAGAGAATTTAACTAACTGTTTGCTTTTTAATTTTATTTTTTTTAATTGATAAAATGTTTTTTGTCCAAAACATAAATTTAACATTATTGTATTTAAAGGAGACAGGAAACTAACAATAGTCTACACTCAAAAAACACAATAAAGAACCACTACATCTAGTAAATGATTCTGACATACTAATCTACAAATTCAGATTTGAGATGCTTTCTTTATATTCTCGCAGGGAAACTCAGCTTTCATTTCATCTACAGAATGGTGGAAAATCCTGTTTTCCCAGAAAGTTTTTGTTACCATAGTTAAGACTTTTGTTGCTACCCTTTCACCTTCATGATGTACCTGCAAACAGCCTGTCTGCCACAGCCATTGGTTTAACAGAACAGATGTAATGGCTACTAATACTATACCTACCCAAGGAATTATCCTGTAAGTCAACAGTTTGATTGATGAGTGCAGTCTCTATCCTTGACTGAAGGAGAATCAAGGCTTAGATCTGTGGTGGTTTTGCTGGTCTCCAGGGTAGAGTGTGCATGTTACCTAATGTGTGAAATTACAAGTGTTACTAGAGAATACATGCTTAACACTGACAATGAACTCATGTGTTTAAGAGAGGCAGAGATGTTCCTTTAGCAATGTATTCATAAAGGTTTTGTAAATATAGAAACAGGCAAATCAGAAAGGAGACAATTCAATAATGAAGGGAGATACAAGAAAATTCTAGTCTTGTTTCTAACACTTGCTTGTAACTTAATTTAAGAAGTGATATATTTAACCAGACATATATACACACATCTAAGAGTGCTAGTCCTCTTACAGGGAAATCAAGGACAAAATTGCAGAAGCCAACTCTGAGACTGGCAACAGTGATTACTGTAAAACCTTTTTGGGTGAGAGGAAGTAATAATTTTAGATTCAGATTCAAGCAGAAAAATGGATTGACTAAAAAGTTGTAGTTTCTGAAAAGAAAATGGATGTATTATATGAACACTGTGAAGTCAGAGAATAAACATTTCTTTTTTTACATTATTTTGATCTAATTCTAATTAGTTTAATAATCCCAGAGAATGTTAATATCCAGGTTTTATAGAAGGAGGAGAGATATTACTGAACTAATGGAGCTTCTTTTTGGAAATTCACAGAAATCTATAAATTCATGTACACACACAAAAGCAAGAAAGGTATTTCTCTTTATAGAGACAAGAAAGAATGCTCCTGGTTATTACATTTTATAGGTCTTCATTCTATTCAGGTTCAAATAATGGAAAAGTATTAAAAATAAAATCTGACCACTGAATTATCAGGAGTGTTTGATTGCAAAACAAAAATGCTTTCTAGGAAATCTGTGTTTTTATTGTTTTTTTCTTTTCTATTATGATTTTTAATAAGGTTGTAGGGTTACTGACAGGGGTATATCCAGAGTAGATGTATAACACTGGGACTCAGTACATTACTTCATATTGTTTCACAGCAACTGATTTGAAAAAAACCCCAACTAATCAAAATTGGTTTGGACTGTAATACTAGCCCATGAGCTCCAAAATGGCTATAAGACAAAGCCTTGAAGAATGGATTCATACCGAACTGCAGGGAGAAGTTTAGTAGTTATTTTTGTGCGGGCTGTACTTACTCATGCCAGGGCTAGGTGTGGTTCATTGTTCCTTCAGTTTTTTAAGATAACAATGACCAAACAAGCATAATAAAACCTGGTCCTTTTTGTTGAAAATTGTCTGAATCATAAAGGCACCTTCACAGTTGGTCTGGGTATGGGAGTCTCAACAGAGAATAGGAAGGAAAAGGAAACTGCTTCCTCGGCTCAAAGTCAGTCTCTCCAGGTTAGGGCGATGGACGAGGCGTGCTGACTGGGCAGCGATGGGGTCTGCAGTTTTATTGCTGTTGATAGCAGCTTGACTCAGAGACATCAAACTGGCTTGCAGTAGTTTCGTACCATGGACATTTCTTTATAGTTGTTTCCTCTCTGTTTCATGAGGTTACATCGGCAGGGGGAAGATTAAAACACATGAGTTTAGCTATCTACCTGTAAGTGTCTACACTCCCTTGGCAAGAGACAGAGATCTAGGCAAGACAGTCAAGAGAACAGCTCAGTTCACCCTGAAGTAAATGCTGGGTTTTTTTCACTAGTGATGTACTGAGTAGGTCTTCATTGTAACTGGGGTTTAGGCACCGCACACATCGTCATCTGTGTTTATATATCATCCTCTGTGAACTGAATCCCAACCCCTTTTTCTTAGATGCTGTTGTGAAATAAACAACAAAAAAAATGCTTGGCAGAAATATTTTAGTCTGACAAATGTGCACTATTCCTAGATTGGGACTTGGCTGTACTACTTTCTTGGAGCATAGCCTGGAGAGCCATATTCACAGCCTATGTGATTAAAGTACAGGTCTTAATATTGATAGCATTACAGACAATATTTCAGAGCTTTGGGACTCCCTGCTCTGAAGTTGAGAGCCTCTCATCTCTATCCTTAGCTTGTCTGTCATAGAAGCTGAGATACCGTGTATCCAAATGCATCACCGAAACACTTGTGTGTTAGAAATAACCATAGAGTCATCTGTAGTTCACTATCACTAATGGCTACAGACGTCCTATTCCCAAAACCAGGGCCAAAAGAGGACTAGGATTTGGAGAAAAATTGCAAGTTCTGACGTATGGTCAGAATAATCCCACCACTATAAATGACAAATGCGATTTACAAGATTAGATTGTTTTCTACTCTTTGCCAGCAAGAATGGCAAAATCACATGCAGCAGAGCTGTTTTGCATAAATAACACTGATCAGCCACCAAAACTAAGCACCGATTGCTCACGAGTGTAGGTGAACTATGAAATTATCTCATCACATATTGAACCAGGTGCAAAATAAACACCTATTTTATTGCTCTCCTTGTCCCCTCTTCAATTTACTCTAAGATAAGAATTCTTGAAAAATATCTGTCAAAACTTTTGAAACTAATCCTTGTTCTTTCTGGCAGTAAATGACAAACTTTGCCATTTCAAATTAGAATAAATCTGATTAAAAAGTAGATTTCTTCACTGAATCCTGAAGAAACTAGTACAGGATGCCAAAAGTCTTTCAGCTATGGTCCCATCTCAGGCTTCCAGTTCCCCACTAGTAGGTAGTAAGCATCAAGTTTGAACAAGACATTAAATCAATAATCAGAGCCCTGCCTCAGGCACAGAACAGAGATTACATTAGTGGTATTAAACTGTGACCTACTTGCGAGATCCTGGCCACAGTAAGAACTTGCTCAAAGTATTGCTGTCTGCGCTGCTTTTAACATAGTGAATTACAAAATATTTCTGACTTGCCTTTGCAACACAGGGGAAATAGATGGGTTTATTCTCTCTGGCTGAACACAAATAGTGCTGTTGGATACCTGCTGTTCCCCTTTCAAGGTATTTTGGGTGACACTTTAAAAAGGGATTGCATTATTTCAGCAATAGTAGTTGATCTAAGGACAAACATTTTCTCTCCTTACAGTCCCATGTAACTAATATCCTTACACCGTTACAATCATACTACTACAGCATCATACTACCTCATGGTCATTAGGCATTTGCGCACTATTGCTGTTTCTCTTCAATATCTCTATGAGATACCTACCAGATTTTGAAGAGATAACAGGATTGCTGAAAGAGATAATCTAGAACATGTATTTCAATGATGTTACCCTGACTAAATTACAACTATGTTTACAGAGTTATAAATTAACCCTTAGGCCGTGATTTTATGAAATGGGATGAAGGAGGCTGTTTAAGCACTTTGTGCTGTTTTTCACACCCTACAGTATGCAAGACATCCACTGAGCTTTCATGACGCAGTACCTACAAGAAGCCCATTCCCTCCTGGGGCAGCAGCATGTTTACATGCCTGAAAATCTTTTGAGCTGGTGCCACATCACACTCTTGCCAGAAAGAAAAGGCCCTGCTCCCTTTACCTATACCCCTTCCCTACCCCTGGCCATGTGGTTCCACAGTTTACTTTGTGCCAGCTCTAACAACCTGCTGAATTTCTGTGTCCATGTAACTCATTAAAACAGAGGATGTACAACACTGTGCAAAACCCAGTTAGTCTTCTGCCAGGTTAATGAAGTAAATTAAGACAGTGAAGGATTTCAAAGTGCTCCAGAGGCAGGACAAGGGAGAGGGCAGGATACGCTGGCTTTCAGCAATAAGGTGACGAGGAGGGGGAAGGAAGGGAAGGAGGAAGGAGGGAAAAGGAGAAATAGGGAGGAGGAAGGACGAAGTGAAACCTCTTCCTTTTGGCAGCAGCAAGCTGTTAGCTTTGCTTCACTGTCTGTGGAAGTGCGGTCTTACATAAGCAGAGGGCTCAAAATAATAAGCGGACTCTGCTCAGACAGGAAAATACTAAAAATTTGAATAGCTCTTTACATACCCTCCACTGCTTCTTGCTGCAAAGTTCTGCTGCCTCAGGTAGCCATTTCCCTGGAGAAAGGCAGGAAGTCCCTGATGCTCTGTGACGACTTTGATGACTGATACTGACTTTATGAGCCCCTCTGTTTGTCTCTTGACTTAATGAGAAATGTGCAAAGGGAGCTATATAGAATCTGAAGACAGACATTGTAATCATTCACCCATCCAGTAAAAACTTAACATATACGCAATATAAAGTGCATTCAACTGTTTTGATAGGATATTCCCTGATGGAGGGGAACAGCTATAAGGGAAGTATTTGTGAAATGCTTAATAAACATTGCACTTTACTTGAAAATGAATGCCAGAAAGATGTTCCTGGCATGGACAACTGTGTGTGGTATTAGGCCAATGGCATCACTGTTAATGGCTACTAGCAAGTTATACATATTTCTTCTCTGATTTCTTCACTGTAGTTTTTTTTCCCCCTCCCTGCCGTAAGTAATAATACTGCCTTAATTTCTGCAGTTAAAAAGGTAACGGCTGCTTCTAAGCCTGATTTGGGGTGGTTTTGTTTAATTTTACTCATCATGACAAAATTGTACTTAAAAGGTTGGAAAGATGCAAGATTTATTAACTGCAGTTTCAGAATTTCTGAGGAAAATCATAAGTGCCTATGATCCTTAGGTTAATGGTAGGCAGTAAATAAAACTTTTGTAGTCTCTATTGCATCCTGGATGACGAACCTCACAGTTTTTGGAATAAAAATAAAAATTAAATATTATACACTTCTTTTTTCCTATGAAAGGCACAAAGACATATCAATAACTGGTTAGCCTTTCCTTATTTAAGGGAGATACCAGACATAAAAAAAAAATTGGGAAGATAAAGGTTTATTGAAAAAGAAAAAACTGTTATGAAGAATGTGTTCTGTTAATGGCTTACCTTCAGATACTTCAGAAAAAACTTCAGTATAATCATAAGAAAAAACCTGTAGAGTAATTATATGAAACCAAACATCCATTTCTGAAAGTCAGTGGTATAATAGACAGCAAAATGTACCCTGAGTTAGTTAGTCTGTGTGTGATGCCATTTTTCCTGTATGAGGGAGAACAGTAAAGCAAATTTTCTCTGAAAACAAATTAGATAAATCTGAGGCCTCACTACCATGGAATAATATTAGTTTTCAAGCTTTTACCAATGTAAGCATGAGAAATTTTTGGAAGTAAAAAAAAATGCAAATAGCATGAGAAGTCACATTTGCTTTATTCCAATTAGGACAAGTGAAACAGAATTGCTTAGCTATCAACAATAAAAACCAGCATGTCATGCTAAAATGTCACCTTACTTAAAGTAAACCTCTAAACTAGTCACACTACAAGTAATCATTGAGATAGACTTATATCAGACAAATCCCTCAGGTATTTATCATACCAAATCATTAAAGTTTAATTTTTTTTAAATTTGGTGTTGAGCAACTCTGGCATATAGCATTAAAGAGTTTTTAATCAATTTTGCATAGGGTGGGTAGCAGTAACTACATTTTGTGAGTGGCCCTTTGTAACCACTGCCTCTTAGCTGTGCTGATTTCTGGACCTTCAGTAGTCTGAAGTAGAAAATAGATACCAGAGTAGTTAGAAGGGGGCCGTTTTCGAAAAGGGTAGACCTTTCACATCTTGGAAACATTAAAGTTAAAATGTCACTTGGAAAACTCTAAGGTCAGATTTTCTTTAGCCCTAGAAAGGTTAGGGGTTTGTATCATAATTTGGGACTTAACACTTCAGTTCTACCTTAGACTTTCTTCAGGTGCAGGTTTCAGTTTTGAGACACTCCAAATATTACCAGGAGTGATTTTTTTTTTTGTATTGGTAAGAGTTGTATCGAAATGTCTGTGTATACCTACCAGAAAAAAATCCTTGTTCTGTGACAGTTTCCTCGCTGACAGATGCTTTTGAGGGCTGTCAGCTGGCCATTCCTTAATCCACTCAGTGTGGGTTGTACTGATATTTCATAGTGGTCATTATTAAATCAGCTCAGCTTTCTTACGGTAGATTACAGATCGGTCTCTGAATCATCTGCGACTGTGTATCTGAATGCATCAGCTAGTGGGTGCCTATTTAGAAACAAGGCAGTGAACTGATGATGGTTCAGAAAGAAAGAGGAGCTTGAAAAAGAGCCTGGCTTCTAAACACCTGAAAAGAAATGGTTGCTTTGTGTGGTGCATCTCGGTCAGCCTGCAGTCCGCACTGCGCCAGCACTGCAGTCGAGCGGCAGCACTGCAAGATCTGCAGCAAGCTTCCAAAATTGCCAGGAATCTCTCCAGAATTTTCTTTCTTTGAATGGGATTATGCTAACTGCACTTAACTAAGAACTGTCTGCTATAAGCAACCAACAAGTTTTATTATATTAGTGTGATAAGTTTTCAGACTTAAATTCTCAGCGTTTAGGAGAAAAAAAACACGGCCAGCAGTAGTTCTTTTATACATAATTGTTGCTAATATGGGGAGAACAGAATACTCTTTCAATTTCAAGGGCTTCTTGTGCCTCAACTATTTGACTAAGAGCCTATTTTTCATAACAGGAAAACTTTACCTATTCACACTTCTTCATCTTTCCTACTTTCTTGTGAAGTTGGTGCTTCAAAAGAAGGATTTTATGATGATAATAATAGTAAAAAAGTCCTCCCACTTTATATTATGTAAAAAATTATATCCTTTCCACCTGTAACTTGCTTTTAAAAACAGTTTTGCCTGAAATTTTCCATAAAAAGAATTTTTTAAAAGGCTGGTATTAATAAGATATTTGGTTGTATAAAAGTCTGAATATGTGACATTTCACAAATTTTGACATATTCTTCTAATTCTAGTGATATATAGCTTGAAGACATTTGTTTTAAAGCAATAAACGCATTCATTTTTCCTCAGTGAGAAATGTACAAAAGTCTCTTTAAAGTAATATAGGCTTCAAATTTAGAGTTACTTATTATGGGATTTAATGTGGAATAACTTTTGAGATAATCAGCTAACATTTCCTGTCTTCTAGAGAAAATGATAAAAAATTGGTGTAACAGTGACTTACACTAATGATGTAAAAGATAGTTTCTGTATTTACATGTTATTTTTTAAATAAAATGAAAGGTGACATGGCACATGGACTCACAGAACTAGTCAAAGGTATGTTATTTCCTTAATTTTGACTATTTCATTGCTGTTTTTTTTTTTTTTTTACCAGGTGGATTTTTTTCTTTACTTGTTAAAGTTTACTTTATTGACCATACCAGTTTAATGAGATTTCTATTTGTCATCTGTATTTTTTTAATCTACAAGGACCAAGATTTTCAAGCGTCAAAGGCATCAGATTTGTGAAGACAGTGAGAGTATGGACGTAAATGATCTCTGCAGTGTTCAGAATCCTCCTTGTAAAACTAAAGGCTCTTACTCTGAATCACAGCCCACTCTGCCTATCGTCAGCTGCATTGACCACAGAGAGAATTCTTATTCAGTGTCTCTCTCGGCAATTTTTTTTTTTTCTGAAACAAATTTGTAAGGCTTTTCTAGCTCAGGAGAAATTTCCCCACAGTTGCTGAAACTTCCTTGTTTCACACATTCTCAGCATGTTTCTGACTTCCTGCATGAATTCATGCACTGGCTGCTGGCAGCTTCATCCCATGAATCAATTTACAGAGACTGGACGTTACCTGAAAAACAAATTGATTGTGCTTTCCACTATCTCTGGTTTAGCCTCCTGAGCCAGAGTACTTGCTAAAATTCAAACTGCCTTTTTACTCTCAGTTCATATCTTATGTTTGTAACCCTGAGGTGTGCTGGCCATGGGAAACACAATGTGATTTCTGCCTCCTCTACCTCTGCCACAGAGCACACAGGTTCATGCCTGATCTTCACAGAAGGTGAAAAAAACTCTGAAGGTTTCCTGTGTTCTTAAAAATTTGCCCCAGTTTTGTTTCTCTACAGATTGCAAGCAACTTGCTTTACATTTTCATTATACAATTATTTTGAATTAACTATCTCTGAGTACAAATCTCTGGTCAGGGAAAGCAGAAGGACACTTATTTCCATCATCTCCTTCAGCACTGATACTACAAGTTGGAGGGAAATGGTATTGACTTCATCTTTAAAGAAATCCAGACAGGGATTAGAAGGAGGTTGGTGGGTTTTTTTCTTTTTTTTTTTTTTTCTCTCTCCTTGTGAAGTTCATTATACTTTTCAGGAACCATGGTTCTTTCATTTTTTTAGGAGGAGAAAGTCTACCTCTATTATTTACTAATTACCAATATTTTGAAATGTAAATGTGATGAGATGTGATTATGTAAATTCAGTTAACTCGTCCATGTTGAAGTGGACCTCAGAATAAAAGATTAAAACATGGAAATGGAAAACTAGAGCAGAGAGTTACAAATGTAAGGAAAGTGATGGTTATAAGAAACTGGCTGATGTTTTGTTCACAGCTTGATGCAGCGAAGTTATTAAGAAACTGCTACATTACAGAACAACTATCTGACTTTGTAACTTGTATTAGCCAGGCTTGTACCATATCTCCACTAGGCCAAGGACAATGGAGCATCATAAATCTTAACAGCTGTGTCCTGGCCAAAGCACGAGCAAGAGAGAAGAAATATCTCTTACCTTTCTGTGCAGATACCACCACTTAATAGCATATGTCTCTGAATATTTGCTATCCAGAAGATACGGACATTTCCAGTTCTCTTTCCCAAGATGATAACCTAAAAAGGTCAGAGGTTATAGAAGAGGATATTTCACACTGTCAATCTTCTGTTAGCACTTGATTCAATCCAGTGAATGACACTTTAACCTGATTTCATTTTGACTCTCTTCTGTTCCACACTCCAGTGACAAGGCTTTTTTTCTTCTTCAGAAGTAGCTGATCTGATGTAATCTGGTCCGCTGTGGTAGAGCAGGTCATAATCAATCAAAGTGTGCTTAATGAAAGCAAAAATAAAAAGAAGGATTATTTACTTACTGGAGAAAAACCTTTTTACAATTTTAAAGGTAATAAATAGGAGTCTGAAATCCTTTTTGCACTTTTTCTTCCTTTCATGTAGATAAGTTTTCATTACCAGAGGGTCTACGAGATTTTATTTTAGTCCCATCAGATTGTCAGTACCACAAAAACAGTTTTTAATCGACATTGATTGCAGGGAAGAGACCTGTCTGCTCAATCATGAGGCATGGATCAGCTCAGGATCTGTACGTGCCACATGATGTGAATAGGAAGGCGTTTACTTGACAGCTCCTTTTCCAAGGGTAAATTGCCGATAGCTGTAGTGCTCTGTAAAGGCACTAGAGAGTTTGAGAGTCTTTTTCACACACACACACACATATTCTTCATTTTCCTTTCCCTCCAGTGTTTTTGTTCAAAATTTGTCATTCTTCCTGATAGAAAAAAGGAAAATCTGGCTGTAACTTTGGTTTGCATTAGTGGTTCCAGCATACCTGGGCTGATATAATTTGTGGTCTACATTTACAAAATTTAAGGTTCAATATATTGTATATCTGTCAACTCAGATTAACTCCTCTTTCTTGTGAGCTATGTGATGGTGGTTTTGTTAAGACACTTGGGTCTGAGGTACAAAGCATAAGTGTTACACATAGAACAGATGTATACCTTTGTGAAAGTTAGGAGAAGTGGAAATAAAAAGTTCCTGTTTAATAACTTACTGGGAATTGTATGTTGTGCCTCAATGAAAAACCCAGTTAAGGAGACGACATCAGCCAGTAGTCTGTGTAAGATAAGATTTGGCCCAGATCTGACTTGTCTGTCCCTTGAGTCCACTCACATTTCTCAGCCTCCCCAAATACTTGAGGACCTGAGAGACCTCGGCCAGACCAAATCACCCAGCTCTAGGCTCAGCAGGAGAGAGATGAGTGCACCCCGCTGAGATCCCAAATGCAAAAGAGCCACATCAGTGAATGCTAATTAACTTCACCTCTCCTGACCCTAGCACTTGTAGTTGGGAGCCAGCTCTGCTGGTGATAAGGGAAGGATCTCTGCCTGATTCTTTGCTCAGTGTAAATATGATCTGAGGCCAATTATGAATTTTAGCCTTCATCTTCTAATGCTTCTTTTTCTCAGAAGTACAATAATACATCCCTCTTTTCTCAGCTGGCGGTCTGAAAATACTTCATGAGAGAGATACGTTTTCTACAGCTCCGAACAGAAAGGAGCTCTAATATGGGTAGTAGCATGTATGCACTACGATGACTCAAATACTACTGACATTTACCCTGCCCATCCTTCACTGGGGATGTGTCGCAAAAACACAGGCAATAAATATCTAACGTAACTGAGTAAGGCCCAAAACACCTAAGTATATTTTCTTCTATGAGGGATAGAAGTATATTCTCAGCTAATGTTTTCTTCCCAAATACAATTTACGGGAAGAGGCATATCAGCTGCTAAACATTACTGTATTCATTTCGAAAGGCAAATAGTTGAAGCGATACTGTAAACAGAGGGGTACCAAAATGCAACACTCACATAAAGCATTAAGTACAGTGTTATTGATTAACCATAGTTAGAAAAAAACACTAAACTAAATTCATTCTTAATGTAACACTATTAAACAAATCAGGGGAAACTGAATGTTTATAAGCAGAATAAAATAATCTAAATCATCTGTTTGACACAAAAGACAATACAAGCTAATAGACAGTTTTCTAGCACTCTATAAAGAGAGGATAAAAAAAAATGTGAGGGCGATTAAGGCTATAAGCTCTGTCAGATAACTTGTTTGTATTGCCCTTCTAATAGCTTTTTGCATATTGATGTGCAATAATTGTAGCCTGGACAGCAAAATAAAAACCTAAACAAAACACTGGATTTTGGCCCCTTGTCTGGTTCCTTAGCATGAGTTTCAGTGTGTGACAGCTGATGATTGTTGCTCATGAATTTCAGTGATCTTTTCCGTTCTTGGTTCCAAAGAGAAAGAACATCTGGGACCAAATTACTTTGTACCAAATAAGCTTCCTGAATGTTGGTTTTTAATTATATTTCATTTTCATTGTTTTGCTCTTACAAGCTACCCTGTTTTTTAGTCTCTTCTCATAAAATTGTGATTGCAGTCATGGATATAGCTTTGTTTGAGAAATATGGTTTGTGGTTTCTTCTAGGGATCATGCTATGATCTTCATCATGTCTGTTTCCTCTGGGTACTAATAAAGAATTGCCAATCATTGCAATATCCGCACAAATGTCCCTCATTCACTGTCTGAACTAGCCGTTAGATGATATCCAAGTGTTTGGTGATAAGGTCATCAAATAATATGAGACTCCATGTGCTGGTTTTGGCTGGGGTAGAGTTAATTTTCTTCATAGTAGCTAGTATGAGGCTATGTTTTGGATTTGTGCTGGAAACAGTGTTGGTAACACAGGGATGTTTTTGTTATTGCTGAGCAGTGCTTACACAGGGTCAAGGCCTTTTCTGCTTCTCACCCCACCCCACCAGCGAGTAGGTTGGGGGTGCACACGAAGGTGGGAGGGGACACAGCTGGGACAGCTGACCCCGACTGACCAAAGGGATATTCCATACCATATGACGTCATGCTCAGCATATAAAGCTGGGGGAAGAAGAAGGAAGGGGGGACATTCAGAGTGATGGTGTTTGTCTTCCCAAGTAACTGTTATGTGTGATGGAGCCCTGCTTTCCTGGAGATGGCTGAACACCTGCCTGCCGATGGGAAGTAGTGACTGAATTCCTTGTTTTGCTTTGCTTGCGTGTGCGGCTTTTGCTTTACCTATTAAACTGTCTTTATCTCAACCCATGAGTTTTCTCACTGTTACCCTTCTGATTCTCCCCTCCACCCCGCCAGGGGGGAGTGAGGGAGCAGCTGCGTGGTGCTTAGTTGCTGGCTGGGGTTAAACCACAACACTCCAGCTTTCAGGAAAGCAACACATCCAATTCTTCTTACCTTGAAAGACTATCATTAACTTGGTATGCTGTGTACCTGGTGTTCTGCATATAGAACAATTACAAAATGTATCTGATGTTGGAGAAGCTCTTATCCTCCTCTAAATTGCCTACAAACAGTAAACACTGCTCACTGAGTTACCTGCTTAGTGATGTAGCCCTGACTGGCTTTACTGCTTTAGCTGAGGAAAACAGATACCAAATATGTCACAGATGGACATGGACATCACATTCTAATGGGCCTGTATTCTGTCGTACCATGTGGACACAATAATTTTGGTTCTGATGCTAAGAAAGTAGAAACAGTATCTGCTCCTTCAAAGAAGATGCAAATAGCTAGATGAAAGCATTCACCCTGGAGAACTCATCTGCAGACCCTCAGTCTGATCATATGACTACATACCGAATACATTCTCAGTATAAGGCCACTTTAGAGGAACATAGACCTCAAAATGTGGACAAGGCTGCTACACTCTTGGCTAACAGAACTGGCATTTCACTTCAGTCTTAGAGGTTCCAGGTGGGATGTTGTTTTGGGGCAGTATTACATGTAGAGGTCCAGAGGGAATACTTGTACCGACATTCAGAACACATAGGCAATGTGTTTGGTCCAGTTTGAGTTTAGGACACTCCTGTGCACACTTGCTACTCAATAGAAGAAAAAGGATTCAGAATGAGTTCACCAAAACATACTGCTCTTGTGTTGTACAAATCTCCCTAATCCTTACTCTCTTTTTTTACCTCTTGAGATTTAAAATGGCGTCAGACCTTATATTTCACTGACATGCACAGCCACTTAACAGTCTCAGAGCTATTACTCTACATTCACCTAGTTTTCATTAATCAGCTACATCCCATTAGCACAGTTTACATTTTTTTTCATACCCATAACATTCGGTAAGTAGCTTATAGCCTTACTTTTAATGAAAACAGTGATTTCAAGGAAAGTGGTATTTTAAAGTTGTTCTACGGTGATTCATGGATTTATATGTGTAGTTTCTGAACCTTTAGTTATTCAAACCTTTAAATGACTTTAAATAGAAAAGAATCACTGCACAGCGCACTACTCTTCTCTCCAGATTAATTGAGGTGAGTAATACATGAGAAAAACCTGGCTTTTTCTCTTTGAAATGACATGATTATCAATAGTTAGTACTCCCTTTGTTTCACAAGTGTCAGAAGCACCAAAGAAACTACTTAAAATATGAACTTTTACTTGGTTTTATGTTGTCCTATTAGTCTCTGCAAACACAGACATACTATATGGTCTGAGAACCTGATCAAAGACTGGTGAGGCAAATGGGATGGTTTCCATTCAGCAGAGATAAGAGAATTCAAGTTTCCAATTAATCTTACAATTACCTGTGTCATTTATTGAGTAATATAATACTATCTAACATTACACCTCTTCTGAAAGTGGTAAGGGAGCTCCTGAAATACATATGTCACCCATTACTGATTGCAAGCTCCATTTACTGTTAAATCAACTAATATTTGTGTTAGTTATCTTGTTCCTCTCCTGTAAAAATGCTGACATTTTTCATAAACAAGGAAAAGATTTAGGGATATCAACTCGTACCAGTGTAAACTGGGACAATATAGCAGCTTTCCTCAAATGAGATGGACTCCATGTTCTTCTGCTGTTAACTTATTCAACTCCACATTAAAAGACCAGAAGACGACCTAATTGTTAATGACTTTGTGAGAGTGGCAGGGAAAGAAAATGTCTTGAAAAAGGACACGCTCTCCTTTGTATGCCTGCCTTCTTTTTTTTTAATATATTAATGCTATCACTGAATTGGTGAAATAAATTTTTCTAGTTTGCCATGGCTTAAAGGCCACTCCTAAGATTAATTCAGGAACACAGAAGAAAGGTATCCAAAGTCAAAGGAAGCCATGAGATTTTACGTTGTAACTACAGCTGAGAGCTTTAAGGAAAAATTTCCTTAGAAAATGGCTAGTCAGTTTGTAGCTGTACTATAGCAGGAGCAGGTGTATGTTGGATGGTATTGGGAA
This sequence comes from Aptenodytes patagonicus, assembly GCF_965638725.1. Lineage (NCBI taxonomy): Eukaryota > Metazoa > Chordata > Aves > Sphenisciformes > Spheniscidae > Aptenodytes > Aptenodytes patagonicus. Next base: position 44,997,637 of record NC_134952.1, read on the forward strand.
ATATTTAAAACTTCTTACTGTTGCAGACACTACTGCCTGCCATTAGTCCCTATTTGCAGTCTGCAAAACAGAGGATATTTCAAGAAGATGGAGTGAATGTTAGAAGTTATATGCCTCCATCATGGCATCTGTGGGGAGAGTTCAACACATTGTATTTTTAGTCCTGAAGAGGAAGAGATGCCTGCAGGGGCATAGAGGAGATTGAATATCAATTGAGAAAACTTACTTTATTAGCAGTTCTTCAGTATAGCAGAAAAGTAAAATTAATGAATTAAGAGGAAAAGGCACTGACAGTCAGTCCCTTAAGGGGTACAGCAGCTTGTGTGAATGAGTCATATCACTTAGGGGAGCAGGAGTCTGGATGTACATTCATTCTTTTTATCTTTGCACAAAGAAGGGATAAAATACAAAAGGGAGATTATTCTGCAGAGGTAGAAAGAATACCAGAACCCACAGGACTGCATATGTTTTTCAGAAAGGACAGTTCAGAGGAAAAATTGCTACCATCTAGTTGTTCTTTTTCTTTTATTATGCTACTTTATAGAAATGTAAGTGAGCAGAATAGCCTGCAAATTTAGCATCATAAATAATGTGAAGATATAGAGTTGGAGATAACCTTGTTATCTTGCTCTGTCTTCCTGTGCTCATTTCAAATCTCATTAAAATGTGTCATGACTAGGGAAGAAAAAAGTCCTGTTTATACCTAGTTGTCTTTTTTTTTTTTTTTTCCCCAGGAGAGATCCAGCCGGAATTCATATGCTTAAAAAATTGTTTTCATCTTTTTAAATTCACTTTTATGCTTCTCCTTCATTTGCCTGCTCTCTTCTTGTTCTTGTACTTATCACGGTTCTGTATCTTTAGCTCGTCAGATGTCTGATGAGAGGGAGGGCGGGCAAACTGCATTGCTGTAGAGCTTCTGCTCCCAGGCCACCCGGTGTCCAGAGCTTTAGGGAATCCCCTGCCATGTAGCAGAGTGACACACGTTGTCTCTGAGTTTGACCTAGGTTCGCCTTTCGCTTTAACTCACACACAGGCTGATCTGTAAAAAGCAGTTGTTTGACCTATGCTTGATCCCCTTACATAATGAGAATTCACATCCACCACAGGAACTGCTTGAAACCAGCTCAGGCAGAGGTGGGGGGACTGTGGCCCAGGCTGCATCTGAGTTACGCTTTTTGGAGATGATAGTGAAAAAAATGACAGTCATGGATGCAACGTTAGATAGAGCTGTGAATGCTGCCGCAGGAGGGCTAGATTGTGTTGGCAACTGACTAAAGTTTTTCTGTGCCTTGAGACAAAGGAGAGAGGGGAAAAAGGAATACTGCCTTCAATTTGTATATTAATGGGAAGGTGGTTTATGTTTCAAATGTCTTTTAGGAAATTCCAAGGGAGTGATACTACGTTTTGCATTAGCTGAGTTGGGTTTTACACTTGAAGTCCTATGAGTGCTAAATTGCTTGCATGTTTAATCCATGCAGTACTATGTTCATTACAAAGAATATAAAGAGGAAGAGATATTCTCATGTACAGATATATACTGATCTGTAATTCACAGAATGATTTGAAACCTGTGATAATTCTAAGAATGTACTTTCGGAGGTAAAAATAGCTGTTCTTTTCTTTCAATAGCAGGATACTACAAATCAAACACAGATTTAATTTTTTTTTCTCTTTAGAATTTCCCCAAGGCTTATTGCAATGAACTGTTTCATGCCCTGTGACTTTAGTAGCAGGACACTGAAGCCTACAGATCGCTTGCTTGGCTGGCTAGATAATTCTGTTCTGTCACTGCCCTTGTCCTTACATACAGTATATTATCAAAGTACTAGTATCTATTCTATTTTTAGTATATGAAGCCTATGATATATGGGCAAGGCCATCGAATTCCACAATCTCATTCCACTTTGGTGACATTTTGTTTTGATTTGCAGAATTTGACTGATTTTGGAAAAAACTTTCTCCTGCTACTGCCTGTATGCGTGCTATTAGAACCTGCTGTCTCACAAGTGAAGAGACACCCAAGGCGAGCAAATCCCACCTTAAATCTCTCCCCCCCCAAACACAGGGACAAAGACAGAAGCCAACGGGGGAGGAGGGGGAACCAAACTTCTTTGCAGTGGGGAAGAGGCAGGGAAAGAACAGATGACCTCTAACTGCCTGGTCCTCTCTGCTCTTTACGAGTCAAAGACCATCCCCAAAAGTGCCACTCAGACACTCATTTCCTTCCCTGGTCTCAACATCACCGGGCCCTCTGTTCACTGCCAAATGTTCCTGTCCCTTTCACTTTCAGCTGCCTCTGGAAATGTTTAATGTGGCACTGCAAAATGACTAATAAAAAATTCAACAGCATTATTTACTATGGTACTTTGATGTTTTATTGAATGAAACCATCTGCTCAGGAATGTTTCCCAACGTTGTGGGCTAGATCTAGAATTTACTGCTGCAATATAGCTTGTCTGAGGGAGTTTCAGAGCAGAAATGCCACCCAATGTATCACAAATATGTGATACTCTAGATAAGAGGAATATTGAGAAAGCTCCTATTTCCTACTCTCCCATAAACAGTCAACTGACTTCTTGATGGTAAAGATTCAAAATAGTTGCAATTTTTTAAATTTTCTTTCCAGTCTGATAGCTATGCTCTATGTGATCTGTAAACTTGTGATTGAGGATATTTCCGAAATGACTTCAGTGGCTCACAGGACATCAAATGTATGCTTGTGGCTGATGGCAAAATGCACTGGAGGCAGATTTATGGGCATCCTATGAAGATATTGGTAGCAGACAGAAGATGTAACAAGGTGGCATTTCATTTACTTTTTCTTTTATACTGAAAGAAATGGGAGTTTTATGATGAGAAGAATAAATTTTAGGCTCTTCTTCAGCTTCTGAATTACTTGTTGCTTTGAGGTGAAACAGGAGGCAGCTGCTGATAGAAGTCAGCTTTTAGGTTTATTCTGAGGGTTTTGGAATTTTAGGGATGTATTTTAGGACAGCTCAGACATGAACATAAGTAGCTAGATGATGTAAATACTCAAAATCTTCCTTGATCTGTGGTTGCAGCCTGGGCTTTCCTCATCAAAGTGTTTTAAATACTTCATTGACATTTGCTTGGACTTCCAAGAGTAAGGAGAAACTTTGAGCCAGAGAGCTGAAAGGATGCTTTAGTTATCTATCTCCAGACAAGACCTTTTGTGAACAGTAGTCTGAAAATATGTCTTTTAAGGATTTATATAGATTTTTTTCTAAATATGCTCAATTTAAACTGAAGCATTTCGCGTAATGTGCAATGTGATGGACAGTCTCAAAGACTTCTATTTTTCAGAAATGCCTGTGTACTTGAGACAAAGGTTTATAGGTTCTGATGCAGAAAGTTCCTTTGAACCACGTCCTCTGCCTACCATCCTGACCCTGAATACCTTAACCACAAAACATATCTCCTGCTGAGTCACAATACCTTAGTAGATTAGTAAAAACAAATGCCATGCTATGTGAGTAGGCAGTATTTAGCTGATACATAATATTGTAGCTGCAAAGCTAACTAGGTAAAAATGGTTTGGAATAGGAAATGATGAGCGTTTTCCCTTGAAACTGATCTGTAAAAGAATAGTGCAAAGGTATAATGATGCGCAGGCACTGCAATTACCGCCCCCAGATAAAGGCTCTACCTGCTATTCAAACACCCAAATAGCCAAGCAAGGACCAAACAGCTTTGCACTGGGCCTTTTCTGCAAATTGGCTATGCCCACGTAAGTGTTAGCAGGGATTGTGTAAGATAAAGGAAATGTTAGCAATTGCCAGTTTTTTCTGAATTTGTTTAAGAACAGAAGTACTAAAAAATTCAGCCTCAGTCCATGTGCAGCACGAAGCTGAGTTTTCCCAGCTACAGAACAAGGATATGGAGAGGATTCATCACCTACAAAGAGGAAGCCAGAGGTTGTAGCGGCATTAAAAAAGTTAGATTGGGCTCCTGCTCAGAGCAGGGATAATTTTGAAATCACAGTTGGGTGGTTCAGGGCTCCTCTCCTCCAGCTTTGAAAATTTCCAAGGATGATGCTGTGCAGTCACAGTGTCTGTGGCACCCAGAGGCCCAGCAGTTTCCCTCCCATCTCCCCCACCCCCCCATAATGTAGAACCAAGGTGGCTTTCTGGGGTACAGATCCCAGAATCTGTGACAGCACAGCAAACATTTTAAGATGTACCAATTTACTGAATTGCTGAAACACCCTTTTTTTTCTGGGTGGACCCAGCAGCTCACTCTTCCACAACTCTGAAGTTCACAATGGGAATTTAGCAGCAATATTATCTTTAGAAGTTCTTGCACGTTCTTATCCTACCCACATGTCCCTCCTTTCATCCCACCACCTTGCCTGCACAAGCCACTCCATCAGTAGTGCCAATGCAACAGTCTATGGCACTGCACTGTGATTTGGATCCATTAAAATAACCCTGAAATAATTCCTTGGGTCAGGTCAATTCACACTTGTGGTGTCATATGGGTGCAAAATGACTTGTGGTAAATGAAAAATGTGATGGAGCAGGAAACCAAATACATTCCGCTGTAGAATTAGGCTATTCACAGTATTTTAACAAATTAAATTCATATACACTTAGTTTTAGGGGATGTTTTTAATGACTTAATTCCAGACAGGTCTGAACTTTTTGTCACCTTTGTTTTAGAATATGTTTTAAGTAGCACATCCTATTTTTAAATCCCTTCTAAGTAAATTCTTAAGTTAAAGGTTTGTTATACTTTACTTTTTTCCTGATTTTACCTTTCTAACTTGGGAATGTGAACAAGAACAAGATTATACACTCAAACCTATCTGTCTCCTTCCTCAGGCTGAGATTTCTCACAATGTTAATATGGTTCAGAAGTGGAGTTCTCAGGAGAACGTGTTAAATGCTTTGGCAAACCTGAATTTCTGCCCATGATTATCTGCTGCCGGTTTCAATTTCAGCTTTGTTTTTACTTTCTTGTTGGTTTTAAAGAAAATCATCCTACATGATAGTGGTGGCAATATTTTAGGACATGGGATATTAATGCAAACAAAATGTCTACAAGGCAATAGAGTATGCACTATATAGTGTACATTTTTGGATACTTTAACAAGATCACTATACAAAGGTCATGTTCAAAAGCAATTTATGAACCAATTTATGAACATAAGCAATTTAAGATGTATTAAACTAACTGGTTAGTAAAAATAGAATGGTAGGTATGATATTTTTCAGGCAAATATGAAGCTGAAGGTATTCCTTTAAAATATGCTAAACATAATCCCAAAGCAATTCAAAACTGAATGAGGATATTTGCTTTAATAGAGAAAACATTGAGAAAAGAGTTTGATTGTATGTGTATATATACAGAAGAAGCACTTCAATCAAATTCTATCTATATAGATATGAATTTGAGATTCCATTACTAACAGACATAGGAGCACTTAATAAGTCTTTAATCAAAACAACTAGATACTATTATCTCACTCTCCGGAATATAAGACTTGGTCTACGGTGCCTAACACATTTGAATCTTTGGGTTTGAACACTCTTGGTGCTTGGAGATGCTGGAAACCTTTTCTTATATTTTTATGGATTTTAGGGAAATAATTTATATTTATTTATCTTGGAATACAAACAACTTCTAACTTAATAAATAGCAAAATCCATTTATGAATAAAAACAATATAAAATATACATAATATAGTTTTGTAAGCCAGAACTATGTCTGTTTTCATTAAATATGTATTTATTTTATTAAACTATGGTTAAAAAAATTCACATTGGCTCAATTATGAAATATAAATGTATTTGCAAATTGTGCCCACATAGCTATTAAATGATTCTTTTTTCTTGTTTAATGCATTAATGATGATGAGCTACTTATTTAAAAATATTACCACCTAGAGTTTGCTTTAAAAAGCAATAATATTCTATGAGATATGCTACAACAGGAAATAGCATCAAACATTATGTGTATTTATGTACTTATTTTATACATTAAGGATTCTGTAACATTTGTGAAATATTGATTTACTGTCTGTCCACCTACCTAAAATTGCTTTCAGTATTCAATTGTTGGTCATAAGCTATTAAGGTCTGAAGAAAAGATACTCTCAAAAAATCCAGAGTGACCAGAAATGAACCTGTGTATTAATTTTCTTCCTGTAGTAAAATTAATACCCTGACAGCTGAGTTGAACTGCTGAACCATTATGAAAAGCATGGAAAATGTGGAATCTTTTTTCAGTACTGTAAACAACATTAAAAGTTCAAAAATTTTGAATTATCATTCTAATTTCACTATTCAAGAATCTCAGGGGGAAAAAAAATTAAGATACTACCAAGCAAACCTCTTGTTGCATTTTTTTTTGTTCCTTGGAGACTATTTTGTGGGGCAGAAACATGATATCGTGACTAATATCCTTAAAGCCAAGTAGCAAACGCCAAAAACATCTCCTCTTTTCTACAGGCAAGCTCTTTAGGTAACCCCTTATACTAGGAATGTCCTTTAAACTTATGAATGAGACAACTGGGTTAACTTAAGGTTGTTTCTTTCTCATGAAGCAGTGCAGAAAGAATTACCTACTCACATGTTTTCCCCCAAAGGCCAATGGTTAGATTACTCATCTAGGATAGATTAGGCTATTTTTAAATATCCCATATGCCTGATGAGTTAGAACTGTAGCCATCATTTTCCAATAGTTTACTTAAATCACAATACTTTGATGTGATTACAGAGACATAGGGCAAATCTTGATTCCCCAAAACTGCTCTGATTTACATATGAATAATTAAAGATTCATGGGACCAGTGGGAGGCCGACTTTTTAATCTACTAATCAGGGAACGCACTTGAGGGTCGGAGATCCTCATGGCAGTTCCCAAGCTAATATTGTAAATATGTGTAAATTTTAAGAATTGTATGAAGGAGGAACTTGAATCCAGATTTTTTTTTCTCAGGAGAATTAGAGCTTTTTACTCTTGGTGGCTATTTAATTATTCCTTGAAAAGCCTAACAACATCATCGGAAGAGATGAAGAGAGGATTTCTGAATGTTATCTAACCCAATGACTAAGCTTTTCTGTAGGATATGAAATACGTAAGTATTTGAGATGCTTAGAGAAAGAACATAGCTGTCTCATTTCCCAACGACTTTTTGTCAGGGGCTTGGTCTTTCAGGTGTACTGACAGAACTCTAACATTGGCCTGTATCAAATTTTAGCCTCACTGGAAAGTAAATTCTTAGCTTTCTTGTTGCCTGATTATGATTTTTGCAAGAAAACTAAAAAGTAATCATTTTATTCCAACTCCAAATGGTTTCATCAATGCTGTTAGTACTTGGAAGATGGCAGTTGAATCAAAAGAGGATGGTTGCACAATTTTGGAGGTGAAGCAAGCTTTGTATTAGTGAAAGGATATCTCCAATGAGTAGCATTTATGCTTTGTTACAGAAATACTTATTTTCAGTTCAGCAAAGAACACATGGTGTTCACGCCAAAGACAACTCCTGACTACTCCTACCAGGTGCAGGGACAGATGGGCCGTGGGAAGGCAGAATGACATGACTCCTATTATAATTTTTTTTTTTTCATATTGAATTGTCAGCTGTCCCATGCAGCAAAAGATTTGAAGCCATGCTGTGCTGTAGAGAAGACCGATACTGTCAAAATTGAGTTATAGAAAATACTTAATATACAGAACGAGAAAGTAACATTTAGATAGCTGTACCAGGGCTGGATGCGGCTCCATAAATGGGAAGGCTCAGCTCTCCATCATCTTTCTGACAGCCATGGCTGTTTCTTAGGACTATGTTAACCTATCAGTCTGAGCTGTGCTATATGAGCAACTAAAATAATATTTCATTTTTATATATTAAAAAATTATATTTTATGGGCATGGGAGAGTCTCATGACAGAACTTACACATAATTTCTTACATCCCATTCAAACTAGTGTAAAATTATATCTTCCTCAACTTATAAATTAGCTGACTCCCGAACTTTTCTACCAAGTTACTTTTCAGAGGATGCTGCTCATTTTAATGAATTATTTTTTCACAGAAACTCATTGTTCTCATGCTTTTACTGTTTAAAACTTACTTATATCAGAAAATGAAAATCATGATATGGAGATTAGATAATGAGTTCTATGAATGTGAGAAACACATCTCATGGCATTATAACATCCCCACATGAATAATTTATCGTCCTCGACTACAACGCCATCACAGCTCTATTGAGCTTTATGTTGCCATGGCTAGACTGTTACCAGCACCCAAGCAACTACTTTAAAGTTAGTTCAAATATGGCTACATGGTACTGGAGGGTATGTACAGACTTACCACACACTGATTCTGTGCTGGTGTTTTGGCAGCTGGAGACATGATCACAGCCAGGGTAGCTACAGCCTTGCAGATAACAGCGTTGTTAGGAGGATCCTAACATTTCATTTCTCATGAAATCAGTGTGAAGACTGGATAGGAAAGAGCAGGATGGTATGGCTGCAGCTTATCTCAATTCAAAATGTGTTTTGTAATGCCAGATTTATCTAAGTATATATTTAAATGTAAATCTAAAACTATTAAAAGTAATCTTAATAATTTAAAGTGTTCATCTACGTCTTCATCTCAGTAATACTTTACATGGTTTTTCCCTTTATTGATTATTTGGCTTTGTGATGCAAAAGGATTTCACATTAAAATGCCATTGCAAATAGTCATCAGGGTAGAGGAAAGCATTCTGATAATCTGAGGAAATCTGACTTTCTTCCCTCAAAGTCCATTCAGAAAACATTGTTGTGGTTCTTTAATGTAGGTAATATCCAAATAGAACTGACAGTGCTGAACACAGCGTAATGGGACTAATAATGAGGTAGTGTATTTATATGATGACTTAAGAAATCTAGGTGCTTGGAGTGTGAAACAACGTAGATATAAACATGTTAGGAAAGCGGAATGGTATTCTGGATAATTCTTCATATATACATAGGTTAACATTTGTTGTAAATTAAAAGTACTTATATCTGTTTATATTTTGTTGATATATCACATTCTTGTCAAAGAAGAAATAAACTTTCTTCTGCCTTTGTTGTTATTTCTGTAAAAACCCTACGCATAATGCTTTCAACACTGTTAATGTTATAGTCAGATCAGACATTTCTATTTCACATTTCTAACAAGTAGAAATTTTGTTACAAATCTTGCCTTTTTTTATAGCTGTGTTCATACCCTATGTTATATATACACAATTGCTATATTATGTAGTTGTGTATATTGCCTATGAACTGTTTTAAAGCATGAAGATGTGGTTGTTTTCTTTTATTATGATCATATTATTTTCTGCTATGTCTTAGATAAAACAATGTTGCGCATGACTTTGGTGAAGATGGTTTGGAACAGATCCTTTGGAAAAGATCATAGTTCCTTCCTGCACAAGGACAGGCTTTGGCTGTCAGGGTAGAGATTCATGACAATTATTTCATAATTCCCGAAGTATGAAAGTATGTAATCATGCAGACTCCCTCAGCTGTGAACGAAATGTTGTGAGAGATGTAGTCAGAATTTAAAGAGGGATGGTAAAAGAAATAGTGCTTCATCTGAGAAAATATAAAGTACCCAACAAGACCATATACAATGCAGACTGCACTGAGATCATGCCCATTTAAAAGTGATGGGGTTTTGTTTGTATCTTTCACCATTCCTTGTCTGCCTCTGTGCTAGAAGAAGAGACTTGAAGGAATCTACATTTTGACAAATATTTACACAACCTGCATATATTGCTGTCTTTAATTTACTGGCAACCCATCCTCAGGTCATTCTCTAATACCCACTAAGCTGCTTTTGGGTTTTAGCTTATTGCATTTGAATTTAGTGTACACGCAAATGCAGAGCTAGGTTCTCTACTTATGACACAGTCAAACTACAGTAATATTTTATTTAAAATTACTCTTCCAACTACTCTGGTTGCCAACAAATTATTGTGGTATTGCAAGCAAGAGACAGAAAGGTTGACAAATCATTACTTCCTGAGACTCTGCGGTCCATGGGGTGGAAACAGTTGTAAATTCATTGGCTTACTCACCTGTAACTCAGTTCCTATTTGTCTGTAACTATTATGCTACTGAAGATTAGATAACTATTAAACCATAGTGCCAGATTCTGGCCTAAAATTTCAATGGGATTTGTGCAACGTGTGTTTTTACAGTATCACAGGGCTCTGAGAGCTACATGAACTGAAACTACCACTTACATTGAATTATTTGTGGTTATTACAATGTGTTGTTTAAATGTGGAGAGGCAAGTGTGTTTCTGGAGATGGAAGTCTCTATCTGTACACAGCTGAGTCATACAAAGGATTCTTTAATTCAGAAGATCACAAAATGAAGGCAGGAAACAGTTTTTTTACCAGTCATCCACAACATCTGCAGAAGTCTCTGGTATAATTTCTGATAGTGTGAAATTTTTAAAAAAACTATCACTTTAAAAAAAAGCTATTTTTTACCTTCAAGTTATGAGCTCTTCCATGCATATTCTCTGCAGTGCTTTGCATCTACAGGCTAGGTATATGACTGCAAAGCAGGCGTGATTCACAGACCCTGCAGAACAAGGAGGCAGAGTTAAACATCTGAGAATGAGATTCTGTATGATTACATGAGTATGATGACATGTAAGCCAGATAATACACATTCAAGAAATGAGTGTGTGTCAAATGCCACATCTTTTTGCAATGTGAGGATCCCAAATGAGGCATTTGGGATTGCCTTATGGGAGCACTCACATAAGTGTATTCACTAAGGTAGTCCTTCCTGAACTGTGACTGTTTCTGTAATTACTGGTCACGATGTTTGCTTTAGCAATAGAGTTGATATCGACTTTAAACTGCTGGCAACATTTCACTTCTTACAAGTAGGACATAAATATAAAAGTTAGTGAGAACATGCCCTCATATTTGGACAACCTTCCAACTCCGAGGATAGAAAGATAGACAAGGCAAAAGGTGGTGGTACTTTTGAAAAGTCTGAGAATCACTTTGGTAGACTACACTGTCTATATTTACACACTTCTAAAAAATATTCTTTTAAAAACCTACTTCATATTGAATATTGTCAGTGACATCCAGGAAAATAGGTACTTACTGTCATCCACCAGTGTACAGAAGTCTATCCGTTAATAGTTTTTTAAACCAGTAGGATGATTATGGTGAGGGTTAATTTTCTCAAAACAAAGTTGAAAGTGACATACTGAAATGTCTTGGTTTCATTTAAAGAAGGGAATAAGTGTTATTTGTACAATGGATGCTAGTTCTTGCTACTGAACAATGCTATAGACATATGCTGAAACTTCATTATCTAAATAAATTCCTTTTGAATTAATTTTCAGTCAACTTTTATGTTGTCTATAGGTTATCTATGAGTTCAAGGAATAAAGTATATGTGTCTGCTGAGAACTGCTTTGGTAAAAGCTTTCCTTACAGCCAGTGAGCTTTTAGGATCCTTTTCTGGTTGTGTGTCTGTCTTTTCTCTGCCCTGAAACAATGGTCTTTCCTCTGCTTATTTAGTTCACTCTATGCCTATATAATATTTATTTATAGTGTTATACAATACTATTAAGTATTCGATTTATTTTAAAACTTCCCTGAGTTTTTAGTTCCTAAATTTTGTCTTGGTGACCCATGACTTTTTTCAACAGTTGTACCTACTTTAAACGTTGTCCTTTTCCTTGCCCTCTTTTTCACCCCCTGTTGTGTGCTGATGCCCTCAGCACAGGTGTTGTGGTTTAACCGTATTTCCCCCCCCCAAGAATCTTCCTTTACCCCTACATTAATTTGTTTAGAAACTTATGAACAAATTATAGTAAGTATAGTGGATTGGCACGTAAGTTAGTGTAAAAAGCTACTGCTTTCAACTTGGACTTTGAAGTGCATATTTTGGCTATTACATTCTAGTACTTTAAGAACATGAGGCAGTCAGATGTTCTCCATGAAGGGCTGTGGAAGTTATGATTAATAGGCTCCATCTGAATGTGATGAGAGCTAATTTGTTTGGGTTTTTTATCAATGTACAAAACTCCTCTTTCTACTATAGCTTTTAGGAAATAATGAACAAATATTTTTGGATATTAGTACAAGAAATACAGTCCAAGAAAGATGTGGCCAAACTGCAGCAAGTCCAGTGAAGGACCATGAGGATGATTAAGGGACTGGAGCATCTGTCATACAAGGGGAGACTGAGAGAGCTGGGGGTGTTCAGCCTGGAGGAGAGCTCTATCCTTTGAGATACTCAAACTCCAACTGGACATGGTCCTGGGCAACCTGCTCTAGCTGGCCCTGCTCGAGCACGAAGGTTGGACCAGACCATCTCCAGAGGTCCCTTCCAGCCTCAACAATTCTGTGATTTTATGATAGGGTTATTTTTATTTTTCTGTGTTCCTGAGTTCTGAGCATAGTATTGCTGACGATTAGCTCTGTTCCTCTTTTCACCAGATGTTAATGGTACACTTCCATGCTCTCCTGAGAGTTCACTTAAACTGAATTAAAATGTCTTAGTTAAAAACAGGAAGCAGTCCAGCTAAATCAGATCGTGCTAATTGGAGAAGAAAGCATTCCAGTGACCTGGTGAATTCTTTAACTGTGCCCACACTTCATGGACATTTCACCCACACATCATGAAAAGCATCTCTGGATTTTAATAGTGGTCTAGGTACTTACAAATTGCTATAGTATCTGTAGGTTTCTGGAGGCACCCTACTTCTGCTAAGCTCATGCATCCCCTAATAAAAACATATTTGTTTCATTATGGATCTAAGATTTTTGCCCTTTTCACTCTTCTGCAGATTTGACTTCATACGTGCTGTTTAGAGGTGAAATAAAGAGAAGAAATGAAGAGATCTACAGATTCTAGCAAAGAAAAGCCCTGGAGGGGAGTTAAACAACTAAACACCATTCTAGGCACAATAAAAAACAAGTCTCAGAACTGTCGCTGATATGAGGAAGCAGGTCTACCTTAGTCACACTGTCTTTAGGAAGTCTACACTTGAATTCTCTTTAGCTTCCACAGAACGCATGACAAAAGTCTCAGGGAATCTCTTTGCCTTATCTTTACAAAAGTGAAGAGTGCTAGTCATTTGCCTTATCCTCTCCTGCTAATTCTTTAAAGAAATTCTGAGATTATGAAATTCAGGGATTAATGGAAAATATACATACACAGATGGCAGTTTCTCTTAAGCCATAAATTAAATCCCAGTGATAGAGGCCTAAAGATGTTGAGATGACATCGGCCATGTAAAGCTGAAAAACCTTGTTCTGAAGACCCCATTAAGTTGCAGGGTAACCCCGGAGGGACCAGCACTCCTTAGGCAGCATTCAGTTTAGCTCCATGGTTCCCCAGAAGCCTACAGCTATAATTTTCCTTGCACCCAGGACTGACCCAATGTGCTGCCTCAGCTCCATGCTCATTTTCCAGCTAAGGCTGACAAGGACCTAGGCATCACGTTCTCTGGGTGAGCTTAATCTTTTGATAATTCTCAGGTCACAGACATTTAGTGTAATTGTGATCACTCTAGTTTTTGGATTTCTGCTGGAGAAAGCAAATGTAGACCCACCTGCTCTTTACATACCAGTTAGGGTACTGGCTTCATAGTAGAAAACTTGGGTTCAATTCATTCCCAAAGAGAGTTGGTTGGGTTGGCTGTGCAGCATTCAGCAAAGGTTTCAGGGTGTGAGATACAGATTAGGCTAATGCAATTTGGCAGGCTGGAAGGTTTTGGAAGCTTGCATTTTATTTCTTCTCCCTCTCTCTCTGTCTCCCTCTCCCACTCTGCAGTGCCACATATGGTTCTTGTTTTTTTCCAAAGAGTTTTTTTTCCTAGCTGTACTTACTAGATCTCATCCTTAAAAAAAAAAAAAAGGCTCAAATGCTCCTTGCATAAAATATTCACAGCACAACATGTAGATTGAGATAAATAAATAAAAACTTGCTACATCTGCTACTGATTTGAACTGAAATTCATAGAATCATAGAATGGTTTGGGTTGGAAGGGACCTCTAAAGGTCATCTAGTCCAACCCCCCCTGCAATGAGCAGGGACATCTTCAACTAGATCAGGTTGCTCAGAGCCCCGTCTAACCTGACCTGGAATGTTTCCAGGGATGGGGTATCCACCACCTCTCTGGGCAACCTGTGCCAGCATTTCACCACCTTCATGGTAACAAATTTCTTCCTTATATCTAGTCTGATCCTACCCTCTTTTAGTTTAAAACCATTACCCCTTGTCCTATTGCAACAGGCCCTACTAAAAAATCTGTCCCCATCTTTCTTATAAGCCCCCTTTAAGTATTGAAAGGCCACAATAAGGTCTCCCCAGAGCCTTTTCTTCTCCAGGCTGAACAACCCCAACCTCTCTCAGCTTTTCCTCACAGGAAACGTGTTCCATCCCTCCGATCAATTTTGTGGCTTGAAATTGCAACAATACACAGGGCGCAAATGATGAATCCGACATTGTGACTGGGGTGAATAACTGAAGATATTGCCATCTAATTGATTTCTGTGCTTTGGTAAAACTACAGATGTCCTGCTAAATCATCTATGCAGTTCTGAATAATGTAAATACAAAGAATAGATCCAGTGTTAACAGGCCTTCCTATCAGTCTTATGTGGAGTCTGCAAACTGAGCTCACTCATAGAGGAGCATGCACATATTTCCCTTAGAAGTACACTTTGGAATTGAAGAGTGACTCAAAAATCTTACGAAGGACCTCCTGTGCTTAGAAGAATCACAAAGTTGGCAGCCTGCAGGGCACTGAAGTCATCACTCAAAAAGCACAAGATTGCTGCCCCATCTATTACTGCCTTTCAGTCTTAAATACATACGTGGACAACCCAACTATGTGTACTCTGGTTTGTTTCGGAATAAAAAGGACCAGCCAATCACAATAAGAACATTTCATCACTTCAGCAGATATTAGAAACTGTTAGACTATTTGTATACAATAGATGTGGCTCCATCTATCACCTTTTATTTTTTTTCTTTGTTAATATGTTACAGGAAAATCTCCCTGAGTGCCTGGCTTCCTACTGGAGTTAGTAGTGATGGTAGAAAGCATAATTATTTGGGCCGTGGCAAATGCTTGGTTTTTCTAAAGATCATTAAGTTTTGTCAATGTTATTTCTGAAAGGCAGTAATTCCTGAAACAAATAACCTGGGCAAATTTCTTTGAACTTTCATTCCTTTTGCACCTGTCAGGAACAAAGAACACATACACAGGGAAGAGCTCCTTTTGAGATTACAATGTGTGAAGCATGAAATGTAGCTACAAGTGGGACGTTACCTCATAGTGCTCCACATCATTTATTCTCTGTACTGAGGCATTAGAGAGAAGTTGAGGGCAAACTGGTGTCCATGGCATTATTTGTCAACACTGCATTGCTCATACACACTTTATTGATCATGCTGCATAGCAGAAATTATCAAAGCATTAATGCTAGAAAGACCAGGATTTTGACAGGAAAAATGTAGTGATAACTACTTGTCCTAGACTTCTGCTCTACTATCTTGCATATAACTACCATTACATATAAGGATTCTTTCTTGCAATTTTTTGCATCAGCGGCATAGTTCTCAGTGTGAATTTTTTTTTTATTTTATTTAAAAAAAATGTTAATTAAGCTGATTGAAAATGTTGAATTATTCAGGCATTTCAGCATTATTTGCCTAGGCAGGTTATATGGGAGATTAGGAAATAATAGTATTAAATCGGTCTATGAACACACCAGTTTAGCAAGGAAAAAAAAAACAAATTTGTTTCCAAGCATTAAATATGTATACTAAGGAAAAATCTGTCTGTCCAATTTTGTATTATAAAACCATACAAATGGTGATGGCATCTATTTTAAATATATATTTTTAATTTCATAAGCTCAATTGTACAGTTAAGTTCTGTAAAGACAAAGTTATTCAACTACAATCTGTTAGATTAATGTAAAGACTGTTTTTCACAGAAGGAAAATTTGTCCAATTTGATAGTGGATAATATGATTTGTGTTTATAAAATTCTCAATTAAAAACATCATTATATGCCAACATAGTATAATTACTTCACATGATGACAAGTTATTCCAGAGAAAAAATTATTGGAGGCAGATTAAAATCGATTATTTGGAGCACGTCATATTTTTGTTAATAATTTCTCCTAATAAAGAGATTAACTTTGGAAACCTGTTCCAAAATATGGGATATTAAGTAAATTATCATGTATTAAGAAAAAGGAATCTCTTAAACTGTACTCCATTTGGTACAAAAATAAAAAAATAATGCATTTCAGCACTGACTTTGCTCTGTTGTGGTTTACTTCATGTGGACCAGTTCAAAGGTTTGATGCACAGGTGTTCCTGGGTACTTGAGAGTCGTCTGCATGTGTTCAATGTTGGAAGCTATATAAAAATTCCCTCTTCATCACCAGCTGCCATATAGCATAGCAAGTACTAAAAATGTAGCATTTTAACCTTCAGCAATGAAGATAGCTGAGAAACTTCCTGCTCTCCCTATTCTGCTTTTCATCATCATTGCTTCTCCCAGCTACTGTTGTTCATTTATGTTGCTGTGTATGTTGTACTAATACAACTTTTCAGGGGATTGTGCTATAAAATGTAATTCAAATGATCCCTGTTTAAAAAAAAGAATTAATCCAAAGATATTCATTTAGATCAGCTGAGTGCTCTGGTTTGCAGTGGCCCAAAATAATATAGTTTTGTGAGAATGACATGGGGAGGATGGTGAAGGGCTGAGTATGGCTGGGAACGGGGAGGATGGGAGAGAGGAAAGGGCAGTATTTCTTGGGACATCTCTTTCCTGGACAAAATGTATCCTGCACCTATGTGCTCAGTTTCCTCTGTGAACATACCGACAGGGAAGTTTGCACTGATGGAGCGCTCTCTCTCTCTCTGTCAATACTTCATAAGTTTTGAATGCTTTTTTCCCATACACTGGAAAACCCTGATCTTTTAACTTCACAAAAATGCCTGAGAGCCCTCAAAATGGGAAGTAATTGCCTGGCCAGACTGTAGTGCCTGCCTCCAGTTATGTCAGCCACTTAAACGTGACATACCTGTCCCTGGCCTCTCATTTCTTGGTAGCCCTAGTCCTACCTCACAATGAGCAATTAGATTTTTTAAAATGTAATTTTAAAAGGTATCGTAGGTGGATACTTATGTATGTAAATACATTCCATTTTGGCCCTCTTTAAGAACGGAATGATTTGACCATTCTCTTGGGATGCCCAGTAGTGCCAAGGCTGTAGAGTAAGAGTATATCTTCAATGCCAACCCAGAATAGAGGCATGACCAAGGAGGTGTTGCAGTACAGCAACAGTAGTGGTATAACCCTGTTGGCTACTCAGTACTGAAGACAGCCAGTTGCCTGGTTAATTTGTTCTCCCACTCTGCCAGTATTTTTCCATCACATTATCTGTGCTTCAGCTGCTGCTGTATTTGTTGTTCCTTGTTGAGTCTTCTTGCCTGAAATGGATGAAAAGTCACCAGTGGTAGAGAATTTACTTCAGTATTCACTAGTGGCTAATTAGGAGGAATAAATGGGGAGACTTGGGAAAATTTGGTCTTGATTCTTTTGTGTCACTTCTGCCATCTTAAATCTCTGCCAAAATCCTGCCATTCTCACTTTAGTTCCCATGAATGAAATTTATAACTTTCAGGTTTAGTTCTTGCTATTGTTCTGCACAGAATAATACTAACAAATTATTTAGTTCATTTGATAAAATGTGAAAGCAGTGTGTTCCCAGTAGTATGTTCATGTGCAATGTTCTTCCAGAAATTATGACTAAGTAACCATAAATCAAAGTGGATGCACAGAACTGTAGAAAGCAATAAGGGAAATGACTGTCAAATCTGTTCTCTGAAAATAGATCTCCTAGCTGTAGTCATGAATGATGTTAATAAAAATGAACATTGGGTTTTCCTGTGTACCCCCAATATTAAAATGGAATGTTGTTAAGGTGATTATCCTGCCATTGTTAGCACCTTTCAAAAAGCAATGTCTTTCATAAAAATAATGCACTTACATAATTGGAGAGGTTGCCAGAAGTAGAAAGTCTTTTTTTCTTGCAGAGGTGAAGCAGGTGATCAGTCACTCTTCCTATATTTCTTATAGATATGATTTTTATATTAGCTTTGTTTCTTTTTAAAGTACTGTTTAATTCTCTGAACCAATAGAGAATGTGTTCTCCAAACCTGTAGGTTAAAGAAAACAGAATTTCTCTTAAATTAAAAAGAAGAAAAGTATTAAAACACTTTTTCAACACATACATTGAAAAAGTTTTCAAAAGAATGAAGTTTCCTACCTAACATATATGCCCAAATCTCAGAAACTTGGAAACTAGATGATCCTAATCTTTACCTCAATGATTTCTGAAGAATGTCATGTATTTATTGTGAGACATTTGCTGGCAAAAGTCTGGGGGAATAGTAACATTAGTTCTGAATTTCCTACTTCTTGACATTTAAATTATACCATTTGGACATTATTCAAAATCCCTTGACATAGCTACAGCAGGTCCCATCCACTGAAATGAGATAGCTGAAAATTCAATGACAGAATAAAAAGGGACCTAAAAAGTTTGATTACAGTGTTGTGTAGCTGCTTCAGTCATTACAATGTCACAGCAAGTTTATGAGACATTTCCATTTTTAACAATCTTAATGGGTTCAGGTCCTGAAGTCCTTATTAAATTACAGTCCAATTGATTTGTCAGTCTTAGACCTAGCCTGTATTTCTGAGATGGAGGAATACATGGTAATGCGATCTAGGGAGTTAAACTGGATGCTGTTAGTAGTATCAGTACTAATAATGTGAGTAGTATAACACATACGTATGTTCTCTTTGTGGAGTTTTTAAGTGTGGCACTGTCACTGGTTGAAAGTTTCTGAAGCAGTGAAACAGCTGCCATTTCCCCTTAACTGCCAACTGTGAATAAGTGCCCAATTAAAACTTACATACAAGAATCCAAAAAGATCATTCCATAAGAAGGACAGAAATTGGTCTTAATTTAAGGAAATTTTAGAAAGAACTAATTTTAGACTTTTACAGAGTTTTCCAAAACCTTATCAGCTCTAAAGTTTTATAAGCAGTCATGGGACATTTTTGTCTCGTTTTTTATGTACATGCCTATATTCACTATCAGGTAGTCTCGAGTTTGCTGCTTTATAGAAAGCTGCCTGCAGAAAAGTAATAGCAGACACAAAAATGAGAACTTACTCTTTCTCATCCTGCTTATTTCAGTTAGGCATTCTCATTGTGATAGTCTTACACTGGTTCAACAAAAAAGGTGAGGTTTCTAAATGTTTTCTTAAAATTTGTAAAAATAAATACCGGCGTGTTAAATAAGTATGAATCATGTTTAAATACATTTAAGTATGTATACGCAGGGTTTCAAAGCAGCTTATCTAAATCAATGCTAAAATATTTAATTAAATCAGTTCAATACCTAACTGAAAGCAAACTTATACACGATTTATATAGTACTCGTTCTTGTAAATTTATACTGTCTTCTAATTTTCAAAGATTAGAATTGCCCAACTTAACATTCATAATGTTTTGCATATAATAAATTTAATGAATAGAAAATATAGAAGGCAATAATTTATGGGCAGGGGGAGTGAGCTATTTAATTTTTGAATTTTCACTTCACATTTCATACTATGAATGTGTAAAATTGGTTAAATAAAAAACAATTCTTACTCTGAGACTACTTTAGGACATAGACAAATTACTTCCAAATGCACAAGTAATTCCAACTATGATTATAACCCATAATCTTTAACAACTTGCAAATCCTTTAAAATGTCCATTATCAAAATATGCTCTCAAAATAGCATTTGTACGTGATAATGGCCCAGTGAAGCAGCATAATGCATAAATGTTGTATGGTACAAAGAACTTCCTTTTTAATATGAAGCCATTACAGTTCTGAGAAATGACTGTGCGCTCTCATTTTTTGCAGAACTGACTGTTGGAAATTTCTCCAGGTGTACTTTCATTTTTAGCATTGCTGTTTTTGTCTTTGTTATGTATTTTCATGGAGCTGTATATATATATATATATTTTATATTCTTTCCTTTTCTTTATGGAGGCTAGCAGAGCTAAACTATTGTGTGGCTTAAAAATAAAATAACTAGGATGATAAAAGGCAAAGCAGTTTCTTACTACAACTAGGCTTTTAATGTCTAGTTAAAGTACTGTCAGACCATTAGTGAAGCTAGAGTGCATCTTCACTGCCCCATAAAAGTAAATCTCTTTACCTCAGAGCGCCGCTTAGTAAGGTACATCTGGAGAAAAAAATAAACCACCCTTATTCTGCTTTAGCAAAAGATTGTCATCTTAAGAGTACAGAATTGAACTACAAATTACCATGGTTTTTAGGTTTCTTTTTTCCTCCTTTGAAACCTATTTACCTACACAGAGAATTCCTTTTAAGAAAGAAAATAGTATAGCTAAGATAATCTTTATATGCAGCTACTTTAAGATTTTTGAAGACCAAATTATATATATGCCCATATCTTTTATTTAGGATTATTTTCATGCAGCTGTGTGAACAAACAAATAAGCCAACAAAAGTGAGAAGCAGGTGTTAGAGTCACCAGTGGAACTTAGTCATGGTGATACTGGGCGCTGTCACATCAAATCATGGGCATAGAAATGCCCACAGTAATTCACAAACAGGTTTTTGGCATTTGACCTCCTAATAATGCAGAAGAGCGAAGGGATTCATGGGAGCCAATATGCTGAAGGGAAAGATACCCCTGAAGGACCAGCTGATGAAGAGGGATTCTGATTTACCTTTCTATGTCTGGAGGACTTAGATGTCTAATGCTGCACTGGACATAGATGTTTATTTTAATTTGGGTTTTACAAGCCTTAACTTCTTTATTCCTAACAATGTACCATTTCTACACTACTTCATAACTCTTTCCTGTAGTATAACCTTTTTTACACTATTTCTTGGAACAAAATTTCTGCTTCGGAAATGATCTGATCATATGTCAACTACAAACTTCCTAAACAAAAGAAACACGGAAAATGCAAGAGTAGCGTTAAATTTTCCCTGTAGGTATCATATAAATTGTATATGCTGTTATTGCACACTATGGTTTTCCAGTGGATATCTTAAAATTACTTTCTTTGTGAACTCAAATCTTATTTTTATTTTCAGAATCTTTATAACTTGTTGCATGGCACCAAGATACCAATTCTGTACAAGAGGAATACATGAGTGAGGTAAAATGCAGATTTTTAGCTTTCATATGTTTTTGAGTCTACATTTCAGAACATTAACTGGTTTTAGGTTAAAAAAATATTTTTTGTGCATTTCTCTAAACTTTACATAGCTAGCTATCTCTGATAATCACTCTATTTTTTGTTGTTTTATACTTAAATTCCATTTTATTTTAGGGATTTTGGGGGGTTTCCTTACCAACGAATAACCTATGATTTAATTTAGTTCCCATACAACTTTGAGGACTGTGCTCATACCTGGGTATACATAGGTTTCACATATCTATGTAGAATATTTGGCTTTAAAAGCTTGTCGTGGTTTAACCTCAGTTGGCAACTGAGTACCACACAGCCGCTCGCTCATTCCTCTCCCCCCCCGGTGGGATGGGGGAGAGAACTGGAAGAGTAGAAGAGAAAAACTTGTGGGTTGAGATAAAAACAGTATAATAATTGAAATAAAATAATAACAACAATAACAATAATGATGTAATAATAATAATACACAAAGCAAGTGATGCACAGTGCAATTGCTCACCACCCGCCGACTGATGCCCAGCCAGTCCCCGAGCAGCTGCCCCCCCGGCCAGCTTTCCCCAGTTTATGTACTGAGCATGACGTATGGAATGTCCCTTGGGCCAGTTTGGGTCAGCTGTCCTGGCTGTGCCCCCTCCCAGCTTCTTGGGCACCCCCAGCCTTCTCAGTTGGTAGAGCATGGGAAGCTGAAAAGTCCTTGACTAGTGTAAGCACTGCTTAGCAACAACTAAAACATCGGTGTGTTATCAACACTGTTCTCCTCCTAAATCCCAAACACAGCACTGTACCAGCTACTAAGAAGGAAATTAACTCTATCCCTGCCGAAACCAGGACAAAGCTGCACAGTAAAGAGAGGTCACAGTTACATTACCCAGCATTACAGATGAGTAGCTAAAAAAAGTACTAGTTCAGCACCCAAGCACCCTATTTTCATAAAATTTGCAAGATATACTGCAGAATTGTTTTACTGAAGTGGCATTTTGATAATTGATCATTTAAAGCTTTGTAGATGTTTAAGCCATAATCATTATGATAAAATAATGAGCAGTTGTTATTTGGTTAATGAATTCAAGACTAAAAGGCCTAAAGGTCCCTGACAGTTTGGCAAAGATTCACTCTGTCTCACTAGTATCTAGTTGTCGGCATCAATTACCGTGCCTGTGTAAAATTGGCTAAACTGAGATGTAACTAACAGTTGGATATGTGAAAACCAGAAGCTTCCTACAATATGTCTTGAATTTTGGGATATAGCGAGTAACATTAGTAACATTTATCATAATAAAAAGAGTTTAAAATTAAAGCTTACAAACATTTCTATAACTTTATATTGTATTTCTTTATGCCTCAGAAAAACTTTCTTTTCAAAATGAATATATTTATATTAATATAAAAAGAAACGTATGTGATTTTTCATCATAATAGAGACATCAATATAAGGAAAGTTGTGGGTTTTTTAAAGTATAAACATAATATTAAATGACATAAGGTGCTGCAATTACTTTTAATTGTTATGTCTAGGGCAGATAAATTTGTAGCTGCTAGAACATCTGTGTTTTTAAGCTCCTTAATTTAAAAAAATGAATGAAGTAAAATCCTCACCTGTCAGTTTAAAGTATCATGAGTCCACTTTCAAATGGAACGTTTGAACTGGGAATAATAGAAAAACAAGTGAGGAAAAAATCCTATTAAAAAACCAATGAAAAACATTCCAAAATACTCTAGTGAGTAGATAAGGATTTTATCTATATGTCCTAGGATACATTTTCGCTGTTCAGATGCATAAGGTGCAGCACAGCATTCTCTTCATTTTCTACACCTGATGTGTCCTGGCAACACCAAACACTTAGACATTGCTTCCTATTACCATACATATGGTCTGTTTTTTCTTGCAGAGATGACGATTACAGAAACGATGCTAAAAAGCACACCTTAAAAATGATGAAGAGCAAAATATCCCCAAATTGTTTACAAGTCAGACATTGAAAAAAGCAGAAGTGAGACCTGTCTCATTTTCATGCATTGATTCACCTGGTATGGACGGTGAGAAGCAAATTGTACACTGGAGCGCGGGCAGTACCATTTTTGTTTAAAAACGCCGGTAAAGGTAACCTTGTATGGTGGCAGTAGTTTCTAGGAGTGGGCGTAGCCCAATCTGAATGACAGATACCTCATGCAGCAACACGGAGACTCTAACTGAGATTGGCTCTCAGAAATTAAAGAGGCGTTCAGCATTTCCTTCTTAAGCAGCACACCGGTATACAAGGGGCTCACTCAGACACATTTTTTGGTGTATGTCGTTCTCTCACTACTGCGATGTGATGCTTTGCTTTTTGCTAGAAGCTCTGAATTGTTAGTGCTGTGCTAGTGCAGGCCACTGGAATCGTCCGGACAAATCTAAACATTCAAAATTTTACTGCATAAAAGCAATGTGTATGGTCACGATGTCAGTTGTTTAACTGCCCCATAATAAATGGGAACTTAAAAGTTAGAAAAGCCCTCCAGGTTCTCTGTGTGGGAAAGCCTGCTTCCAGAACTCACAGCACTGAACCTAAGGACAGAGGGCAAGTGCTAGGACTTTAACAGCGTCCAGTGGATGTTGCCAGAACCTTTATAACATTGCCTGCTGGTGTATTCCCGAGTGTGGTAGATCAGAGTCAAGCCTCTTTCCACTAGACGCAACAGTGTCCGTGCTTATTCGGCAAGCTATGCCTACAGCACATTTAAACCTATTCTTTAACATCTCCATACATTTATTTAATTAGCAATGGATAATTTGTCTCCCGATGAATTTCCTGTTAAAGACTATTTTCACTTCACCATTTTATTGCCTTTCTGTGTCTTTTTTTTTTTTTTTTTTAAATATTTTTGGCTATGAGCTTTGGCACTTCTCGCATCCCAAGACATCACAATGTGCCTGTAAGCATACGGATAGTAGGGGCTACGGGTTGCATGAAATTATCATACCAGGGCCTTCATTTTTCTGCTCAGCCATTAACATGAAAGAATAAAATGTGAAATTTAAAATTATATTCCAATTCTTTCAGACATACAACCTTTTTGCATAACACCACCTCTACTACAGTAGTAGTTTCAAGCATTTAACCATTTGGAATTATGGGAATATGTTTATTTCTAGCAAAATAAAGGAAACCAGTAGTACGAAACAAAGTTGATGGCTTTTTAAAAAGAATGTTTTAAATGGCTTCTGCAAAAAGAGCTAAGCATTTATTTTCATTTACAAATAGCAAGCACTTTGGGTTCTAATTATTCACAATTATTATAAAGGCTTTCTAAAATAAGACATAATATTTTAGACTAGCAGTTTAAAGAGCTGCTTGATACATTGAAATGAAAAGTGAGAGTATGAAAAATACATTTCATTACTTTCTGCTGCCTCGGTGTCTTGGGGCACTATGTTTCCAGGGAGAAATATTGCAAATAAAGTAACCAGCAGAGCAATTTTATGGCAGACATTTTCCCTTAGTGAATATAGCAGTTTGACAACAACTTCTTCCACATATATGCATACTGTACTGCACTACATTTGAATGTCATTTAGTGACGGAAATGAAGAATTACAAGAAAGGGCTGAGTCTCAGCAGATGTTGGAGAATAAGAGTGCAGAAGAGGAAGCAATTATTTACTTGCAATAAGTGGGGAGTGCAATCTGCAACGAAGAGACTGGATTCCTGCGTTCATGGGCGACCAATAAGGTATTTCTGATATGACATTGCCACAATTACAGCTCTGTCTTATTTGAACCATAATACAATTGGGGACCGAATACCTTAAAAAACTTCTGTTCCCCTTGGGTCTCCAGCATTCTTCCAAACATTGTGGGGGAATAGACCAAAACAAAAATTGCTGTTTCTGTGTTGTTTGGGGACTGCAGTTGCTTCCTCAGCTGCACAGTTACTTATGGGCTTAAAAGCCAAAGACTTAACTTCCACACAGAACTGTTGTTTTTCCCCCCAAAATAGCACTGCAACCCTTGCTGCCTATTCCAGGGGGTAATCATAGCAGTTCTTGGGAGATGGGAACTTTCCTTCAATTGTCTTGAATTACAACAACATCAGTGAATTACAGCCTTTTCCTCAATACATTTCATGGTGATACCAGCAACCAACGAGTCCCATAGGTAGGAGAAGATGTTTTTAATGCTGCCACAGTGTTGTCGTTCTAGATCTTCTGCTCTGCCATCTAACCCAGCTCCTAATAACTCCAGGCCTTTGTGAGCAGCAAAAACAGACCATAAGGAAATCAGCTCAACTTTTATTTTGAACCTTATAAATTCAGTGAAGAACTATTTTTGTACACTGTACAATACATTGAGAGAATGTACAATACATAGAGAGAATCTTTAACCTAAACCCTGGCAAAGAAATATAAACATTGTTCTGATGTTATCATTTTCTCGGCTCTCTGCCAAGTGCTTTCCAGTATAGGCATGAAGAAGGGTTGGGTCTACAGCTTGCTCTCTAGGCTTATTTGGTACAGTTCTGCTTTTGCTTAAAGACATCATGAGGTTAATGCTGGTTCATTAACTATCCATGCATGAAACTTATCTCCAGCTGGCCCAAATTTGTCACCCTGGTGAAAAAGGCCCATTTCTGAGATCTCTTCCTTCTCTCTCTCAGAAGATCAATGGCAGACAAGGGGCCAAACCCAAATGGAAACACTAGACGGAAAATAATTGGTAGAAATTGTGTTTCTGGCAACCTGGAGTAAACGCAGAATGAAAAATTATTTCTCTTGGTGGAGGAGGTCACTTTGGGCTTACAGTTTGGAAAGAAAACTTAGAAGACAGCTTGGGAGTATGATCAAGGTGCCAGGTACCCCTGGAACAATGACAACACAGCACAACAAAAACATTAAACAGAATAGATGTAAGAACAACACTACTAATTTCAAAAGAAACTTGTAGAAATCAACTACATGGCGATGGGGGCAGTATGAATAACGCCTGTTTCCAAGCTTAATTGATTTTTAAAAGCTAAAACTTGGCACCAGATTTGAGTACAGGAGGCAGTAAGCAACAATTCTAAGAATATTTTACTGCATAATTTTCTGCCCCATAAATTCTTTAACATTTTGTATCTGAACCATGGAAATAATGTGGCTAATGTGTTTTATCGTCTTCTTTGATAAAGAGAAACAAAGCATAGTTATTAACAGTCATTCTGTCATTTTTTCACTGACTAGTGATGACATAATATAAATAACTTGTCTTTTAATATGAAGAACTGTGTTTTGCTCAGGAAAATGCTATTTCTTCTAGTTCCAGTTATTTCTTGATTATTTCCTATTCTTCAGAGATAGGGTAAGTCCACCTATACATTTAATTGTCACTGAAGCTACCATTTAAGAGCCTCTTAGAAATTTCATCAAAAATATCATGTCAGAAATGAGTAAAGTGACTGATGTAAGATAAAAAGAGTAACTTCATCTCCTAGCTTTACATTTTGCTATTTGTAGATTCTTAAAAGCAATATTAAGAAGTTTTTATATCTGTTTATGCCTGTGGATGAGCAGAGGTACAATGAAGCAAGCTAACTTTGCATCATTTTTAACATATCTGGAACCAGAATTTCATGAGGCTGTGCTTTTGATCTAATCTAATTTCAGACTTCCTTAGTTTACAGATTTTAACAGCTTTGGTCCATATCTTAAAATAAAATGTGACATGGATTGGTGTTTGTAGGTCTTGCCTCATATATTTGCAATATTAAATTACTGGCAGAAGATTTTTACAATGACTTGTTAAAACTGTAGAAGCTCTTCTAGGAAATTTTCATTGCTATCTGTTCCACTTAAGACCCACGGTTATCTAGGATGGCTATTGAATGTGATTCCTATACATGTATAGTAGGTAGCTGCAAAAGGTAAAATTTATTAGTCAGGGAAAGTTAATGGTAAATGCCCCATTTCTTTAGTTAATGTTTATTTTTTGCCTGCATTTTTCTGTCATGCACTTATTAATTTTTAAAAGTACAATCATGATTGCAAATAACTTCAAACAAGCAGTGCAAGAATTGCATTAAGAAATCAGGATAATCTGTGAGAAAACTTTGGGGAGTTTGAGTCATCCATGGGAGAGGGAAAGCAGCGGTACCTGAGAGAGGAATATGCAGTAAATATTTGCATGTAGAAGTCATGCATATGCATAGTTTTTAGTGCTGCTAACCAAAGGGATCTGGGTGGTTGTGTTTTTAAGACCTAACTCTTGTGCCTTGGCAAATAAAGCTTTGTCTGGATTTGCTGAATGTATTTCAAGAAGATGTCCTTATCACACATTTAATTGTCAAAGCAAACAGCCCCATCATTTTTACTTCAATTTTACTAAAACAAGTGAAGTTTTCTATTCTTACTTATTATTTAGGAATGCAGCAGATACTCTGGAAAAAACTTTTCTTCATCTCCACAGACAAATTTCATAGAGTATTCTATTATTTTTGGCAATTATTCTTTCTGTAGCTATTTTTGGGTGCTTGGTCACATTTTGTGAGATGTGATGAAAATCCCTGTGAATGATGACAGTTCTGAATTCACCCTTGTGAGTCTGGCTGAGAAGAATTTCACTTCAAGCAGTATCAAGACTGCCTACATTTGGTTAACTTTTCATTTCATCTTTCCCTAGAGATTTTTTCCTAGAGAATTGCTATGACTCTCCTCTGAAAGGATACGAAGCCTAGATCTTAAAGGCGTGCATAAAGACCTTTCAGAAATGATAGATCTCCTATAGTAGGAAGAGTTAATTAAATGATGGGGCACGTATTCCATGTCACCTTACAGATTGAAATGTACTCCCAAGAACTTATCCTGTCTACATTAAATAAAATATAATGCCTTTTTAGTTGAAAGAGAACTGTCCAGAAAGAAATGTATATCATGTATTTTTATGGAGCAGAAACCAAGCAAAACATTAAAACTTTTGTTACTTTATTACCTACCCTTATGCGTTTATAGTAACAGTTTAGCTTCCTTCCTATTTTGTAAGAGGACCTCAGTCTCCTCATCACCCGTACTATGTAAACGGCTTCCTTCTGCCTTCTCCAAGGTTTCTCACTAGGATCTGCTCCAGAGAAACAGTACGGATAAGCACAGGGTAAAATTGTTCAGGCTCCTTCTGTCTGGGATACCCTTCCAGTAGTAAGTTCAACAAACTTCCACATCAACACATTCCCACAGCCTCCCCTACTGCTACACACTCACACGCAAAAGTGAAGCACATACTTGCACGCTCAGGCTATAAAAGCACCACGGTTAGGGCTGTGACAGTGCCTTCTCATCATCTGGTGAACTTTGAACTGAAAAAACCCACAACCTCCACTCAGAGAAAACGCAGTGTCCAAGAGCCAGAAAGGCCCCACAGAAGTCCTAGCCCAAGAATTATGATATCTAGCTGGCTCCAGGCTGCTCTCCCCAACAAGTGTGAGCACAGGCCAGCTGACCCAAGGACTACCATTCTTTCTCAAACACATTATCAAAGCATAATCACAGCATATTGCAATTCACCTTGAAAATGAATTACAGTAACCCAGGGCAGTGTTTATCAGTTTGTGGTCTCTTTGCCAATCATGGATCGTAGATATCTGGCTGCTTAAACTATACTACCATTCCTCTATTCTTACTGATATTAAGTCAGATTAAAAAGTAGAAGGAAATAAATATTTTTCTAAAGCTACATGATGGGGCAAGTATTTTGCATGGACACTATGCACTCATGCTAGGGAGAAATTACGTGGCTGAAACGGGAACGCTGTTCATTTGCAGTTTGGCGTTTGAGTGAGGTGCTGTCTAACAAATGCATTTTTTTCTTAATAAAGTTGAGGTTCATTTGATGATTCCCAGTTTAAATGCCAGCACAGTTAAGTCCATAGCTGCTAAATGGCCAAGCAGAATGCATCCAGCAAATATGCTTGTTCGTTGTGAACAGACACAACACAGCTCGATGTACCGCTGAATAGACATTCCCTCAGACACTGCTCCTGGGAGACAGATGCACATTCAGACAAAGGCAGTCAACCCCCACCATCACCCCCCAAAAACTGGGACATCTGGACTAAGTGTTTTCTTCTGGAAAAGAAAACACATTGAAGATGACTGGCATCAGTTTAGAGAATGCAACTGAGTGAAGCATTGTCTGAACTTTTTTGTTTTTGAGATGAAGAGATGTAGTATCAAAATGAACATGCAATTTCTCAGGCGATACCAAATAAACAGCCTTCAGATGCAGGGAAATGTTTCTGCAGGAAATTGAAATATATTGGCTCTCTATACATTTTGATGGAAGATTTGGAGAACTAGAACAGTTCGTTCAGAACACAAATGTAATTGATGTATTATTCTCACGCTGAAGAGTAAACAATAAATATATCACATCTTTAGATGACTGAATGCCAGAAAGTGCTGTGAGAAAGGAGCGTGAGTAAATAATAATGTAACTAGTTAATAATAATGTAACTAGTAGAAAATTTTAATCTCTTCATGTGTGCATTCCTCACCACAGTTATAAAGCATACCTATTTAATTTAACATACTGTTATTATAAAAAGATTGTATGTAACTCAAGTATATAGAACTACACAGATTAAGAAACAGCCATTTTTCACAGTAACACTTTTTTTTAATTCTCAATGTTAAAATAGTGTATCTTCCTGTTTTTCTATAAAAGGAAACAGTTTCCATAAAACAGTTTTGCTAATGCTTTGCATGGAACAATTTTTAACACACACCTCTGTGAGTGTGTTGTTCAATTTAAGAACATATTGGGCAACCTGAGTGTTTTTCTCTGCAGTAGCAGAGGAATGATTGGGAAAAAATTGATTCAGAGACTCAGCCAGGCTCTTATACAAATACAGTTCATTTATACAACAGCAGAGCTAACTAGAAAAGAAAAAGATGAGGGAAATCTTTGTTGGAGTAACGTAGAAAAACAACCCATCAATCCTCCAGTTTGTTACACTGATGCAACTCTTCAAAAAATCTGTGGGGTTCTACCAGTCTAACAAAGATGAAAATGTCATTCGTTATTAACAAAATGCATTTAGATTTTGGCAGATCTCAGAGGGAGAAAATTCCCTGTGGATTTTGTTATTCTTAGCAATGAGTTGTAAGATACTACCCAGTGTTGTCCATAAAGAATAAAAAATATCCAGGAATTATTTTTTTTTAAATAAAATCTCACGCATATTAACAAAATGAAAATCTCACAGAAGAACAGAAATAAAATAACATTACAGCTGCTGGCTATATAGGGCTTTCTACAGGACAGGTTTTGTAACAGGCCTGCAATAAACCATGAACAGAGTATTCAGCAAATGAAAATACATTATGAAATTAAGCAACTAAATGATTTGCTTGATATTAAAATAGAAAGGAAGAATAAATAAACAAGGTTTTTCCAAACCCAAGAAAAACTATATCCAGAATATGTATCTATATTTTATTTTTTTATATATACAAAAACTAGATTTATTTTTATTAGATAGCAAGATGTACCAGAAGAAAACATTTGGAGCATTTACAGAACACAGACAAAATGCCTAACAGTTTGGTGATTCCCATTTCTTGAACGGAGAAAGAAGAGGCACAAAGATGTTTTTGTTATACCTTTCTAGAGGCTGAACCAAGTAAAATACTTGTAACATCTTGAAAGCTGAGACTGCTTACTCCTTCTTAGCAGAATACAAGCTACTGTCATCGACGAGACAGATGATGCACTTGAACATTCGGGTAACAGGTGGCATGGCAAAACTTCAGGAAGACAAATATCCAGGAGGCACCAGCAAAAAAAATGTAGAGCATAGCGTGTCTTTTTAATTGGTTATAGAGCAGGTGCATTCAATTTGTAGAATGGGGAGATGCAGAAGCAACTGTGCCTTATCAAGGTTAAATGCTTTAGTTCTCCTCTCCC
Organism: Aptenodytes patagonicus; assembly: GCF_965638725.1. Lineage (NCBI taxonomy): Eukaryota > Metazoa > Chordata > Aves > Sphenisciformes > Spheniscidae > Aptenodytes > Aptenodytes patagonicus. The sequence goes on from NC_134952.1 coordinate 45,028,861, forward strand.
TTACACACATTTTACATTTCCATGATTCCTTTTATTTCTGTGTAGTTTTTCAATTTATGTTCATGTAAAAAAGGAAAATCAGACCTGTTTTGTCTCCATAGTTGGATGTGGAGAAACTCAGTTTATACTGTCTTAATGACACTGACCCTGTCACCAAGCTAAACAGAAAAATGGGCTAAAATGGTTAATTTGGGTTTCATTCTTAGAGAATTTCAACGGGGGAGTGCTTCCTGGAAATTATTTACTAGACAGGTCTGAGACATGATACTTGTCTACCCAAACCATCTCAGCATTTCACAAGCTTCTCAATGTCACTCATCTTCTCAAATACAAAATGCATGGGGCTAGTCATGAAAAATACTGCAGTGATTTGATCCTGCTCCCATTAAAGGCACTGTTTTTCTACTGATTCCAAAGAAATCATTTCAAAAACAGTGTGACAAGTAAGTAGTACTATTTTATTATACAGTATTATGGTAGCTGGCAGCCTGAGTTGTGCTATGATCTAGTGACATAGTGATCTAGCCTTTCATACTCTGTAAGTATAGCTAATCCTGGAAACCACGTGAGATGTGACTACGAGGACTGAACAGCCTGCGCACTTGGCATTGCTTCTATCCTATTTTTTCACACTCTATTTCTCACTGAGAAAACAAACAAACAAGCAAACAAGAATTTTCAGTCCATAACATAATAAAAATGCTTGTACAAGCTCAAGCAGCAAGATAAACTGATTATTTTGCCTTTTAGTTCAAGTTGTTTTCAGCTGCTATCAAACGCTTTGTCACACCAGAAGCCCATTATATCTGTTACATGGTGAAATGTTGCAGTACATAAAAGACAAGGTGCATGATTTTCTCATACTTATCCTTGAAATCACCAAAGAACTTTTCATGATAGCTGTGTTTGCTTACACCCACTGCAGTTCACTTTAAAGTTCCCCTTATCATCTTTTTTCTCATGCTCGTGTATGTGAATTTCAAAGTTACCACATCTCTAAGAGTAACAAATTTTTAAGCCGTGGTTTTTTCCATGCTCGCTTTTGCTTGCTCTCCATTTTGCTAAATAAATTTATTCCGATGGCTAAAAAGTTGCAATGTCCTTAAAGTTGTACACTCATGACACAAAGAAAACCTATTCCTTTTACTCACTTTTTGTGTATTTCTTTACCTCTTAAGATGCCTATCTTAAGGAGCTTGCTTAAATATAAGTACTGAATGCAGGTGTGCCGGTTACCTCAACAGCAACACTATTTGCTTTGCAAAGGACTCTTTTACTCTAGTTCATGGTGAAATCATTTTCTTCCAGATTCTCCTTTCTTTCCACCCCCTAACCTCCAATTTTTTCTCCCTGTTTCCTTATGGCTACATGAAACATAATATAATGGCTCATGGCTTTCACAGTCCGTTATTCAGAGGCTGGTTTTGGACCAAACCACTAAACTAACTCCTAGTTTTACTCTGTGGCACTGTAAATACTATTGAAAGTAATTAAAATTTTATTTAGGCAAGTATGCAATATTTTGCCTGTACTGATTATCTCTTCTCTCAGCTATAGGAATTTTTTGTAAGCCTGTCTTAATAAAATGTATAGTTTATATTGGATTTGAAAGTATTTCTAGATATGTAACTATGTTTTTCAAGCTACAGACTCAATATGGCTTTTTATTTACCAGTGCAAAGAAATGGCATGAAGCTGAGACAATTCCATGCTAAGCTGGAGTGTACATGGCTGAGTGAGCAGTGTCATGCCCTCAGCTAGGTTGCTGTGGAGGAAGGGGAAAAGAGAGGGTTTTATACCTTCTGTCCTGTCAGTGGAATTTAATGGAAAATATATGCCTTAGCCAGGGGCCAAGCAAGCAGCCAAACATGACGTTGGCCACAGCCAAGATGACCCGTTCATTTGGCTGCAGAAGAAAAGCTCTGCTGCACAGAGCAGCACTTTGAAACAGCTGTACCATGGCACAGCTTTTGGTGGATTGCTAAACACAATAAGCAAAGGCCCTCACATATTAGAAAACTGAGACAAACCAAACAAACGCAAATGCAATTAATATCCATTGCCATTCTTTATCAGTTGTCACTTTGGCAGGTCTCAGCAACGTGGAAGGGAGCCATCACTTGAAATCCTTTATTGCAGACTGGAAAAGTGACTTTTTTTTGGTTTTTCCTTACTATGTAGTTTAAAGGACACCTGATAGACATAAATATATCCGTGAAGGAAGTTTTTTCTGGGTATAACATATGACTACAGGGGCATTCAACAGAGAAAATAAGCTGCTATCCAATGTTAATTTATTTATTCTTATGTACGGTCAGCACTGGACGCTCGTTCAATGGAGCAGCTGTTACTAGATATTGACAAACATGACTCACATGACTATTTTGATCTATTTTAACTTAACTGAATGCATATTTTGCAAGACAGAAAAGAGTTTTCTGATTGTTTTTATTTCATTTAGCTTGATCAATTATTCTAATCTGAAAAGGAAATCAAAATCCTGAAATACAATCTTAAAAGAGTTCACCTGAGGCTTTTTTAGTAAAATATATATTCCACTTTTGAAACATGAAGACAGCATAGAGGTTTTTCTCCAAGGTAAGATTAATACAGTGCAGAGGGCAGAATAAACTCTTAATTCCATTTAAACAGTAGAAAGACCTTTGACTGACTCTGCCTAGAGGTAAATTTCATCTGAGGTGCAGACACCAGTTACTTCATTAAAAAGGATATTGGCCCATTCTCAGAAGCCCCAGAAGCACGTTTAAACACAGGTGAATTCAGAAGAGAACAATCATTATGAAAACTAATGCTGCATTGTTTCTTTCAGGCCAAAGGACAAGCCAAATAATTTCATTAAACCTACTTCTACAGATTTTCCCTGGTAAATTCATACAATAAGAGCATTGTGGGGGTTTTTTTAGTGTTTTAACTTTAAAACAATGGAACTAACTCTTAAAAAGAATGAAATAAATTTTTGTATTTCAGTCATTGATTATTAAAATGAGTAAGTTATCCATTATATGTTTGCATAGCTAAGGTGTTAATTGATGTGCGGTTAAAACAAACCAACTCTGAATGCTCTGACTTTCTCTTAGATTCAGATTGTATGCTGCTCCAAACAATAAGGCTTGTTTTCCAAGCATAACACACAAACTGGGTAGAAGCAGGGTTTTGTAAGCTAAATTCAGACTTTCTGAGGGAATTGCTTTCATTGGGTTTCTGTTGACCTTATATGGGACTATGGAGTCTTTTTATTTGGATGAAGTGTTTCTGAATTCTGCAATTTGAAATATCCACAGAAAGGTTAGCTGAAAAACTTTAACCTTTGACAGTAAGAAGGTAGAAACAATCATAGAATCATAGAATCATAGAATCATTGAGGTTGGAAAAGACCTCTAAGATCATCGAGTCCAACCGTCAACCCAACACCACCAGGCCCACTAAACCATGTCCCTAAGCGCCTCATCTACTCGTCTTTTAAATACCTCCAGGGATGGGGACTCCACCACTTCCCTGGGCAGCCTCTTCCAATGTTTAACCACTCTTTCAGTAAAGACATTTTTCCTTACATCCAATCTAAACCTCCCCTGGCGCAACTTGAGGCCATTTCCTCTCGTCCTATCGCTAGTTACTTCGGAGAAAAGACCAACACCCACCTCACTACAACCTCCTTTCAGGTAGTTTTAGAGAGCAATGAGGTCTCCCCTCAGCCTCCTTTTCTCCAGGCTAAACAGCCCCAGTTCCCTCAGCCGCTCCTCATAAGACTTGTTCTCCAGACCCCTCACCAGCCTCGTTGCCCTTCTCTGGACACGCTCCAGCACCTCAACGTCCTTCTTGTAGTGAGGGGCCCAAAACTGAACACAGGATTCGAGGTGCGGCCTCACCAGGGCCGAGTCCAGGGGCACGATCACTTCCCTACTCCTGCTGGCCACACTATTTCTGATGCAGGCCAGGATGCCATTGGCCTTCTTGGCCGCCTGGGCACACTGCCGGCTCATGTTCAGCCGGCTGTCGACCAACACCCCCAGGTCCTTCTCTGCTGGGCAGCTTTCCAGCCACTCTTCCCCAAGCCTGTAGCACTGCATGGGGTTGTTGTGGCCAAAGAGCAGGACCCGGCACTTGGTCTTCTTGAACCTCATACAGTTGGCCTGGGCCCATCGATCCAGCCTGTCCAGGTCCCTCTGCAGAGCCTTCCTACCCTCGAGCAGATCAAGACTCCCGCCCAACTTGGTGTCGTCTGCAAACTTACTGAGGGTGCACTCAATCCCCTCATCCAGATCATCAATAAAGATATTAAACAAGACCGGCCCCAAAACTGAGCCCTGGGGAACACCGCTCGTGACCGGCCGCCAACGGGATTGAACTCCATTCACCACAACTCTCTGGGCCCGGCCGTCCAGCCAGTTTTTGACCCAGCACAGAGTACACCTGTCTAAGCCATGAGCCGCCCGCTTCTCGAGGAGAATGCTGTGGGAGACGGTGTCAAAGGCCTTGCTGAAGTCCAGGTAGACCACATCCACAGCCTTTCCCTCATCCACTAGGCGGGTCACCTGGTCATAGAAGGAGATCAGGTTGGTCAAGCAGGACCTGCCTCTCATGAACCCGTGCTGGCTAGGCCGGATCCCCTGGTTGTCCCGCTCATGCCTTGTGAGCGCCCTCAAGATGAACCACTCCATAATCTTCCCCGGCACCGAGGTCAGGCTGACAGGCCTGTAGTTCCCCGGATCCTCCTTCCGGCCCTTCTTGTAGATGGGCGTCACATTGGCAAGCCTCCAGTCGTTCGGGACCTCCCCCGTTAACCAGGACTGCTGATAAATGATGGAGAGCGGCTTGGCGAGCACCTCCGCCAGCTCCCTCAGCACTCTCGGGTGGATCCCATCCGGCCCCATAGACTTGTGAGTGTCCAGGTGGCATAGCAGGTCATTGACTGCTTCCTCTTGGATTATGGGGGGTTCATCCTGCTCGCCGTCCCCGTCTTCCAGCTCGGGGGGCCGAGTACCCTGAGGATAACTGGTCTGCCTGTTAAAGACTGAGGCAAAGAAGGCATTGAGTACCTCAGCCTTTTCCTCATCCTCGGTGACAATGTTCCCCCCTGCATCCAATAAAGGATGGAGATTCTCCTTGGCTCTCTTCTTGTCATTAATATATTTGTAAAAACTTTTTTTGTTGTCTTTAACAACAGCGGCCAGATTGCGTTCTAGCTGGGCTTTTGCCTTTCTCATTTCCTCTCTGCACGACCTAACAAGATCCCTGTGCTCTTCTTGAGTCACCTGCCCCTTCTTCCACAAGTGGTAAGCTCTCCTTTTTTTCCTGAGTCCCAGCAAGAGCTCCCCGTTCAGCCAGGCCGGTCGTCTTCCCCGCCCATTCTTCTTACGGCGTACAGGGACAGCCTGCTCCTGCGCCTTTAAGACTTCCTTCTTGAAGATCGTCCAGCCTTCCTGGACCCCTTTGCCCTTCAGGACCATCTCCCACGGGACTCTCTCAACCAACGTCCTGAACAGGCCAAAGTCTGCCCTCCGGAAGTCCATGGTTATGGTTTTGCTGCCCCCCCTCCTTACTTCACCAAGAAGCGAGAATTCTATCATTTCATGGTCGCTAAGCCCAAGACAGCCTCCGACCACCACATCTCCCACCAGTCCTTCTCTGTTTGTAAGCAGCAGGTCAAGCGAGGCACCCCCCCTGGTAGGCTCACTTACCAGCTGCGTCAGGAAGTTGTCTTCCACACACTCCAGGAACCTCCTGGACTGCTTCCTCTCTGCCGTGTTGTATTTCCAGCAGACGTCCGGGAAGTTGAAGTCCCCCACGAGAACAAGGGCTAGCGATTGAGAGACTTCTGCCAGCCGCTTATAGAACGCTTCATCTGCCCCTTCATCCTGGTTGGGTGGTCTATAACAGACTCCCAGCAGGATATCTGCCTCGTTGGCCTTCCCCCTCATCCTTACCCATAGACACTCAACCGTACCATCATCACAATCGTTGAGCTCTATACAATCAAAACACTCCCTAACATACAGGGCCACCCCACCGCCTCTCCTTCCTCGCCTGTCCCTTCTGAAGAGTCTATAGCCATCCATTGCAGCACTCCAGTCATGAGAGTCACCCCACCATGTTTCTGTGACGGCAACTAAGTCATATCTCTCCCGCTGCACAATGGCTTCCAGCTCCTCCTGTTTGCCGCCCATGCTGCGTGCATTGGTGTATATGCACTTGAGCTGGGCTATCGATTTCACCCCCGAAGTCAAATAAATACTAACTAACTGACATAAACATAAGAAGATGATTGGGTCATAAAATTGACATGACTGTACATTGTATCCTCTGGAAGAGAAATGCAACTTGATTGTAATAGAATATAATATAATTCAATTCCTATATATTATAGTGATCAGCTAGTTGCAGCAATACTAATTGCATGCAGAAATGTTGCTAATAAATTGAAAGCAGTTTCATTAAAATGTAATACATTTTATTTTTATTAGCAGACAAAAATTAAACACTAAAAAATGGAATTATTTTAATTTGAAGTAGAGAAGCCTTCATATTTCACCTTACTGAAAAATAATGAGTCTTTTTTTTGATGTTTGCTGCTAAAATAAGAAACAAGTATGAACTAACTTAAATAGGCTTTCACTAAAGAAAATGAAAAGTGGCATATAAGAATTACATTATCTGTAGTTCTTACTCTATACTTGCAAAATGGCTGATCATAATTTTGAAAAGTAAAAACTGAATTTTTCCAAAATGCCGTCTTCAGCTGACTTCCCCCTGAGTGACAGACATGACACCAGCAGGCCTCATGAGCCAGCCAACTGCTAGTATGTTCTTTTAGATATCGGCTGGCAAAACCAGTCTGCAATAAGCCAAATGTAAAGTCTGATTTATTTGGCCAAAGCATACTTAATTCTTTGGTATGTTGATTCAAAGGAACAGATATGGACATGCAAATACACTTACCTGTGCTTGCCAGGTCTCTTAAGCTGCTAATCAGACCTCATTTAATGCCTTTTCTTCTGTTGGTGACCAGCCCTGGGTTCCTGGGCAGCCGACTCCATGTAATTGAGTATCTCTCCCCTGGTTTCCTTCTGTCCTGTGGGACAGAAGCACAGCAGCGCCTTCATGTGCAAACTCTCCCTCTGCAATCAGAAAAAACATGGTTAAAAGTGTGGCTTCTCTGTCTGGCTATTTGTTGAGATGATCCTTACTCATATCAGCTCGTTTCCTTTCAACATCTTTTGAAGCAAGTAAGCTAACACAAACAAGCATATAGCAGTATGTAAAATGTCCTTAGCAAAGTATGTAAACAAACATTTGCATTTTCGTATGAAGGAAACCTATTGCAATTACCATGACGTGCTCAGTAGTTTCTTTGACCTATATATAAAGGTCCATTACAAGCCTTCAGGTCTTCCAAGTCCCATAGTTTATTCACTGGTGGGTATCTGATACAGATACCAAAGGACGTTCAGAGAATACACATTAAGTCTACTGTGCTCAATAGTTGGATTTTAAACATCGTATCTGCATGTTTGTTTGATGTGAGCAAAGGGATCCAGTACTTGTACCATGCTGAGTACAGGTAAGGGTTATTCCACTCTTTCTCCTTACTGAGGAACCCTTCCATTGTCCTTGTCAGGGCAGCACAGCCTGCATAACCTGCACTAAACTACTAGCCCGCTGCTAACTGTGAGCAACATAAGACAAAACAGGGGAAAGGCTGAGTCAGGTGTACAGATCTGCAAAGCTGATACACCTGTGGACCAACACAATTACTACTTTGGCCCTAAGCTGTCTTTTAAATATCACTACTCCTTTATCTTCTGAACATAGCACAACCTAAACGTCTGAAGTTTGTGACTGTCCTAGGGTGGCCTGGTAAACTATGGACAGTGGTGCTGGAGAAATCTTTTAATCTTTGATCATACCTATCTGCTGCAATCCCACAACAAATGATGGGCTTGCCAAGTGTTTTTCATCTTAGCTATACCATATACAAAAACAGAGAGGGAAATCAGAAGATCAGAAATGAATACTTTTATTTGCTAACGCTTACTTATATGAGGTTTGAAAGTTTTCCTTTGTAAAAAACCCCAACTTTTGGTCATTTAATTCCAGGTGTTTGTACAGTCAGTTAGATGGGTCATGACAAGACCTTTTTCATCTCTAAGAATTGACACACTAACATTTCTTGATGAGTAACGCTCAAATTTTGATTTATTCCTGTCAATAGGAACAATAAGAGACACGTACAAAGTGGTCCACAGTTCCCTGATAACAAACTAATTCCTTTTGAGGTTTTTTTTAAACTTCTGATCTCAAAATACAGCATTTTTTATTATTTGAATCTTTCTTACAGATGCTCGCTATTTGCAGCACTCTTCGTTTGAAAAGGATGGGGGAGTTGTTTTATTCAAGTGCCATATAAATTAAGTATTTTGAACTACATAATTATTTCACATTCTAAGAATAACTTATAGTTAATTAAATGTTAGTATAATTTGAAGTGATTTCAGCTGAAGTATGTGGCACTGATATTGTTCTATGCAGGTCCATTTTTTTAAGGTATAACATTAAAAACATACTTAGCAGCATTATTAAGTTGTAGTAGTATTGATTCATGAAGTCATTGAGGGTCACCATATATTAGAAAAGGAGAATATTTCAAGAAACTTTCTTACTTTTGTCAAATTCAAAGCTTCAGCTTCTTTTTAGAAACACAGAAAGTAGAGAGAAAAATTGTAACATTTATGAGAATTATTCCAAGCATCCAAGAAGTTAATTAGCTTTTGGGTTTTGTTTTTTTGTTTTTGTTTTTGTTTTAGGAAAACCATGTGTATTTATTGCTATAAAATTAATAATAGAGTTTATATATCTACCTTCATCACAACAGTAAACAAACGATTTTAATTTCATTTTGTGTCAACTTTGAATACAGTGTATTATACAGTAAAAATACTCCCTAGAATATTTTTCAGTAACACCGCTGTTTCAGAATCACCAGTTTTACAAGAAGACTTACAGGAGCAATAGGAACAGAATAATTCTGCTCCAGAAACCAATATTTTATAGAACAGAAAAGGACTAAATTTCTGTGGGTCTATGGAGGACAAAAGCTATCCTATGGTACTCTGCTAAGCTGTATATCAATAATTAAATAGTCATTCAAAGAAGGAGAAATGAAACTTGGAGTCAAGCAAGGTGCTCAGTGCTCAAAGTTCACATTATTACATACTTTGGCTTTTTAGGTGCCTGTCAGTCACAGTTCAGTTTCTCAAACTAAATTACATCCCCTAGATTCCTGTATGGCTCAAAATGAGGTCCCCGTGGAAGGGATTTATAACTGGACAGAAGCAATTAGGAAATTAATTATAAGCACAGTGGTTTACCATAAAGCTTTACCCTGGGATGCGGGGGAGGCATATCTCCCCATGTCTAACATCTCATATCCAAATGTTGGAGACCTAGGTTATTTAAAAAAAACCCCAAACTAAGGCATTTTCAGTTCTGTCTTTCAAAACACAGCAAAACATCTCATCTCATTAACAGCTGAACTTCGGATTTAAATTCCACTGAGAAGTATAAAATTTTTACAAAATTCTTGCTTCAGCTTGAGTCCATATCTCACAGGTGTGTCCCACACATCAACTCAAAGGTCCACTTTTGGTGTTTTAAAGCAAAACATCTACCATAAATGATAATATAAACATAAGCAAAACTGCAGAGCCTGAAAGGACTTAATCAGGAAATAGTCACTAAGTTATTCAGCTCAGTCAAGAATGGAGATCTTCCTCAGCCTTCCAAGAAGCAGAATTGTAGGGAGGAAAGAGCATTTCAATATGGAAATCATGAATTGTGTTAGACAGGTAAGTCTTGCAGATGTCCCTTAATAGCTTCATCCCCAAATCTTATTGTCTTTCTCATTAGGCCATTACATTTCTCACTAATTAAAATTTGTGATGAAGGAGTCTGAGAAGGGATTTGGCCAGAGCTGACTATTTCAAAAAAGATCAACACAGAACCTGATAATTGATCTTAATGGCTATCTCTGCACTGATGATTTAGTTTTGAAATCCAAATCCAAATTTCTTCTAACAACGCACTTTACTGTGCAGCTTTTGTTTTGCTGTCATATATAACAGTTATATATCTGTCATACTAAACACAACAGAATTGTGCATTGCAAAGTGATACTAAGACAAAGAATTCATTGGAGACAAGGTGAAAAGGAGTGAACTTAAAAAAAAAAGGCAAGAGCTAAAAAACTTTATTTGTAGTTCCTCATGTTCCTGCAATGTCCTTCCATTGTAATCACACAATTCACATGGTGATTGAATTATTTGATTGATTTTAGCGACTGATTTTGTCAAAGCTTTGGTGAAATATTCAGTTCTTTCTGGGGAGTTCCTTTGTGCATACTAAAACTTTGTGATTGCGAAATTAGATTTTTACAGTTAGTGTTAGGGTTTTATGGTCACTTTTGCCTCATTTTAAGGTGTAGGTAAAATATTTCTACAATCCTCCAGCTGCCTGCCCTTAAATTACAGAGCCACAGTGATTAGAGACACTGTATTACTGCACCTCACTGGTTATGCATAAAGACTAGGTGATGGCAATATTATCTCTAACAGCTGGTGCAGTTCTCTAATGTAAAGTACAAAATAAAGTAAGACTGCAAGTAGATCAAATATGATCTATCCAGCTCAGTTAGCAAAAGCTATGAAGTTGCCGTATCAGGGTTTCAGAAGCCAAATAAATATGGTTATGCAGAAGCAACTCTCTCTACAGTTTCACTGTTACCCAGACCAGACTACTACTAGCTTGGTTATCACTGCATGTACTGCGTGTACATCTTCACGTCAAAGTATAGATACAGTCTGTTTCTCTAAACCAGCATGACTTAGACTATAAACTAAGAAACTACCTGCATATAGCTATGGGGACAACCTTGATCATTAGATGCCTAGTCAGGAAGCCACGATGTTACACTTTTGAAAGGTTTCAGAAGCCATTGAAAGAATTAGTGTGTCCAGTTCTAGTGTCTCCAGTTTCAAAAGGATGTTGGTAAATTTAAAAGGATTCAGAAGAGTAAGTTGAGGTCTGCTAGGTGATATGTCCAATAAAAACTAATTGAGTTCCATTTATTTATTTTACCATAAGACATTTAGGTGATAACTTGGTCACAGCGAACCAGTGCATACAAGGGAAGATAGCTGATGGAAATTTAGTGTACTTAAATAAAGACACAGAGTAGTAATAAAGGTATAAAGGAATCAAACAGAAGGAAGCTGAAGCTGGCGAATTTGGGTTAGAAATAAAATACAAACAGATAAACAGTCAACAGCAGAGGCAGTTAATCAACAATGTACATGGTAGACTACCCATCACTCTTAAATATTAAATCAAGACTAGTTTTTTTTCCTAGAAGACATACATCCTTTACACTGATGCCATGGGCTTGATGTCCCATTCCTCGGAGCATGAAAAAGTCGCAAGGCTGATCAGAGCCACAGTCTGTCTAGGGAAAGGGATGCACAGGAGCTTGACAAGAATGTCCACCACTGCAGGCAGACCTAGCGGGGAGACGGCAGCCTCCCTTTTCCTCATGACACATTACTTAGGATTGTATCAGTGAAGATCTAGAGGAGAGGAAGCAGCTTCCCAGGCCCCCTTCCTGAGCATTCCATGCAATGCCTTTTACTGAGGACAAAGTGAAAATTTTAAACAACTGATTGTATATGCTTAATATAAATGTGTGAGGAAGAGAGTGTATGCTAAATATCTTATTAGACAGGTCATACCAACTGGTAGTTTATGGATAAGTTGTTGACAAGCCATCACATATAGTGCTGCTTCCTTCTCCAGTTGTCATTTCAGCTTTCTTGAAGTTATCAGTGTATTGTAAACGTAGTAAGTTTTATATCCCTGTGCTCCTGTGCTGACGCAACCTTCCTATTACTCTCCCTTGGTAACCAGTATGCACTGCCATCATCCTACTGCTAATCCTGGTGTGTTGGGAAGCCGTACAAAAGAGAGAGAGAGAGGATGAGAGGGAGGGAGGGAGAGAGGGAGGGGGGAAGAAAGAGACTTTAATCTCCCTCCCTCTTTCACTCTCCTTTTCATGTGCTCAGGCACAGAGCTAAATATCATTTGCAAAAGCAGATGGCCTCTTTCATGAGACAACTGAATAAGGCATTGGAAAATCCACAAACATTAATAACTGGTTGTTTTCAAATAGCAAAAGAGCCTCACCGTTCTCTTTGAAGTATAAATGGATGTACAAGCATTTTACATTTACTCCAAACTAAATATACACTTAATTCTTTCAGTCCATCAAACTTGCAGACATCTATTTGGAATTAGTAATATATGCAAATAGTGTACTTGGTTTTAGAGAGTGTGAATGTTCCATTTAAAGGTGTCATCAGTACAAATCTATCAAAAATCACAAAACTGAATAATAAATATATTGCATTATATTTTAGGGTTCTTTCTTCTAGTTCCTGCAGCAGTTCCTGAGTAGTACTGCATTTACAGTCTACAGCTATGAAGACACCAGTTTTGTTTTTACAAGATTATTAACCACTTAATGAAGTGGGACTTTAAAAAGAATATCCAGTACGACAAGTGTTTTGACAGAACACTGTGAAGGAAGTGCAAAATAATTTGTGATACCTGTATGCAGTAGACTGACTACTGCTGTGGCAGTAGCCTCAGCTGTGCAGTCTGCTACATACAGCGTAGATGACTTAGGATCTGTTTGGCATGAGCATGGGCAGTGTTGTGACAAATGAGCTGTAGGAATGCAGTTCATAATCCTTAGAGAAACTAGACCCTGTGACAGCTGAGATACTTAAAGACATATTTTTAAAAAAAAACCAGCCTTGCTCAGCTTCAGCATACGCTACACTTAAGATTCCTGTGTACTAATGAGCACCTCTAATCAGGAAGCGTATTTTCAATTAGGTACTTGTTCCAGATGTACTAGGTGCTTACAATCACTAAAGAAACCATTAGTTTAATAAAAGGAATACACACAGCTCTCAGCACCATCTCTGCAGAGATTATGGACTTAATACTTCTAAGGGACTAACTGCCCTTAAAATTTGTGGGCCATCCTTTCAGATGAGGCAAAGTACCTACACTACAGGAGAAGCAAAATTATATCTGGGTATAGGAAATAAGCACAACTTCTAAAATGGTACGCCTGTTTTGTGGGCATGGCTATAAGGATATCAGACAGGAATCCTAAATTATTTTTTGACACATACCTTAAGTCCCACGAGGATTCCTTTTCTCACATCACCGTTTACTGCAACCACACACAAAATGGAGGAGGTCCACTGAGGCACTGGAATTCCTAATCCTGTTAAACACAGAAGGCAACCAGCATGTCAGAATCTTTATCTCCATCTAACCTCTCATTTAGGAAGTCACCTTCTCCTTTCCAACAGCATGCAAAATGAACAAATCAATGCAAATTTTGCATTTTCCCCTACTCCTGATGAAGAACAAGAAGAAATTTTGGAATTCACTGCCTGTTGTGCAGCTGGTGAGGGGAGCCAGCCTCAGGCTCAATTCATTTACCACTGCCCCTTACTTTAGCTAGTGTCTTCAGTTTAGCTGTATACTTAATAATGCTTATGCACATTTGGGTACATAGTGACATGTCAGATATCCCATGAGTGCTGGACTGTCTATTGAAAGACAAGGGACTGGATGCAAAAGTAGGCTTGTCTGACTGTGGCTTTAGGGGATGCCGGTTGTAATGGTTATGTTGCAAGGGGTAAGATTTAAGATTATGTTCTGATCAGCAAGCGAGCAATATAACTCTCCCTAGGATTGAGAAAGCGAAACAATCCTCATCCAGGTGCTTAGCTCCTATTAGGAAAGCCTGGTAGATACTAGCATAACTCTCTCTGCGCTTTGCTGAAGCATCTGTGACATTTACGCTGTCAGTGGCTAAAAGGAGAGAAATGATTCCCTAAAGGCCCCTTTCCACTGATTATCAAGAACCCCCAAAGAGATTTCGTAAAAGCTGGGTCAGTTCTCCAGAGGGGGGCATTCCATGGGGCTCTCCAATGCTTTATTTTTATTATGCTGAAAGAGTCCTGTCAATTATGAGTAGCAAAATGCTCATTCAATTAACATTCTGTGTCATCTGAAAGTATTTAAAGATAACTTCAGGCTTTCTGTATCACGGCCTTTTTTTCACACTGCGCCTAAACTGCAACCTTGTTGTTTTAGTCTGATATAGTTTATTTGCAGCTTTAAATGAGATGCCTATTAGCAACTACATTTGATTTTTAAATTCAATTTTTAAGGCAATTTAGGATGAAATTCATGAATAAGGGCTAAATTAAGAGCCAAGGACTCTAATTCTTCCTTTCACTATGAAGTTTTCTGTGACTTCTGACTCAATAACAGTCAGCTTCCAGCTGTCCTATTTATAAACAATCTCTCTATTGACAAAACAGTCTGTCACTAGCTATTTAATGCATTGTGATGATGATCTATATGGTATTAAAAACACCACTGCTGTGTACCCCTCTGGGAAAGTGACTATTGTGAACTATAGTACAGTCCTTGTTACACAGAGTGGCTTCTCCCATGAAAATAGTGCTGTTGCTTGAATAATAAATATTGTCAAGTCCTTGCAAATAAGGTGGACCTCCTGTGGTCGTATCCTATCAAAGTAGGCATTTCCCCATTAGGAAAACTTCAGATTATTTTGACTGTACATTTTTCCATAAATTTTCAGTATATTGTGTAGTGTTTTTTCCCTTGCACAACAGGGGAAAAAAATATTTTCACAGGACAGAAGACTCCTTTCTTCAACTGCAATACTGAACAAAGCCTGAGTTGTTATAAAAATGTGAATTTTTCCTAATCTCTGACATTTTCAGACATCTTTCATATGACAGCTCAATTAGTGCACCTAAAATAAAATCTGCTTTCTGTGCAATAATATTACATTGTTGGATGGAGTTAATTATTTATCTGCAAATATCACCATAATTTTCTCCTGTGGTACTACTGCTTCACTAGCTCGTCTTTCTAAGGGTAAATTACCTAATCTAAGCATTTAATTTTGCAAATCTTCCTGAATTTTATCTTGTTCTGAGGTCCAGGCCAAGGTTTTCACAACAAGCTTCCTAATTGCTAAAATAGCTATATACTCTATTTTAAGCAGAGCTGCTTATCAGTATTCTGAATAGAATCTGAGCCTTTATGTACCCCTGGGGCATTGCTCTTGAGGTATCACCCTGCTTTGTCAGGGTGCTGTTGATAACTGATCTTTCCAACAGCTGCTCAACAGTGTAGTGATTTTATGCCTGTGCTTTTCTACTGTCATGGAGGAAAGTATCACAACCTTGTTGGAAGTCAGGGTAGTTCACACTGCTGTGCCTCATTATTCTAATCCCCCCATCCCCAGTGATTATTCTGTCAAAGGGAAACATCCAGTTCTCAGTCATTTTCTTGTTCTGATCAAATTATTGTCCTTTCTAATTCTTTTTCTACTCTGAGTTGGTTTGTTAAGAGTCATTTCTAGCAATTTATCTCTTTAAAAATAATAGATACTTATTAGTGCAAAATATAATCCATGCCAGTCCCAGAAAGATCTCTACATAATACTTATGTTTTTCTGTTGACATACCAGAGGTGTGCTGTCACCTACTAAAATCAAATGTGTCTCAATGGCAGGAATCTTAATATGCCCAGAGCTAGAGGTGATGAACAGTCACCTTGTCCAAGCCCATGTAGGCTACGCAATACTGACAGCTGCTGTGTACAGCCTTCCTGTTGTACTCCAAGGCAGCTATTTTTGACTGCTGTGAATCTTGGGTATGAATTGGAATGTCCTAGGATATGTCAGAGCCTAAATTTATCCTCCGTTTTTTTTAAAATCTCAGACTAAATGTTGACATAGGTCTTACCCTCTGTCAGTGAGAAAATTTAAGAATTCCATTACTGTAAAAATAAATTAGACTAATACAATTACAAATATCTTTGTTACTCTAATTTTACACAATGGTCAGAGGTTAATAATGCTGTTTTTCTCTGCTAAATTGCTTTACTCAAACACAAGCCCTGTGATATCAAATAGAGACTGGTAGTGAAGAAAATTGTAAGACTATTAGCAAAGATTGTAAAATAGACCTTGATGAAAATGGAAATAACTAGTAGCTTACACAAAAAAGTGGAGCTTTAGGGTATGTTGTGAAACCCAGTAAACTTGATAGATCACTTATGTACAACAAAAAAAATATTAAAAAAGATACCTATATTCTCTAAAAAAATGCAATTCTTAATGACAGTAACAACTCCAGACCTTTAAGGTCCCTTCCAACCCAAACTATTCTATGATTCTATGATACATACAAAGGAAAAAAAAACCAACAGAAACCCCCCCGGTGTTTAAAGTTGTTTGGTTAAGGCACAGCAAAGCAAGACTCTAGATTCTAAAACACATCTAACCTGCCTCTGTTATTTGTATTTATAGCTCTGTCACAAGGCCTTTAGGAGAAACTTTCCCATACTTTTTATACACATTTTGAATATATAGTTCCCTTTTGCAGTTTAAATTCCTTGCTCATTGCTTCCAGGAATGTTAGTAAAGCATATCCTCTATGCAATGGTATGTACATAAACAGATACATGGAATTTTAGTACTGATTCATTTCTATACCACACTTTTAGTTCACTGCCACAGAACCAAATCACTTTTTCCAGTTGCATTGATTATGCTCACTGTCCTTCATTGCTTATGCTCTAACCAGTGCATTTACACCAGATTCTGCAGTTGTCAGCAAAACTTCTACATGTAGAGCTAGGGTCCGCTAGGGACTTCTGATTACATGGCTTGGCACAAGCCAGACCATGAAAACTAGAGTTCAGCATTCAGACTTAGAGTATATTTCATACCAAACATAACGCAATTGTAAATCAACATCTTGCTCACGTTCATACCTATTGAACAACTAAGGGTATGCAAGGTGTTGCCATGAGCCCTCTAAGAGTTGCACACTTTGAATTAAGGAGTTAGTTTCAGAATTCCTTCTCTGAATCAACTGTATGTTCTTGAAAAAGGCTAATGGAAAACACAATGGTAACACAATTCCCCACTTTAGGAATTTTACTGGAACGCAGGAGACCTGAAAGTACATTTCTACTTCTACAATACGCTTTTTAGCAAATGCCTAGAGTGAACTCAATGGGATGCACTCCTTGCTGTACTCTGCTGCATTCGCTCTGGTAAGTCTCAGCAACACATTCTGTTCCCTACAGAAGTGAACCAGCAACTTTAGTCCTGGAATAGTAATTCTGTCTGGTAGCTGAGAAAACTCATTAATCGGTTCTGAACAGCTGAGATAGAAATGCACATATGCACACATACGTACATACTCTCACACAGGAAAGCCTTAACAGCCTGTCTGCTGTTCAAGTTCTCGAACATTTCTCCCCATTTGCTCCCACTTTCCTTGGAAGGGGTCTACCTGCTTCAGGGTTAGGACCATGTACTGGATATTTTGCAGGCAGGATCAGGAGGAGAAGTTTGTATGAAGAAAGTAGTTCTAATTATTTCTTTGAAATTACACCAAATTTCATGAAGTTTTGAACTTTCGGGGAAAACTAACCACAGTTTGCAAATGAAGTAGATGTTGTCTTCCAGCAGCTGCAACTTCTGAAGTTTCTGTCTCATCAAACACAAATATACACACACAGTGCATGCACGGAAGTGAGCTAAATTAAGGCTGCGTGGGCATTACAAAGCTCTTAGGTATTTGACACAGCTTTTAGTGTGGCAGGGGGAATGAGCAGCACTTGTCTCTATTCAGTAAGGCCTCAGCGTGTCAGCTGGTGTAGTTACATTGTCTTCGGGGGAATCTGACTTACAGTGCTGCCTTTGTCTGTTCTCTTCATTAAAAACAACACAGAAAACTCTCAGGGCAAAACAGCCTGTGATGTAAATACGAAACATCAGCTTTGTGTGGCCCAAATGCTCCTAGGAGGTCTCTGAGACTCTCTGAGACTTTCATTTTGGGAGCCAAAACTCTGAACAGATGTCCTTCTCACACATTTGCATAGATTTCCTCCTTACCACTGCACTATATTCAATAGCAATAATAGGAGCACTTGGCACAACAGGAGCTGCAAATGTACAGTAAGTCCTCACTTTCAACATACCACACACCTGTACCACTTTTCTCTTTTGACCTATGCCTATCTCAACCTTTACTCTCTGCCTAAATGAATCGGCCTGTGCCTTCTTTTGTTTCTTTATTGAATCCTAATGCCACGGCCTTTGTCTGTGAGGCAGCTTTGTTGTAAACACTAATGTCTTTCTCTGCTGTGAAGCCACTGTCAAAAATATTTGCATAGTGTTCTCTATTTGAACATGGTAACCATGGTAAACATTTTCTCCAGCCCTATTATTTAAGCTATTTTTAAATGAGTTGAGTTAGCACAGTCAGATATTAATATGTCTTTATTTGGTGTGGTTTAGATATGTCTGAACTGGGGTGGATATATGCCAGAGCATATCCCAGGTTGTTGGTTCCTAAACTTGGGGCCTGAGGGTAAAATGGCCTGGCGATCTCCATTTACAGGACCGGAGGCTTTCTGAGTTGTGGTTTCCTTAAAATTCACTTGTGCCAGATGCAAGTTCTGTCATAAATTTCATATTTAGATTGCCACGTAGCAAATTTAAGCCTATTAGCATGAATACCAGGTTTGTACCTAAAAAAGAAAAAAAGCCATTAAAATTTTGTGAATCTATAATTTTTATCTTTAGTTTTCACAATTTCATTGGAACTAACTTTTTGGTATCAAGCAGGTAAAGACTTGATAGGGTAAGTATTTATTTCATTTATGTGGAGAATTCATTTTTATTTTGATAGTAAACATGATCCTGAAGGAATTGTTACAGCCCTATGTGCCTGGCCAGTCTGCTTGCTCTTTTCCCATTTAGCAGGTTCCTGCGCAAATTCCTGTTTCCTTTCACCTTCACAAGAGGATCTGTAGAATTGCTATATGTCCTTAAATTGGAAACTGGAATTGCAGATGTCTGCAAATGGCTTTGTCATTCCCCTTGTTCATTTCAGAGGTGTATTGGCTAAACTGACAACTGAGACCTACCAAGTGTTGCCCTCTGTAGGCTTTTACATCAGACTGTTGAGTGTTTGTTCATTTTTATCCATAAAAGGTCAGGGGGTCTAAATGTATCGAAGTTGTTTTCTTTTACTTGACAAATTCAGAGTTGAAACTTTTTGCTGAAGGCTACAGCTTTGTCACGTACATTGAAAACCTTCAGCTCTAATTTGGAGTCAATAAATGATGAGAAAATATCAAGGATGTAAATGACTAGCAAGATCATGACTCATTTTCAATATGAAGCAATAGAGAAATAAGACAATCAAGAAAACAAACAGCCTGAAGACATAAACTTGGTTGTTTGCTGAATAGATCTGAAGAGTTCAGTAACTTCACTGCTGAACTATTCCTAGAGATGCATACCATACTTTTCATGCTGAAAGGCACTTTCTTACCTGGCAGTGCTTTCTGATGGAGACTGAAATACTCCTCATGAATATTGACAGGTATTTTACAAATGAGAAAAATAACACTAGCAAGTTTTTTTGTCCCTGAAAATGCAACATCCAGGCAACTTCCAAGGTAGATCTCTGGGGAGACAGTGGCAGCTTGGGGATTCTTCAACATCAGAGCTTTGGAAGAAAATGCTTCTTTTGCCAAAAATGGTGATTTTGTAAATTCTGCATCTGTGCAGGAGCATAAAACAAAAGTAAGGACTGAGAACTCCTGGACAACTACGGGAGGCATCATGAGGTTGAATTGACACCTCTTTGCTACCTTTTCTTTACCCAGAGGAGCGCTCTTTCACTCTGTTTTGGAGTGTTTCTTCTGTGGAAAAACATTCTTCATCTCACAAGGCATGAATGAATTTATGAGTGAAGAAAAAAAGTTACACCAGTGTCAAGGTTTTAAAAGTAACTATAAGGAAGAAACCTAACTGATTAAAATAAAGGTGTCTCATTCATTGAAAAGCTGTGAGAGGCTAACAGATGCACAAACCCATTTATAAACTTGTTATGTGATTCTTGTATCAATTACAGGCAAAAAAATAAACAGAGAAAGGATTAGATTTTCAAGTGGGCTCAACGTTTGTGTCTAATTAGCCTTTGTTATGGATCTCTGCTGCTTTAACAGATTACTTTGTAGAGATGGTACCATCACCTACATAAGAAAGCAGCTTGCTACATGTTAAGAACCAGTCTATTAAAAAATAGTTTGCTGCAGGTAAATATTTTCTCTATCTAAGTCTGAATTTACATCATGGAGTGCTCTCGAGTCATTGTTAACCATGATGATCCACAGTTATGCTTTAAAGACTGCACTAAGTTCAAGAGAAAGTATTTAGCAAGGAAGTATACAGACTTCACACAAGGGAAAAAATGCCAATGTAATAGCTTTGAGTGTACAAGAATCAAGCCCACCAAAAAATTCTGTGGCTGTCTCCAAAGGGAAAATGTCAAAAGGATTATAAACAATGAAAAAAAACCCCAAGGTTTCTTCATTTGGAACTGGAACTAGAGAACTGCAGACAGCAATTCAGAGTTAATGCGTTCCTTGCTTAAAAGGGGGGTGAGGGGAGGGGCAGGAAAGCAGTGCCCGTTTCAACCATAAAACTGAACTACTTTTTCTTTAAGAATGTCTGTAAAGACAGCTGACATTGTGGGAGCAAGAGTTAAAGATCTACAAACATTCAACTGAAAAACAGGGAAAAGTGCCCATGTGTCAGTCACATGGCACGCAGAATCAGAGCATACCTTCAAAATGTACTGCTATGAAAATGTATCATGTGTATGATGAAAAAATGCATTTGAATGCATTTCTTACTGAGAAACTATTTGCACATCATGTTATCTGGTGCCAAAATGCTTAAGGCAAGTCAGACTTCATATTTGTATTTCAAACTAGACTCACGACTTGACATTTTTATATTTGAGCTGTTTAGTACTTGGAACGCATTATAGAATACCGAGATAAAAAGCTTAGGGTTTGTTGTAAAAATTAATTGCTTCTGTGTATCTGCTTCTGCTTGACTCATAAACGGACTAAAAAGGCTTTGGCTATCCAGCTTACTTAATTGAAAATATGTAAAATTATCTTTCCAATAACTTGTGGATCCATCTTTGTTTTGAAAACCATCTGAAGCTCACATATTTGTTTGGCCCAGGTGATCCTGCTGTTTTAGCGGGCAAGAGAATAGTTTCATGTATGAAGCAAAGTGGGAGTTTCACATAGTAGTTTCAAACCTGTGCTTCTAATTCACCTCACATTTTATAAAAATGGTACTTTTAGCACCTAGAGTCCTAATGGAATAGTGCCATGTAAGGTGAAAAGTAGTTCACAGTTTATCAAAAAGGGTATTCTGTAATATTACTTGAAATATTTACAGTACCTCACCCACACGTTTAACCGTTTTTTGATGTGTGTTTGGTTTTGGGTTTTGTTTTGTTTTGTTTTTTAGAAATAAATACAGATTTAAATAACTACCAGCCTGATCCAGGCCACTCTACCTAGGTAACAGAATATAATTTTTCCTTGTCAGTCAACAAGGCATTTTGAAAACTTCTACAACATTTTAGTGTTCAAAACAAAGCAAACAACTCTTTCAGTTACTGGCATTATGCAAAAGGTTATACAACATGGAGTTGCTTTGAGGAGACAGCTACATAGGCAGTAGAGTGCCAAATAGTTTTAAATTCCTACCAATGACCTTGACTCTTCACGTATTTGTACAAATACTCACATGCATGAGGTCAACATAATTATAAAACATTTGAAGGACCCAAACCTAGCATTTGCAAATTATTACTTACAGCTTATTTTGCAGAGTTTTTAAAATGGAAGATATGACATACATAATTTTTTCTTGGTTTTGTGTTAAAACATTAATGATTTGCTTTGAAGTACAAAGTCTCAAGAAAGAGCTTTTTAAAATTTTTCTTGAAATGTTTGCTTCAGTCATTTGTCGAATAAATGTAAGAAGATTATAACAGTTTAGAGCTGTCTGAACTTGTGTTGTCTAGACAACAAGCTTAAATTCAAAGACAAAAATTGGGAAGTGATTAAACTCCAAATCTGCAAAGACTTATGCACATGCCTAATACCACTAATGGACCAGTCCACTGGTCTATTTGCATACACAAAGTTAATTACACGATTGTTTCAAAGAATTGGCCGTATGTCTGCAATATTAGATAGTTGTTTTGATTCATAGTTTTAATACATAATGTAATACTTCATTATGAATCATTTTCTACTGACAAACTAGATAGCTCCATTGTCAAAAGGTGAGGTATACTCAGTTCATTCTATTGGTTAAAAAAATAATATTCTTTCAAACCGATTAAAAATGTGGCGATTAAGTCTCCAACAAAATATGTGAGCTCCAAATTTCTTCGCTCTGTAAAGAATATGGAAAGACACACCAATCTTTTAATATGTGCTTTTGGGAAAGGTATTGAAAAATATTGACGGTATTAAAAGGTAAGATCTTCTATGATTTCTTCCTATGATCTCCTCAGAAAACATTTCAATTGGTCTTTAATATTACTTTCCAAAATGCTAACTGTGTCAAGATGCCAGGCCAGGACTAGGAGATGCTCTGGATTTCACAATGTACTGTGCCAGTGTCATGGTTTGACCCCAGCCAGCAACTAAGCATCACACAGCCGCTCGCTCACTCCCCGCCACCCCTGGTGGGATGGGGGAGAGAATAGGAAGAGTAACAGTGAGAAAACTCATGGGTTGAGATAAAGACAGTTTAATAGGTAAAGCAAAAGCTGCACACGCAAGCAAAGCAAAACAAGGAATTCATTCACTACTTCCCATCGGCAGGCAGGTGTTCAGCCATCTCCAGGAAAGCAGGGCTCCATCATGCGTAACAGTTACTTGGGAAGACAAACGCCATCACTCTGAATGTCCCCCCCCTTCCTTCTTCTTCCCCCAGCTTTATATGCTGAGCATGATGTCATACGGTATGGAATATCCCTTTGGTCAGTTGGGGTCAGCTGTCCCAGCTGTGTCCCCTCCCACCTTCTTGGGCACCCCCAGCCTACTTGCTGGTGGGGTGGTGTGAGAAGCAGAAAAGGCCTTGACCCTGTGTAAGCACTGCTCAGCAATAACTAAAACATCCCTGTGTTATCAACACTGTTTTCAGCAGAAATCCAAAACATAGCCTCATACTAGCTACTATGACGATAATTAACTATCCCAGCCAAAACCAGCACAGCCACTAAAGTGTGCAGTAATTTAATTAATCAGTTATGAAAGAACTCATATGGCTGTCATACAAAACGATAAACACTAGTAAATGTTCTACCAACCATATTCCTCTAGATAGCTCTCTCTGCAGCAAATCATTTCTGCCATTAATTAATTCAAAAACCTTTTAAATGCTGACTGGAAAGGTAGCCCTTAAACATCTTTGATTTTCAGTTTATCTTTTTGTATCTTTCCTTATTTTTATGTCCTCTCAGACAATTTCCATCTTCATATATTCCATTCCTCTCTCAGCTTCTTCATTATCCATTATTTTTCTCTGCTCCTTTTCCCAATTAGTGTTTTCTTTCCTTACATTATTTGTTTCATACTATCCCTGTTTTAGCTGCTTTTGGAACGTAGCAATGCCTATGCACATTATTTACTTCTAAACCATTACAAAAAGCAGCATAAAACAAGACATAATCTTCTCCAGCGGTTCTGCCCTCCACAGCTAACCTGTCACCCTCCTCTTTGGGACCAGTTTGTGTTCATCTGCCTCTGCGATTTAACTCTAAGACAATAAAACCCTGAGGCATGTCTGTACTTACACCAGTTTGGCGTCATATTATCCCAAAACAGCCTCCTGAGCTAAAAATCTACAGACTTTCCCCAAAGGACTTCTCATTCCTCCTTGAAGCTATATGCCATCATGCAGGAAAGATGGACTTTCTGTTCCTAGCTAAGGGGCAAGTGACGCACTTCTGTTTGGATGCTTAGTTTAGTCAGCAGGTCAACTCTGCATTAACAGGCAGGATCCAAGATACAGTACCTAATGAGAGAGGTGATGTTTGTGTTGCCTTCAGTAGCTGTGCCTGGGCATGCCCTTGAGACCCAAAGCCATCCAGTACATGTGCTTGTAATCAAATTGGAGAAGCTGCCAGATCCATTGGGAGTTCATATACTGCATCCTTAGCACACGTGAACAGAAGGGTACTCTCACCGTGCGTATTGTGAACTGATTTGCACCTCACATAGACCCTCTTAGTTTGCACATAAGCTCCTAAAGTTCCTGCCCTGTGAACCTTCCCCCTGTGACTTACCTTGTACACTTCATTTAAAGGTTTTTACTGCAGTCCTTTGGTGATAACTCCAACACTGCTAACAGATGCATTGCCTGTTGAGACTGGTAAGGTAAGAAAAGTGCCCCCATGCCACCACCTACAATCAAGAAGCAAGGAGTCAAGTAAAGCTACAGTTCTCTCAAATGGCATTGTCTGTCCTATTCACAGTATGATCTCCCCCCCTTGAATGGAGATAGAAACCTATGGTCTCCTACAAGCTCCACATTATTATTCACCCTTTCAGACCATAGCAATTGCAAAACTACCAGGGCCTTGAATATACCAACAGGACCTAATTGCCCTGACCAGTTAATAACCTCCTTTGTCTGTAATCCTCCCCTTTAACCTCTTTTCCCCTCTCCTAGGTGTTTAGCTGCCTGTGTTCATGGTCTGCTTTAATATGGCACAGCTGTGCAAGCTTAGATCTGAGTGCCATGAAAACAGTGAAGTTGTGAAAAACAGCTGTGGGAAGCCTCATCTGGGACCTCCACCCATGCAGCCTCCCAAGCATTAGCTCAGAAGCTGCAATTACACTCAGACCCTTGCTCTAGCCTGAGCTATGGCATGGGTGTGCTGTGCCTGGCATTGCAGTTTTCCTTGCCTTCCTGGCCTGACCTTGGGCCTGCCTCATCATTACAGACTTGTCTGGTCATCACTGGGCTGTTAACTGAACCTGGCTACTGAACCCTTTCTCTGCTCTTTTTTTTTTCCAGGTACTGTGGGACTGCACCCTGAGGGTGAGGGCACTGCCCTGCCAGCCTGGCTGTCACCCTTGGCCCCTGGTTTGCCCTCCCTTACAGAGCAGCCCGCTCTGTTTTCTGACAAGACTCTTCAGGGTAAGAAACCCATCTCTGGTGCCCTGAAGCAGACATTATTTTGCCTGTACATGTAGTGGCATCCTACATCCTTCAATCTGTTCCAGTACTCACATGCTCCACCCACCCTTTGAAGCATGAGTGTCAAAGTACAAGGCATGAGATAGATGTACAAAGGCATCTATCATCCTGCCTGCTGTAACCAGAAGGAACCAGGCAGGTATTCCAGATCCCACATGTGTTCAGGTGTCAGATTCTCATATCTATCCAATATCCACCATATGGGCGCCTCGTTGTAGGTAGGAATGTTTTTTTCTCTCATATTGCAACCTCAGACCGCAGACTTGTGGTCCTGTCACAGCTCCTTTGCGACGTTACCTGGACAGCTGCAGGGTCACTTCAGTCAGACTATGAACTCACTTCAAGTACAGAAATTTATTGCCATGCCTGGCTACAGGATGGCATTTTGTGCTCCTGAACAACAGGCCAACATCCCAGCAGTATCTTCAGCATCGTGATCTATTGAACTCCCCGGAAACCCAGGAGCTGCTGACTCTCTCTGAGGTCAACAGGAACAGTTTCATCAGAACCAGATGTTGTAGGACACTATTACACGCAATAACTATTTTTGCTCTGACCAGTACTGTTAGAGGAAGTAGACCCAGGCCCCGTAAGTAAAAAAGCAGTCCAACTCTGAGCTCATTTGTCTTAGGGATGTGACATCAGAGATTCAGCAATAACAGTGCTATGTGAAATTTTTCAGTCCATATTCTTAAGGAACTTACTGTTTTAAAATTTCCTTTAATATTTAACTTTATAACATTGAAATTTGCAAATGTATAAAAATAATTCACTTTTTAAAAGTCCTAAGGAATATTTTTCCCCTTTCAGCTGTGCAGATTATTTTTAGTATATTCTGATAAATCTTCAGCATTTTAAATTGAACTGGAAGTGAAGTAAAAAAAACCCTATTATTTACTTAACTACTACCATTAGCATAGTAGCTATTACATCTCACTACTTCCTATGGATAGATAAAATACAGTTTCTGATACAGTTGAAACCTTTGGTCCCTTGACGGAGAATGGAACTATTATTTACATAAATATAACAGTTCAGAAAACAGAAGAAAAATGGTTTATCTGCAATGTACCATGCACATTAGAATCACGAAGGAGTGTTCAAAAGAAGAAAAGAATAGAAATTCAATGAAAGAAAAGCCTCCTCACAGCATATTTCCAACTATGCATTAACAGGTGTATATATAGATATACATGTACATTTCAGAATTGCCTTACTGTATATAGGAAAGGCAAACAGTGCTGCTGGAAATAATGAACTCTTAAGAAAAATACTTTCACACTGAGCAGTTTTTGCAATTCAGTTTAAATGAACAAATCTGAAGCAGACTGTATTAACTTGGCATTCTTTTTTTTCCCCATCTTTATGTTTGAGAGTATCATAATGAACTGAATGAAGAAATAAACTCCATTTTATACTAGTGATTATGAGAACTTGCCACTGGATGTGATATTGAATGAGTTGTGATGATCATAGAATCATAGAATCATTAAGGTTGGAAAAGACCTCTAAGATCATCAAGTCCAACCATCAACCCAACACCACCATGCCCACTAAACCACGTCCCGAAGTGCCTCATCTACTCGTCTTTTAAATACTTCCAGGGATGGGGACTCAACCACTTCCCTGGGCAGCCTGTTCCAATGTTTAACCACTCTTTCAGTAAAGACATTTTTCCTCATGCCCAATCTAAACCTCCTCTGGCGCAACTTGAGGCCATTTCCTCTCGTCCTATCACTTGTTACTTGGGAGAAGAGACCAACACCCACCTCGCTACAACCTCCTTTCAGGGAGTTGTAGAGAGCGATGAGGTCTCCCCTCAGCCTCCTTTTCTCCAGGCTAAACAGTCCCAGTTCCCTCAGCCGCTCCTCATAAGACTTGTTCTCCAGACCCTTCACCAGCCTCGTTGCCCTTCTCTGGACACGCTCCAGCACCTCAACGTCCTTCTTGTAGTGAGGGGCCCAAAACTGAACACAGTATTCGAGGTGCGGCCTCACCAGGGCCGAGTACAGGGGCACGATCACTTCCCTCCTCCTGCTGGCCACACTATTTCTGATACAGGCCAGGATGCCATTGGCCTTCTTGGCCGCCTGGGCACACTGCCGGCTCATGTTCAGCCGGCTGTCAACCAAAACCCCCAGGTCCTTTTCCGACAGGCAGCTTTCCAGCCACTCTTCCCCAAGCCTGTAGCGCTGCCTGGGGTTGTTGTGGCCAAAGTGCAGGACCCGGCACTTGGCCTTGTTGAATATAGGATCTACGTCCTAGGGCTATATATACTTGCCAATGGGGTATGGCAGTCTTTAAAAGGGCTGTAAGGAAAGCAGAGTATAGTGCTAAGAAAATAAGCTACCAGTTGTGAACTGAGACATACCCACAAGGACCAACAACCCAGGGATTACTAAATTATGGGCCAATGCCTGAAAATTCAAACACTGAAAATGCAGCTGCCATGTATAAAGTATTGGAACATTTCACTCAGTCTTGATCTGCTATTGCAAAGCACATCTCCTTATGTCAAACATGGGCTTATATAGCTTGCCTGATTAGAAATATATTTAATTACTTTCTGAAATGATACCAAAGAGAAATATAAAATTACAAAGAAACCCTTGAAGAGCTGTAGAACTTCAGAAACTAACCATTTAATAAAGCAAATAGTTTATTCATAAGCATGTTATTTGTAACTTCAAATACATTTTAAAGCTTGTCTCTTCTTTGGAGTAATAGCCCTATTTCTTTCTCAGGCAACAGGCTTAGATCTGTTCTCAGGTATAAAAATCCTGCTTTTGGCTGACAGCATCAAGCATAAACTATTAGCTTTATTTTGTTTTGTTCTTAATTAAGAATATAAAACTTATTTGCTTGATAGTACTAACTAGTGTAAAAGAGATTTATTTATATTTTTTGAGTGATTAATATTTCACATGTAGCTATAGCATTACTCTGAGTGATATTCTGGTGGAGTAATGCATCTAGAGTTGAAAGGGTTGTGCAATTACATAGACAGTATTAATTAACTATGTTGTTTACTGTGGGATCCAACGCTACATTTCAGCTAGGGACATCTTGCAGTCATTCTCATAGTCTATGGGTGAAAATTATTTACTTAATTGGAAAGATAAATACTAATTCTATGTTACATATATTTCCCTCACATTCTGAATTGCAAATCTAAGCATGCTCTGTCTTCTATTGACAAACTGCAAAAATTCTCACTGTCTTTTTCCTCCCACTCCCCAGACTTCCAGAGTTAATTGTCCATGTCAAGGGAGAAATAACACAACTCCTCTTTTTCCTTTTAAAAGTGATATTTTGAAATTGCAAGGCCCAACCCTTTGAAGGTCCTTTCTTAAACATTCTAAAAACAGCTTCTAGACTAAAAATGTTTCTGGAGAATTTTATGTCTTCATCACTTAAATGCATTCAAGCAGAAAATACCAGCATCAGCAAGGAACCTGGGGGGTTAAAAGTATACCAAGAGGTATAGAATTTGTCTTAGTAACTTACAACTGTAAGGTAGTTGACATGCTAGGTCAGACCAAAGGTCTGTCTAACAAAAGATGCTGTCTTCAGCAGTGGCAGTAACAGATGTTCAGAAAAAATAGGGTAAGAAATAGTATGCGTTCATGAATCTTCCCTATGACACCTTGCCAGTTCATAGTGCCTTGACTATCACTGGTGAACTGTGCTGAAGAGTATGCTGAAGATTTCCTCTGTAGGTTAGAATCCAAAGTACAAACCTACTCTTGTTCTTGGAGAGGTGACATTTTTTGCTTTCGAAAAAAGATGCCCCTACATTTAGTGCACCAAGGCGCTGGGCATCTGCATTTTGTCGGTAGACAAGAACTTGATCTACCTGTGATCTGAACAGATGCAAGCTTTCTTTGGTATACTAAGAGAAGACCAAAAACCTACTGAGAAGGAGGGTATATTGGCACAGGATCAATGCTAAAATATCTGCATTTGCATGGCTCCCTGCTGGCTTGGACTGTGAACAGAGTGACTGTAGCTTGGCTGTAAAATGCCAAGATGTGCTTTTCTGTTTGATATAAAGAGAAATTCCTATCTCTGTGGAAATCTTCAGGGGAAAAAAGAAAGGTTTTGTCTGAAATATAAAGGCATAAAGCCAAAAACCTCCAGGCTGTATCAGTGAAGTTCAGATACCTGATCAGGTGATTAACACCAGAAAAAGAAAGCTTTGCATTTTAGAGAGGAAGAATTCCACTAATATTCTTCCTAGACACCAAGAACAGATAGCTTGCCCAAAGACAAATAAGAAATCTGTGGCAACACCAGAAAAGTAGTCAAGATTTTATGTCAAGTTTCCAGACTTTAATAGCAGACAGTCCTCTATGTCTTATTCAATGTGATTAAAGTATTATTTAAGAGCTTTCAAACTGTTATCTTCTGAAACCTTAAAAAAGTTAATATTTTATTTGCAGTAAATGAAATACACTTCATACTGAATTTATTCAAAAATCATCAAGAAATTGGTTAAAATGTAGTTTGGTCTGGCCGTGAGTCAGATTATATGGAGAGCAACACTATTCTCACTCATCTTCTCTCTCCTCCACCTAACTACCAAAAACACAGCACAATGAGAAAAAGCAGAGTGACAGGAGCGAGTCCTTAGCTCTGGCCCATATGTAAGGGGTGAAAATAGCTAGAGAGATATTGGCCTGGTGACGAGTACTTGCTTTAGAGAGGGGCATAGCAAGGAAGGCAGATTGTGACTTCTTAATCTTTCATGCTGCAGTCTTTGTCTGGGGCAGCAAAGCAGCAGTTCTTTGCTTGGGGCAAAGCCACAGCTGAGTCCAAAGCCAGCAAAGTCCATCTGTCTTATGTACAACAGATTGGCCAAGTTTGTAGCACAGATTTACACCATGGGCTACAACTGTGAAGAAACACAGAATTATAATGCTATTCACTAGTTTAAAATTGCAACTTTCTTAAATATAAACACGCTAAAATAATTTTTTCAGTGTGGGAAACATAAATTCAGGTGTAATCAAGAATCATTGGACAAGCTGCAAAAGTTGCTAGATTGGAATATGGTTCCCACCTTTAGCTGCTTGGCTATAGAATCATGCTGATTCTTACTCTATTTCTGCTCTAGTAAATCTTACCATTTATTTCTTTGCAATGACAGAACTTCAAAAAAGGAATAGGGACAGTACCAACTCCTTTCTCAGGACCAGCTACAGAATAAACAGTAGAATTCTGTGGAGAAGAGCAATGGGGTTAAAATTTTTATAAAAGGGCAACTGAAACAGGGCAGCTCACAGCAATAAATACTTCACTACAGAGTCAAAGGAGTTTGCCTATTTCTCTTCCATTTCAAAAGGAAAGGTCACTTTTGCCTCCCTGAATCGGTGGAGTTTTAGGAAAACCTCACTGCAGTCTTGAAATCATCCTTCCACCCTAGAAAGCAACAATTTAAAGTCAGGTTCTTGTCATTAGTGTTCTTGTTGACAAGCTGAAATGCTCTAAAAAACCCAAAGCGTGCTAATTTTAGGTAGCCCCTCACTCAGTCTAAAGCACCTAACCTTCCCCATGCACTGAGTGGCATTGACAACAGAGTTTTGGAATTAATCACCTGTGTGTTGCAACATCCGAGTGTAACAAAGTTCCTCTTTGGATCTACTTCAAGTCCTGAACTATGTTGGAATGACGAACTTCTTCAATGTTCAGCTATGCAACTATTGAGGATGGTTTATTTGAATATAATTTTAAGCAAATTCTGAGAATAGAGCTTAAAATATTCAGTCTGCTTTCTCCACTGCAATACACTTACATCAATTTATATTATTTATAATACAATGTAATAAAATTAGTCTAGTATTACCGTATATTAAGAAAATAATTGAGTCAGTAAAATTATATCTCACCACTTGTTTTTTGCAAATGGGGAAAAGGTTCATTGTTTTATATTATAATTAATTCTACCATTTCTGGATATTATGACTTTTTCTGACATTCTTCCCTCATTTCTTAAAGTTTTTCACATCATTTGTGCCTATCTTGACTCAGGAGAGTTATTTCCATAATTGAACTCACCATCCACATGCAGTCCAAATCTCATTTTTCATGTGTTTATCCCAGTAGTCAAATATTCCAAAAAGCACCTTGACTTGTCTTATGTATTTTAATTCTTTCCCTTCTTTTCTAAAAATGTACTTCCACTTTCTCTGGTTACCAGCATTTTCATTAGCCTGATTTTGCTGTCTATTCTTACAGCACCTGAAATATCATACAAATATGTTATATTCCATCCCCCATCAATATAATTTTCAGTCCCCAATCCCCCAGTTCTACCTGTTCCTGACAATTTCCTGCATCTGATTTACTGGCAATCCTGTCATTTTTTCTTAACACTTGCCTGTTGTATAGGCCTAGATGGCATTCCTGTGCACCTCTAGCACTCTTCTTTCTCATGATCTCTAATGAAGTCTAGATTTCTATAAAAGAAAAGATGAGAAAATGGGAGAAATTATATCCAAGCCCTGTTAGCAGCTGCTACCATTCAAGAAGACAGCTGCAGAAAGATACTACAAACAGCATCAGCTAGTCTAAGCTCACATGGACTGAAGGAGTAACCAAATCTTTCTCTGCATTTATCAGCTTCTCTCCAGATTTTTATCTTTTTGCCTCTTTTCTCTTTCCCATGGGATCACCTGCCCTTCTCTGCTTCCTTGTGAGTCCATATTCTATTTCTGTACTTACCCTCCACATCCTTCAGTATGGTAAGCTCATTTCTCTATTGTATTTATCACTAGCAGACTTTTTGCCTTGGCTCTGAGGATACAGATTTCTTTCTGCCATGATAAGGTCTGCCCCACTTGTACCAAGAATATCTGCCAGTCCTGAATTACTTGAGCAATATTTTTACTCTTATACTTGATCACATCCACACAATCAATATCCGTAATCTTCAGTCCCATTCGTCTGTGAGATCTATCAGGTGACACTTAATGCACGAGTAACTTCTCTTAAATGTCACTGAAGGATAGTGCACCTTCAGCATGTTGTACATGCCAGCACCTTCGGATCTTTCTGCTCCCTTTTATTTTTCTTGTTGCTTGACACAGTCTTCCATTTTATGTACCTAGCCCAAAAGAAAAAAAGAAAATCCTGAAAACTCTATTAACACGCTCCTTGTGCTGGATGATGTGGCTGTGAAACTTTCTGCTTAGGTCAGGCTTTTTTCCTTTTTGAGCAACAGGAACAATTTTACCATCCATCACCTCTGATCAGAGATTTCCCTCAGCAACAAGTCCTCTGTCCTGTCACAAAATGCAGACTCTCCAAACCCCAACCAAGCTCTGCCATCCTAGAGACAGTCACTTTACCTCACTACAGGAAAAGTGAAGCTCCATCCACATCCAGGACAAGATACCAAAATGCTATTTTTTTAAGTTGTTTTTTTTTCCCCTCAAGGCAGGCTTTTCCCTTTATTTAGGCTGTTGACTATCAGATCCCACCAGTCTATGATCAAAGCCAGGAATTCTCTTTACTGTCACACGAACTACACTGAGCTTGATGGAGACTTTGTCAGAACCTGACAGGCTCTGCAATGAGAAGTATTACAAACTGCAACCAGAAAAATCTAGCAAAGCACTAGGCAAACAGCAATAAAAAACATACAAGGTTTTGTCTGAATGATATAAATATGCCACTCTTACTGTTAGACTGCTTCATCTTTGATTTCAACATGTATGGTGTTTGTGGGTAGTACTGGGAGATACCTTGTGCAGTTCACCTCGGGTGACTTCAATCTGTAAGTGTGCTTCAGCTGACGGTCCATCTGTTACAGGATGATCCACTCACTGGCAGGCTAGCTGGCCACTTGAGATGTCTACTGTTGGGCTGAATGTGTAGCTGATTCTTTGGTTTTCCATGTTTATAAATTGAATGCTTGTCAGTGGAGTTCAGCTGTCTCACAGGGAGAAAAGGATTCTTGCTCATGAATTGGCAGGGCTCATCAAGAGGGCTTTAAACTAGGTTTGAAGGGGGAAGGAGATAAAACCAGGCTCACTAGAGATGAGCCTAAGGGTGGCATGCCAATGCTGGGGGCAAAATCGATAGCCCAGCCCAAGTGCATCTACACCAATGCACACAGCATGGGCGGCAAACAGGAGCTGGAAGCCATTGTGCAGCAGGAGAGATATGACTTAGTCGCCATCACAGAAACATGGTGGGGTGACTCTCATGATTGGAGTGCTGCAATGGATGGCTACAGACTCTTCAGAAGGGACAGGCGAGGAAGGAGAGGCAGTGGGGTGGCCCTTTATGTTAGGGAGTGTTTTGATTGTATAGAGCTCAACGATTGTGATGATGATACGGTTGAGTGTCTATGGGTAAGGATGAGGGGGAAGGCCAACGAGGCAGATATCCTGCTGGGAGTCTGTTATAGACCACCCAACCAGGATGAAGGGGCGGATGAAGCGTTCTACAAGCGGCTGGCAGAAGTCTCTCAATCACTAGCCCTTGTTCTCGTGGGGGACTTCAACTTCCCGGACGTCTGCTGGAAATACAACACGGCAGAGAGGAAGCAGTCTAGGAGGTTCCTGGAGTGTGTGGAAGACAACTTCCTGACACAGCTGGTAAGTGAGCCTACCAGGGGAGGTGCCTCGCTCGACCTGCTGTTTACAAACAGAGAAGGACTGGTGGGAGATGTGGTGGTCGGAGGCCGTCTTGGGCTTAGTGACCATGGAATGATAGAATTCTCCATTCTTGGTGAAGTAAGGAAGGGGGCCAGCAAAACCGCAGCCATGGACTTCTGGAGGGCAGACTTTGGCCTGTTCAGGACGTTGGTTGAGAGAGTCCCTTGGGAGACAGTCCTGAAGGGCAAAGGGGTCCAGGAAGGCTGGACGATCTTCAAGAAGGAAGTCTTAAAGGCACAGGAGCAGGCTGTCCCTGTACGCCATAAGAAGAATGGGCGGGGAAGACGACCGGCCTGGCTGAACGGGGAGCTCTTGCTGGGACTCAGGAAAAAAAGGAGAGCTTACCACTTGTGGAAGAAGGGGCAGGCGGCTCCAGAAGAGTACAGGGATCTCGTTAGGTTGTGCAGAGAGGAAATGAGAAAGGCAAAAGCCCAGCTAGAACTCAATCTGGCCGCTGTCGTTAAAGACAACAAAAAATGTTTTTACAAATATATTAATGACAAGAAGAGAGCCAAGGAGAATCTCCATCCTTTATTGGATGCAGGGGGGGAACATTGTCACCGAGGATGAGGAAAAGGCTGAGGTACTCAATGCCTTCTTTGCCTCAGTCTTTAACAGGCAGACCAGTTATCCTCAGGGTACTCGGCCCCCCGAGCTGGAAGACAGGGATGGCGAGCAGGACGAACCCCCCATAATCCAAGAGGAAGCAGTCAACGACCTGCTACACCACCTGGATGCTCACAAGTCTATGGGGCCGGATGGGATCCACCCGAGAGTGCTGAGGGAGCTGGCCGAGGAGCTCGCCAAGCCACTCTCCATCATTTATCAGCAGTCCTGGTTAACGGGGGAGGTCCCAAACGACTGGAGGCTTGCCAATGTGACGCCCATCTAGAAGAAGGGCCAGAAGGAGGATCCGGGGAACTACAGGCCTGTCAGCCTGACCTCAGTGCCGGGGAAGATTATGGAGCGGCTCATCTTGAGGGCGCTCACAAGGCATGTGCGGGACAACCAGGGGATCAGCCCAGCCAGCACGGATTCATGAGAGGCAGGTCCTGTTTGACCAACCTGATCTCCTTCTATGACCAGGTGACCCGCCTAGTGGATGAGGGAAAGGCTGTAGATGTGGTCTGCCTGGACTTCAGTAAGGCCTTTGACACCGTCTCCCACAGCATTCTCCTAGAGAAGCTGGCGGCTCATGGCTTAGACAGGTGTACTCTGCGCTGGGTCAAAAACTGGCTGGATGGCCGGGCCCAGAGAGTTGTGGTGAATGGAGTTCAATCCAGTTGGCAGCCGGTCACGGGCGGTGTTCCCCAGGGCTCAGTTTTGGGGCCGGTCTTGTTCAATATCTTTATCGATGATCTGGATGAGGGGATTGAGTGCACCCTCAGTAAGTTTGCAGGCGACACCAAGTTGGGCGGGAGTGTTGATCTGCTCGAGGGTAGGAAGGCTCTGCAGAGGGACCTGGACAGGCTGGATCGATGGGCCCAGGCCAACTGTATGAGATTCAACAAGGCCAAGTGCCGTGTCCTGCACTTGGGCCACAACAACCCCATGCAGCGCTACAGGCTTGGGGAAGAGTGGCTGGAAAGCTGTCTGTCGGAAAAGGACCTGGGGGTGTTGGTCAAGAGCCGGCTGAACATGAGCCGGCAGTGTGCCCAGGCGGCCAAGAAGGCCAATGGCATCCTGGCCTGTATCAGAAATAGTGTGGCCAGCAGGAGTAGGGAAGTGATCGTGCCCCTGGACTCGGCCCTGGTGATGCCGCACCTCGAATACTGTGTTCAGTTTTGGGCCCCTCACTACAAGAAGGACGTTGAGGTGCTGGAGCGTGTCCAGAGAAGGGCAACGAAGCTGGTGAAGGGTCTGGAGCACAAGTCTTATGAGGAGCAGCTGAGGGAATTGGGGTTGTTTAGCCTGGGGAAAAGGAGGCTGAGGGGAGACCTTATCATGCTCTACAACTCCCTGAAAGGAGGTTGTAGCGAGGTGGGTGTTGGTCTCTTCTCCCAAGTAACTAGCGATAGGATGAGAGGAAATGGCCTCAAGTTGCGCCAGGGGAGGTTTAGATTGGACGTGAGGAAAAATGTCTTTACTGAAAGAGTGGTTAAACATTGGAACAGGCTTCCCAGGGAAGTGGTTGAGTCACCATCCCTGGAAGTATTGAAAAGACGTGTAGATGAGGCGCTTAGGGACATGGTTTAGTGGGCATGGTGGTGTTGGGTTGATGGTTGGACTCGATGATCTTAGAGGTCTTTCTCAACTTTAATGATTCTATGATTCTATGATTCAGTGCATGTGGCAGTTTTCAGTCTGAGAGTCCAGGGAGTAAGTGCTCTGTGACTAGGATTCCTTTGTATCTCTTTGAAGAGAACAGAAACAAAATGAAATCACAAAAACTCTCTCTCTCATATTATAAGACTGAAGTTACAACTTTTAGCTCTATATCAGATGCTTTAAAGAAAAAAACTTAACTGCTTCCTAAAATTGCTCATACGCATCTTTCTTGATAGCTAATGC
The DNA here is from genome assembly GCF_965638725.1 of Aptenodytes patagonicus. Classification (NCBI taxonomy): domain Eukaryota; kingdom Metazoa; phylum Chordata; class Aves; order Sphenisciformes; family Spheniscidae; genus Aptenodytes; species Aptenodytes patagonicus. Next base: position 45,065,341 of record NC_134952.1, read on the forward strand.
CATTATAAACATTAGTAAACAGGCAGAAACAGCAAAATTAAGGTGAAGCTTTTATTGCTCTTAACACACTCTTGTATGAGTCATTATTTGATCTACAAACCTCCAGTCAAGTGCAGTATGTTAAAATGAATATTGTTCTGAAGAACTTATGTGGCCCATAGTCTTTGAATTCAGCTGAAGTAATAAACAAGACTGTACAAAAAGCAATGACAATTTGAAAAAAAAAGGGCAAAAAACCCCCACATGAATTGTTCCCTCCCTGAACTCTATGAGTTTTATTATTAATTTCAGCTGAAGCAGGATCATACTGGGGGGCAAAAGTCTTGTCACTTCGGTCATGACATAGAAAAGTAGTCACAAATCTGAACAGCTATTGCTGTAACATTTTATATGACATTATTCAGTGCCACTTATGCCTTATCTTATGCCAGAAACAGTTCCAAGGCTGCTTTCCCAGGGCAGCCCCACTAGCCCACGCTAACATAGTTTTACTGTTCCTCATAGTTATATATTTTTATGTGGAGTGACAGAATGCTTTTTAAGGATGGTATCTCAGGTGTACTGAGTTGAGGTTACTTTCTCCAGGGAAGATGTATAAAATTATGAATGTGTTTCTGAGGGCAAAAGTCCTCTCAGGATTTTGGAGAAGACTAAAGGAAGAAGCAGCTGCACGATAGCCATCATAATGCATTTCTCAGAGTGTGTGATGATGACAGCTTTCCAAATGCTGTCAGATAGAGAAATAGTCAATGTCATCAACAGGCATGCAAGGAAGAAACACAATTACAAGGCAAAAAAGTACTTGGCATCATCAAAGAGATTTAGGTGAAGCTCATGGGAGAGCACAATAGAAAAGATGCAGGGAGCTGGGCTGACAACGAAAGAAAAGGGGATGTGCTTGCTAATAAGGTAGAAGGATAAAAGGACTGGAGTTTTACTGAGGAATAGCCATAAGACCAGAGGGTTAAAATTAAAGCTAATGGGAAACAGAAAAGACCTCTGTTAGAGAAGGCAAATCCTAAAGGCCTCCACCTATTCAAATATCATAGTGGTGAGAGTGGAGGTATCAGGAGTAACACTTTTCTCTTTCCTCACGTGCAGACTTCAGATTAAAACCAGAGGTATCTTATTAGAGAAGGTTTAATTTATTTACAAAAAAGCTACTACTGTGTTAAGATGGAATATTATTACTAAAATGCCTAAATTATTGGAGATTTCATTTTAACTACATGTAGAATAGTATAAAATAGTCTGCCTCTGAAAACATGTGAGTGGCAGAGGCATGGAAAGCAGACAGCAATAACAGCTACTACTACAAATTTGCACAGGCTCACTGATTCCTGGCTTCGTTAAAAGCAATAGCAAAATACTAACTTCATTAATGTTGGATTTCCCAAGTAAGAATATTTACCCAGATTTTCAGTGCAAGGCCAGATTTTCAGTGCAAGGCCAGTCTGCCCAGATATCATCTAATTGTCTCTTGAAACCATAGAGATGAGAGGTGTAAAGTAAATGGAAAGAAATAAACACCCCCCACACCCGCCCCTGATCTTTCACCAGACACAGACTTTTGCATGACTGAACTCTCACTTGTATGAATATCAAGAGAACAATCAATGTTAATACATGAAAATAGTAGAACTAATAGTTAATAATAATACTTATGGCTTTATCACAGGACTATGAGGAGCAATAAATGGCTTTTGTAGGTGATTAGACGTTAGTGTGCAGCTAAAGTATTTAAGAATCTCACATGGTCATTACAACTATATTCCAGTGCCATGAACACTCTTTCAGATATTTAAGACTAAAAAAAGATAACACAAGGAGATATAAAAGAAGAATATTTCTTGTTATGAGAGGTGTTTCGTTTAACTAATTTAACTAATTAGTTAATTAACTAATTAGTTAATTCTGAGTTTTTCATCTGCCGACTTACGGTAACAGTTTAATCTTAGAGATGATCTTCTTGAAATATTTAGTATATTTTGTAAACCAGCATATATCAAACTATCCTCCAAAAGCTGCCTCTACAAAGAACACTTTCATTTCAGTTCAGGTTTGCTCTAAGTGGTGCAATTTTGAAAAGGTCCAAGATACCGAGTATGAAGACAGGTAATGTCACTTCTTTTCTTGAAAGGGTCCCATCACCAATTCACAGTGCTGATGTTGATCAAGCAAATCTTACAAGTTTTACATCTTTTCACAGATGGCCTCTCTTATTTCCCTCCAACTGTTAAAGCCTTTTCCTGAGGCTTTGTGCCTTTTGGTATTTCATTCGCACTTTAAGAGGTAAAACTAAGTTATGTCTACCTTACTAAAAGTCTTGCCGCTTTCAAGGTATCTATGTAATAGACTGTATGGATTCTTACAGAGAAGGAAGCAGCAGCTAGATCTGTTCTCGTAAGACAAGTAGGTTTAGAGGTTGAGATCAGAGGTTTGATTCACAGCTGGCTGATTTAGATAGGCTTCCAGCCCAGAAATAAGAGGGATGGAGATTGCTTGCCTACCAGCTTAAAACTCCTTGAATAGACAGTCATTGTGGGGGGCCATAAATAAAGGGGGCTGTTCCTTTAGCAATTTTGCAAGGGCATTTGTGCTGATGTGAAGGAGGGCAGAAAGTCGCTTTGTTTTGTGCTTCAGTTGCAATGAACAAGAGACCACACCAGCATGACACACCAGCCAGTCACTTCTAGTCCTGGCTGGCAGAAGGCACCGCCAACTATACCATGAACATGGAGACAGAACATAGCTGTATAAACCTTTAAATACATACATACATACATTTTCTTTGATACTCATTCAGCTGGCTGGCTTTAAAAAGTCAGTATTCTAAATGTTAATGAAGCACAAGCTTTCCAACATAGAAAACATATTTTGTAACCTAAAACTCAGAGACAACATGATTTTGTGGCAATCACTGTGCCTTTCTTTAACTAGAAATAATATTGGCTCGCTTTATTATAATCTTTCAGTCACATATAATTGTATTTGTATCAGAAATAGTGTGGCCAGCAGGAGTAGGGAAATGATTGTGGCCCTGGACTCGGCACTGGTGAGGCCGCACCTCGAATACTGTGTTCAGTTTTGGGCCCCTCACTGTAAGAAAGACATTGAGGTGCTGGAGCGTGTCCAGAGAAGGGCAACGAAGGTGGTGAAGGGTCTGGAGCACAAGTCTTATGAGGAGCAGCTGAGGGAATTGGGGTTGTTTAGCCTGGAGAAAAGGAGGCTGAGGGGAGACCTTATCATGCTCTACAACTCCCTGACAGGAGGTTGTAGCGAGGTGGGTGTCGGTCTCTTCTCCCGAGTAACAAGTGACAGGACGAGAGGAAATGGCCTCAAGTTACACCAGGGGAGGTTTAGATTGGATATTAGGAAAAATTTCTTCACCAAAAGGGTTGTCAAGCATTGGAACAGGCTTCCCAGGGAAGTGGTTGAGTCCCCATCCCTGGAAGTATTTAAAACACGTGTAGATGTGGTGCTTAGGGACGTGGTTTAGCAGTGGTCTTGGCAGTGCTAGGTTAATGTTTGGACTTGATGATCTTAGAGGTCTTTTCCAACCTTAATGATTCTATGATTCTATGATTCTAATTCTGTTAATGCTGAGAGTCAGATGACCGTATCCCTCCTGAAAATATAAAGGTGTCCTCACCTTAATAAGCTTTTATTCTTTGGCCTGCTCTGGCATAACCAGTGTTGTGGTTGTCCACTGTCAGAAAAGCCTGATGTTGCGAATTACTGCGTGTGGTGTTCAGCCTGTTTTCATAGCTCTTGCGGAGTAAATTACCTGGGATGCATCAAAGATACAGCTTCTGGGTTCAGTAGCACTGGCTGGCTCTCTGTCTTTCCCATAGACTGTCACAGGCATGAACCAAGAACCACCCAACAACAAGATGGGGGTCACAGTGGGATAGTGATGATGCTCTAAGTTAGTTAAAGTCAGAGCTGTATGTGATTCAAGCTAAGCCTTCCATTTTACTGCATCTCCCATAAAGACAGGGAAATTAATTAATGATCTTTTAGTTAGAATTAAGACTACAATTATTTGATTAAAATGACAATTATTTCCTAAGCATAGCAATAAGAATGGAAATTAACATAATGGAAAGTAGTTTAACACATTAAATTAATAACAAAAATAAAAACTGTACATGTGAAGAGACAGATAGTAAAAATTGGTTATAATGAAAGTCAAATGAAAACATAATTGAGTTTCAGGAAGTCTGAATGTGACTTATTACAGGAAGTTTGTTTGACACTGGAACATGTGTTTCCATTTAACAATCAGCATCCATAATTCACACGGCCATTTAAGTTCATACAAGTTTAAGAAAAGAATCACGTTCCTAATTTAAAATTAGCTAAACTATGTAGAGAGCCGTCATTTTGCAGTTTTGCCTTCAGAACTGGCTGGGGAAAAAAAAAACTGGCAAAGGTTTCATGATTTTCAGAGATGTGTTTAGCTCCAGGGGATGCCTTTGTAAAATGTCAACCACTGGGAATGTGATAAACCCAAGATAAGGATTTACATTAAGAAAAGGCGGGTGTAATATTTAGAGACTGCTGATGGAAAAGCTAACAATGGATATAGATAAAAACAAGTTATATGTATCTGTGCTGAAGAATCTTTTCATTCACAATTATTTTCTTCAATTTTTTCTGTCTGATAGAAAAAACTCCATACTTATTTGAAAGGCAGCATTCGGGGAGACCTTCTTGCAGCCTATCAGTACTTAAAGGGGGCTTATAAAAAAGATGGTGGCAAACTTTTTAGCAGGGCCTGTTGCAACAGGACAAGGGGGAATGGCTTTAAACTAAAGCGGGGTAGATATAAGCTACAGATATAAGGAAGAAATTTTTTACACTGTGGGTGGTGAAGCACTGGCACAGGTTGCCCAGAGAGGTGGTGGATGCCCCATCCCTGGAAACATTCCAGATCAGGTTGGACGGGGCTCTGAGCCCCTGGAGCAACCTGATCTAGTTGAAGATGTCCCTGCCCACGGCAGGGGGGTTGGACTAGATGACCTTTAGAGGTCCCTTCCAACCCAAACTATTCTATGATTCTATATTTTTTTAATGTTACAAAGTCATAAAATATTTTTTTAAAACACAAAGAATTGAAAAGCTACATTTTTGGTATTTAAAAGAAACATTGCATTCCCCCTTCTCCACAAAGCTTTCCTGCATCAGCAGGGTACAACGTTAAGATTATGTATGTGCTTTCTTGTTCTGCAGGAGAAAATTTGTCAGGAAGAAGACATGCCGGTGTCCTTCCTCTTCATATATAAAATCGCTGCAATTTCATAATTTACTGACATCACATCTGGTGTAACAGCCAAAATTACCTTCCCACAGAACATCTGACCAGAGAGAGGTATACCAGCAGAGTGGAAAAAAAAGTGTGCAAAAACTTCCTTGCCAAAAAAGATGAAGAAATTGTATTTCTGCTGTGTGCAATTCGAAGTATGCCAATGTGCACAGTCCATTTAGAGGACATAATTCTGGATGCTAAATGTCATCACACACACATAAAAAAAAAAAAGATACAGAATTGCTATTTAAGTAGGTGAGTTAATTCAAGATGAAAATACCTTCCTGAAAAATAGGATGTACATGTAAAGATGCCTAATCTGACAAACAGAATTATGACAAACACATGCAATAAAGAATGCTTTTTTCAGGTTTTGTTAAAACATGAACACTCTGATGGAATTGGAATAAAAATGAAATTGGCCAGAAAGATGGAAATTTGAGAAGCTCATCAACTACAGTAACTTGTCAGCACAGAAGTACATAGATATTCTTATCTATATCAAAAATAATGAAATATTGGTTTCTTTACTGTAAACATTTATCACGGGTGATATTATAACATTGTTACAGTGATAACAATATCACTACTGAAGAATGTACTCCTAAGAGCTATTAGTGATTTGATTTTATGGCACTTGGGAGAATAAAAGAACAAGTATTTCATAACAGATGCCAATCCTTTTCTTCTTGAGTGCCAAAATGCAATAATGACATAACTGAATAAAGAACGCAGAAGGATGTTACACAGCTAATTTTAAAGTTTTTCTAGTCTGGAAGGTAATAAAACATAGCATTTTAAGGAAAAAAGCAGATTTTGTGATAAAAGTAACTGTCACACGTGAACTATCTGAAGTATGGAATCTGTCCTGACACAGAATTTCAGAGCCAGGAATGTGTTAGCTCTTGGGTGAAAACGGGCATTATTTTTCCTTTTTCCAAGTCAGACCTTCATCTAAAGACTGCTTAAAATCATGAGAATACAACAAGTCATAGCCATAAAGCATCTGTGCACAAGCATAATTCTCTTGTTCTCTAAAGACAATGAACACAATTACTCATGCACATTAGTACTTCCAGAATCTGTAATTCTGGATAGTTTGGGGGTATTTCCCCCTTTCTGTCCTCTTAAATGATTTTCAAGTCCCACTTAATCTGGACCTTGGCCACCCAAATTCAAAACTGATTCTTAAAACCTTCAGGCATTAAACTCTCTATGGTAAAGCAGTTTTTGCCACTTCAGATTGTCACATACCAAGACACTTAGGTCTGGGCACTGGTCTCAAGTGCTGAGCAGCAAGGTACCCAGTTTATGTACAAAAGTCAGAAGCCTCAGAGAAACGTTGCTTGCCTATCTTTTCTCCGTCTGTTAGAGTTTTCATACAGCACGTGGAAGACTGGCATTTAGTTCTGTTTTCCAGATGGTGAAGTTCAAACCCATATTACTCATCTCTTGAAAAAGATATTTAAATACTTCTCTCTAACAGGATATTGAAGCTCAGGCACCACTCAGACTAAATTCCACTTAACTCCTGTTATAGTATCTCAGTACTTTTAGGTCTCTTCTAACATATACTGAAGCTCAAACCCTTCATTTCCTAATGTAGTGATGCATTAATATAAAGATTTTCATTTATTCCTATAAAGTCAGATTGATTTCATAGTTAATATTGGTTCATGATGTATAATATATGACTGTTTTTTAAATAGATGCTTATACCTTTGTGCCATATTTCAAGTTTGACTCACATAACAAAAAGCCCCTTAGAACATCCACAGTGTAACTGTCGCAAATAAACAACTATTTAATGAGGAGTTCTTACTAATTCTTTTTACTAGTCAATAAGTTTATATTGAGCACAGTTTGATTACCTGATGAATAAAAGTGGTTCTCAGTGTGAGTAAAGATTTTCAGTTCAGCTCTATGGCTTAATTTTGCTATCCTCGCTAGCACTAAGCAGTTCTTCATCCTGCAAGTATTCTCACTGAACTTTATTCATATCTTCATGTTCACATCCAGAGGTAAAACTGACTCTACATAAGCTCTACATAAGGGTTCATAAACAAAGAATGATCTGCTTACACCATACCCTGAAAGCTATATGAACCAGTTCAAAAATAGCTGCTATTAATCGAAAGCAAAAAGTAGATTGTTTTTTATAATCTCAATAGCCTTTGTGGTTTTAGATTTGAAACACCTCTTTTACAAGTATGTAAAGTAACGTAAGTACCAGTCTTTCAGTCTGTGTTGCCAAGAACGACAAAAACGTTATGGGAGATGCAATAGTCCATCAAAGTTGATGGAAAGCAAGATTTCTGAAAGCTTTAAAAAAACCCAAAACTGTACTGAGAGGAAATACAGAGAGATAGATGAAAAAATATAACAACTCAGATTAACACTGAGTTCCATTTTTTTTAAGCCCCAGGAACAGATATGCTATTCTATAAGTAATTTTTACAAACTCAGTTCCAACAAATACAAAACTGGAAAGCTAAATAGGAAATTGCCTGTATGTTTTCACATCAAAAATAAACTTAGAAAGCAAATAAAATCATAGAATCATAGAATCATAGAATCATTGAGGTTCTCAGTAGTAGAATCAAACTATCCAGACACATTGAAGACAACCTGATGTTAGGATATGATTCAGCATACTTAGCTAACTATAATGCATTGTTCAATTAATACATCCATTTTTTTATTGAAGACCTTAGTTTTTAATGAAATTTAAAATAAAATAGTAAGCTTTAACTAAAATAATAATTTTTCAGGAAATTTTATTTTTATATGGGAAATTAGTTTTAAAATAAATCAAATATTAACTAAATAAAATAATGTCTTGATAAAAATTACTCTTTAAACCTAAGTTCTTTAATGTATTTATATATTCATTTATACATTTATATATTTTTATACATATATTTAAAAATATGATTTCAGCCCCACAAATGAAAGTATGCAAAAGCAGTATTTAATGACTAATTCAACAGGTTAATTTTTTACCAGCATCCAGCTAGATGATTCGAATTCTTGCACATTTGTTATTTTCTCATAATACTCTTCCCAGATTTCAGTCAGTTCCTGTATGTATTCATTGAGTTTTGTTGTATTTGATATGCCAGTGATTCCTCCCTTACAGCGAAATGAAAAAAGATTTTTTTAACTTTTTGAATTTCATCATATTCTTTTTGGCAGAATTATACACCAGATACTTTCAAACCTTTCAAATAATTATTTTTCAGATTTAGCTCCTAGATACGTAGGAAGTGAATCCTTTATCACTGCACCTCATCAGCTTCAAGACAATGCCTCTTTCAGACTGCCTCACAAAACGTCACATTTAGAAGTGTGAAAGATTTATAGGCTTGAACCTGGGAATATTTTCTTCCTCTCCCCCAAGGTACACAGGGTCTTCAGTCAAGATTCAACCTTAATATAAATAATTGCAGAGCTGTTTACCAGTACTTTATGGTTTCGACTATAGGAAAGATATGTATTTATTCCTTGTTCCAACAGGGTTGGGAGAAATTTCTGCTCCAAACAAGCTTCGTAAAAGCTCTGTTACAAAGCAAATCATGCTGCCTCATACGTCTTCCAGAGCAATGGCAATTTTCCACAAATTGGATGTCCGGCTCTGTTTTACAAGACTTTCAGTTTTGTTATACAACTTCTTAATTATGTCCTTGGAGACAGGGAGTGTGTTACACAAAAGCTATATTGTCTTCTGTTCCCCTGTCCTGCTCAAAACCAAATTTTTCATGTGACACGTTACTCCTATGCTCTCAAATGCTGATTTTTACATCTGGATTTTATAACTCTGTATATTTTTCCATTTCCACAGCTGACCTCTTTGTGTATAACTGTTGTGAAAACCACGTCTCTTCATAGCAGTCATTGCTAGGGGGGAAGCGTTTGTCTTGCGATGACTTTCTTAGCAGAACCTGCAAGCTTGTCTCGGTGGCTGGGAGAGTTTGCTGGAGCCCCCAGATTTTTCCATGGCATGAATCCACATTTGACTATCAGCATGTGCTAATCCCAGCTACTCTGGTCAACCAGGTGAGAGTTCATAACAAGCAATTCAGAAGCAGCAGCTTCTTAAACCACCTCTCAACTATGATTACTGCTAGTCCATTTGAAGCCAGCAGGACATACCACCTTCAGCAGTCAGTTCAGCTGTTCAGTTTAATGTTGGCCCTGAAATATAGGAAAAACTTTGCAGAGTCAGAAACACATTTCAGTTGAGCACATGAAGCACATGGTCGGTTACAGTACAAATCCCTGATCCCCATCAGCCACACGCTGTTCTGTGGGACTTAACTTCAACCTAAATCTGCAAGCATGTTCTCCTTGCAGATGTGTGGTATGTTGAAATGTTGTTGTAAGCTGTAAACAATTACATGCTTTCAGACAAAACATAATTTGTTCTTAATATTATGAAATCTCTTACTAGCTTCCTTAATTTTTGCTTAACTTTTGAATTCAATTGTAAGTTTGCTTTCCATTCATTTAGTTTGACTTGAAAACATCACACAAAAATGTGCAGGCTCCATATTTAGGTCTTTCTTATAGTTGGGCCAGTTAAATAAAATTTGTAACATGACAGCATCAGTGTCATTCTGATCAGTTAGGCCGAGCCTCAATAGGTGTCTCATGAGAGCAAATCCCTGCACTCATTCAGAAAATCCACAGAGAAAGCAGTTGCATGTGATGAAAAAACTTGTGTTTGTGTTCAACTCCTTCAATAGGCACAGTGGTGAATGGTAAAACAGCTCTCAAAAAGCTATTTTATGCTATTAATATTTTCTATAGTAATTACTTTCATGCATTAAAGAAACAAAATAGAACTACAGCAAAGCAGCTCTTCCCTTTATAGGTTTTCATTAATTTTGCTTTGGAATAAAAACTTGTTTGCTTGAGTCTCATTTCGGACAGGCTCTAGACTAAAACCATTTCCTTATCACATAAGCAATTCACTTTATGACCGTCCATTCATTTATGGTGCAAAAAGGTTATGACTTTTAGTTTTCAAAGAAAAATACTAAAACTACTAGTATGCTTGTTGTAAACAATGAAGACCGTTTCATTAAAATTAAATCTCTAGCACAGGTGAATCAGTATACATTCAATTACACAAAATGTAATTGACAGAGGACATTCAGAAATGTGCTTTAGTTTATCTACAGATAAGTATACCAAAGTTGCTTTCTGCAGTTTGAATAGAAGGAAAAAGAAGTTGTATCCTTTTCTTTTAACTAAATGTAGAGGAAGGATTTAATGTTGATTTTCATCCTTAATACAAATCTGGTTAGAGGTGAAATTATTAACAGCAGTAATGGGAGAGTTGAAGTAACAGAAATTTACCCTTAGCTGTTTTATGAATATTTATTTTAAAAACAGACCAGTTCTCTTATTCATTGACAGATAAATTATAGACATAACACATAGATCGCATATCAGGTAGGACATCAGCTTTCTAAATTAATCACAAGAAGTTAGACTTCTTTTCTTATGTTGCTGGGGCCATAACTGCATTGGTATAATCTTTTTTCCAGTGAACCATTATTGAAACGCATATTTTATAGCAACGCCTTGCTGATTCTTAACAAAGACACGACAGCTAGATCATCTCCTACGTGTATGTTCACACATATGTATTGATGGGAGGAGCTATTCCGTATCTGCTGTACATTTCAGAAATGTACTGCATTGTTGCTAGCATCTGTTTTCAAGGTAAATAAATATTAAAAAAAAAAAAATTCTATGCTCCTCTCTCCAATTTGCTCATCAGTGTATTCTTACTCTGAATGTCCTCTCTTAATGAACCTTATAAATGTTCTTGGCAGCTAACTGGGAAATGTTAATCAAGGGTTTCACTTAACAAGGAGCTGCAAATTATCCATCTTGTTAAGTTTTCTGATAGCCATCTTTCAGATTTAATTATTGGCACTGTTTTTTACCCACCACTGAGAGAGAATGCTTTGACTATTTTATAAATTACATTATCAAGGATTTTTCATCACTGTAATAAATAATAATTCCGCTAAATTCTTACAAAACATCACTTTAGTGAGCTATTAACAAGCTCTTAATAGTTATCTTTTTAATACATCTGATAAGTATTGTAAGTCTTAATACAGAAAAATTATGCAAACAAAGAAAAGCCCCACGGGTCTTGCTGCAGCCATGAGAGGATTACGTTGGTAACGTGTGGAAACAAGATGTCAGATATAGAGCTCTAGTTGCAGTTCCTGTGGCTAGTTTGCAGCCTGGGCACATTTAGGTGGCATTCTGACTATTTCCTCACAGGGCTTCCCACTCTTCTAGTTGTTTAAGCGAGTACTGCCTGTAGGATAAGTCATAATTATTATGTGAATGCATGGGATGAGAGCGTCACTTATTCTCCTGCCCATTTGAATTATATAACGCATTTAAATCAACAGAAAGGAAGGGCAGGCCACGGGGACTTTCATTTAGACAAGCTCTTGGGACACATTTATATATCCCAGGCATAGAACAAATTGGGATTAGAACTATATGAAGGTAATTTCAACTACTTTAGCTCCTCTCTTCCTCTCATCAACAAAAGCAAATTTTGTCCTGCGCTAGTAAGACATGCAAACGGGCTTCAGCCATGCCAGCCTGACACTTGTATATCCCTATGGCTACGTCTGCACTGAGAAGTGCACCTTCCCCAGGGAACAGTCCCTGCCTTCCTCCCAGGCAGCACAGATTGGATTCTGCCTGCTTTCCAAAAGCTTTGAAGAACATGGGTGAATCCAGGCCTGGTCCAGACCTCTTCTGGGTGGCTGTGGCCCTCAGAAGTTGTAATTCTTTCTTTTTCTTTGCATTTTCTTTTCTGTTTAATTCAGAACAGAACTGTGCGTTTTAGTTGTATATAGCACGAAATCAAGGGTGTGACACAAGGTACTTCTGTGGATACATGTATGAGTCAAAGGCCTGTTGGACTATCTTTGGAGACCTGTGAAGGTCAGAGGGAAAGAGCCCCTGCCACAGACTGTTTGTCATTTCCACCTCTCATGCTGGGAAAGATCTCTAGTGAACTGCCACTAGACCAACACCTGGATTTTGCCCTGGAGTAAACCAGTTGCTTCAGTCCAAAAGGGAGCCCAGGGACAAAGTAGCACTTGTCAAACAGAACTGAGATCCATCTGTGAGCCGAGTTTTTGGTTGATGTTTTAAAAAATAAGATATGACTCTGTTGGTAATGCAGTGCTTTCAAAAGTAAGTAGTGGTTGCCTTCAGACTGCTTGTTTTTCTAAAATAATGTACAACTCCGGCTGACTTTTTTAGATGTTTGACTTTTAAAAATCCTGATCTAAATTTATTGCATCTATAAGATTTGCACTAAAATATAATCTATTACTAGAAAAAGTACTAATGGCCATGAATTAAAAGAATACCAAATTCTAGTAAAACTTTTAAAATCTTATTAAAAATATTTCTTACTGCTTCTATTGACATCCAACTATTCTTCAATCTACATTTATGGTGATTTTATGTTCCTGATCTGTTTCAGTTCAAATCTAACTACAAAATAAATTTTGTTGAACAAATATTACCACATCACTGAAACAATAGCTGAATAGTGTTTAGCAATTATGGCTGGAAGCTTATTAATAGGGAAAAAGGAGAAAAAATAATGTTTTCTTAAAAGGAGTGATTAATTTCTCATTATTTGTTCATTTTTTTTCCTCAGTACTGTACAAAGAAAAAGTGTATTGAAATATGATCTAAAAATGCCAATCCTAGCTATGCTTTTCAGACTCTGAAAACCTCTGTTTAAACATCTAGTTACGGATTAATCTTTTACATAACAAAAGGAAGAAAATATGAAAAATATTCATTTTGTATGCATTGTCTATATGCAAGCCTCTATAATTTTTTATGTGTTAACCAGACAACTGTCAAATTAATCAGGTACGATGTTCACAAAACCCCTTAAGACCTAACCTAAGTGAGTTATGAGTCAAAAGTTATAAGTGAGTTATAATTCAAAACGTAACTCTTACTGGAATTTGACAAGTGCATCTACATGATATAACTATGTTAAACTGGACTCAGAACTTTTTTCCCAACAACTTTCTGTATACATCTATAGACTGAAATAATCTAAAATAAAATAAATAAAAATAATAAAAAAGTCTTCCACTGTAGTTTTTACTCCAGTTGTAAAACACTGACTTCTAAAAGTCAAAGTGTAAATATTGATGCTAGAAAGGGAAACATGTGACATACAAATGAACTCATCTCCTCCCTTTTATATAGCATACATAACTAAAATTGCATTCACTGATTCTTTACATTATTTACACCTTTACTGAGTAGATGTAAAACTTTACAGAAACAGAACTTTTTTAAACTCCCATTCTACGTAGGTGTAAAATGATTCCCAATGGAAGCTTGGTATTGGGCCTTGGACACTGTGCACAGAACACAGGAGAAGAACTTTTGGAAATGATTTGTCAAAAATAATTTAACCACCCAATGTGGACCAACTATAGGACCAAACAGAACCACCATTTCTTTACTTTTTTCAATTTAATCACACCATCAGAAGTACTCTTCCATAGTCTCTACTAACGTTTTAAGTGGGTCTTGCTGAAATTCCAGTACATCCACATTCGTAAGATTGTCTATAGATATATTATTACTTTTATTGCTAGAATGACAGTTTTATAATTTTTTCTTCTTTCATACCAGACAGAACTCCAAACTTTTAAATTGAGTTCTCAAAAAAAAGGTGTGGATTGGAATAGATAAACACCTACAGTACCCAAATCTGAACAACTGCTCACTTAGAAAGAAAGAATAGAGGAAATATCTGAAACTTTCACAGCTGTCTAAAATCAATGTGTGGAGCAGGTGTCTGGAGTGCGGGTGAGATAGTGTGTGCTGAAGAAAGGGAGATGTGCGGGTGGCACACATCTCTATGCCACTAATAGAAGTGAGTCCAAGGCAATCTCTTGGGAAGAGGATGTGTATTCAGATCCTCTTAGACAGAGGGGGGGAATGAATATAGCTCTCCTGCAGGCTAGAGGTAAGTGTTGAGATTCCGGGACAAGGTGGGATTTGAGGCACTCCCCTGTCTTCATTGTCTTTCTTCAGCTAGCTTACTTCCCTGACTGGTGTGATGTTTTCAGCATCATTTTGATGTCCTTTAGTGTTACTGCATAGTTAGTGAGGTGTCTAACTTGGATGTTGTGAAATCTTCTGGGACCTGGTTCAAACACCATGTCACCAGCATTGTGACAGCCGATTCCCATTTACAGATTAGTCTGAAAACTGACTAAACATTAACCTTCTGTTCAGTGTTGGGTGCATAGATTGTGGTTATTCAGAGCTTCTCTTCATCAGAAAAAAAGAGACTCGATATCCTTGGAAATTCCCATGAGACAGAATGGGTTAATCAGAAACCAGAAAAAAGCCTGAAAAATCTACTTCTGCCATAGGATGGGGCAGTAATTTATGGAAAATGTGGGCTTTAGTGAAGCAGAATTTACATATTATTGGAGACGAACACCTACTAAAATTGAACAGCCACCCTCTTCAATTTTTTCATTTGTATTTCAATATAGCTGCAATGAATTTAATTTCTTTTTCTTTCTTCTTAATGACTAGGCATATGATTATCCCTCAGAGAAAAGTTTTCAACCAAACCACATAAAAGCACTTCTGCTGCGACACTGTTGTCTATGAACCATTGTTTGAGCATGTTAATGTGCTGCTGTAGCAATAGATAAGGATAGAAGTGTGTGTGGTTGGAGAAGCCGGAGTGGTTTATAAAGACTCTTTGGGGACTAAGAAACAAACTATTCACTAATATAAATCATGAGCTGTTAAAGTAAAAAACAAAATCGCCTTCGCAGGAATGAAGAAATCACCAGACATCACTGGAATTACATTTGGTGCACTTATGTATTATTCAATAGACAATAGGGAATGTAGTAATTGATTTTGGAGAGGATAAGATTTGTCCAGATGAATCTTTTAAAGACAGTTAAAGTCTTTTTCACTCCATTAGTATCCCCAGCAGCAAAGCCATGGCTACAGGAAAGCACTGAAATGAAGATAAGTTTAAAAACTCCTGACCCTGGATGGTTTAAGACATTCATAGCGGTGCTGGTGTAGTATTTTTAATGTTTTTCTACCAAAAATCAAACTTTCTTACTATTTTTAAGTGTTCTGTTTAATCACAATTGCCATAGTAATTTCAGACAAATCCAGTTTGACTTGCCTTTCCCAGATGTTTAGAAGAGAACTCTGCCCACAGATAGTGTCTCTCTAGCTTATTTGCCTTTCTTTAGAAAAGCAGGGTTTTCCAAAAGAAATCTCTATGTGTCTTTGCTTCTCTGTAATAAAAAATCTTCTCTCCTAAAGGGAGTCTATTTTCTGTAGGGCTGAGTTATTCAGTATCAAACAGATTAACTCTCGCCTTTCTAGTCCAATTTATCAGATCCAATATTTTTCTGCCATAATGAAACCTAATACAAGACTGAAATCTACTTTTAAACAAATGACAGGAACAGAAAAATCTACAAAGAAATTGACACCAAAGTCTGGTTTGATAGATAAGTACTGTAGACTATTATACCTGAGCTGTGGCAAACTATTTCTTAATCCACTACTAGGTCCTAGGGAAGCACTTTTTTCCTCCTAGGATTTATTCTTTTATTACCAAATATTTATTTCTCGTTCCAAACCTATTTAGTGGACAAGAAACTACCTCCAGGCATGGAGAGACTATGCATAAATGAACCACCCACTTCTCAGCACAGGGAAATATAAGTACTGAAGTGTGGAGTCTATAAAGGTGTAGAACAGCCTAAATGGGATGTTTAAGAAATGCTGAAGATGTCGGTGTTTCCTATGCCCCCTTTGTAAGAGGTATCTGAGAAAATATCTGTTTAGCTCTGCTTCTGATTCATAGCTCATAATCTACTACTTTCTAAAGTTGTGCACTTCAACTAAGACTACTTTCCATTAAAAAAAAAAAAAAGGATTAATTCCACTTGTCCACTCAATAACAAAATGGTTAGGAAATTCAACAGAGATACTAAGATTTAAGGCATAGTCCTTGTTATTTCTGAGGCTTGAACCAGTCTCTGTTGTTGGACTATCCTCAAGCACCTCCATGCTGTGTATAGCACGCTAAAATTTACAGGAGAACATCAAATACCCAAATCCTCTCTTTTAGGGAAGGACAAACAAACTGTTGCTATGACTTAGTGAATATGTACTTATTAAATTTAAGTATAAAACGTTAAGACTCACACCTCAACGATACCTGAATTAAGGGGTAAAGGCACTCCCATAGGACAAAGATGGTGTGGGTTCAGGTCTGTTGTGCTAGAAGATGAGGATGTGTGTTGGTCTCGCATAGTCCAGATGAATTCTCTAAAAATGTCATCTTTATTCCTCTGTTTTGTGAGGTCTGATTGAGTAGATATTTTCTCAGAGTTTTTACAAGACTGGCTTGAACTAACTGTGAAATGGGCAGAAAAAAAGTGATTCAAACCTGGGATTATTCATGAAAATACATTCCTTGCCACTGCCAAGGCTATGTTTTTTATTTTCACTGCATTTTTCCTGTCCTCAAGTCTCCTTCCAGATTTTTCTCCAGCATTCTTGCTTCTGAGAATACAACTTTTGAAAACCCAGATTTGAGATTTTTCTCTCTCCCTTTTGTGCTAAAAAGATCCCTATGTTTATGACACTTTGGACTTAATTTTGTCTAACTTTGTGAGATGAAAGATGGGCTTTTGTGAGGTTTTTGTGAAGGCCAATTCTCTTGCCCTGTTTGAGACTACGTAACAGATATAGTCTCATATACAGATAAATGTTTTGTGGATGAAACGGTAAGTCTTACAGGTTGGAATAGATAGGAACAGAGTGTAATACATTTGACTAAAGAGTATTCACTGCAATATTTGCTGGTGGAACTGTATCTTCTGCTACAAGAGAGCTCAGTTTCCCAGCAAGGCATTGCCTTCCTGGCCTTTCTCATGCACTGAAAACCAGCTTTGTCATAAGGACTGTTTAGTTTTAGGTGATTTTAGGTACTATATTAATATTGATAAACTTTTATAACTGAACTGGTTTTCCACTGTTCTCATCACATCCCACTTCTATTGTAAGCAACTGTGCACAGAAAATATTGATCATGAAGATGTAAGGTCAGATGACAAGGTTCTAGGAGAATCTGAGGAAAAGCAATTTTTTTTTTTTTAAATAAGCAGTTTGCTGTTAACATTTTGACAATTATTGTTTCCTGCTTGATGTGCGTTACTGTACATTCTCTATACTAGAAACAAGACAGCATGGTAGGAAGGATGTGATTGCACTAGTAACAATAAGCATCACACTGGAATGGGACTATGTTAAATAACTATTTCCATGTTAAAAAAGAATCAAATATCTCCAACTTACAATTCCAGAAACAGTTGGGAAAATTTAGTCGGTTAAATAATGTAGAAATATTGCAATCTGCCACGTAAATAATTTTCAAAATAATTGCACTTGTGAACCAACTTCCTTTACACAGTCAATGAGTTTGTCCACTGAAATGCAGTAATAGCTGCAGAGGCTTGCTTATTATTAAGTAAATAGTGTCGTCTGTTGAACACCAAGTATAATAAAAGAAGATTTAGCCTCAGGCTGGTACTGTACAATCATTATAGCTTTAACTTACAGTATACACTTACTTCTAATTATGCTAATATGTTTATACTGTCCATTGTACCCATATATTAAATTCTAGTGCTTAAAGTTGTAAGCATCTTAAATAAAAACAGAAAAAATTATGGGATGAATATGAAGAAGCATAGAAAATAATGTTTGCTTTCCTAAATGTTGACCTGCAAATTGTATTAATTTTTTTTGCTTTTGATGTATAAATATAGCCTAAACATTATATATGTATTTAAAAATTCCAAGTTCTCTTAAAGATTTGTGGAAGGAGTCAAAATAATTTTCCTGTGAATTTTCACATCTTAACTTAAGGTGTGAATGTGCTGAATCAGACCTTTTTGCAACCCCCTTCCTTCTTACTCTCAGTTATCACTTCTTTGCCTCTCGTTATGCTCCAGATTTGCTAGTTTTACTATAGATGCAAAACTTTTGAACAGGGGAAAAAAGCAAACAGAGAAACAAGACCACACTGAACATAAATATGTAGCATAAATCAATCAATACTAGCCCACTCCCTTGAAAATACTACTTTCGTTGTTTGTTTTGTTTTCATCAGCTCTCCTTAACTTGTTCTTCACAACTACACTAATTTTGATAATGGAATTGTTTGAAATTGGGCATGGAAAGTTAAGATTTTAAGTTAGATTTTGAACTGAGGGGTGATGTGGTGTTATGAGAAAATGATACCTTTTGCTTCCTAGTGTTTTGAGGACAGAACTGGTAAGAAAATCAAAGACAGCGTCAGAGATGGAGCAAAGTGGAGAGAAAAAGAGCTAACAATAATTTCTCCTGACAACCATGGGTTGCCTGCTGTTAATAGATGTGATTATTCAGCCCATCTCTAATTGTGATCCAGATTGAACGAGTGTGCATTTTTTCTCTTTCGAACTAAATAACAAAATACCCTCAATAATTGGCATTCATTATTGAATGATGTTACATTGCCATAAAACATTTGTGTTTCTGAGAGTTTTGTTTTTAGAGATTATCTAAGAAATAAATGTAGGGTGTGTCGATGGAGAATCATCTAGACAAGTAACGCAAACTTGAAGCATCTTCTCACTCCCACTGAGAAATTGTTCAAGCCTCTGCCTCCTGCTTATAACGTCACCAAGTATTGGAGATGTTTCCAACCTGTGGTCTTTTTAAGTTCGGATGTCTTTTTTAAGGCAGCACCTTATGATATTGTTTAATTTTTTTTGTTATGGTTCTTGGCATATGTAGTGAACTGTTCTGTGAGGACTCACTCCTTTCTTGTATTGAAGGTAGCCCTTGATATATCACTGACATAAAAGATAAAAAAAAAAGAATAAAACTAATTCAAGAAAAGGAATGAAATTAAAAATATGATCAAAGAAATAGTACATGGGTAAGGACAAGTTTAAAGTTACTAATAAGTGATGATTATTAAACTGCTTTTCTACCCTTTTTCTCTCAACTCCTGGATAGCCTATCTTAGGAGAGTGATGGATAGTGCAAATGAAATGGCATTCCCTGAGATCTCTGTGATGTTTGCTACCTTAAACCAACACCCTCTCTGGCCTTTATCTTCTGTTTCCCTGGCCTGACACAGCCCTGGAGTCTCAGCTGGCTCTTGCCAAAATGTACCAGTATGGACCTTCTCCTCTTCCCGGCTCCTGGCTCCTTTGGTGATGGAGCTCTGGCATTGACTGCACTTCAACAACCAGACCTCAAGGAGCAGAGACTGACCTCTCTCCAGTGAGCGTATGATTCCCGGGTTCAGCAAGTTGCTCCTATTCTGTCGTACCCTTTTCTTCAACTCCCAGCAGACTTTCTACCACCCCTATCAGGCTGCCTCTGCCTTCATTAATTTACGGGGCAGGACCCTGCAGCATGCTGGCCCGGACACTTGTTCACTGAGCTCAGAAGCTTCCTAATTGGCTCAGCTCAGGTTTCACCTTTTTTGCACCCTGATGGTCACACCAGACCTACTAGAAGCAAAGTCAAAGGGCTTCCTGCAGTCATCCTCCCTGTTAGCTTTTAATAGTGACCCCTGGAAACTCTTATAGGAGATAAAAGACTGTGGGTGTATAAATATTTATGCTATAGTCTGACATACCTTAAAAATAACTTGTAGTTATTCTGTGCTCCTATAAATTATCTTAAGTCTTATCTGATTTAGAGATAGGAATGTAAACTATCCCTTACTTTTGGCTAATACAAAATTCCAGCAATTGAATCTTTTTTTTTTTTTTGCATTAGCCACCGTGATTATACAAGTTTGCAGTTTTACTTGAGGGAGAAAGGAAGCATTATTAGCAATAGATAAGATTATTTTATGTGCTCACATATATAGGGTTAATCTGCACAGCAGCAAGTATATAATAATTTTCAGAAAAAATAACATCAAGAAAACCACAGAGGTTACCTCTACCATGGGGCTTATAATCGAAGATGCATATCCTGCATCCTTTACCTATGTAAATGGTCCTCTTGTCTTAGTAGCACTTACAGGAGCAGTATGACAGTGTCCAAATCAAAGCCATCAGATTGCCAGTTGATGTAACGGATAAAGCTCTATCGGGATCAAGACAGGTCTGTCATATCAACTTGCAGCTAGTGAAGATCTGGTCTACAGAGGGCCACAGAGGGCCATTTAAAATTGCCTTAAAAAAAGCAGGAGATAACTGTAGCGGTTCAGTGAGGCCAGTCAGAAAATAAGGACTTTGGCAACCAGAGTAGGAAAATGCAGAGAAATAGCCACGGCATCAGTCCTTTGGGTACTCTGAATGAATTGCTCCCTGTTACCCTGGCAGATTTGAAGGTCTGATTCTGTCTTGTCACAAACGGTATTTGCAAAATGATCAACTGCTTAACCAATACTTATTGGTTTGCAGTGCTCTAGGAAGGGTAACACACCTCAACAGGATGCAAGAATCAAAGACAACAGAAAAGATCTAGGTCACTGGGACATGACAGCACCAGTCAAGGTTATTTGCATGTTCTCCGATTTCAGAAAAGCTTATGGTGTACAGAAGCACAGGAATTAGTAGCCTGGCCACCCTTTCCACCTTGTAACTCCTGTGTACGTTCAGTGTGCTGGCCTGGGTGTATAAGCCAGCTCTGGCTTTCAGCTCTTCCCTGTGGACAAGACAAAAAAACAAGCTGGTTTAGTGTCTTCATGCAGTCAATACCTGTTACAGCACTGCTGTCTCTTTTTGCTTTTCTTCTCCTCTTTTCTTTCCCTTTTTCCTTTTTTTTCCTTTAGAATGCTGAGTTGGCCGAGTTCATGTGACACAGCACAACAAAACTTATTGCATCTATTCCAATGCTATTTCACTACTATCTCTTTTTGTACTCCATCATATACAGTCTACAGATTTTCATACATAATGTTATGCCCATCCAACTCAGATATCTTTCTCAACGAAACACTTTTTATCGTCTATGAAATTAGAAGTTAAACAAACCAAGATAAAAAATTTCACAAAGACCACAGAGAGAAGAGTAGAAATCAGTCTATCCACCAAATGTTTCAACCAATCCAAAATCAAATGTTTCATAACAGTTCTAAGGTTCGTTTTAATTTTTTAAATTTTCAAAACTGACAATTGAAGTAAATTTTAAATTAAGTAAAATCTCAAATTAAGGAAACCAAATGTAGACTTTTTTTTTAATCACAGTAGTTTAGCTAGGTATTGCAAAATGTTTCAGCAAACCTGAATCTTCTAAATTATATTGTGGCATTTTGGCAACAGTATGAAAGTGAAAGATTATGTCCCGGTGTACAATCAAGCTTTATTTACTTCTTAGCTTTCTAGACACTGAGGTTACAGACCAAGTATTTCTTTCCATACACCCCATATTTGAACAAACTGCATGTGGAGAATGAACGAGGAAAACCTGTCTGGTGTTCTATCTAGTTGTGTTATTTTACTCTTCAAGCAAGTTTTGTGAAGCTCATCCAAGCAGTGTAATGTTAGAAATAAAGCAGAGATGGATCAGAGGGCACAGCAAAAGGGACAAGGTCAAAACTGGGTGAATACAGGCAGTCACACATACAGAGCTCCAGAAATTAGGTGTTCATGCTGCATATCTTGTGCAAGACAGTGACGTGTACATATATTTTCATATGACTGTGTATATGTATACATAACCCACTCCCAATATGAGCTATTTTAAAACAGTCTTTACTGATATTTATAATGGATTCTTCCACTTATATGTGCAAAGTAATTCTGTGTTTCAATGAAATACTACTCTATACTAAGTGGTGGAAACAGCTGATTTCTGAGTCACATGGTGACAGGGTGTGCGCAGGTGTTTGAATGTATAAAACCTTAATGTAAACTTTTCCTGTATTACTGCTGAATAGGAAAATTGAGTCAGCAGTTTAGATATGGCAAATAAAGCCTTTTTGGAAGGTTATTTAAATGAAATATAGCCTGCTAAGGAATTTGAAGGAGAAAAATATTTGACCCTTTTCATTTGTTTAACTCTGTACAAGGCTCCTTTAAGATCAGCAATGTTTGAGAAAGCTGCCTTGTGTTCCAGGTACTGCTTGAGTGTAAGTAGATGCCCATGTCAATTTTCTTTATAACTGGTAGATGACAACTGTAGGAAAGAGAAATATTTTAAAATCTAGTCTTTTGGAGGTTTTGGGGGGGGGGCTGGTTGTTTGGGTTTTGGGGTTTTTTTTTGGTTGTTTTTTTTTTTCCTTCTGGAAACTACTTTTACCTTCCTACTGTAAACAAGGTGCAAGTAATCTACTTTGATAAACGTGTATCTTTCTTCATTACAAACATTGACTGATCTTTCTGTATATGTCAGATGACAATGAGCAGGCTTTTGCAGTAAGCCTGTAAGAATGAAAACACCTTAAACACACCCTTGTCAAGACTAAGATAAGCTTTTAAGGGAGGGGGGTAAGAGTTGAATTTCAGTGTGTATAGCAGTAACTTCAAAGTCATTACTGACCTTTCCGATGGTCAGAAAATCAGAATGATACTGTAAATTTCAGTCTGCAAACAGCCTCTATAGAAGTATTCCAATTTATTTCCTAGATATCAGTCCCAAGTCGTGTCCTCTGAATTCTAATGCTGCTCAGGCTCCAGAAACAGGATCTGTAACAGTAATATAATTTTATTAATCAGACTGTGTTTGGGTTGATAAACCTAAGTTTATAATTTGTAAGCAGTCTGAGCTCTATATGGGGCCATTCAATTTTTCAGTTAAGTCAGACTACGTGAGGAAAGCAGTTGTTTCAAAGGGCAGACTGACAGGGAGTGAACAAGAACAAATAAAGCCTTTGTAGTCCCTTTCCAGTTTTGCAGAACCCATCCTCCCACCCAGGCTGCAGGAGGTCTGCAGGAGCACACAGCCATACCTCTTGCTGTTCTGTGCCTCTCTGCTCCTGGCCCTTTAGTTCCCGCTGCTGCTCGTTCAGGATGGAGTTCCTCAGAAAGCTGAAAGCAATCCCAATATGTATTTTCTTTTTCTACTACATAATTTGCTTAGGAATAAAAATTTTACTTTTATTCTTCTGGCCTGAACCCCATGGCCCATACCCTACCATGGCTCCCAGATTATACAAAGCTCAAGTCCTAATTTTTGGTGTCAACTCAGAGACAATTCCATTCTTTCATACCTTTTAAAGTTCTGGTTTTTCCTGACTTTTACTCCCCATGCAGCTCAGCTCTTGGCGTAAATGGAAAACAATGTTTAAGACTTTTCACTTTAAAGAGCACAGAATTGGTGGACTGGCATCTACATAAAGTTACAGATCTCAAGGACACTTTCAAGTTGCAAGAGGTGAATGAACACCCAGTAG
This sequence comes from Aptenodytes patagonicus, assembly GCF_965638725.1. Taxonomy (NCBI): domain Eukaryota; kingdom Metazoa; phylum Chordata; class Aves; order Sphenisciformes; family Spheniscidae; genus Aptenodytes; species Aptenodytes patagonicus. The sequence goes on from NC_134952.1 coordinate 45,089,151, forward strand.
AAGGTGATAATAGATTATGAGGCAGAAAATGTCACAGTAATCATATTAGGATCCTCCTATGACTTGCTTGACTTTTTTTTTCTTTTTAAACTTCAACTTCCCTTGCACTAGTTTTCTTCCCCTTACTCAGAAATTAAAAACTATTTTAAAGCCAAAAAAGCAATTGGAAACTACTCAGACTGTTAATATTTTATGTCTTGTTAGTGGAACGAGTGCTACAAAAAAAGATTGCATTTTCAAATGACAGTATATGGTCTTCAAGATATTTATAATTAACTCTTATAAAACTCTTTAAAAGTAGAGAACAGAGTAAAATAACTGTTGTGTATCAGGCAGGGATAGTCAGAAAATAACTGTTCTTTTCTGAAATACTTTTTTCTCTGACAGAGTAATGTACAATAGCAAAACAAACTCTCCAGAAAATTTTGTCTCAAGGATACGGAGCTGAAGCATAGTGACTCACAGGTTATTTTTGAGATAAGCATGTTATTCCTTCCTTTTTGGCAAAAAGATGAACTAACAACAGTCTTCACTTCTGGTGAAGTTGTTGTGAGCTGAATGCTCAAGTTCCTTGCTTCCCTGCTAGCCCCACTGCCAGGCTTGGAAATGTCTGCAGAAACAGTGAGTTTCATTCATCATCTACCCCAAAATCAGACGACTTCACCCCACACGCATTCCTCAGCAGGGTTGAGGTTTTCTTCCTCAAGCCTAGAGGCAACCGACCTGCAAAGTCTGTTCATGCCAACCTGGGGGGGGTGGTCCTTCACCCCCGAGTTCAGCCAAGGTTCCCACTGTCATTCTAGAAAGCATTGATCAGTTTAGTTCTGTTCCTACATGACAAAATATTGTCCCAAGGGAGAATCCAGAACATGACTGAAATTTGACTATTGCAGCAGAAAATGAAGCTTTTTCAAACTGAAATTATCCTGAAGGGGAAATAAAAAAGATTCTGTGAAAAGATCATTTTACTACCAGAAAATTGTTCCAGAGATGTGATTTTGACTATTTTCTGTATGTAAGTGAGGAATATTGTAAACACTTGCTCTCACTTCCTAGAATAAACCTGATGAACGCTATATAATGGCTGTGATCAATATACGCATGAAAATACCATGTAAAGAGAAAAAAAAAGATCTATATTTTGCCATGGCCTGTTGAAATAAGGAGCCCTTTTGCCTAAACAAATGCAAACGGTTTGCCTGTGGTTATAGTTTCATGCAAAATTCTGTGTTCCTTATCCAAGTTGCAGGTAACTCCAGGAGGAACTCGCCTGAAGTCCCTGCGGAAGCTGCCTCATGCAGAAAGGGGCCAGGGCACACAGGTGTCACATCTAGTGTTCAGTCAACAGCACCGCCTTCAGCACCATTGGGCCCAAATTCCCTGACCATGCTCTGCTGCAGCTTTCGAGCACACCCCACACACACATCATAGGAGAAGTTAATGTGGAATGCCAAAGGAAAAAGCCCTTGGGATTACTTTGCCCTACTCATGGGCTGCAGTCTACACCTCAGTCCTGCTGACTTCCCACTGGTTTCCCCAGCCAGCTAACACAAAGTGCAATTCACTGTCTTTGCATGTAGTGCATGGCTTCATAAACTTCAGGAAACCCTTCTTACTCCTCAGGTGTCCACTTTAACATAGAAATAGTTTCTGCCAGCAAGGAGACTGGCTAGAACAGATAAATCCTATTTAAGATTCCTAGTAAGGAACCATGATGTGAGAGGGCACAAGTGGAGCTAATCTTTGCTTATTCCACACAAGTAAAATTATGAAATAAGGTAAATAAGGAAAAAGTAAAAGCCAACTCACCTCTTGGCTGGCAGGCCGAACTGCAGCAGATCAGTTCCCTGACTTTTGGAGCATTAAGATGCTGGCCTGACATTTCTAATAAGGAACAACTACCAAGTATCTAGATCTGCCCAAGAACCCACCAGGATGACACTCACCAATAACTAAGATCCTGTGCCCTTTTTCAGGACCGGCAGCACAGATCTTCATTATTGCCAGCCCTCTATGTGGTACCTACCAGCCCCTGCACTCCTCTTTGGGGTACCCTCACTTAACCTGCGGTGTGCCTAATCTAACAGTGAAGCAGAAAAAATGCCATTGAACCACTATTTTTACAATAGGACCTGGCAGGCTGATTTCCATTTAAAATCAATAACAAAACCTGTACTGATATTTGTGGAAAATGAATTATATCTTAAAATGCTATCTTGGGATTCATGGGAAACAAAATCAAAATAAGAGCCACTATAACAGTATTTTTCCAGCCCATTAATATCCACTTCTATTTTTCCTTTGTAATTCTACATGGTCCTTTCTTTCTCTACTATTCAGTCTTCCTTTTGCAAGACAGATGGTATAATTTTAAAATGAAAATATTACAAACTTTATCAGCAATACCATCAAAATTATTGTTAAATAATAACATCAAAATTAAATTGTTTTGTATATTTATCATTAGCAGAGTATGATTATCATTAACAATCATTTATTGGCATGATTGGATTAATCTCCAAGTAATATTTTTTCTTTCTTAAATAACAATTCTTAAATATCAAGAAAATATCATTCATCTGTTCTTAGTAAGGACAGTATTCTCAGATATTTCTTTTCTGTTAAAAAACCTGTGATGACAAGTAAAGACTTACAAACATTAAAATAAAGACTTAGAAATAATAGGCTTTACATATGGCTTTGCCTGAAGTGTTTGTCTTTATTGTACTTTAGTATGTGGCTATAATTTTTAACAGGAAAAGAGAATAACCTAGAGAGCAGGCAGGCCTTACCGCAGTGGATCAAGCATAGACTTGTGTGGTTAAAAATATAAGAACTGATGTTTTTCCAGTGACACTCACTTTGAATATTTTTTCTGTGTCCTCACTAGTGCGTTGTTTCAAGCCTGTTTGGTTTCGCAGGCAGGTCAGGAGAAAGTCTGTTGTATAACAGACATAAGTAGTCATCAAGCAGGTAGTGATTCCCAGCAGCGACTCCACAGACTGCTTTTGTGTTATCAGAAACCAAAGAAAGATGTGTCATCACGTAACTTGTCGTGGGCAGGCTCACGTGGGGTTGGATGCACGCAAGGCATGTAATATTCATGTCAAATACAGCTATTTAAAGCTGAGGATTTACTGCTGGGTTTCTTCTCTTTGAAAGAATCAATGAACAAAGTGAACGTTATCTCTATTACCTTTTAACGACATGGAGGAAATAAAGGCAGTAACAAAATGTGAGAAGATTTTCACATGGAAGTGCCTGGAGCGTTTTAACTATATTAAGTGTTTCTTTTACCTCTTAAATATATTTCCTTCTTGTTTTATTAAAAACATAGTATTTTTGTTCATCACCTGTCTACTTATTAGTTGCTTATTGCTTGCATTACAATTAACAGGAATTTTAAAATAGTTTTGCAGAAAGAAAGCAAGTGGCTTTATATTTTATTATCAAGATGGTCTCCTAGCTATAAAGGACAGCGTGGGAGAAAGAATAAAAGTATGTAGTGGGGAAGTAAAATAAGAATCACATTGTTAGCTAGCAACTTAGTGAATATTGGGAGGACTGAGATTGAAAGGCAAGGAGAAAAGATGGCATTTGGTGTAGTAAAGGGAATTCAAAAGGAAGGAATGACAAGATCAGAGGAAGGAGGAATAAATTCTTTTGACAACTTCAAAGCGAGCAGAGTTGAGGGGAGGAGATGCATGCATGAGTTTTCATTTTACTGCACTGTATTAATTTTCAGACTCTTTTTCAGTTATGTCCTACTTATTTTCTATCTGTAAATGCATTACCAGCCTGGAGATCTCAATTACTGTGGGAATTGTGGAGATCCCAATTAGTAAGGAAACTTGTTAAAATTACTTTTCTACACACATTATCTGTGATGCTGAGACACTTAGTCCCCAAGCAGAGTAGAAGCTTGAGGTTGAAAATAGTGCAGATCATAGTGTTTGCAGGATTCATACCATTTATATGCATGTCTATTATCATGTTTGGATTGAATGTCAGTTCACTTTACTATGTTGGAGAAAGAAAAATACATGCATAAATTCTTCTAAGGTGTGGTGTTCAAGATAGAAAGTCAGTAAAAGAGGTGATAGGTGCATTTTCTTCTCGCTCATGAAGGTGGATGGAGGGGTTGGAAAAGACAATGACCATGCTTGCCCTTCCCCCTCATAAAAGTTGGAGAAAACCCATGAAAAGGTGTTCATACAGTATCCTGCTTTCTGTGCAGATTCTTACTTATGGTTTAAACAATAGATGTTCAATGGAGGCTCTCCTGGCAAGTACAGGAAGAGAGAATGTATTCTACATTATTTAAATGCTGTTGAATAAGGAATGTATGATTTATGCTGAAATAGATAAAATGATACAGGTCAGACTCCCTCGTGTGAGTCTCCATGACTGCACAGGAACTCTTTCTTCCCTGCCTGATGCCTCAGATATATCTGTGCCGCTGTCCAGTTGTCTGGCAGAAATAGTCCAAGGGACAGAACTGAGGGAAGGGATCTGTAACTCTCCTTTTTCATATCAAATGGCTGTAGATTCGTCTCTAAGAGCAGTAATGAAACAGAGCAGCTTGCTGATTGGCAAAATGGATAAAGAAGAAATGATAATAAGGGGAGAAAAACAGAAATGACTCATACATTTGTTTCTAAAATGAGTTATATATACAGTTTATACATTATATATACACGTATATAGGTGTGTGTACATATATGTATATGGTAAATACATAAAATCAGCTGGGCAGTTGCTTAGAATAAGGTGCAATAAATGGTAGGATTTTAGGGGAGAATTCCACTGTCAAATTCATGGCAGAAGTTTGGATAACAGAAATACACCTAGTGGCATAAGTTGCATCACTCTTATTTTTTTAAAGCTATGTACAAGAAAAACACCTGAACATTCAGTATTAAAGGAGCTTCTGCAGTGAGTATAGAATAAGAAACTTAGTGTAGCTCTTATGATTTTGTTTACCTACAGATGGTGGTTAATTTAATTCATGTGTCAGGGGTGCTTCAGACCGAGTTTGGCATTGGGTAAACATGTGACTCAGCCTGAAAGTGACAGCCTGTGTCCCATGGACTAGGAAAGCACAGTCATCCTTGTTTGATGAGATACAGAGAGCACTTTCTAATTTTTATCTTTGCTATGTTGGCAGAAATGTACAAGTCGGCAAACATTCACGTGTAAGTCATACCATCTGTTAAACACAACTACAGAGCAATAGGCCTCAACTGTCATTGCTCTGAAATTTTAAATCTTTTAAATCTGAAGATTTAATAGGATTTTTTACAATGATTTTGTACCATCATAAGACTAAAATGACTTCCATCTATTTCTCAGCGAGAAACACAAAAGTAATTTTATTTCTGTTCCTGCCTTTCAGTGCTGGATCAATTAGACTGTACTTCTATCTGTGCCATTCAAAGGCAGAAATCAAATAAAAGTGGCAAAGTTACAGCATATCTGTTTTGTTTTCTCATAGGCAATATCATCTATATGAGTGAGTGCAGACTGAAGAGGAATGGGAAGGGGAAAAGCTAAGGAATCAGTTTGTCAGTCTTTATGATTGACAATCGTAAAGTCTTTATGATTCCATCTTCATGACCGCAACATCTTTGGTTTTTGTCTGACACCACGACGGTCTTACAGCAATTAAGGACAAGCCTAAACGTTTTTCTTAAGACTGTGGGTCAGTTATCAGGGACCACATTAACAACAAATGCATCTGAAAAACAAAAAGTGATCTTCAGTATTATGCTTGATATCGGATTTCATCTTTTGGGGGGAAGGTCATAGAGTCTTTGTTTAACCTTTCAAAAGTATGTAATGATATAATATCACTCATAAGTTAAAAATAAGTTTTGTGCTTTTCTGGCATAAAAAGTAATGCTGGAAAGTGAAGTTTTATCTGGGAAAAATATTATTTGGCAAATTTTATCCAGGATTGTTTAACAATGTGCTTCACTATAATGTAGAACTAATGAAACATAGAACTGAGAGTCTTGTACTCTTAGCAGTGCAAGAACATCAGAGAAATTACTTTGCATCACCGTCTGTGATTGTAAATTCCTTTCCTTTTTTCTGTACTCATTTTAAAATGTTAGTACTGAATACCATAGAGATGAGGAAGAACATTTAAAACATATATAATACTAATTTTCCCAGGGACCCTAGTGAGACATATTATGAATCTCTGGGGTCTTCTAAGCTCCTTGGATACCTCATATTTCTTATATATTTCACCTGCCTAATGTTTTGAAGTGATAACTTCACTAAAGTGAGTTAGAACTTAGCTGCGTTCATGAGATTTTCATGATTAGAAAACAATTATTTCCACTGCCAACAGGTATCGTGCTTGGCAGTCTCACTTGAAAACCCAAGCTGAATCAGCATTGGAACTGAATTATCCAGTGTGACATGGGAAAAAAATTGCATTGCCTGTATGTTGTTTACAATATATAGAGAAAAATAAGTAGAGAAATGTAGTGTAAATAGAGAAATTCTGTTTTCAGTGTTAGCTATAATGACATGGTCTATTGCCAGAATGCACTTTTGAACTGTGAGAAACATAGCCATATGGAATTGTACTAGTGAATTACGAGAACTAAGTAAATACGGGCTCTAGTGACAGTATTGGAAACTTGGCCCAACATCAGAAGTTCAAAAAGGCAAAGGTTTTTTTTTAAAAAGAACAATAATGAAGATCACAGGCACTGATTTTTAAACATATCCCTATTAATTCTTTTCATTATTATTTTATGAAGAAACCTTTCATCTGGAATCAGAAGTCAAAAAGGACTTACTGTCTTGATGTACTCTTCTAATTCCACTTACTTGAAAAACTGAGATAGGAAGTTTTGAAAATACGTCTGTATTGTGATGAAAATGTGGCTTCCCTTAAATGGACATGTCTCTGTAACTAAATACCGATAATCACAATTTATGTCAGTATGTAATAATAGCCTTGTCAAATCTCTGTCTTTCATGATATAAATGTGATATACACAACTATCAATATATCGGAGACGGATCCACAAATCCTGTACACCGTAATTCATTTTCCAACTTTTGTGAAATTCTGGTGCATTGATGATTAATAATGCTTTAGAATAGTAGCACAATCAAAATTTACCAATAATGTACTCCATGCTATTCAAGGAATCATTCAACCATCCCCTAATAAGTTTAAAGTTTGAATTGTCTATGTGATGACAGAATTTCTCTGGAAAAATATAAACTACAGCTACAAAACTTATTAGGAGTACTGTCAGTTCTCAAAATGAGTGAGTTTCTGAAGTGCCAAACCTGAAATACCATTATTTATTCTGAAAAAATAAATGCAACAAATACGCAATAAGACATATCAGATGAGAGCACATTAGACCTTTACAACTGTAAGTTATTACTAACATAGTTTTTTTTGTTTCCATGAGAGTTATTCAGTTCTTTTGCACTAAAATGTTTTAATGGCTGGACTCAAGCAAAGTTTGACGAGAAGGGAAGTAAATGGAAAAATATTTTTGGAAAATAAGTTTAAAATCTTGAATTCTTATTTATTACTGAAATCATTTTTAGGCAGGTCTGAGTAGAATGAAAATTTGATTTGCTTAATTTGATTTTTTCAGTCACTATGTCCATAAATATGAATTAAATTTACCTTAATTTTCATTTAAATAACATTGTTAGACTTGTTTTTCCACTGGTGGAAAAGGACTATGTATTAAGAAACACAGCTGCCTCACAGGCTTATTTTATGAGGCTAACATAGCTAACTTTAGCAATCAGTTAATAAACTCAGTGTTACTGCTTTTTGTCACAACATACAAGTATAGCAAATATTTCTGCCTCTAAAGCTTTGGTTGTCTTGGTGGAACATAAATTAAATACACCATGAACTTCCAATAACTACATGCTGACTTCTTTATTGGTAACAGAGTATGCAACGCTTAGGAAATAAAAACATAATATAAGGGCAATGTATTCTGACTGGTTAAGAGGCTTGAAAAAATATCATTAATAGAGAAAAAGATATATATTTATAGAAAATTTGTACTGACTTTACAAACATGATATAATGGATAAAATGATAGCAGAATGTGATGACAGATGAGCGTGTTAAATATATGTTAAATATGACAGGGCTACCATATGTCTTTAATTTACTCTGTTAACAGCTTGTCATGATGTTACTTGGTAAATGACAATTAAAAACCCCCAACATTAAAATATGGTGTGTAATTGCCAAAATATTTCTGTTACTTTTATTGGGGTTTCCAGGCAGTACTTCAGATTGCAGTCTGAAAATCACTTTATAAAGAAGCAGCATTAATTTTGAACAGAAGAGTATACTACACAGCTAAATGTGACTCTTAAAAACAGAAAAATAAGTTTTGGCAGTAATTGTACAAGGGAAATGGGCACATGATGTCTTCTTATTTTTCTTTTCATAGCTGTGGCAGTATGGCTTTTTCAGGTACACTAAGCATATGCAATTATCTCTCCCAGATGCCTAAGAGAACATAAGCCCATTTTCTTTTACATTTAGAGTGGAAAGCATACTGAAATCAGTTTGAAAATCATGTTTAACTCACTGTTCTAATAATCCCATAAGCTCATCGCAGACAGTGTAAAATATCTGTGATTTGTCAGCCATCATGAGTGGTAACTTACTGCATGTGGAACAGTGTGAGGATCCATATTCAGATGCTCTGAACTTCCCTTCAGTCTCCAAACTTCATTGAGAGGCGAGCTGGGCCCTTCTGAAGATCGCTAAAAGATGACCTAGAAAGAGGTCAGACACCCTACTAAGGATTTCTTACCAGCTCTCACAGCTACTGCATTGCAGAAGCCACATGAAATTATGGTGATATATATAAAAAGGTATATAAAATATTTCACTGTTATGATCAGAGGGGTGTCTGCATGCACCCCCGTGGCGAGGGATTGGCAGGCTGTGTGACTTGCAACAAACTTTTTCAGTGGACTTTTTGTCAAGATTTGGTCATCAATTTTCCTACCAGTCAGAGGATGCGTACCTGGAGAACAGACACACAATTCTACTATTGTAAAATGGTACTTCAGAACAAATGGAATATGACTCTGTTATAAATTTTGCTACCTAAAGGGAGAACTCAGTACATCTGAAGAATTTCTAGAGCATTTAATTTGATGACAGTAGCTTGTTGCACATTTTCTTTCTAAGACTGTAATGTCGGATAGTCTTAAAAAATTTTGGGTAAATTTCCATCTGTGAGAAAGATGTGTACCAAGAAAGCAGAGAGAGAGAGAGAGAGAAACATTGACAAGCTACAAGCCAATAATAGAGTCTTTGCTGATACAAATTACAGATACAGCATGTGGAAAAAAAAAAAAAAAGAGACTTGAGGAATGGTATTCTACATTACCTCTATAGTCGTTCCTAATCTTCCTAATGTCAGGAATATAACGTTTATTAATTCCCCTGTATTAATATATAACATAACACCCTAAAAAAATTTATGCACCTCTTTTTCTCTAGAAAGCTTGAAAAGAACTTTGCAATTGCTATCTTTATTACACTTCTTTTACATTGTGTCCGCTCAGCAAGTTTGTGATCTCAGGTAAAGCATTATTTGAAAGCTTCTGTTGGCTGTATGAAAACAGCAAGCTGTTGGAACAACTGGAATGACTTTCAGAATATATCTTACTTGAGAAGTTAAAAGGGACACCCATCTTTCATTAAACAATTTATCTGTTAGGAGGTCTGAAAGGTGGGCTTGCTGTCTTACTTCCTCTAGTAGCACCAAACTTTACACTTATGAGGGTGTAACTTAAAAGATATTATAGGAAGTTTCTTAGTAAACATAGAAGTTGTTTCACTTTCTTGAGACTATAAAAGTTTGATACATTCTCCAGTGAAGTTAATTACTACTGAAATCAGTATAAATCAGTTCATAGTGACCAAGCAGTGAGCAGGGTCAGATGCTTCAGAGAGGTGCAAATATCGAACCATAGTGAAAACATGCAAGGTGATCTGCTGCCATTTAACTGCAAGTACTTAGAGTTTGATGGAAATCCTCTATCAAGAAATGAAGCATTAGAATTCATTTCCCCAGAGATGTGTGCTGGTTTATGACAAATTCCCTCTTTTCTACATACTTTGTGACTGTTTTTATTGTACTTAATTTTTATCTTCTCTTTAATGAAGGGATACATTAATAATTATGTTTACTCTTATAAAATTCTTTTGTCAGACAAATGTTTACTAGCTGTAATTGTATCTACCTGTATTAAAATTGACTAAACATTATGGTAAATATATAGGTGATCAAATCGTACGCATCATGTTATACATGCATGATTAAATATATAGGTGAAGGGAAGGAAACATTTTCCAAGAGGAAAATCATTAGTTTTAACTCACTTGAAAACTCTTAGATCAATTCTCATTTCAAAAATAACATGTTAAAATAAACACATTACCTATTCTGTGATTAGTTTATACCCCAAGTTACACAGCAGCAGGGAATATATTATCTTCCTGCTCCAAACTGTGCTTTGGAGGAGGATTGCTTGCTTTCTCTCTCTCTCTCTCCCCGTTTCTCTCTTTCCCTGTGTAGGAACCCTACAGAGGCTCGTGTCTTAATGCAAGGACTTCGTCTGCACGAATATCCCTCCTTTGGCTCCCTCCAGTTAAATTTCTCAGCATGTCCCATGCAGGATGCAGAGCATGCTGGAGGCTGAGGGCCAATTATACCTCCTTCCTATCCTTTCACTTCTAAAATGGTTTGTTTGCATATGTTTGTTCTATTTCCCCTAAAACTACCCTCCACGCTTTACGTAGACACACGCTTTCTATAAATTTCCTGTCATGCACAAGGCTGCTCACCTTTTCATACTTCTATCTGATAATTACATCTGATGAAAAGGTGAGCAGGGTTGTGCATGACAGGAAATTTATCGAAAGTGCACGGCTATTCTAAATAGTCCCCTCCAAGCAAGCACGAGACGACACCCCACTGCCAGCCTCTCGACATCGTGAGCGAAAACGGTTTCTCAGTGTAGTATCTGCTGCTTTTACTCTGTCCTAAGTCCATCTATAATTTATCAGCATGAGCCCCTCAAGCCATGTACATTCCTCATGGAGTCTCCAGCAATAGGAGGATCTGAGATACAGACTTGATTCTGGTGAGATGTGTTGCCATGCATTTTTCTCTTATGAATAGTTTGGGAGAGCACTGTGGATTTACTTCCTCCCCCCACCCCCCGCCTTTTTTTTCTTTTTTGGTCTTAGTAGAAATAAATGAGCTCCAGGTAACGTCCTCACTGGGCATACTGCATACAATTCTAAGCATAGATCTTCAAAAAAACTCCTTGTTTTCTAGGACTTCAGAACTGTTTCATATTTTAAAAAATCTAGAGAATCTCTTGGGTTTAGGAAGTACAGTGTGTAAACAAGCTGCAGAAAGTTATAAGGGAATTGTGGACTGAAACAGATTTAAATATATATATACTCCTGAAAATGCCTGAATTTCCTTATATAATGTACACACTTCCACTAGATACAGATTAGCCCATTTAAGAGACTCAACAGCAACAATGAAAAGCATAAATATATAAACTACACACAGACAGAGAGATAGATAACCCCAAAGGTGTCTTCTACAGAAACTGCATCACAACTGCCTCAATCATCATGTAAAGACAGAAAATAGAACTCAAGAACTAGAAGCTATCATGAAACATTTATCTCTGGAATAACTGAAGAAACTAGAGAGAAAAAGTGAACTCAAGATATTACAATCATTGATTTTTATAAAACATGGATAAAAATTTTTAAAGGCTTTATGGTAAGAATATTCTACAAGAAGTCAGAGCTGCACTCTGAAAAAAAAGTGAAGGATAGTAGACTCGAGGAGAACAGCCTTCATAAATAAAAAAAGAGTTATTAATAAATGCTCTGTTTGGGGGTGGGTTTGGTCAATAATAAATGATAACTCTGTGTGTCCTGCTGTGGTTGTGGATTATTACCTCTATTTTATATACTCCACAATACTTGCTTTCTCCAGTGCTTCCAGAGCCTCGTTTTGTATCTCTCCAGATGCGGATGAAATTTAGCATTATTTCATATTTTTTATGTCACTGTATTTAATCATTGCAATATGACAAATAGATTATCTATTCAAAATTCACAGGGAAAGTTCTCTTCCTTTAAATACTTTTAATCTGTTTTAATGTAATCATATCAAGCCCATTTAGTTGTTGAATGGGTCTCTGTTAAATATGCCACAGCCCATTTAAACAGGTGTGCAGAAAATCACATCGATCTCCCACGAAATGCATTCCTATTCCTGCTATGCCTGTCAGATTACCTAAATTATGGAGAACTGCTACTTGTTTGGACTCTTTCCCTAGCAGCCTCCTCACATAACACACATCAATTAGGACAGCACCGGTTTCCAAGACCGACGTAGCACATTGGTACATTGAATTTATCCTTTCACTCATTCTACAGAACATCAGGCTGCAGGGGGGGGGTGTTCAGAAAGGTCTTTCCCCAGTGTAACACAGCACAAAGTATTGAGTATCAGACACTAAAGCATGTAAATTGTGGGGCCTATATGATTCCTTATTACCACAAACATGAAGACTGGGTAGAGGGTTTATTCGCTAAGGTCAACAGAAATCATAAGCTGTTAATACGTAGGAATTACAGACATAGGTATTTTGACATTATCAAGTTTTATTCAGTTCTAAGATTGTGCTTGTTTCTGCATGTTAATGAGTTAAAATCCACTGAATGATGCCAGCCTCTTCAAGCAATCATTGCTTTTGAGCAACCACTTTAACATGTTCCAAGACTTCAGAATAATTTGATTTACCATTTAGCTTAACAGCAGCTCTGCAGGGCAACCCATGTTTTGTTTATATTGTGTACTTAGTTAATATCAAACAGAAGAATAACCTTTGTAATGATACACTATATCTTGGAAGTATAAAGCATGAATGACATATCGTTCATGATGGCATTCTAGCTAAACTGACCACAACAAAGAACCATCAGAAGAGACTTTGTGAAACTTAAACACTGGTCTTGGCCCAAAAACCCCTCTAAACTCAGAACTACTTTTGGTTAGGAAGATTTCTGTGTGGACCAAAGATGAAGCTGAAGAGAATTGTCCTTTAGTCTGCCATGGACAATTCACTTAATAGGTTTCTCAATGGTAAAATGAGGACAACTGTATTTGAATATTGACAGAGTCCTCACTGAGCTTGAAGTGCTTGAGCACAATGCTGTGTGTGCTATAGGCAAGCCTGTCTGCATCTCAAACATTAGTCCCATATAAGAGACAACATGATCCTTGTCTAATCATCCTGTTCATAGACAGGATGGAGCAAGCATTTACTCTGAACTAGGTCGTCTGGATTCTTGGTTGAGATAGTATATTTTTATGGGTAATATATTTTTCCCATCTATAAATCCCTTGACACATTGTAAAATTACTTTGAAAAAGCAAGGGGGAGCACAGAAGGAAGTTTGACTCTTAACTAATTAAGCTTTATAATATCCCCATGAGACATTTCTTATTTATTACTGGGGAATTGGAAGCATGCTGCTCATCTTAGTTAACTGGAGCTGTAGATTCTCTAAACCTTGAAAATAAGATAATTTCTTTTGGTACCTGAAGTGGATGTTGGCCTTAGTGTCTATCTATGAGTCATACATTGAGTTACTGGCAGAAATGAAAAAGACCCCGAACCAACCAAATGAAAAAAAAGCCCACAACCAACAAACCAATCAAAAAAACCCCTGCAAATCCCAGGTTCATCCTCAACTCTCTGTTTTAACTTGAAAACTTACCCTTTCTTTATACCTCAGCTTTGCATTGCAGGATTGTTTTAATATATCTGCCAAAAACATATACTGAACAGTTGACATGGTTTGACCCCAGCCAGCAACTAAGCACCACACAGCCGCTCGCTCACTCCCCACCACCCACCACTGGTGGGATGAGGGAAGAGAATTGGAAGAGTAAAAGTGAGAAAACTCATGGGTTGAGATAAAGACAGTTTAATAGGTAAAGCAAAAGCTGCGCACGCAAGCAAAGCAAAACAAGGAGTTCATTCACTACTTCCCATCGGCAGGCAGGTGTTCAGCCATCTCCAGGAAAGCAGGGCTCCGTCACGTGTAACGGTTGCTTGGGAAGACAAACGCCATAACTCTGAACGTCCCCCCTTTCCTTCTTCTTCCCCTAGCTTTATATGCTGAGCATAACGTCATATGGTATGAGATATCCCTTTGGTCATTTGGGGTCAGCTGTCCCAGCTGTGTCCCCTCCCAACTTCCCAGCTTCTTGTGAACCCCCAGTCTACTTACTGGTGGGGTGGTGTGAGAAGCAGAAAAAGCCTTGACTCTGTGTAAGCACTGCTCAGCAATAACTAAAACATCCCTGTGTTATCAACACTGTTTCCAGCACAAATCCAGCTCAGGTTGGGTCACTGCTGCACTTGCATTGCTTCTTGTAAGGCTTGTCCTCCATTGGTTCAGGTGGTTCCTGCTATAGTAATTCCTATAACACGCAATTCAACTCATGGGTTACAACAATTTAAAGGTATATCCATTCCAATCTCCACCCCTGGTCCCTTTGGGCCAGGTTATAGGGTTTAACATCACAATGAACTCCTCCCTTAGCTCCTAGCCTGGCTAGCAACAAGGGGTTCCTGCTATAGTAATTCCTATAACATGCAACTCAAATCCCTAGTTACAACAATTTAAAGGTATTTCCATTACAATCTCCACCCCGGTCACTTTGGGCCAGACCGTCGGGTTTAACATTGCAATGAACTCCTCCCCTTGCCCCTGCTCTGGCTTGGGCTTATCCACAGACTGCAGTCACTTAGGGGAGTACCTGTTCCAAGTGGAGCCTTATCTATGTGCCACGGTCTCTTCAAGGGTACACCTGCTGTGACATAAACTTACAGACACAGTCGCTTTGAGGTGCACCTGTTCCAGACTGGCCTTCTCCATGGGCCACAATGCCTTCAGAGATATACCTGCTCCAGCGTGGCCTTACCCGCAGCCACAGTCCCTTCAGAAGTAAACCTGTTCCAACATGGTCTTACCCACGGCTGCAATCCCTCCAGGAGTGTACCTGCTCTGTCATGGGCTTATCCAAGACCACACACTTTGAGGTGCTCCAGCATGACCTCATGCACAGCCACAGATGCTTCAAGGTGTACCTGCTGCAGCATGAACTTATCCACAGCCACAGATGCTTCGAGATGTACTTCCTCTGGTGTGGACTTATTCATGTCCACAGATGCTTCTGGGTGTCCTGCTCCTGCATGGACTCATCCACAGGTCACAGTCCCTTCGACTTGAGTTCACACTGGAGTTCCAGCCTGTCCAGGACAGCAGCACAGAAACAGCAGCGATGCCCTGGCCATCTGCCAGCCCAGGCACATCGCCATTGCTGTTATCAAAATGTTCCCAGGCACAGCAGAGTAAGATGATCAGCAGTACAGCAGTACAGCAAGCAGCAAAAGCAAAAAGCAGCCACTAACGAGCACTAGACTCTAATACACAATAAGGCAAGCAAGGCCCATGGCAAGCACAGGAGCCTGTCAATTAACAGCTAAACAGCAACAACAGCTATAAATTCGATCTAGCACGTTCCAGTCAAACCTGTTGTTATCTCAAACCCTTTGAGCTCCACATTGGGCGCCAAAAAAACCTGTCATGGTTTAATGCCAGCTGGCAACTAAGCACCACACAGCAGCTTCCTCACACCCCCCCGGTGGGATGGGGGAGAGAAATGGGAAGGGTAGAAGTGCAAAAACTCATGGGTTGAGATAAAGACAGTTTAATAAGTAAAGCAAAACAAGGAACTCATTCACTACTTCCTATCGACAGGCAGGTGTTCAGCCATTTCCAGGAAAGCAGGGCTCCATCACGCGTAACGGTTACTTGGGAAAACAAACACCATCACTCCAAACATACCTCTTCCTTCTTCCCCCAGCTTTATATGTTGAGCATGATGTCACATGGTATGGAATATCCCTTTGGTCAGTTGGGGTCAGCTGTCCCAGCTGTGTCCCCTCCCAACTTCTTGGGCACCCCCAGCCTACTCGCTGGTGGGGTGGTGTGAGAAGCAGAAAAAGGCCTTGACCCTGAGTAAGCACTGCTCAGCAATAACGAAAACATCCCTGTGTTATCAACACTGTTTCCAGCACAAATCCAAAACATAGCCTCATACTAGCTACTATGAAGAAAATCAACTCTATCCAAGCCAAAACTAGAACAACAGTACAAGTATGTCCCATTTCAAGAACTCTAGGAGGTATTGTTAGGAACTGAATTGTCCTAATGCATCTTAACGGCTTTAAAGAATAGCTCTGTATTTTTCTGTCATTGTTGCAAACTGACAGATTCTGGTCCTGGGAGGAAGGTGGAAGCCAAAGCAACGTCTGCCAGCTGGTTCACAAAGATGCCGCAGTGTCAGCACATTAGGGAGCCAGAGGGCCAGATGGTGGGAGAGACCAGACCATTGAGTAGATTCCTATTCTCATCATTGCAACCACCTATAGCTGTAGCTGGGCCAAGCCAGCTCATTTCTGTCCATCTTTCCAAGTGCAACAGATCAGCCTGTTACTACTACTTGGAAGTAAAAATGATGAACTACTAAAATTTATGAAGTGAAATCTCAGTGTTTCTCCTTAGCATTGCTGGATCCAGCAGCCTCATGTATTGATCCCACTCAACAAATATTTCAGCTTGTTGTTTCTAACACTTTTCTGTTTTCCTTTCTCTATTTCCTTTCTAAAGCAGCTGTATGCAGCCCTGCTTCTAATGAGCTTGGTACCCACCTGCTTCTCATTGAAGTTGACAATAAAATCTTGCTCTGGATGAGGGGGTAAGGAAAGATGCAATTACAGCGTTTTTCTATGTGAAACTCTATTTTCTTTTTTTTTTTTCTCCACACAGTGGTTTGCATACTGACCATAACAGCAGATATGAATCTCCTCATCAGTCAGCTCCACCAAGAACAGGACTCCTAAAAGCAGTGTTAATAGGAAAAAATGGAGACATCAAATAGTTTAAATTGCAACATACATACATGGAAAAGCTTCATCTTTTCCTCATATTAATGTCTTTCCACACTGCTGAGAACAATCCACAAGAAACATTTTCACTTTAAAACATCTTGCATTTGTTCTTCTGACACTGTTAAGTCTCTGTAACTGTAGTATGGGTTGCATAAGTGTTACTATAATGGCCCTCGTTTTGAGAAGTACACAGCAGCCTGGAGGATTACATACACTTATTGCTACAGAACCAGAAGGCACCTCCCTTGCATTGGGGTCAGAAAACTTCTGTCACAGGCAATCATATCACATATTGCTTTGTGTAAATTTGTCTAACTCCTCCTTAACAACAAGCCTTTTTGGCCTTCACTTCTCTTATTTGGAACTATAACCTCTCTCTCTGATGGTTAGAAACCTTCTGCAGTTTTCAGCCTATATGTGTTCACATGCACATTATGCTTATTTGCTTTGATACAGTCTTTGTTCCTTATGTAGTTCTTTTCCCTCTACGGTGTATATCCATTTGCAGTAGTTACAGAAGCAATGATACCTCCCTTAGACTTCTGCAAACTCAGCTCTCTATTGCTTTGAATTTCAGCCTATAATCCAGGCTGATTTTTTTTATGTTTTCTTTCTTCTTAAGAAATGAATAGTACAAGGAAATTATTAATTCTATATTTAATAGGGTTAGTAGTCCCCAATCTTCAATGAAGATACTTCACATGTGATATATCTTAGGGTTATATTTGATTTTTCTCAGGCTAGATCAAATTGCTGACTCACAGTTACATTAGGAGAGTCTGGCTTCTTTCCTTATTAATGAGGTGTCCCCCCTTAAATACATTCTTATACTTTATCTTATATTTTATCTGTGAAATTTTATCCCATCAACATTCTTTTTCACATAGTTATCCCACAGTATATTCTGGTACCCCCATATAGATAATATAAGAATATAATTACATACAGTGTACAACATCCCCCCCCCCAAAAAAAAAAAAGAAAAAAAGAAAGAAAAAAAAGAAAAAAGAAAAAAAAGAAAAAAAGGGGAAAAAAAAAGGAGGCTTAAAGAAAACACAGAAGGAAGTTAAAATTGAGGCCTTTCTTCAAACAACTGCACTATTAACAACAGGTAGCTGGTTCCTTAGCTGTAGATCTTACACTCATCCCTTCCTCTTCCAGCTGAACTAAGAATTTTCCAAATAGAAATATATCAAACACTGTACTCTTAAAAAAAACTTATATTGTTTTCTTGGTTGAAAAATCAAAAACTACCAGATGGTTCTGGTATAATCTCTTTTGATACATGGGCAGTGCAACAGTTCACAACACTTCCAATTTATGACTTCTCAGATTGACAAAATAATCAGAAACCAACTACTTTAATTCTTAATATTTCAGTCTATCCATTAAGTCTCATTGCATGGATTGGACTTCAGTACACATGAGAAACTGGTTAAAAATTTATCTCATGCTTTGGCAAAACAGCATAAGAAAATCTTTCTTTATACTTTTTTTTTTACTGGTCATTCATGACCTTCTAAAGCTGTCATACATATTTTTGTTTTCAGAGTTTTCTTAATTTTAAAATGACAACAAAAAGGTTAAAAGACACTCCAGAGCTTTGCTGCTTGTTTTCCATACTTAGGATATGACATTTCTCCATCTAATATTATATACTCTAGTTTTTATCCAGCACACACAGGTGTTCCATTATGTTTAGCATAAATTAAATCAGGTTTACTCAAAAGAAATGCAAAAGAGCTAACATTAAAGGGCTGGTTTATATTCAGAGAAGAATGAAGTCATTTAAAAAAACAACATTTGTTCCTAGAACTATATTCAAAACATTTACATTCACTTGTTTCCAGAAGAGGAAGTCCAGTGAAATATGATTTCCAATGCCTCTTAAACACAGAAATCAATTTCAAAAAACTGCAGACAGAAATAATGAGCCCGCTGAGTTACAGAGAGGCAAAGATCTTAAAAAAAAAGGATTTTTACAAGCTGATGCAAGAGATCTGGGAAGAGCATAAGGGCAAAACAAAGGTTAGAAGATGTTATTGGAAAAAAGAAGTTGGGAACACTTTGTAGACTCTGCAGCACACCAAGCCTGTCCCAGAGACCTTTGCCTACTCACTGCCAAGGTAACAGAAATGCAAGTTTGAAATTTAGTATTTCCATTTAATATTAATGGCAAAAAAAGTACAATACTTTTCTGACTTTTCAGAGTTAAGGGCGTAGCTTTAGATCACAATCCACTGATCTAAACCATATCAGTTCTGCATGACAATGAGTGTGATCTTGTTAATCCGATTGTTTGAAATACAGCATCCAAAGAATTCCATTATCTCACGTAACAGAAAATTTAGAACAATAGAAAAACCTAGACTATTTATGTGCCAGTACATTCCTGACAGCTCAGAATGATACATAAAGATAAGAAAACAGAAGGAATCCAACCTGAAAAGCAGTATTGTTAAAAATAGAGGCCTGGATTTTCATATCACTATGTTCTTTCCAAAGAAAACACGTATCTCTACTTGTAGACTCTAGGAATTTCCATCTCTTGGCATTAATGAGCAATTATGTAAAGTCATGAGTTATTATTGAAATGGTGAACATTTCAGAAAGGATTTCTCCTTTCTTAAATCAATATACATGAAAATAATTCCATTATTAAAAAAAAAAAAGAAACTGAAACCCCATTCTTTTCCACAAAATTGGAATGAATGTGATTTTGAAATACACGTTTCTTTAAATATAGTCTTTCTGAAGACAATCTGAAAAACAACAAAACTAAGTGCTTGATCGTATATTAGAGAAGGAATTTATTGTTTGGCTATTTTGGCCAACATTATTAACATATAGTATTGACCAACATTCATCAGAAATCCAGGCATCCATGGCAGTACAAATCTATTTTTTTCCAAGAAAATTCCTGCAATAAATCTCAAAGGCGGCTATCAAATCTAAAACCTGTTAAGTGACTGGTTTTGGTTTAGATGTTAGCTAAAGACAAGGTTGGAACACCAAATAACAGTTCAAAAATAGATTTTTTTCATCCTCACAACACATGTGTTTCTTATTAATGCTTAAACACAAATTTACCACCAGGCTACACAGCTCACTTACACTAGGTAAAACTTCAAGTATTACAGCACCAGAGTCTGATGTCATGGAAATAATTATGCTGTCAGAAATGCTTGTATACTGGAGATTTCCCTCCAGAGTTAAATAGCTATTAAGAGTTTAAATAATTGTATTACTTTAAAAGTTGCCAAGGATCAAAGGAATGAATAGAAAAATTTAACCTTAGATAAGCGAATCAAAAAGACTTATTTTAGTGTTTAAGGAGGTGTGCTTTGACTGAAAAGTTAAGGCAAAAATCAAGGAGCTGAATCTTTCTCACGTAGGCAGCAGGAGTTTAGGAATAGGCTTTATCAAGCTCTAAAAAAATTGCTTTCATAGCAAACAAACAACAGAGCTTGCAAGGTGGTGTGATAGGCCAGTTGGACAGGTAGCAGGGCAACTCCTTTAATATGCAAAAAACTCCATGCTAGAAAGTCTGTTTTTGTAAAAGAAAACAGGCCTGAACACAAAGCGCTAAGGTACTAAATGAAACTAGTAACAGTCTTCCAGGTGGCACAAGCCTGTAAGCATGAACTGAAATTGGTCCATCAGAAAGTGGGAACTACCTGCCTCAGCGAAGCGACACAGGAGAGTCCCAGAGGCACCAAAGTCCAGAGATGCGCATTTCTCAGGCAACCACCATATTTTTCTTCCACAGCCAGATCTACCCTACACAAAATTTTGAACATCCCCTAATAACTCTTCGGCAGTGCTATCAAGTGTGTCTACTTTGGTGGCACCCGTTTGCTACTTTGACAGGTTAGCTCTGGGTACATAGTGGCAGGACCATAACCTTTCTGGCTTCTTCTCCCTCAAGGTCAGCAACATCATTTCCCTCCAAAATTCAAAGTCTCTAAGAGGTAGAAAGTGAGATGTACTATAAATGTTTTCTTTCCCCCTGTTATTTCTTTACTCCTACCCTCCCAGATATGTTTGGAACTGATATAAGTGCATTTGAATCCTTAAAATTAAAAAAATACGTATCTTAGAAATCTTATCTATACACATTTTATAGAGAGAAATATTAAATATAGTCATCTATCAGTTCAGTTCTCTTTAAATTATTTTTCTCAGTGGGGAAGAGGAGAGAATTGGCACTGAATCAGTGCCAATATCCCCATAAAACCTTTCCTTGTCTCCCATTCCATGGTGGAACAAAACTTACCTGGTCAAGGGAAGATCACTGCAGTGACTTTTTTCTCTCAAATGTCACTAGTAAGAATACCTGGGAGAGGAATATCCTGCTATCTGTAACTTCATATTCAAACCACCTGAATTAAAAATTCTACTTGAACAGTAATGTTATTAGCTAAGAATAAGTAGGCTAAACAGACAGTTAATGTAATGTACTGTAAGTTAATGTAAGAGAGGAGGGAGAAAAGACAATAAAAGAAGGGAAATAAAATTTGGCCATATTTACCAGATGGTCAAATAATTAATCTATCAATCAACTTATTTAATAACCTAGTTACAAATTTACAGTGTGCTGGAAGTACAGCACCTTAGAAATTAAAACCATATATCCAAGAATAAAATCTGATTCAGATTCATTCATATTAAACCATATTTCTACAGAACTATGCAAAATCAAAATCATTATTCCTGTGTCTGTGTTCTTTTGCTATCATGTATTTTCACCTGTATTACCAATTTTACATTGTTCTCCTGTGGGTCCCGATCCAAAACTCTTTGAAATCAGAAAACCTTGAGAGATTTAGAGCTGCCATTTTTTCCCCTGCAACATCTCCAACAGAACTGTTGCCATTTACCAAGCAACAACAGAACGTATGTTTTGCAGAGGGATGTAAAGATGTTTTTAAAAAGTTAAGGCATGTACCTAGGGAGATGAAAAAAACACAACAAGAAACAGTGCAAAATTTTAAAGGTAGAAAGACCAGCTAAAGTTACACAACAGGTAAAACCAAAAGCAAAAACAAAAATGCAAACAAATGAAACGAAGCCAACCACAAACATTGTCCCTCCTGAACTAAAAAAGAAAAAAGCATGCATCAAAGAACAAGGCCTGGGACGACCTCCTGCAGAACTTAAACAAAAGTCATGGTTCCTGGAATGAGAAAAGAACTTTAAAGCCCTTATTCCGCACTGGTTTTGTTTTTTTCTGTATCTCAAGGTTTCTTAAAAATGAGACTGGCTTGTGGGTACTTAGCAGTTTTTATGAGGCTTGCTCATTTTTTAGAAACTTTTCTACTAACTTGTATGCATATGGAATGAAGGGGAGGGGGAAGGAGAGGCAAGGAAATCAGCTGAACCTTTCCAAGCAATTAGTTATGCATCAGATAAGTTGTTTTCTACAGCTGCACAACTAAACTTTTTTTTTTTATTTGGGATTCAAATTGACTCATAAATATTGAAATTATAAGCTTCAGGAAATGATACCATTTGATGCATGGCCTATTTCTAAGAATTAGTCTAATGGAGAAATCATGGCTAAAGTGTTACCATTTTAGTATGGCGGTACTGCTATTCTACTAACACTTCGCTGACCCTTTTATTAAAAGGCCCGTGTAGTGATTATGGTGCTACTGTGCACTATTGCCTTCATCCTACTACTATACAGTTTCCAGCAGTTCATTAGGTTGGATTTTCATTCAGAAGTGCTTTCCTCACTGTTAACTGTTGCACCTAACACCAGTCTGTTTCACAGACCACTTACGCAGAGTCTCTAGCACTTGTTTCTATACCAGTTTCTAGTATTTTAGGGTTTTATACCATCCTGGACATGAACCTAGCTGTGTAATTCAGTCTTCCTCCTACAGTACACTTTTCTTTTTACCTCTGCAGCTGCTTGGACACCCCTTTTCTGTACATCATGATTAATATTCCTCTTTCTGAGAGCAGGCTATCCTCAGGGTACAATGATTACAGCTTTAGAAGGAAACCAAACTGTTTCAGCAGCCACAGTTTGCATCCAAGGCACTGCAGAGACAAGTGAGTTATACAGAGGCCAACCACAACAGACTCCTTCCAGCCCCAGACTGCACGTTCTGGTGCTTTGACTCCTCATGTGTATGACTGCAGTAATAAAAATAATCAAAATGATTAATCTATTTCCTGACAACTTGTGGAAATTTGAAATTTGGTTTCATTTTGTTTTGGAACAAATCCCATTAAATAATTTTAATAAAATCAAAACCAAAATTCATTTATTCCATTAAAGCAGGGTTGAATAGCCTTCTTTAGGACACTGCAATCTAAAGGTCAAATCTCTTCTCCATCTCATTCCTGGGATTGCTTTCCATGATACATAAAAAAGAGCAAGGACTCAAATTTCCATCTGTCATTCAAATCCCAAACCTGTTGTCGTGCTGTCAACTCTCTTCATACCCTTACTACTTCCTACCAAAAACTCCATTAACCAGTAATATCACTGTGAAAATTCAGATAGAAACATTCTAACCTGTTTGTTTTCTGGGGTTTTTTTCCTAACAGGCAAGCATTCCTCATACTTCTGCTGGGCCCCTTTGCCAACCAGATTCGCAGTTTTGTGGCATTCATATGTATTTCCCTATCTTCTGTGCAGAGTCTTATGCGATGTGAATGAGTTACATGCTTTTAAACTACCAAGCTCTCTCATATCTGGTGTTCATATCATCATTACCTGTTGTAAAGCCCTTCAATAACATTTTGTTGAGCCTCTAGCATTCTGGAGCTGTGATCTATCCCATGCACTAAATTGAAGTGTGGGTCAGGCTACAATACAGGGGTAGCTCTGCTTTTCAATGACCTGCTTTTAACAACTGTTGATTTCTTACTAATTCTGTTTCAGGTCACTTCTGCCTATTGACTCTGAGAGTGAAGGACTCTGGTAAGGTTTTTCTGAAGAACTTTCTAGCACTGCTTCTATTAGCTGTTTTAGTATCTGATTGGTTCATTTGAGCATACTGATTTTTTTGCCCACAGCATGCAAGTCTAACTGCCAAATGTTTCCGTCTAATGGACAAAGTTTCTCAGCTATCAAGGTTTTAAAACTCCCACCACTCTTGAACATCCAGTTCTCAGGCACATTCATTCTTCTCATTGATCTTTGCATACCCTTTGCTCTGTGCTGTCACCCAGCCTCAGTGAAGCCTGCTTATAGAGATGTGTCACAAATTATAACATAGTTGAGAGTAGAATCTGTTTAAGAGCACCACCATTTCCCCAACTGATCTCTTTGTTCTGAGCTGACTGATTTTTCTCCTTATGTTAAAAGTTTGACTGTTTCTTTGACTCCCTCTCTTGATCGTAACTGCTCCTTAGCAAGTGTTCACCACTGTTGATAGCTGGTATCAACATTGCATTACAGAAGATGTGGGGGCTTGTTAAAAAACAAGCTTTACAATGTTCCTGAAAAAAACTTTAGTATATTATAACTTGTAGAAAATACGACTGCTACAAGAATTGTAACTCACATAAAACTAATCCAGTACATTCTTTCCTACCCAGAGAATATTAAACACCAACATCCTGTTAATCAACTGTTACAAAAATTACTTTAATGACTTCTAGAACAGTGTCTGTGCTGGGAACAGTATCTCAGCTGTCATATGTGATCATAAAAGTCAGTTGTAGTAAGGTATATCATCAAATGTAGGCTTGTTCCCTGCAGTACTTTGTTGGGAGTTTGTCGAGAGTCTAATAATTACTGGGAAACTTTAGACTACCAAGAGTCTGATTATAACACTGAGGGACGGGTAACCAGCCAAACACCCTAGCTTAAGTTCCTCCCCATGAAATCACTTCCAGCAGTAGCCTATTTTCCTCAGTAATCTGTCATCTAAATCTAAATTAAGCATAGCTCCAGACTGACTGAATACTCATGAGGCTCAGACCTGCTAGTATTAGGAGGTCGTGTCACATCACAATCCAATGAGGAATGAATACTATTTACCTTGATATGAGCTATGTTAAAAGTGTTACAGTCTTTAGCAATTAATTTCAGTTTCAACTATGTTGTTTTTTTCTCTAATAACTTCTGATACATTTCTAAATACCACATTAGATAAGCATAGAGGAGAGAATTTGCAAAGACAAGCAAGAAAAAAGGGCATGCCTAAGAACTATCTTCACACTGCAGGGCGATATTTTTAGATTTTGTATTCTGGAAATCTGAACATTTTAGAAATCAATGTGTAGTCGGTCAGGCGTGCATAAAAGTCACAAACTAAAATGAACCAGCTGGACATAGGGATACAAACAATTGGATGAAGACACAACACTACAGCCAAATATAGCCTTCTCCTGAA
The DNA here is from genome assembly GCF_965638725.1 of Aptenodytes patagonicus. Classification (NCBI taxonomy): domain Eukaryota; kingdom Metazoa; phylum Chordata; class Aves; order Sphenisciformes; family Spheniscidae; genus Aptenodytes; species Aptenodytes patagonicus. The sequence goes on from NC_134952.1 coordinate 45,114,605, forward strand.
TTCCTCAGCTCAGAACAAATTCTTAGTTACTGACTATAGTAAATGCATTCCTGCTGCTAAAAGATTTCCCAGAGATCTTAGGGACGAGAAGATACTTTAATCCAAAATAGTTTATATTTGCTATGGGTCAAAAATAGAGAAGAATTCTAAAGTAAGCTGGGTTCAGAATGACCTAGCAGTACCATTAAGGTTGAGCAAAAATAAAATGCATCTTGAAACGAGATGTAAACATGGATTGAGATACAACTGCTGCACAGGCATAGTTAATATAATTGTAATTAACAAAAAGGAAGTAGAAAGAAAAAAGAAAAAATGTGCCCAGTGTAAAAAATAGGTTGTGTTTGAGAACATAAGAGTTAATACATATTTAAAAACCTGCTTTTTAAACTTCTGAGGCTGAGGGCCTTATCATCAGACCAATTCAAACCAGTCTTACCACACCACTTCTAAGAAAACATGATCTGGTTTCAGTAAAATCTTCACGTTATGTCTCACCTTAAGATTCACAGTTTTTTACATGTGCTAAACATTGTCTTATTATTGTAAGAAATGAAGCTTAAATATATTCTGATTACAATTTTAGTCTAGCAGCTGACATGCTGTTTTCACCAAGCAATTGTTCTGATACTGAAAGAAAACATAGAAAAAAATAAAAAGGGAAATGTGATCTTCTCTAAAGTATTTTCGTGTGGTAAAGCTAGCACCTTTGAAAATAAAGGACTGTAGGTAGAGCTGGGATCATGAGTTACCTTTTCACCAGTGGACCACATGAAATACTTCACAGAAATGAGAGTGGATATGCACTTCTCTGAAAGACAGAAGGAAACTCTCCAAAACTAAACAGAACATTTCTCCCCAGAAATTATTCAGACTAGACCTATACAAGTTAGTTTATTCAGTTTAAAGACCAGATAGGCTGCACAGAATTTTTCTTTTGTTTCAACAGCCTTTTTTCCTGTAGCCAAAATGTCTGTGACAAATCTAAATTTGATGCAGCTTCTGTAATATAGAAAATTCTTAAGCAATTTCATGCAGACTTCAGAGGAAGGAGAAAACACTGTCTATTGTGGTAGTGGTTACAGAAAAAAAGATAGGTATTTAATATGCACTGATCATCCTCAGGCAAAAGGTTAATTAATAAAATGGCTTCTGCTAAAGTCTTCTGGCTGCCTAAGAAATGCTTAATGCTCAAGGAAAAGAAGCAGGTTCCTGAAATGACCCTCCAAAGCCCTCCCAAAATGGTTACCATCCATTTTTAGATCTGTTAGCAGAAAGTTGGCAAGAGGACTTTATTTTCCTGGCCAAAGCGCCAGTTGACTCATGTCTATCCTGTTCAAGTCTCAAAGCCTTTGAGTAGACATACGCACTGCCTGTGGCAAATTTCTCCATGGTTGGAGCACTTTTGCATCTGGACAGCAACATACATGAAAACCTCTATCACATTTACCTAACACATAATCTGTGATCATACCAGCATGCCTTTATTAGGCTTTATAGGGCTTTAGAGGTTTGATAAAATTGGCCGAGGAAGAGAAAGGAACAGGGAAGAGTGGGATGCTCAGGAAAGTTTCCCCTGTCTCAAGGCACTGTCCCGCCTGACTTCTGGCCACCGTATCAGCTCACATACTCTGTAGCCAACTTGTCTTCCTACTTCACCTCCCCTTCTAACCCTACCAATATATATAATTCACATTAGGACATGTCCTTGCAAGTGTTGACCAAAGCAGTATTTTAACTCCATAAGGGCATATGCCAATGAAACATATCATATATCAATATACCATAGTGTGATACCACTTACGGTGGATTGAGAACTTTGGGTCAGGGAAGAATATGCAAAGCCATGAGACTTTGTGAAATGTCATCTGCATGGACTACGTGGGCCAGAAAAGCCAGATATAGTACAAGCCTTATTTATATTGTAAGCAGTGGTGAGAGCACATGCTTTAGCATTTAGTCCATGCCCAGATTTCCCTTGGCTAATGATCTACTTAGTTCACCCCAGAAAGCACACTAGTATGAATTCATTATGGATGATCAGGAGCCATAGCATCCACCAAGAGATACACCAGCATAAGCTTCCCAGTATTGAGGTTTTTGCCTGACATTCATCTCCTTGGAACTGGTATGGCTTTCCAAGCCAAGAAAGACAGACGTTAGGAAGGTGAGTGAAGGACTTTCTATCTTGTTACTATGATGCTGCCATTTTCTCATAATAGGTTGAAAGACAACAGGCATATAGAACATTAGCTGCCTCAGGTTAGAAAGAATAGGAAACAGTTCAGCAACCGTTTTGAAATGTAGGCTGGAAAGGATTAGGGCTTTACAAAAGGCTGTTAATCCTAAAATATCTGAATACTTTAATGCGAATCTGAGTGCTTTCAAGCCTGCACGTCTGCATCATAAACTTTTGAAAATGGTTCATAACAGCGATAATACCAGAGAGATTTACCGTTACTGCAGTTCCTCCTTGCTTTAGAAGAATGTTCTCTACTCTCACTCTTGCCTCAGGCCATTAAATAATAAATCAAGAATTACTAGAAAATTCCTTGGGAACTGTTGCTTCATTATTAAAGCAGGATATGGTTAAAACTAAAAAAAACCCTGGAATTTTCAGAAATTACTTCACATAAAAAATAAACAAAAGCTGATTTCTTTCCGATTCAAATTTTGTGCTTGCAACTCAACCTGAGTGCTACGAAGGAGAAATAACCTAAAACATAATGGGCAATATTAAAGTGAGGTTTGCAGTCTGAGGAAGAGAAATGTCAGTTGGAACCAGCTTTCTAAATAAGCCAGGGATTACAGTGTGGATGAACCATACAGCGGGCAGCCTGCAAATGGAGGTCCACAGTTGCTAAGTTTTAGCTACACACCACCTTACATTCTCTTTCCCATTTGTCCCTTCAGCTGCTCTTTTACTTTCCTTGCCATGAATTCTCTCGCTGTGCGTTTCACAAAGATGATGTGTGGCATTCATCTACCCCCAGATAAGTAAGCAAGGTCATATGAGGCACTGCAGTGTGCTCTGCTAGGCACCTGTGAAGGTGCAGGCGTCCACTGTTCCTCTGCCTGCCTGCCCTTGCAGATTTTTTGGCTGTCCTGAGCATCCTAAATCATACCAAATGTCTCTGCTTAGGCCACTGAACCCTGCCCAGGGTGTCTGATCCCTAGTTCCTCAGTGAGGCAAGAGGCCTCAAAAGCAAATCAGACAGCCAGGTAGCTGAATAACAGGCTGAACTGTACTGACACCAGGTGATGAAAAACAAGACGACTGCTTCGAGATGATGGTTCCCAATATTACAGGCAATCTCAGGAGCACTCCTGAAATGGCTGTCTGACCATTCCAAGCTCAGCACAAGTGTGTGCATGTCTCTAAATTTCTTTTAACCGCTCCTAATCAAATATTCTTAATCATAGGAAACATAAAAAGATCCGCTAGATCAGTAAAAATACAGTCTCAAAGCTGCGTGTATGAGCACTTTGATATAAAGAGAAGCCTGTTGTAGATGATAGTCTCAAGTGCAACTTTGCAAATTAGGTAAGCTCTTGAAGTTTAAGATACAAATTATGCACTGACTCTGAGTAAATGGAAGCCAGCTAAAGGTAAATAAAGTTGGCTGGCCAAAAGCAACACAGGAACATTTTCTTTTAAAGGCTGCAAATGAAAAAAAGAAAGATGAAAGGTAAGATTTTCCACAGTGCTGCATAATGGCCCAGCTCTCTGCTCTCTTGAATTCTGCAGGAGTCTTACTGTTTACTTGGTGTAAACAGTGTACTCGGAGCTATTAAATTTTCAGGAATCACAGATTTTTTTCAAACTAAATGTAATGTGAAGCAAAATACTAATGATTTCTAATTGTATTACTGCATTAGGATTGTTCAGTAACAAAATAAACAATTCTTGGACTTCCTTCTCTTTAAGTTCATAGGTTAAAACACACAGCATAAAGTGGTGCCAGTATAATAATCTGGACATCACTGGGGACAACTACATTAAACGATCCACAGTAGAATTACAAGGGCTAAACACCCACTGGTGCTGTATTCTACCACATGTTCTTCATGTCCATGTGTATTTATAAACCTACTGTAAGGAAGGAAAAATGAAGTTACTAGAATCTTTTCAGTATACATACAAGAATACGATTGGTCTCCTGCACATACTTAACCTGGTGAAAGTGCTCCTGAAAATATTGTAGCTAAGGAATATTGCCCCTGCATAAAAACTGCCCAGAAATAGCTTATTAGACAAATTAGCATGTTCATCTGAGCTGTTTGCCCAAGAATACTCACCCATGTAAGAAATTGTTCTAACGTGTTCTATAGTTTATGAATGAGCTCTCTTTATATAGCATTGCATTACACAATTAAAGCTATTACTGTAAAATGCAGGAAATTGCATTCACGGTTAATTGCATAATTCATGAACTCAGGCAAAGTGTGAGCTTGGTAAATATGTAAAACTTTTCAATCAACTCAAGTAGAATGAAAGAGGAAAACACATTATTGCTGAAGCTTTATATAGCAAATAAATGTTGAGTGGAGGAATGCATTTTGGTTTACGTTCTCATTTAATATTACAGAGGAAAAAGTCATGAGCACTATAAAAACAAATGAATTACCTTGATATTTTTGTTTTTTCCTTACGGTGGAGATAGAAAGATTCAAAGATTTCAACTAGTTATTCAATCTAGTGTTGATTATCTTGACTTACAAAGCACCTAGCTGAAAAAGTTGATAGCACTGTACGCTTATTTACATTTTTATTACTTTTGATAGAAGCAAAGGGTGAAATAGGAAAAGATAACTATCTCTGAGGTACAAATATCTTTGAAAGTTTAGAATTGAATATTAAATGGAATATACGAGTCTAAGCCTCTAAATTGTTTTTTGTAACAATGCCTGTTTCTTTTCAATTTAAAACCAGCTTACATATAAACACAGGGGAAAAAAAACTTTATTCAAAAGATCATTAATACATTGCTAAAATTAATATTTATCTTTTGAATGAAGACTTATTTTAGCAATCTATTAATGATCTTTCCAATCTTGGTCATTCCAGCACTATGGTATAAGCTTATGGCTATTACTATAGGGCTTACTGGTACTCTTTGACCATGCTTAAAATTTTTATTAAATATGGTGTTCTCATTTTTAACTTTGTACAGGGGAACTGAATAACAGTAGCGTTCTTTAGAGCAGGATTTTGAATCCAAGCAAAAGGAAAATTTTCAGACTAAGTAAATGCTCTACCTTTATTCATAATCTGTTCACATTTTTTCTGTCCTTTCTCTTTCACATCTAGATTTATCAGGAATGTGTTAGTAGCCAGGCAAAATAGAGCATGACCATGACTATTGTAAGGGGCTGACCTCATGCTAGTGCCAGAGCTCAGCCAACATACTACAGATATGAATGCCCAGAAATAACAGAACATCTGCAGGACAGTTGGGGCAAAGCTCTGGGGGGAGAACTAGTGCTCATCCATCCCTCTATAACCACCTCCAGTTCCTGTTCTGGGCTTATAGACCCCTGGCTGTTTTGATATATCTTTACCTAGTAATATAAAATACGGATAGACATCAAGGCCTTAAGAGTAGTGTACTAACCTCTTTGAAACAGAAAGATTCTTGCTTCAGATGAAGTTGGAAACACTATAGGAATAACCTAAGAACCAAAGAAGCTGCCCCTCAGGTTCGATATCTACATCAACACTTTATTTCTATAAAAGTTGCTGATGCCTATTGCCTTGAAATACCAGACCGCAGACTGAGGTTATTAAATATGGAGTCAAGAGCTTACCTTGAGAACAGATCCCATAATTTCTGCAGAAAATCGTGATCTAGGAATGAAAGGACATGAAAGCTAAATGTTGTGGAGTTGCTAGTAGACTGCAGCTTTCTCTTAGATGTGTTGAGCAACTGTGTTATTTGGAACATTGTTTTATAAACATTATCACTAATGAGCATAGCTGTGTTTTGCCGCAGATTGTTCTCTGTCAATGCATTACACATAAAAGCATCCTACATGGAGTCACTGGTAGAGTACAGTTTTTACAGCTAAGAAAAATTTGCCTTCTCTTGCTGCAGCAAGGCTAAGGAATTTACACAGAAAAACATTGACAGCTATGAATTAATATGCCATAGTTAATAGTCCCTTGCAGTATTTTTACACAGAATCTGAAATGTTTACAAATTAGGAATCAAGAGTCAAAGACGTGGGTTTTCCAAACCCATAAATTTATTTGCCCTGTGCTTGAAATTTAAAATGTAATTCAAGCTCCGCAGAAGAACATAGGAAATTGTAGTAATCCACTGCTGAGCCACACAATGAAAGTGAATTACAAGTCATGTTATCTGTGACAGAGCTGCCACATAAGCAACACGGTAGTGTTTATTACTGCTAATGGTTCCAAGAATGTGTTCTATGGGTAGTGCAATATTCTATAGCAGATGTGAAGACTTCAGTATCAAGAAATTAGTCAAATACTTTCTTACCTAACAGTTTCCTAGTCTAACGATACCAAATTCTGATTGATATCAGTATAGCACAGCAAACAGCAGAATGGTTGGTTTTACCAGCTATTCTGATCAACTTTCAGATTTTTAATTGCTTTGTAACCCTTAGCAGATCTCTCTCAGGAGCTGAAATCTGAGCACTTGATAAATATAGTAGCAGAATATCTAGCACAATAAAATATAAATGCAAAATACTGAAAATACTAGAACAATAACAACTTTTGCCATACAAATTACTATTCAGTAATCATGAAGTCCAGGCCTTTCAACAACACCCTGACTCCCCTCATTCCTAAACTAATCCAGGTTCTGTCACGGTTTGTTAAAATGTAGAGCTAAAGAGCTTGCCAGGAAATATAGAGAATGATATCACTGAAAGAACCACTTGCCACACTGTCATGCACCTTATAGTACCAAAAGAAGGGGGGGGAAAACGACCATTACTCAGACTCCACAGTCAGGCGGGTACTATATGGTGACAGTTTATTATGAGAGCCAGAATCCTTAAGCAAGCATACAGGTTCACGAAATAGTAACACATAACACGACACAACTACATACAGAGGGAGGGTAATACGACCTGTCGATAAGGATCAAGCCGGTGGTCACAGACGGTTCGGCGATCTCAGTCCAGCTGAGAGGGAGCTCCAAAGAGCCTCCTCCAGTCCGCATCCTTTTGTGCTTTTGTTGCTGCATGGTCTTGGTAGATAAGCCCTTGGTTGGGTCTTATCTTTTACTCAAATGCGCTGTCTTCTCCCCTTCCCTCTTATTTTAACAATGAGGAGCCGTAACTGCTAAATCACTAAACTAAGTGCTCAGTATCACAAGGTGGTGTTACTTTATGCAGGCGAGGTCCTCCTTTCACTTCCCTGCCTTAGGTTTTCTCTCTCAGTGTGTTCAAATGTGTTTCAGAGCCTGAGTCTTTAGGCCCTTGACATAAGTCTAGGCCTCAGAACTGTGAGAGGTGTGGCAGAGGCGGACTTATCAAGGATGACCGTGTCCGAACAGGCGAGAGCTATGGGGCCTTCACTCCATCCTGTCCCCCATTTCTGCACAGTCGTTGCTCCCTTGTGTCCAGTTACATGGGGGCATGGGCATAAGTTTCACTAAGATTTGCGAGAGGTGTGGCAGAGGCAGACTTATCAAGCGAGGACATACTCAAGGATGACCATGTCCGAACAGGCGAGAGCTATGGGGCCTTCGCTCCATCCTGTCCCCCGTTGCTGTACAGTCATTGCTCCCTTGTGTCCCGCTACATGGGGGCAGGGGCATCACACACACCAACTGATGACGCCATCCTAGTATGCGCCAGAGTACCCTCCTGCCCTTACCAAGAATCAAGTAATTTTGCTGCTTTGTTTATATCACTGCACAAAAACAGAGCAAATTTACAGCCAGAGCTTTGAGACCCAAGATGTCTGAAAGAAATAATCCTAGATGTGGAGGTTTCTTACATTAAAAGCTGCTGCACTGGGGAAAAGGAGTAATAGAGTCAACAACAGAATGGAGGAGAGATGCGCGGCTATCACGCAGGGCAATATGTAAGCAGAGCAAAAGGTCATAGTGTGTTACTACCTCTCATTAAGTGAACAAGATGTATGTGCATTCTGTGAAAGAAAAAATTTCACTAAAATTATATTGATGTTACTCTTCCAGTACTCCAGAAAACACTGTTTTTTCCGTGTCCAGCAAATGGCAAAAATATAAACTGGTTACTGTTGATCTTACAATTAGGAATCCTGCTTATTTAAGGAAATTTTTTAGAATTGGCTTTAACCATTTGTTTCTCTAGATAAGAGAAAGTTAAAGCCCAAAATTTCCACTTGTCGGAACTATCCTTCTACAAAAAGACTTTACTAGATTGTTTTTTTTTTTTTTAAATGGACATAAAAGTAAAATAAAATGAAAGCTCCACTAAAATATAACAAGATTTTAATGTCTGCCATGAGAGTTATATTTTAAAAAGCTAAAATGTAATAAACATAATTTTTCAACAATAAAACTAGTTACTGTGAAAAAAGAGACTAGTAGTTTTCAATAACATTACAGCATCCATTAATAAAATGACACATATCTAAGGAATTTGGAAAACCGAGTAGAAAAGAAAAAATTTTAATATTCCAAATAAGTACCCATATAAATGAATTCTCTCAAATGCCCAGTGACTCATTCAACATGTTAGAGAAACTGTGTTTTTCCTTCCTTCCGTTCAGTCTGAACCCAAGGTTCTGTCACACAATATCCTTGTCTAGACAGGAGAAAAAAAGCAATTTACCCTGCCTGGAAAAAAAAAAAAGTCCCACAAGGGAAGCTGGGAAGGACAGTTTTCTGCTTCTTGAAATGTGCTTACCTGGACTTCCAGTGCTAAGGTTTGAAGTGATTTTTCTGGTTGATCTTTGGCCACTGAAGGGCTTGTTATTTCTTTTCCTAATAGCAGTTGCAGCAGCTGCTCTTCGTATGAAGTTGTACTCAGCTTGCGTTACGACAAAAGTTTGCTGTTTTCTTATGTATCCTTATTATTTACTGAAATGACCACCTGTTCAGTGCCACTGAAGACGTAAATGAAAACTGCCCTAATGTAAAGATTTTCCAGTCTAAAATTGTTAATGCAGTCCCAATACAGAATTATTCTGTAAATAATGCAACAGCCTGGCAGGGACCTCCAACTGTCCAACGAGCCTTAGGTATTCTACAGAAAATGTAGTTAATTATAGGCAATCTAATCAGAATTTTAGAGTTGACACTGGCCTTTCTACATAAATGTATTCTTCCACAGAGAAAGGATTAACAGCCTTGGGCTTCACTGATTTGTAATGTCCTGGTTTCGGCAGGGATAGAGTTAATTTCCTTTCTAGTAGCTGGTACAGTGTTTTGGATTTAGGATGAGAACAAAGTTGATAACACACCGGTGTTTTAGTTGTTGCTAGGTAATGCTTACACTAGCCAAGGACTTTTCAGCTTCCCATGCTCTACTGACTGAGGAGGCTGGAGGTGCACAAGAAGCTGGGAGGGGGCACAGCCAAACTGGCCAAAGGGACATTCCATACCATGTGACGTCATGCTCAGTACATAAACTGGGAAAAGCTGGCCGGGGGGGCCGCTGCTCGGGGACTGGCTGGGCATCGGTCAGCGGGTGGTGAGCAATTGTGCTGTGCATCACTTGTTTTGTGTATTATTATTATTATTATCATATTATTATTATCATTTTATTTCAATTATTAAACTGTTTTTATCTCAACCCACGAGTCTTTCTAACTTGTGCTCTTCCAATTCTCTCCCCCATCCCACCGGGTGGGGGGGAGTGAGCGAGCGGCTGTGTGGTGCTTAATTGCTGACTGAGATTAAACCACGACAGTCCTTTTTGGCGCCCAACGTGGGGCACGAAGGGTTCGAGACAGATGACCCTAGAGAAGGACCATCACGAGAACGGGAGGAGGAAAGCCGGCCGCTGATCGGGGAGGAGGAAGAGGAAGAACTCATAAACGAGACAGTGACCACCCGATCTCTATCCCTGAGTGAGCTGCGAGATATACGAAAAGATTTCAGCCGCCGTCCAGGTGAGCATATTGTCACCTGGCTGCTCCGATGCTGGGATAATGGGGCCAGTAGCCTGGAATTAGAGGGTAGGGAAGCCAAGCAGCTGGGATCCCTTTCTAGGGAAGGGGGCATTGACAAAGCAATTGGAAAAGGGACACGTATCCTCAGCCTTTGGAGGCGACTCTTGTCAAGCGTGAAGGAAAGGTATCCCTTTAAGGAAGATGTCATATGTCGCCCAAGCAAGTGGGCCACCATGGAGAAGGGTATCCAGTTTCTGAGAGAATTAGCTGTGCTGGAGGTGATTTATGATGACCTGAACAATGAACAACTATCCAAAGATCCAGACGAAGTCAAGTGCACACGACCCATGTGGCGGAAGTTTATAAGGAGCGCACCATCGTCATACGCCAATTCATTGGCAGTGATAACCTGGAAAGATGGAGAGGAACAAACAGTGGATGAATTGGCTAGTCAACTCCGGCAATACGAGGAAAGTCTTTCTTCCTCCATCGTCTCGGCTGTGGAGAAACTGTCCGAAAAACTGTCCCGGGAGATCCAGCAACTCAGAGAGGATAGGTCCTACTCCTCACCTGTACGGACCAGTATCTCGGCTATTAGAAGTAAGCGTTCTTTTGCTCAAGAGAGAGAATATAAAGGATACACACCACGGGGCACCCTATGGTTTTACCTGCGTGACCACGGAGAGGACATGAGGAAGTGGGATGGGAAACCTACTGCAGCCCTAGGGGCACGGGTACGTGAATTACAAGGGAAAACAATCACAGAAAGAGGTTCTTCCAGGAAAATTGCTGCTCCAGTTTCCAGCGGGCAGTTCCCCAGAGAGAGTAGAAGGGCTGATCTTACTCTTGATCTTAATAAAGAAACTTCTGACTCATACGTACAAGAAATGAGAAACGAGTACTGTGATGAGGATTAGAGGGGCCCTGCCTCCAGCCAGGGGGAGGAAAGGGACAACCGGGTTTACTGGACTGTGTGGATTCGGTGGCCTGGCACATCAGACCCACAGAAGTATAAGGCTCTGGTAGACACCGGTGCACAGTGTACCCTAATGCCATCAAGATATATAGGAACAGAACCCATCTATATTTCTGGGGTGACGGGGGGATCCCAACAGCTATCTGTATTGGAAGCCGAAGTGAGTCTAACTGGGAATGGGTGGCAGAAGCACCCCATTGTGACTGGCCCAGATGCTCCGTGCATCCTTGGCATAGACTACCTCAGGAGAGGGTATTTCAAGGACCCAAAAGGGTACAGGTGGGCTTTTGGTATAGCTGCCTTGGAGACGGAGGAGATTAAACAGCTGTCCACCTTGCCTGGTCTCTTGGAGGACCCTTCTGTTGTGGGGTTGCTGAAGGTCGAAGACCAACAAGTGCCAATCGCTACCACCACAGTGCACCGGCGGCAATATCGCACCAACCGAGACTCCCTGATTCCCATTCATGAGCTGATTCGTCGACTGGAGAGCCAAGGAGTGATCAGCAAGACCCACTCACCCTTTAACAGTCCCATATGGCCAGTGCGGAAGTCTAATGGAGAGTGGAGACTAACAGTAGACTATCGTGGCCTAAATGAAGTCACGCCACCGCTGAGTGCTGCTGTGCCAGACATGCTAGAACTTCAATATGAATTGGAATCAAAGGCAGCCAAGTGGTATGCCACAATTGATATTGCTAATGCATTTTTCTCAATCCCTTTGGCAGCAGAGTGCAGGCCACAGTTTGCTTTCACTTGGAGGGGCGTTCAGTACACCTGGAACCGACTGCCCCAGGGCTGGAAACACAGCCCTACCATTTGCCATGGACTGATCCAGACTGCATTAGAACAGGGTGGAGCTCCAGAACACCTGCAATACATTGATGATATCATCGTGTGGGGCAACACAGCAGAAGAAGTTTTTGAAAAAGGGAAGGAAATAGTCCAAATCCTGCTGAAGGCCGGTTTTGCCATAAAACAAAGTAAGGTCAAGGGACCTGCACAGGAGATCCAGTTTTTAGGAATAAAATGGCAAGATGGACGTCGTCAGATCCCAATAGATGTGATCAACAAAATAACAGCCATGTCTCCACCAACTAGCAAAAAAGAAACACAAGCTTTCTTAGGCGTGGTGGGTTTTTGGAGAATGCACATTCCAAATTACAGTCTGATTGTAAACCCTCTCTATCAAGTGACCCGGAAGAAGAACGATTTCAAATGGGGCCCTGAGCAACGACAAGCTTTTGAACAAATTAAACGGGAGATAGTTCATGCAGTAGCCCTGGGGCCAGTCCGGGCAGGGCAAGATGTAAAAAATGTGCTCTATACCGCAGCCGGGGAGAATGGCCCTACCTGGAGCCTCTGGCAGAAAGCACCAGGGGAGACTCGAGGTCGACCCCTAGGGTTTTGGAGTCGGGGATACAGAGGATCCGAGGCCCGCTATACTCCAACTGAAAAAGAGATATTAGCAGCATATGAAGGGGTTCGAGCTGCTTCAGAAGTGATCGGCACTGAAGCACAGCTCCTCCTGGCACCCCGACTGCCGGTGCTGGGCTGGATGTTCAGAGGGAGGGTCCCCTGTACACATCATGCAACTGATGCTACATGGAGTAAGTGGGTCGCACTAATCACACAACGGGCTCGAATAGGAAACCCCAGTCGCCCAGGAATTCTGGAAGTGATCATGGATTGGCCAGAGGGCAAAGATTTTGGAATATTGCCAGAGGAGGAGGTAACGCGTGCTGAAGAGGCCCCAATGTATAATGAACTACCAGAAAATGAGAAGCAATATGCCCTGTTCACTGATGGGTCCTGTCGTCTTGTGGGAAAACATCGGAGGTGGAAAGCTGCTGTATGGAGTCCTATGCGACAAGTTGTAGAAACGGCTGAAGGAGAAGGTGAATCAAGCCAATTTGCAGAAGTAAAGGCCATCCAGCTGGCTTTAGACATTGCTGATCGAGAAAAGTGGCCAGTGCTCTATCTCTATACTGACTCATGGATGGTGGCAAATGCCCTGTGGGGGTGGTTGCAGCAATGGAAGCAGAGCAACTGGCAGCGCAGAGGCAAACCCATCTGGGCTGCCGCATTGTGGCAAGATATTGCTGCCCGGGTGGAGAACCTGCTTGTAAAAGTCCGTCACGTAGATGCTCACGTACCCAAGAGTCGGGCCACTGAAGAACATCAAAACAACCAGCAGGTGGATCAGGCTGCTAAGATTGAAGTGGCTCAGGTGGATCTGGACTGGCAACATAAGGGTGAATTATTTCTAGCTCGGTGGGCCCATGACACCTCAGGTCACCAAGGAAGAGATGCAACATACAGATGGGCTCGTGATCGAGGGGTGGACTTGACCATGGACACTATAGCCCAGGTTATCCATGAATGCGAAACATGTGCTGCAATCAAGCAAGCCAAACGGTTAAAGCCTTTTTGGTATGGAGGACGATGGTTGAAATATAAATATGGGGAGGCCTGGCAGATCGATTATATCACACTCCCACAAACCCGCCAAGGCAAGCGCCACGTGCTTACAATGGTGGAGGCAACCACCGGATGGCTGGAAACATATCCCGTGCAACATGCCACTGCCCGGAACACTATCCTGGGCCTTGAAAAGCAAGTCCTATGGCGACATGGCACCCCAGAAAGAATTGAGTCAGACAATGGGACTCATTTCCGAAACAACCTCATAGACACCTGGGCCAAAGAGCACGGCATTGAGTGGGTGTATCACATCCCCTATCATGCACCAGCTTCTGGGAAAATTGAACGATACAATGGACTGTTAAAGACTACACTGAGAGCAATGGGTGGTGGGACATTCAAACATTGGGATACGCATTTAGCAAAGGCCACCTGGTTAGTCAACACTCGGGGATCTGCCAATCGAGCTGGCCCTGCCCAGTCAGAATTTTTATGTACTGTAGATGGGAATAAAGTCCCTGTAGTGCACATAAAAAATATGCTGGGGAAGACAGTCTGGGTTATTCCTGCCTCAGGCAGAGGCAGACCCATCCGTGGGATTGCTTTTGCTCAAGGACCTGGGTGCACTTGGTGGATAATGCGGAAGGATGGGGAAGTCCGATGTGTGCCTCAAGGGGATTTGATTTTGGGTGAGAATAGCCAATGATCTGAATTATGTGATGTTAAGTACTAATTATAGTTATAATAGTTATACTAATAATACACAGATATACTAATAATACTAATAATATTATATGCCATACTAATGTTATTATAATAAGAATCACCCAGATTAATGAAGAATAACTTCAGTGAAACCAAGCAAAGCACAGTGATGATGGTACCAGAACTGACTTCAACCTGAAACAATCCAACACCACATACCATCTCCATTTTTCCTGCCCTGAAAGATTATTATGACAGATGGAGCCCGAAGTCATGGACTAAATGAACTCACCGAACATTTTAGAGGGATGGCCCACAGATGAAGGGAATGATATCTGTGTATGTGTGTATATATATATATAAAAGGGGGTGGTGATTAATGAAAATGTACTGGAAAATGTGAGACTTGAGCATGATGCAAATGGTATAGAATAAGGGGTGGATATTGTCCTGGTTTCGGCAGGGATAGAGTTAATTTCCTTTCTAGTAGCTGGTACAGTGTTTTGGATTTAGGATGAGAACAAAGTTGATAACACACCGGTGTTTTAGTTGTTGCTAGGTAATGCTTACACTAGCCAAGGACTTTTCAGCTTCCCATGCTCTACTGACTGAGGAGGCTGGAGGTGCACAAGAAGCTGGGAGGGGGCACAGCCAAACTGGCCAAAGGGACATTCCATACCATGTGACGTCATGCTCAGTACATAAACTGGGAAAAGCTGGCCGGGGGGGCCGCTGCTCGGGGACTGGCTGGGCATCGGTCAGCGGGTGGTGAGCAATTGTGCTGTGCATCACTTGTTTTGTGTATTATTATTATTATTATCATATTATTATTATCATTTTATTTCAATTATTAAACTGTTTTTATCTCAACCCACGAGTCTTTCTAACTTGTGCTCTTCCAATTCTCTCCCCCATCCCACCGGGTGGGGGGGAGTGAGCGAGCGGCTGTGTGGTGCTTAATTGCTGACTGAGATTAAACCACGACATGTAACAACACAATATAGAATAAGGTGCGATAGAAACAAGATATTGGAAATACCATTTAAGGCAAACGGAAGAGAGGAGATGCTGGGAGGTGAGAGAGGAAACAGTAGTAGCTAAGATGAAGACAACAAAACCTGACAGTGATGTAGCCAGTAAAGTGAAGAACAACTGTTTCAATAATTGTGCTTAGAGAGAAAGAGCTTACAGGACTCTAAATGGAGGACTGAATGAGATCAATAGCTGGAGGTGACTTCAGATTAAAGTATGCAGAATATTTGTTGCATTAAATATGTTGACTAAAACGCAGTCTATGGGTTTATATTGTTTTTAATGTTCCATTGTGTTATCAAGCTTAATAATTCTTTAAAAACATTTTTTATTTTAGCATTCTCTCTAATTCATATAGCATGGTATAAAACCAACTAAAATCTGCATTCCAAAGCTTAAGGGAGTTGCACTGCATATATCCTTACCCCACCTCACATAAAAATGGAAATGTAAATAATCTGAATACAATCTACAGACAGATGAACATCTGAAGCTAATGTACTTGAAAGAGATCAACAATATGGAAAACGGGACTGTGCCACTTACCAGGACATCGAATGGTAACCTTTCAAATTAAATGCAAATAAATTGTTATTTCAAGTGCATTTTATACAAATGAAGCAAAGACTAAAGTTCACAGTGTTAATTGCTCAAATCCTGGAAATAGTTATGAAACCAAAGTTCATCATATACATGACAAGTCCTGCAGTTTTTCTTTAACAAGACATAATGAGTTTACATCTGGATGTTCCTCCAGGAATAGAAAACTCATCCTGTTTCTAAGTCTGTTATTTCATGTCTGATGAATCTACAATTAATTCCTCCAAAAGTTAACTTTTCAGTGGAACTTGGTACTATGCCCTACTTTGTCTCTTTATATTGAACGACTAGCCCACAAATTTTAAAACTGTATATATTTTGTTGTAGTGAAAGTGTATTATTCTCTGTGGAAATTCTTATCCATTTAGTAAGCTGGAAATTAACTCATAACCATCTTTTTTGTACATGACCTATTAGACAACTCAGGATTCATCAGAACTTAACCCTTTTATTATTAAAAGATGGTAGAAACAAACAATGTGGACAATATCCACATGCAGAAATAAACCTAAACAACATTCAAAGTTTTTAAATGAAGGGGTTATATGCAAAAACATGCATAAGATATAACTGAGACACTCTGCTTACATACACATACAATGTAGTTGAAATGTCTCAAAAATTCTGGGCCACAGCATATCTGGTAGGGTTATTTTGAGACCTGCCATGACATTCTGGTCAGTGATTCTTTATATTTCAGTGGCATTTGTATGTGTTTATCAACAGACACAATTTTATCATTTATGAAAGAAAGGAAAATTCTTATATTGAGAAATGATGCGGTCTCATTACAAACCCAATATGGATTCTTTGTAGAATGCTTGTACAGGTGATTTGGGAAATAACTTTTTTCTTTTTTACCATTTATATTTCCACACAGCATTAAGAATATACCAAGGCCGCCTCCAACTCAAAGCAACAGGCCAACATAAAGCTGGCTGCTAAAGTACGTTTGAAACCCTGAAGCAAGCTCTTGGGAAAAACATGCAAGTGAGAGATTGTCAAGAGCAAAGCATCTTGACACAGGATCACAAAAATAAAATGCCTTCTTCCCAGAGCAAACATCCACATTGGAAGTTGTTGCTGCTTTAAGTTATAATTATGGGAGCTATGAAAATCAGAATTCAGGCTAAATTAGTTATTGCCACTATTTCTGTGGAAACAGGAGAATACGCAAGTGTTTATTTCCAACTGATGTTTAATTTCAAGCAAAATTTCTATAATATGGAATGATCATGACTTTTTTCTTTGCAAGGTGAAAATTATGACCCTTGTCATCTTTCCATTGTATTCTACCATCTAAAATTCTGTATTTTCCAAACCATATTATATATTCTAAATTATTAAAGAAATTAAATCATTAAATTATTTAAAAAGTTGGCTTATTACGGTACTAGTGGACATCAGTATGTTTAGACCCATGCCAATGACATTGCTGTTTCCACAGTACTTACATACATACTTCAGATGGAAAACAGCAAAGGAAAACTGGAAAAGAAGAAACTGAAAAATAGAGTCAATCAACTTTCTACTGTTACGGTATATTTCTGCAAAATGTTCATTGTGTCCCTGGTTCAGCATAAAGCTGCTTCCTTTAATTGCCTTGTGAGAAAACTTATTCTGGAGTGCAAAGCTACTGCAGTATGGTCCTGCCTGTTTTCTAGAACAGTGGCGTGACCAAAGTTTGCTAGTTAGTGTCTTCACAGCTCCATTTCCATATCTGTATTTTGAGATAAGAAGGAATTCACTGCTCTTTTGCAAATGGTTTCATGGTAGACAGTTAAACTAGTTTGCCTGGGTACTGTAGCCCTCCAGGAGCGAGAAGGGGAAAGGGAAGGAAAAGGAAGGGGAAAGAGAAATGAGCATTGTAACACACCCATTTATTTTAGTGCTGAGGACTGCAAAGAGAATCTGCAATAGGGATCACACAGAGTAGCCTGCTGATGGTGCATGTTAGTTTAGAGACATACTGTATTGCCAATAGCTTGCCAATCCTGAGCAAAAATCAATTTGGGGCAATTCAGGGCAGAAGGAAAAAATGCCAGTTCAAGCATCTGGGTAAACACACCACCAGGCTTCTGGATTCCTATCTGGGGTCTGAAAACCAAGGCTCCTAAAACTCTTATTTGATGTAGTCCTACATTCCCAACAGCATCTAAAGCTAAATGGTTCCAGTCATGTGTAGTGCACAGCTGGTAGAAGGCAGGTAGGAGTCTACTGACAGAAATTTAAGCACTGAAACAGGATTTGAATATTAAACTTAGATAGCAGCTTCACAGAGATTATACAACTGTCAGAAATAACTGAAAGGTGGAAGCAAACCTGCTGAGATCCAGTTAAAAACCAAGTCCCCTTTCTAAATTTATGTTCAAAGTTGGTCTTCATTAGAGCTCATCTTAATGAGTTGCATTGAGATGAACATCTTTTTAACATCAGAACTACATCCCTGTTAGAAGCTTTACCACAACAGTTTCTAAACCATGCAGTAGTGGCGTCACAAAAATTGAGGATAGACCAGCATTTATGGACTTTTTCACATTTTACCCAGTGATTTTAGAGGCTTGTGATGAAGGCAAGATAATTTAAAGCTAAGACAATGTAATGAGGAATGAAGAAAAAAAAATCCCAGAGAAAAAGCTGAGAAAAGGAAAAAAGAAATTGGTTTCATTCACAGTTGAGAAAAACTTTTAGAATCTTATATTTGGAACAGATTCATCCATGCCTAATTTTTAATCCAAAGAACTTTGATTAAATTTCATACATGTTAGATGAGGTCTAGAAGGGGAGCTAGCAAATACAGATGTTATGGAGGAGCTGTACAGAATGTAGTCCCTCTTAACTAATTTCCATAAGTCATGTCAACTTTCCTTAGCTAAAATAAACACTGTAAATGTTTCCAGTACAACAATCAGAGTAATAACAATTGGTTTTATTCTACACTCCAAGAACCCTGGACAACAGAACACAGCAGATTTACATATTCTTTATTGCCTTTTAGTGATATCCATTCAAAAGGAAAAGGAAACTCTGTTTACTGAGTTGAAAGTGAATGTAAATTACAATGCAGATTTAAGGGAAAAGAAAAAATTAGAAATGGTTAAAACTGATACACAATGTTATTTACTCTCCTGACTCTTCCTGCAAGGTTTCCAATGAAGATGTGATATCTTTGACACAAATAATATTACCACAGTGACATTCTGTTTACTGTCAATTTATGGTTTCTCTTATCTACAAGATGAAGTTAGCTGAAAACTGTAATTCTATAAATCACACAAAAAGCACAACAGTACTTGCATACATTTAATAAATACTAATGTTTAAGGACATATATCCTTAGTCTGCTTGTCCTGTGTGGTGAACACACCCATGTATTTCAAGGTCCTTAGGCAGTATTCTGCAGAGATCCTGGTCTGGACTTATGTCATTGAACTTCCTTATCTAGTAGGCCATATTCATTAAATACGTTCAGTAAAGAATGATTACAAAAGGATAACTAATTTCAGAAGTATCTGCTTTCTTCTATGTGATGAAATACATAAGCATGGATATCTATATGGTTTCATATGCTGATCAGAGACTTAATGTCATACACAGTATATACAATGACAGTGACCTCCTCCCATATATTTCTTTTTATGGCAGTTCTTTCAAGACTGATCAGAAATAACTTAACAAATAACATCTCTGCAGTTTTTACAGCACATTAACCACATCTTGAAGTAGCTACTTGAAGTCCAGAAAGATGCACATTAGAAGCCTACCTTGCCCCTATGATTGCTACCGGGCTTCACTGAAATGAAATGGTGTTAAATGTAAGCATCAGAGCTTGTCAAAAATGAGCAAAGAATGAGCACTGGTGCTGTTCATTAAATGTCAGTCTGCTATCCAGCGATAATGAGCACAGCTCTACTAAGTTATTTTTATTTTAGCTATCTAGAACCAGATGAGGTAATCAAATACTGTGCATTGAAGATAATTTCCTAAAGCAGAAGAAAGAATCTTTTAGGAAATGGGTATCAAGTAAAATATAAGATAGTCAATAGATACAGCTTATTCCCATGTTCAGTGAGTTTTACAAAAATATTCTGGAGAATTCTGACACATGCATATTTCTCTGGCCATAAGATTATCATGGCTTATGTCAATATCACTAACATCAGGATTTGGCCTCTGTCACAGGTAGTTTTGAGAAGCCTATTCACTGTTGCATCTAAACATCAGAGTACCAGAGTACCAATGTTAAGAGGCACAGTACTAAATCTTAAATAGGTTTCCTATCAAAGTTCAACTGTTTTACTAGTGGTTTTATTTGTTAATTTTCTCTATTTAGAGAACCATCCCTCCAAAAAAGTTGGCTTTCTGAAAAACACATAACTACAGAAATTAGCTTGCCATACAGAGAGAACATGTGAATTACAGTTTCTCAAGTTCTTTCTGAGTGTATAATTAAACTGGTCCGTGATATGATGATTTAATATCTTTAGTGTCAATAATGGAAACCTGCTTCATAGAGTAAAATTGGAAATAAAAGACTGGCTGTTCATGATGAAAATGTTGCTGCTACTTTCTGTGCTTCAACAGCTTGATAACTCACACATACTCTTCAAAAAAACAGATTGTATTAAGTATTAGGCTCACCTTTACTCCATTGTATATCTTGACTTTCAAGTACGTCCATTTGATCGCATAGGCCATGATGACTACTAAAGAACTAGAGAGGAATATATTTTGTCAACTTGTGCTCTAAAAGATTTTTCAAGAGTCAAAGAGAGACCTCATGCTCCAGCAAAATAAACATTTCACTGAATAAACATCAAACATAAGCGTGCAAACCAGAAAGTCTGTTCCATATCAAGTACATAACATACCCACATTGATATATAACCTTTTCCTTCGGTTTACACTATTCTGTGTTCTCTGGTATAAATTAAAAGTTCTAAAATATAAAGTACCAGGTTATGGAAAAACAAATTCAGAATGTTGACTGCAACTTAGTTCCAGCAGCTAAAAATTGATGCAAATATTGTAATTATTTTATAAGGGCCATGTGACTGCAAAGTGAAGTTATTAGAAGTGGATTTCTTAAAGATAGCTCCCATCTTTTCTGATATTTCTGTTAGGTTTGACTTCTAAATGCATATACACTGTGTAATTTACTCACCATTCCTAGTAACTTAAACTTCCTTATCTTGTTAACTTGTTTCTTCTCTGCATTACATGTCAGCATACCACTGCCAATTTACTTGCCCTTTCCTGTAGCAGCATAAATATGCATTTAGCAAATTATTACTTCCCCCCCCGATACTCTGGATAATGGCAGCACAAAATAATAAATCAGATACATTATTGGAGCGCCCCTCCCAGTCTTGACAGGATTAATTTGAAAACTTAGTATTATTTACAGGAACACAGTAGGGACGTGATCCAGTTTGCAAGGAATCAGTGGGAATCTTTTTATTCTAATTTGTCAACTATAACAGAAGCTGAAAGAAGTCACTTGGCTCCTAGAAGATTTCCCAGGTTGTAGTAAATTCTGGCTCAAATGAAAATAATTGTGCAACTGCTTTCTAACACGATAGCTTTCATGTTCGGTAGATTTTGATCACCAGGGTCTTGTCTTCTGTGTGAGCTTTCTAAAACTCAGGCAGAATGAAGTCTCTTGACTGCTTGGCATTTTTTTCTAATTAAAAAAAAGAAAGAAAGAAAATACTTTGTTGCAAAATGCCTGTCTAGCTTCACTACAAAGCCAGATACTTTAGAATGAAACACTAAATACAACTCTAGCCTTATTTTCTGCATAACATAATATAGAATTTAAGTCCAATTTGAAATAAAGATGTACTGGTATTTAAGACTATTTTATCTGGATTTAGCTGATGGTGTAATCTACTTCTGAAAGAGTTTTCACCTCCATTGTTACCGAATAATTTGTTTTAACACTACACAGAACTCAGAATTTGCTGCATTTAGCACAATTACTGCCTACATAGTGTACATTGCTGAGCTATTAATCTGAAAAAGGGCATTTAAATATGTTCTTTTTTTCCCCTACTGTATTTCAACTATAATTGTATGATCCACTAGCTTTTACAGTTTGTCTGTTTTACAGTAAGATGCAACGGTCTGGCACAAATACTGAAATAAAAGGTCATCATTTATTTTCTATGTTAGGAACTACATTTTCATTGTTCATGTAGTTAACTACACAAATGTCAGAATTCAATGCCTTCATGATATTTCAGTCAGCATAATGATGAGTACTTTAAGAAACTGAATGGGTGGTGGTTTTTTAACCTACCCATGTGCAAGACGAGTAATAGAAAAATATGCAAAGCAGTGTTTCAAATAATGGGAATGTAGATAGAAACAAATATTGATGTGGATGTAAAATTGCAGATTTATATCTGATCACCAAGGAAAGGTTGGAGCATACTGCTAGTTAATGGTGGTTACCATGCTATTTGGTAATGGCTTTAGATGGCAATTTGTGCCAAATATTAGTTATGCTGTACCATAAATTATCATGGTTAATATCTGTTTAACATTATAGTAAGGTGTGACGGACCTTCACTCATTTATTTTATTATGCCAGCTTATTTCATGACTGTAGCACTGGATTGTCATTACCCTTAAATGTACCTGGACTAATTTTTAGAATACAGCTTGCTAAAAGTCTGAGGCCTGGTCCTATATATCCACTAATAGCAATGGAGACAGCCTTAGGACCCAAAAGTCCATCAGAAAGGTAGAGAAACCTGGGAACAGAAGATTTTTAAATAGTATCAATGTTAAGTGTGTGGAACCTAACAGCTCATGTGAATAATAAGTAACTGTGCATCTTTGATCACCTCACTCAGATTTGCCTCCTAGAGAAAATCAGGAAAACCAGAGCACGGTTGGAGCGCTAGGAGGAATCTGGTAAAAGAAGTGCAGAAAACATCCCTTTTCACAGAACAGCAAATTTTATGTGAAAACAAATTAACCCTTCAACAACCCTTTCTTCATCAAAACATTTCTTCCTTTTCTGTTTTTCGTTATTTACTGGTTGGTTTACTGTTACAGACTGAAAACAAAAGTCTTTGTTCTAGAGAGGTGAAATGTGATTAAATGCTCATCAAAAATGCCAGAATAATATAGTCTATAATAGATCTTTGAAACAGTTTTCAGAGAAGTTTTGTGTCACAGATACATTACTTTCATAAGACTCTTGTATGTATTTATATCTGAAAACTGATACAGAAATGAAATGTTAAGACAGACATATAAGTTCTGTCTTAATAATAGAAAATTGGTGTCTAATATCCAGAATAATTATGGTAATGATTTCTCACTAAGAATCTCCCTATGTCTAGACAAAAACAGTCCATCATGGTTACAGACTATTTCCAGAACACTCATGGGTTGGAACTGCTATTCTCTGGTGATGTGATTTACCAAGTTTTCCAATGGAGAGATTAAATGTTCTGAAAATCCTACTTCCCTTATTTCAGCAAACAAATAATTTATACTCATTAACTGGGACTCACAATAACAATAACAATTATTTTCAATAGGCCTTCCTAATAGAATCTGCATTGGTCATGACTTAACTGCTATGCTGAGTTTCATTTTGTGAACAGAGTTGTGTGATCAATGAATACTTTCACCCCAGCTAATCAATTTAAAAATGCTCTGCCCACAAAACTCTTTGTTTACTGAACAGTAAATGTGGTTAGGATGTACATTCAGTTGTAAACCATGGTTACAAGTCCATAATAGAGCTGAAAAAGAATCAGGCTAAAGGAGTTCACTGGCCAAGGATAAACAGGAGGAACTGACATTGAAAAGAGAAAATCAGAGCTGGCCAGATAGTCAAAGTTGGTAAATTATAAGCATTATAAAAATATTAATTGGGAATTCAATTATTTTCTGTTGATAAGATTAATCTTATATTCTGTGACTCTAGATGTCTCCCAAGAAATCATGGCAGATGTAAAAAAAAAATCCTTCATCCGTTAAAACTCATGTAACCATTGTCCTGCATATCAATAAGAATGTAGAAGAGAAGCCAACTGCACACTTGCTGTCTGTAACTAACATAACATGACTGGCTAGCCAAACATGTAGTATTTCTGTTTTCTATGAATAACAAAAAAATCCGCTTCTAGTATTAGTATTACTCATGCTTAAAACTCATTACTATTTGTCCAATTTTTCAAACAGATAGTTCCATCTACATTTCTAACTCCTGAATACAATTCCATAATTAAGAATGCAGCAAGAATTTTGTTTATAACTCTAGAAAAAAAAAAATTGCAGCTTTTCATTTGCAAAATTCTCTTCATTCAATTAAAAAATAGCAATGTGTAGCACATTTTAGCTGTAACCTTTAAAGCTTTACACAGGGAAACAAATATCCTTTTAACATACTCTGCATATCTTAGCTTTAAAAGTATGGATAAGCACATGAATAATGTTTAAGTGTAACTAAACGCCTACCTGAGGTAAAGATAAAAGAGGACAACAGAGTGAAATACCTTTGTAAAGCTGTTCCTATGATTCTTCATATCCTAGGCATGAAAGCAGTTTTCAAAACTATCTGAAAAGAACAGAAAAAAATTAAAAAGCAGATTGCTTAGAAAGAAAATATAGCTGGGCAAAATGATAATGGCTCACATATTATAATATAAGGGAACAGCAAAATGCTCTAAGTTTCATTTCTCCTTCCTGTGATGATAGAAGACATTTGTTTCTTTCCTGACAGAAGAGTGCCCAATAAATCAAGCTCATCTTCAATGTAAAACTGAGAACTGGCCCCTTCTAATCAATCTCACAGAAGAGCTGGACTAAAGACAAGTTACAGATGCAGTGGTCAAGCGAGATTATCAGAGAAAAGCTTGTCCTCTACTGATATGCCGTGCTGCTTTAGTCTACATAATTGCCTTCCTGGATGACGGTAAGTACTCTACCATTATTATGCCTGCATTTCAAAAAGCTATATTTCCTTGGAAAGAGTTGTTCTAGGTTGTTTAACGTAAAGATTTGCTATATAATATAAGACAATCCATTAATGTGAATATTTGCAATGATATTCTCAGCATCCTTTAATTAGCACCAACGGTGAATTGCCATTTGATAAATATTTCACCTTTTCTGTCAAAATGATGACAACTACAGCTGGAATTTGTTAGGAGGGAAAAGGTATTTCTGAAGCAGGCACTGTAGTTATCTTTCCATATGCAGAACTGGCACAAAGAGGCAGAGGATTTCATCATCCTAAAGCGTACTTTGGGTGGCCTGCTTTCTGCAGCAAGGTCTCTACAGCCAAGCAGAAGAGAATAACTGTACCACCACATCAACTGAGCAGGCAGCATCGCTGTGACATGGAAATTAGTCTGAGCCCTGTAACGATGAATTTCAGGATAGGGACTCCTTAACTAATTTTCATTACACCCCTATATTTTTTAATTACTATACATCTTAACTGGAGGGCAGGGAAAGAAGTAATCCAAGGAAAACATAAGAAACGAGTGGTGATTCTCTTTCTCTTGCTCTCTTTCTTCTCTTTAAGCTTTGTTTGTGTTTTCCGAGGTAGAGAGACAAGGAGAAGATAGAATGGAGGATCTTTTGTTTTATTTCCTTTCCCTGATGCAGAATGAGACACCTTTTAGATCCAATTTTCCCAGAAAGCAATTTCTAGTGTGGGGAAGTTCTTAACTGCAGAAATGTTAGTCAGAAGGTAAGGAGATTGGGGCATAACTCGTTCCGCTTATTCAAGGCTGACAGACAGTCCTTTGGAAATATTATCTGTTATCATCAGCTTCAGAGCAAGCATGAAGTATATGTATTTTCCCCCTCAGCATCTGCACTACTGAGTTCACTTTAGTGCAACAGAAAATCCAGTTTTCAGGACGTTTGAAGAAATATTCCAAAATGCCCGAAATGTTAAAAATAAAAAAATTGGTGCAGGAAATATCCATTCTGGCATGTTAGTCACTTCTGATCACTACCCACAGGCAGATGCTAATGAACAAAATGTCAGAGCTAGTGGTTTCTCCTCACATAACCTAAGGAACAGTCCTCTTTACAATACACAGCAGACACCTCAATTTGAAAATGCTGAAATTGGACAATTTAACGTTGTTGCTCAGATGGAACCTAGCTGTATTTTTATGTAGGTAGGAGAAAATGAGTCCTACCTGTTCCACACAGCAATGGTAGCAAGGAAGAAAGCTACAATATATTACTATCTGTTCATCCTTAGATTAACTAAAGCAACAAAGGCTCCGTGTTGCACATTCTTTCTTGTCCCACCCACTGTAGTTTACTGACATTTATAGTCTCTGCCAGAGTCTTTGTATAGACATCATGGGCCAGTGATAGTCTTTGTCTTGACATAAAAAGGAAATATAAACTGTCTGAGGAAGAGAATGCTCATATTTAATTTGATGATGATTGGGAATCATAAGCAATAACAGACAGCACCAATAAACAAGGGGCTGATTCTAGGTTCAGACAGATGAAAATGATAAGTGACTCAAAAATACAACAACATAAAACTGGCCTGAGTATATACATTGTGTTACAAAGGAACCTGCAGATATCTTCTAAGAAGGATTTTATGTTTTTTCCTACCATTTGTGCTTTTGCACCACGCTTGTTCTTTGCTCTGTGGCAACCCAGTGTTGCTGCAACCACAAAATTCTTTCCAGAGATGAACAGATAACAGTCCTTCTAGCCATAATATCATACCAGTTAATGATTTCCTTTTTCCACCTCCTGAATTTTAAGGAAATGCTTTTAGAGGGAAAAGCACTCTCAAATGCACCTTATACCTTTCCCTCGCCTTCGCACAAACCTACAGAAATGGATACTTCCATACACGGTACAACTCCCCTCTGAGGGCTTGCAGGCCAAAGCCAGCTGCCAAACTATGAAGATGGCAGAAAATCAGCATCAAGCACTGTTGAACAGGGTACATTTCATTCCTTGCCCCAGAGCCCAGTTTCATCCATGCTGTGCTACTATATCCAAATATAATCATTATGCTGGCTCATCATGAAAATATTCCTAAATGCAATGAACAACCGTAAACCACCCAAATTTGCCTCTACCTCTTAAAATATAAAATCAGATTTGCATTTCAAAGCTCAGGGTTGAAATCAGTCCAGAAAAAAGAATGTATTACTCCCCATTCCCAAACTGTTTCAGGTCATTGTCCTAGAACACTACCAGATTTTAATTAAATTTTATCTTGTAGCTAACAAAAAAGCATTGAAAGTCTTTTTACATATATTTAAAACTCCAGGTAAATGGCTGTTCTCTAAAAGGAATATAAGGTGGAGGGGGCAGGAGCAGAAAACATGCAACATACCCTGGGAACTTCTCAGTTTGAAATTATAATGTCTCAAAATAAGCATATAGGAGACACTTCAGCTGAATTAATGCTCTGTATATTCTTTACAAGTGTTAACAAAGAATGGGAGAATACCCTAGGACCTAAATCACCATGGTAAAAAATAGACAAATGATAAACTGAAACACTGCTGATTGTGAAACTGAGATTAGCTATACTGAGATATGATATAATGTTCAATTTATCACAGAAAAAGCTTTCGAGAGACCAACAGTGGCAGGGCATACCTTATATATTGTAACACTTACCATAAGGCAGTATCTCAAAATACTCTGCTGTGCAAAAAAATGAATTATATTAACATAAGTCAGTGATAGATGTAGCAAAATGCAACCACTCATAGTTAATATCATACAGCCCAAAACATTACAATCAATTTCACGAGAGTGTACTGACAATAATTCAGAAGTTATCTTCTTCAGGCATAGTACAGTTCTTCCTGGACAATAACCAGAAACAAATGGAACTGAAGTTTAAGATTATGACCAGAGATCAGTGTTCCTAAAAGTTTAAAGCACTTTCTAGCAGAGCTTTCTGAAACATATGTAAGTTCTGAATGAATACGGTTTGGGTTTCTAAATGAATTATTAGGGTATATGAAATATGAGATGTGTAAAGTGAGTTGCTTGCACTGCTCAGTGAATCACAGTATTGAGTATCATGACTAGTTAATATATTTGTTTATCACTGCCCCCTACTAGATGGAATGTCAGTTGTTTTCATACATGTTACTTGTAGATATAGCAGATAAAAACAATTTTTTAAATGTATAAATGTAAAAGCATGCTATCAAAGAAGTCATGAATGGCAGCTGTATACTGAGCTAAAGCTATTCCTTCTCTTCAGCATTCCCTGTCCGCACGCCCCTGATGGCTCAGTGCTCAATAGGATGGTAGTTTGGGAATCGCATCCCCAGAGGCCCAGTCCTCAATATGCTGCACTGCAACATATCTTCATACTGAACACAAGATTCTAGAAGATGCTTCAAGGAGTAGGTGCCCAAGGAATTTTCGCCTAAAGCCACTCTCTTAAATTACAAATTTGCTCTTTCAAAATCATATTTAAACTAATTTTTAGTGAGCAAAGCTGAAATTTCACAGCACCACTGAAAATGAAGCCATACATATGTAGTACCCTAAACACAGCAATCAAGATTTAACATTTTAATCAACACCAATTACCGTGCAAAACCTGCTTTAAGGATTACCAAAATGTAGATAAACTAAAGAAGAATGAAACAGAAGAGGAAGCCTGACACAAGACACGGGCCTGTAGAAGACAGAGTAGTAATTCCCTCTGTTTGCATAAAAACTAATCCTGAACTTCCTAATATCTCCAGACCTAGTATTCATGAGCACTCAGGTTCTTAACTATTCCTTCATCAATGTTTAGCTCTTAGTTTCTACTCTCTGAATATCCCAAGTCATAATGGTCTAGTCATTTCTGCATAATGACGTAGGGGCACCTACAGAAAGTATATCAGCGTTCCACCTTGGCAGTTGAATGTGAACGGGTAAATTTTGGGTTCAGTGCTCTAATATCACCACTATTTGTGATATTCAGGTTGCAGTGACTACCCAGAATGTTATCAGCTTCTGAAGAAACTGCTGCTACTAAACTGCAGAAGACCCTGGGTTGAAGAGCTTCTCATGGCTTCTCTTTTCCTGAATACTTGGCAAGTTATCAGGCAGAACTAAAAACACTTCATTCTGCAGCTGAACTTGAGAGGTATAAGCTACTGGTTTCCTCACCCAAATTTATTGCTATTCTAAAATGCAAGGAGAGGAAGGAAATCTGAATCCTATGTAACTACTGGCTTTGTTTTGGATTATTTAATGAGTATAGTGTTCTAGTAAGCCTGCTGACACCTCTTTCTCAGGAAAGGACTTTGAAAGAGATATGTAAAGACAGATGAACAGGTTTTTGCTTAAAATATTTAGTAGTCATAGCATAGTGCATACAAGTATGTCATACACAGAAATGTCCAGAGGACTCTTCAGTTGCTGTCTAGTAAGGTTTTTGAAAAAGGACTGAATTCTGCTTAGCTTACACATGTATAATTCCAGAAAGCTCATTGAATGCCCTTAGTATAATTTGACAATATTACTGTTCAAGGCCCTTTTTTTAATGGTATAGATATTTCTGAATATAAATAGCTGATTGCAACTCATTTTAAAATAAGAGAACATGGGACATTAATATTTGTATAGCTTGTCTATACATAAAAATAGTCAAGAACTTAAAGTTTTTTGGAATAGGAGCATTTTACTCATATTTTAGTTTGACTTACCTTGAAAGTATGCCTGTAAGTGGCTCTGAATAATTCTAGGTGGGGATAGGGTCTTGGAGTTTTATATAAAGGCAATTTTTCTCATGAAAGAACTGCGCAATTAATTAAATATCAGAATATTTCCATTAGCTGAATGTTGTATGTTTTCTCATCTCTGTGCTAAGGATGAGTAATTTCAAGCACAGATGAATAACTCACTGAATTTCACGTAGCAAATTGCAAGTAGTGGCAGAATCACAACTGAGAGATTTTTAGCTTGTAGCACTTATTTGACCTCATTGCCCATCTCAAGTGCATTTATCTGTAAAATGGTAATTTGAGGCAGAGGAGGTAGAAATGGTTTATAATGGATTTCCAAGGGTCCTAAATGTCCTATATAGCAAAGCCTTGTTTGACTCATTAAAGTACAGCTATATACTCCCATTCCATTCAATAATGTGTTTCTCCTATATATCCCATGAGTGGAAATTGTACCTAAACCAAAACACCTCTTCTAAGATGTGTGTGGGTGGAGAACTTTGCAAAACATCAGATCTCTGAAGGATTCTAACTGGCTTTATAAACAGCAAAGCAGAGACATTTAAAAAGTAGTTTTTTAATGGAAGATGACAGAAAAGGAAACATGACGACTGGGACATTGTTATTAACTTTGGCTAAAAAAAATAAAGCAAAGATCCCCTAATTCTAATCATCCTCAGACTTTAATTAGAAAACAGTTATGTTACGAATAATAAAAGAAATAGTGGGAATGCACAAACCAGACAAAGCCTATGCTAAATATTTCATTCTACAATTGAAATTTTTACTTTCTATAAAAAACCATAGTGTCCAGTGTGTAAATTATTGTCATTCCTCCTAGCTGTTGTCTACCAGCCTGCTGTTGAAGATTACATCCCTACAGTTGAGTACTTCTGGATTTCCTCAGCCAAAATCAGCCGGCTTAGTCTTCACCATTTAAATAAGTGTTTTGTACTAACCCAGATTATTTTCCCTCAAATGGTTAAGGAAATGCTTATAAACAGTCCCCTACATATCAATATGTGCAGACAGTCAATTTAACAGACAGGCAGAAAGGAGCAGGATCCCAGCCATTACCTAAAAGGAATGAATTTGCCACAGTGCAAATAGTGTCATACAGGTGCTAGCCTACCAACCTCTATTATCAGAAGACTACCCTATCTTAATCCCATGACTATGTGAGAATTCTCACTGTTTCATTGGGTTATTTATTTGGTTAATAAAATTTTGATAAGAATGTTTAAAAATCCAAAACCAGTGCTAGAGAATGGAATAATGGAATTCAAAGGAAGTAAAAGGCAAAAGCAGAAAAAATAATACCTTGCGTTACCTCATCTCTTTCTTAGCTTCAGTAGGTCTTTAAATATATCTAAAGCTAGATACCTTGGAAAAAACACAAATCAGAAGGCAGTTTCCCTCAAAGCCGGAACATTGTTAAACAAATTGTTAAAACAACATATTTGATGACGCAGTGACACTGAATGCTTTAACATCCATTAATTACATTAACTTAATTAAAACAAAGTATCATTAATTGTTAGTGTGCCAGCATTGTGCAGGGAGAAAGAAGGAGGCAGAAAGATTCTGCAGAAAACTTTATCAGTGGACCTTACAGAAAGGCTATTCTCTCTGTAAGTAGGTATATTCTTCTGCTGAAGTTACCAGAACAGAAATATTTGCTGCAAAGCTAATTTGTATAGGAAACTCGCACTGTTTTCACCAGCTGTGAATAGCAAAGTGTACCCACATGCTAGTCTAGCTGTAGCCAGGCATGCGGTGACGTGTATGCTCTGAACTTCTACCACAATAGCATGTTCATTTTCTTAATCACAGGAGCTAATAAAAATGCTGTGATCTCTTCCAATTTTTATTTTTTTCCAATGTACCAACTTTATTGAAATGTACTTTGGGTAGAGCCTCAGGCAGTTAACACTCACTCTGAATTATTTTCTATCCAGATACTGTCTCACTCTCCCAGTAAATTCAGCCAATGTCATCCTTAATAATCATCGTAGTGATTTCACAGTCATGTTGAACAGGCAAAGATGCGACAGCTGTCCAGAAGCACTTTCAAGGACAGTATTTCTTAACCTTTTTTGGTCCAAAATCTACTTGACTTTCCTGAAAAATTTCACAGCCCACACCCTGTCATTAGTGCAAACCTAAAGTATTGTCATGATGATTTCCACTATTTTAACCAAATAATGTTTAGGCTATATTTGAAATAATTGTTTGTTATTGTTCCTTTTGCTAGTGTGGGAATAGATATGTATGTTGTGATGGTTTTTTCACCCACCTTCTGATGTCTGATGGATCCCCAGGACTTCACCGATCTAGGGCATCTTTCTGTCTCTCACTTGGCAACTCTATCTAGATTGCATAAGCTGCTGACATGCCAACAATTACCACGTCACATTAATAGGAGCTGTAGCTCATCAGGATTAGATCTGAAGAGCAAGAGAGATGGTGCTAATGATCATTTCAGCTATGCACATTTGGGCTCTGCCTGGTGTTATGGGTTGAACGCTCGTTAGCTTTCAGAGTGCGCTGGGTTTGCCCCACAAGCACTTCAAGTGCATTTTCCTCTGAAAGGCATCAAATTTGTGCAGTCCACCACCTCTCCCTTGTGTAACAGCAAAGCATGGGTCGTGGGGGTGATCAGGAGACTAGCTTTAAAAACACAACCCTAATCTAAGCACAACTGCTACAGAAGATACAATTAAGTGTTTCTTCATCATCATTACAAAGGCAATTAATCTAGTAAGAGAGTAATCTAAGTCAGACCTAAAACTGTGCTGCAGCCAGTACCGTCCTACCAGATGACTAACATGGGGAGAATGGGAAAGCCATAGAAAATACCAACTCAAACAACAATATCAATAAATCTAAGTAAAACCTTCCATAGAAAATATGAAATTTTTATTGTAGCCTCATATGAATATATGTCTTTTCAATGAGAAGTCAAACTGTTATGCAGACTAAATTTCAACAGAAAAATTGCCTATATTTCAGTTGGAAAAATTGCTATAAAATGCTTTCACTAGACATAGGAATTATTAAAAAAAAGAAAAATAACAGCTCTCTAGATGTCAAAGAAGGGACTCATGAGTCTGTATTTCTTAACCCTGTTCCTGGATTTTCTAGTACACAAGAAAAGTGTACTTAGTTGCGTAAGCTTAAACAGCCTCCCTTTGTATTGAAATTAATACATTAGTAAAATATATATTATCCTTTCCATTGCTTAATATTCTAGTTTAATTTAAAAGCACCTATATCCTTGAAAGAAAACTCTATCAAATCTTAAACTCCTTATTCACTCTAGCAGTCCGGTAAGACTTTAGCCTTAGTGAAGTTAAATAAAAATGAAGAATCTGGTATTTTTGCCTTAATTGATCAAATGTTACCACTTTGTATGCAGGCAGCTCTCAGAACTTCTTTGTGAAATTTGAAAGACAAAGAAAAAAAATGTTCAGGATGATTAGGCAGTGATCAGACCGTGGCACCAGGCAAGGCGATGTTCCAGGAAGCCTGGAAGTAAATGGAGTGGGAACAGTATTTCCTCTCCTATTGCTTCAGTAATGAGGAAACTTCTCTATTGTGTTCAGCACAAGGTGTTTTCTGCTTAATTTCTTTTAAGGAGGATCTGCAGGTCTATGAGAAGCAATGATATCTGGTTTAAATACACACCACTCAGTACCCAAGTAACGACTGGAGAAGATACTTCTTGTTAACAACCTGGATATCAGTTTCCAATTAGAAAAGCTGTCAGGACAGGATTTTTCACCATCTAAGTGTACTAACAACTGACTAAATGAAAGAGAAGTGTGTATCTATAAACAAGCTAATAAATGTGGAGTAATCAATATGTCTGAGAAAACAGCTTTGGTTAAAAGCATTTTTAACACAATTCTTTACTTTTAAAGTATCAGGTGTAAGTAAACTATAGAGATTCATTCTCCCGCTTAAATACTGGGGATTTTTCCCTGTTGGGGACTATACTTTCATTTTTGGCAGAGTCTCTCTGACTATTTTGGCATCATTGAAAGAGGCTTATAAGGGGAAAAATATTTTTTTCCTTCTCAAAATACAGTGAAGAAGTATACATGAGTGATTGCTATACTTTTCTAAGTGGAAATCCTTTTTATCATACAATAAGGCAGTGATACAAGGCAAAGACCTTGAGGAAGAAGCTCACTCAAATCCATACTTCAGTTAGCATCAATATTAAATAGGGCTTAATGTGCAGCTGTTTCTTTCAGCTTTAATTTAATTTTATTTCGGTTAGAACAGACACTCCACAGTTGTAACCCCAAAATGCCATCTTTAATTATTCTCCATTCATATTTTTTCCATTGTGGATGCCCAATTTCAACTCAGCACCTTTGCATTTTCAGAGCAGTGGCGGCACCCCCCAGACCCCCCTCCCTTTTCTCTGTCTGTTTTCTCCAGTCCCAGAATTCAGGGCAGCTTTGGAATGAGCTGACATGCAAAAGAGTAATTATCTTTCAGACACAGTCTGCATGAGGAATTAAGACATCAGTTGAAGACTGGAAATCTAGCACTAGCCTAACCATCAATTTGTGCCCATGCACTTGACCCAGCTGTAGCGCATGAAGATTAGACATGATATCCACTAGTGTTTTAGTTGTGCTGATTGACAGCCAGGTCTTTTGTGCTTGAGTTGGTGTTTGGATACTCACATATAGAGAACAATTACTTTGACATTCTTATTAATTGATTTAACGTTAGTCAAAATGTTAGTTTGTAAAAAATAAAAGAAAGGAAGGAAGAAAAAA
This sequence comes from Aptenodytes patagonicus, assembly GCF_965638725.1. Taxonomy (NCBI): domain Eukaryota; kingdom Metazoa; phylum Chordata; class Aves; order Sphenisciformes; family Spheniscidae; genus Aptenodytes; species Aptenodytes patagonicus. The sequence continues at coordinate 45,148,919 of NC_134952.1, forward strand.
GGCAGAAGAGGCAGAAAAGTCTCCTGTGTATTGTAAAATCTATTGTGTGTCATTTGAAGTGACATATGTAGGGTGTTGGGGTTTTTTAAATTTTTTTAATTACTCTATTCTTTCCTGAGTGACTGCATGTTTAAATTTCCTTCAAAGAATTAAACCCTTTATTTTACTGCTCTTAAGTCTTTCTGGGTCATAGTGGCTGTTGACAATTGCCTTGCTTGAGACATTAGCCCCAAGACATTTTATAACAAGATACTAAGCGATGCCACAGATAGCAGGAGGAGCACTTACTGCTCTGAAAAGTGAAGTTGATTAATGATTGATGGGAATCATACTTAAGTATTCTAACAGAAGGAAGGTGCAAACAGCTCGGCTAAAAAAGTGTGCTTCATCTCAACAGCCTCCAACCTTACACAAAAACACAGTATCATACACAATTATTATATTGTCTGAGCTGTTATTAGGATGGTGCATTCAGACTACTTGTGATAAGCCCCAGTGAAGAATTATAATCAGACATACAAATCAGTCTTATTCAGGAGTTTCTTTTCTTCAACAAAAGAAACCCCAGCAAGACCTTTTCATGCTAAGTACAGACTGCTGTAGATTCCTAAGTACTGAACATTAGAAAACAAAGGGAATTGTCAAATGAAAAGAGAAGCAAACCTTAGTCCTATCCTCCAAAAAAGTGTATTTAATTGATGTCAGTGGTGTGAGGGTTTTATCCTAGATATTTTACCACCGAGCAGGTGGACAAAATGTCATAGCAGTGTGACAGCATAGACCTTCTCCATAGTAATAGCTATTAACTGAAAGCCATTCAGACTGAAAAAACATGAACTGTTCAGCCAAGAAATATTTAATTATACATCCTTTAACCAGCTATTGTAATTTTGTTGGTATTCAGTATGGGTAAATAATGTTTTCTTGTGTGGAAAAAGCAACTAAAGAGAAGTTCAAGTAGCATAGGTTTTGTGGTTATACTCAAGAGAAGACTGAATTTCATCCTTTTAGTCTGACAGCTGAGGAGGACAGTCACAAGTATCTCTGAGTTTTCTGCTTTATGTATCAGCCAATATATCTTTATGGTACTCTGCTGGAAACTTTAAGTACTTATGCATGTTCTTGCAGTCCACTTGTGAAAATATTTTTCTGTTTTTTCCTGGTTTTCTTTTTTTTTCTTTTTCTTTTTGATACTTCTGTGGCTTGTTATCCTGTTGCTGACTTCTTCATACATAAGCTGCAGATTTTGCAGTTTGCTTGCTCTTTCTCATGTGTTAGCATTATCTAAAACTGATTGGGTATTGAAAGAGTTTTGTTTGGATTGTTTCCTCTGTTTTAATTTTTGAAATAAGACCTGCTGATGCAGCATTATGTTGTTTCACTACCAAATGCATATATTTGCCTTTTAGTTGATATTTTATGAGCTTCATAAGAAAAAAAGAAAAAAAAGTTGTTTCACATTATCTATTCAGCTGCCACACAGATACAGGGAAGCATTAACACGTGGCTGCAACACTTTACATATAGTAAAATAAAAAAATACAGCATCGCTGTTGTAAAATACTTGCTAACAAGCTTTTTTTCAAGTTTTTGAGGTTTATGCTATAGAGTAAAGAAAGAGGCCATAGTAATGAAAATGAAAGTGCTTACCCTGCAGCAGCTGTAGAAAGAAGCAATGTCCTGAAGACACGTAATGCATTTTCAGTTATTTCCTTAACAATAGCAGCTAGAGGAAACACAATTATATAAAAGGTTCAATACATATTTGTGAGAAAGTCAGCATTTAGCAAATCTGATTCCAAGTAAATCCTGTATCTGCAGTCATAGTAAAATTTATGTGGTTTCCACCAGGGAAATTCTTGATCATATCACATGGCATATCATAAATACGATAACCGTTCAGAGCAGTTTCCTAAGAAGACTGAAAAAAATCCATGCATTAATAAATTTATGGCTTTGGTACTGTAGTGCAATCAATAGTGACTGTTCAGCCTAGGTCAGGACTTCTAATGACCTTGTGGTGTGACATTAGGCAGCAGAGACTGTTTTGTTAGTCGGGAAACTGAAGAGCAGAAGGAGCATGGTTTGCCTCCTACACACAGAAAACTTCCCTCCCTATTAATTATGACCTGAATGAGCAACATTTTATTCCTCACTACACAGTAACTTCTCCAAACTCTTAATCTGCAGATTAAGATGCCACAGTGATGAAGAGCATATAAATGACTAGGTATATAAATTTGCTGTATATCCTGCATGTCCTAATAGTAAGCAATCCTCCTATTTTTCAAGACATAGCAAGCTGTATTTGTTGGTCACTATGTGGTTAATGAACACCTTCCAGCTAGAATTTTATCAGATTCTACCTGACTGATGAAATCCAGACAGTTTCAGCCTAAACTAACCAAAAGATTTGTAATTAAATGTACCACGATATCACCTAACAATTGATTAACACCCGAGGCCTTGGAAAGACCTTGAAGGGCACTGTGAGAAGAAAAAAGAAAAAAAAAGCTTAACCTAACTTCTAGTTCATGGGCTGACTGGGACTTACGGAGAGCTTCTCTTCTAAGAGAATCTTTACTATTTCCATGACTTCCTCTCTTTCACAAAGTGTCTTGTTTTCCCTTTTCACCCCAAGGTTAAAACTAAAGTGTGATAAACAGCATGTAGCAAGAGCTAAAACCAACGGCAGAGCAGAAATGTCAAGGCAGTTGTTTCATCTAACTGAGAATATTAAAGCTTCCTGCTTGAGGGGGAAAGGCCTTATTTCAGTGGGAGGGTCATGACTAGTGAGCATACCAGACAGCACAGTGATGGCATATGGAGTATTTTAGTTCTGGGTCATTGGGTTCAAATCTGACCTAGCTTTTAGTAGCCAGTAGTAATTACCATCTGTTGACTATTAGTGGCTGTATGAATTGGTCCTCTGTCTAAATCTAGCAAAATTATTCCCTTTCACAGATAGACAGATAGATAGGTAGCTTTTGTTAGGTATCCCTCCACCTTTTTGTCCCCCTGCAGGATGGCCGCCTCTCAAGAAATCATGCTCTTTTCCACAGAATTGGGCCCTACAGGAAGGATTCAGGCTTATTAAGGAGGATGTGTTCACTGGTGCTTATCATGTGATACCTGCTGTGCAGATAAAGGGAAACGTTCATGCCCCAGGCTGTCAGTCTGGCCACCTTTTACAAAGTCAGAAATTTTAAAGCTAGAGAGAAGCATGAAAACCATCTCATCAAACCTCCTGCATTTCACATGCCATACAACACAATAATCAAATAAGCTCTATGCACTTCAATACTGTTTTGAGCTACAGCACTCCTATGTTGTGCTCTTCTACTCTTATTGATCCAAGACAGTATTTGACGGAACAGTACTTTCCTAAGTAAGCTGATAAATAAAATAGTGTTACCATTGATAATCCATACCTTATTTTGAGTCTGAATTTCTTTAACTGCAGCTTTCAACTAGGTGATTTCCTATCAAGAGCCAAATACCATCAGAGATCTCTTCTTCAGGTAGGTAGTGCATGCCATGATCACCTCCACTGAATTTTTAGCTTCTAAAGGCAAGCGTCTTTCAAATTTCAAAGCATTCCTGGGTGCTTTGAAAAGCATTTTAATGAAACAAGGAAAATTTTCAACTATCATTCTGAAGACAGCTGGGATTTATATTGCTATAATCAGAGAAAATGTCATCTCCTTACTTTATGTCTCCTGCCTTTCTTTTTAGGGCTGTTATGTAAGTATTTTGGTTACATCAGTACACTAGAAATTCATTTCACATAATCCTTAAAGCCTGCAAGATACTGTAATTCATGTTGCAAGGGCATGGTACAGTCTTAATTCCTAGATACGTTAATATGCATTTGGCCTTTTTAATGTTCATTAAATGAGGTCCCCGTATGAAGAAATCCAAATGTATGGACTTTCTCCAGCACTTTTCACCATGTCTTTGTCACCTGAAATCTTACTGGGATTATGGCTTTTCAAAACAATCTTCCAACTCCAATGAGTAAATCTGCATCCATAACAGTATTCTTTGGGACAAAAATATAGTAATCTTATGTTTCTTATTCTTTATGCTTTATTCTTAACATTTCAGTACCTTATACCACAATTATTTTCTGAGCTGTATTGTTTAACCAGCTTTTCTTCCATTTAAAGTGAGTCCCTTTAATTCTCTATGGTTCTATCACAATATCTTCTGGGCTTATAAGAGATACCATTAAAAAGTATAATTCTTCTATAAACAGATAATTATGACACAGCCAAACGGACTCCTCAATTTACATTGTGTTTCTGAGACTCTCCTATATTGAATTTTTTTCAGGGGCCAATGATTATTAGAACAAAAATTGACGCCTGTCACTTGATATAAGGAATCTGAACAATTCTTGCTTTTACCATAGTAGTAGAACTGTATAGGAAGATCCTGTTGTGAGGAGAAGGAAGGCTCACCTTCTTGTGTCAGCAGGTTTGAGTCAGCTTCAGCGGTGGACACGGCCTGCTTTTCAATCCCCATGTAGCAAAAGCCTGGAAGGTCCAGAGTACACTTAATGGCTGCTTCTCCTGAGGACAATAAACTGTTGTTTGCATGCTCACTGTGTTGGGTGGTGTGGGAGGAATCCCAGTAAGTAGACACAGCCCTACAGTAGCTGAGACCGGTGCCATGCATGATCCTTGATGGTTCTGTTCTACCAGTCAGTGGTAACTCAGTGGTAATAGACAGTTAGATGATTAGTGCTAGTCTCTTCTTTTACTCACTGTCTTTTCTCTTAGAAAAAATACACCTACTTATTTCAAAATACCAGGCATGAGAATTACCCCACAAGGTTTTAGCAAATAAAGGTCTACAAATTTATTTTCCAAAAGAAGTGTTTCTCATTCCTCTTATTTCTCCACCTCTACAACTGGCAACTAAACAGCAGCAAATGTTCTTACCATCTCCCTTAGTGTTTTAATTTTTTCCATTCAAGCCTATTATGAACTACCTACAGGATACCCCACAGACTCTCTTTTAAAACTCCTATTACTCACACTCCAGAAATATCCAACAACAGTCCAAAATCCTTCTATGTGGCCCAAAACCAGACTTTTCCACTGTGAGGGCTCTCAACAGAATCTACGGCTTGTAGAGACTCTGTTGGTGAAAGGTGTCCTCCAGCACCAGGGAAGTGGAGGGTGTGTCCAGGAACTGAGGTCACCAGAGCTATCAGCCCTCTGGAGCAGAGAGCTCATGCCCATAGAGATCCACAACTACCAATTCCAGGTCCTGCTGGCTCCCCAGGCCCGTCCTACAGATGCACACAGGGACAAGAAGTATTTCTGTGTCTGTTCCAGGACCACCATATCATTAAAGGTAGGGCAGCTTGTGCTGGCCTGTCCTCTCCTTCAAGGCATTTCATCCCTTGCTGATTCTTCGCTGAGCCAGTCTCTGGGAATCTCTGACCTACTGCATCACCCAGAAGGAAGGTCCATCCAGCACACACTTTTCTTCACCCCTTCCCTCCAGTCCCTCATTGTGAAAGGGCACAACCATACCTTGACAAAAGCTTCCTTCCTCTTTCCTAGATTAAGGCCTATTTTTCCACAGTCTTCTGGTACCACAGACAGGTGAGAGCCCTAAGAATATCACAAGCATTTTCCTCTTCTTTATCATCTCCCTTCTGAAGCCCTTGATGATCTGTGAATCAAGGTAGTTTGTGCCAGGGCTTCCAGTCATCAAGGGGACTTTTACCATGCTATTCAGACTTCTATCAGCCCTCTCTGTGATGTATGTTTTTATTGCTTCAGGAAAACACTACACAGACTTTCCGTCCTTTTGCCCTCTGCTGAATGTCTTGTCTGCTGTTCTTAATGTCAGGAACGCTGAATTAATGAAAGAAAAAAAGAAAGAAAATCCCATGCCCTATGAATGCTGTTGGTGAGTGTTCCCAAAAAATGCTGATGTGCTCTTCTAGCTGGTACCTTTTAACTATCAAATATCTTCACACATATTAAATTACCTTTGTGCTTGCTTTCATGTTAGTTTGGAGACAACGTTGCTTTGAAGTGTTTTAAAAGACGTGCTTTCCTTTGCTCCAGTATTAAAAATGTGAAGCCTTACCTTTAAAGGATGAGGACAGCTTTCTGAAAACTGTCTGGGGGCTTTGCGGGTATTTGTGTTTATGGCAATTGTTCCTGTCAATGCGTAATGACAGCGAAGTATTTTCTACAGTGACTTTCACAACCAGAATCAATCAGGTAGCAGCATGAATACACAGCAGTACATACTCAGCCATAAATTGATTTACAGGGTCATTACTTTTCTCACTAAGTTAAGGGAGCAGCTCCTGTTAGTGACACCAGGAGATGCTTGACATTCAACTGCTCATAAAATAATAAGACACAGAAACAAGACTGAATCTTTCAAACTGATCCTAGCAGCTAGTGGGAAATTACATTTAAAGCTAAGCTAATATAACAATTCAAGATTCCAGGGTGACCCTGATAAAATAGCACAAATAATCTATCTGGAGCCTGTATTATAGAATTAAACTTTCAATGGCCTGGAATTACCATGGAATTACTTCACATTTATGTGTGTCTGAAAAAAATCTTTAGGAATAAAAAAGCAATTTCTTGGCAAACTTTCTTACTATGCATAGCCTATATAAAATAGCAAATTCCATTAAAATTTGCAGCCAGTTTTATAATACCGAGACATTGTTTAATTCCTGTTTCAATTGTTGATAATTTTCAGGACAGTCTTCCTTCTGATAAATATAAGTAAAACTATGAATGCTATATCAGCTCTGGGTTCCAAGATTTCTTTTAAGCCAAAATGTTTAAGTGATCTTTCACTGTTCAACAACGTTCATGCTGCTTAATACCTGTCATCGTCACCCTCAGACTGCTAGTTTTCCATGTTCTGTTCTGTACTTCAACTTGAAAGGTGAGTCTGTCTCCTGAACATCAAAGGCTGACACTTCAGAGCTTTTATGTTACCGCATGTGCTCCTCCTGACACAGCTGACTAAAGACATTGCACTCAGACCTCACCTGAATCAGCTTTAACACTGTAACTCTGTAATAGCAATTTTCCTCTCTTTTGCTAGCCCAACCCCAGTATCTTTTCTCCCATTTTACCATCACTTTTAGTGCTCCTCCCTTAACTCCATTCAGGACTCGCCACTGCCATCAGAGCACTGAAATGGAAATTGTAGGGCCACATCTATATGGCACATTTTCTCTTGCTGGTTTAATTTTTTGCTCCGTAATTTCTCATGGTAGACAGGTAACTGGCATCATGTAGTCTGAATGTTCAGCTGCCATTCCTGGCAAGGAAGGGATATTTCAAAAATATATTTTTGAAAAAAAACTTAATCGTTTCCTTCTTCAAGAATAAGTTGATTCAGGACTCGCATGGATCTTCCAAACAGCTTGTCATTTATGGTGCAAACCACAAACCCTTAGTAAGATAGGGGATCCTTCAGCTGGCATCTTTCTTTCCACTGACACAGCACAAGTATGTTGGGAAAATCAGCAAGACAGTATAGTCTCCCCAATATTTACCTTCTCTAGTTTTCTGGATAAGTCCAGGTGCTTTATTAAAATCCTCATGGTAGTTTCTGTAAAAAAGAAATACAAAAGGTTGCACAATGGATTTCTTCTGTTTAGATTTTCCTCTAAAACTTCAAGTTTAAAGCAAGACCACATATCAAACTCTATATTTAGTTCAATTTCATCTCAATAGAGAAGATTACTTGACTGAAGAAGTTGAAGGCTTCATGTGTTTACAGGTTTCTTCCATAGCTACTTTCATGCCAGGTCCTTTTTGTTTGCCATTCTCCATCTTCAGGTCCTACCCTGTCCTAGCTCTTTATTCTGTGTTTAGATAACATCTTTATAGCTTGTGTTTTCTTTTCAAGAATAGGCACCTCCTTTACCTCAGTCACATTTACTGAAAGATTTTTTTTATAATTCTGTAGGCATTAAAATCACTAAGATTTAGCTGTGTGAACTGTGAAATAAGAGTCTGTATGAGCTTGTACTGTGTATTAGAGTAGCACTGTGGTAGAAAGGTTAATGCAAAAAGCTAGAAAAACAGAGTTTAAGTCCCACCTTTGTTATTATTTTCCTGAATATACAAATTACTTTTTCTCCCTCTTTCTCTCTAGTGGTAAAATAGGGGCAAAATATTTTCCAGGTTTATAAAGCCTTTGGGAGCTTTATGAAAGGCACTGCGGAAAGTACTTAAAGACTATCTAAGTGTCTCAGTTAATAAAAAGAAAACAAGAGCTGCCAGAATAAACAAACATTATTATTTTCTTATCTACCACTTATATTGTCTTTATGAATACAATCCTTTGTCAAGAACCAACTCACTAATGTGCTAGATGTTGTGCAAACACACACTAGAAAAACAGCTTCTGGCACAGACTCCACAACCTACATATAAGACAAGAGACAACAGGTGGATACTGACAGTGAACAAGAATGGACATTTCAAAAAACTGAACTTTCAGTTTCCCAGTTAGATGTAGAAATGATTCCTGGATGAGATAGAAATGAAAACCTTACTCATCAGGATTGACAGCAATGGTCCTTCTATATCAATAACATATTTTGTTCAAGGTTTTCTGCAAGTAACATAGTAGAGGGGAATTTTAAGGACGATAATAAAGCAGCTTTGTGGCTATTTATGACACAATTCTCCAGTGTAGAAGAGGCATCGCTGGTCAAGGCATAAGGGTACCTTTTGAAAACCTAACAAGTGGGCAGTGAAGGCTGTTGCCACGATATGGTTGACACTGATGAAAGAGAAGCCTCTTGTTTGCACTGAATGCTTCTGCTACAAGGAAAATATTATTTTCTTTGGGACTCTATTTTATGTCACAAAACAGAAAGTTTCCACTTGAGAAAAATCTATCTCCCTGCTGTGTGCTATTCCTATTTCCACAAATAAACAAGAACATTTCTTAACCCAGCTAAATGTTCCTGCTACAATATTACGTGTTCATAGCAGCATGTACTGCATGTTACCAATTCATCAAAAAATATGCCCATCTTCAATGTGAGTCATTTTTAGAGAGCAGAATCTTTTTTCAGTTTAAAGCATACAGCCCAGGATTTTACTGGTTTCAAATTTTTAATTCCCTGTTTCTGCTACCTATTAAGGAAAATACTGGCTCTCTTCTGTGAGACTCCTCCTTCCTCTACTCCATGCACAAACTTAACAAACAGCATATTCTCCTGAGAATGCAGATTAATAGGCAAAATGTACATGGTTCCACTTTTGAGCCCCCCCCACGTGGACTGGATTGTGCTTAGACAATATAGCCGTTATCAATTAGCACTTTGACAATTAGCCAAGCACAGGACCTGGGCCTCCTGCAGCAGGTGAAGCAGAATTTTCAATTACATCTTTCTATTTCCCACAGCTCAGCACTGAATTAATAACGCACTTAGGGAACTCTGGTGGCAGGCTGATAGAAATGAAGATATGGATTAGCTGTAGTAATAAAAGCAGAAGGGAAAACTTTAGGCGAACAGTAAAAGAGCCTTATATGTAGCCGTATATCCTGTGAGACAACATTAAGGTATAGGTAGCCTTCATCAAACTAGAATATGTTGGATCTTATTTACACATTTGCCTCACAAAGTCTCATAGCTACACTTTCAAGGCTTTCATGTAGCTCATGAATTCCTGCGTGATTAGATGTTGGTATGTACTCAAAGTAGGCACCAATTTTTCTAAGTTAGCACACAGCTGTTTCTCTGAGCCCTCTTTGCCACAACCTCATTCTCTGCTGCCATGGCAGAACCAGCTTTGATCCCTGAGCCTTCAAGGCCTTGTGAGCCTTCAAGACTTTTGCAGTTTTACCTGTAGGACATAAATGATTATTTGGGAAAAGGTCACCACTGAATTGTAGTTTTTAGGTGTTAGCCAGTTTGTGCACTATATGGGGAATTCACACAACACCCTCTCCCTCTTACAGATAAGAGACTGCGGGAGTCCCATGTGAAAAACTACATCGAAATGGCCAGTCTTACCAGGACACATCTGAGTTCACTCCTTTTGTCATGGGATCTCTCCTGGCACTGCTGGCAGCTGTCGCACTGTGTCTGCGCTTAAGAAAGGCAGAACTGCTGGATGGAGGAGCGGCAAGATCAGGAAAAAATCCTCAGAACTTGTGTCACAATGTGCTTGTTAAAATGTCATTTAAAAGCAGTTTTTGAAGGCAAGAAGCACATTTAAGAAGGGACAGTTGTGTGTTGTGAAGGTACTTGAAGAGACTAACACATAAAGAAGGGGAAAAAGAAAATAAAAGGAAATAATTTAGTGTTCTGGAGGGGGGGGGGGGGGAGAACAACTATTAAATATTTTTACTTCATTACTCTTTCCATAACACAAAATGTCTAGGTTTGCTGGGCTTTTATAATTTTGACAGATGTAAACATGATACTGCATTTCCTATCATCTGTAAGCTCGTGATCAGCCACTGACACCTTCAGTGTGGAATGGGTCTAAATTTTCAGCTTCAAGAACCATTTTATACCTACTAAGATGTTTATTCCTGTACCATGGTTGCTGTTAAGCAGTTGGAGAAGAGAGGAGCGGGCCAAAAGTTGACATGCCTTTGTTGTATATCCTAAACTTGTCCATCTTGCATAGGTTTTTTTTTTTTCCAAAATAAATAATATCAGGTTTAGATTATGCTCTGGGGTAAGACTGAAGCAATACAGTCTAAATCTATCTTAACCTCCTTATATAAATCTGGAGCTGGTCACCATTCCTGCAGCTCTTACATATATTTGTGAAGCGTGGATGTTTCTTCCATCCTCATCTTGTTTTCTATGTCTATATAAACTGTATGACATTGGGCAAAGAGACTGTCTTTAGTGATTCTTCAGTGATGCATTGTCATATTAATACATATGTTGTGCGTCTTGGCATCACTGCAATACAGCTAATTAATAGTGAATTCATACCTCTTTTCTCACACCATCTCACCTCTTTCACAAAAAACAGGTTTCATTCAGGTAACCACAATTAGTTATGTCAAGTAACGTCCCATCTTTGTCCCAGAATGTAAACCCTGGAGCAGCAGATGGCATATGTGAAATGGAAACAAGGGGTAACTGTTAAAAAAAAAAAAACGAACTAATTCCCTGTTTGCTCTGCGATCTCCACTATCTCCACAGCTATCTACTTCAGCTACAAGACAGAAATGTGCTACCTTGTCATTTCAATGTTTCATACACTGTGCATGTGTTCTGTAACTTAACATCCATTTCTTCTCAGTCTTCTGCCACGGGCATCAGTTTGTAATAAATTCCTGCATGAAAAATGTGAAACATAATGAAAAAAAGTAAAAAGGGATCACTAAAGACAAATCGGGGCACGGACACGTTTCTGGGTCCCATTTTCCTTTTCTTTGAAGGTAATTTTGGATCACCAGCCAAACCTGACTAAAAGCTGTAGACTTCTTTCCTGCCATTTGTTACTGTTTCCTTCTCTATGCAGATGGATCCTGCTAGAGGCAATAAATATCTGTTACCCAGATAACAAGGAACAAGCCAACAAAACATAAACCATTAAGTGCCAAAGAAGCTGCTCAAATAATAAGAAACAGCAACATCGGTTGCTGTACTTCTCCCATTTCTAAATGCTTTCTGGTAGACTGATAGTTTAGGCAAACAGGTCTTCCCTCCTGAATAGACCGGAATTGTCCAGGAAAAAAAAAATCAGTCTTTTGCAGAGTTGGTAGTGTCTCATAAAGCTACCCCACAAATATTATGCATTCAGAAAGTAACCTCTATCTTTCCAGGCACGTCTATTCAGTCCTCAGCAATGTGACAAGTGGTTCTTGATTCTTGTCTCTTGTAGCTAATCCTGGTAAGGATGTATTTAACATGAAACTGAAGTTAAACTTCATGACTGCTAAGGAGTGGCTGAATCAAGTGCACTTCAGGACGTGGGGCATCCCTCCTTCTCCACCCGACAGAGCTAAACCCTGTGTACTCTCAGACCCAGAAGGTTTCTCCCACCCCAGCCCGATGGATGCAGCTGCTGTTCTTCCCATCTGCAGGTCTGGCCAGCAGCAAGATGCAGACACACACACACTTGATACGAACATTGCCTCTCACACAGACTAATGCAGGCAGAGCAGTGCCTTTTCCAGCATCCACATAAACCCCAATCTTACTCACACAAATGTAAGCACAGATAGCCAAGGCTTGTTCCTCCTCTCCAGCTGATCAGGTTTGGAGTTCACTAATGAGAACAGACACACTCCTCCTCAGTCTCTAGATTCGCAAGCCTGCTACTTTTTCCACAGATAGCACAGGCTTTAATTTCCTCTAATATCTATGCCTAAACCCTGGGCCTCTTACCTGGTCATTAGCTCAGAGCTTGGGTCTTTCCAGGTGCAGGTCATCTCCTACTCACCAGCCAGTCCAGGTTGAAGTTCACTAGCAAATTACACATAAATACACACACACACAGAGGACTGACATTCACTGGGGAAAGACACACACATGCCAAGTCTAAAGGCACCTGTGGACCCTTTTCCATTTGCTGGCACTTGGACCTCTTACATGCTTCTTACATATGCATGCACACACACAGTATAAAGAGTGAGAAAATATTTAATAGGACTTAATAGTAAGAAGAAAAGCCTGCAGTGATCAGGCGTGGGGCTCTGCCTGACAAGTGTACTGACCGCCAGCTTGCTTGCAAGTGACTGGCCTCTTTTATCCCCCCTTCTCTCCATTTCTCCGTGCTTGTTCTTCCCCCATCAACCTTAATCCCTCTCTAGGTCAACTCAGCCTTAGGCAGTATTACTGACAAGCTTATACCTAGGTGCTGTTGGCCTTGCAAGATTGCACTCTCCAAAATGTCCCCAATGCTCCTCTAAAATTGTGTGTGAAGTGTGTCAGTCTCTCACATCACTTCCACTTAACTAGCTGTGAAATCCTGTCCTTCCTCGAGGTGCTATATGTAACTTTGTGAGGCTCTAGTTCTGTTATTTATGTTCATCAGTTTCTCATGTTGTGTCCAGCAGTTTCTTGTGGTCTGCTCAGCTAGCCAAACACCATGCCAGGGTCTGCACACCTTAACAATGACTACTTGGCAAGGTACTTACCTACGTGCATAGGTTTAACTGCATGCCTAAGTTTCACTGGGTTCCTCAGTGGCTACTTTCTATTTACAAAAGAAATTCAAATGGTATATGTGCATTAACCTTTAGAGAAACATTGCAAGATGACTGCAGTTAATCATAACTCCACAAAAAACCCCTACGTTCCTGTTATCTCTCCATGTAGGGACACTACTATTTTATCATGTTATGAAGAACATCTTTTCTATAACGTTTACACACCTCTGATACAATGCAGACATAGCCTTTAATAAATTTTAATGACTGCTGTACTCATATCTGAAAACATCCAATCTAAGATCCCAGTAAGAAGACATCTAAGCTGAGAATTAAGAAGTTCTCATACTTCTCATGGAAGTTCAAATTTACTTGAAGGCAAAAATATATGTATTATAGATATATTTATGTTTGTATGTGTTTAGTTTAGCCAGCATCTCTTCATAGCAGACATCATTTTTCCCAACAGTTCCCTAAGAGTTATTTTAAACATTATGTAAAAGCAATCCTGTACTACTTTAAAAGTATACTGTACGCTGACAGGAAGATACTACTATCTCCTCCTATAAAGGAATTTCAGTTAGGGTTTTGGCAACTTATGTTTTATATTTTACATTTTGTGAGGCAGAGTGCTTTGTACCACAATCTGGAAATAATTTTACTATAACGTGCAAAACATTCACTTCCCTTCCTCAGCAATATTCAGCAGCATATTCTGGGTTTTTTTGCCGTCGTCTTCGGTCTGTTTTAAATATGACCAAGATTACTGAACTCCTTCAATTGCTTGTTGCATGAGCCATCTGGTATCTGCGCACAAGGAAAGAATAAACATACACAGGGACATATGCAGCCTACAGCAGCATGCACAACTTCCAGTGATAGCCAACTTGTTTCCCTCAGCAGAGATGGGCAAGACATGACTTAATTAAGAAGGACATATACTTTGTATGATATTTGGGGTGAAAACACGCATTCAAATCTGCATAACCTCACACCATTTGGAAGACTGGTATAGATTTAGCAGCCTATTAAAAAAAAAAATTAAGTGAGAAAATCAAATGTCTGAACACAGAGGCAAAGCCACCAAGCAAAAAGGTTTCCTCTCTTACAGAATATTGGAGCTACAAATTTACTGCAGTTAATTATGGATTTTAATACTGCTGGAGTAGCTTGAATCAAAATCCTTTACATGCCAACTGAGCTAGGAAATTTGTGAGTAATTTTAAAAATTCTCCTCCTTTTGTGAAGGCTGCATATGGTAAAGAGGAAATAAGTGACCTAGTCAAGTGAAAGTTTGCCCTCTAGCTCTGGCCTGTGCACTCAGCTGGCTGAGTAATAGACTGTCTGCCTGGAAGGATTTGCCTTTTTTAAATGGTTTAGACGTGCAGCTCAGAATCCGCATAAGGAGGAAGCAGAGTTTAATTCTCTGCAGCCCGTTATTGTTCAGGGTAATTGCTACGATGGCATAATACCTGTGGGAGAAGTGTCTTTTTCTCTCTAGGAATGTAGTTGCTCTGCTGTACATTGCACATAAAGATGGAAAATGTTCTTAAAAGACCATATTGTGAAACCTTAACAGTAAAAGTCATTCCAATTTAAAGAAAGTCAAGCATAATTAAGCATAATCCCTTCTATAATTTTGATCAATACACTCTTTATAATAAGTGGGGGTTTTTAGCTGAAGAAGAGCCTACTTTGCCTGGTGATTATGTTAAAGGATATTACAAATTCAGTTATCCAACAGGTGGAACAGACAATGTCTTTATATTTTCCTCGGTGTCTTTTGCCATAAGGAAAGATCAAAGCCAAAAATGTCTCTGCTTTTATTTAGCTGAAAGCAAGACAAGTGTCCCTGAACATTTAGACAAACAAATAAATGTTTCTTGCATTATTAATTTCTTCTACGTACAAACTGCTCTATAAGTACTGCAAACTGCTTTATTTTCTTTCAAATGCAACAGTTAAGTGAATATGAAATAATTTAGTGGGATTATGTCCTCTTTTTAAGCATTAAGTTCAGATATCTACTTAATGTTGGTACTGAAGATCACTTTTCTCTGCATGCGAACTTCTGAATTGTGAAGGAAAAAGGAATTTCAAAGGAAAAGCCTAGCAATGGTTAATAATACAGTTCATGAATGAATGCTAATGAAACAGCAGATGCAAAGGCTTCAGGTAAATTTGAATCAGACAGAAAAGATGATCAGAGATCCTCATGTAAGGCGCATATACAGAGACAATGACAATTTTTGTATACAGAATCTCAAGCATGTAAGAGATCTAAAAAGCAGTTTGGGGCTAACTTTGCTCCAAGCGGGATATGAACTACTTGTTCTCCCTGATTTTCTGTCAGTGTAGAGTATAAACAGAAAAGGCAGGATAACCTGAAATACTATCTATTTCAGACCTTGTTGAAAAAATTGACATCTTACTTTCATTAAATCCTTTCTCTCTCACACATACCTAATACACACACAGAGATACTCAGCTGTCTCTAAGCACAGGCAAGGTAGGCTGTTTTCTGGAAGTGTACCCTGAGAGGCGACAGAGTAGCTATGGCTTTGCTATATGCACTGCCAGTTCTAGAAATTTTGAGACAGCAAAGGCTGTCTGATGTAGCTGCCCTTGTAGCTCCGAAATTCAGCCTACAACCCCTTTCCATAGCAGCATCTAGCTAGTCCTGCTGTCTCCCTCGGCATGGCAAAATTCATTGATGTCTACCTTTTGAGAAGTACAGAGATGGTTCAGCACACACCCCCAAAACTGATATACCATTTGAACTACTTATCTAACAGGCTGGAAAGAAAGAAAGAGAGGAGGCTGTTTGTATTGGTTTTAAATACTCAGAAGTGGTGGGTGATGGAGGCCACATGAGCAGATAAATAAAGAATGCCTGGAAAGAGCAACAGGTAAAAATCGAAGAGATACACCACTGACTGGAGGAGAAACAACCAGAAAGCAGATGAAAACAGAGGATTATTTCAGAGGCAAATAAATCGATTTGAACTTCTAAGGGATGAACAGTTTGCCATGGTATCAAGTGTGTGTGGAAAAGGAGGAAAGCTAGACTAGGTAAGCCTCAGCAAATGTGTTTGTATCAGTCATAACGCTGGCATGCACCTCCAGTTGAGGAGAACCCAGAGAGTGCACACCAGCCAAAGGCAGATCTGTTTATGTCCTTGAAATTTTCTCTTTCTCGGAACAAATCTTCAACCTTAAGACAAATCAATCTTATCAATTACTGCATATCATATAAATCTAATATTATTTCTCAGATAGTGGAAGCAACGTTCATCCAGGATTGACATCTACCACATTTTTACACCTTCAGGTAAAAAGTTAGTCAAAGAGGAAGCCACGTATGAATGTTCATCTGCTTGTATATTAGTGGTTTCCATCAACATAAAGGCTTTGCATTTCTTTTGGCTTATCTCTGTGCATTTAAAAAGCAGAGAGATGAAGCTGAGCTTCTACTTTTCAGTAGCCAACGTGGTAATTGCTGTACTATTTCTCAGTATCATTCACGGCTACAAATCTTCTTTTGGAGACTAAAAAGCACTTGCACTGAAATTGTTTGAAGAGCTTTCACATCCACAGTATTAGGATGTCTTTGGCTCTGAAGAGAAGTATTTTCCATCCTCCATACAGGACCAATGGCTTAGACACAAACCAAAACAAAAGAATACTTTCAGGAAGCAGTGTGCTACTAAAATGCTCTCCTGGTTGCACCTTCTCATACACAACAGACTTTTAAGAGACTTAGAGCAGGAGGTCGTATTGCAGTAAAAGATGGCCACCATAGTTTAAGAAGTATAATAGTGACATCTAGTGCAAAAAAATTGCATGGCAGGGCCCAGGAGCGTCGTCGGTAGCCTGTTTTCATTTCTTTAAATACTGAGGCAAAAGTAATTGCCAGCAAGTTTCTGCAAACTAAACTTACTAAATGATCTTCGATGTTATATTTTATCAGACTGACATCAATTTCTTAAGTCTTGGTCAGGCAAAACAAGATAAACATTTATGATGTGGGAGAGGAATAAACAGTAAAGGAAGAAATGCAACTTTTGTTTGGTTCTGATGTACTCTTAAAGAAAGAGAGACCCACCACGCTGTCCTGGAAGGCATTTTTATATTACCAGTTGGGTCACTGCTTTCAGGTGCTTCTTAGACCTGTTATGCAAAGGAAATGGAGGAAGTTAAATGGAAATCTGTGTAGATGAAGGAGGGATATCCCAGGAATATTGTGCCTGGGAATGAAAAAGAGAGAAGGCTATCCGGTGAATGGCTCAGCAAAGAGAAAGAGAAAATAAGATATCTAAGAAAGAAAAGGAGGAACAAATACAAGCCATCTGAAGAACGTAAGAAAAATGAGAGAATGATAATGTAATCTGACATTAGTGCAGGGAAAAAAACCACACTAAAATAAATGGCAAATCTAACACCATGAGGGGGAAAAAAAAAAAAAAAAAAAAAAAGAAAGAAATATGGGAAGCAAAATTAAATAAATTGTGCTAATTCCAATTGTTTTATACCAAAAATAGGACCTTAAAATGTTCAAAATTCACACTTTTTATTGGTCATGACCCACTTAATACTGCTTAAAAGGGCTGGGGGAAAGTTAAATGTATCTCAGTTCCAGGCCAGGCAGAGATTTCAGAAGGATCTGCCACCAAGCACTGCAAAAGCTATAACTGTGCTGCTGGGTTCTGAGCCTGAATAGGAAACATTTGCTCAGATGTATTTAGCCATTCTGTTAGAATAAGGAAAGCAGAGAATAACACCACTTTCTTATTAATTGCTGTGAAGATGGCATGGAAGGGGGAAGAATGGAGCTGATGTGTTGTTGACACATGGTAATCCTAGCGTAGCAGAGGATTAAATGTTTTGATAACATTTGTTCAGTTCCTATTGACTAAATATCTAAAAAAAAAAAAAAGCTGAACCCTTAAGCTATTAAACATCTGGCCAGTTTCAACACTACTAAAATATTACCTGCGCAAAGTAAAATTTCCATTGAATTTTCTGACAAAAAAAAAAAAAGTGTTTTCTATCTTGGTAGCAGAGACGAGGCACTTCAGTTTTACTTCAGATAAACCATGGGTGAAAATGTAAAATAGATCTTGTCTTGTTACCCAGAAATAAATACTATAGCTGCCTTTTCTCACTTGTGATTTTACAGTGTCTTAGTCCCTTCACACTGTGACCACTTTGTCAAGGAAGATGGTCCTACCCAAAGTGCCTTACGCATGCTGGAGAGATTTGCATTTGCTTGCAGTCTCCCTGGTTGTCTTCAACTGTTAGTTCTGATTGCTAAGGATCCTTTTGGATCATTACAGCCCAAGAAAGGAGGAGACAGCCTACCAATTAGAAAAAAAAAAAGTTAAAGCTGCTCTATTTCTTTCAAGGAATTCCCAGATGGAAAATATGAATACCTGCTGCATTGCATATGTGCAGTAAATCCAAAGCTTTCAGGATATGTTGCATGAGTGAATACACTGTGCAATGTGTGCACAGTAAACCCAACATTTTCCAGAAGTGTGGTACTCACTCTCTGTGCATGTGTGCTATGGAAATTTCCAGGCTTTCCAGACTCACGGTTGTTCTGTCAGAGCTACTGTACAGTAACTCCAAGAGGGCTGAATGATGGCCAGGAATCCTGGTGAAGGGTACGTGGTTTTGAATTCTGTTATATTATTCATTTCTGGGGTAAAATCCTTCAAACCTGGTAAGCAAGACAGGAGAGTTTGATTTACCTTGCATTTGCCACTGTCTTTTTAACCACCTTATAACTTAAAGCAAAGCAGCCCCTAAGACCTGTATGTAAAGTGCAGGGACTTTCTAAGGAGCAAAGGAGACAGGCGTCCTTCTCCTGAGCGAGTCACAAGCGAGGATTCAGAGATCTACTTGCAGAGATCAACCGATGCCAGGGAAATGCAGCAAAAACAGAAGAGCCCAAGGGACAAAGAAAAAATTATTCAGCGACATCGGGAGCTTTCTAGCTGAAAAAGACTAGAAATGCTTAGTTTAGAGAGGAAATTAATAATGGGAGATCAGAGAAGTATATCAATAACAGAAGCAAAGAGGAATCAGATACTTCAATCCATCATCTCAGAGTACAAAAGGGCTATTGCAGATACAAGCGCGTATTAACAAGAGCAGCCTTAAAAATCTCAGCTAAATACAATCCAGCAGATATTTTGACTGAAAGGATCATATTACATGCTGACAAGTTTGCCACTCAAGTTATTAAAAGCCTGTGTTGCAAGCCAAACCAAAACCAGATCATATGTTTTCAATGGAGCAAGAAGTAGTAAATCACAGGGCAGTTACAAGAAGCTTGCAACACATGTTCACTCCTGCAGACGGGACAGCAGATCCTGCCCACACATGGTTGCCAGCTGCACAGGAACCTCTCGCCCCAGCCAGAACCTTCCCCCTCAGAAGAAATTTTAAATTAAGCCCCGAGTGTCCTCTCCCTGAATTCACCACCACGGCTGCCTTTCCCCGCTCGTGACTCATTAAAGCTGCGCTCAGCAGGAAGCAAGAAACCTTGCATGGGCCCCTCAATTTTTACTGTGTCTGAAGCTTTCACTTTTTTTGCTTTTATAATTGATTGTTTAAAGCTTTCACTTTCAAGTCCTGCTGTGCCCAAAATTCTTACGATTTTTAAAAGGTAGACTCTCCCATCAAGTATGGTGTTTGTTAATTGTTAAGGCTACATACTTGACTGCCTTAAAAACAGAAAAAGCTGCTCTTCTCATCATCCTTTTCCAGCCTCTAATGCGGTCCTCCAATGTAGCCACCACCTCTTCATTCCACTTCTACAATCTCATTACATACAGTCTGATTTTTCAGCCAACTGTGCGAGATTTCTCTGCCTGGCACAAATCGATTCTCTGCATCTTCCTCATCTCCTGCCGCAGCTACAGCCTCCTCAAGTCCTGTCATCAACTCATGTTGGACTCGGGGGCAAGTAACTATATTCAGACTCCTCCTCCATCATACTGATATTGTCACTATCTCCATGGACTGCTCACCTTCTAATTCAAATGAAACATTATCCTCAAATCCCTGAAGATCTGAAGAGCTGCTTTTTCCTTTAACTACACTTAAGAGACATTTCTATTTTCTTTACTTCTTGTACACCTCTCATCCTCACATACTCTTTAAAGTTATCTTCCATCATTGAACAGTCTTCATCTTCTTAGATACCCACTGACCTCCCTCCTCCCATCCAGTCTTTTCTTATAACACATATTTGTTTAGCCACGTCTTCAAAGGCTTGTGGAAAATGTGCTCCCCAAGGCTTCCTGTGCCCAGAAGCCACACCTTGGGTCTCTGCACTTGCAATAGAAAAATAGCTGGCATGAATGAAGGGATTTAAGCTCACTTGATCAAGAAGTTTTTGCCACATTTCTGAGCCAGTCAAGAAGGAAAGGCTTTTGTGGAAATTGGTTCTTAAGAGAAGACTGTAGCTCTTTGTATGGTATTTACTGCAACAGCAGTTCCACCTGCAATGAACTCCTACTTGAACTCTGCTCTCAGTCAAGAAGCTGAGGAGTGGATAATAGTGCCAGCCCTGGGTGAGTTGCCAGTGTGATTTTTGCTTGTCTAAGACATAAAATATTTTTCAAAGAAGTCCAATTTTGCCCGTGGTTCTCATACATAACACTGGGCAATCTGCACCAGGCTTTATGTGCGTTATTCAAGGGCAATGTAAAAGGTGGTTTGCATATGAGGCGGCAGTGTACTTTCTCTGGCTGACCTGGAGCTGGAGCTGTTTTCATAGGGAAAAATATTTCTTGGACGTGGAGGGGCAACTGTGTTTTGTGGTTCATGTTCCATGTTTGTTCTTGGCCTACAGTTACCAGTTGGGACTTACTTAAAATACTGTACCAAGTCTCAGACAGATTGTTTTGGTTTTTCTATCCTTACACAAGGGTTACGCATCTTCAGATGCTTCAGATGTCTGGTTCTTCCATCTGTTTCTGAAACAGTTTCATTTTTTAATGGCTGTTTTACAGACCATTAACTTAGAAGAAGGAATTGTCTCTAAATTCAACCAAGCTGTCATTTAAAAATGGTTGTCTGTGTAGTCTCACAACTATGATCTCTAATAAAGTCTTTTAAAGGTTTTTCAGTACAGGGAGTTCAGCTGAGCCCTTTGATTTGCAGCACATGAGTACATAGAATATGCAGCATACCATATACACCTTCCTTTCCAGCCTCTCAGCATATAAAAGTCACAGGCACAGTAGATTTAAATTTTATACTACCCAATGGAACAGGGAATATAGATACAGGAGTTTGTAGTAAACCCAGCTGGTACGTGTAAGTGATAAAACTGAACTTTGTGTAAACAGCTCGGACCTAAAAGCGGTAGGTAGGTAGGTCTGCATTCAGAGTATTGCTGTACCATAACTAATAAAACCAAACTATTTAGCTTTCTTGTCACTGATTCTCTAATGCTTCCGGTTCTAAGAAATTACTTCAGCACATCTGCACCAGCATGACTTTAGAGGTATAGTCTTATAAAATTCAAAGTTATTACATACAGATATTTAGTGATTTCTGGGGCTACAATGGAGGAACTAGTAAAGGGTAGTTAACAACAGCAATCTGGTAGTATGGAAGTCAATTTACATTGCTCAGAAGCAGGTTAAATTAGCTCTCTTTGCCATACCTAGCCAGAACGCTTGTTTTCACTCCATCATTTTAGATTTTAATTTTTAGAGGGTTTTTAACCAGAAAGCCCCATGGGAGATGTTTAATTTGGGAATATATTCCAGATAACTTACACTCGGGCACTCTTGAAAGTTTGAAAAATTTGATCTTTCTTCCAGTACAAAAGCTGTAGGAATAAAATAGATTCACCTGCTACAGAAGCGTTCACACTTACCAAGTCCAGCAAAGAAGCATCCCCATTAGCTGTTTGCAGAGTGAAGTGAGGTGAGGCGACTGTTCAGACTTTGTGCTTTCACTCCCATCTCTATGGCACTTCACAGGCCAGTGGAAGACTTTTGCTAATTTAAGGCAGTCCCTTTCTGTCACATAAAAAAAAATCTGCTACTTTTTCACAAACAGCACAACACTGAAAAAACATGGGGAGATCGGGAAAGAAATGAAGAATAACACAATTTTTCATGAACAATTTTGCATAGCTGTTCACACTTGACTACTCCTTGACATTGCACTATATGTACAAAGCACCAACCAATGCCGTGAAATATGTCAACGTGCAATCATGAAAAATTTAAGAACATGGTTTAAAGGTTGGTTTAAAACTTCAGTGGAAGTTTATCTAAAAAATGCATTGAAGGTGTACCTGTACCACATCAATAACAAACCGTGCACACTTCTGTTTTCAGACTACATTCATTTGTGACTTTACACTGACGGCAGTGCTATAAATCTAAACTTTCTGCTCCAGCAACTAAAGTTTCTGTAATCAGAAACCTAACAGTAGTTACAAGTAATAAATATTATATGACATACAGTTGAGCAACCTTATTCAACAGAGGACAGAGGTACTAAAACCACATTAATAATTTTATCATTTTAGATTTATGTTGATTTCCCTTAGATAGCAAACCATTTTGGAAGCTTTCTTAAATTATTTTTCTCTCTTTGTGGTTCAGTTGTTGCATTTGAAGTGATATCCAAGAATGGAGGTTTTTTAAAGATGCTTTTTTTTTTAAAAAAAAGTCATATCTTTAAATGACTGCTAAAAGCACATGGGCATTTATCTCAGGGCTATTTTAAATGATGTGTTCATGGTTGCAGCACTCAGGAGTTATAACGTGTGTACAGGAAGCCTGAAAAGAATGAAGGTGGGGAAGAATAAAGAGGATGGAATAATCTGAATAATGCTTTTGGTAACCAATAACTCTGACACGCGTGGTTATGTGTTCTGTTGTCATCTAACCATAAGAAACTGGAGTACATCTCATTTCACTTAATCAGAGCAGATGGATGCAGTACTGTCGAGCATCATCTACAACAAGTAATTGCGTTGCCATCTCATTGACATACAGCCTGCATCACTTTTATTTTGTTTGGCATGCATGTATTTTACAAAAATGCCCCAAAGATGCAGCAGTGGCATATTAAGAGCTACTACAGGGAAAGATCAGGCATTCCCACCTGTCCCGTCTTTTATGGTTGTTCTTAATCTCGCAAAGCCTTTGGGCTGCCTTCCCGAAGCCCTGCAGAATAAACAAATGTTTCAGTGTGGCAAAGCTGAGAACATGCTTGGGTGCCTTAGTAATTTGCTCTGCTCCATTTGTTTTTAACTCAAATCAGGAAGGTCACTATAGACATGAAAAATGTGAGCAAACCGTTACTTCCCAAACAAACCCAGAAAGAATCCAAATTTGCATCAGCTTTCTAATATATTGTTCAGTTCAGTATTCAGAGAAGTAACACTTGTAAAAGGTGTCTTTTTGTTTCATTAAATACTCTCTGTTTCCTGGATTTTATTGTAAAATAATCTAAAGTAACCCTGGCCATGGGAAAAATACACATATCTCAAAACTACGAATTTGTTCTGAGCTGGAAACATGGGATCAATGCTTTGCTCCACTAAAGCCAAAGAAAAAGGGAGCAGTTGTCTTAAACACAGCCAGCAATTCAGCCCCGAGTCCTACGTGGCACCACAAGTCACGGGTGTAGCAAAGGGCTGAAATGGAGGGTCTCAACTGCATCCAGTGCGGGCTGCTAAAACTATGAACTGACCTGATGGCTGCTTCTCCTCTTTGAAAAGTAAAATACCTCTTTCAGTTTTTCCTGCTTCTCATCACAACCACCTACCCCTGCTCATCTGGCCAGGAAGAACAGAAAGAGAGTGTAATTGCTGCCCCTGCCTGTTTAGACCTGCCGAAGGACTGCTGGTTACCTTTAATCACTAACAGAAGCACAATTCTTCGAGACAAGAGTGTGTGACACACAACCTCCCCACACAGTTTCTCTCTTCCCTTCTACAGCTAAATTTTGTTTCCTGTCAAAGTAGAATGCACTAAGGCAGATGTGCCCAAAAGAAAGTCATCCTTACAAAAGCCCTTTCAAATACAAAAATGATGAAATGGAAAAAAAAAAACCCAGATCATTAAGAAATCTGTTAAATCTTTTCAGAGAACAACTGAACAGTAAGTAAGTGTTGGGCTCCACAGGGGAAACAAAATAGTCACACACATGGTGTGAGCACTTTCTGTTCTTTGCACTGAATAGGAAGGGGTCTGTAATCATGATAATTACAGCCTTTAACAAAAAGCATATGCAAGTGGAGGGGGGAAAGTGGCAGTTCAATGTTATTGAATCAAATGTCAAGTCTGATGGTTTCTAACTTCCCATTGCACTTTCCTGCTACAATCTTAATAGCATTCCTCTGATAGATACACTTATACATATGTATGTTATATACATACAGAGAGCATCTATAAATATTTACAATTTTCTGGACACTTCTGAAAACTGTGTTAAAAATTTTAATTACCTTTCTATCTCAAAAATCAAGTTCAGATCATGTCTCAGATATTTAGTCAACTATACAGCCAACCACCAATAAAATTAATAAGTTATCAATGCAGGAGCTTCTTTACTATTTGCCCAATTACAGAATTTTCTGATGAACATATATTATCACTCCTGTCTTTTCAGCTGAGATTTGGAAGTATATGGAGGAATCTTTTTTAATAGACTTGTATATGCTTTACATATTAAGGGCATGCATATGCTTGGATGAACACTTATGGTGTAAAATGTACATTCAAAAAAAAACCAGTTTACTGTGATGTGAGCTGTTGCTCTATACAAACCTGTCAAATGGCTATTAATATTTTTTAAAAATGAACTGATGGCACCCCTTTTTAATCCTGCCATATATTATTTGTCATGGCAATATGCATAACAGAGATGCTCCCTTTATATTAAATAAAGAACCATAAAGAAATCAGTTTCATTCTACTTTTAAGAAAAAGAAAGTATTCCAATTACTTCGTGTATACCATTATTTTTTGACCACAGTTTAAATTAAAATTACTCCATCTTAAATTACTACAACACTCATTTTGGGGTACACTTCTGTATCACTGGTATCAGTTTCACCGGACCGTAGCTCAGACCATACACTGCTCAAATAAAAGCTTTGCCTTAAGTGTCGACCAAAAGGGACTTCATAGAGCTGTGACCGATGGATGAACTGTTTACAAAAGATGAAAGTGCTAACAAGGTCAGGAGAATGTTACAAGATACACAGTACTGTCAAAAGTAAGTAATTGAGATAAATTTATTAAGCACAGGATGGTGCATGGCCAATGATAAGGGAGAAATGTGAACATGCAGATCAGGGAACAGGTCACGCACAATGCTCGAGGAGGGCTGTGGTGCAGGCGGAGTCTCTTGTGCAGATTGAGGTCAGCGTACACCCTTCTGATCACAGAAGAAAGAAATCATGTAACTCTACCAACCAAAAGAGCACTGCCTTCTGCCAGGCATACGAACACCAGCACCTTGGCAGAACAACCACCCAAGGACCGTCCTTATGATAATAGAACTTGCCAAGCCTTAGTCAAACTTGTGGTCATTCCTTATAAGAGAAGAGCAAGACTGAAGCCTTCTGGCTAAAGCACTGAGGTCCTGTCAGACCATACAGCTCTGACAAAAAAAATACTACCAATGATGGACAGCAATAGCTATTACAATGCTTCAAAGTAAACAAGCTATAAAAAAAAAAGGAACAAAAGATAGACCTTTTAATGCATGTATTTTCCATACAAAAGACATTTAAAAAGTGAACTTAGAGCAAATCTTATAAAATTCCAAGTTTGCTATCATGTATTAAAAAATATCTATGTGTGCGACAATGCATTGCTACTGCTTTGAGGGAAGCAGAGCCACTCAGCTGGAGGAAGTCACTGACTAATCATCTTAAAGCAGAATTTGTTGAAGTGTTAAACTAGCTTTTGTCCCAATAGTTCCTTCTGCTATCTGGTTCTTTCAGTTCAGTAGCTCGTTTGCTCAAAGCTGGAAAACCAATTCGGGGGTAAAAAAAGAGTGAGGCTTGTTTTCTTCATACAATCTGTAGAAAAAAATTATGTGATAGCTGGTAAGGTCGTCTTCTTCTGAAATGCTGGGTATGTACTAATCAGAAATAACCATCCCAGTTAATTAACTGCAGATAGCACTGCATTTTATATGCATTTTAAATTCTTCTCAAGTATCAGGCATGTTTAAGGTAGATTTAAATGACTAATAAAGCAACATCTAACTCATAAGCACTGTCATCTCACTTTTAAATTCTGTCCAAATGTAGTCTCAAGTGAAATACTAAAAATAAGCTTCAAATAAATGACATTCTTTACTTTCTAATAACTAAGAGACACGAAGATAAAGCAAGATTGAAGTCACGACTGAAATAGTTGATGTATATCAATTTATTTCAGTAGAGGTGCCCACTGCTTTATTTCTAATCCACTAATGTCAGATTTTAAAAGTCAAAAAAACCTTAGCAAAATGTATGAGAAGCCTTTTTTTTTTTTAATTAGAGATACTGTTTTTATCTTTTCCTCAACATCCCTCCTATCCCTTCCATGCCTGCAGCAGCTGATCACAGTATTTAGCAATTCTTAATCCAACCAACACTGTTAGCTCATCTACACGCTGTCTAGTGTAAAACTCATGGAGCCACTGGCCTGGCTACTGGCTCCCCTTTCCTGAAATGCCCTCAATAAACTGCCTTCCCCACAGAAAACAATTAGACATGAATAGCAGGCATCCAGGCCATTTGGAGCTCGTCCAATACAGCCTCACACGTTGAAGTGGGAAGTCACTATATTCATTTTAATGCTGGCTACTTCAGAGATGACAACAAAATACTTATTATCTGAAAGCTGTCAGCATATGTAATGAATAGAAATAGGAAACTGCAGCTCTGTGTGTGTTTTGTAAGCTGTAGTCACTGCTAGGGAAGTAATACATTCCTAAGTTATTTAAGCAGTGCATGCAGCTTAAGGCTAAAGTGATTATTTATGTATTTGTAATAGCATTACACACAGGATTATGAGTTAAGTGGTTAACAGATGGAGGGACAGAAATTTCCAAGTCCTTTTGTTAAAAATACTTAGGTTATTCCTTCTTCACTAGCCAAAGAGGCATTTGTAAAAAGAAAATGACATACTTCAGGCCAAGATTTATAAACATGCGCTTCAATCTACTACCCTGTTTAGAAGATACACGAGGTAAATATTAGGAGACTGCAGTTATCTGAGGACTGCCTGCAAATGTGTTCTCAGTTATGTTTATTCAGCACCTTGAGCTAAATTTTTTGCACTGATTCAATGGCAAAATTCATATTGCTTCCATTGAGAACAAAAAGGACACCAGTATTACTATCATGGAGGGGCCTAAATCCCACCTAAAGTTTCCATATTAATACAGTGCATTTATCTATTCTAGAATTAATCATTTACAGAAGGGTTTTCCTCTAACATCATGGATGATCTCTGGGAGTGACCCACAAATCTAATGGGAACTAATAGTAAAGTTGCTTCATTGTCTAGTTTAAACTTAACACACAAAACCCACAACACCACAAAACAATTTATGCAAGATTGGTGACCTGTTTAACCAAATCCATTTTATAAAACAATAAATGTCTACTAGCAAAAGAATGTCTAAAAGTAAGTGTTTGGAAGATGTAAATATTATTTCTTGGAATCTGACTGTAAGTCAATAGTGGGTCTTTCTTCATCTATCTGGCTTATACAGCCTACAGTATTGAGATGCTGACGCATAATCCGCTAATTATGAATTCCTTGCTGAATTCCACAAGTTTTGCACCCCAGTACAACTTTTCTTTAAACACAGAATGGAGTTGTGAAAAAATCATTCCAAATTAAAGCTCAGAATAGACAGATAAGGTGAGTCCACACTGGTTAAAAAAAGTTGTATGTGCCATATGGTGTAACTCTTGTGTAGAGCTTCTGCAGTGATCTGGCCAACACTTCACTACACTAGATCCAGGAGCCTGCAAGAAAAAGCTCAGTTTAGTACTCAGTTACTTGGAAAGTTTTTGAGCATCCTTCCCCTTTTTTGGAGAGAAGAGATAATTGAACAAAAATTGTTAGAAAGTGAAAAATAGAAACCCTCCTAGAAATAAAAAGTTATGGTTACTTGTTTGTAGAATACTTATATTTTTGTTGACATTTCTTTATCTTCTTCATGGAAATAGTATGGATGGAAAGCTAACAGATAACCTCTCAAAAATAAGTGTGCTAAGGAAAAAGCAAACAAATGAGTTTTGAGATACACACTTTTAAAAAGTGTGTAGCTGAGTAGGTATTGCTGTATTTCTGCATTAACAGTCTCTTCCTTGAGGCTATTTTTATATATATATATATATATATGTATATATACAGGCTCAGGTGAAATTATAAGAGCAGGAGGGAAATAAGAGCAGAAGGCTCAATGACATGCTATTTGCTGGCTGAGCTATTAATCCATGCATGGAAAGTCCAGATTAGCAGTAACAACAACTCAGAGTTATTGCAGCCCCCAGTTTGCAAGGATGTCTTTTTTTGCTGGTTGACTTTACAATAGCATTAACAATGGGCAAGAAAATATGCCTGGAGTCACAGTAAGAGTGTCAGTCATAAGGTTCAGTCACTGCTCAGGTATCTAACTGCAATACTTCAGGCCTAACAGAAAAATAGCCTCTTTTCCAGAAGAAAATCAAATGCAAAGATCAGAGCAACAAACCAAGAAGGCCCACTGTCCTCCTCAAGCTTTCTCTCTCCCAGTCAGTTTGCTTTCTACCTCATAGGCAAGAGAAATGCAAATCATTAGTGGTTATGATGGTGTCTGGGTCCTGACTTATGGCCACCTCTAGCTATAAAAAAGCGCCAAGACTTGTGGCCTTCTGAACACGAGTAAGGAGCATATTAGGTTGTGGCTTCATAGTGGCTTTGCTCTTTTGGTGGCTGTTGACCAATCTGGATTGTAGCCATGCTGTGTTTATGGCCATATTCTGTGAAGATGACCTAGCTGAAAGTCTTCTGCACAGTGGTTCTCAATTTCTTTGCCATATGTGGGTAACCTGAACATTTTCCTTAGATATGCTTCCTAAAAACAATTTCTATGGAGATTGGATCCTGGCAATTTCCTATATGGAGTCTGCTGATCAGCACATATGAACTCATTTTACTTAGTTGTCTTCACTAATTCCTTTGGTATAGTCCACATATGACAAATTGTAAATTACTGTTTTAAGAACAGGTTTTCAAGGCACATATGGCATTTATGTACAAAAGACGTCTCTTGTGCCTTGCTTCAAAAAGCTACAAAATATGAGCCGCCTTTTTACTAAGCATCTGCTCACTGATTTGAATCAGCGTGGGGAAAACACAATAAACATTGTCTGATTGCCAAGGCACTACATGTACAGTGCAGCCCCAGGAAGAGGGGCTCTCATGGAAGGGCTGATAAACAGCACTGCTATCGCATAACAGAAGGAAACACAGCCACTTCCAGAAACGTTGCCTCTTAAAAGATGGTTTCATGAAGCAGGAGAGAAGATGAGAATAAAAAAGCTAAAGCAGAAATTTTGGGATTTCAGGATGACCTACCTTATTTGCAGGTCCCTGAATTAATCTGGGGAAGGATACAGGAACTTAAGGACACAGGTACAGTAGGCTGGCCACCTCTTTTGAAGCATTATACTGGAATTAGGACTCATTAGATGGCACTGTCCAGATGCCATCCGTGTTGCTGGCTGTCTTTTGGATCACCTGGTCAAGAAGCATGCAATGAAATTGCCTGTCACTGTCTTGCAGAATGTGAAGGTGATATGAACACTTGTATTCGCTTTCAGGGGTGGCCTGTCAAAGGAGCAATTCTTGTTAGCAGAGTGCACTGGTAGGGAGAAGATATGCATAGTCTGTCATTACAGAAGTTACTTGGCTGCTTTGTAAAGGCAAACAGAGGCAGTATTTATACTCTGAGAGCAATCTGAAGCTGAAACAAGAGCAACAACTATTGGTGTATTAATATTTGCTCTTTATAGAAGGTCTGCAATTGCAGTCATCAACCCCATCCAGAGGAAAATAATCTTAATTAGATCTTAATCATCCTGTTTACCAATCTGGTCAGTAAAAGATCTCTCTTCCTCATTTTCACCTTGCCTAGTAGTAAGGCAAAAAACAAAAGCAGTTTCTGAAAAGGATTTCCCTTTAATGAGTGGTAGTGTAGGATGCTTTGAGGCATCAAAGGAGGGAAGATACTACAAAGAGTTGGAGAGCCTTCACTAGGGTGGCAAGAGCAATTTGCCTAAGGACACAGCAACAGTGCAGGAAGGTTTATCTGCGCTGAAGTTCTTGATTCTTTCAGAATGATGAACACTCTTGAACAGCTTAATCCTTGCTTTATAACACTACTTTTTCCTGGCAAGACTTTTCCCCTCTCTCTCCCCACCTCCAAACAGAACATCTAGCCAGAACACTAGCTGTGTCTGTTTGTTCATCTCACGCTCTGGGAGAAAATCAACTGTCTTCCCACCCTGACCCTGTATGAACATGAGCCAAGGTTGCTGCTTTGTGTGTAGGTGTAAACAGATGTTTAACTCAGTAACTGGTGTCCTTGAGTCTTGTAATTGATTTGCCTCTTCCTGTGGGGATGTTATTCATGATAGCCTCTCTCTTCCTTTCATATTCATCCAAATATATCAGAGCAGAAGCAGCCCCACAGGCCAGCAGAGTTGAGGACCCCCTTCCTGCAGTCATTAGAGCCCAAAGGACAAGGTGGAAATTACATTAAAATGAAGGTTAATCCATTTGAGGTCCCACCATCTTCCTCACCAGAGGCAAACGGAGTCGTTACTCTCAAGCAGGAATGTGGGGACAAAAAGTCTCTACTGGGCACCAATTCCACAACGTAATCCTGAAGAGAAAAGAGTGTATTTTCACACTGGACTACCAATACCCGGAAAGCAGCAGACAACTCACTCCACCTACTACTTTACATGATAGTAAATTGCAATTCATTAGTACAGATTCATTATCCCAGCAAATATAGGTAAGATACAATCATAAATCCCTCTAGACATTAAAATTACTTACCTTGGAGCATAATGCCTGGGTCAGTGGCCTGGACCACAAAAGCAATGTTGTTGGCTTTTATTTTCTTTCGGTAAAGGCTTTTGACTGAAGTTGCTAATTCCCTATGTGGATTAAGCTGCACAGCTACTAACCCAGGTGGAAGATGGATACAATCTCCCTCAAACAGTTTTCACTTATGAGAAACAACCCTTTGGGCCCTCACCGTATGGCCATTCAAATCCTTCGTCACTGGGACATGACTTTCTCCTTACTTCCAAATGCATCGCTGTAGGTGTTGATTTGGAGAAAGGGTAGGGGTTTGTACCTTCTACTCCCTTCCCTGACACATTGCTGAGACTCAAGGATGGCTATAGTGTAGGAGTATATGATTTGTACGTGTGCCAGATGCAGAAAGGCAGCAAGAAACTGAAGCAATGCTCAGTAGCCAAACCACATGGATTCTCTCTTCATTGTCAGCTTTGTATGGCCCCACCCCAGTGCAGCAGAAAGGGGAGCTCAAGGCTGCATCAACCCCATTCACTTCTTGCATCCAGCATAATACAGGCACTGCTCAGCTTCTCTCAGAAAAATAGTTATAGCAGGATAGCCAGTAAACAAAGGCGACATTTGAACAAGAAAGAAATCCAACCCATTGCAACTGTGTAATGACAACTTCTCACTTCCCCATTGATGATGGAGGACTTTAAACAGCCCTACCCCCCTCAGTCTTATTCTTCCACATCCCCAACGCCTCAAGACCACTGCAGCACACTGTCTGCATGTAGCCGATAGCACTAAATTAATAATAAACAATTATTTAAGGAATTTTAAGGGAATGGGATAGAGGAGGAGAACAGTTCCTTTAAACAAAAGAAAGAAGATTATTGTCTCAATTAAGAATATATTTTACTTCAAGTCTACTAATCTATTTATAAGTGCTTCCTGCAAATGACTTGCCATCTTTTTCCTTTAGGACTCAAAGGTTATACTAAATTTCAGAGATGTCTTATATTGGCTTTGATCTGGGTGTTAAAAATAAGTAGATAAATGGTGCTAAAGTCCTTTAATTCCGGAAGGATGTTGGGTGATAAACTGCAAGGGTCAAATTCTGACCTGCACAACCCCAGAGCAGAACTTCATTACTTCAGCTGTACAGAGAACTAAAAAGACCTGATTTCCTAGTGGTCCCAAGAGACACTATGATTGACAGGCAGATAAATAAGGAACTAGAGTTCTAAGAAATATGGACTATCTTTGAATTTAGAGGAAATGAGAAAAACAGACGGGCCTTTTGCAGTCCAAGTGAAGTGCAAGGTTAAGAATAAAAGGAATAATAGTAATAAATCTTCAGATTAAATAAATATTTAAGACAGGAGAAAAGTAAATTACTAAATCATAATATGCTCCGAATTCAGATTAGAAAAGACTGCTCTTCAGATAAAAATATGTCTTCCTTCAAAACTGAATTTAAGTAAAATTGGAGAAAAGATAAACTGACTGCCAGAGAGAAGTATTTAATTTTTGCTTCTGATGATACCAATGGAAAAACTGTATTTTGGGGAAAAGAAAAAGTGAACTGATAGGTTTAAACATAGAAAATCAAAGGCAATATTCCTGAAACTTTGCTTGTTAGGAAATAAAATAAAAAGACCCAAACCCCCCAAAACCCACTGGGATACTTGTTTATTCATTTAGATTTCTCTGCATACATACAAACATAATTATTTTTCCTTCTGATAGCAGCTTTAAAGACAATGTGAAGTGGTAAGAAAGCGCATAAAGCATTTTCTTGTTAGGTATTTCTCAAAGTAAATTCCAAAGGAAAGCTACTGTTGATTTCTTTTATGGTGGATATGACAAATATGGAAATCCAATGGAAGGTATCGTTGCATTTCTTACTGCCTTAGATTTCCCAATGATTGCATTACCCCATTTGTATGCATATCTATTTTTAGACAAGATTTGTCTTCTGAAGAAATGGCAAGAAAATTCAAAATTCCACATGATCTTTGGGTTAATTCCATCACATAAAGAAGTAAAAGCTAATAATATTTCACCACAAAATGTTGTATCTTTGTTATTTACGTATTTGCAGCACACAGTAACAAGTTATTTAAAATAACATTGACTTTATTTGTGGGAACAATTCTTGTCCAGTTTTAATTAGTGGCTTTTTTTTTTTTTAGTTTTTCTCACATTACAGGTATTTTGGATAGGGTTGTAGGATGAAAAACAGACCTTGGAAAAACGGAGATTGACTGTGGATATGGCCATTAGGCCCTGCTATGATATACAGTAGAAATCCCATGCTCATTAATAGCAATCATCAGCTCTATAAATCAGACTAGAGCTTACCCATGTTGATCACGTGCTCCCAAATGAATGACACATGGTCCTGGCACAGACCATGAGAAGAGTGCAGTAGTCTGTAGACTTAATAAAATAAGGTAGAAAGAACTAAACCCATTCTGTACAGAACAAAATTGTGATGATAAAGTTTGTTTTAAATCTGGCAGGCTTTGCCATTCGTGCACCCATCTGAGCCAAAAGCAGTTACAGAAAGGTGATATACAATGATCATCTCATCAGAAAAATGGGGAAAAGAACAGCATTCCTGTCATTTAAAGAAACCTCAATGAAATGTTTTTCCCTCTATAAATATCATTGGAGCTTTTGTGGAGTGCCTAGCCACAACCACCATTTCCATCTCCAGTTTCCCTGGAATGCTCCCTTGGTGCAGAATTTCATAATTATTCCTCATGCCCTGACTTCATCAATCCTCTGGCACTGGAGCTATTCCTTCCAGACTGTGGCAACAGTCAGGCTCTTCTACAGAGCCATAGAGGTACACAGCATTTGAAGATGTACTCTGCCATAAAACATCCTTTTCTCAACTTCAGTCCTTTACAACTCAGAAGTGCCATATTAAGCAACAATAGGTCCTTTATCTTCTGTTTCCTTCTGGAATTGCTAGATTTCTCTCACTCCTGTAATTAATTTTCTGTTTCTAGGTTTGGTCTGATTCTCTTTTTCTTACAGAAACCCTGTGAAAGATTCTCTTTTTTAATCCTGTTCTTTATTTCATTTTTGCTTCTTTCTAGTCATTCTCTGGCGATTGAAGACTCTGTACATCAAGATACATTGTCTGATTCATCAGTTTGCCCAGAAGAAGTTTTGTCTCAGTGGAGACCCCCTTTGGCCCAAGCGTGCTCTATTTAAATGGGTAACGTTCAATATATACCCATTTTCTATCACTAGTCTGGAGGTAAGAACTTCTCCTGACCAAAGAGCATGAAGACAGAGCTCAGTAGAGAAAGTGGACAGTCTCCATGTTCAAAATACAGTCTACATTGGCAGAAACATGAAAGAGTTCTCAGAATTAAACTGAAGTAAACAACTGACAAAGTCCAAAGTTGCCCCAGAAAAATTTCTTTCTTTAAAAAAAAAAAAATTCCAAGCTAGGCACAAGTGAATATTGAAAGTGTACATCTAATTATATTAATATAACTTTAGCCAGGTTAAATTACCCATTAAATTCCACAGGGGACAGATTGGCATGTTTATAATATCTTGTACTTGTTGAATGAGTTTAAAAGACTATTTCTTTTTGTATATCTATTACATTTAAGTGGATTTAAAATAGCAATTAATATCACTTAATCGATTTTAGCATTTAAAATAAAACATGTTTCCCCATGAGAAATTTTCTCCTCCTTGCTAGTATCAACTATTAGAAAAAGCAAGCTAAGCAGACAGGGTTTGTGTTATGATCTAAAGCTAAACAAGTTTGAGCTCGAACTGAAAGGTCTAATAAAAATTGTCCTCCCCCATCTCCAAGAAAAACAACAATCTCCTCAGTTAATCTTGACCCTCAAGGCAGAGCATGATGAAAATGAGGAAGAAAGCATTGAAAGTACATTGAGACAGATCATACAATGGCATTCTAGCATCTTCAAATTATCTGTCTGAGCCTTTGTTCTACAAACAAGCTCATGGGATTGCCCGTTTGCAACCTGTACTGCTGTGTCTGCAAGGACAGGGCCATGCTAGAGAATGAAATATTAGTTGGCGAGGTACCCTTGCACTGAAATGTATTTCAGACGCGTAGGAATAGAATGGAAATTTCTACATGTTAATGAAATAAGAGAAGTCAGCTAACCAGAACAAAACTCACTCATATTCAGTCAATCCAATATACCCTCTTCAAAGCACTCACAATTTATTTCAGAGTCCATAAGGGAATAATCAAAAGAAACAATATCAAAAAACATGCCATGCTACCCACTAAAATTTAGCAGCACTGAGTATAAACAGTCTCTCCGTTCCTCGTGCCTACTTAAGGGCAGTTAATTATAACTGCCTAGAAGAGATCATTTCACTCAAAACAAATTTCCAGTGGAAAAGATGAAACCGACTTAAAAGAGTGTCGTGATAAATGATTTTCTGGGTGAGGATTTAATTCAGTGAAGAAATATGACAAAATACAAAGCAAGCAAGATGTGAATGTAGACTGGGGTAACTGTAGCTCTCTTTCAGAACTCTAATATTCATGCCAGGGATCCGTTTCATTATGCAGTCCTGATGTTATTTTACCATGAATTTTGCTATGAACTCATGTCTGATTTCCACTGTATTTCTTCCATATTTGAATAAATGAAGTAGGAAACTGAACAACAAATTCTGAATTACTCCTCAGGTGACTTGTATCAGAAAAAAGTATTTAATGAAGTGCCATAACAGGCAACTATAGCCCTCCTTTTTGGAGAGACATCAAGCACCGAGGATGTTGGCAATAGCATACATTTTTCATTTGAACACTATTTCCAGAGACTATTTTTTCACTTGAAACAATCCTTCTCACTTAGGATGCAAACAGCTGTTCTTCATTCAACAGCTTCACCCAGAAGAAGGGATTTTAAAGGACACGTTTGGGATATTTTCTGCAATCTTATAGCCGTGAAGATCATGACCAAAAGTAAAAATAAAAAATAAAGGTTTCCTCTTGTCTGCAGAAGCAATAACACCACCATATTTAATCACAACTTTTCAATCTTTCTGTTCTCCCTCAGCAGTTCTACTCCATAGTTTGAAATCCTATTTAGACATTTTCAGACTCAGGAGTTCCTTATGAAGGCACATTGCAACAATTCCATATCATTTTTAGCAGTGGAAGGTTAGAGATTCAAAACTTGTTTTTCTCCAACTTGCTCTTGCAAGGTCATGTGTTTTCAGATTTTAGATAAAAGCAGTGAACATGTGGCTTCCCATAGTTGATGGAATATACGCTGTGCTCAAGAAAAGGAAAAGAGGCAATTTCACATATATAATCTTACCTATGACAAAACTCTTTGTTACCAGTTGACTTTGGTTCAGTAGTCCTCAGAACAAAGTAAACAAATTTAATCCAACATATATTTCTAAATATTTTCTTTATTGTTTTCAGTGATGCCCACCAAATACACCAACCAATCCAAGTTCCTTGGGTAAAAAACAGCATACACAGATTGCCAACTATCTTTTCAAGGGGGGAACTAATCACATTGCCTGCTTAACAGTCTGTTCAGGAAGGAAGACCCTAAGTCCAAGGATCTTCCAATACAAGGCAGGGAGGAGGAAGTGCATGGATGGCTTAATGTACGGTATACATCCAAGGCCCTTTGCATGCCTGTCTGGCCCTAGGAGGTTCAGGCTCTCAGAGGGTGTTGCAGCTGCTTGACACAGTACATTTGGCCCATCTTCCTTTTGTCCCCATGCCTACAGCCTGTAGCCATCACAGGCACAGTGCGGACCACAGCATCCACCAGGCAGAGCACAGACCTGTGTTCTTACTCTGGTATTCTTACTACATTATTTTTACCTGGAGTCTTTCTAGGGGCACACACTCATGGTCTGGACAAGTATAGCCCGGGATTTTTATAGATAAACAGCCCTAATAAATACTCTGTAGTATTTCAAAGGAGTATTCTCCTCTGTTCTCCTGTTGACTTGAGGAAATAGACGCCTCTAACACTAATTGATACATACTATGTATTTGGGTTTTTGTGAATTCTGAACAGCTGTAGTATGGATGAATTCCAGAGTAAAATCAGCCTATGGAAAAGTTATTGATTGACCATTCAATCTCTGAATTGCCTTTTTGTGCAAAATCTACAAACAAGAAGTAGGAAGTCCTTGTATCTTCCCTGATGTATAGTCCAACTATATTTGCAAATATATATTTAGCATTCTGCACTTACCATGCCATTCATTTTGCTAATAATGTGTTTACTTCTGTCAATAACGATGTGATTGCAAGTCTTTCTTGGTATTGGTTTGGCAGAACTAGTAGTGAAAGGCTACTGAGTTTGCCTTTCCAAAATGATTTAAAGCACAAATAATGCTTCTCCTAAAATAAAACAAAATCAAAGTCAGTCTGGTTTTTATTCATAATGCTCTTCTCATCAGAATAAATATTTTCACTAGGATTCCAGAAATGTTCCTCCAGGTATTATTGCATACCAAAAACTCTCTTACCTGAAAACTGCCTTACAGACCTGACATTTAACATTATTCCCTGCTGCCTAGAATCTAACATTCCTTCAGTTCTATTTATAATTCTCATATACATTCTTCATTTTAATTAAAGATAATCCTTTTAATTAAAGATAACCCTAAAAACAAGTACAGAAAGTTTCCTTCACTTCCCAACAGCATTAGATCTCAATAAAGGCTTGCAGCTTGAAACCATTTTGTTTAACGGCTGATATCATGTATGCCTTGAAGTCTTTGCCATCTGTTTTACTAAGTTAAAGTTAGCACCCAAACCGTCCTCAAATGTGAAATATTGGTTGTTTAGAAAAGTTTGCAATATCTAAGTGCAAGAGTCTATAGACAGCAAAATTAGCAAAATGTTAATTTAATGACACAGTAAAAATATAAATAAAATTGTTAAAAGAGAAAGGCATCAATAATTTTTAAGTATCTCAAGATAAAACTGCTGTGGAAAATTTTGTGTTCAGTTGGAGAACAGCATATTCTTAATGAACATTTTGAATTGTGACTAGATAAAAGTATTTGATACCTTATGGTATTTAATTTGTATTATTCAAAACTCAAGGATTGCATTGAGTTGAACTACATTTTTCACAGGCAAATTCAGTGGAGGATAAAAGTATTGTGAGACATTCTCAGCAAAACTTTTATTGTGCCTATACATAAACATAATACCCTTTGCAATATAGAATTTATGAGCCAGATTTTCTGTAAACAACATTGACAGTTGCCCCTCCCTGCCTGCCTCCCTCCTTCCCTCATCATTAATAGGCATTATGGTAGGTTACCATATACTAAGTTGATTTAGCACTCACTAAATTTCCCAATTAAGATCCTCCTTTATAGCATAAAAAAATTCCTTTCAACAATATAACTGAACAGCCCATTCTTTAAACAGTTGTAAACTCGGATTAACACTAAAATGTTTTTATGCTCCTACAAGTCAAACTGACCAAGAAAATTCAGGATTTATTTGTCTTTTCTAAATGCACATTTTAAAAAAATAGTGTCAGTGATGCAGCAATCTCAAGGAAGATTCACATTGAAAGCTCAAAAATTGACTTACTAGTGTGATTATCTAGAAATATTCCAAAGATGCTTTATTCAGTGTCTTCACTGCTTTTGCTGACATCATAACAATGAGAACTTTTAAGTAACTAATTACATCAGTGGGTAATATTGTCACCTGTCCATATGGTCTTCCTATATAGCATAGGCAAGGCTAAGGATTTTACTGATGAAAATTCTTTGTATCATGATCATCCAAAGACATTGCAACAATATAAAACCCCAAGCATACTAATATCCCAAGATGTCTCAGAGAAATCAGCTTTTGACTATGCAGCTCCTCAGAACATCAGCTTAGTAAAGGCATCTCAACAACTGTCAGCACCAGCTATATATTAAGATTCTACTTTAGAATTTTGACTAGAAATATCCAGGTTGTAGATGTAGGTCATTATTTTTTTCTATCTATTGTAATAGAAGTGCTTTTGTCTTCACTAGCTTCAGTTCTTTTAATTACAAAAGTGTATTGTTATTACTATTAAATTCATTGATCAGATAGCAAATGTTTTGCACAGATTTGAGCGCAGAGTTTTGTAACTGAAAGACACCTTTGGGTATTGCTCCTGCTCCATTAGGCAATGTTCTGTACAATATAGCTCCTGATATTTGAGAGATGGGACTATCATCCCAGGGAAACTATTCCATTTTTAACACTGACAAGGTCTCCTGACACTCAGCTTAAACATTGTATTGTTCAAATTCATTCTTTTACTCCTAAACATATTCTTGTAACGTGCTCTAAACAATTTCACTCGTCTGTAGGAACCACATGCTGTGTGAGAGCCAAAATGTCCTTTTCCTTTTTCCATCACAACTTCTCTTCATTTTGGCCACTTACCTGAGATGTGCCTAGAAAGCACCAATTCTAGCATTACCATGGAGGGAGAGAAAGATCATTGAGCATGCTCTAAAAGACTTTACATTCCTAATGATTATTAGCATTACTTGTATTTCAGAAGTTGCTATCACATGGTAAACACTGTCTAACATATATGCATTGAGTCAATGATCCTTTCCAGGAGTCCCAACAACACTGGAAGGATTACTACATCTGAAGGTCATTGAAGAAGGAGGAAAAAAAAAAAAAAAAAAAATCTTACTTTTATATATATGTCATATCACTTAAACTTGGATTAGGATGGGATTTGATAGGTTACAAGTAAAAAACATGAGAGAAAACAATTGCAGAGCTGGGATCAAAACAGAGAGACCCAAGCCTTGCTAATGTTTCCTTTCACTGTTCACCCAATACCACTATACCCTAAATATTTTTTTGCAACTGCTACAGCTTGCTTCCTTTGTGAACATCGAATGAGAAACCAGGAGAAATGAGAACATTTGCTAACAAGGAATAACTTGCAAAATGCATTTTCCTTTGTTCTTTTTGTTTTAATCAGACTTCATTCACCCTGATTCCATGAAACAACAGTATTAAGCAGCTGCCTATTATTTTGATTAATTGAATTAGATCACAAGGAATAACATAAAATATTGCCCCAAGTATTCAGCTTAGAGCAGCAAAACTTGAGAGTGCTAGAGGGGGAAAAAAACCAACCTGTAAGAGCTATAGCCCAGTGTTACTCCCTCTCACAAACAGGTAGTTACTCAAGATATGCATCATTAGGAACCAAAAGCAAGTCATTCCTTAGGTTGTTTTCAGTTCTCTGCTTGAAAAATTCACTAATCAATGTAATTAACCATGTAACTCTTCCTTCAGGTAAGTGAAAGCAATATAGCATAAAGCATTTTTAATGAATATGAAGGATGCATTGAAAAATTAATATATCAGCAACAGTGTTGACTTTGGAGACTACTTTTTTTTTTAAATATAATGTAATTGTATCTGTGGTATCTTTATATTTTCCTTTTCCAGGCATTTTGTTTGTTCTTGCTCCTCTTTCTTGACTGATCAATTAATAATTAAATTATAATAATCAATTATAAAGTCAAAATAACAGCAAGTCCTTAGATAAGGTTGTGCCAATCTGTATGATCACATAGTTACTGTGATAAAACCCATCCCCTCCTATTACTCATTTGAACCCAATTTAAGACCTGAAGTCAAAGGAAAATTCCCCTCTGGTTACTGGTCAGGTCTATTTTAAGACTGAATACTTTCCTGAAATTACATGCCCATACCAGGTCCCTAAACTCTGAGATCTGTAAATTTTGGCAGAACAGAACCATTTAATTATAAAAGAAAGTTCCAGTGTGCCTTGAGCAGGGTCCACGCTCTGTGGTGGTGCACCACACAGCTAGAGTTAGCGCAACACACAACCTGTGAGGTCAACAACAATTTCCTCCGTTATAAAAAACTAGGTGTGCCACTTGCACCCCTGGCAACACAGCAAAATTGCAAAACTGATTCCCCAGGTGGATAAAGCTTTCACCCAATTAATCTAATTCTTTACAGTGGTTCAAAAGCAATCTGCTTTAAATGAAAAAGTAATGCTGCAATACTATGTTAAGGCTCTGATCTGGCTCTCACCCATGTTTAGGTCAACTTGCTGTTTCACGGGTCTCAGAGCAAGGCAAGATTACCCAAATATGTTGCAGATTATAACAAAGGGCCAGCAAAGAACAGAATATCTGCTGTGTGTACACCTACCTTGCTTTATTCACTTCAGCTAGACCTTCACAGCTCTTATGTAAGGTAGCTATTTTAATTGACTTTCACCAATGATTTTTTTTTTTTTTTTAAGTAGGGAAGGAAAGCCTTTCATAAACATATCTTCCCTCTTATCTGAGCGTGGTATTGATCACAGAATTTGGTCTGCTACAGACTTAAATTCTTCAAAAGCCAGTCAGCCACACAGATCCAGCATATTCCATCAACTTAACACTTTATGTTGAATTTAGCAACATTAAAGAATAATACTCAGCACACATCAGAAGCCCTTTACGTAGCTGTGAAGAAAACTTTACGTCATGTTACAGGAAAATTCATTTGAATCCAGCAGCTTACCCACAGTCAAGAAAGTTTGTGTCAAATAAAAAGCAGAATAAGTAAGTATCATCTTCACCCTGCTGGGAGTGTTGCCAGTAAATGCATTGTGACTAGGTCTCAAAGGTGGATCTCCAGCCCACTGGATTTTGTGTCTTGTTT
Source organism: Aptenodytes patagonicus (assembly GCF_965638725.1). Lineage (NCBI taxonomy): Eukaryota > Metazoa > Chordata > Aves > Sphenisciformes > Spheniscidae > Aptenodytes > Aptenodytes patagonicus. The sequence continues at coordinate 45,190,856 of NC_134952.1, forward strand.
TTTTGACTACTCAACAGACAAGATCTTTAATCAATGCTGTGAACAAATTTGTCCATTTCAAAGATTTTTTTTTTTTGATAACCCACATTGCTTTTCACAGTTTCATCAGCATAAATTATTTTTTTCATTGTTTTCTTATTGTTAAGCTATTTATAAGGCATACTTCCATTAAATGAGGAGATCACTGAATATATGATTTTCATTACATCAGGAAAAACCTCCTAGGACTTGGAAATAACTACATTTTTAATAGCATGATAGGACCATGAGGCATTGACTAGGATCATGGCCAATGCGAAGATATGATTCATATGGTTCATTTATCAACAAGATAATCATTAAAAACACCTTCCTCATTTTCACCACTCTTAAGCATATGGGATCTACAAAGGAATAAGCAACTAGAGAAATAAAATTAAACTTTGTATTCAAAGTTATGGCAACTCTCTTCTGACTTCTCCATATGCCATGTGAAATAATCCCAGACATACTGTGCTCAGAAACGATACTTTGATATGACCTCAAAGAATCACCTTCCACAGGGTCTTGGAAATACACTACACGGTGTTCTTGCCCCCAGCTTGCCCAGTCTAACTTTCTTCCCCAACTACTCCAGTTGCACTATTTAACATAGGACAGTAGGATTTATACACAAAGGGGCCTGTATGAATCAACAACAACAACAAAAAAAACCCTTCCAAAAAATAATAATTTTGACTCAACTCTGTGGTTGTTAAAGTAACCCTGAGGGGAATAAAAAAGCCAAATTTAGAGAAAAGGAAGACTTAAAATATTTTGTTTAGCAAATGGAAGGGAGAGAATATTAAGAGGAGACTGGAACAGAAAAGTGGAAAAAAGATAACATGGAAACTTGCTCTTACTCCCAGCCTCAGACTTTCCCAACTCCTTTTGACTACCCGTGCCAGGGGGACACTGCTGCTGCTTGCTTTTCCTCTCAGAAATGCGAGCACTGGCATTCTACCCTGCTGATAAATTATGGATCAAGGTTAAGAATACTTTTTTTTTTTAACTATAGTAATATTTATGCCTGAATTTTGTATTAAAAGACCTTGGAGAAAATATTTGCAGTTAACTTCTTGTGCAAACACCCTGAAAAATGAACCAAACAAAAGGACAGTGTAGCAGCATTATAAAAATACATAAATTATTCAGTTTTTGAACTTCACGTACATAAGTTGACTGGAAAGGAAAACGGTAATATATGAGCAGCAACAGTGGTGGTAAAACAACCAAAGACACCTATAGAGACATTTGGGTTTTATTTTTATAAAAAAAGATCAGATTTATTAGTGCCAATGTATGTTCATAGTAAGGTAACAGAAACTAAGCTAATCTGAGTAGCAACTTACATCAAAGGATATCAAAATAATATTTCTTGTAAGTGAAACATAATACTTCGTTTAAACGTGATTCTTGCCAACTAGAAGTCCTTGTTATCTGTCTATGAAGCCTTTAAAGAAAAGTTGCTACAGTCAAACAGGGTCCTGATAGAACTTGGCACATAAAGAAACAATTCAATTTTCACCCATACAATACCTCTCACTCCCCTGGAGCACTCATTCATACAATACTTACATAATGCATATACATTATGACTAAACCCATGTATGGCCTAAAGCACATAGAATATCTCAGTTCTAAACGTAACATATCTCTACATCAAAAGCATGTCACTGTATTTACAGCAGATGATCTCGCTCTGCAGATGGGGGTTTCACTTGAAGATCCTTTTGTTAGCATACGCTAAGATGTCCAAGTCGTCGAATTATTTATCAAATTAGAGGTGTGTCTACAGGAATATCTGTCTGACCGTGTGCGAGGATTCTAAGGCAATAGTAGTAGTTGTTCCACAAGACAAGCGCTGCTGTTGCAACCTGCTCTCCCTTGGAGCAGTAAAGCCTTCCTTCTCCAGATGCAGCCAGGTGTAGTGAGACATTCATGATCTGCAAGCTGTTGGCTCAAAAGTCTAAAACTTCTTGGTTTCTTTTTGTTTTTAATGTTCATGGAATAGCACCATAGGAATTCACTCTTGATAAGAAACAAATCCTGGGTCTGTTGGTTTGGTTTGCTTTTTTCACCATCACAGATACTTTTACTCCCAGAAAAAAACCTCTTTGGGAAACCTCCCTCTTGGATACTACTGCAGCTTCATTTATGATTAGCTAAACCAGACAATTAGCTCATTCACAAAGAGGTCCGAAGAAATAAAGCTTAGTAGTGGTTCCAAATGTACTGCTAAAAACAAATTCAGTAGGAGGAGTTTCAGATGATCCTTGACTATTTCTGTTTCTCATGGATACAGATTTTGATTTGGGACAGGTTTTCATCTCAGTCTCTTTCTATGTTCAGTGCAAAATAAGAGCACATCATCAGGGATAGCTTACTTAACCAGTAAACCAAACATTTTCAGATGCTTACACTGTTCAAATTTGGTCAACTAGTGATTGGTCAACTAGTGATGACCGATGTAACAGTTCAGACTTCTCAGTCATTAGTAAAACAAAATACTCTAAAGATCAGTTATGTTTCAGAAGCAGGATTTTCCAGTTTCAAAACTCTGATAACCTGATATGACAGATGAATTTGTAAAAAATACAGAACAACGCAGGAAGACCTTCCCATTTCATATCTTCTTTCAAGTCCTTGTACACACCATATGCAGGATACAAAGTCAAAGCAACTAGATATAAGGACAGTATTTTGAGTGTGTGACCTGAAAGAGCTTTTTTTTCCTCCTGGACACCATACAATTGTCAGAAGGAAGAACGGTCTGCAGGGTCACTTCCCCTGAATGCAACTGATTGAATCTGCACGCATTTATGACAAATGTCAAAACATGAACAAAAGCTTTTATATTTTCCCTACATGCAAAGTCCTTTCACAAGCTTTGCAGAGACAGTCAAGTATGGAGCCCGCACATCATCATCTTGTCTATTCCACTGGGATAGGTGATTTTTTTTCTTTTTTAATTTTATTTCTGTCTCTGATCTTGTAAGTTGTCATTTCAACTGAACTCATATAAAACATTTGTGCTAATAACTTCAGTTTAAAAAAAAAGACACGCCTTCCTTCCTTTCCATTGTGCGTTCTTTCTTTCTCACTCTCCTTTTCTGGCATAGAGGTTATTGTGTTATTTTTTGGTGTGCACACTATCTGGATATTTTATACTTCTGTATCGTATATGAAATCCTTTCTTGTTGATTGTATCATCAGTGTGAAAGTGAAGTAAAAGAGCTTCCCCTGCTGAATAAATTTCTTCTGGTGGCTAAAATAAATGAATAAACAAACAAATCATCTGTCCACTCTGTGTATTTATACCCTTCATTCACATTTTTTTTCTTATGGATATTTCTCTTTTGTATTCAATTTGTATTGAGTATCTCTACAATCTTTTCTTATGAGACAAAGAAAACAAAGCTCCTCATTCTTTTGTCCTTCCCAGATGTCTTCTATGGTTCTTCTGGAGTCATATAAGTGACTGGGTAGGACCATACACAATATTCTAAATTTAGATAAACAAGTGACTCTGGTACCTATTTCCCATCTTGTTCTTCTAGCCCTCATGATGGCCTGTTTTATTACTGAAGCACATTGATCAGAAGTACCAGCTGAACTACCAAGTCGTTCTTCTGACGTTGAGAAGGTGATAATGTGTACTATCAGTGTCCCTTTCCTACTTCAGCTTGGATTATTTTGCTTTCAATAGCTTTTCTATTTAATTCCATCTTTCCTATGTGCTTGCTTTGGAACGGCCTCTGAAGCCATTCATCCATATCTCACCAGAACCAAAACAAAACAACAACCACCGTCCCCCAACCCCACCCCCCAAAAAAAATTCAGCCCAAGGTTGAGCCATTCTCCAGTCTGCTGCCCTCTTACTTGTAAAATAGGGGAACTTGCAAAGAAAAGTATTGTTTTGTGTAAATAGATGCTAGGTTCAGTTGTAGCACCTCATAGAATCATAGAATCATTAAGGTTGGAAGAGACCTCTAAGATCATCGAGTCCAACCGTCAACCCAACACCACCATGCCTTAGAATATATTGTGTTATTTTATATAACACCTCCCTTAGAATATATTGCCTACAGTTCAGCAGTAGCACCTTTCCTGCATCTTTAAGTGTTCAAAAAATGCCCTAAAAGGATTTAAGCTAGCTTACAGGTAACTTGTCTGAATGACCGAGATGTTTGATCCAGCACTATGTCTGAATCCAAAAAGTGTCACACGGTTAATTAAGAGCTCCTACTATCTCATGTAGAGCCTTTCAAACCTTTTATCTAGGCAAAGAGTGTATGTATGAAAGTGTGCTTGCATTTGCACACATATAAATTGATGAGGACTTGTGGGATCATTGCACCAGCTTTCTCCAGGCAGGCAGCCAACAGAACAATGCAAGTCTAAAAGGAGAAATAGGATACATCCTTTTCAGGATGTCGCCTGGCCAATTTCCTCCATGTCTCACAGTTAGAACGTGTCATAGATGCATTTGGGATGACAGGGCTTTCTTAAGGTCCATATTAATCACACAGTTTAGGAGCACTTTCCTTCCCTAAAATCAGACCTAAGTAGTAGATAAGCATATTATAAATGCTTCCCAAGCTCCCCTCCCCCTGCAAAACATGGCTTCTTCATTCAAATTAAAAGAAATTTAATGTGATAATTTTCAACACTGGTGCATTTCTCTCTCTGTAAGGGAAAACGCTGTTAACTTTTTTTGGGGTGCTGTTAAACACTTCACTGTCAGCTACCTAAAGCTCAACATAAGATTACAATACTTTGGTCAAAAACTAGATAAGAATATTTATTGTTGAAAGTATTTCAAGGGAATGTTTCTATTAAAAGTCTGCAAATTTATATTAAAAAAAATAATCTGAGGCAGATAATCTAGTATCTTCATTATAAGGTGTAGTAACTGAACCTCATCCCTTCTTGTCCCTTTCCTTCCTCTGCCTTGTCTTTCTTTTTCTTTTTGTTGTGGAAATAAAAAGAAAAACTTTAATACCTGGTTACTTACCCCAGATCCACAAAATCGACCGAGTCTCACAGCTGTCTTATCATGACCATCAAAGAGCTCCACGTAATCATAACCACAGTCTGCCTCTTCTTCAACCTCAAAAGTCTGAAACATTAACTCGACTCGATAGCCGCGCTCTGCCACCAGGAGCCAGTCGCAGTCCGCCTGAACCGGATAGTTGTTATCGCCAAACTGAGCATGCGAGTACAGATCTTTGGGCTTGGTTTCAGCTTTCAGCCGACCACCACATTCTAAACAGAGGAAAAAAAATAAGGATGAAGAAGCTTATTTAGTGCAAATCAGCATTTTCTTTTCATAGATGCCCAGCCTTATTCAGGCTGAGTGCAGTTTTACGCCACAAGCAGGTCAATCAAACAAGGTATAGAGTGAAGTACTACCCAGTATGAATACAAATCCATCATTCTCAGTTTTCCCCATATAAATTCTGTTTTATAACTACAAAAATTTAAGCATATTTCATAATTTTCAAGTGAAAGACCAAAAGGCAGGGAACACCAAAGTTGTAAGGAATGTGGTTCAAGAGGTAGGACATTCTTCAGGTAGGCATTTGAGAGGTGCCTGTGGCCAGCAAAGCAAGTGCTCTAAGTGCGGTGACAGCCTTTCCACATGGGTAATGACACCATTTGCAAGCGGCAGAGGAGGATCAGCTGTAGCACACATGTAGTCAGCGATCAAGTGCAAAAGTCTTGTGTTTCATAGTGACAAACCCGCTAGGTTGTTTGCTGTGTAGTTCACGGACATGAACAGGTCTTTCTCTGCAAAAGATCGTGGCCAGGAGAAAGCTGCTACTGCCAGAGAAAGTCTTGTAGCTGAAAGCCTGTTCTCAAAGCAAGTCCTGAGCTGGAGATCCTTGCCCTATGCCAAAGCAGTATTTTCAGTATAAATATCTATTTGTACACAGTAGTAAAATGTATGTGTTGCTTTAGTGCTTGTTTATAACTGCTCAAATAGTTCATAATTTAAATATGAATGAACTTTACTGTATAGTCCAATAAGCTGTTCTTTAGCCAGTTTGCTCAAGGAGAACAGAAATTGCTGAAAAGGCACTGAACAAAAAGCAACCCCAAAAAACAACAAACCAGCAGCTAGTACCTTATCCTTTCTAAATATTTTCAGCAACTATAATTAAAACTAGTATTCTATCCTAAATAGCCAGTGAATTCAGCTTCTATTTCTTTACTGAAAGAGTGGTTAAACATTGGAACAGGCTGCCCAGGGAAGTGGTTGAGTCACCATCCCTGGAGGTATTTAAAAGACGTGTAGATGAGGCGCTTAGGGACATGGTTCAGTGGGCATGGTGGTGTTGGATGTTGGACTTGATGATGTTAGAGGTCTTTTCCAATCTTAATGATTCTATGATTCTACAGTAACTTAAACGTATAGGTGTTATGCATTTGCCAATTAAAAATTCTATTACAATGCAAAAATGCATTGTTTTATGTTTCCAAGAGATGGGTGGAGGCTTTTTTCTTCACAGCTACAAAGATTTCAATGAAAACAGCATAATTTTGTTCTGGTTTCTCATTAAGAACAATCCATCCAACAATAGCACCCATAAAAACACCAAGTGCAAATGAGTTTGAACCAAAATCTGAGATTCACAAGTTTAGATTCAATTTTTATAAATAAATGAACAGATAATTCTATCTGCATTTTGATCAAATGTAGCTATTATAAATCGATCATTTTATAATAACCTGAAAGAAATCGCAAGATTCAAACGTTTCTAAGCTTTGGCGAATTGATAATTTGAATTTGACTTCAGTGTCATGGACTCCACCCTAACTAAACATGACCAATTGCAATGTTATATTGTGAGGAGTCACATTTCAGCTGGGAATTAATGACAGTAATGAGTAAATCCTTATTTTTTAAGAACATGGTGTTTTTTCTTAATAAGAAAACGAAGGAATCAAAACAGGAAATATAAATTAAGTAAGTAGAGTACAACAGATCTGTTGTTCAATCTGAAATTTCAAAATTTTTTTGCTTTTAAAAAACAGATAAGAGCACATGATAAAGAAAATTTGTCAAATGAGATAGTTCAAATAGTTTTTTCTCATTGGTATTCTAATTTACTGATTTTTTTCCCCTTTTTTTTTTCCTATTCTTGATTTCATTTAATTCCTTTTTTTTTTTTTTGACTGGCCTGTTGCCAACAGTAAGAACATCTCCCTGCTTCAGACACAGAACAGCTGCTAAGGAGAAAATGTTTAATGAACTGTCTGCATTATTTTCCTCTGCTTGCTACAGTGTACAGGAGCTTAAAAGAAAGTTGTAGCCATACTAGCAACAGCAGAAAATGTCAATTCCCTCTCCTCTGCCTTTCTCCCATGGATTGTAGCCTTATATTTTAGGATAAAGTATTGATTTTAGAAATTACAAGTCAAATTTTCAATTTCTTATGGACTAAGTTGTAGTTTCAAAAGTCTACATCCAGCCTGCACAATGCAGCGCTGCATTAGGACGTGTGGGACAAGCTGTGATGGGTCTGCACAGAACAGAGCACTGCCATGCAGCAGTGCTTGCTTAGCCTAGATACCAGAACTAACCTAGCTGCACCGACCATCATGCTTTCCATTATGCTGGGTCTGTTCTGCTGTAGGTACGATGTACACATCTGACTGTAAAGAAATATGTCTGACTTGTAAAATGCTGTTGATCTGACAGCTTTAGGCGAAAGACTTTTTTCTAGATCAGCTAAGGAACAAAAAACCCTTTCTTGTTTCCTGACCTTTCTAGGGGCTTTTAGGCTTCTTACAAACCTAAGAGCAAATCAAGCAGTAGTCTCTTGACTGTTTAACAAGCTGGACAGTTGGGAAAAGCTTAAACCCACACTATCTGAACTAGTGAAACAAGATTATAAATTTGATTCAGCATTGCCATAATGTATTATTATAGTCACTTTGGAAGCGACCCAGGATCCTAAACTGAGTGACATCTGAGATGCCCAAATTTGTCAGAGACATCCTCCCAGGGTTGACAGATAGGAACAGGACCTACAGCAGACCTGCAATCTCCTGCAGCAGTGGCTGGAGGCCAGGCACCATAAATGAGGCCATCCAGAAGGGAACCAGATGCCTGTGTTAGGGTAACCAATTCACTCCTTGAGCAATGATGCTTAATGTTCTGTCAGGAGCATTTTTGTAAATTCCTTCTGAATGGGTTGTGCCTTTTCTGAGAGGGAAAATATAACAGTATCTCTTCCTAAAACTGTGTTGCTCTTTAAAAACAGCATTTTATAAGTTTTGCTCCACCTAGGGAAGCCTTTCTATGCAATCTATTTTTCTGAAACTTTATTGCCCCTGCTGCTACAGTTTTATCCTGTTTTTTGACATATTCAATGGAAATTTGGTATTTGGATAGTATTTCAAGCCAAAAAGTGTCACAGAAGGGAAATCAACATCATCATCAGGATCTACTAGGATAAGAGGCCATTAAATCATGAAGCTGCCAGGAATAAAGCAGCACAGACACCTTTAGGCATAGGATCCAGTTACTCTTTCTCTGCTGTTATATTACACAGGTCCTTCTACTGAGTGAGTTCTGCCCAGAGGTCAGAAGTGAAGGGAGCAGCTTCCTCAGTTCTCCATCTGTCTGCCCAGCTATGCAGAATTGAGCACAACCTGCCTACTTCCATTGCATACCGTCAATTATTATTTGCTAGAAAAAAATAAAATAAGAAAACACAATACACTGTCTATACACTTGTTAGATATTTATTCATTCACTTGTGTGTCCAAAGCACAGAGGTAAAATTCCCATGGAGCATCTGTGTTTGGCTCAAGACTGCAGGAAAAGCTGCAAGATCCAAGTTGTCTCTCACTCAAACGGTACCTCTAAGCACATGCTGGTGATGTGCTGTTCAACTTAGTGAGCAGTCTGTGCAACAGCAGTTGACAGAAATAAATGTCCTCTCTTAAGGAGGCAAATTTTCTAATTTTTACAACATTCTTAAAAAAACTGGGCAGATTCTATTTTTCAGATTTTCTCAGAAAAGCACTATTATGCATGCTAAGAATGTTTTTACGGTTAAGGCACATAGAACTCAGCAGATATATATATATATATATGTATCTAGATGAGGGAAAGTCCAGCAAGTCTTAACATAACTAGCAATCTTTAGAAGTTAGGGAATATAAATTTGAACTTCTTTCAATGTAATGACTGCTCCAATTCTGCAAATTGAAAGCAAGAAGAATAAGTGAGACAGTAGTTTTACAACACCTGTTTCTAACAAGAGTTCTGACCTTTAACTATTTACCCCGAGGTAATTTAAAAATGAGTAATTATTACCATTTCTATCTAATTTTCCATCTAAGGAAAGGGGTTACTGTGGTAGGGAAGGCAAACAATAGCATGCTTGTAGAAGAGGATTTCCCACAAGAAAAACAAATTGAATTACAGGTAGGTAAACTTTTCACTTTCCAGACCCAGATCACGAAGGTCGAATAGTTCATATACTGTTGCCTACTGTCTTTCTCTGAAAGGGAAATTAAATTAATAAAGTTTTAGAATTATTCTTAACAAAGCAGAAGGAAAAAAAGAGGAAATGCTAACATTACTATATGAGGATTTGTTAGCTGAGCACTACACATCAACTTAATGAATACTCTGGGTAATAGCAAATGGTATTAGCAGTGACTAATCACCTTGATTACTATCTCCTGTTAATAACTGCTACCTGTCAGTAGCAGTGCTAGGTACTGGCACAGATATTTATAAACATTTTCTGCATTAATATTTATTGCCAAATACCGGACGAATAAGAATGAAAGTAAAGATAGACATCACGTCTGAAGAAGAAGGAAAAAAAAAACCCCCAAACCTCCTCATCTTGCAGCAAGCACCCGAAGTTCAGAGATTCAGCACTAGGGGCCACTGTAAGCCAGGCAACTTCAGGGAAAAAATGCGCACGCTATGAAAATGTCCCAAGAACTCTATTAATGCAATTGCAAAACACTTAATTTCAGTGATTTCTGCCAAAGAAGAAAATTAAATGGTAAATGTGAAGGAGTTTATATTCTTACAGTCTTAAGAAAGTGTTCAGTATTGTTTTTTCTTATTTTTCTTTGGCTTGCCTTTCCTTTTTAGCTCTGCAGGAAAGTAATAGCTGTTTACACAAAACCCAGACTTTTGTTTAAGTTAGAACAGGAAAGTAATGGAGGTGCATCGCACGCCCCAGTGAAGTATTGCCACTACCAGTACAATGAAAAGCTATTGAATCTTTTACAAACTAATGGCGTGAATCTTAAGAAATATCTCTTAGACTGTCTATGCCAATATCTTCTTTTTATCAGATTTTGTTTCAAAATCTTTTAATCATTTACCTGTAAAATTGAGAGAGAGAGAGGCACAAAGAGAAAGAGACAGAGAAGGAGAAAGGAATGTCTAAAATATTAGAGAATACTTTCTGCAATCTCAGAGTTTTCCTACTGTTCTTCAGGGTTCATTAGATTTAGTCGTAACATCGTCTTATCTGTTAACTCATCTCATTCCTATAAAAGAAATGCTTGAATATCTTCCACTAAAGAACAAAGGGGAAGTTATTAGTAAAGCACATCCTGATTTTCTGACCTGTAGAGTGTGTTGCTTGGAAGCCTTTTCTTTGAACTGATGCATCAGAAATAAAGCGGAGAAACATTTTGTTGCCAGTAGCAATAAGAGGATCTGGTATCTTATTGCCGCATAGGCGTCCCAGAATTGGTGATTTTTCACTTTCACCATCAAAAACTTCCAAGTGGTCGTAAGCACATTCTTGATGTTGTTCTATCTCAAATTCATTGAAGGTCTGGGGGAAAAAAATCAAAATGACTCAATGTAGTACTGTATTTACTGTACTTATATGGTACATATGTACTGATAGTATGTTTCAGAATACAAAGTCGATGTAGTTAAGATGACAGATTTTAGAATTACTGCCCCTACAAGCCTGTACCTTTGAATAACATACTGATTTTGAGAAAGTGGAATAATAATTAAGACAGTAAATTTTAAGAGGGCCTCATCCTTCATAGAAAAAGGGATTAGAATCTTTATACAAATGAATATCCATAACAGAATATTAAATCTAGATTACTGCGACTTTTCTGTTGAATTTGTACCATTTGTAGGATAATTCCAAATTTCAACAAACATTCAAAACAGTACAAAGCAGGAAATATATTGGTTCCTCAAATAGTTGAGGACTGATCAAAACATCTGCAAAACATAGTGCCCCCTCCTCCCTTTTTTTTTTTATTTACCTCACACTGCAACTAAAGCCTTCAAGAATGACATTTCCACATGAATGGTTATGCATGAAAGTTATATTTTTTAACCTATTATCTAGAGTTCTATTTTTTTACTATTACAACAATATTTCAGGCTGCACCTTTCATGCTAAGATCACATATTTGCTAGCAAAATCATTGTGAAAAAAGCAAAATGTTGTTGACTGTTTATTAAAAAAACTTCAGCAGACTCTTTTGCTGTCCTCAGCTCTCCCAAGAAGATTTGAATTGCTGCCATAGTTTGAACACAGCGATCGCAAATCTGTGATGTTTCTTCTACACTTCAAAACATTTATCTTAGTTTCTGAGCTCCTAGGGGCTCCTAGGGATTCTCAGTCTCTCTTAGTGCTCATGACAGCTTGTAAGGACAAATTTGGGTCTATTAAAAATTGTAAATTGCAAGTCCTTCAGAGCAGAGCCTGGCCAACTTACTTTTAAAAACTTTTGGAATTTAAATTTCTCAATCTCAGAGCGTCCAACCAAAGGCATTTCCCAAAGGTGTATGCCATACCCTACAGAAACTGCTAACACACATACAACTAATACCTGCTTTTCAAATATGGAAGGTTGTCTTCCAAGACTGGACTGGTATCAACAAATTGATTTCAAGGGGACATCCAAGAGATTTCAGATAAGACTTTTTGACCAGCACTAAATTTCAACCAGAAACCTAAAGATTAAAATCCAGTGATTTCCTCTCATGTAAACACCGAGAAGGCAATATACATACACATCTTTGTGAATTTTCAGAAATAACCTACAATTTAAGATGAAATTAAAAATCCGTTTTGCTCAACAAAACAGTATAAAAGCACTAAGTATAAATGCTCCCATGAGTAGTCACATAGCTGACTATTTATGAAAAAAAACAACTAACGTATTAAGAAGCAATACATAAAAGGAATAAAACTGAACTATCAAATACTGACCAAATATCATAATTATGCATTCTATCTAGTACACCAAAGCAAATCTGACCTACCAAATGCCTTATGGAATCCAGACAGTGTGAAATGTGATGGTAATTTATATTAACAGTTGACCTAAAGGAAATATAAAGAGCTAACACAAAGTCTTTTGCCCAAAGAACCGGAATATTCAGAATAACACTTTTGTTTTGTGAAAAGTGAAGAGTTGCATGATGCAGTGGATGTAGGTTTATTTCACAGTAAAGTTTGGGGGGTTTAATAAGGGAATGAAACTGCAGAGGCAGTGAAAACAGCTGTACAGCAGTCCCTCTTGCTGCTCTTAAATTGTAGTCAGCCATCCTACTTTTATGATGCCAAGTACGTGTTGTCATTTATACCCAAATAAAATCTGATGGATTAAAAAAAACCCAGAAAACTGAGACACTAACTGTAAGGCAGTTAGTTAAATACAGAATTGAGTCAAGCCAACTTGGAATCAACAGGAGCAATAGATGTGATCCAGGAGCAGCCTGCAGAACTTCATTTTCTTTTAGAGGAAAATTATATCAGTCTTGTTCACTTCTCATCAGTACGAAAAGATCACTCTCTAGGAAGCACTTCTCACCACGAACTGTAAGACATACCTATTATTTTTAATATTTGACTTAACACTGGGATTCCTAAGCCTGCAGGGGGACAGTACATGTTATACTGGGTCCCACAAAGAAGAACAGAAAAAAGTCCTAAATCTGTTGTGAGTTGAACACTTGATTCTAGCAGTTACAGAGAGAATCAAAGGAATTTGTTTTTTAAAGGAAAAGCAAATCTTAATATTGAGTCTTTTAAAAGCTCAAAATGCCTAATATTTCAAAACACCGAGACGATCTCAATTTTTTAAAAAAGCGGTCAGTTCCCAGCAGTAGACTAAGAGCAGGCTTGAAAAGAGGAGAACTGACACAAACTTTAATGAAAGTTGAACATGACTGAATAGTTGCTGCTAACTTTCTCTCTATTATTTAGGGCCAACAGTGTTCACAGATGATTTAATAAAGTTGGTAGTATAATTAAATCACACTCCGTCTTCCTGGGACAAATACTTTTGAATGCCTACCCCACCACGACTACAATCCCCATTTTGATTGTCTCATTAGTGGGAACGGTATTCAGAAATGTTACATACAGCTGCTGAACATTCAGCCCTTTCTATCTATAGCACTCAACTGAGTAGATACGTTGGTGGCACTTATGGATAGCTGCCTGAATGGGACACTTAAGTCTGTCTCTTATAAACATCCAGCTGATTAGCTTATGAAAATCTCTCTCTGCTACGTACATTTTCAAAGCCATCTTTATCTACACATTTCATTTAAAAATTCTGAAGTGCATATCCTTTTTTTCATAGGCTTCTTAATTACACCAAACGCTTAACTTTAGCCTTTTCAGGAAGAAACTTTTCAATGATTATCAGAGTGAGAGCAATCACAACAAAAGATTAGTTTCTGTACACACACCCCTCTCGGAAAATGAAGCACAGCCTCACAATTCATGTGGTTTGTTACCATGAAGAAATCAATTCTCTCCTTGTTCAATTTGACTAAGTAAACTGTGAGGAGTAAACTTAAATATGGTGTGAAAGTCCAAGAAAAAATATTTATCCATAGTGAAGTATGGTATTAAAATTATTATCACCATTGATATGGCATCTTGCTATACTAGACAGATATTACACACACAGAATTTAGTGGATTGACCTTATTGGCTTGCACAGAAAAGTGGATTTCAGGCTCTAAATCATGGAGGTATTTTTGAAAATTCTATCTAGTAAAATTCTGTCTAATTTTTCCAATTTCATTGGCAAAAGCCAATTTAAGAACCTTTTCTTTTAAAACAGACCATGTGATATTTCACTGAAGAAATCTGAATGCTGGAATTTTGCCTGCTGAGGTTAAAAGTACTGAAAAAGCTTTTACAGTAACATGCCCATGCCTAGCTGGCTTTGGTTTATTCAGCCAGGATGAAGAAAGCTTGCTCAGAAGCGTCAGCAGGAAGGCTGCCTGAATCAAAAACCTGTTTTTCACCCTTTGAATGGACAGAGCATGCACACCACTCATTTTCCGCAACCCCCACATCCCCCAGAACAGTTTAACCATTTTACTTCTGGTGAACAGGGATCAACACGTGATCCCACGTCAGTACCAATAACAGGGGGTTATGGTTTTGGCTAAGGTCAGGAGTTATGAGATGACAATATCCCTTTCATCCCTGCATCAATATTGGCTATTGCTTCTACCTCTCTGAAGCAGACATCTCTCCTCTTCAGTTTATTTGCTCCAAAACACTTGGTTAAATCAATTTATCAGATTTTAAAATATGTAAGGCCAGCTTCTGTTGTGGCTGTCCCCTGAGTACTCTGGCTGAAGGAACACTGGGGCTGATCTCAAAGCAGAAAAGCCCCCTGGGCAGGTCTGTGCCTTCGGCTTCGTACAGAGGCCAGATAACCTCAGTAGATCTGCAAAGCTCCCTAAGCTCTGCTAGCTTGTCTTCAGCCACCAGCACTGTCCTCAGCCAGCTGGACACAAAGGTCACAACTTACTTAGGCTGCTCTTCTACTTATGTTAAAATTTGGAGCCACTTTTAAATGAGAAGTCCAGATTCTTGTTTTTTGTATCTTCTCCTCCTCCTCGAAAAGTAGAGAACAGAAATGCAAAAGGTGTGTGGAGAGGACTTTTCATAACTTCTAATTTTGCTTATTCTATATATTGGAGTTTGCGTAAATGGCCTCTGCCATATTTGTCAAAACTTTGTGCAAATTTTATGAATTGCAACAATGATATAGTAAAGTCTGACAGGGGAAAAGTATTCCTCCTGCCCTTTGCTGTCCAGAGTATTTACAATCACCACAAGCTTGAATTCACAGCTCTATGATATTGAGTAGCCCCAGTTGGCCAGGAACGGACAGGAGTCAGCAGATTTTTAAAACAGTTTACCTCTAGGCTGCAAACTGATAGTAAAGTTTAGTAACAGTTTCGTATTGTTGAGTAGTCATTTGAGAAGCAGGTTTGGCGGAAGAAAAGAGAAAAAGGAAGGGTAAGCAGAAACTCACCAGTTTGACCCTCTGCCCGGGGGTGGCACTGATTTCCCACGTGCACTCCTTTCTGCTGGGATACTTGTCGGGCCAGTTGGGACTAGTGATGATGCCGTTGGGACTGTGGATCTTCTGTTCACACTCAGCTGTGCCAACAGTGATAGCATCAGTTAGTCTAGGGGTCTGCATTCAGAGGTAGCCAGAAAAGTACTCTTTTTTTGTCAGGGGACCCGCTGAATGGAAAGGATCTTTAGGAAGACAGTTAAGCACACTCTTCAGTGTGCACGATCATGTTCTTCCCCTTTGGCAAACACTTTATGGCAATTAACCCAGCACGCTTGTTTATTGATTGTTGTGAAACATGCACTGTTGTTTACAATGGATGTCTTTTTTTTTGAAAAAAATATTATAAAGGAATATACATAAGTATTAAAATTTAATCAAATATTTTCCTATTCCCCCATTTTTCATATGTATGTATTCTACATAAGTATGAAAATCCATATGAGAAATCTTGTTACTCCAACTTCAAATGATATTTCTTGAACAATTTATTTTTCTCTCTTCTTGCTAATTTTCATACTGCAGCTACAGAGCAATCATTTTGATTTCTAAACCACAGTTTCTAGGGACATATATACAACTAGAGAACAACTAAGACTAAACTGTGAGTATGTACCAAGAACAGCTTAGTCATTCACATCGTAACTGAATCACCAGAAGTGCATCTCTGTGGATAAATACAAAGAACTAAAACTTAAAGAAGGCAAGAAAGAAACCAGTTTCAGTTTTGTATTTAGTTTTTTAACAATCTCAAATTGCTTTATAAACATCAGAGAATTATTCAACAAGAACCTTTTAGAGCAGGCAAGTATCATTCCAACACCAGTGATAATGCAAATGATTCACAAAGGGCACACCTTTACTCACAAATTAAATCCATGCTAGAATACAGCCTTGAGAAGTTACTGTAACTCACACGATATTGCACATTTGAGGTTCATTTGCAGATAATCTAAATTCTACTTAAGCCCCAAAGCCTACTGTTTCCCTGGAGGTAGCTGCACCTTGAGACAGCAAATAGGAAGAAAGTTGCATAGGGACTTGACTGGAATTTATATTGTCTGAATATGTCCCCTGAAATAAACCCAGAAAGGGCAGATACAGTTTCAACCTGACTGCAAGGAAACTAACTGCTACTGATAGGAGCAAATGACAACTTTACCAAGCTTGTCTCCAGAAACTCTATCCCTGTGTTTAATACAGCATTAGATAAATACCCTATCACAGCTTTAAATGTTCTACGCTTCACAG
The DNA here is from genome assembly GCF_965638725.1 of Aptenodytes patagonicus. Lineage (NCBI taxonomy): Eukaryota > Metazoa > Chordata > Aves > Sphenisciformes > Spheniscidae > Aptenodytes > Aptenodytes patagonicus. The sequence goes on from NC_134952.1 coordinate 45,207,491, forward strand.
CACTATTAAAAGTAGCACTCTCCGCCAATGATCCCAAGCTTTCCAAACTGCATTCCTGTGGACCTCAAACTCAGCCACACACAATTGCTGGGGATGGAGGGGATGGGAAAGGGGGGGGGGGGTGAGGGAGCCCCCATTACCAAGATCTTTCTTTTTCCTTTCTTTTCCTTGTAAGGAGAGCTGCAGAGATCTTTCTGTAAGACAGTTGTACAATCAACCATTCAAATACCTTATTACTTACCCTCCTTGCAGTCATGTTTGTTTTCGTGTAGCACAAATCCATTTCGGCACTGGCAAACGTAGCTTCCTACTGTGTTGATGCACTCGTGCTGGCAGCCACCATTGTCCTTCGAACACTCGTCCTTGTCTAAGAAATACACAACAAGGTTGAGTGAGCATCACAGCTAGCAGTAGGCCTCATTACCAAAAAGAAAAAGGTTTAGCACAGTGTTTGAGTCCAGAAAAGGATAAACTAAGGCACAGTCACTCTTTTCAGTATGGCAGTTTTGTGGTACCTTAGTTCTAGCCACTCATTGCTCAGCCTGCAACCTTACACCATGGCACAAATAGTCTGTCTCGTCTTTCTAGGAAGTGAGGGGTAGTTCCTAGGGAAGAGGAACACTAGTAAAACAAACAAGCTAAATCAAAGGAGATAAGACAGTTACCAGCATTTACTCTTTCAAGTGGCCTAGCTGGTAAAATTTCATAAATATCTCATTCAAAGCTTTATTTCAGTAAACAACTGAGTGTAATTTATGGACAACACATAAAGTATTCCAACTTTATGCAAATTCCACAATTTAATGGTGGTATGTTGAAAGGAACATGTAGGCCAAACAAGGTTTCAAGATCTGCACATTAAGCATGTAAGACAAGAAGGATTTAACATAAACTTTTTTAATAAGTTGATTTTTTTTCCCAGCAGAGTGACAGTGTGCTTTACTTTTAATGACTCTGGACATTACAGAACATCGCAAAAGGAAAACATTTCATTGAAAAACATACAAAAGAAACTGGCATTAATTATTTCAAGATCTACAATATAACATGCAGTTCTGTTTATTAACATATAATCCTTTAAAAGAGCTTTTAGTGTGTTAGAAGTAAAGCAGAGAGTAGGGGAGGAAATATGACCTGCATTAAACAGCTACAAATTCATTGCATGGAAAAAAGCCAAATTAGATTAACAGGCTGTCATTCTAGCAAGAGGCCTCAGCTGCCACCCTTCTATGTCATTCAGCTGTTATCATTTTAGGTGAGGCTGGTCCATTTAAAAGAGGCAGACTGCTCCTGACATATACATATATATACACATACGTGTATATATGTATGCACATGTATATACCTATATATATGTATAAACACACATATATAAATCCTGAGATATAAAAATATATACCTATATAAATATATATATACAATCACACATATATTAAAAAACTGTATCTTACGAACCACGTCATTTCAACATGCAAAAGGGAGGAGGAAAAAGAGCAAAGAAACTGTGGTCATCTCAGCGGTCCAGTTGTTGCAGGGAAGGAATGCAGAGCATGCATCCCCTTCAGCCTCATGTACCTTGGAAAGCAGCAGCGAGCATTACCTCCAAACAAGGTAATATGCAGTGTTTCAGACTTCAGTAGGCACAGTAAGAATTTCTATAGATTACAAGCAACTATGGATATTTTAAATCTCTTTCTGTTGTCTTACTTATGTATTTTTTTCCCTGTATTTACTGGCGCTCATATTCAGTAACACAACAAAGGAGGTTTGCGTTATAATCGCATACACATCAGCTTTATCTGCCAAAATGTATGCAACACTTGACCTGTTGACTTGCAGTTCTTTCCATAAAAAACAGCTTCTACTTATAATACATTATGATAATGTACATTTATAGATAAATTCTGCAAGTCAAACCCAAACATCCACTGCATTTTGTCCTGTAAATCTCAAATCTGTTTGCAGTGAAAGTTTTTGGAAGCTTTCTGCAGATGTGAACAGATTTGAAGGTTAAGTAGCAGTCGAAAACATAGGTAGCTCCCAGAATCATACATCCAAAGGCTTATACTAGTTGTCATTTTGATGATGAAAGAAGCATAAAAGCTCCACAATTCACTGTTTATGCACCTTGCAATGCAAGTCCCAAACTGAGGTAGTAAATCTATTTAATTTCAAATGAAAGTTTTAATCTTTCATCTTTGCAAAAGCAAGCATATCATAAATTAATTCCATGTTGCAAGTGAAGAATAGTAACAAGCAAGTGAGAAATTAGATATAATATGAACAAAACTCTTCAATATTTCCCCTCCTAAGCATTAGTTCGTGGTTTTCTATTAAAATAACAAAATAAATGGAAGGCAAGCTCAAAATGCATTCAAGTTAGGCTTTCAAGCACAGAGTAGGTACACAAATTCTAAATAAAAGCCCTGTCCATTTTCATCTTCCACCAAACTGTGTGAAAATACTGAAAAGTATTTTAATATTAAATAAGCTTATATTCTGTAAAATAATCTCTGAAGAGACAAGTACGTAAGCAAACAGTCCCATGTTGGACCTCCTCAGAGATAAAACAATGGACAGAAGGTAGAAAGGAGAAGCTTTGGAACACATTTGAACACAATAATTACTTGTACGTGGTTAATCAAGGATGCAACTGTTGAACGAGCCTTCCTCACACTTCATAATTCAGAACAGACTTTCTGTCAAATTGATTGCCCAGTTCCAAAATTCATGAAAAAACAATTAGTCTGTATTAGTTATAGGAACAAATGTTTTGCCATGTAAAAACAAAGCCATTTGTTATGCTGACAGATGGAAATGAGTCTCCCCATTTTGAATGGATACTTTCTTTCTTTTCTCATATCAGCACTCAGAACAGGGAAAGATCCATTCTCAACAAAATGTTAGATCGAATCATTCAGAGGACAAATGGTCGTACCTCTGAGACCCTCAGAGGCCACCAGTCTGTGAATAATACGTACTCGGCCTGAAGGGACCTGTATCAATTCCTTGCAAGATTCAAAAACAAAAATTTTCTCTTTGCAGGCAGCTTTCTTGTCTGTGGAAAAAAAGGTACCAGGATGGCACCAGACATGAGTTTGCGCTCCAAAACAGATTTGCTCAAGGCTAGAAACATTCTAGCTTTCTCTTTTTAACTGCTCAATGAATCATCACCCAAGAAAAAAGTCCCAACAAATCTCATTTCTGTCTTACATCAAACACCGTGTATGTTTTAAATATGATTCTTTGCACGATCATTCATTTAAAACACTGAAGTAACTCTAAAACTTATGATAAATGGAAGCAGTTTAGTGACATTATCACTGGGTATTAATCATACCACTACACTGATTTAAAGAAATGATTAGGCTATCATCTTGGAAACATCACAGAAAAAAAAAAAATTGTTATCTTTTCCCTCCTTAGAGTAAATTCATGGAGTTATTTTACACTCCTCTAGTCTTACAGGCCCAGCAGACTGCAATAGGTCTTCTGACAAGAGCAGAGGAGAGAGAGGCAGAAGAAAGAGAGAGGGAGAAAGAATAAAAACCTGGAAGCTTGTAGTTTAGATGCCTAATATCCAATTCCAAAAAGTTTTAATAAAAGTTTTAAAAAGTAATATATCATAACTCCCTAGTTTCTTCTCTTTGTCCAAGAAACTCAATTATAAATATCCAAGAGTGTCTCTGGAGATTAGCTAGATCCCTGCAACAGCTCCCTGCAACAGCTCCCAACTGAGCTTTCTTCAGAACTGCCCCATCAAATGTAAATTTTACAGAATGTTGAAAAAAAAGTTTTTCTCACTTTCCAGTAGCACCTGTCTGGCTGTTAACACCATTTTACAGCCAGAAATGTAATTACATGTTGTCTTATATCAACATAAATACCTTCCTAATGCAGGTCATCTGCTGCCCTATGTCACTGTTTGCTTTCACAGTTTATCACAGCGGGTTCCAACCACCCAAAAACTGCTTTCTGTCGTCTGAGCTGGAGCTGGGCCATGCCTTCTCAACTGTAGCCGTGGCTGCAGAATTCACCACTATAAGAGTTGCAAAAAAGTTCTTTGGCTGTGCTTTGTGGCACACATTACAGTTCCTAATCTTCAAACTAATCTGACTTATCCACCTGTCCCTCTTGCTAAGCATTGCATATGTCCTTTACTGGTGAATAAACTGCAAGACGCAGTGTTTTACTCATTACTGATCTTTTTCATGATGTATGTCTTTATAACTAAATGCTTACAAATATTTCTATTGTGATTTAATTAATAAAACTGATAAATGCCTTCCAGCAAGTATCTTAGACACTAGCACTAAGTATTTTTCCACAGATATCATTCTAAAAGTAGTGTATTCTGAAGACAAGTATACAAATAAGCAAAAAACCCCACTTCATCAGCTGAACAGTGATCAGCTAGCAACTCCCAAAGGCAAAATACTTGAAGTCTTAAGTTCGTTCTTCATTGACAGAGCAATAGCATATTATGTCCATATTAAGGAATTCAGGGGTAAGAAAGTTATAGCGTTTTCTGACAGCCATGAGAGTTTTGTCTGATGAGTTATTCAGAGGTGACCACCTCTTTTTAGATACTTTAAATTCAGAAGTTTGATTTGTCTCAGGCATTACAGAGTTTCTGTTTTGATCAGGAAATATTGTCAAAAGGGGAAAGCAGATAACATAGAAGAATAGAATCTGCTAGAAATGATAATAACTGGAAGAGAACTGAGAAAGAATAAAAATAAAATACAAAGTATCTGAACTCATGTGAAATGAGAGAAGAGATTATAGCAGAAATGCATTGTGAATCATTCAGTTAATTTATATACTTACAGACTCAAAGGCTATTTATATCAAACTATCTTTCTTTGAAGGGGATTAGATATATACTATATCCAGGACACATCACACATTTCTAACTTGTCCCTGGCTAATTAATTTATTCTAGTGATCAATGGCATCATTTAAAACTTATTTTTTAAATTACCAGGAAAAAACTGTTTTCACTGGGACACACACACACACACACGGCACGGGACAGGAAGAGAAGAACATTTCATTCAGAACTGAAAAAGACAAGGGCAATAATGGTTCTGACGGATTACAACCTGATGCTTTGAACTCCATGAATTATAGTCTAGTCTTTCCCTAACATATAACGTTGGCCTGATTTCTTCCTAGAACCCACTCATAATATGAACAGATCATTTAAACAATCACTAAAATAAATAAATCTGTGAAAATGAACTATCACTTTAAAGAAAACCAAAATTTAACTGACTATAAACGTATAAATGTCCAGCATGTCCACAAAACACAACTTCTGAACTACAGATCTTACACAAATTACAAAGCTATCATTGCCAATCTTATCTGGCATAGCTGTATAGATCCTGAAACTACATAAAAAATTTAATTTGCAGGCCATTTTTATTGACATTCACATGTCAATACTTATTCTTGTAAAAAGTCAAAATATGTGACAATTCCTGCTGGCGCTATTAGGCCAACGTGAAATGACTAGTTGTATAAGTGTTTCTAGGATGAAGCTCTCCTGTGTGCATATATGTATTTACTACAATAATGAGTAAACCTTGAAAGCTTCTTGCTAATGTAAAATACAAATTTAAAAGTAAAAAGTGCTACTATATGTAAAGATGGATCTGAAAGACTATGACCAGAGAAATGTGATTACTAGAAAAAATAATTCGGTTTAGAGGAGGTAAAATGTTTGTCAATTTCTTTATATGAGATGAAACACTTTTTTTCATCTTTCATAATTGCTTAAGAAAAACATCAAAGTAGTCATAACGAGAAAACATTGAAAGTCTAAACTGTTTGTCTTGACAGTTATTTTCCTCACTTTCCAAACCACATCACTTATAGAGTATACTGTTTCTTATTACTTGGTCATAGGTAAGTTATCAGTTATTAAAGCTAACCAATGAAATACCATTTTCATGTCAGCTTTAATAAAATATTTTAGAAAACAAACGCTAACAACAGTGCCTGGTAATACATTTTGCTACACGCTAAACATAATCAGAATTCTTCAGCTTCAGATTTTTAACTGCTATCAAAAAACTTGGGGCAGAATTCAAATGCCAAATGCTTCTGGATGACTTCCAGATTGGGGAGGTGGGCGGACGGGACTGTTGTGTTGTTTTACACAAGATAACATACCTATGCATATGTGTGTGTGTAAACACACAAGAAAAACACTAAGCAAAATTCCACTACTAACACCAGGCGGTATTCTGCCACAGCCAGATTATTATAGCCTAGTCTCAATGGGTAATTGCAGAGACCACTGTTGTGCAAATATTTCCTCGTATCTTCAGCTTCATTCATGTCTAACTTTATTCAACAGTACATACCCTCAGATGATATAAACTTCCATCGCTCTGATCTGCCTCAGTGAAATTACACTCATAACTAAAAAGACATACATTTTTGCAAGAGCAAGGTATTAAGCTCTGTTCTTCTGCAAAACATTAAGAAGTGCAAAGTTTGGCAAGAAAGTGCCCATAATGTTAAACAAATGTTGTAGCACAAAGTGGTAATTTCATAACTAATGCAATATATTAAGAGACCTGGGTGAAGAAAACATACAAGTGTACACAGTATGTCATTCATATCACATTACAACTGGGATTTGAAAAAATAGCAACAAAACTTGGGGATAAAAGAAATCTAATTGAATTTTAGGAACACTTAGTAAATTTGCTTTTTTCCTCCTTATCTCAGAAAGTTTATTTGCCTCTGCTGTTATTTAAATAGATATATATGCGTTCCATATATTGTCTACAGACATTAGAATTCAGAACAGTATTTTAAGACAGGAGAGCAGTTTATGCTTATATAAAACAAATTCAAAGCTACCAGGAAAACAGCCACTCACTTTCATACCAAAATATAGTATTCACTCCACCTAGTCAGTGTATGCTCAGAGGCACTCACAGGTACACAAGAGTAATTGTCTATACCTGAGAAGAAGTGTGCCTTGAAGCCTTTTTTTGACACAGTGTTGTCAGATCGGAACTCAATTCGCATGTTGTTGTACTGAGAGGTGATAACTTCAGGCACTTCTGTACCACAGAATTTACCGTGTAGTTTAGAATCGGAAGAAAGGCCACTACGAATCTCCACATAATCATATTTGCAAACCTGAGAAAAGAAAAATAGGTTTTTTGCTAACAAAAAGAAAAGCATGAAGTTGTTTACAAATGCAATAACTTTGATTGGTATATGCTGCTTAAAAATAGATTAATAATATCTTTTTTCATTTTTCCTTGACTCTGAAAACATTTGTAAATGCTTATAAATGTTCACTGATTTCGTGTAAGAAAATTTTAAGGTCACTAAGGCATAGCTATACTATGCATTACATTCAAAACTATATTTTGATAGATACTAATCTGTGTTTAGTATCTAAATTTTAAGATGCTCAGTAATGCTTCCATTTAATCTAAAAAGTAAGAATTCCAGTGACATTAGACTAAAATCTAGAAATATTCACCCTAAAATTTATACCTAACTTTGTGCTATAAACCACATACCCAAAACCTACAAACCTTCTATTACTTGCATCTCATAGATTTTTTTAAAAAATATTAATTTTCACTTAGAAACTTACAAGGTAAGTTTTTACCATAATGTATTTACGACAATTTATTTACAAATATATAAATCTGCACTATTAAAATCATACATCTTTAACAGTAGCGTAGCTATAATTTGGAAGGCTGATGCATGTCATTTTCATTAAAAGGTTAAAAATAAAGTAAAATAACGTAATAAAAAAGCCTTATGCAAGGCCTACTACTCATGATAATATTTTCAATGCATAATCCCTTGGTCAACCTAAAGCCTTCCACCCAAAAACTTCTAAGCTTCTTAGGCTCAACTATCAATCATTTAATCAAAAATGTCCCGGTTGTCTGCAATTAATAGCTTAAGAGAAAACAGTGGCCAGGAGGATTCATACAGAGCTTAAGATTGTCCATTAAATCCAAGTTGTATTTGATAAATCACAATTTCTAGTCAAAAAAGAAATGTCAGGGGAGCCGGAAGGGAACTATAGAAAAGGATGTTTTGGCCTTTGTTGCTTTCTCTCCCTATGAAATATTAAATGATTGTCAACATTTCCAATTGTTTTTAATATAATACATTCTGGATGTAGATTAAATTTCATTGTTACTGGAACAATTTTTCATATGTTGCAGAGCTGGGAAGTGACTAATTCAGCTGAAACTACTTTTATACAATATAAAGAACAGAAAAAGATTCATAAAACTTGAGTTACTGCTACATGCTGATTTACATTAATTGTAAGATAAATTCATATTAATGCATGTGATTTTCAAATATAGCTCACAACATTAATAAATCCCAGCAATTTCAGCAATACATCAATAGTGAGTTTTAATGGTTTAGTATCTTTAGATTATAAATGAAATGTCATTTCAGATAAGTCTAACTTCCTTCATACTACACTATATTTAAAAAATTTTACAAGTTAAATGTAAAATTGAAATTATAAAATGTAAATGTAAAATATTAAAATTGTTATATTGGAAAAGACATATTAAACTTATAAAGGCCTATTAAACCTAAATGGAGCTCCTGTAACAAAAAATAAAATAGAGCATTTGCTAAATGTATACATTTTATGTCTGTACTCAGACAATATATTAGAATGTTCCACATATCATATGTTTCTTCTGATTTTCACAGGTACCGTTCTTAGTACTACTATTTAATAGTATAAAGCTGAGATTTAGTAGCACAGGAGAGGATCAAACCAAAGTTCTAAATGTTGAAAAACATTACGTATATTTTTTTCATATTTGCTTAAGTTATGTGTCCTGTATGACCTTAGAAAACTGATTTAACTTCATTACACCCCAGGTGTCTTCCTTGCAAATCTGGCTTAAGTACCAAGAAAGTGCAGGAAAAATGTTCTATGATGTGTTCAAATGGTAATTAAATTTTAATTCTTTGGGATTTGTAAGTTTTTGTTACACCTTTTGCAGTTCTTGTAATAATAACAGGACATGACTGCAACATATAAATCATTAGAAGATGGAATTTCATGGACTTTAGAACCCACGACAAATTATTTTAAAAAGAGTAATAAAGATCTCACATTGCTGCCTCTGCAAATAATTTTGAGATATTTTGGAGAAGCTATGGCTGTTGGTTGTTTCTTATTTACAAATTAAACTCCAGCTTTTTCCATTTCAGATCTCATGCCCAAAACATGGCCCATCCTCACATCAAACATGTTGCTACAAATTTGTTTAGTCAGAAATAATGTCCTGGGATTTGGGTTCTTAACGCCACGTGAAGAACATCCAGATAAACTCGATGGCTACAGCACATTATGGCTAGAGGGTGGCAAGGGAACTCAATGGTATGACAGAGCAGTGCCTAGGAAGCAGAACAGAGGCTGAAAAGTTGATGTTGAAACCCATATTTTACTGATTCGCACCCAAAAAACCACTGCAACCCCACCACTTTGTTTAAAGCTATAGGGAGCAGCCCTTACCACATAGAGGGCTCTGCCCTGCCCCTCTCCCCCAGCTGGGGACGAGTCCCCCATGTCTCCAGGGGCTGCCCAGCTCAAACACTACTGTTGTTCTATTGTGCCTTATTTCTGGTACTGCTCCTTTTAAAATATTCCCCCCATGACATACTTGTAAGTGATTTAAATGCTCCCTCGCTCCGTCACTAACCACAGCTTATGTGTATTCTTTGTAGTTATAGTCTGTAAAGATGATTCGGTTTCTCCAGATTTTCTTCTCTTGAATTCTTTCCAATATGCCTCAGCCATTTGCTCTGTTTTACTTTGTTGATAAAAAGAAGTCAGCTGAGACTCAGCAGAGAACATTTCATTTAAATTTCTTGTAATAGATATACATTTAGATGATATGTAAGAGAGGGCTAGTCTCTCCATGTTTGTTTTGAAAGAATCCAGAAACAGTCCCAAAATAAAAACAAGAATATCTATGGTTGTTGTCATCGCATGAACAGTCAGCAAGGGTTTTATAAGACAATATCTATTTCTGAACGCTTGTGAAACTGTTTAGCATGTAACAGATTGTGCAGCTCTTTGTTCATGGTTACTTACTTCATTCCCTTCTAACTCAAAAAACTCAAACTTCATTGAAATTCGGTATTGCGTCGGGGCAACCACCTGCCACACACAGTTTTTGTTTGGAGGATACTCTTTGGGCCACCCTGGTGTGGTTATAGTCCCATTTAGCTTTGTCAGCAGTCCTCCGCAAGCAGCTGTAAAATTAAAAGGGAGAGCATCGTTTCTTGACTGAAACCGTGTTTTACTATAAACAGAAGCACACTGAGAAGATTCAGTCCCCTCATTACTTATACTGCTGTAATGCCCAGGCAGACTAATCAGAATCTTGTTTTATCATGCTCGGTGCAAACAAAGAGACAGCCCCTGTCTTGAACAGCTTGCAGGTTTGCGGACAGAGATAAGTTTCAGGACTACACAAGGCGTTATCATATTCATTCTTTTCCCTTCCCTCCAGAGACTCTGGTTATTCTCTCACAGCCTTTCCCATGCAAGTCCTCTGACCTCACCGCCCTCCCCAGGACCTTGACCACCCCTCTTCTGACAGACGGACTACTTAAGATGCGCTTCACATTTTCCCAGTTTCTTGATTATTGATCCAGAATCAGCCCTACCTGTCTCAGCTCATATAGCTGTATAGGCCTCCCATAACCTACTAGATAGGGTTACTTCTTTGGGATAGCAATCACGTACTCTTCAGTCACAATTAAATTTGCTGAAGTATGGATGTTCAAGTAATAGAGAAAATACCTATTATTTCCAAATATATGCTGAATAGTCACCTCCATACAACAGAACAATAGCGTACTGTGTTTGTGAATGCAGTTCAGATAGTAAAGAATAAACACATTAATCTTTTCCATCTGTGGAAATTTTTATTTCTTTTTTTTTTTAAAAGGAAAGTAATGGGATTTGCAGGGGTTCTCGATCACACTGTGCTGCATTGATACCATTACAGCACTGTGACAGCACTGGAAATCATCCACAAATCTCTTTCTAAAGAGCTGGTGGGGGGAAGCTCCACCTTCTTCCAATTGCTCTGTGCTAACGCTGAATGCTTTAAAAACCGGCTGTTGCTGTCTGGGTGATGGTCTCACACATTACATCTACTTCATCTAACACACCTGGGAGAACTCTCCAGTTTCTGTGTCAGGGCTCATTTGGCCAACCCAGACAAATACCAGTCTTCCTCCTGGCACCTGGCTTTCCATGCAGAAGACTTCTTGGTATACATGTAAAGGTAATCTGACTGGGGTGGGGGGACTAAGACCATGGGTCACACCTCAGTGTGTAAAAAAAGACCAGGCACAGTTTCAGAGACTGAACTCAGATGACACAAGCTGTACCCCCAAATGATCCACTCTGGGTCAGGACAACTACTGCTAGTTTTCAATATCTGCTTTTCAACGTCACTCCATTGTTCCTTGAAGCAATGGTGGGAAATGTGGAAATACTGAAAAAAAAAATCTTAAAGCTTTCTAAAATGCTGCCAGTGGGGAAGATTCGGATTAGATGAGCACGAAGCAATTTTCTGTGCATGTCAACACTGCAGCGAAACATTGGGCAGAGTTTCTGAGTTAGAGGCTTCTACTCTGGCATCATGTGTGAATTAATACAGCTAGGTCACCCCTCAAATTCCCAGACTATAACTAGGATGTAATGCTCACTGTGACTATACAGTGATTTTAATTCAGCAGTCCCAAGTAGTATCTACATACAGTGAGTGCTACGACATGTGGAACAAATGCATATACACTTCTAGGGATAGCTCAGGGCTTTTGCTCCACACTGCACTGCACTACTTTGAGTGACTTCTTTTGCCAGAGTTGCTTTTCTGTTTGGGTGCTGGGGAGGTATTCCTTCTTTATTTTTTGGAGGCAGAGGGAAGAGTTTTCTGAAAGACTGGTAATCTTCCCTAATATTCTGAGTCAGGTCAGCAGGCAGACTGAACCAAATTCTTTACATAAATTTGGGCTGATGATCAAAGGCTTAGAGATCAAACCTCTGTCTTCATGCCCCCCCTTAGATTAACCTTACTTTCTGCATACTGCCTAATATGCAGACGTCTAAATAAATTGTTTTTTCCAATGCGCTCACTATTGGGGGAGGCAACAACTAAAAAACCAACGAGCTTGATGAAAGCCACAATCTAACATGCCTGTAGTCTAGGACTATCACCACCTCACATAAACACCACCACCACCACCACCCCCCCCATAAAAAAACCAAAACCATCCCCACAGAACTAAAAGCAAAAGGAAAAAAAAGTGCAAAGAAACTAAGCAAAACTACCCCAAATTGTGACAAATCATGAATTAAAGCCAGGAAATTGGAAAAAAGATAGACCAGTGAATCGCATCAGAAGAAAACCATAACTGAGCATTCCAACTTTCAAAATCCATTCACTACTCAAACAGATGAACTGAGGTGAGAATAAGTTGTGCTATCTCTGAATTTATTGGTGTTTATGAATAAAAAAGCAAACAATGATTGATTCATAATGATCAAGAGCTTTTGCTTCTTTCCTTTGATATGAAATATGTATAGAATGCAAAACTTATCTCAATCCAACCCCATGTTTACAAAACTTCCACTTATCAGGTTTTTATTTCTCCAAATGATTATTTGAACGTGCTTTGCTCACCCTGAAAAGTAGAATTTGTTTCCAGCAAGAAAAGTCCACAATCTGACTGGGAGTGGGGAGAATTTCTCTGAGCTTTGAGCTAGAATAAAGGATTTTGCTCTTCAAACCTGCCAGCTTCCCAGTCACACCCCAGTCAGAGGTGGTCAGAGGGATTGTTAAATATGCCGATTCTAAGACAGTGGCACATTGCTCTGCTGATACTTGTCTCCTTATGCATGGTGGGAGACTTTGCTTTGATGAGTATGAATAATGTAGTAAGTGGTTTGGGAAGGTACGAAGTCCTGCTTTGCATTGTTCCCAATCAACTAAAAGCAAAACCCGCAAAGCTAAATTAGTGACAGACATCGGATGAAGATGACTTCTGTGGACAAACATCACTCTGGCACCACTACTTAAAAGGAAGCACTGGTTTTCCAGGTTGGGTTCCACAGATCTCACACTGCTAGGACAGGGCATATGAAAGGTGTAGCATTTCATTCAAGCGATGGCACTCTGTGAGCTTTAAGAGCCCATAACACAGCAACGCACTGTACCTTCGCAACTCTTTTTGTCAGGACCAAGTTCATAGCCAGGATCACAGGCGCACTGGTAACTGCCCAGAGTATTTACACAGCGCTGCTCACAGCCACCATTGTCAGGTTTGGCACATTCATCTTCCTCTGCCAAGACAGGGAAGAATGCAAAAACACATTAAATAACTACCTTCCTCAGCTGTAATTGCTAGATCAATATTAACCCAGAAAGCTGTATGCATGCCGTTATAAGATGCACTACATAACACACTGTGGTTGCTGACTAGAGGATTTTCAAATGCTAAGGAGACCTGCAATGGGGAAAATAAAAATTTGTCCTTTGTGGGATTTGGGTGGGTTTTTTTACAACAATACCTACTGACAGCTGCAGACCTAATTTATAAGCACTTTTTGGGCAGCATACAATAATTCAGGCAGCCGTAATCTAAAGGTTGTATAAAGTATTGAAAGAAAGATTGAAAATCCACAGCAGGGTCACTGGAAGGGCACTTTATCTCCCACAGAATCAATTTGTGCATTATCCTGAATTCATACTCAAAAACAGATTAACAGAATCCTCAAATCCCAGGTTTTCATTCTACTGATATTAAAGGGAACAAGATGCACGAGGGATGGGGGAGGGAAAAGAATAATGTATTATCTCTACTAGCTCTGGAGTATACCCATGAGATTCATTGTTAAAATATTCCTCAGATGTTGAAATATTGTTTCCTTACACCAGGACAAGTAAATTCTTAGGAATAAAACAGAGCTCCCACTCTCATGTCTACAGCCTTCAAGGTTATAATTGTCTACAGTGAAAACTAACAGTTAGGGTGAGAAAAGTCACAGTTTGTGGCTTTTCAAAAGAGCAAAAAGGTTCTCCTGGTGGCATGACCTGTATTTCGGGTGTCACCGTGGCCACACCACTGCTAGTGGCTTGCACTGTGCCATGGGCAGCACAGAGTAGGAATTACACACTCCCCATGCACCAAATGCTGCAGGTATAGCTGCAGTTGTATGACACATACCCCCCCCCCCCCAAACTGGAGGAAGACTGTGAGGCCATTGGTCACTATGATTTCTCAGCTGTTTTGTTGTTGTTTTTTTTTTCTTGCTCACAGAAAGTAATAAATTGATAAAGCAGCCTAATGCAGCAAACAGATTAGAAAAACCACATTTAGACAAAAGAAAAACAACCTTAACAGAAAAGACCCATTTGTGATTATACTATTTAACTTTGTATTTGATAACACAATGCCAAAAAAACATTTTTTACAAGACTAGATACATTTCAAAGGTGTTTCAAAACTAGCTTATTATTTGTACCTGAAGAGAGTATGAAGTTGCACTGAGTATGTTCCTTCATTCTTTGGACATATTTTACAAGGAGATTCAAATACCCCTACTGTTTTGGTTTGATAAAATTGTATGCCCAGGTAAAAAATATGCTGGAGACAGTACAGAACTGATATTAGAAAAATAGGTTGAGAAAGATTTTTAATATCCTGTCATAATTTTCTAGTACAAAAACAAGTGATAAGCAGGTCACAGATCCCAAAATATGTTTTAACATTTACCTTTAAAAAAGTTAGCTGCAAACCCTGCTTTGTTAACGGTTCCATCAGAAACAAACTTCATCCACAGGTTATTAGAGGTAGATCTAATGTCTTCTGGCTTGTCATAGCCACAAAAGTGACCAATTAAAGGACTGTTCTCATTCGTTCCATCTCGAATTTCCAAGTAGTCATACGCACAGTTATCATGTCTTTCAATCTGTAAAAAATTATTTTTAAAGTGACCTATTTGAATTTGACCATAAATATCAACCAGATAATAAATAGAATAGAAATTTTTCAAAGTTGAGGTTAGGGTTCTCTGTTTAGGGTTCAAACATCAGGAGGATGAACAAGCATCACTGGACTGTTTTTAACTATACTTGTTTTCTACAAGAAAAAAATTGTTGAGATGTTACACAGGACAGCAGTCTAACTGGAAAAAAGTAACTAAAAAAGACACGCTCACCTCTGAGCTTCCTAATATTGTCAAATTCCTACTCTGAGCTCAAGTAAAGTCCTCTTTCTCATGTACACTCAAGTATACAAGATTAATGGTTCAACAACTAAACAGGTCAGAAACATTAATTGGTTTTGAAATATTAATAAGCTCAATTTTGATGAATATGAATAAGATTTTTAGACATTATTAACCTGTGCTATTTCAGGTGATGATCAATATTTTATTTTCTTCCTTTATCCTCAACACAGTGAAAAGTTTTGCATTTGTCACCACCCACTGATGTTGCAGGGTAACTGTAAAAATTTACAGTGCATTAAGAGTTTGGGGCATCTGTAGAATTAGATCCAAACACAATTCTAAAATTATCAGCTCTTAAGTAGCCAATAGAACAGATGACCAAAAAAAAAAAAAAAATCATTATTTTTCTGCAGCTGATGTGTCTGATTTCTGTTGCACGATTCCTGATTTTAGGTGTCTTCTTTTGACTTTCTGGGTCAATGAGTGAATCTTTGCCATACTGATGGAGAAACCTACTGAAACCAGAAAAACTGAAAATGTCTCTCTCATTTAAACATCCTGCCAGATGACATCCAAACACAGAATAATACGTGAGCGGACATGTGTACATTTCTACTTGGGTAGCGAGCCTTGTACTCTTTACATAATAGTATTTGCAGAGTCAGTCAGAGTGTGAATTGCACCAAAGAAGAAAGCAGTAGCAGCCCAAATGTGATCCTATCCGGAGCCTGGATAATTTATGATGCCTGTCTTTATTGAGACAGTATCCTTCCCAACAGCATGAAAAACCCTCTTGATCTGGGTCATTTTACTGCAGGATTACTTTACGTTACTCAAGTAATATAGCATCTTAGTTATAAAAGAATTAACGAAATCCAAGCATTCAAAAATAATTCCTCTAAGAAAACTATTGTTCAACTAAGTGGCTGAATCGTGAGGCAGGTTTAGGGATGGGGGGGTGGCACCGCAGTCAGGGGGAAGGGGTTGGAGAAGCCTCAAATTTAATTCAGCACACGCAAATTCTGTTAAAATGACAAAGAAGTCAAAACCAGACCAAACCCAGAAAAATCCACATCTTATCTCCAGACAGAGTTTGTCTTGCACATAAGCTGCACAGTCAGTACAAGTGGCTGCTGGTACTCTGCTCTAATTGTGGATTATGACCAACACTAAGCTCAGTAACCACCACAGACTAAGGAGCTTTCATTTAGCACATTAGGATTTCTGCTTCTTTTATGTAAGAAGGAAAATTGGGGGAAGGGGCTATTTGATTTTATTTCATTTTAATGGCATCAAAATATAGCACTTTCACACAAAATTTGTCTGTCTTCTTTCCAACTTTCCAATTCTTCAAGCATCTACATACGTAATTTTCTCCACTCATTTCTCTGGCACAATCCATATTGCCATTTACTGTAATTTCTTAGCTGTTTGCTCAGGAATTGCTTTGGGCCAGAGTTTGGGAAATGAGTGAGAGAAGTCATGAAGATCTGGGATGCAGCCACCTATTGCTGACTTCAATGGCAATTGTATGTTTGCAACTAATGTGGTCAGGCACGTGTCTACCTGAGCACTGATAAGTTTTTGACACTGTAATACTGATTCCAAATTTTCGTTAATCTAAATAATAAAGTTTAAACACATGACATCATATTCCAATTTGAAACAAAGTCTGCCTTGTTATCTCAGTAAAAATCATGTTGCACTCTGATGCAGAAAGAAGTGACCTGGTCCAAAGCCCACTAATATCAGTGAAGGAACTGTGTATTTTCCCCACATGTCTGTGGTCATTTCACTACTCAAGACTTTTAACTAACACCTGTTTTTTCCATATTTCCATGTTCTATGGGGCAATATGGAAATTATGATTTTTCATAGGCCTAGTGCAGCTCTGAGTTACACGTACCAAACTCCCATTGAGGTGAACTGTTAGTTTCTTTTCTGAGAATCACTCTATTTTTAGCAGAAGACAACAGCTAAAAAAACATTTTGTATAGCAGTAAGTTGCTAAACTTCCTAAGACTATAGAAAAATCAACCAACTTACAAAGTGCTATTGATTTTCAATAAAACAGTTCAAAAGGTGGCCATTCTACCACATTCATTTATTTTTAGTGTACTACTACTGCAAGTGATGCCATTATTATTATCAATATTATTATATTAAGGGATTAAATTGTTACACCTACATATAAACTAACAGGTAAGTATTGTGTTTTTGAGAAATGATAACTGGTGTTAAGGCACTTGGGTAACCAATGAAAAAGAACTAGGGTAACCAATGAAAAAGAACTAGTATAAAATGTGCTTTGCTTATCTGTACCTAAGGTTTTAAGATGTCGTGGTACTGTCATCTGGGAACACTGCCATACAAAGATCTATTACGTTTGCAGTAGTCTCTTATTCTTCCTACTACAAGGGCAGAAAATCTCCTCAAGTTAATGAAAGGACTCCCAGTGAGTTTAGTTGTAACTGGACTGATCCTGTAAACCTTATTTACTGGAGCATTAAAATTTCACAAGAGTGATATTACACGTGGATGAGAAGAAATGTTAGCAAATGCAAAAAGCATAAACAAACAGGTTTTACAGAAAAATGCATTGCTTATAGGAGAATGAAAGATACCATCGGCTCCTGAAGGCCTTGAAGGAAACACAGAATTTGAGTGGCATTAGAGAACTAAGTTAAGAAAATACCAGAAAAATTCCTAAGACAGGCACATAAGCACAGGAAAACACTAAGAAATCTCCTGGTGAAATGGAAAGTCACAGATATTCTCAACATCCATTCTCAAAAGAAAAGAAAATCCCTTGTACATAGTTTCAGTTTTGAAAAAAACAATGGCTTTAGACTAAAACAAATTTGGTTAAAAATTCCAGACTACCTTTGTTTTGTAGCACTCCCCCAACAGAAAAAATATATATATTAAAAAAAAAAGAAAAAGAGAAGAGAAGAGGCTTTGAAGAGCAAATCTGGGAGCAATCATATTTCAGGAGAAATCTTCTAATTACTTTTTGTCACTGTTAATTTATTTGTTGATAGAGTCAAATTCCAGTACAGGTAAACATATCTGACTCAGTTCATAGACTTTAGTCGTAAAAGGTGGGATATATGCTTAGTGGAATCAGAAGATCAGATAAATTTTATTCCCTGACTTATGTAAAAATAATTTAAATGAACACTATCTGCACAAAGATTAACAAGGCCACTCAAATGAGGAAGATTAATATGGCTCAGCTCTACAAACCCTCTGGATTGCCTTAGCTGGTGAGACTGTGTGCCAGCAAAAGTTCTTTAAAAAAAAAAACAAAAACAAAAACCCAAACAAGAACCACTAATTTTCAAAGAACAATATTATAAAGGTGACTGTAACAATGAAGCAAAAAGGTGGAGTTACTAGTCCCAACATCTCTGCTGTCATCTAGATACTAGAAAGTCTGGCTGCCCATCAGGCAGCCAGATAAGAAAGGGTAATCCCACACTCAGTGGAAAATGCGCTGCCCACAGCAGGCAAAACAAGACGACTCACTGATGTTTGAAATTCTCAGCTTCCCTAGTGCTTTCATTTCAGAGTGAAGGTTATTTATACAGTTATTTTTTCTAGCATTACATATGGATAATGAGAATTCCTCTTACTTAACTGTACCTTTCAAAGGACAGAGAAGTAATTTTCTCACAAACACGCTGCAATAACTCTTTGGCCTGACATTTACTTTTTTTTATCTCAGCTGGCACGAAGAACTGTGATTTTTAAACAACTTTTTGTTTTACTGGGCAGTGCACCAAGGATTTAGTCCAGAGAGGGACTTAGTACCAAAAAACAGAACACCTACGTTCAGGCGCTTGGACCTGAAATGGAAATCAGACCCAATGGAGAATGTCTAGGCAAGGCACTTCAGAGCAGTTTCCAAAGCAACTCTCACTCTCAGCAGGGAGCCCTGTGGACAAGCCAGTAAGAAACTCTGCGAAGACAGATATAACAGAAGTCTTGTGCCTTTCTGGGGCACCTCATTTGGTGCTCAAGGGCATCTTGCCACTCTGGAATCACAGCTCAGACTCTCCCTGGAAAAGTATGTACCTTTCAAGTCCCTACTGTGGGAATTTTTTTTTTCCTCTTTCAAAACACATCTAGCAGAGGCACTAACTTGAGACTACCACTCAGCTATACTTCTGCTCAATTTCCTCTTTCTTCTTATGAAGTGTCAGTCCGTATGTTTCACGTCTAGAGAGTGCCATAATACTAAGTAGTCTGGGGGGAAAACTGGACATTTCTTCTTACAGCCTTAACCACTAGCCTACTAAATTGTGCTCTCATTTGCTGGTCCTTTGCTTCTAATTACTCTTTGTATGGTGAGGCATGAACATGCCATCTTCATACCTGCAAGTAGTCCATAATTTGGTGATTAGAAGAAGGTCCTGAAAGATAAGAAGAGATGGAAGTTTGATTCTCCCAGAGGTGATATTGAACTGGGGTCAGTTCAAGCGATAATATACTGTGCCTGTAGACCAACACTGAGCATCTGCATGGAGATCGAATACTGTGGCAAGTCTCTTATGCAGAGGCATAGTGCCATTTCTCTTGGGATCACACTAAAAAATACTGAGCACCAATAGCAGACTAGAAAAGCTCCATATCTAGTCAGTAAATTATAGAAAGTTACTGAAAACATTGTTCATTTTCAACAGTGATTAAAAAGAGAGACTGACATACTATGTTAAGTAATCTTGAGCCAGGCCATGCAGAGTCTGAATGGCATTTGGAAAACTCTTTGGGCAGGGAGAGCTGATCTTGTCTGCACTAGACCTAACATTAATTCAGGACACGAAAATGAAGTAGAATCTGTGAAATTATTAAAATTTCCATTGTTTACATTCATAATTGCTGATAAAATCCCAAACCCTTGTTATCTCATGCTCAGACCTTTCATTAGTCATAGCTATAACGTGCCATACCCTTGAAGTCTGTCTGTAAGACTAAAATTACAGGTTGGAAATTATATTTACTATACCTGTGTTTATATCTATGTGCACCATAAAGCCAAAAAGTTTAGATTTTAAAAAAGAGCGTTCTTCATGTCGTTACTGCTGAAGCATATTCAAATAAAACAAGTGAACTCAAAGTATGTTACTAAATTTATCTACAAACTTCAAGCCAGTGTATCATGTATGCATAAAAAATATGAAATATTATTTGTCTTTGTTATACAATAGTTTACCACTGTTTAGCAATGTTATACACAGAGAGATGTACACTAAAGACACGCAAGTATGACTCACCATGGCTTTTTTCTTCCCTCACTAAATATAGATTTGTAAACTGAATTTAAGTAGGCTTTTTTTTTTTTCTTTCTTCTCAAAACAGAAGCCAAAAAACATAGTGGTTTCTTTCCAGATAGACATTCCTTTTTAACAGTAAGATTTAGCAAAGATAAAAAAAATCCCAATTATTTAACAGAATATTAAAGCAGCCTTGCTGAACTGGATTATGTATTTGCTAAACTGCGACTATTGTTAGTACTTTAAACATTCTAATTCAAATAGCATAGAAAACATGAAAAACCTTTAATCTTCTTGAAAATTTCTGCAGAATGGAAGGCTTCATGGAGAGTAGAATTGGATTCTGGAGCTTAGTTTTCATAGAGAATTCTTAAATTCATTCACAGGTTTACTGAGGATTCCTTTAAATGTCACTGTCACTTATCCACTGGATGCTTTTCTGAGATCAGTTAAAAGGCTTTACCTCAAATGCTTGAAAGGTTAATCCTACATTGTAGTTTTCTGACACCGTTATTTTCCACACACATTCCTTCATCGGTCTGTAGTCATCAGGATAATTGGGAGACTGGATCTGGCCTTCATTTTTGTGGATTTCACCTCCACAGATAGCTGATAAAAGCATAAAATTCTTATTGTCTGTAATGACATTTTCTGTTTCCCATGCCCAAACTGATATTTTATGCTCCCCTTTTTAAAACTAATGACAAGATTATTCTGCAGAAGACTTAAAAAGTCTACCAAGGACAAATTATTGAAAACACAATCCATTCAAACCACTATACGTATTTCAGTTAGTGAATATAATGCAGCATTTCTAATAGCTCTAAACACGTCTACAATGTTCAAGACGACTTTGGAATCATGGATAGTCTGAATCTATACATTTTACAGAATATATTTAAAAGGTCAAAATAATTAAATTTTACTTTTTGTTCACCTTTGAAATACATTTAACATTCTTCATTAATATTTACTAACCTTTAGAAAGAGACAAATGAGACAGATCTCATTTTATAATGATCTATGCATTTTAACCTACAGTTTATCACTTTAAGCTTACACTAAATTTGAAGAAACAGCTAATTTAAATAAAAAACATTTTCATGAAAAGTAAATGCACTTTTCAGGGTCCATACTGATAATCATGCAAAGATCTGTGAATATCAACTAAATTACACAGTTTACTACCATAGATTCAATATTTAAGAAAACAGGCTCTATTTTAAACAGGTGAATGTTGACTTGCTACTATACTTAGTGTGTAGGAGTGTCTCTATTAAGTAATCCCAGAGCATATGGAAAACTTAAGTCAGATTTTTCTGAAGAATAAACAGAAAGTACTAAAAGAAATCTTTCCACACACTAAGCGCAAGAACACACACATTTAGCTAGTTAAACGACTAGTAAAAAACACTTATGAACATTATCAGTGGTGTCCCTGGAAAAGAGGTCATCTGAAATCTGATCACAGGAAGAGTTTCAAAATGTCCTGTGTAGTAAGTTAACACCTACGGTCTCTTTTAGTAATAAAGTACCAATTTCATATTAGGTTATTTCTGACTTTTTTTATTTTTTTAAATATCCAAAGGTATCTGGTTAATATTTTTCCTCCATAATCAAGTAATTTTTAATGTTATAAGAGGTTTACCTTCATAAATTGCTGCAAAACCCTTCCCAACCCAGTTGCTGCTGCTGCGGAACTCGATCCACATCCTGCTGTCGGAGGATGCGAGGACTTCTGGCAGTTTGTCACCACAAAACCTGCCTAAAAACATGCAACCAGTAACTGCATTTTCTGCCGCCTCTGAAGCCAAACGCTGCAAACATTTATACAAGTGTTTAACATTATAAACAGGAGTAGCATAACCAACTCAGTGGAACTATTCACACGCTTATGGTTAAGCACATGTGTTTCTGCAGATCAGGACCTAATACACAAAGATTTTATTATAAAGCTTTCAGTACTTCTTTTCATTGCAGTCAGGCTCACAAGTCTAAGTATAAAACCTTAGGGGAATTAAGTGGAAAAATTATTGTTATAGATTGTTTCTATACATACAAACCCAGGCATTTTGAAAGGGGAAATTGAGTACTAATCTTAAGAGAGGAACATAATCTAGGTCACAGTAATACTGCTCATTGTGTTTAAGGACCAAAGCTATTTAAAAACTAACATCCAAATGACCCTAGACTGTATTATCCTCCTGAATTCAGCCTAGGTAGGTGAAATTTCTGTTTAAGTGATAGAGAAAGGAACAGGAGAAAAGGGTAATTACTGTCTGATCTTAATTATTTCTTCTTTCTTTTCTTTTTAAGGCCAAGAAAATAGGCACTACTGTTAAAAAGCTGTCCTCTGTATCAGCTTATTTTTCTTTCTTTTTTGCTGCTTTTAAATTGTGGCTGTTACGACGCTAACAAATAGTTTTAGTCTTCATTCTAAAAACAACAACAAAACTACCCAAGAAGTTGGAGGCATTCATGTTTCCTATGATCTGAAATCCCCAGTTTCAATCAGAAAAGATCATGGGATGTCAAACAGAGCCTCTGGATTGGGTAGTGGCATTATGGGGTGTGAAATCTCCCCACCAACCCTCTGAATTAAGAAAAGGATGGCTGCAGCTTCCTGCATATTAGTTGCAACTCAAAGACAATTCATTATTGCCTTGCATGTCTCTTCTCTGCAAAAGCAGGGAAGGACATGCAAAGAAGAAATAGAAGTAATCTTCTATTCATAATTTAAAAAGTACAGGAACAGAGCTCATAAGTACAACTCTACAGTGGGTGCTCTCAACCACAGTACGTGTGCATCACATGCTCTATAGATTTGTCTGTATACTATTTCCCCATTTCTGTGAACAAAACTATAGCAACTTCATATTTCAATACCCATAAGCAAAGCAAAATGTTGCACATTTTGTAGTTTTCCTCTTTTCCACACATGTAGCTGAATAACAGCTAACTGCAATGAAAGGAAGGCTTGAGGCTTGAAGTCAAATAAATGACTTATTTGAGGCCATTTAGAGTTTTTTCCCATCCCCAAGTTTAGGTGTCAAGAATATATCTAAAACCCAAGAGGTTTGTTGTGGGTTCAAGAGCAAGCAAGTCCATTGAACTCAATGAGTATGGTAACTATCGACAGTGCAGCATTCAACGGTTGCATACCAAGCAGAGGTGATTTTCTCCAGTAGCCATCTCTCACTTCAATATAGTCGTACCAACAGAGACTGCTCTTGTAAAGGTCCATGGTGGTGAAGTTTAAAACAATCTGCAATCAGAGGAGAACACCTAATTAAATCATGTGTGGTTAATAGTAGAAAATGATCACAACAACATTCTGCAGAACTGAAGCCAGAGTGGTCACCTGTAACAGGATTCCAACTACTTAGACACTTAATTAACCTCTCCTCAATTATTTCTTATAGTAAGTAAAAGTTGTTTGGGAACATTAAAAGTTTTTTATTTAATATTATATATTTATTTGAGCAGATTCAAGACAGACTACTCACATTTAATTTCTTATAGGGAGCTTTTCACTGAGAAATAAAAATTTGAGAATGCTAATAAGGTAAAATAATGTGCTAATATAATTTTAAGTATGTTATTTGATAATTCTCCTGCCAATTCCTCTTCCATTCCATTCTGACTATAATCAGCCCTGACAGTTGTAAAAAAAAATTGTTATTTTATTTTGGTTTGTGTTTTCTTCTACTACTGTTTAGAATTCTCCATTCTCGGTGAAGTAAGGAGGGGGGCCAGCAAAACCGCAACCATGGACTTCCGGAGGGCGGACTTTGGCCTGTTCAGGACGCTGGTTGAGAGAGTCCCTTGGGAGATGGTCCTGAAGGGCAAAGGGGTCCAGGAAGGGTGGACGATCTTCAAGAAGGAGTCTTAAAGGCGCAGGAGCAGGCTGTCCCTATACACCATAAGAAGAACGGGCGGGGAAGACGACCGGCCTGGCTGAACGGGGAGCTTTTGCTGGGACTCAGGAAAAAAAAGGAGAGTTTACCACTTGTGGAAGAAGGGGCAGGTGACTCAAGAAGAGTACAGGGATCTTGTTAGGTCATGCAGAGAGGAAATGAGAAAGGCAAAAGCCCAGCTAGAGCACAATCTGGCCGCTGTCGTTAAAGACAACAAAAAATGTTTTTACAAATATATTAATGACAAGAAGAGAGCCAAGGAGAATCTCCATCCTTTATTGGATGCAGGGGGGGAACATTGTCACCGAGGATGAGGAAAAGGCTGAGGTACTCAATGCCTTCTTTGCCTCAGTCTTTAACAGGCAGACCAGTTATCCTCAGGGTACTCGGCCCCCCGAGCTGGAAGACGGGGACGGCGAGCAGGATAAACCCCCCATAATCCAAGAGGAAGCAGTCAACGACCTGCTATGCCACCTGGACGCTCACAAGTCTATGGGGCTGGATGGGATCCACCCGAGAGTGCTGAGGGAGCTGGCGGAGGAGCTCGCCAAGCCACTCTCCTTCATTTATCAGCAGTCCTGGTTAATGGGGGAGGTCCCGGACGACTGGAGGCTTGCCAATGTGAATGCCCATCTACAAGAAGGGCCAGAAGGAGGATCCAGGGAACTACAGGCCTGTCAGCCTCACCTCGGTGCCGGGGAAGATTATGGAGCGGTTCACCTTGAGGGCGCTCACAAGGCATGAGTGGGACAACCAGGGGACCAGGCCCAGCCAGCACAGATTCATGAGAGGCAGGTCCTGCTTGACCAACCTGATCTCCTTCTATGACCAGGTGACCCGCCTAGTGGATGAGGGAAAGGCTGTGGATGTGGTCTACCTGGACTTCAGCAAGGCCTTTGACACCGTCTCCCACAGCATTCTCCTAGAGAAGCTGGCGGCTCACGGCTTAGACAGGTGGACTCTGCGCTGGGTCAAAAACTGGCTGGACGGCCGGGCCCAGAGAGTTGTGGTGAATGGAGTTACATCCAGTTGGCGGCCGGTCACGAGCGGTGTTCCCCGGGGCTCAGTTTTGGGACCGGTCTTGTTCAATATCTTTATCGATGATCTGGATAAGGGGATCGAGTGCTCCCTCAGGAAGTTTGCAGACAACACCAAGTTGGGCAAGAGTGTTGATCTGCTCGAGGGTAGGAAGGCTCTGCAGAGGGACCTGGACAGGCTGGATCGATGGGCCCAGGCCAACTGTATGAGATTCAACAAGGCCAAGTGCCGGGTCCTGCACTTCGGCCACAACAACCCCATGCAGCGCTACAGGCTTGGGGAAGAGTGGCTGGAAAGCTGCCTGGCGGAAAAGGACCTGGGGGTGCTGGTTGACAGCCAGCTGAACATGAGCCGGCATTGTGCCCAGGCGGCCAAGAAGGCCAACGGCATCCTGGCCTGTATCAGAAATAGTGTGGCCAGCAGGAGTAGGGAAGTGATCGTGCCCCTGTACTCGGCCCTGGTGAGGCCGCACCTCGAATATTGTGTTCAGTTTTGGGCCCCTCACTACAAGAAGGATATCGAGGTGCTGGAGCGTGTCCAGAGAAGGGCAACGAAGGTAGTGAAGGGTCTGGAGAACAAGTCTTATGAGGAGCGGCTGAGGGAGCTGGGACTGTTTAGCCTGGAGAAGAGGAGGCTGAGGGGAGACCTCATCGCTCTCTACAACTACCTGAAAGGAGGTTGTAGCGAGGTGGGTGTCGGTCTCTTCTCCCAAGTAACAAGCAATAGGACAAGAGGAAATGGCCTCAAGTTGCGCCAGGGGAGGTTTAGATTGGATATAAGGAAAAATTTCTTTACTAAAAGAGTGGTTAAACACTGGAACAGCTGCCCAGGGAAGTGGTTGAGTCCCCATCCCTGGAAGTATTGAAAAGCCGTGTAGATGAGGCGCTTAGGGACATGGTTTAGTGGGCATGGTGGTGTTGGGTTGACGGTTGGACTCGATGATCTTAGAGGTCTTTTCCAACCTTAATGATTCTATGATTCTATGTTTTGACAAGATAATTTACTTTCAGACAAGTTAAATACTGACAATGGTGGACAGTAATGCTGAAAGCAATAGCACTAAAACAAATGGTACACAGCCCCTTAATGACTCTTAATGAAAATATAATAAAGCTTTTTATCCAGAAATCTGATTTCTGTGCATTTCTGGAACTTTTGAACTCCCAATTTTACTGAGCACATCTGTAAATAGGCATATTTTCAATACTTAATACCAGGACTACCCTAGGCCATTACATTATCCCACTTTGGTTTAGAAATACTAATCCCAAACTGCCATAAACTTACACTTTTAACACAGGAATAGGATTCATCCTGGATCACAGGATGACACAATAGCTACAGTTTGGACCCTGACTGACTGGGACAGCCTTAGCATCATGTCCTGCAATTTCAGGGGTAAGTCAGAACAAGAAGATTAAAAATAATTCATATTTAGTATTATAAAATCGTTTCCAATACCCTTTCATTGGATTTAGCTGTATTTGGAAAACGAATTCGTCTTCTTCCAAATCAGTTCCTCAGTGTAGATTAATAAATATTTCAACCTAACTAAAAATCTTCTTTATTCACATATAAGCATAGAAGTGGTTTTATTTTTAGCTTTGATCCTAGGAACTCACAATCGAAACCTGCTATTATAAAGCAAACATGGATTGCTGCACAGTAGCAACTACCTCACACTGCAAAAATATATTTCCATGGCAGCCTATGAAGCAGCTGTGAGTGTCAGTTGAAAGGAGAAGGATTTACCCTTAGTCCAGCTGCAAGGAGGAAATAAAACACCATAACTGGAACAATGGGCCCAGATAGTCAGATAGGATGGTTTACTTCCATCTCCTCTGAAGGCACCATGTGTCTCTCCAACAACAACATAGTACAATATTAAACCAGAAAGGTAAAACTTTTTCAGACTGTTTAATTTTAAGAAGATAAAAACTACTAGCTATTGGAGGAAGCTAATTTAAAGATAAAATAAACCTCGGTGATTTGGGTGTGTAGGTGGTAGAGTCTCACAGTAAGACTCTTCTCCAAACAATGCAAAATGGAGACAATCTTTCATAGCAAAACACTATGTGTCTTAACATTAGGCTAGCAGGTGTTTTGCTTTCACTTACTTTCCACAAAGAATAACTAAGTACATCCATACGAGCAATCACACTCTCAAAAATCTCTTTTGTTTTCAGTGGAGAATAGGAAACTTTCTGACTTAATCTTAAAAGCTGTATCTTCCCCTATCCCCTAGTGCTGACACTACTGACTGTTTGGGTGGAAGACCAAGCTCACAGGTGATTCTGTTCAGCTTTTGCCTTTAATACCATGATGCCATGGGAAACGGAAAACATCTGTAAGGCTACACATAAAACCCAACAGCCAGAAGTCCTGTACAGTGAGGCACGTTATGCTGGCAGCCTTGTGGGATGAAGGTATGGGACATGAAGCATGCCAAGGACCATCAGGACAGCACTGAATAAACGAATACCTGTTCTGATGGTTGAGTATGGCCAAACATTTATATCCACAAGCTGCTACCACATCCACAAAACCTGCAAAAGGGTTGCTTAAACAGCAGTCTGCCTCTAGCACTGTGTTCTTCATGGGAACATCCTGCAAGCAGCTTTGGTACATTTTTAGTGTAGCAGATGCAACAAATATAGCCTGCCCTCTCTCTTTTGGCCCCTTCCTTCTGTCATTTTAGGGACACAAAGGGAGGCAATAATTTAGTCTCAGATCTACATGCAAAGAATGTCAGCTTCAGTGTTAGTTTGATACTTTGGAAATGTATTTAGGTAATATTAACTCACGTCGAGGCTGCCATTGGCACTCTGAATTGTAAAGACCTATAACAATGAATAGTCATCAAATTATACTGCAGGCTTCCTTCCTGAGCTCAGAGATGAAAATGGACTAATCTGAAATCAGACACAATTGCTGTGCAATCCCTTCTCTTTGTTGCAATAAAAATTACAGTAGAAATGAATATATTTAAGGAAAACATGTTCCTTATACTGAAGGTTTGCAGTAATAGATATTCTAATATCTTGAACTATTTTTCAGTATGGATACCCTTTCCCTGAACTTTCAAAAACAAAGCAAATTAAGTCCTAATGAAAAAAACAATTTCAATTAATATTTTGTATTATAGAGATAAGGGATGTGTTCATAAGCATGGCATTTAAAAAGGTAATGAAACCCATTTAAACATCCAGTGAATTAGAACAATGAAGAGTTTTTATATAGAAAATACATCAAATCAGTGCTTTCAAAGCTAGCGCAGGTAGGGAATAGAGTGGGGGGAAAAGGAGGGAGTGTTGCTGGTGTCTTTTGGGAGGGGTGGGGGTTTTTTTGTGAAAGCCAATAAGCAAATTATCCAGACAGTCCACTGTTGAACTCCAAGGATTTGAACTTCCAACTTTGAGACAACCAAGATTTGATTCTAGGTCTCCTATATCTCTGCAAGTTCTGTGAGCTAAACTTTTAAGACTCCTTTCCCATTTCAGATGTGGCTAGTCAGGTTAAGTAGAACAAATTTCAACAGCAGAGGGACAACTGGAATGATTCAGCACACACTTTGGATGCACTCTCAGCAGAGCAAGCACTACAATCTGGGTTTCTACCTAACAACCTCTATCTTCAATCCAACTATAGAGCTACGTCTCTCTTCAGACAGGTCTCATTTTTCCCTTGTCAGTTTTTCACCAGGGCCTTGGTGGAGAATGGTTTTTGGATTTTTTTTTTAATTTTGTAAAATAGGAAGAATCTTTTCTTTCCAGTGTTACTGAGAAAATTGACAGAAATCCTTCAATGCTGTACTACTCAGTTTCCAGACTATTGCACTGTTTATCTAAAAATCGTATGCATTAAAGCATTAGTTGATCCTCTCAGCTGGCATTCACCAGGTTACTGTAGTTGTGACCATCCACATGTTCTCATGCTTCTTTTAGTCTAACTGCAGCACCTCTTATTTTGATTTCCCTGTCTTATTTCCTGGATGCAGGCTTCCTGTGCCATTCCTTCCCAGAAAGGGAACCTCACAACTCACCTCTTTGCTTTTGCATACTGCTACACCTCTCAAACTTCTTGTAGCTTACATGCACCCTTACCCAGACTGCTACATCTCTCAAACTTCTTCCAGCTTACGTGCACCCTTTCCTAGATGTCTAACCCACGGGGTATTTTGCCTTTACTACTCAGGCACTCCTTCAGGGACATGTGCTGAAGAAATAAATGCACAAATATTATCAGAATTCCAAGCCCAGCTACTTACCATGTTATTCTCCAGGAGAAATATGCAGATCTGGCTAAAAGTACAATCATTCATATGCTTTCCTCTGCTTCAGCTTTTTATTACATTTCCAAGTGCTATTTGAATGTACCTCTGAGGATGGCAGAGAGGTCCTGTATATTTTCTCATTCATACAGCAATTCTGTCTGTCCTTTGCAGACTGCTTCTTCTTCAACTTGTCCTTCAAATGAAGAGGCCTCACCAACTACAAAATTTTTGTTGTTCTTAGCTCATCCGCTTTGCAGTTCAGATTCCTTCTAAACTCTTACCTTCTTTTTTTTCTGAGTTTCTCAGACCGTAGGTAGGTATCTCTGTATCTAGCCGTACTACTTGAAAACCCTACTGCCCTCAGCAGCCTCCTTGTCCTTTTCCACCCATGCCCACCTCACCCCAGCTGTGCAGGCAGAGTGATTCACAAGGGGGAGCCTTTTTCTCTACCCAGATGAGATGCAGACACCTGGATTAAGGTCAGGCTACCTTCCACAGCTGCTTAAGCTAACACAGCTGGCTCTGTTGGAAGCAAGTTATGGAAGTCACATCCCATACCTCCTCCATTAGCTCAGCTGTGTAGAGCCTGGAGGTCTCTCACCAGTGTAGTCACAAGTTTTCCATTTTCCATGACACAGCTGAAACATCAGATTTCTCTGTTTTCTGTTTGGAAATTTGCCTTTTTCCAAACCTTAGTTGCCAGGATAAAGTTGGGAAAAGGATGGTTTTACTCAGGTGTGATCACGTCATTGTCTCAAAGTGCTGCTATCTAAACGGAAACCATTAAAATTTAATGAGCCTTCTCAATGGCCCCCACTTTTGAAACTACATGAAATAACCTTCACAGCCTTTTCTCACTCTGACATGCCAAGGTATTTGATGATACAGCAATTCCTTAACATTGACCAGAATTCATTAGCTGTACATAGGCAGAACCCCCAAGCTGTCACAGCATGATTGCTGGTTGGGAACCAAACAAGTATAAATATATTTAAGATTCTGATTTGCAGTTCTGCAAAGTATTAAATAGAGCTACAGACAAGGCAGAGCTTGTTCAAGGGGACAGGATAGCTGAAAGTCTTCACAGGAAAAACAATCAATGGGTATTTGTCAGGAATTATTAATTAAGGAATTATTGATTACACAGCAGATTCAATTGTGCTACTGCAGCTTCAGAGAGAATATATCATACCTCCTACTGCCTGGGATAAGAAAGCACAAAATATATAGCAAACACCAGGTAGTACTAACTAAATTTTCTGCAGGTGGCATTTTTTTCCCATATCAACCTAGGATTTATCTGTCTTATTTTATCATTCATGTAAGAGATTAAGGAAAATTGGGAAGTAATGTAACCTATTCAAAAAGGTGGATTAAAAAAAACCACAGTTGCAACTCCCTATGCCAACAAAATTTCTACACACCAGAAGGCGGGATTTGCTCTGGCAGAGGGCATACAGTATTACTAACACAATCCTCCCCCAGAGATTTTTCTGTGTATAGATATACTGTGTACAGCTGTTTACCATATAGTCTTAAATCTTGAGAGAAAGTAAAAGGTGAATGAACTGCCTTGTTTTAGTAATAGGGACGCACACATTTCAGGTTGGGCTGGCAATTTATGATGCCTATCAATAAAAGGAATGCTGCAGCTAGTGCATACCACCGCAGTTCCATCCTTCATTGAATTTCTTGCCATCAAAGATCAGAAGTGCCTGTACTTGCAGAAAGCAGTATGGATAGAATAGAAGTCCTCTAAATTATGCTCAAACAGCACAATGTTAAATCTCAATAAATAAGAGACAAGAGCTAGACAATCTGGACTGATGCTTTTTCAGTTTATTTTTAGGTGACTAAAGTGCTCACTGACATTTCAGAACATGATGTGATGTACTTATATGTACCCTAACCTCCACACAATATTCCTGAGATCTATCAGGGTCAAAGCAGCAAACAGAGGAAAAAAAAAAAAAAATTATTTTCCCTTCATAACGTGAATATGTTATCATCATTTACTGAGAAAATTTGGGATCAAGCATAATGTGTGTCCAAGGTACCGTGATATATGCATTAGTTAAGATTTAGACCTAATTTCTGCTATCTGCTATTCACATCAAGTACTTGCTGCAAATAGGGTCCTTTATCTCAAGATAGACAATATCCTGTAGGAATAGCACTGACAAAACAGGCTTTTGACATTAGCACAAGTATAATTTACTTTGTTCTTGCTGAACTATACAGAGACTGTGAGAGCTGGAGGTCAGAACAGTGCCCTACAGACACAACTTGTCATGTCAAATTTCAATTAGAAAATTGTTTAGTCTTTTTCCCCGTTTGGGGTGAGGGCTAAGATAGGA
The DNA here is from genome assembly GCF_965638725.1 of Aptenodytes patagonicus. NCBI lineage: Eukaryota > Metazoa > Chordata > Aves > Sphenisciformes > Spheniscidae > Aptenodytes > Aptenodytes patagonicus. The sequence continues at coordinate 45,239,638 of NC_134952.1, forward strand.
AGGGAGCCAGTCTTCTTACATTGTTGACTTCAAGACAGGGGCTTTCCCCCATTAAGCTTTTGTACAGTATGATACAGCTCCAGTGGTGGTTCCAATCTCAAGACATAATGGTATTACAAATATATTACAACTACACTAACATCCACAGATAGGCTTACACAAAGTTGCAGTATGCTAGGAATACTTAAGCATGACCATTTCCTAGCTCATATATTAATAGTTTTCAAAAGCTAATAATAATTGTAGATGAACACTACAATTTTTTAATTTTTTAAACTGAGGAATAGAAATCTAAGCCATTTCTGTTGTTTTCACAGCAGTGTCTAAGAAGCAACACAAACAGTGGGGACATAAAATTACCTATCTAGATTAATTTGCATCTTTTGCACAAACCTTCTCTTACTCATCTGTTTTCATTTGTTTTTCCCTGACAACCTGCAGAGCCAACCACACCCTCCCAGCACAGAGTGTGTTTATTTTTCCTCCTGTCTCTGGCTTTTGCCCAGAGGAGGGCGAACGCTTTCCAAATGACTTTGCTTTCATCCCCCACAGTGGCAAATGCTCTTACAGCTCCTCAGGATCTATTAGCACATCAAGAACATATATTCTTGGCATCTACCACGACCCTGAGCTGAAAGAAACACGGAATAAAGTAATCCAAACAGGAGAAAACTATGTCCAATATGGAGTGGGAGACCACTGACAAAACTGACTGAAATAGCTGGGGGCAAATGCTGGGTTTTCCTCTTTGGACTCTCCAGTACTGAGGCCAGTGATAGGTTCTATATTTCAGTCTTTAGGCTGTATTTGCTTAACATCAGCCACCACTTCCTGTAAAAAAACTTACATCTTTTTTTTTCCTGCATATTTTGTCTCAGGTGAAACTTCCCATCACTCCCTCTATCCTTATTTATTTTGAGGCAGGCTAGTATTTGAGCCAGTAATATAAAACAAGATTCAGCTAGCATGTTTTGAAAGTGTACACAAGAAGAACAGGTTTTGCTTTCACTAGGATGGCACACTTCTCTCCCTGAACTGCTCTCACCAAGCCAATATTCCCCCCCCCCCCCCCCCCCCCGCCACTTTTCCCCCGAAAATTTATGCCCAGAAAGTAAAACTATATGCACTAGAACTGATACCAGGGAACATCTACAATGACACTTTCTTTACCCCACGTTATTCTGTTTTACTTCAGAAACATCTCATTCAACATACTAAGAGCTTCCTTAGGCAGAGCCCAGCTATCAGCCCCACACAGCTCGCCCAAGCCCGTGCTGGAGAAGAGACCATTCAGGAGCCTACACTACCCCTTCCACCTTTACACCGAACCACCAACTGAATTGGAAGCCAGTTTTGAAGGGATTTCATGATGCAAACATGTAGCAGATTGAAATCATGCCTTCATTTCACATGGACAGCCACCGAATAGATGATGTGGTTCTATTGCCACAGACCAAAGTCAAGTCAATAGCACATAGTTCATGGTCCCATTTTTTTATGGTATACCATTGTTTTCAATTATTATGCAAGCTTTAAACGTAAATGAAAAGCTAAAGAAACGCAACATTTTATTTTGAAAATAGTATCTGTGTTTAGCTGAGGGAATGTTAAAATACCTTCTCCCCTGGGGTCACAGAGATTCTCCATATGCAATGTGTGTAGGAAGGATAACCATTTGGAAATCCTGGAGAAGAAAAGTTGCCTGTAGATTCCTGCAGTGTTTCTCCACAGGCTGAAAGAAACAAAATACAGTAAAAAATATAAATTGAATGCGCCTAACAGAGAAAAATGTATCTTTCCAATATCTACTCAGAATACATTTAACTTACTGCAGATGCAGAATGGAAAACAGACTAGTTATTTTATGATTTATTCAAAACAAAGATTTTAAGCCAGACTGACATTCATTTCATTTTACACAGGATGTTTTTATTCCATGAACTATTTCACTTGTGTGCTGTCTGCTGACATAACCAAAATTACAGTCTTAAAAATGTCATTGCTGTCAATCAACTGCAAAATTATACATATAACTTTACTTTGGCGAAAAAAAGTTAGCCACACCCTTAGACACATACTTTAAGAACTAAAACAAAACTGAAACAAAAGCTGGCACGGCATGATTGGCACCACACTGGAATTTCATCAGTGGTTTCATTTAATTTAGTACTTTGCCCACACGACAGACTGATCTGACCTAAAGTCACTCCTTTATATTGGTATAGAAAACTAAATCCTATGTTCAACAAAATCTCTTGCAACAGTGATTTGTAGAGATACAAGTAATAAAGCAAAGTAAATGTAAAGTCCTAAAATACCAAAGGCTTTTATATTCTTTATTATTGAAGCTTTTAGCACCCATATCTCACCTGTCAATCATGCTACTAGCTGCTGGCAGACTGGTTAATAATTCCTCTTCACACTAAAATATAGCATTGGAAGATCCTGCCATTCTCCAGCACTAAAACTGATTCTGGTAGGGTGTCACAACTCAGTCAGTCATCTTTTTTGACCTTAATCAAGTTGTTCACCCACCGATTTTGCAGGTGTGATATGAGAGATGTGAATTTGAGAATATTATCCCATGACTGACTGTGTAATCAGATCTGCAGTGCTTTTAAATTACAGCGCTACCACTGCCAGCAGGTGAACTATTGTATCATCAAAATCTCAATGAATTATAAATGATCTGGAAAATCTTTAAATAAAAGGGGACAAAGGAAGAGATTGTTTATGACAAAGACAGACAACACAGCTGTAAAGGCTGTCTTGTTAAAATGCGTCTAAGATGTAATCTGACAACTACATTATAATATCAGGCATAAGCTACATTCAAGGCATTAAATATGCTCTCTGACACTGAAATCGTTCTTGTGATGAGAGAAAAGAAAGATTGGTGCAGCCCCCCAAAAAATTTAATGGCTAACGTCACCGTGTCCTTTAGGAATGAAACAGGAAAAAAAAATTATTTTCCTCCCCTCATTTAAAAAATGTGGTGTTATCTTTAAAAAATAGCAGGCAGCCACAGCAAATGACACATACACAAAAGGCATTCAGCGCTAAATAATTATTTCTGTACAAAGCCTTTTCAGTGAAAATGCTATGTCCATAATTAACCACAATTTATTTTTAACGCAGCGATGAACGCAAACTTAAATAAGTTGCAGAGTACTGTACTGGGTTCTGCCAGTGCTAGTGAACTGTGTCATAGCTTACAGCGCATACGTAAAGCGCCTAAGAGAAGGCCAAGAGTAAAATTGTAGACTTGTACAGGAGTAGAGGAAAGCAGAGCCCAAAGAGGAGATACCCTGCGTAGCACACACATGCACGACTCGGTAGATCTGTGAGGATCCAAGCATTCTGCTCACCACTTTTAGAGCCCTCTCTTGTTCTTCCCTCTACGTATGGCTTCATTGAGACTACATTGCATCAGCATACTCTCACAAGGCATACAACTATATTTCAAGCTTTAGTACGCCTTGTGTTTGCTCTAGCTATAACTATTTCACCAACACTACAGTTACTAAGCAAGCCTTGAGCAGACGACGTACACGTGTGATGGAGAATGCCGCTTGTCCAATCTTTTCTGCTTACATTGCATTTTTTCAATTAACTGTAACTTTGACTCACAAATATTGATTATGAAGTCATGCAATGCACATACCCACATAATGTGAAGTATGTAAACAAACAGAATACTATGAAGTATGTGGGACATACAAGATGTCAGTTCAAATGCAGCCCTGCAATTAGTAAGAGAAAAAGAGGAAGACCCTGGCATATCTAACTCCTTACTCTATTAAAATCCCCAAATTACCCCGTTGTAAAAGTAAACTAACACATCAATGAATTAAGCATAATAGCTTTATATTTTTTAAAACATTTCAGAATTTTTCTCTCTTATACAGAGCGCAGGATTATTTTCTCCAGAATATTAACAACACTCCATGCTTCATATGCAGAAGTTGTATATAGCCTTAAAACTATGTTTTTTAAGTTGCAAAAGCTGCTGTGGAACATTTTCTTTTTCTAGGAATTATAGAATAAAGCTGGTTAATCCAACAATTTAACTTATATACATGTTAAATGCCTGGGAGCTCTCTATCAAATCAAAATTTTCATCGATGTTTCTGAATTTAAGGGAAGCATAAGAAAAATTGTAATTGGATAACTTCTACTAAGAATTAACACAGTTAGAATTTATAAAATATATTTGGGCTTTACATTTTTCACCATATTTACCATTTAACTTAAAATTCCTGGTTACTCAAGGGAACTAACACAAGAACAGCTTATACCAATCAATAGTTGAATTAATTATCTATGGGATCTGAGTTCCAGGCTGGCTTCCAGAGCCACTGTAGACAGGGTGATATTTGGGCATTTCTTGTTTAAAAGCACATTCCTCTGCAATGGGTCAATGGTAATTGAAACAGTTAAAATTCTATGACTAGAGAATGTAAGGGTTTTCTGTGTAATTGAACTGTGGCAACTACAGTATTCGCGATTAGGCTTATAAAATGGTATATTATAAACATTTTACCGTGTGACGGTCCATTAGTAATGGAGCCCACTTTGGGAAAGAAATGTAGAAGTACAATGAGGTAAGGGCCACTTATTTAAATTTCCTAAGAACTAATCTTAGTATATTTCATGTAAGAAGAAATTAATTACAACTTCAATCTTATACACCTCTGCTTTTTAAAGCATTTGTACATTTTTATTCCATTGTTAATGATTAACTTTGCCAATGTTTTCTCTGATGCTTTTTTCCCCCCTCTCAAATGTCATGCCTTCTATCAATTTTACTAGGCTAGACCACTTGCAGAAATGCCACTTTAGCTCTCCTTACACACACACTCCAACAGAAAAAAAAAATCTCCTGTCTGTTTTACAGCTTGAGAAGGTTAACTTTCCGATAAGCTTTTCTGTAGTAAGGAAAGGAAAACTATTTTTGCTTTTCCTTGTAAAGATTAGCAACGGGTGCAGGCAGCGGGTAGATTATATGCTTATACAAAGCAATTTCTACCAGTGAGCTCTGCAGCAGTGTTTAATTACACAGCCAGTGTATAACACCTCTCTGGGCTGGCTTACGCACACAGTCAAGTTCCATTAAGGATTACAGTGAAATCTGCAAATGACGAAGCCCAGATCCTCCAAGACACTTAGGGAACCAACTCTCATTCCTTTGTCCATAGCACTAGCAAATACGTACTGTCATATACAGCTAATTTAAGATTACGCTTCTCCAAAGAGAATTAAGATCTTTAATACTTTTTATTTAGACTCAAGTCTGTGTATCTATACGTACATGGCATATATAGCTGCCACAGAGCCCTAAAAATATCTGGTGCTGATAATGTACTTGTTAAACCAAAAGCTTAAATCAGTTTACTACAACTCAGTGTCTTACTGTTGACTTGATTCCCCTTTATAGTTATAGGGAAACAGTCTTAATCTAAAAACTAATCTTCCTTATGTAGTGAATAAAGGCTGACTTTTGAAGGTGAACACTCTTTTCTAATCTAATTGAGATGGGAGCAAGTTAAGCCTCAGGAACAGCGTGAACAGCACAAAAAGCCAGGCTAGGTATCCTTCATCTGCTCTCTTCCACGCATACTATCACAGACCCTGGCAATTTGGAAATTTGCTGAACTTCTTCCATCCACCTTCTCTTCCTCTGAACAGCCTTCTCCTGCCAGTTTGAGCCTCCTTTCCCATCTCTTATTCAGTCCCACTCTACCCACTTATTTCTTGTCCGCTCTTTCTGCCTAACAGTATCATTCCTTCTCCATTATTTCCCTTTCTTATTCTCTTGCTGCTATAAAACTACATACACATTTTAAATCAACTACAATTTCTATATAGAACTATAAAGGTAGACCTGTATTGAAATTTTAGTAGCTACACCAGAAGAAAACATGTTCTTTTACTCTATTAGACAGTCTGTAAACTATTGCAATACATTCAGCCTTGAAGTTCAAGATCTGTCCTCAAATGCCAAGACACTCAAAGTTCAAAATAAGATTGCAGTGGAAGGACCCTCAATTTATTTGCTTGCTTTCTCCTTATTATTCTTATCATGTAACAATGTAACTCAGTATTAAAATGTTACAGATTCCTATCAGCGACTATGTTTTCCTTTGACAAAAATCCTAAGAAAAATTAAAAACAAGTCAAAATTGCTGTTGCTAAGGCTGTTGAGTCCTGGCACTTACTCAGCGGATGAAAGACAGGTTATCAAATCTCATGCCTTGGCTTCACCAAGCTCAAAACTGTTTCTCGGTCACTAAGTCCTTTCCTGAATAACGACCCTGAATATCCTGACTAGCTAAAACAACCCGGGAGGCTCAGCTGCTTCACTGCTGTGAGGATCAGCTGTATTATCCAGCAGCCCTGAGCTCAACTTCATGTTCAGGGGCCCCAGAAAATGCAGCAGGCTTCTTGGACCAGAGACTGCTTGCAGGAATATCTAGAACTCCAAACGAAACATGCACAGTACCAAAAAATCCTTTATTGAAGAAGTGTGCATCTCTGGAAAACACTGATTTATTTAAGTTACTGTTTTCTGTATTTTCATTGTACTATATTTAAGGCAACACAAATGAATACATGAAACAATGCAGATGTTATTAATGTTTGAAATATTCACTGCTGTTTTATCATAAGCAGACATCATGATTAACATCTTTTGTCTGAAATAGAAAATACAGCACACCTCCAAAAACAACACAGTGTCAGGGATTTTATTGCTATATACTATGATGATCACATGATTCTTTTCATAAAACCAAAAGCTTAACGTCTGAATTTTCAGTCTCACTATTTGCTGGAAAATTTATTAAATCACAAGTACCATGCAACTTTCAGAAAGTTGCTTTCTTTATTGGATGTTTAAGTTTGTGTTGTGTTATTCAGTTATGCAGCTTCTATTAAAAATATTGACTGAAAAAAATAGCATGTTAAATAGTACGCTATTTAAAATTTGTAGCAAAACCTTCTGCCTTTTTCTCTCTCTCAAAACCCACTTTCTTTTATGGACTGGCTCATCTAAGTAAGGCTAGAAAACCAATGTCTTTTATCCCAAAGTCTGCCAAAGTGAAGCATCAGAAAAGGAGCATGATCCTGCAACCACCATTCATTTTTATTATCCCTTTGAAGCGTGTTCATCAATGCTGCAAAAAATAACTTACTTTTACAGTGCACACTGCTGCTGAACAACCGTGGTTTTAATATACTGTGAAACTAATTTTCAACAAGACTTTCAAGACATTGAAAGAAATAAGTCATCATTACACATTTTCATGAATTATATGAAAAGGACATTTTCTCTGAACAACTATTTGAACATTAGCTCAAAAAGCACATTGCGTCTTTTCCAGTTGACTGAAAGTGCATCCTAGAGTATTATATACACACTAAACAGCGTAGGCTGTAATTTATTTTTTTTCTTTCTTAAGCCAATGTGATCATAAGATACTAGCTACTTTCACAGATTTTTTGATTCTATAGACTATTTTTGTCTCCAAAATTTGTCTTTTATCAAAATAGATACGTATTCTCTGTGTTTATGAAATCGTTGCTCTCTGTATACTCTTACTAGAAATAATGTTGCCAAGAAGAATGGGACTATTCAAGTACTTTCTGTACCAAAAGGAAAGAGCAAGAATTATTCCAAAAGGAACAGTTGTTAAAGAAAATATGTTAAAGTGATTTCTCCTCTGGTAGGTCCAGAAACACTGTGCGTGTTTCCCAGGATATATGAGATTATGATTCAGAGTACTTACAGCACAAAGGAAAAGCATATTTCAGCTGCACAGTGTACATCAAATGCACATCAGATGCCCCAGGTCTTCAGCAGATCTCACTGCTGCTGATACAAATCTGAAACAGCTCCATCACTTCAGTCCTGATCCCTCTTTTTAGTCGTTCTATATTGATCAGGTGGTAAAAAGTAGCCATATATCTGACTTAAAACAGTTACTGAGACTTCATTATTTCCCATGAGGAGCAGGAGGGCTGTAAAACCTATGTGGCACAGAGCTGGCATGTCTAGCCTCCCACAAGGACCTTGCTGGCAAATTCTGACTGAGAGATGGGACTTCTGAACTGCTTCAGTTTACACCAAAGGTTAAAACTGGTCTCAGGTGTAACTAGAGCAAGGAAAGTAAAATCTTTTGCTTTGAGATTTCCACCACTCTGCCAGCACTTAGAGAAGAACTAGCACAAGAGAGCAACCGCAGAGTTGACTCTGGGTTACTCCAGACTTGCTACTCATGTCTCTGAGACAGACAGCAACTCTACCCCAACACTATTTTGAGATAAAACATTAATATGCATTGAAATTATAGGATGCTAGAATTAGGCAGAAGATATTCAAATACTAAATGTAACTGTTACAACTGTATAAAGTTTGTAATAAGATCTAACCAGTTCATCCACAAAAGAATTTACAACTTAGTTGTCCTGACTTGTTATTTGTCAAGTTTTCAAAAAATGTAATGTGTTCAGAGCTGACTGCAATAATTTAATTTGCTCCTTCTGCACTCTACTTGAATTCAAACAATAATGGACTCCAGTCAATACGCAAACCAGAAGTGATATTAAACATCATCTTTTTTTTCTAGTCAAAGGAAGACAAAGACTGAAATGTCATGAAACTACCTGTTGTTTCATACAGCTTATCTGTCCTTAAGTGCTTTGCATTCCAGAGACCTTACCTATAAGTTTTTTTTATGATTCAATTCTTGAACTGCCTACGTCAGGTGCCAACATGGAAACAGACTACTGAGCAGCTGACTCAAAAACTTTATCATTCCTCTTGAACAACAAGTCAAACAGTTGCTAGTATGTGTTTTTTGTTTGTTTGTGGTGCAATACCTGGACATCTATACAGCTTTCTTGCCTGTGCAATATCTCCTTTACTTAGACGAGTACGCTGGCCAATGGCAGGTCGTATACCATTATCATCACGGGAAGGGAGAATGGTATCCAGAAACATGCCCCTAAAAAAAATAAAAATAAAAATAGACCCCAAAAAACCCTATCAGGTTTCTGTCATAAAACTGTGAGTTTTATGAATGTATAATGCTATTTTGTAAATCTAGAATTTACATTTGGCATAAATAAGAGGGTAAAATGCAGAACTTTAAATACAGAAAACATGTCATAAAAATTCCTCAGGTTGGCAAACTTTATGCAAAGTTATCAAAAAAGAATCTTCTTTCAGTACATCAGTTAACATATCAGTTTTTATATTCCTGTCAGACAACAGGAGGAAAATCTCTTACTACTATTAAGACTACACAGGAGAAAGGCACTGCTGTTAAGCTCTTGCTATATTGAAAAAAATTAATTATAAAATTATATAAAAATACATAAATTAGGCCCTACCACAAAATTCTTAATCACAAATTTCCTATTTCTAACAAAGTTTTTAAGGGAAGTCTTAAAGTCTAACTTACATGTGTAAGAGCAGGTAAAGTCAGGCACGCTTGCCAATCATTCTTGTCAGGTGTTATAACAGATCTAACCCTACTCTAGCCGCTGCTGCTTTTGAAACATAAATGCTTACTTGCCAGCCTCTGCTTGCTTTACAATAAAATATATCAACTTACCATATGTGATTTCAATAACATTTACCCTAAATGACTAGGCATAATAGAGAAGCACACTTGTTCTAGAAGTGCAGTTTTATTCAAAATTTCCCAAATTTCAAATATGATCCAAAATATTTTGGTAGTCTCAAATAAATTTTAAAAGAGTAAGGTACAAAACTAAGTTCTATTATCATGATACAAAATTTGAAAATCCCTGAAAACCCATAAAATGGAAGTTAACAGATGAATATGTTTCTGTATTCTCTTGTTCTTCAATTTTTGTATACTCTCTTGTATACTTGAAGGGCTTTTATTGAAAAGTAAAACGGATATTTTCAGGCATAATGTAGGTCCAAAAATGAATGAACAGTAAGGATCTTTGTAGTTAGGAATATTGTTTATAAATACAGATTGGTTTTTAAATTATAATAAATGAACCAGTTTGAGTATTGCAGGTACATACTGCTCTCTTTACCCAGTCAGATTTCTTGTGGCATCACTAGAAATTTTGCAAAAAAAGAATCATCTCAGGATGTTCCCCTAATCTAAACAGTGAAATAAACTATTTATGACATTATTCAGTTTCTAGAAATAAGGCACATTATTATTTCAAAAAAGTGTTTGTATCTATAAATTATAATTTTATTTTCCACTTATTTTTAGTACAACCTGAAATTGATGTCATTCATATTTTGAAAAATGTGAAAACAATCCTCTCTCAAATGTTTCAGCACTTCAATAAGTGAACAAACTAACAGTTTTAATACACCATGAACATCATTACCGTGTGCAACTAGAACTTTGTGATTTCTGCTACTTATCCAGGTGAGTAAAGTCTAACAACAAACAGCTGGCAATATTCCACACTGGGCACAACTCATGCTTTCAAGATAAATCAGTGCAAATCAATACATGACCTCAAGGGTTTGCTGGGGCTTTTTTAAACAGTATGAAGTAACAACCTCTTGTACCTTGAGGCAGGGCATGCCTACTCATGGCACTATCAGTTTTTGCCAGCTTGGAAAGTGGTGAGATCAGCGCCCACATATCAAATTATCTTGATGTTGTCATTGCCCTAGGACTCAGGGGGGTTCCAGCTTGTTAAATTACTCTATTTTATATAGGTTCTTATAATCTCTTCCTTAAGGTAATGTATCTGGATTAAGCGATGTGACTAATATCTACCTCGTGGCTCATTCCCATGCTCTTCCAAGGGTGAATTATGTGTATGCAGAATACATTATTTGGTAGGGTTGGGAGGGGGTGGGGGTGGGGGGGTGTTTTGTTGGTTTGTTGTTGTTGGTTTTTTTTGCTTCTTTTGTTTGTTTTTTTTTTTAAATAATATCATTTATATTGGAGAGAACAAGCTTAAGAAACATGCAAAGGCTGGTGAGGTTTCTGGTGGTCTTCAATTTATTTCAGAGTCTTAGACTGTCTAGTGTTTTGCCACATCACTTTTCAAACAAGCATTTTTGGTTGGGGTTTTTTGTATTTTTTTTTTTTTTAATTTACATTACTCTGATATTTTTAGAGAGTAATTAGCTAGACTCTGACTTGGTATGAAATATAATAGGAGACCAGGTGAAAGACTCCTGCTTCGCTTGTTCTCCAGAGCAGGGCTAGCCTAGGGGAACAGTTCGTTGTACAGCTCCCCACAACCATGCAGAGTTTCAGAGCAAGCCCCACGTGAGTTACTATGGAGTTGGGAATGGATCAGCCTGCAACAGGCCAGAGCAAAACCAGCGGAAGTCTTTATTATATGGTTTTGATGACAGTAACAATCTTTACAAACAACAGAGAAGAGGCTGAAGCCTCTGTTATGAATGGTTGACTGCAGTCCTTAGCAAAGGCTGTGGCTTGCATGGTAGATGTCCTAGTACCATAATGTGTTCTACTCGCATAATCCATAGTTACTCAAGACGTTATGCATCAAAGGAGACTTCTCTTCAAGAGAACAGATCAGGTTACACATAAAATTCCTAACCATTTCACTGATTTGGTTTTTCTAAATTCAAATTTTTGTGGAGACAAAAAGAAAATTAGTATTATGAAATTATTCTTCCAGATTATCTTGTCTTAAAATCTAAAGAACTGAAGGAAGATCAAAAGGCTGCTCCGAAACTGAACAGAAAAAAAAGTGTTTAAAAATATAATTACATTATTCTAGCTTAAAATAAATAAACTGTATTTTGACTGCTGTAAGAATACTATATCGCAAGGGAAATTTTAAGTGATTTCAGAATACTTGAACAGTTCTTAGTATTCACAGAGAGGAATAGAATTAAAAGTCAAAAGGTATAACCTGAGACTCCAACCTTGAGAAGGTGTTCCTGGCATAGTGCATAATGCTGTCAAAGTCGTATGGTTCCCCAAGGGAGTTCACCTCTCCAGGCTCCATCTTCAAGAAGTTGTATTCTTGACCTATGAATGATTGATAATTAGAGTTTCTTTAATATCTATTTCTGTGAAGATAAAAAACAAACAGGAAAAGAAAAACAACAAAGATCCTCACCTAATCACATAAATCTTAGCCATTTGGGACTAACTGTGTGCTTTTATTAACCAAGAGAGCAGACGTGTCTTCTGAAACACACATCAAATTCCTATATTTGGCATTTAGAAAGACTGTTCTCATTCACCTAACCCACATAAAGGCCCCACACATTATGTTGTGCTTCATGTAGAATCCATAAAATTTGCTGGCTTCATTCTTAATTCCAGAAAGAAGTAATTTTGACAGCAAAGACCCCAGAAGAACCCTCCTCATTAAACTGGATACTAAAGAGACTTTGCTTCAGCAAAGGCTACTCTCTGAGCCCCCATGTAATACAAACATTCCAAAGACACATTTTCAAGAGCCAGCTGTTGCAACTTAACTAAACCAGAAGAGGAACAAAAGAATTATACTTAGTTCATAATTCCAGACCAGAAGTCCTTTGTCCTAATGAGTGTATTAAGAGAAGCAAAGCACCCCTTAACTCCATTTCATAACCCCACTGGTGTCTTGCAAAAAAACTGCAGTGGCATTAACATTATTAATTAACATAATTTGCATAATATAACAAAACCCAAATGTCTTGGTGGTCATGACTTCCTGATCCCATTTAGTAATCCTCAAGCTCATGCCACACCACAAGAAGTGGTTTCAGCCAGAAACTAGAGAGACAACTGAAAGGAGAGAGCAGGAGGCTGAGGATTTTCCCCAGCTGATTTTCCCCATCGCAGAAAAAGCGTAGGGGAAGAGCACTTGTGGCATCTACACAAGTCAATGACACAGAAAGAACAGAAGGAAGGCTTGGATGCACGTGCCCTTTCAGGACTTCAGAGACTTGTGGGAGTGTGTATCAGCTGCCAGTCGTCTTCCACGTCCTAGTTGAGGTGGTAAAAATTTATTGCATCTCAAATCTATTTTGTTTTAAAACATTTTCTATAGGAACAGAAAAAATACTCCAAGCTATCATTGGACGATTTCTGACTTCACCCCTTCTTGAGCAGAGAATTTCCGTAAGTCAAAATCAGTGTTTCACAAAGACCATGCACATTTATGAACATCGCAAATGAAACACGCCTAGTTCCCTCCCATCCCTCCTCCTAGTTCCCCAACAGCTAGACTGACAAAGCGATGACAGTCACAGTTTAAAGTTCTTAGGTTCCTCGGATGCTTTAGTCTCAACACCACCAAGGCCACTGGCTAAAGCTGCAAGCTCTGTAGGGAACCAGTAATTTGGAAACTGTAGTAACAGTGTCCATCTTTGTCACAGATTCAAAGTCCTCAGCTTCCCTTCCAGGTCTAAACCTCTTGGGCAGCTAAAAAGCCATTGACATGTTTCTACTTATCATTCAGTAAAGACTAGGAAAGAAAAGCCCTTTCTCAAGCACAGAAACATGACTTTTAAAGGGCTTTAAGAGCAATGGCTTCCTTCAAAGTTTTTGAGCGTGATTACTATTTCTCTCCTTCTAGCCAATACTATTTAATGGCTTGCTACTTGGCCAGATCTTTAGAAAAGATTATATTTTAGCTGCAGTATTTCATTTGTGAATCAGCTTGAGATGAGTCTAGCTAAGAGGAATAGCAAGCATAAATGCTTATTTCTGCTATTCAGTTCATTTCTGCTATTCAGCATTCAGTCTTAAGAGAGTTGAACAGATGAAAGAAACACCAAAAATAAACAGACCTTCCCCCCCCCCCCCCAAAAAATACTTATCAGAATATCTCACCAGGCTGGATGTTTTCTCTAATGATGGTGACATGATCATCACGGTCTGGTCGTGTATGTTCGTGCCAAAAACCTATCACATGACCCAACTCATGGACAACAATACCAAATTTATCACAGTTCTTGCCAATAGATATAGCCTGAGGACCATTTCCCCTTCGACCCACATAAGAACAGCACCTGTAATTAAAACACAAACACAGATGAAAGTTTTCATGCATATCTCTACAAACCATATAGGAAATTCAGTTAACATATGAGAAAATATTAACAAAATCAACAGAACAATGTACTATGCAATTTCGGCAGTCTCACAAACTCTAGATCTAGTGCAAGAACAACTTATTATTCAGAACACCTAATAAAGGACACATGCATGATTTTTTTTTTTATTCAAGGTCTTAAAAGATGCTAGCTGTGATCAACAGAACTGTCACCTGTGGCCTTGTGTCTCAGAATAACATAGGAACTTCTTTTCACCCAAAGAATCAATAAAAATAAAGTTGACTGGAAGTACCATCTCACCTATGCATATCACTGCTTTCTTGCCCGTGCACACTCAAGAGGCATGCAGAGGGAAGCGGAAAGAATAAGTAAAGTCAAGGTTTCTTCTGTGTCATACTTTTGCTGTGTGTCTTGACAGCACTCACCAGACTCTTGGTCACTCAGTTCTGATAAGTTTGCTTTATTTCGATCTGAAAAGTCACCCTACTTTATTAGTTCCATCTTGTCCTGGTTTCAGCAGGGATAGAGTTAATTTCCTTCCTAGTAGCTGGTACAGTGCTGTGTTTTGGATTTAGGATGAGAATAATGTTGATAACATACTGATGTTTTAGTTGTTGCTAGGTAATGTTTATGCTAGTCAAGGACTTTTCAGCTTCCCATGCTCTACCGACTGAGAAGGCTGGAGGTGCCCAAGAAGCTGGGAGGGGGCACAGCCAGGACAGCTGACCCAAACTGGCCAAAGGGACATTCCATACCATGTGACGTCATGCTCAGTACCTAAACTGGGGGAAAGCTGGCCGGGGGGGCCGCTGCTCGGGGACTGGCTGGGCATCGGTCAGCAGGTGATGAGCAATTACATTGTCCATCACTTGCTTTGTATATTATTATTATTATTATTTTATTTCAATTATTAAACTGTTTTTATCTCAACCCATGAGTTTTCTCACTTCTACTCTTCCAATTCTCTCCCCCATCCCACCAGGGAGGGGGGGAGTGAGCGAGCAGCTGTGTGGTACTCAGTTGCCGACTGAGGTTAAACCACGACACGTCTATAAAGAGTACAGAAATTATGCAAGTGAAATAGTAGTCCTTTTAAAGATTCACTTAGCATGCAGTTGAAAATACAGAAGGACGATATCCTGAATGAGATACAGAATCCTGTGATGCCATTGTTAAATCTCTCCCCATTTTTTGTTTCTCTGGCTATGGGTGATATACAATGTCACTTGCAACAGCAGTATATTAAGAGGTTGAATGCTCTGGATATGTGCAAACTGTTTTTTTTTCTCCCACTCCTGTTTTCTTGTAATAGGAATCTTATTCCCAGAACATCATATTTTCACAAGAAAAAACTCAACACAAACAACCCAAAAAAACCCTGCTTCACAACTGTTCTCATGTTTCATTCCTGTTCCATTGCACTTCCATGATTCCAATGTAAACTTACGGAACAGAGATGCACTTTTCAGCATTCATACTGTCAGCATTTATCTGAGATGTCTGCTTTTTGGTTAGAGGAAAAAAAAAAAGTCTGCTGACTATACTAGCAAATGGAGAGAGAGAAGAGTAAAGCAAATCCTACCAAAATGGAAGACAATTTCAGGTTTCATAAGCTGATTCTCTGTCACCTCTGAAGGTCTTAAATATTTTAAGCCAGTATTATATTCCCTAATAAAAGCCAATGGAATTGTACAGGAGATCACCTCCACCCTCTACCTCCTCCCCCCCCCTTTTCTTAACAAAAACAAAACAAAACAAAACAAAACAAAACAACCCACATGTTTTCTGATGCAACATTTACAGGGCAGAATATATTTGGTCCTTGAGGAGGTCAATGCTAATATGGAGAATGATCCTATCCTTCATATGCCTCTGTGAGCAATAAAGGAAGAGCAGCTATGGGAGCAATACTGATAGCAGATTAAATTCTACAGACAAGATTTGCTTGTTTCTCCTTTTCAGGTTTTGTGGTGGCAAAGAGATTTTTCACTTTGGTTAGTTGGCTGGTCAGTCAGTCTTGGTTGGTCTTCTTCATTGATTTTTGTTAGTGTCTAACACAACTAGAATTTTAAAATATGAATTAGAGAAGTACAGAAAATATGAATATTAGAGAATATTAGAGAAGTACAGCCATGGCATTTTAGCTCACAATACCTGTTCTTAGTAAGCATGTACTGGTTTTGCACTAATAGTTAAAATCAAGGATAGATATACCAAAAAATGATAGTAATATCTTAAAATTATAAAGGCCACACAAGTTACTTTATAGAGGACAATATTACTACAACAGCCTAGGAGGGTTGTATCAAGAATTTTGAAGCTATCTTGAAAATACTGTTGGGAAAAAAAATTATTGTTCACATTACAATCACTCCTTGCTATCTCAACTGCTTCTCAAGTATTCCTACCCTCAAAATAAGTTGACTCTTTTCTTCCTGCTTCAGATAGTCCCAAGGACAGGTGTGAATCACCTTTTTAGGTCAAAGCACAAATTAGGCTCAGTGTTTCAGCTAGAGTTGTGCAATATCATGTTTAATTAACTGCTTAAGGTGTCTTCCCTTGATAGCTCTCTTCAAGGCAGGTAAATAAAACCAATGGCAATTTAGACTCCCTGCTATAATTCTGTGCCATTGTCAATGTTGCAGGTTTATGTGCTACTGTTCCACACTACAGTACAAGAAAATAAAGAACACCTGTGTATTGCTCTGTGTATTTCCCTCACTCTATATAAACTGTATTAACACAGAACTACTATTTACAATATTTATGATATAGAAATATTATAAACACTGATATAAATAATAGTCATGGAAAAAGTACCTTAAGATGTGCCCTAAAAATACAGCATAGGTGATAGAAAGGAGCACCAGATAGCAGAAATAAGATTAAGATAAAAATTTAGAGCAGTTATACCATTTTATCTCATCATTCCACAGTGGATTTCACCTTTGCACCTGACACGCTGACATGTTTTTTGCTTAACATGTTTTTTGCTTAACATGTTTTTCAGACTGCACGTTTGCAGAATAGCTATTACAGCTACTGGTGAATATGTAAACATAATTAAAGCACTACAGATACTTTCAATATAATTTTTACCCAGGTTTTTATCTTTCACTAGTCACTCAACTATTTGAATATGTTTCTATTGTGCAATAAGGAAATTACCATAGTTCATACACTCTTATTCACTTGTGCTCACCCTGGGGAGAAGTGTTTGGATCCTTAAGAAGGTTTTGGGATTTTTGTTGGTTTTGTTGTTTTTTGTTGGGTTTTTTTTTAAACCTCTTACTTAGTGTCCCATCCAATTAGAGAGGGAATGCTGGAGTATACACTTTGTACTCTGAGCCAAAGGTAGTAGAATTTGCAGTAACTCTTCATTCTCAGAAAAGTTCACTCATTTAAAAAGCCATTAAAGACCTTCTGTCCCCAGTTTAGAATTCCCAATTCACTGTCATAGGCAGTTGTGTTACGTACACTGAATAAATTTTGTCAAACAGTTCCTAGGTCCCAGACTTCAAGTCTTTTAGAAAACATTGTTCCTTATCTTTGAACACTTTGAAGTAAGGATTAAGATGTGGCATTTGCCTTGGCAGTGTACAGGAAGCCGTGGTAGAAAACATAAAAATCAATCAGATTAAGCAATCCACTTTCTGTGAAAGTATGTCACCATTTCCATATTAGGTGAACTTAATGAGT
Organism: Aptenodytes patagonicus; assembly: GCF_965638725.1. Taxonomy (NCBI): domain Eukaryota; kingdom Metazoa; phylum Chordata; class Aves; order Sphenisciformes; family Spheniscidae; genus Aptenodytes; species Aptenodytes patagonicus. The sequence continues at coordinate 45,257,378 of NC_134952.1, forward strand.
TAGGGCTTCCTACCTATGTTAAGGTCATGTACATCTTGATGGTAATTATGCTATACTGACCTTAACTTATGCAAAGAGATAAAATGCACTGACAATGTCTGATGGTTGTTTTAAAAATAGAAAAGCATAAAATGCACGCAATCTGTGAAAATTCATATTACAGACTTCTAAATATGGATAAAATTCCACTGATTCATGCATAATTCAGGTTGGAAGGGACCTCTGGAGGTCTTCAGTTCAACTTGCTGCTCAAAGCAGGTCAGATATGAAGTCAGACCAGGGTTGCTTAGGTCTTTATCCAGTTGGATCTTGAAAACCTCCAAGGATGGAGACAGCCCAAGCCACTCTGAAAAACCTGCTCCAATGCTTGGCTGTCCACACTGTGAAAAATGTATTCCTTATATCCAAACTGATTCTCTCTTTCTTCATTTTATGCCTGTTGCCTTGCGTTCTCCCACCAAGCACCACCATGAAGAGCCTCCCCGTAGGAACTGGGGGCTGCTGCTGGGTCCCCCTGAAGCCACCTCTTCTCCAACTGAGCAAACCCTGGACCCTCAGCATCTCCTCATAGGGCAAGTGCTCCAGCTCCCGAGCATCTTGGCAGCCTTGTGCTTAAGTCCTTCCAGGTTATTAATATCTTTCTTGTACTGGGGGCCCACAGCTGGATGTGAGGTCTATCTGTGATCTAATAAGTGGCGAGCAGAGAGGGATGATCGCTTCCCTTGAGCCACCAGCTGTGCTTCTGTTCACACAGCCCCAGACGCTGTTGGCTGCCTTTTCTGCCAGGGCCCATGGCCAGCTTCTGCCCAGCTCACTGCCCAATGGCTTTCTCCACAGAGCTGCTCCCCAATCTGGCAGTGCCCAGCCTATCTTGCTCTTCTCCTTTGCAGGTGCAGGGCTTTGCATTTGCCCTTGAACTTCATAAGGTTCCTGTTTCTCCAGCCTGCCTGGGTCCCTCTGGGTGGCAGCTTTACCATTGAGCCTATCATCTGGTTCCCCCCCAGCTTGGTGTCATCTGCAAACTTGATGAGAGCACGTACCATGACCTCTTCATGGGTCATTGATAAAGATGTTAAAAAGGATGGGTCCCAGGATAGGCCCCTGCAATACTGTACTTTCAGTCACAGTCTGAGTCCAAGCCATTAACCACACCCCTCCAAGCCCAACCACACAACTAATTTTAACCTATCTAGTTTTCCATTCATCTATAATCCTACAAAATACACCTTGGAGACTCAACACTTTTAAACACATTTGTTTAAATCCTGGAATTTAATTTGTAATTCAAAACACTTATGATCTGAAATCAACACATGACAGCAGTGCAAGAGATTGATGAGAATAAAGTTAGGACAACCACGCATTATGAAAAAGCAGAACAAATCCTTTAGTTTAACAGAGTTTAAACGCTTCTGCTGAGTCTTCCACTGCATGGAAACTCTGTAGAGAAAAATTGCAAAGCAGAACTAAAGAACATTAATCAATATTTATAGCTTAAAGCAAATCAATAGGTTATTAAAAGACTGCAGGGTGTAGAATACTTAATACTATTTCAATAGTTTTAACATGCTTATGTTATTGACTTCATGTACATTACGTGCTTCAACTAACAAAGACATATTTGGTGGCTTAAAAATTTCCATAGATTTTCAATATAATTTTTGCATGGTGATACTTTGGAGACAAATGGAGAAAAAGGAGAAAGTGAAAAAATAATAAATAATTACTCCAAATAGTACTGTCTATGATTTCTCCAGCTCTGCTTTTATTGACACTATTCACAATAAGGGCAAAAGAATAAAGCAACAATTTAACTACAGTCTATCTCTTCCTGTCCTTTTTACTTCATTTGGACCAAAAGAGTGTTTAACATTTTAAGGTTGCACACTGTAACTTGGAAACGGTCAGGCAACAGCTGTGCAATAATAGCAGAACACCAAAATGGCTAATATAACACATTAAGTTATTAAGACAATTTGGTTTTATAAGAAAATATGGTAAATAAATACCTAATTAACCAATTTACCAAATACAATTAACAATACCAAAAAGTTGATTATTTCTCAAAAACACAGGTGCTTAAGATCACCTCTGAAAGCTTTTACCATTATTTCATAAATCAGCTAGATTTTTAGGTGTTTACACAAATCATTTGACATTTTATTTTATAGTCATAAAAAACAAGATAAGTTGGGTATTATCAAATGTGTGTAGTGACTTTGGGTACCTTATCTGATATATTTGAAAGATGTTTTCTTTTCCGAAGAAAAAAAATTAACTGCAATCTTTTACATAGATTCCTATAGGAATTAGACAACCTATTCCTCTAGGTTATCTAACACTGAACACCTAAAACCCAACACACTGAGAATTATTTTTTTAATGCTGGCCTGCTCCTGAAAACACGCAGCCAGATGAGTATGGTAATTCCCTTACACTGGTTACTTGACACATTTCAAGTACCTCCCAGAAATTATAAACAAATTTACTGAGTGTTTCTTTACACACCAAAGAAAATTAGAATTAACACCAGGTCTTAAAATAACAGCAGCAGTGCACACTCATAGAGGGTCATTAGGATTTGCTAGGTTGAGTGTCATGTCAAGCACACCAGATTCATCCAATTAAGCTGCAAGGTTCTGATCACTTCAACAATTGCACTGAGTCAAAGGGTAAGGAAAACTAAAATAAATAAATAAATCTATGAAAGAAATTAATTTGCAATATCATGGGTTTGACCCCAGGTGTGTTTGGCACAAGGCCAAGACGTCCCTATGCTGTATGAGCACTTGTAATGTCCCTTAAATTGAGTCAACTGGCAGCCTTTAAAGCTCCTCATCTCTTTAATCTTTATTGCACCAGACAGCAGTTAGAGACAGTAACTATTTATGAATCCCTAATTCCATTTAATCAGTCTAGCTGATCAATGATGGCGAGCAAAGAGAAACAAATGACAGAGAGAAAGTTAAATGACTGGAACAATACTCTCATTCTTTTAAGTAATACAGCTACTGTCAAAAATGCTCTTAAATTAATATGAAGGAAGAGAGAAACAGGGTGGTTCAATGTTGCACTTTTTTAAAAAGCTGCACTCTTCAGAACATGATAATATGAAAATCCTCATAGACTGCAACATCAGCTTGCCGTGGCACTGACTGCATGAAGTTGTGGATTAAAAACTGCAGAACTTCATAAGCATACTAGGACTGCATATCGTCACAAAGCAAGAGAAACAAGTTCACAAAATTAATGAACAAAATCTCATTCAAGAAGCAGAGGTTTTTTTTCTTGGTAAAAAAAAATTACCTCTTTCAATCACAAATATAACTCATTCTGTACAAAGGAGATATTGGCTATGACCTGGCTTGATGAATTTGCTTATTGTCAGGGATCAAGATAGTTGTAGTTTCCAAATGTTCTGATTCACTGTCCTAAAAGGACCTGTTGCAATGGCAGAACTGGCTACTGCTTCTTCACCTGCTCAATGGAGATGACCATTCCAATACTACAAAGAACAGCCAGCTGAGTCCATTCCTCAGTTAACAGTTGCCTATCCCAGTGTACTGACAGAAACCACCCCTCATTCAGTTTATGTTAATGCACTGTGTTTCAGACTATGGCAGCTGATGACCTGCACCTTGGTCACACCCATCCTGCAGGCCACGTCACAAACAGCAGAGAAGCTGTGTCAACCGCTGTGGGCAGGAAGAGTGCCAGCTGCTAGAGTTAATTACCACCTGAGAGCATGAGTCAGCCCTAATGCCACAGATTATTTAATACAACTCTGAATTTCTTCTCCCTCCACAAAAGTGACTGAGCACCTTTTATAACAGGTAACGTTTCTTAAAGCTAAAGAATACTGAAAAAGTGTGCCTCGAGCAATGAATTTACCTGTTTCACCAACTTTAAGAACTTGCCTGTAATGTCTATTTAATATACTAGCAAGTTCAAAAAACATTAAAACATTCAGAAGCTGTTCAGTCTACAATGTTTGGAGAAGCACATGAAAGAGATCTGTACCTCAGACAGCTTTGTCAAATACCCATACAAGAAGATACAGCAGTGATTGTAATAAGTCATCTACAGTTTGTCATAAAAAGTACTTAAGTCTTCTGGTGGAGAACAAAAATTGCCACAAAGTCAGATCAAAGGCATGCTGAGATGCCAGAACAATATGACTAATTGTTCTCTTTTTGTCTCACTATATAAAAAGAAGCTCGATCTTGTAACTCAGTAATATTTATTAAGAGCATGTGACTAGAGGCCATTCAGTTTGCTGACTGCATTTTTGGCTTTGCATACAGAGAAGTATACTGACTGTGTCTTCAGGCACTTCCTATCTGATAGGAAGAAACATAAGGATAGAGAAGCAGTAGTGAACAAAGAGTGGTTTGAACCTGTTTACAGATTAAAGTTTTACTTGCCCTAATCAAGTAGTGGCATAAATATTTGCTGTAACAGATATTAATGCCAATGTACACTGCTTTGGTAGAAGAATCATAAACACTATTATCTTAATACCACAATCTTATTCTCACATTTGCAGCTAATGGGTACAAATGACTATCAGTAATTACAAAATTCCAAACTACTAAGTTAGTGCTTCAGCTGTACTAAGAAACAATATTTCAATAATTAACTGTTCTCAAAATCAAGTTAAATAAACAAGACATGATGACAAATAATTATAGTTTAAGACTGCAACAGAAATTATTCTGATGGGAAGGAGGGATACAGCTGTAAAGCTTTTGACATTTTTCCACACAAGCTGCCCATAAGCAAACTAGAGACCCTGATACAAAGGAGGGTATAAAGCTGGTTGGAATATTATATAAAGTGAAGATAGAGATGATGTGCCTTAAACTTGCAGTCTGACAAAAGACTGCTAAATACCATGAAGACAAGTCTGGAATTCATAGCAACTTTAACAGATTAGAGAAGAGATCTGCAAAGGGAAATATGGCATTGTTTGGTGTCCTGAGATGTGCAAAACATGGCACACACTGGAACCAGTGATGGGGTATCAGCACTGTGGAAAGAACTCTGGCACTTATTCAGAGTCACATCCCCGATCGACCACGAGTCAAACTTGGCAGCTCTTGAGAAACAGGGAGGCATCACACTTAGGTACCTACGTGGAAGGAGAGACTACAAGATGTATGAATTAGCTCTAGCACTGGCTCAGCAGAAGTAATGGTTCATCAGGACAAACACGTCCTACTTTTGGATCCTCATTTTCAAGAAAGATGTGGACTAGTTGAAAAGAATTTCAAAGAGAATAACAATGTGATCAAAGGCCTAGAAAACACGACTTACCAGGAAAGATTATATGAATTAGGCTTTTTCTAGCCGAAAGAAAAGAGAACTGAGGGTGGACATAACAGTCTCAAAGTATCTAATAGATTCCTTTAAAAAAGGAAGAGGAATAATTTATTTTCTATGGCCATAGTGAGCAGGAAAAAAAGTTCACATACTTTAATTGTAGCAAGAAATATCTGTTTTAGCTATGACCAAAAACACTACCCCTGACTTCCTACATTTCCTATATTAAGAACACTGAAGCAATTTATTTCCTAGCAGGCTGTGAAGTATTTATTTTTTCAGGTTTTTAGAAACAAGTTAGACAAGCATATATCAGCAATGACATAGGTATAGCTCGCTCTGTCTTAAGAATACATTAGACATCTTTCTGAGATCCCTTGCAGTCCTATGGGTCTATGATAATCAAAACTTATCTCTTGTTCATTGCTGATATATAAACTCTCAACTTTAGGAAGGTCATGTATCTCTGGTAACCAGCTGCTATATTTCAAATATGCTTTTTTCATCGCTGCCCTTCTGGGATGAGCTTCCCATGAACTGCTGCAAGTAGTAATGCATTACACTCCTTCAGAATATCCTTAATGTTTACAAAGGCTCAATAACACTTCACTTGCTAGCGTGCTAATGCTGTCATCTGAGAGGTTTGTAGATATTGTCACCTGAATTTCCACATATATGACTGTATCCGCTGTTTCATTAAATGTGTTATGTTTTGACTGTGTGCTCTTTGGGGCAGGGTTTATCATTTAGTTTTTAATTTGAGCAGTGCTAAGTACAATAAAGCCTCCCTCATCTGTGAATGTTAGCTGCCATGGTACTGCAAACAATAATGACACAATGTGCTAACAAACCAACACAGCAGGGTGCTATGGGAAAGAACTGAGATTAATTTCAATGCGACTGGCTGTGTAGCAGAAAGTGTTTGCAGATGGTTTGGTGTCACTTTTGTCTGGGCAATTTCCATGGAAAATCATGCATCAGCACTGTATGCCAGCAGTTAATGCATAGTGGTTCCTATTCACCCAGAGAAGATACGTTCTTATCTGGCTCTTCTTGAAATTACTTATGGATTCAGGACCCCCAAAAAAAGTCATTCATCTGCCCCTTCTGTTTAGCCTGTTTATTTTATCAGTGGTGGACTGTTCATAGCCACACTCTTCCTTGTTTTTATTTTAAACTTTTTACAGCCTTTGTAAATTATTTGTAATTTGTAAAGTACCCACCAATAAAACAACACTAACTGTAAAGGATAATGGTGATTTTGAAGGTAGATATTGAGTATATTCCAACCGTCTGGTTCGAATTGGTTATAACCCAGCCTTCACCCTGAAGTGACTTGATCTCATGAAGCATCAACCAGCCTAAGGAACAGTGCTTTGGCTGGAGAGATTTTCTGTCGTTTGGCTTTGGGCACTTTGAGGTCATAGAATTTACTTTTCACAAAACCAAGATCTCTGTAGTTATCCCCATACTTCTTTTCTCTTTCTAAAGCACCCGAGACTACTTACACTTTTCACATTGCTTTAAATTCACATTGCTTTCTACCTCTGTGAGTGCAGGGAACCATCACGATTATTCTCTGCTTCCCATTTATCTTCCAGCTGTATGTCAGTATCCCTGAATCCTACCTTATGGCTTGCATCATTAACTAAAATAATAGCCATGCTGGGTCAGAACAAAAGTCCATTTCATTTGGCACTGTTTCTAACAGGGGTCTACAGCAGACCTACAGGAGCACAAGAACATGACAGGCAAGTTCACAGGCGCTCCCCGTAGAATAAGCTCTCCGATTGCAAGGATCTGTGGCTCAGAGACTTTCCAAGTCTAAGCTGATGCCTTTCTTAAAATAACCTAGGAGTGCATTTTATTACATTGTCCTATGCCTTAAGAAGGTCAGGGGTGATTTAAACAGAGAAGTCTATATGTAATTTTATGGGCTATAATTAAATTATGTACTATAATTAAGTACATTCAGGATCATTCCCACAACACAAGGAGGTCCCAAAACTTCTTTTCACAACCTTATCCCATAAAAATTCAAAAGTAGGCATGCAAAGTGTTCGATAATCAGGAAGTTAGCAAGACAGAGCTGTTCGCTGTGGAGCCTACAACCCGAACAGAAGCTGACTATCAGAAGTACAGTATTTCCACAGGTAGTGAGTGCTGCTCTTGGAAAATGAAGATGGTGCACTCAGGAAGTTCACTGACCACTATATAAAATTAAGAATTCTGAGTGGAATAAATAACAAACTTAGCTGACTGAGGCATCTGTGAGCAGAAATATCTGAAGAAGGAACACGGTGATTAATGGAAAGCTGCACTAATGAGTGATAAAACCTGTTTTGTTTACTTTTACACACCAGTGACCTGGAAGAAGGAATTTGCAAAATGGTCATGAATTTGGTGGTTAAACAAATCTGGGCAAGGACAGTCTAACAATAGAAGAGTTAAAATTACAATTAACAACAATTAAGCTGGAAAAGGAATATGGGATAGATATCCATACATAATTCAGCAGTAAACATGTGACAAGGAGAAAGCTAAGAATAAACAAAGGATAAGCCTGAAATACCTTTAGAACAATACATATTAATATTAAAAGCGTGACAGAAAGCCAAATATAAAAGTCTCATATCTGTGTATATACAGCAAGATCATTTTATCTAGAAATAGACAAAAGAGGCATAGCTTCAAAAAGCTACTATACATACTGCTTTCAATGAACCTAAAGCCAAGCAGAACACATGTATCATTTAAATACAGTAACTGTTCATTTTCCTGTGAAGTATATATTCACTTATAACTGCAAAGATGACAAACATAGCCAAACATTGAAAGCACAAGTATCTGTTACCATACATACACACTTACCCACATGGTCTGTATGTAAATACAATATAACTTTCTTCATCGCTTCGTTCAATAAATGTGACACACGTGTACTTTTCCCAGTGCCGCATAGCCTGTTTGAACATGGCGCGCTGGGTGCCTGGAAGAATAATTGTATGGGATGAAATAAGAGACTTCTCTAACTGCGTCTTGTTCCTTAAAATCAGATTTTAATACTAGGAATATAGGCCTGGAAGGAGTCACTGGAACATGAAGTCCTGTGTCCCGGCAGTCACATAGACTGCCAGACTCCAATTAAAGGGATACTCAAACCATCAGCTCGTCACAACATATCTGCCTGCAAGGGGACCAATAGTGCCTGACACACTCTAGCAAACATAAAACCTGCAATAAAAAGCACAGCTATGTTACACCAGAGGAAGACAGCAGAAGAAATCTAGTGTTGCTCATGTGCCTGCATTAGCATAATATTTGCTAAGCAATTTCCCAGATGAAATTATCAAGTGGACCACATTGGGGAAAAAATAGAAAGGAAAAAAAAAACACAAAACAACACTGGGGAACCCTGGATCCTAACTATCTAGTGCGAAGGGGAAAAAAAAGAAAAAAAAAATTAAACAAAACCCTACAGCCTTCAAATCTGGAGATCAATTTAAACTAAGCCATGTAAGCAGGCATACCAGTCAAGGCATTTGATTTTAATAATGCTGTCTTGAACAGGGACCAGCCTCCACTTCTTTACATCAAAACCTTTCAGAAATCAAATGATCCACCAAAAGGGGGAAATTCTTAATTTGGTACAATACTAAGCATACCTAGATATTTGTTTCAAAAATGAGAAACTCATTCAGAAACAATCAAAGCTATACTCTAGATGCAGAAGCAGCCAGGCCATCTCTCATGACAGAACATAAAGCCAGCTAGTATACAGTACTTCAGGTACTATAGCAATGTAATTTCATTGCCTGACAAAAGGCAAGGCTTATTAACTTAGAGGCAGCATCTGAGAATACAGCTGTATTGCTGCTGAGCTGGAAATCCACAAAGAACAGTACTACTTGAATTTGCTAGCACAAACACATCCACCTTGCAGACTTTTGCAAAGATGCACATTACAGCATAGGATAATTAAAAAAACAAACAAACAAACAAAACAATTTTTTAAACTTAAAGACAACAAAACCTCAAAGTACATAAAAACCAGCAAGTTCAAATCATGGCAGGATCCTAAAAATTAAAGGTTATTTCATCCCATCTTGCCCTTTTCTTTTATCCTTAAGCAATATTTGCCAAGCTTTAAAATTTATCTTTCATTATGAAAAAGGTAAAATGTTTAACATGATATGCTTTCATTTAGTTTACTGCCATTATTTCAGAAGATGGTAATCCTAAAGCAAAGGTCACGCTTGGTATAGTACTATATAAATACCCAAACTAAAAGTTTGACTGTAGCTGTCAGTTTGAAAGGAATGACTCTGGTTTCTCCATATACCTATGCATACAACGTGTGACCATTTGCATGTTTCTTTTGATTCCCTGTATTACTGTGCACAATAAATAAGATGTTATTACATATCGTTTCCCATCCATCTTTGCTTTTCTCCCTTCCTTTTTGTTTTAAATTACCTCTTACATGCACATTGATATTGATCCATCTACATTTTTCAGGGATAACAAAGGTTTAAAACTTTTTCTACAGTTTTCTGCTAAGAATTCTATATATTTTGAAGTCAGCCTTTCTTCTTGTCATATATAATGTCTGTGTGTACCCATCTGGAAACCAAACTGAGGAATTACAAAACACATTTGAGTCAGTTTGTTGAGTGAAATCAATTTAGCGGAATACATGTCACACCAGGTAAATTAGTTATATTCACATGCTAAATAGCCTGCATTTTTTAAAAAAACAGATTTCATGACATTCAGTTACTTAGGCTCTTGAAAACAAACATGCAACAAGAAATATTAGGAAAAGAAAAAGAACTTTCCCTTTCTAAAACATAGTTATGCATTTTTATTATGTAGCTTGCCTTTGGGAACAATTTTTTGAGGTATGACTAATATTTTCAGAACAGATGTACTTCAGGCCTGATCCAACAGAAACCCTTCTATTGACTTCCATAGTACGATTTGACTTTAAAAAAAAAAAAGGCAATTAAAAACATTTATATTCCTTCTCCCCATCCAAAGCACAAAGCTTACCAGTGAAATTTCCACCTATTACATATGGAATGACACCTCCTGGCCATATTCTTTCTGTTCGTGATGTAGCAGCTCTGGGAAATCGGTTTTTCTCATTTTTCCCTGAGAATTTTACAGTAGTTCTTCCTTTAGATGTATTATTTTGCTCAAAGCCTGTAATGATAATTAAAACACGAATGAGATCACACACACAAAAAAGAGAACAATTATTTTCCAGCAGGTCAAAGTCAGATTATTTCTTTATGCCCTTTAAAAGTAGGACATTGCTGTTATGCAATAGTCTATCATTACTTAGTTCTCTGAGAAATGCTTGAAGAGTCTAAATCTTCATTTTTCAAACATATCTACAGTAACAATTTGCACATATATTTATCAACATGAAGGCACATTGCATAATTTATCTAAATTTTCTCATTTAATGGTAATAATAATAACAAAAAAAAAAATCACTTTCCCTGTGTATTTATTTTTTCTTTAAATAAATTTGGATTTTTCCAGCAAAGAAGGAAAGACTTTGGACAGACCCAAAGTAATCAAAGCATTCATTGTCCCTGTCATTTTTATTGCAAGATCTGAAAAAAGCAAGTGCATGACCATCCTTAAAGCACTGGATAGAAAGAAGTCAAAGTATTAGATTGGCTTTTATTATCAGGAAGTACAAGGAAAAAATAGATAAATTTGCAAAGTTGTATACACATGGAAAAAGTCAGAGAGGGTCATTTCTCCCTCCGATCTCCATCACCTGTAACTACTACCAGTAGATATATTTTCAGATTAAAATGTGACTTTCATTTTGATAGTAACCCTACTACACTTCAAGATGCAAATATACATTTTTCATAAATGAGCTTTTGGAACCCTATGGATAAGTATGACTCATGGCTGGAATTTCTTTACAAGACCAAAAAATGCCTGCTATTTTCAGAGATATTACCACCATTTGTCCCATTACAGTTAAATCTTTCCCAAATCAGCTGAAACTTACTGTGACAACAGAAGAGGATAAGGGTAGTTAGACAAGGATTTGCACACCATAATGGGGTTAGCTGTTGTCTTCCTAAGCAATTTATAAGTTAGTATGAACATTAGGGCAGCTGATTAAAATGGATCACTTGAAAGACGGTCAACAAATCCTACTCAGTGGGGTTGAATTCTTATTCCTCATTGAAGGGTACACCTTCCCTCTGTGAGTATCCCCTGTGATACCAGTTCCACCTAAGCGTTAATGGGTATGTCAGGATCAGGGAGGATTCCAGGGCAGGATCCTGGTATAGTATCTTGGCATAGCCCCAGGGCTGGGAGAGCAGCAGAAGGAAGAAAGGGAAGAAGCTACAGTACAAGGTAGGGAGAAAGTTCTTGGTGCACAAGGAGAAAATCTGACTTTGTAACAATTAACACATAACTTAAATTATATCAGGAATGATATAGAAAATGTAAGGGTGTAAAAAAACCACTCAGGTAAAGCAGACAACTTACCCTTGCATTAAATAAGCGTGTAAATGAGAAATACACAACAGCCTACAACACAGGTAGAAACTTCAGAGAAAAACTATTGTTACACTTAATATGGAGTCATTACTGAACCACTTCACATGTTAATATAGATGTTTTACCATTTAAAATTATTTTTATCAACTTTACTTTGAACTAGAAGAAGAAATTTATGCCAAATTGCATGCAAAAGATGACAAGCATTTATGCAATACTAAAATTGTAATTCTTTTATAAAGAATGATGATTATACACCAGAGCACATCTGCAAAGGCAGTTACTGTGCTCTAGTTAATCTTACAAGATATGCAGTGATGCGTTTAGACATAATGTGGTGTGACTACAATGGAGTTTCACATATTTTCCTTTTTGAGATTAAGGTTTCATGACATTAGTCACAGCTCCTTGCATCAAATACAGTGAGTAAACTCAACCAGTATTAATGGGGATTCCACTTATATAGCCCGCTGAATTCAACTACGTTCATACTGACAAGGGTATGATTAGTATAAAAATGTGTTTGTTCAGTGTAACGCACCATAAATGCTTCAATCACAATATGAATGACCAGAATGCCCCAACTGGATCCAGAAAAAAACCCCGTATAATTAGCAGCTATGCCGCATAGCCTACCTGTACTGAAAAGAGATTGTATTGATATCAGTTGAACTGATAACTGTGAACACAGACATACGAAAAAGCTAAGGAACCTTTAATATAAGATTTAAAGCTACATATTTTAGCTTCCAGATTTGATACTGGAAATAGACCTCTAAGAAAATGCAGCAAAGAGCAAATCTCTTCATTACTATTCTTGTACTATTTATTTTATAGTTTGTTTATGCCAATAGTAAAACAGAAAGGCTTTAAAATGTTAAAGCACTATCATCAGTAATGTTCATGACACATTATATCAGGCAACCTGCTAATTTAAACAGTGAAAATACCAGAGCCAAATCTTCTTATCCTGTCTATAAGCTGATAGAGGGCACCTCGTTTTTTTGACATCCCATGCTCTCCAAAGCCACCTTTAAAAAGGAAAGAAAAGAAAAAAAAGGAATTTTACAAAAGTTAAAAACATGGAATCTTACACCTACAGCAACTATATAGCCTGGAGAGATTAGAAAATACCCCGTAAAAGCTGCAATGCTGTTTTTAAGGAAGTTCAACATTCTTCAATGACTCGCATACAAATTCTTCAAGTATTCTTGACAATGAAAAAACCCCACATTTTTAGCTGAAAAAAATTCTAATATGCATTCCAGAATGTAAGCCAACATGTCTTTGTTATTCAGACAAGTCATGACAATTACATCATCTAATTATTATTTGGAGCTTTTTTTTCTTCCTGATGACCTTGACATCCTCAGAGCCATATTGATTGACAGCTAAAAGCCTTACTCTCTCAGAAATTTCCTGAATGCATGCCATAATCTTCTCATTTCAAGGGAGGGGAAAGAGGGAAAGCAAACACCCAAAGTTTCATCAGAAAAAAAATACCAGAACTGATACAAACTTAATATGGCTGATTTTACCATGAAAGATTTGGTTTTCTTTGTCAGCATGCAAATAGATGTCAATGCACTCTAAGGCTTTGAAACATCACATGCCGGTGTATATTGCAGTGAGACCTCACAGGCATATATATGTCTGCATCATTTCAGCAATCAATGAGCAAGAAAAACTAAGCTATTAAGTAGCTGATTTTAACATTTACCATGCCATTTACAGAAATGCAACACATTTCTAGGTTTACTGCGTACATTTGATGCATCTGCCACATACTCCCTTCACATACAATCCTTTTGTGGCTGCAAGTGCCTTTGCAAACACCAGTAAACCAGAAGAAAGAACACTGATAATACTGCACTAGTCAATAAATCACTCAGAATTGTTCAGAGAGTTTTGCGATTTTCAGAAGTTTATAGTAGGTTGTATTTTAAAATTCAGTATCTGTTATAGGACAAGAGAGTTTTCAAACTACTTTTACAACAGCAAAAATAAAAAGATAGAAATAAAAGGACCATTGGAACCTCCAATCACGACTGAAAAGACCTTTCCCAACTTCCCATAGAAACTTTCCATATATATGTGGAAAATATATTTATTAAACAGCAACTTAAAATCATATTACAGATGAGAAAATTCCATATAAGGCAAGTGAGTTTGTGTGGCTGCTCAGTGAATAACAATGTGCCTAATTATTTGGATTACACTGTCACATAGTTGCTGGCTCCCTTGAGAAAAATTTTCCAAATTTTTTAAAACATTTTAGATAGATGATGTAATAGTTCAACACATTCCTTTCCAACAAGTTACATGGTAACTTTAATATACACTACAGAGAATATAACAGTTCCATTCCTTGTATTGATCATCATTAATGTAATTGTCTCTCATGTTAACATTCATCTTCTAAAAAAAGGCATATAGCTAAAGATTCCAAACAAATATTAAAAAAATCCTTAAAAGCATCAGCTGTCATAGACATAACAGAAAAAACCCCAAAGAATCCATTATTTACTTGAAGAAACTATTATACCATAATTATTTCTAGAAAAAAATGTATTAAACTGATTTCTGTGTTAACACAGCCTGTGTATTCCATTTAGTGAAAAACTGAAGAAGAAAAAGTATCACACATAACTAATCTGTCTTATATGAATAATATACAGCCTTGCCAAGCCACAGTCTAAAAAAAGTTTTAAAAAAAAAAAAAAATCGTATTTGCTGCATCTTCTCATACTTCAGGCGGGAGAAAGAAGGAGGATACTTTTGGCAGTTTAGACTCATAATAATATACGCATAACAATTTTATCAGTTTTACTGTTGTTTCTGTTTACAATGATTATGCGTATTGCTTGGACAAAGTGACAAATAAAATGACAGAGCCACACCCTGAGAAGCTCACAGATTAAGTATCTGACCCTGCAAATGTAGGCAGATAATCCTCACCAAAAGGAGTAGTTCACATAATGTGAGTCAGAGCCTGTGAGCCTCAGGATTTTTAATTAGTAGCTGCAATGAAAAATGCGACTCCGCAACTCCACCTTGATGGTTTACAGCCAAGTATCCAACCCTTCTACGTGATGTCACCTTTAGTTTGTGAAGGTCAACAACAGAAAGTGCTCAGAAATCAAGCTTGTAGTTAATTGTCATTGTGTCTGTAAGTATGGTAAAAATATTAATTTGTTTTCTATTTTAGACATTTTACGTTCCTTTTCCAGTTGCTACCTAGTATCAACTAGTTAGTTGTCAGCAATTTACTCTTTTGGAAATTAGAGGGAAAAAAGCACACTAGGCTGTGCAGTTTGCAAAAACAGGCTAAACTCCTAGTTTATGCATCAAAATGCTGTAAGTTTAGAAGAATAATTACATATGTAAAGCGTAAAATTGAGTTCTCCAACTCTGTTTTTAGAAAAATCAAGAATGCTGAGGGTTCACTGAGAGCCATTACAAAATCATTAACTTAGCAGAGTTTGTTCTCCAAAGTCCAGTCCCACTGACCATTGCAGTTGCATTGATTCCTCTTGTGCAATAAAGGTAGAAAAATGCGATCCCAATGTGTTAGTAATCCTCAGTAGGATGACTCAATATCCTGAATAGGATACTGTCCACATGAAAAGATAATGCACAAATCTCAAGACAGGTAAGGAAAGAAAATTAAATAATAGAATATTAAATATTATTTAAAAATAGCTTAGAAACTTATATTCTTTCTGTGGCAATTGACAAAAAAATAACTGTGCCATTAAAAAAGAATAGAAAAGCAAGAAGAAAAAGGAAAGTCAGGAGGCCAAAGAAATCACTTGACTGCATCCACTTTAAGGGGAAATGACTGACCTTGCTCTCTACATTTTGTCAGCAAAACTAGCGCCTGAAATACCTTCAAAGCCAATTAAAACTATTTGTTTGGGGGAAAGGGGGGCAGGGAAACTGCTGACTCTATTAACATTTTAAAATCCAGTCTTGATCTAGAAAGGATCAAAGGTGTTCCTGCCTTGAAAAAACAAGTGGCTTTAAAAGGAGATAAAATAAATTTTCAAGTTGATATAAAAATAGTCTAATCACAACATCTAACTAGGAAGAGTAAAAATATTTTAAATATATCGATATTGAAAGGTTAAGTTTAAAATTGCTTCTTTGGTCTGAAAAATTCCTCAAAGTGATCCTTATTTCCACATATCAGGAATCATCAAGTTAATAGTAGCTCAGGTCAGGAACATATAGAATATGCTTAATAGAAAATAAATTTCAATTATGCATTTATACATTTCCTAATAGCATTTTTTCCACACTTTTCCTACGTAACTTGGGTTTTTTGG
This sequence comes from Aptenodytes patagonicus, assembly GCF_965638725.1. Lineage (NCBI taxonomy): Eukaryota > Metazoa > Chordata > Aves > Sphenisciformes > Spheniscidae > Aptenodytes > Aptenodytes patagonicus. Next base: position 45,273,568 of record NC_134952.1, read on the forward strand.
TACCATAACCTGAAAGTTTACAAATTCTCAGTTATGAATTTACAAATCGGAGCCTGAAAGCATAAATTTTCTTAGACATTAGACAGACATCCATTTAGACATGGACTATGTTTTCTCTCTCTCTCACACACATATATATATTTACATGCAAGTAATATCTCTTTATCTATCTGTTTGAATATCCAACTGCTTGTGTTAATCAGATTGCGGCTTCTGGCACTAATACACTGAATGTTAACAATAGCAAATAAACATATATTAAAATGTCAGATAAATAGCTTCTTTTTAGACAATGCAAATTCTAGCAAGGATGACATGTTCTTGCGTTGCTTCTAGATCTGAGTGGAACTGAAAAAAGAGCAAAAAGAGGAGTTGTAATCCAAGACTCCCAGTCTCGCCTCCAGGATTCCACATATGTTCTCCATAGGGCATTTGGGCTCTGCTATTGGGAACTTTTAGTGACGAAAGCAAAGCTTTGTACAATTTCCTTTCCCACATGACCACCTGCAGAGTGGACTTACAGTTCCTACCAGCTTCTGCTCTTCAGTTCAACAAGATATTTTTAATCAGAAATGCCAGAATAAAATTAAAATTTTAGTTTTTCTCTTTCCTTCCCTAAAACAAATCTATACTCATTGCTTAATAACTTTTTAAAGTGTAAACTAATATTACCCAAAACATTATACTGACTTTCTACATTTAAAACAGACATTGCCTTCTATGCAGAAGTAAATAACAGGAAAAATAAGTTAAAACAAGTTTGAAATATCATACCTGTGTTATGGCCAAGTCTTTCGTTGGAGTGCTGTGTAAGGTCAATCGTCCTGTCAATTTGAAAGATTTTTAAGTCTTCATCATCTAAGGCAATATCTCCCCAAAAGACAGCTTTAAATAAAAAAGAGCTCAATTTAATTAAAGAATTTATTTAGACATTAAAACCAACCTGAAGACTATAATGCCATGTTACAACCCTTGGGAAAATATATGACAAATACATATTTATATCGCATATATTTGCTTGCTGATGTATATTTTATACAAAGAAAGAAAACTACCTAGAAAAAGACAAATAATTTGTTTCAGTATTCTCCTGAACTCTTACAGTCTTCAATTTCTTTACACATTGCCTAAATGCAATCATTTAAATGTAATTTCAATCCATTAAAAAATTTTCAGCATGTGTTGTTTTCTGTAAGTAAATACAACAAAGCATAAAAGACACTGAAGTATGTTAACATTTGAACTATGAAGTCAAAAATGTATAGTACTGAGAAAATACAACCTTTATATTTCCTAACATCTTCCTGAAAATGAGAATTATTTGAAGTAATTTTTATTATGTTCCAATCACTTTCTATATTGCATTATGTTTGTCTCAGAGAATTAATATGTTTAGCTGTTTTCTGTTAAGCTGAGTGAAAAAAAACAAACCTTTATTTTTCATTTTCCTCCTGGTTTATTTGTATGCTTTCCTTTTATAGTTAATCTCACTATTAGGATTCTTTCAAATATGTTGCTTTTCAAAGCTCCACTCTCTCTTTCTTCTTTTTAACCCTTCTTTGGCCTTTTTGGTGGGTTTCTTCTTCTCTCTTTTCCTGTTCTCTTTCAGGCTCTCTCAGTTTTTTTCTGTTTGACTTTTGCATAGCTAACTCATCTTCCCTAAGCTACCATCACAACTCAGTGAACCAAGATATAGGCCCACTTGCAAGAATTCGGGATCTATAACCTCAGTCTTTCATCTCTGCCTATTTTTGCTGAGATTTTATCCTGAGATCTCCCTGCCACCTCAGACTTATCATTAAAGCCGAACTCAACACCAAATCCTCAACTGCTGTGAATGAAGTCAACAGAGCATATACCAATTAACATGAGCTGAAGTGGTTGTTTATTATCGTTATCCAAATTCTTCCTTTTCCCTCTCTTCACTGCCTCTGTCAATAGCTCTATTATTTGTCCCCTCAGAGTCACAAAACCCCTGGGTTCAATCTTGGTGTCATCTTCAACTGTTTCCCTCCTTTCCCCCATCCAGGAAGACATCACTAACTCTGCCTGGTTGTTCATTATACAGTTCCACAGCAAACTGCTTTCTGCGCTTCCATACAACTAAAACCTTGTCCAAAGTTCAGCTGTTACCATATCATTCTCTCTGGTCTACTTCCATTCAAACTGATCCTACACATTACTGTTAACCAGTATTCTTTTTCTTTGTCTGTTCTTTATATCACTTTGTAGAGACCATTCATCAGATAATATTCTCAGTAGTTTCATGTTGCTGCAAAAGTTACCATTTTCTTATTTACTGATGCTTACATTCATTAGTATTTAATCAAATCTGTATCAAGAAAGTCTTTACTTAAGCAAAAAGATATGTATTTCTAAAGAACTCCCAGATATTACATTACTTCCTCCTATGCCCATTCTTCTTGAACACAAGGCACCTAGGAGAAATCACATTGAAAATGGCTTCGGTCTGCCTTGTAAAATACCTTAAAAAAAAATAGATAGCCCACACAGAGTTCCAAAATGAAAATGAAACTTTTCAATTAAAACCATAACCAATATCTTATGTCTTCCCTAAATATGGATATTTTCATGTATATAATTTTTTTTACACAAAAAGATAATGTTTCTTAGAAACCACAAGAATTTGAGATCATTTCTGAAACTGTTCAGTCACTTCTAACACATTTCTGAACACTCCCCTTCCAAGGGTCACTATTTCCTTATGTTCACATCGGGGACATCTTTCCTCTGGCTAGCCTGTTCTCACCAGTGATAGTTTTTACCACCAGGTCAAGAGACAGGGCTAGTGGCAGCTCTAGATTCCCCCACACACACACCCCTTAAGCTTCTAGGAAAAAGATCTCAAATTGTCAGGGTTTTTAACAGTGAGCGGAGAAAGTCAGTAGTCTCCATCTGACTTGAGTTAAATATTATTTTTTATCACTATTATAAACACCTTCTAGAGATTTCTCTTGAATGTCATTCATAACAGGGGCCACTGTATAAGCACAATGTAAGATTGCAAACTTTAATAAACAGAACAGAAAATGGTAAGAGGAAGAAACCATTAACATTTCAGTCTACAAAGACATGATGTGCCCCAGCAGAGGTCACACAGGTTGTCCACACCAGACTCGAGGAAGTGCTAAAGCTTAATAGCAAGCCCATTTTTCTTTCCTGGTAATACTGAGAGTTAACAAAAGGAAGGTTCTGAATTAACAATAGCTGATGCAAAAAATAAGTCACTGACAGAAATGTATTAGCAGAAATCACTTTGGTTGCAATGTGTAATATTGAATATTCATATAAATATGAATATTCATATAAATATGAAAACCCAAGGCAAATCGAACTTCAGAAAAATAATAAAGTAGAAAAACATTGGTGGAAAAAATCCTCCCTACTCTTGATGATGCATCGTTATCACTTCACTGTGGTAACATTCACTTTGCCCCGAAAATACAAATAGAAAAGACTAAACCCTGTGAATTTGTCTGACAAACGCATTGAATTTGTGAGCACATATATAAAATATACCTCAGCATTCAGGCAAGGTACAGTAACTCTGTCTGTTGGGTTAGAAAGGAAAACAAAGCTATGATATTTTTGTTAAACATCTGGACTGCTAGCTAGGTTTTGATTAGCAGCTAAGCACAAGGTTAAGTTTAACAATAATATAACCATGGTAATATAACAATAAGTGCTGATGCAAGTTTAATGTAGTTGTAAACAAGCAATCTGTGTGACCAATAGAAGCTAGGTTCTCTAATGTATTAACTACATATGAGTTAACACTGAAGAAAGAAATATAGATAATTGTTTAAAAGTATAACGGAAAGTTTGGAGCTTTCTTCAGGCCACTGGTTTTTTTGATGCAAGGCAATTTTGTTTTGTAGAAAAAGACAAACGTGTAAAAGAAACACGATGAAAGGCAGAAACCTTGATAGAATTAACTCATTTGACTTTAGCAACAATTTAATAATTATCACTTTACTTTTACTGAAATAAACCTGTGATTTTCTGAATTAATTTCAGTGCAACTGGGAAGATATATACCTAGCAAAAGAAACAACAGTTAACTGGATGCTATTTAACTTCAATATAGTCCAAACAATTGGCAACTGAAACAAAAAGGGAGCTGATTAACTGCTTTTTAAAAAATACACCTTTTTTCCAATGAAAGGTCTGCACTGAATATAAATTCTGCCCTTCAAAGCCTGAAGCACAACCCCACCTGAATTATCAAAAAAAATAAAAACAGGTATCTCCCACAACTGTTAAAAGTATCCTTTAATTTTTTTGAATGCCTGTGTAAGTGTCAAACTATTTTGTAACTAGAGAAGACCGTATTTTTATCTCCTACCTTAAAATTTTTATGGCCTGAAACTATCTGAAGAAATCATTCTGTATACTTCATCATGTCACACACCAATCTTAACCTTATAGAAAGCAAGAGGAGGATTGTTTGGGTATGCAAGGCATTATGTTAAAGACTTTGCTAAGAGCATGTTAGGATTAAGAGCTTTATTAGCTCGCTCTAAGGAACTTCTGACAGAATTGACCTGTTCAGCTCTGCACCTCTATCATTTTTCACAGATATTTAATTCATAATTTTCATCCAGAAAATTAACAAGAATATGATAACCAATTCACTTAGCATGAAAAAAAAAAAAAAACAAAACCAAAAACCAAACAAAAGGATGGAATAACTTTCAAAATCATAGAATCATAGAATCACTGAGGTTGGAAAAGACCTCTAAGATCATCGAGTCCAACCGTCAACCCAACACCACCATGTCCACTAAACCATGTCCCTAAGTGCCTCATCTACTCATCTTTTAAATACCTCCAGGGATGGGGACTCCACCACTTCCCTGGGCAGCCTGTTCCAATGTTTCACCACTCTTTCAGTAAAGACATTTTTCCTCATGCCCAATCTAAACCTCCCCTGCCGCAACTTGAGGCCATTTCCTCTCATCCTATCGCTAGTTACTTGGGAGAAGAGACCGACACCCACCTCGCTACAACCTCCTTTCAGGTAGCTGTAGAGAGCAATGAGGTCTCCCCTCAGCCTCCTCTTCTCCAGGCTAAACAACCCCAGTTCCCTCAGCCGCTCCTCATAAGACTTGTTCTTCAGACCCCTCACCAGCCTCGTTGCCCTTCTCTGGACACGCTCCAGCACCTCAACGTCCTTCTTGTAGTGAGGGGCCCAAAACTGAACACAGTATTCGAGGTGCGGCCTCACCAGGGCCGAGTCCAGGGGCACGATCACTTCCCTACTCCTCCTGGCCACACTATTTCTGATACAGGCCAGGATGCCATTGGCCTTCTTGGCTGCCTGGGCACACTGCCGGCTCATGTTCAGCCGGCTGTCAACCAGCACCCCCAGGTCCTTTTCCGACAGGCAGCTTTCCAGCCACTCTTCCCCAAGCCTGTAGCGCTGCATGGGGTTGTTGTGGCCCAAGTGCAGGACCCGGCACTTGGCCTTGTTGAATCTCATACAGTTGGCCTGAGCCCATCGATCCAGCCTGTCCAGGTCCCTCTGCAGAGCCTTCCTACCCTCGAGCAGATCAACACTCCTGCCCAACTTGGTGTTGTCTGCAAACTTCCTGAGGGAGCACTCGATCCCCTCATTCAGATCATTGATAAAGATATTGAACAAGACTGGCCCCAAAACTGAGCCCTGGGGAACACCACTCGTGACCGGCCGCCAACTGGATGTAACTCCATTCACCACAACTCTCTGGGCCCGGCCGTCCAGCCAGTTTTTGACCCAGCGCAGAGTCCACCTGTCTAAGCCGTGAGCCGCCAGCTTCTCGAGGAGAATGCTGTGGGAGACGGTGTCAAAGGCCTTGCTGAAGTCCAGGCAGACCACATCCACAGCTTTTCCCTCATCCACTAGGCGGGTCACCTGGTCATAGAAGGAGATCAGGTTGGTCAAGCAGGACCTGCCTCTCATGAACCCGTGCTGGCTGGGCCTGATCCCCTGGTTGTCCCACTCATGCCTTGTGAGCGCCCTCAAGATGAACCGCTCCATAATCTTCCCCAGCACCGAGGTGAGGCTGACAGGCCTGTAGTTCCCCGGATCCTCCTTCTGGCCCTTCTTGTAGATGGGCGTCACATTGGCAAGCCTAATGATCCAAAAAATGATCCAAACAGAACTTTAATGAACCTCTACTTATTTCAGGTTGCTTCATATTATCTCTTATCCTATCTATCTATCCAGTGATCAGGAAAATTTGATGTTTACAGGCAGCTTTTTCATTTCATTTGAAAATGCAAGATTGACAATAAACTTAGGAAAAATCTGTTGAAAATCTGAGACAGCATTAATTACAGGGGGAAAGTATTTCAAATATTTTTTTATTATATATAGGTTCTTAATAAAAAAGAAAATGGATCTTTTTGTCCAATACTTGATAAACAGATATATACCTGTTATACCAAATTTCATGTAACTGTTTTTATTGTGGGGTTTTTTATGTTTTATATGGTCATTTATGCATTTACACAAATTCAGAGACAATACATGCAATTTCAGAAAGATGGACACAAACTGATTATGCAGTAGAAGTATGTTTTTCTGCAACAGTGGAGAAGGATTTATGTGGAGCTGTTAAAACAGAAAATACTCTTCAGCAGCAGATGCAGTTTTGCTTTCAGAAAATTCAAAGCCCTCAGCCAAACATCACCTTCAAAAAAAGTCTTATTTTATTAAAAGACAAAACACTGCCATGTAAAGCAGCTAAGTTTTTTACATGTAAACAATCAGCTTACAAGCACGAAAACAAACAGGAGCATAAGTAGGTTGTAAAAGGTATCTGCCATCCAGAGAAACACACCTTAATATTACCACACAAGTAATGTGACTGGAAAGGAAAAATAAGGTGATCTATAAAATACAGATCAAGCACAGGAACTACAGCTACATTCTACTACTTGTAACAGGAACTATTATTTTTTCATAAATAATTAAGATTCATCTGCAAAGCTCTCTCTGCTAATCTACTCTGTTCCAAGACGACCATCACCGCATCAAATATCCAGTATTCTAAAGGAACAAAATATGTTACTAAGAATAGGAAATAAATAATTAAGAAAAAAAAGATATTAAAACTATTTTAAGTATATGGATGTACACACATGGTGTGAGTCAATTACCATATACAGTTAGGACAAAAAAGGCTTTCATGACTTTCTAGAAGGTGGTCGGAAGTCCATGGAACAAGAAAGAAATCATGTGGTTAAATCCATAGGGCTGCAATATGAGGTAGGATGGCTCATTCTGGGATTTGAATTATCAATTAGCATGTAAGTCTGCAAAATATATACAGGAGTATATTCCTTATAATTGCAATAACAAAATTCTCCTCATCAAACTTCCTTCATCATTTGTCCTACAATTATTTATTCTTAAAACTCAAATCATAAACAGCCATTTTTTTTTAATAAAATACATTCCCGATAGTGTATTCATACTGATATTAGTAACAAAGTATAAAATGCAACTAAGTAAAGATTGCTAGCGTTTGCCCCTACAGCACAGCAGCGCAGCAGAAGAAAACCAGCTCTACCTTGGGATAAGTCAGGAGCACCCAGCTACCAAGGACAGCTCTAAGGGACCGACACCGCCAGAGACCACTACGATCCAGAAACCATTTTCATAACGTGATTTGTTCTGATGACCGTGCAGGCTAGAAAAGTGTTCAACTCGGGTACAACTTTCCCACATTTGGAAAGCTTGTGAAAATAAGATTAGAGAAATTCTTTCTTTGACTTTCTCAAACTGAGATATAAACTGTGATCAGCCACACAGGTATTCTCTTGTTCTGTGAGCAGATGCAGAATTGTGACAGGGGGATTAGTACTGTACTGAGAAGATACCAATGAAAGGATTAAGGCAATATTAGAAGACATTTTAAAAGCAAAGTCTCCAATTTTGGTATGCTACTGGGAGTGGAAAGCACAGGAAGTTTATGCTTCATCCCCTTCACAGAAGCTGCCAAGAATGGACAACAATAATATTAGAGTTAACTGCAAGGCAAAATTGAAATCTGAAGAGCTCCTTTAATGTCCTTCAATGGGAGGTGGGACACCAAGCACTTTTCAAAGTCTGACCAGTAATTCATGCAGCAAGAGGTGCCAAAAAGTGTGTTGGCCCAGGTTCAGGGTAGATATTCATCTAAACCCACATGTGCAGCGGTTCCAATTAGCAGCCTCTTCTATGGCTGAGTCATTGAGTACTTCCCTGTAACAACACAGCTACGTGCATTATAATCTATCTCGGTGAGTCATTTTGTTCCATACAATCCATTCATGGCTTACATAACTGCTGCTAACTGAATAGAAAAAGGAAAATTTAGAGCTAAATGAGTAAAAACAATTTCACCTCATTACAAGGAAGACAACATACGCTACTATAGTTAACCTGATTTTGTATTCCCACTGTCTTCAAATCAGTTCAGTCCTTCCAAGATTTTCAGGTGCAATACACTTTTCTTAGAAGTCATTAAAATGAGAACAAGACAGGGCAAATAAACAGCAAAAGATCTTATGTGCAAGCACAAGCATAAGACTGCATGCCATACCGTGAACTCTATTGTTTGTCACGAGTGCTACCTTCAGCCATAACTGTGTAATAAATTTCCGTGTTACCATACAGAGCTCACAGAACTTTCAAAAGAAATTTATGAATTGAAATTGAAGTTAATTTAATCGTGTTTGATAGCTATCCAAATCAGTTCAACTTTTTATTGAACAAAAATATGACAGCAAAAAAAAAGTTAAATAAACCTTTAACAACATTAAATAGAAGACCAAGGCAGCCTATTTTCACAGACACACCAAACCAAGAAATTAGCTACTTAATTGATTTCACCGTGCAGCATTTTCAAATCTGCGCATGACTATGAGCAAGTGTTAGTGAAGCCTCTTGATTTACTTGAAAAAGCTCACATAGACACACCTGAAAAGGAATATAGCACCTCTGACTGGCTCCTTCCATGTTCCTACTTACTGTAAAAGTAAATTATGTAAAATAGCAAGTTCATCAACACTCATACCATTTCTATTTTTCAAGGATCCTGCTTCAAACTCAGGAAACCAGAAAACCACCATTTTCCCTAAGAAATGTATCATTTCCACTTCTATCAGAAAAGAAAATAATGATGGCAGAATACTTTAAACATTTCTAGACTGTATACCAGTTAGAAATACATTCCTCCATTCTTCTGAATGTGACATCTCGTGACAACAGCTCGCATAAGCATAAAGTTATCCTGAAATCAGCTAGCTTGCGTACGGTGATGTAGCCTTAGAGGCACAAATTTTAATGCCATTTACTCAATTCTTCGATGACACAGTTCCCCTGTTGACATCGTTACCTGCAACTGACCACTGTCTCATGTCACCCACTCTTAGAAACTTCCCCTATGTTTCCCACGCACAATGCTTTTATCTTCCTTCCTTCCTTCCTTCCACCATGTGTTCACACTTACAGGTAGGGTGCTGGCAAGGCAACATCCCTGTTGGGGCCAAGTTACACTTGTGGAGTCCCATCTGTGGTATGTAGCATTTCACTGCAGCTCCTTCACACCGTTCTCCAAACTCTGCAGGAAGTTATTACCAAACTGACCCAACTAGGACAGAAAAACAACCAGGTATGACCTGACTGTGGACACAAAAAAACAGCTGTAGAGCCAAAGGCAGGAGAAGAGAAATAATTGCTGGAGAGGTATCTCCCATCCTATAGTGCCAGCTGGTTGCAGACACCCCTCCCAGGCGCACGGCAGTCAGATCATAGCACAGATGGGCTATGGGTTAAGTGGCATGCAGCACTGGGGCATGTTCCAAGTTTTTCAAAGCAGAAAACATCTCCATTACAAAGCAATACTCTCAAGGAAAATGGAGTATTTGTGACACCCTTTATCAGGGTAAAATCTTCATTTACCAAAAGAGGCATTTGTAGAACTTGATCTTTGTGAAAGGCGATACTAATTTGCCAGAGATGTTTCTCCATGACACAGCATAAATCTTGATTTACAGATGTCCATTTCCTCTGAGCTAACTACAGCTTTTACTTTGTTCTTAATTTGAAAGTAGTGACTTTTTCAATTCCATTTTTTTCCATTTCCTTTTTTGAGGGACAGTTTTCATATTCGTTTAAAATTAGTACAAAACAAAAAAAAGATCTTCAAGAAAGCAAAGACTACTTTGACAGAAGTTGCAATCTTCGGTAAAAGGACAAGCTTCACTCCTAAACTTACTGAATGGTATTTTGAAGACAGGCTTTTTAACAACGCAACAGTTCCTCTGTGAAAGCTTTGGTTCTTGGTTAAACTGTTCAACGTGGCAAGCTTCCCGACTTTCAGTAACTATTTTCTTTTTTTATATGCAAGATCATCATCAACACCACACACACTTTGTAATTGGTAAAATCTATTCCTCATGTAATGGGCTAACCGCTGAACTGAATGCAGAGGACACTGCTGAGCAAACAGTAAAGGTGTCTGCACACTATGTTGGCAAAGCAAGCAGCTACTCTGAGAACTTTCTTCATCACTGATCACTGCCTCAGGCCAGATATTGGCAAAACAAACCTACAGAGAAACAGTCTGAAAGAGATCCATTTACCCATCCTGCTATTAACTTTTTAATTATTATTTTCTAGTATTTCTAGTTTTTAGACTGCAGAAAGAGTCAAAAGTAAAAAAAAAAAAATTGAAACACGAGCCTTTCTTAACAGCAGTTATCAACCGCTTTGAAAGGAAAGCCACACCAAGAAACGAGTGGCTCTCAGAAAGATCAATGATTGCCAAAAATATAGGGCAAACACAGCTAATTTTTCTTACCACAACAAATGCTGACCTGCTTTATATGAAACCACATGCAAGAGTATCATCATTTCCTGGGTCTGTCACTCCTTCTGCCACCAGGATAATAGAGGCAGTGAGGGAAATATTTCTCCCTCTTCCTGGGAAGGGTGCACGTCACCCCTAGAAGAAGCCACTGCCTAAGTATTTGCTGACCTTTCATTTAGTGATAACAGACTGTGGTTTCCGGCACAGGAAAAGAGGGCTGACGGGTCATGGGGTTTTTTTTGCTGTCCCCAGTCACCTGCAAATACTGACGACTTCTGCTGTAGCTAGCTTTATTAAGGAGGCTAGAAAAATACACCAGGGGAGCAAATTTGCATCTATGATATCACAACAGTCATAATTACCCCAGATAGCCCTGCACGACCACTACGATGCTATAATATTCATCTTCATTTTACTTTGAAACTCCGTTATCCTGTGAATAGCCTTGGGGTCAAGATCTACAAAGTTAATTATATGGCTAAGTTTTCTTACAGTAGAAAGAACAGGCTCCATGAGGCAAAATTATCACTCTTAAAGTGAAATGTTTTTAAAAATATAGAAAATACGTAAATGTATAAAACAAGAAAGAACAAAACTCAACATTTTAAAATTAAGAATAGAAATTAAGAACAGAATTGAATTAATTCTATTCCTTAAAGAATGGGAAAATGGATAACTTTAAAAATAAGCTGCATATAGAAGAATGGAGAAAACCCCTTGTTGGAAAGAAAGTTGTCAGTCTGAGCATGCCACCTACATGAGACAGCTGTTAGGGCTGAGACAGACACAGCAGCTGCTACAAGGCCTCCCCAAAGATGCAAGCCTTAGACATTTTCATTTGAACACCAAGAAAACAAAATAGCACCACCAAATCAAGTGAATTACCAAGCTAACTGATAATGCATGGCACAAGCCAAAGGATTAAACAAACTATTTTATTCTTTGCCATTACACCCATATTAAACAACTGTATCTACTTTTTATAGAATTTGGTATAACACAGCTGATGGTTTAGAGCTTGTTTTCCTCATACCGTCTAAACTTCAGGTCAAAATAGCTTCTCTAGGTTCACAAAATAAATTAATTACATTTTATAAGTGAACTATCATACCTTTCATAACTTTTTCCACATGATTAACAACAATTTTTTGCTCAGAGCAGACTTAGGTATTTTTAAATTAAAATAATACTTTCATCATCATGAAACAACTGTGCATCGCTTGAGCACAGTACTAGTTTCTTTGTCCCAGAAACTGAATTCAGTCAGTTCAGCATGGTTAAAGGAAAAACCATTTTCTTGTTTTACTTGGCAGTTTTGAAATAATATTTTCCTTTTAACCAGAAGGGAAAAGAGGAGCTAGAAGCTTACATGTATAGATTCACACACATGAATGCATCTGGGGACAGTGGGAAGTGTTATTGTGTAGCACACTCTGTTCAAAACACAAATCAATTTCTAGTTTGATGACTTTGATGCTTCAGTCTTGAAGCCTCAGAAGAGAAGGAAGGTAACAGCACTGTCTGAACATAGGAAACTGCAGCATAATTGTCAAACAAACCATCAGACACTGGAAATAAAGTTCATTTTGTTTCCTAGAGTTTTGCAGCTCTTGTGGTCTTCAGCCCTACACATATTAGTGTAACTTGGGAAGAGAGAGTGGGGTTTCAAAGTTACTAGTAAAGCTCACTTAAGCAAAAAATCTTGCGACCCAGTGAAGACAGAGGCACTTTACAGGCTAGGTAGCTGCAAACTAAAAACTTTCAAGGAGTTTGGAGTTAGGCATCTGCACCTTGACCAGTCAACAAGCATGGAAATTTTCACCACGATTGTCATACAGAAAGGGTACCAGGGGAAAAAACCAACATGAAGTGGAAGTTGAGATACACATTCTTGAGCAAAGATGATCAGGACTACAAATCCGGTCCATGCTTCCTCTCCCATCGTTAAGAAAAGGCACGCAGGTTCAAGCAACAGAGGTTGAATGAAGCAAGGAAATCGAATCAAATGCAGCACAACGAGAGCGAGCTACAAAGTAGAGAAAAGGAGGTGAAAGAATGTGGCTACTAGGAAGACCATTACCATGCAGAAGGCAAACAGCTACAGAGTATTTAATTTTAGCCATCTACAATGATTTTTTTTTGAGAGAGAGAGAGAGAATTTTTAGTGAGATAGAAGAGCTGGAAAGACCAAGATAATTTCAGACTTTGCCTAAATGTTTGTATTTCAGAGGACAGAGGTAAAATTCTTTATATGCTTTTCCACTTTCCAGACCTTAAAAAAAAAAAATTAAGTTCCAACACATTCAGTGGAATAGAGATATTATTGAATAGTAAGGATTTCAGAGAATAAAATCCTTTTCAAGGATGAAGAACAAAAATGGTAAAACACTCAAAATTCACCTAAATAGACTACTGAGGGTGTGGGGCAAACCAGTTTTGGTCATAACTTCAAGTTAACGTCCTAGCCTTTCAGTGACAGAGTAAGTTACGGGGTCAAAAATTATTGTTTCTGATAAGCTGAAGAAATAGATTTATATACGTTACAGGAGAAGGAGTATTTTAGATGAATGGTTCCCAGGTCTTGAGCCTTTGCAAGCATGTTTTCTTGGGGGTTTGCTGCTTCTGAAGACACTCAGGCAAGTCAGATATGAACAGTGCCCCTGGAAGCATCCTGGTGCAAGGACTGGAAAGGCTGAGCTCAGCAGGAGGATGGACGGAGCCAGCAGAGCACAAGCACCGCGCAGCAGCCTTGAGGGGGAAGCAGCAGCAGCTGTCTGGGGATTTTGGAGGGCAACCCAGAAGGAGGTTAATTTACAAAAAAAGATTGGTAATTATGTTTAGCTAAGATATCTCACTTTGGAAATACCAGTCTTCAAGAAATTTCACACCATAATGTCTTTCCTCTAGTGCTACAGGTGGTTACTATGCAGTCGAAGTGGATAAGGAACTCATTACTGAGATAACTCCCTTAGTAATTCTGTTGTGCTGTGACAATAAGAGGCCACACATTTATACAGTCACGCTTTCTTTAAAACTTGGCATTAGAATATAATAAACACGTCACATTAATGTTATAGTGTAGCAGCACCAATCCATGTGGAAATCCTCTCCTTCTGTACCTTTTCTTCATCTTTGGGAAATGAATAAAATGTATTTCATTTTCTCACAGACATAAAATCCCAAGTAGGCTAAAGTAGTACCTCTAAAACAGAAAATCCCTGAATTAAATGCAACCAAAGATTTATACAGAAAGCCAAATGGCACAGAAAGGAAAGTGCATATCTGAGGGATTATCTGGCATTCAGGATCAAGGTTCTCATCATACCACATGAAATAAATGTTGCTCCATTTGCACCATCTTAAATTTAAACATGGAGAATTATTAAACTGTATATAAATACACCCTTATTTAGGCTTCAGAAGTGACTTCTATTATCAGCTGCAGCTTCCTGTTTCAGTCATTTTTGTCATGAACCTCACTTATGTCACTCCATCTTGGTTTTTAGCACATCATTCTGCGACCTGGCTCTGCGGAAGAGACAAGGAAAGGGACTAAACAGCTCTTAATGCTGCCTTTTTTGGCAGCGAGCCTGTGCTTAATAGAGCAAGTTCTGGGTGTTGGACCAACGTAATTCTATATTCCTGTCCACATATTCAATAGATGTCTTCTACCACATTTTTTTTTGTTACCAGAGTACAAATTCTAGTCAATACAACTAAAAAGTTGAAGCATGATTGTTTTACTCTCTATCATCCGATTCACGTCATGGTTTAAAATAGAAACGATGAGTCCCATTCGTCACAACTACTTTGCTTGCTTGTTACTGAATACTGGATGGGGTCTTTTTTCAGCATTTGTAATTTAAGAGGTTGGGGTTTTTTTTTCCCATGGAAACTTTGCACAGCTGCTGATTATTTTTTGGACACAGCAAGTAAGACAGAAACCGAAAAAATATCCTCAGTGTTAGTGAGGCAACAGTAAATGTACAGCGGAAAATCATTGATGTTATCTAATGCCTAATATCAAGTTATTAGAATTTAATGCTCCATACATCTGAATCTTACATAACTTAATATTCTGAGCAATTTTAGCCAGTCTCTGTACTTGAGACAATTTATACAATCATTCTAATATTTTGCCTCTTGATAGATATAATGAAACCTTATCTCGGTTTTGCATTTGTTCCCTGTTGAAAAACACTATTCTGCTATAGAAAACCAGTGCTGCATAGCTACTGAAAGCTTTTTTAAATCCTTGTTTTTAAACAAGTAAAGAATATTAGCCTTTTGTGAGTACTCTGCTGCAAGCCAGCAGAATCTCCGCCCTGTTCTGAAGAGAATTATACATGTTGCACGCAGTCCAAACTTACTCACTTCCTAGGTTTTGGCACTGTTGGTAATTCAAGTATCATCAACAGAACTTAAGCGGGGGAGGTAGGGGAGAGGGCAATAAAAAAAATACACAGCTTCAACTTTCTCCTGCCCCTACAGTTTCTTTGCAAGACTGACTTTATCCCCAAACTTGTGAGGCTGCAACCTCTATTGCCACCCCCAAGCTGCCACAAAATTGATTAGATTAAATTGTGCATATTTACAGTGGTATTGTTCATAAGGACTTAGAGTTTGCTACTTGTTCGCAACTGATTATCAGACTAATGTACCAAAAGCAAATTAAGAAAAAAGCAATCCAATAACGAAAAACACCTATGAGTCCCATGGATTTTATTACAGACAATCTTGTGGTGTAAAATGGTAGCTATGTAAAAGTTCAAGAATTTCATAAATCTTAAAAGAAAGCAAATAGTTATACCTTGGTTAAGCTTCCCATTTCCAGAAAGTCAGTCTCATGCTGGTCCTCATTTTAGAAGGCATTTTAGTTTTTATGTCAAACAGAAACACTAAAGGGCCAATCCAAATAACAGATCCTGACTTTTTCTCCACGTCTATTATTCTTCTTTTCTTGCCTTCATTAAGCCACTGCAATTCCTTATGTACAGCTTACCACCAGATTTCTTAAACTACTTTATAATAGTGGCCCATATGTTAGCAGGAACAGCATACCATGGTCCATTTGCCATCCCACTCGTAGACATCACTTCTCCCATTGCGACTGCAACAGTCTTAATTACAGCTGTTGTTTGCATGAAGACAGAGAACATAAATACTAAGTATTTAATGGGTTTTAATGTCTTCAGTTTTTAATTAATAAAGATGTTACTGCCTAAATTAGTCTCAGAGTATTTTTAGATGTCTTTTAATACAATTCAGCAGCTGGAACAAAGGATGTGAGCCAAACATGATGTTTCTAGCCAGCTCACCCTAGGCTAGCATGGTCTGCTGGCTATGAGGGGTGTGTCTTTTGACAGCAACACAGTGGTGGCCCCAAATAACCTCTTAATATATCTCTGGAAATAGGAATTACACAAGATACTGCAAATACAAAGCTTCCTTCAAGCTCAGAGAAAATAGAAATATTTAATATAGCTAACATTCAGAACAAATATGCCAAATTAAATATTACCCTTTTCAGAGGAATGCTATTTAGCCTATGACATTTAGGGTCTAATATTTCAAAATTCCTTGATTATTAAGATTTTAGGAAACAGAAAATTTTAATAGGCTCCTTAACTCCTAGATGATCTTTATTCTTTCTTTATTCTTTTATGCTTTCAAAGCAAACTATTCATAAATAGACCTGAATATGTAGAAAACCACAGGAAAAGCACTTGACCAAGTAAAACTTGAGCGCTCAGAAAACATGTTGCTGTATCATTTACCCCTTGAGTAGATCATATGTATTAAACTGTGTCTATAAAACATTGTCTCCAGCACGATGTCCAAATGTGAAACGAAAAATCCTGTATTACCAAAAGGCATACTCCTGTAAATATTTGAGAGACTTCTGCTCTACATGTGGGAGGAAAAAAAAAAACCCAAGTATACAAAACATACACTGTCTTCTACCCATTTATCATACGAATCCTAGTCTGTAAGTCATAATCCTAAACATCCACATTTCTGACGTAAAAATTGTGGCAGTACATATACTGTGTTTCCCTGAGTTATCACAAGAGTGATTGAAAATAGAATTACTAGTAAAGGACAAAATGGAAGGATTTGCTTACCCAGTGCTCTGAAGCAGTGCTGTTTAAGCCAGCCAACCTATTAGTCTTTGGACATGAGAGTGCTCAAATAATACAGCGTATTCTGGGACAGATAAGTTTTCAAGTGAATGACCCTGGGCCACTCCCAAGGTTTGGAAAGGAATACCAGTCACCTAAACTTTAAATTTTCTGTTCACAACTAAAATATCCACAGACTCATTTTATAGAAATATATCTGTTTGAAGCTCTTCTAGGAAAGATTATAAGACAATATTTCAGATTGTGGATTGGTAGCATGAATACTGCTTCAGGTATTAGAAAGCTGTAATATTACACTATTGTGAAAGTCAGTGCCTTTCAGTTATAAGTTATTCCCCAAGAACATGACTCCCAAAAAGAAAATAATTTTATTATAACATTACTATTACTGGTATAAATACATCTAAGTGGAAAATTCATTCAAATGCCATATAAAAATTAATCTGTAAAAGTGTCACTTAGAAGCACCTTCATGGATGTGGAAACCACTGACATTTATGGTTTGTAAGTTAATTTTGCACTTGTCTAATTCTGAAAGTACATTTCTTTCTATCCCTGAAGAGGAAAAAAACCCAATATTTTGAAGATATTCAGCTTTTTAATACAATCAGTAGAAACAGATCAGCAGAAACTTTTATAAATTTCATACTCCTTTTCAACTGCAGAACTGACATATTAATCTTAGAATTAACAAGTATCTAAAGAGGTAGAAGGCAGAATAGAGATAGACAGAAAACTGTCATGTAATCTACAAGACATAATATGAAAGAAAAACAAAAAGAAAATCCTGTACTACAGGACTTAAGATTTTTTTTTTTTTCCATGGCAGACAAAAGGAAGAAACCTAGCTCTAGACTGTGAATACACGAGAAAACTGTCTTTGTGGCATCCTAAAAACTCTTTTAATTTTGATGAATGTCTTAGAAATTCATGAATGCACAAGGGACACTTCAGAGAGCAGTAAATGACCTAACCCAAAGTTTGAGAACAGAAGACATCTTCATGTGCTAAAATGACTTCATTTGTTTTCATAAAACATAGGAGGAACATCTGGCAGGACAGGAAAGGATTCTGGAGCTTTTTAAGGCATCAGAGCTGAAGTTAGCAGGAGGGATTTGGGGGTTGGATTTTTTTTTCTGATTGCTTGTTTGGCTTTGGCAAAGGGGTACATCACATTTCTGGGCCTTAGAGAAAATGAGCTAGAACCTTAGAGTCCAAAACTGGATGGAAAGCATTGCAAGGTTCCTATAAATCTTGAGAAAGTATAGTAGATTAAAGATCTATGGAGCATGGATTTTAAGAGATTAAAACAAAAATCTGGAAAATTAGCATCAGTATTATACCACCTGCAACAACTCCATCCATTTGGAAGAAAACACCAAAAAGCTTCTGAGTCACTAAACCAAATATTTCTATTCCCAGACCTACGTCTGAATGACTGGACTGATCCAATCTATTTGTGGCAATTTGTGACGCCTCAAAGGTTATTTATTGGATTTGCACTAAAACAAACTATCTTGATAAAACGAGACAAACATCTCAGGGAAATAATGTACTCGGCTAACTCCGCAGGGATGTTTTCAGTACTAACAAAAATCCTGAAAAGCAAAATGCAGCTGCCATTGCTCTCATTCCACAGGCTGTAGTGAAGAAAGAGTAGTGCTAACTACTGGTTAACTAATGGTGATAACCAGCCCATACTCTGTCTCCCAGGACCCAGCACAGAGCTACACTGTATTGCACAGCATCTCACACACCACCGATCAGAGAGCTACCCCAGGGGAATTTCTCAGGCAGCGTTGCCCTACAAAAAGCATCCCTAGCCCCTAGTCTCAACAAAGTTTCATGTGTGAACATGAAAACACTAATATGCTAAACTATTGTCACTAGATCAACAAATATGTTTTCTTCAAGTATGGAATCAAATATTATCAGTTCCAGCATGCAAGTATGAAAATAACCTTTCTTCCAAATGATTGCATAGTTTTCCATTTGGTAAATGGATTTTTCCTATTCTCCATGTTTCAAAAATAGAACTAAAATTAAAGTCACTGTTTTTGGTTAATTTATTTATTGGGTTTTCCTTTTATTTAACTCCCAAAACATAAATACTGAGTGGGTGAAAGCAGAAATTATAAAACATGATAACATAACTTAGGAACTAATATACCTGTTATTTTTTTCCACGTTAGTTTCCTGTTTCTCTGTCCAATAGTATACAAATTAAAAGTCCGATCATATATCCAATCAAAATTTTCATGGAATACCCAGAAGTTCATCGTTTTACAACACAGCACTTGGTAATACAATAACAAGATTTCACTCTGAAGTTTTCTTAACATAGAAATATGTAACTGGTTGAGCTACTGAATTCAGAACCCTGCTGACACCATCGACTTTATCATATGCAACTTCCCATAATTTTTCAAGAACCATTTTAAAAACTGCACATTCCCTTCACTATTCCTACTGAAAACTTTTTCTGTGGTACTTCCAATTTGAAGCTGACCTTGCTTACTTGGCTTTAGACTTCTGTTTTTTGAAAAACGTGTTAACACTACCACTCAATTTTCACAAACCAATACCACAAATGCAAATGTAGAGGCCATTCCTGCTATATGAGTTTAAAACGTATCAAGTCAGAGAGTACAATTTTCTGACAGTATTACTGGAATTCCTACCATGCAATAAAATTCTGTAAGAGCACTTAACTGACAACATACTTCATGCTACCAAATAATAATGCTAAATCAAAATGATTGAAGTCCTACTGCACAGCAAGATACAAATAGCTATAGCTTAAAATTACTAGCAAAGTAATGAAGATAAGTGGATTCTTAAAGAAAGGCATGACAGCAGGAGTTAACTTATCAGACAAACTTTACACTGAGAGATAAAAACAATTACTTTAAGACTTTTAAATCTCTAGGTTAATATAAGATTGATAAACTAACTTTGTCTTTAATTTGGTAGCTATGTCACACTTTCATGTCAGACACTACATGTTTCTTCCATACACAATTGAAGCAATTATCTCCGTATTGCTAGCATTAGACAAAATCAGTCATTAAATTGATTAAAATGGCCTTTTGACAAAAGAAGATATAATTAAGTGCAAAGAATTATCATTTAGCTACATCTTTTTTCTTGCAAGAATTGCATCTTACCTTAAAGCTATACAACTCTTCTTCAACTAGAAGAATATATAGAAACATTTATGAAAAACCAGCAAATGGCATGGGGCTACTGTAAATGTATGCAAGGAGAAAGACAGGTCATAAATGCAGAGCGACCTGGACTTCTTGCTAACCTGAACCCACAACAGTCTAAAACAACAGTTAACATCTAACTCAGGTAGATGTTAGAAAGCTCATGTGTTTAGAATATGTGCACGCACATGCACGTACCTGTGAAGAATGTAGGTCACATTATGGGAAGGCAGACAGTATCCTAGAAAACAGACTCCCCAAAAGGACTTTGGGTCTGCATGAGATGCAACGTCAAAACCAGTGGTTTGGTCTGACAGCAGCCAAGAAGCAGCACACACCTTTTGACTTGACTGGCAACTGAGACGCAGTTCTTGGTCACCTTGTCAGACTGTGCATACCTCTGTCCACCTCATCAGAGAAGCATTAGGCACATCTATCAAACAGAGCCTGCCTGGTGTCTTATCAAGCTGGCAAGCCATGGAAAACAACGTGGGAGACAGCTGGGGAAAAGCCCAGGGTACATCGGAGATGCAGCTGGATAGAAACAATAGAAATTGCTAATGACCCACTTACCAACTAGACATGGTAATAACGAGGTAAACAGGATTTTCAGTGCAATATTATGGCCCAAAAAGTGTAAGCTATTTTAACAGATGGTGCATAAGCGCAGTAAGTATTTTACCTGGTAAACAGACTTAACAGGCCATTGGCAGAACAGTTAGTTCAGCTTTGAGATACGCTCTCTCAACAGAATGCTGACAGACTGGAACAGGTTCAGAAAGGATTCGTTCAAGTGATTTTTCAGGAGTACAATGAAAGACCTGAGGAAGTCAGTATATATAACTTAACAGAAACAATGTTAAATGATTTGATCATCAATAAAATAGTCATGAGAAAAAGTTTATTCACTGCGTGACTTTTCTTAGTCCAGCTGACAAAAGACAAAGCAAAGAGAAATTCATAACAGCGAAATTCAAACTGGACATAACATGCTATTATGGGGAATAATGCATAATGGAGCTAGGAAGGCATTTACAAAACACCAATGATCATAAGCTAGATACTCCTCATTATCTTTTGTCTTTAGAATCTTTTTTGAAAGGAAGCTCTCTGCCAAGTCACTATTTTTTTTTTTTCCCAGCAAAAAGGTACAGCTACTGAGCTATCCTGGATTATTACTGTTTTTATTAATTTAGATGTTAACTACATGATTCCTAAAGTTCACCAAGAATAAGACTGTATTCTGCACTCTAGAAAAAAAATGAGTTGCAAGCAGACCCTGTGCCATCTTAAGACAATAGAAAGCAAGGAAATGGACAGAATTTCAGCAGGCAGTTAGAAGGAAGGATAAGTGCTTGATGCGACAGTTACAAAAGGGAATTACCAACTGAAAATACCCCTTTTACGGCCTACTTAACTCCAGTCCAAAACACTGCATTTGGAACTCAGTCCCTAGATATAACGGGAAGAGAAACAACTGTCATTGCTCTACAGAACCCACGGAAGAGCAAAGCCTCTCCTTGGAGGCAGTACAAAGGAGACAGTATCTGGAAAAGAGACCATGAGGAAAGAAAGTGACTCTTATATGAGTTTATCAGAAGTAGCAGCCAGCAAAAGTTAAGTAGTTACTTGATCAAAGAAAATAGTAACATTATTATGTTCTGGAAGAGCAAATCATCTCAATTTCAAGAAAGCTGGAGATAAAACATGTACCTAGCATGGGCAATTGGAATAACAGGCTGCTCTGATAATCTTCATCTCTGAAGACAATGTGGAACCTCTCTCATCTCTTTCAGAGGATAAATTTGACCAAATCAAGAGTATGGGGTTTTTAATATTAAGCCCAAATATACACCTTCGAGTGCTTTCAGAAAATCTGCTCTTTACTGTCCATAGCATTTAACCAAAATTCTTGTCATAAAACTTTCTATGATGTTTAACAAATGTAGAAAATAAATCCCAGCAGTCACACAAGACGGTTTCATAGGATGATTTAATCGGCACACACAAAACAACAGAACACTTTCATTCTCACTGCTTAGTGAGAGGTCAGAATAAACACATCAAGGAGACAGCCTACGTTTCGTGGATCTGGCTTCTGTTGGCTGTCCTTGATGCCTGACATTTTGCAGAAAAACTTAGCTTCACCCAAAAACTTGTTAAGGTATTTGTGGCAATCAGCTAGTCAGCGAGCACACTACAGCTGACAACAAAAGCTGTCATCACAAGATGCAGCCATTCCACTTCTGACCAGGTTTGGTACCAGCTGGAATTACTTTTGCCTGTTAAGATCAACATACATCCCACCACTTTCTGCTCTGGACCTTCAAAGTACCCCAAAAAACCTGTATAAATCCTGAATTGAAAAGACAGGGCAAATTCTTAACACCTGGTTTCAGCTGGTTCAGATGCCTTGACAGAAATATGCATTATTTTTCTGAATGGCACAGGAAATGACAGTAAAGATTCACAGTAATCTCATGATCCTTGAGTTTAGGGTAATCACAAAAGACACACACAACAAGATTTGACTTGTGGTAAAGTTATCTGAAAAGCAAAAATCTCTTGGCTATATGTGATGGACAGATAAATGAACAGTTTTGATCTGCTTACTTGTGTTTTTCCTGTCAACCTATTTGATCTGGCAAAGTCATCTGTCAGTGAAGCAAAAGCAGCTTTCAGGAATGGCATCTTTGGTATTTTCCACTGGGGCAGAACTAAACTTCTGAAGTAATTCTGTATTATGATAATCAATGAGGTGAAATTTAACATGGAGCACTGTACAAATGGTATTAATAACGCACTACTGAAGAAGGTATTTACCAAAAATGAAACTCCCAGAAGCACCCTCATCTTCAGCAGAGAAATACTACAACAAAGCAAAAATCCCATGTCAGCAGTCAGCAGAAAAAAGAGAAAGCTCCTGACTGCGTCTTCCATGTGATTTGTTTGGAAGACAAGGTACCTTGGGTTTGGAGAAAAAAGAAAAGGAAAGAAAACAAAACCCTTAACTGAAATAGTGTCACCATAAAAAGAGACACAAGAAAAAATGTTGACCAAGCTTTAAAACATAACAAATACTTAGTGAGAAGTAGCTACCCAAGACAAATGATTAATTTCCTACCAGTATTAGCTGGAGTACACTAGTGTACCCATACAGTGTACAGCTACATACACATCTTTTCCAACACTTGCATCTAACACTCCTTGCTTCTTTAACAGTCAACAGTATACTGTTATCAAATGTAAGTACACTATGCTATTGTATAGTAAGGCTTTGACATTCTTCAGAATAATGTAAAGGCAGTTTGCTTTCCTGAGAATTTTTTTTTTTTTTTTAATTATTCTGAGCACATGGAATTTCTTCCCTGCTACAGAAGCAGTTTAAAAATTGTCTTTCAGTTGGTTTGGAAAAAAAAATAACATTTTTTTTCCTAATTTTACATAATATCTTCTGCAAATATTTACTTGCAGTAAAATGTCTTAAAAAGCAAAACTCTCTTGGACATGTATAATGAAATATTATGCAGAAATAGCAAGGGGATGGTTTAATGGTGCATTTCACACTATGGTTTTAATCTGTCTGCAGACCACCCTATCAGATACTTAAAAGTAACATATCCTGCAACCAGTTAAACGGTAACAATTTTTGGTATTTCGTACACCGACTTCTGTTCCATTTCTATTATTCCTCTCTTTTTAATTAAAGCAGAAAGGGTCAGATTACATCTGAAAAATCAACGCCTGCAGGTAAAATATGAAAGCTAAATTTAGGTACATGTTACGCAAATACAACTGGAAAAAACCTAGTCCACACTGAAATACGCTTTAAGGTATTAGAATAATTTTTTAAATCTTCTAGATCCTGACATTTCTTACGCATCTTTTCCCATTTTTCCACTCACCAGACAGGGTACAATCATCAAGAATGGTGTTTTTATTTTTTCCCCTATGAAAGTCTTTTCAACAATACTTATGTCTAGAAAAAATGTAATTATTTCTTCTGCACACTTGCATATTTCTGTATACAATTTCAGTAAAAATAACTCTTAGTAGGAAGCATGAATGAAGAAGAGTGTGTGACATTTACAGCTAAGTGGCAGGATGCAGACTACCAGGAAAAGATAACTAAAGTCAATGGTGAGCGCTTGCAAAACGTAAGCCAGTTTGGCAGAACCTGATACTGTACTGCAGTTGGGAAACTAGATAACAAAAGGTTGGCAATGTGCATTCTGCTCTTTAATAGAAAAGATGATATCAGATAAGCTAACAGCCAAATAGTCACATCGCGTCTTTCCTCACAATAACATGGACAGGAATACCTGGCAGTACTAAAATTTCATGGTATTTTGTTTGGAAGAAAAACTAATCTGAACTGTATGCTAAGATGACCTTTCATTTAGATAAAATTGAATTTAAAAGCTACTTCTGAACAGAAAGACATAGCATAACTCATTAAGACAATTTTCTGTAAATCTGATAAGTATCTAGCCATTGTTAGACATTTCATCGCTATAAAATGTAAGACTATCCCACTAGTAAAACTCATATGGTTTTCTGTATAAGGTCTGCCAACAGACCTTAACTAATGAATTCAAGAAACAGATATAACATTAAGGTCGTTTTGCAAACACAGCAATGTTCATGATAATGTTTAGTTTTCCTTTTACCTAAACTTCATTTGCAGTGTACATTTGAAAAAAACCTTTGGAGGAGCTGAAGCTCTTCAGTCTCTCCCATGATATTTCACACAACTTAATACCTTAAAAGAAAGGTAAGTTTTCCCACAAAATAAAGTACTGCACCGTGCTTCTTATTTTGGGCCTTGAATTATGATGTACTATGATTAGGAAAAAAAAAAGTTTTTTCTACATTAGTTACATGTGAACAAGCAGCAAAAGAACCTAAATTCAGAAATGACAGATATACAGCCACTTTAAATCTTTTCTGTTATAGGACTGTTTTTAAAGACAAAATAATTTGCTACATCATTGAGGATTGTGGCATAATATGCTTCCACTACCTATTATTACAAAACAGGTAAAAGCCATTTTAAAGTAATTTCCTAGCTTTTGCTTTAAAAAGTGAAAAGAAAATCCAGTTTCTAATATGGACAGCAACAAGGACCATGCATCCATCATCAGGGTTTGTAGCCTGAAATTATAGCACAGACTTTTGTCAGATGAGATGGAGGACATTAATTGGCAATAGAGGAAAGCTTTTATCCCGGAGAGGGAAATGGCCCCTGGAGCTAAGTGCTAACTCCAGCAGCAGTCAGGAGACCCCTGGCCCAATTTGTCCCTCTCTTTTCTCCCACCCTGGAGGTGGGATCCGTGCCACATATTTGTGCCCCCAGAGGAGAGAGAAGGGTTGCTGAGACTATGGTTTTATGGAGTAAGCTTGGCCAGGCTGTCTGCCTCTCCAAGTTTCCCAGGAATTGTGAGAACTTTTTCTCCCAAGAGGTATTCTGAGAGGCTGCGGGGATGTGGTTGAGGATAGGAGGTAGGACTTCACTAACTTGCTTCCCTTCAACTCACATTGCTTTATTTGCTCTGTCAGCTTCCAGCATAATGCAGTCTAATGCTCCGGTGGCAGCCTGGGACCCCCTCCCTGGAACAGCCACATTCAGGCATTGATTTGGCAGGTTGACACCCTTTTCCTGAGAAAAATAAGCAAGCGAAGGGAAATGGTGTGTCTGAACTGTTTAAACTCAACTAAATCTGAATAAAATTGGATGGGATTAAGAAAAGGTGTTTTTCTAGCTCTAGGGCCTTTTCTCCTCCAAGTTTCAAAGATTTGCAATGTAATAGCGTTTCTCTATCCCACCCTCCCCTAAAAGTCAAAAGAATCTTAAAATACCAAACACAATATACAGCCTACATACAGGTGTAGTAATCCACTCCAATTATAAAATTATAGACATTGCATTTGCAGGAATTTGCATTTGAGGATTGTGATCCTCATTCTTTAAGTCTACAATAAGGGAGGGCAAAATGGACAAATGACATAACACAAACTAGGGCACTTGACAGTGCAAGGGACACCTCTTCAGCAGCAAAGCCCAATTTTGTTCTGAAATCAGTAGCTGAAATCCAGTCTAGAACCTGTCATGACCAGCGGACATTACTATTTCATAGGAAAAAAATAATGTGAAAGTTATCTAAGGTTTTCATACATACATTGAGGAAGCCTTTTTTGAAAACTTCTCATTATTGTCTATACATACAAAACCTGAGCACTCACCAACCAAAAAAGAATAATATACAGTTTTACCTGTTACTTGCTTTCTATGGTTTAGTTTTTGGAACTACCATACTGATTTATATAATCCATCACTTCCACTGCACTGAATAAAAAGAGGGCTACCCCACAATCCCACCTCACCAACCACATCACCAAACACCTTACAGACTACAGAAGGCTATCAACTGTTTCAAAGAGCTCTTTCCTTCCCATCTGCTTTTCAGGATGAGGAGGTAGCATTACTTTTTTGGAAAGTCTTGGGTTTTCTCTTCTTTGGCATAAGACGTTGACTATTTTTATGAAAAGGAGCTCTTGTTTTTCAGCCATCCTTTCTTTGGAAGGAAGAAGAAGAGTTTAGCTCTTGCCATAGCATGTTTACTTTTGCTAAGAGGATAAAGTTAGTGCCAGGTCCCAGAATAAATAAGTAATACAAAGGAGAATTACTGAGGAATAAATTTGTAATGCTTTAACAGCATTACCTGTTTCTAAAAAGGAATGTATTTATTTTTCACAAGTAAGTGTTACTGCAGAGCACATGAGCCAGGCCTTCCCTCCACTGAGTTAAGAACATCTTTTAAAAATCCCTAGGTCTAATGCTAGAGCTCTGCTGAGTTACTGAAAGGGGAGTAGAGAAAGAAAAGGAAACACCTTCAGGTATGCCTCAGTAGCTCTATTTGAAGATCTCCTCTTTGTTTGTGTGGATCCCAGTAAGTGGACATTCAAAGTACCTGTCCAGTTATGCAATAGTTTATCTCAGCCATCAATGAAGGACTTGACTCTCAAAATTGACATTTTACAGACCAGGAAATCTTTGGAAAGGGTGCCTCAATGCCATTTTTACTTCTTGTAACCCATTCTTTGATGTGAAAAATATTGAGACCTACCAAACATGCAAAACCAGAGAAAAGTGAAAACCAGAAAAAAGGATGACCAAGCTTGCAATGGTGAAGAAACATCCAGTGCACAGGAACTGTCCTTCCAACAGGCTGTCCTTTATGAGGAAGACTCAGAAAAATTACATCTGTCTGCGTAGTGTTAAATCAAACATCAGCTATGTGAATTCACATGGTAAACAGGCATTTGCACACAGTTTTAATGAAATACAATACCTGATTACTTATTTGAGAAGTCTAGATATTTCCTCTGAACTCAACAGTATCCAAAGTGCATCTCATCTGATCCTAGGCATATATACTCACTTGCCCTTCCAGCAAGAAGTAACAGAAAAACAGGCATCTTAGGCCAAAGCCGTGCACCCCTGTCTAACACAGGTATCTAAAATAGGCAGATCTAGTGACTGACTGATAATGCCACCTCTCTCTTTCAACTCATTATAGCAGGATGAGAGATGACCGGGTTAAACTAAACACCTGTCTTTTAGAAGGCTAACCTTAAGGGAGATAAATGCTATCTATCTTAAGTGTTTCTAATGCTTTAGCACACTTCCTTCCCAGTATTTTTCAGATTCAATACAGAAAATGGATACTCAACTTTGTGCCTCCTTTGTTGCAGCATAATTACATTCTTCAGTGAAGGCACAAGAGGTAGTGGCAATGTAACTGATCTCCCATGCACCAGGCAAGTGTGGCATGCGTGCAATTCAGAAAATACAAGATTATACATACACATATGAGCAGGTGATTTAAAAAAGAAAAGAAAAAATACCCAAAAATAATGTTTTTGAGATTAAAAAAATAGCACTGCATTAGGTTCCTGTTAAAGAATTCTGCACATTTTAAGATACAAGTTACCTCTGTTTCCTCTATTTAGACAATGCTTCTAGGACTTGAAAGGTTAACCTAACAGTGAACTGAAACTGAGGAGACAAATCAATAGCTTCATGTGCTTTTCTCTTTTTTTTTTCTTCTTTTTTTTTTTGCATAATAAATACGTGTCTTAATAATTACTGTTACTACTCAGCAACCTGAATACCTAAAGGTGCTTGCCAAAATTATGTCTTAATCTTTGTCAAACATTGCACAGTCCCCTGAAATAACTTTTGGGGGTAATTAGTAATTTTGGCAACAAAGTTCCACACTGGACATGGGACAGAATCTTCCCTGTAGATTCTTAGACTAATTGCCTAAGGAGTAAAAGACCAAACAACTACAAACTTGAAAAAAAATACTCGGTATAGAAAAAGCACAGTTAATTTCAGAACTAACTCAAATTGAGAATCAAGATGTGGGCTTAAAATAAAAACTATACTAAACTTTGTTTAAAAGTAATTACAGAAAACAGAATAAAAGTAATTTAATTAATTAAGCCATACATAAAGCTCTGTACGTTAGACAAGTTTGTCCTAAAGCCCTGTCAAAAGTTTTATCGGTTACCCCAGTAAGTTCAGAGATATTTAAAAAATAGCACACTCATGGACTTCCTGGTCTTACACTGCTAAATAAAAAGGGGACCTGAGCAAACAAATTTGAGCACAGGGCATGTGATTATCCGTACTCCCTAATTGTTAGTTCATTCCCTCACTCTATTTCAAGTTGTTCCAGCTTGCTGTTTCCAAGACAAAATTTAAGCATGGTCTTAAATGTAGTTCACTCCAGGGAGCATTTCCCAACAAAACTGCAAGCGTTCAGATCCCACCAGCTCAGCTCCTGAGAGGCTCACCTGCCCTCTCCTGACATGGCGCAGGGCAGACGACGTACACCCTTCATCTCATGCTATAAAACCCATCACTTCATTGGACCACAGCACAGCCCTTGAACTATTTAGATACTTTGAACCAACAAGAACACACACGATCACAATCATCCATTTGTCCTAAAAGCACAGTGTTGGGACTCACTATGAAGCTGGAAGATGATGAAAATTCTTTGGTGGTTAAAGTTTATGAAAAGAGGTCTGAACGGCAGCATTATCTCAAAGTTTAAGCAGGGCTTAAGATTCAAGAGTATTTCTTATTAGTCTTAAAAGCATCATTTGACATCTCTGAGTGCTAGTTTATATTTCTGAAAAATGGGCTATATGTTACAGAGAAACACTGCACATCCTAATTAACATTTAGAAAATGTTTTAAGGTCCCTGGATGAAAAGCAAGATCTCATGTAAATTATGATATCACACAAAGACTTAATTGGCAAAACTTCAATGACTTCAGTTCAGAGAATAACTTAACATACCCACTAAATTACTGATTTGCCTAAATACAAGGAAGAATCATTCACCTGCCCATTAATGAAAGACAGATTTTCAAATGACACACTCTTGTCGGTGAGAACCATTTAGTTTACCTGGAAACTAGCTCCAGAATTGCAGTACTTCAAAGCAGAGCATGAAACACTGGCATATCATTTTTTTGGCTCCAGAAGGGTATTCTGAAGTTCAGTGTAAAGGTCAGAAACTAAAACGCTTAATCCTCTCACAATTTATTAATCCATTTTATTAAGAACAATGAGGGTATCACTACATTTTTTCCTTAAGCATATCAAGTAGGAAAAACCTAGTGCTTGACAAATAAAAACTAAGTTCATTAAAACTACCTTTCATTAAAACTACCTTTCCTACTACAAGAAGGAAAATGAAGCCTTAAGGCAGTAGACTTAGAAACATTTACTTAATCAGCACTCTTAAACAAACTTACTTAACAGTATTTCTCCATTACCATCTACTGTGAGAATCCTTAACTCAACAATATTGTAAATCCCTGAAAAGAAACAGTCAAGATGAAAGGCAAATAGACTAATGCATAATTGACAAAAGGACTAATGTTTAAAGAACCAGTAACACCAAAATCAGGAAAGCTAGGTATAATCTCTAGCACCTTAAAGCAACAAAGCATCCTTACTGCTCCAGGAATGAGAGAATTAAAATAAATTAAAAAACCAACAGCCAAAAAACCAACAAAAAAAAAAAACCAACAAAAAACCCCACCAAATCAAACAAAAGCAAACAAACCAGAAACCACCACCCCAAGGAATTCACAAAATGAGATGCATCTAGATTGTAGCTAGTCGAAATTGAGAAAGCACAAGACATGGTCATGAAGCTCAGCATAAAAAGGATCACACACACCCCCACCACCCCAATATTAGCAAAACTGACACCAAGTTCCCTTTCTGCGCAGAAAGGCAGGCATTCAGGGGCAAGCTACAAAATCCCATGCCAATCAGGTACCCTCGCGAAGTGATGGCCCAGGCTCTCGGTGGCTTATTTCCCCTTTGATAGGAGTGATTAAGTCCCATTAGCGTCAATGGGAGGAAGGCATGCATAGCGAGGGGCGGAGGCGCTCCCTCAGAGACAACTGCGGTGGCACTCGGGCTGCCCAGCAATTAAGGCACAACGCGGTGATGGAGACGGCAGCTGCGGGAGAGAAAAGAGCTGGGGAAAAAGTAAGACATACATCGGAGAGAAATGGCAGTTTCAAGCACAAGGAAAGCTCGCCATGTCTTTGGGACTTAATCATGCAGTTTAAAGGGTGACAGAAAGGAGCAGAGGGGAAAAGATGGGCTCTAACCCAAACAGTATCATGAGCGATAAACAAAAGGGACTGGAAATCAGAAACTCTTCCATAGCGAGCAACGAGCTCCGTGAGTCTCCATCATTTCAGACTCAGTGTCGATAAGGGTCAAGAGGTAAATCCTTACTTTTAGGAGTGTTTGCTGTAATCTGTTCCTTGAAAAATGAAAGCTATGGAATGGATCAAGTAACTGCTGTGAAAAATCATCTGTTCTGCAAAAGGCAACTGGCAACTTCCCTGCCAGCTGGTATTTAAGAGACTATTTTATGTGAAGTAAAACAAGACATAATTTACAGAATACATTCATCCAAATTCACCAAAAGGTAAAATACATTTCTTTTCTTGACTGTAAATTATTAACAATTTCTCCTCTTAGACGTGCAAAAACACCAGTATCACAGCTGACTGGCAATTTGTAAATCTGAAAAATATTCTTAGAAATCACATGTGCAGATTATCAGTGCCAAAATCCATCATGTGGATCCAAGAGAAAAAATTCATCCACTAGCCCGTTCACCAGTAATCCTTTCAAGTTTATCCCTCAGTGAATACCTAATCAGAGTTGCATACAGGAAGAGACACAGAAAGGGCCAAATCCTTGAGACAGATCCTCAGTGAAATGTGAAAGATAAGTACATACAATTTTAGGACCATTTGTAGCTTCATATTTTAATTTAGTAGTTACCTTCCAATCCATTTAAGAATAGCAATTTTGCCTACTTTGTTCTGAGTATTGCAACCTGTATTTTATAAATCAGTTGCTGTGTAAATACATCTACCTGGGGAGTTATTTACAGCACATAACACCTGACATTGCAAATCACTGCTTAGTCTCAGGTTAAAAAACAAACAAACAAAACAAAACAGGATTACAAGGGTGAAATTTGCACGCATTAAAATAAATTCACTGTATTTTCATCCTCTAAATATGCAGAAAGAGTGATCTCTAGATACACCTACAAAGCACAAATTAAAAATTTGGTCATGTAAATATTTATTTTACAGTTCCACTAACCGCAGAAGTTTATTCCACAAGCTGTTGATCAGAGGTTCAAGCTTGATCTCAGAAGCATAATGCTTCTGAGAGAGAGGGACATGTAATCTCTATTTGAACGAAACACTGCACATCCAACTAATGTACTGAGATAAATTCTGATGCTGCAAATACTTAGTTACAAGAACATCCAATGGAACTAGCCAAGGATGTCAACAGAAGCTCTATTTATTGACTTATGCTAAGTGCCCACAAGACAAAAATCTGCTTATCTTTATTGATAACATGCTTAGAAAGTCAGAGGAACTGGACCATGCCTACCACTTCAACAGCACTCACCAGGCCCACCTTAGCTACTCAGATGATTTGACTACAGCTGCAGAGCAAGTGGGAGAATAGTTCAAGTCACAAGCGCAAGCTATTACCTTTCTGTTTTAGCAAACATACAAAAATTAACTTCATTTAAAGTGGTTAGCAACAGGAATTTTTGAAACATCTTATCTCACCAGGCCCTTATTCACAGCAAAAAGACTTCTGTTTTGTCAGCTAAACTGGATCAAATATTTTGACAAAGAAGAGTCTTCACGGTAAAAATTAAGTGGCTTACTGAGAGCACCCATGTAATTTAAAGAGTTAGACTTGTTTCTCATACCTACGGAATAACAGATTTAACTTAAAGCACGTGCTTACAGTTTTTATAATGTGAGATGCATTCATAATTAAAAAAATACTTCAGCTGCTTTTTGCAATCTTTCTCTGAATTTGTATAATCGGTTCAGCCTCATTAACATTTCATACACTCTACCTTATTCGGGTTTCCTCTTATTCTGAACACGGAAACACCGCTGATAGAAATCAGACACCTAGACAGAAGCTCAGATCAGTGTTTAGTAAGCATGCTTTCAAAATATCTCCATTTTGAGAAGCCCTCTTTATAAAGCAGACTTTAATGCCATCTAAAACCAAACTAATTTAAATTTCAGTAGAACTACTACCTGTGTTAGCCTGTTCCCTACTCTGCCAAATCAGGTCACCTCAATGGTAGCATTCAGTCAGTCTTTCTCTTGGCTCTTCCTCGAAAAAACTCTATTTGTGCTAAATAGTAGATGGGTGAGCTTTAAAATGTTTGAGAATATACCTAAGAACTGTATCTCACAAATCACACCAATGGATGTTCAATATGCATTTTATTGTTCATACATTCTAAAATTGAAAAAAGTCATAAAACTAAATGCTTGTAGTAAATTAAATATAAAGAATGCATACATATTTGGTAAGAGCTACTTTTCAATTCAACTGGGTAGACAAAAATGAATGTATTTCTCCACAAATGCTACTTCAGAAAAATCCTCCTTATCAGAAAATATTCTATGTATGATGACACTGTGATTTCACTACACTGACCTAGTGTTTTACATGAGTGCAAAGTAATAAATTTCCAAACCAAACAAGCGAAAATAAAATTTGATTACACATTTCTTCATCTCTCAGCTGAAGCTATTAAGTGGTAACCAGTTTACTATCAACATTCCTATTAACTTTTAAGATACTTTGTCTTCCCAACGTCCTACACAGAGCCCCTCAGAACATAAACGCACACAGATTGATTCAGCATTTGGCACCACTGACAGGTGAGGGGGAGATGGGCTAGCAACCTTTTTTTTTTCCACACCAAATCTATTCTTAGTTGTACTATCAAGGTAAAACTAACAACCCTATCTTAATCTATAATTTTCTGCTGTGTCTACAATAAAGCATTAAGGAGAAGAAACTTCATATAAGAACCTTCAATTGTATCTAAGAGGGTTGTTTTAGCAACTGATTTGACTAATTAATGCTGTTTACACACCAAGTTTGCTGGAGTTTTTTGCTTTAAGAATGGTTTATGTTGATTTAACTTTGAAACGTTAGCATAAGGTACTGTTAAACTGAAGCAAGAATGTCTAAAGAAGGCAATGCCTCATTTAACGAAACTGATCTCTAAACCTACTTAATTTAATCACTACACTTTTCTTGTGTACACAAGGCCTTTGTGTTCCCACAGCCTCTTGAAAAGGTGTAGGCTTCAAGGATACCGAGAGAAGAATGCTTGATGGACCATGCACCCAAAATGAACTGCAGTTTAGGTACACAAGGCTTTGTTTGATTACTCCCCCCCCAACCAGCTTACCCTATACTAACAGTTGTTAGGACAGTTATATTTGCATGACAAGAAAGAAGAGATTTTTAACCATTCTGTGTGCAGCATGAGAAGAAATGGATACCCATTTTGCCACCACACTGAACTAAAACATTATAACTTAGGCAAGCCATGGCTGGATAGACTACTACTTTTTCCAAAATCTATGCAGGCACCGCATGAACACACACACACAGAAAAAAATAAAGGCATTACTCAGCGAAAAACTTACACTTAGCAAAAGGGATTTCATTTGCCACAGTCTATGCCTAAGCAAAACGAACAAAAAATATTTATGTGAAAGCAAATTTCATGTACAAGCAACCTGCATAAAGAGCCTTTCTCCAGTAACACTTGCCTTTTTCCATATAATAAAAGCCAACGTGGATGACAGCACACACGCTCTTGTTATAATGCCTTGGGAGAAAACCACAATTCAGTGAGGCTGGGCCCCACCTCACTTCCTTCACTGACAGGTGCCTGACAATCCTTGTGCCGAGGGCATGCAGCTGTGGCTTCCCCTCTCTGCCTGGGAGAGTTAACACTATCCTCACCGGCCACTGGACAACCCATATGGCTTGTAAAGAACTTTATACACCACCTTCCCATGTAATTTATCTCTTGGGAGGTCTCTAGTTTCTTAGCCTTTTGAATCTCACAGTGTTTTGCTTCCAGGCTGCTCTATACCCTCCTTTCCAATCCCTTTTATAGCTTCTTCAGATTTTTATATTTGTGTAAATATAGAGATGGCTTCGTTAATCTACTGGTTTCTCCCTTACTATTCTATTCCCTTACTTTTATTTTCACATTCAAATCAATAAACGTCAAAGTGATATTTTTCTCTCCTTTTTTCCTATTTTATACCTCCCATCCCTGTGTCTATTCTCTCTCAGATTTTTCTCTCCTGCCTTTGATTTTTCTCCTTCCACCTAACCTTCCTTGCCTGGTAATCAATAACAACCATCTAGTTTCCCTAACAGCAGAGGGGAACTTCCCTTCTTCATCCAGGAAACAGGACACTGATTTAAGTGTAAGGAGACGCATAAAATAACAGTTGAGCACCTGCACAAGTTAGACATGGGCACAAATCCCAATTCTTTTTGCTATACCAGATCACACCAATTATTAACAAAGTACATTCCTGCCTTATATGCCTCTTCCCTTTCACTTTCCAACAGAGATTTTCAGAGGTAAGACACCAGTATACACCAGTACTTTACTTGGCTCTACATGAAAACCGAATATTTAAAAAGACTAGGCAAAACCCTCACATTTTTCTTCTAAAGCATTAATCCATGAAATATGTAAAGTGCTTTCTGTCTGTCGCGGCTGCCTCAATTGTCTTTGTTTCTAAAACTGACTTGCATCAGAAGAAGGGAAGATGTAGCCAACTAGAAAAAGAAGCTATCTGGGACAAATGGACAACATCTACCTACATTACAGGTTACATAGACGCAATACATCTATAAATATCCTCAAATTACATACAGATCTGTAAATTAATGCATGGAAGAGTCCCAAAGTGATGGGGGTATACTAGCAAACTGCTGGAAAGTTTCCTGGTGTGAAATTGGTCCATCCCAACCAGCACTGTGCCTGAGCAGCTCCCAGGAAGGATGAGGCAGTTGAAACAACCCTTAGCCCATGGTCAAGGGTAGGCAGCTCAGATACAGCCACAATTGTTGGAGAGAGACAAAATTTACTAGCACAGACACTGGTCACTCCACAACAGCTGGCCCCAGTATTCAGGGTCATTTTTAGGCATACAGACACAGCCAAAGAGATTCCCAAAGGATTTGACATAATTTTCCCCAAGTTTTCCTATTTTGCTACCTTATTCTACATCAACCCAACCCTGGAGGCTCTGTCACTGAGAGTGCTCAGAGATACCACGCTACCAACACCTTCCTGGTGTGGCTGGGAAATCTCCTTGCTATCTGCAAACTATCCCTTACAACTGAGACAATCAACAAACTTTTGCAAAAAGATGAAAAGCTAGTAGAAGTTTCATTACCTCCTGTGTGATTTCATTTATAAAGCACATATGCAAAATACAGTCCTTTTGCTAGAGGGAAAAATCCCGGTTCACTTTTGGCTCTCTCTGGACTCCACACCCGCCTCTGGTGTCAGCCGTGGTCGTGGGCGTTCAGTTTGATCCAGGGTTTGGCGTCGACCTTCAATAGCTCTTCAGTACTAGTCTATTTGGATAAAGTATTTTCCATCATCTTATTATTGCTCTGACATACTCATTTAGCTTTTTACATAAGCAAACTCTCATTTACTTTAATTTACTGCCAGAGTAAAGAACACAAGAGTTTGGACTATTATTTATTTATTTGACCTGATCTCTTGCCATACATGGGCAAGGCACTCTACCACATCATGCCCTAAACAGGCCAAGGGGCTAGGCAGTAACAGATTTTCTTGCTTTCACACATGTGGCATGTTGTTTTCTTTTGTGACAATATTTTGTGTCTGTGTGTAGTTAGAAGGGGTTTTTTTGTTGCGTAAATCTGGTTCTCAACCAGAGTTCAGAGCTGAGGCAGACTGGGAGAAAGGGGTGCTGAGAAACTAGGAGGAGGACAAGGGAGCTTTGAGTCACTCAGGAAGTAATTTCAAGAATATTGGATAAATATCACACTTATGGAAGGACTAAAAGGAGAAAAAAAAAAAGAAAAGAAACAAAGAAATCCAAGCTCTGTTCTGTAACTTGCATAACGCGTCTTTCTAAAGAGACAAACATGTAAAAGCAGAAAACCACAGCATTTATATGTGAGCTCCATTTACTTCGGGAAACCAACTGAAAAGCTATTAACATCAATTTTACAGAAACATATCATTTTCTTACTGAGAAACTTGTTGGTCTTTTCCTTTATGTTTTTCAGCCAATACACCTGCCCCCCCCCAAGACCAACGTAACTTTTAACACAGTTATGCTCTATATCAGGGACCTGAGTATCTGGGTGAGCATCAGGGTATATGCTGTATTTTCAGACAGCAGTGGAAGTGAAGATTTTTGGAATAAAGTATACAGCAACAGTGACATCTTTCATAGAAGCTTGGTTTCCCACCTAGAACCAGTGCTGAAATACTGCCATGAGAACTGTAAATAATCTTTGTGCTTATAGAGCCAGATCTCCCAAAGCAGCTCCCTGCAAGAAGTATTTTGTGTGCGCCAGAATTTCCATTTTTGTCAATAGTAACATATCAGCATACGCACTGAGTCACCCCAGATGATCTCCCAGGCCGGACATCCATCCATACAAATACAGAATTTGCCTGGGCAAAGTTTGCAGGAGATCATTTTTTCAGATGGAGTGCAAGATACATTTCATTTGAAGCCCTCAGGTACTTTAAAAACAAAACCATTTTAAAGAGGTCCTGTTTTTATCCCTGTATTGGCGAGAATAAGGTAGAATAAACAACTAGGATAAGATTATACACAAAGTATTTGACAGCGAAACCAGAGCCATGGAAGGCTATTTTTCTCCCTTTGAGCCTTCAAGTCTTATCCAAGCAAGCACCTTCTTCTCAATATTATTCTTTTACCCGCTATACTGAATTTCTTGGACTCAAGGCAGACATAACTGTGAAGTTATAAATAGCTGCTGTCCAACCACAAAGTTAGTTAAAATCACAAAAAAAAAACCCTCCACTGATACACTTTGCCACCTGCCTAACGATGTCTTTTAGGCAGTATTACATATGCCTGTAATGATTTACACTGCAATCCAGTGACACCCAGTATATTACAAACATTGATGCTGACAACCATAAATTTTTATACTGAGTCAGAACAAAAGTATTTGGGACAATGATTCATTAGTTATAAGTAAAACAAAAGAGTCAAAGGACAAATTCTGGCTGTATAGAAGCCAATAGCAAAATTTCTCTAAGCTTTCAAGCAAAGAGTAAAAGTGAAGTAGTAAATGGACCTCTGACCAGAGCTTCTGCTTCATCAGGCTATTTGTATAGTTTTACCACATTAAGCTGTAATACAAGCCAGTCAGTTTTTACATGAGTGCCTTCCTCAAAAACATCTTCCTCACTCAGAAATAGTTCTTGTCCTCAGGAACTCCAAAAAACTGTCATTCCCACACTTTTTCCAAAAACAGGAGAGGAAACAAATCTTTTCGTTTCACTCCTTCCCTGCCACCAGCATGGGAAAACTCCCCTCCTGTTGCCTTCCCTACCTGCTAGCGGTTCCTCATGGCAATGCAGGTAACAGACCATCCACCAGCCTTTACTGATCGTGACATTGGCAGGCAGTGGTCCTTCAGGACTTACTGGTGGCAGCGATGGTAAGCACCTGTCTGCAATATTCTGTTTATGGCATGACCAACTGAGTGGAAACTGGGTCGCTTCTGAATACAGAAGACGACGCAGTAAGGGTATGCAATTGATTCTTGTGACAAAGGGTTCAAGTGTTGCCAGGTTTAATTTAAACCCTTAGGGCTTAAATCTGGGAACAAGTTTCCCCTCTGATAAAGGAAGAATCGATTTTCCCTTTCTGTTTTTGGAAAATATGGTAGAGGCAGCATCCCAGACAGCTTCCATATACCAGATACCTTCTTAAACTCTAAAATGGATGGCAGGAAGAAGGTATATTTAGGCAGCAAGGTACAGAGAGAAAAAGAAAGAGAGAGAGAGAGAAGAGATTGCACTGGCTAAGAGGCTCACGGCAGTAGCCGGCAGGTCTGCAAACTCTGTTGGGTGCTGATGCAGTGCCCCCACCTGCACTCCTGCTCAGTCTGCCAGGAATTACAGGATGAGAATTTTCTTCCAGCAGCTGCCCCAGGCACACTGGGCACAGTTACCTGGGAGAGCAATAGCCAGGTGCCTTCAACTCTGAGTCGGTGGGAAAACATTAAAAGCTGACTTAGGCAGATTTGGGGGGTAAGGAATGAAAGATGAATCAGTGCAACACTACTCTCTGGATTTCGTCTGCCATGATCACATCACTATGCCTGGAAACAGCCTGAATAGCTGATTTGCTAATACATGTTAGTAATTTATTTATTTTTTTAAGCTTAAAAGATTTTTTTTTTTAGGCTCCCTAGGCTCTCTCTCCAGTAGAGGCAGTGGAGTATTGCATTCTAATGATTTTAGTGATCAAAAGAAAACACTTATGTGTTCATGGTTATTTTTGAAAATGAAAAGGAGGTAAAATTAAAAACCAAAAATCTTCCACATACGATTCTGCTGTAAATCTCTCCAGTTTACACAATAGATAGGAGAGAGCAAAAAGTACTAGTAAAATATAAGAAAAGGTTGTTTGAAAGGAAAACAAGAGCTTGTATGGATGGCATGCTTCATTAAACAGATAACCTAAAGTTTTTTATTTTTCAGTATATTAAATCACTTTTTTGTTCAATAATCTTTTTCACTATTAAAGTTATTAAAAAGCTTTTACATGGTAAGTTGTCAGCATTCTATATGGCAAAAAAACCACTAACTCAATGGGAGGCTGTCATAAATGTCAGTGCTAGGCAGACACGGGACTATTATTTGTTTTTTTTCTACAATTAAGTAAATTCTCAGTACGTCAAAATGTACATTACAAGAGCAGGTGAAAAAAAAAATATCAGAAAAGCAGTGAATGAATCAATTCATTATGCATCTATTCACTACCAAGTTCTTCCTTCTTCTGTTACTTTACCTTCTAAACCTTCCAGTTAAGCTTTACATTTAGTCAGACAAGCTGTCTCCTACAAGTAATGAATATGTGGTTTTCACTATGACATGATGCCTTTCAAAACACAAGCACTACACAACAACAATTACATTTTCACTAGCTAGATAAAGGAAACTTTGATTGTGCTTTCTGTAAAAAAATCCATGGATAAGAGGTAAAAAAAAAAAAAAAAAAAAGATGTGAAATGAAAAGCATATTTGAAAGTGAAATACGTAAGTAAGCAGACAGTCATGTATAGGTGTGATTTTTTTTTTTCCTATATAATGCAGTGTGCTGGTTAGCAGCTTAATCAGCTGAGACCAAATGATTATTCAGCATCAATAACCCCTATTATGAGTTGTGAATTTTTTTTTTTTATTAAAAGTGCTTAAATAACACAAGTATGAAATTTCTAAAGAAAAATTAACAAGTGTTTTTTTAATAAATCTAATTTCACATGTGTTCATAAGCACTTCATAAGCTTTGTTCTATAACTAAAAGGACTTTAATTTTACAAGTTCACCAGAGAAAAAAATATTTTCCTTAGCCCTTGTGACATATTTAATTTTATAGATC
Organism: Aptenodytes patagonicus; assembly: GCF_965638725.1. NCBI lineage: Eukaryota > Metazoa > Chordata > Aves > Sphenisciformes > Spheniscidae > Aptenodytes > Aptenodytes patagonicus. The sequence continues at coordinate 45,313,916 of NC_134952.1, forward strand.
TGTTGGTTTGATTGTTGCTTTTTTTAAGTAATGTATACAGCTCTAGGTTAAATCATTGGACACCTGTGAGGGAGGAAGAACAAAGGAACGCTCAAAGCCACAGGGAATTGCCATATTCTCCATTTCAGCAGTGAGATAAACTACTGGAAGATTCTGACCGAGATGCAGAATCGCACCTGCATCCAACCCCGTACCCTCAGAAAATCAGTGAGTTTTTCACTTACTTGCAATTGATGGTGCTGAATTGGGGCCTAAAGAAGAAACTGCAGAATAAAAGAGCAGATGGAAACCCCAGAAGAGCAGATGAGGAACTGCCAAGAGTGACTGAGGTGAAACAGAGCCAAATATTTTCATCAACTCCTAAAACAAGACATTCTTGGTAGTGAGATCAGAAGCTGAGCAATCACACCAAATTATGCTTCAACCTGAGATGAAAATTTTAATTTTATTCTTCCAGACAGTATAAACAAGAAAAATAAAAGAAAAACATAATAGGAACTTTCTAAATATAGCCAACAAAACCAGAGACAACCTTGTAAGTTACAAGCTCTGGAAGGGAAGTCCATTTGAAAAAAAAATATACTGGATATAAAGGGGAGATGCTACACAGCAGTTTTGTTTCACGGAGATAAGTGTGGCTTGTAAGATGAAAGTTACTTATCTGTTATTGTTTTATGGAGTGTTTGTTGTGCTGATGGGAGGCAAAGGTCAGACCCACACTAAAGCAACTTTAGCTGATTATTCAGAAGTCAGGGTTCAAGTTTTTATTGCTGGGGTTTCTATTAACAAGCCTGCATCTTGGGCGAACTGAAAGGTGATGTCCTGTTCCAGACTACTGGTGCACAACAGTCTGGCTCCATGAGGTGCACTCCTGGGAAAGGTGTCTGTGATGGGCTGAGAGGGCAATAAAAGCTTTCAGGGACTGTTCAGGAATGAGCGTGCCTGATCCAAAAAAACTGCTCTCTCCAAATTTCCATTCACCAAATGCAAAAATAAGAGATTGAGTTCTGGCAATTTCCCCCTAAGAGAGGAGGGGACAGAAATCCTGGGATTCATTAAAGACCTCTGCTGAGTATTTTAACAGGCAGATCTAAAAAGGCTCTGTACACAAAGGGGTTTTTTCATTTAAAAAAACAAACCAAAAAAACCCCCAAAAAAACCCCAAAAAACAAACCTATATATTGTCCTGAGTGGGAACAAGGAGGACCAGTGTGGAAGACAAGATATGCATCTTTGGAAGTGAAGAACTGTAACACTCCCTTTTGAACCTAAAACTATCTGGAAAAGTGATCAAACCATCAGAAGGGACCTGTATGTTTTAGAATATGGCATTTGTACCAAAACTTGTCCCTGACACACAAAAAGAATGACCAGCTCTGTAGGGGACCATTTAATTGGGCTATAATGAATTTTAGCTTCTCTAGGAATTACCCAACAACTGCACAGCAAAGGCATCGTTTCTTCCCCCCCCCCCCCCTTCCATCCAGCTCCTCGCCCTCCTACAGCTGGTCCCAACATGTTGCTCAGTCCTCACCACGCTCTCCCTGCCCAAGCACTGAGAGGCTGAACAACAGGAATTGTCTTCCCACGGTGCCAAGCGTTCGGAGTCCCCCACGAGGCCCAGCTTTACGGTGCTTTCTTCTTAGTCCATCTTAACCACTGTTTATCAGGGAACCGGGAGTCCCCAGAGAGCGAGTATTTGCACTGGGCACTGGCAACAGGCAGCACAGGCATTTTGCTTGCTGCCGATGAAAGCTAAGAACCGTGCAGCCAGATCTGAGAGTAAGACCCTAGATGACAGATACGACACAGAAACAACCAGCTGTTTCATTGTTTTACATTGCACCACAAAGCAACTGGAAATGGTTTTTAGCCATAAACAGAAGGCCCAACTGGTTAGGATGATTTTTGGGCAGCCCAGAGTGAATAGTCAACACTTGAGCGCACACAAGGGTTTGCTGAAAGTGACCTTGATAATGTAGTTGTCTGCCGCTTTAAAGCGGAAGCAAAAAATGTATATAGTGAGGGCAATACTGCATATATAGTTAGAGAGGCTGTCCTTTGTAATGTGTGCATAACATAAGCAGTGTGCTTTGGAAAAATCAAACTAAAAATGAATACACATCAAGCACCTGCAAAATCTGAACTGGTGATTACAATTTTGGGCAGATAATTTGGCACAGACACATTCCTACTGATAAATAAAAATGTGGTTTTGAAGGCAGCTGTATATTGCACTTCACTGGAGAATTTGCTTTCATTCTCCCACAAAATAGTCCATCAATGCATTAGCTCAATACTAACCTTTTTTTTTTATTACTAGATGAACATGTTTTATGTTTGGATGAGATACAGCTGACAGCTCATTTTTCCCTTGCAGTCAGCTTGATCTCATCCAAACTATTAATGTAACAGAGTTCCAAGACAGATTTGCCAGTGGATGTTTAGTCAATTCCCACTGACTTAACTGAGGGCAAAACTCAGCCCTTAAGCAACAGAAGAAATGTTAACTGGTATGGCTACTGAATACAGAGAGGTTATTTTCTCTCTATGAGAAATAGGCATGAAGCAATATATTCAGGAGACCAAGCAATTTATGTAATGTCCTTGTTACGTTTATCAACATTTTCACTATGTACTTGCAGTTCACTTCGGTATGGCTTGTTTTGTTATAAAATGAGCTCCTATACCACAAACAAGTACAGTAACTGGATCGAAATAAAGACATGCTTTTTTCCCAGGAAAAATATGTGTACTATATAGAACAGTAAGCTTTTAAAGCAAGTCATCTTCAAACATGAAAGTGTCCCCCAGGCAGATTTTACTACTCTTATTTTAATATTAGCCTGTTTTGTAAACCAGTGAAGTGGCTGGCAAACGCTTCTGCAAGATTTTATCTAGAACAAATAGTGACAGCAATTTCCCATTTTTCATGTATATTACCAAATTCTATAAAATCTTCACAATTAAAATTCAAGTTCACACACTTCTTCAGGTTACGGTTTATCTATCAAACTGTTTCTGTCTCAACATATACTACAGCTGTATGTCCCAGCACCCCCAGTTTTAATTGACCTTATGGAGCTCACTGAGAGTGAAGTCTCACTTTGTAACCACGTATGTTCATTTCAATAGCATAAATGAAGCAGACATTTTATAACCAAAACTTGCAGATATTTTAGTACAATAAGTGTCAAGTCTAAGCTGATGATCTAAAAAAATTCAAACTGCCACAGCTACCCATATACATAAGAATTAAAATGCAATGTCATTTATATAAGCAACAACCGGAATAATAATTTTAGAATTACCCAGTTTCTTACTATTCTGTTAACTTTGCTGTTGAACAGAAACTTGACAGCTCCAGTCAAGGCAAACTTCAACAATCTCCCTCAGGCAGTCCTCCTTAGGAATATTTTTATCTCAATTACACTTCTACCAGCCTGTGATGCACTGATGAGCTTTCCTCACAGACACATCACTGGGTGCACCAATAAATATCACACTTTATTACTAGTTGTATTAAAAAAAAAAAAACCCAAACCAAATAAATTCATAGGCCACTCTACATACAGATGCACTACTCCCTCTCACAAACTTGCAGTACTGTGTGTCTACTAAAGACCTACTTCCTCCTACACGAATGTAAGAAAACCGACATGAAAATACTCCATGCAGGCTTTATTTCACAGAGAATTAGCAACTTCTCTGAAAAAAAACACAAACTCAGGAAAGCAAAACCTTCTAAAGTAAACTATAGATGTGATATAATATCATAAGATAAATATGACATATTGAATACAGATATTAAACAGCTAAAAAATATGATGGTGTGCAATATTCGTAAAACACAATAGGCCAGAGATTGCTTACCTGGCTGAAAGCTAAACATCCAATAATGGACCCAAATCCTTGCTTCGAAAGTCAGGATGAAAATAATGTAAATAGTTGAGACAATTTTGCCCTGCTTGTTCATGCAATAGCAGAATTTGTCAGCTTGTATTTTTCTTCCAGAAAGAACTTCTACATTTAACTGCAGGAAACCATTTAGATCACAAGTGGTGGGAATAGCCTCTCTTACATAAAACTACGGGGTGGGGAGGACGACACGACACCCCTACAGCATGGAAGCAAAATAGTCCTTGTTACAAGAAAACATTATCAAGCTTACATTTCTCTATCAGTTACCATTTTATCAAGCTTACATTTCTCTATCAGTTACCATTTAAGATAGAAATTGACTACACAATAAATTATTAGAACCACTGACAATATGTTACACTTGTTAACCAAACCTAGCCCTTTGGGTAAAACCAGGGGCAGATTTCGATTGAAGACAACAGAAATTGCCAGGCCTTATAATGAAGCTGATTTTGACTCTTCCTGTAATGACTAGTTTTGCCTTCACAAGAAGCAAAGCATGAATAACATAGGTACTTTGACTTTGTGTACTTGTACTGTATATACTTCAGGGCAACATTTTGTGTGCTATCTAATCAGTTGTTTTATATTTGGCATAAATACTTTTCCATGTCTATTACCAAAAGCGTAATTTTATTATTCTTCTCTGAGCAGTAGTTTTAACTAAATCATATACTAGCTTTTAATATTATTTTGCTGTAATTAATTATAAGATATATGAAAATTGAACTGAACTTGAATATTCGAATGTTATGTTTACTGATCAAATTTACTGTCCAATGATACAAGCATCCTTAAAATTCAGTTACCACGTACCTCATTCTCACACACACTTTTAAAACCATATACATACAGGTGTGTTATATGCAAACATATATTCACACTGCCCTCTGCACCATTTAGTGTTCCCTCTCCTTGGAGCTCAAAAAAAGACTTATAAAGGAGGTGCATTTTTTTTCATTTATTATGTGGAACTGTATGACACATTTTTAAAATAACCAGAAATTCTTAACTGCAGACACTGACAATACAGGCACATTAACAGTACACATCAACATTTCTCCAATATGTTAGCTAAAAATCTTGCATTTTGTGCCATGTGCACAAAGGATGAGGAACAGTCATTGGCATCTCACCAGTGTCCCCTCGGGACAGCAGGGAGGCACAGGAGTCTCTTCTCCCTCTTCCTCTGAATCAGAAGGAAACATGAAAAAGGATGGCTGGGAGAGAACTGACCCTTAGGGGCAACAGAAAGGGCAAACTGGCATTGCTGGGTGCGGGGGAAGCAATGGGAATAAGTGAGATCTCCCAACTTAAAAAATGGCAGCTTCCCCCTTCCTCCTGTAGCCAACTCTCAGAAAATGCCATCCACTCTGCCCGCCCCAGTGCCAAGTCTCAAAACGCACAGGTATCAACATGGGGGGCACCGCTTGTCAGCCAAGGGGAGCTCCTGTCAGAAAGCACTTAGCTGCCTTTACAAAGGAGACTGAAGACAGACCAAAGGACCAGTTGACAAGATGGGCATAACCCAGCAGTCCTGCTTCCCTGAAAGCAACGGTGACCTCGACATCAGGCCTGCACAGCACGATTGCATCCACGCAGGCTAAAAAGCTGACAACTCTTTCAGTGGGAGAAATGCTGTTTCACATCATGTTTCACATGATGGTACTCCATGAAAATCACATCAATTAAGTTTACATTAAAATTCTGGAAAGTCTGAACGAGGGATACACAGTAAAAACTATGAGACAAACTAGCAGGGGAAAAAAAAAAACAAAACAAAACCAAAAACCACAAGCTCTGAAGTCTTTTCTGTACGCTTTTCCATGTATCCCCAAAATTTCCAGCTGGCCAGCTGCTTGAGAATGAGTCCTTTGAAGGATGACACATACAGAGTGCTAACTATGGTGAGCATTTCCCGTCTCCAGTGAGTCAAGAACATTTTTCCTCCTGGATGCATATGACAAAACAAGCCAAAAGTTATTAAACGCTGTCCCAGTATCTCTTCTATTATAGAGAAAGGCTATTGGGAAATGGTGTACATTTCACCAAGTTTCCTTTGAGTCAGCTGTGAGTTTCTTACACGCCAAATGAAGTTAAAATAGAAAGTACAGAAGTTGACAGTAACAACTGAACCAAAAGTTTGGTGCTGCAGCTTTAATTTACATCAGAGCTAAGATAGGATTCTGAATGTTTTGGGGTTTAATATGTATGTTAGAGAACAAAAGACAAGAAAAAAGACAAATTATTTTAAAAAATCCTCTTCTGTACATAGAAGAGGACAGATGCATCATATACGGAAACAACACTTAAAGAATGAAACGTAAGTTGCAGACATCTTATTAAGAGGCATACAAAAAGCTTTGTTCCACTATTTTTATACTTTACAATAAAACTATATTTAGTACTTCAGTACGTATACTAATTCATGTGGTAAAACTTTTGGAAAAAAACAGAAAATTAGTTATTGAACTGAATGCATAAGTATTTTTATTTTAAACGTCTTTGGCACTTTTTGTAAGGTACACTATACTATTTTCATTGTAGTAGAATCATTTACCTAATATGAAAACCCTAACATACTTCAGTTCTTTAACATCCCTTAATTCTCATGGAAGTTTACATTAACAAATGTCAACACGTCTACCGCTCTCTATCACAAAAAAAATTCTCAAAATGTACAAAAGGACACCTAAAGCATTGCAGTATTAATGGAAAGGTTGGGTCTGCCTTGCTACTACAGGCTTTCTCAAATTCGCTCCGCTGGCCCCTAGGAACTGCAGCAAGTACCCTCCAGGCTCAGGGGGGAGCTGCAGGATTTATTCCTGAGCACGGTGCGGCATGCAGCCAAAGGAGTCATTTAGCAGAGTTTTTGGCCAAGCAGGAAAGTGTTCCATTTCTTCTGCCATTCATTGAGACCCACGAGGAAACTGAGACAGGAAGTCAGGCTTCCAGATAATAGGAGTGTTCCTAATAATGTCCTTTGGCTCGCAGCGCAGAACAGTTCCTCTATGCTCTCCCTTGCTACAACATCTTCTCAATATATAATTTCCCACTGTAGGGGGAACAACAAAAGCATTCTAAATGAGTTTTCCTTTGCATCCAATTCAAAGGGCCCAGTTAAACTGCATGGATTATCTGCTTCTGTATGGTGTACAAACAGCAACTAATTGTTTCTTAAAAACAGCTATTTACGCTTGGAAATTAGTCTAGCGTAATGCCACTTCAGAAAGAATCCTCCATTGCAATGTCTACATATATATATTTTTAAACTTCACAAAACACCAAAAAGCTAATTACACTCCAATTACCTGGTTACCTCTTGCCTTCGTTGTAATGGACTGTTGAAAAAACATACCTCCAGTAAGTCTCAGTAAAGTGGCCCTAAATATAATTTTTCTTCAGGTTCAAATTCTGACTTCATTAAGGTGAATGTCACCATGCCATTCATCTCGTTAGAAGTAATGAGATCCTGAGAGGGACTGCAGTCTGGGTGAAGAATTAAGCCTTATAAGTTGCAGCACATAAACATAATGCGTTTAGTAGTCCTGCATAAGCGTGCCAGGAAACACAAATCAGATATAAAATGAAGACACTATTTATGATAAAAGAAAAAAAAAAAAACAAACCTTCATTGGCTGCTGTGGGTCCCTGCCCTGGGCATAGTTCCCTACTGTGCAATCCACGCCATGACCCACCTAACACAATCCAGGGCCCATAACACATCATTAATGCAGGCTCTTCCACATCCCACCTACAGGATCTGCTGCATCCCATGGCAGGATACGAGGCAGTGCTACTGTAGCTATGTGCCCTGGTTTCGGCAGGGATAGAGTTAATTTCCTTTCTAGTAGCTGGTACAGTGTTTTGGATTTAGGATGAGAACAAAGTTGATAAGGCACCGATGTTTTAGTTGTTGCTGGGTAATGCTTACACTAGCCAAGGACTTTTTAGTTTTTCCATGCTCTACCGACTGAGATGGTCCAAAGAGATGAAACTGAAAGTCTGCAAGGCAAGTAACTTATCTTTTCTTAGACCAACCTTACAGAAAGAAAAAGTCTAACAAACTTTCAGACATGCAGTCTTTATAAGCCATGGCATTTTACAAGGTGGAAGAGCCACTGAACAATCCACAACAGTGTGCGAAAGCAAAACCGAAAGATCTGCGCGAGAACAATTCATCCATATTTAACTGAATGACACGTTGGAACAAAATACCACTAGGAATTTTGATATGTGTATCATTGTTTTAATTAAAATTTACTACCTTAGCAGTAGCTAAATACAGAGAGCGGTTTGATCTGCGGTCAAAATGCACTCACAGAAGTATCTGCTGGAAGTCACCTATCTACAGCTGCAGAGGGCTCAGCACAGGATAATTCACCTCTCGTTTGCATCTCAGTTTTTACCTGGTTAACTGGCTTCCCCTGGCAGATAACCCACGCAGCACTTTGTGATGTCAGTTTATTATTCCCTATGACTTCTCTAAGCACCTATCCAACCTTAAACACAGATACCTGTGACTCTTCAGGCAACAAACAGGAAGGAAAACTAAATCCAAAACTGATTATGAAGCGGGGAGGAAGGAAAGGTGCAGTGTGTTAGGCAGTGCCCTGGGCGGCAAGAAGTCCCTGCAGCTCTGTCAGTGCAGGAGCGAGTCTCGTGCGTGCTCCTTTCCAGTGGGCAGCCAGCTGTAGAAAGGGTTTATCTTGATACCAGAACAGCCATAAAGAACTAAAAGGAATCAGAATTGATTAACACATAAGAATGGGGATGTTAACTTGTTTCTTTAGCACATGCAAGTGGATTCAAAATCTTATCTAGATCTTTGCTGATTTCCATGACACATCATCTGCTTGTTGGAAGGAGAGGAGAGGAGAATTTCTCCACTGATAAGACCTAGGACTTTTTAGGTCAATGAAGCCGAGCCAGAGTATGTGAGCAGAAACCAAGGGTCAAATAATTTTTCTTCTTCTATAAAATTATGTAGTTAGAACTGAGCATTACTATTTATGTTAATTTTTTGTTGATTTTTTCCTTAGGGCCGTTCTTTAGTCTGAGCTTGTTCATAATTAGGAAAGACAAACAAAAGGTTTACATTTATAAAGTCTTTCTAAATAATTCAGGAAACCTTTGACTTCCTACACAACCTTGGGCCTAGAATGACTAGATCAATGAATCAGCAAAAATACATTTTATATGTGATGGAATGCTGTACCATGCTCCAAATAAATCTAACAGACACTTTTTTAAAATAGCAAAAAGTAGCCAAGACAAATAATTTTGTCCAAGTTGAAAAAATTGTCATGACTTTAGCTGGCTCTACACATTGTTGACTTAAATCACCACAGAATAGCTTGCATTTCTCTATAAAATTTTAGTTTTAGCCCCCTCAAGATCTGCGTATCTCCATAAACGCAGTTACTGATCAAAGAGGCATCTCTGTATTTGGCTCTCTTCCATAACGCAAAAGGGAGCCTATGTTATAAATTCTCTTTACCCAATTTTCACTTCTGTAGACACACTGACTGTGATCCATCAGTGCTACAATTCATATTTAATTCAGCTTCTTCCAATGTAAACGTATTATGAATGAAAACATCCAAAAGACCTGAACTTGGTTTCTGTATTTTCACCTGTACTTCATATATGAAAGGGTTTCATCCTCAAGAATGCAGACAGAGGACTGAAAAAAAAGGAATGCCCTCCCCTACACTCTCTACTCTCCACCGCTCCTTCAATTCAGGGATCAAAGGATCTACAAACTGTAAAAAGATAATCTTTTCATGATGGGCAAAGATTTTTCTCCTTCCTTCCCCTGCCAAATAACTCCAGAAAACTCCATAACTAAAATCAAGTAAAGGACTTTCTTCAAACAAGAATCCTCAATCAAATCTAGACTTACCACCTGCAGCTCTCACTCAGGCCATGATTAAAGTCCAACACATTGAAGAAACAACATCAGAAAGAAAACAGAAGTTTGTGAAACACAAAAGTAACAAACTATGTGGTTAAATGCAAGATTTGCACTGAATTAGGCTATGTCATAAGGATATACTGCAATCTAGAGTTTTTGCAATCCATCAAAACTATACATAGCTTTGGAAAAAAAAATACACTTTCTGCTCTGTTTTTATTTTACTATTTAACTAATTCTTCAACTTATTAAATAAATGGGGATATTGGTACACCTGTTCCTCCTAGTTTTCCAAGATCTCTATCTTCTAGCAGCCTCTGGGATAGGAAATGTTTTAATTTTGGGATATTGTCAATTACTGAAGAGACTTTCAGTGGTTGTCACACTTTAGCTAATGGTACATGATTTTGCTGATATTATTACAAACTACATTGACACCAGTTTCACATGCCTGCTGCATTTTGTAAAAATGGCTTATTATCTTTGACTTTACATTTCTTGAAATTACACAGATAAGGAACTGTATATGCAACTGCAACCATCACGTTCGCCAGCATCTTTAGCCATTCATCAGATTGAACAATTAATAAAGTATTCAGCTATGACAAGAAGAAACCTATCTCTAAGGGCTGAGAAATTACTGCAGTAATCTAAACCCAGTCTTATCCTGAGGCTTCGGGGGGGGGGAGGGGGGGCGGAATATCAGATGCTCTTGCAAGCTGCTGGATTTTTTTCACACCCCAGTCCATCAAGAAAGAACCTGCAATCACAAGGTCACTGAATGTAAGATTTCATGATACTCTTGTGTTAGTGATGACAACTACAGAAACTGGGGCAAAAATCCAACTGCCTTCATTAATGCGCCTGCAAAGCATGTGATCACATGAATACAAGCAAGCCATAGCCCAAGTACACAGGAGTAAATTAGTCAGCTCTGCACTTTATTACTTATTCACCTATAAATATTATCTCTAAAGTAAGTGGAAACATTCCCACTGAGTTCAATAGTCTCTAGATCAGGTTTAACACACAGATTAACGTGGTGTTCCCCAGTATAGGGGAAAGAAAGGAAAAAAAAAAAAGAAAGAAAAAAGGCACCCATACAATCTGTACATGCAACTTTAAAGGTCTATATAGATACTTCTACAGGCATCTATGTTTCAATGATACTTCAATAGCTAATCAGGTGAGCATGTGCATACATGTGTTTAAAGATAAGCATGCATACAAGTGCTCCACTGGACCCATAATGAGAATCTATATATGTTAGGTAAATGCAGTTTTCTTCTTGTGTGCTCGCATACATTCATTTTCATCAAATACAGTTGGTCAATACATTTATAGTCATATTGAGCTTTGAAATTTATTCACTTCCCAAAATAGCCAAATTGCATTTATCTTTCGGGCATGCTACAAGACATGAGTTTGTGAAATAGCATTTAGGGAGGGCTGAGGAACAAAGGAACTGCACCACTGGATCATATCCAAGGTCCTGTCTCTGACAGCAGTCACCACCAGCTGCTTCAGAGAAAGAAACAAGAATCTGCAGTAGGTAGACGAGGATAATCTTGCCACACGTTAGGGTTCATCCTGGTTTCCAGCTACTGAAGACTGGCTTGAACTCTGAAGCCTGAGGTATAATATCCACTTGAAAATGTTATCATTATTAATTATCAGAGCTCCAGATACCCCTGCTATCTATGTAAATGTCATATCATATATCCGAATACTGCCTCAGTGGAATCCTTCAGCAGATTTCAATCTAGAAAAAGTTGTATAAAAACCCCACGTATCTCCTTGTCTCAGTTCTGAATTTGCCACTGCAGAATTTAACAGACTAATGGGAGTAGAAACAAAAATCTTCTTTTTTATCTTCTTGTATAATTTCTTAAATTGTACATGTCTATCACACCCCTTCTCTTTCATTTTCTCTTTTCTAATTTGAACATCTTTTTACCCTGTTTTCATTAAACAGGTTTTCCAATAATCTAACCTCTGTGGAATAAAACACTTATCCACATGAATCTGGTTCCTTAGCTATTTATAGGCTTGATTATTATTTTTTTGTCTGAGGGTTTGCTGTGAATTTGTGGGGTTTTTTTTAATAATTTCTTTTCCAGGCAAGAAAGATTAATCTATATTAGTTTTTAGAACATAATGCCATTACGGCATATCAGTAACAACAGAATAAGGATTCCAGAACTTAGTCCTGATCAATCGTCTTGAACAGCTGCATAGTTACAGAAAGACTGAGCAGTTTATATGATGACAAAAGGATGGGCTGATGGACCGATGAGAGATCCTGCTACTAAATAAAGATCACAAAAAGATGGGTAACATGCCTTCGTCATGATGCTGGCAGTTTTGCACAGAAACACACTACGCTCTTCGTCAGAAAAGGGCTAAGCAGATTGCCTGAACACAAAATACCTAATTTATCAATTTGCCTGTATGTATATGCACCTTTACAAGGGATGAAATAGACAATTACAAGTATGGAAGCAGTTGTCAAGTAGTGGAGCTTAACCCACCTGCAAATAAAACTGAAGTAAGAGCACAATTGTAAGAGTAATGTTGAGTAAGGGGAAAAAAGCGAGAACAAGTAAAAATGAAGATGTATGCAAATTTGTTATAAACATAAGGACATTTTACCAGATGGAGAAATTGGGCAGTTCATCGTCATGTTCTCACACCCGCAGAGTTGTTCTAAAACTACTCTTCATGAAAGCAAATATAATTGGCTGTGCAAGTAAACTGTTTAAATAAATCTTGGTATTATGTAAGAACCATCTGAAATTATTTTCTTTACTTATCTGAGTACATCATCTGGAAACACAGAGAAGCTCTGCCTCTTGGCCACTCTTTCTAGAATCACCATGCCCTATTCAAAATTCTTTCTACTTTATTGGGGAAGTGGAAAAATGTTGAAGGTCTTTAGTGATACAATACCCACGACAGCAAGAATGTACCTAACTAGCACCTATTAAAATGTCAGACACCAATAAAATGGATTCATTTTTGTTTAACAATTAGAGTTATTACTAGGAACGTGTTTAACTGCTGCCACCAGCATAAGAATAATGTAACCCATCTGCACAGCTCTTTAGATACATCCTTCTCAGCTGATGTCCATGCCCCCTCACTTCTTCCAAGAGCTGATATTTAAACTCCATCATACAGTTTTCAATATCCAAGGAGCACAATGTGGCTGGAGAGGTACTGGCACCTTTCAAATGCAGCAATGTATCTCTGTCATTCAATTTTTTGTAAGAGAAGAGATGAAATTCATCAGGACAGCAAGAAAGATAATTTCTAAATTCAGATTTAAATGCACTGAAAATAAGTTTTAAAATAAACATTTTTCCTTTGCATTTTTGTGTCCTGATTTTGTTGATTATTCCCTGATCAGAGTTCCAATACTTACTATTCTTTAATGTAATATTAAAAATATGTTATTTTGTCAATGACATATGAGAATACCAACCTAGAAATCTCTGAAAGTTTGAATCCTGATAAGATGTGCCATTATACTGACAGTGACAGTCCTGGCACAGCTGAACTTATTTTGCTGAGTAGCACCAACTTTAGCCATGATTTATGGCTATTTCAGAATTAAAACTCCCACATAAGTTAAGCAAAATTATAATTTTAAGTGTTTCATGTAACAGAAATTGTTGCTAAGAATGTTCATATGTTTTAAATTACTAAGAGGATACCTCAGGCCAGGCATATTGTTCTGTGATATAATTTATAACCATCAAAATAAATAAAAAAAATTCAAAATCAATTCCTAGTCAATTATTGATAGACTTTATCTCAATAAAGTATATATAGCAAAGAAGCTGGCTAAACACACACTGCATATCCTATCAGGCATCATACTTCACACACCTCAAGAAAAAAATAAGGAGTTATTTTAGAACAAAATTGATTTTTTGGCATTTTGGTCTTGACAATCTCTGGTTTTAAATGTTGAAGGGAAAACCCACAAACCTACATTTTGGAGCATTATTGCTCTGTAAGAGCTACCTGATTGTGCTCAAATATTCTCAAACACTTGATGCTCACAGATTTATAGTCACTCAAAATTTGCACTTGCAGACCATTACTCAGGCAAAAATCCCAATAAAAGTCATCTAAGAGTATCCGTACGAGTAGGAACTGCCTCCGAAGCAGTCTGCAAGAGCAACCACTCACATGGGTTGCACACCGACACTCCACATATGTCCATGGCACAGCCTCCACCTTCACACTCCCCAGCTCAACCTGTTATGGTGCATTACTATTTATATGAGTTTTACACTTCAAGTACTTCTAGTACTCTTATTTCTATTGTTCAGCAAGGACAGTCTTCACATCAGATCTTGATATTTTGGTACGTGAGCCCAACAGAGACAGAAGGTTCACGTATGTGTTCTGTATAAATATTTATAGCTGGATATTTCAGAGTTTGACATGCAGCGTTTAACAAACCACCGGCAGCCTACTAAGCACTCCAGTGCAAGGCCTCCGAGAACATGCTGGTCATGCACAGCCCACCCGTCCTTCTCCTCCTCCTCATTTCCAGCTGTGGGCATAGATGCCCAGTTTCTTTGCTACAGAACTATCAAAGTAGTAGGGGACAATCTTACAGAAAGTCTGATGACGAGCTAGAAGTTATATTTGGAGGAAATAACTGCTAATTGCGAGCAAGAGAAGAAGATGTCAAGGGAAAAAACAGAGGACTAGGTGACTGCCCAGGCAGCACAGGGAAAAGCTGAAAAGCAAGTAGAAAATGCATTCAGTGGGGAAGGGGAATCCAGAAGCAAGGAAACTTGTCATAGGAACAATGAAACAGGTGACAGGGAAAGAAGTAGAGGATGAGCAGCAGACACAAAGAACGAACATGCATTAAAACACATTATCGGATTAGCCATTAGCTCTTTCTTAGCCAAGAAAAATATCCTGAGAAGAGAGAACTAAAAATACCCAAAGACTTCTCTAGTCACACTTTCAGTTGCTATAGCTCTCTGAAGGGATGGAGTAGGGAGGTGGACAGAGGTTGTTTGTGGTCAAGAATGGGAGGAATGAACTGCATTCAATAATGACTGGAACAAAGTAGATTAGGTGGACCCTAAGGAGGCTGAGAAAAGTCTAAAAAACACTACGAAAGACTGTCCATCTTACTGAAAGCTTTGAAAGCCCAAAGCTTAGTTTTGTTCTGGAATACTTTTAGAATCATCTTTCCTTCAGATACTTTTTTTTTTAAAAAAAAAAAAAAGGGAATGTTGTATAACCATAACATTTTTCATGAGTCTAAAGCTAGACCATAAAAACCTATTTCAGTTTAAGGATAAACACACATTGTCTAGACAAAGAATAGAGTTTTCTCCCCTTGTTTAGTTTATTCACTGTTATAAAATTTAGAGTACTGTAATGCATCCAGAAAGGAAAAGGAAAAAAAAAAAGTCTGTTTTCCTCCACAAGGTCCCCTGCGCCTGTGAAAACCAGAAGTTGACTCTCCCATTTTACAGCCCTTCTGTCAATACCATGCACCACAGACGTGACCATTTCTCTCCAAAAAGAAGTGAATGGAATTATGTCATAAGCCTATCAACCCTGTTTTCCAGAGGGGCAATAAGAATGACATAAGGCAGACATCCAGGTGTGGTGAATGTTTCCGAGCTTGCCTGGGGGACCTGATTCCAAGCTCAATTAGATTTGTCAATTAGGTTTGTTTTGCAGTGATGTAATACTGCTCCTTGCAGGTCACTCATTCGACACACCAGAAATCTATTCAGAAACAGATCCCTATGGAAAGTGGTCTGGACACGAAACTGATCCTTTGGTATGGAAGGATATTCAAAGTTAAAATGTCAAATATATTCATTCATCCCAGAGTTTCACTATTGAATTAATCTTTTCAATGAAGCTGAGGAGAAAAAGAACTTTACGTTTGCACAAATTTCTTTCAAAGTTGTTGAGATACCACATTAAAGGGCATCACAGATAAAGTAATGGTGGAGAATTCTGCAAAAGAAATATGACTTAAAAACTAAATTTTTCAGTAGTCTGATTTACCCTATAAGGTTATCCCTAAGTTTTACCCTATCGTGCCCCTGTACTCAGCCCTGGTGAGGCTGCACCTCGAATACTGTGTTCAGTTTTGGGCCCCTCACTACAAGAAGGACATTGAGGTGCTGGAGCGTGTCCAGAGAAGGGCAACGAGGCTGGTGAGGGGTCTGGAGAACAAGTCTTATGAGGAGCAGCTGAGGGAACTGGGGTTGTTTAGCCTGGAGAAAAAGAGGCTGAGGGGAGACCTCATCGCTCTCACAACTCCCTGACAGGAGGTTGTAGCGAGGTGGGTGTCGGTCTCTTCTCCCAAGTAGCTAGCGATAGGACGAGAGGAAATGGCCTCAAGTTGCACCAGGGGAGGTTTAGATTGGATGTGAGGAAAAATGTCTTTACTGAAAGAGTGGTGAAACATTGGAACAGGCTGCCCAGGGAAGTGGTGGAGTCCCCATCCCTGGAGGTATTTAAAAGATGAGTAGATGAGGCACTTAGGGACATGGTTTAGTGGACATGGTGGTGTTGGGTTGACGGTTGGACTCGATGATCTTAGAGGTCTTTTCCAACCTCAATGATTCTATGATTCTATGATTTATCCACAGCAGGATGGAGGCCATTTGGGACCAGCTATTCAGAAAAGCTTGTTTCTGTTTCAGCTGCCTACACTATGCGTTTACTACATGAATAGTCGCAGTTCTGTCAATCTGGCAAGTGATATTAGCAGTACAACCTTAGTACAATCAATATTAGTACAAACTGCACAATATATCTTTCAGAATTTACTGCGTGACTGAAATATAAAGATGAAAGATCTCAATTATCTAAATCATGCAACAGATACTTTACAAATAAAATACGTAACTAGGTTTCACACCTGAGTGAGGTGGGAAATACTAATATCCCTGATACGGACAATCCAAACTTTTTTTATTGTTATTCATAAAGGCGCAAAGAAACCAAATGAGTTCCTTAGATTCTCACGGGAGTGAGAAACGGACACAATGAGGAGGGTCTTTCTTACTTTTCTCTTATTCTCAAGCAGGCACACCTACATACAGAATTTGTTCTTAGTCAAACAACAGCAAGCTAACCAACCTCCAAGTTATGAAGCTGTAAATCTAATTGTTCATCTTTATTATTATCCTTTTAACATTTGTATCTAGCTTTACTGGGGAAAAAAATGAAAATCTTCTGTTCCAAGGCAAGCAACTCATGCATAATTTGAAAGAAAAAAAAATCCCAATTAAGTGTTTTGTGTTAAAAAAAAAAAAGTCATCCAAACTAACTACTGTGAGAATGTAAAAGTTTCAATGAAGTTTTCCTTGGGAAAAGTTTCCCCAGTGCAAGACAGAATTTCTGGTGCAAAGAAGACCAAGGCCCACAACAGGGAAAAACAATAGATCAAGGAATTCAACTTCGAACCTATTCCCCAAACCTTTAACATTTTTTTAGGAAGTGAAATACCTCACAGAAGAAATGCTAGAAGAGACTTATCTGAGGACAGCCAGCTGTCTGGAGGCTGGAACAGTCCTCCGTGATGTGGATATGCAACAAAACCAAGACTTGTTGCCTAATCTTCCATGGTTCACAGTATTTGAATTGGAAGGTCACACCAGAGTCTGTCTCTCTCTTTTTGGTTTTGTTTTGTTTAGGAAACAAAACAAAAGCCTTCAAAAAACCTTTAATATCAACTAAGTGCAGACTATGAACAAGTATTACAGAATGGGAAATTCTTTTCCTACCCATCTCACTCTGCGTGTTTCTCAACAGATATCCTTAATACATTATAAGCTGTAGCAAGAATGGAAAAAAAAAAAAACCCAGACCTTTGGGAATCCACAGATAAATGTAGATGCATGCTGCCATCTGAAAAGCTTGACAGTGTCCATTTAAATCTAACTAGGCATTTTATTTTTTGGAGTAATACCTGATTTATAGAAATGCTGATCTATGTTCTTAGATTCTTTAAAGCCTGACATTGCGATGAGTATGGCATTCCCAGTTTCACATCTTCTGGCAAATTAGATCTTGAAGATGAACTGAGAATGCCTTACACTTGAACTTCACAATGGTAAACACTGAGGCCAATATCCTGCAGAGAGACACAAGGAAATATCTGCGACATGAGAAGCACAGAAACTGTGTTACATCACATCCCGCTGTTATAGCATGCCAGGATACTTGTTATAAGAGGTAGCAGCATGACCCAAAATTCATACATAGGTTAAAGGTCTGCAGACAAAGACACAGGAAACCACACAGCTCATCAAGTTCATCTGCGCAACGTCAATAGCTTCCTTACCACCACTCGTCTCCTCAACACCATCACATTTCCCAAGGCTCTTCTCTTCCCTGGAGCCCTTGCTCCAGGGCTCCCAAGGTGCTGGCTTCACTGCTGAGACTGAACTTTGGGGCTGTTGCATAAAACAGCTGCTGTTTTAGATGCAATTGGAAACATCAATTCCAGAAACAGCTCCTAACCCTACTGTGCATCTGTTCAGACTCCTGTTATCTGTAGATTTTTCACAAAGCTGGAAACTTTGTAAGAAAATGTACTTTTCAGCCTCTATAGCATCCTGCACTACAATACTTCCGGGAGTTTCAAGTTCAAGGAACAGTGTGATTCTAAGCACACTCACTAAAACGATCCCTTCCTTATGAAAATGTTAAATTACACAAAGAATACCCATAAATAATCCCACAGAATACCTATAAATAATGTCTCAGAGGCTGTTTCATTCTGTTTCTCGTAAATTTCTCCAGCTCTTCCACAAAAGGGAAAAAGGGACCTACCAAAAGAAGATTGATTTATCTGAATTAGGACTACATCTATAAAGAGTTATCTATACAGAATTATAACTATATCTAACTATAGATCTGAGGCCTCATGTACTGCGCTTTCTGTCACAAGATCACAAATGTTTTCTCATGTGGTCTACAGAATAAAAACTAAGCAGCAAGCACTACTCACTGGAGAAAAGCAGAATACAAATAACTTAAAATACAGGTGAATCCGTCCTGCATCAGCATCTTTGGGGGATCTTAGTTGTGGCTGGTTTCAAAGCATTTTATTTGCTTAGAAATTATGGTTGGTCAAATTATTCCAGCAAGTCTGTAAAATCTGCATGGAACTCACTGGAGTTTTTGAAGCATGTCATTAGGTAAAACCCTAAACTAACTTTGGGTATTCCCCCATTTGGTCAAGTTACAGAAATTCGCAATATCTGGGACCTCACTGTTACCAGCCTGAACAGTTAAAAAAAAGAGCACTTTTACAGTCTCAGTTGTAAGCCCTTGAGATGCAGTAAAAGCAGGTGTTAATTATATCTAAGATGTAAAGTTTGCATACACTGAACACAATCTCAGCAAGGATTATCTTGTTTTATCTTGTATCTCACGCATAGAGTGACCACACAAATTTGAGTGTGAACAACTCACACCCCTGAGTGTGAAGCCTGGCTTTGTCCTTCTTTAGGGCCTCACTGTGGAAGAAGCCATCCTAATGGCGGGTATCAGTCAAATTACTCATGGGAGACCAAAACCAGATGGTAAGACTGACCTAGCAAAAACACACATTTGGGTTATGCTGCTAGAAGAGGCTGAGCACCCACTATCCCCATCACCTTTGATCAGGTATCAGTACTTCACAGGCTAAGTCTAATGTAGTCTTTAAGGAAGGTTTAGCAGGAAAAGTATTTTGGAAATACTGTTGGAGGATCAGTTTCATTGATACATATAGAACTTTCTAATTTTTGTTAAAAACAATTGGCACGTAGTTCAAACCTGGTGTGCAGCGATGACATACGTTTTCGTTTCTGAAGAATTACTATACACTAAAAAAAAAAAATTATGACTGGGCTATTTACTAAATAGAAAACCTCAGAGTGATTGCCTTTAAGACTAATGGGTACTACACACAACTAACTCTTCGTGCATCTACTTGTCTCTCGTCACAGAAGTATCTAAGCACCTTGTGAAGAAGCAGCAGCAAAAACTGCCATAAAATATTTAAATGGGCCAAACTTCCCAAGCAAATGTTTCTTTCTCTAAACAAAACAAAACAAAATGATGGCAGAGAATTGTCAACGCTGATCAGATTGCACTGTCTCTTACTGTTGTCTCTCTCTCGTGCATAACCTTAAAACACTGTCGTGAATTATAATTTTTAATTACTCCCACTATGAAACAAGAAGTACTAAAAAAAAAATCTCACAGCAAACTGAGAGTAAATACATGTATTTCTTATTATGTGTATTATGAATCTTCCTAAACAATAACGAACCAGAAGAAAAGAACTCAAGTTAACTATGACCACTCACTTGCATATATTTATTTGAGAGTGCTAATTGGGAAAAAATAATATTTTGTTTGCAGTTGCTTCTGCTTTTTTTGAACTTGAGCATTCCTCAGTTGTAAGCAAGTAAGACCCAACAATTCACACTTAGGAACAAAATATTTTTGTGATTAGAAAAACACAATGTCTGCATATTTGGCATATATGTTCACCACATTCTCCTCAATAAATTAAACAAAACTACACAGACATAGTGAACACAACCTTTGGCTGAACTAGTTTTCAGAATATAAAATAACTAATTAAAGCAAAGGAGGCTGCTGGAAAATTTGAGCACTTATTTAACAATAGAGCTGTTGGGAATGGGCCACCACTGTTGTTCGTAAGACATTTTGCGGAAAAAAGCATCACGGAGATACACTTGCCTACAGAAATACCAGTGAACCCGGTTCCCGAGGTCAGTGAGAAGGCTGCTGATTAATGGATGAAGAGCTGTACCTGGTGTTAAGGAGGCTGAAGTCCTAAATCAGGAAGATAAACGTTCTAGAAAAGTACTCATTTGCTCTGCAAGGTGAGAAGAGGCTATAACTCAACTCTTCCTACAGAGTTAAGAAAGAGGTCGGTCGGGCACAGAGCGAGCAGGGGGCACCGCAGCGGCCCCACGGTACACGCCGTGCAAGACCACACCGCACCACACGCTGCTTGGGTTACAAGACAGGCAGGCGTGGACTCGCACGGCTGAGGAGCCAGCAGCCAGCTAGCAGCCAGCTAGCAGCCAGCTAGCCTCCCGCGCCTCGCCCCACCACGCGCTCCCCTCCACCCTCCTCTCCCGCTCGGGCTCTGCACTCGTCAGATATATCTTCACAGGGCGGCCGGCGCCGAGGGCCCGCCCCGGGCCCGCCCCAGGAGCGGGGGTGCCTGACCGGGGGCGACAGGTTGAGATGGAGGAAGGCGAGAGGGAGCCCGCGAGAGGCGGCACCCGCTCCCGCCGCGGGGGCGGGCAGGGCCCCGGGAGGAGCCGCCACCCTCCGGCGCCGCCTGCGGGGCCCAGCCCGGCCGCTCCGCGCTCCCGGCTTGTGCTGCGGGGCACGGTCCCGCCTCGAAACCTTTGAGCCCGGCCGAAATGCCCTCTGCAACTTCCGCTTCACCGGCGGCGTCGTGCCGGCCGCGGAGCCCTCCGGCTCCCCCCGTGCCGGGGACGCGGAGCGGAGGCGGCCGGTCCAGCCCTGCCCGCCGCGCCCCTCTCCCACCTAAGCCGGAGGCGCTAGGGAGGTGGGAAGTCCCAGAAAAGCAGGTCCCGGGTACCTTCCCCAGGTGAGGGAGCCGGGCGCAGGGCTCCGGCTCCGCTTGTCGCTGCTGCCCCGGGAGGGAGCAGGTGAGCACGGGACTCCCCCCTCACCCACAGCGCCGTAAATAAAGCCGAGACAAAGTCACCATCTGGGGAGGGGGTGGGGAGCCGTATTAGACTTGGAAGTCACTTACCGGCTTTGCAAGGATCCTTATAATCTATCGCCTCAGCTTTATCCTCTTCAGTGAAATCGTAAGTGTAGTCATAATCGAGGCCAGAGCAGGAGGAAGGCTTCCCACAGACAGTCCACCCGGCCAGCCACAGTGCCATCCTCCAGCAAAGCATTTTCATCCTCCCTCGGGCGGAGAGGTGGTGGGCAGGGTGCAGATGAATTAGGCGGCCGGTTCAGCTGTCCACGCCGGCTTGGGAAAGGAGGGTAAGGGATGGAGGAACCACAGGTTTGGGGGTTGTTGGTTTGTTTTTTTTTTTTTTGGGGGGGGGGGGGTTGTTGGGTTTGTTTTTTTTCTTCTCCACCTGGAGGCTCTTCCGAAAGACGGTGCTCCCTAGGTAGCCCCAGTCAGACGGGTGCAACACAGAGTGAGGAGCATGAGCGCCGCTGTCCCTCCTGCCCCCAGCCCGCCACCTCGCCGGGGAGAAGTCGCTGGGTGTGTGGGTGGGCGCAAGGGGTGGACTCAGGCCGGGAGATCCTGTCTGTCAGGGCGTCCCCTCGCCTCTGTCAAACCCCAGCCAAACTTCCCGCGGAGGAGGAGGCGGCGGCGGCCGCTGCCCGCGTCCCGCTCCGCGCCCCGCTGCGCGCCCGCCGCGCCGCCGACCCCGGTCCCGCTGCTGCTGCCAGAAGATGTATCCAGGCTGCACATCGGCAAACTACCACGGGGAGAGGGGGAAAGAGAAAGAAAGAAGGAAGGAAAGAAAAGGGAGCGGGGGGTGGGGGGGTGCACTACAGCAAACTGCGGAGCCCTAGTGATGGGAGGCAGCAGCTACGCTGGAGGGAGCAAAGTGTCAGAGCTTCCCCCCCTCCGCACAGACACTTACTCTAAGCTCTGTCTCTGGTCTGTGTGTGTCCCCCCCCCCCCCCCTCCTCCGTCCCCCTTTAACTTACGAAAACCTTACAGGCAACTAACACACAGTCGTCAGCATCCTGCTTACTTATTCATACAGTCAGGGTCAGGATCCGGGCTGCTTCTGATCTGCTCCCTTGATAATCTTATGGAAACACACGCGCATTCACTATATGCCTCTATCTCCATATAGCTTTCTCTCTAGATAAGCAGTGCATGGCATTTAAACAACAACAACAACAAAAGAATCGAGATCAGATAAAACAATGCACAGACCGACACCCGGCAGCCAAAAAAGCTCGAGAGAATAGGTGATGAGGAGGACGCTGAGAATTAACTGCAATTTAGGAGACGGGAAAATAAATCAGTGGCTGTGTATTTCTCCCTCTGCTGCGGCTGCTTTGCAGTGTTAGCCCCATGAGCTGACGGGTGGGGGTTAAGGAGCGAGGGGGAGGGGGAAAGAGAAAAGTTTAAGCGTCCGTAGTTTCTTTAAAACAGAGGAAGGCAATATAAAAGGTCCATTGGTCTCCAGAAGTTCAGCCAAGCAGCTGGGAACCGGTTCCAAAATGAAAGTAAGAACAAAAAAACCCAACCAAACAAAAATAATCAAGGCAAACAAAAAGTAAAATTGCAGCAGGCAGCAGCAGCGCTGAGATCTTGCAGTCGGGCTTTCCTGTTCTCACGTGGATCTCCAGGAAAGTGGTGGAGGTTTATTTTCCAAGCGAAGTTTCCGCGGGAGCCGCCGCCCCGCTCCGCGGTATCCTGCTTCGCCCCGCCGCGCTTCAGCGCCGAGGCGCCCCGAGCCGCTGCCGGCTGCGCCGGGCCGGGTTTTGTTTTAAAGCCCGAGAAGGGATCAGCGCGCAAAGCCTCATTTCAGCCGATCAACCTGGAGAGGGAGGGGGGAGGAGGGGTGGAGATACGTGCTGCTGGAATAAAATAAGATCAAGCGGAAAAAAAAAAATATAGGTAGCTAAATATCTCCCTCCCTCCCTCCCTGCCTCCTCCCCTCCCCCGGGAGGGGCAGCTCCAATCCTGCAGAAACGCCCGAAACTGTTTCAGACCAAGGTGAGACTTTTCCGTAGCAAACTCTACTCCTCCTCCTTTTACGAGTTTCCATGGAAAGGGGGGGGGGGGGGGGGACGGGGACGGGGACGGACGAGGGGTGGGTAGCGGGGAGTTTCTCCTGCTCCCGTTTCGCCGGGGTGTCACATTTAACACGAACTTTTGAAAGGGCTGCCGCGAAGAAGCGGCTGCGTCTTCCTCTCACGTCCGAGCCCGCACAGGCTCGCTCTTCCCGCAGCACTTCCCGGCCGCCTTCCTCCTGTCGCAGGGGTGGAAATCCGGAGATAGTCCCTTCCCCCGGCTGTGCCAGGAGGGCAGGCAGAGCCGGCGGCGCGGCGCGCCCCTCACCGCTGCCTCGGGGCGCAGCGCCTGCCGGGCAGCCGCCCTGCGCGCCCCTTCCCTCCGCGGGCGCGGGCCGCCCGCGCCGCCCCAGGTGCCGCCGCGGCGGCGGGGGGGCGGGGGGGGCTGGGGCAGCGCCGGCGGGGGCGCGGTGAAAGGCAGTTACGCAAACTCCGGGTAGGCACAGTTTGCTACCGCCGCTACCGAGGCTGAGCTGCTCCCAAAACCGGGGGGAAAGGCGAGACAAAAACCGTACCGCCCGCCCGAAGTCGCTCCGTCTGCCCCGGCCCTTCTGCGAACGAAGGGTTAACGTTGCTATAGATAGGTACTCTCAGCAGTTCATACCGTTAAAACTGGAAAGGTCAGTTAAGACAGAGCTCTAATAACACCTTAATAACAGAGCATGTTGATGAGTCTAGCACCGAGTAATGTCAGTGTCTTTGAAGCATCCATGTGTTGTGCTTCCCTACGTTTTTGGCATCCAGGTTGCATCCACATTACTCCCAACTCAATCTTGTCGCTCCGAAGTTGAAAGCCAAGGAATGAGTAGCTGCCACTGAAAGGCTGCAGCCTTCAGTAAGGAATAACTGTTCTCTGTTCCAGCGGTTCAGTTTGCTGTGTGTCACAAGGCCCGCAAAAAGCACCACACACCAGATCACAGAAAAGCCTGAGAAACTTGTGGCCTTTTCCTTTCCCCTCTTCCTCAATGTAGTTTCTGTGACCAGCCACCCCAGACACTTGGAACTGACTGAGTTCCAAGGAAGCGATCAGAGACCCTTCCCTGTCACCCCATCAGAACGGTGTCAAGGCTGATGACTACCTTCACTTGCACAGTGTCAGGGTTTGGTGGGCTGTGTTTTGCTAAAGAAACCAGTTTGATCCAATCAGAAATCTAGTTTCTGTTATTTCTTATGTCCACAAAGGAGATAGTTTATCTTACAGCGTCACTAATTACCTGCTCGTTTCACATATTGGACCTCCCTAACCTGGTTTTGTTATTCTGCTCGGTCTTGTTTCATACCTGCACACCTTTAAAAAGTTAATTTTCTTTCCAGCGCCTGTGCACCTCAACCCCCCAAATAAATTACCTCTAACAAGCACACGTTTGTCAACGGAGCTTTAGAAACACTGACCTTACTGATTGCTTTACAGCCCCAGAAGAGGAACGTACAACGTGCGATCCTTAACATGCCAGTCTCCCCAGTGAGGAGATTATTAGAGTCTCTCTCCAGCGGGAGATTAACTCTCCCAGCAAGGTAGGCACTGACGTCACCCTCAGCCTCCAGCCGGCAATCTGCCCCCGACCTCAGCATCACCAGCACTAGCAGAGCAGCACCAACCGCTCGCAGCCTTGAAGACAGCTGGCCTTGCAGAGGCCTGACTAAGGCAGGAAACAAACGCAGAAACGCTAAATGGGAATCATGCAGAAATCTGGGCACATAAGTGCTGTAACAAATAAATGTGTGTATAGGTCAGGGTGAAAGCTGTTTTCTGCTTGTAATCCAGAGCAGCTACACATCAGAATTACTGTTTAAAATAAGCGTTGCAGCTCTGCAGAAACTATTCTACGTTGCTTAGGTATTGATATTCCCACCAGTCACATTAGTAAAAACCTTTCCTCATATTAAGAGAAATTTTTTGCTAGGAACCAAACCAGTTGACTTTTTTTTTAAAAAAAAAAAAACCTTTTCCCCTAAGTAACCTGCTAAATATTCAATCTAGCTTCTTTCATGATGCAAAATTTTGAAACATTTTAAGTACAAAATATTTTTTTCTTATCACACATTCATGTCTACCATTCCAAAAAAGCTCACAACTCTGATAATCCATCTGACAACACAGTCAATCAAAAAGCCATCCTAGAGCCGTTTCCAAAGAAACGAACACATAGCCAGGAAGACAGAATGCTTAAGCTGGAATGAAACCAACCAAAGGAACACAACAGCAACAACAAAAACTCCAAGCATTTTCCCTTTTCCTTTAAATTTCCTGGTTTGGGGGTATATTACAGGGACACAGATAATGGTAAATGCAGTTATGTTAAAAGTGGCGGTGGTATTTTTATATTTTTTTTAATCCAGGAAGCTGGAGGCTTTTCTGCTCTTCCCACACAAAAAAAGAACTTTAAAAAAAGGACAAGTATGTAAGAAAGACAGACACAATCACAGAACTAAAAAACTACATCTGAAACATCGTTGTTCACACCTCCTCCTCATTCTTTGGCTATCTGTCTCCTGCTTAGGCCTCCATCTCGTGTGGAGTTTTAGGTGGGTGGACACAATGGGCTTATTCACAAACTTGAAGCTCAACACATGCCTAAGGCTTTGAAGGCTGAAGACCACGGCTGGTCAGCTCCTTGGGACTGGGACTCGTGGGATCTTTCAGGATCACAGTGAGGTTCAGCAGGAGCTGGTTACCTTCCTACTTTTATCTCCCGATAACGCCATTTCTTGTCTCTGAGGTACCCTAGAGCACTTCTGAAACAGCTGAAACTATGTTTAAGTAGTTCCCAATTCCCCAAATTGTTATTCCATAAGGAAATACTGAAGCTGAAAGTGCGTTATGGCAAACAGACTGTCTACAGTAACAGACAAGCAGGCATATACACAATCATAAATATATACTGAGTAAACTATATAAACTAAAATTAAACTTTTGAAGTTAAAAATCAAGCCCTCATGATCTTAACAGCAGTGAGCTCACCTGTGAAACCTTCTTTCTCCATTCTCTCCCACATCTACTCATGTATTATGAAAGTTGTTTATTGCATGTTCACATATAATTTTTTTCTACAGATCTCTGTGCTTAATTAACAAGAAGCCTTTCAATGTTATGTTTTCTGTTTTATTTTTGAAAGCATGCCCCATGCTTTATTCATTACACACTTATTCAGATCCTACTCTGCATACAGACTTGTTAATTTCCTCATGGGCTTTTTATGGAGCTTGTTGCTACAGTATTCATGTGCTTCAAAAATATTAATTAGTTTAGTTTCATAATATACCCCTCAGATGAGGGGATACTGTGACGGGATATGAATATTATGCATGGGAAACAGTTATAGATTGCCTGGTTTGCTATCTTGTAGACCTGTCAGGACTTGGCACTCTAGAAAACCTTATTTCCACAAGGCCTGGTTCCCACTGGTTTCAGCTGCAGTAATTTTACTCACCAAGTATCCAGAACTACTTCTAATCAAACCCTGGAGTTTTCAGGCATCTGAAAGTGAGAAGCAAATAATTAGCAAGAAGTGTAATTTAAAAGCCTTGAACCAGCTTTACCAAGGAACTCTGTGGCAGAGGCAAGGGCTGACTCAAGTTTCAAGCCGTTCAGCTCTCTGAAGACTTTAGACAACATTTCTATTCCCATAATTCCTTTTCTTCAATACTTCCTTCAGTTTCTAGAATAAATGTGACCAGACTCCTGCCAGCAACAGCCCCGTTATTAATGACACCCACATAATTCATCCACTGCTTTGAATCTTCTGCTTCTCCACGCAGTACCTGTTAGCATGAGTAGGTAGTCCCGTGTTTGGCCCAGCATTTGAAAAGATGTGTCTCTCTTCACCACTGGATATCACAGTTATTACTGGCAGAAGAGGGACAGCGAATCTTGGGATCCCTTCCAAGCTCTGGGAGAGGGTGTTTTTTTAATAGCACACTCAGTCAAAAACCACAACATCTGCTTGCTTCCCATGTCCATGTTTGCCTTATCTTGGCTTGTTATTTCTAACCTGTCTTCATTCTCTCTTCAGTCTTGGCTGTTCATCCCCATTTTGTTTTTCTTATCTAGTTAATGTTAGGGTTTGATTCTCATCCCAGTTCCAGCTGTCCTAGCTGCACTTTTCTTTAATCTTATTCTGGGACTCCTCACTCTCATATTCACTTTCAGCTGTGCAGGGTTTTTGTGCTGTTGTTTTGTTTTCACTCCCATTATCTAGCTGATCCTTTTCTTATGCCTTCTCACCTGATTTAACTTTCAGTTATGTCAACATTCACCTTCCTTGTCTGTTCTTTACTCCAGGCATGCACCACAAACTTGGTCTTGCTCCTTGACCTTATTTCACAGTTACAGAGTTATCCCAGCTCCAGCCCTTACCTTGCTGTTCAGGCGGTTTTGCTTGTCTGCAACCCTCCATCTACCTCTTTCCTTTCACTCTGTTACCCCTCAGGCCCAGTTTCCTTATGCAAACAATTTCATTGTCCCAAAATACATCCACCATTCCCATTGCTGATTTCTTCTAATCACATCCCACATTCAATTTCTCAGGAGCTTTGTGCCAGCTTTACCATGCTGCAAGATCAGTTCTTCTTCCCCGTCTATTCAAGTCAGACAGCCACCCCCTCCTCATCCCATAGGTACAACTGAGGTGCATTGAGCACGTGAAATCATCACTTCTTCTCAATGAAGTTCCAGATCCAAGCAAGGCACAGCTCAAA
This sequence comes from Aptenodytes patagonicus, assembly GCF_965638725.1. NCBI lineage: Eukaryota > Metazoa > Chordata > Aves > Sphenisciformes > Spheniscidae > Aptenodytes > Aptenodytes patagonicus. The sequence continues at coordinate 45,342,303 of NC_134952.1, forward strand.
ATGATCATGTAAAATGTCATTGCAGGTGAGACACTCAGGTAAGAGAGCTGCTAAAACTGCACGTATTCAAGGCTGACTGTGGTGATGCTTAAGTCCATAGTAATGTTAAAGGAAAAAAAGGATACATCCCTTGACATAAGGGCTAACACTCTCCTCCTTTCTGTTCCGCTCAAGATTTAACTACATTTCCTACAGGCTAAGCATACTGAAGCCCTTCCAAAAATATTGCTACGATTTTTAATTAGGAGCAAACCCATATATTTGCAAGTTTCATTTTTCAAATACCTGGATAATTTAAGCTAATATTCTAAAAGAAAGGTTAAAGAACAAGAAGTTAAAACTAAAAATCAGCTTGCAGCAGATATCTAGCATGGAAAATGTTGTACCAAATCCTTACAATTAAGCAAAAGTATATAAGCAACTTAAACAATATCTATCAGCAGACAGTGTCAGGGAATTTTAATATTAGATACCCAACCATACTCTGTTTATAACATCATGTGTGTTACGCTGTCTCCATTTTTAATGCTCTAAAAAGTGCAGAAGAGCATAAAACTACCTCGAGAACACACACTGATGTTAAAACAAGTAATCAAGCAACAACAACAAAACCAGTGGTGCACTACTTAAATTAGAAACTGTTCTGTGTTTGCTCAGCATCCCTGATCCTCATCAAGCAATAAATCAATTTGCAGTAGCTGTGGACAGCTATTTAAACACAGGGCCAGAAGAGATTAATTGTTAAAGCAATGTTCAAAGTTAGAAGGTATAGGAGGTTAGTATAGGAGGTCATATTAAATATTCACTTGTCTGAAAACAGCTGCATTCCAAGTATGAGGAGGCATACTGCCCTCCGCTTAATTAAAAAACAAAGTCTATGAGCTCTGGGCTTAGCAGAGCTTAGCTTGCAGTTCTTCAGAAGATAGACAGAGACTGCCAGATGAAAAAACTGACATCTAAATGTTTGCCAACTTGATTTTGTTTGATTTACTTTATTGTCTAGCATGCAAAAAACAGGTAAAAGCTGTTTGTTTTGAAGTTTGTAGTTTATTTTTACAAGCTGGTAAAGCATTCAGGATTTGAGTCTCAACTTTGTAAGAGGCTGCTCCTAGTCAAAGTCAAAAGCAAACTTGCGTTTGACTTGCATAGGAGCTGAACAGGATCACTTATCAGTCATCATTCTAGACATTGGTAGCTGGTAAACATAGTTTCTTTGGCAATTATATGATAATGTAAGTATAATAAACTATAACAATGCTACTGCTACTCCTAGACCTGTTCACCCTTCATCTATGAACAAATGTTGCTGTTAGACTGAAAAGTGACATTTGTTATTAGACTGACTAGGTGTACAGGGTTAATCTTACCCTCCAGTATTCATCATACCCACATAGCTGGGAGTCAGCGTCTGATTTTTGACAAAAGAAAGCCTCTAATGAGCCTGATCTTGAGTGACTGATGAGCATTTTGATCTTCCATTCATTCCTAGAAGATGAAGCAGCTCAGCACCTTGCAGAACAGGATTCACTGTTTTGAGCCATACATTGCTCAGATGAAACCCCCTGTTTTAGTTTACATTGTAATTTATCACTTATGATAAACTCTCTGGCACTTACCGCAGAAAACATGTAACACAGACTGGAGGTGAGGAATCAAAGCAACTAGAGGAACCCTGCTGTAATTGGGTTTTCTACATAGACACAATGTATTCTTCTAACTCCAGATCACGGCAAATAAATAAGGCATATCACCAACTCCCAGGAGGAAGAATGGCAATTGTCTTGCAGAAAGCAGCAAGAAACTAAATACACGCACTATCAATGACAGCAATGTTGTCCTGTAGTTATTAGCCTTGTTTTATTTGCTGTAATATTTACATAAGTTCTCTACACAGGAGAGAACTTTTACCCCTTTCAACATTGTCTAACATATTTCATTAATACAGGTAGTATCATACCCACTGAATTTTACAGTGCAGCTACCCAAAAAAACCTTCAGATACCTAAGGTGGCTTAGCTAGCACCTTTTTCTAATCTTCAGTGGCATAAGACCATGAGTGCCTATGGCAAAACTAATTTAATTGCATTCACATTATCCAGCTCTCCAAAATTATTTGTACTGTGGTTATTATCAATTCTTCTTTGCTATAGTAGAACATTTTCCCATGCAGCATAAGCTGCTTCTTTTAAAAGAAGACACTGAGGCACCATGCAGCAATAATTAACAACCTGTCTGGAGGATTCAGGGATTATATTGTATTTTAAAGATGGATGCTCTTTCACTCAACAAGGTGATAGTTTTGTGCAAAGACCAATCAATATTTGCTGTAAATAATGCATATTTTACAGTAATTACACATATCAACAGAATATACATATGCATTACAATTTGAGCTCAACTTGCAGCCATTTCAGTAGAGTTTTCCTTCAGCACAGTTAGAGCACTAAGCCCTTGCAATTCATTTTTTGCCCCCTCCCCTCAAAGCTATACAATTTGCAATACTAGAGATGTCACAGATGACTGACTAGAGATCGTTATTGGCAATTGTGTGCACATATACGTGTACACACACACACTCACAATATAAAGGACTCAAACTGAAGTCTGAGATCAAAACGCTTCCAAAATTAAACCAGAATTTACATAAAATTTTTGTTCTTCCAAGAAAAGGGTGAAAGAGGTCCCAGATACATGCACAGTTCTGTGTTGCGTATAATACAGAGTCCAGTCTCACTGCAAAAGCAGTATAGATTGACTTTCTGCATGTGCTGCAGATCTCAAGAGGCAGATGTACTAAACATGCTCCAGGCATCTAGGTTTTTGTTTCCCATGTGCTGGCAGGAGTGCCCTTTTCAGATTAGTCACTGAAGCCTTTACTTTATGAGTACAGGCTTAAAACGTTGCACATATGAACAACTCAGAATCTCCAAGTATAGAGCATAAGAATCAAGTTGTATATTTGTACTTGTGTTTATTATTGTGTAGAACTGCCACAACAGGTAAGATTTTTTTTTTTTAAGTATGTGTGTGCATGTGCATTTTATTTGTTAAAAAATTGCACTTACCATATAAAAACTGCACTTAATTCCCAACAACTAAAAAAAATCCTTACTCAGCCTACCATAAGCCAACTTGTATCTGTGTGGATCCTCTTTTTCAGCAAGTGCCATGAATCACCAGTAGCAGTTTGCAGGACAGACATTGCAGATAAATATGAGACATACTATCAAAATCCTTGTACTAGAAAAATCTGTAACATAAACCTTCACATTTTGCACTAAATGCTAACAGTGAAAACAGTCACAATTCTTCATGGTTTAAGAGTTAACTGTACTAAAGTGATAGCTCATGACTTCTAAATGATTCGAATAGTCTTCAATTTGTGAAAAGCTCTTCTACTACTGCTTCTCCTTCCGAAGCCTGATTTCTTCTCTCTGTATGCGTATGTAAATATGCTGAAAGCCATTACTTTTTCACTCAACTCTCTTTAGAGATCGATACGGTCTGTTCATTTTTATTTTTATATTTATAAGAAGTAATTTCAATTGGTGTCAAATGTCAAACTATTTATTGAATAAGATTTTTTATATTTGCATATTTCAGTTGACTCAAAATAAGGCTGCTTGATATATTTGTAACGAGTTCCCTACTCCTGTCCAAATTCCATTTACTTTAATGAACAGCAGATCAGTTTGCCAATTGTCTCCATCAGTAAATTTGGATCTTTTGTTGTTATCGTTTGTTACATTTCTTTCTCTAACTTCCACCCGCACTGTCACCACAGTAACAGAATATTTGTTTGTTTGGGAAAATAAAGACATAGGAACATGCCTGAGGTTTGGTTTAAAAAGCAGTGGCAAACTAGATGAGAAAGCTCTCTTCTGAAACTCAACCTGTGATTATATTTTAGTATCAGAACTTTCACAAGGCATATTGTTGGTGTAGACTACATTTTTAACGTAGTCCTTCAGATAGTGTAGACATAATTAAGTTCATCAGGTAGTTTGCCAGAGAAGTGCTGAAACACCAGTAGCGGCTCAAGGACTTCACCACGGAAGAAGAGTCTGGTACTTAAAGTTTATTATTCATTCTCAACAGTGAGCATTTAATGAGCATAATATAGAAAACACTCTGCCTGGCCAAGTCTCCAGTTAATATCCAGATTAAGCTCTGCAATAAAAATAATCTCACGTGTACCAGCATTAGGCCTTTCTTACGGATTAACCTGACACAAGTATTTAATAACAATTAGATGCCATCTTCTTCCCAGACTTAAGCCTCCTGTCCTGAACAAACCTCGTTTTTAGCAAGCAACCAGGGCCCCCGGGAGCGAGGGCAGTACGCGGCCCCACCATGGTGGCGTTTGCGTGTTTTCCCGAGGATCACCCTCAGCCTGCAAGCGACGGCATCGCAGGTAGCTCGCAGAGAGGTCGGGCACCCCGCCCTCGCGAGCAGGTTGTGATTTTTTGGCATCCTGCGACCCCTAGTGAGAGCCAAGGGCGGCCGGGCAGCCGCCGCCGCTTCCCCCCGGCCGGGACTGCCGCGGGGTCTGGGCGCCCCGGAGCTGCCAGCGCCGGCAGGCTCTCGCAAGGCACGGACTGTTTCCAGGTCGCAGGCAAAACATACCTCTGGGGGTTTCCGTTTCCCCCATTAACCCACCGAAACGTTACTATAAAAACATAATAAAGCCTCGCCTTTAGTTGCATTGAGACAACGCACCGATTGTATTGCAACTTCACAAAACGCTGCTCTGTGTGTAAACTCTCATGGCAAGGGAGGGAGAGGTAAGAGGCAGCATCCATCTTCTACATGCTACCAAAAAAAGAAAGAAAGAAAATTGCCGGCTACACTTCGGTGAGCTTTTCTACGTAGCTATGTACATGTAAGGCCTAAGCCTTTGCAAATAACCATGATCAGTATGGAAACAATATTTGTTTGCCTGACGGTGTTAGGAAAACGTTGGCGAGCAGTTTATCTCGCAGCATTCGAAGTTGCAAGCTAAGCTTTTTGCTGTGGTCATCATGCTCAGATCCACCAGAACAATGGAGTTTAAAACAATGATTCTGTCCTAAACACATACACGAATTAAAAGCTGAAAACGTAAACATGCAATTATTGAAGAGGAAAGGGTATTTCTTAACTTGGTATTCATATACATGCATCAGAATCTGTGTTTGTATGTACACATAATATTATATATCAAACTGTTTTATGCACTTAGGCATAGCATACACACACTTTTAGGGACACAGTTATAGTATGAAAGGGGCGAGTCTGCTGTTTTCATTCCTACAATTTATTAATAAAACATGCAAATAACTCTACCTAATGCTAAAAATAAACATGCCAGAAGTTTAATATTATGGTTGTCCAATAGAAATGAGAATACACATTAACTAGTCCAAATAGTTCACTTTTTCAATGGAAAGTTCTGGACAATCTGACCGGTGAAGCACTGTTATCTGTCAGATGAAAAGATTCCAGGATATGAAATGTACCTGGTTTTCAAAGACGCTTATTAACATCTTGTGATATATTCATTTCCAAAGAAGCAGTAGAGGCCTAGAACAAGGGCTATTTATTCAGCCTTTTACATCAAAATAATTATGACTTGCCTTTAATGTATTGCCTTCTGATTGTAGCTCTCTATGGCTAAACCCCCCCTAAACTCCAAGGCAAGCTTTCTAGTCATTCAATCTTCCCAGTTTCATTTGCTTACAAGGCGAGTTGCGTCCAAGCCATACTTAGAACCAAAACTAAAAATTTCAAAGATCTTCAGCAGTTCAGATCTGGAAACCTACTTTGTACTTTCTCAAACAACTTTCTTTGGGAGTTGAAATTCTCCCAGATGTCTGAAATTCTCCCAGATGTTTGCATAATGGGAGCATGGATAACATGACTGTTGGACAAGCCTGCAATTGCCATCTCCCATTTTTCCAAAGCTTCTTTTAAATGGCTTAGTGCCTCTTATCCCTTGGTCACTTTGCTGTCACCACTTTAAGCAAGATACTGTCAAGCCTATAAATTGCCTCTGAGAAAATGACTAGTGCGGAGAATTCATTGTTAGTTATACTTTTTCTATGTATTTAAAACCCCTATCTATCATATTCATTGAAGGAAAGGAGTCCACCTTTCTGCACCAGTGTGGTGAATATCACAGCTTGCATAACCTATAATAGTACATTGGTGAACAAATACTCAATAAAAGAGCTATAACTCTTCTATGTAATCTCTCCTCAATATGTTAGGCCAATTTTTCTTTAACTTTGGTCCACATATGGACAATCTATTACACAGAAGTTTTTATAGGCCTGTTCGGCTGAGCACAGAAGCTGCAAACCCCAGTAATACTAATATAATTCTGTTGTGTCACAGTGAGGGAGGGAAGGAGAAACAGACCATCAGAGGCAGTAAATCTGGTTGTGTGCAGCAATGTACATCATGGCTATTGAGTCCTCCACAGCTTCATGAAGCAATTTGTAAAAAAAATATTTTTATGCAATTGGAAGTGTACATTACTGAAAGTAAATTATATAATTTTTAAAGCATATGGTTTATGTTCAAAGTTTTATCTGATTTACCAAAGATTGACCTAAGCAGAAGGTAAAGATTTATTTTTCTTAACCGTTATAAGAGCTTGCTTTAAAACATTTGTTCTTTTACCAAATAATTCTGGAAATTCTCACAGAAAATGCAAATTCTAAGTTGATATTTACATACATTCTCTGTAGGTGTCAGCATTGCTTTATATTGTTGTAGAGAACTATATTTTTTTCTTCTCAAAGAAAGAAAAAACACAGACTTGTCATTTTCCAAATGAAAGAATTTTTCTGCTGTCAGTTTGTGTTTTACTACCCATTTCAGACTAAGATTTAATAATATATCGCATAGGTGTAACTAAAGTAAATGTACAGAAAAAGCCCGCATTGTTTTCCTATGCACCTGTTTTCAGTTTTAAAACCTTTTTATTCCATGCCAGTTATTTTCTGTATAAATATCATCCTTATTTATGTAAACACAAGGTTCATGTAACATTTGCAAATATTTCTCAAATGTTGCAAGAAGCAACAATTCAGTGATGCTAAGTAAACTGTGAATCTACCTTCTTTACACAGACTGTAGAGGAATACCGAACCAGAAGTTCTTATAAGTTTCTGGGTGGAGTCTTCAAAGAGCCACTGTAGGGCAAATATTATTTAATACTTTAATTCATAAACTTACTATACAAAATAAAAGTATGCCACTGAGATCTGTTGATATGTTCTTGAGATGAACTATCCATGCAGAAGGGAACTGTACTATCATACTAGAAGTGAACGACCTTGGGAGCCAAAGTAATAGCAATTGGATGAAAATCAATTGTACAGAGTGCAAGGTCATAAATAAAGAGTAACAACAAGAATTCTTTCTGGGATCTGAGGCATAAAGACTGATCAAAGAGAGATATAGATTAAAGAGTCAAACAAAATGATTATCAACCTCCTATACCCATGAAAGAGAAATACAATCCAAGCATCTGAGGCAAGGTATTTCCAGTAAAAAAAGAGCAACATTGATGACATTATTACAAGCTCAAGTATATATGAACATTATTTGAAATGGTGCATATAATCCTGATCATTCCTCTGATCAAAGGAATGGAGAGCCTCTCTTCCAGGAGGCTATTAAGAGAGTACTTCAAAATCACATGAAGGGATATATTAGCTTTCTATAAAGTAGTGGGAAACAAATTAACTACGTAACAAAAATAGCGTCAGCACAAAGAAAAAATGGCTACAAACAGCTCAAGAACGACATTAAAATTGGGAGAGAGATTCTGACACAGCCACCCAGGATGAATAATGAAGGAAGAAATCCCATCTAATTTTCAAAGGGTATTCAAAAGAGAACATATGATGTGCCTGCTTGGTCTAAGAGTGTACTGGAGCCCACGTCCCAGAGAGGTCCAGTAGCTCAATCTTTCATTTGCATTATAGGTTTGAACCAAGGTTTGTCATTGGCGCTATACATTACCTATTGATAAAGTCAAGTGCTACTTACAGCCATTGATTGTGGGCAGTTTTAGTTGGTCTATTTGTAAGTGAAATGGAACAGATGAGAGATTTTTTTTTTTGCAGTAGTAGCCTCAGAATCTATTTAGACTAGAATTATCCTTCTCTACAAGTAACAAACACGTTGACTACAGGGACTTCGCAGTGTTGGCTGGCTCACAACCAGCATTTTCAAGTTACTGCATTTTAATTTAGATATGGATTTCACATTGGCCATTTACTTAAGTGCAAGTTCTACCTGTATATTTGCACAACTCATACTCTTTAGAAAATGTTGCTTCTGAAGATTTGTTTACATAAACATTTTTCTCTTCCCTCGCCCCCTCCCAGCATGTCTCGTACAAATTTGCCTATAAAACAGAAAGGCTGCACTGATTTACTTTTAGGTCATCTCAAAAGTACTTAGAAGCTCCTATTAATGGCACAGTAGAATGCTGAGTTTTCTATAACTCTGCGGCTGCAGAATCTTGTCTCTGTCATAGATTTGCCCTTGGGCTGCAGAATAAACAAAGAGAGTATTTATAGCCCTTCTCATACAAAGAGATTTGATCATTCAAAAAGAAGGCAATGAATTGCACAGTACTTTCTATATCCCCCGGCTTGCTACTAATATTAGTGTTAAGGAAAAGCTGATGTCACCTCATCTGTCACAGTCTCTGCTCTTGTACATCTCTGGGTAACATGGGGCCAAAAAGGTTAAGTATTATTTTTGCATTCATTTATTTGAACACAGTTCTGTTGTCATGACAGACTTAGAAATACTGTCCTCCACCTGAATTACGTCAGATTGCTATAGCTGATACAGGAAATAGGAAAAAAAAAAAAAATTCAAAGTAGCACTTCTCAGAGTCTATCCAAAGAAAGATTTAAGGAAACAGACAGCTCTGGCCATTTGAAATGACCTGTAGTTATAACTCTTACTAAATAAGAGAAGCTGGAGATGAGGTAGACAAGCCCTAAATTATGCTTTTTTTTCAGACTGTAATTTGATTCTAACGTAAGATTCAGTAGATTATTGGAAGGTTAGAAGTTGCTTGTACTATAAGGCATAAGCCCAACAGAATAAGCTCTATGACTTAACTGGTCTTCTCAAAGTCATTCTCTATTCTCTAGACCCAATATCCTTGCTTTGGAGGAGTCTGATTTAAGCTGCATCTTACAACGTGGCACACAGCACGGCTGTGCTTTTGCGTGAGCACCCCTGGCTGGAAGCCTCACTTACTCAACTGGATTTGCTCCTCTGTGGCTCAGGGTACTTGTGCTGCAGTGGCAGCAATATTCCCCTTCCCATCTGTGCTGGGTACACACGCTTCCATGCTCACAATCACAGCCACATCCGGACCCTCATCAACCCTAGAATATTCTCATAAAGCTCAGTTTTTATTATCCTGGACTAGGGTTGATTGCTGTGAATAAAAACTCAAGTAAAAATATCCACTATGAGTTTATGATTTTAACTAGCTTCTATGATGAATAACTACTTAAAAAGCAAGATAACCTTTTATGACTAAAAAAATACATTAGAATCCAACAGAACTATCAGAGTGATCTCCCTTTTTGTTACCTCTCCCTTTATTATTTGCCATTAGAAACACCAAATCCAAAATCCAAAGTCTCACTGAAAAAAAAAGATTTTAATGTTCAAATCCTTTAAACAAACTGCTAAAATGCAGAATAATGGCAGATTGGATAAGTGCTCACATGCAGAGAAATATTTTTAGACTACTAATGTATTGCCATTACACTTCATCACGTAATAGGTGAAGAGTATAGGAGTATTTGCTAAGTGATCAACCACGTAGAAAATAAGAGTAAGATTTTGGGACTCTCAGGTTGTTTTCTCCACTGTAAAACAGCACAGTGATTTTTAGTTCAGTTACTTCAAAGCACGAGGACTAGAAACCAGTAATATCTTGGAAAACTGAGAATCCCCTTGTGAGCTATGGCATAGGGACCCTGTTCGTATTACTGAAGGTGACAGAGTTTGAAGATGTCAGAGATAAGAAAAAAATTTCTTTTTTGGTCTTATGATACTATGATTTAGAGAAAAAATACTCACATTTTAGCAATAATTCATCTGAGCAGACTGACACTTGCAGTCCAACTTCCAAGTACAGTGTAGATCTTACTTTTCATTGATTAGGCCCTTCTGAAGTAAGACCTAGTTACGCAAGAACAGAGGCCAACTGGATTACTTCTACTTTGTTCTAGAATAAGGAAAAATTAACTGTGGCCACATCACTGTAGCATTGGCTAAATTGATGCCTAAAAATGAGTGTTAAAATGGGAACGGAAAGGACAACCACAGCAAGTTACATGGAGAACAGACTCGATGCAAGTTGAATATGTGAAAGCTGATACACCAGTTTCGTTTGGGCCCCGATTTTAAAAGAATCCCTTACAACTGAAAATAAACTAGATTATTTCAAAAGATTGCAAAAGAAAACAAGTCCTTCACAGACAGTTTGCAGCTACTGTAGTAGGATATACAGCTGAGTGTCAAAGATAAACACAAACTGTCATCATAAATTAGGAAACCTGTAATTAAGATGTTAGGTAGTTTGCACTAGTATTTCACATCCATATATACAAAAGACTAACTTACTATTAGTCACTTTTTCTAGTTTTCTATTTAACAGTTAACTAAATGTTAGATATGTGTATACACTGTATACAGATAACTGTTATTAATACATCAAATAGCTATAATGAGTGCAGAATATGAAGCATTGAAAGCACAAGACACCTTTATACAACTCCCTTGCAAAACAGCTCTTAATTATGATTGCACGCTACATTTTCCCCAAAGTGCAAGAATGAACGGTGCTCACTGAATTCAACATTTTGTTTGACATTGGTAGTCCAGAATGTGGACCCATGCTCTCAGATTTCTAGGAAAATTAGGTGTTCACAGCTAATGGATATCTGAGAAAAGTTGGTTGGTTTTTTTTTTCTTCCCCAAAACAGTACCTCACAGGATCTTTTTGGCAAAGACAGTGACAGAAACTCATTCTCCAGGGCAACATACAGTTTCCTCAGCTACAAAACCATCCTTTCTTTTCTTGACATCCCAACTCATTCAAAACACATATCCCAACTTCCTCAACAACTGAGATGAGTCTTGCAAACAACAGACTCTTTCACTGTGTTGTGCTGATTCATTCCAAGCACTGTTCATCCTGCGCACTGAATGAGGCAGGGTCCTGTGGGAAAACAAAGAATGAGATCATGTAATTAAAGACTATCTCATAACGTACACGGGGATTGAACTATAATGGCCTCAACAGTCTTAATTTTATTTCTTAACTCTTGAGTGATTAAAACTGCAAGCTATTTTAATATTGTTTTCTGAATATAACCATCAGCAGTTCTGAGTAAAGACATTTAAAAATAACCAAAAACCCCAAGCCAAGAAAACAGCCACATGGAACCATACCAACTACTACTATATGGTATGCAAGGAGAATTACCAGTAGAGCCAACTAGAGGGGAAAACAACAACAATGCTATTTTTATTGAACATTTTTCTATTCTCAATTTGCCTATCCATTAACGTTTAAATGTTTCCCAGAGATGTTTCAATTTTAATGAAATTCTGCCAGATTAAACTATTTTCAAATCCTGTCTTGTGATTCCCACAGCTCACATAATTGCTCACTCCAGAAGGATGCCGATGAATCTATCCATACTCCCCAGGCCAACAGCCTACCTGACAAACAGAGAGATCCTACAGTCCCTGCTCCCAGCCTTGCCATTTCTCTGCTGAGTGTTCTGTCAAGTTGGACACAGAATGGTAATTTCATTCTGAAAGAAATTTAGCTTTTTGCAAGAATTCTAATTTAGATATGTTAAGCTTCTAAATCTCTCATAAAATGGATGCCATTCCCCCCTCCCCCAGTGCAAGTCTCTGGTATGAGTACAATTTGTTTTCAAGCTGAAAGCCTGAACCGTGCAATGGGTGTTCATAATTCTTTGACTCTTCCCAAGAGCTGGATCTTCCACAAGTCCTGACAGCCATCCCACAGTAAAAGAGATATTGTTTTGAGAAAAACACTCTCCTCCCTGAAATTCTAGACCCTAAAAGCACTTTGTTTTGAAGCTTTTGAGAAACAGATTTGAGACTATCATACCTCATGTTTTCTGTCTCAGCGTGCCAGGCCTCTTAGTGCTATCAGGGAGCAGCATAGGCAGGGCTGCTCTGCAAGGTGGAGATGAGCCAGGAGCCACCCCAGCAAAGGCCATGCCCGCACTGGCTAGGGTACAGTCCCACAACACATGAACACCATGGGCAGAACATGGTACAGGAAACGGTCCATCCAGGCACTCCAGGGGAGAGCAGCAGGAAACAAGACCAGCAATAAGGCTACAGCATGAATCAGAAGGGTCCACCCAAGAGATAGGGCTAGCAACAGACTACCTGTAATGCAAGTCCAAGGTCCAGCAAGGGAGGTAGGGATGGACAGACAGATGGACCCAGAGTAGCTCAGGAAAGGATTGAAGGCTCAGGTCTGAGCTTAAATGGAGCCCCAGGACCCGTGGGCAGAGGGTGTGTGGGTGCAGGTCCCAGGTGAGGCTACTCAGGGCCGTTAATGGCTATTAGTGCACACAGGGCATGACAAGTGTTACGGTTAGTGTTGGGGTTACAGTTAAGAAAAGCAGGGGCTGCAGAGCCTCAGCATATTCAAGAGTTTGCAGCCTCCAGAGGAGGGTGTGAGCTTCTATGAATAATTCCTGTTTGTTCTTTTTTTCCCATATTCATTTGGGGCTTTGTGGCTAATATTGCTTATTTAAAGGATTTACTTTTCCTTTCTTTCTTCAGCTGTATTCTGACTTATATTGGCTTCATTTGTTTGAAGCCATATCCTTCCTTTCTCTGTTCTTTTTGTTTGTCTCCTTTGTTCATATTTTATGTTTGTTGAAATGTAAACTTCTGGGGACTGCAATATTGAACAAGTTCCTCAACTCTAGTTGAACTCATTAATGTTGGGAACAAGAGTCAACAGAGCATAAAGGATGTAAAAACTTTTGTTCCTCACTCCTGGAGGTTTTTCCATCATATGTGCTTGGAACTCCGCTTCCAAGAACTATTTCTAAGTCACATCCTTCAGTCCTTTGAGAGCCTCTGAGCTGGAAGGACCCAGAGAGAACTCAAGATCCCTCTTTTCCTTAGGTGGTGAGCTCTGCGTTGCACCTAACAGACACGTCACAGGGGTTCAACAGCTGGTCCTACTTTAAATGTCTCTGAGGCTGTCAGTGTGAAGATCGTACACAGTTGTGGTGCTTTATTACATTAAGAATAATGCCCAGCAATACTGAAAATAATGCCTTGTTTAAATGTCCACATAGAAATCATATAAATGCAAGCAGCTACTGTAACTTGAGGCACTTGTAACTGAAGGTTTCAGTGAAGAAATGTATGTTACTGTTTTGAATTTATAGAGGATCTTTTTTTATCCAGAGCCACAGAATACGTTGCAAACATTATCTAGCCAAAGCTCATCACATTCTTGTGAAGCAAAGTAGGACAACTTTCATCAGCTTCTACATGGTTATATCTAGGGTGAAGCACAGGTGGTGACTAGCACAGCAACACACAAAGCAATGTGGCACAGATGGTGAAAAAAGGTGCCATAATCAGTTGAACCTTGGGGCATACTAGGGTGCTGTTTCATGAGTTTTGCCAGGACACCTTTTCTTAGAGAGTGCCATACAAGCTTTCACATCAGAAAGCGTGACTGTGTCTTGGATTACGTGTAATACAAAAGGTAGCAGGTCATATTCTCAACTGTGTTTTGGCTCCTTTTCCATACTTAAGAACCAAAAATGTCTGTAAAGCAGTCAGAAAACTCTCAGTGTGAAAGAATATCACTGGGCTTATGGATGCCATGCGACACTGGACTTCAGATGCACTGAGTGTTCAGAGCAGTACAGATATATTGTGAGAATCAAACAAATACAGTTACGCCAAAAATCTTCTATGTTTCCCTGTTATAACAAGAAATTGCATCCAGCAACACAGCTGATACACATCATCTTGGGGCAATGGTGGTACAGCATCAGGGTACTCTGCTGACTGCACCCCCAATGTTACTTGCTGTACTCTCCTAGGCGCGCACAGTCAGATGCGGACAGCCCCACTCACGCTCTGACCTAGCATTGCACAAGAATTTATTGTCCCAAAGTTGTTCAGAGATTCAGAAGCTGACCCTCTCAACCTCTCTGTGAAGCACATCCAAGCAGGATTTACAAGCTTAGACATGGTCCCCTGCTAACATGGTCTAAATGCTTTTCAGACCACAGAGTGAACAAAGTGGTGTCATGACTTATGTGACTGTACTTGGACAGCTATCCAAATACTAGAAAATCCAACCTTAATTAAGTTGCTAAAACAAGCTGTTAAAGATGCAAGATTTGACTGCTTACATAAAATAAATTATGCTGGTGGGATAAGTATGCTTATCATAGCATTTTTACATCTCTTCATTACTCCAGTGGACTGTTTCCAAAATAGTAACATATTTTTATATATTTTCACTAAAAAACATGATACATAGCAAAGCACTCTGGGCTTTTCTAAGTGAGAAGACAACCAAAATTCATGAACATGCATTTAGTAAATCATTCAGCCAGTGCTAAATGGAACCCTTTATATAGACTTTTCAAAAACATTCAGCCTGTGAGGTGAATTCATTAATGTGGTTTAGCAGATTGGGAGCAATATCTCTTTTCATGCAAAGATTTGGCCTAGAGCAAGAAGAATGATCAGCTTCATCACCGCTGGTTTTGCTAAAAGATTTTTCTGATGTTACAAGATAGGACTAAAATCTCTAAAGAACAGATGTTTTCCTGATCCTCTTTCTGGTGCAGAGGCTGCTCTTGGGAGAATTTCAAGTAATTGAACTGTAATTCTAATTAGAAAGCACTCACACAAACTCAAATGAAATACAATACTGTAACAGTTCAAAAATATAGTTATGCATAAAGCACAGAAGATATTTTAATGATGAATGAATCGGAACAAAATATGGGGGTTATTTTGGAAAAAAGTAGAGTTTCCTTATTAGCAGCAGGTCCAGAGGAGGGCCATGAAAATGATCAGAGGGCTGGAGCACCTCTCCTGTGAAGAAAGGCTGAGAGAGCTGGAGTTGTTTAGCCTGGAGAAGAGAAGGCTCCGGGGAGACCTTATTGCAGCCTTTCAATATACAAAGGGAGCTTATAAGAAAGATAGGGTCAGACTTTTTACCAGGGTCTGTAGAGACAAGACAAGGGGTGACAGTTTTAAACTGAAAGAGGATAGATTAGATTGGATATGAGGAAGAAATTTTTTACAATGAGGGTGGTGAGACACTGGAACAGGTTGCCCAGGGAAGTTGTGGATGCCCCATCCCTGGAAGTGTTCAAAGTCAGATTGGACGGGGCTTTGAGCAACCTGATCTAGTTGAAGATGTCCCTGCTCATTGCAGGGGGGGTTGGACTAGACGACCTTTAGAGGTCCCTTCCAAACCACACCGTTCTGTGATTCTATGATTCTACTCTCTTGACCTATCTTGAAACATAACAGATTTCATATTATGGTCATGCTTGCTTATATATATATTTTGACAATTATAAAAACATTGAATTCACCACTTCAACTCATCTTATGCATTTAAATTAATGAAACAATTTTCTTTACAAATATAATTATTGTAATATTATAAATATTTGCTAAATGCGCACAAATTTTGAGCTCCTCCCCTCCCCCTGAAGTCATTCAATACTTAGAAAATGGTTGTATGAATTTTGAAACGCATGTCTGGGATTTATACAGGGCATATTTGAGTTATAGAAGGTCCTAGAAAGTACAAAGGGAATAGATCAAATTATTATTCATTTATCAAAATGTAGTCTGCCAAATATAAATAGCAACAAACAATTGACTTTTGGCTAAAATATAGCTATTGTTTTATGTTCAGGTACTGAGTTTGAACTGCTCAGAGAGCTTCAGCAAGTCAATAAAAAAGCAGAATTTAAAGAAATCTTCACCAGTTTTCATGACTGTAAGTATTCTGATGCAAAATCCATGATATAATCAAAAATAAACAGTATTATATTCCATTTTCCTTGATAGAAGACTTTAAAAAAAAAAGTGGTATCCTAGCAACAAAACATCAGAAGTTTTCAGTGCAAACACCTCACCGCCTTCACTGTCTCAAGTAATAAAAAGAGAATAATAAAATTACAAACTTGCAACCAAATCCTAACATAAAACCTGAAAATACAACAACTCAATGATACATAGTAGATTTGAGCTCATTTTTTTCCTGGCAGAAATATATGTTCAGACAACTTCCCTAATACAGCTCTGTGATTGAAAGGGTAAGATAGTGTGCTTTGTGCTCTTGTCCATTTAGGTCTCTAACTGTGAATATGTAAAACCTTACTGTATCAGGTTTCTTCTGATGACGTTTATTTCATATCCAACAAATACCTTTTTCTGGACTCTTTCTTTCTATATGTCCTGGTTTCGGCAGGGATAGAGTTAATTTTCTTCCTAGTAGCTGGTACAGTGCTGTGTTTTGGATTTAGGATGAGAACAAAGTTGATAACGCACCCATGTTTTAGTTGTTGCTGAGCAGTGCTTACACTAGTCAAGGACTTTTTAGTTTCCCATGCTCTACCGACTGAGAAGGCTGGAGGTGCCCAAGAAGCTGGGAGGGGGCACAGCCAGGACAGCTGACCCAAACCGGCCCAAGGGACATTCCATACCATGTGACGTCATGCTCAGTACATAAACTGGGGAAAGCTGGCCGGGGGGGCCGCTGCTCGGGGACTGGCTGGGCATCGGTCAGCAGGTGGTGAGCAATTGCACTGTGCATCACTTGCTTTGTGTATTATTATTATTATCATATTATTATTATTATTATTTTATTTCAATTATTAAACTGTTTTTATCTCAACCCACGAGTTTTTCTCACTTGTGCTCTTCCAATTCTCTCCCCCATCCCACTGGGTGGGGGGGAGTGAGCGAGCGGCTGCGTGGTGCTCAGTTGCCGACTGAGGTTAAACCACGACACTATATAACACAGGCTGTCATGAGCCCTGGTTGTGGTCCTCTCCTCGATCTGCTCCCCCCTAAAACAATACAAACTGTCATTAATACATGAGGATACTTGAGAACACGGCTCCCTGGAGCATCTAGAGAAAGTGCCAGAAATGGGCCACATGGCACAAACCAATAAGCTACAAAGCCATTTTATAAAGCCAGCTGTACAATAAAAATACATTCATTCAATGTCTCCTCTCTTCCATGCTAAATATTTCCACTTTCAAAGCACTTCCTGATCCCACCAAATGAAACACTATTGCTAGCTTTATCCTATACTATTGATGCCTATTTCTAGAAAACCATCAAAATCACTGTTAGTTCTGCATGTGCAACAAAGACTTTTTTTTGGTCTAGTATGATATGCACTCATACCACTATTATTTTGGGTATTTCCCGCCTTGTTTTTATTTTGTTGCCATAAACCAGAGAACAATAAAGTGGTTTGGATAAAAAGGCTGACACCAGGACGTATTTTATCTGCACAGTAATCAATAGTAGCCAGAGCTCACACGGAAAGCATGGATCGCAGATTGTTTCCTCCCGTTGGTTTGAGCATGGGTGAAGACCTAAATGTGCTGACCATCCTTCCCTGCAAATGGCATGCTGAAATGTGTGCGCTATTTCCAGTAAATTCAAAACTCCTCATTGACCCATTGTATAAAACAGAATAGCACAAAGGAAGTTAACTATAAATATATTGGTGCCATCACATGAAAGGGCACGTGGATTGAGGGGGAGAGCAGGCTGAGGGGGAGAATTCGGGAAAGCAAAGGCCCAACTCTGCAAAATGAAACAGGCAAGTGTTGGTGTCGGGCAACATCTTGCAAGTGACCGTCAGCAGGAAGGAAGGTTCAGATTCTAGGTAGGTTTCCAGTCCAAACATCACAGTCATTTGCTAGCCAAAGCCCTTCTGTTTGTCCTTCTGCTGTACCTGCTGGGACTTACGCAGAGGTTAGTCAGGGAGACGGCTAACCAGTGCATCCGGAAAACTGCTGTGGCTATATCTGCTAGCCGAAGGCTGCTTGCGGCTCACATGCTCGGTCAGTCTGATTTGGAAAAGGGCCCCACTCTTCCAGGAGGATATTGCAACCATCGAGTTATCAGACAGTTCCCGTACCTCTGTGCAAAGCTGCTCCACTGTGATTTAGGAAAGTACTACATTTACAACAGGAGAAAGAGAAATAAACAGAAGGTCTACATAAATTAAAATTGATAACCTAGAAAAAATTGATAAAGAAAACTGAGAAGATCAAGAAAGTATGCATATTTGGCAGTGACTAAAGCAAAAATAGAATGTTTAATAGTACAGATGGATGAAAAGGCTTATTCAGTGCACTGCTGTTTTCTATCTGGGAAGAAGGATGAGATACTCCATCATATAGGGAGAATGAACTTCTTCAGAGTGGACCAGTAACTACAGAGTATGTCAAAAAAACATATGCTAACTAGAGTTAAATATTTTTAAATTCCACACAGGACTCCCAGAAGAGTTTCTGAGAGGATTTCAACTGATTGTTTTTATTTTCTGACTGCAACTTTTTAATAACGAGTCAACGTCAGAAAACTGGAGCAGTACCAATATTCTTTTGCCAATATTCAAAAGGTCATGCAAGATGAGTTGGGGAACAGAAGGACAAATGGTCTGACGTCAGTCCAGAGACACAGAACTGAAACAGATAAGATGTTTCATTTTTATAAGGTATTATTCATACTATAACACAGATATAGAATCATTCCTTCCCTCGGCCTGATGAGCCTCTTCCCAGGAGATCTCCATTTCGAAATGCCTGACAGCCCCAAGTTTAAGGCACTTGCCTGGAAGATGGGAAAACTTTCTTCTTACCAGGCTGAGGGGGGGATGTGGACCCTCCTCACACACCCCAGTTAAGCGTGCTAGCACCCAGACTTACATGGAAGACCACCTCTTTCTTGAGCATCTCCAGCTAGCCTTCTTATGTGTGCACACAAAACAATTTGGATGTTTCAGAAATGTTCATTATAACTGAAAATATTTGCCATATTGGATCCAGTTTATGAGTTTGTTTGGATTTATGAATAATAACTGACAGTGGCTATTTCAGAAAACCCAGTCCCAAAACTAATCACCAAAGATTCTTGCCATCACTACCTGCTTTCTTATTTAAAGTAATTTATAAGAAAATTTTAATATGAAAATTTTCAAGTCCTTCCACATCCAAACCGTGCAGTCAGTGCGCCCATCTCATCTTCAGGCAGCTGTAGTATTGTTTAGTTACAGCATGTTCTGCTTCCACACTCATCAGCCATGAAAGAAAGTATAAATAAATCCATCTATGAGTGTAGCTGCAAACATGCTGCACACACAGGTACATTACTCACACCACCAGAGCTTCCCTCTGCTACCTCATCCTTTGCCTGCCTTAACTACAAATTAAAGCAATGTAAGTAGAGGTGCTTGGCAATCTAATTTAAGTCATTGGGTTTTTTTCTTGAGTTACACAAATTACATCACAGCTTTTCAACCTCATGTTACAGTAATACTATACTGAAATATATTGCAAATTAAATTATTACTATTTATTTAATGTATAAAGTTCTGTACTTGCAGAGCACATAACAGATATGATACAGTCTGAAAACCTAATTATTGAAAATTAATATTTAAGTCCTTCATGTAATTTATCCTGCTAACTTAAATGAATCAATTAATTTTCCTGAAATACAGTAAAAGGCACATTTTCAGAAAAAAAAAGTCCCAGTAGCACTAATATCTGTGTCATCTCAAAACAAACTATATTCAGCATTGGCAAGTAGTTAATGTTATCGACGTGAAACTATCCAAAGGTCTAGGTCCATAATGTTTGCATTAATTCTCTATATACAACTCTGTCACAAGTTTCAGACTTGGGTTTCAGCTGTTGAGCTGAACTAGGTGTTTAAATGAATTTTTAAAAGCCTCTAGGCCTTCAATTTGCCTTGAAATCAAAGAGACTTAGGGACATATCTAAACTTTGAATGTGTTTGGCCCTTGATCACATTTTTCAATACACAAGGGCAAAAGTTTTATAAGCCCTTAAATAAGTTAGAATCATAAATCCCATGACTTTAAACCCAGATGGGAACAAAAACATTTAAGTTTTCTTGGCTTCTGGAAGCTCTTTCTATCCAAAGTCATTCCTGATTACAAGAACAGATCTTGCTGTTGGACTACAAGGTCATTTGTCTTTTATTTCAATTTATGCCTTTTAACAGTAAGGATCTGGACTTTTTTTTTCAATGTAAACAAAAACTTTGCATAAATTTGTAAAGCTGAATACTATTAAAATCACCAAACTATTATTCTTTGTTTAAGATCAAAACCAACAGAAATAATATTAAAAAGTTACTTAATTGAAAACACACCTTAAAAAGTCATTCCAAGACCTCTTTAATATCTTGTTAAAGTAATGAATTTTCAGCCACTTTGCACACGTGAACCCTAGAAAATAGACAGATTTTCTTAATTGAAAATGTAGTATAAGGAAACCAGATTAATACCTATATATATACAATGCGAGATTTTAGATCTCCCATTTTAGGTCTCTCTTTCTTCTGGGAAGTTTCGTCACTGACTCCTGAAAGAAAGCTTTACAGTGCCGTTGGGAAACAATGCCAAATAACTTCACTTTCTCTACAACCTACCTCATAACTGGAGTTGTCACTTCTCTCGGGGTGCAATTGCACAGTCAATCCACCCAAAAGTGAAGCTGTACCTGCAGACCGCTGCTACCAGTGACAACTATCCCAGTGGCGGTGGCTTAAGGTTAGTTCCTGGTCCCTGTAGGAGCTATGCCGCTGGCACCTGGCGGCCTCCTTGGATCAAAGCATTACCCAATTAGAAGTATCTACAAGAAAAGAGAACTTTAAAACAGCCCAAAACCTATTCATTGTCTATCATTCCCTGTGGTTTACTATTCTCCAGAAGCTGGGGAAACACTCCAATTGCTTCATATTGCACCCCCTGGGACCTATGTCCATGTCTCACATCCACCCCTGTCAGCAAGAGCAACGGACTCATAATTCCTGTTATGGGCCCTCTACCCTCACTGTCTCCTTCCATCTCTCCAGAGAGCCCATTTAACAGTGCAGAGCTCCTTTGAGATCAGTATTCCCAGCTTGAATGAAACAGTTGTGTAGCTCTGGACTTGGAGGGCTTGGCAACTGCATCTCCCATTCCTCCAAGAACTTATCCACATTGCTTTCCCGCCTCTTTTCTGAAGGTGTCTCGTCAGAGAAGACCAATACACAAGATAGAATCACTTACCACCTCGTATACCATTATCACTTCCCCCCATAATCAATCCCGTAGGCAAAAGTCATGAAACTCTGAGACTTCAGGGAGAACCAGTTCTTACAAATTCAGCTTCACTTTATATTAATGAGGCTTTCTGGCTATGTCACCTTTGGCTGAGAAAGAAGAATGTTGTTATAAAAAAGCCTCTAAAACATCCAGCCGGTGCCAAGCCCTTGCACCTGTGTGCAAAACCTTTGTCACATACATGTATTTCATAAAGATATGTCTGTGCACACAATGATAAAGGTAGAAATATAATAAGAAAACAGGGTCTTTGGCATAGCTTTAACTGAACCCTCACATGACCCACTCGAAGAACTCAGCAGGTGGTAGCCCTAAATGACTGACACAGATTTTAAAGAATATCCCAGTTGCTGTATATCACCAATTTGCTCTTTCTCTTTCAGACATCAGAATATTATTATTTTTGTCTGAATGGAGCCTAATCATCCTGACATCATTAAGTTCTAGAAAGTAGTGCATATGTAAAATTTGTGAACATGAATAGAATATAAACAGGATATTTATACATTGCTTTTAAGCCCCCCCAAAATAAAAGTGCACTTCCGATAAATATCATTGTCTCCTATAGTCATTTATTTCTTACAAGAATCATTAGTTTACAATTCACTGGGAAACCTCAGGAAAGCAGAGAAATTAGTTGGAATCTCTTCTGGTTAAAATATATTATGTAAAAAATGTTTTTTTCTCCAAAGGAGAGATAAACAGTTTCCCAAATGAATTCCTCCCCTCCTACCAGCACCATGTACTAACTCCCATGGAGAATTAAACTCAGGACCTTCAGAACAGATGGCAAAGACCTTATCTGGTTTCCTATCACAGCATGGGGCAATATAGGTTTGCCTGATAATGCACTCACATTGAGGAAAAGGTTTCTCGACCCCTCTCAGTATATCTAGATCCACCAAACAAATGCTTTTTAAATTTAATCTACAAGTTTAACTTTGACTTTTACAAACTAATTTACAGAATAACCTATGCCATATATTAAACCTCAGATGCTAAAGAAACTGTTTTCATTTTAGTGCTCTTCCAGCTGTACATTTTGTCAAATCCAGGCACATTTTATTCTCTGTCTTTAATTAAAAGACAGTTAATTTTCAGCATTTATTTTATATTATTTCAGTGTTCATTTTCTATCTATTTAATGTTTTCTTTCCACATTTGATCTTAGATTATGCTATAGCTTTGGCATTGCTTTGGCCTGTGCTATAAAATGAGCTCATTGTGGATTAGCAGATGAGTACAGCTCAGTTCTGACACTGCACCAATCCAACAGCTCCTTTTGCTCTATTAAATTCTCAACTGCCCACCTACAAAATTCTTACAGTAAAAACCAATAAAATCTTTCCCCCAAACTATGAAAAATATGTAGACATCAGAACAAAAGCAGCTGTTACCCTGAAATGGAGTCCTTTTCCTTTTCAACTAAGTGATCTTAAACCGGTTAATATTTTGGTTCCTGAATGTTTCAGCTTTTATTTGAATGCAACAGTCTTAAAAATTGACACGGTTTTGGATATTGTTGTGTGTATTGTATTATATTCAATATTATTGTATTGTATTTAAGGTCCTATTAAAATTGCTTTTTAATTTTTAGAGGTTTTTAAAGGCAACAAAATGAAGTTTAGGGTGATTTTTAAACAAAAGGAAAAAAAATCAATGAAAATGTTTTGAGGTATTGGGGAGTGAGAATCACTAACTGATGGTAGTAGCGATCTGATGTCCGTTGGGGTGCTGGATGATATGTGTTGCTGGGCTCCCTATGGTTTCTCTAAATGGATATTTATTTAACACAGTCTTAGTTTTTCCTAGGATCCTTGTTAGAACTCACAGGGAACCACAAAGACATACACTTTCTTTACAGAAAAAAAGAAAGAGAAAGACAAAATAAATTATAAAAAAAAAGAGGATCTCATCAAATTCACTTGAAATATTGACTCACTAATACTTCTAAAAACAGTATTTTTGCTGTTGGTATCACAGCAGCAACAGCAATAGGAGCTGAGGCTTACAAAGCTTGTTCTAATTAACTCACACATGTTCTTTCCCATAGTGGCGACTACAATGGGACCATTCAGCTGTTTACAAATGAACGAACAAAACTTGTAGGAGTGTACACGAGCAGGTAAGAAGGATTGTAATGTATAATTTCCCCATATAAGCATTGCTTGTGCATCAAAGTAACTCTGTCATTAGCTGGGAAGAGATTAAGGTCCTGTTTACCTACAGCAATATTCTTGTTCTTCTCATGACCTAAATATCTCTGAGTCCCCTGCAGCTACCCTGACTCTGTACCAAATCATATCTGCGTCTTCTTCCTATATTGCTGCTGTACTGATATATTCTTGCAGCCAGGAGCCCTGTCTTCATTACATGTGATGGATTCCTCATGACTTTCTTATACAGTCAGTGAGATTTCACACTTCATTAGAGGCTAACACACACACTTACATAAGGCAAAAAAGTCTCAGCAAGTCATCTTAGTACCAAAATCCAATGCTTGTCTCAGAAGAGGTTTGTGGAAGACCCCTTTATCAGTGTTCAATGCTCATGCATGCTTTGGAATCAGAAAAATAATTCTAGAGTTGATTAATATGGTTTTGTCCCTGGTGTTTTCTGCAGTGCAGCACAGAGACGCCCAAAATAATTTTAAATTAAATACCTTGAAAATAGTAAGTAGTTTAGCAAAATATCTTAGCCAGCTGTTGCAGTCATCTACCTCTAGACAACTGTAGTGTTTCCACATAACCCAAACACCATGATCAGATTGAAACCATTGAAAAATGGTTAGCAAAGCTGCTGAGAAAATGAGGCTTTCAGCCCATGTCTTCCATTATTGCTTCTGGGTGAATCTTTTCTGCTGTTTGGTGTCTGGGTGCAACCTGTGATTAAAGTGAAAAAAGGGAGAGAAAGGTAGAGCATGAGATGGTATCATAAACACCAACCTGCCACACCATTACTTTTTCAAATATTTTTTAGAATATCTGTGATTATTTATAATGAATAATTAACTTGGGCAAAAGAATCAGCATTATTGCTACATGGTACATCTAGGGCAAGCATAGATATTTTTAGTTAAGAGCGTAATTTTTATATCTTGCTATTTGTATGAACGTCCTCTTTGGTCTTGAATTAGTGTTTGGTCCACCCTAAATACTACAAGTACTTTCCTCTTTGTGAAGCTTCTATTGTGTTCTTCCACAATAGAAAGGAAACGGGGGAAGAAAGAGAAAGAAAGCTGGCCACAAGGCTGACCACAATGAGACTGGCCATGCTTTCAGCTGGGGCGCTAACGCTGAGGGATGGAAAACATATTGGCAAGATTATTTCCCCTTGTGTAATTTCAAAACGGCAATGCATGGAGGTATATCTTGTAGACCTATTAGGTGGAGTGATATTGAGCAAAAAAGAAAATATTTCACAAGTAGCAAACCCTTACTTTCAAAGCATGCATACATGTTCAGTCTGAGAACAGCCAGGCAGTTCTTTAAAATGCCGAACCAATATTTTGTAATATTTCTTCATTTTTAGCCCTGTATGCACAGATCTTGTTTGACATTTCCAAATCCCAATGCTGTCTTTTCCTACTTCCAGCAGAGGAGAGCATTAAGACATACTTGTTTCTTCCTCTGAATATTATTTTCCCACTTGTCTTAAACATTAAGAAATTGTCTCTAATTATACAGATTCTGTAATACAGAGGAAAAGGTCACATTAGAAAGCGGTGCAGAACTGAAGGCAAGAATGACTCTTCAGCTCTCTCACAACCACATATTGATCCTCACTGGCTTTTTCCTTATGATCAGAAATGCACCCAGCACAGGAAAACATCCGCAGATAATGTATACTCATTGTAGGTAAATGAAACTTGCCTACCCTTTCCTTGTTTTCTAAGTGCAGCAAAGATTTTACCAGAAAACCTATTCAATAAATACAACTATAAACATTCTTACAGCTCTGTAACATAGAGCCTTGCCTAGCGAGGGGGTGCACTAGGGCCTGCGGTGGTACAGCCTAACATTAGAGACCAGAGTCAGACAGTCGACAGCACGAAGGGCAGGAAATTGGCTTTTTACAACCCATTGTTATCCCCACCGGCTTCTTAAAGGCAGAATAAGCAAATTAACTACTTCAGGATTAGATCTGGTAGTACAGTGTAAGTAAAATTGTTTCACTGGTAACTGAAAAGTTACTGAACTGTTTTTCTGAAAAGTTTTTCTCGGAAACATGTTCAAGAATTACAAGGAAGAAAAAGGAAGTGCATTCAGCTCAAGCAACTAGTTTTAAACAGTTGCATGGCTGACACCACGCTACGCTCAAGGGAAAAATGGGTTAGATGGAAGGCTCTCCAGCACCCAGTGACTGGCCGACTCTACCTGCAATAGAGGCTTTGGAGCATCAACATGGCTATAAGGAATTAAAACTATTATAACAGGAAATACATCTTCTCTTTTACATACGGGCATGGTAAAGAACAGCAACAAATTAAAATAAGGCTTATTTTTATTTTATAGTTTTAAAAAGTCATTATACAAGTCCACAGAACTGGAGGATACTAGTGCCCTGTGTGCAAAAGCATCCAGAATATAATTAAAACTAGTGTTAAATTGATGTACAAATTGTGTATGTATGACTGTATGAGTAAAAGGCTTATAGTCATTTTAAAAGGCACTCTGTATCAGAAACATTTCTCTTTCTAATCCACAGATTCTATAGGTCTATCGCTACTTGCATGTTCAATTTGAGAACTTGAAAATAAGAGAAAACTGCATTAAATCAGTAACGTATCAAACATCCCTACGTCATTTTGATTATTTCAAGTTCAATAAGTACAATATTTCCAGACTTTACAGTGTTTATTAAAAGTACTTTTGCTTCAAATGGGATTCTCTCCCTTCCCTTTACCAACTTACACTACCAAAGTGCCATGAATTCAATAAAATCAGCCTTTATTAGATACATATTATTAATCTAAGAGCCTCAGAATCTGCTCATCTGTGAGGTATTTTTGGAAAATAAGAAGCTTCATCAGAGCCTGGGATAACTGTCATCCAGGAAGCTACTCCTTTTGTGTGTCTGGTTTAGTTCCATTCATTTAATAGGGAATAAATATCAAGCTAGCAGTGGCTGAATGGAACAAATGAAACTGTCTGCCTTTGTGATCAAATTATGTTTTTAGAAATTGTGTCTCCAGCATTGTCTTCTGTAACCATAACAGACTTGGCTGAAAAAGGGAGAAGGATGTAAGTTGTTCACCTGTAGGCACCACCAGCAGACAGCCTAGCCAACAAACCACGTGGTGCCCTGGCTGTATTTTTCAATCAGAAGGACATTGGTAACCATGTGACATGGTTAATACCTTTCCTCCTCCTCCTCCTCCTCTTCTAAGAATGGCAGTGAGGAAGCTTATTTTAAAGACTCAGCTCCACAGAAATCAAAGATGAAGCAAATACTTGATTTCCTTTCTCTGCCTTATTTTGTTTTCATGTGAAACACTGTGCTTATTCTCTGAGTATCTGAGAATGCCTGGGGGGTTTAAGGTATAGTCTGTCTTTTTTTTTTTTCTCATCCTAGTAACTTTTACTGTCAAGTGAGGGTGAAATCTCAGCTCCAATCGAGTTTTAATAGAGAACAGAATATCATGTATCCACAACAAAAATCGTATTTTGCCCAGATATTCTCATGAATAGCCCCTGGTCCGGGTATTAGAGAACTCCTCATAGATCAGCTCCCCTAAGCAAGTGTATGCCTCTGTCAATTTCTCTCGCATTTCTCCCCAGAAGTGAATAACATTTTATTCTTTTTATTTCTGTAAAGGAGGATCACTCTTCCACAGATGTTGCCATCTCAAAACTTATGCAGCTTATGGGCTGCATTGTCACTTTGAAAAACATGATGAGTGTTTGATCACCTGTCTGCATTTTCTGTAATCAAAAATTTCTTGAAACTCTCAGATCTTAGGCCAACTTTAAGAGTTTATAAAAAATGTAAGTGAAATTTACCTATGTTTTTGTGATAGTTTACGGTGTAAGCTTTAGCTTTTACTAGCCAAAAGCAATTTAGTGAAAAATTTTGTGAACTACTCTACAATTGTCTTCATAAAGACTCAAAAATCTTACTTTAATTGGGTTGGTCTAGGACGCAACTGCCGACCATCTTATGTCAGAGCTTCATTCTGTAGTATGGGCAAAGGAATGAATGTGTGACTCTTTTTGGCTTACTTATGAAGTTTCCAAGCTGAACATGTTAAAAATTAATGTATTCGCGTTTTCAGCTCTTGTCCAGCTGAAAGGTACATGTGACTATCACACCGTAGCTGATGACTCATAGCAGGGTTTTTCTTCTCCTCTTGAAGAAAGACAGTTTAACAGCCTTAAAGCAATAGCTTCATTTCCAGGATCAGATTAAGAAGCAGTAGCCTACGAGAGGGAGATTTTCTATCCCTATTACCAGTCACTCAGTGTGCAAACCTATGAATGTTGCACACACATGTGTGCGTGCTTCTCTGCACTTTGCAATAACTTTATAGAGATTAAAAATAAAAAATAAATTAAAACTGAGAGGTATGTTATGTTAACAGCCGTTGGTTCAGTAAGCTGCCTCTTCAGAGGATACACTGAATAGTCAGAATCCCTTCAAAATTTGT
This sequence comes from Aptenodytes patagonicus, assembly GCF_965638725.1. Taxonomy (NCBI): domain Eukaryota; kingdom Metazoa; phylum Chordata; class Aves; order Sphenisciformes; family Spheniscidae; genus Aptenodytes; species Aptenodytes patagonicus. Next base: position 45,370,424 of record NC_134952.1, read on the forward strand.
TATTCCCTTAAAGTGTTGTTTTCTGTGTATGCATCATACTGTAATCAAATCAAGCCACTTCAGTATTTATTGGGTTAGCTATAATGATATAACTAGCAAAATGCAACTTATCATTATACATTAGCAGTTCACACCCAGTATTAGTTATCTCAAAAAGAGAAGGATGTGTCTGGAAAGTCTGCATGAAGGAAAACAAACAACTCTAATACAAGTTTTGGCAACAAATTTAATATGAAAATGCATTTTAAATTGCTTTCAAAATTATGGAAATTCCTGCTGACAAAGACACATATTGTGCAGAGAAACACATATTCCATCTGCCTGGGCAATGTGGGGACCCTTTACGCTGAGTAAAGTGGAACGTCTGGTTCCAGCTCCTTTCTGTGGTCAGGCTGTGCACCAACTTTGATGAAAAAAAGAACAGAGCAATTTTATTTTTTTGTTTTATTTAAGAAAAATAAATGCAAAGTTGGTCTGTGTGGCTCCCATCATGCATTAATTTCCTGTGTAAAAGCTTCTTCTATTGTGAGAGTGAGCCACGGAGGAGTGAGTTCAGGACTGGTTTTGGCATTTACTGAGGACAGAGCTTTTTACAGTGGCACATAGGCAGGTAGACTTAGCAGCTAAGCATGGACTGGATTCCAGGTAACTGAAGAGTTAGGTACTATACTCACAGATAACTAAGGTGAAAAACTGGAGTGACAAGGCAAAACAAAGGTACTGTCAGAGGTTAAGGGAGGAAGCCCATGTGCCCCAGGAGAGCAAGTCAAGAGCACAACCCGAAGGCAGGCAAGGGGGAAAATCAGCACAGCACCAGGAGTTGCTGAGAAAGCGTACATGGGCCTGAAGCAAAGCCGGCCTAGGTGGTCCGCAGCAGAGGCTGGATAGAAACAATGCACCCTAAGGGTGGGGCTACGGATGAAGGATCAGGAGCTAGAACAAGGGGCTGAGCCCAAGGCATTTGCAAGACAGCCACTGATGTCTGCCTGTTGATGCTGTGGCTTGAGGCAGGAGCCTTTGGTAATTGGTTTGTTGGCAGGCTCAGTAACTATTAGCTTTTGCCCAGTTTTTTTTCTTCCTCACCTGCATATAGACTTGTCACGAAGTGACACTGTTTACAACAGTGTTGCAGAAAGCATTCAGAAGTAGGAGCTTGTTCACTGGTTGCGACTCACTGAAATTTTATATGCCATAATATATAATGCTTATACGCACAATCACCAAGCCTCATACTTAAGAGCTGACAATATCTGCTGGAAATGTCATTATAAACAAAAAAAGAGTCTCCTAAAAGCAAAAAATGGGATCATATAACATTGCCTTTGGAATTGCATAGACACAGGACGTCATAGAAATTCAGCTAGTATAGACGTATTTTCCTATATTTATATATTACAGCTCTTTGTATTATGTTTCTATGATTAAAATTTCTTTTATAGCAATATTGTTTCCAGCTATCTTGCTATCTACTAATCTAAAATAGCTGCTATTTTTAAGCTAATTTTCAGTAAACGATAACATTTCCAAAGGCTAGAACTTGAATATTTTATAACCGTTACATGATAGTGTCATACGCAGTTCACTGAAGAGATTTCGTAGACATCACAGCTATAAAATTCATACCCCTCACTTATTAGTGGGTCAACATATTCTTTGACACCTTGCTGAGCTTGTCAGGCTACATGTTTATTTATAGGTCTTCCTTTTGTATCCAACTCATTCTCCTGTAGAGTTGCAAAGCATACAGAAAAAGCTAGTATATCTTGCAGAATAATAATGAAAATAGCACTAAATAGAAATGGTCTTCTGTGTTCATCCAGGAAAGCTCAAACCAAAATATTCCATTTTTAGTAATTCCATTGGATTTCTACTCAATCTATGCAGCTGCATGAAATCTATGTGAATTGCCTAAAGCAGCAAAAGCCATTCAACTTCCATTTCTAATTTTGATTCTTCTAACCCTGAATTTGTCAACTGTAGTGCTATCTCCATTTCAACAAGTCTCATATCTTACCACCATACAGTCCCAAGCCGTATGGCCCGTAACAACACAGTTCCATTTCCAGATTAATTAAAAAAAAAAAAAAATTACTGGGTCATAATAGAATTCCTCTCAAGATTTGTGGAAGGGGTTTGCAAACCTTCATCACAGTCAGGTTCCATAAGCTAAGCTCTTCCCTAAAATTCTTTGATATCAGTGCAGTTGCACCAGCAGAACGAATGAATCAGCTAGAAATCCATACCCTGTTCAGAATTCATTATGCCCTCAGGACCAAACAGTGTATTTAGACACATGTTTATAAGGGGGAAAGATGATATCCTCGATGGATGGATAGAACTTTGCTGTGCTTCTCATTATCACAGCAAATGTAATCATTAACCATGCAAACATTTTTTTCTGAATGTACCTGTAAAGACAGACACATGTCATGTAACTACAGGCTTTCCCCCAGTCAAGAGCAGTCTTGTCTTCCACTGAGAAAAGCTTTTCCATGCACACATTTTTATCTAGTTTTATTAGGAGGGTAATATTTCAAAATTAATTAGTTACTAATTTCTATAATAAAGTTAAGAAAAAAGCGATGTTACTATCAGAATTTGAAACTAGCATAATTTTCAGGAGTTATCTTTTAGTTACTTAAACATGCTGCAGACTGAAAAGCAAAATTTTCTTAATTTTGAGATCTGAATTTTAAAATACAGAAAAAACTGTTACTTGCTTTTATCTTTGAAACAGATTTGTAACTTCTGCTGAAGTGTTCAATATATAATTGCTGTATTATAGAGCAACAGTGTGGGGGCAACTGTAGATATACAAAGGCTTTTTTTCCTTCTGTGAAGATGGGAAAGGGAATCCAAAATACAAAGGAGAAAAAAGTTAGGAAAAAAGTCTGACTCTAAAGAAGAAAAACTTCTGTTTTTCAAAGGATATCCCTTATGCTGACAGTCTGCTGTAGTTTGATCTTGCTAGTGTCAAGTCAAGTGAACCAAGCTGGCCAAAGAAAACTCAGCTGATACCATATTTTAGCAGGTCATTGAGCTTTTGGGGGTGAAAAGGAGAGGCTGTGAAGCTAATCCAGATGAGATACCTAATCTCTTGTTTATGTTCCAGGGTGATAAAGTCATTTCAGAGTAACAGTAATAATGAAAAGCAAGGAAGTTGAAAAAAAGTGGAAGGACAGAAAAAAAAAAGGGGGGGAAGAATTATTTGATTGTCACTTTGTTTTGGCAGATAACAATACAAAGTTCAAAGGCTATGAATCTTAATAAAATGTTTCTAAAAAAATGAACTTTTTATACCAATAGTGCATGTGTTGAAGAACATAGTAATTAGTGTTAAAAGGGTGTTCAAATAAGAATTTCCAGGCCATAAGTAGAGTAACAAAAAATGGTAAGAACGTCAAAGGGAAATGGTTATTTTGCTCTTATCTGAATACAAGGTGTAAATAATTTTCTCCATGTCACCCTGATGCTTTTAATTTTCACTTTTTCCAACTCAGTGTAAGTTTTAAGGAGAGATTAAGAAAATTCATCCATGGCCAGTTTATTACTGAAGCCAAAAGAATGCCATATTATGTCAGCTTCTGAAAAATTCAACAACTGACTTTTTCTAAGAATAATAATTTCTGTGCATAACATCCTTACTCTCCCATAATGCTATGGAATTTCGAATGTTGTACATCCCGTCAAATATTTTCTACAAATTTTAACCTGCCCTGCTCTCATAAAAGGGGTTTAAAATCTTATGAACTTTTCATTTATTAAGGATACAAGAGCTACAGGCATTCTGCACCTCTGTAAACCAAGCCATTTCTTTTGAATAATTGCTATGTTTTTATTTCTTTTTGAAAAGGAGAAAAAAGAAGACTCATTTATAGGCAGAAGTGCTTAAATGAAGATACATAAATCTATTAACAGCCTCTTATGAAATGTAAGTTGATTATGAAAACTAAAGGGTTTCTAAAATTCCCATTTAATTTAATTTCTAGAAGCAGCTCAGCAGCCTGTACAAAGCATCTGGCAGATTGAAGAAAAAGTGGGTGTTCAGTGTTCAGTCAATGAGGTCCAGGAAGTCCCCAGAGTCCCTATTTGCCAGCTCTGCTTGCAGCACTGTGATGAATCATTTAAAATATACGTAGGAACTCGTCAACAGCAACAATTCTATTACAATTAACAGTTCTGAAGATAATTTTCTAAGATCACATACATCAGCAATGTCAGGTGAAGAATCCCTCTCTAATGATTTTCCTTGCAGAGTCGAGGCTTCTACCTTACACAAATGATAGCTGTACTATATCACACTTTTTAAAGATTAGTTATATTTTAGTTCTGTAGTGTATTTGTCCCTAGAAGAACATTTGCATGGCCTAGTATCACAAATCAACAGCTGCAGCTGTAACACATCCAGTCCCTCAGTAGCTTTTAGCAGTTTATACAGTGTTTTTTGCACGGTTTAAATGTGATTTACTTTTAATGTTGTCTTACTTCAGCCTTTCCCAGGCACAGTAAAATTTTACTTCAACGGTTTTACTGTTTTCTGTGTTTTTGCATACGTGGCAGATTCAGAACTAGAGGCATGAACCGTTCTACAACAGTTATATTTTGTTGCTAGTTTTCCTGCTGGTAAAGAACATTTGCGTTCCAAGAGCTCCCTTGTTACTCTTCAGACATGGGTGAATACTGCAAAGTAAGTACTCAGAGTTATGTATTACGCTAAAAACCATGAATTCACCTCAGTGGTATTTATGACCTTCTGTATTTTCAGAAAACATGTGAGTATTTTTTTAGCCAAATTGCTCGCGGAAAACAAGAAGTCTCATGAGTACTTGTACAAAGGCTCACGCCTAGGAATGTTCATTAGGGCTTTCTCAAACCTCTGATTTCCCTTCTTCAGTCATCTGGTCACTGACCACAAATATTAGGCAGTGGACAGTTAGCTGAAACAATGTGATAGAAATCTTAAATCTTAGCTGAAATGAACAGCTCAAACACATCCTTTGCTCAGTAGTTCATGGCCATAACTGGTAGTTCATCCATAACTGGTCTGGAAACTACTTTTTGTCTCCACAGAGAGTCAGCTAGTTACCCAGTACTCTCTTATTTCATCTGCTACACCGCACTGACACAAAGTAGGAATACAGAAGTCCCTGTCCTATTATTTTGCATTTAAACAACTGTTGTGCAAACATGTTTCTGGGAGGGAACAGGATGACCCTTAGGTGGCACTACACAGTGAAATGGAAAACTTGCCACTATAGCAAGTAATATGCTTTCTTCTCTGTTGAAAGCTCCCAAATGTGTCTTACTTTACAGATAATTCATAAAGGAAAAGTAGCTACTATTACTGACAGTTTCAGCAAAATTTGCCTAGTGCATTTCTTAATGAAAACCTTTTAATCTTAGCAAAGATTTTAAAAATTACAAGATGACTGGAACTGGTTCAAGGGACTTGAATTAACCAGGCAATTTAAATCATCCTTTTTACACTTTAAACTCACAATTCACACTTTTCAAAAGGTAAATTTGACATCAGTTTTCCAATTCACTAACAAGTCCAGACATTCAGTGTATTTTCCCCAATATATCTGCATATGTCAAGATAGAATTACTAGCAATTTCAATGAAATTAGATATTTGGGGAGAAGACTGAAGTATGTAATTAAACTACAAAAGGAGAATAAAAGACCCTGTGTTTGAATATGGAGAATGCTCCAGCTCAAATTCATGAAAAGAAAGACAACCAGGACTGAAACTCCTTCCCCATCATGTAAAAGTAGCACAACACACATCGCTCTGAAATATATATACTGATCTGAGGTGCTACCAATGCTGAAGCACTTAATTGCTATATGCAATGATTGCTAAATATAAGAATTCAAAGTACAAAGTTATAAGAGCAAAATACGGTATAAGATGTCTTTGGATCAGTATCATTTTGGGTAATGACGTTCAATTCATAAAATGCACTTGTGAATAATTTGGGCAGCTCAAGCTATGATTTTGCATACAGATAGACTTATTCGTATGTAAATATCCTTGTAAGCATAGTCACCACATGGAGACGTTTATAATACTTTCTTTTTTCATTGATTTATTTTATTACACTATGGTCAATCCATATTTAGAATCCAAATTATTGGCAGATGCTAATAAACTTCGAAACCTTCAATATGGATCTTATTTGAAAGAGAGAACGCAATTATGAAATAAGAACTTCTACTCTTTACTTTTTCACTACTGTAAATTTAACAGTTAAAAATAATAAAAAACCAAATAAGTTCCCAGCAGAGATTTCATATTCATGCCATGTTTAGTATTTGTTCAGCCCAACCTTACAGACATAGCCAAGTTACAATAAAAGTCGTAACTTAGAAATTAGGCCCATTAGCGCTTAACGCTGGTGGCATAGTTTGATGCTGTTTTATTTTTTGTTTTTCATTGATTTCTAGCATGCTGAATTTGATTGAGAGAGGAAGTCTTTATTGCTTTTAATAATGAAACTTAGCTCTTCCCCAGAGAAGTGCCGCACACTTAGATTTGAAACTGGATGACCAAGATTCAAAAGAAAATATGTTTTACACTCTAAAAACACTGAACTTCTGAGTAAAAGCCTTAAAATTTGATATTTACATTTATGGACTCCAAGCAGATCAAGCTATGGTTTTGGCACATGAAAAGAACAAGTAGTAACAGGTACTTAACTGGCTATGTTTGGATAACATTCAAGCATGACCAGTGACCAGTAGCATCCAACGAGTATCCATCTAATTGCGATACTGGATCACAGCAGAAACTGGAAACCCACTATGACTAAAATGAAAACCAACATGAACATTTATGCGGCCTTTGGAGGGTAAATCCTCAGTAATTCCAACCTGAATACCTTCCATTTCCTTGTGCTCACAGTTTCTCAGATGGTAGTTATTTCAGTGGTGGTTATGGTACACCACTGTTCCCTATGCTGTGTGATCCTCCCTTCCAAATAATGCATGAAAAACAGAAGAAAAAGGAAACAGTACTGTGACAATCCGGTACTGGCAGAGGTTTCTTCAAAATAGGGCTTGTAAGACTCATTCTGTGGTCCAGACATTCCACTATTACTAGGAAATACACATCTCCTCCCTTTGAGGGGAGAGTGTATTACAAATTACTTATCTTTCAACAGACAAAAGACGACTTTGGACACTCCTTGCTCCAATTAAGTCAAAATATTTTACTAAACAGATCTTTAAAACCAGATAAACGTCTACTTACTACATAACAAAAAAGAGTTCTTTAACTTTCATTTTTAAATAAAAGACGCTGAGTTTAACATACATAAACACACATAAGATGAACTTACGTTTCCCACCTCCATCTGTATTTATTAATTTTCTCTTTACCCTGGACTGTTTTCCAACCCCTTGGGATACTTTGCAGTATAATAGGTTCATTAGTATATGAATGGCACTAATAGAAGAGCAGAAAAAATGACTTTGTATTATTAATTTAGAAATCAAGAACAAAAACATCCAATTACAGTTCTGATCAGTCATACTGATTTTAAGAGAGCGCAGTTCTGTGGATTCCTTTGAATTAACACATACATATACCATTATACCCACTGAAGCAAGAAGACAGTTACTTGTTATACGTGACGTACTCCTTTTTCTCTGGTTTCCATTGAAATAAGCTTTTCTAAAATTTAAGAAAATTTTGTAAACATTTTCGAGTCAGGTTATGTAGACTCATTCAATCTCAGCTTCTCAGCAAGTGTCAAACAAGTGAGAATTCATTTACTATTTCTTATCTGATACATATTTATTATAAACTTCTTCCCTCCTTGGTTTCCCCAGGAAGGTCCAAGATATTCAAATATTGTTGCATAGGTATCTGAATAATATGTACTTTATATACATCTCTGATTTTCTCCATTACTGTTTAGAACAGGCTGAGAGTACCTATATAGGAAAAAAGATTAGAGATGGAAGCTGTCATTCACCTCATATATTAGTAAAAAGCTGTAGAATATATTAGTACAAAACTACAGAATTTTGTGGAGAACCTTACCATAGAATCACAGAATGGTTTGGGTTGGAAGGGACCTTAAAGATCATCTAGTTCCACCCTCCCTGCCATGGGCAGGGATACCTTCCGCTAGGTCAGATTGCTCAAAGCCCTATCTAACCTGGTCTTGAACACTTCCAGGGATGGGGCATCCACAACTTCTCTGGGCAATCTGCTCCAGTGTCTCACCACCCTCACAGTAAAGAATTTCTTCCTAATATCTAATCTAAACCTACCCGCTTTCAATTTAAAACTCGTCCTATCACTAACCTTCGTTTGCAACTAATTTTTCCTAAAGAAAGTTTCATTGAACGTACTCCTTTCTAGTACCATATGGCGCAACACACAATAAATGTAAGTAACACAACAATAAGGGAGAATATGAAAATAAAGAAAAACTTCAGTAGCAAAATATAGTTCAATTTGCACTTTTCTAAACTACCTTTTTCATCTTTTCCTTTTCCACAAAAAGAGATTTGCTAATGTGGATATAAAGGTTTCTGAAATGAATTTCCTTATAGGAATGGAAAACAGGAAAAGCCACAGGGAAAGCATAAATTAAGAGCACCTACACACTCAACCCAGAGCTGAACATGTCATCATGAAACCTGTACTTTAGGACACCAACTTAACATATCATTATTTAGCCATTGCATACAGTTCTGTGTGATACCATCACTCTGACAAGAACCGCCATCATGACAGCCACTGTTATATGACAGCTTAGCTCAGACTTGCATGGTATGTCTACAATATAGTGCAGTTGCAAGGGCAATCCAGCTTGGCCTTTTTCCTCCTTCCTCCACTGGCTGCCAAATTTATCCTCATTCACCACTGACCAAAGTGCAGACCCATCTCTCCTCCCCTTGGGCTTCTGGCCCTCCACTCTCCATCCCAGCATAAAGCAATAGGTTCGGGTACTGAGCTGAGAGCAGGTGGTCAGCTGTTGGGGCAGCGTTTGCTCCTCAAACCACCGTTCACCTTACCTTCCAAGGAAAACCTGGTTGGCTTGATATGTGATAGCATAGTGGTCACGCTCTGCTACCACAGCATTAATAGTGCAGGCAAATGGAAATTTCCCAACACCTGTTTTCTGTGAATGCTAAAGAAGCTGAAAATGAGTTGCACAGAAAGAGGTGGGAAACAAGAGCAACTTCAGTGAGGAAAAAAATGCCACTTCAAACAAATCTGTGCATTTCAACCCCTAAAGACAAGATCACTAAATCTTGCATATAGTTTCACAAAACCAAGAATTGCACTGAGAGGTAGGTAGAACGTGCGCAGAGCCATACATGTACACTGAATATAGGTCTAATCCATTCACTGTAAAAGTAAAACCTGGTTACCTTTAGCTAAGGGTCTTGAATCCTATCTAAACATTTTTTAAACTGTGCAATGCGCTCAAGATTTGTATCATGATCTTAGCAGAAACTCTCAATGGAGCTATACTCTCTGAAGTCAGAATTGCCCATGTTATATTTTGATACACATCATATATAAAATATATAAACTGTTATTTTATTGATTTTTAAAACTTTTATGACTCTGATCTCCAGACGTGCATTATAGTACAAGCAGGAGTAGAATGAGTGATCCAGGCTCATTCTAGAAATGTGCCCTATACAACATTCCTGAATAGAAAAGCTTTCTCTTGCCTGATCTTCCAACCAAAATTACAGTGAACATGTCAATTCGTATTGCATTAGTATACCATAACAGAACTCTGAACTATAATCACAGAAGGAGGAGGTGATAGTAAAGAGTCATTTGAGTTCACGATAGCTATTTTCAACTGTAGTGCTGGTCAGTTATGAGAAAGAGGTGTGAGAGCGATCTTGAATCACATTCCAAGGCACAGTACATGTTTCTGTTCAAATTAATTGAATTTTACTTTTTTCTGTTCTAGTACAATAAAATATTATTTACAAGGTTTTTCAGCATTTTTAAGTGTGCCATTAATTTCTTAAAAGACTTACTAGTACACTATGAAACTTAAAAAAATAAGTGGAATTATTAATATCCTTCTATACTAATGAATATCAGAAAATATTTTAGATAGCTAACAAAGTATACAATACAATCAAACAGTTTATTTTTGTTTAACCTTATCCTTACCTCATCACAACTTCCCTTGGCATGCAGAGTAACTCCAATTAGCTACAGAGCATTTTCAAATGTGTTTCAGAGAAAAAAGGGAAAGCCTGCTAGAGCTATCAAAATACAGTTCTTTCTATCCTATTTTCAAGTACTTGTTTGGCCTTGGAAATGTTAGGAACATGATGAAACTTCACTATTCTGCTAGAGGAATGGGACACAATAGTATCCTATCCTTTCTTAGTCACTGACCTTGCAAATTTCTGAGGACTGAGTGACTTCTCTGGGAACTGTGATGGGAACAAAGATGAGTACTTGCAAGAACCAGGAGCTGAGGAGGGGCTTTGCAAGAGTAATCCCATGTCTGGTTACTGTAAGGACAACATACACTGAATGTAAACAGGCAAACAGTAGCTTCTCCTACACAGCTGAAAGTCCTGACATGTTAGAAAAGCAGTTGCAGAAAGTGAAGGTAGTCAGGCAGTGCACAGACTCACGCCCATTTGGCGCGCAGGGGAGACTCTGGCAGTCGAATCCTAAAATGTATACCACAATTTCCACAAAATCCCAGAAACAAGTCTGCCCCGCACTGTGTGACGCATCTTCCTTTTATAAACAATAACCAAAATCAGCTCTAAATTGGCTGGAATTGTAAATTCTCTAATTAAGGGGTGGCTTTGGTCAAGTCCAGGCAGCTGACCCGCCCAGAGCTGTGAACAGATGGCTAATAACAGCCTAGGACATCCAACTAGTTCTGACAATTTGTCACATTTCCAAGCTGTCGTGACAAGTGGCCCCCTGACACCTGCTGCAGCTTCAACTTCAAATCTTGAATGCTATTGACAATCACAACTAAGGTAATTTTTTTCCCATGGGGTTATAGCAAAGGGCTTTTCAGGTGGCTATTTAAGCAATTTTTTTGTCTAAATTAAGCATATGTATGTGTGTGCTGGATGAGGAAGGGGAAAAAACCCACTGTGAATTATGAAGTTATATAACAATTTGGAAAATACCTCATATACCAGACACTTTACAATGGGTTCCAAGAGAGGCATGTTGGAGTTACAAATTAAAATGCTTTGGCATTTTTCCAGGCAATAATTTATCTTCCCTGGGTGAATCATTATATTTGCTTGGCTTCGATTACAGTGTAGGGTCATTAAAAAACATTCTGGTTCCTCCACCAGACTGCAATAGCTTGCATTTATCACAGCTGGAACCACACACCACATTTAAAAAAATCAGTTCAATATTGGCTAAAAATTGATGATGAAGGAAATTTTTATGATCAGTTCTTTGCAACTGTATTAGAAAAAAAGAAGTGTAGGCAACTTTTATGTTTGTTCAAACCTTATTAAAACAACAGCTTTATCTTCCCAAACCATAAGTGAAGCATTTGCAGCGTCGGGGCTGACCCTGATCTTCTGTATATTCTCTGCTTAAAGGACATGAGCAGGAAATGGTCAGCTTAAGGACACAATGAAAGGAAACACAGCAGCAAAGGTTTCACTGATAACATGTGATTTGAAGTCAGTGAGCAGATTCAGTCAGTCATCCAGCTGTTCGGGCCAAAGTCTATACAGCACTCTGCTGACTCCTACAAGACTGTCACGAAAACATGTGGAAGACTGACGCTTGACATGGGCAAGGCAGAGAAAGCAGAGTGCTTTCACACCATCAGATGCTGTGGCTCAGTTATTTCATGCCAGAATCAAGGAAAATTTTGCTGGTTTAGGAATATTTGTTTTTCTAAGAGTTAACTGGGCCAAATAGAAATAGGATGCTGATGTGAGGGTGTATTCATATGTCAGTACTTGAGTATCGCTAGGTGTAATGGAGTTCAGGTCAGAGCCAGAACTGCAAACTATTCCACACCCAGAATTAAGGACCAATATTTATTTTTTTTTAGGAGATGATTTTTCAGAAGACATAAGCATTTTAGATTCTGAATGCTTACAGTGTGTTTAAAAGGATTTATAAACTATAAAGTGAATGCAGTTTATAATTTCTAAGTAGTTCTTTCCTCACACTCTCAGCAATAAACTTATACCAGTCAACAATGAGAAAGAAATCTTTATTGAGCGTAGCAAGGAAGGAAAAGATATTATAAGTGTTGGATGGTGTACTTTCATACTGACTTTATAAGCATAGTTTAATCAATTTCTGGTCTTGGATTGCAGTAATTACAAGTCTTGTGCTTGGACAAGAACTATGTCCTCTATATTTTTCAAGGCATGTTAAACTAGAAGGAAAATGGACTGACTTTTTTTAAAAATCCTTAAAAACCTAACAATTTCTTAAATCTAGGTGAACTATGATTTCAGAAGACAATCACTGCCAGGTTGATCAAGAGCTTTAAAATTCTGTAGGCATTGACAATTTACCGAATCAACAAGCAAGTTTCAATGTCAGCACTATTGGCCAGATATTTTCAGTCCAGAATGGACTTGCTGGTCAAAATCAGAGCGCCTTATCCAAAATAGTTAATAGCCTGACTGCTTGAAGGGGTTGTGGGTCACTCAGGCTTCAGACTCTATCTACTGCCTAGCTCAAATTTTTCTGTTCTGTAAGAGCTTTTCCGTAAGAGCTGTACCATTTTGTCCATTTTATACATATATATGAAAATACCACTATTAAGAAAGATAGAAAAGAAAAACATATACTAGAGGAAATAGACTTTGGGTATGGAATCCCCCATACTCCAAGAAAAGTTTTCTACCCAAGTGATTAGTTATGCCAGAATGAATCAGTACTTGTAAGAAATTCTTAAAGGTCATGTGAATGTTCCATTGCAAAATTGATGTATATTTTAAACCTCAAATAGTTTTGCAAATAGAATTCTTGTTTTCTGGCCAACCCTTTTCTCAAAACAAGCAGACTTGTAAAAAGAATTGAAAGCACATAGACTTTTACTTTCTGCTAGTCATTTAAATGTTCTGTCATGAGTGTTCAGAGTTGCAATAGCCTTTCCTAACCCTGGGGGTCTTCACGAAAAATGATACTAATGCTATATGTGTTATCTGGGGTTCTTCAAGTACCAAAGATGATAAATAAATGTGCTATTTACTCACTCAAATTTGCTACCTACCTATCCAGGCAAGAAGCTTTAATATGCTGGCCAAACGGAGATCACCACCTGTGATAAACAACATTTTTATTTTTGTACCCTCAATATATCTAGACTGTGTGTGTGTGCATGGTCAAGAGAGAGGAGACTGGGCACCAATAAATTATATGCATAAACTTAAAAACTGTATTAATAATATATGCTATGTCATCACTGAATTAGATAAACCCAAACCCAGTCAAGAGACTTTTTTATTTTCGATTTAAATTTTTAGAAAAGAAAGGGATAAGTTTTCAAAGCTCAGGGAGAACCACTTGCTGTAGGGAACTGCATTTGCATTTGACATCATCCTCCCTCCATTTTGAGCCAAGCATTGAGCCAAGCACTGACCAAGAGTATAGACAGAATCCAGACTAGTATTTACTAACAAGAACAAAAAACCACATTGTGTATTTCTCTTCTGTGGCTTAAGACAGTCCTCTATCTCTGATTAATAACCTGTTAGTTATCAGAATACCATATCTATTATTGCAAATGTTCTGTCTTGACAACAGCAGGAATCCAGAGCTACCAGCATGTAAGATAGTTGGACCAATATTGTGAAGAGTACCCTCAGCTCCATGAAAACCCTGATCTTGAATTACACCCCTTAATCACTCTATCAAAAAAATGTGGCCCAACTGTAGTCCTGTTAGTGATTCATCCGAAGTTCAGGTTTAGCTGGTATTGGTATTGTAGAAATAGAAGATCTTGAAGCAATTAAGAAGAACAGAATATGCATTATCAGTAGTTTGAATTTTTAATTACAATGTAAGAACAATAAGGGATACTGGTGGACCTAACCTGTGTGTAGCTTCCCCAGTGAAGATGAGGTTGGCGAATGGACAGCTTCCCCCCAGAGGAAGACCACAGGAAGTCTGAGGAAGACTGACTTATGATATTTAGAAAGAGAAATACTGGACAGATTCCATATTATGAGTGTTGTTCAACACAGGCAAGACAAGGAGAACAAGTTTGGCACCATTCATTAAAGATCTTTTGCTCCTGGAGATAGAAGATTATGTGGATAACATGAGACAGCTGCATCCTTTACTGCAGGAGACTTTCACAATTCATTTAGGCTTTGCCTCAACTGCCAAATTCTCAGCTCTGCTCTTGAATCCATCTGTCATCATTTCCTCCCATGAGCTTTCCATTCCTTTCACTTTGTATCATCTGCCAGTATGCATTGTCATTTCTCCTAGTACAGCTTTTACAGTGCACCAAGCTCCCTGTTATCAGGAGACTTATAGCTGAGCGCTTCTACAAAACAGGGATGTTCAAATGAAGTACAAACTGGCATTCTCAACTTTTGTTTTTTATTTGTCCTTTTAGATTGCAAGTGCTTGGAGGAACTTCTTATTCGCTAGACACAACTTTCAAGAACACAGAGCTTTGAAAGCCATGTTGTGATTACCACCCAACATGAGTAAGGATCTTTACCTCACGAGCAGCATTATTGTGGAGGTTTTGATTATTGCCTTTGTGGATGAAAACACAAGACGTTCACGCGTAGATCTAGGCAGGTAACTTTGACAAATGGTTCATTTACCAAAAATATGTAGTTTTGTTCATCCCAAATGACTAATCAGTTAGGATCAAATCTGTTGAAAATTTTCAGCTAGAAAAGCTTTGGTTTTATAGAAACTAGATTCCTGGAAGAGAAAGGAAGAGAGGCTAACCCTCCAGCTATTGGGTAAGAGAAGCTAAAGTAAATGCTCTGAATGTGGGTGAAGACCAGGATTCAGTGTTCACCTCTGGGGTGGGGGGGACCTTGCTTCAACCTGTGCTAGTGACTGCAGTAGTTACAGGTGTTCTCGGTCTCTGCAGAAAATAGCACTCTCGTTTGTTCAAGTAACTAGCCACCTAGTGAAGCACTTAAACAGGTGCCCTACCCAACATGGACACGTGTATATCCTATTATTTACAGCTTTAAAGCAGATTTAAAGTGCTTATGCAGGAAGGACTGAGAAAAGCTCACACCAGAGTGCCTAGCAGCATGGTAGTTAGGTGAAAGCGATGATATGAACTATTACCCTGAATTCAGCATAAAGCGGTGACAGCACTGAGCTGTCAGGGGTGACTTTCTATTATTTTAATGAACATTTATTCACTGGACTGGTGTAAATGTCACCACGGAGGAGCAAGAACTGCACTTCTGGCTCCCTGTCATCTCCATCAGCTTCCTCATCTTACATTTCATGCTATTAAAGTAGTATTCATATATAAAGTATACAGCTCTGTAAACATAGGAAATGACAACAGTTCCTTGACTTTTCTACCTAGCAACCCATCTCTAGCCTAGCATGTTATTCTGTTGGGTTTCTGTTAGGACTGGGACGCTGAAAACAGCTATGCCCCCCAAATGCTGAAATAGCAGAAGCAGATACTTCAGGTAGGATGTGTCTTTCTAGCAGGAGTCCTTTTCCTCAGAGGACAGTCTACTCACAGATTAGGGCTACAAACCTGGCCCTGCTTCTTCCAGGTCTATGCAAGAGAATTCTAGCGCATTTCTGCTACACCACCGGAAAGCTAGAGAAAAAAATACAACCCCACTTGTAATGTATAAGAACTTGGTAAAATACTGTATAGAAAAGCAAAATAATTGTCTCACTGTTCCAGTCTTCAGCCCCATCCACTCCAGCTATGCTCTGGCTCCTAACAAGGAGTTCAAGTCCCCCAAGCCAAGTCTTCGAGATAGATTTTACAAGGAGCACAGTTCAAATAAATATTTGGCCTAACCAATTATTTTCTTCACAGGCAAGCCCACAACTGCAATAGACTATCCCAACACTTGTATACAAACTCCCAGACCTATTGATTCAGGCAAACAGCAGTTTGAGACAAGCTTCTTGTTTCCTAAAGCTCTCCAGTGCCTCTCACTTTAAGCTTTTTTCCTGGACCTAGCTGCCAGCACAAGCATAATAGGGTAAGGTTAATTATGCCATATTCCACATCCTTCCTGGCTGCAGCTTAATTAACTCTCATTTCTCAAACTCTTTAATAAGAATTTTTTCTCATGTACTCTGGATATCTATTCCAAATAGCACACTCAGGTTACTCTTTTGAGGAAGTATACAAGCACTTTTTTTTTTTCATAGTTTACCACTGAACCCTTTTAGATAGCCACAGAATCCATGTCTGTTGCCAGCTTTAACAATACAACTTGCAGTTTTAATTTTTCTTATAAATGCATCCTGGATTTGTTGTTGTTTATATACAGCAGCTCAAACTCTTTCCAAAATAGTCCTTCTTTATACCACTTTACTTGGTTCTCCCTGTTTCTGAGAAACTTGTTTCCCAGTGCCTTGATTTTTTTTCCTGTGAAACCATTTGAAACACCTCGTTGCTCAAGTGACAGGGTGAGAAACTAAAAGATCTAAGAAGGGATGCATGCACAAACATGGATCCCATTTTTTCAAGTAGTACCCACCAGAACTCTGATGATTTATCAAGTGTACACAAGTATGTGACATTTGCCTTATTCTCGGTTCCCTTCCTTCTTTTATACATACATGATTCTTTTCTTCACTGATGTGTTTCTTGTTTTATTAATGTTTCTATAATTCATTTTTCCCCAGTAACTTCATGTATGGGAAGCCTCAACTCTTCTGTTCTGTTCTTGATTATTACTCTCTTCCCAGGAAGACACTATCAAAGGCTTTTCACTCACCGCATTTGTCTACCACTCTAACATATACACCCTTTCTGTGAGATCAAAGTCTTTATGGACTTCTAACCAAACTTGGATGCTCTTATCTTTAGCACCTTTATATGTGTCTTCTGAGCTAATACCTAGTCATAAGTGGTTCACATGCTCTTCCAGTGGGAGTTTTCCTCCTTGTGTCCTGAATTTTAATTTATCTGTGTCTTTTTTGAGTTTTTTCCAGCATTTTTCTGTCACATTGAATGCTCTATTTTAAAGGAAAGGCTATCCTACATGCTTTTGGGTGGTAGTCAACTCATCTTTCACTGAAACTGCATCCACTTGCAGCTACAAAGCATTCATCTAAGTTAGGGGTACTATTGTCCTTTTGGTTCATGATGAATGTTACCCAGTTTACAAAATGCATTCAGTGCATTTCTTTTTCCAGAGATCTGACTTGCATAACCTGTGTTGGTTGACATGCAGAACACAGCCTGGTCCCATAGTGTCAGAGTAAGCTTAGTTCAGCTTTATGTTGTGAATCGCTCTGCTAGCTGTACCTCTCTTCACATTCCAATTTGCTTCCTTACCCAGAGTATTGTATCTTCACAGCTCATTTTATCTGCCTGAGTTAACAGAAAAGTATTAGGTAGACTGAAACTGTACAAAACAATATTACCTTAAATATTTTCCTTCTGCCTAGCATTCATTGCTTGAGCATATGGAGTCAAGCATTCTTTGAACTTGCCTCACTTGTCTTATACTTTGCCAAAGTGTTTCAACTACAATGGGACATTTTATTTCTCCATTCTCCCACATTAGATATTTTCTTAATTTCTAAGCTATTGGCAAAAATTAGTTTTCTGTGATCAACTCCTCAGAGCTTAAGGTGCTTGCAAGAGAGGTTTTTCGATACCTTGCAACTTGACCAGAATTGTGACGTTTTGTTGAAGTCCATGCAATAGGATTCAAGAGATTATACAAATACTTCCCCCTTCATTGAAGAAACCCACAAAACCCAAAGTTCTTTTGTTTTTGAAGAAATACTTAAAAACATGGACCTTCCTCACACAAGACATGAAGACAAATTCAGATAACTGAAACCATAGTATCTGTTTAAAATCTTATTATTTTTAAACCAGTATCTTGGTTTCTCAATGTTTAGAATAAGCATGCTGCAGCTTGCTGGCTCTCCAGCTAGCCATAGCTACATGGAAAACTGAGATACCCACGACTTTTTCATCTCCGCTGTGAAAGAGTGAGAAGGACACGGCTCTCAGTGCAATTGTCACAGTCAGGTTTGGGTTTTGCGAAGGGGCTGCATGTAGAGATGATACAGAAGCTTAAGCTCCAGCAGCTGCATTCTACCTTCTAATTAATTAGTGCATCACACAGAGAGACTATTAAACTGATACTGCAGAAACCTGTAGTGACCGCTGGCAAGTTTATGGGCAGGATTTAAACGGTTGTTTTTAATATAGAGTGAGCCTCAAAGGTTTTGAATGTGATTACTTGAGAGACCACCTCTCTTGGCAGTTGATTCTGTTGTATTAGTGGTCAGCAGAGGAATTCAAGTTAATAGCCTCATCATACAGGCAGGACAGACTTGGCAGAAGGAGATCTGGTGGACAGCCTTGAACTCTGGAACTTATTCTTCAACTGTAAAATCGGGATAATAATGCTCCTCTACCTCCCAGTAGGGTGCTTAGGCTAAATTCATTATTAGACATTTTCAGTAATGCTTCTGTTTATGTTTCCAAGGTAATGAACAGGGATGGGCTGGAAATCCCTTTAACAATAAAACTTATAGAACTTAAAGGGCAATGGGTGTTAAAGGGTCACAGCACTTGTGGCAGGAACTATAGTTATTGCAAAATCTGGTAGATAACTCCAAGCCAAATCAATTCTCATCAACACAGTAATAATGTTTCTCTGGTGCAGGCTCAGACATCTATGAAGACTGCCCAGAGATATTTCGTCTCGACTTGTAGAGAACTAATCGTAATATTGAGACTGAGGAAAAAACCCACTCTCTAAGCTGTGTGATACACTGCAAAAGCAGGCAATTATCATCAGCTCCATCCTTGCAGCCAAGAGTACTTTAGCAGGCCAGGTCTGCATACATGTCCAGGATGGTAGCAATGGGATTCTTTGCAAATCCCATCAGTCATTAAAAGACAGCTCTCACACATGGATTTCAAAGTTAAAGAAAGCTCAATAAAGACCCCCCCTCTGACAGTACTTTGCACGGGAGCCCCAAGCTTCACCCTGCAGAGAGATTCCTTCGCTGCCTAACAAGCTAACCAGAAACCTCTACTGTATCTGCACAGGGTCAGCTGTAGGTCAGGCTGCACATGAGGCCTCATGCAGCTTGGAAGACACTAGTAAGGAAGTTTCATCTTTTCATGCTACCAATAAACATAGCATCCAAATATGGAGTTTATGCTTCATCACACTGAAGTGTCAGTCAAGCTTTCTTCTGCAAACGTATAGCCTAGTGCCCGTGAAAGGACGTCAGGCTTGTGGAATCAGCCTCAGCGAAGGGCTGAATCCTTCTTGGCTGTCTGCCTTGAAGTCCTGCTGTTTGAACAAGAGGAGAAAGCAGAAGAAGTAAACACTGTATGATACAAAGTGTACTCAGCCCCCCTCTAAGACAAAACTTTTTGGCCTGTATTGTTGCATTTGTTTAATATATAGTACATTCCTTCAGTTTCAGCAGCTGCTCAAAAACCTGTTAAGAACAGCAGCTACAATATGCTATGTTCTGATGTACACGCCTCTCAGATTTAGGTGGCATTTCTTCCTGGTAATATTCAAGATTAGCTGCATACCTCAAAGATTGAGGACAAAATAAAAAACCTTTCCACATTTGAATGTCAGCAGAAAGCTATAGTAAGCAATGGTTGTTACATCTTCTATTTTTCGCTTGACTCTCACTGAATAAAGAAAAAGCTATTGGTCTTAGTCATACCTGCTATATACACCAGTGCCTGCAGCATATTTTTCCCTTGTATCCAGTATATTCAGAATACAGAAGAGGTTAACGAGCTAGAGAAGCAGTGTATCTTGCACTGAAAACCATGTTAGCAAAACTGTTAAATGAGCCTCCTGGCACTGGGTGGGCCAGGGGCTCCCTTAGTAGCACGTAATGCATTTTGCATTGGCACACCACGTCAGGAAATCCCATTTCCTCACTTCAGAGGACTGAAGCACGGATTGCCAGCATAGTTGATTAAATGGTTTCTACTAAGGTTCCTCATTTTTTTTCAACAAAGAAAGGGTTATCTAAGGTGCTACCTGGAAAGGTCTTAAACTAGGACTGTCATCACCACTTACCCCCACAGTTTTTTACAATAAAACCCATCACTGCTGGGTTTAAACAGCAGCAGTTCAGTTCAATTCAGTTATTAAAGGTGTTATGAGTAGAAATAAATAGTGATTTTGTTCATGTTTTTATGTAGACTAAGTGTGGTCCCTAGGTTTCTGGCAAGCTGTCAATGTAGCCATCTGTTTTACAAAGTTTATGGTTCTCTCTGGAAATAGACAGCCCAAAGCTAAAATGTACTGGAGGAGCATTTTTCTTTGAACCACCTGCTGTAGAGGAAGAACAGTCAGATTTCAGTAGGACACGGGCTTTAGGCTCCATGTAGGCCCAAAGCCAGCCCATTTAAGTATGCAAAATGGACTTAAATTAATTTCACTTACATTTTCTTACAACTCAGCTTCTGTAACTTGCTTATAAACTTATGATATATATATACAAACACACACACACAAATATAGATAGAATTATATGGAGAGGCTGTAGGAGGGCCTGAAGTCCAGAGCCAGGTCACGCCAAGATTGTGTGATCTTACACAAACTTCTGCTTCAAAGAGCTTATATATTCAAAAGCAAACATAACACCTTAAGTATATAAACAAGCAAGCCAGGATGAAGACAGAAGGTATCCGATATGAAATTCTGATAGCAGATGTGCAGTTTGCAGGCCATCAGTAAGAACAGATGTCATTCTTATCAGGCAGGGAGGGAGATAAAGCAAATCAAACCATTACCAAGAATTTGAAGATAAATGAAAGAAAACTGTTTTTTAAAAGTATGTTTTGCAATTTCCATTTGGGCTTTCTCTGTTACCCTATCTTAAAAGCATGTTCCACCTCAAATGTCTCCCTGATTTCAATATAGTTTACTCAATTTTAAAGTGACTGTGTGCCACATCAGTTGGAATTCTATTACGTTTCCACCATAAATATACTAGCATGTGAATTGAACTATGTACTACCATAGAAATATAAATAAAGTACCCAGTACTGATGGGCTGGGTCCTGGCATCTTGAAAAAACTGGCCAGGGCTTGGCTAGATCTAGATTTTGTAGATTTGGGGGATTTTTTTGACCAACACAGCTGAAGCGGTTAGAGCCTGTCTGTTGCTTTTCCAAAATGTTTTTGGGTGGATTTGCCATTGTTCTTATGACATTAGCGGCCCCTAATGTGGTTTGAATGTCAAGTAGCTGCTGTCAGGATGGAAGTAGGTGTGCTCAAGATCTCTAAAGCAAAAGGGAAACTCCACCTAATTTGTAATTGTTTTATTGTATTGACAAAGTCTAAAAGATCAGCAGTGCAGTGCTGATGTTCCTAAACCTGTAGACACAGAAATAATTTCATGGAAGTTTGTTTTAAAGGAAAGTATTTCTGACACTGCCTGAGGATTGGAGGTGGCCTTGCACTAGGCTAGAAACCAAACTGATGCTAGGCAAGATGACAGTTTCATTGGCTAAGGTGTTAAAATTTAGACCTACAAGGAGTATAACTGGTTATACAAATCTACCTCACTTTAATGAGATCTTTGTTTCAATGCAATCAGCCTGTAGGCACGTACTATCGTATTGTTACCTTACTCTCTGCAATGGTCTTTATGACTATGTCTTTTTTCTCCCAGTGCCTTTTGGACTGCACTTTGCACTCAGAAGTCCTATTCAGAAAGCATCAGTACACTTTCTAATTGATATTTTTCCACTTCTGCACAAGGTAGAGAGGAAAAATAGCCCTCCAGTGGATTTTGGTGACCTGAGCATGAGTCTGCTGTGAAATACCAAGCAGTAGAATGGAATAAAGGAAGCAGCATCTCATCCTTACTCGTGAAGTGCTGTTAAACGAAGGACTGCAGTTTGGGGTCCTCCACCAGACCCATAAGTATTGTACTCTTCAGTACCTTCAGAAGAGAAAAACTGAAACACCACAAAGGGCATAAAACATTGAAAGGAAAGTATGATAGCACATATCAGAGCAACATGATGGGAGGCTGCACGCACAGACCAAAGCTGCTCACACAAACTGACAACAGTTCTCAAGATTAAGCCATTTCAAAAGCAAGCTAGCAAAGTTGCAGAGTGGCTGCTCTTGCAGCTAAGCAATATCCCATCACAAAGAGAGGAACCCACACTCTATAGCTCATGGTGCTTACGTCTGTGGTGGGTGCATCTCTCCAGCAGCATCCTCACAGTGTCCATTTTAGTTAAGGTTAAAAGGTCATGTATATAAGGACTTTTTTTTAATATCATAAAATCAGCTCATATTTCTTACTACATTAGAACAGTTTGTAGTGTCTCAAGGGAGAAAATAATATGGAAGTTCACTCCCTTGATTTAAGTTATACCTGTCTGAAGCAGTTACTGTTGCACTGTTTTGCTTTGGCCATTAGCTAGAGGATGTAGGAAGGGCTCTGTTATGCCTCTCTGTCTCTGAGATCTGCAGCTGAGTTGTTGTAGGTCTGTTTCAAATCCAACTGGAATCAGTGGAAGACTTTCCAGTGGTTTTATTTTGGTTTTTCCTAGATCAAGTCCTATGTGGGCTTGGGCTTCTGCCACAGTAGGGAACTGAGATTCAGACTCCTTTTTCATGCCCTTTTGCAAAATCTCTCTTTAAATGCTGTACGCGTTAGTTTCTAAACCCATAAGGTAGAGGAAAAATGCTCAGTTTCATTGTACAGATTTACAGATGGAATTTGCTAAGTATTAATAGCACCATATAATTCTTTTCTTATGGAATTCATACTCAGCAACATCCAGACTCTCTCAGCTGCCCATCTGAAGATGTGGTAAACAAGCCTCTGCCACAGAAATTTTCATTTAATTGTTTATTTTCAGATATGATCTACTCTCCTTCCGAGTTTGAATTTCAGAAGTCTCAAATTTCTGGCACAGTGACAGCAACCAGGCATGCTGGTGCAATAACGTTATGAGCTGTCAACAGTAATTCAGGCTGGGTGGCAAAATCAGACTGTATAGAGCCAGATCTGTTATTGTTTTATTTTTAAAGCTGGATTTCAAATCATCACGTCAGCATTAATTCAGACTTGATTAGAATTCTGCTTCTTCCCTGTTCATTGCCAGCTTCATAGTTCTCCTGCTGATCTCATATATTGGACTCCTACAATCCTGGAATTTGGGTCCCCTTTGCAATTGTAGACTTTGCGGGTCCTCGCTGCAGCCCTGTGTAGGGGATGTAGTAAAACAGTGGGCAGCAGCTATTCATAACTTATTGCATCAAGCTCCTGCCAAATACCACTTCTGAATATATGGTCAGCTTGTTAGTGGGTGGAAAATTACATTTCCCCTTGCTCTTGTTTGAAATATGCGTTTATTTGACATTACTCCACAGGCTACTATTCAGTCATATATATTAGAACTGAAGAATTATGCAAAAGCTTTGGCAAGTGCTGTAAGTTAATCAGAAAATCAGCTGTTAAAATTGTTTTGCTAAAAAGGCAAAGCATTTCAAATCTTTTGTACTGATGCCACCTTGCAACTCACATCTGGAAAAGAAAGCTTTTTTGCAAACAAATATTTTCTGCTGAGTAATGGTCTCTGAAATGGTAAGACCAAGAAATTCAAACTCTATTTATTTCCTGCATCATTGAAAATCTACGTATTTCTGGTGTGCTACTAACCCCTAACAGCTTACTAGATGTGGTTTTAAATGATGCATCTAAAGGAGACTGAGAAACAGTTCAGGATCTCAGATGTCTTAGCTAAGCATACAAAACAGGGGTTTTTCCAATCCTTTTATGAAAGGTTACAAAAGCAGATGGGCAAATGAGGAAATGGCCAGCCATCACTTGGAAAAGAAGTGTTGTTTACTAACAGATGGATAACAGGCCAAGCACCCCTGTATAAATTTTGGGTCCTATGCTTATAGAAATATCCTAAAATTAAAGTTAATTGCTCACTATTATCCTGGAAGCTAGAGAGCCTAAGCTTGAACAAACTTAGGTCCTCTCAATGAGGCAAACGGTGATAAATCCAAAGGCTTTATTTCCTTCAATTATTATTAAGGTAAAGGGTTTTTTACAGATTAAAGTATGCACGCACTGACTTATTTCATTATAGGCTGTGTACTCTTTATATCACCTTTTCTGTATCCTTTGCAGCAACCAAAGACTAGCTGTCTGGATGAGAAGCTATACCTTCAGGATGCTTTCACTATAGGGAGCTGGTTGTCATATTGTGAAGAGTTTTGTTTTACACAAGGATGAGGAGCTAGAAATCAGGTACTGAATGCAGTGGACTCCTTTAGCTGTCCAGGTGACACCTGAACAGTCTGAAAGGACACATTTGGTGCATTGGGAATATTCATGTGCTTTCATTCTTCTGCCATCACAGAGTGATCATAACTTATTTCAATATTAATATTATTTTAATACTATACATGCCATTTAGACTATCAAGGTAATAGTGTGGAATCTACACTCTTTCTAATGAAAATAAGTATGTAAATAGGATCCAAAGGGTAAATACCCCAGTGTGAAGAGTTTGACTGAAATGTAGCTGACTCCATCCAACACAGTTGCGGCCATTAAATCAAATTAATGGAGTACAAGTATGAAACCACTGGTTCCCTCATTGTACACATTTATGGCTGCTCTGTTTATATCAGCTATCTTGTGTTTCTATCTGCTTTCTTTCAGCTACTGTACTATAACTCTCCAGGACTGTTTTGTACAGCTGATTAGAGAAGAAAAGAAACAGAAGGTTGATTCACCATTGATCTTTGTAGGGCTTTTAATACTAGCACTGTTACAGCATGCCTTTCACAGTCTATTGCTGTATCTCCTCATTTGTTGAAGCTTGCTAAACAAAAGGGAAAGAAGAGTGGAATAGCTCCATCTCCAGTTATGAACTATGATTTTTTTTGGTTAGTGTGTGACCAGCCAGATGAGCAGATCTGCAGCACTGCAGTTGAAAAACATCATTTCCGGCTTGGCCAAGAAATGACATTTTTATGAGCAGATGTGCAACCTTGCTAAAGCAAATGAAATCATAAGCATAGTTTGCATATATAAGTAGACTTCAAAGACCTGTGTTAGGCACTCCAATTGTTTTATGGACATTACAAATAATGGCCATGGCACAGATCACAGCATATTTTCTACTGTAGGTCAACAGAAAATGATGTAGGCCAAAAAATTGGGATTCAAGTGATGAGTGAACAGGGTATGTATCGAGTTACTCAAACACAGTGAGCTGAATTGCACATGAGATAAATGTTATCTTTAAGATTCAACTAGAAACAAAAAATATTGTGATTCCATCAACCAAGCACAATATCAAGAGGAAGTATCTTGTCTACTAAGCCACTTAGACAAATTTGTAATTCCTTTTCCTGTAGTAAATCACCTTTGCTTCAAAAAGGAGGGAAGGTGAGACTTACAGATACAATGGGGGTCTTGCAGTCATACCATCTTTTCTTGTAGACGACGTAAGCTTATAAACCAAAACAAAGGTCAAAATAACTGAGCTATTACTTGTCATTAAGCCTACCCTAATTTATTTGCCCACATGAATTTTCTGCAAGTTTTACAGAAGCTTAGATGGCACAAAACCCAGTTTTTATGGTTCTTCTTTCACGCAGTATCAACTGCTAATGCTACGTGTATAATGCTTCCTGAACTGTGTTGCAAGGGGAGTTCGCTTTTGGCAGGCTTGCTGAAAGCATTTTAACCAAGCACATTTGGCATGGGTGTTTCTGTTTGCCTCATTACTCAGAGTAAACAAAGGAGATCTGAACTGCAAGTTTAGGGTGAAACCCTGGATTCAGTGAATTCAATGGTAAAATTCACACGGACTATAGTCGTGCCAGGATTTCTCTCTCCTAACATCTTTCTCCACCTCAATAACAAGAATGGCCCATTTTTGTGGACAGACCTGGCACAGATCCTTTTAGGAATTATCAATTAGAGGTATCAAGGGAAGTATTGGATTCATATCATTAAAGACATGACCACAGAATTTACCATGCAAAAAGCTGAGATGCAAACTCAGAGAGCATCGCTACATGATGTTATGATCCCATATGGACATTTTTCACCGGTAATAAATGAAATGAAATAATTTACTCCTTGCTGAAAGACTGTTTTATTATTGGCTAAGACAGTGAAGATGGGCTGTTACCATGAGATGGCTGATTTTCTTTATGGCAGCATGGTAGTTAGAGAATGCATGTAGGTAATTACTATAATGTATTTGATGTGTTGTAAATTTATATTCTTACTAAATTCTTACTTTTTCATTTGCTCAAAACTCAAGAATTCATACTGCATTGTAAGCAACTCCTAGTCCTGTTTTTTAAATGTCCATATACATGTATTTATAAACCTTAACTTTAAAAAAAAAAAAAATTATTTAACTTTGACTTGGAAATCTGATACTAACTATATCCAATCATATTCAAGTGGAGTTCTTGTTCACAAAAATAATTTCAGTAATATGTTCGGTGGTACTTTTCTGGTGAAAATGGAATACATGTACAAGACAAAGAAAACCCATTCCTACTAGATAGCTAGCGGGTTGTGTTAAAAGGAATAATCTTAAAGAAGACGGAAACTGAGAAACAAGACAAAGGAAACAGGTACTAGAATATTTCATTTAGTGACTATATGACAAGTCCATCATATGTCATTATTTATAGGTCACTTTCCTGTCAGCTGTAGGATTTCTGGCCCTAATCATGAGAGTCAACACAGACTTCCGAATAAAAACTTCCAACACGATAGAGATAATTCCAAGCCGGACAAAAGATACATATGACTATGATTTGCTTCCTTTCTTACATTAAAAATGCCAAGATATTTCCCTAATAATTTCTTGTCATTAATAGTGCTGTTTTCTCCTGTCACAAACAACAAGGAAAAGACATTTCTTTAGCAAGATCTTGAGCCTCACTGAAGCTGAAATTTAAGTCAGTAAGAAGTTTAAAAGAACTATATTTTTAAATATATTATTTTGTTATAATGCCTTGTTTCTACTCTGTGCAAACTTGGAAGATTATTTACCTCTTCTATCAGTTTTTGCTCTTCAGCACATACAGATTTCATTTTCCCCCCTTCTGTCTTCATTTGGAATTAAAATTGAAAAAATGCATTTCTTTTGTTACTGGGTTTTTTTATGCGAAGATATTCGAAAAATATCAGACTGTCCTTGGGAATATGGCCCAGACAAACTGGCTCATAGTTCTGTTCTGGTGTAAAGTTACACAAAGAGGGCTGGGGGTGTGGGGCAGGTTTGAAGAGAACTTTTCTTCCAGTGTTTGGACTGAAAACCAAAAACATCCTAGGTCAGCCTGAAACAAACAAATAAACAAAGAAACACTTTTTTTCCCCAGACAAGCAAAAAAAAAATGGTGTAAGATCCTAACAAAAGCAATCCAGAACCTTCTCCCTACACACACCAAAGGAGGCATTTTAAACTTATTTTTAAAAATAAAAGGACAAGAAACTTGAAGATGAAAACCAGATGCCCATAAACAAAATCAAGAAGGTGGCTCACCTCTCCCTACTGTAAATGAAAGTGAAGTTTTGCCACCTTCGCTGGTCGGTTATACTACATTCTCATTTTCAGCTTCAGATGCCTTTTAAGTGTGCAATTTCCTGTGTCCACAGGCAATACTGCAGGAACACTACAGATTGCCTCTGAAATATGGATTGTCCAAATATTATGTTGCTCACCAAGAACAGTAAAAATTCTTATTTCATTCCTTTCTCTGAGCTAGAGAAACTTGAAGAGAGTTTGAGCAACCTTTCCTACCTCTAGAGAGTGCCCTAATCACCATGACACTAAGGGGTAATAGACCTTCATTAGTACATCTTTTTCGTAGGTACATGCACATCGTAGTTGGACAGCAGAGAGAGAGACTATAAAGAGAGAAAGTAGAAAAATGTCATTCAGTTCTGACAATTCAGAAAAAGGAATCTGCCAGCACTTGCATTAGGATTTGTTCATTAAAAAAAAACAAACAGCGAAGTAGGTTTTCTTTGTTTACTTGTTCCTTGTAGTCTGGCTTTAGGTTTGGACTCAGGCAATGCGCCTTAGGTTGCAATATATGTTCCCTCCTATCGACAGCATCTCTCGGGCACTGAGGAAACTCATCTTCTGCCTCTGCTCTGATGACTATTTTGCATGACTCCTGAACACAGTTGCTCCCAAGACCCTTTAATCACAAGTGGAAGAATTCGGTGGACAGGTTTGATTGACAGTCAATAATTTTTTTAAAAAATCTAATTAATGTTTGAATACAGAGGTTCATCTCTTTGTTGTTTTAAAAGCACTTGAGAACAAGCAAGAAAATAAATTTATACATTGAAATAAACCATACAGAAGTTTTTATACTAAGCTGTAAAGACATTTTATGTTTATTATCTTCTATAAATTCTGTAATAAGAATTCTGTAAAACAAAGTCAAATGCCAGTTTAAGGAAATGTACTGCTTCCATATGACAGTGTTATGTTGGTGCTAAACCCAGATGTTCTGACACAACATCAAACAACGCTGCTAACTGCCCTGTAAACCCTCTCTTGTAAGTTGGGCAATTTCTAAAAAGACTTGCAGTATCAGGACCCTTGCGTGAAACTGCTAATTGTCAAATCAATATTAATTTACATCCATAGGCTTTAACAAAAAAATAAATCCATATAGAAGCTTAAAAGTTACAAAAGTGTAGGAAATATTAGAAATAGTTAGAAAAATATTAGGCAGCTCTTTATGTTTTAATCAAATCATTGGATAACATTAGAACAAAAGAAATTAACTGATTCCTTGAAAGGAGACAGTTTGCTGAGCTTAGTGCTCACCATCAGCATTGTTATAAAGCAACTAATACATATATCGGGAAAATTGCTGGTAGACCTCTACCTCCTGGCTAGTAAATGTGGTCAGACTAACTGAAGAAAAATGTTAGATATTACAAAATAGCTAACTTTTGACAGTAGTAAAACGGTGCAGTGTGAAGTAATATTAGGCAATGTTTATGTTACTGATTTTTGCCAGCAGACCTGGGTTGCTTAGGGACGGTGAGAGCAGTGGGCCTTAATTTAGCAGGTGCTTTTTAAAAAAATTTATTCAGGCTCATTTATGCTGACTAAATTTTGCGCTTTTACTGGGACAGTTTCTTTCACTTACAGAGTGTGGTTTAACACTACCAAAGCATAACTTTTCAAAACGCATTTATATTCACAAGAGAAGTTGTTATAACATGTATTCTTAGTAAATATTTGTTTGGAAAAAGAAATTCATCTTATATATGAAGAGGATCCATGTTGAAAATAAGACCCAAGAGTTGTCTATAATTTTTCCTTGAAGCCACCCCTGCTGAGAGCCAATGTTAATTTTGTTGTTCAGTATCTAGCATCAGAAATGCTGATGAGAAACCTGAGCTGATGTACACTTATTTGGTCTCTGCACACATTAGATTGATTTATAAGTTACAATTATAAGTGCTTGGTACTGTAATTTTGGTACTTGTGGAAACTTGACAGACCAGAAGGAAACATCAGATTCAAATATTCAAACAGAATAAAATTCCACATAAATAAGCGACAGAAATTTAATCAAAGTTTATTCAGGAGAAGGGTTTGACCACACAAGCACTTGAACATAACAATAGATACTTGTTTATTTGAAAAGATTTATTTAAAGCTTTGGCTTTAGTAATCACCAAAAGAAAATCCTGATAGCCATCAAAGACCATAATGAAAAAAATCACGTGGAACATGGATGTTGTATATTTGTATTGGGTTTCCTCTGGAAAATCACATTAGATATAAAAGTTTTTTAAATAAAAGGCAGGATTTAGCAATGTTGACTCAAGTTTTATTAATTCATTAAGTGGTAATTTCAAACAAGACTTTTCCTCGCAAACTCTTATTAAAAGGTAGTAGGAATAACAGGCGATTCAACAAGAACAAAAGAGGCTTAATTTCTTTATCCGAGAAACACCACGTACGATGTATATTCTGTAAAATATCTTCAGCACTTAATAAACCAAACACTTACAAAGATGCCCTGTGGAAAATATCCATGCAACATGGCAATATCCATGGAAATGTGTCATCACCTGAAATAATTATCTACGATGACTGAATTATTTTCCAGTGGAGCTGTATGATCAACATTCATTCCAAGTTCTAATCATGTTGAAAAATAATGTACATTATTTACCAGTTTTCATAATAATAAACTGTCTCTTGAAACTGGGAGAAGGTCCCAGCTCATAAAGTAGGACATCACTGTGATTCCTAACTACATCCATCTCCAAGGCAAGGAGACAAGAATAACTGGTTGCTCCCTGAGGTTAGAGAAAGACCCTTCTGTTCTGGTCATCCCTCCACAGTGAGGCATCAGCAGGGGAAAGCACGGTATTTACTGACCTGCATTCTAAGGCCCTCATTCATGGAAACAGTTTTACTTGGACAATCACTTAAAAGCATGGGTTTACTTTCAGGAATATGCTCTAACTTCTTTAAAACCTGTTGCCTCTTACAGGTAATACTTGTATATATGATACTATATTAAACCAGAGCTAAACATCTAAAACATCCAAGCCCTATAGATACAATCTCTCTGCAGCCAGTGTTAAAATCTTTCTTTCTTCTACCTAGCTGCTCTCTGGTGACAGCAGACAGACTCAGTTTCTGTGCTGAAACATGAAAAGGCTAAATTCCCCACTAATAGTTTCACAATGGGCATCTAATTGAACATTACCAGCCTTGCCCATGACACCCATTGAACACATATATGATCAACGTTAGGACGCCAGCACAAAGCCCTACAAATTTCAAGAGAAAAATGTAGAAGGAAGAAAAATAGTACCATCTTCCGTAGTCTAGACTGGATGTTCTATTGATGGTATCCAAGCAACAAAATAATATCCCACACCTTATCTCTCCATCTTTCTAGTTAAACTTATCATGCTAACAACCTGAAATAAATTTCCAAGACTGAGGAAAAAAAATTTTACTGGATGGGAACATGTGTGCAGATTCTTCAAGGTTAGCAGAAGAATGGCAGGAGAGCACAATTGGGAGAAACTCCCCAGGGTAGCAAAGGTGCTCTAAAAAGACATTTTCTGAAAACAGCAGCTTGAGAAGTTTACAGAGACAGGCAAAAACTGAGATGCTGTAGACAGAGAATGGAGAAAAGGACAACAGATATATTCTGCAGGTAAAAGGCAAGTAATTAGTATTGAGAATATTCAAGTTAATCTAAGTTTGTTGTTTTGGGTTTTTTTAAATCTAGTGAACTTCATCAGCCTGTTTTATTTTTTTTGGCAATTGGCTCAGCAAGAAAGAAATTCCCTACTTTCTGCCTTTCGTTTCCAGAGAATTTCTATTTTTGTTTTTTTCTGATGCAATTTATATTGAGGTCACTTTCTCAGAGGCACAACGTTGAATTCCTAATGCTAAATGGAAAGGCTAATGATTTCATTAATTTATTAGCAACGGTTTAATCCCCTTTTAAAGTTAGAAATATGTTTTTAAATACTGAAAGTACTGATTGGTAGGACTGGTAGAAAATAAAACACGGCCCTGTTGCAACAGGTGTTTTGCAAGACAACTGCTACTGATTTTATTCTATGTCCTAAATGCAAGAGAGCTTGGAGACAAAAGCAAACTATTTCCCATAAGTATAATTTATAGGAAGAATCTCTATTCAGTAGGAGATAAAGAATATCTAAAGAAAACATCAATTCAACAAGTTTTTTTAGACACATCTTATTTAAATTTAAATTTTAGGCAGATTTAAAATAACAGCTTGAGCAGAAAGCAAATGTTTTCATCTGGGCACCAGTGAAAATTTTATGGTCCCCTTGGGTTTGCTAATAATGACAGCAGCTCTTTTTTTTTTTTTTTACTGGATCAAAGCCAAGTTATATTTTTTTAAGAAATTGATTTTTTTTTGTTTTTGTTCTGTAACAACGATTTTCCCCATCTGGGAAAAAAAGCCCCAACAAATGTTGTATACATTAGTGTCAAATTCAAGGGCGAATGTACAAGATTAAATTGTTAGAGAGAAAGTAATAACACATGTAAAACCATCAAAGCTAAACAGTAGTGAAGATAGCACACAAGGTCATTCATCATGTTTTCCTTTGCAATTATATCCCTGTACCATGCTACCATATTCACAGCAAGCTGCAAATACAATTTCTAGTTATAAGAAGAACAAAGATTCAAGATATAATGTGTTCTCAGCTGCACTATATGGGGAACTTCTTGGTCCTCTTACAGTTCAGGAGTAAAACCCAGCTCTCAACTTCAGCGGATATCTCATGGGCTTCAGAGGGAATTGTACCTGTTAATGCCAAAGCTTCCTATGGCCAGGGACATTAGGCATGTCAGAGAAACAGTTGCACCTATGAATCAAAAAACCCAGGGGAGCCTCAGCTGAATGTGTTGGGCAGGAAGGGACTCTGTTGGAAAGTTCTTAAAGTGAAACATTAAACCAGCTAAATCATAATGCGTACCACATTCTCCAATGGTAAAATAACTTCTTTTTTAAATAATCAACCAACCTTTTTCTTGTGCCAATGTCCTGTCCGGCTTTTTTTTTTTTTTTTTAAATAAGATTAAATTTGCTTGTTTGAGCACAATTTACTTTTATGGAAGCAAATTATATATTATGTCATATCTAAGCATTTGATAAGATTCCTGTCTGCAGCAAAATGGCTCTTTACTTTACAGTAGCTTTTTGCAGAAGAACAAATATCTTCTACAGTTGGAAAAGACATTACTGCCTTCAGTTTTCCCATAATCCATCCCTACATGCAGATCATAGTCATGTCCATGCTGGCAGTGCTTCTGGTTACAGGTGAACTCCTGTCATAGGAGTCTGGCAGTGTTCAGGGAAGTCTCCTGCAGCTAGGTTTAATTCCATGTTCTGAGTATAATTCCACAATATGATTTCTCCCGCAACAGAGCTCCTATAAGCATTTGTGAAGTTACACCCTTTAATTCTCCGTCTTCGGATGCTCTTTTCCTTCTCCTGTCCTACGGCTTTCTACTTCTTATCTGTGATGAAGCAATGGCACATAACACCATACTGTGAAACATATGACTGAAACAATGCAAAAATAACAACTATGTGTGAGTGCAGCTGCAAGGCGCCTCAGAAGCATTCAGAAATCATAACCTATCACAAATCCTGTTTAGGCAAGCAGCAGTTTTTGAGCTTTCCACAAAGCACCACTATAGGTAGAAGGCCGGTGGTTGTGGATGACGCTCACACACTCCACACGGAGACGGCCAAAGCTGCGGATGGCACACAGCAGCCTCCACTAGGTTACTATCCCCAGTGAGCATTTACAAGCAAGGAGATTATTTTTTTTAGGTTGCTTCCCTTCCATGCCTGTCGCTTTGAGGTGTTCTGCCTACCAGTTCATGACACTGCCACCATCCAATTTCATTTTTATTCTTCGTCATGAAAAAAGCTCTTCATAATCTTTTAATAACTGAATATAAATGGCTTTACCAGCTTAGGCTTCTCGTTATAGAGTCTTCACCTAAAACTTGCCATCTCTTTACCTCAGAGAAATACAGCCAAATTTATCAGACAAAATTAGGCGAAGAGCTATTTCAGTTTTATTTCTGGTGATGAAGTGTGAGCCATGAGACGTTACAGAGTGTATCACAGTGGCTCAAAAGGACATGGCAGGCAGGCATGAAAAGAAACCTTTTACAGTGGATATAAAGTTTAACAGTAGTTCTTTATGCTGAATAGAGAGTTCAATGGCAAAAACATCCTTTTATCATAAAATATAAGAAGGTCAGGACCTAAGTACAACATAGCAGGGATATTTCTAGCTGAAATGACTAGAAAATGGAGAGGAGACTCCTGTGGCATTGCTATTCCTACAGTTATTTGTTTTAGTTAGTAATGCAATAAACATATTTTTAATTTTTTTTCCTGACTGAAATGTAATAAATAAAACCTGTGATCTTAGATCATATTTATTTCTCCTACAGGAGAATTCACTTCCAGCCTAACAGCTCATGGAAAAAATTAATATAATTTGCGTAAAATGCTACCCCTAGGAAGGGTATTTACATGGGCTGAATCCAATAAAAACATACTGCTGTCTAAGCAGTGATATATTTGAGCAGCTGCATAATGCATTGGGATATGTTTGATCATGGACTTTAAGGATGTTATGGCAAAGCATCAGTTAAATACAGTGACTTCATCTCAATCTCTGCCAATTTAGCACTTCCACAACATTTATAAGAGAGGTTTGTGATTTGACATCTGCTAAGTAGTTACAGTCCACTGGCCAATGGAACTCAATGTCTCAGCTCCGTAATGATGCAGGAAATGCTCCAGCTTCAGACCGAAGAAATGAATATAAACTCATACCCCCCAAAATACTCCTAGAACAGAATAATAACTTAATATGAAAATTAATGAAAGATGGTAAAGAAAAGCTCATGAAACTGACCTACCCAACCCATCGGCCCCTCAACATGTGGAGCAATATCCCTCAATGGGTGGGATAGATATATCCATAAAATAAGTATGTTTTATAGCTCTCAATAAAATTTCTTTAGAATAACTTCTAAAAAAGAAATTAGTAGGTAAAATCAAGCACTAGACTAAAGGATAAACTATATAATAGTATAATAGCTTATAAGGTTTGTAAAAAACCAAACACAC
Source organism: Aptenodytes patagonicus (assembly GCF_965638725.1). Taxonomy (NCBI): domain Eukaryota; kingdom Metazoa; phylum Chordata; class Aves; order Sphenisciformes; family Spheniscidae; genus Aptenodytes; species Aptenodytes patagonicus. The sequence goes on from NC_134952.1 coordinate 45,405,295, forward strand.
ACTACTGGCTTGTCATATGGCTCTGTTGGTTCTATTAATGTTTTTGAGAGTTAGTTATCTAGGTCTATTGATCTTGGGGGGGTGGGGGTGGGGACAAATGCTGTTTCATTCCCCCCTCTACTGCAGGAGGTAAATTTTCTAATTATTTTATAATGTAATTCTATTCTATAAATTTATGATAGCTGCAGCTTAGTTCCAAATACAGAATAGAAATAACTATTGACTATTTCTACCTGTTTTGCATTGATGGTCCATGACTTTACCATCTGCAAAACCACCTGGTTTTGTTCTTTGTGTCTTAAACATCTTCTGATTGTCTTGGTATTAATCCGTCTTTAAGTTTGTTGTTAGCCAGACACATTTTTAAACTTTTAAGCTATATTAATTGCCATTAATTAGTTAAATTAATCAGAAAACTTGTTTTCTTTTGTATTCTATTTTGTAGCACAGTTCTAACACTTTCTTACAACCAGGATAATTTCTGCCTAGCATAACTTCTTTATGTTTATGAAACCATGTCTTTTTGAGCATCCAGTGGGTCGTCTAATCAGTTGCCAGTTTCCATGAACATTTCCTCTTTTGAATTTATGGTCCCATGCAACATGGCATTAAATTTTGGTCAATTGGTCCTTTTAAGGTTCCAAATATATAAACTGATTTGTTTGAAATGCAGTTGCTAGTACCTGGTCAGCTGCTACTTTTAAGTCAGTGATTAACTCTTTTCCATCTTCCTGAGTGAGGTCAAGCATTTGGTAACACCCTGGTGGACACTGATTTTCTGTTCAGAGAAATTATTTCCAAGTATTTACAGAATATCTAAGGAAAATTGGCTTCTAGCCAATAACAGGACCAGCATGCATCACCTAAATTTAATTCACTCCACAGAGGGGCTAGCTGGAAATTTTCCAAGAGAAAAAAAAAAAGAAAGACTTTAAAAACCAACCAAGGAACCAAAAAAACACACCAACAATTTTCAGGACTAAAGTGTTTTACTCTGAAGACTTAAGGGACACTGGATTCAGGACAGGACTCAAGTAAACCTTTGCCCAGCCTACTCCCGGGCTCTGGCTCTTGGGCAGCCCACTCCTTTCCTGCTTTCCTTCCTTTATTTTTTACAGGTTCTTACACTTGAGGCTACCTGTTACAAAGCTAAGATTCAGAGTCTGGAAAATCCAGGACCAGCCTGAAGCTCTGTAGCTCTGGCGAGTGAGAATTCTTGCTTGACAGTGGACATGCTGCAAATTCTCCTCGAATGAAGTCACCCAGGACTTGAGGTGAAAGATTTTAGAACCTCCTCCTACTGCCCATTGAAAATGACATTCACGGAGATAAACCAGACAAGCCTGCCAGTTTAATAGAGCAATTGCAGCACGTAGCTGGATAGCCAGAGTGTATAACAACTTTCCTTTAGGGAGGACCATGCATGTTCTGATGTTTCCAAAACAAAGTTTTCTTGGAACTTCTGGCTAATTTCTACCAGAAATTAGAAAATTCCTGGCATCCATCCAGTTCAGACTAAAACCATCTGAGCAAAATTTTAATGGACTAGAAAACCTGCTTTACATCTCTAGACATGACTGCAAGATCTGAGATGCTTGTTTGTTGATTTTTCCCTCTAGGCATTGATGGTAGATATTTCAGAATCAATTTTTCCTATTTTCTAGTGACATGTTTTGGGTGCCCGTTCTTAAGTAGCAAAACCAGGGACATGTGCTTTAAATCCCAATAGCTGATCAATCTCAGTTTTCCTACAAAGCAAAACTCTGAGTTCTCAGATTGTCTTGCAACCTCAAAGTCCAGGAGCTCTGCTGTTTGTTGTTCTGTCAGAGGCAGATTTTAAGGCTAGGTAAAATGTAATCCGTGGAAAATTTTTTTCGATAACATGGATATAGATACCTTGTGATCACCTTCTGGGTCTCACTTTTCTACTTCATAACCTGATCACATGCCAGACTAACACGGTGAGGCATCACTGATAAAAGAGAATGGAATTTGTTAGGGGTTTAAAGCTCCTTTCCTGTATAGAGTAGGAATAACCTAGACATTTCTGACTGGGAAAGCTGACCATCTATTTCATGCAAGATGTAAAGAACACCTGAGTTGTATTAAACATGAATATTTAATTTAGAAGTGCTAGCAAGTGATTGCTGAAATAATCATATACATGCTTATTAGTTATAAAAACAGCTATGTATAATTTCAAGATGGTAGGCACATTTTTCCCAAGTCATCTGCATTGACAAATGAATTCTTACATTTGTATATCCATAGCTGGATAGTGAACAGAGATTTAAGTGTTTGCTGAGATAAGTTGACATGTGAATCTGAGTCTTTACATATGTAATTCATTTATGTTGCCTCAAATTTTCAAGGGAGAATTATTCAGGGAAAAAAAACCTGACCTCACAGAAGACTGACTGAAAAAAGTACTTTAGGCAAGCATTTTAGTTCCTTGGGAATGCATAAATGATACCATAATGTTCAGATATTATTGTTCAGATGGCCTAGAATTACTGATCAAGCATGTAAGGCTTTACAATAGAGAAGAGTTATTGTCTGCCTGACCTAGAAGCAGAAGCTCCTTTAAACTGAATAGAACTTTAAAAGTTCTCTTTTACCAAGTTACACAAACACAGAGGATTTGGCCTCTGGTTAGTGAATGACAGCCAAAGAATATTGTACTAAGGGACTTCAGTGTGGGGTGGAGTTAAAATATACAGAATACTGCTTTTGCACCGTAGTGGAGCTAGCTCTGCATGGGAAGATGGCGCCAGTGGATTCTGCAGGAAGATGTAAGGTTTACTGGTATTGAAATTCTGTGAAAGATGTTACCATTTTGCATGAGTTTTATGGCTGCTTTCACCTTTTGATCCATACTTCTTAAAAATGTGATGGAAAAATGTCAACAATTTCAATAACATTTTCATTTCTGAATGTCTTAAGGGAAAGCTTTTTTATTCAAAACTGAGCATTACATAAGTGGTCAATATTGACCACTGCACATTCATTTTCTATTTAAGTTCATAATAATATGTCACATTTCTAGTGCTCCACATTGCAATAGCTAACTGTGGACAGAATTTTTTTAAGACTAGTTATGAGGTAGCTTTAGAAACTGAACTAAAAAACAAAAAATAAATTTTGTCAGGTTGAATGAGCAAACATATCTCTGTGAAAAACAAAACACAAAAGTCCCTGACTCCAATGAAAAAAATTTGCATTTTGCAAAACAAAATAAGATACTGAAAAGCTTTGCTCCTCCCAAGTATGCAGCTAATGCCACTTCAAAAGCTGTATCAAGTGTCAGTACACCACATTAATAGGACGCTTAAAAAGAGACATGGACAAACTACACAGTTCCTTGTGGTCTTCTCTTGTAGAAAAAGAAAAAAAAAGTGTGTCTTCAAAACTTTTGAGACTGTCTGGCAGAAATATATTTGAATTATTTATCTCTCTGTTCTGTCCTGCCAAATATAATTTATTTAATGGCTCATAAGCCATTATTTGGCTAAGTTTTCAGTCATGAAAGCCATTTCATTTCTTGGGTGTCCTATGTTACAACTAATTTAATTTAACTGTGAGGTTCTTTAGTGATAATAAGACTAAAACCTGTTCATAGCTGTTATTGACAGGCACTAAATGTAGGTCAGATCAGCAGCTGGGATAGGTTCCTACAGCTTAATTGATATAAATGGAGCTACATTACCAAAGTAGTACTCAGTCACTGCTGAGTACTTTCTGGTCCTTGAAGAATTGGACCTGACAGCACTGAGAAGGTGACCAAGTTAAGCTCATACCTAATGATCTTAAAATGGTTCCTGTTCTTCTACAGCTCGTTAAGTTATCGCAAAACCATTTAGCAAATACTTGCAAATTTTAAAGCTATGTATTGTTTTTCAGACAAGAGTTTGAAAAAAATTACAAAACACTGAAAACACAAATGTTTAAATATCAGACTTTTAAACTTGTGTTGTTCCCCCCTTTACTTTGATACTAGCTACAATAAAATTAATAACGTTCATATTTTGCCTCTTCCCTTTGTCTTTTCAAAATGTCTCCATACTTCAAATACACAGTGGCAAAGTTTCAAATTTTTTTTCTTTTTCCCATAATTATATTTCTAAGCTTGACAAAGTTTTGCAAAGTTAGACTAAAAGGCAACATATACATGAAAGTCCCAGATGACATACTTTTTTTTTTTTTTATTTCATAGCCAAATGAGGGTGAAAAGGGAAAACAGAATTCAAAACTGGAGATGTAGGACTTTAAAAAAACCCACAAAAAAACACAACCCCCTTTCTGTACATTTTACTGTAGTTTCCCATTAAAAAAAAGAGTTGAAAGCAGTATTTACTAAGGGAGAAGATATTTCCAAACAAAGCCTGTATTATTCCATGAGAAAAATGTCGTTACTTTTTTAACTAGATCTAATTTAGCCTGAAGTATTCCTTCTCTATTCCTATCAGGAAAAGACTCCTGAGATGCTATGGAAATCCACCTCATCCACCAGCAGAACTGGCAATTATGACTATGTCAGTGTAAAAATGCAGTGCTAATCTGTTGAAGGCGGCACTGGTCAGTCAGGTAGTTGATCAAACTGAGCAGTTGATCTCCTCACCATTTGAATTTCAGTTCTCAATTACTTAAACCAATGATAAGACCAAAGAAAACCAATTAATGTTTCCTTAATTGCAACAGAAAGCAATGTTTTCCTTCTAGTTGTACATCTAGTTGTACCTAAAATATTCCCTATTTTAATTCTAAGAGCAGCACCTTTATGACTGCGGGCATGTGACCAAATATACTCTTCCTGAATTTCAGGCACCAGCCTCAGTTGCACTACTGGCAATTAAGAAAATACTCATCTTTTTGCTTGTAAACTGAACACAGTCCATCTGCCAGGCATTTGAATTTCCAATGCCAAAGACCATTATGCCTTTTTTACGGGAATTCAATATAGATCTTCAGTTTGTGACCAGTCCACTCTGGAATGAAGTATTTACGCTGGGTTTTGTTCAAAAGAGAGAGCACAGAATTTTGACAATCTGCTATGACGCCGCATACAGATGTATCACCTGCGTACCATTATGGATGCATTATTTTCTATTTGAATGTCGCAACTACACAGAGCGTGTATGCACAAAAATTATATAGGTCCTACCCTAAAGACCTTGTAACTTAGATAATTTTTGCTCTAAATCATTTCAAATTTGTCAAGATATTATTAAAGCCATGCTGAGGAAAAAAAGCAGCGTCTGTAGTCATCAACCAAGCTGATAATGGAATTACCAAGAAAAGAAAGAGGCCATCCTATCTTTCCAGCCTAGGCCCAAATTGAAGCAATACTGAACTCTTTTTCTTTCTGTCCAGAATTCTGTTGTTAAAAATGAGAACTGTATTAAAAGAGGATAGCACTTCCCCTCATTTGTACAGCAGATTTAAATTAAAAAACAGTCATTGCTATAGGGTATAGATCCATCAGCATCCCTGGAACTATTTATACAAATAGAGAGAGGAAGAATAAGCTGTTATCCACCTCTTCTGCTCAGAAAAACCCACACTGCTGTTGCTTGAAATGATGAGATAAATCATAGAATCATAGAATCATTGAGGTTGGAAAAGACCTCTAAGACCATCGAGTCCAACCATCGACCCAACACCACCACCCACTAAACCATGTCCCTAAGCGCCTCATCTACACGTCTTTTCAATACTTCCAGGGATGGTGACTCAACCACTTCCCTGGGCAGCCTGTTCCAATGTTTAACCACTCTTTCAGTAAAGACATTTTTCCTCATGCCCAATCTAAACCTCCCCTGGTGCAACTTGAGGCCATTTCCTCTCGTCCTATCGCTAGTTACTTGGGAGAAGAGACCGACACCCACCTCGCTACCACCTCCTTTCAGGGAGTTGTAGAGAGCGATGAGGTCTCCCCTCAGCCTCCTTTTCTCCAGGCTAAACAACCCCAGTTCCCTTAGCCCCTCCTCAGAAGACTTGTTCTCCAGACCCCTCACCAGCCTCGTTGCCCTTCTCTGGACATGTTCTAACACCTCAACGTCCTTCTTGTAGTGAGGGCCCCAAAACTGAACACAGTATTCGAGGTGCGGCCTCACCAGTGCCGAGTACAGGGGGACGATCACTTCCCTACTCCTGCTGGCCACACTATTTCTGATACAGGCCAGGACGCCATTGGCCTTCTTGGCCACCTGGGCACACTGCCGGCTCATGTTCAGCCGGCTGTCAACCAGCACCCCCAGGTCCTTTTCCGACAGGCAGCTTTCCAGCCACTCTTCCCCAGGCTTGTAGCACTGCCTGGGGTTGTTGTGGCCGAAGTGCAGGACCCGGCACTTGGCCTTGTTGAATCTCATACAGTTGGCCTGAGCCCATCAATCCAGCCTGTCCAGGTCCCTCTGCAGAGCCTTCCTACCCTCGAGCAGATCAACACTCCCGCCCAACTTGGTGTCGCCTGCAAACTTCCTGAGGGTGCACTCAATCCCCTCATCCAGATCATTGATAAAGATATTGAAAGAGACCGGCCCCAAAACTGAGCCCTGGGGAACACCGCTCGTGACCGGCCGCCAGCTGGATTCAAGTCCATTCACCTGGATCATGCCTAACAACATGCTTGTCTTCCCTGTAACAGATGTGGGGAAAATTGTATTTTCCAAATGCATGAGTGTGAGCTACAGAGGAGACCCGGCTGTCCAAGCAGACTGTTGTAAAGGAGACTGAAGCTTTTGTCTGTGGCAGTGCTTAACTCATCTCTACAAAGGAAAACAATAACATTCTCTACACAGAAATGTTGAGATATTTGCTGACCGCTTCTAAGGATGGCAGCCAAACCCGGTGATAGAGATAGCTCCATATTTTCTGGCAGAATGTTTTTTTAAACAAAAATGTCAGTCCTTGAAAATTAACTGCTTCCCAGGAATATGGCAATTCCAACAAAATTCCTGCGAAAACCAGACAGCTCTGATCATAAATGTACCTGGTTTCCTTCTAGCTTGCCAGATGAATTCCTCCGCAATTCCTCTGGCAAATTGCTTGAGACTCAAAAGCCTGAAAACCAGCATCCAGCCTTGGGGCTCCAGAACTGCTCAACAAATGGACTCTCTAATACCACAGGTGCTCAGAAGGACCAGTGTTCAAACCCTTCTTGCACTGCTGCTGTTTTCCCAACATTGTGGGGAGCTTGTAAAAGCAGCTGAAAAAAATGCTATGATTTCTTCAAAAGAAAATTTTGGACCTTCTACTCGGCCTGAAATTTCACCACTTCATTCCACAGTTCTGCTTTAGAAGGATTTTCTGTGCATGTGTGTATAATTTTTTAGCTTTCCAGGAAACTGTGATTCTGGTTCTGAACCAACCTAGAATCCTAGACAATTCTCAAAATGACTGGGAGTGCCTAAAACATGTCTCCATACATTGAAAACCCCCTAATTCATATGTAAAAAAATCTGAAATCTAACCATTGTAGAAATCCTTGGGCCTGGAAGACTTCAACTGCAGGGTCTCAGCATACTAAAGACCTCAGAGAGATATAAAAGTTGCCTCCAAAATTTGCTATGCTTCAATGCATTATAAATGCCTCTCGTTACTCAAAATAACAATATAACAGAGTTTTTTTGGCATAAATCCAGATTGAAGCTGCAATAAAGATTCAATGTTTGCTTAATACTCTGTCAATTCTTGATAAGCACATTACTCAGGGATTCTTGACAATGTGTAGGAACACAGAAATATGAGATTAATTCAGGCCACATTTTATTTTTAATCACTGTCCAACTATAAAGTTATTTTATATATGCAATATATCATAGTTGTTTTCTGCATAGATGATCCTGTCCCTTTTGCTTCAGGAAAAGTTACATAGTGCACTCTGTGGGATACAAATTGAATGTGTAGCAAGACAAAAATAAAAGGATCAATATTATCATTTCCCACAGATTTATGAGGATTTAAAAGTAATAGTTCTTTCAAAACTGGAACAGACTTTAATAGCTTAGAGCTAAATGCCTACATGTTATCTGAAACCTTGCTGGTTTGTGAATATTGATCCAATGTAATTTTTCTATGTGTTTTTATGAATAATGTATAAATGCCTTGAGCAGCAGCTAGGTGCATCTGATCAAGAAAAATAAGACTGTGAAATACATTTAAAATGGATTGGATGCTGAAGTACAAGCTTAGCTCCAAGTGTGATCTAAGCTTGGGAAGAAGCAAATATAGAAAATTGTCACAAAGACTATTCATTTTATATGTGATGTCATTAAAAATGTTGTAGCAAAGTGTCTAAACACATTAAGATGAGAATGAGGGTTTTTGAATCCCATTGCCTTTCTTCTTAGAGAGGTAAAGACAAAGCATTCAGATACCAGTCCTGAGAGAAACTTTCAGTGATATAGTGATGAGAACTGCATCTGCAGTGATGACAGTAATACCTGCCTTCAGTGAGCATGCTTTATAAGATTAAATACTTCAATATACCCCAAAAGACTCAAAGCATTTTAAGCACTCCTGCACTTGGTCAAAACATAGAGGGACAAATTTACCGAACATGGGAAGTGGGAATGCCTGCCCTGGCCTAGATGCCTTGAGTATACCTGCACTGCACAATACACTGTTATGGGAGACTATCTGTGCCATTTTGGTACCAGAAGTCTATCCTGGTGTTCCTTCCTGGCACATGTTTTTCATGCAGGCTAGTTATCTCTGACTGACTACCCCACTGACACGGCTAGATTGTTGCGTTATGCCGTGCGGCCAAATGCTTAGTATCAAACTGACTGCTGTGGTATTTGTTCCAGTTTAAGACCAAATGGCTGGTAAAATTAAGTTCACTAACTTAATAACTATGAAATTTTCCTAAGCATCTGATGCAAAAAAAGAACTAGGCAGGATCCTGCAAGTGCTGATCTGGAAACCACTGTTCAGATGCCGCCTGTGCCTACAGTTATTGAAATGCTGTAGTAGCTTTGAGCTGTATTTACACTGCCATAGTGGAGTATTGCATGCCCTTCTCCCCCAGCCACGCAATGCGTATCTATTACTTTTTGCCTGGACTCCACTCTAAAGGGAAGTACAGAGGTGTCCTGTTAAGGAAATGCAGATGCAAATGAGAAGACAATATGTGCTGGTGTCCTAAATATACAGAAACTGTCAACACAACCTGCTGCAATTTCTGTTTTTCCAACCTGCTCAAACTTAATAAGCTAGTGTATCTTATAATGTGTTATGCCCTTTCGTGACCTGACTTCATGTCCCAGTGCAGCAGCATGCAACCAAAAGACACATCCACGAGGCTCCCTCCTCCTGCATGCGCTGCCTGCCATGACTGCCAGAGACCAGAATCCTGCCCAACAGGCTCCCAGTGCTAGGGCTATGCCTACATCTATAGGCTTCCTTCTAGGAGAATTTCTAAGTGGCAAAATGAGAAGATATCAGCAGAGCTGGCACATGCAAGCTACTTGAACAATGCTGGTGCAAGTCTAAAACTGAAAGCCACATACAGGGGCATGTAGGGCAAGGGATTTAAGCCAGCAGTGGGGTACAGCTCAAAATTTCCAAGAAATCCTGTGGTAGAGATGAAGCTGCTCACCATCCATGATCCTTGGTGTGGGGGCTAGAGTTCCACATGCCAACATCAGAGCCTGAAAGCCAGGGCTCTCTAGGTATTTCACCACTGAACCAGAACATACATTTTTCCATGGGTAGGAAGCCACCTTCCTGCCACCCCACTCCTCAGAAATGAGTCACAAGAAAGCTGATGGCCAAAAGCATCACAGCCCATGAGTCTGGATCCTGTGCTACCAACATGGGGCTTTCAGGGACTCCCTGGGCTATCCCACAGCCTTGCCAATCTCTGCAGGGCTCAGCAGGCCTTGAGGATATACACCCCAAACACATCCTTGAGCTCTTGCTGTTCTGGTCAGCCTGCTGAAGGCAAGCACCGCTCAGTTCAGGCCCAGCTGAGGTGCATGCAAGGATCTCCACTGCTGCTGTGGGGCTATAGGATCAAGGGAAGGAAAGGATTTATTCCTTACTTGTCATACAAAAGAATACTGATTTTCACTGATTACTGTTGTCCCTTATGAGGGAAGATATTTCAACAAGAAAACTTTTGCTCACATAACTCTTCCATTTGACTAATATCTTTCTATGAATGGCCTGCTCATACACTAATCACTTGGAAACTGCATTTACTGAGGTTTCAAATTTGATCTTAAAATTACTTTGGGTGTTTTGGGGTGGGTTTTAAGGAAGAAGAAAAAAAAAACAGAATAGGAAAATCATTATTAGTTGGAGTGGGTTTTAGACAATCAAATTTCAAATCAAAACCAAAACCTGTATCTACAAAAAAAGGAATTCAGACTGTATAGGTACAAATGCAACTTGAATCATGGAACATGGTATTTCAGATCCCAAATTACTGAGTTTTAGTTGCAAACAACACAAGACTCGTGCATGACGGGTTTCAGCCCAAAAGGAACTATTAAAGACCAATGTTTAAAACCCTATCAGCAAAATAATGTGTAATGGAAATTGTGACAGGAATTTAGCTAGCTGATGAACTCTTGCAGCTACACCCATTGGCCAGAATCACTATTGGCCACACTCTGATTGCCAAAATTATTATGTACTGGTGGAAAAATATGCCAATAATAACAGCTTGAGTAGGGCTAGAAACCATTAGTATGCCCTACCTGATGTTGAATGCACAAATGCCATTAAAAGACTAATCAATTTAGGAAACAGTAAATATTCATCTTTTAAAGGTGCAATATCACACACATCCAACTGAACTTTAAATTTAGATTTCATTTCAGCAAGTTTTCCACTAAGGAGACCAAAGTTTGATGAGGTTAAGTTTTGTGAATGTGTATAGATAGCCACATATGCCTACCACATTTGTTTGTTTCTCCTCATGAGCTTTATCTTTTTTTACTCCAGGGACATCCTTTCCTGTGATTTATTGCTTGTGTTCTGTTCCAGAAAAATGCATGCCTCCCAGGATACTTGGTTTCTAGCTTGTAAACCTCAGAACATCATATTTTATCAAATATAGATACAGAAGAATTCTGAAGGTAACAGCAGGGAAGCTTATCAGGTATTTCTCATTAGCAGCTTTAGCAAGGCGGGGAAGGGAAATATGGTTTCTATTCAATATTTACTCTTATGTGATCATGTCATGGTTTAACCTCAGTCGGCAACTGAGCACCACGCAGCCGCTCGCTCACTCCCCCCCACCCGGTGGGATGGGGGAGAGAATTGGAAGAGCACAAGTGAGAAAAACTCGTGGGTTGAGATAAAAACAGTTTAATAATTGAAATAAAATAATAATAATAATAATATGATAATAATAATAATAATAATATGATAATAATAATAATACACAAAGCAAGTGATGCACAGTGCAATTGCTCACCACCCGCCAACTGATGCCCAGCCAGTCCCCGAGCAGCGGCCCCCCCGGCCAGCTTTCCCCAGTTTATGTACTGAGCATGACGTCACATGGTATGGAATGTCCCTTGGGCCGGTTTGGGTCAGCTGTCCTGGCTGTGCCCCCTCCCAGCTTCTTGGGCACCTCCAGCCTTCTCAGTCGGTAGAGCATGGGAAACTAAAAAGTCCTTGGCTAGTGTAAGCATTACCTGGCAACAACTAAAACATCGGTGTGTTATCAACATTGTTCTCACCCTAAATCCAAAACACAGCACTGTACCAGCTACTAGGAAGGAAATTAACTCTATCCCTGCTGAAACCAGGACAGAGCACTTTCTAATGTGACTTCCCTCTACCATATATTTGCCCCAATATTCTTGGTAAAGAAGTGCATTTAGGCTGTTTTGATTTCTATGTATTATTATATATTTTGCTGCATATTTTTGACTGAGAAAGCAATACAAGAGGAACAGTCTTTCCACCTAAGTCATAAAATTAGATGTTTTTTTCTTTTCTTTTTTTTAATTACAAGGAAACAGTTGAAGTGAAACATAGGCTGGCAGCTCACTGACCCACTCACGTACTGACTGCAGGTTTCAACACAGAAGATTGAAAAGGGATTATTTTTAGACTCTCAGACAGGAGGTATAGTAATGGAGGGGTCATGTTTCAACACTACTCTTGTGTACATCCCTCCAGAGAGATGTCCAGCCATCACCTGTAATGCTTGCTCGATCTCCATGAACACAGCAATGTCTTATCAACAACAGCTGCTGCAGAAAAAGCCCAGAGACAGAGAAGGGATGTCTACTTCTACCTTTTGCAATTCTCCCTGTGAACTATTTACCGGCACTGGTGTCCAGGTGGGACTACCACTCCAACAGTGCTGATTTCACAGCTGCACAGAGACTGCTGAGGAAAGTAGGGCAGAACACACTAACTGTTGGTCTCTGCTTAGTGTTTGAGGTAATTTTTTGCTGCCTTTGCTTTTCTGTACTGGCAATGTAGTGTACAATTTCAACATGGGCTGAGGTGAGTGTTTCTATTAGCCTACTTATTGTCCATGGTAAGAAAATTTTAAAAGCCACTTGCTGTCAAACCTACCAAGGATGGTCTGCAATGACAGGCTGACTAGTGCTGCTTAGATTTAGGGGCTTTAAAGACATGATGTTTCAGGCTTCATATTATGAACCATGACTATTTGCACAAGTGCTCCTAATAAAACTCTACCTCCAAATTCACAATAGCAGCTAATAAATTAGTAACATAACATTTACGTTATTTTTGGGTCTTTTCTATAGAGCATTGCTCCTATAAATATAGTTGTAAGCCATTCTCACAGAGGCAAACATGAGAAAGAAAACAGGCACAAGTAATTATGGAGAAACATCTGAAAAACCTGCCAAATGCTATCACAGCCCAGCGTGCCTGTGTGTGGGTGAAGGTAACAGAAAGTGAGGCGCTGCTGAAGCCATTTTGTTTCAGTTAGAAAAGAACACATAGTTACTGGCTGAAAAGCTGTACAGATGGGCTTCCATAATGGGAAAACCTGGACTGACATAATATTCAGGGACCAGAGCACAATGGACTTCTTCAGAAGAAAAAAAAAAAAAAAAGGAAGGGAAAAAAAAGTTCTAAAAAGGAGGTTCAATGCAACATTATTTAGATCTTTTTTTAATTAGAAGACAGAAGATAGTTGCACATCCTCCTGTTCTTCTGATCATGCAATATATCATTAAAGAAATAAGATTCAAAGATGCACTAAGGATTTTACTACTTTTTGTTCCTTTTGTTTTTCATTGTGTCTTCAGTAAAATATGATATCAATCACACAGTAAGCTTTTCTCTCAGAAGTGCTATTAAATGTGCTAGGGTTAGGAAACACACATCAGACACTCTGGTATTTCTACAGAAATAAATACATACTGAAGTAGTACCACAGAGCATTAGAAGGGATAAACTAATAGTTTAAGCAAGCTTCTGAATGTTTTTTGAGTTTGGGTCTCTTTTCCTCACCTAATCTGTGTCAATAATATTAACTAAGAACAGATCCACAAATATTTACCATGTAAAGCAGAAACACATGCAAGACACTTCAGAAAGCTCCGTTCAGCAATCCAATATTTGTTTTATTCAGTTCAACACCGATACACTGGGATCGGTGCCAAGGTTATGAATGTTGTTGAATGAATCCCAAAGTGTCCTTTTCCGCTATGTTTTGAATCCCCATTAGTATAGTTCACTGCAACAATAAACCTCGCCCGCTTCTCACCCATCTTTCTCCCTGTGGAGCAATACACACTTTACTTAAGAACTTACATCTACACAGAAACACACTGATAATACATTCCCAGCAGAAGGCTGTTGTATCATATCAGGGACAAAATAATTAACACAAGTCATTTCAGATGGAAACGAGATTGCAAACATGTATAGCAGATAGCATATATGTTTCAAAACACCAGCAAACCCATCACGTCGTTAGGACTGTTACCAAGAGGAGAATTTGACACAATGACTATAATGCTAGAAAACCCAAGGCTGATGTGGTTTCCCAAGTTTCAGAAAATATGGGTGAAACTGATTTCATCAGTAGAATCAGATATAGGTGAAACTGATTTCATTAGTAGAACTGGATAGTTCTAGAAAGAATGATTTTACAAGCAGATTTCATCAGCACACAGAAGCAAATCCTGCCTCTTTCACAGAAATAAAGGTAGTAGAACCAGTAGAGCACATCTGTGCAAGATGAGGCTGTATATATCACATCGTCTATGCCACGCTTTGCTGGTCAAGGTAGGATCTATGTTAGCCACTGGGTACACAAGAACTGATGAGGTGCCAAGTAGCCTGTGGGCACGGATTGCCGTCTCCCAGGTCTAGCCATCCAGAAGTCCTAATGCTTCTTGAATGTTACAAGTTCTGCAATAGCAGAGTAAGTTCCTGCTTATTCTGCTTGAAATTTCTGCCCAAATGGGTTTATTCGCATGCTACAAATAAGAATGTTTCATCCACCCCCGTATGTTTCTGGGTTATCATCACTTATATTACTACATGATATACTTGACCTGTTGATATAAAAACTAACTGGCATAAAATAAACACACTGCAAAATCTGCTTTCTTTATAATAAAGAGAAACTCCACCCTCACCCATTCCCAACTTGCATTTACAATTTTTTGGTTCTTTCCTTTGAGAACATAGGAGCTCCGGTACTCTCATGCCCCTTGTGAGTTCACCATCCAATTACCTATCATCACCCAGCAGTGATTCACACCCTGAAGTTAGATTTAGTAGTTTGAAAATTCACTTCCAGCAAAGTTCAAATGAAACAGGTCAAAGGGACACATCACTGGTAACTCTGAGAGCACAGATGTTTAACAGAGACAAGTTTAAATTTCATTCTGGCAATAGTTTAGCCTTTGAATTCACAAAGAGCTTAGCCTGTTTAGCAACAGAGTATCCACGACAAATTCATTTTCATCAGTTTGTTTGAGTCAGTAATACTTAAACCAAGAGCAGTGTTATTTTAAAACAACAAGAAATTACTTTATAAAAGTAATGTAGAAAATTAGTATTATAGTCTCTGTGGAATACATTATTGAGCAAATCAGGTAGGGATGGAAAAATGCAGTGATTTTTATCTTCAAAATGTTTAATATTAATACCCTTCCATACTTCTATGTTAGTACAAGAATTAAGTGCCTGCTTATGTTTCTCAGATTAAGAAATGAGGCAGAAACATGCCTCTGTCAAGAGACTGATATGAAGTTGAAAATTAGAATGCAGAACAAAATATAAATGTTAGTCACACTGAATATTTCTACTATGATAGTACCTTAAGTCCAAAGTGTTGAAGACACCCCTATAAAACTATAGAAATTACACTACCCTAACATAAAACCTTCTATGTCCTACTGGATCCTAACAGTGTAAACACATTATAATACCTACCATCTTCTTATCCGTTCCTTAATCTGTGGCTAAGGAACAGGTCTGGGGTTTGAGAGACCTATGTCTTATGCCAGAGGATCACACACAGTTCTTCAGTGATTATGCCAGGTCTCCTTGAACACAATTCCCACCCATCAATTGCAGTCCTCATTGAAATATTGCAGAGCTAAATCAATTATTGTTTGTGCAGTGTATTGCGTTCCTATGTAGAAGTGTTATTAAGAGTTAAAGATGCAGCTTCAAGGACTGAGACCAGTTAATGAAACAGGAGAGGCCAAAAATGAGGGAAAAAAGTCTTCTTTCCAGAGGAAAACTTAGTCCACTATAACAGACTTTACAAATATTGACCTCTTCAATAAGCTCAAATAAAAAGCAAGGGATCCTTTTACACTTTTAAAAGTTCAATTTACTATAAGTTATTCTGCATGTTTAAAAGGTCTGGTTTGCATAACACAGTAAGTCTGCCATTACCTTTCTTTCTCCAATTAAAAACATATAATGTAATTTACATGAGACCAAAAAGAATACAGCTTTGTTTGAAAGGACTTATTTCATACAAAATTACAAAGAATCTTCTTATACATTGTGGGAAAAGTAGAGGACTTACAGCTTGCTATAGAGAAATTACTTTTGAATGGTTTTAATTTTGTTTTTAAACTCCATTACATGAAAAATTACTATGGTTTCCAGTGCAAATTGCACATGTGTAAGAATGTAAAATCAGCTTCTCAACCTACTCCTTTTTTTTTTTTTTAAACATGTTTCTTTTCTGAGGGCACAGAAAGGAAAATATTAAGTGTATTTACTAAACAGATCCAGGTTTGGATGATCATTCTTTCTATTTTGTCATGAACATACAGGAAAACATATTAGTGTGATTCACTTTCCAAAAAATTTTGGGAGAGGATGAAGGGCAGGATAAAACTTCTTTATCTAGCAACATCACCTATGGAAAGGGTACCATAATATGTAAATACAGCTGTAGGTATCCACCTAATGATGAGCATTCATCATTAACTCAAGTTTGAATTAAAGCAATTAGAGTAGTAATTTGGAAGGTAAGACATGTTCTTAGAAAATAAAAGTCAAATTCTAAATCACTGAATAGTGGAGGAATACTAATAGAAGAAACAGCAGTGTTGTATCACTCTAAAATCTGGAAATTGGAACATCTTCCTCATACGCTTGTATTC
The DNA here is from genome assembly GCF_965638725.1 of Aptenodytes patagonicus. NCBI lineage: Eukaryota > Metazoa > Chordata > Aves > Sphenisciformes > Spheniscidae > Aptenodytes > Aptenodytes patagonicus. The sequence continues at coordinate 45,421,881 of NC_134952.1, forward strand.
AGGTATCTACTCTGGCCTACATGATGCCTAACAAGTTGTAGGGAATAAACATATCTTACATCTTATCTTGTGAACGGCACCTAAGTTCCTCTGTGATTTCAGGCAAAAAATTGAAACATCTGTTTGACAAAACCAAAGTAGTTTCAATATTTCTTATTTGTCTTTGATTGTACTCCAAAACTCTCGTCCAATAACTCAAAAATATTTTCTGTCAACCTGGAAGAGCATTCTTTGGCTTAGGGGATGAAAGGAAGGGGAGGGGGAAAAGGCAGGTTTGGCAGGTAAGATTTGGTCGGTTGCTGGATAGGATATACTGTGAATATAAATATATAGCCAGTAGCAAATAAGCTAATTGATGACTTATGTAGCCTCAGAAGAAAGTGACCAGGCACAAAACTAGAGCCTTCATACGATATCTCAGTCTTCGGATCTTTGTCATAGGGTGCAGTGAGGTTCCAGGAAGAAATTCTATGGGCTGGACAGAAGGCTATTAGATTTGGTGCTTTTGAAGATGCAGGCTTTCTGCTTTCACGTGTAGCTTTTCGACAGATTATTTCATTCTGCTATTAATCGCGGTAAACATAATATACCTTTTCAGTTTTTGCATTGAAATGGCATCAGGTTTGCTGCAAGTATTACAAATTCTGTGTTAGTAAGAAGAGGTGGAAGTTAGATATTTTCCTGAGTTTCACCCTTTTTGCAGGTTAACTATGCAAGATGAAACACAGAGGCCTCATGGTAGTAGTTAATTTCTGATCAGTACTAATTTAACATGTATCTTATTTCACAGGGCATTAATGTAAACCTGAGGGTGCAATTATACCCTTTAAAATATTTTTCTTAAAACTAGATACTATTAAAACAAAGGAATATTAAACATCAAAATTAGATTAAACTGAACTGTTAAAGAGTATTAAGAAAAAATACCAGAAAGCCAACAGAGTCCTGATCCAGGCAAAACGAAGTTCTATGGCTGCCAACCAATAAAAACGCCTTGGACTGTATATTTTTTTATGAGTATTCTGTATTCAGAAGAATAATTCTGCTTCTTCTCTGCAGCCCAGATACTAATTGCAGCACGTTACCACTTTTCTCAACAGGAACATTATGATGCCTTCAATACGAAAATCAAACTCTTAGAAGTTTCACATTTCATTGTCTCTTTGTAGTGTGGTTTCAAATCCCATCACATGAAAGTCAAAACTATAAATATTAAAATGGAGCAATAAAATATTTTCATATCTTCCATTACAGTCCTGGGAGGCAATGAAAGTGCTGAACTTTACTGGTGTCAAGGAAAATTTACGCCATACAGCACCTTACAAGACCTGCTCTCTGTTTTCTGTACACATGGTAGTTAACTATACCATATCTAGTAGGCAATGGAAATTAGCTAAAGATATCACACTATCATTAAATACATACACTGATACACAAGAAGAAAAACAGTGAAATCAACAACTCTAAAAAAAAAAACTAGTAGTCATGTGAATAAATTATCTACTCATTGACCTAGTTACAATCTTGTTGGGAAATTCACTCATATCCAAAGGGAAAAACACAAAAATCAGGACCTTGGAAATATACTCAGAACATTTTTCAGTTCCATGGCATCTTTCATCTTGTGATTTCTTACTAACATTAATCCTATATGTGAATGCTGTCATTCTCTTTTATATGGAAAAAATAGATACAGGCACACTAAGAATAGTAAATACAGCTGCAGGTATCCAGGCTGTGATTGAACTCTTTCAAGCAGGAATAAAGAAAGTATTGTTTTCTCAGTTAAAATGTGCTAGGGACTTATTCTTTGAAGTTACTACCACTACCTCAGAGGATCATTTCCCCCTTTTCTGAGGGATTAGAAGCCAGGTTATACAGATTCCTACAGAGGTATCACAGAAAACTGGAAAAAAAGAATGTAAAGTCCTTACGTTTTCTTTTTCAAAACAGAAAAAGGATCTTCTAGTTCTCCTAAAACAACAGATTTGGCTGAGGATGATGCAAGAACATATTACAGAGACTAGATGAATTACAGTGATATTTACACCATATCTTAATCAGAGAACTGTCCGTTCTTCATGAAGATATTTCATTTCCTCAGAAAAATAAAATCAGAATAAAGCCCATAGATTCAGAAAACTTTTTAATATAATGGGATTCTAGCAGTCTAGAAGGATTAAACTGTGATTACTTATGTGATAACTTGTAGGGGGACGATCCCTCTAACATGGTGAACGGCAAAGTAGACAGAAAGGAGGAACCTAACATGTCTAACCTAACACGTCAAAATAAAACACACAATAAGAAACAGAAAATAAGAAAGATTGTATCTATTGGACAATAACTCTAGGTCACTTCTGTTAACATACATTAACTAAAAGTTTGACAAAGTGTAAATAATGTGTGGTAAAACTACAGTGAGAAAATTGAACTTTTTTACTGTAAACTGCATTTCTTTCCATTTTATTGTGGTTTTATAACTTTGCCTCTCCCCAAAAGATTGAATTGAGTACTATATTTCTGATTTTTGCAAAGAGATAAAGAAGAATGATTTTAAATATAAACCTCTGGATATAATATTTAATAATGCTGGCACTTCTACAAAATAACATCACTAGTTGAAAGCATTGATCAAAATGTAACTTGATTTTTCACAGAGATATTTACTAAAGAGAGAATTTGCTTAAAATGGGCCACAGTTTGGAAACCTGTAGCTTGTATCAAAAAATAATATAAGCCAGTCTGGAATCATTTAAAACTCCACTGTTGAAACATCTTTTGTAGGTAAGAAACAGCAAGAAGAAAGTTTAAGAAGAATACCAAAGTGTTAGAGGACAGTTTATTTAAGTTTAATCTATCATATAACAGACTCAAATTCAGACGTTAATGTAATAGATTAGAAAGAAAGTGGGCTGATTAGATAAACAGATCAGTAGATCATTTAGACTCAGAATGAGATGAAGTCTCTTCAATTTATGTTACTAAGAGAGTTATTTATCTTGGCAAAAGGCTGACAAAAGTTTCTGTAACAGCAATATAGATAAGCCGACATAGCTCCAGTTTCAAGAGGAAAAATAAGAGGAAATCTTGAATCTGCTCAATTGAAAGCAAAATTATTACTAAATGGCACCAGAACTTCACACCAAGGCCATAAAATGAGAAGAAATGTCATCATCCAGAGCAGACCTATTCTGGCACAGGACTCCTTCCTCCTAGTTAAAGCCAAAGCACTCAGAGCTGAGTAGGAGCTAAAAACATTGGAGATGAGAGCTTCAATATCACTTGAGGATTTGTTTTTCATTTTCAGCTACAAGGCAGCCCCTGGAATCCACAGCCCTTTGCCAGAAGCCCAGGTTACTAACATAACGCTGGGGAGGAGTCAGAGGTCTGACAACACCACGGGGCAATGTTCTGGGTCAAACTACTGTCTTCAAACTTAACAAGACGTAAAGGAAAACAACGTGTTTTAAATCCCATCACTCCTTCAGATTGGAAGAAGGTAGAAGAGAATTACTCTGAAAGAAATCTCCTTGTGATAGTATTTGTGTGGGAAAGTAGTAATTGCCATGAGTCAAGGGCTGAGCAAATGGTGCATTTACATTAATTCAGGCTCTGAAGTAGAAAATACCATGTGGGAAATGTGGTCAGGCTGAAACCAAGTCAATATTTTTTTAAGTTCATTTTTAAAAAAATTAAAAAATAGAACTAATCTTCCATGAATTCAATATTATGTACAGACTTTTGAATCCCAATTTTCTTTGCTATAATTTGTGTTCATTTTAAATGAAAAATGTGATTTTGAAACAAATATTTGAAAGGCTAAATCAAAAAAGGCAGAATAAAACACAAAGGCTTTACTGAAATTGCACATCTTTGCGAGGTAGTGTTTTAATATCCTTATACATTAGCCACGCTCTTTAACTGAGGGCTCATTGACCTAAATTCACATATATTCTTGCATCTTCGAAGACCACCTCTCTTTTGCACGAGTGCTCCAGATACATCAGATCAGTCCAAACAGCACTAAATAGTGACATTTAGGCAACTAAACTGAGCCCAAGGAGTCCTGTAGGCACAAAATAAGCATTTCAGTAGCCAGTCAGCTGAAAAGCTTCCTGGATACTACAGCTAACACGATGGTAGAAATAAGACACAAAAAGAAGGAATTTAGCTAGAAATTGAGAAAGATTTTACTGGAAACCCCATCCTGATCTGTCAGTTTAAGAGTGGCAGCTTTTGATTAGAGATAAGGTGGGGTGGAAATCATAACTTCACTGAGGTCAACAGTAAAACTCTTTTGACTATGAGGCCAGAATGATACCTACATCCTTTAGCACAGACCTCATTACACATGCTTTCCTATGACACTATAATTTCAATATAATAGCACTTTGGAGGCATTTTTCACAATGTATGGCAGAATACAAACTATAAATTAATGTAATCCAAGCCTTCACTGCCTACAGTAAATGACTCAAGTTCTTCCCAAAGCAGAGTTTTTATCCTGAAAACAAACATTAACTTCTGACCTTTATAATTAATTAGCCTTTAAAACTCTGGTAGTACAAGGCGTCCTTAAGAAAATACATTTCTTTCATCTCTGTGTGGTGGTGTTACATAGCTTTTCCTGAACAAATTGGCAACTCCTGACTCACTCATATTTATGAGAAAGACTCTGAGTAGGCAACTTCTAGCACTGGTTCTCAGCATTATACTTCCTTCTCTACTGAAAATAAGGAAGTATATTACGTAAGAAAACAACAAAAGATGAATAACTTACTGCCCTTTTGGGTAGTCTGGGATATTTACAAATCTACATCCTTGCTGACACAGTAAAAATACAAACTAGTAATCCTGAGAGACTTACTGTCCCCAGGGCAGCACTGCTTTTAATTTTATTATTGTTATTTATCTAGTCATGGGAGAATTGCAAACTGGAAGAGCTTGCTTCAGTTAATCCATCTTCCATCCATACGGGAGCAGATAACATGTACTTCTGAAACATTTGCTTCACTTTTCGGAGGCCTGTCAACTGTTGTGTGTGCAACAGTGCTACTGAAAAGATTCAGACGTCATTTTGTTTCCTGTGACTCCTTCCATTTATTAGGAGGAATATTCCTCCTGTTTCTGTGCTGAAGGAGCACTTTCATTCCCAGCCAGAGAAGAGCTCTGAGTAGTGCTCAGCACCTCCTCTGGCTGCAGGGTCCTCACAGCAGAGGGTTTCCTCCTCCTACCAGAGCTGCCGTGTCGCAACAGTGGTTCGTATTTTGCAAACAGACAGGAAGTGCGTAATCATAGCAGAATCTGAGCTTTTCTTTAAAATAAAACAAAGCAAAAATAACGACACCCCCAACCCTCACCAATCCTAGACCTCATAGTTAAAGAGAAAAATCTAGAAACCATGAAACCTAACAAAAATAGGAGACAGTAAAGAGGCTATAATATTTCTAAAGCAAAGCAAATCTGATTTTTAAGCAAGTCAGATCACTCTGGAAGGGCTGTAACACATTGGGTTTACCTGCTTGGGTTAACAATGCAGTCTTCGTCAATATTAAGCAGAACATTGTCACCAACCCTTCTGCATGAAAATCTGCAAAATCAAAATCCAACTTCCCTGTACAATGACAGAAAGACACAAACACCACTGACGGTTCAAAACCCTGTCTTTCTGACCACTTCCACCACTATTCTCAAACCATGTCTCTATATCTGACTTTGTTCATCTAAGTAATGGTTATAACATGTGTATGAGATGAAAAGGTCAGTGTGAGTCACGCATGTTTTAAAGTATTGTTAGAGTTTTATACAAAAAATGTTGTACAAGTGTTTGCCTTATTGTACGTATTTTAGAAAGCCTGCAAAGAGCAAAAAGCTGTCATAATGCTAGCAACAATAATTTCAGTTTTGTTCATTTCAGTGATAACAGTTTTCATCTGAAGGACTGAATCTTCAGTATGTGCTTGCTTTTATAGACTTTAGATTAGAGTTTCATTTTTAACTTCACATCTGTGGATTGCATAAAACACTCATTAACTTACTCCTTTACTAAAATAAAATTATAGAGAATCCGGATTAGAAGAACACAGGCCCTTTCCCTTTAGAATTGGCAGTTTCCAATTATTTTTGAGCAAAACAAAATGCAGAGCAAAATGCTTTCCCAAACAACTGAATTTCACTGACTGGCTCCATACCAATGAAATCATAATGACCTTTTCTATTTGATAGGCAGTAATAACCTAGAACTACCTGAAATAAGGAGAATTGCTTATTATTCTTATCACATCACAGACATGACGCTAATGTTTGTTGCTTGTGTTCCAAACGTACACAAAGCAAATGCACAGCTTTTGCAACCAGCAGCACAGCTCACTCCTATCCTACTGTCTCAGAAGTGACCAAGAAATTTTCCATGCTATTATTAAGCACAATGATTTTACTAAATCTGAATTTGCTGTTATGAAGAAGTAGTGATAAGCCAAAACTTCAAATTCTGATAATGTTTTTAATTTCCTTCAAAGTTTAAAGTATTCAGACCGCTAAGGACACAATGTCTATTCACAACCTTGGCTTTAGAGGAATATTTCTACCTTTAATATTAGAAATTTATTCCTATCTGAATAAGATGTTCTGACCTTTCAGAGACATCTCTGACAACACATGTATTTTAATACTTACTGTGTGGACTTCAAACAAAAGCTGATCCAGTCAGTGAAAAAAAAAGCAAAACCCACCCCAAAAAACCAAAATTGCTAGTTATACCACTGGTAAATGAACTGGGGTCCCATTTGACTGTGCTATATAGGCTCTGTTCAAAATCTTCAGTCAGCAAATTTCTCATTAATAAAGGTACAATCTAAAAATAACAGATGGTACACTTGAGAAATTTTATGCTCCAAAATTAAACCATACTCACAGTAATACCCACTAAGATGTATTCAAACATATCCTGTAACCCATTTTTTATTGATACATTTAGAAGTAAAATCAAATATTTTCTTTATATTTCTCATGTTTATGCAGCTACAGTACTTTTGATGTCCAACTTACTGGAAAAAGTGAACACTGCCAGAATAAAAAATCAACAAAAACCTTATATGATTTTGAAAACCCAGGATAGAAATATCACTTCTGAGCTTTTCTTGTCCAAATAGATTGACTATTAACATCTAACAACGTTAACATGTAGAACACACTGCTTGATATGAAATTTAGTGACAGTTTTTTCACCATCAAGAGAACAAAAATACATCAATATAAAACATATTAATATCTTTGGCTTTTAATTTCCTTCCATTTACTTTAACTCCTTTTTTCTAAAGTTGTTTCTATTCACCCTTTATACTAATGAGATTTGGATCTCATATTTATTGTTCTGGAATAAACAGTGAACCCGCATAGTTCCTTATTTATAGCTCAGGCACAATCAGTATATGATCAAGGTGTCTGGCCCTGTAAAATGGTTTCTATATAGTACCTATTATTTTTTCGTAAGAAAAAATCCAAGTTATCCATAAGTTTTCTTATCTTCATAGTGAATGAATATGAGAGAAGTCTTGGAAAGAATCAGATGATAAAATATTAAGAATTAATGAAATACATGTAGAACTACTTCCATAGAAAGGGTTAGAAACAGCCATTATGACACATCTGACAACTTCTAAATATTATATTTCACAATGCTTCATTTTAGTATACCTACCACGTAAAATGGGTAGAAGATTTTAGGGTCAGACCTTGTTATATAGACTATCAAGTCAAAAATATGTTGAGCAATCTTACCACAAAAATGTAAAGTGGAGAAGATTAACTTGTGAAATGATGACAATGAATAAATTGCCAAAATATGCAGAGTATAACAGATCAGTTTAGTTAATGCACATACAGTAGCTCCAAAGATGCTTGCAATCATTTCATTTATTCATTTATTATAACCTTTGAAAATATTACATTTTTCCCTCAGTTTATTTTCGCTGCTTTAATTTATGCCGCTTTATTATTGCTACGAAATATCACAACTCACTCATTTTCAGAGGATTAGGATGATGATGAAAACTTATGATGAGCTTGATGATGAGAAGTTCTATAATATTATAGACTAGAATATCATAGAATAGAATATTATCTTTTCTGCTGTGTCATTCTTCATGCAGCTGTACCAATCTTACTTTCCTTATCTGCCACCTAGCCATATCTACAAATACCCTTATGTTTGACCACTCCTTTTACTTCTTAAGGTCTCCAGTGTTGTTCTGCTTTTCTGGTGTTCAGAACCAAATGTAGATATTATCACATCTGATTATACAGGAATGGATATCACCTCATTGTCACAACCAAACAAATCCTGTCTTTTCTTATCACAGCTCAAAGTTCAGGTCTTGGACGCTAAGCTCTATGCTGTATCATAATTTTTTCTTTCACTAGAAATACCTTTGTTGACTTGCATTTTCCCAGATTAGCTCCACCACTTCTATACTACCAACAAATTGTTAAATTTCCTAGATCTCATTGTATAACTCCCTAGTGCTCCAGGTTGTTTGCCAGTAAAAGCATCTAATTTTCTTACTGCTTCAGTAAGAAAACTACTGCCCAGAACATTTCTAATTTCACTGACTGCACAGTAATAAATAAACTTTCATCAACATTGTAGATTTATAGGTTGCGTCAGCTTGTAGATAGCACCAATAAACATCAACCACATGAGATTTCTAGTTTGTAAATCATTTCTCTCTCTCTTGTTTCTGCTTTTTGTAATACTTGGAGAAGTATGTGGTGGTGTCCTGTACTGTTAACACACTGACAATCAGCAGTGCAATTACAAGTCTTACACTCAAATTAGCACAATGAAAACATCTAGATTGTAAAATATGTGGTCTTGCTGTCCAGCTCACTGGCTCCCACTGCAACTAATTTCCCCCCCCCCCGGAAATGGGGGGAAGTGTGTGGGGCTGGGGGAAGGGGTTGGAAAAGTCAGTGCTAAATGAACAAATGATTTCAAATAATACCAAAAAATTCATCTAAAAAAGACAACAGAAAACACACAAACCCCAAAGCTTTTTTTCTGCTACCTGTCTGAATCCATTTTGAGTAAGCTGGAAGGAGCTAACTGGCTGGAGTTCAGCCACCGAGGGCCTGAGCCCCTGTAAAGCCTTTTCCCACCAACAAAGGTTTCTAAGGAGATGTTTGTTCCACTTTTGACAGTCATTCTATCTTAGCAGAAAACCCTAATAACCTCAAAAAGTTGTATTTAATCTGGATGAAGGCATATTTTAATGTGGGGGACATTTTCTTTTTAGCTGGCAGCCGTATAATTGTGTCTTGCTATGGGGATTTTTGTACGGTAAAGTTATTTCAATCACTTAAGAAACCTCAAGATTTATTTATTAAAGGGTATCTATCTTTCGTCTTCATTGAATTTCACTTTGCTTCAGTATGATAATTGGGTGTCAACTTTCCTGTTGTATTTTTTGGTTGAAATGCAGCTTGCCTCCTGGATTAGATAGCAGCTACTGATAGCAGAGCACCGTCTCCTGCTCCACTACTGAGGCACACTGATGGGAGAGATAAAGTACTGCACTGAGCCTAATCAAATAAACTCTGCAGTGACTACTACCTTGGCCCCCAGGAAATGGCAACGAGCCTGGCAGAGAGGTGGCTCGGAAAGGCTGTGACACCTCTATTGTGGAGAAGGATGCTCTCCACTGAGGGGACACTGCTGTGCAGCCCTGGGGTCTGGGGTGCATGGGGGGCCAACGAGACTGATTGCTCATAAAGGGTCTGTCTGGCCCCTGAATCTTCTGCTACCTTTTCTTCTGTTTTCTGCTTTGATGCTTCTGTATCTGAGCAGGTAAAATGATCTTAAAACTATTTTCCCAGGGTTAGACTTTGATTGCCTGAAGAATAAAACTGAGCCTCTCTTTCTGTGTAGGTTAAATGTCTACAAACCACTAATACTAGTTCAGCAAGCAGTAGAAGTAACAAATTCAAACCTTGATCTTTTTCTTTACCTCTCCTCCCCTTCTCATTCCCCCCACTGCAAAAAAAAAAAATTCAGACGGTTCTGTTTCTACTTTCCAGATGTGAACAACTGGATTAAATTCTATGGAGAGCTTTTAAAAGATCATAACAAGTCAATGGGTCACGGTCTTCACAGCATAGAGGAAAAAAATGCTAAAGCCTCATTTCTGAGACCAAGCAACATGGCTGCAGCAGCTGCAAGGTCACAGAGATTGAAACAGAACCATGAAAAAGAAACCACAGCCACAAGAACAACAGCAGAAATGACTCGTAATTTTTTTCCATCATAGCGACTGGAGAACTGCATTCCTTTCTGTAAGCAAAGCTGGCTCGATTGCTATACCACCAAAATTGTTTCCCCGGTTTGGGAATGAAAAGGCTTTCCCATCTCTGTGAAAAGTTTTTGATATTTGAATCAAGATCATAGAGGAGATTCAACAGAGCAAATAATGCTTTCTGAAACTTGTGATGATTATTTATTGTGACAGTTATTCATTTTGAAAATAAAAGTGCCTTGGATGAAAGAATAACATAGAGAACACTGGAGATGTTACCCAGAAATATCAAAACCTGTTTTCCCTCACCAGCTTGGACTCTTTCTGCCAGTTCTGTGAAAGGTAGCAAGATGAAAAGAGATGAGTCAAGCCTATACACGCAGCAGGAAAAGTCAGATCTTTCTCCCCCCACCTCTTTTCAAGAGGCTAAATAAAGCTAAGGCATGAGCAGCAGTCTTAACGTCCAGAGTAAAGCTGCATGACCACCACGAAAATCTTTGTGAAAAGGTATTTGAAGCAGAAGCATGAGCTCACTTAACATTTATGACCTTGGCTTTCTGTGAACAGTCTTAATAATAAAACTGCTGATTTTGCCAATACAGACACCTTTGAAAAATACTAGATCTCTTTACATGACTAGGTAAAAATAATGCTATGTATTTTAGGTAAACTATCATATATGATCAACTCTAAATGCAATTCTTTTCAAGTAAAAATTAGTTGATTTACTAAAATCTAAGTAGCAATGTGTTCAATTATTCTGCTTTTTATACAGTCTCTGGAACTTAAAAACAAGGAAGAAATTTCCTGAACTCTTTTATTGTACTGTACTGAATAGAGGTAAGAAATGCAGAAAGCATCATTAAGTAACTGGCTCTTTTTAAAATTATTTTGTACCTTAAGGAACTATTTTTAAATTCATATGAAAATATAAAGGTATACAAAGGTACCAGAAGTGGTATTTTCTAATAAGATACTAAATTTAATTGGAAGAACAAATCACACTGGCTTAGAGTAACATTTTGCTGTATATAAACATGCATTCAGTGCACAAAGAAACAAACATTTCTTGAATGTACAAGTATACTTGCTGTTTCTGCAGTGAAATTCTGTAATTACCTACACCTAATATGTTTATTGTTACTAGCGTTAAGACTTTAATTTAAAAAATTTACACTTCCCATCAATAATTAATCCTGTTTAGAGGAAGATATATATAATAGCAACACTATTTCATACTAAGCGCTTAAATTTTTAAGAAGGCTGCAGGAAGAAATATCTAAAACTATAATCACTTTAACTTATTCTTTCGATGAAGATTTTCCTTTAGAGGTTTGCTGCTTGGAGTGCCTTAGCACTTTGCCACCTCTGGCATGCCCATCCCACGAATGCAGGGGTGGCTGTGATGGCTCCACACAAAGTCAGCTCTGGTGAGTGAGGTGAGAGACAGGAGCAGGCGGTGTGCGAGCAAGTAGAGCCTGACAGCAGCACAACCGTGCTGTGGGAAAAGGGCAAGGGAAAAGCCCATCCCATCACACTGAAGGACACGCTAGGCCAGCATGGTGCAAATGAGGGGAACTTCCGCGGAACCCAGAAGAACTGGGTGGATAAACTGAGTCAAAGTCCTTTGTAGGCTCTTTATCACTGCACGAGATTTTCTTTCTGCTTCTAGCTACTACATTTTATTAAATATCAACACGGAGGTGGAGAGCTGGCAAAACTCTGACTTAACTGACCCAGAGAGTGGTCATCAGGCATAAGTATCCATTTGAGGAAAGAGTTCTTCTCTGTTAAAGGTAGCAAATAGCAGCTTTACTGTGTAAATTTTGTCCTTGGTGATTGATTCTGCATTTAAAATGCTGACTTTCTTATTATTTCTCTAGGAGACAGAAATCGTCTACTGAGCTTTTAAATTTTTAAATCATAATTTGAGTTTTAAAATAGTTAGCCACACCTCAGGCCAGATCTGTACATGGGTCACAATTCACTGCCGGCAGCCAGACACACTAGTATCTTATGCTTCTGTCATGATCTAAGGAGTCATTATCACATTTTAAAAATTGCATTTCTAAAATACAGCATACCTAGTCATTCTCCTGTATGCTTAACCCCATTAAAATGCTCACTGCTCAGAAATCTGTGATCATGTAGAACTGGCAACAGCTGGTTTACAGAAGACCAATAGCAATGCTACTAAATTAAGATGATTCACTGTCCACCACGGTTTTATTTTCAGAAGTGTTTGATTCTTGATTCACCAACTTGTTCTTACTATGCATCATTCATGCTTAAATACTGAGATGTTCAAAGTTCTCCAGGATACAAGATCAGGAAAAGTGGCATGTGGCAATATGATATGCTTGCTGAGCCTCAAGCAAGTGATGGAAATGAAGCAATGCCTAAGATTTATTCACACCTTCATGGCAACAAACGAAAATTGCATGTATTAGCTGGCAGGTAATTTAAGTGGAGACAGATAGCTATGGGGCAAACTGGAGCATCCTACTGCAAAGGGTCGCATACAGCTCTTCTGGCATAAGAGTTTAGTCTTTAATCTTCTCTGGCTAAATCTGGCTTATTTTTTAAAAACTCAGCTAAGCCATATGATAATGAGATACAAAAGAAACCCCTTTTTAATTGTAAGAGTTGTACAGTGTTACACTTTTTGGATTTACTACTCAAAATAAGAACGAAACCTGAGTATGATCCAACGGTGTCATTGCAAGAGCAACAATTTCAGTGCTTAGCCCATTGTTCGCTGAAACCGGAGGAAAAAGACACTTGATAATTCTTTAATTCTTAATGGAAATTGAACTGAGATTTAGGGAAATATATCCCCCATGCAGAGTCCCAAATAATATCAAGAGCATGAGAAAAAAGAATACTTTACTGTCAGAAAGCTTGCTTGTGACAAACAATCACTACTCAGAGAACATTGTCGGCCAGTCTTCCATCATCACCTTTGTCATCCTTGAACTTTAGCAAGGTGTATTCTGAGAAGGATACAACCACGCAGAAAATGATACGGGCCTGCCATTGTGATTTACTTTCTAAATTTGTGAATTATCTTCCAAACACTATTTTACAACTAATATGTCACTTGGGATTGAATTCAGGTGTAGCGCTAGCAAGCAAATACCACAGGCACTGGTTCGAGCATAAGTTTAGGATCAAATTTCAAGTTGATGTGGATGCTAATCTTTAAATCAACCTCATGCAAAGCCACAGGGAGAGCAGGAAAAGGTTTATTAGTTCACTGCAAAAAATCAGTATTACTCTGGCCTTGTTTCCATATTACTACCTTGTTTCACTAACTGGCATGCTCTTGAATCACATGCTAAAAAACTTTTCTTTACATTTATGCTTTTCCCTTTTTGCATTATCTTTTCACCTGCTTTCTGCATATGACAGTAGTAGAGTTAAGTAAAAATGTTTTTTATTAAGAGAATGGAAAAATGTCATATGGGATTGTGAACATTTGTGGTTAGGCTCTGGAAGATGTTTTAAGATCTTAGACCAAAGAACTTATAACAAGGTCATTAAAGGAACTAACCATTTTAAATCAACTTGCTTCCATAGGTTTGATGCAGGAAAACTTTATGATAATGTTAGAAAGTTAACCTTTCTTGGCTCTCTTCATCTTCAGCAGAAAGTTCTGACTACAGATCAATGAAGACCAAACTTAGATTAAGCTGACCAGCAGCAAGGTATAGTTTGAACCAGTGGCACGAAGAGAGGCTACTCTTATTTGCAGCTCTATGAGGAATCAACTGGAATCTTTCCTTTGACTCTTGATTGCTCTGACAGTTAAAGGCTACTTATCACTTTCTTGACAAAACTCTTCAAGACTAGCAATACATTAAACCTTTAGCAAGTGCTTAGCATGAAGAAATTCACCCGCTGAAATAATATTGAGAAAATATTTGGTGACCCTTTAATTTTCTTTCCTATGTAAATAATTATTTTTACAGACTTTCTTACAACTCAAAACATACATATCAGTGTCTTGAGGTACTGCAGGCTGAATTAGAGTTCTGTAACTAACAGTGTTGCTATTCAGTGCTTAAGCTGAAGTCGTGGTTCATCAAAGCCTGACTTCTAATGACAAGATCCTCAAGTTGAGTACAGACTAGCTGATAAGAATCAAACTTCAGATTTATTTCAAAAGCATCAATCTCAGATTTGTCTTTCTTCATAAGGTGACACACCAGTTTGTTATAGGGGAGAAGAGACTTGATTGTACACATCTTAAACAAAAACCTTCTTTCCTGAAACAAAATGGTGTCTAATAGCTACTGTTAAAGGCAAGAACATGCCTTAAAGCAATGTCAAAAATGTCAGAAAAAATTTGAGCTTCCTCTAGAGTTAATTTGCTTTAAAAAAAAAAAAAATTGCTGTCATGGTTGCCTTGGATTTAGAGTTATACACTAACAACATAACTACCACCACTAGAAGCATGAATGTCAAGTGGAATGACAAGATCCTTTAATAACAGTATTTTGGAAAGTCCTTTTCTTCAGGCAGTTATTCTGCTCACTGCTAGTGTTCCAGCAAAAGCAAAGTGTCCTTCTTCCTTTAACCTTGGGCAGTCAGCTATTTTCCCGGTACTCAGTAGACAGCTGGATTGCAGTGCTGAAGAAAGAGAAGGAAAGGATCCACTGGCAACAGCTGTAATTTATCAAAACAGTGAGAAGATCTCCCCTTGGATGAAATGGAAGGTAGCCATCAGCACCAAGCTAAACAATAAACTATCAGCTAGATGTGCAACTTCTCTTTAGCACGAAGTACAGAGGAGATGGGTTGTACTTCATATCAACAGTTAAGAAGAAGAAAAGAAGAAGGAAAAATGGCAAGCATATGTCTTAGCAAACACAATATGATCGCAATCCTACAAAGTACCTGGGTGGAAAGCTGAAACTGAGAGAATTTCATATGAGTAGAAAATTCAGACTGCTTCTGTTCCAGCTTTTCCAGCTCTTGTATTCCAGCTCTCCAGTTATATTTCCTTTTCTTTTCCTTACTTTTCATTTACTGCCATTTTTTTTTGGTTGCTAGAAAAAGTAGTTTCTTTTTTTTTTTAAACAAAACAATAAGAAAAAATGTTGTGCAAAAATTTTCCCAAGTATTTCAACAAGTTATACAGAGCTTTAGTCATTTATAGGCTGAGAGTCAAGTAGGTATAGCTAGTCTTCCCTCAGATGTCATCCTTTCATTTTCATGCATCCTTGCTAGAAACTACCAACCCAAGTAAATAATAAATGAATGCACTTGCCATCAGGAAGAATAAATGGAATTATCTTGAACTATGGAAACTGCAGAATGGATAAGTAAAAAGCAACACTATGTAAATATTTTTTGTCCTTAATTTTATCATCTATAATAAGATGCTAAGCTTTGGAAGCTTTAAAAAAAAGGAAGGAAGGAGAAGTGTTGTGGGAAATATATTTTGCTATTGAGAAGCAGCTAGCTTACTGAAGTAAATTCATGTTCTTCAGAAGAAAGTATACAGATACTCTTGCTAGATCCAAACTTGAAAATCTCAAATATGATAATTTTAAACTTGATTCGTTACAGAGTTAGAATCTTCTGTTCTTTGGACCTCTATGCATCTCAGCTAGCAATCTTCTGCCCCTAACACTTGGATAATTACATCTTGCTCATTAGAGGAGCCACCCTTTCTGCATGTGAAGAGGACCAGGCACCTTGGGAAACCTGCTCTGTGTTTGCACTTTTTAGGGTCACTGCTCTACAAACAATAAACTCCAACTGCAACACAGACACAGAACCAGAGTTCTAGACCAATGTGTTGATTCTATTTATGTGATAATAATATATAACCATAGCAATGGGAATCAGAGAAAAATACCTCTACATTTTCCATGTCTCTCTTCTTCTTCTACCATTAATATCAGCCAGCCCAGTCATTCATTCCTCATTCAGTATTACTTCCAGAGTGGGGTTTCATAGGCAAGAAGGACTTTTTTTTTTTTTTTAGCTAGATATGTGCCAAATCAATCAAAAACTCTCAAGACTGTAGAGAGCTCCTTTTACCAAAATACAAAAAAGTCAAGGTTTTCATATTTGACATTAGGAAAGTTATTAAACTTTCTCTTGGTCTGAGGTCTTAGGTGTTCCAGTTACTTGCAATGTAGGAGGATGACATATACTAGTATATAATATCATATAGGACAATAACTTTGAAATAAAATCAGCCGATATAAGATATTCAGCATTTGTGGCAGTTTGTGCAACAAACCAGAATTTCCTAAAATGAAGACAAATGCATCTGGGATTTGCTACAGCTGGACAATCTGATGGGGCTTCTTTTACAATGACCATATGAGAAACTTGTTTCGTGTGGCAATAAATCCAGGAATTGGTGGAGAACATTACCACCATGACATCAGGAAGCATGTCATATCACAGCCATCAATAACAGGCCCAGAAGCTGGAGTGGATGAATTTGCCGTTACAGTTCACATTTCTTTTACTAAAAAAAAAAATTAAAATAAAATAAAAAGAAGGATATTCATCCCAGACAAGGGAAAAGGGAAGGAATAACGTCTTCATCTCCCAGGCTATATCCCAATTTCACTGTAAAGTTCATGCAGTTTCCCATCCATTCTTGGTACTAAAACACCACCAATGCTCTTTATTTCTCCCACTCTATCTTTTTCTCATTGCCCTTTTAACCTTGCTAATAGGGTGTAATTACCCAGGTGAATTCTAATCTTGTAAAACATAGCCATGGTCTTGTTGCAAACCAAAAGCAATGCTAGATAAGTGGAAATGAAACATTTGCCACCCACTAACTGATAAAGAATAATAGCTCTTTGCTTATGGCAGTCAATCACTGGTTTACAACCCCCCTAAACAATCTTGTTAGGGGATTTTTGTTGGGTTGGTTTTTTTTTTTTAATTTCCTGCTATTCTTATGCTCTCCCAATCTGTATACCTAGCTCTTAAGAACAAATGGTAAAATCTGAGAGCAAAGAGCTTCATGTAGAATGTCTTTTCTATGCCTATCCTTCCTGCCAAGAGCATTGAAAAACACAAAACAGAACACCTACAAAAATCTTTTTCTTATTTAAAAAAATATATGGAGTTATGTTAGCTGAAAATTGGCCAGAATAAATACTTGATCCTGTGACTGTTTATGTTTTCTGTTCATAACATGCAAACTAAATAAAAATTTGAAAATAATCCTTTCGTTGATAACATACAAATAATAAAACTGAGCTCCTATTAAAAAATTACCATACATTTTGGTGGGAAAAGTTTCTGATTCTTAACAAGGAACAATTCATTTTTATATTTTTATATAACTATCTGGTAAGTTTCACTCTGAAAGATGTTCTGAAAAGTTAGACTTAAGGAATTTCCATCATCCTCCGGTGCAGGCAGTATTATCAGCAAAAGCTGCAGGGGAATACCATTATGCACATTCAGATGGACTCACTATGCAATCAGAAAAAATACAAAAAGAGTAGGAGAAATCCCTGCATGTTTAAAGATTCACACACACACTTAAAATCACTTATCAATACTGTTGTTTTTCAGCTATTTTCTAACTTTAGGATGCTGAGTTTGGGGGAAACATTCATTTTGGGAATAGGATAGTGTCACCCTCATATGAGATCTACAGTATCTCTGCCAGCCCCCAGACTTTTCAATGCAATTCTGTAGCTTGGCGTCACAATACCAGCGTTTGACTTCACATGGGATCTCAAAAAGTGTGTTCTAAGTACAGCATGTATCTCAACTTTTTATAGGTAAAAGTTTAAAGATGTTATAAACAAGCAAATTCCAATTGTTTATAGCCTGCAGTCTTATGAATTTAATAATTTTTTAAAACCATTTATGATCATCAGTAGACACAACCTCTTGATTTTTGACTGCTGTACAGATAGTTTCCTCCTAAATGGGAGAGGTCAGGCTGTCCTCAACTACAACGGCTACAGTTTCCCAACAGACTTCTCAACTTCTCATCTGGAAAACGGGCTGCCTTCACTTCTGGTAGACCTTAAAGCAGTGTCACCCTCAGGCCTTATTCTGAGGTATGAAGCACTGTCAGAAGTACCATCTTAAGCACTACCCCATGACAGCCCTGGCCCTTTCCATTTATTTCCACTGCTGTACAGTGGTTAACTGCAACTCAGTTGTGCCAACAAGCCAGGTCTGGGGCTGCAGTATGAACCAGATGAGTAACCTGAAAACAGAATTTATTAAATAATGCCTATTAAATCCTGTTTATGTTTTTTCACCCTGAGGTGTTTTGCTGCACAACTCTGCAAACAGCTGTGCTGGCACTGCTGAAGAGGTAGCAATGTAGTGAGGGCTGGGGATAGTGATGAGGTAACAGATATTGCCTAAGCTAGTATTGCATCTAATACTTCTGATCAACAAAAGTGTGTGATGACCTCTCTGGAGAAGTAAGTGGATAGATAAGTACTGGAAGGGCAGAAGATGAAGTCAAATCTTTGAGGAGGAGGATATAAAGGCAAGGACATTTGCAAAAAAAAAAAGATAGGAGGGGAGAAAGAAAAGAGAGACACAAGATTAAATCCTTTCTCCTTTTAAGAGCACATCCCTTAGTACACGTATGTGTCATCCTAATACATAAGAAGTCATAATAGCATCAATAGATTTACAGAATTAAAGTGAGAAACATGCTTAAGAACCCTCTTGAAATAAAGTCATAGTTAGCACCTATGTTTAGAAAATGCAACATAATGTTTTTACTCCTTTTTCTTCCTAGACTACTTTCTAAGTAAATTACACAGGCATTTTACATTAAATGCGTTTATTTCTTAAAGAATCAATTCTTGAAGCTACAATATAAAAATCACAGTTCTTGCTTTGAGGAGTACTTTTCTTAGAAAAAGCAGGAGACACAAAGCATGCACCAGTTTTTCTGTAATAAAGGTAGATTCCTCCATTAGCCTTTTCTCTGTGCTGTAATGTATTATTAAACAGTTAAAAGTGTTGCTGATGGAATGTACTACAATAATAACATAGCTGGAAAAGAGTTCTACTTCTTTGTCAGGATAATTTATTCCATGTTGGGCCAACCGAAAAGCTTTTCAAAGACTGTCAGCACCATTAGCTCTTTTCTGTTGAGGCAAAAGCAAGAGTATTGGATGTGTATTGATTTGATGTTATTCTGAGACTGCAAAAGATTTGGAAGCTGGAGAAAATTAGATACATGGGTGTATCAGGAAAAAACCCAACAAACAATACAGAAAACTTATCCAGGCTCTGAAAGCAATTTGATCTGGGATTTCTTATCAGCACTTTGATTTCATTCTTTTTACTATTTATATATCTGGATGAAAAGTCCATTGATGGTCAAAAAAAACCCCACACCCAAATGAATGAGAGCCTAATATCATTTATATTTTATTCATATTTATTTGATATGTGGTCTCTTGTATATTTATAGGTCTTAGGTTTACATCACAGAGGTAATCAGTGTTACAATTTACTTGCAAAGCATATTCTCGAAGGCTTTCTCCAATATAGATTTTGGCTGTGGTTGCCTCATACGCATTATCATCCTGAAGTGTTTAATTACTAATGTCTAGGCTCAGTCAACAGCCTGTTGTGGGGTGCATACGTTAATTTCATCTAGATGTATATATGAAGTATTTTTGACAGCCTATAGGTGACCAATTACAAGTCTCAGAGGATGGAGACCTTTTGCACTGAAACATACACACTTTATAAAGAAATTACACTGTTGAATAGTAATACCTTGAGGAGTTTACTCTTAACCTGAAATACTTTGTGGATCTATTTTATAACACATCCACACAAAGAGTTGTAACCATAACCGAGATGACAGTAAAGTGAAAGCCCTGTCTGAATGGTTCTGGTAACCAACCAAAGCCTCTCACAACAGTTTTCCCTTGAAATAGAAGATATCCTCAGCCACTGGCAGGAAGACGAGGTCACAGAGTCGTCTGCAAGCTAGTCAAATACATAGGATGAAGACTGGATGGCAGACATGACTTTTATATCCCAAGGAAGGGAAGGCTGTTTGAAATTTAATGGGAGGTATATCAAAACTTTCCACTGGAAATTTAGAGATAAATAGGAAGGAAAATCTGGATCTGAATGGGATCCCTGGAGGGCTCCAAGAAAGAATTTGGCTATAAAAACAAGTGCATTTCACAGGGAGTGGGATGCTTCTGTGGAAGGCAGCCACAGCGTGAGAGAGAATCCCAACCCCAAACAGCCACAAAAGCACCTAGCAGAGAGCTAGACCACACGAGACACCTTTTTGTTTGATCTGTCACTAAGTAGATTGTAATGGTGGGGTTTCCTTTCACTTCATTACCTGTCTGAATGAATTTTGTAAACAATATTTTTTAGTATGTATGAAGCGATAACGTATTTTTATCTATGTTTTATCCTATAGTGGATTACCATAATTTCCAAGCAAGTAGTTAGCGTCAAGATATTCCGCACCCAGGATGGAGTGAGTCTACAAAGGTAGGTTTCCAAATACCTTGAGATGTTCCCTGTACCCCAGAATATTCCTTTTCTGCCAGGATAGAAGCAGTACAGACCTGTTCGAGACCAGGTTTTTCCAAGACAGGAAATGGAGAAATATAACAAGAGAGAGGCATGCCTAATTTCCCAAAATCTCAGGGGAGTTTGCAGTAGACTAGATCCTTATTTAGAGAAATAACTGATTCATGTGACTATTGATACTGTGTCAGGAAAGACAAATTGTTATAATAAATATTCATCAGTAGTTCTATCACAATTTTATCTTTGAAAAGTGACATCAGTGTCATCACATGCTTTTCTTTGATCACTACTGCAGAATCTGGCCTGTATTGGAAGATAAAATTTTCTTATTAGCAGACAAATGACCTGTCATGAAATTCTCAGCCCTATCATAAATGACATCTTGATTTGTTCATCTTTAAAGTTAAGCAAGAAGTTCAGAGTTTTGGTAGATGAAAGACAGCATGCTCAGCACTTTACATTAAGGACCTAGCATGCAAGTAAGACATTAAAAATTAAGCCTGAAATAGGAACATGAATTTCAGAAAAATATTCCTGGTACATTTTTCCCAAAGATCAGGGATATCAGATTTTGAAAACTAGTCAAAACTAGATGTTTATGTTTGCTCTGTTTGTTTAACTTCCAGGAGTGCTTACTAAATATATCCTCTAGAGTCGAATTTACTTCTTTACCTGCTTTCTTGAAGAGTCGGCTTTCTTTTTTAAGTCAAATGTAACTTTTCTCTCCATTTTACAGTAAACAGCTTTGCTGCCATGCAAATCAAGAAATAAATTCATTCATTCATATATTGCTAGATGGGCTTCAAAACTGTCAGACAACATTGTGCAGCTTTACCCGATTTAAGCATTTTGCTGAAACACTCAGAAAGGAAAGCTCTGCATCTTTCATGCCACTTCCATGAGGGTTTTAGTGACTTAAAGACTGCGTAAGTGAGAAAGTTGTAGCTGGATAATAACCATGCAGGGTGAAATTTTTTGGACCTGATTGCCCATTAAACCTACATATTCATCTATTTCACATGTCTCAACCCCTATAGGCATGAGACAAGGTGTGAGCCAAAGCCCACTGACGTCAATAGGTGCATTTCATTCACTGAAACGGTTTTGGACAAGACTCAGAATGAGCACTTACTCACTCTTTTACTGATGTTGCAAGTTCAAATGTAGAAGGCTAAATTAGACTGCCAGTTTTGAAAAGATGGTCCTGTAGGACCTGTTCTAATTTACTTTTTTCAAATAGGTGTTTGTTAAGCACCTCTTTTATACTGTAAGCTTACATTTCCATAGTTAACAAGCACAGACCTATGTGAGATTACTACCTATACAATGTCATACATGCACATGGGACCTGAAACACAAAGATAAGGATAATGAAGTATGGATTTGTTGACATCAAAAGGAGCTGTGTCATTGATGTAAACAATTTCACCATGGTTCCTACAATTTCACCATGGTTCCTACTTTTAATCTAAAGTTAGACCAGAAGCATGACAAAAGAACGAGAGCATGCCATTGGGCACCAGTGCTAAGGAAACAGCAGGACTATTCTTTGGGATAAACTTGCTGCACAAAATAGTACTGTTTTAAATCCCACTACAAATCCACAGCAATTTTTATTAATTACTAAATTTACAATCTTACTGATGGTTCAGATCCATGTGATAAAAAATGCATTGATAGTATTATACTTTGGTATCACAATCTTGAACAGCATGCTCTAATAAACAAGATATTATGAAAATATAATCCAGTTTTATTATTCACATAACTTATAGTATATAAACATGCTAAGGATTTTTTAATATATTGCCTCAGAATTTAAACTACAGTCAATCAATAGAATCCATTTTATACATTCAATAATGTGCGATTTGGGCCCCTGGTACTTTGATAGAATTGCACTGGATCAGATATATCTTCTCCCTCAATAAAAAAGAACACTTAGATAAGTCTGTTTATAGAAACTATGTCAACTTCAGCCAGTGGCATTGCAAAAACCAGAAACCTGTGAGTACTTTGGTCTTCCAGATGGTTCTTCCCTAAAGCAAGTGGACTTACATATATTTAATAAACTATTTGCTTCATCACACTGCCAATAGTAATGTATTCCCATGTACAGAAATAGGCTATTACCCAACTTTTCATCCTAACCAAAGATGTATTAAAAAAATAAGTGAAACAATGATTTATTAAAATAGTATTGCTAAATTTTTAGATAAAACCCGGTGAGAAGTCAGGTAGATATTTGGTAAAACTAAATACCAGTGAGAAATAAAAAGGAAACTCCCCATGAGTGGGAAACTGGATGGATTTCAATATCTGTGCATGAGCTGGCAAGCTGTCTTGAACAACTGAACAAATTTCAGTAGTTCTCCTGGTAGTTCTGTAAACAATTAAACAATAATTAGCTACCCATATCTGAAAAAAGAAAAGAATGTCTTTTTCAAAGTTAAAGATCACATGGATGAGTTGATGGCTTTCTGACAGTGGATTGCTAGCAACCAACAAAACTAATTCCTGGTATATGCTTAAAGGCAGTTTCATCATGATTATTCATCTTGTAAACTTAAAAAAAAAAAAAAATCAAAGCAAGAAATAATTTTGTACTTGAGGGGGCATTTTTCTGACCACTTATGAGCAAATGATGTCATTATGCAAATGTACAATCGCATGTTTGGCACAAGGAATTTATTAGAGTGGAAATAATCATTTCATTAGCTTATCATGTTGTGCAATTTGTTTTCCAATGTATGCTTCTGCTTACTTTTAATAATAAATAAATCAAAAGTTCTGTGTTGTGAAAGTCTCACAGCTGGCCCTTCATAAATCTAAAATGCCACTAGCTATCAAGTATTGCAGATACGCCTTAGTGAGAACATTCCAACTGTTTTGGTCATACAGTAATTTTTGTTTCAGAAATATGGTTTTAATAGGGTTTTACTAGGGAAAATTTTGAGTGGTAATGCTTGAATTTTAAACTCAGACTCCAAATTACAAAGTGAATGTGGGAAAATAGGTGGAATCTGTGCTGCTAAACGCTCCCCATAAAGTTCACACCCTTGAGAATATTTCTAGTACCACAAAAATATTCTCACAAGTGAAAAAATGTTTCTTTGTTCCATGTTAATCAAAAACCTCCAAGAGAGCTGGTTTTGGAGATGAAGTGGGGAAAAAAAAATCTTTGAAAGAGAAAAACATCAGCCTGTCCATAAATCAAACAACATTGTGGCATTACAGAGAGGAAGAATCACCCTAATTGCTAGCCTGTTACAGAAAAGGAGATAGAGGTCTTCTAAAGGTTGCATGGGCCCATCTTTGAACTTTCTTGTATCTTGTCAAACAAACTTCACATGTGCCTATTTTCAAAATGTGATTTTCAGCTCTTCAGAACACTCTCCATGTCCAAAATTTCAGTGAGCAACATGACTGAAATATAAAGTTATCTTTTTGCTCTGGAATCTTTTCTTCTGATCATAAAATCTTAAAACATGGCAGGAAAATAAAAAGGTCATCCCTTAAGCCCTCTACCTCCACCAAGCAGGATCAAACTGCATGTCAGCTATTCCTGACAGGTATTTCTCTAACTTCACTGTTAAATCCCTTAGTAATGAAACCCTTTTGCAAGAATCTATCCCAATACTCATTTCACCTTATGATTAGCTGTTACATTTTGCTAAAAACTAACAGAAGCCTTTCGTGCTGCAGTTAATTTATTGCTTCTTGCTTTATCCACAGCAGACAGCTTTAGGAGAAACATTTTACATATTTGAAGACTTAACATGCTTCCTTCTTGTCCCCTCTAGATTCAACAAAGGTTCAATCAGCCCAGTCCTTTCCCAGTTTCATAGGTTCTGATCATTTTGGCTGCTCACCCAATGACCGTCTCCAAGAACCCATCCCTCCAGAAAGAGTGGTGCCCCAAGGCTGACACCGCAAACCAGCTCCAAGGCTCACGCATCTCTGAGCGGAAGCTATTGCACACCCTGTCACACCTACAGCACTCCCTACTGATAGATTTTAATATGATATTAGCTGTAAACCAGGCCTATTTGTGATCAGTGTCAGCCAAACTGAACTCTTGCAAAAGGTGATGGTGCTGTCCTGTGCCCTGGGGGAGAGATGCAATACCATGATGCCCTCAATGCTAATGCTTATCTCAAAGTCCAACCCCTGCTTGAAAGCGCTTGCTGACTCTCCCAGGAGGACGCCATCAACAAAGATAAGAAGAACACTCTCTAAGCAACAACTAAAACATTGGTGCGTTATCAACTTTGTTCTCATCCTAAATCCAAAACACAGCACTGTACCAGCTACTAGGAAGAAAATTAACTCTATCCCTGCCAAAACCAGGACAGCTACTATCCAGCTAGCTAATTAAAAGAGTTGACAGTGGACCACAGAAAATTGCTGAGTATAGTCCTTGAGTCTGAATTCATCTTCTAATAATTCATCTTATGTCTGGAGTGTATTTCCTTTGCTTATGAAAATATCCACGGCTTTACTAATGTAACAATATTTAGAATAGAATAGAATAGAATAGAATAGAATAGAATAGAATAGAATAGAATAGAATAGAATAGAATAAACCATTTCAGTTGGAAAGGACCTACAACGATCATCTAGTCTAACTGCCTGACCAAGTTAAAGCATGTTGTTAAGGGCATTGTCCAAATGCCTCTTAAACACTGACAGGCTTGGGGCATTGACCACATCTTGAGGAAGCCTGTTCCAGTGTTTGACCACCCTCTCGGTAAAGAAATGCTTCCGAATGTCCAGTCTAAACCTCCCCTGGCACACCTTTGAACCGTTCCCATGTGTCCTATCACTGGATACCAGGGAGAAGAGATCGGCACCTCCCTCTCCACTTCCCCTCCTCAGGAAGCTGCAGAGAGCAATGAGGTCGCCCCTCAGCCTCCTTTCCTCCAAACTAGACAAGCCCAAAGTCCTTAGCCGCTCCTCAAAGGACATGCCTTCCAGCCCTTTCACCAGCTTTGTTGCCCTCGTCTGGACGCATTCAGGGACCTTCTCATCCTTCTTAAATTGTGGGGCCCAGAACCACACACAGTACTTGAGGTGAGGCCGCACCAACGCTAAATACAGCAGGATGATCACCTCTTTTGACCGGCTGGTTATACCGTGTTTGATGCACCCCAGGATGTGGTTTGCCCTCTTGGCTGCCAGGGCACACTGCTGACTCGTATTGAGCCTCCTGTCAACCAACACCCCCAGATCCCTTTCTGCAGGGCTGCTCTCCAGCCACTCCTCTCCCAATTCATACTTGTGCCCGGCGTTACTCCATCCTAGGTGCAGGATCCGGCATTTAGACTTTTAAATTCCATCCCATTAATCATAGCCCAGTGCTCCAATCTATCTAGATCCCTCTGCAAGGCCTCTTGTCCCTCAAGAGAGTCAACAGCACTTCCCAGTTTGGTATTTAATACCTTTTCTCTACTGACAAGGGGTATTAGCCAGTCCTGGGCAGAAATTAAATAGATTTAATACATTTTTGACAGGCCTGTGTTGACTACAACTTATCTCCTTTTGTTACTCTCCTTTTTTAAAGTACTTACAAATACTTGGCCTAATTTTTAGTTCCAGTATTTTTCCATGCATTGAAGCAAAGCTGACTCATCAATAACAATTCCTTTTCAGTCCCTTTAAATATAGACAGTATCTTTATCATTTTGTGCCCTTCTGGACTAATATCCAATGTCCTTGATGTCAAAAAAAATCTGTTCAGTTTTTCTGCTAGGCACACTGTAAGTACTAACGAACTCTCTGCTTGATCCTGTTAGATCACATAAAAAAAAAGGAAATTATTAATTTTTCACTTAAATCAGAATTAGATATATGGGCATAATTCTATATATTCTACACAGCTACATATAGCATTAATAAATTATTTTAAAATAGATGTTAAAAGGTAAAACAATAATAGTTATATTTTAGGAGTTCCCTGGTAAGAGGAAAAAAATAAGTATTGGAAAAGAGGGATAAATATGTAAGATAGAAGAAGAAAAAGAAGACTAGAAGGGGGAAAAGAGCTGAAACTGACAGGGGAAAGAGTAAAAAAGAAATCAGAAGGCATGACCAAGTAGTAAATTCTATAAAAAGACATTTAGGCAACAGACAACAGAAATAGCCTCAGCCACATTTTTACAGCAGAAATAAATGAGGAGGGGAGGGGAGGGGAGGGGAGGGGAGGGGAGGGGAGGGGAGGGGAGGGGAGGGGAGGGGAGGGGAGGGGAGGGGAGGGAAGGGAAGGGAAGGGAAGGGAAGGGAAGGGAAGGGAAGGGAAGGGAAGGGAAGGGAAGGGAAGGGAAGGGAAGGGAAGGGAAGGGAAGGGAAGGGAAGGGAAGGGAAGGGAAGGGAAGGGAAGGGAAGGGAAGGGAAGGGAAGGGAAGGGAAGGGAAGGGAAGGGAAGGGAAGGGAAGGGAAGGGAAGGGAAGGGAGATGAGAGTAAGTAGAACAAACAAAGTATTATCAAATCTGGATTTAAAGTGGCTTTAAAATGTAACCATATTCAAGATTTATTCTATAGGGTAAAACTACTAAGAAAAATGTTCAAAACTGTATTTAAAATAATTTGAACAACTTCAAAAGAACTTAATTTTGGTTTTGCAGCTTCAGCTAGTATATTAATTTTCATTTGGATCACAATAAGACAAATTCCCCAAATTAGCACAGCTTCACCAAAACAGAGAAGAAAAAGAAAGAAGCAGATTTAAGGATACCAAGGTCACTCTTCCTTATGTTCCTTGGCCACACACTGCTTCTGAATCCCTTACACCAGCAGAGCTGGCAGAAATATTCTGCTTAGCTTCTCATTAAGCAAAGGACTACTCTTGGTTTACAAAGCCTTTTTCTACTGGAGAACCAAGCCCTATGTTTGTTCTGAATTTTTTCTTTGCTACGGCCATATTTATAATATAGGAAATTCTTATCTGGAATGAATGAGGCTGTCCAATTTACACTTAACACATGATATGCAATAGAAAGTTGACATATGCGTGTATAAATAATTATGCATAGAAAACCCTGACTCTTTTCTTTTATATATTCCAGGCATCAGATATTGTAGCATCATCTTATACTCCTTCTGTGGAAAGCTTCCCTCAAATTTCTGTGATCCCTATACATCCACAAATCATTACTAAAACATTTAGTTTACATCCTGAAATGTTTTTCAGGTTTTTTTTTCACATCTCTCCACGTTTCATGGAAATTTCCAGTAGTCTTGAAATAGTGTTTTGTACAGTCCCCCAATCATTGTACTTGGCAGATCTTTAATGACATTGCTGTTGGTATTTTGAAGATCATCCAGTGACTTTTGCAGAGTGTCTCTGTATCCCAGAGACAATGGGATACAGCACCCTCTCTGAGGGTGGCACTGTACCATCCTCGCTCCCCGATACAGCAGCACAAGAGCAGAGTCTTACACCAGATTCTTTTTATGTTAGTTTTACTTATTCTGATAAATAAACAAGAAAAGGCAGAATCCAAAGCATGTGGAAAGGCAGCTCTTTAAAAGATCAGTTAAGGAAACATAAAACAATAATTGGAAAATAGAGATTATGAAGATAAACTGAAGCTCTCCAAGATCACATTCGCCAATCTGATAAAACAACATGGTTCCATCCCTGCCACCAACGAATGTGAAAGTATTGTCTGCAGAGCACAATTTATCTGCTGTGATGAGAAAACTGATTAGCAAGCACCCAGTAAAATTAAGAACACAAGTGAGATTTTTCAAGAAAGAAGTAAATAAGGCAATAGGGAGGATATGAAGTTGCTGACACTGAAGTTTTGCATCCAGCACTCCTTTTGCTTGAGCCAAAAGGCTATTTGCAGACAAATAATAAATGCATAAAGCCAAGTAATAAGTGTCATGTCATGATGCTGTTACATTGCTTTTTTGTGTGAAACAAAATCCTTTGCAAATGTTAATTACGCTTTAGAAATCCTTTATGAAAAATTTATTTTTAAACAAAATTTAGAGAGGGAAGAATGATATCACACAGAAGTGAAACAATACAAGGTCACACAGCAAGCCAGTGAAGTGAGTGGTCACTTAGTCAGTTCTCCTGCTCCCAAATTACATGATGATTTCCCCAAGATACCTCAGAGTGTTATGAATAGGAGTATCACAGAGGAGAAAAAATTAAAAGGACACTCTGTCATCAGTTCCATGAGATGAGATGGTCGCTAATTACTACCAAGCTTCTCCATTTGGTATTGTGCAGAGGACTATAGCAATGCTCATTTTCCATTTTCTTACATATTCACATTCCCCTTTTATTTTCCATCTGTACCTGCTTCACTGTTCAGATTCAATACTGAGGACTCAAGGCAGGCAGAGGGAAATCTTCAGGGCTATCGCCAGAAGCTTACCAGGTGGATGTTAACATACTCAACACTTGGGAAACTACTTGCAAAACTGAATGTAAAGGAGATAAGCTAAGACAGAAACAGTGACATTATTTTAACATACACTCTGAAAAAGAATCTGCCACATTTACTAACAGAAGTTGTATTAGTGACTTTCTCACATCTTCCTACTCATTAAGGCAAATGTATGATTTGATATTCTGAAAGTGCGATAGCTTGCTGGTAAAATAGGGGAGTTAGGACACTGGTCATCATGGAAGCAGTTTCCATAGCAGCAGTTGCCATGCCACTTGAACACAGAGCACCAGCGTGGTTTGGGAAGAGTGCACTGTGTGCTGCACAGTACCAGCTTGCTCAAAGTTTGACGTCTCATTCTTCCACGCTTGCAAAAAGGAAGATGCTTTAAGTGAATTAGGAGACGTGCACCAGCCTGCCAGACTAAACCCCAAGTAATTACAAAGAATAGAAAACTGCTCCAGGGTACGTGCTCAGTTATGTGAATATGTGATTCAGCGTACATACAGGATATCCACACATTGGCAAGTAGTACAGAGAACCTGCCATTGGTGTCATACGGGTTTCGGGGTGCTTGCAGTGGATAAGCAATGCAGTCTAACTCATGTGCTCCTGAATACAAACCAAAATGCAGTGAGAGGATCACCAGAAGATCACTTTGAAAGGATATTTTTTGATCCAAACAAAAAGGATAATATAGACACATCATTAGCTCCAGTTGAGATGGAGATCAAATTCCATTAAAATTGTGTGAAAGCTCCTTTACCAGCATATCGGAAACATTGTGAAGAAATCTCAAAACTCTACAATGGCAACATTTCACAATCAATTTAAGGTAATAAAAACTGTGGTGACTTTGTGTGGTAAGCATACTGAGGCAAACAAATGCTTGAGGGCTGCCAGATGCACTTTCTACTCTAATTCTCCAATTTCAGATTCTCTCAAGCATTCAGTTGTGTGCCTAAGGGAGGCGAATCATTTTGCTGCTACAAACTGTTGATGAAACTTTGTTCCTGTACTCCAAATTAACTAACAGGATACACAGCCTGGAATTACTCACACCACAGTTCCTCAAAACTTATTACCCCCACAGCCTGTGTCAGAGAGTTGGATGAAAATAGAACAACTTTTCTGTGTTCCTTTAAACATAATTGCTTGTTTTTTAAGGATCAGTGTAAACTTGGGTGTGTCTGAAAATTTAATTCTGGAGGAGGGAGGTCAAGATAGGAAGATAGAAACCAATTTCTCTTGCACACATATGCTGTGATATACAATCTGTGTCAGTTCCTTCACCAGAACTATTTCACTGCAGACACTGTACAGCACTAAAAATGATGTAATTATGCTAGTTATGGAAAATCACTAGAAGATAACCATCTTTTAGAGTAGGTGGAGCCTCCTACATCTGAACTGCATTAAGTAGGATGAGATGGACCTCCACAATCTGCTCTCCAAGTCTAGTCCTTGGGAACTGTCTTCTATCCCCTTTTATAGGAGCTAAAAATTAACGGGCCAATTTCCCAGGGGAGATAAGTGGGGAAATAGTTCTCTCCTTCCATCAAGATTTTAACAAAATAATGTCTGTCCCATTTTAAGGAAAAAGAAAAAAACAACTAATCATCACATTTAGATTAGAAAACATTGTAATGAATGTTTATAGTTTATTAAACTGTTACAAGGACATAGCATGCTATTTATACAGTGCCAGATTTGTACAAACACAGGGATTTGGCAGTCATCGTGAGCAATCATTTCCCTTTTCTTCCCATTTCTGGCCCTGACACTTTGAAGTGCTGAATGCTCAGGCATCTTGTGGAAAGCTTGGACAAACTTTCACAATTAGATCCTTCCAGGATCAGACTGAATGGTAATTACCAAGGAATCCTCCTAGCCATCCTCCTAAGCTACTGTGAAGCTGCAACGCTGCTCCACAGAGCCTATTTCACCCCAGCAGCAGCACACCAGATTCCTCCTACCATGACTTACAGTGTAACTTTGGGCTTTGCCAGTGCCTCCTGCCCATTTCACCCTGCTGATCTGAGAGCATGGGGAACTAGGAACCCATCTCGACAACGAGACATCTAGAGTCCTCTTCCTCTCTGTACCACTGGATACCTCAATAACTGCTGAGGTAGGGCTTCAAATCCCTCCCACCGGAGGTAAGGAGAGAGGATATTTAAATGGAGATTAATAAATAAATAAATAAATAAATAAACTCATTAATACATTGCAGAAAGCCTGCTGGTTACTTTGGGTTTTCTAAAGCTTACTTTTAAATTGAGTGGAGGGAGGGGGTTCCAGGCTTTATTATTCCCTGCCCCAGAAGCACTGGTATGTGGAAATCAGTTTTCCTGTCAGAAAAGAAGTAAAAATCTGTGGGACAAAGCAGACACCAGAAAAATATACTACAAATAAAAATGTTTGACATTTTCTATAATACCTAGGAAACTGAAAATGACAGCATCAAGTCAGATAGTGACTTCTGTTTGTGAAGTAGCACCCTTTAATATCAAGGAGCAGGAGTGTCTGCTTTGAGGTGGGACTGAGGTGGGGAGGCAGAGTCTGTTGTGCGAGGGGAAAAGTATCATGTTGGCTTCTTCAAAGGTCATCCTTTCTGAGCTTTTTATCAACAGACAACTTTCCAAAAATAATGCAGCAAGTAGGATCACTATCAGAGAAAGGTAGAAAATAATCCTGACGTTAGTATATCCTGCTCAGAAAGTCATTCCTAGATGTGCTAAATTTATTGTGCCATTAGACACAGTGAGGTCTTTTAATTAAGCAGTAAAACATTGAGAATGTGATAAATTGAATCTAAATAGGGCTTATATTTGCCAGTTTTCATTCCATATGGACAAATGTTTCTAGCTGCAGAAGAGTCAAAAATCTGTAATTATTAACAACTTGCTTGGCTTCACTGTTGAGGTTCCTGGGTTGTTTTGGGTTTTTCTCATTCCATTGACATTTTTAAATAGAATCAAGTCCAGACAATATGGAAAGAAAAATCTGAAACAAAGAGTAGCAATGTTGCCTCTCAGGTACTGATATTTTCATAGCTACAACATATTTACAGATAACCCAACATTTTTGGTGTAAAAGCCTGATCTTTTGTAAGAAGCTACATAACTTCAGATTCCACAGTTTCAGTTGGACTTTGCAATATGTGTATTAAGAAATCCATTGTAGGCAGACAATTACACAGACATGCTTGTGAGAATGGGAGACGAACCCGGACAAATCAGCTACGAAAACACAGGAGATTATGTGGACTATAAGCGATTCCAGCACAACTAGTCACAGGCCTCTTAAACACTGCCTTCACTGAAGTTATGTTTCTCAGCCTGCTTTGCATTAAAATACATTATTTATTTATTTATTTACTGAGTTGTAAGTGGAAACCGTTGTGGCAACATGCTATGAAATGACCCTTGGATTTATTTCAGAGGTAAGGCTGATCCTTTGGTTAAATGGATTGAGAAATGCAAGGGTATTATACCAGTTCTATTTGAAAGCAGTAATTAATGATAGTGTAGGTTCTCAAATTGGATATTTAGGTTGACTCTAAAGGAGAATGAGCTCATAGGATGTATCCAAGTACAGTATTAAAATAATTTTCTGATACTACTTTTTTTAGTTTTGGGTTTTTTTTTTCTTTTGTATCTTTTCAAGACCAGACTCACAGTTGGTTGGGTTCTTTTGTTTTTCTGGGTTTTTTTGCAGGGGGCGGGGAGGGAGGTTTAAACAATACCGCTTTCTAGGTGAAAACCAGACCCGCAATATGTTTTAGGCTAAAATGTGATTTGCTTTGCATCATTAAGTTCCAGTTGTAAGAAAGACAGCTTTAAAGGCTTCCCCTGAATCTGTGAGATTCTGCTGAATATCAAAAGAAATCTTTGTTCTAATACCCAGTTCCTGCTGTGAAGGATCCACAAAACACACTTTGCAGAACTGACACAGATGAAATCTCTCTGAAGAAACATTTACTAGTTCAGCCGATGAGCCCTTCATTACCATGAGCTTCAAATGATTTAAATACAGCATTTTCCTTCACTATTTTTGATCTCCAGAGCACGTTATCTGAGGAGCAGGCTGTGGCAGAGGAGCTAGCTCTTGAAAATAACCTATTTTTTATCACCTCTCTGATGATTAGGAGTTAGTTTGTTAAAAGATTTATTTTTTAAAATACACACTCACAGAAAAACAACATTTGATTAGAAAAATTATTCCAATGCTGAAAGGCAAATCGCCCATAAATTCAAGTAGAAAATAGATGAGATCCTGAAAGTAGTTTCCATGGAATCAGTGAAAACTACTGACGTAGGAAATAAAATTCTGTTCCAAAAAGTAAAGTCATTTCACCCAAGGGCATTGTAGACTTCACTGGTGCCAAAGAGCATCAGGAGGTGATGACCATACCATTCTAGGAAGTCCTGAATAAGGACACAGTATCAAGTGGTAAGACTGTGGGTGAGACAGAAACGTTGAAGATTGTATTGGCTCTTTATTCCCATGAATCACAGCAGAGCTGATTTGTTATCAGCAATAACAGCCTTTCTCCCTAAGAGAGGGGGACGATACAGGAAGCATATGCTCCAGGCTATTTATGAGGATGTTGCCAGAAACGGGTGTAACATTTTGAACATGGTGACCTGCACCTTTAGATTATAATTGTATGTGAAGTCATAAAGTAGACAGAAAGGACATATAAGAGGGACTTAGAAAGGAAATAAAATAAAAACGATTAATACGTGATAGTTTCCAATCCATTATTTTCTCAGGAAAAGGATAAAACAGCATATTGCAGAGCTCTTGGACTCCACCTTTTAGTTCCTTTAGTCAGGAACAACTATATTCAGCTCAAATTTCTGTTTTATCTATTGTAATGACAAACATCTCATCTAGCAACAGAGTTAACATTTGCTCTAGAGATAGCTACATATCTCTGGCAATGATTAGGGAACGACCGGGATATAAGAACTGCACTGCTGGGTTCTATGTCAATGGGGGCTGCCAGTGCTTACTTTCAGACACCTATGGACTGTTTATCCATTTCTAATATCACTCGGAATAAACTATCAGCGAACTTGTGCCAGTTTCTTCACAACTTAGGGAGTAAGCTTCATAAGATATGAGAGTAAGCTGAGGTGAGGTGGCTGAAATGCAATAACATTTAAGATTCGGCTCACATTCTCCTCAGTTATATCAGACATACAAAACTATTTCAATGTAATATTCACTACCAATTTCCTTTGTCTTTGCTCTGAAACTCCCCAGATCTACTTCCTCCCTGGCCCCAAGGGTCACTAGAGCTGCGGGTATTTTAATGCTTATGATTATATTTTCTCTGAGTTTATCTTCTGTATTACCCTTCTATCTATATCCTGTCCAAATGATAGAACTGACTGCTTTGCTAGATTGAGTTTCTAATGACAGATGGGTTTCAACATCCAAATGCTAACATTTAGTTCCTTGCAGAAAACATTAATTTTTACTTGACTTTCAGATCAGCAGTAAGCAAAATTTAAAACAAAATAAGAAAAAAGTTACATAGAAAAACCTTAGAGAGTCTACTTTATGAAAGAATGACAGACATTTTAGTAAACCTATACATATTTCTGGATGAATTTGTTACAGTTAAAGTGCTTGTTAGAGAGAACTGGAATTCTCACTCATTCAATTTTCCATAGAAAACTCTTATCTTACTAAAATTATCTTGAGGTACCAGTCAAAAATCCATGAGCTGTTACACATCAGAAGTGGCTGTGGATTTTTTACCAGATTGGATGATCAGCTGGCACTGCTGTCTGATCATATGGACTTCTGCATAGGAAAGCAGTTTTTCTTTGCACAAATACATTAAGCAAGAGTTTCAGACATAAAACCACAAATAGCATTGATGTGGTGTTTAGCAAGGAGGAGTTCTCTGTTAAGACCTTCATTCCAGTTACTTATTATGGAAGAAACAGATGGAATTCAATTTTTGCCCAACTGTTATGAACCATGAATATCTTTTCAGTCAATGCTGAGGGAGTACAAAGATGTAACAAAACAGTCTGGAGACCAAAATATAAAATATGATTTAACATGCAGAATAAATACGACCACCTCCTGATTTGTTGATTCCACCATGACTTCCTCACACCTAGGCCACCAGCTTGCAAAAATCTAGTTTTAGACCTCTGCTGCTATATATGTTCTGGCATAATAATTTCAATCCAATTAAAAGTCTTAAATCAAAACCACTGAAATCAATCACCACATCTCCTTTGATGTCAAAGGTTTCATTGGCCCTAAGAAATCTGATCTTCAGGTCTTTGTTTGCCATTCTTGCAGATGGTCTTTGGCTTTAACCTCAGTTTTCTTACTTGCCTTTCATACTGTTCTGCCATAGCCACTTTTTCTTCCAAACCTTTCCTCTAATTGAGGATATGAGCTTTCTTGTTTACTTCTAATGCCTGAAACCCATCCTTCGTAGTAATTATACTTTTCTTTTTGGGGTTATTGTAGCTTCTGGTATTGCCAAAGAAGAAATATTTAGTTGCAACACCACTGCATGCTTTCCATATTACCTGTGAGAACCAGTTGCATTAAACGCGGTTTACAATTTCAGTCATTTAAAAGGGGGGGAACTAGGCTAAAAAATATGTTCACAGTCTGTTTTCTCCATGCTGAATCCTTCTTTCTCTGAAGCCACTTGGAGGTTAGCCACTGATTTAAAGAGGAAATTGATAGGACTCTAAATCAACTTTTCTGAGATGTGCCCCCATTTTTTTTAAACATTGCCCTGATTATTTTCCAACATTTTCTTCTACCATTCTAGAATACAATATAAATCAGAGAACTTTCTCTTTGTTGTTTGTCACATGTTTTCCTGGAAAAATCATAGTAGGGATTTAAAGGAAGAACATCAGTGATACATGCAAGATGTGTATACACATTTTTCTTTTGAACTCACATCTAAGGTGGTCTTCAGTACTCTATGATTTTTCCTATTGTATGTGAAGTGACTCATTCGGACTTTGGCACTATTCAATATTTTCCTGCTGTTTGGGGAAAAAAAAAAAAGTGAGTGTGAAGACTGCCTATGCAGACTGACTCCATCTGCACTTCCTCACCAGCTTCCAGGCTGCCGGAAAGTCAAGGACAGCCAACGCTCCCCATGTTCCAGCATCACTTGCTCTTAACGGGCCATTGTTTCCCTAAACGCTATTATTGTTTCAGGTTGTCACTTAAAGGAGATGTTACATTTACGGTTACTTCAGAAACGCCAGGTCGCTCTGCCCTCAGAAGTGATGTTTATAACTTTACCTTTTGCAGAGGATGGCTGGCTGACACCACTGCTGGCTGCAGTTAAAGGATAGCTGTAAAAAGCTCTTCTTTTACCTAGTGACCCTTAGGTTTTTTTATTTCCCCTCATGCTCCATGCTAAGCTGTGAGGTTTGCATAGCCACCTCCGCCACTATAAAGAGGAATGTTAAGTTCCTCTATAAATTAAAAGATTTTTCATAGCTGAGGTTTGGTGGAGCCAGGAGTAGAAATTTCTGTGAAGCTACAGAAATGCTTCTGCGGGGAGTAGGCAATCAGAGCAAAAGAATTTGTCAAATTGCTGTACAGATCATTAGTTAATTATAGGTCTTAATCATCTGCATATTGCAGAAAAAAGCCATGCTGCAAATCAGATTCACTCAGCCAGTTTATAGACGTGCATAAAACTGAGAAGTAAATGTATGGGTAGTTCATAACCATAATCATCTCTTTAATCTGGTGGCACTGCTGCACATAATGATATTCTGAAAGTGAATCTGATGCATGCGACACAACTTTAACAATACTGAGGAAAACAACATGCAGATGTTCCTAATGTTAAGGAATTTCTAAACAAATGCACAGAACATTAAAAAAAAGATTAAAAAGAATTTACCATCTGCAATAACCTAAAAGAATAATAAACCTGACAACCTGAGCTGAACATTTAAAATACATTTGTATACTTTCAGAATTGCTGTGTTGTTATCGGGGGGGGGGGGGGGGGGGGGGCGGGGGGAGGCGGACTGTCTTTCTCAAACGATCCTACATTCATCAACCTCTCATTATCCAAGGCTTTCGCCACACTTGGCTCACAGGTGCCAGACCACAGCATAAGCCAGCAGTTGGAGTCCTTCACCCGAGGACTTTCAGCTGCTGTGGAGCACCCATTATGCCCAATTTAGTTCTTCTGACACTTACAGTCATCCTCAGAGGAAAGAAAAAATACACACATTCATGAGACATGAAATATAATCAAAAAGAATGAGATTCAATTCCTATTCTGGGAGATTCACAGAATACTCAAGTTACGACTTTCTAAACAAGTTTTGGGAATCATCCACGAATGCCCTCATCCAACACTTAGTGGGATTAGGGGCAATTCTTCCACTCATCTGAGATTTTTTTTTTTTTTTTTTAATAGCAACAGTCTATATCAGATTAAATCACTTTCATGGAAATCTCATGCAGGTCATTATGAACTGCCTTCTCATGATGCGATTTCTTTCCCTTTATTTTTGTTAAGCAAGTTATTTCTGCTCAGTAGGGTTGTGTAGCCTATTGCATGATCCAGAGACATGAGACAACTATTAAATAAGGCTAAAGATTGCTTTCTCCCTACCATAGGGGTCTCTGTCACTACCAAGTATGAATAACATAAAATAAGCAGCATCTATACATCATATTCGCTTGGAAAACCCCATTGAATATTTAACTTGAATTAACTCATGTCTACAAATTACTGAAAAGCGTGCAGCCTACCAACCTGACCATGCAACTGAGCAGTGGAAAACTGTCAGTAAGACAAGCAAAGGCAATGAAACTGAACAAAACTTGTTTTTTAAGTAACCGCAAAATAAGCGTCTGGATCTGTACTATTGATGAAAACATATAAAACTACAGCTGCCAGCCCAGCTAGCTGCTGGGAAGACCCATGTGACAGCAGAGCTGTATGACAGCAATTTTCTTCATCGTCACTAAGATGACACCAACTGCCCTTATGGCAGTTAAAGTCTGCAGTGGACACCCTCACACTCTTTCTGCAAAACATTTGTTTTCCAAAATAAAGCGTGCTCCAGAGCTAAGAGAAAAGAAATGCATGAACACATTCACCAGTGTGTCTTTCCTTGGACCAGGCTTCACAAGCTGAAAAAGAAATGAGTTTATGGTTCTGGAATAGTTAAGGCCCCTCTGTTGAACTCAAATTCAATAAACAGAGGAAAACATATTGGATAATATAGAGAAGACAAACCACTGGCTTTCCAGAAGCAGGAGTTATTTGCACTTGCAGCAATTTCCAGGACCCCGTAGCACTGGAAATGTAGAAGGTCTGTGCCTGAAAGCCCTCTGTTCTCAGTTGCACGTGTCAAGCTGAGCCAAGTGATGCTTCGGTCTATATAGAAGCTGTCGATTTGCTTTACTGAACTGTCCACTTCCATCTTCCCCCACCTTTACTGCAGCTGAAGGGGTAACCAAGGCATGTGTTGGTTTGTGCATACAAGCCACCTAGGTTGTGCGCTCAGTGCCTCTTGTATAGAGTTTCTTTGCATTTCCTGACTGCCATATCTGCTCATTTTTCATCACATATTTAAATGTTTAGTGTTTTGTGGCGGGAACCATCTGTTTGCTGTGAAGAATAGCTAATGAAATAGGTATCCCATTAGTAACTGAGACATATGGTGGCTACTTCACTATTAATTACAAAGCAGAAATCTTGCTTTTCATTTTTTAATAGAAAAAGTCTTATTGGTTTTTATTTTGTTTTGTGTGGGTGGTTTTTGTGGGTTTGGGTTTTTTTTTTAAGATTTCTAATGAGACAAATAACACACCTTTGCAGAATGGCAATAGAAAAGTCACTGTAAAAGAAGCTTACTTACCTCCTTCAAAAGCACATTCATATTCTCACACCACTGGACATTATGTACATAATATCCAGCAGGTGACAGGGATCCAGACTGAAGAACGCCAAAAATTAAACTGCTTTCTGACCCCTTCCTCTTGCATAAGTCCCTTCCTCTTGCATAAGTGTCTTTGTATTGTGTCTTATAATGGAAAGGGTCTGATGAATAATTTTCAATAATAAAGAGACACTATATTCATGAGGAAGCCAGGGTTTCTTTTCCGAGTAAAGTTACTAGTAGTCTGCAATAGGACAGATATCTGAATATAAAGTAATTGGAAGACTAGTGGCAAGGGTGGAAATATGTATTTAATGGAAAGGAAATATATATTCTGGTCCAAATACTGTGTCCCTACAAATTTACACAGTCTAGCTGATGCACTAGAATTAGATTAACACAACATTGCTCATTTCCAAGTGCAAAGGCTGCGTGCAGAAAATGCTTAATGACAATACTAAGAGGAAACTTGCTGAAGCAGTAAGACACAGATGGCCAGAATTCAGTACTGCAACACCACAGGAGTCAAGTGCTAGGGCTGAGATGAGATTTCCCTGTGCGCTGATCTGCTCTGTAGAGGACAAAGAGTGATTGTGCCTACTCCAGAGAAGAAAGGAAACGTTAAAACAGCTATGTGCAGCAGATTTAGGGATGGAGATGTGCCAGAAGAAGGTTCAAAATCAGTTTCTCTTGCCAATAATGAGCAAGCAGATTGAACATTTTAACATATAGATATCATTCTACATGTAGTTAAAAGAAGAAAGAAAAAAGAAACTTAAAAATCGCTGTATCAAAAGACCCTGGTGACAGGGAACACATCAATAAATTATTTGGTGCTGCTGGATTTATACTGTAGATGCTTTGGGCATTCTTTCCAAAGTAATAGTATGACTGTGTCAAGATGCGAAAATTTCTTTTCCTCTCACTTGATATGAACAGGACTTAAGGATTGTTTTAAAATAAAGGATATTGTGAAGGAAGGGTGGGGTTAAGCACTAGGGAAATCAAAATTATCTCACTGGCTTTACTACAAAAAAATTTGGATGAAATTGGGGCAAGTCATTCAGTTTCGGTGGATTGGGTTTTTATCTACTTAATACTGAGATTAGAATAATAATATTTCCTCCCTTCTGCTTTTGTGTGACTTGTGTATTTCACTCCCTCGAAGCCGGTATTTTCAGCCATACTAGTTTCTCCTAGCATAATAGCTCACAAATCTAAGCTGGAGACTTTAGGAATCATAATTCTAACAAGAGGCATGTTTGTAAACCTATCATTTGCTAGTAGATGAATTGGACAGCAGAAGAAAAATAGCTCAGAGGTGAGCATAACACCACCACGCAGGGACTCATTTTTAACATTTCTATATAAACACTGTTATTTCCATACAGAACGATCTGTGATATCTTTAAATACTGCACTGAATGCAGATGTAACATGTTTATCCTCACAGCAGGGTGGAATTGCTCAGCTGGCATGAGGCATTGCAGGTAATATAAAGCAAAAATGGTTCTGGATTACAGACATCCATACTAAAGATTTAAATGGTCCCCTGAAATCAAAGTTGCTAAGCCAGTTTGCCCTGCCATAAATCTTGGATACAAGGTACAATTAGTGCCACTTCAGAGCAACAGGTATTGCCCTTTAATGTCATTTTAGGTTATTGGACTCTGTTTTTCAACTATGATCAGCGAAATAAGGTCTGAGGCAGGCAGAGGAGAAACAGTGCATTTACTTTGAAATGGAGAAGCAGAGACAGCACAAAGTGTTTGAGCAGCACTTTCTGAGTAGTGGTCTGTTACACCTGCCATCAGCACATTTTCAGATGTGTTCCTGAACGAGGGAAGATAGTACATAGTTCCAAGTTATTTACACACAATACGTCAGAAGCACCTTAATAGAGTAATTTCTAAATGAGTGACATGCCAGTGTTTAACCTTTTTATTTACTACAGAGAGAGAGGAAACTACTTTGGTTCCATACATGTAGACATCTATATCCCAGAGACATTTCAGAAGTTTCAAATGAGACAAACTTTCTGTAGGTTTCTTGCCAGTTTTGTCAAGAAGTTATTCAGAAAGCTATGAAATACTTTATATAAAGTGTCACTCAAAATCGTGGGAAACTCACTGCTCTACTACAATTAAGAGACTTCTCCTCCTATCACTAAATTAAAGCCTATATTCAAATACCTATTCTGGGTGCTGCAGATTATTGATATTTCATCACAGAAACTTTTATAAGGTAAGTTCTACAGCCTTACAGAATTAAATTGAAGACAGTCATAATGAAACATGGAATTAAACCTATAATCCATATTTGATTGCAGAATTTTGCAATTATCTTATTCATCATGCTGAGCTTTCCAGTGGTAGACGATAGAATGTGCTGGAGACAGTTGGCATTGTAATCAAACATCCAGACACACTATCCCAGACATTGACAATACGTATGTGCCTTTATGATCTGCAATTTAAGACTCATTCAAATCCCAGCAAAGGTCATAATCAGTGTCTTGTCAGTACTTTCATGCACTCAGCTAGCTGAAGTTTCTGTCAGCATTAACGAGGTCAAGAGCTTAACAAATGTAACAGACAGAAAAGTAACATTTGAGGAGATTTAAATACGGATGTATCTATCTACCTAAATTATGGACCTAGGTAGTTCATGTTTAGTTGTAAACAGAGAAAAATTCTGAGAAAGGAACAGAATAAGTAAACACCAAATAAGGTTTTTTGTTAGTGTAAAAATAATTGTCTGGGTTAAGAGGTTTGTCCTGTAAGATATTACTCTGGTCCAGTGCTCACTTTCTCACAAACTCAGTTCTGTGCTTGGCTACCAGCAGATCCTCCTGCCCCCAGGACTCTTCATCTCCTTAGCAAATACAGCTTCGGCAAGCTCCGTGTTCAGGCTGACGTGTGCACTGCCTCTGTCCTTTGCTTTTTATTGCTCTTAGGTTACATAAATACCATGATCTCCATCTAAGAAAACAGCCTTTAAAGTCTATATCTAATATTAGGCATTTTTCACAAAACAAAGAATAGATGTGGATGGGCACGCAAAAGCCAGACACAGAACAAGACAGAAGTATATGCAATTAATACATTGTAAAGACAATGATGACTGGGCACTTTGGTTTTCAAGTAGTATCTCAGCCAAAAAGTACCGGTTTCTCAGGTGGGGAGAAACAACTGTATTGACATTATGATAATTAGACAAATGTATATAACCATTGTTCCTGAGCCCATATTAATGCAAAATATGTGCATTTTTGCTATGGTTAACTGTGCAGTGTCCTTGCTCCTCAAGCTGGCTCAAGCCATTATACAACACTGCAAGTTCTAAGATAGCTAAGAATTAAATTGTAGTTAACACTAAATAATCTCATACTACTCAAAAGCCAGGGCTGTCAAAACTGCAACCTTCAAATTCTTTTTATGGTGTTTATACATGGCTTTTTTAATTGTGGCAGTCCTCAGCAGAACCGGCTGCTTGCCACAGCTGCAGCAGCCAGCAAGTCCCTCCCAGAGATGCCAGGAACGAGGATCAGCACTAGGGTCAGCCCCAGGGGTACCACATCACAGCCGTCGGTAGGGGTAGTGAGAGCCTACTCTTTACCAGACAGAGAGGAGATGCCAGCTGGTAAGAGAGATAACAGATATTCTGGCCTGATGCAAACCAAAGACAGGCAGTCAAAAAAGCCCAGTTGTTGGCTCTTTCATACAGAAGAGGGAGGCCAGGGCTGCCGATAGCGTCCTGGCCAGCAGCGTTTGGCTGTGACACCAACAGAGCTGTGCTGGGACTGGAAAGTGCTTCCCACATGTACGCTGAAAACAGGTTTCATTGAGCAGGCCTGGCATCCACTGGCTGCTCTTATGAAGAGCAAAGCCAGGTGCCAGAGACAGAAAGTTATGTTGCCTGAAATAATTGTTAGAAAAGTCAGCTGCATTAGTCCCTCTCAACAATTCATTCAGTAATGGTGCTGAATTCTCCCTGGTTGTAAGTTTGCATACACCAAGTGCATCCTGTAACTGATATTGAAGAAAAAGGTACCATGGCACTGATTACTTTTGTTATAAGGCCCTTAGCCTAAGTCCAAACTATTAGGTACAGTCCATGAAAATAACTCTGGGAACTGCTGCTCAGAATTAAAAATCCAGCCAATAAAAAATTCTTGTTTCCTATTCCCAAGTACCTCTCACAAATATTTATAAACAGTTCATAGTGCTGTGACTATGGACAATTGAATTGTAGAAGTAAACTAATCCAAGACTTTTTCTGATCATAGATCACTTCTTCCAGAATCGTGCAATCTAATAAAGAAAAGGATATATACCACTGACTGTGGCTATGCCACATAGTAAGTAATAACAGTAAACACAATACCACTTTCTCCACTATTCGTAAAGCCTTCCTTTAAGCAGTCCCAGCTCTGAAGATACCATCAAGCATCTTGTTTCATAACCCCTTAATCAGAATATTTTTTATTTCCTACTTTTTCTGTGATTCAGATTTTTCTACAGAAAACAACAGAGTGCTAGTTTAAGTACAAATCAGGTTGGTTTCTTTTTAATCTGTTTTTGAGATTTCCTCACTGCTGCATAATGTTTATAGATTATTTACAGTCTATAACTTTCAAGTACTCTCAGACACAGCTCAGAGCCTAAAAATATCTTGAAGGCACATTCACCAATACATGGTAAAACCAACAGTTTAAGACCCACTGCCTGGTGGCTTTGAAAAGGCTGAGAGAACTGTGGTTTCAGCAGGAAAACTGAAGTCACTCTCCTACTGAAGTGATAATATTCAAAATAGATGTCTGGCAGTGAACCCCACCAGTCCTGTCCAGATGTCCTTCAGTCACTCACCTTTAAAAGACCATTTAGACAGGGAAGAGAATTGACCAAAT
This sequence comes from Aptenodytes patagonicus, assembly GCF_965638725.1. Classification (NCBI taxonomy): domain Eukaryota; kingdom Metazoa; phylum Chordata; class Aves; order Sphenisciformes; family Spheniscidae; genus Aptenodytes; species Aptenodytes patagonicus. Next base: position 45,465,944 of record NC_134952.1, read on the forward strand.
TTAAGGACGCACAAACAGGCTGAGAATACAAAATTAAGAGTGTACCTCTGCCTGACAAGCTATTCTTCCTTAAGGAAGAATGAGTGACCACTGTCTCACGTTCTTCATTGCTAGAAGCACCTACACAGAATAATACAGAGTCTTTCTGGATCATCACAGTCAATCAACAAATAATAGACGTATTGCTCTGAGGCATGTTAATTTACAGGAGTTGACATTTGGACATTTATTTGGATAGATGCAGATGACAGAACAGGAATTCTTTAAACCAGTTCTACCTTTATTTGAAGTTGTATTCACTTGGTCAATAAGATAGAATAAGATTATTATTAATTAATTGCCATATTCTGTTGGCTGGCTCCTGACAAGCTTGTATTTTTCAGTGTTGCTGTTTTCCAGGTTCCCATCTTTTCATGATTATTTTGCTCCCCTGCAATCTTTCTTACTTTCTTCTGGATACCCTGGGAAATGTCTGGATTCTGCATGATTAAAGTTAATGGGAGCTTTGCCATCAGCTTCAGTGAACATGGGATCATGCTCTGTGCCAAATTCCATAAACCTTCCAGTAAGCCACAACACCTGTTTTCCTTCTCCTCCCATGCCCCATTTCTCTTCATTGCACATTTTTTCTCTGCTCTGACACCTATTAATCCATGCATTCTATCCAATCCATCATATTCATCTTTCTTCATCAGTCATGTTGTCGTAGCTCTATGGCTGGAATTAGTAGGAGAGCGTGAACTTACTTATAAAAGTGCTACTTTTCATACTGCCAAAATAATGTCAGTGCATCACAGAACACGGGTCCAAAATGGTACACAATATCTTTTCATGCATCTTGATCTGATTTTAATTTTACTTCCAGTCCCACTTGGAAAATCACCACCCTATACATTTATTTCTAAAATGTTCTTATACTCAAGTGTTAAAACTTTGCCATTGTTCAGTTTGTTCAATTCCAGCCTCCTTCATCCTAGCAAATGTAATGAATGTACTTTATTATTTCTGCCAAAATGTTTCAATATTTAAACTTTAGCAGTTCATTCCTTGTGCTAAAACCATCCCTGGGATTTTTAGTTTAAGTCCTCCCAAGTTTAATTAAAGATATGTCTTCTGAAAACACCTATTGAGACAAGCAGAACAAGTGAAACTATCTTAGGAAAGCATAGAGCTTCAGCTTTAGATTAATAGTGACTAAGCAGAGCGAAAGCAAAGACGATCATTTGGGAACGATCACTCGGGTCAACAGTCTCAAATACGGATTAATCACGGGGGGGAAGGGAAAAAAAAAAAAAGCACTTTGGGAACAGTTGGTTCCTTATTGAAGCAAGACCTGCTGCTCTGTCTCTTTAGCATATCCTCTCATTTGTTAAGACCTTTCATTAGTTGTGTGAATGTAACCCACTACTTCATCTCCAAAATGCGTGACAGGCCAAGCAGCAGGTGAAGGACATTCTTTATTCAGCTCCTTCTGACTTTGACTTTATTAGAGTGATACATCATTCAGGATTCAAATTAATGTCTATCCCAAGAGGCATATTGTATGGCTCGATATTTGCTCTAAAGTGTCTTTGAATTTGCTGTCTATAGAAACAAAGTATACTGCCATTATCAGAAAATTTATCTTCCCCTACTGGAGACTCTTCTGTGAAACCCAGGCTTCTACTCCTGGTAGTTTATAAGATCTGATTTTTTTCCCCTCCCACATTTTTCTTGGGAAAAATAAAGCCTGAGCAGCTATAGTACTAAGTAAATAGCAAAATATTGCATGTCCATTCAAAATCTAGCTAAACACACACAGTTCAGAGTACAACTGCTACATGTTCTTTGCTCACTCACTGCTTTTATAAGAAGTTAGGACACTGCCTAAGAGAGGCAATGACATCAAATATTTAATAATAGTAACACTGGAGCTGATTTTTATCTCTTTGTCACTAATTCCCAAATACAAAATCAAGCAGCTTAATCCAATCCAACATCAGCACCAGATTGCTGGGGTCTCTGGTAAAGTTACCTGAACTGATGCGTCAAAGAAATTGCACTGCAATCTTGTTGCCTCCGCTGTATCACACTTCATTTTTAAACAGCTGACAAATGACATTTTATCATTATTGTTTCTTCTTCTGAAGATCAGACTCAAGACTAAGAGAAGCAAAGTACTTCTGAAGCACTTGAACCAGAGCTAAGAGTTTAAACGGCAACATCCACACAAACAGAAAACCAGGTAGGTAGATTCTTTTCAGTTTCTGCCAGGTAGATGTAAGAGCAAAGTACTGAAGCACCACCCTCAAATGCAGAAAAGAGAATTTTCTCCTGGGCAGCACAAGCGGACCGGAGACATAAAAGGGATACTAGTGCTTTCACAACAACCCCCATTACACTTCACCGGCTTCCAGAGCTGCTATTCCTTCCCCATTGTCCAGATCGGGGCAGTATTCACTGCAGATGCCCTGACGTGGCTACATGTGTTATTCTGTATTGTTTTTATTTCCTTAACTTAACTTATATTAGCAATTCTTCTTTTCAGCCCTCTGTTAGGCACCTGATTATTTTCAGTAATCAATATGGTTAAAATTAAATAGCGGTTTAAGCTCTTGGGAAATTTAAAAGTATGTTGGGGAGTATTCAAGTTATTTTATGGGCACAGAGATTGGGAAACATGTTTTTACAGTGATATTTTATCCAAATAAATCCTTTATAGTTAAAGATTATATTTTTAGGGATTTTTTTTCCCCTATTTATAAGTCAGAAAAAAAAGAAGCCAATACTCCAAACGTTAACTTTCTTGGCTTTTTTTTTTTTTTTTTTTTTTTACAATTGATTGCAAGATTCAGTTTTAGATGTTATTAAACACGGAGAGAAAGATCTGCTTCAGGGTAAGTTTATTCTGTGTCACCATGCTGTGAAATGGTACTTCTTGAAATATTTCTCATCTGTTTCTTTCTATTTTGAGGGTTTGTTCTGTACAGCGATCAACATCAGTGTAATTGATATTCTGCCAACCCCTTAATCCACATTCACGCACACACACATACTATAAACCTTCGAGTTTATGGCAGTGCAATTTACTTCAGCATCAACTGAACTGTACAAAACCCACTTGCACATCAATGGAATCACCCGTTGTGGATCAGTTTTGTGTAGACAGGGAGTAAATCACCTGATAATCTAATGAGGATGGATTGTGTAAATAGTTCCACAAAGAGCAAATGTGCATAGATAGGGCAATAAATTGGAGTGATCGATGGGACAAGCGCCACGGTAAGATCAAAGACATGAGGCTGCAGCAAGCTTTTTAATCACCAGACCTTGTGCTGCCATTAACCACTTCCCGTAAATGCTCTCTCAGCACTCTGGATTGGAGATTTTCCACTTCTTTCTGCCTTACACCATTCAAGTTCAGTAAGATACAGCCTCCAGCAGTGCCAGAAACCAGGTGAAGTGCAAACAAGACTGCTCTGAAGATGTGTCTGCTTGAGTTAGGCAGCTGTGCATGCTACTACATGAGGGCTTTGCAACCCTGGCTTCCCCCCAAGTTTGTCTGTTGTTCATGGTCTTGTCTTTCACAGGAAGAATTATTAGCTAAAATTGTGACTGCATTTTTGGGGGACCAGGGCAACATGAGCTGACACCTCCCCATCCCCAAACCTTCAATGCTTGTACCATGCTTTGTTTCACAAACCGTCATGGCAATTTTGCCAGAAGAGCTGAGCACATGGAACGAGCACAGGATGCTGCCTGTCTCCCCTCATGATCTTATCATTACTGTGCTTACAGTGCCTGCCACTAATCTTGGGTTTGTTGGTGGTTTAAGTTTCCAAGTTCTCCTTCTGCCTTGAAAAGCTGCTCATTCTCCATTTTCTCTCCTCAGCTACTGCCTCCTCCACTCCCAAACCCACTACCTCTGTTATTCCCTTCCCAAATGTCTCCTAACCTTTATCCTTCCCACATCAGTACTCCATTGCCAATTTAACCCCATATTTTCTTCTCTGCCTCTCCTCGAGTTTGCAATGTCACTGCCTTACCACCCACCAGAAACTTCTTCCTAAACCTCAGGTCCCTTCCCAGGTGCCCTCCATTATTTCATGTTCCCCAAATGTTTGTTTCGTTCCTCAACAGTAATCGGCTGCTACAGCAAATGCTTCTTTCTCATCCATCTAATTATTGCAATGAATCTCTAGAAGATGCCAAAAGAGAGTGCTGAAATGCAATGAGAAATAAGTTTGAGGTACTCGCAGTTCTTCCTCCACCAGACAGAAAGGAGGACAGTTTAATTAGCTGGAGCTTTGCAAATACTCAAATTATCAAATGATCTCCTCTGGTTCTAAAACTTTTCATAATCCTAAAGAAGTTTCAGCTACCAGCAGTCACAAAATGGAGCTTCTTAGAGAGGAGAGAGAAAAAATAGAAAGAAAGAGAAAATAAATGCTTTTTTCACCTAATTCATACATACTACATCACAATTTTATCAATATTTTATTGTTTATGTTTACTACCTCTAATCCTTTATCTTTGCATTTTAATTTCCTTCCACTGAAAGGATTAACAAGCATGCTGACTGTGCCTCTTCAGAAAAAGGCCATCTTAGCTTTATATGCACCATAAATACAACCTTTGCTTAGGGGGAGGGAGAGGGAATTCAGCATACAACATAGGCATGATGCATTTTTTAATAACTTTATTTAAAAAAAAAAATCAGTGTATTAAATATATCAAAATATTAAAGAAAATTTTTACTGAAGAAAGCAAGCCACATTCGTACACTGAAGAAAAGAAGACATATTTGTTTTCTTTGTAGGTTTTGGGGGTGGTGCTGGTTTTGGGGTTTTTTGGTTTTGTTTTGTTCTGTTGTTTTCCTCTCCTCTCCAGTGTTTAGGGCATGAAGATTAAAGATTCTCAATGAGATTTTTAAGATAAACCTGAATGCCTGATTCACTTTGAGAACATAACCATTACCATCCGCTCGGCAAGTTTTTTAAAAAATGATTTTGGAAAAAAGTTTCAGAAAGCCCATACTTCTTCTACTGCCCACATAGTATCCTCAGGCACATTTAAGGGCAGTCTGACGTCCAGATACCATAGCTCTTAATGAGCTCATTCAGAGGGCAGACTCCCTGAGTAAGCAGAGACGTCAAGGCAAACGCAAATGCTTGAAGAAACAATTGCTCAACAAAGGGTTGCAGGATTTTCTCTGAAATATGCAGGTCAAATTACTGGAAATGTGGAAGCAAAAATTATTACTGCTTAGATTTTTTGGATTTGTCTTGTTTTTGAGGTAATAGTCCTGTCTCTTTTCTCTCTGGGAATTTCAGTCAGCTGCTGTGTCTTCTAAACTTGAGACCTTTGCAGATCACCATAAGCACTATGGGCATTTCTTACTAAATTGGTCAAGATTTGCTTTTAACTCCATGGTTAATCCATTTTATCCTGGAAAACAGAAAGTCATATAGCAAAGCTGTCCACTCTGAACATTGTAACTAGCCAGATGCAAAAGATTTGTAGTGGGAATTATTTGTACAACTGGTTTCCTTTTTGGAAATAGAATCCCATAATTAAAGAAAAATCCTTATGGGGAAGGCTTTGAACTTAAAGGAAGGGAATTACATCACCAACCAACCCAAAGACTTGATGGGCCAGTGTAAATCCAACCTAAACAGAAAACAAATACATGCTACTGCAATCATCACCACAGTCTGACTGTATGTCTAACTTACAACAAAGCAAACAAAGAGAAAATTCACATCAGGTTTGTTATGTTTCACATAACAAACTGTAAATAGCAACAAAATTAAAACAAAATTTTAGCTGGAAATTGCAAAGCAGTAATGGGCTGAGATTCTGTAACTGCCACAGAGACTGAGCTGACACTCCACTGCAAAACAGTTATTTTAACATTTCAGTCATCCATGACTTATTAGATGCTTCTTAATTTTGATTTATGTTGGGGAATTTGTGATCAAAGAGGGACACGTGCAAATTTTCATTTTTTATCTCAGTAAGTCAGTCATTCTGGAACCAAATCAGTTTACCAGTGAAGCAAATTTTAATTTTTATTTTCCTCTTGCTTGAGAAAGTCACTCTGCAGAATCTGCTAGTAAGAACTGTGAAAATTACTTATATGGAAGATTTATGTCTTGAGGCTAAACCAATTACACTGACCTTTCACTCCTTACCTAATATACATTCTTTGTATGTTAAAATAAAATAATATGTGGAATGGGTCCTGCTTGTTTCCAATACCTGGAACTGTGCAGTACCTTATAAAGCATGGGAAATATCTGATATACAACATTCTGATGACATAAGACTACAGCCCCAGAATTATAGAGTGAAACAATAGGTCTGCAAAGGTTGCCTTGCTTTTCTACACTCAAGTGAAGACCACTCCTCACTTGCAAAAAAAAAGTTAATTGCGTAAAATTAATCTCTTTAATATATTAATCTCTTGCTCTATATGGAGGTGTGAAGACATCTTTCACCCAAGGCTGCTAACCTTATACCTCAAAGGAATCTCTCACTCAGAAACCAAAAGGACAAACGTCTTTGTGTCAGTGTCAAATCAAACAACAGATGTTAAAATATATTTTCTAACCAGCTGTGGTCAAAGTACAGATATTTTTAATATATATTTAACAGACTTTAAAAATGCATATTTTTAACTTGCTGACAATATCACATAATGAAATGTCTCAAATGCAAGATGCCCCATGGTATGTCTGGCATTAGGAATGGAGGAATTTATCCTGTGACCCCTTCAGCAATCAAAAGCACCAAAAGGATTTCATGGAGAATTTTCAACTGACTTTTATCTAAGGCCATACTACCCAGGTAGGGAAGGCATTTTCCATAAATTAATGACTTAATTCAGTTTTCACTTTTGCTTTCTGTTTCACTTTAAAAGAAAACCCTGAGGCTAGCAATACTTCAGTACAATGCAAACCCATGCTGGTTTGTAATAGAGGGCTGCGTTCAAGGATAGCTCCACTGTTGACCTCAACTGCAAGAGCAGGTCCTTGCTAGAAAAGGGGCTAAGGAAGGAAGCATAGCACAGGAGCTTTCATCACATTAGAAGACAAGAAGAAAGAGGTACAGTCAGGAAAAATACATGACAGCAATTAGTCCTTGAAATGCAGTGTTAAGCATTCCTATAGTTTTAATGTCTATGCTTACATTCAGATACTCTGTTGAGAAAACAAATAATTAATTGATCTTATCACAGGGTCAAAACACAGGTATAAAGAAATAGAAATACCAAACCAAGTCCTCAGAGGAGAAAACAAATCTAAATACTTCTGTTAGTTCCCTGCAAACCAACGTATAAGTTCCTGATCCCTGAGAGTATGTTCTATACAGAAGCAAGGCGGGAGGAAGGAAAAGGTAGCTAAAAAAAGCAGATGGGTGGACAGGACGGAAATAATAAACAGAGAGAGAGAGAGAGAGAGAGACTGCTTTAGTGGGGAAAATAGCAGAAGAAGAATTAACTGGGAGATAGAGAATGAAGACCTGAGAAACAAAGTTGAACAGCTATATGGGATGTAAAAAGATATTTGACAGGGTGGATTCTTGAGGGACATATGGGATTATTGGTTGTTGCCTTGGGTTACAGCAGCTCTTCATACCTAGACACCAGAAATACTGAAGAACACCATCTGGAGTACACCACTAATCCTTCACTGACTAAAAACAAAAACCAGAATTTCACTAAGGAGCCTGTTCTGATTACACAATAAAGAAAGTGGCAAAGGTTATGAATTGAATCAAAACTTAGATTAGAAGTTCAGCATGGTATAATTGCAATATTAACTTTTTGTCTTATAATTCAAAAGCTGCAACACAGCAATTTCCCTGTTTGATTCTTGATGACAGCAGCACTACGAAAGAATTAGTTAGAACTTCTGCTAGGAGCTCAGGACAGCAGATCTCCCTTAAATTTTATTTAAATAGTATGTGAAACAAATAATAATAATTTAAAAAAAAAAACAGTAGAGGAAAAGTTTCTCAGTATATTACACAACCTTACTGAACATTGAGATGTATTAAACCTTTTGGTACTGGCCATATTTGAATGAGGCAGTCACCTAAATATACGAATAAGTACAGTACAGTAAAGTGTATGTTAAATCAAATATAATCACAGGCTTATCTGTGCCTGGGCTAAATCCAGAAAACCACAGCAAAGCCTGAGAAAAAGGTGGACCTGGAATATACATGCAACAGAGCTTCCTTGTGTCCCAGAAACATTACTGAGCTACTAGACAGGCTTTTGCTCATCAGAAAAAGAGGAAATGAAAAGAGAACATCTGCAATGTCTAAAGTATTCTAAGGGGAATATACGGGAAGGATGTTTCAAAGCTATTTGAGCTAGTGTCAAACAGGGATAGGAGATGCAAAACCTAATGAAGGACATTAAACCACATACTAACAGAGTTTACCTTATGAAATAATTATTAAGCCATGTGATAAATATATACACAGCTCTGAAAATTATTAAAGAACTGGGAACAAGCAAGAATCAATCTCAGTGGACCTCTAATGATCTAAACTGGCCCTGTGTTTTTCCCTTGTGATAGAATATTTGCTCACAGTAAAAGTAAAACAGTTAAAGTAAAGCTATTACTTTGAAAGAGCTTGTAGTACCTACCTCAAAGCACTTTTTGTTGAATTCGGTGGCAACCTCTTTACACAGGTATTACATTGCCATCTAGTGTATGCAGTATATATTGTAAACCCCAGAAAACAGAATTACATCGTATATAGCAGCTGAATTTTCCCCTTAGCTGGATTTTCTCAATGCTTTTCATCTTGCAGAAAGACAGCTTTCCTCCAGGCTACTCAATCCCAAGAAACACATGACTTGTGTTGCAAAGAAATTCAGCACCATAAAGAAAGCACTAATCTAGAAGCAGCCGCTCTACTGAATCCCATTCTGTTGTATTTAGTGGGTACATCCACCAAAAGCTTTAGGAATTTCAACTGTTCTCATGTAGCAAAGGGTGCTTGGGATTCAATGGTCCTCCCCTGGAGGGGACGCGAGCCCTCACCCATGACAGCAACACAACCACCCTGCTCTGGAGTGACACTGGGTTGAGGAGAGAGGGACGATCCCAATCCTTCTCATCCCGCTTTCTATAACTAATTAAACTGTTATCAAGAAAAGGATGGCAGCTAAGCTGCACCAACGAGTCCCTGGATGGCAAGGAGGCACAGTCCATGCTGCAGTGGCAAAAGACCGATTGCTCCATGCATGAGCCACAGGGTGTTCCCACCATGCTCCCCAAGGCCCTCGCCTCTGCCCCAGGCGGCCGCATGGGAGTCTCCCAATCCTACTCTGGGAGGAACTGAGGTTTCCCACCAGCATGCCACCCTGTGCGGACTGTTAGCAGTTACATCTCCCACCCTTGAGTACTATCCTTCCCTGCATTACTCGGTAAGAGTGCCTGAATCCACTAGCTGTGAACACTGCTAAAGCCATGTCACACCCAAGTTAACAACAGGAGATATCTGGGCGCTTGTAAGAGTGGAGCTTGGCCATTTTGAAGTCTTGCAACACCAAGTACTGAACAATGCCCCACCATGCTTTTGAATACACAGGCCTCACTGCAGTTTAAGAATTTGGGCTTTTAAATCAAGACCTCTGAAGCACGTGTTTCTCCAATCTTTATGGTAAGATTTATCTTTTTCGGAAGAGTTCTTTCAAAACACAAACAGGCCCAGATCCAGAATGCAAAGATTAACTTACATAGTCAAGGCTACAAAGGAACAAGCAAATGCACCGGCACTGTATTCAAGAGCCCCTGGCCACCAGGTTCATGGGGAGGCCAGTCTGGCACTGAGCACTCCCCTCTTCCTGCCCAGTCCTTCCTTGGGCTCTGGGGTGCTACAGTGAATGCTGAGCGAAAAAAAAAAAAAAAAATAGTTTCACACTCACCCCATCTGCCAGTTCACCTGAGACAGAAACAGGCTCTCCACTGGAAAGAGAGAACAGGAAAGAACCCTTACTATGATCAGAAAGGGAAGTGATATCCCAAAACTATGCCTCTGCTTTCAGAATCAGGCTTCCCGGTTATGGAACTGAAGAAGCTCCTTTCACCCCAACATCGGTTACAAATACCACGTTTTACAAGAACTGGCTGTTCTTTTCAGTGTCTCACCATTTTAACAAGACATCAAGGGCCTGATGTTATGTATAACCAGCAGATTTTACCTTCTTTTTGCTAGCTGTTGGGGCTTGAATTACTGCTTCTCCTTGTTAATACATTTGTTTGCTTTACTGGTCTTATCGTATGATATATTGCACAGGGTGTAGTAACAATAAATGTATTTAATAGCCTGCAGCCTTTTGTTTAGCCACTACATTACACACTGTATTTGTTATTACTACAATTAATATTCAAAATACATCCTTTATCAAATTCGGTCTCGGTTTGTCACTGACCCACGTATGTTACTTACACTGTGCTTCAGGATGCAAACATGCATGTAGCCCATAAACAGCTGAGCTAGGGGAGGAGGCTAGCTAGCGCCCTAATTCATTTCAGTCTTAAAGAGCCAAGTTAGCGAAAAACCAACTGTTTAAGCTAACCAACGTCATTTTAAATGAAACACTACACTGGCTCTGTCAGCAGATCAGAGAGGCCAGTCCCTTCCAGCAGGGAGGGAGGTGAAGGACAATTAGGGCTGATAACTTCTCTCGTTAGTGCAGCTGTTGGGCGTTATGCCAAGAGAAAAGGTAGCAAGTGTAAATAGAGGTCCAGGGTGATTATAATTCCTTTTTTTCTAAATATGTTGAACACTAATTCAGCAAGATACTGATACCTGTAGCTACCACCAATCGTGTAAATACTCCCATTCTCTTTAGCAGGACAGCAACTCAAGTACAAAAGTGAAGCAAGTACTTAAGTCTTTAATGTAATAATCTACAGATACAGAATTAGGGAGAGATTTTAGTACACCTCTTCCATGCCCTCCTGTGGACTGTTTCCCTCATTCTATCACTATCCTTAAACTTCTTCCAGCCTTAAATTCAAAACTTTTCATAGGCAGACACAGTATCATCTAAGTTAGTTCAGGCATATCTGCAGCCTTTTGGCATGTAGTCAGAAAAAGCTGCCATGACTGTAGCCAGAGCTCGGTACTTTCCCCATTTACTAAAATGAAAGCACTTACAAATGATTTCCTGATCACTAGCTTACTATATGATTAGTTAATAGAATAAATGGATGTTTTCTTCAGAGAGCAAGATATAAAAAGAAGGTAAAAGTCTTTCGATAACAAGAGGTAGTATCTGCTATATTTTTCTAAAAGAAAAGTGAATTTTTGTTAACCAGAGAAAAAACTGTTCCAAACAGAAGAGATTATATATAACTGGATCCTTCTCTAATGATTTTGAATGGGTTGGGGGTTTTTTTAATCCAAAGTGGAAATAGCAAGATGTTTACGTTAAAATTCAGAGAAGGAACTCCTCTGGTTAGATGCCTAATAACACAGATTTCAACAGCATCCTATTAATGAGCCTCAATTTGTTTGCTAGCTCTAGCAAGGCTATTCAGCATTTAAGTTAGCAGCCAGCCTTTCATTTGAACTCTACTAGCATGGGAAAGATGTTATTCTAAGGAAGTAGGGGAGGGTCAAGAAACTTCTGAAGATGCTGTCCTACTAATTCCTAAACTAGAGCAGAAGATGAAGCTTGTACCAAGAGCACTTCTGTGTGCCAGTTTGATGTCAAGCATCAGTAGCCAACTGAAGTCAAACAAGGTTTCGCAAGCTATTCAGACTACCAATTTGCAAGAAAGTGTTTGCTGATCATATGGTTACACACAATTTTTCACAGTAAAAGTATACAGAAAAATATGATTTCTAGCCATTCAGCTACAGAACTGTTTCCTGAAGGCCGTAGCCTGTTACTGAGCATTCACCACAGTGGATGGCAAAAGTTACCACTGAATTTAGCTGTGAGGGATGTACATCCTCACCTGGAAGAAGAAGATTTTACATTCTTGTCCTAAAAAATGACATCTTCCAGTGTTTTGCATGGTTACAATAACATTTCCTTGTTAATAAAGGAAGCAGTAAAATATTGGAGGCAAAATTATAATATAGAGGGGAAAATCTTAGTGGAATTTCCTATGGCAGCGTGAGGCTTTTATTCACAAAAGGGGCAGCCATCTCGAATCTAATAACCAGATGTGTCCAGAACTCAGTGCTTCCAAATATTTCAGGTATGTGAGGTTTCAGAACATGACACGTTATGCCAAAAATGCACACAGGAGAGGAAACAGGTAATTGGGAGGGAAATGCGCAGTAGTAGCACGTGCCAAACTGCCCTTGCTCAACGTGTGAAAGCTGGGAAAGAGGATCTTTGTGGTGGAAAGAAAAGGGACACAAGGTCATTTTCTACTCCCAAGGATGGCATTTGTGAGCCAGAGTTATTCCACTGAAGTCAATGGTTTTAAATATGGAGTGGAAAATAGACTCTGGCTGTTACCCCTTTTTAAACACAACGGGAGGTGGAGAGTCAGTTCAGCAGATCTTTACTTTAAGCCTCTCCTCCTTTCTAGGGACACCTAGGATAAGGGCCAAACAGGTGCCTAAACACCTGGATTTGGTGACTCAAAAAGTGTTGGATTAAGGGGTGATGCAGAGGATGGTCACCTCATCAGCCAAAATTTGTTTGTCCCATCTCTCTAACAGAGGATGCTACCCAGCAGCAGGGGTGGTTTGAGTCACAATGCATTTCCCGCTTCACAGAATTTCAAGGTGGAAACATAATAATGTAGTCTAGGCAGTAATAGGTAGCATAGGTGTCCAGATCCTGTTTTAAGTTTTGGTCATCAAGTAATAATTAAAGGGTATTTAGGGCATTTACATGTTTTTAATTTTATGCTTAGATTTTCCACATACTTAGAATCCAAGGTTTTTGTAGCTTTTTTTTTTAACTTTTCAAAGCAAGTTTTTCCAAATATTGAAGACTTTGGGGAAAAAAAAGCTGTAACAGGAAGTGTTTGCACAACTTTATTTTTATCTTTTGGTTATTTTGATCTGCAATTTTCTAAAGGGAAAACATTCTTTGGAAAAGTATTACATGGGAAATTTTTTTCCCGCATTTTAGGCTTCTGAGTGCATTCCAGACACACATACACACAAAAAAAAAAAAAAAAAAAAGAGAGTTTATATTTAAATATTCATTGATTCCTCAGATAAATAACCATATTGTAGCCTTCCTGTCATTTTTTGTCCCAGATTGCTGTTTTGTTCTTTTCCCATCCCCTAGGTAGAAAGACAAAATATTTGACTAGCTAAAGAAAACTACAGATTTTACTTTACATGGTCATAGCTGAGTCCTCCCTGTTTATATCTTATTCTGATTCTGCAAGTGGGAAATAATTGAGATACATTCCTTGAACTTACAACACAGATGAGAGTTGCAAGATTGCACAAGAAAGGCCTGTCATCTCCACACAGCTAGTTCCCATCATGTCTCTTCGTGTCCCCTCTTTGTAACCTCATTGTAAACAAATCATTGCGGGCATATACACTACAAAGAGGTAGAAAAGACATTGTTGGTATAAGCAAAATGAATGTGAGCTATTGCCTCAAAATATTCCAGCAAGTTACTGCTTGGCTGCACACAGCACAGATTCACAGCTGGTACCTATTGGTACACCTCTGCTAGCTTCCCTACAGCAATGCCAGTGACAGCCACTGTCGACCTTCAGCCTAACCTCGGCATCCTAAAGTTTCAAGACATAGTCACGTTTCAAGGTTTCCAGCATAATATCTAGAAGAAATATCTGGGAAACATCAAAGGAAAATATACGCTGAGATCGACAGAATGCCAGTAATGGTAATTGTGACTCTGACATTAGAGGAACTATTGCTAAGGAATATTAGTTATTTTGCTGATGACAGGGAAGTGTAGAGAAGGAGAGTAAATCAAACAGAATGCCCTTTTTAAGCTTCCCCTCCTGCCCCTCAGTAATCTACTCAGGTATGAAAATCCATAGTACAATTGCGTGATGCCCTGGAGAAGAACTGGTTTAGAATTAAACGTGTGGTGCGACTTTGTTTTTTTCCTTCATTGTACATTCAGCGTCCCCATAAACACACAGCTTTCAAGTTCTCAGCTTTGGCTGTAATCAAGAAAGAGTTTCACTGCGTGTGCTCCTGGATGTTTGCGCTCTTAGCTGCTTACCTACAGTTAATGAAGCTTATCCTGATATTTCCTCTCATTACTAAGCATGGTTTTGATTCTAAGACTAAGACTATCCAGCTCCTAATCCAAGACTATCAAACAATAAAGCAGCAGCTCAAACTATTTGGATGAACAACTTTTTCAAGTATTGAAATTGATGTGGTAGCAATTAGGATAGGTCAAACAAAGCCAAGTGCTGGGCCTTGTGCCCTCCACTAGTTCAGTGAGAGAAAAGGCTGCTAATTTATTATTGCCCAACAAATACAGAGGTCTGAGATAACCCCTATTGCTGCTATTTTATGAAAGACTAGGTGAAGAAAACACTCCAAGTGAAGCATTGAAATTCAGGGAAGACTAAATATATGTGTATATTTAAGTATATAGAGATGCATATAGATATATATGTGTATAGATATATAGATGTATATATCTATGTATGTATGTATATGTGTATAAATAAAACATTCATAATCTTTGTTTCCCTTTTGTGAGTGCTTTTTTATGGTTTGCACAATATCCACCTAAGTATCCTTTTGTCTAAAAGAAAGTGCAGGTTGTCATGGAGTAGTTTGCTCTAATAGAAGAGACTTAATGGTATGAGGAACTGAGAGTAGTAGGAAGCAGAAAAGGAACAGAACTGCAGTTTATGATCACACCTTTCTAGCCCCATCTTCAAAGAGAAGAATTCCTGAGTGAAGATCTGGCAGGACATGAAGTATAAAGGCTACTCATTGCCTTCAACAATTTTTATCCAAAGGCCCAGAATAAGGAGGTTGTTCATTAGAGATGATAAAGCAGTGCATGTTAGCAGTGCATGTTCTGTGACTGTATGACCTTCTATTTCCAGCAGCAGCTTAGTTTCACCTTTTAGATAATAAATTTTGTTGCATCGTAATCTCTTTCACATTTACTGACCTGGAAACCAGCACCTTCTGCAGTGCACAGGCCATATCGGGATTTTAGCATGCATCTCGGGGACATTGGAATGAAAAAAGGAGGTTACGGAGAAAGAACAATTACAAACTGCTGAAGAGGCGGGGAAAAATGTATGGCTTTGACATCCCATCTCTCCCCATGGAAGTAGATGGATTTGAGAGGAATGCAGACTTGCAATACAAATAATTTTCTTGGATATTATGGGAGCTGAAGCTGCTGACATTATAAATATCATGCAAACAAGCCAGTCTTTAATTAGTAAGTTCTAGGAATAGTGTAATTCCAAGAAAATTGAGAAACATGTAAGACTGAAGGAGGAGAGAAAGCCCTTTTAATCTTTTTGATTGATCTTAAAATCGAACACATTCCTACAACATTTCAGCAGGTTCTGTTATATTTGAAAATTCAGTTCAGAATCAAAGCTAAAAATCTCACTTGGCTTCATTCAGAGCACAGATAATAAAGGAACCAGCCCAGACGCAAACATGGAAAATCAATACCCAGATATTTTTAATGGCATACAGATACTGCCCACGGAATCCAAGCCTGAATTCTCAGAATCCCTTAATTAGTGCATCTGAAAATGCTCTTAAGTTGATGAAGCAGAAACTCAAAGGGATGTGTGATTGTCTAAAGCCTCGGGAAACAATTAAACCAGATGGGACAATCATCTGAAAGGGCGTACCCATGAAGAATAAAGGATTGGTTCAGCCAAGGAACACAAACAGCATTTAAACAGTCTTTCAAAAGGACAACAGTCTTATGTAAAAAAAATTCATGTGATGAAAAATCTACTGTACAGCTACCAGAACTATTGCAAAGGTGAATTAGCCTCACTAACAAAATACTGAACATCAGTTCTGCTTCTGAATTTGCCTAGTTTCAGCTGCCAACTATTTGATCTTGTTCAGTCTTTCTTTGCTAGATTGCGGGCTCAATTATGTGGCTACATTAATAAAAACTATGAAACTAGTAAAAATGCTTTTAAGTACAAGCATTATACCATGAAATATCAAAAATATGAATTGATATTTTTACAAATTAAAGATTCAAGTTGAAGCAGAATAGTAGGGTTTTCAAAATTTTATTGTTTACCTTTCATTAACCCTTTTTAAAAATTATTTTTCAACCTACGGTTTTCAAAGGCACCTGAGGTGTCTAGGAAATTATATCATAAGTGAATTGTTTTGGTACACAAATATTCACTGCAATCTTTTTACAATCTTTTAAATTTGTATTTATTGTATTTTTACTTTGGGGTTCATAGTGTTTTCTATTCTTATCTTCGCTTCAATTTTCTCAAATTTAAAATAAGGTTTTTGAGATCAATTAATTTTGAAACAGTCTGTGAACACATCTCCATGTTTAATTGCTTTGCTGAAGCAAAATTCCACTGGGTAAAAATTTCATTCTTCTGTGACACTTGTTCAAGTGTATTACATGTAATTATTATTTTTTTCATTTGGACTTTGTTTTCCTGGCAACTATTTATCTGAGAATTCTTAACATAATGTGCCAGCAACTTATGTAAGCCCACAACTAATAGTACTGAATATTTTTCATGTTAATTTGAATTTATCTTGGCATCTTGTAATACCATCCAGTGCGTTGGCAAACAAATATTGAATGACTTAACTTAGAATGTCCTCCAAATTTTGTTTCTTCTCAGTGGAAATCCCCTGCAAGCTATGTCTAACTTTTGAGACATTACAAAAATGATCAGAAGATTTTGCAGATGTTTAACATCTTGCATATTGCCACATACGTTAACAGGCATCTGATGTTGAGGCCTGTTAGATGTATGTGGAAATAGAGAGCTGAAGACAGAGTCTGTATTTATTTGGAAAGGCCTGTATCATGTCCTGGTATAACAAAGTTCAGAATCAGTTTCTTTTCATTTAGTCTTTCAGTTTCCTGAAGAAGGCACAAGATAGGATTCCCTTCAGAAGTTTCTTTTGCAAAAGCTCTACTAAAACAGCTAATAAATAAGATTTTTAGGTCAAAATGCAGTAAAAGATTCAGGTCTCCAGGCTTCAGCACAGTGCACGAAGGGCATCTGGTGCATCAGACGTGATGCAGGGCAGCCTGCACGCCAAGCCAGCAGCCACCATCGTCATTCTGATATGGTCACCAGCTACGTTAGAGCTGTATGTTACATATTTTAAAATATTCCTGTAAGCAGTAACTGGACCCAGGCTTCCGAGGCCTCTTCGGTAAGGTGGCTGCCTGGCCCTCCCTGCTGAGGGGCACCTGCTTTCCCCCCTGGGGGCACCTAGCTCCATAGCACAAGGATCTGCCTGGGATTCACTTATCTAACACAGACACCTAATTCAGACGTGATTCATAAAACCAGGAGTCTGCGTTCCCTTTATGGCAAACAGAATAGGTGCCTTCAAGGATTTCTGAGCAATTAAGTGCCTAAAATAGCCTAAAGAAGACGATGTTAACACCTACTAACACCAGGACTGGAGTGAATGCCCCTCATTTGCCACACAGTAATAATAAATGCTGTGCAGCACAAGCCAGTTAGTTGTGTTTCAGTGTGCTGCTGCTCCCAAAGCTGCTTCTGTATTTTATCCAAAACTTCTTTAAACTAAAAAGCATTCCAGCCCCCATAGGAAACACAATGCAGATATGCTGATATATGCATATACAGGGATAAATATCACTATCATGATAAACTTTCAAATAAATTACCTGAATCTGAAGGGGAAAGAAGGCGGTGTTAGGTTTACTGCTATTCCTTTTCAGATTAAGTTTCTAAGACCATGTCTCAGAAACCATGTCTCAGACTATGTCTAACCTATGGGATCCAGGAGCACTTCCCAGCCTCCAAGTCTTAATGTATGCCTGCCACGCTCTGACGTGGAGTCAGAGGCATAGGCCAGACCCTTCCTCCTATACCACCAGGGAGGTGTAGCAGCTGTCTTCTACCTCCATTGGAGGACACCTAAGCATGCAGGCCAAAAGCAAGCTACTGGTGGAGCTTCTGGAGACCTGAAGATTCAGGATGCCAGGCCATACCAGGGGACCTGCCTCACAGTGCAAGTTCAAACTTAGGATCTTTAGACACAAGAGAGCCCTTGTAATCCACGCCTGATGGGTCTTGGCATAAGTGATCCCTGAGCTGCTCAGGCTGGGCTAGTTCTTGGCACACCCAGAGAGAGAACTGGAAGCAGCCAAGGAAAGCCACATGAGCGGATATTTAGTGAGCTGAAGGGAGGGAAGTCAGACTGTAATTTCGTGCTGCTCTTGGCAGCCAAGTCCTCTCTTGAATCTTGTCCATAGTTTCTGAAATGTGTTTAATTTACCTTTTGTGCAAAAGGTGCTGGAATGTGGAGGAGGGATGTTGGTTCTTCACTCTTGGACACCAGCACACGCACCACGGCGGACCGCAGAACAGATGCTCCTCCAAGTCCATGAACTGGAATCTCACATTACTGGATGGTATTGCAACACTGTGAACCCCTCTATTGCTGCCATGCTGCAGTCAGGTAAGAAGTTCATCTAGCTCTATATTTTGTCTCTAAATTATGGCCCTGACCACATCCTCAGTGGGTGAATGTAACAAAAATGTCACCCTGATTTACCCTCCTATCTTCCACTGAGCGGTTCAGAGGCTTAGTGAGCTTGTAGGTTGCCACTGGTCCAGCTAATCTCCATTATTTCTACTTTAGGTCTTGCAATGACTCTTAACAAGTTCCATGACCAATTCTGCACTTTGTGAAAGTGGACTTCATTTCTTGTTTATTATTTTGCATCTTTCTCCTGGAAACGATGAAGAACAATTACTGCTAATGCAAAATGAGCAGCCTTGGCACCGGACAGTCCTGACTACTCAGATTCCAGGCTTGAAGGTCTGATAAAAATCTCAGTGAAACTAATGGGAATCTTTCCAGAGCAGCTTTACCTAAAGTCTAAAGGCATAGACATACTGCACTCCTAGAATCCCATAGGCACATAATCCTATTCAGCCCTTTACTTAAAGAATGATTAGCAAAAAGGTCTACAAAATCTACTCATTTTGCAATATTAAACTGCTTCCAGTGCATTCCCAGATGTCAAATTCCCTCTACATTCCCAATGCAGGAGCCAAACTCTTCAGCTTCTCTCTTTGACAATTTCCACTGTGCAGAGGGATGCATGATTACAAAAATCTGTGGTGGCTTAACTGAATATGAAAGTAGGACAAAGATAAAATAACATGAAGTATTAACCATTAATTCAGGGAAAATCTAGCACTGTGATAAATGGTGCCTAATCATGGATGTGTTTAAGTCATTGCTGAAATCTAATGCCTGGGGCATCGAGAGGCAAAATAAGGAGGGCTGAAGAAAGATCAGCACTGCAAGGCCATTTAACTCAATTAATATACTCCCATTATCACAGTTAGTAAAAGTAAACAGCAGTTGTTTCTAAATATCTCGTTTTTATACTGCCTATTCCAATACTTGCTCTGCTGCTCAAAACCTTAGCCCCTGGAGGCATAAGATTACATCAACTTCTCAGTTGTTATTTTCTTCTCCCCCTAAAGCAGGCTTTAAAAATGGCAACCTGACGCAAACTCACTCAAAACCCTCACAAGCCAGGAGACAGACAAACCCACTAGGTTTTTTAATGCCATGACTTTCAGAAAATCTCCTGAGTGTTTTTGCTTTCTGGGTTTAATTATAGAAGTCAAATACTGGAACAGAGGCTGTGTCAACGACCGAACTTATGAGTCAAATTAACAAGCAGTAAACTATTCACAACAGATGTAGCTCTACATAAACAGAAACATACAGGGGGAAGAAAATACCTGCAAGGAGACAATCAGAATGAGCTCTTTGCAAGATTCAGGAAGGCAGAAAGCAAGTGCCGCAGTGATGTTTCTGGGTCCTGCGTTTCCAGTGCTGACTACAATTAGGAAACAAGGCACTCCTCCAGCGGAGCAGGTTTACTGAGAAGCTCTAGACGGCTGCTCTAACTCTTAGAGAGGCGGTCATTAAACTGCTGGTATTTTACAGCCTCCGCAGGCCTGAGTCAGACTAAGCTCAGATATGGGAGAGAATCAGGCTCGTGGGAACTGCGCCTTTTAACTTTAAATTCCAGCTCCTCTAAACCTACCTGCCATCCTTCTCTGAATCCTCCTCCTTTCATGGGCTAGTTATTAAGTGTTCCTAACGCACTTGTTAGATCTGTTAAAAAACCTCAGAGAAAGAAACTTGGTAGCAATTCTTTCTTACATACCATCTCAGTTTTAATTTACACTTTAGTGTATGTTATTATCAGCTCAGGAATAGACAGGACTATATGTGAATTCACGTATATTGACGTGAACACCACAACCTAGGAAAAGGGAAACATAATTCGGATGCAGTGATTTTACTTGACTTACTTCATTATTATAATCCTGACCAGTATAGTTATAAGGAATGCGTAGTACCGCAGGTTTGCAAGCACACTGCGCTTTCTAATCCTAAGGATTGATATGGAAAAAGAATAGATTTGTAAACACTGTGGATGGAAGAGACACGCAAAAGTGTATGCCCTGCCCCCACTGACCTTGCATAGATGAAGAGCATCTCATTCTTATCCATGACTTTACTTGAAAACCTGCATGGGAAAAGCGCTCAGAAAGATGTATATTCCAAAAGGAGCGTATTCCGGCACAAAGTTGAGGGACTATGGATGGCTCTCAATGGGATACCGGTACTAATCCCAGTCTTGTTTCTCTATTCAAACAGCAAATTAATTGGCACACGCACCTCACTGAGGATGTCTATGGCATACTTTGCAGACATGCACAGCCAAAGAGGTCACGTTTTGAACCTGTAAATTACTCACACATTTTACATTTTAAATAAACCTGTAGATTTATTGTACAATAGTACAGCATGTGCCTTTTTAACCAAAAGCTCAGCATCACACAACACTTTAATCTTCCATTTAAACATACACAGTCCTTACAACACAGCTCAGTTCAGCTAGGAAAGCTACATAATGAATTAATTTATTGAGAGTCCTGGCTATGCTGTTCTTAAGGATGTTTACCTACAGCAAGAACAGTGGCAGTGGTTCTGGTGTTGTAACATTTAATCACTTTAACCTGTTCTCAGCACAGTAATAGCAAGCAGTCATCTAGAGCAAAATGAGGAGGTCATTTAAGGGACGCTACATTTAATTGCAAATGCATGAAACAGTAGACCAGAGGATCTCACACATGTAATACAAGTAAGGATTAGAAATCTGCTTTGAGATCACTGTGACGTAGTGTCTGCACTAACGGTGCCCCACAATCCACCACACAGGAAGACCGGATGCATGACAGGCATCGCACCATGTAGTAATATTGTTTGGATTGAAATTGTTAGGTTTGGAAGGGGCAGAGCAGGGTGTTCTGCACAAATATACACTTGCCTTATTACATTAGTTTACAGGTCAGAAACACGCCTGTAGCCATTTGCCCACATGCCAGCAGCCTCTTGTTTCAATTCATTTTCACAGTTTGCTTCGATTTTAGCTGGTTCAGTCAAAAACAGTATCGTTACTTCCAGACACGGAGTGTGTTTTGTGCTATGTGTCTTAGCCTTTTAAATTGTCATAAACACCCGAGTTGGTGTAACTGGGCATTCTTTAGGCACACTCTTGTGCACAGCTAGCCACAAGTTGTTATCAAGACATGTTCAGATACGCTTTTTCACTTGCCACAGGGGTTCCTCATTGCAACAGAGATTCGAAGTTCATCACTGCTTAACGACTTACAGCAAGTGAAGTTCCCCTGAAGTTTGGAATTAAGTATCTACTACCCAAATGAGCTACAGGTTACATAGCAAATTCTTGATCAGAGAAAGTTTATGCCTTTTTATTGCTGTTCAATTAATCAATGTGTGTCAAACCTTAAGCCTGTTACTTTAAAGGATCAAGTGCTATTTTTATTAAAGAATTTCAAATTCTCAAGAAAAACAGTATTTTCAGTAGATTTTTAAACACCCAAAGGAGGTAAATTTGGATCCTACTCCTGAACATGTGATTTCTCACTTACGGCGGGACCATGATAGTGCACTGTTGGTTGGTTCTGAATGGTACTGAACTCCTACAGTATCAATTAAAATAATATGCTAATCAAAACACAGACAGTGATACTAAAGAAACAGAGGAAGGAAATTTATATCAAACATCTGATCTTGAATTAAAACAGACCAGCAATAGTGTGTAAGCTTTCAAACAGATGAGATGCTTAGCTGCTATCAAGTAGCATACCAGCAGTAGTTTCAGAAGAATTATACCAAACTTGCACCCACTATGGTTCATATGTACTCTCTGACTCCACAAATTTCACTCATCTTAGACAAAATACTAAAGCAAGTTAATTCAAGTATACTAAAAAAAATGGGAGGAAGAAGGATCTTTTTAAATCAAAGTTGGTTTTTGTATCATCTTCCAAGTATTTTGGGAAAATTTCACCACACTGAAAAAATTTTCACTTATCTGTCTCGCTTCTAGCTTTATGTAAGACTAACCAGCAGAAGAAACGAAGTTGGAAACAAAACCATTCTTAGCTTGTGAGACTAAATGCATGTCCTCAGTAGACCTCCAGTTCACTGTCTAAACTGTAATGTTTTACTAGCTTTTGGTGAACATATGAACTTTTGGCTGATTATCTAGACACCACTGACACATGTAAAGATTATTGAAAAGGTAGTTATCGAATTAAAACAGACATCACCTGAAACGATTTTTTTTTTCTTGCTGTAAAACAAACACAAGCAGCATATTAACAAGATGCACAAGTTCTTCTTCACCCATTCACAACTTTTTAATTTGGCTAATAAGTAATGAGAAATAATTAAAACCTGATCTTGAAATGTCGATAACAGTTTAAGGAATAAAGCTCTGCTATTTCCTGAATTCATTCCATGCCATCCTTAATAAAAGAGCTTATGCAGATTCCTTCTGCTTACTAAAACGAAGTCAGCTTCTCTTTCTTACATATTTAAATAGCCCCAACACCAGAGACATACAAAATGTTATACTGAATTTTAATCCTTGTAAAACATTATTACACCACACACTGTTATGATACATCTTTTCAATAACATCCATTACAGAACTCAGTAAAGAGCACTGTCTGTTACTATGCACTGTCAAATATTTCTGGCAGTATTGGGAATTGACTACAGCATATTTCTTTTTTAAAACCAAGAGTTAACCTACATATTCTGAACTTGCAAATAATACACAACAGATTGTACTTCCATATAGGCTGCAGAGACATTCACTCGTTTTTTTCTGATTTGTATATAAGAGTAAATTTTCTATAATAATATGGAAGAAAATTAATAACTTATGTAGCTAGGAGGCTAGTAGTTATTTATAATCATATTATTCAAAAGATGACTGAAAAATTCAAAGTTAATTATTGTGAAGTGCACAAAATCTAGAATATAGGGACTTTCCACAGTACATTATACTAAGTCAACATATAATAGATTAAAAGCTGTAAAGCCAAAATCTTCCTTTAAAAATTTAGTGTTTCTGACATCATCTTCCACCATTCCATCAACTCTTCTTTCTCCTCTTCTTTTCTTTCAGACAATGACTCCAGTTCAAAATCAACCTGAGCAAGAGAAACAATCAAAAACATCAGTAAGATTTGTAGAGAGAAGCGTAGGCTTTTAAGTCATTTACTGAAAGTTGTTGTTTAACACAGACATGGGGCTTAGGGAGGTACCTTCCATTTTAGGTTAGGTTTATTTCAAAGTCTCTCAGGGCTGATTTAAATATGTGCAATACTAGCACATCAGTACAATAAACTTATCTAAAAAATGCACATAGGTGAGAAAATTTCCAAAAGAAACCAGACATCTGTCCAGTCTTTGACTTATCTAAACACTTAAAAAAATATGAGCCAATGAAATTAAAACTGAGTAATAGCCAGCCACATAAATCTTCTAGCCTATAATAAAAGGATCATCCACGTATTGCTGTCTAACACTTAGCGATGCAGATCCCCAGCGTATCAAAACATGTATTCAATTTTATGCCATCAAGAAGATCCAGGGAGCTGTTCTGACACATGGCTCACTAGTGTAGATACGATGTGCTAGTGTAGTATACCCTATCATATGACACACACTAGACAAATAAACATTTATTTTAATCGTTAAGAGTGGAATCCACACCTGTGGAGGATGAATTAAAAATGCTTCTGAACTCCTAGATGCAGCCTAGGTCTTATTCACTATACATGTTGGGTATCTACACAAAGCAGAGCTCCATCGCTATCTTTTTGCACAGAGCTGAACACTGGTTTTAACCTATGCAGCTAGTCACTTGACAATTTAGATTAAAAATATCAAGTCTTAATGAAAACCTCAACATCTCTTACTTTTTATTTTGCACTATTTAAAGATATTCTGTAATCTTCTATCCGATTGGCTATTCACACATCAACCAATAAAAAAAGTATTAAGTATCTCAGTATTACCCCTCACTGTGTCTTTTCATTTTAAATAAGACCAACGGGAGATGAAATGAGTTTACAGTGAGATTACTCTCAGTTGCTTGTGCAGCAAGTACTAGAAGATTAGATTTCCAGTCTGTCTTCTAAATTAGCATATTCTGAAATATTATGAAAAATCACCTCCTGCTTACATGTTTACCATAAAGGAAAAAAAGTAAGAGACTTTTTTTTATATATAATAGATGATAAACCAACATACATGTGAGAACTTACCACAACTGCAGGGCTAAAGGGCACAGCCACTTTTTTAGTTATTGCTAGATAGCCTGGTGCTGAGGCTGTAAGTTTGTAATTTCCAGGCACAAGCAATCTCCAGTAATCACCATCCTTGGCTGTAAAGAAGAAAAAAAAAACAAAAACAAATAAATATGTATAAAACTAATTATGCAGCTAAGGAGAAGGTACTGTATATCTTGTCAGTGTCTGTTGTATTCCTGTCAGCCCCTTCCTTTTGTCTGTCTGAAAGGATTGTTCTCTACGGGCTGTATAAATATATCATTACAGATTTTCTTCTTTCCAGGTAACCAAAACACAGATTTAAACTCTGAAGTTGTGCTGTAGCCTCCATGAGAGATTTTGCCTGCTGAGGCTGAAGGCTCTCCAGCACACTGAAGAAAAGGACAATCCGGGACATTATTCTACTTTAGAAGCACCCCCCGGCCAACGTGCAGCTCCTGTTAAGTGTCTGAGTTTCAGTTTGCAATGCAATATGGATTTTTAATGTCCCTCAGTATCCTGAAAATCCAAATTTAAATAAATCTTATTCTCGTCAAATGTAAATAAACAGGACCACCTTTCTCAATTTATTTTGCTGCAAAAGCTGTAAATGATCATTTCCTGGAATACTCCACGTGTATCGCCCCTGAAGCATCATTATCTACACGTTTCAGTATCCAGGCAATATCTAGGGCTTTTTTCTTCCATCTAGCTAAACAAAGAAAAGAAAGTTTGAGCCACTCAGGTCAAAGAAAGGCTCCTACTGCACTGAGTGTTACTGCAGACCATCTCTTTCAGTCACAGAATAAAAATGCATCATCCTTTTCTCTAGAAATGACCCTCTCCCATTTTCACAAAGAATCAGACGCTCCCTGCACCAGAAGTGGGCAATCATCTAATTTGTCACAGGCTAATACTCTGAAT
Source organism: Aptenodytes patagonicus (assembly GCF_965638725.1). Lineage (NCBI taxonomy): Eukaryota > Metazoa > Chordata > Aves > Sphenisciformes > Spheniscidae > Aptenodytes > Aptenodytes patagonicus. Next base: position 45,491,716 of record NC_134952.1, read on the forward strand.
TTCTCTATCTCCACGCAGAATTTCAGAAAACATTGCAAGGCTATTCTAAAGGTCATTTAGCAGTGCCGTTTAAAGCACTTGGCCATGCTCTTACTGCCAGTTTCTTAAATGCTTTTTCAGCACATCTGCAGCTACACAGTGCACAGAGGGAAATATTACTTAAATGTCTGCAATTCGCACGGTCAAAAAATGTCAGTAGTCAGTCCAGTTGTTCCCAGACTTTTCTCTTCATAAAACAGAAAGGAAAAAAATTACTGCTGCAGAGCCATGATAATGATCTATTCTAATTCCTGGCACTGGAACAAAGCTGAATCTTAACTCACGAACAAAGGAGCAGGAAAAAAAAAAGTCAAAGAATATTTATCCTTCTTTTTGAATGTGCTAAAATTCAAGTACTTGTTTTCCTCACTGTTTTGACAATACACGATTTCCAGCCTTCTACACGCACAATGATGTGAGAGGATTCATGATTAGATGCTTTTCTGTATCGTAGAAGCGTGAGCTGTAGTATCGTATGCATCACTCTCATACCTCAAAATATCTTTTTGCACAGCTTATTCCCTTTTTATTATTCCTGAAAATTTATGTCCAGCCTCTATACTTTTTTGCCTTCTTACATACAGTGAAAGAAGGTGGCTAATGTTATCATAGACTGTTCTCCTGCTTGGCAGAAATGCTGCTCTCTTTGCAAGTGATGTGAGAAACAAACACAAATCAAAGCCAACTGAAGGGTCTAACAGTCCTGTTTCATAGTATTCTGCATCTCTGTAACAGTATAGTGAGTCGTATCATTGAGAAAATGACCATTATGTTAGCTTATACATAAAGCATTGGCATTTTATTAGTGTTTTTCTAATTAGTATCTTGTACAAACAAAAAAAATTGCCATTCAGAATAAGAAAGCATAGGTCTACAGGGAAGACTGCAAGTTGGCACTGTGCGAGCTACCTTTGAATTCATTCCTAGAATAAAGCACACCACCACTGAAGAGGTGACACACAATTTTCTATAAACACCAACATGATACTTACCTCTTTTAGAACCGCCCTTCTAAAAAAAAAAAAAGTCACATAATTGTAAACAGCAGAGAGAATTTATCTTTGCAGGAGGAAGTTATGTAACCTGAAAATCTGTCAAGAATTTACATACCAAAAGGTATGATTGCATCATAAGTAATGTAACAGTTTTGGACTACAACTTAGACTTCAAACTCAAAACGACACTGCCGACAGGACTTTAAATCCTGGCAGAGTTGTGAAACACTGCTAGCACCACAAATCAGAAGACAAACGAAGCACAAATAACCAAGAGCTGCCAGAACCAATTCACGCCAGAGATCTATGAAGTCCCTACAACCAGTCTCCAGCTACTTTGAGAGCAAAATACAAGAGAGAGATTCATGAAATCCTGCAGGCAACAAGCTTCTTGAGGCACAACATGTTTTCCTGGCTTCAAAATTTTGCTCCCTTACAGCGTCAGCTGATAAGATCTGAAATGGCTCCAGGTTGTGAAGCAGAGGGAGTAGCAGTATATTCCAGTACTTCTTGTTTTCCTGAGGTACAACACTCACCTGATGTAATGTCATGGCTTATTCCCTCCACAGAAATTGTAGCATTTGCTATTGGATTGCCCTGAAGATCTTTAACAAACCCCTTCACTCCTCGATGAATCTAAAATAAATAAATAAAGTCAGCAACACATGGGAAATCAGTGGAAAATTCTTAAGAAAAGATAGTGTTTTCGTCAACGAAATATCTATTGATATATCTAACGATGCATGTTAGGGATCCCACAGTCTACATGCCAACAACCATCAAGGATAATTACTAAACATCATAATGGAACAAAGAGTGAAGAGGAAAAATAATTCAGCTGGTAGTTATACTAATTCCTCTGTGCAATGCAAGCATTTCTCAGAAATATGCAGCAAATCATAATATATGTGAACACTGCCTTGAAAGTCTTTGTCACTGGGGATTAATGAATGTGCTGAAAAGCTTTGAAAGACAGCCTAAAAAAAAACTTTTTTTTTTTTTTAAGTTTCATCAACTGTAAGAATTTAGGGCTAATAATAGACACAACTGCTTAAAAGTGAGACATTAACAAGCTTGAGTGCCGGCACTTGGAATTTGATGGGCGATCCCTGTGTGAGATGCTTGAGCTCTCTATTGTGCACCCAAAACATCCAGGTCTTTGAGCTGGGCCCACATAGAGTCTCAACACTCCCCACATGGCCTGTGAGAGAAGGGTGACGGTGGGTCATCTCCTAGTTCCTTCTTGCCTCTTAGGCAACATGCTCCAGGCAACAGCACCAGCAGTACCTAATCTGTCTGTTCCCAGCATATATGAAATTAAAGCACTGATCTGACCGCAGTGTGTGGAGAGACCAGTCCTGCTGGTATTTCTTAAGCATGGTCTGAAAGCAGAGTGAGCTCCTCAGAGGCAAGATACTGAGGATCTACCACCCTTTCACAGCCTAAGATAGGGAGCTCTCAGCGCTGGGGACAACGGGACATTTTGAACCCGTGCAGAGATGCATCTCATTGGGAGCCTGGAAATTAAGCGGGGAAGTGCTGTGGAGTTCAGGCTTCTCTCTGATTCGGCGATATTTGAAAAGACTTGTGGATCACAAATTTTATTGTGAGATTTTGATATTCCCCTTTACGAACCTATATGGTGTATTCAGCTGCTATAATTTAGTTCACCAGACTCCTCTAATTTACACTGTGGGAGAAGCCTGACACAGATCGCCTTAGAAAAGCAGAAAGTACATATTTGCACTGCCCTCAGCAATCATGGGGGAGCTGGAGCATAGAGCTGGACCTCTTATCCTGTAAGAGGATAAAAACCAATGCCAGATAGACCATCTGAACTTCAAGCATAAAGCCATCAGCTCTACAGGAGCAGAGGAAGTTGGCAAAATAATCTCTTACACATTAGTAATTTGAAAATGCAGTGACACCATAGTTTTCCATGAATCAGAGAAAATTAACCCATGCGCAAAGGAGCTGAACAATTTGAGATGGATCCCAACATAAATGGGTAAAAACCTGCAGTGTAGATAGAGCTTTTTCCTCAGCCCACATACAACTTACTAACAGAACTGTATAACAAACATTTCAAATATTCAAATATTTCAGATTTCTGGCTAACTAAAGCATTTCTCCACAAAGAAATTCTTAAAGAAATGAATGTATTACTTGGCCAGCACCGCTAACAAAGTATGTTTCTGATTTTGCAATCCTAGGTGTGCAGCTGTTAATGATATCAGATATATTTGTGATCTTTAACTACAATATCCAGGTTTCAGAAAGTCGAAACTGCCACGCTGCTTGGAACCATCATTTGAGTGCAGCCTGCTATATTGGCATGGAATGATTAAAAAAACCCACACCGACCAAAAAAAAAAAACCAAAACCAAAACACCAACCCAAAACCAAACACACAGACACAGAGATCTCTTCAGGAGTGTTAACTTCTAACAACCCATTAGCACAAGACTATCTAAACCCACGACTACGCTTTACACTTCTAACCAGATTTTGTATAATTTTTAATGGAATCAGAGAGCAGCGGAGTATCTAAAAAACCGGGATTAGAGATGTCCCTCGACATTACACTGAACTGCCAGGCAGTTCCAGTCTAATCCAGCCATCTAGGCTCCCTGTACACCCAGAGTGATTCATCCCACATCTGTAGGCACACTTTGCTATCTGTAGATGGCAATCCATCCCTCTTAGTATACGCATCAGTGCTGGGGGAATGAATTATACACTCTGGTGATGTGTATTACTTTTCATTGAGGAAGCCAACACAAATGTCTATAACAGCTTAAGTAAGGGGAGATGATTTCCATACTGTAACATCTTCTTTCTTTTCCCTTCTTCTTCCACATATTTAGAAAGATCACACAGGATTTACCATCTTAGGGTAAAGGCAAGAATTATGAAGCACCACTTGGATTAATATGCAATTTTGGATTAGATGTTCACACAGCACAAAGTTTAGAAGTTTTATGTACAATAACTAGAGTTTTGCCATCCTCTTTTTTGTTACCTGCTCGATGTAATTGATAAGGGAGTTCTTGTTGTCCTCCCAGTAGCCCTTCAGAGTTTCTTCAGGTGGGAATTTTTCACAGCTAAGCTCCACTGTGATTTCAAAGCAGTTGCTGCTGAGGTAATTGAAATCCTGCATTCCTGCAATGCCAGAAAAGAGAGTTAGTAATGCATTTTGCATTGTTCTGATGTAAATAGAGTAAAGGGGGGCATGTGAGATGCTGGGGCTGTTAAGAAAAGAATAGCTATAAACACAGTTGGTGCAGTTCTATTTAATCAGCTTAGTTCTGAAATCAGAGGCATTAAATCAGAGAAACCAACAACACAATTCCAAAAAAAACATTTTCTTCCCAAGGAAAGTTGGGAAGACTTAACACCAGGCCTGTATACTTCTATCTGACGTTGCACCTGGCCTGTATACTCTTACCTGACACATGTTTTTGGATAGCTGACATATAAATTACTTTTTTCCCCTCTTCAGGAACAGAAAATTATTTCCGATTATGGCTGAAATATTTCCAGATGAAAGCAAAAGGTGATCACTTCGTAAACCAAAAAGAATGGCAATTAATTATAAAGCAAATGAAACATGACAAAGTGGCTTTGAAAAAGAGGTTTATAAGGACTGGTCAAAAACATGGGTTTTTTTTTTCTGAAAATATAGGGTTTCAACATAGTAACACTTTACAAGAAAAGCATCTGTTTGCTAAGGAATATTCTTTGTCAAGCTTCTCGGCATAGATTCCAAATATTTATGATTTGCCACCAAAAAAAAATACAAAAGCAAACTTCCTATAAACTTCCTTTACATGGAAATTTTTCCATGGATAGGGGTATTTCCCACCCACTCAATGCCTCTGCAAAATCAATAATCAATACATTACGAGAAACATCATTATTAATGCAACTTTAATCATAGGCGTTTAAAAAATATATACAGTAGCATCATCACTAGGAATAAAAACTTGATGGGAAAGATGTACTCTTTTACACTTCTGAGCCCCTCCTCTTACTACATGGAAGTATTGGCTATTTTCTCAAATCAGTCAACCAATAACCAAAGTGGTTTCCAGTTTTGTACCTGGATTAGCCAGCTGGAGAGGGACTGTGGCTGTCCCCAGGCGGGTTATAAATATATTCTTTGCAGAAGCTGATGTAGAATTAGTGCTTGCCTTCCCAGTCTATCTAGCTAGCAGAGTCAGTGGATTCTCAAATGGAGGACTGAAAAGAAAAAGCCTACCAAGCATTTCGAGCATCCCCATGGAGGTCACTGAGGGATTTAAAAGTGCTTCAAACACAGCTAATTCATTCAGCGCTATGTTCCCCTATGCAAGCTACATATGAGAGTTAATGCAGTCTCTTTACCGAAGCACCGGTGTTGTGCACCAGTCCAAAAATGACCAGAGAGCTGATGTCATACCCAAAAGAGAACACCGAAGGCAGTGAACAGATTGAGTCAGGTGGGATTTTGCCAACACGTTAAGGTGAATCTATTTTCTGCCAACTAGACTCCTAACTGCTGATAGGAGCAGGGACTTTTCAGATTCCTAAAAAGAACATTTTTATTTCTAAGCCTTTTTTAGATGGCTGAAAAATGAGGACACAGAAGGCAAAGGTGCTCCTGGGAGGGACAGCTCTGATGTCCCACCAGGCAGAATGCAAGATGGACCATTCAGCAGTACACAGCGAGAGAGCAGCGGAGTCATGAGTAAAATCCTGACAGCAGTGCTGACTGCCAGGAATCTGTTCCAGACACTAGATAATGTTGTTTTTCTTGATTTTTGCCTTTCTTCTACAAGAAAGAAAGAATCCATAAAGAGGAGAACTGGGAGCCAAAGGGCATGATGTAATTTTACTGTGATGCCAACAACTCTTGACCACGACTGCTCCAATTCTCTGGAAGTTTCTCCCTCCCCCCTTACCTCCCAAAGCAAGGTGATACTCAGGGACGCCCCAGTTTCTCAAGGACAGAATAGAGAAGCAATATATTTTCCAGTTTTGTGCACAATGTCCATATCCTATAGTTTGTTTCCCAGCTCCTGGCCTGGGCCACAGTTTATACGTGTTGCTCCTGAAAAATTTCAGCTTGCATCACCAAGCTGCGGGTGATGATCTGAATCTCTGGGACGGAGAACAGGGTGAAGATAGCCTAGATCTAAACTGCGGCCTACTACATATGTAATCTGGAGAGCATCGGGCTGGCTACATACAATTTGCACTCTTTACCTGCCTGTTCAATATGGCGATTAGGTGCAATATCCAAGAAATCAATACATTTCAAAAGATTTATTCAACATTGCGGCAACTTTGCTGCCACTGGTCAAGCTCTCTAACTGCCCTATTCCTTCTTGTTATGCACATGGCACATATCACATGCATGCACACCACCACACACTCCCAAAGCCTCTCGTTTTAACAAAGGATAGCACAAAACTAACTTTCCTATACTTTAACAGGGACCACTCTCTGAAGATCAGAAAGGCTTAGCAGACCTCAGATACAACTGAGATTCATGCCCTTCACTGCTGACCACAAGTAGGTCTTTTCTTTGAAACTGAGCAACAGAAACACTACTCTGCTGCACTGCTCTACCGTCCCGAAGGACTACAGTGTCTCTATGTTAGTACTCACATAAATAAGCTTAGAATATGGGACAAAACTAATTTCTTCAGCTTTTAAAAAAAGGAACTCCAACCTTCTCAAAGAGAGTGGAGTGCAGGGTGTGCCCCTGGCATCCAGGCATCAGAATTACTTAGACTTTGAATTACAAGCTACAGCACTAAGCTAGTTCAGCTTCTACACATATAAAGACAGTAACTTTTAGCGGGACAGGATGAACTTGCGCCTTGTGCGTAATAGGGAGAACACGTGCTTCCTACACGTCATATAAAATCCTAAAAAAATTTACCTAACATTGCTTCCAAAACTGGTAACATGAAATGTAATTCAAGATAGGAACGAATTAATTGAGTGCCAAGAGTGATTTGAGAGTATCTGAAAATAAAAAGACACTTAAACAATAGTACAGCAATGTAAGCTGCTTTGAAATGCTATTTTTGCAATGACACGAATCTGATTAGACTCAGGTGACTGTAATGACAGAACAAGCAGAACAGGCATGTGGCTAGCTAGTAATTCATTGCTATCTGCTCTTCTCATTTATATTTCCAAATAGATATTCCACACAAAAGGTACATTAAAAAAACATTATCAATGTTGAAACATCATGCACTCAACAGCTAAGGAAATGCCAAAATTAAAGATGTCTGTGCAAATTTAATTTGGCTTTCTTGTGCATAAGTGAAATCATTAATTACATACTGACAGGGAGAAGACCAGTGTTAAAAATAGCATGGACTTCATCTACAGGCTTGTTTTTCCCCAGGGTCTGGTGGCTAAAAGGGTCTTTCCTGAACACAGAAGAATGACCTCTTTGCCTTTGCTTACTGCTCTCTGAAAAACCTCCTAATTACAGATGACAACTAATACAAAGCAGGTGTAACAGGCATCATGGTGTCAGACTTAGCACAAAGATGCTGTTGGGGGAGCTATTTTCTCTGTGCCCTTGCTCCACGGAAGAAAGTAACTACTAAGCAGGTAACGGTGAGAAAAACCTCACGGCAAAGTGTATTAAGAGACAGAAGCAAGTGTCAAATATTCCTGTACATCATCTGCTCTCTCCACGCCAAAACCTGAATGGAGAATTGCCACTTTGCCTGAGGTCGATGAGGAAATCCTGAGGTTTGACAAGAGGGAAGGATAGAACATGAACGCAATGGAAGGTTCACCCTTACTTCCAGTTTGAGACAAGGGCTGCTACCAGACTTTTCTGCCACCAGATGTTCAGCCTTCCTACTGAAAGAACCCAGGTATTCAGAAAAACATATGCAAAAGCAACTCATACTCATACGAGAGAGCCACCCATATGTTATCCCTGCATACTGAGGAACCAGTGAAGTCTGCTGCTGGCCCACCACGTAGTGCTGTCTTTTACAGAAGGTAGAAGTTCCTGTGGGCGAATGATACGGGCAAAAAAATTGATGCAGCACAACTGGGGGCACCATAATAAGCTCTATAGGGCAATAGCAACTTTAGAAATTTATTAGAAAGAAAAATCAGCCCTTCCTAGGTCAGAGCTCTTGGTCTGATGAGGAACTGTCCAAGGCAGCATCTAGGAGAGCACAGCCTCCTAGCTCAGCTGTCCTCCACTCTCTCCTTTTTCCTTCCCTCACCACTGCTCTGCTAAAGCCATGCACTCCTTTCTACACCAAACACAGCTCCAGTACATACTCTCACCTATTTTCTATCTCTATTCCCAGTCACATTGCTCCAGTTCTCCTTTCTCTATAAACTTGAGGCAAGTCCTCTTTTATTTTGCTTCCTTTCAACCCAGGGAGATCACACAGGGATGCGAGCCTAACCTGCAGATGCCCATAGGACACTGAGCTACTCTCACATCCCCTCGCAGGACCCAGGACAGCCCACAGCAACCCAAAGGTGCAAAGGCAGAGAAGCACCGCCTGAGCTCCGAACCGGAGCAGATGCCATGCAGACAAGGTCTTCAGAGAGTTTCTCTTGATAAATCTGAGCTCTGGTAAGGATATACAATGAAATACTTTTCCCAAAGCAATACAAATGGCTTTTCAATAGCTTCTATCACTGCTAACTTTGAGTGCGTTATCATATGGATAGCAAAAGGTCACTGACACAACAGATGATAACTTATATGCCACATTTCAGTTCCCAGACAGAGCTTTTCGGACTAAAGCTTCCAAGAAAATTTTCACTTGAACCAAGCAATGTTTAGTTATTTTCCTTAGCACTAGACATGGAAACAACAGAACTGTTTTCGCTGAATTATTTTTGGTTTTTAAGTCAGCCTGTGGCAAACATTACCATGGAGGTTTTGTTCAAAAGTCACAGCTTGCCAGCTGATTTCTACACTTGGAAAAAAAAACAGATTCATGCTGTATGGTCCAAAGTATATTGTCATCTCTCTATTTTTTATTAGCTGCACCATATTAGGATCATAGATCCTGGTTAGGACTAGGATTCCTGTCTACTAACTTCTGTAAAAATACATGAGAAAAAGAAAGGGCTCACTTGGGGAATTTGCAGTCTAACTTAAAATGAGATCCAAAAGGAGGAAATAATTCAAACTTTCCAACAAGGTTTTCCAATGGAAAAATGTGCCTTTGGCATGTGTAGTTTAGTCAGAATCAAAGCATTTCATCAAAACAATGGAAAGACTGTTTTTTTAATAGCATTTTCCTATGGAAAAAAAAGCTGAAGTTAAATATGCCCACATTTTTACAGTTAATACTTAGTATTTCATTAAGATAATTTTTGGACTGAATTGAAACAAAATTTAACTATTAAACCTCTCAATATTTTTTTTATATTCAGGGTTTTTTTTTTCAAATTATGCAAACTGTTTTGTCAAGGGTGTTTGAATGGTTCCAATTTAAAGTCTGTGGAAAGCTCCACACAAAGGGAAAGTTTTGCTTTTCAGTCATATTCAGAAATGTCAGCATTTTACCTTACACCCAGTCCCTGGTACCTGTGGTACCACAGCAGAGGAAACATGCTGCCCCTGCGAAGATTGGGGATAACAGCTCTAAGAATAAGCAGGTGATTGCTGGCTGTGTGAGCACTACCAGTCGTTGTTCTGTTTCTAATTTCTTCACATAAGCTTAATTATTTTCCTCTTCTAGTACCCTCGTTACTGTAACAGGAGCAGAGTTGGGCTACCATCTATGCTGTCTAATGCTTTGAGAAATTCCTACTCATTCCAGGTAAAAAAATTAAAATTCATTCAGAGACTGTAATTGAATATTAAGAGGAAAGCAAACAATAAAACTGGTACGTGTGTTCAAAGTTATCTCATACAAATCCACAAAGCCAATGGACAGGCAAATCACTCCAACGCAAGCTGAGTTTCTAGCTCAGAAATTCCCAGCTCAGTTCACTCTGAAGTTTTGTCCAAGTTTAGCAGACACAGACTCCTCAAAGATTTAGACATCCCAACACCTTTTTGCCTCAGTTTACAAAAATAACGAACATATCATCAAAATTCTTAGTAAAAAGGAATAAAATGTTTCATTATTTCAGGCTACTCTTCTAGACTTCTCCTGGAAAATCAGTGTTGAAATGGCCATAGTAGCTCTGCTGTTCCTCTTAGCACAGAAGGCTCTACCAAAGTCTACGGGAACAGTACCTGGAAGGAATCAGGCACTAATTAAGCCACAAAGTATGGAGATTCAAGTATCTTCACAGCTGGATTTTGTTCCCATGGAAATCAAAGGCCAAACTCCCATTGTCAATAACATTGCAAAATCAGGCCTCTCCACTTCTTTCAAGGTTGGATTCTTTCATTATTTAGGTTCAAACGAACAGTCAGTAGCCTGCTCTCTCTCATCAGGGTTTGTTAGGGGATTTTTTTCTCTCTTTAAAAAAAAAAAACCAACAAACCTTAAGCTCTCATGATAGCACGGCAATCACTCACCCACTGTAGAACTATTAAATTTGCAATGACCTGAACCGTGACTGAAGAAACACTGTAGAAAAAGCAATAAAAGAGGAATATTTTAATAGCCATCACAATGAGCTTTATGGGATTTTATAGATGTACTGTGGTGAGTGATCAGCCTTTGATTTAGCCTTAACCACACCAACAGTTGTGGATAACCTGCTGGTATTCCAGTCTGTAATTAAATCAGTGAAAACTAAGCTTAAAATAACCACCAGTGCCACTGAACCCCCATGCAGTGGGGCTCACCTCCCGGGACGCTGTACCATGCACCGCCATTAGTTGTTCCATCCACAAAGCTGCTGTCATCGTCATTTTTACGACACGGTGGTCTGTTTGGATCAGACATAGTGGGATTGAAAGAAGAGTAACTGCGAGCCAGGCTTTGAAAAATAGCATCATCGGGGCAGGAGCTGTATTCATGAGCACTGCCTAGGGTGGAAAAAAGTCCAGGAACAAGGATTATTAAAAGGGCAGTCATACCGACTGGGCTCACAACCTAGATTACCAGCACTGAACAGGAGGACCGTGCCTGGAAATTCTCTGTACATGGCTAAGTGTCCTACAGCATCACAAACTAATATAGCATTATCTTAATAACATTAACATTTCCCCAATACTTCATCAATTGCCCGTACCAAGCTGCCCCATTATTAAGCTGACTATTTGTATCAGTCTTAATATTTATGAAATTATTAATTTAAAAGTGCACCACAAAATCTAAGCTATTCTAGGCTTTAGATATTTTCTTAGTAGAACACAGTACATAGACAAAGGTCTCTCCCTAAAGAGTTTTACAGTCTGATATTGAAAGGATTTGCAATTAAACTGCGAGAAAGTAGACTGAAGGAAGACAATCACAAACAATACCATCATATCATGACCATTTCAGCCATGTGCACATCCCCTAGTAGCAGAAAAAACAAACTAATATTGCTGTGTGCTAAATGATAACATCTCTGCCACAATGTGATCCTTTTTATATGGGACCAATACTGAGAAAGTTTGTATAGTTATGATAGTTATTAGCACACTACCGCTTTCAGAAATTCATTTTTTAAAGGTGCAAGTAGAGAAACCTTAGATCATAGAGGCAGCCTAGACACATCTCTCTTGCTTCAGTTAACAGGGTGCAACAGCCCCAGCTAATTTAAGAGCTAAGTTGCCTTGATTAAAATATCTGAGGGACTATGATTCCCTCAGGTATTACATAATTTTTGTGATGTAACTCTACTGAAACAAACTATCATCTTCAAAACTAGAAAACATGGTCGTACAGTAACTAGCTTTAAACATGTGATTAATATGCTAAAATAAATCATTACAATGCAATGACATGATGTTTACAAAGTGGAAGCAGTGAAATAAGTACAGAATGTAATTTCTATCTCCTACTATTTCTTGTTAACTTCTACTACATACCACTCCGAGTCTCATCATAAGGATAGTTTGCAACAAGGTCTCCTCCATGAAGATTGGCAGAGAGCACAAAGGGAATATCCATAATCCAGTGAATGACACCTTTTGTTTCAGGAGCAAGCTACAACAAAATAGCATTACCAGCAGTTACAAATTGATAATTCAACGTAGAAACTTATTCAATTATATATAGTGGGCTTAATTATTATCACATATATTGTGCAAGACATTTAAATGTCTTGCAATTTTATTTTGGCTTCAGAGAGAACTGAATCAGTCCTTTACATCCGATTTATAATTATATTAAGTAGATTAATATAAGTCTAAAACTGGTATAAATTAGTTCAGAATGAGACCACAAATAAAGCAATCTCAATCTTTTACTTCTTCCCATTACGGCTAAAAAAAGCCTACTAAATTTTGAACCAAGGAAAATAAACTAATTCAAAATAAAAGTTGGTAGGATGCAGTCTATTCTCTGCACGGAAAGTAAAATTACTTCATTTAATAATTTGAATTTGAAGACAGAATATGGCTATTAAGGCCACAATCCTATGGGACTGCAGTCACAACACTATAATTTCTAGAACCTCCTCTGGGGGTAAACACAAGAAGATAAAAATCCCTCCAGATATAGGCCTGCATAAGCTTAACAAAAATGCATGTGTTATATGTGAGAATTGCTGGCTAGCCAGCAATGTAATTAAGCACGATACACAAGTGAATTTCTGGCAATGGTAAAAATGCAGAATATCTGCAAGAATAGCTTCAAATCAAGGAGAAGGCTACGCAATCTCTAGCCTTAAAAATAAAAGATGTTTTGAGTAAGGAATTGTCTAAGGATTAAGCAATATGGATCAAAAGGGTTTACTACAGCAAGCCATTTTGAGAAAAACTTCAAGAAGCATCAGACGAATAAATTTAACAAAATGAACAAAATGCTTAGAAGAACGTGAATTGTAGAGATCATACACACAGCTCCTAGAGGTTGCTACGTGTCCGCTTGCATAAAAGGGAAGAGATGGGCACGTAAGTGACCCAATATTCAGCCCCTACTTACCTTAGGATTCTGGTCCACAGCTTTTTTCATGTTTTTCAGCAGATGGTTGTTTGGGCCACCTTCTTTCTCATTAACATAGACTATTCTATCAAGATCAGGGAAATTTCGGTTTAGATCTATCCCTTGGGCGTTACTTCGACCAACAAACCAGTCTTTAAGTTCACCGGGCTGAATGCGGAAAGGGAACAGAAAGAGAAGGGAGATGAGTAGATTCAGGAGATTACATATCAAGCTTTATACGGGTATATTTAGCCGTGCAAATTTAAATCATGGGTTTACTTCTCATGTTCTTCAGAATAAGAAGAGATCATGTGGGAGTAAAAACTTCTGAAGCTCCAAGAGCTGAGTCACCCCTATTTCCTCCTAGAGCTCTGTGGGAACAAAACCAACCTCTATTTCACTGAGGGTCTTGGAAGAGAGGATCATTCTTATAGTGGCAGATCTGGACTAAGGATGGGCAAAATTACCAGCAGCATCAGATTTTCCAGTGCCTGCTGAGTCTTCCCCCGAGACCTGGCTTTTCCCCGTTGCCTCTTGCCCATGCTCATGAACTACAGACCTCATTTTAGTGAGTCTCAGAGCAGCTGTAGATTTATCAGCCAGCCGCAAGGAATGTTTGCACTTGTTTCAAAATTCCTCTAAATAGCTTCAAGGTAAAGAAGGACCTTAACTTTTATTTACCTAAGATTTTTACTTTTATGGTGTCTGTCAGCTTCATTCACTGCAATAGTGACACTGAATAAAGATGCAGTGAGAATTTTTGCAAAAATCTTTTCTTTAAGCTGATTCCCTAAAATAGGTTTGGGGTTGCATTAACAAAATGCCTTCAGAGCGCATAGTTTTCCCTAGCCTGTCTCTCTAAGCTTTCAGTACTCTGTAAAGCAGGTTTAGTTTGATTATTAGTTTTAATCTTGGGGTATATTGAATCTACTGTCACACACTTTGTACAGGATCAAGATACTTCTAAATTAGAATAATAGTGACACTAAAGCAAACCGTGTTATAAATCATATGTAATTTGTAAGGCAATCCTGTAAAAGCAAGTGTACTTTGACTAAGGAGAAAAAGTTTCAAATTATATTATTACAGAATCTCTACAGAGAGAGATTTCAAACAAGTAAAATACTGCATCAATTTGAGGACAGCTTCTGCTTCATTGCCACGAGAGGGAGACATACGACCGAATATGGTTTGAAAGCATTCTGTGGGGTTTGGGGTTTTTTAAAGACTTCATGAGAATTAGTTTAATAAAGATCTTGATAAGGTTTGACTTATTTAATCATAAATAAATAGTTACATAAAAAGATTTAACATTTCCACATTAATTTAAAAAATGAATACACCTCGTAAAACAAGAAAATTCTTATTTTTGTTTAGAACATAATACACACCAGAAGCTGTATATAGCAGGGTCCTATTTGGCCTCTTTTTGCTAATTATGCATTAACACATTACATGTTTCTTGACTGAGTCATCATCCCAAAATACCTGCTAAGTTTTCTTGACTAATAGCTTAATTAAAGTACCTCATGCCTGAAATTTAGAATCAAAGTTATTCATATTAAAAAGATGGCTCACAAAGTTTGCTTGTTTTGGGATCAAGCTCTGATGAATGTGGATAACTCATGTAAGTGCATTTACATGAGAATATTCTTAAAGGAAGTATCAACTTTCCCTTTTCTACCACTTTTGAAACATCATGTATTACTAGAAGTTACTTGTTTAGGAAGCAGTTCAGTCAGTGAACTTACATGAAAGAATGTGCATGAAACATAAATATCATTATATTTTAAAATACAGTAAACTCACAAGAAAGATGGCTATTTGTTGAAAACCCAAGCATAAAATCCTCCTTGTTAAACAGAACAAGCCTACTGCACTATTAGGAAATACTTCAGTTATGCTCTTGCATTCAACAATCGCCACCAAGAGTTCATGTATCTGTAAAACTGCTAGTCCAAGTGCCATTATGATCCGAAGGCTGATACAGGCATCGATAACTATTCTTATATACGTGGCCTTACAAACCTGGGATGCTGCCTTCTCAAAGCCATCCGGGTTCAAAGATGGCATGATATGGATACGTGTGCTATGGATCAAGTTGATAATAGTTTCATTTCCTTTCTGGTACTCATTACACAAGTACTGAGCCAGGAAGATGAGCAACTCCCTTCCGACAGCTTCATTCCCATGCATATTCCCAACATATTTAAATTCCGGTTCTCCTGCAAGAAAAAGGAAGAACATGTCTTAGAACAACACATAAAAATCACTCAGGGACTGGATCACACAGCGCACCTGAGATGAGGGTATCACTATTACTACAACTGGTCACAGTATCCCCAGGAAGCTACAAGCCTCCTTCAGAAAAGTGGATTTAGTTTTTTTTCTACACTCTGGCTAAACAAATAGTAATTTATATTTAGCTGTTTGCCGAAGGCAGATAAAGAATATGAGAGGACAACAGAATATGCAAAAATAAATGCTAAGCACGGCCATTAACATTACTACTGTTGAGATCTAATGCAACTGATGCCTCAATACTACAAAAGGGTGTCTTGATTAGGTAGTTTTTAAATATGTAAACTGACACTAACAGAGCTTCTTATCTTTAATGTTCTCTTCAAGATTAGGTTAAGCTTATCACGCTACCCATGCATTAAACTGCAATTCTTTTACCAAAGCAACAGCTGTTGATCCCAGTGATCTGAAAAATCTTATTCAACAGTTGCTTTGGATAGTCAGCTCAGACTTTATGAAGCAAGTGCAATAACCTAACTCTTAAAATTAATCACTCCCATCTAACATTCCAATAAACAGTCCGGTATTATGCATATATTTAATGCTGATTTAATATATATTGTATATTCATATATAATATTCAATGTATAATGTGTTCAATATATATTCTACATATATTCAAATATATATATTCAATATATAAATGAGCAGTCCAATATTCCCAATTGCTCATTAGTCGCATTCCCATGACCCTAGACACGAAAACCACACAAGATAGGTCTTATAGAGCTGTGAAGGATTTACCTTTTAAAAGACTACATTTTGGGCCCTAATTCCAGAGAGGTTTTAGTATAACATAAATACCTGAATGAGATTAAGAGGATTGTCCTGGAACTAAAATGAAGAACGTGCTGTTTTCTGTTTTGAAGCCCTTTTTTCTTATCCTTTTCCTTTTTAAATGCAGTTGTTCTGCTGTAACCGCTTTAATCAAACATTCTGCTGATTATATGCTCTGGATAGTCTTTGAACACACTTTGCAATAGCCTTTAGCACTATCACAGGGGCAAATTCAAGCCAGGAGGAGTGTTACACAAACGAGACCTAAATAATTGCTAATCAAGCACACAGCCATATCTACTTACGGCTCTTCAGTCTGTGCTTGTTAACCTTAATCCAGTGATAAGATGCTAGCAGACAGAGGGCTATTAATACCATGACTTCTTTCCTTCCAGCTAAGATGTTTTTGTACATATGGATTTGTCCCTGAAAATTTTTGTCAGGTTAAAAAGTTTTCTACTTTCAGTGAAATAGCTTCATTTTATCTGATAGACACAATGCCATTACTGTGACTAAAAACCTCCATTTCCTCTTTCGGCATTGAGCTCCTATTTACTGTTTTTTCTTATCTGTTAATACCAGGGAATGCAAGAGGTCTAATCATCAAGACCATGCAATCAACCTGATCCCATTAAAACAGATGGATACTACTTAATAAAATACACAGCACTGCACATCACATAGTCTCATAATTAGACTACTCATGCATATGTATATTGGCGTGTTACTTATGGGAAAAGTGCTTCACAAGCTAAGAGGCAAATTTGTTACTGCGGTAAATATGAACAGGGTTGCATTTTGCATTTCTGGTTTTCCCTAGGACATCACTAGGGAAGCCTGAAGGAGAAATTATTTCTCCTGATTCCCAACTCTGTGCATTAGTCACCTACCTTTCTCTTCCACTTGAATTTTACAGGCCTGGTTCAAATGAAGAAACAGAAACATGTTTCCCATATGGTACTGCTTGCCCCCCTCCCCAAAGAATCGTTAACAGTGTTTAAAAGGGTTCATGAAGACAGGCACAGAGTCTACAGTGAACTAAGAATACAGCCTCAGCTACAGCATATCTTCAGTGGTAATGACCCATCTCAAATGAACATTAAAAGCTAAAAGGAGTTCAGGAAGAGGTAAAGAGAGTCATTGGAAGTATGGAAAGTCTTTCCTATGAAAAGTGATTGAAGAGATCAGCCCCATTTTCCTTAGGAAGAATAATAACGGACAGTCAAATACACCGGCCATTGTGGCACGGAGGAATCGGTCTGGAAAGCAGCACTTCCCTACACCACAATACAAGAGAGTGATTTTCAGTGAAAGGGAACAATGACCATTTTTAGACTGATAAAGAAAAATAACATTACTTATAACACGAAGTGTGAAACCAGTATTCAAAGAATCCCACTGGCAGCGAGGTGTCAGCGGAACTCCAAGTTTTGCTAGCAAACCAAGAGTTAAAAAACTGATCTAAAAGTGAATGCAAAAGAATGAAAAGGGAAAGATAACAGGCTGAATAACAGCCCTGCTTCAAAACTTAACTTTGTGTTCATATTTTAGCTCCCCTGGGCATTTTCTTACACCTTTCTCTGAAGCAAAGAAATCCATCTCCTATCGATCCTCTGGCTGCGGAGAACAAGGCTGTGCAGTCTGCACGTGTGGGAACTGTTCTCTGCCAGCTCCCTAGTGCTGCCCGCTTTCTTACCCACGGGCACAGCAACTGAAGACATACTGGGTTTCTGCTCAATATCAGAAGATACTGAATTTCAGACTGTATCCAACAATTTTAGGAAAACTCTTCATCATTTCAACAGTGTAATTTACATCCAAAACAACAATGGAAAAAACGGGTCCTTCTCATACCTAAACTTTACAGCTGCTCCAAGGGAAACAAACTCGATTTTTACTGTTTATTTCAGCAGAAACAAATTAATGCTACAAGCTGACTGCAAGGGAATTAGCAGTTTGCTCATTAGTTGTCCATGCCCATCACGGCCAAAGTCAGGGAGTCCATTCTGGAAAAAGGGACAATGTTGCTAAAGTCATTAGTTATCATCACAGTGCCCAAAAAGCCGAGGGAGCTTCCACAGGCTACTATCTGCTGATACGACTTTGAAGTTAATGAAGCGCTTAATTTGCATTTGCATTTCAGCCTTTCATGTTAGAGTAAAAACTGCAACTCAGGGCGTACCTTCTGGAAACCTGTTTTTGGAGTCACTTTTACCTAAATCCTTTCCTAATCATCTTCTTCTCTAGGACAATGAAGTCCAAGCTGGAGGGCAGACTGCTAGCTGAGGCCATTGCTCTGTTGGCTGAATTAAGCAAACCCAGCTGCCCGAGTTTTAGTGAATGACTCTGCTATGCAGCCAGCATCCCAGGCCCACTACAGCTCCTGAAGGAACCAGCTCCTTCTCCTCCACCCCATGGGCTAACACAGATACCTCAAACGCCGAGGATGCCAGCTGTCCAGTCCTTAAGCCAGCACTCCTCACTTTATGGGTTCCCTGGTCTATTCATTGAATATCTCCTGCCACACCATCTCTAAAAGCTTCAGGCTTCTCTGGAAAACAGCCCACCCCCTGGAGAAAACAGCCTTCGGTCACCTCTTGCTAGCATGCTACTTAGCTAGAGGAAGAGCTGCTCTTCCATTAACCCTTCATGATTAATCACCCTTCATAGGATTCTGTAACTGTAATTGCCTCACAGAATTACTTTTTTTATTAAAAGACTCTGTAAATCTCAATTTGATGATGAACTTTTAAACAGTTTCTCCAGATCAGTAGACACGTTCCTGTTCCACTGCAGAGAACTGAAGGTAGCTTTAAGGGAGAAGCAGCATGAAGAAATATAACTTTTTTCTCATTTATTTGACCCCCACAAAAAAGTAAAATTGTTTTAATGAATTCCCATGGTCCAAGATATTACAAACACAAAGGAATATTTCTGTTACTTGAATATTTAAAACTCCATTTAATTTTATTCATTTTCTGACAATATCTTTTCAAACGGTAATCTCTCACTCACAATAGCAAAAGTATGTCTTGTGTAACAATGTGAGCATGACATCTATAAATGCTTAAATGTAATTCCAGCCCAGATACAGCGGTTTATGATAACAAATGAATGGGTGGATACTAACATCTTTTGGGGCAAGTCATAAGAAATGAAATGCAGCAATCAAGTTTATAAATATCTCGGTATCTCTGGTGAAACCTAAAAGTCATCACATCATTATGGCTTTTAGAAGGCTTTTACATCCCTCTTAGATTGACTGCATGGTACATTACAACCTGATAAACGATCGAGGAAAAGGTATTTTAAAATGTCGTGCCTTTCTGGTGCCTGATGAACATTGTGAAATGTCACTATTCGCTTCTGCAGTTACTGTCAGTTAAGGTCTTCAGCAGTTTCCTAGGAACAGCATGTACATCGTCAATATTAGATGGGTTGTCCAATTAAAAATGACTAACCACTGCCATTTTCAGGTCAGGCTATATTTGTACAGTAAAGACAGTAATTTTCTAAAATGTAGGGACAAAAAATTTAGCACCTACTAATTATATATACTATGAGTCAAGGTAATGTCATGCCACTAGTCATGGTCTAATGTCAAGCAGTTAACCTTAAAATGTACAGTACTTCACTCGTGGAAGTGCAAGCCATATGGAAGAAAAAAAATTAACTACTGGAAAGTTTAAGTGCTTAATGAACCGTTTTGCAAATCAGCCTCAAATACCCTTAAAAACTACAGTCCTTCTTCTGCTTTCCTGTATTTCTTACAGAAAAGCCAGCAACGTTCCTGAAATAACAGACTTAGTCTTTTTGATTACTTACAGTTGCTTGTCATTTTTAATATGGCAACGAGTAAACTTTTCTTGTAGATAAATGGCATGGAAAATCTCAGAACCCCTGCTGGCAAGAAATTCATTCATTAAAAGTGATCGCAGACTTTCTTACGCTCCACATTTTTGTAGGTAGTTCAAAGAGAAAGAAATTCTCTGGAGATGAACTACATGGAAAACCAAGGATTATAAAATGGGTTTCTCCTTTGAATGTGAAAAAAGTAAGAGAGGGAAAGAAGAAATTAAATGAGGAGGTGAGATTGGAAAGTGAAAGAATTAGAAAATTTAGATTTCTAACAACCTGTAAACTAAATGTCTACAACCTGCCTCAATAGCATTTCAATAGAAATGTTGATTTCCACAACTTGTGTGAAAACGACATTGAAAGACAGAACTGCAACGCAGTATTAGTTTCTAAATCATTGTATAGGCCTTACATAATTTTAGGGCGACATTTACTAAGACGTAGCGTTCGTCTAACCTTGCTGAAAGAGAAACTACTGGAAGTTTCGCAGGTGGCTTACATGAAAGCAGAAATGGGTCAACACTGAAAGCCTTTGAAAAATCCAATCGTTCACTTTCTTGCCATTAACTGCTAGAAAATACACTGAGAAGGAAACAAGAGGAAAAGAAAATCAAGGCTCTTTTGGCAATCTCCTGCCTTAAAAAAATGCATGCATTTTTTAACAGCTATGATTCAAAAGCGGTCTCAAGCTCTTTCTGGAAATTTTCATAATTATTGAACACTACTGCTTAAAATTAAAGTTAACAACATAGTCTGTAAGCACATTAAACCCAGAGGGAAAGCTCACAAGGAACAGCTATGTTTCTGCTGACCTTGACACATACAAATTAAGACGCGATCTCCATTCCACTCAGTATAAAGTCTGTCAGTTGGGACTTCAAAATAGGATCTTATATGTCTTTGCACTGGAAGTTAAATTCTCCAGACAGATTACCTCATGCTCAAGACAGTTATTTCCACCAAAAAGGTTCTGCGTGACTTCATGCTTTCTTCAGGTTTCCAATAGCCCACTCTCACCCCTGCAGCTACAGGACTTGGCAGAGCCTCCCACGAGAAGTGGGCAAAGCATCTGCTCAGCTCCTCCAGTCCCCACCTACAGCTCTGTGCTGGCACATCCCAGTGATGATCTTTCCACAACACCCTGCGCTTGCACTGAAGCATTGCACAGCGTAGCGCTGAGTTCGGTGTTTCGGGTAAAGCCCACTTGCTTTACCAGAGAGTAGAAGAGTTTTTGCCTACGAGATTTGTGTTGCTCTGCACGAACTGATGGTGCTATCTAATAGAATTGATAATGATTCTTTAAATCATAACAAATCATTTGTAAAGCAAAATAAGTTTACTTATTTAATCAAAACCTTTAACTTAATAAGAAACACTGAAATGTGATATGCACAAAACCCTGATTTCATGTAAGTGTGTTAAAAAGCACTCTCTGAACTCAAAGCAGATTTAAAATTAATCAGAATTTTAGAAGTAACAAATAACTATCTATATATAGAAACGGATTAACCAGATTAGTTTTACAATGCATTGCATTTTTCATGCTCTAGGAAAACTGAATAGGACTTCGCATTTACAGAATTCACTACAGTGTTACAGCGGCAGGTATCGTTAGCTCGGCATTGGAGATGAGATTCCTCAGAAACCAAACATGAGGTGAACTGTCCTGAACCACCCTTACCAGTCTGTGGCAGAGTACGAGACACATATGTTTTTTTCACCTCCCAGTTTTTGCTCTCACTGTGAGGAAAAAACCTGGACCAAAATATACCCTGGGATTCTTTGTGAAGGACACTGGCAGCACAGCAACTGTCTATATGTCCACTGCAACACTGGGTGTGGGATACAACTGACTCAATTCATCTTTTCCACTGCGCTCAGTAAGAGGGGGAGCTTTTCCATTTATAACTATGTGTGACCAAGTGAATTTTCATTTCAAAGACACTCACTGTATCCCTCCAGTTTTGGTTGGCACATAGAGCAAAGATACTTTTTTAATCCATCATCAAAACAGACCTTCTGAGGAAGAGAAAGTTGATATATAATTTAGACATGTATTTATGGTGGTTCCTCATCAAGTTCACTCAACAAGCTTTCTCTCTTCAGCAAGCTCTAGAATAGGCTTTTTCACTTCAACTACGAAAGTACCTGCCAGCCACTAGAGCATTTCAAAAGGACTGAGCGCGTCTATCTCATTCCCTTTGCACGCAACAAATATACGGGAAATTTCAAAGCTAAACTAGTTCAAATGCCTCCTACCAGGAGGAGACACATTTGGGCTCTGCTTTTCCTCATCCTCATTTCATGAAAACAGGAAATAAAAGTCAGAAATAACCCGTTTATATCCAGATCCCAGACTCTAAAGTCAAAGAGGTAAGCAGAAATGCCGGACAAAAAAGGGTGATGAAGCAAAAGTAGCTCTCCCTTTTTACCAGAAATAAACAAAAAGTCAATGAAAAGGCGCAAATAATTCTTTTCCAGTAAGTTATACAGGCCCAATATCAACATTGCCATGCAGCTTCCCTGTGCCAAATGGGTGGCCAAAAGCATGGAAGCGCAGGCACGAGCTCGCTCGGAGAGTATTTCCAGGCAGGAAATGACGAGCGCTGTGATTTCCCCAGCAGTGCCCAGAGCAGAAAGCAAATCTGAAAAGGGCTGAGGGAGTAAGTTAGGCCAGGGTTCCTCCTCTGTAGCCTCATGCCCCAGTACTTGGTGCGAAGCTGTAGTTCAGGAGGAAAGCAAGTTAGGGCAGCTTTCAGGGCTGCGCTACCTTGGGCACCAGCGTGTGCAAAGGAAGTGCGCTCACAGAGTTCATCTTCACCTAGCAAAACTCTTTGCATTTTCTCTCTGTAGAGGAGAGCTATTTCTGACTGAAAAGGATTACAATTCCCATCACGAGGACATTCTCGGTCCTTGGGAAATACATCTTCTGTGCTTAAGGATCTAGGAATAACTAGTAGTAAGCCCTGAGACCTCCTCCCTTGATTTCCAGGAGCCCTTCTGAAGCATTGCAATGGCACTTGTTACTCCACTGAGGCTGCACATAGTGGATGCTCCTTCTTTATTGGTAATTGGAACATTATTTTGTTCCACTGCTGTTTTGTCACAATCTGACACTGTGTGAAAAAAACTGTGGGCTGCAGATCTGTGATTCAGACAGATGATGCTGAAGTGCATTGGTCATTGCTAACAGATGGAGAGGGATAAAATCTCCCCATAAATGTACATCTGTAACAAGTCCCTTGTGTAGACAGCATGTTACAGAATAAGAGTTTCTTTTGCACTGGCACATTTATTTAGCTTCCCTTGCTTAGATGAGCCCTAATATTTATTGATCTTAGCTTCTGTGATTATTGGCCATGGAGTTTACAGAACAAGTTATAAAGTGCCCTTTTAAAATAAATTACAGTAAGAAAGACATAGGCAAACTGCAAAAGCTAATTATGCTGTTACCTTGCTCCTTTGTGGAAAAAAAATATGAAAGATTGACTTGTGATGACTAACAGACGACACCATTTACGTCAGAACATAAATGACCTGATTTATGTCAATATCCTCAGAAACCAACAAATACCCAGGTAGCTTCTTTTAGTCCTAATCCTATTTTAGCATCACCCTTTTGGTATAAAAAATTTTAAAAAACAGAAATCCGTCATTTTAGAAGTTAGGGGGTTTTTTTGCCAGAAAAACTGCAGCTGCATTGTAGGCTTAAAAACCTGGTAAAATGTGTGAAGCCCTGATGAAAAAGTGGCTTACTGAGATCTGTTCTTTTGCTGCACTTCACCTCTAGCCTCATTTTAGCAGCTAATACTCTCTCAAGTTTCTGCATTTAAGGTATGAATGCTATGTGGTAGCCAGCAGTAAATCTTGATTGTACTTGTTCTTGAGATAGCACCAGTTAAAATCAGGTCAGTAGGAAGCAGAAGAAAAAAAAAGGTTAAGTGGGTAGAGAGTGATCAAGATTGGTAGTCCAACACTACATTTCCAGACATTGCAACAGCTGGCTTCAGAATTTTTCAATGGTATGTAAAATTTTATTTAAAATTGGTATTGTACCTTATTTATCTATAGCCAGTTATAGGTAGAAATGCAGACCTGGATGCTTGGAGGGGGTCTATCTCTTGACACTCACATATGTTTGAAATATAGATACCCTTTAGAAAATGCCCCCCATATCATCTCATACATTAAAAAAAAAATGAAAAAAGGTGATGATTCCTAGTAAGACAGTATAAGGAGAGGAAGCTAAACTGGTGCAGAGGCTAATAAAATCAAGCTTGGTGCGTAAGAGGAAGAAGTGAATCATATAACAGCTTGTTGACTTAAGAATAATGATGGAGATGACTGAACCAGACAAATCCTTTGTCTCAATAGCAGATGGAAGTGGATTCAGAAGGCTTTCAAGAGATGTTTTGCCTCTAGATGAGGGACCTCCAGACAAAAAATCCCATATGGATACTGACCCCAACACTGCAAGCCACAAACAGCTGTATAGCTGCGAGACAGAGAGCAGTCTTCGTAAGATAGAAACAAATGCTTAACAAAAAAACCTAACGGCTTTTATGTCTGCTCAGGGACACACATCCTAGTGTCCTAAAAATAGACAGTTTTCCTCATATAGGGAACAAACATAAAAGCTTGGTATTTTCTCAGCTTTCCTCAGAGCCTCCACTGGGTTTTCCCTTCAAAGAGTAATAAGACAGTTCTCCGTTAAGAGAAAGGAGAGAGGGGTACCTGTTGTCCATATGGTCTACAGTCAAGGACAACAGAAATCGCAATCCTGTCCTTGAGCAGCACCTGTAAGTGCAGAAAGTGAACCGGCAGCTGAGCAACTAGGTATTTTATAATGAGCTCTATGTACGGCAATAGAGCTTTGTGCAATTTTATATAAAACGAAGCTACCTAGGGTTTATTCTAAGTGCAAGCAGAAAGGTTAGTTCAAAGTAAGAAGTCATGTTCCTCACAAAAGGGTGAATAATAGCCATTCCCTACAATAATACCCACTATGCCTCCAATATGCCAAGCATGTTAAAGTGCAATGACCAGCAGGATCAGAAACTGAGTAGCTCTTCCTAGCACTGCCTGATTACTTTTTCCTCTGATCAATACAAAAAGCTACAGCAAATCCATCTTTTGTGGTCCCTTTCATCTCACTTGAAACTTTCTTTCTCTTTTATGTTACCAGCAGTACATCAGACAAGCTCTTTCCTGCCAATGCAGGAAGTTCATGTTAGTGAAAGTGTACATGTTATCTAAGGGCAAATTCCTTCACTAATAAGAGTCCAAAGGGCTTTTGTTACGGGTATCAGTGGTATCTGGCATCAGTCTGAGTGTATTCACCGTGATTCCTGTGTAGTCATTTATATTTTTTAGTAAGTGTAATAAAACACTAGGAGCTGAAAGATTTTACCATACTTCTGTAATTCAGACCAATATTAAAGCAGCGAAAGTGAGAGGAAAACTGCGCCCTACCTTCCAGATTTATTGCATTTTATTTCAATTTTGTGCAGGTGAGAAGGTTGGCGAGGTATAATGAAGAGGTATAATAAAGTCTGGCACTTTTTTAAAAGCTGGTTTTGTGCATTTTGTACCTTTATTTATTAACAAATATTCTGAGATTGTTGAAATTACTTTTCTCATACATACCGTTCACGGCTAGAGACTCCACGAAGTAGCTAACTAGCCGGCCCACAGATGAGAGCATAATACAGCCAAAAGGCATCTCCTGATAGGCCCTACAGCAATATTTTCACTTTGAAATTTCAGGCATTTGGGGCTTTTTGAGAAGAAAAAATTCTCTAATGAAGAGAAAAGGAAGTCTAGGAAATACTGATTCCAATCAAATAGGAAGAAGATGTGGTGTCTGATCCAATATGCATTTGTCTAGCTCTTAATTCAAGGACAGTAATTCAACAAACAGGGGAACAGTACTGGGTAGTGTGGAGGCAAAATCTTTTCTGACTATATACAAGCACTTCTCTACTATTGTGTGTGTATGTGGGCATGTACGTCTTACAGACACGCATGAACATGCCTCACTCAGAGACTCAGGCACCAAGGAGGTCATCCCCCGGTCATGAAAGTATTTTTCATGTTTCTGTTCACTAACATCTTAGATCTAAAGCACTCTTATTCTAATTTTAACTAAAGAAATTGCATTTGCAGATATGCAAAATCGTATGAAAAGACAGATTTGGCACAGTTCACAAACAAAATCAAAACCACATGACTCCAAGTGAGAAAGAAACTGAACCCCTTTAGGAAGTGACCCAGTATTCCCTGTCTTTATTAACCCTCTAACACCTTATGATTCAGTAGTTCATTCTTATTTAATCAAACAATGTGAAGGAAAAGCCTTTTTTATCAAATGATTATATTTTTGCATGAAAAGACAAACTTAAAGCTGCTTGGATTGTTCTATAAAATATTAGTTATCCAGTCTTTGCCATATTTTCTACTTCTTTTTTATATGTATTTTACTTAACTTTCTCTTTCATCCTGGGTTTAACTTATAAGATCACAGCATGATGACTGCCAAAAGCATGTTTCAGTATATTTTTTTCCAGCTCTCTGCTAAGCCATAAAGAAAAAAGAAGTAGTTACAAAATGTAAAGTAATCTAAAAAATTGTGTTCAGATTATAGGAACACAGAAATGGGAAGGCAAAGGGACTGAAGATTACCACGTTGTCCATTAAAGACTGCACTTAATGAAAGGCAACAAATTTGGGAACGAGCAGCCAGCACATAAAACTCAGTAAGACATGCTAGTAACCCAGCAGGTAGGAACAATACTTTTCTCCCAAAAACATCTGAGTGATATTTGACCTGATATGGCTCTTCTTCTAGCGATAGAGACTTCGGTATTTATACAATAAAGACATTTTCCCTTTTAACTTTGCTAGCAGCAAAAACTACCACTGAAATTACCTTGAGAGCTCAGTTTTATCATCTTTTCCCTTTATTTAGCACTTGAACCAGTGAAGCACATTAAACATGTGCTCAAATTCAGCATATTAGCGTCAGAGGGGTTAGTCTGGAATGTAAAGTCAAGCACATGCTCAGGAGTTTGCCAGAATAAGGCATTACAGTCTCCTGCAAAAGCAACAACATTGAGGAGAGATTTTCCACTGACTCCTGTAAATTCTGGATCAAGTCTTTATTTTTGAAAAATTTCTTTCTGGATGCAATTTTTCCATATTTTGTTTCTGTCCACATTTAACTACTTTTTCTTTTTTTAAGCAAAAGCTTTTCACCTATTTATAAATTATCTGGGAATAAAAACATACAGACCTTATTAAGACAACATTTTTTTTCAAAGATATTTTCTTTGCACTTGTGTAACCCAGAAAACAAATTCATTTTTCATGTTAAAATTCTCCAGTTGGCTTGTTTTCACTGAGGCCTTCTCTTCAAACCAGATATGAACCAACAGATTTATAAAAGCTTGAAAACTCCATCTTGCAGTAGGCAATGTGAAATTTAGAATCATGACACTAGTTGAAAAGCTACTAAAAATGTGAATATAATGTATCAGTGCTAGGCACACGGTTGTAGTGGGATGTTGATGCTTAACTGTCTACTCTGCAGACTCATATCTGGTAACCAACTGTAGGAAAGCACACTGAGGTTAGTACAACATTAAGCCTTTCTTATTTGCTTAAAAAGGGAGACAGAAAGTAAAATTATATTTATATTATACTATTGCTATGCTAAGACAACGATTTCAACCCCTTCAGTGTTAGAGAACGACACATTTTTACAGAAGGAAAACAAAGCAGCCCTTAGCAATAAGGCTATGCTGGGAACTCAGGGTAATCTTTATTTCCCCCACTGACATGGTAGTCTACTACTGTAACCCATGAAAGCAACAAACTCAAAATCGAGGTTTGCTCATAAAATATTTCATGAGGGGAACAATGCTGTTATCACATCTCACGCTATTCAGGAGGCTCCATTAGATCCAAATAATCAACTCAACGTATCAAAGGAAGCAGGATATGAGGGCAAACTTAAGTCTTTTATGGCAAGAAGAAAAAAAAAACAACCCAAAAACCCAAGAGATAATTTCAGGAACCGTAAGAGTTTCCTGACTAGGAACGGCTCCCAGACTTCCATCAAGATGTTGTTCTGTCACGGCTGCATAACTTCCAAACTACCAAGCTAAAACATAACACCGTGTAATGTAGGAAACCAGAATTTATCAGGCTTTCCGAGCTATGTATTATACACGCCTGTTACGAGCAGTTCATGCTGTTTTACAGTTCTTTCCAACCAGGCAAAAATAGTCTGACCATGAAGTTTTTTCCCAGAAAAAGAAAAACGCCTATTTTAGATTGTTTGACAATGGTGAGTGGCTTGCGTTGTGTATATAAATATGAAAAAATCTATATAGTTTACTGTATTGATCACTAAACAACAGGCATTTAAAAAAACAAACAAACAAAAAAAAACCCCAACACATCAGTCGGAGACAACAGCCCTCTTTCCTGACATGTACGCAAGCAGGATTACAAGGGATAGTCGTGGTGCAGAAAGCCACACAGGGATCTTAACCACGGGTTACTCAAAGCTGCCACTCCAGCAGCGCGAGACTTTCTGTACAAGTACTAATACTATTATCACGAATCCTTAAGGGTCTCCATGACAGGACAGGCACCACTGTGCTGTCACTGAACAAAGAAAGACTGTACCTGCTCTCAGAGCGCTTGCTATCTAAGCAAAAGAAGAAAAGAGAACAGAAGCATATGGCAAGCACAGGGCAGGCGCTGATCTTACCATAGGTCTCATTAACCCCTTTTCCTCCCTTACCTTTAGGAACTGCTGGGACAAAAGTAAATATTATGGAGAGATCTGAAGAAGGGCATCAAATCATGGCCTCTGATACTGTTGTGGGGAAGCTGTTTGCTACCACAGATGTCACCACAGGAGCAAGTACAAGGAAGGTAGTTTGAAAATTTGCTCAGCGGACAACAGAAGTGATCATGGCTCAGAAGTACAAATTAAAATTCCAATGTTTACTAATATTTTGGCAGTTAATGTCTCAACAGCAACAAAATCGAGTACCAATCCTAAATGATGCTCAAAGAAACCTCCAAAATAGACAGAATAAGCAACACTTAGCTCAAATAGACAACTGAATATGAATACCTTTTTTCTTAAGGAACAGTTAATTTTGTGATGTAATGAAAGAAATGAAGAAACAGAGAGGTTTGTATAAGGAAAGCAAGACTGTCCAAAATGAAAATCAGTTCATTGTACAATTAGTATAAAAGCAGGTGAATTTTGGCAGAGGAAGAAATACATAGCACTCACTTCTCATTACACCGCAATTGTTCCTGAGTATATTGTTAATATGTTTCCACTAAACAAAAATTTAAGGGCTTTATTATAACATTTTTTGAAGTCGGGGCAGCTGTACTGCAGAGCTCTTTCTTCATGGATTTTCACTACAGAAATACCCTAACAGATGTCATTTTGGTATCACATCGATGAGCATCAGAGAAAGCAGGATGACATGTGACGTTCAGCTGCTATTTGCTTATCATGGGGCTTTATAGCTATATGTTTCTATTTAAAGGAAGGAAGGAAGGAAGGAAGGAAGGAAGGAAATGTGCTATCTTATGGCTTTATTGTAGGATTGCTGAATTGTAATTACACCCACACAAATCCACCTACAAAGGAAAACGCAAGTTTTCTGAGAAGCAATGTCACACCTAATGAATATAACATTTTTTCAGGTAAATTAGACAAAACTAGAGAAGATAATGTGTTTTCGTTATGCCCTTTATGTGTAGTTTCATTTAAGTCCCATGAATATTCTAAATCGCAACACACAAGAATGAAAGAGAATTTTTTTTTTGTTTAACCAAGTATGTGAAGGAGCCAGAGAAGCTAGCAAGGTCTACATGGGTATTGTATATTCTCCTCCTGCCAGAAGATTTTGCTCTAAAGTATCCTTCAAGGTTTATCCATTTATTTTTAACTAACTAACCCCTGACGCCCTTTGTAGACTATTCCCTAGTCTGATGAACCTTCCAGGAAATTTTTCTTTATCACTTTGACCACTATAACAATTCCTTGCGCTGAGCTACTTGATACTTGGGTCAGTTGATGTAGGTTTTTCACTGCCATTTTCTTTCACTTCTCCTTTAATCTACAATCTGCAAATCATCTTCCAGTTCTACACAAGCACCCCATCTTGGGGAAAAAAGGGGGACACGAGAGCATGAAAGCAATGTCTGCGCTGCCTTTCACAGCCAAACTCCAGATCTGAACCAGGGTTCAGGACGAGGCCGTTTGAGCCAGGAATGGCCAGGCTGCTCGGAGGGGCACGACTCAAGTGTGACACTACGGAAAGCCTGAATTAGCTGTTATGCCCCAGAGGAGTCTCAGAAAGGCAACAATCACAAACAGGTGAAATTCTGCAGCTTGACAACACAGCACCATCAGCAGAAAAAAGTGGACTTGCTGTTCACAGTCTCCCACTGTGGCTTATATAGATTGAACCCCTCTTCCGACGCAGAGTTTTTAGGCCTTTTCCCCCAGCTCCATCTCTCTTACATAGCTGAAATCCTAGCTAGAGCTATAGACGAAGTCTCTTTTTCCTACGAGTGAACAACTTAAGAGACTGCAAGCATCCTGGAGAGATAGTATCCAAGCACCTGTCAAAGGAAAAGGTCCATGCCGCAACAATTTTATTTTTAAACTGAATCTGCCTGTTAAATTCATCAGTAAGGGAGTAAATGGTGATATCCAAATTTATTATGAGAGTTCAGAGTCACATCTTTCTTAATATGGAAATTAAGAGCCTGTAACGGTTACTGTTTGAGTCTGCAAACTCAAAAAGCATTCTGGCTTTTTGAAGGGCTGGAAACACTATTTCGTGAAAAAATTTTACATTCTACAGAAAATGGAAATGCTTTAGCACATCTGAGATTTGACAAAACAGAGTCAAACCAGGTTACTTCAAATCCTGTGCCAAATTGCCTACGAATTAAAGAAGGATCATTGCCTGAAGTAATCAGCCTCCGGTTCAATACTGCACTTAAACCTGTTTCTGACAGTGAGCAGAAAAGTAGCCTGAACTAAGTTTAGAGAAGAGCTTGCACAGAAATTACCATACTGGTTCACAATAGTGATTGACTGATTGATTTTAACTTCAGTACCCACTTTTTAATAAAAGGAAGGCCCAGATGTTTGAAAGTGCAAAAACTCCACACTTCAAATGTATAAGCACATATGTAAGAAGTATGTGGATAAGACCTGGGTAAGTAACATTTCCCCTTTTTTTAATGGGTTTTTTCATTACATGTGGTGCTGGCTGTATTATTTCATATAGAAAGAGGCTTTTGCTCTTTGGAAGTTTGCCATGCTGGACTTTCTGTTATGGTTTAGTTCGGTGTTTTTACCCTTTCAGTTTTGTGGTATGGGATTGCTCTATTACTCCGAGATCTGACTGCAACTAGTTATCAGTTATAAAGGAATAACAGACATAAAGATGATGGACACAGCTGAGTTTGGGTGGCAGCAAACCACAGAAGCAACACACTACTGGTCTAATGAGCCATGTAACACAGATGTGTCTTCCATAAATAATTCACTCTGAAAACAGTGTATCATCTTCAGTGACACCGTACATTTCAGAGCACTAAAGAGGCAAGACAGATTCAGAGCACATTTTCTTTGTTAGATGTATTTTTCTGTCAAATACAGGAAATCTAGATTTCACTTTGGCATCAATATTCTATGCCTGGGGATACTGGATACTGAACCTGCCACATTTTGCTGGCACAAATTCTTAATGCTATTTTTTTCTTACACAAACCCTGATGTAGGTAATTTCACAGAATTATTCTGGAAGCAGAATACTTGGTAGCAGACCGAGCTAAACTCCATTTCTTCTTAAAAGGGCCTGTTCAACACAAGTTGCTACACTGTCATACCAGCAACAGGCATTTAAGGATCCTGACAGCTTTGTCCCCCTGTCATGCAGGGGAGGCTAGGTATGGATTTGGGATCTGTTCTGCTCTCTATTACATGGTGCACTTCAATCGCCTTCAAGAGGAACTGCACTATACCTTCATTTTTTAGAGTAATGAACACTGACATACAGCAGAGAGAAGACAAAATGTATTCATATATGCCCTATAGTATATATGGTTATCTACCAGAAAAGGAAAGATTTAGACACTAGGAAGAGAACCTATGATTTGTTATCACCATGCTTAAGGTACTATGCCTAACTTGCACTCAACTGGATCTATACATTGCAGAAACTATCCACAAAGCAATGAAGCAAGCATGGGACAGTCAGCATGCCAAAAGCATCCTATCAAGGTTTACGTAGTAGCTATAAATCCTACTTTACATCGCAGTGCACACAAACTTCATTTCACATCAGAACAGGCTTGAAGCGGGCATAGAAAAATATGCTTTTTCCCCTTAAAAAATTTGAAGGCTATGGTATTATAATTATTTTCATCAACCATTTCATATATATATATATATATATATATGGTGTTGCATTAAGACAAAGTATGTTTCTTCCAAGAACTTCCAAGCACTCATTTTCCTTCAGAAACACTTGTGGGTTTTTAATTTGTCTTATCATTTTACTGAATGTCACAAATGGAGGAGAAAGAGAGGCATATTTAAACTACTAACTTAGAGGAGAAGCAACTAACATACTTTTAAAAAACCTCTTAAAATGAAGAAAACATTTAATACATGCTAATGTTTTCCTCTGGAAAGCACTGTGGAAATACAAATGCTGCCGTGCTCCTGTAGCACTTACATGTCCTTCAGTTTGGGGAACGGGAGGCCAGGATTTCCTGAGGTTAAAATACAGTGCAGAAGATAATCACACTGGACTTTTTCCACCAAGTCAAAATATTTCAGAAGTTATTGCGGACTTCAGGGAGAGTTAAGCTAAGCTGCCATAAGAGGTTGATTAATAAAGACAATTACAGAGAAGAATACAAGACCGGGATAAGCTACCCCAGGCAGACAATAAGATGAAATAAGAAATAATATACCATGTCAGCCTCTGAAAGCTGAGTTCAATTCTGCTGCAAGGCTTGTAAGTGAACAAAGGGAGCAGTCTCACAGCATCGCAGTGGCCGGAAAACAGCACTTGGAAATTCAGTCGCTTACCCAGAAGGCTATTCCGTGATTCAAGCTGATGTTTTTGAGAACAGTAAAGAAGTACTCTGAAGAAATTGGAGGTCCTCTGAAGTAAAGGGGGAGGGAGAGGGAAGTTACACTGCATGGGACCCAAAAAGAGGGAGGACAACAGGCAGAAGGTGCAAACCCAGCAGCCTGTGCTCAAACAGCGCTCTCTTCTGGAGCCAGAGAAATAGAGGTGCCAGGGCTGAGCAATCTGGACACGTCCCTCAAACGAGCGGTGCCTCAGCATTGCGTGTTCCTGGAGATGGGACACTGGCCGGTCCAGTCTGAGTGCCGCGCTCAGACTCGGCGACAGGCAGCACCAGGCCACAAAGTTAATGTTGCCATGACCTCGTTATAACCTAGTGACGACGGCATCAGCTTTCTATCACCATTCACCTTGCGAGATCACACCACCCGAAGCATCCTGCTGTTTTCAAGTCATCTAAAGTTGCAAAGAATTGTTATGCTGGTAAGCAGAAGGAAAAAAAAAAAGGGGAAAAAAAAAAAGTCTGCATTGGCTTATCATGCCACAGACCTAACAAGACCAACAGGCACTGGACTAAGAACAAATGGGGAGGGAACACTTCTAGGAATTTGCTCATATTTGTTTTCGTAATTTAATTTCCTAACCTGAATATTACTAGATGTTTTTCCTGTCTTTTTTTTTACATGACTATTTTCTTATTTCATGTTTTCACCTTTTTCTCATAAATCATCTCCTCACTACTAAGTTTACACAGTATATTACTTTCTCTCTGTTTAGATATTCCACACTGAAAAGTAGTTTCCATATGTGACCTCACCATTGCTTAATCCTAATCCTTATCCTTTGGTTTCCGCCCATCCACCCTGAAAAATATTCCATTTGGCACAGTAATCAGCATCTATTCACTGGAGACCTGTTGGACACCCAAGACAGCAGCAGCTACATCTCCCAAGTTACTGCCAAACTAATATATTTACATTTATTCTCTTCACGGCCTTGGCAAGTGGTAAAGTATAACCAGTGCTTAGCCTCCCAGAGGACCATAATGTTGAGGTTTTTTTCAAGCGCTAGGAACTGATGGAACATCACATGCATTGGGACAATGATGGGACGTGCATTGTCCCAGTTTATGTGTCAAAAGCTGATGTACCTAAAAGAGGTATCTAGCCAATACCTCTACAGGCTTAGTGCTTTAAAATTACACATTGCTTTTTCTGAACCATTTTTAACCCTCCTCTCTTACATTTTTACATTATATCCATCATCACAGTATTCTTACCCCTGAAAAAAATCTTGCAACCAATTTCTACTTCCACTTAAGTAGCTGTGCAGTGCACAACAGTTTGTACAAAAGCCAGCTCATTTTTCCACTGTTGTGTTGACTTTATTACCCAGGAACAATGCATCCATCTTTGTTATAAGTAGAATAAACTCGAATTAAGGAAAAAGTACCCTTAATAGCAATGTTTTGGTCCACAATATGGACCAAAATTATGTTTCAACTACAGATCACTCTCAAAAGTCAAATTAATCAAAAAATCATATATACTGTGATTTCACTTTTACTAGAATTCTGAAGAGTTTTGCCCAGTTCTTTCTCTTCTGATCATTCTAAAAATGATCATGCTTAATAATTAACTAAAACCACTTCTTAATTCATTGCTTGCATTCCATTTATCAGTGAAATGTAATACCATAGAGTGTATCTACAAACATTGCTTATGATTCCTGGTTCCTGAGGAAATCCCACAGAGACATAGGTTTGAAACCACGGTCATGACATTATGACAACATTATGAGTTGACATGTCAAATGCAGTTCAGCACTTACATGGGAAAAATGAAAAGGTCAGGAATTTCCTTCCAGAGGTCTGATTAAAAAAAAAAAAAAAACCAAAACAACCAAAACCAGCACAATAACAATGTAGAGAAGGAAGGAACAGCGAAAAACATTTAAAATTATAGTTAAGTTTTATACTAATTTCCAAAGTTTTCCTTGAAGAAAGAAAACATTAACTAAATCATAGTAAGTATAATTATAGTCAATTTTACTACTTTAATAAATTATATTTATTTTAATTATTAGGGAAATGTGAAAAAAATCCATTTTAAGAAGTTTAATAACATAGTAGCATCAACAAGACAATGGGAACAGCCAACATCATCTTTGTGATATCAGCTAGGGACATTATTTCACACAAAAATACCAAGGAAAACCTCAAAACAGCACTTCAGTAATGTCATCAGCATTGACAAAGCAAGACATTTTGACAAAGATTTCTTTGCTTGCCTGTTTTCACGGAATACCTGGATATTACAATACCTCCCATCCCGTTGGGAATGAATGCCTCACATTGTTAAAGATCCTCTCTTTCAGAGAGTGCCAACCTCCAGATTATTAGGAAACATAATAAAGTTGTATCAGTCCTTGTTAAAAATTCTGTTACACTGCCTTAATGAATGGGTTGTTTATCCTGTCCGTCTCTCCAGATTTCAATTCCAACAACCATACTGCATGAGGAACTCTTGTAAATGGAGGTGTGAAAGCAGCACGGACAAGTTTAACTTACTAAAGTGGGTGACAACAGTGATGGAGATGCAGGTTTAAGGACAGGCCAGCGATACAAATAAGCACCCAAAAATCCTAGTCAGCTCAAAACACCCTCAGGAAAAGCTCTATTAACATAAAGGAAAACCTCTGCTAACACATTTTCATCAACACCATTGGATTCAGCCACTTGGCTGAACAAAGTATAAGTATACTTTCTGGTACAACTGCACTTTTAGTTATTTGGTAGACACCCTACGAAGGGATGGGTCTGCGTATCTCTTTTCTGAATAAATTTGTCCTTCACATATATATATATTACCCATATATCAATAATTAAAAATAATTAAATTGTCCTTGAATGTCTTCTTAACTCTTCAGCAGTTTTAGAGTCTGTTCAAGTCTTGGTAAATAGGCTTGCCGTGACCCTTCAGAGTAAACACTACTGAACAAATCTCACAACATGGACAGATCTTTTTAACTGGCATCAAAACACTTCTTTCTCTTTTGATATAGCCTACAGAAAATCCTTCCTAGAATAGCGGGCACTCAATAAACATTTTCTGCTACTGCATTGTAATTGTTCACATAGCAACACACTAACACTCTTGGGAGAATTTTGTTTCTTTTTATCTAAAGAGCTTTCACAGACTTTAACATTAGGTAGATTCTTTTATTTATTTTCTCTATTCGTAGAGAAATAAATAAAACAGTATTCAAGATGCACCATATGCCTCTAACCTATCTGCACTTACCCCTTCAATACATGAGAAAGTTTTAGAAAGTTATCTTTGATATTTTTGTTCCCATTCTCTAAGACCACTTCCTTTTCAAGTTATTTATGTTTTTTCCCCTTTGAAATTACGGAACGGCAAACAAAGCAAGCTCTTGACTTGAACACAGTTTAGGCTTAGTAGATCTTAAAGGCTTTTGAGTCCCATGTGAACATTTGCAATTCTGTTTTCTGGGGGTATCTTTCATTCTGCCACCTAGCAATGGTATTCCGGTTTGCCTTGATCCTCTGGTGAGACAGGACCACTGTGTCTGCAGTGTTACAGACACTGGCCTCACTCTCGCAAGTCGAGCAAGCAGGCTGACCTGACAAACCACCCCTGAGCACACTGTAACTTTTATAGAGTTGCCACAAAGTTTAAAAGATCTATTTCTATAACATATAATAATGCTTGAAGTTTTGAAGGATGGGTCAACATATGCCACGAAATCACCTGCAAAAAGACTTAATAAACAACTGGAGAATTTTGATACACCAAGAATGGCAAACTGAGACTTGAATTTCAACTATACTTTCATGTTTAAAACTCTGATTAGTAGTTGGGTAATTTTACATGGTTATTCATTCTTATTAAAACTGATTTAACCAAACTATCTCTTTCTTCAAGGTGATACCTTGCCCCTGGAGAATTATGACCACTCCCAATACAGAGTCTTGACCGATCCAGGAAATCAAGGAACACAAATAAAAGAGACAAGACTTGTGATTTTTGACATTTCAAAGTCCAAAAAGTACATTTTTGTTTTGTAACACTTTGAAAATAATGAGTAGCTTTGGAAGGGGCTTCTTGCTTGTTTGTTTGTTTTTTATTCCCCCAAGAGCTTAGTAAAACAGACTTTTTTGAAGTATTCTGAAATTATAATGGCTACTAGGGATAGCCAAGGAAACAGGAAAGAAAATCAATCAGAATATCAATTTTGTACACACTGCAGACCACTAAAGCTTTGCTAATAACACCAAGAAAGGCAGAACATCACAAATTAGCTCTATTACTGACTAGTAACAAAGGAAGAGCATGGGCTCCATGTATTGTATCTGCTGTTAAACTCTGCACACTGTTAACAATATAAAACAACTTACAACACAAGATCAAGCACAATTGTCTGTTAATTTGTACCTGTTTATTATCTTCAGATGATCTGGGATTCATTCGCTTATCAAACAGAATTAACAAAATCTCAAAACCACTGGCTGCTTCCTGGCCTGCCTTGCCCAGAGAAGGGCAACGAGGCTGGTGAAGGGTCTGGAGAACAAGTCTTATGAGGAGCAGCTGAGAGAATTGGGTTTGTTTAGCCTGGAGAAAAGGAGGCTGAGGGGAGACCTCATCGCTCTCTACAACTACCTGAAAGGAGGTTGTAGCGAGGTGGGTGTCAGTCTCTTCTCCCAAGTAACTAGCGATAGGACGAGAAGAAATGGCCTCAAGTTGCACCAGGGGAGGTTTAGATTGGACGTGAGGAAAAATGTCTTTACTGAAAGAGTGGTTAAACATTGGAACAGGCTGCCCAGGGAAGTGGTTGAGTCATCATCCCTGGAGGTATTTAAAAGACCTGTAGATGTGGTGCTTAGGGACATGGTTTAGTGGTGGACTTGACAGTGTTAGGTTAACAGTTGGACTCGGTGATCTTGAGGGCCTTTTCCAACCTAAATGATTCTATGATAATAATTCAGAAGTCTCCACGGGACTTCACTGCTGTGGCTGATGAATGCCATCGGTGCTATTTTAAGAATGTTAAAATTGAGTATTTACCATGCTTCTTTTCACATTTAATGTCATTGCTTTATGAAAAGGTAATTGCAGCATGAATATGAAGGGCTGGAAAGTTTACCATATATCTAGTTTTCAATGTGGAATCCTATTTAAGATAAGGACTAGTGTAAGTTTTTCCAATCTTTAAATTTAGTATGTCCTCTTGAGTATTCAGTGAGCTTTAAAGATCAGCTCAGCAATTACCCCACTGATTGTCGCACCTTCACTTCCACATTGATAAGCTTCTGCTACAGCTCCCAAGAAACAGATCCTCTACACAGCCAATGGTTGAGAGATTTGAATTTTTCCTTTCTACGAGGACCTTTTGGAAGATTTTTGATACAAAATGTACATGTACACATGAATATGCACATGCAATCATGCATGATTTTAACCTAAGTTATTTCATATTATTAATAATGGCCTATGAAGGCACATATAGCCCACCCTCTCGTCTCACTTCCATAGTATTTAACAGTGTAGGTAATACGTTAAACTTGGGATCCCTTGATGTCACTGGCAAAGCTTCAATGGACTTCATTGTGTGCACAACTGAAACCCATATAGATTTTCATGCTATTTAATTTTGACCGCTTTACCGGAAGATGCATTCATCACTGTAAACCAGTTGATGGGAAAGCTGGAAGAAATAACTCTTGAAATGCACTTAGTGCACTTCTGATAAACCGTTTCAAAAATTAAACATGCTACCCAAAGTTGCCAAGTAAACACAAAGAGAAATTATGCTGCATTAATCTGTGTTTTTTTAAACAACAGAGAGTAACACAAGGGCAACCAAAGGGAAAATAACAGAAGAGGATGACGACTGCATTGAAATCAACCTATCCCTCACCTAAAGCAATCAGAGGGAAGAGTTTGATCCACACTCCTGTTGAGTCTGCTCCTGAAAATATCAATAACCAAATCAGCACTTTTCTGTAAAAATATTGATGGTGAAATTATCACAACATTTCATTTGCTTCCTTCCCCTCCTATACATGAGGTAAGACCCTGTACACTTACTGCCTCTTGTACTCCCATGCTCTTATTCTCAGAGGTTTCTATACGGACACTAACTGCAATGACAGATCCCAGTTCATTACAGACTGCAGCAATCATATCATCAGCTGAACCACTGATGTCATTATTTGTCTATTCCTTTTATGTATCTAAATGTAAACATGATTTTTATCTCCATTCAAAGCTTTGAAAGGAACATTTAATCACAGAGCTATATATGGCACAGGAGGATCCTTGCCTGTGGTTTCTCCCTGGCATTTTTAATGTACATTGCCTTTTACAGCCGCAGCTGCTTCAATTTTCCTGAGATTCTGCTGAAGATCCTCCTACAGAAAGGGCAAATTCTGCTCTAAACCACAATGTTAAAAACAGATTGCTGACTAACATGCCATGTTCTTGTTGTAAATTACAGCTACAGCTTCCTTCTAGATAGTATAATCTTGATACACACTATAATGCAGCCTTAAGGCTGGAGAAAACTGCAAGTCTACAGAATCTGCAGCAAAACCGCATTTTCTTTAGTCTCTTCTGTTTCCTCTCCCCTATTTCACCTTTGCTGTACTTTGAGAGGCTACTTTTAAAAGACAACTGCAGTGATTAAAAAAAACAATTGAGAAAAAAAAAAAAAAGTAGTGAAAAGAAAGGAGGAGGAATAAAGGAAAGAGAAAAATGTTTTAAATGAATCCCTGTATCAAAAAAAAAAAAAAAAATGCCATTCACAGCTTTCCAGGATGCAATGAATTTAAATTAGAACTGGGAGCTCATAAAGGTTTCAACCTACATTTTTTATACCAGCAATTATCATACCAATAGGTAAGGTCTATCTAACTCAATGTCCATGCAATTAATTTTAATAGAAATAGTCTAGGAAGTGCTCCCGGATGACAGGCACCAGCAATAAGCAAATTGTAAGTTGTTCAGCTCTGGATGCTCACCCGTCCCTTGCAAAATACAGCTCTCTTCCTAACTCTGGTTAGCAGAATGATGCTCAAGGTCCTGCCTCACACCAATCTGCTTTATGCTGGAAAAAAACATGAGATCTGTGATACATACTTAAAGCAATTTAAAGTAAATATTGCTATAAAGTGAATACGGAACTTATAGAGACACCATGCTCTGTTCTAGCCAGTACTTACAGAGCGGATGAATAAGAGCAGAAGACAATGCCACCACTCATTAGAGAGGACACTAAAGTCCTCTCCCACTTAAGCAGGACCTGCAACAGGAGACTCCACCTCCTCCGGCCATGTCAAATTCACATTTTTGGTTTAGACTATCCTTATTCTTTCAGTTCCTAAGAAGGAGAAAATGAAAAATGGATTGGATTGCACTAATATCTCCAGTTTCTGTGGCGTCTGGGCGACACAGACATCAAAGGATTCCCTCTCACAGATTCCTGCGAGCTGTGCAAGCACTATTGCTCCAGGGTCCCAGAGGGTGACCTGAGGTACAGGCAGAACAAATACCTTTCTCAAAGTTGCAGAGGAAATCAGAGGTATAGACGGGCACTAAATCTTTGTCAAGTCTTAAAGTAATACCTAAGCACTCCAGAGTCACCTTATATAGTGATTTCACTGGGATTACTGGAATAGCACTGGAATGCTATCCAAAGGTGCAATTTTCCTGGGACAAATTTATGCTTACTAAGGAAGCATAAATCTAATAGCAGCTTTGTTTACATTTAAGCAGAGCTTAATTTCTGGAGTCTTTTATTGATTCTTTCTACAGGAGACATTTCACCTTCTGATGAGTCAGCTGTTTCTAACTACAGGTTTCTGAAATTGCCCCCATAATATGGAATTATATTAATTAAAGTAACCCACTGAATATAGAAAATGTATTGTTAAAATAGATCTATTGGATCTACAGATCTATTGTAATGGTATTGTGAGAAGAACTTGTCATTAGCCATTTATGGCTGGTTATTTCAAATGCGCATTTCCATATCATTAGTTTTCAGGACTACCAGTAAAACAGATCACAAAATATATACATATTATATAATATTATAAATATAATATAAACTGATCTATGTTCATTCCACCTCACATTATCAACAAATTCAAAGAATTGGGTTGGACATTCCAGACAAGAAAGCCTAGTAGGCAACTATTTCAATTTCAGACAGCCCAAGTCATCGGACTTTGCAACTCGGTATAATGTGAATGGAGTTCAATCCAGTTGGTGGCCGGTCACGAGCGGTGTTCCCCAGGGCTCAGTTTTGGGGCCGGTCTTGTTCAACATCTTTATCAATGATCTGGATGAGGGGATCGAGTGCACCCTCAGGAAGTTTGCAGATGACACCAAGTTGGGCGGGAGTGTTGATCTGCTCGAGGGTAGGAAGGCTCTGCAGAGGGACCTGGACAGGCTGCATCGATGGGCCCAGGCCAACTGTATGAGGTTCAACAAGACCAAGTGCCGGGTCCTGCACTTCGGCCACAACAACCCCAGGCAGCACCACAGGCTTGGGGAAGAGTGGCTGGAAAGCTGCCCAGTGGAAAAGGACCTGGAGGTGCTGGTCAACAGCCGGCTGAACATGAGCCAGCAGTGTGCCCAGGCGGCCAAGAAGGCCAATGGCATCCTGGCCTGTATCAGAAATAGTGTGGCCAGCAGGAGTAGGGAAGTGATGGTGCCCCTGTACTCGGCCCTGGTGAGGCCGCACCTCGAATACTGTGTTCAGTTTTGGGCCCCTCACTACAAGAAGGACGTCGAGGTGCTGGAGCGTGTCCAGAGAAGGGCAACGAGGCTGGTGAGGGGTCTGGAGAACAAGTCTTATGAGGAGCGGCTGAGGGAGCTGGGACTGTTTAGCCTGGAGAAGAGGAGGCCGAGGGGAGACCTCATCGCTCTCTACAACTCCCTGACAGGAGGTGGTAGCGAGGTGGGTGTCGGTCTCTTCTCCCAAGTAACAAGCGATAGGACGAGAGGAAATGGCCTCAAGTTGCGCCAGGGGAGGTTTAGATTGGACGTGAGGAAAAATGTCTTTACTGAAAGAGTGGTTAAACATTGGAAGAGGCTGCCCAGGGAAGTGGTTGAGTCCCCATCCCTGGAAGTATTTAAAAGCCGTGTAGATGAGGCGCTTAGGGACATGGTTTAGTGGGCATGGTGGTGTTGGGTTGATGGTTGGACTCAATGATCTTAGAGGTCTTTTCCGACCTTAATAATTCTATGATTCTATTCTATGTTAAGTAGCCCAAACACTATTCCAGATGGTATTGTTTCTCAATTCGATCATCCTTCCTCACACTGAAATAACCTGTGAATAGTTTAATCAGCTGCAGTAGGCTCATTTAAGTGCTATGCAAATGCAGCAAGAATGGAAGGGGCATTCTATCCTTGGAAATTAATGGAATGAAGGGGGAAAAAAAAAAGTTAATTCCCAGACTATAAATATTGATATGTCAAATTTCAGTATCTGGAGAACTGAAACAAACCAAATACCGCAAAGGCATGAAGTAGCATCTGGCCAAAATAGACGTCTCCGGAAATTAAGCTTTTAAGTATAAATAATTTTCAAGAAACTATAACTTCTAATTATAAAACTGGAAACCAACAATTATGTCTATGCCTACGCTGCTAAGGGCACCCAGGAGACCTCTTGCGCCAAGTGGCGTTGGTGGCTTACACCCTCGCTCCTCAGGGCTAGTCCCTTCTGATCGTCCCCACAGTTGGACAAGGCTACAATGGGCCCCACCAGGTGTCTTTAAGAAGTGGGTTTATCTAATTCAAAGTGCGTGCAATCATGTGAGGGCTATGTCACAGCCTCTCAGGCTGATTTTAATAGCAGAACACTGTGAAACTGTGTGGCACACCCTGGGTATGTCGTGAGAGTAGGTAGATGTATGTGATGCTGTGAGACATGACGAGACAACACTGCAAGACTGCTCAGGGATAAGAGCAGCAAGCAGTCCTGCGGCAGTCCTGTCCATATCACCGCGAGATGGGTCTTGGGGTGAATGGATCCCCAAAACTGCACCCAAGCTTTGTCTCAGAGAGAACTGGATGACCAGCTTCAAGAAAAACCCAGGGAGCAAACTGACTTGCCAACAAGGAACTGGGGCTTGAGAGTGGGCTGGGGAGATAAGTTATTTGGCTGTCTTCATGTGCCCTATATTCATTCTGACACAGTTAAAACAGAACTAAGCTGTAAAAACATTAAGCATCAAATATAATCATTCTAAAGCTATTTAAAGGAGCTAGAACATCCACAGCTATGTATTTCTTGGGTCTTGCATTTGAAGGGCAAGTATAGGAAGAATTTATTTTGGCATCAAAGTCAGAGCTCCAGGATAAAAGCTTAAAACCTAAAGATTTCTGAAATAGATCCCAAGTCCTCATTTCATTTTATTATTGTACTACAAAGTACACCACCAATATCCAATGAATATCACATCAATATCTGTGGACAAGTGTTACACAGCTGCAGAACACCATTATGAATGCTTTTCATCAGTAACTTCAGAACATGGGTAACTTGAGAATGTAAAAATGCTTCCAACCCTATGCTTTCATAGTGTTTATTATCAAGATTTAACTTCAAATAGTTTTAAGTCTGTCCAGGAGAACAAAGCCTCCATCTAGTTTTCCCTCCAGCCACTCTTCCTATGATGCTCAGCCACAGACAGATCTCCACACTGGAACTCATAAGCTCAGACAGAAACATTTTCTGGCTGTTATTTGGTCACTCTTTAACCATCCATCTCTGTCTGGGGAAAAACTCTTGAGAATTGTTAAGTATCATGATAATAATTATCAAAGAAAAAAATAGTGAAAATTTACAAGCGTCTGAGGAATGTCAGCACTATCATATAAGCTCCTTTGGAAGACACCTCCCACTCCAGAGTGGTATTAAGGAAAGGAGATGAAGACTCACAGCTATAAATAGATCAAAGATAAGGTTTATCTTAGTCTCTACAAACTGTCTTTCTTATCAAATATTTTGCTACAAAATATGTTTCCAATGGTATATAGTCAAACTAAAAGAAAACCTTTCTTCTTGAAAGCATGGACTCTGAAGCAACCTAGAGGGGCTCTGTTCGGTTAGACCTTTTTTTGTTCATTTAACTCTATGACATATTTTTCCTTAATACACAATACAATAAGCAATATGATCTCATGCTTCTTCAAGGCGGTGGAGCTGTAGCTCCCAAGCAGCTTTGCAGTGTACAGTGAAAAGGCTTATTTTTGAAAAGAGAAACGTGGCTGCCTCCACATACACACCTGAAGAAACATGCAAAAGTGCATGTTTGTGCAGTGAATACTTTAAATGTGCGCTGAGTATAAAACAAACTTCTGAAATTCCCCATGCTGCTTCCCAAAGCCCCACTTCATCTCTGTACGGGCTGTGACTTTTCAGAATATTTTTAGTGCATGAGGCAGCTTTTCAAAGACCTCTTAACCCTTGTAACTCGTCTTACAAGCATAAATCAAACCATGTTGGCCAACTCTTTCCATAGCAGAACTGCACCTTTAAATACCACTAATGCCAGATGGTCTCAGCATATAAAGCAGCATGAGACAACATATTAATGCTACTCAAACAAGCA
Source organism: Aptenodytes patagonicus (assembly GCF_965638725.1). Classification (NCBI taxonomy): domain Eukaryota; kingdom Metazoa; phylum Chordata; class Aves; order Sphenisciformes; family Spheniscidae; genus Aptenodytes; species Aptenodytes patagonicus. The sequence goes on from NC_134952.1 coordinate 45,536,519, forward strand.
ACTTGTGCTAGCAGCAGACCAATGAAATCAGTCTCAGGCTGCTAATCCTCTCTGTCTCCATGGCAACATCTATTTCAGACAATTCTTCAATTTTCAAGTCAGATGAGCTTGTTGGCTCTTAAAACTTCTCTATTCAGGGGGTCTTCCGTTGTCAGGTACTTTTCACTTCGTATTGGCTACCGTTATAATACAGAATTTATTTTTATCAGCTGCTCCATGGATTATCAAGGAACAGGTGCTCCTCTGTTTGTTTACTTATAGACTTTTCCACTAAAGATTAGTACTATAAGATTTGCACTGAAGATTTGTAGTATTTATTTCCACTATGGATTTGTTCCCTAACCGTAACACATAGAAACCTCGCAAATATAGATGTCTCTGTTGTGACTCTACCTATGAGCACTGGAAGAAAAGGGAGAATTGGTACCTTCTTCATACTCCTCTGCTATCAAGGCAGATTTTTAAACAACAACAAAAAAAATTGTATATCTGCAGCAGGTAAACAGGGAGAGAAACTCTTGATTCCTCCTCACCTATGTCCATTAGCATAGCTGAGTCAGCACAAATATTTTGGCTATTTGCTACTAGGAAAAATCTGGCAGGAAGCAGGTAGGAACTGCATCTTAAAGGTAGATCAAATGCTGAACCACATGCCATCTATCAAGTACAGATATATATTGGGTACCCAGCATAGCCACACGCTAACCTGCAGCATGGAAGATGAGAACCTAGGCACGTAGACGAGAACCCGAGGCACAGGGAGAGGATGTTCTTATGCGAAAAGACAAGAAATACACAGCAGAGCCAGGAAAGAAGTCAGACATCCTTTATCACAAAACCACCTTTCCTCTCTGTGAAACAACTTCCTACAATGACAATGTTTAAAGTTTAAACACGTGATAGCCCAGCTCCCAACCCCACAGCTTTTTTCTTCTCTCCATTCCACTATGTACTGATGTCACCAAAAAGAAAGAAGAAATTTCATTCAGAAAGGCATAAACTTTGATCACTCATTCCTTAACTGCAGGCTCTGACAGAATTGAAGTCACATTTAGCCCTCTTTTTTAAGGGTACACACACAAGTTGGCTTGAGCATTAGCATTTGTGACTTCAGTTTGATCTGTGGATGCTCAGCAGCTGGGTGGGAGGAGAAATTAAACCCCTGTCTAGTTTATATCAGTTGAAAATCTGACATGGGAAGTCAGCTTACCATAGCCATAAAGCTCCCTTTGAAGTAATGATCTTTTACATGTGTAAAAAGTGTATATTTAGGTTGTAGACTCACCCCGATCTTGCTTATAGTTCTAAAACTGTGCCTTTGTGCAATAAGCCAAAATGCAGAGCCAACCTAAACTACAAAACCTTCAGTTTGGCATAGGGAAAAAAGGTTAATTTTGAATTATAAATGTGCAAGGAGTACACCATTCGTAACAGTGAAGGACAGCAATGTGTAACTGAAAGACAATCACACCGTGGGCTCCCTTTATTTTTGAGGGACACGGAAGTAAAAGGACATTCAAATGACATGTCTCGCAGCTAGAAACCTCACACTTTCTCAATACCAAAAAAAATCTACTGGATCATTAGATTGGTATACCAGCAAGGATGCTCTTGCCAAGAAAACAGCTCATTAAACCTTGGCCAGTTGGATGTCCCACCTGATCAAACAATTCTTTCCACTTGGCTTTAAGGCAGATCCACACTTAAGGTTAAGTATTCAAAATGGCATACGATGGCTGGTCTCGCTGTAGGCAGGCTCTGCAGCCAGAGCAGTATCTTTCTTTGGTTGTAAATCAGGCAACTCACTCTCCATGGTCATGAATAGCTCCATACAAAGAATGACTATCTCAGCTTGCAACATGGGACTTAATTTGTGCATAAACAAGAATGTCAGGTTTTGCTCATAATTCAATATGAACAACTACCAGGAAGCAGCTACTAGCTTATACAGTTACAAATGTCTCACTTCGGAAAAAGAATTAATTAGAAACAAATGTTTACTGCCTTCAAACTGCCAACCACAGGTTTATGATTCAAGATTCTCTCTTACCTGGCCATTGTAGCTACACAGACACGTTCCTAACGTATGCCTTCATATTGAACCAAACCCCTCTGACAATCACCCTGTTACCTGCTGCTGTCGTGGGAAGGTGTGTCCGGTGCTGATTCAGCTAGCACAACATTAGTGCACTGCAAGAAACCTCCACTCCAAAGGGAAGGGCACTATGGACCAAGACCGCACTTTTAGTCTAGTGTCCTCATCCCCAACAGTGCACCTGAAAGGAGTAAGCAAGGTGGCAACTTCAGTGCCACAGGGCAGCTATCATGTCACAGTACATACCATCGTTTCTTCATAACATGGCAGAACTCCGATTCCAAAATCCCGAATACCAGCAAGTCAAGTGGCTTTCTCCAGCACCGTTGTTCTGCAGGGCTCCTAACCCACTCGCCATACAGCACCAGCTTTCAACCTTAAACCTGAGATAACACATGCAGATCTAATGGCAGCCAAAAGAGCACAGATTCACGTCACACTGCAAATCAAACCTCCCTACCCTGCTACCACTTTACTGATACGGATTATTTTTTTCCAACCTTTTAAGTACAAAGACCCTTGGTGTCTTCATTTAGCCCCAGCATACAAGAAAGTAAGCTTCCAACATAACATTCTGATCCCACTGAATTCACTGAACCCTGGCTTTTGATTTGCGACTTACTCCAAAATGAAGTGTATGAAGTATACATCCTTTACTCCACTGCTCCTGATTCTACCCATTATTTAACTGACCTAGAAACCTTAAAGTACACACTGCAGTTTTCACTTTTCCTTGATTCCACAACACTTTCAGAGAATTCAGCTACAAACACTTCTTTCCAGTTTAATTCCCAACTCAATGGGAAAAAAAAAAAGCAAGAGTCTGTGGTAATACATGCATGAGACTTTTGTTTAAAAAGAAAATGTAGACCAAAAAAAAAGACGTGGCATATGACTTTTTTTTTTTTTTTTTTAGGAGGAACATGAATTAAATAGGTATGAAGACTTAGCAATATAAATTAATCTGCTGAGAAAAGATCAGATAGGGTTCATAAATAGTATGTTTCACAAAGCAAGCATATAAAGCACAACAAGGTACTTTAGATGATGACACACCAAGGCTGGGATTCATCAGGTCTTAACCATAAGCTCTTGCACGTGTTCCCAAGTTAGAAGCCTGCCCAATGTCGCCTCCTTTTATAATCAGTAGAGAAAAGACATTTTCAGAAGGTACTGCAGCCCAACCAAGAGGTCTACCTGCTAATCAGCAAAGCAACACTATAGCATGTAGGCTTTTAAATCACATACCACATTTGAAAACAAAAATTAGGTGGAATGAGCACAGAATTAATTCTAAATTAGTTTTAATACTAAGTTATTGGCTGAGCCTAGTAGCAACTCCATTGTTACAACAAAAAATTTGTGTTTATTACAAAATAGGAAGACCTGTCTTGCAATTTTCACCCTCTGTGTAATTTAAAGGCTTGAGATATTGATCACTCAATTATAGAAAAATAAACAGTTCCTCCTGAATAAAGTAAATTAAGAATTAATATAATAGTAAGGTATTCTTTTGATAAATCACATGATTACAATTTACTGCCTTTAACAAAATGTCTCACAAAATGTTAGGAAATCACTGTGCTTTATATACTTCTCATTAATTCTGTGGAGTTCACATTAATGTCACCATAATAAAACATCCCTTTAATCCCAACCAACAACAAAACAGGCTCACCTCCTGTTTTCATTGGAAACTGTTAAGGCATTCTGCAGATGTGGGAGGCGATGACAACTCTACTCTCTGAAAGAAATTAAAGTAATCAACTCTTTCAAAAGGAGTGGGATTGTCAAAACCAGCCTGGGTCAGACCGACGAACTCTCAATGTTCTGCATACGCAGACTAATTTTAAGCCTGAAAAATAAAACAACTGCCTTCTGTAGAGTCATGTTTATTCCTAACGATTACAGTCCTTTTTACTACAGCTTGGTTGCCCTTTGTGTTATTCCAGCAAATAAAAGAGAAACCTCTGAGATGCAGTAGCTGGGATCTATAGCGTTTTCGCAGGTAGCACACAGCCTCTCTTAACCCTTTTTTAAATGGTCTAACAAAAAGGGAAGTCTTTAAATACCTCAGCCAGTGAAGCAATTTGGAGTGAGGGTATTGTATCTCTAGGAAACACTGCAGAGACTGCCTAGCACAGCTGTCTAACCACACTTACTGTGAATTTCCATTGACTTCCATGGGAACGTGAATGGCATTAACAACTAGCTGCAAATGTGATGTATAAATGTGCCTACATCTCCTTGACTTTCACCAGTTTTATGAGCACATTCTTCTCTTGGTATTCTACACCTCTGTTTTTAGCTGAACATTAAAACTGAGATAGCGTTGTGGTTTAACCCTAGTCAGCAACCAAGCACCACACAGCTGCTCGCTCACCCTCCCCCACTCCTGGGTGGGATGAGGGAGAGAATCAGAAGCCCAGTAAGTAAGAAAACTCATGGGTTCAGATAAGAACAGTTTAATAATTGAAATAAAATAAAATAATAATAATAATAATAATTGTAATGAAAAGGAAAAAAACAACAGCGAGAGAGTAACAAAACCCAGGAAAAACAAGTGATGCAACCACTCACCACCGGCTGACCGACAGCCAGCCAGTCCCTGAGCAGCCACCGCTGCCCTCCGGCCAACTCCCTGCAGCTTATATACTGAGCATGACGTCACATGGTATGAAATATCCCTTTGGCCAGTTTGGGTCAGCTGTCCTGGCTGTGCCCCCTCCCAGCTTCTTGTGCACCTCCTCGCTGGCAGAATATGGGAAGCTGAAAAGTCCTTGACTTAGTATAAACACTGCTTAGCAACAACTAAAACAGTGTGCTATCACATTATTCTCATGCTAAATCCAAAACACAGCACTGTACTGGCTACTAGGAAGAAAATTAACTCTGTCCCAGCCGAAACCAGGACAGATAGGAAGGGAGGATGAATTCAGAAATATTATTTATTTAAGAAAGAAAATATTAAGGAAGAAAAATCTATTTTCAAAAAACGGAGTGTTACCAAGTACATTCTAAAAAAATATGAAGTTATTCAAGACTCTTAAAAACAAACCACATGCTTATAAGAAACTCGCTCAGCACATACAGCCAGCCATCTTATTGCTAGCAAATCCTACAGCCCTCTCGAGACCTGTGCAACCTACAGAATCTGCAAAGGACACTGGACAACCCACTCTGAATGCAGGCAGCATTAAAATCGTGCTGCCAGAGACTACCCCAAATCCTGGCTGGGAGACTCCAGGGGGACTACCCTAAGTGGCACTACAGCCCATAACGGATTTTGTGGAAAGTTAATTACAGTCTCTCAGTCTTCTGCAGAATGAGCGAGGTACAACCAGCCCCTGATTTGCACTCCCAGAAGGCGAATCGGTAGCGTGTCCCCTGAGGTGTTTGATGGGAAAGCCAGAACGTCCTCACAAGCTCTGAAAGAAAAATCTGTTCCCTGACGCACAAAGGAAAGAAAAAATGCAAATGCAGAAGTCTACCTGAATAAAAGGTTCAACCACGTTTTATTCTGCATTTTATTTTATACATCTCTGCAGAGATACCAGCAGCTGCCCAGCTCACACTCTCGGTTTGGCACTGCGGGTGCTCTTGTTACCCCTGCTGCCTGAAGAGCAGCTCACCTTTAAAGAGGATTCCAAACATAAGCCGCGAGAGAAGGAGAGAAGCTGAACCACAGCTGACAGAAAAATGTGACAGCGTAATGTGGTCAGCACAGCATCTCCTGTACTCCTGATACAAAGAGTTTTGCTTATATCCACCTATTTACAGCCCCTACCTTTATGGAATGCAGCTGGATGGATCTGAACTCGGTGCACTCGCGCTCACCAGCGACAAGCCCAGTATCCTTCAACATCTCCCTCCAGAAAGGGAATACTAAACAGGCGGCCATTGAAAAGAACTGGCATTTGCTTAAACCTCAAGCATACAAAAATTAGGTCTGCTCTCCAATATCTAGATTTAATAACAAGCTCTTGCTGTATACAATTTGTATTAATGATCTGCAAAATTGGAAAATATTAATAGGGCCCATCAAAAAGCTCACAAGATTTTTACTTGCAAATTCCAAGCGTAAGGAAAAGAAGCTTTACAAAATCAAGTGCAATTAATTGTACATGATAAAATTAGAACGGCCGCATCTGATGACATCACCGTAACCAAGAGACGAGCTGCGTGCTTTCTAACATCACCACTGCTAAAACGCCCTGCCGCCACCCCGAGCGCTGCGTTCACCCATCTGAAGCGGGACAGCCCACAAGGCCCACAGGTGATATTGAGGGGTCTCCCCCCTCCTGGGCTACTGTGCTAAGGCAGCACAGCAGATACCTGCCCACGCTGGGCTGAAATCATGGCAGCCTCCTACACTTTTGCTTCTTCTTGCTGCTGTTGTTTCTCTTTTTCAAAGAGCAGCACTTGCTCTCGGTTCTCTGGGATGGCTACAGAGTCATTTAAATTACAATCACCTAAAAAATATTTAAAAATGGGTTTTGCGCAACAGTGAAATACAAACATTACGAGCAACAATTTTTTTTCCCTGTGAATTTGTCGGCTTTAGTTATCACAATTTCTTGTCACAGAAAGTATTAGCTCACATGGCTGGTGCCACAGCTGAATGAGGGAGCGTTTCAGTGACAGAAAAACCCCTAGGTATGGTTTCTGTATTAGCGGACAGATCTTGGATTTCCCCATTCACTAATATACAGTAGAGGCATGATTTTCACTTCTCTTTTAGTCACCCTTTAATTATGTTTTTGCAGGAGAAAATGGCTCCAGCACTGCAGGGCTGGAGTGTGAGAAACTGAAAGCCTGACGTTGGGAGACTTTGGGGGGGCAGTACAGGAGCTGCAGTTTGGGAAGTCAAGCAGCTTATTTAGGCTCAGTGCCAGCACTGACCCACCCAACCCATTTCCTCACTGTGCCAAGTGGGGTCTTCGATAAAGTGACGGGTCCAAGGATTAACGTAGCTGAGTTGCACCTCATAAAATCGACTGAAGTCACACCCGCGGGGTCCTGCAAATGCTCCGAGTCACAACTGTGCTGCTCACCTCATGCGCGGTGTGCTCCTGCCTCACCGGCTCACAGCAGTTTGTTGTTGTTTGAAACTGGAAAGTCCAAAGTATGCCATTTTCTAGAAAATCAGATGTCTTAACTACAAATAAACCTTTTCCTTCTATTTGAATTATTTTTAAAGATGCTTGTGGGGAGAAGGATGAACAATAAAATCATTAACACTGAAAAAAACTTCTAAATTAAATGCTGCTTTGAAAAAACATTAATATTTTGTTTCCAAAATGCCATTATTCTGGTATTTTCAGGATTTCCATCTCCTTTTCTCTAGCATGAACAATTTGATGAAAATGTCACAAATTTGCAGATCATTTTGTTGTAACAAAATCTGTATTTTCATCCATCCTCTCTCCCCTCCATTTGATGCCAAAGTAATTTGCAGAGCCTGTACCTGTAACACACGTAACCAGTCAATTAATAAGCCTTACTTTGAGGATTTCTTCACAAAACTAAATACTGAAAAATAACCACTATAAAAATCTTAGTGATTTATAAAAAGAAAGTAGGAGTTGAGAGAAATTTTTATTTGTAATTTTTTCATGTAAAGAAAAAAAGAAAAACAACCTAGGAATCTTGAAAATGTTAAAGTGTTTCATTTTCACATTCAAAGCGAAGCAGTAATGGAGGGGACTGGTCTTGCACCACCAAAATCAATGGTACAAATGAGCCAGAAGTGGCAGCATGCCTAAACAAGTGGCTGAACATTAATGGTGGAAGAACTGCTTTTGGCATTAATCAATTCTAAATATATTTCATTACTATTAAAGAATACAAACGTATGCCCCAAATGAGCTTAGTTATAGTAATAAAAAAAGCCTCAAGAGATCAGCATCCATCGGGTGTTTGTTCAACAGAACATGAGATATCCAAAGCTAGAGCCTACTTCCTCTCTCAGGAGTAGACAGTATTCTCCTGCACCTGAAGTAAGGCAAAACATTGTTTAGTTTGTCCCAGAAAAAATCTGTGCTTTACTGTCAACTGTCCTCCGTTTTTCCTTGGTGCATCATCAACTCATCAACTTCCCACAATCTCTTTCTCCTTGCTTTATCTCACCTCGCCGTCTGCCATCTTCTGTCAACTTTGCCAATTTTTGGCAAGCACAGGGAGAAAATTGTATTTTCTCACATAATCAAAGCTACTCCAAAACGTTTTGATCGCTTCCAGTCTAGGTTCATACAACACCTTCTACACCTAACCACTGACATAGTCTCATTCAAGTCTTCCTCTGCCTCAACTGTCTAGTCCCCATCGATTCAAAGGTTATCTGCATGGAGCAGCTGCCTCAGTATAAACCTGTTTGTTAAAGTTCAAATATCTTCAGCTCCAGGATTTGCTTATCCTTATTCAAGAGCTCCTTTTCCATCAGCGATTGCAGGCTCTAATCTCCCATACGGGTGCAGTATCAGCCTAAAGAAACTGCTGCCACAAAAAAAATATTGCAAAATATTAGAACGAACTCTGGCATGAACCAGAAGGGAAGCATGGGTAGCGTGGTGTTCAAGTTTGCAGAGAAGGCAGTACATTCTCTGAGTATTTAACGTAGGATCAGAAACTTTAGGCAGTCTCACGCTTCTGGCATTTAGCATGTCCCTGGGAAGAGCTCAGTGAAGGCCGTGCTCATCTTCCAAGTGACTAATCCCCGTTTCCAAGATTTGCCAAGACACTTTGTATGCCTATGCAAGAAACCAGACTGGCTCGTATGGAGTCACTCTGGTTTCCAATGCAGTATCAGGACTTTAAAAAAAAAAATCCTCATAATGTGTATTTACTCCAGCAAAAGATGAGGCCTCAACGATTCGTTCCAGTTGCTTCGTTCACTAAGGATTTGTTCCAGTTGCTTTGGAAGTCTAAAGCACGTTTCTAAAGTTCTCCTATTTCTCTCATGCATTTTTTTCAAATATTGCACATATATTACAAATTTATTTCCAAAAATAGCTGATATTCTAAAATTAAAGTTTATTTATATGCTTACATACGATCAAATGCATTCACAAAACGCTGCACGGCCATGCAATATGCGTGATTATGCAATGTATGCATGTATGTGCAGTATTTGATTTACTCAGTACAAAGCCTCTTTACTCAGTACAAAGAGTCTTTATTGATGCTCTGCTGACACTTTCCTGATTTATTTTGTCATCAACTTGCTCAGTAAGCGAACAGAAACATTTTTGTTTGTTTTCACAGTGGCTCACTAGATAATTCAGGTATCGTCCCTGCATACTCACCAGACTTCTAGAAGCATGAGCTCTCTACAGACGGTAAACCTATGAGCCACAGCATATATTTTGTTTATACTTATGCTTATTTTAAAATAAACCCTGAGACACTCAGGATATCTTGTAGGAACAGGTTTTGTTCAGGAATAACATCTTCTTAGCCTGTCGTGAAAAAAGAAAAAATAACTGTGTATGTGTGTGTCTGTGAATCTCTCTATTATTTTTTAACAATAGATGATGATAAATCAGGTCCTGGTCCTGCAAGCTTTAATCACACAAAATATCCTTATTCCTGTTGTTGCCCTGGGAATCAAGCATGGATGCTCAGAGTGAGCAAGGATCCCCCCTCAGGTAAGAGCTGCAGAATCAGCCTCCTGTTTCCTGCCAAGGCTGGTACAAGGCTCCACTTCTTTTACTGCACAGCTTAAAAAAGCTCACATAGAAAAATAAGCAGTGCTACCTTTTACTACATAGCAGAAGAAAGGGCGCGTTATTAAGAAGAAAACACCTCTAATGCAACCATTAGCATAATATTTAGGGGCTTAGGCTCTGTAACAAAGAAGCAGGGATGTGAACAGTGCCTTTACAATTATTTCAAGGAGCACAACCATAACTAGGCATGGGGTCTGGCTCGTTGACCTTCCTAAAAAGATCCTGAGTTTCTCTCATGTGCCACTGCAGACAGCGAAAGCTACAGCAGCTCTCCACTTTGTGAGAAATGGTCAGTACCTCGCAGAATGAAACTGAGGATTTAAATAAAACAATGAATTTGCTCTGGTTCAAACCCTGGTTAATCCTCTGCAAAACCCAGCATTTTCAGGATCCACCACTAAAGATTGCCAGGACTCATCACATTCCCTGACATGTGATTTGGACATCACAACATGTGGCATTTTCGTCTACAGGGCTCCGTTTGTGAGGGACCGAGCATGTTCTATAGGAAACGCTCGACATTCACTCTAGCTTGTATGTGGGCGCAATCCATAGGAAATTTTCTTTTCTGCGGTTTGTTATCGCTCATTGATACAAAGTTGGATTCTCTTTTGCTTGGGCTCAATGACAAACCCTTTCTCACGTCACTTACACCAACAGGAGAAGCCTCCTGTCTCTAGGAAGAGCCACGGCCCCATCTCAGACTGCAGAGTGCTCTTTTTGTCCCTGTTTCAGCTGGTTTGACAGAAGTGCCAAATAAATGAGCTGTAGCAACTCTCCCCTGACAGTAACACAAAGTCACAACAATAATTGCGTATCATTCTAGCATGCAAATTACATAGTGGCGATAGATTAATTCTTAGCTTCGGGATCACCCTTCATATCAAGATGGCAACATACCACAAAGAAATTTTTCAAATTTCACTGCAATTCCTACATTTTTCATTTCAAGACAACGCTTTGCTACCCTGCCTTCCTCTTCTGTCTTCCTTATGTCCAATATCCTATGACCTCTAAGTTTTACCAGTAGCCCTAATACAGTCAGTAAAAATGTAAGTCCCTTGAGGATGCAAAGCAAGGTTATATTCAGGTCATAAAGCAGAACATTAAGCACTAATTGTATAGACCAAATTCCCAGAGACGCACAGAATCCACACCTCCAGCTAAAAGTCACAGGCTTCCAGGCCTGTTGTGTAACCTACCGAGGGAAATGTGAAGACACGACTGCAGGTGGCTTATGGTTGGGCCTCAGGTACTGAGCAGCTTTCAGGATTGAGCCTTTTCACATACAGACATACGTGATACTATCGATTCTGAAATTGGGAACGACGAAAAATGCACACTCGTAGGCATCAAACAAATGCACAGTGTCAATCGCATCCCCTTTTATAAAAAATGTCTCAAACCCCAGGTACACATAACCACACACGCTGAGACATCTGTGCAAATGCCTGTAGTCTGACGCGGTAACACGCTTTCCGCAGGCAGCCTGGCCATGTTACACAGCTCACACGGGCACATTCATACCTAATGGTTTTTTCCCCGACAGTTTGGTTCGTGCCAGGGAACGGGGAGGCCAACGCCTTCCCTTTCAGCACATCTGCACCAGGTGCTGCCCTGCAGAGCAGACGGAAGCACGTTCATTCCCTATTGCTGCTGCATCTCCTGATGTTTCGTAGCGGGTTGAGCGTGTTTCTCCCTTCAACAGGGCGCCAAATCCAACGACAGAGACATAAAGACGCCGTGCGCTGAGCGCAGGCGATCGCTGACAGCCGCTGCCGCTACTAGAGCGAAGATTTTAGGGACAGCGTCTGCCCGCTGCCGCCGGACCCCGGGCCCAATGCAGCAGCCCCGGGCAGCAGCCCCGCTCCGCTCCGCCCCGCCGCTACCTGCCGCCAGGTGCGGGCACGGCCGGGGGCCGCCCGCCGCCACCGCCCCCCTTACCGGGCTCATGCTCGCCGGGGCGGTCGGAGACCTCGATGACCAGGAGCTCTCGGCCCTCGGCGCTGCGCCCCACCGTGTAGATCCTGCTGATGGCGGGGCACTGCAGCCACACGGCCACCAGCGCCTCCCGCAGCTCGGCGTAGCGGTGGTACTCGAAGGAGATGCCCTCCTCGGCGCTCAGCCGCCGCCGCCGGCTGGCGCCCCCCGCCGCCGGCTCCGCCGCCGCCGCCCGGCAGGCAGCGAGCACCCCGCAGAGCGCCAGCAGCACCCGCACCCGCACCGCCATCCCGCCGGGCTGCCCGCCGCCTGCGGCCGCTCAGCTGCCGCCGGCCCCGGCAGGAGGGAGGGAGGGGAGGGAGCGGGGGGCGGGCGGAGGCGACCGGGAGGGGAGGGGAGAGGAGAAGAGAGGAGAGGAAGGGAGGGGAGGGACCGGCCGCTCCGCCCGTCTCCGCGGGCCGCGGCAGGAGGAGCGAGAGCTCCCCGCGGAGGGCGGCGATGAGTGCGCGGCCCCGCCGTACCGGAGCCGCAAGATGCAGGCGGAAGCCACTAAAGCTGTTTTCATCAACTGGTCCCCATGTCCAGATGGAGAAAAGCGTCGGAAGAATCCCGCGGCGCGATTCCGACATTGCTTTTTCATTTGGTGAAACACTTTTGCTCTGCACGGCATTCGTGCAGTCCCACCGAGTTAACCCACTGGCAAAAACCTAAATGAACAGACAGAGTGCTCCGTGAGAGATTCAGATAGTACTGCTGCAGAATAACACAAATGTATTTGATTGGCCTCACGCGGAAAACTATACACGATCATCTATAAGGCAGCTTGCTCATCATCTATAAGGTAGCTTTGCTGCATCACAGAAAGCAAAGGATAAAGCGAGACTTCCTTTCTGCTACTGAGAATACTCACTTAGAGAGCACGTCCCATTATGTTCAATGGGAACGCTCGTGTGAGGAACCATTCACAATGCATTAATAAATCACAGCCTCTTCTAGACCGCAGATACTACAGGACTTCCGAAGCCATCTGTTTTTTCACCCTGTTTTTATAGGCATAGGTGTTTAGACTACATCGAAACAGCCTGTAAAGGACAACTGATAAAAGCAAAAGGCTAAATGCTGAAGAGCAACTTCCGTATCAGGTTTTTTTATTATTTTTAAAGGACACAAAACCTCACTGGAAAGCTTTGAGAGGGTCAAAATTTTGAAAAGTCTGAAAAATCACACATCCAATTCATCCTTCTACAAATAGCATCTTGTCCACAGTATGTTTTTTACCCTGATCTTCTAATCTAAAAGGGCAAGCCTGTATAACATCCCCTTCCATCATCAATTTATACTGAATCAATTTTCAGGAAGATTTGTTAATAATCCTTTGTGATCCTATGGATATTTTCCGCAATTATGGGTTGACTAGTTCCAACCAAGAAGATAATGGAAATAATGTCTTCTAGGAGAACATCTTCATTGACGCTTGGTGATGTACCAGCTCGGAAACTCATCCAGCATCTGAAACTCAGACCTGAAAATGCAACTACTATACATAAATACTTATATATCTATTTGTCTACATTCAGCCATACTTGTTATCTTTCAGTGTCCTGACTGTCAGTCCTGGATTATTTGATGTGTTTCTTCATAGCAAGAACCAAAGGTCAGCTCACCCAGTCCTTCCTGTCTTTCAAAGCCAACTGGGTCCAGAAGCTTCTCCACCCAATTTAATTCCAGGGTTACAAGAATGCGACCATGTGCAAAGGCACCTTCAGAGCACTTCTTGGAGCCTTCAACTCTCCGCTCTAACGGCTAGAAAACCTTGGGAGACGCCTATCACATCACGTCACATTAGCTCTGGGGTTATGACAACGCAAATGCAAACTTGCTGTAAGCATTTTGCAAGACTTGGATGTACAGAGACTCCCTGACATAATGTTTTCTCTTACCAAGATCACTGTTCAGATTTAGGATCAGTGAAGTGCCGTCCCTCTGACCTCTCTCCTCCCTAACAGCATGAATTGTATTATGAATTTGTTTATGACTCCACACCACTTCAGAATTACGTGCAATATGTGCAACACTCTCAGAGCTCCAAAATGAACTACAAATAAAGGTAGCTGACCTAGAATTCAGAAGATTCACATTCTTTATCAGTTTTGTTGGCCACATTCATCACGGGCTAAATATTCCTTGTTTTCTTCATCACTTTCCCTTGTGCCTTATACACAAAGTAAACAAATCTGCTGATGCTGTGATTTCAGGCTTACAGTATCATTTTTTGGGAGAACTTTCTGATCAGTCAAAAGAAACCTTTGTGCAGTGTAGCAACTCTCATTGGCTTCCCTTCAAATTTATTTCCCCAAAATACAATGTCACTAAAAGATATAAGTAGGCTCAGAAATCACCTGTTTCTTTCCATCTATTCAAGCAGTGAATTATTATTCCACTACACAAAATTAGTCTCACAACTAGGTGTGAATGGATTTCCATTAATTTCCATACTTATTAACCCCCCACCCCTAAAAAAATTAAGAGAATGAGTTCTTATAGAAACACACGCGCATACACATCTTGTGTAAAACTGGGCGTTCTACAGACTATCAAATATTTCATTTTGAGTTCACACATACTAATTTCTTTTTAATAAGGGATTAAGAAGCAACGATTAGATTCTCAGAGAGCTTAGGAGCATTCGCAGAACTGAGCAGGAGGAATAAATTGATGACTTCCTTTGTATCCAATGCCGCCTCCTATTTTCCATAGTTCAGAGATGACAACTATCATCACAGGCAAAGGCCAAATTTCCTTGTAATATGGAAAAAGGTTTTGCACTTGCCTTAGTCTCAGAGGAATACTCTAACCCCAGGGGCATTCCCAGGCTATATGCATAACCAGGCTCCTGGGTATGGCCTTGGTAAGCTAATAATACTAATTAGAGCAGGGAATAGAGCTCAAGTGCTCCCTGTACAGAAAATGTCCTGATCAGCAGACTTCAAATCTGGTTTACCTCCCTCTTATGTCTGTATATGACACCAAATAGTAGATTATATTTTGCTAACAGATGCTGCCTAAATAATTTGGTAATAGTGAAAACTTCATTGACATTTACAAAAATATGTATTTACAGACAAAGATATATACACATATATAAAATATTCATAGATATTTATATATCATTCCATTCTTTTGGCCAAAACAATTTGCTGAATGTGATTCAAATTTCCTAATGCTTTTGACTTGCCTCAATCTGTCTTTTTCAGCAATTCATGACTCACCAACAAGTAAATAAATAAGTCTTCCAAAAAAAACCCCAAAAAACGCTCACACTTGCAGAGACAATACTTGACTAACTCTGCACTTTTTTCATTTGTGTGGCAAGACAAGCAGGCTGAGGCAACTGTTTTCTTTTATAACCCAAAATGAGAACCCTAAAGCTATGTCCATTAGGAACAACAGAAGTACATTAGGAACAAC
Source organism: Aptenodytes patagonicus (assembly GCF_965638725.1). Classification (NCBI taxonomy): domain Eukaryota; kingdom Metazoa; phylum Chordata; class Aves; order Sphenisciformes; family Spheniscidae; genus Aptenodytes; species Aptenodytes patagonicus. The sequence goes on from NC_134952.1 coordinate 45,551,750, forward strand.
ATAAATCCTAAAAACACTCTATGATGGAGATCAGATACTTACGTTATTAATAACAAAGTACTGTTGATAATGACACCATGGAAATACTCAGTAAACTTCTCTGGTTTATATTTGGAAAGAAGTGAGAGGGTGCACTATACTGCATGAGGAAGGCAGTGTTTTCCAACATACAAATAAGCAGGTAGGATGCTGAACGTAACGCGTAAGGGAGAAGCGTGTTCAGATCAGCAAGACTAAATCACTAGTTGGTCTTTAAGCCCCCCTCTGAGGAGGGCTATCTTTGGCCTGCTAATATTCAGTTATACCGCATTTTCCAGCCTTGGAAAAATTCTGAAAGGTTCCTTAGGGTATTAACAGGAGTGCTATATTCTGAATAGCACAACTATTCAGAAAGAACAGCTATAAACCATATATGTCCTAAAAGACGAGGTCAAACCACAGAAAGGCTGGTAAGGGTTTCAATTAAGAAATTAATGATAGGAATAGAATAGTTCCAATCAATTTTAAAAAGAGAACAGCTGATCTCAGTGTTGACAAATTATCAGGCAAGCAGGTGGAGGTAACTCGTGAGATGTAAGCAGCTTTTATAAAACTTACATGAATGCTGATTATATACACAAACTATACCTGGCAGCTCTGGTCACTTGAAGATTTGTCTTCAAGACAGAAGCTTCTATTACCAGCCTCCAAAATGTCTTGCACAACTCAGTGGCTCTATTTCTTGGATGCTTGCAAAACAGGGTTGAGATACGGAAAGTCACGGCTTTCCCAGTACCTTGAGAACAGGCTTAACATAAGGCAGGTCAAAGGAAATGTAAGTAAATAAGAATGATTTTTTTAAAAATCGAAATACAGACGAGGCAGTTACGCAGGAGGTCACAGAGAGGGAAAGGAAATAAAACCACCTTCCAGTTACGTATTGCAAGACTGAATCTTTTATTGTCTCCACCTGTTAGATGACTCACCTATGTTACCAAAACTCAACCCTTTCAGGTATTTAAGAGCTTACTGTACTCTTGTTGGGGTGGTGAACATCCTATACATGTAACAATTGTGCGCAGAGCCTCTTGATAGACTGCAACTTAAGTGTCGTACAAAACGTACCCGACACTGGCCGTTACACACCGCATACCTACACAAATGGCAGTGGCTTATTTCTGCCCCTGGTTTCAGACCACAGGAGTAATCACTGCTCCTGGGGTGATACTAGGTCCTCGACGCTGAACCGCAGTGCTGTTTCTGGGAGACGGCATGGCTATACCGCCAAACACTCATACAGAGAAACTACCATGCAGCATCATTTTGAGAGTCCATGAAACTGGCTGACAAGGTTTTTTTAGAAGCGGTGAATCATTATCTAACAGGAGCGTTCTTCTGGTCTTCCACAGGGACTGGTGTTTCAAGTCCGGGGGCTAATTTATTCAGTGATTACATAAATGTGAATCAAAACTGATTAAAATTTGCGGATGACAAAGAATGGTGAATAATAAGGATATAGCAGCTCTGGAATGTGATTTAGATTACTTGGTAAGTGGAGCACGTTTAACTATTTCAGAGCAGCAAACTGCAAATTACACTTAAGAGCAAGAAATATAAAACACACTCGTAATAGTCTGGCAAGCAGTATTGCTAGAAGCATCGAGATCACAATAGATGGGTAACTTGACTGTATTTTCCAGCGCAACGCTGCAGAAGAGCTAATTTTATCTTTGAATGTTTAGACAGAAGGGCAATGGTTAAGAGGAAGGATGCGATTATACCACCAAGGCGGTATTAGAGAGAATGATCTGGACATGCACTTCTGGTATCTACAGCTGAAACAAGACATTGAAAATTCAGAGACAAGCCACAGAAGTGATTTGAGAAATAGAGGAAATGCCTTACTGCGGAGCACATGATATAATCCGGTTAGCTGGTGAAAAATACAATTGAAAAGCGATTTGACTGCTGTGTTTACTACCTTCACAGATAGAAAATTATAGCAAGAACCAATGGCAAAAAGTTGCCTTCTCCCTGGACCTGCCAGTTACGGGTTTCAAGGGCTGAGATTTACCAGAAGGCTGCAGCTGACAGAGAGAGGGGCAGCAGTAACGGGATGGAGATTTGGAGGCAATGAACCAGACGCTGTAGTTAGCAATAACTATCTGTAGCCATAATGTAGGTTTCAATAATATCATTTTTCAACAAAAATGAATGTTAAAAATCTAGAAACATATCACACTTTTCTTTAAAATTATCTTAAAACACTCAGCAGCCATTTATTATAAACTCAGTGAGGAAAATAAATCATGTAAGTCATATAATCTACAAATATCATAATAATATCAATTATTAATATTTTTGGCAAGCTGTGCTGTAGTGTAATATAAATCTCCTCATTTAGTATTTCACATCAGCAGCCAAAAGCAGTTGATTATTTTGCAATCCTAATCTTAACAATTTATTGTACTTTTCAAGTTTCCATGTTTTTTGACACAAAACCCAAGAAATTAATCCATCGCTTTCATAGGACTTAATTATTGTCATATCCTAAGGAACAGTACAAGCTGTTATTCCCCACAGATGAGCCTTACGTAAACTAAACTGGACTTCCAAGAAAAGATTAAGTTGTGAAAAATGTTGCTCCCCCACTTATTGCCCTATCCTACCGCTTTTAAGAGTTAGATCTGTCTCCTTGCTAAAGACGATAAAGGACAACAGATTGTGTAAGGTTTTGTCGCGCCTTGTCAAGAGCCAAAAACTGTCATCCGTATGTTGCACTCATGTTTTTCTATTGCACAAAAACCGCGTAGTTTTCAGAACTACACATACTCTATAGTCTCTCTCACTAAATATGGAAGAAAAAAAATAAATCAGTTAAGTCTTATTTAATAAAGGCCTAAAACCTCAGAAATGTAACTGCCTAACGTAGTTCTTAATATGCATAAAAGATACATAGTAATGAAGTAATTTACTAGCCAGCATCATGTTCAGTAAAATACAAGGTTCTGCATTTGAAAAGGTGCTGGGGTGGTGGTAAAATGCAGGTCTATCTGAGTCCTGCAGCAAAACAAGCCTGTGGCTTTCAAACGCAAGTTCCTGTGTTGAGAGAGGTCCAGTGGGCACATTTTTTTCAGCAAAAAATAAATTTATAAAGCACAGGTTTCATAATTCTCTAGGGATTTGTTAAAGAAGGAGGATCAAAAGCAATGATATCATCACATTCTACTCTAAGGATGTACATAAAATAACCCAAAAAACTGCAACAGCAATGGGCGTCAGAAAAATACGGATTCAAGTCATGAAAAAAGAACAAACAAAAAAAACCCCCATGCACACTGTACCTAAAAAGATAGCATAAGCGATGTGTTAAAACTACATTCCTTATTTTCAAAACCTCTTGAAGAATGGAATATACATTGTAAGTCATCCTATCAAACTTTTAGTGCCCTGTTTGAGCTCTCCAATAGCTGAGGAAACATCAAGCTTTTACAAATACCTTTACTGGAGTATTTAAGCGATCGGCTCACAGTTGTACACAATTTTGCGACAGTGCATGTATAGGCACAAGCCAGCGGGCTGAGAACCAGCGAATAGAATCATGTACACAGGGCAAATCTGAAGCTCTGAAAGCTCCTTGTATTTTAGGCTAGGGGTTCAGTAAAATAAAGCTAAGTATAGCTGCAGCTGCAGGATGAGAGTGGGAGTTCACAAAGCAAAGACAATAATGGCCATCTTTGAAATCTGATTAAAGAGGTCGCTTCCACCATGGAGAGTTCAGGCTGGCAGTGCATATGAATTCAGGAAGTCTTAAGTACCAGTCCCTGCTAAAAACTGAACGGTACAGCATTTCAGCTTCCGTTCACCTGCCACAGTCAAGTATTTTTACTTCCTTTTAGAGGGAAGAGGAAGAACACCAAATTTCAATGGAGATACAGATAGAGAAGTAAAAGCTTCTACAAAACACATGCAGAAGAAGAATCCGAACCACTCCCACATCTCAAGTAATATTTTAATCACTCTGAATATCATTAACACCTTGGTTTTTTTGTTAGAAGCCTGATCTCATCCGCACTTTCGCAGGAGTGCCTGTTTTGAGTATTACACCAGATTGCATGTGAAGCAGCATGAAAATTCAGGTGGTCTTGAGTAAGGAAAACACTGTAAGCATCTCCAAAGGACTTACAGGGTAGATGAAGTGGTGTTTGAAGTCTGAAGAGCGGCTGACATTAAAATACAAAGTGCAAGATCTTTATAAGGGTTTAAGCCCTTCTTAAATACTTCCACTGTTATTTCCTGTATAGACAAGTATTTAGAGTAGATTCAACAATATTAGACTACTGCTTCTATTAGTAGTACAACTCAAGTAGTAGATTTTGAGATTCTAGTTTGTGAAAGCTGTAGCTTAACTTGAGAATGCACTTGGCCCAAAAGTTGTCGCTACACTGAGTAGCTATGTATCCAAGTCCTTCAAAACACATACCAGCAGAATTTACCAGATGATCTCCATTTCTATTTCTTACTGCTGTCTCTGTAAGTAGTTTACAGATGGAACTATTGTAGACGATACTACCAGAAATAATGCTTCTTCACTAAAGAGATGAACAGAGTAAGATGCTATATCCTACATGTTTTTTATCGCAACTTTGTATTAAAAACATACGAAAGGTATAATACACGCATCAAACCAAACCACATTTATTTCATCAGTCACAAGTGCAAATATAGCAACAAGTCAGTTCAGCAAATTACAACACACAGAGAAGAATGTAATGTAAATGCTAAGTACACTGACAGACCAACTTCAAAAGAGCAGCAAAAACCAGTTTCTTCAAATAAAAACTTCTTCCTACCTGTAATCTAAAATAACATAATAAATCTAGATCAGGAATGTCTCTGCTAACTCATGTTTAGCCAGGTATTCTGTTATTAACAGTTCGCATTATCCAGTGTGCAAATAGCCTGTCCAAGCTTCCTAGTAACAGATGTTTTGGTTTTAAGCAACTTTTACCCGATATTTAAATAATGCAGTGCTGATACCAGTTAATATGTTCTGCTATTTGATATTACAAATTTAAGAATATATATTTTAAAAAAATCTAAGTCCAATTTCAGTGTACATATATAATTCTACCTAGATCCAAACTGGGCAACATTAAAGATAAAATTGAATTTTTTTTTTTCCAAAAAAAAAAAAGAAATGGATAGACACAAGTCATCTCATTTTTTTTGCATCGTCTTTAAATCTGTAGTTAAAATATATGCAGTACTTACGTATAAAATAGAAAGCATTCCCATTAGGAAGATACTGCAGTGTAATTAGCCATTTTTCCCTACCACTTAGTAGCCAAGGAACAAGATTTATGCTTAACACCCGATCACTATTTTGCTTTACAGAAAAGCAAAAGTTGACTACCAGTATTAGCATCAGAATTTTTACACTGTAAATTTAGTTAGCCTTCTTCTTTGTTATGAGTTGTTGCTTCTTCTCTTTTTCTTTATAGGCAATGAATTGAGAGTCTGTACCAAAGATTCTGTCCCACCATGTGAAGGTTGAAGCATAATTGCCGATAAAGTTCATGTGATGGAAATCATGAAAACGGGCCCCAGCGTAGAAAGGCACCAAATGAAGAGGGTTCAGCGGAACATCATAGCCACTACAGGGGGGGGGGAAAGGAAAAAAAAAAAAAGCAACTATAGTAAGGATTTTTCCCAGATATAAACCACAAAATATAGACACTAACTTGTTGTTTTTACAAAATAAAAAGATTTTTTTGGTATTATAAGGCCCTGAAGTAATCACTGTAACACTGGCTTAATAGGAAAACAAGATCCTGCCTATCCTAGCCAAGTGCTTCTGTAAACTATCCCACAATGGCTTTGCCACTTGCCGAACTCTTCAGCTCAGTTTCTTAGGCAGCACAAAAAAATTTAAGCAAGTCACCTAAAAAAATCACAGTGGCTGACTTCCTGCTGGCTTAGCAGTTTTAACTGACTTAAGAGTGACGTTAGAAAGGAGGAACAAGAAATAACACTGTCTTTTAGTGACAAGTTATGAACATCAGCTCAGCTCCTCGTCAAACAGCATCTCAAATCAACTACAATTGTAGTACTTCTACTCTTATTTTTAGCTTACTGCAAGTTCTTCAAATGTTTAAAATTCAAAATATAGGATTAAAGTAATATTAAAACCAGAACAGTTTGCTTTAGAGGGATTTCAACTCTTTTGCTTAGTAGTACTGGAAAGCATCTTACCACCACCTAGTGGGGACAGCACAAGGGCATTTGTAATAAACACCTCATGTAGACAACAAACTAAAATGCTAATCATCAAAGGAGATTCATGTTTTGCATCAATTACTTTATGCTATGTCACAACATATACTTCTCAGTCTACAACCAGTATTTAACTAAACCAGCAATGATGTATACGATGAGTTGGTTAGGAGGTCACGTTCCACTAAAACACTTGACACTCAGCTTACAGTAAGACACTATATGATTCATAATATATTTACAGATACAAGGTCAAGTGTAATACTAGCATTTCAAAAATGAACTCTGACTTGCCCCTTCCTCTCGAACACAGAAAAGAAAAGCTCATTCATTTGCAGATGAACCCAGCTAAGCCTACTGGGACTTGTGCTAGCATTTCAGAGCCAAATTTGAAAGAAGTCAGTTATACTACAGAGACAAGAAGTCTTGCCCTTTGTATCTACCATAAATAAATAAATAAAACCAACCTATTTATTTATTTAAAAGACAGTCAGTGGTCATATAGCCTAAAGTTTCTCTTTTCTAGGAAAACTGGCTGACAAAGTATCAAACAGAAAGAACTGTTGGCTAGAATATCATATTTTGTAATTGATTTTTGGTGTTCTAATATGTATAAGGTCACTTGTACACCAAATACCAAGAGCCAGACATCCTACTGAGGCACCTAGCTTCTGACACCCTCCTCAAGATGCTCCAGCTACAGCCTACACTCTTTTAATCGGCAACATCTGCTATTAACACTACCTCAAAACAGCAGACAGTGTAACTGTTCAGATTGTGTCATTCTTTGTAAGATGCATAAAAGCATTTTATTTCAGTGTAAAATAAACAGTAAAGCTCAGTGAAAGAGAAAAGTAAGTTTAAGACAAACTTAGGGAGAAGAGAAAAAGCAATTATTAAAAAGCAATAAGGATTTCACCTGTGTACGTCAATGGTTTCCATCAAGCGACATATCACCCATGCCCACAGAAGAATCACATGGTTACAGAAAACAACAATTCCAATAAAAAAGCCAGTTCCAAGGATCAGTGTTTCCAGAGGATGTGCATATTCTGCTTGCATTCCAAATGGAGACTAGAAAGAGATAACAGGCAGGAAAATAGTCACCATTTTTTATTTTCTATACCCCCAAATCAGAATCACCATTTTGTGGTACTCTCCCCTTCCCATTACCCCACAAGACTACAATAGGACAAATGGAATGACGTTGTGGGTAAAGCAAATGGTCTGACTGAGCAAGGGCCTTAACACAGCTGTCCAGCTCCTTGTTGGGAAAACAGAAAACAGTATTCCAAGGTCATAAGGATTATCATCCCATTAGTGATTCCAAACACTTCACTGCTAGTTGAAAAGTTGAAAACTTTTATTTAGGCTTACCATTACCCAAGGCCAAAGCATTATTTCAGGAATATTAAAAGTGTTTGGGAAGCTCCTATCAGCTTTGCTATACATCCAGCCTTGGAAGCAGAAGAAAGAAGGAAGCCAAAATATTCTGAGTCAGGATTCACTTAGAAATTTATTTTTAAAATAATTAAAAAGCCCCATCTTCGACAATGTTTTAAGATAATATCTGAACAGTAAGAATTTATTATGAGATTGAAATAAAACATTTTCTTTTCATGTTTTTTTTTTTTAAATATATACACATGCACACACAACCTCCAGTCATTCCTACATTTGGTTTACAAAAAAAGAAATTCCACAGAGAGTTTTCACAAGTAGACCACCATAGAAAGATAATAATTTAAAAAAATTTAACCTAATGCTCAAGGTTGTAAGTTTGATTATGAGAGGGGAAAAAAAAAGTCCACTACGGCTTAAGGGCGATTTTAAAATCATCACCTTTTACTGTCAAGGAAAGTTTTTAGTGAAACAGTCATTAGCCTACTAGATCACTTCCGTGTGAACTGCTAACCACTCAAGAATAATGGCCAGAAGCTGCTCCTGCTAGAGACCTGAGGGGCTGCCAAGAGCAAGAGGAAAACAGTGGCTGCTGCTGCAGATGTATGTACATATGCATGCATCAATCAATACCAAGCTTCTCTGTTATCGCAGCCTATATAAACCACCCCTGACCCAGTAGCTTGCAGTTTACCTTAGGCACAGTATGGGTTATACACTGAAACACAGCAGCGGACAACCGCAGTAGCACTGACTTCTGTGATCCAGAGACAGCGCCATGTAATAAACACAGCTATACCAACTGTAAGGTGTAAGCACTGCTGGACCCTACCTGGCTCAGAACAGTGCCACCTCCAGTCAAGCATGGCTCATTACCTTGTGCTCAACATCGGCTCCAACACCGCTCAATGCAGAACCACCCAAAGTATCTCTGTACTGCACTGTGCTCTCGATGCAGTATCACGCAACTGGCTATATTGCCTCAAGAGGCCTATATCCAAAGCTATAATCCTTCCCTGAATCATGTATCCTGCACATACCACGCACACACGCAGGCCATGCAGGAGCCGCCTGTCTGGATCGTGTTCTAGGGATCGGCATGCTCTGGATAACACCACAGGTGGCGGAGAACTGATGAACAATCAAAACCAGAAACCCGCCATTTCCCCCTCCCCTAGCAATCGAGCATATAACACGCTTTCAAAAGCTTGCTTTCTCCTAACTCAACAGATACAATCAAATTTCAAAAGAGCTGAGTGCCACCTTTCGTTCCCATTAAATGAAATAAAATTACAGGAGGTGTTTTCAGAAACAAAATGGATGACTGTTCTTGACAAAGAGCTCAAGAAAAGACATCTATCCCACTGTCAGAGGGATGCAAAATTCTTAAGTCTTTCAAATAAGACCTTTAAATAAGTTGTATGAAACCACACATACTAAAAACTACTAAAAAAAAAAATAATAATCAAGGAATACATACAACAAACTCATGGTGAACCTTATGGATATACTTGTATATTCTCTTGTGATGCAGCAGTCTATGCAGGAAATAGTGCCAGGCATCCTCAATCACTGCACATCCAAAACACTGGGCAACCAGAACATACCTTTAAAAAGGAGAAGAGCTATTAGTTATAGAATATACTAGCAGATGCACAATCTTGAAAGATAAAATAGTTACATGCCAGTAAGGCTGGGAAATGCTTATGTGTATTACTGGTTGAATAACGGTGCATTGACACTACCTTTTTAACATACTAAAAATATTAATTACCAAGCACATTAGTCCTTGTACCTATCAGCTCATCTGTTGATATGCTGAAGTGAATTAGCACACAGTATAGCAAACTGTCATTTCAATATTACAGTCTGTAAAGAACACCCGTAGACTGTATAAGATGTAGATATAAAAACATAGAGCTGCATCAGCTATCTAAACAAGATAGAAAATAAATTTCCAAGAAACATAAGCCTCTGCTGTAAAGAACAGCTATCAGAAAAACAAACAAACAAACAAAACCAAAAAGGCATTTATAACTAATTCAGTTTTGTTTAAAAGTGAACCAATTTAGTGCAAAAAAGGAGAATGTGAAGCAGGTGGTACATTCTCTCCCTTGAGGAACACACTGCTGCTACAATATAAAACAAGGTGGAGGGAAGAAACACTTAGGAGGAATCAAAGAAAGGTTGCATAAAAATAACCTCAGAAAGTCCAATATTTAACCCATGCCATCATGAATCTTGCTTTGCTTCCATAAACTCCCTCCTAATCCCCCCTTCTTCCAAGTATCAGAACAATTTGGGCCATTTAAAAAAAAATAAAAAAATCTAGAAAGCTCTAATTAGCTCTTATAGCAGTTAAGCATCAACAGAAGCAAGATTAACAAACACAGTTTACATCGCCCAAAAATTATTGCGTATTAGAGTTGATGACACTATTCGTTAAACATTCTGCCTCCAACTGTACGTAACTCACCATCAACATACAAGAAAAATCTACCTACCATCTAGGCATCTCTTCCCACTCATAGGGGATGTTAAAATACTCTGTGAAGTAATAGGTGCCACAAATCAGAGGAAGCTGAATGAAAAAGTGATTGAAGAGGAGTGTTTTGAAACACTTCCACTGTTTTTCCCATGTTTCTGGTTTATCCTAAGAAGAAGCAAAAAGAATCAGTTGTGTTACATACTTCTGTTGCACATAACTGAAGTGCTGCAAAAATTACTTTGGAGGCAGTTTCATTTAACCTTGGAAGACAGATAGCAGGTCGTCCCATAACACAAATTAACTCAGGCAACACAAATTACATGGGATTGGATTCAGTTTCATCAAAACCTCTTGTTTTTCTAAGCTAGCTTTCTGTAAAATTTAAAGTAAGCCTCCCTTAACAGAGGTTGTCTTTGCCAGTCGCCCCAAACTATTCTTGTTATTTCAGTGTTTGTAATTGGCAGGAACATTTCACATTCAACAGTTTAACACAAATCTAAGTTTGTATTTCCATAGCTAAAATAATAGAATGTATTTCCATAGCTAAAATAATACAAAGAGGAGCTGAAGATAGAAGCTTGTGAAGAAATAAGTTGTCTTGAAAACATCCAGTTTTTGCAGGGAGACATTTTACCAATTACTGTAATAATTTCAGAAGCTGGTATTATTAATTTCTAATTCGTATTACAAGGAACTAGAGGAAAACAATCATCTTTAGATACTGGATGTGCCTTTGCTACCAATTAGGAGCGTGTAGTCCATCCTAGGCTTCATCCATTGTTAAAATACTTCAAAATCCTTTCAAGAGGGCGTGCATAGAGATACTTTTAAAGAGATACATGGTGTGCTTATCTAATAGCAAGTAATTCTTTCATAATATAAAGATACACCTCTACCACCAGATGCTGTGATTCTACTATACCATCCCCTGCTGATATATAAACTTACACAGAGAAAATTTAACTTTGCTGACACAGAGATTAACATACCCTTTTCTCTCTATACCACCGTGGTGGAAAGGATACCCTCCCTCCAAATTAACTCCTTTCCTTCCCCAAAATCCACTTCTCTTTCTCTCCTCACACACACTGTAATTTTGCTCTGTCACTTCCAGGATGTCCACAGTGATAGAGAAAATGGGGTCATACAAATTGGAAACTAGGATACTGCGGTTATATGCTCTACTTCACATACTCAAAGACAAATCAGGAAGTATGTAGTTCACAACTTTGTCTTACCTGCTGAATTTTATACTTTTGCATGTATGGTATAAACTGAAAGACAAATCCAGGTACACAGAGCAAGAAGTATGAAACTTCATGAACTATAAGTGATCCCCAAGTCGCAATCTGGAACTTTGTGTAGTTATCCAGCATGTAATTCCAGGCATTTTTAAATGGTTGCTGCAAGGGATTGTCAGGCAAGAAAGAGTCTATATATTCCACCGCCAGATAAGCAGAGTTCAAGATATTAATGCTGTCGTTTGTTGCCATTGTTCAAACATAAAGCATCACAATTACAGTTCTTCTACAGTTGTTGATAAGTAACCTGCAAATTTTGAGAAAAGTTGAATAAACAGCAGTTAATCTTCAGAAAAAAAACATGACCTATCTTAGTTGTTACCTAGTTTTGAAGTAAAAACAGGGAAGGGAAGGGAAGGGAAGGGAAGGGAAGGGAAGGGAAGGGAAGGGAAGGGAAGGGAAGGGAAGGGAAGGGAAGGGAAGGGAAGGGAAGGGAAGGGAAGGGAAGGGAAGGGAAGGGAAGGGAAGGGAAGGGAAGGGAAGGGAAGGGAAGGGAAGGGAAGGGAAGGGAATTCTCTTTCTACATAATAGTGTAAAAGAACAAAGCTTAAGATTGGTTTGAGAGGCAATCAGCTCTCAAGCTTTGAGATTAGGTCAAGGGAGCAAAAGAATAAAGAAATACTAATTATTACCCAATTTTATTTCAAGGCTTTTGCAGGATAATTGTATTCCGTACTAAAAGAGCACAGAAAGGTTCAAACCAGATTTAGAAATTACATTAACTGTGTTCTCCTGATTATCCAGCCTCATTCTTCTCATAGCTGTGAGCCCAAATCCATGCAAACTACATCAACACCACCGACTGCCTTTAGACTGCAGCTGGCTTGAGGCCATCCACCTTCCCGTAAGTAAGGGAGTTTTCATCACAGCTCCCAAAAGCATAGAGGCAGTGTTCCCACAGGTGCCCAGAACTTCTGCCATTTCCACAGAGTAGGCTGCTTGTTGGTTTGGGTTGGAAGGGACCTTTAAAGGTCACCTAGTCCAACCCTGCAATGAGCAGGGACATCTTTCACTAGATCAGGTTGCTCAGAGCCCCATCCAACCTGACCTCGAATGTTTCCAGGGATGGGGCATCCACAACTTTTCTGGGCAACCTGTTCCAGTGTCTCACCGCCCTCATCGTAGAAAACATTGTCCTTATGTCCAATCTAAATCCACCCTTTTTTAGTTTAAAACTGTTGCCCCTTGTCTTGTTGCTACAGGCCTTAGCAAAAAGTCTTTTCTGTCTTTCTTATAAGCCTCCTTTAAGTATTGAAAGGCCGCAGTAAGGTGTCCCGGGAGCCTTCTCTTCTCCAGGCTGAACAACCCCAACGCTCTCAGACTCTCTCCATAGGCGATGTGCCCCCTGATCATTTTCATGGCCCTCCTCTGGACCCCCTCTAACAGGTCCATCTTCCACCCTAAGACACGTGCTCAATTCATAGGCCAGAGGATGCTGGTTAGTCCCCAGTTGATACACTCAGACTAGGTCCAACAGAAATAACGCACCAAGCTCGGTATCCAACAACATTAGTTACCATTTTTCTTTCTTAGCAACAGCATCAAGACGCTACCATTTCTTATTACCAGCAAATACGTGACAGCAGATGCCATTTTATTAATGGTAAATACACGACGGCAGATGCCAAGGAAGCTTATAACCCGAGCTCCTGGGTTGTAAGGCTACTTACCCTCCCGAAAAAGCAGCCGGCTAGCCGAGGGACCAGCGGCCAGGCTGCGCCTGGATCAGGCTCGTCCGTCCCGTCCAGCCCCTGCGAGGAAGCGGAGAGACCCTGGCACACACCGCCCACGCGCGGGACGACAACGGCGACGAGGGGAACGCGCAGGGGAGACGCACGGCCGGCGGCACCCGCGCACGGCCGGCCCTCCGCGCCGCGCGGTATGGAGGTGCCACCGGGAGGAGCCGCGCAGCCGGCCGGGCGCCCGCACCCCGGCAACGGCACGGGCACCCTCGGGTCAGGCCGCGACCGACCGACCGACCGCCTTCCCCCGCCCTCGGCCTCCCCCGGCGGCGGGCCCCGCGCGCCCCCTCACCTGGGTGACAGCGGCGGCCCCTCACGCCGCGGCGGAAGCAGCAGCAACGGCGACAGCGCCCGTCGCAGCGACAGCAACCGCCGGGGCCGCCGGCTCTTCAAGTGCGCCCTCCCATTGGCCGCGCAGCCACCCCCGGCGCGGCGCCCATTGGCTGGCTGGCGGCAGCGGCGGAGTCAGGCGTGAGGAGGGCCGGGACGGAGCTGCGGCTCCCGCGGACCGATTGGCTGAAGGGGTGGAGTGAGGATAGTGAGACCTCGGCGCGCGGCCAATGAGGCGGGAGGGAGGCCGGGTGACGTCAAAGACGTGATGAGGAGGAGACCGCTACCTCAGGTGGGCAGAGGCGGGCGGGGTGAGGCGGGAGCGGCCCTTCTCTCGCCCCGCGGCCGTTGCGCGGTGCCGCGCCCCGGGGACCCCCGCCCCGGCACCCTCCGCCTGTCTCCTCCACACGGCCGACCCGGGCGTGACCGGCTGCAGAAGCTGCCGAGAAAATCGCAGGGGCAGGAGGGGAGTCCGAGCGCGGCTGGCGGGGCGGGGGCGGCCGGTAGGAGGGAAACGATCGTTCCCCAGAGGAGCTGCCCGTTACGTCCATCCGCGCTGCTCCTGACGCTCCGTTTAAAGCGGCGTTGGCTCTTCTACAAGAGCAGCACGGCACGGTGGGGCTGCGCTCTGACTCGTTCTCCGCTCTTTTTTGGGGAGGAGCGGCACAAGGTTTGTGCAGGCAACCTCGGCCGTTACAGCGCTGCCTGCGGCGGCAGGGGAGGGGGTGGTGGCCGTGTGCCTACCCACAGGCTTGTAAATAAGGTTGAAATACAAGGGTATGTCACGGTAGCAATAGACCAGGACCCCAATTCATTGAGTTTGGTATCGTGCAGGTAAAATTCTACAAATAATACAAATGTACAATTCAAATGAAGTGTTTCTAGTGAAACCCACTACCCAAACACACAATGCATCATACAATACCAACAGTAAAATGCAATCATGCATTTAATTTCCACCTTTGCCAAAAAAAATTTACGTTATTCTCAACCATCATATTAATTTCACAGCTGAAATAGTTAAGGTAGCAGCTACCTCTAAGTTCCAGTAAAACTAACTGAAAATCAAAGCTTCCAGAAACAAACCTGCAGCAAACCAGCAGTGTTTACATGACCAGTTCCTAAACCTTAATAATGCTTTTCAATTTTCTTGCATTCAGGTCTAGAACACCAGCTTCCCCCCCGGCCCCCGCAAAAAAAAAAACAACCCTCTCTTCACTGATGTCAAGATTATTTGAGTTGAGACTTGTATTGAGAAACAAAGTTTTAAGCGACTTGTTAGCATTAGGAAACAATATACAAACTTTTATTTGAAGAAAATGTCTCAAATATGACAATAACTTTGGTCATGTTAAAAGGAGGCCATCCAAGAACGAATAAAAATGAGCTGCTTTATAAGCATGGCCACATACAGTATATTCAGATATTAGCTAATAGAAGCTAAGGTTACACGCATAAATAGGCCTTAGTACCATGCAAGTTCAACGCAGTTTCATACATTCATTATAAATTTTGAGTTATTTTCATGCCAAATCACCTTTTGGATAAAAAGGTAAGAAAGAAGTAACATCTAAATGTGACCAAAATTGAACAGAAAAAAAAAATCGTAAGTACAGACAACATTTTTATTAAAAAGATCTTGAAATTACACCTGTTCAAGAAGTGTTATACCATCTCTGATCTCTCCTTCAGTGGGAATTAGTAGTGTTAAGCATTGTTACATATCAAAAAATACAACTCTGTTTTACAACATAGTACTGGCATATTCAAAGTATTGTGCCAAATTATAAATAGTAAAATTAGGTTTTGAAGTATTTCAATAGAAAGCAACTTAGGCTCACACAAACATATGCACATATTATAGTTATGTAACAAAAGTTTTATAAAAGGAAACATTTACCCCATGCCAGCTTGAATTACTGAGGTGGGATTCAATACCTACTATGAAGACTGACGGTTCATTTCTTTAAATATATTTATTAGTCTCTGGAAAAAATAAGACAAAAATTTACTTTCACCAGAATACACACCATTCTTCACTGACAATCCGTTTCAGCCATGACTGACATAAGTCAGTCCTTATGAAAGTGGCTTTTTTTTAAGACCTTGCAGTAGAAAAGAAATGGTCCACTAGACTTCAAAAATTCAATCAGCTTCTGCTCAACTGCAGAATAATCCTACGCATTGCTTCTACCTAGAGTAATCTTCATCATCTGTCATCTGTAATTGTAGACAGTCACATCTTCCACTGTGACTCAAGGTGCAGCTACAAGTAGAGAAGTGCTTAGATACTCAGTCACTTCAAATACACTTGTTGAAGACTGCTTCTAGTGCATGATCAAGTTGAAAATCCCTTTACTGATCATAATGGTTTGTCAATAACTGTAACACCTAGAGTGAGGAAAAAAAGGCATAAATCTGTAGGTAGTATTTAAAAAAAAATCAAGAATATGAAAATCAGGTTTTAATATAATACCTTGCAATTAGTATAACATCAGAAAACTGTGCACCAGCATCAGTGTTCATATTTTCCTTAATTTCCCTCTGACAAAGTTGTCTGAATCAGTGCAAAGTTCTGAAAGTTTGACTTGAAAAAAATTTGCCATTACTCAAGTTTAATTTTGTTATCAGTGAAATATATCCTTAACATTCACTTAAATAACTCATTTGAGAAACTGCAATTATTGAAGGAAAAGATTCCTGAAACAACTCTTGTTTTCTAATTATCAAATCCCAAAGAACTTCAGAATTGGACCCCCACAGACTGACACAAATCTCTTGTTAAAAGGACTGATCATACCAGAATCATCTTTCTGACTTGCCACTTATGTGCTAAATCCCTCTTGAGTACACTTTAATACCATTTTTTTCCTTGTAGTGAATAATTGTTTGAAATCATCATTCAAAACATACCATCAGATTCTTCATACCCATTCTGGTATCTTAGGTTTTACCTTAGATAGGACCTTGTTTGGGTGCTTTGTCAAGTTTCTTATCCTAGCTGTTACACTATAAAAAGTCTGTTAAAAAAAAAATATACGCATTACCTGCATAGCTTCTTCCTGTACTCATACAAGATGACACAACTGTCCATTTATCAGTTGTTGGATTATAATATTCCACTGTTGATAAATTACAGGAACCATCATCTCCTCCAACTACATACAAGAGACCATTTACAGCACAAACACCTAAAAAGAGACAGGAAACCAATATGAAAATCCGCAATTGGCTTGTTCACCCCATAAAAGCATGGTTTCTATTCTGCGACATCATGAAAGCAGCAGAAATCCAGGAACGTGCCATTTACACTAAATATTACCACTGTTTTAGAGTAATTGTTGCATATACCTGCATTCCTTCTGCACATGTTCATGTCTGCAACCTGCTTCCATGTACTGGCGACAGGATCAAACACTTCAACACTTTTTCTTACCAAAGGACCATCATGACCACCTACTGCATACAATAAATTGTTTAACACACCAACACCTGTGAACATATGAAAATACTCAAAATTAACCAGAGAATGGTTTGACTGATACAAAGGAGAAACAACAAATACTATGTCCACTAACACAAATCCTTCATCCAGTCAATGTTAGGAACTACTTCGGAAAACACTTGGGTCAGGATGCATTAAAGCAAAAAGACAGTAACTACAGCAAGACACTGATAAAATGTCTTGCATGCCCATCTACCATATTGCAGCATACAAAGACTCGGGCTGTTCTGCAACAGAAGATTTAGAAAATTCTGGACGAAAAATGATGTGCAGGAAAATGAGCATTGTTGAAATTTAGGACTAATTAGAAGTGACAGTAAATGAGACGGCATGCCCAGCCAGCATAACAGAAATCTGACAAGATGATAAAGCGTTAAGTGAATTTTTAGAAAGTAAAAACTGCAGTACGGAGGATAAAAGTTGAATGGATAGACATTATACAATAGGGATGTTTCCACTGAAGTGTTGGAATACCTTGTAAGCCTATCTATGAAATCAAAGTAAACAGAGTGAGCACCTTCCTCCTCCGGGATTTGGAGAACACCAAGGTTCCTTGAACCAAGCTTCAGTTATCAAAATATCCAAAAGAATATTAAAGGGTCTCCTTTACAACAAAAGTTTATCAATCGGTAAGCTTGGAATAAAGGAATAAATAAAGCTAGTCTATGTCTACTGGCTAATCAGGCTGCACATATTGAAAAGATGGTAACAGGGGAAGCAGGCAGGAAAGCCTGTTTATTCCTCACTTTATAATGCACTATTAAACCCAAACATAGTAGATTTAAGAAAGGGGAGGGGGGTTTGCATTAAAACTTGTGAGTGATGGACAATAAAGACAACAAAAAACACTACTATGAAAGTACATTGGGAAACCTAATGTATGTCACATTTAAGATTATGAAACTCAAAGCTGAGATATAGATTTGAAAATATAGTTCTTAAAGGGTTCCATGGAAAAGGCACAGCTTAAAATCTTTATTAAAGGGAAACAGCAAGTATGAGTGCAAAAGATCCATTAAGTCCTTCAGAGAAAAAAAAATGCTGGGGTAAAAAAACCCAAAGAACCAAGACCTTAATAGCCAGCTGAAATATCTTTGAAAACATATCACTAATATTGTATGTAAGAGCCATTCCTATATGGGGAGAGAAACGACTCCTGCTGAAATAACTATATTTTCTTATTAAAAAGACAGGTTTTAATAATTAAAGGAAGAGGGGAAGGAGACATGGAAGAGTTAATCGGCACTGCAAATCTGAAAAATAGCTTCTTAATAGGACACTGCTTTATGAATCATGCTATTTAATGCTTTATCAGTGATATTCACTACTAACTTCTCCCAATATCCTTCCCAGTTAATTTAATTCCTCTTTTATTGCTATTATTTCTAGCTATCATGTCACAGTATAGTGACAGCTTTTCTTTCTCCCACTCTGATCACACTTTATTAGGCAGGATAATACAACACTCATCTTTCATAGCATTAAACATTACAGAGCTAGAAGGAGGGCTAAGATTTTTAGTTTAAATATGTGATGTGATATAAATGCCCCCACCCAGGCATTCTGTATAGTTACTGACCTTCCTATTCAGTGTGTAGAGTTTTCCCTCTGCCACATTGCCATTTTTTCTTTGATAGCTCCTTATTTTTAATAATAATGTCCTCCGTTCCTCTTTGGCACTTCATTTTCCCTTAATCCCACACCCAGTTTCCAAGTCCTACCTTATTTCTTGCTCCTTCCGTCTGCATCCTCTTGTTGCCGTCTTCTGAGTTCTCCTTTCTTTGTTATTTTTCTTTCCTGCCCATTTTTCAGGACCCTGTCTTATATCTCTCATCCCTCCCAAATGGCCTATATCTGGATCTGAAGTTCCTCATCCCAGTATGTTGCTGGAAACAGATCTGTCCCCGTATTGATCAACTGAGAAGCAGTTGGTACTAAAGAAGAGTAACTGAGGGTTAACCTCTGAAGCCGAAGCAGTAGGAACAGAAGAGATGGGCTTAAGTTCCTTGAGATGACCAGAGATCCAAAGGTTTAATACAGGAACAAAACGCTCTTTAGTTAGCACCCATAACACCACCAGGACTGATCGCCAGTTGAAACAGTTCTGGTGGGTTTGGATATTTGGCCACTAGAGCCAAGCTCGATCCGTAGTCAGGATTTTCACAATACCACCCACTCCTCCCACACACACAAATATAATTTTCCATGTATTTAACAGAGTGGCACAGAAGAATGTTGATTATTTTACTCAATTATATGAATCTGAAATAACTGGCTACATTTACTTTTCCTCTGCAATTTATTTTTTTTAATCAGAGGACAAGGTAAAAAGCAGCAGTGTTGAGTAAACAAACACGGTCCTGAACTCTGGGACAAGGGGAGGAAGGAGATGGGCAGAAAGATCCCAGTAGTTAGTGTATCTAAGGCACTAAATTTCAGAGTCGTAGAAGTAATTCAACATTTAAAAAAAATCTGAAAATATGTAGCATATAAATAGGCTACAAGCACAACGATAGTTTGCAAAAACAGAATATTTAAAAAAAATAACGCTGAGATAAAATGGGTGTGCGGGCAGATTGCAAAATGAAGCTTTGTCACAACCCACCAACACTATTTGTCTTTATAATGATACTTGTAATTTGCCCATTTTATATAAATATTTTCCTCAAAATTAGCCAATATTAGACAGGAGTATTTAACACTACCCTTACTGCAACTCTGGCCAGTTTTTAATCCAGAATTTACTTCCAAGATGCACAGACTGAGTAACTAGAATTTTCACAAGACAACTGTTTCCTTGAGATATAGTGTATCATGTTTCCTTCATTAACATCATAGTTTTAGTTTAGAAACACAATCAAAACATTACTTTTAGCAATAACAGACATATCAACTTGCTGATGTTGTAATGGTATAATGGAAGTATCACAAATCTTAATTTTAGTAATGATTTTAATACTTTTATATATTTCTTTTTAAGTAATTTGGACCTAATTTAAACATCTATACAGATTAAGAACTGTTCAGAGTTAATAAATAATGGAAGGCAAGATGAAAAGTTGGGATAACTATTAATCATCTACTGAGCATACTAGAAGTCCATCCAATTTTATTTGTAGCAACATCTCTTCCAATTATGAAGCACATTAATGCAATCACCGGTAGATATTTGAAAGGTGTTGCTAAAAAGCACCACTGAGTACTTGGCAAAAACGTGACTCAAACAACTAAAAAAATAAACATAAAATAATATCATGCAATTTGACTTGAAAAAGTCCATGGGAACGCATCTAGAGAAATAAAACAACTTCTGCGAGTTGAAAAAACCTGAAATACCAAAAGACAAATAGAGGACAGTGAACAGTAAATGAGATTTGAGTCCATAATATAAATAGATAATGAAAATGCTAAACTCAATTTGGAGCTGTGGAAGCATCATTTCATTAAACAAAAGCAGAATATCACAGCGCACTTTTGATGTCTTTAAAGAGAAATACACATACTCAGAATTGCAAGAAGGAAAAAAAATTCCACAAAAAAAATAAAGAAGGGATTTTTTAAGATTATAAAGAAATAAACGGATATACCTTGGCTAAACGATAAGGAAGGATAACATGTAGTAGCCTATACATATCCAAAGGATGTAAACACCAGGTGATGAGAAGAGTTACTGAAGATGAAACAAAGGGTACGTAAGTGGAAGTAATAGGATGAAACCAGTAATACAAACTTAAGAATGAACAAGGACAAAATTTCCTGCAGTGAATCAGAATGCAGAACAAGTCCTCCAAAGAGGTGAAAAATCTAGTCATAGTTCACACGTAAAGTCAACCTGAAAACACTATTAGAAAAATCAGCCCTACGCTGGCAAAGAGACATCTTTGAAGAAATGACATTTTTTCATCCTGGCCATCGAGATTTTGACACTTCAGCATTTAGGTGATATTAAACTGATTGTCACAATCCATGCATATTAGTCTGTATGTTAAAAACATCAGAAGTTATGGGAAGAAGAGGAATATGAAAAGTATGAAAAAGCAAGGAAAGATATTTACTATTAACAGACTGAATCTTACTCTGTAGGACAGTTTTGTATTTATAACCTGCAATATATCAGCCATCTAAGACTAACACATTAGTCCATTAGACTCAGACTTTAGCTTACCTTTTACATTTTTAGATAGATTTTAAAACCACAAATTTGTTTGTTTTGCAAGGGTAGTTGATTCTGGTCCACTCACCTGCTCCACTCCGTCTAGTGCTCATTTCTGCAACGTAGGTCCACTCGTTTGTATTAGCATCATAGCATTCTACTGAACTAAGGCACTGACGTGACGCCCCATCGTAGCCACCAACAGCATACAGTTTA
The DNA here is from genome assembly GCF_965638725.1 of Aptenodytes patagonicus. NCBI lineage: Eukaryota > Metazoa > Chordata > Aves > Sphenisciformes > Spheniscidae > Aptenodytes > Aptenodytes patagonicus. The sequence continues at coordinate 45,573,141 of NC_134952.1, forward strand.
CCTGGAAGGGTAACCAACAGAAACCTACAAATTTCTAATGCACACAGACTATATTGGTACACAGGCTGAGGGGAAGTCGTCATTCTCTGAATTAGCTACTAATCAGTAGCTGTCGTCAATCAGTTACTGAGTGTCTATTTTGTAAATAGTTTAAGACAGTACAATATAGTTCTTGTCATTTTTAGGATGTAAAAGGCAGCCAGTATCTAACAAGAACAATGCGAGTCAAAAGATTTTAAATTGCCTAGCTGAAATACAAAGGTACTTTATCCTGTTTTTAATTAGGAATTGTTCAAAAGCAAGCTAATTTGGGTATGTTCAACGATGGAAGCTTGCAAATAGGCTTCCTAGAAATATCAAAAATTCAGATGAAAATTACTTGTACAGTCTGCATTTTCAGATCAGAAACAGCAGTGGCTCCTATGCAGTTAAAACACACACCTAAAACTGTTTTAAGACCCAAGAGCCAGCCCAGGTCTGCATTTTGCAAGCGACATCCAGGCTATTCACCACCAAGCTGACTCGAAAGTCAGCAGTTTTCCTGGCACTGTCCTTGAGATCATCCCCAGCATGCAACCAGCAAAGTCAGCCAGATAACAGAGTTGACAATACTGCAGTCCTACATCACTAAAGACCAATTTATAAGGTCATCGCTTCAGTAATCAGGCTCTCTAGCTTTGCTGACATGCGTAACCTAGAGCATGCGTGCTTAGCGAGCTTTTCCTCAGCTGGCCTCAGGCACAGTAGAAGCTCTGAAAAAAAATTTAAGACAACTATGCTAAAAGCTGGTCAAAACCAAGTGGCATGAACAACACAATCATTCTATTTGAATTACAAGGTTGAGCAAAAACATAAATCTGAAGTATGTTTTCAAAAGTGAGAAAAGGTAGTAGAGTAAATGACTGGATTTCCCCCCCTCTTCTTTCTAATATCATTTGTCAACTTACCTCCAACAACACCTACGCCAACACTACTTCTTCTTGTGTTCATTGGAGCCACATGAAACCACTCATTAGTCTTTAAGTTGTAAACTTCGACTGATGATAAACCTACGAAGACAATACAACATTATTTTCTCTAGAAATCTAGGTGCGACATACTGCCTACCTTCCGGAAAATTCTTCATATCTGAAAATTCAAATTACTTCATTTTAAGGACTGTTAGTTACTGTGCAAAAGGCACAACTGATGTCCTTTAGATAGCCAATTACAGTCAACCCATTCTTGGTGTCTGAAAATGGGCAAATTAATAAAAGCTTTTGCAGAACTGAAAAATTCTTCCCTGGATTTTTTTTTTTCTTTTTAATTAAAAGTCACAATGCTCTCTCCTACATATGCTTCTGTAATAGTTAAGGAAAAGGATCACCTCTGCACAAATGGTTTAATGCATCTGTGAATAGAATGAACAGTGTATGTCCAAAGCCTTCCCACAGGTCAGAGAAAGCCGTTTGTAATCCTATTTACACTACATGAAAACGCAGGGGTATATTTCATATGTTAACAGGACAAAAGAGGCCAGATAATTTTTCTGCTCACATCTTCCATGAGTAAAGGACTCTGACTATAGAAGGAATACTGAAAGGATATACTCAGTTGGTCAAAGATTCACTAGTCATTAAGCCTAAACTTGTAGACGGGAACAAGCAGTCCACTGTTTAGGTAGAAGGGTGTGACCACTAAAGCACATTCCACACCACAAGATGTCAGGCTACCCTCATGCTTGGTTTCATCACAGCTACCAGGAAAGAGACATTCAAAGTTGATATTATTATGTCAAGAGTAGTCAAAGCTAATCAGCAGTGTATAAAGGCAAATATACCTGTACTCCCGTCGAATCCTCCCACAGCATAAAGAAGGCCATTTAATACAGCTGCTCCCAGTGTGCTTCTCCTGTCTTGCATATTAGCAACACTTGTCCACTGGTCCTTCACCGGATCATAGGAATCTACTGTGCGAACTCTCAAAGAACCATTGAAACCACCAACAGCATAAACCATGCCTCCCACGTACACCATTCCTAGAGCAGGGAAACGGGGAGGAAAGATGAGCGTTTTAAGTCTCTTTGTCAATCAATTTTATTCCATACTGCCCTAAGTATGCAGAAACTTGACACAGTTTACAGTACTCACTACACTATCAGGCTTTTGACAGTGTCCTAGAGCCACACTTCGTTCAGATTAAGCACTAGAAATTCTGACGCTTTTTGTTATTAATAGCTCACACTTCTGAATATCATGCTTGCTGAATTTCTCCTTGCTTAGATAGCTGCTTTAAGATCACATTTTCAGATTTTTTAGTATCGGTTGGTCGTGTCTTCACATTCTTCATCTCATTTAATAATAACAGGGTATTTTAATAGTAAAATTACTCGTTATTATAATGCATTAATATTTAAATTTATCATCTGTATCTATGGGAGGTAATCAAGCAGTTTATTCTAGAGATTACAAACCAAAGCACAAATTAAGATCAACTTATCAAACTTGTATTGTTCCAGATTAGCAAGTAATTCAAATTTTAAGGATGATGGCTGAAGTCAAGGCTTAGCCCTTCTCAGATAAATATCTTAAATACTGTTCCAAAGAACACAGGATGCTTTATGCAGACGCCTAAATTCTGAAGCATTACCAACCGCAACAAAAAATTAGGCATCATTTACCCGCTCTACATCTTCTGGAAGGCAATTCAGCCACCTGATGCCAGCGTTCTTCTTTAAAATCATAGCATTCAACACTGCGAATTGCCTTTGGTGCCTGTCCTCCAACTACCATCATCAACTAAAAGGGAGGTAATAATATTTTTTCATTATTTGCATATATGAGAGCGCCTGAAAGATCAAAAAAGTGTTAAAAAAATAAAGCTTTTATACAAGAAATAATTAAAGGATGGTTCTCCTAAATAAGAAATTTGAGTCTTGCAAGTTAAGCAAAATTCATTTTTTTAAAAAACACATGCAATTTGTAAATATTGTGTCCAGAGGAAATATCTGAGGAAGAAAAGCTGGAAGCAATTAGAATCTAAGTAGAGCTCCCATGAATAAGGCAGATCCTGCTGTATCTGCACATCCTACTCTGACCTCAGGTATGAGAATTCAGTGTCGATGATGTTCAATGGAACTATGACCATCCATCACAGAACAGCCTTATCAGGTTCCTTTGAAAGGAACGTGCTAAATCTGCTGAACGGAATCTCCTATTCCATTATTGCAGTTGCCATAATAGTACTATGAGAGAACTTCTTTACTTCATTGGGAAGAATATCTAATGTTTGTTTTGTTTTCTCCTAAAATGAACAAAAGGCAATATTTAGGTAAAAATTGAATAAAATGTCTCAACTCAGAAGCTTCAGTCTTTGTTTTGTTTTGATTGTTTTTAAAAAAACAGGCTTACCTCCCCATAATTGTGTATTTATCAAATGCCAAAGCACTTACCAAAAAATATTTACTGGGGGGGAGGTAGTGGTGGTGGTGCGTGTAGGTGGGGGACTAAAACATCTATAGCATAAGTAGTATGGAGCATAAAGCTAATCACTTGTTACATTTTTGTGATAAATAATTCTGGTACAAAAATTTTTACTGGAATACCCCAAGTGACGGTCATGCTCTCATGAAATCTTTTAAAATGGAGTTTGAAGAAATAAGTACATTGCAAAAATAAGGGTCTTACTTTTGGAAGGCTAGCAGGTGTTCTCAATTTTGTTCGAGTGCTTTTCATCAATGCTCGTTGCTCAGTTGGTAGCAAGTGATACTTCATAGCTTCAATGAGGTAATCTTTACAAGCACTGCTGTTCTTAACCAGTATTTCCTCTTCAACTCTCTGTTTATTAATAGAAGTTTAACAAGGTCTGAGCATGTTAAGGAAGTAAAACACAAATCACAATCTGAAGTGTAATAAAGCCTCTGTTATATCACACAAATGCAGATTTATCTGATTTTTTAGATTGCCATTTAACCACAGTTAGATACAAATTTATGTGATGGCAATGTGTAGTCACTAAAAAGAAAAAAAAAAATCAGGAGATGTTGATTCTCAGTTAGTAAGTGGAAGAAACGGTGTTAGGCAAGGTAAATCACTTTTCTTACAGTCAGGCACATTTCTTGACTTTTCAAATATAGAGAATACAGATCACTAAGGGGGGGTGGTGGGGGGGAGAGTAGTGGAGATTAATTTAACAAACTAGTAAGCCACCCCACAACAATAAAAAAACCACAACAGCAACACACCCAAAAAACCAACCCAACCCACACAAAGTAGAGGAAATTCGTATCACAGAACCAGAATTTCTAAAATAAACACCTACCAACCTACTACTACACCTACTAACCAATGTTAATAGTGAACTCATATTTTCAATCTTAAATATTTGTCCTGACACCAAAATAGTAAAAATGAGATTATAAAATTTTTTAAAAATGTATTATATCTGAACCAGGTAAAGGAATGTTTCCTTTGTCATTAATTCCTACTCAACTTAAACAATAGACACAATTCTGAAGTTGAAAATTCACTTATGAAAACAGATCCGTATCAAAGATCATATTACAAATGAAAGCTAACCTGACCTCAGTGAATTAAATCATTCAAATTACTAGTGTGGTACGACAAGTAGTCAGCCAAACAGATAAATTACTTATATATGTCATCCTCTATGTGGCAATCCCTCATTTGACTCTGTGTGTGTGCGTGTGTATGTGCACATGCATACGTGGTCGTGGCTGGCTGTTTATTTTTACTATCAGTAACACACTACATTACTCTGTTTAAATTTAAAATTATCCATCTGGCATTAGAAAAAAATAAACAGAAACGTTCACGTGCAGAAGAATTAGTATTCCTTTTTGCTTACCTGAACTAAATATTCCCGGGAAAGCAAAGGCAGCCGAACGTGCTCCATCAGGCGTGCCATTAGCTCCTGCCTTACATCTTTGTCATGGTTTACCCACGCTATCACTGCTTCAAATACCTTCCAGGAAACAAACAAATGCAAGTCCCTTGACTTACAAGTTCATAAGTATGAAAATATCAGTGTGCCTCTGAAAATAGTTTTTGCTTGTACTAAAATTCCTAACTTAAGACGACAGCAGTTACAGCTCCCATTATTTCCATATTTATCCACTACAAAATTCTGAAGATGCATTAGCCAGTCTCATTTTATATCACTCCTCTACTGGTGTTTCAAGGATAGCTGCGTTACATTGACAAAATGCACACAGTAATTTCATTGATACTGAAAATCCAATAAAACTAGGTAAACAAACAGCACAGCAGCAGTGCTATTACAATCCTCCTACGTTTCTTCCTTTCTTGGAAAATTGACCTGCCACATCATCATTCAAATGACTTATCATCACTGAGTCTTACTAGAAGCAGCAATCCCAAGCCTAGTTTCTCCTCGATTGCACAGCAGCTCATCATACACTAAAGAATTAAAACCTTAATTATACTCCGCAGAAGCAGCATCACATGTATCAGAACCAAAGTGATGAAACCAGACCTTCAGGGTATTATGGGAACAGCAACATAACTTTGCTAGTTGCAGTTTAAGCAGATGGTTCTTAGATTCAAAGTTTCAAAAATGTTTTAACATGAAACACTACCTAGCCATACAAATTAGTATTCAAACATGCTTTTGAATACAATTTAGTCGCATTTGAACAGAGGTGTTAGTACAACTATATACTCCGCGGAAAAAAGAAAACCAACGTATTTTAAATTGATCACAACTGGATTAAAAAATGAATACATCTACAACCTGAAAACCATTACAGGTTCAAAGAGATGCACTGGGCTCACTGAAGATCACAGAGTTTCAAAAATGGCTTTAAAAGAATGAGATCTAGCTAGAGGTGAGCCCACACGTTTAAACTCGTTTGGTTATACCAAGCTACCTAGCCATCTCCTTTGCAACCCACATTTGTTCAGTTAGGCTAAACAGCCCACATATACATACAGAGTTTTAATACCTTTGTGGGACTGCTGATGTTAAAGTTAGTAGATGGCATATACTTGCTCTTCAAACTACTATTTTTGAGTTATTTACCCCTTGGTAAACCAAACTCCTGTGTATGTGACTCACAGCATGTGTTCTGTTTGTTTTGCTTGAAGATAGAAGTTTAGTTTCCATTTAGTTTAGTTTCCATTTTTTCAAAGAACAGAGAGTTATGTGATTTAATACAGTTTTAGGATTTTTAAGAGTTGAGATTAATTTTCAACATCAGACTGACAGCACTTTTGGGAAAAATCCTGTAAACATGAGCACAATACATGCCCAATTTCACTGAGGAAGCAAAGAACACATCCAAACAAGTGTACAAGAGCAGTAAGAGCAAGCTCTCTCTCTCATCCAAGAGGATAAAAAAAAATACTGAGATACAGATGGTCTTACCTTCTCTTCTGAGGCAATTGTGAGTTTGTCACTGGATATAAGACTGCACACCTGCTCTACACCAAGATTGAGGTATTCTTCACTAAGTACGACATCAGAAAAGTGCTGTTCTGTTTGGAGGAAAAGAAGTACTCTAACATACAGTGCAAAGTGTAACCCACAACGAGCATGAAAGCAGCAGAGGAAAAACAGAACGATTCAATATGCATGCTATTTTGTCATACCTAGAAGCAATACCCTTAACTTAAAACATTTTATATAGGTTAAAGCTTGGTCTCACAAACAGCTTTTATATTTAAAGATTCTTTAAAATAATTGAAATATTAAAAATATATTATACTAGAAGTAGCAATCATAGCAATTTAACATTTTCAGCATTGCTTCACCTCAGTATTTGTCCTTGACAATTACTTAAATCTCATTTTGCTAACTTTTTACACAAAAATACAGCAAAAAAGATTCCAGAAGAAGAATATGCCCTCTATGCTGTTGACAAACATTCTTTAAACCTGCAGTTCAACATGAACAATGGCTGATTCATTAGAACTAACCAGCAGTTTTGCAGTCTAATGTAGGTCAAATCAAACAAGAAGTTTGGATCCTGTTGCATCTCTCGGAGCTTCTCCAAGGTCATAAAAATATTACATATCACAATCTCTACAACATGTAGATGACGTGTAGTTTTTCCTCAGTTTTTTTTTAAATGCCTCAACTTAAAGTAAACAAAATTGACAACATTCAATGTTTTAGTTGTAGAACCAGACATTTTCTTTTAACATAGAGCATGTATCTTTATCAAGTTGTCGTTCAGTTACTCAGTTGTCCGCTCCCTTCCTTAGAATTGCTTTTTAAGCCATTCAGTTGCTTAAAAAGTAGCTCTATCCAGTTAACTCTTATTATTTCCCTCTTCAGCTATTCTTAAAGGAAGTTAGAAGGAACAACTGTTACTGGGAATTTAAGATTTCACTCAAAATTAAAGTAAAAAAAGGTTAAACATATTCAAACTAAAGAACTTTTTAAAGCCTGTTCTATCACACCACTAGTGCTACTAGAGTTGACTCCATGCTTGGCAAACTGTCTTAATCTGTTAAAAAAAAGTCAAAGAATGCTGAACACTTCCAGATCAAGAAGTCTAAATTTTTCAGGTCAACTTTGCAGGGTACAACAGCTTTTTTGCACTGTACTAAAGATTAGAGAGCATAAAAAGATAAATCTAACACGGTATAATTCTTGTCCTTTATCTAGTTCAGCATCCTGTCCCTCGAAACAGGCAGCACAAATTGCTTCAGACAAAAGTCCAAGAATTATATATAAAAGTATGATAATAAAACCTCCTCCCATAAAGGTCTCACTATAACCATGAAAGATTAGAGACTGGTAGCCAGAAGGCTATTTTACCTTAACCACATTTCACTAAACAATGAGTTTAGTGAGATACAGTCCAGCCCCCTTGAATCCTGTTAAATTCTTGACTTTAATACCTTCCTATAGTAATAATCCCGTAGTCCACATCTAAATTTAACACCCAGTTTACCATTAATTAGTTTTCAATTAATATCCCCATGTTCTAATGCTGAGTACGATGATAGGGAAAGCCACAACCTGTCTACTCAAAATCATTCATTATTCTATACTCCTTTTTAGCCTTCATCTCTCTTTGAAGCAGGCAGTCCTCACCTTTGCAGTCCCTCATCCTACCAGCCTTCTCATTCATGCAATCATCACCACTACAAGTCCCTCCAATTCTGCAGCATTCTCTTACGATGGACGCATAGTATTTTCTGCCGGATTTCACTCAATGGGAGAGAAAGAATGAGGAGAAATACTATTGATTTTTATAACACCACCATTACTTTTCCACTCCTTGCAAATCTTTATGTCTGTTTGCTTTTCAGACTACAAATATGCAGTTTCTTGAGCTGAAGTAGAATTTTCTGAGGTACGCTTATTGAAATAAGTATCTGATGAATTTTACTATTTGCATATGGCAAATAGAAATTGAGAAAAAACTATTTATGCAAATTACCTATGATAAACTCGAAATTTCAAGTGACAGTGCCACAAAACAGCATGTCTGTACCGTACTCAGAAGTTAAGAAGCAGGCAGAAAGGGGAAGCAACTCATATCAATCAAATCTGAGGTTCAGAAGCCTTGTTCATCTTCCCTTGAGAAAGCTGATCCAGCAGTGGATCACATCCAACAGGATACACTTCATATACCCAGTTGATTTTATAGACTCATATATGAAAGCCTTCTATTTTTAAAAGGTGATTGAGATTTATGACATGCTCTAAATAGGAAAAGATCCAGTTCCTAACCAAAAGAGTGAAAGTTGAGAATTTTCAAAGTTAATACAATGAATGTGAGGCTGTCTTCTGTCTTCATGCTAGGAAGAGAACGGTAGAAGAAAATCTGACAAAAATAGACAGCACTTGAACAAAAACTAAGACTGTTTTACTGGATGTCAGCCTCTGTGCTTAAAGCATAAAATAAGGCATGGGGCCAAGCAAAGAAAGAAGAGTGGGAAAAGAGATACTGAAACAAACTACTTGGGGTCAATAGCTACAGGCTCAGGTTCTCAAGCAACACCTGGAAACAAATCCTCAGCTGAATGAATTACAGAAAAAGGAGAAATAGGAGAGTAGATTGCTATATAAATTTTAGTCATCAAAAAAAGAGGTAAGGTGAAATAACTTGTCTCTTAAGAACCAGATCTCTTGTTGTCAAGGAGACCATCTTAACTGATTGATAGATAATCTTTTGGCAGAAGCCAATTGAAATTACAGCTAAACAGGTTATTCAAAATAATCAGAAACTGAAAAAGAACAAGGAAATGCGAAAACACCAATTAAGTCTGCCAATGGCAATTTATCTAAAGCTGTTCAAGTGTTGAAGACAGAAGGCACTATTTTATTATATATAAAAATAATGCTTATGAAATTCAAACTTTTTGCTTCCTTTTAACAAGAAGGATATCAGCACCTTTGAAATAATGATTCAGTAGAGTTCCAAAAAATCCCACTTAGATCCTCTTTTTCCAATAATTATGAGAGAAAAATAGTATTGGGAGTGTGTGTATTTTTTTGCCTTCTGGGTTAGGATTTGTACTATCCCATATTACTGCTCACATCCTGAAAGCTTCAATGATCTGGAGATATTAACATCAAACATCATGAAACTTATGACACAATTAAGTATTTCATGCATCTGTCCCCTGCAAAATCTCAAATTAGCTTGGTTTTTATTTGTTGCATTAGGTAACATACTACTTTCTTCATGAACATCTCCTAGATAAGCAAACAGATAGAACTACCTGGCTGGAAGTTTTCATGAGAGAATACTTATTTTTTTCCAAATCCAAATTTTCCACGCAGTGTGCAATTTTGACAAATTCGTATTGGAATCCTGCCCCACTTCTTGCCGCTTTATCCAGACGTTGAAGCCAGCTGGCTCCAGAGTCAGGCAGCCTGGAAACAAGCTGGCTTAGGAGCTGCGGAGGCTTGGCTCCCAAATTCCCACTTCCTAAGCAAGTAGAATCCTACTTCTTTATTATCAAAACTAAAATCTGCCTTTAAAAAAAAAATCCCTTCCATTTTAGGACATTTCTAAAATATCTGTTCCAATTGCATATGAAAAACAGATTTTCACATTTTCACAACCGAGAGAGACAGTTTCTACCTGAATAGCTAAAGATCTGTCCTTGTCTGCCCTGTACCAGTAGGATGGGACTTCAGCTTCAGGGACAAACTAAAAGGACAAAAAGGAAGTTCTTAACAACGTGAAAGAGATTAGTAACAAAATCTTTGGATGTACAATAAACGATGCCAGTGTGGAGAGCACAGGAAGATAATAAGAGCTGTAAATGTACCACTTTTTGGTATTTTGTTATGAGTCTGAAGATGCATATTACACATACACACAGCAGCAAGCAAGCACTTGACCTGCCTCTTCTATCCAAAAGGCAGGTAGTCTTGCTGGCCATAAAGATATTGACACTAACTTTAGGGTCAATATCCACTTTTACCAGTTTACATAGGAAGGAAAGCTACATCTGAAATCCACACAGGACATTTTATGCAATAAACATTTGTGGATTGATTCACAAATGCTATTTCACTTATTTATACACCTACGATTAGACCTTCTCTGGCTTAATTGCCTTTACTAAATGGAATAAACAAATACAGAAGCAAAGGTCTGCTGAAGTTCCCTCAGATTAAAAACCTTTCAGAGAATCACGGTGGCCAAAAATAAAAGCCTGTAACCCATCTTCTCATTTTTGTTTTATGACAGTGGCTGTTGTCAGCGTTTGTGTATGACATTGTTGAAGACTGCCTAAATTTCTGTTCCATCATTAATAGGCTTCAGTCATTTTCTAACATTTTTCTGAGGTGTTCCAGCAGCTGATGACACTTAATATCTATTTCCAGAAATCTTTTTAACATTTTGTACACTTTCAGAAATCTCCCAAAGATCTTCCCAAAGCCACATTAACACATATGAAAAACATGGCCAGAGCTCAGCAGTGCCAGAGGCTGCAGCTGGAAAAAAGGGAAAAACCCCTCATATTCCCTAGATCTTTTCATTACAGTAATCCAATGTATATTAGTGTGTGAAACAAAATATCACAATCAAATATATCGGGTCTCATAAGTGTCTTTTGTCTGGTTTAGGCCAACTATTTCTATTCCACAAAACAGATGATGATATTTTCTATAAACTAAATGGAGTACCTGAATCTTTCTGATGTGATAATGCTATAAAACCAGCTGGAAGTTTCCAGAAATGTAGCTGCTTTCTGAACTGGTAACCTCTTGTTTTAGAGCAATGCATGGGAGCTTGGAAAGACCTAAGCCCTACGTTCGCTTAAAAGAACAATGACAATTTCTCAAGCAGTTGAAACAAAAATATTGAGCAAGAGTTCGTTTTTAAAATTGTTGCTTCAATTCACAATGTCACATTGTCATTTTTTTGGCTTGGGACAAAAGGTCTTTGCTAATGGCCTAAGATAAGGCACTGGTCAAGCAGGAACCCCAGCCTTATTACGGAGGGATAGATACAAGCTCTGCCAGTTGGAGAACCAGCAGAAGCTAAACATTGCAGAATCAAATTTTTTAATCTGATTTACTTGTCATTTTTATGCTTAAATAACTGCTTTTGAGAACACCATGAAATTCATAGCAGCCAAGGTAATAGCAGCGTAGCAACAGATGTTGCTACTCAGAATAGAATCATAAGAACGATTCTGCTAACTACATCCTTTCAATCTCATGCATACGAATGTACACAGGAATAGTCTACAGAAGACATGCATGCCTCCAAGTCTAGTCAGGGCTCAAAGTTTTAGACTCCGAGCACCAGAATCAAGAACGCTGTATCCCACAGTTAAGCACAACACAGCAGTCCCTGCTTCACAACACATGCTAAGATTCCCTAACAAAAGTTTCTTCAACATCTCCTCAGCATGATGCTAAAAGCCAAGAAGGTTTACTGTGTAAAGCTGGTCCTCAAAATAGAGTTCTTCCACAGGTAATCCAATGTTTCCAAACCCCGTACCAGCCTATGCAGTGAGTGGAAGTACATTATTACTCTTTGGTTATAACTAAGAAATATGTCAAGACCTAAGCACTGAGCAAGTGTCTCTCTAGTCCAAGTTGGCGTACCCCTCTTCGTTAAAAGGCTTTACCAATCTATCTTCAGGTTGTACGTAACATTACGACAACTATAAAATGCACCATATTCTCAGGAAAAATTGTTATTTTGTGAACATACTCTAAGACTACGTAAGATGTATCTCAGACTAAAACTGAGGACAGACTAGCAATGCTCATGCCACGTACTATTCATAGGAATCCTCACACAAGAAGAATGAGAAGCCTCAGCTGTACGTAGTCCCTGACTGTGCAAGTACGACAAGACCCAGAGCAGGGCTGCTTTCTGGAACATCACAAGAACAGGTAGCATCTCAAAGTTTAACTGCAACAGAAGCTCACTCCAAGTAATCTGTATCAATTGTCCACTATTTTCAGATCTCTCCATAGGCATCATAGATGCATATAAATGACTCTCCTAAATTACAGAAATCTCACACTCTGCTACAGGAGGACCAACCCCACCATAGGATTATGAAGCTCCAGTTTTAATGAAAGTTGGGTTTTACTCCCACTGGAAGGAAGTTCCAGAGTTTCACTTTTCTAATAACTTCTGATCTACATCGGCATCCACTTGGTTTTATGCTATCATTGCCTATTAGCAGAAGTATCTCCCTGCCTCTTTTTCCTAAATATAAAATAGCAAGTGTAACAAAATAAAGACTGGGGGATGTTAAACTTCCAAATGCTTTTCATTTTCTCTAGCAGGGAAATATTTTCACTGCTTTTTCAATCTAATAATCCTCTTCTGTACTCATTCTAGTTTCCGGTGCCTTAATCCTGAAATGTCTGCTCTTGGGAGTTCAGCTGTCTGTGATACAAGGCCTAATTCTGAAATGGCACAGCCACGTATCTTTGGCTCAGACTTTTGAGAAAATTTTTTCAGTTGTAAGAAAGAGCCTTGACAGAGTACAAAGAATCATTTGAGATAAGAACAGGGGGGAAAAGAAGCTATGATGGTTGAGATACAGGCAGTAAGAAGCTTGAAAATTCAAGAGGAAAAACATTGACCTGAAAAGGTATAAAACTGTACAGAAGAAAACCAGGGAGTCAGCAGACAGAAATCCAGCAAGACTGATGATCAGCCCATTCCAAGGAGAAATGAAGGCCAACCCCTCCTCCCTGGGCGCTTTTACCAGGAGTACTGAGCGTGCCAGTGCTCAGCCTAGTAGCTTGCAAGTCCCAGCTAGGACCAACAAGTAGCTTCCTTCTCCTTTTCACTTATCTGCATCCTGCTTGCAGAGTCTCTCTGAGCACAGCAAAGGATGCCTGAACAAAATGACCCAGAGCGGGAGGGTTACAAGTTGGACATAGTTCCTGTGCTCTCAAAACACATTTAACCAGTGTTGCACTCAAGGTCTTGCCAGGGTCTTAATTTTATATTTCTAGAAAGTCATCTATATAAATATTAGCTTCAACTACTAAATTGAACAAAGACTGTTTAGAAGTAACTGAAGTAGTTTAGAAGTTACTACGGCATAGTCGGAATACAAGTTGGAAAAAATAATTTAAAATTCAAAATTAAGCAACTGCTATATCAAAGTATGTTCCCTAGAACATTAAATATCTGAAACATAACTCTAGTTAACAAATGTACACCTTGCTTCCTATTGCATAAAAGGTCAAAAATATAATAGCTTTTCAGATTTGATATTATATTACTCAAAGACAAAAAGATTTAATTAAAACTTTTTGCATAATAGTCTAAATACATTTATCACAAAGTCATTCAGTCACATACACATTAGAACTTCTCGAGTAAGGTGTACATTACAAAAGCTAGTACTAGTACAAAAACAACCTGAATAGCTTTTGAATTTTTTTAAATTGATACATAAATAATTTGAATACAATTTCACTAGACTAAAAGGTTCTGAGTATGGCTGATTTGTATACCTCAGTTTCACACTTAAGTCAGCAACCAAGGATTCTGTTGACAGACACCTAATCATATGAGTTTGCTGCATTTCTGTTTTTTCCTGAAACATCCATTCTTGATAGAGATACTGTAATCTCCTGGAAGTGGGTAAAGAAAAAAAATCTATACCGGAAGACAGATTTTCTAGGAATTAAGGCAACTGAAAGTATTCATCAAAATCCTTCTTTTTATGAGGTCTAAAATTACTCAAGGCAATAAAAAGCCTATTATTTGGACCTAGACACGTGAATTGAAGCACTTAGTGTTCTATTTCAGGAAAATCTTCAGTTGTAACTCTGTACTAATTGTTAATGATGCTAATTGGTCACTGTACATTTTAGAAGAGTTATGAAAAGCAATACGATCATATGAATTTTTTCTGCAGCCTTATCAGGATATTTCATTTTTAATTCTCTTTTCTGTATTGCTCTCGTACTAAGCCTGACAGAGTGCTAGGGATAAAGGAAGGCAGCACGGAGAGTGCAGTGCAATGAAGTAGCTCACACCCTGACTATGCACAGCATATTTATCTCAAGAGTAAGAACAGAGTGTGCGTTGCTTTAAAATTCACCACGCAGATACAGCAAAAACACAGTAGGAGTTGAGCTGGCAGCTCGTGGTACGGGCCAGCAGGACTCCAAAAATACGATGACAAAAAGGGAAGCATAGACGAGGAAAGTGCTTTCTGGAGGAATTTGACAGAAATGGAAGGTGGTTTGATTACAGAGGAAAGAGAAGGTTAGTTTCAAGCACAAAAGTAGTAGAGAGAGATGAAATACAAGATTCAAGTGAGGGTAATTCTGCTGAACTGGAAAAGCCAAGGATGAGAGGTTGGAATTTGATCCAGGGGGAAAAGGAATATTGCAAAAGTAGTAAAATGACCTTAGCAAACAAAGTTATGGCAGAGACAGATTTACATTGCAGCAAAAGGGAAACATGATGGAGAGCAGATTTGGTAGGGAGGGAAGAAACAAAATAGAGGAACACACAACTGAGTAGTTGAGAGAAAATGGTGGAGGAAAGTTAAAGTTGTAAAGTTTACGAACTGAATGACTGGGAGAACACCGAAATCACCAGTGACAGAGGAAGACAGGGAGAAGGGAAAGATGATTAGATGGAAAGCAATTCAGTTTTGCTGAACCTGAGGTAGCAATGAAACATCCAAGAGACGCTGAAAAGACAGGAAAGGATCTGTGACTGGGCAGATGGTGCAAGCTGCATGTAAGGAGGCATACCCGAGAGTCACTCTCAACCTCTGACAACCTGTGACTTCTGAATTTCCAAACAAATTTGTCCTACTCTCTGAATATTCACTGCCAAAGCTCTAATCGAAATACACTACTTTGCTGGCTAGTAAGTTAAACCCTAAAGGTTTTTTTTTTTCACTACAAAAAGCTTCCATTAAAAAGTAATTCCTCAGTGTAACGTCTTCAGTCTTGACTCGAACATCAAGACCCCAAGGCACTCTACACACAAAAGAACAGTGAGATCATTGCTACTTGAACAAATCAAAAGCCTTAGTTTTGGTTACAGTATTATGCTACAAACTTACAAGCTTACACAATGTTTTGTTTACTTTTTAGTAATCTAAATTATGCAACCTTTCTTGGCATCAAGAGCAGTCAAACAAGGTTTTAATCCATTATGTTAAAAATTACCAATTTAGTAGTACTTTCTCTGAAACTACATGTGTATCAGTTTCCAACAGCAGAAAATGTTGGAATATAAAGAAAAAAAGGATTTTAGCCTTCACAGAATCATAGAAATGTAAGCTAGAAAGAACTTCAAATCATCTAGTTTTGCACACAGACATGATTTAGATCAACCTAAATCAGAAGTTAGTCTAACCAGTTTTTTTTTTACAACTGCCTAACAGTGGAGAGTCCATAACTTCCACAGACACAGCCTGCCTGATCTGTGTTACTTTTACATTTTTCCTTGATATATGAAACGACTTTGAGTAAGCTTAACTTGTGAGGTATTTCTATTCTCAGTCATTTTTACACACAGGAAGATTTGCATTCCTTCTCATCCTCCTAGCCTTTTAGTTTCTTGACTGAAACTCTTCTCTCACAGTCTTTGCCATAGGTCAGTGTTTTCTTAATATGTTCATGTTAGACTTCCTTGGATTCACTTCAGCCTGTTTGCATCTGTCTTAAAGTTCGGTTCAGCATTTTTCCACCTGAGGCCTCACCAGCATCAAGAAAAAGGGAATAATTATTCTCCCTTGTCCCCCGCATACAACGCTACTGTTACTTCACCACAGAATCAGAATTGCTTTTTCATTCACAACAGCAAGCAAAATGAGAACCTAATTTTCAAAAATGTCAAGCCTTGACATGAGCCAGTCCTCTTACAGATATGAAGATGTCTGTAACATCTGTAACAAGATGTCTGTTACAGTCTTTAAGATGAACGTGACAATGTACTTTTAGTAATAAAATTAAGAATCCGTGAACATTTTTTTGCAGAAAAAAAATGAGAATCCAATTGCAAGTGCTCTTTACAAGGAAAGTAGAATTTTGTCGGTTGAGCTATATAGTCAGTTAGAAGATGCATCTCTATCTACTTTGTGTCAAGATAGAAGAATGAGACTACAGGTACCCTTTATAGTAGGAAATTTCAAGTCTTGAGCTAGATGAGTAGGATTTTCAGAAGACAAGTTGATAACGCAGTACTCATGGTATGTTTCTTGCTTCTTAGCCAGTGCAGTACAGGGGCTACAGATAGCCCCCCTACACACCCTCATCTTTCTTCCCCCACGTACTTCCTACAGACTTTGGCTTGTGGCAGTTGCCAGAATTTTAATTCTTCTTTCCCGATTTCCTCCCCTAAGCGACAGTGCAAAATTATAAACAGCAAACTAGCTTCTTTCTGTATTGCTTGCACCCTGTATGGCCCTATAGGCCGTGAAGATGCTGCCTCTTTGTGCTTATTATAACTATGTTCCAGCCAGAAGACTTTATTTCTCTTAAAGACATTCATATCAAATGCACTCTTCGTCAGAAGAGACATGTCTGCAACATCCTGGATAACATTCAATTTCCTCTGGGTGGGGTTGGGTGGCATGGAACCCGTGTGTGTGTACCCACACACACAGATATCAAGCTATCTTCTATACTAATGATAACTTGCCTGCATATGTGTTGGCCTTGTTCAAGAGATCTGTGCATGCATGCATGTCAGCAAAAGCACGAATCCCCAAGCAGTTGATAGGATGAAGCTGGGATTCCAAAAATTCACAGCAAGTCCTTCTCACATCCTGCAGTTGCAAGAGACCAGCTGCTGGGAGCAGTACCTGTAAAAAGCAACAGGTGGTTAATATCCCAATTCAGTTCTGAGCTTATACAAGAGTATTCTCAATATTAATAAAAAAACCAAAATAATCCATTAGAAAAATTAACAGACTAACAGAGGAAAATTTCAGCATTATGCGACTGAAGAACTTAAACCCCAATTTTAACATGATTTTACCTCTCTGCAAATACCATTTAAGATTTAAAATAACAAGCAATATCTCTACCACCATGTTCACTGGGAAATCATTCCATAGATTGTAATTCTCACACTTCATGTAAACCTCTTCCCGATATTCATTCACAAGTTCCCTTCTTACTGTTCCCAACACTCCATAATTACATCTCATTTCCAATCCTTTAGCATTAGATATTTCTTTAAATCCAAGTTTTCTAGACCATGATAGGATATATAAATCTTCTTTGCATGCAAGCACTGGACATTGTACCATTTTTTAGCATCAATAATAAGCATCTTTATGCAACTGATTCCAGTAAGGAATCAATTCAGCTTCAAAGAAGTCTGTGACCTTCTTGGAAGGATGACAATTCAGGCATTTAAAAGCCTGAGCATATAAAATATTCTATAAGTCATCAAAATTCCATATCAGTAAGGAATTAGCATAAATGACATATTTGTCCTTCAACTTTCATGAAGCAAGCAAAAGTAAAGAAGAATTTTAAAAACTGTATAACATACATTTTATTTGCCCAGTAAAACTTAAACAAGATTTACATGAACTATAATTGTGCCTTTGAGCAAAATTCCATACTGCTATATATAATTTCTTCACAATATTTTCATTTTCTGTGCCTTTCACAGTTAATTTAATGAGACTTCTATTTTAGAACATTCAAGTGTGAAATTAATGTTAGCTTGCATCTTCAGTGGATGACAACAGGCAAGATTTTAACACTGAAATTTTGCAACTGTTCCCTTACATATAGAGAAAAAAATGTACTATAGGACTGCATCAATAATAAGCAAGCAAAAGATACACCAAAGACAATAGCTGCACTATTCTGATTAATGTTTGCTTCTCATTTAAACAATTACTTGTGTAGAATTAGAGAGAGTCAAACGAAGAAAACTAGAAGAAAAGAGCAGAATAAAACTAGAAGGTTTAGAAACCTGTGTAACACTTACTACGTGAAAGCTGCGGAATATTCTTCTACATTATTGCTCTTTGGAAGAAGTTTTAATCTTAGTAACTGCCTGTTAGAATCAAGTATTTGCCATCATCTCTGTAAGCATCTATCTACTTGGCTTCTGAAGAGCTAGTTATTGTTTACTCTTTAGACTTTTTTCTTGAAATAAAACTAACAATTATGACCCAAACTAAAACAAAAAGGACTTCAGGTGATACAACCTTGTAAAGCTAATGTCTGCTTTAAACTTCATTTTTTGGTCCCACTTCTACTATTTATGGCTGTTCCTCTGCCTTCAGCCTGCCATATTTGAAGCCTGCTTGAAAACCATCTTTCCATTCCTCAAGATAGTAATCCCTAATTTGAAGCAATAATCCACTATAGCCTCTGTTTTACACATTTGGCTATCAATGTAGACAGCAAAAAAGAAGGATCATATATTTAACAAAAGTTTGCTTTGAATATCAACTGTTAGTAAAAGAGAAATGAAGGAAAAACACAAATGTGAATACACTGAGATACAGAGACTGCTGCTAAGCAAAATAACTAAAAACTAGTTTAAATCTTAGATAATCCTTGAAAATATCAAATAAGTCTAACAAAATAAAGGGAGAAGATCTGTAATAGACACAAGTGTCAGATAAAGTCACACAACTCAAAACAAATTTAGTAAGTTTAAAGGTTACTAATGACAAGGTTAAAACAGTACAGTGAACTAATGTTATTTTAGCATATGTTTATGAAAATGTGAAGATAATATTAGTAATACAATTTCTATTACTAGAACTACAGTATGATTAGTTATAGCAGTGAGTGGATAATTCATTTGATAGTGAATTCTAGGATAAGATATGAAATTACATACCAAAAATCAGGGCTAGAAATCTACTACAAGTATTTATTTACACAGCTTGTCCCACTGAAGCAAACATTTCACACCTGCTTACAACTTCAGTAACTAATTCAAACACAGTCCTAGATAACTTTAGGCATGTTATCAGTACAGTTGAGCAAATAACTTTGAGAACAATCCTTGACTGCTTTGAGAACAATCCTTGATTGCTTAAATAGATTCAGTAGAAAAATATGTAAAATCATTACCAACCCAGTAAACAAAATGGAAAGGTGAAATTTGAGAATGGTATGCAGAAAAGAGTTTAAGATTTGTATGCACAGTCACACTGAGCCACTTGCTCACTCATATGAACAGTAAAGCAAGGTTACAAGAAGATCTCTCTTCATTATGGGAAATTTACGTCAGCTCTTAAATCATTGTAATTGAGTTTGTAAAGTTACAGATGTCAATACATTTTACTTATCAGACAAAAAGACATTGTATTCTGCCACTAAAAAGGAAAAGAGAGGCAAAATGCATCAAATTTATCCCATTGAAATTATACATTGGGCTTTGGTTACTAGGCAACAAGAGCTGTGATAACATCTAGCTATTTCCATTGGTACCTATATAACTGTTAGCCTGGAAGCTGTAACAACCTGTGTTTAAAAATACAGTTTCATTGCAGGCAGGTTCACTCTGCTGAAGCCGAGGTGGGGCAGGGGGGAACCCAAACTCCTCTCAAACCCATTAAAAAAACCCTATATTAAAACTGCAGTACAAATTAAGTTTATCTGCTGCTGACTCCAAACGGGTAGGCTATAGCTCAGCTTTACTTCCAAAAATAGCCAGTAGAGGGTACCCTAACTTTCCTTTAAAGATCAAAAACACTTTAATATGCATACGGCTTTGTACTGCAAGAAATGCGGGGGGGGGGGGGACAGGGACGGGGGCACGGACGGACACACACGACACAACATCTCCAATTGCTTATTCTATGAAAACATATCCTCATCACAGTGGTTGTTTTTATAATCAAAGAAACTGCACAGATTATTATTACAGATGGCAAGTAAGAAATTACATATTCTCTTTTTGTATCAAAGTCATGGTGATGAATCTTGGAATGACTGCTACGTTCCTAGAGCAGATCATTTAACCCTTACAAGTCTTTGAAGACTACTCCCTGGTGATGTCCTCTTGGTTCTCCTTCCTGAAGAGACACTCCTATTTCCAAAGCTGTGCGCACCCACCATGCCAAATACACCTTTCCAACTTCACTGAGACAAAAAGGACTGTGACCAGCTACAAGTATTTGTTTTAAAATCCACCTGCAGGATCACCTGCGTAGTCAGGAGGGATCCACTTAAGGCACTAAACTTGGGTGCTGTTTTCACTGGAGTAGACTCAAGCTCTTCAAAATAACTCAGCTAGATCATCAACCCATATATTTGAGGCTGCTGCCCTCTCTTGTGATCCTTCAGATACATGCCAGAAGTATGTTGGGGGCTGAGGGTACTGATGTTGCCTGCAGCTTTTCTCCCTCTTTTTTTCCAGCCAGCATCATGACTCTGTTCACCCTTGTGCAGCTGGACATATTTAACTCATGTGACCAAAACATACACATATTGAGCTCTGAGGCAAGGAGCAGCCAGTACGGGCAGGCACCTCTCCAGTTACGTGTGACCCATCAGTTCACAAGGAACACGTTTATAACAGTCTCAGGGAGATAACAGCCTGCGTGACCGACCAACAAGCCCCTACAATGGAAGGAGGCTCAGGGGAGATGAACTCGGGGAAGAAATGTAAGGCATGAGCACCAAGTAGCATAAAGAAAGCTGAACTTAACACAAGGGGGACTGGAGGATAACCTTTGTTTTAGACATACGGCTGTACCAGTGAGTCATCAGGTTGTGTAAACAGCCTTCTCTGACATAATTAGTAGAGTGTAATGTCTTCCCCAGCTAGCCGGACCAGTGGGGGGAAAGGTGTATAGGTGGCTCAGCCCAACACAAAGTATAAAAACTGAACAATCAACAGAAGGAATTCTGAAGGGAGCAACAGGCTTGAGCTGGCTTTATCCCACATATTTCTTCTTAGTGAACTGGGGATGCCCAACATCTGACAGTGGGCAAATAGAGACCAGTAATGGGAATCACTTTTGCACGGTGATCCAAATGTATATTGCAATTGCTGTATTTTGCTCATGTTGTGATTTCAGTATATTGCTGTATCTCTCTGCTCAATCAAAACATAGCATACATGTAGCACCAAGTATCTTCAAATAAGTACATTTTATATCAAACATTAAACCCTCCTCAAGGACTATCTAGAAGCAGCTAGTCAGAGAAGCTGCCCTGGAGTGCCTCCACACCAGACAAGGGAGTTCATCTTACCCGAAGGCTGCTAGATGATTTAACGGGCATCCCTTCACAGTATATTTGCTTCACAAAGTTCAGCGCTACACTCCCCTTCACACAGCCCCTTGCTCCCACAAGTTGGTACCACTTTAAGCAACACAAGCTTTTAGTACCTATTCTGCTACTTGAGAATGAAGGAACAAGTCCAGTGGAAGGGGCCACTAAGATGATCAGAGGGTTGGAGCATATGATATTACAAGGAGAGGCTAAGAAAACCAAATTTGTTCAGCCATAGAAGAGAAGTCAAAGGGGGGATCTTATTACCGTGCACAACTACCTAATGGGAGGGTAGAGAAGACTGAGCCAGACTGTTCTTGAAGATGCATAGCAGTGGGACAAGAGGCAAGTGGGAACACAGGAAAATCTGATTGGAAAAAAAGAGCTAGGTTGTTTGTTGTTATTTTGTGTTGTTTGTTTGTTTTTTTTAAACCATGAGGGTGGTTAAGCCCTGGAACAGGTTGCCCCAAGAAGCTGCAGAATCTCCACACTTGGAGATACTAAAAATTCAGTGGACAGGTGCCTCAACTTGCTTTAACTGGACCTGCTTTTAAGAAGTTCAATTCAAAGTAAAATTTAAATTTATTAAAGCTTTCTGTCTGCTGATTTGAATCAATGTGGTTCAGTAATTTTATATCAATCCATGCTATCATCTTTGCACTCCTCTTTGTACCGATAGATTCTCCTAGCCAGAACATATTGCGCAACCTGCAGTATGAAGATGCTTAAGGCGCTATTTTCATCTCCACTATTTTTTACATTCCTGGAATTTCTTTAAGATTTCTGTCATGAATTCTTGCCCAAATTCAAATTGATACCCACCAACAATGCATTAAGATCAGTATAATGCCAATATGAAAATAGTGAAAGAACCTATTGCAGGTTTTGGGAACAAGATCCCACAGCATAAACAAAACCAAAATTTCTCAGAACATTAAAGTACTTTGCAAGCAAATAAGCGAATAAAAATCAAAGCAGCGTATGCCAAGAGAATTGAATAATGTGCTGTCTAAAATAGAAAAATTTCATTTTTTATCACATGGAGGGAAAAAAACCCAAATCTGTAACATTAGGAAAGAGACAAACCTAGGAAAGCAAATGTGTGAGAATCCAAACACAATACAATGCAACCTAGAAGCACACAGGAGAGCAAGTTACATCCTTGCTAATTGCAGATATTCCATATTTTCAATTATGACATTAAAATGAAATCAATTTCAGAGAGCAGCAGTTATGTTAATACCTCTCATAAAACAAATCTTGAGGAAATACAGTAACGTTTAACCTCTCTTTCTAAGGTTTAAATAACAATTTCAGCAAACTAAACTCCTTCACTTGCTGTTTATACTATCATGGCATAAAGAAGAAGGAAATGAAAATAATGGTCAAAGATCATCCAAATTATCTTATTTTTTTATTCTCATCTACATGCATCTGTGCTGTAATTAAAACTGTGGTTTGTAACTGAAGCGTAGTCTAAGTTCCAGTGAAATCATTCAGCGCTGCATTGAAATTATGCTATTTGGGAGCATGCATACAAAAACCCTAAAATAAATACAAATATTTTAACACTTGCATCTGTGGAATAAAATGTAAAAGTTCCAGTTTTGGAAAATTCAACCCTGCTAACATTTCTATACGAACAACACGTGCAAGTTAAGTGCACTGTTCCAGTGTTAAAATACACACAAATAAGATGCTGCATTAGATTTAAAGATGTGCATGAGCTGCAAGTTTAGAACATGATACCATGTGTCTTATAAAATATGCCTTTTGGGTATCTTAACATCCTTGACTTTATAGGCTATGTGAAGATGTGGATGTTTAAATTTATCCTTTAGCTTAATGAGCCCCATCCAATTAAAAATTAGGTGTGGGTGGCAGTTTTATAGTATCAGAGGAGAGAATCAGACCGCTAATCAAGATACAGTCCTATTCCTTCACATTCCCTTAGTACTAGACACAAATTGGTTGAGCACTATTTCAGTTGAAAACAAGCAAACAATCATGATAATGTAATTTTTTGAATGACTGACACAATCTACAAAATACTAAGCAGCTCCCAACTTGGAAAGCAGCGTGACAGATTAAAATGGAGCGTAAGGAAAAAGTAACTGTTCTACATGCCTGCTTTTTAGCCAGTGTTATAATCTGTACTTAAAGAGTCCACTTCAGTTACAGTGACATGCAATTTATAGAAAGCAACTGATTTGCTCAAAAAATGGCTTTAGAAGAGAGACCACTTTAGAAGAGGAATCTGAATGAACTACTAATTATTAGTTAAAACATTTGGGGTGGAGGTGGTTGTTTTGTTGTTTCTTGTTTTTTTTTTTGAAGGGGGTGGGTGTGGAAGTTTTGGGATGCAGTTAGGGGTTGCTGAAGTGCAGAAACAAGATTCACGAAGCAAACAAAGTAACAGAAGGGTCACTTTAATCAAGTAATACACTATAATTAATGGTGTCTATCTGGTCTACAAGGGAGAACCATGCAGTTTTGTTTTGCTTGAGGGTTCTCCTACATCTTCTCTACCAGAACAGTGCCCTAACCACCATGCAACAGTGCATTTTGGCTTAAGCCTCCACGCAAGAGAGAGAGATTGATTTTCTATTCTGATGGTTATTTTTGCTAACAGTCATAAGCTTAGCTTTTCATATCCTCTTCTTCTGTTAAGATACTGGAAATAGAACTGAAACATTGTCTCACTTGGAGTGAAACATTCTTGAACCTAAAATAATTTTAGTTAGAATTTTAGATTTTTCTTTCAGTGAAAAAAATTGTAGACATTTTGATTTGATGAAACAGTTTTTGATCTGAAGTTTGGTCACTGAGTTTAAGTATATGTACAGTAAGTCATCTAAAATGAAAGCTCAGAATCCTTCCTCATACTTTAAATCAGTACTTATAAGATTATACAGCTGCATAAAAATACCTTCATATTTTCTTAGGGACAGGATAATTTAAACAAGACTAACTAGAACTTGAACAAAGCCACTTGCTGCTGATACTGTGTCATTCAGAAACTGGACAATTTATTCTTTAACTATGGGAGCTGAAGTGCTAGCCAGTCAAATAACCTACAAAGCTCCCCTGCAGAAGGATTAAAAGAAGCTGAAAAAATTAATTAGGCAGGATAACATAACTCACACTACGTGGTCTTCGATCTTTCTGTAAAGGCTGACCCACATAAAGAATCGCTGTATCAGCTGATGCTTTTAGCTAGTGTGTTTCAGCTGTAGGATTTCCCTGTAACATCTCACACCTTCAGTACCAGACCACCCTCCGTCTCAGACCCCGACAGATACACTGAGTTTGGTTATACCAAAGATTACTATGATAAAAATATTTTTTAAATATTCCCTAAAACTAAAGACGTAAAATGCTGACAAAAGAATCAAAATGTTCACGTGCTATGTTTCCTAAAGAATAAAAGACGACTTCGGGGGGACCAAGGGGCAGGGCATTGAGGGAGGAATTGTTTGTTGGTTTGTTGGGGTTTTTTCCTACATTACAGACTGACTGACTTGTAACAAACAAGGCTTGTTCTCCTAGTATAACTGCGTATTTGCTGGCAATCTTAGAGAGGGACTGAAACACCATTTGCAAAACCCTAAAGCCTGTGCTGGAAACAAATAGCAGCATAACTGGGATAGTAGATTGTGAACCTCTGCTTTCTCTATTATCCCATTCTCTGGTACAGAAGATGCATCCATGCTACCGGATTTTATGTTAAAATAAAATTTATTATTAATTTTTAAATTATTAAAATTAAATTATTAATCGATTATTAAATTATTATACAAAACCAAGAACTAAGGACAACAGAAATAGCATGCAGTACAAATGCTTTGTGTGCATGGTGCTTATCTTCAATACAAAAATTGTGTCAAGATTAATACCTAATGTGCAATAAATGGCCCTTCAGTGGACTCAAAAGGCATTTGATTACTCCGAGCTTTTAGCATTACAGTTACGGTTTTATATTTTATTGAGATATTTTACTTATCATTCAGTTTCCTACAGCAGACCATATTTATATTCTCCTAGAAATGTCACAGGGGAATACCTCCTCAAAAAAAAAGCATTAGGCTTAGTGGCAAATTTCATAATCACTTTAATCTAGATGTTGTGCTTATAAAATTCGGGTGTGTAGGGACAGAATTCCCAAAGCAAACAGCATCTCTAGCCTCCCATTTGAAATTTTTTTCAGATGAAGGTTTAATGCAAACATTTCATGATTTAAAGCATGACCAATATCCAGAAAACAAACGTTTTCAAGAAAGCCTTTATTCAGCTTCCAGAAATTTCATTGTATGTGTAGCAACATACTGCTGAACCTACTTGCAAGTGAGAGGGGTCAAACATGCAGTTTTTACTTTAAGTGGCTTAATTTACTCATAATAAGCACCTTGAATTTCACAGGGAGGTGGACAGAGACACATGCTTTCATTTGCATAAAACGCTTTAAAAATGAGCAAATGACCTCTGCACTTCAAGTTGGCAAGAACTGTCTTTCAGGTTTTGCCAAAGGTAATTTTATGGTCATACACAGAAATAGATACATGGATGCCTACGGTAAAGGTCATAGCTGAGACAAAAGTAGCTGTTTTCATCTGACTTGACAGAGAAGAGTCTCTAACACAGCCTAGCAGCATGATAATTTTAAAGATCACAGACTCAGAAAAGTTGCACAAGCTGTTCAGTCTGAGAAGGCAGTTTACATACAAAAGCTCTTATTCGTTACTGTCTAGTTAAAGGGCAACCACATCCTAGCAAGGCAGGATGAAGGCACCAGGTTTTAGAATCAGAAAACTTGTGATCTCAGTCCTGATTACTGCTGACCTACCCATGGGTCATCATATCTCTGGGGTTTTGTAGGTTTTTTTTTTTTTTTAAGTGGTCTATTCAAGTCTGTAAACTCTTTTGGACCGTACCATACTTATAGCTTGTTGCTATAATACCTCTCACAACGGAATCCCAATCCTAGCTGACCCATAAAACAAACAGTTAAAAATATTTTCCAGGCTAGCCTAGAACTTTACAGTTTTTCAGCTAAATGTATGTTCAAATAATGGGTAAAATCCCTGTCTTCTAAAAAGAAAAAGCAATGCATCCCTCCCTAGTCAACTGCGTAAGAGAGTAATCTCTCTCCCATTTGCATGTTCTTCCCACCCTATTTTTAGAAGGCCAACACTCTTCTGGTGTAGAAGCTGAGCACTTCCGATCAGTTCTGAGACCAATCTTAAATCATGTTAATAATGGAAATACAGGGATAACTATGTATTAGACCAAAGCAATTGCCTGTTCATTCCAGGTAGTCTAGGAACACCCATCTTCATCCACAGAGAAAGGTGCATGAAAACTCGTAGTCTGGAGTGAATAAGCCACAACAGAGAACATTTCCTTGAAACGTAAGGAATAGCTTGCTCTTGAAGCACAAGGATACATCTTACCTTTTAGAACAGCATTCCTAGTCAGTTAAAACCAAACTTCACTTGAGAAAAATTGGCAGCATCCAGTGTTTCGCAGGTAAATAAATGTAAAGGCTGCAATGGCACAAGAGCCTGGTCTTCCAGGTTTGAAAGGGGACAGTAAAAGATTGTGGTGGTGGCTATGTTTCTGGTTGGTGGGTCAGGGATGCAGGCTTCTTTTAAGAGTAGGAGAGGGGTAGAAGATAAAGAGGAAGAAACGGCAAAAATTTTGCCCTTCTTAGAACTGTTTTTGTTTAGCTCTGCTGTGCCCAGCCAGGGATCTCCTCCACACTCTCAGCCACACTGGAAGCAAGTTTGGTGTCTGGCTCAAGACAGAATCTGTTATGTCCTCCTCTCTTCCCCAATATGTGGTTAAACCCAGTATTTACTGAAATGAAGCTTCACAGCACTGCTCTGCTTCCATCAGCACCATCCCTTCCTCTATCTTCCCCCCTTCCAAGGAAAAGGGGAAGAAGAAACCTAGGATAGAGGAAAGTAGAACAGGTGAACCCAACCCAGACCTGGACCTCATATGCTCTCACCTAATTAGGGAGGTAAACCTTACAAGGTGAAAATACCTGCTTTGAAACACAGTCTATCTAATGGTAACCCAAGGTTGACAGGTAATAATTTCCAAACCAACCAGCACAGCTAGAAAAGCACGCTGCTCACCTTCTGCATCCTAGGCAGCTCCTCTCGCACATTTTGTAGCGCCATGCTCTATATTCATTAGGCATCCACTCTAAGCATAACAACAACAATAATACGTAAGCACATGTATGTTTTCACGCACTCCTCTCTCTAGGTATCCTAAAGAAAAGCTTATTATCTTTCAGCATAAGTAAACTCGCTCTTTTACCCGTAAAAAGGATATGTGGAGTCTTTGAAACAAATAGATATTGGAGGAAAAAGAGAGTCCTTGTTTAGCCATCTCACAGTCAACCTAAAAAAGGCCTGAATTCTCTCCCTGTCTTAAACGATAGCTTTTCCATGCCTTTAACAGCTTTAAGCCTTTCCCCAAAGCGTGCTATTCCTGCCATATTTTAGACCATCCAGCAGAGTGTTACAGGTGAGAACACAGATTTATACAATGACATACAGTTGCTGCTGTGCCATTTTTTTTTTTTACACTTCTTTTTAAAGCCACTATTTCACAATGAGCAGAAGTTTTTCTAAGGTGACTACGGTATGTTATTCTATTCCAGGAAAAGTTGTTAATGTAAAACACAGCAATACGTAGGAGTAATTCAAATTTTTCTTTTCATGCCTTACTTTATACTTTCCAACATTAAATTTGGTCTGCGATCATGCTAGCCCGACATCTAGCTTAGCTAGAAAGCAGTGAAGTTTTCTATTTTTGTCTGGTCTTGAAAAAAATCCTCAAACCAGTTTATCACCTACATCTTCTGCTGTCTACTTTTCAAAACTAAAGAAAATCCATCCTTCTTTGGAAGCTTGTGACACATTACAACCATTTTGATACAGTGAAAACCAACTATTTATTCCTATTTGTTCCTGTGCTCCCTAGGGATTTTTGATCTATTTATTGTTCATCACGTGACAATTTAGGAGGGACTATAACTAACTTGACTTTCAAAAGCCTTTGATATGGTTATTTCTGGACCACTCAAAGAATTACAGGAGGTTTTTAGGAGCTATGCACAACTCAAATAGAATTCTAAAACATACGGAAAGCTTGAACTTCCCTTATGTTACCTGACACTAACAAAAAAAAAAATCCTTGATAGCCTCTCTAATGCTCAGGATCACTAGTGACATTGTACTGATTTACTAAAATGTGAGCTGAAACTGCGAGGAATAGCCAGCTAGAGAATACAACATTTTTATACAGTCTCAGCCACCTCACTTTAAAAGTTTCTTCTCTGTGGGTATGCAAGGATTATTTTTACATATACATCTGTAAAATCCTATTTGCCCTAGTGATCTGATATTCTTACTCATTTGCTTTGGCACCTCATCTTTTGACCCTTTCTCTAATCCTATCCTTGATCTGTACGAGGGGATGCACCTTGCACAGTCTGTTGGCATAACTGGGACTTTTTACCTTAATTAGTTTTTGGCACCTTGCTCATGCATGGCTCCAGCAGCCTACACGCTCTCCTAAATCACTCATTAAAGAAACAATATGCAGGAAATGAACAGCTGTTATATTTAGAGCTGCAGTGCTGAGTAAAAGTGTTTTATTCTTTTTATCATTTAAATTAAACATGCCTGTTTAAATCCCTCAGTGACTTCCCATTCACCTCCCACAGTAATCAGAATCACATGCTTCTGAAGTGCAAGATTACAGATCAGTACCTCTTCTATAATGTACTCCTGCCTCAACCCCACTTCTGTCTCACCCCATCACCTCCTCCATGAGTTTCTGATTCATTCCTTGGCTCTTGCTTAGACCATGCTGACACAGCCAAGCTACCAGCCTCTTCACCGCCTTTGCTCAGAAGTCTCTCTTCCAAATAAGCAGAAACAAGTGGGTTTTACCCCCCCTCAAAACATCTTCTGAAGGAACAAAGATTTCGAGATAGGGAAAATCGGTGATTCAGTTCATAAGACCTCAGTCTCTCTCCAGAAGTTCAAGGCTCTCTGCCTCCCACACACACTGGCATTTGATAGTCCAAGACAGTCTTTTACAGCCTCAGGACAATTTTAATTCACTTCTCATACCTTTTGATCCAAATTTTAGATTCACCTTTTATCTCTTGTGCTCATTCTCGGTTCTGTTTCTCCCTTACGTATTTCTCTTTAGCAACTACAAACTGATGTATGACAACTCAAATTTCCATTGGGGTATCTTTTCATTCTTACAAGGCTCATACCCTTCTGCCTACCCCATTTGCTTTATGAACAAAGTTCTGGGATCTCCCATTCAGCAAGACCATAGCAAAAGAAGATGTTATAAAAAGATTCATTGGCTGGAAAATGCCAGCAAAATGTGAATAAAGCATCATGTGGAGGACAGAGAGAAATAGCAGCAAGATATCTTCAGAAAAGAAAAAAAAACATCAGGAATGTAAAAATGTGAATACCTCAGGAAAGAGTAGTTGCCATATCTATGCCACACCTGCTTCTCCTGGTTTTTATGGTCCTGCCACCATTTTTCTCTCTGCCTTAACCAAAGCTACAGCTGTACAGAAACAGCAGTTGCCTTCTCTACAAACTCCTTTTGCTACCTACCTCCTGGAACTTCACCCTACCATCTATAACCAAGGGGAGAGAATAGGAAAGAATTTTATCCCTAAATGAAGAGGCATGAATTGTATTTATTCAGCTTGGCATAAAATATAATTTGGGAAGGTCTGCTCTAGGTCTAGCACCACAATGCAAAAGAAGGTGTTGAACAGACATGCCCAAGAAACCCTCTGAGAAACACAGCCCAGCTCAAGACAGAATCGAGACAAAAGCTGAGTGTTTCTATCAGCACTGATCTGTGTGGCTGGCCACATGTATGTGTGCTGTATACATGTGATTGTGTGTGTACCTGCTGGAAATACATGCTCAGCCTCACTACCAGCTGGAGCCTGGGGACATGGAGTTGCAGCCACTTTGCCATTATCAGGCTACTAGAGTCAGCAACCCTTAATGCTTTCCTCATGTTAAGTACACAGTGTGATTTCCTTCTGTCACGTATCACCAAGTAAGCCAAATCGGAAAAGGAATTTTTTTAGTAGGGCATCAAACACCTGTCAGCCAGGTGTGAGGCTCTGGAATACACCTTCAACCAAACAAAAAAAATCCAGTTTCTCAGTCTTAAGAAAAACAAACCTAGAAAGGGGAGTGACAATATAGTAACCATATCTATTCTGCAGTATACATAATAATATTGTGCCCCAAAAACCAGGCAGTTTCTACTTTGCACGTACATAATAGCTAAAGTCACAAAAGATGTGCTATGGAAAAAAATAGGTAAAGAAAAACACATACTACTCAATACGCATTTAAAAACTGACAGAGAGCAAAATATTAAGTTTCCCCACAAAGATGTTTGCTTAGTATTTTGGTCAGCAGCTCTTTTATGCAAAGCTTACTCATTTAAAGCACAAATTAATGTAGCTTGTATTGGTAATTAAATACACCTGTAGAAAGATCACACTCCCCTTTTCCCTTCCCTCCTACATGCACTCTCCTGACAGGCAGGCATGTATAAGCAAATGAAGAATGCATAGTAGGATTATTTCACTGGAAAAATTAGATCATTTACTGTTGCCTGACATGTCTTACAATGCATATAAATTCAAGAAGACACTGTCTCTCCTCCAGCTAAGCCACATATTCGTTGTGCCCTCACATTATTAAAATCCTCAAAGCTGTTGCCACAAATACAAGAAAATGGGTCAAAAGAGGTAATCAGATGGTTGCTTGAGGCCTAATGTATAAAATATGTACAATAGCAAAACACAGAGGTACTCCACTGGTACTCTTTCAGCACACAATCAAACAGTATACTATAATGCTGTTTAGTGCAACACTAAATTCTTGCCCAGTAAGACTTAAAAATGTTTCCATGAATAGGGCTTGTAATGAAACTCATGTCAGCTTGGACTTAAGTACCTCTCTGCTGTGTCAGCAAGCCTCTAATATTATTAGAACTGTGCTGGCATAAAAGAATAAAAATAAAAATTGGGATTACTATGTAAAGAGTGGTTTCAACACACATCAGGATTAACTGATTATTTTTAATTCAGTTTTAATCATAAAGTCATTGGGATGAGCCAGTTTTATAAAACTTTTCAACTTGAATGACTCTGGATACAACTTCAGAATTTGCAAGAGCTTCCAGAATGTAGTAGCCATGCCACTGCAGCCATGATGGAGATGAGCAGAAAGACCAAAAGCTTGTTTATTTTTACAGCTCTAAAAGATGATCCAGTAAAGAACTCCATATCCTCCTAAACCTTTAATATCATCTGTTTCAGGGAAATAAGATCACCAAGTGCTGATAGCTTTTGACACTCAATAGCTCTATTACATAAAACACTTTTTAAAAGAAAACTGCTTTTAAGAATTAGTGCAGTTGCCTGAACCTATTAGCCAAAAAAAAAAAGTTTATGGACAGAAGGTTCTAGGTCTCCATGAAGGCAGCATAAAAAATGATGGTAAGCTGAAATATGATGGTGGACAGCATAAGAAAGGTTTCTAGGTTTCAAGATATAGCCGAGTCCAGCAAACACCTGCTGGTGGAGGACATGGAAGATGAAGGAGCTGAAGATCATGACAAGTATTTTAATTCCCTCAGAACCAAGCAGGATTGTAACCTGTCACCTCAGGTTCAATAATTAGCACCTTACTCATCATATATTGAAGGGGGGGCTGTCTGCAAATATTTTATAAGAATTATCATGTAAAAGATTGTTAAAGGAACACTAAAGCTGTCACGTCAATTAGAGTTAAAAGCATCACTTGAGATAGCCTCTGTTCTTAAGTCCTCTACATATACTGCCGTCTTTCAACCCTTCTCCTCCCTCTCTTCCCAAAACGTTCTCACAAGGGCATAACCCGTGAACCACAGTGAAGAGAACCACCAGTAAGGCTGCGTGGCTCTGCATGCTGGGGCCCACCATGTAGTCTTCAAATGCCTCGATGCGCTTAAGACTGAGGAGAAACATTTTGTATTGGCATTCCTGAATTTTAGCCCTGATTCTAAGTGCATGGTCCAATACTTAAAGCAGTAGTTACGGACAACAGTGTTAATTACTCGTTTTTGACAACAGTATTTCATCTAAAAATTAACGCAGCTGACAGTTTAGTCTGTCAGTGCAAAACCTGCTTCTGCCTGGTGAGAAATTATGTACTTGTACCTCATTTATAAAAGTCGTATCTTGACAAATTATCTTCTACCTACGGAAACTCACAGAAGTAATAAAAGAGCCCTGGTTTAACACTTAGCTCTTCAGCTGAAAAATTTTGAGACACATGTACTTGCTGCAGGGGTAGGTATGACAAGCTGTTATAGCATGCAAGATGATTATCAAGTCTTAATAGATCAAAACATCAAAACAAGATTTCATTTGTGCCCATCTGAGGCACCAGAACATAGTGCAAAAGACCATTTGTTTGAATGGCACTAAGAAATTATGCAACATGACAATTTAACATTTCACGATTTAACCTTATATGGAGAGAAAAGTCATCTTTGAGCAGTATTTTTTGCTATCAATTGTCACTAGCCAAATCTGTCCAAAATGTTAAGCTTACAGGAGATTATTTGGGTACCAGATTTCAATATCATCTCAGAAAAATAAAACTATATGAACAGCTTTAAAGATGTTTTAATGAACATTTGGCCTAACAGTCTGTCTAAAAAACTATGTGCTGTACCAGGATACTTCTCTGAAAGTTGCTGGCAAGTTAAATTTAAGTCACAGGAAATATGAATTCACAGATTTCAGCTCAAAAGATGTTGTCAATGATATTTATAAACTTTAATGTAAAATCAGAGCTATTTTAATTTTTAAAATTCTACTGCAGCTATTGACAGAGAAATCAGTGCAATATTGCTCCACTTTTTTAGGGACAGTAAGAGAAACAACTTAAACTCATTCACTCCAAAAAAATGTTCTCTAGAATGAAAAAAAAAGTATCACTGTTATATTCAATAATGTTGGTATTATCTGACCTAACTTCATTCTTCTTTAGAAACATGCAGCGTTTAGCAAGAAACCAGCGCAGATGGATACTCACATGGCCCAATATTCTGTCTCCAGCATCAAACATGCAAGCGGCCAGGTATTGCAGGAAAGACTTTGGAAGCTAAACCAAGATGATAAAGTTGTAAGAAGTGGCTGTCCAGGTACTGTGGAGAAGCAAGAGGACAGCTGTACAAAGAACTGGGGGGGGAACTCACTGGCTTAAAACATGCATCTAGGAACTTAAAATTGTATTCAATTAATAAATGATATAGTGAAGACTTCAGTGGGAAATACAGGTATTCTCTGAAGAGCTATTTTAAAATGCTGTCACCAGGCAATTGTGGTCAGTAAATAGAGGGAAATAAAAGTAAATGACAGGCTTTTATCAACAACCAGCTGGCAAACTTAAGGGGTGCCAAATTTAAAACTGTTACTGCTGTACCACAGGTTAAGTTACCTGTATCTGCTAGAAGATTATGACTGCTTCTAGCCAGGAAGATGGCTACCATTACCCATACTGTCATCACCAAACTGCACTGTCTAGCATATAATAGTCTATTTGAAAACCATTCAGCAATTGTTGTTAAATCACAATAAACTCTTCTTAAGGAGCCCTACATTTCAGTAGAGTGCATGACTGGGGAGGTACTGGATCGATATTAATTATCTGTTGGTTTCTTGGCAACATGCAAGGTGTTAATTGTGACCAATAGGGCTGTAATTGCCTAGATCCAGCCTACCTAGCACTCCCTCTTTTGAAGGTATACTTTCACTTAAGCTGTTTCACTTTCCCTTATGTGAAAGGGAAAGTGATTATCAAAAAGTCCTTAAGAAGAGGTGGCTAGAGAGGCACATCTGCAAATGCATCAAGATCAAACTTATTCCCTTCCTGCCCTTTTTAGGTTCCTAAATCAAGTGTAGCATTTTTTTTCAGGCATCTCTTTCACAGGCTCTCTGAAGGAGAACAGACAAGTTCTCATGGAAGCAATTTCAGCATTTCTTTATATATATAAAATATATATTTATAATGTTATATTTAAAACAGAACCTACTCTATGATAAGATTTAGTGAAAGCTTCACAGCATTCAGTTCAGTTGAATAAATATTTCTTTTATCTCTCCCACCCACTTACACAGCAGCAGGCATACTTCCAGGACACAGAATGCACATCTCTGTTCAAGTACTGAAATGAACTCTCTCCTCTTAAAATGCCCAATCACACATTTGTAAAGGACAGTCAGCCTCCAGTTCTAAAGAGGAAAAGTCTACCCCATTTAAACCAGAAAATTTCCTATGTTCATAAAGAAAACTGAATATACCCCTTTGAAAGGTTAGGAACATCTTTTGATCCAATAAGGGTGCTCTTTAGTGTTCAAAGGTACAATTTATTGGCAAGCTTTAGAAACTCTTGAAAAATATTCCAAGTTAGGTATCTAAAATGAAACTAGTTTCAAAAAACATGCTTTATGCTCTTTACACATCACTGTGTTGCTAACTCATATAAAGACTGTTAGGTTACTCACCAGTTCATATACACAAAATATTTCTTTTGAGGATAAAGCTTGACAAGCATCAAAATATTCCTAAGAGTATTTTGACTCTCAGCTCAGATACAAACACAGTGTGGCTCTGAAGATTACTGGAATTTAAGCTATAGTAATTTGATCATGTAAGTGCTCAAAGACCGTGGCAAACACTAAGTAAAGCAATGAGTCTTACAAACTAGCTTATACTAAGTTGTTTTATATTTTCTTCAAGCTAAAAGCACACAGAAACAGCTACTGTTGTTCAGCTGATGTGCAGTAGTAAGTTGTTAAACCGGTAATTCCATCATGATCCTGAACGCCGTTTTTAATTAAACTCCTGTAAATTGGTGTACTCGTCCCTTAGTGTACTAAGGGTACTGACGGAGGGAATCTGAAACCATTGCGAGAGACAGGCATGAGGAAAAAAACAACTTCGTTACCAAATCTGATATTCTGATAATACAAGTTTCAGAAGAAACTGGTAGCCCCTAAACAGAGGTCATTTCACATGTCCCACCCACATAAAACTGCACGTGATGCATCATAAGCAGACCACTTCTAAATATAATACAACAATTTATTCTGAATGTTTTGATCCAAGCTTATCCTAGTGCTCAGCAAAAGAACAAATAAGGAATGTTACATGCTGCACGGAATTTTATTTTTACCTTTAAATTAGCATCCAGTGAAGATTAGGCATGGTAAACATAGACCCTACGTTTACATGGACCTCATATTACTGTTGTAGTAAAAATATGGGCCATTTTATTGGAACTAGTATCTACTCCTTTGTGGTTTGTTGAGGGTTTTTTGTCCTCCTCAACAGAAACAAGTCTGGATTATTCATT
The DNA here is from genome assembly GCF_965638725.1 of Aptenodytes patagonicus. Taxonomy (NCBI): domain Eukaryota; kingdom Metazoa; phylum Chordata; class Aves; order Sphenisciformes; family Spheniscidae; genus Aptenodytes; species Aptenodytes patagonicus. The sequence goes on from NC_134952.1 coordinate 45,609,282, forward strand.
TTTCTGCATTCTTTTCTGTGTAATGGTCTCTTCAAAAGGTATTCTACATATTTCTTTCAAATATTATTAAAATTACTTGTACACATCTTTCCTCCTCCCCTGCCCTCCCACCCCCAAATCAGATGTAAGTTTATAAGATTTTCAGTAGGCCATTCTTTTCTGTTCTTGCTGAGTTTGAAAAGATAATTGAACATTTCTCCAAAAGGAAAATAATTTCTTTACAGTTATGACTGAAACCACTTTTAACATGTGGCTGTACTCTGAAAACAGACTTGCAAATTGGCACCACTTCATAACAGATAGCTCCCAGTGTGAAACTGAAGTCTTGCCCACTAATCTTATTGAAAGACACTCTACTAGTATAAACCAGATAATGACTTCTGCTGGTTCTGTTTTTGGTTTATTAGAAGTATTACGCTAATGAGCACAAATACTTACAACAACAAATCACCCAAATTGGCATTTACCAAAATTAAGAGATAGCCACAAGTTCCTTCTCCCACTGCATGACAACCACTTTCATGTTCTCATTCTCTCTCTCCCCACTGGCACAAAGAGAAAGTGACTGCTAGAATCAATGTCATGTTACTGGAAAAGAGATCCCACCCAATTGCAAAGAAACAGACCCTGTATTTTACTCATAGCATAATAATTCACTCTAGTCTGCATTAACAAGGCCTCAGTGGACTACTGGGTCCAACTCTGGCCATCACATGTTAAAAACGTAGATATAGGTGAAATGAAAAGAGTCTAGAAAAGCAAGAAGAATGGTAAAAGATTTAGAAAGCATTGCCTCCAAAGAAAAGACTATCACGTTCAGTTTAAAGAAAAAAAAATAAATTGTGTGAATGAGAACAGTCTTTCAATACATAAGACTGTTACAGCAAAACCAGCAACAAGTTGCTTTACAAGACAGCAGAAGGAAGTACTGGAAATTGTACAAAAATACTAGTACCGACCAAAGAAAATTTAAGTCATATACTACCTTTTAAACTAGAAAAGCTGTTAAAGCAAGGGGAACAAACTACATAAGGATTGTTATAAAGTTTTCACTGTTGGATTAAATATGCTCTGCCAAGACTTGATACAGTCAGTCACTGTTTCACTTTACAGAGTTCAGTAGCAATTATCTTTTATGGTATTCCCTGTAACCTCCCACTCCTTCTTCCTTTGTGCTCCTTTAACATACCCTCAGTCCTGCCTATCCAACTGTTTGCGGGTCATGCCACAAACAAAATCCAGAAGCTGACCATCTTGAAAAGCACACATCTGTTTTCATAAGCTGTGGGACTCCTCTGGGTTTCAGCGTGGCATATCTGTTCATTTTCAAGCTAGAGGATTTTTCAGGACTCAACAACCCTGCTAAGTTGTTCAACCAGTAGACCCTACAGGTGATGAGGTGCAGCACGAATAGTCAAAGCCCGTGTTACCAAATATGGTACTGCAGAATGACTGCCATAGTAAAAAAGTTTGGACAACATGAGGATCTTCTTTTTTGAGGATTTCTTAGGGAAATCAGCTGCTTTTCCGAACCTTGTTTTGATAGCACCTCAAATCAAATGTGCTGTCAACTCTTACGCCTGTGCCCCATGACACCATACAAGTAGAAGCGTGCCTGTGCCCCATGACACCATACAAGTAGAAGCGTCTGTTATACTTTAGATGGCAATCTGCGTGAACAGTAGGAGTTACACAGGAAAGATGCATACATATTGTGTGTTCATAGAATCATAGAATCATTGAGGTTGGAAAAGACCTCTAAGATCGAGTCCAACCGTCAACCCAACACCACCATGTCCACTAAACCATGTCCCTAAGCGCCTCATCTACTCGTCTTTTAAATACCTCCAGGGATGGGGACTCCACCACTTCCCTGGGTAGCCTGTTCCAATGTTTCACCACTCTTTCAGTAAAGAAATTTTTCCTTACATCCAATCTAAACCTCCCCTGCCGCAACTTGAGGCCATTTCCTCTCGTCCTGTCACTAGTTACTTGGGAGAAGAGACCAACACCCACCTCGCTACAACCTCCTGTCAGGTAGTTGTAGAGAGCAATGAGGTCTCCCCTGAGCCTCCTCTTCTCCAGGCTAAACAACCCCAGTTCCCTCAGCCGCTCCTCATAAGACTTGTTCTCCAGACCCCTCACCAGCCTCGTTGCCCTTCTCTGCACACGCTCCAGAGAGCGTGTTTATAATGTGCTTATTACTATGCAAACATTGTTCTTTAATAATTTCAGAAAACGAACACAAAATTATACATATTAAAAAGGATCCTGTTCAGGATTTTGGACTTTATATTGGTTGTACCTAACAAAATTCTTAAAAAGGGAAAAATATGCCAGGATAGAGCTTTGTAAAAATAACATTATTTGTGATTTTCTCTTCTGCTGTCTCTCATGCACACTTCTGTTCAAAAGCAAGATAGCATGTCTATCGGTAGGTCCAAATGAAGCTACATGTAATATTTTCCCCAGGCAGCAGGGAAATGTCCACTCCAAACACAGGTGTATGTTACCACACTTCAATACACTAACTCACAATATTGCGTGAACACAACAGCTGGCAGGGCCATGTTATAAACCAGATACTTGAATTGATCCAAGCTAAGAGTAACTAAAAAAAAAAATGCCCGGGGGGGGTGGGGAGGGGAGTGTTGTGTTGTTGTCTTTTTTTTTTATATAAGTTCAGTGATCTGGTTTATAATGCAGTCCAGCAAACAGTGGTATCAGCACAACTACAGGAACAGAGAACTGTAGCATGGAATCAGAAAGGAACACAACCAACTTTATCCAATGTTTACCCCAATCACATCCCACTCACCTTGTATCAGGCTGACCTCTAAAGCCCATAACAAATCCACAGCCCGCAAATAACTGCAGGAATTTCTTCTCTGATGTATTTGTGCTCAGTAGAGACCCTAGGTATAAGGCTGACTAAATACGTGCTGAAATGCATAGGCATAGCGTGGGAGAGTTCCTCACGCATGAGCTTCTTATAGTAACTAGCTCTCCCACATTGTGCACTGCATGTAGTTAATACCTATATGGAAATTGAAAAAACTGCAAGAAAGTTGATTTGCCTTCTGAAAACATTAACTTTGATGTTCCCTTCTTAAAACATGAAAAATGTGATATTGCATTAAGTCTGACATTTAATTTCATTTCTGAAAAAAAAAAGGAAAAAAGAATGGGAGAGCAGAGACTTGAGAACTTAGGAAAACGTGACTTAATATGTAAATATGACAGAAACACTGGTATAGCATTATGCGAAGTGAGTGCCATTAGAGATGAATGATAAAATAACTCCTCCTAAATGAAGGACAAATACTAGAAGAAAATCAAGAACGTACATTCATCATGTTCATATGCCAGCTGTCTTACTGTTGGGTGCTGGGGGGAACCTATTGAACCTAGAACTGAAGAAAAGAACAAATGTTCTTTGTATTTAACTAATGTAGTAATAACAACCAGTGCTGAGGGCCTCCCACGTTGATAGTTTATGCACTAAATGAATATGTTTTTCTCCTCAATCATTGATTACACCTGACTTTTCTACACCCCCCCACCCCTCCTTGCCCAAAAACATACAAATGAGAACGCGACAGTGGGGAGCAGAAATGAACGGCTCTTACTCAGAAGTTGCAAATGCCCAGTAAGGAAGCAATCTCCTGTCCACATCTAGATCAAGTAAGATACTAATGAAAGAAGCTCAGTTACCTGCCTCTTGAGCAAGACCAGTGAGCTTGGCTATACCATTAGGTATTCATTTATAATTAGTTTTCATAAATATACAATGTAGCTATTTTAATACCAAAGAGTACTTAGTAATTCTGCATTACTTAAACATGAAGCGCTCACACCTTTTTCAAACTAGTATTGTATCACATATTAGAAATTAATTCAATAGCAATTCTTACTATGTATAACCTGAAGAGACAGAATAATGCACTTGAAATCCCATGAAGGGTATCAGAATAAGAATCATAACCAGCCACCTACAAGCTGAAGCTCCAGTTTAGCACATTAGCTCAAATATAAAAACGTTAGAGAGACAATATTACACGGCATCTGATGTTTTCATGGTTCTGTATTCCTACAAGATAAATCCTTAACCATTACTGAAATTTCACAATACCTTCTAGCAATACTTATTCCTGTTATATAGAGAAGAAGTTGAGAGCTAGAATTAATCTCAAGAGCATGCAACACAGTTAAAACTACTCTCTCTATAAACACGGCCTGACACTCTGCACTAGGTTTCTAAGTTTCCAGACATTCACAGTAACAATTTTCCCACCTTGGCTTTCAAACTTAAGGAAAAGGACTTCCATCACTGTATTCATTTTTATCTTTAGTGTTTGGTTCTGGCATAATGCAAATAAACAGTATGTATCCAGTACTAATAATGCAAAAAGGGTGAAAGTGACAAAGTAAGAGTAGCTTTACATTCATTACCAGTCATATTACAAGTATATTCAGTATTAACATTAAAGTGCAACTATATTGCAATAAATCCAAATTGACTTAAAAGCTTGACTATCTTCTCAGTACTCAAGTAACCACAAACTTGTGACATCACTCACCAGGCCACATTATTTATATGACCATTCCCAACATCATCAGATATGTCTTCAGACAGATAATCCGGAGCTGTGAAAATGAAAGCCCTATCAGACTCAGGAGCTTTAAACCTGGAGATTTCTGGCCTTTAATGAGTCCTGTATGAGGAAGAAAGATAACACTGACTTTTCCTCCCCATGAACATAGAAGAGTCAATATTGCTAACGACAGGCTAAAATGCATCCTCCTAGGCAGCACCTACAGCCAAAACACACTAGGCTGCCTGTCAAGTCCAGTCTGGTATTATGCATCAAAAGTACAAGATTAAGGTCATTAAGGTGTGTCAGCAAGACAGAATATTCTGCTTTAAGGATGAAAAGCCAACATGATCAAGCAAGAAGAGGTCTATTAGGGAATCTCTGACACCTCTGGATTTTGCCCAAGGTCTTCCACAGCGATACAGAGATTTGTGCAACCACCAGATTGGCAAGGTACAACATAATTTCAGGCAGTTTTTTCACTACGTACACTTATCATCAGACCAGAAGTAAACAATTTCTTAAGAAGTAGGTGACAAGAAATTAATCTTACATAATTAAAAGGCTTATGGTATGACCTAAGCTGTGGAAGGTTTAGTAATAGGATATTTTGTTTCAAGTTGGTAATATTTCTCATTCCTAGGCCTTCAGTCAAGCATAGCTAAAACTAGCAGTGACCCCATCGGATTCAGCAGTCACTGAAAAGCTATCAATTTCAGCCTAATGCCCAGTAAGAGCAATTAATTTCAGAATACAGAATTGCAACAGAAGTTTTCAATGCCAAATACAGCAACGTGGTTTTGTCCCCTGTAAAAGCAGCAAAATAACTGCCAGTAATCTGGCATTGGGCAAGAGCAGAAACACGGGCATAGGAGCAAGAAGAAAAACAAGAGAATTAAATATATCACCTGTTACGCAACTAGTTTTAAACTTACCAAAAATCTATGCCAAATCTCAAAAGATAGTGGAAGGAAAATCTACCCTGTCCATCTTCGGGATTTGTGGTTAGAAAACATTAAGGGCAGGAAGCTATGTTTTCTAAGCTTGTGTTTGTTTTGTTCTAATTGAAGTTTCAGCTTAAGGTACAGCCGATTAGAAAGACTGATTAGCTCTGTTTGTGTGGGACGGGCAAAACCTTCATGATAGATATTGGTTGATTTAAAAAAAAAACCAACAAAAAACAACAAAACACAGCAGTACCTAAAAATTTCTGCACAACTGGCCACTGGCGATGTACAGAGACTGAGCAGGAGAAAGTAATTTATTCTGCAGGCTAGCAGGAAAAAAATATATTAAAACAAACAGAACAGCTTAATTGGAGGACATGGTTTCACATTTAGGAACAATCTACTTTGTTTATGTAAATTGCACTAAAGTATCAGAGAGGGGGTGGTACAGAGGTGGCTGACAGCATTAATTTTAGGCAGAGTAGACCATCTATTTTATTGTGTTACATAAGGTTTGGTTGCAAAGCCTATTAAAGTCAACTGAGTCTTCATTTACTTCAGTAGACTTTGAATTTGACCCAGAATTGAAACAGCACGACTACTTGCTTTGTAAGCACAAGGTCTGAAAAAATTCCAGTTTGCAGATGAGATTTCCCATGTTGGAGTTGAACCACACTGACAAAAGAAATGACTCTGCACATCACATCTCTTTTGTTGCAGAAAATATTCTTACTCTTACCTGCACGTTTTCTTCTGTAACTTGAATTTCAGCAGTGTAAATATAATCAATAAGTATCCTTAGAGTCCAGCCATCGACTTCCTTTATTCGAACTCTCTTTGCTCGGCTTTCACTCATCTCACCTACAAATACAGTTTATTAGTCAAGTAAATTAGATAGAAATACAGCACATATGTAAAAGTTTAATAGTAATTGCTCCTGCCAGCAGCAGAACTTTTTGTGTATGATCACTTGTGATAGTAGAACAACTTTAATAATAATAATTCCATTTCTTTCCTTCCTCCCTCCAATGAGAAAGGAAGACTTTGTTGTTACCATCATGCGAATGCTACCTGGGTCAACACTTTTACTGCAGGTGACCTATTTTCTCCAGTGTACAGTATCAGGAAAATATTGTTATCAGACCTAAATAAGACCCTTCAAATGCATACAAAAACATTTTGCTGGCAAAGCAAGCTATTAAAATACTCTAGCTTTATTAACTTCTTAATCGAAGGAGCATACCAAATGCATCTGGAGTCATTTTATTTAAAAAAGAAAAATTATATCTTCACAGAAGAATTAACATCCCTGTTTCTTTGCTTGCCTACCTATTACTCCCTTAGCAATTTCACCTCCATTACAGATCTGATTTAACAGTTAAAACTCAAGCTAAGATAAAATGGTAAGCAAGGGAAAACTTGTTGGATCTCATTTTGTGGAGGCTGACATATTGGCCATATGCCACAACTGATCTTCATAGAAAGGCCTGCAAAATAGCTTCTGCCTTCTAAAATATGATGTTTCTCAAAATGCAACATTTTGTTTATATCTGAAATAATTGCCCAAAGATACATTTTTGAAGTAATGATTACAACCTTCTCCATGACTACCAACCACACATCTGGTCATCTCAGACCTTTAACCCTTTTTTGCATTGACTTGCACTGGCAAGCAAAACATGAACTACACCAGTTATGTTGGTAGATATATCAACTTTGACTTTGCAAGAGTATATCCCGGTCTCTGGATACATTAATTTCTTATTCTTCTATATTGGATGTATTCTTATTTCTTTCCCCTAGGCATCTAGAGATAAGGGAATTGATGAGGTAACATTTAATGTATACAACAGAAGCAGACAGGATGGGGAAGTGAATCAGAAGATGGTTATCATTGCTGATATTTCCTTATGAAGTACATACACGTTTTCACTGTTTGTTACCCTGTGGTCTCCAGGATTGGTGCCAAACAATGTATTTTACCCAGTGCATTTGGCAAAGGGATCATCACTGAGAAATTTATTGTTATTCATGCCTTTTTTTTTAGCTGAAGGGTAAGGAATGGCATTTTAAATCAACCCTTTAAGTGGTAGGAAGGGCAGAAGACCATCTACAGCAACGTACTACTGCTTAATGGCAGCACAGGTTGCTAGCATTCCAGAAAACAATGACGAACTACATCAAAACCAGCAAAATCCAGCCCCCACAGAACTTTCTTTTTTCACGGGCTCTTCTGAAACATATCTCTACACCTTTGAAGGATGATTGCAGTGCGTTCTCCGCAAGGCCCTGTATTCCAAGTTTCTACTTCTAGTTTGACACAGATTAAACCTATTGATCTTCAGAAGATGCATGCTGCAAGTTATTTATTATGCAAGCTGCTGTGGAGGTGGTCCTTTGGGAAAATTGTGTGTGTGGGAGAGTAGAGTTTGATATTCTGTGAGCACATTAGGTTTGTTTTCAGATTTTGTGTCAAGGCTTCTAGAGCCATGGATAGACACCTTCTCCATTTAACAACAGAGCCCAGAATATACCACAAATATGACCACAAAATGGTGGAGTTCAGGATCCTTAGGGCACCGAGGAGGGCGCACAGCAAGCTCACTACCCTGGACTTCAGGAGAGCAGACTCTGGCCTCTTCAGGGATCTGCTTGGTAGAATGCCATGGGACAAAGCCCTGGAGGGAAGAGGGGCCCAAGAAAGCTGGGTAATAGTCGAGGATCATCTCCTTCAAGCTCAGGAGCGATGCATCCCAACAAAGAGGAAGTCAGGCAAAAACGCCAGGAGGCCTGTGTGGATGAACAAGGAGCTCCCGGACAAACTCCAACACAAAAAGGAAGCCTACAGAGGGTGGAAGCAAGGACAGGTACCCTGGGAGGAATACAGAGAAATGGTCTGAGCAGCCAGGGATCAGGTTAGGAAAGCTAAAGCCCTGATAGAATTAAATCTGGCCAGGGACGCCAAGGACAACAAGAAAAGATTTATAGGTATGTCGGGCATAAAAGGAAGACAAGGGAAAATTTGGGCCCTCTCCAGAACAAAACGAGAGACCTGGTTACCTGGGACATGGAGAAGGCGGAGGTACTCAATGACTTTTTTGCCTCGGTCTTCACCGGCAAGTGCTCGAGCCTCACCACCCAAGCTGCAGAAGGCAAAGGCAGGGACTGGGAGAATGAAGAGCCGCCCACTGTGGGAGAACATCAGGTTCGAGACCATCTAAGGCACCTGAAAGTGCACAAGACCATGGGACCCGATGAGATCCATCCACGGGTCCTGAAGGAACTGGCAGATGAGGTTGCTAAGCCACTATCCATCGTATTTGAGAAGTCGTGGCAGTCTGGTGAAGTTCCCACTGACTGGAAAAGGGGAAACATAACCCCCATTTTTCAAAAGGGAAAAAAGGAAGACCCAGAGAACTACAGGCCAGTCAGTCTCACCTCTGTGCCTGGGAAGATCTTGGAACAGATCCTCCTGGAAGCTATGCTAAGGCACATGGAGGACAGGGAGGTGATTCGAGACAGCCAGCATGACTTCACCAAGGGCAAGTCCTGCCTGACTAACCTAGTGGCCTTCTGTGATGGAGTGACTACATCAGTGGACGTGGGAGGGGCTACAGATGTTGTCTCTCTGGACCTCTCTAAGGCCTTTGACACAGTCCCCCACAACATCCTTCTCTCTAAACTGGAGAGGTATGGATTTGATGGGTGGACTGTCCAGTGGGTGAGGAATTGGTTGGATGGTCGCATCCAGAGGGTAGTGGTCAACAGCTCAATGTCCAGATGGAGGTTGGTGATGAGTGGTGTCCTGCAGGGGTCCATAGTGGGACCAGTACTGTTTAATATCTTCATCAATGACATAGACAGGGGGATCGAGTGCACCCTCAGCAAGTCTGCAGATGACACCAAGCTGAGTGGTACGGTCGACACACCAGAGGGACGGGATGCCATCCAGAGGGACCTGGACAAGCTTGAGAAGTGGGCCTGTGTGAACCTCATCAGGTTTAACAAGGCCAAGTACAAGGTCCTGCACCTGGGTCGGGGCAACCCCCAGTATCAATCCAGGCTGGGGGATGAAGGGATTGAGACCAGCCCTGCCGAGAAGGACTTGGGGGTACTGGTGGATGAAAAGCTGGACATGAGCCAGCAATGTGCGCTCACAGCCCAGAAGGCCAGTTGTATCCTGGGCTGCATCAAAAGAAGCGTGGCCAGCAGGTCGAGGGAGGGGATTCTGCCCCTCTACTCTGCTCTGGTCAGACCCCACCTGGAGTACTGCATCCAGCTCTGGAGCCCCCAGCATAAGAAAGACACAGACCTGTTGGAGCGGGTCCAGAAGAGGGCCACAAAAATGACCAGGGGGACGGAACCCCTCTCCTATGAAGAAAGGCTGAGAGAGTTGGGGTTGTTCAGCCAGGAGAAGAGAAGGCTTCGGGGAGACCTTATTGCAGCCTATCAGTACTTAAAGGGGGCTTATCTTTTTTAGATGGCAACAAACTTTTTAGCAGGGCCTGTTGCGACAGGACAAGGGGGAATGGCTTTAAACTAAAGGGGGGTAGATTTACACTAGATATAAGGAAGAAATTGTTTACACTGAGGGTGGTGAAACACTGGCACAGGTTGCCCAGAGAGGTGGTGGATGCCCCATCCCTGGAAACATTCAGGATCAGGTTGGACAGGGCTCTGAGCAACCTGATCTAGTTGAAGATGTCAACTAGAAACATGCATTTAGTCCAACCCCCCGCCCCCCCCCACAGCAGGGGGGTTGGACTAGATGACCTTTAGAGGTCCCTTCCAACCCAAACTATTCTATGATTCTATGATATGCAAAAAATAAAACCCAAAAACAAAGGCTTGCTTCTATCTTTCATGCTAAACAGACATGCAGTCTTTACAATTCTAAATCAGTCCTCTTGTGATCCAGACTTGTTTGACAGATCACATGCAAGAAACCATAGATTCACTCACAAGGCAGTCTCAGTCTAGAATTCAATCTGCTGAAGAACTGAGTTCATGACTGGAAGTTGCACCACCATATCTCCACAGAGTTGTTAGTGACAGGAAAGCATATCGTGAACAGAAAGGAAAGCATATCGTGATCAGAAAGGAAAGCACTGAGCTGATCCAACCTCCCAAGCAGGAGCAGCAGAGCACTAGTTGAGTTGAAGTTACTAAAAGGCTATCTAAAAAGCTTATATGGTTCCTCACAAAGTAATGTAAGGAAGGCTTTTTTTTTTTAAAAAGAATTTTACAAATGGAGAATGGAAGCGAACAGAGCAGGTGATTCCCTAAGGATAACTGCCTTGGCAGAAGAGAAAATTAAACCTTGTCCCAAGTCAGGCCCTAGGGCCACTGAAGTGACCCTTCAATGATGTTTTATAATCCTTTCCTCTAATCATTTAAGTGCATTTAATTCAGATCACAATATACATTTCTGTAGAATTTCACCACATACAGAAGGAAGAATTATTCCTGGTAACATAGTCCCAGATGTTTAATCTTTCTTCTCCCCTCTACTTAAAATTGTTACTAGCTTTAAAAGGCAGTAACTTTTTCTTTCTCGGTATTTAATAGGGCTACTTCTACCACTGCAACAAGTGGAAACCCAGGCAGAGGGTTTGATCTCAGTTAATGCCATATGCCGTCCTGCACAGCAGTCAGTACCCAATGACTCAGAGAAAGAAGGAAGTAACCTGCAAACATGTCCAAATATAAGCTTCTAATTTCTAGTCAAGAACTAAACCTGAAGCATAAAAGTGCAATTTTTCTTACTGTCTTTTCAGTCACTGATTTATTCTGGATGGCGGAAGATACTTTTCCATTTGGTTGTAGCTGGTTAAGGGATCAAACTTGCTTATTTGAACTTGTGGAGTACTGGATGAGAATACAAATCCACCTGAGAAGTGCGAATTGCAGGGTTCATGGAGATAACAATTACGATGAACTTCAGGATTTTTTCTGTGGGGAATGATTGAAACACACCAACACCACAGCTGTGCCCTGCTGAAAGCAGCCTATGATAGTGGTATAAAATCTGTTGATAACTCTTGAAGCCACAGCTGGATACTACTTAAACTCCCACCAATTTGGTTCACCAACTACACAAACATTGCCACAGATGTATGGGTTAAACGCTTCCCACTCAATACTCAGGTGAGTGTTCCCACCTCCCATACCCCTGGGGGTCAAAGACAGCCTACATTTAAAAACATAAAATAAGCAAAAAAAAAAATTAAAAGGGACTGAAACAAGGAAACGACCAAGATTTCAGTGATTCCATCTGGAGAGTGGCCACAGACACCGCTGCACTGGCGTTCCTAACAAGTCAAACTTCTCCACAGAAAGGGCAGTCGTAACAAGCAGAAATGTCTTGTCTGCCACAGAAAGCATAATATAAAACTTGTACTCTGAGTAAAGAATATTTTCAATGCGACAGTCAACAACAGTTAATCTTTAATACAGAACTAATGTAAGAGGCTTGTGTTTCTCTGTTACTAAGGTGATGAAAAGGAACTGTGGAAGCAGCTGTTTTCATTCTAACTTTAAAGAAAGCAGTAAAAATTAAGAAAGAATGTATCAGTCACCCGGAATGTTTGTCTCAACCACATACGCAAACTTGAAGAACTACTAGAGGAATAGATATTTAATTTTACACACAACTTTAAAGCATTGTTGCTGCTAGTAGTGACTCCACTTCTAGCTTCGGTTGTGTCAAACTATTTGCATATAAAATCAAGAATAATCAGCTGCTTCCCCAGGACACAACAGTATTTCAGATTTCATCAATCTTCCAGTTGCATACAATTAAAGTTATTAAAACACCAATTTGCTTGTATACTGGCCGGCCAAGAGTCACACTTCTGCCTCCACCTGAGCTGGTGGTCAGAAGCAATACGTTGCAGAGAATTCTTTTCATTTCAGTCAGTCAACATTAACAACCAAATTGGCACGAGATTTGAGAAGGAACAGACAAAAATTCAGAAGTTAATTTTAACATGCATTTAGTAGCACTCTCGCTTTGACACCAAATTCCACATGATTTCAATGTGATTTATAACCATTATGGAATTAAACCCGCAGCACGGGAATTCAGCTGGAGGCTCCTATGAACCTGAACCTATCTTAGCCTCGTAAGCCCTCAGCATTCCTGTTGTAGCAGCAAAGCAGGAACTTGGCCAGCATGGAGCGAGCAGAGGCAGAATCAAGCCTGCACAGAAAAGTTGTGGCAATGATGCAGAGTACATCTGTCATGGAGAATTACCCTAAAAATACCGAAACATGCACTCCAGCTATAGGCCACCAAAGCCACAGAAAGTTTTTGTATCTGCTAACAGCCTAGAGTACTCGGGGTCTGAAGAACGTAGCAGCAGTAGTTGTTAAAGGACACAATTTACTCCAAAATTCGCATGGAAGTTATTTTAACCTTCTTTTGGACAAGTGAGATTACTAGAGCCTTAAAGGGTGTAACAACTCTACTATTCCTGGCTTACTTAACATATAAATTTGATTAAATGAAGGAGACTTTTTAAAGCATTCATCATGCTAACAAAGAATAAATTGCCAGTATGTCCTTAGACTGCAAAAAAAAATATTCATTAAAAACCCAAATGTTCCTATTGGCTTATCTAAAAATTAAATGAGATCTTAAAGAGCAAAAGTAATTTAATTTTGTGCTTTATACAGTTGGATTGGATTCGAACATAGTAAGTATTGAAACATTTGGTACCTGTAAACATGGCATGGAAGTAGGGGCTGCAGGCGGCTAGCACAACTCTATGCGCTGCAATTTCCATGTCTTCAGCTACTATCGTCACATCACACAGCAAGTTTTGACTATTTAGAAATATCAGAGAAGGCAATTTCACATAAATGAACTACCACAGAAAAGCATATTATATCACACACAGTTTCTTTTCCCATGCCCTCAAAAGAGGCAGGCATGGGAAAATGTTGATGAAGCATTGTTTTTAAATGCATTACACAACCACATGGCTATTACTCAGTCGGATTACAGATGGTGCTCGGGTACACAGAACTTTCTAAAAAATCAAACAACTGAATTGTGATTTCTTGCACAGACTTTTTCTGCATTGAATAACCAAAATTTGTATCAGCCCAATTTATAAACCTTCTCACTAGAAGTCTGGGCCTCTCTGAATAACTGTGATAGAAAAAAAGAATTTGATATACACAAACACTAAAAAAATTATATAAGAAATAAGACTTCACAGATAAAGAATCCAAACTTCAATTGTGATGCCTGAGTTACATTACACTGGAAGCTCATACCTACTTAACTGTTCAAAATCACTACTCGATCATCTCTATATTTACTGTTTTCCAAGCATTTTTCATACACAGCCCATGCACACAATAGCAATTTTTTTTTCCACTCTGACCAGTTTAGAATTTATGGTTAACTTCGTATCTTGCCTGACTTTTTCTCTTCATTACATCCATTTGCATTCTCGTCCTTTGAGACTGTAATACATATTTCCTCCCTCTTCTGTTGCAACAAACTAGCATCTCATTTATAATCATTCCTAATACAGGTGTTTCCAATGCAGTTTACAGCTATTGGATATACCTCTTCCAGTTAAACCTACCACACCGTGTACTCTTTATAATCCAATTTTCTAGATGGAAAGAGGAGGGGGAGAAAAAAAAAAAAACACTACACACCACAATATCAAAAGGCTGCAATCTCCCAGCATCTAAATAGCCATAGTCACAGTCGCCTTTTATTTCCTTCTCATGCTAGCACTCTCCCTGTAAAAGTAGCACACAATCCACAAAACTCAGAGCCAGGGCAACAAAGGGAAGAGGGGAAAGTACAATTTAACAGAACGTATTCCTTAGGGACGGAGCTAGAGCTGTACGTCAATCTCCAGTGACCTCTATTCTCAGTACTTTTGAAAAGATAAATTTTTACCTTTCTTGAATATATATTGCAGCTAGAGTGCAGACTTTCTTATAGCTTGCAGCTACCACACAGAGTTGTAGCAGAGACTGGGGTGAGCAGTTGCATTTTGCTCTGGCAGAGCTAGAGCTCTCAGCCAGACTGCTCAGATATTCACCTCAGTCCAAAGAAAACTCCGTGACCTCTCAGCCTCTGCAATCACCCGATTTCTTTGAGCACAGCCTCAAGGTGGCCTTGTGGAGGTCACACCAAAAATTTTGGTGGCCACAACTAACGTTTAAGGCCATATTGCAATCCTGGCATTAGAATATTTTCCCCCTTTCGGCTCTTAATACCTACAGCAACTATCTAAATCTCATAAGTTTAGCTTGCAATATGGCTATTATCAAAAAAGACGTATAATATAAGGTAATGACCATACCCAGATGAAACACACAATTCAGAGGAGCTTGAAAACAACTATTACATTTATTATATAAAAATTGAAACAGAAAGCTGCACATAAGAGGTTGTCAGATACCCAGCTTTTTCAGACACCTGCACGTATCCTGACAACAGGAACAAAAGGTTTTATACTTAGCTGCACAGAAATACCAAAGATAACCATGAAGCCAGAAGCAAGAGAATTACATCAATACAAAACTCCAGCTAATTAATTACATTGCGCATATATAGACATAGAAACTTAGAGGTAGTCCAGGTACATCTCTAGTCTGGAACTGCATTAGGTGAATGAACACACTCTGTGTTACTACAAAGCTGACAAGCGAAATAAACTACTAAATAAACAAGCTTATAAACTTAATCATGTGCTCTGCTGCAAGCACCTTGTGGCTTCCACAGCAACTCAGCACCTTCATTTCATGAGGGCACACCAATTTATTTCAGAAAAGCTTGCATTCTGAAGCTATATCGTACTAATTTGCTTGTATAGAGCGACTGAATCAACAGAGCTGTGGGGGGTACACCATCTTGGTACGGGAAAAGAGAAAATGAGAAGGGGGGGACAAAAAAGTATAGATTTAAGAACAATAACTGGTTACCAGCTTGCAGGTTATTCTTCATTGGTTTATACAGAGAAAGGTCATTACCCACATCTTCAAAAGGCTTTGGTAAAGTCTCGTTTGTAAGAATGAGGATTTTAAAAACATATAGGCAAGGTCAAATTTCATTGTGATAAAAGCAAATTATAATGAAGAGGAAAGACAGGCATCAGAGGGTAATTTCTTCATATGTCAAGAACTAATTAGCTATCCTAATGATCTCTGACTCAGTGTTGAGATGATGGTGAGTAATGAAATGACAAAAACTACCAAGGACAAAATTACTCAAATTTGTCAAAATTTGAAGGCACAGAAAAGCCCTCTTATGAGCTAACAGAACCAGGCAACTTGACAGCTGCCAAAAATGTAATATAAACTCACAGACTTAAGCATTCCAAAACCAATGTATTTTAGGTGCTTAAGCAGATGATTTCTTCACTAGTTATCCACTTTCTGGAGAGTATACCTCTGGCAAATACCTGCTTGTGCTACACTAATGAAAAGAACTGAGACAGAAACCACTTTAAAAATGTAGTCAATAAAATCAGAAAGATCATTTACTTGATTAATATTAGGTCTTCATTTAGAGTAATGAAGTCTGAAACATTTCTAAAATATTTATTTTTTCAAAGTAATACAAATATTAACGTTTATAATCTTATCTAATTAGCACTTACCATTTTAAAAGCTGTACTTGGCTTAAACAGTAAACATTGCTGCATCAACTACCTTATTAAATAAGAACTACAGTTAAGGTTTGCATGGCACTGCTCCTGTTCCAACTTTAACTATTTATACATGTAAGACAAAATTGCTCAAATTGCTTTTACAGCAATTCGAATTTAAGTAACCATGGAAACTAAAGTATATTCTGAAAATAATCCACGGCCTTCAACAATGCACTCTGCTGGAAGACCACATATCTTTTACTTGCAACACAACAAAATGCAGGTAAGGTTTCTGACTTCTGAAACTGTTGTAAGATTCATTCTAGGAAACTGTTTCTTCATCTAAACTCTTGCTTATCCTTAGGAAGTCATGGCTACTGGCTCCAGCCAGGCTTTATTACACTCCTTGAGACACTGAATCTGATTACTGGGATCATTGAAAAAGACAAGGGCGTAAGTAAGGTGAAGCAACAAGTATCAGTCCTTCCAGCATAAGGTAACTAGGCTGTTAACATACTAGAAAAAGTCTCTGCTCTTATCCCATTATCCTCAGACTATGGAAGTCTTTGAGCTGGATTTAAGTCATTTATAGTCAGCGTATGATTTTCTCCCATCTTCCAGTACAGTACAAACTGTCACAGCCAGATAAATACATTGATCTGATCACAGTATCTACCATAGTATTAAAGATTTACCCATACGGAACAGCGAAGATCAAAGGCAGAGGCATACTTTAATAGGGTATGAGTTGCTGTCTTTTTTTCAGCCGAAGCCTCTCCAGTTTTTAATCTTATATGGGAAATACCAAAGGACTACAGGATTTTCACACCCTCCGGTATTGTCTATGCTAAAGAAGTGTTTTATTTATTTAATTTCTTCACTGTTGCTGTTAGTTATAAAGCTGAATTACTGTCAGTGATAGTTGCGAGTCCTAATTACCAGAGCTCAGTTGTGAGCTCTAATTACCAGCTGTCACAGTTTTCAACACCATCTCACCTACTCATATGTAGAAAATAAATCAATACGGGTGCTAAGAACAGCATCAGCACCAGTCTCCCAGTTTTGCTGAAACTGATGGTAGTATCACTCAAGGTCTTACAAAACTTTATTGAGAAAAGTTACTTTCAACATTTGATTTGGGAGTTCATCAATTCCTCCCAGGGCGCAAGCAAAAAATAACTCAGAAAAGAGAGCGTACTGTCAGTTGGTTTACATTTGTTAGACTGTGATCTATGTCTCCAGACTAGAAAATTTTAACATTTTTCCAGTTCACAGCCTACCACAAAAATCAACAACAGGCATACAAAGAGCCTTAGGCTCAACTAAAGAGCCACTTTTCATTTATCCAGGATCAGCTACATACAAGACAGGATCAGTAGCTGGAACTCTGTAAATACAACCTCTAAATATTTTTCAAGTCTCATAAACCTAGTTTTGATTAACTTATGAGGGGCAAAAACATACTGCACACATTACAACTATTGTCACATGACTATCATTCAGCTATCACTTCATTGTAGATTTAATCCTTCTCATCAGCTATACTTCTGGAATTGCATGTTCTTAACAAATAAACTATTATTATTAACTTAAATGCAAATGAAAGTAAAAATGTATTATGGACTCCAGGCAGATGTACAGAGTGAAGTAATACCTTCTTAATTCATTCATAACTTTAAAAGCTTTCTTCATGTGCCATGGATTTACTGTAATAGGACAGTGAATTTCAGTGTTATCATCTTTCAGATCCAAGGGCTTCTGATGACAAAGTTTGGTACATCTGGAAAGAAAGAGAAAAAAAGAGGAGAGTTAATACTTCTGTCTAATCTCCAGTTCTGTCACTCTTATTTTCTCCACCTTCATCTTGGGGAGGAGGAGAAAATCTGCACTTCAACTTATTCTTTACTCCAAGCAATTTTGGTTTCCCTATTACCAACAGGGTGGAGGAGTAGGTAGAATTCCTGAGGAAGCAATAAGTTGGCGACCAACATTAGTGAGGTTGACAAAGGCACTCAGGGCTAACAATAATCTTGACTAACGAAAACATGAAGATGATGCCCTAGAATATTTCCAATAAGCCCCGAAGTGAGGTGAGAAGCAGGGGTTCAGAAACTTTTAGCCCGGTGCCCGTACAGATCGATGGCAGAACGCAGCATCCATCACCCCAGTCTCTGAATGCCTTCACCGCCTGTGAGACAAGAGCCACTCTCTGCCCTTCCACCAGGACCTCCCTTACTGGTTCACGCAACTCCCAGTTCACCTTTGACAGGAAGACATGATGACTACTGTAATTGTCCAGGCTTTCCCTAGCAGCAGCATGAGATATAGGTGAGTGTGAGGAAAAACTGGGTAGTTTTGCAGATCCACTCAATGTTTTGAAAAGCAAAAGCGACCAACCTCTGAATTTTTCTTACTCACAAAAACCCACCCAAAATAGCAAGAGAAAAACTAGGTAGTGTGACAAATCATTAGCTCTATCTACAATTATCTCTTTCTATAAGAAATACCCAAGTTCTACAGACACTAACTTCTGTAGAAAAATGTACATCCCTCAGTCACTAGGACTGTCCAAACAGCAAGTGGGTTTTTCATGCCAAGCCAAGCCAGTTAGTTTCGTGTTTACAATCACAATGTTATTCTTATAAGGCAAATTACATTGTTGTAGTACTTAGAAAATGCTTAGCATCAGTGATGTTTTCACCTACACTATTGTAATTGTATTTCTGAAGCTCTGAGCTGGAAATAAGCAAAGTTACTGAAGTCACTTGGTGGGGCAACTGACCCTGGTAGATCAGAGATCTGATTTCAAATGAAAACTCAATCTTACTTGCTTTAGGTAAGAATAGCCCAACTGAACGTATGCATTGACTCCCGTAATTCCAGCCTCTCCTCTACCATAACTAAAACCTTTTACCTGGGCATGTCTAAAGAAGCTTAAAAGAAAAACTCAGCGATAATTTAAGATTTTAACCTAGATCTCTATATTCTGTGCACTATAACAACATGCAAAGCAAAGTAGCTGGCTCTACTTTTCATGATTCCAAAACTAGCTACAAAATTTTGGAGCAAAACAGCATGACACTGCATCAAGCAACAAAGGAATAGAAAAAGTCTCTATAAAACACTGGCTAACAAAGTAAGATCCATCTACAGAGCTCAAACTACTACCAACTTAATACATTGCACCATGAAACTGCTATGAATTAAAAGTTGCATGCTCAATTTTGAAAGTGATACAACTCATTACTGAAAGAGGCCCACTAACAGACAGCAATTTTGCATCAATCAGAAAAAAAAAAAATCAAGTTACATGTTATAGAGCACATACACATGCTGCTGTATGGAGGTAAAAAAAAAAAAGACATCCTATCTAGCAACTCCTTTAGACTGAACATTACTCTTCTAAATTAAGTGACATATGTAGCGATCAGCATACAAAAAAATGATACACAGAAATCAGTGACTTCAGGAAACACTCAAAACACCAAAGACTATCTGTGAGGAAGAGACCCAGCTTTTAATTATACCACTGACTTCTCAAGTCCAAGATAAGAACACTTCTTCTACGGCACCTTTTTACATCCCAAAGCAATGCATCAGATACTGATGTGTACAGATCTGCATACGTATACAGACTATATACACATCACATACAGATACGCAAGAAAAAAAATGGTCAGAGTTGCCTGTAAAGAGCTGCCAAGCAACCTGGATAGACGGAGGAGTTCCTATGGAGCGTAAATTCATTTGCTGAAGTTTCATCAATTTGTCACACAGGATGACTTTGTTTCAAGGTAATGAAGCCTACAAAACCGTCAGCCACATGCCTTCTGTTTTGAGAACTGCCAGTCTGCCTGAAGTTACTGGACTGTCTCTTACCATTCCACCAGCTGGGTCAAAGCTGTCTGCAACTGGTTGCCTTTGGTTTGTTCTCAAGAGCCTCACCCGCAGCGTACCTGAAAACACAACCTCCTGAAGGCACAGAAGGAAGCTACGCTGAACTGGAGCATATAAAATACTGGATGAACCCAACTGAAGTGCAGCTGGAAATACGTGGCTTGCCTAGCGCACTGCTACTAAAAAAGATGCTTAACTAAATAACCAGAAAACCGAGAGTGTGATGAGCATGACTGCTGAGTCAAACAGGGAGTAATTTGGGACCACATATGGAGGAAGCAGAAGGAGTGAGGGGGAGGAGGGAAAAAAGAAAAAAAAAGCCTGTCCCCGCAAGCTGGAAGGCACCGGGGAAGGCGGCGGGGCGGGGGTGCCGGCAGCCCTGCCCGCCCGCGGGGAGCCCAGCGCCCGCTCCCCCCACGGCCCAGCCCGCCCGCCCGGCCGATGCCCGCCCCGGCACCCAACGCCCCGCCGACGCGGGCACCGCGGGGCACCTCAAACCACCGGGCGGCCGCGCTGGCCCTGGGGAGCCCCGGCCCGCCGGGCACCAGACAGCCGGCTGCCGCCCCCGGCTGTCGCTCACGGGCTCCGCCGCCGGGTCGCCGACGCGACCCTCCCGCCAGCGCCGCCCCGCGCCGCCGCGGCCGGGTCCGGGTCCCCCCCGCCGGGGCAGAGGCTGCCCGCGGGCACCGCTCCCCGCCCGGTGCCGAGGGGCCCGGGGCGGGCCGGCCGCGCCACGGGCCGGGCGGGCTGCGGGGCGCCGCGGCAGCTCAGTTCGCTGCTACGCGGCTGGGCCCGGCCCCGCGCCCCCAGCCCACGGCACAGCGCTCCGCTCCGCACCGCCGCCCCGGCGGGCTCCGGGAGCCCGTCAGCCTCCCCGCCCGCCCCGCCGCCGCACTCACACGGGCGGCAGCAGCATCTCCATCGCGGCTCCGCTCGGGCTTCCTCCGTGCAACGCGGGCGCGGCGCGCTGCCGCCAGCACCATGCCAGCCGCCGCTGCCCCCGCCGCGGGGTGCCGGCTGCGCCCGCCCGGCGGAGCCCCCGCTACCCGCCGGCCCGCCGGGAGCCGCCGGCGCTGCCCACTTCCGGGTTCCCGCCCGCGGGAGGGCGTTGGCGGGGACGGGCCGCTGCGCGCAGGCGCGGTGGCGGGAGGCGCCCGGCCCGGCCCCGCCCCTGTGGGGGGAGGCTCCTGTGAGGCGCGGAGGGCGGTCGCCCCTCAGGCGGCCCCGGCCCCCGATGTGGACTGGCTCTCCGCCGCCGGAGCCTCCCGCCCGGGCACTGCGCTGGGTGCCCTCGGGGCTGCGGGGCAGGCTGCTGCTTCTCGGTGGGGCAGCCCCGTCCCAGGGGTGAGCGGCTGCTCGCCCCTGGCCTTTAGCGAGAGAAGGACGAGTCGGTGCTGTCCCCCTTTGCTGGAAGAAGCGTCTCCTTCAAGGGGGATGAGCCTGGGTCCAATGCCCTTCTCGGTCCAAGGACACCCAAGTGCGCATCTCCCGCCTCCCAGAAGAGCGAGGTCTCAGGGCAGGGCCGGAGAGCGACACCCCCCAGCTGTCCCACACGGGGACGTGTCCCACAGAGCGCCCAAGCCAGGGTGTCCTCGGCACCGAGGAGGATGGCTTGGGGCACTCGCGTGGGGACATAGAGGTGCTCTAGGCCCTGGAGTCGGGACTCTTTCTTTTAGAAGAAAAAATGAGACGTGGTCACAGGTCTCTGTGAGAAGACCCACCCCCCGATGCAGGCCGGGGAGGGGCGTCTGCAACTTTGTTGCTGGCCGGACACCAGCTCACGCAGGTGGTCGCAGCTCGAGCAGGGGCCGAGGCGAAGCCCAAAAGTGCATTGGGGCGGAAAAGAGGGATGCTGGGGTTGAATGCGGGTGCCCTAGTTCGCTGCGACCTGCTGTATCTCATCCGCCTTTATTTGATCCAGTCCACCAGAACGGCGACTGTGCCGCCCAAACAGCTGCCCTCCTGTCTTTAGTCATACCATCGCAAGCGTTGCTGACATGTAGCATTAAGTACTTGAGTTGTGTTTTAATGTTTGCTTAAATAGCCTCTGGGATGCAGGACGGCAAAAAGAAACACAAACGGGACAGGGAGCTATTTCAAACACGTGTCTTTGTAAGCGACACTCATGCGAACAGTGATGAAGAATACTACATTTAGCAACTTCTGACTTGGGGCATTTGAGAAGAATTTACTGTACTTAAACCTCTGTAAGTTACTTCTAGATATTAGAAGGTTGTGTAGTGGAAGATGTGTTTAGCAAGCCGAACACAATTCAGGTATGTAAGTCTGATAGCATCTGTAAAAATAAAATGCGTATTCACTGGAGTAGGAGATTTGATATTGACAAAGTAACTCTAAAACTAATAAATCTGTCACTAACTGACCAACGCTATTTTTCTAAGAGTGAGAGGAATTTGAGGACAGCACGTTTTAAGTAGAAGGCAAAACAGAAAATGGCAGGTACATTTTGGGTAAAGAATATTATAAATGGATACATAAAGCCTTCACCAATGTTTCTAATGAAATCACACGTTATTAAAACTAAATGTATTTTAATTTATTATTTCATGTTTGCTAATCTCTAATAACATTCCTCACTTGGCAAATGCCATTTTAGTTTTCTCAGTTTCCCAATCCTCTTTCACTACACTGTGATGTTTGATCTGGGAACACTTCAAAATTTTTTCAATGGGTTTCCACTGGAGGTTTTTCTGAATTAAATAATCGCAGTTGTCAGTGCCTGTTTTTATGAAGTCTGTGCTTCGTAACTATTGAATTTGTCTCTGCTCGAGGGACAACTAGATTTGCCTCTGGGTTGTATTAGAGAAGACAAGCTACTTGTTAAATATTTGAAAGATGCAACAAAACCTGCTTGCAGGGCACTCTGCTCCGAAGGGGCCAGCTAGCAATAACGCGCTCCGAAATAGAGGTTTAAAATTCAGCCGGCTCCATGTGTCATAGCGTCAGCGAGTTCTGAGTTCGTAAGCAGGTCTGGCCTGGGTAGATCAGAGAGTTGCTGATGACTGTCACATCGTACTTTCAGGTTTCTGTACCCTGGAGTAAACTCCTGTACACGTTACTTTGGAAGACAAGGATCCTAGCTTTTACTGATCCACAAGACCTAAGTGAATCCTACCAGTAACAGACTGTGCTGTGTTTAAGGGTCCACATTAGACTATGAAGTCATTGTAAACTTGTCCGGAAGCTAATGAGGATTTTTGTACACTACTCGCATAGAGATCCTGCAAGCACGTAGGCAGCTGCAGATTCTGCCCCTTGTTAACATGGCAGAACTGTTTAATAACGTTCATTCTTAAATGAACGTTAAGCATTTCCAACCTGTGTCTTCTGTGTTTTCTTGCAGTATTGTTTTGGCTTTCGAGCCAAACGTTTAACATTAGTTGAAATAACTTCTGTGATGCAGAACATCAAAAAGAAACACAAATAGGGCAGGGTTCTATGTTTTTTCTAAAATTACGTCTTTGTACTTCAGTAATCCTGAAAGGAATCATAAACAGCTGAAACAAAAATGACTGCATCCAAAATGCCTTATGTGGTTATGGCAAAACAACTTATATATCTATCCATGAGAAAACACATCCTTTAAATACAATGTTTGGATTTTTCTGGGATCCTGCTTGATCCAATAACTCTTCTTAGAAAAGAACTTTTAGAGAAAAAAATTATTTATGTATGTGGGTGGGTGTATACATGTAGTTTTGAAAGGAAATAGGCTACGTTTCTTAACTATGATGCAACAGCTGCCATTTTTGTTTATGCCGCAGCAATTCAAATCACTGCATTTACTGAGGAAATTCCCTATCATCTTTAGGACTGCCCCTGTAACAACTCTTGGTCCTTTCCCACTTGTTTTAGAGAGTTTCAAAGGAATGCTGCCAACACTTACTAATGATTGTACAGTTCTTCGGATATATTGACATTAGAAGTACTTTACTGATACAGAAATCCTGATACTGTACATGAGTGAAGTACGTCCACTGAAAATGAAGCTATGCCAGCAAAGCTCTGCTTTCTAGCAAGACAGTTCCACAAGTTACACAGTCCTACAAATGCTATAAGCAATCCTGGTAAAAGTCAATGTCACTGCATGCATACACGGTGTTTTATAAGCATCTTTAAGGGATCACGCACCACGCTGGCGTGGTCATGTTAGAAGAAATCTGTATTAGGTTTAGCCACAGAGAACACTGAAATAAGCTCTTACCAGTATTTTTAATTGACAAACGCAGATTAGGAAGACCTCTCCAAAAAGCACAAAAAATATGTTTGCAAGAACATTTACTCTTGTTTAAGATATTAGAAGTCATAGCTTCTTAATGATTTGGGCAGAATGCTTATGAGAAGATGCTGCTAAGGCTGGGATTCTTTTCATGAAAAAGGAAGAAGAAAGGAAGGGGCTAGAATTGAAGACTTAAGTACCTCTCTGTATTGCTATTGCTCCAGACAGAAAAACAAGGTCCTTCCTCACTTTGTTAGCAGTTATCCATTATATTTGTATCTTACTGAATTTAGTTGTGGGTAATTTATGTACAAAATTTATGTAAAAATAAGTATGTTTTTATCCAAAATCATTCAGGGCACACATCCTTTTTTTTTTTTCTGTGCATTTCACCCCCAGTAACATTACCATCCAGCAAGAGACTTTTATAAAACCAAGGTCCCTGCCTCTAAATAGATCCACAAGGACCTGTGTGGAATTCATGACAGGACTTGAGGTCAACACAGTCATTAGCTATTACTGCATTCTTTTGTCTAAGCACTAGTATCAGCATTAATCCAGCATTAACTAATCTTAAAAGGCCTTACTCTAGTGTAAGAGGCTCTTCCCCCACCCCGAGAAGAATGGAATATTTAAAGTTTTAGAGAACCATTGAGCTAAGGACATGAATGCAGTTGAGAAGAATTACATTGAAAAGTAATGTGAAAAGGAGAAGCAGGAAAGTGCATGCAGCAGGCTGAGAAAGGGACCAGATTGCAGAGGAATACGTACTGGAGAGTAGGCAGAGAGATAAAAAATAAGACGTGTAAATTGGGAATGTGAAATAAGAAATAGCAAAGCAGCTGCTATCAAAAATAAATTGTACTGTGACCAAAATCAGTTAAACACAATTAAGCATGGACAAAAATATTTAGTCGTTTCTAGCACTATTCTTCTGTGTAAGCAATTGCTGGAGCACTAAGAATGATACATACTTGATGAAAATAGGTGAACAGTAAGATTTAGTCTGTAAAGTTCATAGACCTTATACGATGATGAAAATTAGTAACTAAGAACTGTCTTTTCAGTGTTCAAAACCAGACATGGTGTAATTTCCAAAAAGACTCAATATGGCACACAGTCTAGTACACAGGCTTTAAATACTCCAACCTGGTCTTGCAAAAGAAGGGTCAAATAAAAAGCAAATAGTATGAAGTTTCTGAGTTCTACTCAATGGAGAAGTCAGATCTTTGTGGTCGGTGCTGAACAGTGCAGTGTTCCTGTAGATCACAAGTTCATTTTAGTGCCACAGAAAAAGGAAGTCCTAGTTCAAGCAAGCATTACGAATGGAAGCAAGCGTAGGTCATGGCTTTGATTCATATTAGGACTGCAAATTACTAAGACGCAAAGTAGAGATCTTGATGAGCAGATCTGAAGCCCAGTGCTGCGAAGGTTTGGATTTCACATATGGTGTATCCTTCAGATGACTGTGGAAGAGGTGGACCAGCTCCTACTTTCAGACTTGTGTTGCTTCCTGCGCACTGGATAAGGCAATCGCATCTCTATACTGAGTGGGAGTGGGTTCCATTCACTGAACCATCAGAAAACCCATCAAAAATTATTAAATTTCACCTTGTAGCCATGCGGTGACTTAGACATGATGCAAAGGTAGCAGCAGAAACCCGCAGCAGGGATTTCTTGGGGAAAGCTGGACCATCCCAATCGGCTGCAGGCAAAGCTGATGATGGAGTTCCACCCTTCAACACAGAGTGATACCTTACTGAAATAAGTTCTGCGCAGTTTTTGTGTACAGCCTACACCAAAAAAAAAAAAGGGGATTTACAAGATCCAGTCTTTAGCAAATGATATGTCATGTGGATAAGCAGGACTGTTAGGGTAGCCAGTCATTGGTGGTTTTTTCCTGATTGTTTTACTTTAAAAGAATGTAGATTATTCATATGTTCAGTCATACTTGTTTAACTTGTCAAAACATTATTTTCTTGAAAAATGAAGCAAAAGTAGTTTTCTTCATAGATAATAACTGTAAGGTATAGTACTATACCTATCAGTGCAAGTCCGTCAAAGCCAGTGTACTTCTGCTCCATCGTAATTATTCTCCACTCTAACAGCAATATTATAAGATAGTCCTAACCAATTCAATCAACTATTACACAGCTTTTTCAGAAGAAAACAGGTACAGCTAATTAATTAACATTACATTCAAACAATTGCTATACTGCCATCTAGTGCTTACTGGATGCACAACTCTACAGAGAAATTCTATTAATTTCAGTAGTTCTCAGTATCTATGATTGGCCTATAGCAAAAGAATAGGTAAACTCACGAATTTGCATGTAGTCATGCATATAGTGAGCTTACCTAAGAACAGTAATCGGGAGCAATTTATACTGGGAAAAGTGACACAGTATGCTGAAAGAATCAATCTGAATATATATTGTTTCATATGTGTATAAATAAGATTGGAGGAACAGTATTTGCAGAGTCTACAGCACTTGAGGGGGCATTCAGCGAAAATGAAAACTGCTGTAGACTGGGAAAGAGCAAGTGGGATATAGTTCACGCATTGTACAAAATCTTTTGTTGTACAAAAAGGCAATGAAATCAAAGACATTAAAATACTAAAAGATTATATTCAGGGAGTCAAAACAATAACAATCACATAGGTGTACTTACTGCATATAATTTTGCACTGACAGGTTGTTCATAGAAAGTGAAAAGCATATCACGCTGCTATTCAAGAAATTTAGTAAATCCTTGTTTGGAATAGTCTTTTTTTTGTGTAAGAAAGACTAGAAGTTATTGCAAACTCATTGTAACGATTAAGAAAAGAGCTCAGGATCAGTACACTTAATTATGCAGAATGTCTAGTAAAATTGGACTCCTATTAAATAACAAAAAATGAAGGGGAAATTTAAGTCAAAGATAAAAGTATGAAAAGGTTTATTCCAATAATTCTGGTACAAGCAGATGCTCATACAATGAGTAGTTTATTATGGTGTTCCTGGAGTACAGTTTTCACTGGCATCAGGGAAAGTCTCTTGCCAATTTTTCTACGCAAAAGGAGAACATTGTGATCTGGACTAATATACCAGGGAAAAAATAGGTATCCTCAGAATCTAAAATATTCAAAAGACTACCTTGTCAGAATGCTAATATTTAACCATACAGCCTAAAAAATTAGTTTATGCAGCTAGTTCTTGACATGTTCATTTTATGATTTTCAGACAAAAAACTTAGAAAATGTAAAAAGAACAGTGGGGGGAAAAACCACTAATTTTTCCTTGAAATTTCATCCTCTATCTTTATTTTAATTTTATCAGTAGTTTTCTTGAGGCAAATTATCTCAAATACTCCTCCTTTTCAATGAAAAACACCCTAGATGGTATATAATCTAAACCCAAATATTTTCAGAAACATCTCTGCATTTCCCTTTACATAGTTCAAGTAAATTCTTGTCATATGGCTTTATAATACAATATAAACAGAAATGTGATTTTGAAAAATCAGAAGAAAGGGGTAAAATCCATAGTTAAAAATTACTCTGCAGAGAGAAAACTTTTCACTCTGCAAGTTAGGCATTTCCTTAAGCCCTAAACCATTTAAAACTCTCAAACTCATCTCTAGTGCAAAGTAAATAAGTGTCCTGGTTTCGGCAGGGATAGAGTTAATTTCCTTCCTAGTAGCTGGTACAGTGCTGTGTTTGGGATTTAGGATGAGAACAATGTTGATTACACACCAATGTGTTAGTTGTTGCTAGGTAGTGCTTACACTAGCCAAGGACTTTTCAGCTTCCCATGCTCTACCGACTGAGAAGGCTGGAGGTGCACAAGAAGCTGGGAGGGGGCACAGCCAAACTGGCCAAAGGGACATTCCATACCATGGGACGTCATGCTCGGTACATAAACTGGGGAAAGCTGGCCGGGGGGGCCGCTGCTTGGGGACTGGCTGGGCATCGGTCGGCGGGTGGTGAGCAATTGCACTGTGCATCACTTGCTTTGTATATTCTATTATTATTATTGTTATTATTACTACTATTTTATTTTATTTCAATTATTAAACTGTTTTTATCTCAACCCACGAGTTTTCTCACTTTTACTCTTCTGATTCTCTCCCCCATCCCACCAGGAGTAGGGGGGGAGTGAGCGAGCGGCTGTGTGGTGCCCAGTTGCTGGCTGAGGTTAAACCACGACAATAAGATGCATTGTGATACTCTGTTTCGAAGTTTGATTTATACTTCTAGTGTATATTTTGAAAAATAAATATGAAATCAAGAGCTGTATCGCCTTTTAACCTCAATTTATTTGCTTCTGAATATAGCTGGAAATTCAGTAGAATTTAAAAACTAAGCAAGAGTGCCCATTCTGTTCACAATTTTTCCATTCATTGTTACATTACGTCCTTTATCTCATCTGCATTAAGCAGTCCAAATTCTCTCTCTGCAGATGGGCAAGTACCTAGGCCAATGGGCACCCCCAGTGTTTTGGAACTTCACCCCTGAGCAAGTGCAGAATCCTGACAAATTAGTAGAATATTTGGACAAAGTATGCTGTTACCCTGGCAACTCCAGAGAGACACAGATCACTGCAACGTGCTGGGGCCTGGCCCATGCCTACCGAGCCCTGTTCAACACCATTCAGTACCCTCAAGGAGAAAAGAAGGTCTCTGGATTTGATGACAAAACGACAGGCCCTGCGGCCACTTTAACCCCAGTGACAGGCCCTGTGGCTGAACCAAAGAACCAACCTGTGCCAGTATCAGTCGCCCCTGTACACAAGAAGAAATATTGGAAGCAGAAGTCAGCTCATTTATTAAGGGAAGAAACTCCTACTAAGAAGGGGAAGGAGGGAGAAGTGGACGAGGCAGACTACCCTGGAGTAGGGCTATCACGAGAACAGGAGGAGGAGAGCTGGCCACTGCTTGGGGAGAAAGAAGAGGAATAACTCATAAACGAGGCTGTGACCACCCGATCTCTATCCCTGAGTGAGCTGTGAGATATACGAAAAGATTTCAGCTGTTGTCCAGGTGAGCATATTGTCACCTGGCTGCTCTGATGCTGAGATAATGGGGCCAGTAGCCTGGAATTAGAGGGTAAAGAAGCCAAGCAGCTGGGATCCCTTTCTAGGGAAGGGGGCATTGACAAAGCCATTGGAAAAGGGACACAAGTCCTCAGCCTTTGGAGGCAACTCCTGTCAGGCATGAAGGAAAGGGGGCATTGACAAAGCCATTGGAAAAGGGACACAAGTCCTCAGCCTTTGGAGGCGACTCCTGTCAGTCGTGAAGGAAAGGTATCCCTTCAAGGAAGATGTTGTATGTCACCCAGGCAAGTGGACCACCATGGAGAGAGGTATCCAGTACTTGAGGGAATTAGCCATGCTGGAGGTGATTTATGATGACCTGAACAACGAGCAGTTATCCAAAGATCCAGATGAAGTCAAGTGCACACGACCCATGTGGCGGAAGTTTGTATGGAGTGCACAATCTTCATACGCCAATTCATTGGCAGTGATGACCTGGAAAGATGGAGAGGAACAAACGGTTGATGAATTGGCTGGTCAACTCCAGCAATACGAAGAAAGTCTCCCTTCCTCCCTCATCTCGGCTGTGGAGAAACTGTCCTGGGAGATCCAGCGACTCAGAAAGGATAGGTCCTACTCCTCACCTGTACGGACCAGTATCTTGGCTATTAGGAGTCAGCGTTCTTTTGCTCAAGAGAGAGAGTATAAAGGGTACACACCACGGGGCACCCTATGGTTTTATCTGCATGACCATGGAGAGGACATGAGGAAGTGGGATGGAAAATCTACGTCAACCCTAGAGGCACGGGTATGTGAGTTGCAAGGAAAAACAATCACAAAAGGGGGTTGTTCCAGGAAAATTGCTGCTCCAGTTTCCAGTGAGCAGTTCCCCAGACAGAGTAGAAGGGCCGATCTTACTTCTGATCTTAATGAAGAGACTTCTGACTTGTATTCACAAGAAGTGAGTAATGAATACTTTGACCAGGACTAGAGGGGCCCTGCCTCCAGCCAGATGGAGGAAGGGGACAACTGGGTTTACTGGACTGTGTGGATTCGATGGCCTGGCACATCAGACCCACAGAAGTATAAGGCTCTGGTAGACAGCGGTGCACAGTGTACCCTAATGCCATCAAGCTATAAAGGGGCAGAACCCATCTGTATTTCTGGGGTGACGGGGGGATCCCAACAGCTAACTGTATTGGAAGCCAAAGTGAGTCTAACTGGGAATGGGTGGCAGAAGCATCCCATTGCGACTGGCCCAGAGGCTCTGTGCATCCTTGGCATAGACTACCTTAGGAGAGGGTATTTCAAGAACCCAAAAGGGTACCGGTGGGCTTTTGGTATAGCTGCTTTGGAGACGGAAGAAATTAAACAGCTGTCTACCTTGCCCGGTCTCTCAGAGGACCCTTCTGTTGTGGGGTTGCTGAAGGTCAAAGACCAAAAGGTGCCAATCGCCACCACAACGGTGCACCGGCGGCAATGTCGCACCAACCGAGACTCCCTGATTTCCATCCATGAGCTGATTCAATGACTGGAGAGCCAAGGAGTGATCAGCAAGACTCGCTCACCCTTTAACAGTCCCATATGGCCAGTGTGAAAGTCTAATGGAGAGTGGAGCCTAACAGTAGACTATCGTAGCCTGAATGAAGTCACGCTGCTGCTGAGTGTTGCTGTGCCAGACATGCTAGAACTTCAGTACAAACTGGAGTCAAAGGCAGCCAAGTGGTATGCCACAGTTGATATTGCTAATGCGTTTTTCTCAATCCCTTTGGCAGCGGAGTGCAGGCCACAGTTTGCTTTCACTTGGAGGGGCGTTCAGTACACCTGGAACCGACTGCCCCAGGGGTGGAAACACAGCGCTACCATTTGCCATGGACTGATCCAGACTGCACTGGAACAGCGTGAAGCTCCAGATCACCTGCAGTACATTGATGACCTCATTGTGTGGGGCAACACAGCAGGAGAAGTTTTTGAAAAAGGGAAGGAAATAGTCCAAATCCTGCTGAAGGCCAGTTTTGCCATAAAACAAAGTAGAGTCAAGGGACTTGCACAGGAGATCCAATTTTTAGGAATAAAATGGCAAGATGGACGTCGTCAGATCCCAATGGATGTGATCAACAAAATAACAGCCATGTCTCCACCAACTAGCAAAAAGGAAACACAAGCTTTCTTAGGCGTCGTGGGTTTTTGGAGAATGCATATTCCAAATTACAGTCTGATCGTAAGCCCTCTCTATCAAGTGACCCAGAAGAAGAATGATTTCAAATGGGGCCCTGAGCAACAACAAGCTTTTGAACAAATTAAACAGCAGACAGTTCATGCAGTAGCCCTTGGGCCAATCCGGGCAGGACAAGATGTAAAAAATGTGCTCTACATCGCAGCTGGGGAGAACGGCCCTACCTGGAGCAGAAAGCACCAGGGGAGACTCGAGGTCGACCCCTAGGGTTTTGGAGTCGGGGATACAAAGGATCTGAGGCCAGCTATACTCCAACTGAAAAAGAGATATTGGCAGCATATGAAGGGGTTCGAGCTGCTTTGGAAGTGCTTGGTACTGAAGCACAGCTCCTCCTGGCACCCCGACTGCCGGTGCTAGGCTGGATGTTCAGAGGGAGGGTCCCCTGTACACATCATGCAACTGATGCTATGTGGAGTAAGTGGGCTGCACTGATCACACAATGGGCTCGAATAGGAAACCCCAGTCGCCCAGGAATTCTGGAAGTGATCATGGATTGGCCAGAAGGCCAAGATTTTGGAATATCGCCAGAGGAGGAGGTAACGCGTGCTGAAGAGGCCCCAATGTATAATGAACTACCAGAAAATGAGAAGCAGTATGCCCTGTTCACTGATGGGTCCTGTCGTCTTGTGGGAAAACATCGGAGGTGGAAAGCTGCTGTATGGAGTCCTATGCGACAAGTTGTAGAAACTGCTGAAGGAGAAGGTGAATCGAGCCAATTTGCAGAAGTAAAGGCCATCCAGCTGGCTTTAGACATTGCTGAACGAGAAAAGTGGCCAGTGCTCTATCTCTGTACTGACTCATGGATGGTGGCAAATGCCCTGTGGGGGTGGTTGCAGCAATGGAAGCGGAGCAACTGGCAGCGCAGAGGCAAACCCATCTGGGCTGCCGCATTGTGGCAAGATATTGCTGCCCGGGTGGAGAACCTGGTTGTAAAAGTCCGTCACGTAGATGCTCACGTACCCAAGAGTCGGGCCACTGAAGAACATCAAAACAACCAGCAGGTGGATCAGGCTGCTAAGATTGAAGTGGCTCAGGTGGATCTGGACTGGCAACATAAGGGTGAATTATTTCTAGCTCGGTGGGCCCATGACACCTCAGGTCACCAAGGAAGAGATGCAACATATAGATGGGCTCGTGATCGAGGGGTGGACTTGACCATGGACACTGTTGCGCAGGTTATCCATGAATGTGAAACATGTGCTGCAATCAAGCAAGCCAAGCGGTTAAAGCCCCTCTGGTATGGAGGACGATGGCTGAAATACAAATATGGGGAGGCCTGGCAGATCGATTATATCACACTCCCACAAACCCGCCAAGGCAAGCGCCACGTGCTTACAATGGTGGAGGCAACCACCGGATGGCTGGAAACATATCCCGTGCCCCATGCTACTGCCCGGAACACTATCCTGGGCCTTGAAAAGCAAGTCCTATGGCGACATGGTACCCCAGAAAGAATTGAGTCAGACAATGGGACTCATTTCCGAAACAACCTCATAGACACCTGGGCCAAAGAGCACGGCATTGAGTGGGTGTATCACATCCCCTATCATGCACCAGCCTCTGGGAAAATCGAACGATACAATGGACTGTTAAAGACTACACTGAGAGCAATGGGTGGTGGGACGTTCAAACATTGGGACACACATTTAGCAAAGGCCACCTGGTTAGTCAACACGAGGGGATCTGCCAATCGAGCTGGCCCTGCCCAGTCAGAATTTTTATGTACTGTAGATGGGAATAAAGTCCCTGTAGTGCACATAAAAAATATGTTGGGGAAAACAGTTTGGGTTATTCCTGCCTCGGGCAAAGGCAAACCCATCCGTGGGATTGCTTTTGCTCAAGGACCTGGGTGATGTGGAAGGATGGGGAAGTCCGATGTGTACCTCAAGGGGATTTGATTTTGGGTGAGAATAGCCAATTATTTGAACTGTATGATGTTACTTGCTACATA
Organism: Aptenodytes patagonicus; assembly: GCF_965638725.1. Taxonomy (NCBI): domain Eukaryota; kingdom Metazoa; phylum Chordata; class Aves; order Sphenisciformes; family Spheniscidae; genus Aptenodytes; species Aptenodytes patagonicus. The sequence goes on from NC_134952.1 coordinate 45,642,788, forward strand.
GTATTATATGCCATATCAATGGTATTACAATAAGAATCACCCAGATTAATGAACTTCGATGAAACCAAGCAAAGCACAGTGATGATGGAAGCAGAACTGACTTCAACATGAAACAATCCAACACCACATACCATCTCCATCTTTCCTGCCCTGGAAGATTATTACGACAGATGGAGCCCGAAGTCATGGACTAAATGGACTCAACAAACATTTTACAGGGACAGCCCATAGACTAAGGGAATGATATCTGTGTATGTGTATGTATATCAAAACCAGGAAAAGGGGTGGTGATTAATGGGAATGTATTGGAAAGTGTGGAACCTGGGCATGACGTAGATGGTATAGAATAAGGGGTAGATACTGTCCTGGTTTCGGCAGGGATAGAGTTAATTTCCTTCCTACTAGCTGGTACAGTGCTGTGTTTGGGATTTAGGGTGAGAACAATGTTGATAACACACCAATGTGTTAGTTGTTGCTAGGTAATGCTTGCACTAGCCAAGGACTTTTCAGCTTCCCATGCTCTACCGACTGAGAAGGCTGGAGGTGCACAAGAAGCTGGGAGGGGGCACAGCCAAACTGGCCAAAGGGACATTCCGTACCATGTGACGTCATGCTCAGTACCTAAACTGGGGAAAGCTGGCCGGGGGGGCCGCTGCTTGGGGACTGGCTGGGCATCGGTCGGCGGGTGGTGAGCAATTGCACTGTGCATCACTTGCTTTGTATATTCTATTATTATTATTGTTATTATTACTACTATTTTATTTTATTTCAATTATTAAACTGTTTTTATCTCAACCCACGAGTTTTCTCACTTTTACTCTTCTGATTCTCTCCCCCATCCCACCAGGAGTAGGGGGGGAGTGAGCGAGCGGCTGTGTGGTGCCCAGTTGCTGGCTGAGGTTAAACCACGACAATAAGATGCATTGTGATACTCTGTTTCGAAGTTTGATTTATACTTCTAGTGTATATTTTGAAAAATAAATATGAAATCAAGAGTTGTATCGCCTTTTAACCTCAATTTATTTGCTTCTGAATATAGCTGGAAATTCAGTAGAATTTAAAAACTAAGCAAGAGTGCCCATTCTGTTCACAATTTTTCCATTCACTGTTACATTACGTCCTTTATCTCATCTGCATTAAGCAGTCCAAATTCTCTCTCTGCAGATGTATTAACTTTTATCTACCTGTTTTCAGCAGTCCTATCTCTGGACTTTGTTATGGACACATAGGACATTTTGCTAAATGATTTGTACTGAGAGATCAGCTGAATTAACCAATGGCCACACTAAGCCTCCAGCATTCAAATTTGTATATTAATTGGTGAATGACTGAAAGAGTTTTTATTAATACCAGTGTTATGCTCTTCTCTTTTCAATAGCTTGCATTTAAAGGCCACAGAATTTTTAATGGGCATTTAATTTATGAAGCCAAAGCTTCATAGCAAGTGGCAGGTTTTGATTACATGATTACCGTGCATAAACAGCCCCATGCTGTTCACCACAAAAAGCTTACACTTGCATGATGTGAAAATCCAAAACTACATGTGGAGAGAAAGGTTCCTTTATTTTAAACATATTCAGCAGTGAACTTTTTTAATCTCCATGGGATTTTAAAAACTTACAGAAGCTTGAAATAAAACAAGTACCTGTGAAGTATCTGTAATTTTAGGCTAGAATATAGACTGCGCTTACTGCAGTATGAGTGTCAGGGCTATTACAACCAATTCATGCAAATAAAATTGTCTTTACTGTTATTTTTACCTTTTCACTTCCAATTTGTATTTTTAGTCATGTTGGGATCTGTCACAACCCCATTTTCTCAGAGCAGAGATTGTATTCTTTACATAGAGCTGAATACACTTTAAGTACTAATTGTACCTGCAATATGAATAAGAAACAGTAATAATAATTACAACTTATAGCTGAATGTGAAGAAGGTTGTAAGCCCAATCCTGTTTCCATTCATGCCAAATTTTAAATAAAACTGAGAGGAGGAAAAGTAGATATTAGGCCTCTTTGTGAGGATACAATTGTGAAAGTTAGTCCCTAAATATTGTAATTATTACTGATATGGAAAAGGTTATGCCTAAGTACAGGATTTAAGCCTGGGTATCTAATCTATGTTAGCTTTCCTTAAGGGCAGCCGGCAAATAAGGACATCAGAGCATGGCATTGTTGGGTCATACCACACCTTTTTACCATCCCCTTATTGGATACCTTCATCGTTACTGATGGAGTTGCAGAGGAAGTAATTTAAGAACAGGCCATATCTTAATTTGGTTTAGACTTCCCAGCACAGGATCAGCCCTCAGGAGCAGACTTTCAAGTCATGTGCACTAAAGTGACAATGTCTGCAAAATTTGTCAGAAGATGGAACAGGAATTAAGCAGAAGAGAATCTTACTTCATTAAAACCTTACTTACATCATTAAAACTTCTTGCTATAAAAATGACCTGTGAATCTAGTAATTGGAACAATATATCAAAACCAAAACACAGATTGGGTGATCTGTGAAGAATGAGAGTAGACTACTACTGTAAAGATTATATACATATTTTAGGTAAACCAGTTGAAATTGGGAGTCACATATTTCTAAAGATGCTAACTGATGTTGCGTACAGTAAATATTTATGCACTTCAAATATTTAAACTTGTAATTTTTCCCCAACTGTGCTCTTCAGTAACCCGTTGAGAACACTTCATTTTCCATTCAGTAGAAACAATACTTACAATTATATGTAAAATTATACATATTCAAATGAGTGCTGATAAATGTAAACTTCCTGGGACTTTAGGATTCTAAAATTATACTTAGAAGTATTGATTTATTTGATTTTATCTCAAACACTTGTCTAATGGCATGTATCATGCACATCGCATGTATGTATGCAAGCCATTGAATAAAGGTGTTTTGTAAGTATACAGCAGTTTGCAGTAATGGATTATACATTGGACCAAATTTCTAAATCCCTGAACAAACAGAGATTGTTAGAAAATTATCTCTGAACAAGCACAAAGAAATGGCAACTACTTAGCAGCAATTGTGTCCACTTTTTAAATAGTATGCTGCTGATACAATATAGACGAAGTATATGTTTCTCACCTGACTGCCTTGGACATCTGAAGAAACAGGCTAAAACCAAGGTTATAGCTAGCCTGTAGCGTTTTACGGAGACTGGCAACAGGAGGAGGAGTGCTTCCACAACTGAAACTATTATGCTAAAAAAAATGTAGTTGCTTGAGCTTGGGTATCCAAGCAATGAATCAAATCCCTGATTTTAGACTTCTTGGTTCCAAGTCTTTGAACAACTGTTCTATTTCACTTCATTTTTTAAATTATATCTCTTTCCCCCCTACTGTTTCTCCTCAAATACCATCCTTGTCAAATTCAGAATCCAAACCCCCCAGCTTAAAGGACAAAACCATGGGTGCGTTCCTAAGCATGCATGTGAGCAAGCAAACAAAATGTGGGGAAACAAGAGAAATAAATGTGCAGTTTGGCATTTTATTTGGTCATGAATGAAAGCAATAGCAGCTAAGCAACACAAGATGATATGTGACTGTTTTTTGTAAAAGACTTTTTTTGGGTTTTGGGGTTTTTTTTTGTTTCTTCAAAAAGTTTAATGCTATTTTAATTCTTTAAAAAAATAAACTGCTATGAAGTATTTTTAATCAATATAAATGTATTTATAGTAAAAAAATAAATATTCTAGCCATTGTCATTACCTGGCACTGTTATTAGCTTCTTGGCTGTGTGAGTAGGTACAATACACTGCACACTAGCATTTCTGGTTATTCCAGAACAGACGTATTAACCAGAACACAGGCATTGTTGCTCCTTGCAAAACAAACAAAAGGTAAAGACTTCATGCTTTCCAAGCTGAGCAAAAGCTCAGACAAAGGCACTACGCAGGTAAGTTGTATAGTTATACAAAGAAATGGGAAGTTCTAGCAGTCACACAACAGCGTTGTAAAAACTGCAAAATCAAGTTTCAGACTGATCCATTGAACCACCCTTATCTTTGATGTTTATTAGATCTGTGTAGATGTAGACCACACCTCCCAAGCTACCTACTTGGCAAGGCAGAACACCTTACAAAAGTAACGCCAATTACTTGAACAGCAACCACTGAATTGTGGCCTCACTTGACTGTCACAGAAAAACTGTCCTCTGGCTGCTGCTAAGTAGGATTTGTGTTCTTGTGAGGAAGGAAAAAAGAGGAAGCACAATAAGGAAAAGGAAAAAGCAACATTTGGGCTGAGAAAGTGGAACTGAGCAGGCTTTTATCACAGGAGCTGGCCTTAATCTTACTGAAACCAGCAAGTTTAAGGCTTGTTTTTCATTTAAGTTAGTTGCCCAGGTCGTTAAATATGTGTATCTACGTAAAACAAGAACAAATGAATGCAAGTTACGAATGTAAATGCTCTGTGTGGGAGGTTTCAGTTGGGTATTTTTCTGCAAAAAGATACCCAAGAGAAGTCACAGATGAAACACTTGGGACAGCCTGAAGAAGCCCATACCTCAAAAGCAGCTTTTCCCCTTTGGCACTTCTGCACTCTTTCAAGAGAGGCAGAGCCACGCCAGCTGTTCAGGGTGAGAGACCTGGCTTCTCTTAAATAGTACACGAAGAACAATTCCAGCCTGGAGATGATACTATCTTGCTGTCTTTCAAGCCCGTTACAGCTTTGATCCTCTTCAGTGTCCTCACTAACATCAGCTCAAGGCTCAGGGATGGTCTCATAAAGCAAACAGAAGGTTAAGAAACAGTAGCAGACGAACGGAGCACACAACAGATACTAAGTGTGCTGCTTTGTAAACTCATACTATGCACACACTTGAACACTGTGTCATTCCGATCATTCCCATTTCAGAGAGGATATAGCTGGAAAAGGTCAGATAAGCTAACAAAGATTACCAAAGAGTAACTAAAGCGGTCAAGGATTATTTGGCATACAAAAGGGTGTCAAGGAGTAGTAAGACAGAGATCCATAAGGTGAGTAGCGTGGACACCATGAGTGGTCATTGTCTCTCTCAAGAACAAAGGGTTATAAAATGAAATTAGCAGTGGGCAGGTTTTAAAGAAAACATGTTTCTTCACAATGTATACAACCGGGCCAGAAATATCTTTGATGACTTATTATGTGACTTTTGCGTGCTAAAACGTTCCATGCTCTGAAGGGGCAACCAGACATGTTCATGGAGGGGAGATCCACTGGAAATAATTAAGTGCATAGACTCTGTCCCTTCCGCAAGAAGTCCCTGCAAGACAAATTGTTGGCAATGGGAAAATATTCTGCCCAGCAAGTGGAAAGCAACACTACGCTGCCTTTATCCCCACACTTTTTCGCTAGGTGCCTGCTGCTGTTTACCCTTACTTACTTTCCCCTCCCCGCGATGCCACCTGAGCCACATGCCTCACAGGGACACCAGCCCTGGGCCTGCATTTACTAGCCCCCCTTTTAAATTCAGTCCCGGTCTGCTGAGTCAACTTGACCCAACCTCGCCAAGGGAGAGCGCGACACCCCGGGCCGGGACAAGTTTGGGCCCCGGCTGCTGGCTTACAGATCCCGCTCCGTGAGGTGGGAAGTCCTCATCCCCCGGGCAAGAAACACGGCCCGGGCTGGGCCGGGCCCCGACCGGGGGGGAGCGCGGCGGGGCGGGGGCCGCACCTCGGCCACCGCCCTTGGATGAGGCCCCTCCGCGGCTGCCCCGGCCCGCCGGCTGCGGCCCCGCCCCGGGGCCGGCGCTGCGGCGCGGCTCGGGCCCAATAGCGGCCGGGGCCGCTAATGGCGGGGCGGGGCCTGCGCCTGGCCAGCCGGCGGCCGGGCCGCGCCGCGCCGGGCCGGGGCGGGAGCACCGATTAAATACAGCCGGGACGGCGGAGGGGGCGAGCGGAGATGGCGCTGGCGGCGGGGAGGCGGCGGCAGCAGGACCTGGATAACGTGAGTGCGGGCCTGCGCGGCGGGCGGGAGCGGGGTGGGGCCGGGGCGGCGGTTCCTCCTGGGTGAGCGGCCAGGCTGCCGTTAACGGTGGGCACTGCTGGGAGAGCGCCTCGCTTTCCGTTCCGTCTCTGCCTTCCACTTCTTTCTGCCGTTTTCTGTGCGAAGCGCTGAAGGCTTTATCTTCTTCTTCCGGGGGGAGCTGCCGGCCGAGGCGTCTGGTAATGGCCGTTTCGGAAGTGAAGAGGCCGCCGGGGCCGCTCCCTGGCCGGGCCGCCGCCCCCCGCGCTGCCTGCGGGCAGGGGCCGCTGCCCTGCGGAACGCTGCCCCTCCTCAGCCGTGCTTGAAATACCCCCAAGTAACTGAGGTGTGGGGTTGTTATTAATTGAATCGAGGCTGGTCATGTAGCTTGTTTAGTTCTTCTGGGTTATCTTTTCCACAGACAGACTCTGTAAGTGTAATCCTTGGTTTACATGCTGCGCGCTGGAGTGACCGCGGCGTTTGTCTGTTTATTTGGGTGTTTCCCGCCCCCCTAGCTGGAAGCGTGCGCGGGCAAGGCTTGCTGCCTGTGGATCTCCCTGTTCCTGCCTGCCCTCCTCCTCCTCCTCCTCCTGGTGCTGGGCTGCTGCGGAGGTGGTCACATGCTGGAAATGGATCAGGGAGCCAAGAGGCTGAAGCCTTAACCTGTGCTTGTGGTAACATCAGTGCCTAACAGAAGGCCCATTTTGTTTAAGGCGTTTTGGCTCATCTTAATTGAATGAAACCTGTGTTTGATCTAATTGGGACACTTACTAGATTTTTCTTAATGTCAGATTGACTGCATGGCAGCATCATCTCTTGCTTTAATTCCCCTCCTCCCCATGTTGCCTGTAATAATATCTACTCAGGGAGGTTATGTCATCCAGCACTTCCTAAGGCTAGCTGTATTTCAGGCTGCAAAGGTAGATTGTAGCTGGTCTCGCAGTAAGTAACGTGGTCAAACGTGTTCTGGTAAAGCTCCGTCTGTGAAGGAGTGTGCTGATCTGTCATGGTATTGCAGAAGTGATGAGTTCACCTGTTCCCATGAGACAAAGGATATTGTCCTAAGGAGGTTTTGTGGGAGGTGTGAGCTGTTAACTCTGCTGTTAATTCTGTGTTGGGGAGGAGTGAGGCAAGATGTCTTGACTGCTGGAGTGCTGGTCCTGCACACTCGCTTTCAGAGCTTAAAATTATACCTGGCCCCTGAAAATGAGGGATGAAGGACAGAGGGCATCTTTGTACTAGTGCTTCTGGATTTTTATATCGGTGACATAAGAGGAGTGCCATTTGTAAAACTTCAGGTCTGCAGTAAAAGGTCATCTTACCAGGCAGGTATTTCAGCACGGGTTATTTACAGTCAAAGACTAGGCTAACTAAAAGATTCCAAATAGGTGAGGGAGGCCTGTTCACACACTTCTATGGTTGGGCAAGTGTGGCATTCATGGTACTAAAATAAAACTGACTGACTGAAATAGGCCTTGATGACCAGTTTTTTTGCTGTAGGCAGCTGTCTGTAGGTGAAATAACACTGGGGAGTCAATCTACATTGTCCTGGTTAATATGAAGTATAAACCTAGGTCTGATCCAAAAAACTTCATCTCTCTTCTTGTGCTAGTGTCTAGAAGAATGACATGCCTCATTTGTCTTGAGGCTTATGCTGCTTTCTGTCATGGCAAGGAGAAGTCCTCAGTTTAAAAACAGTAAATATCGCAGTGAACCCTGGCATGACTCTCTGAACAGTCAGAAGTCTGGAGTGGGATGGGGTTTGCCCTTGTCTTCTTGTTCTGGGCTGTGGTTGGTATCACTCAGGAGAAAAGCAGTCAAAACTTGATTGGGAATCTTCAGTTTCTTTATCTTTTGAAGCAAGCAAGTCATAGCATTGGACATAACAGGATGCTAAGAGGGAAACTTGAGCAGTTTGAGCATTCATAGTGACTGTGTACGTTCAGCTTAAGATGTATTGAATGACTGTGTCCTGGCCTTGAAGGAGCAGAGATGTATAGCACTGGGGCAAGTTCCTTGTCCACAAGGAAAGGTTTTTCCCTCAGCCCATACTTAGTTTTACCTTTTACTTAAAAAAAAAAAAACAACCAAAAAAACCCTAAACAACCTAAAAGGTACTTCTGCAAACTTACATAGCCAAAACATCTGAGCTGAATGTGAAGTCAAAGCCCCAATACTTGGTGCCAACATGACAGTAAGGGCTGCATGCTCTCTAGCAAAAGCAGAGAATGTCTTGCCCAGCACTTGGTAGCATCTTCTTCCTTCTGTGAACTGCTGCTTCTTTCTTGCTTGGGTTCAGTTTGAACTACTGCTGCAGGCGTTTTGATGTGTCAGCAGCGTCAGTGGCTGAATCACTGGAAACTGTTACTGCAGTACACTGCAGTGTCTTTGTTATTGCCTTTAAACGTAGTTGGATGGAAGTAAGAATAACAAGGAATTTTGCAGTACCTGTATAAAGTATGTGAGAGAGACTTTAATTGTCACTTTTTCCACCTTTTCCTGTAAACTTACCAATACTTCTGGCCTCTCTCGGGAGTGATGCTCAAATACTCGTAATACATTTTAAAGACTAAAGTTCCTGAAGACTCAATGCGACGCTGGGAGGTAGATCAGTGTCGGATTCCTCAAGGACTGAGTTCTTGCATAAAGATGTGATGAGAGTTTACCTAGAATTTAAGAGCTTGTCTCAAGACACTAACCTAGCTTATTTTCCCCCAAAGCTTAATTTGCTAACAGGAAATTGCTAAAACTTTGTACTTTACTTTTAGGGCTTACATGTTATTACTCTTTGCCCTCCCCTTCTGTTCCAGGGTTCCTTGGAAATAACACAAAGTTTGGAAGATGATCCTCTACTGGACGCACCGCTTATTTCGTCTCATACATTGCATTCCCAACTGAGGCCAAGATTTCATGCTATCCCAGCAGTTCTCCTTGCCAATTTTCTGTTGCTAATACATGTAAGTTTAAGAAGCATGATTTCCATGTAAAAATTTGCTGTTTTTATTCTGAATTCTTATGGGTCACATAGACAGAATTCTCCTGAGACTTGCATGCACTGTTCTTCCAAACCAGTGCAGTCTTACTTGACAATTAATTTTGATAATGTAGATGCTACATGATACTTGCTGCGTTCTCATTCTGATTGTTGGTTGGTGCTAACATGCTGACACATCTTGTTAGGAAGAAAAGCCTTTTAAGTAGTAGTTCTTCTATTCTGTTGGAAATGTACTTTTAAAATAATATTACTGCTGTAGAAGTGCTTAGACTAGTTACAGAGGGCTAAGATAATTTTGATGTCATGCCTTCTGGAGGCTGAACTTAATTTCACAGGGAAGACTTAAGGTATTTCTTACAGTAACTAAACAAAGTTGAACTTGCTCCAGGGGTTTTGCATGGTAGCAGATGAAGAGATAAAGGAATCCAGATGTTACTTTCTGCTCTGACTGACTTCTGGGGGTTAAGGATGAAAAGCACAGATAAAGGACACATCTTGTACCTAACAGTATGAAGGCCTTTTTGAGGCTGGTAGACAGAAGTAGAGAGACTCCTGCCTAGTAGTGAGTTTATCCTTGAGAAGCTGAAGTGGCTTGTTGCTTGTGAGCATGTGGAAACTAAACATGATGAAGGAGGGGTGAAGAGCTCTGATCCTAAGATCTAACTAAAATGGTACTTGCATGGTGCTTAGGGATGTGGTGTAGTGGTGGACTTGGTAGTGTTAGGTAAATAGTTGGACTCGATGATCTTACGGGTCTTTTACAACCTAAATGTTTCTATGATTCTATAATGACACTAACGCTGACCTGAAGATAGTATGTGTATAAAGCCAGAGAGTGCACAAGACATGTATGTATGTGTTGCTAGCTATTTTAGAGCTTCATTTGATCTCTAACAAAAAATGCTGTGCTCAGTGCTCTGCAAGATATACTCTCTGCCAGAACTTTAAAAGCACATACCAGCATCTAAGGTGTCTGTTTGGGCAGCTGCATAGAGCTTTTCAAACAATATGCCCTGGCCTTCTAATTTTAGAAGTAAACGTTTTGTGGGCCTTTTAGTAATATCAAGAAATATCCCTCTGTCTGTCAGGTAGACCTAGGAAAGGCTTCTGCTGTTCTGCTGAATAAACTACCAAAATTCCCAATGGAAACTGCATATCCAGCCTTATTCCCTTCTACTACCAGAAAAACACTGGTGCTGTCCCATTAGGATGGCTCTTGAAGTCTGTGTTACAAAGGTAGATGCTCCTGTTGGTAGTAGAGCAGTAAATGTTTTTCCACCTAGCCTTGGCCTTACTATCTACTACCATAACTGATGCAGCCAAATGTCAATCACCCAGATTCTAGGAAACTGCTGCCTCTTCTGTCCCTATCACTTCCCCTCTCCTGCAAATGGAGAGAAGTATGGGCAGGTGAAGAGAGAACTGCTGAGGCCTCTGTCAACACACACTTTTCCAGGTAAAGTCTTGCTGCTGTTGCTGAACCTGCTGCAGTGGCCGGTTGGTCCTTGGAGCAAAATGGAGAAGTATCCTTTTCTGCTGGTGAAATACAGCATTATAATTGCCACATGAAATGGTGCTGTCTCTCTTGCTGAAAAGATGGATGGGGAAAACAAGCATACTGGATTTCCTTCCCCTCTGCTTCTGCAAATGTGCACAAACCTTGTGGAACATGGAGACACCAGGTTAGCTTCTGATGCACAGCCTGCCGAAGGGGCAAGTATCCTGGAGAAGTTAAGCCATCACAGTATCATGTGGTAGAGTTGTAGTGCATCTCTAAAGTAACTTGTGTGTAACCTGGAGTATTTCTTCTCCACCCTCCTGTGCCAGAAAATGGGGTTAGGCAGCAAATAGCTGCTTCAGTGCAGCTGCCTGGTTACTTACAATTACGGAGTGTGTGGGTAGGATATGCTGGAGTGTGGTGGTGCTGGGTTTTTGAGTGGCTTTCCTTTTGCCAAGCCTTGCTTTTCTGCAGGCTTCTGGCTCCTATCAGGAGACTCTGGAGAGCAGTGTAAAGTGTACAGGCTAGAAATAATTTCTTTATATTAACCCTGTATTTCGTTAATCCCTTCTGTGTATGCAAAACTGAACTTAAATACTACTCCAAGAATAACTTTTTGTATATAAATCCCCTGTACTGGGGTGAAGCATCTGTTGTTGGACTACCCTAAAATGTAAGCAAAACATCTTTAATAAATACCACCCTTAACGCTAGCTACCTGTTTCCTCTTGTATACACTGCTGTAGTAGATTAGTAGAACTCCAATGTTAGGCCATTCCTGCTTGCATCAGGTTAATATAGCCATTTTCTGTACTGAAATACATTCCTAACACCTGAAGGGAGTAGAACTAGACCATACTGTTTTAAAATGGCAAACCAAACAGTTAAAGGACCAAATAAAATACGGGTTAGCTGGATTATTCTTAGCTTTGTAAGAAAAGGAGGTGGTAAAATAGTAGATTAAACAAATGTTTGTTGATAACCCTCCCTCTTATTTCACTTCTTAATCTAGCTACTTAACCCATCTCAAGATAATTTGGGATTTAATTTGCATTTGAAGTAATGGTCTTATGTCTAATATAGAACAAACACTCTTTTTTTTTTCCTCCCACCTTCTACCCTGTCTGTCCTCTAATGTCCCTTTTAGGTATTCATGATTGTGTGAAAGTTATTCTCCCTTCTTTTTCCCTCCAGTTACCTAACTCTGTTCACAACCAGAGCAAGCTAAAGGCAGTTTGTATCAAGAGTAATTAAGTGGTTCTGAAAGGTTAATTTCTGAAGAAGGTTGCTTGATAAGTGACAAAAATATGAAAAATAAGTTCAAGCGGGCAGTGGGCTCTTGGATGTCAATAGAATTAAGTATGGAAACAAAGCTAGCAAATGAAAATCAGACACTCCTCCATCTTCAGTTCTGATGTGTTTCTATCAGTTATGAGATGCAGAACACTGGATACTTTTTTTAAGCTAAGTATATTAGTGGTATTAGACTTTTGCAGACTTGAGGCAATTTTTTTTGTTGTTGTGTATATATAGAAGGTCTCAATCTACTTCTGTATTGGTGGGAGTTGTTTTTGTTTTCAGTTCTGTTTTAAAATATTCCTATTCTGTAGAATGAACCAGGATGAGGAAGTACCGTGTTTTCTTGTTCACTGAATGAAAACAGAGTATTTTCTGTGACAAACATTCTATAAAGGTTAAAAAAAAGCCCTGTGTGTATACATACACCCCAGATAATGTGCACCGAAGACTCTGCCTTCTAGTTGGCCAAAAGATTGCTGAGGCTCACTGATGATGAAAATTTGGAGAAAAATCTAGAAGACGGGAAAAGTTATGGCATAATGGCACTAGTCTGAAAGGACAAGTGTATATACAATCTGACTGATTATAGTCTGGTCATTCTGACGTGAGTTCTGAGCAAAATGGAAAAATCTGATAGTAAATATACTATAAAATGATTACCAACTAGCAAAGATGCCTACCCAGTGTTAATAACTTGCAAGTTATATGATGATGTTTCACTTTTTTCTAACGTCATAACCTGGAGATTATTTTAATGGATATAGTAAAGGGTTGATTTTTCACTTATGAAATGTCAATTTAAAGAAACATAGACTACCAATAAGATATGAGGCTGTCCTGCAGAGCAGTACAAGTGTAATAGAATGAGTCTAAAAAGATGTGATTTTTTTTTTGAGGGAGTATAAATCAAGTTCCCCTTAAAATAAATAGACATAGTAAAGAGGGTCCAGAAATAAGATAAATTCACTACGAAGGGGAGACTTGGAACAGTGAAATTGATTTAGAGGAAATTCTGGGGAGAGTGGTAATTCTCAGGTCTGGTCAGCTGGAGACTGGTTGCCCTCCTGGAAGGCAATCTTACTAGTTAGCAATTTCAGTCATCAGCATGTTCCCAGAATGACATGTAGTGGTTGTAGTAAGTGTCTGATGTGTTACATCTTATCTCAACTCTTATAACATCAGTTCAGAAAGTAATGCATAATTAATAAATTACATAAGTCTGTCTTTTTTTAATTGTTAAATGTTGACTTTAAGAGTTTTCTTCTCTCTTCCTTTCTCTTCCAGGTTGCTTTTGTTGTTCTAGCATTTTTAGCAGCTATGTTTTGTTCGTACCCCAATCCAAATCAGGATAAGTGCCCTGGAAACTATACTCACCCACTTAAAGTACAGACTGTCATAATCATTGCAAAAATAATTCTGTGGATTCTCCATATTGTTTTTGAACGATACATCCAGCACCACCACAGTAAAGTCAGAAGCAGAGGTTATTTCTCAATATACCGATCAACAAGACATCTAAAAAGGCTTCCACTGCTGATACACTCTACAGGTGAAGTGAACGTGTTTTCCTGTTTTTTCTTCTAAAGCTTTAACTATGACGCAATAAGACTGAACAGTTTTCATAATATGTAATCTACATTTATATATACTTTTAAAAACCTGTCTGAGCATTTATAAATGCTATTTATTTTAGTCAGATGGACCTCCTGATTGACCTTTCTGGCCTGCCAGATACCTGTTGTAAAGAACTTTTTGTAGTGGAAAAACTCCCACAATTGTGAAGTTGAGTAAGACATCTAGTCATTCACACCTAGTCTTCAGTCATAAAATGTTCAGCCAGCAAGGTCTGTGTTTGGCTGCTAGCGATCTTGATTTGTATACTCATTTGTCTAGTTGGAAGGACTAGCAGTCTTGCCACATATCCAAGAAGTGTGCTACTCTCTTCTTTTCAAGCTTAGCAATTAAAGTAGAAACAAATTAATTGCCTGTTGCTCAACAGCTGTCTGTCTAAAATCAGTAAAATAAGCAATTTTCTCATCTCCAGTGGGGCTATGTGTAACATTCAGCTCTACTTCTGACTGCCTTTTTCTACTTTCTATGGGAAAAAAGGTGGTGTATGGGAGTGGTTTAACTTTATAGATTCTAAGTTACATCACTGGCCAGTGAAGCTGAAAGAAGTGTTGGTACAATTAGCTGGTGTAGCTTTTCTAACAGAAACTACTTCAACAAATCTAAAATCCTTTTAACTTGAGGGATTTTTCACACGGAAATAGCAGGGAAAAGGGAACAGTGATGGCTTTTACAGTATTTTTGCCTCTTACAATCCCACCTTCCTTCTGTAAATCTTCTGAATAACTGGAGTAGAAATTTTTTCACCAGAATTGGTAAGTTTGATGGTCCTGCTTTATATAAAACACTAGCTTGCTTTCCACTCAGTCACTAAAAGAGCTAGTCAACTTGAATGTGCAAAACTTCAGGCTCTGGCCACTAGATAGAGCTCTGAAGATGAAGATGTGTTTGGAGTGCAGTGACATAATCAGGCTACAGCAGGCTTAAGGATGTTTCAAAAGAGTAAAAGGACTTTCTGCCTATTGCAATGTAATCTGGAATACTTAGCCCTGTCTTCAGTCTTAGATGAAGCCTACTTCTCCCCTACCAGACAAACTTTGGGCATGTGTAAATGTTCAGGTGCAATCAGTTGTGCTGTGGACTCTTGATGTAAACAGTCTGTAGTTCAGAAGGTGGTTAGCTCCGTTACTGCAAACTCCCTGCCATGCTAATCGCTGCTGCTGACACTTCCATCCTGGCAGTTCAGTTGCCTAACTGAATGATAGTTATGAAAGTTAACTAGTATGAAAGTATAACTGATAGTATGAAAGATAACTACAGTCCCCTAGCTACATTAATGGTCTTAATATACATAGTGCTTTATCCAGACACTGGTTATAGCATTTCTACAGGAAAGAAAAAGAACATTTCACACTCTGTATCAGAGGAGGAGAGGGTGTGTAAAGAATTAAGAATGCTTGTTAGGTTTGTAATTCAACACTTGCTCTCCTTGAGTAATTGTGCTCATTTCAGTTAAACTTTCAGTAACTTGCAAATATTAAAATAGCCAGGCAACTGGAAGCCTATGCAAGTATCTCCCTGTGAAAGGAAGGTGTTTGGGTTTTTTGCTCTGTTAGCCTCATTTAAATACACTCAAATCCACCACTTGAAGGAAAACACCCTCTCACTTTGAATTGATTGATGTGACCTCTTAGGAATTGGAAGAAATGAATCGTCTCCAAGCAGTTTTGGGGATGGACAGCAGCAACTAGACTAGAAACTGTTTAAGCCCGCACATGTATATTGGGTATTTCTAGTGCATTTCTTCCACTCTTGTTTTTTTAAGTCAGAAAAATCTGTAAGAAAACTCGTAATTCTCTACCATTACAGCCAAATGCTGAAATGAAACCTCATTCTGCTGCCAGCAGTTGTAAGCTTGTATCACCTGTTTTAAGGAAATTAGCCAAAGAGGCAAGTATGGTATGAAATGGAAAAGCATTACTGAAATGTTGCAGCCTAATGCAGATACTGGGGATGAGAGAATACTAAGTTATTTTCAAGAGCTAATGACACTGTTACACCTGTAAAATATAACATCTGTTTTCTAGGTAATGCAGCCCTGCTTTTGATTCTGTCAATGCAGCATTCCTTTCCTGATCACGGTAAAGTATACCTGTATCTTATCCTGGGAGTCCTGGGCCTGGAGCTGATTAGCTCCCTGACATGCCTAGTGATTTACACAGGTGAGAGGCAATTTTTGTCTTCTTGAGTGAGACTTGTTATAGCTACTACTCAACTGTTTTGTTTGCCCTCACAGTAGCTCACTTAGTGTAACTTAAGACATTTAACTGCAACTATAAATACAGAATGATTCTGTGCTTGTGGAAGGAGAACTAAGGCAATTCCAAAATAAATGGGAAGGTTATCAGGCTTGATTTGGTCTCCAAGTGCTGCTAAATGAAAGCTCCATGTTACCTCAAAGCTGTTGATCCAGTGAAGTGATGATAAATGTGTAATTGTTGCAAAAGTGTCCTGTGAACAGGCTTGTCTGTTTAGCAGAGCGTTCTCAAATGCGTGCACCACAAGCTGTGAAGCAGTAAGAGCTAGCTGGCTTTATCAGGACTGCTTCTGGGATTTACATGTGGAACTTGCATAGTTGACAGTGTGATGTGCTTTACTCTCCAGACTCTTCCACTTTCCCTGGTCCCACCCCAAAAGCTTCAGTTCCTCTTTGTCACTAAAATGGAAGATTCCCTCTAATGAATGCTAAAAAAAAAAAAAATTGTGGTTTTTGGAATCTGTGCCAATACAAAAATAAGATACTGCGTCATAAAACTGAGGCATTGCTTTGTACTGTCACTGTTGGCTTGTAAGGTTATCTGCTTTTTGGTGTAACTTATCAAGACTTGATAAACCTCTTTCCATTAAACTATTGCAGGAGTATCTAAAATGTTGATTAATAAATGCTTGAACCAAATCGTTTTCTCTAATCTCATCTTAAACTATTTGGGTTTATGGCTTGCATTAACTCAAATGAAAATAACTGGTTTGGAAAAAAAACACTGAAAAGGTACAAGACACTAAAAAATGTAATTATTTTTGTTGTCTGAAGAAAACTAGAGATGTTTACTGTGAAGTCCACGTCTGTTTAAATGACATGTAGTTCCTGCTCTTGAGTTAGATAGTTTATACTCCTGCTTCTGAGATGCTGCTTTCTCATTATTTACAGCTACAAACAAGGAGATGACACCTTAGCTAAGTAGCCTCAGTAGCACTGGTTTCTCTGGGAGGAAAAAAAAAACAAAACCAATGGGCAAAACTTACAGTTTGCTCCTGACTTCTAATCAAACAGAAGAAAGGTCGGTGGAAATGCCTCCTTCAGGACTGCATGAAGCCTAAAACTTAAAAGTAAAAGCCATTTCTGTGGTGGTCAATATTTGTGTTAATCTGACTACTTTTATGATTTGTAATTAGTAATTAATCTAGGATGTCTTTTCTTTTGGAGAAGAAAACTTTGGTATGTACTTAGTAATGTACTGACACACACTGAAATACTGCCAAGAGCTTGGTCATCTAGGAAACAAAATCTATTCTTGACTCTCTAGCAACAACACTGAAATAAGGTCCCAGCTCTAAACTATGTCCTCCTCTTACAGCATTCAGGCCTCTGCAGAGTCGTAGGCTTGTCAGGCTTTCCCCTGAATGGACCAGCATGGTCCTAACAATCCTCTGGAGGAATAAAGGCAATGATGAGGGAACACAGGCATGGCAATCCTAGAGAACTATTCCAAGAATGCTGGAGATCATCCCTTCTTTGCATACGCATTCTTACTTTCCTGGGAAACTCAGGAAACAAGAGATAAATTGCAAAACTTTAATAGTACGTCTGGAATTCCACTGAAATGTTATTTCTTACCCTGAGGCCTCTTGGAGCTCAAAGAGCTACACTGTGTGTCTCTTACCTTGGCAGAAAAGTATAAGCAACTGCAAGAAAGTTGACCTTCACAGTAGTAAGGTCAGAGCCTGGACTTCCATAAGGGCTCTCAAACTACTTTTCTGTTTATTGTCACCAAAAGGGTCTTGTTTCCTAGCTTGTACTGTGCCAGTTCCTGTGCCTACCAAATCCATTAACCAACTTGTACTAAGAGGTTGTGGGGTGCAATGTTTTCCTTTCCAGCTGAAGGAGGCTTGAAGAAAGGTCCAGTGAGTGCTGGAACCAAGGTGAAAGAGGGACAGAGCTGCATTGCTAGGAAGGAGTAAGGCAGTCTCTTTTGGCAACAGCTACCTTATTTCCTCAGCAGCCCCAAAACAACAGTCTAAGCTTCATTCTCTAAAGCTTGGTGTGCAAAACTAGGGTTAATTTTTATGTAACTTAACACTTGCCTCAAGATGGGGAAGACCTCCCATCACCCTAGGTTGCCTTTTCCAGTGGGTAGTGTAACTTGTTTTCTTGTTTTCCATCCCAATACCTGTTGAGGTAAGCTAAGACTGCCTGCATGTCTCTTGTGTGTAGTGGTGTTTTTTTCGGTTTTTTTAACATTTTAAGCATCAAACTAAAGCTCTATTGAAGCAAAACAAATGTATTTGGCCAGTTTTGAAAACAGCCTGAGAATCTGTAGTAATAGTGACACTCAGATAATTTTTCTTTCTCTCAAACAGCACAGACTATGTGACTGGAAGCATGAAGCTTTTTTAGTAGGATAATTTTAAGGGAAGCCCTCTGCTCAGGGTTAAAGTGCCCCTCTCAAAGGCAAGCACTTAGCAAATACCACTTACTGCTAAGATAGTATCAGCTAATGTAGCTGAGCACCAATGGGGAGATTAAGGTCACTTTACACTAGAAACTCATGATCAACCCCTTTCTTGTGTTAGTATATTACTCCTAAATTTTGGAGGGAAGGTAGCACTAGTTCATACATTTTCTCCACCGTGGAATAATTATTTCTTAACTACTAGAATGAGGTATAAATGCTTATCTGTAGAAGGTTCATGTACCTGACTTGTTTTCCTTTAAATATTACTGCCTCACAAATGGAATACCTGATTGTAATTCTAGATATTTCTTCTTGCTTGTTGGAGCTATTTTATGAATTATATGATGCACAATGTCCTGTGAAGTACTACTGTCTTAAAACTCCATTCAGCAGTGTATGTGTATATATATACATATATATGTATATACAGCTGTAGGATGCAGAGGCAGGGATTTGGAAATCTGCAGGGAATTGCTGTGATTGACCTATAACAGACTTGACATACATAAATCGTTCAAGTGAGGTAAATGTGCATGGAATGAAGTATGATACAGCTCTAAATGTCAGCTTACTATTGTAAGTTTGTTATTGATAGGATAGGGAGTCAAGCTTTAAAAGGTTTACTAAATATATGTATTTAATGACTTTCTTACATACTTCTAATATCACTTGAATAAAAGACTAACATTCCCACAAACAACACATGTTGGGAATTCCACATCCATTCCTTCATGGCTTTATTTGTAGAGGAATACCATCATAGAAATAACTAACCTTTGAGCCTAACTTACAGTTAACCTCTGGAGGGTCTTAGCATTGCTTTAGCAGGGTGACCTGTAATAAACCCCATCATATTATTGACTTGTAAGAACAGTCTTTCTCTGCTGCAGTAGTGTGGATTTCTCACGGAGCTGGACTGTGATGGTTTTAGTGGCATTAGAGGTATTGCTTCACAAGCAGCCCTAACTGCATACTCCAGATCTCTTGGTACATTCCCTTAATCAGGATCTGACATTGAATGGCTTCAAATATTTTCAGCTTCCTTCCAGAAATAATGCAGAGCGTGCCTACAGCTTTTCCCACCCCCACCCATCCCCATTCCATATCTGTTAAATTTAATCTTAAACTTTATTCACAGGTGCCCGGGACTGACTTCTGGTTTTGATAGCCTATGCTGCAAGGTTCACAATGTGAAGCTGATCAGAGCCGCTCTGGTTTGAATACTTAATGGCTTTCTGTAGCAAGTCTGCCCTAGTTTTAGAGCAGACAGACAAGCTGCTGCTTCATTGCAGGTAGTCTAGTTAAAAAAATAGTTATCAAAGAGCTTAAATTAGAAGTTCTGACCTAGATACTAGTATTAAAACTTTTTACAGCTTTTTTTATGGCATGTTGCTTAATTTATAGCCTGAATTTGGAGACTGAATCTCAGTACCCTCTCAAAGACAACTAAGGTTCCACCCGCACTTAGGTGACAGACTAAGCTTTGAAGATGTTAAGCAGTATGTTCAAGCTTCCCCACTTAGGTCTTCACTTCACTGTGGTCTTTTAAGCAGCAGGGCTGAAAAAAAAAAACCAAAACAAACCGCTAACATAATCAAAGCCATTCCAGAAATGAGCAGAGATAGATTCTGCTTTTTCTTTCCTTCCTCCCCACTCCCCAGATTCCCTTATTATCTTTCCATCTCCTATCCTACGGCAGTCTTACAATCATCTGTTACAGATTTTTTTTTTTGTTTTACCTTTGGAGCCTGGTGATAATGCTTTTCTTTTTTGGTTGCTTTCCAACTAACTTATAAAACTTTGTTGCAGTGAAAATAAGCAACTTCAATCGTGCGAAGCCAAGACCTGACATAATTGAAGAAGAAAAGATGTATGCCTACCCTAGTCACATTACCTCAGAAATTGGATTCAGGTAAGATTTTTCTGTATTAATCTTGTGCTGTGTTCAGCCACGGTATATAGGTAACACTAATTGCATTACGTTCTGTAGACTTACTTATAATCTTAAAGCTGTCAACCAAAGCGGAGGTGGGAACAATAGTTTTGAAAGAAACTATATGCTTAAGGCTGCTATTTTACATGCACAGATGATGAGTAGCATAATCTTGTACTTTCTATGTAGTAATGGCAATTTGTTATGATACAGAAATCCTCAAACATGAGGACAGAAATGATGTGACCATTTATGGCTGGTTGCACGAATCTTAATGTGCTATAAATAACTGTGCTTAATCTGTGTTAGTTGACTTTATATGGGAGTTCGAGGGGAGATACTGGTGTCTTACACTGTTAGTTTAAGTATGTCTACAGAAGCCTAGGTTCTTCAACCAGTTTCAGGCAAGGAAATATATTGTGGGCATTTGATAGATGAAGAAAACTTTGCAGCTTTGTTCTGTGCCCGCAGTTGGACATGAGATTCTAGCAAGGGATTTGGAATATATTTCCAGTTTGGGAAGGAACTTTAAGGGTGGGTGGGGCACTTAAGAGGTAAGGAGGATCTCAGTGAGACAGAGAAGCTATCCAACATTAATGTCACAAGCACTGAGACTTACTGCTTGTTTGTCCTTTGTGTACCTTCTGACTGCTTGAACATCTTCCAGTTGCTGAAATAAATCTGGTATGACTTAACAAAAACCAATCATCAAAACTAACATGGATTTCCGTATAAGAATTTATTTAGAAGTTTTCTAATACAGTATGACTTGCTTCTGTATGTGTGCCTTAGTAAAAAGTTGAAGTGCAGAGATGACTAATACTTCGGCACTTCCTCTGATGTCACAAATGCAGCATGCACATGCTTTTATGGAACTTGGAAGTAGATGTCCAGGATACAGGAAAGATTTAGAGTTGTCTTGAATTTTGATACAATGTCTGACTTCCATCTTGATATAAACACCATGGTGAATGCATGGTGGACCTCATTCATTTCTCATTCAGGTTCTCCCCTGAGAAATTCTCAAATACCCAGAGAACGAGTCTGCAACAATGACCAGCTGAGGAAAAGACTGATTATTTTTGATTAAAGAGTGCAAACTTCCTGTGAGAACTGATTGCAAAACAGTTACTTTAATTCAGCTCTATACAACTCTGACTCTCTTCCCCTTGAGAGTTAAGGTCTATTGAAAAGTGAATCCTGTCAGCCCTTCAGTTGACCCTGGTTATAAGAATGTTTTTTGAATATTATGACGTCCACAACCTAAGCTACTGATCAGGACCTCTTCTGATGCTTTAAGTTGGTAGCACAGACTACTGGTTAAGGTTGCAAGCTTTCTGTCTATAAAACCTGTTTTCTTTATTTTTTCCAGCTTAATGACAGTAGGTTTTTAATTGGACCTAAGCTTTTTTCCACTCTAGCTATGCTCCTCAGCACTTCCTAAGAACTATGAAAAGGGCAGTGTTCCTCCCCAAAATGCTGTAAGGCTGAGGAAGAACTTTCTAAGCTCCAAGTTGCTCATGTGTGTACTAAGAGGGCAGATTCCCAAGTCAGCTAGGAAGAAATAATGTGTAAGGGAAGACTGGAATATGCTCAGGCATTGGTACTTGTTCTTAAAAGTTCCTAATTATAGATTTGACAAAATTCTGTACTTTTACAGATTTTTCTCAATTAACTTGGCTTTACTTAATGTTGCAGTGTTACTATCCTTGTTAATGAAGGCTGTCTGAAAGCTGGAGATATTTGAAGTGGGAGGTTAGCTGTATGTGAGGTAGATCTGAAATAGCACAACTGGTTGGTACTGACACTGTTACGGTATTGTGACAGATAATATCACTGTATATAGTAGTATATCACGTATGCTACTGCAGGTTAATCAAGAAATTTTTGTCTTAAACAGCTTATCCCCACAGCTGAATAAAAATACCATGCCTGCTTAAAATAAGCTTCTTAATGTATTTAGAAAAGGTGCCATGGATTTCTTAGCACAATTCTAGTATGTTGTCTGGCTCACTACAAGTTTGTTAAACAGTAAGAATCCTCATACTACTACAACTTTTCTGTAACTGTCTAGCAGGAAATATGTAACTCAATTATGTATACATGGCATGAAGTTTAGCCAAACTTTTTTCTCTTCCTGCCTTCTCATGCAAAATGGAAGTTAAACATAAAGGTGTTGTAGATTGTCTCCTCCCTCAAAAGTTAGTTGAGATCAACAAAAGTAAAACTGAAGGAAGCAACTTGTTTAAAAATTTGTTAACTAGCTCTGACGTTTTGTATGTTAGAAAGCTGCTGACACTTATTGAATCCCATATTCACTTTTATTTCAAGGGAAAATTCAAGTTTAGAAGAGATAGTTGAGAAGCAAGGAGATGTAATAGAATATCTTCAGCGACACAATGCACTGCTCAGCAAGAGACTATTGGCACTAACATCTCAGCAAGTCAAAACTTAACAGCATTTGGAAAACTGCTGCTGGAGCTCTTGGAGGGAACATGAAGTAATGTAATATCTAGACTGATTTGTACACATGACTTCAGTCATCTTTCACATTTTGAAGTAGAAGTTAAGCTGGAAGGATGAGCTCTGCATACACTATAAACCTATTACAAGTGGACACTCTGGCTCTCTTCAAATCCTCAGTTCTGAAAAAAGTTCTGGAACTTTGACGGATTTTTAATTCCTAATAGGTTAAAGTTGGACCTGAGGTAATTGTTTAACTTTGTTCAGTTGTTGCTATTATTTTGTACTGCTGTAACCTTTAAGCTGCAAACTACCAAAGTATTTTATATTTCTAGAATACAAATTTTTTCTCTAGAAAAATCTGACTTTGCAAAGGATACCTTTTCAGTTTGTAGTGCTGAAGCTGAGACTAGACGTGTTCTGTCACTGAGTCCCATTACTTCCAGTGTTAGAAGTGGTGTACTTCAATAATCCTATACAAAGTAGATACTTGCTTTCTAGATCGGTCTCCCTTTCTCCTTTGTCAAGAAAAGGAATGAAACTGTTGCCTGTGCCAGTGGGGAAATTTGGCATCCAATTTAGGATTTGAAAAAAAAAGAGTGGGTGCCCTAGAATGGCAAATCTCACGTATAAGTGTGTGGTACAATGTCATGATAAGCAATTTGAGCAGTTGTTCAGAATTCTGGCTTTAAAACCTGTAAGAGGGATCTTCAGGGCTGATGACTTTCCTGTTTCTAGGAGGCTGTGTCAGCTAATAATCAAGATTCCTACTCTGCTGGCTGAACTAATGTAATACAAAAATACTTGAGTAAGCTTTTTCACTGACCTAGTAACTAACTTGTGTTGAATGGGTTTAAAGATCCTGTTAAAGATGCATCAGTTACACGCATCCTTGCTCTTTACCTTGACTCTTCAAAAAATGTCGGCATCTTGATTCAAAAGCTAAAATGGTGTATGTGGAGAGGTGAAAAGCAGCAGAAGACAGAAAGGTCTTCTAGAAGTTGGAGAAACAAGAATTTTTGGTTCTAGTTCATGGATTTATTGGGAAGGCTGGTAAAATAACCATACTGTTCTGGGTACTACTTTGTCTACCAGTGTAGACCAAGAATTATTTTAGAAGCCAATACCTCTGTGGGGAGACAGGGTAATCACTAGTCAAAACTGGGAAGAAGGCTCTCATGAGGAGTGGTCTTGTAGTTGAATATAAGAAAAACAAAAGAAAACTAATCCGTCCTACTTTGGTCCTAGGGCACAACTTTAGAAATAATTAAACTGTTTAGCGTGCAACAAACATGGGGGTTGTCTCATTTAAAGGAAAATAATAAATATTGGAGGTTTTGCTGCTATCCAATGCTAGACTGGTCTCCCTAACTGTTTCTTGAAAATGCAGCCAGGATTTTATAGTATACATGTGAGGAATACAAATGTCTTTGGTTTTAGAACTCAGGTTTTGATGTGATTGTGTATATCAATTTATATAATTTCTATGAAAAGCAGTGAAATGTGACTGTGAAGTTCACGCACAATAAATGCAACTAAGGAAGAGTGTGAATTCTGTCATTTCTAAGCTCATGTAGAGCTGCTGAAGACTGTTCCAACAGGCAATCTGTGCAGATTTTCTGTTATACTGAAGTTCTTGCAGCACAGTTTTGGTGCTTAAAACTAGCCAAAAACTGTTGTGGTAAGGATAGCTGTGCACTCATTTTGAAGCTTTTAGTTTTTCCATCATGCTTTAGGCTTTCTCTGCTACTCCTGTTTCTCTCCAACATAAAGATATAGGGTGCATAGTGTAGCAGAACAACTTTACTGTGTTTTGAAGGCATTGCTCATACCCTCCTCTTCTCCTTCATGACTGCTTAAGGTAAAACCTGGATTAACCAGCAGTATTGCTTGTTAATGGAATGGAACATGGCAGCTGGAAAGCAATGCGCAGGTTGCCATGTGTGAACATGCACATCTCCTGCCCTTTGTAATTCAGAGCTCTTCATAAGTACGCAAATGATTAACAACTTGCAACAGCCACCCCCCAGTTTTATATCTTTATCATAACCCTGCTGTATCTGGTTTTCTTAGTATCTGTAGGCTTCTGGGGGAAAAAAAAAAAAGGCTTTTCACACTTGTACACTAGCCCCAAATAGGAGCTTGCCCTCTTTACTACTCATCCCGAACACTTTCTAAGGGCTGCAAAGGATTGTCGAGCAGGAGCAACCGGAGCAGGCCAAGGACCGCACGCACAGTAAGTGTCAGCCCGAAGCCCCTTTGCACCAGACGGCACAAGACCAGCCTTTGCCCCGCTCTGAGGCAGACGCGTGCCCCGGCCCGCCGGCTCCCAGCGGCGCCGCAGGGGAGACGACGTAGCTCCCTGCCCGGGCTCAAGGTGCTCTGTGACGCTATGCATTCGTTGCGACGTCACTGCGTGGCATGCTGGGTGTTGTAGGCCGGCTCGGCGGTGGGGACCCGCCTGCTCCCGGCAGCTGCCTCGGCGCGCTTCCCCCGACCGGCAGAAGGTCTCGCCGGCGCTGCCTGGCGCCGTGCGGCCCTTCCCGTGACCGAGCTCGTCCTCCCGCGGCGGAGCTGACCAGGGAGGCGTGATGCGCAAGCCGGTGCTTAAAATGCAATGTAAAAGAGGCAAATGACTGTTGTGCAAGCGAGGGAAAGTGCAGACGTGGCCTCGCTGCATCTGACACGCCACAGCTTTGGAATCGGTCCTGGTTTTTCTGTTTATGCTGCATCTTGCTTATCTTAACCTTTCCCTCTGCCAGCGTAAGGTTCGGTGCTGGGCATCGTGGCGGCTAATGCTGTCCGATCAGCTTCGGAGCAACTCTTGGTCAATCACCGACAACGTAGCCTGGGTAACTGCCCCTGCAGCCCACAGCGTCAGCGCCTGATCGCAGGCCGGACCTTCGCTGTCCGAAGTAAAATCCATAGTGTGCTGCACACTCAGTAAGCAGTAAAGCATTAGGAACAAGTTGCAGTAAAAAAAGTACCGCCTTGTGAACACAGTGGTTTGCACGTGCTCTGCTGCGAAGAGGCACTTTGCTAACCACCAACACAGCCCTTCTCGGGCATGGTGCGGCAAACTTGCAGGTAGGTTGTGAATAGCTGCAGGTAGCTGTGAATCTCAACAGCTGAAGAAATTAGTGATGATCTTTATGTAACTACAGCTGCTGAAATGTGTAAACAGTTGCAGGTCCAAGGTCTTAACTTGGTAAGATCTAGTGGATTGCAACTGGGGCAGCAAGAAGATAATGAAAAAGAAGGAATGTTTCCTAATATATGTTGCAATTGTACAGTTAAAAAAAAATCATGTATCCTATTTTTATTTTGTTTTTTATTATAATTTGGTTTGTACCCCAATAGTTTTTTTTTTTCTGTAGAAAAATAACGTATATGTTTTTCAGGTTTGGGAAAACAAGTATTTCAGACCACCTAAAAACCAAAAGATTCAAGGTTCACACTGTGGGTTTTTTTAATAATTTCTAGATGAAATGCTGAAATGTGCTAAATATTTTGTACACATTAAAGAAAAGACATTGTGATGATCTCTTGCAAATGCACATCATATATAAGGGAAAAACTCTCAGTCGATGTTTGTCTTCCACTGTGAGCTATTCAGAAACAGGAATTCTGTATAAACACTTCAGTATTTCACCTCACAATGGAAATCAGTGATTGCAAAAGATTTTAATGGGATTTTCATTTTTTTTTAAGGTTCTACACGAATATGCAGTTAAGCAGGCTTGCCCCACTGAAGGTCACTCTTAATCTAAAAAAGAAAGCACCAAAGGCAGGTGGACAGACAACAATCTAACCTTGAGGTAACTCAAGAGATGAGAAAAAGCGTCCTCAGCGTTGGAATGAGTTAGGCTTTTAGGTGTTCTTGTTAACTAAAGACATAGGTCGCGCTGTTTGTGCTCTTGGAGTGTTTCCCACTCTGCACAAATATTTTGCAGTTTTATCACTAGCAAGAAAGATAAAGGCCATCAACAGTAGTGAGAGATCAGTATGCTAATTGCACTTGTCTGATGATAGTCAAACATTTGAAACTTATTTACCATGCTAATGCTTCTCCTGATGGATGCTGATAGGAATCTTATGTGACCCTTAGCAAAATTTGGCTTTGTGTGTGCAGACACTGAGATATTTATAGCATATGTATTTGGCATAAGGGAAATATTTCCAGCCTTTATTCTTCTATAATTTCCTTTTTTCCATACTGGAAAGGGAAGAGGTGAATTGTTTATTATCCTTTGGGAACGCACTAATCTGCTGTTTCTCACCGCAGCCTTACATTTACCTCTATTTCCTGTTGACCTGCTGTTACACCATTTTGTATTTCACTCTAAAATAGCCAATATAGTTTAAAAGATTTAATGAAACTGACTTTCAAATAAAATTTAAAATTTTCCTATGTAAGTCTACAAGACAAGGAGTTAATTCTAAGTTTCAGAAACTTGCATGTTGTCTTTCAGAGTTTGAGGTCTGAATTTACCTTTGGATCAAGTCCTTTGTTAGATTGCATCCATGCAAATGTCAATTCTGACTTTCAACACACAGCGATTTGTATTTGTACAAACGTCCTTTAAGCGTACACTCACACATGCACAGGGAGAGTTCAGTCAGTTCAGCTGTCGTAGCACTGCGTCCAAATGCTTCATGTTTATATATGTAATCACACCATTATAATGCAAAATGGTTTTTACCAGATGAAGCTTACGTTGTGCAAATCGAATGAAAACGGGGAATTTCAACAAAGTCAAAGGCAAGTCCAGCTCAGCTGAAAACAAGGTCTCTTGAAGCCCTGCTCCCACTGAAGTTAAATGTCAACGTAGTGTTGTGCTGTCCTAGCATCACTAGGCTCTCTAATTCGACTGTGCAAGACATCTAGCTCTTAGAAATTTATAGTACCCAACCTTTAATGGCAGAAGTTACTGCACATTTTAGCTTCTGCTACACTTCAGACTACTTCTGAACTTGTTTTTTGACCCTAAATAAGGAAAGACTGTTTTCTTTAATCTGTGAGAGCATTCAGATTTCATGACCTACCACTCTGAGATAACTTAAAATCTCGCTTATCCTGGGCACGAAGACAATGCATAGTCTGGGTTCTGCTGTAATCCTGTCAAGGTATCATGATGTCATGTTAGAGCATGCTGTGATTACACCAACCAGTAGTTTTAAACTAAGTTCTTTCTATATGGCTTTTATCAGAATTTCATATTTGTAGAAAGATAGAAAATGTAAGGAAATGTTTACATGAATAACTACTATTTATTTGTGTCAGAAATTGAGTAAGTTTTACACAGTGATCTCATGTGAATCCACAGGGAAACGAGACAAATTCTCCATTTTCTTTAGATTCATTGCCTTTGACAGCTGAAGAATATAAATTTTGAAAAGTGTACAAAGTTTATGTAAAATGAGACATTGTTATTTGAAGTGCATACTATCTTTTTACAAAATATACAATCAACCAGCTAGTTTATAAACATATCTATCAAAGATCACAATCAATGCCTTTTTAAAGAAGATCTTATGGTATCAGTGTGTCTAAAAAGAACAGACGTTTACAGTAATTTTTGTAGACTGACAACGGGCTTCCTAGGCACTTTGGTACTTGTTTTATTCATTTTGTACACCTCTAAGGGAACATGCATATATAGCTCTCCGATAGATACATTATGTTTTTCTTACAATTTTATCAAAGTTAATTGAATACTTGTGGCTATATAAAATATCCAGTGCCACACCAAATCCATATACTCATTTATAAGACATAACTGTTAAATAGTTACTCGTCACCTTTCTTGCTTTCCCATACTCTTTGTCTGTACTTTTTAACAGAGATAGCCTTGGATACATGTGAAAGCTAAGTCAAATAAATAATTAAAAAAATAAAATTAGTGGTAGTATGCCTCTAATTTTGGAAAACTGCTTTTTTCAAAACTTCAAAGGTTTGCTGCAGGGCTGTTTGTTGGTATAGGCAAGTATGACCATCTTTTTATGGCTGATGATTCTCCAAAGCTCCAGAATAGGGTGTGATGTCAAATTTTAATTGTTTTCTTGATCGCTGTTCTTTTACTTATTAGAAACGATGTGTTGCAGGACAGAGTTCTAATACTGGATTTAAATTGTGACACTGCTAATCTTCCGTCATCTTTACGCAATTTACAAAAAATGTTGACATTTCAAGACTAGTGCAGTGACTTAAAAATCTGGGTATGACTTATTTTCAGGTTTGTTTTAGTTCTGCTAATGAAAAGGCTCCCGTGTTTTGCTTTATATGTGGGTTTGTAATTTCTGCCGATATAAAAAGGAGATGTGAAGCATATATTTTTAAAGACAAAAAGTAAGATAAGGGCTCAATGTATTCTTGACCTCCAGTGCTGAAAAGAACAGCCTGTTTTCTGTTTGAAGTTCTCATTCATTGTAGTGGCATGTTCCAAATATCCCATTCATTTAAATTACAGGAATAGAGTACTACGCAACACTGGGGTTGACCAAACAAAGGTTTCTTTTCAATGGTCTATTTTTATGCTCTATTTACAATACTGCAGCAGGAAGACTACTATTAAGCAAATAGTTCTACCGTACTGAATTTTCAAGTATGTTTTAGCTGTCTGGTTTGGCAGCCCAGTTTAAGAAAACAAATCATAGGCTTTGCAGTAACAGCTCATCAGACAGGAGGATGGGCTTGACCTTAAGGCCTGACTTGAGAGATCTGAGTTATCAGTTTTGCGTGACCCTTGGCTAATATCTTATCTCTGTGTGCTGCAATTCTCTATCTATAGAATGAGGGATAATACTCCCTTTGCTTTCTTATATTGTAAACTCTTACTATGCTTACTATACATGAAGCCAGTAGGACCACCAGTGTGGTGCTGACTTTAGTACTGTTACAGTAATACATTCTACGTTATTATTAAGGTAATTCCATAAAGATGTAACATTAGGTGTTAAAACATAAATGTATATATTATTAATATATAAAAGTATAAACAAAAAACGGACTTTCACAGTTCTGTGCCGGAGTCTGACATTATTTCACCCTAAATACTGCCCTGCGCACAGCCTGAATTGAGTATTTAACAGCACGTCCAATTTCTCTCCGTCTGAATAGTACAGACCATTAAGAGTCCCCTTGGACAGATCCTTCCTAATGCCACTGGAAATCCATTTCAGGTACCTGATGTTTGATTTGGTCTTTAACTTTCACTGGTCATTATGACCCATCACCACCCTCGTTTCTTCCCTCCGCTTCCAAAAACAAAGCCAGGGACCTTTGTTCCAGGTCTTGCAGAATGTGACAGGCAGGACCGCTGAAGATGGGACTGTGGTGGCTCTGTCAGGTCAGCTGTTGTCGATCTGGACTTCTAACTTCTCCATCGGTTTAATTGTTGCTCCTTTAAAACACTGGAAAGCCCATTATGAAATTACTGTGAAAAAAAGGAGAGAAATAGCCATTAATGAGAGATTTAGTAAACTGTCTCATACAAAAGAGAATATATTATTTATGAAATACATGGTTGAAATTTGGGATAATGTTTCTTAATTTGGAAATTTCAGCTAAAAAGGTTAAGAAAAAACAATCAAAAAGCCAAAAGCAAGAAGGCCTCTAATAAAAGGGTATTTTCCACTTCTTTTTGTCCCATGTTTTGCCTACGTAACTGGTGAAAAATCAAGTTCAATCCCCTCGTCATTTTAAATGTTGTTGTGAAAAAGAATGCTCCTACGTTCATCCCAGTTTCCAGCCACCTGTTGAAATTCAGGCTTAAGGGTCCATCCTGTTTGCATCTGCAAATAGCTTTATCCATATGTACAACTCCATTGAGATCAGTAAGATTACTCACATGAGTCAAGTTACCCAGGCATGTAAATATTTGCTGAATTAGGACTAAAACTAGAAGAGAATGTAAACGTAGATGGTAAATTCTACTTAAGATAAAGGAGCTGAGCACCCACAATGATGACTCGAGTTGGTTCAGGTGCCTGTCACCCCTTACTCCCCAGTCAAGTTTTACGGATTTCTAAACAGCTTTATGAAGCAGAATTATCTGTAGCTAAATGTCTAGAAAATATATTATGAATTAATAAGTACACTGTTTTGCTTCGTCATTGACTCGTTACAAGAAATCGGCTCCCCACATAAAAGGAAATAACACTGAAAATAGCTTTTGTCTTGATATTCTGTAGGGCAAATAATTCCAGTGTAAGTACACATGTATTGTGCAGTCTCAAGCAAAATGCATTACCTACTGTTTCGGAGCATGTTAGAGAAAGTGTAGATGCTTTTTGCACAGACAATCTCCAGATTATGGATGCTGAACTGGAGGAAAGGGGGTTAAATTTACTTTTCTTAGGAACTGAAGCAAGCTATTCAGAAGTGATTCAAGAAGTCTCTGGACCTAAATTCCACTGTCCCTGTCATTCAGTCTCTGCATGCTCAGTGAATTGATCTGATTGCTTATCTTTTTAGGTTTATGCTTAAACTGATGAGGGAATCTCATTTAATCTGCCTCTTATTGAAATGAACGCAGCGAGGAGACATGGCATTCAGTAGTAAAGCATCCTCCTGGCATGTCCCTCTTTGTACTTGCAGCTCAATTCTGCCACTCAGTATGCAGCCCGCCTGAGGTTAAACTTAAAATACGGTAATCTTTTTTCAGCCTCGCAAACTTGCCAGTTCACCATCTCATATGCACATTCCACGTGTTTATAGGCCAGTACTGTAGAGTGGAACGGTACCTTTTTGTGTGGCTGTTTTGGGAGTGGTGTAGGCTCTCTTCACCAAGGCAGTTTATGCATTGACAAGATTCTCGGTATAGGGTTGTTAAGTTTGACTTTCGCCTCCTTTTCACTGTTAACCACTGAGTAAATCGGAACACCTTGGGTCCACAGAGTGCAGGTCCTGCCATCATTTATTTATGATGCTGTCACACCTGGGGCTACAACATTATTTTAATATACAATGAGTTTAGAAGATGTGAAACTACTGACTGCATGTTTTATTCATCCTTAAATTGCAAGAGCGCCTTGGTTTCCTTTTGATGCCTACCCTATTTGCATATGCTACCTGCGTGCTTCTGCAGTCACTTAGTATTTGAATGTATATGCCCCATCAGCTATAAAGCATTAATGCTTTGCACTTGTATAGCCTTTCATCCAAGGAGCTCAAAGTCTTTTGCTGACAACGATTAAGAATTACAGTCCCCTTTGAAGTGGGTAAATGCTACTACCTTCATGTTACTGACAGGCAGAGCGAGGTGACTTTGCCCCGCATCCAGCACGACAGAAGCGTCGGTGCTGGAAGTCCCGGAGCATCCTCTCCAGCTGCCGCCTTGTGCCGCCTTTACACTCCTTACGCTGCTCGCCCCGCAGCTTTGCCAATACTCTTAAACGTTAGTAGGGCAGTAGTTCGTCCTATTTAGCAGACCCAGGAGTTTCCCACTCTGCCTCAGCGAAGGCATTTGCGCGGGGAGCGGTGGCCTGCGTGGGGATAACGCGGAGGCGGCGGCAAGCGATACCCGCGCCCCGTGCGAAGCTGGGCGCCCGCCGGGGGGCTCAGGGAGAAGCGACCGCCCCGCGTCCCACCGTGCGCCTGTCCAAAGCCCTGTTCTCGGAACAAACCAGCGGAGACCAGATGAAGTCACACCTGTGGTTTGGCTCGCTTCGTCAGATGCCTCTCAAACCGCTCCGAAACGCAGGTGTAAATTGGGAAACGTGCTTGCTGCGGAGAGCGCGCCCAGCTGCAACCCGCACAGCGCCTCTGGAGAAACCTCGCAGGGAGGCTGAGGGTAATTACGCCCTCCTGGCGTTATTACCCGACACGCGCGAATTACCTCGCCCACGCTCGCCCGGGGGCTCAGGGGAAGGGCACCCTGGAGTGGAGCGGCATGCAGCGCCGGTGGGAGCAGCCGTGCCGGTGGAGCTTCCTGCGCAGGGCCAGGTTGGCTGCGGAGAGAGAGAGAGGGAGGCAGGGCGTGAGGGCAGGCCGCCGGCGATGTGCCCCGGCAGTGGCGGCGCGGGGTCGAGGGGTCCTGCTCTTCCCGGGACGGGGCGGCCCCGGCGCTCCCCGGGGGCTACCGGTGTCCTCCGCCGCTCCTCCCGTGCCGGCTGTGCTTCCCCGGGAGCAGGCTTGCAACAGCTGCCTACCTTGAGTCCCAAGTTACTCCAGCCCCCCTAAAGTTGCCAGACCCCTGAGATACCTGATGCGTCATCTCACGCTGCCGCTGTAAGTAGAGACGAAGCGCACGTATCCAGGCTGCAAAAGCCCTTCGTAGAACGCCTGGCAGCGGGAGCCGGGCAGCTACAAACTCGTCCCGGAGGGCAGAAACCGCGTGTTGGATGCGGCTAGAGACACACGCGGGAGGTGCCCCCGGCAGGCACGAACCCCCGCGGCAGGCACGACCCCCCCCCGGCAGACGCGGTCACGCAGAGGCGTCGCTTACCTGGCCTCTGCCCGCCGGCAGGGAGGAGGCTCGCCAGCAGAAAAAACACGATACAAAGGAGCAGTTGGAGTCTCATGTCTGCGGTCAGCGCAGAGGCGCGCTCTGAGGGTGCGTGTAGGCGAAGAAACGTATAGAACAGCGGCCCGCGTGGCTGTAAGAGACCGGCAGCCCCCCCTGCCTGGCTCACATGCCGGTGGCAAGCTGGGGAGCCAGCCGCCAGCGGCGTTTTCCAGCAAGGTCAATGATCAGGCAGGGGCAAGGTTCCTGGTTTGCACTGCGGTCAGTGCCTCCCTCTTCCCTTCTCCCTTTCCTCTTTTTTTTTTTTTTTTTTTTTGTCACTCCCCCTTATTTTCCATAAGCAAACAATGCAGGAAAGAAAGGTCCGTGTAAGCAGTAGCTTCTGTCAATGCATTAGGGGCAAGGAGCCTCCTGAACAATGCAGCGCCTTCGCTTTAAATTCAACCCAGGCAGGAAAAAATATGTAAAACAAGCCCCGATGTTCCCTCCCCCATTTGCAACTGTTTAAACTTTGCATTGCCCATATTGGTCCCACATGCAGAAAGCAATGGCAGGGGCAGGAAGTCCTCCCCCCCCCCCCCCCGTCCCTCCTGAAACCGAGGGCTGTGAAGTCCCCCCGAGCACGGCACTCCTCGCAGCTCAAATGCTTTCTCTCCAAACTAGCTGCGAAGTTGTGGCTATTCAGAGTGAAACTGGTAGCAGTTAAGGCTAATGGGTGTCTTTTGTACCGTCAAGTATTTTTAAAGGATCAGAATATTCTGGAATTAATTTGCGAGATTTTTTTTTTTTTTTTTTTTTTTTTTACCGTGTCGGGTAAAGCAGAAGTATTACGCGATGTAACTGTTACAACAGTGCTATTTTGGGGAAAGCAGCTTTGGATAGGACGTTACGTTTGCATAGCCCACCTGTAGATTGCATTATATTTTTACTAGATTATGGTGAGAGCTCGCTTTAACAAACTATGCTGAAAACAGCTGGTGTGATAAAAGTGCAGATACGCAAGCCTGAAGAGAAGACAGACAAACCCTGCGAAATGTGTTAGCAGCAGTGATGGTTTTGAAATCCAGTGAATTAACTGGCATCAGTTAAATATTCGGCTGGTCCTTTTCTGGTTTTCAGCCTGCTGATTTCTTGGGATGGAATGGCACCTAGTGATTTGGAAAATGAAAATTTGTCCGTTTTTGGAAAAGTTTATGTTTTAAAATAGCAGGAAGGAGTACATTTCTGCATAGATGAAATACTACTATTATTAATAGACAAGGATTATCGAAAGTTGTCTGAAGTTGTTCTTTGCCTGATTCCCTAAAGAGTGGAATATAAGGTGGTTTTTATTCAATTGCCCCTGTATTTTTTCCCGTTGTGGGTTTTCCCATGTTCTTTACAAGCCTGTTTAAGTCAATAGTGCATGCTAGTCCCTCCTCATAGAGTTATACATCATTACTGGGTTACTCGATTTGTCTAATCAAAGTGTGTCTGTATGAATTAAAAGACAACTTGCAGCTTGAATACATGGTGGAAATAATGGTTAATGTTACTATAAAATGATGTCAAGACTGCTGAGGAAGATGTCTCAGAGAAAGCAGTGACAAAGGAAATCCTCTGCTGATTGATCACATTGATCTGTCATAAGCAGCACACGCTTCCCAGCGTTCATCTGTCCAGGCTGGTGGTCATTATGTTTCCCCTGTACAATCTCTGGCCTTTAAGCTAGGCTTCCGTTCAATATTGATGCCACTAGCTCAGCTGAAATCCGGGTCCCGTGGTGCCAGTGGCAGAACTGTCCTAAAGAGTGCACCGTTTCAAATAGAAGGGTGGTGGAGAAGTGGTATGGCCAGCTCACACAGCGAGTTTGTGACAGAATCAGGGTTATATCCTCAATATCCTAAATCTCACTCCGGCGCCGTCTCCGCAGGGACGCCTTTAGGGATGCATTCACTTGTTCACCATGAATGAGAACACACTGGCCACCTCGTTCATACAGCCCTGTAAATGATGATGACTTTCATTCAGCGGTGAGCTATATAAGGGTTCGGACTCATAACCTTAAGGTGGAAAGTAGTACAGACTTCAAAGTGATAGGGACTCTGTAAATAGCTAAAAGGGCAGGAAGAATGCACAGACCATTGCCAGTCCCTCGGGCTATCTAGGCCTTTTCTGCACCTGTATTTGGGGAAGTTTACAGGCATTCTGAGGAGACATTACATTTTCAGGGAATTGAGTAAGATACAATATGTAACTGCAATTTTTTTTTTTTTAACCTTAGCTTACTTTGAGCTATTCAGTCCACGCTTACTCTGTGCAAAAGTCTACAAAGGTTTATATGACTCCAAGTCACTATGAGTATCACAGATTTCTTGTAATCTTCGTGTAAGCTAGGGTAATATTTTGATGCTTACCTACTGAAGAAATTTCTAAAATGTATTACTACAGTCCCACTCTAGAATTTATAGTTCTTTTACAAGCAGATTTCCTTCAGGTACTTACTTTCATATGGCATACCACTACTTGAAATTAGGCAAAGAACAACTGGACAAAATGTAATGATGTAATGCTTCTGCTTTTTTCGTGGTTTGCTGTTTGGTTGGTTTTTTTCGTTTGTTTTTTGTTTTAATTGGCTTTAGAGGAAAGGGAATGTAAAGTACGTAGGAAAGCTGGACGTCTGTAGATAATGCATTATGAGCTAGAAGATGCAGTTATTTGAATCAAAAGCTTCCCTTCTCTTTTATAATCCGAAAGGAACACGATAAAAGGATGATGGTTTCAGCATTTATTACCTATAGCATTGCTATTTTTCCAGCAGGTACTCTGTTCCCTACCTCCCCCTTGATAGGATCAAAATAGTCAAATTATCAGTTTACTTCCAGAAAGTGAAAAACGCAGTTAGCACATAGCAGAAATAATTTCAAAAGTTACAACAAGGAAAATTTAGAACTGCCTTTCCTGGATATCAAAGATTAGCTGTAAGCAGCACACATGGCATTGTCTTTTGCTCGACACGTTTTGGTAAGTCATATTCAGTACTGTATCACTTCACAGGATATAAATTGTTCTGCATGACATTTTCAGTACAGAGTGTCTGTTACAGCCTATTTATTGGGGAAAAATAATTTGAAATCATTGTGACAGTTTTAAGAATAGGATTGGGAGAAACAACAGAAAAGTGACTGAGGGAATATCAAATTATTTTGTCACAGAAAAATAGAAGATCTTTCGATAATTTAAACGAGAGAGCAAGTGATGTTACATTTTTAAGCCAAATTTTGCAGGGAGATGGAAGGACTGAGTGTAGATGCTTTTTTACAGAAAGATGCCTTTTTCTGAGAACAGATATTGTATATGACAGGAGTTATACTGAGAGAGGATCAGAAGCACAAAAGATAAAATAATAGGTAGGAGCAGGAAAATTAATAGTAATAAGAAGTTGAATAGGCAGAGTTGGATGATAACAACAGGAGAGAAAGATAATTGGGCACTTCCTAGTAAGGAGTAAGGGATTAATTAGCATTCCCTATTGGACTGCTAGTCAGAAGTTGAATCCTACCTTTCCTTTCAAGGCCAGCACGTAACTATAAAGTCTAGTGAAAAACAGTGCTGCTTGTCACTAATCTTTGAGAACAGCTTTTGAATCCTATCAATATCAAATGACAGATAGAGCTTCTCAAGTACAGGAATTAATTGTTATATATGGTATTACTAGTTTCAACCTCTGTATCTTGGATACCCCCTTGGATAATATCTCTTCCCCTCCTAGAGATCCATACAAATACATTGATTCTACTGTGCTATGAGAAGACATGCTGAATGCTCAGCAGAGTGGTGATAACTATGAAAATTCTTGTTTATTTTGGCTTAGAAGTGTCAGATAAGATTTAATATCAGAGTTTCTATTCAGATTTTCTAACTTTGTGTTCCCCAAATTCATCTGTCCTGCTGATCTGGAGGAATTATTTCACTAACCAGACAAGATCGGGGATAAAAATGTATACTTCAAAAGAATTTGGTGAAGCAAATAATCAAGTCCGATGGCAAATGTCATTAGGAAAAGTTCTAGGCTTTTCCTAGTTTCTTTCTACTGCATTGCAAGACAGCATATGAGCTGTACAACGAATGAAAGAAAAAATGAAAAAAAAATTATGTGAGTCGC
Source organism: Aptenodytes patagonicus (assembly GCF_965638725.1). Taxonomy (NCBI): domain Eukaryota; kingdom Metazoa; phylum Chordata; class Aves; order Sphenisciformes; family Spheniscidae; genus Aptenodytes; species Aptenodytes patagonicus. The sequence continues at coordinate 45,679,848 of NC_134952.1, forward strand.
TGCTTGAGGGGAAAAAGTTGGCAAAGAAATGCTCAAAGGGATAAATTTTGAAATGTTGTTTAGACGTCTGTGATGTGTTTTTTTCACCACAAATTTCATTGGGATTATTATCTCGTGGTTTTATTTGGTCTGTGCGCCAGCCACGAATATAAAGGATGGTTTTTCTTCAGCCCAGGGTACAGCATCAGAAGCCAAATATAACGTTTGCCTTCTTCATTGACTAGAATTGTGAAGACTACTTTTTCTAGACAAAACTCGTTACCTCGAAAATTATGGTTTCATGAGAAAATGATGGACTTTGTCATGATTTTAATCTGTGCTTGGAAATGAAAACCTACTCAGAAACTAAAACCCATTCCTCCTCTTTTGCATTTTATGCTTTTTCTCAAGAAAAAGCCTGTTTGTCCTCAGCTGCCTTTCCTGCCTGGGGGGTGACAGTGCTCCGGAAGAAAATGGTGGTCATCAGGCAGAAGGAATGCACAGCAGTAACCTGACACTGGAGACAGATGTGCTCAAGGAAAGGAAATGGGCGACGGCTCAGACTAGGCTAAACCTTGTATAATTTTGACTTTTTTTTCCCGTTTGAGAGGTTTTCCACGTGTGTTAGAGATGCACAACTGAGAAAGTACTTTTTCTTTAATTTTAAACTGGGAAGAAAGTTTGCTGCGTCCATGGCAGCATCTCCAGGGTCTTACTGCAGTACAGGTCATAATTATAATTTATTAGAATAATAATAAAAAGGAAAAACATTCTCTGGTAGACTTCAGTCTGTCTTACTTCTGTAACCCTACAATCTGTAGGGTTGATTTCATTCAATACAATGAAAGTAATACCAGCCACGCACCTGAATATTCATAAAGTCCCTCCTAGACAAATGATGATTTCATCAGTTACCTACAGAACTGTATTGATGGATTTTCCTTTTTATTTAAGGAAAATATGTTTACATGGGCTTGAAGTTACACTTATTTTTCAGTTGTTTTCCAGCCTTAGCAAGTAAATTCCAAGATTCATCTAGGAAATATATATATATATATATTTTTTTTTTTTTTTAATAGGAAAACAAAGAGGCGAACTCTGGAGCAGCAGTGCCTGTGATCCCCACCAGAGCAACCACATGTTCTGTTTCAGGCAACCCATTCGGGGTCAGATTCTTCTCTGGCACCGGTCATAATTTCAGAGCTTTTTTAATTTGAAGAGACATTTATGTTGTCTTGAATTAATGATGTTCAAGGAAAAAACCGCAATGCTTGCAAAGCACAGGGTTCTATAATTAGTTTTTATTTGCTGGTTAGCTTTCAAATGTGTAACTGCCTTACATATCTAGACCCTTCGTGCCCTAGGTTTTAGCAGGGAAAGTCTTTAAAAAGTGTATTTTTCATGTTACAATGAAAACTCTCATAAGTGATCATGTCAATAAGGTGAACAAGATCACCTTTCTGCTGCAGCTTCTAACACACATTTAGGAAAGAGAGATGCTTACTGCAGTATTTAACATACATGTTACTATTTATATTTGCTAGGGAAAGTTCAGTAAAGAAATACAGATATATCTTTGTCCTAAACTCTATGTTTTAGAACTTCACACACGGTTGGAAAATCATTGCTTTTATCAAAATCTATCCATTTAGTTGTACAAATTTCGCTAAGTTTTTCAGATAGAAAGATTTAATTTCCTGGAGATCATTTTCTTCATAATTGATCTTCTGTTTTGGATCTGGGCAGCCACTAGCCACCACAAAATTTTAATGCAGGAAGTGCTAGGATGTGCTTGGCGAATTTCTGTAGAGATTGTATGAGTAATACTTCAGAGAAAATTTTAAATGACCCTCCAGCTCTTTGCATATTTATTCTTCTGACTTTGGGTAGTAAATTTGGTTTGCAGTTTCAGTAGATTTTTTTCAATGTTGCTTGCAGTTTATCATTAGGGATATGGTGTCGCATGAAGCAGCTCTACAGGAAGAAAGAGCTCAAGTTCCCATAAGGGGGTCTAGTGTAGTGTTTTAGTATTCCAAATAGTTGTCACTATTAATATTAACCCCCTGCAAGCCCCGTCACCAACTTGCAACAAGGTGAAATGTGCGCTTTATGTATGGGTTTTCCCATGAGGGTTTGGACCTTTCTAGTACGGTCCTTTGAACTTTGCCTCCTGGCAGAAAGATTGCAGCTCTGCCTTGCTCTTCATCAACGGCTAGGCTGTGGTACTGCCTTTTTGTATTTTTCCTATCTGAATTGTTTCTTTATCTGCTGTGGTCAGGAAGGTCAGCCTTTCTGTTGCCAGCACAGCTGGTGAGAGGTGCAAAAGCAGAGAAGGTATGTATGATTTTTTCATTTTTCTGACCTTCAGGCAAGCTGAAAAGCAGGAATTGCAAGCTTACATTCAAATAGAAGATATCAACACATGGAAAAGAACAAAGGCAAGAAAGTCAAGCTTTTATTTAGGAAAATGGTGAATTTCGCATTGAATTCCTACCTTGTTTGTCCCTTGACTGCTGTGTGGGAAAGGCCAATGTTTTCTGGTTGCATATTACATAGTTTTGTTTTTTGAAAAGTTTTGCAGTGCTTACCTTTAGTTAGGGTAACAGCACCTACATGCTAACTAGCCTCGGGTGTTTTATTAGCTGTCCTAGATATTGTATACTTCTAACTAATAACAGATTTTCCGAGGGACAAGATTTACGTCGTAGACTTGCGAGACCTGTCTATGCCAGCATCTTTTTTTAATTACATACACTGGATAATTCTGTTACTGTGCAGTGGTAACAAAGTCCGCCCCACTGAAAAGCCTGCTCTGAAGAAGCTGTCAATGCTTTAGCTGCTGCACTTGCTAGACGACTGCTCTGATCGGTGCTTGCCGTGGATCTCATACACTAATGATCCTACTACTTCTCCCACTGTTCAAGCTGCGCTGATAGGAAAGGTGGGAAGTTTTGAGGAAAAAAGCCTGCTACAAGACAGAGCACTGTAACCTGTCACCCCCTTCTAATCCCATAAGGTGATTACTGGCTGTACAACACCTATAGCTATACCAAATAAGGTCCAGTCTTTTTTTTTTTTTTTTTTTTAATGGAAGAGGGTTATCTCTATCAATGGAAAGACCAAAGACTAAATTAGCGGGGATGATGTAGTGGAAATTTTTGCAATGCCTGACGTTAGGTACAGGGTACAGTGAAAGAATATCCTGTAGAAGCTGAAGCAGCTATGCAGCAGTTCAGCAATGTTTTGGAGGTTTATTTTGTGAGTTTTGAAAGGTGATGATGGTTTGCACTAGTTTTGCTTCTGCAATATATATATGTGTTAAATAATAATCATCTCTAATGATGAATAAAAGGCACAAGACAAAGCTCAAAGTAAAGTGAGTTGATCTCAATGTTCACCACAAGGATCTGTGCGTTAAGCCCTCAAAGAAGATCTTGAGACTCCAGGCTCATCGAAGTTTTGTAATGGATGCTGTACTCGCTCAAAAATAGATGAATCCAGGAAAGAAAACAGCACCCAAAACCACCAACCCCCAGACAAAATACATGCTTCGTGGAAGAGAGGTTACAGTAGGTTACGTGCGTAACTTAACCTAAAGTCAGGAAGTGCAGTTCATGAGGTGTGTTGCGTCACAGCTTTAGAAACTCCCAGTTGAATTTGGCAGTGTTTTTATTTGCTTTTGAGGCTAGTAAATATTTTCAGCTTGCAAATTTCTACAAAACAGTCATAAAAATCTCTGTTACCAGAGACCCTGAGGAACTTTCCTTTTGATGTGCGCTATTTTATAAAGTCTATTTTGCAAAAAGAGATGTGGTCCTTGCTCCTGTCAACTTATTCCTGATTGCAGTGTTTGATTCCTTTAAAAACACAAAGATAATGTTGTTATTGATACAGAGGTGAAGATGCTAATGTATATAAATATGTATACAGGGTCAAGGAGTAATTAGTGAGTTCATCGAATTTCTTAACTATGTAAGTTAAAGAATCTTTATTTTAGCTTTGTGGACTGATACTGCACAGCTTAAATTCAAGTTGCGTTGCTCAGTTGTGATAGATTGTGTAAGACAATCATCTCATTTGTTTTCTGTGATTATACACATAATGTTTTCTCACAAAAAATAAACTTGATTGAAATGCTGTTTCTAATGCTCATGAAAACAGCTATGTATTGTTTAAACATTTTCAGGAAGAGCTCTATGTTGAAAAGAGGTTGAAATTGAAAGTAATTGTAGAAGTACATCCCACTGAGGGTTGACTTTTGATGTGCTTTTGAAAACTGGCCTTCACATTTGGATGCTATTGTGCATACGTATGCATACTAACGCTACTTTTTTTTTTTTTTTTTTTAAATGAGCCACTAAGGTAGTAGTGGATAGCTAGCAGTAGGCTTACAGGGTGTACTTGGAGATAAAGTCATTAGTACCTTTGTAGTTAAAATAATAAATTGGCTTAATAGTTTTCCAGCATGATACATGCAGGATGGAAAAATCCCAGCATGAATGTCACAGCTCAAGTATATATTGTGGTGCTGATAGGTAGTAAAACACAGTTTTTCATTTCCACAGTGAGCAAATTAAATACGGAAATCAAAAAGCTTCCTCTGGCCAGTCCGTAGTCCTTCTAAGGGCAGTGGGCATGAGGTAGCTGTTCAGTGTCCTGGCTGCCAGAGCTGCCTGGCAACGCTTTAGCCCCTGCATTACTTCGGTTTAGGTTAAACTGTCTTTAAAAGCCTTCAGGGAGCTGTCGTGACAACAGACAGGGATTAATGGGACGCAGGAGTCCAGGCTTGTTTCTGTCAAGGAGGTTGAGTGGGCAGTGAAGTGGCAGAGGCAGCTGTCAGTAGTTCTGCCATTTCTGTGCTGTGTGTGTCTCCAGCTGTCTCACAGGGGCTCAGCAACCCTTTCCCTCTCCCTCTTACCCCCATTGTGTTGTCTCACTGCTATAATGGCACTGTAGCAAAGGTCCACTGAACATGAAATCACACACCATCATCTTTGCAAAGCTGTCTTTTCAAGAACTTTGGTCTTGGATTCAATATGACTGCAGTTATTTGCAGTTTTTTTGTTTCCCTTTTATAGCTTTTACTATGAAAGAAAGAAACCCAAAGTGTTTACACATCTATCTCATGTTCTTGATACAGATTGCACTTATAGACTTACTCTTTATCTATAGTAGATTTCAGTGATGACCAGCATTGAAAGCCTGGTGAGGTCTCAGCACTCTGCTATCACGTGTTTGGGACTACTGCAGAGGTTCAGATCTGCCAGTCCATGTCTTCATGGATGGAGTCTTGGAGGCACTGGGCTTTCTTTGCGTGTGCTGCACTACCCATGACACAGGCAAGTGCCTCTTGGCTTCCAAGCTGCTTTGAGAGAAGGTGGCCAGAGATGCGGGCCACCACTGTCCAGGCATTTCTTGCAGCCATTTCCTAGCTGTCTTCACTCTCGGGAATGGTCAGGATGAAGAACACCAGCTGGATGAATTGTTTTTGTGCCAGTAGCATCTTGCTTCTGCTGTCTTTCCTGAGAAGCCCTTTGGCTTCCCATCTGCCATATCGTGGATGTATAGTTTTCACAACATGTGGAAAGGGTGCTGTGGCCTGAAGATTGGGAACGGTTGAGAACAGGTTACAAGCTCCACAGCTTGTTCTAGCAGACAGAAAATGTCCTGTGGACTGTAGCTTGGGCAACTTGTGGATGGTATTTCAACTGGAAATCCCAATGAAGAATGAATTTATAGAATGAGCATCAGAGGTGTTCTTCACAAGACTGTGTTATTGCTTCAGTGATTTACCCATACCAGGTTTAGGTGTGCTAGTTCAGGTAACCATAGCGGTGTAACAGTGAAATAGCTATGCTCCTGAGTGTTTGCTCACATCCTCTGATGTGTTTACAACCTGTTCTTAGGGCCATGCTGCCACAGTGACAGCATGGGGTAGCCTTCCTGAGCTAACTGATTTAAGGCCATCATTGAATTGGTACTAATGTCATCCTGATTAACCAACATTAAATGCTGTGTACTTAGAGAGTTAAATAAATTCTATGAGGGGTATATATAATAATGTATTAATGTAAGTGCATTCTACTTGAAGGCCACCAGCTGCAGCTTTTATTCTTTTCATCTACTGTCCGTCTCTGGCACGTAGCAGTATAAATAGACCACTATCTATTCTTGTATGATAATTCACATGTTTTTCTATACCAACAGCCAGGGTTTCATGACTTCAAATACTTACAATACTAGGCATATGAAAACTCTTTCAGAATTCAAACAGAAATTGACTGCAGTCATCTTTGGAAGGCACCAACAAACTTGCTATTCCTTGCCCCGTTTTTCAAAGGATTAATGTGTATTTACTAGGACCTTTTATTTGAACCTCAACAGCAACAGACTCAGCTCACAGCTTTATTGATAAAGAGAATAGTGTATAATTTTCTCAGTGGTATCAGTAATAATTGAATTGTTAAAGTAGTGTTTATACTGCAAAAATATTTTTTTCTCTTTGTTTTTTCCAAGCAGACCTGAGAAGAACCCATATAGAAAGTTGAGGTTTACTACACTATAAATTAAGCTTAAATGACTTAGTGTCATATTTATAGAACTGTGACTACACTTTTTATATAGAATTTTTATAGAGATTTTAAATAAAACTTAGTGACTTACAGCTAGCTGGTCGAAATACATTATTTTCAGGGTTCATTGCAGTTGTTACACATTAACTAACAGTGTGCTAACAGCTAAGTAAATGTTTGGCAACTGATCAGAAGCTCTAAATGAGGTCGTAACATACAGAGAGGTCCTGAGAGCTTACAATTCCTGTGTGTCTCAATGACTTTTGTAGCTGGTAAGCATCCTTCGCAGCTTGTAGGCTCTGATCCAGCAGTGCACTTGAGTGTATGTGTATCTTTAAGCCAGTAAGTAGATCCATCAGCTGCACTAAGGCTGCTCGTCTGCTTAAAATTACGTACAGGAATGAATACTTTGCTAGACCAAAGTGTCATGGAATAATTAAGTACTGTTGGGAAAGTTTCAATACAAAAAGGTGAAAGACTTGAGAACATCTTCGTCCAGCGTGCTAAATTGCTGCTTATTAATGTATGTGAGTAGCAACTGATTTTCTCTACGAAAAGTGTTGTTTTCTATTTGATTGCAGCTCATGAGATCATAAATACCTTTAATGTACTCTTGTTTTATCCTTGCCTAGAAATTATCATTATAGCTGACATGATGCATGCAGAACCATGGAAGTAATGATTTTAGGCTAATAGGCATGTTTCTTACGATGTCAGGCTTAATTGAAAGCCAGCTATTCACCCACCCCAGCCCAGTATTTCAAAGGGAATAGTTTACATTCACTCCATGTCGTCTCTAGTAGTTTTGATATAATTTGGGTTGATGGATTGACTGCATTGCAGTGGCCACTAACTGGAATGGCATGATAAGTAGAAATGCAGAAAAGAAAAGTAGTACATTCTTTAATGAGGTAATTTATAGGAAAAAATCTTCTGAATTATTTCATTATAAATAGAGGAGAAGATCTCAAAGTCTTTGCTCTTTGCACTGGAAAACTGATGACCAATTCTTAATGTTGAGCAAACCTAACAGAAATGAAAATGTGAGTTATTTGGACATTTGTATGAGACCCCTCTCCTAGTGAGTGGTGGAGACCACTAAGAAATACTGGTATGAAACACAGAGTATTTTCTTGAAATTTTTTTGAAATATTATCAGTTTATTCAGAGTTTCATTATCTCTTCTGTTATCAAACAGGAAATCCTGTCTTTGCTTTACTGCCCCTGAAAGGTAGTCTTATCAACCAACCATTCTTTGCGTTTGGCTCCTCAAAGTTTCTTCCACTTCTAGTATCTCACAGAGTGATTAGCTCTGAAAGAAGCAGGTGGAGCCAGCCTGCGTTTAGCACGCATACACACCATTGGGTATTTTATTTATGTGAAGACAGAAAAGATTAATCCTGACTCACTGAGGCTGATAAAAAAAGTGGCCTGGTTTTCAACTTGTTCATGATTCCACTTACAGAAAATACAATCGCTACTCAGAAGGGACCTTGTCTTCAGTGATGTCAGGACCGTGTTTAGCAATACTATCAGCTTTATCGTAACACCAATGATACTACTAGGTATACAAAACCTAGTTACCTAAAGTTAAACATCTTGAACTGGAATGACTTTAGGAATGTGTTTTGGGGTGGGGTATTTTTGCTTGGTTTTTTTGTGACAAAAAAGAGAATCGTCTTCAGTGTATGGTCCTTTTTTTTTTTTAATAGATTGTGTAAAAAATCAGGTTTTATTTCTTGATGAAGATCCAGAATGGTAAAAAAAAAAAACCAACCCAACCGACTGTTAAGAAAATTTCTGTTGACTTAAAAATGCTTTTTACCAACAAAATAATTTAAAAGAAGAATTCCAGCGACCTTTTTTATAACTAATTTGTCCCAGGTTCAATATGTAGATATAATCCCATACTGAGTACCAACCATAATGTAGTGTACCTTTAAAGGCTCAAGACAAAGCTAAATCCTTGTAATAATTTGGTTGGGGTTTTTAATAGTTACATTTTCATATTTTTTAGTTGTTTGTAGCTCCTTCATCCATACAGAAAGGCCAGCAGAAGCAGAAAATGAATCAAATGTGAGGTAGTTCATATATTCATTGGCTGCGGTAAGACTGTTCCTTTACTTTGATTTTTAACAATAAATGCATATTCTATTTTACACTTGTAAATTAAAAAGATGTCATCTGTAAGATGACATAGTTGTTCACCCATTAACTTGGCATCTAAGATCCAACTTGTTACAGATTTCAAATTCTCACAGCAAAGCTGCTAGTTTCTTTCTTGATTTCCAACCCCCACCCCCACCCCCCTCCGGTGTTCTCCTTGTCTAACCATAAGCCCAATGGATATATCCAGATAGCATAATAAATTTGCTTCTGCTTTCAGTTTATCCTGTATCCTGTAGATATCTAGTTTCCAGGTAATGAATGAAAGGAGACCTTTTGAAAATTGCATGCTCCTTTCTTTTTCGTTAAGCGATGGAAAGCACACCCCAGTGCTGACAGAGACTGCTTTTGTCTCATTGACATGTACGCATAATTTATACAACCTTATAAATCTTGGCTTTATGGGACTATGTGTCTTACAAACGAGATGAAGTGTCCCTTTCGGAATGGATTTGTTAGTGCTGAGAGTGAGTGATATTCTCTCCCTCTAACCTCTTGACCACCCTTTGGTAAAATAGCATGGTTTAGAGTTAATGGATTAATCACATGTATAGCAAACATCTTCATTTTCAAAGTCAGTGCAAGCTGACACCTGTATTGTCCTGTATTAAAAATAAGATGGTGTTTCAGAGGAAAGAAATAGGGAGGAAGAGCTTGGTAGGGTAACTCATAAAGAAAGGCTTATTGTGTTTAACAGAGTAAACTTTGAAAGGCCTTGGCTGTGTTTATATCTGTTATAGTAGTTATAGACAATTATCAATATAATCGATATCAGACAATTATATCCCTTCTAAAAACATTTAAGAGATTTTTAGAAACATTTCCATTTCTTTGTACATTTCTAGGTTTGTGTAAGGGTAGCGTCAATCCCTAATACTTTGGAACTATTCGTCCCAAAACTAGCTATAGTCTTTGAATTTTTATTTTATCCAGATCCATTTAATGATCATCCTGTATGGAGAAAAAGGCTATCCAAATAAAAATGCATTTTTTTCTATTTTTGGGAAGAACTAAAAGAACCAGGGTGTCCACTTGTTTTAGCATTAGACAGTCACTACTTTGTCTGTCCAGAATTATCTTTGTCTGACAAAAGTGGGGGATCCCAGCATTGCATACTGATGAGACTAGCCCAGTTAATCAGACTGTTTTAATTCAAAACGTGTAAACTTATTTTTTTGTTAAAACAGATTTAACACTAGTATGTTAAATTGCCCCCTGAACATCTATGCATTAACATACATAGTGAGAGACCTTTCCAATATTCTTTACTGAATCTTCCAAAAACTGCCAGAGGTGAGCTAACCCCAAAAAAGTAAACATAAGTGAATGTTTGATATTCTCGTGTAAATGGAAAGTTAGGAAGAAATAAAAACCTTAAACCAGATCTTCTAACAAACATGTAAAAGCAGCAAGTCTTTTATTAAAAAAAAAAAAAAAGCACTGAGGAAGTAGTTAAAAGCAAATTTTCATGAAGATTTATTGAGAAAGGGACCCTTGATTTCTTTCTGTCAATCACTTATTTTTAAAAAGAAGTTTGCTACGGTATTGCTTCAGTTTGTTTTAGTTGCTCACAACTGGAGAATGTGTTAATTTGCTGTGATCCTTGTTTATACACAGGAGTTGTGCTGACTTAATTTATTTAGATTCTGCCATACATTGGCACTGCTCCTTTTTGTAACAATAATGGATGATTTATGTTTTCTCATAACAACTTAATGCTGATTGGGTACTAATTTATACAATTCCATGTATTTTAATTTTGATTAGGCTTTGATTTTGTCACAGTCGCTGGTTCTTGGCTATACAAACTTCTCTTTTTTAGAAGATGTAACAAATTTTGTAACAACCGAACCTCCTAACATAGCATTGGTCCATCTAGTCCCACGTTCATCAGAAGTTCATCCTAGATCTGGAAGACCAATAAGAAGCAGGAGAGAAGTGATCGGTCACTATTAGCTGTATTGGCACCACAGCGCCCAGGCAGCCTGGACATGGGTCGCTCACTGCCTGTTGCTGTAGGCACCGTACAAAACCAAAACTGAAGCCCACCAAAACCCCACTGTATAATCATAGCATTATTGTGGCTGTGGATGGTGTAAGGCAAGACTTATAGGGAAAGGGATCTCTTTAGATCAGCCCAGTCTCTGAGGAAAAACAGATGAGTTTTCAGGCGCACAAGCCCTACTTTAGGTCTGAGATGGAAGCCAAAACGTTCGATATTAGGAATGCAGCAAAGATATTGGTTTTATAGCACAATGTGATTTCCCCATACGTTTTACCATCACCTAACAGTTTTGCGTTTTAGTCTCTGTCCCACAAGAACTAACAATCTTAAATTCTCTCTGCTTACTAATACCCTCTTTTGCTATACCTATTCCAGCTTTTTCATTCCCTCAGATTGTCTAATTCATTAACATAATTAATATAAGCCTAAAGGAAATTGTTCTCAACCTGTGGCTTCTATCTCAAACCTGTCCTAAAGCTTGTCTGTTTCTCCTACTTGCATCTATCAGCCTAATAAAAGGTATCATCCTTTCCTAAATCCTAATCTTGTTATAATGTAGTGCAAGAAACAGTAGAGGGAAGAGACATATGATGAAATAATATCAGTAAGTTTAAAAGGCAGCGACCAGCAGTCTGTCTATTCTGTTGATTTTCTACCTCCTCAATCAGTTTTGGATGAAAAAATGCAGCAAAACTAGATTTTTATGTTTTGCCAATGGCAGTTTGTTTTAAACAGCATGAGTTATAACTCCCCAAACTCAGTTTGTTTGGCATTTTCTAAAACAAACAGAAGCAAAAAGACGGAAAGTGGTTATCATTACTTTTGTGTACATTTAAAAAAATACAGTGCCTGAATACATTCAGTGACCGTCAGGGGCGTATTTGCTCTGGTGTAACAATTGTGTTAAGCCCTAGCAAAGACAGGTGAAGAGATTTTTATACTGTGATAAAACCTCATTCAGAATAAGAGCTCACGGCAGGGTCAAAATTCCTGATTATAATAGCAGCCTAGTACCCCTTCAGCTTAGGCTTTTATTACTCAGTATTGACATATGGCTCCTAACTCTTCTAATTAGATGTGCTGCTCATCTATAGGTAAATGAGATCACACACAGGCAGCCATAAGGACTTAGTGTGGCTGGATGCAACTGAGGCATACATGACTGGCTGCCCCGGTCGGTCCTTCATGCAGTTCATCAGGGGCTACTTACGCCTTGAGCTACCCGGCTAGAAGTGCCCTCAGGAAAAGAGGTAAGGGAGTTCAAGCCTCCCTGGCTTCCAGACCATTGAATCCTCTCTTGAATAGATAAGGTCTCTTCCGAATCTGCCCTCGCTATCTCGAATTCATGTCTCTCATGTTACTGTTTTTCCACAAGGCGCTCTCCTCTGCTTCCTTCATTTTCCTCAGGAGTTGTCTTTTTTGCTTGCTCTTTCTAAACAACGCCCTAACAGTACTGTTACAGCTAGTGCCAGCTCTGCTTTTCCCTCTGCACAATATAGGGCAGCACTCTGTGGCTTGTATCCTGAAAGCAGTATAGTTTGGGTTATATAGGCTCTGCTTTCAAGCTAATAAACCTTGCCACTCAACCGTGCTAATGTGACCTCACTACTTGTAGTTCAAGAGCTTGCTTGATCAGACCTGGGTTGGATACTTCTGCATGGTGCCCCACAGTGCAGGGCAAATGTGCTTTTAGCTGAAGAGACCCTATTCTATCCTTTAACCTGTTCTCAGCTGCTGTCACTTAGACCTGTCTACTCCAGAACATCATAGTAAAGAGCATTGCTAGCCTTCTAAGGTGGCTGCAGTTTTATCAGTAGAGAAGTATTTTCTACTGAGGTTGCTGTTTCTTTATTCTGTAGTGGAGCTATTTTGAGAAAAAGTTACATTGCCAATCAAAATAAAATATAGCAGTAAAATTCAGGCATTGGTAAATTTTAGCAGCATCTGCTGAACAGCTTTCTAAACAGCTCTTGGAAGGTGGTTTCTAAGTACTAAGATATTCAAAATTATGGGAAAAACTACTATGTAAAGCAGCCCTGTAATCATCATCCATGCCAATACGTAAAATGTTTTCTCCAAAACTATTTTTCAAGTAGGGTAGGAATTTGTGGCTGTATCATGAACTGTTCTATGTGTGATTGATTGGATATTTTACATTTAAATTTTTTTTTTAGTCTAAGAATCTTGTTTGACGGTGGCTGGCAGATAAGTAAAAAAAAAAATAAATTATGAGAATGGACTGTCTTTACAGTTGTCTGCATTTTAAGTTACCCGGACTAGAATACATATAGTTCTGCATTCTGTCTCTTCGATGTTTTATGTGACTGGAGAGGTGCCTGAAATGTTCTGGATGCTTTTATTCCTACTCCGCACAACTGATATGTATTGGAGAACACAGATTAATATAGACACACATGAGTCTGTTGGTCAATACAGAAGTGGGATGGAAGCTTGCCTTCATAGGAATGGATATAAAATCTGAATTTCTCTAATCAAGTAGTTTCGAACTTTTTCATATATGCTTGAGGAGTCGAAGAAATACTTATCAGTGACACATGAAGGGAAAGCATTTCTAATGAAACACATTATACGTGAGTATAATGATTGGAATATTTTAAGGAGATGAAGAATGTTAAAACACACAGCTTTAGGCCACCTCAGAGCTTCAATGTGCTGCAAGTTGAATGATGCCGCAATGTCTTCCTGAGTGTATTAGCATCTTGAAATGGTGGTTCAGAGGCCTCTTAACATCTTAGGTTAAGCCTAAGCTTTGAACTTCCCTGAAGGGCAGAACAGAAGTAGAACTGGCATTTCAGAATAAGCTGTGCTCGTGTGTTCAGGAATAACTGGACATAACAAGAATTACAGTCCAGCAGTGGTGGTCTTTAGCACAGAAAGCTCATTTTTTCAGCTTGAGGTATGCAAACAAATGAAAAGATGTTGGGAATGCTGAAAAACAAAGGACAGAAACAGTAGATGAACTGTCTTAGGATCCTTTGGGAAGGGAAAGGACTTTGGTAGGACTTAGCTGTAAGGCTATCTTGTCATAGCACCCAGTTATGCTGGAGGCAACTGATAACCACTGACCATCTCAGTGGAGGTAAGGTGAGCAGAACCACAGTGGGCCACAGAAGGTGTTGTAAAGGCTGGCTTATCACAGACAGTCACTTAAAGGTCCCCAGCCATGTTAAAACAAATGTGAGCTGTGGAGGAGTATTGCTAATGAGAAAATATAGTCACCTTAATCTGTGAAACTCTACACAAGGCTATGCACACCAGAATTAGCTAGAGGATCAAGGGCGGAATTCTGGTTTGTCCCATTTTTTTGTTACTGCTTGGTCATGAGTTATTATATTCTCATCACTGAGGTCACTGAAAGCACTTGAGGCAAAACATTACATGCTAATTTTCTTTATTTTCTTTTTTTATGGAGCACTGCAATTCTGTCTTAGATTCCTCTTTATTATGTTGTTAATAATTCACATAAGCAAGGCATATATTTAGTACTGTGTGAATATGTATGAATACAATGTCTTTATCCTGAAATTCTTGTTCTGCTAAAATTAGAAGTTGCAGTTCAGCATACTCAAAAATTTGGTTTATGTCTTAAAAGCAACCCTTAAAATCTCATTATGCTCACAAATCAATGCCTATTTGAACTGAATGGTTGGAACTGGAGGTAGTTTAAAACAACCTTCTGTCCTTAGCAAAGGGAAGTCAGAACTTGGCTAAAAGTAAAATTTATACGTTTTCAAAGATATCTCAACAAGTGTTGAATTACTAAGGCACTGAACTCTTTTTTGTCACTGTAGGCAATCTACATGACATCAGTTTCTGGTAACTGCCGTTGTATTACAATATTACAAATAATTGCATTTTCTCTATTTTGCAACCCACTGAACTTTTTGGGGGGTTTGTTCAACCTAGGCAACCAATTCAGACAAAAGGACAGTAGCAGATGAAAGACAAGGACACTTCAAAAAGAGTCTAAATGTGGGAAAACAATTTCAACCAAAAAAGTTAACCACTCAAAATCTAAGACTGCTGGAAATCACCACAATTTCAGTTATAGGGGTGCAATACTGTCATTGTCACTAGGGAACGGTCCAGCTTGAGTGGAACTATGGTTGCTCTCGGGCCTCATTTCAGTGGGCCATCATTGCTCAATAAGGCTGTTAAGGCATGTATCCAAGGGCTGGTTGCTGAAGAGAGATCAATTTAAGCACTTGCTTAACAGCTTTGCTGTATGAGAACTTTCAGTCTGAATCTGCAAGTACTGATCTGGCTTCCTTTGCAAAGTTTTGACCTGTCCTAATTCCCTTCAGTGGCAAAGGTAAGGAGGCATTGTATGAACTTGTCAAATATGTGACACAGGCTCTTGAGGAAGACTCGTTAAGGTCTATACACCATTCTGGTGGTCACCCTCCTAGTTAGTAATGCTATGAAGAAAGGGAATCGGGTTCTGTGAAGAGGAACAGTGAGAGACTGGAAAAGTTTTATCACAGATTACATGAGTCTTAATCACTTTCTGAGGAAAGGGGGGGCTATTCAGTAGAACTATTATCTACAGCCAATTCAGCTAAGCAAATACATACCAACACTTAGGTAGTGGGGCCACCTATCACCAAAACACCAGAAGCTACCTCCTTGAAATAATACTGCTTTTTAGATACCCACCTGAACAAAAGAAATACTTTAAAAGCAAAGACCACATGAATATAAATTGCTCACGACAGGAGCCATGGACAACTTCTTTCCCTACAACAGGAAATTGATAGACACATAATGTAAGAAAACTAGTTGAGAAATGCCATTTGTATTCCCACTGCACTTTTTATGTTCTCTCCCACTCACCAAGTCTGTGGGAGATATTTGGGAGGAAGAAGAGAAGTGCAATAAGATAAGAGATGTTATGAATGCAAAAGATAAAGAAATTGACACTTTGATGAAAGGAGATAATTAAAACAACCATAGACAGGTTTTTGCCAAAAACAGGGGGAAAAAAAAAGGGGTAGAGAATTTGATGAGCACTAAAGAATGAGGGGATATTGTACTTTCTTCAAGCACTGAGCTTACTGTGCTATGAGTGAGTGGCAATGGATGCTGATGTCTACACTGGGTTTTCCTGAGCATGCAGAATGTATACATCAATTGCTTTTTAATCAAGAGGGATATCATACCTTTTTCTTTCTCAGTTTCTCTTTCTTTTTATAGTGACTTTTTTCTCTGCTAGAATTTCTTCTTCCATGTTTTAGTGTTGCTGAGTTTGTGTTCTTGGACTTGCTGAGGTTGGTTTTGTTCATATGACAAAAAGGGAAGCTATTTTGCTTGCCAGTTGTGCTTTCTTCAATGCTGATGGTGGCAATAATAATGGCACCACTGTCAAGGAAGTGTTATGCCTGGCTGAAACTTATGAAAAGCAAACCTAAGAAGCATAACATTTTCCTGTTGCGTGTGTTTATGAGCAACTGTTTAGCCAAGGATGGCAGTAGAAAAGCTTTCACTGAAGACTTTAAAAAAAAAAGTCTAAGAACCTAGAGAGACAAGGAGCCAAATTGGAAAGAAAAAGAAGTCTTAAACATCTAAGATTCATTTAAGTCATGCAATGAAGAGAGATAGTTCTTGTACTAAGCAATTAAAAGAGCTCCAATGTAATGACTCCTTCTTTAGTACAAGGTCATGAGTAACTACTGATAAAAGGGATAGACAGTTTAGTAAAAAACATTGTGTCCAAAATCTATTTCTTTCTTGCTTGATTTCCTGCTTTCTCTTCATCCTGCTTTTTCTTTCTTCCCCAATCCCTCTATCCATAATTCTTTTTATAGTTCTCTTTTTGTTTTATCCTTCCTCTCTATCCCTCATTTTGTGACTCCAACTCTCATCCTCCTTCCAGACTCTATTCTTCTACACATGCCCTTGTTTTCTTACCATTTTCCGTAACTCAGTTTGAATGTACCAAGGCCACAGCAGCTACAGTGGTAGTAGCTTATGCCATCTCCAGTAGCTCAGTTTCAGGGTCTTGAAAGGAAAAGTAAAAACAAATCTCCAAGTTTGTGCCAGTTTTGGCATGTGGTTATGCAGATATTTGTACTTCATTTGGTGTTCATTCTTTAAGCTCGTGTTATCATTCAAAGATGAGCAGTGTTATAAATGTCAAGAAGGAGGGAAGTTTAAGGAATGTTCAGGAAGAGCCAACTTTTGGAGTTTTTGTTTTGAAGTTAGGTCAGTCCTTGACTTTTTGCTTTTAAATCTACAACCAAAAAGTGTTCAAACTAAAAAATGAGTTTAAATCAAATGAACGGTGCCTGAAAGCCAGTTAATTTGCTATCAGCAAATTTTCTTGAAAACCATAAACAAAACAGATGTATAACAGTTTGAAACATTTTGATAAATACAGTAGTTATAACAATTCTACAAATCATTTTTTTCATATACAAAAATACATTCATTTACATTCGTTCACTATCAGTTTGGATTTTAAAAGGGAGAGACAGTGTTACCCTATACTATCATTCAAGATATACAATTGATGTAAACTCAAGGATGCAAAAGGTTCTGAACGCTTTTCTGAGGCAGGGATAGAAAACAGAGGAAAAGATGCTGTTAAAATAGGGAAATATTTTCCTGCGTCTGTAGGCATCCTATGGAATTCATTCCTGCAGAAAGTTAGTGATTCATAGAAGCTCATAGATGCTGTGACTGGGTTTGAGATGGTTAGCTATGAAAACTATGACTACAAATGTATCTGACTGAAGCCTTCAGGTCTGAAAAGGAATATCTGCATGTGCATGCATAATTGGTTCAGCACATTACAATGTTAATAGCTGTATTCTGAAACAAGTGGTAATGGGTAATTTTAAGAGGTCTTGATGTTTTAGCATGGTAAAAACATGTAGCATGGAAAAAAATGCGGGTATTTGCTGTAGAGAAAGCTTTGTTTCAAATACCATGTTTAAGCAGAAAAACTAACAGTCTCAAAATGATAAAACTTGCATACAATAATTAAAAGAATGGCAAGAAAATCCATGCTTTTTACTAAAGGGTTCTAAAAAAATAATTTGCAAGAACGGAGTGGTAATTAAAGGATGAAAAAATTATCTAAAATTTCATAAACGTTTTGGTAAAGTAAAATAAATACTTTGTATTAAATATATAACACAGCAAAAACCACTGAAGGCTTTCATATCAGCTCTGGAAATAGTGAAAATTTTACTAAAGGTTAAATAAAATGCATCCTTGTTGATTGCTTCCTCTATGCAGAAGGAAGTCACAATTGTTTTTCTCCAAAACAATAATATTTTTATTATCTAGGTTTATACAGTTGCAGAACTAATGACTAGGAGTAATTTAGGAGTAAATTAATAATATGAAACGTTTGCTGAAGCCTTATAAGGGCAAAAATTTTGCAGGGTCATTCTCCAGGAAGGGGCAGTGATTGCACATCGAATGAAATGGACATTCCATTCAGAACATCTATTAGCTCAGATTTTTAACATTAATCAAGCTTGGTTGAGAAGGTGTTTCAGCAGATTTTTGTGTTGATTATTGACATTAAAATGTGTGTTCATTTGACATCTTTCTTTGGTAATAGTCTCAATATCAACCAAGGAATGTTGGATCTGAAAATTGCCTTTTCTACTTTGCTCCTAGTCTTCAATAATAAGGCAGAAAAGACAACAAAAATGGTTGGTTTGCCCTACTTCATAATAGCCTGTCTCCTCTTTTCTTCTCTTTCCAGCTGCTGCAAAACAAATGGAGAGCTAAAATTACCATCCTGTCCCCTGTGTAACCATGTTTTTCTGCTATACTTTAGGCTGTTTTCTAAAAGCTCAATTAATCTCTCAGTTGATGCTGAATATACCTGTAGCATTTCTAAATGAAGCCTGCAATTCTGTTGCAATCTCAGCTTTACAAAGCTTTCTTTTTTTCCTGCCATTGTGCCTAATATATGTGGTATGTGCACTGCGAGTTCCATTCTTGTTGACAAACAAGGGTCTTAAGAAGAAGATGAGGAGGTGGAAAAGGAGGAGGAGGAAGAAGAAGAAGAGGAGGAGAATGAGGAGGTGGAAGAGGAGGAGGAAGAGGAAGAAGAAGAGAGGAAGGAGGAAGGAAGAGGAGGAAGAGGAAAGAGGAGGAACAAGAGGAAGAAGAAGAAGAGAGGAAGGAAGAGGAGAATTACTGGGTACCCATAAGCACCTATCCATATCATAGCCCTTTAATAGCTTTGTAAATATGTTTTTCTTACCTTCACGTTCCTTGCCATAACTTGAAAGCAGACACCAAAATGCTGTGTCATTAGCACTGTACTTTCATCTCTTTCAGCCTGGAGCAATAACATCATAAAATTTATATCTGTATTATTGTCCTTCAGTTCTGCTAATCTTCCTTAACAGGGCTGTAAATAACACCACTCAGATTCCCTTTAAAATAAAAAACTAAGTGAAAAAGAGGGAGGGAAAGTCTACAAATAACTCCTCCCAAGGCCATGACCTCCTCCATCTGTCATGACCAGAGCAGATAGATAAGGAGGTTTCATATGAAAGCAACCATTCTGAGTGACTACGCGTTAAATCAACTTGTAGATCAAGCTTTGACAGGTGCTGATATGAAGGGCTGGCAGAGGCCACATGGGAACTGTGTGCTACATATCCTTTATTTTCCTGGTTCCTCAGGATATCTGAAGAAAGCAGAAAAGATGAAAATCTTCCATCTATATAAGCAGTTCTTCATTCCCCTCTCACTAACAGATGTGCAGCTCTTCTGGAGCATTATAGTGTTCTCAAGCCATAATATGTCACTCCAAATAATCTTTTGCTTGAGAAAACATACACTGAGGCATAGAGCCAACAGTTGAAGCGCTATGTTTTCATCAATTATAATTTCAGTTATTACTTTGGGCTTGGATCCAAGTGTAAATTGCTAACACTTTATGCAGTTTCCACACTAATGGATAGTTAAACGGTACATCTAATAAAACAAAGATAAAATTATTAAAATGGTAAGGACATTGATGTATAGTTCAAAACTTTCTATGCTATTTTTTTTGTGCCATATTAAAACAATATGACCTTTACTACAGTCATCATCCCATTATAGAAATGAGCAAACACGGATAGAAATAAAGACAATTTCTTACCAACAAACCCTGCCACCCAGAAAAAAATGTCAGGTTTCACATGCTTTTCTTTTCAAGTTCATCTGTTTCACCCAGTTGAAGAGATCATACCTTTGAATCTGATAAATTACTTCCTTGTGGAGAACTCTTATGAAGAAGATAATGGATAGATTTTAAAAAATCAGAAAATATACATCAAAGTATAATCTTAAAGTCTAAATCCACAGTAGCAGCCCAAAAGGAATATGCAAACAGACTTTTAATCTTTCAGCACGACTGCTTCCAGGCCTAATTTGAATTCAACTCTTTAGAATTAGAGTATGTGAAACAGGGTAAAATGTCAAATTTTAGGGCTGAGCACTTTGGCTGAATTCTAACAAAGCAGGTAAGCACATTAAACTTCAAGTTTTTGCGCAGCAACACTAACTATGGACGTTCACGAAATCATACGCTGTCCAGCGGCTTGCCGAGCTGAGGTTTTTTGCTCAGGAGTGCACTTTTAAAGTGAGTATCCCAATCATTCCCATTTGCTGTGCTTTACTTCATGTCATGAAGCAGTATCAGAAATTGCAAACTGGATTCTTTTTTAACTAATTATGAATTGAGGATGAGTACAGCAGATGAAGTCCAACTTCTAATGGGCATTTGGTCCGCAGAAGCTGATATCTGAGTAAACGCTCCTGAAACGCGTGTAGTGTGGCTGTTGTGTCCTCAGCACCAACTGTTTTGCTTGACAAGCCTTCTCCCGTGGGGCTGCGCTACTCGCTCACGCAGGTGGAACCTCAGTCTTCCACGTTAGAACTTTGTCTTTTTGCAGTCAGTCTGGTTCTCAGGATTTAAGGACAAAAGTGGGCATATTCCCTTATAGTCCAGGACACCTCAAGGGTGAGCCTCAGAGAAATTTAGAAAATAACAAGGAGTCTAGGTACATTGTAGAAAGGGATAAGAAAAGCCAAGCAAGGGTGGATTTTTTTAATTTATACAGAATACTCGTTTTATGATTGGTCTGCCTTTATCAACCTCAAAAAATTGTACAGTTTGTAAAGTTAGAGATAATGGCACAGAGTGCCAATATATATGTGTGTTGCATGGCTTCAGTATCACTGTACTTTATAAGGGTTATTGGGAAAGGAATGAGAATGCATCCAGAATTCTTTAATTTAAAAAAAAATAGGTGAGTTCTGGTTTTAGCACTTTAATATTACTTTTCTTTGGAATATATAGTCCCATGAATTTACATCTGTCAATTACATTTTAATAAATACAAGATTTACATGTATTATACAAAACAAAGAAAAAGGCTACACTGTGTAGCTAACCCCTCCAAAAAACTCGCTCAGCCTAACGTACAGAGTTTGGTTCTTAGCTGAATTAGAGAGATATACTATTTATGTCTAAGCTTTTTCTTTTTTTGTGGCTTTTTCTTCTGTGTTGTATTGCAATGTCATCTTTGAAGATGCTATTGGTGGAATTAATCACTTCTCCATATACCAGAGCACTGGCATCCTGAATTTGTTACATCAAAGGATATTGGCTGAGAAGACAAATAATTAAATGACCCGTAACACAGGTAAATGATACTCTTGGGATCAAAGGGATCCCCTATGAATGCTGTGTGCTGCTCTGTTCTGCCAGTCATAGAAAGTGTCATTTAGTTGCAATGGCTGCAGTGAGGTAGCTTTTGTCAGTCCTTCAAAGTGAGGGTTTTCCAAACAGGATCTTCCTGTTTGTTTTCCTTGTTTGCTAATTGTTCAGAAACCACTAAGATGAATGTAAGACTTGGTCAAATATCAGTTCATATGACATGGCTACATTAGTACCTGCAGGCTAGGCTTCTGAATCACTTTCAAGTGAAAGAGAAGACAGTCACCAGTAATCTGTTTTGGAAATGGATGGAGATGGCTGACTAAGAATTTTCTGGTGCAAGAAAATAGTATGCAAAAGGTATTACCTTTAAATCTTATCTTGAACCAAGACCATTATTTTTGGTCGTCTTTGAAAGTGAGTTAAGCTTAAGATGTTAAAATCACCCCTCTTCTAGTACAAGAGTGCCCACGTAGAAAGTTAGTGTAGAACAGCTACCGTAGCTGTAGCTTAGACTGTAAGAGCTTAGTTGCATAGAAATGCTGTAACGTGCCTTCTTTACGTATGTTTTCCGAGGAATCATGGATGCGTCTGTCAGTGCCTCTGTCCTCTCTTTCTTTACTCATTCCTCACTTTTTTGAATATAAAGATCTTATTCAGCTGTCAAGGTTAATACTTCACGTATCATTAGCTTTGAACTAGGTTGGATGTTTCACTGTGGTGCAAATAAATCATGAAACTAAAAATCTATATGAGTATTAGAAAGCAGAAATAATACCTGTGCTGTGAAGCAGTCATTCTTCATGTTATAGCTTCTCTGATTAGGATGGATAAGAGCTACTCTCCTGCAGCAAAATAATTTGAAAAATATGTATGTGTGTGATATAATATTTAGAAGAAGAATAAATTAAAGGTATTGTGTTTGTCTAGAAGTTGATGGCTGGATCACCAGCTAGTATAAATTTACATACTGCTATTGAGAGTCAGAGATATTACTAAATGGCTCAGTACTAAGAATAAAAACCTGAATATGTTGCCGGATAATATAAATATATTCCAATTCAAAATGAAGCAGAAGTCTATAGCTGCAAGAATTTTTGGAAGATTTATTAAATACTGTCTGTTATAGCAAAACATATAATCGGGTGTACGTATAAATTATCTTTTATGGATTTCAACTGTTAGCTTATGGTACACAAGTTCTATACTGCTGCAATAGTAATCTGGTATGATTAATTCTTTATGCAATTTCATGTAAAATAATTGTTCACACACGTTTGTTTTCTTTCTTAGTATTTTTTATTACTTCATTAAAGTTCATGGCTTAGATCCACATTTTTGGTGAGGTACTTTCCATCGCTTTTTAAAATTAACTTTCTCAACTAATGGTGCTCTTTCTTTTCTGCTTCTTACTGTTAATAATCTACTAAAGATTAATAAGGAGAACAACAGTCAGCAGGAAATACACCTATCAGTCAGTGCAGAAATAGTACACTTTATGGATAGAACTAAGGAGCAATGGCCACTAAATCTCAGAATAAGAAAATAATTACTTCACCTGTACGGTGTCTGTACTGGAAAGGATTGCTTCCCCTTTGGAGTCACACTTACGGGAATTTTTAATAAAAAATGAATTAACTTCAGCCCTGAGGATGTGGCCTTTAGGCTGAACAAGTCAATCCCCAAATTACAGTTCCTCTTCCCTAACTTGTGCCGTGAGCAGGAACAGGCTATTAAGTCTAAGTTGTCCCCTATCTGAATTCAACTGTAAAAAATTTCCTGACTTCGATAGAACCAGATTTACGTTATAGGAAAGATTTGTCTAATGCCAGGATCTTTACTTGTGTTCTCTACAGCTGGAAAACTGTACCGTATGTGATAGAAGTAACGGTATTATATCTGGCAGGAGAAGGAGGATACTCAAGAAGCGTAGAAATTACCTGCAGGAAGGTTTACAGCTGTTCAGGGTGGAAGATGACGTGTTGTCCTCTTACAGAGCACAAAAAATAAGCGTAAGTAGAACAATATCTCTGAATTGTGGATAACAGTAGAAGAGAGCACAGGATTTTAATCTGGTAAAGTATAACTGCCTGTCAGTAGTGAAGGGTTTTCCTCTTTACTGTGCGTGCATGGTTGCTTCCTTAACCTTCCTAACCTTCTCTTAATGGTTAGGCAAGTAATTAGGTGAGGATTGTATGATACCTTTAATGTTCCAGTGGCTGTTATAACTACAGACCATTAAAATTAGTTTTGTTGTGACTGGGCAACAATGTAAGAAGTGATTTTACCTCTGTACAGCGGTATCTGCCAACACGTCTGTGAAAGACTCAGTCTTTGCCTGTACAAGAAGGTTAAGTTGCTTTACTATGAAACGTTTTTAAAATAATACAGCTCCTGTGTGGATATTCTTACTTCAAAGTAGTTTCTTCACAGTTCAGCTTAAACATGTTTACAATCAGGTTCTTAACCAAAACAGATCCAAAGTGTATAATGATCAGTTCAGAGGATCTCTTCATGTGGAGAGAAATTTCTTTGCAGTATTTAACGCTAGTTTTTGTGTTGAGAGCCTTCAGGAAGAAGCTGAAATAAATCTCTATCTAATAGCAGCTTCTGTTTGCAATAGCAACCTCATGAGTAAGAACGCCACAGTACTTTTTCACACTTATACCTCTTTTCATTGTAGGGCAACATTTTACTGTCTATACCAGAGTTACCTGGTATCCAATCCTGCTATGCTCTCCCCTTTTAAAGTGGGATTATAAATCTTTGTAAAGCTGTGTCTCACTTAGCACGCGAAGTAGGACACAGGCCAGTGAAAACATGGATTGAGAATGTGCATGTAGATTTTTTTAATTCCATAATTTAATTAGTACACATGACATTTTTTAATAGACTTACTGTGCTGGAAGATTGGTCCCATATATCTTCTATTAGTTAAAAGATTGGAAAATTCACTTTAGTTCTGTTTAGAATTTATACAAAAACTTGGACTGTAACTCACAAGAAGGATTAAATGTGTATATTTGATTCGGATCTTCCAAGACACAATTCTGGGTTGTTAAGTGCTCTCTTATCTTTCTGTCAATGCAGAATATTTTTTTCCTGGATGTATCTCCCTGCAAACATGACTTGTTTTGGATGAGAACATTGGATGAGGAAAAGTGGTTTCTTTTTAATCAAAATAATTGCTTTGTAGATTAAATGTCTTCAAAACAATAATTTAAAAAAATAATGGAATTAATTAAAGACCAAAGAAACTCCATTTACAAAGAAACTCAATTTCCTGTTGCTTTTAAATAAAAAGTGCTAGAATCTGGATCCTCATTAGGTTCATTCATTCCAGAATGACTTGTAAACAGCTCATGAAACCACAAATGTCTAGTAGAGTGTTTTCTCTTAGAAAACTTGGTTTACATGGAGATATTCCACTAAATATGACACCTGAAGATAAAACCAATTATTTCTTATGTAATGTTATATCTTCTTTCCTTACTGAAGTACTATTGAGTTGAAGGAAATTATTAAAATAGCAGACCTTTAAAATGTCATTCACCTGGTCTGTGGGTGGTTTATTCACTATGTTATATGTATTCTTTGAACACCCATTTAAAAATCTAATTTAAAGTTTAAGCAAGGCAGAAGGTATTTCCAGCAAACACTCTATATTTTGCTAATTTTTAAATTTTGCTAATTTTTAAATTAACTTCCCATTTTATTTTATTTCACTTGTTTGTCTGTGTTTTCAATTCTAGTAACATTTAGTGAGCTCTTGGAAGGTTAATATGGCAAAAAAAACCCCAAACTATAAAAGTGGACTTGTCTTAGCAATAGCGTGTATACTGGGAGAGACAGTTCACAGGGTTTTTTATTACCAAGCCATTTAAAACAGTGTGAGACTATTTTTGCATTGAGAAAACTTGCTAGAATAAAATGAAGTGTTTTATTATTTAATCTGTTAATTAAGATATGGAAAGATCTTATAATACAAAGCCCTACGAGCCACTTCTCTTGAGAGGCAATGACTCCCGATGAGGTCCTGCACATACCACAGACATTTCCATGTGCAAGACCAAACTGGACTTTTACTTCTGATTGACGGTTTTCTTCCAGTTCAGAGTTAAAGAGGTACCGACTGTTGAGACACCTTTGTCTTCCCCAGAAGCAGGATGTGACCAATCACTTTTTAACTCAGTGAGAAGAGGGAATTGGGATGCAGCTGGCCGTGAAACACTGTGTCTGAGCTCTTGCAAGCTTCCTGCCCTGCACTCAGTATCTGCCCTTTGCAGGTTTCTGAACCAGGCTGTGGGAACACAGTGGGAAGGTCTTCTGCATGAGGCACCAGCTCCCACTGAGCTCCTGCAAGCAAAGCAACATGTCGCCTAAAAGTGTTGATATTTTCTGCTTATTATAAAAAGAGTGGACTAATGTATTTTACTGTAGGAGGCTTTGAGAAGGCCTAAACTGGAAAAGTGTTCCTGGAATTGCCTACCATTACCAAAAAGTGATTGTAATTTAGATATCAGTTTTCACAGTGAATTGATTTGTTTTAGGAAAACCATTTCTGAGCTAGCACAAGCTGTGTACATATCAGACCTCAGGCTGACAAATAAAGTCTCGACGACATATGAAAATATCCTTTTAGCAAATGGCTCTAACATTGATTTGGTCATGGATATGACCATATGTAGCCTGATTAATGTTTAAATTAATGATTAATATCAATTTGGGGGGGTAACAGTTTCATCTAAACATATGGTCTAGAAGAAGAGAGAGAATTTAATTTCCTAAAGATCAAATAGATTGGGATTTCTGAGGATCTGCCTTTTTGTCCCTCCCGCTATTTCATGAGCCCTGCTGTGGGGAAGACAAGTAGGGGAGTCAGGAAACATCAGGAAATGTAGCTAAGGGTGAAGAGAAACCAGTGTGGCAGTGTCAGTGGAGAAGATAGGGAAGTTAGCATGCAGCGAGACTTGGAGCTCTCTGCTATAGGTAGGGAGAACATTGCAAACTGATGGACTTGCATACCTGGCAGAACATCTTGGGAGAAGGCTGGGGGAAGGTATGCCTGATATGGAAAAATAAGAATTATTTGGCCCTGCATTAATTCTCCGTTCCATATAATAGCTAAAGACCAAATATATGCATTCTGGTGATCTGGGGAAACTGTCGAAAGGCTCTGAAAGGCACTTGTCCTCTTCTTCTAGAAAGAAATGGTGTGATATGGGATAAAACAGGGACTTTGGGTTAACGTTAGCTATCTGACAGAATAAGACATTCTCTTTACTTTCCTGAAAAACACCGACAATCTGAAAAGGATGCATCATAATTAGGCTGCTCAACAGCTACCATCTGAAGGTCTGTGATACAACAAGGTCAATTTCTTGATATTTTTACTCTTGTCACTGTGGTGAGGAATGAAATGAGTTCTCCTTCCCCGTATATGTTGTACCTTGTAGCCCAGCCCAGAGCTCTTCCAGTCATCTCCTAATATGCAAAAGGGAATCTTCTAACAATTAGCTTATGAGCTACTTTGTCCTTCCCCTTGCTTCTTTTCACTTATGGCCAGAAGCAGCAGTGCTGGTGTAGTACTGGTGCTTGAGACCTAAGGAAATGTGTAGGATCCAAAAACTGAAAAACTGCAGAAATGCTTTGTCTGTGAGGCAAGAAGGATCAGTTCCAACCTCAGCCTTGGAAGTTCAGCAGATCTTCCAGACTTTAGGGAGAAAGAGGCATTGCTTCATTAGCCATACCTGCCTTATGAAGAAATAGAGGACTTCAGTATCAAGTTTGAGTGAGGCACCTTTCAAGAGCAGCAAATCAACCTAATTTTTTAAAGCATACTATAAACTTTCTAAATATCTGAAATCAAAAGCAATGCTTGAATATAGATGCCATTATACGGAGAATTTTAGAAAATATTTGCCTGGTACTTTTCAGTCAGCTTCAGCAGCTTATTAATGTTAATGTAAATTCAGTAACTACTATAATACTACTATACAGTTTCATTGTAGAAATATTATCTTCCAATGCCGATGTTCTGTTGACTGAACAGATAGAAAAGTAAATACACTGCTATTAAATATACTTTATACATGACTGAAAAGCATGAAAGAAACCAAATGTAGCTTCTGAATTTAAAGTTTCTCCTTTCGGAATTTAGAGCAGATGTGGTCTGTAAAAAAGCCCTGGTAGTTTTATTAAGGCCATGAAGAGGGGTTGTAAAAAGGTGCTGAAGCAGCTTCACGGGTCTTGGTTCATTAACTCTAATTGTCACGTCTGGATTCCATCTGATGGATGATCAGGTCCTTCCTTTCTGATATCCTTTTTCTCACTGTCTTCAGGTGACCAGCTTCCAGAGCTACCTCTTTCAGAAGTATTTCCAACAGTGGGCCTGGGTAATATTCTAAATCACTTCGGTCATACTTGAACGTGTCCTTTTATTGTTGGATTTGCTCCTTTTCTTGTACTTTTCCTGTGTGGAGCTTTCCTCTGGAGAGAATAGAGCCATCATTAATGAAAAGCATTTTAGATTCTGAGAGATTATGTTATATAAAAGTTTTCCTACTTGACAAGACTTATTTTTGGAGGTCAGAAAATTCTTACGTGCATTAAAAATAGAAAATGTAAAAGCCTTATTGAGCACCAAGTGTCTTCTGATTTCAGGCTTGATATGAGGGAGTGAAGAGGCAATGTTTTACATACCACCCACATAAGACAACTACATAATTTATAGTATGTGGCCATCTGTGTGTTTCCCAAGTTCTTGGTTCTTTATTAGAATTAAATGTGTGCCAAAAGCACAACATTAACTCTACAGGCAGTGGAAAAGAATATTCCTCCCTTTATCTCAAGCTGTTTGTGACTGAAAGTTATGTCATGATCGTTTGGTGTCCTAAGAAAAGTAATTAATGCTTTCAGACCAATGTCAAATAGCATCTCTCTTTTTAGCAGTAAATATATTTATGTGGGCACAGAACTACCTGTTTTCCCCACTAGAATTAAAATATGCAAAAAATTTTCAGAACTTGGAATTTGTTTGGCAAGTCTAATTCCAAAGCAGAGCTAAAACCTCATGTCATGGTAACAGAAGGAATAGTCTTTCATAACTATGAAAGATTACAATTTGATTGGCTTTCAGTGTGATTTAAGTACTGTTAAGTACAATTCTTTAAAATAAGTAAATAAATAACGCTGTGTTGTTAAACATTAATTTCATTAGCATCATTGGTAGTAGGGAATCTTCTGAAATCAAGAGAAATAAAAGCTGTAAATCTGAACACATTTTCTGAGTTTATAAAATCAAAGTCTAAGATTCCATAATGTTGTCTTTTCTTGGCTGTTAATATTGTTATAAGTATTCAAAAATCTTTAATTTTATATCCCTGATAGACTTTGCCAAAATAAAATAATCAAGTAACTGAACTTGTGAAAGTTATAACACTTCTCATGTTACTGTTTTTAAATCTGTTGAATTGTTTATACCTGTAGACCCTAAAGTTTTGAAAAAAATTTTTATAAATCCCTTTTGCCATTATTAGCAGACAGATAACTTCCTAGAATTATTACCAACATTAGATATCTATAAATGTATTTATTTTTTTAAAATGTTTTTTCAAGTGTATGCCTTTTTTTGTTAATGAATTTGTTTTCCTTCAGAATGCCACCATCATGGGATATTCCTATCAGAATTGTCTGATACTGATTTCTCAAAATCCTATTGGCATTTCTGTTTCTTTTAAAATATTTCCCGTATTGTAAAATAGGAAGAAATGTCACAGGTAAACTGAGTATCCTACTTCCCACTTCTGTTAACTTGTTAAAAAGGTCACTTTACTAACTGATAAATGCACTTGGATATAGCTATCTATATGACCTATGAATGTTAGCACAGTATTATTCTGTTTGTTCAGGTTTATTATCTGAGCAGCGGTTTAATTCTTCTAGTTATAATCCTAAAAAATACAATATGCATAACAAAATTAAAATAGCCTGTCTTACCCATGTTTCAATATGCCTTGTGACTTTTATTAAAAGAATCTTCCTATTCT
Source organism: Aptenodytes patagonicus (assembly GCF_965638725.1). NCBI lineage: Eukaryota > Metazoa > Chordata > Aves > Sphenisciformes > Spheniscidae > Aptenodytes > Aptenodytes patagonicus. The sequence continues at coordinate 45,709,317 of NC_134952.1, forward strand.
CTCAAAAAAATTTGTTGCCGCTCTATAGTATAAACTCACTATTTCATTCTGGGCTCTACATATCAGCATTAACTTAATTCTTTTACAGCCTCCACTTTTCTATTATTTATTCTAAGTCAGGATCTAACTGATCCCGATTTAGCCATGGAATGCCAAGATCATTAATCTATAATTCTGCAGTTTTCTCCATCGTATCCGTGTGTCTGAGAGCATAAAACAGAGATGAAAACTGATGAATTATTCGCCAGCATCTCTGGTCTTTAGTCTCACCACAGTTTTGTATTTTTCTCTGAAAATTGACTTTTTCCCTGCATTTTATCTATAGGTGAGGAGCTCACTGGCCTTATTTTTGCACTGCAATATCTTAACTTCAGCCTGTTGTGGGCCTTTTTAATTTTCTTTAAGAACAGAAGGAAGTGAGGGGTGTTTAAATATACTCATAAACCATTTTTATGCAAACCTCTCACTTCTTCAATCTCCAGTGTTAATTTACTTCTTTGGCTTCCACTGGGAAGCTCTACTAATTTCCTCCATGTTACAGTTTCATATGCATCCTAGTCCATGTTTTCAGATGTTTGACCTTTATTAGCTATATAAAATAGAATATAGTTTCTGCTTTCATAGCATCCAAACCCTGAAATTCATCATTAGGGAGTTACTCCATTTCCGGTTCTTTTCTCTTGGACCACCATTAGTTGTTTTTAAATTGGCTTAGAGTCTTTGCATAAGCTGAACATACTTAGGCTCTGATATCTGATCTATACAATCTGCCATCAAAGAAAATGAGGCCAACATATATTTGACCTGTTGCATAAATTTGCAGCTAGGAAAAATATTACATTCCCTTAGAAGAATGCTGGTGCCTTTAGAGGTTGTGAAGTCTAGTTTGATTTTCTTTTATTTTTTTTTTCTTTTTTTGTTATTCCCTCATCTCCATCTACTCCTCCGTACTTGCTCCATAATTGGCTGGTCCTGAAGTCCTATAGGCATCTGTCTTCTTACCTTTAAAACATGCACTTTTGTTTTTACAGCCTTCCAAAGTGCAGTTATCCAATACTTAAAATATTTGTCTAACCTGTCCTTTAATTATCTTCTCCTGTATTTGAACTGTTACTGGACTCAGGTCTTTGCTCTTGCCTTGGTAACATACCTGTTTTGAATTGTTCTTTCTGTTTGGGCTCAGAAGTCTCATTTGTCTCATTTAGGCTATGGCCTGTATCAAACATGGCCAATTTATGTTAGTGTAACAAGTTACAGATGAGCCATCCTACATGTTCATGTGAGTGTTCTTAACTTGCCCCACATGCAAGGAAAGTGCTGTTAGTTTGCATCTCAGTGAAAGACGTTTTCAAAATCCCTGTGTTTAAGATACCCAAGTGTAAGTTCATACATAGAGGAACAGGCAACGTAGACTGTTTCTAGAGGGAGGAGGTGACACAGAGTTATAGAAATGTAGAATAGGAGGGGGGGTGCTTGGGATTATCTAGTCACTATTAATTTCTAATGCCTTTGGTATTAATTGCCTCACCATGTTTCCATTTTTTATAATTCTTTTCTGATATGAAGAGGGCACTGAAAAGCAGCTACGTTTTTTACCTTAATAAAAGCAGCTATGTTTTTTACCTTAATTTTGCCCTGTTTTGCCTTTGTATGTTTAATTCTGCCTCACTGAATGCTAGTATTTTCTCTTTCTCCTGCACCTCCTGACCCATTAGATTATCTACTATGGAAATCCCATTAACAATCTCTGAATCTTTTGAATTTATTTATTTTTTTTTTAATTTTAAGAAATCTGTTAGCTTCCCTCAGGTTGGAATGAGTTCTTGAGAAGGTTTATGGAAGTCAGGAGCATCCTTTGCCGTGGAACAGGGAATACAGAAGTCTTCAACTTAGAGGTTAGTAGATTCCTCATTTTATTTAGATGGAAGTCGCATGAAATCCAATCGTGATGAGGAAATATGTTGATTTAAAAGACCTGACATTTTAAAACAGGGTTTATAAATAATTTTTCTATTTAACCCTAGGTATCAGTCTTATTTAGTAGTGAAAATACCTAGAGAAGGGAAGATTTTTTTTTTTTAATCAAGGCATCAAAAATTTATCTTCCCTGATATACACCAGTTTGAGCACAGATTTATGGCGTTTTCACAGAAATCTACCCCCACCCTTCCTTTCCACTCCATCAGCCACAAACAAAAGATACATGGAATTCAAGGCTATATAGTGAAGAATACAGGAAACTAAAAGAAAACAAATTTTATTTTGAGGTATGTTTCCAAGATTCCAGCCAGGTCATGCAAAAGCCTACCTAAAGTCACTTATCTGTGCTTCTACAGCTGCCTTTATGCTTCACAGGGACTGTTAAGTACTGGCCTGATGAGAGCTGCCTGGGTTCTGTGAAGGCAGAGGTAGAATGAGAGTTCAGGGGAACAGAAGGGAACGTAAAAGCCAAGAAAAAGTGTGAACTAATTCAGACACATTTCAAATGTTTCTAGCTACAAAATGAGTCTGAGTACATGCTCATACAGGTAGCTTTGCAATATCTTAATAATCTTCTAGGGCACAAAACCAGGAGAGATCCCTGAGATTAACGAGCCTTTTTTGTCCTATATTATTTCAGATATGAATTCTCCTACACAGAAAGAACTGGGAAGCCTCTATCCTACTTGCAAAACATAGTCCTCAAAAAGCCCTTTCTAAAGACCACTCACACAGATGGGCTGCAAGAGTATCATATTACTAAGGGAAAAGTAGAATTAGTAGACAGAAAAAAACAGGAGCTGGTGGAGTAATCTTATTTATTGCCTTCTTCTAACCCAAACTGTTAGGTTTTTTTATCTGGGAAGGACTCCTCAACCTCTCTGGCACTTACTCTGCTATATATTTATCAGCAACATTTACCTCCCAGGGAGAGGAAAACTGTTGTATCCTTCTGAGTTTAATAAGAAAGTCATCCAATCCACGAGTGTTACCCAACAATTCAAAAGCAATCCTGTGACTCCAATATGGATTGAGTTTAGTCCTAAAATAATATATACTAATTCTTTAGGGATTCCTGGGAAAGTCTTAATGTTCAGTTCTAATTCCCACATCATCGGTTTGAAAACACAGGGCTGTTTTTTCTTTCTTTTCTATCCTCCCCTGTAGTGCTTTTCAAAGGTGGCTTATTTTCCCTGAGTTTTGCCACAAAAGGGAGTTAGTAAACTTTAAAGCTTATATGTTGGGAGGCAAAGAAGTGACATGAAAGTACCCTGGTAATGTTTCTGTGTGTGAGAAGACTTGCTGTAGGCCTATGAGGTTTCTCCAGAAGTTTTCTCAGAAAAAAAGCAAGACAATAAAACTATCTTGCTCCTAATGCCTAGACCCCTTGAATTTTGTGCTTGATTTTGCTATAACTGTCTTTGAATACCTCCATTTTATTCTGATCAGCACAAGGCATTGCATGGTCTGCTCATTGTGCCATTTTTGAGTTGAAAGCCTGAATTCAATCTGCGCTTGACAGAGCAGTGGCCGATGATGTTTATGAATGGAAGCATCTTCCTGGTGCTTACACAGAGTGAACAGGAGGCAGGGAAGAAAAGCAGTTGTTGCTACGGGGTTTTCCTCCTGCCAGTTAAATGATCTAATTAGCCAAGCACCCATTCTGGTTCTCTCCGGTGCTGCCCTGGGAATCTTCTCCTTCCTGGTAGTGTGCCTTTTTTGACGCTTTCTGCCCCACCCTCCAGCAATTTGGCATAGGTCCCCCAGTGAAACAGGAGCACAGCCATCACTTACATTACAATCACTTAGCTGTTAAGACCATTCATGTAGGAAGTGGAAAACTTCATTTCAGTGCCTTCCTTAAAGGAGCCTAAATACACCAAAGAAAGTGCTAACCACCAAATTGTATCCTAAGCTGAAAGCACAATCTATCCTGTTGCAAGTGTGCAGAAAATAATTAAAATTCAGTAGGCTTCTGCTGCGGTTTGTGCACTTGCCCAGAGGAAGGTGCACAAGCAAGTCTTCTGAAAAGAAGAGTTAGTTTGTTTATGTTGCTCTGGCGACTTTGTACCACTGGGAAAGCATTGAGCCCAGTATTAAGAAGGCAGATCGTGCCTCCTGTACAGCCCTGATGGGTCCTGTGGACCAGCATGTGGTGGGATTTGGGACTCAATGCTATGTACAGCATTGCGTTTGGCCTGATGTGGACAGATTCCTGCTCAGCATACAGGGTATAGGACTTACTGGATCGGCTTAAAAGGTACATCTTGCCTAGTATCCTCTCTGACAGTGACCATTAGCAAATACTTACTAACTCTTAGAGAAAGAGTTAAAGAAACAGACATGTATAGAGTGAGTCTTTCCCAAAGGATCCTGTTCTCATGAATTTAGGATGTTCTCAGATGTTTAGGAACTTCTTTGGTCGGCATGGCCAGCCTATGCACAGCAACTGACATGTTCAGCTCTGGGTTCAGATGCCTAAAAGTTAGGGGAACCAAGTCCTTCCTCAGGTATGATCCTAAAACTTTTCTAGTCTTCTTTCTTATCACCTTCATCCATCCCTTCCTCTTCTGGCCTCTATGCCTTTAAAGACTTTCACACTCCTAGTAACTAAAATTGCGTATAAATTACATTCAGCCAAAGGAATCACTGTAATTATTTCAGATTAAATACATTCTTTTATTTAATTATTTAGCAATTGCCTGCAAATTTTCACCTCTAAGGCCATGTCTGTATTGCCATACAGATGGTTGTGTTTCAGCATTTCCTATAGTTCAATCCAGCGTAGGCTCTACTGTTACTAAATAGCTGCACCGTGGGTGGTCCCATACAGCTTTTTTTTCTAACAAAGTGTAAAAAGGCCCTATGTTGCCATTGTGCAGTGATAGCCTGGTTTTAGTACTACATCTGCAAATTCCGCTACAAGCTATACTCAACCCCTCCAAACCTCCATAAGTCTTAAGAGAAATATATATATGTGCAAATATATATAGTATAGAGAAGAATAGTAAATATAAAAATCCTCCCACATTAGCAGGTCTAATTCTCTACCATTTTAAAATGCTTTATTTTAAATCGTGAAATTAGGAACATAATTATAGTACAGTCTCCCACTTTCAGTATCTTCAAACAATTGAATGCTTGGGGTACTTAAATTTTGAGAATGTCGTCTTCTTGTGTTAATCTTCCATTAGGTGTAATACTGGTCTTAAATACACATTTTCTATCTTGGCTTTAGGATTAAAAGTTGTTCTTTTGAGCATGAATCACATATAGTTTTATTACTGATTTGTGAAAGGGACATTCAGGTCAACAAAAGCTTTCTCTTCACAGGATATTGTAAAGTGGGTATCTGTCATTTTTTAAACTGCATCAGAAGGAAAGTAATAAGGAAACTTTCAATGATAAAGAAAAAAATAAAGGAAAGCTGGAATGTGCCTTCATCCTCTCATATATCTAAGGATGTCATGACCACTTATTTGCTGCTCCAATAATATTCTTAGATGAGACATGCTACGACTGTGGTCAGTCCTAAAAATGGTTCTGAATGGATTCTGATTCTGAAGCCCAAGTGAGTCTTTCCCACTGGTTTCAGTAAACTCCATTTCTAAGTACTCCCAACAGTAAAAGGGAAATATGCCACTTACTAAGGAGTCTTGTATGTTCAGGTAACTTTATTCAATTTAAAAAGCATTATTAAAATCTCTGTTCTGAAACCCAAGTAATACTTATATATTCTGTGTCCATAATGTAGCGTAACTTCTGTTCTAAATTGCATAAGGATATTATTGCAGTGTTTAAAGCAGTTATTGAAAAATACCTTTATTTTATTGCTACATTATCAAACAAGAATGGTAAGAAGCTCACATTTATGGCTGATTTTAAAACAAGGAACGTAAATTCCAAAATTCCAAATTCTTTTTTATCAAATTAACCAAAATTTTACTATCATCTCACTACTTAAGTGGGTAGGATACTTCTGAATATTTTATAATACAGATATAGTTTTGGCCTCTTATTAGGGAGATACTTAAAGTACTTTAAAGACCTTTCACACAAGGCAAAATCAAACACTAATGACAGAAGGAACATAGTTGTTAAAGAAAGGTGATTATCATAGCAGAGCCTAAAAAATACTGATTGCATTATTTTAAGCAGTGACACAATCTTTAATAAGACCTGAGAGCAGCCTGAGAATAGTTAAGCAGAAGAAAAAAAAAACATTTAGGACTGTGTAATCTCACAGTCTTTGACATTATTAATTAGGCCACCCCATGGGGCTAAGCAAAAAAAAAAAGCTCCCTAAACCTGACTATTTTGCTCGTTTAGATTTTGAAAATATTGACTGCTAGAGCAGAATGCATCAAGCATATGAATTGTGCTATTGCCCCTCCTCATGGAAAGAAATAGATACTGAACTATCAAATGAATGTAGGTTACTAAGCATTGTTACCAAGATGGTGAAAAAGGTCCCTTTGTGACTAAAGAAAGGTTAAACATTAATTCCCCAGGTTTCCTTCTGCAGATCTACCACTGTTGTTATGTGCTTTGATTTTCCCTAATAAGAGCAAGTGCACAGCCAAGTCTCTTTATTCCTGAAATTATACTTTGTAGGTTTCATAGGTAACACACAGGTGAGGATTGATGAAGCTGGGATGTTTCCATGGAAATGTGAAAAACTTTACTATGAAATGCAAAGGTTTTTATTTAAAAATTATTTAGGAATTCCTAATAATTGGTTAAGAAAATTCGTATTACACGGTTAAGTCTTTCCTTTTCCTCAGTGTTTTGTTCTCTGGTGTAATCAGATTTACTTACTAGTACAAAACAATGCTCTCAATGTTACTCTTTTTTTTTTTTTTTTTAAATTTCTTGCAGTGCTCAGGACTTGGCCTTTTCATTCTGTAAAGTAGTAGCTGATGTTACAACATTCATTGTTTCCTTTGATTGGATTTTGGAAGTTTTGGCTTCCAGAAATGGCTGATGTCATTTTTCTAGAAATAATCTGTTCTTTGTAAATGTGTAATCATTGAGGTTGCTTGAGCCTTTATTTTTATAAGAAAGAGAAATAGAAGGGGTTTTGCCTGCAGATTTGTGTGCTTGCAGTATTCCATGTGACTCCATGGCCTTACAAGGCTCACCAGCAGTTTGTAATCGAAAGAAATTCTCGTTAGAGAAATCATGGAAATATTAAACTCCCCTAATATATAACATATTAATAGTATTATATGCACATTATATGTGCATATAATATCTTAATAATAATATAATATCTTGTGCATATAATATCTTAATAATAATAATATATGCACATATATGGTTTCATTCTCATGTTCTTCTTTGGGTTTTTTGGTCAATACAAGTCCCGTTATAGGTCTCTGCACCCCGTGTGAGCAAACTGAGATTCAGTTAGCCAGGCATGCGTGATGAAACTGTGTGTACTGCTGGCATACTTCAGTACCCTCTAGTATTGCTTATGATATAAAGGGTAAAGCAAACTCAAATGCATATCGTTTCTTGTCACTACCCATGGGAGCTAGGCAGAATCTCTGTGTCTTTCTGCGTAATGTATAGTTCAGTTAGTCAGCTGTATTCATACCTAATATGGCCATCCTGGCTTCCAACATACTTTATTTAAGCTTTGGCTGTATAGAAGGCTCCTAAGATGTAGATCGGATGATCTCCACTCAGATTTACAATCTGCCCTGCAGGACAGCTCTGCCTGACACAGTGCTTTGTTTAGTATATGTCGAGGGGATATAGCATTCCCTGTCTCTACCTTTCCTGAGAAGTGTAGGCCGATGGCTCACGCCGCCTCCCAGAAAATGCTCTTAATGAAGAGTTGTAAGAAGTGTTTGAGGTGTTCTTTTAAGAGCAGCCCTGCTTCGAAGCTGCATTTATTAAAAGTTTCAGGAAGAAGAGTCACCCGTACAGGAGAGAGAGGCTCCAGACACATGCTGTTAGCTGACATTTGTGAGACATCCCAGTCAGTGATGCCTGGGTCTGTGGCAAGGGCTTTATTCCCTATTATTTCCCATCCCAGAAGAGAAAGTTAGATGGTAATTCACTTCCCTTAACAAGGACATCAAAAGTACTTTAAGTTCTAGTGTTTATACACTTTATATGTTTTATGTATATGTTTGTACATTTTATCCGATGACCAGGTAAATTTTATTCAAGATACCTAAGCAGTCTCCAAAGCAGAGATCAGATTCAAAACTTCCCAGCCCAAGGTATTTTTCTCTTGTGATCAAACAGCCAGGCTACCTCCTTCTTGTTCTCTCTTTTGTGGAGGGGAGCTTGCACTCCTTCTATGCAGTAGCAAACTGACAGCAGCCATTGGAGCCTGTCCCGTGGTCTGGCCTTACAGACCCTCCTGGAAAGGGTATCTTTTCATTTGAAGCCTCTCAGGTTTGAGAATGACTTTAAGCTGACCCATACCTCCTAAATCCTGGTTGACTGGCTATGGTAGAAAAAGAGCTGCTGCTTTTCCATCTGCATGCTCACAAAGGCTCAGTCCTTCATGTATCCAAGCAGACGGTAAGTGCCGAGACCGGAGACGCTGAAGTTCAGAGCTGCGCTTGTAACTCCCGTTTCCTACTGACTAACCTCCCAGCCGCCATCTCTTCTGTACAGATAGTTAGGCACTGAGCTCAGGGTATTCTAAGTCATCAGGCTGGAACAAGTCATTGAAAAACTCGAGTATGGTGTTTAACACAGTCAGTGTGCTGCCTCTACTTTCACAGAAGGATGGTATTTACCTTATAGTAACTAGAGCTTTTTGAAATACCATTTTTATCACGTGAATCCCACAGCTCATTTTTAGTGAATATAGACAGAATCCTTCCCCAGATTTCTGTGTTAGTGGCAGAGTTATGGACTTTGTACCAGTGGGGAGAGAGAAGGCATCGGGGTGCCTGTATGAAAAAAGGCATCTTAAAGAATTTAAGTAATTTTAATTTAAGGAACTTTTTAAAATAGTGGTTTAGTATAGGCAATCCTTCCTTTTCTTCCTCTATATGTATAACTGCTTTTCTTTCCAGGAAAAAAAAGTGTATTTATAAATAAGGAGAAACAAATTTTATGGGGCAAGTATTGCTTGCTAGTACCTTCCTTACTGTTTTGCCATTTGGATTATGCTGTGTAAGTGGAGCAAAACAGTAAATTCATTGCACCAAAATTCAATTAGTGCATATGAAATCAAGTTTTCCTCAGGCGAAAGTCTGCTAAGTGAAGAGAACTCCCTTGCATGCACCTGCGTTTGGAATAGCTTGTCATGCTATGGAGATATGAATAGCAAGACAGGCATTTTAATCTTCTGACTTGAGATTTCAATTCTGTCAGACACTGCTGAGAGCAAGGCTTCCAGGAATTCATATGTTGTTTCTGGTCTTTGCAAGATAATTCTTCTCCAAGTAGCACAGCCAGTGGCTCACGGTGATTAGCGAACTCCCTCCAGTGGGAGATTTATTGCATGAACTCTACTTGAAACTGTGCTCTTCTAATGACTCTCCTCTTTGGCAGCAAATGCATCATAAGCTATTAATGTCTTCTCCCTTTTACCTTTCTACAATAAATCTGTAATCTTTTATATTTCTTAAAACAAAACTCTGTAAAGCACATTGTGCTTTGCTTCAAGGAGCTGTGGTTTGGTTCCTGAGAGGGATACAGGTCGAATAGTTAAAGGAATTGAAGTCAAAGCTTACCTGCTACACAAAGAAAGAATTGAAAGAAACAAGAAGACTGCTTCCCCACTGTTATTCCTTATATAGAAGAGCAACAGTGGCACTGGGGCATGAAAATTATGGTCCATATAAGTTGCGATAGTGGGTTTAGCCTCTTCTAAAAGGGCAGCCAGAAACACATGCTGCAGCCTCCTTCAGAATGACACATCCACTACAGATCCCCAAGCAGTTTGCATTCTTGTTGGCTTTTGCTCTGTGTCCTGTACCTCTGGTTGTGCCAGATGCTAGCCTGTAGACCTCTAGTTGTAAGGAACAACATGTAATGCTAGAAAAAAAGGTTTTGTAATAGATGCAATGAGTATTTTCTTGATCTTACATACAGGTTTTCTGTAGGGTATTGTAGTACTTCCAGAAGCTACTATTATGCATAGTATAATGATAATGATACATGCCTTATTTTAAATTTAATTTTCTGAATTAAGTTTCATGTTCCTTAGGGTTATGATTTGGAAATAGAAATCTTTTGACAACAAAACAGGTGCAGAACAGGCTTTGACTACAGAAGGTTCCTTATGACACATCTAGTGAGGCACTTCTGCGTTTTTCAGTAGTGTCCATCTTTAATGCAAAGACGTACTCCTATCCTGTAGTTGCTCAGTGCCCTTCTTCAAGTATCTCAGTTGCCACGTTACTGGGAATTTGTCTTACTAGGGCCTCAATTAACGCTCTTGGATTTCCTTTTTTTTTTCCTGAGCAGGGGAACCCTGGTTGTTCCAAACTATCTGCTTATCTTCTTCGGTTAGAACACAGACTTTTGAAGGAAGATGTTATGTTTACATTTGCATGGATTACTGCATTTTCACAAGGTAGGCTAATCTTACAGAACAAGCCCTCATTTTTCTGAGGGAGGAAAAGTCTGTTTTTGAATAGAAGTTACGCATACCTCCCCTCACTTTCCAACTACATTACTTGATATTTCTAGTTGGCCACGCTTTACCATGCGCACTCCTCTCTCCCAACCCTTGCTTCCATTGAAATGGCAGGTCTGAGCACTGGCTTTTGAGCTGGCACAGTAACTGCTGCTTCCCACTATGTATACTGTGCTATACAATACCGTGATAAAATACTGTAATACGAGATAAGCTTGGTTTTTTTAGGACAATTTCCTTAAAAATTGCTTTAGAAGCTTGAGAAATACAGTATAATATTTCTATTTCTCATTTTCCTTAATCTAAATAAATAACTGAAAAATACACACTGTGTTCTACATTGTGGGAAAAGCAAATAATGTGCAAGGTTCCCGGCCACAGGAGAAAATAAAACAAGCACACGTCTTCTTACAGACGTACAACTTTCCCCACATAAATAACTGTACGGAAATAACTGAAGTATAACTACGAATCCTCCTGTAGCCCTCCTTTTCTCTTCAGATACACATAATATGGAAATCAAAGGAGACCCCTTTCAACTGTTAGTAGAAGATACAGGCCCAGTGCCTTACTGCTGTATGAGAGGGTGAGGATGCTAAAAGTCCTTCGAAGAACATCTCTTCACCCAAGCACCTGTGGGATTTTTCAGTTAGCTTTGAATCAAGGCACAGGTTTCCAACATGACACTCCTCAATGTTAGCACAAAGAGAATATATGGTTTTCATTCTCCTGTTGCCACTGTATCTTAGGCAGCAGGCTTTATTTTAGATTCTCTGCTTGCCAGTTGTTCCTCTAAATGCAGAGTTTAAAAACGTTGTAGGAGAAAGACATGAACATGGTTACAAGGCTCCGTTATTGCAGGAGGACATTGCCTGAATTCAGGGGTTGTTTCACTAGCATAATGTGTGATTTGTTCTCACAGCAGTTCTGTCCAAGGTCGTTGCATACAAGATGCCTTGAATGTAGTCTTAACCTGGAACGTGAGAACTAGCCCTGCTGAGTACACCAAGGTCTATGAGACATTTGGCACTGATGGGATCTGACATCAGGACCCTGCTCTCATATAGTGCTCAGCAGAAGATTTAGCTTTCACTTTGCAAACTGAAAGCATGGCTGTGGTGATAAAAAAAGGACAAGTGGAAAGTTCTCATGCAGTTTTGACACTAAGGAGGTACTGTCAGAGCTACTCACACTACATCACTGTAGTAAGTTACTGTGGAAGCTGGGGGCAAGGAAGGAGACATAACCTTGTCTTTGCATACTTGCAGGCATAAGTTTAAAATCAATATGATTCCATTAACTTCACTTTTTAATCTTGTAAGACACACCGCAGTTATAGACAGGTGAAACAGTGTCTCGTTTTCATGTTCATGCCTGTGCAAAACTGCTCTGCAGGTATTTGTTTGCTGCCATGGGGACTGCATGCCTTGTAGCCCATACTTCCCCCACCCTCGTTAGAGCGTGAGGAGTTGCTGTTCTTGCCATGTCAGTACAATGGACTTATCCCAGGAAAAACTGCTTGCGTCCACGCTGCCTGAATGAGGTCAGTTCTCATGGCAACCGCATTTTATCTGCAGAAATGTGCATAGTTTTCTAACACTTCCCCCTTCTGTGTAGAGATGATGTAAAATCCAAGGGAGCAGAAGAGCAAGAAAGAAGCCTAATTGGCATGCAAGCAGCAAATGCTGTGACACTTATTTACCTTTCACGCTGATCACTATTGTTTCGCAAATTATTAAGCAGCCCGAAGTTTTATGAGATGACACGTGTGTTAAGAACACTCCATTAGGGTTGCTCAGCAACGTGCCCATACAATAGATTTTTTTAGACAGAAATCAAGTTAACGCAGGATTAGTTACCGTCTGATATGGCAGAGACCAACAGCTATATTGCTGTGTGCCTCAGGAGATTATTTCAGTCACTTCCTCCCTCCCTCCTTTCCTTCCCTTCCCTTCCCCCCTTCTCCAGTTTGAGGAAGCTCGGCAGGGCCCGGGTGATCCCGTGGGAGGTTGGGAAGAAGAGAGGAACTGCTTTGTTGGTGGGGATGGCCAGAGCTCCCTACTCCCGCTTCACTCCAGCGACCCCAATGAGGCTCCTGCCAGCAGGGGATTAGGTGGTATCACTGTGACCGTGACAGTGCTGTGCCTGTAACAAGGGAATTCTCCGCTGATGGTGTAAGGTTATGTTAAATCTCCTTTGTAGAACTAGCAGGGGATCGGGTTGGGTTTTTTCCAGATTTCAAAACCTTTTGAACGGGAGAAAGACGCTCTCCGCACTTTTAATGGCATTTTCACTCTTTTAAAAGGGAGCAAAGACTTGGCCTCAGCCTAATAAAAACAAACATTTACCTTGATTACAAGAACATCCTCAGTTACGCCAGCCTAAATGTCTTATAACTCCTCAGCCCACGAAGCAGAACTGCTGCTAGGAGAAAAGCCTCCCCTACAGAGAACAGCCACTTATTCGCTGGGAGGCTACTTACAGTGCTGCTCCCAACTGTGCGGCGCGGCTCTGTCTGAGTGGGCAGATCCAGCTGTAAAAGTTCTCGCTCTCATACCTTAATGCAATTTCTATGCTTGTGACTTTTATTGATGCCTTAACCGATTGCTCTCCGCCCTTCATATGGTATTCGTAAAGCTAGTGTCAGGTACTATAAGTCTACCAACAAGATTGATCACAAAACCTATAATTAGAATATTAGTAAAAACAGTAAAGTACTGTATTTATTTTAGATTATTACCTTCTTTGTTGTCACGGGGGTCACTGTAGATAGAAGCCAGGGTAAACAAAGAGAAAATGACAAAAGCCAGCAAGATGAAGGCTACTTCAAGGTTTGTGAAGGGCAGCTCCATGAACTGTTACTGCTTCGTCTAGGAAAAAGGGGAAATGTTTACTCGGCTGGCTGTGGAAAGGGACTGCTCTCAATAGAGTAGTTAAGTCTTTAGTCAGAAGGATACTAGATCCTGGTCAAACTGGTTAAGTAACTTTAGCAGGTAAGGAAACAATACTGCTAGCTCATACAAGCCCTTTTTACTTGGGACGTAGTATGTACAGTTGCTCTAGGGGATATTTACAGCTTGCTTATGCTATTATGAGAGCAGTTATTAAAGTAAAGCTGCACTTAACTGGATGTCTATATTTATCTGTATCCTATATTTATTTTATATGCATTTATGTGCAATGCATTTAATAACAGGAACATATTTTGACTCTGAAAGAGTAGTAAATAAATCGTTACTAAAACAAAAAGCATCTATAAAGTTCTGTAGGAAAGCATAGGTTTTCTTAACAGTAAACTCCTAGTATATAAAAAGTCTACCTTCTGTGTAGTGGAAAGTTTAACACGTATGAGAGAAAGCCCCAGCATTATGACCAAATTACAAATCAAGCACAAATCAATAGTTAAGCCCAGGGATTCTGAAGTCAATGGAAATTTAAAGTGTTCAGTTGCTCACAGGATTTAGCCCTAAAAAGCAGTCTCCCTGAAATCTCAAAACCAAGGAATCCAATACATTTGTACAGAGAAGTTGTGAAAAATCAGAGGCGTAGAAAAAAATGAAAACAGCTTGTAGTATATAAAGAGAAGCCGGCACTTACTGGTTGCCAAGAATTTGTGTGTATATTCCGTTGGGGTTTCTTCAAAATCATCCCAGTTCTAGAAAATGATTTGGTATCATGGACTGAGTTAATCACTTACAGCTGGAAGGATCTAATGTAATGTGGTTCCTGACGCTTTTCGGTTGCTGCCCTTGCTGGTGGCAGGTGTAGTCCACATCAGACTAGAGAGTGGCAAAAGTGGAAGGAGAAGGCCCAGCTCAGCCAGGCTTTTTCTTGTACCTGCCTACAGGATGCTGGCGATGTGCAAGCAAACTGAAGCAACAGAAGTTGTAGCAATGCCATTGGGCAGTCAAGACTGAAGTTTGTGCATTGTAAATCATGTTGAATTTTAAGCCCTAGTAAAATATGAACATAATTGTAAACAAGACTAACTAGCATAAGAAAGAAACCCAGCTCAGTAAATATATCAGCAAGAATTTTAAAACTCAGATCCATACTGATATAAGCAATAATTATTAGAATTACATGGCTATATTAGCAAGAACCAAACCTGTATAGAAGCAACTTATATGAAAAATGGTCCTTTTGAAGGTTCTTTCTGATCACTTTGTGAGGATTTGATTTGCTGTAAAGTCTTGGTCTGAAAAACACAAATACCATTTATACAAACTAAAGCATAGGTCACCTCTGATTGTGTTAGCTACGTGTTAATTAAAGGGGATTTCTAAACTATAATTTTTTAATATTCTGATTATTCTATTATTTAAAACTATCAAATATTTTGATATTGCTATTTTTGAGTTCTGATTTTTTGTATAGTGATCTAAGCAGGAATATTTCCACAGCAGGCAAAGGAGTGATGCTTATGAAACCCAATGTCAATAACACCTGAAAAAAATAGGAGCATGTGGAGACGATTTGATCTCTGTCACATCTCATGTATCTTCTGCTGGATCATTTTTGCAACAAACATTTCATTAGTAACTATTATAAATCTCTCTTTATAATTTCTAAGAGTGAAAACATAGTTACACATATCACAACTTCCCTGTCTATATCATGGATCAGTTAGTTACCCCATTTTATTCAATAAACCAAAGAATCACCTATTCCAGTCAGAGGTAAACTTACACCTGTGTATCTGTTGAAAAATCTATTATTGACTGTATTTATGAATGCTTTTTCTTTGCAACAGATAATATTTATATATCTGCCTGAATTTAGACGTGAATTCAAAACTTACATCTTTTCCTATATAAAGAGTCAAATTCTTCCATTATCCCATACGTCAATAAAGCTGATGAATCTTTCATGCTCTTCTTAACTGATAAAAATAAAGTTGTGTGCAATTAAAGAAGGGGTCTGATTTCTGAAAGTATGCTACAGTTGATGAGAATTTTTGATATAATAGCCTGCAATTTCTTTAAGGAAAGTCATTAAGCAAAACATGTATTTTGTATTGTTGTGCATATATGTGTAGTGTATTCATTTCTGTAAATGATATTTTTACCTATACATCATTGAGTAGTTAAATATCAATCATAAAACCTTAGTTAGGCACAACAAGAAAAAATTAATCTGAACAGCCATCAGTAAAAGAACTGATGGTTGATAATGCTTTTGAAAGCTGCTAAGTCCCATTGAAAGTAGTTGGAATATAAGCTCTGTAGCTGTCTAGCACATCACATTTTTTTCTCTTCACTGTTGGCAGTATTGGTTACCGTGCTAGTGTGCAGAAGAGAGTTAAGCCTTCCAGTTCAAAAACGTTGAGAAGGTGTTCATAAGTAACCTGTCTTTCCCATGGGGTCTAATATGCTGTCACTGTTTGCCTGGAAAACTATAATAACTCTCTCTTCTCACCCCCATAAGATGCATCTTCTGCATTTGTTACAGGACTATTCAGTATAAAGGTTACATGAAACCTTCAGTCTTCCTTAGAGGCTGACAAGTCTACCATATTTTTTCAGCTGAGGGAGACCCTTGTTTTAGGAAAATGCCTTTAAAAAAATACCAGTAGGTCAAAAATAGCTGGAAAGCAAAACGTGCCTTTTGAATATGAATAACCTTTCAAAACATGTGTTATTCGCTAAGTTTCTCATATCTTTCTCCATCAATGAAAGCAGATTGTAGCGAGCCGGCTAGAAAAGAGGAAAAGAGGAATGTGTAGATGTGGGAAGAGATGTTGACGGTGACAAAATAAAGACAAAGGTTGATACCCTTGTAGAGAAATTGGATTAGCCTTCACCATTACTGTGTGTTTACAGGGACACTAGTAAGATATTGTAAAATTACCCCACCTGAAATAGAGCTGCTGACATTTTACTGGAGACCAGTGAATGCCCAGACCTTTTGTAATGAATTCTGATGGTTTTGGAAATCTGATTAGCTTGGAAAAAAGATAGGGAAGGTCAAGATGATTTTTGAAAGTATGTTAAAAGGTTTGTATTAAAGTATACCCATAAAAATACTCTAAAACTAGATGAGACTTAAAGAATGTTCAGTTGTAGCCAAAAGCAAATGATGTGTCTCGTGATTTATCAGTTTACCAGGTGGGGGAAATAAATTCAGCACCAGAGCTGGTGTTCGATGGTTGTGTAATGTTTCTTTGTCTAACTTTTTCAAAGAAATGTGTATGAAAAGTCATTCAATGACCAGATTCTACAGAATTCTATTTTCTAGATGAAATTCTGGCCCCACTGCCATCTTTAGAAACCTGATCCATTACCCTGGTGTGGCTTGGATTGCACTAACTCTGTAGCAGGTTCCTCCGCAAATACATTCGTTGACTTTTGTGGGATGACTGAGAAAATAAGGAACTAACTGTCAGGACCGAATGTATATATCGTGACCTTAAAAAAGATGAAAGAAAAATGTGAGACTGAAAAGAAAAGAAAAATCCAGCATTTCTCCAAGCAAGGCTTTTAATTTAAGAGGTTCGGCAAAGACGGAATGGAGATTAGAATAGGAACTCAGTGGGAGCTGGACAGGATTAAATCCATAATTTGAAGTCTTACTTTTCTTTTTTTTTTTTCAAATCTATACACTTTTTTTTACAGTCTAGGTTGCTTATTGTCAACAGAAATATCATTCCTTTTCTATAGGAATGATAAAGTAAAATTGCAGGAAAAAAATGAATAAGGAACAGGTAGAAAATACAAAGCAAACATATATTCTACATACCTACGTGCCTGTTCCTGTCGCTGGAAAGAATGCTGCCAGTGAAGTGGAAATATCCTTCATGATAGTGCTTGTATTTAGTATATGTTCTTACTGTTTTTGCAGAGGCACCTCCTTATATGCTGACACTGCTGTCATAGCTGTTGTTGATCACTTCTGAAACAGAACTGTGGACTTGACCCCGTAGATAGTACACTCAACCCCAAAAAGTATCAGAAAATGAGGAAAAGCAATATCCAAACTTTAATAATTTTCTGCTTTAATTAACATCCACCTTTGTAACTGACAGAAATTATTTGATCTCATAAAAATGCTTGACTAAACCAAATGAAGTGCAAGGGTCAAAAAGTGACTTGTGAAAGTGTAACGTCTACAGCTTCAATCCAGTGATTGTTCCTATTGCTGATAACATGAGGTACCCACTTTACATAGGCCGAGCTAAGCAAATATGAGCTTTGTAAGTTATTAACTTTAGTTATTTGTCTTAATGCAGAGGGACAGATATCATTGGTCTCAATTAAATTTCTAGTTGTTTTCATTTTTTTACATCCATCACATAATAGAATTACGCCACACTGCCATTTCTTGAGAAAGACTTATGTGAATGTGGCCTTCTTTGCTTTAAAGTAACAAATACTGTATTAATGAGAGTAATATTATTCATAAATCTACTGTATTTTGTTTGCTATAAACAAGTCAGTTTTTATCGTTAAAAAAAATGATACAAGCTACATATTAAAAAAAGAGTTCACACACTGGAGGGAATGGATTCGAGGAAGATTCTAATAAAATGGCTTTTGAAGCACCACCATTAAAGGCATTAAATGATTTGTTAGTTGTTACAGTTTTTCTATCCTTTGCTGCTTTTAACTGTCATTCAACTCTGTTTCTTGGAAGGTCTTTCAATTGTCTAAATATTGAAAAGCTGACTCCTGTGCTATGACATCATCTGTTGTAATTTAGCATCATTTGCTAACTTCAAAATGCTGAGGATCTGATAAGCAGCTTCTTCAGTGAATTATAACCTGCCGAGTCATGTGCTGTGGTGGGCTGGGTATCCTAATAAGGAGTTAATTTACTTAAATCTGCTTGGCTATTTATGCAGCATAGGTATATCCCCGGTCATTAGCTCAAGAGTGAAGCGAAACAGAAAAAACTAAATCAGATACAGAGGACGAGGTAAGAGAGGGGCTGTGGAAGGAACAGCCAGAGAAGTACCAGTAGAAAAAAAGTTACCAGAGGAATAAATAGGTGACAACACGTATAGTGTGTAAATATCAGAGAACAGCCTTTGGACTTGCATATCTGTAACTTCCTAGTTATCTCAGTATCTGCTAAGTTCATAGTGGGTATGTTCTAGACTCTTGTTTGCTGAACCTGCTAATTTTGTTTCCTTAATTTGTATTCTAAGCTTATGAAAGTATAACTTAAAACAGACATGTTAGATGTGAAAAATGCAATAAGGTATAACTTTATTATGGTATACTGAAAAATAATTAGTTCAATATAAGGTAAGACATTTACTCCCTTCATAGGGTTTAGGTTTGTTAACAGTTATATAAAAAATGGGATATTATAGAGACTAGCTCAAACTTTCTCCCTAGGCTTTGCTGCTCCTATGGTTAATGCTTGAGGAATGCTCAGCTTAGAGCATACATCCTTCTTCATTCTCTCAGTAAAGAAATGAGCCAACAATGTTAGTGAGTCAGCAAGGCACATAAAATAGCTCTTGCTAAATAAAAAAAAGGCTGTCGTATTGCTATAACGTTGTTACAAAAAATGTTGAAGTTGCTCTGAGTCTGACTTTTCCTTACTTATGTTTGCAGGTAAACTGTATTTAGTTCAGGGGCATTTTCTGTTCATAGAAATTGCCAGTGACAGGTAGTTTTTCTAGCTAATCTTGTTTAGGATTTTTTGTTCTTGGCTTTTTGTTCTCTGGATGTTATATCCAATGTCTTTAATATTAAATATACCTATATGTCTTTAACTTTGCTGTCCACATATTGTTCCATGTTTTTACCTGCCTAAGCAACTAACATGGATTAAAAGGCAAAAGATCCTGCCATATTTATTTCTGTGGGATATTGATGACTTTAACTCAGCAGTGGAGTGAAATTTTGTTTGTAACACTGAATCTAACACTGCTGACCTACAGAAACAATTCTAAATATGAATGACTTTTTTTTTTTAATATCAGCTTGAGACCCTTATAGGTCAGAATGCAGATGAGTCCAATGTAAAAGTTGATGATTTTTATTCTGGCTCATATGACGTTCAGCTATACATGTAGTGCTGAGCACATCTTCGTAATTTCTTTCATAATGCTTAAAGGCATTTTTTGTGCGAGAATATAATGATAAATAATTGATATGTATTCTATTACAATGGAAGACATGTCCAGTGTGACATGTGAAGGAGCAGAAAAACTTTTGGAGTGGGAGCAGGGCTTCTCTTTAACCAATATAGACTCGAAATTGTTGGGGTTTAAGCCATTTGAAAGAAAAGCCTTGTCAAAATGGAATTTTCTGTATCCCCATGACACTCACATATTACATCAAAATTTGGATGAACTTGTGGGCAGAACAACCATAAAATATCCCCATGCTCGGAAAATACACCTAAGACCTGCAAATAAATCGTAGCAGGGAGATTCTGCACTCTGTGCAAGGCAAGAGCAGAATTAGCAAAGAAACCCCAAAGTTGTTCCCAAGAGTATACTCTCCTCCCATTTCAAGCTCAGCCCTTTAAATGGGAAGGAAACCCTGCTCCTGGCAGTCACCAGAGTACCGTTTAGTACCAGCACATGCGAGTGGCAGGGGATGGATCAGCTCAGCGCACCTCAGCTCCCAAGTCCAGGAGAGCGCAGCCCATCCCCATGCATGTCGTGCCAAAGCACCCTGCAGTAAACCAGCTGCCAAACGGAGACCGTCAAGGTAGCCTGGGATGTTCGGCTGGTTTTACGCCGGGAAGGATCAGCCTGCCAAGCTCTCTGCAACAAATATCCGATGCAGGGGGAAGAGAAGGGTTTCTTTGGCCTCTGTTACAGATAAAATTGCAATATTGTAATAGAATATCCTTTAATCTAAGTGACCAGTTTGATTGTTACTTTGTGTGCTGTTTCCGCTAGCATATTTTGGAGTTTTATTGAATTTGTATGGAGTGATATTTGCAAAAAATGTATACCAAACGTTCTTTCCTTTAAACCAGTATGAATTAAACAGCAGGCAGAAGAGAGCTCTTTAAGCGAAACTCTACTTTTCAAACTTAACTGGGCTTAATTGGTCAGAATTTTCCCAACTTTTTTTTTTTCCTTTTAGTGACGCTAACAATAGGGATATATAAATACTTTATTTAATCAAAAAAGTAACTTTATAATAAGTGAACTATCAGGAAAGAAAGATCATCAAAATGCTAATTAAAATGAATATGATATTTTGTTCTCATTCAGAATCTAAACCTAAAAAAGAAAAAAGAGTAGTTAAAAATATTAAAAAACCTCTTCGTTTTGATCTTGTTTCTCTTTCCCTTTTAGCGACAATTAGAGAACCTTTCTGCCCATATGTCTAAGCTTCTGGATGGCTATACTTCAGCAAAGGTTCCTAGTGATTCAGTCAACCTTTCCAAGAGGGGCTTGATTATTTGTAATAAGCTATGTGTAAACTGTGGGATCTAGGATATGCCAACACCTGAAAACCAGTAATGTTCCAACCATGATATTTAGCATTGCTGACGCATCCTTTCTCCAGTGTAAATTTCTCTGGTCTAACTTTTGTTTGGGTGTAGGTATCACCCTTATCACACTACCTTAGCCACGTGCTTTCCATTAAGCACCATGACTAATATCTGTCGTTCATCCTCAGCCCCTCCCTTGTTCAGAGGTGCGTTGCATGCGCAGCAGAGTTTGGGTAGGGCTTTTGTTTGTTTCTTTTCTCTGTAGGCAAATTGTTACACGTTTCTCTTTAGAAAATTTGTATTGGAGAAGTGTTTCTAGGTTGCTCCTTGGGCAAAAGTTGATAAGCTTTATGGTAGTACATAGGATCTCTTGGACTATATTAAGTAGAGAGACTAAACCCAAAACTTTGCAATTGTATAAAGAACTCTTTCTGAATTTCTGTCAAGACCCTAAGTGTTTGTTTTGTTTCTTAAATATATATATAGCTGAGGCCACATCAGAAAATATACAGTTCCTCTCTGTGAGATATTAGAAGACATAAAGGGGAACTACATCTTCCATTCCAAGTCGGTGTTAATTATCCTTTAATATTGAAAGGATTGAGTATAAAATTATGACCTGATTTTGCAGTGTAGTGACACTTTTAGCTTAGATCATATCAATAAGAGATGGTGTTCATCACTTCATAGGAAGCATGACTCACTTTCCAGTATTTTTCAGCAACATATCTGTATAATACTGAAAACTTAAATGAAAAAAAAAAAGAAAGCACAAAACAAGCAAATATAAATGTGCTGACCTGGTAATTAATTAGAAAATAAATAATTAAACCCAATTTTTTTCAACCTAACTCATCTGGATATGCAGTTATATGGTCTGTATTCTCAACAGATAATATCTTTGCTTTGCCAAATCAGGTGACTGCTTACCAACTAGCATGACTAGGAAGGCGATGTTTATTTTTCCATGGCCAGACTATTTATTTGTGGGGCACATCTTGCCTGGACAGAGGTTTCCTGTTTAAAGCCACAGCTAGAATGAAGTTAGGGCTTGGTAGCAGCAAGCTGCACTTGGGTTCCTTTTTTCCCTTCTCTGTTTTCTCACAGTTGTCTAGAATTTGATTTTTCTCACAAGAACTTTGAAACTGAGAACACTTCACAGCAAGGAAAATTCTGCAAGTATTTAACCACTTGGAATGCACGTTTACAGACACATTTTCATACTCACAGGCATATCCATATGCAATGCAAATGAAGTTTTCCTAGTACATAAAAACAATATTGGAGTTAGTTAGTAGATTTATGTTGGCTTTCATGCTTATTGTAGCACTAAAATGATCAGGTAGAAAAAGATCTGGTAGCAAAAAGCCAAAAAAGGTGAATTTTCTTTTGAACTAGTGGTAAATTACTTTTACTAACTACTTTTTTTAGGGTTCAGTTTGACTCATCTGCTTATCTCAGTGGTGTGGAGAAGACATAAACTAGCTGGAAGTGGCCAGTAGTGAATCCTCCTACGTTGGCAAAAGATAGTGGAGATAACATATCTGCTTCCTGCAGCCACAGCTCACAACCCCAGCACCATTCCTCTGGTAAATCCACAGTCCAGTAACGCCTGTACACGAGGTCTGGGCAGTATGGGGTCTGCCAACCCCTAACTCTCAATTCCTCCATTACAGCTAACTGGGTGTTGGGCTAAAGCGCTAAGTTGGCCTTTCAAATATCCTCCTACAGTTCCACTGATGGTATACGAAAAGGACTAAAATTTAGTTTTCAGTCCAGTTAAGCATAAGTCAAGAGTGAACAAAGCTCTATTCATGTGACTTAAATTGTTTTAATCTATCTAATAAGAATTTCTGGGAATAATTTGGACTTGGGTAATGAATAATGGGATATGCTTGCTGATTTGATCTTACAGGGCCAAATATACTTCTTCAGTTGAATCCCTCTTTTTATAAAACATTGTTATATCTGTCAACACTGTGATATCTTATTTACAACTAACTCCAGTTCTGTGAAAGCTTAAAGGAGATATTTTGGAAACTCATTTTATGCCTAATACCATCTGGACTCTGTAGATGTCACTCTTTTGACTATTTTAATGGTGGTGTTTTGCTGGTAAATGAATATGAAGGGGGCATTATGATTTATCTGCTTCTCTGGGTGCTTAAAAATACATTACAAAATAAACATACATAGATATTATTTCACATGCAGGATTATCTGCTCTCCTTCATTTACTGCCATTATCCTAGGAGCAGTAGGTAAAGTAATAGCTGACATAAACATACACAATTTTCTCAGAAAGCCAAAGAAATCTGTAATTACTGGTGTAACTCAGTCTTGTGTTTTTATATATATTTTGATATCTCAAAAGGAATTAAGTCTTCCATTTACCCCAACTGAATGTTTGAAAAGTTTCCTCCCACATACTCAAAAATCAGTCTACAGCGTTTTAATACAAACATATTGTATTTGTCTTTAAGCAGTTTGGGACGGCCTATCAATTTGGACTTCCTTGCTCTCCACTAAGCCTACCAAGATTAATGTGCACATTGAAATCAGTGAAGTCAAAACAGAAGCAGCACCCAATTATTTTGGTGTTCTACTGTTTCCCTTTCTTGCCTCCTTATATTGCATGTGGTCTGTTGTGACCACAATGCTTGTCTGAGACCTTCCTGGACTGAGACTTCACAGCCATAAGAAATTTGACTGAAATAGCTGGGGCTCCGGATTGGCTCCAGCTTTGACTCTGCTGCTGAATCTCAAATGGCAAATTTATTTGGAGATGGCTGCTTGCTTTTGTATCCCACTGAGAAGATCCTACATACCTTATAGAAAAATACACAGTTAATGATGTTTTGATATAAAAATTACTACAGCCAAGTACACTTCCAAGGTATTTTTTAGAAAAATCTGTATCCGTTTGTTCGAATTTATAGATAATCCTGTGTGCAGTCAGAATTTTTGAGCTATTATTATAGAAATGATACCGAATAAGCCAAAAGAAGAAATGGTAGTAGGATATGTAAAAGCCCGTAGGTTGGAGGAATGAACACCTTCACATTTCTATTGTGAAGAATGACTATCTGGAACTGATGAAAACTGTTTTTTTTTCCTTGAAGACAGCATTGTCCCAGTGTTCACTCACTTGGGGGAGGCAAATGGATAATGACACAATGTAAGAACATCTAGATTTCGTGCAGCCAGCTATTGGGTTTGGATGACATTTTAGGAATATGCTGTGGTATGCAAAGCTCACTGACAACAGCTACTTAATTCAAGTTACTCTGGGCTATCTGTATGCATCTTTTCAGTTTGGCATTTGCACTAGCAGTTTATATCATATGCAGTACCTACAATTCCAAATGACCAAACCAAAGTTGAAAGGGATAATAAAACTTTGTATTCCCACAGTATTGACATGCTATAATCAGCTGAAAGGGTAGTATGTATTCAAGTAACTTTTGCCTGCAGTATGTAATTTCCATTTTCAATTAGTTTACATTTCAGGCAGTGGATGAAATTTGGTTTTGCAGCTGCCTACTAGAGATCTAGTTTTGTTCCTTGGGTTTGACCTCTGAGAGGAGAAAGTAAAGAATACTAGAAAAAATGTTTATTCAGGAGTCTCAAGTCTCCTAATGCCCGCAGTGCTTGCTGAATTTGTTTTTCTTGATCTTTACTTAGGGAATTAAATTAACTTAAACAAATATGGTGGGTTTTTTCTATTTGACTGAAATCAGAGAATGGCATTTTAATTATTTTTAAAAGGGAAGGAGACAATTTGGTTTTAATCAAAGGATGTATTTATTGAAAATTTGGTAGAAGTAATTCTGATAAGTGCTTTAAAAGAGAACTGAATTGAAATAGAAGCAGTTATTGAAGAACTTTATTCATACATAAGCACTTTGGAAAAATTCCAAACAAAGATGTCATTTATATACCTTCATAAATTCAATTTTATATATTTTATTAGAACATTCATGTTATTGATAGCAGGCTATTTTACTTTATGACCTCCTGACTTTTTAATTATTGCAAAGGTTTAGGACTGTTATCATAACTCTTGTAAAATCCATGTTTACATGAAGAGTCATGTGTCATTGCATGTATTTTTCTTCCTAACTTCCAGGTCCTCTGTTTTTTTTAATAGTTAGGACAAGCGTACACATCCCCAAGTTCCAGGGCACAATCTTATTGACATTCCCTAACCCCTTAGTGAAGCATTTGTACTCATAAACTAACCATCCAGTCTAATACCTCAGAATGAATCTGAATTCAGTACATTATCACAAGAGGGAGCCCTTGTCAACACCAAATTCTGAAGTTCAGTACATGATTTTGCTGAGCTACATTAATCACTTTTCAAGAGAAACGTAGGTTCTATGCATATGCAGTGAAAGTAGTTTCACACTAGAGGAGGACCTTCTGAGACAGGTTATATGCAAACTGACTTTTTCCATAGGAAAAAAGCCTAGAAACTATGATTGAGAATTTGAGTAGGTTTGAATTGTGATTTTTAAATTATTTCTTTTTCTACTCGTTACTGTGATATTCCTGTTATTAATGAGATTTCGAGGAACACAGGTAGAGCTTTCATTTTGGGAAATCGTAGTAAGAGCCTTCATAAGAGACTCATAACAGCCTTCATCGAATGAGGGTTACCTGTGTGTTAATAACTTGTTACTGATCTTTGTTTTTGAAGTTAAAATGGGTGCAGATATCTGTGCAGTATGGGAATACGTTCAAAATGAAAAAAAATAATAGTAAACAGATCTGCTTGTATAAACTAGATTGCTTCATCCTACTTGTGCCTTTTATTCTTTCAGTGTACAAAAATATATTTTAAGTAACTTCTTGATTCCATTTGGGAATCGAGGTGGAGAAAAAATACAGATGTGGAACAACCACGGGAACTCCATGTTGTCCCATCAACATTCCATAAGGAGCTACGGACGCCTTGCGTTTTGAAGCCCCAGAAAATCCTAAAATTACATCTGCAAATTATTTACATAATGTCTCAACATTTAATAATTTCTTTCAACCCTAGAAAGTATCTAATTTATGCATTCAGACTTGAGCACCAGCCTGAGAGCTGGGATTGTGATCTGTCATGGTGACACTTCTGGCTTACAAAATATGGCTGGTACACAAAGATCCATGTTACGTTTCGAATTTACTTATTTGTAGGAGTGATGCATCAAAGAGAGAAGAGAAGGGTGATGTTTTACATATTAAACCTGTTCTGAGCATGTATTTCACCCAAATTCAATAAGTATTCTTTGGAATCAGTTTTTGTAGAATATATACAAGGATGTAATAAAACTCTGACATTTGAGCTGTTTATAGGTTACTAAAGCAAATGAAGCCTAAGGCAGTGAAAGGTGCACATAGACAATTAACCCATTATGGGATGATACTTCTGAGGTTCAAAGCATGTTATCCTGATCTTTCTTTGATCAGCAACTGTATAATATAAATGAATTTTAAAAAGGGATCATCTACTGAGGAGTAGAATTTGTATCTGGAGCAGTATCTCAAAATCATAAAAGCCAAATCATGCCCCCCGCCCCCCAATATTTCTCAGTCTTCCTAATAAAACCAGGAGGGAAATACAATCTCTCTTAACTTCCTTATTTATTCCGTATAAATGTAAGTATTTTGAAGTCCAAAGTATTATCTTTTCAGGTGCTTATTTTGCTTTTCTGGAAACAATTGTGCTTGACTTCCACTGAATTAATTTATGAAATTTATGTAATGTGAAACATTTTAGAAGAGAGAATTATACTAGGTATTCTTATTGGTATATATTTATCCTTAGAACAAGATGGCTGAGAAAGGTGTAACCTTAAATTCTCTTACATCTGCATATGTGAGGAATGTAATGATGCTAACTTTTGTATGTGTATATGTGATAAATAATCTTTTGAAACTACCTGATAGAAAACATTACAAATATTTTTGGGTAGCAAGAGATACGAGGCTAGAGCATTATCACTCTGAAATTTTTTCAGAGATTTTTATTTTTATTCTTGTGAAAATTCAATATTACTGTCTTGTCAGTTGCAAACTATCAATGGGTATCTAATCTGTGTCAATTTAAGGCATTAATACATTCTGAACGATGTTATCTAAAAAAATTTCTTTCTTTAATTTCTTTTTTCCTGATTTTAGGCACTGCTTTACAGGGGAAAATATTCAGTCTGGTTTAATGTTAATTGTTGTGCTTTGTGTGAGAAAATTAAATGTCTTATAATGTTATGGTGCTATCATCATGAAATTCTATATGATGTTGACTGGAAAATAATCTTAAACAAAATAGAAAAGGATAGTTTTAATTTGTAGATTTCTTAAGCACGTTTGTGTCTAACCACTTTAATAAATGAGGTCCTATACTATAGATTTCAGGTAGCTTCCAAGTATTTTACCAAAAGACAGAGCATTTCCAGGCTGCATTAGTAATGATTCTGTGTCTCCTCTCTGTCAGTCACATAATTATTGCTTCTTCACCATTGAGTGCTATTGTTCTTCAGGAAATTAAGGACAGGTTCCTCTTCATCTAGACCAGAAAAGAAAAAAAAAACCCAAATCCTCATTCCCTTCAAAAAAACATTCCTTCCTATTTCTGGTGTGTTGTGATCTATGAGGACTGTCAAACTTAACTTCTTTATTTTGTGAATAGCACCTGTCTCATCTGCCTGTGAATTATCTAAGGAACAGGCAGACTGACAATGAGAATTTTCTTATTGTCAGTAATATTATGATGAGTTTAACAATCCATACAAATCTACAGAATTACAAGAGTCCCTACTATTAACTGCAAAATGTGTGTGAAACATTGAAAATCATAGGAAAAGCATCTGCTTTCAGATTTGGTTATAAACTCGCATCTTCAGCCAGGTTTATGAACGATAGTTACCATCTTAGGAGAGCCTGAGCTCAGCTACAAACGAATTAGCTCTGTTTTGGAGTAGAGCAGAATGGTCTTATGTGATAACCAAAAATTATACAAGAGATCTATGACAAGCCAAAAACTGAGCCCATGTCCTCCGAGTCTTTGACTAGCATCTCTATGCCAGTCAATTTTGCTGAGACCAAAGACTTTGAAAATGTTTGGGCCCTCCTTTTGCAGATGTATGTGAGTGACTTCGCTGGTGGCTGGGCTTGCCGTCTAGCATTAGGTAAGATGGAAGAAGCACACAGAAGGGCAAGGATAAAATGGAAAAAAAAAGTGATGAGTAGTGCAGCATTGTTGAAGTCTTTATCGCTTGGCAATGCATCATTACTAGTAAGGAAGAGGTTAGGTCTGAGATGATACCTGAATGTGAGGAGAAGCAACAACTGGCCTGAAAGGCAAGGAGCACTCTAGGTGTAAGGGAAAAGAGGAGAGGAGGAAGCGTGAGCCCTCTGAAAGAAGTCAGCTAGCAATGCTGCTGGAAACACAGGAGACAGGGATGGTCTGAAATGTAGTAAGGGGGAAGAAAAAGAGTTGTGGGAGGTTTTAGTGCTTCAACAATGTTCTGCAACATCAGATTTTTCTCCAGTTAAGTCAAGCTAAGAAAATTATTGTTGCTATCTGAAACAACAAGAAAGGGTGACAGCCACAAGACAAATATTTTCATCTGCATTTTTGGAAAATTAGAATGAGAGAGTTACTGGCATTATCTAGCAAAGGTAATATTTTTCACACCTGAGTGAATTTTTTTTTAAAGACTCTTCCCCTGCTTTTTCTTTTTGATCTGCTGTGAATGCATTGAAGTGGATATATAATGCCTATTCAACATAAAGACAGAGTTAGGTATCCTAACTCTTAGAAGAGGGAGAAAAACAGGACTTCATGAAAGAATGTGGTGGAGGACTAACTCTTTTATTAACACTGCCTAAGGAATCATTCAATCTGGGCATTTTATCACTTACAGAAAGAAAAACCTCAGGTATTGCTCTAATAACTCCTTTATTTCTCTAGCATTTCAATACATCATCCAGTTTTCAAGAGAAGCAGAAGAGGATCAAGTTGAGAGATGCTTGAATATTTTACTGTATTTTTTAAAAAATGTACACAGTAATGCCAAAACTTGTCTGTGATTTTTTCCGGTGAAAATTAACCACTTTGGGGTAAGAAAAAATAGAAAAATAACTTTGCACATATACACAGATACATACCTGCACCTATGCCCAGTGACAGTCACACATGAGCCAGAAGACAGAATTTTACACATCAGTGACTGTTGGCACAAGTGATGGAGCTTTTGGTAAGGATGTGCGCACAAGCCCCCCACCCCCGTGCACTCTGTTTGCTCCAAGGCCAAATTCTACGATCATTACTGATGTAAATCAGTGTCTTAGTCACGAGTGGTTGAATCAAGTTACGCCCTTATTTGTTTCTCCATAGAATCAGATATATGCAGAACTTTATCAGGCTCTGACATTGTCTAGCAGTTCCACTTGACCTCCTAATTCAGGGATATTTGCTTTTATCAGAATTAGAGTATTTCATTTGGTTTCTAACCAAAACTAAATCATTCAAATTGGCACAAAAATTACAAGGCATTTTACTTTGTGTATCTTAGCCATTTAGCTAATATTATAGAATATTTCTTGTAAAGTTTTATATTTATTGTGAAAAATCCCCACCGGAGGCAGACTTAAAGATATTTTCATATTTTGATTAGAACATGCTATTTTTGCCTTTTTTAAAAAAATATTTGTGTGAGGATTGGTTCAATCAGGGATTAGTAATGGCCTGTAAAACTGTTCAGCTCTAGCTCAAGTCACTGTGAAGAGCTGCTCTGGTTTGATAGTTTAGCTTTACACACCAGCTGGGATCTGGTTCAGCTGGCCCATTAACAATAGGTGCTGTATGGCGTATAATATGATTTTTATCTCAGTTAAAATTATTATGCTAGGTTTATATGAGAAGTCTAAAACCATAGTGTGCCAAACAGCATGTGCTGGGAAATATGATAGTTCAGTTACTTTTTACACATATGTGATGTAAAAATGGTGCTTTTTATTTTTGAATATTTTAATGTACTGTCAGGGTAAAAATGAACACAAAGAAAATGTTCTACTCCGGAAGTATTTTTTTTTTTTCTGTTTTCTTATTGTCCTGGTGTCAGCAGGGACAGAGTTAATTTCCTTCCTAGTAGCTGGTACAGTGCTGTGTTTTGGATTTAGGGTGAGAACAATGTTGATAACACACGGATGTTTTAGTTATTGCTAGGTAGTGCTTACACTAGCCAAGGACTTTTCAGCTTCCCATGCTCTACCGACTGAGAAGGCTGGGGGTGTACAAGAAGCTGGGAGGGGGCACAGCCAGGACAGCTGACCCAAACTGGCCCAAGGGACATTCCATACCATGTGACGTCATGCTCAGCATATAAAGCTGGGGGAAGAAGAAGGAAGGGGGGGACGTTCGGAGTGATGGCGTTTTGTCTTCCCAAGCAACCGTTACGCGTGATGGAGCCCTGCTTTCCTGGAGATGGCTGAACACCTGCCTGCCGATGGGAAGTAGTGAATGAATTCCTTGTTTTGCTTTGCTTGCATGCGCAGCTTTTGCTTTACCTATTAAACTGTCTTTATCTCAACCCACGAGTTTTCTCACTTTTACCCTTCTGATTCTCTCCCCCATCCCACTGGGGGGTGGGGGAGACACGAGTGAGCGAGCGGCTGTGTGGTACTCAGTTGCCGACTGAGGTTAAACCACAACATTTATGTCTCATTTAAGATATCTGAGGAAATGATTTCCTCACCTAGGCACACTTCAAAATCATCCTGATGCTTCCGAGTGGACTGAAATGCTGGTGCAAAAATCATCAGTACTGGAGCACACTGACACAGTCTGACACTGATGCATTGCAGCAACTCCTGAGGTGACATTATGATGCATTTCATCTCTCTATGAGGAAAATGTTATGATGTTAATATGGGTATAACCTACAATATAAATGTCAATAAATCATGGAACTGTTACTCTGTATATACAATAGAGAATTTAGTTTTAAAACACTAATAAGACAGCAACTTCATTTTTCTTTTCACACTTTCACACAATATAAGCAAATTGAGAGCATTGACTTTAGTGTTAAATATTCATTCTGAGGCAAGGAGATTTAGTGAAACAATTTCTTTTACTATTTATAGGAGTTGATGTGGTTAACCCCTGTTCAGATGTCATGATAAATTTACTTTTGTATTTCTGAAATAATAATTTTTAGTATAGAATCATAGAATCATTAAGGTTGGAAAAGACCTCTAAGATCATCGAGTCCAACCGTCGACCCAACACCACCATGCCCACTAAACCACGTCCCTAAGCGCCTCATCTACACGGCTTTTAAATACCTCCAGGGATGGGGACTCAACCACTTCCCTGGGCAGCCTGTTCCAATGTTTAACCACTCTTTCAGTAAAGACATTTTTCCTCACGTCCAATCTAAACCTCCCCTGGCGCAACTTGAGGCCATTTCCTCTCGTCCTATCGCTAGTTACTTGGGAGAAGAGACCGACACCCACCTCGCTACAACCTCCTTTCAGGGAGTTGTAGAGCGCGATGAGGTCTCCCCTCAGCCTCCTTTTCTCCAGGCTAAACAACCCCAGTTCCCTCAGCCGCTCCTCATAAGACTTGTTCTCCAGACCCTTCACCAGCTTCATTGCCCTTCTCTGGACACGCTCCAGCACCTCGACGTCCTTCTTGTAGTGAGGGGCCCAAAACTGAACACAGTATTCGAGGTGTGGCCTCACCAATGCCGAGTACAGGGGCATGATCACTTCCCTACTCCTGCTGGCCACACTATTTCTGATACAGGCCAGGATGCCATTGGCCTTCTTGGCCGCCTGGGCACACTGCCGGCTCATGTTCAGCCGGCTGTCGACCAACACCCCCAGGTCCTTTTCCGACAGGCAGCTTTCCAGCCACTCTTCCCCAAGCCTGTGGTGCTGCCTGGGGTTGTTGTGGCCAAAGTGCAGGACCCGGCACTTGGCCTTGTTGAATCTCATACAGTTGGCCTGGGCCCATCGATCCAGCCTGTCCAGGTCCCTCTGCAGAGCCTTCCTACCCTCGAGCAGATCAACACTCCCACACAACTTGGTGTCATCTGCAAACTTCCTGAGAGTGCACTCGATCCCCTCATCCAGATCATCGATAAAGATATTGAACAAGACCGGCCCCAAAACTGAGCCCTGGGGAACACCACTCGTGACTGGCCGCCAACTGGATTGAACTCCATTCACCACAACTCTCTGGGCCCGGCCGTCCAGCCAGTTTTTGACCCAGCGCAGAGTACACCTGTCTAAGCCGTGAGCCGCCAGCTTCTCTAGGAGAATGCTGTGGGAGACGGTGTCAAAGGCTTTACTGAAGTCCAGGTAGACCACATCCACAGCCTTTCCCTCGTCCACTAGGCGGGTCACCTGGTCATAGAAGGAGATCAGGTTGGTCAAGCAGGACCTGCCTCTCATGAACCCGTGCTGGCTGGGCCGGATCCCCTGGTTGTCCCGCTCATGCCTTGTGAGCGCCCTCAAGATGAACCGCTCCATAATCTTCCCCGGCACTGAGGTCAGGTAGAGAAGGGCTAAAGACTACAATTAGTTAAATTGAAAAGAAAAAAAATTACAAATGCCTTCACTTAGAGATAAAAACCATTTGGAGAAAAAATTGTTTTGACATTCTCAAGGAGATGCTGAAACCAAGTAAATAGTAAATAATAGGCCATTTTAGCCAAGCATCTTGTGTACAATTTTATATTTTCTACTTCTTTTCTGGAAATTATGTATATTTTCCTACCAGTTTTCATAAGGTAGGAGTATTTGGATGTAAATTCTGATCCTTTCAGGTGATGGTTGGAGGTTGAATTGCAACATTAAAATCCTTTCACGTAATTTTTGTGAATTATCCCCCATGGCAAAATTTTTGCAAAGATATAGAGTAGAGACAGGTATGGAATAGGCAGCTATGCTACTGTTAAATCTCTTGCTTCCCCCCTGCCCCAGCATTGGGCTTTATAACTTGTATAACTATTACACTGAAGATTTGCGTGCTTTGGAACCCAAACATTTCCTAAGTGTCTAGGTTCAGTAGAGCATAGGCTGGCTTTTAGCTGTATTTCATCTCTTCTTACCAAGAAGGACAGGGAACGACCTAACTCTACCTGAGTGCCATATCCATTAACCATGATTTGTTCATAGCATGGGCTGCACTGAATGCAGTGAAATGTCCACCTTTTCTCAACACCGGGTCACTGGAAGAGGGAGCAGTCCTGTCACAGAGCAAAGTAGTGGCTGGAGTGCTCATCCAAGAAGTGGGTCTTGGCCGTCCTAAGTAAGTTTAGCTCAAAGTCCTGCTTAGAAACAAGACTGGGATAGGGCTTTCCTCTCTTGTCACTGGAAGTTTATGATTAAAGAATTCCAAAAGAATAAATATGAGGGAAACTGACTCTGTATCCTCAAGATGAGCTCATGATCTCAGAGGCCGGGCTGTATCCCAGCCCATATTGTGAAAAGAGAACACTGTTTGCCTTGGTATTCTGAACCTTGATCTGAACCATGTAGAAGATGCCTGCTGCATCAGTCTGTGAGGTCTAGAGTGGGAATCTTTGTTGGAGCATGCTATGGCTCTCTTCTGGCCACATCTTTCAGATTCCTCCCAGAGCATGGGGTTAGAATGTCATTGATACTTAGGTTTTTCTTTTTCAAAGAGTCAGGCACTGAGACCCGCTCTTCAGAGGTTTAGGGAGATTAAGCTCTTTGAAATACTCACATCAGTCCTGAAGCTTCTTCTCTTGCTGTTGCAGTGTTTCCACTAGGTACTTAAAACAGCCAATCTGAATACAATCCGTAGCAAAAGGAAAAATAAAAGCTTTAAACTAAGAATTATAAATATATTTCCTTAACTCTGTTTAGCATTTCTTTATGGCCTGCCTGGCCTTCCTTATTGAATGAAAGTCTTTTATGTTGATTTAGCACAGAAATTGATTAGGAGGGCTCACACAATCTATTCCATTAACTCAGCTCCACTGGAGAAATGCACGCTTGAGCAGTGGTAATGAATAGGTTGAGTTGATAACTTCTAAGCTGCCTAAGCTATCTGCTTATCATGTGAGTTAACTCTTTACTTCCACATAACATGATAGTATTTAAAGGAACAGAGATCTATATTGTGTTCTTAAAAATTATCAATATTTTTCATGAAGGATACAAATTTGTCATTTGCTGCAATTGCTGGAATAATGAAACCATAGTATATTATCACACATACACAAAAAAGAAGGAGAAGTGGTGAGGTTCCTAACAGAAATATTTTGTATTTATTTTTTATATCTGTGCCTCTGTGGAGGAGTTTTGCACGTGTGGGAGATGACAGAAATATAATATAGATGTTCAGCTGAAGGTCTATGACCAAAAGAAGAAAACATCACAGAAACAAAATACAAAGATTAATGGTAGCAGAAGGATGGAAAGGTCTATCTAACTATCGTTATTATAGTTAAACATAAAACATTTTTCTTTCAGGTTTCTGTTTTCTGAAGGCAGGGATGATAACTCATTCCCTAACCCCTCTCACACTAGGTAAAAAGTTCCTTTTTCCAACATCAGATCCAGCCGATATATCTCTGGCAAACTTGCTTCTTGTTTGTGTTCTCAAATGACACCACTATGGTGCACAAAATTATTTTCCAGCAGAAGGACTTCTGGGAAGATTAAGTGGGAGATGCTTTCTGCAAGGTGGGATCAATTCAGCTATCTTTTTGTAAGCTAGTTCGAAGCCATACTGTGAAGAGCATCCCTTCGGAAAATTTGATTTTTGTTTGGATGAAGACTGACTTAGTTAAAATTTTAAATGAGATGGCTTGATCAGGCTTAAAAAAGTACTTGTCAGTCAAAGGCAGGAATTAGCTAGACCGTGGGCCAGATCTTCCATTTGATTTCATTTGGGAATTCCATTATGTCTATTTATCCTAAGTGAGGGGGTAAATTGGATTTGCCCCAAAAGCTGTGGATTAAAACTCTTAAAAATATATACATGTGGTTGGACCATGTAAGCCACACTTCTCAGTTTATTTTTGGAAAACTGTCTCCAGTTTTGTGAACACATCAACTCCAGTAAAAAAGCCTGAACAGTGTCTCAGTATTCCTATGTAAATCAGAAGGCTATGCCTCTAAATTCTATCATTTGGTTACCTATGGTAGCTAGTAAAGTAATTTAGAGATTGAATTAATTTTTTACTTTTCTTAAATTTGTTCTTGGTTTTACTAATATAGGTATTTCAAGTTATCTACCTTTTTTCCATTACACAAAGACATAAGACTTCTCCTCTGACAATGATGAATTTAATTGAGGGAGTATAACTGTGTTAGGCATAGGAGATAGAAGATTTCAATCTCTTAAACTGTTTGAACGTTCCATTTGGTTTTATGGTCTGTACCACTGCAATACCATTCAAATCCCATATTACTGTAACTCCACTGACCTGAGTAATTACGACAGACAAAAGGGGGATTTTAATAGTTGTGGCTGAATCTCTGAACTTTGTGAATGGAAAACTAAATTTAAAATTCTTCATACCACCATGTTGAGTTGTATTTTCACTGAAGTTTCCAAATGTAGTGAAGAGTGACTTTTCATCACAGTAAAGAGAATGGCTGCCATTCCAGGTCAGTATGTCGTAAGCCCGTAGAAAAGTCCTTTTAAGTTGTCTCTTGAAAAATGGGAAGTAAAAATGGGGTTTACTGTATTATTTTTACTTTTGTTATATTATATTTAGAGATGCTAATGAAAATTAGAGTCTTAAGAAGTGGTACCTAAGTTTCTACACTAATTTCCAATGATAAATGCATTCTACACTATCAGAGCTGCACATGCTACACTATCAGGGTGCACATGGCCAGGTGATTCTTGTACCACAGAGTAGACAGAGCTTTGAGAGATGATTTTAATAGTCTCCTCTGTCATTAAAATATGAGTCTCTAAATTATATATTCCTTTGCTCTCAAAAAACCCCCACCAAAACCCAAAACATGAACACCTGACTGCACTCACCAGCTACTAGTGGACCAGAGATACATTGTAGAGTAAAGCTTAGTTATTAAAAGAAATGCACACAAAAGAACAGCATATACTTTCTTTCATTTAATTCTCCCAAAATCATGACTGCTGGCAATTCAGAACACTCACTTTTCCTTCTAGTGAGCATGCTCAAATGCTTCCAGTTTCTAAAGCATTGTTTTAAAAATAAATACTAGAAAAAAAGAATAAAGATCTATTCGGTAAGACATTAAATAAAAATGATTGAGGATAAATCTCCCCCTGCCTACAGAGTCCTTGCAAGTTGGTACTTCTCAGTCTTGTCCTACAGCCCAGCAGCTTTTCAGTGGCTTCATGAGCCATACAACCCTTACACAACTCTCTTTAGGTCCTACAAAAAGCTCCTTTACACCAATTCTGGTTAGTGAGTCTTCTCCATGTTGCAATTAAGCCTTTTTCCTTTCAGGAGTATCCCAGGCTCAACTCTTGTTGCAGTTGTCCATTCTTCTCTGCTCTGCATACCAGAAGTGTCTCCAAGCTGTGTGTAATTTTTGTTTGATTGTCTTGTTGAGTAACCCTGTTAATACATTGGGTACAACACAGAAATAAATTGAATTATTGTATACCAAGATATATTCTGGAGATACTGTTGTGGGATTTGGACAAGACATTTAGAAAACTGTAACTGCAATTATTCCATATGCTGTGCTTACCTGGAAAGGAAAGTAAGCAGATCGGGTAGGTTATGTTCAAATGAATGATGAAAGTATTAAATCCCTTATCTGAGATAATCTCTTAGCCACTGTCTTAGGTGTGCAAGGAAGGACTGACAAACATAGCTCTTTAGGCAATTGAAACAGGGTTGAGCAACTCTTCCTTAACAGTCAAATCATAGAGGAAAAAATGCTTTTCAGTTAGCTGACAAAGGGCTTCTGAGAGACAAATATAGAACATAGGCCAAATTCCTTCCAACCATTTAAAAAGGGAAAAAAGAGTCTGTATAAGTGAAAAGCTTTCACTATTTTATTCTCTTTCTACCTAACATAAGGAAGAGGGGGTA
Source organism: Aptenodytes patagonicus (assembly GCF_965638725.1). Lineage (NCBI taxonomy): Eukaryota > Metazoa > Chordata > Aves > Sphenisciformes > Spheniscidae > Aptenodytes > Aptenodytes patagonicus. The sequence goes on from NC_134952.1 coordinate 45,746,394, forward strand.
TGTATGACTGTCCTCCTAAGAAAGATTGTTTTGCTGTTTCTGTTAAAACACATGAAAAAACAAAAAGCATGAAAAATCTTTCAGAAGGAAAAAATACCTGAAAGCTTGTCTTGCAATGTTTATTTTCCTTGATTAACTTTTCCCATCTGCTTCTAAAGAGTTGAGATAAAGATCCTAGCACGTAACAGGTCAACTTTGGGGATATTTCTAACTCTAGTGCACATGGATGCTCATTGTTACCATGGAAGCAGATAAAACCACTGGTTGAGAGTATCAGCAGTTACCAGTGCATCTACCAGCCCAACAACAATAGATTCTGCAATAAACAGTATCTGATTTGCCCTCTTTGTCTTGGCTGCTGTAACAGGTTTTAGGCAGAAGTTCCAAAATAAAAATAGGTACTCAATGACTTTTTTGCCTTGGTCTTCACTGGCAAGTGCTCGAGCCTCACCACCCAAGCTGCAGAAGGCAAAGGCAGGGACTGGGAGAACGAAGAGCCACCCACTGTGGGAGAACATCAGGTTCGAGACCATCTAAGGCACCTGAAGGTGCACAAGTCCATGGGACCTGATGAGATCCATCCACGGGTCCTGAAGGAACTGGCAGATGAGGTTGCTAAGCCACTATCCATCGTATTTGAGAAGTTGTGGCAGTCTGGTGAAGTTCCCACTGACTGGAAAAGGGGAAACATAACCCCCATTTTTCAAAAGGGAAAAAAGGAAGACCCAGAGAACTACAGGCCAGTCAGTCTCACCTCTGTGCCTGGGAAGATCTTGGAACAGATCCTCCTGGAAGCTATGCTAAGGCACATGGAGGACAGGGAGGTGATTCGAGACAGCCAGCATGGGTTCACCAAGGGCAAGTCCTGCCTGACTAACCTAGTGGCCTTCTGTGATGGAGTGACTACATCAGTGGACATGGGAAGGGCTACAGATGTCATCTATCTGGACCTCTGTAAGGCCTTTGACACGGTCCCCCACAACATCCTTCTCTCTAAACTGGAGAGGTATGGATTTGATGGGTGGACTGTCCAGTGGGTGAGGAATTGGTTGGATGGTCGCATCCAGAGCATAGTGGTCAATGGCTCAATGTCCAGATGGAGACTGGTGATGAGTGGCATCCCACAGGGGTCCGTATTGGGACCAGTACTGTTTAATATCTTCATCAATGACATGGACAGGGGGATCGAGTGCACCCTCAGCAAGTCTGCAGATGACACCAAGCTGAGTGGTACGGTTGACACGCCAGAGGGACGGGATGCCATCCAGAGGGACCTGGACAAGCTTGAGAAGTGGGCCTGTGTGAACCTCATCAGGTTTAACAAGGCCAAGTACAAGGTCCTGCACCTGGGTCGGGGCAACCCCAGTATCAATACAGGCTGGGGGATGAAGGGATTGAGAGCAGCCCTGCCGAGAAGGACTTGGGGGTACTGGTGGATGAAAAGCTGGACATGAGCCAGAAATGTGTGCTTGCAGCCCAGAAGGCCAATTGTATCCTGGGCTGCATCAAAAGGAGCGTGGCCAGCAGGTCGAGGGAGGTGATTCTGCCCCTCTACTCTGCTCTGGTCAGACCCCACCTGCAGTACTGTGTCCAGCTCTGGAACCCTCAACATAAGAAAGACATGGACCTGTTGGAGCGGGTCCGGAAGAGGGCCACAAAAATGATCAGGGGGATGGAACCCCTCTCCTATGAAGAAAGGCTGAGAGAGTTGGGGTTGTTCAGCCAGGAGAAGAGAAGGCTTCGGGGAGACCTTATTGCAGCCTGTCAGTACTTGAAGGGGGCTTATAAAACATGGCAACAAACTTTTTAGCAGGGCCTGTTGCGACAGGACAAGGGGGAATGGCTTTAAACTAAAGGGGGGTAGATTTACACTAGATATAAGGAAGAAATTGTTTACACTGAGGGTGGTGAAACACTGGCACAGGTTGCCCAGAGAGGTGGTGGATGCCCCATCCCTGGAAACATTCCAGGTCAGGTTGGATGGGGCTCTGAGCAACCTGATGTAGTTGAAGATGTCCCTGCCCACGGCAGGGGGGTTGGACTAGATGACCTTTAGAGGTCCCTTCCAACCCAAACTATTCCATGATTCTATGAAAAACTATCTTTTGCAGCGTCACTGGTTGTAAGTAGTGGTCCTTTGCTTGCGAGGACATATACTTCTGTCTTCCACAGTAACTCCTAAGTTCCTAATGGTATCTTGGTTTATACAATCTGAAGTCAGAATAGAGGAGCAGTGAATATATTGCTATTGCTCCATAAAGATAACACCATTATGTTTCTTGGGATACAGGAAAAAAAACCCCAACAATCTGGGCTCTTGCCAAGATTTAAGTGTTAGACAAAGCATATGTGTAGGATGTTGAGTTTGAGATATCTAAGGATAGGTAAATACATATATTGTAACAAAATAGTCTTAGATTATATTGTATGTATGTACAGGCAAACATGACCCAAGCCAAGTGGACACCGTGGTTGATATAGCATCTAGTCTTGAGAGGTAAGAATATTTGATTAGGATTAGTGATGGTTTTCAGGGCTTTGTGTTGTTTTGACTTGGTTCAGCGGTGCTTCAACTGGAACACAAACTCACATAGGCTTGGAGCACAGCTGGAATCCAAAGAAGGCATATCTGGATTTCCGTGTAAGTCCTGAGTGAGGATAGTGATAGGAGGTCATTATGGTGTGCCATAACTTAGGTTTTAGTGATACGCTTCTGTCTTGAATGGTTAATTCAAATGATATCAGTAAAAAATGTAACATATCTCTGAGGAAAGCAATAATGGGAAGAAGAAATTGAATAAAACAGAAGAAAAGAAGTTTGAATCTGAAATGAAAAAGAACCTCATACTCCTTTGTCTGTCTCAGCTTGTCATTTCTTGTTTGTAAGATAATGAAGATGTAAGAACTTTTGCCTAAAGACATCACGTTCTTTTTTTCCATAGCAGATATAAAAAAATCAAGAAAAATTAGAAACTAGTCAGAGACCATAAAATAGGACTCCTATAAACTCCTTCTGACACATTTATGGAGGGAATTGTTTATTTAAAATATTTATTTTGGCTCTAACAGCCCAATTTTTACTCCACATGTAATACTATAGCTATTTTTGCATGATCCCTCCTACAGCATCAAATAGAACTGCTCACAAAAGCAGCTACCTTTTTATCACCGGACAGCTTTTGGAAATGGGAATTCAGTGCTTGGGCAGCTCAGCATCTCATCTCATGACATGCTGCTACACAATAACAGTACAGAGTAAAATGAGATTTCTCCCCTAGCTGTAGAACGAACCTGTAGATTACTCCCCAGCAGATGTGGATCTCTTACTGTTAAGCTAGCCAACTGATACCTCTTTAGCTGTTGTTTCACATTAGCTTAGTTTTTATTAATGGTGTCTCAATGTATGTGGGAGAGGGTCTTCTGTTCCGAGAGCACTTTTAATTATGTATGCTGTGTAAGTGGAACATCAGTGACATCCAGTGGCAGCACACATTAATCACAGGCATGCTATGTTTCGTGCACCTTGAGGGGTGAGTCTCATCAATTTGCCTCCATGTTGTTATGATTTGGCTCAAGGTTCACTTCTAGGGAGCTCAGGCACATTTTGGCAGAATCGTGTTTTCTGGCTTAAATAGTAGGTGGACAGGCTGTTACTACAGGATCATTTGACAAATAGTAAAGGATGAACAAGATTAATCTCAAGTATCAGTCACTAACTCAAACAATAAGTCATCTTATATACAGTAGTCTTGTGTCATCCTATAGGATTTTTTTTTTAAAATACTTGAGCAGAATCTACCAGAATTGCCAAGCAAGAGAGAAACAAGTTTTACAGGAGCGTGCAAGAGAAACGATGAACTATGTTAGAGCTAAAGAACTATTTAGCGATATCTATGGCAAATTTTTTGTTTGTTTTCTTAAGGTGGCAGAAGGTTTTCTTAAAGTGACAGAACTTAGAGACTTGAATGCAGAGTGTAGTAGTGCACTATTTCAAAATGTGCTATTATTTTAATAAATAAAATTGTGTTTCCTGGAGGGTATTGTAAACACAAGATACAGCTATATTTCTATCAAACTTTCTTCATTGTACTACAGAAAGATTTTTACTGAAGATTATTCTGAATTCATTATTTCGTGCTGAGAGGAAGCGAATGGTAAAACTATAGGAAGTCAAGCGCTAAGCTTGTATTTGAAACAAACGTTCAGTTTCAATAGGCACTAAGTGAAGGTAGCAGAAGGTCTTTTTTATATTACACAGGAAATATATTTAATGAAAAAACATGCTTTGTAATGTTTTATTGGAAGAGTTTGCTCCTTGATACTGTTCTTTCCCCATGTAAGCTCATTCTAATCCTAGAAGGTAAATTGTGTGAAAAATATTTAATTGTAGTAAATTTCTAATGGAAAATGCTGCTTTAACTAAGTCAAAATATTTCAAGAAAACATAGATTTTGACAAAATTTTCAAGCAGACAAAACTAAAGAAATTATTGCAGTTTCCCAGTTTTTAAAATTTGAAAATTTTTCAGTAATATATTTTCATTTCCATAGAACTGTTTGATTTCTTTTAAATAAATTTTAATATTTTTGGTAGTAAACAAAAGCCATCATTCTAAGAATTCCTTTCTTCAAACCTTGTTTTGGAAAACTTTATAGTTTATTTTGATTTGGAAAACAGAATGTCAGAACTTGTGTTATGCTACCTGTTTTCACTGTGTTTTATACAGATCCTCCTGGTTCAGTATTAGTCATTTAAATTATCTTCTAAAATAAGACAGTCACAAAAATATGACATCGTATTCAGTTACGTGCTCTGTTCTGGCTGCCTTTGAAGAATAGCTGATTATCTACCATGCAATCAAAATGCAGATATGACACCTTGCTTTCATTAGGCTGGAATTCTAAAACAAGGCCCAAAATTGTATGTATAATTCTTCAGCCTGCTTCTACATGGTTTTGCCCCTGGCAATAGGAGCAGTCTATACCCTACAGAGTTCCCACAGAGTTTCAGTCCTTAGTCCTTGGCTAGAGGTTATCATTCTTTTTGTAGGGATGATGATGATGATGATGATGATGATGATGTCTGTTTCTGGCCCTGATTTAGAGATGTATCAGGTACAGTAATGTCCGTATTGGAGATAGCAAGTCAGGGATATCCGGTTTTCTTTCTCAGTAATTTAATCTGAGAAATTTAATCACTCGGACTTGACTTCTCTAATTTCAATATGAGAGATTTTAAAATATTTTTAATTCCATGAGAGTAAGTGAAAACAAATCTGAATATGCCTGGTGATCAGGGATTATTCTGCTCCTAAATTTGTCTATTTTCTGCAAATAGGCAAACATAATACATTCAGTGTACCACACCCCAATACTTTATTTTCAGTTTTTGTAACTACATATTTTTCACAGCCAATTCAGACATACTGCAGATTAATAAAAACACTTATTGTTTACTTTCTTTCAGTAGAGAATGCCTTCTGTTCTCTGAGTTAATGCAATAAGTTTTTTGGTATCACTGTAAAGAAGGAGAAATTCTCTGACATCAGCATTAGATTAATGAAAATGAGACTCTTAGATGAAAACAGAGAATACTGTTTAACTAACATAAATTTTTCTTCAGGAACATTGTTCCAGCTCAGCCACAAAAAACTGTGGAGAAACTGCCTATGAACCCACCAGGAAAGATCAGGAGATATGCCTGGTACCTAGTGGCTGTTTCCCCTTTTGATGACAGCAAATGGCCTCAACCCACCATGCACTGAAAATTCTGTTTCAAGGGGAATTTCAATAATTCAAAATTCTTGCTGTTCCAGTTGGGGAAAACAAATGATAATTTTTAAATGGTCAGAAAGTTGGGGAAACTAGAACATTTCTACATTGCCAGATTCTTTTGCTGAGTCTAAAATATGACATAAAATATCTCATAGGTTAATAAAATGCTTAGAATAAATGATGCTGCGTTGTCCAAAAAGCTTGATTGGCTGGTATTTTTTTCTTAGCATGTTTGCATGTGGCAATACTGGAAATGGTGAGGTATCAGTAAATAGGAAACAGATCAAATTGGTTAATCAAATGTAAATTAGTATCTTTTTAGCTATCAGAGTAGAGATAAAGAAAAAAAAAAAGCCTTGAAAGGAAAGTCTCTGTGTAAGAATGAAACACCACATATTTTTTCACTCTTGTTTATATTGCAAAAGTATGTAGAAGGCCAATCTAAGGAACCAGCTCTATTTTGCTAGATAGGTTCAAGTTAATACAAAAGATGGATGCAGTGTGGAAGAGGAGATGAAAGAACGTGACCACAAAAATGGATGGGGTAGTTTTACAATATTTCAATTTTTATCCGAGCCAACAACAGTAAGGAAATAAGCCCATGAAAGTTAAGCAACTTTCTGATTTCTCAAGAGAATCCGTTGTCAGTTTTGTTCTGTTCTTGTGCTATGAAGATTGATTCTCCTATTCTTCTGTGACAAATGACTATTTCTGCCTGTTTATAGGGAAGGAAGATGCAGTCAGAAAAAAATTTCCATGTTATAGCTGCATTTGACAGGCTCTTTGTTTTACTCAGATTTGTTTGGAAGACTGAGGAAATAATGCCTGATAAATCCATATGAATATGAAGTCATGTGAGGATCCAGAAGTGAAAAACAGAAAACAAGAAAAAAACCCAAACCCAAGTCTGATCCAGAGGGTGGTATCCCTTCTTACAGAAGTTTTTTTTCAAGGAGTGAGAAGTTCGTTAAAATATTTATGGAAGTCTATATCACCTGTACTTATTTCACTAAAACAAGGGACTACTTTTTTCCACGTGAGGGGAAAATCTTCAAAACACACCTGTCACAATGACTCTCCCGACTGATCCATAGATTTTACTACAAATGCTTAGCATCTGACATTGTAACTTCTCACAGACTGTCAGTGTGGCTTCCCTGCTTTTCTTCCTACCCTCTGCTGAATCAACCCATATCTGAAGAAAGTGAATTTAAATTTAAATAATGAAGGGTTCATTATCAGTGCAACTTAATTGCTCACTATATAAGAATTTAACTTCTAGAATTTGTATCTCCTATTTTTTTCAGATTCTTACAATTTTTCAGATTCAGCGCATGACGTGCAAAATCCATTTTTTAGCATTTTTAAACATTTTGTTTCTGCAAGCATGAGCTCCTCTGGACCTTGTGACATGAGGGAAAAAGGCTGATAATGGTCATTTCTTCATAAAAAGCATTCAACACCTTCACTCACACAGCACAGCTGAATCCTCTACATTTTCCTAGGTGAAGACAAGCTATACCTTTACAGCTGTTACCAATAAGGGCATCTGGCTACATTGCTTCAAGAGCAAGTGGAAACCACATTTTAATCCCTTTTTTGTCATCTTGCTTTTTTCTGATCAGTTCTGTCAAGCAGTTTCTCTGAGATGTGGATGGTCACAGCCACAGGTGACCCTGTCCTTTGTCACAGCAATGTGAAAGCTGTGACAGCACAGCCATTTTCATTCAAAGTTTGATATAATCAGGCCTAATCTGGCTCAATTATTGGTGTGACCACAGCATTTCAGAAAATGTGACTGAGAGAGATGTTTTCAGCCTGAAAACACTTTTGTGCTTCTTTCTGTTCATTCTGAGGGGGCATGGTGGTGGATCTGCAATCCTGTTTATCTTTCTAGAGATAATAAAACTGGTTAGACTATGACATTTGGGCTCAGTAAATACACCTGTCATGGGATTAGCTGGAAGTGGGAAAATACTACAAAATCACATTTGGACTTACCTATAGCATGTCTTATGCAGTTAAAGGCAACACATGGTACCCTGAGCGAGAGAAGAATTTTGCTTTCTGTATGGGTTCTTCAGGTAAGAAACAAACTCTTGACACTTAATAGTACAGTGTCATATGATCTCGGGGTTTTTTTGCATTATCCAGATTTTCCCCTGATCTTTAGATGTGGGCTGTTAGAGTTATTCTATAAGCTCAAACTACAGTACAGGCAAATATGTGCACTCTGTTTATGAAAATAATGACAAAACAGGTGATATTTCTTGTCATGAAAGTAGGTACAACATTCCTTAAATATACAAGTTTTAGTTTCAGAGATATTCTGGAATGTTTCCGTTATTTTTGAATGATGATAGATAGACTTTTTCCTGTAGGTAAAAGGGAATACTTCTATTCGTAAATAGTGAAATGTATATCTGAAAAATAGAGGTCAGAGGGAACTGGAAGTCAAACATAAACCATTTAGGAAGCCTCTTAATTTCTGTTTGGTTATGGCTCCTTTCTTTCAAAGGTTTAAGTCGAGAATGGATTTGAGAACTCTTTTGCATTTTAATCCATCTACCTTCCATCTGTCTGTCCACGTTTTTGGTGAAAGGTCATTTCTTTGCATGAATTTGCAGAACTACTGTTCTGCTGTACTTCATAATCCTGACATTTAAGAGATTATTCTGCAACTTACTTTCTCCCTTCTAATGTTCAGTATTTAAAAAATAAACTTTTAGTCTAAAAATAACCTTTTTTTAACATATTCTTTAAAGACATGTTTAACATTACATGAACCTTTGTCCATAGTGAACAAGCTGTTCAAGAATGCAGATGCTGAGCAAGATTTCCGTCAGTTTGTTTCTTCCAGTTACTGTAGCACACAGTGTTATTTGGCACCCAAATTGAGAACAAGGAGATGTCTTCTCTGCTTTTACTCCCCTTAAGATTTGCTGGAGAAAAGGCCCTCTTATCGTACTGCCAAGAGGAAGAAAAGACAGAAGCAGAGAAGAGACAAAAGCAGGTAAGAAAGGAAGGCTCAAACTGACAAAAAATATAGTAGTTTAATGAGTTAGTGCAAAAGAGTAGCCGTAAATAGCTAGGCAGGGAATAGCTGTTCTACTGCATGAGATGCTTAGGTTAGAAAGCAGGAATAGGAAGGGGTAAATACGGTGATTCAGAGATGAAAATGAGAGAGAGAGAGTGAGACTGGAGTAAGAAATCAGCAGAAGGAAAAGATGTTCAGAAAGGCCAGAGTTTGGGTTAGAAGCAATGGAAAGGCTCATTACTGCATTCAATATTCACATAAAAAATCTGAATGTAACCTGAATTTCCAGAGTCGTCATTTCTCTCCTCCAAAAGATTATTTTTGCTATATGGAAAAGTAGTTTCCCATCTCCTTTTTATGACTGGTTTACAGTAAACAGTCTACTACTGCAAAAACTTTAAACTTTACTACTGTTGTTAGTTGTTCTACCTGATCAAGTAGAAAAGATCTCTGCAGTGGTCTTAAAAGTTGCAAATATAGTAGTGAACCATATAGGTGCCAACATGGTACACAAAAGAATCTGAACTTTCAGTATAGTGTTTTGTAACATAGATGATTGTAGACAAACTTAATTTAAAGAACACATCAAGACTGCAAAGACAAACATTGGAAAGCTACAAAATGCAGAACTTGGTATGAATGTTTATTTTCCTCTCCCTCTTTAATTACAATTATGTACCTCTTCCTCAGGGTTCTTTCCCTTATTTATTGGATAGGAAGACTGGTTCTGATTATAATTCATAAATGCCTTTGTGAAAAGAAAATGTACACTGGATCACAACTTCGTTTGTTGCAGAAAAGGGAGGCAAGAGCCCCCTCCCTTAACACTTGTGAACTTTACTAAAAACGAGGAGACAGAAAGAATGGGGGGGAAATGGTGTTTCTGATTCAGCAAGCCATGTTCTTCCTTATTCAGGACAGTGTTTAAGTTACTAATATATTCAAACACTATCCTAAATAGTTCATTCTTTAGTACTTGGATTGAAGACCTAGATCCGCAATGTCTTGAGATAGCCACATCAGTGAACACAAGTTAGGTATCTAAAGAGTACGTGCCTGGGTATCTTTCTTGATTTTGACAGACGTGATCATTCAAAGACCTACTACGTGCTCCGAGGCTGACAAAGAAACCTCAGCTTCCTGACCCTCCTGTTATCCAAATGAATGACCTTCCTTATTTACCTTGCCCTCTGCAAGACAGGCTTCCTAGAGGCAGATCTGTCAGAGTTTGCTGTTTCAGGGTATGATGTACACAGAATTCCTTGTAGTTAAAATGGTTCTTTTCCATGAGATATCAGAGTTTAAAATTAAAATAACCTTTAAACATTTAAAATAATTTTTTCCTGCTCACTATGAGCCTCATTCTAGTCCCATCAAAGCATGGCAAAATCCTACTGACTTCAATGGGATCAAGAGTAAGCCCTGCATGTGGCTTTAAAAACCATATTAGTACTATCTTACATTTATATAGCATAAAGATTCCCCAAATCCCACGGAGCTTTTCTGAACAAAACTGTTCTTAAAAAAAAAAAAAAGTATGAACAGAGCAACATGATGGTACATAACCTGCAGAGCCGAAAAGAATTAAACTCCACATGATCATGCCAGTATAATAGTGTTCACAGCTTGTAATTTGCAGTAGATTCTGCTACTGCTACTCTAATACAGAAATGATGGTCTTCTCTTCTGAGCGCACAATACCAGAGCAGAGCAGGAGGTTGTCGCACAGTCCTTCTGTGAGATGCAGGGAGACCACCACTGAATTAAACAAGCAGCCACAGGTACCTTGGTAATCATGCTGTGTACAGTGGCATTGTCTCTCAGCCAGGGTTATGTATCTATATTGGTCTGCAACTTCCATAAGCTCCTTAGGAACTGTAGCATATTTGAAGGCTCGTGATTTTGTGGTGAAATATATTCAGAGAAGATGAAAATTCCTAATAAACTGCAGGGAATATGAATGTGGTGACTTTCACTGAGAGAGAGGTTTAGTATCTCAGGTAAAATAAAATGGTGAAAAGTAATGGAAAAATATCCTACAGAATGAAGTCCCCAAAATTTAATTGTTTTTCAGTATAAGTAGAACTTTTTGGGGGATTGCAGGAGAGAAGTGTAAATTTCTTAAAACTTCTAGTATTTTGACACTCCATTTTTTGTTTTTTAGAGATCCATCACATGCAGAGATGAAATAAAGCATGCAAACCCAGTCCCTTTATAAGGGTAATTTGCTTACAGAAGGTTAATTAATGATTACTTGATAACTAATAATACAGCCAGTCCCATCGATAGATCATCAGAATGTTTTACAGACCAAGTATTAAGTTAAAGTTGGCTATATTGTGCGTACATCAATTAAGACACAAAATAGAAAGTAACTGGAGAAAACGTTCATTTAGTAACTTCAGTTGTTTATATCACCCATAAACCACATTCAGGGACAAAATTTCTATAGGGACATTCAATTGCCTCCTCTGCCCTCTTTCTGTTCTCTAGCATCCTTTCCAAATCCAGTGTGTTGAAACAGAAATGGATGACTGTCCATGCTGGTCACTTGGACTGATCAAGCTATGGAGCACAGTGATTTTTATACAGGATTAACTCAGCAGATAAAACTTGTTTTGGTCCCCACTAGGGGCTTTATTCAGGGAGTTGTAATGACTTTGAAATGGCAGGGATTCTGGACAGTGTTTTCAAAACAAAGGATTATTTATTGATCTCTAGGAACATAATAAGCATGAAAGAGGGTTAAGTAACAAAAGCTGATGTATGCATTGTCTTCATTAAGATTAGCCATTCTGCTACAATTTAAATATACTCATTTGATCAATCAATAATGGGACTCGGAGAGATCTTTTTCTCTGCTGCTGCACATTCTTTTCAAGATTGAGTTCCTGATTTGGACTTGTGTCTAACTCCACCTCTTTTATCCATCTCAAAGCCTATGCCGGAAGGTCTTTTAAGATTCTGATAAGGAATCTTAAAGCTGCTTAGACTGTTTTACACAGTTGATCCAGAGAGGATATAAAAATCTTCTCACTGTGAACAGTTTAAATAGTTGTTGCTGGTTTTCCAGATAATCTAACTTTCAGATTAAAATTCTGGAATTCAACCTTTGGATTCACAGAGCTAGCTGAACAGAGACATTGATAACACTAGTTTGAATTTGCACGATATCATAGAAAAAATCATGACAATTATTCACTCAAAGTCCTAATCATGTTCATCATTGGTCTGAGACATAGCCCTGAAAAAAGTCCACAGCATTTTCTAGTTCAGAGGTCCAGATGTAAGGTTTAGAAATGTGGCCTGTACTCCGTCTCTTCATCCTCCAGTCTCACAATCTTTTGCACATACTATGTCAACCCTGCTCCAGGCTGACTATGGCCACTAAGACAGAACAAATCTTACCTCATGTTGACAGACACAGAACAACATAATATCAAAGAACACCTTTATGTTATTCTTGAACATTATGAACAACGCTAGCCATTATCCTCTACTAGGCTACCTGAAGGAAGGAATATAGACAGCTATGGGTATGCTGGAAACGCTCGTTGTAAACTGCTTTCCAAGCATCGAGTTCAATTAAAGAGAGATCATAAAAGAATGGTGTTTTTGGTTTTTTTCATATAGAAAACTTTAGTGCTTTAAGGTTGAAAGGCCTTCATTGGACACATCTGGGGAAAAGGTGCTTGTGTTAGTACTTTGGTGAATCCTTCTGGAACAAGTCGTCTGCACAGCACCAGACAGTCTAACTAATGGCACTGCAGCCTGGCTTTGCATACTGCTTCCTTTCAGGAAGGGACAATATACAGGGACAATATTTCAATGTAGCAGCATATTTCTGAGCCCAAAAAGGAGAGAGATGCATCAGCTGTAAAGTAAGAATTATTCTGGACAAATTAAGCCTCATACCTTACTGTTGTTAAGTATCAAAAGCTTATGAATGACTGAATAGTGAGGCACGCGGTCCATAGATTGCCTTGAGATCACCTAGATAAGGCAAATAAAGTGAGTTTTTATATGCATCATTTCTTGCAAGATAATCCCTACCATGCAAAAGCCAGAACTAACAACAGAGTAGTAAAGCATCAGTTAAAATTTTCCTTACAAAAAGCTGCCAGAAACTTACCCAAAACCAAAATATTGCTCTTGGCTCAAACTTGTCCCAGAGGGGTTTGGCTAAAATAGCAGAGCTTTTTAATTATTCTGAAATTGATTTATACACAGATTTATGCAGCTAGGAATTTTGCAGGTCTCTGCACCATGACAAGCAGTTGAATTCTGAGTAATTACTTCTCTTTAACTGGCTTTCTGAATGAATTAGGTTAATTTCTCCTCAGCCTGAAGTGAGTGTTTATGCAAACATATTTAACATTTAAGCCAAAAATCCCATTTTTAAAATGGAAGAGTAGAAACCCAAATGTTCACAAAAATTCACATAGTAGAAAAAGTCATTTTTTTGAACAGTCTGTGGATTTCTCGAAAAAACTAATTGTCATTTGTCATTGCAATAAATGTTAAGTATACTGAATACACATTGTAATTTCTGAGATAAAGTTTGTCTGGTATTATATTGACATGTAACTTGGGAAAGGGTATAAGCAAAAAAGAATATCTGGATGGAGATAGTAAAATAATCATTTTAACCAAGTACTTATATATTTTGGCCCATTTAAAACCTGAATTCAGAATAGAGCTCAACACAGGTCTCCTGAGAGACCAAGCTAAATGTGTATAGTTGTCACTATATTCTTCTAATTGATAGGTAACCACACAAGAGTCTGTGAAGCAGACTTTCAGAGTAACTTTTCAGACAGATTCACATTTGCTGATGCAATCCAAATATCCTGAACATCCCTAATACTTACTTCCTAGTCTTCATTTGGTCTATTGGCTCATGCTGTCTGAATAAGAGGGTTAGGAGAACGAAGCTCTTTACCAACTCCAACAAATGAGACAACATTTCATTAATGTAAATAACTGCCTTTAGGCACATCATAGCCTGTGAAAGTTGAGAATGGTACTTACTGGACCAGGAACTGTGTGGAAAATACCCCAATGTGTTCACTGAATTAAAGCCTTCATAGAAATTTTGACACTTGAAGAATACAAATTAGGGCTACACTGACAAATTTATTTCTGGATTGTTCTCACTTCTGAGTGCTAGGTTTCATTTGATAATATTATTTTTCTCATCTATTTGTGGAGTTTATTAACTCTCCTTTGTACAGACATTAATCAAAACCGAATCAAAGTTGAAGAGTGGCTGTCCAGTGTTTTTACTGTATTACTGCATTGAACCAAAAGTGTTCAGCCCTAAGGTTAAAACAGCAATATGCTTTCACCATATTAAGTATAAACCAGGATAGAATATTCTTGTCACATGTAACACAAGCCTACCTGTTACATTTAATATATCTTGTAATAAATTGTCATAAAAATCCATAAAAATCCTTTTACAATGAAGAAACAGCTTTGATTCCATGAGGAGCTTAATTCTACGTGTATGCATAGATCAATCCCTATTCACCAAAGCTCTTTCTTTACATGCCTACACAGCCAAAACACCTAGTACTTAAATGCATTAAGTTGAACACATGCTTCAGCAGTTTGCTTGAAAACACACAGCCAGAAGACAGACCAAAGGTCAAATGAACCCAAGCACTCCAACTGCGGAGTTAAGGACAATAAATAAATGTTGGTCTTCAATATGGCTGGCAAATATGGTGCCTACAAGTAGGTACAAAGAGGGAGGGTGTGTTGTGAAGCAAAGCAATGTGGGGAAGACAAGATTATCCAAAAGGGCACCCTAAGTGGGCTGCTTTTATGTCAGCATGTAGCTCATTTTCACATTAAATTTCTTAGTTAATGAATAATAAAAGACCACTTACAAACTATTACAATGTAATAAATGGATTGTATCATGCTGAAAACACCATAGTTATGCATCCTAAAATGTAAACTATAATGTCAGAGCAATTAAGAATTATAACTGCACCAGGCATATCTTCGAATACAAATCAAAAGAGATGAGTTATTATAAATCTTATTAACAATACAACGCTCCTTAAGTCCATTTCAGGGACAGAATTTTAATTAAAAGTAAAGAGACTATATTGGCTATATTGAGAAATGAATAAACTTATGGTTTGACCTGTATAATTGTAACTAATTGTTTTGACAACCCATAATTCCGCCATAGGGAACATAGAGTATTTTTATGCTCTTATCACATTTAATAAATGAAGATGTGGTCATTCATTTGGAGGTGTATTATTCCTTCGTTTTGATTGTAATTTTCCCAAGGAGCCTTCACATTTGACACATACAGACTTTGAATGTGCAGCTTTGTGGTGGTGAATTCTGGTCATGTAAAATTCACAGAAGGTGCGTTTGGTTTAAATGCTGAACACATTACCTGAACAACCTCAGGAGATATTAACAGAGTATTTAACAGAAGCGTGATTTGGTGAGCAGAGTAGAATCTGCCTTGACTCTTTTCTCTCCTTTTGAATGTAGAGAACAGTCTGTTCTTACAAAACTTGAAATATCTAAATCTTGGCACACTGCTGGAGAAAGGAATCACTCAGCGTGCATTTGCTAGAAGTAGCCCTCCTGTTAGCTGTCATGTGAAGCACCTTATATCCATTCAGATACAAACACATTGGTTCAGTCTGCATCTATGATTGCTAGACTGGGAAAAGGAGACAACAAAAAGAAAACAAGAAAGCAACAGAGAAGATGCAGAAGTCTAAAGCAAAATCTGAAATCAAGCTTAGGACCATCCTGACTTATCTCTTACCACTGTCTTTTTCAGTAGTCCCCTCCACACTCCTCTTCCTCTCTTTCTGTTCCTTGACTTCTCCCTTAGGTATCTACTACCCTTCCACAGTCTCTGTATAGCTATCCTGCCTTCTGTACCCATCTCGATTCTTGCTCCTCTCTCCTTCATACTCATAGCCTGTTTCCCCTTCTCACTCCCCTCATTCCTTCTTGTTTCTTTTTTTACCCCAATCTTTCTGTGCCTTCCTGACACCATCAACCCCTTCTCCATCCCGCTAATTTTCCAGTTGCTTTTTTCTGTTTCCTCTCACTTTTCTCATTTCCCATTCTCTGGACTATCTTCTTGCTCTCTTCCTCACTCTGATTTTTCATTCTCTGTTGTTTTTTATTGGGTCCTTATTGCTTGTCTAACTTTTTCATCAAGCTTCTGTCTCTTATCTTCCATTTACCTCCTTTATTTCTTTACCAACCCTTTATGTTTTTGTTCCCTGTGCCCTACAGTTCTCTACCATTAACTACACTGCTTGTTCTCCTCTTTTTCCCTGTATCTCCATTCTTCAGTAGAAAATGTTGTTGAAATATGGGGCAGTTTTTATCAGCACAGTGATGTTGCAGACCTGATCCACTCTGTTTAAATAGTCACTTCCATTTCAGTATATGCAGCTTTTTACTACTAATTCCTTTGAAGTGTGAAACCTATTGTTCTAGTAAAATACTGGAGAAATGCATTGTGGGGGGGAAAAACCTATCTGTAATGGAATTTTAACTTGCTAAATCAAAATCACAGTGTTGGACAGATATGTAAATAATGAGTTATCTATATTAGCTGTCAGTCTACCTTATCTAGAAAATAATTCAGTAGTTCTTATACACAATTGTGCCTGGCATCTATTTTGATGTGTGATAACTGTAAAACACTATCAGTGTCAGGAACTGTACATACTCACGTCATTTTTCATTTTAATGGAGCTGAAAGTGCTGAGAACAAAGGCTCACAACTGATGCAAATCTTCTTCTGATTAACGCCAAGTTTGAAGTAAGTTGTGCACGGGAGAGACTGCACAGCCTTGTTTCACAGAGCCTGTAAGCATATGCAGAGGAATTCGTAGCTGAAAATGAAAAGAAAAAATATCTTTAATATTTTGGAATTGATTAGGCTTGTATCCAACTGATTGCAGGCATTCTTTGTGCGCGTTAAAACTGAGCATTCATAGAATTTTAAGTACAGTGCAGCAGTTTGCTAAATATTTGTTGTAACAACATATTATTTCCTTCTATTTAAAAAAACCCACCCTAGTCTAGGCGTTCTGACTCATTTTATATGTTTGCAGAGACTAAAAGGTTGCTGCATTCTTGGAACATATGCTCAAACAGTTTTATCATCTGCTTCTCGTTTTCTACTTTCCTATGTCCATTTACTTACAAATGTCCTTTATCCCTATGAAGCAATAGGAAACCTCTGTTAAACAGGCCATAGAGAATGATAATATCTACTTTCAAACTGTGGCTACTGCAAAATGCATACATGGGAAGAAATCTTTATGTCTGCCCGTGTAAAGAGTACAGGATATCTTGGCTCGTTCCGTCTTTGCACATGAGATGAGCTGATCAGGAGAAGAGTTTGTGCCGTGGAGGAACATGCCTGGATGAGTTCCACGTCCACTTGGTGGCATGAGCTGCAAAGCCTGCTCTGCATTTCCTCTCCTCGCCACCCACTAGCCTGTTATGGTTACTCTTCTCCTAACACACTGCACCCCTAAGAAAAAGACTGATTAGGATGTGAAGAGGTAAAAAGACAATGTCAGAACTGCTGATTTCTGTGAAATTTAATAGTAAAGTGAATGTTGAGTGGAATGGCAGGACAGAATTCCAATACGTTCTCCTCTGATGGAGACAGTCTCTTTCCCCAGTGCCCATTTCAGCTGTAGGAATATCCAAATGTCATACAGTAGACATACAGAATCTTAGGAATGTCGTATATCCCCGGGGATATATGGCATACATGCAGAATCTTGGGAATGCCATATATCCCAGGGGACCAAGATCAAGATGGATCAGGTCCAAAATGCTCTGAATCCCATGTCTTTTTTTATATACTCTCTAGCACCAATTTATAGAGGCAAAAACTTTACACAAAGTAATTATACAGTATTATAAGCATCCCAATTAGATTTCTTAAGAGTCATCCTACCTGTTGTGCTAAAAGTATAATCAAGCCAAAGAATCTAACCTAGAAAGAGAATGAGGCAAGATACTGAAATTATAACTCCCCTGAACAGCAACAGAAATTGTTGGTTTCCGTAAGAAAATTTTGGTCAACATTTCTTCTTATTCTGAAATACACTTCTAGGCTTTTTTTGTTTTTTGTTTTATTTACAAAAAGTTGCAATATTTACTGTACAAAATTTATGCAACAGTGAATTAATTTTCTCATTCACTTAAACTTTCTATTATAGTGGGAATGGCAGAGCTACAGGAACTTGTGCCAGCTCTCTTCAGAGGTGTCCTAAGATGGAATTTTCAGATGCGCAAAACACTTCTGAGATTTTGAAAACTTATTGTTTTGCCTTTGTACTCTTTTTCTGAAGAGAGAAAAGAATGTCATTTCAGAGGAATCAAAGTAGTGGGCATGCCAGCTTGCCACTAGCTCAGGGTCCAGCTACTTAGGGAAGAACCAGGGAGAGCAGAGATAAAAGATTCTATAGGATGCACCAAAACACCTTTTGTTTCTTTAATGTGAGGGTAGGTCATGAACTAACAAGAAAAGTACAACTAAATCTAGATGGAATTGTACAGAGAATATTTATTTTCTGGAACTAGCATTTTGTTTCCCAAGGTCTAGTCTTGACCATAACCTGCCTTCTCTTGTGTAGGTATGTAATCCTTTTTGGCCCAAGACAGTGGGCACCTTGCAGAGTGCACAGGTTCCTGGCTTCCCCCCCCTCCCCCCCCCGCCCCCCTTTAAGTATCTTGTGTCTTTTTGGCTCTGTAAGAGTACTTCTGTAGATCAAGTCTGTAAGTTTGTGTCATTGTTTGAATTTTTACAAGACGGGGTTTTGCAAAAAATATGTGAGTCAGTTCTTTCTCACACTATTTTCACACTCATGCAGCAAAATTAAACCGTCACAAAATGTTCCTCTGCTTTCTCTGCTGATATTTTGTGCTCTGAAATGGAGAACTACATCTCTTTCTTCTTTCATCTGTTGCAAAGATGCAAAACACCCTGAGGTTCAGGGTAAGGATTTAAAACTATAAGGAGAGTTTCTTGTGAGCTCAGAAATGGTTCTTATGTTTGTGAATATGTGTGCATGTATGTATGTGCATCTCGTGAGAAATGAACCTGAAGAAAAAATTTAATATGGGGTTATCTGGGTTAACATCTGCTTTGCACAGAAGGGCAGCCTTACGCATGATTTCTTGTTTTACACAGATGCATGTCTGTAAGAGTTCCTGTGATTCCTATGGAACAAGGTCGCGACTTTGGTCAGCTCCTTGTCAGTAAAAACTCATCAGTTCACATTTTTACCTCCTTTTGAAATACTGTCCTGGTATTTTTCAAGTGCATTCTGCTATATACTAGATAACACACAGCTTTAAAGGAGCTCATTTTGAACTTAATGACTTCCTCCTACCCTTCTGTTCTGCTTAAGATAGGAGACAGAACTGTTTTCATTTTTTTCTGACTTATTGTCAGCTGATCATTTCAGGAAAGATGCAGTTATTATAGGCACCTCAGTAAATGTAAAAATGTCATTGCTATATTCTCCTTGAACATACCAAGTACTAAAACCTAGATAACCTGGGAGCACCATTTTTGTTAGTTTATATTGGAGTGGTGAAGAATTAGGATAGTTGGTTTAAGAAACACTTATTAGAAAATATGTGTGTGAAGTACTTGTTGAAAACTCAAGTCTACTGCTTTCTTCATCTATGCAGGATGGACTCTCTCTTCTGCTTTCCATGATGAATTATGTTGCTTTGCAATTTTTTCCCATATCTCACAAGATCCCACGCAAGCTTTGAAAAAGTCACCAAGAAGACAAAAAAAAAAACAAAACACAACAATTTAAATAACATACCCAGGGCTTATTTTCCTCCTCCATTTGCTATGAAATCCCAGCAAAAAAAAAATATGTATGAGCAGTTTTCTATAAATCTTATGCAAAATAGCTGCTAAACAAGAGAAGGAAAACCCTAAGGATGAGAACATGCAAATACCTAAAAGAAAAGAAAATACTGCTCTCTGAGGGGCAGACACTCGAACTTTTAATGAAGTTCAAGGGATCTTTCTAAAGTTACAAAGTACCTTGAGACAGAAATACCTTCTTGAAGCATCCAGGCTGCTGCTAGGCAGCAGATCATAAATTACAGAATGCATAGATTTTCAGTCCTCACACCATTTTTATGTCTGGCAGAATAACTCTATCTGTTATATCTTGTTGCTACCCAAGAAGATTTATTAAAGTGAAAAGCACTGTATCTTTACTGAAAGAATAGCAGAGTACACTTACTATATATATATGTCCTATCTATAGCAGTTTATATTTGTGCAGGAGGCTTATACAGTGTATTTCTTCCTGACTTGAGTGATACATTTTTGGAAGTCCTCAGGAATAATGATCTGGAAAATGTATTTTCCCCACAAGGCTCTAATATTTTTTTAGCCAGTGGCTTCAGGATCCCATAAATGGTACACATTTTCAGCAGGTATAAAGCATTTTTGGAGACTGGTTGCTAATGGCAAGTTAATCCATGATTAGATTGCTCCAAAAGAAGAGATAAAAGATCTTGTGTACTTTTTTCCTAAACTTTTAGGGTTGTGATATTTTGCCAGAGGGTCTGAAAACAGACAGGACCACAATGACTTAAGATATTACCAGGGCTGTGCTTTAGGTAGTCACAATTTTGATGATGTTATTCTGCACCAACAAGGATAGTTTCTAGGAAAGAACTGATTATTCCTCTTGTGCATTATAGTATGTAGTGAATAAAATTATTGTTCATAGCTCTTCCTATTCCTGCCCTTTTCCTGTCTCAATAAGGGCTACTGAAATAACAAATTTCAGAAAGGAAGGATACCTGGGACTAACTGCTGATAAAAATGTACAACATATAGCTTGTATTGGTGTTAAGATGAGGTGGTTAATACAATTAAGTGACTTGAATAAGAACTATGAGTTTTTTTGATTAAACTGTCTTATTTGATAAGGCGAGGGCCATCAAGAATAAAAAAATATTTCCCCACCTTTTACAAATTCTCCTATTGGCTTTTCAAAGAAAATCTATTTCTCTTGCTTAGGACCTGATCCTGTTGTGTAGCAGTTATTTAGCATAAACTAAAGAAAATGGGAGAAAAGTAATTGACCAGAAAAATTAAAAACTCTTAGCTCAGTCATTTTAACTGCTAAGGTAGAATTGTGTATGAGTTATTCCACAAAACCTTTTGTATGTTTTCCCTCTGCACACACACCCCAAATATCCCTCAGTTTTTGGGCACCATTTTCATTTTTATGCCTTCTTTAGTGCCTGCTTGCCCTCATTATTACAGTACATATTCTGTCATGTGAAGCACAATTTTACTGAAAGTACTAAAAAAAAAAAAAAGCCAAAAAGGTCTTGAAGGGATGACACTTTTGCGACTAGACAAATGTGCTTTCTGGTTTTTTCCATCTACCTCTCTTATGAAAAAACGAGAATGTTAAACAGCAGTAAGAAAAAGGCCATATGGAATAGCTGTCTCCAGAATGATGCTTGAATAGTTTTGCCCTGGTGAGGTATTGCTACAATACATCAACACAATGCAATTTCTCTGAGGTGGTTGCTACTTGCCAAATACTGCAGCCTAGGAAATAATCTCTGCTTGTTTTCAGCTGAATGATTTTGGGAATAGAGTGATAGTAGGTAGGCTACAGAACTCTCCAGAGTTCGTTCTTATAAATATGGTTGATAAGAAAGGCAAATGTTTGAATTTCAGACATATTCCAAGAAAAAGCATATATAAATTTAGATGATTAAGCTTTTACATTTTTTTGCATATTTGCTAAGCTACACTCCACATACACTTCTCCAACATATGTTATAGTGAGAGAAAGTCAAAGATAGACCTATATGAGGAAGTTGTTGCTTGAAAATGGTTTGATGTGAAATTTTCCCTGGAAAAAAACTCATACCTGGCCTTTTAAACATCTTATATTCAAAACATAAGTAGGTTTTCATACTTTATGTAGAACTGACACTGCGTTTCAAATGGCACATTTTTCTGTGTCCCAAAAGAGGCTCTGAATGACTAAGGAAATTAATACAGTCTTGCTCAAAGTAACCTGAAGTACTACTGATGTTTGTCTTAATTTTATAGCACAAACCAGAAGAAATGTTCGTGTGTCTTTACTTACAATTAATTCTTTTTAATCGCTCGTGCTTTCCTTCTTCCATATTCATTCTTTTCCCCTTACTATGCTACCTCCCTATTGCCTTTTCTGCAAATTCAGTGTCAATGATGACATCGGCCTACTTCAGCCACGACCTCTTCAAAGCTCCCACTATTTCAGGCAATGGTTACTCTTCTGTTTCTCTAACCCCGGCTCTATTTCAATGCAATTACAGCATGGAGGAAAAGATTAAAACTAGCAGAGGATGTAAATTTGTTATCTTTTATAGAGACCTTAGGTTTTGTAGTATCAGTGGTCAGTTTCCTGTTAGTTTAATGAACATGGAAAACATTTCAGCCTTATAAATACACTTCAGTTCTAGACCAATATCTCATAAAGCATGCAATATCAGCATGATTCATGTTGCATTAATTGGTTATCTTTGGGATCTTCTCCTGATATAGTAATAGATTTGAATTTTATCTGCACCTGTAGTGACTAAAATTCACCCGTGAGATTTATCTAATGCTTAGAGTCACGGTATGCTGTTTGATAGAACATCGCTACTATTTAGAAGCCAACAGACTTTGACAATTCATCAAGCAACATAGGTCTGGAAAGCAAAATTGTGTATTTTATCCAGATAAAGATCAAATATGTAAGGGCACCAAGAAAAAATATAAAGTTACCAAAATGCTGAGATTAAAGCACAACTCTAGTTATGTGTGTGATTTATTGATGCCTTTATTTATTTTGTGCAGTTTTTAATGTCAAGTCCTTATTTAAATTCCCAGGGAAATCTCTGAAATTCAAAGCTCAATCTTTGGGTCACTGAATCCTGCAACTTAACATTTTTCATAATGTATGTGTTTGTGGTTTTACCTCCCTCTTTTTTTTAGTGTTTTAATAGACACCAAAGCAAAAATACTTTTCAAATACTTAGTGGTTTCACTTTGACAAATTTGTACAATTACTTTCAACTGTGTTTGTGATGATTTTTGATTGCAAATGCTAGAGGGACCAGCATGGGTAATGGATTATTCCAGTGGGTGCTCACAGGCACAGAAAAAATTGATGGTGAATTTCGTCCTGATGTCAGCTTTGGCTGTAGTGCTCACAAGATCACGGAGTTCCTGATCCAGACGAGGGCTGGGGAGATAAGCAGCAGATTAGGGCTCTGCACTCTATGAGCATGGGGATTGTTGCCAGGGGTCAGGGAGCAGTGGGGACTCACCGCTCTGCAAGGGAAGGTGGGATGGGAGCCAAGCGCGGTGTCACAGCCAGCAGAGGCAGTGGCTTCCTCATAGGGATCCCGTGCCACAGTACCCAACTGAGGCAAGCAGGTCTGGTGAGAGCAACCAGACACGGTCCAGTAATTGCCAGGCTGCCCAAGGTCACCAAAGGAAAAGGGACAGCCCTCAGATGTGCTGTCTCTAAGCAGTCCCTGACCCCTGGCAGCCAGACCTCCCCCAGGCGGGATGCTCTCAGGGCTCTGCCACCAAGACTGGTCTGCATGAAACTCCATTAGCAACCTGCCAACCTAACGGTGACAAAAGTGGTTGTCATCTCTACGACATCCTCCTCTTTTAGCAATTCCACCTTCCCATAAGCAGCTAATAACTCCCACACGATATCACAACAAGTATTTAACTCAAGAACAGTTAGAATAGATGTGCACTTTCTCAGTTTAGCATATTAGTTTATCAAACAAATATGCCTGATTAGTCTGTCATGATATAGCAATGAAAAAACAATGTAATATTTAATCCCTTTTTTCTATTTAGTTCTATAGCTATAATTAATGTTTCTGCACACAAGTTACCTGAGACTTGCCTATGACTAAGGTCACATTATGAGACATACAGCTGCCTGGATCACATTTCCTTTCTTCAGCTATTATTACTATGCTTGCTGTTCATTAATTCCCCTTATTATATGAATTAATATTAATTATATTAAATTAATTTATATAAATGAATATTAATTCATAATGTCAGAATTGATACATTTATTAATAGCCTTAATATGTGATTTAAAATTATACGTGGTTCTTTGAGTGTCCTGGGATGGAGATTATATGATGTAGTCAGGAGACATAAAATCCTCTGTGTTTTGATCGCACTGTTGATGTAATTTCATTTTCAATATTCTAAAACTATTTGCCCTTGCACCTTTGACACTGCATTGGATGCCATAATCCTTATGGAAAACTGATGCAACTGTTCGTTTAGAGTCAAGTCATAAACCTCAGTTGGCTTCAGGCTTTTTTCTGTCTTTTCTGAAAAGATACTCCAGTTCTTTTTTTTCTTACTCTTTTTTTACTAAATTGGCCAAACGCTTTCTTTTAGCTTCTTTCACACAGTCCAGTTGAGCTTGTTTTATAGTTACTTTCATTTTTCCTTCCACTTTCCACTTCCAGGACACACCTCTTTTTTTTTTTTTTTTTTTTTTTTTGTTAATCTGTCCTTTTTTCCATTCCAATATCTTTCACTATCTGTTTATTAAGATTTTCATTCTCCATTTAACCAATTCTTCATTTTTCAAATATGTACTTTGCAAATCTAGAAGCTTAATTAGTTATTTTTCTTTTACTCTTTACTAGTGTTCACAATCATATATATCTTTTGAATATAGCACAAAGCTCTCTTTGAATATCTATTTTATTGATAACACATATTTTCTCTGTCTCCTCCTACATGTACATCTGTTAACTTAAAAAATGGCAAAACAGGATGTCAGTATAAGAGTAATGAAACTATACATATATTTGTATATTTTCAGGTGTAGTAGGAACTTAAATAACTAAGGAATGTGGATTTTCCAGGTGCATAAGTAGACTGTCAACATTAAAAAAAAACCAAAACAGAAAATTAAAATTGTAAATAAGCAACTTAAAAAAGGGATTCAAATACAAAGCACACTTTTTTTCTTTATTCTAGTAACTGTTTTTTGGGTTTTTTTCCCCATAAGTAATATATTGATGATACTTGATACCATCGTGGGAGAGAAAATTCGAATGCTTCAGATCTATAAAATCCATTCTGTTCTACAAGTACCCTGAAAAGCAATAACACTGTTTAGTATTATTACTCTGTATGTTGACGCTAGGAGTCTTTTACCTCCCTAGGTCCAAATTACTTACAAACAGTGTAATGAAATTAGTTAATCACTTGCCACTGAAACAAAGACAATGAGGGCACACCTGGGAAGTTTGGTATTAATGCCTGGGCTTGGATCAGGAGCGTGCTTTTGAAACACATCTCTTGCTCATTTGCCCCTACTGAGCCTTGGCTCACATCTCGCAGCAATCTTGAACCACATATGGTGAACCTCTTCGGGATAAAATTAAACTGGAAGATGCAACTTGGGAGCCCATATAATGCACTCCAGCTATAACTGGGCATGCAGTTCATTGCATGACATCCAAAATAAAATAGCTCTGGTGTGCAGAGTACAGACCTCAGCCATTTAGCTTCATTGACCTCTTCCTACTGGTCTACATTACCTGCTATGGTAGACACAGCTGCTGATTCCTTTGGAAAGCCTAAGTACTATATTTATTTAAAAAAATTCAGGAACAAAACATTTTATAGGAGACTACCATATTCAGTGTTACCCACATGGCCATACTTTTGTTCTTCCAGAATTGAAAATGAAGTCCACAGTACCCTAAGCTGTTTTCTAAGCGGCACTACGGGACTTTCAGAACCACAACTTTAATTCTGGCCTGGAACTTTCCCTATTGAATTGAACAGAAATAGTGATAAGTGAAATACCTTGTTAATATCTGTAGTATTTTCAACATTGGCTTTAATAGGCACCAGTATTTAATTTTATATTTGTAAAGTAAAAATGCTTTTTCAAACTGTGCAGGTCAGTGAAAGCACAAGTGTGAGTAGAAGAGGGAAGCTCGGGAGGGGAAACAAAATGTGTAAGGGGTATGTTGGGTTTAAAACAATCCCCACATTCTAAAAAAAAAAATATATATTTGGGGGAAATCGTTAAAAGATTATCCTGCCAGATGTATATGGTTTAAAATCCCTCCTCGTTCCTCTTGTATCTAAAGGACCTTACTGACAGTATTCATTTTCACCTCACTTTCCAAAATTCACACGAGGCCTAGGATCATGTGGTTCAAGTGATGGACTAGCCAAGACACTAGCTTTAGAGATGAATGACTTCTTCCCAATATCATTTTGCTCACTAGCCTCTCTTTCTCCCCAGCAAAGGGAGAATTCGTATTTGCATTATTTACAACTGTCATTTTTAGAAATTTATTTTACTTACTGTACCTCTTTAACTTTCTCAAGATGTCCTTCAGGATTTAATACTCATCCACAGTAAGATCGCATTTTCTTCCTGGTCCCATTTAAACCAGGTCATTATCTCACTCAGTGAAACTATTTCTTAAAATACAAAGACACATTTCTTTAGACTCCCTTTTAATTGATGGAAAAAAACAGGTCTCTGGAGAATCATATGATTAATACCACTAATTTGTTAAGTGCTCAAAGCTACAAACATATCAGAGACCCATGGGGATAAAACATGTGCTTTTCATTTTCAGAAAAACAATCTGAACTTTCCAGGTAAAATTCATTTTTATTATAATCTCCATAATTGTTGCTATATTTGGAGGGGGGGAAAAAAAGAAAAGAAAAAAATCTGGATTTCTACCTAAGCTATCTGAGTGCATGTCATTTCACATCCCTTGCCTTCAGGTGAACCCCTTGAATAAGTAAAACCAGTCAGTTATTTTTCTGAGGCAGATTGTGGCCCACTTCTCCAGAATAATGCAAGAAAATGAGTGGAGGTGTCTGAGGAGGTGAAAGAGGGATTGATGGGATCTTCATGGGGGTGCTGTGGAGAGGAGAGGCTGACCCACATAGATGGAGGGTCAGTAAGAGGCTATGGTCAGTGTGGGGGCATGTGGAGAGTCCCATTATGGGGAAGGCTGGAGGCCCGTGACTTCTGGCAACAGCGAGGCAGTTGCTCGTCCGTCCACAGACCTGTGACTGCAGGGTAGGCTTGGTGGCCTGTGAGAGTGGTTACCAGCGAGGGGGAGAAAGGCTGGTCTGGGGAAGCATTGGGACTGCCCAAGTCTGAACCATGCACTGACACCATGAGGAAACCGCAGGTGGTCATGGGGGGGAGATGGGCCTGCAGGGGCCATATGGTCCTCTGCTGACCTGACCATGCCATCTTGAGAGGTTTGTTGCTGGCCAGAGGCTTGCATCCAGGACTCTGCAGAGAGACCGCAGAGGCTTGTGTGACTCTCAGACTGTTAACTCTGCTCTGTGTCCATGTGGGCACCAGTGATACTGCCAGGGGACATCTCGAGCTTACTGAGAGTGACTGCAAAGCTCTGGGGAGCGAGGAGAGGTTGAGGGAATCTGTTTTGTTCAGCCTGGAGAAGAGAAGACTTTGGGGAGAGGGGGAACACTTAACAGCAGCTGCCCAGTGCCTACAAGGAGGGTATCAAGAAGATGGAGCCAGGCTCTTCATGGTGGTGCATGGTGGGAGGATGGGAGACAAAGGCATAAGTTGAAATGCAAGGTTCAGGCTGGATATATGGAAAATGTTTTTCCACATGGTGAACAGTCAAGCGCTGGAATAGGTTGCCCACAGAGGTTGTGCAGCCTATGTCCTTGGAAGTTTTCAAGAGCTGACTGCATAAAGCCCTGATCAACCTGGTCTGACCCCATAGTTCCCCCTCTTCTGAGCAGAAGGTTGGGCTAGAAAGCTTCTGAGATCCCTTCCAATCTGCAAGCCTAGGATTGAATCATGATCCTATGTACTGTGTAGGAGTAAAAACTAAAATAAAATCTCTGAAATGCAACAGGATAGAGGTGATCTTGGTGTGTCAAGTGTTGTTAGCTTTGTTTGTCATATGTTGTCATGTCACAATGAGCCATAACATGGTATGACTAAAACAATCCAATGTGGTACCTACAGTCCACCTCACAATGTGACAGATCTGATAGAAAGTATGAAATCTGACTGGTTTTCTGGAAAGTGAGAAGCATCTTTAAAACAGCTTCTATTCTAAATTCCTTTAAAATAGATTTACTGTAACAAAGTGAAAACCACTCAAGCCTTTGTATTTGCTGCAGAATTAAAATTGCAACCCCCCCCAATGTAACAGGTTTTCTTTCAATCTTGGTTTAGCTGCCATGGACCTTCTGTCATCAAAATTTCTGCTAAGCTATTAAGAATGTTTTCATTCAAACATTTTGTTCTGGCAGGAAAAAAAGACACTTATTACAAAGTGAAAGATTTCTCTTAACTCTGTGAGCAAAGCATTAAATAGGTTAACATTTGGGCTCCAGTAAGGGAAAAACCACAACCAATTTCATTGGTTTCACAGAAATAAACTTTGCATTTAATATTTCTTTTGAATCAGCGTTACCCTGTTGCCAGAGTTGCAAAGGGCAGACCCAGTACACTTCCTGAAAGTGACCGTAAACGTGTAGTATTGGATATTTTTTTTTACACTTAATAGAAATGTCAAGAAGATGAGAGTTCACGTTCCACATTAACCTTTAAATTTGCTTTGTTTTGGAGAACTCAAATCCTGAGCAACCTAGTGAAGCTTGTGTGTCATTGTTTTGATCTGAGAGGAGAGGTTGTAGGACTAAGGCATGGAATGTTGATTTATGGCTCTGATTTCAGCTTGTCTACGAACAGACTTTGAGTGCACATACCTTCCTACATGATAAGCTGGCCAGTTGATATTTGCATACCAGCTGGCTAGTCATACTGTACTACCCACAGCATGCCCACACTCTCCTTCTTTACATTAAATGGCTGAGAGAGACTTTGGCATGTAAAAGATGCAAAGATCCTATGTCCCTTATCTGGAATAGAAATTGAATTTTTTGTGCGTACTTGCATGACTGAAGGGCTAGTCAAAATTCTATTATGTGGTCTTGTGTGTTTCTAGATCGTAGAACAAACTGGTTCAAGTTCCCATGAGCTATGATAACATGGAACTTCCCCCAATAACTTTTGCTTCTTTGTGTGATCATGTATGGGCATATACCTCATGTACATATTACTACTTAGACGTAATAGTGGAATTATCCAGGTAGGATTATGCATACCATAGTCAGAATTATCTGTTGCTTCAGGAAACAGTTTCAATGATTCAGAGAATCAATGCACCCTGTATAGGCATGTTATAACCCATGCACATCAGAAAGAAATTTTGTCCACAGTGCTCTTAGCTAAAACTATCAATCTGTACATGAATTTTCTTGTATATAGGGAGAGAAGACAGAACAATAGTCCTGGAAGTATTCAAAACTACTTGTGTTCAGAATTCCCCTATTCATTCCTTACTGATTCCAATATGAAGATTTTAAACATATAAAAAGGGAATTTGTAGCTATTTAACCTTCTGTGATTTCTGAGCTTATAGGGAGTTCATTACTTGAAAATTCCGACTGGGCTTTCACCAAAAGCAAAGGATGACATGTCATACATTGTGTAGGAATGATGGGTGTGTGGGAAATGTATGTTTTTCATATTTATTACAGTTCCAGCAGTCTCAAGCAATTCGACAATCTCAGAGCACCCACTCTCCCTTTGACAAAACCATATTGATACAAAACATGATTAGTCAGTAGCTGCTTAGTGTAATTGCCAGAAATACTAATGCTTACTTCTTTCCTAGAAGACTGTAATATGCTAGGAAGACCAGCTATTAGCATGTCTTGAATGATTATGCTGACTGGATCATTAAAAAAATATAAGGTGACTATAGACTCTACTTCTACTTTTTTCCTTCACTTGGACATGTGTTCACTTTTCAGAGAGTGGTTAAAAAGCAATGTATACTTATTGATTTAGCAAACTTTATTTTCATATTTATATGTGCGTAGTGACAGGTTCATATTATGCTATTAAGCAAAATGGTTCCTTTAGCATTTGTTTCGCATTTTAGTCAATCGAATAAGTTAGTTACAGAATTGCTTAAACCTTTTTTGTTATCTCCCACAGGACTTTAAGTGCTGGGTTAAAAATATTTTCCTAATGCTGTGCCTGCATTTCAGAGATAGAATATCTGATGACATATGCATATACACATTGCGATGGCATATATGTGATTCTATTTGCCAGTACTTCAAGTCACAATCATAAGGTGTACTGGCAAAAGACTTGGCATCCTGTATGTAGATGCCAATGCTCTTTGGATTACTGTCTAGCACTTAGGTTTATGACATTTTTACTGTGTGTTGTGGGATGGCAGCAGAGTACTCAAGGAAATAGGACAACACAGGATTTAGTCTCCACAATATTTTTTTTAATCTATGTCATTATTTTTTCTCTCTTCTTTTTTTGATTAAATTCTCTCAAATGTGATTTCCAAGAAAACAGCTACCCTCTTGCCAGTGCCTGGTTATGCTTTGATTAAGATGAAACCGGGAATAGAGGATGCTGCTAGGGCATCCAGTATTTCATTTAATGAGCAGCTCCACCTGTAGTGAAATGGTGTTTCTAATGGACAGTCCTATGCTCCTGAACAGTTGGAAAATCAGAATGTGATGCAGTTTGGGGCTTATAAGCGAGTCTGGCAAAAAGAAAAGGCCACACTTCTGGAATTTCTGCTGAAGTCCCCCCCCCCATTTAGAGCAACAGCTCTGGCCTGTGACAGCTGGTAAGCGGATCATGATTATATTCTGGAAGCTTAAAACCTTATTAGCTGTTAGTCAGTGGCCAACCTGTTCAGGCAGTCTGAGGCAGAAACGGTTGTCCTACAGTTGTGTCCTCCATTTTGATGCACAGAAATATGAATCTGAAGAGTGTGCAAGGCTGCAGGGATATGAAACAGAGAAAATCCCCTAGGGTGCACAACCAAAATTTTCTCCCATCCCTGTTCTCTCTTTCAGTACTTACCAGAAGAGAATACTTTTCAATCACTGTGTTAATCCTGGCAAATACTGGAGTTGGTCTGTTGATGTTAACGTTGACTGGGAAAGTGTTTGATGCTTGCAACTTCATGAATACTAGATTTTTTTAAAATATATAATTAAGAAAGATTTTTCCAGAACAATGTATTCACATTAGTGAGCTTAAAGTGTCAACAAGGCTGGTGGTAATTCAGTCCATCTTTTAAGAAACTGTGGACCACACCTGTTCTCATTTGAGGCAAAAAACCCTCACCAAAAATACTATATTTTGCTGATTAAAGCAAGTGTAGAACAACACTGGAGAAATATTTTCAGGAAATCTCAGACGAGGTGATTAATAAATGAAAACATTTCAGAGATGCTGTTGTTACGACAATGGAAGGGAAAATGTAAGTCTCCCAAATCCCTACATTTTTGCTCATAAAACTTTCTGAATGTATGCACAGCTTCATTCAGAGCTGCATGATTAACAACTTAAAGAAGACTTAAGGTCATTGTTAAAAGTTGGTATTTTGCAAGTGTTAGGGGAGGAGACTTTTGCATATTCTCGTGTCTGGGTATGGGGTTTGTTCAGTAAATGTTGTTATATTTATTATGAAAGATATGTTATGTGAGATTCTAATCACTAAGATCCCTGGGCAATATAGTTGAAAACTGTGAAGAGAATGGTCGTTCAGGAGGACAAGTATACTGTGGGACATTTGTGGGAGGTCATTGTTTGAAATATTTTCTGTAACCCTGTAACACTAAAAACACACCGTTTTTCAACTGTTCCACTCCTTATGCCCATAGTTCACCAAAGCACCATACTAAATTCAAGTTAATTAAATCTTTTTCTTTCTTGTTTACTTATGATCCCTTTGAGCTCATTGTGACTTGTAAGATTTGCCTTATTGAAAAGTTACATAGCTTCTTGATGACTCTGTATGATAGAAAGAAACAAGTCTGTGGCCTCAATTTAACTGCAAAAATCCAATAGTCTTTGGAAAAGATACTGCTAGAACCTGTCAGGAATATCTATGCATTTTTTCCTGTTAGAAAATACAAACACTCAAAACTGAAAATATCTGTGGGTGTTTAATTGGAAGATTTTTCAGGATTCACTTTTTAGTCAAAAACAAAAGCAGAACCTCAAAGGGAACCAGTAACTGCTGGGATGCGTACACAAGGATTATCAGGGTTAAAGTATCAGGTCCTTTTTCTACCTGATTCTAAGTAAACAACTTAAGAATACATTTCCCATTTTTCAGGTAAGTGTGGTTATCATATTGTCTCGTTGACCTTTTTTTCTAATGAAGCAGTTTTGGAAGGACACTCTTATTTTGATGTGGAACAAATTGTAAATCAAATCAGCTGAACTTAAGAAAACAGTTCTGTACTTCCCTCTGTAACTCCTCACTGAAAAATATCCAGTGCCTAAGTTGCCCCTGTGCACCCCACTGCATTTTCAGTGCCCCTTGACTCAGATGTTTCCAGCTGTTGTCTTTTTTCTCTTCAGCCCACACCCAAGATGCTGGGAGTCCCCCCCATGTTCCCTGTGCTGTTACTGGGGGGGACTTGGGCTGATGAAACCTGGACTCTGGCTAGTGGCAACCAGCCCAGGCAGTGGCTGCAAGCTCAGGGCTCGTGCACTGACTGCCCAGAGGGCTGAAGCTCACCCCGGTGGCAGGTGCCCAATTTTCTGTCTCGTGCAGTTGAAGTGCTGACAGTGTTCGATTCAGCTACCAAATTTTATGACATTTGTGGGAAACCAGAGGCGGTGAGACCTCTACCCGCTGTGAAATTTGATTGAAATCGGTCAGTGGATTTTGGCAGGTTTGTGGACTTCTATGCAGAATGGTTCTGTAATGGCCGGGATCAAGTAAGACATCTTTGCTTACCTTTTTTCCCTGCCCCAGGCAGTAGATCTGTTCTGAGGCATTCCCCCAGGTGTTGCCAACATGAGAACACTGCTGGAGGATTGTTGTCTTAATCCTCCTTTTGCCAACAATAGAGGTGACATAGTCACAGCTGAAGAGCTGATGAAAGAGCAGGCATGGTTCTCCGCACACGCGTGTGCACTGACATTACACAGGCCTGCTGTGGCGGGAGGGGAAGTGGGAGGACAGAGGAAATAGCAGAGGGGGATTTTCCAACGTGTAGGCTTGTAGCATCTGAAAAGCAATAGAGGCTCCTGTAACGGGTGATCCAATGGACCTTCTCTGGAACAGTAGTCATGGCAACCCCTTTGCGCTGGGCTGGTAGCTCTAAAAGCACTGAGAGCTGAATGAATTTATGCAAGACATTTGTACACATTGGTTAAAAACACGAAGATTTAATTTTGTGTTTTAAAATTAGGTTTCTAGTATTTTAAACACAGTCAACCATATAAATATAAGGACGTTATAAATTTTTAATCTGGTAAATGTAGCTCTAACACTATTTGAGAATTTTCCCATCAATGTATATTCTGATATTTGTTCAGTCAGACTCTGTTATTAATTGAAGCTGCATTCAGACCTGTCAAGCAATGGAAAAAGGAATCCAACTTGCAAGTTACTCAGCCCACTTCTCTGCGTATGACTTGTTGTGACACTGTCTCAGGATGTCACTTACTCACAGCCACCATTCAGTATTGCCCAGATCTTCTGTAATGTGAACCTTCTGTAACGTGAAGCCCTTACTCGTCCTTATGATGGCCCGCCATATGAAAAGAAAATGACATTAGTCTTGACACATGCAACCAACCCGAATAAAAACTGCCTTATTCCTGGATACAGGAGCTGTCATTAAAAAAGGAGCTCTGAGGTGAACACACAGAAAGTAGTTTTATTTTTCCTGGTATTGTAAATTTATGTAGTGTGAACAAGGGAACAGAAATTGTCTGAATTTATTAGTTCTGATAATGCATTTATTTTACATTATCTTTCTAGTGTTTTCTGGTTTGTGCAGGAGGTAATCAGGAAAAACCCTTCTGCATTTTATTTAACACTGACAATTCCCATCGATAGAAACAAAAATTGCAGTCTACTGAACAGCATCCACATTTCACTGCAAAGACAGTAAGTCAAATCCTTCAGGGAGGATTGTATTTTTATGAGACGTTTTTCATATCTTTTATTCTCTTAGGGTGAAAGAATCATTACATCTTCAACACATAATTATCTTTATCACCCAAAAGTAATTTACATTTAACAAGAATATTTAATCACTTCATTGCTTGAAAAAGCAAATGAAATACACAGTTTTATGCCTAGTCTGCCTGAAATTTTTTCTTGCAGTTATTCCCTGTTATAAGCCAAAGAAAAACCGCTGTTTGAAATCCCTAGTTTCTGTTTTATTTTTATTTTCCTAATACTCTTTAAAGCATTTCTACTGTAATCAGGAAATGGAAAACAATAGAAAACACTTTAATGGTTGAAATCCTTCTAGTTCCTGCCAAAAGACTGGAACTTTCAGAAGTTCATCATCTTGCATCTGAGGTAAATATACAATAAAGATGTTTAGCTTCAGATCTCTTTTCTGTACTTATGAAATATCTCAGTTATGTTTTTATTTTACTTCAGTAGAAGTTTTGCCTTCAGAAGGGTGGCTTCCCCACTCATGTATTCAAGTGGTAGCTGCATGGAGCAGCTGGTTTGGAAATGTAACATCTCAGTTGTCAGCAGAAACAAAAGGTCACCCTTCATTTTGGAAAAGAGGATTTCTAGGGCTAAAGATGGCTGTGGTGAATATCAGGCTGTGTTTCCTTGTTTGTTAGAGATCACCTAATGTTAAATCACTTACTTTGACTGTTCCTTATGTGTTCTGTGTGACAGTGACATTGATTGTAAAATCCAGCCAGGATATATAGGAGAAGAAAATGGGCAGGGAGGCATGCAGAAAGCTTCTGCTGATTGTTCTCCTTTGCTAACCAGCATCTGTTAAAAATAGTCCAGACCAACATAAAGCAAACTTGAAATTGAATTCTAAGTTATAAACAAACTAATCTGTTTGTGTATGCTCATGTGCATACCAAGTAGGAATTCTTCAGAATTCTCCTTGAATTTACCATGGAACCTGCAGAAATACCTTAAAGCTTTTACCTGAACAATACTGGGTATTGGTACGCAGCAGAAGTTGACAAGTAACTTCTTTAGTTAATATTTATATTGTAATAGCATAGAAGACTCCCACGTAGCAGTTCTGACAGACATTAAAATGGCATTCCTGTCCCCAGTATTTTACAGACTAAGTACCAGATTGTGGGATCAGCTCCATACCACCTGAATTAGAGCTTCAGCATAGAAAGCTTTCTGCTGTTAAAAAAGCGTGCCCATGCAAGGTCCATGGCTCTGCATGTGATAAAAACCGGATCCATCCTCCACATGTCACACCTGGGTATCAGGGCATGACAGGAGGGATGTCCTACAGGACCGACAGCATGGCGTGCAGACATGGAGGCAGCCCTTTGATCGTTTGCTTCAAACCTGGGACTGCAATAGCTACTGTGACCATGGTAGCTACAATTAGACTTTTATTTTGAATCTTTATTGCAGGAAGCTGCAATATACTTTAGCTTGCATTGTGGTAATGCAAGTCACATCTTCTTAGCATCGAAATTGTTTACGGATTCTTTTCTAACCTAACCTGGTCTTATTTTTTATTGATTGTGAACAAAACATTTTGATTTGATATAAAGCATGGTATTGCATTGGTAAGGCTATGCCGAATAAAATATTTTACATGGAGTTAAACCCCAGCAGGTTTAAAGATTTTGTCAGTTTGGTTTTGATAAAAACTAATTACGTATGCCTTCCTTGATTTTTCTATCACAATGAAGAACTTAGATCTTGAATTTGCTAGCTGGACCCTTTACTCAGACTGTGTCAAGGACTTTATTTACCACTGTGATTGAAAGCTCTTTCCTTTCTGCCTTAGGGCTTCTATGCATAATTTTGACAACTTGCTTTTTATCAAAGAATTGTCAATCTTTAAAACTGCTGCTTTCCTTATTTACTGGCAAGGTTTGAATATCAAGCTCCAAGAGGAAAGGAAAAGCCACATGAAAGAAAAATTTCAAGGTAATTTAAAACCAAAGGGAGGAGGTATATATTTTTCAGGTCTTTACAAGCTTTGCTCTGCACTCCTGTTTTGCCTTTCAGTTACAATTCTCTGAGTTTCCTTTGGGCTGTGCTGATGCAATATTCTCAGCGCTCTACTTCGTGTTCCACTTGTTTCCACCAAAGCAAGGGAATCATTATTGTGCTTCTTATGCATGTTGCCTTAAATCCATCAGATAGGCTACTTATTTAGTGGGGCTTCTCACTGGTCTCCTTGCTCAGGACTCCTTGACTCCCTCATTATGAAGTTTCCAGTGAAGCTAAGAGTAATATTTTTGATCCTAAAAAATCTCACTTGGTCTGGAATCCCATGCACAGTGGTACTGCCAGTGGTGTGATTAACAGGCAGCTGGCTGGATATTCTGTGGTCATAACTGAGGAAAATAAGTGTTTAAGGGTTCTTGAGATCTTTGAGAAAGCATTGATTTATGCACTGAGCTTTCAGGGATTTTATTGGAGCATTTCCTTCTGAAACAAGGATGTGTTCCTGAATCAGGGTGGCTCTTGTTCTGAAATAGCTTCAAGATCTGGCTACTTGCAGGGTAGTGTAGATAATATGTCATTTATCTGTAAAAAAGATAGCTTGGCTACTTCAAGTATTCTCAGTCACAAATGCATCATGGTTTGTGTGAGTTAATTTACTGTATTTTTCAGAGTAAATTAGCTTCTATGGAGGTCTGCTCTGCCATTGACTAGCTGCTTCTGATGCCCAAACCTGTGGTTTAGGTACGCTCCTTATATGTTCTTGACCTTCAAGCTGTGCTTCAGGAACAACTTAATGGGGAGGCATTTGTGGGAGGCTAAAGTGGGTGTTAAGAAGCGTTCTTTAAGGAAACGGTTGGTTTTTTTTTTTTTTATTACATCTTTTCTGTAGTGTGCCTGTCTTATGAAACATCTGAAATAACATTGCATGGTTATTGGTTTTGGTTTTGTAGCTGTGAATTGATTTCAACAGATGTCACATCACTCTTGGCCTGGAATTTTAAAAAGTTAGATCAAAACATGAATAAAGCGGAAATAAATTTAAGGGAGGACCAACAGTTATATGGTAGTAACAACTTTTCTTCATTTATTGGAGTAACTCTAAAGAGTATATAATGACTTCAATATACATCCAGATCTAGTAACACCAAAGAGCGTTCTGTGTGTGAATCATATGTACGATGATATAGTCCTTGTTGTGCAAATGCATTAATAAAAAGAATGAAGTGCAGAAGGCTGCTGCAGAAGTGGTACAACTGTTTTGCCCTTTGCCAGATAACGACATATGGAAACATAAGAGACTGACTCAAAGACAAATACTTGAAGATAGAGGCTAGTAAAACTTTTTAAAGTCCATTTTTAAACTTGTCCCTTTCTCTTAGGCATATGCCTGTCAAATCCTAAGCTTATTGAGGAGTGTATTATAATAACAACAAATACCTGTGATTTTCTTTTCTTTTTGCAGTCTTTCCCTAAAACAGAAGACTAACTATTTTTCTGTTGAAGGAGAAGGGATGGGAAAGAGAAAGAAGGCATCAGTGTTACTAGATACAGTCTTATAAAAGCTTACTCTACTTTTAAAGTGGTATCGAATTAGGCTCCATATCTTGATGTTGATACCATGATATAAAACATCCTTGCATCATCAGGATGATATCAGAGAGCTGTAGAATTGTCTGTAACCTGAGTCTGCTCACACAGATATGTTCAGATGTTTCCTTATTTCTTGTGTCTATATGTGCACGTGTGCATGTGTGCTCCGGTGCATTTCTCAGTTTTTCATGTTGGTGTCAGCTCAAAGCAAATTTTAAGAGCTAATACTTGCTTTCCTGAAAAAAAGGCTTTTTTTTTTTTTCTAGTTCCACTTAAAAACTCAAATCAATATTGGATGAAATGCTGAAACATTTTTAGGTTTTCTTATTTTATTTTGTTCTTCTCATAGTCATTATTTGACATCCCCCTGCATTTCCAGACTGCATGCACTGAATCTTTTTCTCAATATTATATATCACTGTTGATTTATTAGAATGAATTTAAGGTTAGTCATTAGCAAACACTAACCATGCTTTCTTGCTGATACTGTATGTAGTTTTCAGCAGTAGGAGGAAAATCCCCTGACAGAATTGTCTGCTCTTTGAATGCCTCCCATAGAGGGGCAAGAGGGAGAGAGAAATTCTTTGCACAAAAGAAGCAAATCTGCTCTGACAGCTGCCAGCGTAGCAGTGCAGGCCACACCACTTCAAAGCTGTGACGTTCTCTCCCATCAGCATCACTGTCGGTGCTGCTGGGCTTTCTCTGGTCACTCCACAGGGAGAGGATAAGTACCTGAATTCTCAAATATTTTCTATTATTCACACTTGCTCCTGGCTCAGGTGAAGACATGGTGCAGAGCTGTTATCTGCAGTCCTCTCTTACTGATACAGGCAAGTAAAATGGTAAGGTTAGTCTGTTAGCTAGTGATAAAGACTGTCTCTGGGCAGGTAAATAAGTGACAGGTCCAGGACATAAACACTAATAATGAAAACACTTTTAACCAACTAGATGTCAATAATAATCTATATTCAGCTACCTAATCAAAAACGTTATTTTTATTGTGAGATAGCTGTGATTTCCATT
The DNA here is from genome assembly GCF_965638725.1 of Aptenodytes patagonicus. Classification (NCBI taxonomy): domain Eukaryota; kingdom Metazoa; phylum Chordata; class Aves; order Sphenisciformes; family Spheniscidae; genus Aptenodytes; species Aptenodytes patagonicus. The sequence goes on from NC_134952.1 coordinate 45,784,950, forward strand.
CTTCCCTTTCTCTCTTCTGGGAGGAGAAAAAAAAATATTTACTGGCAATTAATTCTTTCAGTGACTATCCCAGTCTTCATAGCTGTGTAAGTAAAGCACCTACAATGCAAGCTGCCAAAACTGTGCAGTGAGCCGTGTCTACTGGTTCTTTAAGTCCTTGTAGTAAAGTTATCAAGGGACAATTGAAAAACAGCCTAACATCTGAATTGCAGACACTGCAATGAGTTCACTTCCCATTACGTCACTTGCATGCTCTCCATCCACAACCTTCTACTTGCTTATGAAATGTAACAGAGACAGAGCATCTGCCTCTTTCATCAACTAACTCAGCTCTCTTAACGTGGCTGGTAGCATGGGAATAGGTAAAATACGAAAAAAAATGAAGAACTGTGATGGCTGACCATATTCCTGACCTTTGTCAGGCCTGGGTATTTTACAGTATAATTTTTCAGTATTTTCCATTCTATTGTGAATAGACTAGGCATCCCAGGTGTTGTGGTTTAACCCGGCAGGCAGCTAAACACCACACAGCCGTTTGCTCACTCCCCCCGCCCCGCAGTGGGATGGGGGAGAGAATCGGAAAAAAAAAGTAAAATTTGCAGGTTGACATAAAGACAGTTTAATAAGACAGAAAAGGAAGGGAAAATAACAACAACAACAACAACAATAATAATAATAAAAAGAATACACAAAATAAGTGATGCACAATGCAATTTCTCACCACCCACTGACTGATGCCCAGCCAGTTCCCGAGCAGTGGTCACCACCCCCGGCCAACTCCCCCCAGTTTATGTACTGAGCACGACGTCACATGGTATGAAATGTCCCTTTGGCCAGTTTGGGTCAGCTGTCCTGGCTGTGCCCCCTCCCAGCTTCTCGCTGGCAGGGCACGAGAAGCTGCGAAGTCCTTGACTAGTGTAAGCACTGCTCAGCAACAACTAAAACATCGTTGTGTTATCAACATTATTCTCATACCAAATCCAAAACACAGCACTGTACCAGCTACTAGGAAGAAAATTAACTCTATCCTGGCCAAAACCAGGACGCCAGGAAACTGAAGATAGATATGGAGGGGCAAAAATAAGGGAGGCAAAAGCTCTGATTCAGAGTTTATTACTACTAAAATATAGAAATGTAGAAGTAGGGCAAGTTTAACTGACATGATGCTTAGACTATGGAGGTTGAAAATGGCAGTCATTTCCTTCAATGGCAATAGTCAAGAAAATCCAAGGTGATCTGAATTACCTTCTGTGAGATATGCTAGTAAGTAGAATAAATATTTAAAAACCACACAGCACTTCATGCAGTAGAAGTAAATACGCATAATGTGGACATCCTGAAATTGTCAGTTCCTAGTGCCATTTCACTGCAGTGAAAGGCTGTGTAGCATGTCTCTCCTGCCTGGTTCTTAGACCCTTGTGCTATCAGAGATTCAGGTTTGTAAGTCTCCATGTATTAGTCTGCACTGTATCCACCCTTGGGTCAAGGAGAAGTATATCCTAGTTTGCATGTAGGCTTGAGTATTCCTGCACCCTGTTCCTCCCATCCTTTCACTTCTCGTGGTAGCACTGGGAACACCTACTGTCTCTATACCCACTAAATCAGTATGTGTCTGTACATCCAAGAGGTTGACAGGAAAATGTAACTACACTTGACAGAGCCTGCCTGTGTTCCAGTGCTCGGAGATGTTACTTGGAATACGGATGGTAGTTTTTTTAGCTTGAGATTAGTAATGACTCTGAAATCAACCACCACATGTAATGTATTAGAAATAAAAATATATTTTCTAGTATCACATGATAACGACCCATGTTTTCTAGATCATTAACATAGGAAAAAATATTTCTTAGGGATAGAGAGGGTGATTTCCTATATAAAAACCAAATGTCTAAGGCAAAGCTTTTTCTTAGCTTTGTCCATTGGGTACAGTACTGTTTGTCTCAGTATAAAATTGCAGTGTGTTTCAGTTTGCCTGTATTGTGGTTTAAATGTATTTTGAATCAGGGTTACTACATCACATTCAGTTCAGAGTTGTGCTGTTAGTAATAGCAAAGTGACCTGTCTGTGCAGGGATATTACCTGCTGCTTGTAACACACCTGGCATTCTTTTAGGGCTTACAAAACATTTTGTGTTTCTGAATTTATTCTTTCAAGAAAGCTAGCACTTCTCTGCACTTTGCATGCTTAGAATGCGTAAAATGGATATTTAACATTTGACATGTAACGCAAATAACATTTATTGTTAGTAGATGTCATGATAGCATGGTACTGAATACAATGGGAACTGGAAAAGGTAGCTTGGTACTTCTTCTTTTGCCTTGGGTTTCAGGAGATGTAGGGAAGTTTGATTTGGTTGTTTTGGTTTGTTTTTTTTCTTTTAAATTTCATACATTATCCATGTGCCTGAGCACTGCTTTTGAATCTAGGGTTTGTTTTAACACCACCAAGATAAATGCAAGTGTTCACGTTAAGTGGTCTGGGCTTTGTGCTTAAGCTTTTTATCTGTCAAACGAAGATGTTTAATACTGGCTCGCTTGTGAGTATTGTGAGGACAAATTCTCTAGCCTCTTGTGAGGTAAAAGTACACAGATAACTTCAGTTTTTAGTTGTAAAGCAATTTTTCAGATTATGCATATTGAAAACCTGTTTGTTTTAAAATGTTTTTAACAGGAAAAAAATTAACGGTTAAGAGCACAGTGATAATCTTCATCTACATCATCCTTTTATTCAAATCCAAAGGATTCTGCAGTTACAAGGTGTAACGTGATTATTCATCTTCCTTGGATCACACGCTGTGATCAAAACATAGACTTGGGACAATGCATACAAGATGAGATTTCAGGGTGTATGACCGTAAACTCAGTAACAGAGATGGGGTAGATCTGAATAGACTCTGTTCAGCTGTAATCAGTAACAACTCACTGTCGTTTAATAAACATAGTTATCTATGCTACATCTTGCTCTTTTTTTGAGAATACAAAGGTACAACTGAGTGTTTTGGCTTTAGCAAATATGTCATGCAAAACTCCCCACTGGATAGTACATTAAGTGTATTTAAAGCCCGTTTCCAGCTGTATATTTTGATTACTATTGACTTTGAATCAAAAGCCTCTCCTGGTTAGTGGCTGAGGCAGGTTCATCATGGAAAGTGGATTGTGTCCCACCCTACAGCCACGAGCAAACCCTCCCTTTGCCCCATCACATGTACAATCCCTACGAATGTATCCAGGGAGAAAAATTCCCTCCTGCTGCCCAGTCTGACAACTTTTTAAAGCTTGAACATGTGAAGAGAGAACACAAATCTCATCTCTGAAAACTGTATGCCAAGAGAAACAGCAGTACACCCTATGTCCTGTTTCTAGCTCTGGTTTACCACGATTATTTCAAAAGATCAAATTCAGCCAGAAACTAAAATATAGGTCTATATTGTGAGGAAAAGAAAACATGATCCAGTTTTCTTTCAAAGCATAGGATAGCATAAGATTCAAATCACAATTGCATTTTCTTACATGTTGTTTAAAGCTTGTATTTTCACTATTTCAGTTCCTTTCTATGGTGTCAGAATGTTATTGTTCACTAATCCAAATTCTAGTTACGACTGTAGTACAATTAATCAGTAGTTGGTGATAAAAATAATCGCATTTTTCTGACTTTCCTAATTTGTTAGAGCAGTTTTGGCAGTTGTTATTTTTAGCTGAGCAAGAACTGTGTTCTCAGAAATTATTCACTGGGGTATTTTCCAGTTACAAAGATGAGGTTCTGGGTCATCTAAAGGGCATACTAAAATGAAGTGAGGGAAGCATATAAAAGTTACTGCTGAAAAATAAACTTACTGAACCAGTGTTAATGCAATGTTCAGAAGAAGGGGTTTTTTAAAGACTAACTTCAAACATTATTTTCCCATGGATCAATGACTCACTGTTTTCATGACATCAGCTATTTTCTGGTTATTATTTAGTAAAGAGAATTATTTCACAGAAGAATTATAAACAAAGACATAATTATATTGAAGTTAATTTTATAAGACTCAGATACCACTGTATTTTCTGAATTGGTAAACTTTATTGCACAATATTGATATTGAAATTATATAAAACTAATTTTATTAATCTACTAACTAAGGTGTGGAAATCACACCTCTTATTTGTGTAAAAATTTCTATTAATCATCAGTAAAACTGCTGTGAATTTGGTGATACATAATAGGCGCTCATATCAAAACATGGAAAGGGACCCTCCAGAGAAAGGATCTATGAACTTTCCTCTCCAAAGATTTCATAATGCTGACAAAACAGGCATTTTTTTATTGGATCCTCATTTGAAATAAGTAGAATATTTCAGAGCTAGGATTACTTGATAACTTTTACAGCTAGATTTTAAAGAGTACAAGACTCTAGAAATCTTTCCTTTCAAGAATATGGCAGCAGAAGGCCTTAAAAAATCCTGCAACATAAATCCTTAACTTCTGTAAAGAATTCTGAATGTTTGTTTACAAAAGGAGCAGACTCTTAGGAGAACAAGAGATAAATTTGCAATTATTTCACTTTGCAGTCTATTTTAATAACTGTAACTTGTTGCTAACTGCCTTTGTGTGGCAACATCTTCATCCTGTGGTGCAGGAAGAAAATAATTCCCTGCAATTGAATGGCACCTTAAAACACTGTGCAAGCTTCCATCTTCTAATTTAACTCTGTGCAAAAGATCATGGATCAAGCAGTTCCATCAGATTTTAATCTTTGTCTATAGCTTATGACTTCTGAAGAAATGCAATTATTCATGCCAAGTTTACCATGCCATTTAGTGGAGTCCAGGAGGTCTGATAAATTCCCTTTCTGCATCTTGCATAGATATATTCTGAATAGATATTAAAATAAGATTAGTAATGTAATTATTGCAATCTAGATATGCTGGTTACTGTACTTCCTTTTTCTGTAGAAGTTGTCCACAATTTCCGTAAGTTCTTTGGAAGTGCATGAATATATTTAATATTGGTGAAGTAAGACAACTTTTCTTACTGCATGTCTAGTATCAAACAGAAATTCTTTATTTGGAGCACTGAAATACTGATGTTCATGTTGGGGAAGCAGATATTTTCTTCAGTGAAATTTGATTTCAATCTCAAAATCCTGAAGCAATATCTAGGATCTTGAGGTTGTTCCCAAAGTTTCATTCAATCTCTTGTTGAAGAAGCAAATACCAACTTCCAAAGCAATGCGGTTTGTACATACAAACTTGCAATGAAAATGGTGAAAGAGGTGTTACAAAGATTGAAAAGTACTGGTGCAAGCATAGCATCTGGAGGACTGTAGCTTTGAGAACTTATGTGAATGATATTATTCCAAAATATGCAGTCTAAGTTTCTGCTGCAGTTTGTGGATCAGCGTAGCTTGCAGATGTATAGTAGCTTGCTCTAAAACCACACCAAAAGAAACAGATTCTAGAATGTGAATGTTTTGAAGTAATTCTCCTTAGTTTAGGATGAATATAAATTTTGCAGGCTTTAGTTCCTAGGTCTTCATTGTGATATGAATACTTGATAAAAATAACATGCTTGTCATAGTATCCTTTCTTGTTTCAGATCCTAAAGGTTTCTAGACAAAGGATATTAAATCTATGAACATTTTGTGTTGCCATGGTGCAAGCCCTTTATGCATTTATTGCATTGCAAAAAGCATGGAAAATAGAGAGGTATCTGAAGATTCCTCATATGAGGATGATTCCACATGTGCTGATGCAATTGCCATAGGTTTGTCTTTGGCAGGACTTTTTTACTAATACTTTGTGTTGTTTTGTTGTTGCACCGTGTGACTATCACAATCAGATTTGGTCAAAGCAGTTTTTTTCTCCCCTTGATTTACAGTTAATAAGTGAGTTTACAGGTTTTGTAACTTGACTTTTATGAAGACAATAACATCTGTAGTGTTATGCCATATTTTTTACCACTGTTGGCAGCGTCCAGGAATTCTGGAAGCAAAATTTTGTGTATGCATTTCTGTCTAACTTATACTTCTTGTACATAGATTCTCTTTCAGTTTGGAGGGAGGAATACTCTTTTAAAGCCTCAGGGCATCCTTGGTTCTGCCTTTAAACTCTTTAAAAAAATGTTACTGAACAAACTACAATTAGTCCAAATGGATGAAATACAAATGATAGCTCCTAACGAAGATCTAGGATATATAAGAACTATACAATATACTTTAGCCACTAATAATAAGACTATATAATTCAATAAGTATAGTAACAGGACAATGCTTGTTATGAAGAAAGTTCGAGAATGCAGTTCTTGATACTAGTAAGGGTAAGCTATCCCTTTGATGGCCCAATGCAAGGCAAAAATCAAACATACATTTACATTCTCATATAAATGCTCTTATTCTTTTGCATGACAAATATCTGGTGTCCTAAAGGTACTCTTGAAAATAGCTGCCAGAGTGCCATATAATATAAAAACTCAAGTTTACTCAAACTAGCAAAGCAAGTAATCATAGCAAGAAAGAATACTCGTAGGGAGCCGACAAAAATGAGACAAATTTCAAAACAACCTATATGAAAGATTCATACTAAGAGTATGCTAAAAGTACTGGAAAAACATATCTGCATTCCCTGGATCTTGTAGAACTGATCAAGACAACTCTGAAGACAACTTTCTAAAAAGGAATGAGATTTTTTCTCTGGTGTCAGGGATGAGATAGATAGAAACAAAGGAGGGAGGATAGGCTCACAAGCTTGGAAGTATTCCTTCTTGGCAGGAGTCAGGGTGTCTGGGGGCCAGAGTCAGGCAGAGGGCTTTTGCTTTAAAGGCCCTGGTGATCAGTGTGTCTTGGGAATTCAGAGGACAGCATTTCCTCTGTTCTCCTAGATAAGAAGCTCTTCTGTAAGGGTTTCTACCCCCTGTATATTTCCTATGTGGGAGATGTGATCTGAATGTCTGTACAAGAAATAAATACAGTAGATATCCACATGCACTGAAGTCACAAGATAAACTGAAACACGTTTTTAAAGAAATTTTAGACAGTCTATGGACATTTTTTGTAGCTGGTTTGTTAACAAAGGTTTTTAGAACTTGGTGCAACTGTTTTGATTTTGTTTGTATTTGCTGTTTGGTATCAATATCTGGCTTATATCATGGTGGACATATACACAACAACCAGTTAACTAAATTTTTTTCTTACACAGATGTAACATATTTCAAGCCTCATTTTCAGTTTTTACTGGCTCATTTTTAGAGGATGATCTAGTCCTGTGCTGATTCAGTTGTCTGAACGCATCAGGTGTGGTCATGATGGATAAATGAGTTTGCTTTCATCTGTTAATCAAGTCTTTCTAAATCTGTCTTTGGCAGGAAAATCACAGAGAGAACTCAGAGCAACAAACTATGGCACCTATCATTTAGTAACAAAACCAGAAAACAAAATTCAGTGGTTAAAGCCAGCGGTGGACGACACCAAAACCTTCTAGAAATTCACAGTAAAACCTCAGTGAAGAACTTGTCTCTTCAGTCTGCTGAAAAATAGGTTTATACTTTGCCTGAATGTCTTTCAGAAGAAACTTAATTTTTTTTCTTTATTTATTGGGACATTAATGGTTCTAAGGCACTGACTCAAGTATCTCTTTTCTCTTAGATTCTGGAAGTTCATACAGATTACAGATAAGGAGATGCATTCCCTTGGTGTGTAGATTTACAGTAAGGGAAATACATAAATGATACATTGCATGGCTAGTGTTTTTGAAGCATTTTCTTTTTAGAAAATACCTATTATTTTTAATGTCTTTGATATTTCAGCACTCTTTTAGGTTAATATTCTTTAGAATAACCAAAGTTAGACTGTTGGCATCTATGCTGTAAGATTCGATGTAACATAGATGAACAATTTTTCAACTATTGCTTAGGTAATTTTTTTTTTTTTTACTTGCCAAATGCTCCTACTTTCATTTTAGTTAGTTTTTGGCAGACAGATTTGATCAGCTATCAACCTACCATCATCACTTTTGGCAGTAATCAAAGGCTTGCCAGTGCTTTAATACCAATGATTCTTGTATTTTAGAATTTACTGGATGGCAGCTGTCCTAAAGGATGTTCCAGAAACCTGCAAGGGAATTATTTTGATTTACTGTCTTGGCCCAGTGCAGATGATGCTTACTATGTGGGAACTGGCAGATGTGTACGAGAAGGCGTAACTGAGCTTGCCAGACAGTTTAGAGCTCTCTACTGAGTAGAGATACAATATGTCCATTTTTGCCACCCAGACTAGAAAGCAGGCAGATAGCTAATGCCCTTAGTAACAGTGTATGTATGACACAAGTGGGTTTCATTCAGATAAACCTAATGCTGACCCCAACAACAATAGTGAATTTTTAGTATCAGTTTTCATCCTGGATTAAATGGAATCATCAGAGACTTCATAGTAGGATGGATTTACTAGATTTTTTTTGGTTGTTTTTAATTTAGGATGGGGAAAACTTTCCAACTCAAAGAGGAGAAAAACAACTCTCTGGGAGAACACCAAGAAAAAAAGACTATTTCCAGAATCTGATGTTATCAAGTTAGTTTCCAGATCGTTCGGCATTCTTAGGCTAAAAGTTTTCTCATATTATGTGCAATTTAACCTTGCAGTCCCTTCTGGCAAAGTGCTTACAAGTAGTTAACATTTAAGTACATGCTCTCCAGCATATGTAACAACTTCCAAAGCTGGTGAACCAGTGGGAACAATCCAGGGACCCCTTCCTTGTGTGCAAATGTCTAGTAGTACTGTGAACTGTACCACTATGAAAAATTATTTTGGCTGCAATGAGCCAATTCATAACAATCTCGTTAGACAGCATTTTTGCTCCTACTTCTGTGGTGGCTAAGGCAATTCTGAAAGGCTTTGATCCTGGATAGAACTCAAGAAATCCTACACAGTTTGTACTGGGTGCTTAGGTATCAGTCTACAGAGCTTGGGCAGAGGTGAGGGAAGGGTATTAGCAGTGGTGTTACCTACTACCAAATTCTAGTGCTTAGATCTGCAATCTATCTGGAAATATGTTCAGCTTTTGCAGATGGAAGCTGAAGTATTCTCAACTCTGGCGCAGATAATTACTGTGGGAATTTCATCCAGGATCAAACACTGTTCAAAAACAGTGTGGGGAAAATTGAGGAATCCTAGGCAATCAATAGGTCAAAAAGCTCCTATGATTTTGAGAATGGGGAGAAATTTTTTTACTTATAACTAGAAGATGTAAAATTTATAACCAAATACACATTTGGTTTTGCATTTTAGCAGCCATGGGTGCTAGCACTGTAATTTAATATTGCAGTCACTTAATCTTAAGTCTGAAGTTGATAAGCAGAAATAAACACTATTGAATTATATGCAGACTCCTATAAAGCAAGCCATTTATGCAAATATACATTCTATTATTTCTTTAAGAGCTACCATGGTAGACAAGCTATACCTCCCAACATCCTCTACTTCTCGAATTTGTCATACAGCTGAAGTAAAAAGCTTTTCCCTACTTCTCAAAAGAATACAAAACTCAAATCAGAGAGAGAGAGAGGGAGAGAGATCCTGCAAAACTGCAGCATAGAATGTATAAGCAAATGTGTGTGAGTCCATGTGCATATATATATATATATATATATAATCCTTTTGAGATCAGATAGAATAACTGCCTCAGGAAAGTTTAATTTGGTTTCCCATGTAAGATTTTTTTTTATGTTCTACACTAATAGAAAGCAGTTATAAAAGTGCTTGAAAATCAAAGTGATCACTGAGCTAGTTGTAAACAACTCTACTGTCAAAATAGTTTGAAAATATCTCACTTGACTTAAGGATTAAACTCAAGAATTGATTTATATTCTAGCCCATAGTGGTTCATGAGACATGAAATAAAGTACAAGGGCCAAAAGTTTGTCTTTAGAGAATTTAATAGATGTGTCAACTGGTAAAGGTCTGAAGTGATTGGAGGAAGGAATTAATCTATATCCTTGGGTCATAAAGTCATAGTAGTGCTCTTCTTCTTGGGTGTATAAGAGTAATTTGGCACCTAATAGAACTATTGTCACTGTTCTGGCCTGCGAAGTTTCTGTCAACGGGCATTAAGAGAACCTGTGGAAAAGTTCGTAAACAGCCTCTATTCCACCAGCTGCAATGTGAATTGGGTTACAGAATTTTTCTTCTCATAAAGATGAATGACGGTGGCTATAAAAAACCAGCAACTTTATGTCAGTAAGACCACTGCATTTAACAGGTACAGCATTTGCCTTCCTTTGCCCTGGATAACACCTTTCGACAACTGGGTTTTCCAGTTGCGTATGCCATGTATTAGTATTGGGGATGGGGTAGTTAAAGATAGCTTCTGTTTCCCAAGATGGTCTGTACCATCAGATCACAGAAACCCAGCTGTTGGCATTGATCATCATTCTGTTTTTTTGGCAAAAAAACTCTGAAAAAATGTCAACAATGATGTGTATCTTGAATAAGTTGGCTATATGAGTATATGCACTTATGTACCTATTTCTCTCAAGAATGTCTTGTGAGAAAAAAATTTTCTGTCATCTGTGGTTACTCAGTTAAATTGTCAGAAGGTTGTGTAAAGTTGGTTACAGATTACTCCAAAGTAAATGATACAAAGGTTGCAGAATCCAATCAGTAAATGTCAAAACCTAAGGATCAGTTTGAAATGAGCTAAACAAAGTTAATTACCAACCTCATTAATTCAGGTGATTTTAGGAGGATTGTCTCCATGGCAATGCAATTTGTGCATAATTAGTATGATAAATAGATTTGATGGAAATACAACATTTTGACTACTTTGTATTGGCTACTGTGGTAGTGGCTGATGCCACTTTGTGGTTTCAAACTGATCTGTAGACTAACAGTGAAGCGATTAATAATTCTGTGTTAAGTATCTGTCACTTTTATTTGATTCAAGACCATTAAATAAAAACAGATAAGCAGCAGTTTTGAGGGAAAAGAAGGTAGTACAAAGTTGTTTTGTCATGGCATACATTGAGTTTTCAAAGCACTGGCAACATCATGCCAGGGGAAACAGAGATGCATATTGAGGAGTGGTGGGGTTGTGGCTGATATGAAATACTAGCTTGAATAATCAGCATGTACCTGATTAATCTTATGTGTTGGTGTAGGATTTTCTAGTTACCTTGATAGCCTGTTTATTCCTTTGGTTACTGCCTGAAATCATACTTCTGGCCATGTTAAAAGCACAGCATGCTAACCTTGCATGCTTGTGGTTTGGGGATAAAGCTTGCTGTACTTTAACAAGAAATCCAGTTTTGATGGTCCGTCTGTGGATACTGATGGAGTGTCTATCTGTCATTCTGGGACCTTCTGTCTTCCATCTGAATGACAGCCCATTGTTCATCCTCTCTGCTAGATCCATTCCCAAGGGAAAACCCTGGCACACCCACACCCACGTGATCTGGAGCAAAAGAAGCAGGAAAGAATGGGGACAGAGCAGTAGACCTAAGAGTCTCGTCCCATCACTCGATTATGTTAGCAAAAAAAGAAAAAAAAAGTCTTAAATGTGATTCTGCAGCCAAAATGATACTTCTCCTCCTCCGTACCATCTGCAACATCTCAGATTCAGGCTGTTTTGAGTTACAGAAATATGAATTAACTATCTCAGCTAGTACTTGTTTTAAGCCCTTTAAATTGTGACAAAATTTCTCACTTTTGCAGACAAATATGATAAACACAAAAAGTTGGCTTTCAAGATATCAGAGAAAGGGAGCAAATACTCTGCTAGAAATTCAGTTGGTTGAAGTAGAATTAATAAATGCACTGTAGTAGTGAATGTTTTTGTAGGAATTGTGTCTTACAGCCCATGTATTTGACTCATTCAATTCTGGCTAGTAAAAGTAAACAAGAGGATGGTAAGTCCTTTGCCCATATGTGGGATAATATTTATTTAATGTAGAGTAACCTGTTGTATGAACTAGCCCCAGTAGGTATCTGTATGCATGCATTTTCCTGTTAAAAAAAAAAAAAAATCCTAAGGTGGCTTACTTTACTGCCACTTAGGGCTAGATCTCCTTGCATTTACCATGAAGTAAGACCATTGTGTTGCAGTCTGGTCTGCTCCTTAATGCTACACATTTTAACGCATTTAACATAATCTTTTTTTTGTTTTGTTTTATTTTGTTTTTAAATTAGCGATGGATGTTTAAGCTAGCTGGCCTGAGTGTGGCTTCCGTTTGGGTGTTGCAGTACTGCCTGGGGCTGCCAGGGCTGGTTATGGCCTTGGGGAACCCTCTCTCTCTTTCCCTCCACATCACACTGTCAAAGCCTCCATAAACACAGATGCGGAGCTGAATGCCTGTCATTATATATACATGTATACATGCAGAAAGTGAGATATACTTCAAATTTGGTGAAGCCATGGGTCATACTGTAGAATTTTCCCTTGAAAATTTTTTTTTTTTTGTGAAAAAACCCCATAGAAATAAGTCTTTTTTTCTAAAGTTTTATCTTGCCCAGTTCCAGTCTCAGTGATTCCCTTGTGCTGGTAAACTATTTCATAGTATTATCAAAGGACCAGCATGCAGCCTAAGAACCTTGTACAGGTGTCCTCCTGTAATATTGAAAGTGCATAAAGTCATGACTAGTCAGATAATAGAGCACACATTTAGTTTGGCGCCGTATGTCGCAGAGATTTGAACATAACAAGGAGACCGTGTTTTAAACAAAACGTGGATGCCCATGGCAGTAGCTAACATGAGCCAAGCAGTGCATTAGGGAACAGAAGTGATTTTTATAATGGCAGTGGTACCAATCACTGATGGTAACTTGAAATTAATGTTTTCCCACTACTGAGTGTTAAAAGGTGCTTTTATAGCTTTAACATAGGCAATGGTAGTCTTTAACATTTCTAATAGGTCCTGCTAAAGATGTATTGAGAGGCAGACAAACTTTCTATCCAAGCAGCAGTAACTATTAGGCCTAGACTGTAGTCCCGGGAGGAAAAAAAAGTATGAAAATTTTCCCCAAGAAACATTGAGTTAGAAAACCCATTATCTAAAAAGAAGGACCAAGGAAAAGGTACCAGTTTGATATAGGGCCCTCTATAATCCTCCGTAAATTTGACTTCTATATATAATGGTCTGTGGTAAATAAAGGGAAATGAAGCATGTATAATACTGTTTCTTTTACCTAAAGTAACATCTTAACAATTTAAGTGCCCTCTATGATATTCGGAGTGTTTACATGAAAAGGTAACTAGCAAATAGGTAGTAGAGGAAAAATCTGAATGTCATAGGCCATAGTATACAACCAGAAAGGTACCAAAGACTAAGCAGAAGTCTGATGTATTCCAAATTTCTTTATAAACATGGTAAATCATGTCTAGTTTCCCTGCTTGATAAAACAATATGCTACTAGCCTAATTAATCATTCTAATATAAGAGAATAACTTTATTCACACCTGGTTCAGCTGCCAAAAATGTAACTGGTAAATGTTGCAGATCTTTTGACAATTGAAAAAAAATATTCTGCCTGTTAAGAGGAGGATCTGATTCATTTCAGCCTCTGCAAAAGATTTACACTTTTTGAATACGGGAAACATTCCAACCTCATTCTGTGTCTAGAAAACTTTAAACAATGGCTAAGATATGATATTAAGCAGCTTAACTAAAAATATGTTAATTACCAAATGTATGCTGTGTAAAAATATGAAGTGATTTTTTATGGAAGAGAAGACCAGTTGTAGCTTCAGCTGAACACCTGCAGGGTACTCAGTGAAAGTCATAGCTGGAGATCTTAATCGCATTTCTGTGGGTCTTTAATCCTTTCCTCTTGCCACCATGTATGTTATGCTGTGATACAGATTAGCTCCAACAAATTAGTGTTAAGGCTCCAAATTCATGTTTGTGTATACACGTGGTTTAGGTACCAAATGGACTGCACTGTTACAATGACAGTCGTTGTGCTGTGGAACAGAGGCACAGCGTGGAAGACAGAGGCAAAGATGCTGTAACTCTTTACAAAATATATTTTCATCTTTGATAGTAAATACATGTAATGGTAAATATGTACTGCACAGATATAGCAAGCATAGCACTTTTTCAGTAGTATATGCTACAGTCAGCGCTTAAAACACCCAGTTGCTGAATCAACTGAATCAGAACATGTCACTAAACATGTCACAGGCAAGGTACTCTTGCCAGTAGAAGAGCTGGATCCTGAAAGTCAGTTCTCTCTCTCTCTCTGTTATAGTAAAGATTTTCACACTCCAGCGTTTGGGTGTTAATCACTGATTAATTGTTTTCTTCAGCAGGCTTAATGCTTCACTTGTTCATACCACTCAAGTGTGAGTTTGATGTTTTCTTGGGGCAGCTATGCATTAATTGCTGAAATAAGCATTATTTCAGAGGCTCAAGATGAAAAATCAGTGTTTGTGGGTAAGCTGCGTTTGACATCGCTGTACAGTGTCAGGCAATGTGGCATCATCTGAAAATACTGATTTGGAACAGTGAAGCACCTGCTTCTTCCCAAGTATTTTACCCTTGTTACTAGATTATATTTCTATTTTACACTCCCAGTTGCTGTTTGCTCTGTCTAGTTATTTTCCATTTAATACAGGCATAGTCAGCACAGGCCTTGTGACTACAGGTTGTACTCAGATTGGCAGCCACAGGCTTTGACAGGCAGCCTTGGTCACTGGCGCATAATTTTGTTCTGCAGGAGGTCTCATGGGACTACATAAACTGCATATGATACACGCAGCTCCCTGATAAACCAGAGAGTGCCAACCCAGACTTTCACTTGTGTTCAGAGATTGAGTTACCGCACTGACACACAATATGGTGATATCGGCTGGCTGCGTAGAAGCAGCCAAGGAGAAAACTTGAAAGACTATTTTAACATTCATATCTCCCATCCCACACTCCTTCAAAATGTTGGGTAGAGAGCAAAAGTGTTGGAAAAAGTAATCTCTACAGTAGCTGAGGTACTGTAGAGGTACAGTACTAAATGTACTGAGGTACATTTAGCAAAAATAATGCCTTGCAGTGCAACAGTCTGACCTGTAGTGAAATAAAGAATTAGTTGCATCAGTACAAATACTTGGCAGTGTACAAGATGCCTATAACACTTAAAAAAAAAAAAAATCCATCAAATTGAATTCTAAAGGACAAGATGGCAAGATGAAATCAGCATCATACATGGTAAGCAAAAATAAACTAAGTGCCTGTAGCATCAGCAATACAGATGTGTAAGAGAAATGCCAGAAATATAACAGTATTAATTATAATTGAATTAATTATCTTAATTAGATAAAATATATTAATACAGTAATATATCGATATTTATATTAATACATACTAACACAATAATATATTTATATTAATAATTAAATTTTACATTGATACAAGAATACATTAACTACATACTGTAACACAGGAAAACATCTGAAAAGGAAACATGCAAAAAAGCTTTTGTTGAATCTAGAAACAGTAAAGAAAAGTGGAATGTATTAATCTCATGATCATGCTATTTTCCACCTATTATGTTCTCCATAATGACTGTGAACAGCTCTTATAATATTCCAGAGTCCAGAAGCAAGTCTAAGCGGACTGGCTGTCTCCATCATCATTTTGTGGTTCATCAGATTTTTATATGCTGTAGTAGCCAATGAGGAAGCATTGGGAACTCTTCCAGGAGTTATATCCATGCTTCATTAGTTTTAAGGCCATCTTTCAGCCTCATGCTTACTTGTAAAAAAAATCCTTATTCTCCGTGGAGTAATGAAAGAAAAACCCTCTCATCTTCATAAGCTTGTATTTTCTTCCAATAGCATATTGTCTTCTCAGCTGAAAGGTGCACAAAATTGTGGCTGCCTGGAATCCTACAGATCCAGGTTGTGGCCTTAAATATAATGGGCATTCATGTAATTGAGAAGTCTTTATGAAACTATCAAAGACAAACTTCTATCCAGAAACGTGAGTGGTGTTATAAAAGTCACTATTCTTTACAGATAATGATATTACAACTTACTGAGAAAACATTCACATTTGAGAAAATGATTGTCTGTGAGCAGTATACACACATTAGAAAGACAAAGAATGACTCTTCTTCAGTAAGCCACCACCTTCAATGTCACATCCTGTAACTATCTGTTCATAACTAAAAATAGTGTGCAATCAGCTGTCTATGACAAAATGAAATAGCCATCTGCAGTTTGGCGCAATGGAGGTTTATATACAGTGGCAGAGTTTTAAGTTCTTGATTAATGAAAAATGTTGGAATGATATATAGTCACATAAAAGATAATTTCATAACAACAATTACTTTCAGAACCTGGAAGAGCCATTTTCCATAAAGTGGAAAAGAGAGTTCATTTTCTGGAAATAGATGAAAATAAAATTTTGTTTGTATTGGTTTATTATATAACATGGCTTCAAAGAAAAGGTCTTGTAAAGCTCTGGTAAAACTTCTAGGTTGCTTTGTATAAAACTGGTCAAGCGTGTTTTGGGAAGATTAATTTAAACTGGAGAAATGCAGCGAGGAACTGCAGGATAATAAGGGAATTGGCAAACTTTTCATGACAGGGGATACAAATACTTCTGGCAGTTTCTTTTGCCATAATAAAGGTGAAAAAAAATGACATGATTAATCTCTGTATAGTTGACTCCAATTTCCAGGTAATGGAAAAAAATTAATAACCTGGATTGTAAAGGTATGCAAGAAACAGCACTGAATAGAGAAATAAGTAGCTCCATACAGAATCAGCTAAAGTCCAGCAGAATTTATTAGTTCTGGCTCAAAACTGGCTCTGCCAAGCTGGGGTTAACTCCTGGGAATTCACTTAGTCCCAGGTTGTCCTGCTCACTGTCTCCGTGGGCACCTCTGGCCCAAAGCGCTAATTAGCTCAGGCTGTGTTCCCAAGAAGACGGTTGTGTTACTTTCTGTGTCAAGTTGGTTTTGGATGCAGAGCAGTCACCTGTGAGTAGCTGGACAGGTCTTAGAATGGACTCTGGGTCTGAGACTCTCAGGATCTGAATAAACACTGTTTTCCCCCTCAAATCCTAAGTATTTGACAAGTCCACTACTATTTGTTAAAAATCAGTTTGAACAGGAAATAACCATTCTGAGGTCCCCTTTTCCAAGGTCTTTTTCATACACTTTGGTACAAGAAAGCCTGGACTAGCAATTCCCTTCATTCTAGGGAAAATTTTGAAGAAAACAGGCAGCAAATGTGAAGGCTTTTAGCTATTGAGATCTCCACTGAAATCCAGGTGTCAGAGTAAAAACTCTGAAGAAGAGTAATTACACCAAGTGCATGCCCGGCATTTTGTTGCCCCGCAAATTCACTCTTCATATTTTTGCAAGCATAATTGTTTTAAGTGGTTTTATCTCTATGAAAAATCTAATCTTTATATTTTTGCTGATGGTTACTCAAATTGAAAATGGCACAGTGCTGAAATATTTAAATGAAGGGAATCAGTGTTTTGACACTTGCCTCACAGTCTAATCTGTCAAATAAGGAAAGGATAATCCCAATGACTAGGCAGATTTTTTTCTGTCTGGGTGGTACATGTTTCTCATAGTTAATCATGTCAGAAATATTTCACGATGACTTGAGTGTAACTGGCAACCATTATTTCCATTTTGTTTAACGTATTTGGCTCTGAAACAGTGATGTAATAATCTCAGAAAGATGTTCTCTTCATTAAGTCAATTATGTGAACACGTAAGAACCCTCATGGGTACCAAGAGGTTGTGTATCACAAAATACTGTAAATTAATCTTTGCATTGACACAGTGAAGATAATGCTGGTGGCAGATCAGAATAACTTTGTTCTGATATTTTCCCTCCCAAATAGGTGAAAAATTTCATCTTCTTTACTTTACTGCAGTTCACCTCTTTAAGTTTGACTTGAAAAATTAAAAAAACCCCACACAACCCCCCTACTTTTCACAGGAATAGTTAGCATAGAGTATAATAGGCTTCTGCTTCTTTTGATATGGGCTTTGTCTCTCGCTGCCAGCGTACAGTGTTATAAAGCTTATTCATTCATGGATGTTTTGGCTATTCTATCAGGGAATATTTTTCTGATGATACCACATTATTGCTCATTTGAACCCCCTTGTGCTCCTACTGGTGGCTATGACACACCTACCGAATGCACTTTAATTGGTTCAGGCTCTTTGCACCGGGATTTCTAAACCTCAGAAGCCACAATATGAGATGGTACTAGTTCCCAGCTCTGAAATTACCATGAATCTGTATTTTAAAATTATGCTACAATTATTATTGAAGTAAAATAAGAAAGGAGGCAAGGATTTGGAATTGGATCTGAATGTATTTTTACTACCAATGCCAGAAAACTTACTATATTGAGAAGTGTGGGAAGGCATTGAAGATTAAGTATTTTAAGATTTAAAATGACATAGGTCAGACAATGCCTGTGTCTATAAAAATAGCAGGCGAGTAACACTTGCAACTCAAAGGGTAAATTTCTGTGCATCTTTTAGGTGTGGAAATGACTTTTCTTAAAGAGAAATTGCATTTCTGTCTTCTGGATAAATTCACAGAAGCTTGTGAAGGTTAATATAGCGTGTGACTTTGAAAAACTGTTGGCCAAATATGAGCTACCTGAAAATAAATTGGGAAATGACTTTTCCTTGGTGTAGAGCCAAACCAATAACCCTGTTCAACCAGAGCCGGTTCTAGATAAGACCAGTCTCTGCACCGTATCCCGACAGAGGAAGTTTTGAGTACCATGGTGCAAAGTCAGCCTGAATCCATCTGGCTTTCAGGAGACCCAACATAACTTCATGTGTAGCAAATTCTAGGAACAATCTGGATGGGGGCACAGAGGGGATTACAATGACAGCTAGAAAGGCATGCCATTGACAGCTCCAGAATAAAGCAAAGAAGCAGCTGTAGCATCTCCAGGACAGGGACAGATGGAGGAGATCATGAAGGCAAATCCATGTCTAGGCTCTGTGTTGTGATCTGCAACACTGCATGTTTATGACTTGAGCAAAGTATCGCATATGTGATGAGTGAGTCCTTCCAGAGCACTGGAAAAAAATTCTGCAAAGAATCCCACGTGGCTTTGCACCTGAGGCTCATGAAGGAAATTATTTCCACTTGACCAGAATCCATGGATTACATGGCACCAGCATCTCCCCTGGTCTCTACAGCTGGAGCCCCATGTCCTAGGTGGCACTAGGAGTAGCTCCAGCTCTGCCTGAGTGTGCACAGGAGGAAGCATTTGGCTATGAAGCTAAGCATTTGCCTGAGGACAAAATGCATTCAGGTTAGACTGTAGAGTTTCTGTGGTGTTGTATTTGTAGCCTAGACAGATGACATTTGCAGGGTGTGTGTGTGTTAACTCTCATACATGTGTTAGATGCTGGGTATCCCTGAGCTGATGGGTCTTAAAAGTCTGTATGCATATTGGACAGGTAAGGGACCTCCTGGGAGTCTCCATAACCTAAATCCCCAGCTATTGCATACAGCCATGATATATTCTCTTTTTCATAAACCACCTTAAGTTTATTTTAAACTAGTTTGATTTTGTTTGTCCTTAGTGAGTTACATGAGTTTCACTTGTTTGTGCTTCTGCTACTTTTACAGGGCAATCCTAGAAACTTAATTTCTTCTCTTAATTTCTGGTTTGAAATTACCCATGAACAATTCATATATGTTTCTTCTCCAGCCTTGTCCTTCAATTTAAACAGCTTTTCTTTTTCTCTTGTGTGGCCTAGTTGAGTTTCAATTCACTATCCATACATTTTGCTTGACAGTCACAGTGACATTTAAAACAGAGGTAGATGAAGCTTAGAGACAGCTCAGTTCCTTTTCCATGATGCACTTCAGGACAGCATATGTAGTTCTTAGTATTTATCTTTCTCGGCTAGACAAACCAAGTTTTCATCATCCTGCTATCCTTTCTCTGACTGAATTAATCTTTCTAGCCACCACAGGTGTACATTTTATTCCAGCTAAGGTTTCATCAGATCTCTGTCAATAAAACTTAATTTTACTGAAAGCACCTAAAAGATTAAATCCAAAGATACTATTTAATTAATCTTTAAAAAACCACACATACTCCAGGTTTCTGCTTCAAGGGAGAAGACAACACTTCATTTCACTTTGACAGGAAGTCTTCTTACTCATTTTGATGGTTTCTGTTGAGCAACTGACACTTAAAACTGATAGTTTAGATGGCTGTAATTCCAGTAAATATTTATTTTCTCAATGAGATGGGTTGTATTTGGCAGTCCTGTGCATGGTCTGCTGTTGAGTATAGAATGCAGTTGCTTACTTACCTCTGCTTGTCAAACAATAAATGATCATTCAATAGAGTGCTTTAAGAGCCTATCAGAGGTGTGAAATGTGTTCTGCAAAACAATACATTTTCCATTTTATATTATGGAAGTAATTCCAGCTACGAACTGTTTAAATATCACCATCAGCATCATGAAAAGTAAATATATACCAGACTGGAAACTGGTATCAGAACTAGTTGTGTTATACTGCTTGACTCCTCAAACCTCAAGATGCTGCCCTTGTTACTAAGCTTCCTACAGTGAGATTGATGCTCTGGAGCCTTGTAACAACTGGGCATTTGCAGTTGTGTTCATGATGCCATGCCAACTCAAAGCTTCTCATCAGCACAGGCAGAATTGAAGGCTAGGTATCAGCCTTTTCAAATCCTCTGTGTGCAATGGCTTCAGACCGGGCTGAGGTTTTTCTTTGCTTTCTCTCAGCCGTTACCCTCCTTTCCACGACAGATTTTAGCCCTCCTTTTTGCCTCAGCTCCTACTTCTCCTGTGTTCGTCATTAATGTCAGAAAGTAATAGTATCTCAGAAAGAATAAACAGTATACCCTATACGAGGGGTAACTGACACTCCAGACTGCTTCCCATGCCAAGACAATGCTACTGCTCTTTTTCAGGACTTCAGCCTGCTTTTTGAGACTCTGTTGGAACATTTCTAGTTGTATTCTCATTCTGTCAACAGTGTCTTCCCGATGTTTGTAGATATTCTATTTTTTCCCAGTAAGTACACAGTCCCCTTTGGCAAATGACATTTATAGTCTTACATACAGACTGCTATACAGCCTTATAAGAAAAAATTGCCACATTTGTAACAAAGGCATTCACATTCAACATCCTTGGAGGTTAGGCTCCTCCAAAGCTACTTTTGCTCACATACTTGTTCACTTATAGAGCCAGCATCTATGTTGAATAAATCACGCAGGTTTTCCCCACCTTTTGTCTTCAGAAAATTATTTAATGTAAAATGTAGTTCAAAGTGAATGCAGAGTGCCTCTGGTTTTCTCTTTAAATATTTTATTTTCTTATTTTCAAAGAGCATGAGTATGCTTTTTATATCAAAGTAAAAAATTAGGAATGTAAATTTGACTATGTGCTGCATATAGAACAGCAAAGTAACACTTGCTAATTTCTCACACGTTGGGAGATTTTGTACAGTTTCCCACTACTCTCAAGTTGCAAATCATTTGCATTACGAATAACGGACTGAAACCACACTAAGCAAGAGTTGTTCAGAATAGCGGCCCTGCAAAATCCTGTGGTGCAAATGAAATTAATTAGCTCTTGCCTCTACTGTGTTCTGCAATATGAAGACACAGTAGAAGAGTGGACTGTAATGGGGAAGGATTTTTTCTTTATAGGAAAAGCATCATGCTCCTTTGACCACAGATGACACTTTCTGTGTTGATAAGGTTTAATTCAGATCTTTAGGTAGTAGAAGTTTTTCTTTAATTTAACATGAGACATTTTAAATGTCTTCCCAGAAAACAACCGTAGTATGGTAATTACACAGATGAGTGAAAAGGCAGTTGCTTCGTCTGTAATTGAGTCAATATAGTCTTTATCAATTTCCACGCTTCTTATCTGTTTTCTTTTTAAAGCTCCAAAAGAGAGGATCATATTTTTCAAAATATGGTCGTGAGTTGTGCATATTTTAATTTACCAATCCAGTATCTTAAGTTGTTCCCTGTGGTCTCATTGATTTGTGCAAATACACTGAAAGCAACAAGGAATTTGCTCCTGTAGATGTTATTGTTTATGTTTACAAGAAATAATGTGACAAAAAAGCTTCAAACAATCAAAAGTGCAAATATTTTCGGGAAGAATGTTGTTCACATGCAATTACATGCCAGTTCCTTTTGAAAAGATGGCTATAATGTGATGGTGTTAATTTTCAGCATCAATCATTTCTGAGCCCATTTAATGGATGATACACGTTCTGCTTGAAAAATATAGAAAAGTGGCCAGAGTAGAATATTATCAGATTTTTTCTTGAGTTTCTTCACTAGAAGAGAAATAGCATAATATCCATGTTTAACGAGTGATTGACCTAAGTTTTTTCAAAATAGGAATTTCATGCTAATATAAATTAGCATGACTAATATAAACCCCTGACCCTTTTAATCAATGAATGGCGTGACCATTTGGAATCCAAATTGATTTCTTCTTTCAGATTTGCTATCCAGCCTTTCATATCCACAACTTGTGATAATTCTGGTTTATTCAGGCACATCTAAACAGCATTTGGCAAAGTGAACCATATGTGCAGCACGTAACGTGCCTCTCAGAGTAAATACGGCTCTGTTTTCTGGAGCTCCCCTGGGTGACCTTTAGTGGGTCTATTGTAACTGAGGGACTGCTGGGCTATCTGAACTGCTGTGGCCCACCCTGTACAGTGGGACTGCTGTCATTTCCCATCATCCAAAACTCCTTTCTTCAAAGTTTATGGCTTCAGTTATTCAGAGATTTTGATAAGAAAGGCAAAGCATTAGAAAAGTTGGTTATGCCTAGTCTAAGGACTGTTTCATCAGCCCACCTTGTCTAGAAAGCAGTTGCTGCATTAAAAAAAAAAAAAAAAAAGGAACAATTCAGTGTCTGGATAGTTTCCAAAAAGATCCTTTCTTGTAAATGAAGAAATCTGATTGACAAACAATGGGTAGTGTAACCAGAAATTAAATGAGTTTAAGATTCAGGAAACAGATTCACCAGCTCAGACACTCCATAGCCTGAAAATACCCTTGATAATTTTGCAATGTAAGATTTGTTAAACATCTAGTGTTTCTTTTTAATATTAGTGCTTATGTTGTTATATTGCGGTATCTCAATGCTGGTTTTGACAAAATGTGGGTGGTACAAATTAGTAATAATATTGTAAGTTAATAAAAATTTAGTTAGAAAGTAGAGAAAGAAATTAACATCAACAATAGGATAGCTAACATTAACTGTTCAAAATCAAAAAATGCTCAGTTTGGGTTGAAATCAGGTTTTGACCTGTTCTTAAATTTTTTAAAAACAACTGTTTTCTATTCACCAGTTTTGCACGAAAGAAAAAAGATGAAACATAGAAAATCTTCTGTATTATTAATAGAATTTATAGTACATTAGAGGGAAGATGTTCTGATGAAAATCATGTATTTGCTTTGAAGCCAGTGTTCAAATTGATGCTGAAAATAGATGGCAATAAACAGTGAAAACTTATCATTTTATCACTTTATTCATGAAAGAATCAATTTATCTTAGCAATTAGTCATTTCAGGGGGCAGCTGTAACTCATATTTCTTAAGATAGTTTTATTTAAATATAAATTGGTTGGAGGGAGATAAGGGTTTTTTCTCCACACTACTATATCCCTCATCCGTAGCCAATATACAGAACAAACATAGGAATTTGTTTTTTTCTTTCTTTCTTTCTGAGCAGACTTGGGAATTGGCCCATGGTTTTTGACATCAAAATGCCCATTTCCTGCTGCAAATGCATTGAAAGCTGTTGTGGGTTGACCCCAGTCAACAGCTAAGCACCCACACAGCCGCTTGTTCACTGCCCCCCCCCAGTAGAATGGGGGGAGAAAACGGGAGGAGCAAAAGCAAGAAAACTCGTGGGTCGAAATAAAGACAGTTTAATAAGTGAAAGAAAAAATACAAGTGATGCAAAGGCAACCACTCACCACCTCCCACAAGCAGACCGATGCCCAGCCAGTCTCTGAGCAACGGCCACCTTGGAAGTCAAGCCCCTGTACCCCCTTCTTCCTCTACCCCAGTTTTTATTGCTGAACATGACATTATATAGCATGGAATATCCCTCTGGCCAGTTCAAGTCAGCTGTCCCAGCTGTGTCTCCTCCCAGCTCCTTGCTGACCCCCAGCCTTCTCGCTTCATGGGGGGCAGGGTGGGAAAAAGAGAAAGTCTTTTTGCTGTGCACTGCACTGCTCAGGAATAGCCAAAACACTGGTGTGTTATCAACACTGTTTTAGCCACAAATCCAAAACACAGCACCATACCAGCTGCTAGGAAGAAAGTTAACTCTATCCCAGCCAAACCCAGTACAAAAAACGAACTCTAATTTTCAGAATACAAAGCTACATGAAATGTGTCACTAGCCTTTGAAAAAGTTGTAGACTATTAGAACTAGTTGATTTAAACCAGTAGAGGATTTGGTCCTGGATATCTTATTTATTGGTTGAAGATCAAAAGTCAATCCATGATCACCTTGTACAAATAGCAACAGGATATGATTAATTAGCAGAATTAGACTTCTTGCATAGGTAACAAACATATATGTAGTTCGGTAGTCTGTAACAGGACTGACGACTAATTCACGATAATCAGAAAAAAAAAATCCATAAAGACTGATTATTCTACAGTCATTTAGAAAAAGTTTCTTATACCTTCCTAACAAGAATTTAGTACTGGTCACCAGCTGAGTTTAAAAGGACCATGTTCTGAATTTTTATGGTAGTTGCTGTACTACATGGATTTTTTAAAACTAAAAAATTGTTATAAGTGAACAAATACCTCTTGAGTTTAGATGTAAATTAACAAGAAGTCATTTATTTTGATATTGTATTCCATAAAGGGGCAAGAGACAATTTCTACTAGGCCTGCAAGGCAGCATACTAATTGAGGGCTGGATATGAAGTCCTGTATATTGCTTGTACACTAAGAGATCAGCTGTACATTTTTCAAATGAAACTTGTGAAGTTAATGGGCACTTCTGACATTAATCTTTTTTCCTTGTCACGCACCTCACAGAATAGAGGAACGTAAGTGTGCTAGTGGCAAAGTTCAGTAAAAAGGACACAGAAAAAATGTAAGCAATGAAGTCTGGAACTGCAAATCAAAACTCTTCTCTCCTTCTCATGCCACTTAAACTCTGACTCTATAAATGCCTGCCTTTTTTACTTTTAAGGTCGTGGGCTATCAAGAATATCACCCCACTCAAAACAGTTTGCCTTACCTCCAGCAAAGATCCAGATAGTAGGTGACCCTCTTGCCTGAGTGTTGATACTGGTCACCCTTTTCGATACAAACACTATGAGTGGGAAATTTGTCTAAGTGTGAAGGAGGGCCTGGGGTTCAAGCCTTGCCTCTAGCTACAGCAATTCAAACTCACTTTCCAACATAGTCAGAGGCCACTTTGGGCTAAACCGCTTCCTAGCACTGGATTTGAAGTACAGTATTTCTATAGTCTCTTGATGAGGGAGAATGAAATCCCAGGTTTTGACTTCTGCTTCTAGTGCTGCTTTATATATCAGAGACATGGATATGTCTCTGATATATTAATATGGATAATATGGATAATAAAAATGGATATCAGGTGCCATGCTTGGGCCTGGCACCAGGATTGTGTGGATTGTAGTAGTTTGGTAATCAGATGACTCACATGAGCACTTGTTTTACTTCTAAATCTCTGCTGTTTTGGTTTAGAAACAATCGTATTATAGATCTGTTGGGTTTTATTTTTAAGTTTTCCGTCCAAGACCTAGTTTCATTATAGGTTAGTTTTAAATCAACAATAAAACTCTATCGGCTGAGAAGAAATGCAGGAATTTCTTGTGAAGAGTCCATGTTCTGCCCAGGCTGCACAACAGGCATCCTAGACCTCTGAATTTAAACCAGAGACCTCATGCTGGAGTTCCTCTTCAAGTGGCTTTTAAAGACAGGTCTGAACTGTGTCCTCAGGTACTAATTTAGAGCATGTAAATGTACAGCAAGAAAACCCATGCAGGTTCCATCTTTGCTTGTGCAACTTAAGTTCTCCCTCTGCACAGTATCCAAACAAGACACTCTCATCTTCTTGGGCTATTATATGCTATGTGTTGTTAAGCATGGAAAAGTATTCTTATCAGCCTTTACTGGACACATGTAGCAAAATTTTACTTTTGTGTCTTGATAGAAGGCAAATGAGGTTGACTAAAAGTATGTTAGTGCATACATAATTCTTGTTTTCTTCTATCTGTGTGCATTGTATGGATTTTGTTGAGTTTTCTGCAAAAGGACTACTGTGGTTTGAGATGTTATCCGAGGTAAATACAGATTTGAGAAAATGCTTTAACATTGGAATTTGGTTTATCTGAAAAGTTCCCACACAGTTTACCACAGTTTTTTTAATGACTGTAGAAGCCTCCCACTCTTTATAAAGTGTTTGTTACATTAATTAGGGGGTCTGTTAGACAACTAATTTCCCTCATAAAAGCTGCTAGGAGATGATGAGCACGGGAGTGGTATAATGTGAAGAAGCACACTCATATCTCAAACAAGAAACAGGGGCTGTTGGTTACTTAAAATAAAAGTAAGTTTTAGTGCTTTGTAGATTTATATATGTTGTCTTCCCACCCTTCAGGTCCATCTATCGTTGGGAAAGAAACATGAGACTTCCATGATACAACTATTGCACCCCTTCTCTATTACCATGTGAAGCGCCCATTGAAAGTGTTAACTATATTGTCAGCCATACTGGCAGCCAAAACGAAACAAATGCTTCTGAGAACAGGAGACAGTTTCTGAAAAATCAGTATCTGTGCATATCAGTTGCCATGCAAACTAGTACTATTGTACTCTGACAAAATCAACAAGCAATTAAGTAATTAATGTTTGTTTCTCAAGATGTATTAAGCATGTGGATAGGCAGAAAACTGGCTACAAAATACTTAAAACAGCATGTGGTACATAATACAAAACAAGCTTTGAAAGATCTACTAGCCCAGAGAAAGAAAAATGCTTTAATTCATGCCGTGACTGTAACACTTTCAGGGTTGTTTCTACATGGCCTTTTTCTACGGAAAAATTGACTTTATTAGTCCTTCAGCATTAGCTTGTTATACCTTTTGCCATAATGCTATTGGTGATATCTGTTATGTTCTCCATATAATTTCAGTACTTCCTTTTTAATTCTCCAAGATGGAGCTTCACTTTGAGTAGGATGCCATCAAACAGAAAGTGTAGTATTGTCAAGAAGTCTACTGCAGACTTGCACAGTGGACAAAGCTGGTAGCCATGTGGCTTTTCTCTAAAACTGAGGTGGTGAACACTGTTGTTACTTCTTTGTGAGACAAATGCATATTAAGAAGTAAGAGAAATGGAGAAGGCTGAGTAATGTTCATATGTGTTCGTATGTGATATTGGACGTGATGTATATATTACCGGTGGAACTGTTATGGCACATTAGTAGTGTTTACAGGAAATAAATGGAGTAATGGGCACATGCAAATTCTACTGGATTTTGAATCAAGAGAAGTCATCGGGGTGTATGCTTCAGCAACCATAATTAAATTTGATTTCCTAATCAAATAAGATACGTATGTCTCCTTGGTAAGGGTGGTTTGCATTACCTACGTGGAGGTAACTTAGTGTCAGAGAGCAACTAAATATCTGTTCATCAGTAATACATTTGCATGAAGGAAGATTGGAAGTTCTCCCTATACACATGGGTGATGACTTGGCATGTCTTTTGAATTAATGTTCTGTTAGGCATAGGCTTAGTTTTGCGTGTTCAAGAGTAATTATACATAAACAATCCCCATTGAAATTATGAGCACATAACTGCAGTGACTGTAAACTCTTTATGCAGAAGTTTTTTTCCAAGTTTTAGCCTTGTACTGAGCAACCTAGGACCGTGATGCATGAACTGGATCCTATGTACCGTCACATTTAAAAAAAAGAAAAGAAAAAAAATACTTACGGAAAAGTTTGGATGCAGCGATAGTTCTTTTAATTGAAACACATGAATGCTAGTTCCTTTTGAATCAACTTGAAAAACAAAAAATTCTAGTTCCAAGAAGCTAGCATAAATTATGTATCTGCATCTTTTGAGTTGACTCTGTGTCATGGTTTAACCCCAGCCAGCAACTAAGCACCACACAGCTGCTCGCTCACTCCCCCTGGGGTGGGATGAGGGAGAGAATTGGAAGGGTAAAAGTGAGAAAACTCGTGGGTTGAGATAAAGACAATTTAATAGGTAAAGCAAAAGCTGCGCATGCAAGCAAAGCAAAACAAGGAATTCATTCACTACTTCCCATCGGCAGGCAGGTGTTCAGCCATCTCCAGGAAAGCAGGGCTCCATCACGTGTAACGGTTACTTGGGAAGACAAAATGCCATAACTCCGTATGTCCCCTCTTCCTTCTTCTTCCCCCAGCTTTATATGCTGAGCATGACGTCATACGGTATGGAATATCCCTTTGGTCAGTTGGGGTCAGCTGTCCCAGCTGTGTCCCTGTGCTAGTTTTGACTGGGATAATTTTGGCTGGTTAATTTTCTTCATAGTAGCTAGTATGGGGCTACGTTTTGGATTTCTGCTGAAAACAGTGTTGATAACACAGGGATGTTTTCGTTATTGCTGAGCAGTGCTTAGACAGAGTCAAGGCCTTTTCTGCTTCTCACACCATCCCACCAGCGAGTAGGCTGGGGGTGCACAAGAAGTTGGGAGGGGAACACTTTATCCCAGCCAAAACCAGCACATTCTCCATCCCCTATTCCATACCATTTACGTCATGCTCAGGTCCCATACTATCCAATACATTCTCATTACCCATCACCACCCTTCCCATCCTTTGATACAATACACAGATATCATTCCCCTAGTCTGTGGAACACCCCTGTAAAATGTCCACAAATGTCCACAAAATGTCCACTGAGTTCATTTAGTCCATGACTTTGGGCTCCATCTGTTATGGTGGTCACTCAGGACAGGAGAGGTGGTGTGTTGTGTGAAGTTATTGGGCACCAAAGACAGGTTGGGTCACTGCTGCACTTGCACTGCTTCTTGTAAGGCTTCTCCTCCATTGATTCAGGTGATTCCTGCTATAGTAATTCCTATAATACACAACTCAAATCACGGGTTACAACAATTTACAGGTATTTCCATTACAATCTCCACCCCTGGTTCTTTTGGGCCAGGTTACAGGGTTTACCATTGTAATGAACTCCTCCCCTTGCCCCTGCTCTGGCCTGGATTTGTCCACAGACTGCAGTCCCTTAGGGGTGTACCTGCTCCAAGTGGAGCCTTATCTATTAGCCACAGGCTCTCCAGGGGTATATCTGCTGCGGCATAGACTTATCCACAGCCACAGTCACTTTGAGGTGCACCTGCTCCAGCATGGTCTTACCCGCAGCCACAGTCCCTTCAGAATTAAACCTGCTCCAACATGGTCTTACCCACAGCTGCAATCCCTCCAGGAGCGTACCTGCTCTGTTGTGGGCTTACCCATGGCCACATGCTTTGAGGTGCTCCAGCATGACCTCATGCACAGCCACTGATGCTTCAAGGTGTACCTGCTGCAGCATGGACTTATCCACAGCCACAGATGCTTCCAGGTGTACCTTCTCCAGTATGGACTTATCCTTCGGCCACAATCCCTTCAGAGGTATACTTGCTGTGGCACAGACATAACCACAGCCACAGACGCTTTGAGATGTACCTGCTCTGGCATGGGCTTATCCATGGCCACAGATACTTCTGGGTGTCCTGCTCCTGCATGGACTCATCCACAGGTCACAGTCCTTTCGACTTGAGTTCACACTGGAGTTCCAGCCTGTCCAGGACAGCACAGAAACAGCAGTGATGCCCTGGCCATCTGCCAGCCCAGGCACATCGCCACTGCTGTTATCAAATTGTTCCCAGGCATGGCACAGTAAGATGATGTGGTGGCGGAGTGTGGATTCATTTGTGGTGAATGGAGTTAAATCCAGTTGGTGGCCGGTCACGAGCGGTGTTCCCCAGGGCTCAGTTTTGGGGCCGGTCTTGTTCAATATCTTTATCAATGATCTGGATGAGGGGATCGAGTGCACTCTCAGGAAGTTTGCAGACGACACCAAGTTGGGTGGGAGTGTTGATCTGCTCGAGGGTAGGAAGGGTCTGCAGAGGGACCTGGACAGGCTGGATCGATGGGCCCAGGCCAACTGTATGAGATTCAACAAGGCCAAGTGCCGGGTCCTGCACTTTGGCCACAACAACCCCATGCAGCACCACAGGCTTGGGGAAGAGTGGCTGGAAAGCTGCCCAGCAGAAAAGGACCTGGGGGTGTTGGTCAACACCCAGCTGAACATGAGCCGGCAGTGTGCCCAGGCGGCCAAGAAGGCCAATGGCATCCTGGCCTGTATCAAAAATAGTGTGGCCAGCAGGAGTAGGGAAGTGATCGTGCCCCCGTACTCGGCCCTGGTGAGGCCGCACCTCGAATACTGTGTTCAGTTTTGGGCCCCTCACTACAAGAAGGACGTCGAGGTGCTGGAGCGTGTCCAGAGAAGGGCAACGAGGCTGGTGAGGGGTCTGGAGAACAAGTCTTATGAGGAGCGGCTGAGGGAACTGGGGTTGTTTAGCCTGGAGAAGAGGAGGCTGAGGGGAGACCTCATCGCTCTCTACAACTACCTGAAAGGAGGTTGTAGCGAGGTGGGTGTTGGTCTCTTCTCCCAAGTAACTAGCGATAGGACGAGAGGAAATGGCCTCAAGTTGCGGCAGGGGAGGTTTAGATTGGGCATGAGGAAAAATGTCTTTACTGAAAGAGTGGTTAAACATTGGAACAGGCTGCCCAGGGAAGTGGTGGAGTCCCCATCCCTGGAGGTATTGAAAAGACGTGTAGATGTGGCGCTTAGGGACATGGTTTAGTGGGCATGGTGGTGTTGGGTCGATGGTTGGACTCGATGATCTTAGAGGTCTTTTCCAACCTTAATGATTCTATGATTCTATGATTCTATGATTCTATGATTCTATGATCAGCAGTACAGCAGTACAGCAAGCAGCGAAAGCAAAAAGCAGCCACAAACGAGCACTAGACTCTAATACACAGTAAGGCAAACAAGCCCTATGGCAAGCACAGGAGCTGTTACTTCCTAAAATGTATCTTTTAATGACTTTTTGAAGTATCATTAGTGCATTAAGAAAAACTGTAAAACTTAAAATTGAGCACAACTTTGGACCCCATTAAAAACCATGTCTTTCTGTCTGAGACCTAATTCCTAGAAAATGTAAAAGTTAGGGCTCTTTCCCGCAAGCCTGCAAAATAGGAAATAACTTCACTTTTACATCATATTTTACATTTTTTTTTCCTGCCACCTGCTGTGCACAATACCTGCCATGTCATTAATCTCAACAACTCTTTGGGACCTGAATTCTGGAGCAGGTCCCCTGCCAAAGAACCTTCCCACGGTGAGTAAATAAGTTAAAAGGTCTCAGTGTATTCCACAAGTTTTTAACTTGGGGAGGAATGGAAATGTCGAAGAAAATGTTTCCCCAAAAGCAGTAACACACATCCTTTAGTAACTTCTAATAATTGGAATAAAGAGGAAAACAGATATTGTATACAGTGAGGGTATTTTTTGTGTTCTTGGCACAGATTATTAAACTGAAATTATATTCCCAAGAATATCAACAATATTGCCACAATCACAGTAAAAATGTCTTAATAAAGAAGCTACAGAATCGGACATTGAAATGTCCATTTGAGGATAGCTGTTCTAGCTTTCAAAAATTTGAATGTAACTCAATTCAAGTACCTGACAAATTCAACATCCTCCCAGTGGTCTTCAATAAACTTCAGCCATCGTAGACCAAGAAACCGAAGAACTGGAGACCACGTCCACATAATCTTAATTTCACCCTGTTTGAGCATTGCCTGCTGTGTCCATAACCATGACAGTCTCCCAATCTTTGATCTACAAAGTCTAGAAGCACCTTTGAAAGAGTAAAACATAACACCCATCCTGCAAAGTGGGTCTGTTCATCCTTTCCAACCACAAACTTTTCTTACCCCTCAAACCCTAACAACTTTCACCATGGCCAGAACACCATGTGCCATTGAATAACCTCTCTCTGCTAATGAGGTCTTCTGTTTTGTATGTGGACTTGTGAAAGGAAAATGGTGTGAGAATGGGTGTGTGCTACTGAAAAAAGTTTGGCTTTGTTTGTTTGTTTGTTTGTTTCTTATGAGTTGTATGAGTTTGCAAAGCTGGATACTACTGGGTAGTAGTTTTTCTAAGGGTTTTGACTTCCTCTTTGGTTTGACTGTGATTATGTATTGAAATAACATGAATTTGTCGCGGCTAACTGCAGGTGAGACAGAACACTCACATAGCTTTTTTCTGAAACCTGTATTCTTATTATGTGATATTGCCATTACCTAGAAGAGAGGTGTGTGTGCATATAATTAAACCTGAAATCAGGAAGGGAACTTTTTTTTTTGGTGTGTGTCAGATCACTTACCTAAATCTTAATAATGCGCTAGATCTTTTGGGGACTTTGTGAAGCAAACGTTTCTCCTGGGTACAAACACCCTCCAAGCTTTTGCTTTGTTTTCAGGAGTATGGGGAGGAGGAAGAATGCAAGGGATCAGGGAACTGTGGTAACTAATTCAAATGACAACAAACAGATACTAACTTAATCCTGAAAACTCGCAAGTCATGACAATAGCAATTATGGAGACATTAGGAGCGTCAGAAGTGACACCTAAACTACAGCAAAATTGGTTGAAAAGCTAGCCTGTATTTAACTAGGTAATGTATTTAGGAAGATGCTTATCCCTATGAGCAAAGCAGGATATATGAATGTCTGTCCGTGGGTATCTGAAGCCACAGATGCCAGATTTGGGCCTTGTGAAATAACTCCTCTGCTCGTTCATTCTGTGAAAAGTAAAAATGCATTTCATCTGTCTTAATAACCAGCTTGACTCACTTAGGGCTTTTGCTTTGATTTACAGGGCAAGATTATAGCATTTGTTCTTTAGCATGAGCATATGTATTTTCCTAGATTTACTTGTGTGAGTGATACTACTGCAATAAAAGCAATGAACATGTGTCAGGTTGACTCTTTAGATAAATTGTTATAGATTTTTTTATAGGTTTTGTTGTGGTTTGAAAATGATTGTCTCCCACTGCCTAAACAGTGGATGAGTCTTGTCGTGTCAAGTGTGGGAGGAAAACTGATCTTTAGACATTAATGCTAACTACAGACAGAACTAAATGAAGATACACATCTGAGCATATTTAAATGAGCTATTGACTGACCTTTCCTTTCTTTTTTGGACGCTGCTCACTTCAGCAGGGAGTTCCTTTTTATGTAGTATTGTGTTGTCAGGCTTCACTAAATTTTCACCAGCAGGTAAAGATGGATGCCATACATTTTTAATTAAGCATTGAACCTCAATTATTTTTAATCAATTTGTTGTGCTTGGAAAAGAGCCAATGCACTTTGTACGCATGTGCAGATGCATGCTCACACACATAATCCCAGAATTATAAACTACCTCAAACTTAATTTCTGCTAACAGTTGTGTATTCAAAGTCATCACTGGTTAATGCAATATCTTAACAATTATATTTAAATGGTTGCAGTAAGGTGGAACAAAATGTGATTCCTGTTATATCACTCAATTTTGGAGATGTGAGCAAGTCAGATATATGAATTCTGGGTGATAGTTATTAAGCTTCAATTATTACTCTTTCTTAAAATGAAGTGAGAACAAAGCATAAAGGAACATGTTACGTAAGTTACGTCATCAGCAAGATACATATACAAGAAAGACCAAAGGGGTTTCTGTTGCCAGAAAGACCCCTTTTAATTAAGGAAAACAAATCTAATGAGAATCCAGCAATTCCAAGTTATGTATCATAACGAAAAGCAGCACAAGAGACAAATCAGTTCATGTAGATCTAATAGCATTCAAGCCAGGAGAGAATACCCAGAAAGAAAAACATCACAAGCTGGGAATGCCGTAGCAGCATTCAACGGTTTAAGTAAGAACGGCCCACTGCCAGTATAGTTAAAATATCCACTTCATGGGATATTTATGCATCTTCAGATCAAGTACAAATGTGAAAACTAGAAACCAAGTGAACTACACCAGAGGTGCTTAGTCTGCCTGTACACAGGACAGTAATTCCAACTCAAATGAAGTTCAGTGGCCAGACTTACACAGTGGAATCAGTCTTCCACATCTGAATGAATGGGAAACTGGAGTATCCAAATAGAGAGTTAATCCTGATAACGTGAGTGCTTGAGAGAACAAGGTAGATGTAGCAGTTGCAGATGCAATTTGGGTATGCAAGCGTTTAGCATCTCCAACATAATGTCAGCCTATAAAGAGCTATGAAGGTTCCTGCAGAGCCATTAATTTATTGTTTAAAAAAAAAAAAAAGCTACTGTTGATGAATTTTTGAATAGGATGTGGTTGTAAAATGGATTTTTTATAGTGACTAAAAAATGCTTGCTCTGCTTTAATATTAAGAATGAAACCAATATAGCTGCTGTGGTAGGCTACTCTTAAGCAGCTGGAGAATGTGTAAAACAGGTCACATCTTTGATACTTAGGGAACAACATATAAAGCTTGGAAACAGCTCAAAGAATAACACAAAATAGGAGATAAAGAACATTCTTTGTGTTAAGCAATGTTTGGATTGCATGGAATGGATTCAGAATGTTGTCACCAGTACCTGAACCACCACTTAAGAGAAGCACAAGGAATAATCAGGAGCATGCCACGACTCTGTGTGTTGAATTGCCGTTTAATAAACTGAGAGAAGAGAAAAAATTGATAGGTATTGTACATGCTGTGCTTGGGGGGCAGAGCACAGCCGGTTAAAATAAGATGCCAAGATAAATGTGGACCTCCTTATCTTTTCAGATGAATTAGTGTTTCTGTGTCAGGGACAGAAGTTTCAGGCTCAAGGAAAAACATTCATATTACAATCCCAATTAAGTTCTTTGAACAGATTTTTTTTCTTCCTTTTGGCTGTATATTGCCATTTGAGAAGAGAGGAACACCACGACAAGGGCAATACTGCAGATCCAGAGTGCTTCCTGGATAGATCCATTGGCCCTTTTTTTGGAAACATAGCAATTCTTTACAAGAATCAAAACTTGTGCATAGTGTAGTTATAATATCATTATTGAAACTAACTGTTTATGAGTATGTCCGTGTTTGTTCTGTAGCCTCTAAATCCTGTATTGCCGTCTGTACAGAAGTTCAGTTTGCAACTGGAGAAGCTGTAGATCGCAGACTTATTTTGATCTCATGTGTCCAGAAATCTTGATAATTAACCTCTCTACATATATATAAAATAATGTATTATTGAATAGACAATGCACTTCAATTCACTGTGTTCATTGGAGCCACTTTTCTGAATCACAGTTTAACTCTTACCTATAAGCTGCTAAGTATTATGTATAGGACAAACACACCTATTGGCATAAATCAGTACGGAGTACTTGATACCTACCTTACCAAGAAACTAAGATATGAAAATACTTACTAGCAGGTTTGGTAATACCTAACTTATATTATTTATTAGATCGTAAGTGGTACTCAGGATCAGGACATTCATTCTGAATTGTCATGATAACTAATTTTTTTTTCAGTTCTGTAAAATCTGTTCATTTTTATTCCATGTTTGGATTAAGATTTTCTTTGAGAAGGAAATACACATTAGGAACTGTAGGTATCATGGAGTAAAAGTTCGCAAGATGGAAAATACCAAAATGGTCTCTAAATGAAAGTATTTTTATCTCATAGCATTGTTTCGCCCAATTTCTTATTTTTATTTTATTACTTGGTTTTGGTGGTAGACAGCTTTTTATGCCTTTTTGTCTTAATGTTCACTGTTTTTATAGACTTGGTCGCATTCAGTGGGCATATTGGCTACCAAAACACCATTATATTTGCAATCCAGTGGTAAAATTTCAGAGAAGAAAACACTTGGTTGTAATGTGAATTCTGTTATGAGAGCAGAGAACAAACTGGCAGCAGGAACTGCCCGGGGGATGAGGGCAGTTCACATGCGCTCTTAAATGTGAGTAATAACTATTCAAAACACTTGTTACTGGGGAGCCAGTGTAACATCTTGACACCATGTGCAGAACATGAAGATATGTAGGTCTGAATTAAACTCGTATGAGAGGTAACTTGAAGTGCAGAGCTTGTAGGCATGATATTACATGGATAAAAGAGGAGAACAGCTGGCAGGAGAGGTAATATTTCCCACTCGTGATTCTAAATTACCAAGACTGAGTTTTCCTGTTAGAAAATCCTTACGTATGTGGATTTATGTGTGTTGTGTTTTGGTAGTACCTTAATTCTCATACTGTATCTGTATAACTTTTTATTGAAACGGACTTCAAATTATTAATAAGGATACTTCAGTAGGTTAATACCTTCACCTATAGAACTACATATGGCACGGATTTGGTATTAGCATAACAAAGGTGACTCACTCCTCTTCAGAACAGAACTTGCATTGCAGCACATGGCAAATATTTCCTTACAGCCAGATATCCTCTAGTCCTCAGTTTGAAGTGCTTTATTTTACAACAAACCAACATTTTTGCATTTTGGCCCTTAGGCTCTCAGCAGACATTTGTAGAATGAGGAAAAACAAATGTCTGGGTTATACAAAGTTAATAAAAACAGATGCTATTAAGAGCCCGCCATATCAGTATTCCACGCGTCAACATAAGCACTGTTTTATGTTGTTTTAAGATGAAGGAAAAGGAAGGAATGCGCTACTGTTAGGACGGAATGGCAAAAGTATATAACTGGATATGAAATATAGAAGGTTAACTTATGAAAAGGATGATAAATTAATACTTTGTATTAAAAATACTTCATGTAGAGATCTCTCTATTCCAAGGAACATCATGAAGAAACCCATCAATCATTCACAGGCATAGTGCTATGGTGGTGGTCACATACATGAGGACATCACTTGCATAATTTGTCAAAGCAAAACTGGCTCATTAATGATGACTACTCAAGGTCAAAGTGAGAAACAAGAGTTATGCCTTAATATTTTCATCCAGGTAATTGGACATTCCCTTTTAGCTTGGTTAGTTCAGGCAACAGGTAGCATGCTTTTCTGTTGCTGAATATGTAGTAGGAAACATGACATGAAGTATGTTTTAATTCGGTAGGGTTTTTTACTCAGAGGAGGGAGAAGAACGAGGAAAGTAACTTCTGTCCTTCCTCTGTTGTATCTCTACAGTCATTCTTCGTGATGTGAAATAGCTCTACCTTTCTGTCTTCTCTGTTACCTCCTTCTTCTTCTGAATACGTATGAACTCATGCTTTAAAGACCTAGTGGCAAGGCAAACAGCAGGCTAGGGAAGCACTTCAGTAAAGCCGGAGTAAGTGGCTGGCTTCTGGGTTTGGATTTTTTTCTTTATTCTAACAAACATCTTTTGTCTGATCTTGGGGATATGTATTTCTAGCATTGTTTCACTATGGTTAGCTTTTATTCAGAGTCCAATGATGACTTAAACATGAACAAATGAAGCATCTTTTATTTTATCTTGAAATGAAGAAAATCCTCAATGCAAAAGTCATTACAATGGAAACGAGACTTTATTTTTCTAAAAGCACAAATAGAAAAGTAATGAAAATGATGAAGTTGAAAGAGTTGCAAAATTGTTGGAGATTCACTAAACTGCAGAAAGACTTTTCCTCTCTTTTTATCCATTATCTCTGTGGCTAACATGCTTGTCCAGTCTAAATGTTAGACTTCAATTCAATTCAATTCCCTTTTCTGCCTGAAGGGATTAAAAGCTGCACTTCTCATCTTCTTAGCCTAACTACCAGGCTGTGATCAGCTCTGAGGAAGCACTAGCTTAGTCCTTCCTGTTTTGAGCTGTTCTGAAAATTAGACTCGGTTACCAAGGCAGCTATTTTCAACTTACTGAAAGAAGAAAAGAAGGAAATTATCACATTCAAGAGCATCGTAAATCTTTGAACGTGGGGTAACTGCTTCCACTCGCATGTGCTTCGTAGATGGCTTGAGTTACTGTGACCACATTTCTGCCGGAGGCTTTCCCTCCACTTTCTTTCCCCCAGACCCATGTGCTGAGCTCCTGCTACTCTTGTGCAAGCGCTAGTGATTGGTGACAGCTGGAGATGGGGATAAATATAATTTTCTAAACTTCCAGATTTGTTGGCAGCCTGATCAGTAAACTGATCTTGCTCACCACACCAGTTACGTATTCATTAACGCTGATGCTGGGAGGCTTGGGAATACCTGAAAGAAAGGAAGAGTCGCTTCTTTTGGTGGGAACATCTTACCTAGGCTTGAACTGGCAGTGTAACTGCATCCTGAGAGCGTGGCAAAGGCTCATACCATGAAGTTTCTTTTTTTTTAATAGAAGAGTGCTATTGTTGCTCTCTTCCGTTTCATGGATCAAGCCTGCAGAACCTGACTCAAATTTATTAATAGCTTTGGGAAAGCTAATGTCATATTCTTAAGTCAATTTGAATCTCATTGCAAAAAATATCATTAA
Source organism: Aptenodytes patagonicus (assembly GCF_965638725.1). Taxonomy (NCBI): domain Eukaryota; kingdom Metazoa; phylum Chordata; class Aves; order Sphenisciformes; family Spheniscidae; genus Aptenodytes; species Aptenodytes patagonicus. Next base: position 45,823,482 of record NC_134952.1, read on the forward strand.
GTACTCATTGTAACACTTCCTACCTTAATCCCCTTTCTAATTGTATGTTTTGCCTGAAATAATGTATACAGCATGATTCTTTCTTCCCTCTCTTTTGCTTGCCATGTCCTCCATGTTAAATGTTTCTTTTTTTTAAAAAAAGTAGAATTTGACATAAGATTTTGTGACATGTAGCTGTACAAGTTTGTTGCTCTATAACACATAGGTTTATGAAAGGTTTGTAAATACAATATTCATTTTTGACACTTGGAAGGATTAACTCAGAAAAGTTTAGTCCTGTATTTAAATGCTATGGTTCTGAACCCATAAAACTGCTGTTCAGGACCTTCTTCAGCACAAACTCTTCCTCAACTTTAATATGTCTCTAAAAATCCAGATATACTGGCTTGCAAGAAGACTGAATCTTCATGTCCAAAGAAGAAAGTCCAGGTATGGTAAGCAATGAACTCAGACATGTTTGGTCATAATAAATTGCTCTGTTGTGTGGTTCTTGGTTGTCTTAGTCATATGGAATCAGAGTAGCTCTAGTTACAGAGTTGTTAATGTGCTCAAGGTGTGAAGGAATCTAAAAAAGTTCACTGGAGAAAGCTGCAGCTCTCTCTAAACCAGTATTATCCACCAGTGTTAACTGATAGTAGTAGCAATTGTAACGCGTCTTTTTCACTGACAGACTGATGCTCTGCTCTGCTGAGGAATTCACTGTGAGGAAACTGCTCTACGATGGCGAACTGAGCTCATCTTTTTAGATGAACTTCCCTGAATTAATTGCCTAGTATACATCTTCTGTCTAGGATACATCTTTTTCCAGTTAAATATTGCTGTCCAAATGTCAGCTTGTCCCTTCTTTTATGCTGGTAGCTGCCTCATTATTCACTTAATATCAGTCGTGTCGGTGAGTTCGGGGTATTTTTTGTCTTTTAAATTTTGTGTTCCACTTAATGAAATCATTGAAGTGTCTTGCTGAAATGAAATAGCACTGGACTCATGAGATCAGTAGCCTTTACTAGACCTCAGTGATTAGTCCAGTTACCCAAAGCAATGAGCAAAAGTTTCATACTACTTCCTCTGCCTAGGGGTTCAGGATCCCAGAGGGGAGGAAGGCTTTTTTGGAAGGAGAGTCCTCATTCCTGCAGAATGTATGTTCTTACTGATCCTGTTTTTGAAAAATCATTCTGCGGATAACAGGAAACAGTTTAACACCCAAATACTTTCTTTGGAAGGGAAGAAGGGATGTATTTTGATGCGGCCAGTAGCCATGCAAGTGTGTTAAAATGGTGAAGCAGAGCAGCAATAATTGAGGCTGATGTAGCTCCATTCTCAATTTTATTTTCAGGGTATAAAAATTGCTGTTACAAACCTGATTAGGTGAAATCTCCAATAAGATAAAGGTAAGATAAAAATTGCAAGCATGAGTGAAAATGTACCTGCATATAGGTGAGAATTAAAAGAATTTTTAAACTAGCGCCAGAAGGTGAGAGGAGAATTTTGAACTGTTTTATTTCCTTTTTACTATTTATAAGAAAAGGAGAAGAAACATATAACAAGCAGATATAACTTCAGAAAACCTGTCACGTTTTGATCTTTGGATCAGATCCCAGGACCCAGAAGAGTATGAGAAATAATAGTTTCATCTACTTGAGTGACCTCCATAATATGCAGGTACCCACTTAACGTTTTCATCATGACGAAAGTGATGCTTGTTTAGACACTTGCCCTTATGGCAACAGGACTTGACAGTTCCCCATCTTTTCAGTGGACTTCTTTGAAGAAGCCTGAGGCTTGTACTACCGCTCCTTCCACGCTGCAGCTCAGACCGATGTTTTCTTTAATTTCTAGACCTGTCAATCAAGCACAGTTATTAAAAAAAAAAAAAAAGAAAAAAGTCTGTATGTCCTCTTTCTACTCTTTCTGTCCCTTAAGACCATAGAGGCATACTTTAAATCAGCCTGGAATGGTTTATTCTGGTGATGAAGCCTTTATCGATATATGTAACTAGCAGATGTGTTGTGCTCCTGGAAATTTGGTCTAAGGTAGATTTTTCATTTTTTTTTATTTTGGCTTTCCCACTCTGGACCATTACCTGAGCAGGCTGCCTCAGGACATTAGTTTGTTACGCTATCTAAGCCATTCAAACTTAAGACTTATTTTCAAACGTGACATGAGAATAATTATACAACCTGGGGTCTAAGCAGTGGAGCTGCATGTTGTCGTGTCGTGTTGTCGTGTCGTGTGCCCCCTCCCGTACCGTTCCCCCTCCCCCCCCCCCCCCTTCTTCTCCGTGTTGACCTGACGGCTGAGAGATGCCATTTCTGCACAGCTCTCTGAGGGGAAGGGGAGAATCCGGGCGACCACTCCGTTGTTTAATGCAAAGAGAAATAAACCTGCAAATAAGCCCTCTGCCCTCCTCGCCCAGGGATTCCACGCAGGATTTCTACACTTCCAACGAACTGATTTTAAATTATACTTCACGGGAAAAGCAGAAACCGCGTGAGGGGAGGGAAGCGGGCGAATCCTCCAGCGCGAAACGCCCTGACCACAAGGCTGTGTTTCCACGTTGGTGTTTCCATGCGAACGGCCGCCGCGGGCAGCCACCCCTCCCGACACAGAGGGGCCGGGAGAAGCGGCGGGGCGCAGAGGCGGCCCCGGCCCCGGCCCCGGCCCCGGCCCCGGCCCCGGCCCCGGCCGCGCGGGCTCGGCAGGGCGGGCGGGGCGGCTCCGCGGGATGACATCATGGGGGCGGGGCGGCGGGCGGGGGCGTGGGGAGCCGGGGCGGGGCGGCAGCGCCGCGCCGGGCTGGCGGCTGCTCGGGCGGCGGGATGGGGCGGAGGGCGCAGCCCGGCAGGGAGCCTGCCCCGCCGCCCCGCCAGCCGGCTCCCTGAGGCACCTCGGCCCGCCGCTGGTGAGTGGGCGGGGGGCGGCGCGGCCCGGCCCGGCCCGGGGGGGCGGTGGCGGGGCACCTGCCGGGTCCCGGCTGCTGCCCTTTTTTGGGGGGAATTTAGGTTTCTTTTTGGGGGGGGGGTTGGGTTTTTTTTTCGGGTTGGTTTGTTTGTTTTGGGTTTGGATTTTTTTTGGTTGTTGTTGATATCGATTTTTTTTTTTTTTCTTTGAGACGCGCATCAGGGCGCCCGGGCGGGTTCCCGCTGCTGTTCCCTGCCTCTGGGCCGGTGGCGGGTGCAGGCAGAGAGAGAGGGTTTCCGTCAGCCCATCTTCTAGTTCCATCGTTCAGCCGGGCCGGCACTTTGACAGCCGCCGGTGCGGAGCAGCGGCCCCGGCTGCCCCGGTCCCTCCGCCTGCCGCCTGTGCGCTGCTGGGAGAAATAATCAAAGGGACTTTCTCTTGCTCTTCCACCCCCTTGCCCCAAGTCGGAGACGGACCCCGGGAGGGAGCCGCCGCCGAGCGCCCGCCCCGGCCCGCAGCCGAGCCCGGGAGCCGCCGGGGAGCGGGGGCTGCCGCGGGCACCGCCGCTCGGGCAGCGCGCTCCCCTCCAAAGCCTCTCCCCAGCGCACCTCCGACCCTGTTAGGGGCAATTTCACATCCTCCTCAGCTTAACACAGCGATAGATGCTGCTTTAATGTTGAGGGTTTTCTGCGTAAGCGTGGCACGTAGCGACTCGGTAACAAGAGGAAACCCGGGTTAGAAAAACCTGGCTGGGGAATGTGGGCGAACTTACTTGTCCGTTGTTTGTAATCCATTTTTCAGAGATTTTTTTTTTTTTCCAGTCGGTGCTCTGTGTGTGGGAAGGGGGATAGAAGTACCAGCCCTTGTAAAATGAGGCAGTAAAAGCTGTGGAAATGTGAAGGAAGATGTTCAGGCTTCTACCGCTGTCAACATGTCTTTGCTGTGGCTGTCTGTCCAAGGTTCCTCTTAATGTGGCACTTCTCACTTTTCCTCTATCCCATGTATTTTGCCCAGATTTCTGGGGAGCACAAGAGTAAAATGCCTTCTCTCACTTCTTCCCCATCTTCCTCTTGCACTTATAAGTTGTGGTCGGGAACGAATTGAAAGGAGGGAAACACAACCTTATACTTTAGTGCAGCTTAAATTGTCTTCATTGCCTAACGGAAAAGTAATGAACTGCCTTGTATTTCTGTATTCAAAATGCTGCGAAGTTCAATTATCTCACTGTGTATGGAGATCTGCAAATCTGATAGTTATTATAGTGTGTTTTCTTAAATCCCTATGACAATGGCATGGATTGAAGTAAATATACAACTGATGTACTGCCTGAGAGAATGAGTTTATCTTGCAGAACATTTCCTTTTTAATACTGAACGGCTAATATGGACGCTGCTGCAGTACTTCATTAAAAAGTTGGGAACTAATTAGCTGTTTCTTACAGCTAGAGTTCCAGATTTTAATTAGAGTTCCTGTCTTCAAGTTTGAACTGATTAAAGCAATGCCAAAGCCACTCTGGTTATTTTCAATGTTTGTTTAAAAAAGAAAAGAAAAAAGTAATTTTAAGCTCTTTGAACTTCATGTTGAAAAACAAACCCTTCTGTTTGGGGTTCTGTCCCTGACTCTGCTGGGTGTGGGGGATGAGAAGACGCATGTTGCGTGCATCTTGTATTAGAGTGAGGAAGGAAAGTAATTAATGGTGATGAAACTTACAGGGTTGCTGTTCACAGAGCATTGGTTTCAACTGGAAAACCGTAATCTGAAAAGGAAAACTGGAATGTTTTAGCTAATAAAGGTAGCAGTGGATAACCTGTGAGCGTTCAGGTGCATTTCCCAATGTTCCAACCACATATAAGGGTGTCTTTGGAGATACAATGATGATGATTCCTAATAATACTAGAAACTCTGTTAGTGTCTAATATTCATGACGAAAAAGCTCATCCAAACTTACATAAAGCTGTCATGATGATTAAATATTGTCCTCCATTACCTCCTCTATTAATCTCATGTGCATACTTCTGTCTTCATTCTGCTGAAGAACGGTTACTTGCTTTAGACTTTGAAAAGAAAATTCAGTGTATGGCTCACTCATGAGTACCCTGCTATATTTTTAACAACTTTCTTAACCTTTTTAGGTGTTTGAGAGATTTGCAAATTGATAATTCCCGAGGGAGTTGTTATGCTGATTAGACTTGCATAGTGGGTTTATTCTGAATATTCCACAGCACTCTTGACACTCTTCATGGGAGGAGTTTAATGTTTTTCTCACACTGCTAAGCACTTGTGACAAGACTTAGCAATGGGTGCTTTAAAATACAAAAAATGAGGTTTTCTAGAAAATGCCTGCTGAATGAATGACACCCTTTTAAGGTGCTTGGATGGGTCAAGATAGCAGCGCTTGAAACTCTCCCATGTGGGACTGACAGCTGAGCTTAACTCTGAGAACTTGCCTTGTTTCAGTGTTCGACACAGTCAGAGCTGTGGCAATCCTCATGTCATGACAGAAAGTTGTCTTGTCTGTTCAAACATTTAAAGGATTTTGTTTATTATTATTATTTAATAGTGACTGAATTCTGTGCAAAAGAAACTTCTTTGCAAAACCTTGGGTGGTAATTTGACATCTCTAGATATTTACATTCAAGGTGCTCAAATGCTCTGGTGTCAGGTATGCTGCCAATGAAACCTGTATAATTAAATGTCTAAATAAATGTGACTAATTTTTTCCCTATGTCATGGTTTAACCTCAGTCGGCAGCTAAGTACCACACAGCTGCTTGCTCACTCCTTCCCGCCCCCCCCCCTCTCCTGGTGGGATGGGGGAGAGAATCAGAAGAGTAGAAGTGAGAAAAACTCACGGGTTGAGATAAAAACAGTTTAATAACTGAAATAAAATAATAATAATAATATAATAATAGTAAGTAATAATAATAATAATAATACACAAAGCAAGTGATGCACAGTGCAATTGCTCACCACCCGCCGACCGATGCCCAGCCAGTCCCCAAGCAGCGGCCCCCCCGGCCAGCTTTCCCCAGTTTATGTACTGAGCATGACGTCACATGGTATGGAATGTCCCTTGGGCCAGTTTGGCTGTGCCCCCTCCCAGCTTCTTGTGCACCTCCAGCCTTCTCAGTCGGTAGAGCATGGAAAACTAAAAAGTCCTTGGCTAGTGTAAGCATTACCCAGCAACAACTAACACATTGGTGTGTTATCAACATTGTTCTCACCCTAAATCCCAAACACAGCACTGTACCAGCTAGTAGGAAGGAAATTAACTCTATCCCTGCCGAAACCAGGACAGTATCCACCCCTTATTCTATACCATCTACGTCATGCTCAAGTCCCATATATTTTCCAGTACATTTCCATTAATCACCACCCCTTTTCCTGGGTTTCTTTTAATATATATACACACACAGAGATATCATTCCCTTAGTCTATGGGCTGTCCCTGTAAAATGTTTGTTGAGTCCATTTAGTCCATGACTTCGGGCTCCATCTGTCGTAATAATCTTCCGGGGCAGGAAAGATGGAGATGGTATGTGGTGTTGGATTGTTTCATGTTGAAGTCAGTTCTGCTTCCATCATCACTGTGCTTTGCTTGGTTTCATCGAAGTTATTCTTCATTAATCTGGGTGATTCTTATTGTAATATCATTAGTATGGCATATAATATTATGCAGCACTTAATATCACATAATTCAAATCATTGGCTTGCTACCCAAAATCAAATCCCCTTGAGGTACACATCGGACTTCCCCATCCTTCCGCATTATCCACCAAGTACACCCAGGTCCTTGAGCAAAAGCAATCCCACGGATGGGTTTGCCTTTGCCCGAGGCAGGAATAACCCAAACTGTTTTCCCCAGCATATTTTTTATGTGCACTACAGGGACTTTATTCCCATCTACAGACGTAAAAGTTTTGACTGGGCAGGGCCAGCTCGACTGGCAGATCCCCTCGTGTTGACTAACCGGGTGGCCTTTGCTAAATGTGTGTCCCAATGTTTGAACGTCCCGCCACCCATTGCTCTCAGTGTAGTCTTTAACAGTCCATTGTATCGTTCAATTTTCCCAGAGGCTGGTGCATGATAGGGGATGTGATACACCCACTCAATGCCGTGCTCTTTGGCCCAAGTGTCTGAGGTTGTTTCGGAAATGAGTCCCATTGTCTGACTCAATTCTTTCTGGGGTGCCATGTCGCCATAGGACTTGCTTTTCAAGGCCCAGGATAGCGTTCCGGGCAGTGGCATGGGGCACGGGATATGTTTCCAGCCATCCGGTGGTTGCCTCCACCATTGTAAGCACGTGGCGCTTGCCTTGGCGGGTTTGTAGGAGTGTGATATAATCGATCTGCCAGGCCTCCCCATATTTGTATTTCAGCCATCGTCCTCCATACCAGAGGGGCTTTAACCGCTTGGCTTGCTTGATTGCAGCACATGTTTCACATTCATGGATAACCTGCGCAACAGTGTCCATGGTCAAGCCCACCCCTTGTTCACGAGCCCATCTGTATGTTGCATCTCTTCCTTGGTGACCTGAGGTGTCATGGGCCCACCGAACTAGAAATAATTCACCCTTATGTTGCCAGTCCAGATCCACCTGAGCCACTTCAATCTTAGCAGCCTGATCCACCTGCTGGTTGTTTTGATGTTCTTCAGTGGCCCGACTCTTGGGTATGTAAGCATCTACATGATGGACTTTTACAAGCAGGTTCTCCACCCGGGCAGCAATATCTTGCCACAATGCGGCAGCCCAGATGGGTTTGCCTCTGCGCTGCCAGTTGCTCTGCTTCCATTGCTGCAACCACCCCCACAGGGCATTTGCCACCATCCATGAGTCAGTACAGAGATAGAGCACTGGCCACTTTTCTCGGTCAGCAATGTCTAAAGCCAGCTGGATGGCCTTTACTTCTGCAAATTGGCTCGATTCACCTTCTCCTTCAGCAGTTTCTACAACTTGTCGCATAGGACTCCATACAGCAGCTTTCCACCTCCGATGCTTTCCCACAAGACAACAGGACCCATCAGTGAACAGGGCATATTGCTTCTCATTTTCTGGTAGTTTATTATACATTGGGGCCTCCTCAGCACGCGTTACCTCCTCCTCTGGCGATATTCCAAAATCTTGGCCTTCTGGCCAATCCATGATCACTTCCAGGATTCCTGGGTGACTGGGGTTTCCTATTCGAGCCCGTTGTGTGATCAGTGTGACCCACTTACTCCATGTAGCATCAGTTGCATGATGTGTACAGGGGACCCTCCCTCTGAACATCCAGCCCAGCACCGGCAGTCGGGGTGCCAGGAGGAGCTGTGCTTCAGTACCGATCACTTCCAAAGCAGCTCGAACCTCTGCATATGCTGCCAGTATCTCTTTTCCAGTTGGAGTATAGCGGGCCTCAGATCCTCTGTATCCCCGACTCCAAAACCCTACAGGTCGACCTTGAGTCTTCCCTGGTGCTTTCTGCCAGAGGCTCCAGGTAGGGCCATTCTCCCCGGCTGCGGTGTAGAGCACATTTTTTACATCTTGTCCTGCCTGGACTGGTCCAAGGGCTACTGCATGAACTATCTCCTCTTTAATTTAGATACCAAATTAAGCCCAAGGTCAATGTTTTAAAAACAAACCTCCCAAGCAGAACATCACTAATCACTGCAGACCACAGCAAACTACAAAAAACAACACCAATCTCTAACATGTACAGCAAAAAACCGAGCACGATACAGGTTAGACAAATCAATATCGAGAACAGAGGAACCAAAATTATGACCCACAACTGTTAACAGATATAAATTCCTTAATATGCTCCGGTTAATCTGTTATTATCTCAAACCCTTTGTGGCCCATGTTGGGCGCCAAAAAGGACTGTTGTGGTTTAACCTCAGTTGGCAACTGAGTACCACACAGCCGCTCGCTCACTCCTCCCCACCGCACCCCCCCACCCCCCCCGGTGCGATGGGGGAGAGAATTGGAAGAGTAGAAGTGAGAAAAACTCACGGGTTGAGATAAAAACAGTTTAATAATTGAAAAAAAAAATAATAACAATAATAATGTAATAATAAATAATAATAATACACAAAGCAAGTGATGCACAGTGCAATTGCTCACCACCCGCCGACCGATGCCCAGCCAGTCCCCGAGCAGCGGCCCCCCCGGCCAGCTTTCCCCAGTTTATGTACTGAGCATGACGTCACATGGTATGGAATGTCCCTTGGGCCAGTTTGGCTGTGCCCCCTCCCAGCTTCTTGTGCACCTGCAGCTTTCTCAGTCGGTAGAGCATGGGAAGCTGAAAAGTCCTTGACTAGTGTAAGCATTACCTAGCAACAACTAAAACATCAGTGCGTTATCAACTTTTTCTTGTCCTAAATCCAAAACACAGCACTGTACCAGCTAGTAGGAAGGAAATTAACTCTATCCCTGCCGAAACCAGGACACCCTACTATGATTATTCCATATGTTTGTTAACTACAGCTCACATCAGCTAATATGATGTTAGTATGGATAATGAGATAAACTGTCATCTTGGTTTTTATGTTTGATGTAGAATTTCTATACGTGACTGCTGCCATTAACTGCTTTTAATATCCTCAGAATAACTGTCTGGCTTTAGACAATGGGCTTTTCTCTTGTGGAAGAAGCAAGTACATGTACTAGGAACACCTGTGTCCAAAAATTAAAGCATTTATTAGATTTTTAGAAGATTTTATTAGCTAGACAGTCCTGAGAAACCTTACATGTGATCTAGGAACAAAATTCCCCGAATGTGCACTACTACACTTCCAGTGTGAAGAGCGTGGGAATTGGAAGTTTCTCTGTAGCCTCTGGAGTCTTACTGGAATGGTCCCACTAGGAGTTGATACATCTGCTGGTAGTCTTTCCTCAAGCTGTGTGTACCTCCCTGTAGTCTTGGTCCTTTTCTCCTTTTTCAGTTATTGCTGGCTTCTGCTGCCACAGCCGTGCTGCTGTGAGACGCCTGTTTTCTATTTTTGCTGCCTTTTTGTAATGCTGCCTGACCCCTTCTAGGTTTTCAACTTTAATTTTGTTTGGTTTCTGTATGTATATTATCCATTCCTTAACCCAGTAGATTCACTATCACGTAGCATACATGACAATGAAATTACATGCCTTGACTTGAAAAAAATTAGGATCTTTAAAGAGAAACATCTTGTTATGTGAAATTAAATCCAGAATAGCCTCATCATCTTAATAGCAGTACAAATTCAAATAATGACTTAATAGAGGAACTTAAACCTTTTATGTGATGAGAATAACCTTGTTAATTATCAGGGTTAATGAGGTGCATTCCTTTAAAGTGAACAGGGTGATCACAGGCCAAAAAAAGGACATTTCTTCCAGTGGATAGTATTTTTCCAAATCATTGGTAATTGAAAAGGGGATTTTCTTCCAGGTGGGTGTGTGGTATTACAGCCGTTTACATCAGATTCTTCAGGAAAGAGGAATAAACACCTATTAAAAAGTAGACTATATGATACAGTCAAAGCAATATGAAATGGTAAAATAACTTTACCTTGTTTTGTGTAGCTATCTTGATGATTCAGTGCCTTTTCTCCCAAATTCATTGGCAGCCAGGCATACACTGAAACTTAAATCTCATTAATTAGAGTTCCACGATTTGGAAATAGTAGGGAGTTTGATAGTATTGCATTATTCCGTGTTGTTTCACAGCTCTCTAGGGTATTTCAGTGCTACTTGTAACTTCATATAGTTCCTTCTATGGAATGGTTCTTGGGATGCAAAGGCATTAAAGGTGTTTTGGGCAATTGTACTGCCACAGTGCTATCCTGTTGGTTGTAGGACAGGTGTACAGGATAGGTCTTGTACTGTATTGTGAGAGGTTTTGGCAGTGCTGAGCTGCAGAGGGGTGTAAAGTTAACTTCAGACTAGGTGACTATGGAAAAACAAAGTTTCTGATTTTACAGTGAAGATGATACTATATTTATAGCTCTTCTATAATCTTACGAAATGAATGTTTTTGCACAAGGAGGCATTCAAGGCATTGAATGCATTTCTGGTAGCTTGTGTGCAGGAAGAGTTATAATGTTCCTGCCTGAATTTTGTCCCATTAACTTTCTTTGCCTGTTGCCAGATTTCTTCACAAGAACGTCTTCCAGAATTGACCCATCTATGTCTGTCTGTCCCTATGACATGTGAACATGCCGGCCCTGGGACGGTGGTGGGAAGTACAGCACAACATGAAACCTTAGCTCATTAGCTGCTACCCTGTACTGACTTGGCTGAACTTTTAGTGCTCTGGAGTGAGGTAGCTGGCTGTATTGTATGCTCTGTGTGTCTGTCTGCACAGGCAGTGCTGAGCACGCGGTTAGAGGCAGTGGTTCTTTCTGAATCTGCAAAAATGTTCTGTGAATGTGCACCTACCCATCCTGGATAAGAAACAATAAAGCAAAGAAAGATCAAAGAAAATGGAGCTAGATGCAGCTGTTCTTGGAAATTTTAAGATAAAGAAGAAAGGGCAGTTTTGTGCTATGTAAACTTTTCTTGATAATATAATGCATGGTGTGGAAGGGAAACTGGTGTTACTGTAGGTTAGCTGTACCAATCAATGGTAGCTTGAAAATTCTCTAACTTGTAGACGTTTTGGTTTATAAGACTTAAATCCATTATTCCTTTAAAAGGCAAGTAATAGCTTGGTATTTTTATAAAATGTGAAACAATTGTTAAAACTTCATATTAGGCAGAAGTGAGTGCACTTTTGCAAAGCCAAACTCTATGATATTAAGTTGACTTTGTTTCATTTATAGCAATGTGATTGTGCTCTGTAGAGAAAAAATGGTAGTCCAAACCCTAAGACTGCAGTAGAACAAAATATATAACTTAAGTCTGGCAGATCAAGGAGGGCAGGATGTACTGGGAATGTTTTTACGATTGCCCACCAGCAACTGAAATCCAAGTTTGGACTATTTGTACCTTCAAATGAACTTTTAGACTAAATTTGATGTCAAACATGATGTCTGCAAAAGGGTATGTAAGATTGGACTGTATTAAAATACTGGGCAATGTGGGACATGGTGGAAAATGTGGGGTACAAAGTACTTCAGAATACTGAACAGCTTAAGTATTTCTAATCTGTTCAGCGGCTCAGTTTGAGAATCTACAAAACAGAAGCTTGTTTCATTTGCAATTCAGAACAACACTCTTCCTTGTCTGTTTATCTCTGTTGCAAAATTAAGTTCTTTAAATAAGGTAGCGGTCACTGACTGATTTCCTGTAAGGCTTTCCATTATCCTCAGAGGAACAGTTTCTCTATCCTTTTTGATGTCTATAAAAGTATTACAATTAACTGTTCCCTTGTGTTATATTTTTACTTCATGTTGCATTACAGTGGTGTAGAGGGGACAAGCTGGGGAAGGGAAGTGGCGCCATGGTTCTGCAAGAACTTGTGGAAATGTCATCGTCGTGGCATTGTATGGTTAGGGCTCCTAAGTGAGGATATGTAGGGGACAGCTTCTGTGCATGTCATAATTGTTTTGATCATGTTGGGTCATTGAGCAAAAATGTATTTGAGGTCAATAGTGTACTAATCCCCATTTTCCAGTTTCTGTCCTTCACCTCTCTAAAGGAGAGGAGAAGAGATTCCAAATGAAAGCACAGTGAAGGAAAGCCAGGCCATGTTTGCAGTCATGGGAGCAGCTTCCTTGACCTCCATGGAGTGTAGTTTACGTTGTGATGGCTTGATGACTACAGATCTCATGGGAGATAGAGTTCTTCCTGCCCCCCCCCCCCCCCCTTCCCCCAAGGTATTCTTCTCTGCAGTCTTTTCCAGATGGAATTTTTGAAATACCAATGATGTTATGCAAGAAAGGGACTTCCTTAGCATGGAAGAAAGGTTCAAAGAGGAAAAATAATTATTAATGCATTGATTCAGATGTAAAATTGATGTAACATGAGCCGAGCTAGATAGATACCTAACCTAAGGGACAGAATTTTGGCATGAGATCAAGTAGTAATAAAATAAGGACTAGGATAAGATTTCTAGCCAGCACAGAAGTGAACTTTTGGAGCTGTCTTCTGACAGAACAAGGGTGCGCATGTGTTACGTGGTCAGGGTTTTAAGGGGAAGCCCAAGCCCAGTGTAAGACATTGTAGGACTTGATAAGTGTGATGAAAAGAGGCTGGGAGAGTAATGTGGACTGAAGCATTGATTCTGGTGTATCGCTGGGAATCATTGGCTGGAACCCATTTGTGTAGCAGAAGAACGTGAGGTGAACTCCAGCTCTCTGGTTATCAGGGTTGGCTGAGTGCAGAGGCAATTGCAGTGAGCTCTCTATTTCTCTGCTGTTCAAAGACCTTGATGCCATCAACTGGAGTAAGGAAAAACCCTTGTTCAGAAGTAGGCTGTGGAGTGAAAGTCCCACATGCTAGCACAAAATAGTGTGTAGCAGGACTAAATCTAATCATGCTTTCCTGATCTTGGGCCCTCATAGGAAAGGGATGATTATGGTTCCCAAGACCTTGTGCTTCAACGTTTCCAATATGTGAAACTGGCATCAGGCTGCGTGACCAGTCCTTGCCATGTAATCTATGAACGCAGGCACATTCCCATCCTGGCCTGTGGTGGACAATATGCTGCTTTACCTCTTTGCTCCTTCAGGCTCGGAGGGTCTGTGCTGCTTCTTTGGAGAGAAACCGAAAGTGTGGCTCTCTTGGGTGCCAACCCCCTTCAAAAGTTGTCTGCTGTCTCCTCTCAGTGGTGTGGTCTCTTCGGTTTAAAGCCCTTGTGCCAAGTGCAGCCAAACACAGGTCAGCTAATGTGTCCGAGTTGTTCTTCTGGGGAGTAGTAATAATTTCAATGCAGTGTAGAAAGTTCCTCTATGTAATAACAGTATCAAATTGTCCTTCTCTGTGCTAGCTCTACATGTGGGTAAACAGTCATTGGAGTCAGCTGATGGGTATGAGTTTTCATGAAGACAGATACCTTTCTATAAAGCGGATAAATATTTTCAGTCCTGTAGAGTTATGTTTAAAATGCATCTTCCTTGTTTTTATAGTACCTTTTTTAAAATTGAACAGTAAAATCAGTGTCTTGGGCTAGTGGAAGTCCGAACAAACAATATGAGGAATTGGATGGAAGATGGCAAGATCTGCAAAAAAGCCAAACTAATTCCATCTCCATGTGCCTCTCAAATGCTGGTCTTCACAGCTGGCTGGATGCAGTATTCTGTGGAGCTGGAATAAAGGGACTGGCTGTCCGTTTGAGGCAAAAATGCTTCAAAAAGATAAAAGCTCTTTGATAAACTCTTGCTAGAGTAAAGAACTTAATTCAACTTTGCAATTGTATATGGGTATACTGAAGTTGGTAAGGTGGGCGACTTAAGGTAGAGCAAAGCCTGAAATCAAATTCTATCAAGAGGAATATGTGAAAATGGTCTCTCTTCTGCAGCCGCACACAGTGGAGGAGGGGAAAAGAAATAGCTAAACCTCAAGTATTTTCTCGGTGGGTTTGTTACATGAGCAGTCTCCGCACTTTGTGGGAAACTGTTTTCTAAATTTTTTGAGTCTTTTGAACTGCATTCGTAGTAATAGTCTGCTGATTTTATTCTGTCCTCCTGTGAAAAAACTTTAATTCAAACCCTGTTCAGTCAGTAAGTGTTTGAAAATAGCCATGTTTTATTTAAGTAAGAAGAGCACCTCAATTGCATGTGTTTCTCTTTGAAAGAGAGTGAAAGGCAATGTTACAAAGAATGAATTTTGGCAAGTGGGAAGAAAGCTGAAGAGAAATGACAGAATGTGTAAGGGGCAGTTTTTATCCCTACTGGAAGGGTGGCTGAGGAATTTAAAGAGGAAATGATAAAAAGAATTTCATGGAGAGGAAGATGAAGGTAAGATTATAGAAAATGGAGAAAGGCCCAAGCAAACTAATGGAAAATGAACCCATAAAATCTGAGGTAGGGGTAGGGCAGAAGTGAAAAGGAGGGGAGGAAATATCTATCATAAGAGAAGATTGATATGAAGGGGGTGAAATGATCTGAGTGGAAAAATAGTGGAAAAGGGATAGAATTGAGATACGAATGAAAGATGATGATCACTGTATGTGGAATGGGAAAAGCAAATCTCGTTTTAAGCACGTGCTGTGTTTAAATTTTCAAAAGCCCTTTCTTCCCTTGTGCTAGGGGAAAATATCGGGCCAGATCCGGCAGCCCATGAGGGGTGAGGCTGCCACAGCTCTGTGCCCCGGGTCCAACCAGCAGCAAGGCTGAACATGTGTTCCCAGTACACACGCGCACGCATGCGTGCCCGCGCCCGCTCCAGGTGCTGCACCGTGGACACGCGTGTCCCCATGACCCACCCCAGGCTGGCACTTAAGGCCTCTTGCCCTGGTCTCTCCGGTGGCTGGCCGTCCCACCCCGGTTGCTGCATTCAGACCCCTGTGCACACATGCATAATGAATAGAGCCCCTCACCCAGAAAAGAGTCAGAAAGGATTTAATAAGTAGATAGGACAGATTGCACTGATCAGACACAGGGCATGAGCCAGGCAAGCGAACCATCCAGCAAACTATTTGCATGCAACTGGCCCTTTTTATCCACTTACTCCTCTGTTTTCTCACACTTGTTCCTCCCCAAATCATGTAAATCCATTGCTGTCCCTGCCTTTGGTTCCTCCTGTAAACATCCCATAGTAGGTCCTGTGCAATCCCCAAATGCTCTTCCCCTGCATCCCATAATGTGTCCCACACCCCTGGGCAGTGACCCCCCTCTGTCCAAGAGGTGCTCTGATGTTGACTCATCGTGATGGGTTTCACACCTGGACAGTGGTGCTGAGGCTCTCCTGGGGCAGCCCTGTGAGGGGTCTGGATGGGGCCTCCCTTCCTCCAAGTCCCTAATTTGTGTTCCTGCCTGCCATTCTGCGTCCCTGTGGTCCTCTGGGCTTGTAGAGATGGGCCTCTGATGGGCTGATTGCTCCTGTGATGGGCCTGGGAGGAGCTAGGCAGCATATTATTTGTGCTCCCCCACCTGCCACTGTCTCTCTGTGCTCCTTTGTTGGGGTGCAGATGAGCTTTTATCGCATAATCTAACAGTATACAACCATCTTCATTTTCTATGGGAATTTCAAAGTGTAAACTTGTGATGAAAATATTTTGTTAAACAATATGTAGGAATGAAAAAAATTTAATTGTTTTAGAGCACATGCTTGCTGCCTCCTTGTTTGGCTTTATGCTGTGGAATACAAAATGTATTGTATGACCTGTCAAGTCTAGTCAAGTTAGATTTTTAGTTTAAAACTTGAAAGTGATTATTCTTCAGTTAAAGGTCTAGTCAGCAGCAAGAAGCTACAGTACAGGTTACAACACTACTTAAACATCTGTGAGGAATCCAGGTAATGATAATAGTTACAAAACAAAAACTGAGGGAGTGCTTGTGATTGCCTGTGGCAATATTGTAGCTAATGGGATGGTATTCAGTTTTTTTCCAGAATTGCCACCAACATTTCGTCACGAGTCTTTAAGAACTTAGACTACTTCTAAAGGTTGTAACTTCTTTTTAAACCATGGTTAAACGTATGCATGTTCTGCAAAGCTGTCATTGTGATACACTTGAACTCATGAAAGAATGATCGTGTTCATCATCGCAACTAGATTTTTCAGTGCCTTAGGACTGGAGACAGCAGCTTGCACAGAGAAACTGTCAAGCTGAGTTACACCCTGCAAAGGGTATTGGAGTAAGTATCACAAAGTTCATCAGGTGTGTTTCCCAGAGTGGGAATGGGGAAGCATTAAAAGTCTAGGTTTGTCTAAAAACTTGATTGGATGCCACGTTTTACACCAAATGATTACAGTCAACTACAGGAAAAGGCACAGAAGTATGGAAACAGAAATCAAACAGATCTGCTGGAAAGCGGAGTGGCTGGCTAATTAGACATTAACAGGGCAGTCTACATTTTTTTAAGAAAGGGGGAAAAATTAATCTAGGGGACTGGAGGATTATGGTTTTGACGTCAGTGTTATTCAAGTTCTTAAACTGCTTTTGGAGGAAAGGATAGTTCTGTGCATAACGCTAAAAGGAAATTAGGAAAAGGTATTGGGAATTTACCAAAGAGACTGGTACTAAGGAAGTGTGACAGATCAAAGGC
The DNA here is from genome assembly GCF_965638725.1 of Aptenodytes patagonicus. Taxonomy (NCBI): domain Eukaryota; kingdom Metazoa; phylum Chordata; class Aves; order Sphenisciformes; family Spheniscidae; genus Aptenodytes; species Aptenodytes patagonicus. The sequence goes on from NC_134952.1 coordinate 45,840,479, forward strand.
CCTTTTGCCTCAGCTGTGCTTATATAGCTGTTTTTATAGCTTAACTGTAAATAAGATCAATTTTGATTTTAAGAAACAAAACATACTGTCAACCTTTTTTGATATGTATCATGTCATTTGTTGGGAGCTTGACTTTGATACGATGAAATTTGAGAGGGTATATGAGTAGTCTATAAATGTGTGGGGATAATCACAAGGAAAGAATTACTTAGAATAAGACAATGCTGATACGAGAGCAAATGAGCATATTGGCTGTGTATAAATTTACCCTAGAAATTTAGAATAGGGTTTCTAATCAACAGAATAGTCTTCCAGTTGAAGGTAGTGTATATCAAACCATATCTTACTGCATGAAAGTAGAGTCTAAGAAAATGATGAAAAAGCTTTCATAAAGATGATGAGATGCCTGCCAGAGCCAGGAACTAAATTCAGGGAGCAAAGGAACTCTTTTTTGTAGTATTTTCCTAAAATAAAATTCACATAAAGTGAATGCATCAATATCATGAAAGTATATTTGACAGCCAATGCGGCTCTTTCTCTTCATGATGGTATGGATATAGGTTTTTCAAACAGAAGCAACCAGTTTCAACAACCACAACAAAGTGAAAACAATTTGGAGAGAACAAAATTTTCCATAGAAAGGCAATGCAAATTTCAACATGTGGAAATATAATATTGCTATAAAAAGCTAAAAGGGAGTTTTCTTGGGTAAAAGTTCTGAAATAGATAGTAGAAATGATAGTTGAAGAATGTGATGTGATAAATGATGAATACTCTTCTTTTACCCTAATCATCTATTCAAAGTTCAGTTTCCTTGATATATGACACTGGTCATTGTTGCTTACGCCTTTTGCTGGGCTTTAAACTCCCTGTGTGATTTCTGCCAGTCTTTCGAGCAGAAATTTTTGAAGATTTCGGCAAGGTTAGAGAGCTGAGCTGGGGGAAAAAGATAACTTTCAAATGCTTTTGGAAACTTACACGCACTGATGCTTCAGGACGGGGCCTTGAAACAAAATGGATTGATTCTTGTGCAAGGAATGCGTTTCTCCCCTTCCTCAGAGGATTTATTTGCTTGTGGAAAATAGTAGACCTTGAAAACACCTGTTCTCATGCTGGGAAGACTTAGACTTTATCGGCTAAAACCCCTCTAAAATTTCATGGCTGGGCCAAAACAGGATTTCTCTGAAATCACAAACGTTGAGTCATTTGGTCTGTGGGAGATGAGGGTGTGAGCAGCCCTACTGACACACACTGCCTGGTGCCCAGGAGCTCTGGAAGAGACAGATGCTTAGAAGGAAGGATCCTGTGAAAGTGAGCCTAGGAGGAGAAAACGACAAGGAAGAGAACAAACCCAGAGAGATGAGTGTTTGAAACCTGGGGAGTGAAACTGTAGGAAGGGGAAGTGATACTCAGAGTCTAGGCTAGAAAGGTGAGATGTACTAAAAAATAAAATAAGAATTGATCTGGCAGGATGTGATTCAGATGAGGATACCAAAGAGAGGAGGTGACAAGGAGCTAGTTAAGAACATCAGCTCAACACTGCCTGCGCTGTTTGAGAGGGTGAAGGAAGACAGGCAGGCAGGTGTGCCCAAACGAAGCCAGGAGTACAATCTGAGGCGCTAGTCTGATGGCAGTGTAAACAAATTGTCCCGTTGATTGGCGCTCTTGATCACACGGGTGGTAACACCTTGGCACTGTTACCTGCTTTGGCTATTACAGCAGACTCTAGTTGCTCTACAGGTTTCTTGGGTGTATGTGAGTATGTATTACAACTGTGTGTAATACTTTTTTCCATACTCTCTCCCCACTTTCCATAGAACTGTTGCACAAAATTCTGATGTGCTGGGGATAAATCAGGGCTGTATGACATTTTTATCTGTAGAGCTGTAGCCTCATTTTATTGTGCATGGTGAATGAGGCAGGGATTACTAGGGGAGGAGTGTTTTTTGTAGTCAGGCAGCTAAATGTTGCTCTGGAGGTAAGGCTTATATTCTTTTCTACCAACATAGGTCCTGTTTGATGCTGGTCAGAGTATTTGCAGATGTTTTTTCACTGTGTATTTCTCTCCTTTTCTGGATGCCCAAATCTGAAAGTCAGGATCTAATCTGCAGGAGGATTAGATGATTGTATCTGAAGTTGAAGGAATTTTAGTGCTTGTTTGCTGTAGAGACTGTGCCAGCTCTACCTGTTAGCGTCTGGGGATCTTTCTGAGCCAGGTATCATGTCTACATATTTAGTAACCTTCAATATTGTTCAGGAAATAAAATGACATTATAATGGATGCCTTTTGGTTTAGCAGATTGGTAAAGTAGAATTCTGCTCTCGCTTTTTATAATTTAGCCTCAGACCTAGCTTCCTATTTACATATTAATGTGGAGTAGTGTGAAGCTTACTCCAGTTCCCTTTCTGCTTTACTCTGTAGTGCTATGGTCTCTGTAGGACCTTTGCAGCTGTACGAGTTTCACTTTTATTCCCTTGAAATAGTTATTGTAGAGCTGGAAGGTTCTCCATACTGTAATACTGTATTGGCTATGCAGTTCCATGATGGTGCTTCAAGCATTATGTAGTCTGTAATTCCTTGTGCAATCATCACAGGTCTTGCTGCATTACTTAAAAATGCACAGGGAGAATGCAGATGCTTTACTGGAAATAGACAACAGAATAGCCTATCTTTTTTTTTTAAATATCTTATTTTTCCATTTCACCTTTTGTTGAATAAGAGTTGAAGCCTATTTTTGGATCTCTAAATTACAACTTTGTGCCTCACCATCTCTACAATAATTCTCCTGAAGCGTAGAAAACTTTTTTACTGCAGGGCCAATAAATTACACTCTTCTATGCTGACAAACTAGTAAGAATTGCAATAGGAAATTTTGCTCTTTGGGCTAATAATAGGAGAATTTCTTCATTTCACCGAAGAACAAATAATATAGCAGACATCTGAGAACATGATAACTAAAATTCTCTGAGGGAAAGGTTTCCTTTCTCAGTGTTATAAACAAAAAGAAAAAAATAGTAATAAAAATACTGTTTAAAGTATAATTAATATCCTGTATGTTATTTACATCTTAGGGTGATTTAAATCACTTGCAAAGAGGGGAAACGCCAGGAAGTAAAACAGTGATGGCTTGCAAAATTGACAGAGAAACTAGGCAACTTCTGGTAGTGTTTAATTGGCTGGGAGAGCAACAGTCAACCTGACTGGATCCCTCATCTTTATCAAAATACAAATGGAGCGACTGTTAACATCTAAAGAACTAAAAGCTGCTCATGGTTAAGGCCTTTTATCCTTATTGCTTTGGAACACAAAGAGTTTAATAACGTTTTGTGATGACGAAATCTGTTATAGAAATAAATTCATTTATGGTAAGGTGCTGTGGAAGAACATGTCCTATACTTTCTTAAACTATTTATAAAGTAGTTTTTTAAGAAAAGATTTGTAAAAAATAATTGAATAAGATTATAAGGAAGAGAACAAACAGATAATGTGTGCTTATTTGCCTAGGCTATAAGATGATGAGATGAAACAAGATGTATCTTCCCCAAACAGGCACATTTAACTTAAAATTCATAATCTTTTTTCCCTTTGATATTAAAAAAAAAAAGAATTGTGGTTATTCAATTCTCATTCATCTTTTTTTTTTTTTTCCTTGGTAGACTAATTTCTGTAGACTGTGTTGCATAAAATAGTGCTAAGCAATGCTTGTTATAAGCCAGGAAGCTTAATGAAATGTTTACACGAACACTTAACTAACAGACATAACTTTTAAGATTTAACAGACCACCTGCTCAGCAACTGAAATAGAGCAATGCTGTTTTCAAAACCAGTGTAGTTATTCATGGCCAAGGAAACATCCTGGGTAGAGCTCCCAGAAAACTGTTTTCTTATCCTGTTAATTCTTTTTAGCCTTTTTAAAAAATAATTTACTTGAAATCATAAGGCTTCCAAAGGAAAAAGAAGGTTGGGGGTGGGGAGGAGAAGGGAGAGGAGAAGAAAGAGAAAGTGGTGAAGAGAAGCATCTTAGAGTAGCATCCCAGAATGCTCTCCCTTAATATAGGAGATTCGAGGTTAAATCTTTGGCATCTCCACCTTATTCTAATCATTGGCTAGTTTAACACAATTTTTTTTTCTCCCCATATTCAGAGCTGTCTGTGCTCTGCCTTTGGTCCAGAAGCGACATAATGCTGTGTTACTGTGACTGTTACCCAACTTGCTGGCTCTCTTTCACAAGCCTGATTAGTAAAAACATAGCTAGTGCTGGTCCTGGAGCAGTTTGTTTGTATTCGTCTGTGTAGATGTCTTTTGTGTACTGGAGAGGCATGTGCTGAACTGAAGGAGGAAAAAGCAAGGAAAGGTGGCAGTCCCGTGTCGCCAGCCCACATAATTCCATCTGTGGAGATTGCCAAGATGAGGCTGTTAGTGGGACATGAAGATATTTAAACTCTGAATGTGGAGGCTGTTTGGGCTTCTTTGCCCTGGCTTTCCACGGTCAGGAGTTCAAATATTCTTTTTCTTGTTCAGATATTCTGGGGCGTTGCTGGGTACCAAGGACCTACACTTCATTTTCAGAAGATAGGTCATACTACAGTGATTTAAAATACCCATCGTCTTAATTAATCCTGGAACTCTTTAACCCATGCTAGTGTGCATTTATGGAGGAGTAAATGCTTCAATATTTGTTCTGTGTTTGGAATTAAAACAGAAAACTGCTTTCTCCAATTCTCCCTCTTCAGAATCTTAAGCAAAGTAACAGAAAGGGTAAAAGCCCTTTTTCCCAGGGTTAAATACTCGTCTACGTGCCGTAGGAAATAACTGAGAAGATTTGTAGAAGTGCCATTTGTTGACATCTGTCAGAGACTGTATGGGTGTACATATGTGTGTTTAGTTGAACCCTTTTCAGTGGGGAATGACATAATATGTGGCAAAGAGGGGTAGGCAGTAGGGGAAGCTTAAGTGGCACAGGGTCAATGTGTTTTGGTTTTTTTGTTCGTTTGTTTTTTAAACATGTCCCAACCCCTTTTCTTCAGAGGGCTTCTCAGGATGCTTTCTGTAACAGTCAGCCTTCATTTACAGCTGATGTGTTTTCAAGTTTTCCAGCCCTCTGTGGTGGCAAAATAGCCAATCCTCGTGGCAGATTCTGGTGAAGTTTTTGAGGTTTTGTTCCTTGTAGTAGATGGTCAATATTCTATAGAGAGACAATTTCAGGAACAGGTTCTTTCTTATCCACCTTGATGTGTTTACTCACTTTTTATCCACAAATAGAGAAAGAAATATGATTGATTTTTAGTTCTGGTATTCACTGAGTGTTTTATTTTTTTCTTCCATTGCCTGTAATATGTCTCTGAATTCCAGAGCGTATTAGCCCTGCTGCTTTGCAAATCTGTTAGAATATTCTGATTGCTTTGTTTTTTGTGGTATACCCTTCTCTGAAATGTTATATTTGTGATTGAGATCATAGTCATGGTTATAGACACTATTAAGTCTCATAACAAGTAGTATTGCTAAATACAATGGGCAGCAGTTCTTTACTTCTGGGCTGTAAGAGCTGCCACGCTTGTTCTTCTCGCACTCCATTTAAGAGTATATGAAGTAAACCTCAGCCATTGTTATGATCAGAAATACCACCGGCTTAACTGCTGAGATTTTTCTTCCAGCTGTAGAAATCTAGGAGGAGACAGGCATATCAAAATAATTTTGACTATATCTGTTCCAGCAAGGACTTTATCTGAATGAAATAGATACATCTTTCAAGCATAACATCAGACAGCAATTAAATGCAACATTTTGTCTTGCAGAGGTGTAGGTTTCTTGTCAGACACAGTTACTACACTTCTGTTCTTGCATTTAAAATTGTTTTCAAGTTTGTTCAGTCTGTGACAGTGGCATGGCCTATCCTCTGTGCCTGTGCCTGGAATGAGATGAGATCCATTGAGTTACAAGCTAATGCTGTTTCAACAGCTTTCATGCAACACATACCCATTTCTTTACAGGTTCACCTGCTCAGACACGCAATGAGGAGAAGGCTGTAGAGGAGCTTCAAAATCTGCATAGTCATGTGGGTTGGAAAGAGCCCAAAGAGTTAAATATCCAAATATACAACCTTGATAAAGTAACCGTTAAGCAGAAGATGTGGGATTACAAACAAACTTACAAATTCTTTTCCTAACTCCTACTAGCCACTTCTGTTGTGAACATGAAAAACTAAAATATATTTTTTTCCTGTAAAATGAAAGGAATTGTTCTTCTCAAGTGGACCTGAGAGGGTTGATCTTTTTCACAGGTAAGCAATGTAAAGTATCCTCCTGTTAGATCATTTTTTTTAGTGCTGAAGCAACAAAGAACATGCTTTCCACTTTTTCAATATGATGATGGTTACCCCTACTATAATATAGCTACTATGTTAGTACCACATATAGCAGTAACTATATGATAGTAGTTACCACTGGGGAAAGGCTATCTGTCATACTCTGCAGGATTGTACAAATCTCAGTCAGTGCTGTAAGTGGCTACTCTTTCTCTCCCTGGACAATCGTAGCATCCTTCCAGACAAACACACCAAGTCTTACTCAGCTTTGAGACTGGCATAAACAGGCACAAGCTCCACACAGCTTGCAGGACATGATTTGAATATCTTGAACTTCACGATGCTGAAAAAGTGAATATTTTGCCACATCTCTCATTACTACAGTGTGAAGCAAGATCTGGTTTTGACAATGTTCAAGTTGAACTAACTTGCTGCTTATTTTTGGCATAGTGTTCGAAATGTTAGAAATCAAACCGTTTTCTCTGGCTTTCAGTCAGCATTTTAAGTTTAGGCTTCGTGTTTTGTCCTGTAACAAATGTTATAAGGATTGCAGAACTGGCAGGTACTGCAAGTACTCCGAAATAACAAATAGAGGCCTTTTCAGCTAGCAAAACATTTGACAATTGTGAGCATTTCTGCCAGGAAGCATTGCTGGCATCCAGTTAAGGAATTTTCTGTAACAAGAATGCCCTGAATAGTTCTATATCTAGGTTGGAAATTGTTTGATTGACACCATACCTTGTAAAGAAAGCAATAACAAATGGTTAATTTAGAGCTTTTTCAGAAAGCCTAACTGGAGCTGCTGGTCTAGTTGCCTTTCTGGACATCAGTGTTTGTTTGCTTACTGGAGGATTTGAGAATCAATTTGATGTTCAGTGTGACTTACCTACTTCTGCCTTGATTCTCTATTTTATCTTCCTCAAGTTATTTTGTCTCAGAAGACATCTTCTTCCTTCAGTCTAAGTCCTCTTTCCTGATTTTGTTCATTTATGTACTGTATAGTAGTACATATTAATTCATTGTATTTGTTGAGAACTTGAGTTCTCAGCGAAGAGTATTAAATGTAAGGCTTGTTAGCTGTTTGAAGTATGTGTAGTTGATAAACCATTGTTGAACAGATGCCAGCAATCTTTGCTTTTGGGAAAAGGATTACCCATCCACGTTATCAGTGTCGGTGTTGTGGAAAGTCCTGAGCACATAGTACGCTCTCTGGTTCATGGCCCAAATCCAGACAGAGGAGAAAAATGCTGTAAAGGCAGGAAGTAAAAGTATTCTTTATGAAGAAGAATGTCAGCTGTTATCCATAAAGATACTGTGTATTGGTATTTAATTATCCCTTGGAAACATTCCTTTATGTTGCATTGTCATAGTGAAAGACATAAAGCCATAAAGACATATGCCATAAAGCCCTAAGGCTTATGGCATAATGGAGAACTATATTTGCAGAGTGACATCAAGAAAACAGAATTAAAATAAACCCAGGTGATGTCCAGCTCTCAGTCCTTGAGGTTGGCTCTAGATCAGTGTTTCAAGTCATGAATAGAGGAAACACCAACAGTACGAATACAGCTGAGCGTGCAGTGGCATGGAAGCTTATAGGCCGGAAGGGCCCAGGCCATGGAGAGTGGGGGCGAGTACGTGTAATTGTCTCTACAGCAGGCCTCGCTTCTGTCTTTACACATTTCAGTTGGCGAACATCATGTTTTTAGCAAGTTTGGCTGTAAAGTTCCATTCCTCTTTATGTGAAAATATGTTGGGTAGGCTCTGTTGTGCTACTTTTGTATTTTCAACAATTCTGAAATGTGTCTTCAGATAATATTTATTGTGACATAGTTAACACTTTTTAGTAAAAAGAAAAGTGCTTTATGGGATTTTTAAGTCCTTTTGCCAATTTCCATTGGATATTGCATTTTACAATTTATGCAAAATATGACAAGCTCCATTGTCAGTTGAATCAACCCACACTTGATTTTTGTAACTGATTTAAGTTCTTGGGGAAGGGGCCAGATAGTTAGAGCTAGAAACCAAGCTCTTTAATTACCGTAGAACATAGGGACACAACTACAAGTTCCTGCAAGGACCATCAGACACCTCAGTTCTTTAGGACTAGCTGCATGGGTTGAGAGATTATTTTTTTGATGGTCATCAGCTTTTGGCTTCTTTGCTAAGATTTCCAGGAATGACAGTTTGTGCCATTTGTGATGGCTGGACTTACCTTTGCTGAACCTTTTATAGAGATTTGTAATAGAAATACTAGGGTTGGTATGAATAATGCAGGAATGGAAAAGTATGTTTAAGCACCAGAAGCAGCAGCAGAAGGGTTAAAAGAAAGGCCTGTATTGATAATGAAGAACAACGCTCCAAGGACGCAGCTCCCAGGACACTATTCCCAGCGGTAAGATTGAGGAATGCGTTACTTATGTCAAGAGCAGAACGCCTGCCCTCTGATAAGACCATAGAGCAGATGACTTGTCAGTGGGAGCCTGTCAAGTGTACAATTTCTTTTGCTGCTTACCCAACAGAAAAACAGACTATAGACTGTATATGTTCAAAATGAAGAAAAACAGGGTAGGAAACAACCTGGCCTAAGATTTATGGAGGCGGAGGTATAAGTAGGATTCTGGTGTGGAGGACCACCCCACGATGGCTGCTGGCTCCTAAAGGCTATGAAGATCCGTCCGAAAACTAGTTTGTTGTTGCCTGTCGAGAAGAAACCCAGAAACACGGTGAGGACTTGACAGCTGGTGCCTCTTGTCCTCTTTGTCACATACAGGTGATCCTGGCCAAACCACTTGGGCATGTGTGTCACTTGTGTGTATGTAAGCGTGAGATTGTGAGTGAACGAAATCTTCGGAAAGATGAGTATGAGTGGGATGTTTGCAAATGAATATCTTCCCCTTTCATAAGAATTGATGTAGAATTTTGCTACAGTAACTTTCCCTACACTATCTAATGCTTACTTGTTTCACACTGAAATTAAACCACTGTCCAGCCACAGATGGGAGCAGCCTTCAGTTTCCCTACCGACATGAGAACTGTTGATAGGGCTAGGAGGTGTCAGAGGAAGAAATGGGCTAAAACAGGTTATCGTTTTGAAAAGTCTTGTGTGACACCAGACTACTAAAATTTAAACAATAAATGAAGAACAGGTCAAAGGGGAAGGAAAAAGACTGGACAGTGAGTTACTGAGCATCTTGTATTAATTAGGCAATATATTTTTAATATAGACATTTATTTTTTTTAATTGTAATATGTCAACATTATAAGTAATATAATTAATAAAATTATTTTTAAAATGGCCAATGATATCAATATATCAATGTAGTATAATTGTAGTATTTTATTATATTTTATTATTAATTATTTTTAATACAGGCATTTTTAAATGGGTACACAGAATCCCCAAAGGTACCAGCATCCTTCGACGTGTTAAGAAACCTTGGGAGTGCAGGAGGCTGTTTGACCTTTGTCCTCCTTGGCCATTTCAGCACCAAAATGTGGCATTATCACAGTCAGGTTCCCTCTTTTCTCAAAAGGTGTGTTATCACTGACGTTAACTTCAGACTAGATAATAAGCAGGAAATATAGAGAACAAATAGGGGACAGTAAGAAGAAGCTATTTTTAGAGTTCAGACAGTTATGTCAGGAACAAGCCTGGTGAGCAAGAGGCATTTTGCAAGCCAGAAGAGTAGCCGTATGGCACATGCTGTATTTTTGTGAACTGTCTTTTCAGACTGAAAAATACAAGCATCGAGATAAACATTTGTACTTGGGTATTTGAACATGCGTTATGTTCGGTATATGTTCAAACGTGTGCAACAACCAAGTGGGAAAGACTGTGTAAGAGACAAATAGATTTACTGTGTAGCAGTTTTTGTTTAGGTTATTTACAGTATGTAAACCAGTTTGCCATTTATGTGTTGTTTGTCTTGTATGCTTGTTTAGTAGACTATAACATGGTACTTTTTATGCTTGGAACCTGTTTTTTTCCAGGGCCTTGTATGTAGCCCTTAACTCCCGAGCGAAGGGGGGAAATTCTTGGGCTGCACTTCTTTAAAGTATCTGATTGCTTCCATGTGTCCCTACAGCATGGCTGGAAAGGAACCTGGTTACATGGTTAAACTGATGAACGCTTTTAAAACAAACCCCAAACCTTTTCTTACCATCTTTTTCTCTAATTTTTGTTGGAAGACTTTAAAGTAATTCTGAGCTTTTATTTTGTTTTGGCTTTTTTGGGGGGAAGAAAAAAAATCCTAATTTGTTAAACTTCTTGGATAATGATACTGGGTTGCAGACATACTTAATTTCTTATATGATGTCTTTTCCTAAATGTTTATGTAGCAAACCTGTGGTTTGTTCTGTGTTATGGGCTCTTTCTGAAGTTACACATCTGGAAGACATTGAGGTAATTTAACTGTGTTAATACTTTATTTGGACTTTTTTTTGTATAGAGATGCTTTGGATTTCTTAATTGCTGAGGGGAAGTGCAGCTGAATCAGCGTGCTGGGAGTAACAAGAAAATAATGCCTTATTTCATGCTCGCAGGAGTGGAGCCTCAGGTGAAACGGTTGTCTTTAACTTGCCTGTTAAGAGAAATGGTGTGTTAGAAACATTGACCTGTGACTTAAACCTAGAACTAAAATCTGTCTAATGAAAAAGGTGCCAGAAATGAAAGGTCATACAAAATGCAATGAATTTTTTAACTCCTCAGGAAGGATTTCTCAAAGTACTGTAATTCCCTGTTGATTTGCCTAACTAGAGCGACATTTCTGTCATCGTTCACTGAAAACAGTTTTACTTTTATCCATAGTCTCCATGCAAATATAAAACTTCTAAGCAGAATAGGCTTATGGAAACAGTGCAGCCTAAACAAACAGTTTGTTTGATTCCTTATGAAATATGTCAAATTGGGTCAAAAATGTTATCATCCTGAATCAATTCAGTAACAGCTGACCTTGGACATATTATTTTCCTTCCTGTTTCTTAGCAACAGGAAACTTTTCTGCAGGATGACTATTTAATATCCTAATCTGTTTTAGAAGCTTTTATACCTAAAGAGGAACAGATGGTCTAAGGAAATTTTGTTTGTAGCAGTAGAGATAGGGATTACCTGTAGATTATTTTTCCTCATTTTATACCCTATTGTCCTGCACTTACAATTACATAATAGCTCCTTGCTGGTAGCTAAAAACTTCTTTCAGGAACAGAGAATAAAAATAGCAATCTTCAGATGCTACAAGGTTGGTTTTTTTTCTGTATGATGCAAGAAAGTGGTTATATGTGTGCTCTTACAGCTGTGATTGCATTCCTTATACAAAGTGCTAGAATATGTATAATTTATTCTGTAAGTGTTGAACTGTGTGTGAGCAAATGAAGAAAACATTATCTAGAATATAATACCTGGGAGTGTTCTGTTCGTTTGGCATTTGCTTACTTTCTCACTCTCAAAATTTATCACGTGAAGTGGTTTTCTTTCTCCTTTATTATGGATTCCAAAGGTTCTTTATATTTCAGTGAGAATAATCTTTTTTGAAAGATTATTTTTGTGACGTGGTGTTCACATAAAATATAAGTAATTAAGGACACTGAAATGTGGATCTCTGAAACGCTATGTTGTGACTTTTATTATCGGCCCAATGAAGAAATCATTCCATTGTTTATTTTTCTGGTGGCATGAAACTTCTTACTTCCAAAGAAGCAGGTTGAATGTTTGTAGGAAATTGGATGATCTTGGATTTTTCTACATGAATTTAAAATTAGTACACGAGCCTTGATTCTGACTTTATTACAGCCACCTGCAAAGGAGAGAATAAGAAGACCTATTCTCTTCTAATTCTTTCTCAAAGTGCTGTGTAGAACCTTTCCTTCTGAGCTCCTGAAGTTCTTCATGCAAAGAAACGTACCTCCCCTCCATCACTTAGTTGCTGTCTTAATAATCATCCTGTAATGACGCTCATAAATGCCTGACAATGCAGTCGTCTGGTTTTCTGTGATTGCTGGTTTGTCATGGAGACAGTTCTTGTCATGTAAGTCCCGATTAGCAGGTAGGGACATGACATCAGTTTGGTGAAGAGTGCTGCAGTAATGTGTGCATGTGCATTTATATGTGTATATATATATAAAAACCCAAATGACACAGCACTATGGCACGGGTCTTTTGGCAAATCATCTGGTGCAATTTTTCTCCTTTTTGGCCTATGTCATACTTCGTTTATTATTGGTGACCACCAAAATTGTGTAAACTGTAGGATGAGCTTGTTTTTGATAACTTAAGAGACCTGTTGCCTGGCCTGTTCTCGAAGTTTCATCACTTATCATCACTTACCACTTATCATCCAAAGTGAAATGTGCTCAGTAGCCTTTGTTAGAGCTCTTTTAGCTGCATAGCGTGATAAGAGGCTGTCTCCCACCATGAAACCTCCTTGACATCTTTTGTCCCTATTGTTGTATTTGTATGTTGTGTGCTACCTTATTTTAGGAGCTAGCCTAGAAATATTTCTACTTGCAACTTTTGCTTGTTGCAAGAGAAGAAGATGTTATCTTTGTTTAGTTCCATTGAAGTAAAATTCTTCTGACTTCTCACGTGTTTACATGAAGTATTTTCAAATGCAACTGAAGTGTGGAGCTTTACTATATGTTTTTCACCTTCAGAGAGGAGCTCTTCCATTTTGTTGTGCCTCTCTTTCTTGTATTTTAATTAGTTGGTTGGGCTGAATGAAATCTGGAGTTTTTTGTTTCGGCATATTCCACCCCATCTACCTCCCCATTCCCAGATTTGGCATAAAAAACAATTTGAAGCTTAAAACAGGCTCACCCTCTAGGAACAATAAAACTCTTTGCTTAGGAATGTTTTGTGTCTCTCAGTGAATCTTTCCAAGCATTGAGTCTGTTCTAAGTCATACATCTGGTGATAGCATGTCTGATCCAGAGAAGAATGAAATACATTTTGAAAAATCATTAAGGTGGCTACAGGGAGTCTCCTGAGAGAAGCAGGAAAGAAGGCGAGAAAAGGTGAAAGTGGGAAATACTTTGTTTTCATTTTTCTTCTTTCCGTCATCTTTCCCATTGTCTTTAAAAAGGTATGATAGGAAAAGAGAGCATAGCTTTTAATAGGTACTTAACCTGATGTTAAAAATTGAATCTAAGCTTTTGTTCTTGAAATCCTTCATGCGAAATGGCCACATGCAGCTGCCTGAGTAAGTGAATTGCCTGGTACATTATCTTGCTTTTCAGTGTTTTTTTCTTTGAGAGGTAGCTCATTAATAAGAGGAAAGGTAGTAAATCTCTAGACCTTGTTATTATATCTGGCTCTTTAATGCAGAAACGATAACCTTTCATCAACAAATGGTTGGTGTGTTTTGTTTTTTGTATGACTAGGGAGATCAGTCAAGGAAGGAAGAACTCTTCAGTCTTAAAGGAGTGTTGTCACAAAACACGTGAACTTTGAGGGGCTGGAGAAGTAAAAATTAAAGTTTGTCTTTGGGGGAGAAGAAAAGCCTCCCCTGATTTTTTTTTGCTGAGTTACAGCTCTTTATGAATGCTTTAATATGTAGTGCTCAAAGCACATCTGGATAGTGTGAGTGGCAGAGCACATCTGCTCATCTGTTATGTTGCCATTCACTGATATACCTCAATATTGTTTAACTGGATCGCAGTAGTTACTTGAAGAGTTTTATGATTCTGAGTGGTTCAAGTCATGTATTCGGTGAGAATTTACTTTGATCTCTATGAGCACTGTTAGAACTGACTACTAATGAAATCAAGTCTGTAATTACATTTTTCAAAAACTGACTTGTTGCTGTAACAGGTGGTGGGTTTCTTAATGTAAAGCAGCAAATTTGAGCTTTTTTGACACACTTGACAACAGCTGTGTGTTGAGAAGGTACTTGAGTTCTGGACTATGTAGGAGAACAAACCCTGATCGCTTAACTGTCTCCACAGACTACTACTTACTGTTGCATCAGATTCTAATCGTGTGTCTCTTTCTAAGGCACAGGATAAGTCTTTTATAGGCACAGGGTCCTCATTTCACTGTGACAAGTGATACGTGTGCTCTTTACCTGTTGGCTCACTAAACTTCAGTTTCTCCTTTTTCTTTTTTCTTCTTCCTCTTTCTAGTCTGGCTGAGTCAAAAAAAAATCCAAAACCAATCCAAACAAAAAAACCCCAACAACAAAACCCACAAACTAAAAAAACCCCCACAACTCCCACACCCCAAACAAAACATGACCAACCAAACAAAACACCCCCACCACGAAACAAAAGAAATAAAACCCAAAAAGCTTATTAAGAGTTCTGCTCTTCAGTATTATGATAAATTCTAAATTAAGAGGTAGCTGCTGCATCAGGTTGATGGTTTAATCTAGATCAACGTATGATCTCAAAATAACCATATCAAAATGCTAAAGAAAGGGAGAACATGGATTGATAGCACTGTAGTGTCTAGAGCACATTAATTTTCTTTTCATGCATTATATTGCTCTTTAAACATTTTAATTTATAAGGTGGCCCTTTCTTACGTTGCTTATTTTAGATTTCTTAATCAGACATGTAACCTACACCCACTGTCCTCTATAAAAATAACCTGATGGCGTCACAGTTCACTTCTTAATTTGAAAAGCTGAATACCATATGTAATCCATTGTAATATAACTCAATCTGTCACATTCACTTTTACTAACATACCTCAGCATCTGTTAACTGGGTCCCGATAGATGTCATCATTAATGGAATTTAGGATTCTTAATTCACGTTTCATCTTTCTGTATCAAGCAGACAAAACTTACCTTGGTCTTGTTGAGTGTTTTGTCCAGGAAGAGTAAATATAATAGTGATAACAACAACAATAATAATGAAAAAAAGACCCACTTTATTGATACAGGTATATTTTTTGCTGAATTCAAGTTAGAGACATGTATTTGGGTATGTTCTACATTACTTGAACTCAGTGTAAGTAACTGCTGTTTTATCAAGCTATTTGTGATACCAATTGTTTAATAGCTTGGTTTTAAATCCCACCCCAATTCCTCTTTTCATTCTTATATCACTAAATTATTTCTCTATTATCGTCATCTAATATAATGTAGCCTTTTCTCTTATGAACGTTTATGAATTTTTTCTTATTGTTCTGTCTCAAATTAAGCAATTCATTAATTCTTTGCATGTACTCGTGCCATATGATCTTGCATGGTTATTTAGGTAATACAAAACAAATTTCCATGAAAACGAGAGTACTTGTAGTTTGCGTATAAAGTTAGATGCAGCAACATAAACTTGCAAGCATTTGATTTTCTACACATGTCTATGAGCAAGGCCATCAGGTATGGATAAGCAGCATTTTCCTGCTATAAAACTAGATCATAATGTTAATAGCATGTGGTGGTCTGTTGGAAAGAAAAGTTTTATAATCCAAAAGCCCCCAAAAGCCTGTCAGGAGAATGTTTCAAATGAAGTAAGTGTACCTGTGTTGTCTATTGCTGCCTATACTTCCAAACCTTCTGCATCTCACCAGTGTAAATGCAACATGTCTGTCAGACTTTATAAAATAAACATGCTTGTTCAAGTTTTTTCTAGTTTTCACACATCCTATTCTAGGTCTGAGAAAACTGTCTGAGGCACTTGTAGCGGCTCACTAGACTTTTCAGAACCAATGCAACCCCTTACCCCACCCTTGTTTTCATCCCTGCATGAGATAAAATAGGTTGTCACTTTTAAAAAAGAAACAGGGGGAAAAAACCCATCCCAAAACTCTCAACCTAAAACAAAAAAAATCCCCAAACCTAAATTATCAAACCTTGTGATTTGCCTTATTGGCTTATTCTTCAATTATTTGTCTTCAGGTTTTTTCCCTCCTTGGGAGGAGGGCAAATCCAGTGTATCTGGCAACTTGTTTTTTTGTTTGGCTGTCATATTACAACAGTTGCTCAGCTACCTTCTGTGAACACCCACAACAGTAGAAGTGCTTTAAATTTTTTAAATATGTGTCGTGGTTTAACCTCAGAATTCACACATGCCCACACAGAAACTTAGAGTATGGTGTGTCATCTAATCATTCTTCTCAGTTTTGCTCCAAATTCCTTGAGATTGTTCCTCTTTCTTTGACTCTTCAGTGGATATTGATGGAAGGAATAAGAAGATAAATGCATAGATTCTTGGCTTGTGGTAGCAGTTGATCTGTGGCCCTCCTGGGATATTGGCCAATACAGAATTTGTCATACTCTTCACATCAAAAACACTTGAGAAAGTTTGGGACAGTCCAAATTCTTGTAAGGAATAACTTCTTCCTCACAGCATTATGAAGTGTTTTTGAAGCCTATAGAATATGTGAGAAACGCATATGAAGAAATAGCATAGAATCATAGAGTCATTCAAGTTGAAGGGCACCTGTGGTGGGTTGACCTCAGCCAACAGCCAAACACCAATCCAGCATCTTGCTCACTCCTGTCTCCTGTGGGACGAGGAGAAAATAGAAGGAAGGCGAGCATACTCATGGATCGAGATAATGATAGTTTAATACGGAAAGCAAAAGCCTGATGCTTAAGCAAAGCAAAAAAAGAAATTCATTCACTACTTCCCATAGTCAGGCAGACGTCCAGCCACTTCCTGGAACTCAGAGTCTCCACACGCATAGTGAACACCATAACCATGAACATCCTGCCTTCCTCCTTCTTTCCCTGAACTTTTATTTCTGAGCATGACATCATGTGGTATGGTCAGTATGGGTCAGCTGTCCTGGCTGTGTCCCCTCCCAGCCTATTGCTCACCCCCAGCCTACTGGCTTGATGCTGTGCTAGCACACTTGAGCAATAGGTAAAACATTGGTGTGTTACCAACACCATTTTAGCCACAGATACAAAGCACAGCACCATAAGGGCTGCTCTGAAGAAAGTTAACTCCATCCCAGCCAGACCCAGAACAATCTCCACCCCTTATTCCATACCATTTCTGTACCATCTGGAATTGATCTGGTCCAGCTGCCTGTCTAGAGCAGGGCCAGTTTTGAAGATACGTGGGCTGCTCTGGACCTTGTCCACTTGTTCTGGATATTTTCGAGTGAAGATTCCCCAGTCTTTCAGGGCAACCTGTTCCAGTTTTTGATGACCCTTACCATGAACAAGTTTTTCCTTATATCTAATCTGAATTTGCCTTGCTGCAGTATACATCCATTGCCTCTCATGTTTTTGTTGTGCATTTCCCAGCAAGTCTGGCTCTGTTTTTAAATAGTTGAGTATACCAATATGATCTCCACTTAGCTTTCTCCTTTAGGGGCTGAACAGACCCAGTTCTCTCAGCTGCTCCTTAAACATCCCACGCTCTAGCCCCAAACAATCTTGTTGGCTCTCCACTGCACCAATATGTCTTATACTGGGGAGCAAAAAAGTAGAACACAATACTCAAGATGTGGTCTGGCGGATGTGGAGTAGAATAATAATTTCCCTCTACTTGCTGGTTACGCTGTAGCTAGTGCAGTCTAGTATGCCCTTAACATTCAGTTCTGCAAGGGTGCATTTTGGACTTATATTCAAATTGTCCACCAGAGCCTGCATGTCCTTTTGTGCAAAGCTGATTTCTGATCAGTTAGCTCCCACACTGGACTGTAGCATGGGGCTGTTCTGTAACCCAGTTACAGTATTTTGCATTGTCTTTTGTTGATTTTCATGAGGTTTGTCGACCTATTCCTCCAGGCAGTTGAGATCCCTCTGAAGCACAGCTGTATCCTCTAGTGTGTGAACCCCTCCCCTCAATCACCAGCAAACTTGCTGAGGTACATTCATCCCATCATCCAGTTCGTTAATGAAGATGTTAAATGATTGTTTTAATGATATTGCTCATCCTGGGCTCTTACGGTCAACAAGTTGAAGGGACTGTGGGGAAGTTGACTGTTGAGGTTTGCAGACTGTAATTTGTGTTGCTGCTCAAATGCAATCTGTTGCAAAAAAAATGGCGACTTAAAGGTTTAGATATCATTTGGGTTTTATTTGTAATCAAACGGTTAGAATAAGTCATCAGTACTCATTCTTTTGGGAGATGTTGAATGCTTGGGGAAAGAGCTGAATAATAGTAATATGGGTACTAGTAAGAGGAGGAAGGGGACTGTGAAAACCTGACAAGAATGGAACATTTTCCCTGGCACAAAGGAGTATTTTGGATTTTGAATATAATCCTCATTTCTTACCTGAGCTTTAGCAAATCTCTGTGCTTATAATGTTTCTATTGCATTTATTTTATTTATTTTGCCCAACTTCAGCACAGGTACAAGCATTTCTGTAAAATACCTAGGCTTCACCTGAACAGATTCAATTTATACCTAGATAAGATAGCCAGAGATAGCAGTTGGTTTGCTGATTCCAGATAGAATATAAGACCAGAATAGGATAATACGGTTACAGTAAAACATTTGCAAGACTTAATTTCCTAAATGTAACATCAAATTTCATTTAATTACTGGCAAAATAACTAAGCTTTTAATTATGCCTTTTTAAGCACTACTTTTATTTTTGTTTACGTGCCCTTTTTTTCTTTTTGTTCATCTTTATATGCCAGTACAAAGAAAATATTGCTTGCAATGTTTTCTTTATTTCTTCGGCATTTTTATTAAGCCATGTGTATATAAATACTTTTCCTCCCGTAAGTTCTATGTCGCTTATGATATGCTTTGCAATAGTATTGGATGAGTTTGATGACTTAGGTGGTCTTTGAAATAAAACAAGTATAACAGAAGATTTAATCGGCAGAGAGACACTATTTCTTTATTCAGAGAATTTATTAGTGTATATTTCAACACTTTGTCATTTATGTGTTTTGTTTTTTTTTTTCTTTTTGTAATTACAGTTTCTAAAGCAGAGATGTATTCTTTCTTTTAGTTCAATAAATTTTTCAGTGGTTTTGCTCTGCTCTCAGCCCCTTGGAGATCCTAACTCAAGGCACCAAGAAAGAGATTTCAGAAGTATGTAAGCTGGTTAAAAGCATGCAGCCATTTGAAAATTGATGGACTTTATTTTTGTCAATCAAAATAATTTTGATGTTCATTTGAGTTGTATGCCGGAGATATAGCTGACAATTCTGCAAAGACTTCGTTAGTCTATCTACTACGTAATGAGTGGAATTCATAAGCAGAATGAATATTGGTAAATATTTAATAGAGTCCGCAACTATTTTTGCAGGAGAAGCTATACTAAGTGTGAAGTGTGAAGTGGGGGAAAGATTTTTTCAGCCACAATGTTGTCTGTAAATCTCTCAGTCTTTCATTACTGGCTGTTATATACTTCAATGGAAATCTGTTAAAGAGAGTGTTGCTATTTTCAGTTAACTTTTGTATTTGCACTCTGAGACAAAATGCTTACTTTAATTTTGGGTTATATAGCTGTAATATGTAAGATTGAGTGCCCCAAGGTATAGTTTGCTTTCCTTACAAATGGTTTCAAATCTTGACATTAAGTCATAATTGGCCCAATGAGTTCTTCCATTGCTGTCATGGTGCAAATGGGTGGGAAGAACATACGTCAGCTTTGACATCAGCCCACTTGTGCACAAGCCTGAGGAACATCTGCTGTTACGGCTGTTGATTGCTTTGTGAAAGGTCGAGAACCTTTTGTTCTCCACCTTATTTCTAAACTAGAAATGTCCTCCTGAAGATGATGTTTCTTGTGAAGTTGTAGCAATTGTACTAAGTTGCCATATATGTATGCAATTCATTTTAGATACCATTTGATTTCTAAATGGTTGGTCAGTGAATGTCGTAATCATGTTTCGGATGCTTAGTAAGTGGTGCGAAACCTTTACGCTTCTCTTGTATATGCTATCTAAATTACAAAGTATTTCTATTCTTAGTCCATCTGTTTGCTAAGGGACTGATGAATCTGTGAATCTAGAATTTAGCAGAAACCCAGGTAACAAATAAGGATTACATGTATTTTTGTTTATGTACATACAAAATTCTCCTTGACTTTGACTCAAAATACTAGCAGCTTTTCCAAAATCTTGTAATGAGTGAAGTAAACCTTGATTTCTGGAAGCCTGTCACATAGATCTTTTGCTTCCCCATATTGCCTTTGTCCTTCCTTTATACACCAAATCTGGGAGTGTGTGTGTGGGGGAACCCCACACCCCCATGCCAGAAAAAAACTCCAGAAGAAACCTGTCAGGTCTAGTTAGTTTTTCCTCTTCTCTGTTCTCCTCTGCTTATTTCTTTTATTCCATGTTTTCAGCAGTGAAAACTATTGCACGTCATATTTTTCTTTCCTTTCTTTCTTCACTGTCTCTACCTTGCAGTCTGTAAAGTGACAGAGTCCAAGCTTGTTTCCTCACGCTGTTAATTCCATTCCCTGACATTTTATTGGCTTTCCGCTAATAGTATTGGACATACAGCCACTTTCTTCTGTGTTTGTTCCTCAGAATTCATTCTGAGTGATATTTTAATTTATTTTGTTTTATTTTATTTTATTTATTTTATTTTTTTTAAAGTTATTTGGTGCCTTTAGTTATGAACCACAAGTCTTTTGTTCAGTAAACCTACCAAAATGTTTTTCCTGTGTGGAGATGCATTTTTTGGTTAATATATTGGAGGGACTTTCTGCAAAGAAAAATTTTCTTGTTTGTTCTTTGTCTGTTGGGAAACATTTCAATGACTCGCTTTGCACTTCCTAGCTTTCCGAGCACTTGTAGTGATGCCTTCTGTAATTTTCTGTGAATATTACAATTTGAATACAGAGAGTTGTCAAACATATGACTAATCTTTGCCTGCAACATTTCTGTTGTGTTTTGGCATTCAGACAGGCTTCTTTTTCATATGCATGCAATGTGATATATCTAAGTCCACAGTATTAATTTGCAGCAACCTTGTTTTTGGAATAGTTTGGATTTTCTGATTGTATAACTTAAAATGCAGTTGTCTGATTTTTTTTTTTTTCTTTCTGCCCTCCCTCCCCTTCTCATTTATCAAAAGTTTTACTACAGAGCCAGGTAACTTTATCAAGATACAGTTTCCCAGAATCTTGAGATAGCTCTGAGAATACCTGGACATGTTTCTCCTGTGTTCTGCACAATGTAGGAAAACGTGAAGAAGAAACTCATTCAAAGCAGAATGGAATAAATGGTTGTGCCCCAGTATTTACCATAATAATTCCACCAGATGTGGGAAAGGGGGCTTTGAAGGAAGCTATTTGTCTCTAAGATCGCAAAAGAAGGAAGAAGTTCAAGGCTGATGCTCATGTGAATGGAAGATACCTATTAACCTTGCCAGCTGCAAACTCCTGAACTTATTCATATACTGCTAGAAAATACCTGAAGAGATTCCCATTGTTCTGTAAGCCATTCGCTTTAATGGAAAACTGTGAATAATTCTTTTTGACCAGTTGTGAAGTCCTAGTCCTTTCCCTCAGCAACACCTTTCCTCATTCATTTCTGCAGTATGTAGCAGCTCTTCTACCCCTCTGAAGGCTAAGGTTCACTACTACTTTAGCAGCTACAAGGCATGTTTTCACTTGGATTGTCTAGAGGCAAGGAATTCTAACAGGAGGAGATGGGATTCCTATTTCCATATTTATTTTCCATTAAAATAAGGTCAATTCTTACCTCTTTCTACCTGCTGATGATATTCTTAGCAGCAGGTGTATGCTAGTTGATACCTGTGTAGTGCAAGGAACTAGGAAAGAGTGCAATTCCTACGTCACTTTCATTTCTTACATAAACCTTGAAAGTCTTAAGATTTCTCTAGAAGAAAATTATCGTTGTTTCTCTGATTTATAGCATAATATTTGTAATGCTTTATGTTAAGACCAGAAAAATTAGGATTTAGCTGTAGATGAATTCTGGAATACCTGTTTCAGTGAAACAAAGTATGGATACTTTTATTCCCAACTAAAAGTATCACGTTTGGAGTAATTTAAAATTTGCTTTTAATCACAGAATCATAGAGTACTTGGTGTTGGAAAGAGCCTGTGGAGATCATCTAGTTCAGCCTCCCTGCAGGGAGCAGGGTCAGCTAGGGTGGGTTTATCAGGACTGTGTCCAGTCAGGTTTTAAGCATCCCCAAGGATGGAGACTCCACAACCAGCATGGGCACTGCCCATGCATCAAAGCTTTTTCTTATGTTTAAGTGGAGTTTGCTGTATTTCAGTTTGTGTCTGTTGACCTGTGACTGGGCACCACTGACAATAGTCTGGCTCTGTCTTCTTTAGTTCCCAGCATCAGGTTTTTAGACAGATGGATTAAATCCCCTGAGCCTTCTCTTCACCAGGCTGAACAATCCCAGCTCAGCTTCTCCCCAAATGTGTATTCTTTAAATCAGTCCTGGCAGGTCTTAAGATAATCTTAAACTAATACAACAGTAGTTACTCACAGAGTTGTGCAGAAAAAGGGATGACAATTTGGGTGATGGGAGGGTATGAAGGCTTAACTTGCAAACATAGGTAGGACTTCGGAGGAGATGCTTTGCTACCGCATGTATTGACCTTTATACAGGTCAACTTAGTACGTACTTGAGAACTTCAGTACGTGCACTTGAATTTGAACAAAAGGATTATGCTTTTTGTTAAGTTACAGTTGAAGATGTGTGAAATGGAAAATTTATGATCTGATATTTATGGAACTAGTTTATTTACTTCAGGGGACGAAAAAGAAAGAATAAAAATTGATCCATGCAGCTCACTTTTTTCACTGTGTCTATGCCTTTATTTGGTTCATGCATTTATTTTTTTTTCCGCTGTGTCTTTATTTTTAGTTGATTCTGTGAGTTGTATTTTTCAATGTTGCAATGTAACTTCCAGTTAGATAACAGGCTGCTTTTTGGCTTTGGTTAAAAGCCATTTTGGTTAAAATGCCAGCCTGGGTTTTATACTTGTAAAATATATAAAAGACAAATAATCTAGCTTGTATCCCTTTCCCTGTCTTTATTGAAAGAGTTCTTCCCTTTTAGCATTCCTTTTTTAGTCACAGCATTCACCAAGTTTAGCTTGCTCATTTGATTCCAAAATAGTATTGGGAAAGTCGTCTGTAACGTTACTCTGAAGTGTTCAAAATTTGTTGGTAGTGATATTATGGTGAGAGTCAAATGATAGCCCTCTGCCTTCCTTCACTTAATGGTGTTGTCTGAGCAGAAAGAAAAAAAAAAAGGGCTGCATTCTGGGGAAAAAAAAAAGAAGTATATTTGACACTATACCATGCTGTATGACTGTTACCCTTTTACCCCTATTTCTGTAAAGCTTTCTGGTAAATAGGATATTGTTTTTACCTTACGGGAACAAAATGCCTCTGCATGAACAGCAGAAGGGTGCTTCAGCCCTGCACCATGTGATCATCTCTTCTGAAGTCTCTGTAAAATACAACCTGTTCAGGATCACCTGATCGAAGGATCAGTTGTGGTTGATCCTTTATATACTGTCTGAGGAAGAGGTCAAAAACTCTTTAATCTTCTTTTTTTTGTTTTTGGTTTTTTATGCTGCCACAAATTGATTTATTAAGTTCATAAATATTCCTAATATTTTTCTACCTTCTTTTCTCCTCCCTCTTCAGCTTCACTATCAGTGTTTAAAGATAAAGAAGAAAAAGACAGTAGTAGTTGGGAGGGTGGTGGAGGTGGAGAGCCATAAGATCATGACAAGGATGCATCAGTAATAGCAAGTTTCCTTTCCCAAAGTTTGCTAAAAACTTGACTAAGGTGTGTTTGTCTTTTTTGACCGACTTGAAAATTACACTTCCAATTTCTCAAGCCTCAAATTTACATGGGAATAGTCCTGCAGGTTATGTACTTGGAGACATGTTGCCTGAATCTTGGTCATGTTTAACCAAAAAAAACCCCACTAATCTCTTTGATTACTTCGTTATTGAAAGGAGGCTTATAGTTGAAGAAGATTAAGTAGGCAGTGCTTTCTGCCAAAAAGTAATTTTATGTTTTCTGTTATAGACAGTGATTCCCCTAGAGTTTAGACAGGCTCTTTAAAACTCTTCTGTGGGTAGAGCAAACAGAGGAGATGAAATAAAGCATTCCTGCCCTTTAATATAATCTAAAAGGAAAGTCAGTGCTGGCAATATATTTCATACAAACAATCGATGCATAGAGTTGTGGAAGAATAAATTGATGTCTGATTACTTAATGCTACAGATGGAGAACACAAAGAAACAAAGAGCTTATTCTTTTCATTCACCTTGTTCTTTCATATGGGAAAGCTGCGATGCTTGTTACCAGTATGTGATAGTTCAGAACAGAAGAAAATTCTCATGGTATAATGACTTTTTGTTACGCATTAGTTAATTCAAACGGGGAAACTTTTAGAGGTTAGTTAAGTGTTAGGCCAGGGAAGACATTGTTTTTAAGGGTTTCACTGTGTTGACTAATTGTCATTTGTCACCAAATCAATGTTCAGCATTTTTAATTCTATTTATACTGTTCCAGTTTACTTTGTTTGTTTAGCCGTACTGTTTTCCACGAAGAAACTGTTAGTTTCCCTGTTGAAAGGAGTAATTTATAGAGAACATCTGAAGCTCCAGAAGCTGCTGAAAAGACCCACAGAGCTGAAGTAAAAAACCCCAACACACTATGTAGCCAAGCAGCTTTTCCAGTGTGGAAGTGTTTGATACAACTCAAAGATTAATTAGTTTTTTCCAGTAATGTCTGTGAGTTGGTATTTCTGAAATGCTATTGTAGGTGAAAGAGATTCTTAACAATTGATTTCTAAAAAATTTTGAAAAATTAAGATTAGAGGCCTTCAGGAGTATTTGTAAATTAGGTTTCACATTGGTGTATAGTTTTCAAGATAATGGTTAAAGCAGTACTTCTTTTCAAAACTTTTTAAGTATTAGTGGGATAGAATATTCAGATATCTAGCTTAGGTATTTAATTTAGAAGTTGTCTTGCTGCAGACTTTTTGGATTACTGGGCAGTCTCATTCAAAAATTAACGTGGAACAGGATCTTAGGTCTAAACCATTCTGTGGAGAGCCTGTCCTTCAACTCTCTACATATAGATGAATTATTTCTGACTTGTTTCTGCATCAGTATGAGGAAAATCTAGTATCTGATTCCCCTCAAGTGGAGGGAAGGGGAATAGGCAAAAGCACTACAAACACTGTGGATGTTGGTAGTGGGATGGGTAGCATAAACTACTCAGGGCGATCATCACAGCTGATGAATCATTGTCTATTGTAGGTTGGCAGGGACTCCTGGAGGTCCCCAAGTCCAGCCTCATGTTCAATGTGGTGTTGGCCAGAGGAGGTGCTCCTCCAGACAAGTTTTGAGTGTCCTTTATGGGTGGAGATTATGCAGCCTCTCTGGACAACTTGTTCTATGAACTCTCAGCTGTCTGGCAAAGAGGAGGCTAACTGTTACTAATAGTCAGATTTGCAACAAAAACAAAGAACAGTGTCATTTGATCCATTGTTTTCAGCCTTGAAGGGCTGCTTAGAAGGAAAAGTTACATTTTCATTCTGTTAACTATGATATTTTCTAGAACAATACCTAGCAATTACATGGAAGAGTAACATCATAGAGGTTTCTCTGGACACAATGAACTAGCTGTTCTGCTGCCTTGCTTTCTTTATGTTTGTCGTCTTCTATGCTTTCTGGTCAGCATTCTTAGCCTAGACTGATGGTGCTCGTCCTATTCCAAATTATTTCCAGTAGTTAAAGTGCTGACTGGGAAGATTCCAGTCTCCACACAGTTGCCTTGTTCTGCCTTAATGAATTCACATACACTCAGGTATTAAATTCAGTCACAGCTAGTGCATGGATTACTCCTGATTTCTCGGTATGATAAATAAAATAGGTTAGAACTTGCTGTCAGGAAGCCTGTTACGCAACTAGTATGAAATGTTTTCTAAATAGTTATCAAGCACTTAACAGCTGTTGCATGTACTGGTATGACAATGTTCTTGCTGTGTTCAACAATAAAGCAGCAAAAGTCATCCTCATGTGACTTCAGAAAGCAACTACAGCACAGCTGTATCCACAGATAAAACATCACACAGCAACATGTCAACCAACAATAGAGTGCTTCAAAGGCTCGACAGATCTGAATCGGTTAGAGACTCCAATAAACCAGGATGATGGTTATTTCAATTCAGATCTTTTAAGTTGACTTACCCAGCATTTCTGTCTATTTGAGAGACATTAGTATCTGTCTCCATTTAAAGTTCTCCTTGAAGGTTAATAAATTCTCTGGGACAGTAAATGCTAAGTGTTTCAGAATGCTGTGTAATGGTAACGAAGGCAAAAAGTGTTTTTCTTATTGTCCATGAAGAGCTGTTAGAATTGTTGATCTACATCTCTTATTACAGGTTTTTTTTTTTCTGGTTTCCTGGAATCTGTCATATGTGTGAGAGTTAATCAGCTCCCAATGAGATTCTCACAGTCTAATTGTGGAATGTTTTGTATTACTAAACTAGTTTATTAGAGTGCTGTAATTGGCTGGTCTGTGTTAGATGAACTAGCTGAAGTGTTCATAGGAATTGGTTGACTTGTTTTAATTTGCTTGCTGGTTGACACTGTCTGGCTTTCCTACTAAACAAAAATTTGCAATATGTAAAGGGAGGCAGTCCTACTAAAAGTTACAGCTCTCTGAGTACCCATTAGCTATCCCTTTATAAGTAACTAAGTGTATTCTTAAAAGAATAAAAATACTATGGGGAAGGATTGACACACATTTAAATTTTACTTTCTGGATAGCTATATGTAAAATACTATTAAAAAAAAAAAAAAAGAAGCTCCATCACTCCATCTTCCTATTCTTTGTGCAGCCTTTTAACAATGGAAAGAATTGTTTTTCTTTTCATGGAAAAAACAAATACTAGAAGTCTGTCTTTTTTTCAGTAGCATCTAACAGGTCTTAGGTTTCAATTTCCTTTCTTCTCCACTGATAAAGTTTCTTCAAAGGATTTGTTCTTTCTCAGCCAACAAAGATTCTGTCAAATAGGTGCTTGTAGTCTTGACTACTCTATCATCCCTATTATTCATCTCTGAAACATGTCTGAGGTGAGATGGATTCTGTAGCTATCTCCATATTCAGCTGCCAAAACTCTTTCCTGTCCTGTCTCCTGCTGTTCTTCACAGGCATTGTTATTGCCACAAAATGTCACAAATCCCCTATAGCAGTCAGCAGGGAAAAATAAAGTATTTATGGAAAATTCCAGTGGCTTTTCAGAGGCTTCAGATTTTTTTGTATTCTTATAATCAGTGTTAGACAATATTCCTAGGAACTGTAAATGCTTGGTTTTTTTGAAGGTAACACTAGTATTGATCAAGGAGTGTTTCAGCTGTATGTGCTACAATTTATGATTACCACAGAATAGTGACGGGACATGCATAGTCTCGTTGAGAAGACTCACAGCTGTAAGGCACAAATTCTTTACTATTGTGAAATTTTGTCTTGAATTATTTTGTTATTTGGAAACAGCCCAAAGTAATGGTAATGTATTGTTCTTTGTAAAGTTCATGGTAATAATCCAGTTTGCCATTAAAAGTGGAGCGTTATAAATGTGTAAAAGAAAAAATCCTGATATCTAAAATGAATTGAAAATTGGAATAACTATTTTTGCACTGAAAATGTTCCAATAATTTAATAGTGTTTTATTCCAAATTAAAGCAATTTGATGCTTTAAAATCACATAAGAAAGAGGTTCTGAGGAGTATGGTTTTAGAGACATTGATTTTGATATGTCCAAATGAAGTCAGTCTGTTGGCTGACTCCCTGGTCTTTCACTGTGGAGGGAGGAGGCCACTGGAAGCCTTGGGAGCCTCAATTTAAAGTACACTTCAGGGATGTTGTGTAGCAAGAAAATGTAATAGGATTATAGCACAGAAATGTATTTGTTAGCTCCTTGGACCGGGTATGGAAAGTGGACGGAAGGCAAGGCAAGCAAATGAAAAACTTCTAAAAAATACAGTTGGGGAAGTAGCTGAAGGAAGGAGACTTCACATTTTTGGATGAACCAGAGAAAGCAAACCAGGAGGAAAATGCACGTTTTCAAGACAGGCTGACAGAGGGATGAGTATTTTAGCGGAAAAAATGACAAAGGAGGATAGACTTAAAAGAAAGAAGCAGTAGGGTTTAGTGAAAGAGTGTATGCAGAGGAAGAAAGAAAGGTGATGAAAGATGAGAGGCAGCCTGAGAATTTGGGCAATGCTGTCAGGGAAGATGGTGGAGTTGCCTTCCAAGGTTGTGTAGATGGAAATATTTAAGAACTCAAATAAATATTACATGGTTAGGCAGCTGAGAGAAATCCCTGGTTTTTATTTTTGGCACTATTGCCTGTGGGGAAAACTGCTAAAAAGTTCATCCTGTGCATTCTCAAGATGAATTGTGGTGCAGAAAGATGCTGGTAAACGCTGTTCAAGCTTCTGAACTATAACTGAGCACAGATACTCTTCTGAACCTTTTTTTCAGAGCGTTCAGTCAGTCGGGGAATTGGTTCTGCTACCATTGTAACTGCATGTGCTAAAAATATTAAATCTATTACTGTACAGTTCAGTAGCTAGTATCCAAACAGTAATGACATCAGATCCAGGATAAATATGGTTTGTGTACACCTCAGGAAGCAGTGGAGGGACTTGAAGTTGCAGGGCTACCTGGTTCTATTTTGCTTGCCAGATGAAGTTGCTTATATCCAGAATATTTCTACTTCTTGTAAATGTTTTTTCTTTGTAGCTTGTTTCACTTGGCTGTTATGCATGAATCTTTTAGCTCTATGTTGTTCTGTACGGAATTAAATGGAAGTTTACAGTTTGAAAGAAACAAATACACATTAATCACCTTGCAGTCAGTTTTATTCCCCCTATTATGAAATCCAATTAGTATTTCTAAATGTTATTACTATTTCTCAGCTAGATACTTTCTCACCACAGGTTTTAAAATTCTGAGAATGAACTTGGTCATCTCTTTAGAAACAGATATAGAGGGCTGAGGGATTTACATATCTGTCGGGATGTGCTAGGGGAGAAAAATGAGAAGCAAATAAAGCTACAACAAAATTCATTCAGGAAAAATGTTTTTTGAATGTTATGAAAGGAAAAATGAGAGTTTTCAGAGAAAACTTTATATCCTTCTAAATGTAAGGATGATAGTTTTGCAATAAAGGAATAGATGAGTTGGATATGAATAACAGTGATATGTAATCTTTATAATGCACACAATATTTATTTGTGTAGAGCGGTGACTTGCTATTTGTTTCATATTTTTTGTTAGATTTTGTTTGGGTGTCACATATTCCACATAGTATTTTTAGTGTACTGAGCTACTGAAAATCTCTACACTGTCATGCCAAAAGTTGTTGATAGAAGCCCTTGTGAAAATATGCTTAATTAATAGCAGAAGGGCAATGGACTGTTCAGAAATAACAACTGAATCGGAGCATACATACTGCAAGTTAATCAGTTATTACAATCAATATAGAAGTAGGGGGCAAGAAGTGAACCTGCATCCCAATCTTGGATTTTGTTATCTTTTGAAGATCCTGCAACTAGCAGTGTCTGCCATTTTCAAGTTGTGTAAAAATGTGCTGTTTGAATTTCTGGCACTTGATAGATTTCATTTCTATATTTTCTGTATGTGCTCATCTAATAATTATTGTATTTAAAACTTTGCAAAGTCAGCAGTTGGAAGATCTAATGAAGATTAAGAAAGTAGAAATGTGTATACTAATGATTTTTAACTCTTCATAACATAAGTAACTCAAATCAATGTAATATCAGTCTAATTCAAATAAAATTGTTTATATTAGTGAATGTTGTATCAAGTAATAATGCCTAGGGAATGACTGAAGTTGCAAATCAGAAGTGTAGGCTGTTACTTACTTATAGTGTAGTTCATGAAGTGAACATTAAGTACATATTGAAAAACATAGCTCATTATTAAAAAAAAACCCATGTAAATCCATCCAAAGAGGAATAATTACTCCAACTTGAGTGCTATTTCTTTTCAAATTATGCAACTTACATTCTTAAATTTTCTACTTTGTGAAATTTTTATGATTGCTTCTAAAAAAAGAGAGGATTCAAATTATTTTTTTGTTCTAACTAGTGAATCTTGAAAATGTAAATTTCATTCTGCTAGAAGAAAACCTGGATATCTACTTGGCTTTTTTATCTAAAGGGTTCAAGTGACACAAGCATTTTGATCAACAGCAGTGGTGGTAAAGTAAGATATTGATACAAACAGAAGGCTGAAGTCTATTTCAGGAAGTATATCTTAAAGATTTCTGTTTTAGGGGCAAAGCAATGCAATGCAAGCTGGAAGAATATTATGTCAGGTAATTTTTTAAATAGTGAAAGTGATTAATTTATATACTATGAAAAGTGGTGGATTTGAAAAACGTTTGATTTTTCTAAATTGCATCCAGAGGAACCTTACACATTAAAAAGAAATGTGTTTTTCCTATGAGGATGTTAAATATCTATGATGTAGTATTCTAAAGTAATGATAGTTGCATACACAAATCCAGATAGCCTTTGGGATAAGGGTCAAACAGATGATCTTTTCAATAGATAGTTACATTTATGTTTTTGTTTTCATCTATGTATCAAGCCATTACTTAAATGGAAAATTTCACTTGGCAGAGTTGCTGCGACAGGTCTAGAACAGAGATGCTTATTCCAAAAAGTGAGGTGGTCTGTCTTTTAAAGACATTCAAGTGTAACTCGAATATTGATTACTAAAAGGCACATTCTATAAATGTATTTGGAGAAGTATATTCAAAACTGTTCAATTTCCAAGTAAAATTTCACACCTTAGTTCAGTTTCTAAAATGTTCAAAACCACACAAAAACACATACTCTGCTAATTGTTTGGCTTCCTAGGAACACCTGAAATTTAATACATTTAGTAATGTGTGGAACTAATTCCTGTTCCTTCTTTTTTTTTTTTTTTTTTTTTGTGTGTGTGTGTGTCCGTGTCCATAAAATACTGAAGTCTGAGTGTTACAAATGGCCATTCTGACAGGGATGCTATTTATGGCTTCTCCAGGAATAAATTGTAGTTTTCCTAAAATTGGTGGGAGACTAAATACTAATGTACTTGTAGATTAATCAAAATACATGTTTGGCTGCTTTTTCAATATTGAATTTGGTTGGTTTTTATTTGTTGGACAATTCAACTCATTTAAGATTACAATAATGAAAACAAATCACAATAAGCCTTGATATGTGCAATCTCCTAAATTTACACTGACAACTAGAGCTAAATTATCCAGGTGTTTTGAAGGTAATGAAGTTAGTGTATGGTCTCATTTATATTAGTATTATAATGAGAAGCTATATACATTCACAGAAGGAAAGTAACATCAGTATAAATGTCTGCAGCTACACTACCACTTTCAATTTTGGTTCTCTAGTTACAATTTTTATTTTTTCTAGTGAAGGAATTAAAGTTCAAGTTCTGATCTATAGCTGTTCTATTTCATTTATAAGTAATGCATTGAAAGGACACAAGAGTTTATCTTGGCTTATGGAACTATATTTTGATTTCATTGACTGCCAAAACAATGATAGTTTTTAGCCTGTGGAGGGAAAAACATCTTATATGAAAAGAAATATTTTAGGCTTTGAACAATGTTTTCGTGGTAGAATTTTTACTTTTTACAGTCATACTTCTTAGAGTAACTTAAAACCTGTGTGTGTGTGTGTGTATTGCCAAGATAAACATCTTCAGTATAACCTACATTTTAAAGGGCTGTTTGGTGCTCTTTTTCAAGGGGTGAATATCAGCTAGTGAAAATAACGGTCTGCTTAACAGCAGAAACAAAATTTGTCTGAAAAATGTCCCTTATTTCTGTAGTAATTAAAGACAGCTTGGGCAATGCTGTGAAAACTTAGCAGAAAAAATTCTGAGTTTTCTGTTGCTGTCATGCCTCTAAATACACCAACTTTTTATATATTGTGTGTATTTCACTCACCCCGCCCCCCGCCCCGAGAAATAGAATACATTTGTTCCCTTATTTGTTAAGGTAAAAAAGGCACTGTAAAAATCTTTGCTATTAAGAAATAAGGACATACCACAGTGGTACCAGGTATGCTAGCAACATTGCTGGCCCAACTCAAACCTCAGCAAAGTTTGTCGAAGGTTATTGATTCAGTAAGCTTCTGATCACGTCTCAGGGTAGGAATTATTACTGCCTTATGATTTGTGTTGTTGTAACACAAAAGCTTTGAAGAAAAATCATTTAAAAAAATCAGAAAACAAGATCTGTAGTGTGGGTTCAGGACAGTTAGGATGCTGTGAATGAATTGTGAAGGGCTTCAGAATGTTTGACTCTGTTTATTCATTACACTCATTTCTTCTGGGGAATTTAATGATGTACCTTTAATGTAGGATGACTGCACTGTAGGGTATTTTAAGTAGTACTTCTGGAAATGACTGCCAGGTATGCAGCTTATCTTTCTAGAATAACAACAGGAAAAAAAATTTTGGCCTCTTTGATGAAAAAAACAGTACGGCAAACTAGGGTGTGATGGCCCTTTTCAAATACATGGGTGTGTATGTGTATTTTGAATGGAATTCTAAATACATGTAATGCTATGACAAATTCTGTTTCGAGGCTCATAATATCACATAGCTGATTAATTGCTTTAAGTACAATTAAGATATGTAAAAATCCATAACTTCTGATATTTGAGGAAAAGGATGAATTGGAGGAGGAAAATAGGGGAGAAGGTAGGTAGCAAAAGGCTAATTTTTGTAGTGTAACTTTAAATGTCAAGTATTTTATCTAGCTGTCAGAAAGTTTTTTATCAGTGTAGAATCAATATTAAGTTTTGACAAGTTGTTAGATTGGGAACTGGGAAGAAGACAAAAAGGATGAATCAAAAACTTACTCTGTTCAAGGGATGATCTATTTTAACATCAACGATAGTCTACTTAAGATACTGCTTGACTTCATTCCCCTGAATCATAATGTGCATGTGAAATAGGTGAGTCTACATTAATGGTTTATGTAGATACTTTGTCCAAGCAGCTGTTTTTCATGGTAGAATGGTTGGCATATTCTCCACATGTGCACAGCTTCTGTTGCTCAACCAGGAAGTGTGGATGGATTTTAAATCCTTACCAAGGAGATGAGAGGAGGAGACATCATGAACACTGGTATATTATTGATATATATCCTCTGGTTTTACTCATTTGTCACAAAATCATGTTTTCCTGATCCTGTATAGCAGTTCTGAATTTTGGATTGAAGTACATTGTGTATGAAGCCTGTGTGTTGGCTTCATTTGTATGATGATATAAAAATTCTTGATTATAGAAGCACCTTCCAACGTGTAAAGTATCTCTTCCCAAAAGATTAGAGGTTAGGTTAATGAACACATCTGGAATTGATTTACATTTGCAATACTACCTTGATTCAATTAATTTGACTTCATAGAGATGAGTGATAGAGGTTTAGCCTCTTGTAGTAGCAATGAGTAGTAATTTTGTAGAGGTGCTGTAAAGATTAGTGAGGTATTTTTATTTAAAAGGGCTGAAGGTAAAAGTGTTGAGTATAATCACATAATGGGAGTTAAATTTTTTCACTCATACTCCAATCCATGAAACAGAAATTTCTGCTCTTCCAACACATAGATTTAGAGCGGTTATCTCCAAAGAATACTGAAACAGAGAAAATGGCAGTACGTTCCTGTTGCCAGAGAGTGTGCCTTGATGATACTGGCTTCATTTGTCATTCGGTCCCAGGAGAACTGACATATATAGTGTTCACAGCAGGACTGTGAATGAAAGTTTCTGACCACCCGCTCTCCATAATTTTTATCTCTGTATGGTTCCCAAGCTATGTGCTGAATGAAACAGGACTCAAGCAAAGAACAAAAGTAGGCTTTTGGGCTACGGAGTCTTAATGTAAGAGGGGACTTTCCTGAAGACCCTCATAGCTGTAACAATTTATGGAATGCTTTAAAAGCTAGAAAGCTGCAAAAATAGAATTTAATAATTCACTTTAACTCAAGCATTCAAACTCTATTTATGTGTATATATGACGTTAGGTAGCCAACAAGTAATAAATTTAAAAACAATGGGGATTAAAGGTCACATTCTGCCATGACTAACCTACATATAAAATCTTGTTAAAATGTGAAATTTCCTTTCCATAGGAAACTGATAGTTAAAAAAAATTATTTGCGTTTATGTAAACTCATTTTTCAGCAAATCTGACTCAAAACAGTTTATTTTATATTATTAAATGTGATCTAGAAGGTTAGAGTGTAAGGAATTTTGTGCTATAATTTTTTTTGGTTGATGTTTGTACTTAGAGTATAGACAACAATATTCCTATCCTGGAGAGCATCTTCAGTATTTTATAAATGGATTCATTCTGGTTTATCAGGAACTGGGTAACTTATCTTTGAAAAAGTATGTGTGTGAAGCTAAAGCTGTTTCATGGTAGATAGTATTTATAAAATGAGGTCGTTCACTTTGGATGCCAAAAGCTGTTTCAGTTTCATTTAGAAATCATAACAGGAACATTTTTCTGGGTCTTCGATAGCCCAACTGAATGCCTCATCTATGGAATTTTGTCTAGCATGTCGAAGTGTGGTTTTGACCAAAAATTCTCTCTTGGGTATGAGAATTTTCCTGGTTAAAGCCTTCTCACAATTGTTCTTCAAAATTTGAGAGAGAGAATGCCATTCACATGCTAAAGAGGGGTGGTCTGGGGCAGCATTTTCCTCCATGTGGATAAAGCGGCCTTTGATTTGATTGCAGTGCAGTGCAGTCCCTTTCAGGGGGCAGATTGTGCTGTTGCTGTTGTTGTAATGGTCTCCTCTGGCATCACCTCCACAGAGAGAGGTGAGCTGCTGTTCTGTAATTAGTGAAGCAAGAGAGTCATAAAGTACTGCACATTTAAAAGATAATTCTAAATGCAAGGAAATCTGCTTGTAGTCACTACTGTATCCTGTGGATTGATTTAAATAAAATAGTTATACTTTCAAATGGTTAAAAGCTTACTGAGTTGGCAACTTGCACCGAGTTTTCTGATATAGTAATGTATTTTGGAAAACATGTAGAAGAAGTATCTTTCCCCATAAAATGTGCTGGAAGATCAGTAGATTGTTCAAATTGTACTTCAGTTTCTAAAATGTTGGGTTCATAGAAGTCTAGCTACTACTAATGTTTCTAATAATTTCTGCATCATATAATTATCTCAGCCTTCAGTTTCAAGAAGGTGGCAATCCTTGGCTGGCAGCACCGGCACATTCTCATCTCTCTAATCACATTTTCTAATTTTTTTTGAAGAAGGTATCTTGATTCATGTTCACAAGCTGTTTGTTATGTTTCAAGCATGAAAATTGTTTGTGGGTGGCATACTTTATCTTACTGTGCATGTGTATCAGAAATAATCTGTCATCTGATTTAAACTTCAATTTAGTCAGCACAGCATCTCAATTTAGAGAAAATTGGACTCCATTATAAAATACAATTGCAATAGGATTATGGTTTTATGGTAATGTATGTAATTTATCGCTCTTATTATTATGCAACAGATTGTAGAGTAATTTTTTTTACTTACTCCTTTAAAATTGCTTTGGAACATGAAAATGATAACATTACTCTTATGTGGATTTTTTTTCTTTTTTCTTCTTCAAAATTTTAAGGAGACATACAGTACCCAGACTTTCATGGATAACATTATAAGGAATTTTCAATATGTATTTGTTACTATGATACAAGTAAACAAGGGATACAATATTTGAACAAAAAAATGGGGAGGGTGTTTATTCAGGAATGAAATTAAGATCTTTTAATTAAGTTATGGAATTCCAACTGTTTTTATTTAGCATAATCTGGTACTTTGCAGCATGCCCTTTGGGGATATCTTGTCTCTGAGCAGATTAAGTGCTAAAGTTACGAATACACAAGAGATGTTCAAACAACCTTCCTTTCTCGGGAGGAACTTCATAACACTTTTGCAAATATTGAACTATAATAGGAATTCTAAGTTCATAACTTCTAACTGGAGCCACTGGCCAAGTTCATGTCATCCCTGGGAGGCTGCATTCTGTCGTATTGGATTTGCAGTTCTCCCTTGAAACACCAGGACTCGGGCTAGGGGTCAGCAAGATCCTTTGTTCCCGAAGCATAAGGTCTGAATCTCTTGTGGCTGTTGGTTAACTGAAAGCTTCCCTGCAGAGTGGACAGCTGCTTTCCATCTAGAAATGTGGTTTGCAAGGGATGGCAATCTTATGAGATCTCTCTGCTATTTGTGATTATCAATTTTATTTTCTATGCCCACTCTGTGCTATTATTACAATATGCAGAGATATTCACATACTCAAAATTGCATATAGCTTAGATTTCTGGTTTTTTTTAAAGGGACTAGGAACAATATATATTACTTTATCTCCCGACAGAAAAAAGAATATTGTGGTTTTGAAAATGCTTCTTACTTTGCACTGCTGTGATCTAAGTACAATTATTCAGTAGGCGAATATGAGGAACTGTGTGCATGCAGAACATAAACTGGGGTGACTCTGAATGTGCTTTTCATTTGTTTTTGTTTTATTACAAGTAGCTACAGTGCAGACTAGGTATCAAATCTAAAAACTTGTTTTTTCAGTGAGATTTTTAAGTGCTCTGTTCTAAATAGTGTTACTAGAAGATAACCAGGGAATTTAAAGTTGTGTGTCATTTGAAAAAAAAGTCTCAAATTTTAAGTGAGGTTGATACAGTAATTATTTCAGCTGCTGACAACTTTTTCTTATATGTATAACTGAGGGGGACTCCAGGAGTTTTGGATGGACAAAGTTTAATTCTGATTTATGCAAATTAATTCTTGAAATGATATGTTAATTATTTTCAGTTGTTGACAGTCCTCTGGCACCCTCAGAAGTTGTTGCTGGTACTCATGCAGTTCTGTGCAGTGTCCTGAAGCTGGTGTATGAATGAATAAATAATCTGAAACGTGGTGTTCTTTAATCCTTGTACAGCAAAATCTGTGATGTTGATGATAAAGCTATTAATCTGTTTGGAGGAGTTGTTTTCATCATATGGAATAGTGCAAGGAAGGGATTTGCGCATGAGCTTTGCTGATCCAGAGAGCAATCCTGCTTGGTCATTACCTTGTGAAGGTGGGAGACCAGATAGCAGGACACTTGAGAGATTTGCACTTTGATGGCAACATTGCAGATGGGGACAAGAGCAGTGGGGGAGAATGGTTGTCAAGTCTTTTTTGTATGTTGGCATATTATGAATCATTTGACAGAGGAAAAAGGGAGGCTTCTGCTAAGTTGTTTCTCAGAAAGGTTTTTATTTTCTTCATTCCAAAGATTAAACTTGGAATTCAGGTTTAATCTTTTTCCTGATTGTTTTTAAATCTTTCTTCTTAATACCTGCATGTCAGAATACAGTCCCATAGAATACTTCAGGTAGGGATTGAGTATTTTTATTCTCCTCCCATTTACAATCCACAAATGTGTGTCTGCATTTTCCAGCTTACCTCTCAATTTTCTTTTTCTGCTTTAAGAATGTTTATCCTCTGGAAAATGCTTTATTCTGTTGCTTTCCTGTACTAAATGCTGTTTCTGCCAGGCTGGAAAACAAATGGACACAAGGAGTCAGATCCTTACTGAGATAGCTAGAATTAATTTTCCGGTAACAGAGGTGAGCCACGTAACACGGTGCAATGCATGCTTTTGTACTATAGTGACGCATTTAGCTAATAAAACATTGGAACCATTTTTTTTGATCAGTAATTAACCTAAT
The DNA here is from genome assembly GCF_965638725.1 of Aptenodytes patagonicus. Taxonomy (NCBI): domain Eukaryota; kingdom Metazoa; phylum Chordata; class Aves; order Sphenisciformes; family Spheniscidae; genus Aptenodytes; species Aptenodytes patagonicus. The sequence goes on from NC_134952.1 coordinate 45,878,456, forward strand.
CCTGGAGTCTACCCTCCTTTAATAAAAGGAAACTGAAATGTTCTTTGCCAATCTTTTTTGTCTTAGCTTCCAATTAATTAAATTTATACAGATTGTTTTGTTCAGATCCTCTGCCTTTTTTATGTCAAATTATTTATTGCTTCATTGCTTTGCAAGTTTTTTTTCCTGCTGTAAGCATTTTTCTCAAATCAGAAGATGTAACTAGAGCTTTAATAGTGTCTTTCAGTGTAATGGATTAAAAAAAAAAAAGATTCTGAGGAAATTGGTACAAGCAAAGTTATAATTCTTTGTGCTATTTTTCTTTGCTTATCTAATGACAGCTCTTTCTGCAGAATAGACAAGCTTTTATGTCTCTCTACAGCTGTATCATGTGACTGCCTTACTACTCTGAGCATATTTCTTGATAAATTCTCAATATTAGGGAACAGCTTTTGGTCTAGAATAAAGGGCTAAAGACTGTATAAATGCCAAGCCAATTTACTGAGGTTTTTTCTTTGTCTACATTCCGCCTTTTTAACCCAAGTGTGCATTTTTTTGTCATAGCTATTTCATTTTTGGGTTTTGAATTTGATTTATTCTGAGGTTTATAAGCTTTTGTAATGACCAAGACCTTAAAAAAAATGAAAGGTATAGAAAACAAAATAAACCCAACAACAACAACAACCCCACAGGAAAAAAGGAAGTTTTTCAGCCTGGAAAGCTTGCAAACTGAATGAGAGACAAATTGATACAGACAGGTAAGAAAAACAAGGAGACAAGATGATGATATTGATTAAAAAAAAAAAAAGGCAAAAATTAGTTCAGTTATTTGCTGCAACCTCTTACATTCTCATATTCTTGGTGTGGTCTCGTATACTCAGATTGTAAAGCATGTGGCATCAGATTGAACCTGTTCTTCATTTACACAGGGAAACTGGAGAGATCTGGTGTTTAGAAGGAAAAATACCTCTCAAGGGAAGGACTGTAGCTTCAAAACTTTTTGGTTTCCCTCCTAAGATCGGATCATTCATGGTTAGTTCATACTCAATCGTTCTAATGCCACCTTCTCCTCTATTTTACTTCTTCTTGGGAGAATATGGATTAAGGTAAAAAGAGGTCGGTGTGACCGCACAGAGTGATAGTGAGGAGGAAGAAACCTTAACTGAGAATAAGAAGCAGCCATGAAGCAGTTCCCAGCTGACCATGTAGTGAATCATAGACACGTCTGTTGGAAAGGACCTCAGGGATCATCTAGCCCAAACTTCAGTCAGAGCTGGGCGATGGCTAGCACTAGGTCAGGTCTCTGGGGACTCTGGCTGGTCTTGGACACCTTCAAGGATGTGGAGATTCCATAACCTCCATGGACAACCTGATCCAGGGCTGCATTACTCTCCTAAATGTCTCCCTAATGTTCAGCCTGAACCTCCCAAATGCCAGTTTGTGGCTGTTTTCCCTTGATTATGTCTGCCACTACTGAGAAGAATTTGGCTTCCTTGTCTTTGCGGTTCCCCTTCATGTCAGCTTGCCCCTACAGCCTGCTATTCACCAGACTGAACAAGGCCAGCGTCCTCAGCCTTTCCTCGTGGATCATGTGCTCTGGTCCCCTGACCGTTGTGACAGTCTTCTGATGGACCTTTCCACATTGCTTTTGAAGTGGGCATGCAAAAAACGGGTTCTGTAATATTCCAGTCTCATCAGTGCAAAGTGTAAGATGAGAATAACTTCTCTTGTTCTGTGGGCCCCGTTGTCTGTTAATGATGCTCAGGATGCAGTTTGCCTTACTCATGACAAGAAGGCACTGTTGGCTGCTGTTTAGCTTGATGTCCACCATAAGTGCGGGGACCTGTTCAGCGGCTGACCGCTGGCCTACACTGCAGAGTTACATTGCTGCAGGTGTAAAACTTTGTGCTTTTCTATGTTGAACTTCATGAGATTAGCCCAGTCCTCAAGTTTACTGAAGTTTCTCTCAGTCAAAGTTCTGCTGTTCACGTCAGCCATTTCTTCTATTCCAGTGTCATCTGCAGATTTGGTAAGGATGAAGTCCAGGTAGAACAGTAAAGTGTAATATAGTGATTGGGAAGGATGTAAGAGACCAGCAAGAGCAAAAGGCTGATAATTTGCCATTTCTAAGGTGAATTTGACCATGATGAGACCTACTGAGACCGTCATTTGAATGCACAGGAGAATAGTTGCTGCTGCTTTTTTCCAGATACTGAACTTGAAAAAAGTACTAGCTAGTGTCTGCTTAAGACAGTAGTATTTATTGTAGAGAAGGAGATAAAGATCCTGATCTTTATCCATAGGTTTTTATTTGGTTTACTGTGTTTCAGAGAAATCTGAACTGACTCTTGGGCAAGTGTTCCTTAGTGAACTGTGTCCCAAAGTAAGAATCGGTAAATAATCTTCAGAGCAAGCAATGCAACTTGTAATTCCTGTCTTCTCTGGTTCATGCTCTGCCCAGGTCTAGCTAGTCATGTTCTTGCTATTCTGCCTCAGGTTTTCTTTTCTTTTTTTTTTTTTTTTAAAATTCTTATCAGTACATTTTCAGAAGCCTGGTGACTAACACAGTCTGCAAGGATGTGAAGGATGTGGGTAACGTGGATTTAGTCTCCTCAAGTTCAGGAGGGAGTTGAACATGTTTCTCTTGCGAGCTAGACAAGTTTTCTTGCCAAGATGTTGTATGAAGGGAGGGTGGTGTCTTCTGTCTTCAGTGTTCTTATGGTAGTTTTAAAAATGGAGTGGTTGCCCCTATTCAACAGTGAGGATTCCTGGGCACAGAGAGCAACTCACGGCACTCTCGAGTAAAGTGCCTAAATTTTGGAGAAGATAAGATTTAAAACTGCACTCCTGCCCTTCTTGGCCTTGCAAATACAGTGAGGTAAATGTATTATTAATTATGTTGAAATTATTTTACTATTTCAGAAACAGGAAGTCTGTTAAATCTCTCCAGACTTGCTCATCAGTCCTCAAGTTAGCATTACGTTTTCATGTGCTATTCCATTCATTAGTGTTAAAACTCACAGCTGATCTGCAATTTAGCAGTTGTGATTGTAGGTAAGCACCTTGTCTTCAAGCCTAAATTTTAAACCCATGAAAACTCAAGGAAAGAAGTAGTTATCTATAGAACTTTTCAACGTGTTATTTCAGCCCTGTTTCTGAGGGAGGCTATTCTATGACTATCAGGATAGGACAATTAATTAACCAATATGTATTTGGGCCATAAATGTAGAAGTGAAGGAACGTTTTCTGTTGTGTATTATTGAACCATTCAGCTCTCAGTGGAGAAGAAAAAAAGACATTTAGTAACTATCTGTGGACCAGTAGTTCAACTTTGATTGCCATAGTACTCATTAAACAAGCCTGTGTTTGCCAGCTCTTCTGGACAAGGAGATGCCTTCACTGTAGATGCTGGTGGGAGTATTTCTGTTTGCAAAAGACTGAAATTCTAGTGTAAATTACTCAGAAGACTGAGTAACTTTCTCATAAACTTAAATGATAATTTTCTGTTTCTATGTAGCCTTAACTGTTTGTAAATTAACTGTTTACACTTTTCTTCTAATGAGATACTGTCATTTGCTCTCTCTTTCTGACCTGATGAAGGGCTTGTGTGCCAAAAGTTTCTCTGTGGGGTCACTTGCTATCAGTTGGTTTAATAAAAATAATATATTTTCCCCTGCAGACTGCTTCTTTATAGACATTATTTGTTTTGGTGGAGTAGTGATTCAGTGGCATTGTAGTAGAATTCATTGTAGTGCCACAGCAGACAATGAGAAGATGCAAGCTTTGGGTGTGTGCAGTTAATTAGATGAAATGTATTTTGACAGACATCTAGTAATTAGAATTTCAAATTAATCTTTTTTTTGCATTTAATTATGTTTTATTTCAGTTCTTTGCTGAGAAGCTTTTCATTAGCTGTTAGGAGTTTACATTACTGAATTTCACAAAGAGACTAAGTCATGTCATCATGGGCTTTCATGTGCAAACCTCTCAGTGTATTCTTCTGAAATTATCTCCAAGCTCAGGATGCTACATGTCTATGGAGTAACTTGTTTTAAGAGCCAATTTAAGCAAAGGGAATAAGCTCAGATTGCACATGCAGCTAACTATACTGCTCTATTATGATTTCTGCTGCCGGTGCTACAAAGACATATGTTGAATTAAATAAAAAAAATATAGCAAGTATTTTACTACCTCTACCTTCAGTTATAATAAAACCTTCTACTAAAGTGTAATACTTAAATGCATTTTCTCAGTTTGACACAGTTGTCATTATGTAGAGCAGATCAACAATCTTCTGTTGTTGCTGTTCCTTCCCAAATACTTGTTACGAGAACTTGGTATTGAAGCTGCTCAGTTACACTAATTGTATACTTGTTTCTATTTACAGCACTGATGTGCTGCTTCTAAAAACAAAACCCCCACTGTGTGTAGGATTTGTCTCTCTTACCTGCTTTTTCTTAAGTCCTGACATGAAAATTAACTGTATGAAGATTATTTTTATTTTGAAAGAATTGATTTGTAAGGTTGTTATCACACAACATGTATCCTCCCATGTTGTTCCCCAGAGAGTGTTGTAAGGTGTTCATCTCACTGTTAACCTCCTCTCTCAATTTGTGGCGTAGCTTTTGGGAACGTGTGTTTTCTTCTGTGAATACATGCTGTGTAATACTTTTCTATGTCGATAGATGCAAGGGAGAGGCAGAATAAGGTGTATGCAGTGAAACTCTTAACCCTGAACTCATTCCTTGAAATACCAAGTTTTCTTCCACACTTGGTTTGTCAGCATTAGTAAGCTCACCTGTACAGTTACACTTGGCTATGTGCTTTTGTGAGCACTAAACATGAATGGAAATTTGATGACTAACACATTAAAAGGTAGGTAAGGAGCCATGTGCTAAACTGCCTCATAGCTGCAACCAGGCCCCTGCCCATTTTATCTCTCCAGTTCACTGCAGAGCACTGAAGGTCAACTGATCATGAGGGCCTGTCTCTCACGCCTCAGGCTTTTGGTCTGCTTGCTTTATTGCTGTGATCTAAATCTTTCTCTAATCTCTTTTATGTGTACTGATTGATTTTATTTTTTTTTTTTTAAATTTGTTGATCAGAAGTCATGGTAGGGAGGGTACACAGTGAATTTAAGGTGCAAAACATTGAGTCTTTCTACTGTTAGCAGTCCTTAGAGTATGACAGCACAAATGTACCTGGAAATGCAGAGTGTTTGTTTTGAGTTACTATGGGAGCTGAGTGTAAGGACTGGTAAAGAACAGTGCTAATAGTGAAACAGCTCTTCTGAGGCATAAAAATAGTTCTAGCCTTCTATTAAGAAAAGTCTGTCTGAAAACCATTCCTGAGATTTTTGTATTGAGCCTGGCCTGAAGAAGCTGAATCAGTGGAGCTGGAAGGATCCCCACCATGTTTCTGTGGGCAAGGAGGAGGGGACATAGAATAGGTTGTCTTGGCCATAATGCCTGGGTGACTCCTTACTCTGGTGGAGGGGAAAAAACTGGGTCATACCTGTGAGGTTTTTTGAATATCCTATTACACAGATTTGAGTGCCAGTACTGCCCTTTATACTGGGGAGGTGGTTTTTTTCTTGCTTTTTTTTGGTTTTGTATTTGTTTTCTTCTGGAATCCCAAATAATTTGTTTGCTTGTCTAAAGTACTCATGTTTTGGGGATTTTTTGGTTGTTTGGTTGTTTTTTTTTGGGGGGGTGGGGTGGGGTTTCTTGTTTATTGTTGTTCTGATGTTTTTTTTGTTTGTTTGTTTTTGTTACTCGTATCCAGACATGAAAACAGTGTGGCATTGAGAGATACTCTTATGGGTACACGTAGTAATAGCTTTGCATTTGTTTCTTCATTATCTTTCACCATTCTCGACTTTGTCACTGACTTGTAGGGGGACATCTGAACGAAATAAAGGAAGTTCACAGAAGGCTTACTTGATTGTACCCTCAGAAATCAGCAACTTGTTCCTAACAGCTATGTTATGAAAGCCAAGATTGCATCTGTGTCAGAGTTTCTTGAGATACTCTTCTTGCTGGCCTATCACTTAGTTCTGGCAGGAGAGAGGGAATTCAGCTGTAGCCTTTGAAAAATAGAACACTGTTGACATCTTAGCATTGTTGTCAGAATCAATATGTATTTACAGCATTATTCAGAAAACCTTTAGTTTGCACAGGTCAACACTATTATTTTTATTTAAAAATGCAAATAAGAAAAGTGTAACTGTATAAAAATAATTAAACTATAACTGAGTCAGTTGACTACGGAACACATTATATTGTCTGGCAGTAAATATCCACATGCTTGTAAGGGTAAGACAGGTGTCTGATTTAAGTTATGCCTTTAGATGTCAAATTTTACCACTTTCCTTGTAACAGGAGTAGAAAGACATGACAAAATTGCTAGAAAGCTGGCAACCAGAGGAGGTTGACATGAATGTTCTCATTGCAATATCATTTGTCAACAGGAGTAGTCTTTGAAGGAAAGCACCAGTGTAAGCAATTTTGCATTAGTTGTTCCTTAAAACGAACAAAAAAAAAAAGTCCTACCCCCAGCATTGAGACAATTTTTCACTGTTTTTACTTTCTGCAAAAATGCAATTTTACAACTACCCATATTTTTTCATTAGATTTTAGAACTTAGATCTTTGCCAACTGTTCTTCATTTTCATATTCCATGTTTCAGCAAAGCAGGTAGTCTGAATTTTTAGTTTTAGCTGACAAATGTTTTCAAGAGTAAAACCACCAGAAACTACTGTGTGTCTTGATAGAACACATTTAGGAATGTGATAAAATAGCAAACAATATTTTTAAAAGCTTTGTGTGGATGCATTTCTTGTAGTAGAGTATGAAATTGGTAGAATATTAAGGAGTGACCCAGAAGCAGTTCTGGGAAGGTGTAGCTATCAGTACAGTTTAGGTTGCACCTCCTTACTGTTGCCTGACTTTTATGGCAAACTAGGTCAGTTTGTCACTAATTCACCTGATCTGCACAGTTCATTGTTAGTTGTTGAGCACAGTAGAAGCAAAATGTTTCTAGGCTCTCTGGATGCTGCATAATATTGTAGATTGAGAGTGGCAGCCCTTAGTTGTTCTTCCATTAAGATTATGAGGGATGTAAAGCAGTGCTTAGCCCCGCTAAATACAAAGTTAAAATGAGTAATAGGACAAAAGCCCAACTTAGTTAACGTGAGTGTTACTTTCCAATCGAATTCAGTATCTTCTGGAAGTTGACTGTGTGTCCTGAAACAGTTAGAAGCTGAAGCTAGTTAGTGGGAGAGGTTCTCCAAACTGGAGGAGGACTATACTGGCTCGTCAGCTGCAGGGAGTAATCTTGCTGTTGGAAAGAAGGAATAGAAGTAGTGCCGCTTCCAGGGATTTCCTCTCAGCTTTCCATAGTAAATGCTGATGCAAGCGGGTTTTTTCAATGTCAGTGAAATGTTGTTACCCTCTGTGGGAATTTCATTGTATCTTGATCATCAACTGGTGCTACAGAATTTCTAGCAGATGCCTAGCTCTGAATGGGGTTGAATTTAGTATGTAGCTTTGATTTCTGAGTTACTCCGCAAATATTTTTTTTACCCGTTTGTATTTAGTTATTTAATTCACCAGGGTGTATGATTATTTTTATCTTCATCTTGGACATAACCTAAGCTTTTCAATGAATGGATTTTTTGTTGTTTTCTTGTTTCTGAAAGCTGCTTTTAGCCTGTTTCTCCAAGTCAGTTTAACTTTTAATCGAGCCTTTCTTAATAAGTGATGTGCACTGGCACTGTGTTTTCAATATGGTGTCTTTCAGTGATGCACATGATGTCTCTGGGATTTAATTCTTTTAGCAGTTCTTTTTATCTTCTCTTTAATAGGCTGTCTCATTTCTGTGTCATTTTCCTTTTGGAAGTCTCACACAACTGTGGTGGATTTTCTGGGTTTTGTAACTCCTGTGGGGATATTGAATCTGAATGTGTTATTAGAGTGCCTTTCAATAGAAAAATTTTGAACAAGATCCTGCATACTATTCAATACTAAGTCTGGGACTGCATTTCTAATGGTTTCCCTAACCACCTCTCCATGAAATGATTATTGTAGCGCTAAAAGTTTCTTGTCTGCTTTGTGTCCCAGTGTGATACTTGCCTGATATTCATGGATATCTGCCATTACAATTGTATTTCCTTCCCTCATGGCCTCTCTGATCTCTCTTAGCATACCATAGTTGGTCAGTGCTATCATTCTGCTAAGGCAATTGATAATACAAACCTACTTTGAGCTCTTACATTTGGATCCAAGAACACTGAATGATTTACTGAAATCTTCCTTCTTACCAAAATACAGTCAGAGGCCGAATGCTCCCCTGAACCTTAATGCGGACACCTGAGAGCTGAGACTATCTACTTAGAAAACTTCATTCAACTTAATACCCTTGTCATTCGGTTGAAATAGCATTGTATCAAGTTCCAAGCCTTTTATAGCTGGTCTACAAGATGTCACATTTCATAGGAACGGGGCAATAATTACAGGATACTTCAAGTTTGTCCCTATTCCGTCACAACTGATTATCCATTTTCTTTCTGAACACAAACTCGTGCCTTGGTGGGGAAAAAATGTACACATTGTGGACATCTTCAGACCTTTTCTTTACTGTAATGATGTATTTGTAGATTCTCGTCATCATGCTGAAATAGTACAGATATCTGAAGAATGTACAAGGTGAGAGTGAATTGCATCACTAATTGAAATTAACAGGAGTCCCTGGCTCTTTTTATTCAGACATCTGTTGGCTTCCATGCTCTAGTTAACTCTGCATGTATTTGTTCAGAGTATTGTCAATTCAGAATGTTATATTACAGCTAGTAATAATTGACTGGTATTTTTATGCTAATCTGTACTATTCAGCTCCAGGGTCCAATTACTTATTGTTGAGGGGATAGAGAATCCATGGTGATTTTTCTCCACCTCTCCCCTAGATTATATGTACTACATTGTAGCTATTTAAAATTTTAAAAATTGCTTGGTTCCAAGAGTAGGATGCTATTATTGTGCTGTTGGCTACTTACTTTCAATATATGTTCATTTTTGTGATGTAACAGAATACTTTTTTTGAAGCATGATACTTTTGATAGGGTTTGTTGGGTTTTTTTTGTTTAGCCTCAGTTTAAAGTGATAATATTGGTAGTAATGGCAAAAACATTCAAATAAGATATTATGCTGGGAAACTTTGATCTTTTGTATGTAAGTAGAACTTTATCCAAAACTAAAATCAGCTCGTTGGCAGCAATTGTTTTTTTTCTGCGAGACTGGTGAAGTTCATAGGGCTTAGTCATGAAAATGTTTTTCACATCTAGCTTTGTAGATGAGTTTTATGGAAGTGCCACTTGGTAAATAATTCAGAAAGAGGTCTGCTGAATTAATTTTACTTGAAATTAGACAGCTAATTCTATCGAACTTACCATGTAGTTCTAGGACATAGCATGAAAGCAAAGTATCATATGAGATTTTTTCCCATGTAGGCATAAAATGACCTGTAATCTGCATACTTGGAAATATTTCTCCTTATTGGAAATAATGACAGCTCTTTTCCTATTTTAACATTTGATACATACAAAATTTGTAAATAAGAGATTCCTGCAATCATAATGTTATAGGAAAAGTATTGGAATGGGGATTTAGATGGTGGTGAAGATATTTTCCTAGTAAACCCCTATTAATTCAGTGGAAGGTACTGGTGTACTCAACTGAGAAGCCAATACCATGAACCAGTATTAATGAGCTTACTTCAACCAGTAGGTATAATAATATTTATTAAACAAGCAACAAACAAAACAACAACAACAAAAACCAATAAAAAAACCAAACCAAAACAAACTTTAAATGCATGAGTAGCTCTAAGGCTTGACACTTCTCCCTTTAAGTGGCTCCATTGACTGTACACAAAAAATAAATTGAGAAAACTCCAAAAGTCAATAGTTCTGCAGGATTAATGGATAGGGGTAACTTTTTCACAGGTTTCATATTTGAGTTGATTGAAACTAGGCATATGTTTTCTGTCTTTGGTGATTTGTTCATTCCACAAGAAAACCGCCTACATTTTCTGAGGGGGAAAAAAAAAAACCCAAAGCAAAAAAGGAGACTACTTCATGTTGAAAATGCTGAAGCCTAACGCTTCTCAGTTGAAAATAGCACAAAATTCTGGCATTTACTTCCGTGTTCTTAAAAAACCACATCCCTTCTTACACCATGCCAAACCGAAACATAGCATGATGAGGTGAATGTTCAAGAAACACTTTGAGAAAACCAGAAGGTTTTAATGTTTTTGTTCTAACTGACCAAAAATGGTTTATATTTATTTTATCTTTTTGGTGAACAAAAAAGTAGATGTTTACATATCTGTAGTTATAAAATATTTGTGAATTGCCATCTCCTACCTTATTTGCTAATTTCCCTGCTTACAGATATCCAGTGCCTTAATACTGTTTTGTATAACATATGCACTGAAATTTGCACAGCAGTGTATTCTAAACTGCTTTATTTTGGATTCCACCTGTATCTTTTCTGTCACGTCTCAATACATATTGAGCCCACAGACCTGTGGGTTTTGAAAGGAAAGCTATAACTTCTATTTTTTTTTATATTTAAAATCTTTTCTGTTACTTTTATATGAATTAAAAATAATGTAATTTTCTTTTCAAAAGGATATGACATACTGTTCTTGGAATGTTTCAAATGCTAAATTTCTGCCTCAGTAGTAAATCTTTGAGTATGATAAGTATTCCTACATTTTGCTAGTGCATGTGTGTTATTCTAATTCATAACTCTTCGAATACTTAGGAGTAAAACAGAGATTTATTGTTTCATGGAATAAGGAAATGACATTTTGGTTTTTGTCTTCTTTTCAAATATTTACTTCAGCAGAAAATGTTGGAATGAGTAGTAGACATCAAAGGTGGATAATAAACTTATTAAGCTGTAATTTGCACGTTCCTGAGTACAGCATAGAAGATATTTATTTACTTTGTTACACTTTAAATCTCAGCTGTTTCAGCTACATACTTTTTCACAATTTTTTTATAGCTTAATAAATATCAATTTATGAAAGTTTCCCTGGCATCCCGTTTTTATTTTTTTCCTAATTTAAGACTATTATTTCTAATCATTGTAACATCCTGAATAACGGACCATGCTTCTTGATATATATATACTGTTTGAGCATATAGGAGAGTTATCCTTTCCTCCTATAATCATCTTATTTCTTTTTGTTCTCTGAGATATATTGCTCCTTTAGGTTACTTCATGAACCTTTTCTGTTGTTCTGATGACTAAAGAATGAAGTTTTAGCTTCATTTGTTAATTTATCAGTGATGCTCTTAGAAGCAAAAGATTCATGCTTAGATCTTTATCTGTCCAGCAGGGAAATACCATGGTTACTAACAGAAACCTTTGGGGGGCCAGGTTGGAAGTATACATCGTTGTTCTGTGCTGGATTCACCCTGCTTACATTTAAAGCTGTAGTTGTGAAATATAAAGCTTTTTGAAGCGATATCCTATGTGAGGAGGATTTTCTCTGTGAATACACTGCTGTTCTCAAAAAACCTTGAAATTGCAGAGTGACAATAGTGACAATTTGTCCGTGAATCGTTGTGCTAATCAGATACCCGCAATGGTTTTGATTGCTGGTACAGCATTGTTTATGGAAGAGTTAGAATTTTTAAATGGCAAAACTTGCTCTTTTTTGCAGTTCTGTGTCTCTTCTGGGAGATTTTTCACTACTTGAAAAGCAGCTGAGGTCTTCCCTAGCTCAGGTGTTTCGTACAAGCCTGAAAGTTAGGGCTAAAGAAACTTTAGATCATGAAGGATGTGTTTGCTGCAAGAAAGCAGAATTTTTCTGCAGTAGCCCTTTATCTTAAGCCTTTAACCAACCCTCACTAGGTTAATAAGGTAGGCAACGAGCTCCCTCAGCAGGTTGCTCTCCTACATTTTTTACTTGTTCGTTATGATTTCCCTAAATATAATCTCAGTATTCTTATTCTGAAATATCAAGTCAGAATCTACGTCACAAAACTCTGAGAATATTTCACAGCACTGAAATATATATTTTTTTTAGTTGATAAGTGTGATGGCAAATATGTGAGTAAAGTGATGGCAGCTATGCTTTTAGAAAGCAAATTAAAAAAAAAAATCCCTATGTAAGTCGTTCTGTGACATGAAATTTGTAATACTCTGATAAAACCAAAAAGCATAATTTTTTCCTGAAACCATGCGCAAGATTTGAGATTACTCTGAGAACTATTGATTTTAAAGTTCATGAAGAGTGTCTGTCATCAGCATAGCAATTTGACTTCTTAATTAGACTAGTCCTGTGAGAGTTTGGCTCCCCATACCGTATGTTTATGAATCTAATCAACCAACCAGCAAAAAAACCAATTATAGATACTATCTCTATTTTTTAACTCGCAAAGGATCAAGAGCTGAAATACTGGAGCTCTTGTTTCTGTGATAATTAAAACATGGATCTGAATGAATAGAAATTAAAAAAAAAAAGTACCCTGAAGGAATCTATACACCACAAATCGAGGTCCTTGGCAGCTAATAGAAGCAAGAGAAGGACAAAGGAAACACTTGGACTGTGCCAAGACTGTGCCATCGAATACTAGCTACCTGCTAGACTAGTATGCATCAATTTTTATTTTTTTTCATTGGGGATTTATCAAGTCACAACAAGCCATATGTAAGATTTTGGGTTTCTCATAAGTCAGTCAGTCTGTTATCTATATTTAAAAAAAAAAAAGTTAAAAAAAAAAAGTTCTGTCTTTTATCAATTCATATCCTTAGATTTGTCTTGTTTCTTATTGACATACATGTTGATAATTTGAATTTGTCATTAGTTCTCCTTTGTGTATGAAGTGATTTGTAGTGAAGATAGCTAGAAACAGTAGTTAGATTAAACAGTACCCAGAACCCGATTTCTTCCATTTTCTCTGTTTTCCCATATGGTAATTGTTCATTCAGCATCCATTTATGACTTGAAGATTTCAAGCTCTGTGTTTGGTATTAAAACTAACTGTGTTGGCAACTGAACTGTGTATTGTATTCTGCAAACATATCGCTATAGTAGTTGAGGATGTTAGTCTGCCAGGTGACTAGCATCTGTCTATAGTTTATTATTGCCTTTTCTTTCCTTAGGGAAGAGGTTTGCACACTGCTTTCTTCTTGTCATTGATAGAGAAGACTTGGTTTCTGGTTTAGCACTATGCTTATGTGGAAAGGTTGAATTCCTAAATGCCTGCGAGAGACAGTTCTGATGATTTCAGGGTAGGTCAGGAGTATATGCTACAGCCTTTTACAACTAGAAAACCCTGGTGCACAGATAAACCTATCTCCTGGGGCAGGCAATTCTACTTTGGTTATGGAGTGGAGTTGTTAGTTATGTTCATCTACTCCAGAGCTCTTTCACAGTCTCGTAGCTATAGTTAAGCTAGACCACTGATCGCCTAAAGTTGTGGACTGAAACCTGGCACTTGATACTATGCCAGATACAGAGCAGAAGACAAAATTTACATTCTCACAGACATAATTGACCTTAGTGTAAATAGCCAGAACTCCAGCTGTGAGTCTTGCTGGTAAGTGGTTTTCAATTTATTATCTTTTTCTTAAATTGTTGAATAAATAGAAAGTAGTTAGAGGAGTAGGCATTATTGTCCAAAGGCCACCTGGGACATTCAAGCGGAAAGGTCTTTATTACTTTTTTCCTTGTTTACAGGGAAGAGGAAACCTTTTCCCTATTTGGCAGTGATTTTGTGAGGGACTGTTGGCACTAGTGGGACCAGGTGTCCACCATGCTTACTGGGTCTTTTGGGAAGTGCCCAGTCAGAACATCGTTTTTGGATGTAGTATACTCTTTGCCATATTTGAAGGAGTTTAATAGTTGCATGCTATCATTCCTTTTCTTGATTACACAAATAGAATTTGGATAAAATAAGGATATTCCTACTAACAGTTGGAGAGAGACTTTCAGAGTTTGAAACAAGAAATCTGATATTTTGGAAAGTGTTACTGTAAGCAATGAATTCCTCTTTAACTGAAAGACACTTGATGGCAGCTCTAAAAATTAGAAGTATTTTATTAATTTGATGAGATCTACCAATGTATGATGCCAGTCACAGGATGCAGCCACATGATCATGAAAACTACACACATATGGACATGTATGCACTCACTGTTGCACTTGCTCCCTTGCCCATTGACTGGACTGTCTTAGAGGCCAGAAGCATGCTTTTGCATAGAGACTCTATAGGCCTTTTCTATTAACATTCCAGTAGGTTTGCCTTAGTGTTAACTATGTTAGTGGGTGGGTTTTTTTGTTTGTTTGGTTGTTTTTTTTCCTTTTCTGAAGGGTCTAATTTTTTTTCTCTGTCGTTTGACATCTCAGCTGGGACCTGGAATAAGATGATCATTTCCTTTCTCAATTCAGTTCCGTTTCAAGTGAACTATAATAGAAGACAATTTTCAGCCTCTACAGATGACGTGGAAAATATGCTTGATGATGTGTCTTCGGGATATTTACTTAAGTGCAGCACAGTGATAGAGCTTTGAGATGCTAAGCTTTGAGATGCTGAGCTTTGAGATGCAGAACTTGATGTCTGAAGTAGTTAATGACAAAAGCCTCCCAGCTTTCACTACAGGATCCTTAAGAGTATGTTAGCCAGCAGGTAGTGCTTCAATGAGGCAGAGTGTATTGGAAGAACATGAGAAAGTAGCAGAGAACAAACACTATTTAGATAGTGGGAAGGAATCGACAGAAATCGGATGTTTCTCATAAGAACTTAACCTCAAGTCATTCCAAAATTGCACATCTGTAGAGATGTTATCTACCTAATCACTGAAGAGTCTGCATATGCGATGGATGGTCTGTGCAGTTTGCAGTTTATTACCTGCTCTGTATCCTCTTCTGCTGAAAGGGGCATAGCTGGAGCAGTGTGTTCCACACAGGGCTGCCTTCCTCCAGATGCTAAAAAATGGATTGGGTAGAAATCTCGGGGAGGAAGGGGGAACTGCTCCTTCCCAGCAAGCAGCTCCCTGGAGTTGCCCGGGGAGAGGCTTTGATAGTGCTGGGTGGAGCAGGTAGAAGGAGACTGTGACTTAGCTGCTAGGAAGGCTTAGACAGGAGGTAAGACGGACTTTTGAGAAGCAGGCAGGCTGTATGTCTGTAGGTTCAAGCTTTAAAGGTGGTTAGAAAAGTCTTCTGGAAGATTGAAAAGGAGCTGCCTGGAGTTTGTTACAAACCAGAGGGTTGCTGAAAGTTCAGGCTTAGTCTGTGACCAGTAAAAAGGAACTTGCTGTGCAGGGATGAGGCATGGGGGAAGACAGCTGTGTGCAAAACCTTCTGTATTTTCATTCCGCTTACCCTTTAGAATGAAATTTCTTTATTCCAAGATTTCGTTCTAGCTCATTTTCAAGAAAAACATGATACATCAGTTTAGAAGCCCTTTTAGTGTACTTGATGACTTCGGCTTAAAGCAGTAGTGTAGGTAAATCCACTTAAAGCTCTGGTAAATTCAATATGCCATTACAGTATTCAGTAGCGCACTTATGCAAGAAGCAGAGAAACAAGTGCCAGTCTTCATTTAAATAGCTTGCCTTTTTTCTTTTTGTAGTTTTTAACACCCTGTTTCAATGCTGCTAAAGTCCTCTTGGTCTTCAGAAGTCAGCTACAGGAAAAGCTTTAGAGAGACAAACTGATGATTGTATTGTCATGTTCTCAGTGGCTAAATAGTAACTTGAGTTTATGAAATGTAGAATATATACAATGTAGCAAGGGTTTGAAATGCTGGTATTCCATGAGTATTTACTAGGAAAAAATTCTGAGAAGATGTACCTTGCTTGTGCGTAAGTAAAATGGAGCTGGGCTTTATTTATTATTTTGGTTATTTTCCTGAGAGTAAGGAAAATAAAAGTTGAAGTTAAAAATGCTTTTGATCCCATGACAAATTCTTTGTTAAGATTTTTCTTAACACTAGCTGACCACTTTAGGAATTCAGGGCATACATATTGTCTGATAAATATTTTGCACAAATTTTCTAGGGGAATGTTAGTTTTGGGGCTTGGTTTAATTGATGTAAAGGCATAAGAATGCATCTTGTCTAGCAAAGAAAATAGAGGGTATATGCAATCAAAGTTTTGAGAATATAGTATACTGAATTGTAGACTGCAAATGTTAACTCAGAGAGGCTAGCACTGGTAAGAGAGTGCTTTGTATGTTTTTCCTGTTTCAGAAATTGGATTACCTGAGGCACTAACTTAAACTTTTTGCTCCAACTTTAAGACATTTTCATTGTAAGTGCATCTTAAATGTGCGGGAACTCCGGTTGTGCTTTCCTTAAGTTGTTAAGTAAGGCTTTATTGGTTTAGCAGTGAGGTACACTAGGGTAGCTAGTCATCTAAATGGACCAGTGTTACTTCTGAGCAGCAGCATCACAGATAACTAATCTTATATTTCCTCTTTTTGGAAATCATAGTAAAGAGGCCAAAGGCCTATGATACCTCTCTAACTTACTCTTTAAATATCCCCAGTGTATTTAATCATCATAAGGCAATAAGCACCAGGTCCTCTGTGACCTGGTGAAGTTTACGCACCCTATCACTGGTCATGTATCCTTCACTCTACCTTATCCTTGGTTTTGGTTTCTGAGGATGTAGATTCATAAACACTAAGTCAGTAATACCGCAAGGACCCTCCTCTTTTTCTTCTGGTGTTACTTTCTTCCTTGATCCTGGAAAAAGGATCATATGTGCAGCCTCCTGGTGACTTGCAGCATGGAAGACACCTAGGTTAAAATGAATTCAGCAGAAGAAAAAGAAGCTAGTAATGATTTTAATTGAGAAAAAAACAACTAACTGGATTCATAGATGGGAGGAAGTGTTTCAGGAAGAGGTAGAATGGCTCCCTGTAGCTGTGTAAGGAATGAGGGTCTGTAATGG
This sequence comes from Aptenodytes patagonicus, assembly GCF_965638725.1. Lineage (NCBI taxonomy): Eukaryota > Metazoa > Chordata > Aves > Sphenisciformes > Spheniscidae > Aptenodytes > Aptenodytes patagonicus. The sequence goes on from NC_134952.1 coordinate 45,895,405, forward strand.
GAGATAGCATATGGGAGCAGGACGAACGTGTGGTAGTTCCTCGTGTAGTACTTCCTCATGTACTACTTGCACATGAGAGCTTGCTGGGTATCACTTGACAACTAGGTACTGTGAATTCTCAAATTCATAAGCTATACAGAACTGAGTTTTAATGCTAGGAATTTTTCTAGCATTAATTTAAATGCTAGATGAATATTCTATTCACAGAGCATCAAAACAGAACATAAAAGGTGGTTATGGAAGAGTAACATAACATTTAAATTGTAAAACAGTCTTCTCATAAGTGTGAAATATAAAATGAGAGGTACAGCTCACTTCATAGAGAATTAAAAACTTTGAGAAATTTTTTTTTCAGATTTTTGAGTGAAATGCAATGTCTATTTTGTGTAGTGAATGAGAGTGGTTGGGATTGGGATTTATCAAAGGCAAAATTTACCAGGACTGGGAAAACAGCCGGTACTTTGAAAAATCTATACACTAAGATCCAAGTGATCACATGATAAAATAATTTTATTGAAAGACAATTGAGAAAACAAATCACAGAATACTTATTCCTATAAACCCTCTTCCCCATTTTTTTTTGTTTGTTTTTTTAAGCTTTTGTTTGACAATTAGTTGGGTACTAGTGGTGCTGATGAATATGAAGATTGTTACTTTCAAAGCAACATACAATAATGAGAATATAGTAGTTCAGTTGCTCATAAAGTTGACACTATGCAACAACAAAGTGTATCAGAACAAAAACTGTGTAGGCACATTGTTCTCAATGTAGGAGAGAAACCTCAAATGGGTTGCCTGCTTTAAAGCCAGAGATGTTAGTTCTTAACAGAATCACAGAATGGTGAGGTTGGAAGGGACCTCTGGAGATTGTCCGGCACAATTCCCCTACTTACAGTAGGGTCACCTACAGTAGATTGTCCACGGCTGTGTCAAGTCATTTTTTGAGCATATCCAAGGGTGAAGACTCCACAAGCAGCCTGGGCAACATTTTCCAGTGTTGGACCAACCTGACAGTAAGAAAGATTTTTCTGATGTTTAACTGGAACTTCCTGTATTTCAGTTTGTGATTTCCCTGTGTCTTGTGACTGGGCACTGCCGACAAGAGCCTGGCTCTGCTCCCCTTATTCTGCCCCCCATCAGGTAATAAGATCCACACATAGATAAGGTTCTCCAGAGCCTTCTCTTCCCCACACTTAATGCCCCCATCTCTCTCAGCCTCTCCTCAAACAAAAGATGCTCCAGTCCTTTAATCTTTTTTGTGGCCCTTTATTGGACTTGCTCCACTATGCCCATGTCTCTCTTGTCCTGGGGAGCTCAGGACTGGACCCAGTGCTCCAGATGTTTCTCACTAGTACTGAACAGATGGAAAGGAGCGCCTCTCTTGACCTCTTGGTGACACTGCCAGGTTGCTGTGGGCTGCCTTTGCTGTGAGGGCACGTTGCTGGCTCATGGTCAGCTTGTCCACCAGGACCCCCAGGTCCTTCTCTGCAAAGCTGCTTTCCAGCTAGTTGACCCCCAGCCTGTACTGGTGTCTGGGGTTATTCCTCCACAGGTGCAAGACTTTGCATTTCCCCTTGTTGAACTTCATGAGGTTACTGTTTGCTCGTTTCTCCAGCCTGTCAAGGTCTGTGCAACCCTTTCATGTATCAACTACTCTTAGTTTTGCATTATCTGTGTACTTGCTGAATGTGTGCTCTGTCCCACCTTGCAAGTTACTAATGAGGATGTTGAACAGTGTTGGCTCTTGTATTGACACTTGGGGTGTGCCTTTGGTGACTGACCTCCAGCTGGACTGGGTGCTGCTGATCCACAATCCTTTGAGCTCGACACTTTGAATCGTTTTCATTGTTGATCATTGTTGATTTTAGGAGGAGATCTTGATTGGTAGAAACTGTTAGTGTGAGCAAGGATTTTAAGTACACATACAAATGTGGCAGACTGTACGTAGAGACCAAAATATTTTGCAGAAAGTGATAGTTTCGTGTTCGCATAATTCACCTAAAAAGCCAATCAACAGATGCAGAAACCTGGCTTTGTCAATTCTGAGACTCATGGGAAGTACTTGCATCTGCTTCATCTGGCTCTAGGCCATCTGTTGATCTACCAGTGTGCTCTTCTTTTCATGCCAGGCCAGGGTGGGAAACGTTGGAATGAGAAGACCCCTTCTCTTTCTCTGTCTACATTGAAAAAACTGAGATCAGCAGGCATAGCAGGGTCAGTATCATCAGAAGAACGGCTTAAAAAAAATTGGCCATATATAGGTGAGAAAGATGCCAAACATGCTAAGTAGGGAAATAAATGCATATATTGCAAAGTTCTGGGTTGTCACAGATGGCTTTTTGTCATTGTTATTCTAAGGTTAAAACCAACATGGAATCTCAAGTATGTTCACATAAGAGTACAGTTTTATGAGCTAAAGGACAAGGTGGTGTTGCTCTGCACATGAAAGATCACAGGATTTTACAAGATGGAGATGAAAATAACCTTCTCACACACTGTGATCCTTAGTGCTAACTGTTGAGTTAGTGATACTCTGTGACTAAAATTCTGATTTATAAATTGTATATGTACTAATAAGTGGATAGATATGATGTTCTCATAACTTCATTAGACTTTGCCTGTTAGCATCATATCAGTTTAATCCAGATAGATTCTTGTCATCTTGTCATGTTCTCTTTTGATTTGGGGAATAGGAAAGACAAAAGAAAAATTAAGTGGCTTGTAAGGATTCTGACCTAACTGAATAGAACAAACTGAATGGGATGTAGTTTCTTCTAATTCATTAAAAGCTGTATTTCAAATTATTGGATCTTTACCTTATTTTTTTTCTGTGACCGTCACATATTTGGCAGTTAGGACAGTTTCCATAATCATGTGCGTGCTTTAATCTAAGTGAAAAGTAGGTGGAAGAGTTTTCCTTTGCATATTTGGAAACTTACAGCAGGGCCTGACAATCCAACACTTCATTCAGTGAACACAGATTCATTTCTGCTTTTAGGAAGTTCTGCTCCTAGGATAGATGCAATGTGTACCTGAATTTTATCTATCAGTCAATGGACAGTAATCTGTGTTACATAAAAGATTTCAGACACAATTCAGAATTACTCCAAGCACAGTTCTTTATATTCCATATTCTATATGGAAGAGCATATAGAGCTCTATATGCTCTATATATAGAGCAAGGCCACGGGACCTTATGCAGAAATCCAGTATACGTACTTTTGTTCATTATGGGACAGTAGTTAAGGATTCAGTGACTTATCTGTTATGGGCATGACACCTGACTTTGATTGTCATCACCGTGATTTGTTTTTTTCATCCTTCAAGCTTAGGAGAATGATTGGTGTTTGTGTACTTTCTGCTCCTGATAGCTGTGTTGAAACCATGTGGGGAACGTTAATCTATAAACAGTATAGGAAGGCTCAGGTTCTGCTTACTATGTTGTGGTTTAGGAATGTTTTAGGATTTTTCTTCATGTAATTTTACTGGAATTTGGAAAGAGAAACTTGCTTACAGTTGAATCACCTTCCTTATTTAAAACCACTTGAATTATCATTAAAATTACATGTCTAAATTGTCAGAATATAATTAATGAGTCATGCCATGGTTTCAGTTCCTATGCCTTCATTCAGTTCCTATACTTTCATTGTGGCTGAAAGTTTGCAGTTCAGTAAATAAAATATCCAGTCTTCCAAAAGAGACATTTGTTTGAATGTGCCTTGGCACCTGCCAATCTTTTCGTGAAATTTCATGGCAAAATTTCTGCACAAATTTCGAAATACTTTGCAAACTTGGAGCCTTTGGGGATGTATTGAATGTGAGGTCATTACTCACACTATGGTCCTGTAAAATGGTAACTATGGCAACTGCAGGGTATTGGAATGGAAGGTGAGGAGAGAGGTTTATGTGAAAGAAGTAATATCCTTGGACATAGAAAACATCCTCGCAGAGCCTCCTCAGATGAAGATATTATATGGGTGTTTTATTTGTGTGAGGTTCTCTTGTTTTCTAATGTCAAAGAAAATTAAACTTCCCGTGACTAGTCTTCTTCCAAGTTTATTTTAATTGGTACCACAGGTTTTAAAGAGAAGTTAATCTTGTGTTCCCTCAAAATTTAAAGCTTGTGGAATATTCTTAGGGCTTTAAAGGCATTAACACCCTAGAATTTAATGCAGTAAAAACTGAAGCTATGAAAATATGTGGCTTAAAGTTTTGGTGTTTCTTTTGGTTTTATTACATAAATTAGAAAATATTAAAAGATCAATGAGAAGAGGAAGGAACAATAGCTTTTGAATTTTGAAAAAAAACTTTATGGAATAAATGTAGGTAAATGGTAAAGTTACTTAAACAGGCACGTACAGAGAGAATGCTGTGCAACATTTTGATGTGAAGCATGTGGGAACAGAAAATTACTGCAGTTTTTCAAGGCATTCTAAGTTGTAGTGTTTTCAAAAGCTCTCACCGGATTTTGCAACACTTGCAAGTCTTTTGAGAGCACCTACACCTATTTATACTGTATCAGATCTCCACCTTTTCTGATTTTTTTCTTTTTTTTTTTTTAACTTCAGGTAATTCCTATTCACAGAGCTGGATTTAATTTTTTGTCCCATCAGTGCTGCTTCCCATTATGAGCCTTTTGCAGCAGTAAGACTGGGTGGAAAAAGGAAAGTACCTGTATATCCTGCTCTCCCCTCCTAAGATTATAGTTCACAGATTGTACTGTCAATATGGATAGAAGTATACATGTTCTATAGCCTGAGTGGATGAAATTGCACAGTCATTGCTAATGACAAAGGATTTTTTTGTTTTTGTTTTTTTAAGTAGTAAGGTTTGTGTCTTTGAGTATCTTAATGCTTAAGACAAATTGAATCTGGATCTCTAGTGTCTTACCAAAATGTTCTAACCGTTAAGAACATCCCTGCCTTCCTCAATATGCTTACTGTGTTTTAAAGTAAAGGTGAGCCTCCCTCTGTTTTTGTTTGAAAGACAGCAGGAAGAATATTTGGAAAGAAGCATTTTGTGCATCTTTCTTTGAGTGTTGAACTCCCAGAAGGGTTTGGGGCTATTATTGAGCTTTACACTGCGACTTCTAAAACGTGCTGCCATTCTGGTTTGGATCAGGGACAAGCTGATGATCACAGAAACATTGGCCAAGTCAGGTGTAGAACCTATGATGACATGACTTTGTCCTCTACCGTAGTGACAGGAAGCATGACCTTTAATTCCCTCTTATGTCATCCTTGTCATAAATATACATAGAGTGAAATCTTCGCCCTGCTGAAGTTTATGGGAGTTTTGCTATTAAATTCAATGAAGTCAGGACTTTACAAGTTGTGTATTATAGGGAAAAAGTAGAAGGTTTAGATTCATGTAACTGTCATGCGATTTTTTTTTTTCTTCTATTGAATGCAAGTATGATTTCGTTTTGCAATTTTGGTGGCCTCTTAAAAATAATAATGTGATCTTTCTTTATCCTCTATGATCATGGCCTTGCCATTCAGTCTTGCTGCTTGTTATAAGAAGGGCAACAGCAGAATAAGGAGTTAGAAAGCAGAAGTAAAATACCACTATGTATTAATTTTCTCTTATTAGTGGGAAGCTTCCCTTCCCCCAGCCCAAACATGCACATTTCTTACCATGGCAGATATTTCGTCTTTGAATCATGTTTGATTCTAATATAACACAGAAGCGAATGGAAGTAAAAAATCAAATCAGCAGAAGTTTAACTAACAGTTAAACAGCTGAGGAGGCAGTGAAAATTTTTAGTTAAGGAATGTGCTATCCAGCACAAAGACTCAAGGAATTCTTTATTTTTAAACTAGTGGTTTGTGGAATATATTCCAACACTCTGCAGATCCCAACTGTGGAATATATTCCAACTACTTGCAGAAAAATGTAGCTCCTCCTAGTTGCCAAGTGTAACTCCTGGTAATTAGGATTTGAGCAAACAGTGGTAATGTCATTAGCTTAGTTTACCTGTAACCAATGTGAGGACTGAGCTGGCATTGAAGTTGCTCAGGGCTGTTGTGACAAAAACCAACATATCCAAATAGGATACAGGATAAAGCTTATTCTAGTCTTCTGAAACACCCGCCCTCTTTCAAAGTTGTCTACATGGAATAAGAGTCCAAGATTTTCCATTTCCTATCGATAGAATTCTTCTACAATACAGATTCAACAGATTATTTGTAGTCTGTATTGTCACACAAAAGATACTGTAGGAACAAAGGTGGTTTTTTATCTTTTGCGTGGGCTTGTCCAAATTGCAGTGCAAATCCTGGTCTCTCTTCCTTTCTAATACTTGCACCTTAGTCTGTTGTCAGAAAGGGAGTGAGATGACGAGGTTGAAAGCTCGTCTGTTGTGCTGTTTTGTTCATGGCCAGCCAGCCAGCAGCACTGACTGACTTAATGCAAATGAGAGCTAGTTTTGCTCTGAGATCTGGTTTGAGGTGGTATTGTGTCATTCCTGATGGTAACCAAGTTTTAAAATTCATTTTGAATTTATCTTTTGATGTCCTTTTAACCTTTTGGTTTCTTTTGCTGTTATGTATAAAGCATAAATATGCAGAAATTGCTTTTAGAAGAAATGCTTGTTACCAATGATCTTTTTTTAATCATAATTTTTTTTAATCTCTGGCTTTGATTTTATGGTAGTATTGAATCCTAGATTGAAACCAGCTAATGGATTTCACAGAGAAAAGGCATAGTTACTATGGCTACACAGCACCCTGAAAGCTTAAAAGGACAAAGGATAAATGAATACGGTACTGGCTGCTTAGCCATTTCTAGAATAGATTCTAATAATTTAAAGGCTTTATAGTCTTTCTAGACGCTGTCAGAAAAAGCAGGATGCTAGTCCTTTAAGAATTTGTATTTTATTTTTAGTTTAGATCATTACTTTTGAAGTAGCATATTTGAAAAATATTTTTCAAAACGTCCTCTGCTTTTAGCCAGTTTATTTCACATGTATCTATGGCGTGTAATGAAATTGACAATTACTGATCATTTTATCACTGATATTTTTACTATGGTATTTTAAAATTAGTAGAAATCTAATCTCCTATGGACAAATAAACACAGAGTAATTGTGCTTTGATGAAAACTTGCAGTAATGTACTTTTTATAGCTTTCACTGTAGTTTTGGCTGAAATGTTTTTACCTTTGATTTTCTTATAAACCAGTCTACACATTTAAGACAAACATTTTTGTATACAGTAAAGAATAATAGAACACACGCATGGTTAGGTTCATACAATTAAGGAATTGAATTACCAGTTTTTAGCATCACCTTAGTGACTGATGGCAGAAGTGCTACTACCTGCCTTTGCTGGAGAAATAAAGTGCGTTAGAAATCATAAACATATCAGTCATCAAGTCAAGGGCATATTTTAATGACCTGTTAAAAATAATACAGAATAAAGTTTTTTAGAGTGTAATGATAAAAAGCATCTATTGTTCACCACAAATAGATAGAAGTTCTGTCTGCTGATAATTGTAGGCAGTGTACTTTGGCCAATGGGTAGCAGAAAATCATTGGGAAGGTAGCAGGTGAGTTTACAGGTGGTTTTGTAAAGAGATATTTCATGTGCTTTTATTTGCAGGCAGAGGGCTCTTGTATTTGTATTTTGGACTTATCTGTCCAGCAATATTTGCATGTATTTGTAAAGTGAACTGGACTTGCTGCATATGCAACAGACCAGCTGAGCCATCTTCCTATTGTAGATCTGTCCTGTGCTCCACAGAAATGCCACATTTGCTATGTTAGCCCATAGTGTCATTTATGTCTAAGACATGCAAAGAAGCCTTTCTACCTAAAAATATCAGAATTATTGTACAGAACTTGACCGTACAGACGGTCAATCTAGAGCAGTCTGTAAAGCCTGTTTGGGCCAAACTCCAGGATGAGCAGAAGAGAATGCCTGGGAAAACCCAAGAATAACCCAAGTAAATGTATAGGTGAAAGGAAGTGATGCTGGTAGAAAAATATTGTGGGAATTTCATCCTGCTGTTTATTGTGGATCTGAGATTGCATATATATGTAGTAGTTCTTAAAATAGCTCTAGGTTATAAACTACTATAAACTAAAGTACAGTGGTGTAGAAGTGACCCAGAAGGTCTGATTACCTTTTAAATCTCCACAGGGCCTGTTCCTAGCTGCTTCGGGTGGTTTTGGACAGACAAATCTAAAATACAGATATTGGACCTTGAAATTCAGCAGGCCAGTTTTCCTAACTTAAGACAATTCTTCTTTAATTTACAGCTTGAACAACACTTACAATTTCACACAGAACCAGTGTGCTCAAGACTAACACAATATTTACTGAGGGTTGGTTTTTTTTTTTGAGTGCTTACTTTAGGAGACTTTTTCAGAAGATCTTCACTTAAAAATGAATGCTGTATATTTCTACTGCTTCTTAAAATAGGGAGAAGGGGTTCTCAGGGTAGATTCTCAGGTAAAATATAAGTTACTTTCAGGGAATCACTGTTACTAGTTTTTTATCTTGCCTGAAAATGTATTGAGAAACTTTCCTCTTATTTATATTTCTTTGATCATTGTAAACATAAGGATGAAAAAATTAGATGGGCTATTAATGATTTGTAGGTGATGATATCTAGCTGAAGTTGTCCCATAGTAAGCAGTGATTGGCTTTTCATTCCAAAACTTACTTTCCAGCATAGTGTAACCTTATTCTTTAAAACTTGTATTGCGCACAATTTGTTTTGCTACATGTAACATAATGATTTTGAAATTCTAATCAAGTAAAAACTACCAATAGATCAACAGGATTTTTTTTTTATAACATAGATCTCCCATCCCTGCCTTAAATGATCTAAATTTAATTCTCTCAATAAATGAAATGATAAAAACAATAAAATAAAATAAAAAATCCCCTAATTCGGGGGTTTTATTCATGGGTATTTGTTTCATTCATGTGTTTTTTTTGGTTTGATGAAATACTCCCTTTATTTATTATTTACTTAAGTACTGCAGAAAAAGATGCTGCTTGAAATTCAGGACTGGATCAGTTAGAAGTGCTTCAAGAGAAGACTGGGACTATGTGATATTTGATGTTGCCATGGGAAACTGCTTTGCAAGAACATTTGCAGAGCAGATGGATCAAGATAAATAAAACAGATACAGGTATTGAATAGAGATTGTGTAATGTTCTGTGAAACAACAGGAAAACATGAACTCGAATCTATGTAACATAGTTCTTTGATTCATCCTTTTTTAATGAGTATGCTGGTAGCTTAATTTTCAGAACACAGTTCTTTATAGCAAACTTGTTTTGTCTTCCTTTAAATGGGATAGTATATTTTCATGGTATTTTATCTTATGCCATTGATAACTCTGATATGAACAGTTCAGTAGTGAAGGTTTCCTATAGATTTTGAGTTTTCAACAAGTCAAAGAAAATGTCAGGGTTTATCTGCCTCATCTGTGTTATGCAAAACCAGTAATGTCCTAACTTTATGCTGTAATCTACTACCTTTTGGGCTAGCCCCTAAAGTTGCATCTAAGTACACAAACACTATGGAATGGAAAAACTGTGTATTTCAGATGTTATAATTTTGTTAGCTTAACGTACTCTTGGCTATTGAAAGCTCTTCCGTAACCTTATACACTAGCTTTTTTTCCTTGATTTTAAAAAATAAAAAAAGAAAAAGACACATACCCACCCTGTTTAAGAACTAGAATGTCTTTGTAATTATATGTTTGGCACAGAAGTTTGTTTCCTTGGCAACATGAACACAAAAGATACTCATGTGACTGCATACATGCGACATGCCTTTGTAAGAGTACATACATACAGAAATCCACTGTATGTTTGTTTAACATGTATTCTTTGTTCTCCCTGGCAATGTATAAAATAGGCATGTACTGGTTAATTTTTCTCTAAGGAAATAGGTAGTTAGAGAATTTGAAATATAATATGTAGTCATATCTTTTCAACAACTCAAATTCAAACTTGTAAAAAAAAAAAGAAGCTTCTGGAAAAATAAAAGCTTAATCTGCTCTCTTGAAGGTGTATGATTTCAACTGCTGAAGGATTTTTTTTTTCCTAAGTAATATATTGACTGTAAAAAACTTCTTTCAACTTTTAATCTACAATGTGTCTGTGCTTCTTTTCTTCATGAGTTATAAAACTTACTCCATGGGTTGATTTCTGCACATACAGTGGAACTGTTCTTCGGGTCATGCAGTCATAAACCCATGAATGCCCACATAACTATTAGTTTTTCATTCAGTATGAAATGGCATGAAATACCATACCACTGAATACCATGCAGTTGATTCACATTTTTAGAGTGCATGTTAACAAATTTTTTTGAGTGGTCAGAGTAATGTTTGTTTGTTTTTAGTATATATTTCCTTTATGAAACAAAATACATTTGATGTATTTGTTGTTAATAAATTTTAAATATCACATGTGAATATTTGCCTGAACATATATATTATTTGTTATGTATATTCTGCTTTTTCAGGGAAAACAAGGAGAATTTGAAGCAGGAATTATTGGGGGAAAATTTTATGGCTTCTGTTCTGCAATGAATTGGATCAGAGTATCTGAATTTATTCCATTTCCTTTAACCTATGGGTGTAAAGTCTTGCCATTGATACCAGAGAGGCCAAATGACATGTTGGCTATCATTAGGGTCAGGGTTACTATGTGTTGATAGCTTTCAGCTATAACCTTTTTTTTCCTTTTACACTAGCTAAAGCACAATGAGGTTGACTGGTTTTTTGTTTTGTTTTTTGTTCTGTTTTTTCCCCCGCACATCACAGAGAAGAGATTTCCTGGGTGATTAATTTAAGCTCTTTTCAATTTATTTTAAGCAGGGACCAGTTAAATAAAACACTTTACGGAATCACAGAATTGTTGAGGTTGGAAGGGACCTCTGGAGATTGTCCAACCCTCTGGTCAAATCAGGGTCACGTAGAGCACATTGCCCAGGACTATGTTCAGTTGGATTTTTAATATCTCCAAGGATGGAGACTGCAACCATCTTGGGCAATCTGTGCCATTGATTGACCACCCTCACAGGAAAAAAAAAAGAATCATTATGTTTAAATGGGGTATCTTGTATTTAATTTATGCTCGTTGCCTCTTGTCCTTTCACTGGATACCACTGAGAAGAATCTGGTTCTGTCTTCCTTATTCTGCCCCCCATCAGGTATTTATAAACATAGATAAGATCCCTCTGAGCCTTCTCTTCTCAAGGCCCCCATCTCTCTTAGCCTCTCCTCATACAAAAGATGCTCCAGTCCTTTAATTACCTTCATGACCTTTTGCTGGACTTGCTCCAGTAAGCCTATCTCTGTCTTGTACTGGGGAGCCCAAGATTGGGCCCAGCATTCAGGATGGCTCACCAGTGCTGAGTAGAGAGGAAGGATCACCTCCCTCAATCTGCTGGTGATACTCTTCCTAATGCAGCCCAGGTTGCTGTGGGCCGCCTTTGCTGTGAGGGCACATTGCTGGCTCGTGGCCAGCTTGTTGTCTCTCAGGTCCTTTTCTGCCAATGTGTGTGGGATTATTCCTGCCAGGTGCAGGACTTTGCATTTCCCTTTGTTGAACTTATGAGGTTACTGTTGCCCTATTTCTCAGCCTGTCAAGGTCCCTCTGAATGGGAGCACAACACTCTGGTTTATCACCTACTCTTAGTTTTGTATTATTTGTGAACTTGCTGAAGGTGCACTCTGTCCCACCTTGCAAGTTCTTGAGTTGTTGAACAGTATTGGCTTTTGTACTGACACCTGGGGTATGCCTTTGATGACTGGCCTCCAGATGGATTTGGTGCTGCTGATCCACAACTCTTTGAGCCCAGCAGTTCAGCCAGTTTTGAGGTCACCTCACTCTCCATTTACCTATTTTGTGTTTCATCGGTTTGTCAGGGAGGAGTCAATAGGAGACAGTGACGGAAGCATTATTAAAGTCAAGATAAGCAATGTTCAGTGTTCTCTCCTTATCCATGGGGTCAGCCTTCTCATCGTGAAAGGCTATCAGGTTGGTCAGGCACAATTTCCCCTTCATATATCCATGCTCACTACTCCCAAACACCTTCTTGTCCTTCTTGTGTTTGGCAATGGTTTTCAGGATTGTTTTCTCCATTCCTTTCCCAGGGATTGAGGTGAGGCTGTGACTGGCTTGCAGTTTCCTGGATCCCCCTTCTTGCCCTTTTTGAAAGTAGAGGCGGTGTTTACTTTCTTCTAGTCCTCAGAATTTCCTCCCACCCCGGATCATCATGATCTTTCATGATCTTTCAACAATTGAGTGGTCTCACAATGACATCAGCCAGCTCCCTCAGTACATGTGGGTGCATCTCATTATGGCCCATGGATTTGTGCGTGTCCAGTTTGTTTAAATGTTTCCTAACCTGATCCTCCATTGAGGGAAGATCTACCTTGCTTCAGGCTTTCCCACTGATCTCAGGGACCTGGGATTGCTGAGGGATGTTTTATCAGTAAAGAGCGAGATGAAGAAGGCATTCAGTGTATTGGCCTTCCTCATATCCTTTGTGACAGGTCTCCATTAGCATTCAACAGCGGGCCACCATTTTCTGTAGTCTTCCTTATGATGCAGATACACCAGTTGGAACATTTCCTGTTCCCCTTCACGTTTGTGTGAGCTATCCTACACGTGTCTTTGTGATCCCAGTGAGGTCCAACTGCACGCAGACCTCTTAATTCCTCCTGTTCCCTATGCTGTGTGCATTAGCGTACAGGCTCTTTGGAGAGGTACAAAAGCATGCTGATTTCCCAGAAAAGGTAGGAGAGCTTTCCCTGTAATTCTGCCTGGTAGGCATTTCCCTATGTATGTGGACACGGTTGGGGTGGGACCCCCACAACCCTGGTTTTTTTGCTTATAAATTTTCTTCTATTCACATTGCCCCATAGTCTTCGCTTGTTAACCTGGTCCTTCACTTCCTCACTTGATTGTTGGTCATCTTCTCCTGCTGCTGTTATTCCTAGTTTGAAACTCTCATTACTGGATTGGGCAGCCTGTTGGCAAAAATGTTTTTCCCCACTTCGGTGGATACCATGTCTGCTAAACAATCCTCTGTCCTCGTAGAGCATCCTGTAATCATATAAAAACTAAACCCCATACCAACTGCACAACCAATTGTTGACTTGCAGGATTTGTCTACTCCTTCTTGCACCCTTCTGCCTTTCTGGAAGGATTAAGGAGAAAACTGCCTGAGCTCCCATGCCCTTGACACACCCCACCCCCCCCCCCATCATACCTCACAGCAATGTAGTCAATGCTTGATGCTTTCCTGATTGCCCCCGGCATCATCATGGGTGCCCGTGCAGCAGAGGGTAATAGTCTGCAGCAGCCTTTCCACAATGTCCTGATCTGAGTCCCTGGCAGGCAGCAAACCTCCCCGGCCAACAGGTCAGGGTGGCAGCTGGGGACCTCCGACCCCCACAGCAGGGAGTTGCCCACCGTGAGCACCCACCACATGCTCCTGCGCAGCTCAGGTTTAGCTGGTTTGGGTCCTTTGCTGGACAGAGCTTGTATTTGTTGCCCTCATAAGACAACTATTTTAGTTAAATGTTTAATGTGTTTTACTCTTTGTTTTGTGGGCAAATGTGTGTAAAAACATTGTTAGCGAACAAATTACGTGTTTTGGCTTTTTTGTTTTATTAAGCTTTATTTATTCTTGAATGGTATTCTGCCAATGCCATACAGGTTAACTGGCTACAAAAAGGCTTTTTCCACTAGTGTGGTTGATAGAGGGAAAATCACGTATGGTTTTCCTGTGCTCAGGGAGATCAAGGATTAATCTTTAATTAATCTCAAGTCAATCTGAGAATCTACAGAAAGATTAATGGGAACCAGTATATGGTATAGGATTTGATAAAGGTTATTTAAGACTACCTTTCAAGTCCAGAAGTGGTGTTTTAGGTTGTACCATCTGGAAGACAGCAGCATGAAACATTTTTCCAAAGCTTGCTTCATAACATGATTTAAGAGTATTGAGCGTAGGTATACAATATTTCAACATGATATAACTGGTTTCACGTGTCTTGTTTCTGTTTGTTCTAGGAAATGAACCCAGGAAGTAATGTGAAGGGCCACATGAAGCTCTGTCATAGCAGAAATCTGCTAAAAGATTGCTTTACCTGTAAGTTCTTTTTTTCTGTTGTTAAATGTTAAATTATATTCATGCTGCTGGAAAAAAAGGGTTTGTTTTAGCATTTTGACTTGCAGCTTGATTGTGAAGAAAACCCTGCCAAGTGCCTTATGTTTAACGCCTGCTATTATTAACTTTCTATATTTTAGTGAAGAGCAAACAAACATTTTTCCTCTTCTATTAAGGTTTGAATCTAATGAGCAAGATTTTAATGTTGTGTCATTATAGGTTATACATCCATGTGACGCATGCTAAACTGCAATAGCTTATTTTTCAGAAATTCTTTTAAAAGTGAATGAAAGGTAGAAAACATACAAACCCATATGAGTATGAAACTTTTCTACTGAAAAGTTCTTCAGCAAAGATTGCCTGTGCAGGTGCCTGCTGTGACTCAGAGCTCTTCTGGATTGGTCATCTTTTTCCAGAGTTATTAAATTCTTTGATAGTGCCCTTTACAGTTGTGCCACTTGTGGCAAAGAATTTTCTACGAGCTATAGTGAAATAATTTAACTTTACATTCATTGCATAACTAACCCCACTTAGGAATTTAAACTTTTGTTTTCTTCTTAAGTCTAATTGTCTACTTCAAAATACTTCAGCAAGTGAGAGAGATGAACTTGTCCTCCTAGCAATATTACAAGAAAAATATTAGAAGATCCATTTTACATAAAGAACCAAAAGCATTAGACCGAGTGTTGATTTTGGCAGATTCACATAGCTGGTGGCAGAGCTGAGAACAGAATTCAGAAGTTTTTAGTCTCAATCAAGAGTTATAATCTGAAAATACACTATGAAGTGGGGAAGAGAAAAGCTTCCTACCTAGGTATCATATATAAATACGCCTAAAAAGTATGTCTTGAGGGAGATTGGGCGTTTACAAGCTAGAATTTAGCCAGTATATTAATTTTCTCCTTTGTATATATAATTATCATAGTTTAACTAAACATCATCTAGTTAGCAAGTTCCTGAAAACTATAAGGGGGAAGGTATTAATGAACAGTGTTTCAAAACTGATAGTAGCTCTTTAATCCTTTAAAAATAACTATTTCAGATTTTTTTTCCTTATCTAACACTCTATTTTAAAGTAGCAGCAACTCCTGTACCTGAGCAGCTTAGGTAATTTGGTTTGGCATAACCTTCAACCAAATTAAAACTTGCAAATTTGAGTCTTCCACAATTCAAGCTCTTTATGAATGTGTCAGAAAATGTTCTGATATTTATTTCTAATTTTCCTCAAAAAGTACTTCTTTGTCTTAGTATTTCTTTACTACTCCGATCTAACTTGAGAGATGTTGAAACAACCACAAATTAAGTGCAAATACAAGAAAATTTGCTAGAAATTAGAATCTTAGTTCTGCACTTTGTGTTGTAAAGTAAAAATTGAACATTATTGTCTTCACTCTATTAATATTCAGACAGTACTGGTGAAACTTCAGCAATTGCCCTGCGTTAACATAAATGTATTAAAATTACTCAGATGATGAAGTGTTTCCTTTGGTTTTATCAAAGAATCTGGAGGGGATATTCTAGGATATTTCAAGGAGACTTTTATGATTAGTCAAGGAAGAGAGAAGAGAAACTGCTACTCTGATAATGCTGCCTTAATAACTGAATTTGTCAGACTTTCAGTATTATTTGGTAGGCTTAATTACTTAGCACTAGTCAGGCATTTCCAGTGGATTTCCAGTATCATAACAGTAGCCTTAAAAAACCAAACAAACTGAAAAGAGGTAAGATTGAGTTAGAATTGGTTAATTTATTTCAACTTCGTCTTCTCTTTCAATTGGTCTGTTCATCTCTTCATGTCTCTCTGAGAAATGCAAGTAGTTTGCATATGTATATATATAAAGTGTGTGCATGTGTGTATCAATTGTAGATAGAAGACAGGACAACATTTGGGACAAAAGTACAGACTTGGAAAAATCTTAAGTGAGAACATGGAGAAAAGCCTTTGGCAGGATGCAAAAGTTGAGAGCTGCATTGCACATTGAGCACTATAAAGTACATTTGTAGCCTCTCAGACAACAAATGTGTTATTTGGAGTCCTGCAAATATGCTGATTTCCATCTGATTTTAATAGTGTGACTGTGTCTGAGGGCAAAACAGCAGAAAATATGGGGTTTTATTCTGATCTAAAAATGTTGTCTGTTACTATATAGTTACAGACAATTCTGAAGCCTTGTTAGAAAACTGGCAATATGTGAGCATGGAGGCATATTTTCTTCCCTTGGCTTAAGAACTGATCCCTTATCTACTCCTCCCAAGTGCCAGTGAACCTCTTTCTGGTGTGTGTTATGGGTAAATGTTCACATACGTGTGATACTAATGGAGTACGGGCATTAATAAATTACATCAAAGGTACCATAGTCCTAAGCTTCATTGCCGTCATTTTTCCTATTATACAAATCATTCCTATCTAGGTATAACTTCAGTTTTGCAGCAGCATTGAAGATACTGGTGCACTTGATGTAAAAATCGTTCATGTGGTACCACTCTTACGTGGAATAGCAGGTTGCTCTGAAGCCCAGGAATTTGAGAATTATGGTGGGCTCCAGCAAAAAAACCTGCCTATACTCCTTGAAGAGATTCATGTGGGCCAGGAAACTGTCTTGTTTTGTAGGAAGTACAGGCTTCAGCCTGTTTTTCCTAAGCCAGTCACTCCAGAAAGATAATGGTCTGTCACTGGTCCTTACCACTAGTGGACATTTATGCATCTTTAATCTGCACTTGAGGTGTTTGTGCTGTCTGATGCCCTGGCAACAGTGAGCAAAGGCTCCACTCAATCACTTTGCCAATATACTGACTTTCTGCATCTGGATCATATGCAGTGGCATTATAGAGAGGAGGATGTGCTTTTGCCTCTGGTATATCTGTATTGAAATGCTGTCAGGACCTTCATTTCTTGTTTATTTGTGAAATTTTGACCACAGGTATTTGAAAATGCTAAGGATATCGTTGACAATTTCTGCAGATAATTCTTAAAGGATAATCTGAACAGGAAGAAGCTTGTAGGCACTGATTAGATAAACATAATAGCAGTTTTATAAGGTTGACATCAGTAAATACAGATTTCTTTTAAGCATTAGACATACTGTTTTTCATTGTCTGCCTACTTTGGCAGCATGCCTCAGAGAGAAATACTGAGAAGAGGAGGAGAAAAGGTTCTAGAGACTGATTGTTGATTTAATAAGGGCCTAATAAAAGAAGTAATAAAGTAGTTTCTGTTTGGAATAACTTCTGACTGGTACTATATGCAGGCCAGAAGGAATAACATACCTTATTTAACCAATTAAATCTTGCTTGGAGAACTGTTGGTTCTGTTTTCTTTGAATTCTTTTTTGAATTGGTTGTCAATAAGTCAATGAAGCTATGGCAGCACTCCGTATTTTCACAGATGGCTGGACTGGCTTATTTCAAGTCCTCCTATACACCTCTATATTCAATGTTTAATCTATTCACTTCTTGTTGAAGAAGTCGGGGACAGTATCAGAGAGGCATGTCTCAAAGCAGCATATATGCAGCTTCCTACTGAAGGCTGCAACTGATTTTATAATTCACATATTCAGCCATCATATTGGTATAAACAGAAAAGACAACATGGGGAGGAATTATGGAGATCGTCGACAAGTGGTGTCCCTCAGGGGTCCGTACTGGGACCAGTACTGTTTAATATCTTCATCAGTGACATAGTGGGATCGAGTGCACTCTCAGCAAGTTTGCAGATGACACCAAGCTGAGTGGTGTGGTCGACACGCCAGAGGGACGGGATGCCATCCAGAGGGACCTGGACAAGCTTGAGAAGTGGACCTGTGTGAACCTCATGAGGTTTAACAAGGCCAAGTGCAAGGTCCTGCACCTGGGTCAGGGCAACCCCCAGTATCAATCCAGGCTGGGGAATGAAAGGATTGAGAGCAGCCCTGCCGAGAAGGACTTGGGGGTACTGGTGGATAAAAAACTGGACATGAACTGGCAATGTACGCTCGCAGCCCAGAAGGCCAATCGTATTCTGGGCTGCGTCAAAAGAAGCGTGACCAGCAGGTCGAGGGAGGTGATTCTGCCCCTCTACTCTGCTCTGGTCAGACCCCACCTGCAGTACTGCGTCCAGCTCTGGAGCCCTCAGCACAGGAAAGAGATGGACCTGTTGGAGCGGATCCAGAAGAGGGCCATGAAAATGATCGGGGGATGGAACACCTCTCCTGTGAAGAAAGGCTGAGAGAGTTGGGGTTGTTCAGCCTGGAGAAGAGAAGGCTCCTGGGTCACCTTATTGCAGCCTTTCAATACTTAAAGGGGGCTTATAAGGAAGATGGGGACAAACTTTTTAGCAGGGCCTGTTGCGATAGGAGAAGGGGTAATGGTTTTAAACTAAAAGAGGGTAGATTTAGACTAGATATAAGGAAGCAATTTTTTATGCTGAGGGTGGTGAAGCACTGGCACAGGTTGCCCAGAGAGGTGGTGGATGCCCCATCCCTGGAAACATTCCAGGTCAGGTTGGATGGGGCTCTGAGCAACCTGATGTAGTTGAAGATGTCCCTGCCCACGGCAGGGGGGTTGGACTAGCTGACCTTTAGAGGTCCCTTCCAGCCCAAACTATGATTCTATGATTCTATGAAAAAGGATATTATTGTTATTATATATTCTGAGCACAGGTTGCTGCAAGAGGGAGAAATCTTAACATTTTTAACCATGAGATAGTTCCAACTTCTTTGTCTCAAGTCATTTTGCTAAGAATAATTCCATGCTGTTAATTGTGATATTGATTGAAGTACTTCTGTTATACATTTAATGTATCTGGTAGTATTCCAAATAAATTAATCAGTATTGTAAAACTGGCTGTCATGATATACAGACAAGTAACTGTGTAACTATGTATAACTATATATGAGATTTGTAGATCATGCTGGCAATTACTTCATTATTTTGTAATTACTATATTTTTCTTCCAAAGGGAGTTTGCATGTATAACTTCTTTTAATGTTAGCTAGTGAACAAATAAGAAAACAGAAATCTTTTTTTCTTTTTCCCCACAGCTGGATTGTTCTGTGTTCAGCTACTGACCATCAAAGTGAATTAACATTTCTGTCTCAGGCTTATAAAATATCAAAACTTTAGGTATCTTAATATATTCTATATAAAATAAGTAGTAGCAAAAAATCTGCTTGTATATGTTTATAGAAGCACAACAATTTCTAAATATGATAGCCATTCATTTTGACAGAAATTTAAGAGCACAAATGTTCTGTTTACACAGACAAAATGGTAAATTATTCCTCTTTATGAAAGGCATGTCTGCTGATGCCCAGCAACAAGACTTCATCATTTTCTCTGAATACTTCCCTTGCTGGATCTCTGGAGCACTTAGCTTTTCCCCCTATTCTTCTCATGCCCTCTGAAACAGGTTTGAAATACCTTCTCTTGATTCAACTGAGAATACATGGTTGGTTGATTTATTTGGAGATCCTAATGATAGTCCAGTGCAAGTATTGCAAAAGGTGAAACTAACCCAGTTGAAAAACCACAAACACACTACCAAAATCAGTAGTAAGAATTTAAATGATATATAGAGAAACTGGAGAAGAATAGCACAGATTTTTTTGTTGTAGAAGATTCCGAGACCCTAAGAGCACATTAATTTCCAAGGAATGTCTTGCACAGCTCTAATTAATGTTTCAGTGATCACTGGCGATGAATCTTCCTCTGCTCTCCTCATGCTTTTCTTTTGTCTTTCTGAACTAAACTTAGACTTGAACTTTAATCACATATATTACCTGGCATATGTTTTTGTGTTGGCTTCTGTGAATATAATACAAGTTTTAATTGTAGGATTTTTGCATACTGTAAGCATCTTCCTGATCATAAGCTAGTACAAAGCTATCTTGCAGAGTAAGGAGAAAAGAATTATTGTGAAGGTCTTTCATCTTTTGCTTCATTACTGTCATGGTTTAACCCCAGAGGGCAACTAAACACCACACAGCTGCTTGCTCACTCTCTCCCGGTGGGATGGGGGAGAGAATCGGAAGGGTAAAAGTGAGAAAACTCATGAGTTGAGATAAAGACAGTTTAATAGGTAAAGCAAAAACCATGCGCGCAAGCAAATCAAAACAAGGAATTCATTCACTCCTTCCCATGGGCAGGCAGGTGTTCAGCCATCTTCAGGAAAGCAGGGCTCCATCACGCGTAACGGTTACTTGGGAAGACAAACGTCATCACTCCGAACGTGCCCCCTTCCTCCTTCTTCCCCCAGCTTTATATGCTGAGCATGATGTCATATGGTATGCAATATCCCTTTGGTCAGTTGGGGTCAGCTGTCTCAGCTGTGTCCCCTCCCAGCTTCTTGTGCACCCCCAGCCTACTCGCTGGTGGGGTGGGGTGAGAAGCAGAAAAGGCCTTGACTCTGTGTAAGCACTGCTCAGCAGTAATGAAAACATCCCTGTGTTATCAACACTGTTTTCAGCACAAATCCAAAACATAGCCCATACTAGCTATGATGAAGAAAATTAACTCTACCCCAGCCAAAACCAGTATAATTACTTATTATGTAGATACTTTTTTTTTTTTAATAAAGGGTATACTGAGGAATACAAATTGATATATCTGGACTGATGACACTAAGAAATACAACAGCTGTTCCTGGTGTTGCTTGTTAATTTACTTTGCTGAGGTATAATTTCATGCTTTGTTAAAATCAGACAGACATAACTATGATTTGCTGAAGGTGAAATAAGGGGACAGGTTCCGTGAAACTTCTGTGGTTTTAAAAATACATGATACCAGATTTCCACTTGTAGTACTGAAAGCAGTGGTCAAGAAAAAATGTCCTGTAAGTTAAATGTGATGACACAGGAAAGAGTATCAATGCAACTAAACCGGAATATTTTATCCTTTGGGGTCAGTATGCAGTCAATGTTTTACTTCCTAAATCTCAGGTAGTGTCAGAATGCACGTGTAGATATCAAAATGGTGCTAATGAACGTGCACAGCATTCATAAGCCACAAGCCGTGGCTTAGTTCACACCACTTAACAGGTACAGCAGTTTTGGCTGAGATACGGTATTGTTATGCTGTACGTCTGCATCTCATACTACCTGGCTTCAGGCAAAAACCTCATGTTTCAGCTTCTCAGCAGATGAAGGGTTCAGCTCCTATATCAATAATTTGCACAGTGTGGAGGGATTGCATCGCCATAGAGACACAAGATGTGCAGCAGGACCTCCAGAATGCCCACACAAGGACATTCACCTCTGTGGAGCTGCGTGAGGAGCTTATTTTGACCCACTGAAAGAATACTCCTGAGAAACCTCATATTGGTAGAGAAGCAACCTGCAATTTCTTTCTTCACGTTGCCAAGAAGTTGCGGTTTCACTGAGCGTTGTGTCTCCCTCCTCTGAAGGCAGGTTTAAGGGTGACCGTCTCAGGAAATGGCATTCTGCCCAGTCATTCTTGCCATAGTTTACTGATATGGTCGGGGGGACTGTAATGATTGTGGCCCTCTGTGCCTTCCACAAAGCTGGAGAGAATAATTATGAGTATTTATTAATGTAATGGACCAAAGACAGCACTGTTCTTGTGGGCTGATTCGTGCAAGAATAACCTAAGGATTCTCCATTTCTGCTGCCACCTCAGTAGTTTCCTGGAAAAAAAGTATGAGTTCTTGGCTCTAAACTTGAATGGGACAGGCAAATTTATACTTCTATAATTATTTTGATTGCAGTTTATTGTTGTAGTCTATTTCAGATAAAACTACACTGCATGAATCGTAAGAAATTACCAGCTAGAAAACAGAGTTATAATGTCAACAGGTGCTTTTGCTCCACAAATAACTAGTTCTCCATTAATGTCAGGTCTATGTGGCTGTAAGGTTTGGTTTTGTTGTTTTTTTTTTTAAATCACGTGTGCATTGTAAGAGCATTGCTTTTCAACTATGCCGTAATCTCTGATAGGTTGCTTGTATTTTTAGATTTTGTATTACTTTTGTACTCCTCAGGCTTTAATATATCCTTTTTATACAGCTCTTGCTTTGTGAGTGGTTTTAAACTGACCGTGACTACAAGCAGAAGGTTTATTTAAGCAGAAAATAAACTAAAGAACAACATCAGAAATGACTGTCAAACTGACAGGAGGGCAGTGGGAATACTGATATGTTTCTTGTGTATGTTTCTATTTTTGTGATCACTCACAGTAAGAAGTCAATAATCTAAGTAAGCAAGCAAAACTCGTCTGTGCTTCTCTCTGCAGCTTTCTGTTAACTAGGAGCTAGTAAGTATTAGCAGCTTGTGGGGTTCTTTTGCTTGACTAGCCCAGCAGTGTACATAGTATATATTATACAGAGCTGTGTAGAAGGTCTTGATGAAACAAGATTTTATGCATTATTGCCACCTCTCATTACTAGCATTGCATAGCTGTTGGTGGTGCAATCCTGGGCTCGTCCAGATTCAATTATCTTGTAATTAGTGGTAAAATTGGAAAAATATTGCTGATAGGTGGCATTTGTGTGTTTAAATAGCTAAAATAAATAGTTATAGCTATAAACTGTAGTTTAAACATAGCTAAAATTTCTAGCAGGTACACCCTGCAACATTCCTTGGTTGTCTTGTCCTCTGGTTGGGGACGTGGCTGGACTACAGCTGTGTGCTTCCTGCCTGCATGCGAGGGTTCCCTGCGGAAGCACGTAGCACTTGCATAGGTAAGAGAGGAACGGTGGGTCTTATGAAGGGACAGCTGGGGACTGTTACCAAGTCCTGTAGTACACAAATAGCCTATATTCCTTCAACCCTCACCCAGAATGCTTAGCGTCCTGAGGGCTAACTCTAGCAGTTTTTGGAATGAACACCACTGAAAGTTTAAGCTACGGCATCAATCCTTACCTGTCTGTCTGCTGTGTGTCAATCTAAAGATCTGCTTTCATTGCAACTTGGACAAGAGCATGTGGGCTGCCTTTACAGACCACGGAGAGACAAACACATGCATGGATGCAGTTTCAGATGGTTAAGGTTTAGAAGTAGTATGCTTTACTTGTGGGTGGTGCCTGGTGTCTTCTGACCAGGTGAACTGGACTCCAGGATTAACTAGATGACACAAACACATCTTTGTATAAATTTGGAAGGTACTCTTCCTGGAATGTTTTGCAGCATTCATTCAAGAATTCCTGCGAAAGTGAAAACTTCCATTGATAAACTCTTTCATGTAAAATGTCCAGAAAGTTAATTCCTGAGGCTAAGTTAGCCCTGACTAACTGGTGTTAATTTCACCGAGTATGAAATTTGTGCAGACATCTGGCTTAATAGAGGAGTAGTTGCTTTGGAGTGTAGACTCCACATGCTTGGAGTGGTTAAGGTTAGATGGTATATATACCTTTCCACTCTTTCCTCAGTATATATCAGTCAAAGAAAGAGGATTGCAACCACTTCCATTTTGAAGTGAATTTGGCTTCCATTTTCAAATGATCTACTGAAAAGGTGACACATGCTAAAGTAGTAGTTTAAATTACCTGTAATGACTCAGTTTGGCTCAATTGACATTAGAGGGCAGGAAGATCCTGGAATGATGCTTACAGCCTTGGTTTCCTAGCTGCTCCCAACAGAAGTGTTTCATGGTTTCACCAGGCCTAAGTGCCCGGCTTCCATCTA
The DNA here is from genome assembly GCF_965638725.1 of Aptenodytes patagonicus. Taxonomy (NCBI): domain Eukaryota; kingdom Metazoa; phylum Chordata; class Aves; order Sphenisciformes; family Spheniscidae; genus Aptenodytes; species Aptenodytes patagonicus. Next base: position 45,919,167 of record NC_134952.1, read on the forward strand.
ATCAAACATGAACACCCCTGAGAAGGGAGAATAGCTGAGTCTTCTCCTGATACGGGCAAGGAGCACATCTGTGACACTTGAAGGTTAGAGTTTAAGGGATGCTGTAAAGTGCCTTTGTCCTCACGTGTACTGACTTGGCAATGGAAGTACATGCGTGTTGTATTGGAACTGTTTTTGTGTAAGATGCTGTAATGAAGGCATTTCTGAGGGGTGAAAAAATGTAACTGCATTGGTCACAAAGAAAAGTTGAAAGCTGATGTTCAGTTCTTAAGATAGCAAAAATAAAAATGAAAACACTTTTTTCTGACCCTAGACTAATTGAGATTTTTGTTTTGGAAGAGATTGTGTGTATTTTCTTTTAAATTATGTTTTTGACATTTTTCTTCCTAAGCAAATCACACTCTGTTTCAACGGAGCTAAATATACAAAACAGAGAAGACCTATGCATAAGCAGAATTATAATAGGAGAAACAGAAGCCGTTATTATTTTTTCCTGGAAGATTTCTCTAATTTGCAATTTTTTTAATAGTCCACGTAAAGCAATTTTCAAAGACGTCACCATGAGTAATCATTTTGTTATATCTGAGATATACATTTCAGTACAGCTGTAATAATAATACTAATATTATTATAAAGTGGAACGATGCCATGTTAAACACTCTGAAGCAGACATATGTGAACCCGTCTGGAGAGATGTATTTATAACTAGTAATAATTAAAAATTATTATTTTATTAGCTCTTACAAGTCTCATCTGAGACCTAAATGTGGATTTTGCTAATGTATCCTAGAAACTCTTCTTTCAGCAAAATGTCTAGTTGTCTTCTGATTCTTAATGTCATTGTGGCCTTAACTACAACCTGCAACTGAATTCTTTGCTCTAATGTTGTGGTTTATGAGAATTCCAGCCTTTTACAATTTATGAATTTTCGTCCTTACAGTTTCATTTAATAGGCCCTTGCTTTCTGTCCTGACAAAGTTCTTAATCTACTTTTTCTATGTATCTTTCATTACTTTATTCATTTTTGTTCATCGTCATTCATCTCTTCCAGTTAAATGATCTGTCCTTTTCATCTGCGTTTCTGCAGATGGAAGTTCGGTAGATTCCATACAGTTTAAGTGAACCTAATGGGGTGGGAGTGTCACGGTGAATATTTATGACCTTGTGGCAACTATGTGAAACTGTGACACTTTCCTCAAAAAATGGAGAGAGTGAGTACATGAATAGTTTGGGGGGGGGGGGGGCGGTGTCCACGTTTTTTAGCATACTTTTTGCCCATTCATCCTCTGGAGTCTCCCTTCCTTTTGTTGGTTATACAAAGCTTTGATTTGATCCTATTAGGTTGTACCTATAATACGCTTACTTTGTTTATGTTAGAATGAGTCATAGCAATAGTCTCTCTTGTTTGTTGCAATAAAAATACCCCAATACCCATGCTTAGTTGTTTTCACGATTAATTGTGGTCTCTGAATGGAAGAAGAGATGGTATTTGCAGACATAAGTTGAGCACTGTTATTGCAAGAAGTGGGAGGTGGGAAGGGTTATAAAGGTTCTTTGAAATCCGTGAATTTGTTCTCCTTCTGTTGTTTTTAACAAAACATGTCTGTTTATGTTGATATTGCCTAAAAGCTCTAATTTTAATAAGACCAGGTTTCTAATTGGCTAGATATGACATGCATATAAAGAAATATTCTTTTCCTGTAGGAATGCTTACAGTCTAAATATACAAAAAACACATGGGTTGAAAATAAGGTTTTACAGTACGGCATTTTCTTTCAACATAGCTTATTTCTCCGTCCTTTATCCCTTGTGTCCTGGTGGAAAGAATGTTTCTTGAAAAGCAGCTTACAAGGAAAGTTGTAATGAAGTGTTAGTTCACTGCAAAAAAATAGTGAATATTGGTTAAATGAAGAAATTGCAACCGTAACTGAACAGACAGCATACGAAGGCAGACACTCATACCTGTGTCATACTCGTAGTCATCCGGTGTGTTGAGTAAACTGGTCTGTGTAATTCAAAGGAGGGCCCCCCTCAGCTTTTTGTTGCTCGTGTACCACCAGGGACTCACGCTCAGGGGACAGTGGGGAATTTCAACACTTTTCTAAAGCAAACAGTTCCAAAAATTGCAACTGTAGGGCGCTTCATCTAAAAACAGATTTGTACCTGCTATTAGTTGGTTCCGGGGTGGACTTCACAGCATGCAGCAGAAAGGGAAAATTTTGTCTTTGCGTCACGAATGTAATGAAACTCTTGACCCAGTGCCACTAATAGCTGTGGCTTAGTTGGCACAATCTCGTAGCTTTTTTAAGCTAGTAGGGCAGGAACTTCTCAGGGCTGTGAAAAGTATTTCATTCTTAGCTGGGTAATAGGAGAGAACAAAGCTGCTTCATTCATTGCTTTGTGTCTCGTAGACACCAGCTTTTTAGTCTTTCTGGTAAATATGTTACTGTACTGTTACTGTACTGTTATTATAAGTTGTATTCTCTGTTATGTCACTTCAGTTTTCTTTAGTATCAGTGAGGGAAAATCATCTAGCGAGGAGTCATTTTTTAACTGCATTTTCTATCTGAAATGAGAATTTCAGTGGGATAAGAGAGCTATGGGTTTTCAGTTAAGTTGGTTTAAGTTTACTGCTTATGCTGGAAAAAGCCAGTGGGATGAGATTTAGGTGATAAAATATCTTGTTAGGCAGCTGAGGAGCACTGGAGGAGGTGAGCAAGAGCTAGCTAGGAGAAAGTTCTGCAATCTATTTATGAGATTGAATGTTATTTTAAGGTAAATGATCCTTAAAATACTAAAATCCACAAAGTGTTTATCAATGGATGATATTAGAAAAAGTGTTGGTCAGAACAAGATGTGCCTCATTAGTTTTTGTGAATATTTAAAGGTGCAAGCTTTGTTCAAGCTTTTGAGACTCATCCTTCTGGGAAACATGGAAATGTTACATATGCATCCTTTCATGAAGGAATTTAACAATACTTCCCCCAACAAATGTTTGGCTGAAAAGGAGATTTTGCTAACTTTAGCAAATGTTCAGTTTCCACTTCAAAATTTTTTTTTTTTTTTAGATTTCTTTATTTTGACCTGAACTGGTTCATTGCTGTCATGAAACACATTTGATATCTAATGTGTTTTTTTTATGGTAAGACCAAAATTTCACTGAATTCTGTTTGAAGAAAACCAAGGACAAATCAAGAAAATCTTTCAAAGATATTCAGTGTAGATTAAATCCATCAGTAAGTGAAAAGGATACAGTTTTCAAATACGATCGTAGTAGATTTTCCAAGGAATTTGGTGCCAAATCGCCTTTGAAAATTAGAAGGCACAAGGCTTTTAACTTATTTAGACTCTTCAGGAAATCCAAAGCCTAATCCCAGTTTTAGACACTAAATAAGTAGTACCCAAAGTGGAGGATCTTTAGGTGCAGAACTTTCTTAGGAAAGGGCTGATTTTATTGTTCATAAGTTCTTTTTTTACTTTACAGCTAGTATTTGTTTCTACTGCACCTATTAAACTGACACAGTATAGTCTAATAGTGACATTATCTGAAGCCTTTATTCATTTCCCCCCCTTCTTTCCATTTTGACATTTTTTCAGCTGCTTCATAACTTTTGTTCTGTTTTGTTTTTGTTATTTAGAAGTATTTACTTCAAAGTATCTGTTGGATTTCCCTATGCAGTTTCAAATAGTTTTCCACTGGTATATTCAACGGTTTTAAAACATTACCAATGTATATGCCTAGTTACTAAACCCAATATTTTTGTGCATTGAAGAACCAGGTTTTCCACACCCGTTAGCTGGAGTTCGTGTTTTATGGTCTGATATCTGCATATAGTGTCTGCTTTGAGATGGATGTCCCCCTTGTGTTTTTGCCACACTGAGTACCTTAATGATAATGAAGATATATTCCCTGCTTGCAATGTTTATTACTAGAAAATATCTGTAAGCTTATGCTGTAAATGAAATGTGCAGCTTTTGGTAGTTTCCCGCTGAAAAAAAATTCTTAAGGGGGGGGGGGGAGTTAGACTCAGAATTCAAATACAAATTACAATTTCCTGTTACATCATTTTCAATCCGTCTATTCACCCAGTGGCAGTGTGTTTTTAAGGGTGGACCTTTGCTGTGTAAGAAGCGTGCGATTCTTGCGCCAAGGCTGTGATTTTGCTCATGTCTTCAATAGTAGCTTTTAAAGTTCAGAAGTGGATAGATGGGAGTGATTTCACTCTTGGAGGTGTTACAGGGTAATCCTAACTTTCAGAGCTGGGGTATCCACATTGCCCAAAGAATGAGAAATAAAGACTTGCAATCTCAACTAGCATGCACAAGCGATTAATGTACTTTGCAGTCCTAAAATAAAATAATTTAATACTCTCTGATTAGCATGTGGAGATGCAACAAGCCTCAATTTGTCCAGCTTCCAAGTTGCTGTTTAGCCCTGATGCTACGATGATGAGAATCACATCAGCTACTGGAAAACAAATCTATTTCCATAAAGCTGAGCTTTATGAAGGTGGTTTTTCTTTTGCAGAGTATAAATGGTGTGCGAACCATTGCTAGTATTTGGAAGTCACTCTTGAAGAACTGTGAAATTCAGGCTTCTGTATAGGGATGTTGTCTTCTTATGCTGTTTTCTGAACAGGGATGAATTTTACCTTGTAGTGAACACACATGGAGAAAACAGTCGTAAGAGTTGGTTGTCTTCTGTCCTTTTCTAGCTACTGATTATATACTGATCAGAGGCTTTAAAGGGTTTTATAAATGTTATTTGACACCCCAGATTCCTACAGAATCTTAGAACTGTTCTGCTGTAAAAATGTATGTGATAATTGCTAATGTGGTAAGATACTCCACAATATAAAATAAACTTTTTATCAATATGTGATGTGAACAAACTGGTTAGCTTTATAAAGGGCACAAGGCAGGGGGGCAGGACGGGCTATCTTACTTCAATCCTGAGAATGAATTTATTAGCTGTTTTTAAGCAGAACATTGAGAAATCTGACCCTTTGTTAATTTAGTTCTTAATAACCTCTTCTGACTCTCTTAAAAAATGCAGTTATTCAGCAAGAAAAACAAGAAGATTTTTTTTTTGTCTAAAAATATTCTTGCGGAGGATGACTTCAGAAAATGTATTGGACAGCAGTTGTAACTTTTTTTCTGATTGTAAAATAGCTGTATGGAGAAGCTTGCCACTCCAAAGTGCTTAGTGGAACTTAAAGGAACTGTAACTAGTATTGGGTCTTCTCAGGTTGGATTTTCTTCCAGTGCTTAAGTATTGGTGTGATTATAGAGCAAAGTGCTTTTCACAGTATCCTCACATTGCACAGGAGTTCACTATAAAACTTACTACTTTTATGAGGTATTGAAGGGAATTCAGTTTTTTATTTAAGCTTGAAAGAACATATAAATGTAATAGCACATTACATTTAATCTTATCTTCCAAAGCAAAGCGTCCAGGCAGAGGTAAGATAAAAGTATAATCAAATTGATCTTGCAATGTTTAGAAAGCTGGTAATGGGTAACACAAAGAAATATATGACTTAAATCTGTGGTAGAGTTGTGTTAATTGGGAATGCATATTTAAGGTACATAATCTGCAGAAATACATAGAGAGATTTGCAGTGATTTGCCTGGGTATTTATGTTGAAAAGTGCTTTTCCTTTAGCAAATAATTTTAACGTCGTACTTCTCCTGCCCACCCCCCATCTGAATTACCACTGTTAGACGCCCAGTTCCATGGAAAAGTAACCAACAAAACAGACCCCTGCAAAAGTCTTGATTTCTTGATCAATAAGCACCATGTAAAAACCTGAGTAATTCTTATTTCAGTACTCCTTTTCAAAAAACGTTCACAGGTTTGATAGTAACCGTTGGATCCTTCAGAACAGGAGCTTGAGGGATTTGTTTTCTGAATCTGGGTCCACTACAATTTAAAATGAAAGAGCTGTACTGTGATAGTAAACTCAAAGTTAGTATGGCAATGTCCACCTAAGTAATAACTAATTACAGAATTAGGTAAGCATCATAACAACAAATTATATTTGATTAGAAATTAATATCTTTCTTTGTAATAGTTATGTGGCTCCGCTTTTGATATACTTCCACAGATTTTAGGTGAAATTATAAACTTAATCTCATATTTTTTGTCTTGTAGTTTAATAACACTTTTAAATTCTCTTTATCTGGAGAAAATAAAGAGGGATGAGGAAGAAAGGGCTTGTGTGTGTGTGTAGGAGAATGCTGTATCACACGTTTCTAAACTTAATTATCTTTATTTAATCAGAAATGTATTCCATGTCTGTTAAAGAAACAACCTTTTCTGATTTCATTAAGCTTCTCAGGCATGTAGAGTTTCAGCCAGGGAATGTGCTTTGTTTTGAACTCAGTCAGCGACCCCTATAAAAATGTTTAATTAACTTTTTGCCAATGTCAATATAGTTCTATTATACTCAGAAGGCTGGAGGAGCTCCCTCTGGTGGCTCATTTACATTGAACTTCTGTTCTTTGCTTTACTGAAGTATCTGTTTACTCAAGCGAACAAGGCTGCTGACCCCAGGTATCAGTCAGGCATCAGTTCCTTGTGGGCTTACGTTTTAATTGAAAAACATAAATAATTTTCTTACAGAATGAAACACCAGCATTTAAATTCGCAGCAGTTTCAATTTATTAGCAAAATAAATAAAGATGTCTTGAATAACAAAGTAAGCAAATAAAACTGAATTTCTTCCTTCTAAGTATAAATCGCACAATAGGTGTGTGGCAGTAATTTAGGAGTGGCACCCACAAGAGCACTTACTCGTAAACTTAGGAAATATTTGGATAATAAAGAAAATTATTCAAGAATGTGAAGTCCGTGTTTTTAAAATGGTTTAATCCTGTAGCTGAACTACAGTTTGAGTTAAAATGAATCTTGGTATCTGAATTCATTTAAGCTATTTCATAGCATTAAAGAGAAGCATAATACATCTCACTTATGTATAGTCATCTTAAAATTATGAAGCAGGAGACTTTGTGGGTCAAAACCACCAGCAAGTTTAAAGTGAATTTGCCACCTCTGTAATGTTAATTTCCACAGATCCTTTCAAACTCCGTGCTGTTGTAATTTAATGGGATCCTTATCATACTGGCAATGAACCGTCCTCTGAAGCAGTGGGAGAAGTTTCAAAGCCAAACAACATGCAGACTGGACATAAGGTTAAAAACTTAGTTCAATATAGAAGATTTCTTTTATTAAGCTATTTTCAATAAAGCTGATTACAGAATAGAATATTTAAAAATTAGAGAAATTATAGTTCTTGGAATATGAATATTTAGTGAAAGATAAAATTCTGCCCAGGTGTTTCTGAAGGAAAGGAGGAGAAAGGGGTTACTGCAGATGAGAATAGGAGGGAAATGGCAGTATTTTAAGCTTATAAGAAAGGAATGTAAAAGGGAAAAAGTACAGGACAATAAGCAATAGCCACCTGCAGGAAGCTGAGAAGAAATATATTATAAAAAGTGTTTTGAATGACTATTCATTTTCATTTTTAAATTAATATCTTGCATTTTTTCGTGTCCATTAAACACTCTAGCAGCTGAAATTCACAAAGCAAATAATACTTAGCAAACATAGAAAATCTTACCTGATTTGAAAGTAAACTTTCAATATTCACACAGATGGACCTGATTGTAAGATTTTATTTTTGATCACAAATTGTGCATCTGTCTTCATTCTTTGTCAAATAATTATCAAGAGCACAGTTCATATTATAATCTCCAATATACTGTGCACCTGAATGTCTGCATTAAAAACAAAGAAACAAACAAACTTGGTCTTCCAGTCTAATTATAGAATATTCTTCCAGCCGGTAACAGAAGCAGATGGGTTAGCAAATAATAATTTTCTGTTGTGCAGGTTTTTTAGAACAATTTCCCACTCTGTCCAAGTTCAGCATTTCCTTGATGTTGGTGATCAGAACTTTGAGAAGTGAAAAGTCTAATTTTTGAGGAAATTACTGGTGCAGTTTGTTCAGGACTAAGAAGAATTGGAAATAACTTGTTTGGTGCACCCTGGGACTATGTTTACATTTTTGCAGCTGATGATAATTAGCATTTTCCAGTCACCCTTCGATTAAGAAATATGCTGATCCTTCTTATCAGTCTGTGCTCCTGGCTGCTACCCAACTTTTTTCTCCTGTTCTACCAGTGCCATAACTGTGCTGCTTGTACTACTGAACTTCATTCTGTTTCTAATGCTCTCATCTAGAAGATAGTCCAGGTCTTCCTGTATTGTGCCCTGGCCCTCCTCTGTGTTGACTGACAGCTTTGAATCTTGGCCAAGAACTTGAGTTCATTCTTATGAATAGCCCTAGAACTTTTAAGATTGTTGGATTCAAGTTTGCAGCATTTAACCTAAAATTAAGCAGGTGGATTCCACTGCTTGCTGTATTTTGATGTTTCTATCGTAAAGACTGTTAACCACCTTCTGTTAGAGAGCTGCTAAAATACCTTTTACATGTATATCATTAAGAAGTGGGAAATAATAATGGAAAATAACAGGGAAAAATAATAGGAAATATTGCTTTAGGTGGCAATGTCTTTATTTACCCTCTACTCTTTAGTACTTTTAGTAAGTAATTTTTTTCTGTAGTAAATGTAACCAAATAATTCAATAGCCATTTCCTGAACAACTGGAGTTGTATCTGTGATCTGAAGTAGCATGTGGACAACAGCATTTTAATTTTGTGTTTTTATGATGGTGAACATGTGCAGCCAGACAGATGCAGATTGCTTCCACCACTACAAAACCACAAACATAATTTCATACAGTGTAATTTTATGAAATGTTACTGCCTTTATATTTATATTGCTGAGGGTCGGCAATGTTTGTAAGCAGAGGTTAGTGTTCATCATGAAGGTAGAACTGCCTGAACTGGAGTGGTGACAGGACCTCTCAGCACTTGTGGACATAGACACAAGTTGGGTACTGCAAATTAGAATAAACATAGTAGGATTCCTGTCTGTGTAGCGAGTAGCTAAGTGTCACTGCAGTATAAATAGTAGTTTCTTGAGTGGATGCTTTAACTGCATAATTTAATTTCTTTTATAGTGTAAATTGGTTAAATACATAGTGTTCCCATTCTGTGTAAAAGTTTGTCATTGACTTTTTCTGTTTGCTTTTATAAGATATAGTTACATTTAGACAAAAATTCCAAATTGTCACTCTAACTTGTGAGAGAAATGAGCTGTTGAAGATAGTGGCGGTTTGTAGAACTTCTGTGCGTGTCTTCCCTTGTCCTCTGTTTCATGGGGACATTGTAGTGTGGTAAGTGGATAGTACGCTTGGTTTAATTTAGATAAAATAAACTTAGTGCAAACACTGTATTTGAGGCATCCATGAAAGTTTTTGTGTTTAACAGTGGAAATCAGAAGTTGTTTTTAATTCTGCTCTCTAGGAGGTAATGAAGATAATTGGTTTTAACAGCCAGGGGCCACATTTTATCCAATTTACCACTGCTCTGTCATTTCATATCTCACTTTCATCAGTCTAAGTTTCAGCTAGGTAAACTTTTATTTGAGGCAACAGACATATTTTAATTCAGTCTCAGCTATTTGTTTTAATTTTTTTAACTTGCTTTTTGACTTGTACCCTTCCATGACCTTGGATTTTTAGGTGTTCTAAAAATGCTTAGGCAGTATGCCTGCACAGATTATGCAAGTGGCAAATAGGTTCTTCCATGTTTGCACTGACTTCTATTTTAACCTCTCCATGGAGGAAAAAGACCTGTGCTTAGTAATGCTGCTGATGAAATGATGTGTAATAATGTGCAGTATCCTGTGAATGGCAACATAGAAAAAATATCCAATGACATTAATTTGAAATATTTAGTTGATTACTTCCTTAATACCTTTAATACATCTATATTCGTATTACATTATGTGGTACTTCTCAGAATTTCATTCAATTATGAAGCTAAAGGTGGGCAAAGGGGAAAGCTACCAAAAACCCCCTGAGGATCTAGTAACATGATGGCTACATTCAAGTCTATATCAACTCCATATAGCATTTAAAAAGTGACTTCTAATATGACATCTCACAGCCATTTGTTCTAATTTGTGAAGAAGGCAAATTCTGTTCACCTCCTTTAAACAACTTTTAAATTTTGCTTTTGATGAGGACTTACTTGTGCAAGAGTTCTGCCTAAAGCTCTTGCATTCCTGAGGCTCCTCCATTTGAAGCCAGCCCACAGTGTGGAACAATATTTAAGACAAACCGGTCCAGATAGCAGAGAACAACAGGTTTTCCCATTCAGAGGAAAACATATCTGGAAACTGGTCCATGCTGCTTTGAAATATTTGGATGTTTTAAAATAATTACTCTCCTCAATTGTATTTGGCTAAAGGTATCTTTCATGTTTGCCCTAATTCCATGACTAACTTTGTACTGCAGTAGGTTTAAACTTTTTTTTTTTTTTTTAAAAAACTGTGAGGGATGGGAGATGATCTAAAAGAATTTTTCATTTATCTAAAAATTTCATTTGGTTCTAGTGTCATGTAACTTGAGGATGCTGTGAAGCCCAAGGGATGGTTTACATCAATCTTGTTTGACCTGCATTAGACAACTGCTAGCTGCATTTTTAATTTAAGTGTTAGAAGCTTCTGCTAGTTAAAGTGACCATACTTCATCCCAGTTGATCAATATCTAATACTGGTATCCACTTCCTCAGCCCCTGTGGTGATCAGACTTGCTTCTCTGTACCTAAGATGCGAATATAAGACAGGCTGAAAGTCACAATGGGTAGCCTGCATTAAATTTACTAATATAGGTGAGATTTGTGTTTTCTTTTCTTTTTTCCTCTCAAAACTTTATGTAAGAGAGTAACTGCTATTTTAAGGGAAAGAAAACTGCAGTAATTATTTGTGAATGAAAGTGGACTCCTTTCTGACATTCACTTCTTATTCTAACATACTAAATTTTATGCTGATTGTATATGTGGAGATTGCTTTATTCTGAAATACCTGCAGAAAAGGGAAAACTTGCGTTTAAAGGTGTTATTGGAAGTTTATATCTATATATTTTATGTGTGTGTGTGTGTGTGTACGTGTAAATAAAGTCCTCTGAATACATACTGGTATGTAACCTTAATTTTTAGCTATGTGCTGATACAGTTTTGATACCCTGACAGCAAAATTGCATTTAAAATTGTAGGCAGGATTCTTTTCTTTAGGACCTATCCATAAATTCTTTTGAAATCAGCCTCCTGACAATATCCCTTATTATTATTGTTTGCAGTTATTGTATGCTTTACCCTTTTGTAATTTTGTCATCAGTGCAGGTCAGAGTTGAGAGGCTCAATTGCTTTGATGCACTTGTTAATATCAGAGGGAAATGGAGTGGATCCTTTGCAGAAATTTTGGTTTACAGATGACTTTGTACTTTACACGGGGATATACCTAGGACTGCGGTGCATCTGCATGCAGTAATGGACTATTATCCAGTCCAACCTCTTTTCATAAAACCACGTTGTTTTGTTCTGCTCTTAAATAAAGTTGTGCTGAGAACAAATGAAGTGGTAGAGTTATACTTATTCTTTGTCAGTTTCTTATTAAGGAAAGGAAGGTAATAGAGATGCTGAAGGTAATACATAAAAGTGACTCTTGAGGAAACGGGAGGTATAGACTAGCGGTCAGGTAGGATGTTTGGAGTATATAGGAAGCATGTTAATAGACCTGAAAACATTTATGAGGGTGTAAAATCTCCCCAGTTAGATGGTAAAGGGAGTGTAGTATATACAGTACATGTAACTTTTCTGTATTAGTTTTGAGGACAGTGAAACTCATTCCTAGATCTCAAGACTATAGGCTATAGGTCTGTACCTTTTCGTACATTGTGCATTCATAGCCAATGTATCTTTTTGACAAGTAATGTGGAGTCCAGCCTACCAACTTCTAAGCATTTTATGTCCACAATGATTTTTTTTTTTTTTTAAATTCAATATAGCTTTTGGGTTAAAGATCATATAACAGCTACAGTACCTCTTACCTAAAGATGATTTTGTGCTGACTAAAAAAGAATTAGAATTACCTGTTCCTGATAAAAGAAAGTGTTATTTCTGCAGGGAAACTTATTATTATGTTTTCTTCAATTCAAGAATCTGGCAAAAATTTGTGATTCTGTAAGTGATGGCAACAAAGCAGAGTGATTATACATAAGCTGCCAGTAAACTCGCAGTACAGTGTTTCCTTGTAATTGTGTCACAAAGGGGCTGTGTCACTGTTTTTCATTCTCTCGTTGATGCGTACATCACCGTGGTTGGACCACTAACCATAGCTGATCAGATTCTCTTCTTACTTCAGTGCAGTAGGCTTGTGTAAACGGGTATGGAGAGAAGAACATTTGCTCCTTAATAAATTACAATAAAAATATTGTGTGTGTATGTAGGGTTAGAGTTCTGATCCCTTTTTGTTGTCTGATTCTTACAGAAATGCTTTCAGGGATGGTTTGTACAGTGAACGTACATGTCCTGAGTGTCAGAGAGGACATAGTAGCCTTAGAGCCATGGGTGGAGGGGATAGACAAAGAGGTTGCACACGTTGCAGGCTAGAGCAGAAACACAGGGTGTAGTCCACAGCTAGGGAGCAGACCTATGTTGTGAAACACCAGGAAAACAGTTCCTTTTGTCTTGATTACCTTCATGGTCACCAGCGTCTGACTAAGGGGAGAGTATTGGGAGACTAAAAATTAAGTTGGATCCTTTGGGTTCTCTGAATTGGGATTAGTAGTATTTCAAACCATAGGCAAAAAGGAGGTTACTTCTCTCTTCTGTAGTTACTTGCTTCAAGAACTGTGGATTATATTTCTGTAACTTAAACCAGTTACTAATGGCCCACCCAACACATAGCTCTCTTCTCTGACACGTCATTTTCACCTGCTCCAGGTCACCAATTCTCTTCTGTTATTGTCATCCCCTTAAGGACCCCATCTAGCTGCTTTGCACGGCAACTCCATACTCCACCAGAGCAGCTGTCACGCTGTCCTTCGGGTGAGGCGTGGCACTAAAATGCTGACTCTTGGGGTGGTACATTTGCCAAAATTAGCGTTGTTTAAATAGAATATCCCAGGCTGATCACCATGGGAAATGAGTGGAAGTTACTACATTTTCTAAGAAGTGTGTGTGTGTGTGTGTGTGTGTGTGTGTATATAAAAAAATATAAAATCACTTTATTTAGAACTTTATAGAATTTTAATAGAATCTTTATAGGTAATTCATAATTTTACAGGATCCGAGTAAGTAGAGGTAAGGTCCTGTTCACCAAGGGAGAGAAGAACAGAGATCTGACACAAAGTTTACATATTTCATCTACCTGAAGCTCACCTCAGGCTTGCACTTTTCATCCTCTGCTCCCTCTTTTGTAAGAGGGCTGTGTTCAGCTCCCAGTGACCACTTTGAGATGTAGGAAGTGACCGAAGGGAACGTAGGAGCCTGCAAATCATTCTCTAAATGTTATGGAGTACTTTGGGACTCTGGGAGCTAAAAACACATTGAAAATTGAAATCAATAGTTTTGTTGTTTCTGCAAGATGTGCTCTGATGTTGTACTGCTGTTCTGAGATCATAAGTGTGTGAACACCTATGCAAAAGCTTTACGTTTTACAGTTCTATATAGTAAACTTTAAAAAGCAAAGAGGGAACACTAAACTAAAGTGTGGGACAGAAATATAATCCCAACCCCACTTCTGCCACTGACTTTTATGGTGTGCTTTTGGATGCGTCCTGTATCTTCCAACAGCTTTGTTACCATGAAGCAGTGGTGCTCTCCACTTTTCTACATATAGCAGTATGAGGCTTGATTGTTTTGTGACTTGTTTTAGCACTCGGGGTGGGAAGAGCCATGTTCAGCATATGTGCAGTGAGGGCAATCGCATGTTAATTTGAAATCTCCACATGGTGAAGAAATGTAATTAGTGAAGCAGTTATGCAGAATGTGAGCATGGGCTTACTTAATGGTAAAGTATACCCCTTGCTTTGGACCAAGGTTTTTTGTTATATACTTTTTAATGGCGTAGTTTCACTGTGGGGGAAAAAGGGGCCACAAGACTTCATCATTTTAAAGAGAACTAAGCACGTCACACCCTTTAAGGTCTTTATTCTGGCTAAGACAGACATAGATGGGATTAAAGAGATTACTGGTTAACCTAGAAATCTCTGACTTGAATCTCAAGTTCATACGATTTAAAATGCAGAATTATTGGCACAGTGTCAAAAGGCAGGTTGACTTTTTTAAGCTTAACTAGACATGGAAACACACACTACAGGAAAACTCCATTTTAATACCTCAAAACCACTAGTTTTCTATCAGTGTTTTTATCAAAGAGGTAAGTGATTATCATGACAAAGCAGAGCCAGCTTTAGGGATTCTTAATCCAGTTGTTCCTCAGAGGAAGGAATAGAGTTTGTCTGTAGCTTTAAAAGTGTCTGTTAAACTAATAAGGAATTTCATTTACGTTATAGTTTAAGATTAACAGTTAAACTTTACCAGTCTGGCATATTGCATTTATTGTCTTTGAATACTGCTAGAATAAATTTTCCTATTAGATCTGTCTTGGTAAGCAGGAGCTTGTCTTTTTTTTCCCTGATTTACATACAAAATTCAGAAAAATCTCCCTGTGTACATTGGAAGCTATTTAAACTTACATTCAAACTAATTTTGAAATATTACAGAGTCAAGATGGAATAAACATGTAAAATATAACTAAAATGTGTAAAAGAACTGTGTAAGTGACAATAGACTTCATTTTATTCTTTGTAAATCTATTTCATGACTATGGATTTATATATAAAATAAATATATAAATATAAAAATGTGCACACATACACATGTGTCTTGCAGCATCTCTAAACTCCTAGTACAGATTATGATTCTTAATGCATTTGATCAACCTTTATGTTAGAGTGTGTCAATATACCTTAGTTTAAACCAGTGATGCAAAACTGGGATGGCAGTGTGAACCAATTCCCAATGTATCTCTGGCTAGTCTCTTGTAAACTCTGTTAACTCAGACTGAGAAATAGTAACTAAAGTAGTGGAGCAGTGAATCAACAGTATTTTAAATCCTCCCCACATGGCTTTTTAAGAAAATTCAGGCTGTATATAATGCCATTATTTCTTGCTAGAATTCCAAGTGCGACTGTATACAGCTGGAAATAAAGATGATTTATTTCAGGGCCTGGGTAATACTTAATTTTTTTTTTTTTAATTGAGAACATATTAAAACATTGTTGGTGTTTGCTTTGTTTTGGGTTTTTTTTCCTGCTTTCATTCCTGTATTACTTATACAGTGCTAAGAATTTGACTTCTGATCTAATTATCTCTTTACTATTTTTATCAAAATCAGTTTTGCTTGCATTCTTAATATTTATCAAGAATAATAATTTTTTTACAGAAGTATAAATGTTAAGAATTTCTTTTGTTCATATCCATTTTTGTAATACGGCACCTGGGATATTCTTCTATTGTTTTACATTTTAGGGGGAGGGGAGATGGTGAAACAGGTTTTCCTGGGTGTTTTGCTTCTTGTAACTGAGAGAACAGAAGCTGTTGGGTGGGAGAAGCTCATGTAAATGACATTTTCAGAGTGCGTGTGACTACTGTAAAGACACGTGTGTGTCTGCCTGTGGCTTGTCCTGCTGAGCGTGCTTCTGGTGATGTCTCGGGAAAAGAAGAGCGCAGCAAAGGGTTAATTTTTACTATCAACCTCAGAAAGGCACATTTGCAATCCCTCCCAGTCTTGTCTTCCTTTTTACACCTCATTCACTCACCGCTGCTCTTCACTTCAAGGCAGATCCTTTGACCTAAGTAGATTATTGTAGATGCATGAAGGACACAGCAAGCTATCCGTGCTTTTAAAGGAGGAGATTTTGGCTCCAAAATAGGACAGTAAGCTTTTCAGCCTTATGCTGCTTTACCTAGTCAGCACGAGGCGGTGTCTCCGGGTGCTTAGTGGACTCCTGTGGAATCGGATGGGAAACAAAAGCAGAAGTGGCAGCCGCTGCAAACGTGGGAGCCTGTGCCGTTAGAGGGAAGCGATTGCTAATAAGGGCCTGCGAGACCCGGGTTTCCTTGGTTTCCATGACAGTTATTAGGTAACACAGAAATTGAATTGTCTCCCACAATGCTCTTGGGGGATAGGGGGGCAAGGGGGTGCTCCAGGGACACAGCAGAGGAGTTATGACTTGTGGCAACTTACCACTCTAAGCATGTGAAACTCTCTGGATTATTGGTGCCTTACTTCTTTGTTTGCTGTTTCTCATTTGTGTTTGCAATTTGCTCTGCTTTTTTTTTTTTTTGATGGAAGACCCTGGCATATACTACACGGTTTCTCAAATAATATTTTCCCCTTTTTATTTAGAGCTGAGCTTGGCAAAGCAAGGATATGAACAATTATACAGGTGGGCTACTCGGGGGGAGTGAAGATATAAGGCATCCAAACAGGTATTGGCAACCTGCAGCACTGTAAAAATGCCCCTCCAACAGATTTCTGTAGTTCCAGCACGGGAGACTGCCAGCAATGGGAGAAGTTCAATGGGCAGAAACAAAGAGAAGAGCAAGGAAGTTGAGGTAAGAGGAAGGTTTCGATTTGCTACGGTAGGACGAGTCTGCCTTCAGTAGCTGGTGGGTTTGGCTGCTCAGCAGGACGCGGCGTGCCGTAGCATTACACAGTACACATGGGTGCAGCATGCTTTAGCACACTGAAGTGATCTCCTGTGATAACATCTCAGCATTACAGAACAAAGGAGGCTATTTGGGAAAAAAAAAAAATGAAGGAAGTTGCAAACTGTATTAGGGGGTTTTAACCTTTTTATTTAAATGCATGCAGTCTGCTAGTACTGACAAACATTGTTCCTTATAAGCTGTCAAGTAGCAGTTTCTTTATAATAGGTTGGATGAAAAAGTAGTTTTAATAAGATTCCCATCTCTGTTTAAAACCAACAGAAATACCATGCTAAAGCCTGGCTTTCTAATATGCGTGTGTTATTCATAGCAAATGTAGGCATGAGCTCTATGACTTACTCTTTATTATCATTTAAAAGGCATCACTGTTTAGTTTGTTATCCCTTGACTGACTTTCTTTGATTCATAAACATACAAAAGTGTTGTTCCATCAGTAAATACCACATCCTGTTGTTTTCTAGTTAAGAAGAAACTATAGGTTCATATTATATTAATGATTAGAACAAAAAATACAGGAAATCTGTACAATTTTAATGGTATTTTTACCTGTAGGAATCTCTTTTGCTATGTATAGATTAAACAAGCATTGTGCAAGACACCCCCCCCAAAAAAAAGGCATCCCTTCCTATCCCAAAACATAAGTAGTCTGTTTATAGATGCAGCAGTAAACGTACATAACATAGACATCTGCTTTTTACAGACGTGTTTCTTGTCTCTGTGTTTTTCTGTTCCCTCTTGCTGTATGGAAAATCAGGGAACTACTGGGAAAACAAATATGATGTCTTTTAAGTATTATCTAAGAGATTGTGTGACAAACTGCATCTCTGAAAGAAGTGTTTTAACTTTCTTTTTGTGGTTTGTGTGACACAGTTTTCAGGAAATTGTGAAGTTCAACGGATGATTGATACTCATAACATGTCTGTGTGATTGTGGAAAAGTATTGGTAAGCTTGCAGGCTTTTTTTTTTTTTTAAGATGCCTTTTTGCTCAATATTTGGCTTTGACAAGTTCACTGGATGTGATTATTCTGGTTTTTGTTTGAGCACCTATGTATAAGCAGTGTCCTTCCCTGGAAGTAGTCTCCAGTTGCTTACTGGTAGCACTGTCGTCAGAGTTCATAACTTCTAGAGATTTGTGTTTTGAAATGGAAAACTTTTGCTTTGGTTTGTTTTTATTCTTCCATTGACTGGTTAAAGATGAAGGTTCAAGTGGAAACTGTTCTTTGTATTAAGACTCAAGATCTGAAAAGCAGAAGTATATAATGTTACCTAGCTTAAAATTGCTCTCTGGCATTCTTGTTTTAATTTGATCATTAGAGTTAACTGAAGAATACATGCAACATTCACACAAGGGTCAGATAAGTGTGATTGTTAATTTAGGGTGGTGGTGGGAAGTGTGGAGCTTCTGAATCGTAAGAATCGTCTCGTGCTTTTCTAGGATTTTTCCTATGAGGGCTGGGTTGCATCACTTCAGCAAGACTCCAGTATCTCAGAAAACAAAATCTTTTCTTGAAAATTGTGGAAGTTATATAGCAGAAAAGAGCAAAATGACCGGGATAATTAAGTTCATGAAAGTTCTCTTCTAAAACAAATATTAAAAAAAAACAAACAAACAACCCCAAAAAACTCCCAACCAAACTTAAAGTACATGCCGCTCATTGAAATGTATTTGCCAACCTGCCCTCTGCTGGGCAGAGCCTCACCATACTGCTGGAATATCTGCTCATCCCTGAAGGCTTATGGCTGTGATTTTATACAGGGTAAAAACTCCCCAATGCTATTGATAGAGATCATGGATGGAGTGGTAGACTAATGTTTTTCACATCATATCTACAGCTTATGTAAATTATGATGATGTTCAAGTTTGTTTTGTGGATGTAGTTTGGGAGTAGTGAACCAGCCTTTTTATTGTCCAGACAGAGGTTGCTCAGGCTTATGTAGATGGTCTTCTATCCCTCCAGTTCCTACACAGCATGGTCCTCACAAGGGGACATTTCCTTGCTTGTACTCAGTGTTTCTGTCTGTGTTGGTGAGGGTCTTCTGGGTTCATGGTAGCACTGATACTGTTTCTGCAAGTACCTGCTTCCTCTGCCTTTCCATAGCAGGCATTTTGAGGTGAAAGCTAAATAAAGTAGTTAAATGGGCTTCCTAGGGCAGTGAGAGCATCAAGCTGGTTCAGGTTCATCATGAAAAAATGAAATGTCTGAAAGGTCTTCCAATTGCCAGGATAACAGTTGTTAGGATTGTATGCCAAATTCTGTTATTGCTAGAGAATTTTATACGATGTCCTTACAACAGCATTAAAATTTTTGAAGAAGAGTTCATCTTCTGTCTAATTGCAGAGCTCGCTGCGGTGAACTATTTCCAAGTTCACAGTGAATCATGTAAATCTGGCTAAATTAAGTGCCTCCGTTGCATTTGATTCATGATGCAACTCATTCTGTAATGCTTTTCTGTGATTATAGATGCTCATAGACATGCTTTATCTGAAGGTTTTAATACGTGTCTGTGCACACTTACAGATGATTGCCAAATATTGGTCTATTTTTAAAAATACTATTAAGTACAGTATTAATTACGAGCCACAAGTGCCCTTAATGGATATATGACCAATATTAGGAGTAGAGGCATGGTAACAATGGCTAGAGGGAGCTTTTTAAGGCAATCTTCCTAGGCAGTATCCTTTGCGGGAGCAAAAATTTCTGTGCGGTCTATTCCTGTAATTTTTGGGCGATTTGCCTCAATAATTAGCAGAAGTTGTAGCTAACAATGAATTTTGCATCGAATTTAACTATAGAGCTTCTCTGAGTGTAGTCTAAAGACAAGGTAGGTTTTTTCCATAATGAAGCAATGAAAATGCTTCGGTGCTGTATAACCTGTTGCAGCAGCTCTGCACTACATTTCCGTATGCAGGTATAATATTCCGCTAGTTTGTTTCACTGATTTTAGGAAGGCGTAACAGTCATTAATGCTACTTGTTTTGCCCAAAACATTTAAGTGAATGAGCTGTCTGTCTTTCTTATTCTTTTAGTAATGCTGTTGGAAAAGATTGTTGCAGAAACAAAGACCAAAGTATAGAGTAGAGGGTGCATTCACAACACGATGTGGACTTCTTTGATACTCAGTAGTTAATTCAGCTGTCTTCAATATTTGAGAAAAATCATAAATTTACAGTGAATGTTTACAGTGAAATTGTGTTTCTGCGATGGAGAAAAACACTTGGGTGTCTGTTTTCAGAAGAGTTTGTTAATAGAACTGTTGTTCAAAGTGAATTAAGTCAGTAACCTAAAAATCAAATTATGCCATCAGGACTCCAAATCTGTTCAGTTTTTGAAAACACAGACTTCAGTGCCTTGAGACCAGTGCCATATTAATATATGTCGCCCATTTTATATGTATATAATATTTAAACAGTTATGCTAGACTTCTGGTTGATTTTCTCTACTGTGATAAAAAAGGCTAAAGAAATGTCTATGAGTCCTGAAGAATATGGTTGATGAAATGCCTGCCCTGGCTGATAATTTTATTATTTATTTGTGAACATACGCTGTGAAGTTCATAAAGTATCCTCTGTTTATGTTGTCTTCTGTACGGGCATGGATTATTATTCTAAATAATTTAAAAATAAATTATTATTTGTTTCTAAATACAGAAAGAAATTTTCATACAGTAGAGAAAATTGGACAGGGCAACTGACTAAAGCATAGCAAAAATACTAACACTAACCTAGAGTTCACAAGGGTCATAGAATAAACTGCCATGACTACTGTGGAAAAACAAACTTGAATGTTGTATACTTAGAGTGGTAGGAGTACATGTATAAAAGCCAACAATAAATGTCGTGGTATGGCAGAGAAGATACTCCTTGCTGCCAAACTAAATTTGTAGACACTATACCTTTTCAGCTTAACCGTTATTTTTCAAAATACGGTACTGGAAAATTTACGTGCTGTTTTTAAAAGGATTATCATAATGAACTCTTGTCCATGAGAAGCAAAATTTAGGTCTTTTTTATCCAAGTGTAATAATTTCAGAGTACAAGATATTTTAATAAAGAAGACAGATAGGAGTCAATCTTGATTTGGTTACCTTGCAAGAATTTTCATTAAAAGAAAATTTTAAAAAGGCCTTTGGAACTTTAATATGGCTTCTGGACATATTCATATGGTAGTATGACTTGCTTGTTATAGTGATGAGTCTCATGTCTGTTGATCCAAAACCAAACCCAATATCCTAAAGATGTTACAAAATTTGGTATTCTCTAGTTACTATTAACAAGTAATGAATTTGCCATGTTATTGGTGCTTTATTTTTAGTTTTGATTCTTTGCTCATAACTTACTGGTAAATGATTTTCTACTTATGCCTACTACGTTTCTATAGTCTTAATAGATTTTGTTGTTCTGGCAGAGGTGATGATGAATATTAGTTTCCTTCACAGAACTTCGTAGAATGTAATAAGAGGCAACATATCTTATTCTGCAACACATACAAAAATAAGTGCTGCTACATTATTTTTCAAATCTGCCTGCTTAAATGTCTTTCTCTTTCCCTGTCAGATACCCACCCCAATGTTTATCATACTTTGGCATGAAATTTAATTCTGCATACTGCACAATTCTGTGCTGCAAAAGAAACGCTGGACCTCTGTCTATTCTTCAGCAGTGTTTTCATGTTCTGCCATCTCAAAGGCAGCAAGACAGCAAGAGATCTGCAACTTTTGAGGTTTTAAATGTTATCAGGGAAATACTTGGACATTTATGGAGAGAGTATGGTGGATTAGACTTGAAATTGGTGGTTTTGCTGTACAGTTTGTACCTTTAAAAAAAATAATTCGAATATGTTGCTCGAAATTATGTATGCCCATTTATTGTGAAGAGCATGCATTATTTTGTAAGCAGATCTTCTCTTCAAGTCAGAATTGAGGATGAAACCTAATGGTTATTTCAAATGCCACATTAGAGTAGCTGCTAACATTTACCTTAAAGCTTGTAAATAGTTTAGGAGACATTGATGTGCTTTTTAAGGGAGGAGGTGGTGGCTGAATGTTCTTGATAGCAATTAACTGTTTTACATTTACCTATGTTATCTCACTTGTTACTTGCTTAACTTTAAATAGATGTAATGATAGATGAAATACTTTTAAAGGCATATACTTTCTTGTGTCCTACAAAGAAAGTAGTGCTTATACATTTCTATTAAATGATTTTTCATGGCAGTTGTGAAGTACATACAGAGATATTTGATACTTGAAACATGTCTGTAATTAATGAAAAAAGGTAAAGGTTTTACATGTCAGTGTATGTTGTTTTATTGCCTTACAACCTTAAGTCAAGCAATCTGTGGCTTTTTTTTCTTTTCAGATGGGGAAGCACAATATTTAGTGTAGTTAAATTTGTTAGTGGCTTTGATCACATTACCGAAAGGTGAAATTAGAGTAACTCCTGATATGTGAAAACATCACTTACACCAGTGCTAATAAAATAGCAGATACTTCTTCTCTGGATGGCTTGAGTCATGAGATGCAAGGAATAAAAGCCTTAGCATTCCAGCAAATTGATGCAATAATTCTTCAGCCAGATAGCAGATGTTTGTGGTTTGTTGCTGATTATCTTAAATTTTCTTCTTAAAGTTTCTTAGGTGTAATTTAACAGATAAATAGATATGGTCATTTATTACCTAACATACAGGTGGATTTTTTTTACAGGAAGTGTAAGGATGTTTGTTTTCAAGAGTAGCTGCCTGAAGAGAGTCATGTAATTGCAGTCCTTTTAGGAGGTCTAATTTTTTATTCAACAAGAGATGTGAGGATGGGAGTATGGGGAGGGGGAGCTCTAGCAGATGAATCAGATTACTGATGTACTTTGATACATACTGCTTTTCCTTCATAGTTTGTCGTAATGTAAAGCTCATGTTGGACATGATGTTACATACAATATGTGTCAAAATCTCTAATCCTGTGTATTGTCAATATTGTATGGTATTTCTCAAAAGACATGGGAGGTTATTCTTCTTTTCTTGACACAACCATGGTTTGGACTTCTATGCTATGTTTGCATGGAAATCCACTTGTATCTGCAGTTATTAGACACTTACTGCTTCCTGGTGAAATTTTTCTGTAATTTTGTGGTGATAGATAGCTGTTGTGTTTAATGGTTGAAGTGCTCCCAAAGAATATCTGTACGTCAGTCTGTGGTGTGCTTAGTTTTCTTTAAGATGCTTTAGAAAGTTAAGTTCTTTATCAGTAAGTCTTCTGACGCCTGTTTGGGAACTGTTACTATTTTGGTCTGCCATGTGATTCTTCTGACAGGCGATTTCATGACAGTGAGAGAAAGGGGAAGTTGTACCTAATACGGGCTAGGTTTTTTCCAATAATTTTGCATCCTTGTTCCTTTTTCATATTCCTGTGAATAAAAAATATTACTCTGCTACCAGTAAGAAAATAAGAGATTGCTTGCCCTGCTTTTATTAGCATGCTGTAGGATAATGCCAATTCTTTACAGGCTGCTTTTCCTGATAAGGTTATGTGAAGGCTACTGGCTACATAGTATGTTTGTTAGGCTTTTTATGAAAAGAAGATGGTAAAAGCGTATTTCACCAACGAGTTGCTGTGTATTGACTATGCGTCAAATACCAGTATTGATTTTAAAACTGGTCTTTTTACTGATAAAGGATTTGAAGCTTAAGATTCCATATCTCAGTAGCCTTCCTCCTCTTTGTGTTTCTAACCAATGCTTACAATCTGCTGGCACATGTCTTCTGATGCTGCTGAAGTTTGACTACAAGTCTCATGAAGAAAGCTTTTATAGTTCCTTTTATCTCTGAAATTCCCAGTTCCAATAAATTTAAGATTTGGGCTTGTGTGTGTATTTTCCCTCTCCTACTCTAAAATGGCTCTGAGTTTAAAATATTAGGCTTCAGATTTCATTTCATTTGGATTGCCTTCTAACGTTAGTCTGAGATTTTACAGAGGAAGCATTGCCATATTAAAAAGTTATTGTAATTTTTTCCTGCTAAATTGTGTTTTTTAAAAACAAATGCAAAACCCCAACAAACCAAAACCACACACACAAAAAAATTCATCTTTTTTAATTAGCGGTTGGTTATCTTGTCTTCAGCTATAACCTTCTATGACTTGCTTAGTTTCATGACTTACTTAGGTCCTGAATTATATTGAAGCAGTGGCTGTAATTGAGATGGTTTCCAGAATGCGCTGTGGTGCCTAAACCTGGTAGCTTGAATGGGGCTGATCTGGAACTGGAAACAATTCAGGAAGCTGAAAAACTGATTGTTTGCTTTAGGTACCTTTCACACTGACTTCCATTATGAACAGTGCTCTGTGAAACGTTCTTTCTGTTGCAGATGCTTTTCTGCTGGGGGCTGACATGTTGCAAATACAGTTCAAATGAAAGTTACCTAAGGCAGAACTTTGTCATCAGCAAAGCCTATGTTCCAAGACTCATTTTAGAGAAGTACTCTCAAATCTAGACAGCATTTTAAAAAGCAGCTTCCATAGTCACATACACCCCAACAAATGTTGTTCTGATTAAAGACAACTCTTAGGCATTGAAATCTGGTTGATTGCAACTGTTCGATTAGTTAAGGAACAACATCATAGAGGCTCAAATTGCTTGAGTGTACTGCCAGCTTTGCAAAACTTGTGATGCTAGCCCTACAGGTGTATCCAGTTTTGCCTGAATCTAGCTATCCGAACAAGAAAATTTTTAAGGAAAAAAGCCTGTGTATTCAGGTATATAGTCAGCCCACACATAGAATTGTATAGAATTATTATTTACAGTAATACTTAATTCTTCATAACAATGAACAAAATAATACTGAATTTAACAGGATTTTTTTTTTTTCTAAGGCAGAGCGGACTTTTCCAGCTTGAAGGTCTTTCTCAAAGACACTTTGAATGTAGCTCATTCTTACTGTGAAAGTGAAAAACTCTCTTCTGTACATAGGACAGACAACACTTTCAGCTCATATCATCAGCTTTGGAAGGGAAAGGGTGTTCATTATGCCTGACTTCAGCGAATTGTTATAAGCATATTAGAAGTACAATTCTAGTTTACACATGTGCATACTTTAGAAACTGCTCAAATGACATGAAACTTGTTTATTCTCCTTTTTTTAAAATGAGGCTGTTACTGTAGATCTGACAAATGCCATACCTGCTTACAGCTCCGTGCACCGTTTCAGCGCAACGGATGGCGCCCAGGACCTGTTGCAGCCCCCCGCCTTCCCTCTCCCGCAAAGGCTCTTCTTGCCTCTAGAAACAAGTTTTGTAAAGCAGACACATTTCTTAGCTCCCATTTAATATGTATATTTGTATGTTTATTATTTTGGGGTTTTCTTCCTTGAATTTTGTATTATTTTTAATAAAAAGAGAAAGGCAAGATTCTGTATTGGGGAGTGGAATTTGACAGAGTAACCTTACTTTCAATGGGAATGCAAACATCAGCTGTTTCATGTTCTAGGCTGGGATGATTTATCTTTAATAAGAAGATAGGGGATGGTTCTCAGGCTACCTTGAAGTATTAGTCAATCTCTCTGCTCTTATAGGCTTTGAATGCACAAGAGTCGTGACTTTATTTCCCCATCAGCGCCATCTTCTTAAATTGTGGCAGCAGTAACAGTATGCAGGCAATAGAAGCATTTCCTTGTTCAGCATATGCTTCTTAACTGTATCCATGTTGTGGAATAAAACTTTTCAGTCATTAGCATGAAGTCTATACCTTTATTTAGCTCACTTATTAGCCAAATTTGTCCAGCTATGTAGTCATAGGATTATGTGAATATAAAATCATGGGACTGTTCTAGCAACAATAGTAAGAAAAGTGTCTCTTGGAGCAAGTAGATGAATTGTCTGGATCCATTGGCATGTGATCCAAAGAAAACCCTTTTACTTGCTGGATGTATTTGAGATTACAGCTGAATTTTACAGCGCCATCATGCTGAAATATTTTAAAGTAATTATGGTAACATCTCATTGATTTTAAAGAAGTGTTTGTCTTACTAGAGAGATTTGTTCTCTAGTGGCAGCCCAGATAAAAAAACCCACACGTGCTGTCCACTATCATTTCTCTTAAAGAAACTCTTGCAGAGCCTTAAAAGGAGACTTTTCCACTCTGTGTTCTACCATTATTGCAGTAGCCTGTTGCACTGGCTTTGTTGGTTTGTGGGGGATAAAGGGAATACACCTATCACCTCGCCCTCTTATTACCCCTTATGGTTCTTGGCAAGAAATTGGAAACCTTCATTTCAGTGTAGGATGTAAATGTCAAGTGCCCCATGCAAGAACAAAATGAAGTGGGGTAAAGGCACAGGCAGCAATACTGTCTTAGTATTTCTGAGTTTTAACTACTTTGAGTATATTACTTCTGTTTACTTCAGAGACTCCCTTTCTTTATCTTTGAGAGAAAATAAAATGCTTGGTAGCACTCCCAATCATCTGACTTCTCCAGTGGTAGGCAAGACTAACATAGTGCAAATGGTTAATTGGACAAACCTTGTGAAAATAGTGCATTTTGTTGATGAAATGCACTCTGTTGATGTGTTTGCCTTTTTGCAGTGAACCGTGCAGCGCTGGTGAGTAGGGACCAAGATATCTACATCACACGATAGGTGTAGCTGGAGAGGACTGTGATTAGGCAGTGTACAAGGCCCAAAGAGGAGCTGGTTTGATAACTGCAAAGACTCTGTGCCTGGAAGGACAATATATCTGTAGTGCTGGGTGAGAGAGTTAAAGGTGCTGGAGTTGCATGGGACAGTGATTGCATGAGTGTTGTGAAAGCTTTACTGCTCTCTCCCAGTTTTCTCACCACTTCCAGCATTTTGCTCTCAATACAAGAGATCAGACACAGGTGGGGATGTGAATTGGCTTTGCCAAACCCTGTGTCAAGGCTGTATCACTGTTACAGATAGCCAGCGACAGGAACGCCTGTTAAAATCTGCTAATGCTGCTGCTGTCTCCTACAGTGAGGAAAGGAGGTCACAGCATGCATAGGGATAGTGCTGCTGTGAGCTCAGCCTAACTGCATGCCTTGCCTGAAATGTGTTTCAAGTCTCATTAGTGAGGAATCCCCACTGTAAGCCAATGTCTACAGGTAGTGTTGTTTGACCCTCCTGACCTGCAGTGAATGTATTGAGTCATCGCTGGTTCTCTGATGGTCCTCTTTGTAGGGTCCATGGCCAGTCATTTAATGCATGACAATAGTGTTCTTTTCGATGGTAGTTTTTCTGCTGTATTTCTTCCTCCTCCCTCCAGCATCTATAATGCTGTTCTTTGAGTCGTCATAACAAAGACTGAATTTGATGGACACCTCACAGCACTCTGACTTTGGTTCTAATTCCAGATATATTTTTCAGTGCTTTCATTTTCCTCATCTGAAATTAGCGTGGCACTGCTCGTTCTGCTTTCACAGAACATTCCGAAATCCCCCAGTGAAGTCCATTTTATAAGGGATATGGATGTGTTGTGTTGTTTCCTGTGGGTGGATCCTGTAGGTAAAAAGTTTCCATGGAAACAATAGACCCTTCAGCTTTTACAGTTCCCACATAATCATGAAAGTTCTGTGCATACGGTGCAGCTTGACTCAACTTATTTCTCATGTGGAGGCTCCTTGTTTTTTGCTATTTTAAGCTTTGTTTAAAATACAAATGTTAATCACTTATCTCTTGTGCATTTGTTGAGTGTGGTTGAGAATTTGGAATACTGATGTCATTGTCCATTTAAAATTTCTGAATATTATCGCATAAGAACTAAAATCATAAGTTAGAAGAAGTTGGAAGAACAATGGTAGAATTTGATGCAGAACTGTTAAATCTTACATAACATATCGGTTGGTATGTATGGCCTGCAGGATATAACTTCTCATTCATGAAATTTCTAGTGCCTTTTTGATTGTATGAGTGTTTGGGGATTTTCTTTAGTAATACAGTCTTTATTTTGTATTATTTATATGACCATAAATCACATTACTGGTCTTCTGTGTATTTAGTAGATAGGTAGAAGGGCAGTTTACCATAGTTTCATAAATTATTTTGAGATTCTGGTATTCCAATCAGGCTTGTTCATTTCTGATAAAATTAAAAATTAGTACACTGGTCATGACAGTGCTCTCAATACCAAATGTGCAAGGAGGAAAAAAGAATCACCGTATGAGAAATGGTGGGCTCAAAGATCGCCATTCTGAATTGTCTGCTTCAAAACGTTTCAAACTAAAAAAAAAGTCAAACCATTCAGAATGTTTTTTGTATATTTTCACAGATTGTGTTATCAAGCTTTTTCTCTGCAATCATAATTGCAAGACAGTGGCTTTTAAGAGAAATTTGGCATACGTGCTTAATAACACAACTCTAAGAACGAGCATTGCATTCCTTACTTTCAGATATTTCATAGTCTCAGCATCTGCCACCAGCCAGCCTGGATGGAAAATTTTGAGTTGATTTGAGATCTTAATATAGAATTCTCTATTCTCCTGAATTGCTGCTGTCCAGGTGTTACAGGAGAAATATGACAGAATCAATTTTCTCTCTAAAGCTAATGTAACCTTTGTTGTCAAATAGCTAAGCTCAGATAAATAGATTATGGCATAACTGGGAACAGTTACTCTGCTGTCGCTATTTGCAGTACAGTTCACAATGCTGCCATACACAAGTGACGGACGTGTTTTATAAAACTTCGAGGTATCACTTTGGTGTCCGTTCTGAAAAAAATGGTTAAACTACAGCATTTTGCTAAACTCATTTTTTCCTGAATTAAAATAATAAATAAGGGAAAGTTTAAACATCTGATGACTGAATTGTTGATTCATACAATGTTTTTTTGCTAAAATGATTACCCCAAGTAATATATGTATCTGTGTATGGTAACTTAATGTGCAGATAAGTCAAGTGCAGATTAAATGTGTCTGACTAAAGTTTAACTAAGCCTTTTATCTTCAGTGTGACACCTTTTTGTTCTTGTTTGTTTTTCCCTTGGCAGCCCTACGTTAAGACTTGATACTTTCCGGTGTGCACAAGCATATTTTGTTTGCCATTCACTTTCTGGCAGAATAACATTTGGCACTGGGTAGAATCAGAAAAGTGGAACATTTAAGAAACAAATGCTCTGCTTCTACTAGTAGTAAAGTATTACTCTGTTTAAATAAAAACAAGCAAACCCCGCTGATGTTCTAGCTGTTCTATGAAGTAATTAGTCAAAGTATACTTAGCTTTGAAATCAAACATTGTGACTGCAAAATAAGTTTTATATATCCTTACCTTATTGATAATGAACATTTTGGTAACACTGAAAACGATAATATACTATTATCTCATGGAAGTACAAGTGGCATTATGTGACATAATAGGATGTCAGACTTCTTAAGTCTGTACTGCAAATACCTATTCTCAATTTTATGCTACTTTAGTTTAATGAGAGAAAACCTAAACAGTATTTCTTCAGTCTCACTCTGCCCGAATTGCTGCAAAGATGTTTAACGTTGAACTACCGTTTCAGGTGTCATTTATAGAAACAGATTCACTTACTGTCCTTCCTATGATGAAGAAGAAAACAAAAAAGTAAACTTTCATGGTGATTCAGCTGTCTTTTTTCATTCATTATTTGCTTTGCATTTTGGTCTATGTGCTGGGGGCTTCTTAGTTGTTAATTATACTGTCTTTTATGATCTAGATTGACTGCTGCAGCTATGTTCAATATACTGCCTGAGTAATTAGGCTTATTTAAATAAAGGCTTTTTTAAAACCTTAAAATGGTTATCTATTAAAAAAAGGAAAAAAAAAGAAAAAAAAAGCAACTTAGTATCTGCAGCAGACTAACTTCCTGAAAACATGATTTTACTCTGAAGGAGGTTACAATTAACAAATACAATCTGTGATATATGAGGGAAAAGTAAATTTTCCATCGGCCTGCAGGGGAGTTACAGTGCAAAGCTTCTTCTGTTCTTCCTGTGATCCTACTAATTTTTCCTCCTTCCAAATTTCTGATTAGGAATATTGAAAGCTGGAATAATTTAAGGAAGAAAGTATCCTGGAGAACAAATAGAGATTTTTAAGGCTCTCTAACTCTGCCTACCTACTCTGGCAGATTTCAAGGAATTCTCAAACCGCGAAAGTGTTCACAACCTTGCCAGTTTGGGATCCACGCTTTCAGACTCTGCTTATAGTCCATAAGGTGATGACCTCGTTCTGCATGTGTGTGCGAGGGCATTGCTGCAAGCCCTTCCCCATCAGAGACCCAGTCATTCAGGGTCTACACTTCAGAACAACCCTAGCCACAAAACAACACTTTCAGCTTTTAGGACACTGCCACATTCACCATCTGACTCCTGAGGACAGGAGAGCTTGAGCTAGAAAGTGGTTGTGTCATGGAACAGATTTGGGACCCTTATTTTGTCTAAGCTGATCTAAGTGCAACATAGAAGGTTTGTGCACTGTAGAAAAGATGGGTATTTCAATAAACATTTACCTTGTAGCAGGTGCTTCTGATGGTTTCAACCATCTTATTAGGGAGAGATGTAAGAAGAATATGTAAGTGCAAATCTCAGCAGGAAACAATCATGACCATTCAATTGACATTTTTGGTAAAAGGTATATGAATAAAAATATGAAAATAGGTTTAAAAGGTATATAAATGCCTAATCTTGAATTTCGCTGTTTCACAAAACAGCACAACACTTACTTTTGCTGGTTTTCCGTGAGAACTGATCTCACTGTGCGTTGAGTGCTTCAGTGAGATGCTAGATAATTTCAGATGAGGAGATTTAAGAAATTCCTGAGGCATCAAGCATCTTTTTCCTTGCTAGATTCAAGTCCCAGTTGATATTTCAACTAAATAAATCTTAGCTAAATATAGGCTGAGGTCTTTCTGACCAGGAAGGTGTTTGGATATGAAACACAAGTTTGTGTACCACTTCAGCTTCTGTTCTGTAGATACTGAGTCTCCCACATTTCCTAGGGTAATCTTTTGACTTACTGTTCTATCTAAAGTTAGAAAGGTGTATTGTTGTGGGTTTTTTTGTTTGGGTTTGGTTTTTTGTTTTTTTTTCCCTGACGGGCTTTGGCTGTTTTACATCGTTGGTATCTTTGCTTCATCTAATGGGCCTGATCATTTCTGGTTATTGAGTACTGTATGTAGGAGCTGCTTTAGCTGTAAAATTAGTTCTGTAAGAAACATTGTCTGTTCTATGCTAGGGGTATTTTTATATGGCATATGGATTGTTTTTCTGTGTTTCAGCAGTTTGTAGGGTTTTGTCTTTTATGGTAATCCCAAAGGGGTTTTTTATGCCTCATGCAGCTACCTAGTGGTAAAAGTTCTCTAAAATTGTAACAGATTGAGGGTGTCAGAGATGGAATATAAACACCTCCAAGGTAATCTGTATGAACAGTGTTTGCTTGTGAGTGACAGAGAATCAAGTTTTGAAAAATTTAAACCTCATAACAAGTCTTGCCCACCTTTACTGCTTGTTTGATGTAAAAAGACTGGTTTTGGAAAAACTGGAGGAAGGGTGGCTGTTTCAGGGTAAAGGACACATTCCATTTTATGCACAAAGCAACAGGAAACTTTTACCAGGTGTCCTCATAAAGTCAGTTGCATTTGGTGTAATGTTAGAGCCACCAAAAAACACGTTATGAAACATTGGCCTTCACTTCTGCACCTGAAAATAACATGTCTGAAAAGCAATTATTCATCATGCATGTAAAATTGTGGATATAAAAACAGCAGAGCATGTCACTATGAAAATCAGTTCTAAACATTTTACGCAGTGAATAGATGCTCCATAAAATTCATCTTACACAAAAGGAAATAAATGCATGGGCTGTAAAGAAGTGTGCAGCAGAAATGCCTTTAATTGTAAAATGGTGTTTTTTTCTGTGTAAGAACAAAAAGTTCTTACTTTTCTAAGAGGAAAAAGCTATGTAAGCTTTTCTTTTTGTAAGGAAAAAGCTATGCAAAAATCCCCACTTTGGAGAGCTGAGCAGCTGGTAGAAGGTGCCCCTTGATAAAAGTGGCCATACTGATCGTGTTATTACTATGAGTTTGTACAACTTTTATGACCATTGGAGAGCAAGAGTCTACAACTTGAAGATGCCAGATGAGTGACATCTGTGTCAATCTGGGCCTGCAAGTCTCCAGAGTCTGACTTCTGTATGCAGGAGTCTCTGGCATGGGTCAGAGAATATAGTAATTCTCTAACATAATTATTTTTTCCCAGTGTCATGGGCATTTGAACATATTTCCGCAATTGCATTTAACCTTTTGTGGGGGGGTTTGTTTGTTTTAATATGAAATTTTAGCTTGAAGAAAGACTGAAATTATGCATAAAAATGAAGCAATAACTCATCAAATAATTAAGAATAGATTGAAAACTCCATTTCAAACAGAAAAGAATGTTAACACTTGTGATCAAATGTTGAGAATATCTGCATTATTTTTACCTAGGGTACATGGAATTGATGTGTGGGAAATTGTTTCAAGTATTTCTAAATACTAAATACCTGTTGGGTCGGGGCAACCCCCAGTATCAGTACAGGCTGGGCGATGAAGGGATTGAGAGCAGCCCTGCCGAGAAGGACTTGGGGGTACTGGTGGATGAAAAGCTGGACATGAGCCAGAAATGTGCGCTCGCAGCCCAGAAAGCCAACCGTATCCTGGGCTGCATCAAAAGAAGCGTGGCCGGCAGGCTGAGGGAGGTGATTCTGCTCCTCTACTCTGCTCTGGTGAGACCTTACCTGCAGTACTGCGTCCAGCTCTGGAGCCCTCAGCACAGGAAAGAGATGGACCTGTTGGAGTGGATCCAGAGGAGGGCCACAAAAATGATCAGAGGGATGGAACCCCTCTCCTATGAGGAAAGGCTGAGAGAGTTGGGATTGTTCAGCCGGGAGAGGAGAAGGCTTTGGGGAGACCTTATTGCAGCCTATCAGTACTTAAAGGGGGCTTATAAGAAAGATGGCAGCAAACTTTTTAGCAGGGCCTGTTGTGATAGGAGAAGGGGTAAAGGTTTTAAACTAAAAGAGGGTAGATTTAGACTAGATATAAGGAAGAAATTTTTTACGCTGAGGGTGGTGAAGCACTGGCACAGGTTGCCCAGAGAGGTGGTGGATGCCCCACCCCGGAAATGTTCAAGGTCAGGTTGGACGGGGCTCTGAGCAACCTGATCTTGGTGAAAATGTCCCTGCTCATTGCAGGGCAGTTGGACTAGATGACCTTTAAAGGTCCCTTCCATCCCAAACTATGATTCTATAAGGCTCCTGCCCCTCTGGCCCAGTTGAGCAGTGCCATAGGCTGGCAGGAGAGGGCTCTTGCTCCAAAGGGTCCATGTGCCCAAGTCCTTGCTTGCAGCTGGCTTTTTTGAGTAGCCAGCTGTTCCACCTCAGACTCCACCTTCTGCATGTTTTCTGGCACTCACAGATGGTTTCCCACTGACAGGCACCCTTCTTCGCTTTTTATTGGTTTCTGACTTAGGTGGTCAGGTTAAGCTGCCGATTGCTTCTTTGCTGCATAGCCCCCAGCTAATCTCTTTGGCTTTTTCCCATGTATCTGAAGCCAATTAGTGGTTGTTACCTGGGTTGCTATGACTTTCTGGCCTCTCACCACAGATATGTTACAAGGACATAAAGTTGTATGACTGCTTTATTTTCTTTTCTGTGCGTATCTAACCCATGGAACAGGATAGACCCTCTCATTTGGCAGTGATTTAGGTAGGCCTCCCCTATGCCAATTACCTGTGTTATTGGTGACAATTATCTTTGTTTTTCCAACTTATGGAAAATTGGTGGGCAGGTATGGTTTAGACCTCATTTTATCTGAGTAAGCTTCACCCCATTACATACACGCATACATATATGTATATATATATGTACATATTTCTTTTAAAGAAGCTTGCTAACATGAACACATTCGCAATACCCATAGTTAACGTTGCTCAACACTTTCCATTATGAAGGTGTTTTTAGTTGCTAACAGTTTTGCTGAACTTTTAACTGTTTGGCCCAAATGCTCTGTGTTGTCTCTCAGTTGAAAAGATTCAGATACGATGATACAGGTATGCCCCTGAGTAAAGTTCGGGAAATTGCTGATTTTGTTTGTGTTAAAGATTTAAAATAAAAACATGCTTGGAGTTCCTAGTCTTTGCTTGCCTTTTGTCAATAGTATTTGCCAATTCAATCTGCTGTAACAAGAAAAATTTACTACAGTAAGAAAAAAAAAATTAAAAATTACTGCTGTAAGTCATGTCATGTTAGTACTAAATCATCCAGTTAGTTACTTACTGTCCTAATTAAAAGGTTTAAAAACATAAAAGAATGTGTTTCAGCTGAGAAAAGTAATGGTGTCAAGTTCTAGAATATTACTTTCCTTCACAAAAGATTGAAGTCTCGTTAGAAAATAACTGTTACAAAGGGTGAATCATAATTAGCTTGTTTGAAAAGCAATGAATCTTAAAACAATTTACAAGATTCCTTTCTTTCCCCCTACACATAAAGGAGTAAATGTGTCAATCGGCATCTTTGGAAGTCAATGGCAGCAACAACTTTTTCATTCCCCTGTTGATTAACAGCATGATTTTATTGAAGCAGAAGAAGGGACTCTTCAGTAATCCCTGTAGCATCAGAGTAAGCAATAAGTAGAAATCAGGAAAAAACATTCCTTGAATGTTTTTTTTTTTGTTTGGTTGGTTTTAGTTAGTTTCATTTTGAATTGGTAATTGAAATCCACAATACTTTCTTTTCCCATTAATATCCCATCTTCAGTAAATACTAATTACAATTAATACATAGCAAATTCTATATTACTGTTACATTAAATATAGTAATAGATTTTTGTTAACAAATTTGTTATTGTGCCTTAAGCGTTCCTGCTTATGAAATACACTGATACCCATGTTCCATCGTTTGTCGGACTGTACTCCTTATTTCATTGTTGCTTCTAACATAGCCGTGAAAGCAGCTCAATTTTCTGCTCAAAACCAAGTGAGTGGATCACTGGCTGTTTATGCCAGGGATCATGGAGTCAATATGGAATTAAGTAACAGAGCAGAAAAATGCTTGCACAGCTAATGCAGAATTCAGCTTCTACAGCCTCACCAAGGGCGCCAAAGCCCAGACTCTGAAAGTCTGAAGTTTGGGCCATAATTGGGTTCTGGACTGTGACCAGCACAGTTATTTCACCACCTTATATTCAGGATGTGATGTGACCCCAAATTCTAGACCTGAACTAAGATAATAGAATAACAGAACAATAAGAAGAATAAATAGGGCCAGCAATAGTGAAGATACAAGGGTATCATTTGACTTTGTATTGCTAAGTAACTGTACCTCGTTTTCAGGAACTGATGAGAGTTAGGCTATGATGAGCCAAATATTTTGGGGCCCAAATACCTTTAAGTGCTCTGACTGACATTTAGGTACTAAATTCCTTTAAAAATCTGAGTTTATGGCATAGCCATAGTGATTTGGAGACGCTTCATATTATTATGTAAAGGCATAGATTTTGTTTGTGTTTTCTTTCCCTTTTTAGAAAGTAATGAACTGAATTTAGTAGTAAGGTTCTCCAAGCCTAACATCGCTCAAAATATACTTCTCTTCATGTTTGCTAGAATTTTACAACCAGAAAGTGTGAACAGAGTGAATAATTAAGGAAGGAGTAATGCATATCAGGACACTAAGTTCTTCATTTCTAGGTTACTCTGAAATATGTTCACTGCTTTGCTGAAGAAGTAGTTCAGAATGTAGATAGTACATTGAAGGGGCATATTGAAGGGATTTTATAAGCAGAAAAACCAGTGAGAACCTACTCTAATTGGTCTGTGGTAGCATATTTCCAAGAAACTAGATTAGGTACAATTATCTCGGGAGGTTAAGCAACCCTCTTATCCCCATTAGTGTACTTACATAATACACATTTTAATACCATTTCACAGTAAGGCTACTGGTAAACCATAGGAGATCGCAGATTCCCGGTGTTGCCTTTTCTTTCTAAAAGGCTCCGAAAAGATATCACTATTCCTGGAAATACGGTTTTCTTCTTTCTCCTCTTTTTGACATAACTTATTATGGTCAGTTGTAATTTTCCCACTAGCTGGGCCTCAGGTATTTGGTTGTTCTAAAGGAAGGCAAAAGGTGTTGTGAATAGCTGAGTGTTTTTCCTTCCCTTGGAAAGAGGATTGCGCAGCTGGTGATACCTGGTCAATCTACTGGTAGAAATCAGCAGTAGGAGGAGAAGAATCATGATTTTATAAATTTTTTTCTTTGGTGAAGAAAAGTGAGCTTCTGGGCAAAACCTGATATGAATGGGAAAGGTATTGCATGTGTAAAGTCCCATGCTAATTGTAAAACGTCTGTATGATGTTACCATGTAAACTTTATTAGTAAAAGAGCAGATTAGGTTTTGACATTCAAGAAACCCCTTATTAAATCCTGTGAGTACAGCTTTTACTACTTGTGTATTAAAAAAGAAGGAAATAATTTTCTCCATGTACTTATCATGCCCCCATGAGTGCGATACTGTCAGAAATGTGTGAACCTCTTGAAATGTCTTTCAGTGGCTCAGTGGAAGATTTTTTTTTCTGTTTTTATTTGTCTAGGTTTTACACTGGCAATTTTAGTGATCTGACAAACATGAGGACTTTGCAAGTGCTGTCTCGTTTTGTTCCAGCTTTCTTGCTAGGATTTAACCTATTCAGAAGCTTTTGTTTCTGGGGTTTTTTCATGTCTGTGGTGGGTTGACCTTGGCTGGATGCCAGGTGTCCACCAAGCCGCTCTATCACTCCCCTCCTCAGCAGGATGGGGGCAGAAAATAAGGTGGAAGAAAACTCGTGGGTCAAGATAAAGGCAGTTTAATAAAGCAAAAGCAAAGGCCACATGCAGAAGCAAAGGAAAACAAAAGATTTATTCTCTACTTCCCATCAGTAGGTGATGTCCAGCCACTTCCTGGGAGGTAGGGCTTCAGTATGCATAGCGGTTGCTCCGGAAGACAAACATCATAATAAGGAATGTCCCACCCCCCCACCCCCACCCCCCCCGCCTCCTCCTTTCTCTTAGCTTTTACTGCTGAGCAGACGTCATACATCATATGGTATGGAATATCCCTTTGGTCAGTTTGGGTCAGTTGTCCTGGCTATGTCCCCTCCCAAGATCTTGCCCACCCCGAGCCTAGTGGTGAGGGGGGAATGTTGGAGAGACAGCCTTGATGCTGTGCGAGCACTGCTCAGCAGTAGCCAAAACACTGGTGTGTTATCAACACCTTTCTAGCTACCGCTACAAAGCACAGCATTATGAGGGCCGCTGTGGGGAAAATTAATTCCATCTCAGACAGACCCAATACAATGTCTGAATCATTTAGAGGGATACACGTCTGGAACAAAATTTCTTGTATAAAGTAAGAGTACAAAAACCACTACCCGGCACTGAAATAAAAAATGGCATTCTGGTTTGGAAATGTTTTGTTTGTGTTATACATTTTAGACTACATATTTTCCTGACATTCTACTTTATGCTTACTGATATGGCCAATGGCCAAAATAGTGATAAAGATGAATCATGTCGGTCTGATGAGGAAGGACTAATAAAACCTGTTTTGATTTAAAAAGCAGCAACAACAAGACCCACAGCCACAAAAAACCCACCCAAATTGGCTACATTTTGTTGTTAGCACGTTTCACTAATTCCACAACACTTTTGAGTGCCTGTTTGAAAAGCAGTTCTTGGACATGCAGTCTTCCGTGACGGGTTCTTCCAGTATGTACTCACCAGCTTAAAGATGGTTTCCTTCCCCACTGAGCTCCATGCAAGCTGGTTATTTCGAGCAGTCTGGATTGGCAGAGGGTAAATCATTATATTAACGCCTTTACAACTTTTGCATTTACAACTTTTGCCATGTTAGTTTCATGGATCCTTCTGGGTGGAAGTGCTGAAATCCAGGATCTTGATTATGCCATGATAATCCTGACCTTTGTATCCATTATGGAATAGGTATGCTTATTTTAGAAGCAGCCAAATTCTTGCAGAGCTGGACTGAACCTTTAAAACGACCTTTCTTTCAGTGCTTCTCTGATAGATCATAGTATAGGCATATACTACTGATAGCAATAGCTATTGATAGTACTAGAAAATATAGGAGAATTATATTATGTCTCTACTTTGCTGAGAAGGGTTGTCCTCTTTAGATATACAGAATTGTACAAGAGTTAACCAGAGGTTATGTGAGTCAACAAAGGTAATCCTCGAACGGGATTGCATATTTTTTCAATTTGTCTAATTTCAGTGTACGGTCTGTGGGACTTTTTGTTTGGCAAAACATTGGATTTTGTATTTAATTCTAAGTTGTGGCTTTTAAGGAAAACACTGCTTTTTTCAAAAAAGAGGTTCAGATATTACAGTGGATCAATGTTTGCTGTGTTTGGAGCTACTACATTTATTGCTTCAGAATACAATACTTTTTGTGTGTGTTTGAAGCTCTCAGAAGACATTTCAAATAAAACTTTTGGGACACTGCTGCAAGGAATTTATTGTGAACATGTCTTCCTTTGATTTCAGTATTTGCTTTGCTTTTACAACATTATATTTTAAAAAAGGATAACTTCTGTTTTAGTTGGTAGTTCCCTTGTTTCTTAGGGGATGAAGATATTTTCCGTGACCACATTTAGATCATAAACAGTATAAGACATGATCTTAAGGAAATAAGACATTTACCACTGCATTCATTTTTATGGGGGTTTGGGGTTTTTTGAAGGGCAGGGTGGAGATGTCATAGATGTTAGGCAATTTATGTAGTATTTTTGGTGGTTTTGAATAATAATGAGATAAATTATTCATTTCTGGTGGACTACATTTTTAGAAGAGGAGTGAGATATGATATGATGTGAAAGACTGACATGATCCATTTAACATACCAAAGACTTGTTAAATAACGAACTTGTGTTTTTGAAGAGTTTATTTGCAGCCATATGTTTTGCTTTATGTTTGAATGAATAAGCTATATAGCAATTGTGATGGTAATAATTTTATCTATGATTTTTTATCATCTTTAATTCCCTCTCATTAATACTCATGAATGAGTGAAAGCACCATGGAATTATCCTATCTTAGATATAGAGCATATAAAACAACATACAGAAATATCTGAAAATATTATTCTGAATAGTTAAAAACAGTTTAAAGTACTTGCTGTGCCTCTCAATTTCTAACCTTTTGCTATGAGGTCAATATTGATTGCAACAACCTTACGTAGGCATATGTGAACAGATGCACGAGTCCAACTTCAGAGCTTACCTATAATTGTTCCTGCATATATAGGGATGATGGCATTGATAGGTTTCCATAGTGTTTTCCAGTCTGTCCTTGCTCCCTCCCTTACCTCTTACCTATGATGCAGTCATCTATCGCAGAGTAATTTACTGTTATTTCACAAATCTCTCATTTTAGCCCTAACTTTTATGTTTTATTGGACTGTAAGCTTATGTGGAATGCCACTGAGTTTTGCACTTGAAGACAAGTTCCTTATTTTTTATTCCTGTTTATTACTTCTAATTGCACTGTTAAAACAGAAGATACAAAAAAATAGGCTTGATTCTGATCTTTGTGTGCAATTAATATTTCTTTACTAAGTTCCAGACACTTTCATCTGTATGAAAAAGGTAGAATTGCAAAGGTATGAAGACAGAACATTCTGTAGTGTGTGATTTTTTAAATTTATTTTATTTTTATTTCTTGGATAATACATGAGAGGACAGGAGCTTCTCTTCAAAGCCTAGGCTGATTTGGCAGCATTTGCATTTGGAAAATTTACGTAGTATTCAACATTTCATGGCAAACACTGAAAAAGAAATTCTGAGCCCGCAGCACCATTTTTTATTGTTGCTAATCAGAAACAATTTGCAGTATAACTAAACTTTGTGCTACTTAACTATTTACTTTGTGATACTTAACTGAGCAACTTTCTCTGCCATCTGAATGTTTTCAGTAGTGGAAGATCTCAAGAGGAGGAAGTAAGAGTTTTTTAAAAAATGTCACTTTCACTATAGGATTGGCTTGCTGCTGTCAGCATGCCAAATTTGAAACCAGATTGCAAGCTGGGGAATGCGTTACAGATCCTATTTTCAGCAATGTTCATCTACTGCTGAGAAAGTATTAAATAAATCCTGTATGGAGAGTGATAGAGGAACGTCATGGAAGGCATCCACTAAATGTGATCACTAACTGAAAAAGCACACACCCCTTCATTTTTGGACTAGTCAATTTTTGTATCTTCCTTCCTCAGTTTCATATCTTCTCCATTCCTTACAAAATGTTGGGTAACATATATTCACACAGAACTGCTATAAATTTTATCAATCTGTAAATCATTGAAGCATTAAAGTACACTTATAACTCCAATATTTATAAAAATTTGCCTCACAGAAGTGGCTATACTATTGCTAAAAGTGCCTGAAAAACAGGTTTCTCATAAGCTCTGGTTATTGTTTTTCATACTCCAAACTGTCATCTCACTGTGCACTAAACAGAAATGTTATATCTTTTCTCCCTTTGTCATTGTGCTGTATCCACCCAGAAGTTTGTGTTTCTTTCCTCCTAATGTATACGTGGACATAGTCATGAGTGTAAGGAAGAACATAGTCAGCTTATACAACAAGGGAGAAATAGGTCTGATCATATATACCATTCCTGAGTCTGTTAAAGCTGGGCCTCTTGGCAAAGTATTTATTTTCCAGGCCAGATTTCAACTTGCTCTTCATTCCAAATCTAAGTTTCTCCTCACCAGAGATGTGCTTTCCTGCTGAATCTCACCCTCCCTTTGTTGGCTTTGAATTTGTTCAAAAATATGCCACAAAAATATGTATTTCATAACTTTAGGGTTTTAAAGCCTGAGTTAAAGGATTTCAGGAGAATGATGGGCAGAAATTGAGTATCAGCTCAAAAGGTAAATATTTCGAATAATCAAGAATGCCTCAAAGAGCAAGACATTTACAACTAAATGCTTTCTAAATTGCAGCTTTAGCTAATAATTTTGTTACAATACTGTCCAAATCATCCCACAAGAGGTGTTATATTTTAGTGTGTTTAAATTAGAGTAGCTGGATAGAATGTTGATTTTGATCTTTCATTTTTTAGAGACTGTCAAACAATATTACAACACATAAGGTTGATGCTTCTTGTAATATTTAGAATGTTATGCCAGTGCTATGCCTTCTACTGTGTATTTGCTTCCAGTCCTTTTATAAAGAGAGGTTTACCATACTTCAGACAAACTAGGCTTGCTGAATCTTGTGGTTATAGCAGAGAGAATATGGAAGTCTTTGCTCAGAAGTGTGTTCAGGCCAGAAATTTAGTGTTGTGCCATTGTGATACAAGTTCCTTTGAATTCTTTAATATGAATTACATAAATACAATTTTTTACTTTGTTAAAATCATTGATTCTTCGAATGTCATTCAAATGAGGCAATGAGCTAATGATTTACATTACAGGAGAGAGGCCAAGTAACTTTTTTTAATCAGCATTATCTATTTTTGATATCTGAGATAAGGAAGGTGTGCCAAATGAGAGGCTATCAAGATGACCTATTCATTTCTAACTTACGTTAATAGAAATGCTAATTCAGACAAAAATGAATGTAATTGTTTCACCCTAGAAGAGATTTTGTGTTAGAAAATAGTTTTTTCTTAACATGAGCTGAAATCAAGTGTAACAACAGGGGAAGGTACATTTATATGGGCATATTAGTCTGTTTTGAGAGAAATGATCCTCTCCTCAGAAGATTATAATATATGGTATTATTTGATCACTACCAAAAAAAAATTAAACTGTGGATGTATTGTTTCAGAAATTAGTGGTTGTTTGGTTTTGGGGGCTTTTTTTGGGTTTTTTTGTTTCGTTCTGTTTCAGTACAGAACCCTAAACTTCCTTAAAAATTCGGTGATGTTAGATGTCGTTAAAAGTTATTGAAGCTAGAGACTATCCAGATTGGTTACTGACTTTATTTCTCCTGCTAAGCTGAGAAATTTCTTGACAAACTTCATTGTGTGGTTTTTTGTTTTTTTTTTTTCTAATTTCTGGAGCAGATGTTTGTCTTCTATGTGAGACATAAATTGTAGGATGTGGTAGAGGTGATGAAGTTTACACTTTTCATAGCCTTCAAAAGTTGTTGTAAAATCACCAACTGTGTTCCCACGGGTTTATCACTCAAATGCCCTACTCACATGATCCTTGAAATTCTGGGAATGACAGATTTCATTGAGACAGTTCTTGAACCAAATAATATAGATTTGCTTAATTAAGTGAAACATAATCTTGAAATATGAGATCTCTATTTTTTTCAAACTCTTAGAAACCCTTCTTAAATGCATAAGCCCGTATGTTCCTCATGCTGTGCAAAACTGTTCAGAGGCAACAAAGCCAGTTAAAAACTCAGAGATCTAGTGGAAATAGATAGCTGAGGAAGATGCATGATATTAAGGGTTTACACCAAGATTTCAATCTAGAATTAAGGGTTAATGGGAATTCAAAGCCACAAAACTTTAAATTTCTATTGGTGACTGGAGGATTCCTGACAGCTCAGGTCAGATCTCTTAATGACACGTTGCAAACTGGCAAGGACAAAGCTGTTGGGCAAAATGAAACCGCAAGTCTACCAGCCCCCTTTAGGCTTTATAAATTATGTACAGGACTGCTTTAGCCTCCTGAATACAGTAGGAGTGGAAAGATATGAATGTTATTGTGAGGCAGTTTTTATTCTCCTTCCTTGCAGCATAAAATAGTGTGTTGCAGAGGTGAAAAACAGAATGACATCACATATCTATGAAAGACCTCACAAATAAACTTTATGGATGTCACAAGTTTAAAATGAATGCTTTAACATTAATGAAAATGCCATTGAAGTATAAATGTTAATACATTTTTTCCAATAAATGAGCCAAAGAGAGAGAATACTTGAGGGAGGAAGATTTCCTGGAGAAAATCCTGGAGAAGTACTTATTAGAAGCATTTTCCCTTAAAGGGGGTACAGGAGTAGAAAGAGGTAGGCACCTATATTTCACAAGAATCAGAAAAATAAAAGAAGCTGAATTCTGGGCTGTCACCTAAATGATTTTTGTGAAGTTGTAAAACTAATTTATGTAAACTTTGGCAAGTAGCAATCAGTTTTTCATTGTCTGGAATAATGGAAAACCCAGATAATATGTCGCCAGGCCATAAAGGGGTCTGGCCTGCAGACAACTAGTAATCTCATCTTCACCCAAACAGATTCATACAGGAATGCTTGGGCATCCTTTCACAAAATTTTCTGGCGCCTCAAGCATCAGGTAAGTTTTGCTCAGGTGCA
This sequence comes from Aptenodytes patagonicus, assembly GCF_965638725.1. NCBI lineage: Eukaryota > Metazoa > Chordata > Aves > Sphenisciformes > Spheniscidae > Aptenodytes > Aptenodytes patagonicus. Next base: position 45,962,197 of record NC_134952.1, read on the forward strand.
GTGTGGCCCTGGCTGGCTTCACGTGTTCATGCTGTGGCTTTGCTAGCAAACCTTTGCAGTCTGTGGCTCCTGGGAAGGGCAATGCTCATGTGGCTTTTCAGAAGTCGGCTTGGATGCGGACTTGCTTAATAACCACTTCACACCTAAACTGCTTCTAGCCCTGTAACCCATATGGCTGCAGTCATGTCATACGTAAGTGTTCAGAGCCAGGCTGTCTCTGCACAAAGACCAACTCTGTGACTGCGTCAGAGGCACGACTAATTTGTAACCTGTAAGGTTAATGACATGCGGATGATGGAGAGTTTTCTGTATGTTTATTAATGCTATAGTAAAACCTATGAGGAAATTAAATTTCATGTTTTGAAGAAGGATCTAGACAGTACAGTAAACATGGTTTCATGTTCTGTTTCTTTCTCCTCTCTTAACTGATTATTCTCCACTATGTGTATGAAGTAATACAAGGAAAAAAAAGTATGTGACCCTAGAACTAATGAGGTTATAGTGCACGTATACCAGGCTGTTATAATTTGGGTGTTTTTTTCAAGTTATTGTTTGATTTGTCAGCTTCAGTGACATCCTTCAAGCAATACTTCCTAATTTTCAAAATTGGAAGACCCTAGTGTAAAACCTTGAATGTGTCTTCTTTTCACAATAGAAATAGCTCATTTTTTCCTGTCTACTGTTGCTCAGCTGAGACATGTTTTTGCCCAACACAGAACTTTACCTACTGCTCATGATTACTTAAATATCTTTTTTGGGAAGCTATGACCTAAAGTTCTTTGAGAATCCAGGTAAATAATAATTTCTCATCTTTGTTCATTATACTGTTGACTTTCCACCAAGAACTGTAAGGGGTCAAAGAAGCAGGATTTGCCTTTACAGGATTCTACCTGTTCTTCCCTATTACCTCATAGTTTTCTGTTTCGCTTTAGATTTAGCTCATTCTGAAGGTGCTTGGCTTAATAATTCTGAAGACCATTACTGGTGGTTTTTCTAAAGGTAGTCACAGCACGAGTTGCTTAGGCAACCTCTAGTTCTTATGTGAAACCAAAGAGTCGAGGCCAGGTTTCATCTCTGTGTGAATACTAACTGATCAAAACCATACCATGCCACTAGTCCAGAATAACTTAAAAATTACTTGCAGCTTTTGTTCATTGTGAATATAGTTATGCTTCACTATTAACAAACAGTACTGTCAGGCAAACCTATTTCAAATGTTCAAAGCTAATTAAACCAATTTTCTCTTAATCTGAGCTTCCCCATTATAAAACAAACACTAAGCATAGTTTATGGGAATCTTAATTCATACGTGTTGGAAACTAGATTTTGCAATATAAATACTTAGATATACTGGATCTTCAGAACTAGGTTAAGCATATGTCTGAAATTTAGACTTGTGACAATAGCTCTGTGATGACTTATTGTACAATGTTTTTTTCATAATTATTTCGTTAGCAATGTGTAGTTCATCAATTCTGAATATAAGATTAGTTCAAAATCTACTAGAGAGGTTTTTGGTGATAACCATGAGTTATTTCTGTAAGTAGCTTAGAAATGTTTAAAAGATCCTAATAGACTTCCCTCTAAGAACTATTGTTCTTAACTAAACAGTCACAAAACAGAAGGATAGAGAAACATACAAAAAGTCAGTGGGGCACAGTTACTGGGAATAAGAATATGTGTATCTTGCTTGGCACCTACCAGGCCGTCTTGATTTGGTTCTGGCTAATTGACACAAATCGGAAGATTGACTAGCTGCTTCATTTTCAGAAGAATATTTAACATATTTACCTACTGTTTGATGAATGAAGGAGAGAAATGAATTATTCTGTACAAATAAAGACTAAATGGTGTGTATAAAGTCTTAGCAGGAAGTTGAAATTGATGCTGTGCTGAGAATGCTACTGGTTGTTGCCTGATAGTTCTTTTTCTGGGAAGACAAAGACTTACATTTTGGAACCCCGAATTCCCACTACTGTATATGAATATATATATATTTATGATAGAAATTTTATTTCAAATATCTTTCTTCCTAAGAGGAGGGACAAAAATGAGTGAGCATAAAATATTTCATATTTTGGCTAGTAGACTATTTAGTAGAACTATTTTGTTCTACTGCCGTATGTTTTACATTGTAAGCCTGTGATAGCTTTCTGTTAACCTGGTAAGTTGCCTGGACCGATTGGTTAGTGGTTGTCAATGAAGTATGTCTATATAGTGTTGTCTTAACATTTAATTAGATTTATATAATCAGCATCCCCTGACATTACTGTGGTAACTGCACTGGAGAAGACCCTAATTAGTAAACTCCCGTGGTGTTTAAAGGGTGCGCTTGACATTTTTCTTGTCTATACATTTTGATTGTTTTGCCAGTCTCTGAATGTGAAAAATGTACATTCTAGTACTTTTTTTTTTTAGTGTGGCAGCAGTTAGTGGCAGTAGCAAAGAAAATGTGTAATTTTCACACTTTTGATACCATGCTTCTTCGTACTTGTACAGAGCTTACATGAAGCAAAACATATTTTAATTCCCAGCGTCGTTTCTATTTCAGAACTTTTTTGATACTCTTGTAACTTAAAGGACTATATGGTGCCTTCTGTAGTAGAGCTACTGCTCCGCTGAAAAGCAAAATTGAGCTGGCACCTTCATTCTATACTGCCACTCATGAGGGCTTTTTACTTGGTGGGAAAAGAACTTTCTGGGGTGAAATTTTGCATATATGGTAAGAGAGAGATGTATTTCTTTCTGTCTTATGATGGAACTTTCATTTAAATGTCATTTGGAAAAAAAGCGAAAATAAAAACTATCTGTTTTGCTTGATGACACGATCTTAGATATCAGGTAGAGGTATATTCTTAGTGCAAATGTATTTTCTATTCAGTGCAGGAAACAAGACATATAAAATGCATAATATTAATCTGTATTAACAACACCTGTTAAAACTCTAAGCAAACTGCAGTCCCATGGGTGGTCAGTAAAGACCTAAGTAAATATATACGGAGGGAATCAGTATATTCTGTGTCTGAGAATAGTCTGAATCAGTATATTCTGTGTCTGAGAATAGTCTGCCCCTTCCTGAGGACACCATGTCATAGTGCTTTGTTGACACAGATAAATGGGTTGTCATTCTAAACATATTGGCACATGTCCTCTGTCAGCCTGGGGAGGTCCTGATCCTTCAAATTGTGACATAGCTTCAGCACAGACACAAGATTAACAGACTGTCCTTCACTTCTTAACTCAACTGTAAAGATTTGCAGAATGGATTAATGAGCCGTTAAACATGCCCATGGAAGTTCAACTATAAGAAAGTGCCCAAAGACCACCGTCATGTTGGGCTATAAGATTCCTCTTCCTGCTGCTTTGCTTTATTACATGCTCTGTGCACGTTTCATTTTCCCATTTTTCACATCACAGATGAGTGTGTTTGACCCTACTGTTTGAGTATCTTGTCTGTGCTTTTCTATTTGTCTTTCTCTTATTGCTATCAATTTCCACCTGATTATCGGGGGTCTGATCTGGATTTGCTATACCCCATATATTGCAAAAGCTGAGGGAGGGGCTGGGATCTTCATTTTGCGCTTGGAGTCTTTTAAAATAAGTAATTTCAGTAGCAATAACAAGCCAGCCTGTATGTAATTATTTTCACCAGCATATTTCTTTTTCCCCTCAAGACTTCTTGAAAGGCTCCTTAGTTTTGCAGGTGGCTGGCCTGCAGTTAGATACAACTTTTACTTTCAAAGTTAGTTTCTCTCTGTTTTGCTTTCTAAATAAGTGTTAAAGTTGAATGTAGGCCAACTACCTACATATGCTTTTGCATTCATCTCTGTTTTCCATTATTTCATGTTTTCTGAGGCAAAGTTGATTTCTGAGGAGCTGTATACAGAGAAAGGGTCGTTAATAAAATCTCATCTGTTGAGCTAGTACTTAGCAAGTGTGTTCTCAGTTCACTCACGCATTTGAGGAAGAGAGAATGGAATGGCATTAGGAAATAGTGTGCTTATTCCCGTTAGCTAGTTGAGACTTGTAGCATGGCATGTATTTAAAAATTGTAAATAATTCTCCTGATCATGTAGTAAAAATTGGTTTGTTCAAGTTATAAGGGTCTGTAGATGTGCTTTTATGAGTGCTTACTTAATTTTGTAATGTATTGGTTCTAGCAGCTTGACAGATTTTTTTTGATGAAATTCTTATTTATTAACTCTTTCAACAAAAATTCCTAGTTTAATATATTTTTCTGAAGAGAATAAAACCATTAGTGCTAGAAAGGAAGGGTGCTTGCTTATTCCAAATGAGAGAGAGCCTTCATGTAAAAATGCTGTGATGAGAGGTGTATATATATGAAAATAAATGGTATAACAGAGAGCTAGAAATGTCAAAGTACTACAAACCTTAATTAAACCTTAAAGAAATAAAAATGTCTGAATTCAGTGTAAAATGTGTAAATGTCTAAATGAATAAAATTTGAACTTCAAGGAACTGGGCAGCTAAAGAAAGGAAGCATAACCTATGGACCAGCTCAAGAGGCTATTTTATATGGGAGAAATGCTATGTATTTTAGTGATAGGAAGAAAAAGGGTATGTAGATTGGTGCTGAAGGCAGAAGAAGCCAGAGTTGGTACATGAAGAGGGAGCAACTTTCACAAAATAGGAAAAAAACAATGCACTGGGAAAAACAGCTGAAGAAACTGCCAGCCAGGGCAAGTATTTATGCACAGGAGAGACTCTGTGTCAGTGAATTACATTGCCTGTCAGGGCTGTGGAAGGTTTGGGTGCAGATCTTGTTGAATCAAAAACATGGTTGTCCTTGAGAAGGAATGTAATGCAGGCCATCAATGGTATAAAGTATCTTTGGAAAGCTAAAGCTTGTCTCTTATGCCTCATCTGTAGAAGGGATTGAATAGCACGTTCATCTCACAGAGATGTTGAGAAAATAAATAATTCAAAATTATGGGGTGCTTGGGTATTATGGGGCACGGGCACACTAAATACATGAAGATAACTCATTAAATGACACTGCAGAGCTACTCAAGTTAGCACTGAGCTTATCTGAGAAGCCGTGTGACTGCTTAAGGAAGTCTCACGCCACTGTGCAATAGTTCTCATGAGGGCAAGGCTTATGGCTTAGCCGTGGAGCTGCTCTTCGGTGCAGCAGTTGAACAGCTTTTGGAGCAGGATCTTTGTACAGGACTGCACTGTTAAGTAGCTGTGCCAGGTCACATCCCACAACTGCCACGGGCATCTCTGCACTACACTATACTGCGTACTATTGTCTCAGCTTCAGCGCCGGTGTTCAGTATAGCCTAAAAGAAAGCAGTATGGACAGTAGCAAAGTCAGAAAAGGTTGTAACTGCAAGATGAAATGCTTCAGGGGATTGTCAGAGGCAGAGATCAAACCTTCTGGGTGGCACAGGATGAGACTTGGCTGCCTGAGCTGCTGCACCACAGCCATGACAGAGTTGTAAATCTTTGTCAGTCACTAAAGGGAGCCAGGGAGCAATGCTGTGCTATCAAGCATTGTGTTTGTCTTCTGCTGTACACTCAAGATCTCAGTTTTATAACTTTACATTTTGTCAGTATCCTTGCTAATGTCTTCTTTCTTTGAGGTTCTTTGGAAATACTTGCAAGAGGGTGGATACCTATTTTGTGCTTAGTGTTATTTTGAAATAGAAGAGAGAAAGTGGTGCTGTGCTTAGTTTTACACTTTAATTAACAAACACAACAAATACTACATCTTTCTTTTTTGTTTAATGGTTTGTGAAGAATGGCGTATTACAGATGTGATGTGCATATGATCTGCGTGAATCTTAGCTCACTGGCAGCCACGAGTGTTGTGTTTATGATAACTACATGTCCTGTATTTGCATCTCACAAAGAAGCAAAAATCAATATTCTCTATGGAAAATAATTAGTAGATCATTATAGTCTGTTATTATAGTGTTTTTACTTTTGTTCAGCTGTCAGTACCGTTAGTCATTTGCCCTCATATTCTCTTAGATAAATTTATAAAGCATTATTGTTTTGTTTCTGGCTGCATTTAGCTTATTTTTATTTTTAATAAATAATGTTTGTAAGGAATTTGCTCCTTATTAGTGAGCAATACAGTCATATCCACCAATACAAATTTTTAGGTATCCTGTGACTGATGAATAGTCATGAAATAGTTTATTTGAATGCTAGCTGACAGAAAATTCAGAGTCACTCTGCAAACTGAGGTGCAGCTATTTTCTTGTTAACAACTACAGACTTGAAATTAGTTAGAAGAAAGTGAAATTTGGTATTCTCTTGGAAGGTACTTGTTAAAACACTTGCATGCATTATAATAAGGAAAATTCTGCTAAATATTTTGAAGAAGGCTTATGTTGTCATGAAGGATTAACTGGGTATACTACCAAATAAGTTGATATAAGAGCCAGATTACGTTTGATGAAAACTTGTAACAGATCTGCTGCAGGCAGAAAATTTGGATTGCTTTTTAACAAAGGTTAAATAAGCCCATTAAATAGTTGTTACCACTAAACTAACTGAAATATACTATTGCAAGTAATCCTTTTTCATACCCCGCCCCTCCCCTTTCTGATATATATTATGAAGCACATGACTTAAGACCTGACCTCTGCTAGGAGGCAATCATGACAGATGGCCTATTCAGGGTTTTTCAGGATAAACGGATTCCAGTTATTTAAGTTATAAATAATTACCGGCCTACTGGCCTAATGCTGCGGTTACTGTAACAGCTTAAATAACTAGTCCCTTACATGAGTAAAGTATATGTTAACCTAAAAGCTAATAATTATGTGAATAAACTTTTGAATAATGTTACTGTGATAGTTTTCGACTGCAATTTCCAGAAAACAAATACAAAAGTAGGCCTTAGAAGTGAATGCGTAGGTACAAAAGTATGACTCAAATAGCTGAAATAATACTTTATTTAAATGAGGTTCTCATTAGACAGTAATAATTATGGTGGCATAATTATTGGAAGCAATTATTCTTGTCACTCTGGCTGCTGTCAAAAAGTAAATCGGGAAATACTTGGAGAAATTAAGTAGGAAAAAAAAAAAGTTGAAGGGTTATGTAGCCCTTCTAGTTTTTATGCTTGTAGTTAACTTAGTGAAATAAATAGAAAAGTTTTGCTGAATAGATAATAAATCTGGAGAGCTGCCAGAAGATTGGGTAAATATCAGTATGGCACTCTAAACTGAAATTAGTGGGATCTTTAAGAGTGTCTTCAAATAGTTTCAAATTAAGCCTGAACCTAATTTATTGTAGGACTTTTTAAAAAATGAGGCAAAATGTAAAAACCTAATTAATATCAAAGAAATATAATTTTAAAGTGTTAACCTACTACTCACGATTTGATGAGCATTTATTTAATGGTAATGCTTTTATACTATGGTTGTTTGGGAAATAAAGCACAGAGTCAAAAACAATAATGAAACATACTTTACATAAACCACTTATTTAAGCACTGTGAATTTAAAAAAAAAAAACTACAATAATATATAACCACATTCTCTCTCATCCTTAAAGAGTCAGCAGAGAATACATGCAGAAAATATTCTGGGTGTAATAGACTTATTCTACTCAAGTTTTTATTAAAAAAAGTTTTGTTTTGTCTTGTTTCTATATTCAAAATGAACCCACTGGAACAGGTGAGAATTTCACAGAAGTGTTTCTGTTAATTTAGTTGGGGTGCAGTGGTGGCATTCCTGTCGTTGTGATGTTACTCACCCTAAAAGAGATTCTGAAAACTATCTGAAATTGACTAAGAAAAATTTAAGAGACCAGCAAAGATAAAGCAGCAGTGGCCTTCTGATACAGCCTGTCCTGCAATAGAGTTGTTACAGATAGCGTTATGAAGAGCAATAGTATTTCAGCAACAGGATATGCTTTTATCCCAGCACTGATAACCATCGTCTAGCGTAGGTGCTATGTGACAGACCTACCACAGGAGCAGTATCCAAACTGCTCACAAGCATAAGGTTTCTGTGTTTAGGGTTGTCAAAGGAGGATGGTTTATGACTGCCCAGAACATGGTATTTGACAGAAGAACTACTGTTAAAAATACTTCCCTGACAAAGGGGAGATGCTTCTATTGGACCAAGCATGGTCTTAGCACACTTTGGCATGTGTACTTCTGGCACTTCAATGAAATGTGATTTAATGTGATTTTCCCTTTGTTCTTAAAAACTCATTTAAATTCAGTATTAATTATCCATCCTTTGAAACAGGGGTGTTTAGTGGTTAAATTATGTCTTTCAGACATTTAACCTTTATTGGTTTAAAAAAAAAACCCTGCTACTTCTGTCTTCACCTTCATATTTTACTTCAATAGTGAGGTCTGCCTGATTCAAAGTGGGTTTTATCTCACACCATAAATATACCCTTCTTCTCTAAATAAACCGCGTAAGAATGAGGAAAAGCTTTGCAAGACAGACTTTTCCTTTTACATAAGCAGAACAAAGTCCGTAAAAGACTTACTTTAGTTTCTTATGCCCTGTGCATTTGGATAACTGCATGCATAACTTTATGAGCTAGTTAATGCTTTACCTTCTTGTGGATTTTCTGCATGTTACACTTTCTGCTGTTTCTATAGCTTCCCTGAAGAATTTCCTTCTGCCAAGTACTCAGTATGGTTTTAACGTGCACTTACCAGTCATGCCTTTATTGTTGATTGAAGCTTTGGTTTAGGCTGCTTGGCAATCGTGTATGGTTAAATATATGCAAACTCACAAAGCAAAAACATGTACTTTGTTCTTGTTCTCAAATCTGTGTTTGTTTCAAGACCGTTCTCCTTTCTACTTGGAAATCTGATGCATCTGGAATTTAAATGGAGAGGTCCGGAGGGAAGGATTAGGCACCCTTTCGTCACTTACCTGTAGGCAGGAACGTGCCAGGAGCACATACTGTTGCATTGCTTTTGAAAGCTCTGAGGACAATTCAATGGAGGCATCTAACCTTGGATGAGCAAAGCATTCCCAAGAAGAGTAGCTGTGATATTAAGAGCAAGAACCTTTTAGAAAACAAAGTCATATTTGATGATGGTATAGAGGTTGCTTATTAAAATAGATGGAAAAAAAAGTGGAATTAAACTCTGCATAGGCAAATACAGATTTGGCAGTATCTACAGGTGTAAAGATTTTTTTTTAAAATATTAAATCAGTAGCCATAATTTTTTTTTTTTATCCTTCTAATTTCTCAACATTTTCTTCTTGCAGTCTTCACAAACGCAAAGAGGTAGAATTACAATGCTAAAAATTTACCACGGGGAAAAAAAAACTGTCATGGTTTCTCTAAAGAGCCTTGAGTGATTTAAAATTGCTTTCTGTTTTACAAAAGAGATACTTTTCATTGTGGGGAAAAAAAAAAGTGAGACTATAAAGACAAACATACCCACAATTTTTATATCTTTAGTAACCCAAAAGACTATTTTCTTTGAAAGCTTTTAAAGATTTCTTGTTACTCTTTGGGTATAATGGTTATGGTGTGGTTAGACAAAGCAACATTAGCTGCAATAATTTTTGTACCAGTCATCTTAAATTGATCTATTTTCAATGATTAAACTGTTTTAAGTAGTGAGTGAAATTTCGATCCTTAGTTATGAAAAAAAGGAATCAAATCTTGAGGGCTAAGGGCAACTTAAAATATATATTAGCACTGTAACAGAAAAGAACAAAACATAGGTTGGCTTTAGTTGGAAATAATGATATGGTTAATTATGGTACAGGAGCATCAAAATAGCCACTTTATAGTCTCTGAAAATTGATTGGATTATATAGTTAGTAATTTAAGAAGATGCTATAGTTGACACTTTGCAGGCTTAAATAAATAATTGAAGCAAGTTCTAGAAAACTTGATTATAATAAAACTTCTAATACTCTAAAGAGGGGTGCTGATACTGTGGTTATATTTTTAAAGAGCTGCTGAAGTGACACATTTGGTAAGCATAACTAAGTTAAATGACAACTCTGTTTTGTCTTTACAGCTAGGAAAATGCATTTACTTGTGCATAATTGGGTTTACTCTTCAAGTAGTGCCCTAGAAGCACTTCTGAAATCAGTCATTAATAAATATGAGAACATGTTTGAATTCAGATTCTTACATCCACTTAATGCAGAGGAGTGTGATTGTGCATATGCAGTAGCTATACAAGAAAACTGGTATCTTGATCGGTACCGTCATTCTAGTTGTCAACTGAGTAATTTGTGAGCAAGCGTGCTTGTTTTTTGTTGGTCTCTGCCTTTTTTTTTAACGAGGCTAGCACATTAGGTATGTATTCTAGCTAATTGCTGCAGGTATCAGTCAGGATCATTTTACTAGCTTGATGGCCTTTGAAGCTACTGACGCTGCAAGTTATATTAATTAAATGCTGGGCTCATCTGTTTCTTACAAAATTACTCCTCAGTTTGGAGGGGCAGGTGGCACTTTTGATGAAAAAAAAAGTTTTTACTGACAGTTATCAAATTTGTATGTGGAAACTAATTTTTTCCCCCTTGACATTAAAGAGCCACCACTGAATTGTACTGGCAGGAATATTTTACAGCTGTTGGCATGATCACATATATTCTAATATGACTTTATCTTTTTTTTTTTTTAATATAGAGATAATTTTCAAACTTGAGGTTGAGCTTCTTACTTGTAAAAATACAGAGTTAGAGTCATTATGCTGTTTTGCTATGGCTACATTGAACTGTTTTTGTGAAACACAGCAGTCATAGGATAATATTGACTCGCTGGTTGAGAAAAGCCTGTGGCTCACTTGTGACACAAAAATAGCACAAGCTATCAGAGCTTTTTAGTGCATCCAGCCCATGAATTTATGTTTGTATTCAAATTAGAATAATTGATTTGAAGTCAAGATAAGTGATAAGACTCAGGCAAGAGATATACAAAGAACAACAGACTGTATTTCTCTTACCAGAGCTCAGCAATTGAAGGCTATTTGCATTTCAATATTCCTGCTGCTCTACTCCTGGAATATTTTGAAGCTCTGCCAAGTCATGCAGTGTATTTAGTTGCTGGACAAATACCATCACTTTGATTGCTGTTGGGAATCTTCGAACACAGAGAACAAAACTATTTAGCTTAGATAAAGAACAGTATGTTTTGTGTTCAATTTCCTGCTGTTCTATGGTAGCTGTTAGATTCTGGTAAGGACTGAAAAAGCATAACCTTCTCATGTACTTCATCTTAATTCAGCCTTTGTTGAGGCCTTTGTTACCTGACTCTAATTATATTCCCGAATTAAACTTACTGATTCTTTTCTCTTGCTAGATTAATGAACTTTTTTTTGGAGACGTTATGCTTTTATTTCATATAACTGGCTAATTTTTAATACATCATCCTTAACTAAACCCCTATTTATTTAGTATTCATATTGTGCAAGATGTACTTGAATCTATAATTCTGTATGTCCCATTGCTTGCCTAAATTATAAGTAAAAATTGTCTCCCCTGAAAAAGTATGAATAAAGTAATTCTTTTATTTTTAAACAAATTTATAGGGGATGAGTAAGATTTTTTTCCAAACCATTTATTTGAGGTGGTGGTTCTTCAGTTGTATGAGCAAGTGCAAAGTCCTCCTTTCAATTATGTTCTGTACAGTGGTAGTCATCATTTTGATTCCTTAGGGCAAAAAAGAAGAATTGCAAATATTCCAAGTAGTTCTGCACCCCAAGAGGAACAGAATAGGACTGTAGCTATAATCAGATGATTCCCTGTCTTCACAGGTACAGGCAGTATAGAAAGGATTGATTGATCACTTACTGAGGGGTGATGGTGGTGTCACTCTTTGGAATGGTTTCCTTGCAGATCCTTGGAGGGCTGTTGCCGCAGGTAGATGGCACGTACTGATCTTGGGCATTCACTCTTCACTACACCTGTGGCTCAGGTAGACTCTGTGGAGCTCTAAACTAACATGTTTTTAAAAGGTCGTAAAACTTTGAGAGCCTAGACTTCTTGCCAGCTGACATTATAGAGGTTCTGCTGCAAATTGTTAAAATGCCATATACCTGTCTCGACTGTGTAGAAACTCATAAGGTAATGACTTCAAGTAGTTACCTTTGTCATACTGAACTACAGCTGTTGCCTGGGGTTTATGGTTCTTTGTCAGTTCTAAGTACCAGGAGTATCCAGCTGTGCAGAGTAATTTTGTAGAATATTCCCTTGATTAAGCTATTTTGTCACTTCATCTGTGATCAAACCCAAACCCTGTAGTATAACACGTTGTATGCTTATATGTGGTGTGTAGAATTATATTCTCTGGTTGAATTGGCTTATAGCCACCTCAAGTGTGAGGAGTACATGACTCTAGAGATGGTAGAGTTTGCATTACTTCTCTACACTAAACACATTTCTGGAAGAATTCACTGTACACTGAAACATGCAGCAATATAGCTTCGTTTCCCCTAAAAGTTTACTTGAAAATTTGGTAGACAATCAGAAACAAAGAAAGTAGCCTGACACATAAAGCTATATTAAAATACAAGCCTAAAATAACAGTAAGATAATAATTCATAAGAAGTAATAGAATATTAAAAAGGGTCTTCAGTGAAGACCTGAAGCTTTCCCACTTAATAAGTGATCAAGGGTGTGATGGTTCAAAAGGAAGCTTCAGCTAACTACTCGTGAACAGCTGCTCATCAGTAGCTGTAGCAGACTTTTAATCTGGCCTTAGAACTCTAGGAACTTGGGAACCATATGTTTTATTCCTAGCGTGTTTTTTCAACCACTTATCTTAAATATACTAGGTTAACTTTATTGCCTTTGCAAAAACGTGTTTGTGTGTATTTGGTTCAGAGAAGGAAGTGTGAAGGTGACCATTTTAAGGGGTTTTTTTGTTTGTTTCTTCAATAGTAGAAAGACTGGATATTCTTGTGGGAGAATGGTCAGGAAGTTTTCCATCTGAACAGTGTTCTGGAGAGAAGTATCTTTTAAATAATGATTGAAATATTATTTTAAAATCAGAGTGAAGACTTGCTTAAAAGTTATATGCCGTTTTTTTTTTTTTTCCCAAGTTCATATTCTTTCTTCAGGGAAGAACCAAAGCAGTAAAGGGCTCCCAAGCAGTGAGCTGCACCAGCTGAACATGTAGCCTTCTTGTTCATGGTGTGCATTCAGAGGAACAGTGAAGTCTGAGGTCTTTTCAGACATAGCAACCCAAAAATTTATACATACATTCCTCTGGGCTTTAATCTTTATATAGTATTCTTCTGGGAGAAACTTCAAAAAATTCTTACGTTTATTCCAAATGTGCATTTTGTGGTTTTTTCATTTTTCTAGGGTGGTGGTTTTTTTTTCTCTAGCCAGCATTAATCTCTAGTTACCAGGCATCTGCACAAAAAAAACGCACAACAATAACTTACTGATCATGGGAGAATGCAGTTCAGCAATCTTAACAAATTAAATCTGCCCATAAGTCCTGTGTGTAATGAAACATTTTACTGATTGATTTTACCAAAATGGAGAACCACTTCCCCAGAGCTGTTTGTCTATCTGTGAAGGTTCAAGTGGCATGGAAGACTGGCTCAACGTCTTTTCTACAAACTTCACTTGTTAGTTGTAAAACAAGTGGTACCTCTTTGCCCTCCACCCCAAGTGCAGTCATAAACAGACCGGCAGCAGCTCATCCCTTTTCACCCAGTTTAATAGAGTTGACCAGTGTCATATCTGATACAACTCCCCTCCTCTGCTCGTAAACTCCGCTTACTGGGCAATATGTAAGGAACCACCGTGATGGGTTCCAGAGCAGCAGAAACAAAAGGTTTGTCTCATTTTGAAAAGTCTAAACAATATTGAAATATTTTCTGCTTGAAATGAGAAACAGGAAATTCCAGAGACATCAGAATAGTTTTGAAAAGACATTTTACTTTCTCAGAAGATTTTGTGTGCTCCCATTTAAAAAGCAGGGGGGACGGGATGGGGACTAGTTTAATTAGAAGTCAGACTCCACTGTTGTTTCAGTCCTGCTTAGTTGGTAAATAGTATTTCAGCACAAATGATGTAGAAATTACCTAGGATTTGCAGTAGAAGCTTGAAAAAATAAAAATTGTGATCGGTTGTCTCGTATCGCAGAGGAGGACATGTACGTATGCTCGTCCTGGTATTTTTTCTGATTCTGCAGTTTTACTTAGAAGTACTTCATGATATGTTGGATATACAATGAAAAGCATTTAAAACATGGATTCATTTTTTGTATCTGTGTACAGGTTGTTTAAATGCACAAGCTGTTCACTGGTACTTCCTTTACTCTTAAAAACAACCAGTTTGGTATGTAAAGTTCTGCTAGTTGCATTCACAAAATTAAGGAAAATAAACAGTCTTGTAGCACTTGCGAGAGAGTGGATGCTCTGAACTGCTGCTAAGTTGGTGACAATGAGTTTAGTCAGTGCTTCAGTTAGATTTCTCATTGTGAAGCCTTTGCTGGGTTGTACTCGTGCCCTGGAGGACCAAGTTCTTGAACGTCTACAACAGAAATCTTTTCTAATGGAAAAATGGATTTGACTCCACAGACAGTCAACAGACTGTGTGGCAGTCTTCATGTTACTAATGCTTTGCTGGCATATATTTACATCTCATGTTAAGATTTCAAGAGACTGAAAAATTAATAAGAATCCGTTCACCTGTAGACTCATTCATCTAATCATCTCCAGTGCGATAAAGCTAAGGCTAGTTCCCACTTACTCTTTACTACCAGTTCCATGAGGTTACGTGGTGAAATACATCTTTGTGCATTTCATGCTTTGAAAATTATATATTAATGGTAAGTGTGGAAGCAGTAGAGATGTAATTATTTAAGAAGGGGCTGTAGTTTGTCAGAAGCAGAACCTGGGAAGATGAAAGCCTGCTGTAAACACAAGCATGCCTTGTGTACTGCATGGAGATGTATTGCAGAAAAAATAAACCTACTTTACAAGTACATAATATTCAATGACATTAAATGGGTGCTACTTTACCATGTAAGGTCTTTATCATTATTGTATGTATGTTCCAGATCTATTAAGTCTAGTGCTAACCTCATTTGGAGTACTAGGCACTCAGTCTGGTAGGTTAATCTTTTTGTTTATTATGTTTCATGATGTTACGGAATAACACATTTTAAATTAAAAAATGTTATAAACAACCAGATTATAAATTTCTTCAGATGTTGTGGAGAAAAAAATTGCTCAAAGTTATTTTTTGTAACTAATTAGCAAAGTTTTGGACTGAATACCTACATTACCTGTTTCAATGGGGAAAAGTAGATTGTGAAATTTTAAAAATACTTATGAAGGTTTCCTACACTTAAAAAAAAACCTTACTAGTGCTGTATTTCCAGAATGTGTTAGTGTTACTTAAAAGGTATTTTATTACTCTTACAAACTAAAAAGAAGTTCACATGCAACTTACAGTTGGCATGTAACATTTATTGCTCGTGTGTGTATGTTACTTTTTACTATTTACAATACATCCTAGTGTAACACTTCCAAGACAAGCCAGGTATTCTGGTGTGTGTGGGCATGAGTACATACATGTATGTGTGTTTTTGCACTGTTGATTTGTATTTAATATCTGCTACTGCTTTAGGGCTATTTCTAGTTGTTTCAGGGAATATGGGGTATTGCATCCAAATGTTATACAGTTTTAGGAATGGTGCTAGTCTCACAGTTATTTTGTAATAAAATTCCTTTAAAATAACACTTTTTTTGAATTAAAGTGACAACTTGAGAAAGATTTAACAGATGGGGAGAAGGCACTGAATTTGCTGACACTGAAATAGTATTAATGCATGTACGGTGTGCTGAAAGTGCATAGTTCTTTTCTAACCTGCATGGCGTAACCCTTTGGAGTACTTTAAATAAACATGTTCTTCTAAAAATATGTTTATTAGCTTGTTTAGATATAATTTAATAAGCTGTTTTTAAAGGCATGCATCCAGAGACATGCACGCAATAAATTCAAAGTGTCAATGTTTCAGGGAATCTAAATTATTTTCAGAATTTCAGAAATTGAGAAGGGATAAGTGGAAGGAGAAAATGTTGGGCTGGTGCCAAGCGATAGCTCGTAACCCTCACAGACTTCCAAACAGCACAAGAACACCCGAGGTCTCAGGTGATGCTTCACATAACTCTGCTTTGGTGAGTGAAAAGTTGCTTTTCATGATGGTGGCATGCACAGATGAACTTCAGAGGTGTTAAATTTATTTTTTAAAATGTAGTGTTTGCCATTGATTGCATTGCCTCAGTGTGTGAAAACCTTTGACATTATAGCTATTCACTCTTTCCATTTGCTATTTTTTCATCTTTTATGTTATGCATGGTCCATTCTGACTTGCATGCTATGTCTATAAATCACTATTGATGTTTTGTGAATGGTAAAGTCTTTAAGCAGGAAATGTCCTAATATGGATTACTTACGTTCTTTGTGATCTTAATCAATGCAATGGCATTTGGTCCCTGATGAATACAGCTGGACATTATCTAAAGGTACCTTGTTTGCTCTTTGCTCCTGCCTGTAACAGGAACAAAGTATAGTACGTCTGCACTTGTGTTAGAGAGATGGATTTTAAAATTATCTTCAAATATTTAACATGACGCCGCAAGACATGGTTGAGTTTCTGCATGCAAAGCTATTGATAGTAGATGTTCAGGCAATGTAAAGTCGACAATTTACATAGTGGAGTTATCATGAATTGTATGAAGTTGAATAAAGTGACTTGTTGACAAGAATTTTAATCCTGCAGTTTTTGCTCATTCAAATAAATCCATTTACATCAGTAGACCTCCCCAGGTGAGTAAGAACTGCAAACTGAATGTAAAGGCTTCAGACTGCCCCGCATGTAAGAGCAAAAATTGTCTATGTACTTGCTTTAATTCAACTGTATTGAAATTTTCAAACTACAGCAAAACGGAATATTTGAAACATATTCAGTTAAATATGCCTGGTCCAATTTCATTATTAAGTTTAAAATAGGCACAACATTTGCCTATCCTAAGAAGCATGATGTATGAGGAAGTACTGCCCTCCAGTTGTTGAAATATGGACATGATGACATTTAAGCAGAAAGGTTAATAATTGTTTATAACCACTGATGAAATGTGGTATTCCAAAGAGTGAGAAGAGAGTTGTAAATGAAGCAGCAGTGGTCTGTTCGAAAGTTGTTGAAGTTCTGGTGAAAAAAAGCCCCTGCTTAATGTGGCAAAATTATCTTGTTCAATGGTAGATTATATAGAATGTAAGTTTCTGCTAAGGAAGGGAAAGCAAAAAGGCAGCACTAAAAATTGCAAATTTTATAGTTTACTTAATATCCTAGATTATTATTATAGCTCACTTTCATCTGGAATTCTTTTCTTTCAGAGAAATAAAAGGAAATTAAAAACCAATGAGTCATGAAACAAGAAATTTCAAGTATATTATCCCCATATTCAATTACTATTACTATTACTGTTTTCTTTTTTAATTTTATTTAATTACTATTAATGTTTAGGTATTGCTAATAATAGGTGATAGCTATTAAGGAATTTAGATATGTGAAAATTTGCATATTTTGATTTCTGCTTGACTGCTAGTCAACATCTAATTCAGTTTGATATTCGAAAGATAAGCATTCCAATCTACCAGATGTGATTTAGAAATTATGAACTGGGAATACAGTTCATAACAGTTGGATCAGTAGGGTTAGCATGTTTTAGCCTTATTAATATTAAAACTTGTTCAAAAATAAGTTTGCGTGAAACTGTATAGACTGCTGCTTAGTTGATCAAGTGTGTAAGAAAGTCAGGGATATAAACAGCTAGGGAAGATACCATGTGTCCTTTAATGTTGTGATTGGGTATAGAATAATAATCTTTACAACAGGAAATAAAGCAGTAATATCTCTTGAGGCCTGTCAAGTTTTCCTCTTCATTTTCTTCGCTTCCTGCTCTCTCAACCATTACTCTTTCTATCCCTCACTTCTGAAGTAAATGACATTCAGTATAAGCTTTTGCTGGCAGTGTCCTTCCAAATTCTGGGTTGTAGGCTGAAAATCCTTATTTATTTTCCTTATGAACATTTTAAAACAGAAGTCTTGTTTCAAATCAGTTTTGATTTTGTTTAGTAGTCTTAGCCTTTCAGTGTTGAAAAATTTTCCATCTGGTCTTGAGTGAAGATACAGACTTTAGCACTGGAAAATGAACATAATGAAACAGCAGAAAACAAAGAATATAATAAATTATTTGTTGTAAGTGTACAAAGCCAATTCCGATGACCTATTCAAGTCCCTTCTTTCTGAATTAATGTTCATTTTTCAGTGCATTGCAGCTCCTCCGTGGACCTGGTTCCCTTAGTGGGGGTTTATTTGGTCTGTCTTGCGAGCACATTTATGGTAGAAAGAAACAGATCTTTGCTTCCTTAGACTGTAGGTGGCCAGTCTGGTTTTGGCGGGAAGCAAAATGGAGTATACACCGCATCTTTTTTTCACCTCTGCTGTATGCCTTTTGTGTACACTTCTGATTCATCAGAATGTCTTCTGTATTTCAGAACTTCAGCTAAGGTTTTACAAAAGAAACTTTTCTTTCCCTTTAAAAATAAACACCCAAAGCGGTCATTTCACAATGCCACTTTCCCAAAGGGGAATGATCTGAAAATTGCAAGTATGTCTTATTAATTTTCATGAAAAGAAATATTTCTCTTTCTTAGTGAAAGAAAGAAGGAAGCTTGTGGAGTAGGAAGCAGGTCATCATCGTTAAAAAATTGCTTTTTTCATTAAGCAAGTAAATGGAATACTTAACAGCAGTGCGGGAAAAAATAAAAAAGAAATTAGCTCATGAAAACACTGAAATAAATGTAAAGAGTTTAATAAAATCAGTTATACTGTTTCATTTTATTTGATGTTAAGATGTCCTAGCTTCATTCAGATCAAAAAAATTCTGAAATATGTCATCAAAACTCAACTAAATATTCTTGGAAACATTTTTCCGTTATTATTTTCAACTTAATTATAATATTATCCCCAGGCTTTATCACCTCAGTCTATTTTATTTGAAGATTAAAGCCTTTGTGTTCAATTTTAGGTGGAACTCTAGCTTCTTGGTTCTGAGCATACCTCAAAAATTTTGAGTCATTCTATAATCAAAGGAGGCATAATTTCTCAAAAAATATTGTTTAATATTACAATTTGTTGGATTTGGGGGTTTGTATTGATAATTTTAGATTCAAAGGGAGTAGAACTCTTTTGTTTTCATACTCAAAACAATTTTATTTAGTCCATTAACTTGGTGTAGTGGGACATAAAGCTGGAATTGACTTTGCTTCTCTGATAGCTAGAAATCATTATCTATTTTTGAAGCTGAATTTATTGTCAGTTTGTGCTTATTTGTCCTGTATACATCGTTTCTAAACTTTAAAGGTTCATCCTTCCTAATGTTCATCATAAGATTTATTTTTAGAGACCTGTAATATAACTTTTCAACTTTACTTTCCCTTCTCGTAATAGTTCCCATGTTCCCACGGCTATCTTAAAAGGTCTTGTCTGTTCCTGCTCCCGTTTGAACATGAGTGACCAGTTGTACACAGTCTTCCAGATCAAACTTTCTGTTCCTAACACTTGTGACACTAATTATTCCCTATCCGGTAACACATTTATCATACTGCATAGATTTAGAATCACTTTATCGATATGGTTTTTGTAGCTAACTATTATTTTAGTTTTGAGACCAAACCTAGAATATGTTAAGTTTTGATCAGTACATGAAGACTGAACCAATTCAAATTATGATTGTTCCTCTGTTCTTTTCCATTCACTGTTTTTTATATTTATTTAGCAAAAAGACCTTTTCCTATTTAACTCTCTTTTTTGAAAGTTTGATTCTGGGTTTTGTTGTTTGTTTTTTGTGGTTTTTTTTCCCCCCTGGTAATTCTTAGTTTTTTTCATTACTTTCTAGTATGTTTCCTTGCTTTTCTATTTCATGTAGGCTTCATCTACTATATTTATCTCTTCTGAAGTAGATAGTCATTCAGACAAATCTGAAGATGTTCAGATTGTTCTCTACAGGTTTTTTTCTTTTCTTAAATGCAAATTCATGTCTTTTTCATTTTTTCCTTTCTCTGATTTTTGCTGGAGTTGGGGAAAGA
This sequence comes from Aptenodytes patagonicus, assembly GCF_965638725.1. NCBI lineage: Eukaryota > Metazoa > Chordata > Aves > Sphenisciformes > Spheniscidae > Aptenodytes > Aptenodytes patagonicus. The sequence goes on from NC_134952.1 coordinate 45,982,290, forward strand.
ATAGTAGTGTTTTCTTCCTTAATTTAAAAGAATCCAGATCTTAAAAGCTCATAATTCTATGCAATAGTATTTGCAGTTTTTTGTCTTCTGAAAGGATAATGGATATAATTGAAAACATACAATTTTAAATTCTTTCTTCATGAGTCACTTAACTCCATACAGACAGTATCTATTTATACTGTGATTCTGTAAGCATATGTATGTATGGTTAGTTCAAATTATTTTGATGGGAATACATAAATATGTGTTAACATTGATTAAGCAATTTGACTAGAAGCAGTTCTGTGTCTGCCTGTCTTTGCTCAGTGCCTAGTGCTTCTTGGGGTCCTAATTCAGAACTTGAGCATTATCACAATGTATGTTCTTAATAGTTACGTACAGCCTGTTCTGCATAGGGTATGGACTGGTCCTTGATTCAGTACATCATGTTAAACACATGAAGCTAATGGGACATGAGCACATACTTAATGCTGAATTGTAGTCATTAATGCATACTACTTTTCCCTGTTGTATTCCCCACTAGAATTATGGGTGAATATATGCAGAAGTATGGTCATGTGAGTAACTAGGTAATTTATGTTTGTATATGCAAATGAAATTTGGAACTCATGGCAAATGATCAAGCATCTAATTTAACCCTAAGGAAGGATTTTTTTATATGCAAGCAAATGGTACCATCTGCTTCTCTAAGAGAACGTAAAATGTTTATGAATTATCTGTTTGACATAGGCAGATCCCAGGTTGCCACATCTGATCTACACATGTTGACTGAGCAAGTTAATAGTAGTCAATCGTCATTCCAAAATATAATTAAACAATGGGAAGTGATTTTGTTGTGGTTTAACCCCGGCAGGCAGCTTAGCCCCACATAGCTGCTCGCTTACTCCCCCTCAGTGGGATGGGGGAGAGAATCACAGGGGAAAAGTGAGAAAAATAATGGGTTGAGATAAAGACAGTTTAATCGGTAAAACAAAAGCCACTCACGCAAGCAAAGCAAAACAAGGAATTCATTCACTCCTTCCCATGGGCAGGCAGGTGTTCAGCCATCTCCAGGAAAGCAGGGCTCCATCACGCATAACGGTTACTTGGGAAGACAAAACGCCATAACTCCAAATGTCCCCCCCTTCCTTCTTCTTCCCCCAGCTTTATATGCTGCGCACGACGTCATATGGTGTGGAATATCCCTTTGGTCAGCTGGGGTCAGCTGTCCCAGCTCACAACTTCTTGTGCACCCCCAGCCTACTCACTGGTGGGTGGGGTGAGAAGCAGAAAAGGCCTTGACTCTGTGTAAGCACTGCTCAGCAGTAACGAAAACATCCCTGTGTTATCAACGCTGTTTTCATCACAAATCCAAAACATAGCCCCATGCCAGCTACTGTGAAGAAAATTAACTCTATCCCAGCCAAAACCAGTACATCTTTTCTTCCAGTGATAAAATGAGAAGCTGGTATTTAGTAAGTTCTGCTAACTATATGAATGTTCTGAATACTGTAGGAATGATTTACCACTAGATGATCTTTAAAAGTCCCATCCAACCCCAGCCATTCTATGATTCTATCGTCTTTATCTAAACCCCCAAATTTAATTCCGAAACAAGAAAGATCTCTTGACCTGAGCTTGAAGTGTTTGGCTGCCTGATTGTCATCAAGGGAGTGTAACTCCTTGCTGAAAATCCTGTGAAATAGGATCCCTCTAGGTTTCCCTTAACAGTGCAAGCCTGGTATTGTTAATCTGACAGGGGTTGAGGGGATATTTAAGATCTGTATTTTAATTTGTTGTAAGAAAATTGTGTAGTTTAATACTCAAAAACTAGATGTAAGTGAGAAAAGAGTAATCATCTAAGAATATGGAGTTGGTTTCATCTGAATTATCTTATTTGCATAACTATTAAGTAGACTTGTCTTAATTAGGCTGCAGAAGTAGCTAAGAAATCCATAATACTATACCTACAAAATTTTCTGTAGACACTGCTTTTGGAAATCTAGTAGTAACTTTAATATAGTAGCCAAACAGTGTGTATATGTGGATCAAACTGTGGAAGAGAGAGATTCTACAGGGAAATGTAGTTTCAAAAGAGGCAGAATTACACACCTGGTATAATAAATTATATGCTGTTTAAACCTTCTCTTAGTCTGTACTTCTAAAGAATAAAAATACAGCTGGGCACAGCACGTTTAATTACGCATTGGAAAAAGGAATATAACCTTTTGTGGTTCAGGCGTACTGCTCCTGGCTTCTGTGTCAGGTAGCTTATGGAATAATATATGAGGTCTGAATAAATTTTTTGGGGGAGATGGGGTCCTAAATATCTCATGTTCTCCGGTGCTATGGGTTTGTATCTCAGCTGGGCTGGTTCCCTCTATTCCTCTGGTGCTGAGAAGTTGTATTCTAAGTGACTGCCTGGGTTTTCCTATTTACTTCTCATGGACGTTATGAAATTTCTGCAGCATTTCAGTTAAAGCCAGCATTTGTTCTGATATTCTTGGACTAAAATTTTTGTTGCCATTGTTCATTGTACTTTTTGATTCACCTCACCTGTTTTTATTTCCTCAGATGTTCTAAGGCCTTTTGAGAAGAAACTTAATTGTAGATGCATGTTCATTTGTAGCATTTTACATCAGGTTACTTTTTAGCTTTTTATTTAGCAAGTCCCTTAGTATTTGTTAATGTTAAGCTATGGAAACTTTTCCTCGTGATGTAGATGTTCCACACTGGGCTCATCCTTCTGCACGATGCTGCATGCTCCCCCGCAGGGAAATTGTTTTAACTATTTATTGCTTTCTAATTTACAGGGTCAGCCTAAGCTGCCAGTGGCCTCAGTAGCCATGCCACCCCAGGCCAATCTTATTGATTTTCCTTATATTTAAAGCCAATTAGCAGTCGTTACCTGGGTTACCATCACCGTCTGGCTTCGCACCACAAATGTGTTACAAGGATGTAAAGTTGTTAAGAGTTCATTTGTGCTTCTTTTCTGTGCATACGTAAGCCATTAGAGCAGGGCAGATGTAGGCCAAAACTTTTGGGTAAGTCTCCCCTATTACTCAGCTGCTTCCTCAGTGCATACCAGCATTGTTTAATAATTTAAGAGCAGGGCAGATGCGGTCAAATTTTTACTGATTTGACCAGTGATTTCAGTTAGGCTTCCCCTGTGACAGGCTTAAAATGACACTCCTCACTTAAATCGTTTTCATTTCACTTGTGAAAAGGATGACACATTTCCTGACCAAAAATGGAGGCCACACAGAAAATTACTATTGCTTTGCATTTATAGAAACAACAGTAACTTGAATATCAGAGGGAAAAAAAAAAAAAGCTTACCTGAATGCTGGCATCAATATGAGTAAATTATTATTATTACTATTATTATTTAATGTTCTTAAAAGTAATGTTTTGTTTAGCTTTATAACTTACATGATATTTATGTTTTCTGGGTGTGTCATGGTTTAACCTCAGTCAGTCGGCAACTGAGCACCACACAGCTGCTCACTCACTCCCCCCCCCCCAGTGGGATGGGGGAGAGAATTGGAAGGGTAGAAGTGAGAAAAAATCATGGGTTGAGATAAAAACAGTTTAATAATGGAAATAAAATAATAATAACAATAATAATAATGTAATAATAATAATAATAATACACAAAGCAAGTGATGCACAGTGCAATTGCTCACCACCCGCCGACCGATGCCCAGCCAGTCCCCGAGCAGCGGCCCCCCCCGGCCAACTCCTCCCAGTTTATGTACCGAGCATGACGTCCCATGGTATGGAATGTCCCTTGGGCCAGTTTGGGTCAGCTGTCCTGGCTGTGCCCCCTCCCAGCTTCTTGTGCACCCCCAGCCTTCTCAGTCGGTAGAGCATGGGAAGCTGAAGAGTCCTTGACTAGTGTAAACACTACTTAGCAACAACTAAAACATCGGTGTGTTATCAACATTGTTCTCACCCTAAATCCAAAACACAGCACTGTACCAGCTACCAGGAAGAAAATTAACTCTGTCCCTGCTGAAACCAGGACAGCGTGTTAGGTGTCCAGATTACAGATACTTTTATCAGTGGAATTTGGAAGAAATTATTTTCTGTAGGTCAAATTACTATAAGAAGATATTGACAATAAATATTTGTTAAATATCTGTGTAACTGTTCGAATAGATTATATTCAATCCTTTTTTCTTTCCCCAAAATATTTCATGCACCTTGTTTCTCATAGCAACATATATTCCCAAGATTGGTTCAAATCTATTTCATATAAATTATTCATAATTTGTTTCTTTTTTGTATAGTTGAAGCTGTCTCGTTAGTCTTTCGCTTAGGAAAAAGGGGCATCTTTTAAGTGTAGAATTTAAAATGTATTAACTTTTTTCAGTTTTGGAGAGAAGAGTTATGTCTCAGTACATTAGACTTGTTCACATAACTTTTGACTGAAAGCTCAAGAATTACTTTTCTAGCAATTTTTAATACGTCCATAAAAATCTTAAAGTGTGTAAAGCTCCAGGTTACATGAGGTAGGGTTATAGATACTGAAACAAAGAGGGGATTACCAGATCACCATTCAGTTTCTATCTGGAAAATGAGTTTTAGCAAATGAGAAAATCAGACAGGTCCAAGTTATTAACCTAAGTTTTTGATAATGTGAAATGGGTTATTCTCATTTTAGCCCAGCGAAGCCTTCAGTGCCATCATTAACTGAACACCTACACTGTAATGGGGAAGCCAAGATGACAGGAAGCATCAAAGAAGTGTCTCTGCTCATTCATTTATTGCCAGAGTAATATCAGCAAGGAAAGCTATGAAAGCACATCATGTTAAAAAAAACCCAACAAAAACAACCCCCCCAAAAAAAAACCCAACCAAAAAAAGCCCAAAAAAGAACAAAAAAAAAGTAAAAAAACAGTAGTGGTGGAAGATAATTCTGCAACTTTATCTTGTAAAAAATCTAATGGTAATACTAAATGTTTAAGTGAAATTGCAGGTTTACATAGTACTCCCATTCCTGAGGATCCATATTTTTTGCATGGTATTTTGCAGTACAATACTACTTGAATTACAAGATCTAGAACCAGGTTTAGGATAAGGTCTTTACTGTGCTGACTGCCATGGTCAGTGCAACTCAGTCCTGTGAACAGAAATGTGTATGCATATTTTGCTTGAAGAGTCTATACTGATACCATTTGCATGCTTAGAGTGAGGTATGTGCATATAAGTTTGTGCAGCAGCAGTTCAGAGCATTGATAGAAAAGGGTAAGAATCAGGATTTCCCTTGTGTGTGTATATATATATTTCAACCCTGCTAGTTTAAATTTTACCTAATCACGTAAGTTTGTGCAGTTTCCGCAACAGGATTCATTCTCAGTGTTAAGCGGTTTACATAATAATTATTATTGCAAAATATACTCCAAAATACTCCCCAAAAATATTCTTAAGAGGAAAATGGGGTTGTATGTGAATGCATAGAAGCCATTTCATGCATTCATATTAGTACGTAAGTTTTGCTACAGACAGGGGTGGAAGAAGAAGAAAGTAGTAAACTACAGGGAGCTGTATGTCTCCCTAGATACATCCCCAATGTATTGTTCTGCTACGCTATCCTCAGTAAGAGTCTTCTGAACGTTACAAATGATTTGGTGTTGGTTTTGTGGCATAGGAGGCTATGCAGTGCCCCATATCTCATTCAGCACCGTGTTCCACCTAAGCGGTGGGCTGTTTTTTCCGCAGCATAATGAGTCTGCACGTATCATGACTGTCTTGTGAACTCCTAGCTTGTATAGAGACAGATTGAGTCTTCATTGTGGTTCTCTGTCATTCTTCCTTTTATCTAACAGAGACATGCTGTAGCACAGAAGCTTAAGTAGGGTCTCTTGAAATCTGCTGCATATATGAGTTTCCCTTTTTATAAGATTTTGATGGAGCCCTGAGCTAGGAGAGGGTCTGGGGGAGAAATCAGATCTTCAAACAAAAGTTAACCTTTTTAAGTGGATTCATCCAAAAATACTCTGTGGGAAGATTCTGAAATCTAATGTTATCGCCCTGTTTTCTAGTTGGCAGTGTCACTGAATACCTGCCATTGCAACTGCAATTGTGGTGTCCTCTTTACAACAAAGAACAGCCACAGAAAGTGCTGGAATGATGAACCCAAGCAGAAAAAGTATCGTAATTATTGTGTAGGTTAAAGCGCTGACTTGCATTGTATGTAACTTCCACGTAACTTTGTGAACGTCACTTCTACTTTGTGACTTCAGCCTCATTAATGTGAACTAATGATAACATTCAGGATAAAATTTCACTTACAATTCTAAGGTGCTTAAATCCTGTAGAGACAAAGGTGTTAGACCTATCCTGGTTGATAGTGGAAGGATTAAATAAATTTGGATAATTAATACAAAGGAGGGGGAGAAAATATGGCAGAAGACCTAGTGGCTGTCTGGAGATGAATCAACAGATAGGCTGAGGTTTAGTGTTCGTTCCACAGGAGATGGAGATAACAGCATGAACCAGGTAGCCTGCTGCAGTTTCAGAGGCGCTAGTTCAAATCTTGGCCTCAATTTGTAGGAAATGCCAGACCTGTCAATTTAATAAAAAATGGGTACGTGGTCGAAGATGGCCATATGTGGATGCGGACCATATCACTTCTGTCGACTCTTGACTGTGAAAGAAAACTGCTTGTGATCTCGTTAGGCTAATTACATCTGGGGTTAATCTTTTGTTCCCTCCCCCTTGTCCTTTCATGAAGTATGAGATGGGAGTAATAGGATGACATTAAGAAGAGGAAATTTAGACTGAAAGCGAAGAACGTACTCTTGACAATGAAATGTCTTAGGCTACTATATGATTTTGTTATTGAGGGTTACAGTTGATTTTGTATTGAGGGTTGTCTGTGGTCCTTGAAATTTGGAATGGAAACATTTGCACGTGATATTTGTATTAGCTTTTTTCCTGCCTCTGATTTTCTGTGCATGTAGTTTTTTTCCTGTTTCTAAAAGAAATACATCCTAGCTTTTCTTGCCCTGGTAATCCTTTTATAAAATCAATGATGTGAAAGGTACAACTTCTGTACCAGATCAGATGACTGACTGTGATTTTTCTAATCATTAAGCATTGTTTAAATAGAAGTGTTTAGATTTCATCCTTTGTGAAGATCTATTTTGTGGTAAGGTGTCTGTTTTCTATTTCTGTGCCTCATTTTTAAATTTCTTCTCTTTGTCAGTCTCAACTGACCCCAACCATATTTACTTGTTAACCATGTAGGTTGTAATTTATATAACTGAATTATTGTTTTTTATAAGGTATTGTACATAGGATCTTATGTTTGGCCCACCTTACATTAAGAAGAGAGGCACCAAATGTAGCCATGCTTTTAGCATTTTTATACCCAAAAGTTAAACACTGGTTCTCTTTCATGATGGATGAGGGAGAAAAACAGTGTCCTTTTTTCCTGTGACTTCTTTCTCTTTTCTGCTGTTTTGGAGAAACAGAATTTTATGACGTACAGCATAACCATGATCTGACAGAAAAAAGAAAAGCGTGACAAAAATTGATTTCATAGATGTTTTAATATTACAAAGAGGAGGTCTTGTTTTCCATTTATTTTCTATTTATGCAGAAATGATACACTTAAATTTTGAGAGGTGTTTGTTATTCTTAGCTTTAATATGGTATTTATTTCACGTACAAGAACTATTTTAAGTTGCACTGAGGTATACTCACGTGCGTAGTCCACATTGTTATTTTTCAGGCTGAAAGTGCATTGTTCTAGCAATATGTAAAGATGATACTAAACGTATTTTGAGTTTTATTAGTAAATTGGAATACTGCATTTTTTTGGCTGCTGTGAGAGAGAAGAAAGATTTTCATCTCACACAGATGTTTGGGTTTTTTTCATTTGAAGGACATAGAAGATTGCATTAATTCAATGCAATTCCATTTTACTCTTCCTGGGTATAATTTGGCTCCTCACAGTGTCTTGAGGTCCCAGGCAAGAATCAGTAGTCTGTTGTGGGGCTATCTTTAATGTCAATCAGTTTATAATTAGCATTTTCAGTATAACCATTGGAAGAAATATATAAGGGAAATGTGTAAATAAGGGGAAAAGGTGTATTATGGAAGAAAAAGTGATTGTAGAAAAAGCTCATTTATTGATTAGGCCATTAATTTGAACTTGTGGTTTCCCTAGACAAAGAAATCCCCCAAAACAAACAAACGAAAGAAAAATCTCCAAACCTGAAGTAGCTGCAGACTCAGTGCTTCTTGTATTTCACAGAGAAGCTGTTGAGTACAGGCTCTGCCTAGTGTAAGTTCGAGGGTAGGCAGAATAAATTTATGTGTAGTGAAATTTATAGTAATGAGATCATTGAACGAGGAGGCATGTTGATGCTGGTCCATCCAATGGACTCAAACTCACTGTAGACGAAGACCCCAGAGGCAGTACAGATGCTTCTGAGGGCTCTCAAAAGTGCTCTGTTGATAATCTGGAAGTGTGGTGCATCAAAACCATGTACTCAGACTTCGTGTTTAGTGTGGAAATATAATTTTACCTATTCAGATTCAGGCATATACTCTTCTTGGTAAGTGACACTAATTTAGACTATAGTATTTCCTGATGCTGAAATAATTGAATTTTTTTTTTTTATTATGGAAACCTGAGTTTATTTAATCATGCTTGATGTTTGTCTTCTCTGGGTAATATTATTTCAGAATGTGCTAATTGCTTCTTGTAATCTTTGTAATCCATAAATATTAATGCTCATGAAATGTTAATAACAGCTGATAAAAATGAAATGCAGAAAAATGAGCAATTCAATTAATCAATTTAAACTGATTTCATAACTGCATGGATAATTACTAAATTGTCAAAACATCAATAATGATGCCTGTTGAACTAGAGTAGTATGAGATAGTTTGAATATTTTATACAGACAAAGTATAATTTCCCTTCAGTTTCTTTGCTGTTGTGGGTTAAGACCATTATATTTAAAACTGAGATTACAAAATCCTGAAGATCTCCACTTGTGGATAGCCAATTTAAGATACTCATGTCATTTTTAAAGAGGTCCTAATCTTCCAGTAACTTTAAACTGCCTAATGATGCTCCCTATCTCTGCAAATCCTGTTCTGTAGTCAAAAGAGGTGTTTTCAAAAGTGTGAACCTAAAATTTGCTTTTAAATCATTATTTTAGGATTTCAGTAAAAATGGGCTGACTTTCAGAGGAACCAACTGAAATTATATGCTTAGGATATCTGAAGTCATGCTTCTCAGAATTTGGTGACTTATCAAAGTGTGATTTTTAAGTGCAAGGTATATTTGGATAGCATCAGAAAATCTGCCATTACTGAAATCTTGCAGTAGTCAAGGTTCTACACTGTCAGAAATTGTTTGAAATAATGAGAGGATGATTCAGGCAGATTTTTTTTTTTTCATTAAGTTTAATTCTCCACAGAGGGGAGAAGAAATGAAATGAGGAAGAGAATTGAGGAAAAAAATAGGAAAAAGTAAATTCTATATAAATACAGATGTCAGCTCCACTTTAATTGGTATCTTCTATAAATATGAGTTCACTTGTTCTCAAAAAAAAAAAGTTCATTTTCTTCCAAATACTTTATCACACCATATTCGCAGTTCACCTTGGCTTATGTATTGAGCAGTATTGATGGGTGATAGCGTCTGCAAAACTGAATATTCACTGTGTTGACACTTGCAACTAAATGCATTTTTTGAAGTGTTCTTTGGGTACCTACCTTTAGCATGCAAGTATGTTTAAAATACATGGTGAAAAACCTGGAGACATCCATCATTAATTTGCTGGTTTTGAAGATCTGTTCTAAGGAAACTTTGCGTTTTTACATGCACCATCCTTGACAGGAACCACAAATAGTCATCTTGCTTCTGATTTCTGTACTTTAATCGTAGGATTATTCATTTTTCTTGCTTGATCTGAACATTGATCATATTGCCTTTCTAAACATAGACCTAGAGAACATACAATATAACATAATTACTGTACATGTGTTTCGTGGAAAAACTTTTTCCCGTGGCTCTGAAGAAGTGATTAAAAGGCAAAGAATTCTGCAAAGTGTAACAGTAAAACTTTGCTTTAATGCTGCAAGTGACCTAAAAGCTTTTTGTTTAACATGTACAAAAAGCTTTCATGTAGTACGTGTCTACACATAGGGTTGAATCAAGAAATGCTAACTCTAGTATCAGTCTTGAAAGTATGGTCTGTTTTTCTTTTTAAAAAAATCTTTTTAGAGGATCTTTCTTATCAAGTTCAGATATGAAAGAATTTCAGCAACATTTAAGAAATCCACTTTCGTGACATAAGTAACTGAATTTATGTTATTGTCTTCTATTTCCTTGTTCAGATGTTTTTGGTTGGGTTTTTTTTTTAGAAGGAGGAAACAAGGTAGAGCCCTTCATTCTTAACCCATTGCAGCATCACATTGCTGCTCCACTGTATCCTTTCTGTCACTGAACTGTGGAACATACCATGGCTTCAAATTGTGTGGAGCTGCAGAGGGAAAGACTGTTGCATGGCTGTTTCTGCATACTGTCATGAATACACCACCCTGAATTTAAACTGGCGCAAAGATCCTGTCTGCCACCCACAACTTCTTTGGAATTAGTTAATAAGCTAGAGGTTAGGTGTAGGTAGGGTTTTTTTCAACTCGGTATTTAGCATTTGAAGAACCATTTGCAAAGAGATACTTTTTTAATAATGTGGATTACAGTAATGTGAGTTAATGCTTTGGTCAGTCGGTGCCTGTCATGGGAAATGCGTTGCTTATCAGCTTCTCAGATGCATGAGATGTGCAATTAGCTTAGTAATTTTGTATATTTATTCTCAATTCAAAGCATTTAGTAAAGCAATTGGTTTCTTGCAGATAAAAAAATAATTGAAAGCAATTTATTTTCGTACATGAGAAAATTCAATATGCTTTGGTTATCTATGTATTTAGTTTATTTTTGGGATGTAATTAACTGCATAAAGGCCAGTCAGAATGGGATCTGTTTGTGCCTATCTATATATCAGTGCATTCAGAAGTGACTATGAAATTGTCTGCATAAAAACCTGTATCTGGGACCAGAATGTACTTTAATTAAAAAAAAAAATCCCTACAAGCAAAAAACCTCTTTTGTTTTTCAGAAATTTTAGTCATCTAGAGATCTACTCATATTATTAGGAATTTTGTTTCTAGGGGCCGTTGTTTGGGGGGTTTGTGTTCTATTTTTCTTTTTATTATTGCATGGTACAGGCAAACTCTTTCTTTGCCAAAGTATGTATAAACGTGGAAGAATATTTGAGAATTTTGCTTTCTATTAGGTCATAGGGGATCAGGCCAAGTTCACTAGTGATTTTTTTTACATTCAAAGCAGTATAGTGGGATGAATGTGACATAACTTCTATGATTTTTGTTCTAAATTGAGAGACTAGAAAGCCGGCATTTGCATTTTCCTGATTACAAGCTTCTATTTTGCTTTAATACAGATTATTCAGAGAAAGAAACTAAAAAGCATTCTGGCAAGCCTGCTGACTCGAAGCATGGCTCTCTCAGGAAAAGTAAATATAATTTCTAACTTTATCTGTTAGAACTTCTTTAAAAAGAAGAAAATATTCACTGTTTCCCACCATTATTTAATTTAAGTAATGCACTTTTGAGCATTTTTATGCATTTTTATATTAGATGCAGTTTAAAACTGAAGACAAATGGTATAGACTCCACTGGGTAAACTCCTATTGTGGCTTTATTTAAAATAACATGTAAAACGTATTTGTTTTCATTCCATATTGCTAAGAATGTAGCAAGACAGTTCTCTAATACAGCTTAGTAGCTCCTGTTTTTCCCTGCGGACAGTGTAGAGTCTAATTTGATGCACAGGATTTTATTTTTTTCCAGGTAACTACAACAGCTTACCTACCAAATAACATCATCTGTGTTGCCACAAAATTGTAAATGGTGGTGTAGGTGTTCTTGCTCAAACAAGCTGACCACTTCTTTTAGAGCTTTCTGCACACTATCATGGTCTCAGGTGTAGTGCTTAGACTGAATCTCTGCCAGACTTTGTAAGGAGGTCTGGAAACTACGAACTCTCTGATGCCACGTTTCATGACATATTTTTTCTGATTTTTCTGTCTGATTACACATTCTAGGTAAAAGATAAGTTTTATAAATAAAAAACCCCCATGAGATAAAACCCGAAGCTCAGTAACTTCTCATACACAAGAACAGTGTAAAGATTTTATTTATTTTTTTTAGTTATGCAGAAACTTTTCAGAAACCATTCAATTGCCTTGGACTGATTGCAGCTGCCAGAAAATGTAACTACTTCAAGATTTATTAGCTGATTGTTTACATTAATCATCTGGTCCATAGAACATCTGAAGCTGCTTCAAGGACTACATTATTATTATTTTTATTCTTTACATAAAAGCAAAAAATTAGTCCATTTGCATTATTATTTCAATAATATTCAATTTTTAAATACCTTGGGAAAGGACTAATATTTACATTTCAGACATGAATATTAAACTACTGTAAAGTTTCCTGTACCATAATAAAGAATGAGGAGAGAAAATACTTTTTTTTTTTCCTCTAAATGGGGAGCGTGTGGGGAATCAGCTATGGGAAACTGAAAACAATTACATATTCACTCCTTTCCCCTTCAACCCCAATACTAAATGAAGTCCAAGACTAAGAAAAGCCAGCTTTTTAAATGCAATATTTAGAAAGCTGAGAGTGAAGATTTAATGTATTTCAATGCATTTGACCTGTATGTTATCTTTAATACAGAATATATATAAAAAAAGATTCAGCAGCGTGCCTGTGAATAACACGTCTGCTCAAGAAAGCTTATTATTGCTCTCTAATAGCCTCCCAGTCACTGCCTCTGGCTTGGGATGGCCTGAGATAGCTATAGTAATGAAAATAGTGCAGTTGAAACTGATTCATAATCCTCAGTAAAACCTATGCTGTCAAGAGATTGCTGTGATGAAAGTTTAACAGTCATGAAGCTGTTTTTGACGTTCGTGCAACTGCTTTTTTCCTGGAAATGTCCATTTTTGTATTGTGTTCTGTAAGGCTCACCTTTTGAAGACAAAATGGATTTTGCTTTGTCTTGTAAGAAATTATTTTATTTTTTAATAAACGAAAGTCCAGTGATTGTTGAGTTCCTTTGCTTAGAAAAGATTTTTTTAAATTTAATTTAAAAAGTTCAGGTTTATTTTAAGTTTTCAGAATGGTTCTAGGTTCTTGTTTTAAATAGTAAAAACTAAGATGTTTCATTACTTTTCAGACTCTACAATCACAGTCAGACTATATATATGCTATAGTGTCCTTACTGTTTTCTTCCATTTCCCATAGTGTAATACATTTGCAGATGTACACATCTGTCATCCCCAGTTCTAAAGGTCTTGTCAGTTAGGAGGGAAGTATTGTAGGATTTGGTCTTTCCAATTTCAAAACCTCAGTAATGGTCAGCATAATTTTTTTTTTTTTCCAGAGAAGGATTTTCAACACAATTTTCTACTATTTTACCTTTCACCTTGTCAACTATATATAAATTTGAAATATACTTCAACTCACAGGTATGCTGTTTTTAAGAGGAATAAATTTTTAAATGAGCCTCACTTGTAATCAAAGCTTAAATACCACACATAAGAAAGATTTTTGTTCTGATTTGCAAAATCTTGTCTAATTTTCAGATTAGAATCAATTTGGGCAAAACCAGTATGTACAAAAATCAGCTGTAGAAGGTTCAGTGATTAAAGATTCATGGGTGATTTTGATGGTGCACCCAATTCTTCCTTCTTATCTGAGTAGTCCTCTTGGTTACGAGAGGATTAGTCGCATAGTAATCTTACTAATTAATCTCAGAGAGCTAAGATGAGAAATATAACGAAATGCATGCATTATGGTGCTATTAAAGAGCATCTTTTTCAATGGATAGGATAACTAAACACATTCATAAGCATATTCCTTAACCATGATTTATAGACAGTGTGTGTCTAAAATACGTATGCACGTGAGTTGAGGGATGAGAAAAGCTAAATACATTTGGACCTACCTGAAGTACTTCTACCATTTTTTTAATTCCTTTTCCCTATGCCATTTATCTCACTCCTCAGAGTAGCAATGAGCACATTAACAAAGGAAATTAATCCTTTATCGTTATACTGCCACAAGCTGTGATTTTGTCAGATCTTGTAAGATAAGCAAACCTTGGCCTAATCAGTATTTAGAGATCAACAAGGGACAAAAAAAGTAGGTCTGCAAAACAGATACCTCTTTTCTTGTTAAGATTTCATTTATTTTTCCAGCAGATGTTATTCTTGTGTGGTTTTTAAGTTATCTTTTTCAGGTGCATTGTTTTGAAAATGCAAATCAAGAAACTTCACCATTCATCATTGAATTCTTGGACACACAGCAGTTACAACATTAATTTTCTTGTTCTCATGTTGGATAGTGGACACAGCTTTTACATAAACAAGAGTATACAATATTACCTAGCATGCAGATATGTTTGTAATTCAAATTAAGTTTACTTCTTGCTATAGCTACAAATGGAATGTCTTTATATGAAGCTGAGTATTATATAAAGTAAGCCATAAACTGTATTTTTGATGTTAAAGGATGCTGCAATATGATTAAGGTTGGTACTATTCACTGTACTCCGAAAATTGAAATATGCTGCTCTTGGATTTGTTTTTCTGTTTTGTCGAAGTGTTGAACAATGAGAAAGCAATAATGAAATTCAAACCTGAGAGCTTTATATCTCTGTCCACTTAAAAAGGATGAACATAAAAATGGTTCCCAAAGCCAGATTCATCCAAAATCCAATTATTTGGTTGCTTACCAAAGGATTCATCTAGCCCAATGTCATGTCTCCTTCAAAAACATCTGATGCCTGTAGAGGAATACAAATATCAATTTTTCTGTGACATGCTCCTCAAATCTGAAGAGATATGCAGTCACAGGTCCGCCTCATCCATATGGGATAACATAGGGTATTTAACAGCCCTTGATAAATGTTTCTTCTTTCATTAATTTCACCAGTCGCGTGCCTTTTAATATCCATTGAACATTAACTTTTAACATTGACCAATTTCTCTGGCAGAGTTCCGATGTTTAATAACTTGATTGTGTGAAGAACTACTGCTTGTTGTTATTATTAATGAAATCCCTAGGCTCTTACTCAGATGCATATTGAAATAAATTATCAAATCTGATACGGATTCTTTAGAAAGAGTGCCCTTTATGCCTCCTTCATAGCCCAAATTAAAAAACTGGAAGAGTCCCTGAGGGCCTAGCGTGTATTTGCTGTTTCTGAACAATTTTGAGGCTACTGTGTGAATTTTGCAAAGGAAAAACAAATCATTATCACTTATTGATACTATCGCCAACGTTGTGCCTTCTCAACCTTTGACAGTCACGATTAAAGAAATTAAACTAGGTGCTTTAAAACACCTGTTCTTGTCGGAAGTCTAAAGAATATGAAATACCTTCAAAAGCATATCAAGCAGAGTGCTACTCCTAACCTCAGGTTTCCCTGCAGTGGATTCCCAAATAACCAGAGCAGGAGGAGATCTGGCAGGACGTTCATGGGCGCTGAAAATTCAGTTGAATGGAAGAGTAGAATGCAGCATTAACTATTCCATTTTGGCAGATCCCATTGTTCTCCACAGTCTTGGTGCTGTGCCTAGTCACTTCAGAAATGAGAGGCAAGGACATCATGATGAGCAGTCAGAATGCTCATCTGGGATTCCCATCCAGGGACGTGCACGTTCAACTTTCAGCTTCATAGAGGTTGCTCTTGTGTCGCTTCCACTATTGTTTGCAAGGGTAGAAAAGAACAGCAGCTTTTCCTGGGCTGCTGACTTGATCGTTGAGGGGTTTGAGGAAGGGACTGGAAGTTCAGTGTAAATAAGAATTGCTGACTTTAGTATAGCTATCAAAAAGGATTTTTTTTTTTTTTTGATGTAAAAGTACTGAATGTGTTTGGGGGTTAGTTTCAGATTAAAATTTAACCAAGATTTTTTTTATTGAGGATGCTTAGGCAGAAAGGTTCTTGGAATCAGGGCGGAGTCTCTGGAGGAGCGGGTTGTTCTTGAATACTGCTTCTTGAAAAGCTTTCTCTGAATAGATGCAGAAAGAAGTTCAGTTCATAATTTTGTACCCAGGTTAGTTCTTTAGGTACTTGGCAGTAGAGTTTCTCTCATGAGGCATTAGCAAAGGTGAAATTGAAAGGTTCGTATTTCTACCTGAAGACAGATCTTCTGTGATTTCCAAATGTGGAGCTATATTTGTACAAAAAGCATTGCTAAGACAGATGCTTTCTTGTTGTTTCTGTAAATTCATCAGTGCAGAATGATCATAGGTGTTTCAAAAGTAATTGATGTGCCTCACATAACCTGATTTTGGGATGCCTCAGCATTATATAACTTTTACAGTGTACTAGATTCTCTGGCATTGCACAGTACACTTAGCTAAAAATCTAATTTTGATTTTGGTATGGGACAGAATTTGGCCTGTAATTTATGCAGACCCTCTGCCATATCTAAGCACTGTAACACTTGCTAGGAATTTGGCTTTCTGCTTTAACTCCCAAAGTCTGATCTAAATCTTACCCTCAGTTTCATTTCAAAGTGGTTATTTTTCTGCCTGACATATTTACATGGGAAGTAGTCTTTCATCTGTCTTCATGAATTATGCAGACAGCTAAGTTATCATACAAAGGCGGAAAAGTCTTTATGTTCAAAGGCTTTACTGGAATCACATACTATCATTGGAAGCTCTCTCACTGGGAAATAATAATTAAAAATTTTGATGTGATTTTAATGTGATGAAAAGCTAAAAAAGTGGAGATCAAGACGTGCAGCTGTGGAGGGGGAAAGGACTGAATGCAGGCTGTATGTGAAAGCAGCAGAGAGTATTGTCAGACTAGTCCTGAAGCTAGGATTGCAGGTGACCTGTTTAGTTTACACTCTTTAACTTATTTATCCCTCACTTGGAGGCATGATGTTTATTTTTTTGGCTAGAAGTGCATAGGCAATGAATATACTGTCACAGGGCAGAGTTTTTGTACGATTCCATATTTTACAGGTTTTTTTGTGCCTGTTCTTAATTGTGCTGTCCTTTAACTAGTATACCTGCATTTAGAAGCATAGCTTTTATTTATGCCTTCTATTAGTTGTGCGAATATTTAATTGTATCGTTTTGGCATCTTATAACAACAGCCTCAGAGTATTTTAAAGTAAGATTTCTAAATGGGATCATACATCTTTAGAAATGAGATGCTTGGGTTTTGTCAGAGAATCTTCAAGCATTTTTGAAATATTCAGCCTGTTTTAGAAATAGGTTGGAGCTTTAATATTTTAGGAGGACTGTTAAATGTGCTTTTTGCTGTTCTCTGTCACACAGGAATTAGGATGTATAAATGCAGCATTTTCAACCAGTTCTCTAGTTAACAGTTTACAATTGACAATAAACTGTATTTTTTTTATAATTTTATAATTATTTAATAATTTCTTGTTCTGTTGTGTGCATACTGTGCTGAAGTATGTTAGGTTTCATCAGTTCCAAGTTAAGATGTCAAGGTTCTTGTTAACCATAATACTAATTTCATCAGGTATGCAGTAAGATATTAGATTATAAAAATGATTAATTCCAGTAAGTTAGTGAGTTAAAAAAAAAAGACATTGAGTTCCTGTTAAATTGCTAAATATGAACATATACTGGGTAGTTTGTGTATATGAAAATGTCAGTGCTGCAGTATAAGTAAAGCTACTTCCAGCCATATGATCAAATACCTTCTATTTAAGGTCATGTAATACTTTAGTAATTTAAAAATAACACCATAACTAAACTATTCAGGTATATATTACTTTTCATTATGATTTCCCTTTTCTAATACTCAAATATTTGAAAATAAGCTGTGATACAAATTTTACATTGCTTACAACTAATGGGAAATTTACAAGTCTCCCACGGCACCAGCAAGAGCATCTGTGTTCCCAAATTTATCCATAAAAATAATGAATAATTTGGTGTATTATATCCTACTTTTTTAAGCTCAGTCAGAACAGGAATTTGCAGAGTGATTCAAGTACATGGAATTTTTGAAGAAGCAAAACGAGCTTTTTACAAAAAAAGGTAAACTAATATTAAAAATCAACTTTTTAAATTATTATTCTTATTTTAGTAGCTCTAAGCATGCCCAGGCTGTTCGGCTAGGGGTTAGGGTATGTGCAGGGTTGCTATTTTATTTTCTTAAACAGACGTTGACTTAAAAATAGATCTGAGAGTTTTCAGGGCACGCTCACGTTCGAGGCTTCTGACAATAAGCTGGCACAGGACTCATAATGAACGCTGGTGGTAGCATTCACTAGGAGCATGAGCATATCATCAGGCATTTTCTATTAATTCTTGTATTTCCAGCATTACAATGACTTCATTACAATTACGTGGCTATATAGCCATGCCCACATAGCAGGATTCAATTTACTAGTGAAATAAATGAAACTAAAATGATAGGCAATTCAGATCATTCAAGCTGAGGCTTTACACTGAATGTGTAGATTTGCATTAAAGCTTTTGATGTTGTTACCAAATTGAATGGGAATTTTAGATGTTATTTTCTCTATTGTAAATCAAGTCTGAATGAACCACCAGTGGCACCGTTGCATTTGGTTGATAACAGTAAGCAGAATGCTGAGCCTAGAGAGGAGATAATACACTAACGTACAAATCTTCACGTGTCCTGCATTGCCGTCTGCACCATAACAAGCCAGTACATATCAGCAGAGCCAGTCCCAGTGTTGCAGATGTGTAACCAAGATTCTCTTAAAGAAGATGAAAACATGTTTTCTCGCTGCCTGTTCATTGATAACCGAGGGAAGACATATGATCAAACCAGAACACGTTCCTTTCAGGTGCTGCCTCTTGTCCTGCAGCCTTGCTGGATTTCCTTCATTTAGGGAAGACTAAAGTATGGTTTTCTTCAACTTTCTACCTTATCAAAAAGTCATCACAATCTCATGTCAGCAGCGGGTAGTCCAAACCATGAAATTAGCTGAACTTGATTATTTGTCAGAGACTGTAATCTTGGTATTCTGCTAGGTTAAAGGAGTGCCATGACGCACAGGCCACTGGGCACGGTTTGACTTGGAAGGTTAAATTTACTTTGCTGGTTATAACATTGCCCTGCTGTCACAAGTTAAGTGTGTTTCTCACTTCATTTCTGGTTTAGGTTGGGTGAATCAGAGTTCTAACAGTATGGCAGAGTTCTGTTTTGTTTTTAATTGGGTGCTCATCATTGCACTCAAATCAAACGAGGAAATCCAATGTTACATCCCATTACCCAAGCTGAATAGAATAAACAGAGAATAGAGTTTAGATATTCACCAGTATCCTAAGATACAGGTTTTATGGCATAGCTTGCGACTTAGATATGTTTTGTAATAATATACTAGTGAAATGCATGGTGTTACAAAATCAAAGCAGATGTATACTGGTGTTTGCAACATGTTAGAAATTTGACTATAAATGAATCCTAGGCAACAAGATTGTGAAAGTGGTACAGATTTTGGAAGAGTTTGTGTTGTCTATAATTTCATGTCAACTGAACTGACAGTTGTGGAATCATCCTGTGCAGTATAGAAATGCTGCAGGGGGAGAAGAAATCTTTTCCCATGAATAAATCACATATTTTTATTAATGGATGAATGTTGTCTACTGAAGCCTCCCTTACAGGCTTTTTACTGCCTAGTTTCTCCCATAAGTTGAATTGAAAATAGTGCTCCTTCAAAGTTTTATGGTAATACCAAGATGTAAAATTCACTACAAACAATGAGGAGTCAGTCCAGTTAGTCATATTTACTCAAATGGTGGTATTTAAAAATGAGCAGGCCAGAATTTAGTTTATCTTTATACCTTTTAATATTAACTTCTTAGACTAAGATTTGAACAACAGAATTAACTGTCGCTTTCAAAAGAAGAGAGGAATCAAGGATTCATAGTGTTATAAAATTTTATTGGAAACATCTTGCAAGGTGCAAGTGCTGTATCATAGCTGGGAATAATGGTTTATTGTCACAGGGAATATTTTGAATGAAAATATTTATCTGTATAAAAATGGTTTTCTTAACAGTTATTCTAAAGAAAACTTGAAAAAACTGTATTTATTACAAATTATAGTAATTAGTTTTAAAATTTAACAGAAAATCACTTTACAAGGCAACAAATACCAGATTCATTTAATTTACACGTCAACAGTATAACGCAATTAAATCACATTTGAGAACCTGCTAATTGTCTCTCTGAATCCTCTCCAGTGACATACCATGTTTAGAGAAATGCCAGATTAGCAAAGCCCAAATCCTTTCTGTGACTAATAAGATCCTTGAGTGGTTTTGAAAATATTGAGGAGATATGGAGTCAAGGATTATGCAAATGATGTGTTTGTTAATTATTTTGAAACTGGCTAACTGAGGAAAGGGATAACTTCTGCTGATAGTAAGGGATTATTCAGTGTACAGGAGATAATAAATTATAAAAAAATTAACTATTAATCTCAGGTTTGATTTAGTACTAGATTTACATCTCAGATACAGTATGTAATTTTGTATCATGTTCCTGAAGAATGTTCTTATCAAAATATCTAGTGTTAAAAACTGGTTTTCTTGCTGAAAACTGAGCTCTTTTGCCCAGTTTAACAAAAAAGTACATCTAAGTTTTCAGTTGAAAATTGAGCTTTTGTGTTTGAAACAGGGGAACCTCGAGCCAGGTTTTTGATATTCATGTTAGTCGCTATGACTGCCTTACTTATACTGCATTTTGCATATTACATCTTACAAAATCTTTAATAAGCTGTCTTGATACACGTAGCCTGAGGTCTGAGAGGGCATACTTTGTAGAGTTGCTTGAGAGTAAATGGCAATAAAGTGCTTGTGCCACTTTACACTTCATAGGAATTTCAAAACTGAAGCTTGGGAATTTTTTTCATTGGAAGTATTGCTCAGGCAATTCATTATTGTAGGTACTGGCTAAGTTTGAAACAAAAATTTTCATTTTGTTGGCATTAATACTTCAAAATTTTAAAAAATCATATTTTCAATGGAAGGCAGACTGTTTGAAGAAAAATGTTTTTCCTACTAAGCAACCATTTTGGTGAAAATTAGTTACCCTCTCTAATGAAAATTACAAAACATTCTTTCCAAAATAAAATATATGTCTAGAGGGGACTCACTCCATCATTGAGGCCAGTCACCTGCTGTTATAATTTTCATGTTATTCTTTAGCTTATTGTCAAACAGTTACATTTTTTTTCTCCTTTTACTGGGAAGTTGTTTTTCTAGCAATTAAGAATCTTCTATGTCTAGCCTTCATTTACTCTGTGGATATTTTATACCCATTTATTTTGTGCAAACTGTGGCTTATCTTAAGTTTTCCCATCCCTAGTTATCTACTGCAGAAGTATTTATACATAGCAGATATCCCATCTCGGCCATCATTTTGCTAATCTAAACCAGTCAACCTCTTTAAGCCTCTCTCGGAAAGTAGGCTTTCCATTTCTCTAATGATTCTACTGGCCTTTCTGCCCCCGTTCCAGTTTCAATTAATCTTTCTTATGTGTCTGTCCTTGTACATGCTATTTTAGATGTGATCTCATCAGTGCCTAGCACAACAACGATAACGTTTTCCTGATACTTTTCAGAAAGCATTCAACTTTCTTTTCGTGTCATTTGAGAAAAGCATTATAAAGAAACCTGTTATTGAAGATTTTGAATTAAAAGTTGCCTTATACAAAATACTGTGCTAAAACAAATGTATAATTTAATAAGAATAGCAATTACTGTTTTAATTTTGGAAAGAAGGAAGGATCCAGGCAAGTAAAGAAGTAAAGTTTTCAGCTAGAAATTAGTTGCTTTGCCTAGAAGAAATTGAAGCTGAAAGTTCAGTAAGGAGCTTCCATGTTACATGATATAAAAAGTAAAAACGATGGTGCAAAGCCAGTTAGGTTTTTGTTTGTTGTTGTTGTTTTTTTTTACCAATGAAAATATTGGAAGTTAGATATGGTAATTTAAAATAGGTTTTACAGCATCCAAAATTAACTCTTTCAGAAAAATGGTTAGTGTGCTCTTTTGAACTCCTCAGGGAAATCTTCCTCAGGATTAAAAACTATATTCAGTGAAACTGTAAGTGCGAGAATAGATAAATGTGAGAGTAAATAACACTGCAGATACTGTCATGAGACTGTGTAAATCAGTAGTAAAGTCTAGACAAAACATCTAGAATGCTTTATATATTTTGACCACATTTCAAAAATTATGACTCAAAAAGATTTAGATTAAATCTTGAGGCTTGAGCCTGATCTTTAAGGCCTGAAAAAAAAAAGAAATAATAACAAAATTGGAAATAGCAGTTCAGCTCAAGGAGACATAAAGGTATGTTACTTCAGAAGTAGGGGAAGACCATACACATACTGAATGGCATAGCAGACTGGTTTAGGAGTATTATAACTTTCTCATCCTGCAGAATTTTCTGTTATGGTCTGAGTAACAATGTAAAGATGACACTCAACTGGGAAGGATGGAAAAATTTAGAGTTTCAGAAGGGGCAAGTTGACTAACGGGGTATAATTCAGTTCCCAGAAGAACAAGTGCGATGCACTGTACGGAGTGCATGATTTCATTTTATGGTTGGGCTGAATTTTGCCAGTACTAAAATGTGAAGGCCTTTCCTTGCCTCATGTGGAGTAAATCTTCTTCCCTTTCTTTCCCCTAAACAAAACCAAACTTGGGGGCAAGCGACTGATAAGAGATAATTAATACTTGTCCATATTTTTAATTGTTCCCTCTCTTTCCCCAAAGCCACTGAGCCGATGTATCCTTCTTTAAATGTTTTCTTTGAAGTCTCTTTTCATCTTAGGGGCTTGTGGGGCTATGAATTAAGACTGTTAAGTCTTTACAACTTATACAGATCAGCTTTTTTTTTAATTTTATTTTATCTTGTTCTCATTTCTTGCTTGTTCATTTAGTTCCTTCAAGTTTCCTGTACAATACTCAGTGTAGTGCCTAATGACCTTTTATAGCACTAATCTACTCATCAGGGTTTTCAGAATAATTATTCTCAGGAGTCACAGAACATGAAGCATGCATGGCATAACTCTTTTCTCTCTCTCTCTCTCTCTCTCTCTCTGGCATCACGTTAAATTATATTCCCATGTCACTATTTAGCATCTGGTTTCATTTCTCAGAATGTATCTGGCAATCTTTTATTCTTTACTAGGTTTCTGCTTATCCGTGCGATAATCCTTCATCAAAGGTCTTTATAAAAAGTTGATGTATTTAAATAAACTTTGCTGAAACTTTTGATAGATGAGTTAAGTGCATTAAGAAAGGAGGGAGTTACTAGTATGCTATGCACTAGTTTTCTGTATGCATATATCTGACCTGTAAATTAGAATGAGAAAGAGAACTGCTTATTCTTGATTATCCTGCCCATTAGCAAGCAAGTCTCCTTTATCTCATGTAGAAGTGATCTATTGTATCAGAAGTGTCTAAATTCAAGTTAGTTCAGAACTATATTGGAGTGGAAAGTAAAGTTTTTCAAAGCGTACTATGGTGAAAAAACCCTACCTACCTCCAACAACAACAGAAATAATTCTCCTATTTGGAACACGGTGAAACTAGGACTCTCTCTCTTTTTTTTTTTTTTTTTTTTCCCCTTTTTTTCCTTTCTTCCCCAGCAACAGAGTGGTATTACCCCAGGAGAGCTAGTAGTTTTGTGGTTTGAATCAGACACAACAGGGAGTAGCGTCCAAGTCTCACAGTTGGATAAGCTAATTCCACCAACTAACCTCTCTTGTTAGGTGAGTAGGAATCCTTTCCAAATGAAATTTTCTTCAAACCCTAATGGGTATGAAATGGTTTTGTTTCAAGGAACATCTACTAAACAGAAAATTGAAAAAAAATCTCAACCATCTCTATTAGTAACTGCAGTCAGTGTGTATATGTTTGTGTGATGGTATCTGTATGTGTTTATGCTAGTTTCTGTTGACTAACTTCTGCACTGTAATCACAGGAATGTTGGAAAAGTTGAGTTATTCTTTATATATCTCCCATTAAATAGATATTATAAAATCTGCTTAAAGATTTAGATATTCCTTGCTTTTCCTTGAGTGGCTTGCAGAATAAGGCCTGCTGCTGTAAAAATCTTTAGCTACATGGGCACACTGTGAATTTAGGGTAACATCTGGGGATTTAGTTTCTGAGTTTGGTGCCTCAGAGCGAAGGTGGCTATTGTCTGTCACTTTACATACCTGATAATTTTAAGTTTGCAATGTAAAGAGCAAGAATATGCTGTGTGAAGTGGTACCTTAAGCAGAATGTGCAGAGATACTAGCTTTGAAACTTGATAAAAATATTGTGTCACAAGGATGCCCAGATGCTATCATACTTTTCTTGCTACTGGTCTAATACAGGTATGCTGGCATGATGCTGTTCATTTTTTTAATTAAAAAATATTTTTTAATTAAAAAATGTTATTCTAAACAAAGATTAAAATATCATATATCTGCGTTCTTGAAAACCTGCATGACCCTGTGTTTTTATTTTCTAAGAAATGGTTATAGAGCATTCTGTAGATTTCTCCTACCAGTTAAAGGAAGCAGTAGGTTAAACAGGGATGTGTGGATAGTCAGGTATCCATCTCAGTCAGAATGCCTAGAATACGTTTGTTTACGAGAGCCTTTGACTTATTTATAGTTTATCAAATTTCTTCTGGTTTACTGTGCATTCTCTTCTACTAATTGGTAATTGGCACAGATCTTGTTATCAAGTGCTAAGTAGTAGGATCATACTGTCAGAGGTGAAGCAGCTTGTGTAAGAATAAGCTTGATGGTTTAAAAGGAAGAAAATAAACTTCTGAAAGCCATGTTTGGAATAAATGGAAGGCTAATCTAAATGACAGAAGATGAACTACTAAAGCTGATCTCTAGCTCTACTTTTTTCCATTAAGGACAAATTGGCCAACTAACTTCATACTAAAAATATAATCAAGGATAATCCAAGTTACATTATGTGGTATTTGTAACCCCTTTATACAGGATATAGAGGTTTTACACAGCTATTGTAAATCATTGAATTTAGTTTCCTTATAAATGGTAATAATTTTTCAAAATGCTATTCAGCAGAGGTAAGGACTTACTGTTTCATTTACTCTGAACTTACTCTGTGAGGAAAAAGCGTGGACAAAGCTATAGACAAAGGACTAAATCTCAAGTACTTTTAATTTTTTTTTTTTATACATAGACTCTTTTTACTCACCAGGAATTCTCCCAAATACAGAGGAATTAACAGTGTAAGATTCAGATTACATATGATTTCATCTTACCTCCGGACAGTCTGAATTCATGAAAGGTTTGTTATACTGCAGATTTTCACATTTACATAAAAATTTATCTCCTCACAGTTTTCAGAGCTGTTGACTTTCCAGAAACTATTATTTAAGTTAGTGGGAGCTAAATAATTTGCTTTACATTTGCAAAGATATCTTCCAGGACTGAATTAGTGAAATACTGTCATACGTAATATTGTACAACAGTTCTATTGAATTGTGTGAAATGTTCTCATTTATCCCCATCCTGGTAATTGAAATGACAAATTTCAGTCCTGTAATTATCCAGTTTATGTCTATTAATGTAAGAAGGTCCAAATGAAGACAAACTAAAAGACCACGTAGCCCGGTATGCTATCTCAGACAATGGCTAATTGTGAATGCTATTGGAAGGGTAAGGTAAAAGCGTGAGCTGTTAGCATGACTCCCCAGAATATTCTCTCGGCATCCAGTAAATTGTAGTTCAGGGAATTCCTGGCCAAGAAATAATTTTTTATGTGTTCCCTTTGAATGAACTTTTCTTCTGCAAGTATGTTTGGTCACTTTTTGATCTTCTGTAAGCTTTTAAAAATGTCTGATGTGCTTATTAAACATTAGCCACTTAGTATTTACTTTGTTCTAAACCTATTTCCAGTTAGTTTGATTTGACATTCTCTTGTTCTTGTACTGGTAATATAATAATAATAATAAAATAATAATTTCCTATTTTCCACACCTCTTATGATTTTGTGGCCCTGTATTATATTTCAGCTCAGTTGTCCCTCTTCTAGTTTGAATGGTTATAGTTTATTTAGTTGTTTCTTCTGCAGAGGCCATTCCATCTGTTGACCACACAAATTTACCAGCAGACTTCTCACTCTTCATGTGTTTGGGGGAAGGAGAATGTTTATGCCTTTGGCAAATTGTTGCTCATTGTCTTTTTTTTTGGCCCATATCTTTTTACATATAATCACCCAGAGGGTATATTTCTTCATATTTTCATCACATGGACACAACTTCAGCTTTTTGTAAGATTCCTTCACAGTTGTACATTCAGTTTTTTCAACACTAAAGGGTACTGAATGCAATGTGAAAATTTACTGGAGAGTCTCAAATTTTGAAGTCTGGAACAATATATAGATGTTAAGGCAAGAAAAAACATCTTGTCTAATTGCTTCACGAGCCAAGATGCAGAATTTCACCTTAGAATCATAGAATCATAGAATCATTGAGGTTGGAAAAGACCTCTAAGATCATCGAGTCCAACCATCGACCCAACACCACCATGCCCACTAAACCATGTCCCTAAGCGCTTCATCTACACGTCTTTTAAATACCTCCAGGGATGGGGACTCCACCACTTCCCTGGGCAGCCTGTTCCAATGTTTCACCACTCTTTCAGTAAAGACATTTTTCCTCATGCCCAATCTAAACCTCCCCTGCCGCAACTTGAGGCCATTTCCTCTCGTCCTATCGCTTGTTACTTGGGAGAAGAGACCGACACCCACCTCGCTACAACCTCCTGTCAGGGAGTTGTAGAGAGCGATGAGGTCTCCCCTCAGCCTCCTTTTCTCCAGGCTAAACAGCCCCAGTTCCCTCAGCCGCTTCTCATAAGACTTGTTCTCCAGACCCCTCACCAGCCTCGTTGCCCTTCTCTGGACACGCTCCAGCACCTCGACGTCCTTCTTGTAGTGAGGGGCCCAAAACTGAACACAGTATTCGAGGTGCGGCCTCACCAGTGCCGAGTACAGGGGCACGATCACTTACCTACTCCTGCTGGCCACACTATTTCTGATACAGGCCAGGATGCCATTGGCCTTCTTGGCTGCCTGGGCACACTGCCGGCTCATGTTCAGCCGGCTGTCAACCAGCACCCCCAGGTCCTTTTCTGCTGGGCAGCTTTCCAGCCACTCTTCCCCAAGCCTGTAGCGCTGCATGGGGTTGTTGTGGCCGAAGTGCAGGACCCGGCACTTGGCCTTGTTGAACCTCATACAGTTGGCCTGGGCCCATCGATCCAGCCTGTCCAGGTCCCTCTGCAGAGCCTTCCTACCCTCGAGCAGATCAACACTCCCACCTTGAAGAATTTGAGCTCCAAAGGGGTATAGACGAATCTTAGTCATTTTCATAAGTATTAATACTACTATTAATTTCTCTGCAGTTTTGAATAGATGTATGTACAGTCTAGATTTACAGTACTTTTTTGTTTATCTGAATTCGACTTGTCAATGCTAAACAGAATATGAAATGCTGCAGAGACACGGTCAGACCTGGGTAGGTCACCCATTCCTCAACAATTATTCTATCGGCTAAATACAGAGAAAGGCCTCAAAAAAGAATTTTTGCTTGCCTTGGTTAGCTTAATTGATGAACTGTCTCACAGGAAGCTTAGAGCCGTAATAGAGGAAAAGATGACAGGTGGTCAGTGGTTAAAAAGAAAATGATTTTTTATGGTGGCCAAGATGAATTTGCAAAGGTGTGGCAAAGGCAAAGAACCTTTGGGAGGAAAGCGCTGCTTTTTTTTTCTTTTGGCTACCCTAAGTATACAATATACTGTATAGTGGATTTTCTATACAGTGGTTGTTACAGCAGAGCTGGCAGTTTACAATACATTGCAAATGCATACTTAATAAACTAACAATTCACCAGCTAATGTTCATTTGACAGGTATGATTCTTGTCATAATTAATTCATTGAAATAAATAACTTTGAATAAAGCTGCCTTTTCCTGGTGGTTCTGGTTTGTGTCATTTTCATCATGAAAAATATCATGAGCCGTTTATTATATTTCTCATTAGTTCCTTTTTATGCTTTTTAAAGTGCCTGAGAGTAAAAGATGAGAGGAAATTACCCTTAATTTACCGAGGTTTTTTAGTTGCCAAATATACAAGCTTGTTGCCATGGAGATCAGTGCACAACTCAGATGCCTGACTCACTGCTGGTAAAGGGAGCACCTTAATGGATTATCAGGTGAATGTCTGACTACATTAAATAACTAAATAAACTACAGGGATTAGAACACATTTATTTTAGGATGCAAGGGAAGTTACTGATATCCCAACATCTACTCTCAGATTCCAGTAGGTACTTGTAAAAGACATACAGCTTCTCATTCTCTCCTCCTGTTTCCTGTCATGTTTTCTTAGTACCACAGAAGAACACGTACCAATTATAGCGCTTGGAGCAGTGCACTGTAAAACTGAACTGAAAAGCTAATATAAATATGAACTCAAAGCTGCATGCGCTGTGGCACTTAAAGAGCGGGAATTTAGGTTGGAGTGCAATGCAGAAGTGATTTGAAGTGATGTAAAACTATCATTTCTTTTTACGTTTAAAGTGGAAGAATAGATTCTTGCTACTGACTGAGCATCTCAGAGGCAGGATGGGGATTTCTTCTTTGCATCTTTCAGATCCCGTAGCTGATTCAGGGCTCCGGGTGCTGATTTTTGCAGTGAGAGAACTGAGGGACTGACAGCAAGGCTCTTTTAAGGTTTTTTAACTGGAAGTGTCCCCTAATGTTTCTGCAATTATGAGATAATCTCACTTTCTCTCTCCTTACATTCTGGAGATTCTTACTGAGCAGCTCATATACAGACCTGAGAAGGGAAGAAAATCCAGCTGTGCTACTTCTTCCTTCCAGTTAATTGCAGAGGCCAATTACTTGCACCATGAGAAAATATCGTAGTGAGAGAGAGCAGCTCCGGGGATATAACGTTGTCTATTGTACAAGGGAGAGCTGGGACTTTTTCGTGACTTCTCTCCCACATGCATCTCCTTATGTAAAGAGCTATTATACTTTGCCTTATAGATACTTTATATCACAGAGGCTTAACATATTTTATTTGTGTAACACTTAATCTTCTGTCTTTTATCTGGGCCTTCTGAGCATATTTTAATCCAATTTCCCTGTGAAGCATAATATAGGGAAGGAAGTGATCTCACTTCGTGTTAACTATGAGTAGTGCAGGCTGACAGAATTTGGATGGCTGAGATGTTCATGTTCACAGGGACTGTAGTTATGACTGTCTTTTGCATGTACTAGGAAGGGAGAGGACTTCCACTATCCTTTCCAACTAGACTATGTGTGCACTGATTTTAAAAGAGGAATCGTAACAGAGCTGTTGTTATTGGGGATTATACTTTCATCTTTTATTGCCAGTAAAATTTCTCCATCTAATCACAGTATGAGGTTATATTCCTCATCCTGCTAATTGGCACCATATTCAGAAGTTCTGTCAGTTTGTCCTTATCTTCCCTCCTCGGTTTGTCTCTAACGTGGATGAGTAAGCTGAGTTATGTGCTGTAGTGCTTGGCTGTATCACAGTTCAGTGGTTTTAGCACATCTATTTTCTTTGAATGCAAAAGGTTAATTTCATTTCAGTGTAGATTGAATCCAGATACTGACCTTTACAACTGGAAAAACAGATAAAATCATAGTTTAATTAACCTCCCAACCAGGATATGTATTTGAAACATACTCAAGAAACCATATGTTCCAAGTTCTACTGGGAGTCATGTAGGAATAGTGGATCATTGATATCTAGAAAATTTAGAATTGTCCAGAATTAGACGAAAGGAAAAGTTTATTACTGAAGTGATGAAGCATACAGCTGAGCTTGGAAAGAACTAAGGTGAACCGAAATTGGAATATTGACATTACGTCTTCATACTTTGTCTTTATTGTGAAATGGGAAAAGCAAAGAAGATACTGAATTTGTCAGCTTCTCTATAGACATTTTCCCTAACCTGTCCTGTTTCCAACTCTCTGTGGTAGTGTTCCATGGCCCTTCCAAGTTAAAACACAAGTTCTGTGGAATTGGATTGTGTGCATGTAAGTTTTAAAAGAAACTAAAGTCTGGAAGCAGGTAAAGAAAAAAATAAATAGATTTAATCCCTTTACATTGGTCTTTGCTTGATCACTCAGCATTTGTAATCAGTTAAATGCTTAATAAAAAAAATGAGGACTGAAAATTGAATCCTTAATCCTTTCTGTGAGGCTCTTCTCTGTAATAATTTTGTCTCTAGTATCTCAGATTGTGAAAGCCCTGCTTTGCTTGTTTATAGCAATAATTGGCAAGAATACTGTTTCTGAATGAGGGGAAAAAAAATCAGTTGGAGCTAAAGATGTTTTTTAGATCTAAAAGAGAGTCACCTGAATACCATCTGCGTTTTTATAGCTGTATAAGCCAATGTTTGCCAGAGTTGGGAGGCCTCGTTCCCATAAATCTGAAAGATAACGTGTTGCTGAGGATGTTCTATGAGCATCATATTGCAAAATGTGGACCGCTACCTGAGATGAATAAGCCAAGACTTCAGTGGACCTGGTTCAACTGTATGAGATTCAACAAGGCCAAGTGCCGGGTCCTGCACTTGGGCCACAACAACCCCATGCAGCGCTACAGGCTTGGGGAAGAGTGGCTGGAAAGCTGCCTGTCGGAAAAGGACCTGGGGGTGCTGGTTGACAGCCGGCTGAACATGAGCCGGCAGTGTGCCCAGGCGGCCAAGAAGGCCAATGGCATCCTGGCCTGTATCAGAAATAGTGTGGCCAGCAGGAGTAGGGAAGTGATCGTGCCCCCGTACTCGGCCCTGGTGAGGCCGCACCTCGAATACTGTGTTCAGTTTTGGGCCCCTCACTACAAGAAGGACGTTGAGGTGCTGGAGCGTGTCCAGAGAAGGGCAACGAGGCTGGTGAGGGGTCTGGAGAACAAGTCTTCTGAGGAGCGGCTGAGGGAACTGGGGCTGTTTAGCCTGGAGAAAAGGAGGCTGAGGGGAGACCTCATCACTCTCTACAACTCCCTGACAGGAGGTTGTAGCGAGGTGGGTGTCGGTCTCTTCTCCCAAGTAACAAGTGACAGGACGAGAGGAAATGGCCTCAAGTTGCGCCAGGGGAGGTTTAGATTGAACATGAGGAAAAATGTCTTTACTGAAAGAGTGGTTAAACATTGGAATAGGCTGCCCAGGGAAGTGGTTGAGTCCCCATCCCTGGAGGTATTTAAAAGACGTGTAGATGAGGCACTTAGGGACATGGTTTAGTGGGCATGGTGGTGTTGGGTCGATGGTTGGACTCGATGATCTTAGAGGTCTTTTCCAACCTTAATGATTCTATGATTCTATGATTCTATGATTCCATGACACTGCATAAGTCACCAGTTAAATACCTGCTTCAGATACAAGTGGCAGAATATTGTTTATTTTCTTATAATAGTAAAACTGTACTTGAAGTCCTTTCCAACATGGACCGCTGGAAATCTGGAATTTCACTGAAGACTAAAAATCTAGAGCATTTATCACATTGAAGACCTACTACAGTGAAATGAGAGAAGGTGTGGTATCTGTTTAGAAAGTGACAATAGTGATTTGTGTGTAATGTTATTTCACATTACGTGTTGTGACTATAAAAGCAGAATTCCATGGTGAGAAAGCACAGAAAAGAATAGAATGGAATCACACACACTTCATTGTTGCCTGCAGTAATGGGAAAATATGCAAAGCGTAAGGTATTAACTGATATCTAAGACAGTAATTAAAATGTTTCATGAATAAGAGACTAGATAATTTCAGCGGTGTTTTTAACAGCTAGAGCCTTTGAAGACAGACACACATAAATGCATAGAATATTGTGTGCAAATACTCGAGTCAATTGCAGTGTCAGGATGTTACTCCCACCACATTAGTCTGAATTCTATGCAGTAATTAACAGATATGAATAAAATAAATATAGTCTCTTCTATATTCTGGTAAGTAGTTATGTATAGCCACTCTGGGAAAGTTTGAATTATTGTCTGTCCTAATTATGCCAAGGACTTTTTTTATTGGGCATGAAGGTCTGACTGGGAGGAATTAACAACTGCCTACAATGCCTTTGCATTATAGCTAATCAGATATCTTGGCAGAGCCGCTTCTTATATTTTGGTTTTATTTTTCTGTTCATTCATTTATTAGTCACATCTGGAATCAGAAATTGTGCTCTCAAGGGTAAAATTTTCCCTTGCCTAAGACAGGGTAGCTGTTTCTCTTCCCCAGGATGGTCTCCCTGTTATCTGTTTTCCCCAAACTTCCTCATTCTTTCCCCCTCAGTGTTCCTCTTTCCATCTGAGAGGTTTCTGTTATAACACAAAATCTGCTAAGAAGGAGTAATCAGTAAATGGTGTGCTGTACATGTCCCTCTCTCAATACATCTTTGAGGCTGAATATGTAGGTCATGTCTGTCTGGGAATAAAAGACCTGTAGAAGGCTTCTGTCATGAATATGTATGACTTGCTGGGCAAGTCTGCTAAGAAATAGGTGTATACTGTGTTCCACGCTTCTTTTTACTTGCATTATTTTAAGTGGAAAATAGGATCAAGATTGGGCCTTTCAATTAAACATTAGGGTAGCTTTGAAGAAAAAAAACAAAAAACCTTTTGTATAATAGTTTTCTTCGATCCCCTGGCTGAATAAATGAATATATAGCAATAGGTACACATGTGAGTTCTAAAAATAAGCCCAATTTAATTGTAATTTCTACAGTATCCTTCCTCTAATGAATGTACTGAATATTTCAGAAGGCAAAGAAAAAAATATTAATTGTGGCCTGGATCCTGAACCTTGCTGTCCTAAAATATTCCAGATGTAACTGAAACAAGGATCTAGTCTTTGTCATGGAAGCTCTTCCAAGGATTGGAGTAAATGACACATTTCTGGGTTTGTGCAGTAATAAACTACTATTAATTTCTGCTGCTAACTTCTTTATGAGCAGACTCAGTAACTTTAGAGATGCAAATGAGACAAAGTTTACCTGTAAACAAAAATGATCATTTATGTAATAAAGATCTGTGATAGCATATATGGAAACTTCACAGTAGGAAAGTTTGTATTACCTTGAAGGTGGATCCCATCAGTTATGAAGGATGATGATCACTGGATCAAAGTACATAGAAATAAGATTTGAATGAACTTCAGTATTAGTTCTGAAGCAGGGATAAGTGGCTGTGGATACATATTTTAACTTGAAGCTGTCTTTCCTCCAAATTTTCTACACATTTTAGTGTGAATAAATATATCACTCCATGAAATTTCATATAGAGCTTGATTGAGAAGAATTGTTATAAGAATTTTGTCATTCAAGCGCTAAAGTTTATGTTTTGCTTCGATTTTTGAAGAGGGAGGGGTTGCAATGTTCAAATTTATGTTGAAAATCACAAACTACGTAATGACTAAACTAATGGGTAGATAATTAGATTAAACGATAAGCCCAAAACTGTTTAATTATTTATTAACCTCAGTTAATTTAGCATTAAGATGAATTTTGTGATTTCCAGAAGAGGTAGGAAAAATGCTGATGAATGTATCTGTGGAATCTATGTGCATCTCGGATTCAACTGGCATAAAATTCCTTCATGTCCTTACATTTGATATTTTCAGCTCATGATTTTAGGGTTTCAGACATGCTAAGCCCATAGCGTTAAGAGTTGTGGGCCTTTGAATCTGGGCCTGCTCGTACAGAATTAAATTATTTAGCTGGTAACACTTCTGATTTTTCAGCTGCATCCAGCAGTAGCAATCACCAGGGTTCAATGTAAATTCTTTTAATCCCACTCTTATCTAATGTCAGTATTTTCTGTGAGCTCTAGTATTCTGCTTACAAGCACATTTCTGTTACGCACGTGGAGATCCTTGAGATACAGGTTTGCTGCATATCAGAAGCCAGGCGTATACTCAAACAGTATTGTTCTTTGTCCAGTTCTGTTTCCATTATTTTTTCTCAGCATTATTACTTAGCACTTAGGACTTATGGTCAAGAACTTAATTATTTATAGTTTTGCTTCTATTCTTGTTGCAGTTAGAGATCAGCGGGTTTAGGCTGAATAATGAATCAAATTGGCCAATGAAAGGTGGCACCTGTACTTTAAAGGATTTGAATTCTTGGATATCCTTTAGGGGACTGGGAAAAATGCTATTTCCTTTCATTTTCCCTTTTACTTGAAGGAGTTTGAGTTCATGGTTTAAA
This sequence comes from Aptenodytes patagonicus, assembly GCF_965638725.1. Lineage (NCBI taxonomy): Eukaryota > Metazoa > Chordata > Aves > Sphenisciformes > Spheniscidae > Aptenodytes > Aptenodytes patagonicus. Next base: position 46,016,629 of record NC_134952.1, read on the forward strand.
GGAACACAGAAGACATAACACTTGTAATTAGATAAAAGGTATAAAAATGGTGATATTTGAATGTACAGCACATAATCAAGTAATGTTTTATAGTTCTGTTGTAATTAAGGCACTTTGACTTTGTGTATTTAATTAATCTTTTGTCCTTTGATAAACATTTGGCTGTTAGACAAGTAGTTAGCCACCCAGAGTCTTTCATCTCTGGTACTAACTGACTGGAATCCAGCAGGTCACAATAATTGGCAGACAACAAAGTGGCCTCTGAATTCCAGCTTCTGAAACAAGTTAGTTTGTATTTTCAATTAGAAAAAAATGCATATAGTCATACTTAACAAAGAGAAAACTGAATGCATGTCATACTATTTGATGAAATTTGTATACTGACCACCAAGAATGTTCATACAAGAGAGGATCTTTGCAGAGATCAGATGTTTGGGTAACCATCCTGAAGGATGAGGAAAGGATGTCACTCATAAGAGAAAAATAAGGAGCATTCAGACTGATAATTGGATTAACATTGATTGGAGATGGTGGTGAGAAGACCAAGTTGAGTATTTGGACTCACTGAGAGTCTTATGGAAAAGTAAAGTTTCATGGTGTACTGGGAGCTTTGGAAAATAAATAGAGTGGCTAGTGTACTAAAATTGGCATCAATACATGGCGGAATGAAAAAACAGATCTTTATTGATCAAGGATGGAAATGCTTAAATACATTATCTGTAAATTATAGTAACATGTAAATGACAGTACCATTTGATTTAAGAATGCTGCAGTGAAATTCGTTGTGTTGTGTTTCTGCTCATCATAGAAGAGAGACAAAATGGTAATTTGCTGTCATAGTGAGGAGGATTCTATTACACTTTCTTGCTCCATGTGTCAAACCCATTTAAGGAGGGTAACACAGTGTGAAAATAAGTGATAATTAAATAGTTGTTTTATTTCATATTTGAAACAGAGATGTACAGTGACATATGCGTCACACCTATGTACAAGTAATAAAACAAAGCTGAACTGACAGTCATACATTAGCAAAACAGATTGACAAAGTAAAGCCTGCAGACTGTTTGTTGCATTTGTATTTTATAGAAAAAAAAATAGAAATTGGTGCTTGTCTTCATTTTCTATAGCTGAGTAATGCCAAGAAAAAAAGGTATGAAAATAACATTTGCAATTTTCCAAAGTAAGGTATCTTTATCAACAACACCCAAACACAAAATCTCCCATAGCATGTCTCCAGTAATAAATGAATGTAGATCGAGTGTTAGTGCAATCATGCAGGTTGTTTCTAATTGCCAGGTAATTTAGACATTAGCAACCAAGTAGCAGAAAGTGGTTTTGACATGTGGAAATCTATCACAAATTATATTGCTACCTGTTATGACTAAAGTGCTCTGATTAATGTAGTGAGATGGTAGAAATTAAACAGGCTGTAGTTAGACATTGATACAGTAACAATAAAAAGCTCTGTATTTTTGCTGAAGAGAAGTATCTTGGCAAATATCAGTGGAAAACAAACACATTAGTAAGGTGTTTGTAGGCCAAGATTCGTTTTTAAATGTGACAAGTAAATCTTCTATAGACACTGTGTCAGAGAAGTTAGAGCCTTGTATTGAGTGTCAATATGCGCACAGTTCTCTGGTAAAAAACTAACAGTAATGAATTCATGCGATTACTCTCCCTCCCTGTGGGTTACTCTTTTGACTCTAAAGAAGTAGCTCTTTTAAATGCCTGTATGCATAGGGAAAATTTTACTTTTTATGTGGTTCCATATTTTGACACAATGGGGAAAACATTTTCCCATGTTTATTTTCCACTCCATCTCTTTTCCTTTGTATTTGCCTTTTTCTGTTTTTATTTATTTTTTTTTTTAATCTTTTCTTCAGGTGTAATTAATATTAACCCTCTTTGCATTTTTTTCATTTAATTCCATTTGCGAATAGTATTGCATCCATCTTGATCATACCAAGGTATGTCATTAGAGTACAGACTAGCAGCTTGTTGATTTTTAAATTATAGTCTTCCTCTGCTTTTTCCCTGTGGATTTTTAATAAAAAGGTAATGGCAAGTTTCACCTGTCCAATATCTATCTTTGTAGCTTTCAATTTTTAACTATGTGGTCAGCTTTGGATAAAGACAGGAATCACTTGTATCTTGTTAGAAAAGTACTACTAGGAACTATCGTTTTGGCAGCCTTTTTTCTTTTTCTCCCCCTTACCCCCCCCCCCAGGTATAAACTGAAGAGCAAAGGCAGCTAATTACAGTAGGTTTTTCATGCAGCATTTTGCTTGATGCTTGGTGTTCACCAAACAGTTCCCGAAATACACATTTTAGATGTGTATTTTTGCATAATGAGAGTGATGTAGAATACCTCATCATAGAGAACAACCTTGGATTAAATGCTTGTGATTTTTCTTAAGGTTAAAGTAAGCAAAAGGGTAAATGAAACCTGGTTAGTTTGAAAAAAATCCTGACATTGTTAGTCAGCTGATGAATTCAGTGGGTGAAACTAGGAGCCTATGGAAATTTCACATCTACTTAAAAAATGAAGAGAGTCATGTGAAATTATGTTTTGTTAGAGTATGTTAACCTACAGACTGGTTAGTATATTGGTGTCCATAGTTTCTGATGATAGTGTCATTTGGAAATGAGCTGGGTGATAGAACACTGATTTCTTTTTGAAAAGAAGAGCACCATGAACCTCTCTGCCAGTGGGTGCGATCCGCTATGTTGCCCTAGATCGGAGGAGGCAGAAAGATCCACTGGCACCAGGCTGTTGCTACACAACAGTGTATTGCTTATTGCCTAAGTCTATCCTGAGCAACATATACGTTTCACCTCCTAGCAGAGGTAAGTGGAGAGATTTATCAAAAATGTGATGCATTGTATCGAACAATGCAAAATACTGGTACTTCTTATTCACATTTGTTTTGACAAATCCCCTCAATGCTCTTTGGTATTTTAATAATTTGATGCTTTGGACACAAAAACATATCATACTTCAAGTCAGGGTGTTACAGGATCTTGTCTGCTTCAAATATACTTTCTGAAGGATGTTCTGTTGCTGAAGGATATGTAGGCAGTTTGTGATATTTTTTATATGCTGGAACTTCATAAAATAGCGTACATGGGAAACTTCCCCTGTGGTAACTTGTTCCAAGTGCTCAAACCTTGAGTCATGTGGAGCTGGGGCTGGATTGTTGCACTGCATTTGATTGACTCGGATGAAGAAGTATGTAATCTGCAGCAGAGAAGTGTGGAAGATGATTCTTAGATCAGTTTTAAAGATTTGTTCAAGTTCTTTTCTTGTGTTCAGTGAGGGAAGGGACATGATCTCCTTCAGCCTCTGAACTGAATCAAATGGCTCCTCTTGGTCTGCAGGTGCAGAAGGAAATCAGAGCCACTTCCAGCCCTCAATTCCTGGTTATCTTAAGTGCAGTAGGAACAAGTTCACTTTGCTCCTAGAAAGCAGGAGGTACTAATGACCCTTTGACTGCTGTGTATGGTTTCTGTGTTGTAAGACTCTTGCTCACCCTTATATGTTGATCTTCTGAAATCACGGCCTATTTTATTTTCAGTTTTGTTCCTTTAACCTCATTCTCTTAGTATTAGGCATTACGAGAAATAATTTTCCGATAAAAGCTTCTGGCTAGCTTCTTATGATCGCTCAAGGGCAGCTACGTGACACAGGTCTGTTTACTGATTTGTGTTGAACTTATTTCCGACTTCATGATTGTTTCATTTGTCATTTTGGCAAGGATTTCTAGGAACTTTTCACTTTTGCTAAGTATGGTACAACAAAGTAAAATCTGGCTCTTTATGTGAGCTATTAAAGGAATTGCACTTATGTCAGGTGAGTGTTTAGTACGTGCTGTTTTCTGACTGTATTCTATGCACGCCTGTGCTGTGCTTCAAGGTTGATTCAATGCTAGATTTTTTTTTAAATGTAATGGTGTATTTATTCCCGTTTTTAGAACAGTTTTGACCTTGTACATCTGTGCACTACAGAGAAAGTAACCGAATGTTGTAACATGGAAGTTGTCCATGTAATTGCACGTAGAAGCATCACCGTGAAACTCTTATGTTGTAACAGCAATATGCTATTGACTCATCTTGGCCTGTGATGGAAATTGCTCTAAGCCTCGTTAAATTGTAATGAGCATTTTCAACTCAAAAGGATGGTGGATCAGATTCTGATATATTTATCATGTTTATTAGCAGCTTACACTAAAAAAAAGCTGCTACACTGAGTCCAGTGAGAATGATGTGGAGTAAGATAGTATAAGAAATGAGAGGAAAGGAGCCTAGCCCACTAGAGATACCAGTGCAAGAAGCAGCTGTAAGTAACGCAGGGATATGTCTGTGCCATGCAGTTGGTGGCATTCTGGATTGCTGTTCAGAAGAAAAAATGGTGAAGAAGAAAATAACTTCCTAAAATGTTTAACTCCAGACCTTATTGTACCAATAAAGTACCAACGTGCAATTTTTATGGTCTTATGTGCTGCAAATCTGGCCACAAAGATATCTTAGTTGCAAAATAAGTAACCCCGTCCATGCCTCCTGGATACTGTCCTGGTTTCGGCTGCGATAGAGTTAATTTTCTTCCTAGTAGCTGGTACAGTGCTGTGTTTTGGATTTAATATGAGAATAATGTTGATAACACAACGATGTTTTAGTTGTGGTGCTCAGTTGCCGGCTGAGGTTAAACAACGACAGTAACAGGACATATGACAAGTAAAGCACCTGTACATTATTCTTAAGTAAGGTTACTCAAGAGCCCACTAATAGGGAGGTTCTTTGATCATTGCTATGTGCTCTTCTACCCACATACAAATATGGAAAATATGCAACTTCTAGGGTAACAAAACTAACTTCTTTATGTCACACTGGGTTATGTAGTCTGTTTCCACAGATGACAGTTAGAATGGCATGTTTCAAATGCTTCGATATCCTCAGAAGCTTTGTTTTTGATAATCAGCTGGTTTTGTACAGCTGTAATTTACAATATAGAACTGCAGCCTGTTTAGATTTACCTTCTCCACAGGCTTTTTGCCTAGTGACCTTGTAGATGATTTGACATGAATGTTGAACTTCTTAGTGAAGTTAAAATTTATTAGAATGGCAAGTTATTTGTTTACAAAGAAGGGAAATAAATTTTCTTACGTTTTCAAATACAGACTTAACTACCAATAGTTTTATATTTGGTGATTTAGTGGTAGGATTAATTTATAAGAGGAGTTATATGGCTAACTGTTGAATATTTGAAAGTATGAAAAACTCAGATAAAATATGTAACAGCACAGAAAATAATTCCATGAATAATAAAAGATGACTGTCAATTCATGATGAGCTGCTTTCTCAGTATTATTTTAGGGCTAAAATCTGCTTTGAGTTCCTTCCAGGACTCAAATTCCCCACATCAAAGGTGTTCAGAAATTGCCAGTTACTCTGACAGGTGTTAGGATGCTATCACCAGCAACAGATTTCCCCCTGCCCCTCCTTCCTGTAGAGAAGAGGCTGGCCAAGTCCGAACTGGCCAAGAGACAGCTTGTACGCTCTGTCAGTAGTAACATTGTCATTATCTCCTTGGTATAAATAGTCATAAATAAATATGTATATACTTGTATTTGTTTTAATAATTTAGACGCCAACACGAGAAACTGTGAAATAGTTATTGAATAATGTAACAATAGCCACACCGTGGGAGACGCTGTTATCCTGGCTCTGGCCGTGCCCGGTAGCAGATAACTAGGAAAAGAGTGAATACATTTACAAATCTCTACCTATAAATACATTCATAGATAGATATACAGAGGTTATATCAATTTAGATGTTTTATTTATATATATAGAGATGTGGTATAATATATATGAATAATATAAACAATACATATTATACTATATGTATTTGTTGATTTTTTTTTTCTTAATTGTTATTATTATTTATATTTTATTGTTATTCTAATTCAGGGTTGCATCTGCATCACAGTCTCTAATATTCCCAGCGGACTTTTCTTCTGTGAGTTGGCACTTTGAACCCAGCTGTTCTTTGGTATTGAAAACATTCTGGGTTCCACTTATACATGATGCCCAGTAATTACACAGTGTGTTTATGTCAGTTAATTATGGGCACTGGAGTTTTTGTATATCAGTTAAAGCAAATGTTGCCTGTTTTGTGTTTTTGTCTTTCCATTTTCATGTTAAGGTATTGAAATAAATATATCGAGTCTGCTCATCAATTTTAATGTTAATTCCTGCTTATTAGATTTCCAGCGACTGACACTGCTAGTTGAGATCATCTACATATCTGATAGCTCAGGCCGTAAAGTGAAAGCAGTTTCTGCTCCTATTCAAAATTCCAGAAGTGAAAAGGTGGCGAAAGGAGGCTCCTGCGTGGATGCAGTGAGGAGGCACTAGGTGGAAAGAGACCTTAGGCAGGCAAAACCACGTTCATTTGGCTTGTGTTGTGCTTACATTTAGGAGACATTTGTTTTTGTGATATGTTGTGATATGACTTCTAGAAGAAAATCTGTCGTTACAATCATGTACAGAACTCTCAGCCTGAGGACTGTGTGCAGATGTGTGAAGCAGCATGTTGCATCACTGGGATGAAAAGGTTAGAGCCCACAGAAAAGAAAACAAAGGCGAAATATTTTGTGCAAAGGGTTTTTTTTGGGGGTGGGTTGGGTGTATGTGTGTGAGAGAAGTTGTTGGTTTTCTCCTGTGAGTTGAGAAACTGTGATTAGTTCTTGATGCTATTGTGCTCTCTTCAGAGAGGTGAAGTGCAATCTGTTGGCAAGCTGCCTGGCTCAGCCTGAGTGATGCTCAGAGCCAGAGCAGAGCAAGGGACAGCTAAGGAAAAGAAACCAGACAAATGGATTAGTTAGTTTAAAATGTGCTTTGCTACCCAGCAGGACTTGAAATCGTTAACTGTCTGTATGAAAATTTAGTGTGAGTCAGAAAACAACCAGATAATCTACCACTTTCCTCTTTAGAATAAGAGTCTGAACTGTTTACAGCAGTATTTTAGGAATTTGGTACTACTAGCCTGTTTATTCTCTTGCTTTAATAAAAATACTGTTTGTTAGCAACGTAAGTCACATTTGCAAGCTGGGAAAAACTGTATCTTTAAGCATCAGAAAGTTTAATGAGCTTAAATTTTAGCTGGTCACTGCAAAAAAAAAATCAGTTCAAGAACCCAGTCTTGTGCTAAAATTAGATTTTAGGTGGTTTACTGACACAAAAAGAGAGATTTAGCTATTATTTTGTTTTTAATTCTTTTAATTCTGTATTACAACTGGAGTTGGTTTCTTGGTATGATGTGGTGGGACAGGTGCATATAACATTCCTCCCAAAGCAGTTTCATGAACATGTCATAATCTGAAATTTCATGGCATTATTTCTCTTTTGTCTTCCTCCCAGAATTTATACTGAAGCTTGAATTGCATTTTCAATGATATCCTTGTAAATAAAATGAATTCTTAGGAAATTTACAAGCACAGACTGATTTTTCTTGATATTCCAGTGGAATAGTTAAAGGAACTTGTTTCTGTGCTATTACAGTTTTGAAGATATACCTGATGAGTGTTTGCCAGACGTAACACAAGACAGAAGAGATGAGATATTGGTGGTACAGGATGTCTGGAAATAAGGAGAGGCATTCCAGTGTGTGTTTTTTTGGCTGTATAATACAACATACAATCTGAAAAGCTTGTTCCTATCATGGCCAGGAAGAGTCTTGGAAAGAAGTGTTTTGCCGTTTTGTTGACTGGAGAAAGAGACAGTTTGAGAATTTTAGCAAGAGGTCTCTCTGAATATTTTTTTTACTTTGCTCAAGGGCCAGACCTCTGTATGTGTAAATTTAGAAAACTCAGTCAGGGAGATCAAGAGCCCTAGTTATAGACATTAAATAATTCCTGCTGAGAAGTGTTAATTCTAAAAGGTGGATGCTACTTTCTTTGAAATAATCTGATTGGAAGGACATGAGAAGACATTTCCCTGATGCACAAAAATACGTAGAGACGTTTGAACATATATTTCTTTGGATATAACCTTTCAAATGTAAATTAATATTGAATGTGTGGGAAAAAAAATCTTTTTATTAGTGTTTAGCAAGCTTGTAGGAAAAATGTTCTTCAATAAAGACAGTTCCTCTTCACTTACAGTAAGAAAAGGAATCAATTATTCTTAACAATGTGAGTACTTTGCAAAGATAAACCATTAAAATAGAAGCACACAGACATTCTTTAAGGACAGATTTCAAAACAGATTTTGCCGTAACTTTTCTATATATTCTGTTCTTTGTATGAACAGTCATGTGAGTTCAATGTGAACTTGAATGAAGAATTCTGTCTTTGATTTATGTACGGTTATTTAGTGCAACATTTTGTGTTTTATTTATGCGCTCTTCAGGATAAATCACCATGAAATACCTGAACTTGGAAATGGTGATTAAATTTATTTATTTATTTATTTATTTATTTGTCCAAAACCTGTAGAGCCTGTACACTTTCTCTCAACTTAGACCATTCGGTGTATGAGCTAATACTTTGCACAGCGTGGATGCTAGTTTTCAGTTAGAGGGTCAGGAGCTTGTTGTAACTGAAGTGAAGGAGATATGTGCCATAGTGAAGAATGGATCATGTAAAAAGGCTAGAGAGCTGTAGTCAGGAAACAGATTTTGAAAATGAATCTTGGATGACAGATTCTTAAAAGAAAGGAAGTTAGAGTTCCAGAGTTCACTACACTGTCAGAAAATTCAAAATATTTCTTTAGTCCAAGTGATGGAGGATAAAGGTTGCATGCTTTTAGCAGGGAGTTTCTCAGCTATGATCCCCATTCAAAATTTCTAACCGCAAAAGGGGAATTAATTTCATGGGTCCATAACTTCTATTATTTTGAGGTCAAAGCAGAGCTTCTCTGAACGTTGACCCAGAATATCCAAAGTGTATTTTCTATGGATATAAATGAAGACATTCAAAACTGTATATATTTAATGTTGTCTAGAAAGGATAAGCAATTATTAATTTATTACCAAAGCTACAGTGGATAATATATCACAGAAGTAATATTTGAATCATAGAATACTTCAGGTCAGAAGGAATCATCTGGTTCACTTCCCTGTTCAAAGCAGGGCCAACCTCAAGGACAAGATGTAATAAATGAGTGCATAACTTGAAGAATATTTTTTTTTAATTCTTCCTAAAAAAGAAGAAACTCTGACACACAAACCTGAAGGTGGTTAAGTCCTGAGAATTAGCCATATTAGAATAAAATGGAGAATGATGTATGGTCAGGGAGTTCAACGGTGCTAGTTTTTTGAGGGCAAGAGTCTGTTGTGCTACTTAGTGCTGATGAAGACAAAGTAAAAGAGAGAGCGTTCAGTATATTAATATTTGCAGTGCAAAAAATTGATGGTGCTGAGGGATGGAACAAAAACATAAGCTACCTACAGTCTGAAGGAAGAGGGATACAGTAGATACATGAAACAAGAAGTAGGTTTAAAACTATTTTTCATATGGGTGTGCTTACAGGGGTTGAGATCAAAGCAGCTTTTTTAATATAAAAATGGCAAAGTGTTTTTTCCTAAATGTTTGCTGACAAACTGCGTAAGGGTTTTGGGTTTTTTTGTCATTTTTGCCATTGCAAAACTGTTCTGTGCTACCAGTTATTGGGGAAATACTAATTTCTAGACTAGACATGCGCATTAGTGGAGTAGGAAATTTAGCCTTTTTTAACTGGCAGCTTCTGTATTTTTCTGTAGTTCTTTAAATGAAGGATGAGGAGAAATGGGTCACAGTCAAGTTGAAAGCCTTTTATGGACATGTATGCATGAAATTATTCATGTATGTGGCCACAGTGATGCATGCATTGCAAATTAAGCTGCACAGGTGAAAAGTCTACTTCGGGTTTTGTTCCCCTCTCCCCCCGCCACCCCCGAGTAAGTAATTTAACAATTTTGCACAAATGGTATCTAGTTCAACCCCTTCTAGGTAAAAATCAATCTTGTTTATATGAATATTTCACCTTAGTGTTTGAACCTACATTCTCAGTGCTGAGAAAAACACTTCCATGACCTCCCTAAGACATGTGCATTTACCAAAGGGATGAGCACTGTTTCTGAAGTATCTTTTACCTTTTCAGTGTAAATGAAGCTGAATCTATTGCTGGGAAAGTGTAAATACTGAACAAATTATTGAACCACTACTTCACTTCCTCCTTTGAATTACCAGCAAAAAAAGTTGTGCTCTAGAAATGTAGCTATTCAACATATACTTATTAATGGACTTCAGCCTGCGGTGTTTGTTTGTGTGTGTATGTGGGTGAGAGTGGGTGGAGGGGTGGGTGTTAAATTGAACTACATCTATGACTGGTTGCAATTTGTTGTTCTCAGAACATGTCTGGCCAGGAAGTCATCTAGTACTGTTTTAATTTTCCTGAAAGGATGAATTCAACTTTTTGAGCAGGGATGTGTCCAGTGTAACTAGGTGGACTTTATTATTTGTCATGAAACATTCCTGTTCATGCAAGAGTACCAGTTTTCATGAGAAGCTGTGATGATACATTAATCTTTCACTCAAAATGTTGTTAAAAAAACCCCACAAAATAAACCAACAGTAATTAAGTGCTAACATTAATTCCTTACAGAACTTTTTTTCAACTTCTACTGATGTACGTCGTGAATATTGTAATGGTTTATTTGTTGAGCTGTCTTCCATTGTACAGTCAGTAATCAAACTGAAGAGAAGTAGAGGAAGAGAAACTCCGTGCACTCACAATCACAAAAAGAGTACAACTTCTTCTTAGGCAGAATTTGAATGACATAACTTTTTTCATCTTTTAATTTTGCTTTCCAGAATGACAAATCCCCAGGGCGTTCCACAAGTCGATCAAGTAACATTTCAAAGGTATGTGAAATCTATTTCCTTTGTATAGAATTTAAAGAAAACTACGTTTATCAAATGTAATACAGTACTTTACTCTGTTTAACCATACATGCATATTCTGATGTTTTCTTCATAAACATCAGATTTTAAGTTTTTGCTGCCTAACATTGTGGTCTCCATGTAAAATCCATCTTAAAGATAAATATTCAATTAGTCATTACTGTAATATGTGTAATAATAAGTAGTAAATAACAGTTGCACTTTTTTCACCAGCTTTCCACAACTGCTTAACGTTACATTAACACTTTGTCTTAAGATAGAATTACTGCTTGTAATAGCAGTGATTACACTACCCAAATAATAACAGCTGTAATGTGTAAAGCTATGTGTCATCATTTCAGATTGAATTCTGAATTCTTTTTACAGGGATTATGGTTCACTGCAGCCAGGACTTTATATCTAGATGCTTTTTAGTTTCTAGGAAACAGAGAAGGGAAACTGTAGGGAGAGGCAAAATGTGATTTGTACTGGAGTTCTTGGCTTTTAACCTCCCTTTTCCTATATTTTTGGTTCAGATGTGGCTGAAATCTATGCCAAAAAGCCAGGATATACGGGAGGTAAAAGCTAAAAACTCAATAATTGTTTGAATCCCAGCCTAAACATCTGCCATGTATTGTGTTGGTATCTAAAGAGTAATATTTTGCATCCAGTGCAAGCACAGTATCCTTAGGCCCCTTCCCCACAATATTATTGTCTGTGGGGTACACACTGTAAAACTGTTTTCTTCTCAGAGCTGTAAAAAAAAAATAATTGTGATTTCTTAATTAAAGAAACTAGGTATATGTTAGGTTCTGCTCTTTTACTTTAAGAAGGAAAAAAAGAACAGGGAAGAACACGTAGAATATATCCAGCCTGTTGTAGGATATGGCTGACTCTCTTCCTGACTTGTTGCCTATTTTTAAAAAGTATGTAGTTATATACTTACAAGCTTGATCACAGTGAATTGTATGTATTATTTTCACTAAGAGTTTAAAGTGCATGTCTATAGTTATAATTACTGTAAATCTATGAGGATTTGATGTTACTCTTTCTGCTTTTTTAAGTCAGTTGCGTGGGTTACACTGTGAGAAAGCATAAATATATTCACTGACATGAGACACAGGGCAGTGACTAACATTTATTTTGAAGTAACTTCTGCCGAAATCAGTATAGGTGCTTATTAGCAAGGGGTGCTTGCATCTTTTTAAGTAGTACGTTAATAAGCAAGGTTTTCAGGCATGCACTTAATCTATTTCTGATGTATAGCATCGTTCATTCTTTGGGATCAGTTTTTCTATGTGAAGCTACCTGCCAGTGAAGCTTTTCAAATGCTGAAAGACACTTGATTGGAAAGCCAGTTTCCAGTTTATTGTCTGTTTCAAAATGCTGTTTTTGTAAAGTGGGAGGGTATATATGTGTGTATACATAGAAAAGCAAACACCTAACTTTTCAGGTTAGTATCGCGTGGCACAAAGTAACAAGCGTTGCACCTCAGAACAAGATTGGAAGCTTCTAGGTAATGTAAACTATATACCAAAGGCAAAAGTTGAGTTCTGTGCAGTGTTGGATCTTGCACACAACAAAAATTTCAATTGACAGAAAAATTAGGAAGTCTTTATCTAGAAATATAAATTACAGTAATCAAAACATATTGTTTTGATTTTGTATCTTTTACTGCTTTCATTTGCCTGTATGACTAAGCTAAAAAGGGTCAAATAGAGAGTTACATTTTAATAGCTACTGTGTATTGTGTATGCCACCCCTGGCTGTATATGGGGCTCCTGGTCCAGAGCAGAGTAGACGTTCCCTGCTATCACTGGATTTTGTACCACCCTATTTGTGAAATGCAGTACAGCAAAGATTCTGCAAATACAGAATCATATTTCATAATGCTCTTAAGTTGTTTATTCAGAGAGGACACCTGAGGTTTGCAGTGTATGCTTGGGCAATTTTGCATGCTAGGTACATTAACTCTGAATTACATGGTATTACAGATGAAACAGAGTTGTTGAACATTGGATATGTCTTATTTAGACATAATGAGAAGGAATGGCTTTGGTTTGTTTGTTATTTACCAGATACTAGTTAGTATATACCTATTCAATCTATAGATTTTAAAATCAGACATTCCCTAGAGGGGCGGGGGGGAAATCAACACTTCAGTTTTACCATTCACTTTTGCTGTCCATTGAGAGCGCAGAAATTTAGAATGTTGCAAAGACTTTTCTTATCTTGCATATAAGTTTCTGCTAAGAATTTCAGTAATAAACTATTTTAGGCAAATGAAAGGACAAAACTTAAAATATTTAGATACGATTTCAGTACAAAATTATTTGTAAAGTCTACTGTAATACCTGTTACTAAGTAAAAACAGTGGCTGGCCAATATGTTTCTGTACCTGTACTATTATAAAATTAAGCCAACTGGAATATTTAGAAATGATTTTCATGTAACTATACAATTATGTAGCTCTAGCTGTGAAAGTCAGTTTTTTTCTTGATGTGTATAATGGAGTATTTTATCAATATGGCAGGAGTAATGCAAAATCCTGCACTTTCATTCTATTAACGTGACTCAGCGCTGAATCAATTACTATTTTATTTGTGGGCAAGAGTACATGAACAGTGAAAATTGAGTGTAGTAGGGCTATAGCTCCCACTGCCCCTTGTCCCCATAAGACACTGTGCTTTACCCCTCCAGCCCTTGGCACTCCCGTGCCATGCCAGCACCATTTTGCTTGGCGGGTAGGAGGGAGAGGGATCATTTGCTAAAACTAATTTGCTGATCCATCTCTGTGTTCTTTTCCAGCTCATTACTGTGACCTTACATATCCTGTTTGTGGGGTAACCAACTGCATGTTTTTGAAAGTAATCTTGCATCATTTTGTACTCTCAATCTTCTGTACTCTGCCCAATTCTATCTGCCTGTTTCCCGATACTCCTCACTGACAGTCAGCTGTGGCTGTCTTCAGCGAATATCCACCTGGTACATTCATTCATTCACTTCAGCCTATACGTCAATAAAACTGCCCTGGGACTCCATGAGCAACTGCTTCAGTTGGTTTTCCAAGCAGAGAAAATTAGGAAAATGTATCAGTGTCTGATTTCTGCTGCACTCCTGGTGATAACCTAGATTTTTCCTGTAGAATCAATAAATCAATAAACAGGTTTTCTTGCCTTCTGCCCTGCTAGCACTGGGAGTAATAGATCATATTTGGGACTGATCTGTATTTCATATTATCTCATAGTGACAAAGTGGAGCCCTAGATACTAACTGTGGCTTTCAAAACCTATCCACTGTAATACATATAAATAAAACCATAGAAATATTACAAATATGAGTTATGAACCAGTCTTGCTATTTTTAATTTTTTTTTTAAACCCTTAGGCTTTACACTCTCCCACCCATTTCCCATGGTGCTGGTAGTAGAGGCAACTTTATTATTCTTTGTAAGAGATAGTCTTGTGCAGTGTTCTGGATTTCAGAATTAGAATTATCTTATCTGGGTGTGTTTAAAATCTGAGTAAATTAAAAACTTGACCTTGTTCATTACCTATTTGCCACTGCTTAGTTCTGTGCACTGTAGATTTTTTCGGTAAACTTGTTCTGTCTTCCTAAATAAGTGTATAATTTAAGAGGAACACTAGTCTGAGAAGGATCTGGTAGAGTAATTTCTTTCTGTTGTGGTTAACCAGTGGAACAAATCTTGTGTTTGAATTACAGTCGGTAGAGGTTATGCTTACATGTGTTTCTGAGGCTGCCTGGTTATATTAAAATGCTCTCTGGAAGAAATGTTTCTAACACATCGTAATTATCTTTCTGCATGTTAATTATGATTCAAGAGCTCCTTAGAGATGGATGCTCTCTCAGCACTAAGAGTTGAAATTCTCTGATGGGAACTTTGGGCTTATTTTTCAGTGCAGAGAAACTCAGGCTTGGAGCAAATTGCCTGATTTCTGTTTTGGCTCGATTACTTCTCAAAAGCCTGGAGCAGGTGTTAGAACACTTTTTATTTACAAGTCTCTGAAGCATCCACCTAATAAAACTTCATTGAGCTCCATCCTTTCCAAGTGTAGCTTCTAGCTTACTATAGTGAGCAACCGAGAGAAAACTTAGAGCTTTCAAAAACGAAAATAAACCAAGAAAAAAATAATACCTTGCTGTTGTAAAGTGTTAAAATGTCAGCCTTCAAAAGTGCTGTTACAGTGAATAATACCACGTATACCAAACCGGCATTAAAATATGAGTGTAAATGTTATGTTAGTCATCTAAATGATTCTTCTTGCTCATAAACAGAATCAGTATCAAAGGTGAAGACTAACCTGGCACTTAACTCTCATTATGATTCTGTTACTGTAAAAAACAACAGCACAGAGTAAACAAGTTAGTGAAAGGTATTTTGTTCATCAAAACATAAAGCAGAGAAAGGCAAAAAACTAGAACTAGATACAATGGCATAATAACTATTGCTGCACTTTTTTTTCCTCTTAGATGTAAATGTTTGATTTCTTTGTCTAGAGAATACTTCGTGGCTTGTCCATACAATTTATTCTTTATTTACAATAAGCTTAACAAAAGGCATCACTGCAGAATTTACCTAAGTCTCTCTGAAATTTGAACTTCTGAATAAAATTGCATTAAATACATCTCAGTTCTAGGGGACAACCATTAGAAAATAGTACATTTTCAATTTTTTCTTGGATACGCTTGACCTGTTTTAAACTCATGTTCTAATGAGAGGGAATACATACAAAAATACGATTGTATGTATACAATAATACATAGTTATACAGATTCTGTTTTATTAAATCACAGTTCTTACCAACAGCATATTCTGCATATACCTAAATGTGCCACATCGACACATCCAGACAAAATTGCATATGTTTGAAATGTGTTAAGTACCACAAACTTTATGTGTTTATACAAGCTTACTTTGTGTGTAATGCCTATATATAATTTCCGCTTCTGTAAAGACATTGTGTTATCACAGATTTCAGTCCTATCCTGTGATATGCAATACCATACAGGAGAAGGAGCTTTGACTTGTTTTCAGTAAACATGGTATGCAAGTTATTACATATGCCTATTGTTTAGTTTTCAACAAGAATTATGATCTCTAACATACCTGCTCCATATGTACTCCTGGAAATTTTTATATGGCGTTTATTTTTTCACCATGGCACTCAGAAGCACGTTTCAGGTCTTTGTCCTAAAAACAATCTGATGAAGCAAGCTTTATTTCTACAGTGATACAAAATTATTTTTTGCTGCAGTCTGAGGTTCCTTGCACTTCATAAAAATACAGTGTCTCCTGTTTTTTGTAATGATGCATTGTCAGGGTTTCACTGCCTTTTGGCTTAGTCATTTCAATATTCTTACTACAGCTCTTTTGCTCTGGCGCATTTAGGTTTCTCTCTTCCTTAGGGCTGGAATAAAGAGATACCAAATACACACCAGAGTAGAGTTGTTCAAATATAATAATGATATCCTCACAGATGGGAATTTACCTAGTCTGTGTCCTTTGTAGCCCATCAGACCAAACGAAGAATAGGGTGAGTGTGTGCACTTACGTACACATGCACTTGTGGGAGAATGGCAGGAATGTCATATGATTGAAAGCTGTTTAGTATATAGAAACATTTTGAGGCTTTAAGTCTTGCAGATAGAGGAATATGTGGAAACAGATGCCCTCTTTGGAAGAGAAAGTCTAAATGATGTTCTCTGAATACTGATACTGACTACCTTTAGAACTAAAATACTACAAAATCCAGTAACAAAGAAGATGCATGTTTTGTGCTTCACCTTTCGTACAGGCTAAATTTGCATTTAGCTCCTTCCAGACAGTCAAAAGCTGCTGGTCTCAGGGCTCTGCACCTTTTGTGTAAAGACCAGCACATCCTTTGTTTCAATTGCCTACATCTGTGTATTTTTTTCTAAGAACTACAAAACATTTTTATTAAGAAAGTAATAATGTCTAGAAAGAGGCATCCTTGAAGAGAATCATGAATCAAAAATACTGCATTGCTGCAGTACAAAGACTTTTGTAAACTATAATCCATCTGATAATTCAAATCTTAGCTAGTCTACGTCTATAGATAGAGTGGATTTTTGAGTAGAACCTCTACCTCTAAAATGAAGATTAACATAGATCAGTAAGACGGGAGAAGAAATTAAAAAGCTTATTGAATCTACAAGTCAAAGTTGTAATTGCTTTTGTTGGTTTCATTTTTTAAATAGTAGGATAGATTTGCCACTTGCAATTTTGATTTTACTTTGATGGAAAGTAAACCTGCTTTCGTGATTTAGATTTCAAAGCATTTTATAACAGGATCATACTGATTTCCAAAGGTGCTGAATGGTATTGTTCAGCAGAATCGTAAGGCTATTTCCTCTCCTTCCTTCTGTGTCACTTTTCCCTTTATTCCTTCTCTTCAGAGGCAGAAGGAGGGGAAGGAGGACAGGAGAGAAAGAAACAGGTTGGGGAAGAAATGTGCAAGGAATAATTTACAAAAAAAAATCTGTGAGAGAAAATGTAACAGAAATTGAGTTACCAATTAATTTAACGGTTGCTGTAAACCCATCAATCAGACTATTATAACTTTGAGCACAAAGCAGGAACTCCATCATAAAGGACCAAAATAGAAAAGAAAAACCAAACAACCAAACCAAACCAAAACAAGAAACCACACTTTCCCAAACCCATGTGCCTAAGTTTCAATTGCCATCAAGACACGCTTTGTAAGATACACCTGGCTTGGGTCATTTCCGCTATGGTTTTGGTCTTTGTAGACTTGATAAATTATCCAAATAGAAGTTTATAAAGATGGATGTTTTCCATTAAAAGTTGCATTGCTTACAAAGCAGAAATTTTCAGATGAAAATACACAGACTGGATCTCCTGCTGAGCTTATTGCCATGCAAACTGCCATAATCTTCTAAGGTATCCATTCCTTGGTGTGCCATTATTTTAATAGGATAGAGTTTCAGCTTTTTAACTATATTGGCTGGTGGGATCTGGAGGATTCTGTGATGCATTGCTGCTATAAAGCGTACTTAGTACGAGAATAAAAGCATTAGTCATATTCCCTGTCTGCCCTACCTTCCCTCAATTTTCTGCGACTTTCTACTTAAGCAGTGTTGTAAGCTGAGCAGCTTTTGGAAATGCCTTCCTTATTCAGAACAGAGGTATTAGAGGATTCATTAGCCTTTCTGGTGGCATCTGTGAGGCCATTGTATAGCGGCTGTCCATTACATCCAGTTTGTTATTTTAAAGCTTAACTCCATTCAAATATGAATGCTTTGCACTTGTGGAATGTGTTTTTACTCAGCTTTTCTGTTAGGTCTAAGTAGAGTCCTTCTCTCTTCTGAAGAAGAGCACAACTTGACTCATGTTCTTGGACTAGTTTCAACATGCAGTGATATGCAATAGATGGTCAGTGAGGACTCTCATTTTTTGTTACTATCTGAAAAATTCTATCAGATCCTGAACACCAAAGTAAAGGCAATCTTGATTTGAAATTCATACTGTTTTCATCAGTTGAACTCCATTCTGTCCCCCATTTCTGTCTTTGCTGCAGTGTTTTGACACAGACACGTGTGTGTGTGATATTAAAGTCCCCTTGTCTCAGATAAATTATTGTCATGTCTCAGATAAATGATTATCTTCTTGCTTGTCCTGAAAACTCCGTATTTACCACTATTCTGTTTGAAAAGCATGCTACCAAATCCTGTTGAACGTATCAAAAATAATTATGGATAAGCGCCCTGTCATGTCTGTTAATTAAATTGCATATCCTTGACAAGAGAGTTCATCTAAACTGGCCAAGACAGCAGAAGGTGGTGACTGGGGAATCTCTCTCTACTAACAACATTTTTGAAATGCCAAACCTAATCAGCTGGAGTTGGCGTTATCTCTCAAACATCTTCCTTGTGTTGATGGCATAGAGAAATGAGCTGCCTTGCTTATAAATGAATTGTCAGACAACTTTCTTTTGAATTACCACATTTAATTATGCTGCTGATATAATTTGCTATGATAAAATCAGTACAGTGCTTGTTTAGTTTTCCCATTCCAATGAGCTGTACAATCCAGCTGTCTGAAGTAGACATTTGTTCAAGGAATACTGTTTTTAAAAAAATTCATCATTCTGCCTGCCAAGTGGAATTGGAGTCCACAGCATCAGTTTGATCCCTCTATTCAATAAATACAGTATCTCAAAATATTCAGTGTGCTAAATAGCAATATAGCAGTGGGATAGCAATTATAGCAATAAGATCTGTGTGCTTGAGCCTGTTTCCAACATCTGTTGCATATACATTCCCACAGGAGCTGGACTGATGTAATGTGAGCAGAATATATTCAAATGATCGTGTTTTGGTTTGTCAGATATGCTTTAAAATAAACTTGATGCCACTTAAAAGATTTTGTATTTTGCTTCTAAAACTAGCAGTAAAGATGCTTAAAGATAAAAGAAAGCTTATATTTTGAGCAGGGATGATGGGCCTGTTCAGTGCTGTGTTTTGTGGCAGCACAGTATTGCAGACACTCCGAGGTAGCACGGACTGAATGAACGTGGAACTTGTGCAGGGCAGCGCTTGGTTGGGTTCACCAGCCCGCTCTGCCACTCAGAGGAAGCAAAACGCTGGGCTGATACAACCATACCCCTTCTAGGATCTAACCTGGAACTTCCATATGGCTGTATGCTGTGCTCTGTAAATACACCAACTGACTAAATGCTACTTTAGGTATCTTCACTGCGAGGCTGGACTTCAGAGAATATACATTTTTTTTTAAAAAATGAGTTTGGGATGTATAGCTTGTAGAGGAGATGGCTAGGAGGGAATATTACCGAAAGAAATGAGGTAAGCCCAGAGGCAGTGTTGGCAGCAGAAAGCACATGCAGTTTATGCTGTCAGAATGTGGGTTGGGTGAAAAAGCAAAGGGATTTTGGGGTAAAGGTCTGGAATAGGCTTCCAGCTGAGTTGGAAGTCACAAGTTTTTAAAAGCAGCTTGACTAGCTGTGCTTGATTATATTCATATGGCATGTGGTAGCAGGGACAGACCTGATATTAACAGGTCCTTCCACTCCTATTTAATTTACAGAGATAAAACTGGAATTATTTACAAGATAAGGCCCTCCAGTACCTGTGAGGTCCATAAGTAAACATCAGATAATGAATATCAGAAACAGTGACTTTCTTGGTTTTAGAAATCACTCCATCAGTTCATTTTACCATTAAAAGCTATTTTAAAGTAGATAAAAATAAAAATTTGTATTTAAAAGTTGTAGAAACCTGTTGAATGAAACTTGCTCACAGATAAGAATCTGAATTATCTTGTGCATAACTCGGCATGTTGGAGTTTTCTTCCTTTGTTTTTGAGGACTTAATTGGTGCATAGGCTTTTTGCCTGCCCAGATATCAGGTTTGCTCCAATAAGGATTAGACAAACAAGCAAAAAGCGTTCTTTTTTTAAAATAATTTTAGAAGGAAATAAACTTTCCTCTGAGTTACGTGCAACTAAACATAACATCATTATGTCAGTGCAGGGGAACTAGAAAGTAAATTTGACTGAGCAGGGCTGAAATAGTCCAGACCTCTTTACAGCTGAGAGTGAAATGTAAGATTTAAGCAATCAAACTGGTAATGTAATTTTTATCTTAAAATAATTAGATTTCCACCTGTCTCCAGTCCCAAATAATAAGTGTAAAAGCTTTTCAAGGAATTTGTTTTAATTTTTGGCTTGATTCCAGCCCTCTTAAGAACCGTCTAGCTGACTTCCTGCTTTAATAGCTGCTGAAAGTTTCTTGAACTTGTGCAGACCTACTGTATGGTTACTGGGCCAGCTTAGCCGTTCCACTTATCCCTTGTGGCAAGGTGGCATAAACCTTGCCTTTATGGCATGGGGATGACCTGACCACCGCCTAAGATCAAGCCGAACCTCTGTAGTACACAGCTCCTGAAAGAAGCAGTGGTAGAGTCCTGCAGCTATGAGGGGAAAAAAGAAACGGGGAGCTAGCCGCAGGGGATGAATTCAGGAGTCCACACTCGATGCTAGGGCTGGATTTCTTCAGCAGTCCTTCATCTGGAGTTTAGTCTGGAGGGACATTTTTTCACATAGCAGCAGCGTGTAGCCCAACAACGTGGCTCTGGTGCTGATGTCTGCATCTTTCCTCGTTAAGTAGCTGCACAAATGGCTTAAGGTCTGCCTAATCACTTAAAACTAATCACAGAGGCTGAGGTGGAGAAAGATTATATACCCAACCATACATATACCATCTGTTTCTAATGTGTATGTGAAAACAATTCATATTCCTTCACAGTACGTGTAATTGAAATGTTGCTTTTGTAGAAAAAGAGATATGAAATACAAACAATTTCTCTCCCTGATACTTGTCCTTTTTTCCCAGCATTAGACTGCATGTAGACACACTAATGTTCCTCCTCTGCCTGGTGGACCCAGGCATTGAAAAACCATTTGAACATAAGGATTTTGCCCAAATGCTTTATCAATTTAATTTCTCATGTTGGCTTAGTTTTCATACCTCTGAGTTTCATTTCATGGAACTAGTAGTAAAGAATTAGTAATATTTTTGGTGTTGTGGTATTAACACATGAAGAGGTAAAAAGGGTTACTTGAATTCTGAAAGCTAGAAGATTATTTTCATGCAAAAGCACCGTTCTTAAATCTCAGCTGGTATCCCATTAAAAGCAAAAATGCACATAGTGGTGACTGATGTTTCCAAAAGATCTATGCATGAAATATAATGGATATTAAGAACCTTGGATAAAAGTGAAGTGTCATCAGGTACTTGCTGTATTTATTTATTTTTGCTTGTACTATTAATTTTCAAACTGACACCACAAAAATGTCTGTGAAAGGTGAACTAGAAATAATTTTATTATGGACTTTACGTGTGACTGAATTTGATTTGCTAGTACAAAAGCTTGGGATGACAGCCTTTATGTCTTTGTATTATTTGTACTTTGTACTCTTGCTTAATAGTCATTCTTCCCTTGCATCTGGTGTTGTGATCTTGTGCAACTCTTAGGCTTACAGTATTTTGTCGCCATTTGGCAGTGGTGCTTACAATGGGGTAGGGTTGCATACTAAAAGCTAATGGCCTTATTAGCTAAAGAAAGGTCATAAAGATTTGAATTGAACCCTCTTCCCACAATACTGTACCTCGTGAGTGATCCTGAAGAATCACAAAGCCTTGGATTTAAATTTGGATTCCATACAGCTATGCTGCCAGTAGATTGTGAGGCAGATTGAAATGGTTTGCTGTTAACACCATCAAAATATGTTTTCAGTGAAAGTATTGAGCACCTGAGTCTGCAATTTGTAGCAACAACCTTATGAGCAAAATGTCACATACTAAATGTGTTTTATATTTCTCCTGCTGTTTGAGAATGTGATCAGCTCTGTAGAGATGCAGCCTGTACTTTGGTCTTAGGCTCATCAGTTTAACATTTTTCAGCTCTTCCAGAAGATCTGATTGCTTTGAAAACCTTTTAAAACATACTTTAATTTTCTCGCTGTTCTGTCAGTCCACTCAACATAGGTTAGCTTTGTGCTTTTCATCACTCAGCATAACATAAATGCACTTCACTCCATTTTGAAAGGAATCATCATGGTTGGTTGATTGCATGAAATAAATACAACATCCTTTCCCATCAGACATTTACAGTAGATCAAAACCAAAATGAAAATTCAAATGTTGAAAGCTGCTTCCTCAAACAGTGACAAAAGTAGTCATCAGCGAATGAGAGCTGAAACACTTCAGTCATATTTAGTTCCACAAATAGGTTTTGCTTTTGGTCAGGCTTCCTGTATTTTGTGAGCTTGCTTGTGTTCAACAGTGCGCTATGAACAGCAGCAACTGTTACTTTAATTTTGTAATCATGTGGCAAAGCAGTAAAATATCTGCAATGTATTTCATGGACAAAGATTCCAAACTGTCTAACTTATTCCAACAGGCAAGCAGTCCTACAACAGGAACAGCTCCCAGGAGTCAGTCACGGTTGTCTGTCTGCCCTTCCACTCAGGACATTTGTAGGTAAGTGCTGAGAAAAATACACTCTAATCTGGCTGATACTTCTTAGTTGTTTTTATTAAATAATATGTAGCTCTTGCTTCTGCTTAACACTATTCATAATTTACATAGACTTTAGTTTTCTTTTGATCTCTGTTTGTTCTGGTTCTGTGTTTGCTTTTCAGTCTTATGTTTTTCTATTAAAATTCATGTTCTCATTTTCATCCTTTTTTTGTGATTCTCTCTTTCACCCACCCTTACCATTTCCATCCCTTTCCTTTGCTTACTGCTTTGTCTAGATCTACTACCTTGCATGATTTGTCAGAAGATGAGCTTGAACATGCAACCCCTGTCATGGTGCTGACCCCTTCTAATAGGGAGTCTGGTAAGAAACAAGTAAAACGAAGGTTTAGGCGGAAAAGAGAGACTGGAGACAATGGTGAGCATACAGAAAAGCAAGGAAAGGGGAAAGACTGTAAATTGCATCCTGAGCCTGCAAGATCCAGCTGGAATGCATCTGATTCATCATCATCTTCGGATGAGAGTCAGTGGGCTCAGGCTAGGAGGAGAGCGAGAGAAAAGGCCAGAATGCCCAGGAGAGGGAGAAGGAACAATAGATCATGCAGTAACCAGTCTGGGTCCTCAAATAACGCTGTTGAACTTGTCACCTTGGGGACAATGGGGAAAAAGAAGCAAGAGGTATCTGACCCTGAGAATCCTACTTTAAATCACCGCCGAAGAAGGGTTCCAAGGCTTAAGGAATCACAGTCTTCAGCGTCATCTCAGGAAGCAAGGATTTCCTCAAGAAAATGTGGGAAAAGCAAAGGGAAAAGCTACTACAGAGATCGGCAACCTGCGTCTTTCCCTAGACACAGTAAAGATTCGAAGGACTGCTTTGCAGAGGCAGGCTCTGGCAGTGATGCTCTGGCAGTCCCAGATAATGGAGCACCTGCTGGGGCAGGGCCCAGTGTGACTGATGCTGTGCAGAAGCCTCCATTGTTGTATGATGACTGGTCTGATGATTTAGAAGTATGCAGGTTAGTCCCTAATAAGAAAGATTTAATGTTCTTAAGAGGAATTTCTCACCACCGTGGGCTGTGCCCTTCTCTTGACTGCTCTCTGTCACTGTTTCTCAGTAATAAACTGCTAGGCAGGGCATAAGAAATAACTCAAAAACTTTTGCTACAGAGAAGTTAGCGTATCTCAATCTGAAGACATACTTCTCTTATTTAAAAACAGTAATCCTACAAGGGAACCAAATGTTTTTCTTTGCTCCATTTTTCTTCATGAAGAGGGACACACTGTGTCCTCTGGCAGAGTATTACTGTGTTTTAAATCTCCAGCCGGAGGCAGAGAACAAGGCAGAGTGCCAGATAGCTCAGTACAATGGGATATGGAGTTTTTCCTTCTTGGGTGATAAGTTTAAATCCAGCTTTGGTCCCTCTTTGTCATTTTTCATTGATTTACATGAAATAAGTTTATGGTCTTGATTCAGTGTCCTCTAGAGCTGCCATTACCACAGCAATCTGATGGATGGTGCCTGCAAAACACCCTCTCCAGTCGGACATGAGTTGTATGGGACTTTGCACTGCTGAACACCTCTACACTGTGAACATGTAGGGGCTGTTAGTTCGATACCCATCACAAGGATTGGAACGATACAAGGGATGATTGGGCAGAATAAGCATTAAAATAAGCTTTGGGAAAGAAAAAGCAACACCAACGGTCCTCTCTAGTTCAGAAGTTCAGGCTTCTGACAGTCTGATACCCTTGGTGTGAAGCATGCAATCAGAAGGTGAGCGTTTTCCCCTGGAAATGAGAGCAAGCTGGCCACTTCTGAGCTAAAGTCGAAATCTGGAGTAGACAGCTAGGTGGACTCGAGTTACTTAATTTAGTGGTAAATGAAAATGCACCATCCCGTAAGTTTAACAGAACTGAAAAAAGTATTTCTTTTTTTTAACTTTTTTTTCTCCCCAAACTTGTGAGCCAGCACTGACTCTCATCTACAAAGTGTAAATGAGGATCAGGCTTAGTTTCTTGATACGGTAACCCAAAACTTCTCACTTTTCTTTGCTGGGAAGAAATTTGCATGGAAACATAAACACAGTCAGAATGAGGAAGTTCACGATGCCACATCATGCAGTTTCACAGTATTCTTCAACCTAGTAACACACTACAAAGATCCTAGTTTTAAAAAGAAAAAAGATGACATGCAGGCATTGTACTTTTTCACAGCAGGAGATAGAAGCTGTTAATAATACAGCTAGTGCTACGCACTCATTGTTACACTTACCAAGAAAGAACGGACATTTCAGTTGTCTGACCATTGTCTGTCATGGTAATTTAAGAATCTTCAGACGAAAGTCCAGCTGTGTTTGTACATCAGCTTGTACATCAGGACCACACCCCTGGCTCGGGACCTCTTCACCTTACAGAAACGCAAAGAAACAGCAGCAGTCGTAACTATGTCACACATTTTTGAAGCACTTGAAGTGTGTCTACACGGTATGATGCAGAGATGTGCACAGATAACTACTTCAACAGCTTCAGAGTTGTCTTAAATTTCTGAGCCACCAAGCCTGCATGTATTAAAGATCCAGCGTAGCAGGCACTGTACATATATATCAGGGCCATTTAATAATTATTAACTGAATATGAGCTACCCAAAAACTGAAATAAATTATTTCAGTATGGCTCTTCATATGGGCTTAACTATATCATGTTAAAAAAAAGATAAATTAAAGTCAAAGGTTTGTAATTGTCTCATGTAGATTAATCCTAACTCTTGCCTAAGTCCCCAGACTTAGACTTTGTTTTCAGATGGAGAGTGGACTCCAGTCTTTTCTCTGTCTTCTCAACCCATTTAATTTTATAATTATTCAGGCATGTTTTGTAAGACTTGGAGCTTGGTTCAAGGATGGACTTCTTGGACGTGCACGCAAATTTTTCAGCTAGGCTCTTGTTTAGTAGAGGAAGGTTGAAAACTTTTGATGGGTATGTGTCCCTAGGCTATCAGTGGAGATGCTCTTTGAACAACTCAGAGTTAAATTCAACACAGTTGATAACTTGACCTGTTGTGCAAAGTTTGGCAAAAGAGTCATAATTGCATTTTTCTTCATGTCAGGGTAATGCTATTTTTTTTGTTGTTGTCATTACTAGGTGTATCATAGTGATGATAATTCATCTAGGAAAAACATTACAAAATCAAAAGCATGTTAATTTTTCATAGCTGGTAAGTTGTCTTACTTAATCAATTTGCAGACAGCTGAAGAAAAAGGAAGACATGCTTTTACCACCAATTCAGTGTAGACTGTAGTTTCTGTTTTTCAGGACAGGTCCATGCACTTAATTGACTCATGATCTGTGGTATGTTTTTCTTCAGATTCACAATCTTGCATCTGGAATAAAAAAAAGAATTACATTTCAACGTAGATATGCACATATACAGTAACCATTTTTCTGCATGAGAAATAGAAAAAGGAGGGTTTTGTGATGTTTATTCTAAGACTGGAATTAACATAGCTGGTTGCGATGTGGAAAATTTGTTTTCTTGAGGTGTTTCTTCAAGCTTTTCATCCTAGGTATTCATGTCTTCTAGTTGATATGACAAAACTAGCTGAGAGGAATGGCTCTCACCTAGATGGGATTGTGTGGAAATAGCAGAGGAACAGGGATCTTAAACACGTCCTGGTGCCATTTATTTTCTCTTTAAGTGTTTGGGTAGGCAATTTTTTTCCTTTACTTCCTCATAAATTACTGGCAGTGGAACGCATTTATATATGCAAATAAGGCTATAAGCAGTTTTCTCAATGTGCATTTAGCTGCATGAGCAGGAATGTGACAGGACACACCCAATTCTAGCATAAGCACATTAGTCAGATAAAGTATACTACCATCGTGCAATATATACTTCAGGTAGTCTAATGTAGGCCTCTTGGTCACTTCAAGTGAGACATTTCCCCTTCTAGTGTTACTGTTTCTCTATTTCCAAAATGATGAAACAATGACACGACACCAATGACAATCTTTACAATCTCTTCCCTGAACATACTCCTTTCTTCTGGAGTCCATTAAGAAGGCAAGGTTTCTGCTTCTGGGATTAGGGACAACTACATAAGTTCTGACCATGCTGAGTTCTTCTGGCACCTAATTTTTTTTTTTGAGATTCTCAGGATAGGCTTTCTAAACCATACAGTTGGATCCCCCTTTTCCTAAGTTGCCCTGTATCTGAGATTTTCTTTGTATGTACTTTATTCTGGAATTTGCCATGTGGCTTGAGGCACAACCTCAGAAATAACCTTCTTTGGTCTGCATGAGGGTAATTTCCCTCAAGGGAAAAGCTTGGTGTGGGACATGGTAAAGTGAGTGGATTGTGAGGATTTAGTCCCATGGATTTCCATGTGGGAATTACTAAGGAAAGAAAATTGGTTAGTTGATTTTACCACTAGTGTATCATAAGTGCTTTTTGTATTGACTCTGAATTAATGTTGTGGTATTTTTATTATTTATGATGGGAGAATTGAAAGATATGATCTGTTTGACTAGTTATGCTTTTGGTGTAAAATCTTCTTGTAGTACTGATGCAGTCATTTCAGCAATAACACTGAACTATAATTAGCTGAAAGAAACCACACACACTTAAATAAGGTGGAGTTTCTCACTATGAAAAAAATGCATATTGGAAGTAGAATTTTGATTTTGTTCAACTCCATGAATGACTCTGTATGCAGTCAGGTAATGGCAGACCCTCATTTGAGGAGTAAATAGAAGAGTAGGGCATGCCAGAAGACTGGTAGGAATGGGGGGAAGCAGTAAGGGAAATGATGAAGTTGATTCATGAGATCTGCAGAATCTACTTGCCATGGTTTAACCCCAGTTGGCAACTAAGCACCACACAGCTGCTCTCTCACCCTCCCCCCCGGCCAGTGGGATGGGAGGAGAGAATCAGAAGAGCAAAAGTAAGAAAACTCATGGGTTGAGATAAGAATGGTTTAAGACTTGAAATAATAAAATAATAATAACAACAACAACAACAATAATAAATTGTAATAGGAAGTAAAACAACAAGAGAGAGAGAGAGGAACAAAGCCCAGGAAAGAAAAAACCCCAGGAGGTGATGCAACTGCTCACTGCCCGCCAACTGACGCCCAGTCAGTCCCTGAGCAACGATCGGTCCCCCCCGGCCAACTCCTCCCAGTTTATGTACTGAGCATGACGTCACATGGTATGGAATAGTCCTTTGGCCAGTTTGGGTCAGCTGTCCTGGCTATGGTCCCTCCCAGCTTCTTGTGCACCTCCTCACTGGCAGAGTATGGGAAGCTGAAAAGTCCTTGACTTAGTGTAAGCACTGCTTAGCAACAACTAAAACATCGGTGTGTTATCAACTTTGTTCTCATCCTAAATCCAAAACACAGCACTGTACCAGCTACTGGGAAGAAAATTAACTCTATTCCAGCTGAAACCAGGGCACTACTTCAAGTATAATATTTTAAAATCAGCTTTAAAAAGCTAATGTATTAATTAAAAAGCCATTATAAACTTAGGAAAAGACTAATATAGTTATTTCTATGTGTTAACACAATCATAGATAGGAAGAAATAGTGTGTATTGCACTTGACAAGAGGCAATATGATTATGTAGTTTCTCTCTGAAATCGTGTTGTAACAGGATTTTTTTCATAATATTGTTTAGCAGGACCTGCAGAAGTAGTATCTTGCATGAAAATACTTACATCCTGAAATATTCACATAGTGGAGTTCTCACAAAATCAACAGGCAGAAAGCCTCTGGGGAGGAAACAGGTCCTCATGGACTTGAGGAAAAAAGAGAAAGGTGAACAGAAGATAGCTATATAGGCTCAAATACTACCATTGACATTTAACACTCATTTTAAATTTATACCGAAGCCATGAAGTTGGATCCAGTAAATAATTTAAACTGTAGTGCAGAATACGTAGACTTGAAGTACCATCCAGAGCCCTCTAAAATCACCAAACACTGGAGGATGCTGACTGCCAGACTGTAGTGTTTGGCTGAAGAGGGTTTTTAACCTGTTTCTCCCTGGTATGTTAGTGCCTTCCTTGGGGTCTCAGGATGATACATTCCTTCATTAGGAGCCAAATCTCTGAATCTTGTCCTGCATGTTGGCTCCTCACCCCTTCCTTTTAAAGAACTGTGACCGCTGCTTACTTTCCTGTTCAAAGCCTTCTTTTTCAAGGTGACTTTCTGATAGGAATCTCCTCCTTTCTGAGGAATCTCCTTCTCTGTAGGATGGTCTAGTCGTTCATCAGTCTTTGAAGCAGTATGAAATCCTGGTTAATTCTATTGTCCGCCTGATGGTTCAAAGCCCCATCTGTCACCTCTTTAGCCATCTGGTTAGGCAGTCCCTTTTGGAAGCTCTCCATGATTCAGAAGGATGCAAGGAGAGCCAAAACGAGGCAAGCATGTCTTTGTTGTGGTTAGGGTCACTTAACTGGGGGAGAACTGAGTCCTGGTTTCTGCTTTTCTTTCTTTCTCTCAAAACCTATTATTATTTTTAATGCAAATGGGTGAAATGGTACCACTTCCTGCTAGAAAGTTCAGGTGAGAGGAGACCCTCGGTTTTAAGGGTCCCGTTATTAAATACTTAAAGCTTGCATATGTTCTGCAGGGAGTTTCATTACTTAAAGCTTTGACTTTCACTAGGCGGATGAGAGGAAATCTAAATCCTTTTTTAAGATGCAGTCCCTAGTTCTTTGAACTGTGTTCAATGCAGTAAATCTTGTCTGACGTATCTTGAGTTGCACTGACAGTGCATCTGAGGCAGGAATTACTTGTAACTCTTTAGATGGTTAGATATCCTATTTATCACCTATAATGGAAGATTAATAGAAGGACAAGAAATGCTGACAAAATGAAAGATTTAGTATGCTTTTGCTAATGTTGTTTGCTTTCGGGTCTCTTACAAATTCTGATCACGTTTGCAGAAATCAAGAGAAAGCTTTACCTGGACCATTATGAAATTCCACTGGTGTGGTGCAACATTTTGAAAATGTTTTTTCCTCTAGTCAGATAAAGGCAGCTGACTGTATAGCATAATGGAAGGGCAGGAGCGACAGGGAA
Organism: Aptenodytes patagonicus; assembly: GCF_965638725.1. Classification (NCBI taxonomy): domain Eukaryota; kingdom Metazoa; phylum Chordata; class Aves; order Sphenisciformes; family Spheniscidae; genus Aptenodytes; species Aptenodytes patagonicus. Next base: position 46,046,688 of record NC_134952.1, read on the forward strand.
AAGGTATACAAATTGATTACATTCGGTACGGAGAATTAATGTGCTTCATTAACGCTGTGTTTAAATGGAGAGGAAGACCAATTTGTCATTTAGATTACTTTATGATTTAACAGTGGAAAGAATAGAAATGAGATTAAAAAAAAAAAAAAGCCTGCAAAATAAAAACAAGGGAAACATGGCATGCTGTAACCTATCACAGGGTGAACATATTTAGTGAATTTAACTTCTTTTTTCCAAGTGATAAATTATGCAGGAGCAGAGTTTGATTTTTTTTGGTTTCTGTTTATGAATGAGTGAATTATTTGCTGTGAGTTGTTCATAAAGTTGTTTGCTTTAATTTTAGGTTCTAACTACCTAAAAGCACTGTAAGCCCTTTATAAATTGGCAGAAAGAGAAAATGACTTTTTGTGGACAGAACAGTTTTCTTAAGATTATCAGACAGTAACGACAGCAGTTTTGTGTATCCTTTTGCAAACGTGTGGAATTGGTTCCTTTTGGTCCAATGAAGATCACTTAGGAGCTCGTGGTACTTCATGCTGGCAGCTAATAATCCTCACAGCCAAAAATCAAAGCCAGGGATTCAGCTGGTCCAACATTTTCCAGCTATGCTGCTTCTCCCTGACTAAGCTCCCTTTAGTAATAGTGAGGTATAGCAATGAGATGTACCCACTGAAGAGGGTAAGAATTTATCTTTGCATAACCATTATGAGTCCAGGGATGCTTTCCAGTGAAGGTCAAGATTTTAACTGCCTTTTCAATCATTTCTCACCAAAAATAGTATTTTAGGAATAAGCGTTATCTTTCTCGAGCATATTTATATGGAGAAGATATTTGCCCCTTTTATTAGGGAGATTTGTTAAAAGTTCGAAAGCATTTCTGTTCTACAGGTATACTTCCATCCGCAGGAAAATGACAGTATGGGTATTGGGCATCTGCATTAGTTTATTATCATGCTCTAGTTCACAGTGCATAGCAATTGCATCACAGGGGCAGTAAACATGTCACAGTCACAAGGCAGTAGCTCCTCCTGATTTTGTCAGTGAAGGGGTCTCCATTAGTGCTTTAGTTCAGATAAGGAGCCTGCTTTTGAAGCACATCTGATCACCTTTACTTTTACCATGATCTAGACCACACTGAGTTCTCCAACTATATTCTCTTTGAGTGAAAGTAAACTGAAAGACGTATTCCTGGTCCAACCTCAAATCAGTATCAAATCAAGGCAACCCCCACCAAGATGTCCCTGGTGTAGATATCGCGTTTTTAGCACTAGCTGGTTTCTTTTAACAGATTTGCTACACTTTCACTGCAATGCTTGTTAACATAGACATAGCTGTATAGCACCCAGGAATATTAGAGAACAATACAGTTTTTACATAATTATGTCATTTATAGCCCTTAAATATTACCATACATCATTATCAGTATGCCCATGCCCCCATATACACTTCCATTTTTGAAAGCCTCAGAGGCATTCCCCTAGGTTGTACATTTGTTAATGAGGGTAAAATTTGACCTCGTATATTTTCAAGGAATTCTCTAAAAGCTATCTGCACTACGTCACTGTAGCTAAACGCTTTGTCTATCTGTAATGGCCAAAAATCCTTGAAAATTTTATTAGGTACTGAGATGCAGTGCCAATCCCAAATATGGGATCCACTGAAAGAGTTCTGGTGGTGCAGAATTACTACCAACTCTTTTCTACCAGTACTGTTCCTAATGACAAGGCTCTGATGTAGCTCGAAGCACAAGCAGGGACATGCTAATCCATTCTTACCCTTAATCACCTTCCTTTGACAATAGCCGTCTATGGAAATCAGCTGTACAGATACTGTCATAGAGGAGCGCTTGCCAACTGGGTAAGGGTAGAGCACTAAGTTTCACAATGCACACAAGACTCCTGCAGAATAAGTGCATTTTATACTTCACTGCAGTGGCGTAGAAATTGGCCTATTTTCTTAATTACCAACGGGTAAAGTGGATTAGTGAAAGACAGGTTAGGATAACTGCTGTTTTTCCAATGAGAGTTGAGATTAGCAGCTATTCTCTTTAATGAGGGTAAAATCGTTACCTTGCATGTGATGGAAAAGCTACAAACCTGTTGGAATCTATCTGTATCTCTTGCAATAAGCAGCTCAGATGGTGACTAACCATCTAGATTGTAATTTTGGTTGCTGTGATTTTGCCAAACTAAACCACTGTCGGGAAAACCTGAACATTTTCCATGTGAACTCCTTGCTTCACACTGATTTTAGTTGACCTTTTAAACTGAGATTATGTAAGAAATTTGTTTGTATGGGGAAAAAAAAAATCTTAATTTGATGAGAAGTGAAGGACAGTCATCCAGGATAGCTCTTGCTGTTTTTCTGAAAATCAGCCTAAATCCAATTACCATATGAATGTCTACAAACTGTAGCCATCTTGTTTCATACTTCCCTTCCTGCCTCCTAACTTTTGCAGTGAACAGGACCAGGGGAAACAAGGGAAAACAGTTCATAGTCATGGAATTAAAGACACTGCAACAATACCAAATTCTGAAGATGCCTCACTTCTGAGTGCTTAGTTTAGCAGCATCGCTTGATTTTAATCCAATAAGAAATTTCTCTCATTTTTATATATATAGTGTCAATATGCCCTTCAGTGAAGTACGTGGAATACCTCAAACTGCTAGCAACTTTACTTACTGCTTTTGCATAGTCATTATGCAAAAGTACGAAGTTTAGTATGTCACATACAGTTTCTCAGTGAAGCATTACATTATTATTAGGTTCTCAGCATCATTTGGATGTGCCTTGAATGCAATGAATATTTTGAACAAAAAGAAATACTGAAAAATAATTCTAAAATGTCCACAGTAAACTTCTTTAACTTTTCATTTTTACATTCATCTTTCTCTAAACATTTTCTAAATTGAACTATTCTGTTTCTGTTTGAGAACTGGGTTTTATGTAGGGACCATACAAGAAATCTGCAACAGTTTTTATATGAATTATGCAAAATCTTTCAAAAAGACTAATTTTGTTTTCAGTTTAACATTTTTTATTTTTTTCCTGAAAAGTGTTTTTTCTTTTTACTGATTTATTGCATTCTAAGTGAATCTGCTATTTAAGAACATCCTTTAAAGAATTATTGTGGATTTTCATCTGATATATGCACAGTGTTGGCATGAATTTCTCTGTTTGCTAGTTCTGTGTGCTGAAGGTTGTAGAAACAATTCTGTGCTAGAGAAATATGTGCTGGGTAGTTAAAAAACTCGTATATAAAGCAAAATCTTAAGCATAAGAATGACTGCACTGTTAGAGTATTATTTCATAAAGCTGCACAGTGTGCTTTCTTTAAAGAAAAATAAATATTCTGTGCTCTCAATGTGTAGGGAGATGTCTGTAGGTGTATATTAGACACACAGAAAATTTTGTATATCTGAATCAGAAGATCATCTAATAGCTCGTATATGCTGTGTTGTCTGGTGTGCACAAGATTTATAGAGCAAAGTCTCCTCTGGAGCCTGGTACTCATCTTTTCCCATAGACAAGCAAGGTCCTGTTCATAGGCAGGAATCTTAAAGCACTAAGCTGTCAAACTTACAAAAAAAAAAAAAAAAAGCAGGCTCAATTTATGACTATAAAGGGATTCTAACTAAAAGGATTTGGTCAAATAGCTGACTTCCTTCCCTCCCCTCCGTTTCCACATAGTCAAAAGTATTGCTCTATAATGAAGGCCATTTATCTACTGAAGGACTAGAAAGTTGAGAAAAGCTGAGTATGTAAATTCTGTAGGTATGTCTGAACAGCTGAAACTGCAGCTATTAACCATGATCAGTGCTGTACTACAATTTGTATATAAATCAGTATAGATTTAGCAATTTTTTTTTTTTTTTTTGCTTTATAGTGGAGAGTGGTTTTTTTTCATTCAACTCATTTCTAAAGTATGTAAGCAAATTTTACTCTCAGGATAAGGTCAGCCCTGTAAAGAGTCAGTCTGATGGGTGAAAATTTTGAACAGTTGTGGTCATGTAAAAATAGGAAACTAGAATGGAAGTTCTCTAACTCCAACTTGGTTTAGATACTACTCAGATAAGTCTATGCTTTGTATCCCTACCTCAGTTCTGTTTGCACAACATACTTTTCAAAAACATTGTTTACAATTTATTTTCTATAATTTGTGATAATTATAATGTACATGATAGGTAAATACAGCAAAGGGCAAAGACGCACAAAATTCTGATTCGGTACTCATGACTAAGCAAGATATTACAAGTTATCTGGCCCAAGCCTTTAAAAGATATTTAAGCAGTTAGCCAACAGTCTGTTTCAATAGCTGTCAGGCACCCACATATCTTTAAAGACTGTGATTGTGCGTTTAGGTAGCACAAATTTCTTTTAAGCTAATTTCTTCTGGCTAAACAAATAATGAAGAGCTAAATTGCACCAAAGAGCATTCAAGCTAATGAAAACCATGCCTTTGGTTATTTTCTCTGGACTTTAATTCCATTTGAAGTTTGTTTTTATTCTCATTACGTATTTCATGGTTAGAAAGCTAGAAGAGGCCATTATTTACTTGGAGCTTCTGTATAATCTGGGTTCTTAATGTCACCTTGTTATTTATATGTTTAGCTTGTAACTTCTGTACAACAAAAGCACAAATAGAACGTATAATTCATATAGCGTTTTTCTGTAAAAGTATTTCTACTGAAGAATACTTCTATTCATTTCAAATTTGCAATGTCACTTTATTTGAAGATCCCAGTGGAGTTTTAAACTTGCATTTTAGCTCTTAAAATAATTTTAAACAATTCTGGCAGTAGTAGAAAAAAGGCTCTTGGGTACTTAGCTTAGTTGTCTAATTTCTAAATAGTTTAAATGCTAAGCCTCTAAAATAAATTATGTATAGCTTGAATTTAAATGAACAAAGAATACTAGTTTTCCTTTGGGAAATAACTTTAATTTAAAAAGAGAATGATGTTTCTTATGTAACTCTCAGCTGGGAATGCATTTGTTAGCAACATAGCTATTTGGTGTTTTGAAAATTTAGTTCTGTTTAAGCTACAGGCTCAACAAGAAGTCAGTACACAGACAATTTCCATGTAAGAACTAAGCCACTGATGCACCTAGCTTGGCTGGGTTTGTAAAGAAAAGACTGTAAATTGAGTTCTTGTAAAATGTGTCTCACAAAAAATGAATGTGTGCAAGATAGAAGTTGTGGTATTTTCTTTTCCCCTCTACTCCCATGGGGTATAAAATGCTGATTAGTGTACGGGCACCACTGTAGACACTGAAAACCTGGCTTTTGAGTACTAGGTTCCCAGAGCCTCATTTTTTTGGCTGGGTTGTTTGGGTTTTTTTTTTGTCTCATGCTATATTTCTAGCAAAGCAGCTTTGTTCTGCTTTCCCATTGTTGTAGATTCATTTTCTCATGGCTCTAGGCTACACCATGGAAGAATAGTGAAGCTGCTGGTTTTGATCCATAGATCTTTCGCTTAGACATTGAAATCTCCTCCTCCTCCTGCTTGTAGACTTGGCAGCCTCAGTGCTCTGCTGTAGCCAGTCTTCCACAGGGTGTCTTTGCCAGGCTGCCTCCTGACGTACGCCAGGCGCTCCTGTGCTATGAAGGTCGCCCTTCTTCCCTAACCTGGCTGGTAGGGCACAACCTCACCGCAGTGCCCTCCCCAGCCTTTTTCCTACCCCAGGAGCAGTGTGGCCAGAGTTTTCTGCATAGAGGGGTGAGTTATTCCTCAGACGTGTTCATTCCTCATCCTCTGCACGCACATATGTGAGGGTGCCTTTCCTAAGTACTAAGTTTCTAAGCTCTAAGTTTTGTTTGCGTAACACCAGGATCTGTGGTGTTGTTGCTACTTCTCTATTTTGAAATAACATTTCTCAGGCTTCAGCTTTTTTTTTTTTTCTTTTTGTCTTTACATGCCAGTTTGACTCTTAGGGCATTCATTAGGGCTTGGGTGCTTTTTTCTGGGGTGGGGATGGGAGGGAGTTACTCTTCATTGAGGTGAACCTCCTACACTTCAGGTGTTTGGTTAAGCCTTCTGCTCACCGTAGAGCTTCCTCTGCCCTCACAGAGACGCTTGCCAATAAAGCTGTCATTGGTTTCGATGAGTGACTGTTTTCCTGGTATGATCAGGAGTCTGTCTGGAAGAGGGAAAGATCACCAAGACATTTGGACATGTCACAGAAGAAAACCATCAGATTGTGATGTTAGGACACTGATCATTTTATGCAAAACCACAACATGAAAAGCTCTGTATCCCATTACAAGGTAACAACAGCTCTGGGACCAACCCCTACCTTAGGATCTGCTTACAGCTGTAGTTTTTGGTTTCCCAGATAACGCAGCTGTCTGCTTCAAAGGGACAGCGAAGAATGAAAAAGAGGAAGGACCAGGACTTTTTAACACCTGCCTCCTAAAAAGTATGTGCACATGTGTATACGCCATATGCATTACTCCAGAGTACTCAAAACTGTTCTCTAGTGCTTTTAACTGTGTAACTCCAAAGAGGTATCCTAGGAACTTTTTGTACTTTTCATACTGGATATTTTCAGCTTGGGGTTAGATTCTGCTAACTTTGAGTATTTTATTGGCATTACTTACAGACCAAAAACTATACAGCTCTTAGAAAGAGCACTGGTATTTGTCTTAAAGGTTTGCCCTGCATAAAAGGGAAAAAGTGTTTTTTCTATTGATTCACCTTCAGACCACGTAGCAAATTCAAAGAGAAATAACTAAGTGAAGAGAAATTACTAAGTCACGAAGGGAACAAGGAATATGTTGCTGGGCCTCAATCCGAAAGGTCATATACTTGGCATCTTATGAATGTCAAGTCTGAAAACGAAAAAGCGGTGTAAATAAACCAGTGCCTTTGCGTTGCTGGTTGGCAAGTTCCCTCACTAGCTCTTGCTGTCCTTCCTGTCAGGATCTGTCACTGTGAGGGAGATGATGAAAGTCCCCTCATCACACCATGTCGCTGCACAGGGACCCTGCGCTTTGTTCATCAGGCCTGCCTGCACCAGTGGATTAAGAGCTCAGACACGCGCTGTTGTGAACTCTGCAAGTACGACTTTATAATGGAGACCAAGCTCAAACCTCTTCGGAAGGTATGGTGCTTTTGAATTTAATTACACTCAAGCGTCAAATGGCCAGAACGGCTGCACAAAATACTGGCACAATTAAAGAAACATCTGCCTGTCCAAAATGGCTTTGTATTTGCTGTTGTTAAATCAGTCCCAGTGATTTTATTTCTACATTTAAGTTAGTTAATTTACAGCAGCAGAGGATTTTGACTAAAGACTCTCTTTCACCACACATGCAATATAAATGCACAAATAATAGGTTTTTGTATTTAGAATTTTTATCTTCAGCTTTTTGTTATTGGCTGATCTGCTTATTTTTAAGCCACAAAGAAACCTTACTCATCATGTTTTGCTCCTGAATAACACAGGCCAGTTCACCCAGTAATTTTTGCATTGAGCCCATAACTTCTGGTTGAGACTGATGTTTATACCAATGTGGAGAAAGCAATTACAAAGTAACACACTCAATCAATTTAGCTGCATCTGTTCTAACTGTTACACTTGTGGACAAATTAATCACTCGCACATTAAGATTAGTTAATGGAATCTAAACTACAGGGCGACCTTGCATCCTGAAAGTCAAATGTATGTTATCTGCGCTCATCTGTTTTCCAGGATAAATCAATGTAATGGTACACAGATTGTCAGTATAGGGAAGGTGAAGAGTTTGTTAAACATATGTGGGTTTTGTTTTCCTTGGAGTGAATCATTTCTCCTCTGATTTTTCTCTAAAAATGCTCTCATCCTTTCTGGGTTTTGTTGCATCTGTCAAGATTGAGTCAATCTAGAACAGGGCCAGTTTTGATTTAAAATAAATTTCAATGTGAGAGCCCTTGAAAAACATGTAGAAACTGTTAGCTTATAACTAGTGTATGCATATGTAATAGTGTTTTGATGGCAAAAGACATTTTGTTTGTGTCAGTTTTGCACAGGGAGCAGTTCAGAGAAAGGGGAGCAAATGAAATTCCTTCTCATTTCCCATCCAGAGAAATTATCTAGTAAGTGCCTGATGATAAACCACTTTTAAAGAGAGGATTAGGATTGATTTCGCAAGCAAAGCTCGTGATAGGAAAGGACACAGTTCTCAAGTGCTAGGTAGATCTTGCCAGGTAGACTGGAAATTGAAACAGATGTAAATAAAAAACTGATGGCTAAAAACTTAATTATATTGACTTAGGTTTTAGTAATTGCAGATAAATTTTAGCTAATGTGACAGGAAGGAGATAATTGTATAAAATCCTCTGCCTGTAGCATACCTTTTGGGGTTTTTTTCTGTATATGTGTTTCTATTTTCAACACAAATTGCTTTAACCTTCCATCTAACAAATATACTTACAACAGCCACTTTTTCCAAGAGAATATACAGATATCCATATTTTTAACAAAAGCCTCTTCCTGATTGCGTTAGATAATAGAGCATCTTTAAAAAACTGGAAATAAAATTTATAGCATCCAAGGGGAAAAGGAGTGAAAAATGTGCATAACTGTTGATATCAGAAGTAGGACACTGTGTGTGTCTCGTTGTGTTTTAACCTCAGCTGGCAACTGAGCACCACACAGCCGCTCGCTCACTCCCCACCCCGCCGCGGGGTGCGGGAGAGAATTGGAAGAGTAAAAGTGAGGAAAAACTCGTGGGTTGAGATAAAAACAGTTTAATAATTGAAATAAAATAATAATAATAATAATAACAACAACAACAACAATAAATATACAGAGCAAGTTATGCATGATGCAATTGCTCACCACCCACCGACCGATGCCCAGCCAGTCCCCGAGCAGCGGCCCCCCCGGCCAGCTTTCCCCAGTTTATGTACTGAGCATGACGACACATGGTATGGAATGTCCCTTGGGCCAGTTTGGGTCAGCTGTCCTGGCTCTGCCCCCTCCCAACTTCTTGTGCACCTCCAGCCTTCTCAGTCGGTAGAGCATGGGAAGCTGAAAAGTCCTTGACTAGTGTAAGCACTGCTCAGCAACAACTAAAACATCGGTGCGTTATCAACTTTGTTCTCATCCTAAATCCAAAACACAGCACTGTACCAGCTACTAGGAAGGAAATTAACTCTGTCCCAGCTGAAACCAGGACACTTGTCATTGCTGCCCCCCGCCCCCCTTTTTTTGTTAAAGAAATTAATGGAATACTGACAGAGTGGTAATGTAATTCCTGGAGGTCTGTCACTTCTTAATTGAATGATTACCACCTTATTTATCTTATCATTGGTTCTCAGGTGAGGTTTTGATTTCTGACATAGCAAAGATGAGCTGCTTCTTTCAGACAGGATATTTTTGTTTCTGCTCAAAGCAATAGTCAAATGTAATTTATCTGCCTGACAGTAAATGCTGGCAGCGTTATCCCCTTCAAATGCATTGCTAACAAATATTTGTCTGTATAGTATGGACCCAGCATCTAATTACAGATCCTTTCTTATAATTTACACCCATTTCAGAAACCCAAACTTGGAAACATTTTTCAAAGTTTCCAAAGTTTTCAAGTTAAAACCAGTTATCCTTGTTGCATTTATAGCATTCAACTGTGACACCCTTCATATGTTATATTAAACTAAATATATCCTGCCTAAGTGTATGCACTATCATCGCCATTGTTCACAAATTTATGAAACACTAAACGGTTTAGGAGAAGTTGTTTTGTAAGCCAAGCATTTTGAGAGCTGTAGCAAAGACAAGGTAAGGGAGGAAAGAGTGATCATTAAGAGGCCTGCTGGGTAAGTACAGCTGACTGGTAACTTTTCACCCAAAACATCTTGTATAAAAATCACTGAAAGTGCTGTTTTGTCAAAAGCCATGTATTTTGCAAAAGTGGAAAGTTCCAAGTTTCTGGCCATCTCCAGAAGATGCCATTTCCATGGCCATTAGACCTGGATTTGAAGTGGCATTCTACAAGTGAAAGGGTCACATCTCTCAACCAGTTTTGATTTTTAATCTCTACTTTAGTCATGATGTGAGATTCTATAGTTTGGTTCTTGACTATGCATTGCTTCATTATTATGAATTTTATCATAATACCTTTGTAACATTCCAACCACTGGTCTCCTGAAGGGAAAAATTACAGACCACAGAATTTAATTACAGGTATCTATACTTTTGTTTTTGCAGTATCACAAAAGCAGAATTTAAATATAAAACAAACTATTTGACTCACCTGGTAAATTACTACCTTTATTCATGCCTCAGCCTTTCATGCACCCTCAATGTTTCCTAACAGTTTTTTATCAAACTCTAGGATTTTATAGCAAAATGGTGTTTGAATATCATGTCATACAGCTGTTAGCACCCATAAGTGACAATGTGCAGCATACTAAGTTAACATAAATCAGGATACCTCTATTAAATCAATAGGCTTGTGCCAATATGCAAGTTATTTAATTACAGAATCTCTGAAAGCACCAGACATCAAATAAAACTTAATCATTTTTGTGAGTCTTTGCATTGAAGTAATCCTTTTAAGCATTGATCAACAGTCATTGCAAGTGTTTCATATATTTGAGCAGGTCTAATTACTTGGCTAAATATAAATTTAGAGATTAAATATTAAGCATTGCTTAGTGTGTCTTTTATTTCTCGTGGTCTCTGTTATGTCTATCTGTGGTTATAAATAATACAGTTGCATTTGTAGCTTTACCTTTCAGCATTTGCAATCCATAATGCAGAATTTCTCATTTATAAAGTGACTTTATTTATTATGGAAGGAATTAGAAAGAGGCAAGAAGCTTGTGTGATTTCCTTGTTGAGCTCTCTCAGGTAATAGCTCGTCCTGAGAAAATCACTTCTTCTTTAAAAAGGATGTAATCCTGGTAAAGTAGCACCTGCATTTCATATCTCTTGAATTTGGTGTTTAAAGCATAGTAGAAACAGGAACTGAATGAAAATACTGTGAGTATGAAATGGATTAAAGTGTCAAATTAAAAGGCGCTTAAAATGCAGAAATGTCTTCAAATGGAAATTTGTCCACAGTGTCTCGCTATACTTCAAAATACTTTTCATGTTTAAATTTTGCTGTCCATTTCAGACGTCTGGTATCTGAGGAGATGTTTTACTTTGATGCATTATCCCAACAGATTATTCTGTGGTGTCGGATATGTCTATTTTCTCCCTGATTTTGTTTTATCTTTGAAATGATTTACAAATAATGTCTTATTTATGTGAGGCGTAAGCAATATTGCACATTGTTACCATGTAGTTACTCTTGGTCATTAAGGAAGACCAAGTTGATTTTTTGTTTAGGAAAGCATTATGTACCAGTTGAGGTTGATTTTCTTTCTGATTGAAAGGGTATCTGAATTTCTCCCTTTTAAAAATAGAGGATCGGGAGTGTTCTTTTAGAACAGAGTGATAAGTTTCTGTTAAATTAAACAGAAGCAAAGCCAGTCTTGAAATACTGATAATGAAAGGAACTTGATCTTTTTGTTTGTTTTGAATGTGTACATATATCTTCTAAGCGTTTACTCCTCTTGTATCCTGTATTTGTTTATATATTGATAAATAGCACTTCTAAATCTGAGGTGCATCTGTCTGGGTTTTACACCTTTGAACTCTGTGGAACTTCTCATGTACCCAGCTGCTGTCATTAGAGGAGAAAGAAGGAATGCTGTCTCTTCGCTTGGTATCATTTATTTTATAAATAACCAGATTGTAATAAATGTAATAACCAGATAAAATGTCCATGCCAGCTTTAACTCCCATACAGGATTCAAAGGTTTAAGTCCCAGTTGGAGATACGTGGTTCATGACTGCCCAGAGCAGGGTATTTAGGTCCTGGAGAGAAGTTACGGAACTGGCTAGCTCAAATTTCCATACAAAGCAAAACCCAGTTCAAGCATATCAGTGCCCCTTTGTGGTCGGGTTAGTGATTAACTGGTTAAATCAGTTCGGGGAAGATTTCAACTGTTCGGTATGATGCTGATTTAACTATTGGATCAAAAGCAAATATTTAGTTTTACGATAGTAGGTTAAAGATACTCTGTTTGCAACAAGACCATCGGATCAGTAGGAGCTGCATAACCAATTAAGATGTAGGGTTTGAGCCAACAGACAACTTGTGGGTAACGCCCAGCTGTAAGGCAGAGAAATCAGCAATTCCACAGGCTCCTTTAAAAAAAAAAAAAGTGAATCACCTATGGAAGCAACAGGAGAAAATCAGAATGCTGCTTTGAGAGCCATGATAGACAAAAGGGAAGTCTAAAGTGAATCTTTAAGTCCCATTTCTCTCCCAGACTTAATGTTTCACTCTGGAGCAGGGACACATCTGCTTCTGCTCCCCCTGTCGGAGTTAAAACTGCATAGGGTGCCTCTTTTTACAAAACAGTCATCACCTGCACTACTCTAAATCCAGTTGTTAGAGCTCTTAGCTAATGTGTGAGAGCGCCAGATTCAGCTCCCTTCTCTCTGCTCAACGCAGTCCTATAAAAAGAGTAAATCTTAAAAAATATGACTGCCTGGGGGAATTCATTCATAACTGGATGCTTTGTGGATAAATCTTTTTTTGATAAAATCTTGTAGCACGCATGATAAATTCAGTGACAGCAAAATATGTTAAGGGTGTTGATTTATTTTTGGTTCAATGCTAGCTGGATAATTCGTATTTACATTCCTTATTTAAGAATATGGCAATCACTGCCAAAAGTGATATAGCCTCTTTGTGAAATCCTACTATGAAATCAAAAGTGGTCGCCATTAGAAACCACTTCTCCCACCACAGTAGGCTCTCAGAACCAGAAGTGACCTGCAGAGTCTCCCAGGAAAAAGAAGGAACTTGAGCACTCATTACCGTATTGCTTGCTGTTTACTTCTTATTGCCCTGTGCTGTGAAGCATGAACCATCTGGCTTTTTCATCAGTTTTCTAATAAGGCTCATGATAAGAAGTGATAGCTAATATTGCACAGGTCAGGTAACATTGACTTGCTGTGGGATTAGTTCCCTTTTAACCCAATTTGGTGAATACTTTGCAGTCCTTAACATAGAAGAAGATCTTACATTTCCTTTTGATTTCTGGTGCAGCTACACAGCATCATCAAGGCAACCTGCTCCAGTGTTTTCTTTCTTCCCGTAAACTGTCTCAAAACATCTCTAGCCTCAAATAATTTATTGTAATATGTGGGGTCAGAGACTTCACCAGTATGCACAAAGGCACAAAGCTATTACTTTCTTATTGGCTGTCATGTCATTATAGAGAATAACTTTGTGCTCAAGGGAGAATGTGTATATTAAAGCTTTTAAAGTAAAAATAATTCTATAGCATTTGTATCCTATTGTGATGCCTCGAGGATGCAAGGGACTACTTTGTTCAGACAGTTGTATTCCTGATTTTTGAGAGAGAGTAATAGAGCATTACTGCTAATATATCTGTGTATAGATAGCATGTTGTAGCTTGCAGAGTAATGTTGTCTTGCATTTTGTGCCATAACAAGACTAATAGATCTTAGCTTTCTCGTAGCGGTAGAATTTGGGTTAGCTTTCCATCTCCATATTTCTTTCTCTTCCATTCAACACAGCTTTTATTCACACAGCTGTTCCAGTTCCCACGGAATTCTGACAAGATATTCTGACCTCTTGTGCTTCACAGCTTGAAACCATCATAACATACCCTTAGGCTTGCAAAAAGCTGTCTTACTATGATACTTTGCTGGGACACCCCCATGTGCAGCATCCTTCCTGGAGGTGGAACAAGATGTTTTTATTGTCATTGCTTTGAACTTGCATTCTTTTAAGAAGCAAACAAAACTCTCATACCAGAAAATGAAATGAAAACTGTTTCCTCTTCTAATTAGCTGCTAGTAACCCAATTTGCTACTTCTGCTGCTTGGTAGCATTTACAAAAGCAAAGGGAATTCAGGAGATTGTCCAGCACTGGGTATTAGCGGTGTTATCCACTATTGCACAGAACCATGAACATGAGCCCTGGGAGGTACAAATCCTTCTGTGCTTTCTGAAGCTGAAATAAACAGTTTGGTCTAAGCTGTTTTACAGATGCAACTTGCATCAAAAGGTTTCACTTCCATTTTACTTAGAGGGTCCTACCCCATCCTGCAGTTCATCAGCCTCTCACTTATTTTTTAAGAACTTGGGGTCTCCTTTTCAGTTTTTTGTTTCAGCCCTTTCAGTGTTCCGTTTTACAACTTGGCCTCATCAATAGTTATAACAGAGGAGGGGCTGGGTAGCTGAAGCATTGAAAATAATTAAGAGAATCTCTTGATACTAGCTTTACAACTAAAGAAACATACAATTTTACAGTGGTTATTTGCCTCAAATTTATTTTGCCTAGGACCTGTTGATGTGAGAATGATCTGAACTGGGTTTTAGTTCACAGATTGATGCTCGCTTGTTGGTAGAACGCACGCAAAAAATGGCTTCTCTTGAACATAGCGATGTTCTGTTGAACATAGCAATATGGTACTTGATTTAAATTATGATCAAATGGGATAATTATCAGTTTATTCAGTATATTTTATAATTTTTAGTGTTAATTTGATTTTATTCCTGTAGCATTTTATTAAAATTACTTGGAAAAAAATAAACTTTTCCTCCAGGAATTACTCGGATCTTTATTCATCTGATCCAATTTGTATGTGGCAAAATTGGAATGTATGGCATTTGTTGGAGGTCTTTCAGAATGAATAGCTTCCCTCAGCTCTTTGCCAGAGCACTAGGCTGTAGTTTTATGTTAATTACTGTAGTCTTTCCTCAGCACAAATTTCCTCTATTTCATTTTTATTTAATTGGATCAAGAGTTTCTCTTGTGGGAAAATTTAAGACAGAGAATGTAACTGCAGCTATTCATTGGGAATTCAGTATTTCTGCTGAAGTCATGTTTATAGATAATGAAGCACGTCAGCTGCTTTTTTTAATCTTGGTTACGTGGCAATTCAGACATATGCGTATATACTGTATATATAGTTGCAAAAATAAGATACGTCTAGATATGTTTAAACAACAATGTATTTAAAAATACCAGTGGTTTGGTATACAAGGACATTTAAACCAAGCCACATCTCTGTAATGATTCAGACTGATTTGGTTAAGGGAAACTCAGAAGACGAGTTACATTTTCTATACAATGTAGGTCAGTTGCTCTTACAACTTCAGGAAGAAAATAATAACCATATAAAAAGAATTAATGTTTAGGTTCACTTGTACTATTCATTTAGTGGGTGATGGGGGGGGAAGAATTGGTAAGAGCATCTTTGATCTATAAAAGTGAAGGATAGAAAATGGGATAAAAAGACACACAAGATGTTCTTGAGGTTCATCCAACAGTATCAAATGGCTGCTCTTCATTCAGTGACTTTCAGATATGGCTGCTTTCCATTTCCAGTCAACTGTACTCCTTTTCTCGCAAGACTCCTTAGCATGCGAAGGTACCTTTGTACTCTTCCTTCCTCCGCTTGCTGCTATACTTCTTTCCACTCCTGTTACGACACGTGATGCTGAAGGGCCTTGGGCTGTAGGGATGCAATACACACTTCTGTAGGCCAGGTTGCACAGCAAGTTCTCCAGGTAAATGGCTTTAGGTTTTTATTCTGTAAGATACAAATTAGACCTCTAAGGAATTTTACATATTGGAAAGAGTGTTTAAATTACTAATGTATCAAATGGGAGAATCAGGGACATGATCAGCAAACAAAAAAGACCAAGCACATTTAGTACAAGGCAGTAATGAGAATTTTCACGCTTGCACTGGTCTAAGAGAAGGCAAACTTAGGTGAAAAGTATTTTCTATTCCATCCATTCCATCCATTGGAAGACGGAATAACTAATATTCTGTTGTAACTCCTGGAGAAGACACTGTACATCATTTATAACTACAGCTAAATAAACAGAAAGTATATTTGTTGATTTAGCTTTTCAGGTGTCACCAGTTTTATTTCATCAGCTCAAATTTCAAAATGCATGCTTCAAGATACTTCTCAGCAGGTTAGACAATTTGATTTCGAGGAAATTAAGCAATGTGGTGAATACTGAAGAGCAGGTGATTCAGGTAAAGACTCTAACAAAACGTGATCGTATATTATAACTATGTCTTAGGTGCCTAAGGGAACAGTTCCTCAGAGAAATTTCACTTTAATTGGACAGGACTAAAGAGAGGCATACAAGACTATGTAATGGCATGTTGATCTCCAGCATGTTGCTATATCTCTCTCACCTTTCTCTCTAATTTCTCTCCTTTTCCTATTTCAACCGTGCTATCCCAGCCTTCTGTCCACATCCATCACATTATTTAAAACCAAAATACACTCAGATGTGCAAAGGGAGCCCTTGCTACTTGTTGTTCAAAGACAGAGGGTCTGGCACAGACTGTTGGGAGATGGTTTGTTATGGCTGCTGTAGTGGAGGAAGGACTCATGGTTGCTTTGACCCCGGCACAATCCGTCTCAAATCCAGCATGGAGCATGCGTCCTGGCTGCTCTTGTATTGCCCATGGAGTACATACCACAAAATGCAGCACCCCCACCTGCTTTGACTGGAAAACAAGATCTCAGCTTAACTGGCCTTGCAGCAAAATTATGATCTGTGCTTTGTGGTATGGTAGTTAGATGGATTGATTCTTTTTTTTATGGGGTTTTTTTTTGTGTCTAAGTTATTGTTGTTTGAGAGCTGGACTGTGATTTAAAGGCATTTGCTACTTAGCGACTGGAGGAAAATGTCATGCCTTCAATTAGGTGTGCTGCTCTTTCAGAATGACAGAGTGGGCAGAGGCAGGAGATGACTAGCTGCAAAGAGAATAAAAGTGACACACAAACTAGATCCTTTCGATAGATAGAATGATTGTAGAAATACTGTAGGGAGAGCAGGTAACAGTAGCATCTGCTTCTGTTCTTGACTAACCGTGATAAAAGTTAGTGGAGACATAGATTCTACGCCTTTTTTCCTTGCTTCTTTATGGGTTGCCCACATGTAGCTTGTTTTTTGATTTTTGAGTAATAAAGGCGTATGCCCAGGCACCTAAAGTAAATATTTTCTAGAGTTCTAGATGTGTGCCTCTTGTTCTTAGTACCAGACATGCCCCATAGTTTTGCATTATGGTGATAGTTCACTCCTGACCAGTGGTTTAATGTTTCACCTGCAGTTTATCTGTCAGGATTATCTTTTTAGATAAGGTAGCTGAAGCATACTGTGCTAGGAGATAATGATCCTTTTCTTAAATGGCTTATAAGGCAAGAAAAGAAACAGCAATTGTAAAAGAGAAACTCATGATAGTACTGAAGGCTGAACATGTAGACCTCTATTGAACAAAGAATTGGTTAATGTTGTTTCATCATTCAAAGAGGATGTTTGGAAAGTAAACACTTTGTAGAGTACTTTTGCGTTCTATATATTGATGTAAAATAATTTCTAGCAGATGGGAGCTAGGAAGAAGCTCCCAATATGGAGAGATTATGCTATAATTACTTGCCACGGGGTTTCTTGCATGTTTCTCTGAAGCATCTGGTGTTGGCCTCTGTCCGAGACAGAGCATTGGATGAGAGGGACATGAGGTCTGGCTATTCCTGTATTTCCAAAGCATAACATTTTTTTGTTTAGTCTGTGTTGGGATGATTAGGATGCAGGTACTGAAGTTCTTCTAGTTGGTGAATGACAAGTATTCTCAATAGTACTTCTAGATTGCAAAAACAGCTACTTCATTTTAGAAATTATCTTCTCAAATTACTTAATACCCCTATTTTATACTTTTTAAGGGTCTGCTAATTGATGACATACACAGCTAAAAACTGCATAATTTTGTGAAGAGTGCATACTGATTGTATCACTCAAGTCCAGCTCTTTTAACTGTCACTTAAAAGAGAAATACAGCGCTGTCTTGATTTTGATAAAACCGAATTATTAGTTCTTTGCGGATGATAATCTTAAGGTGTTTATCAAAGTGAGATTTTTCATTCAAAGGTGAGGTGTTTTATTCAAAGTGAGTAGGGAAGTGATCGCGCCCCTGTACTTGGCACTGGTGAGGCCGCACCTCGAATACTGTGTTCAGTTTTGAACCACTCACTACAAGAAGGACGTTGAGGTGCTGGAGCGTGTCCAGAGAAGGGCAACGAGGCTGGTGAGGGGTCTGGAGAACAAGTCTTATGAGGAGCGGCTGAGGGAACTGGGGTTGTTTAGCCTGGAGAAAAGGAGGCTGAGGGGAGACCTCATCGCTCTCTACAACTACCTGAAAGGAGGTGGTAGTGAGGTGGGTGTCGGTCTCTTCTCCCAAGTAACTAGCGATAGGTCAAGAGGAAATGGCCTCAAGTTGCGCCAGGGGAGGTTTAGATTGGACGTGAGGAAAAATGTCTTTACTGAAAGAGTGGTTAAACATTGGAACAGGCTGCCCAGGGAAGTGGTTGAGTCACCATCCCTGGAAGTATTGAAAAGACGTGTACATACGGCACTTAGGGACATGGTTTAGTGGGCATGGTGGTGTTGGGTCGATGGTTGGACTCGATGATCTTAGAGGTCTTTTCCAACCTTAATGATTCTATGATTCTATGATTATGTAGTTCTTTTATTACTCTAGGCATGCATATCACATAAAAGTGAATTAAAGTGTGTTTTTCTTTAGAAATGCACCCATTTCTGGTTCAGTTTTAAACTTTTAATAGGTGTTTTAAATGCACCACATTCATTCATTTGAATTCCAACCAGGTTTGTTTAGTGTCACCTAGGGACAGAAATAGATTTGAGGTAAACTTCAGACAGGTTTGCCAGAGAAGGATTTGTACCAGCTCATCTAATGAGCTAACGAGTTCAAGGTAAGGTTGTGAATAGATATGGCCATATGATGCACCATACGACATGGGATTTTTTTTAAATTTATTTTATTTTTGTGTTCAGTGGCTAATGTAGCAGGAGTCTAATTCTGGTCTTCTATTCTTGATCCTTACAAGAGTTCCTTCTCTGGGATGTATCTTTTGACAAAAGGCAATGACAAATATGTTTTCTGTGTTTTCTGTGAACCTGCTCAGTTCTTCCTCTCTGAACGTGCTCTGGATGCGTTTGGGGAAAAAAATGCGGAGAAGGTGTTTTCATGGCCCAAACCCTTCTCTTTTCAGCCATCAAACCTGGCACGTTCTGTTGGACTGTATGAGGGGCACTTCTCATCTTGGAGCAGAATGCAGCGAGGCATACCTTGTCCTTCTTTAAGATGCAGTCCCTCAGGCACAGGCTGTAACCACGTGTTGTTTAGATGGCACAGAGTGGCCCAGAATGCTTTTATTCAAATCACAAGGTTTGAAGTCTCATCTCTCATCAACATTTCAAATCTGCACTATTTGAGTGCAGTGAACAAATAGGAGGCTATTCTGTTCTCCCGACATGTGTGGAGACCTGTTGTCCTTTATTGCTATTATTTCTTCTTCCTCCACCCACTGCACAAATTCCATTCCTGCAAATGACGGTTGCAGCTGCTTTCCGCCAGCTGGTAGGTTGATAGCAGTGAACAGTTTGCTGTGGAGCCTGAGCCAATTAGTACTGCAACAAGTGACCAGAAAACCCTCCCTAAACCACAGAAAATAAATAACTCTGAGCTACATGTCCAGACTACTGACATATCTTCACTGCTCGGCTCACTTCATCATACACTGCTCCAGTTCTTAAGAGCTTTTTTCAAAAGTGCTGGCTAGATCCTTCAGGCCTGGTTTGAGATAAGAAAGAAGTTTTTCTGTGTATTTGTAATCTGTGTGCAGAGTGCAGTTTCTACAACAGCCCCTAGTAAATAATTTTAGCCTTCATTTTGCAGGCATGATTATTTCAAGATAGAGGTTGGCTCAAAGTCTTTCTTTAGATTGTAGAAAGAATTCAGAAAACGTTGCATGATGACTTTAGCTCTAGGTGAGAGCAGAAGGAAGTCCTTCCAGCTGTGGGTGCTGTTTACATTACATTAAATCTCCATCCTTTATTGGATGCAAGGGGGAACATTGTCACTGAGGATGAGGAAAAGGCTGAGGTACTCAATGCCTTCTTTGCCTCAGTCTTTAACAGGCAGACCAGTTATCCTCAGGGTACTCGGCCCCCCGAGCTGGAAGACGGGGACGGCGAGCAGGATGAAACCCCCGTAATCCAAGAGGAAGCAGTCAATGACCTGCTACGCCACCTGGACACTCACAAGTCTATGGGGCCGGATGGGATCCACCCGAGAGTGCTGAGGGAGCTGGCGGAGGTGCTCGCCAAGCCGCTCTCCATCATTTATCAGCAGTCCTGGTTAATGGGGGAGGTCCCGGATGACTGGAGGCTTGCCAATGTGACGCCCATCCACAAGAAGGGCCAGAAGGAGGATCCGGGGAACTACAGGCCTGTCAGCCTGACCTCGGTGCCGGGGAGGATTATGGAGCGGTTCATCTTGAGGGCGCTCACAAGGCATGAGCGGGACAACCAGGGGACCAGGCCCAGCCAGCACGGATTCATGAGAGGCAGGTCCTGCTTGACCAACCTGATCTCCTTCTATGACCAGGTGACCCGCCTAGTGGATGAGGGAAAGGCTGTGGATGTGGTCTACCTGAACTTCAGCAAGGCCTTTGACACCGTCTCCCACAGCATTCTCCTAGAGAAGCTGGCGGCTCACGGCTTAGACAGGTGGACTCTGCGCTGGGTCAAAAACTGGCTGGACGGCCGGGCCCAGAGAGTTGTGGTGAATACATCCAGTTGGCGACCGGTCACGAGCGGTGTTCCCCAGGGCTCAGTACTGGGGCCGGTCTTGTTTAATATCTTTATTGATGATCTGGATGAGGGGATTGAGTGCACCCTCAGTAAGTTTGCAGACGACACCAAATTGGGTGGGAGTGTTGATCTGCTCGAGGGTAGGAAGGCTCTGCAGAGGGACCTGGACAGGCTGGATCGATGGGCCCAGGCCAACTGTATGAGGTTCAACAAGGACAAGTGCCAGGTCCTGCACTTTGGCCACAACAACCCCATGCAGCGCTACAGGCTTGGGGAAGAGTGGCTAGAAAGCTGCCTATCGGAAAAGGACCTGGGGGTGCTGGTTGACAGCCGGCTGAACGTGAGCCGGCAGTGTGCCCAGGCGGCCAAGAAGGCCAATGGCATCCTGGCCTGTATCAGAAATAGTGTGGCCAGCAGGAGTAGGGAAGTGATCGTGCCCCTGGACTCGGCCCTGGTGAGGCCGCACCTCGAATACTGTGTTCAGTTTTGAACCACTCACTACAAGAAGGACGTTGAGGTGCTGGAGCGTGTCCAGAGAAGGGCAACGAGGCTGGTGAGGGGTCTGGAGAACAAGTCTTATGAGGAGCGGCTGAGGGAACTGGGGTTGTTTAGCCTGGAGAAAAGGAGGCTGAGGGGAGACCTCATCGCTCTCTACAACTACCTGAAAGGAGGTGGTAGTGAGGTGGGTGTTGGTCTTTTCTCCGAAGTAACAAGTGATAGGACGAGAGGAAATGGCCTCAAGTTGTGGCAGGGGAGGTTTAGATTGGGCATGAGGAAAAATGTCTTTACTGAAAGAGTGGTGAAACATTGGAACAGGCTGCCCAGGGAAGTGGTGGAGTCCCCATCCCTGGAGGTATTTAAAAGACGTGTAGATGAGGGGCTTAGGGACATGGTTTAGTGGGCATGGTGGTGTTGGGTTGACGGTTGGACTCGATGATCTTAGAGGTCTTTTCCAACCTTAATGATTCTATGATTCTATGATTCTATGATTCACTGTCATTTTTTTGCTAAATGATGGATGGGGAGAAAAATGTCAGAACAGGAAAAATATTTAATATTAGCAACGTCATGCCCATACCAGATTCCCCTGTCAGGCCTCCTTACATGCAATTTTTAAAAATAGGGTTCCTGAAATACCCGGGAGTTAAAAGTTCAAGCATTCATAGCATGTTGCAAAGCAGCCCATTAACTTCACCTTCAATTTGGCATCCTCAGTGATGAGCCCCTGCAGGAGAGAGACCTTCGGTTGTAAAGGTGTGAATCTGCAAGCCTGCAGTAGATATGGAGTTGCTTCAGGAAATCTGAGTAGACAAAATTTTGTGGCCAATGTGACAGAAGATTACCGCTAGCAGGAGGCAACATGCAGACACAAAATGGTGGAAGGGGCAGGCAGACAGTAAATCTACAACCTGAAGGTGGGGAAAAGGAACACAAGCAGCAAAGTTTGCAGAGTGCAATTCTGTGGTGTGGTACCAGCTTTTGTGTGAGCAGTGTGAAGCTTTTGATTCTGCATTGGGCCATCATGAAACCGCTTTGCAGAAAGCTTAATGTGTGTGAGGGAATTAAAATTGCAGATTTACTTCTGTCTATAAGAAGAGAGGCTGTATTGGGATCTCTAGGATATGAAGCAGCACCCTCACATCTGCAAACAAATTGTTTTCGGAGTATATTAGAAAATATCCATATTTATTTTTTGCATATTGACTAACCAAGCTTTTATTAGAAGTGACATGCAGAGAGGCAAATTTTGGTCTTTTAAGATAAATATCAGGGATTTTCTCAGACTATGTTACAGGAAAGGGAAGTGGTTGGCTACATATGATTTAGATGTTCCCTAGTGAGTAGGCTATTAATATTTTTTTCTCTTTTTTTTATTTTTTTTCTTTCCCCAGAAGACTCATGACTACATTTTGTAATTGCAAGAGTGGGTTATGAAATCAGTAACCATTCCCTTTAAGTTTCAGAGTGAGATACCCATTAAGAAACAAAACCAAAACATGAGGTAGGAACCTAGAACAGGGTACAGTTTTACAGTTGCCACTTTCAAGATTATTACAAACTTCTCTGGCAGTAAAGCATAGGAATTCAGGCTAAGGTGCACGTCGTGTTTTAGAAGTAGCTGTAAGTAGTAGTTGGGGTGGGAGGAGTGTTTCTGATCACGTTTGCAATCCAGCTTTTTTCCTTTGACAGTTCATTCTGGCTTCTTGGTAGGAACCTCTGAAGCAGGTAGACAATCTCCTACCACCCTCCAGTGGTTTGCAGAGCACAGTGCGAGTGTAATGTTCAGAAAGCTTATTCAGAAAATAAGAAGGGGGCTAGGGATATTTCAAGCTTTCTTCTCGGGATACATATTGTTGCATTGTGGATTTGTTTGGTGACTTGTGTAAAAGGTCTTGTGGTTGTTAGATGTTACAAAGTGTTTTAGCACACCTGTGGAGCATAATGATATTTATGCGATTGCTTGCATTTGCAGGACATTAACCCATCTGCATCCGTGATGATTTCCAGTTTGTGATTCTATTGCTGCCAGGATTAAGGAATCTGTGGATGGTGACAATTGGATGTCCAACAGTGAAGGGGTGCTTTGGAGGAGACTGGGCAAAAACTACAGTGTTTGTCCATCAATTTAGTGACTCAATAATGTGCAAGTCATTATAAATGTCTCCTCTGGCTGTTACAGTCTTCCATTTCTTTCTCTCCTTCCAGTCTCTAGAGCACCTTAGGAGTATTAACATATAAGTTTCCAAGGAAAATTGCATCTGGGCACTTTTGTGTTATTTTTCTGTTCTTGGTGGCATCTGATACTCTGTTCATGGCATGTCACAGTGTCATCAACCTGATGGTTGTACATTTTTCCAGATCACTGATGAAGATAATAAAATGTGATGCAATTTATTTTTATCTTGCCATCATGAATGTAGAGAGCCATGAGAACTGCAGAAGCTTCAAAATACAGCAGGGGTGAATTTATCAGTGGCTAAGGAGGCATTGATGCACTGTGTGACATGGTAGCACCTGCCAAACTTAACCCACCCAACTTTAGGCTATCTCGAGTCCTGGACTATAAAGCACAAGTGAAAGGGGCTGATGCTTTCACTGCTCAATATATTGTTGTCTCATAGCCTTTGCTATGGATTTGCAAGCAGTTTTTATTTCACATAACTGTGCTTTTATCCAAGCAAGTCTGTGCTAACATTAACAGTTAAATTTTCAATTTAAGCCTATTGCAAAAATCCTAAAGTAGTGAATTGCACTTTCCTACTCCAGGACAACTTAAATTGCTGGCTTATCTACTAACATCACTCGTCTAGTAGAGAGTGGCAGTAGTCACATAGTACTCTCTGTTCAGCCAAGCTAAAATAGGTGAGTAGGACAGGAAAATTACCTCAGCTACCACAGGGATCACCAGGAGTAGAGCACAAAGTTTAATTGAATTTTCCCTTCTGAGCTCAGCCCATCATGACTGGAGTTGAGAGGAGAACTGGGACTGCAGCTAGGGCAGGGCAAAACAGAAGCACAGCTTTGCGAGGCACTAAGAGCTGTAAAGTGCTCCCAAGTACTCTGATCCCCCTGCATCTGTCTGTGTGAGCAGGAGTCTCTCCTTGGTCCTCGGTCCTTTCTTGTATCCGAACTGGGAGTACGAGGTGCTCTGCACAGTGTTCCAGTTCCATAACCACCCATGCCCTGGTGGCCTCTCCCGGTCTCCTGCCAGCCAGCTTATTTCTGATGTGGTGACACGCGTCTGGATAGAATAGACACACGGGCATGCTGTCTTGTGGGAGAAGAAAGGGGGCCAGAGAGAGGAAGCAGAGTCCGGTAGGCCTTGGCTTGCTTTCTGGCTGGATTTGATCAGGGGATGTTAGCAAAAAAGGCCTGCTAAAGACTCTTTCTGCTAGCTCCCTCACCTGATACACCTTTCTTGTAAATCTCAGCAGAAGTTTGTGAGCTTGTTCCTTTATTTACCTATCCTGCCTGTTGGTCGTTTGTTTTTGTCTTTTTTTTCCACCTACAAAATGTTTACATTTAGAGTAATGGGACCAGCATTCTTTGACTTTAAAACTCCATATGAAAAAGCTTTATTTGACTGGGCATTCAGATCAGCTCTCTAAGGCTTCTATGTATGTTACAGAGAGTAAAATGGCTATAATGAGACTGCAGGTATACATGACAATGAAGATTTAGCACAGAATCTTCTCTCCAGTAGACCAAAAAGTGTAGCATCAGAGTTGAGATGACAGAAAATTTCTGTTTAAGAACACAATTCATTCTTCTTTGTGTTCAACATTGATCTCTCACAAAGCATCCACAGGTAAGTGAAGGGTTAAGGTAAAATCCTTTCTTCCATCTGGACAAAACCAACTTTTTCTTTGGAAAGAAAGCCTGTTACAAGGCATGAATTGAATTTTCACTGCAAAAAGGATGAAAGTCTCCAGGTCAAATGCTGTGTAACCTGGTAACTGTAATGATATGATAAGATGGTGATGGTAATGCCGCCATCTGGTCCGGCCGCTGAATGCTACCTACATGAACTACAGTGAATATAAGGTTCTGGGTTTTTGTTTTATTACTTTTTTTTTAATGTCTCCCATTTTTCCAGACTGCCATACAAAACCCAGCAAGCTTAGTTTTCACTCCTAAGTAGATGCATCAGAAACTGAAATGAGGTACCAGCTGGTAAATAAACTGCTAGCTCTGTCTCTTTATATATTACTCAGGAAATATTTCAGTTTTTCTAAACAGTTTTTTAAGCCTTGTGTTCGTAAAATTCTGGCAAGGGCTAGAAAATGCTCCAGAGACTGTATTTTGAGGCAACAGCTCTGAAATGTGCAAGCTTTAACTGCCATTAAAGAATGAAATTTGTTTGGCCCAGTATGTACTGCTCTAAAACTAATGGCAGGAAGAAGCATTTCGGAGAGTTAGCCCTCTTGGCGACATTGCATTGACATTCCTCAGCTTTTACTGCAGTCGTGCTCCGTTGAAATGTGACCAGACGGCAAATAGTGTTCAGACGAGAAGAATGGCCATATTGGTTCAGGTTAAGGTCTAAGCATCTAGCTTAGATGCCATCTCCAACACTAGCCATAAGCAATTTAGGGAAATTTGTTATTTCCCAAAACCAAACCAAATAAAAATTAAAAAAAAAAAAAAAAACAGCCGACAAAAAAACCCAAACAAGGAAAACAAAGCCAAACTCATGCCTTCAAAGTAAATTTATACCACCTCAGCGCTCTGAAGCGGCCAGGGTTTTTGAGCCAGCCTTAGCACCTGGAAACTGTTAGGAGGCGCCGCCCGAGCGCGCTAACGGTCCGTGTGAGCGGGGAGCGGCTTCGCTGTCCCGGTGGCCGGTGCTGTGGCTCGGATGCTGAAGCACTGCTCGGTCTTGCATTAGCACGACTGCAGAGAGGTGGCACTGTTGTGCTGTGGTTTCTACTCGTTTCATTCATCGGATGCTAGCGACCGACTCCGAGATTATTCATTGGAATTGAGGCATTTTGCTTTTAAATGTCATATTCTTTCATCTGTTTTCAAAGGCAAGCATTTTAGTAGAGAAGGGTTTTATTCTAAAGAAGTGCTGAAAAGAATGTCTTCACAAGCGAGATTAAAAAAAAAAAAATCGCCTCAAGAGTTGTATTGTTCAAATGCAGAGAATGGCCTATTTCATCTTAAAGTAGCCTTAACTTAAGCGAGGATTTAGTGCCATAATTCACAAACATGTGCCCGGAAGATCCTTGTTGCATTACTGAGGCTGTTTGACTGCTATCGTGTACGATTACTTCCACGTAATCATCTTTTCAAGTTTATTGAATTTAATCCCCAGTGCAGCTGCATTTCTTATGCTTTTATTTTATGGGAAGACTGTTCCACAACTGCGTTCCTCTAATTTTAAGCAACTGAGAATAGCTGAGAATAGTTTAAGTATTACAAGCTGATGTTTGGTTTTTTTCTTCTCTCATCACCAGAAGTGTGCATCAGGTAAAGTTAAAATAAATAGTCAGCTTTTCACCTGTCTATTAACACGTTACGGCCGTACTGCAATGAAATTTAGATGTCGTTCGCAAGCAGACAGAAACAGAACAGAACTCTTCGTTCCTCTGAATCTGTGAAAATGAGATCATCATGAATTTTACAGTGACAATGCACATACTACTGTAATGTGTATTATCAAAATAAAAGGATTTGTTAATTTTGTTACTGCTTGGTTTTTTGGTAGAAAGAGCCAGAATGGCCTAATCAGTTTCTTGTAAAATTTTACAAGTCTGATTTTTTTTTTTTCTTATTACTTTTTTTTTTAAATTACAGTGGGAGAAACTACAGATGACAACAAGTGAGAGGAGGAAAATAGTTTGTTCGGTCACATTCCACGTAATTGCAATTACCTGTGTTGTTTGGTCGTTGTATGTTTTAATTGATAGAACTGCTGAGGAAATTAAACAAGGCAATGACAACGGTAAGTATCTTTTACCTTCTTCAGTCTTGTTGATAATGCAACGGATGGCTTTGAAAGGCAGCTATGTAACCAGTCACATTCTGTTCTTAAATAACAGCTCGCAGATACATGGCTACGTCAAATGCTTTAATGCAGAAGTAATTAATGCACCAGTGTTAAAAGCTTATGTTATGCCCCTGCAGAGAGACGGCTACTTAGTGTAATCATTACGACAGCTTAACTAACTGCTGGTTCTTCCTAGGTTCATCGCCCATTATCTAGATATTTCTAAAGCTCGGACAAAAAGATGAGTCAAATTCAAACAGCTCAGTGCAAGTTCAGGTCATAAAATAGCCATTTATTTGTATTACCCACTTGAACCTCGATATCCTGTAAAACACGATAGAGCCCTTTCATCAACAAGCTTCCTAATACGAACTTCCAAGAGACTGTATTCCGGTCATGTGGGACTTAAGTAGCATGGAAAGCCATTCCTGCGCCCTTTCAAATAGAATTTCACTGTGAATGTCCATGCTCCAGTTGTGTTTATTGTGAGGGTGGTCAAACACTGGAGCAGAGAGGTCGTGGAGTCTCCATCTGTGGAGATACCGAAAACCCAACTGGACATGTGTAACAAATTGCATGTTTAACATAAGTAGGTTTCTTTTTGGACTATACTTACCGTATGTGGAAACCATATTCCAAACTGAACTACTCTTCTCCATTTCAAATCTAAGTCTATTCGGTCTTAAATTTAGTCTTAAATATGATCATGATGATGAAGAGGATAAAAAGCTTTTGAGTTTTGATCTGAATTGACTTTAAGCTCAGTAGAGGGACAAAGGTCTCTAGCTTTGTGCTATACTCTGAAGTTAACATGGAAAACAAAACAGGCGGAGCTTTGTGCCTTGCTAGTTAGATAAATATTTGATGATACTCCTGATGCTTGCCTTTCTTGCTTATGAGAGGAAAATATGTAACAAGCCTCAGTAAGTCACAGACAAATGTATACTACAAAGTCTTGTTTTGCATTCTTTCTAAATGGGTAACCCTGTTTTTCATCTCAAAAAAACTGGCCCTGAGGATAGGACTAGGAATGTCTTCAAACTTCTGAGTACAACTACATCACCCTAAAAGGGGGAAAGGTATTTCTGTGGATTAGCTGAATTTACACAACAAAACAGCTAACATGAATTTTTGTTATTATATAGAATGCATAAGAATCACACCAATTAATCTTGGTAGGCTCAAAAAGTATTTATGATTTGTATAGAATTCAGTGTTTGCCAAATGTAATGGATGATTCTCCACACTAAAAAGTGGACAAAGAGATGCCTTGGAGCTACTTACAACATGCAAAAATAAGTGTTTGTGAAGAGAACTCTTCTGCCCCAAAATTTGCTTCTTGGGAGGGGGGTAATTTTACAAAATCAAATATGTGTATTTCGGGGGGGGGGGGGCATATATGTAGTTTGCTTTTCTCTCCATTATCTTTGTTTAAATGGGAAATGCTGGGAAAAAAATGGTGAACACTGGAGGAAAAACACTTTATAAACATATTTTGAGGAGGAGAAAAACTGAAAGCCCTGAATAATACTAGTACTGTTTGTTAATATTGTGCAAGTTTAAAAATCCCTTTTTAAAATGTATCTCTCAAAATATTTAAAGGGGTTTTTTTCTCCTTACGAAAGCATATGATGCAAATAAATAAAAGCATAAACCTCTTCATTAGTAAACCTGTCACTGGTCTATAGAAAGGACAATTTAAAATATATTTAAAATAGTCTAGAATTTATATGGCACCAGGGGCAGGGAATCAGGTTTCACATAAATGTGCTCTGCTTCGAGAAACAGGTCTAGGCTTAGCTGAGCTTCATCTCTCCTAATAAAGCTTGAGTCTATGAAAATATGGCAATCCTGGAATATACTGAAAGGCAGAAAATTCACTGTGCCGTACCAGTTAAGCAAAAAATGATGCTTCCTGTATTACCATGGAAGCAGCAACAGCAGCACATCTTTACTGCTAAGAGGTGGAAGAAACTCTGAGGGAAAGCTGAGCTGTTTATTCAGCCTCTTTCTTCCGAGCTGAGCGCTCCAGCAGTGACTTGCTAGTTCTAAGTGTTGTTACCCACTGATGGGGCTTAGTCAGATGCAAACCATACTGTTTTCATAATTAAGAGTAAGAAAGAGACAGTGATTTTTAAAAACAGTTATTAAAGGAACAAAAAAAAAAAGAAAAAACACATCACTGGATATGACAGCTTAGCAAAGTCTTCTTGTTACTTCCTTTTGTCCCAGGAACAGGGGATTGAAGAAAAGCATGACAAATGTTTTGTGAACAAATTTAACAAATATAAAAGGATTTGTTCCTGGCAAGTTCAACTAACCAGAGTAATAGTGGTTAGGGAGATGCAAAGTGATTTATATGGTCTTTGCATGCTTTTATTTTGCTGCAAATTAAAAAAAAATTAATTGGCTAGCACCATCACAATACATTGTTACCATTTCTAAGTACTACTAAGTAATTACCATGACAGGGAAAACTACAGCTACTTCAAACATTTTGTGTGCTTTTGCAATAGTTAATATTCTTTTGGTCTCTATTTGTTTATTTAACTAAAAGCCCAGTTCCTACGTGTTTAACAGTAAAGGGGATACTTAGATTCACGAGACTCACACAGGTGGCTAAAAGTAAAGACGTGCTTTTGAGGAGTCCAGGTTGACTGGTCTAGGAGTCAAGACTGGCTCCTCACTGAAGCTCTTCTGCTGAGTCCCAAAGGAACACAGATTGCTTTCCTGCCTGTGGCAAAAATTTCTTCCCTGTGTAAAACTCACAGATATCACCAAGTTGTTGTGATAGATCACCAGTGGTTGTATACAGCATCTGCAAGGCACCTTGAATACTACACTCAGTGAGCAAAACATTATTCAAAGACCTTCCATATAGGACCAACAAACCTATCCAGATTGTTCAGACTGACAGCTTAAGCACTGATACAGAGGTCTGACTCTTGTGTATAGCATTTAATCTTTAAATGTCATGAGGCAACGTGTAACGGGAAGGCTGGTCGCTGTTCCTTCATGTTAGGCTACTGAATGGTTGAAAAAAGCAGATGCAGTGGTATGAATTAATGAGGAAAAGGCTGTTCTTAATACAACATTAATTTATTCTGTTAAAATCTTAAGACCACATTTGGGCCAAAGCAAATAATTTTAACATTATTCATATCATAATCAAGTTTAAATGCTCTCATTTCTCACTTTTTTTGTGGTTTTTGTGTTAGCAGCCATATATTTTTCTGTAAATATCAATGTGATTGATCAACGCAATGAGAAAAGTAAGAACAGATACACCAAAAACTGTAAAGTTACCTTTTTAGTACATAGGAATATAAGTTTTGCTCTTTGATATAGGTGTGTTCGGAGCGGGGTTGCACAGACAGCAGGAAAAAAGAGGCTGGCAAAGGCAGGTGATGCAGGAGGCAAGAGCCCTTTCCACTAGCTTTTTTTACTATACCCTGGCTTCAGGATGAATGTAGGTCCAGGTAATAATATTGTAAATGTTGGTGTTCCAGGTACCCTAAACAGTGTCATGCTTCTAGCATGATTAAAAAAAACAGTTGTTGTTGAAGATGTGCATAATATTTCTAGTTACGCAGTTATCTCAGTTTTGGTACTTGTATTTTTGCTTAAGCAAGCTATTGAATATGGGGATGCTATTGAAGAACAGTGAAATGTTTTGGTTTTGACCATATCAAGCATTATGCCTCCTTTGTGAGAGCGGCCTTGCATTTCTTATTTGATCAAATTGTGGTGAAGTCAGTTAAAAGTGGGAGGCAGATGTCGTTTCTTGGCTGGCCTATGGGATAGGAAACTGCTGCTGTTTCCTACTTGAGCCACAACTGCCCCAATAGCGTGTACGTACCTGGGAATTCTTACCAGGTGGCTTCTTTTCAAAATATTTTACTGAAACTCAGTACTTGATATTCAGTGTATAACAATGGTAATAAATATAAACGTTTTATTTCAAAGGTGTCCTTGAATGGCCATTTTGGACAAAACTCGTTGTGGTGGCCATTGGATTCACGGGGGGCCTGGTCTTCATGTATGTGCAGTGTAAGGTTTATGTTCAGCTGTGGCGCAGGTTGAAAGCCTACAACAGAGTGATCTTTGTTCAGAACTGCCCAGACACCGCCAAAAAACTGGAGGAGAAGAACTCTTCGTGCACTCAGACCTCGGACGTCAAGGACGCAGTGGTGGTGCCAGTAGCACAGACAGGTACAAACTCTCAGCTGGCAGCTGAAGAAACGACATCAGAGGTCATGCCAGTTTGACAGAGATGGCATTGTTTCTTCCTTGCAGAATAAGGCATAGTGTTTTCTACACTACAAATGCTAAAAGAGAGTAGAAATGACTGTGCATTTTTTCAGTTAAAAAAAAACACACAAAAAACAAAACCCTACAAGGAAAATGGATCCAGCAAAGCAACTTGTTACTGTATGGAATGTGACCGTTCGTGAAGTAGTTTCTCAACTAGTCAGCAAGTGTAGTGAAAGTGGAAATGTAGAAAGTGCAATAGAGAACAGGTTTAACAGACAATGCCAAACCAATGTGACAAGAGTACTTTTTTTTTTTTATTTTTTAAATTGGATGGCTGCGAAAGTAGAAACAGACCTGATGATATAATCATTTCGTTTACAGAAAACAAAAACCTTTCATCTGTTTACTACTAAAAGTTGTGTTTGCTATTTATCTTCTTGAAGATACACTTCAAAAGGGTACCAATCAAGTTATATGCATTAACTGAATCGAAGTACAAAGAGCTGTATCGCAGCACTCACTCTCTAAGCCTCATACGGTAACACACGTTCATGTGACTGCACTGGAGCCTGAATGTTTGGGCAGCTGTGTCAACTAAGGATATTTGAAACATTTGAAGGGTAGCGTTGTTTTTAAATATGCCTGAATTTTTGAAAAGTAAGCAATTCCAACCAGTATAAACTCATGTCTCCACAAGGCACAGAAATTTTTTAAGTATAGCTGTCAGCAAAATAAGTACAGAAAGGAGAGAATGTGTAGATACGCATTTAGAACAGCAGCTCAGCTGTTTATTTTACTTTGCAAGAGTGAATTAATTGAATATACAAAGTTTTGAGGCAGAACTATAAATGAAAAAATGCAGTTTACTGCAGAATCATACAAAAGTAAATTGCATATTATCAAAGGTCTGAAAAAGGATGACACATAAGGAAGATGGAAGCCATTTTTGGTTTTATTTTTTAAGATTAATGATACAGAAAGGTAGACATAAGAGAATATACCTACGTATCTTAAAAGAACATTAGTTTTTATCTCCTTGTTCTGAAAAGTTAGTTTTTATCTTCCTGACTGAAAAAATAAATCAATGGTTTCCCTCTGTACAGGTAAACTTGAGGTGTTAGAGTTTCAACAATTCAGCTGTTAACTTCGTGTTTTGAGCATTCTCATATAAAAAATGAAGTGTGAATAGCATTAAAGGGTGCAATAGATAGATGATTGTCTATAAGATACTGTCCAACAGGGTAAATTATACATAAAGAACCAGTTTTGTGATTCACTTCTCGTACCTGTGATGTTTACCATCAGGACACAACAGCAAGTATTGACTTGGAGTAATGTGCTGGCGTGGAAGGTCTGGGGCCTGAACGTAATGTATATTTTAAAAAGAAAGTTAAAAGTTCTTTTTTGATCTTGTATTTAGGTAAAGGAGGAAAAGCAAACAAGCAAATAAAGAACCAAAGTAAAGAGGATAGGAGAGCACAGGTTCATTCAAAGGCGGAAATCTGCCACAATTACAAGTGAACTAGACTTCTACAGCAGCCTTGCAGTTTCTAATGGTAAATTTCCTCTTTACACATTCAAATATCTCAAATCTTTACACACTCAAATATATTAAATAACAGAATCATCCCGTTCTTGCAAATATCCAGGGTGCTGGGCCTAAGAGGTATTGGAGTTTATGTATTAGGCAATTCCTTTGTGAATGTGTTTACTGGCTTAAGGCTCAGGGAGTACTGGAACTAGCAGTATTAGCAAGAAATGTGTCTTTTATCAGACCATTATGTTCTTTTGTATTGGAATTGCTCATGTAATTTGGCTGTGACTAAGTGATTTTCATCTAGCTAGACAGGACACAAAATCTTGGTGCTTGAACAGGCCCTAAATACATATTAATAATTTGCTCTAAGTTACTCCAGGTGAGTTGGATCAATGTTTAAGTTTTTCATATAATAACATGCACTTTTCACATAAAATAACTTTCCAATTATACAATTGCGAATTGGAATTGTAGCAGCATCTCATTTGAAATCACATACAAGAGTAACAAAGTAGTTTCTCTGTTTATAATTGTGGAGGAGACTTCAGAAGGTCTTCAGAAAACCATGACAGTACTAAGGAACGCCTCATAATTGCACGTTTAAGATAGTCTGCAAAGGCATGGTTTTCAAAAAGTGTAATTCTACTTGCTAAAAAGTAAATCTCATGATATCTGAAGTTAGACACTTAAAATTACTAGCTGCATCTAAACGTCTGGAATGATGTTTACAATAAAACCTGATGAATCATAGCAAAATTGACTGAGAAGGAACATTATCGTGGAAGATAACTAAGAGCTTTCTGAAATAATCAGAAAGTTTCTTGCTAAGTGACAGTACCCCTGCTTCTTTAGCCAGCTTGTTCTTTGACCTGCTGTAGCATCATGACCCCATTGAAAGTACTTTATCCCCTGTTTTGACAGTTTACTGGAGACTAATTTACGTTGTTTTTTTCTTGAACAAGTATAAAATTCAACTCAAAGAAAAAAATACCTGAGGCTTCTGAAAGCAGACTTACAGCATCCAACAACATTACTGTACATTTTTAAAAATACACTGAAGCGTCAGCAACAGAACAGACAACTTGCAAAATTTTATACTAATGACTTCAACTTCAAAACACTATTTTGGCACTCATCTCAACTACACGTGCAACTGAGCTTACAGTTAGTTAGATGTAAGAATGGAGAAAGACTTCAGCCGAAATTCCTCCTCTCCCTTTGAAATATTAATTTGGACAGCAGGAAAAGGAGCAAAATTGGAGTGTCTGCTGAGACAGACAAGGAGACAAGTCAGCAGCAAGAGATGACAGCGGGCTCGAAGCAGTCTTTAACCTTTTAAAGCATTACAGTATTAGCCCGTGCATCCCTTCCTCTTCTTAGGTGCAGCAGATATTCTAGAGCTTTCAGGGATTTCATGCAGGATTGGAATTTGCTTCTGAAGCAGGGTGGTTCCTCCTCAAGAGGGCAAGGAGCTATTCACACCAACATGCCTTGGATGCAGGGCCGCATGAATGAGGAAGGTGCACGAATACAGACACTAGACAGCTGCTTACCAACCAGTGTTTTTTATTCCCACGCAAAGCACAATTTTCTGTATTAATTTAACGACCACAGGATTCTATCCTGCAAAAACAGTATACTGAAAGTTTTAAGATACATTCTGAAAGTTTTTAATGAAAGTGATATATCAAATAAAGATCCGTATCAAACTGACTGTGTAGCTACAGTGCATCTCAGGCAAACTGGCAGACAGCGCAATTTAGCCTGGCTAAACCCACAAGGGCAGAACCTTGCTCAGAACCATTACGGAGAAGAGCTTAATCTGCATTCTTGTTTAAGCAAAGTTGTAATGAAGGTGGGTAGAAGTAATCTGGTGTCAGATCAGACCTGGAATTTTAAACAAGATACTCTTAACCTATGAACATGCACGTTTCTTTTCCTGTTTTAAGTTAAAAGCATTATGCAGTTTATTTCAAACTGGCATAAACATACCACTTTTGACTATCATTAGCATTACGAAGATTCTCAACTAGTCCAATTGTGCCATTCACACACTGCTATATCTGAAAGCAGTGTTTATTTTTGTTGTGTAGAAAAAAATAGTAATTCCCCATCACCAGAGTAGACCATTTATAATTTCTAATAATGCAACGAAACTTATTCTATGATGAAAATATTTTGTGTATAATATTCAGAACTATGAGTTTGTGGTACTTGTTTAACTCCCTCTCTTTTGCAAAAGAAAAATTGTATGTTTTTGTGGGTAAATGTGTACTGAAAGACAGAAGGTAAGGGAAACAAAAGTAATATATCTGCTTATTGTTGTGAAAAAAATGTATTTGTATTAAACAAATGACCCAAATTACTGTAGTATTCTACATTTGTCACTTTGTTACATAGAGCATCACATGCTGAACGTGAATTGGCAACGCCACACTCTTGCAAGAAAGGTGAACAATATATTCAGCTGCATACTTAAAATTGATAAACCTGCTGGCTCAGAGTGGCTAGTTTTGGGTACCACACCTTGGCAGAACGCTTGGGAAAATACCTCCCAGTACAAAAACACTTGCAAAGAACTACGGTTGTTGAACTTGCAGAAAGGAAGGCTGGGCAGGGGGATATATAAGAACAGGCTTCAACTCCATAAAGAACTCCCAGAAAGCAACTGGTTTTACATCCATAGCAAATTGGACAACGACTACTGGGTTTCAACTGCAGGAGGATAAGAGGAAGAAAACTTCACGAGGAGAGCAGTGCCTTGGAACGAACCGTTTGTTATACGTGATAAAGCTAATCCTACCTTAGATTGTCAGAATGAATCAGGTTCCTTTTTTGTTATTTTAGAATTCTACTTGGGTGAGATTTTATCCTTCTCCAAAAACCTTGCATGCTTTTTTTAATGAAAAGAAATACTACATGTTTGCATTATAAAAGAATCTGTGTACTTTAAGCCAGGTGTAAAGCCAGAGAAAGTTTACTATCTTGATAAACACACAGCATTCCAACCAAACTTCAAATTTAGTTTTCTAAAGAGGGTTGAGTCCACCTAGCCTGTATCTTTATCCTAGATTGTCAGCTGGGGAGAGAGTGGCTAAGTTTCGAAACCTCACACTTCTACCTGGAATAAGTCATCATATGGCTGGTGACTGCTAAGAACATACATTCAAAACGCAGGAGAAGCGTCCTAACAAATCCAAGGCCAACAGATTGTTCATTTTGTTAAAGCTGTCCTAACTAGCTCACCATTTAAACCAAAGATGGATTCATGAATCCCTAACAAGATATAATACAGAAGAAACAGCATAACCAAGGAAATTCCAGTAATAAAGATATATTCATTTCCATTTGTGGAATATGGATAATGGCATATGGAAAAATAGAACCAAATTTGGTTTTAGAACTAAGAGAATAAAGGTATAGTTCACTATACCTTTTTGCTTTGCACACAAGAGTTAAAATCTCTTGATGAAGGGTACTATTAGAACACAAAACACATTTCTGTTCAGTTCGCTCTCTGTGTACACATAAACAAAGAAACATGCTATATGGTATTTACTCACACCTTCCTCCCCCCAAATATTGAGGCTGTTCTGCATGAACTTTATTTAAAAGCCAAAAAAAAAAAAGTTGGTTAACAAAGAACTCGCACAAAGTACTTTGAATGGTGTACCACATCTGCTACCTACGACATGCAGCTCAGAAAATAACCTCAGATAAATTTTACACCATGGTTGAGAACACAACGATTCCGCTGGAGAGGGTGGGCCCTGGGACAAACTTGCCCTTCTATTACTTGCAAATACTTATGA
This sequence comes from Aptenodytes patagonicus, assembly GCF_965638725.1. NCBI lineage: Eukaryota > Metazoa > Chordata > Aves > Sphenisciformes > Spheniscidae > Aptenodytes > Aptenodytes patagonicus. The sequence continues at coordinate 46,083,502 of NC_134952.1, forward strand.
CTGATACTAATTGAATCACAGAACTTCCTTTTGTTTTTAAACAGCTCAAAGGTAAAAATATATGAAAATACAATAATCAGCACCATACGGGCATTGTCACTTCATAAATTTTCAAATCAGCATGTTACTGTCTTGGTTGACTATGTGAGAACCTACACAAATAGGTGCTGATATTAGTAGAATGCTGCCACCCTTCTGTATTTCTTTAGAAAATGCTTCTGTTTTTAGAGTAATGCTGGCACTGGTCTAATAACTTAGTTGAAAGTTTAAATAATTCTATTTTTCATTTGTAACAGTTAACTTGTCACACATTAAACTGCTCCTTTTAAGAAAATTGGACAGTATTTGCAATACAAGCAGTGAAGGCTTAGGGAACCTGATTACAGGATCACTACAGTAAGTCTCCCACAGTCAGGCAATTTTTAGAGTTTCATTATAGGAACTCTGCACACGATCTTGCTAGCTGTATTTAAGGCAACAGCTGAAATTGCAGTGTATAAATCAGAACACCTCATTAGCAAAGTTTCTTACCTTCCTATAACTTACTTCTTTTTAGGAAGAAACTCTGGAAGTCAATTATAATGAAATTTTACTCTTGAAAAAGAGCTAGAAGATAGAAATATGATGTATGCATTGTAGCATGCTGAGACTGACCAAACCAGCCAATTTGACATACTTCCGAAGTGCAGGCATTTCTTGGCCCTTTACAAGAAAACTAAGCCTGGAGGATTCCTTAAGTGGAGAACTTTTTCTGCTGAGAAAAAACAATAATGTCCTTTTTTACTACTCATGCCTATCTGCCAGGTATCTAGCAAAAAAAGTTTTTTAGAAGTTGGACTCCAACATACACATTTTTGGATCCCAGACTCTCCTCACATACAGCAGTGTCATTACAGAGGTGAGTACACATGCCACTGCAATCAAAGACAAAAAAAAAATTCACACATAAGATACTCTTTAAGTGTGTTCCTTGAACTACTTAGGAATGGCTCAGAAAATGGTTCATACATGTTGCCTTTTTGTCTTGTTGCATCCCACTGCACATCCTGGAGTTCCATAAGGATCGACACGTGTTGGTAGCGGAAAAAAGGAAAAATACAATAATGAGGCTAAGTGCTTCACTGTATGCTTGTTTCTCCACATCACAAGTGTTGGAAGTCTCATCCCTTTAGAACCAACTTTGAGGAGCAGATTGGAAAGCCATGGTGAACAGTTCCATTAATTCAGTCACATTTGTTTCCAACACTAAGGAATTGTAAATGAATTAATCCACTGCATACAATCAGCCTTGAGAAGGATAGTGTTTTCTGGTTGGTGGTTTGTAATTGACCCCTGTCAATTACAGAGAATTATAATAGAGGATTTAACATTAAAGTCTGTAATCCTTAGCTACAAATGAACAGAATTTCAAGGTATTCCCTGCAGCAAGTTTGTAAGAACAGAGAACATCACATAAATATTTCCCATTCCGCTGTTCACAGCGGCTGCTTTCTAGATTTTAATTTTAAAGAAACAGAATAACAATTCAGAGCTCCTCCTTTTTCACCATAGGGAAGAAACTCACCAACACAGAAAATCCTAATAGCTGGCTTTAAAGCACAGGCATGATTGGATTATGAAACTGATAGAAAAGATTCCACCATCTTGTCTCAGTAACACACATGAGGCAGAAGATTCTCTCTACCCCCGCTCCAGGCTCCTCAGCACAAAAACTCTGAGCACAGAAATAATAAATAAATAAGTAGCTTTGGGGTTTGTTTTCCCCATTGCCACATTAGTATTCTGCAACAATTCATCTGGTAAATTGGTCTTGCACATTATTAACTTAAGGCCAGATTACTTTTCAATTCAAATATGAGTATTTGACAGCTACATATTATTTTTTCTGATAAATCAATGTAAGAAGTTCACACACAGCACTGTCGTTTTTCATTACTTATGCAGCAGGTCAACAAGACAGTTTAAAAGCCAGCTAAACAAGCAGTGAATACACAGACTTCAAGGGAGAAAATCCACAAACTCAACGAAGTCCAAATTGTAAACATGTTCTTGAAGTGTGAACAACAGATGTTAAAAAAAGAAATTACTTCAAATATTTGACTATCACATCAACCACACAAGTAATACTTACTTTTTTATAATGCCTCATTAGTGAATTGTTTTGAGGAATACAGAACATCTCATTCTCTATAACTTTGCGGGACAATTTTTTTTAAAGAATTCACCAGGATGTCAGCCTAATACACTGTCATTACTGTGACATGCTAAACATTCTAGTTACCTTACTGCTCATTTTTCTTATGTATTTTACCCAATGTGATGGGAAAGTGACTTTTTCTGCAATGTTTCTACTTACAACTTCAAAGCACATCAGACCTTGTATACAAGCAAAAATTTAAGATGAATCTTCTGAAAGGCAAAATCTGTGAAACCACTGAACACACACACACACACGGCTTTAGTTCAGACCAATTACCCTGGCTCAGCTTCCACCAGAGTTTAACACCTCAAGTTTTATAAATCAAAACATGCTGAATTCCACAACACAACTCAGTTTAACAAAGTTAAAAAAAATATCAGAGGCCTGCCCGGAACTTATTTCTAAAACACAAACACAAAGCAGTGATGTGACAGCCTAGAGATACGGCTGGTGTCAGAGGATAAGACCTCTAGACAGGTTTAAGACTTGCAGTCTGTCTGAAGATGCATTAGATCACTCACACGTGCTTCAGGTCTGTTAAATTTATTCAGGTTTCTTCTTTAGATTAATTTAAGGAGGACAATGGTTAATTCTATATTCCCTAAATAGATTGGTTTCCTAAAACATGAAAGGATAGCACAAGCCTGTTTTGTAAAGGGGGAAAAACTTAATATAGATGTTAACAGAGTAACACTCATCAGTAACACTTACTGCACAGCTAAGAAAATACACACCTGGATATCTGTAGAAGAAATCTGGGAAACCCACATAACTATTTACCATGACAAAGCCTTGTTGTTTAACACACAGAACTGTACTGGGGATCAAGTACGAGAAGGATCATCCACCAAGAGTAATTATTTCCACATCATTAACAGGCATCTGAACTGTGACTGCTACAATGCGTACAGACAGTACATCTGAACTGTGACTTCTGTGCCCAGACAATCTAATCTGCACTAACAGAGATGTCCTCCTTAGCGCCTGCTGTGAAATTATCCCTGGCTTTGCCCTTGCCCTTTTTTTCCTTTTTTTTATTTTATGGTATTAAAGGTGAGAACCTGCTAAGAACCTTCCTGAAAAACACACTTAAAGGCATCTAAAAAGCTGCTTCATAAAGCAAGCCTGCTATTTAAAAGTCCTAAGCAACTTAATTTTAAAACGCACAGCTTTCTCAACAGAGGGGTCAGCAAAAAGAAAAAAAAAAAGGACAAAAGATGTATTTAAAAACAGACTGTAGGGACTTTAATTGGCTTCTGATCTGAATTCTTCAATACAGAGTGGTGAGGACAGCGTAATCCTCTCAAATTCTCTTGACAAAACATAAAATACTCAATATTGAATTATTGAAGTCTTTCCAGCTCTCTATGTTCCTGACACAGATTCTCAGACAAGAGAAGGTACAAGAGAAGAGTTCTTCATGATTAACTGATGCTCCATGTATCTCATCTTCTGCATACACTTTTCCACCAAATGGGAGAGCATTTCTGACACCCAAAGTGAGTGTTCTGCGCCACGCAACGCAGGATTTTGTGAGATGAGGTCTCTCACTGCTCTCCACAGAACTGCGTACACCTAGAGACATCCCAGCCACCACCACAAGAGATGGATAAAAGTTGCCACTAGCTGGGCCCACTGTTCACCAGGGTGCCGGCTATTGATATACTAAATGACATACATTCTTGCCATTACCAGGAAAAGGTAAGGATTTCCCACCACAAGGTATTTCTAACAGGTGTCTGAACCCTGACTGCTCTATGACCAGGGAAGAGGTACTCAACTAGTCAGGATTTCAAGATATAAACCACAATTGCTTTGTCAACTCAGGAGCCTGCATCCTAAAGAGAAGGTCCCGTATGAGAAGTAAGGACACAATTAAGATTTTAAGTATTTATTTATATTCAAAATTTTTTATCCAACAGCATACAGCTTTACCCAATAATATACTGTTTACTCTTTACTATAGGTACACAGTGAGCTTATAAAAAATGCAACTAGCAAAGCCTTTGCAAATATAGTTAGAATTTATTCTTGTTTCCAGTGATAATTAAAACAGGTTTCTTACAATTCCCTTCAGCTGTTCCAGCTCTTGAATCAGCTGGTGCTCATTAGGCCACCTCTTCTGCTTTATTCAATTCTTCTTTAGCTTCCGTATCTGCCACCTCAGGGTGACTGCCAGCAGCATCCCTAGCTGAGAACTTTTTCATTTTGATGTTTGGCAGTTTCCTCAGATCACCATCCCATTCTCTTAAAGAAAAAAAAAAGTAATGGAAAACAATTACCAATAGCAAGAAGGAATGACAGCATTAATTCACCTTTCCTCAGAAGATGCTAACTCAAGTGAGGCTGCTTTTCTAAATACTACTACCAGTCCCACTGCAGTATGAATAAGCACCAACGTTTTCACCTGATCTTGTACACTACAACAGCTATAATTTCTCTGTGAAGAATTAAGTACTTTCAGGTTTGACATTCTGAACAAAAAAAAAAATACATGATTCACTTTATTCCCACAGACTATTTGTACCCTCAGTTACTTTAGGCCACTTGCTTTTAGGTTTGACACACTAAACTCCCAATCTTGTAAGCAATGGAAAAGCAGTTCGGAAGTTTCTTCATCTGGATGCTCAATTTGCAGAGCTAGTGTACGTGTACATAAAGTCCTTCATTATGATTTATGGTAACTGTTAACATGTTGTATGACTTCAAGGGGACACAAAATGTTAGTAAACATTAATTCACATGATAAGTACATTATTTCAAAAGGCTCCATGAAGGAGGAAGGGTTCATTTAAATATCACAAGTCAAACCCAGTACTCAATTAATAGAATGCTTGCTTGCTTATAGTAAGTGCACTTCATGGATAATTTTTCTCAAGGGCAAAGACAGTATTTGCCAATTGTAAGACAGATGTGGTTTTGCACTACCCGGGTAATAAAACAACACTTCCATCAGTACAAGAAGTCAATTGTGCGTTTATAAACACAGCAGCCAGAGGACTGTCTCTTCTTTGAGATTTCTGGCTTTATTCCAACATCCTGTAAGTATGACTTCTGGCTACATACCACCCCTAGGAGTTAGTGGTATATCATTCCTGGCAACATAAGCATTCGTAAATCTTTATTTTTTCTTTAAAGTATCTCATTTAATAGAGTTGTCAGCAAGAGTGTTCACGCAGTCCATTACCAAGGCATATTGGCTTGCTGCCCCAGATGAGCTAGCAGCAAGCTTCACAGCTCCCAGATCTTTTAACTGGATGCAAGTCATCAATTCACTTAAGATTTTCAACTAGTATTACACACAAACACTGCTGCAGACTGTATTACACCTAGAGTTGGATCTTAGAAAACATGACTAAAAACTTAGTGCTGTTTTAGTTGCTTAGTGATAAGTTCTGACTATAAATAACTTAGGTCACTATGTTATATGACTACAATTACCATCTGAAATCTCATTTCAGGTAAGAAAACAGTGTAATTCCATTTATCAATAAATCTATGTCTTGATCCTTAAACACTAACAGTAAATGCTAATCCTTTTTGTGTAAACAAATGAACAAATGCTAATCCTTTTTGTGTAAAATTCAGTGAACAGCTGAGGTGAGAATTTTAGGTAAAGAGAAAATATTCTCTAAGAATATCAAAAAAAGATGCTTAAGTTACAGAAATGGAATTCTAACTGTCGAAGCTTTCTAATCCTTCCAATGTTTTAATGATTAACTGTCACCTGCATTTAGCTTGTAACAGCTAAGAAATGCCGAAATAGCAACACCATACCTAGTCTGCTTTTTCAAACGACAAATTTTGACAGTTTTGCATTCTTTGACATTTTTTAAGAAAAAAGACATACAACATGTCAAATTCAGAAACAGTTTTGCATAAACAGATTAGTAGCAATAAAAAAAATAGAACTTACCTGAAAAATTTAAGATGCTTTCTGTTCATAATGTCTGGGATTTCTAATTGGAAAGAAATTAAATTCTATTAGATGTGTTACATTATTCAAGTGAGTCTCATTTCAAAGAAAGAAATGTGAGCTAAAGGGCTGAACATATTATTTCAGAGACTAGAAGACCAAGACAATGAGAATGAGGATTCATATTAGAAAGTTTCTAGAGCAATATATAAACAGGAAGACCTCTCACTGCTAAAGAAAAGGAAGGGAACTTACACTTATGAACTGTTCCAGAATTCAAATGTATCAGTTACTGAAAATCCAATCCTGACAAATAATAAAAAGAGGATGCTTCGTTTTCTCTAAACTGACACATCCAAGAAATAGCGAAATTTTAAGCACTTAAAGTTTCTTTTAAAAAAGTCCAGTGAAGAAACAAGGGAAATAATTAATTTATTATTTGTTTTAAAAGCACAACTAACACCCTCAACCAAGATCAAGGTCTGGTTATGCTAGTTGTTAACAGACATTCACTCACCCACATAATAAAAAGACAATTCTGCTCTGCAAAACTTACTATAAATACGCACAACAAATAAAAGGTAAAATAGGAAAGCTTAGTTTCAAAGCTGACCTAAATATACAAGTTTCACTCTAAATTAATGAGTACTAAGTGGCCTGTAAGTATTTTGAAATGTTTTTGGAAAAAAATTTCAAAGCACTTAAGTCACCACTGCAAGCAAGACAGATCAGCAGTAGAGTTAGGAAAGTAACTCCGATAATTCAAGTAAGAAAATGTAACAAACAGTTAAATACACTTCAAAAAATTTACTATGCAGTACAAGAATATATTTATGTGTGTGTTTTTAAAATATAAACACTAAGAAGAGTACAGTAAGATGTCAGGTGTTTAAATAGAACATATTCTTGGATTTTGGAATATAATACTACTTCCTTCCACCTGCCATGAGACAGCCTGAGAGCAAAGAATGGCTATTTGATAGCAATCAGTCTTACTCCAATGCAATTATAGTTTCCATTGTTAAATACCTGTTCTACAAACTACTCAATACTGGGAAACCAGCATTCCGTGGTTGCTGAAATGCCTGTTAAATACTGCAGTAAATGCAACATAATATTTATATAGACTGTTGGCACCTATCTCCTCTCATGAGCTGATGTTCCTCTCAGTTGAACAGAAACAAATATCAATAGTTTTAATGACTGGAAGTTTTCAGTCTTCCTCACTAATAGAAATAAGTGACATATACTCATTACAAATGTTTATTACCTTTGGTAGTAAAAAGGAAGGCAAACATCTTGTATGGAGACCTGTGGGACAGACCTTTTTTTTTTTTCCTTCCTCCTGGAGTAGCCAAAACGTTCCTACTAGATGTGTAGTTTATAAACTCATGCAGAATTTTACCTAGGATGCCTAAGCTGCTTTGTCTTGACTCTGTGTCCTTCTTTTCTTGGTCAGTCCTGAAGTATTACAAGTGACCTGTGTTTAACATCTTCACTAATTTGTAGAGATTTACGCCTTAGGAGCCTTGAAATTTTTGCACAATATAAAATACCTTATTGCTGTCTATGAAGTGTACAGATTTCCCAGCAACAGGGCGCTCAACAAAGACGACTGCTTGCTACCTCTGTAATGTTAAATCCACTCTACTATTTTAGCTCTTAAAAACACGACATTTCAGGAACTTCTTATACTGTCCTTGAGCAAACCCTGAACATACAGTTCTGCCTTTGTTCATCCATCGATCTTCCCGAGTCTTACAGTAATAAATCAGATAATGCTATCAATGCAGGATTATAGATGATTTTGCTACTACAGAATGTGGGATGATGGTACCTGTCACTACCTTTGTGGCCAGATAGTCTTTATTATTCAGAAATTATTTCTTCCCTTCACATTGGGTTACTAAGTTACCAAACAATAATATACGCAACAGTTTTTGATACCAGTTACGTTGATTGCTGCAGCCTGCTTCTTGGTAAATAGATACAGCAATACCGCTCACAGCTGATCAAGGCAAGGCAAAGAAACATACACCTAATCCTTTTCTTGTCTGCCGATTCCTCGGTTCTGATAAACATCAATGCCACATTAGGTCCATCCTTCCCAACTAAGCATTGAAACAAAGCCATGGTCCCTCTTGCTTTCTTTGTAATCGCTTGAATTGCACTCTTGGCAGCACAGTGCCAAATGCTGAAGTGTCCTAGCCACCACATGAGAGAAAGAAGTTCTTCCCTTCTCTCAGATATTGTACGAGGAGCAATGCCTACTCTGTTTTCTCCTAGGACAGAGCTTAGTGATGTAAACAGTGAGTGTGGCAGAAGTAGCACTATGCTAATTTGGGCCAACTGCCCCAGAAATGTGCTGAGATTTCTATTTGTTCCTTCTAGCAAAGCACTGACCCAACACACAGTTCAGTGTTATTCTCAGACAAACCAGGAATAAATGACAAGATTAATAACACTTGTCTGACTCAGAAGTATCTCCTTAGCATGCACCAGTGTCATGTTTTTCGCTGCTACTGGTGAACTTCTTAGTTTGCTTTAAAAATGTTAAGTCACAGGAGAGTGTTTTCTGAACTAAAGATGGAAAAAATGGAAGATGGAGAAATAGGGCACAGGAGTTAGTGAAAAAGAAACGAAGCCAGTATTTTGGGGAGCAGACACTATCTGGCATTTCTAAGATGAAGTATTCAGTAACATATGTGTTAGAATGAAACAGCAGTGAAAAATTTAAGTAAGCATTTTTTTCATGTTTCTGACCCTTTCAGATAATGTTTTATTTTCCTATCTTTCTTCTGAGGACGAACAAACAGCATGTTACCTCTCAAACTCTGTCATAAAGATGTTAGTGCTTAACACCATTTCATGACAAGGAAAAAGACAAAGCTTAATTTGTAACGCAAAACTTGCATAAATACTGTAAAGTCAGCACCTTTCCCACTGCTCAGATAGAGAAGCACTGGACCAGATTACTTCAAAGTTCTGATGGGCATCAGAAGTAAAAAGCTTCTGTCAGCTGTAGGTCTAACCGATCCTGCCTGTGTGCACAGGCTTGGACTGGAGGGCTTCTAAAGCGTAACTAGAGAAAAAGGGGATAGAGGAGCCAATCCCAGTGTCAGAGTGCCCTTCTAGAGCTGTGTCCCACAGCACTACTTTTTAACCAAGTGCTCTGTGACAGTCTGCCGAGATGTTTTATTTCCTTCCAGAAGTATGCTGTTAATAAAAACATCATCGTTCTTCATAGCAGTAACCATTTCTCTCTCCCAAAGCAAAGATTTGCACAAGAGATTTACCTAAATCTCACAAGGACTGAAACGTCACTGCTCTGACAGTGCTCTGCACAGCATATAGGCTGCATATATACCACATCCATTAGAACTGTCATACAAACACCCAAGTCAGGTTAAAGGATGATATTGCAGCCTGAAGTTAGAAAAGGAAAAGGATGTTAGAAACTCTAGATGCTCTTTAGATAAAGAACCATTCAGTTACACAATAATGATTGTTACAGAAAACAGCAGCTAACAAACAGTACAGTAGTTACACTAGCAGATACAACTTTCATCTGAATTAAATCAATTTCTTTATATCCTCAATTTTCAAGAATTAACTAATAGAACTGGTGCGTTTAGCTTTAAAGGCTGTTTTTCCCCAAGATTAACATTATGCTTCTCAGAGAACATGCAAGGTAATTAGAAGCAAACTATCAAAAATGTATGATGTTCAGATGAAATAATTATGATGCTTTCAACTGAAAGCATGCTAACTCTGAGTTCCAAGGGTATATCCTGTAAATATCTACGATTCCCTTTCAATAGCTTTGCTATAAACATGCAAGACAAGATTAAAAAAAACAAACACACACAAATGACAACATCAGGAAGAAAACCACAGTAAAATTAATGTAGATACATATAAGGAGTAAGGAAGTGACAAGTAGCTGCTAACAAAATTCAACAACCTCGCAGATAGACTGCATGTTCCCTGCATAGGTACTATTTTAAAAAAAAAAAAGACTAAAATTTACTATGCCTTTGGATATCTACCACTTTTGCAAACAGCCAGTAAAGAAGAATTAATTTTTCATTTAGATATATCTGATTTATATATATACACGGCATCAAATTTTAGGAGACCTTCCTAAATGTAAACAATTCGTACCATGTAGTCTCTTCATAGCAAATGCACATGCATACAAGAAATAACTAAGTTCAAGAATGGCGGGGGGGGGGGGGGGGGGAACAACTCAACAAATACTAAGTCAGTTATAAAAGCTCCCTTCACTACAGCTTCCAGGGATAATAATGAGCTAGAGCATAAAAGCAGTTTCCAGCTGATTTCCATTTATCCCCAATCTCTAATTACAGTATTTAGCAGCAACTATTTTCTCTGAATGAATACTGTCCTAGACAGAGAGCAAAAACCTGCAGCAGCTGTGACAACAAATAATGAATGATTTGAGAGTGTATTTAATATGTGAAGTTGCACCATGCTCTCTGAATGCTTTACTTACTAATACTATAATAACCTCAAATTTTGCTTACAATATTTCTGGATTCTTCTTTATTTTTATGTTGTGCTTGTGCATTTGACTCTTTCTTTCTAATCCTATTGCTTTTTTTCTGTCACCTTTCCACAAAGCAGTAGGGGAAAAAAGGAAGAACTAAAATTTAACTTAAAATTAAATTAACTTAGAATTTAAAAGCAAAACCAAAAAGGAGATTTTCTACAATTGAGCTATTTGATGACATCCATAGTATCTACCTTCTATGACTTCCCCCCCCCCCCCTTTTTAAGAAATCAAAGATTACACATGAAGTCACACAGCTATTCCTGAATTCCTCTGCCATTGCAGGATATGAAAATACTAAGTAACGCTGGCAAAATTTTGAGCCATTCATTTTCTTTATTGGTAAAATATAAATTAGGGGGAAAGGGAATATGACACACGACCCAAACCTTGCCATGCTTTGTATCCTAACCACAGAACAATATAGGTTTTTCATGTCTTCCATGATGCACTTTCACTGTTAGAAGGACTGACTGCCTTTGATTAATTCTTTAGCATTAAAGCCAAGTTCATCGCTCAACTCCAACGTGCTTATTTGTTAAAGAAAAATACATAAATTTCACTACTATTTTATACTTGACTCTCCTCAAAACAACTCTTTGCTTTTTGCACTTTCGTTATCCCTTTGTCTTTCTCCCTTATTTCACCAGATCACTGCTGCTTCCCTTCAGCCTAGTTCCAGCTATCAAATTTTCAGTCTTTTATTTCTTTCTCACATGTAGCCTGCATCTGTGTGCTACCTCCAAAACCAAAAGTACTTTGAAAAAGAGTTTAAGTGTTTCTTCTTAAAGACAACTATGCACCGCAAGAGGAAATTTTCAGCTGTGATGCTTATGTTGTGGTTTTCACACATGATGCTCCTCAGATTTCATGAGATAATCTGCTGGCATAGATGGCTGCCCCAGATAAAGATAAATGGTAATAAAGTCAACGAGAATATCTGGCATTATGATTTTATTCAAACTTGTGATAATGGCCAAGGTAAATGTTTAAAAACTCAAACTGCTTCCAACTAGGCTTTTATCTAGAAGATTTTAAATTTTACATCTTTGGAGGTTTTGTGGGTTTTTGCTTATTAAGAGGTTAAGTGTTAGGGCCTTCACACACACAGAGCACTTTCACTCCCTCCACCACCATCTCCAGTAAGTCAAAGAAAGAAGCATAGCTCCTCTGCCTGAGAAGAACAAGAGGGAAAAACGTGTTTTTCTACTTGCGGGTTATCATTATGCCCATAGAAAAGAGCCTGTAGAGTAGATGTGTCAAAATAGCCCAAGATTTCTTCCTGGATTACCTAAATTTTAATAGGAAAACTCCAGAAATACTCACATTTTGGAAATACATCTGTACTACAATTTCTGCTGCAATCGTTCTCCCACATGAAACACTCTCAACCTTAGTGGAATGAAGAGTCTCTTTCTGAAGATGTTTTAGGCCCGTAAGTTCAGAGGCTTTGGTTCTCCAAGTTCATGAAACCTAAAGCCCTCTCTCTCATGACATGAAACTTGCTGAAGTTCCTCATGCCACTGGGTCCACCTCAGTGGAAAGGGGCAAGTCAGGCCACAGGTTTATCCCTAACAGTAAGTTTATATATTATCAAAAGAATGTTAGAGGAAGCTGTGTATAAAAACTTCATTGGCACAAGTCCAGATAATGAAGCCCACCTAAAAAAAGTAATTAATTTGTAGAGAAAGTGATGTTGGTTATTCCCCACAGGAGCAAATAAAGTCTTCATGCTAATGCATGTTAAAACATGCACACCCACTAAAGTGCACTTTTACGATAAAAAATTCTTTGTATATAATGAAGGTCCAAGCAAGTTGCTGAACAGAATTTGTATTTGAGACAGGTGCATTAAATCCCACTTTAGTTTCAAAAATATGTTATATATGCCTGCACTGAGGCAGTACTAGCAAAGACGCACAAAGGCAAAGTAGTAAAGCAGAAATATGAGCCAGATCTCCACCATCTTTTTTCCCTTTTTTTCACCCTGCCCCTTCTCCCAAACTCCTCCGCAAGGCATATATACCTAGCAGTTAGTTAATTCCTTTGAAGAGAAAAATAAAGATAACGCCTAGAAATTTCACTTAAGATTCTAGCCTTGTGAGCAGAAGATGTGACAACAGGATTATTTCTAGTGTTTTTACATACCTATTCCATAGCCTTCATAGAGTTGTCTTTCACGTTCTATGGTCTGCTTGATGACAGTCTCCCGTGAACCATGCTGTCTTCCTTGTCTACCTTTAATACTGTTTTGTAATTCAATCTGCTCCAATTCAGCATTAAATCGACACATATAACTGAAAGAAATAAAATGCATTTATGCTAGATGCAATCATGCAAAACAGAATTACTTTGGTAATCTAAGAAGTTATTTTACTAATTGTATTTATTTTCTAAATTAGTCAGAGATATTTCTTAGATTTGAACTATTACTTTCATCTTCAAAGTGGAAGCTCCATTTAGAACTTCATTTGAATCATCTGCAGCTTACAGAAGCACTGGTTTTTTTATTTGCCTTTTTTTTTTTAAACTATGTTTTCATAAAACAAACAAAACAAAAAAACAAACACATTATTATAACTCACATGCTCTGGAAGACCAGTGTTAAATCTAAGTATTCCTAACTTAACTGCTGAATTTCACCACCTCAATAATAATTTTTAAAGTAAAGTTCTTCTTTGGCATGCGTTCTACATCATCTCACAAACATCTAACCCAAATCCAAAAAGTAAGCCTTTATTGCCTTTGCAGTATCCCTAGCGTTCATTAGCAGTTTACAGGTTTCATGAAGTGTAGGAAATATGTCAGAGCTTCTGAAAGGAAATTGATATAGTACACCTGTGTAAGAATACATACATACATATTATGTTATTTAGCTAGCAGGTGAAAAATTTTGACAAGCTACAGGTACATACATTCAGCAGCACAGAAATAATTGAGTTCCTTCTTAGCAGATTCAATTTTGATATTTTCTGCCCTAAAAATTGACCCACCTGAGTACTGTTTAACCTCAGCAAAGAAAATTAAAGAATAAAGGAGTAAGTAGAATGAAATCTGTGTATTTAAGTGTCTCTGAATAACCTGACTAGCAAATTCATGCAATTACTACTGTGCAAATCATTTAGAGTCCTCCACACACTACAAAAGCAGATATACTTAAATAATAAAAAAAACCCAAACAACACAACTTACTTCAGCAATTCTAGTGTGAATATATACATCTTTCAATATATAATTAACGTCAGTTGCAACAAAATCAACTATTTGATATTAATAGTAATATACAAGAAGTCCTTCTCTGAGTCATCACCACTTTACAGATCTTAAGAACATTATTTTAAAAGACAAATCAAGCTTTTTAATGCTGTTTTTAACACCAGTCTTACTTTTCAATTAGTTCACCAGCTTCCTTCTTCGTGTACTCAATTTTACTGGGGTCAAGGTGACTTTGAAACCATTGCAATTTTTCTCCTACAAGAATAAACTTAACATTAATGATTACATCATCACTGTAGCATCAACACAGATCAAAGTTCTTCAACATTTTTGAAATAACCCCCCATTTTTCAAGATTTTGAATGGCATCATAGACTCACTGATACTGTGTGTACCAGGTATGAAGGTAGCTGTAATAGAAACATTCTCACACCATTTCAGATATATTTTATGTCTTCCTCACAGAAAAAAGATGCTATGCTTTGTTTAAAATATCACTGGATCAATTACTTAAGATGGAAACTTAGGAGGGCCCCAAGGGGGGAAAAAAAACCCACAATGGCTGAGCAAGAGTTCTGATCATCACAGTTTTTAAACAGATTAAATTGAAAAGGTACAGTATCAATCATATGAAAGAGAAAAAAAATATTCCAGGTTGTGTCCCAAAATTTTGAATTTACTTGCTAGCACAATGTGTCTGTTGACGTACATATATCATCCTCTTTTACAAGCGATTAAAAAAAGCATGGAGACAAGTACAATAAATACATGTACAGATGTACAAAACAGACACTTGGTCTATATTGCCCTGTTGTCACGTACACTGACTAAAGACTAGGCTATACTCAGCCCCAAGTTCACCCTGTATATACTACTTGAATGAACATGTCAGGTATTTTAGCATTTCAACAAAGTCTATTTTAAGATTACAGAGTCAGATTATAGAGAAAGAAACTCTAACTAGAGTATCTATAAAGTTGGTAAAACATAAAAATCTATGCTAAAAAGTTGAGTACTGTATTCAGTAACAGAAGTTTCTGCTCACCAATGATACTCAAACGCAAAGCTTTGTCAGTCTTCAACCTAGCAGAGAAAAAACAGATATGTTAGCCAGGAAGGAGTACCATACAAATAATTATCTTCATTTTCTTTCTCAAAAAAATCTTTTTTTTTGGAGTCAGAATGAAAGTCAAGGTAAAATTTCAAATAGAAGTATTTGCCAAATTCAGAACAATGTAAAACTTATTCTGCTTAATCTAAAAATTCTACTTTTTAATAAAATTACTATCCGAAATTTGTCCATTTTACCTATTAAGTTAAACAGTTTCTTGGAAGCAATTAAATGGAAAAAAACAGGATGAAAATAGGACACAACACTTTTCTCAGAGCAGAGCAGAAGTATTTCACAAAAGACCTGCATTTTAATAATTTCATTAAGTATTTCTATATTCTGCTGCTATGTTTAATGAGTTTGGAGATCAAGAACAAAGATTTCACCGCACTGCATCCTTGCAAATCAAGCATACAATGTGAAAAATACCATTCCAGTATCTAATAAACTTGTAATAATTAAAGTTTGTGCTTAGTGAACAGTAAGAGTTAATATCTTAAGAAACCAAAATTAACAACTTTATAAAAAAGGTTAAAAAAAAATCCATCTCAAAGTATTTTTCACTCCACCTCAATCTCTGACAGAATACTTGAAGCCTTCTGTACTCTATGGGATGTGTGTACACAACTCAGCTTGGGATTAATTCCCGTCCTATTGAGCAGTTCTCAGAGAACACAAGTTTTCTAACAGGTAATGCAGTGCCTCACGCATTTTCGTCCTGAAGCTCTCAGATTCAGTCTGCAGCAATGAATGCTGCTGAATGTCACTTTATTTCCAGAAAGGAAAATAATACGTTGTTGGGATAAGTATGAAATTTGTCACTGGAAAAAAATATCTTAGCCGTGCACATTCAGTATATATATCCAAGGACCTCTGATAAATAATAGGAAAAAAAAGTCAATTTTAATAAGCAAATTGATAAAGGATAAAGAAAATCATAAAGGATATCATCGACAAAGAACAAACAATGCCAAAATTCAACACAGTTCAAAGCTAGCATGCTCCTTCATTAAATTCCTTATACTCTATAGAATTTAATGAGCATTTTAGTTAACTGAAGTAATTTGGAGCACAGAAGTCTGTCACCTGTCACAAAAATTCAGATCAAAAGAGAAAGCCCTACTTTCCAGAGACAAACATACTTGTGTCACTTGGCCACAAACCTACATTATTAAAATAAAGATTAGCTTTTTCAAGAAGTATTTCATCCTCTGAAGACCATCTAAAAGCCACTTAAAAGCCAATGCACAGCATGTGTGAGCTGCTAAGAATTCCACTAACGCATTCAAGAAAAGCCTTTTTACTTCTATAGATGCTCCAGCATCTGATAAGCATTTTTAAGGCAAAAGTCTATAGAGGTCAAGCATGGGATTTGAGTTTTACCATACCTGCCAAAAAAACCTAAGCTGGTTGATTTAATTAAAAGATTTTAGTGTTTAAACAAAAATGACTCTCGTTTCTGTGGGTTAAAGGACAGACCTGGATGAGACTATGTAAAATAGAAAGGAAAAATGAGTTAGATTAGAAGTCAGCTTTAAAACTCGGCTGTAGATGTCTTCAATAAAAACTGTGGTAGGTAGCCTACAGAGGACTTAACAGCAGGGAGTTTTGAAGGGTAATAGCGACCAAGAAAAGGACACATATTCCACAGAGCGGAACTCCACACCAGCAGTCCCTGCTGTGAACCTTGCATGGCAACAAAGCCAGCCGAGTACATCTGCAAAGCGTTGCCATGGAGAAAACTACGATGCCATCTAGAAAAGCTGCCTGATTAGAATCATAAGTTATGTCATGTATGTCTGCTTTAAAACACTACAAACTACCATTTGCACCTGCAAGGGTCACTGCATCATTTATTTATCTAGGCAATGAAGTATATAACCAGGATTTTCTTCTGGAAGAAAAGCCTTCAGTCTCTAGGTGTACACAACTTACTTCAATATGTGAAATAACAAATGATAGGATCAGATGTTGCCTTATTGTAGTTTTCATAAAACCCTCACCTCAATGACTGCTAGAAGACAATAGTATTAGCAGGGAGGCTAATCAAGTAAAGTAAGTCAAAGAAAGTTCCTCTTGTCTCCTTCCACACAATGAGCAACATCTTTTGCTCAATGGAAAGAGAGGATGAGGATAGGGATACAATCTTGTGGCAGGCTGTCACTTCTTAATGATTTTCTCCTCCACCTGCCTCCCAAAAATCATCTGCTTAGGCACTGATTATTGATAAGGATGATCAGTGGTTTTCTTGATATTTACTAGGTACTTAAAAGGTTAAAGCCTTCACGCTCCATCAGCACCTATTTATCTCAGATTGTATTCAACTGTTCTACTCTAAATACTAAAAATGAATAAATATTTGCCAAATCAGTTTACCAATTCAGTATTTTTCCCTATAATATCCACACATACAAATGCCATCCATGGCTCTGAGAACTAAGATAGGTTCTTTCATTATGAAAAAAAAAAAATCATGGTTGACAGGACATGTTTCCTTGTTTCTTGTTGCTAAATACCTTCCATATTTCTCCCTATACGTGTCCGTTTTTGTTAGCTTACGCACCAATTAGTGGCTTGGTTAAGCATTTTAGGATACTTCCATATGAAAATCCCTCTATAGGAATTAAAAATTCTTATTTTTTTGCAGTTCATTTTTTTATTTCTGTGAACAAAACAAATAATTTTAAGAGCTAGCATTTTTTCAGTTCCACATGAAGAATCTGCAAGAGTACATCTCAAAGCATCACTGCTGCAAACAGCGCAACTAGAAGCATAGTGGCTCAAAGGAGATTAAGAAGTTAGACAACAGAAAAGCTAAGGAGAAACAAACAAAGAGCTCCACAAGGAGATATTTTAAGGCTACTGCTTACTCCTAAGGGGTCGCCTCATGCCAGATCAAGAAATACTGTAAAAACTCCATAGTTCTCATACCTTGGAGCATGACAGTATTAGACTAGTATATTTGTAATGAAAATGCAGAGACTTCTAAAAAATTTACAATATATGCACAATAGAAAGGGTATATTTTGACTCGGGAGGGAAAAAGACAGAAAAAAAAATTCCAGTGCTAGATCAGCTTTAGCTACCAAAAGCAGACAGAGATGTCAGCAGTTGCAAACAACACATGATTGGTGTTGGTACATCACTACTAAGAGAAGTTCCAGGAATATCCCATTAGGGCCTGGTTTCCTAAAGCGTAGAAAAAGCAGTGTTCTACTGGCGCCAGTGAACCAGCTATTGCTGTCTCATAAAAACATCTTTGTAATTATTTAACAGATCTAACAAGTTGCCTATAGGAATAAGGATTCACATGTAGATTAAGAGAGAATAAATTGGTAGTAATACACTGGAATTTCTTGCTGCGCATTAGACCTTGAGGAGAACTGAGAAGAGGGATGCAGGCAAGAAAAAGGTGCGATTCAAGTGAACGAGATGACTTAGGAATGTAGTCAGTTTTCTAAAACCAACTGGTCTGTCTCCTCTTATTATGGTCAAGATTGGTCTTTTGTAGTGCAGCCAGTTTCTGGACAATAAGTTTATTATTACTGTCATATTTCATTGAGAATGCTTGCACTGAAGAGTATCTGGACAATGGAGGCTGTAAAAGACTTCTGCAACTTAGAGCAGAATTTCTCCCTCCTTTTTCCCAGTGCTGCATTAAGTATTGAAATTCCTTGTGGGTAATGTCTTCCCTTTGTTATTATGTTGTTTGGGCAAAAGATACTTGAATATGCATCTCATAACTAAACGCAATTTCCTTTCCTGTTCAACATAAACAGGAATGTTCACAAGTAGTTATTTCTCTTCCTCCATCATATAGAAAGGTTAAAAAGTTAAATAGAAGCCTAAACTGTCCCTAGTCCTGAATCCTGTCTCCAGCCAAGTACCAAAGGAAAAAAAAAAAAAAACCCACAAAACCAAAAGAAACAAACCACACAAAATCAAAGCAGACATTTACTGATACTTCTACAAGAGACATTCTTACCTTCCAGTAATATGCCATTCAAGGGCTTTCTACATCCAAGGTAATATCTTTGTATTGAATAGTAATCAACAGATAAAATGTACGTATGTTCAGAAAGTATCATTGCACAAATTTAGCCAACCACAATTACAGCATCTTCTGGCAAGTAAATCCACAGCTTAATTAAAATACAGACGAACTGTATGAACTTCCTAGATTCATTGACTGTCTCTGATCAGTTCTTCCATGCTGCAGAAGTGCATTAGCCTGTACAGGGAAATTATCTCCCTTACTCAGGGCTGGTAAGATCATATTGAGAATACTGCCTCCAGTTTTAGGTCCTCCCCACATTTAAGACAACTTATTTCTATACAATGAGAAGCATGGTCAAAAAAGTACCAGATTTGTAGATGGGATTAAGAAAGAAAATACTGTAGAGATTACGAGGCAGCTTCTCCTATTTACTGCCAAAGGACGTATTAACCTTCCAACCAGAGAATGGGGTTGTCATTAAATAGGAGTAATTTGGAAAATTGTTTCTGCAAATATTTCAACTTCAGTAAATCATTTTCCAGTTAAAAAGCCTTCAGTAAACTTACTGTAGTTAAGTCACAAATTTGGAAGCAATGTCAGAGCATTTATTTAGTATTATCAGCTGCCACTAAATGAAGACATTTACTAGACCTGCAAAAGCAGTGAGGAAGAACAAAATTGGTGCAGGCTACTTCTTTTTCCTGAGCGTAGGAGTGGAAAGCTTTCCTCCATCCCAGCATCAGATACTTATCTTGTCTTTTTCAGATCTCTGCAAAATGAACCCAAACCCCACCATTATATTAAAGAAACTGAAAGCTAAGTAATTATACTAAAAAGACTGGTTAGTGGCTAAACTGACTGTTTTTAAACACATGCTTAACTCCCAATATTAAAAAAAAAAAAAACCAAACTTAAGATTTAACAAGCTGATCATTAACATAATAGAGATCCAAAAGAAACTGGAACCCTTAAGACTTTTAAAGACACTAGGGAAGAAAAGATATCAACATTATTCATGCCTTTCGAGCTAAATTGCTCTTCAAGCCAAGACAGTACAGAAAATAGAATACAGACAATTGGAGGATGTTTTTAAATGCAAATTATTTTTAGAACACCACCACAAGAGCGATCTACAAAGCGCAGATCTGTGAATAACACTAGTTAATTGTTTAGGACCCAGAACTGCGAGATGTAGAAATCTTATTTATAGACAGATCATTTTGCTATCACAATGTGCTCTGGATGGTCCAGACTGACACGCTACTTTTGGTGGAACAGTTTCCCTATGCAAAAATGAACAGTTACATCTTTTACCATTAGCCTAGAGGCCTCACACTTGAAATAGTAAGGGAGCTTGGAAAAGAAAAGGCAGCAGAGCCTAAAGAAATGGATAGAAATCTACATCCTCTAATCTTAAACTGAGTTTCTCTCTGTGGAGCATCTCTGCTCTGTGAGGCCCAAAAAGGATAACTACCAACATCCTAAAGATAGCCTAATAGAAAGGATAGCTATCTACATCCTCTAATCTTAAGCTGAGTTTCTCTCTATTAAGCACTTTTGCTCTGTGAAGGCATTAGGCTTCACTGATCCCCAAAAGAATTCAGGATAAACCATCTGCTCTTTCATCGGGCTGCTTGAAGCTCACCTTGTATTAGCTTGCTTGGCTGCCAATATTTAATCGTTTTTCATAAAATGGCGCTTTTTCCTCAGGTAACCCGTGACACATACCAAAAGGTAGTCTGCTTGTTTCACTTGGAAGGATTCTGCTGCCATGACTAGCTCCTTTTGCTACATTTCAGAGGAAAGAACAGGAAGGCTAATCATACTGCTATAAAGACCACTGTCTCTCAAGCAAGTAAAAAACTCATTTATAAATAAGTCTGTTTCTTTTATGTAAAATTCCTTTTTAAAAAGCAAATAACTTTATAAAGAAAGGCTGAAGTAACATGGTAGACTTACATGTGTTAGCAAAAACATTTGAACTGAACTTAAATCCTCCAAAAAAAGCTTTCATAGAGGATTAACCTGTCATTGTGCACAGGGGAAACTACTGGAGCCCAAATGAAGGGCAAGGAGCATTTAGCTGTCTTCAACAGCCAGTGGCAACGGGTGCTAGGAGACAGAAGGAAGATGCTGTAGCAATTGTTCTACATGTACTGCTAGTCAAGATAAGGTGTTACTTGCAAGGCATAGGAAATAAACTGCCTAAACATACACCCTCAATTCATCCTTGTGTAACTTGGTTCTCCAGCACTGAGAAGTTAACTGCTGTTCAATCCAACAAATCCATTTTTTTTTAGTACTGCAATTATTGGTGCAGTTTAAAAAAAAAAAAAATTAACATGGTTGAACTGAGAGCTGCATGCCACGATGTATTAACTGGAGCATCTTCTGTAAAACTACAGCCGTGGGGGCTAGTGCAGAGAAAAGACTGGTACTGTAATTTGCTGAGCTATGAGACTTAATCTACTCTGGCAAGCACAGGCAGAAATCTACATAGTAAAGACTAGGCACTAAAACTAACTCTCAGATGAGCAAGTCTTGAAATTAATACATTTGGTGACAACTGCTGAAAGAAAGAAAACTTCCAATAAATTAAAGAATTTAATTTTTTGTCTGTCATTGGGGGACCTAGAACTTTTTTTTTTTAACCGAACTTAAGGGTTAAGATCATCTAGATCATCATACGAGAAAGGACAAGGTGTGTTACAATTGCTTACTACGAGTATATCTGTCTAGAGAATCAGTTAGAAAGTCAGTAATATTTCCAATTTACTGAACCCTGTGTGCTCAAAACTACTAAGTGGCCTTTGGCTCCTAAATCAGTTCTGATTCCATATTTTGCTCTGTAGACGTCAATTGGCAATGTCGGCAGTGGACTAAGACTAAGACTCCACTGCCGCAAAGGTGGGTCCAGTAATCCAAGACACCCTGATGCTGTTCTGGATATCCTTAAAGCAG
Organism: Aptenodytes patagonicus; assembly: GCF_965638725.1. Classification (NCBI taxonomy): domain Eukaryota; kingdom Metazoa; phylum Chordata; class Aves; order Sphenisciformes; family Spheniscidae; genus Aptenodytes; species Aptenodytes patagonicus. The sequence goes on from NC_134952.1 coordinate 46,105,476, forward strand.
TAAACTTTTCAGCTGTTCATTTCTTACATACTATGACTTGCCAAATCTAGCTGCCTCAGTAACAAAGCCTAGTCAGTACAAAGCCAGCATCTTTTCATTCCTTTTCATGGAAAGGGTGACCTAATTACTGCAATATTAACGCATTAAGCAGAGAAATGAATGATGCATTTGGTACTCTCTTACCTGCAACAAAATAGATTGCCCTGTGCCATCTCTTACATATACCTTAAAACCTTCTCCATGAAGAAAAGTAATTAGACAGCAAGTTAAATGGGAGAATACTATTCCAGTGGGAGTTCTTTGCTTTAACTTCTTGCTGTTGCAAGAGGAACCAAAAGTAGCACTCTAACAAGACATGTCAGCACAGGTGTCTGTATCAGTATAATTCTACCCACAGAGACAATCACTGAAAGACTTGATTGAGTGTGCCATGTCATAATGAATAATCAGTACATCACTCTTTCACTCAGTAAGTTTTCTTGTGCATGTTTTTCTTTATGGCAAAGTCACAGATGTAAGCACTAAGACTCAAGTATGATTCAGTTATCTTTTGTGATTAAGTGCTCTGAGTGGCAGTTATGAGGCAAGATGAGAGAGTGAAGGGACGAAGTAGTCAATTTAGCACTAGGAAAATAATCTACAATAAAAACTTACTTACAATCCGTAGTCAGAGAGCACAGACAAAACATGAAGCAGCAGGGAAAACTCCTTGCACATTAGGAAACTGCCCGATCCTCAACACATGCTACTTGTAAATTCGTGCAGCAGCTCTGGTTGAGGCTACATGACACAGCTATGCTAGTAAAGGGCCCCTTTCTAGTTAGAGCAACCTTACAACTTTGCTGTGGATAAGGTTGTACATCCATCCCCACCCATAAAATTGCACAGTCTCTAAGGAACATTTCAACTGTACCAGGAGTTCCCAATTTAATACCTTCAGACATATGAATATTTGGGCTCAGCTCACATGGTCCATCCATATACTAGTATACTTTGACAGAAAATGCTTTAAGAACTTTCTAAACAAACAATCACAGCGTATCAACTAGCAAGCTGAGACAGAATGGAAACTAAAGGCCAGTCTTCTCCAGCTATCTTTTCCCTCTGTGGAAGGGGGAAGTAAAACTTAAAAGCAGAAAACCAAACTTGCCATGGAACAGCAGGAAATCACCAAAGAGGAGTTAACTATTCAGTTTTATTCAGAAGTCTCTCTTCTGCAGGAAGGTTTCTGGGTTTCCTTTTCTATGAACTCAGCACTTCAGCACAAGAAGCTAGACCCCAAGCAGGATTCTTACTATATCTTGGAGTAAAGTCAAACTAGATGACTAGGCTTCACGTGCAATCACCAGCACCACGCCATTCAGATTATAAAAAGCAAAACGCTGCAATAAGAAGAAACCTAACTTGTAAAGACAATACCAAAAATCAAGTAGCAGAACTATATACTTTGTATAAGCTGATTTCATGAATGTAAACCTGTCAGTTCAGATGGCACAGCAGTACTGTTATATAGGTCTGCCTTTTACCTTAAGGTTGTATCAGCATAACAGTCCCCTCCCACCACCACCCAAACAAAAAATATCTACTGTGATGCTATCCTTTGGTCTGTACACAGACATTGCACAGTCAACTTACTTTTCTTTCTTTTCCTGTTTGTGTGCTTCCCTTGCGAGCTGCGCGGCTTTTCTGCTGTAAGGGTGGATAACTTTTTTCTCTTGCTTCCCTCCTTGGGTTTTTCGTAACTTTGGCTGAAAAGAAATCAAAGATACTATACACTACTAAAGTTAGGTAAAACATTAAAGGGAGCACACACCATGGTAAAGACTTAAAAGGTCATGCATCAGTATCTCAGAAAGCCCTTAACTTACAGTAGCAGCTTATCAGTTCCACCAGTTAGATCTTACCCTTCTCAGCAACAAACAAAATTACTTGAACACGGTACATGCTGTAACAAAACTACTGGAGCACAGAAAATGCTGTAAAAAATCTTACATAGTGACTACTCTCAAAATACCTATTTTGTAGAACCCTACAGCTAGGAAACTAATATTACCTCTCCGTACCTGTCCCCACTCAAGCTTCTATCTGATTGTTGCATCTGGGTTTCTGACAAAGACCGTATGTAATTTGTACGACATAACAAAAAGGATTTTCTTGTACCTCCCCGCAGACCATGAGAATGCCTCACACCAGGGAGCAGCCAGAGGCTTTCCTTCCCTAGCCCTTCATGAAGCACAGAGAGAGAACACCACTAACAAATTTAAAAAATACTGTAACGCTAGTTTAAGTTATGTTACTTTTTGGTGAAAAAGTGTTTTAACAAAACTGAAAGGCTTCATCAAACAATATGCAATTTAAATTCTTTAAAGTCTTTAACTGTGTGCAAAAGAAACACCTGAAAGCAAGGAGGCCAAATGTGCAAATGCGATGCAGGAAACAGCAGTCAACAAACGGCGACTTTAGTACATCATATCCGTGTTAGCATCAGTGTTTAGGATTGCGAAAAAAAGAAAAGATAAAGTCAAAGATAAGATTTCTTTAGGCGTTCAGGATAACTTAAGAGGCACCTTGCACTAGTTTCGCACGTTAACCCCGTCAATCCGGCGGTGCTCGCTGGCGGGTACAGGCACAAAACCAGCCCCGCTGCCCTCGCCCGCCGGCAGCCCTGCCGGGAAGGCCTGAAACGACGCAAACCTCTCCGGGAGGAAACGCGCCCATGCGACGGGCAGGGTCACTCGGGGCTCCCCCCCTTCCCCCGGGTGGCCGAGCGGCGGGGGGGGAGCAGCTTTTAAATGCAAGGTCGGTTTACCGCCATTAACGGCCCGCACGGCCGCCTGCCGCGTTTCAGGGGACCCGCCGCTGACTCCCAAGGCCTCTCCAGGAACGCCGGTGGGGCCGCTCCCGGCGGGAAGGAAAGGGCCGGGAGCTCCGCGTGAGGAGCCCCCCGCCGCCCCCAGAAGCAGAGGCGGAGGCGGCGGCGGCGGCCGCGGCCCCGGCCCCGGCCCCGGCCCCGGCCCCGGCCTCGGCCTCGGCCTCAACCCCGGCCCCAGCCCCGGCCCCGGCGCACGCACCATGGCGAATGACCCTCCTTCCGCCGCCGCGGTGCACCGGCCAAAAGAATCCGGGCGGACGGCGCGGGCAGCGCGGCAGGCGTTCCGCGGCCCGGTGGCGCCGTGGCAGTTGCCACCGGCTTCCCTGACTCCGGCAGCTTCACTTGTTACGAGCGTGGCCTTTTTTTCCCCGAAAACAAACAGAGCGAGAGCACAAAGGTGCGGGTTGGCCCGGGCTGCAGAGCTGCTCCAGTGCCGCCTTAAAGCAGGCTTGTGTTAAGAAGTCAGGACCCAGACCATGGGCCTATGGAAAATCATTTGTGACTGTTAAGCTCCGAGCATTGCAGACTCAATAGAGACACCATCTTGAGGCCTTATTACATCTTGCTTTTCAGGCGCCGATAACTTTTTTCTCTCAAGTGTTTTAATTCATTTCTGTGATATTAAATGAGAAGTGCTGGAGATCAGTCCTCCTTTGGTTTGGACGGTGTGACTTCTCACCAAGCTTTAGAAAAGACTTTGTGCCCCAAAACTTCCCTGTTCCTGCCAACTTCATCACGTAGGCTGACAGCCTATCCCTCCCTGTAAACCTTACCTCTCTGGGATACTGTAGAAGTACAAGATGAAGATTCTACTGAGGGTAGGACTGTGCAGCCAGGGGCGGGCGTCCTCCCCAGCTGCCCCCCATGAGGAGGTCCTGACAGCCGAGAGCGGGCTGCGTTTGTTCCAGCCCCGCTTCTGCAGGCACCCTCCTTACACCTGCAAAAGGACAATAAAAATTATTTTCCAAACTGAAGGTTTATATTAAGACGGGATGTTTTCTTTTACTCTGCTGACCTACCAAACCTCTACCTACGGTATGAAAGATCTGCTTCTAAATGATAACTAAAAATTCACTGGCACCTGCCTGTGCCATTATTTTCGCATAGCAATGCTTAATACTGAGATATTAAGTAGTAATTTCATACTACTTCTTTATTTCACGTTCCCTGTGAAGATCTGTGAATGCAGAAGTGCAGAATAAAAGTCCTTTTTTACAATATAGTAATGCCTCGAGATGATGATATTCCTTACTGAGATATAACTTTCCATCCACATAATGCATAATTTCTCCAACATCTCAGTGGCACTTGTCAAAGACTCTCAGTGGGCTAAGGTCACTGCTATTATGTTAAAATGTCTTCACTTTTTTAATTGATCAGTGAATTGTTCAGCTTAATGATGTTTTACTTTGATCTCTGATAGTATGACAGGTCAGGGAATGTAGTTTACAGCTCTGAGTATTGCCAGGTAATTGCCACCGTTGGAGACCAGCTATTCTTCAAGCTACCAGAAGCAGTCAAACATGTTTGTAATATGAAAATGTGTAACAGCTCCAGTATTAGAAACCTAAAAAATCTAAACGGTGAGGTGTCAGCCAAAGCTTTCGTATTACTTATTTGCTTAATTGCTAAAAACTGCAGTCATGGTCTCATAGCATGCTGTGCTACTAATATTGTAAAGCCTGTTCCTGCACTAGAGTGGTTTTTTGGATGTCCTTCTCCGTACGCCTTTTCCAGGATGTCACTTCTCTTATGCTTAAACATTTTCTAATGTTCATCACAAATGTATCTGTCACCGATTTATGCCCACACGCATTGTGCGTTCTTGTGCCAGCATCATCCTTTTAGCTTAAATAGTACTTCTTTCATCCCTGTCTGTGAAAGAGAGTGGAAAAGACAGTCATTTTCTTTTAAAAACTAAGACTCCCAGGTTCTTCCAGCTTCTTAACGGTCTTGGCAGAAAAAATAGTGGAGTAGTAACTCACTGATAGAAAAGGTGTCTCACAGGAGCAGACATGCTTTTTAGTGGAATGTGTTCTGCTTTCAGGAGACAGGGTCCCATACAGATGTGGCTCCTACTAACATCTTCCCACTAGTAGTTCTTCTTACTATATATGATCAGTTCTTCACTTTTCTAAAGTTGGGGAGGCAGTACTTTGCTACCTTTTACTAATGCTACATGAAAATTTGATTTGTTCAAGTCGGGGACCAAATATTTAAAGACATATATTCATTGTAAAGATTGTCCCCAAACAGTATTTCCCCAAGTTTTTTACTAAAAAAAAAGGCAAGCATGATTAGCTCGAGCAAAGTCTTCATTCAGCTTGTATTGGAACACTACTTATTTGTGCACTTGCAATAAAACTGTTTCATAGATTTACAGAATTGCTACAGAGGGCAGTGACGGTGGCAATTTTTTTTTTAATCTAATGATTTAGGATGTAGCAGTCATAACAGGAAATGGAACACTGAATTTTAAATCCTCCATCCAAGTAAATAGATTTAGAGTTATGCTGTCAAATAGCACGGGAATCATAGTAGCAAACTAGAGAATAGCTCTGTTTAAATGCTGTTCAAATCTACATGGGACCAGCAACTTATATTTAACTGGAGGATGCAGAAGGAAGTATCTTTTGAAAGGGAATTAATAGTGAAATCAAATATAAGTCAGACAATATGATAAAATGACAGTGAAAACATTTTGACTATGGGATCCCACTCACGAATGCAAACCAAAGTTGAAAAGAGTGATTTTTAGAGTCTTTATTCATTTGGATGAACAAAAATGTGGCTTTTTTTTGTCTGCTAAGAAAAAACAGTGATGAAGAAACAGCATTGACTTAAGCCTTTGCTTTTAGACGAACAGTTTCCAAACTTCCATCATGACCATGTTGTGAGTGCAGCCCTTGCCTTCCTTAAGGCTCCCAAATGCAAACACAAGTACGAGCACCTGCTTTTCTGTTGGCCTGGTGGCTCCGCTCGCAGCCGTTACAGCCTCACGCAGATTAATGTCCTTAGCTTGGAGACTTTAGAGCATGCATGTCTGGAAATAGCTATGCTATTCCTGGCAGAATACCACAGAAAACCTACTGTGGTCTCCATCTAGTTTTCGTTTCACGGAGATATGCTGGGTGGGGAGCAGGAGGAGGTGTGTAACTGGCTTTACTTCCGAGCTGGAGGATGTGGTTGGGACACAAGTTGGAGCTGAAAGGTACCCACAGTGCAGGATTACCAAGACTCATTCTACCTAACCTTAAATTTTTAATTAGGACATTAAAAAAGAAATGTAGGCTCTGTAGATACTTATACTTAACGGGCAGCTCCAAGGGGCTATTCAGACGGTCTTTTGCCATTGACTATAATGAGACCCTGGGGTGATGATGCATCTAATTTGATGACCTGGTTACAAGCCAAAAGCTATTCCATGTAAATGTGCACTGATTTCTAGTCCAATCTTGTTCTTTAAATAGTTTGTAATCTGGAAAAAAAAAATGGTTGCTTTTTAATACTTCACTCTCCCCATCTACAAAAGATCTTCTGTAAAATGTCTTGACAGCTGTGCAGAATAATTGCTGTGTAAGTTCTCCTAAGTCATATATTTATCCTGGGGGGGGGGAACACAAGAATCCAAATTTGCATGTTGATATCTGGATCTTAATTTGCATTTTTTGCATTAATTTTACCAATACTATTGCAAATGCACAAATTAAAATAAAGGGATACCTGGCTGTGATAGTCTTTCCTACAGTGTTTTGTATCAATGAGGCAAAATAAAATGGGTTTACTAAGTATAAATTAAATATTCTCACATCCAAAACCAGATTTGATATTAAATTCTAGTTACTATGGAGTATCGTGTTAAAAAATATAAAGCAGTAACTACAATATGGTGCTTAGGAGACAGCAGCCATACAATTCTGAGAAGGAGACCCCATAATAATGACAATACCATGTATCTGATTTTCAGAAATTCTGACATGTAAGGATTAGACCAATTGACATGTAAGAGTTAGACCAATTTCCGAATATTCTTGAAAATCTCATTTACAGTGTTATAACTGCATTAATTAGAATGGACGTTAAAATTGTGGTTAGCTTAGTTTTAATGAAATGCAAATTTCCTGAGTTCAAGGGATTCAACTAAAGGTTAAAGCAATTAACAGCTGGGTTTAGAAGCGAGAAAAAAAGTAATAAGCAGGGGAAACTCCATCAGTGAGGGAACAGCGAGCAGTCAGACATAGCTTTGACAGGATCTGCCTTAGTCTGAAATGCATCTGTAGTAGAGCTTCAGTGGAAAGACACATGAGGAGTTTCTTGACTATATTCCATGTTGTCAGTAAGGCCAAGCAATACAACAGAAATAGAAAATGGCAAAGTTATGCTTACAGTTATTTTGTGGGGTTTTTTTAAGCTAAATCTTAATTTAATTAAGCTAAATGTCTTACATTTGTGATTTTTGTTTTGTGCTATTATCTTAATGAATGAAAGGTATAGCCACATGATGGTAGACATAACAGAAAATACACCACTAGCTTTAACTTGTGTGGCGTCTTTTTTTTGTTTCACTTAATGTAAATTTATTGTAAAGTTCCTGCTGAATGATATGCTCTTAGGAATGCCAGTTTCTTTCTACATATGCAGAGCTCGGATCTGCTCACAGCAGTGAGGGTATGAGTGAAACTGGTATGGTATTGTTCCTGGGATTGTTTAAATATAAATAAATCAGGTAAGAATGATGAAGTTATCTTTAAATCAATAAATCGGGTAACACTGAGCTCAGCGTTGTCACAGTTAGTTCACTGACTGAGCTTCAGCAAATCTGAGGATGCGTTCACTGGGTCAAAGACATACCCTACTATTTGCTGTGTCCTGATTTCATAAATACAATGCCATTTGCTTTTAATTTAGCCAGGTTTGTGCTTTGAAATTAAATTCTTGTCAATTCCATGCCATTTTTTAAGTCTACAGTTTACAGATTGTGAACATGTTTATCTGTGTAGCTGAGGCAGTATTTCTAGAAATTTGACTTTAATGACTCAACAGAGCTTTAAATGAAGGCAAGAGGGCCTTGTTTTGAAACTTGCGTTTTTCATATGGATTATAGCAGATTTTCCAGCATTTGTCTGAAATTTTCTTTAAATTGCTCATATTCAGCAAATTTGGTTTTACTTCTGCCATTGATTCTTGTTTGTTTTGCATTGATATCTTAATTTCTCTGCTAATAAACTGAGAAAAGGTAAGAGAGGAGTACCTATTTGTATAATTTACTCTTTCCTTCCTGGTTTACAACTATTTCTAAACTATACCGCACAAGAAACTACTGAGAACATCTAACATGCTCCTTCGATTATGTTTCATGCTACCTATTTCTGCATTTCCTGATTTTTCTAAATGCTGTTACTTTGGGGGTTTTGTTTTTAATCTCTCCTTTCTAATTACACTCAAGCTCTTCCCAATGGATTCCTGTCACTAATCGGAGCAGCAGAAGACCACTTACTCCTTTTGACAGAGCCTCCTAGGCTAATGCAATTACCTGGTATAGTCAACCATTTTATCAATCCCTTTAACCTTTTAAAATTAGTGCTCTTGCCGCTTTATTTGTTTAGATTTTTAAGAAGCTCTCTGGTGCACTATATGCTTACAGATATTTTAAAATTCTAAATAGGATTTAGCATATTAAAAAATACTAAAAATTATGTAGCAAAAATCATCATCTATGCAAATAAGCTACAGTGTCTTGTAGAATCACCCTCTTCCATCCCATCTGTTTCCTCTTCTCCTTTCCCATACCCTATACTTCCACCACAGTCCAAAAAATTCATGCATGGTAAAATAGAAATGTTTCAAATAAACCAGTTCTTCTACGTATTTTGAAAGTCCCTGGTAACACAGCAGCCATGTAGCATACGCTGAAAGTTCCCAGTTTCAAGATACTGGACATAGAATTTTAAGTTTAAAACTTTCCTAGAAGAAAGAACCTGAAATGAGACGACAAAGTAGTAGTATAATATGCTGCCACTGTATAGCATTCAACCTGAAAAGATTGAAATCTCAATGTTTCAAGTCTGAGTGACAGTGGATAATTTCTTAGTCCTATCTGTTGTCTGGTTTGAGTGGTCTCTTTCCTTCTTGTCCTTCTCAATCTCCTTCACTTCAGGCCCCGTAGCTGCAGCATTGAGGCTATTATATGGACATATTGTATAATATTTTAGATGAGGTGAGTCTGGAAATTCAATTTTGTCCGAGATTCATGGAAACAAGTGTCATCCACCAGGTCTCAGGGGGTTTTCACCAGCTGCTCTAGCACATTTATGGGGGTGTCAGGTGACTGTGAGGCTACAAATCATTTCTGATTTTGTTGTTCATACTGATTTTTTTCCTCTTTTTCTTAAACTTGGAATAGAATTTCTTATTACTGCAGTCAAAGGACGTCACAGTATTATGCACAGCTAAAATATACATATATACAACCCTCTGATATTTTCAGTTTAAAATCATGTAATCCCCATAACTTCTGCAGCATTATACCATGTTACAGTAAGCGAGCACCTCTCCTACAATGTTTATTTTTCATTAGATAATCCGCATACTTTTGCGTTTCAAACTGTGTCTGCAAGAGTGATCTGGGGATAGTCTAGATAAACATGTTCAGGCTCATTGCTATATACCTATATCACAAACTACATCCTTTTAAATTTTGTTTGACTGATTTAGCTGATTGCCTAGCTTTCCTCATTAGACACAACTTCTCCTTGTAAACCTCCTAACAATTCTTCTGGTTATCTCTGTAGTTCCTTTAAAGTTTTCTATTTTTTCCATGGTTTCATTACCGTCTGTTTAAAGGAATTAACCATTTAAAAGAAGAGGAAGATAATGATAAGCTTGGATTGTTTTCAGCTTTTGAAGTGTGTAATTTCTAGAGACCGGATCATTTCATCCTCTGCAAAGTGTAAAGAAATAGTCTCTAAAATCACTCAGACTGAGAAGTACCACGACCCATATCCAACAGTGTGTTTATTCCTTAAAAAAATATCTTACTCTACTTAATGGTAATACTTGTTTTGACAGAGGATCTTCTAGAAAAAGTAATTAAAATGTGACATGGTTCATCAAACATAATTTTGTTGGACTCATTTTTGAGCATATGTTCAGCATCAGGAACATGCAATGTGCATAACACTGTATAGAAGAAAATACAGATGGGGTTTCTAACGGATAGGATGTCATTTGCTGAACTACACAAGATAAATTTAGAAATTGAGGTATTAGAGGAGGCAAGTTATGTTTCATTTAAGATTATGGTAACTGGATTGGTCATCATGAAACATTTTCTAATTTTACCCTGGATAAATAGATATATAGATATATCAGCCTGTGAATTAAATGCACTTCTCCACCTATGGTAAGAAATACTGGGAGCACAGACTTAACAGTTACTGTGATGTAAATCATTACTGAATGCAATTAGTGTAAGAGTGATCATTGTGTAACATTGTGACTGCTGTGTAATGCACTTCTGCTGTATGAACCTGTAATTGCCTAAAGGCAAAGATCTTCAGTGAGCTCTGTGTAGGTTAATGGCATTGAATGAAGGTAATGAAATCCTGGAAAACTCTGCCTCCATATTCAGAGCTGTTCCAACGTAGCTCTGCAGTGGCGTAACTGCACCCATCAACCAAAGGCAATTTTCCTGCTGGCTATGACCTGACGCTTACAGCAAATTTGATGGCATTCTCTGTGCTGTGGCTACCGTACTCTTTGTATGTTAGGAATGGCTTTGGAGAAGAAAACTCACTGGAGTTAAACTTGTGTAGCTACTGGCATTTAAAACAGGATAAAAAGAAATTATATGTAGAGTATAAACATTGTCACAATATCACAAGACAGCTGTACTAACTGGTACGCCTGATAGGCTATGGCTCTGATCCATGGTGGTGTTATTTATCATGAGTTCCCTTCCCTGTGAAATTCTGAATTTCAAACCAAAACAAAAACTTTCTGGAATAAGAAGTAGAAAAAATACTTCTTTCCCAAATAAAAGAAATTCTTTGTAAAAATTATTTTGAAATGATTTTAACTACTTTCTGTAGAAGATATTTACATTAAATAACATTAAATTCCAGAAAATCAGGCTCTGGTGCTTATCACTCAACTCAGGACTCTTGAGTCCCCTTGCTCAGTGCTGCAGAGATAGTTAGAGACTTGGAAGCTATTTTGTAGGGATTCCGGAAAAAACATGTCCCCTGCCCCAGACTCTCTGTTACAGCGTCCATGAGCAATCTTGCCTCCAGCATTCATTTCCTGCCATGCTAAGGAAAAGGTTGCCTATTGTATGTTTTCTGGCTAAATGGCCCTCTAGGTTACAATCTCAGGCAAAAACCTTCAGTACATCAGTATTGACTTCTGCATTATCCTGGTTGTAATCTGCAGGACTAAGCCAGGAACCTGGAAGTTCTTGGTTTGACATTGGTGACAAAAAGGCAAAACAGAAAGTCTCTGTTTCTAAAAGATCTCCAGCCAGACCCTCAGCTTTTAGAAACTGGCATTGCTGTGAAGCTGGAATATGATTTAACATTACTTTTCTTCCTTTAGGGACAACAGTCATTGAAGCCAGTATTTCAAGTAACAGCTCCTGAGGATTCAGGTCTTTATTACTTATCTTGTAATATGGCATGCATAGGGAACGTAATTCTACTGCTTCGGTTAAAGCAAAGTGAAAAGCCCCATTATTTTTAAAATTAAGTACTGCTACATAAAAAACCTGTACAGAAATAACCAAATGATGTCTGCATTTTCTAATAGTTCAAAATGGCTTGGGATCTAAACAAACTAAAAGACAGCTACTAGCGACAGTATTTCCTGAGGGAATATAATTACAGTTTCATGTTGCTAATTCCTCTACCTTGTCTTTTGTTCTTGGATGGCCGGAGAGGGAAAGATAATTAAAACCAAGGAGAAGAAACAACTAAAACCACAGTGACATTAACTTGAAATAGCACAATAGGCACTTACATGTCCAGAAATACAAAACCATTTTTGCATGTCATTGTTTCCAGCTGCAAATGTGAATTTGTAGAATTAAATGGTGTCTTTTGGGGCTGTGTCAAATGTTACTAACAATTGCTGCATAATAACAGCGAGTATATCAAGGTGTGATACAACTGGAGGTTACAAGCCATTATGTAGCACTGAATCTTGAGCCACCATTCAGCAAAACTCATACCTTCCCATACAGGCATCCCGCTCCCCTCCATATTTATCTCCTATCATTTAAGACCTGTTCACGCATAGTAGCTTCTTAGTGATTGGATCACAGAGAGTTGTTTAGCAAGGCTAACAAAATGCTGTTCAGCAGCAGCATTCGTGGAAATAGAGGGCTATGGAGAACTGAAAGGGTTAAGGTCATCCCATCAGGAAATCTTAACGCCCCATAAGGTGATAACGTGTAATCTGTTTTAAATATGACCATGTGTCTTCATGAAGTTGAAATGTATCCCACAAGAAAGGATCCATTGGCACCATCCTTTGTTCTCTGTAGGCCTCCTCACATCTGGAAACTATGGGACACTCTGCTACATCCGGGGGTGCCAGCAGTTTACCCGAGGTTTCAAGGGTCTGCTGCTAGCAGGTGCAAACAATCCACAGAAAAGCCCTGTGGTAAGTTTGCCATGAGATTTGCAAAGACATAGACTAGTAATTCCCTGCAAATAAGGTTTGAGCCTTGCAATTACCTTCATGCCTAGAAACTTGTAACTGATATTTGTTATTTGTTTACAGTAAACACTTATTTGAAACCACTTTGTTTCTGGTTCCTAATGTGTCAAGAGCACTAAAAACCTCAAAACTCCAAATGTATCATCTTTATTAAATAATAAACAAATTGGTAGCATATTTTTCCTGTATCAAGAAGAAATATAACCCTGACTCCCATAAATCTAGTTGAACTATTATGCATCAAAGTTACCTAAGTTCAAGCTGTAGCACAAACCTGGCTTGAAACTTTGTCAGCTTTAAAATTCGGCACGAGGTTGTGAACAACATACCCATTTTGGAGTGTCCACCATTCAATGGTTGAGTTGTATAGTCACTTAGCTCTCCTGTTGTCCTCCAGAAATCCTGAAGTACTTCATGATGTTGGGCATCATTTTCTTTGCTTTACTGAGAATTGAACAGACACAGAAGTCTTCGGTGAAGTTTTCACGCAATCAGTTTATACTATATTCGGAATAAAATTCAGAGCTCCTGAGAAAGAGAAGCATTTATTGTGAAATCTGCCTTGTGTGTCTGAATGTCTTCCAAACATGAAGGTTGTCGTGAAACATATTAATTTTACAACTCTTGGTGTTTTTTCATGAAAAGAACCAGATCTAGTAGTTTGACAGTACAGTCAGCGTTCCATGTCTACGTAGGTACATGAACTGCACAATCTACTCAATTCACACTAATTATTAAGTGTTGTTATTAAATAATGAATTGTGTGGGCAAGCGTGGCTCTACATAGATGAAGTTGAACCTCACACTTTTTTTTCCTGATAGGTAAGGCCAGTCACCTTGTCTGACTCTTTCCTCCTTTGGCTTACTGGCAGCTACTCCTCCTAACGAGCTTCCGGAAACAATTTCATCTGTGTAAGCAGAGAAGCAAAACAGATCAATTAGTCAGACTGTAAGTTTGGTACTTTGGTACAAAAATGAGAAGAAAAAGCAGTTCATCTCCTTCTGATTTTCTTTTAAATTTATTTTTCTTTAATTTCCCAGACGAAATGGGAAGGATTTCAAGATGACATGTGCCATACTGCAGTCTCAATTAGTTTGTAGTGAAACCGTGCCAGAGCAGGGAGATACAGCTTTACTGCATGGCATCACGTGGAATCTAGGAGCTAAATTAACCTGCCATTCTTGTCTCTAATGATCTTTTAAAATAAATTTACACCACCATAGAATTTGAGTGTGTTCAAAAGGAATGTTCCTTTGCTTACTTACACTTCGGTGTTACATCCTGCTGCATGCATTTGGAATTCGATCTCCTTTCCAGTTACAACAAATGGCTTAATAAGATGACTGCCTTAATAAGACAAACTAAGAAAAGGAATATAGATAGCGAGTAAATCTTATGTCCTTTCAGATGCTTAGCACCCCGCGTTTGTCCAGCATTGGGCAGAGATTGGGAAAATCCCAGATGGATTTTCTCATGGCACGCTGCGCAGAGCAGATCCTGTCCACAGAGAGAAGCTCTCCCCTTTGGTCATTCGAGCTCATATATAATTTCCTTACAAGAAGACAACTCTGTTCCTAAAGGATGTTCATCCTAAAGGATGTTCACATGAGAACTTTTTGCTGCAATTTTAGATAAAGGCAAGGCCATGCAGGTGGCATAACCACCAGTATGGCGTGGGAGCTGCCTGCAGGCTCCTCTGTTGCAACGAGCTGGCTCGGTTTATTCTGTAGCCAAGTGATTTGTGCCACACCAGCCTGCGCCTACTCAGGCTGTCAGGTGGGCAGCCTCGATGTACAGTGCTCTCCCGGTCAGGATGTGTATTAACACAGAAACTTTCTTGGTACTTCAGTGAGGGTACATTTATTATGTAGTCGATCAGCTGATGTGCAGGTTCGCCATGGCTCACTGCTGGGAAGAATCACAGCCATTGTTCATTGGCGTTGGGCTGGAGATGCTTCTTAAGTGAAAAGAAAGTGCAGAGAAGAGGTATCTGAATTTGTTTTACTGCTACCAGGAAATTCTGGGCAATAGTGGAGAACTACTAATTAGCCACAGATTTTGTACAACTAGTTTTATTTGTCAGGCATTCCACTCGATCCTATTTTCATCTTCAGTCAGCTGCTCCTAACTTAGCACCTACTAAATATGAATAATCGTGGTCATTGTGTTTATCCCATAGCTAATCAATAGAGAAGACACATGATTGAGTGCATGGATAATTATTGGTTGTTGTTGTACACATGTACACAGAGTGACTTGTGGACCTTGTGACTTTGCGACGGCTCCTGGCTTTTGAAGAGTCACAATAGCACGTGGAAAGTGTGCAGAGAAGCCTTCTCTTTGTGTTTTGCTCCCACGGTTGTAGTGATCATCAGATTTAGCATATATTACAGAAAGAAGTATGTATGCCCTGAGGGGAATATCTTCCAGAGGATGGTCACGAGGACTTTTTTAGGAAACAGGGTGGTGACATCTCTCTCTGCAGGCTGTCAGAAGGAGATGGGCACAGACAAGCTTTTTTTATGACGGAGGTGTACTCTTTGAAAACCTCAGGCTAACTAATGCCTGACTTGAAAGAGAAGGGGTTTGCACCATTTTTTGGTGGTGTGGAGTGGGAAGTCGGTCAGATTTTGTTTTGTCTGTTAAATAAAATCCTGTTGAGACAACTTATCAGCGTGATTTCAGGAGTTCCTGCGGGTAGTAAAATCAGCATAAAGGCATTGCAGGTGTTTCACTCCAAATAGAGAGAAAACATAAAATTATCTTCTTAGAGAGTATTTTCCGTTATGTTTCACACAATGTCATGCAGGTTTTATAATTGCCTAGTAATTTATTGGTTTTGCATCTTTTGCCTTCTTTTTAAATTTTACAGTGCAAAAATAGGAATATTTGGGAAAGTTTTGGTTTTACCATCCTTGACAGATCACAATGTTTTCCTTTGCAGACTTTCCATAGAAATACTGTTCCAAAATGTGATAATTTCTATCAAGAGGAATTGGTTTACTTTGTAAAAGTCTAATGTCTTGAAAAGCAGTTTTGTACTTGGTGGGCATTTGCTGCTTTCACTATAAAATTGTTCTTTCAGTTCATCTGACACTTCAAATAATAACCCATTTGTCAACAGCTAATACCATCCACTACTGCAACAGAAGAATTTAAGAAGTGCTACCTAAGAACACGGCAAGAGCAGGCACTTTAAAAGAAAAGCTTTAATGAATGCTATGAGCAGAATGTGACCTTTAGGGATGCAATTTTTATGAACTAATAGCTAACAGATTTTAAGCAACTTCAGAATTTGGCAAAAAAATTTCAGAGTTGGTAGAGGGGAAGCCTACAACTCCAAAATAAAGTGGATTTTTAAAATGGGTGCTAGTGTAACTAGGATCACGAGAGGGAGGTAGCATTGCCATATGCAACCTGAATGCTCACGGAGGTGAAAGGAGAGAGCAGGCTGGGCAGCCGGGCCAAGCTTAGTGTTGCAGCACGCTGATGAATGCAAGGAGGCAGGAGAGCTTTACGGCTTCCTTGTGGCACCAAGGAATAACTGTCACAATAACTTTTTAAAGTAAAAGGCATTTCCGTGCCCGGTATGACTTGCTTCAGCTTGGTCCTTGATGCTCTGTTGAGCAATTCAGTTACACAGATGTATTGCTAACCAGGTGGATACATTTCAGTGAGGGGAATGGGAAGACAAGCTGAAGCTCTCTCTGAAATTACTTGGTGCTTCTCACTGGGGTACTATAATTGGAAGAAGCGATCTGAAATGTCTGTCGACTAGGAAGAGAAAGTCTTGATATGAAGAAAAATGTTATCATCTACTGCGTGAGGCTCACTCTTTGGGAAACGGTTTTCTTTTTGTTTGTGCTATTGTTCTTCTGTAATGAAGCAATTTTTGTAGGAAAATTGAGCTGTCTTTTCTCATATATACCTGATCGCTGTTGTGTGAACTTTCACAAATATGTTTTTAGCTGGATCTTTGATAAGGTGGTTTTTTTTTCCTCTCCACTATCATGTAGCTTTAAGCTGTTTAAGATTTTTAGCAGTAGCAACAGATCTAGAACTTCTTCAAAAATATCCAGGGGATCTATTCATGTTATCCCTATTTGAAAGTCTGGATTACAGTGTCTAATTCTTAGTAGAATAGAATTACTGGACATTAAACTTCAAATTATTTTTATTAGCAGGACAATACCTCAGTTTAATTCAGAACTACCTTGATGATAAATATGAGAATCTTTTACTAAATTTCTTTCAGCCAGTTGCGCTGGCATCCAGTTATACTGGTTTCTACAAGACAAAGAAACTGTTGGTGATGTACCTTTGTGCCCTGTTTTACTCTAGAACTAGAATTATTTTTGTTCTAATGTGTTAAATTTTAAGTCTCTGGCTAAACTAGCAGGTCTTGTTAAGCAGGTGTCGTGAGCAGCATGGCTGTTTGTTTATGGCAGTATCTGCATAATTGTTATCTTAAGTGAATTGGTTCAGAGAAACTGAACTGGTAAATGCATGCAGAAATAACTCATTATCATCATTACAGTTTTTCTTTTGATCATTTGTTGTTAGCTTCCTGTAAGTATTATATCAGAAAGAACTAGGGGTGGGGTGGGGTGGGGTGGGGGGGTGTTAACATGTGTTGACTTAAAATTTCAACTTTTGGGATGGAATTTTGTAGGCATTTCTAGATGGATCAGACCAGGGACTGGTATGGCTCAGAGCCTCGCAAGCGGCAGTCAGAGAATATTTTATTCATACATCTATTTTTTTAAAAACTAGTTTACAGAGAAGTCTGTGGCCTCATGATTAAGTTCTTTTATCACTGAGCAGGTGTAAAAATGTGTTTCTGTAAAAGTGCTGGTTATGTTGTCATCGATTGATACAGTTTGCCAAGACTTTGACCTTTGCAATACCTTTGACAACAAATTTACGGATTAATTATGCATTGTGTTAACAATGTCCTTCTACAATCTGCAGTTTCAGTTCACCTGAGAGCCCATTTCTGCAGGTATCATTCAGAGGGATTAATAGGGGTTTCTATCACCTTTTCATTAAAGCTGTCTTTTTGTGAAGTTCACCAACTTATCTTTTTGCTAGTAAATTATTGATCAGCTGGAGATCATCTGATTCTTTGATCATCTTCTGTTCTGCTCTATTTAAATACAAGCAACGAGAATGATACGTGCAATTGTAGATGAAAGCATACCATTAAAGGACTGCATGACACTTACATTATTTTATTTCCCACACCTTAACCAATTAAAAATAATCATCTTGTATAATCCCTTCTAAAATGACACACCTCAGCAGTCATTAGTTTACTGAATTAGAGGAGAAATAGAGTCAGATTTTTTTTTTTTTTTAAAGCTGCTGCCTAGGGTAAGCTGGTGGTTCCACTGATCTACCCAAAAGAATAAGTCTTTTACTAGAGAAAATAAACTGGATTGGAACTAGCTTTCTTGGCTGTACTTAGAAATGGCACATCGGGTGTCTGAGGAATCATACCTTGTGTCCTGTTCTCCTGTTATTCTGAATCACCTTGTGTGCCTGGGTCTCGGTCCAGTCTGGAATGGGGATGCGACAAGAAGCTGTGTACAGACCTGGGAAGTGCTCCCAGGTACTTCAGCTTAGATGTAGTATAGCAACAGAGAGAAACAGGGAGAAGAGAAAACTTCTACAGCTATATTTCTTTTCTTCAGGTCCTCAAGGTAAAAGTGGAAGCTGGGGTGTGCACCCTGCTTTACCTGCCTCTGAAGCGTGTGAGTCGAGATTGGAAGCATAGCTCCAAAAAGCAAGTGGCAGCCAGCAGAGCCCTCCTCGGGATGAGATCCAGCAGCTTTCTTCACAACTCCTGAATGGAAGTGAGCAAGAAACACGTTCTCCTTTTCAGGCTTTTCTATGTTTTGTTTTGCCCCTGACGACACTGGTGTCTGCACTTCTGCAAACTTGCACAAGTGGTGAAGTGCATTCACCACTTCTGAAAACTTGCCCTAATTTAGGATCCTTAGGGCTCCTGTGATAATTAATCAATTATTCAATATTATCAGTGGTCTGTCTGTTATTTTTTTGATGCAGCAATGCTGGCCAGTGGCTGCCAGAAAATTTTCCTTGAATTCTCTCACCTCATGATACAAGTCCTCAGACCAGTCCTTTTAGCTTTTCAGGATATACATCCCAGTTTCCAAACTCATCTTAAGATGAGTACAAATACTCTGAGTTGGTTTGCTTTGCATATCATTCCACTATAATTAGTCATTTCCAGACAAGCAATGAGACCTCTACTTACTGGTGTCATTTGAACTTACCTTTAATACTCTCTGACTTCAATGACAAAAACGTATTTGCTTACTTTATTTAAGCAAAAGACTAGGGTAAAGAAAAAGACAGTGAGGAATGAAACAAAAAAATGCAATCTTGAAGTCTGTTTCATATGGAAGTGTTTTCCTAGCTGTCACTTTGAATCTTTACAGCACATTTCAGCCATAGCAGCCTAGGGATCAACTTGGCTAGCACTAGTCCGCCTCCAAATATTACTTCTCCCGGTTGGCCCCTATGTCTCCTTGGTATACTGGATTCTAGCTGGTAAAACTGAAGCTAGAAATAGCATTATTGATGTGCTTTGCTGCTATAAAAGAAGCAGAGGAGGTAAGATCTTGTATTAGATCATCTGAGATGGGATCTAAGCTACATATTTATATAAAGGCATTTCCTTTTTAACAAGGAGGCCTTACTGTATTTCAGCTTTTTTGAGCTCTTCAAGAGATAGCAGTGCTAGTGCAAGCTGAACTGGGAATGCTTGTCTCTGAACTCATGAAAGGTTCTTCAACGTGTTAATTCCCTGCTCATGTTTTCCTTCTTGCTGAGGAAAACAATTGTATTCTAGCTGCAAATTAGACCTTCCCTTTTCAGGCAGAAAAATTTACATTGTGAAACACTTGTTTTTCTATCTGATTGCAAATTGCGTCTCATAAAAGTTATCCACTGTGTAATAGCTTCAGTTGTATATAGCCTTTCTGACTCGCTAAAATGACTACACACCAAACCTTAATCAACCATGTGTCAACATTAAGAGCAAATTACATATACTAAATTCCCTGGTTTCTGAACATTTCTTCCCCTGGCAGTTGCTACACAGCCAGCCTCTGCCATCTCCACGCAGACCCTTCAGATGAGCCAATACAATTTAAGATGCTGCGCAGAAAAACAGACCCTTAAACCTCCCTGGGTTAAAAAGAACCATCTTAAAAGTGGTGGTGCTTTTAACCTGAATAAAGCTCAGTTTTCAGCTGAGATGAATTTGATGCGAATGAACAGTGAGTTCATTTTAGAATGCCTGGGCCAGCATTGCTTCCTAGAGAAACTCTGCTGGGAGGAGTCTCCTGCTCCCCCAACACGTCGGGGTATGATCACTACTCTAATGCCTAGTTCCTACTGAAATTGAAGGGTGTTGGTTGCCTCTATATGTCCTGAAGCTCTCAAGCTAGGAACTTAGCTTTAGGCATGTATGTATTCTTATCGTGTTAACATTATTTAAACTCCCTTTTCCTCTGAACTGAGATGCTATGCAGATATTAAGCCGGACTTGAGCGCGCTTGGTAGTTAAGGCATTGACTTAATCTGATTTGAATTTAAAATTAATGTTTTCAGGGCCTCAAAAGTGATGGAATAGAGAGACACAGTGTCCTTAAAGTTAATAGACTAAATCAAGCTACCTTATAAACGAAGGTAGGCAGGACAACAAATGCAAGTGAGAGAGACTGGATTTTTCAATTCAGTGTTTCAACCTAAATTAAGTGCTTACTAGAGGAAAAAGGGAGAGCAGAGCAGGAGAATAAGCCAAATTTGTATTACAAGTATATATATTAAGCAAAGTGCAAAATTTTGTAATAGTAACTATAGATGGGAAAGTTGGATGACAGGAAAACAAATTGTGTTTAAAGTACTCTCTTTTCCCCGCCTTTGTGAATAATGTGGGCAGTCTGCCTCATACATGCACTAGGGGTGAAGGGGAAGTTGTAGAAAAAAATACAGTTTTGTTAGCGTCAAAGAATACCCTGTGCACCCAGCCCATGCCATCTCTTGTTGGCTACGGAGGAAAAAAACGTGCTATAGAAAAAACGTGTATAGAAAACGTGTATAGAAACGTGTATAGAAACGTGTATAGAAAAAAACGTGAGAGCCTTCCTCTTCGCTGCCCTTCTTAGAGGATCCCAGGGCACTCTTTAGATGCGACAGGATTTTCAGACTGCACTTGCTCATTCATTCCCCGCCTGGTCAATGTCTGTGTGCGTACAACTTTCTCAATACCTTTCACCAAATGAACAAATCTTTAAAGTAGCTTTATTTAAAACACTGCAGTATTTCCAGAAGGATGTCAGTTTTAACGGTGCAACATTTGCACTGGTGTGAAAGTATTCTGAAGCTTGTATTTCTTGGCAGATACCAGTTTTCTGAGAATTATTTTCCTCGACTTTCTGCTTCACTTTGTGAGGTGGTATTTGGAAAATAGAGCCTCTGTTTTGGGGTTTTCTTAACTTAACAAAAGTATTAATAGATTAAAAAAACCCTTAAGAGTACATTCATGGGGGAAATAACATTAAAAGCTGTAAACACTATCCTCTTTTACAGCAGGAGTGTCTGTATCTTAATCTCTGGTCAGGAAGCAGCAGCTGGAGGGAGATAAATTGTGTTGACCAGGAGAGGGCTCCCGCAGTCTTCTGTATTACTGAGTTTGGGAGCTTGAAGACCCAAAGGTGTAGCTACAGAAGAATTCATGCAAGAGCTGCTCAAATCTGATTATGTTCACCAGTGTGCCATAGATACCATAAATGTAAATAAATAAAAATACTGTAAGCATTATCACATGAAATTCATGCATGGAGAGTAGAAATCAGTTTATTATGGTGCATGCAGTCAGTAATATAAGCAAAGAAAACAAACCATTATTAATTTATGGTGTGTTCTTTAAATAAAAGCTTTTTCTAGCCTGTTTTTTTTTGTTGCTGGTCATAAAATTCTTAGTACAGTCATGTCTTTTATAGATGTTCATAATTAAAGGGACAGGCCGGAAGTTCTACTTCAGCAAAAAGAACTGCCAAACTGTGGAAAAGAAACCTTTACTTTTCACGCATTTGAACAAGTGTCAATGAAATATGCTGCAGTGTTCCCAGAGCTTTTTAGGGATAGCTTGATCTATTCAACTTCTCATTTTGACAGATGTGCTCCTTTTTTCTAGTACTGCTCACTTTAATCATTTTCATGGTAGTGATTCAAGAAAATCTTTTATCAAGATCAGACCTATTGTGCCATGTAATGGACCAATAAAACTGGAGGGAATACCTTAACAGCAAAGGGCGGTTTGGTGTTGGAGCTGTATTACAGCGTGAAGTTGCTTGGGTCAGAGCACATACCAGAGTCTCCCTTCAATGAGTTAAAATAAATTTATCTTAATAGAAGAAAATAAACAAAACTGCATATCCAACTATCTAAGTTTTTTTGCCATACTATTAGTAAGGCCCGAGGATCCTGGATGTATTGAGTTAATCAGCTAGTCCTGCACTGATAAATTTCTTCATTCCACTTCATCTCTGGGAAGTGATTCCTCATTCCCTCTCCAAAAAGTCTCACACAGGTGTCTTCCACAACTTTCTGGAAGGTCTCCAATTTTAGACTGTTTCAGATCCAGAGGGAAAACAAGTACCATAGAGTTTGCAGTCTCATTCACTGCTTTTTTCAGCCATCTCTTCCCTTCTGGGAAAGGAATAGCACTTGAGGGCCCCTGCTGACTGCAGGTGTGATGATGTGCAAGGGGGAGACTGGTGTTACGTGCCCCTGAGAGAGCTCCTGGGAACTAACTGTAATTTGTCTGACATAAATGGCCTTGGAGCAGCTTTTCTGAAGAATGGCCTCCCACAAAACCAGTAAGAGATCAACTGTGCCCTGAATGAGCTTCAGTCCCTGAATGATCTCAAGAAGCAATCTTGAGTAGACCATATTGCAATTCGGTCCTTCAGTAGGAAAGAAGTTCTGAACTTTGCCCATCATGATTTGCAGTGAGGATCAGATGAGGCTATGCTATCTGAAATGTGCTCTCATACTCTAGGATATTAATTGAGAGAATGCATCATCGAGGCTTCAGACAATTACCTTTATGAGATGTGTGTTGGAACTGATGGAGTCTTAAAAAATACATAATTGTTTTGCCTGTATTGGGTCCCAGTAGTTACATAAAAATAAGTTTAATTTTCCTGCAGTAAACAGCTTGCATTTTTCCCAGTTGTGCTAACACCACAAAAAACCAAAACCAGCAGAAAGTAAAGATTTAGATTGTATTCTGACCTCTTGCGCACCTCCTTAATCCTTAGGCCAAGAGGCCAAAGTCCTCCTGAATACTAAATGAACCCTAATTTGGTGGAGAGCCTCGTAAAGCCAAGGGAATTACTAGGAGTCAAAACAGAGTGAGACTATCATCTTGTTCAACATAAGTAAATCTGGATGTAAGGTACAAAGAGGCACTCAGATTACTTGTAGTTTTATTTATCTCCTTGCTTAGCTGTTTTTTTCTCCATTCAAAAAAAAAGAAAAGCAGACTTACAGTTAAAATTATAATTAATGGTCTTGTGGTCTGCCATTAAATGGGTTTTGTGTCTTTGTGGTTCCTACTGGGTCTGAAGAGATGAACAACTGTTTGCTTATCACCAAGTTACTCCTCTGGAGAAATTTTGCACCAGAAGTGCCTTTAAAATCCTTTTGCACATTATTTTCTTCACAGGGACAGTAACAGATGTTTCCTGCTCAAAAATGTCCAATTAATGTGGCATTCAAGTGATAAAGCCATGAGCCTTCTCCTGCTAAGACAAAGCAAACATTTGTTTAACTGGATGTAAGAGCAGGGCCAACCTACTTTAGTCTTGAATGTCAAATCACTATTCTGATAATTTCCCAGAGGAGTATTTTTAAGCCTTATTATTAAAAGGATCATCTTAATGTGACTACAAGGGCAAAACGAAGCTTTCGTATTTGTTCAAAAGAATTGAATTTGGATTGTGACAGTATTTCCTAATATTAGTATGTAATGAAGTAATTTCATAACTTTCATAACAATATTTTGCAATATTTTCTTTTCAAAGGCAAACAAGATTAATAAAAGTCTGACTTGTATAGTTATACTGTATTTATAACTATGATGCTAGTTGTACCCTTAACGCACAGCTCAGCTTTTTGAAATACATTGTGACCACATCTTCCTGTCTGTAGTGATATCCTTTCTGGGGAAAGCAGGTTTTTGACAAAGTTTGTGTCAATCAGTAAGACTATTTTTACCAAGGACACGCTGTATTGTGCTTTTTTTCTTTACTATATATAATGAGACAAAGTTTAATAAGGAGGCCAGGAGATCATGGTAACCTTTGGAGTAGAGCAGATGTCGCTGGTATCTCTGAGCTTGCAGAGATTTAAAAACAGGTGCTGTGGTAAGACTCACTGGCATGTGGATAGCATCATACCATAGTACGATGGCACAGATGATTGACTTAATGGCACGGAATGATGCATTATGAGTGATCGCAGGCAAAAATGTCGTTATCAAACGGTTGGAAAGAAAATGCTTTTGCTTAAAAGAAACATTTTGAGAGGGGTAAGGGCACGTGTATCCATACTCATTTATTAGCTTTTACTTCCTAAGATTCAAAAATTTGCAGTAGACTTCCTGGCCACATGTGGGATTAGCAAAGTTCAATGGTACTGTCGCAAGCTCATTGTCCCTGGCAGATACTTGAGAAGGGTCTGGCTCTGACGGGTTCCTTTGTCACTGGCATAAAGCGGCTAGCTAGTGTTAGTATGAGTATGCTTTTATTTCTCTTCCTGTCAAAAGTCACTTCAACTGAATATGAACAATAACAGCAGCTCTGCCTACCTTCAGTGGAAAAGCAACTTTCAACCAATTAAATATACCTCCAGTGAAAAGATATACTGTTGGATCAAAACCAAGCAACTTCAGGAGTTTTCATTACATACTGCATGTAACATGCCCTAGAAAAAAAGGGGTTTTTGGATTCAACAGTATATAAAAAGACATGAAATGGGAGAACAAGAAACCTGACTTCAGAGATTATAAACCATATATCATGGTCAAAAAGTGTTCAAAAATTTGCCTAGTAGTCCTTATAAAGGTCCTTCATGAGGATCATGACTTTATACCATTATTTCCGTCATGTGGGGGGAAAAAGAAGAGACTTGTCTAGGACCAGAGTCCTGTCACTGCCCTAAGACAGTTCTCAGGCTTCAAAATTCTGGACTTTCAGACTGTACCATATATTTTCTGGCTAGGACTTTTTATTGTAAATAGTATAGGCATAATTTGGCTTTCATCTAAATCAAAGGCTAAATTCCTGGACCCTACAGCATTTATGAAGGATGTCTTTCAGGAGACTGACGTTTAATACTGTTTATCTTGTATGCTGTACAGACAGACATTGGGACTACTGTGAGAAAACTATTGATTTTTTTCCAAAAGTGCAATGCTAGTTGACAGACCCCTATGGATTACAGAAGGGTTTTTTGATCTGTTAATAATCTTTAGGTAGGGAAGTTTTCCATGCCACCTGTCCTATGCTTCTCCCAGCATGATTGGGAGCGAACACTTTTCTTCCCGACTGTGCTCCTCTTCTTGGTTCTCGCACATCATCAGATCGGTGGACGGTGGGTTTTTTTTCCTTTCCTCAGGTGTTCACACTGCTGAGAAGGAAACGTTTTGTCACGAGAGCTTCCAGGCTCCAGGAACAGAGCTACGTGCCTAGAAAGGCTGCAACCACCAGCAAATAAAGCGGCAATGCGTTTTACTTCTCCTGCTGTGTCCCTGCTGCGTCCCTGCTGCTTGCTCTCCTGTGCCCACAGCCCTGCCCAGGGCTGGCTCTCCCCCACCAGCCACCAGGCATCTGCCTGGGACGCGGTGCCCCTGGCTGCCCCACCACAGGCAGGGACTCTGCACTGCCTGCTGTGGTTACAGCTACTCTAGACCTATGGGAGCCATACACATCTGTCTCGGCCGCTGTTGCCATGGCACTATGGAGAACCACAGAGGCTCCAACCTCTTCCCCACAACCTAAATAAATATACTCCAGTGTTAGCCCATACTGAGCTCCTGGCATCCTCGGCCCCGCTGGCCCGGCTGGCTCAGGAGTGACCCGGCCACGCCAGCACTTCTTAATGGGCACCTGTTTCTTCTCCGCTGAAAGAGGAAGGACAAAGGCGAGCTATTAACAACATTTAATCTTTGATATTTACAAAAGGTCAACTTTGTCAAGGATATTATTTTGTAGAACTGAAAAAAACATTTATTTTCCTCATATGAGTCAAGTCATAAGAGTTTTAACATTCATCACACACAAAGACCAGCTGTCTGAGAGGGTTTTTTCCAATCTTTTTTTTTATTAATAGAGAGGGATCACCGTACCATTACAATCCTTCATTCTTCTAACTCCAATGTGCTTTCCTTTCTAGGAAGTGCACATATCTACATCTGTACCTGTACATACACCTGTATACATATGAGAATGATATAATGTCCCTGGATATTGTGGTCAGCTACATCTTCCCAAGACATATTGACATACATAATAGAGACAAAACCACACTGCTAGTCACTGTTGTACATAAAGCCCGTAGGAGCATCTACTGCAGCTCAAACTAGATGAGGCCTACTCAACAAGCATGGGGTGGGGGGATCCTTGTGATTTGAATTTTTTTTTTTTTTTTAATGTTCCAGATTGGGAAAATGTTAAATGGATGGTTCAGTTGTTTCCTCTCCCACTCGTAGAAGTTACTCTTTTGGGAATTGGCTTCTGCCTGATTTCACTTGCTACTGCTCCTGTCTGCTTCTTATGTACTCCTTGCTGATACTGGGACCAAGTTATACTGGCTGTTGAAGGAACGTGGAAGGTGGAAAAGTGATTTTATTTTTATTTAACATTTCAGAGGAAAGACAGTAACATTTTGGAGATGTCAAATTATAATGATGATGATTGGTCTATAAATAAAAATAAAATACACATTCTCCCACCATTGATCATCTTAAAAAAGAGAAGACAGATTTAGATGGCACAGGACTCAAGTTCAGCAGCTGTCTTGATTTAATTCTCTATTGCCACATTGCAATTTGTTGTGCTTTGATCAGTGTAAAGAGTAGGGAGCATGGCTCCAGGATATTATCCATCCAGGATAATGGATTGGGCTCATATAAAATCACCAGTGTACAGACTAATCTTTGTGCACCTCAGAAACTAGAAGAAGGCCTTATTCAAGTCCTAGCATGATTCTGTGTGTCATATACAGTGAAAATGAGTACGATTTGATCTGAAAAGAGTAATTAGTGAATAAACAGTTATTTTATATTTAAATAACAATCCTAAGTGTAGGAATTAAAAACGGTTGAAATTCTGA
This sequence comes from Aptenodytes patagonicus, assembly GCF_965638725.1. NCBI lineage: Eukaryota > Metazoa > Chordata > Aves > Sphenisciformes > Spheniscidae > Aptenodytes > Aptenodytes patagonicus. The sequence goes on from NC_134952.1 coordinate 46,132,496, forward strand.
AAGTATATAAAGAAAGGAAGGAATATAAAATAAACAGCAAGTAGGAAGGAAGGTAACAGTAAATTGGAAAAAAAAAGCTGGAAGGAATATTTCAAGCTGAAACAATGTGACTGCTTTCTTATGCTCTTATACTATTTGGTTACATCACATGATATAAATAAGGTTAAATGATACATTACAATGACATGAAAATGTGTAGACATAAATAGGGCATAAACTGCTGTAACTTCTGTCGAACTATATCATTGTGGTCTGGCTGTGGATTTAGTTAATTTTTTCCTAAGTTTATCTACCAAGATTACCATAAATATTTTAAAATTAAACTATTTAAAACTTGTTAAAAGCTATTTTAAAACCTATTGTTCCAATATTCTGTATTCTGTACCATTTGTACTCTATAAAATGACATACTGTAGGTCTTTAGGAGATAATAATCTGCAAAATGCAATAGTCAGTGTCCAGGAAGAAACTATTAAAGTATATCAACAGCGAAAACAAAGAACAATGGGTTACTAGGAACTAGACTGCAGGGAAATATCCTAATGATAGAAGCAAAGATACTACCAACTGGTATGTAATAAACTCCTCAGCAGATGATGGCTTGGGGAGAAAAGGTCTTGGAATTGTAACATTGTGATAAAAATAATTTGACAATTCCTCAGAATAAAAGAACTGCTTTCACTTTTAAAGACTAACTGGAAGGGAAGTACCTGAAGGCAAAAAATGCACAATGACCCTTCCCATCCACCCATTTATAAAAATAATAACTTTATTTCTCAGCCTGGAAAGGCTATGTAAAAAAGCCTATTGGATTAGAAATCTTAGTGGAGAAAAGGAAATAATCACCAGTTAGACATGAGTAGAGGTTTTACAGCTTAAAACTCAGGGCAGAGGCTTTGTACATTTACCGAATCCTGAAGGCGGAGGTGGGTTATTAAGTTAGAGTAATCCAGGGAGGAAAAAAGAATATATATATACACACACACCCACACACACACCCTTTGCATTTGTGCTGTGAAATGTAATATGACTTCCTTAGGGAAGATGCATGTGATTTAAATTTGGAAGAAAAAGTACTGGTCTGGTTAGAAAGGAGAAAAGGAGGGAGGGGAGGGAGATGCAGAAAGCATGCGTGTGTGTGTGCGCACGCACGCATGTGTGTGCACGCACGCATGTGCATGTTTATTTGAAAGCTGTTGCAGCTCTCCAAAGCAAGTGGGTCACCTATAATGAAGTGCAGTATGCTTTTGCTTTGTGGTAAAGGAAAAGAAAAAATCCCACTGTCTTTCCATTTTCTTTTTCTTTCCACTCTCACTTGCTTAGGTAATGAGGCTTACTCTGATCAGAAGCATGTTGTATGTTCAGGGGAGTCATCACTGTAAGAACAAAGGCATAACTATAGATAAGTTCAGGCCTGGCTGAAAATTACATAAAATGACAAGCCAGAGTAAAAAGGGGCTAAGGAAGTCAGGGATAGGTTGTACTGGGTAAACACAGTGAGATGAAAACAATCTAGACAAGAACAACTACCCACAAACCTGTTCCATGGAATAAGGCAATCTGGGAAGCAGTAGCAAAGCATCTTGCAAAGATTGCAAGGTATGAGTCAAAGAGCTAAGGAAAAATATTTTTCTAATCACGTCCAGAAACAAATGTTTAATTAGCTCAGAAAACGGTGAAAGTTGGCACTGAAGTAGTCTCAACAATAGTTATTTAGTAAACGGTATGCATTTTATTATAGTTTTATGACAGTTAATACTGATATGTCTAAGTAGTCTTACATTTATTACTCATTACATATTCTGTTTAATTCCAAAGTACAGATTGCCAATATTTCAGGTAATGAAAATGCTATTCTGGTTTTGTACACTGGGCATGATTTCCTATGTGTGATAGGAAACAGATAGAAGACTACTATAGTTTATTATATATTTCTGCCCAATGCAAGAAATACATGCAGCCGTAGAACTATCCATTTGCACGAAATGCTACTAATCACAACCAAGTCAGACTAAACTAAACTAATTTAGCTTTTACAGGTATACACATCAGTAGACTTGAAAGCCAAGCTTGTTTGTTTTATTTTATCTTGGGGTGCATAAAATCATGGTATTTGGCAGCATGGAATAAGGGACATTAAATCGGCTTTTATGCTGTTGTTAAGGAACCCATAGAGGATGGGATTCAAGCAGCAGGACATCATACCCAGTAAATGGCATATGCAATATACTAATTTAAAATGTCTGTTAGAAATGAGAGTGGCATTAAAATCCGTCACAATGTGGAAAAGGTGAAGAGGCATCCAACTGAAACCAAAAACTAGGATTAGCACTGTCAGTCTGCAAAAAACTCTCCTAGATCTTGTCTTAATTCTGATGATGGATCGGGATAACGTAATCATGTCCTGGATCTCTGTATTTTCTTCTGGGATCATCTCAAAACAGATAGGTATCCCAGGGATGAATTTACTGGAGGAAGAGAGCTGGCTTTTTTCTGTGCCAGAGGTATCTGGGAGGTCTCTGGAATGAGTATCCTGATGATGCCTTGAAATAGCTGGCATCACACTGGAAGTCTTTTTACTGTATCTTCTGTGGTGCTTTCTGCCAAAGGCGCAGCACCATCTGGAATGGCTGGAGGGCTGCACCTGCGTGCCGGTACTCTTAGAGGGATGAAGAGTTAGGTTTACCATCTCCTTTTCTTCAAACTTGTTTTCCTTGTTTGACAGTCTGGAACCTATGCTCCTGCAGACGCTGGTGTGACTAGCGGTTAAACACACCAGCGGCAATATATACTGCATGAACAATAAGGCTATTGTAAAGGCGATTCTGTAGGAATCGGAAGGCCATGACTCAATACACAAGAGCCTGTTCTCCAGTGCCTCTAAATTCAGAGTTTTGCTGAGGTCCACAATTTTGTGGAAAACTGGCAGAGGGGAGCAAATGGCAAAGCCAAGGGCCCAAATGGTCACTATTAAGAAATAGCCTTGTTTTGCTGTTAAATTGCTAGAAAGGGGATATTTTATCATACGGTACCTGACTGCAGCAATAGATATTAACATCAAAGTTGAAACTAGAACTGATGCGCACTGGAGGAAGGGCATTACGTGGCACATGATAGTGCCAAACATCCATTGGTCAAGCAGGACGGATGTCAGTGTGAAAGGTGAGCAAAACAGCACAACTAAGATGTCAGAAAAGGCCAAGTTACTGATAAGAATGTTTATTATTGTCTTCTGCTTGCGCTTTAGTAGAGCCGTTAGTATAAGCAGATTTCCCATAAAGCCAGCCAGACTTATAAGTGTGTACAGCCCAATAAGAAAGTACTGTATATCATCAACACTACTCTTATAGTCTTCCCAGGCAGAAAAATTCTTTGTAGTAGCAGAGTTGTTCTTGGTCGGTGTCCTGTTGTTACGGTCTTTGAATCCTAAATCCATTTTACAGTCCTGCTTAGAACAAGAAAGGCATTAATTAGGATCTGAAGGAAGGATGATACTGCTGTTAATCAGAATGTAAAGGAACATAAATTTACCTTGTACCACCTTAATAAATTAATAGTGATGTTATTCTACTGTGAGGCAGATCCTGCATAACTTCAGGTCAACACGAATTAGTTTCGTAGGTTTTATTATGTGGCGTTCAGGACACCTAGGCCTCCTACCTGGCTGCTCACATGGGATGATGACAATTTAAGGTTCTGCATTATGAAGCTGGCTTTTAACTATGCTTTGCTATAGACCATATGGTCAGCCTTTCCATGAGGGAGCAGTTAGCTACAAAAGCAATCCATTTAGAGTCGGTGAGATTACTCATGTGAATAACAGCTCATTGCTATGAGTAAGGAAATTACAATCACCATCTGGGCATGTACCTAATCATTACATGACAGCAAATTATAATGAGAGCATCTGAAAATATATGATGTTTTGACATATGCTAACAACTGCAGTAGTATTTCTTACCTTGCTAGTAGAAAACTGACACAAAATAGGTGAAAGCTTTCAAAACGGATCAGTTTATAAGGAGATCCACTGCCAGTGATCTAAGATGGAATTCCTAATGTGGTGCATATACAAACCACCTTCTATTGAGTGTTGAACATATTTTAACTGTTACTCAAGCAGAAGGGAAAACTGCCTGTGAAACATACAAAGTAATAGGATGTAATACAGAGAGGACAGTGTTAACTGGAAGCAAACCCCACACAGCCATTTGAAAATTCAGGGAACTGCTAATTATTCAGCACAGAAACATCTAACATTAAAACCTAGCTCAGCACAAAGTTATTCTGCCTACAGAATCTTCATGTACTAGTCTTTCTTTTAGAAGAAATAGAAAGACAAGAGAATTCAGTTTAAACTCCAGTTTAACTTAAACACCTGCATGTACTAAAGTTTCAAAGTCAAAATTCCCCAAAGTGCCAATGTCCTGTACAAAATTGCTTAATGCTGAGAAATATTAGGCAAGACTAAACAAACCCAAAACCCATAAATTGAGCAGAAGGCTAAACCTGTCAACTAAAAAAGGCAGGGCTCTTCAAGAATGTAGCTACTCTCAGTGAGCTGTATCGTGCTGACTTCTTCCAAGTGCAATAATATTATTATCGGTTTCCTCTACACATGCAGATGTGCTCCTTCCTTCACATCACAACATGAGCATCCCATTGCCTGATAGCAGGTTTGAAACCAGTCAGGAGTTATTCGAGAAAGGGAAATGAAACTTCACTCAAGAGCTAGATCTGCCCAAGTCTTGGTCACTAACCAACCAGTCATTGGCTGAGAATAGGAAGACTAGTAAGAAAGAGGGAAGGAAATCCCGTAACATCTTGAGATTCAAAAAACCTCAAAAACTCTTACAATGAATGCTCTCAAAGTGATGATGACTCTGAAGGAATGAGCTTTTCATTTATTATGTGTGCCTACATAAGTAACCCTGTGCTAAGAGGGATCATTCTGTGTAGTCTTCTATTTTAACGGATACTAGGTAGAAGGACTAACCTGTAAAGGAGAAACAAACTGCAGATGTTGTTTCTCTCTCAGAAACCTGGAGATTAGGATTGCTTCTAGAGCTTCTACAGGTATTTTCAGTAATAGTAAAATGCCCGCACATAATCATATCTGTCCCAAGGTCATACTGAGTAGTGACAATGCACACCGATGCTTAAGTTGTAGTAACAGCTATATATGTGTGGAAGTTTTGTTGATCCATGTACCAAAACTGCAGATTCCTCCCTAGACTTTTTGGTGATATTGGCTGTCATTGAAAAGATTGATCATAGGCCATAGGTTCATCACTGTGTGGAGAAAAAGTAGGCGTCCCTACTGGTAGAAAAGGCTCTCTATCTAGTTAGTCCATTCCATTTCAATTATGTGCTACGGTCTGAAAAGAAATCTGTGTATTTTCATTCAATCTTGCTTAGTTTTATTCAATGGATTCTATGAAAAGAATTGAAAAAAATCTGTTGGTGTTGCTGTTATTTCCTACTGCCACTTTCAGCTTTGGGAGACTAAAAGTGAAAAGGCAGAGAGTCTCAAGTCAGATGCACCATAATTATTTTGTCTTCTACAAATTTATATTCAGTACAGGTAATGCTAAGACTAGGGCCAAAGAACAAAATCGTATGCGTTGTTATGCTGGAACATGTTTATTAAATGAATGTTTACTGAGTTCTTCTCAAAACTGTAACTGAAAATTGAAAATGAAAAATGTAATTGAAAGATTGTTGCCAGGTTCTGTAGATTTCTACATCTTCACGTAAAGCTCTTGCAGTACAGCTTTAGCAGAGTAGTTCATCATGTTTTTAATACAATTCTTTAAAAACAAAAAGTGAATATGCTGGTTTTGCTAAAGTAGACATATTTTGTTGAGACACATCAATACTGAGGAAGCTCAGCAGGAGTGGCTCTGAAGTCCAGCGCGGGCTCTCCAGCTCCATCCCCCCTGTGCGGTGGCTGCCTTCTGCCTTGGGTGAGCGCTGAGCAGGCGCCATCTCCCCTACCACAGGTCCTGATTTCCATGAGGAAGGAGCACAGGAAGAAGCCACAACATGCTCTGGTCAGGCCCTGGCTGGACACTCGGGGCACCACAGGAGTCCACGGTGCACTGCAGCCACTTCTGCACCACCTCCCTATAGTCACGGTTTCAGAGTGACAGAAAGACACAGAGAGAGAGAATAAAACTACAGTCTGTTGGTTCAACAGAGAACTGCTGTGCTGACAGAAGTTCCCTTTGCAATACGCCCAAAAAGATTTTATGTTTGTTTTGGATGTGTGAAATGAAAGCAGACTTTTCCCCCAAAATTTCAAAAATCGCCAAGTGGATCTCTTGCTCTCCGAGCTTCCTCTCCTGCTCAGAAGGAACCAGTTGCTCTCTCAGCTTGAGTGCCACTGGCAGTAAAGATGCAAACAAAAGTGTTCCTCCCGTATCATTGCTCTTCAGTCCCCAGACTCGTATTAGCATACCACTGATTTCACAGGGCTGTGTGCACTTATTGGCATTTATCTTCCTGCTTTGTTTTAACAGCTGCTTCTATTTTTGGGGATTCGCTCACCCTCCCTCTGTCGGTTGGTCAATCCCAGTGCGGCACGTGGCCGCAGCTTTTAGGGAAATGAAGATTCCTGAAAATCCCACTGTAGGAAATAGTATTAAATAATACAGCCTCTTTTGAAAATGTTCTCCTCATATTTGAAGTGTATTTCTAAACTGAATGCACCACAGTGCCATGGTGCTCTTGTGCTTGTTTTCAAGATCACATTTAATCAATCTGAAGGTACCTGATGAAGATTTTCTAGCTGTCAGCTCCAAAAGTTGGATCACTTTCACCTCCTACATCAATCAGTCAAGCAAATGAGGTCCCCTTTCTGTATTCCTGGTCTGCATACACTCCCTGAGCCTGTACTCAGCTACACCCGTATGAGCCCACACCCTGTGAGCTTTAAGTGGGTTTGCTTAGGTCTCCTTTAGTTTCAATGGGATGCTTGAGACAGGAGGCTAGGCTGCACAAGGCAGGAGGGACTGCAGCTTCATGGCAGGATCCAGGGATATGAATATTTACCGTAAGAATCAAATTAATGCAGTTAACATTAAATACAAGGAATGTTTGTGGTTATCTTTTACAGTAAAATGTATTTTATGACAGTTGATGTACCATGATCTTGAAAGATTTCAAATAACACCTCCTTAAATCACATTCATCTGTGATACACCCCAGTGTGACTGCCTGAATACTGTGACTTATTTTCACCAAAATCATGCTTCAGAGGAGTTTTCAGCTGCAGTTGATCTAAGGCCTGAAAGTGACAAGGAGAACTTAAACCGTTATTGAGGTTTAGCTGAGTTAGAGGTACCACATAACCTGAAATATGCTAGTTTAATATGTTTATAATCTTATAATTAATCTCATTATTGCACTTAAAGCTATCATTTAAAATACAAAATCCATAAATCATAATCTAGGAGAGTGAATAGGCTAGGTATTTCTCTTTCTCTATGTATTTAAAGGGAAATTTTCAAGAACACAAAAGTTAGGCAGGCAACCATCCTCCTCTGAAGGCAATTGTTCTTTCAGAAAATCTTCCTTCTGTTAGATGAGATACTTATATTAAGGTTTATTCATGGATGAGGGCTTATATCCTACAATATTAGTATCTGTTAAGTTGACTCTGACTGGCTGGTGCCTGCCTGTATGGTCTAGTCAGTTCAGTCTGTATAACAGTGTCTATACAGGACAATTAATCTTTATAGCTGTGAACAATTTACAATCTTAGGAGACCTTTTTCTACCTTAAAAACAAATAAAGACAAGCACATGCAGGGAGGAAGCAAAATGTGAAAACTCGCTGAGAAACACAACCTTTCTGCCCCCGTAATACTGGAGTGGTATCAAGACTGTACAGAAAATAAATTCAGAGAAAGTCTTTAAACTTCTACACAGTTGTAAAGAGTTAATATGGCAGGCTGGAACTGCCTGACCCCCTAAGCTTAAGGAAAGCACTGAGCTATGTTGTTACTACTTGAGAAAAGTTGCCCTCACATCATTAAAGACTGAGATAATGTCCGAGCCAAAAATTGAAACCACTGAAGAGCCGCATTCACAACACAAGCTAAAGATGAAATGCTGCTGCTTCAAATGTTCTTGTTCATTACACGCAACAGCAAAAACTAGTCCGAGAACCTGGGAGAATTCAAAGGATGGAGATACTTCAGAAGTCCAGAAAAACGGATATTCGTGCATGTTAACGGATGCCTCCTTATGTGCCTAACTAAAAGAAGAATTGCAACATTACCCTGGAAAACAAGAATACGGCTTCCCAAAATAAGCAAAAGCCAACTAATTGGATCATTTCTCCAGCTCCTTGGAAATGTTATGCAGTGTAATGGGGTATTTGCTGGCCAGAACAGAAAACTTGAAATGCGCTACTACATTTTATGCCAGGGAGCACAGCAGCTCCCGGCTTGCAATGGAAAAACGACCCCAAACACAACCCCCCCCAAAAGACCCCCAACGGGGAAGGCTGTTACTCTTGCCCTTCTACACCTCGCTAGGGAATCACTTCGCATCGTGCGCCCCGCACCGCCCTGCGTCCGAAACCACGCACCCGTCCTTAGCCAGGAGCCCCGGGCTCCCCGCAGCCGCCGCGGCTCGGGCTGAGGGCGGCGGGGACGGGACGGGACGGGACGGGACGGGACGGGACCGGGCGGGACGGGGCCGGCCCTCGCCGGGGACGCGGCAGCCAAACCCCCCCGCGGCTGAAGCGAAACCCCACGATTTCCGCGCGTTTGCTGGCAGGGCGCTGCCCCGCGCAAACTTGCGCGGCCGCCCCGCGAGGGGAGCCGAGCCCCGCCGCGGCCGCGGGGCTCCCTGCGCGGCGGCTCCGCGCCCCGCGGAGCGTTACCTGCGCGCGTCTGCCGGCTCCCGCGGGCGCCTCGGGGTTTCGCGGCGGTGGCAGGCGGAAAGGGCCGCGGTGCGTAGCGCGGGTGCGTAGCGCGGGGCGAGGAGGCAGCCCCGGGCGGCACTCATAGCTCCGGCCCGGGCCGCGGTGGGGAGAGCGCGGCTCCCCGGGAGCAGGGGGAAGCGCGCATCCCCCAGGCTGCCTGGCGGCGCATCTTACGCGGCTGCTGCGGAGGCGCCGGGGCTCGCCTGCGGCCGAATGCCGGGCGCCGGGGCGGGATCCCGGGGCGGGATGCCGCCGCTGCCCGTGCCGCTGCCGCTGTCGGTGCGGGTGCGGGTGCGGATGCCAGCCGCCGTGCTCGCTGCTCGCCCGGCCGCCGGCGGGTCAGGGCTGGAGCCGCCGCGCGGGCGCATTTCGGGAGGCTGTTCCGTGCGGTATCTGGAGCCTGTTATTTCAGCCTTGCGCGGTATGACAATTAGAGTTGCCATGGAAATACAGTGAGACTGTAAACAAACCCCGCGCTCGCCAGTATTTAAGGGGTGCTCTCAATTTCTCACCCTGAATTTAGGGCACAGCATTTTGAAAAGGTGAAATGCTCTACGTGTCGCGGGACATCGGGAAGTGTGAGCGTAGCCAGGCAATCGCAGAGCTCTGACCTGAGCGCTCTCTAGTTCCCCTCACTTCGGCTGGAGCGGAGCCTTGGTTGTATTTAGCCACACTGTTCAAACACCCTTTAATTTTTACCATTATTTTAGAAGAGGTGGGAGGTGATGGATTTCCCCCAAACAGTTTTCCTTTCTGAATTCTTACAGTTCTTACGGAAGCAAATATCTGAAGGGTGGCTTTAATTTTGCCTGGGCCATCAGTGGGAAGGCAGGGCATTTTTTAAAATGAGCAATATTTTAAAGTGTAAAAATTCTTGGGTGTGTCATAGCACAAAGCATGAAAAGACAAATTCTGCTGTTCTTACCAGCTGCTATCTTGTAGCACAAGAAGACTCATTGATCATAGTCCAATTACAGGGCTACTGGAGAACTGAGTGACATGCAGGTCTCTGGGAACACAAGTGGCAGAATCTGACACAAAAACGTAATGACTTTTCCATTTGCCAAGGCACTCCTTCGACAGCTGATATTAACACAGCACTGCAGAAAAGCTGTCAGTATAATTAGCCTGTGAAAGTCTGTACTAAACAAAGACAAAACAGCTGGATCAACCGTATTGTAAAATAACTTTTGAACACTGAAAGTCCAGTTGGGTTCCTTATTTAACTTAGGTTAAAAAATATTAATTTTAGGGTAAGCGATCAAGGAACAATTAACCTGAATCTTCAGCAGATGAGCTCGGGATGGTGAGGAAGATTGCGTCCCATCTTCTTTCACCCGCTTCTGCATTATTCACCACCCACTGCTGGTGAATCACTGCATGTGCAAGTGGAGCACAGGGAGCTGCCAGGTGGAAGTGACGTGCCAATCCATCTCATCCTTTTAAGACAGCTCTCCTGTTAGTCACAAAAGAGAACAAAATTAGTCCTTTTTAGGGCTGAGCAGCTGTTCTTAGCATTTTCGACCATCTTCCCACCTAACACTGATGTCTTCGAAGCTTTCACGCAAATATTTGACCTGGAGATAGAAACCCACCCTGGTTCTAATCTGCGATGGGGGGGGATTAAGATCGTCTCCCAGGGCACCAATTTACCTGGGTGTCCCTTGTCCCAGGGAAGCTTTGCAGATTGCTGGCCCCACTTCTTAAAGTGGAAGTTCTCTCCTGGAAAGAGGGAAGTTTTAGAGACACTATCTTTCTATGAAAGCTTCTGGCTACAGCAGACTGACGTTGTCTTTAAAACAAAATGTAAATTTGCTGGCAGAGCCCACAAATGGGAAATTATGGTTTCTTGCATTGCACAGCTATGATTTATGTGGGATGCCATTGTACCTTCGTAAAGGTACAAAGAGCCTACCTCCATGTTGACCATTTCTAAGGCAGGCAGTCAACTGCTACAGTTTCCCAAACAGCCTCCAGAAATTACATGCTTCTTAGCAAGAGCAGTCAGTAAGACAAGTGTTTCTTCCTCTAAGCAATTTTCTCTAAGAACAAAATTTCATACTTGTTTTGTTAGTTGTCTTATTTCAGGAGAGTTCATCAACCAGTAATGTACTGGCAGGTATGGGTTTGTTTGGGTTTTTTTCCCCCTGGACCTGTAAATAACACCAGATTTCTCTCAGCTGTATTTGGACAATTCATCCCTGATACTTGTGCACACCAGAGGCAATTACTGTTCAGACCATTATCATTTTTTCCTTTTCACCATTTGTGTACTTCTGTCTTGCCAGTAATGCTACTGAATAATAAAATAGGTGATTTAGAGATGGGAAAGGTACTGACATTAAAGGTGTCTAGTGTCAGGACTGACAACAGATAATAGTACAAGTTCCCTAGAAACCAGCCTCCATAGTGGTGTTGAAATCCTGGAGGAGTCCTTGAGGAAGTAAGAGATGGTGATGATGACAGGTACCTGTTCTGGGGGAGCTGGGGAAGAAAAATGGTGCATCGGAGAGAGAAGGCTGGGATTCCCGAGTCAGAAGGGCACAACAGAAAATACAGGAGAGAACTCTCTGGTTATAAGAATACAAATTAATTTTGACATGTTTCTTAACACATTCCCGAATGTATCTTTCTTTCAGGAGTGTCATCCCAATATCTTTGAAAACTTAGCTTCTAAAGGCTAACTGTGAAAGAAATGAAGGCTCAAACTGAAGTTAGTGAGAACTGATGAATGCCACAAAAAATGAAGGTCTAAGTCAGCATGCAGTCAGTCACCCTGAGTAGCAAAGCTTGCCATGAGGCAAAGTCTAATGTTATTGTAAAGCCTGCTGCCTACGGAGCACCTATCCATGGGCAAGACAGTCTAAAACGGTAGGACATAGCTACTACAGAGTTTGAGGCATTTTGTGAGATATGTATAAAGCATTTCTGTTGGTCAAAATTTTTCCCATGCATCAACCCAACCGTTCACCCCCCCCAAAATACTAAAATACTGTTACAAAACACTATTAAAAATACTACTTATGTCTGGCTTCTGTAGATGTATATTTGGCCTATCCCTTCCACAGATTCTTACCTCACATAAAGCAGCTGGGCATGAAGGCAGCGAGTCTGACTACTGAAAAGGTTGCAATGGTTGAGATGTCTTTGCGATGAAAGGCAGGACATCTGATGGTTAGCTAATAAAATACATCCAAGGGTGAGCATGTAATTGATCATTTTTGCTGCCTAACAGGTGTCATCACATTTGTTGGCTGGTGTTATACACATTGACTATTGATGCCCCTTCTGGATGATCATGCTGAGGCACAGGGCCTATTCCTGCTTCACCTGAAGCCAGATGAGAGCTTGTGTATGAGTGTACTTGAGTTTGAACCCTGAATGGACAGAGTGGGGTAGCCGTAGCAGAAAACATGACTTAGTATTTTACCGGGTGAACATAATTTAGGTTGTATCTCGAGCAGACTTTAAGTAACATTGCATATGATCAGGATAGCTTTACACTAGTTAGCTTGGCTGTATTGTTGAAAATGGAACTGCAGCAGCAAGACTCTCAGCAGAGATTAACCACATAATTATTCACACAGCTTCTTTGGGTTTGTGACATTAGCAGTCAAATAAAGTGTTGTTATGTTTGGTGTCAGTTGCAGTCGTTGCAGAATAAACACGCTCTTAGCCAAACAGAGAATTTGCTGTTATTCTCATTGTACTCAACAGCAAAACGCCTATTTAGTCTACTGATGACAGACTTTTGCCCCAAGGAGCATGAGTTCCCTTATCTGTGAATAGTGTAATGTGAAATGCAAGTATTTCAGTGGTACTGACGTTCATTACTAGAAAATGAAAACAATAAAAATAAAGTTAAAAAACCCTTCAGAGAGTGTTTCCATTCATTTCCATAGCGGTGACTTCAGTTTGTTTTATATACAGTTGAAACCACAAATGACTCTCGTGGGGTTCTTTCACTCGGTGGATTTTAAATTTTACAGAGGGATTGCATTGCCTGAACACATGACAATACATTGTCATAAAAGTGACAGCCTCATTTTATGACATCTTTTCTTTTCCATTTTTGAGAGTTACAGTGAGAGAGAATTTTAATGGGTTGATCTCTTGGCATATTTTTTCCATGTGTTTCTTAAAAACATCTTGTTCCTTCTCAGTGCTTTTGCTTCAAAGAAATTCTGTATTCTTTTACTCAAGCTGTTCTATTTCCTTAGTTGAGATACTTGTGTTCTGTTTATTGTACTTACTCTCTTTTTGCAATGTCATGCCTTCACAAAAATAAACATACGTACACAAACAAACACAGTCTTCCAGTCCAGGGTGCCTTTGATGCAGTGAAATAATTTACTCCCTGGAAGAGGATAATCTTTAACACTATGGCTATCTTGCTACTCCAGTGTTCTCGTGTCCTGATAGTGTTCATCAATAGAATAAGAGTTACTGAGGAAGCATTTGACATCTTTGTGGGCTTGGTGCTCCAGCTGGAGACACTCAGCTTGGTGTTGAGACTGGAGATGCACAGAATAGTTAGGAACTGCTAAAGCCTGAGTTTCCTACAGAACACACCCAATGCTGTGTGGCGTTTACTGCACAACCTGTATTTTATATAGCTATAATAGAAAGAGTTTGAAAAGAGCCTGTCTCTGTTTATTAGAGTGATTATTTATTAGTGTGTTTTAGTGCTCACATGTATGTGAAGTGCTTCAGAGAAGATTGATAGAGCTCCAAGAGATTCAGTCATCTGAGGCGGGCACACAACAGTATGGCAGAGCAGGAAGCTTGTAGTAAGACTCAGGTTACAGAAGCTGTGTGTGTATATATATATACAGACATATGTATGTTTGAAAGACTCAGTGACTGAGGCAGCCCTTTCCATTGCTCCACTGCACTGTTTAAAGCCTAACCTTGCATCTGTCTGCAGTGTGAATAACTATGAATATTTGTTGCCATCACTGTGAGTTCAGGTCACTGAGTGACACGTAGGATCTATCTTCAATCTCTTGTAGGTAATTATTATATTTCCATAGTATAAAAGAAGTATTGTGAGGCTTGCTTCGCCTGTGTTTATATGATGTTTGAAATTCTTGTATATACTAACCATTAAAATGTGAAGTATTATGAATCACTTCATTTACTGCTGAAATGGAGATCCTCATGACTAATGACAAAATGGAGGAGAAAGAAGATCATACCTATCTGAAACTTTGGAAATTTCTGTGGCAGAAACAGTGGCATTTCTCTATTTTGATTTTGCTAGGATGGCAAATGAATGCCTCTGTGGTAGGTTAATCTATTAAAAATAGAGTAGGATGGTGAGAAACAAAGACAAAACTAACACCCCCACCGCCCCCCGCTGCCTCTTCCCAGAGTTGCTCCTTCCTCCTGACTCTTCTACACTCCCACCCCCTGGGCAGTACAGGGGGACGGGGAATGGGGGTTGCGGTCAGTTCATCACGTTGTCTCTGCCGCTCCTTCCTCCTCATGCTGTTTCCCTGCTCCAGCATGGGGTCTCTCCCACGGGATACAGTCCTCCATGAACTGCTCCAACGTGCGTCCTTCCCACGGGCTGCAGTTCTTCAAGAACTGCTCCAGCGTGGGTCCTTTCCATGGGGTGCAGTTCTTCAGGAACAGACTGCTCCAGCGTGGGTCCCCCATGGGCTGCAGTTCCTGCCAGCGAACCTGCTCCAGCATGGGCTCCTCTCCATGGGCTGCAGGTGGATATCTGCTCCACTATGGTCCTTAATGGGTTGCAAGGGGATAAACTCCGTCATCAGGGTCCTCACTACGGGCTGCAGGGGAATCTCTGCTCCTGCACCTGGAGCGCATTCTCCCCCTCCTTCTTCACTGACCTTGGTGTCTGAAGAGCTGGTTCTCTCACATTTTTCTCACTCCTCTCTCTCACAACTGGTATGCGGCATTTTTTACACTTTCTTAAATATGTTATCACAGGGGCACCACCAGCAACACTGGTGGGCTCAGCTTTGGCCAGGGGTGGGTCCATTTTGGAGTCGGCTGAAAATGCCTCTGTCCAACATAGGGGCAGCTCCTGATGTCTTCTCACAGAAGCCACCCCTGCAGCCCCCCTGCTACCAAAACCTTGTCATGTTAACCCAAGCCTCTTATTCTGAACTGGTCCTAAAAATGTATCTCTGCTCTGGATACCTGTTGGCAGAGTACTACAATTCTGTATCACAGAATGCTTATTTTAATTTTTAAAATAGCCATCTTGCCCATATGGTAAGAGCATTACAGGGAAGTAGTGGAATCATCCTGGCATAGAAAAAGACTTTTTCTCTGCCTAGCAATACACCTATTGCCCTTAAAAATTATTGGACAATAATTCTCTTTTTCTGTAATGTGAACGGATCATTCCACATCCGTAGCAATGAGAGTCCTCAGTTCTACATGTCCTAGGGTGTCTCTGCTTCAGACAGAAATATGCTCTTTCTGGGATCTTCAGCTTAGGTCTCTGCCTAAGTGTATCCACCTTTGCTCTGCTCAGATGGAGGCTGGTGCATGTTAATGACCCACGTATGACTGAAGTTCTTAAGAGGCATTATATACAGCCTGCACTTACCTTCTGGCTGCTGCTGTTAAAATGTCAGCAGTGCCCCCGCTACTGGTTTATAGCAACCTTGAGGTATGCCTCCACGTCCCTTTCTCGCATCGAGGACTGCAGTTACAATGCAGTTGAGCCAAGCTCCTGGAAATACAGTGTAAACATCAACCTCAGTGCTGGATTTTGAAACCTTCCCAGGAGGCTCATTCTGCAAAAAATGTTACAATCATTTATTACGTGCAACTAATTTTTTAGCTATAATTAACATGGTTCCTCACTTGAGAGTTATCCACAACATAAGAGTGTCGCCATGTAAGAGGGGTATGCCTGAAGGCAAGAATATAAGAGACTGTAAATCCTTACACTTGAAAAATTAATCTGGAGTCTTGGAACAGTTAGGGCATGCCTGTTTTCCAAGAAATCCAAACTCCTAATACAGCCTGCAGGGTTTGTCGTGGCATTTTTAAAGTGCTGCTTAAGTTTATGTGGGTAACTTCTCTCGGACTTCTGTACTGGCTTCCAAACTCACTGGGTTGTATGCCTATTGAAGTAGACCTTCTGCAGCAGTGCTTTTTGTGAGTGAGAGAGCAAGGTATTTCAGGATCATGAAAAAAGCGAATGGAAAATAAAATTTTCCATTTTGCTTTTTATAAATTTGTTCAGTAAATAGTAAACTATCCTCCTATAGCTGGGAGTAGTTTGCAGAGCTGCTCATGCCAGCTGCATTAAAAAAAAAAAAAAGTCTGGTTGCTGGAAACTGGAGTTTTCAAAAGAAGCAGAAGAGCTGGCCAAGGCAACAGCCACCACCTTTCCAGCTCTGCATCTCACTGTGGAGATTTGTTCTTTATTTTCAGGGGTCCATTTTCCTTCCTGCTCCCTGGAGTATCCCACTGCTCTGTATGAACCTGCAGAAATGCCTTTCTTTTTCCATGGGTCATACAGGATGGTGAACCACTTGGCTGGGATGAATCAGAAAAATACCCACAAGGGCTACAGTGACAGCTGAGGTTTGATAGTTTATTGACTTAATTTACTTTTAAAATAGTTTCTTATTGCTTCTAGCTGAAAAAAAATAGCAAGAAAGCAACTTGACAATTCTTAATCCAGTCATTGCTCATCATGATAAGTACAGACCAGAAGCTAGTCGTACTGGTTTAAAAAGCCAAACCCGAACTTTGTAACTTGCTCTGTATAGTTAAAATTGTCTCCTCGTCCACTTTCCAACAAAGCTTCTATTTCCATCTTTGGTTTGGCCACAAGATGGCAATAACTTGCAGACAAAATGCTGAAACAGCCAGACAGCGACTTGAAACAGTCTCCCTTCCTGAGCTTTTCCCTGCACTCTCCCCCCCTCCTCTTTTGTTTCAATATTTAATTGCATTTATTTCGGAATTACTAGGCAACCCACCCCCAGATGTGTAATTTAAAGGTGATGTGCTTGCAGTGAGATTTTCAGGATCTGCTCAGCAGAGCACCATCATGTGATACTGAGATAAGGTGGAGTTCGGCTTTAAGGGGGAGTCTCCAGCCTTCCTCACCAATCTTTAGGATCTCAGCTGGAGGAGTACCAGAGGATCCTTCCCCTTTCCCTACTCCTTCTTCTCCATCCAGCCTCCTGAGGCAGCCCCTGAGCAGATCAAAGACGGGCAGAGCAGTTGCAAGGTGAGTTTCCCCTGCGGTTGCTTTCCCATGACTGTGGGTGGTTGTGTGCCGGTTGGGCTGGTGTTTGCTTGCTCTCCTAGGTGCAGATGGCAAAATCCCAGGGAGGGGTAGGCTCCAGGTTGGACTTGCGAGTGGCTGGGTGAACCATCAGCTTGCGCTGACAGTGTTTTGTGCTTCCTTTCAAAGAGCTGCAATAGTTTTTACAGTGTATTTCCACTCACCTCTTTTTCTTTTCACCCTTTCTGTCTGCTGGTGCTAAACTTTTGACCAAAATCCTCCCGGAGAGTTGGAAGGGTATGTGCGGTGGGGGGAGACTGTGCAATCACCCGGAGGGGTCTGCAGAGCTGTGGGCTTTCCCCACCCCACGCCAGCACCCAGGATGGGGACGGATCTCCCCCCTGGCTTGGGAGCTGGTGGGGCAGGGGACAGGGAACAGTGCAGCTGTTCAGGAGCTGCAACTTCACCCCCTCCTGATACCTCATCCATTTTAGAGAGCTGGGCAGGGAGGAAGGACTCCTTGTCACTTTGCCAGCAGTGCTGTGTGTCTGAGCTGGTTCCCAGACGTGCTCTTAGGTTGCATCTCTGCTATGGAGGGAGGCAAGGGAAGAAGGAGCAGTGGCATTTTCTGTTTCTGAATTTGATATTTAACAAATAAGCAAACGCAGAGCTTAGTTAAGGGAAAAGAAAAACCCAGAGCCTGAAACCTAGGCCGCCACGTTGCTGGGTGCAATGAGGTCCCAGCTCGTGAGAAAATCTGTCCAGTTCTCTCCTTGCAGGACATGGCTCCTCGCCTGCTCTGCCTCTCCCATCGTCCCGTCAAGTCCCAGAGCTGGACTGCCACCTCATGCTGTACGAGTGACAGTGGAGATCATGATTAAATCCAGACGTTGATTTTCGGGCTGGGCTGAAGTCATACTGTTGGGAATTGAGGAGTCCTGACTCTCCGCATCACCTGCATGCTTGCCCTTTGGGTAAAGCACCTACTTCTGGCTCTGGCTGAAGCGGTGCTTCAGGAGGCCCTGGCAGGTGGGAGGTTCTTTATTGGACCCTAAAACAGACTTTGTGGACTAGGGAGACCTGATAAATTTAGTTAGCAGAGGCAGAAGATCTGAGAGAGAATGCTCAGGTGCATGCCTAGCTAGCTTGAAAATCAGAATAGCCAGACCTCAGGCAGAGATGCCTTTTGTCCGAAGCCACTGATGTTAACTTTGACAGTAAAATGTCACTCAGAGGCAAGTTATATCACCTGTCATGGTTTCATGTAGCCATGTGGTGATTATAAAGAGCCAGCAGAGCCAGCTGAGGTGAGCTTGTGATGCCGGTGACAAGACAAGGTGTTGGCATGGTCATCCTTTTGCTGACCCTCAGGAGGAGCCGGATCTGCAAGCCCAGCCCTCACACGCTGGCTCTGCCCCAGTGAGGAGGCAGCCCCAGCTCTGGTCCCCAGCACGCGGCTGGTTAAAAGGGTGTCTGCCACCAGTAACAGGCAAAGACGATTCTGCTCTGGAGACTTCGATGGCACTGAGATTTATACCAAATATCATTTAAGACCAAAAGCTCACCCGTTCAGGGTAACTTTTAATGAAGTACATGTTAGTGGACCATGTTTTTACAGCTTTTGTGATAAGTGCCATATGGAGCTAGGTTTGAAACACACTTGTGTGAATTTTAAGTGTCATTACTTTCATCACCATAACCTAAGGGTAAGTGAGCAATAAATCTAGCTTGTGGGAGACTGGGCAGAGGGAAAGTTCCAGATTCAGTGTGGCTGTCACTAATGGCGAGTTGGAGTAAAAGGTGTGTCAGGTTATTTGATTTCTTTCTTTCTTTTCTTCCCCCCCCCCCCCCCACCTGAACACATGCCTGAGTTTCTCTGATTTTAAAATCCAAGGCCTTGCAAAGGCGTGGTTATTTAGGCACGCCTATTTGCGTTGCATGGGTCAAGAAATTTTCTGCAGTGTTTAATTTTTGCTATTTTTTTTGTCTTCCGTCTTGTTTTGTTCTTTCTTTGCTGCACAGCCCTGCTAGCTGAGATTAAGGTGTTCAGAGTTCCTGATTTGCCTTTGACTCGGTGCCAGTGCTGCTGTGGGCACTCGGCTGCTCAACATCAAGTGTATGTATTAGGTAAAAAAGAATGCAGCAATTTTTGGAGTAATTTTTCCGCCCCTCACATCAGTCAGATGGGGTTTCCCTTGCCCTTATGCGATAGCTGGGTATAATTCCACTTAGAGCAGCTTGAGAAAGCAGACCTTTGCGGATTAAACTTGTGAAGAGGAGATGTAAAACACCAAGCAAAGGCTGCGCTGGTGGAAGACTGAAATTGCTTCTCAGCTGGTTATTTCGTGTAACTTGGAAAGGGCCGGGAAGGGGTCGCGTCCCCCGCATTTGGATCCTGCCTGCTGCCTTTCTTCCCCCGGACTGCCGCCCCCGCTCCCGCCCCGGACCGGGCGCCGCCGCCGCCGCCGCCGCCGCCGCCGCCGCCGCCGTGCTCCCGCGGGGCTTTCCCCGGCGGCTGGGTTGGCCATCCCCGCCCGCGGGGAGAGCGGCGGCGCGGCGGAGCCCGCCCGCCGCGGGCAGGCGAGGCCGGGGCGGCTCCGCTCCCCCGCGGGACCCGGCCGCGCCGCGGCTCCGCGCCGGGGGGGGCGGGCGTGGGGGTGCCGGGGCGGGCGACGTGCCCGGGGGTGACCGGCCCTGCTCCTTCCCTTCTCCCCAGGTGGTGCGCGGGAGATGCGGCCCGGCGGCGCGGGCGCGGCCGAGGGTCTCCTGGCCGGCTGATGGGCGCCTGTTGAACTCCGGGAGCGGTCTGGATGAGAGCGGCGGCGGCGGCGGCGGCTGTGAACGTCGTGCAGCGAGTTGGGCACAACATGAACACGTCGGTTCTCGCCCCCCTGGGGAATAGGTCCGGTCACCTGAATTTTTCGGAGAAGAACTCGCAGATCTTGCAGTTTGAGGATGAGGATTGCCATGTGCCTTTGGCCATGGTCTTCACTTTGGCCTTGGCTTACGGGACTGTGATAATTCTGGGAGTCTCTGGGAATCTGGCCTTGATTGTCATTATTTTAAAACAAAAGGAGATGCGCAATGTTACCAACATCCTCATTGTCAACCTGTCCTTTTCTGATCTTCTAGTGACCATCATGTGTCTTCCCTTTACCTTTGTGTATACTTTAATGGACCACTGGATTTTTGGGGAGGCCATGTGCAAATTGAATCCTTTCGTGCAATGTGCCTCAATCACCGTCTCGGTCTTTTCTTTAGTCCTCATTGCTATCGAACGCCATCAGCTGATCATCAATCCCCGTGGCTGGAGGCCGAACAACAGACATGCCTACCTGGGGATTGCTGCCATATGGATTTTAGCCACAGCTTCCTCTTTGCCTTTCCTGATCTACCACGTGTTAACGGACGAACCCTTCAGAAACATAACATTTGATGAATATAAGGACAAATATGTGTGTTTGGACCTGTTCCCCTTGGACACTGCCAGGCTTTCTTATACCACGACGCTTTTGGTGATTCAGTACTTTGGACCGCTTTGTTTTATATTTATTTGCTACTTAAAGGTAAGAGAGAATCCCCTTGCGATATGTACTTCTTTCTGTCTGATGTTTGTTTATCCTTGCAAAGATGATGGTTGTAGGTTAAAATATCCCACATGTTTCTCTGTGTTGAATTTCCTGCAGATATACATACGATTAAAAAAAAGGAACAACATGATGGACAAGATGAGAGACAATAAGTACAGATCCTCTGAAACCAAAAGGATCAACATCATGCTGATCTCAATAGTGGTCGCATTTGCAGTTTGCTGGCTGCCTCTCACCATCTTCAATATCGTGTTTGATTGGAATCACGAAATTCTGCCTGTCGCTACCTGCAGCCACAACCTTTTGTTCCTGATTTGCCACCTCACCGCCATGATCTCTACCTGCGTGAACCCCATCTTCTATGGGTTTCTCAATAAGAACTTCCAAAGGGACTTGCAGTTTTTATTTCATTTTTGTCATTTCCGCTCCCGTGAGGAGGATTATGAGACTATAGCCATGTCCACCATGCACACAGATGTTTCAAAAACCTCTTTAAGGCAGGCAAGCCCGGTTGCATTTAAAAAAATTAATAGCGATGATGATGACAAAATATAAAGAAGTAATAAAAATTCTACACCAAACTGCTGGAAGTGTGATCGCTGGTGAAACATGTCCAAGGACAAGCACAATTACATAACAAGTACAAAATGGGTAATATTTTTCTTTTTTTCCCAAGGAACTTTGATTTTTGTCACTTTGAAATTATACACTGTGCATTTTTGCCCCTTTTACTGCTTTAATGTTCGCAGCAGTTATACCTGAAACTTATTATAAGACATAGTTGGACCTGCTACTACCTATGGTTTTCATCAGCTGTCTTTTGTTCTGTTTTCTTTGTACAGTTATGTGCTTTAGCATAAAGATATACTTATTGATTTTTTTCAAAGAAGTAATTTTCAGGAGTGTCCATCTAAGACCATTAGAAACAATATGAACCGCAGGGAAGCTGTCACTACAGAGGACACCCATCCCAGCATAAAATTAGGACATCGAAGAATTCTTCTTCTTCTTTTTCTTCTTTTTTCCTTCTTCTTTTTCTTCTTCTTTTTCTTCTTCTTTTTCTTCTTCTTTTTCTTCTTCTTTTTCATCTTCTTTTTCTTCTTCTTCTTCTTCTTTTTTTTCTTCTTCTTCTTCTTCTTCTTCTTTTTTTAATCCGGCTTTTGATTGATGTTAAAATCCTGTAAAATCAGTGTAGGCACGCAGAAAATGATTCTGTGAAACCTGTAGAATATGTTAAATGGGGACATGCATTTGTCTCATTTATAGAGGCAATTCAGGCTGTAATCACTTAGATTAAAGACAGGATTAAGAGAGAAATTCTGTTCTCATTTACGAGAATAAAACCCTACAGTAATTCCACAGAGCACAATGGGATAACTCTGATGTTTCACCACAGCAAATGAAAGCAAAAATGGGCCTTCAGTCCCAACAGATTATAGCTGATTTTAATAATACAGGCTTTTTAATTTAAAGAACCCAAACCCCATTTTCATCTGCCATCACTGACAGGAGTTAGTGTTGCTGGGATAAAATGTACTGTCCGTCCCCAGCCTATGAACCATGCAAATTCTCCTTAAGACCTATGTCCAGAATCTAAAGGGAGGTGGGACTGTTCACTGTCTGTACAAGGTGCAATTCCATCCTCGCAGTGATGGAATCAGGTGAAAATCAGGTCTGGTATTAAAAAAAGAAGCTTTAGCTACCTGAGTCTTCTCATAATAATTAGTGCTGATCTACATAAATTATGTATAGCCTCATAATATTCTGTGTTCAGATGCAATGGCACAAATCTGGATTATCTCCAAGACAATGGATGGTTTAATCAAGATCTGCAAAATTCAAAAGGAGGATACGGATATAGTTTGGGTGTAATTGGTATGTTTAGCTTCCAAACTCACAGTTTCCACAGTTGGTTGAAGTGTGGAAATATTTGCCAAATATACACAATAGAGCTCTGTGTGTTATTGCTTAAAATATATATCCTCTAATTATACAAACTATACATGACTAGATCCCCAGCTGAGGGAAACCTGCATAACTTGACTGCTGTAAATGAAACTACAACAATATCAGCCAGCTGAGGTTCTGTGTCATACAGTGTACTTTGCTGTATAATCAATGCCTTTTTGAATAATCAGCTTTTAAAAATACAATATAGACCCTACTTTCTTTTAGCAAGTTCACTTTAAACTGTTCTGGCAGAGAAGAGGGTCTGTAAAATGGGTGTAAATGTAGCATAAATGGAAATCTGACCTGATATCTTTCTGAGCAAAAAGATCTCAGGATGTGACGGTGAATTTAATATGTTCTAAATTTGACATGGGTAAATGACTAAGAAATGAAAATTATTTGGTTTGCCAGTATTTAAGAGTCAAAAACTGTGCCTTGTGCTGTCTTATAGTGTAGAATATTAAAGTAGCAATGTGTTCTTGTGCATTATAATTCCACGTATTTCTCTACTGGCAGATAATTTAATTAAAAAGGAGGTTTCTGTGGTTGAGAACAGAGAGGGAGTGTAGAAAATGAATTATAAGACAGAACTTTCTTTCAGAGCTTTGCCCTTTTCTATTTTATGAGATTTCCCTTTTCTTTGTGGTTCTCTATGGAGCGTGTTGCTAATAATTTGACAAGAGTCTCCTGAAATTATTCCCCTGTCACTTTACGATAATTTTCATATGCTAAGGGGTGTGTATTTTCACAGAGAAATACCATGTAGAAACCCAGACACGTTTTTCTATTAAGAATGTCACAGTGAGTTTTTCCCATTAGAAAAAAAATCACAGTGAGTTTTATGTTTTTTTCCCATTTTTGAAAAAAGCACTTTCTTCCAATGCAATGGAAGAAGAAAACGGAATTATTTGAGAAAGTTTCCAGTTAGTTTGCTGGAAATTTTTGATCAGGCTGAATTAGGTGTTTATACAGAGTAGGTGTTGGAGCAACTTTAGAGGAATCTGCTGGTGCACAGAGACCTAAAACTGGTGTGTCCTAAGATTCGGAGGTCTCCAGTGGGATAGCAACGTAATTCCTCTTATGTCAACCTTTCTCCTGCTTGAGGTACGGTCTCAAATCATACAGCCCGTCTGATACCGTCTCATACTGTCTCCTGAGAATGCATGTCAGGTGTTTTTTGCCCGCCAGCGCCTGATAAACAAGGTGAAGTGTAAGTAGGAGCATTCCTTCGGCTAGCCCGTGTTAAGCTCAGGAGCCATTTTTCCGCTGCACTGCTGTCCTAGGATCAGGCTTCTCTTCTATCTTTCCTCACTTGCCTGCAAGAAGCCTTTCTGAGCCTCTGCTAAGGACACAGGCTAGCACACCGTCATACGAATAGCACAGGGGATGCTGCCTGAAACGACAGCGGAAATGAACACGGTGTTCATTGAACACAGAGTGTTCAGCAGAAAAATGCATTTGGAGAATTTCAGAAGCAAAATCGTTGCTCTTCTGAAGAATTTGTTATGAGGACAAAGATAAACGTGGTCTCTCCGAGGTGCTGACCTGACATCTGCAGGGCGTAGATGACATCTACTGAGAGCAGTATTTTTGTCTTTGGTTTCATGACTTGACACCGGAGCCCTCAAAAGCCACTGGAGACTTTCCCCTCCTGACACCTGGCTACAACACTGATCCTCTTTGTAACTTTCAGACCTCCAGCATGGCTTCTCATCCTCTATATGCTAAATTTCTTTACAGGGTAAGCTGTCGAGTTTCATGTTTCTCTATCATTTCCCAGTCATTCTGGTTTGATACTTGTTCCTCCTATGTGCTGTTTTGTCAAACTCCCCACACTTCAGCACATGCTGATTCCTATCTCAAAAGCCTGAAGGTCCCTCTTATTCTTTCAGACTGGTAGAAAAGTTCTACTGACAGAAAAACAGAACAGTGAGGGATTTATAATGTATCATACTATCTATGTGCAACGCATTTCATGTCAAATCTACAGCCTTAAATGACAAATGTAACTATTTAATAAACATTAATATCTGCTTCATTTGTCAGTTATTTTATAATCTTAAACTTCACTTTTATCCACCACAGACATCTAAAGCTTCTGCATAATCTGCATAATACAATGACACCAGTGTATTTGTATGTCATCTTAATAAATACTTCTGTATTCCCATATTGCTTTTTTTCAACATACCTCTTGCTGGTGTCATTGTCACTACATACAGTAATCCACAACTTTCACATCTTCATTTAAAAAAAAGGATAATAATAAAGGTGTTTATTAATTGACAATAATATCTGCTTTTGGTAGGCTAGGAAAAAGCTGGATATTAAAAAAAAAAATCAACCCTGTTTTTTCCACCTCATAAAGAAATCATATTTAAACCAGGAAAAGGAATTAACATGACAGGACCCCCCAGGCCACTTGAGCTGATGCTGACTGCATCTCATCACTAATGAAGGTGTGAAGGGCTAAGGGTTCATATATTCTGACTCTGCTGTCTTGAATTACAGTACCAGCTATTATTAATGGATCCTAAAAGCAAAATTTGGTGCTGATTCATATTCAGACTGTAAATCAGCATATGTTTAAATCCAGGCCTGTTCATCAAATTCTGATTCTGATCTCAGGAAGATGTTCTGAGATCAATGAAACTGGAGAATTTGCTTAAAGTTAATCATTTGCCTAGGAACTCTATTGAATAAAAGTTCACTGCTGGCTGGCAGCTCACACTCTTTCCTAAAAATCAGATTTTGGATTTCAGCTTATTATAGAACTAAATTAATGGCACATAGTTTTTCTCTGGATTTTTCTCTGGATTTTCACTGGAGTCCAGTGCCTGACAATGCTTCAGTTTAAGGCTTTGCTTCCTAATTCCTTGTATCAAAGAATTTACCAAACCAGTGCACAGAGAATGAAGACAATAAGGAAACTTTTTTTTCTGTTCTTATTTTTAAAGCATACATAACAGTAGGAAACACGAGCTTAAATAACACCTCTGTCTGCAACAGATTAAATTTATTCAGCTGAGTAGGAAGGGTGGAGAAATAATAATTGTAATCAAATTACAAGTTTTGTTGACAGCCATTTCTCAACTGAGGGATACATACAACTCCAAGCTCTACCATGTCCTCTTCATTCCTATGTTCTTTAATATGTGGTATCTGCTTCCCTGAGTCATTACTAAATACCCGAGTCATTACTAGATACCCAAGTCATTACTAAAGTTGATGTGAAAGAGAATTCTTTTCTTCTATCCATGTTTTGCAGAATTTCAAATGTTTGAGGATTACATGTAAGAGGAACAAATATGACCAGCTTTAGTCTCTTACACTTTAATAAGTGTAATAATAATTTAAATTCTATTCAATAATTCTGCCCATGCAAAACAGTGTTAATGGTCTAATTGAAGTTGACATTTCAAATATTAGGGAGAGCATTCACAAAGACTAACTTCGGCTGGAGGATGGCAGTTTTCCTAGCCTCCTCCAGTGGCAACCCGAGGGCACTCACACCTGCCCTGCTCCAGGTGCTACGCAGCTACCAGAATGTCTTTCTCTCCATTATCTATACAGGCTGCTAAGGGATGGCCAGCTTCCAGGGCCAGCACTAGGCCTAGCGACTACTGCCTCTCTTCCTCCATCGTCCATGGTGCTTCTGCTGTCACTTCATACTTCATACCCTTGGCAGCTGGTTTCTGAGGAAGTCGTAGGAATTTGTAATCTGATTTTGTAAAGTGCCCGAGTACAAGGTAAAACTCCACTCTATTCAGGACAGTGCTTTAAATAGTTTCTTCCATTAAAAGTATCTTCTGGCAAGTTTCTGGTAGGCAAGTTCCTCAAAATTTGCACTCCATAGAAGTATGTAATTTACAAAGCCTATGTATGGAATTATGTCCATACAGAACATCCAGCTCATTCCAGCAAAACTGGCAGCACACACTGTCTTGTGTTTTCCAAAGATCTGGGTAGATGGTCTGGTTATCTGACATAGATCAGGCTTAACTGCAAGAAATTTGCACCGGATGCAAATGTGCTTGAGATTGCTGCACAGGAGAGGCTCTGCACAGTGAACTAATTTGCCACAAATTATGCAAAATTTCAGATATACAGGGAGATAGATAGACAGAGCTTGGAAAAGAGCAAAAAAGCAGAAGACCTAGATGAAGCCTTGATGCATTCTGTCAGATACACACAAAAAGACTCAAAGGGAGACTCAGACATTTATTTATTTTTGGGGCCAACAGACTCACACATAAATGTTTTTTTTGGGCAAAGTGGTGGTCAAAAAAGGATGTGTGATAAATAGATTCTCTGCCTCTGTTTTCAGAAAAGGGATATGGATCTTTATAAATGACTCTGAAAATGTATTTTAAGATTCTTCGCCTTAGATTAATCTAGATCTCTTTTTGAGACGAAGGAAACAAAATGTTTTTGGCACAATCGAAAAATAACAGCTTTTCATCACACCCACCCACTGCACATGAGTCCATTTGCTTTCACTTCTGCACAACATGGAGAATGTTTGTTTATGGCAGGAGGAGTAACCTGATCATCAAAGCTCTCCTTGTGTTTCTTGGTTTGTGTTCACACTGATCCTGTGCTGCTGTTTTTCACTTTGCAATCTTCCCCCCCGCCCCCAAGCTATGACATTTTTATTATGCTATTTATATTGTTTCTTAATAAAAGCTTTCTGTGAAAAGATGTTCTTGAAAGATCCTATTCAATGTGTGCTTGAACATATGGGTGAAAGGCCATATGGATTTTTAGAAATGTGACTGGCAATGTGATGTTTCAGGGGGCAGAGAAGTAGAAAATATATGTTGCATACTGTTATTCAGCCCTTTTCATTTAAAGCTTTTGTTATAGTTTTAATTCATGTAATCTAAACGTCAGCTAAGTCTACGCATCTTGTGTTTCCTCTTGGTGACCAGCCTCCGGAGACATCCAGCTAGTAGGAAGCACTGGGTAACACAACTTGTTTCCTTACCTATGGCCCTTATGATTGCCTATAAGCTTCTCATTGTTTGTAATATACTTGAAGATATATATACAAAAGTGTTCACTTCTTTCTCTTTAAGACTGGTAAATGTTGTACATTTAAGAGATTTAATAGATAGGACTGGATTATCTTTTCTGATTTTTTTCCATTATTATTATGACTGTAACGTTTGAGGGTCTTCAATTAAGCCTTGATTCATTATCATTTTGGGTACAGGGGCAGTCCCCTGGATGTCAGTCACCATGTTCATGTGCTTACAATTAGACAGGTGCTAAAGTAAGAGCCTTAAAGCCTGACCTAAAACACTGCAAGGTTAATGGAAAGCCTCCCACTGACGTCAGTGAGCTTTGGGTAAGGTCCTTGTTTCAAGTGACACTAAGGTGCGATACGTGTCTATCGGCTTCCTAGAGAGGGCAGCAGGCCATAAAAAGTGACATTTTTCTGTCTGTGTGGACTCAGCAGAGACACAACTCCACAGTCATCCATGTCAGTCTGAGGGACATACCAAAAAGTCATCTTCAGCTGGTACTTACAGTAAGCTTATCCTCTTAGGTTCTTCTGTGAGTTTTACTCTGATGTATTTTCTTGACATAGTTACAAGTTAAATGTGTCTGCCAAGCTGTCTGGCTTACTGATTTAAACCAATTTGCTTCACAGAAAATTGAAGAGGGCACTAGCAATTCTGAATGTAGTTTTGGCTCTTGACAGGTATACATATTTATAGATTTCCACTACTAAAAGTGTGGGCTATTATTATTATTATTACTGCTGCTGCTTTTTTCACTTTGTCAAAAAAAATGATCACTAACACCCAGACAGCATAGTTTACATTTAAAATTCAGTCCAGGCAGTAAGGAATCTCAGGCTTCAGCAGGGGCTGTGGATTTACCTGGTAATGGTGCTCCTGCAACAGGAACATCAGCAAACATGAATAAAACCACTGCAAAGAGCTGCTTACAAAAGGCTATCATCTTCAGAATTAGGTAAGAGCACCTTTAAGTCAACATATAGAAACTTGAATTCGAATACGAACGTTTTTGTGGTGGAAATTATGCATTCAGATAACCCAGTGACTTAATGAAATTATAAAGCCTGAGTCTGGTCTCACTCATATTAGTCCAATGCTGCGGTAACTCCTCTGACATTGTTCAGAAGATTATGGTGTAGATGTGGCAGGTGAATGAGATCAGTCTGGGAAGGCTGTCAGACTGGTTTTTTAGGCCCATAGATTCTATATTACCTAGGATCAGGATAGCATACTAAATATTTAACCCTGCTGTTCCTTAAGGAAATTACGTACCTTGGCTGCCTGTTCTTCCTTCCTTTCCTTGGCTTTTGAATTCCATGATAATTTTCACTCAGACCTGACAGATTTGCCAAAGCTTTTTGAGGCTGAAATGGTGTTGGATAAGCTGAGTACCTGTTCTTTAAATAAGGTCGTTCTTTTAAGCAGGACATACATGTTATAGGTGTTATCATCTGAAGTATTATATGCTACACAGTAAAATATAGATATATAGGTTTAATATCACTTAATGTAGCATTTTAAAATGCTGACTTTAAGTGAATTTTATATATTTATAAAAAAGCTCTGAACCTTTAGCAGTTCTTATGTTCAGGGCATGTTTCTGGAAGGAACAAACCAAGCTGCGCTGGTTGTGCAGCTGGTGTTGGCAACAGGGTTTTGGTTTCTGTGACCATGGGACCCTGACTGAGGATCAACATCTGCTTGGGAGAGATGGGATACACCTCAAAAGTATCTTTGCAAGCAGGATGTCTGACCTGGTAAGAAGGGCTTTAAACTGGGAGTGATGTGGGATGGAGAATATTACCAGCAGCCTCTGAGGGAATGATGGACAGGGCTGACAAGCAAAGGGCCTGGGGTGGTTTGAATGAAGGCAAAGACAAAACCAACAAAACTGAGCTTAAATAGGGTTACCTTAAGCACTTGCAGGTAAGCAAGGAAGTGCCTGCAAGGCACCAATTTGGGAAAAATCCCCAGACCCTTTCTGGGAAATCGGCATGCCAGAGTGCCTCTCCGAAGTGCCTGCACACTAATGTGTGCAGCATGGGGAATAAATATGAGTAAGTAGAGATCTGTGTGCAGCTGCAGGGCTACAATCTTGTTGGGATCATGGAGATGTGGTGGGATGGCTCCCATGACTGGAGTGTTACAATGGAGAGATACAGGCTCTTTAGGAAGGACAGGACAGGAAGACGAGGAGGTGGAGTTGCGCTTTATGTGAGAGAGCAGTTGGAGTGCATGGAGCTCTTCTGAAGATGGATGAGGAACCAACTGAGAGCCTATGGGTGAGGATTAAAGAACAAACCAGTATGGATGACACTGTAGTGGGTGTCTGCTACAGGCTGCCTGATCAGGAAAACAGTAGATGAGGCCTTCTACAGACAGCTAGAAGTAGCCTCGTGTTCACAGGCCCTGATCCTTGTGACGGACTTTAACCAACCCGATACCTGCAGGGCATAAGCAATCCAGGAGGTTCCTGGAGAGCATTGATGACAACTTCCTAACACAAGTGATAGAGTAGCCAATGAAAAGACACGCTCTGCTGGACTTCATACTTGCAAACAAGGAAGAGGTTGTCAGGGATGTGAAGATCGAAGGCAGCCTTGGCTGCAGTGATGGTGGAGTTCAGGATCCTGAAAGGGGGGAGCAGGGCAAAAAGCAAGATCACAACCCTGGACTTGAGGAGAGCAGACTTTGGCCTCTTCAGGGATCTGCCTGAAAGAGTCTTATAGGATAAGGCTCTGGAGGGAAGAGGGGGCCAGGCAAGCTTGTTGATATTCAAGGATTGTCTCTTCCAAGCTCCTGCAATGAGCAGAAAGTCAAGCAAAGATGCCAGGAGGCCTGCATGGATGAACAAGGAGCTCCTGGCAAAACTCAAACATAAAAAGTAAGTATACAGAAGGTGGCAGCAGTGACAGGTAACATGGGAGGAATATAGAGACACTGCTTGAGCATGCGAAGACAGGGTTAGAAAAGCCAAAGCCCAACTGGAGCTGAATCTGGTGAGGGAACAAGGCAACAAGAAAGGCAACAAGAAAGACAACAGGAAGGGCTTCTGTAAGTACATAATCAGCAAAAGGAAGACTAGGGAATATGTGGGTCTGCTGCTAAATGGGGCAGGGGCCCAGTGACACAGAACATTGAAAAGGCTGAGGTGCTGAATGCTTTCGTCCCTCAGTCTTTACTAGTATGACCAACCTTCAGAAATCCCAGGCCCTGGAGACCAGGAGGAAAGGCTGGAGCAAGGAAGGCATGCCTTTGGTGGAAGAGGATCATGTTAGGGAATACTTAAGCAACTGGACATTGGCCCTGATGGGATGCAGCCTTACCTCATTCCCTGAGAAGGTGATTGAACAACTAATCCTGGAAACCATTTCCAGGCTCATGAAGGACAGGAGGGTGATCAGGAGTAGTCAGCATGGATTCTCAAAAGGGAAGTCATGCTTAACCAACCTGATAACCTTCTATGATGAAGGTTATCTTACCAAGCCATCTACTGGCTTGGTAGATGAGGGGAGAGCAGTGGATATTGTCTACCTTGACTTCAGTAAGGCTGTTGACACTGTCTCCCATAACATGCTTATAGAGAAGCTGATGAAGTATGGGCTGGATAAGCAGGCAGTAAGGTGGATTGAAAACTGGCTGAATGGTCAGGCCCAGAGGATGGTGATCAGTGGCTCTTTTCAGTGGTGCCCAGTGACAGGGCCAGAGACAATGGGCCTGAAACACAGGAGGTTTCCTCTGAACATCAGGAAACAATTTTGTCCTGTGAGGGTGACTGAGCATTGGCACAGGTTGCCCAGAGAGGTTGTGGAGTCTCTCTCCTTGGAGATATTAACAACCCATCTGGATATGGTCCTGGGCAACCGACTCTACATGGCCCTGTTTGAGTGGGGGGGGGTTCACTAGATGACCTCCAGAAGTCCCTTCTAACCTCAACCATTCTGTGATTCTGTGAACATCAGAAATTTATCATCTGAATCACAGCATCAGAAATTTATTCACAGAGCAGAGCTGCTTCTCTCTTCAAGTAAAGCACTTGGAGAAGCTGTCTTTATCTCCGAGCTATGAATTATTGTGTGTTTCTAAAACATATTATGGGCAATCATATATACTATGCTGTAGTTACTGTTAGTTTTCCATTTATTTTACTCCAGTGTTATAACACCACCAGAGAAAATGTTCTCAAATGTCAATTCTTCAGGCATCTTGAAAAACACAATCTGATTTCACTAATCTCTTAAAAGACACTGGACTCTGAAAAAGCCTTTTTACTTACTTTGTAAACATTTCAATGCTAACACATTAAGTGATGTATTGCTTTTACTAATCCATTAAGCAAGATCCAAGTAACCTTTCATACAGAAGTATTGCCACTTACTTCACTCTGATATCCAAATTTGGTATAATAAACTCTTAGATAGAGCTGTTAAACTATATTTGATTTATATACTCACTGTTACAAAAGCACTGAATATAAAAGTAACTTGGTACAGTTGTACTCTTACAAGTTTGGGGAAGATTGGGAGCTATGCAGGTAAAAGCATTTTTCTCAGTGCCTGAGTAAGGAAAAGAATAGAAAACTCACTCTTGCCTGCTATGTTTGGAAGCACAGCTGGACAGCATTATCCAGGCAATGAGTACACTCTTATGTCTGAGCCAGGCAGGGCAACATGGGAAGGAGGACCACGGGGTCCAAGAGTTATGGCCACAACCAAGAGTTGTGGTATTGCAGTGTGAGGCTGCATGGGAATATGAGGGGAGAGCTGAGGCAAATTTGGTGGGCTGAGGAGCAGATACAGGGCATAGAGACATGGAATCCAAATCTTATTAATTTCGTTATTTAGAATAACCTGTGGTAGGAAATCTATGATAATTATCAGTTTCTAGGCCAAGCTATAGTACATGTGTTTGTCACAGTTTTTGTTTTGGGCATTTTTTTTTTTAAATAAAGCTCACAATTATTTGAATAGTAAAATCTAGTTTAGCACAGTTCCTATGTTAGAGAGAGAACTTGTCAGTGAAGGTGCTGACAGTACAAGTTATTCTTTTGCAACTCTAAAACGAGCTGAATTTGAAAGAGTTCTGATTGCTCTAATATACTTTGCTTACTTGGTATACTATATATTTTTTAAAAAGCTACAGATGAAGCAGTGTTCCTGATGAATATATATATGCAATACTACTAGCTGCATAATAAAGGCACAAGTGTTATTCATACATTTTTACTAAAAATTGGTGCTAGCCCTGTCACGCTGGATATTGCCATTTGATTTCTTGCATGGTTTTCTCAGACATGTGGCACTGTTTATACAATGACTATGATTGCAGCTAGGCAAAAAAAAGGAGCCAAACAAAAATTCTTTGCTCAGAAGGTATATTTTTACATGATTTCATAACCCCTTCCCTGTCTCCATCAAACACCTCTTCAACTTGAGTTTTTAGTTCAGCGTAACAGAGAGAGAGTTCTGACGATTTTAAAAACCTCACTGAAGGCCTCCACCCACACTGACCCAATCTGAAAGCTATGCTGCTTTTTCAGTGCTCTCTGAATGCAGATACCTGCTAACAGGATTTAATTAGACCACAAACTACTCTGCTACTGTGCCCTAGTAGTTAGCCAGAATTCAAGAGCAGATAGGGCTGCTTTAATTAGACGGAAACTGAGATAAACATGTTCTTTGTGCAACGCTTGTTTAGAAGCATCTTACACACGGTACTGTTTCCAGAACAACAGGAAACTTATTGTAAGACATTCCAAGTGAGCCTGAGTTTAAGAAGCTCTGTCTCTGTTTCCTTTCAGCGTTGTCTGCAACTTTTTACACTGACCCTCTCTATTCCCATTGCAAGCAGCCAATATTGCAATCACAGAAATGATGACCACGCAGACCTCTTGTAGGTATAAAGCGGGATAAAGCAATCCCTCTCTCCGCCTTCCTCTCTTCCCACGCCTACGCATCGCAATCACTTGTCACACTCAAGGGTAAACTAAGCTGCAGCATAGATCCAGCTTAATAACAATAAACCTAATAATAAAGAAGGGATTTGAATGAGGGAATTGGTCCAATTTATCACCTGGTTACACAAACACTTGTTCTGGTGTGAAGGGCAGGGCTTAATGGGGGGAATGAGTGAATGACTAAGGATGGGAATGCACAGTGCTTAGGCTGGCATGGCCACATAAAGATGCTAGTCAAACTGTGCCCTAAAGTTGTAATAAAGAAAATACTTGTTAATCCATCAGTGTTACCTCTGACCTGCTATGAGGTTGATTATTTTGGGTGGCCACCATCACATGAACAGCTGTTTTTGCCAAACGAGAAGACTTTTAGAATAGAATCATAGAATCATAGAATAGTTTGGGTTGGAAGGGACCTTTAAAGGTCAGCTAGTCCAACTGCCCTGCAATGAGCAGGGACATCTTCAACTAGATCAGGTTGCTCAGAGCCCCATCCAACCTGACATTCAATGTTTCCAGGGATGGGGCATCCACCACCTCTCTGGGCAACCTGTGCCAGTGCTTCACCACCCTCAGCATAAAAAATTTCTTCCTTACATCTAGTTTAAGTCTACCCTCTTTTAGTTTAAAACCATTATCCCTTGTCCTGTCGCAACAGGCCCTGCTAAAAAGTTTGTCCCCATCTTTCTTATAAGCCCCCTTTAAGTACTGACAGGCTGCAATAAGGTCTCCCCAAAGCCTTCTCCTCTCCCGGCTGAACAACCCCAACTCTCTCAGCCTTTCTTCATAGGAGAGGGGTTCCGTCCCCCTGATGATTTTTGTGGTCCTCTTCTGGACCTGCTCCAACAGGTCTGTGTCTTTCTTATGTTGAGGGCTCCAGAGCTGGACGCAGTACTCCAGGTGGGGACTCACCAGAGCAGAGTAGAGGGGCAGAATCACCTCCCTCGACCTGCTGGCCACGCTTCTTTTGATGCAGCTCAGAATATGGTTGGCTTTCTGGGCTGCAAGTGCACATTGCTGGCTCATGTCCAGCTTTTCATCCACCAGTACCCCCAAGTCCTTCTCGGCAGGGCTGCTCTCAATCCCTTCATCCCCCAGCCTGTATTGATACTAGGGTTTGCCCCAACCCAGGTGCAGGACCTTGTACTTGGCCTTGTTAAACCTCATGAGGTTCACACGGGCCCACTTCTCAAGCTTGTCCAGGTCCCTCTGGATGGCATCCCGTCCCTCTGGTGTGTCGACCACACCACTCAGCTTGGTGTCACCTGCAAACTTGCTGAGGGTGCACTCGATCCCCCTGTCCATGTCATTGATGAAGATATTATACAGTACTGGTCCCAATACGGACCCCTACAGGATGCCACTTGTCACTGATCTCCATCTGGACATTGAGCCATTGACCACTGCCCTCTGGATGTGACCATCCAACCAATTCCTCATCCATGGGACAGTCCACCCATCAAATCCATACCTCTCCAATTTAGAGAGAAGGATGTTGTGAGGGACCGTGTCAAAGGCCTTACAGAGCTCCAGATAGATGACATCTGTAGCCCCTCCCGTGTCCACTGATGTCGTCACCCCATCATAGAAGGCCACTAGGTTAGTCAGGCAGGACTTGCCCTTGGTGAACCCATGCTGGCTGTCTCGAATCACCTCCCTGTCCTCCATGTGCCTTAGCACATGTGCCTTCCAGGAGGATCTGCTGTTCCATGATCTTCCTAGGCACAAAGGTGAGACTGACTGGCCTGTAGTTCCCCGGGTCTTCCTTTTTTCCCTTTTTAAAAATGGGGGTTATGTTTCCCCTTTTCCAGTCAGTGGGAACTTCACCGGACTGCCACGACTTCTCAAATACAATGGAGAGTGGCTTAGCAACTTCATCCACCAGTTCCTTCAGGACCCATGGATGGATCTCATAGGGTCCCATGGTCTTGTGCACCTTCAGGTGCCTTAGATGGTCTCGAACCTGATGTTCTCCCACAGTGGGTGGCTCTTCGTTCTCCCAGTCCCTGCCTTTGCCTTCTGCAGCTTGGGTGGTGAGGCTCGAGCACTTGCCGGTGAAGACTGAGGCAAAACAAAATCATTGAGTACCTCCGCCTTCTCCATGTCCCAGGTAACCACGTCTCCTGTTTCGTTCTGGAGAGGGCCCACATTTTCCCTTGTCTTCCTTTTGTCCCCGACGTACCTATAGAATCTTTTCTTGTTGCCCTTGATGTCCCTGGCCAGATTTCATTCTATCAGGGCTTTAGCTTTCCTAACCCGATCCCTGGCTGCTCGGACAATTTCTCTGTATTCCTCCCAGGCTACCTGTCCTTGCTTCCACCCTCTGTAGGCTTCCTTCTTGTGTTTGAGTTTGTCCCGGGGACATCTCTTTGTTGGGATGAATCACTTCTGAGCTTGGAGGAGGTGATCCTTGAATATTACCCAGCTTTCTTGGGGCCCTCTTCCCTCCAGGGCTTTGTCCCCTGGCACTCTGCCAAGCAGATCCCTGAAGAGGCCAGAGTCTGCTCTCCTGAAGGCCAGGGTAGTGAGCTTGCTGCGTGCCCTCCTCGGTGCCCTAAGGATCTTGAACTCCACCATTTCATGGTCACTGCAGCCCAGGCTGCCCTTGAGCTTCACGTTCCCCACCAGCCCCTCCTTGCTGGTGAGAACAAGGTCCAGCATAGCACCTCTCCTCGATGGCTCCTCTACCACTTGGAGAAGGAAGTTATCATCGATGCATTCCAGGAACCTCCGGGATTGCTTATGCCCTGCCGTGTTGTCCCTCCAACAGATGTTGGGTGGTTGAAGTCCCCTATGAGGACCAGGACTTGTGAGCATGAGGCTGCTCCTATCTGTCTATAGAGGGCCTCATCCACTCAGTCTTCCTGGTCAGGTGGCCTGTAGCAGACCCCCACCGTACTGTCACCTGTCCCTGCCTTCCCTTTAATCCTGACCCACAAGCTCTCGGTCAGCTCCTCATCCATCCCCAGGCGGAGCTCCATGCACTCCAGCTGGTCATTGACATAGACATAGACACTTCTTGTCTCCCCTGCCTGTCCTTCCTAAAGAGCCTGTATCCCTCCATCCCAACACTCCAGTCATAGGAGCCATCCCACCATGTCCCCATAATTCCAATAAGGTCATAGCCCTGCAGGCGTGCGCGTGTCTCCAACTCCTCTTGTTTATTCCCCATGCTACGTGTGTTTGCATAGAGGCATTGAAGTTGGGCCCCCGATGAAGCTGTCTTACTGGCTGGAGTTCCTTTGTGCTGCTCTTCAGGCGCTCTCCTGCTGACCTGTGTTCCTTCTCCAGGCTCTGGGCATCTATTGCTGGCCCTGGCATCAAACTGGTAGGAGTGGGATGGATTGAGGTTCCCCTCTCCCGGCAGCTTTAGTTTAAAGCCCTCTTCACCAGCTTGGCAAGCCTATGACTGAAGATGCTCTTCCCCTTCTCTGACAGATGGCCCCCATCAGCCCCCAGTAGAACAGGTTTCTCAAAGTGAGTCCCATGGTCTAAGTAGCCAAACCCCTGGCTGTGGCACCAGTCCTGTCACCATCTGTTGATTCTCCAGATTCAACTGGCCCTTTCAAACCCCTTCCCTTTGACCGGCAGGACTGATGAAAAAACTACCTGCACTCCAGAGTCCCTTACAGCCGCTTCCAGGGCTCTGTAGTCCTTCTTGATAGTCCTCAGACTGCTCCTGGCTGTGTCACTGGTGCCCACGTGGAACAACAGCAGCAGATAATAGTCAGTGGACTGTATGAGGCTTGGTAGCCTCTTGGTGACATCCCTGATATGAGCCCCCAGTAAGCAGCACACCTCTCTAGAGAGTGCGTCAGGTCGGCAAATGGGTGCCTCTGTACCTCTCGGAAGAGAGTCACCTACTACTGTCACCCGTCACTTTTTCTTAGTTGTGTTGGTTGTTATACGGGGGGCAGATCGGGCTGCCTTAGTCAGCTCCAGCGTCTCTCCTGGTGTGATGGGTTGATTGGACCTTGTCTAGAGCCTCGAGTGCTTACTGCTTTAAATGAGTCTGTGCTTGTCTTTTGATTTAAGCTTTACGTGCTGACAACCATTATTGCCTTTCCATATAGAACCACCTTTCATGCACACTATACTGTAGAAGCTGTTAGCTCTGTTCCAAGAAACATAATAATCATGGAAGTACACATTTTCTAGTAAACTCTACAACCATGTGCGGCGATCCATGGTGTGGGTCTCTGGATTGCAAATGCTGGTATTTCTGTGATTTTTTTTCCTTCACCTGGAAACTACGTGGAAGAAACAGATGGCTGCAGGGCTACATCCAACAAGTAAAGAAAGAGTTATGTCCTTGAGTCTGCAGAATTGTATTCAGGAAAATGCAGTGCTCAAGATTCTGTCTGAGGAATAGGCTAAGCAATGTCATTAGCCCTGATATATGAGTTTTCTCCAAATATATTCTGGTATGCAAGTAGGTTCAAACTGTCTTGCTTAAATCAATGTGGGATGCTTTTACCAGCAATTACTGTGCTGAACCGCTGTGAACTCCAATTTTCAGCTCACTTTCAAAGTTCTAACTTAGAGGGAGTTGCCTTGATTTAGCTAAGCTTGACCTATGAAATCATATATGACTCAGCCTGTCTCCCTTGTAAAGTGCTCAGAGACTATGATATGTGGTACTAATAAACAGAGAGCCTATTTCTAAGTGTGAATTTATTTACTATGCTCACTGAGGCTGGTTTGTATCACATATTTAAGTTTGAACAGCAGCATTTTCTTGAAAGAGAGAAATAATACCTAAAATCTGAAATGTGAAATTGTTTTAACTGAGTTTCAGTTAAAGAAGATCTTTTAACTGACTGCATTAGCAAATAATTGCAGAGGCAATAATCTGGATTAGACATTACAATTTTTGTAGTGTGTAATTTATTACACATTTTTGTAAATGTGTAATAAATGCATACAAATCCATCGTGAGATGGAAAGATTGCTTTGAATAGAAGGAGAGTGACTGAAACAAAAATCTAGAGGTTTTTAGAATACTGTTACTTCTTGACTGTTCGGAAGTTTCACAGTAAAATAGAACTTGACTTTGATGCAGAGTATTCTGTCACGTACTTGAAAACACATTTCTAAAAAGAACCCACGATAGCCTGGTATTTTGAGCAGCGTCCTTTTTCTCAGTAAGTTGTTCTTGTTCATAAGATCGATAAAATCAGAGATGAAAATGGACTTCCTCTTTGGATTCAGTACAGGCTTTACCAGAGGAAAGAGTAGTAGGAGTTGCTGATTTTGCTTTATGTCCCTTGCCTATCAGTATTGGGCTAACATTGGCGCACTCCCAGGTGTTCTCCTTTTCTTCTGTGGAGTTTGTTCCATCGTTTTCCTTCTGTTCCGTTCCTTTTTAAAAAATTTCCTTTTTCTGCCCAGTCCTTCAAATATTCATACTAGCTCTCTCACTTACAACGTACAAAGAATTTGATGGCCAGTTTTTTAAAATTTAAGCTAGCTTTAATGACGGTCATGGAAGATTACAATGTATGAAATAAACCCAGCACAGTATTACAATAACTTTTTAAGAGAAGAAATTGATCAGTGTTTTCCAGAAGGAATTTAGCTTTTTGCAGTATCAGGACTTTGGGTTCTTTGTTATGTTGTTCTTTCTTTATTTAACAGTACTTACAGTATCTACAGGGTCCATTTAAGTTTTATACTGTGGTCAGCATGTATCCTGGGAAAGCTAACCCAGAAACACTAAAGGGTTAATTTTCAGAGACACAATAAAGACTTAGGCACCTAACTCTCATTAAAAGGCAGCATCTAATACATTTGAAATTCTCTTTTGCTACATAAACATAATAGTGATGAAGAGAAAGAAGCAGAAAGTAACCTGTCCAATGTCATTAGAAAAGATCTTGGAATCCATGTTTATCCCTGTTAGTCTCTAGTCTTGAACTATTCTGACTACTGTACTCGTGACAGCTTAATGGAGGCCAATGACCTAAATGCGATACATGGGATAATCATCCAACTGCCTTTCCCCAGGATATTCCCTATGTTTGTTGCATTGGTATTAACATGTGGCATAACCCACACTGTCACGAGCGTGGAGAACTACAGTGAAATAAGCCAGCATGAACTGCAATCACACCTTCAATTTCTTAAGCAGATGTTAATCATTAAAAACCTTGTTTAGGTGCTATGTATGTCTGTAGAAGCATAAAACCTTTTGACAACTCAAACGGTATAGCTTGTCTAGAAAGATGTGTGGCGGTATTTACCTCCAGCTCTGTACCTTGCCTGTCTTTGGGACTGTCCCATTTGTGCTGCAAATATGTTTCAGATAATTTAGGTAACAGCTGCTACATTTGTCTTTTGTAACCTGGGGGATTAAGATAACCAGCCTACAAACTCTGTCAATACACAAAACAGCTGACCCATTTCTATACCCATGCTGTTTGTTTCCCACTATCCCCTCCCCCCAAACTCTTCAAATAGAAATAAAACCTCCTTTATATTTCAGATACGGTAACTTGATGTAGGATCACCACAACTGTCGTCACTAGCCATTCATACCAACGTCTTAGGTTTTTCCCTGCTCATCCCCTCTGGCAACTTTTTAGAATTACTTTGAATTTATAATTTGTGATACTGGGAGTTTTAAATGTAATACTAGGTTACATTTGATTGACTCAGTATTAAATATCAAGGCCCTGCTGTGGCGCCTACAAAAATCCATAGGAAAACAGTTTTCATTGCAATATGAGACATGCGTTCTTTACCTTGTTGAACATTAATGTTGTTGCTGCATATGAGCTGTGCTCCATGACGCATCCCACATTTTTTTGTGTCTTGATCATTTCAGGAAACCTGCTTAGAATTTTTTTACTCCCTTTCAATGACAACTAGGGCATGGCCCTGCACATTCCTGGATTTGGGGTTTTGGAAGAAATCTTGGGCTGCCCTCCTCTAGACAAAACTGGAAAGGATGAATTCTCTGGAAAGGATGAGAGATAATTCCTTCTGCTGTAAAAAACTGCTTAAGAGACTAGCTCTTTATTGTTTCTTATAGGTTTTACTATCTTGCTGATTTTTTTTTTTTTTTTAATTTTGTGAGGGGCCTGGTCATCATATAAGTGTTTGTATTCCCAGAGCACTGCTAGTAGCCATGTTGGCAGGATGCTGTTCTTGAATTAATCATCTCAGCTTGGTTAGAAACAGTTCAAATTTGTCTGAGATAAGGCACTGTGATATTTATACATATGTTTCTATGTTGCAGCACTAACAACACCCACATTAGATATCTTAAAGTTAG
Organism: Aptenodytes patagonicus; assembly: GCF_965638725.1. NCBI lineage: Eukaryota > Metazoa > Chordata > Aves > Sphenisciformes > Spheniscidae > Aptenodytes > Aptenodytes patagonicus. Next base: position 46,173,453 of record NC_134952.1, read on the forward strand.
CATGACTAATTCCAAGCAACTTGTAACATAAGGCATAAGCTAATATTCTTAATATTGTGAAAATCAAAGAAACCATTGTAGTGAGTACTGGATAATACAAGCAGTTTTCTTACAGCCTAGTAAGTAAATGTAATTCTAGCTCTGAAATCTTGCCAGCCTGTCTGCTAGTTCTTGAAGTAGTACAGGTGGTACAATTTGAGAAGCAAGCCTTCAAAATATGATGGGGGTAACAGGCGACAACTGGAAGTGTCAAGATGGGAGCTCTCTCCATACATAGGTGATTTATGCTATCTCGATCTGATGGACAGAATAGTTCTCCAAGGGACAGGGTATCTATACAGACAGCCTGCCTTTGAAATAATAGCTCTTTTAGAAAAGCTTTCTTCAAGAACCTGGAGTTGACGAAGTTTTGTAGCTGAAAGAAATACTTTTATATCCAAGTAATATGAGTAAGGTCAATCTGCCGGGGTAAGCACTGAACCCATAAATTCCCATTATGACAATTCTATGCAAAATAGGGCAAAAAAAATCAAAAGTCAATGAAGGCGGCTATCAATAAGAAACTGATAGAACAATGAGGATAAGAAGAAAAGTAGCTTTGGTAACAAACTTTCTGATTTAGCGCCAATGTCCTTTTTGACTATGGGTTAGAGGGAGAGAAGCAACGTTTGCAGCTATCTCCCTGCAGGCACCAGATTGCTAATAGAGGCAACAGAGCTTGCAAATCTTTTGGTAAAGATCCAGTGTGGTGAATGGATGAGGAAAATGTGTAATAACTGCATTGGACATTGAAATTGGTGTTGAAATAATAACATCTTTTTTTTCAGGATCAAACAGAAAAAAAAAAATCAGGGAAATACATGGTTTGGACTGTGTGGGAATTCCCGTTTTGGATTTTATTCAACAAAAAACAAAATGAGAAGATTTTTATACTATTCAGGGTTATTTAACCTTTCAAAACATGTTTTTCTCTTAATCTTGATAACATTTTAATGAAAAATGCTATTGTGAAACAAAAAAATTACATTGTTTTTAAATGTTCAAAATGAGTTGTTTCAGCTTTTTTCAAATAAAACATTGTATTTTGATAAGACCACGAAATTCAGTGCTAAGAGGCATTTAAAATCCTCTCCTCCCCCCAGAAAAAACATATTGGATGAATGAAGCCAAACTGTGTGAATAACATTGTTCCAAATAAATGACATTTTTGGTGGTTTTGTTACTTTATAAAGTTGCACTGATAGCGCTAATCCAGTTCTTACCCACTCTCATAACATCCTAGATGTTACATGTAGCTTCACAATAAATTACAACCCTTTTAGCGTAAATGAAAACCATTTGTACTCTTTCATAATTTTTCTTCATGAATTATCCTGCATTCCATGTTTGTGGGTGCTAAAATATTATTGCATTATTATAGAAATTGTTTGTGAAATATAAAACTTCAAATAGCTAGGTATCCTATTAGCATCCAATATAATCTGAATAATGGCATGGGACTATAAAGTCCTGTTATGACAATTCTATGCAGAATGGGACAGGAGAATTAGAAAAGGATCCAGAATGTCTGTACTGTAACTTTTCACCTCCTCTTCCTAAAGGAGGTGATAACTCAAGAAAAAAACAGCGTAACCAGAGCCACTGCGAAGGAGAAATTGTAGAGAAGCTTGGGAGCATGACTTTTAGACCACGTTCATCTTAGGATCTGTAATAATGGTTGTTGCTTTAAAAAATAAGTTTGCAAATTGCCTGATCAATATGACTTCAGAAAATCAGAAAAAAAAGTCATATATCTTCATTTTCCAAATGTTTCTAGAAATCTTTTTAAAAATATAGGATGAAAACTAGAGAAAGCCATGAATCCCCTGCAAATGACAGTTCTCTTTTCAGTAAGCCAAATCCTATCTTCATACATTTTTCCACAGCAATTCTCACCACACGTGCAATTCACACTCTTTTCTGTGATTTTTCACAAAAAACCAAAGTACAGTATCTACTGTACTTGTTCTGTGGTACTGTGTATTAGAATGTTTATACAAGGAAGAATAAGCGGAGAGATGTGTGGGAGATAGCTTTGTTATTGTAGAAAGACTAAGCTTGAGAAATAAGCTCTAGTCACTATGGCAATGAACTTAAACTTGCCATGTGCCATTGTAAGGTTTTTAAAATTCAATTTTTCTTTCTTTCTTTCTTTCTTTCTTTCTTTCTTTCTTTCTTTCTTTCTTTCTTTCTTTCTTTCTTTCTTTCTTTCTTTCTTTCTTTCTTTCTTTCTTTCTTTCTTTCTTTCTTTCTTTCTTTCTTTCTTTCTTTCTTTCTTTCTTTCTTTCTTTCTTTCTTTCTTTTTTTAAAATGTAACATACAAACAATAAAGGAACAAGTGAGTGTTGATTTACAGCCCAACTCTGCAAACCACATCAGGCTTAACGCACAGATCCTGTCATGCTGGAAAATGAAGAAAAACTGAGACAGAAGGGGCAAGAGGGGAGAAAAAAAAAAAAAGAGAGGAAGAAATGAGAGAGAATACCTGCATAATACTTTATCAGTCTTTCTTGGCAGTAGTTTTGTTAGCTTCAGCTGTATAAGCTTTAAGTTAATTTCGTTCAGCAGATACTTAACAGCAAATTTTACTTTGAAGTTTGGCGTGCAGAAATGAAACGCACTTTTCTACTCATTGCTTAGTTTCAGGCATGCGATTGAATGTTATAATTCTTTCACTGAAAGCTACCATTCCCATCAGGACTGTTCACGGGACTATTGGTAAGCTTTCAACTATGTAATAAAGTATTTAGTTGTATGCAAGCAACTGACAGGTTGTAGAAAAAAATGCACGTTCTGTCTTTAAAGTTGAGCCATACTAATAATGAATTGTTAGCGGAACAATGGTTTCAATCAGTAGCCAGTAAAATAAAGGTGATTATGATTTTATACATCCTCATGCATACTTATGTACAAGTGTGTGTATATTTATATACACACACACAACGTTATAGAAGAGTTTTTCTTGTTTTCTTTTAGTCTAATAACCATGGCTGCATAACCCTGTAATGCAATGCTGTGTACAGAGATAATACTTTTAAGTACCCACTGATTGATTATACCGCCATCATAAAAACTTCTGAAGAACAATTTTTGAATGGTAATGATTATTTTATTAGTATCACTTACTCTTTTTGGAAACTGAATGCACTGCAGACCCAGGGCTAGTTTACTGCATCTCGTTTAATTTTGACCATACCTGTTCCTACCGTTTAGATTTGTTTAATAACCGTGAAAAAATTGCAGTACAAGATTCCTAAAAATGCAGCTTCTCAAGGTGCTGTGCTTTCCTCTCGGAAGGGCTCTGGGCTCTTTTGGGAGGACACAATACTAGAAGAGACCACCTGGGATATGGATTCAAGTCCTCTGCCGTAGCAGAGTTGTTCCTTGGCCTACACGTGAGCCTTCCCTGTTGATGTAGGAACAAATTTCTGTGGCTGTTACAACTTGAACAATTTAGTCAAAAGTGCTAGAAGTAACCAAAAGGAGCTGAAAGAGAACAAATTGCTTTTGTATTGCCAATAATTTAATTTCTGTCTGTTAGCTGAAAAGAAAAAATGGATTAAGCACTATAAGCATTGTAGTTTATGCCAACAAGCAACACGAGTCCTCAGTTTCACAATGCTGGAAGTTCTCCCTCAATTTTTTAAAGGGAGAGAGAGAACCAGGCTATTCTGGATGTGTATGTGTGTGGGGAATGAAATGTAACAGATTGGACAAAATATGAACTTTTCAGTCCATTCCTGAAATTTTGATGCTGGCAGACGGTCAGTTATCTTTGTTCCAAATGCAGCTCGTACAACATTTTGTGAGATCAGGCTCTCTAATAAAATATAACATAACAAGTACTAATCACGTTGCTGGTGAGCTGCTGGAAGACATTCAGATGCCATAATAATGCTATAATCAGCACTCAAGAAGAACAGGTATAAATATGTAACCTAATTTAATTCAGGAAAGTACATATTTTTATAGTATTACTTTCTGCTTAGACTTAAATGATTATTTATACAATCAGAACTGTCAGTTACTAAAATAAATAAATGTAACTGGTCCTTCATCTCCTTTGTTTCCCTGGCTACTGTGTGTGCAGTGCGTCAGTAAGGGCAGTTAATATCTGTATGTCCAACCTACTGTTTTTCTTCCTGTTATCTCCCTTATTTGTGGACCCACAGGTGATCTTTTCCTTTTTTCCATCAAACTACAGTTTTCATTATACTGACAGATGCCATTAGGCAAAAAGGAAGCTGATTGCCAAGTGTGGTGAAAATAATTGCTTATGAGTCCATCAGGCCCATTTAGAGGAATAATTGTGTTTTCTCTGTTTATCAGTGCAGGATTCAGATGGCAAATATTCAAATACTCTCAATTTTTTTAACTGAAAAGAAATGATTGATCTGATTATGAACACCAGGAACTTTCCCAAAGTTAACCACCCAAAATCAATATTTTGCATTGGTTTTGACAGAATGACACACTGTTTTTTAAAGTCTAAATAAAATAGCCATTGCTTCTTTCAAGGTTGCAATTCCCATTTATTATTGTGTTACCATAATCATCTAGATAATTTCCCCACAAATCTTTTACTGCTTAAACATACACACACACACCCAAAAAACCCTTTGAATTGAAAGCAATAAGAGGTTTGTTGCAGACTGAGTAACACAGAATCCTTTTGTGATGCTGTTTTTGGGACAACAGCTCATGACTGATACATGGGAAGCAGCAAATTGATAGTCGATCAGGGTTTAAAGGAGAGTTAAGATTTTGATCTAACAATGCATACCTTTTCTGTTTTCCCTAATTAATTTTAATTTAACATAAATTCCAATTGGTTAGACTACTCAAATGGTAAATTCAAAATCTTATTTTTTTAAATTCATGAATGTATTAATGTTCAGGTAGGAAAGCATGCTCCCAATAATTTAATATTAAAAAAACCCCCACAAACCCAAACCCCAGCACTTCCACAGGGATTCCTTCCTACTTCAAGTTACGACTTTTCTGAAAGCTTGAATAACTCACAGAAAAGAGCAAAGCTGAATTTATGGAGATAATATAACTGTCTCACCTGCCTCCATCACAAATAGATTGCATTCATCTTAGCTGCCCTCTCCTTGATTGCATTTCATATTTAAAATTATTATTATTATCCTAAATTATTTCCTGTTTGAAGTATAGATTTTTCAAGTCAGTCTGACAGGCATGCATCTCACTGAGGTGCCTAATTGCCTTTTATACTGGAAGATATTGCTTGAAAAACATGTGCTTTCTAAACCCAGACTGATTCATACAAAAGGAAACATCTTGACCAGATTCTTTTTCAGCATGCAGCACAAGGTATGTAAGTGGTACGCGATCTGAAGACTATAGAAATGAAATCCCTGAGCACCTAAAAATCTCCTGTTAATCCTGTGGGAAAAAGCCTTCTATATTAGGATTGAGACTAAGTACTAGGTGTTTCAGAAAAAAGGGTAAGGATTTTATGTGCTCAGAGACCGTGTTTTGCCTGATCACCCCAGCTGGGACTGTAACCAATGCAGCTGAAGAGCCCATCAGACAACAACCCAAGGCAGCCTGAATAGAGACTATGTGGGAAGTATAATCCTTCATGTGCTCCTGTTCTATGAATGAAAACAAGAGTTCAGGTCCAGGACTAAAATATTTTTCAAGCATTTAGTTCATTTAACTACTTTTGTATTCCTCCTATTATTGAAAACCAACCACTTTCCATTCAAAGTAAATGCTACAATAAATCTCGGTACCGCCCGCTTCCTTTGCTGTTTGGAATAATTGGTTATAACAGTACAGCAAAATTAAAAGACGCAGCATGTGCAGCCTGTTCTGATGTAGGCTAAAGGGTTGAGGTGCAACATCCATCAGCCCAAAAGTGGAGTTAAACAGAAGATATTTACGCCTCTGAGGCAATTTTTTTTTCTTGTTTCCGCATACGGAGGGGTCAAAAGGGCCCAAAGGAGAGTTTGTCCAGAGCAATACACGTTAGCCTGGGTAAGCCAGTGTATCTCTGGAAAGGAGTAGGCAGCCTTGACACAGATGCATAAGGTTCATGCGTTCTCTTGCAAAGAGTCTGCAGTTCAAATCTCAATCTTGTGTAACACCAAGAAAAATAATTCTCAGTGATAATTGCCAGGAACACTCCAGGTTATCTTTTACTCCAGTGTGACCTAATTATCTCATGAAACAGTATGTTTGTGGAATTATATGAAACTCCTGATAACTTGCTTTAAAAAAAAAGAGAAAGTTTTTGTTCTCTAAGCCTGTTCCCATCAATAAACTTCTCTGCACATTTGGTTTCTCGTTAGAATTTCTAGCATCCCAGTGGAAATAAATGTCATAAGATTGTTTTTTTCATGCTAAGTTAATATGCTGGTTTTGCAGACTGGAGGATGTTTTCTCAGCAGGGAAATAATAATTCTGAAAACAATGGATTTTTCTTAATGACATCTAAATCTTCCTAAGATATCCAGGGCTTCAAACCAAACCATCCACAGCATGAGTTTGCCTCCATTTCATCAGTGATTGTGTTGGTAACTGCACATTAACAATGATCCTCATTTTACTTATAGGTGTATAATTAAATATATCCAAGAGCTAGCACAGTTAGTGTGTTGAAATAAGCCCTTCCAGATACCTGTACAACACCCAGCACCAAGACACGCCAGTTCTAATAAATTCTCAAGGTTATGGTATTTTCACAGATAGATTACAGTGTAACATTGGCCACATATCTGGTTTGCAGCCTTTTGGTAAAGTGAAAAGCTGCACAATTTTGATGATTTTGTGAATAAAAGCCACATTAGTTTCCCCATTCAATAAATTTTTTCTCAGAGTAACAAGTTTTGCTACCAGAATGGCTTAACACACCATGGATATAAAGGGGAGCAGTTGCATTTACTGTTATAAACTTTCCTTGATTTAATTCCCCCCGCCCCCAATCTATCTTTAATGTGGTTTTAATCAACTGCAAACGCACTAGCAAGGCTAACGCTATATCGATCCCACTTAGGGCAGCTTGTTTTTGGGGGATGTCCGGATCTCCAGTAACTTGGTTCAAGCCAGATTTGACCTACACCAGGAGTTCAGACTCGGCTGCTGAAAACTTTGCAGTCTGGGATAACTGGCCACATTGCGCAAGCCCGTACCGCTTGGGCGCGGGCCGCTCAGGCTGCGTGTGAGCCGCGGCATCCCTGCCAGGCAAGACTCACGATGCATGCGCTAGCGGGCACGGCATTTTTCAGGTAGGAAGGTCGCGTGGTGCTCTGTCACCTGCCGTGCTTGCAGTTGTGAAGCTCAGCGTGGATGAAGGCCGTGTCATCGCTTGCACCTCTTTGACTCAAGAAGCTGTGCTGTACACCAGGTGATAAAACAAGTCAGAAAAATGCTATCTGACACTATAATTCTAGACAACATACAACACGTAATAAATAAGGACTTTCAGTGATTTCTTCCCAATTTTTAGAAACGCAAATAAATGAGGGAAGTCTGTAATACAACAATTAGCATTTTCCTATATAAGAGCTACTTTTGATCTCAATCTTGTCTCATTCATTTAGCTTTAGGACGCTTCAACACCATTAACTGAAATGAGGTAGGTCACATTAGGCAAACAGATTTCAGCAGTTTTCAGGAAAAAAATTTGCTAAAATTAAATTAAATTGCCAGAATTGAAGTTCTCTGTTGAACTTTAACTCTTTAAATCTTTCTCTTGATACGCTTTATAAATGCGAGACTCTGGCTATGGTGTTTTAAATAATACTTATTTAGAGCTTTAGATTTAATTAAAAAGTATTTTATTGGGAATATTTTCATTTGTCATTCATTGTCATTTATTCACGTTATTGTTTAATGTGATTATTTAACGTGACATTTAAGAGAAGTTACTGACTGTAACTTCAATAAACCCCCGGAATCCAGCTGGTTTCATCGCTGCCAAGCTACTGTTATTTTTTGACCTCTGAGTTTTACTGCTGTGGTTGGTGGAATTTACAAACAGAAGCAGGAATATTTCAAGTCCTAAATGATGATAGTCCACTATTGTAAAAACAGTTTTCCATGTAAAGTAAGTACTATCACAATTCGTTCGCTGAGATCGGGAAAGGTCAGGGAATATCTTTGGAGAGCCTTCTTTGCCAGAAGAAATTACTTACATATTGGTAAAACTAATACTAATAAAGATTCTTATTTTGTTGAGTACTTACTGCATTGAACAAATCTCCATTTTTATCTACTTTCACCTTCTTAAATAATTCTAATAGATCGGAATAATGCAGTTTTCCTTTGGGGAAAAAAAATGACTTTTAAAAATAATTTTTAATTGTTCTAAAATTTTACTTGAATTTTCTTATTCTACAAACTTCTGCCTTCTCCTTCACCCGCCACTGCTTTTCCAAAGAAAACTCAGGGTACTGTAATTCTTTATTAAAAACATGGCATTTGCAAATCTCCTCTTATTTCAGACTGTATTTTGTGCTAAGACTCTCCTAAAATTAGGCCCTCTGTTTCTTAAAAGGGTCTATAATCAATATTTTGATAGCGTCTCAATTGTACTGCTTCTTTTAATAAGAAAAAAATTGCTGAAAGCAAAGTAAATCGATTTTCAGGGGCCAAGGTTGCACAAAGAAATCTTATTTCATGTAAAAAATATGTCCTTGTGTACCTTGCTTGACAATAGAGAGCTCCCAGATAGGAATCGAAGCAGACAATTAATTTAATTTAGTTTTATGTTATTTTAATTGTGCCAAATTGATGTAAAATACAAATAAAATTGAGAGTATCCCTCATTCTTCCATGGTTGCTAAACTCTGTGCTTCTCTGATGCAACCAGCACATAGACAGAAGAATATAAAAGCTTCCAGCTTTTTTCTGCCCCTGTGAGCAAGCTGTTGTTTTTAACACAGAGTTTCGCCTCACAAGTAGTTTCTGGAAGTTTTGGGGTTCATGCTTAACGTGGCACAGTGTATCTAGTGAGTCAGTTTTGCAAAATGCCTTTAACGCAAGGTGGTGTGCACTTCTAACCGGGAGAAGGTAGAAGAGCTTTTAATATTATATACATAATATTAATTGCAATTTTATTAGTGCAATATACCTCTGTATAAAACAATTTGACTGATGTACTGATGACTCATATGATTTTATTTTAATAGGGCATTTTAAAGTATCTGACATCCCTAAAAGTTGTTGGTGTTCTGATGTGTGACTACAGCAAATAAAGAATATTTCAGGACTATGGAATCTCTTACGCCTTACCCTGCAGTAACGTATTCAGAGGGAACCCACCTGTTAGAGTTGGTCTAAGAAAATTTGTCCAATTTCATGCCACAATAGACTAGGCGAGTGCATACGGCCAAAGTACCAGATCTTGGCATAGTAATAGTAATCTCCATACAGAGAAGAACTTTCTGACCTGCACCTTTTTGGTTTCTTGCTGTTCATTAGCACTAGAATAGAGATTAAGGTACCCTCAGCTGTATTTCTGCCAAAGCCCAAGTTCCAGAACTGGAAGGAATTGTCACCTGTTTAAACTGGTATCTCTGTCATCATGTTTCTCTAGAAATTCCCCTCTTCTGGTTCTTATGCTCATGGTATAAAGCACAGTAACAAAAACACAGCATATACAACGGAACAACAAATCATAGCATTATCAACAGAAAATGTGCCAAAAAAATGTTTCTGAGGGTTCCAAAGGACCCTGTAGGCACAGCTTGTTGTAGGAAGCAACATAACATAATTTACCGTTCAGTAAATCCTGCCTTTATCCAAGACGTGGATTTTTCCCAAGTTGGGTATTGGTGCAACGTTTGGAAGCATTAGTCTCTCTGTATTGCTTAAAATGATTGATAGACCTTGTTTGTTTGGTTTTTTTTATATGCTCCTTATTTTACAGTGATGATGCCTCTAGAAGAACTGATGGCATATCCGCGGGATCGCGGTCATATAAATCACAAGTGCCAAGCAACGCAATGCTTTTTTTCTAAACAAAGCAGAAGCGTTGCATAGTCGTTTCTCCAAACAGCTCTCTGGGGAAACTCTTCCAGGTTGCTCAGATCTTACATCTGAGCAATATTGCCTCCTGTCAAAGAGATCTGCTGTGAATTCTGACGTTTCAAGTCTTGGACAATACGTTGCGCTAGTCCTTACAGCATCTGCGATGCGGTAGTCACCTTTAACAATTAAAAAATACCCTTTCGCCTGTCTTCCGCGTTCCCCAAACCTAGAAATTAAGAAGCCTTATTACTTTTTATTCAAAGATAGTCAACAGTCTCCAAATACTGCTTAATTAATAGATATCACTTTAAATGAGATGCGTCATCTGAATAATAGAAAATATTCTGTAAAGTTATGCAGCCTAAGTCTGTCTGGGAAGGGGAACATTTCTCTCCATCAGTCCTTCAGAATGCTTTTCAAGTTTGATGACTGCCACGTCGATCTTGCGTAAAGGTCTCTATGAGATGCCACTGGTCACCCATGGATGACGAGATACACAGTTCACTGCTATTCGTAATGTACTGCTGACTGATCTGCGCTCGCTCTTCCAGTAGCTTTATGTGGACAGCGTAGGAGAAAATGATGAAAATAGATCCCTGCAGGAATCTAAAAATCTGACTTTTGAGGAAGAACAGCTTTTGCCTACCATTACTTTCTCTCAAAGAGGAATGAGAAGTGTAGCTGGGCAAATAACACACCGATATTTTGGCATGAACCTATTTGAAATGTGTAATGAATTTCCTTGTTTTGTACTTATTTCTTTCACTTAAAAGGACATTTGCAGCAAAAAAAGCCACGCTTTGAGCCTGGAAACCAAAGGATAGGCATTTGATGCTTGAATTAATAGAAACATACCTCAGTCTGGAGTGTTAGAATCACATAGGCAGTTTGTGCTGACTTTTTATAACAGACTGCAAACTTTCAATTGACGCTTATCGGAAAGAACATTTAATTGTGTGTAGAACATTTAAATTTGTGTAACAAGGTGCCCATTTTTTCTTTCTAGCAGAGCTTTAGAATGATCACTTCTATTCAAAGACTAAGTGGATCAAACTTTTGGGTTTTTTTTGTCCAATCTCTGTGTGCAGAATTTTTGTCATAAAGATTCCTGCAGCACTGACAGGAAGGTTCACTGATACAGTGAGAAATGGGATAAGAAAAAATACAAGTGTTTTCATATAGAAACCTCAAAACTAAGAAACATATATTTTAAGGGTTGGCTTCTCTGATTATTGTGTAAGAGGAAACAATATTTTCTTCACAAGTTCAACGCTGTCAGCATAAAAAAAATACAGCAGCTTTAGCTCAGTATTTAATTATCTGTAACAAAAATTTGCTTAATACAAATCTGGTATTAATTTTAAAACCCCTTAGAAGAAATAGAAATTTGGAACAGTATTCCCTCAATTTAGGCTGTAATGGAACACAGCTTTCTGTGGTAGTTCATGTCATTATTACCATTGGACACAACCCCATGGAGCTTCAAAGTCTTTCACCCACCTACATTTATTACAAACAATTAAAATTGGTTATTTAAAAAAAATTATGCAAGGGAAAAAACATGTGCTGCCAAGTATTTCCAAGGCTACAGAAAAGAAAAAGGACAAGGGATGGTTGCACGTACTAGATTGTTGCTCAAGTATAACAAAACATTTCTCCAAAAAGGGTTTAACCTCAGCTGAAATCTATGCAATGTTCTTATGTAAAATAAGAACCCCGTCCCAAAATGCCGAATCCTGAAATCTGCGGCACTCCAGAGTTCTTTACCTTTTCCCAGTATCTCAGGTAGCCTCCTACTAACTTATCTCAATTTTGTTTATTAAACCAGAAATAGGACCAGCTGAATAATATGAATCCTGTCACACCAGTGGAGGCAATAGCCTCCCTCCAGGAGCATGTAGTTGGAGAGGACTGGGTCTTGGTCTTTTTGTAGGTGTTTTCACTTAACTACCACGTTTCTCTTCTTGCTGGTATAAGAAGGTGAAGCGAGGTAGAAAGTATTATACCATGATTTTGAGGGGAGGACCGGGAGAGGAAACATCAAGCCTCTCTTTACAGCTGATTGTTTGAGCTCCACAATGGAGACGAGGCAGTCAGAATGTCAGAACAGACAGAAGTCCTCCGTGCTCTTCTCCAACACACTGCTGGAGCAGCCAGCAGAATTTCACGTTTTGGTAACTCAGCGCATTTTCATGTCATAAAAGAAAGAGGCAGGTCCACTGCAGTGGCTACCTACATATCACCTGTTCAACCCCATTTTGAAAGAAACCTGAAAATCTGAAAAGTCAAGCTAACTGAAGCGTTCTGGGAGCGGCTGCTGCACCAGCGTTTCCCATTATGTTACCATTAGGATCAGCTCTGGCTTATGGGTTGCGATATGAAACTGTATCACGCTTTATTATAAACTGATACTACAATCAGACTATGTCATATTATTGGATATAATGCTTTCCATAAATTTCAGGCTTTGCCTAAGAGCGTGAAGTATGACTCCATACTTATGTATGTGTAATTTAGCAATCCATTATGGCCAATGTCTGTTGCTGACATGAAACATGTGTCATCGATTCTTAGAATTCCACTTACATAAATTTATGTTTTCAAGGCTTTGCTTGCTTAACAAAAGCTGATATTTTCTTTCACAGGGCCAAAGATCAGTTCTTTTCTCAAGGGCTTTCCATGAGTCCTTCTACTCATGAATAATTTTTCCGGTATCTAAAATGTCATTCATTTCTTCTTTTCTCTGATTTGACGACAAGTAAATGACTCAAGACCGTCTGTGCACAGTGCAGCATGAAAAATGTTAACATTTTTCATCTTGAGCAACGTGATTCTCTCAGGACACAGCTCCATCGGCAAGGCCTGTTTACAGCCTTGAGCATTTGAAATTTCACAATGAGAAGCAAAGTGCAAGGCTTAAAGTCATATATTGTGGCAACTGCACACAAACTAGCAGGTTATGCTGTTTCCAGGAATGAGAGGAAGGATAGGGGATCATATGTCAAAAGTATACTGACAGCAGTGGATGATTATCTCAGAATTCTCTCAGAATTTGTGGGGCCCTACTTTCTCTTGCACTATGGAAAATTAGGATACGAAAACACATAAGCAGTGAGGCTTAACTTCTGAATATCAGCTGACATACAAAATAAAATTCTAAGTTTCTTCTGATGAGCATTGTAGGAACCGAGATGTTACCCCCTTTTCATACTCACAAAAGAGGAACAGAGCTGCACCTTTTTTAGATGTCTCTAACCTTCCACTTTCCATATTGCTTCAGGCCATTGTATACATCTCCCTTTGCAAATGCACAGCTAAATCAGTGCAAAATGGAACTCCTAGGGCAAGAGCATCTACAAATGTTTCGGATTAGACATTACACGCAAATTAATGAAGTATGTGTCCATTTGTGGTTGCAACAGAAAAAAACAGGAATCACACGCACCCTGCCACCCACGGTGCCACGGTTCTGGGTGGGCAGTAACCTCCCTCTGACAGCCTCCCCCCAGGATACCGCTGCCCTTGGCAACTGGGGCCCTGCTCCCGGGGAAAGCCCCTGCCTTGCCCTGCCCGCTCCTGTCCTCCCCTGCCCACCGTACCCGTTCCAAACAGGACACCACCCTTGTGCACCTCTTCCTTTCTCCCACTTTCAACCCTCCTCCTCTCTCCCTACTAATTAAAGTTTAATGTCAAAATAAAGGAAAACCCACACATTTGATTTATTATGCAAATTTGATTTACTCATGCAAAGGCAGGAAAGAAACTTTCTGAACTTAAAGCCTCTGCTACATAAAGTATGTTAGGAGGTAAGGGAGTACAGTAAGATAGTCACAGAAGTCATGAAAAGGAGGTTTTTATTCCACTTTCACTACAGTTTTACAAGAAAAAATGTAACACATCTGTAAAACTTAAGACAAGCACCGTCTTCTTCCTGAATTTGGATTAGCTTAAAATAACATAACAAGAATGAAATAACTTTATTTGGTAATTCACAATACCTTCTAGTGAAATTAAACCTTGTGACAGTTTGTGAAATAAACAAGTACCATGTTTATCCCAGTGAGCTCTGGTCAAAGGAGAATTTGCAATTTCTTTAACAGATATTATAGCTCACAACTGGATTTTTTGACAATTGTTGCACCTTTATGAATTTGTGGAAATCCAAGCTTGGTGAGGTCCACTGCGGTGCCTGGGAACACTTCAGCTACACATGGCCCTTCTCAGCCCACCTAAGCAGAGGAAAAGGGGCTGACGTAGCCAGCAAGGTGGTAAGTGTCTCACTAACTTTCAAAAACTCACCCCTATTAACTTTCCACATCAGTCCAGTTGCAGCATACATTCAATCTCAACTTTGCCCCCCATGCTGCACCTAACAGTCCTCTACAAAATTGTCCAATTTTCATCCATTCACGCTATAAGACCATCCTACTTTCCATACTGCATCTCAAAGATAAGCTATCAAAAAACACAACAAAAACCACCGCTCCTACAGCAAAACTCCACCGCCAGCAAATTCCTGCCCAAAAAGTTCCAAAGTAATGCTTCACTAGAAACAAACTGCTAACTGACAACTTCCAAAATACTCCTGAGAAGACAAACAGCACTACCTAGAAACAAAGACACCCTAACCCTACAGCAGTCAAAAAAAGCCGATAGTTGGGGCAAAGTTAAAATCAAATGTGAAGTGCAGTTCTGATGGCATGAGTTAAAGGAGGGTTAGGTTTGAAAGTTACTAAGTTACAAATTGCCTTGCCATTTGCTGAGGAACGAGTGTTCTCCTTGGAAAAGGGTTGATACAGAGGCCATTTTCCAGTATTTTAACGTTAACGGTAATCTCCGGTATATGTATCGATGGGAAACGTATTGGTTCACGAGCATCCTTTTAACTTCCAATGCTGAAAGAAAGAGGGAAATTTAAGCTGGAATAAGAACCAAGAATTTCAGGACATGGTTAACTCAAGCCAATACAGGGCCTGGAAATCTGATCCAGAAATTTGCCAAACTCTCCCTCAGAATGAGATGCCTGGTTCCCCAAAGCCAGTGCAGCAACATAACCGCACAGGGGAAACTTCTTGAGACAGAGTTCAGAAATGTGGCTTTTAAACACAAGCAAGTACAAAAAAGAACATAAAAAAAGTTCTTGATGCTGAAGAATTGAAACCAGGAATTTGCACATGATTTCACAGAGGGATAGGAAATTCCCAGATTTAGCAGACAAAAAAATGCAGGCAGAGCTCTGCTTCAGATCATGAAGAGAGGGATGCCTCTCAAGACACACACACACAAAAAAATCCACCCATACCCAGGCTTTCCACTACAGAAGCAGCAGCCCAAGAATTCCCATCCCACCTACATCCCAATTCTGAGGCACATCCAGCAAAACTCGCCAAATCCCCTGCTGCTGAGTTGCCTGCCCCTGGCATGGGAGGCATCCCGGCATCTGAATTGAAGCTTGCGCTGCGCAGGGCCTGCAGGAGCTGAGGCTGATGCTCTGGGCACGTGGAGCTGGGCTTGGCCAGCAGCGGTGCCAGAGGCTTCTCTTTTGCTTACAGGGGCCTCAATCCACCACCCTCACAGCACAATGCCAGGGACCCAGGGCTCAGCCAGGCCCCCACTGACAGGGCGGCCCTGGCACCCAGCCACAAACAAGGTTGCTGTGCTCCCAGTCAGGGGTGCTCGCTCTAAGCTGCACCCCACCTACAGGCTGCTCGCCCAAGCAGGCTGCCAGGCAGGCCTAGTGCCTCCGAGACCTGGGCCCTGATGCCAGGCAGGGCGACACCCAGGGGGGCCCTGAGCTCAGCCTTCAGCCCCCACAGCAGCAGGAACCGCTCTCAGCAGCCAGGCAGCAGAGCACAATGGCAGAAGGCCACTAGAGCCCGCACCCCAGAGAGGGTGCTGCCTGCTCCACACTCCTTGGCCCCACACCTCTGAAAGGCAGGGGCACGAGGCACCCGCCTGCTTACAGGGGGCATCTCTGAGCATGGGGGGGACACAGAGCCCTACCGACGGGCCGGTACCCCTCGCTGCTCAGCATGAGCATCAAACACCCCCAAAGCAGGGGACTCTGACCGACACCCCGCTTATGGGCTGGTCACACTGCCTGGAGAACACCTGCTCTTCAGGAGCCCACCCAGAGACCTCAACCCCAATGGTGGGGTGGGCCTGCCGGGAGAAAGCCATAGCAAACACTCAACTGCCCCTTCAAGCAGAACAGTTCCTCAACCTGCCCCGGAGACAAGGGGCAGGGAGGGGCCATTCCTGTTTGCTGCCTAAAGCAGCAGCCTGCAGGAGCACAGGCACCTGAGCCCTGCTTACAGGGAGGTCCAGCTGCTCCAGGTGACAAAGGGCTCCACAGCTCGTGACATGCACCCTGACTGCAGGCTTGTCCGCTGAATGGACTCTTTGCATTGCAGAGGGACCTGGACAGGCTGGATTGATGGGCCCAGGCCAACTGTATGAGGTTCAACAAGGACAAGTGCCGGGTCCTGCACTTCGGCCACAACAACCCCAGGCAGCGCTACAGGCTTGGGGAAGAGTGGCTGGAAAGCTGCCCAGCAGAGAAGGACCTGGGGGTGCTGGTTGACAGCCGGCTGAACATGAGCCGGCAGTGTGCCCAGGCAGCCAAGAAGGCCAATGGCATCCTGGCCTGTATCAGAAATAGTGTGGCCAGCAGGAGTAGGGAAGTGATCGTGCCCCTGGACTCGGCCCTGGTGAGGCCGCACCTCGAATACTGTGTTCAGTTTTGAACCACTCACTACAAGAAGGACGTTGAGGTGCTGGAGCGTGTCCAGAGAAGGGCAACGAGGCTGGTGAGGGGTCTGGAGAACAAGTCTGATGAGGAGCGGCTGAGGGAACTGGGGTTGTTTAGCCTGGAAAAAAGGAGGCTGAGGGGAGACCTCATCGCTCTCTACAACTACCTGAAAGGAGGTGGTAGTGAGGTGGGTGTCGGTCTCTTCTCCCAAGTAACTAGCGATAGGACGAGAGGAAATGGCCTCAAGTTGTGCCAGGGGAGGTTTAGATTGGGCATGAGGAAAAATGTCTTTACTGAAAGAGTGGTTAAACATTGGAACAGGCTGCCCAGGGAAGTGGTGGAGTCACCATCCCTGGAGGTATTTGAAAGACGTGTAGATGAGGCACTTAGGGACATGGTTTAGTGGGCATGGTGGTGTTGGGTTGACGGTTGGACTCGATGATCTTAGAGGTCTTTTCCAACCTCAATGATTCTATGATTCTATGACTCCTTCAAGGACAGCCAGGCAGGCAGGCAGGCGCCCAAGCCCTGCCTACAGGGTAGCTGCACTGCCAACCTTCCTACCAAGTGGGCTAGTGCTGTCCCAAAGTGAGAAGGAGCAAGTCTGAATGCTCCTTGGTGCTGGATAGGAGGCAGGATCTACCTGCAGGCATGCACAAGGTTCATCTTCCAGGCCTGGGAAGTCCAACTAATACATACTGCAGCAATTTTATTATAAACACTGCACACCCCCCCCCCAAAGCCACACACATACCCACAGGCACACCACACACACAAGCACACAGACAAAAAAGGGAATGCCCAGAAGAGGTAGACCAGCCCAGGCAGCTAGCGACATAGATCCAAGCCTCCCAGACAGGCTGATGGAGGCCAGAGTTCTCAACCTGCAAAGCTGTTGCAAAAGGCCACTGCTGGGACAAGTACCGATTACAGGCTTGTCATGCTGGCCACAGGACCAGCTGGCGGAAAGCCACCAGGGGAAGGGGGCCTTCCCCTGCTTACAGGGGGGGCAAGAGCTTTGGTGAGCTCAGGTTCCCCCCACAAGTGAGGGAAGAGAGACCCTCACCCTCCTTACAGGGTCGTCACTCTCCCCAGAAGAGCAACGTGGCAAATGGCCCCCAATCCCCAGACCTCAGCCCCATTTACAGGGAGGTCGCCCAACTCCGAGGAAGAAAGGGAACCACGAGGCCCCCCCTCTGTGGGGATGCTCATACGGGACTGGAGCCCTCTGCCCAGAGTGCCTCTCCTCTTCTGCCCTTCTCCGCTCTTCCTTGTCCGCCCTTCTTCCTTGCTCTCTTCCCTCAGCCTTACCAAACATTCTTCCTTCTTCTCTCTTCCCCACAGCCTGCTTGAAGATGCAAGACATCAGTTAGGGATGGAGAAACACGGACTTCCAGTGCCCCTTCCTGCTACACGGACCAACTGACTGACTCCCGGAGCAGCACCATGGGTGCCTCCCAGCACGCCAGAGCAAGGGCAACTCGGGCAAGCCTTGCTCTCCTCCCTGGGCCTTGCTCTACCCTGTCCTGGCCCAGCCGCCTGCTGCTCACACAAGGCAGAGACCTCCTCTGCAGTTTCTTGCCCCTTCACAGGTCCCCCTGGGCAGCACATCCAAACACATGCCCACCACCCCACTGGAGAACAGCTGCCATCTGCAAGGCGGCATCAGGCAGGGATTGCGCTCTCCCACCTTTAGCTGCCTACCAGCGCAAGGGGGGCTTTGCTCCCTGCCCCTCTCAGGCCTTCCCCTCCAGAAACAGCCATCCCCAGATGTGCACCCTACCTCCCTCCCACATCGGAGACAACAGCCCCTCTCTCTCCGCTTACTAGCAGCCACTGGGCCATCCTCCAGCCAGGCGTGAAGGGGCGGGAGTGCTGGCACTCTGGGCACATTTTCTAGGGCTGGGAGGTAGCCGCACCCTCAGCGGGGAGAGGAAGAAGCAGCTGCTGCCCCATGTACAGGGCTGCCTTCCTTTATTCTGCTCCCTAAAACAGCCAAAACAGAGACAGAGGACACCTCACCCTGAACTACAGGGCTCTCCTCACGGCTCTGTCCAGCAAAGGGCTCCCCAGCCCTCTCCAGGAGGGCGCAGGGCAGCACCACACACACCCTGATGACAGGGCTGCCAGTGTGGCCAGCCTGCCAGGGAGGCACGAAGCAGCCAAGGCAGATACCCAAATGCCAGCCACAGGGGCAGCACAGGGCTCCAGCAAAAAGGCTCCCCCTCTCCCGCCAAGGCCAGCCTTGCCACACAGACCCTGACTACAGGGCTGGCCCATAAAAAGCACACTGGCTTTGGGGCACTACTGGCGCACAGGCCTGAACCCTTCTTACAGGCAGGTCGAGGGGCTGTCGGCACAAAAGTGCTCCCTGACTCTCCCAAAAGCACAAGCCTCCGGAAGTAGATGCCCTCCTTACAGGGCTCTTGCACTCTCTGGCCTAGACTGCCAATGGAGCACGAAGCCCCATAGGCACAGACCTGGACCCAGATTCTTGGTGGGGCACAAGGCCCCGAGTCCCGGGGGCCTCAGCAGAAGACACTGCTGGGTGACACTCACCCTGGGGACAGGGCCGTCACTCTCGCTAGCCAGCCCACTATAGAGCACCCTGGCTAGAGGCCAGAGGAGCGGACAGCCCAGCCCTGCATACAGGGAGGGCGCCCCACTCAAGGCGACAAAAAAGGCGCTCGAGAGTGCCAGTGAGGCTCATGCATGACCTGAACCCTCCTTACAGGCAGGTCACCGTGCCCAGAGTGCCTTTCCTCCCCTGCCTCCTGTGCTCCCTTCCCTGGGACTTGCGCCTGCTGCTGGGGGAAGAGATACAGCACAGGTTTAGGATTCGGAGGAGCCAAGCAAAACCTTCTACCCAGTCTCCTGGATGAATTAACCGCCCTCCTCTGCTTCGCAAGTGCTCTAGCTTGGCTGGGACTCTAGGCATATTTTCTAGGGCTTGCAGGTGGCAGCACTGTGAGCAGGAACAGGAGGGAGAAGCATCTCTGCGGAGATCTTTGCTCGTAGGGTGGCTTCATTTTCCTTTGCTATGTAATTTTTTTTTTCCCTAAGGATTGTGTTTTTCTTTTTTTTTTTCTCGTGGTTCTATTAAGATATAGAATATTTAGTTATCATATGCATTGTATAAGTCTTATTCCAATAACCTTTCCTGTTTAAAGAATTGTTTAAAATTTAAAAATCTTTGTTCCAAAGGCTTGTTTATGTGAGTTACTGTCTCAGTCATTCTGCCTGTGCCTGTCATCGCATTTTCTTTTTATAAGCTGTTCCAAACCTGCATTCATGACTCTCCATTGTCTTCTATAGCAGCTTTTCATGTAGAGCCAAAGCCATTCCTAAAACAAAAAGGTTTTTTTTATTATTTCCCGCTAAAATAGTTATTCTTTGCTTCTACTTTGGCACACTGTTGCACAGGATTGTTTGCTCACTATGATGTAGACTCTCTCCACTTTCTAGCCCTTTCTTAGCTTTTCCCACCTAATCTCTAACTCGTCAGTTGTGCCTTTCCCTGGTCCGCTTGTAGTGAGTCAGTTTGCCTTCCCTGTGGACTCCCTGGGGACAAAATGAGCCTTTTTAAAGGCCCTTTTAGGCTTTGTTAAGACCACTTCAGATTTTCCCACTAAATTCTTACTCTCCTTGCCACAGTAGCCATTCTGGTACCTCAGCTGTGTCTCGTTGCTGCGTGTTAGCTTTTTCCTTTCTCTCCTTTTCAAGAGCTAATTTGCTGCTTCCCAAATCAGACTTCTTTCCTGCTCGCTGTTGCCATATATGTAATCTCAGGTAGCTCAACATTTTTCCACAAATCTCTGAGCTGGTTTTACCTCAGCATTTCCCTCCTAAAATCCTCTGCTGTCCACTCCAGGAACCCTGTCCTTTTCCACCTAAGCCCCGCTGTTACCATTTCTAAAGCATTTCTATCCACCTAGCCAAGACCCTTCACTGCCCATATGAGGGTATACCTCTTTTTTCTTCTGAAATCCTTGAAATGCCACATCTAGGATACCTCAGCATTTCCCACCAAAACTTTCTGCTGTCCCCTCAGACAAACCTTGGCACTTCCCATCTGAGACTTGACCACCTTCCCCCTGAATTAACTCAAGTTTTACTACCCAAAACTATTCATTCTACTTTCTGAGACATATTAGCACTTCTAACCAAATCCTACACTCTTCCCTCTGAGGTAGCTCTGTTTCCCACTCATACATGTGCACTGCTCTCTTCAGACATTTGGGGGTGGTTCCTGCACTCGCAATTTCACTATCACCTTGAGGCACCTCAGCACTTCCTACCCACGCCCCCTTAAAATAGCTGAGTGCCCTCCACCCCCAAGAACCTCCAGTGTTCCCTCTGAGATACCTCAGCTTTTCTCCCCCCAAATGGTCTGGCACCGTGATGTACCTCAGCAGTTCCTGCCAAAAATCTCTATCGCCCAGCTCAGACGTACTCGGTTAGGTCGTGTTCCGTGCACCCCCCCCCCCGTCCCATCCCCTCTGAGGAAAATCTGTGACAAACCTCACCCGAGACCTCCACTGTCGCAGCTGAGGTACCTCAGCGTTTCCCGCTCACAGGCCTCCTCTGCCTGGCGCAGACACCTGAGCGCAGCCCCGCCCCCCTGAGGTGAACCAGCGCTTCTCGCCCACCGCTCCGCACAGCCTCCTGCTGGCACCTTCTGCGCCCCGCCGGCCCCGCGGAGTTACCGCCGCGTTTGCCACCCAAATTCTCCACCGTCTCCCCTGACGTGTCTCGGCATTTCTTTCCCAAGCCCTCCGAAGTACCTCAGCGTTTCCCAGAAAACAACCTCTGCTCTCCCCAGAGATAGGCGTCAGCTCTTCTGCCATCGCTGAGGTACCTCAGCCTCTCCCAGCCAAAGAAAGCCCCCTGCTGTTCGCTCGGAGGTACACCACGCTTTCCCGCCAAAGGCCTGGGCCCCGCCCCCTCCGAAGTACCTCGGCGCTTCTGAGGTACCTGAGCGCTCTCCTCTCCTGAGGTAACTCGATGTTTCTGTCTGACAACTCAGCACTTTCTGCCCAAATACCTCCTCCATCCCCCCTGAGAAACCTCAGACAAAGGGGTATTGCGGACTTACTGAATTTTGATTACTAGAACATCAATTAAATACTGTCTGTGGCACTGCAAAATGAACACCTGCTGAGGTACCTCAGCATGTCCTGCGCTGCTGTACCTCAGAGGCATGTTAGAACATCATCTATATAAAATACAGTTGAGATGTCTGTAATTGCCAGTAAGACAAACTAACTCTAAAACTTGTCTGGATCCCCTGTAAAAGCAGCCCTATCAGGACTGTTTTTCCAAATTGCCAGCTCACCTACTGAGCAGTCATGGCTGATCGGAAGTAGATCATACCCAGAGAATCGTCACAAATTCTGAGAAGCACTGGAAGAAAATGTTCCATCGGAGAAACTTTATCCATAAATTACTCTGCAAGAAAATAAGCTTGTGGATATCCCCCCGCCCTTCTATTATGAAACAGCAAATCTCCTGAAAGAAAAAAAAAAAAAAGGTATGGGATTGAGTAGGTGCCTTTGATACATAATATCAACACTTCTGATGGCAAGGAGATCAAGCAGCCAATTTACAGAGATCAAGATGCCAATTACATTCTTTGAGGGTTCAGGATGTAAAATATTAGAAGTAGATACTAATGTTCTTGGTCTAACCCATTTTCTGTAACATAGTGACAAGAGGAATACTGAACTTACACAGACAGAAACAAACTAGGTGAGTTCGCTCAGTGTAACATATAGAAAAACTCCTACAGATACAGTGAGTCTGACATTTTACTCACCTGTTTGTGTGGAAATTCCTAGTATTTATGCTTAGCCTAAGTATGAGCTTTCTGCTGAAAAATAAATCAACCATTAGGACCACTGAATCTTCCCATGCCAGTGTGAAACATTTAGAAGGATTTGGATCTCCCGTCCATAACTGGACAGGAGATAACTGGATCTCCAGTCCACAACTGATTCCAAAGACAACTCCATCCTTAGCTGCAAGCAGACTAGGAATTGCAACTGGTCACTGCCAAGCTTGCTTGCCTAACTCCCTCGTAACTTGGCCTTTTATTTTCAGCTGAATGTCAGTGAATATGTGACTGAAGTATACATTTTGATTTGTCAGACACTAAGAAGCACTATAGTTGTAAAGACTTCTCAGCCAGTTTTTCTATCTCTCAAACAGAAATGTCCAGGAAACACAGTATTTGAAAAATCTGGAAAATACATCAATATATAAATACTGCCTTTCTTCAAAAGGAGATGAGCTGGTGCAAATTTATTTAGATTATACGTTAACTAAATGGAGCTCAGAACATGAAACACTTTATCTGTGAAAACATTTTAATTCAGAACAAGTAACTGTAATTGGTGAACTTGTCTTCTGAACATGCTTCAGATAGGACTGTACCATCTGGAATTATCAGCAATTTGATGAAATGCCGAATTTCCAGTTTTGAATTCACTGATATTAGTGGAATCTATTTGATACATTCTTTATTTTGCATTCATGACTAACATCACAATGTATTTTTTGCAGAACAAAAATTAAAAATTGCCTAACAAAACCACCTAGCTATTTCTATTTTTGGTATTCTTTTTTTATAATTAAGAAGCATCTAGGAATATCTGCCCCTGTACTTGGCACTGGTAAGGCCGCACCTTGAATACTGTGTTCAGTTTTGGGCCCCTCACTACAAGAAGGACGTTGAGGTGCTGGAGCGTGTCCAGAGAAGGGCAATGAGGCTGGTGAGGGGTCTGGAGAACAAGTCTTATGAGGAGCGGCTGAGGGAGCTGGGGTTGTTTAGCCTGGAGAAAAGGAGGCTGAGGGGAGACCACATCGCTCTCTACAACTCCCTGACAGGAGGTTGTAGCGAGGTGGGTGTCGGTCTCTTCTCCCAAGTAACTAGCGATAGGACGAGAGGAAATGGCCTCAAGTTGCGCCAGGGGAGGTTTAGATTGGACGTGAGGAAAAATGTCTTTACTGAAAGAGTGGTTAAACATTGGAACAGGCTGCCCAGGGAAGTGGTTGAGTCACCATCCCTGGACGTATTGAAAAGACGTGTAGATGAGGCGCTTAGGGACATGGTTTAGTGGGCATGGTGGTGTTGGGTCGACGGTTGGACTCGATGATCTTAGAGGTCTTTTCCAACCTTAATGATTCTATGATTCTATCTAGCTGAGTAATCACTGCATTACGTAAACAAACTCTTTTGCAACATGGTAAGTGTTTTGTTAATATTATTCCTGATCCTGGTCAGCTTCATGAAGGACACCAGCCCCAAAAAACATGGTTTATTAAATACATAATACAAATATACAAATAAATAAAAATCACAGAGTAGTTTTACTATATTGCGTAACAACAGATGACAAGGAAGGAATTGAGTGAAGATTACATGCATGTGGCAATAAAGTAATAAATCAAAGGAAGAGCATGCTTTTTATTTGTTTCAGTAATTGTCTGTCAAGCACCTTTGTTTTTCTTATTTGTGTACAAGTTACTAAGAGTAAGTGCAATAGAAATAAATTTTTAAAAGATAGAAAAAGAGATAAGCACTCAAATAATGTAGTTGCAAAATTTCTGCTTTACCTTCATACTTCAAATTTACTCAATCTTCTGGCTAGCTTTGATCTTTTAAATTTGACATTACTATGGCTATGTGAACCACTAAAAAATATTCTACTGCTTGATCATTATCCCCCTAAATACTCTAATATTGCTCTCCTCTGCTCTTGTATATTATCTTTTCCCAAATAGTTTATTAGGTAGCTTAAAGTTAGTTTGTCCACAAATTAGGGCTTTATATGTCAATGACACATACATCACAATGTCACAGTCTAACAACTAACGCTCCTAGATTACCTTCTCGTTCACAATTACTGCTTCTCTTTCATCTTTTACCAGTAGCCAGATCTCCCCTTGCTACCATGGGCATTGTCTTGTTCCAGTGTTTGATGTTCTAGCATCACAAGTCCAGTGTTTTTCTCTATGGAAATAATTGCCCTTTCACTGTGTCATTTCTCTCAATCTTCTTAAATCAGTGTTTTCACCAGCCTGTTTGTCACAAAGGCTGACTTGTGCCTTGTCAGTAATTCCTCTTATTCCCAGACAATCCAATCAGTTCTCTCTGGCACTACAGTAACTGATTCCCTGATGACAGTGTGACCTCTGATCTGATATCATTTGTACTTATCATTTGTACTTACCATTTGTACTTTCCCACTCTTGTATTGAGCTCTTCAAAGTACAATGAGATTCCTACCGCATTGCCAGAAAGAAAAGATATAAATATCAGTACTACTATTAAGTTAAGGTACTCTGAGTTCTAGAGAATGGAAAGATGAGAAATCACATCAGAAGCACCAGTTGCCTGAATGAATAAGATGTAGGTTGAAGGTAAGGAAGTGAGTTTGAGGAAATGGCTCCACCTATAAACTTTTTCATCTGTAACTGAAACTCCTTCCTCTACTCTGACACTGAGCAAACAGGATGGTTTTTAGCCTAAGAAGGCTAAAAAACAGGGACACACAGTTGCCTTACCCTTCTGTGTGTCCACGTAGCCATTTTGTATATACATGTGTCGTGGTTTAACCTCAGTTGGCAACTGAGCACCACACAGCCGCTTGCTCACTCCCCCCCACCTGGTGGGATGGGGGAGAGAATTGGAAGAGCACAAGTTAGAAAGACTCGTGGGTTGAGATAAAAACAGTTTAATAATTGAAATAAAATGATAATAATAATAATATGATAATAATAATAATACACAAAGCAAGTGATGCACAGTACAATTGCTCACCACCCGCCAACCGATGCCCAGCCAGTCCCCAAGCAGCGGCCCCCCCGGCCAGCTTTCCCCAGTTTATGTACTGAGCATGACGTCCCATGGTATGGAATGTCCCTTGGGCCAGTTTGGCTGTGCCCCCTCCCAGCTTCTTGTGCACCTCCAGCCTTCTCAGTCGGTAGAGCATGGAAAACTAAAAAGTCCTTGACTAGTGTAAGCATTACCTAGCAACAACTAAAACATCGGTGCGTTATCAACTTTGTTCTCATCCTAAATCCAAAACACAGCACTGTACCAGCTACTAGGAAGGAAATTAATTCTATCCCTGCCAAAACCAGGACAACATGATTTCAGCTTTGTGGGAATAAGGAGCTAAATCATTTACAATAAACAGGCATTCCCAGATGAATAGAAAACAAATGACCATCTCTGGATTGTATTTCCTTTGAATATATTGAATTACCTGAGTAAGCAAATCCAGTTAAGGAAATTACAGGCCCTCTCTTACTGTTACCAGAGAGGGCCAAGATTGTTTAAAGTTCTAGAGTGTCACTTTCTGGCCACAAGATGAAGGATGCCTTTCTCACCGATGGAATTAAGCTCTAATTATTTACCAAGAAGTTCATCACAGGGTGTGAAATCAGATGTCATGTTTCTCTAATGTTTTGCTAATATTTTGTTTCTCTACCCCAAATGTTTGGTTTCTTCTAGTGATCTGCTTTTGGAACACCTTCTTAGAATCATAGAATCATTAAGGTTGGAAGAGACCTCTAAGATCATCGAGTCCAACCGTCAACCCAACACCACCATGCCCACTAAACCATGTCCCTAAGAGCCTCATCTACACGTCTTTTCAATACTTCCAGGGATGGTGACTCAACCACTTCCCTGGGCAGCCTGTTCCAATGTTTAACCACTCCTTCAGTAAAGACATTTTTCCTCACGTCCAATCTAAACCTCCCCTGCCGCAACTTGAGGCCATTTCCTCTCGTCCTATTGCTAGCTACTTGGGAGAAGAGACCAACACCCACCTCCCTACAACCTCCTTTCAGGGAGTTGTAGAGAGCGATGAGGTCTCCCCTCAGCCTCCTCTTCTCCAGGCTAAACAGTCCCAGCTCCCTCAGCCGCTCCTCATAAGACTTGTTCTCCAGACCCCTCACCAGCCTCGTTGCCCTTCTCTGGACATGCTCTAACACCTCAACGTCCTTCTTGTAGTGAGGGGCCCAAAACTGAACACAGTATTCGAGGTGCGGCCTCACCAGGGCCGAGTACAGGGGCACGATCACTTCCCTACTCCTGCTGGCCACACTATTTCTGATACAGGCCAGGATGCCATTGGCCTTCTTGGCCGCCTGGGCACACTGCCGGCTCATGTTCAGCCGGCTGTCGACCAACACCCCCAGGTCCTTTTCTGCTGGGCAGCTTTCCAGCCACTCTTCCCCAAGCCTGTAGCGCTGCATGGGGTTGTTGTGGCCAAAATGCAGGACCCGGCACTTGGCCTTGTTGAACCTCATACAATTGGCCTGGGCCCATCAATCCAGCCTGTCCAGGTCCCTCTGCAGAGCCTTCCTACCCTTGAGCAGATCAACACTCCTGCACAACTTGGTGTCGTCTGCAAACTTACTGAGGGTGCACTCGATCCCCTCATCCAGATCATCAATAAAGATATTAAACAAGACCAGCCCCAGTACTGAGCCCTGGGGAACACTGCTCGTGACCCGCCACCAACTGGATTGAACTCCATTCACCACAACTCTCTGGGCCCGGCCGTCCAGCCAGTTTTTGACCCAGCGCACAGTACACCTGTCTAAGCCGTGAGCCGCCAGCTTCTCTAGGAGAATGCTGTGGGAGACGGTGTCAGAGGCCTTGCTGAAGTCCAGGTAGACCACATCCACAGCCTTTCCCTCATCCACTAGGCGGGTCACCTGGTCATAGAAGGAGATCAGGTTGGTCAAGCAGGACCTGCCTTTCATGAGTCCGTGCTGGCTGGGCCTGGTCCCCTGGTTGTCCCGCTCATGCCTTGTGAGCGCCCTCAAGATGAACCACTCCATAATCTTCCCCGGCACCGAGGTCAGGCTGACAGGCCTGTAGTTCCCCGGATCCTCCTTCCGGCCCTTCTTGTAGATGGGCGTCACATTGGCAAGCCTCCAGTCGTCCGGGACCTCCCCCGTTAACCAGGACTGCTGATAGATGATGGAGAGCGGCTTGGCGAGCACCTCCGCCAGCTCCCTCAGCACTCTCGGGTGGATCCCATCCGGCCCCATAGACTTGTGAGTGTCCAGGTGGCATAGCAGGTCATTGACTGCTTCCTCCTGGATTACGGGGGGTTCATCCTGCTCGCCGTCCCTGTCTTCCAGCTTGGGGGGCCGAGTACCCTGAGGATAACTGGTCTGCCTGTTAAAGACTGAGGCAAAGAAGGCATTGAGTACCTCAGCCTTTTCCTCATCCTCGGTGACAATGTTCCCCCCTGCATCCAATAAAGGATGGAGATTCTCCTTGGCTCTCTTCTTGTCATTAACATATTTGTAAAAACTTTTTTTGTTGTCTTTAACAACAGCGGCCAGATTGCGTTCTAGCTGGGCTTTTGCCCTTCTCATTTCCTCTCTGCATGACCTAACGAGATCCCTGTGCTCTTCTTGAGTTGCCCGCCCCTTCTTCCACGAGTGGTAAACTCTCCTTTTTTTCCTGAGTCCCAGCAAGAGCTCCCCGTTCAGCCAGGCCGGTCGTCTTCCCCGCCCGTTCTTCATATGGCGTACAGGGACAGCCTGCTCCTGCACCTTTAAGAC
This sequence comes from Aptenodytes patagonicus, assembly GCF_965638725.1. NCBI lineage: Eukaryota > Metazoa > Chordata > Aves > Sphenisciformes > Spheniscidae > Aptenodytes > Aptenodytes patagonicus. The sequence goes on from NC_134952.1 coordinate 46,201,837, forward strand.
TTCCCTCTTGAAGAATGTCCAGCCTTCCTGGACCCCTTTGCCCTTCAGGACCGTCTCCCAAGGGACTCTCTCAACCAGCGTCCTGAACAGGCCAAAGTCCGCCCTCCGGAAGTCCATGGCTGCGGTTTTGCTGCCCCCCCTCCTTACTTCACCAAGAATGGAGAATTCTATCATTTCATGGTCGCTAAGCCCAAGACGGCCTCTGACCACCACATCTCCCACCAGTCCTTCTCTGTTTGTAAACAGCAGGTCGAGCGAGGCACCTCCCCTGGTAGGCTCACTTACCAGCTGTGTCAGGAAGTTGCCTTCCACACACTCCAGGAACCTCCTAGACTGCTTCCTCTCTGCCGTGTTGTATTTCCAGCAGACGTCCGGGAAGTTGAAGTCCCCCATGAGAACAAGGGCTAGCGATTGAGAGACTTCTGCCAGCCACTTGTAGAACGCTTCATCCGCCCCTTCATCCTGGTTGGGTGGTCTATAACAGACTCCCAGCAGGATATCTGCCTCGTTGGCCTTCCCCCTCATCCTTACCCATAAACACTCAACCGTACCATCATCACAATCCTTGAGCTCTAGACAATCGAAACGCTCCCTAACATACAGGGCCACCCCACTGCCTTTCCTTCCTCGCCTGTCCCTTGTGAAGAGTCTACAGCCATCCATTGCAGCACTCCAATCTTTCTCACTTCTTTCTCTTCTTGCCCCAAAAGAAAACAGGACAAAGCAAAGTGGTCTAGCTTCTAATATCCAGCAAAGTATGATCTTGGATAGGGGCAGTACACATTGGTTTGCAATGAACACATTGCTTCTGAGCAGAAGGGACTGAACTTCTAGTGAAGTTCTGCTTCCTTTTCCACACTGTCTCAGAATTAAGTTTCTGATGGCAGTATGCTATCTTATATGGAGGGTTTCATCCGTAAAATAAGGTAATGATAGAAGGTAGTACTTACATCCATAAAGAAGACAAAGTCCTAGAATATCTACATTCACAATAACAGCTTGATAGAAAACAGAATCTGAAGAAAAAGGAGATGGCCCGGAAGTATGAAACCTCCCAGCTGTAGACTTACTGCATACAGATGGTAAATGAGGATAAATCTGTTTGATTGTAACTTTTGCTAGCACATGACCTTTTTCCTTAGCTTAATCAATAAAGCAACCAATACTTCTCCAGTTTTCTCTGAATCCATCTTGAACAGTAAAAACAATTTATCTATTGCATACCTCCAAAATTCAGAAAGCAAACCTCAGATACTGACTGACAAATGGGATTTTGAGGTATTTTGATTAATCTAAGCAATAAGAGAAATAAGATTATTAAGGGATATACAACATTTCCTGAAATAAACTGAAATCCAATCTGAATATACTGGATGATGTGTCTCGTAGCACGCTCATTTTTTTTTTGGTGAGAGGCACCCACTAATTATCATCATTAAAATACAACATGGAATGCAGACACTACATTCCTTTTTTCAGTAAAAATGCTTTGTGCTTTAGAGTGCCATATTGTGATTGAAATTAACCTTCTGAGTAGCAATAGTAAACCACTTCTGAAACAGATTAATTTATTTTTATTGTTGGCTAAGATGCCTATATGTCTCTCAGGAAAATTCTGCACAGAAATAAGAGTAAATACACCGTGCAGCACATGTATTATGTCTGTCTCTCAGGCAATGTCAAACCTATTGCATATATATTAGTAAGATGACTGATACGTCTCTGAGTGTGTACAATAACTCAGAGCATCCCTTCTGTATGTGACTTAGTGTACACAAGCAGATCAGGCAGAGAGTTCCTGTGCAGTAGCCATTGCTTCAGGAGTTTTGGGTGTTAGGATGTCTCGGGGGAATCAGCACTCAGGAACTACTGCTCTGAGAAAATACAAAGGCCAAAGACTCATCTAGCTGAATATCCTGCCTGCAGCAATAGCTGTTGGTGCTTGTCTAAAGGAAAAACATAATTAACAACGCTAGCGTAGGTGCTCCTAGCCTGCAGCAATCTGTGGCTCAGGAACTTTCTGAGGCAGTGACGTTGTCTTTACAGTTAATAAAAACTTCTGGTATCCAAAACGTTCTGTGGAAAGGAGTTCCATAGCTCGATAGTATGTGTTGTGTGAAGGAACATCTTTCTCTTTTTTTCATTTTGACCTGCCTCATGAAGGTTTTAATGTTTTAATGTCATTGTTTTAATGCCTCTTGTTATTGCCAAGTGTTGGTTCTTATTCATATCCCTCATAAATCTCTCTGACAGTACATCTGGGTTGTCTTTTTGCAGACTGAAGAAGGCTGTCTATTTAGTACAGAATCTTCCCTACACTTGTTACAGTTCCACTATATCCTCTCTGACATACGGTATTCAAGATGCAGAAGCACAGTCGATTTATTCTGCAGCATAGTATTTTTTCTGTTTTGTTCTCTGTTTATTTTTTTCTCTTTTTCTTTCTCTTTCTGTCTTTGTCTTTCTCTTTTTCCTTTTTTGGATTCTTACCAAGTGCTCAGCTAATGTTTTTATAGACCTATTTGTTATAATCCTAAGGTGTCTTTCAAGATTTGTAGTAAACAGGTCAGAATCTATTACAGTATCTGTAAAGTTAGGGCTGTTTTGTCTCATACGTATGCTTTTACAAATTTTGATTCTGAAACTTTCCTGCCTTTTTGTCACCCAGCCACTCAGTCTCTCAATGTTCTTCTGCAATTTTTCACAGTCACCCATATCTTTACTACCCTCATTAGTGTAATAGCCAGCAAATTTTGCCACCTCATTGTTTTTCAGATCACTTGTGACAATAGGTAAGCCCAAGTTTTCATATATTGTCCATCTAATGCTTCAGGCTGAGAAGTGTCACAGGCAGGTTAAGCAGTTCAGCTTTTCGACATATTCAAAATCCACTTTTAAAAATGAATCAGCAAATAGACCAGAGATCAGGATTCAGAAGCTCTCACAGAGTTTCAGGACACATGGTTCGGGACTAAAGTAATAATAATATGGATTACTTTTTACTGGCTTAAATAAGGGGAGACTGGATATTGGCACTGTTGATCCCATTTGCACTGTACCTCTCCCTTTGCCTGGTCAAAACGGAGGTAATTTATGTAACAAATGGCCACTTAGTGCTATAGGGAGAAAGGTTTTGTTTTACTTTCTTTCTGAGGCACTGTAGTGGCGTTGCTTTTCATCTTTTTGTACAGTTCATCAAACAAAAAGAAGTATTTTCCAGTTTGTGATGTGGAGAGTGAATGTTTTTCTAGTCCTTCTGGACGAAACATGAATCGCATGATTGTCTGAGATTGCAGGAGACTGGATTTGATGAGCCATGTCTCTTCCACATCTCTGTTCCTTGGTTCTCAAAGAGCCTTGTATCTACAACAACAAATTACTACTAAAAAAACAAGATAGGATTAAGTCAAACAAACAAGAAAGAAAAGGAAAGGAACATGGCATGATAAGAGAACAGAGGGCATATAAAACTCCTGGGACAGATGGAGGGGCAGTGTGAAACACAAATTCGCTGGATGGGAAAAGGGAGGGAAAGCAGAGGCAAGGAATTTTAGGAAGTCCTGTGTAATATATTCATTCTAACTTCTCTTTCCACTTTCTTTAGATTATTGTGGTGTACTGGGTACAACTTGTGTATGTGATGTGAAATGTGCTTGCTTGTTCTCTTTCTGATGACTATTATTTCAGAATAATCATTGAATTAGTGCTCTCAACTGTGTGTGTTTCCATGTGTGTCTTACTGCTGACATTGTGAGAAGATGACTCCATCTACAAGATCTTCAATTTTGTCTGAAGACACTGAGCTCACAGGCACCATAATTTCTCTCAGGAATGAATTCCATATTTCATCAGGTGGGTTTCCAAAAAGACTACCTTCTACAGACATAAGTTTTATTTGCGAGGTTTGCAATTCACTTGTAGCTCTCATGAGGGACAGTGTGATGCAGATCTTACCTATCAGTGAGGAATCAGTAACAAGATTTGAGCACTAAGGCAATATGCTTTCAGTAGCCATTTTTGCTAGGCAGAAAAACTTCTGTTTTCTGAGATATTTTCATTTTTTGTAAGGTTTTTTTTTTGGTTTGTTTTTTTTTTCAGGTACGGAGAATTATAATTGAGCCAAAGGTCAAATGTACATTGGTTTCCTGTGGTTAAGTCTGAATGCAATGGAAAGATCATTGTGTTCCAGCCAAACAGATGAAAAAAAATCAGCGTATTTTGTGGAAGGAACTCCCTGAGTACCAAAAGAAATGTGAAGGCCAAATGAGTATGTGTAAAATTCTTGAGGACATAATGATTTCCCGAAAGCTATTCAACAATGCCACTTTCTCACCTGCTGGTCTCCTGAACCTTCTTGTTATCTTAGGTTAGACTGCCTTCTTCGGATACTTCAAAGAAGTGCCTTTTTATGGTTTTCCATGCAAACCAGGTTTTGTTTCAAAGGCATTTTTTAGAATTTTGTTATTCTGTTCCTTAACGTTGGTGTTTTGGGAAAAAAAACAAAACCCAACCCCAACTAGTTCTTCCTCATGACTGAGAGGAGGTAAAACTTTCAGTGCCAGGAGCTTGTGTATTGCCCCTTAACTCTGAAATACCTTAGCTCTTGGGTCTTGGCATTTCACATCCTACAGCCCATTTATGCTGATGCTAGCATTCATTGGGCTACACAGTGAAATGTGGGATCTGGGACTGATCTGGTTAAAAACTAACCTGGGGGAGGGTGGTGGTGGTTTAATTTTCACTGGATTTCCCTACCCTGCCTCACCCGTGTCTGCATGAACACTAGCGCTGGCACAAGGAACAGAACAGAAAATGAGAACTGGGGGAAGGGCAAAACCATCTTTTTTGCAGGCAGTGCCAGTTTATGCTGCATTGAAGTTATGAAACGACAATGTAAGAAATACAAACTGAGATGTCAAGTGTGCAGAAATCTACAGCAAAACATCTGAATACAGGCAGAAAGAGCTTTTAGATTCAATTATTACATAAGTGGATTAAAAATTACATTCTTTAATTTCTTCACGGATTTAATGCCTAATGCCTGTCGTATATTGACACGTTAATGAGCGCCTGTCTACCCAAAACATTATTGCAAGCACAGAAAGAATGCTGTGCTGTGCAGCCAAAATGAGACGGATTGGTTGGGAGCATGCATCAGGATGGAAAGAAAGGCCTTCCAGGTCCTGGAGACAGTCGGTAAAGTGCTCTGATAGCCACAAAAACTTCACACAAGGTTGTGGGAGACATGCCTGAACCACAAGAATTTATGATAATCAGGTAAACAACCAGTTTACTAAAGCTTGTTCTTTTTCTTATATTGAGGTCATTATAGGGAAGCCACACTCAGTTTTACAGAGCATATTACTCTCTCCAAAGGTGACTCCCTACAAACTCCGATATGCTGATTTCAGCCATGCAGACATTTGAAATTTCTGAGCTATTTATACATACCAGAATAAATCACATTTATAGATGCAGCTTGGATGCAGTTGGTTTGGCAACTAACCAAATTATGCTTATATTGGTATAATTTAAAATATTGGACTGAAATCGTAACTAGAAAAGCAATGTAATAGACTCTAATAAAAGAACTGATGAATTGTACAAACTCTTAGAATAACTGGAGGTGAACCAGTCTGTCCATCAGCGAAGGGATTTGGATTGCTATTGATGAAATTGGCTGTGGGCAGCTCAATCATCAGAAAATTACTGGCTATATTTGGAAGAATAAAGTAAAAGAAGAATATGGGACTATAAGATAAAGTTGTGTATTTTTCTGTATTTAAAAATATATTTTGGGGAAAAAGTCTTTTATCCTTAGAAGTCATATTGTTTCTTTTCATCTACTTCTAAACTGCCCAACCCTTTAGACAAAGAAAGAACTAAGGAATTTGTGTAATTTAACTCTGTACAATAATTTGAAGCTTTGAAATGAGTAAAACGTTCTGTACTGTAGCTATTTTAATCTTGTTTCAGAACTACATATCTGGGCTGTGCAAGCTACAATATTGATTCATCTGGGTGGAAAGAAATACGACGAGCAGTAGGGATACAGAAAATTGTGTTGATCAGATTTCCTCTCCCTCCCACTGCTCCTGACCATGAATACCTTAACCTCCAATAGTTCAGTTGATGAGTGAAAAAAAGGGCTCTGAGACGGGAGCAGTAGTTTCAAAACTGTTACAAATCGAAGCCCATAGTTTCCCCTTAAAACTAGACTAAATATAAGGAACAAAATGCATGTATAATGGTACGGGGGAACCACGGTCATCATCACCAGGTACAATGAATATCCCACCTACCCTATGAGCATCCAAGTATCCTTGGACAAAGTCTTCACTACAAATTGACATACAGGCATATTAATATGGATGCGTCACCAAGGATTGTCTAATACAAGAGAAGCGCTGGTAGTTGTAATTTTTTCCTGACCTTGTTTAGCAAGGGATGTAATAAGTCAGTCTCTTTCTATTCTATTTCTATTCAATGGGTGGCATCGACATGAAGCTTGAGGCTACTTCACGTAACAGCAAAAAATTGGCTTTCTGAAGGGATTCTTTTGAGTCTCCAAATGGAACCAACCATTCAAAGAAAGTTTTAAGGTGATTTGTTCAATTCCCTGGAGTAATTATTCTCACATGTTAGAGCGACAATTCAGATGTCAGCATTCTAACATGGCTGGTCTTTTTAGAAGACACATTCAGCTCATGTACTTACCTATTTTTGTAGGTCAAAATGAAAGCAATTTGGGGGACTATAATGGAAATTTTCTTTCTTTCATCAATTTAAAAAGTGAAGTATTGTGAGGAGTGATGTGAAGTGCCAGCCTTTCGCTCTGGGTCACTTGGAGCAAGTCTACATTAGAAACTTGAAGCAAGGCAAAGGCACATAGGGATGTGATTTCTTGATATCACTATGCTGGCAAAAAGCCCTAATGTAATTGCAGGTTTGTGTGTTTAAAATGCTTTTTCCAGTGTCATTATTCTGGTACTCATAAAATCCATACGTTCTCTCTCTCTTTCTTCTTTCTCTCTCTTTACAGGAGAAGGACTGGTGCAGACCTGAGCTGAAGAGTTGACCAGCTGTACGACTGCACCCACATCATACGAAGGAGGAGTACAGGCTGTTCTGACCAGTGCTAATGAAAAGGCTAAGTCAGCACTAATGGTACTCCCATCACCTCTTGGCCCAAAACAGGGAAGAGTGTCATCAGCAGAAGAAATGATCTTCTGAAGGCTCTCTCTGACCCCACGGCAGGATATTAGGTAAGAAGAAAAAAAGCACTTTTGTAATCCATTCAATACTATACCTCTGAATGTGTAAACAGATTTCCCAGAAGTTTTATCACCTCATGGCACCTGGGGACCACATTTAGAGCTGTGAGGAGCAATTTGCCACTACGAACTGTCTGCAGCTTCAGTTAGTAATGCTACGGCTGGGTGAAAGCTAAATTGCACAGTAATAAGCAAGGGAAGAGGATATGGCAATTGAAACCATCAGGACACTGTGACAACTCACTTTCAGATTCTATTTTTTTACACCTTTAAAACAGTATTTCCAGGGTGTTCTTTTTCTTGCTTATTATTTTATATTAAAAATAATTCTTAACTGACACAAGAATCCCAAGGAAGATCTAAGTAGCTGATTATACTGATGAAACACTGAAATTGGTTACACACAGAATACTGTCAAATTACCTAAATAAACCAACCTGAAATTTAAGAAAAAATGTTTTTAGAAGTATATTTTTCAAATTTACTGTTCCCTCTGTTAATTAAAGTGCACTGTTCTTATACTACCTATAATCTCTGATATCACTGTGTATAGTCACTAGAATATGAAAGCATAAGATATATAAATTATAAATGTCACAATAGTATTTGTTTTCATATTTCAAATATATTAGGAAACATGACTTCCTTTCTTATTCATGCCTTTTCCTCTAAAGGCATAAAAAGCAGCATACGGAAATCTCCAAGCGATTTCCCACCTTCAAGTTCAGGATGAAACTATGTTTTTCAACAGATTCCTCTATTGCATCCAAAGAAATTCAATAAAACATTGTAATAATCATTTGAATGGTGTCATTTTAGCTTTAAAAGTATGATGGGAACAATTACAGATGCCTGTCTTAGCAACAGGAATAGAAAAAATAAATGCAGCAAACAACACCTCCAGAGAGCTTCATCAAAGAAACTGCAGGCAGAAAGCAGGCCTACAATCACTTTTAGCCCTGCCTTGACAGATGACGTTGGATTCCAGTCCCAGCAGTGGCATTTCTTAACTGCTCAGACCTTGAAAACAAGCGTTAGAACTACTGTGATTTAAGTGTTCCTCTATGAAACGACTTTTCCTAGAACATCTTTGTGCTTGTGCTGCTACTTTGCAGATTACTTAAAAATGCCCTGGCTGAACGGATGATGATGTTTACTATGCATCATGCCTTTCACTATCCTCACTCTAAGAGAAATGCTATCTTACACGTTAAAGGCTAAGCTGCAGTGTTCAGACGAAATAAAGTATCTTCTTGTTTGAAGGATGCTGCCAGTTCTGCACAAACACAGAGGAAACTGTCAAAACACAATCTAGGTGCCAGAGTACAGCTATGAAACACTTACTAAAATCCTTTAAAAAGCAGGAAAGACGTGATTCATGAGACAGTTGAAGAATTTTACTTACGTAAGTGCAAGGTAGAGACTTGCATATGCTTTTACATTTATAAGAGGTCTATATTTAGCAAATAAAATTAATCTTCATTTCCTCATCATTCAACTAATTCAGCCCTACATTATGACATCAATTATTTTACCTTTTGTTAGGAAAGGATTTGGCCGATATAAGGGCTTTGTCTGCTTTGGGGACATGATTCCCTCCCGGTCACACCGATCAGCTTTCTCACACAAACTCACAGATCTTGTATTATGGTCCATTTCAGGAACATCTCAAGTCCCAGTTCTGAAAAACAAACAAAAATAAATTAAAAACCCCTCAGACTAATAATAAACTCTCCTTGCCTAGTTTTAAAACGAAACCTGGTTTTGCAGGATCTGTTTTTGCAGGATTGGGTTTTAGTAGGATTCTGCCTCTACTTACTCTTTAATTGGATACAGATCTCATTTCTGTCAGTTCATTAGGGATGAAAACATATTTGCCGGTGAGATTCAATATAAACCATTTTTATGACTGTTCAATATTTAATCTCCGTGCGATTGACATCTAATTGTTGTTGACATTTAATTGCATGAATTTCTAAAGATCCCTTTTGTTAAAGAGCTTGCAGTACAGGGCAGTAATATTCAGACCACGCGCCCCACGTACCCTCAGTTCAGGATCCCAGTGCTGTCACCGGGGAGAAGATGATTCCTAACCTAGGTGTTCTGAGTAACTGCGCAGTGAGAGAGTTCACTTCTGCTGTTTGTACGCAGAGCCTGCACAGGCTCCTCGCTTAAGACAGTGCAAAAAATACCAAACGCCCATAATGTGCCTGTTCTGCTTGACCTGTACATAATTTCAGATAAATGTAAAAAAAAATACTGATGAATCACGTTGTATACATATTTGTATATGTTTAATTTTCCTACTAAATAAATTCTGCTGGTTGCAACTGCTGTGTCACGTTGCAAACGGAGAATGGAACTAGCGGTGAAAGACGTCATCTGCCTGTCAGATGCTCCCTTCAGCCTGTGTGGGGTACTCGTGAAGCACTCTTGTGAGAGTTTTTTCAGCGTAGCCCGGACATTCTGGAGAAGAACGAAATGTTTTGGGTGCCCTTTGAGCTGTGGGGATGCAGTTCTGTCAGAGCTGGAGGGGAAGTTTATTACTTGGAAAACGTATCGTTCTCTCCTCTGCTCTCATCAGATATTCAGGTCCCAGTCCTCTTCGGCACTCTCAGCATTATCACACGTAACTGTTTCATGTATTTGTCTACGGGGTTCCTCCTCAGACCTCTATCGCACTCTGCCGCTCACCCTGTTGCCTGGAAGTGAAGACAGCCTTAGCTCTTGATTTGGAAGCCAGTCCGAAGGACAGCGTGACGAAGCTCTGCGGTGGTCGGGAACACATGGCGTCGGCGCAGGAGCACAGCTGTCAGGTTGCGGTTTGGAGTCTGGGTTAAAGGGGCTTGTCTGCAGGCTCACAGTCACAGCGACCTCCTGACGGCGCTTGTCTTTGAAACACCTTTTGGGTTTTGCCATGGATACGTTGTGTTCAACAGAAGACACGTCTCTTGCCTCCTGAGTTACTGTCATGGGGAAGAGCTTTAAGTCCCCAAACGCATAGAGGTTGGGGAAGGGCAGGGGGAATTCCTCCGTTCTCACCTACAGGAGAGGACACTATGCACGGCCAGATACCTGGATGACAAGAGAAAAGACTAAGACACCGACAGGCTTCTCCACAGGGTCGTGCGAGGCATTGGACAGACACCAAAAAACCCTCAAGCTCCAAAACAGTGGATATTTATGGTGAAGCTAGGATATAAACGGCCATTTATGTTGTGGTGAATGGTTTGGTGATCTTAAGGATGTGGTTAGGTTTTGTAGAGCTAGGTATTGTTATAGGGTTACTACAGTAAGGTTAGGTGTTACTATAGTAATTTGATATAATATAGCTTTTCTTAATTTTAATTACATGAATCTTTTGTGTCTCGTCAGCATATTTATAAACCACCAAAACTCATCCGTCCCAGTAGGTCCCCCGCAAGAGTAGCAATGGCCTCTAGCTTTGTCTTTCAGGCAAGCCTCATAAAAACAGAACTTCGGTGTTGCATTTAAATTAACCACAAAATTTACTTAGCATTAAGACTTAAGTAAGCGAGGCTTTAAACATCACGACAAAATTCATTACTGCTACCTTCCACCAGGTTTTAACAGAAGGGCTCATTTTAGGAAAGGCCCCAGACCAACCAGATGCAAACGGGCAACTCCCGCCCCCGTGCCGGCAGCCGGCAGCCGGCGCCTCTCGCCTCTCCCCTCTCGCCTCCCCCGAAGCCCCGCCTGCTTCCCGCCCTCGGCGGACCGCGGGCAGCCGCCGAGCTGCGCGGCTCCCCCCTCCCCGCAACCGCCGCTCCTCGCGCCGCCCCACTACGCCTCGTCACGGGAGGGCCCGCCCCTGCCGGGGCGCGCTCCGTAGCCCACGCATGCGCCCTGCCCCTCACCGGGCCCAGACGACCCCAGTGCGGCGGGGCAGCCGGAAGTGGCGTGCGGCTGGGGGCGGGGCCGCGGGCCGCGTGGGGCGGCTGGGCGCGTGCAGCTAAGTGCCGAGATGGAGGCGCAGATGGAGGTGGTGGCGCAGATGGAGAGCCTGGCGTTTGAGCCCGGCACCGCCGGCCCGGCGCCGGGCGAGGAGCGGGCGGCGAGCACGGAGGGGGCGCCGGGCGAGGAGCGGGCGGCGAGCCCGGAGGGGGCGCCGGGCGAGGAGCGGGCGGCGAGCACGGAGGGGGCGCCGGGCGAGGAGCGGGCGCCGGGCGAGGAGCGGGCGCCGGGCGAAGGGCAGGCGGCGAGCACGGAGGGGGCGCCGAACGCTCCGAGCCCCCGGGAGGGCGGTGGGGAAGGCCGGGCCCCCTCGCCCCCAGCCGAGGGAGCGCGCTGCTCGCCGCAGCCTGCGAGCCCCAGCGGGCGTCCTGCCGCCGCCCCCTCGTCGGACTCGGACAGGTGGGCTTAGCCCCGGGGCTGGGCCGCGGGGCGAGGAGGGCGCGTCGCTCTCGGCGGGTCGCGCCTTCCCCTCTGAGGCCTTTCAGGCGGCGGCGCGTGTGGGCCCGCGGCGCGGGCCGCCGGTCCTATGGCTCGGCGCTCTGCCAGCGGGGTGTCCCGGGTCCCGCTCCCTTCCCCCCGCCCCAGTGTTTCAGCTTCTGTAGCTTTCCCTTTCCCATTAAAGGTGGCATTTTCAGTTATATTTCACTAGGAGTTTTATTGTTGAATTAATAAGCCTCCAAAGCAATGACTGTAAGGGCGTAGGATTTAATGAAAACATGAGTTTGGTGGTGGTGGCCTGTAGAGCGTCATGGTTGGTTGGGCCACCATGACCGTTTGAATGTCTTGTTTGGCACGGTCCTCACAGAGTGCTCCTACATCACTTGTGACAAGACGCCTGCCGTGTTACTGCTGAAAAAACCTGATGGTAGGATTCAAGGTAAAGAGTCTACCGACCTTAACTCGTGCTCTAATGTTGGCATCTCGGTGGAAACACTCGTTCTCAACCTGTATGTTTTTTATAAAAGGTTCCATCTTCTACATGCATCTGTGCTTTGGTGTTCAGTATAGTTGGTGAAAGGTAACTTTGGTTAGATGTGGGCTCTGTTTCAGTCTTGGAGGCCTGCACGCTTTGTCAGTTTCAGTGAGTTTTGTGTTTTCTTTTTTGGGCCATTGCAGCAAGATGGGTATGTGCCCCTTCTGACTAGCGGAGGCTGAAATGAAATCTAAGGATCTCCTCTTAAAAAGAAGATACTGAGCTTCATTAACAGTCAATGTTGTTAAAGCTTGACTTTGGAAATACTTTGCTTGGTTCAAAGTTTTCCTAGAACATCATGAAGTGATGGAGAGTGGAATTCCTGACCTGTGGCAGGGGCTTCACCTGTAGTCTTTTTTGCTTCCAAAATCCGTCGCGCTGATGTTCAGATGAATATTAAAGATGAAATTTTGATAGCTTTAACTTAGCTGTCTATGTGTATCTCAAAACTTTTTTCTTTCTTTTTTTTTTTTTTTTCCCCTCCCTCCACTGATTGGTCTCTGGTAGTCTGACTGATTTTTGTCTTTCTGCTATGTTGATTTTGTTCCAAGAAGTCCATATTTGGCTTTCTCAAAAGGTTTATTTGGAAAGGTGCTCTTACTTGCTGTCTTTCTATCAGGATTTGTTGGAAGAAAAAAACGCAGCAACAGATAATTGAAAGCCATCCATTTGCTTGTGAAGGAGACAATGTAATACCAAAGAATCTAGAAGGGAGCGTTTTTTGTATTTTATTTATCACTTTGTTTCTAAATGCTGCTTTGTTAAATGGCCAGATCGGGTAAGAAAGGACAGACGCAATTTTACAGAAGTTTGCTTGTCTCAGTGTATTTTTGTGTAAGGTTTGTAATGCGTTTTTTCAGTCACCAGGATCAATTATTCCACGTGTTTGTTTCTTCCGCCAACTCTTGAAGAACTTAGACTTTTGCTAAAAGGAACATGTTGACATGAATAAGGACTGGCTTCTTGCTGTGCTCTTTACTTGAAATACTGAGTCTAAGACAATAAACATCTCTTATGCATGTGCCAGTGAGACACATTAAATTACTTATCTGTGTGATTACATATTAGGGGAATTCAGACAGGCCATGAATTATGAAACTAATCCCTTTTATCTGCAAAAATTAAGGTTTTTTTTTTTGTACCTTCATAGAGCAAGAAGCATTGCTTGGAGTAAGTATTTTCTTGAGTTCCATTTAGCTTTATGCTAATGGTGGGATCGTACAAGAAGAGTGACTGTGAGTTATAGAAGGTAGTTTAATGTATTATCTTTGAAAATTTTTTTTGTGTTCAGTTACGTCAAGTGATGTTCAATACTGGGAACTTAAGTGGTGCATAAAATGGAATTATGCGGATAGTGCATAGACATTATGGTCTTAATTTGGCTGTATTTATCCAGGTACTATATTGAAGTGATCATCCTGTGACTCTAATGTCTCATTTTACTTGCAAACCAATGAAGCGTAGGTCCCAAACTGTGACTATCGCATATGTCTGACATAGGGAGTTATGCTGGTGCTGGACTTCTGCATGGGGTAGCCAGTGGGAGAAACTGGACTAGGTGAACTTAAAGAGGTGATTGCTCTCATGCCACATGCACCATTCAACAGTGAAACAGTGGGAACCCAAATGAGCCATTGTAGTTGTTAGCATTTGCTCTGAACTGCTGAAGCTACTGTACTTCTGAGATTTTTTTATGATCTTGTCCAGTGGCTTGTAGGTTCAGAAAAGATTGCTGCTCTTCTGTTTACAAATGTATGCATTTAAGAAAAACATATCTGGTAACCAAAGGTATTTGAGTAATGCATAATCTAGCCACTCTTTTTATCTGTAATGTAGAAGTCTATGTTCTAACTCCCATGTTTGTTTTATTCAGCGATACGGATTCAGATAGTTCATCAGCTACATCTTCCTCTTCGTGTTCTCCTTCAACAGTATCTGATGAAGACGATCATCCAAATGAGAAGGATAACAGATCTTACTGTGTTAAAACAAAAGATGAGTTGCCTATTGATGTAAGTACAAGGTGTTATCTTTTAAACCTTTTTCTGGTAACCCAACTTAAAATATTTTAACTTAATATATTTTTAAGTCATTGCAATACCTAGTGATTGAATGTACGTTTTTACACTAGTTCAGGTATAGCACAGTTAATAGCTTAAAATGTCTTATTTTTCAGTATATTAAGACTACACTGAAGTGAGGTTCACAGCTCATTTTAGGTTCGTATTTGTATAAAATCACAGTTGTAATTAATGAAAACAAATAAATTTCTGGATAAAATTCTGGTTATTTTAGTACTTTTTTTTTATGTTTGTATATTGCAGGCTTTCATCATCCTTTCTCTATGTGAGAGACTTGAAGGTCTGATATGTCTTGCAGACATATTTCAAATATGTTTAGCCTTGAGGTGAAAATTTCAAATGTTGTATTAAGCCTCCCAGAAGTTCAGATTGCATTGCCTCTACTCACTTAAGCAAAATTATTAGAGTGGTCATAGACGTGGTTTGTATTTGTTTTATTCTGCAATTTTTGTTATAGCACTGCTTTATGTATTGCAGGTCAGAACCTTAATTTGCATCAATTTGTTGCAACTAACAAATTAATCAAATATTAATTTGTTTTTGGTTCTCAAAAATACCATATTCATTAAGTATTGCTGCCATTATTCCTCATTATCTCAAAATTAAGAGGTTTAAAGGAATGAGTTTTAGTAATAATCTGCTAACGGATGATTAGCTATGCATCATTTGTAATGGATTACAAATAAAAGGATAATATAACACTGTAATGTCAATTTACATTAACAGTATATGTTTATCTGTTGTTCTGTAGATCTCTCCCCTTCATAAAAAATGCTTTCTGGAATGAGAAACAAATCCGGTGAAGGGTACAAGAAATTATTAGAAAGGTAGAGGAAAAAAAACCTCTGAAGAGCAGATACATTTGGATACATTTGCCTTTGCTTCAGTGCTCTGTAAGAGTTTGTAATGAAGTGCTAATGACTGTAGAAAGGCTGAGGCGTTGACACGCGTTAGTAGTAGGGACAACAGGAGATGGGAGGGTGTTGCTCTAGAGACACTTGGAGTAAAGAAAAGCTCTTAGGTTATTCTTTTAACCCTGAAATTAATCAAAAATAGAGAAACACACATAACGTTGTGTTTTGAAGGAGTAAAACATCAGAGCAATTCCTGCTTACATGCACCTCGTTTTGAAGTGTGATTAATAGTAGAACCATTATAAGTGCTTCTATGACAACATTTTTTTTTACAGCACTGGACTTTTGAACAAAAATCCTTGCTCAAATAGATGTACTGACCAGGTTTTATTTAGCTTTTATCTCAACTATTTATTTAAATTCACGTTGGTCTGAAAATGCATTTTTGATCTGCTCTTTTGTCTCATTAGCTTACTAGCTTCAAGTCCAAGTGTTTACAAAACATTGTCTTCCTTTTAAGTACTGGCCTGATTAATTTCATTGGTTCAGCAAAGCTATAGCTTTTTGCTGGTGATAGTTAATAAGAACTGAAGTTCTAGCAACTACATTATTTACTGTATCTTCTACTAAGCCATTCTACAGTAATAGAATTAGTCTATATAAAAATGTTGTAGATTGTCTTATGTAAATTTGAGACAATACAATTTGAAAATTAAAATGTATCTGTTAAAAATGACACGTGATTACTCTTTTACCCAAAAGTCCCCAATAGTAGCTAACTTGCTAAAGCATGCGTCAAAGATGAAGTAAAAGATTAAAGAAAGTATTTAACTGGAATATATGCTTAGGGGAAAAAATGTGCACGTATTAAGGAGTGTTAGTGGAACTGTTTTAAAACCTCCTGCTTTGAAGTGTAGGATTGGCAGATACCGTATATAGTATGACAGATGGTACAGTTTACCAATTTGAGATTTATGATCAAAATCGTAGCTTTCTTCCTTCTGGTCTTTGGCCTTTGACTTGCTCTGGCATCCATGACTCTGTTAAGTCTTGGCAGTGAAGCTGGTTTAATGTTGGAAAACTTACTGTCCTGTAGAAGGGTGTGGTGTTTCTATCTGAATTCATGTCTTGGCTTTAATGTTACGTTATATGATCTGGGAAAGTCTTGGCCTCTGTTTGGTCTTTGAGTTGCTCTAGAAGCCTTTGCCAAGCACTTGTTAAGAGTGAAGATTATCAGGTGAAGTTTTGGTAAGACGGGGTAAGATTCTTCTATTGGAGAGGGATTTTATTTCTGTTGATGGCCTTTAAAAGTGCAGTTCAGTGCTAAGATTTGGACTCTGCCTCCAAATTCAGGAGATGTTGAATTTGAAGATAATCCTTACGCTAGTTGCCCGTACCTTGTATTCCATATAGTCCATATTGAAATCACAGCAGTTTAGTATATACATAGAAATCCTAGTTTATGAATAAATTGGAGGTAGATGATGAGTTCAGTGTTAATCAGCCTTTGATAGCAGATTTTGATGCTTACATTTGAGGAAAAAGTTTAATTTGAATATTCTTTGTGCAGTACTCATTTGTACATCTGAAGTTTGGTGCTTTTTTCCAAAGTGTTCTGTAGGATTATCCTCTTGTACCAAATACAACTTCTAGCTAAAAATAATTTTCTTTGTATAGGTTGTTGTGACTTTTACATCTTCTATAACGGTCTGGGTTATGGCATAAATGGACAGATACCATTTTGTCGAATCAGATGATACATATCTGGTGTATTTCATACTGTTTTATCTCTTGCTATGCACATTTTTCTTCTGTCATGCATTGAATGTGGTTACAGGTTGTCTGATTTTTTGATTACTGATTACCTAATTATTGTGTTGTACATTGAACTGAATTTATCTAACATTAAAGTTCAAAAAAATGAACAGAATGTCTATCAGTTGTTGGTTTTCTCCAGTTGAATAAAACTGGCTTCTACTTCAGATGCAGTGGAAGTATATAGAGTAGCATCTCAATAGAAAAGGTGTCTTCAAAAGTGACGTTCTCCCAAGATAAGTTCATTTAGAATTATTCTGAAAGAGGCAAATCAAACTAGATTTTTTTATTAAATCTTCAAAATGCTAGGAGGTTTTTCTGATTGGCAAATTTAAGCAGTAACAAAGTGATGAATGTCGTAGTGTGATGAGATTATATTCTGAACATTGACTTGATATTTTCAGGAACTGCCTCCTGTTGAAGACTTATCAGTAATTCTGCCTGATGATGTTGAACTGAAGCTCTTTGGGACAGTTTCCAGCATCATCGAGCAGCTAGGTAGGCAAGATATGTTTGCTTTGTTTTTAATTAAAATAATTTCTGTATATCTCTGCATTAATTGTGTACTTAACTGTTCCTTCAAAGTGTCAGTACTGCAGCATGCTATTGCAGGGGGTAGTGGGTTGCTGAATGAGAACTCAGACTACCCAATGATATTTGTGTTGAATTCCCTTTTAGTTGGCTTACATCTTCTAAAGATCTAAGATACTATGACTATTACGCGTGTGTTTCTGTGTGACTTTCATGTTCTAATTTTTTCATTAAAAAGACTTTTTTCACTGTGTATTATGATCTTTATATTATAAATTCTGGCAACAATAAGATTGAACATTTGCAGTATTTTAAGAAGTCTTCCAGTTGTACATGCTATATTTGAATTATCTCTGAAGATACAGGAGGTGTGTAAGTGAAAGCACAGATGCAGTACCGTGCAGTTCCAAGTGCTTGCTTGTTAATATATGAGGACAGGAAAAAGACATTTCTTTAGCCAGTGTAGCAGTGCTTGAGTAATTGGTGTATTATGTATGTTCGTTCTTTTTTTTTTCTTTTAATTCATCCCACTTCCGGCACCTTGACCAAATACAAGCTGCCAGTGTCAGCAGTCGTAGGACAGCATGACTAACATGATACATAGGTGCTGGAGGGTAAGCTTAATGGGATTGAGACGTACAATGGATGTAAGCTTAACTGCAGGCAATATGCATTTAGGGATCTTTTCAGACCTACCTGGGACCTCAGTTTTTGATGTGTGAAATCAAAGTTTTGCTCAAGCTGGTATTAATAAAATATTCATAGTATGTTTGTATTTAAGCTTATTTCAAGTGTTAGACTCTGCTTTAACTGCTTTCAGAGCAATTTACTTACGAAAATTAAAAGTTAAGTTCAATTTTGAAGTTAAAGTATTTATGTTGAATGGGGTACAAAAGAATAAAAGCAAATAGCCTTTGCTATTAAATTTTCTTTTATTGTAAAAACTCCGGGTAATACAGGCAGTTCCTTTACAGTATTTTTGTTGTTGGGTGTTTGTTTGGAGTTAGATTTAATTTCATTCATGTGCAGGAAGCTGGCTTGAGAGTGTGGGAGGTAGTAATCTGGTCATTGTCCTCTTGTTCTACTTTGCCCTTTCTTGCTTATTGATAATAACAGGGACTTCAAGAAGGCTGTTTTCAGCTGAAGTGATAGTTCGAAAATAAGTTAAAAGAAATGGTTGAATCATAGTTTGCAATTATTCTTACTTTTCATCTAGTATGTGAATGTTTAAACAAAGCTGACTTTAAAGACTTCAGTCTTGAAAACTGTCCTTAATTTCTAATCCTCCTTGGAGTGTATAACATCTTCAAATCCTGTCAGTTTACTGATAGGTGAATTCTTGAGTCTGTATTCTTTATGTAACTGAAATATGAATTGTTGAATTTAGATTTGTTGGTGAAAGCTAGAAAACAGACTAATAATCATACATGAAATAAAGCAGTAAGAATGGAATAAACCCCCAAGATATCTGTTATTTTTCTGCTTTTACTACCTTGCTTTATGACTTCCTCTTTCTACATGTTTTCCTTTCTTTTCAGTTCTTCTGGAAACAGGTGTCTGAGTGGCCTCAATTTCAATAGATTTGTGGCCATAGTAGGGACTCTGCCAGCTAATGTGGGTTGGTTTTTGATTTTTGAACTAAATTGATACCTGTGTATACCAGGTTTGTATCAAGTGCGAGGGGAGTTGAGGTCTCATTTGGAAATCACAAATATTATTTTGGCACAACAATCGGTATCCTGAATGCTTTCTGTCCCTTTGATGTATCAGAAATCTCTGCTGTTCTCTGTAGCAAGCTTCCAAGTTTATCAGTCTGCAGCGTGTGATACCTGTAAGTTGGCTATTTCATACTATGTGGTGAATTTAAGGCTAGAACAGTATAGGTTCATGCTTGCTTCACACAAAGCAAGATGACAGTACTTTCTGTGAACTTCAACTTCGGCTCACTGTATCAGAATTTAATAGAACTTTTGCTGTGTTTTGCTTCAAAGTACTTAAGAAAAATTAACTGTGTGGGTTGTACCCTGGAAAGAAAACAGCTTTGGTATATATGAGAAACCTGCCCTGGGACTGCACTATGGGCCCTGGAAGAGTAGAAGCTGAGGATTTTGGGTGGGTTGGGGTAGCGGCAGCTATAAGTCAAATAGGCTGTAGGTGATAATGTTTCTCTTGGGTTTCATGGGACTGGCATGACTTACTGTTTTCAGAATATTTTCCTTAGCCTACTGGAGGACTGGGGGCTATGCATGATCAATCAAGTTGAGAGCATTCTCTTGAGAGTTTCTGGTGTGTGGTTTTTTGTTGTGTTTTGGTTTGGGTTTTTGTTGGTGGGGTTTTTTTTGGTTAAGGTATATTTCTCATGAGGGTTAAGCAACACATGGGGTTCTTTCACTGTATATTTTATCTTATAGGTAGGCACAAAATAAACTGATTTCCCTAATTCTCTTGAAATTCAGTGAACTATTAAGCCTGTAGCATTGTCACAGGCTTGTTTGGCATGTCACAAGCTGTTTGCAGATTGAAATAGTAGCAAAGCTGGAGTCTTAGCTTGATGAGATGTTTATTGCTTTAAGTCCTGTTATGTGAGTTTAGCAGTGATAATCTTGTTAGTTTTTGTTGGAGTCTGAGTGACACTAAGTGCTTGAGTGACTTTATTTGATGATGGAGAAGCATTGAGGACGCTTAATTGAGCGTTCTGTTGTTTTAGAGGTAGAAAAGATTACCTTCAGAATCAGAATTTTTGAGTGTAATGCTGCTAAGCCTCTGTATTGGCAGCTTTATATGTAATTCCTGTTGAATGTAAAGGAAGACCCGGTATTTCTGCAGACTAAAGCAACAAATGTGAACTACTACGAAAGAAGAGAGTGAACTACTCTAAAGATTTCAGTAAAGAATAAGCTCTTTATGTCTCTGAATCTGGAAAACCTAAAAATGAAGTTGCCTGTATATCAAATTATGTATTTAATGGAGGAAGAACATGCTTCTGTGTCCATTAATAAGTGTTTAAGTCTACTAAGTGTTAAGATTTCATTTTTTGAGCTACTAGAATGACTTGCTTGCTCTGACCACTCATACCATCATTAATCATGGATTTAGGCCCAAATGGAGTATAAGACTATTATATGATATTAAATTGCAGAAATGTATTTCAAATTGTGTGTCTGCATACATAAATGACACCACCAGTTGCTACTGTGACTGGACTGCCAGACATCTTTTGTGTTCTGGTCTGATTCTTATGACTTACTAGGGGAAGCTGTGATGAATAGCCATCTCCATTCTTTTTTCCGAGGAGAATTTCATTCGGAATACTAAGAAGGCAGAATATATCTGCACTCAAAAAACCAGGTTATTGCTGCTGTGCATTTAATTAAGAAACATCCCGGGTAAATGCAATGGGTACCTCATACATACATATCTTGAGACTTCTCTTTTGTACCTATCATCCGGTCTCCTTTATTTCTCCACCCCAGAGAACAATAATTCTGTAAACAAGTGTAAATGTTACCACTCATATATCACTGGAGAAGAGGTGCACAATTGTGAGTAGTTTTGGGCGTGTGCAAGATTTTTCAGGTGAAGCTCTATGAATTTAGTAGACAAATAATGGAGTAGTTTAAGTTTCTCTGCATACTGCTGTTAAAACGTAAAGTTCTAATTTTTTTTTTTCCGTTTTAGTAATAATTGAATCACTGAGAGGCCTACCTCCAGTAAATGAGGAAAGCATAATTTTTAAAGAAGATCGGCAAGCAGCAGGAAAGGTGTGTGTTAAAGCATAAAAAGCTGTTATTCTAATATAAATTCAAACTATTCTTTTATGTTCCAACAAGTAGTGTTGAAGTTGACTAAATGAAAGATAGTTTCCTTGACATGTAGTTTTTCTTTATGCTTTTGACTCTTGCTATAGTCGTCTACTTTTTTAATCTCAAGAATTGCTAACCTGGAATTCATTGCATCCTTACAGAATTACAATGTGTGGTGAGTTTCTGCTATTTTATCAGAGTGCTTGTGGAGAGGGAGAGGTTGCTTTCAGATGTATGATGTCTTGAATAACAGGCTGTGCTCTTTTATTGCCAGGAGTTGGGGGCAAAGATTGGAGAAATTAGAATCAAGTTTCAGGAAAAATGGGGAATGTTTACATATCTACGCTCTGCTGTTTCAGTTTAAGGCCAGAGTGTGCTCTATGGAAGTATAATGAAGAATGTTTGCTGAGAGGGGTGTTGCATTGAATTGTGTATGTTTTCTGGGGAAAGAAAACCATCTAGAGCGGTTACTACTTACAATATCTTTGAATGCTAGATGTGAGCGAAACAAAAAACACAGCCTGAAATTGCAGTTGTTCTGTACAACATCTCAGAATTCTCTGCTCTCCATGGAATTTGGGAGCAGACAGGGGAACTGACGTAAAGGTGTCTTGTAAAGATGAACTTTGAGGAATAAACGATCAGGAGGTTTTTCCAGGTGTAAGAGATTTGAAAGCATAATGGAGAGAGAAGGAATAGAGATTTGACAAAAGGAAAGACTACTAAAGTAGAGGAAGCAGTCAGTGAAAGCAGTGCAGTTGGGTGGGTGAAGGCAACATCAACATGTGAGAACTTTTCCACATTACGACTTAAACAGTAGCTGGCGAAATATGCTGTCAAACACAATGTGGTAATAAAACTAAAGCATGAAAGTAACTTTATTTCATGCTGCACTTTGAAAATATGTCAAACTTAAATATAAAGCATTTTAAAACTTCACAGTTGTCTACAATGAAGTTAGCTATCTACTCTTGGTGGTGTATTTAAACATTTTAATTTTGTTTGTTTCAGATATTTGAGATATTTGGTCCTGTTTTACATCCCTTTTATGTGTTAAGATTTAACAGCTCTGAGCATATCAAAGCAAAAGGTATTAATGTGCAAGATAGCATGTATTTTGCTCCATCACTGGAGGACTTCACCCAGTATATATTTGCAGAGAAACTAAAACAGTAAGTCTGACTTCTTTTCTAATCTGGTTATAATGTATTTTTAGCTAAAAGTCCTGGATTAAAGTTTAGTCTTGAGTGAGATGCTGTATGACTAAACTTGACACTAAAACTTTTCTTTTTTCAGATATTAACTGCGTTGTAATAACAGGTGTGTACTGTTTTGCCTTTCAGAACAGTACAGAGTAGCTGTAAACTACAAGCTTCTGAAGTGTTATAATTACTAAAGTTTAGTAGCTTCTTACTCAATATTAAGCTTGCTTTCTTTTCATGTTGCAGTGTTACCTAAAATATCATAACCAGAAAAAAATTCATTAATCCTTCCCTCCCCCACACCCTCTCACACATACACATGCATGGGTTTTGCAAGCTGAACTTCCCGGAATTTGTTGTTCTGCAGATTCTTGTTTAGTTTCATAACTTATAGTAAACTTGTTTGAATTCTGAACAAGTTATTTTTATTTCATGTTACAAGGCCAGAACTGAAATTTAATTATCAATAAATCTATTGTACAGTTGGAGAATAACAATTCTATATGAAAATTACCTGCTGTAAATTTGGGAGAGGGGAGGGATTTGAGTGGCAATGTGGTATGATGTTCAGAAACTTCTCAATAGTATTTGTGTATCCCAGTCTGCCTGAGGAAAGTAGCATGTGTGAATAGGACTTGTTGCCATTTAAAAGGAAGCGTACTCAAAAGATACAGAATAAGAAATAAAGCATAATAAATGCAAGATATTAGTGTTCTAATTATTGATGGATAATTGTCTGAAATAACTGTAGGTTAAAGTGCTTTGTCATACAAGTGACTTAGTCTCTGTTTATTAGGATTAGTTCTCATCTGACTTGCATATTTTTTCTGACTATAGCCAATAATATTGGTGTCTGCGTTAATTGCAACTCTGCCAGTATTCATAGAGAATAATTTTTTTCTTTAGTCATGCATGTGGCTAGGCCTGCAGGAGTCTTTTTTTCCTTCCTTTCACATTTCTGTGGAAGCAACAAGCATATTCTTCCTTTCAGTGAAGACCAAAATAGATCACTTTCTCATTCTGCTGCTTGTTTGTTTTTCTGCAGCATTTTGATACCAGCTGGTCTTTGATTTGTGCCATTAAACTTTGTTGTTTAGCACAGTAACTGCACAGACTTTAATCATCTGCTTGCTACATCAATAACTGTATGCTGTACTCAGCATCTGAGATGTGAGACTCATGTTTTAATTTGTTACATGCTTTGGGAACTATTTGTCTTTTGGTAGTACCTTACTATCATATATGGTACAAAATTGAACACTAGGTAAGATGTTTCACACTTTTATGACTTATCAGTGCAGCTGAACAGTGCATCAGACATTGTTTCTTGCCCTGCATTAAAATGAGCAGTGTGAACACCTGTGTAACCTAACGTAAACCATAATTTCTGCATAATGTGACTTAAGTTACATTTCACTGAAACAGTATTTTATTTCCAAGTTTTGTCACTAAAGGTTCTTAAGCTTTTGTGAGGCAATTGGTACTATTTGTTGAAGCTGCCTTTTCACAAAGTAGGTATCACTGAAAAAGGATAAAGAATTTTGATTTCTGATTTGTGCTGTAATATCTGTATAAAGAAACCAAGGTGGCATGGATAGTAGAAAAGTTGAGTTTCGGTCAGTGCTTCACAAGAAGGCTTTTGGACCTTAGCAGATTGTAAATTTGACCGATGATTTTTATTTTCTGCTCTTTGTTAGTTTGACTGTGTGCAGACCAGCTTGTGGAGTATTATAGGCTTAAAGTTTTAGAACTGTTACTCAACACTGTGATGGTACTTTGAAAGGGAAAGGAATCAGGATTAAGATCTGAAAGAAACCTTAAGTTTGAAGCTTCTTTTGAAATCTGGCATGCAATCTGCTTGTATTGTACAAAGTTGCAGTGCTATGAATAAGCCTTACACTTTATAGGAAAATAAATGAAAGTGTAGTGTAAAACTTCTTGAACGCAAAATAATTTGTTGCTAAAAATAGATTTATGTTGTATTGCCTGAAACAAAGTAATTGTAAAGAAGCTCATGTATTTTCATGATTCTTCTGAGTCACCTTTTGTTAGACTTTGAGATCTTACAGTATCTGAGTTCAGAAATCAAAGAATTACTATCTTGTTCTTTGCAGAAGATTATTAGGTATCTCAGAGCATGAAGAGTGTTTTGTGTTTTGCTGAAATGGGGAAGGCTGCCTTGGGAGAGTGAGATAAGCTGCCTGAAGAACTTAAACTTTAAATTTTGCAGTCAGTAGTACTTCATATTGCCTAATGACCACAGGCCTTGGAGCTTCTTGCGTGCGCTGGTATTTCTGGCAGGCATGTATTGCCCCAAAATAACAAGATGAGAGGAAGAAACAAAGAAGCTGGATCATAATAAAAAAAAGTGTTACTTTTCATTATTGCATAGGTAGAGAGTTTTCTGCAGCCAAGAAATTACTCATATAGAGCCCTTATCTTCCTTTCCTCCCTATAACATTTTCTTCTAATTGAACTTTAAAATGGCTTGCATGCTAATATGATTTGCTAATACTCACAAAGGCGGCGTCTTTATGGTTTTCTAGTGATATGTAGAGATTGAGCTTCAGTTTTATGGTTAGGGGTTGAGGCACAAAGTACCTCCAGATGACTTGCCAGCGTTCTCATGAGCAGCCTTTGACTAAGGGCCTCTTAAGTCCAGGCTACTTAGAGCCGATGGTTATGTGCTTTGATGTAGCTATTGCTGCTTGATTGTTGCTGACTTGGTGAATACATAAAAAACCCCTTGGTTATTAGAGCACTGATTGAAGACTTTTCACACTGAACATGTTGGTGTTTTTAACTATATGGTTCCATTTTCCAAGTAAGAATTTTCAGTATTGCATTATTTTATATAGTTTGTCTGCATAGATAAGGATTGTGTCTTGACATTTCAGACCAAAATATATTAAATTTGCAAGCAGTGTAGAAAAACCCTCCACAGACTTTAACAGCATAATTTAAATTTGTTCCACAAATTTGTTGCTAATCAAAGAAATGACTTGATTTTTAGTGAAGTTCTTAAAGTGGTGGGTGAAATAAATGACACCATTTCAAATTAATTTTGGTGCTTGTCAGGCAAGACGATTGAGTTTTTGCTTCCTTAAATGTCTTTTACCTTGCTTTTTAATTTTATATTTACAACCAAATAGAAGATGAAACCTAATTAGCTAACACTGTATTAACAGAATTGTAAGCCAAGCTTATAGGTTTTTTTGGTTCCGAATTCACTTTGCCATAGATATACTTAAAGCCTGTGTCCTACTAACCTAGTTCGTTGTCCTTTTTAACTGGAGATACGTATCTTGAAACCAGAAGAAGAAGAAAGCTTATGACTGTAGTCAGCAGTTAGTCAGCATAAGAAAGTTGCAGTGAACTACCTCAAGTTTCAAAGCAATTTAGGTTCAAAAGGATGTGTTGAGAGAATATTGATCAAAGCTTAATATTAGCTGTGTGAAATGTTCAGTCTTCACTCAAAGTAGGAAGATTTTTCAAGTGACATATGTAGTGAAGTTCTAAATTGACACATACATACTATTTACTTAGAAACAACATTAAAAAACAAATGCATCTTTTAAAACAGGCAACTCCTGGTGTGGGATCTGATATCTTGAAGAAAGTGTTACCCTATTTGCTACAGTACAGTTCTTGCAAATTATTTCTAACCTGGAATATGTTGCTACTACGTGACTCAAACAAGAGATGTTTTATAGCCTCCTTACACCATCTTCCTTCATCTTGATTGTCTAATTTGTTGTTTCATTTTTTTTTCTTTTAGGGAAAAAGGTTCAGATGCATCTTGGAAGAATGACCAAGAACCACCACCTGAAGTAACTATAGGTTTTTTGGTTTATTGTTTTTGATTACACAAGATATATGTAGAAGAATTTCTGTGCAGAGTAACTAATTAGCAAGCTTATTTTTTATGCAGACAAGAGTTGTATGTACCTCTCTTCATTGAAAAGAAGGTCATGCTTTTCTTGGAGAGGCCTCACAGTGTATAGAGAGTACTAGCTGTCTTTTTCTACTTGCTTTTTGTAATTGGGAAAATGTATATCTTTATCTTCAGTTCCTCTAGTCCTTCAAGAACATGTTTGGTAACCTGAACGTTCAACTTTGAGTAGCAGTGCTTTTACCTTGCCTAATAGTTTTTCTTCTGCTAGGGAATTTTTGTCCTTGCAGTTCTTTCACTGCAGCTTTCTCTTTTACCTTGCCACAAGCAGTTGTTTGTCTTTAAAGGCCTGCAAGTACTCTGCAAACGGTACTACTTGGGTGTTTAAGCTGCCTGCTCTGTTAGATTAACTTGACACCTCCTCTGTTGCATCCTTTGAATGGTTTCTTAGTAAGATTTCCCTACTGTTTGCTATTATAAAACACTAGTTTCATGAGAGGAGGTGAGCGTCTTCCATACAAAGGCAGTCATACAGGATCATGTAGAAGTGAGAGCTCCTCATGACCATTGACATCATCTACTGTAGGATCTGTAAAGATTTCTTTGGTGACATCCAGGCTTCCTGTCCAGTGCTCCTTAACTCCACTCCAACTGTACTTTTCATGACTATTCTCTTCTTCAATAAGAATTGCAAGGCTGATAGTTTTATTGAGGTGTTTCCATGAGATTTGTTTTCTAGCTCAACACTTGAGTCATGTTTCCTTGCAATTTCTACTTTAAGCCTATCTTGTCCAAAATAGCTGAAATTCCTAGAAGCCTTGTGTCTACCATAGTATCCTAAAGACATCTCTCTATCTGCTTGTTTCGAATCTTCCAGAAGCTTGCACAGTTGGCATAGTTCTAAGCTATGTAGTATGTGCTTCTTACTCTATAATTAAGTAGGAAAGGTGTGTTTTGTGGGTTGGTTTTTTTTTTTAGTGTTCTAACCAATTTTTAGAATAGAATAGACTATTTAAGTTGGAAGGGACCTACGATGATCATTTAGTCCAACTGCCTGACCAATTCAGGGCTGACCAAAAGCTAAAGCATGTTGTTAAGGGCATTGTCCAAATGCCTTTTAAACACTGGCAGGCTTGGGGCATTGACCACCTCTTGAGGGAGTCTGTTCCAGTGTTTGACCACTCTCTTGGTAAAGAAATGCTTCCGAATGTCCAGTCTAAACCTCCCCTGGCACACCTTTGAACTATTCCCACGCGTCCTATCACTGGATCCCAGGGAGAAGACATCAGCACCTCCCTCTCCACTTCCCCTCTTCGGGAAGCTGTAGAGAGCGATGAGGTCGCCCCTCAGCCTCCTTTTCTCCAAACTAGACAAGCCCAAAGTCCTTAGCTGCTCCTCAAAGGACATGCCTTCCAGCCCTTTCACCAGCTTTGTTGCCCTCGTCTGGACGCATTCAGGGACCTTCTCATCCTTCTTAAATTGTGGGGCCCAGAACTGCACACAGTACTCGAGGTGAGGCTGCACCAACGCTAAATACACAGGATGATCACCTCTTTTGACCAGCTGGTTATACCGTGTTTGATGCACCCCAGGATGCGGTTTGCCCTCTTGGCTGCCAGGGCACACTGCTGACTCGTATTGAGCCTCCTGTCGACCAGCACCCCCAGATCCCTTTCTGCAGGGCTGCTCTCCAGCCACTCCTCTCCCAATTCATACTTGTGCCCGGTGTTACTCCATCCTAGGTGCAGGATCCAGCATTTGGACTTGTTAAATTCCATCCCATTAATCATAGCCCAGTGCTCCAATCTATCTAGATCCCTCTGCAAAGCCTCTTGTCCCTCAAGAGAGCCAACAGCACCTCCCAGTTTGGTATCAGCAGCAAACTTGCTAATGGTGCATTCAAATCCTTCATCTAGATCGTTGATAAATATATTAAACAGAACTGGCCCTAGAATTGAACTCTGAGGAACACTGCTGGTGACCAGTCACCAGCCAGGTGTAGTCCCATTCACTACAACCCTTTGAGCTCTGCCCATTCAGCCAGTTCTTCACCCAATGCACCATGAACCCGCTCATCACACACTTGGACAACTTGTCCAGAAGGATGCTGTGAGGGACAGTATCAATTTTTGCATTCACAGTTCTTATCCCAGGCCAGTTGTTCTGGCTTGAAGGAGAGATGTTGTGACATGGGCTTTTCTATGCTTGAAGATAAGTCCTGTAATAATGTATCAGTCTGTCAACCCAGAATGTTGCTTTTTCCACTATAGTGAGGATGATGCATTTTGAAATACTTTTTTTTTTTTCTTCCCACAAATGGAACTGAGCTGAGCAGTGCTGACTTCTCTCAAAGAATGCTTGTCTGTCAGTTCTGACTGTAAATTGCCTTCCTTTCTCGGGGAGACATCATCTCACAGAGAATCATCATTTGAGAATTAGAAGTATTGCACAGAATTAGACTGTAGGTATGTGATCAACAGAGCTTTGAAAGACTGTATACTTAGAAACTTTTGGATAGTCTTAGCTTTCTTTCGTCAAACAGTTTTCTAGTGATGATGATACAAAATGTGCTTATTGGCTAATGGTGAGCTTTTTTTTGTTTCATAGTCATATTTTTAAAGCTGTTCAGGAGATAAGCTTGTAAATGTGTAATTTGAATTTGTAGGAACCTAAGTAACTTTAAAATTTGGCTAAATACAGTCAAGCAGTCAAGTCTTCTGCAGATACAGATTGATTACTTTTTCCAAAGTTGGTATTTATTTTTTTAATTATTTTTCTTAATTTTAGTTATGATACTGTTACCTTCAGGTTAGAATCTGAAAGTACAGGAAGGACTTTAGGTTTACTGTACTTCACTATAGGAAGGAAGGAAGCTTGAACGAAATCAGTGATGGCAAAGTTGGGCAAACTCGATTGCTTTTTATGACAACTGTCTTTCCGTGGCTGTTCTGACTTTGTGATATGTCTGTGTGCTCTGTTTTGGAGAAAGTACCACATCTAACATCTTGTAATCCTTAATTAGAATAATATTTGGATAATTCTAGCAGTTAGAGTTTACACTAAGATATCCAAACTGTGACAGTTGATGAGCTGATAGAAAGTAGTTTTTGCTGTGAAGGTAATAGCTGTTGACAAGGGTGCAGATTAAATTTTATGCTACTGATGCTTGAAATTGTCTCTTACAGCCAGACTCTTTTAGAGCCCTCAGCTGGCAGCTGATTCTGTAATTTTTCTGGCCAGCTCCCACGGTAAACTGTGTGCAATTGCTGGAGTCAGTTCTTTTTGTGATACTGTGAAGCTTTATTTTTGTATGAACATTAAATTAATCCATGTTAGGCCTTTTATGCTTGCTACTTTAAGGTATATGGTAAGTGTTCCTTTTCTGACAGGCTTGTGATTAGTCCAGCTTAACTGTAGACTCAGTAATACAATCTCTCTCGGCCTTGTCTTTGGGGTCATAGGATGACAAAGTATGATCTGTATGCTGCAAGGCTAGCAGGAGCAGATAACTGATTTCTCTGTGAGGCAGCTTTTATGGTATGTTACATGGAAATGAGCTAGCAACAGAAGGTACCTTTTGTTTGTTATTTCTGCTCTACTGGAGAATGGCGTATTGAAGTCCTTAGAAAAAGCAGGAATTAGTGAAAGATTTTACTTCATGATATATATCATCTTGTGGCTTTTTTTCGAGTAAGAATATAATCCAGTATGTAGAAGAGGAAATAGTTGTATTCAGAATTAACTTCTACGTGGCTTTTTTAGCACTGTTTTAGTGCAGTGTTTTTGAGATCCGTGCTCTGTATATACTATTAGAGATACATCAGTAAGCAGCAAACCCCTTCCTTTCAGAATTGGGAAGGGGAGGATGGGAACAGACCCTCTTAAGTCATATGAGCGAGCTGTTTTTCAGGGAACTAATTATGCTGACAGATTTCTTTCCTGTCACTAATAACTTTTCCTCATTCTAAATGTAAGCTAGGATTTGAAAGGTAGCAAAACCTTGTGTAACAGGAACACAATGTTGCAGCGACATTGAATCTGTTGTAAATACCAACGGTCTTCAAAGCTGAAAATTCCTTTGGAATAACATTGTTATTGCAAGTTTAATGGGAACAGTGTTATTAAATATACTACAGAAAATTCCTATTCAGTGACAATTTCAGACTAGATATTTTTTTAATGTAGTTTAACTGTGCTGAGTTAAGTATTAGCTGCCAAATTAATTTTAACTTATTTTTAAAATCCATATTTTAATTCACCAAGTCTGCAGTTTGCCCTTCGAAAGCTTTTTCTTGGCAATAACTAGCCAGCTCCCTCAGAGATTCCCAGTTTTTTCTTACTAATATCTAGGCAATCAAAAATTTGTGTTCAGTACTTGAATGATGCTGGTTTTAGGAAAATTAGAAGGAATAAGTGAGTATTGTGTAGTTGTCTTACGAGAAATTTGTGGCGTGTTAAGTTTTTGATTTGTGTTGAGAAGCCAGCTGAACGCACGATGGCTCCTTGAATGCAAAATAGGAAAGTGCAGCTTTAATATTCTTCGAAGCTGACTGCAGGATGGATTGTTTTCTAAATAATGATTTATTGCTAGAACTGAAGTTCTCTGTGCAGTCTTTATATGGCTTTGTTCTCCTTTCTTTTTTTAACCAGGCCTTGGATTTCAGTGATGATGAAAAAGAGAGAGAGGCAAAACAGAAGAAAAAGAAGCCTCAAAGTCAAGGAAGGAAGAAACTCAAATCAGAAACAAATGCATCGAGTGAGTGAATGCTATGGGGGAATGCTTTTATCTGTTAAACTGAGTTTGAAATACACAATGATATCTATCTTAATGATTGAGCATTCATACAGTTAATCAGTATTTCTGTGCTTTTCAAAGTTATATCTGTGAATTTGTGGCTATGCTCCTTAATTTTTTAAAAAGGAAAATGAAGGGTTTTTTCCATTAAACTGTGGAAAGGAAGTAGTATAGGAGCAGGACAGTTGTCAGATTCAAAGGCTCTTAACGACAGTGTCGGCTGACACATGGTGAGGATATAGAACAGATGCCACCTTTTGGAGTTTAGAGCTTGCTTATTGCAGGGGTTATTGGGGTCCAAGTTCAGCTTAAGCCTTTGAGTGCAGGGAGAAGATAGAGGAAGGCCATGTGCAATTTTTGGAAACCCATTTTTTTGACAATCAGGGAGAAGACACAAGTCTTAGATGGGGAATTTATTCCTCTATCTGAAAATAAAGCTCTTCCTCACCCACGGCACATAAATACTCCTTTAAAATAACTGTTACTTGTGTAGCCCACTGAGACCCTCTCTGTTTACCTAACACAGTCATTAGATAAACAAACCTATAGTAGTTTAATAAACTATGTATAGTTTTTCATAATATACATAACCTTCTTCACCTTCCTTTCTCCTGACAGATCTGTTCCAGGTGTACGCTTGCACGTGTGCTCTGTTTGCAATAACCAAATTTTCCTTTCTGTCTACTCTGATACCTCTCTACTGAAAAAACTTTTTGCTTTTTGGTTGCCATTTTGGTTGAATAATTTAAATTGCATCCCTCTTTTTCGGTTCTCACTGGTCTGCTTCTGTTGCATGCTTTTTGTACCACTCTCTTTAAATACTACTGACTCATCCCCTCCCCTCTTCCTCTTCTAGTGCTTACATATCAGGTTGCTTCAACTGTCTGTAGCACAGTGCTTCCCCCTCATTGATTTTCTTGGACTGACTCCTGTGAGTTTGCTGCTCTTCCTTTGTAAAGCTGCTAGACATTGTGCCCCACTGAACCTCTTTTCTCTTGATCTGGGAAGTCAGTAACTGTCCTGTTAACCGTTTTACTCTGCGTACAGTACATCCCTCCCTTGTACCCTTTAAATAAAGCTGTGATCTGTTTTTTAGACTGGCTTTTCCCCTATGGTTTTGACAGTTCTCCCTTAAGGGAAGGATCTGAATCGTGCTATACTTTCCCTTCGTTGCTGAGGTTATTTTCTCTCCTGGTTTCTGCTTATCTAGCATACGGCATGTTTTCCACCATATCCTTATTTTGCCAGCTTATTGCAGAACTGCCTTTGCCTAGGGCTTGCTGAGGCTGTTACTGAACTGTGTTCCATAACTGAGAACACAACGGGAGGAACTGTCTCAATCTGTCAAGGGAGTATGGGTTATGATTTGCTGTGTTTTTCTGTAAATAACATGGTATAAATTGACATTGTGTGCAATTTAGTTTGGCTGTGGAATTCAACAACAGGGATATCTGGCAAACTGAGGCACAAACTCAGTGTCAGCTGGAGTTCTGCTTGGTTGCATCTTCATAAAACTCTGAATATATTAAAATTGGCTCATTGTTATAGTCTTTGATAGGAGAAGAAAGAACAAAAATATTCACTGAAGTACTTTCACTTCAGTGCTTCTGAGAGGACTGCATGCACCAAAGGAGTCTAAGTCCTAGTCCGCCATGAAAATAAGTAGGAATTTTGGTATCCGACTGCCTTTCCAGACTTAGCTTTTCAAAGGTGAAAATGTTTCTGTGTAGTCTAGTGCCAAGGATTAGGTCCACATAGGTTCTTAAAATTCAGTGATTTTATGCGGTATTATGTCCCTAAATACCTTTCTGCTTCTAGCCCTAAAATCCTTTAGAGATCGTGTTTCAGTTTAAATTCTACAGCCTTTTGAGTATCTTAGCAGCTCTTTGGAACTTTTTTAATATTTTGGTGCTCTCAATTTTATAGCACTTATCCCACTAATACTCTTATGGTATTTATATAAAGTGGCAGTACATTTGTTATGAACCTTAAATATATGCTTACAGTGACCTGTACAGGGAAAAAGTCATCTTTGAAAGATGAATGCTGAAAGCTAATTGGCTAAAGGTACAGCCTGCCTTTTTTCTGATAGAGTAAGTTAATTTGATTAATTTGAGTTTGAAAAATTTCTTGTGTCCTGTGTCTGTGCTGTAATACCAACTCAGGTCTGAAAGCTGCATACCACTTTAGTGTAATGCAGTGTTGATTTATCTTCAGTTTCAAAATGTGTTTTTTTTAAATCTTGTTTTAAACCAAAGCTTCCAAAATACTCACAGTTTGAGTGTTGCTGTGATTCATTAATACAAATGAAAACGTCTGGAGGGGAAGAAAGGGAAATTTCTTTAAGGACTGAATTTGCAACCCTCAGGATCATTCTTTCTATATTACTCTAATAAATCACAATGCATTGCTAAACAGTAGACTTGCCAGTATTATTTTGTTGTTTATGTATTATTTGCCAGTATTGTTTGTTGATAAGCTTACTCTTCAAATTTCCTTGACTTCAGCTTGAAAGATTTGTGAATCTTTCCAAAATAATATTAAAACTGTGTGGTTTTTCTTGTTTTATTTTTTTTCTAAGATGAGAATAAAGGACTTCATCAGTCAATGCAACAGCCTGCTTCAAGTTATCCAAGGGGATACCGTGGCAGAGCGTTCTCCAGGGATCCATTTCCTCCTCCATCAGGCCCTCCAGGTTTTTTGAGACCACAAGTAAGACCACCACAGCTATACTCTTCAGACAACAGAATACATCAGGAATCTCCAGTGTTTCCACAACCTCATAGTAAAGAAAATCCAATGATGCAACAGTATCCCTTTCCTCCTCCAGTTTTTGCTTCTGTTAATGAGATGCATCAATTCCACCTTCCACCTTCAAATCTGAATATGATTTGGACAGGCCCAAACATGTACAACTCATCATACACATTTTTGCCACCGCCGCCTCCTCCACCTCCTCCAGATAGCCATCCTTCTCAGTTCAGGCCTTATTAAGTTTCTGTAAATGCGCATACAGAGCATTGCAGTTCAAAGGGAGGAAGAACAGGCTGCCAAGACTGTATTCCCTTATTTTGGAGATGCTTCATTTTTCTGCCACAATAGAACAAATGCAGAGTTTGATGCTTTGTGGGACATCCATAGAAAACTATTCTTTTTTTCTATATATGTTTCCTGTTTCAAACAAAGAAAACTATGATAAAAGTAACGGAATATTAAATAATGGTTTATTTTTATAATATCTACTAGTTTGGGATGATAAATAAAAACCTTTTGGAGACTGGTATGTACTGGTGGAAATCTATTTTGTAATAAACTTAAGAGTTTATGTAACTACTGTCTAATAGTGATGAGGATATGTCGCATAGATGGTATTTTAATATTTTTAGAGTGGTTGTATACTGCTATGCTAAACTATTTTTCTTAATTTCTGCAAAATTTGAAATCTACTTGTATGGAAACTAAAAATCTGACACCTGATTTTTAAGCTAGATTTGCCACTGTTTATATAAGGTATAAACTCCTGTTATCCAACTTTTTAATATTTCATTAATTTGATATTAACTAAAAGACTGGAGCTGGATGGTCTTTTTTTAAATAGCTGAAGTAGCTAGATCAGAAATTGGACCAGCAGCTGAATTACTCTGTCAGATTTAGTGTCCTACAATAGCTATAGAAGATCAACTTAAAGATTAGATGTTTTGCAATTAATTTCAGGATGTAAAACTGCACGGTACAGGGAAATTAAAAACCAGCCTAACTTCTCTAGCTTGTCTTTGCTCCTAGTGCAGAAATGCCCATAGATACATACAGTTACATAGTCAGCCTTTCTAGGAAGAAGTCATCAGACCTGTCAGGGAGAGAAAGTATGCCATTTCAGAACTCCCTTGTTTAAATTTGTATCCAAAATGCAGATAAGTACTATCTTACAGATTGCTGTTTGATTGTCCTTACAGTCAAAACTGTCTCTTCTGAAATTATGAGGTTCATCAACTCTCCCAGCTTGTTTCTAGGAGGGGGGTGGAATTGTCAACCAAAGACAGCCTGGAACAACCTCCACCTGTCCAAAGGGTCAGTCCTACCATTTCATTTCCTTAGTCTCCATGGAAGTGGCTCTGACTAACTAGAATGGAAACCCTTACACTGTGTGAAGATTTTTAAAAAGAGAAGAAAAAAAAAAATAGTGGGACACAGACATCTTAAGGATGATTTGTCCACTGAAAAATCATTACTAGTTGTAATGATTTTTGAATCATTAATCAACAATACAATCACCCTGAACCATTGACTGGAGCTGATGGAAGTGTGCAGTATGTATTTCTATTCTCAAACTCATATTGGCCTCATTACTTTGGATATGTATTTAAAGGCTAATTAAGCTCTGCAGGCATTGCTTAGACTTTTACTCTAATTTCAAATAACTTAAGAATGAAGCAAAAATTTAATGCACAGAGGGAGGAACCGTCTTGTCAAGATGCTGCTACTGTGAATTAGAGTTTAATTTCAGACTTCTAAAGTTTTCTGTAATACACTTAAATAATAATTTTATTCTCTAATATATCTAGAACTACCGTTTCATAGGTGTGCAACTGAGAAGGTTGTATAGATCTCAGATTTTACGGCAAAGAGGTACTGTACAGTGGCAACAAACTGTTTCGGAACAATAGCATTCCAGACATTAATGTTTAACTCAGTTCTTGCAGATTTTTTTTTTCTTTTGGTAGTAAAAAGAATGTCCAATTCTAGTCTGTTACAAATGCTTACGTTCTGGGGGAAAGGAGAAGGGGGTGAGTTTCTGGCTATCTAAGC
This sequence comes from Aptenodytes patagonicus, assembly GCF_965638725.1. NCBI lineage: Eukaryota > Metazoa > Chordata > Aves > Sphenisciformes > Spheniscidae > Aptenodytes > Aptenodytes patagonicus. Next base: position 46,237,838 of record NC_134952.1, read on the forward strand.
TGTAGCCCAGCTATTACCATTGCTAGTGATAGGTCACAGGCGTGAGTAAACTCACTACAGCCTCATGAGTGAGGCTTAGCAGGTTTGCTTTGTCTGAGCTTCCCTTGACTCACCTGGAGCTTTCTTTTAACTTGGTTTAGCTATAACAGCAATTTGTTAGTGACCAGGTGGGTATGATTAATGTACTTTTTTTTTTCTATGGTATCCACATAAGTTTTTTTCATAGATATAAGTGGCAAGTAGTTATTCTGTGTAGAATGGGGTATTTATGGCTTAAATGGAATAAGATAGCGTAGAGGAATAGAGACCTGACATGTTAACAGAAGCCTCAAGTGTCAGTGCAGGATGCAGCGTAGAGGAGTACCTGGGATGTCAAGACATGGGGCAGGGCTGGCGCTGGAAACCTCTGGGTTGCAAACTACTCCCCAGCAGTCAGTTGAAGAAATGCAATCCTGGCTCTAGACAAAATTTGTTTTGAGTATAACAGAGAGAAAAAAGCGTATAACACATGTAAAATGCACCATATGCAGTAAAATCAGATGTAATTCTGAACATGCAGACAGATGAAGAAAGAGCAAGATGTTGCAAGTGTTTTATCAAACATAAAAGTAATCCCAAGTCGATTATAGATGAAGGAGGAAGAAACTGTCAATGTCATACTCGGTCTTGGGATGCTGATGACTTGCCGTATGTCCCTGGCACAAACGGACACCACCAGCCTCGAGATCCAAAGGGTCAGTTGAAGGGTAAGCATAACACCAGGAAAAGGAGTGAGGTAATAGGAAATGTACGTACAACAATTTTAACTGTTACTACTATTGAGACCTCTTTTTACATATAGCAATATTCACTTTTTTCTGCAATAATTGGATCTGGACTAATAATTCTTTCAATTAGTCTGTTATGATTTCAGTTATAGTAAGTTGTATCCTCTTTTCCCATAACAACATTTTGCGTGTAACAAAACCCAATGTAAAATTAGGTTACAGAATGTAGTTTGACATAAGTTTATTATGGTCATTATTATGGTTATTATTATTTTATTAATTTTTGATAGTTAACTGCAATACTGGCTTTGCGTGCACTTGTTTTTTATGTCAAAACAAATTTTGCAGGTGTTCTGCATTTAGTGAGTACAGGTCACACCTGCAGAACTTTGCTTGGAATCAACTGTAGTTCTTCATTATAAAATTGAGAGCTAGGTATGGTTACTGAGTTTGAAATACTTGGAGGATTGATTTCCTTGCCCCAAAATAGCATGTTACACACAATGTCACTTACACTGAAGAATAAGCATTGCAATCGATTGCTAGAGTAGCACCATCTTAATTTGAAAATAGAGCTCTTGTAACTGTCCTTTTTTTAGAAAAAATCTTGAATGCAATCATCATTGATTAAGTTTCCTCATATAGCTGTTTGTAGTCAATAGTGTTGCAGAGATACTGCCAGACCCTGGTTCAGTGTGCTGGACGCTTGCTATTGAGAACACAGTATAAACGTGCGGTAATTTGGGGAGATCAGAACCTGAGGTGTGTTTTCACGTTCAGCTGTTTGGGGAAGGAAAATGAAACTGGGTACACTTGACAAAAAAATGAATGTCGTGGAAATACTTCTTTTATATCTTTAACTCTTTGAAAAAATGTCCCTCTCTTTGTCCACAGGCCTTTAAAGCCTTAACTGTAAAGCTTGGGAAAGCTGGCTTGACAATTTTAGCGGCAAGAACAGCTGGTTTTGTTTGGCCCCAGCTATTTTTATGTCAAGCTGTTTTATAGAAATCTATGTTACTGTGTTACATTAAACACATTACTACATTAAAGTGCTAGAGCAATATGCTATAATAGGATTACAGTAACTCGTCTGCTGAACCGCACTCTTTTGTGTCTGGGACACCAGTTCAGTCATAGACGCAACAGGGACAGATCCTTGGCAAATGAAGCACTTTAAGACATCTTCCGTTTTCTCTGCTGCCGGAACTTGAACAGTAATGCACACCAGCTCAATTCTTGATCAGTGCTACTTAGGAGCAGGCTGAGCTTTTTAATCTGAAATAATTTGGTGTGTAATGCACCCTCTCTAGAGATGCTCCAAATTAAAAAAGCCAGCCAGAAAATAGAAGCCATGAAATGGGAATTGTGCAGACATCAGGTCCTCAGCACCAACACTTTCTCTACAGATCTGCTCCAGCTGGTCCACGCTACTTGCTAATGTAGATGTAATTTTAATGGTTAGCGTGTACTGCCATAAAACTTATTTTTTGTAGATACTACTTAGGCTTTACTGTAGTTAATGTTTCTAATACAGGCACACAAAGACAGAAGGGCTTAAAAATCACTCTTCTTTCTGGCTGTCTATAGCGTCCAATCCTGATGCCAGTTGAAAATACCGGCAAACACCTGTTTGCTAGGAATTTCACTATGACCTATGTCTCAGCAGTTGGCAGGTTGCTGGATTAGTACACTGATACCAGAAAAGGCGATGAAGACAATGTTTTATTGCACAAAATCATTGGAATATATCTGATGTGTTTAAAGACAAACAAAACCATCTAACTCCCCCCTCTTCTCACCCCCCCCCCCCCCCAAAAAAAAATCAAGCCAAAGAAAAAACAAAAAAACCCACCCCATGTGAAATTCGTGAAGCAGATTTGTGCAATGAAATATTCAGCTGTGAGGGAAGAAGAGGCAGATCCCAGCTTCTACAACACTTACTGAATGCACTTCACAGTAATCCCTGTGTTTAAAAAAAAAACAAACAACAAAACCAAAGACCTTAATTCCAGAATTTGACCTTCCATATGTACATATATCATTTAGCAGTTCTGCTGGGTAGTCGCCCTGTTTTGAATACAAGAAATTTGAAATTACACTGTAGAGTGATCTAAGATGAATTGGACTGGAACAAAAATAGCATGATGCCCTATCTTACCTGTGGAGTAACTTCACCTGTGAATTCCTTTATGTTCCTTCAACTAACCAACCTAATCCACTACTCATGTCTTAAATACTGACTGTTTTTTTCCAAATAAATGTATTTGGTGTAGGAATACTATGATGGCATGTTTATACAGTATTTAATTTTCTCTCACTTTTTTTACTGAATTTTTAGGATTTACTAAATTGTTGGGAGGTTGGAACTTTGCAATAGTTTGCTTTCAGTCAGTGAGATATAGTTGGGAAGTCTGTAAAAGCTTCCAAAGAAGAAAGCATTTCTTATTTTGTGGTTATTCTTTCCTCTCAAAAGGTGAGTAAAGCAACGTCAACATCAGAAAAGTTTTGAGTCCGGGAAAGAATTTTCAGAGGTGACCCACCAGCCCTCCATCTGTGCCAAAAGTAGCAGGGATTGCTAGGCTCTGGGGCTGTGATCGGTCAGATGCAAGTCTTCAGTAAAGTAGTATTTTCTAGCATGCCAATATTTCTCTATTTATCACTCATATGATGTCTGTTTTCAGATTCAGCCTGAAGAGCTGCAGTAGAGTCCTGTCACTTCTGTAACATTTTTAGTTCTTCCCCCGTGGGATTTAATGTTTCTTCATGGGCTGCTTTCCAGAGAAAGCTTAAGGTATGGGATGAGTGAAAAGTGAGAGAGGGAAGAGACTTGAGGAAAAGCAGAGGCTTGGAGGGAAGACTGGCTATGATTTCTCAAAAGGCTGAGCTTTATAAATAGAAGTATGGATGCAGTAAACTATTGTAACTATGCTAACATGGGAAAATGGAAATTGTAATCACATACTTGACAACATTCCTCTTAAATTTGTAAATAAACAACATTGGTACTTTTTCTGGCTTTTAACTCCAGTTTGAACAAGAGTCAGTAGTGAGAAGGGACCGAACTTTTCCTGGAGGTGAACAGCAAAAGGACAAACAAGTTTCTTAAAGGAAAATTCTGGCAGGTGCTGTGAGGAGAGGGGGAAGCTCACGCTGCCACAGGTTGCTCTGAGAGATGGTGGAACCTATGGTCTTGGAGGGATTCAGAAGCTGACTTTGGACAAGGGCCTGTGTGATACAATGTCCAAGTTAGTCTCACTTTGAGTAGAGAGGTGGACCAGAGTCCAGTCTCATGAGAGCCATCCCAACCTGAACTATTCTTGTCGTTGCTGTCATTCTTACGGAGTTCTGCCTTCTCACCAGAGACTTTTTGTCTCTAGGTGCTAAAAGGCATGAATAGCCTAGCCTGAATTACTGGTGTTCTGGAAGCCTAGCTTTTCATTATCCTACAGATTTTTATATCTAAAATATCCATGCTGTGCTAGAAGCTGGACTTGCTGTGGAAGGTAGTGACTTCTTCCATTTCACTGGATGTAAGCTGATTTGAAGAATTGTTCCTCTATTAGTTGTTTGGGAACTAATGCTAATGAAAGTCTCAGTTGCTGGCATTTTCCCTTAGGGGGTAAAACACTTTGTATTGTACAATTTATTTTGAGAATGATGTAATGAATAACAATACCCAAAAAAGTTTTTTTAAAAACCCAACAAAACAAAACACAAGCCAAAAAAACCCTGAGAATTTTTTTTAACAAATGTTCTCTAATGAAGGGATTCTTGCTTGAGTGGAGACCTTTTGAATCACGCTGGGCACTCATGGCAGGATGCATATTAGTGCCACACAGATAAAAACTAGAAATAAGGAAGTTTTTTGTAGATTATATTTAGCTATTTCCAGGTTCTGTTCTGTATTTCTTTGCAAGTCAAAGGTATAGTCAGTCATTCTTGTCAACTGAATTTAGTGATGCACATAGTTCGACTTAAAGGATTGCTGAATCTGCACAGAACAGTTGTTAATAGACTTTGCTACGGTGACAGGTGAAAATATGGAAAAGACTGCCAAGTACGACACGGCAAATAAAAGTATTACTGTAGGCATAGCACCAGGCTTTTACAGAACAGCTTACTTTTCAGGGCAAATATATAATTTTGGAAAGCACGAGTAATGTTCTTTCTTTATTTCAACCTCTTGAAAGTTTACTTAGTGTTATTCAATGTGGGGTAGTCTTCATTCGCTGTAAATGAAATCTGTGGTAACTATGGAAGGGTATTGTTGGTTTTCCTGTGAATCTGACGCTCTTAAATTTTTAGGTAATGATTTGCAAAAACGCTTTATTAGAATTTTCTATATGACTTCTGAAGTCTAAAATAGATGGAAATTATGCATAATGCCTGCCATTTATTAGCATGAAGCCAGCCACCTATACACAGAGACAGCGGTGGACAACTGTCACATACTCTACCTTTGAGTTTCCAAGTATACTTGGAAAGAGAATTTTCTCTCTTTGGCTATTCCGTGCTGACCTGAGTAGTGCGAGTACACAGGCGTAAACTAACTTGCTCCACCAAGTCCCGAAACAAATATGGGAGTGATGATGGTTATGAAGTATCTAAGTTTGTTTATATTCAGTCTCAAAGGCTATTGTTTGCATTATGTTCTAAGCAGGAAGATTTCACTCTAAGTTTCCTACTGTGGAAAGTAAGAAATTCCTAGATTTTTTGTTTCTTAATCCATCAAGAATAAGATGCTACTTAATCTCAGATTAAGTTGTCACGGAGGTCTGTCTTTTGAAAGAAATGATACACGTAAGATTTTCTGTAAAGAGAAGAAAAATGTCATTACCTATATTCATATAATAATCTTGACTCAATTTTTAATATGTAAATTTGGTAAACTTAAATCTGTTTTGTGGGGATTGCATGCACGTGAGGCCTGAAATAACAAAATATTTTCTTCAACACAGAACCAAAGAGTACATTTTGTGGGTTTTCAGTTGAATCCTTTAGTTGAATGTTTGACCAAAAGCAGACTTTCTGCAGTATTCAATTTATAAGTGAAAAGTATACCTTTATAAAGAGCTGTTTAACCTTTCTATTGGATCTTCACACACTTGATTCCACCATTCCTAGGTTGTCCTATATAACAGTATGCCCTCTTATATCTGAGCAAACTTTATTAAGAGGCATTTTGGTGAGCTTTTTTCTCAGAAATGATGGTCAGCATTTAGTTTCTTGGTTCTTCACCATGATGCGTTTATTTTGCAGATAGTTCTACATTTATTTATTATACCCTGCAATCCTCAGTCTCCACAGCTTTACTTTGCCACATAGCGATGTACTTGATCTTTGGTCTTGTTTAACACATCCTGCAAGGTAGAGAGCACACAGATATGTTGGGTTTTTTTCCTACTTCTTGACACTCCACAACACACTCATCTCTTCCTCTGTTATATATCAAAAAGAGGTGCAGTACCACTTGTGTTGGTATTCTGCTTTTGGTGACTGGCTGTTTGGTTTTTCCCTTGCAGTGTATCCAGTATATACCCATTATGTTCTCTTTCTATTTATGTTATACCTGATTTTTGCTTTCAGTACAATTCTGACCCTGAAATTGCTCAGGCATTAAAGATTTCCATCCCTCCAGCATAATGTGATGAAGTGGTAATATCAGAGTTTGAGATGGAAACAATTAGCGTACTCTAGAGGAAAATACAGCCTTGGGTAAGTTGTGTGGGTCATGATGCTCTTTCGTCTGTAAGTAGAGAATCCTTTTTGCTATTCGTTTTACTGTTCCAATGTAGTGAAAGAAGAAAAACTTGGTGACCTTAGCAGGAAGGGGATTATCATACCCCCAAAACTGAGGCATGTCTGGGCGTGACAGTGTAGGACATTCAGATCGTTGTGACCCTCAATCTCTTTAGCAAATCAACCATTTCTTCCATTGGAGAAACAGGAGGGGAAAACCAGTAGAAAGCTATGGCATTTATCAAATTTTGGACTCTTAGGCAAAATATTTCCTATTAAGTTCAAACTCATTTTGATGGAATATATAACACATTGGAAGATGACTTTATTACAACTAATCGTAGAGAAAGAGTCCTTTTAGAGAAGAGATGATTCTAGTCTGTCACAAGTTAGGTCAGTGTCTCCTGTACCCTGTAACTGGTTCAGAGATTCCATTTAAAAAGCAATTTCAGGCAGAATCAATCTGGCTCGTATGGACATCTGGAAAACATTAAACTTTGGATCCTGAGAGGAATTCAATTTGCATTTCAGAGCAAAGTCAGGGTCAGATATTATGTTTCTCTTGTCCCATGCTCATGAATCTAAACCAATTAGAAACTTTTAAAGACCCATCTTTACACATTTGTGTGACATAAGGATAGCATAGAAACGAGTGTAAAGTGCTTTTACTTAATGATTTTTTTTTTGTTATTTCTGCACATAATTTGGTTAGTAAAGTGTAATCTTGAAAAAGGTTTACTTTGAATTTAATTTATAGCAGGATACATATAAATTAGAATTGTACAGTGTCAATGAGAAAATATATTTTGTATCATTTAAAGCAGCTACAGACAAATAGGAAGACAAAGACATTTTGCAGCAGTTTAATGTTGTTGGGTACTATAACATACCTGAGATAGATACTGAAAATAACAACATCCTCATGGATTCTATGAATAAGCAAAAAAACCCCTAAACAATCTCTCTTCAGAGTTTTACAATTAAGTGTCTTTACAATTAAGTGTCTTTAGTATCTTTTTTAGACTCTGCTTTAGTTTGGCTAGGCTAATTCATAGTTCTGATTTGGGCATTGCTTGACATTTACTTGTCATTTATTCTGTGGTGTTAAGAAAACTGTTGAACATGAGTGGTGTGGGAGGCAAAGGACTAGAAGGTAGAAATGGAGCTACTGCTGATACAGTGAGTATCAAGAAGGTATCTCAAGCCTGAGAAAAGCAAATTAGCTCAGCATTTTTAAACTATGAGGGATTTAGATTTATATCTTCCTGAAAGTTTAATAGGAAATGTGTCCAAATCCCATGACTTTCTTTTCCCGTAGTCATCTATGGACATGTTGATCTAAAATTGCTTTGAGAGAGAAGACTGACCTAAAAATTTAAAATGTTAGAAGGATCCGATGTTTTCCTACTTATTTTTATAATATGAGTAAAATAATTTTATTTGCATTGAATACTGGTGCAAATGAGACTGTAACATATAAGATTTGTTGACATACAGAATATTGATTTGACTTTTCAGGGAATTAATTCCTTTTTGAAAATTACAGACTAACCTGATTTGCCTTTTTATCAGGATTCAGGTACTGGGTGTTTTGTTGATAACTCAAGTCTTTGCATGATGTACTCTATGTATAGATCCTATATTGCCACTGCGTGGTATTGCTTTTAAAGATCTTATGAACAGGACTTCTGAGTCTCTAATTCAAAAGCTATTTAAACCCCAGCTTATTTCTTTTTTATCTGTGGGTGAAAAAGTGTATATCTGTAAAGATATGCTTAATCTTGGCACTCCCGAGTTTTGAATGTTTCACTGTCCAGTGATGATATTCTTTAAAGGTGAATTTTTTCATCATTTGTGATTAAAACCAAGTAAATCTAAAGGTAAAACTATTGCAAATGCATCTAATAAGACACAGAGGGACTTGAAAATAGGTACTCTAACCTGGTTTTGGAGGAAAGAGCTTAAACAAACTGTCTTTCAACAGGCATCTAAGGATTTTTAAGTGGAATATTTTAGCACTAATTTGGGATTTTAAACCCTAGAAAAAGGCAGTTTTGGAAACATCAGCCTTAGATGCTTACTTTAGAGATGCAGATGTCTTACTTCCAAACCATTTCCGACTTTGCAGCCATCACCAGAAAGCATTATTTATTTCTCTGTCAAATTTCTGGGCCTATCCACAGTCTTTTTTTAATCTTGAGCCTTTTTTCTTTAGAGCCAAAAACCTACAAAAGTGTCTGAGCTCCTACAGGTGGTCAGTCACTAATCCAGTTAAGTTGTGATGTTCTGCTTCAGTCTCAGAATAGAGAACATAAGCGAGTAAACAAAGAATAATCATGACTGATTCTGAACTAGCTCCTAATGTAATAAAAGAGGAGACATAGAAAATCTTTGAAGCTATGTTTTATGTCTTGCTTAGATTCTAATTTTCAGAAGTAATCTTCAGAAGCAAATCCCCTTTTTATCAAGGAAGAATTTTTTTTTGGTAGGGTTGGTCTTAAGTATCATTTAATGTTTTATTTCCAGGAAGCAGTTTTAGTATTAATATAAAGAAAAGTGTGCATGTATATATAATATAATAATCTGTAATACATGCACTTTAAAATATAAATATTAAATTATCATTAGTAGTTATATATGTGAGTATGTATGTATAAACATATATTTGTTAGTTATTCTGAACTAATATAACTTAGCCTGCCTCATGCTAAGTTTCGGCAGCAGACAGAAAATTGCAAATTACTGAGTTACTGCTGCTTAACCAGTTACTGCAAGGCTGCTGAATCAAAGCGGCTGAGCATGTTAATGCTCTTATTCCATTGCATTGTATCGAGTAAAATGTTAATTTAAATTATCCCTTGAGACAAAGAAAGCACTTCTTTTTTTGGGAGAATCTGTTAGCATTTTCCTCACTTCACCCATAGTTGGTAGGACGACTGTGCCCTGTGTTTTCCCTGTGCAAATGACTGAATGGAGGGATCCACACTCCTCTCAAGTCACTTTCTGCGGTGGGTCACTGTTCTGCTCCACGTGGTATGTCAGCAGATCAGGGCTTTGCTGTCATATGGGAGCTTGGGAGCTGTGCCTGGCTGCCTTTCAATTTTATTTTTTTAGTATTCAGGGTGTGGTTTCATGAGTGGTTAAGTGAATGTAAAAATGCACTGAAAGTGTGGCCATGTCCTCTCCGCTATGTTCCTGTCTGTTTCTTCTGAGAATAACAGTGCTCATCTTTCAGTGGGATCAGTTTTCTGACTCAGCTGAAGAGCAAACCTAATAGTAAGGCAAAAGATCTTGGGGAGATCTGAATGATAATGTAGCTTACCATACTGTCTTGAAAGTCGATGGTCTTCTATATTGTTTCAGAAGTTTTCAACACCCATATGTCTTTACAATGAAATTGTAGTTTCATCATAGTAGTATATTTATTTCAGATTATTAGCACTGTCAATGATTAAAAAAAAAAAAAATCTGGAGCTTCAACTTTACTGCTGTGCCTTTAAAGTGATTAATTTAATTTTCCTATCATAACTTGTTTCCTATACTCAATTCTGTTGGCATGTATTATTGCATTTCAAATTCCATTAAATTTGTGATTATGAAAGAGGGTAGGTTTTTTAAACTCAAGAAGCAATTTGATAACTTCCAGAAGTAATTACAGTACCTCTTGATGATCAAGTAATCTTGATGATTAAAAACACCACTTGACAAGTATTTTCTCATTTTCACTTACAACATCCTGCAGAAGCCAAAGACAGCGAGTAAAACAGATACTTTATAAAACGTTAGTAGATGTACTTAAAAATTTCAACATGGAAAGAGAACTATTTTTATCCCCAAACAAAGACACATTTTTCTTGATGTTGTTCATTACTTAGGATGAAATTTTGCATACCTTAACATTTATTAGAATTTGCTTTGTATGCAGCAGAAACAGAATGAAACTAGATTGATTTTTTTTTTCTTTCTTTAAAGAAGTCCTTCTTCACTCACTCCTCTGGTATGGAAATAATTTTCTGAAAAAATAGTATATGAGGTACAAACACAAAAGAGAGAGGTCTCTATTTGCATCCTATCCAAAAGAATTAACAGAATTTGTATACAGGTTTCCTGAACAAGGCCTAAGGAAGTTGAATATGTCTCAGAGAGATCAGATACTTGTACTGCTTTGAATATAATAAGAAAGAAAAACAATCCATAAAACATACCTGTGAGTAATCTTTATTTGGTAGTACCTTCTGAATTCTTATTCGTATAGGCTAATAAATAGTCATAGAATCATAAAATAGTTTAGGCTGGAAGGGACCTCTAAAGGTCATCTAGTCCAACCCCCCTGCCGTGGGCAGGGACATCTTCAACTAGATCAGGTTGCTCAGAGCCCCATCCAGCCTGACCTGGAATGTTTCCAGGGATGGGGCATCCACCACCTCTCTGGGAAACCTGTGCCAGTGTTTCAGCACCCTCAGCGTAAAAAATTTCTTCCTTACATCTAGTTTAAGTCTACCCTCTTTTAGTTTAAAACCATTCCCCCTTGTCCTGTCGCAACAGGCCCTGCTAAAAAGTTTGCTGCCATCTTTCTTATAAGCCCCCTTTAAGTACTGACAGGCTGCAATAAGGTCTCCCCAAAGCCTTCTCCTCTCCCGGCTGAACAACCCCAACTCTCTCAGCCTTTCTTCATAGGAGATGGGTTCCATCCCCCTGGTCCTCTTCTGGACCTGCTCCAACAGGTCCATGCCTTTCTTATGTTGAGGGCTCCAGAGCTGGACGCAGTACTCCAGGTGGGGTATGACCAGAGCAGAGTAGAGGGGCAGAATCACCTCCCTCGACCTGCTGGCCACGCTTCTTTTGATGCAGCCCAGAATATGGTTGGCCTTCTGGGCTGCGAGCGCACATTTCTGGCTCATGCCCAGCTTTTCATCCACCAGTACCCCCAAGTCCTTCTCGGCAGGGCTGCTCTCAATCCCTTCATCCCCCAGCCTGGATTGATACTGGGGTTTGCCCTGACCCAGGTGCAGGACCTTGTACTTGGCCTTGTTAAACCTCATGAGGTTCACACAGGGCCACTTCTCAAGCTTGTCCAGGTCCCTCTGGATGGCATCCCGTCCCTCTGGCGTGTCGACCGCACCACTCAGCTTGGTGTCACCTGCAAACTTGCTGAGGGTGCACTCGATCCCACTGTCTATGTCATTGATGAAGATATTATACAGTACTGGTCCCAATACGGACCCCTACAGGATGCCACTTGTCACCGATCTCCATCTGGACATTGAGCCATTGACCACTGCCCTCTGGATGTGACCATCCAACCAATTCCTCATCCATGGGACAGTCCACCCATCAAATCCATACCTCTCCAATTTAGAGAGAAGGATGTTGTGGGGGACCGTGTCAAAGGCCTTACAGATAGACGACATCTGTAGCCACTCCCATGTCCACTGATGTCGTCACCCCATCATAGAAGGCCACTAGGTTGGTCAGGCAGGACTTGCCCTTGGTGAACCCATGCTGGCTGTCTCGAATCACCTCCCTGTCCTCCATGTGCCTTAGCACATGTGCCTTCCAGGAGGATCTGCTGTTCCATGATCTTCCTAGGCACAAAGGTGAGACTGACTGGCCTGTAGTTCCCCGGGTCTTCCTTTTTTCCCTTTTTAAAAATGGGGGTTATGTTTCCCCTTTTCCAGTCAGTGGGAACTTCACCGGACTGCCACGACTTCTCAAATACGATAGCTTAGCAACTTCATCTGCCAGTTCCTTCAGGACCCACAGATGGATCTCATAGGGTCCTATGGTCTTGTGCACCTTCAGGTGCCTTGGATGGTCTCGAACCTGATGTTCTCCCACAGTGGGCGGCTCTTCATTCTCCCAGTCCCTGCCTTTGCCTTCTGCAGCTTGGGTGGTGAGGCTCGAGCACTTGCTGGTGAAGACTGAGGCAAAAAAGTCATTGAGTACCTCCGCCTTCTCCATGTCCCAGGTAACCAGGTCTCCTGTTTCGTTCTGGAGAGGGCCCACATTTTCCCTCATCTTCCTTTTGTCCCCGACGTACCTATAGAATCTTTTCTTGTTGCCCTTGACGTCCCTGGCCAGATTTCATTCTATCAGGGCTTTGGCTTTCCTAACCCGATCCCTGGCTGCTCGGACAATTTCTCTGTATTCCTCCCAGGCTGCCTGTCCTTGCTTCCACCCTCTGTAGGCTTCCTTTTTGTGTTTGAGTTTGTCCAGGAGCTCCTTGTTCATCCATGCAGGCCTCCTGGGGTTTTTGCCTGACTTCCTTTTTGTTGGGATGCATCGCTCCTGAGCTTGGAGGAGGTGATCCTTGAATATTACCCAGCTTTCTTGGGCCCCTCTTCCCTCCAGGGCTTTGTCCCCTGGCACTCTGCCAAGCAGATCCCTGAAGAGGCCAAAGTCTGCTCTCCTGAAGTCCAGGGTAGTGAGCTTGCTGCGTGCCCTCCTCGGTGCCCTAAGGATCTTGAACTCCAACATTTTGTGGTCACTGCAGCCCAGGCTGCCCTTGAGCTTCACGTTCCCCACCAGCCCCTCCTTATTGTGAGAACAAGGTCCAGCATAGCACCTCTCCTCGATGGCTCCTCTACCACTTGGAGAAGGAAGTTATCATCGATGCATTCCAGGAACCTCCGGGATTGCTTATGCCCTGCCGTGTTGTCCCTCCAACAGGTGTCGGGGTGGTTGAAGTCCCCCATGAGGACCAGGGCTTGTGAGCGTGAGGCTGCTCCTGTCTGTCTATAGAGGGCCTCATCCACTCGGTCTTCCTGGTCAGGTGGCCTGTAGCAGACCCCCACCGTAATGTCACCTGTCCCTGCCTTCCCTTTAATCCTGACCCACAAGCTCTCGGTCAGCTCCTCATCCATCCCCAGGCAGAGCTCCATGCACTCCAGCTGGTCATTGACATAGAGGGCGACACCCCCTCCTCATCTCCCCTGCCTGTCCTTCCTAAAGAGCCTGTATCCCTCCATCCCAACACTCCAGTCATAGGAGCCATCCCACCATGTCTCCGTGATGCCAATAAGGTCGTAGCCCTGCAGGTGTGCGCACATCTTCAACTCCTCTTGTTTACTCCCCATGCTACGTGTGTTTGCATAGAGACATTGAAGTTGGGCCCTCGATGAAGCTGTCTTACTGGCTGGAGTTCCTTTGTGCTGCTCTTCAGGCGCTCTCCTGCTGACCTGTGTTCCTTCTCCAGGCTCTGGGCATCTATTGCTGGCCCTGGCATCAAACTGGTAGGAGTGGGATGGATTGAGGTTCCCCTCTCCCGGCAGCTTTAGTTTAAAGCCCTCTTCACCAGCTTGGCAAGCCTATGACTGAAGATGCTCTTCCCCTTCTCTGACAGATGGCCCCCGTCAGCCCCCAGTAGAACAGGTTTCTCAAAGTGAGTCCCATGGTCTAAGTAGCCAAACCCCTGGCTGTGGCACCAGTCCCGTAACCATTTGTTGACTCACCAGATTAGTGCTATGCTATAAATGTTATATGTGCAAATGTCTTACACCTTGTACAGAAGACAAGAAAATGGAAATGGGCTTTGAATGGAGTACACAAGAGAGCTAGTTATAGTCAGCCATAAGCACAATAATCATTATTCAACACTGAGGTTTTAAAGTTTGTATTTATACTCACAAATTGTCCAAGTATATAATGGAATCTAGCTTTTAAGGCTTAATCCTGAGCAATTTTAGTATGTGTCTAAACAGAAAGCAATGTATGTTGGAGCATAATGACAAACAAATATCATTTATAGCCTTTAAATATAGTGGCTACAGATCACCTTCATCTCTCGAGGGTGAAAACTTGGAAGCATCATCATTTTATGATCATTATGAATAAATGCTTCAGAATACACTTGAGTTGAAAAATGATGCATAGAAAATTGGTCACACGGCTTATTATAAAAAATAGAAGCGCCCTTCCATTTTTTGTATATTACAGGGTTTGTATTGCTTACAAACCCTCTCATTTATGTTTGCCTCGTCTCCGCTATTTGCGTTTTAGTGGGCAGAGAAATTAGGATGACATGCCTTTCAGTTCACAGTCAGAAGGAATAACCCTTCGGGAAGGGAAAAGCCTGCATAGTCTCACCAGACTAATGCAATGTGCCAAAAAAGATACTTGTAACTGCCGTCCAGTTTAAATGTTGTAGCAGGGCAGTGTGGACCACTGTTTTCCCATAACGAAAAAACTATCAAGTTGAAATAATATTTAAGCTGGGTTTTCGGTAAGTAGACAGGTGTTTGTACTAGGCAGGTATTTGTTTTTAGATTGATAAGCTTAGTAGTCCAATTTACTACTTAGTACTCCCATGGACACAAGACGAGGTCAAGAACACAGGCCAGGAGCATAGAATGGGCAAGATCACCTCTTGATGGCAGAACTCCCTAGGAGATCTTGTCCTTGGTCTTAATTAGCAATGTTGATGTCAATGGGGATTTCCCTGGATAAAGGATTGGACATGTAGTGTTAGAAAAACTTGTATCTTTAATTGTCTTTGTTTGTAGGAAGTCTAAATGAACTTGCCAATCTACCCCTCTTTTCATTCCTGCCCTTCCAATATCCTACTTTCTCCCTTCAAATTAGACCATAATACCACCACTGATATAATAGTAATACTGCCTGAGATAGGTGATTTAAAGTGCCAGGATTTAAATAGGTTGTGCTCTTTTGCGAGTATGAATAAGGTGAAGTAGGGTGTTGTTAATGGATCTTCTCAGTTAGTTGAATCACGGATGGCTGTTAAAGTACATTGAAGCTCTGGTAGTAGTTTTAAAGAGGGCAGGAGACTTCTTGCTGCCCCTCTCTGCTTCTTGCCAAATTTCTCCTTTCTAGGTTTTTATTTATAGATTACTCATAACAACCATAGGTATGTTGGAACAGAAACATAAGCAGAAACTGCTGAAATATTTGGTGCCAGTTTGGGAATATCAGAATACCATGCCAGGAAGTACTCCTAGGGTAGACTCAGCTATGTGTTCAAAGCTGTACTTTGAAATAGCACAGTCAAATTACTCTTTGCAGACTATACTGAAGGAGCACACTTTTTCCAGTGCAATGAGTCAACAGTAGAGATTTAGCCTTTAATGAAGATCCTGCAAAAACTTATGCACAGGTGTAAGTCTGTAATCACATGAGAATTTGAAAGGATCCTTTAGCATCTGCATAACCATACTCTATTTCACCTTCTCAAAACCGAAGTGATTTAACATCTTGGATATAACTGTCTCAGACAAATTATAAAAGTGGGGGAGAGAAGATCATAGAAGGAAATGGGGTGCATATGCACGGCTCCTGAGATAGGAGGAGATTGCACAAGGGTGTGATTTGTGGTCTTCGGGGAAGGAGGGGAATGATACGCAGTCCCTAGCGTATTCAATAACCTTGGCCAGCAGAACTCAGTGTGTGCAGTCTTGCAGTTTCAAGTGCTTTATTTCTTGTAGCATTTCACCATTCATCTCTCATATACTTGAGATATACTTTGCCTTTATATTTGAAAACTGTGGCCTGGTTGTCACTCAAGAATGTTTAAAGGCCTGACTTCTGACTAGAAGATTTATGTTAGCTAGTACTTAGTCTTATTCACGTGCATATATACACACGCACACAAACATCTTTCTGATTTGCAAGGATGCCAAAGTTTGTTTTTAGATAAAGGAAACATTTGTTAGGTTTATTTTGACTTTTTTTTTTAAACCAAAGGTATAAAACCTTACATTTAAACTGGTTATTTAACACTGGAGATTACTGTTGTGCATCTGAAAATATCAACCTGTCAAAATGGAAACGTCTCTTGAAAAAGCATCAATTAGTGAAATTCCTGGGACAATGTTCTGAAAGGGAGCTTGGAAGCTCTGGAAACAATGTTTGCTGCTCTGAGTTCATTGTGCGGCCAATGACAGAGGAGGGGTCAGCTCCTAAGGCAGTCATGTAACGAAGGTGCCTGGCTCCATTGGAGGTCCCCTGGAAGTTTATGCAAAGATTTTCAACGTTGATTAGGTGGAAAATTCTGCTTAAGGGGCTTTTTGGATTTTTTCCAAAATGTTCTGCCTGTTAATTTGACATGCTTTGTGTGTGCTGGATTTGTGCAAGGTTTCACCTATGTGTGGCTGCTGTCCTCTTTCTTGCCTGCACTGGCACTCAGTTATACTGCAAAAGACAGCATCATCATCACTAAGGCCCGACTAATTTGGAGGTGGTATGCACTGTCTGCTTGTGCTGAGATTAAATTAAGTTGGATGCTCAGAAGTGGATGACAATTACTTGGGTTAACTTTGTAACAAATCCACATTTCATCCTAAGTGGAAGAAATAGAATGTGTAAGGGCGTGAGGTCACCTGAACAACAGACACCCCAACTCCCGGCTGGGGCTCCAGCAGTTTCTGGTTGAAGGTCTGGTTTGGTGCTGCAGAGCAATGTGATGTTGTCTTAGCTCTATTCTGAAAATTATTAAAATGTGAGTTATTTTAATCCTGAAGGATTCAGGAGGAAGAACACTGATAAGAAAAGGTATTAAACAGTAAAAGAAAAAGCAGGGAACTAGAAGTTGACAACTCGGAAAGGTTGAGGATTATCCCATTCTGAGGAGCAACAGAGATCAGTTGTTTTCCACTGAGTGATGACTGCCACAAGAGTGGAGAGCATATTAATGTCTAGATACTGCTCGTTACACCTAGGCATCTCTTGTGTGTATTCACAAGTAAATAATTGCTGTGTACTTCTGAACTTTGTATATCCTGCTTTGTGGAATCTCTTGGCACATGGTGGAAGTTGCTGAACAAAGCGACCCAGAGACGGAGGATTACAGTGCTAACAGCTGAAGCAGGCTCTATGCAAGTATAGGTAAGCTTGAAAATGCCCATAGGTAAGTTTTTTTGGTCTAAATAAAAACATAGACCTAGTTAAAAACAACAAACAAAAAAACCTTGGGCACTCTTCTAGGATGAAATTTGGCCCATAGCTTCTTAGGGGTAATATCAGTTTAAGCAGGCTAACTAGAAGAAGAAAACAGATGTCTCTTTCGGCTTCAGTAGTGCCCCAGTCTGGCTCATGCATAAGTGTATGAATGCTTGTGCTGGCCTAGCATAGAGCAAGGAGTAAAGCAGGAAAGTATTAATGCATGTAGAGTTAGAGCTGGAGAAGTCACAAAGAACCACGAGAGTCAGGTGTAGAAGTAAGAAGTAATGAAAACAGACCAGATTTTTTTATCCTGCCATATGGCTCTCTGGAGTGACAGCTTTGGGGATTTCTAAACACAGAAACATCTTTGATTGTAGATATGGCCTTCCGGGAAATAAGATTGCATGCGTTGTTGTTGTTATTATTCCTCAGTGTGGAAGAAATATTATGTTGTTATTTTTATTATTATCTTGTCTAGAAATAAGATTATACTAAGTAATATGCCTGACTCAATATGTAATTTTGCTTTCTACTGTAAAGGAACTGGGTTTGCATATTAGCTCTCTGCTGGAACTACAGGGAGTAATTTAGAAGAAAATGTACTAGGTGTAGTAGAAAGTGTTAACTCTACTGCTCGATACAGAAAATACTGGGAACTATGTAACTTCAAATGATAGGAAGAAAGGAAAAGCTGTATTAAAGAAAAATAATTTTTTCAAAATATATAGTGACATCTAATGTTCCTATTGTATTCAGTGATTAAATACAAAAGCAAGTATCTTTGAACCTAACCATCAGGCTGGGAGGTTGATATTGATGTCTAGAGGAAAAAAAAGAAAATAAGCTGCTACTACTAGCTAGCTTAAATACCTTTTGAGTTTTCATGCAGTATTGAAGACTTACACTTGTTACCTTATCTTATGATAATGCTCTAAGAAGATGCAAGATGCGCTGTATGTGAGTGTCTGTTCTTAAAAAGCTTTTCTGCTCCTTCTTTATTTCTTCTACTGTTACTTACTCTTTGGTGAAGGCAAATGGTAGTTAACTAGCGTGGACTAGTGCAGTCCACGCTACTCTGGCATGAGCACAAGATGTAACTTGTCAATTTGGGTTTTGTCAAAAATGATCAGTACTCTGATGGTTTTGAAAAATGTATTAAGACTTTATTCTTAGTCAAAGTAAAATTTATTTGAAAAATGAACATATTTTAGACTTATTCACCTTTCTAAATGAAGTGAAAGTAAAGGAATAATATCTTGCTTAATCAGTTTGGAAATGGCGTCACTTACAGCAGCGAGACGTGTAGATTGGTGATCTCAGAGATGACCTTTGTCAGGTGAAGCTAAACTAAAGCTGAGGAAAAACCCTCCACAGAAAACCCCTCCTGTCCACAGAAGACATCTGTTAGATGTAAAACAAGCAAAAGATCAAAGGGATAAAGCACAGCTGAAGGCTGCTGAAGAAAGCTCTTAAAGGAGAAAAAAAAAAAAAAGTAGAGGCCTTACCTGGGAAGACAGGGATATATCTGAAAAGCAGAGAATTATTGTGATGTGCTGTAGTTAACAGAAGAACAGTAAAAGGTAAGAAAAATGAATTTGGCACCTTGCACAGGTGCAAAGAGATGTTAGAATAATTTTAAAAACTAAAAAGAAACTGGCAGACACTAAATAAGCTGCTCCTGGGCATTTGCAGAAGAGGAGCTGCACACCATGTAAGTATTTGATGAAGCTGTACAGCTAACAAGCTAAACATAATCCTGTGCATAATAATCTCAGCTACTTTCCAGAGGACAATGACACCTTGAGAAGTTATTAGAGAAATAATTTTAAATATTTCTACATAAATCTACAATAAATATTGTAGATTTTTATGGTTTAGGATACCTGTAAAATGACTCTCATTACAGTGATGAAGTCTTGGGACTTTGCCAGAGCAGGTGGCTTTCTGATGAGTTGGTTTAAAAAACGGATTTGTGTTAATAAGGAGTTTAAACCATAAAGGGCTTGAAAAAAGTTAATAATGTAGATATATTTTTCCAAGAAAATTTTTAATCCTACTGAGGTAATTCCCTCCCTCACCCTTTACCAGGCCCAATTCAGTGATGTGAGCTTTTGTTCTCTCAGCTGCTTAATCCATGACTTCTGTGTCTGTCTTTTTTTTTTTTTTTTTTTAATCATGCTGTCGTGGTTTAACCCCAGCTGGCAACTAAGCCTCACACAGCCACTCACTCACTCCCCTCACAGTGGGATGGGGGAGAGAATCAGAAGGGTAAAAGCTAGAAAACTCGTGGGTTGAGATAAAGGCAGTTTAATAGGTAAAGCAAAAACCATGCGCGCAAGCAAAGCAAAACAAGGAATTCATTCACTACTTCCCATGGGCAGGCAGGTGTTCAGCCATCTCCAGGAAAGCAGGGCTCCATCACACGTAATGGTTACTTGGGAAGACAAATGCCATCACTCTGAATGTCCCCCCCTTCCTCCTCCTTCCCCCAGCTTTATATGCTGAGCATGATGTCATATGGCATGGAATGTCCCTTTGGCCAGTTTGGGTCAGCTGTCCTGGCTGTGCCCCCTCCCACCTTCTTGTGCACCCCCAGCCTACTCGCTGGTGGGGTGGGGTGAGAAGCAGAAAAGGCCTTGACTCTGTGTAAGCACTGCTCAGCAGTAACGAAAACATCCCTGTGTTATCAACGCTGTTTTCATCACAAATCCAAAACATAGCCCCATACCAGCTACTGTGAAGAAAATTAACTCTATCCCAGCCAAAACCAGCACACGTGCTTGCTATGCAAATAACACACTGCCATGCAAGCTCATCTATAAGGTTATGAACTGAATCTTTGTGTAAATCGGTTTTACTGTGCTACCTCCAAGGGCCTAAATAGATGGTCATTGCCATGTGTTTGGATGGACTGTTGTAGAAAGATCAACAGTTATTAGACTGATGCCCTGTTGCTGAAAATAATCTCCCTCTGTCCTATTCTGATGGATAATTTTAAGGAAGACATGAAGTCCTATTTGCTTTTTTTAGTGTTAGGTTTTAGCTGTGGAAGTATGTAATAAGTACTAGCTTCATTTAAAAGTGAGTGAAATACACTGCCTTTTTTCCCCAGAAAACTATTTTATGCCAGCAAACTGGGTAACTGAATGCAGTAAGTCTTACCTCAATGCTTATAATTTCTTATTGACCATAGTATGGAGAGGACACAGGATGACTACTTCACTGCTGTGAAAACACAAGAGGGAGGAAATGAAGTACTTGTGAAGAGCCAGATGCAGACATCCATAGATGTGAATTATTCCAGAACCTTATTCTTTCTATAGCACATGGCAAGAGAATCACTAGTCATCTAATTTAGGCCAAATATACAGCTGCTTTTCTGCTCCTTTGGATGGTAACTACCATGTAGTCTGTTGTGTTTGTTTTCCAAAATAAGTAGCTTGATTTTCCTTTCTGAGTGTCTTTACCATATAGAAGACGTCAGATTTAGGCATGAGAAATATTCCATAATGACTGCCGTGTAGACCATGAAGAAGACCTGGCAAAAGAAGGATCCTCTACAAGATTAGTTTCTCATAGATGACTGTGAAGAAAACCTGTGGAATAACAGTGTGTCCGTTCTCTTCAGGAGCTCACTGTGGCTTCATGAGGGTGATAATGCAGGAATACAACTCTGTCCCATGCCTGTTTGAGCTGAATTCTTCCACAGCCTTGAATGGCCTCAAGATGTAGTTGTAGTGCAAGGGGGTCAGTTAGCCAAATGCTTTTTAAATATGTCTGCTCTTTTCCACCTGCTGCTATTGCCATGACTTTTATCGTGTTCCTGAAATTGCCGCCTTCTGTGCTTGGTCAATAGCTTGTGTATTTGTTAAGATGCTATTGCTAGGTTGCTTCTATGAATTTAGCATTGTTCTAAGAGCACCTAGATTGTGTGTTCAGTGCTGGGAGCTGAAACTGTCAACTTTGGATGGCCTTTACCTGATTTTTATAGAGATTAACTTACTACCTGTTTGGAGGCTGAGATGATTCCAAATAGCTTTTATTGGCAAGCCTCAATGATTTTTTTTTTTTTCCATTTTCCACTTTTCTTTTGTATTTCAGAATGCATCACCTCATTTTGGAACATGCTGTCATCCTGTTTTACAGCAAAGGGGCTCGTTTGTGGTGGTTAGATTTGTGAGTTCTTTCATGGCTTCTATTTTGTTAGACAATTTCTCTTTTATAGCACCCGGATTCCTAAGTGGAAAGAAGATGGTGTTTATAGGACTGCAACAACAACAAAAATCCCAAACTCTCTGAAGATAGAATAGATACAGTACACTTGCGGCTGTTGTTAGATGTAATACAGCAGCAGCATCTGGGTACCTAGCGGCAGCTGACTTGCAGTATGTTGCAAGCAGCAACCTATCTCCTGTTGAAGCACGGCTTCAGTCTGAGAGAGGTTCACAGCACAGAGGTGAGAGGTGAGTGAACTGTTCAGGGTCACACAGCAGGTCGAAGGCAGAGCAAGAATCAGAGCACGGTGTGAGAAGCAGCCTGATACTGCTAGGAGGATGAGCCTTTGAACAATTTATTTCCCTAGAGGCATGCTACTCTGTTCTTTGATTTTGAGTGAGCTTTCACTTCAGTAGGGCTAAGATATAATCCATCGTATTTACCAAAGAGGCTTTATGATGTAGTTCTGAAGTGCCTGTCACTGTGATATTTTGGTTCCCACATAGCTGATTCACTGGGATTTGATCTTTGTTAGGAGTGGCAATGACATTACTCATACTCTGCTTGTTCGTAAGCTCTAAATTCACAAAGGACACTTTCTTTAAGTGGTGCTGGCAAGAGTTGCAGTTACCAACTTTCAAAGTATTTGTGAGTTGAATTACTCCCGCTCGAGCTGGTGGCTTTCTCACAATGACACCAGAAGCTCCAGCTCTGTCAGGAATCTCAGCCCTTTCCAAGAAAGAGCTCTTCCTTCCGTCGTCTTTATCCTTGGGAGGGTACCGCTGCAGAGAAAAAGCAGAGGTTTCTGCTCAGGAACTGAAGAGGGTTTTGTGTGAGTTGGAGGAGAAGAGTGCAGAGAAAGGTTGGAATGGTTCCTCTCTCTTTCTCTCTACTACCCCTCTGAGTTCAGCTTTTGCTCTTCTCTCTTCCCCTTCTCAGGGATACCAGGTCTGGAAAGGGACAGAAAGGAGCTCTGCTTTAAACAGACAGACAGAAAAAAGTTCCGTCAGACACCCTTCTCTCACTCTCAGCTCAGCACTCTCAGCTTGGCAAAAGTATGCAAAACGGTGTTGTTAGGAATCTGTAGACTGAAAAAATATTGTTGTTAAAATAGGTGTAATGAAAGCAAGTACAAGTGGTAGTCATAACGTTAAAGTTAAATTTAAGGACTTCTGAACATACCATCTCTGTGCGTGTAAGTGTATAATTGCATGTTGCAAGGTAGTATTAATGTCATTCAAAATTCAGCAGTAAAATTCATTGAACAATGTTATTTTTAACAGTTTTCCAATAAGTGTGGTCTCTAGACTATCTGCATTTTCCTCACCACTTGGAAGAGCTCGTAAATGAGACCAGACAAGAACTGTTGATACAGTTGACTGTATTTATAAATGATGATGCATTATAGCTAATTTGCTATAAACCATCCTGTTCATAGATTTTCTCAAATTTGTAAGCGTTATCAGTCAGCCTTCTGCTTTCTTTTAACTTTTTGGGGACAGTATAAGTAAATGGGCTTGGAAATTAAAAATCAAGCTGTTTTCTCACAGATTCTTTGAGAACTACTGTGTGATTTTTTTTTTTTTTTTTTTTTCCCTGTTTGTTTTGGCTTTTTATTTTTATCATTCTACTGAGTTGCCAATGTTTTAAGGAAATAATAAGGTATTGAATCCTACCCTGAACTAAGACTATACCTCAGCAATACAATACTGTAGAAATTAATCTCTCCTGGGGTCTTCTAGGTAACAGGTATTAAGTGCTAACCTGCAAATCTAAGTAATCTTAAAAAAAAACAAACCCAAAAAACCCCAACCATTTTTTTGAAATGTACTACTTTCAATTATTCTGAATCTTGTTTTATCACATTTTTAAATTGATCAGTGACTGTAGGTGCTGTACTATCACTTTTAGCAGCAACCTCAGCTCACTAAGAGTCCTCTCCCCGAGGAATTAAACGGATGAAATTTTAAAGATTACTTGTATCACTGTTGCCAAGCTACCTGACTCCTCTGCACTTGCTGGAGCCTCAAGTGCCAGTATTTTCCCTCCTGCTGTTGCTGTGCAGGTGTTGATTCAGCACAGTTAGAGATTAACATTTGAAAGATATAGCACAAACTCATACATTCAAGACATGATTGGGATTTTTTTTTTTTTTTTTTCAGAAAAGTTCGCTTAGGTTTTTACAAGCACTTTCTTAGGGGCAGAAAATGGAATTTTCTGGCTTTGCAGATGCATCATTCATTACCCCTTTTTAATTGCTGGCAAATATGTCAGTGTTTTGTTCGAAATGTACATTATTAAAATTTGCTCTTTTTTCATGAAGGAATGTATGTGATTTCTTAACTAGTCATTAGTACTGATCAAAGCACTTGGGATTTGTCTTAGTACAATTTAGTCATTGTGCCCCAACTCTACTCAATCCCATGTCAACTTTTACTACTTGTCTTGTAAATAGTATCGTATTCTTCATGGGAACTGCCATTTATTTGGTATTTATTCAGCATGTAGAACAGTGATCACAATTTACATGATATCGTGAATGGCACTAAATCCAAGTGAGTAGGAACAATAATTCTAATATACTGTCTTATGTTGAGCCAGAAGAAAAAAAGCTGCTTCTGTTTGAGACACTTGATCTTTTATCTACAGCATAAATAAGTCAAACTCCAATGGGTTCAGACACTCAATTCATGGACAAGAATTTGCTCTTGGAAGGTGTCCGCTAGACTTCTGTTTTACTGTTCTTATTTTTGCAGGTGAATGTGTTTGTAAAGGTTATTCTGAATGTTTTCTTAACCCTGTGATCTCACAGGACCAAAAAATAAGTAGTGAAAACCAAAACTTTTTTGGTCCCCAAATAATTTTCCTTTTATTCCTGAAATGGAGAAGCCAAATGCTTGCAAGTTTTGTAAAAATATTTCAATCTTCCTATAAACATTGCTTCAATATTCTAAACCTGCTGCTCATAAAACTCCCACTGGGTTATTTTGGACAGTTTGAGATCTAGCAAGAGTGAACATGATTTCATGAGCAGTTAGAAATAGGTCATGAATCATGATATAAAATTTTTCCTACACGTTTTACCTCTGATTCAGCTGCAGAGGGTAGTTCAACACTATTAAAAAATAGATAACAGTTTAACATTTATAATTTAAGAGCAATTGGATAAATCCTATAGAAGATAAAATGTTTTCCATAGGGAAAAATGTGAGAAATTATTCCATAGCCTTTCCTTAGGATCCTTTTTTTTTTTCCTGAGGTGACTACAGACAAGCAGCAAGATTGAAGGTGATCACTGTGAGAGGCTTAAATGCCAGCAAAACTTACTCTTTTTTTTTTTTTTTTTAAAGGAGCGGACCTGAATGTCTTCAACGTGAGGGCATTCCTGGGAGCACGGAAGGTTCAGGAGCACATCTGAAATGCTTATACACCAATGCATGCAGTGTGAGAAACAAACAGGATGAACTGGAAGCATTGGTCAGTTCTCAAAGCTATGACATCATTGGTATTAGTGACGCTTGGTGGAATGAGTCCCCGATTGGAGTGCTGGGATGGAGAGTTACAGGCTGGGCAGGTGAGGTGGAAGAGTGGCACTGTGTGTAAGGGAGAGGTTTGATTGTACAGCCCTTACAGTTAGCGATGATGTGGTTGAGTGACTTGCTTATATGGTGGTGTGGTTTAACCTGGCAGGCAGCTAAAGACCACACAGCTGTTCGCTCGCTCCCCTCCCCCCACAGTGGGATGGGGAGAGAATTGGCAAAAAAAAAAAAAAGTAAAATTCGTGGGTTGAGATAAAGGCAGTTTAATAAGACAGAAAAGGAAAGGAAAATAATAATAATAATAATGATAAAGGAATATAGAAAACAAGTGATGCACAACGCAGTTGCTCACCACCCGCTGACTGATGCCCGGCCAGTTCCTGAGCAGCGGTCACTGCCCCCCGGCCAACTCCCCTCAGTTTATATACTGAACATGATGTCATATGGTATGGAATAGCCCTTTGGTCAGTTTGGGTCAGCTGTCCTGGCTGTGCCCCCTCCCAGCTTCTTGCTGGCAGGGTGTGAGAAGCTGCAAAGTCCTTGACTAGTGTAAGCACTGCTCATCAACAACTAAAGCATCGGTGTGTTATCAACGTTATTCTCATGCTAAATCCCAAACACAGCACTGTACCAGCTACTAGGAAGAAAATTAACTCTATCCCAGCCAAAGCCAGGACATATGCATACTGAAGTTGTTATGAAAGACAACCGAAGCAAGTTCTTTCTTTTTGTAGTCCAGAGCCTTGAAACAGAACAGAAGTAATATGATTGCGCACAAGCCGGGTGTTTGCCATAGGAGGATGATACCTTCTGTCATGTTCCAGGTTTTCAAAATCCACTGCAGTGCCTATCGGCAGCTACACTGGCAGCGTAACCAGGAATAGTGCAGAATTATCATGTGTCTTTGTGCTTGAAACGTGTTTTAGTAGTAAAATAAAGGGTTGCTGAGAGAGCGAGTCCATCCTGAGGTGTCTTTCCTGCTGTTCCCTTTAAGATTCTGCATGGTCCTCAGCTGACACGTCCTTGTTCTTTATAAGCTTTTTCTGAACCATAGTCTGAATAGAAATCAGTTGCTTGCAAATATAAGGTGCTTTCAGGAAGAATCATAACTTCACATCAAAGAAAATTAAATAATTTGCTAAAGCTGAATTCGTAGTGAAATAACTTCAGCAGCTGGAGATTCTGTTGTAATGTCTTTTTGGAACTTGCAGTTAGGATCAGTGATAGACATGGCAATATCTTTAGCCTGTTTCTTGATGAAAGAAAAAACAGTTATTTAAAAAGGTTAACTGAAACTGAAGTGATTCATAATGTCATGCATGTTATATCGCTCTGGTCCTCATGGAACTAAAATGAGAAGCTTTCTTAAAAAGGACACACTCTTTGGAGCCTCAGCACATACCTAAATCACAGGCCTGATCTAAAGCTATTTAAGATCAATGTAAGTAGCTTTTTCTCTTTGAAGGCTTCTTAATCTCCTTGGTGTAATTTGAAATAACTCTTTCTATTAGAAACATCAAAACCGAGTCTGAAGCTTTCGGGCATCGACCATCCCATAGCCAGGATCGTACAAAAACTCATAAACTGAAGAAACACTGATTTAAATGCCAATTTTTATTGTTATGTGTAGAATAATATTAGTATGTCTTTAGCATGTCACCTTAGATCCTAAGTAACCTAAACCAGCATTATTTTAGGATTAACTAGCTGTTTTAAATAAAATGAAAAGATATCGGACACCCTCAGTATTTCTAGTAATCAAGGAGTTTATTATAGCAAGCTAAATGGACTGTTGATAAATTTGAAGTTAATGTTCCTAGTCATCCTAAGTTGAACAAGTCCATTATTACTTAAATTGTACCCGTAGAAGAAAATCACGATACTGTCACAAAATGAGAGACAGAAATAATTTCTCTATAGGAAGGAAGCAGAGCAATTTCTTGGGACCACAGGTCACTTAATTTGGAATCCTGTTAGTTACTTAAAAAAGAAAAAAAGAAAAAAAGATATCTGTAGTGACAAAGCTGTATTTTTTTTTGGTGGGGAATAACGTAAATCATGGAGTATGTGTCTTATAAAGAGCTAGTTAAGATTGCATGTTGCATGATTAAATCAAGGTGCTTTAAAACCTGAAATGCCTATTCTTAGCTTCTGCTATGATTTATGGCATCACCCAGAGCAGAACAATTTTTCAAAGAATTTCTACATAAACTTACATTGGCTATAAGTCATGACACAACTATTAAAAAAAACTGGTTTTGATGCAAAAATGTCAAATAATGAAGAATTAGCTACCACCAACATTTGTTTCAGTGTCAAATTACTTTAATTTAAACATGTGCTTCCTCCTTGCAGTCCAAATAATTTTTGGTGGTTTTTTTTTGTCAGCAGATTTTGTCAAAAGCAGGTGTGTTTTAAAAAAAAAAAAAAAAATTGTGATGGAAAAATAATCATAATGTAGGTTTCTGTGAGACACAAACCCAAGCTTTCATGTCAAAGTATGGTGAGGAAAATGATGAGCTCCGTGGCAGATGTTCCCTTCAGCTGGAGCCCCCACTTTCCCCATCCTCTGATTGCCCAGCCCTAGGGACCTGCTGAAATATCCCATGACTTCTGGTCCAGGCTTCCCACATGAAGAATCAATTGTGCATGGGAGAATTTATTTTCCATATTTTGTCCTGATGTGCTGTTCAGACATGGCAACAACGAGACCTGGATCTGAGAATTGAGAAATGTTATCAGATCCCTTCCTCAGCTGTGCCTGTGACTGTTATAGTACAGTGCTCTGGTCTGATTCCGAATTTCTTAAGTGGAATAGTACTCTTCGTGCTCAGTAAAATCTGGCAAAGAAGTTTCATATTCTATATTTAATCTAGCTACTTAACAGAGCTTGCTCGCCACAATAAATCCAATTAAAAAATTTACATCTTTTACTGTTGGAGAAAATGGTCGCATCAGGCAGTGCTCAGCTCAAGGGACGTGGTCTGAAATAAAGAGTAGAAAAGGGGAGATGCTTTTTCCTATTCTTAGTGGTTTTGTCACTAGGGGTAGTGTTTAGCAGTTTTGGCACTATGAGTTAGTGTCAGATACAAGACTAAAGCTGGACTCAGGTAAGCAATAAAGAGTTCTTCCGTACTAAATCTTTCCCCTTATTCTGCTCTTACTGCATCCATGAACAGTTGCTAAGGCTTGGGAAGAACAAAGGTGTTGTTCAAGAACAAAAGCTTCTTTTTATTGACTGTTTCTTGGCATCAAGGAAACCCATATGTTAAGATTACAAAGGAAAAAACTCAGTGATAAAAAGAGATTCTTCATTGGATGTCTTTATATAATATGACTTAGTTTTGCTGCACAATTGAGCTGTCATCTTAGTAATTTTTTTTTTTTCTTTTTCCTTTCAAGCTACTGTTAAAACATCAGGCTGGGAAAATTGAAATATTGTAGAATGGCAGCATCTGATAGCTCTGATAATTAGAGTCTGCTTAAGCCTATATGCTTCTACTTTTAAAATGCTCCATGACCTATTTTGTTAGAATTTTCCTTGTAGAACTGAGGTAGCCTTGGGAGACCGCATGTACTATGCTTTTTCAGTACCACAAATGCCTGTTTATTCAAGTCTTGGATGAACACCGAAAATTAATGTTTATCATTGCAGTCAACTGTGGATATGTATCTGTATCACAGCTTGTATAGTTTAGTGCATGAAGTCTTATTAATTACAGCCTGAAGCAATGCTTGACTTATATTTTCTCATGACTTTCAAGCTTTTTTACAATTTACCATGAATAGATGAAGGAAATTGCAGGATTCCAGCCAGCGTTATTCAGAAAGGTAATCACATCACATTTCCAGTTTTGGAGGATGTATTTTAACTACTGGAACAGAGGAGGCAAGTACTCATGTCCAGTGCTCTTCTGCCAGGGTGTGGCATGGGTTGCATATTAGTCCTTGAAATAGTTTTGTTATTGTGTAGATAATGTATGTTTCAAGAGCCTGGAAATGAATCAGATATTTGAGTGAGTGCAGTAGCACTAGGGATCTGAAGTACATCATGCATGATAAATGTTTTTTTACTGCACTGCATGGAGTAGTGAGTTAATTAGCTAAAAAGTTTACAGGCACACAGATTTTTCTGCTCTGCCACACAGCTCAAGCAGCATAACAATGTTTTGTTACCATGGTAAGATAAACATATTGGTCAGCCCATTTAAACGTTAAATGTTTAAATTAATAATAATGATATAGATTGTTTTTTTTTTTAATAACAATTGGGCTATAGAGAAGAATTTCCAGAAAACAAATAATAAATTAGACAACATTATTGCAAAATAAGTGACATGGTCTAACAAGCTCAGAAATCTTTCAGGAAACTTGCAAGACTTTCACTTTTCCTTAATAAGTCTGTTCTGTTTATCTAAATACTGATACATACAGAGTCTTTTTATCTTGCCTTCTCCAACTGGAAAACTTACTGTGGGAGTTCATGTAGTTCAGGTTTAGCAGCAGTGATCTTCAAGGTGTTTCTTATTTTAGTGATGGTGACTGTAGATGTAATCAAGGTCTGTGAAACCGAAAAAAGTCACAGTCGAAAGCTTAAGTCAAAAGTACTGCATGGACTGTACTTTTTTAGGGATAATGTATATTTGATTTGCTTGCAGAGTTTCTTAATGCCTCTTTTTGAATTCTATAGCCATAGAATTATTTTGTCAATAACATTGATAATAAGGATAAATAATATATCAACATTTTAATAAAATCTTATAAAAGAACCCCAAACAACCCCACAAAAACAAAATTTTACCCACCCTCCTCCTCCCCTTCTTCCAAACTCTAAGCCTAAAACAGATAGAACTGGTTTATAGATATGTGGGACATTCAGATTTTGCAGTGACTTAAAAGAACGCCACTTTTTTCCCCACTTTTTTCCCCAACTGTAGATGCTGCATTTTGAGATGTAAGTCAGATGACCTAAACTTGAGGAATGTTACCTTTGAAGGTCTAATAGTTAGTAATTTTGCCCCCTGAGGAGATAGATATAGACACAACAAATACATGACTACACATTATTTCATATAAAGAGGAGGAAACTCTAACTTATTGAAGTTGTCTTTCAAAAGTTAAGTTTCTTTGAGTGTATTTTAATTTATTACTAGATTTAATTTCAAAATGAGGGAGTCTTTTCAGGGGGAAGCGGAGCAATGAGGAGCATTTGAACAAAAAGATGAAGAAAACATTTTAGATCCTGATTTTAAAGAAAGAGAAAGAAAATCTGATGTTTTAATGTATCCAAATTACATCATGTGGGGGTTTCAGCTGACTTGACTATAAGAGAGGAGAGGTGAGAAGAATGGCAAAGCCTCATGGACAATGCCAGAAAATTCTGCAGGTTTTCCTTCAAACTGTTTCAAACCGCAAAACAAGGACTGTCCCCTCACTTCTCTCTTCACAGGGAGAATTTCTCTAACTCCATCTGCCCCTCAGACGGATGCAGGCTCCTGCTGCTGTTACTCTGTCATGCTGGCCAGGGTCTGACAGTTTTACTGAGGTCCAACTACATAGTCCTTGCTCCCTCTGGCACATCTTGGAGCGGGGTCCTGCTCCAATGTGGGCATGCTGGTAGCTGCAGCCAGTGGCTACGAAGAGATAGGAACTGCAACTTAAAGGATTTTGGGCACAGAAGAAAAGAAATTGATGTGCTTGAGGGATCTGGAGATGGAAATAATGGGGGAATACTTGACAAAACTGTGTTTTGTGACCACACAGATCCAAATGCTGTAGCGTATGGGTATACACTATGTGGTGCCAAGTGATGATGATAAAATTATTTTATTAAAAAAAAAAAATAATTTCTCTGTTGGACAGCAGAGAAAAGGCACAGAAAGTAAATTATGGGGAGGAAAAAAGAGAGGAAAAACCAAGCCAAGAGGTTTAGAAAAGACTTCCCCTTCGTGTTTCTGTGCTAATGACTGGGCAGAGTGTTGCACAGTGTACAGAGTACCTCTGCAGAGTTTCTTATGCATTTCGGCATGGTACCTGCTAACACAGGAATGACTTAGACCAGCACAAGGCAGTAGAGGAGTTTTCTGAGCACGTATCCCAGCTGGTTTGATGTTCTGGTGTTTAGACATTAATGTCCCCGGGTAATAAATTTTGTTCATGAAGAAAAATGCTCCAGATATTTTCTTTTCCTGGTCTAATTCTTCTGAATTATGCCAGTACAGCATTTGACATATCTCAATGAACAGAATAAACACACACAAATACTACCTAGAAAATGTGAAACGTGATTTCATCTGACTTAACATGTAAGGGAAGTGTACTTCTTCATATAATAATGTCCTGCCACTTAGAAATCTAAGCTTAGAGCTGCGAAAAATTAAAGGGTTTAATATAAAAGTGGTTAAATGTTTTCTTTACATGATTAAAATAACACTGTAATGCAAGAGCACTGAATTTTCCCAGTGGACTTAAAACAGGCAATGAGAAAGGTAGCTACAAAACCCCCTGTGTCTTCAAACAGCTTTGGGGGCAATGCTTTCTTTATTGGAAGAAGTAATTGCCCTACCTGAATTGAGTTTATTGTGTAATACAGAGGCTGGGATAGTGGATTGGGTTACTGAATAAGGCAAAATGGAGGGATTACTTAGCTTAAAGCTGGACTGGAGAATGGAGTTGTTGATGGAATTTTGACAGGAATCACTAGCAGGATTTGATGGACTTTCTCTGAGAAGTGATGTAAAAAAAAAAATTCCTATATTTGTCATAGTTATAATATGCCTGTGCTCCCAAGAGGAAATCTGGAAAGAAAGCAATGATTATAGAACCTTTAGCACTTTTTCCCTGAGATGGCTGCTCAGCAAAACCAGATACATGCAATTATTTCCAAACGTGTAGGGTTTAAAAGGGGTAGTAGAAAGTGCATCTGAATCCACATAGGTGAGTTTGTAATCTCAAGAAAGAAGTAACAAATTAAGCTCCTGCTATGGGAAGAAAAAATGTGGGCCAGGATGTCTCCAGCTTATTGTTAGGTAAAGGAGTAGCTCTGGCCATGCTTTGTTTATGAGTGGACTGTTTATGAGGAGAAAAGGCACTTGAAGTCAGAAAGTACATGGATATCTTAAACTTTTTCTAGAATGTCTACAAGGCTGGTAGGTCTTTTTTTTTTTTTTTTTTTAAAA
Source organism: Aptenodytes patagonicus (assembly GCF_965638725.1). Classification (NCBI taxonomy): domain Eukaryota; kingdom Metazoa; phylum Chordata; class Aves; order Sphenisciformes; family Spheniscidae; genus Aptenodytes; species Aptenodytes patagonicus. The sequence continues at coordinate 46,270,169 of NC_134952.1, forward strand.
AAAGAGGTTGCCTGTGATGTTCTTGATGATGTTCAATGGGAAGTCCATTTGAGCCCTCACAAAAAGCAAGTAAGTGCTAATAGTTAAGAGAAGAAGTAGTGAAAACTGCATGTCTCATTTCATCTTAGTTCAGGTTGTGTTGGTATGAACAAGCTACAACAGTTTTGTAAAAATTCCCCAGAAGTGTACCACTGCAACACAAACCTGACAGTCTAGATGTGTGATTTTGCTAGAAAGCCGTGTTTTCCATTGCAAAAATTTGCAGCCCAAAAACCTGGGAGGAGGAAGGTGGGCAGGGGAGTAGTTGGCAACCTGCAGTGCTGATGAGGAAGTTAGAGGCAAAGCTGATGTGGCAGCCATTGCAGTTCTCGAAGATTCACCCAGGACTCAGTCTCATCAGTGACAATCTTGTCATCTGGGTAAAAGTCAGGACAAACTGAAAGAGGACTGACCTGAGATTGATCTCTACTACCAAGATGGCTAGTGTTCTCTTTTGTTTCAGGGTCCTGGTCTCATGAATATCTACATTGCATTCATGCTTTCTCATTCCTTCTGGAGTGAAGGAATACTTCTTTTTGACATGAAGCTACAGTAGCTTGTCTTGACACGATAGTTTGCTGCAAGGTCTGTCCCAGACAGACAGTGCACAACACGGCTTCCTACTTGTCATGTAACATCATAATTTCCTCCAGCGTCCTCCCAAGCATACAGTGCTTCCTCAGAACTGTGATAGTAAATGCAGTGCTGTCTGGATATTATTTTAGATACTTTTGAGGAAAAAACCCTCCTATTTTGTCTTGGGGCTGTAATGATATTATGCAAAAGCTTGAGGAGACTAGGCAAAATGCTATGCATTGTTTTTACATCAGTCATCTCCACAGGTTACTAGTTCTGAGCAGTGGGAACATCGTAGACAGCAAGTCTGTAGCCTAGGTTTCTCTCTCCACAAGGCAGTTTGGATAGAGCCTTCATGCTACCTGTAGCAAGTGGTAAGAAAATCAAGGAGGTGAAAATAAACTGCTGAATTTCATTAGGTGAATGATATCGACTAGAACTTGTCACATCAGAAAGTGCTGGGAAAAAGGAAGATTTCAGGCTGAGCTACTGGTAAACGACGTCAGCATCCTGGAGGTCGACTGGGTCTGGGCTCACCTATGATAGTCAGTATGACAAATTGTTATTGCTGAATATGCTATAAAATAAAATCTCAACCCAAATAATTTGAAGCTGGAGAAACAGTTCAATTGCCCAGTGCTGATACACAGTTTACTAAAATATCTACCGTGCCAGACTTAGATATGGACAGAAGTATCATAAGTACATCACTAAAATGTCACATTTTCACAAACAATATTTGTATGATCACTGAGTAATTTTGTTTTAATATCTACCATATTTCAATATATTTACAGAAATATTGTGTACCAGGATGGCAACAGCTGAAGGAAGATTTGGGCAAATTGACCAGATGTAAATTGTCAGTTTTCATACATAAATTCTGGTATAGCGCAGATGATTAAACATAGAAAACTCATTATCAGAGGAAGAAGCTAGCAAAATCTGAGCCAGGATTCAAATCCTGAATATAACAAGAAAGAAACTAAGCTGAGAGCAGTAAATGCAGTTTTAAAATTAACCTTAACTAGAATCTGCTACTCAAACATTTTGATATAGCTACAATTTGACAAGCTTCCATTTTTCTGTTAATCACAATGGGCCCTTCTGTTAACTCGTATGGCCGGTTGAAGCCTGAGCAGAATGCAGCACTGGAGAAACTGTCCCCCTCTTTCTGTGATATTTGAGTGATTCTTCTCTGTGAATTGCAAGTAGCAGCACTTGAGTTCAGATAGTTTGGGCTTTGACTTCTAGTCAGGAAGCAGAAATGATCAGTGTGGGTTTTTGATTTTTTTGTTTGTTTGTTTTTTTTCCCTTCAGTGCTGATTCTCCATTCTCCAAAATCACTTAATTGGATTATGTGTCCTGGTTGCTTAGAGCACACACAGTTTTTGCTAAGAAAAGATGTCTTTCTGCTGTTTGTATTTTTTCTCACACGTTACTAGAGGAAGGAAATAGTGCATTTGTGTGTTGACGATGTCATGTGTGTTTCCCTGAGATAAATGCATTCAGCTAAAAACACTTTTGTTTGCTCATTTTCTATAACTCTTTGACTGAAATGCTAGTGAAATTGTAGGCAGACATGAAATCTGAGACTCGAGAGGTAAGGCTTTACTCAGAGCAAGAACTTTACAGTTGGCTTTTGCATCAATAATCCATTGCTTCCTTAAAAAGCAAGGGCTTCTTTAAATAGGCTTCTTCAAAGAACATTTTCAAAAAATTTGAGTAATGAACTATTTTCCACACGGCAGCTACACTGGTCTAGGGGTAATAAGGGGCTTGACAGGTGAATCACTGAATCTTAAAATTATTGCTCTTCAGCAATAATCTGTAATACTAGATTTTTTTCTGAACGTTCTGAAATGAACAGCTCTAGGGGAAAGGACATGTTGAGGAGAGAATACATTTATAAAAATACAATTGTTAGGTTAAGCAATTAATATGAGTTGTTTGTTAAAAATTAAAAGGGAAACTCAATTTCATCTTCTCGGGAATGAGTGATTACAAGAGGCAGATGATCTATGTAACCCCCTTCTTAAGGCAGTGGAGACAATTGTTGCCCTCTAATGGGTGTGTGCTGAAGCTTATCTGAAAAGTGACATAAATCCACAAATCTCTATCCAGTCAATCAATTACATTTTCTGAAAAGAGAGCTATGAGTTAAGGTTGTACCAAGCATGCTAGTCTCATTTAAAATGGCCTCTTAAGTAGTTGTAACATTTATTTTGTCTTTACTAGCCAAAATGCAAATTTTATTACACTTGTTTTCCGGTATCTGTTTCCAGGGATAACCACCAGTCATCCGTTTAACTAAGAGGGATATTTTTATTACTACTGTGTATTCAGGATAATAATTTTTTGACCCTGTTCTTTCACCAGGAGCACAACCAGATAGAGAATGAAGGTAAATGGTAGTGAAAAATGTGCACCTGGAACAGGCTGAACCTCTTCATTGCAAATTTGAAGAAAAACTTTAGCACTGGCTTTGATGAGAGCTTTCCCTGCATGTGGTGGAAGCAAAAATTGTACCACTGAAAAGAGCAATTATTTCAAAAAAGGCTTGAATGTAAGTGGACATAAATTCATTCAATTTCACTTCAAGGTCTGGCTTCTATTTCAAGAGGTAAAGAAATTTTTTTTTTAACTTATTTAATATAGCAGAAAACTCTTTTTCTAGAAACACTGATTTCTAAGAGAATCTTAAATCTCTCCTTCCCCAGCTTGTGTAGTAAAGAATTTCTCTGAAAAATCCAGAGGGTCTGCTCTCAACCTGTCTTGATACAACTGTGTTTTGCAGTATATCATGCCAAAGCTGGTGCTTAGGTTCAGTCATGAAAATGCTTTCCAAGACTAGTAGTAAGCTCTGATACTTCCTATTATTATTATTCTTATCCTATTTTATGATTGCAGTTCCTTTCTTGTAATTAAGGTACTATTTTTGTCTCATGAGAGCGCAGAGATCAAGGGTAGGATCATGCCGCATATGAGCACAATTGTTTGAGTGGGTAACGATAGCTGCTGTTACAGAAAAGCGTGTCCTGGCTCATGCTGTGTAAAATGTATTTGGACTCCTCATTCTTGGACCAGGTACTGTCAGTGCAACCTGCAGCAGAAAAAAGCTATAATATATTAACAAACAATGATGCATCTAAACAGTTGTCACTTAAGCCCCAATTTATCTACAGCATTCAAACACAAAATGCATGTCAGCAGGTAATAACTCGAGCTGTATCATATTTCTAAATCTAATATAAATTAATGATGGCACATATGGCATGCAAATGCTACAGGAAAAAAAATCCAGTTAAATAGATGTAAATATTCCAAGTTGATAAATGGTTAGTTTAAAAAAAAAAAAAAAAGTCTTCAAAATTGCAGAACTGATACTAACAAACCAAATAGGAATCCTGTGTGGCTAGGAGGCAAGAAGGATTAGAAAAACCAATATGAATAAAAGTAATTTAAATTTAAACTTTATATACATTGACAAAGTGGTTTGGGGATTTAAATATTATTTGAAGACTGGAGCATGTGCTTTTTCATGATAATCAGAAAATGTAGTCAGCTAATTAAGTTCTGCCCTCATTCTATGTTGAAAAAAGCAGTCACCAGAAAACAAACTTTTTATAAGCTTTAGAGCAAGTAATTAGGACCACATTTGACGTCTCCAGTGCCCCTTAAAAATAAAGACATAATATTGAATGCAAGAACTCCAAGATTCAATATTAGAGAGAAACAGTTATGTATTTAAGAGTCTTTCCTGTCAATGAAGAGAATTATAAGTATTTTCTTACTGTCCCCTTTCCTAGTAATCTTACTCTAGATGCTGCTTATAAATGGAAATCTACTTAGCTTTTTTTTATGTTCCTAATCAGAAAAGTGTGTGCCGCGCCTTGCTCATGCTAACGTTTATGCACACAATGTTAGGGAAACTTGGCATATCATCATTCATAACAATGACCTTTCTTATTTCAGCTCTTCTTATACACAGCTCTATTCAGATGACAGTCTGTGACCAAATTATCTATATTATTGTCCCTTTTGATTAATTTTAAAATTATGAATATTGCTTTGTGAGATGTTTACTTGAGATTCATTTAGATTTTTAACTCATTCAGAAATTTTTGCTTTGGTGGACTTTATATGGTTGCATAAAAGATAAAGATTTACAATTTTTGTGCGAGTTTGTCAGATTATTACTACAGGGGTCTTATATCAGTTGCAAAGGTCCATATTTTTGTTTCTCTTCAGTTTAGTGCTAAATTATTTAGCTTGCTAATAGTTGATTTGTTTTCATTAATCAGCTATCTGAGCTCAACTCCTTAGGTATTGTTAAGAACCCCAATCCTAATATATCTAGGGTCTACTCACTAGACTCACATCATCCATGTTTATGGATCATTGATGAATCTCCTAGTGCTTTTGATAACAACCTTTAAACCAACTGCTGGTTTTCATTGCTACCCTGTGAACGGAGGGTTGTTAGGATATGCATTTGGGGTTGTGTTGTAGCTCATTACTGCTACTCAAGAGATACTGAGACCCAAGCTTCTCCAAAGACTTGAGAGAATAATGTTATAGCTTTGTTTCAAGCTCCGATGAAACAATGGTCATATCTAAGCTTGAGAAGAATGTTAAGATAACATACAACCTTCAAAATATGAAAACTAAAGCTATGGATAGTGGTACTCCACAGATGCATTCCAAAATTAGTATCCCATGTTTGGTACTGTTTGGTATTATTTGACGTTGCAAAGTTTAGGAAAAATAGAAATGCAAGAATGGCTATATCTAATAGAGCCAGTTCATTATGTCAGATTGCAATAGCCAGCCGCCTTCTGCTGTGGCCATCATAGAAATGGAAAGCTAGCAGAACAGATTTTTCTTCCTCTACAATCTAAAAATAAACACTAAGTCTTTGCTGGAACAATGCAAATTTATCTTTTTTGGAGGGTGGGAAGTGGAGAATTTAATTTTTGCATCTATTGTAGTGCCAGCCTATTCAAAAACTAACAAAACCACTTTTTTTCACTGAATTTTACATATGCAAATCTTCCAACATAATCTATTCTTCTGAGATTTTGCTCAAAGTAAATCTCTCTAGAATCTTCTCACCTTGTAGCTTTAATCACCACTTAAGATTAGAAATGTACATTTTTCTTAGGAAAAAAAAAATTCCTTAAAATTGATTATATTGTGCTTTGAGTCTAATAGACTCAGTTTCAGATATGGTATTCAAATAGTTTTCTCTATATCATGTTTTTCTATGAAGTAAATTCCAGGATCTTTAAAAATCTTTGTCACCTCATTGAGGTTGTGAAATAAAAGTTTTCTTCTTCTATTGGCCTAAAACTCTAAGACTTTTGTATATTCTTGCTTTTCACAATATTTCTTTGTCAGTAGCATTTTGTAAGGCAAAGTGAAATAAGCCTTTATTGTCCTATCCCTCATCTGCAGAATGCAATTCATTACATCTATGTAGGATATCCATTACACATTTGTAGATCTTTTTTTTTTATGCATTCCAGTATATTTTTTAGAATTATTGGCTTGATGCTTAACTGAATTACTTTTTTTTTCTCGTCTTGATATCAGTAAAGTGTTGAAATTGTGAGTATGCTTGCAGAGCTGTAAAATACTCAGATCTGCTGAGTTTTACTTTGCTTTGACCCTAGAATGCGGATTTTCTGGCAGAGTCCCAGACTGCAAAGTTAAATTTCAATTAGAAGATACGCTCATACAACAATGCAGTTAAGCAGATTTTTAAACTTAAATTAATAAGTGAAAGTATAGTACTTTTAAAATATTTCAAACATCTTACTGGCAGCAAGTCTCAATTTGTGGTGTACAGGATGGTATTTCTTGGTCTAGGTTGTCGTGGTTACCTAGCAACAACTAAAACATCGGTGCATTATCAACTTTGTTCTCATCCTAAATCCAAAACACAGCACTGTACCAGCTACTAGGAAGGAAATTAACTCTATCCCTGCCGAAACCAGGACATAGGTGTATTGATTTTTCTCAATTTTCAGGTATATTAATGTCCAACAGGTAATGCTCCTTTGATACTTCAAAAGGAAGTTTGAAAGAACTGTCAGAAATGTATTAGTATATGACCAGTAAATATAGCACAGTTCTTCTCTGAATGACATGAACTCGTAAAAAAAAGCTGTGCTTTGGATAAGCCAAGCCTTCAGTGTTATGCTGGAGTCCTCATAGTACAAACCTGAAGCACAGAAGCTGTCACAGAAGTTAATCAGGACTGCTGATTAACTAGCAGTCCTATCTTAGTTAACTTCTCTTATTGATGATGATTTTCTCCAGTTGTCACCTATTTTTAGAGATTTGATTTTGCGAATATATTCCATAAGTAGTATATTAGTGGTGCAGTGCCAAAACTAGAATGTGTATATGTTTACTTGACTGTAATATAAAAGGAGTATTTTTTTCTAATAACAGTAGTAATTCAGAAAATATTTTCATCTGTCTACAGATACTGCAAATTAAACGATGGTGGGTTTTAAATTTTGATCAATGTGAGCAAGGCCACATATGTTTTACACCAAGAAAGATATCCCAAACAACTGCCCATATTTAATGACGTGATGAAGAAAGAAAGGTATTGCTTTGCTGTTAAGAAAACTGCAAGATCTTTATAAAGCTTTACTCTGTGTACATGTGTCTTAAGGACACGAAAGATATTACTGCGTAATTAAGGCTTTACCTTAAGTCTAATTGTGTAGGACTTTGAAAGAAGAAAATTACAACAAACTTCAGAAATTATCAAACTCTGTGGACACAAAGTCTTCATGTTCAACCTAAATGAAGATCTCGGTTTCACCTTAAGGCAGGTGCCAACTTAACCTGCTTTAGAATAGGACAGGTCAGACAGAATAATTTTTCTGTATTTCTCCAATACCACCTCTCCATTCCCAGCATCCTCATCTTTTATGTTCTGCCAGCTTGCTTCCAGTCATGAGCAAGTAAGAGCAGAAGGAAGATGGTGTCTTACTCAAGGTCCTGGAGGTGGCTGGGAGGCTTCCTGGGCAATCGGAAGGCACAAGCAGCCACGCTGTCCTGGGGGGAAGGAGGAGTAGTTGGCCTAAAGAAAGGCCAACAAGTGCTCTCAGGGGTTCCTGTGTTGTTTCAGGAGCTGGTGTTATTCGTGAACAATCGTGGCACTCAATCCTAAGCAATGTGCAAGGTTAAGGGTCTAGCATGTAGATCCCGAGGTCTGGGTCAGTAAATAGCTAGATCGTGTCTTCAGGGATGTGCCCCAAGCAATTAACAGTGAAGGGAAGTTACTCACCCACCATTCAAGCTTAATAAATAGTATGTATTGAAATGGCACTTGCTGCTTTTCATAGTGGAGAACTAAAGATCGTTGGAGATACTGGTTTAAAAAAAGACTTAAAGAAGGAGGTCAGGTCTCTACTGTTCTTATTTAAAAATGAAAAGTAGGAAAAGATAGTCAATTACTGGGTGAACAAAGATGTTATTCATAAAAAATAAGCAGGGAAGAAGGCACTTAAGCTCCATTTCTCAGGGGTATTTAAATATCTAGTTCTCACTAAAATTCTGTGTTAGGCACCAATATAAAATACCCAAGAGAATATGGACAATATTCTTCTAATCAATTAACTTCTTTTATGTTCCTTCTTCCTAAAACCTTCTGTAGAAGGTAACATTTTTTAATTGCATACTTCAGTCTATAGCACCCGGAAGACTAATCTTTTCTCATGCTTTAATATGCTTCTGAACAAACAACAAATGAAAAAATTGTGCCCCAACTTCTTGTTTCAGCTAGAAAACTGTAACTTATTACAGTTTTTGCAGGTACAGAACAATATTCACACACATTCAATATTTTTATAGGAGGATGATAGCAGCTGGTACAGGTGAATACATGTAAATGAGGTAAGTTATTTCCTTTTATCTGTTTTTCCACTCCCTTCATTATCTGATTTATTTAAAAAAAAGGTTTAATTTTTTGAGGGAGGAAAAGAATGAATTGCAATAATGCATTTTCTCAAAGCAGAATTAGAAAAACTCAGTCAAATCTACTTTAGGCTCCTGGAAATAAGTGATGTTGTGAAACCCATTCACTAGAGGTTTAAGGTATAGTTTTGTTCTGAAACCTCCATTCTTTTCGGAATATTCTGGGAACAGAAAAATAATACTGTAGCAGATTGTTAGAGCCTATAATCAACAGGTCAGAAAGCCATCTGTAATAACAAAATGTAGAGTTGACATACAGCATTGTTTTGTCAGTTTAACAAGGAGATGACTTACAGAGAGGAAAGTTCAGCTTGAGCTTCTTTACTATCACCTATGTTTCACTAACACATAGACAGAAAGTTTTGACAATTTTAAAAGTTGAAAGAAACAGCAAATCTTTTTTTGTTCTTAAATGGACTGCCTATAATAAACCAATTGCCTATAATAAACAAATTACCTATAACAAATTTCACTAATTGCACCTTACTGTTCTTTTGAACAGTAAAAGAGAGTGTGTAGTGCAGGCTTGGCTAATTGTTGGCAGTGCTTTTCTTGATTTCCCCTGTATTCTTCTGTTTCTGTATATTTCACACTTGATTGCAGCAAAGATTGAAATTACCGACCAGTAAAAAGTTGCTCTGGATTATCACCTTCCGATAGCAACTTGCTGGAGTTGAACAGAGGAATAAAAGGATCTGTAAGCTGTTCTTTTTTTATTTGCGTCATAAAATGTAAACTGTATTTGGATGGGCTGCGCAGTTTCATAGCAGAATGAGCAATGAATGTAAGGGTGCTTATTACAAATGAAACTGAAATTATGGGGCCATGGAAATTCCATCCATGCAAATAAATGACATCAACAATAAATGACATTACATCATCAGATGTAATGTTTAATCACTCATCACATTAAATTGCACAGGTTAAAAATTGGAAGATATCAAAAGATCTTTCTTATATTCACTGCTGCCTCCACAAACAGACAGTTTCTCTGCATATGCAAAAGCTTCCCTTACATTTTCTGGCCAGTAGAAGAGCAGAAAAGGGGAGATTAGTGAAACAAACTTGATGCTGACTGCAGCTGCTATGGGGTATTGAGAAGGGCATTTAGGAGGACCTTCTGAATTCTCAGCCACGTCTTGAGTCTGTTAATTCCACCCCCTCTCCCTCTCTCTCTCTCTCTCATCCATATTCACTATTCATACCCAGAATTCACTGCCTAATGTGACTGAATTTTTAATGAACCTTTTGCCAGTTGTCCATTGCTGTCTGTCTTTAGGAAGACTTCTTGAAGCTTCTTCTAGCTTCTTACTAGAATATATTGATTCATTTAGCTTGACTCCTAACTGTGTTTATGCATGAGAAATGAATGTCTGACCCTAAATTCTATGAATACATTTCTATATAGTGTTGAGTTATAGTAAACATTTAATGATAAAATAAAAGTTGGGTCTAGTTTTTTCACCATACCAAAGCAGTTATGGCAGTTATAATTCTTAAAAAAGAATCAGTTTGTTGTACTGTGTTTATTCTCTCTGTGCCTGACAGAGAAACTAATAATAAAGTCAAGCCCACATAAAAGCCCTCAGGTACAGTCCCTGTCATTTGGAAATTGTTGTTATTTCTTCTAATGTTTTGCAATGAGTGATGAAAAAGGGGACATTTGGATTGCCTAGAACTGTCTAATATATCTCAGGACTTAGTATTTAAAATTACCTCTTGAATTATTGCAGGCATTAAATGTGGGGCAAATGCATTTCATGCGCCTGTATTTCTCATAAGGGAAATGTTAGAAGTAAAATAGATTTTTTTTTTTTTGTAACTCTTTGGGAATTTGAAGGATTAGGGAGAGGAGAATTTCTTGCATTATTTATCAAGTAAGTATGAAGTTGTGGAATAAATCTTACTCCACAAGAAGGAATTACATAGGGTATTTTTAAATAGCAGTAAAGAAATTCTTTTGGAATAAAATGTTGATGCTCCTCAGAAGTTTCTTTTTTAATGGAAAGAGTATGCCTTTAGGAATCTGTTTTCTTTTTGCCCTAATCTGACTTAATTACATCTTTGAGATTTTGCTTTCTGTTTCACTGAGTGAATTTATCAGGGTCTCTAATTGCTGAGCAGAATAACTACTATGTGGTGCAAAGAAACAGGCGTGTTAAATTTTCAGACTGTTGATTTGCAGGTAAGATCATAAAAGAAATGTGTTTTCAGCACCATGCTTTTTAAAATCTGACTCCCTCACTGTACTTTTCAAGTGCATGTTATCAATTCATCTTTAGTTGAATACACCCTGCCCTCAAGCAAAAGCAATTGAGCTTGTAAACCTCTCAATTACTCTGCCAGTTGCATCCCAGTTTCTTCTACAGATTTGCCAAAGTTTCTGCAGCGTGGGTCAGAGCTGATATGGGACTCTCATGTCATGCTGCTTCTCAGCAGGGAGTCGTTATTTTGTTTAGAACTGTATGAAACCAAACAGACTGCAGTTCGGCTGAATCCTGAAATCAAAGAGGAATGCAGGTGGTATGCATACACAGGAATGAAGGCAAAACAATAGTAAAGAACAAGGCTAAACTTCTGAGGATGCTTTCTTGTATGTAGCCCCTGTTAACAGGTGATGTTTCTTCAAATCTGGTAGTTAATTTTAGATAGTAAAAATAAAGATGAATTGATTTTGTCTGTTTATTTTGCTAACCCTCTCAGAATATTATCACTAATGTATTATTCATGCATCACAACAGAAATGGAATTAAGCCTTTGCTTGCTCTATCTTGCCAAAGCCCCTCTTCACCCTGGAGACTTAAAAAAAAAACAACAACAAAAAAAACATGGAAAAGGAAAGCCTTAAGATTTTGGTCTCGGTATTCTGCTTCCTATACCTTCCCATGTTTTGTTGTTAGCTTCCTGAAGATAATACATCATATATGCATTAAGAAACGGTTCAGGGTGACTCATATTTTCATGTTTCATTGAAATTTTTTTGTCCAGTTCTGTCTGGTATTTTTGCTGCATAGTAGATAGTTTTAGTGGGTTTAGTATTATTTAATTATTTTTACTCATAATTTTCAGACTACTGTAACGGTGTCCTAATTCACAAGCAATAATTTCTGTAGATGGGAGAGTCCATTGAAGACTGGGTTCTCATTTCAACAACAGTCGTAAAAATGATGTCATAAAATAGAGTTAAAGCAAGTAAGTTGAGGAATGGAAGTTTAAGGTGTGATATGGTATTATAAAAAGTGCAATAGCATATCTCTTGTGTCACAGCATGGTGTTTCTTTCCCTTTTTTTATCACCTCTGAAAAAAATTACGATTGGTACTGAGCATCACAGCTTAGGAAATAGCATAGTTTACTATTTTTTTCTTCTGTTAATTTTTATTCTAGTAATTTATTTTTGCCAGTCTAAAAAACAGCTAGTTAAAATATTTACCCCTTTGTACATGTCCAAGTAAGAAGGCAAAGGAAGGGTACTTGTTTGTATTGTGACAAACTCAGGTCCAAAGAAACCTTCCTGACCCTAAGAAGTGATAAAAGATTGTGTCTTTTTGGATGGCAAAGCAATCTGTTGAGAAAACTCTCTGATAATATTTACCCTGACAACTCGGTTCCTGAAGAGCCACAGGACTGCACAATACCTTGTGTACTCAGGTGTCATGTATTTCCTAGCTTTAGAACAGGATTTCCTGCGTTTAAAAATAACTGCTGACAGGTCTGTGGGGAAATTTGTTTTGGCAAGGCATTTAATACACAGTGGTCACCAATTTACTTACTAATGTAGTTAATAAACCTAAATTTATTTTGTGGTAAGGAAAAGAACCCTCTAGTTAAAAAATGCCATGAAAATACTTGTTTTGTAACCGAGGCAGGCAATTGTTTTGAAGTGTATATAACACAATTCTTTTGAATTCTTTTCAAACATTTCAGAAAAGATGGACCATTACAAAATAAGGTTGGGTTGTATTTAAAATAAGATATTATCTTCCAGCTAGGATGAAACAATGGTATTCTGTACATTCAAAGAAAGGGATTTTAAGGAAGTGATAGGAAATTTTGTCTTTTTAATTTTTTTTCCCTGCTGTTCTGATTTGTTTGCTATTGCAGGCCCCTTTAGATGGTCTGTATTCAGTAGGAGTTCATATTAAACTTTGGTGTTTAAGTAAATGACTTAGAAGAAGCACCTTTTTTAAGTATTAATGCAACTGTAAACACAGATATGTGGATCCATGGAAATACGGACAATTACCTGAATTCTCACTATGATGAAATATCAAAGTGTGATCGTATGAAATATTGTATGGATATTGCTTTTGTATTTTAGTCAGACAATATTTCAGGATTCTTGTCCTTGCCACCATCTGTATAAGGTCTGTATAAGGTCTGTACGATGTCAGTTATGCCTTATTTTATTAATGTAGAATAATCTTAATTTTTCACTTAGCAGTGCTGTTCAGGAAAACTTTCTGAATGACAAATATTTAAATCACTTTATAACTTCATTGTCTATTTTAAATGCTAAGCTTATTTATCCCACTTCTCAGGCTATTGGGTTCAATAAGTTTGTAAGGTTTAGACAACCCTTGGAGAATTCTAAGGCTGCATATTCTCCATGAAAATGTATACTGTTTAATTAATTGCTGCTTAATTAAATGATGATTAATTAATAGGAGGAAATTATTAATGCTTTCTCAGAGGACTGAAAAAGTGCTCCAGCCAAATGTTCTGAATTTATCCACTATAGGTGATGTCAGAATAAAAATCAGTGCTCCTAAATGGGTTTTTACTACTTGAGCAAAAATTTCCTTTCAGCATTGAAAAGCTGCAATTTTACTTTTATATTATTAATACAACATACATATGTGCCTTAAGCTGATAACAGACTTTGTAAATCTCCCACTACTTGGATGCCTTATCCTGCAGCCTTACCAGAACCATGACAAAAAAAAAAAAAGGTGGGGAAAATGCTTTTTCTGGTAACATAATACTGGCACAGTTGAGAGGACACATACTTTTTTGTCTGTCTTTCCCTTTACTCCTACTTAAATTTAAAGCTCAGGGTGGTGGAACCTCAGATGCATACAGTCCAAGGACATTCCGGTAGCACTCACAAGACTCGTAATGTTGTGTTTGTCGGTGAAATGCTGCCTTCCCTGAGGAGGAGGACTTATCTTGGGAACAAAGCTCTTTTAGTGGCATTTTGTTTTTGGAAGTTCCGTTTCCACTGTGGAAATCTTTTTGAGCTGTACACTTTATGGGACACTTGGCCATTGTGGAATGATTATGCAAAGTCTCTTGATGTCCTCCCTTATGGTGCTGCCTACTGACTTACACACATTTGCTCTCTATGTGTTCATCCTAATGTGCACCACAAGCAGTAAATTACCTCGTCAAGGAACCGACAGAAACATGCACCAAGCCTGATGACGTCTGGGAATCTGTGAAGGAAGGTCTTGGAAGATGGGCCGGAAGACCATCTAGGCTGTTCTTGTAGTATGGCTTGCAGGTGGTATTTGACCCAGTATTTCTTAAATTTGTCGTTGCTGGGCCACTGAGGAGTCTGCCCACTTAGACTCGATCTGACCTATACAATATGGTAGTTGATGGTAAATATGACCATATGACAATGTACTGTGAGATGCTGGGTTATCTTCCATGACTTAAAGACTTAGCCAAGTATTTTAGTATGAACATAATCTAATTGAAAAAATGCCCCAAAACAGGGTATAGACTTATTTACCTGACTCTGCACATGACTCTCAAACACAGAAGCTCTTCAAATATTATATCTGTGGACTATTTCAGTTTCAGATAAAAAAAAAAAATGTCTTGACATCAGCAAAAAGTTAATACGGCTTTCACTGAGCCTGCTAAAGAGTCTTTCTGTAAAATTCAAGAAATGAAAGGGACCATTAGAAAGATCTAAGGATTTGTTTTCATTAAATGTTCTCTTAATCTTTAGTATGTGAAAATGAAGAAGTGCCAGAATCAACCTTTAGATACCAATAATTATTTTGTATTTTGATTCTCCCTTTTATTGGCTCCTATCCAAAATATTATTTTCTAATTTTCTTTAAGCTCTAGCTTTTCTTATCCCAAATATTTTTTTTATTGCCTATTGCTGAACCCTTTTGTAAGATATGCTGTATCTTTGAGATAAAAATATTGGAAACGAATTTTTCTATTTCAGTTGAAGGCATGGTATTGATTTGTATGATAAGATTCATATTTTCCAGTTCAAAACAGAAAGCTTAACAAAGTATCGATGGCACCAAGGAAAGGTTCCACTCAGTTTACCTCAACTAGAAATGCTGCTCAATACTATCATTACTATGCTTTAAAAGTTGTTTGACATTTCCTTTACAGCAGTGTCATACCTTTAGTTGTTACAAATCCAAGACACAAACTCTGCAAATGTACAACGAGACTTAGTTCCCGCTACCTCAAAGTCTTTATTTTAAGACTGATTTTACAGTAGGTTTTTATGTGGCTTAATACAGTCAACTATGTAGGAAATGAAGTTCAATATGCATGCAAAGGGTCTGCTTTAGTAATGCTTATGACAGTATTAGAGCTATTTTAAGATGAGATTCACTGTGCCAACATGACAAGCAGGAGGGGAGAAGGGAAAAAGATGTTGATATCACGAAAACCTCATGGCTGAAAAGGATAATAATGTGAAAGACTGATGATTCAAAAATCATGTGGACTTTTCAAATGAAAAACAAAATCTGAAAAAGCCCCCAGCTCTCATCTTACAAAAGCTTTGTTGAATTGGAATTTGAAAGTAGTGAAAGCATAGTAAGGATCAAAGTTGACTTTCCATAACTTTTAAATTTGCCTGCTTGAGCACTACCTCCATCCTCCTGCTTATGTGTGCAACACAATGTTTAAACTGATTTTTTTTCCACTTCATAAGTTAATTTACATCACAGAAATGGGCAATCTAATTTCAGTGAAAGATATTCTGAGACTTCGATGCAATACTGAAAAAAACCAGATTTATAAAGTTAGAATAAGATTACATATCAATTTGAAAATATTTTAAAATATTTACCTGTAAGACAATTACATTCACTTAGCAGAAGAAATAATTACTACTTTTATTAGAATAAATAATGAGGCTTGTAGAAATGATTATAGGTGTTATCACTGGGCTTCTGTTATTTCCCCAAGGCAAACTTCTCCGATATGCACTATGTACCTCTTATCTGCATTGCAGGTTTCTATTACATATTCTACTCTTGTTCCATGTTTGGGATTCCCAGGGATCTGCAGCATTGATCACAGAAGACACTTTTGCCCTAAATGCTGTGAATGTTCCTGTTTTTTAGATAAATAATAGTAAAAGAGAATAAAATTGAAAGTTAATTTAATTCACTAGGATAGCAGACTACATAGACTATCGTATCTCTTTGTCACTATTCTTGCTACAATGTTTTACTGAAGCCGAACCACATGCACTTGAAATATAGATTTAGGTCAATGAAAATGTATTCCAAAACAGGTATGACAAAAAAACAAGGAAAGATTAAATAAATGTGCAAGAACCTGGGCGATCCTGTTGGTTTTCTTTTTTTTTTTTTAATATTCTCTTGAGCTGTGCTGATTGATTAATTTTAATATCAAGTGGAACTTCAAAGAACTGGAAATGAAGTTGGTGGGAAATAATGAATAAAAATCTTAACTGTTAAGTGCTTCTACACTTTTATTCATGGGGAATAAAGCTAGTAATCAAAGCTAGTAGAAGGATTTCCAACACAGTAAAACTATCATGGGGGCACTATAATGAATCTGCAGATGTGGAGGGTATTAAGACTGCAGTGGCCAACCAATTACTTTCAGAACAGTATTTCTTTGGGTGAATTGCTCTGATACTCATGTGTTTTAATTGCGATGAAGTTTTTGCATTGAAAGAGTCCAGCTAAAATGTTACCAGTATGGCAGCAACTATGTATAATACAGCAGTGACGGTTTGGTATCAACTGTATTGGTGGGCTAGAAATTGAATGAGTTGGAGAGCAATAGGTGCTGTTCTTAACAAGCATTATTTGGATGATTATTTTGTCAAAGACATTTTAAATTTTTCATTCTGGCTAGATGTCTTCCATCCTTGTGTAAAGCTTTCATGTTTTCTGTGTTTGACTAAACTTACCTGACTGAAAACAGAAGGCTTGGCATTTCCTTAACTATAACTCACAGTCATTTGTTAGGTTGAATTGCAAGCAGCAAAGGGTAATAATGACAATAAAAATGTAAGGTGAATTTATTGTAACACAGCACTATTTTCTTAACAACCGTACATCTTTCTGAAAGGAAGAGCTGTGTCAACAGCCACTGGGTATTAGTCATGTGCTCAGCTCAACGGTGTTCTCCAGTGGTGCCTTGAATAGTCATTGCTTTTTAGCAGCAAGTGGGGCAAAGTGTTCTTCAGCAACAAAATGTGTCTAAATCAATCAAAAGCCCTTTTATCTCTGTAACAGCATGTATGGATAAGAAGCACTGCTAATAACTGTGCTTATCCTGTTGTGTGTTATACCAACTTTCACAATGTGTCACAGAGCAAGAAGACAAATCAATGTTTTTCACTTGAAGCTAAAATGTTCAAGGATGATTTAACAGCACCTCTCTCTGTTAATGTAGTTTTCTCTCTCAGTATGTAACATTCTATTGCAATGGGCAGATATGAATGCAGCATACATAAAACGAAGTTCTGGTTTAAAAGTGGATCAACTTTAAAATTATAGCTTAATTTCAGGATTGGTGTAGGTGATGAGCACTTTAGCTGAGCGTGTTTGTGGAGGTCGCTTTGAAGGTTCTGATGCCACATCTATATTCCTTTTAGTATCCAAGCTAGGATGGTCAAAGTTAGCTTGGGGTTGTATGTAACAGACTTGCATCTTTGGAACATGCCACAGATGTTAACTTTGGGTTTTATTATTCTGTTTTCAGTATCTAGTACAGTAGTTATCAGAGAGATAGACAGACAACACAGAAATTCTATTTTTCTCTAAGTAAGACACAATGGAGAATTCAAAATATTCAAATAAAATGCTTTTTCTATCCATACAAAGTAATGTCCTATTAAGTGATAATCTTCTAAAGTTTATCTGCAGTAATGTTTTTTTACTTAAGGCACAAGACTGCACTAATATTTTTCAGTGCTGACATTTATCCTGCTGGTATTAAAAACATTTACATGGCTACAGGTGATGAATTGAGAAAATACAGAGATTAAAGAAACTTACTTCTGCATATCACATATAGGAAGATAACTTTGAAAGCTTAAAAAGAAGAATGCATTTTTCACCCTATGGAGCTTTTTATAGATTCCAGCATATTAAACGAGCAAGGTCATGCAGTCACAAATAGAAGTTGTAATAAAATTTCAGATACAGGCTTGAGAGTTTGGACACCATAGCTATATTTTGAAAGGTAAAGCTTTAATATCTAACACCAATATTTGATAATTTCTTGGCCATTATTAAATTTGTTAACTAGTAGGCTAAGGCATTAGCAATAACTTAAAATATTTTAAAATGTTGTATGAGGGAAATATCAAGGTGTTATCACCAGTAGCTTATTAAACAATGTTGCAGCTATTACAGCTGTTTCACAGCTGACCACATTACGAACTTCGGTCTTTGATTTTGCATAGTAATGTAACCTGTATTACCTTTCTTCCCCATATTTGTCATACAGACTTATTCAAATAACTGTTTATATCAGGAAGGTTATGGTAAATTAAATAATGTTATAATTTAAACAGCTTTTTGTGCTATTTATAATCTTTAACAAGTGCATTACTCCCTGACCCGTGTCATCTGCAAAAATATCAAGTAGATAATTCATAACTGTTCTCTTTGGTCCACAGCTTGGAGTACTTATGAAATAAAGTGACCCATGTGGTGCTGAAGGGGAAAAAGACTTGAAAAAAACCTATTGAAATTTCTGTGAAAATAACCAGATGAAACTTGCAATTTAAAATTTCTAAATAATAAACATCTTCGATGTATCATGATAGAGCTTGACTTTTATGTTTACAACAAAAAATTCCATAATAAATATGGAAAGGTGCTGTTTAATATGTCTTAACACATTTAGCCTTAAATTTGATATTCAGATATGGGTGATTTCTTTTCCTTAACTTTTGCCACAAATCAGCGACAAACCTAAAAATATGCTAATAACACTACTGCTCGGAGCACAATGCAAAAAACTGTGATCTACTCTCCCATTCTATTTAGACAGGATGCAGGTGGCTTATTAAGAAAATAAGTTATGGAGCAATAAAAGGAGAATCAGAAGTCACCGACTCACAGAATTGTTTTAAGTTTGTCTCTGTGACTCTCTCTCATTTTGGCAAAATGAAACCCAGGCTATTTGCAGCTCGATGATGGATAAAGCCTCTGTATTTGCATGTAACGTAAATATTCTTGCAGATAATGCACCCTGTATTTCTAGTAGTAAACTTCACATTGTATTTTGAATATGTTTGATAGGAAAGCAAGAACGGGGAACTAATTTTGCTCCCACCACAATCAGGAGCTAGATTTCCCTCTCTTAAGCAGGAATGGATTCTAACCCCCAATGTAACCTTTATGCAGTGCAACTGAATTGACTGCTAACCAAAATTTAGTCATTTTCAGAGGTTCATCTTCCTCCCAGTAAGTGAAACTTTTGCAGTGCCTATTCAAACTGAGGCAACAAAATTATCTGCTAGCACCGTATTTTCAGACTGCAGTTAAACACATACCTAAATATCAATACTATTACATGATTAAAAATTCAATAATGCAAAGATCCTTTTAAAATTGTTGTGATTAGCTCTTAATTATGCAAGTGTAATTAAAGACATAACTCAGATGATATCTTTATTTATTTAGATAGAACATGCACTCACAATTGATAATTGCAGAACTCTGTTACTATAGTTACCATTAAATGAGACTGAGAGCAATCTGTCAAAGACAAATTTACTACAGTCATGGCTGTAGTAATTCTGCATTAAAAAAACAACACTGAATTTCGAAGTTATCTTAGAAGAAAGTTACCTAGTCTTTAATGTTCTAGGTATTTAAAGGAATTGAATGATTCTTGAGGGACTGAGTGTAAAAAATTATTCTTCTTACAGCCTGAACAAAAGGAAAAGTAATGCTTTGTCCTATGCCTTCCCAGTTTAAGCAAGTATTTACTGAGTCTCAGACTTATAATTATGCTTTAAAATAAGAGTTAAATTCAGGCCCACTGTGATCCCATTGAAGTCATATAGCTATGCCTTGGCTTCAGAAGAAGTACAGACTGTGTGGGCAAGACTTACAATACAACTATGTTTAAAACCAGCTTTTAGTAGTGCTGGCCAAAAATATGAGTTTCTGTCTCCTTAGAACTTGATAGTTTTGCATTTTGAGGTGAAAAAAATTATGCTGTTTTCCCTGAATGATCTGAACAACACCTAGATGTGCTATAAATGAACTGGAGTACAACTCAGTTGTGCCCTGAGCTCACAAATGTTTGACGCTATGTAATTTTACAGCCTTCAAGTATACTTTGTGGCCAGGAGGAAATATTGACAGGGTGAGGAAAATTGGTTATATGCCATCGCAGACGGACACGTGCCTTTCTTCTCTTTCCTTTTTCATAGCACAGTTTCAAGTTTTCTTCCTTCCTTTCAAACGAGGACATCAGCCTCCTGCTTTCACCCTCCTCGCTTTCCAGCCTCCCGGCATATATCCCTGTATGGTAGTCCTACTTCATTTTCACCTTCTCTTCCCCCACAAATGGTCGCCCATTGCCCTCCTGCCTCCACCTTGCCAAGGGTGATGTTCACTGTCTTGCTCTGCTTCTACTTTTTTTGGAAGCTCACAGTCTATTACCGATGGCATTTCTGCAGCAGGCACCACG
This sequence comes from Aptenodytes patagonicus, assembly GCF_965638725.1. NCBI lineage: Eukaryota > Metazoa > Chordata > Aves > Sphenisciformes > Spheniscidae > Aptenodytes > Aptenodytes patagonicus. Next base: position 46,290,682 of record NC_134952.1, read on the forward strand.
GAAAGAACAGCCTGGGGAAGGACTAAAAAAGTTTATCTCACTCTCACAAGAAGTGGACTATTGAAAGAATCATCTGAAATTGTTTACGAACAGAATACTGAGGAAAAAACAGAGTTTTCAGCAAGTTTGAATGTGTCATTACATTTTCTTTATATTCCCTTGATTTTCTAGCTGAGCTATAAAAAAAAAAAAGTTCAAAATCGGGGTAAAACAGCTGTATCTACAAAATACCAGCAGCCTCTATTAACGACTTATAATGAATGTTTCAACTTTTTGGCTCTGAAGCACAAACGATGCCAGGTACTTTTGATTACAAAGCACTGGAGTATTTCAAGCAGTAACTTTTTCAAGCAGTAGCTTCTTGATATATTTTAATGAAAAAAGATTTATGCAAAACCCCACAATATTGCATGATGTTCTTAAAAGAAAAAGATATCTCACCATAAACACTGCTGTCAGGCTGCTCAAATACTTAAAAAAAACACTGAAGTAGGGCAATAATAATGAAAAGTAGCAAAGTACAGCTTATGGAGATCAAGATTATAGAAATTTTTAGTTCATTTCTGCACAGAGAAGTTGTAGATTCTAGAAAAAGAATACTACATAAGTTAAGTAAGAAGAAAAAGAAAATGCAGAACAAAAAAAAAGGAATTTGAACATCCACATTTATTACAAAAATAGCTATGCTGCACAAAACAGAAGAGAGAGTCAGAGAAGTCAGGTAAATGATAATAAATTTTATAGGTTTTTTTTATGACCCAGAAGGGTTCTGAGGAACATTAAATTGGGTAAGACTGATGCTTGGTTTCTCAATGAGAAGCAAACTATGATATCTATTCAGCTTCAGACATTTCACAAAACATAAAAAGGATAACCTTTTTTTTTGTTACCCAAAGAGCTAAGTACAAAGTATTTAAAAAAAAAAAAAAAAAGTGTGGTGACTATGTTTAAAAATCAAATTATGTACTAAAAGTGTGGAAAAAAATAGAAGAGGAAAGAAAATGAAATTTTTTGCTATATCAGAGGTGAAAAAGGAAAGGAAGAGAATAAAAAACCTGGAATGATGAAAAATAATAGAAATAACAAACCAAGTGAAAGATACCTTGTTCCTTCATCTGGAAACCTCTCCAGCTTTCCAGATAACTAACTTTGATCTGAGATACTGAAGCAGTGGGGTCTTTTTTTAAACTACTTTTTGTTCTTCTCTCCCATGATGACGTCTCCTTGTCAGATTTCAGTTCTACGTTATTTCCTTTTTTCATCCTATATCTTTCTGATTTCTGCGTGTGGTTTCTTTATATATAGAAATATGATTTTATATATATGTGATTTCTAGACATGATATTTCTATTTTTATATGTATTTCTGTATCTATTTTCTAGATACATGATATTTCTATACATATGATTTCTATATACATAGTCATATTTTTATACATACGATTTCTCTGTATTTCTATATATTAATGTATATATTATATATGGAAATCAAGTGCATGTGTGTATATAGATATAGTTCCCCTATATATCTATATATGTTACATATACAGATATTTCAGTTGTAATTTGCAGTCGTTTCCCCAGCTATCTGCTTTACTCTAATCTGGCTCTCTTGTCATTGCTTTTTGGGCCCTTCTTGGGCCACTATTTCCAATGAGTTACATTCAAATTGATACTGATCTAGACTGTTGTAGCTTTTTCTTAGCCAAGTAGGTATTGTGATGTTTTTGCAGATAACAAGTATATAATGGTTGTTGATATAGGTAGATTAAAAAAATATGTCATGTGCATTTGCACAACTGTGATTTATACGCTTCTATTTATTCTTTGTAAATCCTTGGTCAAGAGACGGAAAATACGTTTCATCCAAAACCTGCTAAGTAATCTCTTAGTCTAATTCTGGACAAGAGGGTGCCTAACTACCATTGGTCTTAAAAATGTCCTTCTGTTTTTATATGCAAAAACATTTAAATTTTTTGTTACCTTACAAATTTAATAATCCCTAGGAAGTCTTTGAAAAGAATGAGTTTTTAAGGCTAGAATACAGTCTGAACTCGGAAGCGACAGATGAATAATTTATTTATAGGGTAGCTGTAGGCACAAGCCAGTGGACTTGCTGCTGAAGGGCAGCATGAAGAAAAGCAGGCCCTAATGGTTTTTGCCACCTGCTTTGGAGAAGGCATACTGTGGTTATCAATCAGCTTTCCACATGGACTAGTCCAAATAAAGTCATCCTACTAAATTTCATCTGGTGATTTTAAAAGACCTGCTGCAAGGCTCTGTTCATGAGTGACAGAAATAAAAAAAAAGACTTAACCGCATAAACAAGAAGTAAACTGTGTCGCTTGCATTTTCTAGCTGCTTCTTCCATTGACCTTTTGGGGAAACCTTTAGCTTACTAATTTTTTCAGAAGTCTTAGCTCCTAAGAGAGGAAAAGGATTGTGATTATTTTAGTTATAGAAACAATTACAGTTGTTATGCAGAAAACTCACTTCCAGTTTTGCTGTTATCCTTCAAAACCAAAATCTATAAAATCCCCACCTGGAGAAATAATTTTAAACTCAAATTGTTAATAATAATGGCAATATTTCATCTGTTAAAAAACCTTCAAACGTTACACTTCTGAACTTGATAAACATTAAAAAAGAATGAAAGATTAATCCTCGCTATAGTACAGTTATTCTAGTTACTTTAAAATAGACATGTTACAAACATAGCTTTCCCTTGCAAGCCTGATCTGAAATCGAGAAGATTTACTCTAAGGGTTACCCATTCTGTGAAGTGCTTTTGTCCTTAAATGTGGTATGTTTTTATGCCAATTTTGCCCAAATGTGTCTCTTTGATCTTTATTCTTTTCATGGCAAAACTGCATACTCAATATATTGAATTATTTGAAAAATTAACGCCGTTGCTCACATTGGATTTTGAGTCAGCTATTTTAGCCTGTGCATTAACTACTAACAAAAGGACCCTGACAAAATTTTTGTAATTCAGATATATCACAATGCACACAGATTGCATGAATGTATTTTGAGATACAGTCTTACAGCTCACAGTTAGAAGCCCTAGGTAATATATTTATCACAGGCAATATGATTCCTCTGACTTTGAGGGAAGCTGACTTGTAAAGAAGAGCACTCCAGTTATCTATGAAATGTTCATGACCATGCAAGTCTTAGCTTTGACTGAATTTTTATTTTTATTAAGCTGTACCACAAAAATAAACAATGAAAACAGCAATGATTTTTAATTATTTCTCTGTGGCCTAGAAACTGGGTCAGAATCACAGGGACAGTATTCACCCATCTTCTGTTTCTTATTATTCCTTTTTCTGTTTTATTCTGTATTGTATTCTATAACAAAATGGTATATTTTAGCACTCATTTAGTAATAGGGTTAACATCTGACACCAGGCTTTTTATTGTTTTAATTTTTTTTCCTTTATCGCAGAGGGAGGTACAATGAAGTGTCTTGTTTTGATAGAACTTTTTTTTTTTTTGCTGGTTTCCTTTGGCAGACATGATTTATGTATCTGTGGTCTGTACTGTGTAGGAGGTGGCGATTCAAGGGAATGAGCCTTGCACTTGGAATATGGTTTGTATTCTCTCATCTGTAATAAGGGATTTCATTCTATTGTCTCGGCCCGATTCTTGGGAAACTATCTTTTCTGGTTAAAAGAACTGCTGTGTCTGAGGAGTGGAGTTGTTAGTCATAGGCTCATAAAATTTTTAGCATATTTATTTTTCTCATTCTGCTCAGGATTATGACAAAGTAAGTCTTCACTGATACTTTCTGGTTTATATGTAATCAGCATTCTGAAATGAAGAACAAAAAACATCAATTGAACATATCTTTTTTTCAGTAAAACATCTTAACTTGAGAAATGGTTAAGTTGAACTAACAGGTTTGAAATATTTGGGAATAAATTCAGCCGTGTTGATGTTTACACTGCAAATTTACTTGGAGTAAAGCATATAGTCACCTTCCAAAGGTCAAATGGGGCAGAATGCTGCTATCCAGGTTATTGCCCAGATACGTATTTATTGCTGCTTGTGAAGTCCTTAGGTATTAGATAACCAGACCTAACAGAAGGCTGCAGCTACCTGGATGCAGCAGTTTGTGCATTGACCTTTGCTCCTTTGACCTCTCCTGGTTTAGGCTCCTCTTTGGATGTTACTGCCCAAATGACCAGGCTGATGCAAGCAAGCTGAAATGTGGTCTAGTACTCCAGGTTTCATCTCCAACATGTTCTGATTTTGTGATGTGACACAAACAATATCTTAGGGAAGGTGTTTCCGGAGAGCAGAAGCTGTGAACTTTGCATGAAAAGTGCCCACACAATTTGGAACTGTTTGTACAAAAAAAAGAAAAAAAATCTTGCAAATATAGGTGGTCTTGAGCAATTATTAATTTTACTGGTGTCTTGGTAGATAGATGTGTGTTTACTGGTAATCTGTTTGTATTTGTGACTATATATGACAGCTGAAATAGTTGTGAAATCACATGTGTTCTGCAGCATGTCCTGGTAGGTTTTTTGAGCTCTTTAAGTACTTGGCATATAATAGACAACTTACGTGTGTGGTTTAATTACATTTCAAATAGTAGGGGTTATATTTGGGGTTATATTTATTTCTTTTATAGGAATTTTGGGGTTTTATAATTGAGAGAACATGGGACAAAATAATTTTCACAGCAAATTTATAAATTAATGTACTTTATAAAAGCCAGAAGGTTCTTTCCTCCCAACATTTTTTCCATTTTGCTATTTCTGGACAATCTCATCTTTTGAGGATTATTTTCTCCTGTTGGCTCTATCAATAAAAAGTAGTATCTAGTTTAAAGGATATATAAAGTGCTATTTACTGAACTATGTTATGCATTTAAGCAGGGTTAGGTACCCAGACTGCTTCTGTCAGATACACAGATTTCAAAATGTGAATTAAAGTACATTTTCTGCAATTGTGACTTTGAGCAACAGTAGAAGTAAATTCAGTGTAAACAGAAATCTTTCTCGGATGTATTATGCAGAAATGCCGGAGGGATGTGACTGCAAAAGGGAACATTCCTGCAGGTAAGTGTTTAGAGATGTACAGAGAATAAACTGTTTGCTACTTTATTCACTTTGAACAACAGACACAAGGAGTGTAGGACCAGATAGGCCTTTTCGGCCACAGAATCCTGCCCCTTTCTCTGCTGCGTGCAAATGTATTATAAACTAGATAGATAGCTGTATTTATGAGACCCCTGATCTTGAGTCATAGCACACCTCCATTTCTTTACAGGTAAGCAGCTTAGTGGCATTTCAAAGATGGAATGCTGTAACAAAAGCACCCTGGAAGCAGATGAGTATACTTGTAGCACAGTACAACAGCTCCCCCTTCCCCCAAGCGCATGAGAAATTGCATGCTTCTTTGGAGAATTAAGTGTGCTTTGATGCATGGGAAACAGCATGAAGGGGACTGGATCCCACCAGATGAAATAGGAGTATATGGAACATTTAAGCATGAAAGACAAGCCGTATAAAAATACTGTAGAAAACATCTTTATTTTCTCTGATAACTGAAGAGTAGGTTTCTGAACTTGAAGGTGAAGTTCTCTAACGTATGCTGGTGACAAAAGGCTGGCCTCTGTGTAAAGGTGTACTGAATTAAAATGCTATGGATATTGTTATCCTGAAAATATCTTGCTAGCAGAGGTCAAAGCTGGCGGTAAGTTCAACAGTTTATGGAATGAACTTACTTGGCAGTGCCAGACGAGTGTGATGAAAAAGAATATAAAATCTCACTGACATATCACTGTTTTATTATGTTGCTGCTATATGTCTACCTTCACTGAACAATTCTTCAGAATCTGACATTCAGCAAACATTCCCACAGGATCCCCATTGCTACATAATAGCTAGCCTGTATCTGGAATACAGGGGATTTAATCATTTTGTTTGTTTTTAAAGATATCTCTGGAGCTGCTTTGCACCCTACTTTATGAAGAAAAGCGTTCCAAACGTCAAAGCCTTCTGTGGAATATAATTTTCTGGCAAGCACTATTTTGTAATCATTGTTTCACATATCAATAATTGCTGTCAATAGCTCCTGTAATAACCTATGAGCGCCTGCTAAGGATGTTGCCATAGCACAGTCTCATGAGAAGAAGCAATTGTAGCTTTGCCATTTCTTCTGAGAAAGAAGAATACATGCTAGGAATTGAGTAGTGGAAATCTTTTATATTACTATTTTATAATTGAAGAATGGAAAGAACTACACCTGTTTAACTGTGAATTATCATTGTACTTTATGAATTCTTTTGTCATGGATGAAAATTGTCACAGAAAACCAAATCTTCAAAGCGTGTTGTCCTGGAGATTCGTTACGCTTCTAAAGGGGAAGATAAAAAATAATTTGAAACGCAGAAAAAGTTAAGACTGCTTACACATATACATAGTTGCACTAAGACTCAAATTTCACCCTGTGCTTCCAGGGTTATTTGGGCTGGGGGTTATTGTGTTGAGTTTCTCTTTTCCTGGTAGAGCAATTATATTTTAGGCTTGGTGTTTATACTTGCTTTTAAAGAATTAAATTCAAGCTGCAGTTGAAGGGGTGAAAGTCACCTGGCCTTTTTTCCACATTTAATTAATTAGAATTGAACCCTGAGGGTAAAACTTATTAATGAAATGTAAATGTAAAATTATGCTACCCTGGAAAAACAAATGCGCTGTGCCAAGAAAGCCATTAGCTGAGCTCCTTTTTTTCTCCTTAAACTTTTGGTATTCAAGGGACATTAGGAGGGAAGCAGAGCTGGACAGAGGACGCTGAATTGCAATACTGTAGTTTCCAGCTCTTGTTCTGTAACCTCAACCTGTTTTCACATAATTTTGATTACATTTTCTTCAGTGTTTTTTGGGGATATTAAAGATGAGATGAAGAAATAAACAAAGACAGAAACCCACGAGTGTGCGGATAAACAACGGAGTATCCTATTCCTTATTTTGATCTATGCCATCTTCTTTCAAGACAGTCTGACACATCAAGAGTTCCAAGGTTCAGTACATCAGAATATATAGCAGTGTTAATGTAGAATAAATCTGAGTACAAAACCCTGACAAAAAGAGATACAATTTGCACAGGCTAACCAGAATTTTAAATTTGAACTCCCAGCTTTCTTAATGTGGTGGATTTTAAAGACTGTTTCTTTTTCCTCTGTTGCTTCTGAAGAATTGTTCCTGACAAAGGGCATAATGTAGGAAGCTGCTATTTCCAATACCCAGGATACTGCAGCATCCTTGATAATCCAGTTTAAAATATTGTTTTAGATCCATATAGCTTTTAATTGTCTCCTTCACAATTTGTGATACTTCATCTACAGTCATTGCAAAACCATTTCTGTTTTATGTATTATAGGGTTTTTTTTTCTTTTCTAAGTTAAATTAAATTGAATTTATCGTCCTGTCAACCATATTGTTGAATTAAATCTTTTTGGAATGGTTAACAATACTGGGTGTTGTTTTTCTTACCTAATCAACTAATAATATGCATCTGTAAATTTAGTCTCTTGTATATCCATGTCTTAAAAAACTTGAACCTTATTAGTTTGGTCTTCATCTCTGGTACAAAATGCTATTATTTCTTTTTCATACTGCCATTTATCAATCTTTTTTCCTAACTGGTTTGTGATCCATCTTAAATCTTGCTTCTCGTTGTGTGGTGGTTAATACTTCCTTTAAAACTTTTTTTTCCAAGGATCCTGTCAAAAGAAATTTGAAGGTTCCAGTGAATTATATTCGCTTGTTTCCCTTTGCACATTTTGTCTTAGCCTTCTGCAAAAATAATACATGCTTTTATAGAACTCATGCTCAGTGACACTTCCTATTTTAACTATACCACCTGATATTTTCATGTTTTGTTATGCTATTCTTGTTCACTTTCTTAGGGCTGAAGTAACTACCTTTTTTGATCCTTGGCACTCTTTAAATTCCAGTTTGACCATTTTCCAAATACCTAGAGAAAACGGACTGTACATTTATCTGGAATTAGGGATGACATGTTACATTGATTCTGCTTAACTTGTTTGCTGATTTACTGCTATTAAATTTTAACTCTGGAAGCATACATTTCTTCCAACAAAATCTTTTTAATTTATATAAGGTTTTTAAAAATTATTTTCTTGCCTACCAAGTTTTGATCTATTCTGTCTTGATCTTTTATGTGTATTATTTCAAAAGCTAATTTCATGATATCAAATCTATTTATGGATACGGTTGTGTGGTGCTTAGCTCTCTATTGAGGTTAACCCACAACATATGGAAATTAGATTTATTGGTGTTGAAAGGCTTGTATTACTCTGATAAGGGAAGCCTTTGTTATATCTGCAGAGTGTTAATAGGGCATGCTTTCTATATCATTCCAGCAACAGTCTTAGTTCTGGAGAGGAGGTGCTGGCTTTTCTTGGAGATTAGCAACTTTGTGTTTTGACCCAGGCTATTTTTGCCCTGTGTTCTGCTAGTTAGAAAGAAGTGTGATTGTGTAAAAGATTTAAGCGGGAGCTAATGTATCTTTACTGGTTGTTTGAGACTTGGCACCTTTCAATGTTTTTCTTGAAAGCTGTTAGCAAGAGTTTTCTTATTTAGGGTCTGGTTTGATGTTGGTAGGAGTCACCAATAGAATCCATTGAGCTATCTTTGCTGATTTCATGTCTCCTACTAATTCGCTTTATGAAAAATCTGAAAATGTCATGTGATTTTATCCCCCCCCCCCCCGGGCTTGCAATCTGTGCTCTCTAAGGTACTAAAACTGAAAGACCTGGTACAGGGATTTTATCCAAGTCATGACAGCTGAAAACTGATAAGTGCCTTCTGTTTACATACATACCAAACCATGTCACTTATATGCAGGAGGAATGCTTCAAAAGGATCCTAAATGCATTATAGTTTTTACATGACTGAAAGCTTAATTCAGAACTCACTTAAATCAAGAGAATTATCTATTGATTTTGGTAATCTGTAGTAAACTTCATTAGCAAAACCCCCCTGTTCTGCAGTATTTGAGAGAATTAAAGTTAATATTTTAAACTGTAAATAACACAATTAAAAGAGACTACCGAGACAACTGGGGAAGTGTTTCAAAGAAAGAAGAAAAGAAAGGACAAAATTCCAAAATTATGCATAAATGTATGGCTTGGATGAGATACAGAAGTACAGCTGCATGTGACAGAAGCTGAGGAGGAAGAGATGTTTGCACCAACAGTGACCAGATCGTGTGCTTTAGAAAAACAGAAACTGAGGACTCCCTGAAAGACCCTTCTTAACAGGAACAAGCCTTTGTTTGCAGCACAGCAGCTCTTGAGCTACCAGACCTTTAATTTAAGACACAATTATTGTGAGCAGTGTTAGTTTTACATAATCTTGTCAGGTTTTTGCCATAAACTGTATTATTATTTCAGAATCAGTGCCTGAATGATGCATTGTTTCTAAAAAAAAACAAACAACCAAACAAAACCCAATATATTTTCTAAAATAATTTCCTACTCACCTAGATAAGATGAACCCACAGTTAGTTTAGTGTGTTTGGACTTGCTGAGATAATTTGTGAACATGGTCCCTATTTATTTCTGTTGATGTTTCAAAGTTAATTTTACTCTCATGTGTTTATAGCTGACATATTTTTGAAGCCACAGGATCGTGTTTCTCCTTTGTGCAGTTTAAGATCTTTTAATTATTTAATTTTTTTTTTTTTTTTTTAGTTCACAGTTCTTCCACCAACTCCACTTATGCACTCATGAGTAATCTGCACCCATTTTGAGGGAACTGCCTCACACCGAGGCTACGGACTGTGAGCAGAAGTGCAAAAATTGAAGTTTAAAGCTGGAACAACTCAGGCAATAGCAGCTGCACACAGATGAGCGGGTACAGCCTTTGAAAAGATGAGAAACAAAGAGGCTGTGCAGGGGCAAGTAAGTATTTGAAAGCATGCCGGTTCCTCTCTGATATACCAAGTACTAAAAGTGCATCGCTGGTGCAGAGCTGATTTTTATGTGTTGCTTCGAGCCATCACGAAGTTTCAGAATCAGGACAGCTAGCCTTGCACCTTATTAATTTAGGTAGAGGTCAACGGCCTTAGTTATTTCCCTATTCATTATGACAGTGTAGAGACAAAGGTTTATACTTTGCTGTAACCTCTAGTCATATTTTAAGTGATAGTTTCTACTAACAGCGGAAGTTTGTTCTTCTGTCAGCTGTTCTAAGAATCAGAAAAGTCTGAGCTCTTGCACTGAAATATTCTGTCTTGTTTTTTGAAAGAAAAGGTGGTAAACAGAAAGGAAGAGTCATAGGTGTTTTTTTTTATTCTGTCTGTACCTGTTAAAATGTGCAAAGAATAGAACAATTAAACATCTTTCAAAGGATGATGGCTCAGTAACTAAAATGCGACACCGGGATGCAAAGCATATTTTGATTACCATTGCCTAAAATAGGTTGTTGGCCAAATCAGCTTTTTTTCGTTGTTTCCCAATTCTTATCTATATAGAGAGCTCCTGAGACGGCCTCATTTCATGTAAACATTGTGAGGTACTCAGAAGTTATATAATCAAGGTTACACTACTGTGTATGTCAGATATAGTTTTATATATAGACTCCTTAGAAATTCTGAGGAACAGCCAGACATGTATGTTATGCATGTATAGACAGTAATACAGGCTTTTTTTAATAGCAGAAGATACTTGTTCCTCTTCTTGATAAGGAGGTTGCTAAGAACGAGAAATACTTCAAAGTAATGTTTTCGTGTTGGCATCTGTAGTATTAAAACAGTCTGGAAAGATGATAATTGGTTCTGAACAAACACTCCTCTGATGTAATATAGAAGGGATCAGTTCACTAAATTGAAAGGGAAATACGGCTTATTACCAGAAAATATTCTAAAGGAAAAAAAATGTTTTAGGACAACTGTGGGGAAAAAAAATGGGATAGTGAAGTTACAGGCAGTTATCAGTAATAGCTGTAAGGAGTACAGACCTCCAGAACAACTGGATTTTGGGTGTTAAAAAGTTTTAAGCCTGTTTTAAGTGCATATTTGTTCATTATCAGATTTTGCTTAACAGTATCCCATTGAAGGACCACTTACCAGAAAAAGTAGACCTCTGTCTCTAGGTGCTGCAGTTGTACATTTAATGGTTTACTATCAATGGCTGAGAATTTTCTGCATAAAGTACATTAATCTTCCTGATAATTATGTCTAATTTATGCAAAAGCGTTTCTTGGAGCTGTTCTAGAGGAGACAAAGTCCTTTCTCTTGGGGCGGTGCTGATGGTTACTGTCATATTTATGTTGAGTGGAGGGATGTAAGCCAGGTTACTGAATATTTATAAGTAAGATTTAGTGTCAGCCTTGTGTCACAATTGTCTGCACGGAGCCTCAGGCAGCTGGTATTTAACCGGAGATATTTTATGGGATAAATCTTCTTTAGGTTCCAAAAGGGCAGCTGTTTCTATCTGTCTCAGAAGTGGTTCCTTTAGATAGGCTAAAACTGTACGGGAATACACTTTAATCATTTTAGGTATCAGTAGCAATTGAAATTATATTGCTGTATAGTTGTTGGAGATATTCAGTATTTTAAAGATTTTAGATGTGCTTTATCAAATAAAATATTGTTACGTTGAGATCAAATACACAGGATGGGTATGAGTTCATTCTGCAATAGCAAGCACTCAGAATAGATGTCCCAGTTATTGACAGTTCTTTTTTTTTTTTTTTTTATTTAGTTACGTTCTTTGTTTTTTTTGTGGTTGCCTCTTTGTGGGATCTAATGAAGTCGCAAGCTGGATTTCTGAAGAAGTCTTTTGTCTCATTTATCCTGAAATCCTGAGTTCAAGGACAACTGTGTCTTTTTTTTTTGGCTCTGAAGTCTGCTTTCTACAATCTCTGAGGAGCCTAGAATTCACCGGTGCATTAGTATGTGCAGTGCACTACAATAAAGCCCCATAAATAAAAGACTTCTCGTAGTCCCTGGATCTACCAAAAGGACTTGTTGCTGTCATGTTTCAAAACTTTGTAATGCATTGCACCGTACCTGAGCAGCATCTTCTGTGTGGAAACAGGACACGAGAGCTAAAGATAATAGTAAAATAAAAACTGATGACTAAATTTAATTAAAAATACTAATTGCATACTAAATACCAAACAATTAAATTTAGATGAAGAAATGTACATATCAGTAATTGAAAAGTTTCTAAACTTGATTAAAATCAAAAGAACCCAGAAATTAACGATAGAGAAGTAAAAAACCCCAAACCTTAGAAATAATGTTCTTTTATTATTTATCACCATGTTCTAACAGAAACTGTTAGACTAATATACAAGAACCTGGAATGCATGCTTAACAGAAAAACAGGGCAGATTTCTTGAGATTTCTTTCAAAGGACTCTTGGGGAAATACATACATAGATTTTAATGAAGTATAGTTACATTTTCCAGATGTTTTACTGAAAAACATTCAGATGTAAAATAAATCAGTAGACTATGTAATGAAATCAAGCTCTATAAAGCAAAGAAGAAGGAAACCAATCTCTCAAACACCATAGTTTCTAATGGTCTTTTCTTTTAAAATTATAAATCCACCAGATTTAAATATTTATGGCCTTGGTGTCTAAAAAAAATCCCCAAGCCTTGTCTGTCAGCTTGCTGAACTCCATGATAAAGACAGATACTCTTTGGCTTTATGACCCTCTTGATTATTTGTCCTGGCTGGGTGATAAAAGAACAAATTACAGCATGCATGAAAGCCAGCTATAATTACAGTACAAATCTGGGGATCCAAAGGCTGGTGGCTGTAGTTTGCAATGGCTTAAAAAAGGATAATGAAACTTTAGAAGCTTCCTTTTAGGTATGGAAAAAATCCAACCTGACAATAGTCAGCATTTATTTACCCTTTCTGTTAACCTTTTTCTAGAACAATTACTTTTCCCCACTTCTGGATTGTACATGAGAATGTACATTCTTTTTCTTTTTTCCACCAGATTTTTTACTGTTGCTTTTAGAGTATTCCACCATGCAGTATCACCAAGTACATAGAAGTGAAGAAGCAGTAAAAAAATTCTTACCTGAGAACAATGTGCATACACAAACACACATTTATCTATTTTTATATATGTTTGCGTGTGTATATATATATGTATATATCTGGCTACCATGGGGTTCTATTTGTTGCAGATAGTATCGGCCCTTCAAGTCTGTACCCTTCCAGGCAGGCTTTCCATAGACCACTGATTGCTGCTAGCTGTTCCCTTGGTGTCCTTTCTGCTCCTGCCATTGGTCATCCAGACCAACAAAAACTTTTGAAATGGCACAGAGAACAGAATTCCTTGAAAACCAAGTACTTTATTTCCAAGAACTCTGCTTTGGCTAGAAAGAGGAATCTTTGTAATTTCAAATTTTATAATAGTGTTCTGATCACAGAGTTCTGATAGGAAAACAAGCCGAAAGAAGGGCTTATAATTCCTTCTCCCACCACCCCCCTGCACTCTCTCCCCCACCCCCTTTCTCAGCTGTAGTTATCACAATTTATTAGTGTCATAACAACCTAGGTTAAGTTATGCTTACCTGGTTTTGCTGTCTCTGAGGCCACCTACAAAATTGGTTCAGAGATCTGAATTACATAATTTCACTACCTGTATTTTATAACTAAGGTATCTGCTCTATTCCGGTATTTGACTTATTTTTTTGCCCTGTCTTGTACTTTTCAAATTTGTTGTTCTTTCCATCCCTATTCTTCAGGCATTCAGCATTCACCTTGCTAGGAAGGGGCAAACATGGAATATCTCTGGCCATTTCCCAGTACATCCAGGTTACATGAAAACAGGTCAGGCACATGCTAAAGATTCTGGGGTAGGACTCGAGATTTGTCCTCTTCCAAAGTCATTGTTGCAAAGTTGCTTACAGTGTTATTTAAGGTTGTGCTTGAATGCAAGGTCCACTCCCTTCTTGATTGAAAATGTTAGATTCAATCTTAGCTACTGTTCTTTCTACTGTTTGTACCATAAGAGGAAAATGTTAGAAACAGTGAGACCCAGCTGGGTCCCTTTTCTCATTTATGCCGGTAATGCTACTGCAGGTCAAGCAATAGGCTGAATAGCTTGTATTCTTTCAGAACATACGATCCATTTATAACTAGATAGATTTCTCTTCTGCAATATTTTAGCATCTTCATAAATGTAATGATTGCAGTTGTAGATTAAGATGAAAACACGGATGGGGCAGCTGTCTCAGTTGTGCATAATTAGATTTTTATGCATGCTGTTAGTATAAATATGAACAACCACTCATTTTTGGGACAAAGGAGCAGAATGCACTAAATACGATGTGTCAGGCTCAACGCTGCGGAGCTGTGCTATATTAGCAAGCCTGGCATTGCTTCCTTTAACTATAGTTCTTAGTACAACTGAACCGCTTACTTTTGCCTGTGTTTACACAGTTTAATCCCATTCTTAAAGCAGATCCAGTCTGTATGCCTGTCGTGGTTTAATCTCAGTCAGCAATTAAGCACCACGCAGCCGCTCGCTCACCCCCCCCCCCTCCCCGGTGGGATGGGGGAGAGAATTGGAAGAGCACAAGTTAGAAAGACTCGTGGGTTGAGATAAAAACAGTTTAATAATTGAAATAAAATGATAATAATAATATGATAATAATAATAATAATACACAAAACAAGTGATGCACAGTACAATTGCTCACCACCCGCTGACCGATGCCCAGCCAGTCCCTGAGCAGCGGCCCCCCCGGCCAGCTTTTCCCAGTTTATGTACTGAGCATGACGTCACATGGTATGGAATGTCCCTTTGGCCAGTTTGGCTGTGCCCCCTCCCAGCTTCTTGTGCACCTCCAGCCTCCTCAGTCAGTAGAGCATGGGAAGCTGAAAAGTCCTTGGCTAGTGTAAGCATTACCTAGCAACAACTAAAACACCGGTGTGTTATCAACTTTGTTCTCATCCTAAATCCAAAACACTGTACCAGCTACTAGAAAGGAAATTAACTCTATCCCTGCCGAAACCAGGACAATATCCACCCCTTATTCTATACCATTTGCATCATGCTCAAGTCTCACATTTTCCAGTACATTTTCATTAATCACCACCCCCTTTTATATATATATATATACACACATACACAGATATCATTCCCTTCATCTGTGGGCCATCCCTCTAAAATGTTCGGTGAGTTCATTTAGTCCATGACTTCAGGCTCCATCTGTCATAATAATCTTTCAGGGCAGGAAAAAATGGAGATGGTATGTGGTGTTGGATTGTTTCAGGTTGAAGTCAGTTCTGGTACCATCATCACTGTGCTTTGCTTGGTTTCACTGAAGTTATTCTTCATTAATCTGGGTGATTCTTATTATAATAACATTAGTATGGCATATAATATTATTAGTATTATTAGTATATCTGTGTATTATTAGTATAACTATTATAACTATAATTAGTACTTAACATCACATAATTCAGATCATTGGCTATTCTCACCCAAAATCAAATCCCCTTGAGGCACACATCGGACTTCCCCATCCTTCCGCATTATCCACCAAGTGCACCCAGGTCCTTGAGCAAAAGCAATCCCACGGATGGGTCTGCCTCTGCCCGAGGCAGGAATAACCCAGACTGTCTTCCCCAGCATATTTTTTATGTGCACTACAGGGACTTTATTCCCGTCTACAGTACGTAAAAGTTCTGACTGGGCAGGGCCTGCTCGATTGGCAGATCCCCGAGTGTTGACTAACCAGGTGGCCTTTGCTAAATGCGTATCCCAATGTTTAAACGTCCCACCACCCATTGCTCTCAGCGTAGTCTTTAACAGTCCATTGTATCGTTCAATTTTCCCAGAAGCTGGTGCATGATAGGGGATGTGATACACCCACTCAATGCCGTGCTCTTTGGCCCAGGTGTCTATGAGGTTGTTTCGGAAATGAGTCCCATTGTCTGACTCAATTCTTTCTGGGGTGCCATGTCGCCATAGGACTTGCTTTTCAAGGCCCAGGATAGTGTTCCGGGCAGTGGCATGGGGCACGGGATATGTTTCCAGCCATCCGGTGGTTGCCTCCACCATTGTAAGCACGTGGCGCTTGCCTTGGCGGGTTTGTGGGAGTGTGATATAATCGATCTGCCAGGCCTCCCCATATTTATATTTCAACCATCGTCCTCCATACCAAAAAGGCTTTAACCGTTTGGCTTGCTTGATTGCAGCACATGTTTCACATTCATGGATAACCTGGGCTATAGTGTCCATGGTCAAGTCCACCCCTCGATCACGAGCCCATCTGTATGTTGCATCTCTTCCTTGGTGACCTGAGGTGTCATGGGTCCACCGAGCTAGAAATAATTCACCCTTATGTTGCCAGTCCAGATCCACCTGAGCCACTTCAATCTTAGCAGCCTGATCCACCTGCTGGTTGTTTTGATGTTCTTCAGTGGCCCGACTCTTGGGTACATGAGCATCTACGTGACGGACTTTTACAACCAGGTTCTCCACCCGGGCAGCAATATCTTGCCACAATGCGGCAGCCCAGATGGGTTTGCCTCTGCGCTGCCAGTTGCTCCGCTTCCATTGCTGCAACCACCCCCACAGGGCATTTGCCACCATCCATGAGTCAGTATAGAGATAGAGCACTGGCCACTTTTCTCGGTCAGCAATGTCTAAAGCCAGCTGGATGGCCTTTACTTCTGCAAATTGGCTTGATTCACCTTCTCCTTCAGCCGTTTCTACAACTTGTCGCATAGGACTCCATACAGCAGCTTTCCACCTCCGATGCTTTCCCACAAGACGACAGGACCCATCAGTGAACAGGGCATATTGCTTCTCATTTTCTGGTAGTTCATTATACATTGGGGCCTCTTCAGCACGCGTTACCTCCTCCTCTGGCAATATTCCAAAATCTTTGCCCTCTGGCCAATCCATGATCACTTCCAGAATTCCTGGGCGACTGGGGTTTCCTATTCGAGCCCGTTGTGTGATTAGTGCGACCCACTTACTCCATGTAGCATCAGTTGCATGATGTGTACAGGGGACCCTCCCTCTGAACATCCAGCCCAGCACTGGCAGTCGGGGTGCCAGGAGGAGCTGTGCTTCAGTGCCGATCACTTCTGAAGCAGCTCGAACCCCTTCATATGCTGCTAATATCTCTTTTTCAGTTGGAGTATAGCGGGCCTCGGATCCTCTGTATCCCCGACTCCAAAACCCTAGGGGTCGACCTCGAGTCTCCCCTGGTGCTTTCTGCCAGAGGCTCCAGGTAGGGCCATTCTCCCCGGCTGCAGTGTAAAGCACATTTTTTACCTCTTGCCCTGCCCGGACTGGCCCAAGGGCTACTGCATGAACTATCTCCCGTTTAATTTGTTCAAAAGCTTGTCATTGCTCAGGGCCCCATTTGAAATCATCCTTCTTTCGGGTCACTTGATAGAGAGGGTTTACAATCAGACTGTAATTTGGAATGTGCATTCTCCAAAAACCCACGACGCCTAAGAAAGCTTGTGTTTCCTTTTTGCTAGTTGGTGGAGACATGGCTGTTATTTTGTTGATCACATCTATTGGGATCTGACGACGTCCATCTTGCCATTTTATTCCTAAAAACTGGATCTCCTGTGCAGGTCCCTTGACCTTACTTTGTTTTATGGCAAAACCGGCCTTCAGCAGGATTTGGACTATTTCCTTCCCTTTTTCAAAAACTTCTTCTGCTGTGTTGCCCCACACGATGATATCATCAATGTATTGCAGGTGTTCTGGAGCTCCACCCTGTTCCAGTGCAGTCTGGATCAGTCCATGGCAAATGGTAGGGCTGTGTTTCCACCCCTGGGGCAGTCGGTTCCAGGTGTACTGAACGCCCCTCCAAGTGAAAGCAAATTGTGGCCTGCACTCTGCTGCCAAAGGGATTGAGAAAAATGCATTAGCAATATCAACTGTGGCATACCACTTGGCTGCCTTTGATTCCAATTCGTATTGAAGTTCTAGCATGTCCGGCACAGCAGCACTCAGCGGTGGCGTGACTTCATTTAGGCCACGATAGTCTACTGTTAGTCTCCACTCTCCATTAGACTTCCGCACTGGCCATATGGGACTGTTAAAGGGTGAGTGGGTCTTGCTGATCACTCCTTGGCTCTCCAGTCGATGAATCAGCTCATGAATGGGAATCAGGGAGTCTCGGTTGGTGCGATATTGCCGCCGGTGCACTGTGGTGGTAGCGATTGGCACTTGTTGGTCTTCGACCTTCAGCAACCCCACAGCAGAAGGGTCCTCCGAGAGACCAGGCAAGGTGGACAGCTGTTTAATCTCCTCCATCTCCAAGGCAGCTATACCAAACGCCCACCTGTACCCTTTTGGGTCCTTGAAATACCCTCTCCTGAGGTAGTCTATGCCAAGGATGCACGGAGCATCTGGGCCAGTCACAATGGGGTGCTTCTGCCACCCATTCCCAGTTAGACTCACTTCGGCTTCCAATACAGTTAGCTGTTGGGATCCCCCTGTCACCCCAGAAATATAGATGGGTTCTGTTCCTATATATCTTGATGGCATTAGGGTACACTGTGCACCGGTGTCTACCAGAGCCTTATACTTCTGTGGGTCTGATGTGCCAGGCCACCGAATCCACACAGTCCAGTAAACCCGGTTGTCCCTTTCCTCCCCCTGGCTGGAGGCAGGGCCCCTCTAATCCTCATCACAGTACTCGTTTCTCATTTCTTGTACGTATGAGTCAGAAGTTTCTTCATTAAGATCAAGAGTAAGATCAGCCCTTCTACTCTCTCTGGGGAACTGCCCGCTGGAAACTGGAGCAGCAATTTTCCTGGAAGAACCTCTTTCTGTGATTGTTTTCCCTTGCAATTCGCGTACCCGTGCCCCTAGGGCTGCAGTAGGTTTCCCATCCCACTTCCTCATGTCCTCTCCATGGTCACGCAGGTAAAACCATAGGGTGCCCCGTGGTGTGTATCCTTTATATTCTCTCTCTTGAGCAAAAGAACGCTTACTTCTAATAGCCGAGATACTGGTCCGTATAGGTGAGGAGTAGGACCTATCCTCTCTGAGTTGCTGGATCTCCCGGGACAGTTTCTCCACAGCCGAGACAATGGAGGAAGAAAGACTTTCCTCGTATTGCCGGAGTTGACTAGCCAATTCATCCACTGTTTGTTCCTCTCCATCTTTCCAGGTTATCACTGCCAATGAATTGGCGTATGACGATGGTGCGCTCCTTATAAACTTCCGCCACATGGGTCGTGTGCACTTGACTTCGTCTGGATCTTTGGATAGTTGTTCATTGTTCAGGTCATCATAAATCACCTCCAGCACAGCTAATTCTCTCAGAAACTGGATACCCTTCTCCATGGTGGCCCACTTGCTTGGGCGACATATGACATCTTCCTTAAAGGGATACCTTTCCTTCACGCTTGACAGGAGTCGCCTCCAAAGGCTGAGGATACGTGTCCCTTTTCCAATTGCTTTGTCAATGCCCCCTTCCCTAGAAAGGGATCCCAGCTGCTTGGCTTCCCTACCCTCTAATTCCAGGCTACTGGCCCCATTATCCCAGCATCGGAGCAGCCAGGTGACAATATGCTCACCTGGACGGCAGCTGAAATCTTTTCGTATATCTCGCAGCTCACTCAGGGATAGAGATCGGGTGGTCACTGTCTCGTTTATGAGTTCTTCCTCTTCCTCCTCCCCGATCAGCGGCCGGCTTTCCTCCTCCCGTTCTCGTGATGGTCCTTCTCTAGGGTCATCTGTCTCGTATACTTCTTCCTCCGGTTCCCTTTTAGAAGAAGCTTCTTCCTCCCTTACTAAACGAGCTGACTTCCGCTTCCAAGATTTCTTCTTGTGTACAGGGGCGACTGATACCGGCACAGGCTTGTTCTTTGGTTCAGCCACAGGGCCTGTTGCTGGGGTTGGAGTGGCCGCAGTGCAAGTGCATGTCACCGGAGTCTGAGTGGCCGCAGGGCCTGTTGCCGGGGTTGGAGTGGCCGCAGTGCATGTCGCTGGGGTTGGAGTGGCCGCAGTGCAAGTGCATGTCACCGGAGTCTGAGTGGCCGCAGGGCCTGTTGCCGGGGTTGGAGTGGCCGCAGTGCATGTCGCTGGGGTTGGAGTGGCCGCAGTGCAAGTGCATGTCACCGGAGTCTGAGTGGCCGCAGGGCCTGTTGCCGGGGTTGGAGTGGCCGCAGTGCATGTCGCTGGGGTTGGAGTGGCCGCAGTGCAAGTGCATGTCACCGGAGTCTGAGTGGCCGCAGGGCCTGTTGCCGGGGTTGGAGTGGCCGCAGTGCATGTCACTGGGGTTGGAGTGGCCGCAGTGCAAGTGCATGTCACCGGAGTCTGAGTGGCCGCAGGGCCTGTTGCCGGGGTTGGAGTGGCCGCAGTGCATGTCGCTGGGGTTGGAGTGGCCGCAGTGCAAGTGCATGTCACCGGAGTCTGAGTGGCCGCAGGGCCTGTTGCCGGGGTTGGAGTGGCCACAGTGCATGTCGCCGGGGTTGGAGTGGCCGCAGTGCAAGTGCATGTCACCGGAGTCTGAGTGGCCGCAGGGCCTGTTGCTGGGGTTGGAGTGGCCGCAGTGCAAGTGCATGTCACCGGAGTCTGAGTGGCCGCAGGGTCTGTCGCCAGGGTTGGAGTGGCCACAGGGCCTGTCGCCGGGGTCTGAGTGGCCGCAGAGCCTGTCGCCGGGGTTGGAGTGGCCGTAGTGCGTGTTGCCCGGGTTTGAGTGGCTGCACGGCCTGTTGCCCGGGTCTGAGTGGCCGCAGTGCGTGTCGTTTTACTGTCAGAGCCAGAGACCTTCTCTTCCCTTTGAGGGCACTGAATGGTGTTGAACAGGGCTCGGTAGGCATGGGCCAGGCCCCAGCACCTTGCAATGAGTTGCATCTCTCTAGAGTTGCCAGGGTGACAGCATACTTTTTCCAAATATTCTACTAACTTTTCAGGATTCTGCACTTGCTCAGGGGTGAAGTTCCAAAACACTGGGGGTGCCCATTGGCCTAGGTACTTGCCCATCTTGTCCCACACACCCTGCCACTCATAATTATTCAGCCTTGGGGCAGATCTCTGGATGATATTCTTAAATTGCTTACCAACTTTAGACAAAACCGAAACAACATTCCCAAGAAGTATTAATAGAAGTATCTTAACTGCCCAAGGATGCTCAAAATACTGAAAAATTACTGTAATGAAGGAGGAAACATCATAGAAGAAGGTAGTGACACTGCCATTCTGTATTTCCTCCGTAAAAAAACTCTCAGAAAAGTTACTGCAATTGCTAGTTGTCTCCACGATATGGTATCCATGGTACAGTAACGGCTTCATTGCGAAGTTTACATACCACAGAAACGTCAAGGTCAATGTTCTAAAAACAAACCTCACAAGCGAGACATTACTATTCACTGCAGACCACAGCAAACTGCAAAACCCAACACCGATCTTTAACATGTACAGCAGGAAAAAGAGCGCGATGCAGATTATACAAATCAATATCGAGAACAGAGAAACCAACATTGTGACCCTCAACTATTAACAGATATAAGTTCCTTAATACACTCCGGTTAATCTGTTATTATCTCAAACCCTTCGAGCCCCACGTTGGGCGCCAAAAAGGACTGTTGTGGTTTAATCTCAGTCAGCAATTAAGCACCACGCAGCCGCTCGCTCACCCCCCCCCCCTCCCCGGTGGGATGGGGGAGAGAATTGGAAGAGCACAAGTTAGAAAGACTCGTGGGTTGAGATAAAAACAGTTTAATAATTGAAATAAAATGATAATAATAATATGATAATAATAATAATAATACACAAAACAAGTGATGCACAGTACAATTGCTCACCACCCGCTGACCGATGCCCAGCCAGTCCCTGAGCAGCGGCCCCCCCGGCCAGCTTTTCCCAGTTTATGTACTGAGCATGACGTCACATGGTATGGAATGTCCCTTTGGCCAGTTTGGCTGTGCCCCCTCCCAGCTTCTTGTGCACCTCCAGCCTCCTCAGTCAGTAGAGCATGGGAAGCTGAAAAGTCCTTGGCTAGTGTAAGCATTACCTAGCAACAACTAAAACACCGGTGTGTTATCAACTTTGTTCTCATCCTAAATCCAAAACACTGTACCAGCTACTAGAAAGGAAATTAACTCTATCCCTGCCGAAACCAGGACAATGCCTCAAGTTTCTGTGATTGGTTTTGTATTTTTTACTCCATTAATGTCTGTCTTCAACATATACTAACATATTTAAAATATATATCTCTAACTTTAAAAAGAGAAAACTACAATGACTTACCCAGTAGAGAATCCTATGTATTCCAAGTGTGGTAGCATAGAAAAATCTTCTTGTATTTGACCTTTTCTTATTATCTGAATTCAGAAATCATGTACAAAACTAATGTTTGTATAGATTTAATATCTCAAAAATGTGTTCATTACTTACTATTCCAGGATTTTATCCCTAGCCCTCTCTTAGACTTGAAATACTCAAAGCATAATAAATTTTACTTAAAGAAATTAGAAGTGCGTTGGCACAAGTTCACTAGCTTCCTATTTAAAATACAGGAAAAATAGTAGTTAGATGAGATCTCTGCATCGCTACAACACACTTACTTGAATCATTCAATTAAAAATCAAATATTCCACTGCAATAACCATTTACAGCCATTTTAACAGTGTAATCTAGCAAAAAGATCAATGCTTGATAATATTGTGGTATAGTAACTATAAGCTTTAGTACTCAGGAATGTTAATATTTTATATTTTTTTGTCAGTACTTTTCTTTCTTTCTTCAGTTTTCATAGCAGTTTCAGTACAAGGTTAAAAGTCCTGGTTTGTAAGGTTCTCTTCCCCCCCTCCTTTTTTTTTTTTTATATCACTACTGGTACCAAATTAACACTTATTTGGGGGTAGCCATATTAGGAAAATAAGAGTGAAAAAAAGAATTGTAGCATTGAGCTGGATATTTCACAGCTTTATTGGCCTGAAGAGGTCAGACACATGAATATCTAGGACCAAATTTTAAAATTTATTTAGCAGTGAGGTACTCTGGTACCACGTTCTGTAAAACTACTCCCTGTGGTGCGCCATGCACAAAGTCAATGGCTTGAATTAAGTGGCATTTATTCATCCCACCACACCCAGGCACCCAGGCTAAGAACATGGCTCTTGGGATTCCTCAGCTCAATTTTCTGCATTACAAGGGTCATAAGAATACGTGAAAATAGTTCTGCTAGATTGTCTTTGCAGTTTCCTTTGAGTTTAAATTTTCTTTTTTTAGGTAATAAATTAATTTTTCCATTTTGGCATTTTAAAAGGAATTTAATAGTAGCCTATTTGTTAGGTGTGTTCTTGGGAAGAAGACAAAGAAAAGCTGTTATCCTTTTCTTTTGGAACATCTTTTTAACCTTGTACAAGGAGTGAAGCTTTATTTCCAAGATTAACTCCAGTTTTCGTAAGAATAGTTCTCTGTGGTTTTGGTTTTTTTTCTCTGTCAAGTCATTTTCTAAAGAACCCAACAGGTACATGTTGAAACTCCAGATCCGAAACTTTGTATGCATACCTTTTTGTTATGAGAAAAACCTATCTTTATTTTCTTTAAAATTCATTGGTTAAAGCTTGAATTCTGGCTTACAAAAGCTCAGAGCTTTATGTACCAACATTAAAGAGGCCTGCAGCATAAAAATGCAAGCTCTCTCCCACTTGATATACACAACAATTTCTTTTTAATTTTGTTTAGAAATCTAGGCATTCTAGACATCAGATAATAAATGGAAAATTCTTTTCCTGCTTCACTTATGAAGTTAAATCCTTTACAATCATAAAAATGTTAATTTTTACTGTAGAATTGAAAATCAGAAGTGATAAGCATTTGATAATAATCAATTATCTGTTGATCTTAACATTATTTTATTCTGTTGGTTTCAAATTTTCTCATGCATTGAAGAAATAAATATGAGCACCCTGGATCAAACACATACAGCATGATTTTTATTAAGGTCATAAGAAATGGGGGAAGACATTAATCCTAGAAAAAGTTTTTTTTGATCAAAATGAACAGTGAAAAGTACATTTACCTGGTATAAATTTAAATGTCTTGTGCATCCAATCAATTGTTTTTCCAATATAGATATTTTCAGAAGCATATAAAGATA
Organism: Aptenodytes patagonicus; assembly: GCF_965638725.1. Taxonomy (NCBI): domain Eukaryota; kingdom Metazoa; phylum Chordata; class Aves; order Sphenisciformes; family Spheniscidae; genus Aptenodytes; species Aptenodytes patagonicus. The sequence continues at coordinate 46,314,790 of NC_134952.1, forward strand.
TGGATGTGTCCAATACATTGCTTTTCTGGGCATTCCAGGGTATATAGAATTGACAAATATCCTCCTACCATGTTATACTTACTTATTCCATCTGGCATCCACACTGCCTCATTAGAAAAGGCTTATTTGCTTTAGGTGGTGGATGGTAGTTTGCAATGACTCGTTCTTTTCCAGGTGAATGTGCTAAATGCAAAAACAACCATTCATATCTGTGATTATTTATCACTATTGAGCAGGAGATTTTTATTGCTTAAAGGGTCATAACTTTCTCTTTAAAGTGACGTGAAAGACAAGTTCGATTAAACTAACCATTTATGATTTACTGTACTTTTATCAGCCCAGAAGGTTTCCTGAAAAGCAGGTATGTCTACTATCTGCTTTGTGTTTTCTTTAACCATAATTTATCACCCATATGAAAGTACGGTGTAAAAAGAAGGAATCTTATAATTTTTAATATCAAACCAATATTATTCAGCTGTTAATAGGTGAGAAGTAATATCTGGTCGGATATATATTGATACCAAAGTTGATTAACCATACGAAAAAATAGGTCCTCATAATAATAGTACACCAATATATCTTATGCTGCTGTTATAAATATCCTGACAGAAATTAACAAAGCAAATATTTGATTGCTATGTTTTCATGGTTGCTAGATTACCATAATAGCTTTGAATATATCAGCAGCATATGTAGCAAAAAGATTTACAAGGTAAGGAACAAATTTCTTTTTTCTAGAAAAGTTATAACCCTGATCAAGAAATATTGTAAATATTAGTGCGCAGAAAAAGGCACCACAACAGCAATCCTGTATGCTAATTTCTTTCATATTCACTGAATAAGAAAAAGCTTTGAGGCTAAACCATGCACGATATCCATATAGACTCTTCTATAGCCAGAGCCATGAGTACTCTGCATTTGTACGTGTTCTAAATGAAGGAGAAGCAATTGGGGCTTTTATTTTAAGTCTGTGCCATGACCAAAGTTTATCTCATTTTTTGCATTGATGTCAGAAAGATTTTATTTGGTTGAAACACTAGAATCAGAGCTACGCTGCATTTGTCTGATTGCAAAATAGTCTTTTTTGTAAGCTGAACTCTAAGGAATATCTTGTTGTTTGACTTACACCACAAATGCAATAGTTCAGAGTTGACTCAGATTTCTAAAAAGAAAATATTTGAATAATAATGTGTAACTACTCTTAGTTAAAATATCTAGCACTTACAATTTAATTTTTAATTTCTTGATGTAAAAAACCTCCATGTATTTCTAAGACTATAGTTAAAAAAATTAATAACCCAACAGCACATTCTAAATGAACAATTCTTAATATTTTAACATGAAAGACTTCGGACTAAAATCAAAGAGCATTAGTCACTTCAAAAAACTTCATATCAATTTATGCAGAGGTAATTTAAATTTACATAAATATAAATTATGTGTGTGCATATATATATTTATAATAAAAAATCATAACTTATGATGTTCTGCCACTGATAAGAAAAAGATTCTGTGACTGGTATTTAGGCTATTATACTTCTGAGTAAATACAGCAACATTTCAAATTACTTCTAGAACAATAAATCTCAATCTCAAGTTCTAGTACACTTGTTCTCATATAGATCTCCAAAATAAATTATAATTTCCCAGGTCATTAAGTCCTTTTATGAATATATAATTTTTTATATATATATATAAAATTCCTAATGTAATATTGTATCAAGAAAGCACTTTTGAACTGATGTATGTGGGAAAGCTGATTTCACCCTCTACTGCTAACAACTTACCCACTCTCTTGGGTAAGTAAGTTAGCAGTAGAGCAGCTGACCCAGGAAAGCAGTCACCTTAGTGTCTGGAGCTAGTGAGTGTATTTGTTTACCAGGCGCTCAGCATCCTCTCTCGAGCTATGAAACACTATGGCAGTTTTTGTTGATCTTCAGGATGCTGACACAGTGCCAGGGGAAGCTTAAGTTCAAGAGAGTAAGAAAGTATGTGCTGGAGCTATATCAAGGAAGGTAGTAGTCATTAGCGGATTTCTTTCCACGAGACTTAATGTCAGGTTAAGCATGTGTTTATGCAGACTTTTTTTCCTCAGCAGAGCTTCCCTGGCACAACCATTTGGCTAAGGAGCTGCCTGGGGCATGCCTGAGAGACTCAGGAAATCATGAGTGCGTTGGGAGGGTTGGTAGCACTTAAACTGGCACTGCTGCCCTACGAAGGACTTCGTCTGCCTTTCTGTGCAACAGAGACTATCAGAGGATGCATTGTCATTGCACAAATTAGTTATGTTAAAAATTTACCTAATTGAAAATCTTTCCCACCAACATTTCTTCCTTGTACTTGCTCATTTAGACTCACCAAAAAGAATACTCTGCAGGCTCGTAACGCTGCACTGCTTGGTGTGGTGCTGATACCGCAGGCATCCTGCCTACAGAGGAAGTCAGCTGCAAAAGATGTCATTGACTGCAAAGTAGAGACGGAGAAAGGTATTAAAATACAAAAGTGGCACTACAGAATGGGAAGATGAACTACTAAAATGTGCAGCCTGGGCTTAGTTTGTGACAGCTGGGAACCTGTGTCTCTGCTGAAGGACTCAAGGATGTTCCCAACTTCAGCAGCATCCCAGCCCCTTGTTAGACATGTGGTATAGCTTAGGTATAGCTACATATCTCAACTAATCAAGTATGATTTACACAGTTGATGAATCTGTTAACACTTTGCTGTGATTAAAAATAAAATATCTGTATAGCTAAACCTTTCCTTATAGATATAAATATATACCAGGGAGTATTGATAAAATTATTTCTTGCTTGTTTGCACAGGAATATTACTGAAAAGTTTGTATTCACATATATCAGGAATAGCCAACAAATACAAGAAAGAGGTAAATTAAAGTCAGTATATGCTCTTTCTTTCTCCCTCCCTGGCTTGGCTATTCTGAACCTGTAAGGTAAACAAAAGCCAGATTTTTACCTCTGAGTCATCAGAAGAAGCTCACACAAATACAAAAGCCTTCCAAAAGTGATAGAAACATATTGACATTGGCAAAAATATTCAGTAATTGTTTCAGTGATGCCAAATATTTAAGGCCTGTCCAAAGACAAGCATGTCTTGTGTGTTGAAAATATGTCATAGTTTGATATTCTGTTGGTTTCAGTGAAATGACCATTTCATATACTGCTGGAAAAATAAAAGGCACTGTTAAGATTAAAAAAAAAAAAAAAGTAAAGTGATAAATAATACAGTAGTTATCAACCAACTCTTCTACATAATAAAAGATAGGAATAGTGCATATGCATACACATAAATATATTGCCCGCATATATTCTATTATGGATAATGAGTGATTATGTAGATGGAATTTACCCAAGTGTGTATATACATATGTCCAAAAAACATCTCCATGTGAGGAAGAACTATTCAGGTGAAGAAAGATTCAGTGGCTTCAGATTCTGGTCCCATCACTGATATCAGAAATGAAGAGCGTTGAAGCTCTGTCTTGTGTTGCAGGTTCTCCAAGAACTCCAGCTGGAGCCTGCTCTAGATTCCCAGCTCCAGCTGGCTGGGGGTGGCTCTGGTCTGCGTAAAACCGACACTTTAATGAGATTTATTCTTCTAATTAAAAAGATGATGATACTTTTCAGCCATCCGTGTAAACAGCAATCTATAGAAATAAAGGATCATTTTTTAAGGATTGCTAATGCTTTCCAAGCCATTCCAACATTAGCTGTCAAATTTAAAGGCAAAATAAGTTATTAAGACAAACATCTGCTAACGGGTATGAAGAATAGAAGGATCTTTTATTTCTGCATTTAACAACGTTTTAAGTTATTTTAGAGACCACTTCTCCAGTTACAAATTTATGGGTAAATCATATAGAAAACTGATCTGTGGTGTTTAAACCAGAGCAGTTTCTTGGAATCTAACACAGTAGGGTCAGTAGATCATGTTAGATAATAATGCAGGTCATACAGTGCGTGAATGACAGAAGAAAACCCACCCATGTTTTCATCTTACATGTCCATCATTACAGATGTTTCCTTTGTAATTTTAGCTTTCCCATGCTTTCTCCTGACCTTCTACTTAATTTGTTTCTTTGTTTGCTAAAGTACTATGTTGTCCGATTGCTGCTTGAAAGCTTTAGGTGTTAAATTATTAAAATATTATTAAGTGACTGTAGTAGAAAATTAGTGTTATAATTTTCTCAGGGAGATCTGAAATTTCCTTTGAAATTGAAGTAGCACTTTTTGTAGGCAAGATTTTATCATCTGATACACATGCACACATACACATATGCATGTATATGTTCTGTAAACTGATCACAATATTTTTGTCTTCATAAACCCATCCCATACAATCAAATCTATCTGCTGGATCTTAATATAAATTACAAAATAACCTCTCTCTCATTACAGAAAGCTATTCTGCAGCATGAGCAGTATCTAAATGGTGGTTTGATTTATATTCCCATCACTTAACCTCTTAGAAAAATACAAAACCCCCAAGTGCTAAAAAAAATTTACAACTTGCAGCTAAATGGCCACTTTAAAAGCTTTTTTTCCTCTATTAAAAATGTGCAAAGCTTGTAGGTCATTGTGTAACTGAAGGTCAGCGTGACTGAATGATGGCTGCACTCTAGAAGTTATTGTGCTATACAGTGTCACCATGAAAAGACAAGTGTCAATCTATGTTTTGGCTTTTTAAGGTGCATTCACTTTAATAGGAACCTTACACTCAAGCTGGAACTACAGCAAAGAGCAAACAATAGAGAGATAAGCGTGGTTTGGGGAGGGGGGGATCCTGCGTTTTAATAAGCAGTTTCTAAAATAATTCTTCCAGCTGTTTGTAAAATTGAATACCCACTTCATGTGTCAGGGAGCAGCAGGCATAGACTGCTTTGCAAGGGAGGGCGAGCTGGGAGTGGAGGGTGACAGCAAGGCAGGCTGTCTTGTTTGAAGTCTATATATTTTTCTTATTGTTCTTCATAGTGGTAATGAATGAGAGAGTGAACTAACTGCAGGTGCTTATGAAGGTTATATGAGAGAGATGTATTTAAAATATTTTCTTGTGAAATTTTGTTTTCTGATTTAACCTTTTATTTTTGGTAGTGGTAATTCGTGCTACTAACACAAAGAAGTTCCAGCAAAAATTGTCACTGCAGAAATCACATGCACCTGAAAATAGACAGTATTTCTGTTTGGGCATGTCACTTTTACTTAAAAAAGAGACACCATCAATGATAAAGCATGGAAGTTAGACACATGATCTGCACGAGTGTTTGGTTTTTTTGCAGGGGGAGAAATCTAATTTTTACCAGCCTTTGGGAGAATTAGAGAACTTTATGATTACAATCTGAAAAATCCTGCTTGTTATCTATCATTTTATTAGCTCATTATGTTACAAAGAACACGATATTTTTCTTACTGCAACTTTAAACATTTTCTTGAAAGAATAAGGGTATTCTTATATTATCCATTATTTCAGTGTATCAAAATGGCTCGATGGATAAAGTCTGATGGTTGAAAACAAATCCTTTAAGTAGCTATGTATGAAAGTAATTAATATGAGATTAAACATGCATGTATATCTTTGGTATAGCTCTAGTGGACTAAAGGAAGATGAGATGACTAAATATCCCATTGTTAAGATGAAACTGTTCCTTTTCAATGCTTTTTTATTTCCTTTCCAATTACATTTTTTCCCAAGGTTTTGTTGTACTTTTTTTTAATGGGGGGATGTTGGGTTTTTTTTCCCCAATTTGGTGGAGTGAGAGACTGGAGATGCAACCATTTTTGTTTACCAAAACAGGTGATTTTTTTAGCTTTTTTTTTTTTGAGATATTTAATAAGATATTGTAGACTTTTTTTCCCTGTGATATTTCTGATGTAGATCATGATTTATTGTAGTTTGCACTTGGTTAACAAAATATTGTTCTAATTTTGAATGAAAATTAGTTTATAGACAACCAAGAGGCAGCCTTCTCAGGGTGGGCATACTCCAGTTACGTAATGAAGCACAGTGAACATTTAGGAAAAGTACGGAAAAATCTTTGCTTTATTATCTGGGATATTTCTAGGGACTTGGTTAGAAACTGAATTCTATCCATCAGTCTACCCTGTATACATCACATATTGATATCTCTACTCCTGTTTAAAAAGTGGCCTGTAGTAGTTATAGATGGTTGTTATGGTGGTGTTGGTCAGCAGTCTTAAGGCCATGCATAGATAGTCATGAAGTTCTTGCTCTGCTGAAGCTATTCTTTCAGGTTTAAAAAGAACCAGCAACAACAACAAACCCCAAACCCCCAAAACAAAACAAAAAAACCCCATACCCAAGCAGTAAAAAGATAGTCTTTCTTTTAAAACTCTTCAGAGTAATAGATCATACATAAGTCACTTTACTTTTGAAAAGAGTCTCAGAGGAATGCTTTCTATGAGAAATCCCTGAAGGAATAAAAGCCTTTTTGTGGCTGGAAAATAGTACTTACAAAATGCAGTGGCTCTGTCTATTCCCTAGCCAACAGTTGCCAACAGAGCCACATAACCTACAAGTAAATCAGGTTCAAGAATTCTCTCCAGCTAAACACAGCAAATTCAGCTGTAAAACTGGATTTCTTAGTGAATGTTTTCTCTTATTGGTAATATGGTTCCCATATGGGATCTCAGCTGTAGCGTTCCTCCAGGGTGCAGTATCTTCACCAGTATAATACTGGTGTAATATAGACACAAAAGGAAGAGTGCTGCACACTAAATTTGTAATTCTGCTTCCACAGCACCAGAATGTTTTTAGGGGCCAGACTGTTCAAATAACCATTCTTGCTACACCACTAGGGGGATTTTCCCATATTAACAATATTTTGCCTTCTGGTAATGTTCTTATGCTGTGTAAACTTTTAAGTTTCTGCAAGTGACTTTCTTATTTTTTTCTTTCTTTTTTTTTTCTCCCCAGTGGCACGCTAGAGTTCTAGTATCTCCCTACATTCTTACCTATTGCTTGGCTACTACAAGAAACCATAGTTTATAGAACAACACTAACTCTATTGACTAGCCTAGTAGGTTATTTCTGAGTAGTCAAAGGATCATTTATTGCCATCCTTTGTTAACAAACAGTAGCAGAAAGTCTAGTTTTAAGTATGGTTGTTTTTTTGGAAAACCTAGGCAGATGATGAGCAGAAGCAGAAGGAACAAGTTTTTACTGAGTTATTACCAAATGTGAACACCTTGATCTCATCTCCGAATGCGTTTCTACTTTAAAATACAGCATCTATCTACTCCAACATTTACAGCATCCTATTAAACTCTCAACAGTTCTGTCCAGGATAAGTCTCTCTGGAGACAGCACTAACCAAAAAGCAAGGGAGTGAACTCAGGCGCTGGATCTTGATTATTTGTATTGCAAATTGATAGTGTTTGCCCAGCTTGGTTTTTGGGTATTCCTGCTAGCTTTCTCCAAGATGAACTCCTCCTGATACGACTCTACCAGGTTTTTATTTTCTGCCTTCTACAGTCCCTCCCTACTGTCCCATCATGTTTTGTTATCTGAAACCTCCTCTACATACTTCTATGTCGAATCCCTGGGCATGAGGCTCGTAAATACTGCCACTTGCTTGCCATAAAAAGACCACTCAGAGTTGCAACATGGCTCACTCGTAGAGACTTCAAAATGAAACTCCCTTCCTGTCACATACACACCAACAGCTATCTCTCAGGGCCAAAGTAGCATCACAAGCAGATCAGAGGTCCCCTAGGGCCTTTGTACCACTTGTCCTCAAGTTCAGTTATTGCTCCTTGGGTCAGATGCTCTTTTACAAACTTCTGGTAGCAATAGTATTGCAACGGCTAATGGCTTGTTCTGTAGATATAATTTGTTCAGCTGCATAGCTTTCTTAGAAGACATAACGAGTAAAAGGCTCCACAAGCTACACTTTGAGCTGATGACTGGAGCACATAAAACACATTCATGTTGCACATCTTTATCTGATTATTGAGAGATAAATAACAATATTACTCATTGACAAGCTAGTAGACTCATTACCAGTTGTTTAATTATGGTGTTTGAATGACCATTTCCATCAGTCCAGAAGAGTGTAAGAGTCTTCTTTGTAAACATAGTTACTTCTGATAACAGGTGTAAGCATTAGCACCTGGTAGGTCTGCATGTCATGTACTAGATGTCCTAGGAAATTCTAGGTGTTTTTATTCTGTATCTTTTGTTCATCATAAAACAAATATTAAAGGGTGACAAGCATCCTACTCAGTATAAGTGACTAGTACTTAGTATTCTGTATTGGATTAAAGAAGGCCTTTTTTTTCATATTTCAGAAAATAAGGAAAGGGTGTGACATTCACATAAAGATTTTCAGTGCATGGGATTCCCAAAGAACCTTAGTTTGCAATCCGAAGTACATTACAATAGACATACTTTTGGGGTGAAGTGCCCTCTGTCAGCAGATGCTACAGCAGAGTAGCTGAACACAATATAACATAACAAGAAATGAAGACTATCCATCCAACTAGAGCTACAAAGCAATTACCCAAGTATGTTTTGACTGAGGCCACTGGGCACAGTAACTCTACAGTTTTGAAACAGTAATGACCAGTAATACAGCAAATTAAATTTTGTGGCCCAAATAACTGCACTCAAATACAATTTTAATTAAAGTATAGATTTGAACTCAGTGTTTCCTTGGAGACTTTATAGCCATCATATCTAAGGTCAAAACATCTTAGCATGTGGAAAATAATCTGTCTCATTGCTGCAACAGGATGTAAACATTTTGCCAATTACGTGTTCCTGGAAAGGATGAAAAGATAGTAATTAAAGAGAAAAAGAAGCTCTTGATTGCCTCTCAAAGCACTTGGAGGAGAAAATGCCTCTTGAAAGCATTTAAAGGCTAAGCGTTAATGTGTTAAGGGACCATTCATTTTTAATTAGGTTATAACACACGGGATGCTGTGTATCAGATGTCACTGATTCCTAAATGCTAATAATTAGAGTTTGTATTTACAGAGTACATAGTAAGGAAGACACAGCTTAGTTTGCAGTTAGGGTCTGTTTTTTGTTCGCTCAACTAATGGTTCCATCCAAATTTGATGTTTTCCATTCACTAATCAATATAAAAAAACCTGTATTCCAAATACAATAGCTGGGTTTCAGGATTAAATTTCCACATTCACAAACTGCTTCTGCTTTCTCTGAGGACATACCATATGCAATTGCTAAATAGAATAATTTTTAGAATTTGTTTACCACATTACCCCCTGGCTGTTATTGTTTGAAAACATCTGCATGAGCTATTAATGCAATATTTGTATAATATACAAATCAGAACATCTTTACAACACAGTTAATTGCAGACACATATTCTGTAGCATATCTATTAATCCATTGTGAGATTATACCTGTTAACTCTTATCTAAATAAATTCTATTGGATTTATTTTGCTAGAGCAATTTGTATAGGGAATCAACATAGTTCCTTACTCTAAGCCACTGTCTGGGAACAAATAATTACTGAGAAAGGCTTGTCTCAGGAATGATATATAGGAATCATTAAGCATGCTAGTGAGAAAAGGATGAGGAAAGCAAAGTGCATTTCTGCAATTGGAGAACAGCGGAACACAGGTCAGTCAAAAGAAAATGGAACGGGTTTTGTGTTCAGGTAGATGGGGTACGTGCTGTGTCATTGGCTTAATCAAAACCAGCCATGTGGGAAGTAAGGCCAATGCACTTACCTAATTAGGCATGAAGGTGACATGGAGACAGAAGCAGCAGACGTGTCGGTATGGTAAAGAATTCTCCCGCCCTTTATCCGGATGTAAATCAGGGCAGCTGAAGTTAGCAAATTTGAATCCCTTTCAAATGTAATACGAGAAGAGAATCTGACCTTAATATTTTGTCTCCTCTTCAATGCTAAAGAAACTTGCCATGATGAAAGCAAATTTTTAGGTTCCAACTGTATCCTTGTCCTCTCTGTACAGTTTTGTCCCAGCAGTTGTGCATCATCATGATCTAAACTTCAGAACAGTCCCTTTCCTTTAAGGAGGGCGGGCAGCGGTATCTGACTTTTGGGAAACTTGAGATTTTGGAGAATTCTGCCCACCCTGACTTCTGTCTAAGAATATTTTCTTGCTTCATGCAAGAGTGGGGCCTACAACTCCATAATTAAAACAATTATTTCAGAGGTTGTCTTCTCTTTCAAGTGTTGATTACTTTGTATGAAATGGCATTTATGAATTGATGACCTCTATCCAAAGCTCCTTGTTTTGGAAATAAGATCAGGGAAGTCTATATATCTCTCAAAGACCAAACTTATATACTCATTCTGTAAATAAAAATAAGTTGATGTATTTTAATCAAAATTCCAATCTTAATAATGCCAGACAGATTTGAAATAGTTCAAAATGAGACCTAAACTGTATGGAAAAGATGTTTTATTCAAATGCTACACATAGGACTAACCTGTAATTCCTCATAAATCCTGTTGATAGGAGATATCAGTGGGAGAGGAGTAATATCAGACTTCCACAGTCATGGCTTAAACATTTTGAAGTTTAAAATATCCACATATTAATTATTAGTTAAGTAACCATATATAATAATTTCACTTTAAAACCCACAATACCCACAGGAGGTTCTTAATATTTTTTAATATGACTTTATTTCGTCTTACACACAAGAATACTTCTGCCTTAATTGGCACCTTTAAAATTAATGAATGGGCTGAAATTTTCTCTCCGGGGTCAAGAACATTCATGCTTTGTGAGAAATGTCCTGTGATTCTTGGTATCAAAGTCTTCTGAAAGACCTGGTTGTTATATGTATCAGACAATGACAAAGATTTCTCATTTAATGGCAGTGAAAAATCTATACAGAGTTATTTCTTCAAGCAATCTTGGAATTTAAACATGATCTGTTTAAATTTGTGCATGATCATTTATGCTTGCTATAAAATTGGATTTTTATACTTCTGGTTGATTCTTTTATTTCCCTCATGGAGAATTACTGTCTCCATCTCTCCTTATAATTCAATTTGACCTCATATCTTAGTATAATCATATGTACATATGTCATCCAAACATAGTCACTGAAATTGTATCTAGATAATTTCCAAAATGTGAGTCCCAAAATTTGTGTAAATTTAAAATAAATTATACCATTAATCAACATAAGTTTATGAGATACTGATTAACTTAGTCATTTCAAGTAAGGAGGGTGAAAACCAGGTTAGCAAAAGAACCCCTTTTTCTTGCTCTGTAAAGTATCCTTGGCCTAACAATGACCATCTAGTAGCAAAAAAGTGCAAGAAGATTTTTTTTTCCCTAGAATGAAAAGCTGTTACATTTATTGCAATAGATTTCAATTTACTAAATCAAAAATACATTCTGCAGCAGTTTTTAAAAGCAAACTAGTGATAAAGACACAATCTCATGGTTATTTCATTTGGGTCATCATTATTCAGATAAAGTATACTATATTATCCAACATTTGTAGAAGAACTCCCAACAGAGTTTCACATGGTAAGTGCAAAAGTCCACAGAGCTGCATTTTTTCATTAGACATTAGATATAATATCTGCTCCTTAGTTTGTTCAAACTACTTCACTTGTTCACAATACCAGCCCACAGACGTCCAGTTTTCATTATATGACTTATTAATTCTTGTTAATACCTTTTCCTGTTTACTAAATAAATTTCCCATCTCTTTCAGTGTAAGTAACTGTTTCTTCTAACTGATTTCTATAAAAAAGTTTGAGGCCTGATCATTGACGGAGTTAATGAATTCCTCCAGATTTACCTCAATGTGAGCTAAGAATTAGCCTCTTCTCTCTAAACTGTCTCTTAGCATTAGGGGGAACCTTCTATGGACTTGTCAAATTTCCCATCACTGGCAAGATACAAAAGACGAGGTCTTGTTTAGTGGCTATCTCAAATGTCCAAAAATCTTAAAAATGACAAAGTTTTCTGAAAAGTCACTGATATAAAACATTAACTGAATGCTTTATACCAGCTGGTGTAAAGATCAGCCTTAATAAAAGGAAGCTAAAATATATTATACACTGTGCCATGACTAGAATTTTCACTGATACTTAAAGGATACGCACAACAATTGGAGTAAGACTTTTTTTTTTTTTCTCTTGTCATAGAAGAAAATAAATTTGAACTGTTCTACTGATGTCTTCTTGATGCATCGGTGCAGTTCCTCTCTTTCTGTCCCATCTGTCTTGCAAACTGAAAGTGCCAGAGTAAGTGTTCCACTTTGTTTTATTTAACGGTCTCTGCAAGTACCGAAAACATTTACTAACCAGATCCAGTAGATGCAAACACCAAAACCATTCTAATCAAACCAGCAAAAGTTCAAATGACAGAAAAAGCCAAAATACTCATTGCAACAGGCAGAAGTACCTATCGGGAACATCTTGGTTGTATAGAGCAGAAAAAGAAGACTCATGTACCTGAGCAGCATGTTCAGACTATTGCTCCTGATGCTGCCAGCTCTGTGGCTCACAACAGATGCTACTGTACATCAAATTCCTTTGCGCTTGATGCCACCTCATACTGTGTGACAGCAGGCTCACACTGGATCTTCACAGTCCAAAATGAGCAAAATCAATCTCAATTCCCAAACAGCCAGAATTACTAGAGCAGAAAGCGATTAAATTCTGCCTGGTGCTCTGTGATATGGCTGGAGTCTGGAGAGGACACTGGGGACAGAAATTAAACACACATTTGCAATATGACAGTATACTCCTCTGTCGTTGACCCAGTTCCTCCTGGCAACAGTTCAACTAAAGTTAGACTTAATTAAAGCAGTGAAATTTGAAGATGTATTTGCTATATGCACTTAACTGAGCTAGAACAGCTGCTGCGCTGGGGTGCTGGGGGAGAGCAGAGATACCATAGGTGAAGAAGGGGTGTTTGCATTATTATCTAGGTGAAGATTTTAAAGGTGAACTGCCTTACGCTCCCTTTCATTGCTTACAAGTGACAGATCTTGTGAGAGCTTTTGCCATTTTTTTGAAGCCATAAAAATACCCTTCAACAGCTGAGTTTCTGTACAGGTTAAGGTTAAGCATACTAGCATATGAGGTTTGGGCCACTGTGGTAAACTTCATTAGTGGAAAAGGGCAAATCTGTAAATACTGACTCACCGAGGCTGAAATGGTTTACAGCAACATCTTCAGTTTGACAAAAGTTTTCTGAAATACATTCAGTTCTGAGGGCAACCTGTCTGCTGTCTTTTGAGCTTTTTTGTTTTACTTGTTTAGCTGCTCTGCCCCCCCCCCCCTTTTTTTTCTCCTCCCCCCTCCTGTCTGCTTGGAGAACTGCACAAGAGCCCTGAAGTGAATAGCTTTGCTACATGGCTTGAGGATCTCCCTTGAAAGACTAGGATGGCTGCTGACAGTATATCTTTTTGTTCTGGGAACGTTATGTCCCAGGTCTCAGCCCCTTTAGCCTGCTGTAGTTGTTCAGGCAGATCTGTAAAGTATCTGCTTTAAAACTATCCTGCTTTTAAACATGCCAGTTCCTTCTCTCCCGAGGCACCTTTGAGGGGCTGGGATTGCAATCCCAGGGTGAATGCTTCCACTGGCATAACAACTGTTTCCAGTTTATACCTGAAATGTGCCCTACCTGGTATTCACAAGGTGGTGACAGGGCAAAGAGGCTGGTTCACAGGCTCTTTTCTGTTCAGTTTTCTCTGTCTCCTTGCATTTCTCAAAAAAACCCTTTTGATATCAGAAATTCTTTACTAAGAGGGTGGTGAGACACTGGAACAGGTTGCCCAGAGAAGCTGTGGGTATCCCATCACTGGAGATGTTCAAGGTCAGCCTGGACGGGGTGTTGAGCAATCTGATTTAGTGAAAGATGTCCCTGCCCATGGCAGGGGGGTTGGACTAGCTGATCTTTAAAGGTCCCTTCCAACCCCAAACATTCTGTGATTCTCTATTACTTTAGGTCACTTTATACATTTCCTTATACAGACAGCTTCATTAAATAAATGGTAAACTGCTTTGAGGAATGTTTATACCCTTTCCCCGTGTCTGGAGATAATCATGTTAATAATGACTTTACTACTCCTGTGGTACATCTGTATAAAGTGTTCTGTTAACTCTCCTCCTAGGTCTGATATTTTCATCAAAAAGAACTTACATTTTTTCTGTATTATGTTTTTGCTCATCAACATTTGCATTTTTCAGGGTTGTCTGGAGTCTCTGGCCATGGTCGTCTTCCACAGTCATCATTGTTTAATAACATAGTATTGTTCAATTAGAGAGGAAAAAAAAAAGATTTAAAAAAAGACAAAGAAAATTATATGTTTGTGGTGAAATATTTGACAGCAAAACAATGCAAACAAATACAAGGAAAAATATAGTTTTCCAAGAACTGTTGTGCATACATAGATATCTTATTTGTTTTCCTTTTATCCTCACCCTCACCTCTGCCACAAACATGCTCCAGCTATTTTGAGATAGAAGACTATCAGCTAATACGTCTTCCTTTTTTAAATTGTGGGAAATAACTTTACTTTAGGGATTCATTTTATTATTAATTATTGTAAATGATATATTTTCCCACAGTATCCAAGGTGTATGTTTTGTTGCTCTGTCTGCCTTGTGATTCCCAGAAGAAGGTGTATATGTAGATTTCTGTTTAGATTTCCTTATATTCTTACGTTACAGGATGTACTCAATAAGCTGTTTTGGGGATGAGTCTGAGAAAGTTTTAAGAAAGTTTGGGGACATGCCACATCATGCATCTAAGCCAAAGCAGGAGGTGGAAACAGGAAAGGAGGTGTCTGCTGAGCAGTAAATAAGTGATGTATCTCAGTAGGACTGCAGCGGTAATGACAAAATAGAGCTTCTCAGTGGCAGTTTTCACCAGCCAGCTCTGTTGGTTCAGGCCAAGCTACCTGTGACATGTTTCCCATGCTTTTCTCCTGCAGAGATAGAAGCTTAGAAATTTGGGAATTCTGCCTTGGACATATGCTTTTGTCTTAGGCAGCACTGTAGACCCTGGGAGCCCAAGGATCTCTGCTGCTGAACAGCCTTGGCAGCCACGGCTCTGGCTGATTCAGCTCCTTGGGACTCTATTAAAGGCTTGTGGCAAATGGCCCAGCCTTCTCCAGCTGCTGGAAATCTCCTGGGATTTTCACAGAGGCCAGGCACAAGAAGTAGACTCTCCAGCACAGGATAACTGTTGTCCCATCTTGGTCTGAGAAAACTAAACTAAAATAATTTTCCTGCTGACCAGCATTTCCAGTTTCTATTCCTTTTTCTGTAGAAATTTGAGATCCTAGTTTTCATCCTTAACCCATACATAAAAGGCAGTTTTTAACGTTAGAAAATTCAGTATCAACCCACATTCTTCTCCCCTTTTCTCTCAGTTGCCAACAGCCAGTAGATGATTAAGAAGGCTCAGAAACATCTTCAGACACAAATTAACCTCCTCAGCCAAACATATCTGTCTCTCACAGGTGCAATTAAAAAAAAAGAGGAATAGCTCTATGTATGTTTTCATACCCATGATATATTATCAAAGCAATGATATTCTCAGTTTTTGAGGTGAAGTAAAAAAAAAAAAAGAAGAATTAGAGAGCAGGACATTTGTTCTTAAAGCAGTAAATGCTTTTCTTTGTATTTCCTTCAGGTCACATTTTAGTCTTTCCCAACAAGCTTTGATAACCTCCATTCAAACCAGTTACCTCCATCTCTGATCAGGAGAGGGAAACAGCTTGTGGGTGTCTTTCTGTCTCTATTCTGTCTTATCAGCAGCTCTCACACATACAGCTGCTGAATATAATTTGACCACTTTTTGGATATTCTGCTTTATGGGAGACACTGTTATTTTACAATGTTTTCCATGCTCAGAACAGGTAGTTCTGAGCCCTTTAATTCACTTTTTATTTCTTCTTTGATGATGTTTTAAAGCAGATGTGCTCCTCAGGTTCACAGTAGCTGCTTCACAAAAATCAGTTTTTACCAATTTCAGTTACCAGCTCTCAGTACTTGCATGGGCTGCCAAGGTTTCCCTGGGGTTGTGAACCCTCAACCTTTAAATTTCACATGGCTTGCTACCTTGACTACTTAGACTGTCAAAGAAGCTGTGTTCAAAAGCTACAGAAATCAGGAGCTAGTCATTTAAAGAAACTGATTTGGAGAGTGCAATTTATCACTGTCTGCTTTTACATTTGAATTCATTGAAAGACAACATGCGGTGTTAAGTACAAAGTTATACAAATGACTTCTCTTAACAACAGTATTGTGGGCTGAGTAACAGTAGAAGGACTTAGGCAGAGAAAGAAAAGTGTATTATTATTGTTATTGTTACTTGAATCTCTATCATGAGTGACTCAGCCTTGCTTTACATTCTTTCCTAGAGTATCTCAACGTATAGATGGTAGGAGGTCGATTTTATCTGTGTCTAACCTCAATTTTCCTATGTTCTGGTGTATCTAAGAGAATAATCTACAGTTATATTCTATAGAACTGTAAAAGAGGGAAACATTCCAGAATGTAATGCAATTAGATGAAAACTATTTACTTTTAAATGTTACAGGAGAATTTGAATAATTAGTCTGACTATTTATTTGTTTTTATGCTAGTAGAAGAATTTTAAAAGGATTAAAATTAAATATTTGCCTATATCTGGCTTTACATATAGCAGATGCATATATACCGTGCACTTCTTGTAGAGATTTATTGTACTGGGATGGATATCATTGAACAGATACTGTATAATGTGTATGTTAGGAGTTGGGCAAGCACGGAGATCTCAAAGAGAAATTGCTGCATAAAAGGAAACACAACAAAGTTGTTGAGTTCAGGTATGCAAGCTATCTGTAGGTTTGCAATAAACTTTTTCAGCACCTTTTCAGGACGGCTACTGCCTTTTCATCATTTTTAAAGGGAGACTTAAGAGACTTGTATTTCTCAGCAGTATTTCAAGGTGAACTGAAAGGAGAAATAAGCTGGGAAATGACACACAGAAATTGTCACTGGTTTTTTTCCCAAGCGCTCTTCCACTGTTGTATTTTTAATACTACTTTCAGAGTGGGTAAATAAATTATTTCAGTGTGTTGTTAACCTCAAGAAATTGAAAAAAAATGAGGCAAACTGTTTAAGGACAAACTAATTGCATGACTTATGACATTTTCCGTCATTGCATCAGATTTAGATTGAGTTGTCAATGACAACATCTAGCCTAGAAGAGTTATAGTTTTTGTTCTTTTTTCTTCTCTGCTGAAAAGTGTTCGCTCACTGAAATTATATGGATGTTCTGTGAAAAGGTCTTAAAACTGAAAAATGGAACCAAAAAGGACTGCTGGGTGCTCATTTCAGTGTTTATACTCCTTTATTTTTATCATTTTTTCCAAAGGAAGAAGCTACTTACCTGTCAGGGCTTGCTGAATGAAAAATAAATTAGCTGTTACCACTCAGTGACTTATTCCTTTGCGAACTGATACACATATTTTTCATTTATGAATGTACTTTCTCTTAAGGAATATGCGAAGTATTACGTCTACTTTGTTGTTTTCTACCCACTTCTGGTGTGATTTTTTTTGTGGAATCTTTAAAATTAAATTAAGGGTTTTTTCTTATTTTTTTTTCACATTTTGAGAGGTATACTTTCTTATGAGTGGTTTAATAGGAGCTGAAGTTCACATTTCAATAAGCCTATCACTAAAAAAAGAAACAAAGTATTTTGTTAATAGAGAAGTGGGCAAAAATTATTTTATATACATTTTTACATTTATGTCTTGTAATTTATGCAAGAATAGTTAGAAAAGCTTTCAACTATTGTTTATAAAGAGGAGCTGCTAGCATAATCACTCCTTAAGACTCCTTAAGGAAAATAAACCTTAATAAATCTAATCAGAAGTGGAAGATAGGGTACATATAAATAGTCGTCTAGATCATCACCATCCAAACACAGTTGTCTTGAGCAGCAGCTTCAGTCAGCACATTTGCTTCACTGAATTGCAAGGTTTGTTTCTTACTGATGAACTGCACTCCCAGTCATTGTAGTCTGGTTTTACCGCAGTTAATTGATAGGAAGGATGGAAAGGTTAGAAGGTTGTCACTGACATGGTCTAGCATCTTTGATCTGCCTCAAGTACTGTTCAAGAGGCAAGACTACAGAGCTAGCACTTGCTGTTGAACTGAATGTTTAAGTTAAAAGAACTTGTTCTGACTGAAGAGTAGGAGGGCAAACCTAACTATTTTTACAAGGAATTTCACTTAGGCCTCAACTTTTCTGTATGCATTATTTAACTCCCCAGTAACATTTGAACGTTTGATCCCCAGTATCACATTTGAACACATGCACATGATTATTTTAATGATAATTTGCAAGTGGGAAGACGAGTCTAAACGCACAGATTCACATAGATATGCATGCAGCACAAAATTACACCTAAGAATTGGGAATTAAGTGTTGAACATTTTTTTTTTCCATTTCATACCCCTAGTTTCTGCTCCAGTATAATTTTTTTGATAGCTCTTTTGGATGATCTCTGTCTCCAAGTGACAGTTGATACCTACTTTATAAGGAAGGGTAAGTGCAGGTGTAGGAGTGTGTTTCTTTGTGATTGTATGCATGCTGTTTTTGACAGCCTTTTCAAAACTGTATTTGCAGGAAGTTCTTGACAGAGCTGCTTCCCTTCGAGCATCCTTGCCTGAGGCACTTCCAAGCATCCTCAGACTCGGTCAAAACACTGTCGTCTTTTCTGCAGTCTGGCCTAAAACATAGCAGGGAAATGTGTGTCAAAAGATGCTCCCACCATAATCTCTCCTTTGTATTCTGTATGGAATACAAGGATACAAATTGATTTGGTTTACTAAACATAGGCTGCAGACTATTTTTCTGCCCTAGTTATCTACCAGCCATAGTGGAAATATAATTAGCCCAGACACAAATTAAGTTTGTTGGTTCTTTTGGCTGTAAAATATTACTCATAATGCTCATTTATTGTAATTACTATTACTAACCATACTGATTCCCAGCATGCTTAAGGAACAACAGCGACAATCAATATTGTGTGAGGTGCCATACAAAAAGTCACTGCGGGGACTCTGAATAGCGCTACAAACACGCTGCTGTTAAACAAGCCCGCAGTTGTTTATGACACAAATGAGACTGTGGCTCATCTTTCTAAGCAGGGTTAGCAATGGTGTTTATGTGCAATTTTTCTGGAGAAGCTGCTGCTGTTTGTCATTAACGCTTCTCCTGTACCTTCACTTATAGTGTGAAAAGATTGTGTCGGCAATTTTGGTAGTTTCCTCTGATTAGCTGTGTGAGTTACACAAGGTTTACCAGCACATTTGTTCTTCTCCTTTTCCTTCACTTTCATGTGAGAGCTTGAAAGTTCCAAGAAATATTTTAAGAACACATATGAAAACATATGTATTGGCTGATTTTAATCAAACTGGCTTGTGAACGTGTAGCAAGATTAAGCAAAACGGTTAACCATATGACACCCAGATGAAAACCACACAGAATGTTAGCAGGAGTTGCCTGTCTATGGACATATTTCTTTAATTATTTAGATGGTTCTACACTTGGTTTCCCTGCATGTCCCATGTACTTAAAATAGAAACAGCATAACAATCTCTCTCATCTCAACTTGAGAAAGAAATAACCGAAATAGCTTATACAAAGCCATTCTGTTTAATTTGGTTTTTCATTTGCATTTGTTCTGGAAAGTGGACATTTTCTGACTGATTGTGCATACACATGAGGAACTTATTAGGAAAAAGTTACTGCATTAACTTTGTTCTTAAAGTTGTTTCTTATTTTTTTTCTACTTGTAGATCCCACGGACCAGAGAAAAATTCCAGAAGAATTTGCTTTCTTTTCTCCCAGGTTAGTTTAATTTTCCAGTGTTATTTTGAAAGGTCACACACACAAATTTTGAAACTCAATATAGATACTGTAAAAAACCCTCTGAATTAAGCAAATCCTTGTTCAGAGGAGAGCTAGAGGATAGTGTACTCCTGACGAGCTCTAATAGCACACTTATACTGAATTTTCTGTTTCTTCAGTTTTTTTGAAAGGTGTGGTTCCTGCGTAAAAGGAATTGCTGTAGAGGTACCACCTCTCCAGCAGTGGAGAGGAGATCCTCATTACTGATGTGAAGGAC
Source organism: Aptenodytes patagonicus (assembly GCF_965638725.1). Classification (NCBI taxonomy): domain Eukaryota; kingdom Metazoa; phylum Chordata; class Aves; order Sphenisciformes; family Spheniscidae; genus Aptenodytes; species Aptenodytes patagonicus. Next base: position 46,334,928 of record NC_134952.1, read on the forward strand.
AATAAGACAGGTATGAAGATGCTTTAGATGTTCACTTGGTAACTCTTATTAGAGAACCAGGCTCCTGAACAATGAGAGAACCTGGTCCTCAGCTTGTTTCAATTACCCTGAACAGATTTACATATGTTTACTCCAGTTCAGTTGTGGGAATATGCATGCACCTAACAGGAAATAGGTGATTTTTAGAAATGAATAAGTATTACTGAAGATTATCAAATGTCTTTTACAGAGCATTTGTTTCTGCTCATTGATGTATATACATGGCCTTCCTCTATGACAGCATGGGTTAAAAAGTGATAATGAATTTTATTATCATATGTATCTGTAAAACTAAAGAACTACTAAACTGTTGTAAGTTGAAGGTAAGAATTGATCCCCCTCATGTAAAAACATTTTGTTAAAATTGTACCTTATATGAGTACGTGCAAGCAGACCCACAATAGAAATCATGCTGTAATGAGAAAAGAAGTTACAGCTTATTCCTATTTACAAATTATATATTTTTTTCCTCTGGAAGCTAGACATATTCTTTATATACAGTTACACAGTAAACTACAGAGAGATTCAGGGACTTGTATTTCATCATCAGGTTACTCAATTTCTAATGCAGTAACTTTTTTTTTTTTTTTTTTTTATAGATAGGGTTAATAAAGTAAGTGTAGCAATTGACTTTTAGATAGCTTCAAGTCCATCTGCCTTTAATTATGTCTGGAAATTTGCTTTCAATTCCTGCTCTGAAAGAAACCGTGGAGTCAGATGCAGTGCTTCCAGGACTTGAAATTATATTAATATGAAAGAGTTGCTAACACAGTCTGAAGTATATTCTGACTTAATAATATGCATTTCTTAGGAAGATAATCACGTTCCAATTTGTCTAGAACAGAAAATAAAATATCATAGAAAAAGTTGCTATATATATCACAACTACTCCTCTGAACCTCTTGTTCATTGTTACATATATTTTCCCGATCTATAGTTGAAAATCTGTCATAATAGTGTGGTGTAATACAAACAGAGAGAATGTATTTCTTAGCATTATAGATCCTAACTATGACAAGGCAGCATACTCTCATAAATGTACTGTCTAGCCATGCAGTAATGACAGCAAAGTATTCAGAGACACCTGTTATAAAGAATTATTTTCTCTAACCTTTGAGATAAAGGTAAATCTTTATAGTCATTACTATAAGAAACTGAACCAAAGCAGCAATTGCCAGCTAAGATTAAGATACTCAGAGTTTTCTATTTTCTGAGTTATTTCTCTTTGCTGTCATCTATCTATCCTTTCTTTTACTGGGGACATTTTATTATTAAAAAATTCTTAATAAATTTGGCTATTCATTTATCTGTATTTTATTCTTGCATGGTAGTTTCCCTGATCATTTTGTATATGAAGTACAGCTGGCTTTTCATAGAAAATTTTAAAAACATTCTCCAGTAGCTAGGGACATTTTGGATGTTCTTAGATACCAAGCTAAAGCCAAACTCCCAGACTGAGCCTCTTCTTTGATTTAGAATATTGCATCAGAATTTAACATTCTGGTTTGATTAAAAATCTTGAAGCTAATTTTTGTTTCTGGATTAGGAAAGAGTCTTGGCTGTCAGCCCTGAAGCATCTTCTAGGATGCACTCTAGGTCTGAATACTCATGGTGTTTTCAATTCCAAGCAAGATGATAATGATGAGGTCAATGTGTCTATTATGTCTGTGACTTGCAGTTCCTATGAATTCAATGAGAATGATGTCTTAGTAGAAAACTGAAAATAAGTCTTACATTGTCATATTTTTGTTTTCAACATGTTACAGATCATTTCATAGAGGTCAAGCATTTTCTTGGGCAAAACTGTTTTCTCCTGATTCAAAAGTACAGATTGTGTCGATGGAAAGATTTGTGTCAAACAAAACATTTCGTGAATTCATGTCAGCATTGCAATATTGTTTTGGGTGAAAAGAGATTAAATTCCTCCCCTTCCCCCCAATTTATATTTTAAAAACTTTTACATTAAAATGCCCTAACACTTCAATCAAATGCTTTGTTCTGAAATGTAATTTAAAAATAAAGATTTTCCCCAAATTGAAAATAAACAGAATTTTTCTTTTTAGGTCAAATCAGTCATTTTATGATGACCTAGAAAGTTTACCAAATTGTCAGTTTAGTGCTCTTCAGTTTTAAAAATGTACTCCTAAAGGACCCAAACAATCATTTTAGGTTTTTTTTTCAGGAAACTGCCAAACCCCAGAAGCATGTATTTCTTTAGTTCTGGTTTTGACTGATGATTTTTTTTTTATTTAAGTCTCTTTTTCATCAAGTTTGTATTTGGTCTCTTTTTTTGTCCAATTTACCGCAACTTTTACTCTGGAAATCTACATAGTAGCTCTGGACTAAGTAAGTTCTGCAAACTACATAGGCACATTATCACCTGAAATGCATCTAATTCAGCTGATAATCTTGTGTATGAGGGACTGGTTTGAAGGTCCACTTTTTAAAAAAGTTAGACTAAGAAATGCTTGAGAGTTAAACTTGTAAATCTGTGATAATTGTCCTGGTAGTTAATGGAGAATAATAGAACCTTTGGCCTAAGACAGGGAAAATGAGATCCTCCACGAGAAAGCTAAAGTTAGATGAGATACTATGATGCTTATTAAAGGACAATACATGTTAAAAATTGTCTAAAGCTTGGAAGAGCTAAAGAATCATTGTATTATATATATTGTCTTATTTATGGATATATAACAAAGATAACTTTGTAAGAAAATTTATTTCTGGCTCCTAAGGTGTTGTTAATTCTTTCTTTCCTTTCAAAATTTACTTGCAATTAGTGTTCCAGACATTATGCAAGAGGGTTGCAACATTTGTTATCTGTCTTTGTCACAGAAGCATCTCTTAGTTTGCATAGGCTATTGAACATTTTCTGGATACTTTTTCTAGAGTTACTACTTTGAGCCCCTGTAAAGGGAACTACATATTAAAATGTGACTCCTGATTTTTATATCATTTCTGTATCTGAATCTATGAATATAATTTGTGTTTCCAGGAGTTAGTACATCTTGGCAACACCTTCTGTTTCTGTCAGAAATTCTGTCTAGGAAAACTTCAGCCATTTGCCTAGGATTTCCTGAAGTCTTAAATGAACTATGATTAAGCTGCTGGACACCTGGAAATCTTGGAAAAATAGCCACTCGGTATGTGGAGATCAGTTTTAGACAGAGACAAACAGATTGATGCATCTATGATCTACTCTGTATATGCTTTGCAGATGATGTGTGTATGTGTGGTAAGTCAGAGACATAAAGAACATTGAATTTACTGTGTAGGAGCAGTGAGTCATCGGATTCACTCTGCACAGCTATGAATCAAAAAGCAAATAAGCATGCACATTTTCATGCATGCAGTAGAAGAAATAAAATGCAAGGGATAATAATGTACAAATATTCAAGTTTTTACTATCTTTTTATTTCTTTTATAGTATCTTTTTATTTCATTACAGACAAAGTGCAGAGGTGCACAAGATGGTACACAGGTTTGTTGAGGTGTGGGGTTTTTTTCCCCAATAAGGGTAGGGAGTACTTCAGTTTGCAAAGATGCAGAAACGTTACTGGCAAACCACATGCACAGAAGTCACAGGATCAAAATCACCATGTAGTTCTGCAACTAGTGCCATCAGGTATCAGCCTGAGGTGGTATGAAGTAACTTGTTCTTTCTTTGAAACTATCACAAGATTGCTATTTTCTTACATTTTTTTAATGTTGCTCATCTCATTCAACTGTACTAGTGTTCCCTGCACGATTCATCAGTGTTACTCACTAACTGCTCAGACCAAAGTGTCTGACGTAAATCTGGTTCTTCCAGTGCCCGGTTTCTGACTGGTAAGTACCCTGTAATGGGAACCACTGCAATGACCTCTTAAGCTTGCAGTCCTCAGACGGCACGTATAACATTTTAGTGAAAACAGGAAAAAAGAGAGGTACTAGGGAATAGAAAGACTTGGATCCACATAAACAATACACTGCAAAGTGGAACTTGACTGACAAAGGGAAAATAATTTGCTACTGGGGAAGTATATCACTGTAGAAACAAGAGAGGTGCTATAGGAGAAGAGTGAAGGCATTTCTTGAAGCTTTGTGTTTGGGCATAGCAACTAGTCAGTCTCATGTAATGCTTAAAGCACAGGCTCAGTCTGGTTTATGAAATAATTCTTAGTCTGTTTTGTTTACTCAAGACATTCCCTGAGAATATTCAAAAATCAAGTCTATTCTTATTGTATATAATGGCTGTTTTTTCAGAGTATGTATGTGGGTGTAACTTTTTGAACTAGGTTTCCACAATGAAAACTTTGCAACAACAGTAACTGCAGATAGCCAGCTATACTTGCTTAAATGAACTTCTGCTGTCATTAGAGTATTTATAGAAACTGAAAGGGCTGCGGATGCAGCTTAGGCAGATATTTGTTTACATTTTAAGGAGATAATTATGCAAAGTCCGCCAAGCTTATGCGCAGTCTATAATAATAATTATAATACTTGTACAAAAATACAAATTACACTCCAACATATGTATCCCATGGCAAATTATTCTCTTCTACATTTTTAAACTACTTGGAAGAATAATGGTCTCCTAAGGTATTACTGCTTGCATTGTTTTCACACTAGTTTCTTTTACTTTGGTACGAGTACCATTGATGGACTCTCATGCTGTAGAGCAGATTCACTTTTTCCTCCAGCTTACACAAACTGAGGATCAGGACTATAGTTTGGTCATCTGAACTGTTCCATCTCAAATGGAACTACTGATGCAGGAGGCAGCTAAATCTATGTACACATCGACTACTAGCAACACATGAGACCTATAGATAGAAATGATATACAGTTGCAGTACAATCATTTTCAGTTCTAGCATTTGCAGTTGTAAGGTGACACTATAGTGCAGCACCACCATTAATTTTGGAACTCTAAATACTTTCATCCTGCTTCTTCATACAGGAAAGCTACAAAATGTTCATTGTTTTTGTACGCTTCAGCTTCTGTAAGTGAAAACTCAGATATATTGAAATTATTGTGGACTAGAAACTTTGCCGTGTCAGAGTTCAACTTGACTCAAGGAGAGAGTAGAGCTTTCTGATACCTTTCTGCCCTTCTGAGCTTGACACTGGTAAGGCAACAGCTTGGGACTAATCTGCTTCATACTGAGCTACAATAGTGCTGGGACTATTGTGGAAGCAGCTCTTCCACAGCTAGGCTAGCTGAATCAAATGCCATCAGTTCAATGGCAATATCTCATTTATCTCCTTCGTTTTTGTTAGTTTGTGGCAGAAATCTGATGATCCAATAGAGTTCAATTTGCTAAAACTATAATCTATCAGTGCCCTAAGTGTTGATATACTGTATTCTTGTTTTCCTGTGGCTGTGTTAATCAAGACTGTGGATTGGTCTACAATCTATATAAGGTATATATACCTTAAAGTTTGTAACTTAAAGTATTTACAGAATCACCTAATCTCATCCTAGCTCACTTTCAAACAGCCTGGAATGCTAAGGCGTGAACCATGCAAACTGTTTCCAGAGGTATCTGATTGATCTGAGCAGAATTCACATGAGAAGAGGGCACTGAAAGCATGGAGCATGAAAACCTTCTTGCATTCTCTGCCCTGGTTAAGGCAGAGAATAAAACCTTGAATCTCTTACCAGTCAGCAAGGTGCAGATTGTGGAAGAGTTTTGCTAAGTGTTAGAATTTAGTTGTTTCTCCAAGTTGCATCTCCGAGCCTAGGAAATGTTACAACACATACTACCTAATAACATATGTACATCCACGGGTTTCCTTAGTTTCCTTTGGAAAAATGTGATTTTCCTCTTTCTTTTACCTTAAAATAATTTCTGGTTCTGGATGGCCTGAATAATTTGAATCCTTGTTCTCAAGTCTGGATCAGATTGGCTTTGAAAAGGAAAAAGTGAGTTAGGGCACAATTGGCTGTGTACAATCAGTGAGTTAACGTGATCATGGGGTTCTTCAACCTTGTGATGCAACTCAGAATTACAACTGTCTGCCAGCTTCCTAAGGTTCGGTGTAGCAAATATAGCGATCTGATAGCCACAGTCTCCAGTCTTTCTCTGCTTCATTGATACACTGGCAGAAACACTTGTATTTTTGTCCTTCACTGCAGGGCTTCTCTTAAGTATATTACTCAACTTCACAAGTTCCCTATAACTTAAACAGGATTTTCACATTGGCCAGACTAATAATTTGCTGAGGACAAGAATATACTGAGAAGAGACAGTAGATCACAGTCTTTAAGGGGTTGATTTGTCTGATGAAATGTAGATGCCTGCACACGAGCCAGATGTCTATGTTTCCATTACAGTCAGTGGAGAAAAACAGGGAAGAGTAGGACATAACTCCACTCCTCCTACAGGGCTAAAACTTTGCAGATAAATTGTTTTCTATAACGGCCAGGTTCTCTGCTGACCATAAAAGGCTTGGACAAATAGTTTGGAAGTAGACATACAAAATCCCTCTCCTCAGTGTTTAACATAGATCTTTAGGCAGAATAAATCTTTTGAGTTGGGCACAGATGTACAAACACAGCTGATCAAACTAATAGTTTGAAGCTCAACAAGCTAGCACTTTTGATGGACTTTGTTTCACTGGAAAATTTCTGACTAGCTCTAAACAAAACTGCTAACATTTTGCTATAGGGGGAACCGTTCCAAAGGTGAGCTCTCCTGGCATCTCCATTCAAACTGGGAGAGGTTTCCTATTTTCCCCATAAGGGGTGCTGTCCCCTCTAAGCCACACTCTTTGTCCTTTTAAGTAGTGTCTACCACGTATAAAGGTGCAAGACACAATTAGAGACTCAACATTCAGTGCGTCATGTGATTATTTCTGCTACGTTAATATTTCAGCTAATTCATCACAACACATAATTCACCTGCGCTAACCTCAGAGGCTGGATTCCTCCACAGAGGTCTAATTGGTTTTGCACTCGGGGAAAGCAGTAAAAGAGGGAGAGATTTTAGATTTGTAATGTCAAAATGAATTAGAGATCAGGGCAGAATATTTTGCAAATATTGCTGAGACATAGAATTGGTTTTGTCACACAAATCTCTTCTGATTCTATCCTGTAACCTCTCAAGCCTTGCAAAAACCTTGAATTTTTTGTCTCTTCATAGAATCATAGAATCATTGAGGTTGGAAAAGACCTCTAAGATCATCGAGTCCAACCGTCAACCCAACACCACCATGCCCACTAAACCATGTCCCTAAGTGCCTCATCTACTCGTCTTTTAAATACCTCCAGGGATGGGGACTCCACCACTTCCCTGGGCAGCCTGTTCCAATGTTTAACCACTCTTTCAGTAAAGACATTTTTCCTCACGTCCAAGCTAAACCTCCCCTGGCACAACTTGAGGCCATTTCCTCTTGTCCTATCGCTAGTTACTTGGGAGAAGAGACTGACACCCACCTCGCTACAACCTCCTTTCAGGTAGTTGTAGAGAGTGATGAGGTCTCCCCTCAGCCTCCTTTTCTCCAGGCTAAACAACCCCAGTTCCCTCAGCCACTCCTCATAAGACTTGTTCTCCAGACCCCTCACCAGCCTCGTTGCCCTTCTCTGGACACGCTCCAGCACCTCGACGTCCTTCTTGTAGTGAGGGGCCCAAAACTGAACACAGTATTTGAGGTGCGGCCTCACCAGTGCCGAGTCCAGGGGCACGATCACTTCCCTACTCCTGCTGGCCACACTATTTCTGGTACAGGCCAGGATGCCATTGGCCTTCTTGGCCGCCTGGGCACACTGCCGGCTCATGTTCAGCCGGCTGTCGACCAGCACCCCCAGGTCCTTTTCCGACAGGCAGCTTTCCAGCCACTAATGAGAATTCTCTTCAGAAGACTATATTTTCTGAAATATATTTAGCATAAGCTAAGTGGTGAAGTATTTTAATAAAAAGTACTTGGCTTGCTTTCTTGAGGAAAAATGAGTGTGAGGAAGGGCATGGGATTTGGTTTTTCCCAAACTCAAAATCATGTAGGACACAGCACATTCAAGCCTGGGGTTTGGGTCAACACACCCAGGTCTCACAGTACAGCGTAGCCTGACAGTTACATGGGAGTCCAAGCTGGCATCATCCAGTGAGCACGTGAGAAACTTTACATATAGGACACAAATCTGTGTTGTTACATCAGACTGTGCATAGCAGATACTTTGAGGGAGCAACTTCTGTGTCTACTGTAGACTTGGACATGCTCATAACTTGCCTGGAATACTTCCTATTTACCTTGTGTCATACTTCATCATGGCTGTGATGAAACCAGTATTTCCTTATTCCACAAACACAAAGTATTTTTTAAAAAGAAAGTAAACAAACAAAGAAAGAAAAATAGACCAACCTCCCACCCCCCCCCAAAAAAAGTCCTTTTATATATTCCTTGCATGCAAAAGTGTAGCTTTTGAGATACATAATTTTGTAGGGTTTCTCTGGCAGCAGAATGTAATAAGGTGAATAAACATGGTTTCCGCCTGCTTCATACACTGGTTGCCTTAGTAACTGTGGCATAGTGCAGCTGAAATGTGCTAATACACTTAAAAAGCAGTTTGAAGGAAGCTGATGGGCAATGATTATCATTGGTTGCATCAATTAGACCAGAAGATTGTGAGGCACTGAAAATAATACCTTTAATTGCTTCAAAATTAATTTTGCAAGTGGAACAGCATTTGCAATGTGCCCATTTAAGATATATGTCATTGTATTTGTAGGGGTTTTTGTCAGTTTGTATGATGAGGAAACTTTCCCATCTTTTATGAGAAGATGAACTTGACAGCTTTACTTTATTTTCAGTAATTTCTTCATTACCAGCCAGTAGCTGCTGGTATGAACAAAGGGTGTTAATATGCTAAAAAATTAGCTAATCCATAATAAACAAAGGGATTCATTTATAAGCTAGTTACATTTGTTAAGTTTGCCTTTCTTGTCTTTGTTTTCAATACTGAAATATCTTTACAATAAAAAGAGGAGCAAAGGAAAAATCTGATACTTGGAACTTTGATATTTTTGTGGAATATGAGATCTTTCCTAGATGAAAGCTGCGGTACTTTGTATAAAGAAAAAAAAAATTGTCCTGGAAAGAAATATGGAAAACTTTTGTAAATAATCAGCTTACTGACTTATAGAGTGTAACTTTATTATCTTAATTTGATTTATGCTAAATTTATTCCAAAGAAAATGAAAGGAACATGAGTGACAAGATTTCTACTATTTACTATTTTAAATTTTATGAGAGGAGTTCTCTTTATTTCTTAATAGGAAAATGTGCAGTCAAGGTGTTAAATATTCTATAAAAGTTGAAGAAAATTGGTCACTAAATTAAAAATTACTAGTAAGGAAACAGAACTCATATAGCACAAACATTCTTCTCATATCCATGAGAGCTTATAACTCTCCCCAAATGTAAAAAACACATTTATCTGAATGGGAATCACATGTATATGAGAATTGTGAGAGTTGCAATCCTTTTATTAGATCTGAATCCTTTGTATGAAAAGTTTCCAAGCTTTGTGTCTTAACAGTATCATAGACACTTTGCAGTCAGGCTTCACATTTAAACAAGCATGGTACTGGACTTAGTAGCAGTAATGGATGCCCTCCACACAGCAGATGGTGAAATCTACATTTCTCTAAGGAAATTTGAGGTCCCAGGAGTTTCTGACATGATCACCACATTGAAAGGGGTATGGGAAAAAAGAAGTTCTTTTTTCCTCAGATACATTTCTTGCAGAGTTTTGTACGAGTGTATGCTATCTCCATTCCTCTGTCATATTCCTGCTGTCCAAAATGCTCTGATTACAGCTTGTTTTCACTGCTGGGATGCCAATATGCCCGTTTGTAGCACTCCTTCCTATGGTCTTTAGGAAACTGAAAGGGTTGAGGGACTGGAGCAAAAGGATAGGCATGGAATTAGAAAAAGAGGAGAAGATAAGGGCAGGCACAGCTCCTGAGGGGCTACCTCTACTCCTGGAAGAAATGGCTGTTAGAGAAGAGGATAACAAAATGCAATTACCAGGAAAAGTATGCTGGTAAACTGTAGAGAGATGTAAAAACTTCTGTCCTATCTTTTATATGTACCTGTTGGTGCCTGAAGCTTAAGGGGCTCTCCTGTAAGTTTCCCTTGCACTTCAAGAAATGTAATTTTCTGTGAAAGGATCACTTTATCTTATTGTAGGCCCACAGGGGAAATGGAGTTTGGGGAATTTAATAAAATCCACATATTCTTTGAGGAAACACAAGAATTTCCTTAACATCTCAAAAGCTTTGCAGCAGTGAATGCCAGTAAAGACACATCACAGAGCCAGGAGGCTGAGGTAAGTGTTCACAGAAATGTGGTATCCTCAGTAACATTCTCCAAGGTTGATTTACTCTAAAGACAGACATATAGAAAGTGTGTGAAATCATGTCATATTGTTTCTTTTGTCCATGGGCTGGGGAGCTGGAAGTAGGGTGAAAAATTCTTATGATTTCCTGCTTTTTCCAGGACCACTTATGCAGCTCAGTCCAGCTGAATATAATGACATGACTTACAAGTAGTGTAAATCTCTCATGCATCATTACTGTTTCACTAACTTTGAGTCCCAGAGAAATGTGCAAGGATTCCTGGCTTTTATAGAGGTCAGCAGGTCTCTGCCTTTTTTATGGTGTTGGTTTTGACCTGGCATTTACTGATTAGCTGATTGCTCAGCTGATGAGCTGAGCAGAATAAAACAGGGCATTATGGATAAGATGTGCAGAATTTAGATGACTGAGTTATGAAAGTGAACCATCATAGGACTTTCATGCAGATTAGACATTTTAGTTGGCTGGGTTTCAGTCCTGGATATGTTCAGGATAGTTAGCTTAGACACAGAATACATGGTGTGTAAGATGAGTGACAGGTAAGCTGAATCACTTTGTAAGATTTCACTGCCTCACTTGATTAGAGAAGTATCCATCACTGTAATACAACAGTGATGAACACTATAACAAATCCTAAAATAGAAAATCTGAAAGATATTGTTAATACATTTAGAATAACAGACACAATTTCAAATGATGTATGGTCCTATATATGTGACAGACCACATAGGAAAAAGGACTGTACATAGTAAATGAATCAGGGAACACTGGAAATTAAGCATATTGTGGCAATTTTAATGACAGGCTTTTTAAGGATTAAGATTTGGCTTAGCTTTTAGTCTGTTTCCTTTGTTTTAAAGTTTCCCTAGTGTTTAAAAATTAATTTAATAAAAACGGTCTGCTTTGGCACTGCCAATTCTCTTCTTTTAATTTGCAGTTAACATGACATGAGCTCCCAAAGAGCTTTTTAGTGAAATATCTGAAACATGTATCAAAAAGAGAAAGAAATCCTTCAAAGAACGTGCTTGAATTAAAGTGCCACTAACTGAAACTGAACTGAACAGCAGTCAGTTTTTTTAAACAAAGTTAGTTGGAAGACCTTGCATTTCCTTGCTGAGTGTGTGCCTGGGGCAAAGCTGCTTGGAGGATGACTTACTACAGCTTGCTGTGTTCATTTATTATAGAAAAGTTGTTATGGAGATCAAGGTGAAAGTGAACTTCCCTGTAGTGTGCTACCTCTTTTTGTATGGTTACCGAAACACATAGTTGTCCTTAATGTCACCATAATTTCAGAGTTCTATCTGGTTTTGTTGTTGTTGCTCTTGTGTGACTAGCAATAGCTTTTGTTTTCTCAGTTCTTTCCATTTCTGGACTCTGACTCTTAATTACATTAGTGGCTATCAGTATTACCTTAATTTCAGGAGCTTGTGGCAGATGACAATTCAATCACAAGTGCTTGAGAGAGTGGTCTTCTTCAGTTATCCACATAAATCAACCCTTGGTTCTCTCCCTGCAGCACTGGGGATCATTGGGCCTGACTCAGCACCCACTGCTCAGTTGCCTTTGATGGAAACCCAAATGTGCTTAAATAGAGTAAAGATAGGCTCATCTGCCATGCAAAGAAGAATTCCATTTGTTGATAATTTATTCATGTATCTGTGTTGATATTAACAAGACTCTACTAGCGATAATGAATCAGTAAGACAAGAGCTTTCATACCAAAAGCAGAAATGTACATTTAAAGGGACTCGTGTAGCTGAGCAGTTATTCTGGGTTAAAAAGGGTAAAAGGGGAAAAAATATATGGGAGAACATTTAGCTGTTCTAGAATAATATCATATATACATTCATTTGTATACATTTCAGAAACAAAAAGATCTCTGTTAAACTAGTACTCATCAAAAGCCAAGAAATAAGTATTATAAAGAATATGTTAGAAGCAAGTTACACCCATTGCCAAATCCCACCTGAAATGTCTTTACAGGATACTCTTAATTTCAGAATTCGTACAGGACTGTGAGACATTCAGTATCAAAGCTCCCACAAGAATATCAATGTGCTTTTGAAGTAAAGCAATTCAAACCCAAATTAACAAACATTTTCTCTCTCAATTCATGAACTTTATAATTACCTTCAATATTTTCAATAGGCTCCCTGTCTCCTTTCTTACTTTATGATGATGATTTCTGAAGTTACTGTTTTTTCTTTCTTGCAATAAAAATAATTCAGCAAGAAAGCATATCCACAGATTCTCTGTTATGTATCTTTCTTTGTGTGTGGATATGCATATATACATGTCCCTGTGTGTACATGCACGTGTGCTTACCTATACATATATATTTCTCCTGTATTTCTTTTTTGTATATATGCTTCCTCTTGGAAAAGAAGCTTTTGTTGCTAGACATACTGCTACCATTTCTGCTCTTTTAGAGGAATGCCATAGGTCTGTGTATTTTAAGGTCACAAGGTATCTCTATAACAATCTTTTCTGATTTCTGATCTAGCAAAATTTCTACTGCAAGGTTCAAATCATAATGCTGGTGAAACCGAAACTCATCTTTTAGAAAGATATCCAGTCCCATTTTGAAGACATTTCACAAGGAATCTACCTTTAAGAGATCTTGTTTTGGCAATTGACTCCTTATTAGGAGTCCTTACTACATTCTCTCTAACATATTTTTTTCTAATCTCAACCTTGCTTGCTAGGCTAGAGAATCCTCTACTATCTGTCATGATGTCAATGTTCAACCCTTTCCCATGTGTGCTCTGTACATGTATGCACTCTTCTCTGTGTGAGTAGTAGGAGAATGATATCTGTGAGAAGTAAGTATTAATGATATGGAAAAACATATCATAGAATGTTTTGACTTTTTGCAGCTTCATAAGATGTTATGTTATCCCAGATAATCGAAGCCGTGTTGTTACTCAGGTTTTCAACCCAGAAAATAGAGACAACTTTCCATCATGCAGAAATTAACATTCTGACTTCATCAATAACAAATGACATGCATTGTTGAGTGATGGTAAGTGATCCCTTCTGAATGTGGTATAACTTCCACACTGGTATGTACCTAAACCATAGAAAATGCCTTTGAAGATACTTTGTAGAGTAGCTATATTGTTTCTTTTTTACCTTTATTAATGTTTATATTACAAACAAGACTTAGGCTAGATGTACACAGGCGCATACCTCTGTTGGTTTTGTGCTAACCAGTTATGGGTAAATTCAAAGACTCCTGAACTAGTGCATTCAATTTTATACAGAACTAAAACTTATTTACAAATACAAAGTATTTCTAAGCTGTGATCTTACATAAGTTATGTTTCATTATGTAATGTAATTTGCCAGAACTATTAATAGTTCTCTGCTTGCAAACCTTCTATCTCACGTCCTTAGCTCCTACAGGAACATTATGCAGATGTCTTCTGCTACAGAGTTGTATTAATGTAAGTGTAGTGACAAAAATTAATCAAGTGAAAACATTGCCCCATCCCTGGAAGTGTTCAAGGCCAGGTTGGATGGGGCTTTGAGCAACCTGGTCTAGTGGAAGGTGTCCCTGCCCACGGCAGGGGAGTTGGAACTAGATGATCTTTAAGGTCCCTTCCAACCCAAACCATTCTATAATCCTATGATTTGCCATACAGTATTTTTAGAATACTTGAAAGTTGGTTTAGAGAGTCATATGAAGTATGGCAAATAAAACATTTTATGTGCAACCTTGTATTCAAAGTAATAATATTTTATCTTCTAACAAGTCTGAGTTTAATTTGAGATTAAATGCTGCTTTGATTTCCACTTGAGAAGACAGCTTGGTATGTATTTGTAAGATATTTCATAACTCTAACAAACATTATTATATGCCCTGGATGGGATCATTATTTTGTGGTGTTTTTAGATTAATTCAGTGATATATCTCAAGTTTATTTTTGCAAAAGAACATCCAACACAAACACAGCTAACTTATAAGCTATATAAATATGAATTTCTTTAAATTGCAAAAATCAAAAACCTGAAAAGATCTGATCCTTCAGTTACAAATCCTAGACTCATGTTCAATTTGTCCTCCCCAGAGCCTGAAAAAACAGAGATGGAGGAAAACATCTGGAGGAAAACATCTGCCTTGAAAAAAGAACGATACCTCAGAACTAATACTGATGATATCAGCAGTCTGTCTTTGGAAGGGACAGGTGATGAGTCAAAACTGGTCTCATATCCCATATGACTTCTGAATCAGCTCTTAAATTTGGGCCAACAGTGGAAATTTAAAACAAAAACACCCAAACCCCACAGAATTAGCTTACCCTGGGTGTCTTCAAGTTGTCTTTGCAGGTTTTGTTTTTTGAGATCTTCTGCTTGGCCAGGATATTTTTGCTTATATAAGTTTCATTGCACAGCTTCAAGTCATAATCTGGTTTTATGAGGTACAGGCAAATGGTACAATATATCTGCTTCTCAGAAAAAAAAGAAAAGTCTTTGGCAGTCTACTTCGGTGAAAAGTCAGGGAAAGATTGCTGCAGATGAAAAACTCATGGACAAATACATTAAGGCTGCTAAATGCTCTGTAACACTTGGCTGTGCTGAGTTCAGAAGGATGCTGAAGTGACTCTAACCAGCTCTACCTATCCATTTGTAATAGCTCAGTTCCTGGCATTTTCACTTTGGATATAGGCAGATCTGCATAAGCAGAGCAGAATTCTGACAAGCTTCTAAAAATGTAGGAAGTCATAAAAGCAGGGGAAATGAATGTGTAAACAAATGTATAAAAAGCTACTGAGAAGAGGAAAGGAAGAATTAGTTCTCTCAGTGCTTAGTATATGATGCTAAAGACAGCAAGGAATGGTCAAAATAAATATGACAAAAAAACGGTAAGACTTTCCAGCAAATCGGTTCAATCCTTGTCATCTGTGATCTGTAAAATAGGTTAAATAAACATTTTGTCTCTGCTTTTGAAGGGTTGCTATGAATAGATCCTGCCTTTTGGAGGACTGATTGACTAGTTGAGCTCTTGTGTTCCTTTCCAGACCCATGACTTTGTGATTCATAAGGTACAGTAAGAACATACTGACATTTGAAACTTCACAGTGATTAGTAAAAAAAAAAAAAAAAAAAAAAATCGGTAAAGAGGATACTATACAAAAGCTTTTATTTACTATATCCTGGATAAGAAATCAGAAGTATTTCAGAAAAACATCTAAGCACTTAAATTTAAGTAAAGTACAGAGGTAGTTTAGCTGATACTAATAAATCCTTATAATCCTGCAAATATATATTTTACTTACATGGTACCAATATTTTCAAAAGTAGAAAAAGGAAGAAAAAGCTATATATTACAATGTGTAAATTAGCATCTTGACATATCTTTCTTCTATTTTCAATAGGTATCTTTTATTTTGTCTGTGTTTAGTAAGACTCTGCAAATGGGGCAAAAATAGGTTTGTGGCAGTTTATGCTTTACAAGGGATGACAAAAAATGAAAATCTCTGAAAATTTCCCTAGTTTGCACAATACATATTTAAGTCTTTTTTTCAGTAGGGAAAGAGGCTGTTGTTTGACTAATGAAATATTAACTTCAGAAGAGAATGCCTAAGTTCAGCAGACTGATAGAGGAAGAATCTTAACAATCAACTTACATGAAGCAGTTCTGAGGCCTTAAGAAGTCCCCAGCAAAACTAAGAGCACATTCTCAAAAATGACTTGTTTAATGAAAAAAATTTCAAAAAAATAAAAAGTAAAAAAAAAATATTCCTAAAACATCTGTGCAATTTTCAAGTCTTGTTAATTGCAACAGATCATCTCCAAATCGCTTTTTGATCTCTATCCCACTTCACTTTTTATTTATCTTGTTTGTGAAAATATACACCTGAATGACTTCTTACTTGATATTTTCTTAAAAATATTCAAATATTTAAAAGATCCTTTCTAGTTTTCCGAAATGCCAAATGAAAATGTAACATAACATAAATTCTGCAACTCAAACTTTTCTACTTTATGTAACCATCAGAACAGAATATTTAAAAGCAAGAGTTGGAAATATCAATATCCTCATAGAAAAAGGTACTTTAATGAAAATATTAAACTCCTACCTTCTGTCTATGTAAAATAATAGCTAAAGTTCAAACTTCAGATAACATGCAGAATGTACAATTTATAACACTATAAATGTCAGCAAATTGCTAGATTGTGCCTGGATAACTTTTTCTTTAACATTTCTCTTCAGGATGGAGTAGACTTGGATGAAGAGAAAAGCTTCATTTAAGAGGTTAAAAATGGAAACTGCGTAAGTGAACAACGGTTGCAGATGTTAGAAATTGGTTTGAGCTAAGACATCTGGAGTCATTCTTTGGCAAAACTGCAATTTCACTTGGTAATTTGGTGAGTCTGATTCACTGAGCCGCTGAGATGGAATCCATCACAGATAAATGATTCCGTGATAAAAGTGAACACACCTGGCTAATACTTTTCAGTTAATCCCTGTTCATTTTTTTTTTTTTTCACCAAAGAGACCAGGGACTAAATACAGCACAGTGACACCAGGTATGGCATGTAAATTTTGATAAAGATCACAGACTAGAATATTAAGAGAAGACTTCTGTATACACACTCACACGCACACACATATATATGTGAATTTACTCACCTGGAGAAACAACAGTTTGAAGTTGGGTGTCTTTTCATGGTAAAAGGCTGTAGAATAGCCCACAGTTACGCCTCCCTGTAATACTGATGCCTGTAAAACTTTTTAGGCCTGTTTTTCTATGTATCCTGCTTCTATGATTAATAGATTATGTAACATGAAAAATAACCACAGTAATTAACAAACACATTTGGAAAATATATGGGGATAATATAAAATATAAATCTTGAAATCCAAAAGGGATTCTTAACTTTAGTAAGAGTTTGTTAAATGAATAAATGATCATAACTTTGTGCTGAACTGTCAACCTCGATGCTTGCTGGCTTTATGAGAAGCTTCTCTATTAGGCAAATTTTTTTTTTTCTTGTTTTATACTTTTTTGCAGTCCTAGAAATCAATCAAACTATATTCAACATAACTATGCAGGGACTGAAAATTTCCCTGACATTTCACTCTGTTTTATATCCAAAAACTAAATCAAAGATTTGAGAAGGTTTACTTTTGTCTGGAAATGAATCAAAATCAGGTACATTTTAAGTGTCATCTGCTTTCGAACAGATGATCTTTTATTGTCCTTTATATCTTTAATAACATGGTTCTTGGTTTATTTAGTCAAGCACTATTAAATATTACATGAGGAATTAATTATTGGTATTTTTGGTTTAATAGATCCCAACAGACTCTTGCAATTAATCCAAATTTGTTACTTAACACACAAATGACTATTAGTGTGCAGTCATCACCACTTCCTTTAGGAGTTTTTAAAACTCATAAGCACTATATATACATACCTCAGGGGAGGTTTTGCGAGTCTCTGGTGGACTTTGACCATTAAACTTTCCAAACTTGTTACTTGATATTCTTACGTTGCAGTTGTTTTGTTTGGTGGTTGGGTTTTTTTGCCTGCAGAATAAGTGATTTGGTGCTGTCACCAAAATCAGTGAAACATTTTTATTTGCTCAAAAAGACAACATAGTCCAATGTGGCTTTGATATTAAAATACATGCACATGAATACATATTTCAGGTGTGTAACACGATCTTCCCAGCTTGTGCCCACTGATGCACTGCCATGCCGGCTGAAGAAGGTCCGATCTGAAACTGCAGTAAGGTTTGCCCAACCATGCCTAAGGGTGAGTTAGGTGGGAGCTGTTAGCAATGAAGAAGAATAAATGGGTTTGATCAGCAGTCAATTTCAAATGCTCCTGAATCAATTGGATGCTCTTCTGTACCAACTCAGGGATCACTGTACTTACAAGAGATACGGGGTGGGAATGCATGATCTTGCAGTTCTCACTCCAGGCGTGCTAATATGGTCTCCTTCTGTGGACAACTTCCAGTACCTAGAGAGAGCTAGGAAGAGCTGTTAGCTCTTGATGAGCCTGCTCTGTGCAGGATTTCCAAGGTAAAGGCTCTCTGGAACCTCCCTTGTGTTCCCAGGAGAAGGAACCATCCACCACCACATTGATTCAGCCCAGGTTTAATAGCAATCTTTTATTTTCTGCCCATACTGCCCCAAACACAGCTTTTAAGTTAAGACACCCCTTTTTTTAACACACATAAATCTAAAAAAACTCCATAAGAATCAATATAAGTGGTTCATGTAAATATGGGGTCTACATGTAGCAAAATAGAGAGAAGTAAAAGAAAGGAAGGAAAGCAAACAGGGCCAAACTCAACACCAGGGACCTTGAATTCACTCACCACAAAACTTAAGGATAGGTATAATTCTCCTCACTTTACTCACGTGAGACATGAAGCTCCCTCTCTCTCATGCACACTCTTTTATAGTCTTTTTTTTGTTTTGTAATGCTCTGAGAGACTTCTATCTTTAGTCATCCTTGCTGTGAGTTTATTTAAAATGTATTTGCATAATCTTCCAGAGTCTGGGGGATCCCTTTGTCAGAGAAATTCCAGCGGATATAGCCCCTATTTGATGAAATCGATAGTTGCTAAATTAACAAAGATATGATTAAAAAAGACTAAAGATATGGTTTGTGGTTGATAATAGGAACTCTTTTTTACCAGCAATGATTTTAAAGGACGCTTATAACCTAGGGTAATACGTATGCCTGTTCTTCCATGACCCTGTATTTTATTTTCTGTCAAATAAGACTCCACATTTATGAATTTTGTGATCTCTGTGTGTGTCTCACTGGGAATTTGGACCTTAGCCTGTGTGCTTGCTATCCTCAACCTTAGAGCTCCTAAATGCGTAGGCACCATTTGAACTAATTTCCCCAAATCAGTTCCATTTTTGTATTCTCTCTGAGTGTACTTGTGGCTCTTGAGCACACGCAAAAGCCCTGCACATAACAGGTGGCATTCTGATAGTCTAACTTAAAACCTACTTGTGTAACCAAGAGAGAGACGTGCGCGCCTAAACTAAATTAGATGCCTAAAATTATGTGATTATAATGTGGACTGTGCTCTAACATTGGAAATTACTTGTAGTATTCCTTTTGCAACACAGTTTTTGTTGGTGAAAAGTATACTCTAGAAAGATACGGTTTTCAATCAAGAATTGATGCTGAATGATGTTTAATGACAGTTCATTGGCTCATTCTGCTGATTGCCTGGCTCTTGAGGTGTCTGTAATTAGCTCTTACCTTGCTGAATTTGCAATTTTTTTTCCACTTGTCCCCACTCCGAATACTTTTTTCTCAGAACAGAGTAGAACTTGTTCCAAATTCTTTCCCACAGTTCAGTCTGGTGGAAAAAGGACTAATGAAATCTTTGAATCTGTAAAAAAAATATTGAGAAGAGAAGTCTTAGATCTCTGTATATGACATTGAGATATTGCTCATGAAATCTATATTTTTAAAAAAAATGTTTAAAAATTGGAGCGGATGAAGAAAAGAGCCATTGACATGTTCCTAAGATTAGAAAGTGTCTTGCTGTGAGGAACTGAGCTCAATCTGTTTACTTTATCTAAAATAAAATTGAGATGTCAGTTGATTACAACTTATGAGTATATAGTGGTTAATAAAAAGCACTTAAATCCAGCAGAAAGACGTAATTAATGTCTGATAGCTGAGCCACAGAAATTTGCATTAGGAATTTGGCACAGCTTTTTAACAATGATGGTAATTAAGTGCTGAAATAAATTACTATAGGATTTCTAAATTTACCATCTTTAAAGTCCTCAGCATGACTGGAAGGAGTCACAGCATAGGACAGTCTGCACTTGTTCCAGCTGCAGTCCTGTTGGTTGTGGGAGGCGGAGGGCACTACTGTCTCCCTTGCTCTTCTTGCAGTAAATGCTGTGCCAAAGCCAAATTGGATTGCTTTCTCAAAATTTTCCCTTAATTAAACACCAATTACTGCAGTTGAACACAGGGATATGTGATTGAGATCTAATGACCTGTGATATGGAGCATGACAAACTAAATCAGTATTTTTTTTGTCTTTTGATTTGCAAATCCACAGACTTCACGCAGAAATCTGGAGTAGCAATGTAACTGTACTAACTGTGGACTTTCCTCCTCATTTTGTGAGGGTTGCCTGCTTTAAACAGTTTTAGAGATGATGTTAATCATAACCTGCATGTTTCTGAGTTTGAGGTTCAATTATTTTTTTCCCCCCACATGTTACATTTTTGAGTGGGGAGGTTGTCATGGTTTTTGGTGTATAATAAGAAAATCTTAATATGCTTTTCTGTAGTTGTAGTTCTCTAACATTTCTAATCCTGCTTATATGAGTTTTAGAAAATAAACCTACCTACTGGTACAGTGCGGGTTTTCATCCTGTACTCTGTTTTCACACTTAAAGTGATAAATAGCTTTTACAGCTTGTAAATTCACTCAAGAAAGAGACATTTCTAATAGTGCATTTTATGTGAAACTGCAAAACACTTGTGAATATTTGAAAATAAATAAATAAGGAAGAGGTTTTCTGAATCTAGACATACTGTTATATAATTCTGCTTCCATAACTTTTTGTCACAGCTTGCTGTTTGTAAGGGCGTTAATTTAAAGATTCCAATAGAATGGTAAAATGAAGTGCTTTAGGCTAATAAATTTCATGCCACCCTAAACACATTAATTTAGTACAGTTTTGGAAAGCAGAAAAGTGAGGGAACTGGTAAAATCATTACTGCTGAATATCAAGCCATAAGATTAATTTTGTTTTGAAATAACTACACAATGAAAGTCTGGCACAGGGGAAATCCATTGGAATGCTGTTCACAATTTGCAGCTCATGTTTCTAATAGGCACAAGGTTTCACTGATGGGACGTTTATGGGTAGACCCGATTCATATTGTAAAAATACTAGCAAAGCCTAATTTCTAGCTGAGAAAGGAAAAACAGGTTAATAAGACATACACCTTCAGCACCATAAAGATGACCACCATACAGCACCTTCAGGAATAAACTACCCTCATGAGCGGAAAATGAATGATCATATAGTACAGATGAAGGGTGGTCAAGTAGGCTGAAATGTTAAAGGAGACTAGGAATGTATGAGGCCAGATCTCACTAGTTTTTAAGCAGAGTTGCTATGACAAGGTCTTCAAACTACACACTGTAGTCACAAGGCTCTTAAAACCCACCGAAACAAAGCAGTTGTGCTAGTGCCTGTGGAGAATCAGAAGCATTGAATTAGACGCCAGCTGCTGTCCACAAAAAGTGCTGCTGAGCTAAGAGAAGCAGCTGAGGCCCTGTGGGTTTTCTGGCCTGTGTGACTGGAACTTAACTACAGTGCTGTTTTCATTTTAGTCCTCCTGCCTAGATCAAAATAGCTTACTGTGACCTCTCTGAGGAAATGCTTTATCTCAGAATAGAATTCCCCATTTCTTTATAGGAAAGTGAGGTCTGTCACAGAATTTGGGATGGAAATAGTCCAGGTAAAGGAAAGTGAGAAATAGTAGTCATGGCAGAGCAAATACCAGAGTTTCAGAAGGCATGAAGTCTTCACTCACTTCTTCTGGGTGCAGGCTTTAATGAAATGAGGTAGGAGAGATAAAGATGAGCAAACATCACACAAAAGCAGTTTTGTGTATCTAAGATCTCCCACATCCAAGTGTCTCATGCTCATGTTTAGTTATATGATATGTTAAAGTCAGTGTGTTCTTCCAAAACAAAATCAATCAAACGTGACAACTTCTAACCCCTACCAATGAGTGGGTTTTCCATTCATTCATTTATAGAGGTAAAATCACATCTTGAATATAATTAGCTACAATACCAACCTGTATTACAAGTACCTATTATAAAAAAAAAAAACAAAACAAAAAACAAAGTAAAAAAATTAAATATTCAGTGAAACTATTATTGGAAGCCTGATTAGGCTTGCAGACTCCTTGGGCAAGGCATTGCATGAATAATCTGTCCCTGTAAGTTTATAATTTAATTAAAGGTGGAAAACCAGAAATAATTCATGCAAAATGTTAGTATTTTATAACTGTAATGTCACTCAAAGATAGATCATAAGAAAAGAGGATCAAATTAGTGTTATATTCCAAACATGAATGCATGTTTTTATAACTATCATTAAAACAGTAATTTGAATTATGATAGCTCTGTATTGTAATTCCTTGCTACCTGATTTAATGGAAAATAAGTACACATCCCCTCCATCCCCAGTACTGAGTGTGTATAAAGACACCATTTATGTTAAAAATCAGGATATTTAGAAAAAAAATTCTTTCACTCCACAGTGAAAGGAAACTTTGAAGTTTAGAAACTTCGAATAACATATTTCAAAATGATACTTTTGAAATGTTTTGTTTCAGTGAGGATCAAATGTTGTGATTTATGGCACATCACGTCATTAGACATAGAAAGACTTTTGATGTTTTTTATATCAGATTGTGTACATTAATAAATATACTTGAAATAGGAAGGCAAAATAAACAAAGTCAAATCAATTAAATAAAACATTTTGACCCGCTAATATAAAATTTTTTAATAATCTTCTGTTGAAACATACGAGGAAGTTAAACTATTCCCTTTCAATCAGTTTACCTTAAATACAAAGAGTTATTATTAATAAAAATTTATATAAAATCTAGGTGTCATCATATATTTGGCACTAAAACACAAACAAAGTAGATTAAAATGATCCTTCAGAAAACAGTTCTGGCAGCTTGCTAATGTCAAGTAAAAGCCACCCTGCCTTGTTTTGGGAAGCAGATTCTCATTTCTTTCCTACAGCCCTTTAGGGCATAAAATATGATGATGACCCATTTCAATGGGTGCTTGATTGCCTTTGCATGCATTTCTGCTGTATGAATTCATGGTGCTTTCTGCTAAAGATTCTATGTCAATAAATCATGCCGAAATGTGTCTCTGTTCAGGAAGGCAGTTATGCATATACTAATGTCTTACTGAAGTGCTAAGTGCATACCAAAACTGGAAGCAAAGAAATGTCCAATGAATGAGAAGAAAAGTCTGGATAGGAGCATTTATTCAAGGAGTTGTACTTTCAGCATGATTAATCACCGAAAGTATTTTTAACTTTAGTCAGTGGATTGACAAATAAACAATAACTGTAATTTAGAAAAAGTACCTTTTTAAAAAAAAGTCTTCCACAGTTCTCCAAATAATGATCTCTTATTTGATAGTTGCTTTATTTCTCATATCATTCATTGAATTCTCTATTTAGCAAACTGTTTCTGGAATAATTCTTGATGCTACAAATGAGCATAATTGAATGGATCTGGCAAAGAGCAATTTATGATCTCTCTATGTAATGATACACTGGAGCATAATTTTTTCTTTCTTTGTTTTGGATATAAAACATACCTACTATTAAGAACTTTGTTTTTTCAAGATCTGTCATGTAGAATACACTCAATTAGTTTTAAAGCACATATGTATTAAACAGTTGGTTTTTTTCTAGATGCTTACCGGGATTGACCTATGTCTTTAACTGAGTGGATTGAAAAAAACATATTCCTTATTACTGGGTAAAATGTCATGTAATTTAGATGACAATAATGAGTAGAAGATAGGACCATGTCAATTTCCAAACGCTCTGGTTAGATTTTTGAAAAGGAATAGTGATACTTGTCATTTTTTTCAATGAATTTTTAATGATTTTTTTTTCTTTCTTTCTTTGCTTCTGTGCAAGGACGAGCCATCAACTGGTATCAGTCTCATAAGATATAAAGTTCTTTTCCTACAGTTACTGAATATATCGTGTCATCAGGTATAATTTTTTTTACAATCATCAGGTATGACTTTTTAATGTGTCATGGAGCATGATGACATAATCAATAACCTGTTCTGCTTTTAAGGATAATTCTTAAAGTGATTTAGTTAGTGTCATATTTCATCTCAAGCCATATCACAGAAGAAAAGGAGGGAAGAAGAAAACAAGAAATGAAGAATTGGGATTATAGCCACCTACTGGGAGCTTTGCTATAAAGTCCATGAAAAAATGCTTTAGGACAATTACAGTCAGCATTTAAAATATAATCATCACACCCATCAGATTTCTACAAGATCTGGATTCATAAGATAAAATCCTAATCTCTTTGAAGTTAGTTGTGAAATTCTCATTAACTGTCATTAAAATATTCTCATTAGTAAGGTCAGGATTTAGGAATCAATACTGAAAGGAGTTATTGCTGAGCATTGAGATTATTAACATCATAACATTTGTAATGATCCTTCTCTTCCGTGTGAGAATATTTTTCCATTTATATCAGCTTTTTTGCCTGCTTTGTGTGTTTTTTCTCCAAACTCTTGAGGACAGAAATTAGTTTAAGAATATTTTGTACAGTCTCTTAAAAAAAGGGCCTGTGATTTCAATTTGAGCATCTGGGTGCTATCAGAATGCAACGGTTTAATAATAACTGCATGCTGAAGGGCTAGGAGGAAAATTACATACAGAAAGGCAACTAACGGGAATGTGATAATACAGGCTACCACCTACATTGGTTTTTCATGCTAATGGCTGTTGAAAGAGACTGAGCACCTTTGTTAAGCATTTCAAAGACAGAACAGTGGCAGGTGCTATATAGAATTCAAGAGCTATTGTTTAAACTTAAGCAATATTGACTAAAACTCTGATTTCACCCTAGGAAGCCAGTTAATGATAGCTGAGTCTTTATTCAAAACCTGAGATGACATAGCTGACAGAATTACAGATAGAGGAAACCGAGCTAGTCATTGACATCAATGATATAAAATACCCTGGTGCTTCTTACCTTATATGAGGGAATAGTTACAAATTGCTGGTATGGTTGATGATACACAGTGGTTAATGACACATATAGTGTATTCACTATGGAAAAAAAATGATTCAGATCTAATTTATATGTATTTGGCAGTTTCAAGGCTTCAATAGATGATGGTGCTGTCGAATGGAAATAGGTAAATGAAACAAAAATTGCATGGTTATATACTTTTCTGCAAGGTAGGCCTGAAGTAGTAAAGGGAGGAGGGTTTATTTATTGCATGTTGATAAATTTTAAATTTGTTTTTCCTTTTTTTTCATGTGTTAGCAATGCAGATTTTGACTGCCTTGGATTACTCTATAAATAATGGAATACTATGAAAAATAAGTTTTACCAAGAAGTAAAACTAAATGCAAGGGGAAATATAGTTTATTTGGATTGTTAGAAAGAGGGGAGGGCAAAAGGGGGCTTACAAGAAAGATGAGGACAAACTTTTTAGTAGGGACTGTTGCAATAGGGCAGGGGGTAGTGGTTTTAAACTAAAGGAGGGTAGATTCAGACTAGATATAAGGAAGAAATTTTTTACACTGAGGGTGGTGAAACACTGGTACAGGTTGCCCAGAGAGGTGGTGGATGCCCCATCCCTGGAAACATTCCAGGTCAGGTTGAACAGGGCTCTGAGCAACCTGGTCTAGTTGAAGATGTCCCTGCTCATTGAAGGGGGGTTGGACTAGATGATCTTTAGAGGTCCCTTCCAACCCAAACTATTCTATGATTCTATGAAAAGAATTCTGGTTCTGATAGAAGTTATTTTATCTAAGAGTCTGTCAGTTTAAGTCAAAAGTACTTTGATGCTATTGTATCCAGAAAATACAGAATAAGTCTCAAGTCTTATAACAGGAAATCTTATCCCTAAACTGTAAAGTCTTATGAGAGGAAAACGGATAGGAAAGGAAAAGAGTAAATGATGGATACACACAGAAATGTGTTAGATATTTACAAATAAGGGGAATCTGTGGCTACATTCAAAATTTGTAAACTAGGTAAAACTGACAAAATAATTAAGAACAAAAATCTTAGCAAGACTTATATAGTTCCCAATCCTCAATACAAAATGCATTGCCAAACTCCAAGAACTCCCGTGACCTGTATTCCCAGAATACAACTACTACTTTGGTTTCACACCAAAACAATTGGTTGATTAAAAAAGCAAACCCCAAAAAAATCCTTGCAGTGCTGCCTTATTACTTACCCTTTTGAGACATGCAGGCTTACTTTCCTGAACTTTGAATGCACATCTCCTATTTATAGGAAAGAACCCTAATGCAAAGTTAAATGGTATTCTGGAGCAGGGGTGGGTATTTCTTTGTTCTTCATGAGGAAACTACTTCTTTCTGCACAGACTAAGTCAGTCTAAGAATCATCAAGAACAAGAATGCACCTAGTAATTGGGACATTCACCTGGGGAAGGGGGACTAGGAGTTTCATGTTCCTGTTCTGGTGAATATTTAATGTATTAATTTAATACTTGAGCTACTGTATAATTGGAAGACCAATGTGTTGTTTATATGATTATCTCCAGAGAATTCAGCGGTTTCAGTCCTTAGAGGGAAAGTGGTCTTTGTATACCTCAGATATGGGGCTTAAGACATCCTATAGGACTTTCTAATGCTATTTTAGCAAGGCATCATCATATGGATATGGTTTTGGGCAGCTTTTGGAGCTGTGTAGCTCAGATGTTGGCTCAGGCTGTCCCACTGTAGCTAGCAGATCTATCCCTTGTCAGTTCTCAGGCTATTATCCCAGCAGCGGTGCGAGTCTAGCAAGTCCAAGTTGCACCCACTCGCATCTTCTACTCCTTGGGCTAGACAAATGGTTGGCAGAGCCACATAACCTATGTCCTGGCTCAGAAACTCCTACTGAGAAAAGGGTGGGGAGACAAGCAGGCCATTCAGTTTGCAAGCTTCTTTTCTTGACTTCCCACAGCACTCTGCAGACTCCCTGTGCTGTTTGCATAACTACAGATCTGAACAGATGCCAAAGCTTCTGGTGCGTTTTACAAATTGGCATCAAGATCAGCTCTGCTGCCATCCAGACAAATTATGCCCTGGGCCAACATACACTTCATCAAACTGCTCGGTAGTCACTGCCTGGGATGTTTTTCATTATCTGATCCTCAGTGAGAGATCAACAGAAATCTGTTAGCAAACACTAGAGCCTAAAAGAAGTCAAAGATCTGAATCACAATATTTTTGGGGTTTTTGTAGACTCTTAACTCCAGCATAAAATCTTGGTTACCAAATAAGTCCTATGATTCACCAATTAATTTTATTTAGGATTACCTCTCTGTAGACATGTTAGTGTGTGGCTAGACTGTGCTACTAATTGCTTACTTTGAATATTACCTCACATCCAATGGGCACATAAAGCAATATTTATGAATGTAGGCAGGAAATGACTAGTGGGACAGTATCTGAAAATGTCTCTGAGTGTTTCGAAGGTTTTAGGTTCTGATAACTTTATTCATATTAAGGAGAATGCTACTATGTGGAACAACACCTCAGAGCTGAGGCAATAAGGTATATCTGAAGTTTGAGAAATATTCAACGTAATTAGTATCAAGGAGGTATTCAAGCAGGCGGGCAAGAGCAACTCTAACTACAGTGAACTAGTAAAAAGTGGTGGGAAATGTAATAAAAACCAGATAGTATTTATTCTTTATCAGATGTAATGTCTTATTGTGAACATTTCTGAAAGTATTAAACTTAAGCAATGCATTAAAATGAGAGGAAATATGTTCCTGACAGTAAAACTGCAGGTAGCAAATTTGACATTGATATAAAAGCATAACCAGCCTGGAAGAGCTGCAGTCATAACCTCCTTCCATAGTTTGGTTTCTTCATTGTTATTAAATGAGCTTTTATTTACTTATGCTGCTGGAAGCCCATATTCACTGCATTGTCTGCATGTATCTTTTAAATATAACCTTCATACAATACTATCTTAGTTTAATACCATTTATGGTTTTAAGACATCTTTCATTACTGGCACTGGTCACAGTTTTGCTTCATTTTACAACACTTACCTGCCAGTACAGTGTTTCACTAGTTGCTCTTGCAGTTTTCAGTCATTGATGTCTTACGTTTATTTTGTTGGTGGGTCAGGAAAAAAGAATGCTGTGAAATGACATACAACAGATGTTCTTAGGAAATAATGTAATTGTTCAGCTACCTCAGACAAGACTTGTTTTTTCCAGGATACATGTTGGTCTCTCTTTTTGGTGTCATAATGTGCATATATTAGGCTTAAGCCATGTGTTCACCACACACGGTTCTGGGTATGCCATATCTCTGGGAGCTGGTGTGCCAAATATTTACACAATAAATAGAATTCACTTTGCTAAACTCTGAAAATTGTAATGACAAATACTCTTGATATTATCTCATTTATTTAATATTTTAATAGGAAATAATTCAAGTAGAATTTCCTGAGCTATCAGTCTTGAGAGCAGAAGACAAATGACTTTACCCTAATGTCTATTACTTTAAAAGGAAAAGGGGGATGTCTGTTGTATTGATTGATATACATTCCTGTTATATGAACCTGGAAGAAAAGGTGCAGGAAATTATTTTCTCTATAGAGATTTTTCACAAAGACTTTCAGAAAAAGAAACATTTTCATGAGTTAATAACCATTAGCGGTATCAGCTCTTTCCATGTTTAAGACAGTCATTCCCTTAGTGGAAACAGTTACTTCACAGAAAATTGACTAATTTTCAAGGAACCTAGGTTAGAAATTCACATATTCAGGTGGATTTTCAGGGAATCATGACTAGGTTAACCACCCACATCATATCTAAAAGAACAGTTTTTTGTTTAGTTCAATAGCATGATGATCCATTCTTTATTTTAAAGGACAATCTCATATCTAAAAGAATAGGTTTTTATTTAATTCAATAGGATGATGATCCATTCTTTATTTTAAAGGACAATCCTTATTTCCTTTTCTTTCTGAAACAAGAGAGAAGGCGGCTGAATCAGGTCACTGTGAAGCAACACAGAGCATATAGGTGAACTTCAGTTAAATGATTAGTTTCAGTGGAAGCACAGTGGTAAGTCCACTTATTTTGGCAGCATCGGGAGAAAGGCCTTTCCCGAGCTCTGTAGAAATGCCTGTGCAGGTTTAGCAGACTTTAAATACAGGAGGACTCTAGTGTTTATGGGACTTATCCATGGTGTACTACTGATGTGTTCGATGTTGCTGAAAGGTGTATAGAAAGAAGGATTTAGACATCTGTGTTAGAACTCACTCCAGAAATGGATTCTTTGTTTGCCTAGGGTAAGGTTTGCAAACTTAGGTGATACATCAGGACCACTGCTTGAAAACTGAAGAACCTGGCTGGAGCAAAGCAAGAAACACAAAACAAATACCTTATGCTCATGTCATCATCACCCTACAAGAATGATGATGAACAGCACTTGAGCTGAAGTATTTTTTTTAACATAGGATTTTTCAGTTGTTTGTCTTCTATCCTGTGTATAGATCAGGAATGTGAGAGTAAGGTCATACAAATCCATTAACAAAACTATTTCCTGATGTACTGGGCCTGGCTGGGATGGGATTAACTTTCTTCATAGCAGCTCATAAGGTGCTGTGTTTTTGATTTATGGCTAAAATAGTGTTGATAAAATACCAGTGTTTGGCTGTTGCCGAACAGTGCTTGCACAGCTTCAAGGCTTTCCCTTTTTCCCACTCTGCCTCCCAGCCCCACAGTAAGTAGGCTGGGAGTAAGCAAGAATGTGAGGGGGGACACAGCCAGGACAGCTGACCTGAATTGAGCAAAGGGATATTCCATGTCACATAGGAACATGCTCAGCAATAACAACTAGGGTAGAGGAAGAAAAAGGTGAGATTTCTTGCTTCCAAAGTGGGTATTGTTCAGAGAATGTCTGGGCATTGGTATGCCTATGGGAGGTGGTGAGCGATTTCCTGTGCTTTGCTTTTTTTTGCCTTCCCCCCTCCTCCCCCCCTTTCCTTCACCTATTAAACTGTCTTTAACTTGACCCACAATTTTTCTCACTCTTGCTCTTCCTATTCCTTCCCCTTGTCCTGCTGGGATGGAGGGAGTGGGTGAGTGGCTGTGTGGGTGCTTGACTGCTGGCTGGGGCAAAATCACCACACTTGAAAAGGAGGGATTTTGCACTTTCTGTAATGAATAATGATTTTGTACAGATCAGTAAAGATACCAATAAACCCTCTAACTGTAGTTCATGAAGAAGCTTCTCTGTTCTTCTTTTTAAGTTCCAAACATGAAGCATCATGCAATGAGAGTGACTCAGAAAAACAATCTTGGCATATCTTCTAAGGAAATAACACTTGAGACATCTTTGGTTTGATTATGACTGAATGTCACATCATTTTAGTTATATGTTGGTCTATCTTTGCAGAACAAATGCCTTGTGTATCAACAAGAGTATAATAGGTTCTCTTTCACAAGGAGAAATTGAAAATTTTATATATTAGCTTTGATAATGTATTATCAATTGAGACTAATGAGAAAAACGCTATCTTTGGGGACCCATCAACAAATTAGTATTAAAAAAAGGAAGGAAAATTCTTGTATACAGTTTATGCAGTAATTAATACAGCAATTTGTGCTTCAAGGAAGTCATCATGTGCTCAAAAGTTTTCCATCATCTTATCCATCTGCCAAAAGCATTACAAAAGTAAATGTTTTATCAGTTTCTGGAACATGAAACTCTTGTCTTTCCACCTGCAACTAGAAAGATTTTTTAGGAAGTGCTTTTCTTAATTAAGAAAATACTTATTTTATATTCTCCACAGATAATAAAAGGGAGAAGGTAAAAGGTGTTTTGACTCTTTTATGAAAAGTTGGAAACAATTAACTTCATAGTTAAGAAAGATAAATATAAACTGTGTAAGGACTATTGTGTACGGAAGAAACAAGTAATATGAATGTGTATGTGTGAGGAATCTCATATGGTCTATTGTGTTGTTTTCAAATCTTGTTCTCTCCGTTCATTAAGCAAATATTCTTGTTACATGTTAAGTTAAATACTGGAGTAATAGGAATACATTTTTTGTACAAAACACCTGGACTGATTCCAGAAAACAATGAAGTACTGACTTGGTTAAAATCGAGCTTCTGTCAATATTAATTTCCTTGTACTGGCACTCATGCAGATGTGCAGTAACCCAGTCTTAAAAGTATTTGTAATATATGCTTCCAGATCAGCATCCAAGGGAATGTAAGCATCAGAAGAGAGGAAGTTAGAACGGGGATTTGGTAAGAGGAGTGGGCCACACTTTTGGTGGGGACATCAGCTCAACCTGACTGAATAAAACTTGGTAATCACTTTTTTTTTTGTGTGTATGAAAAGCAAGTGATTGTTCTTATAGATTATGAAAGCTCGAATAATCTTGCTATTTGAATTAGTGTGGTGTCTAATGTGACTAAAATCTTCTTGTGTCTCACTTCATATTTTTGTTCAAACATAAATAAAAAAAAAAAAATCTAAATCCAGACTAGAGAGGAGAAATTTCAGGATGTAACAATAATACTCTGCTTCTGGTGGTAAGGACTTGGGATAAGGCTCCTGTTCTCATTATGAAGGTTGACAGACCTTCACAGATTGTGTCGGCAATTGAATTTTTATTAAATAAATAACACCCCCCCTCAAATTTTGATCCACTTATCTTTTTATTTTTAATTCTTGGAAATGTTTCACTTCTTACCAGATTTTAAATGATCCATTATTGTAGTGGCCTAGGATCATTTCATGATTTCTACTGAACTCTTGCTTTAAAGATGTCGATGATTCAAGCAATATATCTTTTTGTTTCAAGTAATGAAAAATCATATCACATTAAAAAGTCTTTAATGAGGCTGAACAATAACTTTCCTAGTTAAGGCATATGCAAAATTTCCTAAGCTAAATATAGTACTATTACACTGAAAGTTTAGTAAAATGGAATGCATATTTTATAATTTTAATTTTTTTTTCATTTACTTCTCATCTGCTCTTTGGTCCTGTCAGAGATCTCTGTCTTTCACTTAGGAAACTACTTTGTTTGAATTCTTAAAGCTTTATTTTTAAATTGGTATTTTACATTCTAAATTCAAGAAAGAAGTGAGAGTCCCAAGATTAATGCTGGCAAATGCATGACATGTAGGTCTTGATTTAAAGTTGTGTTTATGTGCTTGGAATCATCTTGGAGCCAAAGTAATGAATTATTATTCTTGGCTGTCACATGAAAACAAAGAGCATCATAGTATATAAAACCAAAATATCTTGTTAATGCCCAGAGCCAAGTTAACTGTTAGTAAACCTTTGCAAAACAGATAAAATCCTGAGGTAGTTAGAAGGTTTTTAACAACATTATTAACAACTGTATATTTATTCAACAGTTGATTAACGCAGGAAAATGTGACACTTTTACTCTCAATTTCTTATTCTTTCAGGACGTTGGTTTCAACCAGTAACTGGACAATGTGTATTTGTCTAAAACACAACATTAGAAATCAGTGTACTGCTCTGCAAGTTATAATGATTCTGACCTTCCACAGTCTGGAGTAAAAGTAAGTAGAATTTGTGAAAAAAACAGCAATAGGTCACAGTCTTTAGACATTGCTCTCTACAACTTCAACATGATGGGGAGCGGAGAGGGCGGTGCTGATCTCTTCTCTCTGCTGACCGGTGATAGGATGTGAAGGATTGGCTTAAAGCTGTGTCAGGGGAAGTTCAGACTGGATATTAGGAAAAGGTTCTTCATTGGGAGGGTGGTCAAGCATTGAAACAAGCTCCCCAGGGAAGTGGTCATGGCACGAAGTCAGTGTTCAAGAAGCGTTTGAACAATGTTCTTAGACATATGGTTTAACTTGCCCTGCATGGAGTCAGGAGTTGGACTTGATGACCTTCATGGGTTCCTTCCAACCCAGGCTGTTTTATGATTCTATTCTGTATTTCAGATTTATTCAGAAGCCGCCATTATTACACATCCTTTCAAGATTCCTATTTCATTGAGAAAAATTTCTTCACTGAATCTTTCTCACCTATTATTCATAAAATAATTGTTAATCATAAAATAATTCACAAAATAATGAACATTATTCATAAAAATGCATGTGTAGGTAAAATAAAAAGGTCTGTGGGAAGCTACTTCCCAGGTAGCAGTCAAAAGATGAAGAGACCTTTTAACCCCTTCTAGTTTAAATTTGCTGTGTTAAAATTTGTCACTTCATTTTCTGTGCACCTTCTATGGTGTTCACTCATCAAAGTGACTAATGCATCTTAGATTCTGTGTTCTTGTATCTTCTCCCCAGGGGAGAAATATGTACGGCAGAACATATTTTTGTGGGTTTTTTTGTGGTTTTTGTGTGTGTGTGTTGGTTTTTGGTTAGTTTTTTTCCCTGACATTCACAAAAATTTCTGTTAATAGTAAAGAGAGAAGTTCAAAGAAACATGCTTCACAGCTGAAGAAGCCAGAGTGAGGTTTCATAATCCTTTTTTTCTAAGAGAGTATGTCCTGCAGTACCAGAGGACTCCTTTATATACCTGTATTCCTATGATATATATTTTATAACCTAACAAGCCATGCTACCTTTGACTATGAGGTTATGTTAGGAAGAAGGGAGGGGAAAGGGAGTACATAGGGAGAACTGAGTGATGGGAAGAAGGGCAGTCCCGTTGGAGATAGGGAAAAGATGATACAATCACCAAGGATTTAGAGAATAGATAGACATAAAGTCAGTGTATTTTCAGAACAAAAGGTGAGAAGAAGAGGAAATTAAATTTTTAAGGCTTCTTTCTGTGGAAATTTAGGAAGTCTTTAAAACACTATGATGTTGTTATTATATCAGTAGCTTGCTATAATGAGAGATGTGCTCTCTCTTTCTTCTCTTTATTTAAGTCCAGACTTCAAGATCTTCATTACAAAAACATTTAACAGAATGATATCTATCTGAATGGAGATGGAAAAGACTCAGTTCCCAATTACATTTCTCCTGTGGCTGACTTTCAACAGGAAGGTTTTTCTTGTGATATCAGAACAGGTACTGATGCAAGAAGTACAAAAAAGTTCAGACCTGCATGGTAAAACAGCTTTCAGAAAGTAGCTGGGAAAAAGATAACAGACAATCCTTCAATACATATACAGAAATAAGTATCTTGAATGTTTGAAAAACTTGAAATTGTGCATTCTCCTAGAAATATGTCCTTCAGAGCAAAAAAAACCCATATAACAAATGTGGTTTATGACAAATATGTATTTCAATTTTAGATGAGAAACATATGAATATGGATGAAAATTCTTTACTAGTAGAGTAATGCTCAGTGTTGATAACAGTAATAAGGTTCTACTGCTTAAGATTTATTGTTACATTTGGTCAGTGTCCATAATCAACTTTAAGATGCTTAGAGTTATTTTCATACTGTTATGTCCAGAAAATATTATAGTACATGCATATAGCTTTGATCAGGTATTTTATTAACTGAACTATTCAGACTATTTGGAAAAACATGTAAGTTTGTTTGCTGGGTTGGATGGAGAAAACAGCAGTTTACACATATTCTAGATACACATTTTAAACTGGTTTGCTTTAAAAATTTTTGCTATGTTTATTCTTCTGTATCTTGGAAAATGTATATAGGTCTTCTGGTTTTATAATTTTTTTCTATTGTTTTTTTGGACCTATTTGTTATAAATTGTAAGTAACATACATAGCAAATCTAAGGAGAATAGGTCAAAAAGAAAATATACATTTTAAAAGTAAAAAATCAATATAACTGAATCTAATGTATCAGTTAGTATAGAGAAAATTGTTTTTTAGTGTATGCAAAAAATTACTTTTTGGAAAGATCCTGGTATTTAAAAGCTTTATGAAAGAATGAGTTTTCACATTTAAGTTTATTCAGAAGTTAGGACTGAGTTCCCTGTGGAAAGTAATAAATTTTACCAGTATTCTAATTTTCTTGTTTTAAGAACTTTAGGAATAACACCAAATGTGACAAGTATTTTACTTCAGTTACTTTTAAATTTGTATTTCCCATTCAACAATGAGAAACTTCTTAGTTCCTTACATAAGTACGTTACTTCTGAGATGTGTGATTGCAACTTTGAAATAAGATTTTTTTTGGTAGATGCAACACATTTTCTACTCAATAATAATAAATTCAGTTATAACTGAAGTAAGGTATATAGTTATGAAAATATTATGTTAATCGGGAAAGTCATTATCTGGTAAAGTTGAATCATTTTTTTTATCCAAACTCAAAACAGGAAGAGTTACTTTTCCGATGATTGGTTAAAACATATGGGATATGAATTTTTAAATAACTACTTAGATTAAGAATTGACTTCAAAGGAGTAAGTACAGGACTCTATGTTGAAGGGGAAATACTTTAAAATGATGTTCAGATGAGAGTTTCTTTGAGCCTTGATGGAATTGAGATGTTAGATCAGAAGAGGAACTGAATCAAATAAACAGATAAAGTATTATCAGCTTGAAACTTCTCCCCCTGGTATTTCTTACCATGAGAAAAAAACCGATGAACATGATGCTAAATGTGCAGTCATTTGCTACACGTCCATGAGCTGAAGTAGGCTCCTTTCCTGGCAGCTACCAATGTGTGAGGGCATGTTCAGACCTCAAGGGAAGTTTGATCAATCTTTGGTGTCATATAAAACTAATCTCTCAAGGAAAGGAGGCTGAGGGGCGACCTCATTGCTCTCTACAGCTTCCCGAGGAGGGGAAGTGGAGAGGGAGGTGCTGATCTCTTCTCCCTGGGATCCAGTGATAGGACGCGTGGGAACGGTTAAAAGGTGTGCCAGGGGAGGTTTAGACTGGACATTAGGAAGCATTTCTTTACCGAGAGAGTGGTCAAACACTGGAACAGGCTTCCTAGAGAGGTGGTCGATGTCCCAAGCCTGTCAGTGTTTAAGAGGCATTTGGACAACGCCCTTAACAACATGCTTTAACTTTTGGTCAACCCTGAATTGGTCAGGCAGTTGGACTAGATGATCGTTGTAGGTCCCTTCCAACTGAAATAGTTCTGTTCTGTTCTGTTCTATTCTATTCTATTCTATTCTATTCTATTCTATTCTATTCTATTCTATTCTATTCTATTCTATTCTAAAGTCCCCCTCACTTTTGACAAAATTCCAGTTGCCGTTGAAATGTTTCATTCAAAAATTTTTGACCATGCCAATTGCTACTCTTTTTAATTTTTTTTCAATTTTTTAAGAAAGAAAGAATGAACCTGAAATTCAAGACTTGAGTGACAAGAAACAAAATAGCTGTCTATAAAAGTAATGCAAATAGGTTCTTTTAAAGGATATCTTTCCAAAGTATAGTGATTTAGAGTACATTAGAGGCATGTTGCGTTTCTCACATGTATTTATAAGTATATATTTTACAGAGTGGTCTTTTCCCACTCAATCAGCGCCAATTCTTCAATAGCTCTTTTGCTTTACAGTAAGGATCTTAATGCTTAGTAGTTCTTATATTTGGGGTGCCGTGTAAGTAGGCCTTTTTCTTGACTCCTAATCCCATTGAGTTCAGTATCAGTCATCCTTCTCATGCTTGTGCAAAAAGCGTCAGAACCTCAGGTACTTTCTGGACTTAGAATATCCGTGGGCTGACTTCAAGTGATAGAAATTTATATTAAAAATCTGTGAAACTGGATTTTAAAACTAGAAATGACATTTTCCCAACATACTTATATTCAGTATTCATGGCTATTCCTGTTACACAACCCATATGAAATGAAGCCCTCCGTTTGCCAGGAAAGAGTGATTCACAGAGAAATCACCAAACAACTTTATTTTCAATGGGAACAGAATGGAACCTTTGAATTTGAAGGTGCACGTGATTATTTTGTTTTAAACAATTAAACAAAAATGTTTAATAAAAATTACTATTTTTAATAATACAAAAATTATTAATTTTTTATTTGTGTTCTTTCCCAATCATAAATCTGTATGTGCTGTCAAGACTTATTGAAAATATAGTTTCACGGAGGTTAAAACGGAACATTAGTTCCACTTGGCTGTATTGTGCAGCTCATAGGACAATGCTGGTTTATACAGATGGTGGTCAAGGAAAAAAATGTGGAAAGGAGAATTTAAATTCTTAATTTTACAATCTTGATAGTTTTGAAATCCTAAGTGTGAGGCTTATTAATCTGTGCTGATCTGTGCCAGCAAACTATACAGAGTTTTTTCCAAAAGCCCTGGAGTGGGTTTTGATTGAAATGCCAAGGTCAAGGGGATGATTCCTCCTTATTGCATTTTTTGCAAGCACCTCTGTCATCTCTAGAGCTTTAATACGGTAGTTTGTTTCAGTTAGTGCTGCTAAAGTAATATGTAATGCATGATATCTTTTGTGTGAAGTAATATTTATATCACAAATGTTTGGAAAATGTGTCAATAAAAATGCTGGTATTAATAATGACAATTTTTCATTAATCTGTGCATAGAGTTAACTTGTTCTTATTTAAGACACTGACTGATGGTATCTTTGAAAACTAAGCAAACTTTTTTCATGAATAGGTTGTCTGAGGACTGAATGGATCTGTTTACAATAAACACAATTTTTAGGAAGATAACCGATTCCCTCACTCTCTGAATCAAAGTGGAAGAAGCTGGCTGGAATTCAGTGTTTTAGAGGGAACATCTAACATGGGGTAAGTCAGAGTATGAATGAATCCACAGAGGGCTTCACTTTACTTTAGTAAGGTCTACTTTTGAATTACCAGTTGCATTAATAAACATCTGTGTCACACAGTACAAATGGCTTTCTTACTTAAAGGGCAGTCAAGAATTCAGCGTAGTGGAGATAACTCCATCTCCAAGTCAAGATGGCCATGGAAGGCAATTTAACAGTGGGAGCACCAGTGAAGTTCTGTCTTCTGATGGAAGTTGTAGCTCTGGAAGATGTTGATACAAAATGCTATAGATATTGACTGAAAATGCCTGGAAACAACAGAAATAGGGATGTATCTGTTTCTTTTTTGCTACAAGGAAAGCATGTTATTTTCATTGTTTTCTTGAGGTTCTTGTTAGCAGAAAGCATATTTATATTGTCTCAAAACTCTTGTAACACAATTTTCTTAAAGTGAGTGTGTCTTTGTGCCTCACATTTGATCTCTAACACCAGACAGAACAAGATTGGGACTGGCTTTTATTGAGTGACTTCTTCCCTCCATCAGGCCTTTCACCCTGAAATCTTTTGGAAGTCCTGTTGTCAGTCTCTGCCTCTGCCTTCTGAACTTTTAAAAACCAGGTTATTGGTTAAAGTATATTTTTACACTGTGCTTGTTTCAAATAAATTAGTCTCCATCAGCTGTTCAAAACTGTATTCTTTAGACTTTTAATGATGCAAGTCTCATATGTATTCTCTGCCAAAAATGCAGAGGAGGGAAAAGAGACTTGATAATCTGGGCACTGAAGCTTTAATGAGACAAATTCTGTGTAATCATGCAAATCACCATTTGGCTGGCTTTTTTGGGCAAAGCAGCTCATTCTCCACCTGCTAAATGGTAAGCCTGCATGGCACAAAAAAAGAGAGAATTCTTCCTGCTTTGTGTCATCACAGTTCAGTGGTAATACTCTGTCAATGGTGTTTGCATTTTGCTAGACTGATACTCTGTTTGTTTTTTTTTTTTTATGTGAGCTTTCTGTTCCACCAGAAATGCCAGTCTGAACATTCATTTTTTCAAAGATAGCTTAATACTAAAATAAGACTATAAAATTACTGACTCTCTTTGAAGTATTTCAGAGTAACAATTATATTTTTTCTTGCTTAACAGCCAAATGATAGTGGAGCCTGAATCCCTTAGGATTCTACAATATTTTCACATATGAGGAATATGCTAAACCATGTTGTGCATTGAATTTGCATTATAAACTATACCATAAGGTTGGTGAAATTTTCTGGGCTTTATACAGTAGATCGCAAGTAATACCTGCAAGACTTCATTTTGGTCAACACTTTCACAACAGGACATATAAGTAATGTCATTCTGGTAGTATGTTTAGCTTTTCCTATTTCGGACAGTTTTTGCTGTATTTTTCATAGTCAACTGTATGGGTCTTTTGCTAACACTATTAAACTAAGATCTATGGCTTGATACTGGTTATGCTGCATTCACTCTTGTGTGTTTTTTGTTTAATTATTCAAAGATCTTGTTTATTAGAAATTACTAATAACTTTGGAGAGCTATTCTTGTCTAATCCAAAACAACATTTACTCAAATTCAGATGCCTACAATCTGACTGCATTAACATCTCACTCATGGTCCCAGTTAAAGAATATTCTTGAAAGCTATAGGCATGAAAGTATGTATTCATATTAACTGTAATAAAACACAGCAAAATTTTTTTCCTTTTGCGTTCTAATAACCATACAGGTGCCCTGACTTTCAGACTGCAGCAGACCCTGATTAAAAACCTGAAGCTTATTTACATTTCAAACAGTTTACTCCAAATTTATCTTAGCACTTTGATGCAGTTACATACTTAGCAATGTGCTCTTGGAAGACACTTGTCATTTCCCCCTGGGGGTGGCAGTGCCTGCTGGGGTGCTGCCATGCTCCCTTCTGTCTATCCTCTCTCTAGCTTGCTATGTAGACTAGCAATCTGTAGAACAGACAACAAGCTGTGAAAGACATTTACTGTCCTGGTGCTGTTTCAATTCTGTGTTATTACCGGATATAATGGAACTACTGTCCAAGAAAATAGACGTTTTTAGCCTGCTCTTACTTCAGAAGGGTGAGTGTTAGTTTGGTCAGGCTTCTAGGAAGCCTCTAAGGCAGCCTAAGTTTGTACTGCAGCTAAAAGAAGCACTTATTAGCTTAGTCCCACTTCTGTGCCATTACTTTTCTTTTGTTGGCACAAGCTTTTGTGCAGCTGTGTGTTGAAATGAGTTAGGGAAACAATCCAGGTTAAAGTTAACACAATCAAGGAAACAAACAGAAATGGTTACTTTGAAATCCAGCTTATAGGTCAGAACTGATAATACTAAGAAACGCTGTGATCAGAGCCTTTCCAAAGAAGAATTATTCAG
This sequence comes from Aptenodytes patagonicus, assembly GCF_965638725.1. Lineage (NCBI taxonomy): Eukaryota > Metazoa > Chordata > Aves > Sphenisciformes > Spheniscidae > Aptenodytes > Aptenodytes patagonicus. The sequence goes on from NC_134952.1 coordinate 46,375,149, forward strand.
AACCATCCATCATATATATTTTCAAGATGAGATCTTGTTAGGATGCCAGGTCTCATCTGAGAGATTACTCAGATCTTAAGTGCGTAGTGTTCCTGAAATGAATGTTAAGGATTCAGTTGATGTTAAATCTGATATTAAAGGATATATTCTGCACCAGATTTAAAAAGTAGATTTTAGGACATCCATGAACACTGAACCACCTGTTTTTATGTTAATTCATGTACATTGTACATCTCTCAAATCAGATCCACAAAGAGAAAAACCTTTTAGCACTTAAGGGGAAAAAAGATAAAAGGCCTTGGAGCACTTCCAGGTAATTGTTTGGAGCATTTCACACTAGAGTTCCACCTTTTTATTCCCTGTGAATCAAAAAATGGGATTTAACAGATGTATTTCCTTCTTTGTAGTCTTTTCAGTGTTGAAATCCATGCCAGACATTTGGCCATAACCAAATATATATTTTTTATAAAGAACAATTTTTGTATTAATTTTGGATCTAATTTTACAAGACAGTACTCCCTGTACTGTCAAGACATGCTTCAGTCCAAAGTCAGACAATATTCTATATTGCATCTCCTTATATAAAGTATACCCAAAACAGTGAATAGTTTATACATATCATGCACCAAATACAGAATAATTCAGCAGACTGCTTAGAGTGCCACCTTTTACCGTGCTCTTTGTGTTGTACATAACACCGTGGAATGGGTTGTCCATGATGTATAGTAATGAAAAAGATGGAATGAGAATAAGGCATCCTTTGGCATCTTCCCAAAGCTGCTCAGTCCCAAATTTCTTTCAACTTTATGGTTTTTCAACAGAACTACATAACAAAGATGAGGTTTTACATACTAACATTTTCATTGTTAAACCATTAACTACTTGTATGGTAGGAAAACTCATTGTATATTTGTGCTATCTAAAAGAAATAAAGTACACAGACTATTACTCTATAATTTATTAACTTGCATTTGATCCTTTTTTAATTTTTTATTTTTTTTTAATTTTTTTATTTTTTTTTTAAATTTAAATTTATGAGCACTTCTTATAGACACAGGCAATGCAATAACATGTTTAAAATGTAAGTAAATAAAGGAATCATTCATTATACCTTGAATATCCATAACAACACATGCCCTTTACAGAAAAGCAACCCGCACATTAAATTAATGGCAAAAACATTCATATAACCGTAATCAGTAGAATAAGTGAAATAATCTGGAATACGAAGACAATCAAGGATTAAAGACAAGCTAGAACATTTTAAATGCTTACTATTTCTTCTCTAGCTACACATTTTCCATGTAATAATATATTATGCCAAATTTTGCCTCCAGTTGCATCCAAGGAGTTTCACTAAGGGCAGTATGTATGTGTGATATCAGAGCAGACAATCAGTGCACAAAACACAAATAGTGCAAGAGCAGCAGAATTTGGAGACTATGGAAAGGATGGCTTCCAAATCCATGGAGAAATGAACAAAATGAGACATTATATTAAGTTTATTTATTTATATAATAATCTTTACTTTTGAATGGTGTTGCACTTTCTTAAATTTATAATGTTACAATGGTATTTTTACAAAACAGAAGGTTTAATACTTAATACATACTTAACCGTCTTAGAAAATTGACTTAGAAAGTGCATACAATGATGGAGTGAGATGTGGACAGAATATGGAGGTACTTAAAGAGATTTTAGCATACTTATTTTAGAAAAGGTTGGCAACTGCATGCTCCCATTCAGGTTGGCTGCTCTGCACCATCACGCAGAAGAGATAAGAAGGCCACTTAATAAGTGTTTTGATTTACAAAGTCCTATGCCTAGTTTACAATTTTTTACACCTCATCTGTGTTATATTCAGTCGGGTCTAAGCTGTAATGGCCTATTTCAAAACAGCAGATATACAGCTGTTGAACACGCATGTGACACAAGCAAACTCTAATCATATATTTGGTTGAATTATTCCTTTTGTCATCTGCAGGTTTTTTCATTGATTAACAGTGGTCTTCTCATTTACAAGACAGGACTTCCTGTTGTTTTCTTTTGACTCATGGAATTGGTGACAGGAATAGGGCCCAAAAAGGCTTGATCACCCATGTTCTCTGAAGTGGAGAAAATATTCAGACATGATTTGTGTAGCTATGATCTTCTCATTTTTATTCAGCTAGTGATAATTATTTATTGGTCACTTGAGATTAGCTGAATATATATTGGCAAAACCACCATGACCTGATGGAATTTTAATACTACAGAAGAGCTTTTTGCCATCGAGATCCTTCAGAAAGCATAGCCTCAGGCACTTCTGAAAAGTGAGGTTGTGTTCTATGTTTTATATGACTTTTCTAAGACATCTTTATCTCTGTTTGTCTGATAAAATTAAACTTACTATCTTTGTATATTATAGACAGATAAACTTAAAAAGTACTATCAAAACAGAATCTAAAATGCTCACTTTTAGTTGCCAAGATGTCTCCCATTAATCAGTAGTTCTTACGATATTAGTAACAATTCTGAAGAGTTATAACTGCTCTCTAGAAGAAAATGCAAGTCTGTAGTAATTCAGTATGAAGCTTTTCTATTTCCAGTCAGTTCTGACATGTTTGATTTCCTCCTTGCTTAACATTCAAATCACAGCCAATATGAAAAAGTCCAAAATATTGCAAACACTTTACCTACATCTAATGACCTTAAAGAATAGAAGAACACATTTTCACTCAGTTTCTTTATGTTTGATACCAATGAAAATTTAGGGAAAATTAAATACAAGCAGAAATATTAACATATTGCAATTATAGAATCATAGAATATCTCGAGTTGGAAGGGACCCATAAGGGTCATCGAGTCCAACTCCCTGCTCCTTGCAAAACTACCTAAAACTAAACCATATGACTAAGAGCCTCGTCCAGACGCTCCTTGAACTCTGACAGGGTTGGTGCCATGGCCACTTGCCTGGGGAGCCTGTTCCAGTGACCGACCACCCTCTCAGTGAAGAACCTTTTCCTAATGTGCAATTTGAACTTCCCCTGATGCAGATTCATACCATTTCCAGATGTCCTTTCGCTGGTCACCAGAGAGAGGAAATCAACACCTCCTCCCTCCGCTGCCCACCTTGAAGAAGCTGTAAACTGCGATGAGGTCACCATAGATTCACTTAATTTCAGAGCAATGGCTAGTCACTTTGTCTTTCAAAACTCAAACACAAATTCAGTCCCAATAGTATAAACTTTGTGAATCTGTGAAGTTCTGGAACTGTAGGCAGGTTCAATAACAATCCCAACACAGTAAGAGGAAGGTGATATAAAATGCTAACTGTAGACCATTTCTTAGCCCCTATAATATTTAGTTGTTCTTTGTATAATACAATAGTTAACTTTTTCACAATTCAATCTCAGAAATTGAGCTGCTTTGATGCAAGTTCTTTAAAATATTTCTTGTTTATTGTTTTAATTATTTATTTCTCTCTCTCCACCTTACATTATTATAGAAGAAATGTATCCTGGATTACAAGTACTGAAAGATACTAAAACGGCTCCATATAGCAAATGTAGATATTTGTTGTTCCAGTTATAATGAACCTTTTTGAAATGTGGAAATATAGTCCAAATTCCAATAAACTCTCACTGATATTTTTAGTCAGGTTTACTAACAAGTAAATGAGTAAATGACTAACACTATTGGGTTAAAACTTAAGTGTTTAAACTTCTCTTGACTTTAACTACATCTGGAATCTTTTCAGTAGGAACAGCTAAGTAGTAATATTTGATTGCTGCTTCTGAAATAAACAAAAAACATACAAAGAGGTTCTTCCTCTTAATGCTGTGCTCAACCACAGTTTGGTGTTTGGTTTTTTTTGTTTGCTTGCTTTTTCTGGCATTCCGAAATAATGCGATAGTGGCTGAGTGCATTTTCTGCAGGTCCAAGCATCGTTCTTCATTATTACGGTAGTGAGGTCCATCCATCTACAAGAGGCTTCAGGGAAAATTGAGTTCCCTTTTTTTCCTTCCCATATTTATTCCTTTTTCTCCCCCCCCCCCCCCCCCCCGCCCCCAGCAGGTTACAGAACATACAATGGGCCAGATTAGTTTCAGATTTAAATAGAACAAATTAAGCACTTGTGATTTAGCTAGTTGTGTTTTCATGTATTTGAAACTCACAGGTTCGTGTTGCTGAAAGGGAAGGACTGGTGAACCATTTCCTGGCAAAAAGAAAAAACCACACTCTAAATATTCATTCCCTTAAATGAATCTTTTATCTTATTTTACATATAAATTTTTCAAATGTTTCCTAACCATAATAATTAATACATCAGGAGCCCAATTCGTATTGGTTTTATAGACCAATCTTTTACATTTACATAAATTCTACATCAACAATGTTACCATGGTTACATAATTACAATTTAACCTTCCAAGTGGCTTATCAAAATATCAGGTAGTAAAACAGTGCTGGGACTGAGTCTACATATCCCAACCAAATATGTATCATATTCTTTGTTTTCTAATTAACAACAAGTTCCTCTGTATAAAAATAGTATTCCCTAATCAACAGACTTGTGTCAATCAAAATACTCAAGCCTGAAATTTCTCTTTTTGTTTTTCTGAAAAGCTGAAAATATTAACAGAACCTATTGGCATGATTTTGTGACTTCCTACATCAGTATTACTCTATTGAAATTTGCTTTCAGACAATATTTTCCTTTTGCAGGTGGCAATCTAATTCACTTGCTAGAATGTCTGTATTTCAGTGAAACAGGAGTTCAAATGGCTTTCGTTATTGATTATCTGAGAATAAAGATAGCAGAAAGAGCTACTATTTTTCATGAGTGAAGAGAAATTACTGATATTGATCAGTTGGTGATGTTGGAATGGATTACATATCATTAAATTGTCTTTTTGAAATGAAAGATGATAATGCCATTCAAGATACTCTCCTGGGTTTGCTAACAAATACTCTCTCCATAGGTTTTTTTTTTTTACTGATAAATAAAAGACTGCAAGAAGAAAAAGGCAAAGGACAATCCTACAGAACTTGTTTTCTTGCAAAAGAGATGCAAAGAACAGTGACTATTTGGAAAAATGATTAAACGGTGATCTTTGAGTTTTTATTAATTTTTCTATATCGACAGTTGAGGACTATTTTTCAAATATCCTTGGAAAAATCAGTTTTGTTATGGTTTGTCACTTTTTCATTTCTATGGCCTTCTACAAATAATAGTTAAATATTCTGTTCAACTGAAAACTAAAGCATATCCTTTACTGTAGTAGATGTACGGATACTATGGTGATGGAAAAGTAAACTGAGAATTTGTTGTCTGTAAGATAATATAACATTGTAAGTAATATATCCAGATGCTCAAGAATCCTAAGTCTGTCATTTTATGTTTTACTTAGTTCTATTATTCAGTTTTCTAATTTTACTTTGCATATCAAATTTTTCTTAGATATAAATTCATCAAAGTATGCCGAAAAAAACTCTTAAGAGTTTTAGCCATGGATAGTAGGAATATATCTGTCTTTCATTAAAATGATTGACAAATGTATGTCAGACATTACCTATGCAATGCTCTTGTAGAATTTGAGCATTATGGATTCAATTCCATATCATTATTATTCAACCTTTTTTTAACATACAGAAGCTTGGTTGGCATAAAAATTGTAAACTCTCATTTAATAATAAGCTTGTTTTTTCGCTGGGACACTTTTCATTTAGAAACAACATTTTTACTTCTATTTTTTTTGAGACTTGGCAGCCTGAAGAATCTCTCAGGGAGTCACTTATGTAAAAGTTTTTAGTTTTCTTGGGCTTTTTTTTTTTCCCCCCTCTCACCTGTTTCACTCTCTTTAGAAGAGGTAGCAGGTCTCAGTATGTTAATAAAATATTTTTATCCTCCTTCTCCTGTTCCTAACTTGTTTAAATTGTTAAGTCTAGAAATATGTACAAATTGTGCTATATTCATCCCTTGGTACAGCAGGAAAAACAGGAAAAGAATCTGCTAGGCTGAAACATAATATTGTAACATTAAGACACTTAACAAAATAAAAATGTAACATCTGATGCCTGGATTATTTCCCTGTTGATCATTCTCAGCCGATGAAATAATAATTAATCATGTAATTTGTAAAGTGAATAATAACAAAAACTCTATGCAGACTCTGAGGAACCCTGCAGATTCTAAATTATTTTCTTAAAATTGATATACTTGTGACTACAGCATAACATTTCCAATAATGCATCTCTTGTGGCCTGCTGCAGATATTGGTACTTAAAAACCATGTTGTCAGTAAATCAAAGAAGATTTGATATTTAAACACCAAGATATTAGTTTTAATAAAAAACCCATATTGTCGGTAAATCAAAGAAGATTTGCCTCAAGGAAGTATGGGAAGGATAATGTTTTGCCTCATAATGTTTTGGTAAAATCTGACTCTTTGGATCAGGGGAATTCTGAATCATAGAATCATAGAATCATAGAATCATTGAGGTTGGAAAAGACCTGAAGAATCATGATGCCATATAGCATCCTACTTTCTGAAGTATCTGTATAAATCTGTAACTTGCCTTCAATTTTAAAAACAAGCGTTGCCAGATCTCTATGCGTATTAGGTACCCGTTGAACCAAGCAATATGAAAGAATAACATCAACTGACTGTCCTGCTTCTACATGTTGATTCTTCCCACCCTGTCCATTACAGCCCAGTGCTCTAAATCAGCTTTCTAAAACTAAGACTGTCTCATCCTTTATGTTTGCCACATCAGAAATTTAGTATTAGTGGTGAGGTCATCTTAAAATAAAGTAATTTTAAATTCATACTTTGCTCCCTCAATCCCAAAGGCAAGACTGAACAGAAATCCTCATGGCCTCTACGATGTAATAAGAAATATTCATTCCAAACCACCTCTCAGCATCTTGCAGTGCACAGTTTCTGATGAAACCACACTACTTTGGTTGTCGATCCCCCAGTGGAGAATAAGACTGGCAAAGAGAATGTTAATAAACCCAGATTTAGCAATGTTATTCCTTAAGAGGAGACCAAAGGGTACTTTCAAATGATTTAAGTATCCATGAATTTCTAATAATAACTGTTATTTTTCTGGGCCCACAGAATAATTGTTACAATAAAACTATCTAATTTATTCTCGGTTGTACTTGATGCCAAGGAAACAAAGCATCATAACACCCCAAATCTTGCATGTGGAAAAAGATCAGGCAAAGTTCAGCAATAGGAGAAGCAAATTACTCCAGGAAAACACCCCAAAAGAAACAAGACATGACATAACTAGGGAATGAACACCAATTTATACATAAAGTTGTGTTTGAATTCCCAGGAAGACATAATCCAATAGGGAATTTATTGGTAGGTATTTTATGGTATTTATCATCATGTAGCATCTAAACTTGACTACAACTGTCATTACAAGAGATGGCATTTCATGTTTGTAGATATAATAAATTCCTGATGTATGTTTTCATCGTGAAAATGTTTATGATTATTCATGTGTGTTTGGCTGCTCTCTCTCCTGCTGCTTAAGTGTGCAGCAGTGTGGGAGCAGTGTAATTAGGGAATTACTAAGTCTTAGCTAGCATCGCTATATTTCTTAAGCAATCAACACTGTATAGAGCAGAGTAATTTAACATAGAAAACTAAAACTCAGTGTGAGAAATGTCAGTAGAGATTTTGTCTCAAACAGTTGACACTTGCTGCTGACAATGGAGTCTAAAGACTAGATACCTGTGTTAGCACATCTTCTCTGCATGTTTTTTTATAGCTTGAACTATTCCTCTTTTTTTTCCTCCTATTCTGAAAAAAATGCAGATGTACATCAGCTTTTCTTTCTCACAGTTTGGTGCTACAGATTTTCATTTTAATAGCAAATTTAGAGTGGGCTGTTTCTAGCGCCTAGTTATCAGCAACATTTTTGGTGGTTTCTGAATCATTGTTTGAGACATCTGCTTGCACTGTCAACCTGAGAGCTGTCTTTAAAGCCATACATCCTTGACATATGTAATTAGCTAACTTGGAGAAAGATGGTTGACTGAAAGCTGTGCAGGGTCAGGAAAAAAGCCCATTACTTGGCACATATTCATATGACCTAATTGACCTAATTAATCATGCTTTCAGTCATTTCTCCTGCTATCTGTGTCTATCCTTTTACTGTGTTTAATGTTTTCAGCTTTCCCACACAAGATATCCAATAGAATCATAGAATTATAGAAACATTAAGTTTGGAAAAGACCTCTAAGATCATCGAGTCCAACCGTCAACCCAACACCACCATGCCCACTAAACCATGTCCCTAAGCGCCTCATCTACTCGTCTTTTAAATACCTCCAGGGATGGGGACTCCACCACTTCCCTGGGCAGCCTGGTCCAATGTTTAACCACTCTTTCAGTAAAGACATTTTTCCTCACGTCCAAGCTAAACCTCCCCTGGCGCAACTTGAGGCCATTTCCTCTAGTCCTATCACTTGTTACTTGGGAGAAGAGACTGACACCCACCTCGCTACAACCTCCTGTCAGGTAGTTGTAGAGAGCGATGAGGTCTCCCCTCAGCCTCCTTTTCTCCAGGCTAAACAACCCCAGTTCCCTCAGCCGCTCCTCATCAGACTTGTTCTCCAGACCCCTCACCAGCCTCGTTGCCCTTCTCTGGACACGCTCCAGCACCTCGACGTCCTTCTTGTAGTGAGGGGCCCAAAACTGAACACAGTATTTGAGGTGTGGCCTCACCAGGGCCGAGTACAGGGGCACTTTCTGCTGAAAATGACCACAGGTTTGTCTGCTTTTTACTGACAGTATGTAATTGTCAACCAGGAATGAAGGCCAAGAAGACCATCTTTTGTTAGGTGGAAAACAGACTGAAGGTTTTCAACAATGGTGTTGACAACAGATCTGCAGAAGTGCAGGTAGTAAGCAGTGTGAATGGCATGCTTAGAAGGGAAAAAAATGCCTAAAAACCATAGAAGAACAAATATCACTTCAAACTGTATTAAGCTTCTGAATTGGGGCATTATTGACTGGAAATCACAAATAATATGAATTTATTTTAATTCAAATATCAATCTGTGTTTTGAAAAGCATAGATATTTTGAAGTATTGGATCCAATTCTTGATTTAAGAAGTTTTCTAAGTAGGTCATGTGTAACTCATCCTGGATCAATTAATATTAGAAAGTGGTTGTCAGATTTACCTAAATGCTATTCCTTGTCACCAAAGTAAACACATTTGACCATTCTGTGGAATGCAATTCTTCCATGTTTAAGCATGGGCCCACTTTTCATCAGTGTAAAGGATCAGGGTGTCAAAAAACTTAATTATTCTAAATTGTTGTCATTTCTGTAAATTTGCACTGCTTCTATAATATTTGAAAGAGGCCTGCATATTATGAATTAAGCTAGGCTCATGTTTCAAATACATCCTGTACCTTTTTCCTTTTGTTATTTAAATATATATTACCTTTGGTTCTGCTGGAAATTATTTTGTCCTCACACGCTCTAAACATGAGTTTTGCATGCATGACTGCACACAGAACACTTAATCTTGAACATTGTGGTAGGATTCTTAAAACGACTTAATATGTCAAAGTTTTGATTGCACGTTTTGCAAATGAGAATATTTGTAGACAAACATTTTGTCACAAATATGCTTTATCCTTTCCACAGTTCCAGGTGAGACTGGGCAAGGGAGAACCACTGAGAGGGTTCCTAAACAAATAAACAGCATTAAGCACAGGATACTGTTTGAGCCGAAAACAGTTATATGACAGTAGATTACTTGGGAAATGCTTCAAGTAAACTTCTTGCAACTTAGCATCCTTTCATAGCCCTGCTGGAAAGAGGATGCTGGACTAAATGGTCCTTGGTCTGAACTAATACCACCGTCCTTATACTCTGTTAATAAGTTTTAGATTAACATGACTTTTTCATGAGGAGACTATGACTGGAGTAAGACACGCTTTGTCTCTCAGAAGGAAAAACAACTTGCTGATTTCACAAACAGGATTAAAAATAAATGCATAAAAACTGGTCTGCTTGTAATTATTAAGACTTCCAGCCTGCTCCAGTGGGCTAATAGTTAATGAGAAACAATAATATTCTGGTCTTCTTTTTAATAATCTACTGGCTGGAAGATAAAATCTGCTTGATTGATTTTTTTTTTTTTAATGTGTTCTACTGTTCTAGGTAAGAAATGTGTCCAAGATCATCTTTTTCTGTTATATAAGTGTGAATGTAGAGTAGCTCAGTAACTTTAGTCAAGTTGCATAGGATTTTCATTTGGGTAATCAAGGAAAAAGAGACTATGGCTTTTCATATTAATTTAATGTTATTCACTCACAGAAAGGGGGGAAAAAGTAAACAATATTTTTTATTTAGGTAGTATATTTGTTCATTTGGACATCTTCAAGCATATCATGTTAGGTTATACATACATATAAGCTGCTTCTCCTATCATGAAAAAAACTTTGGCAATAAGTATCAAAAAAGAAACTAAAAAGAATAAATTCATAGAAAGAAACATATTATTCACAGGACAATATTTGTACAGGTAGTATAACCCTACCCAAAAGCTATAAATAAAGATACCTGGACCTTAAACAAATATAATCAGAATGTGATCATTATAAATGTTTTTTCTTACAGTTTCAGAGAGCTGAAAAGATCATGATTCAGTGCAGACTAAAAAAGATAATGACATACCATTATTTTCTAGCTATTTAAGCAAATAATTTAGGGATTGATTTATGCTCTTACTAAGCCACATTTTGTTTCTTTTAGGTTGACTTTACTTAAGTAACATAAAAACCCAAGATGGAATACTTATCTTTAGGATATTTCTTGGGAAACAGCTTTAATTGAGAGATAAGTATGACAACGATAGTGAAAAGCAAATGAAGAATGCTATAGAAAACTTAAGGATTTAAATGTCTAAGTTAGTGAATATGTTTGGGTTGTTTTGTCAACACCATCTTAAATTCAAGATGTAATCCTTTATTTCAATTAATAAAATCCCTTTCATAAACATCCTTCCGTGTTCTGTGTCTCATTACTCTTAGTGATCTGGGCATGCTCTGAGTATAGTACTTGTGGAATACTAGCAGCTCCCACTTCTGATGACACTATTAAAACTAGGTGTCAGATTAGGCCCGACAGTTAGGTATTTGTCAGAAGATGACAAATTATAAGCAAGGTTTTGGAGGGCTGTCACCTTGGACAAAGATAAAATTAAATCATCAAGTCCTTTTGCGGATCTTGTCCTAAAGTTCAAAAACAGGCCTCTGAACTTGTGTATTTAGACGGATTCAATAGAAATTAACTTCAAAATGTAATGTATAAACTACTTTTCATCTTTCTGGGTCACATTTGGTAGTACACAGATGACATCAAAACTAAGATTAAAAAACAACTTTATTTACAGTCCACAGGAAATTGGAACTTTTAAATTTGGCTTTGGTCTAAAATTGATTGAAAATTATTTAGAGAATTGTGATTCACTGTCTCTGAGGAAGGCCCACTGGGAATTTAGATATAAACTCTCAAAACCTGTCACTGGACATAACAAAGTTCATAGCATTCAGTTTTATTTTCTGGTGTAAAATAATTTGCTACAAAATTTGTAATCGGTCATGACTTTCTTTTGTTTTATTTAATGGAATTATAGATATATAAAAACACTTATATATATAAATAATCTCATATATATAATTTATCATTAAAAATTGTTATCTTAGAACATAAGAATTTAATTTAAACTGTAGAAGAAAACTACAAACATAGGTACAGTCCTAATAGCTTTCTTATGCTCCTTCACTAAAATACTCCAACACAGCCTGGAACAGACAGGTGTAGATTATTTTCCAGCATGCTCAGCACCTGAATTCTGTATTCTTAATGGCAAAGGGCTGGGCACTCCTTATCTACTCTCACAACCATGAACTGATATTTCAGCACCAATGGGCACCTCTTCCAGCATCTGTGCTCGTCAGGTTCCTTCCAGCAGCTGCCACTTCCCCTGCACCCAAACACCCACGTGCCTCCCCTGAGGCAGTGAATGACAGTGTGTGGGCACACGTACCTCCCGTTCTCTCTTTTTTCTTCCCTTGCCTGCCAGTGTTATTATTATGTGTGATCTCCATCATATCTTTGAATTTAGACAATAGAATCACACTTTTACAACTGTGTGTGATGTCTATATACTTCTTCAAAAAAGCGCAAGCCACAATCCATAAAATACATGCTCAGGAGTTACTGTGCTACATAAGCGATGAGAAACTATTTTTTTGCTCACTCTAAGTATATGAAAAACTATAGCATGTTATTCGTAATGACTTCAGCTCGGTAACTAAAACCAAGAAATCAATGATTATTTTGACTCACAAAACTATGATGATAAAAGCCATAACGTTGATGCAACTTCATCAACTAAATTATTTCTACCCCAAGTATATCTTTTTCTGTTTGAAAACTGGATATATACTATATCTCCAAAAGAATTATTTAGCTTGTATGAATGTTTTGGCAAATTGGCTTACAAAACTTTTCCTGTGCAACCCAAAATTTAAATCTTCATAGAAGCATAAATGTAAATTACTTTTCTGAAATACTTCACCCACTCTGAGACCAAAGTGGCATTGCACATAATTCTTACAAAGAAAGAATTATAATACTTACCAAAAAATTATGCTCATGGAATTCTTCATTTACCATGCTCTCCTCTGCAGAAAAGTAATTTTATAACAGTTTTATTTAAAAGAGTAAAATACACTACCTTAAACTCCAAGGTTAAGAGGACTATACAGACGTGATATTCTTGCTATTTATATAATTGCTGATGTCCCTTGCTGAGAAACAGTAACTTAAGCTTCACAGTGCTCTGGATTCTACGTTAAACCACTTTCACCATCTGTGCTAGACCAGGTCTAGAACAGTAGATAACTTATGTGAAACGTTTTTGCAGATTATACACATGCTACAGATTTAGAGGGCCACTATATTGTCATGTATTCTACTCCTAATGTTGCACAAAGAACACCGGGTGTTCCTGTTTTCACAGACCATCTTCATGTGAGGAAATAAAGTATACTGAATCTGTTCTTCTGCAGCCTTCACATGTGGTGCAGTAAAATCTACCAACCTGGAGGGGGACTGGAAAAGTGGCTGGAGAAATAAACTTGGAATTCATAATGGTGTTTAGTGATTATTTCTGTTAGTACAGAAGAAGTTCTCATAAGTTACTGGAAAAATCCCTTGAATCCTAACCTCTGAGATAAGCCCTAAGAAAAAAAGTAACAGGATTCATTACTTCAGTCTCCCAATTTAATTGGGTGAAAGAAATGTCCATGGTTGAAAGCAGTTACTTGCATTTTCTAATTCGTTCTTTGCTTTTTACTTCAGGCCGTATACAAAAATAGTAACTCACTCTTGCAGAATCTATTACTGTACTTTGAATCTACAATGAGCAATATTTGCAATAATTTAATGGGAAAAAATAAAGTAAAACTTTTGTTTGTTTATCTTGTCTTGAGCATGACAAGCTCAGCTTCAGATGAATGTACACTTGCTGGACTGTTACATTATTCTTAAGACAGCTTTCTAGCGGTAGTTGCTGTATTGAATCTTTTTATAACTTTAGTTTAATATTAGCTTATAAGTATGAACTGTTCTCTACACAGCCCTTCATGAAAAAAATAAAGTACTGTCTTTAATTATTTTCATTAAAATTTGTGTTCTCATTTTAAAGAGCCAGTCTGATGTCTTGCATACCAAGAGAACTTATTATGATACAAGAGTGTCATCTAGTGAATGATTTGGGTGAAGGACAAAAAAACAAATGCCTCAATAGTATCCAGATTTTGAGTCATTATAGGTATAGACGGTTAGACAGCAGAAATACTCAAAGCATTTTAAAACTTTTCTTCTGATCAACACTACACACTACAGAAGAATTAGTTGAAAATTGTACTATTAAAAGGAAAAGGATAAACTGTCATTTATTGCTTCAAGATATGATACATATCCTTCCTTAATACCTTCAAATTTCATGTACTAAAGCCACAGTCCAAAATTCCAAAACTCAAAGTCTAAAAGTAAAGTAAATTAAATTGGAAAGTTAATTAGAAGTTTTCTTTTTCAAACACAAGCTTAACATTAATCTGTGTTGTTGAAAACCTTAAACATTTGTTTGCTTTACCTTAGGAAACAATAAATAACTGTTTTCTCCAGAAAGGTCTGAAAAAGATAGTGCCTGTGGCGAACACTTATGTTAAAGGATCTTTTATGCCTTTACAAAAGTTAGCTAAAGTCTGCAGTAGTCTATTTTAATAGTTATGCCAATATGTTATGCCTGCAATGGAATAAAAGATTTAAGGTGAATCTGAACATAAATTCTATTTTCATTATAGTCTTCTTCTTTGGTATTCAATAAATCAGTGATGTATTAGGAAAGATAATCAGGAAATACTTATAGAGTTGTAGCTGCAAATTGCAGTTCTCGCTAAAAACATCATTTTGTGGGGAGAATGAGGAATTTCACTGCATGTGAAGGACAAAAATCTATATTAGGCAGTGACTGTTGACAGTTTTTATCCTACAGGTAGCTAAAGACTGGGGGGAAAAAAGAGAGGGATATTTTGAGTAATACGTCTTTATTTTTAATAGCACCAAAATTATTCATTTTAGTTTTTTGATATTATATGTGCATTCAAGTGTACTACAAAAAGAACACTCACTGAAGTTTATTAGACTTCTAATCTGAACAATTAAATAAAATTTACTTGTAAGGAAATTAAATTTTTGGCTGAGACACTTAAAGTGATAGCAAATGCTATTATTATCCAGACCATGAGGTTGATTCATGTGCTTCATTTCAGCTATTCCTTTATGTTCTTCCTATTTGTAATCATTCCCTGGCCCTTTTTTATAGATTCCTTTCAATTACAAATTCCTCTTTTAAACTCAGTAACATTTTTTTTCCAATTCTGCTTGTCTTGTCTATCTGTTATAAGCTACCCCTTCATTTTCTGACATATCTGCTTTTCTTCCCTTTCCTTTCAGCCCCTTACATATCCTTTTTTTAATCAACGTTGTAGGGAAAAAGCAGAGAAATGTAATAGCAGTTGTGGAAATAAAAGCTACAAAATAACTGTTAAACAAGAGAAACAGGAATCAATAAGTCAGTCATGGCTGACTCTTCATTGTGGGTTTATTGATAACAGTTAAAAGTTCAACACTGTTCTGATCATCTGAAGCTTGAGAATATGGTCAGCAGAAAGCTACCCTTTTCTGGTAATCAGTATAAAATAGAATTAGCCACTCAGTGTAATACTAGCACAGATTTGTAGCTGTTCCCAGAATACAAGTCTGTGATAACTGCTTTAAAAGGTTTCAGGACTATCTTCTCATTATTATAACTAAACGCTTTTTCTTGGCTGAACGTTCTTTTCCTCAGCTATGGATTCATTGTGAACGTAGAATAATAATCATGTTTGGTAAAATATTTCAGCTTGTCTTTAGTTTGTGTGTGCTGACTCTTTCCTTTAGGAGTACTGTCAAATTGCCCCGCTCATTAACCAAGCTGTGGAGAGTATTTTGTTATAATAATAAAAAATCATGTTCTATTCTCTATGTAATACATGGCTCTAAATTTCTTAACATGTTGAAGTTGGAAATACCTTTTAATAATTCAAGCAATTACAATTCTTTTATTCTTTCATACTTTATTCACGAAGGAATGTTTTTTCAAATGGTGATCATCAAGGATTACCTCTCCAGAGACAGGGCCATTCTTGGACAATGCTGGTATCAGCCTCTCTTCTGCCATTTTTCAGACCATTTTTTTCCCCCGTTTTCTTCTTGTAATGGATTTTATGTGTAATCATCTCCTCCTTCAGGGAATGTATCTCTCTTCCAATGTAGGAGACAAACTCTGTGCAGTCATAAAATCAAGTTTGCCTGGAATTAAAGAAAAAGATTTTAAATTGTGCTATTATATTCATGCATAAAACACTGTAATCTAGCTCTAAACCAAAATAGTCTTTGACTGCATTGCCAGAGGCACTGTAGCAAGACCTACCATGCTACACTACCGACATGGCAGATTTCAATCCTCTTCCCAAACAAAAGCCCATATAGTTTCTTTGAGTTCTGAATGTGCATTTTTCCCTTAGTGTGCTATAAACAAACTTGGGATATTTTAGTTATATTACTGTTAAAATTACATCTGTTTCCACCTAATCTTCTTACCATCTGCTGTACAGATTGTTACCTCTTTGTACTGGGTTTGCGTGGCAAGGTTTTGGTAGCAGGGGGGCTACAGGGGTGGCTTCTCTGAGAAGCTGCTAGAAGCTTCCCCTCTGTCTGATAGAGCCAATGCCAGCCAGCTCCAAGATGGACCCACCGCTGGCCAAGGCTGAGCCCATCAGCAACGGTGGTAGCGCCTCTGTGATAACATATTTAAGAAGGGGAAAAAGTTGCTGTGCAACAACAATTACAACTGGAGAGAAGAGTGAGAATACGTGAGAGAAACAACTCTGCAGACACCAAGGTCAGTGAAGAAGGAGGGGGAGGAGGTGCTCCAGGCACCGGAGCAGAGATTCCCCTGCAGCCCCTGGTGAAGACCATGGTGAGGCAGGCTGTCCCCCTGCAGCCCATGGAGGTCCACGGTGGAGCAGATATCCACCTGCAGCCTGTGGAGGACCCCACGCTGGAGCAGGTGGATGTGCCTGAAGGAGGCTGTGACCCCATGGGAAGCCTGCACTGGAGCAGGCTCCTGGCAGGACCTGTGGACCCATGGAGAGAGGAGCCCACGCTGGAGCAGGTTTGCTGGCAGGACTTGTGACCCCGTGGAAGCGACCCACGCTGGAGCAGTCTGTTCCTGAAGGACTGCACCCCTTGGAAAGGACCCACTCTGGAGCAGCTTCTAAAGAACTGCAGCCCATCGGAAGGACTCATGTTGGAGGAGTTCATGGAGGACTGTCTCCTGTGGGAGGGACCCCACGCTGGAGCAGGGGAAGAGTGTGGGGAGTCCTCTCCCTGAGCAGGAAGGAGCGGCAGAAACAATGTGTGATGAACTGACCACAACCCCCATTCCCCATCCCCCTGTGCCGCTGGGGAGGAGGAGGTAGAGAAAATTGGGAGTAAAGTTGAGTCTGGGAAGAAGAGTGGGGTGGGGGGAAGGTGGTTTTTTTTAAGATTTGGTTTTATTTCCTATTATCCTACTCTGATTTGATTGGTAATAAATTAAACTAATTTCCCAAGTCGAGTCTATTTTGCCTGTGACGGTAATTGGTGAGTGATCTCTCCCTGTCCTTATCTCGACCCACGAGCCTTTCATTATATTTTCTCTCCCCTGTTGTCCTGGTTTCGGCAGGGATAGAGTTAATTTCCTTCCTAGTAGCTGGTACAGTGCTGTGTTTGGGATTTAGCATGAGAATAATGTTAATAACACACTGATCTTTTAGTTGTCGCTAAGCAGTGCTTACACTAGTCAAGGACTTTTCAGCTTCTCACATCCTGCCAGCGAGAAGCTGGGAGGGGGCACAGCCAGGACAGCTGACCCAAACTGGCCAAAGGGACATTCCATACCATATGATGTCATGCTCAGTACATGGGGGGAATTGGCCGGGGGGGGTGACCCCTGTTTGGGAACTGGCTGGGCATTGGTCGGTAGGTGGTGAGTAATTACATTGTGCATCACTTATTTTGTATATTCTTTTATTATTATTATTTTTCCCTTCTTTTTCTGTCCTATTAAACTGTCTTTGTCTCAACCCATGAATTTTACTTTTCTTGTCCCAATTCTCTCCCCCATCCCACTGTGGGGGACGGCAGTGAGCAAACGGCTGTGTGGTGTTTAGCTGCCTGCCAGGTTAAACCACAACACCTGTCCAGTTGAGGAGGGGGAGTGATAGAGCAGCCTTGGTGGGCACCTGGCATCTAGCCAAGGTCAACCCACCACACTCTTTTAGAACAACAGCAATCTATTTACCAGTTTGTTTCTTATGGTACTGTTTCCAACTATGTTTTCTATTATACTGCTGGCAGCATGCTCAGTTGCGTGTCCTGCTTTTCAACAATCTTTAGAAGATGAAGTGTTCTCTGGCACCACACTGAGACAGCCCTAGTTCAGACACCCATGGAAAAAAGTCAAGAAGGAAGCACTGCTTCAGATGCAATGTGTTCCAGGAGGTCCTGCAGCACTAGGGATGCCACAAGGCTACCATGCAGTGGGTGGCCCTCAGCAAGAGGGAGATGAGGAGGAGGAACACCTCCATGACTGTGACACAAGGACTTTGCTAAAACAATGAGAATAGCACCAAAAAAACCCATTTGGAACCATTCTGATGGGCTTCCTGGTGTTATTATTAAATCATTAGCTGCTGGATCAGTCTACTAGATTCTGTCCTGGCTTCTTCCATTTGGCCATCAGTTGGCCTACTAGCCCTTCCCTGGGACAAATAGCTGCCAGGCTTTCACACCCAAGCATCAGCTCCTCTTCCAATAGCCATACTGAGCCCTCCTACTTACACAACTGACAGTATTTATGACAGCCTCTCCCCAGGTGCTTGTGGTTGTAATTACATATAAGGGAGATCTCCTATGTAAGGGAGATTTCCCTGAGTCATCTGGGTGGCAGGTGCAGTGCACTAGTGATTCAGAGTCTATCATCTCATTTAATCCTCATGGAGAGGAGGAGAGCTAAGGCTCTTCTGGAAAGATTTGAAGAGAAGGTTAAAAGCAGCGACTTGAAGCTGCTCCCTACTTAGAGAATACAGGGGGAGAAGCAGGGTAGTTCCCTTTAAGAGGCTAACAGCTGTGCTTCCTCAACTGTACCCAACAGAAAGATCATGCTGGTGTGATCAAGCCACCATTAACAGCACCTTTCCTCCAGGTAACTGCCATCTGTCCCAACATAAGAGGACATGCTTGCTCATGAGGTTTGTTGTATTTCCCGGAGAATCAACTGATGCTTAGCGGTGGGGCTAAGGGGGACCCTGCCATAAACACTCACCCTCTAGCAGGACTACACAACTGAAGGCAAAACGTCTTTGCAAACTCAAGGCTTCCTGGATAAAGAAGGAATTTAGGACAACTTCAGCTAGGCCACAGAGGACATCTTCTGAAGGACAAATATACTGAGTAATGTTGTGTTTGGGAGAAAGAGCTTGCCTTGCTGGAGGGCAATTCACCAGGAGCGTAAGCAGATGGATGAAGGCAGCGTTAAACAGGTAAGCTGACTCCTCTTGCTGCTATTGTGAGAGGCCTGCCAGGGTGTGAAGGAGGCATCTCATGGGCTGCTCCAGTGACCAGATCTGCAGCTATCCCAGGGTAACTGGGAAGCCTAGGTGGGCTATCCCATCTACTGGGCATGCAGTTGAGTAGCACCTTCCACAACAGCCTGTTAGGAGGCATGGGAGCTGGCCTCATCTCCTCAGGAAGAAGAGGGCATAGACACTAAAAGCATATCCTAAAAATAGGGGTCACTGTTTTTGTTTCCTCCTTCACTTTTTTTTTTTTTTTTTTGTAGTGTAGGAAGAGAAATTCTTTTGAAGACTGTGAAGGTCCTTAAGCAGTAGGTGGGAGGATGGACAAATGTGGGCTAAGTCCAAAATGACAGAATGGATAAAGCTAATGTCTGTATTTGTAGTAGCTGTCAAAGTACTAAAGATATTACAAATAATTTGCAATGTAAAGCCAAACACTCCATTTATCTTTCAAGGCTGAAGAGGGTTGTTCCAGAGCATTTTCTCTCAATTCCTGAAAATTTTGTTTTGCCTAGCTGGTAAACAGAGACAAACCGAAAAGTTGTTCACGACTCGTGACTCCAGCCAAGGATTTAGAGATAGATTCTTCTCCCATTATACGGCTGGATAGCACTATGAAAGACATACAGAATCTTTAGAACATGCCTTAGCAAGATATTGAAGTGAGCAAAAAATTCAGATGTTAACATTTCAGCATCTTACACAAAAGTCAGAAGTATTGTGCTTAGAAAATGCAGATTGTTTTGCTTTATTTTAAATCTGGGAGAAAAGATGCACAGGCTTGGAAATTTCTGTCATACAGCCTAAACCACCTTATCAGCAAGAGTGCCTCCAAGAGTGAGTTACACAGGACATCATTCAAATGCGAATCTTGTGATTTTGTGAAAAGGTCACTGGCCACTAGAAAAAATGCAGCTTGAAATAATTTGCTTTATTGGTGGAATTTTCAGCTGGCCACTTGAGAAAGATAGTATAGTGACTCAGCTATTCCAGACTAACGTCAGGTTTATTGTAAACAGGTGACAGATTGGAATAATGCGAACAGAAAAGTTACAGTGATGCAAAGCAGGGTAGGCTTTTGTTTCTCTAATGTGGGTTATTACTGGTGTCCATGATCTAATCATGGAATTGGCAGCAATATCAAACTACTGCAAGCTTTCCTTTTTCTAGTCTGTCTTTCTTTCCTAACCTTTCCCTGCTGCTGGTAGGAGATCTCTGTTCACCTGGCTTTTTTCCACCACAAAACACCATTTTTATACTCTTTCTCCCTATTCTTTATGTTGATAAGAAATGAGACATAGTGGATTTATGGTCCTATGATCTTTAGTCAAACATATAAGGACCATAAGACCACAAGCCCACTATGGAAATTATCTCATTATGTGACCCTTCATGTTTCATTTCCCTGCAAAGTTTCTTTCAGGGTGGAATGGCAGATAGCTCAGTTAGGTTAAGACAATAGCATAATGGCAGAAAAGTTAATGACCTGGTCATTCCCTGTAGTGCCACCAAATCTATTCATTTCATTTCCTAATTTTATTTTTCTAGGAGATCCTGAGTCCTACTATAGTGGTTATTGTTGGCATGAAATATATATATTCATGGTATATGTTCAGTACAGCTGACTCCCCTTGTAAATGGTAGACCTACAACTGACTAGTGCCTGTGAGAAGTTTATTGAGGCTACTGGAGGTAGTCTCCACAGGCGTCTCCTACAGTTTCAGTGATTTGATGTGTTGGATATTAATGTCCAACACAGTCTAAAATTTGAATTATTGTAATCTTTACTGTGGATACACTAAACTGTTTACTCTTCAATAATGTTGGTAACCTGACCATGAAAGCAACAAAGTATTTTCTTCTACAAACTGAGTTTTTTCTTAGTATTTTTAAAGTAAATCAGTGTGTGGATGTTCAAAACGTTCATGTCATTGTAGTTAAGAGTCATGCTATAACTTAAATAGTTTGTAACAGTGTGTGTGAATAATCTTAGCTAGTCCATGAAAATAAGAAAAGCGTTCTGTTCAATTTCACTTCTTTTCAATTCTTCAGTCAATCACTTCTAAAAGCCACTCCAGGTGAGGTACTTACTCATCTTAAACTTACCTTCTCATTTATATCTGTCTCCAGGAAATTAAGATGATAGAAACATTGCAGCAGATCGGGCTCAGAATAAAATTAATATATCATCATAAAAATGTTCCCTCAGAGCACATGATATTTCTGGAAGACAATGTCATTCCACTGACATTTTTTTTCTTCCACTAAAGTGGACTGAAAATGCCAACCTTGTATGTCTGTGGTGCAAAAATACAACATTAAAAGCAGGAAGAAAGAGCAAAAATTTAAAGGTTTTTTGATGGGAAAATTGAATTAAAGACTTCTATGTATAATACCTAAATTTTGTGGTGATAGCAAATGATGAAAATGCTACAGATTTGAGAGAAATATTAATTTCCTGGAAATAAATTAATTAGGAGTCTTTGAGCTGCACTTCTATTCAAAGGATATTTTGTTCTGCTGCTTCTTAAGCAAGTATTGAAAAAAAGGAACTGTAAATCAATTTCACATTTTTGGACTAAGTGTTTATGATGCTGGCACTTTCATGCCTTTACTGTTTCCTCTCGTGACCAGTTCCTTTAAAAAAACCTAAACTCAGATAATTAGTCTACTTGAGAGAAGTGTGCAATACACGAACAGTGGAAAATCCTGCACAAAGAGCAGTTTCTGACTTGAGTAAACTCACCATTTTAAATTTTTCATTTTCTCCTGATATGCACACAGCTTTTCAAAATGAAAAATTCAAATATCTATATTTACGTAATAGAGTTTTTTTGTGGAGGAGGATATGATACTGTTACACTAAATAATACCTCAGAATTGCAGCTTAGTGATGGGAATGAAGTGCAGTTCAATTGCAGCAACATTGTCAGAATTAAGATTCATATGGACTACATAAGATACTTTTAAGTTCGAGGTACTTTGAACCTCATGCCCTTCCCTTTTATATGTCTAAGTCATTGTAAACATGTATTATTTTCAGTTTTAGCTTGACTGATTTCCTTTCTTTGAAGCTTTAGTGATAAGCACACAGAATTGTATTGTGTCCAGTGTTCCTTTTTTTTTTTTTCCTTTCCCCGCCCCCCTCTCCTCTGTAGAGCAATGTCCCAACCCGAGTATTATGGGTGACATTAATGAAACTATTGCTGTTCTTGGTATAGATCTGCAGTTGCAGAGCAAGCTTTTATGTACTAAGATGAATGGGTTTTCAGCTTATTTCTGCAGTTGAGTTTTCAATATTGCTGTAATCTTTACATGAAGCTATACTGTAATGTGCTAGTTAAGGGGTTTTTTTAAGCACATTTTGAGCATAAGTTTGGACTAGAGGTCTCCTGAGGTCCTTCCAACCTAAATTATCCTGTGATCTGATAAATGTTGCTTCTGAGGAGGAATTTTTCATGCTTGGTGAAATATGCTTCGCATTTTTCATAACATCTTCAATACCTATAGAGAGCTTAAATGTTCTTAATTTCTAATAAACAATACCATATTTAGTAAAACACTCCACACACTTCAGTTTTTCTAGTTGGATAACGTATTTTTCAAGCTTTGGTTTTCTCACCAAAATATGTAAATTTTGTCTTGTTTTATTTTTAATTGATAACGGATACTAGATGGGATTGTAAATTCAGTATTATTTTTGCTGTGAGAAGTAACTACGTCAATAAGCTTCAGCCTAGAGGTTCTAAACTTTGTCTTTACACATTTTACTAGACTAATATAGGAGGATCTACATGTAAAATGTGGTTATTTATCAGTTCATGTTAATTAAAATGCTTCGTATAAACGTCAGAAGGAAAGCATACTTCCTTTTTTTTTTTTTCTCCAAACACCTAGAAGTCTGTGAGGTTTTTATATAATTCAGATTACACTGGAATATGCATTGCTGCATCTGAAAGTGGTCTCAGTATGCTCAGTATGACTTTATCATTTCTCACATTAACTACTTGTTGTATTTGGTAGTGTCTGGGAATGGTTTGCTAAACTGTTCTTAGTGCTAAAGTGAAATATTCCATAGTTCTTCATGCCAGTTTAAATCCTTTGAGTTATCTTTAACTAATGGCCTGAAATATTTAACATCATGCTTGTTTAAAAAAGAAAAAAAGAAAGCCTTGAAGTTTAAGTATTTTTTTCAACATGTAACATTTTAAATAGGTTGCATGAATGAATGGCAAAACTGACCTCAGAAGAAATTCTTCAATCAATCATCCTCAGGCTGACTTAAGCAAGAAATATAAAGAATATTATTTAAATAGCAGAATAATTTCTGTTGGACAAAATCTCCAGAGGTCATCTGGTCCAGAGCCAAATTTAAATTAAACTTTTTGCTAAAGAAAGTTCAGCCTGACACTTATTATTGATTTTAAGTAGCAGACTATTCCATCAGTTCAAAATAATCTCTTTCCAAAATGTAAAATAAATGACTGCTTATCAATATTGATTTACGCATGCTGGGAATGATGACTTATGTGGTTTTTTTTTTTTTTTAAGGTGAAGACAGACTTTAACCCTGTAGCAATTGTGCAAGCAAATTACTTCTTCCAGCTTGTGGTAAAGACTGACAGCTGATTTGCAAAGATAATGGATCATGCCTAACTTGCATGCTTTAAGTACTGCTCTTTTAGCACTTCCAAGCACCTGTAGATTCAATTTTTTGAGTTTGATAACTTTAGAAGCTCTACGTTTTAATATATTCCAGTTCTCCGAATAAACATTTTCCTTCCATTGGAAATAACATTAAATGAGACTGAATTATATTATCTTTCTACTAGAAGATGATAGAGCTTTGATTAAGCTAACCCTTTAATTTTTTTCATAAACACCTGGAAGGTAGGGTTTTTCTAGTTGTATTAAAAAGCCATGTATTTTCTTCAATGTTATTTTCGCCATATAAATAAATCATATAATCTATATAAATAGAACAGCCACAACAATAAAGGTAACAAAGGCATCCACTCTGTTAATGTAAATTCTCTTTTGTAACAGAATAAAATCGGGCCCTGAGTATAACTGTTTTCTTTTTCTAATCTGCTGGGAGGGAAAGAAGGATTGTCCTGGTAGTGTGTCATTCTTATTAGTTGTGATAAACCTTAGGAACATCTCAAAGTGGAAGATATCTTTCCCTTTCAGGAACCAGCTAAAACCGGACCATCCTGTCTTATTACTAAATGTTAGAAATTTCCAGAAGGTGCTGAATTTCCTAAGGCATGAGTGTAGCAGGTGTAGGTCATTGAAATTAACTGTGACATACAGGAAACTGTAGAGGTAGGAAATAGGTGTTTTCCAAAGAAAAGAGGAAGGAAATGGGAGAAATGAGATTTGAAGGAAAAAGATATACACCAGCTAAGCATAGCAAGAACCCTTAAATTTTAATTGATGAGGCTCTATTTTTAGATTGCAAAACAGTAGTTGACTTCCAACTATATTAGCAATCTTAATTTTGGTCTCTTTGACATTTTGATTGCAACTTTAATGCACTTCATGAAAAGTTACTTTGTGTTTATTTCTGTTTTAATTTAGTTATATAAAAATAAACCTATAACATATTCAAGAGCATTTTTTATTTCAAGAAAAGAGGAATATTGCCCCTGAAAATCAAAATAATGGTAGTACTATATTTGCTAGGCCAAGCTGATATCATCATCAACCTTTGAGATAAGATATTGCAGCTGTGGAAAAACAAATAGTTTTAAAGGAAGAAACCCCTTTGGAAGGACAGACTGCCCTTATGCTTTTTCCTGAAATAATATTCAATGCCTCTTCCTTCTCCAATAAAAGAAAGCAACAAAACCAGAAAATTATCATAACTAAGAAAACTGATCTTTCAAAGTGCTTACTGCAAATTGAGTATTCTCAGCTCACAGTGAGAGCCTGCCCACCTCTGGATTCTAGTTCAGCTTAGCGATTTCAGTAGTTAACACTTGCTTCTGTATTTTGCTGAATTGAGACATTAGGTTATATAAGGAGTGTTATTTGCATAAGTGCACTCATAGAAGGTTTAGAAAACAGTAATTAAATATAGAAATATCCTGTGGATTTTACATTAAGTAGTGCCACTTTCCATAACACAGCTGTAAATGGGATATACTAAATAAATATCTCTGAGGAGCAGCTATTTATGCTTCAAATCCATTGTGAACACTATGTGAGTCACCACAGACTATCAAGACATCAGTCTGTGGTATCCACAGGTACTTTGATGTGATTTGATAAACATTAGTTTTTCTTGAAACAGCTCACCTTTCACTGAGACCATCTGAGGAAAAGTCACAGCAGCCTCTGAGGTGACGGAAAACCCCTTTTTCTAGGGACCTAGAGAAGGCAGTACAGAGTTTGTATTCTGGGTTCACAAATACAATGAAAGTGGCCGGCTAGATGGCTGGCCTGGGTAAAGGAAAATATTCTGGAAGAACATGGTGATTAAGGGAGGTTTGTGTACAAACTGTCTTATATTATACTTGTTCTGAGTCTCCTTTAAAAGTTGTTTGAGAGAGCTATGTATGTTGTTGAACACTAGCCATATTTTTTTAGTGGTTGTGATGTGCTGTTCTTATCCAAGAGGTGTTGCTGTGGGCTGCTCAGTTTGCTACTTGTTAGTTGCCGCATTTGTGCTTCTTCCTCCTGCTGGCTTAACCCTGATTCCTGCTCCTGAGGAGGTGCCCGATCTTGCACCAGACTTGTCAGCTCTTCACCTAGAATCTGCCTTCCTTGGGCCGGGTTTGTGATCATGTTCTTGTTTTTCATTTGCCTAAAACACAGCAACCATGGTGTGATGTAATTCCTGGCTTCTCAAGTTTTTTGGATGGCTGGCTTGGCTCCTACATCAGTTTCTTGCCTTAAGTGGTTGGTGCCACCTGAAGGTGCTATTAGAAAGAGGATGCAGACAGCCCATCCTAGGCCTGACAGAGGGCCATCAAACCTGCTTTGCATGGGCAGCAAGACCAAAGAAATGTTTCTAGTGTGACCTGTGCTTGGCTCCCTTCCCCTGGACCCCTCTAGTTCCTCACTTGCCTTGTTTTGAAGTGTCCCGGCCTCTAACTTCCGTATCCTAAAGTCCATATAACAGCCAAGATGTCCTCAACCTAAAAGGGGGGAAAAAAAAAAGAAAAAGTTTTATGCTCAGGTGAAAATTAAAATGGAGTTTAACGTTCAGTGGGTGTTGTAGAGTACTGATGATGGAGCTTTTCATAAGACAATGCAGCTGTTCTCCAGTGCCTGATTTATCAAGTAGGAATGAGCATCACTAACAATTTCTACAGATTGTCAACATCTCAATAAGGTAAAGGAAGGACAGAGATTTTTCACCAACACATTAACTGTTTGCAGTTAATGTTTCTTGTGTTTCAATTTTTCTTTTTTTTTTTTTAAATTTGGACTGATAGTTATGTGCGGTAACAAGTTTAACTGGAGTTGGAATTATTCTACTTAAGTTGTGAAAGTATTACAAATTTCAGTTTTCAATCTTCTGCAGTAAAATAACAAGATATTATAAAATATTCTGGGCTTAGAACGCTGCAGTTGAATTTTACTGCCAAACTAATTCTTTCTTTAAAAAACACCCTGTTGTGGAAAAAAAGATTAATGTTATTGCTCTGCAGTAGCTTTACCAGCATGTTTGAGACTTAAAAATCTATGAGGCTTTGTTTTTGTTAGGGTGAAAGTTTAAATATTTGTGCTTATTTGTAGAGCTAAAATGCTATGATTTTTGACCTTTCCAGTTCTTGCTTTATTAACAGGGACTTCATAAATTTATAGTAGATTATATTGGAATTTTTCTCATAGCATAGGAAAATGTATAGATATATTTCATTACGTAGGAATTGGGAAAGCTGTGAAATTCAACTTGGAATAACTCCACTGATTTTACTTTTCTCATTGAGACCTGCAGAAACTGGGGACAAATTTAAATTTGAATTTTGTGAGCTTGAATAAGCTCAGTGTATCTAAGTTCGAGTTTAAATTATTTTATATGAGTTTGCCAAATCTTGCTTTTATTATAGCAGTTCATAAATTATGTTGCTAGCAACTACTTATTTCATAGAATCATAGAATAGTTTGGGTTGGAAGGGACCTCTAAAGGTCATCTAGTCCAACCCCCCTGCCATGGGCAGGGACATCTTCAACTAGACCAGGTTGCTCAGAGCCCCGTCCAACGTGACCTGGAATGTTTCCAGGGATGGGGCATCCACCACCTCTCTGGGCAACCTGTGCCAGTGCTTCACCACCCTCAGCATAAAAAATTTCTTCCTTGCATCTAGTCTGAATCTACCCTGCTTTAGTTTAAAGCCATTCCCCCTTATCCTGTCACAACAGGCCCTGCTAAAAGGTTTGCCCTCATCTTTTTATACGTCCCCTTTAAGTACTGACAGGCTGTAAGAAGGTCTCCCCGAAGCCTTCTCTTCTCTAGGCTGAACAACCCCAACTCTCTCAGCCTTTCTTCACAGGAGAGGTGTTCCATCCCCCTGATCATTTTTGTGGCCCTTCCACGGACCCACTCCAACAGGTCCGTGTCTTTCCTGTGCTGAGGGCTCCAGAGCTGGAGGCAGTACTGCAGGTGGGGTCTCATGAGAGCAGAGTAGGGGGGCAGAATCACCTCCCTTGACCTGCTGGCCATGCTGCTTTTGATGCAGCCCAGGGTATGACTGGCCTTCTGGGCTGCGAGTGCACATTGCTGGCTCATGTCCAGCTTTTCATCCACCCCAAGTCCTTCTCGGCAGGGCTGCTCTCAATCCCTTCATCCCCCAGCCTGTACTGATACTGGGGGTTGCCCCGACCCAGGTGCAGGACCTTCCACTTGGCCTTATTAAACCTGATGAGGTTCACACAGGCCCACTTCTCAAGCTTGTCCAGGTCCCTCTGGATGGCATCCTGTCCCTCTGGTGTGTCAACTGCACCACTCAGCTTGGTGTCATCTGCAAACTTGCTGAGGGTGCACTCAATCCCACTATGTCATTGATGAAGATATTAAACAGTACCAGTCCCAATATGGACCCCTGCAGGACACCACTCATCACCAATCTCCGTCTGGACATTGAGCCGTTGACCACTACCCTCTGGATGCGACCATCCAACCAATTCCTCACCCACCGGACAGTCCACCCATCAAATCCATACCTCTCCAGTTTAGAGAGAAGGATGTTGTGGGGGACCGTGTCAAAGGCCTTACAGAGGTCCAGACAGACGACATCTGTAGCCCTTCCCATGTCCACTGATGTAGTCACTCCACCATAGAAGGCCACTAGGTTAGTCAGGCAGGACTTGCCCTTGGTGAAGTCATGCTGGCTGTCTCGAATCACCTCCCTGTCCTCCATGTGCCTTCACATAGCTTCCAGGAGGATCTGTTCCAAGATCTTCCCAGGCACAGAGGTGAGACTGACTGGCCTGTAGTTCACCGGGTCTTCCTTTTTTCCCTTTTTAAAAATGGGGGTTATGTTTCCCCTTTTCCAGTCAGTGGGAACTTCACCAGACTGCCACGACTTCTCAAATATGATGGATAGTGGCTTAGCACTTCATCCACCAGTTCCTTCAGGACCCATGGATGGATCTCATCGGGTCCCATGGACTTGTGCACCTTCAGGTGCCTTAGGTGGTCTCAAACCTGATGTTCTCCCACAGTGGGCGGCTCTTCATTCTCCCAGTCCCTGCCTTTGCCTTCTGCTGCTTGGGTGGTGAGGCTCGAGCACTTGCTGGTGAAGACTGAGGCAAAAAAGTCATTGAGTACCTCCGCCTTCTCCATGTCCCAGGTAACCAGGTTTCCTGTTTCTTTCCAGAGAGGGTCCACATTTTCCCTTGTCTTCCTTTTATCCCCAACGTACCTATAGAATCTTTTCCTGTTGTCCTTGACGTCCCTGGCCAGATTTAATTCTATTAGGGCTTTAGCTTTCCTAACCCGATCCCTGGCTGCTCAGACAATTTCTCTGTGTTCCTCCCAGGCTACCTGTCCTTGCTTCCACCCTCTGTAGGCTTCCTTTTTGTGTTGGAGTTTGTCCAGGAGCTCCTTGTTCATCCACACAGGCCTTCTGGTGTTTTTGCCTGGCTTCCTCTTTGTTGGGATGCAGCGCTCCTGAGCTTGGAGGAGGTGATCCTTGAATATTACCCAGCTTTCTTGGGACCCTCTTCCCTCCAGGGCTTTGTCCCCTGGCACTCTGCCAAGCAGATCCCTGAAGAGGCCAGAATCTGCTCTCCTGAAGGCCAGGGTAGTGAGCTTGCTGTGCGCCCTCCTCTGTGCCCTAAGGATCTTGAACTCCACCATTTCATGGTCACTGCAGCCCAGGCTGCCCTTGAGCTTGACATTCCCCACCAGCCCCTCCTTGCTGGTGAGAACAAGGTCCAGCATAGCACCTCTCCTCGATGGCTCCTCTACCACTTGGAGAAGGAAGTTATCATCGATGCATTCCAGGAACCTCCCAGCTTGCTTATGCCCTGCCCTGTTGTCCCTCCAAGAGATGTTGGGTGGTTGAAGTCCCCCATGAGGACCAGGGCTTGTGAGCGTGAGGCTGCTCCTGTCTGTCTATAGAGGGCCTCATCCACTCGGTCTTCCTGGTCAGGTGGCCTGTAGCAGACCCCCACCGTACTGTCACCTGTCCCTGCCTTCCCTTTAATCCTGACCCACAAGCTCTCGGTCGGCTCCTCATCCATCCCCAGGCGGAGCTCCATGCACTCCAGCTGGTCATTGACATAGACATAGACACTTCTTGTCTCCCCTGCCTGTCCTGCCTAAAGAGCCTGTATCCCTCCATCCCAACACTCCAATCATAGGAGCCATCCCACCATGTCTCCGTGATGCCAATAAGGTCGTAGCCCTGCAGGCGTGCACACGTCTCCAACTCCTCTTGTTTACTCCCCATGCTACGTGTGTTTGCATAGAGACATTGAAGTTGGGCCCTCGATGAAGCTGTCTTACTGGCTGGAGTTCCTTTGTGCTGCTCTTCAGGCGCTCTCCTGCTGACCTGTGTTCCTTCTCCAGGCTCTGGGCATCTATTGCTGGCCCTGGCATCAAACTGGTAGGAGTGGGATGGATTGAGGTTCCCCTCCCCCTCTTTATTTCTCTAGATAAAAAAGTGCCAGAATTCATATACAAACATTTACTTATATATGCTTATTATTCTAATGTGTGTATGTTTATCTGGTATGGGGAAAGGTCAAGAATGCATAAGTATCTTTGTATTTCAAAGTAACACTGGTTTTGTTCCCTGTTTACTGCAAATTTCTGAAATGGTTTGCAGAAAAAAGAAATGGAAAACACAAATGCTCCTGAAAATGGTAAAAACTGTTATTAAGCACCTCTCAGCAGGCCAGCACTTTGCCTTTGGTGGGTGGGGAGAACAGGGGTAGGAAGGTGACCCCCAGAAAAATGGAAGACAAGCTACAGCTTGATGCTGGATCTGTAGAAGTAACAAGAGTAGGAATAGCATAATATTGGGAGTTGCAGCCTCTCAGGAAAGTATTCCTATCTTACAGATTCAGAGGGGGAAAAAATATTTAAATGTGGCCTTTAGCTAAGATTTTGCAATATACCCTTTTTAAAACAATCTATCAGAACTCAAAGTAATTGTGATTAATATTGTTGGTCCTTAATGCTACTGGCCACAAAACAATTTTTTTTTTTTTTTTTAAATTTGCTGGTATATAACACAGCTTTATGAGGCAGAGCAAGAGTGTTTTTTATAGTGTGAATGATGTAGCCCGAGTTAATGATAATTTTTTCACATGGCAGAAAAACTTTGAAAGTGCTTTGCAACTAGTGCCACCAAATGACTAAAAAGAACATGTAAGGGCTATGCTAGTTCTCACTAGGATGTTAAAAATATTCTAAAATATTTAGTGATTTTTTCATTACAAGTATTCTTGCTACAATGACTTCTCCAAGGTCCCAAAATTCTCATTGAGGTGATAAGCAGAGACTATGTTGTGCATCTTTGAAAGTAAACATCTTCTGGTTAGACAGAAGATTCTGAAAACTAAAGAAGCAAAGTTACAGAAACATGTTGTTTAGAGAAGCAATGTCAACAGTAATTGGCTTAAGTGTGTTTTACTTGGGAAAGGACTGTCTGAAAAAAAATACTTCTGAAATATGGAAAAATATTAAATAATAGGTTTTCCTGATTTTAGCAAAAAACCCCCAAACAACCCCAAAAACCCAAGACAAACCAGTGGTTGCATCCTACTCTGGAATGAGGCATATTTAAAAGAGTATGTTTACAAGATTTCTTGCCCCCACTGTTATGGGAAGTGAGGCACAGTAACAAGGACTGCAATTGCTAGGGTGTAAAAATTCTTTTTTCTGCTTGAACTTGTAATGACATCTTAAGCCACAGCATACAGCAGTGGTTTGCACCAAGAAAGTGACCACTAAGCAGTAAATCCCACATACAAATTTCACTCCTAATTGTGTGATAGAACAGGATACATTTCCATACTGGAATGTCAATCTTTGCTAACAAAAACATTTAATACTGTGAAAAAGATAAAGCAAGATAAAGGTTTTATAATATAATTAAGAGATCAGATCCACCCCCTGTCAAAAAAAAAAAAAAGGTAAAAGGGTGTGTGTGTGTCTCTTTACCATTAGTAGCTCTTGGAGTTTTCAAAGGATGGTGAAAAAGTCACAAATCCTGTTGAGTTAGATAGAAATACTTAACTTAGCAATTCTCTTCTTTGTTTCATTGCTGGTTCTTTTTTGGAAGCTTGCAATCAGCACAGCTAAGAAGGGCAGAGCAACTAGAAGGAATACCTGTTTTTATATTGCTGAACAACTGAGTCAGGAGTAAGGTTTCTTGGAGTAGGCTGCAATCCTAATGATCTGTCACTTTAATATTATGAATATAGTTATGTCTTGTAGTCAAACTGTAGGTAACTATTAATAGAAAATGCATTTATTCATCAGTTATGCCCAAACTCAGGCAAAACAGGAAGACAAAGAATGATTTCCTGCTTTTCCTGAATAAGAAGCTGTCTTTTGAATGCAAATCTGTTTGTCATAGCTAAAAGCATAAGAATGGCTTATGTTACCAGAGAATTTAGACAGTTCTAAGAAATTAGGTTAAGTGCTTTAGGAGTACTGGGTCATTCCCGTGGGATGGTCAGAAATGAAGATCAAACAAGAGGAATGTCCCTTTTGCCCAGAGTTCAGCCAAAAGTAGAGATTTTTTTAATGGCATATGAACTGCATGAAATGTCTTGTCTTTGACCTGCAGTGAGTAAAATGCTTATAGCAGTACAATCCCTATGCAGAGATAAATGAGAGTACAGGACTTGCATACAGCAAATGTGCACACTGAAAATTGCAACAAACACTTATTAGAAGAAACATCGGTTACCAAGCAATTTTCTTGGGCCAGTAGACATGCATCCTGTGGATTATTCCCTCATTATCAGAACACCGGATGAAGTTTTATTATTTTCGCCTATTTATTTGTAAGTAAATCACTGTAATTATCCATAGAGTTGGATAAAGCTATTTACATATTTCTGTTTCCAAAACTGCAGAGTATGGAAAAAAAAAAAATCTTCCTAATACTGAAAATTATATGGAAGAGTTCTACTAAGGATGAATGTAACATGGAAGAAGCTATTTTTGATGGGACAGTTAGCTCACTTAGTATTTTGAGCCTATTTTTAATGGGACAGTTAGCACAACTAGGATTTCAGTCTCCCTTCAGCTGTTTATAACATGGCTTCCAACATTTAACTTTTTGTTGTTGGTTTTTTAACGTGTGTTTTGGTTCCAGTATTTCTTAGATCGGTGAATGGTTGAATAACATTTTATTGTTATTTGCAGACTATTTGCTTAGGTTACCTATCCTTCACCAAAACCCAAATTCCCTTTCACGTGTATCTCACCATACTTTCAACTCTGGAGAAAGAATAGGGTTGAGGAAAGACATTTTCTTTAAAATCCTTCTTTCTTGTTCTAACTGTTTGTCTTCCTCTTCTTACCCTACCACCAAAAAAACCCTCAAACGCCCCAAAACCACCACCCTGCCAAAAACAACCAACTCCGCCCCCTCCCCCCCAACTTCCAGAAAATACTGGTATCTGTAAACTTTGCTGTCCCTGATAAATGCCATACCCTTCGATATGAACAAAACCACTCTTGAGCCCCAGAGATAAAAGAATCCAGGTAGAGTAGAAGTGGCAAGCTTGTGTGTTTTTCATGAACTAGAGTCTTTGGATTTCTGTTACTTTTGGGGTGGCTGATACAGTTGAGCAATCAACCAACTGCAGGTGAGAAAGGAGTGAAAGATTGGCCAAATCTTCCTAGACAAGAAAGGAAAACCAGCTAATACAAAGAATCATCGTTCATCATGCACAGCGGTGTCTTCTAATGGGGAAGCACCCTTTTGGATTGGTCACCTTTCTGGCAAGGACGGACAGCCTTTGCATTTTCAGTAGGAGTGGAGCTCCTCTGTCCCTGGTGCACTTGCAAAAGACCCCGTGGAGTTTTTGGCATGTGCCTCAGCTTCCAGAACCCTTCCCCTGGGGGAAATGTGGCAGAAGCCCGCACTGGGAGCTGTTTTGCTTCTTGATCTATTTTATTTTGAGAGTTCCTGATTTGGGTAAGTCTTTTACATCTGTAATACCTGCTATAAATATTTTAGTTTCCTATATGCAGAAAATAGTGATGGCTATTATCTCAGAATAAAAGCAGTATCCTGAGCTTGTTCAGAAAAGAATGATTAGCTTAGAAAGACATTCTTGTTAGTCTGTGGTATCCAGCTGCAAAAATATGTAAGCTTTTAAAGCTATCTATAGGATTTCCTTTTCCTCCACAGAGTTCAGGTGAAAACAAAGACAGCAAGCCAAATTATCTACAGAATATACTCTTGAGAAATTCAGTACTTTTAAATCTTCAGACAGATGAGGGGATGGCAGTACTGCATATTCAATCAAAGTCATCTTTATGTTCTCTTGCACTTTAATCCAGCCTGAAGATGTAGCAGTTACCAGTGGGTTAATGCTTTCTAAAAACCACAGGCTAAAATAATAACAGTTGGGAAGAAATTCCACTTTGTCAAGTGAAAAATGTCATCCAATATTGTTTGTTATTAAAATCAGTGCATAATTCAGCCTTGTTCTTTTTATGAAAAGAAGAAAAAAAAATCTTTTAGGCCTAATTTGTTTCCATGATCCACATCTGTGCACTTGGAGTACATTCTTCCTCATAATAGCAGCTGATGAGACAACTGATGTTTACTCTAAACAGGGCTGGAAATTTAAAAAAAAAATTAGATGATTTTTTCCCCTTATCCTAAATTTCATATGCTCAAGAAGGCTGTTAAGTACTTCTTTGCCTGAAGCAATAGCTACTCGACATTAAGAAAGTGTGAAAGTTGTATTTATAATCAAGAGCTAAGAGTGTGGGAATGTGTGGTTTGGATACGTATGAAGAATGGCCCAGGCTCTTAATTTACTGAAGGGCTTGCTACAGATTGAAAAGCATATTTTTCCTTACCTCCTCAATCTTTCTGGTACACCTTTGCCTTCCAACCTCTTTTGTGTCTATCCCAGTGCAATTTCTCAAGAATATCTACTTTTCAAATGTACTTTGATCCTTAAGGAAGGCAGTGTCTTTTTTTTGTGTTAAGGACCCAGGGACCACCTCACCCAGAAGTTCCACTCTGTGAGGTTCCTCCTTTTCTGTCTTTAGTGGAATATAGCTGGGGCCAAAAGCATGGAAAAGACATTTTTTTTGTAATTATGGCCTGCTCTTTCACATAATAGCTGGCTGGCAGTGTAAAACATTGATGTATGCAAAAAGCACAGCATCGATTCTACTTAAGTTTTTGACTATTTGTTGGGGCCATTCTCAAATATTGACTATCCTATTTTGTTAAGCCTTTTTAAAACATCTGCACCCATCTTGGTTGTACTGTAAATATAGGGGACTGAGAATGGTTTTTTTTTCCTTGACTTCTTGTAGTTATGGAAACAGGTATTTTTATCTTCCTGAGAAGTCAGAAAAGAAACAATATAGTAACCTGCTGTTCTTCCTAGTGCCAGGTGAGAAATGAATCTGCTGTCTCCTTGAATCTATTTGAGGAGATTTGTATCCATCCATAATTTCATCTGTTTACTGTATAATAAAGTAGAGAAGGAGAGGTCTCCCCACCTGGAATACTGCGTCCAGCTCTGGAGCCCTCAGCATAAGAAAGACACGGACCTTTTGGAGTGGGTCCAGCAGAGGGCCACAAAAATGATCAGGGGGATGGAACACCTCTCCTATGAAGAAAGGCTGAGAGAGTTGGGGTTATTCAGCCTAGAGAAGAGAAGGCTTCGGGGAGACCTTCTTACAGCCTGTCAGTACTTAAAGGGGACGTATAAAAAGATGGGGGCAAACCTTTTAGCAGGGCCTGTTGTGACAGGACAAGGGGGAATGGCTTTAAACTAAAGCAGGGTAGATTTAGACTAGATGCAAGGAAGAAATTTTTTACGCTGAGGGTGGTGAAGCACTGGCACAGGTTTCCCAGAGAGGTGGTGGATGCCCCATCCCTGGAAACATTCCAGGTCAGGTTGGACGGGGCTCTGAGCAACCTGGTCTAGTTGAAGATGTCCCTGCCCGTGGCAGGGGGGTTGGACTAGATGACCTTTAGAGGTCCCTTCCAACCCAAACTATTCTATGATTCCCAATACTGCTGCTGAAGGTGGAAGAAGGAGCACCTGCACCACATTTCCCACCCTGGTTGATTACACTGTAAGGCAAGGTAGGAGCTACAACTTTGTCACATCACACTGTTATACTCACTGTCATACTCATTTTCATGAATAAATCCAGGGACAGCTAGGATGGCCTGGTGATGTGCTAAGTAGTCAGGGAATCCAAAGGAAAGACTTCTGAGTATAACAGTCACCTGAGGAGGAAAAACAGGAATTAAAAGTTAGCACAGCACTAGAGGAAGGGACTCTGCCAGCTAAGAATTGCCAAACCTGTATGAACTGAACATGGGAAAGTCTGCTTGATCCTGTGAAAAATCTATTTGTGACACAATAATCATGTAGTGTTCACTGACTATACTGTGGAAATTCTCAAGGGGTTTTGAGCTCTGAAGATCTATTAAGAGTTTCATGAGAAAAGTCAAAGTAATTCCTGTCAGCCAGGCTATACTCTGATTTAGATAGTTTAGTGGGCTCTTACAAGCTGAGCAGGTACGTTTTCCATCATTCATTGTTGAACCTCTTGGGAACAATTCATGTTGCTCTGTGTTCTTCTGAAGATCAGTTTGTTGGAAGATTGACCTTTTGTTTAATCTTCTCTGGTTTGCTCTGGTGTTTTCCATTGTGTAGGCGCTTTTTTGCACCTGCTATGCCTTTGTTGCCACTGCCCTTTCATGTAGTCCTGGTGTGAATCTTGAAGTTATGATGGCTTTGGGACAGAGGTGAATGCTGTCCCTGTGAATGTTCATTCCACTGAAGATCATATTCTATTCAGGCTAAAGACATTTTACTTTTTTTTTTAAACATTTTAATCCTTAATTTATGCAGTGGAGAGTGAATAAAAGCTGGTGATTTTTACTATTACCATTTGAAATTACCCTTTTTTAATATACATGTAAAAGGCAGCAATTTTTTTATAAATTATCAAAATAGAGCTTGAACTGATTCACAATATGTATGGCATCCATTTTTATGTAAAATAATTTCTAAAAATACCCATCTTATTCTGGAAAAACTGCTTGGCTAAATATTGAAATGAAATGTAGCAGCTGCTACAGATTTTTTTTTTTTTCCCCTACACACACAGAGTGAGGTTAGAATTTGACTATTCAATCACTCAGGGAGAAACTGAACAGAAACATAGTGACAGTTTAATTTTTAAAAGCTGCCATGCTTTTCCAGGTAGCACAATTGGACACTATTTTAGTTAGGGAGCTTTAGGAAGCTTAAACCTGACAGATATGCAGATTCAGTAAATCAACAAAAGCTTTCTCATCTTGGATTTCATGTCTAGATAGGTTGCCTTCAGCTGTATTTGAAAAATATTGTATTTGTCTTCCTTTATTTCTCTTTCCCTTCCTTTCCTATTTTATTTAATTTTACATTGCAGTCTCTATAGCATATTAGCTTCAGTAAAAAAGAGTAAGACAGATTTTGTTTTCAGTGACTTTTCAGTTGGCATTTTCATTTAGTATAACTCACCAGGAGGTTCATGTTTCTTTCACAAAATTACATGAAAAGGTTAGACAATTCAGCCATTGAAATAGTGACTTTAAAAACCTCAAAACATTTCAAATCCTTTTCTTAACAAAAGAAACAAGTGGATTATGTGATGTTTTCACTGAATCCCACAGTTACTTATCAATAGAATAGAATGATATTCAACAGTGAATATTGTAAAGAAATTCAAAATTTTTAGTGTAAATATTTTTTTTTCTTTGTCTCTAGCACTTGCAGACAACTTCTTTGTAAAGCACATTTAATTGTTCTTTAAGAAGCCAGAAAGATGCTGGTAAAAGCATCCTTTTGATAGATACTGGTGTGGTTTTTTTTTTTCACTAGATCAGTTAGTAAGAATATTGTTAATATTTTGGAAATGTGAAAAAGTAGAATTATATCCTATCTGTTCTAATATTTTCTGTTTGCTTAGTTATGCTAGTTGAAGAGGAGCCCATATTTTCTGTTGTTTATATCCCCAACGGGAAAGAAGATTCATGTGTTTGGGTGTTAGTCTTCATTTAATGAAGGTAGAATTAACAGAGACCTGAATGCTACCAAATGTTCTGGCCTAATTTTACTCTTGCTTCCTAAACTTTGCCTTCCCTCCCCTGCTTCCCACTGCTTTTTGTGACCAAAACCAATTCAGCTACAGAAGAAAAACACCCACAGTTGTAACACTGCTCATCCACTTCTCCAGTCATTTCATGTTATAACTTTGCTGCTGCAGTTATGCCAATCCTTGCTGCTTCTGCAAAGGGGTGGGTAAAATGCCATTCTTTCTGCTTGCCCAGGGAAGTCTACATGATAATTTGATTATAAAATACATTCTTTGCATCCTAGAAGAAAGGAGCCTGGCAAAGCTGTTTGCACAAACTCATTTGTGATTCCTTGATTAGAAGTACTTATTGAATAATAGGCTGACAAAGGCTCCCAAGCAGTCACATTTGGTGAAAAAGAGATAATGTTGTGTTAAGAAACAGGATGTAATTATTCTACACTCCAGCTTGCCGGGGACTATGAATGCACCATTCATTGCAGAGTCTCTGCTCCGAGTGACTTTTAATGTACAGCACAAAATCAATAATTGTTTAGGCAGACGTGATCTGGATATATACACCTAGAGCTGGAACCCTTCGAAGAGAGATCAGCTTTATTTGGATGCTGCAGAACACCATAGTGGGAGTTTTCTGAATGGAGGCTTCCCATTTCCACTACAGACTATTTCAAGCATTCCATGCTTTATGGACTTTGCCTCCAAATAATTAAGATACTAATCATCATCTTGATTGTCCTGCCTTCTCTTCCACTGCTGCCTCATCTTGTTAGTAAGTATTAGACTATATACCTTTTAAGACTTGATGTTTAACAGTTACTGGTTCACAGCATAACATATGTGCTTTGAGGGTAAGAACTCTAAAAGCTTTTCTAATTGCCTAAGTGCAAGAGGAAGGGAAAAAAAAAAGTCCTTTGATTTCAGCTATTATCAGAACTCCTCTATGTTGAAAGCATCAGTGAAAGATGGTTTGACACATTCTTTCCTACAGGGAGAATATAAATAGGGGATGTTTGCCTTCTCGGGCTCATGGATATGTGCCATGTCTGCTGGCTTTCCACTAGGACATGAACCATTTCCCATCTGGAAGCCATTAATATGGCACTGTACTGGTGTTATGGAAGTCCAGTGCAAAGGCAGGCTTTATTACTACTAGCACTGCTGTCTGCTGATGTGGCTAAATGGCTTCTTGGCTCATACATCTGTGTGATGGCATATCAGCAATAACCGTAAAGAAATGCTCACCAACAGTCTCAATTCTATGACAAATGCAGTAGAGAATGGGATAGCACTGCTGTTTTTTCATATTTTGTCTTGTGTTTTCATTTATTTGAGGGGGGGGTTGTGGTGTGTGTATGTGATTTCAAGATATATCTTCATAAATAAATGATAAATCTGGAACATAGAACTGCTGAATTTAATCAGCTGTTTATAGATGGAGTATTATAACTCATTTTTCTTTTAAGCATGACAATCTTTGAAGTGTGTGTAGATATAAACTCTCCCACTAGACTACATTTAGCAATATGTATATATGGAGCCAAGCACAATATGTTTAAATTAAAATAAAAGTAACACGGACAATTTTCAGCAATTTTCTTTCATTGCCATTTTCAAATACTGTATTGTTTCATTTTTGTCATGGTATGCCTTATTATGTTTAGCATTTGCATCTTACCCGGAACTTTATTGGCCAAGATTTCCAAGAATTGTTTTTTTGCCTAGATGTGAAATGATAGTTTCATTCAAAAAAAAAATCAGCATGTGGTCAGGCCATAATCTACTTTTCAAATGGAGCACAAAATTACAGTTTCCACTGATACTGAGGGTGACAAACAGGAACTGTGTAGATGGCTATTGATTGAATTGAACAGGTTGTGTGCCAGCACAGGAGGGTGTTCCAAAGCTTTACTAACAACAGAACTGTTGGGCTAACAGCAGGCTAATTCTGAAAAGAAACTGCCATGTTTTTTAGGGGGTAATTTTTTGATTCTGTTCATAGCACACTGTCACCCACCAGGTTAACCCATGCATCTCAATTAGCTGAGAAGCATAATAATAGTACTCAATAATTCAATAATCTTTGAAGCTTTTGTGCAATGGCCAGCCATGTTGATTGAGTTGCAGAGAGGTAGAATCTCTTACTATGACTTGATGCCCATAACTTTTGCTTCTGTTAAGGAACATTAAATGGCTTAGATTTGTAGCTGATGTCACCCTGTTAACAGACCAAGTGGTTGACGATGACATTTAATCCCTTTCAGTCTGATCCTGTGATATGGATATAGCTGGGAATGAGATGTATGGAAAAGCAGAAAGGAAATTTTTAAAATATATGAGCATGCAATTAGAATAACAATTTCTCTGTTGCAAAATTCAGTAAGAATCTGCCTGCTTTGCAGTGCTTGCAAGCAGCTGCAACTAAAATAATCAAAAGTTGTTGTGTCACATAATTTCATGCTAATATGGTGTCCTGGTTGCCTTTTCTGAGCACAGAGTAGAAAATGGCACAGTAAAACATCCTTGTGTGATATATGCAGAGTTTTTAGGACCCTTCACAGTATTTGTCTAAATTATGCTGAATAATTAATGGTAAGCTAATTAGTTAATTAGTGTTCCATTCCAGTGGAGCTTGTGCTATCTCTGAATTTGGTTTTCTTTTTGCTGTCACATTACATTCTGAAGAAAAAATGACAATAGAAGTCCTATCTCTTGTACCTAAACTATTTTTCTATAGCATTTTTCTCAGTTTACAAAAAATATTTTGTCTGCTAGCTGTCCTAATTTTGTAAGTGTCTTGTATTTTTGTATCTCCCACTGCATCTGTAACAAAAATTCTGCACGTGAAATGCAGTGAAATGTATCCTAGTGGTATAGGATTCACAGTGAGAGTGGTAGCTAAGGGTACAAGCTACTGCAGGAATACAGGGGTATAAGCAGTATAAACTCATGCTGTTACTCTGTACTATGGTGCTATAAAAGCACCTGAATGGGACACTCAGCTGGAGCTGATTACAATACCTTCAGCTGTGCACTCTTAAGCTTCCCTGGTTTTAAGCAGGTTCTAGCATTTACAGTTTTCTGAAGCACTCTGACACCCCATTTAAACTATTACCACAGAAGCAGAACTCAGTGGCTCCCTATTTTTAGGGCCAGGGATAAAGTTAGCAGGTACACATAAGCTTTGTAAAATTCCAAACAAAGCACCACATTTATGGGTATGCACAGGATGAAATGAGCACGCGTACTTTCCATGCCTCAGCTTTTCCTTGCTGTTCTTCTGGCATGTACCAAAGCCTTTTGTGTTTTTATTGTTATCGTGGATTTTCTTCTGGATTACTCCTCTCCTCCTTCCATTTAGAACCTGAAATTTTTCTCCTTCAAAGTTTCAAAATACAGCAATGATTTTTTTTTTTTTTTTTGTAACTTCTACTCCCTTGTTTTGCTGCTTTTTCTTCAGGGAAAAAATATTTGTCAAAAATAAAGACAAAAAGTAAGAGTCAAAACTACTGGTTTACTCTACAAAATAGCCAAGTCTTTGTCTGTGGGGACATCCATTAGATTACATGATCACCAAGGTCTAGCAGTCCTCTACTGTAATCTTGAATTTTATCATCACTTGGGTCTTCACATTGAGTTGGAAAGGGAGAACAACAAAGAGCAGACATAATCTGCAGATTAGAAATGCATTTTTTTATTTTAATATAATACTTAAAGATATATTATTTCCACAGATTCAAAATCTCAAAAAGAAATTAAAGATTTTAAAATTAGCTATCCCTGATTTTGAACTAAATATGATAGGAATTAAGTACATATGTCCACCATATTGCATTACTATGTAAAGAAGTGAAAGATCATTGCATAATGAAGGGCATGATCATTTTGCATGCTCAGGGTCGAGGTCCACAGTTCAGCATCTCTTGAACTCCTGCCCTTGTCACACACAGTTTTGTACTGTCAGACATGTTTCGGCTGGAGGGTCACAACTCCAAGTTGACACAACAGACAAGATTCTTTTGGTGCCCCGCTCGGCTGGTTTGTTCCACTGCAAAAATAAACAGGGTTGTTTGTTGTTACAGAAAGGTTATCCATAATCCAGAAATTATCAGTACCACTTTCGGCTAACAACTAAAGCTAAGCTTTTGAACCTTGCCTCCCAAACATGTGGGAAGTGGTCATGTAGTCATACACAGATCCTTTACAAAGTTACTGAGCTGTGGTCTCTGTGAGTGTTTCTCTACTCGGGCAAAGTGGAATGGTCTGTCTTAAACCACTAGT
Organism: Aptenodytes patagonicus; assembly: GCF_965638725.1. Classification (NCBI taxonomy): domain Eukaryota; kingdom Metazoa; phylum Chordata; class Aves; order Sphenisciformes; family Spheniscidae; genus Aptenodytes; species Aptenodytes patagonicus. Next base: position 46,417,453 of record NC_134952.1, read on the forward strand.
GGGTGAAGGCTACTCAGGGTCTGGAAGGAGTAGGGACTGCTTGCTCACCTGGCCACCACATCTGAAACACAGGGTGAAAGTTGGTGACCGGTAGTAAGGCTCAACTGCTGCTGTATTCTCTGACAGACTTTGTCAGTGATCCCCTGCTTTGCTACTGGGTTTAAACAAAAGTCTCTGAATTTGTTATGTGGAAGAAATCATAAAACCCTGTAGGCAAAAAACCAGAAAGCTGTCTTTTTTCTCTTCTAGGTTACCAACTCCTCATATACTCAACCAGGAGGCAGTGTGTTTGCAACAATAGCTGATCAGGCATGGGGGGGTCGCAAAATCTTTGCATGGGAGGCAATGATAGAAGAAAGATATCCTTTAGAAGGGATAGCGGAGCAAGGGGTGGGAATCTTATCAGTTCCCCAAACCACCCTAAGTCTCAAACTAAGAATGGCTCTAGGAAACAGCAGAAATGAGGAATGTCACATAGATTACAATGTGTAGGATGTGCAAGATTCACACTCCTTTTCTGGGCCTGGACATTGCCCACCATAACTTGCCACAGCACAGGAAGAGGCAGAGATTGCATGTGAAGAGAAAGTTGCTCCCAGTCGATGGTTATTTTGGAAGTACTTGTAAAGAACTATGACTGTGTGACTATTATTGCCTTTAGCAGGTGTGACTAATAACAGGAAAATATGCTATCAGATGAACAACTTCTTTCCCTGATAGTTGTTATGTCTTTTTACATGGTTGTATCATTGGTCAAAAAAAAAAAAGTAACTATGGAAACAGAAACATCACCCAGTGTCTTTTTCACTCATGTTTATTTTTAACACTATTTAATCTAGTGAACAGTGCTTCACAGGTTGAAAAAGATTTTTCTGAATGTCCTTTCTTATTGTGTAAAAGGTGCAAATGGGGTTTGACATAAACATTCAGCCAGATTTGATTTAAAATACTTCTTGCTAAGGCTATGTAAGGAACACAAGATATGCCTACTGCATGAATTTTTTTTTCCCAAACTTTGTGAAAGTTCAATGTCCTCTCAAATTTTGTGAACTGAATCAGTGGCAGTTCAATTCCTGAAATGGGGAAAAGGTGGTCATGGACCTCAATATGAGAAACACTAGTTTAGGGTTTTTGAGTACTTGAGTACATGCTATTGCACTCTTATATAGACAATCACAATTTTTGAAAGTGCCAACAACTGAAGTTTGTAAGAACTGTCTGATTTCCATACCTTAAGAATTATAGTTGCATACTTAATTCCTAAATATTGATTCAGGAGGCGAACATTAGAAATCAATCTTGTATGTCTTTGCTAGCTGCTTTATCTAAAATTTAAACATATTCTATGAGGAAAAGTGTACATCTTTTTATTGGGCTGTGTAAGTTCATGCTGTTCGTGAAAAGCAGAGGTGTTATTGAAATGCCATTGTTCTTAGATTGATATTAGCAGGGGCACATAAATAGTGATCAATGTCATCAGTAAAAGTGAAGACAATTTTAAAAAGGGCAAACACTTTCTAGGTTTATCACTGTAATGAGCTGAAATTTTCCTTCCTCCCTTTGCCTCTCCTCCTCTCCTTTTTTCCCTAATCTTGCAAATTTTCACAACAGCAGTAAATTTAATTTCACTGGTAACCTACATGTAATTTGAATCTAGTAGAATTCTGTAAACCAAATGTCCTGGTTTCGGCAGGGATAGAGTTTATTTCCTTCCTAGTAGCTGGTACAGTGCTGTGTTTGGGATTTAGGATGAGAACAATGTTGATAACACACCGATGTTTTAGTTGTTGCTAGGTAATGCTTACACTAGCCAAGGACTTTTTAGTTTTCCATGCTCTACCGACTGAGAAGGCTGGAGGTGCACAAGAAGCTGGGAGGGGGCACAGCCAAACTGGCCGAAGGGACATTCCATACCATGTGACGTCATGCTCAGTACATAAACTGGGGAAAGCTGGCCGGGGGGGCCGCTGCTCGGGGACTGGCTGGGCATCAGTTGGCGGGTGGTGAGCAATTGCACTGTGCATCACTTGCTTTGTGTATTATTATTATTATTATTATTATTATTATTATTATTTTATTTCAATTATTAAACTGTTTTTATCTCAACCCACGAGTTTTTCTGACTTGTGCTCTTCCAATTCTCTCCCCCATCCCACCGGAGGGGGGGAGAGTGAGCGAGCGGCTGTGTGGTGCTCAGTTGCTGACTGAGGTTAAACCATGACACCAAACTTGACAGAATGGGGACACCCACTTAGAGGGAAAAAAAAAGACATACATGACTACTTTTTTTTTTCCCTCCGTCTAAAAACATTGCACCATTGTTATTTTAAATCAAAGTAGCTGATGCTTTGCATATGCCTATGCCTTGAATATGATTCCTTCTCAAAATTTTCTTTCTCTAATGAACATCTGTTGCAGCAGATCTCAGACCCTCATGTCAGTTGCATCTGAAGTAGGATCTAGTGAAATCTCTGAAAGTCTCCTGAATTCTGCTATACGATTATTTTTAGAAAAACAAACATTTTCCTTTTTCAGACTTCCATACCAGCTTGCCATGCTCCTCTGTTTCAATTCTGCAATTACTCCTGTAACTTAGGTAGACTGAGACTTTAAGATTCCATAGAAGAATATATACGATATCCTAAGTCACAGACCTTACAGTGTTACTAAATCTTTCTGTGCATTGTGGGGAATACAATATCCAAAAATGCCTCAATGTCTTTCTAAATAGGGACCTAAACTACAAATCCTTTAACATCTCTATAGGGAGTAATAATGAATTTCTACTAAAAAAAGATCTTATGAAGAATATCTTGCAGGAAAAAAATAACTGTAAAAAAAAAACCACCTGAAATGAGATTATTTAGTGATTACATTTGAATGGTGGAGCATTTATTGGCTTAATCAATATTTTGTGAAAGCAAAGTATTTCTTTCTCAGATCAGAGTACTAAATCTTTTTCTACTTTATTCAGTATCACTTTTGTACTCACTAGCTCATTTCAATGACAACAAAACATTAAACACAGTGCTACCAATGAATAGAAGCATTTTGCTCTTACAATAAGTATAAGCATATACAAAGGGAGATTCACAGAGCTTATCCTAACCACATGAAATGAAACCTAGCCTAATTAATAATTTATTTATCTTTTTTCACGATAGTAATTGAGAATGACATTTTTTCCATTTAAATAATAGCACAAACCATGGTAAAGGTTAAGTCCTCTCCTGCAAAGACAGTTGAAAATTTTTGAGATTCACCTTTCCTTGGCTTTCATACTGTCTTAGGACAAGTCAATATTTGTGAAGTTCTTAGGAGCACCTTTAGGCCAGATGGTAACTAGCCACTGTGATATCTTTTTGAAATGATGGAGAAATGACTTAAACTCTCATCTTGCACAGTCATGCCAAAGGTTCCACAGAAATATTAGTATTCTTTAAATGCTTTCTCTCAGTGTTTCCATCTGAAGCTGCTCTATTTGTGTGGCCCCATGATGTGATCATGTCTTCCACATGATCATGCTGATCATTGCTACAACTGTTTTTTGGGGCAGTTCACTTCTTAACCCATTGACTATGTAATAAATAGCAGACTTATTCTACTAGTAATGCTTGAGGAATTCCCTTTGAAGGATTACTACTGGCCATGTGATTATAACCCTCACCTGTGATTTGATGAAACTTGCATTCCCATGTGGAACTGTTTAAGAATTTCCTTCTGATCTTCATCAGAATGTTCTCCCTGAGGAAAAAAAACAATTTGTGATGAGAGTTTCATTGAAGCAATTACATTTTGGCAAGTTTTTTTTTCTCTACTCAGTCAGTATTTGCCAAATTAAATAGCATCAGAAAATTTCTGACAGATTCTGGTCTCTGGGTAAATCAGATTTATGTTTTTTCCTGTAATGATATGAATGTTTATTTTTCCTTTTGAATGTTTGTTTTTTTTTTTTTTTTTTAAACTCAGTCCTTAATATCTTTTCTCCTAATTCCTCTTTGAAATAGGCAAAACCCTCTCTGTATATTGTGAAGAATGAGATAAAACCAAAGAAGAAGTAATTTTCCACAGGAATAGCTGAAATTAGATTTCTCAATGAGTTTGTGCATCTAGCTACAGCTTTGTGGGGAAGCAATAGTAAAATCAAATTATATCTAATTATATTGTACAGGGCAATATGTGTATGTCCCTTTTAATTACTAGTGAGAATAAATTAATTTATAGATGAATGAGGAACAGAATGTAGATGAGGAACAGGATGTCTTTGTCTGGTGATACCAGTATATCAGACTGATATGTTAATGTGACATATGCTTATTGTGGTGGATTTTACTGAAATGCTATCAATTTCATTGTGTAACTAGCAGTGCAGAGAAATTGAAAAGAAATAATAATTAATGTGCTACCTTCTAGAAAATGTCTTCTTTCTCTTTTGTGAAGAGGATAAACAGAGGTATAGCAACTTCACAAATAGAATAAATAATAGTTTGAGGTCAACTGTATATAATTTTGCTGGCACATTTCTTTTGTAGAAGCAGAATATTGCAGAACATGCTTGTCCGAGTCACGGCCTGCCACACATCCCATTGGGACTGCTTTTCTGTGTAGGTCTCCATGAAATTCTTATAGCTGTCATCATTTTTTCCTGCTAGCATGCAGTAGCTGCTTTCTGAGAAATGTTGAGTGGTCTTTAGGGGAGACAATGAAAACTTTTTTTTAAAATCAGTTCAAGGTATGAGATCTTCATTCTCATGAGGAGTATGAGAAACAACGGGGAGCACGGCACATTGCCAGATTACCACCTGCCTATTAACAGAGAGGGTAGGAGAAACCCTGCAAGAAAGGTTAGGGACCTGTTGTCACTGAGTCACATGGCAGTGTGCTAAATCGTCTAATCCTGTAGAAATGACAGGCCTATCTGTGTGCACAGGGTTCGGCATTCTTCTGAAAATAGCTTTTGACTGCACATAAGGCAACACATGCAGGTTTTGTTTTTTTTTTAATGGTCAGCGAACCCAGCCTTGAAGGAGGCTCAGAAGTCTTGCAGATATCAGGTGCAAATATCAAAACTCTTGACAGTTAAAGCCTGTTTCCAGAGGGGGAGCTGGCCCTTAAACAGGATTAAAGGTGAATCTCTACCTGTGGAAGTTCAAGGTTTTTCTCAAAGGCTGTTCACTGGATGGGGCAAGGACAGATTGGTTATGAGTCCTTGCTTCAATGTTACATATTGGTAGATAATACTGAAACATTGAATCAAAAATGTGTTTACCATGAATTGTTATTTTGTTAAAAATGGAAAAAAATTAAACTGTTAAGCTTAGATTCTAGTCTATTCTAATAAAAGGGTTTTACTATGTGTCAGAAGAGACACCTGAAAGAAGGTGTCAGCCCTGATCTGAATTAGGCCTTGGTTAATTCTGAAAAATAGTTTTTTATGATTTTAGGAAATTAAAAAAATAATTCGATGCTCTAACTCTAATTCTAAGAGGAAACTTGTGGTCTGAAGAAAATGGTTGTGGCATAGAAGTATGAGGCCAAGCTGTGTTTGTAATAATCCACAGGTGCTTGTCTTTTGCATGTAAGCCTTAGAGTACAAGAGGTTTTTTTCTTTTTAACAATTGTTCTCTACTGGTTAGCAGCACTAATCAGGAACCAACATGGTGAAGGTACAAGAACTACTTCAAAAATCTGTAAATACTTTGAGAAGCTTTTGTGGAAAGTGCAATAGAACAAGTGAAAAGTGGTAACATTACTGAAATTGTTCATTTTAGCTGTTTGATATCAATTGGTAGTGTTTTGGTGATACTTTTCAAATATTTCTCCAGGAGTGTTTTAACAGACACTCCAGGTGTGTCTGTTACTCCTGCTCTTTGTGTTACACCATTCTGAAAATACTTTTTTATGTTACAATTTAGAATGCTTTGCTAAGATAATGGGATCTTAATTATATCTAATTATGCTTTTCTTATTTTTAATTTCTCTCATGCAATTCAACTTACTTTTACAAGAACCCCAGCAAAAGAAATTAGCTTCAAAACTAGATAATTTAATTTTTATTTCTGACATCCAACTACTTATCCTATTGAGCTTTATCAAGCAGATTTTAAATCATGTTTACTTGTCACACTGATCACTAAAAATCAATCTAAATAGTCTTAATTTCCCAACTCCTTAGAGGATCTTAATCTCAGCCTTCCATGGAAAGACCTTGAATTAAGTTTTTGGAAGACTTTTCCCTCATGTAATGCGCTAGAGTGAAATGGCTGGCTGACTCCATAAGGACACTTGAGCAGAAAGCAAACACCACAGAGGCTTAAACTTCTGTGAATCAGCCCTTTAAGCAGCAGGCTCCCACATTTCTGGTGACGGCTCTTGCCTGGGGTACGGCATCCCTCTCCTGTGCTTCACAACCATGAGATCAGTAGTATCTCATCCTAGAAAGACATTTACAGCTGCCGATTCCTGCAAAAGAGAGCTACCACAGCTAGAGGTAGGGGTAGAGAAGGTCTTTCCTCTGGCTTGGTCTTTTTCCCTGGTAATATAATGTATCTTAAGGAACTTGGGGAAAAAAAAAATATCAGTCTGTTCCGCTTGATAAAAATGCTTCTACCGATGCTTCATCTTGTTTCTCATGTTCTTGTATTTCTGAGAAGACTTGTTACTGAATATACTTTGAGGGGGAGGGGGGGAAGTATGCCTTCCACACAATGAATGGCATGTCTAAATATACGTCTTTTGATCAGTATTTCTAAACTTGGACCCATCTGTTTTTCTAATCGGTTATGCAATCAGACCAGAAAACCTTTAGTAGGCTGAGGTGACAACAATGGAAGAAAGTCACTGTACCTTTACCTTAATCTTGTGTCTGAAAAAGCATGCTCCTGCTTCAAAAAGAAAGGAAAACTTTAAACATAAAAATATAATCCTTTTTAATCACATGTTTGTGCAGTAAATTAAATACATCCACTATTGCAACAAATATCTGATTAGTACCCTTAGAGATAATACCATTTGCAGCTAAGCTGCAAGTGAGGCTTTAGACCAATTCGTGTTAAGTTCAGGGGGAGGAAAAAAGTGTATGGGGAATGTAATACACCAAAATTGAGTGAAATTGGAGGCTATAAATAAGGAAACAGTTATTTCACTTGTCTGGGGACTATATGACCAGAGAGATTACATGGCACGTTAAAGGTCATTCACTACATATATTTAGTTCTTAGCTAAATAACAATGTCAAAGAAGGAAACTACTTTGCAAAAATGAGATTTTCATGGTAAAAAGAACCACGTCTGATATATAGCAGGGATATTGAAAAAGAAAAAAGAGAATAAAGTCTTGGTTGTGTGATCTGTGTCTGCTCAGGTTGATTAGAGGTTTCAGTAGCAATCCAGGCTTTAAAATGCTTTTAGTTTCTTGTATCTTGAAAACCTGAATGCTGTTCCTGGTTTGAGGACACCTGTGTAAAAATGAAATCTCTGGTCATTTTCAAGTATAAAATAACATTTGAGAACATGTTCTGAAAGTTGAAACATTATTGGAACTTGCGAGATAGTTTAAAGTAATTTCAAAGGCAGGGGCATTTTTATGTGGTTTTTTAATATATGCATAAAATGTGTATATTTTCCCCTATACCATGTGCTGGGATGAAAACATATCAAAACATATTCTGATAATTGTAGGTGGACTTCATCTTCTTATTTTGTTCCTTCTCAAGTATCTCTTTGGCTTTTTTGTATTTTTTCGAGCAGGCTGTGAACTCAGTGATATTTTTCTTATTTTAGACTCCAATATTTGAGCAGCTTCTGTCATGTCTTACAGCACAACATAAAGAATAATCACTCTCGTTTGGGAAAAAAAAAAAAAAAGAATGCATTTTAGAGGACACACACTACTTAAACAAAGGTCACATAAGTCTAAATATAATACCTTCAATAAAACATGGTAGCATTGAACTTCTCCCCCCCCCCTACTCCTTAACTTCTATAACTTATTAAAAATGAGCATTATTAAACTGCAAATGCTACAATAAAACTTTTCTGTAGCATGGGGACTGAGAGAATGATTTACATAAAATGGTGGCGTATACATGCTTTGCAGTGTTGTGTGCTATAACTGAAATCAGAGCTTTTTTTTTGTCTGTCATATTTTTGTAGCAAATTATCTTGTCAGTTAATACTGAAAAATATAATGTCGAGATGACTGACAGTGTATTCAAGTTTAGACTGAATTTCAGAAATATGGTAAGTAAACTAAGTTGGGAAGCTAAATTAAGAGGAAAATAAGAAGTTGAAACTCTTCATTTTGAACTTCCATCAGAGAAAGTCTGGTCCAGATCTGCCATTCTCAGATGTCCTCTGTAATATGTTGGTTTTCAGCGCTGTAATAGTGCCACACTAGCTCAGTGTTTGTGCACCTATGTCTTAAGAAAGCTGGGCACAAATCCTCTTTCTGATCCATTTGGAGCAGCAGGATTTCCTTAGAGGTTTTAGTTGAGACAGATGACAGTCATTTTATAAACCCTTTGTGACAGCTTTTGTTTCTGTTTTGTTAAATGGAGAAGAAACAGAGAACTGTGTGACCGCAGCTGTGTAACCTGCGTAATCATGCCAGTGTAACCACAGAATGGGAGAGTTTGACAGTAAATTGTATGAGGTTTGGAAAACGACAACTTCACATAATGTTCCCGCATACAGAGGAAGGATTTCTTTTTACAATCCAAACCATCTTTCTGGTCTGATGAAGTTGTAATAGAATGTTTGTTTTCACTATTCTCTCCCTAAAGTCTTCAAAACAGTTTTTCAAAGATTGATTTACATCTATGAGAACTGTACAATCCAACTGTTTTGATCTGGATTTTTTCCTGGTTTTATGGGGAGAAATATTATTAGCAATGTTTTGTAATGACAATGGGAGAACAGTTAATGTTGGAAATGTCTTTTTTTTTTTTAAAAAAAAACCCTGTCTTCCTAATTCTGTTCCTGTATGTTAAATAAGTCTCTGAAATGTGATGGTTCAGTGTTCTGCAGTGTTGAGATGAGCAATATTATGGAGTTGGGTAGTGCTGTACTCTGATGTTTATTGCATAAGTATCAGGATTGCATTCTCTCTGCTGGACCATATGCTGATTTCCTTGTGTATGTGTTGCTGGTTTTAAAGTTGAGTAAAGGAGACAGATTATCTTTTTTCATCTTCCCCCCTGAGATTCTCTAGTATATCTGTACAGCATTCGCAAATTTATATTACTTATTTGGCATAATATTTTTAAAACATTTATGTGTTCTCTTTCTCTTTTCCAGCTTGTGTGGCTGCACAATAGGATGTGTTCTTCAGTAGACAAGGTGTTCTAGTGATTTCTGATTATGGGTTACTAGGATTTTACCAGAATCCTTCTAGTAGGAAGAAAAAGTTTATCAGGAAAAAAGTACATGTAGCCGTTTAAAATGTTTTGAAGGATCACTTTAAAGCACATGCAAGTTTGGTAATCCTTGCTTTACTCTTTTACGTTTTGATTGACATGTCTTATGTTCCAAAGCCGCTGTGATTCTGGGCAATGTGTTGTCCGCCCTGGCTGTCCTGTGAGCCTCAGTATACGCTTCTTGAGCAGAAAGCACCACAAGTTCTGACAGGTTTCTCAATTTCGTTAACATGAGCAGATGTTGTGCAACACTGTCATGCTGTATTTTCTAACATATACTGAGGAGAAAAGATAGCTGACCAGATTTCTTGATGCTATTGTAATGGCATATAAGGTCACTATTGACTCAACAGCAAGCCTTGGTCTGAGTCTTATCCTTGATTACTAAGACACACAGTTAGTAGGGTTTCTGAAGATATGTTCTCTCTCTCCTATTAGGAAAGGAGAAGGCAGCTGGTACTACTTTTTATAGTTTATTCACTGGGGGATCTTTACAGTTTCCAGTTTTCAATGAATTCTTTAGTAATGATAACAACAAATCACAAAACTGTATTAAAACTTATTGGCTTACAAGGTTTAAACATCAGGACTTGAGAGTGTTTCCTCTCTGGATCTCCTATTTTTATTTTAATATATGCCTAGTTTTGTTATAATGCCATCTTGGGTTATGACCTGACTGTGCACTAGTCTTTGCACTCCACAGTCTACATCCTAATGGGGGTTGGAAGGAAACCTGGGTGCAACAGGAGCCAGGAGACACTTTGGTTACCTTCTGCCGAAAAGTGTCTAGTCTTCAGTGTGAATGGAGCCAAAGACTGGCTATGGTCTTGGTAATTTCTTTCTTTTCCATTCTCCTTAACAAACAAAACAAAAAAACCTCTCTGACAAAGATCAGAATTTTTCTGATGTGGTTCTGGTGGCTGTTTAAATCAGCAGGAGAAGTTGACAGAGTTGCATGTCTTTGTAAGGAGCAGTTTTCAACAGAATTATGTGCGAAATCGTGTTGCTCTGAGCACAGTATGGATTGATAAAGATAGAAACTTCAATCTGTTAGTAGAGAAACTTTCAGCCAGTGCTCAATGTAAAACGTTTTTCTGGGTTTATCTGTGTTAAAGTAATAAGGAAGCAATCAGATCTGAGCCCGTGACTATTTCTGCTGTGTCTGTTTCCATGGTGTTCTTTGCTGCTTTTTTCCCTCTTTTGTCTTCAGACACACATGCACACATCCTTGAGATGTGGAAGGGAGGGGAGGAAAAAGAGACAGCAGTGGCAGTCCCTCCTTCACCTCTGTAGGTCTTGCATACCCTTTCATTTTGGATGATAAGGAGTGCCTGCATTTGCTCAGAGGATAACTCCTGTGGTGTCAGGCAGGTAGAAAGCAGCCTGATGTTTTGCTGTATCTACCTTGACAGACATGTGGTGACAGGCATGTTAAGTATTAACCATACTGCATGTGGCAATTAGAAAACAAGAGACGTAAAGAACAGAAGATTCAGTGTAAAGGTATATGAAATGAAAATTTCAGTCAAAAAGTTGTTCTCCCCTCCCTGCCCCAACACCTCTCACACACATCTCTTGTATCTATTTAGCGTTATTCTCATTCACATGTTTAGTTAGGGGTAATGAGTTAACCTTCACAAGGCTAGACAAAATTTCTGTAATGGAGCTAGGTTTGAACAACAAGCTGATATCCTAACTTGCAGCTTCACAATTTCACGGCTGTACATTCCTTCTCAAATTTACTTGGTTCTTTGGAATTTTGGAGCTAATACCAGCAGTTAAGGCCGCTTCTCATACTTGATTCTCAAGAATCTAGAGACAAAATCTTGTTGCTCTCTCTTTAAAATGTTGCAACAGCCATGAAAAAGATGTATATGGATATATAACTGTATTCATATACAACAGAAAATAAGAAATGAACAAAATAAATATTGCATTGTGAATTACAGAGAAAATTGGAATCTGGTATGTCCTTCTCTGCATGTGGCAAAGAACAGAGTGTTCTTATCCATACATGTGAAGACAGGTGTTGGTTTTGGTTTTTTTCTGGGGTTTTTTTGGTGGTTGTTGTTTACTGAAATAGTGTTATATTCAACACACAAACAGAAGCTTTTCCTAGAAACTAAGTTACTGGTAAAGGAAAAAAAGATCCAAGAAACACAATCTGTATCCCTTTTAGTGCTCTTGCTGTACAAGATCTTATTTCCTTGGAAACCCACATTTTCACAGACAGAAGTGTTTCATGGGTTTTGACAAGATTTCTGTAAGGAAAGTTAGTTGGGTTTTGGGTGGTTTCTTTCTGATCCAAGGCGAGGTGTGAAGGGAAGCTGGCATTTCCCTCCCTATTAAGCATTTCTAGAAGCAGTGTATATGTACCCTGTTAGTTACTTGCCAGTGAACATGTAAGATTCAGGCTACTTTCCAGCATAAGATACTGAAATCTTTCTTTAAAAATAGATGAGGAGAAACATACATATTTCTTGCAGCCTCAGACTTCTCTGATCCTCGGAGTACGAAGTCAGAGGCTTGAATAGGGGGCTGTTCTAATGTTTGTTAGTAATTTCTTACCTTATTGAGAATGAAACCTGTCCATACTTATGCACTGTTCCACCCTTTCCAAGGCTGGTACGATATTAAAAGACTTTACAGCAGATTCTTGTCCCTGTTTTTCCTCTGGAAATTGGAGTCAGAGAGAGACCTTGTTGACAGTTTTTGGTTTCAAAATGGCCTCAGAATGAAGCTATCTTGTCTTCCTTTCCAAAAGAGGAAAAGGCTGCCTTTAGCTTTAAAATGAAATTAATTCCTGTAATCTCAGTATGTTCTAGCTTCTAAATACCTAATTTACTTGCAGAAGTACAAAGTCTATAGCAATATTTGATAGGGATATCTTTCCTCAGTTGTATAACAGTTGTGGGCTGTTCAAAGACTGGTAAATGGATGGAGCAATAAATCATCAATATTACACGAATAGCCGAAATTATATCAATAGTAAGTCATTAACAACAAATTGGATCTGTTCATTTTATCTGAACATTGCCTAAAATAGTTGTGGTAATGTACACAATCTTAAATGGTTTTGTTATGGTATGGAGACTGCGTGTTATCTGCCAGCCTGGTATAGGTGTACTGTAATGTCTTTTTGTAGTTTCAGAGTTCATATCACAGAATCATTAAGGTTGGAAGAGACCTCTAAGATCGAGTCCAACCGTCAACCCAACACCACCATGCCCACTAAACCATGTCCCTAAGTGCCTCATCTACTCGTCTTTTAAATACCTCCAGGGATGGGGACTCAACCACTTCCCTGGGCAGCCTGTTCCAATGTTTCACCACTCTTTCAGTAAAGAAATTTTTCCTTACATCCAATCTAAACCTCCCCTGCCGCAACTTGAGGCCATTTCCTCTTGTCCTATCGCTTGTTACTTGGGAGAAGAGACCGACACCCACCTCGCTACAACCTCCTGTCAGGGAGTTGTGGAGCACGATGAGGTCTCCCCTCAGCCTCCTTTTCTCCAGGCTAAACAGCCCCAGTTCCCCCAGCCGCTCCTCATAAGACTTGTTCTCCAGACCCCTCACCACCTTCGTTGCCCTTCTCTGGACATGCTCCAGCACCTCAACGTCCTTCTTGTAGTGAGGGGCCCAAAACTGAACACAGTATTCGAGGTGCAGCCTCACCAGGGCCGAGTACAGGGGCACGATCACTTCCCTACTCCTGCTGGCCACACTATTTCTGATCCAGGCCAGGATGCCATTGGCCTTCTTGGCCGCCTGGGCACACTGCCGGCTCATGTTCAGCCGGCTGTCGACCAGCACCCCCAGGTCCTTTTCTGCTGGGCAGCTTTCCAGCCACTCTTCCCCAAGCCTGTAGCGCTGCATGGGGTTGTTGTGGCCCAAGTGCAGGACCCGGCACTTGGCCTTGTTGAATCTCATACAGTTGGCCTGGGCCCATCGATGCAGCCTGTCCAGATCCCTCTGCAGAGCCTTCCTACCCTCAAGCAGATCAACACTCCCACCCAACTTGGTGTCATGGCCCAACTTGGTGTTGTATCTAAAGCATTCAACACAAGCAACATGCTTCATATGAAATCAGAAACATTCAGCACCATTTTTAAAAGAACAGTTTCCAAAGTGATTTTTTTTTAATTATTTTTTTTTCTACCTTCAACACATGGATATAATTACTTTTCCCATGCCCAATACATATGAGGCTGGGAGAAAAGTTTAAAAAGAAAGAGCTTCAAAAGTTAAAATGGCTTATCCAAGAGAACTGCAATACCATGAACATGTTTCCAGGATTCTTAGTCTTGTGATTTAACCACAAGACTTGCTTTTTTTTTTTACCTACTCATTTGCATTATAAAATCAGTCTTATGTGGTTTATTATGAATGTTGGGGGTGTGGGGGTGATAGTGTCTTTTGGTGGCAGTTCTCCCCCAAAAGGTCCACAATGCTGAAGTGGCCTGTTATGTAGCTTACACAAATTCTGGACCTCTGTAGACATAAAATGCTATGTAGTTTGTTGCAACTGTGGTGATTTAAATGTCCTTCTCAATCCTATCTCCTCAGAATAGAAGTCACATATTTCCTAGATATGTATCTTGCACCTACATATATAACAAAACTTTTTCAGAAGTGGCCACAAAGTGTGTGCATTGGTTCATAAGAATTTTGAACATCAATAAAAAACTAAGAGATTTTTCAGATTAAAAAAAAAAGAAAAATCCTTGTTTAAAGACGGTTTCTACACTACCCACTTTTGTATTTTTTTTTTTTCTGCTGGAAGTAGAATGGTGGGGATTTTTTAATAGCGTGGAAGACAGAATTTGAATAGAAAAGTGCCATCAAATTTGTGTGAGGAAGTTTTTAAGGGAATAGAAATTAATGCAGAAGATAAAATTGTGCCTGTGAGCAATTAACCTCAACAATACTAGAATGAACCTGACTGATTAGCAAGGACACCTACCATCCTGCTGCCTTGTAAAGACTGTGTGAGATTTTTTTGTTGTGTTCCTCCCCCACCTCCCAGAGTCTGCTCCTATATCTTTTACTATGAAAGGGAACTATCTGGTGGCAGCGCAGGCTTTTTACTTCATTATTATGCATAGTTCACAGAAGGTACTGGGAACATATGCACTAGTTTTCTTCTTTCTTCAAGTTATTGTTGTTCCCCTAATGCACATTTAAAAAAAAAAAAAAAAAAAATCTAAACCTTGGTTTTCAGTGCAGAGACACTTTTCCCCACTGTTTCAATCACATGCTAGCATGTTGCTAAAAAACAAAATGTAATTTGAAGAAACCATGTTCATATACTCTAAAAAGATTCAGTATGAGGTCTTTGAACTCCCCAGCCTAAACAAGAAAAATACTACCTTCTTTAATGACTGCCAACACACAGTATATGAGTCTCTTTAATAAAGCCTTCCCTTTTTTTTCCCAGCAGCTACACTTGCATTTTAAAAAGTTGCATAACAAATGGATTTCACCAGAACTTGAAAGGTTTGTAGAGTGTTTTATCAGTAGCACCTTTTAACACTGAATGCTGTTGAAAGGAAAAAAAAAAAACCAAAACCAAAAAAAGTATATATAGATTAATAAACCAAATTATGGAGAAAATGGTTAGCTTCCTATTGCTTGCAGTCTATTTAAATTTATTTGTTGGTTGATTGACTACTGCTGCTGCTTTCCTGAGAGGGCTTCAGCTTGACGTTGTTGCTATCCCTCTCAATTTTGTTTCCTGCCTGCCCAGCTATGGTCAAATGTTAATTTTACTTCCACAAAATTTAGTGATTTTGAACTCCAGAAACAACTCTTTTTTGTAGTTAATGCAACAAAATTGTTCATGCTATTACCTATTTTAACGAAACAGAAATGAATATAAACTATATCTTGCTTCCCAAATAATTATCACTGTATTAAGATGTGTTTATGAATGACTAATTAGAATGTTATAACAAGCTACAAGTATTATTGTCAGCTATTTAAGCCCCTCGAACTCCAAAACCAAAGATAGTTTCCTATGTGTAGTAAACTACAACATGTGGACCACGTACAATATAGACTAAACCTGTATTGGCTTTCTTACACGTGCTTGGATCTTGATGTACATAAGGGTACTACTGCTGCTGGAGGGGTCATCTTGTGGAGTCCGGTCTCAGACAGATTTCTTTTCTCAGGTTTAAGCTCTAAAGGGGGGTTGTGAATTGGGCCTGCTGGCACCCATTTTTACATCCTTGGACTCCAAAGCAGATTTGCTGCTAAGCAGGCATGGAGTTACATAAGAACTGGGGATCAACCCAAAAGTTCATTTAGCCTGGTACACCTCTGACTGTGGCCATCAGGAAGTGTGCAGGGAAGAGTAAACATATAGTCATTCAAACATATTGGAATGCTTTTCCAGTATACTCTCCCAATCTCCAACAATTTGTGGCTCAAGTCTTCCCTAGCCAGAGGAAAAATCTTTGTATTACATTACAGAGCTGTCTCCACCCAGAAACTGTGCAATGACTTCTTGAATTCTTACAAAATATTAGCATCCAGACCATCCCATGGCAAGGAACTTACAGGTTGTTTGCATATTATGTGAAGAGGCATCTTTAGTTTGTTTTTGAGCCTATCATGTTCTAGGTTGGTTTAGTGGTATCTGGTTCTTATATTTGAAGATAAAATGAGTGATCGCTTTCTGTTAACTGCTCAGGATTTGTAGACCTTTATCAAATTTACATCAGTTAAGTCTTTTACAGTCTGTGCCCTACTATATTTGGACTTACTTTAAATAAAAGCAGTTCTTTATCTTTCATCCGTCTTGGTTTTTTCTGTATTTCTTCTAGCTCTATTATATCGTGCACACAGTTTTGACACAGCAGAGCAGCATGGGCATGTTCTTCGTTCTGTTCTCAACTTTGCGTTTTGCTTTTTCTGATTCCTGCTGACCTTTGACTGACTGTTTTCACAGAATCATGAACTATAGCCTCATGTCCTGAATAGTCTGATTTAGCTCACTACCCTTTGTTATGTGTGTTTAAATCAGGAGTGAGGGGCATTCTCCTTCCTCATTTAATACAGCACTTAATGGTTGATGGAATTCCACACAGATAAACATAAAGACTATACCGTGACCTATAGTCTAAAGATGTCATGGGATGTCTCTAAGATAAGAGTGCTTTATGGTCCTGTAGAGCTGGGTAAATCTCTTTTGGACTTGGAAAAATGCTACAGAATTCTCCAGTAACAGGTAGCCTAAAGATTGATTACTTGACAAGATTGACTAATAGACAAGTGTAGACTTCATTATATTATTTGTTTGGGGATTCTTTTTTTTATTTTTATCTAGTTATTTCTTTCCTTATCCCAAAGATACTGCCATATCTTCTTAGAGTTCAATTTTATCACTTTGTAGATAGTGCTCTTTCCTTTAGTCAAATCAGGACAGCTGAGAAATAGTTAGTCCTTTCCTGGACTTGGAACTGTTCGAGAACTAAGAGCAGCTGTCTGACTTTGCTTTTTTGGGGCTTGGTTTTTGCTTTCTTTGATAAAGTTTCTTGTTTGCGATCTTTTATTTGAAGGCTTCTTGAATACTTATATCTTTACCTTCGATGAACAAAGTCATGGGGATAAACGGGAAACTTCTGTTAGTGACAGAGGTGAATTTAATATTTTGTATGTGCATGTGGTTATGTATTTCCTGGATGCTCTTGTTCCTTAACTCAGTAAGACAAAGTCTTAATAGTAGTAAACCCTCAAAGAAATAGCTCAGTATTTTAAGAATTTTTGAGGAAAAATAGCAAATCAATAAATACTTCATAAAGAGTAAAGAATGTTTTCTTTCCTGTGAACCACTGAATATAAAAGTCAAACCCTCTGAAGCAGACCAATAAAATGGCAACATATTATAAAAAGCTAGCTGAATTGCTTGAACACAGCAAATGAAATTTGTTTTGTTGGACTTGAGTAGACTATATTACATAAGCATTAAAAATTTATAAGCACTAACCAGAGAGAAAAAATACTAAAATTGACTGCTCCTAGGGTGGTATAGAGCTATATTAAATGGGTTGCATTCTGATAATTAAATCTAATATGTTGCAGAATTGCCTCCAAACAAACAAGGTCAAATTCAGTTGTCTGAAATCTTAAATGTAAACTGACAAAGCAATGTAGCAATAAGCAATCGTTCTCTGATGTAGAAAGCAAACATGAAGGGCTAAGTCCATAAAATTGCTTATTTGTGGTGTTGTCTCTATCAGTAGATAATCTAAAAATGTCTTCTCCGGAGATTCCTTAAATCCCATGGATTTGACTGAAGGTGCAGATAACTTCCCATGTCCTGCTGTGGTGGAGGCTGACTTCCAAATAAAATCATGCACCCAGTATTCCTGTGGTCTTCAGTGGAAGTTATTTCTGTAGGCAGACTTCTAGACACAAACGCAAGCTGAATCTTGCAAAAGTATCAGCATTCACTTCCTGAAAGTTTCCTTTAAACAAATGTTTTTGGGTCGAATACGTCAGGTTTAAATTCCTCCTTCTGCTCAGTTGAGTCTGATACTAGAGTTATTGTGATGTGGGCCTGTAGCAGCCTACTGAAAATGTTGTAATTACTTACATATTTTCTTGCCAAGTTGCAAAGAGTGTAACTCTCAGATTTCTTCATATCAGGTAAAAGCAGAGGGATTTCCTTGTACTTGTGATGGGTATCAAAAATACTGTAAAGCTTTCTTCTGAAGCAAAAGCTAGAGCTTTGACTTCTTTTCCCCTTTTCAAGAATTTTGGACCAGAGCCCACGGACTTGCAAATGTCCCCTTTGTTTAAATGTCCCTTAGCCTGATCCTTCTCCACTGAGAATAAATATTACCCATACTGGAAGTTTTGAATTTTGTTTCTGCAGCAGAATTTGTATTTCAGCTTTGACTTGAAGGGTAAATAGGGAAATGATTTTCAACAGCAAGATAAAATAACAATCCATCTCAAGAGTTTTGCTATGAATGAAAGACTTTTAGTGAATGATGGTGAAGTCTGAGGAAACAAAAGTTTAAATAGTATTATTTATATAATCTTGCCAGATCACACGAATAGCAACAGCTGTGAGAAATCACTGTTGTAAGGGCATATATGCATTATATTTATTTATACAGAAAAATGATACAGGGCCTAAACTAATCTTGCTCCAAAAGGAGGCTTGCTTTATCTATTTTTCTGACTCTCCATCTGCTTCTTGCCTTTAAAGATAGCTGTCAGTCTTTTTCAACAAAGGTGTACAGCACACTGTATTGATTGTTACAAATTTTCTACAGAGCTCCCAGCCAGTCAGTCTGTAGTGACTATTGGTCATTACTCTGAAACTGAATCAGTGTTGCTTAATAGTTATTAGCGTAATGGATAATCTGTGCAGCAATACTGCTGAGAGGTTCCGGTCAGAGTCAAGGTCTGGTCTTTTAAATGTATTCTCTCCCCTGAACAATTTTGTATTCAAAGAAACATGCGAAAAGTAGCGAGCACAAAATGGCACACAAGAAATTTGAACATCTCTCCATTTTTAGGGAGACTTTTAACATCTTGGGATGTAGCATGTGGGTTGATTATAGATCTATGTTGCTAACAGATTCGTTTTAAAAAAACAAGGCTATATTTTCAGATGCTTGGAACTGACATGTTTTCCTGAAAATTGCTGGGTGTCAACTTCAATTGCTTAAGGCATTTGGTGATCCTTCTGGAAAAAAACGTAGAAACACTGTATTTAGTAGAGGGTGACTGTTTAAATTCACCTCATCCAGACAAGCTATGAATTTTGATATATCACAGTTTCTGCAATGTCATGGCTTAGAAGAGTGCCTGGTTTGTGGTTTTTGTGTGTGTGTGTGTGTGTGTAGATATCAGCAAGTATATCTTCAAATACACTACCTGTACAGGGTATGCTTCAACCTAGAACTGCATTGCTGTTGTACTGGCTTGCTCCGGGTATCTGAGGACAAACCGATCCATGATGAACACAGGCAGGCTGGGGTGGTGGTGGTGGGGAGTTTTTCCAATCAATGCAGAGGAGGCAAAAATGAGGATTATGGAGAGGGCAGAGTAAGAGAAATTAAGAGTCTGAAAACTCAGAGGGACTTTGCCATTGAGATGATCCTCTCCTAATCATCATCTCACTTCAGGGAATGAGCTTATGTGGGGAGCATGTCGTGGTCCCCGCTCAGTGAGGGCGAGGTGCCTGGCAACTCACCAGCTGCAGCCTGGTTAACGACGGTTATGAGTCCATAAAAGTAGTGTCAATCTTCTGTGGCTGGAAGACTTCCTCAGAAGTGGAAAACTGCAGTGCTAATCTCTCTTCTCCCCTCTGATCCCTCTAACAGGGATTTGAACTGATTTTTTTTCCAAGACACAAACAGTGTCGCTGAACTTTTAAATTTTTGTTTGTGAAAAATTCTGTAAATTCTGATTTTCTTGAAAGCTTAATCTTACTAAGGCATTTAAAAAAGAAATAAAGGAAGGTTTGTATGTGACCACAAGAGGGAAGAAAACATTAATTGTTTGACAACAATACTTAATTCTATTCCTGATATCACTCACTTCCACTTTTCCTAGCTTTTGAGATTTCAGAATAAGGGGGGTGGGAAAGACCACATTGTATCCAATCTTCTAATCTCTCTGCTTAAACTGTTTATCTGTAACTCAGTCAATATATGAAATAACATGTTCAGTTATTCTCCGTGTAATTAGTACAAAGTGGCTAAGTTTGGATAACAGCTCTTTCTAAACTGCTTCCAGAAAATATGGAGAATGTGTTTGATAGATATTTGTTGTTGTTTTACTTCATTTTGTCAGGACAATATATTCTACTATCTAGTTCTAAACTGGCCCAAGAATGGAGTGCTAAATTTGAAAGTGAGAATGTTTTAGCAAAACCAATTGGAAAGCTAAATCTGCACAACTTATTTGCCTTTGTCTGGATAACAAATAAAACGAGGAAAAAAAATAAACATATCTCAAAGAAGTTGTTAAAAAAATTATATCTTATAGCAACAGATATTGCTGGAAGAGGAATAGTAGTTGTTTTTGTTCATGCCCAGAGCTTGATCAAATGACGTGAAGAGAAGCTTTCTCAGCAATAAAACCAGGCAAAGTATTTATTAATATAAATCCCTAACTAATCTGCTGAATATTTTAAGGGAGGAAAAGCATTGTAATTTTTTTTAAAACCCAAATATTCATGTTTTGATAACTTAAAAAATAATAAATAAAAAAAATCTATTCAGAAACTTGCTTAATAAAGGGGAAAATTTGGTAATAAAACCCCTAAACAAAGAGAAAATGAAATATTCCATTTGATCTGAGACTTTTTTCTTGTTGTTCAGCTAGCACAATGAAAAATCCATCATTCACACAGTTCAGCTCTGCAGTAGGCTCTAATAGAAAAATACACTACATCAGAACTGTGACAAATTGAGGCAGAAACAGTAAATAGATAAAGCAGATCCACACCAGAGTACCATACCTTGAAAGTTCTATCAAGCAGCACCAGAAATTGCAGGGAGTTCTTTGCATAATAAACCCTTTATAAATCACTCACATACACTCAAAATTATGTGAGTTTACTATTTTTATTATTCTAGATGTATGTATGAAAGCAGCACTCATTTTCAATGGCTTTATATACAGAAATTACAAAATATGTAATTTTTGACTGTGGGCACACATCATTATTTTAAGGAAGGCCTGTGAAAAGCTATTCATGCCATGGTAGCCCAGCAGTATTTCTACTGCTGCAGCTGAAACAAAAGGCTGTGAACACTTTTGAGATATTTTGACAGTTTTTTTTTCAATCAGTATCAACAGAAATCAAATCCTTTGTGTTCTTGTGTGGTTTAAAGGGGAAAATACAGGCATGCAAACCATCCCAAAGTATCTAATAGCTGAATAATTATGTCACATATTGAGACAGCATAGGTTTAATTCCTGCCTTTTTCTCACAAAAGAGGAGTGCCTTTTCAGTGGGTTATAACTTCAGTCTGTCTCTTTCCTTTTAAAGTGTTGGTTTTTTTGTTGTGGTGAGCTTTTTTGGAGTTTGTGAGTTTTTTTGTTTGGGTTTGGTTTGGGGTTTTTTTTTTTGCCAGAATTTATTTGTTCCTGACAAAAGTTTAAGTTTTAAGAAATCCACTTTTCTAACTAAAAATCATTTTGACATATCCTCCAACCAGCCTCTTTTAAGGAATAATATTCCACCTGGATTTAAAAGACAATTTTATATTCAATGCATGATTTCTTTTTTTAGTGCACTTTGCTGCAGAGCAATAAATATAGAAGCACCATAAATTAATATGTTTTATAGATGGCATAGTGAGACTTTTCCTACCGGTGACAGGAATATTACAATTTCTGTAAGCTTGAAAATTATTAGTTTCTAGCAGTTGTGCTGGTAACATAAAAGGAGCAAAACATGGGAGTGTTAACATTTATTATCTGAAACAACAGGTATGATAGAAATGTCCTAAAGCCATGTTTTCACTTCAAAAGAACGACTCCACATGTTAATTGTTTGATGAGAGACCAGGAGATACCTGTTTCTGTATGTACTCTAAATGAGTAGATGACTTAGCCCAAGAAGTGGAATCCTGAATGGGCCTGACTTACAGCTTTATGGTTTGAGTTCATTTAGTACTTCAGAAGCTGTTTATGAAGAAGTGAATAAATAAGTTATTGCAGATTTG
This sequence comes from Aptenodytes patagonicus, assembly GCF_965638725.1. NCBI lineage: Eukaryota > Metazoa > Chordata > Aves > Sphenisciformes > Spheniscidae > Aptenodytes > Aptenodytes patagonicus. The sequence continues at coordinate 46,439,566 of NC_134952.1, forward strand.
CTGGTAAACTTGAAACCGCTGACCATATACAGTATGATAAAGGGGAAGGTCATAGAAAGCTTAAATTATTATAGCTAAATAATGAGGCTTATGAAGACAATTGTTATCTATGCTGAGAGAATATGAGGAGTAGGACAAAGATATAGTGGTGTGTCAGGGTTTTTTTGTGTGGTGTTTCTTTTGTTTTGTTTTAAATCAGTGTGAACTCTAAGTTTCTAAGGCCTAGGAGCAAACATTGAGACTCTAAATATGGAATATTATGATAACATCTGTTACCACTCATGTCTTATCAAAGAGTAATTTGGGTTTTTTTTTTTCTGTTACTACAGCCAATTTTTACAGCATTCCATTAATGATATAATGAAAGTACACAGGGAGGCATAAACTTAAAAGCAGCTTTGGCGTTCTCTGGCAGTCCAGTAGTCTCCTATAAAACAGGTTCTTTCCAGCTTCTCCAACTTTTATACCAGTTGGGCAGACCCACAGTAGGCAGAAAATATGTGCCTTTTACAAAGCAGAGCCTGGTGGTTCTTGACAGTATGAGAGGTGGCCTGGTGTTTTGAAGAACTGATAGTCTGGTTTGGATGTATTACCTAAGACAAGCTAAGGGAATAGTAAGTGCAGGGAAAATAGTGCTTGTGGGGAAAAAAAAACCACCAACAACAAACTTTGCCTCCTTCCAGATTCTACAGGTACTGTGAACTGTATTATGTGGAAATTGTAGGCTTGTAGTTGGTGTGGAGTTGCTGAGTGACATGCTTAGTGAGAAAGGATGCCAATAATTGCAAAAGCCCATAGATCCCCCCACAGTGTATTTTATTACCATTTTGTTTTCACTTCCAATTCTCTGTAGCAACTTACTGAAAAAATGAAAGTCACTTTCTGTTTTATCCGAGCCATTCTTCAATGTTCCTATTATGACAAAACTTAGAACATTTTGACTAGTGTTTTCTTTTTAGACCTTAAAAAGAGAGAAGAAAATAGCAAGTCACTTCCAGGATTTTCTGACAGACTACTTCCACATCCAACTTCTTACCTTTTCACAAGCTCTTGGGAGATACATTTCTCAGAATATGTTTTTTAATGTGTCACAGAAATAAATTAACACACAGAACTTTATTAGAAAAACTGTAGCAATTTGTGCTCCAGGATAAAATTTCAGCACTTGCTGATAGCACCAAATACAAAGAAACCAAACCATCTTCTAGAAAAATATGCAAATGACAGAAAAGACAACTTAGTTATTTGTAAAGCAAAACGAGGAGTACATGAACTTGTGGCCAAAGCGGAGTTAGTTTGTGTGTGTAGTTCGTGTCTCAAAACCCACTAAATGTCAGTGTTAGGCTGTTAAAATTTTTCATGTTTTGAAGCAGAGTGCAGTTCTTATGAGGGGGGAAAAAAAAATTATTTGGCAGAATGAGAATATGACACTGTGGAAAAAATATATGCAGCCTGGTATGACAGATGGTGAGGATGGCAAAGCAGCCATTGGTATTAACATGAAATTTAAAATGACCTAATGATTATAGGTTTTTCTCTATATGAACGGATGGTATGTATAAATTGAGTTCAATACGATTTGCCTGATGCAGATAGTCTCTTTTTTTGCTTGGATGGAGCCACTGTAAATGGTCTGACTGTTTTGGGGAGATATGCAGGTACATGTTTAAAAGCCTGCCTTCTGTCTCTGAAAGGATTTGCTTTGTCAGTGCATTCGAGAAATGTTGACGTTCTGTGCTTGTGTTCATAAGAGAATGGGATTTTTGGGCTATGTAAATAATGCTGCATTGGGGCACTTTCTACCGTCCATTTTAAGCATTGTGGAAGGATGCATCTGGGAGTGAAATGGAATTTTTTTCTAGGTAAAAGGACAAAAATAGCCCTCTATTTAACCATGTATTTTAAGATGGCTAACCAGAATTTTAAATGTTGGACGCCTGCACTTAAGCTTGCAAACTAATGCTTAAATATATGTGGTTTGATTTTTTTAAGATGTTCGGCACTTCTCATCCTTTTTAAAGGATACACTAGGTGCTGAGTGCCCTTAAAATTCTGACCCTTTTATTATAAAAAACACTAGTGAGATCAGAAGGTTAAACTAGACTGACTTCTAGCTTTAAAAATTGTCCTCTGGTTTAATTTTCTAATCTTTGCTATATAAAATATCAGGAATGTTTTTGCAATTTTAGTTTAACAAGTTTGTTGGTATGTTCTCATTATGTACTCTATCCATAATAGAGTGGCAGTAAGACAAAGATAAAGTATAAGTTCTGTTAAAGAAGCGCATTTTGTGGATAGTTATACACAGGGGTCAGGTTCAGCACTGAGGAGGGTTGATGTGAATAACATCTAGCTGAATGGTAAAAGCTAGACATCACAAAGTATTTCACAAGATTGTTATAAATTTTATTTAAGCAAGGCTAGGCCAGGTCAAGCTGTAATGGCTGAAAATTTTGACCATTTGCTAGCTGTTCAGTAAAAAAAAAAAAAAAAATCAGTTTAGTGGGGCTGCAATTACATCTCCCATTTCAGAGTTTTTATTACAGTCTTTTAAAAGCCGGTCATACACTGAATAAAACAATAGGAATTATTTTGTAAAATTTGCATAGTTATGCATAATCGCCTTCATCTCTGGAGTCATATTATTTAGGAATATTCAAGCAAACACCTGGATGTCACTGAGAGTGTTTTTTAATTTGTAGTCTCAAAAATAGCAGTTTCAATTTGTAGTTTTGCAAGCTATAGGTTAAGTTAGAAACACCAAAAAAATACTTTTAATTTCAGAAACATGTTTATTCAGGCATTTCTATTTTAGTATATTCCAATCTAAAAAAAAAAAAAAAAAAATATTTTAGAAAGCCATTGACGTGGGACTCTTTGGGGAGAATTGCAAGAACAACACATATGGATGAGCCCATATGTTCCTAAGATGCTACAACACTTTCAAATTTGCTGACTTTCTGGAACTTTTGGATCTATTTCTGTCCAAGCCCGATGTGAGTGGAATTACGATATTTTATTTTCACAGAGAAGTGACCTAATCTAACCACCTTTGGTGATGCCAGAGACTTCAAAATCTAGTACCTCATTTGGATTTAAGTATTTCATGAAAGGAAGCTGAACAGAGTGAATGAGAAGAGCAACCGGCTTCTCGTTTTCAACAACTGTATGATAGGAATACAGCTGTTAAAAAGACAGTGTTTCATGGTAACTGTGTGTTTGGAGGGAGAGGCAAAATGGATGCTGTTTAGCTGGGTTTTCTTAACTAGTTTCTACAACCTGCCCTGCAAAATTTCTTTAAGGATACATACTCCTGCCTTTTGAAAGTTTTGTAAAATACACCAGGAAGTTAGACACTTGCTAAGAAATCAATTTGCTAGTCAGGTAAGTGTTCCAGTTACTGAATTTCACACACGAAATGAGCTGCATTAACCAGTTACCTTCAAAACTACTCTTTACTTGTGCCAGACTAAGTAAAATTTAAATGAAGTATTTGAATGCAACATTCAAATTGACACCACATTTATATTTCTTTATAAAAGACAACAGTGAAGAAAAGAGAGATCCTTTTGATTAAGCAGGGTTTTGGTTCTAGAATTTAACTGACATTATGGATAACTCCTTAATGCACTTATTTGGAGATTCTGTCCTTCAATTTATCTTATCTCAGGCTGTGCTCTGAGGGAGAACCATTTCTTACCCTGGTTTATGCATGCTGAATTTTATAGCAACAACTTCCTTGGAAACCTTCAAAAGGTCCAGAAAAATACATTCCTTTTTGAAATACATTTATGTCTAAATGTTTCAGCAAAAAACTTGGCACCCTTTTAAATAAACTGAGGAATGTGTTGCTCACCTGGAATTAGAAGCATCACTTTGACAGAATTTGGGATATCTCTATGTAACAATTTCTTGGTTTGGCAAAGGGTAAAACTGTTTCCTAGCTTTCAGTGTGAAGAGTCATTCGTTGAGAAATGTCTTCCTATGTGAACTTCCTGTTGTATATAAAATTGCACATGGTCAAACATGCTAGATACAAACATCTAAATACATGTAATGTAGCTCATTACTGATTCATGCCTTAGACTAACTGTGAAGGTAATTTACTGCTCTGTGATCTCAAGAAATTTGAGATGATAGGTGTTGGTGGACTGAGCTGTTGAGAGACAGAGAGTAGTGCAATATTCATCATTCCTTTAATGAGTGAGATGGTTTCAGTTCCTCACAGACCTCAAGAGATGAATATAATTTGGTTACCTAAAGGACAACTAACTTGCTAAGTTGATGTCTCCTCCTGGTTATTTGAACCAATTCTTTCCATTTAAAATATATGCCACAATTTAGAGCAAGACAAATGTTACAAAAAAAGAGTTCTAACTAAATAATTCAGCTAACACCAGTGAAAAATTCTTCAATAATGTATTACTCAAAAACCTTTCGGCCACCCCTACCGTGAATAATAAATATTGAATAGTTACAGTGAAAAGGTTCCTAACACACTGCAGCTAAAAATTGTTCAAGTTGCTGTAGGAAGACTCACAGTAAAAGTCTTTATTCCCTTTTTTTTTTTTAAGTGCAAAAAGTTGGCCCCATCAGCAAGAAATAACTGAATGGTAAATAATTTGACATTGAATCCCTGTACATTTTATACCCATATTATGTGAATAGCAGATTTCCACCTTCTTTCATGCCTTTATGAGCACTGAGAAATGCCGAAATACTTCTCATTATGTGACTATGTTAAACATAGTTGTCTAAAGTTCACAATTTTTTCTGAATTTTCAAGAAAAAGAAAAACATAAAGAAAGGTATACATTTCCTCAATTTGTAGAAATGCTTGTACTTTTTATCTTGATTATTTCACTGTGCAGAGTATTAGTGAAGCACTTCACTTGGCACACTGAGGAAAACAGGAATGAAAAAGAATAGTGAGAACCCTGGCCCATTGTATCTTCAACATGTGTTGTACGCTCGTTTTTTCTTTCTCACACATACATTACTTTAACATTCTTTACCTGGCACTGAGTAGAGATTAAACCTTGGAGAAGAGTTACCTGAAAGACATACATTGCAGAATGTACAACAGCAGGGTGAGAAGGAAAATGCCTTTTTGTTCATTTGTGTCTAGTCTGTTATGATTCGTTTGCCAGAATCGGTTTCATTTGGATTTGTTTGCCTGCTTGAGCAGGTTCCTTCTCTTTGCCAACTGTGCTGTCATAATAATAGCTTTGGTACTAGCTGTCTGTGAAATCACTTGGAAAACTGAAGATGGTGAAGAAAATAGCAGCTCATTATCAGAAATTCATACTGCAAGTCTGTATATATACTTTATATATCTGCAGAATTTTCTGAGAGGAGCTTCATGTATTACTGTGATTTGGGACCTACCTGTCTAAGAGATGTTTTCTCATTAAGCGTATATTCAATTTCTCAACATTAAACTGTATGGTTATACTCCTCTATATTAGTAACAACAATCTATGGCAGATTATATATCTTTACATTTCTATAACTTCATAATTTTCACCCAATTCCTATTTTTGTCTTTAACAAAATAGTCATACATGAGTAATCACCTCAGAAAAGGAACGTTTGTACTGCTAGCTAGATGACACACACGGCATCAGAGATTAGAAATCATGATTTAATGAGCAATCATAGACTATAAAAGCAACAAATAAATCCATTAGCATAGGCTTCTGGAGACTTTGAGCATTATTAGTATCTGTGTCTCTCCCCCCCCCCCCCCTTTTTTTTTAATGCAGATACTGGTACTTTTTCTTGTTTTAGTCAAGGAAATCCTGTCATTTATTGCTCCTGTCTACCTTCATGTTAATGAGTCAATGTTATGACACACATTTATGTGGAAAAGTGTTCTGACTGAAGTTATTCAGAACAAAAGCGAAAGTATTAAGAAGTTTCATTTGAAAAGAGTAAGAAAATATTCTGCCCTGTCCAATCAGACAGGATATTATTTAATGTAGACAGAATAGCATGCTTAACAAAAGTTACCTAAGATAACAGGGCTGACAAAACTTAGAAACTCATTTAATATTTTAAACATTTCTCAATCTTAATATTAGCTATAGTCTGATGGGAAGTATCTGCCATCTGGTGGCTAAATGTGCAGTGCAATTTAAAGGTGAAGAATGAGGTGTTCAGGAGTTGAGGGTTGCCTTCATTGTCTGCAAGCAAATGCTATTAATTGGGAATAAAAAAGTCCCCATTTGGAGCAGGTCTGCAAAGTTCATCTTTTTTGGTTACCCCGAACAGCTGATATCAATAACAGACAGATGTAATCTTAATGAATGCAATTTTGAATACACTTGGAAATACTGAAACATGATCTTTAGATCATACGTCTGTTAAAATGAAGTATGATCACATTCCCTGCTCTCTTATCGTGGGGGGGAAGAGAGAAGTCCACCAAAATGCAGCAATAAACATGCTCAATTTGGTCAGTCCTAACCACCAATAAATGGTTTTTCATGCAGATGATCTTGGCCTACTGAACAGTGACAATGATAGTATCTTAGCTAGGCTACCAAACAGAATGAATCGGTAAACCCAAAGATTTGCCAAGAAAAGGAGGACTGCAGCCGAATGTCTGGCTGAAATCACACCCAGATATAACTTTAACTTTTTTCCTGCCTGATTAATATGTAATTTACACTGTCAGACATCCTTGCATTTGCACATGTATGTAATTAGGCTGTGGGGGATCCATCAAAATTGTTAAGCTTCTCCGTTTATTTCCTCCCTCCTTCCCTCTCCCCTGTGGCCTTTAGTAGTTACTTTTTAATCTTCTTTCCTTTTATCCTTTACTGCTACCTTGTGGTGCATGGTAGAAACATCATTCAGTGATGATGTTTTTCCCTCCTCTTTACTTACTGTTAGTAAAAATGTTTAAAGAATGTTTTAAAGCAAAGAATGGGAAGTGATTTAGTTGTACATAGGCCTCCACTAAGCTTTAGCTTGTATTTAAGTACTTCTCTGCTTTTAAAGTACAAGTGGAATATGAACACTACCGAGAGATGTTTCAGTCCAAAAACTGCTCTGACTTTCTTGGCATAGAAAATGTAGTTCTGAAAACTACCTACTTCTGGTAAAACATTTAAAGGAACAAGACCCTCCAGACACTAGCATGGGAAATTATTGAGTATATATCCTTCAGATTACTGCTTATTTGTATAATTTGTATCTCTCGCTTTTAACAAGTAAAATAATTGCACAGCAGTTGCTTTGTGAGTGATTTCCCCTCTTCCGCACCAACATATTTAAGATTTGTCTCTTGAATTCTAAGATAGACTGTGACACTAACATCTTCCTAAAAATTAGAACAAACATGCATAAGTAAGTCAAAGGCAAGGGGTCTGTGAAAGAGTAAATGGGAAGGAGGAGTAGAAACCTAAACTGTAACAAAGTTCAGGATGGATACAAGAAATGAAATTGCTGGAAGTGAGTGGTTTATCAATTGCCTTTAGTTGTATTTAAGATGGTTACAAGATCTGACATAAACTTTACTGTTGAAAAGGGAAGTTTTCAGAATCAGTTTTTTCACATTATATACATATTTTCTTTAAAAAAATCAGATTTGCAGAATATAGTTCAGAAATAGACAACAAATGCAGAGTTCTCCTTCTTTCTGAGTCTTTGTTACCATCTTTTGTGGTAAATTAAATGTCAAAACTTTTCAGATTTCTACCATTTCTACCCATCCAGATATTTCTACCATTGGCTTTCCAGTCTTTTCTCTTTGGTGTGCATAGCATGTATCTAGCTCTTCAACTTTAGTAACCAACAAAAATAATGTAATATTTACCTCTTCTCTTTATTTGCGTATCTTCTATATGTAATTCAAATTTCTGCTTTCTATTTTCTGAATTTCCTCTGCTTTCTGCTTAGTTTTTGAAGTGGAGAGACTGTTTATATGAGACTGTTAAATGAATTTACTACATCAAAGATGACTGCTGCTGTAAGCCATATGACTTCCTCCACCATTTATTACATTGGATTGGTTTCTCTCAGATTAAAATGCTGTCTCTAGCATCCACACAGAGAATTTTCTTGTGCATTCAAAGTCCATTATTGTCTTAACCCTGACTGAAACAAAACAAATCTATAAATGAAGTATAGTACCATTGGTTACTTCCATCTTCATATTTGTACCTTTTGTACCTCTAACATTTCTGTAGTCTGGTTTGTAGTAAATACTCTTGCTATAGAAGTTAGGAAACCAAAAACAGTAGCCTAAATGTGTCCCCATCAGCTTTTTTTTTTTTTCCTCCCCTTCTCCCATGTTGCTCAGACACTAAAAATTAAATGATGACTAGTAGCTTTCATGTGACTCTTCATGCTTTTGGTAGATACTTTCAGGTTCTTGATTTACAATAAATAATGCAGAAATTAAAATTCTGATTATTTCTCTTTCTACACTAGTTAAAATTGTCCACAAAAAATTATGTATTTCCATTAGCTCCAGTGATGCCACTGGTTCTGTACTACTTTGGCTTCATAAAAGTCCTTTCTGGAATTTGCTATTTTAATGAAGGCTAGTCATCATGTACTATGAGAGCTCATGTGGCTTCAGAAATGCAGAATACAGTCTGATTTACTAGTGGTGAGCTGTCATGTCCATCTCTTCTAAAAGTTTATCGCCAACTATTTGAAAAGAGTTATTAAAGTCATTGGTCAAAAATATCCTTTAACAAAAGAGGTTAAAAACCCTTAATCACTTACAGAGATGAGCCAAGTTTAAATTTAATCAAATAGTTGTTATGACAAGATTATTCTTGTGTAAAACTAACTCAGTCTTTTAGCATAAAGGTTAATGTATGCAATATGTAAAAAACTCATGTAGTTCTAAAAAGGTACTGAATAAATGGAATGTTGTTTTGTTCAGCAATGACTGATACTTAAATTTGCTATTTTTTAAGCCAGTGCATGCTTACGATATTCACTGATAGCAGTCGTAGGTCACAAACTTTAGGTCTGCTCTCCTTTCTCTGTGTAAGCTTAGTCTATTAAAGTTATTAATTTGTCTCCTGAATGTGCACAGTTCGGACCCAAATATTCAAATAATAATGGCCCTCTTACTTCTTTCAGTAAACCCACTGTGTTATGTATCAGTTCTATCGTCCCTTTCCTAATAAGTCACTTGGGCTGCTTAAAGCGGTGGGGACATCCATGTATGTCAGAGGTCTCTGCTGAAGTCTGCTGGGTCCCAGACATTTACCTGCCAGTTCTAACAATTTTGGCAACCGATATTGCTTTTGTTGGTACTGTACAGACTGGTCGTTTTTTTGGCCTGCTTGATACAGGAAAAAAGGTGGCTATGCATGTGTAACCAGCCTTATGTTGTTATTGCAATGATTTAGATGACCCAGAGTGTGTATGATTACTCTTGCTTTCCCCTTCATCCCCCATGAAATGTTGGACAAAGCACCCCAAGTCTTCAATGTGCACTGAAGGAAGAATATCAGCACTCCCTCAGGTGGGCTGGATCAGGGGCTAGGCACAGAGAAATTATCCAGAGCCCTGCCACTAACCCTCAGGAAGTCCCAGCAAGTGACTGTAACCTTTGGTCCCACTTCTCCTCATTCCAGTTTGGAGCAAGAAGATCTATACGGACATCCACTCCTCATAGCAGGTTCTCGTCCCTGTCTAGATGGGGATGAAAAATGCATTTAAAATGCCAAAATGTCCTATAAAAAAGAGTTGTCAACAAAAGGAATGATGAATTTTCAGGGGGAGGGGAGGTACTGGATGTAGTGCACTTTAAATCAGTCTTGGAAATTGTTTAGAAAGTAAAGGCCAATGTTACAATGTACTCAGAGGAAGGAAGTCATGCAAACAATAAAAACAAACTGTTGGAAATTTAATGAGAACTCTGACGGCCAATGTACAAATAGTAGCTGTTAAAGAAATGACACATGATTTTTTTGTGTGTGTGCACAGATACTTGTCAAATTTATAGAACAATAAGCTGTCCAATGACTGAGAAATACCTGGGAAAGTTATAAAATATAAACCCAAGATATAAAGCAGACAGGAGACATATGTATATAAATGAAAAGAAGACGCATGAGAGGCTTTATATGAAAAGTTTTAAAATAAAAATATTAATATTTTTATAATAATGACGATAACTTGTTTTCAAGTAAGATATAAAGGAGTTATACTAACAGTAGAGCAGTTCAGCTAGTAAAATCTTCTTGTGGGTGGTGTCCAATAAACCCAGAATCCAGGCATGCATCACATTGTAGCGTCTGAAAAAGTTTTCCTTCATAGTTGTGGCAGGAAAGGTTATTCCAAGTAGTGAATTTGTCATATCAGGTTACATCATCCACACAACAAGCCTTCGCATTAACTGCGGTAAAATGCATTGACTCTACAAAGAAATCGGCTTCCCTTTTTGCTTTTTGTTTTCCCCAGAGTTACTTTTCTGAAGCTCTCCCACAAAACTATTTCTAGGCTGTTTGATATTTCCTGCTTTGATGAACCACGATGTTATTAGTTATAAACAGCAGGACATGCCATTTTCTATACAAGCAGTTCATATAATTGGCATTCCTGGGGGAGTTCAGCGTCTGAGTGAACAGTAGCTACCTGAAACAGAAAGTGCTTGGGGGTAGATGTCCCATAAGGGAAGATTCTCCGAGGTGTATCTGATGAAGATCATCACCTAGATGGTAGAAACAGTTGTTTCCAAGTTTGTTGAACTGACGTGAAATCCTGTTTAACTCACCATTACAAACAGTCAGTTAACTAGATCACTAAGGACATACTTTTCCTACCCTTATCCTGCTAGGATACTGGCAATGATGTATTTCCTCCTTCCACTTCCAAGTACGTTGAGCAAGTTTTGCATGTGTACAAAAGCAAGATGCCTTCTAACAATTAGCTGAGCCAGTGTTACAGAGTTATAAGGCTTTGGTCTTGATTTTTTGTTTGTCTCTCTTTACTGCCATTTAAGTTAAAGATGACTTTACCTGAATAACTTACTTGTCTTAAATAGCATTCCAGAGAGATATTTCCATGTGCAAATGCTTGGCTACATTATCTTATAGCAAAAATGCTAAAACCAAAAGGAGATTACATTTATATCAGGATCTGAATTTAATTATCTTAAAGAAATCTCTCATATGAAATGAAATACAGAATAACATCTTTTGAATGCAAAATCTAGAAATACAAAATGTATTTAAAATAAAAAAGGAAGTCAGTCATATTTACTTGTATCAATGGTTCTGATGATAGCTGAATGATCCTTAGGGATTTATAAAAGTAAAAGGGTGCACTTTTGGGGAAGGGAGGGCATAGGAGTGGGGAAGAGAACATGTAGCCAGGCATATTGCTAAGTTAGCCATATAGGAGTAGTATAGGTTAAGATGCTGGTATAGGAACATGGAAGTCCTTTGGGCTGTGGAGGGCTTTTGCAGGTTTTGAAAGTTTGCGTCCCTTCTGAGTCTTGACTGAGCTATTGCATCTTCAGTGTCTCTCCACTCCAGCCCTAGTATTTCTTGGCAGAATACTGCCCAGAAAGTCCAGGGACTACCATCAGACATTTCCTCTTGGATGAGGGAAAGTGATCCCAGAAGATAGTATGTATGTTGGGGGGTGGGGGTGGTGTTGAGGGACAGAGGGGGAAGGCATTTTAAAATATAGAATGATAATCACTGACCTGGATCAAGAGAGCTGCATCACTTCCAAAAGATTGCAGAAACTCTTCCAGAAGCCTGTTTTCCTTGACTTTTTCTTATTAGCCAGGAATTTGCTACAAGAGCCAGTATGGACAAATGCAACACCTATGTTAGGGCTAAAGGAAGCAAGAGGGACAGGTGAACCCAATAGTTCCCTATTTATTTTTTTGAAGTAGGACGCCCCTTATAACTCTGTTATATATTTTCTCTTTTACTACATGTTGGGCAAGCCCCTGCTTCTTGTTTAAAAATATATTAGAAATCTATTTTTTTTAAGTATGATCTGTTATCTGGTTAGTATTTTTCAGACCTTTAGTCTGGATAAGAGTAATAGTATATGCAAAAACTTTTAGCTACCACTGTTTTTGGCATCTTTTTCTAATCAGTTTCTGAAAGTCCCTGGATTATACCTTACACTATTCCAGATGATTTTTTTTTTTTAAATAGATGTGCATGTGTGCAAACATAATAGGAAACAAGTGTGGAACAAATATATAAGCTCTGTGTGACAGTTTTTGAAAAATGACAGTATTTTCCTCTGACAAACTGCTTTAGATTTGATATTGTTTATCATCCCAGTAGATTTCTCTGTCTTAAAAGGTGCTAGAAACTGCTTCTCTGTAGCAGGACAGAAATATTTTTGGTTCTAACGAAAATAATTTATTGCTGGCTTGCTATATGTATTTGCCATTAAATTTTAGCTTTCTGTGGCCTAAATACTTTTTTAAATTTTTTTTCTCTTGTAAAATATTTTCTAGGTAATGAAGATATTGTTCATTTCAGGTGACTGAAACTATGGTGTCAGTCTTAGTGTTTTCCTCTTGAAATAAGTTCCTTTTCTGAGTCGATATATTTTTTTTCTTCTATTTTGGTTTATAGAGAATAGAGAGTTCCCTCACCCAGGACAATAGTTAGAAATGGTGTTTAATGAGAAGACAGGACAGACTGTGCCCATCAGGTGCAGGGCACGGCTGGCAAGTGCGCTGACTAGCCCTGCTTAGATGTGACCTTTTATCCCCTTCATCCTCTATTTTCCCACACTTCTTCCTCCCCAAACCACCCCAATCCCTCCCTTTCCCTGCCTTTGGTTCTTCCCCTAAACAACCCGTAATAAGTCTTGCACAATCCCATAATGAGTCCCATGCCCCATAGGCAGTAACCCCCTTCAGTCTGTAACATGCTCCAGACAGCCCCTTCTGTCAGCTCACAAGTGAAGGGCATCCCCCGGTCCATGGGGCTAAGGGTCTCCTGGGACAGCCCTGGGAGGAGCTGGGACATGGGCTCCCTTTCTCCGATTAGGTTATTGGGGTTCTCCCACCTGCAGTTGTGCCTCTGTGTTCCTTGTTGTGTGTGGAGAAGAGCTTTTTATCACATAACCGAACACACGTCAATTCAAGCAATCTCAGAACTTTATATATTACTGTGGAGCAGAGGTGTTCCTAATAGGATATTCAAAATTGAACACAGTGACCTAGAAAAAGCACAACATCATGATTAATAAGGTTTTTAAATTCCAAGAGGACGGTAGTAATATTAAGCAATAAAAAAGACATGTAATATATGAGAAGAGAAACTTTGACGAAGCATAGAATATTGCCGTTTTCTTCATGCAAACCTCAACTTCAATATGGGAACCGCTGCTACAGAACAGATCTGCACTGTGGGTGTGCTGGGCTATCGTCAGGAACTACAGGCTGGGGTTTCATGGCCTGTGGCGTGTGGAAGGTGAGACTGGATGATCACGATGGTCCCTCTGGTTTTAAAATCTGTTACTTAATGAACCGATAAACTCAATTATTTAACAATGCCACATGTAACTCCCTTCCCTTCTCTAAGTAAAAGGAAATTTCCAGTTCTCTAAACAGAAATGAGAAAGTGCCAAAAAAGAAAGTACCAGGTGAGGACAATATTTTGATTGTTTGTTACCCACCTCGCATAGTGAAAAAGTAATGTACCATAAAAGCAACACAAGCTCAGTTTATTGGCAACGAGGGAAACTAACAATAAATTATAAAAGAGAAAACTATTCCCTCAGCTTCAACCACTAATAATTCCTATTTGATACCTTCTGGTCTGAACTGCCTCATAAATGGCCTGATTTGGTAAAAGATTTATGTAAAAATCAAACTTTTATCATCAGTTTACCTTGTGAGACCCTGTCTGTGTCTAGTAAGTTAAGGAAATTTGCTGCAATTTTGCAGAACTGTCTGGAGGTGTGTGAGAAGGGAGCATGTTTCTAAAACAAGCTATCTTATAGTTCTGCAAATAGAAGAGCATCTCTGCTTTTGAAACAGTGTTTTTCTGTCTTCTTCTCAGAAAGGGGTAACTGATCAAAACATTGTACTGAAGATGTCTAAACAAACCTGACAGTTAATATGTGGACTGAAATAATAAGTTAAAATTGCATTTAACCAGTGAACCCTGGCAAGGCTTAACACTTGGTATACCCTTTGCCCCTATTAGCTTGTTCCCGCTAAGCAAAGTGTTCGAAAAAGAGAAGAGAATAAGAATTATACAGTCCCTTCAAACACGGCAAATCTCTGTTCTTCTCTCACACACCACCACCTTCAACACCAGCCTATGTCCTGCACTTAACCTCATGTATCCAGCAAGGTTACTTGCCTCAGGCTTCTTTAAATACCTTTCAAAAAACACTGCTACTTCCTTTTCTCCCACTTTCTACCCTTCGCTTTCCAAACCCTTCAGTTTCCAAATCATGCCTTCAGTCACTATGCTGTCTCTGAAGAAGAGTCGTGCAAGTTGTGTTGCAGAAAATCTCCTTCTCAGAGACAATATAATTTAGATGCACTTAAGAGAAACTGAACAGCAGACTAAACTGTATTTATCCAACAATATGCACAGAGCAGGCAGAGAAAACATGGCTGCAAATGTGCCTCCTCCCAGACCAGCAGCTTCTAAAAGAAAAGAATATGAGCCTGAAATAATTCTGCCACTTCCTGGCAGAGTCTGCAGAAAGTCATTTAAAGAATGCTTATGTGTCTTGTAAGCATCCCTGTGTGTCATACTGCTGCTATAACTGAAGTGCTGATAAAAGGTACTGTTTATTACAATGACATACTGTGATGCTGGCCAAAAGTCATCTATTTTTGGTCAATAATAGCCAATTGCACTGTCTAGTTACGACCACCTTTTTCCTAATCACGGGTTGCTAGCAGGATTTTGCATTATATGAGTATTTTTGGCAATGCACAAGGACCTGTATTAGTGCGATATATAACGTCCTTATTGTTTTTCAGTCCTTTAGCTGTTTCATTATATCCTTTGAAGAATATATGTTAGTCTTCAGTAGACAGGCTTTTGCAGACAAGATTGTCATAGTGTTTTTATTATTTTTTGTGGGTACAAATGAGTATATGTACTTTTTGGGTGCTTTTGCATATTTGCTGGACTTCCAAAAGCAAAACATAAAAAAAATCCAGAAGCTCCTATACCTTTGCCAGCTGACACTTTTTCATGGATCATAGTATTGTAATTGCTGAATGACTGTGTCTAGTAATTTACAATCTCCTTCGTGTTCACGGTGGACTGAACTGTAGATGACAAAAGCCTCAAGGCTTGTCACCTGTAACAGAGTGGAGACTTCTCCTATCTGTTTCCCCTGAATATCATGTCCTTCCAAGAAAATGGAGAAAGGGTGCAGCTTCTTCCAGCTCCTTGCCACGTTCTTTCCCTGACCGAAAGCTTTATGTATTTTTTGCAATTGACTTTTTGCCATTCTGATATAATATACTCAGGATTTCAGAGCCAGGGGTGCTCTTTTTCCACCGGCTGTTCTGGTTGGGATACTGCACATACAAACAGTGTGGGTTGCCTGTGTTTCCGGCTCTTAAAACACAGACTGGCCTACGGTTGTAAACTGCAACATCTATATGCTGGGGGTGGGGGGGTGGAGCAGGGGCTCTATAATAAAACTTGCAGTGCTATTGGGATAATTCTTTATAGTCTACAGCATTTGTGGCTATTCTGTGCATTCCAAGTTAGCAATGATAGGAAGTCATGGTTTGTAAAGTATACAAAATGCTGTGCACTGAGGTAAGGAAGGGTTTAATAGTTTGGTGAGGGCAGCAGTAATCTCTGTTGCATAGTACCTGCTGGAGACATAAAGTCTGGGCAGAATCTTTTGTGTACACCAAAAAAACAGAGGAAAAGGAGAAGGCAGAGTTTGGAAAAAAATGGCAATTATGCAAAGGGAAGGATTATTTTATGGAGTAAGATGTTAAAATTGGTCCAAAGAATTGAGGTAGAGGCTGTTTGCAAGGGGGAAAACTGAACCAGGTTTCCTCAGAGCAGTACAGAGGATTCTTCTCTTGGTTTGGAATCAGCAAAACATCAAAATAGTAAGAAATGTCATGAATAAGCTGAATAGAAGTGAATATATTGGACTACATGGGAAGCAGAAGTTTTAGAGAACTGTGGTAGATGGGATGGATTTTGAATTTTACATTATCTACTCTAATGGCTCAAAGGTGTGATTGGCATGACAACTCCTATGTTCTTACTCAATTAGTAAAAACTAACTTTCTTGCACTGTGAAAGAAAATGGGTAGTTAATAAGTCAAGTCAAGCTATCAGTGTTTGTTTATTATAATTGAAAAGGAAAGGTAGTCTATCAGAACAGCAAGTACCTATATCCCAATTCTATGAATATTAAGTGTTTAATGAAGTCCAGTGATTTTACTATTACACAATAACTTTGAGAAATGGCATTTACTACAGAAGCATGTGTTTGTTTACTAGAACTTGTTATTACCATAGTTTACCATGTAATAAAAGCTTTTATTCTTCCTACACCAATATATTTTAAATAGGGAAGTTAAGAAGAAGAGGAGAAAAAAACGGGTGGGTTGGAAAGGTGGTATACACAACATTGGAACAATACTATTGAACAGATTTTGTTTCTTAACCAGAGTTACAAAGGTATTTCACCTTGAGAGCAGTTTATACTTTAAACAGTGTTACACAGCATCCTCTGTGAGACTGTAAGTCTGACATAAACTGAAAAAAAATGACAGTAGAGTAATAATTGTATGCAATTAATTCAGTTATTCTGCAAAATATGGGAATTAAAAATATAAGAATGTGAATACTTACTCTATATTAAATATTGTAGGTAGGCATCTGTCTAGCTGCCAAAGTTATGTGAAAAGGTCTATGAGAAAAGGGCAGCAAACTGCCAGGAGAAATAAATTTTACCTTTTAATAAATATTATGAAGCTATCATTTGCATAAATGATGATTAGATTCTACATTAAAATGCTAGCCAAATATTTAACTGATGTGCTTAAATGAGTGTAATGCCAGTAGAAAACGTCTGAATGTGTTGTTCTTACATAATAAACAAAATACTGCATTGAAGAATGTGCTATCTAAAATCCTTCAAACTGCCACTAGATGGTGACACTAACTTTTAAACAGGCTGAACTTGATCAGTTATGTAGCTTTTTCCTGCTATTGAAGATCAATACTGAAAGCTGCATTTCAGACTGGTATATATAGTCTGGAAGCAATAATATCCACCAGCTATGTAAAACCAGAAAAAAATTGTAACCATTTTTTATTTCAAAATAATTTTTAGAGCCATTTCTGAGTAAAGATCATTCAACCATATCTTATCCTACCTTACCCTCTTACTTCTTGAAAATGCATTGTGTTGTGTACATTAGTGAGGATGTAAATGTCATGGAGCTACCATTTTACAGTTCAGTATTAAAAAGGATAATACTAGTCATAGTTTGGAACGCTTCAGGAAGCTGCAAAGCAGGTTTTGGAACAAGAATTTATGGAAATGTTCGGTTCGAGTACGTGTATTTACATATTTCTTACCATCTCAGCAGCACTGTGCAATAGATTCTGGTTTGCAGATTAGAACTGGAGTTTTTGGCATTGAGAAGGGGATGTAACTTCATGAAAGCTCATTTCATACATAATATGAGCTATACTTTTGAAATTCCGTTCAGTAAAACATCTAACCAGACATCAAAGTGCACACATACATATTTTGCTGAGTAAGGGCTACTTAATAGTTTTGAGTTCCAAGAATAATTATAAACAAGTATTCTACTGATTTCAGTGATCTCATCAAAACAACAAATTCTATTAATTTTGCGGTGGATAAAATTTCACCTCTGAAGCTTAAAACATTCTTTGGGTCCAAAACAGTACGTGCTTTGAAATTGGAATTTAATTTGGCATCTTCCAGAAGACAAACTATTCCACGCTCTTTCTCCTCCTTCTGTCCCTTTCCCTCTCCTCAGACTTTTAAGGCTGCAAATAAATCTTGTCAATTCCTAGTAAAATCTGTGTAATTTAAATATTGGCAACTAATGAGCATTTTATGTTAGCACCATTTTCTTGCCTTTTAGATGTCTTCTATTTGTTGTTCTTGGTAATTAGTGTATATACAGCTCCATTCATCATGGAAAATTCTCCCAAGACCTGGAGTTTAATGCTAACTGTGAGGCTTCTGGTCCACTCATAGATTTAACAGAAGCTGTCCAATTGCCCCTGTTAGTGACATGCAATCCTATGCATGCCCATCCCCAAGATGTACCTGAGCAATGAAGACCTCCATTTACATTAGGGTTGCCTCTGTTCCTGTTTAGCCTTACTTACCTATGCATAAGTATTAACTGATGTCACTGAGTCTTCCATCTCTTATTTTCTGTAGCTTAAGAAAAATTTACCAATGTTCTTCAACCTGGTAGGCTATTATTTTGCGAATTTAAGACGTGGTGAATTCAAGGTGAAAGTCTTGTCAAAATCACTGACAGTGAAACGTAGCTCATCTCAGGTTTACTCAGTGGCTGCTGCAGTTTACCTATACACTGAAGAACAAAGTAAAAGTAAAGCTAGCTTGTAACCAAGGTTTCAAAAAGCACTGTACACTAGATATTTCCATGTAACAAATTGGCGAGACTGTTTTCTATCAGAAGTAAAAGCTGAAACTGTGGATAAAATGTTCCAGTTAATACACTCAGGATAG
Source organism: Aptenodytes patagonicus (assembly GCF_965638725.1). Classification (NCBI taxonomy): domain Eukaryota; kingdom Metazoa; phylum Chordata; class Aves; order Sphenisciformes; family Spheniscidae; genus Aptenodytes; species Aptenodytes patagonicus. The sequence continues at coordinate 46,458,271 of NC_134952.1, forward strand.
AAGGAATTTTCTCTCTGAGGAAAAAGTGAAACTTGTACGAGTGCTAAAGTAATCTATAACTGCAAACTGATATCTGTAGAGATTTAAAGCGCTGAGAGGCAGCTGATTAATATCTATTGGATAAAGATGACTAGATGTCTGTGACTTTCAAGAATAGCTACCTCCTACTATGAGTAAAAACATTTTGTTTTGCGATTATATGTTGCAAGTTTACTTCCCCTAGGGTAACGTTCCCCATAGCTTTAGGTTTCTTAAAATTATTAGCATGATCATTATCCCTGAACAAATCTGCTTGTTACCAGATGAGCATCGATGTTTAATTCTGCCCTATGAAAAAGACTGATATATCTGGGAATCTGTCAGTGTGACAAACATTAGTGTTTTAGTTTGGAACAGAAGTGTGTTTTTTCAAGTGAATAGCCCAATTGTCTTTGCTTGCTGTACTTTGGTTGATGTTGTGGAGAAGTCTCTGAGTGCTTGAACTGGATTCCTCTCAGACAAAACTAAATTACAGCTGGTCTCCAGGAGTGTGCTCAATGCACATCAACCATCAGTGGGCATTTGGTCCCTTGAGCCAGAGTGGAGCTAGTTGAAACAACCTACAAAATTCATACAGTGTGGGCAGTAAGTTCTCAACCCAATTATTCAGATTTATCGATCTTCTCTTGTTCGTCTATGCTAACTGCTAAATACACATGGTCTTGTACTACCAAAATCCAAAGATTTTTGCATATTTATAAAGTCTGATTTTTTTTTAATCCCTTAAATTTGCTAGACAGAGCAATAAGAGCTGTGGGGGCACGATTAAAATCCCAATGGCTACATAAAAATATTGCTATTGCCCAATAAACCACATATTCAAATGTATAGTTGGGGATTGGGAAGGGTTAGGTGCTATACCTAGAAAGTCACTTCTTTAAATTATGAATGCTATTAAGGAAGACCAGATGTCCCACTAAGCTGATTTTTCTCCCAGTATTTTTCCTGTAGGCACTATAAGAAGTAATTATTCTGCCTTCAAAATAATGAAGTCAGCTTGGAAGAGGACAAGTTTTCAATAAACACGCCAAAAATTACCTCTTTTTAAGTGCTATTTCTTAGATTTGGCTGAGGAAGTATTATTTGTTGTTTATTGCTTTGTAAGAAAGCCATTCCAGCTAACTAGTTTGTCAAGATTATTGACCCATGAGAAAACAGCACTTGTTATAGAAACAAAACTGCAGTCCAAGCTTTAGATAAGTTGATGTGAACACTGTTCACAATTCACGATACTGAAAATTATTTATGCCGATAAATATGCTGACATGTCCCTACTTCATTTTTCAAGCCTGGCTCTGCACAGGTGGTGGGAGTTCTCAAGTCAATATTTCACAATGAGAAGCAGGGAATGGGCCAAACTATGCTCTCCAAATACTTTTCTATTTTTAATATAATATTTCTATAGTTTTTTAGCTCACTATACAAAATATCATGAACTTAACTACCTTATAATTACTTCCTTTAAAGATGCCTGCATTGGAAAGTCTAAACAACCAAGTATACATACTTGGTTTCTACCTTCTATATGTTTCTTTATTTCTGCACTATTCCATCATAGTCACGCTGCATGTGTTTACATAAATTGAAGTATTTTTTGTGTATAAGATTTCATTTCTGCTCTTCACTTTCAGTCAACTGTTGTCTTTACGCAGAACTGAAGTTTTTCTTAGTAAGTCAGCGCAAGACTTTGCAAGTTAGCACTCCTTCATTTATTTAACCTATATATCTGCTAAGCAGGGTGTTCCAGTGGGGAAGCCTACAGGACTTCCTAGAAACATCGGTACTTTGGATTATCAGATGATGAGACAAAAGAGAGAATAGACTCTTTTCTGCCCCAAAATGTGTCTCAGTATGTTCCTATCGATGCAAAAAGACAATTGCCATTTCTTTTATACAGTGCTGGAAAAGCTGGTTATGTGGCCATGAATGGTGCTGTTGATGGATGTTTTGCACTGTATGCCCTTCCCTTGCTGTTAGAAAAATGTTTTACTGGAACCATAAAGTCTGAGAACTGAAGTTATTTGTTTTAATAAGAGAAGAATGTACTAACTTTGTGATCATAGAAACCATTAATAATCAAAGACAGGCTTCTTTTACTTAAAAACAACAAAACACCCAACAACAAAACCAAACCTTTTCCTGTGAACTTTATTTATCATGCCTTATGGTGTTTATTTCTCCCTTGACATCTACTATTTATTATTTAAGAGATATAAGGAGAGAGGAGAGAGATGTTTTCAGAAGAGATTAAAGGAAGAAAGAGACTTAATGCTGCAGAAAGGAACTGGCATCCTATTACCATACAGCAGGAATTACAGAGAGGAATTATTCAGAATGGTGCTGAATAAGTGAGAAGTAATGTTATCTGTATATATTATATTTGAAGTATTGCCTGCTCCAGTTGCTTAGGAAAAATAGATAAATCAACCTCCTCTGGTTAGCACTTGCAATTTTTTTAGCCAATGAGACTTACATTGTTAAGTTTTCCTTCAAAATAATGAGAAATACCTAAGTTATTGAAAATGTAAGATTATAACATAAATATAATTCAAACATTATTACATGAGTCAAGTGAATTCGAACACAGGGACAACAAACAGGGAGGAAAGGTCCATAAACTTCAATAAGTGCTTAATAAGAAACATATCAAACCTCAAAGTTTTGGTTGCGGAGAACAATCTTGAAGTTCAATAGAATGACAGGCAAATCAAATCTTAAATTAAGCTCATACATGCTGGCATGTTACACCGACATGTAAGACATACCAGTAGTCCAGCCTTGTGGCTTACATGTGGAAATTCGACACTAATGTTGGTAAATTGTTTTATGATTGTTATTCATGGCCTATATTGCCAATAAGTTGAGTTCTACAGCATTTCATTTCATATTTTACACTGTGCTGCATAATATATGGTCCAGTTGTAAAATACCTTTTACCCACAAGAGAAAACTTTGCAGGCTGACGTTTAAAACATTTTCAGGGCTTTCTGCCTGGTGAAAGATTACACCTCATGTATATACAATACATAAAGAATTTTCTATTGTGTGAGGAGATATAACTGCAAGGCAAGAGGAGATATGAAAGTAACATAATTGATTATTACACAGGCTAAGAGAAATAGAGAGAATGATTATCTAGTCAATGTTGCAAATTATGATACCATATTTTGAAAAACTGTGCTCTATTTGTAGAGCACATGCAAAGAAGGGTGTGATTATAATGTAGCCTGATGAGTCTTCACCAGGCAATGTGTGAAATTTAGAGCAATAGAACTTATTTTGTGTTATTTTGATCCAGACATACCCACTTCACAGATTGAACATTAACTCTCCACAAAAAGCCTAGTAGAAAAGAGACATACTAACTTTGCATCATGAAAAGCTGTCTGTGGCATGCAGAAAAATAAGTCTCCTTACATCTTTGTGGAAAACCACAAAGAATTGCAGTAACCAGCAGCAAGTGGTTGTAGTTTCTCTACTATCAGCATCATAAATAGCTGGACATATGACCTAGACGTTTCTACACTGATGATGGATGAACAATGAAAGGAGAAGAAGAATACGGGATGTACTTTTTTTAACAAGTGAGACAACACTATCTGCATGTAAAGTACGACCTTCCTTATCAACAATACTGTACAAGCGTGCACCCCATGTGCATTTCAGAAATATATATAAGTTTAAGATTCATCGAGCATGAGTTCCCTCATTTCAATCTCTTTGCATAGCTCAGGAGAGTAGATATCGCTACAAAATGTGACCAAGCTGGAATTTTAGTTAAGACAATACAGTTGTCCTCTGCAATTGATGATTTTGGTAATCAGGAGGTAGTGGGATCACATGGGTTATTAGGGATGGAGTATCAATAGTAATCTGTAATGCAGATGCATCAAGAGTACACTGCAAAGCAGTGCTGATTGGAGACATGTCATCTCCTAAATATGATGGTGCCAGACATGTAGTAGGTGTAAGTATGGCACAGGTCCAAACGTGTAGTATGTGCAAGTAGGAAACAGGCCTAGTGATCAATAACTGCTGAAGGAACCTCGTTTAGTCTGATTCTGTAGGTTCTAGAAAATAATTTGTCATGGAGAACAGGAGCATGAAGTTGTTAAAAGAGCTTTCTAATTCTGTCAAACTGAGAAAAGAAGGAGAGAGAAACTTAATGGAAAATTTGTGGGATCTCTCTCAGTCTCATGAGATAATTGGCACGTGAGTTCTTTTACTTGCTTTCCCAAAGAATCTTAGTGGCCCCAAGTAGGCTGTTCATTGCATAATTTCTGTCAGTTTAAGAGGCAGGAAGGTGATGCTATGTTTGTGAAAAAGTAAAGCTAACAGTTACTTCTCACCATCACAGAGCAGAATGAAAGGTGATGAGAGCAGGAGTGCATAACACAGCTTTTAAAGATGGACAGGAGATAAGGAGGAATTAGGGAGAACCAAAGGTCAGGTGAGTTTGGTGGGGAACAAGTGGTTCATCTGTCAAAGAGGGGGAGTAGCAGAAATGGGAAGGAATATTTTTCATTTCTGTGGCCTTCAAAATGGCTTTTAACCATTAGGAGGTGAAAAAGAAGATAAAATATTTGTATGGCGATTCTATAGAAACTATAAAATTCAAGAAAACCTTAAAGTCCAAAAATGCACACCATCTTATTCACAGAAACACAGATTTGCAGAATGGAAGAGGTTTAAAGGGGACCGCTGGAGAATGTCTAGTCCAACCCCCTGCTAGAACTGGTTGCTCAGGGCCATGTCCAGTTGGTTTGAATGTCTTCAAGGATTGACACTCCACCACCTCTCTGGGCAACTTGTTTCAGTCTTTGACTATGCTCACAGTAAAAAAGTTTTGTCTTGCATTTAAACTTAATTTTGTGTATTTCAATTTGTCTCCATTTCTTCTTGTCCTGTCACAGGGCACCTCTGAGAAGATTCTGCCTCATCTTCTTTGTTCCCTCTATTAGATATTTTTACACATCTGTTAGATCACCTCTGAGACTTCTATTCTCCAGGCTGAACAGTCCCAGCTTTCAGCATTTCTTCATACGTGAGATGCTCCAATCCCTTAGTCATCTTAGTGGCCCTTTGCTGGACTTGCTCTTATATGTCCATGTCTCTCTCGTACTGGGGAGCCCAGATCTGGACACAATGTTCCAGATATGTCTTACCAGAGCTGAGCAGAGGGGAAGGATCACCTCCCTCAGCCTGCTCCCTGCAACACTGCTCTTAATACAGCCTGGGACGCTGTTAGCCTTCTTTGCCACAAGGGCACATTTCTGCATCATGATCAACTTGTCCCCCAGGACCCCCAGGACCTCTTCTGCCAAGCTGTGAACAGAACTTGTGAATATCCCATTTGTTTAAATATTCCCTAACCTGATCCTTCTCCATCAAGGTTAAGTTCTTGCTCTAGACTTTCCTGCTGTTCTCAGGGGACTGGGATTGCTGAGGGCCAGTCTTGCCAGTAAAGAGTGAGGTGAAGGCAGTGTTGAGTACCTTGGCCTTTTCATTTCCTTTCACCAGCCTCTCTACCCTATTCAGCAGCAGGCCCACATTTTGCCTAGTCTTTCTTTTGTGGCTAGTGTACACATCAAAGCCCTTCTTGTTGCCCAACATGTCCCTTGCAGATTCAACTCCAGAAGAACTTCAGCTTTCCTAACCCTGCACACTCAGATGACATCTATATTCCTCCTGAGTCACTTGTCCCTGCTTCAACTTCCTGTACCCTTCATTTTTACATCTGATTTTTGTCAGGAGCTTCTTGTTCATCCATGCAGGCCCTCTGCCACCTTTACTTGATTTCCTACTCATTGGATGGACCATCCTTGAGCTTGGAGGAGGTGATCCTTGAAAACCAACTAGGTCTCCTGGTCCCCTTTTCTCTCTAGGATGATCTCCCATGGGATTCTTCCAAGCAGGTAGCCAAACAAGTCAAAATTGTCTCTCCTGAAGTCCAGGGTTATGATCTTGCTGTTTCCCTTGTTTCCTCTTCTCAGGATCCTGATCTCCATCATCTCATTATTACTGCAGCCAAGGCTACTCTCCCAACCTTTATATCCCCAAGCAGTTCCTTCTTGTTTATAAGTATGAAGTCTAGTAGATCATCTTCCCACATTGACTTCCTGTGTCAGGAAGTTGTCATCAGTGCACTCCAGAAACTTGTGCCCTTGTCTATGCCTGCTGTGTTGTCTCTCCAGCAGATAGTGGTGGTTCAAGTCCCCCATGAGGGCGAGAGCCTGTGAACATGAGGCTTCTTCCAGTTGTCTAAGAAGGCCTCATCTATTTCTTCATCCTGATCAGGCAGTCTGTAGCAGACACCCACCACAATGTTAGCCCTGTTTGCCTACCAATCCTGACCCATCAGCTCTTAGCTGTCTGTCTGTCCCCAGCTTAGTTCCATGCATTCCCACTGCTCTCATGCAAAAGGTGACCCTCCCTCCTCACCTAACTGGCCTATCCTTCCTAAAGAGCCTGTATGCCTAATGGTAGCACTCCAGGCATGTAAGTTGTCCCATGATGCAGCTGTGGTCCCACATGCAGAGGTCATAACTCTGCAATTCCATGCAGACCTCCAGTTCCTCCTGTTTGTTCTCTGTGCTGTGTGCATAAGTGCAGGCTCTTTGAAGAGGCACTCAATCATGCTGATTTCCCAGAAAAGACACAAGAGCTTTTCCTGTGATACTATCCTGTAGACATTCACATGTTTATGTGCATGTGCTTGAAGTGGACCCCTTTCAGCCCTGTTTGTTATCAGAAGGTTTCTTCTGTCCATAGTGCTTTTCTTGCCAGCCTGGTCCACCACTTCCTCAGTTGATTGTTGGTCATCATCTCCCTCCCCTGTCATTCCTAGTTTAAAGTTCTCCTTACCAAATTGGTCAGCTTGTTGGCAAAGATGCTTTTGCCCCACTTGGTCAGGTGGGTCCATAAAAGGTATTTGCTTTTTTGTTATGGAAATACAGTCTTAACTCCACAATACTAAATCTTAAATACAATTTTACAGCTACCTTTGTCATTGAAGAGTAAATCAATGCTGTGTCAAACACTGATAAAATCTTAGGGCATTGGTTTTCTGAGATGCTAAGATGGCATGAAAGCTTCCTGCACAAAGGAAGTCTGATTCCTAAGACTCTGTGTGGCAGTCAGTTGAACAAGTCTCATTACGCTGAACAAACATTTGTCCAAACGTGCATGTGAGAGAGGGGCTGACTAAGGTCAGCACACTTGTACTGAACACCTATTCATAGGAAACAATTTGGATTTTTAGTACTGATAGGAAAACAGCTGACCAATTTGTCTTTGGGGCAGAATTATGGCAGCCCAGTGCCGTTTAAGATTCTCGTTTTATTGACTTTTTTATCTCCAAAATTTTCAGTGGTCTTGGTATTCAAATAGGCGGCAGATTAAGCTTAAGCATAATAGCTTTTTGAGAGGGAGTATCACACGAGTTATGTTCCCTGGTATTTGTATCTTTCCTTCTCTGCTCTCCCCCACCCCCCACCCTCCTCCCCGCCCCCAGTTTCTTGATGATTATTTTTCTCTTTCTTCTCTTGTTGCTCCTTTAAATTGTATTTTCCTGTTTCCTAAATGAACCAGGAACTTTTTAAGCTATAGTATGTGAATATATTGTAATTCAGGGAGAAGAAACATCATCTCCTAGTGTCTTAGAAAAATAAATATTGCAGATCTGTAGGTTTTGTCAAGTATAACCTCTTGGTTACTATTTCTGGAGACAAATTAATTTCAGTTAATAGAAAAATTTAAAATAGCTACAAAAGGTACACAATAAGGCTTTAAACCAAATGTTTTTGCTTCTTTATGACCTTGAAGTTTATATAGTTATTTACATCTCTGGGAAGTCACTGAAATAATCCCTGATGAAAAAATTACTATTTTGTCATTTTAGAATATGAAGTTTGCCTGAGTGTTATTGGGGCCATTGAAGAAACACAGTTAGAAAATCTGTTCTCCACACTTGCAATATTGATTGTTGACTGAGCATATTTTAGAATAAAATAAAATTCTTTATTTTAATTTTTGTTTTGATTTTTTTTTTAAGAACAGTAAAATTCCTTTCCACATGTACTTTAAACCCCCTGTTGTTCTTTATGATAGCTCCCTTCATTATTTACGGTCCCATTCTTGCTTGATCAGTCTTGCCTGGGCCTGGTTGTGGTAACTGTGATTACTGAGGGACTAAAAGCAGATTAAAGGACAAAACCATTCAAAGCCAAGTCCTAACTGTCATAAGACCACAACCGCTACAATTAACTTATTTCCAGCTCTACATTTTCTTTTTCTTTGTGTCAATAAAGGTACCATTCCTTTTTCTTTTACTCTCTTGATGTAGCGTCACTGGAAGGTTAGTGATGACACACAGAAAATCTTGAACGTTATAAACTTTCTTCATTTCTTTTACTATTGAAAATGTGTTTCATAACTCTTAAATTTTCCTTATGGTTAGCTGTTGGAATTCACAATATGTATTACACAAATTTTGTTTGGACAGTTGTTACTGAGGGAAAGTCATACGAATCACCACTTACATGTTCTATGAAAGGAAACAAGCAGTGTGTCTTGCTAGACACTGACTTTCTTCTCCGTCTGCAGAACACACTTGAAAGATATTCCAACATAAATGTAACTACTGTGTCTAAAAGCTTTTTAAAAGCTATATAAAACTACTTGAGACAGAAATAACAGTCTTTTCTTCACTAGCAGTGAGAACAGAATGTGCAGTCAACAGCAATATAATAAAAACGGGGAAAAAAAATCAGGAACTTCACTAGATTAATTTCTCATACTGTGTCAATCACATTGTATTACCTGAGCTTTTGGGAAATAAGTGTCCTTAAAGGATTTTGTGATATGTCAATAATCTTGCTAAGTTTTTGGATATTCTGTTTAATATACAGGTATGTAAGAAAGTCAACTATCATCTGATGTGTCATATAATTATAAGCATAATCCTAATACAGAAGTGTAGTGATACTGTCCTGAATAGGCAGAAGCTATACAAAAACATTCTTCTGCTTCTATAAGTCTCTCCTTTTCCAACTGGGGACTGCTGACAGTAAGTAAAATGTCTAAGTGTAGCTATTCGAAAAAAATCCTGCTATTATTTTTCAGTTAAAGAAGATTATTTTGTAGCAGGTTGAGGTATGGTTACTATAGTAGGAGTGCACCCTGCTTTTAATTTTTCTTCTGTTCTTTTGTCAAAAAAAACCTTTATGAAACGTGCCAAGAGCTTCAGATGGGGGAAGTGCTTCTGTATGTGTAAATAAAGGACAGAACTGAGACAATGCAGCAATATTCTCTGAGTACATTTGGGAGGCGTTTGGATTATTAGATATCCACTTGGAGTTTGAACTTTTTGCACTTTTTCTGCTTCAGAGTGATGTATGGAGGAATGAACTTTCAGTGGCATTCCTGAGTCAAATGAGAGTTATTAATATGGCCGCATGCCTGTGCATATGTTACTTGAACATGAAAACAGCAGCAACTGGCTTAGCCAGGCATCAAAAAAGTGTAATGAACTGTATTTATAGCTTGGGTTAAAGTTTGACTTACACGAGTAAGAAAAGAGATTTGGATGGATGGAAAAACATTCGGCTTGTATTTATTCTTCTCTGACATAATTTTAAAATGTCACTTAAAGTAGAATGTATCCTTGGGCAATCTATTCTGTAAGTATACAATTACAGATGGCCAACAAATGTTGAACTGTTCTAGTACTATAAATGAGTATTTGGGTATGTCCTAATATGATAGACCCAATGAATACATTTGTCACATTTAAATTAGAGCATTTATTACAGAAGAAATTATTAAAAACTTTATTTATGACACTGAATATTTAAACAAAGTTTGTTCTTACTCTGTTGGGACTTCCACAATTCAATAGCCTAAATTAAAAAAGAAAATCTGAGGGAATAAAAGGAAGGAATAAAATTATTTTGGCAGATGGGGTAGGAAAGGAGCATGAAACAGCTGGAGAGTACTTAGAATATGACAGTCCTTTTCTGTATTTCTTTTTTGTTGCTGCTTCGGAAGTATAACAGAAAGCCAGGTTCAATGTATGTCCTATCAAATAAGTATCTACATGAATTACAGATGTGGTTCTTGCTGGGGCATATTTTTATCTCTGTGCCACAGACATCTTTAGTTTAAGACGCTTGCCATTCTGGCGTGCAGCCTTTAACATTTGTTTTGTCTGTTCTCTCCTGTGGTGCCAAGCAAACAACAACTTAGCTCCACTGTCTGCATTTTAGCATCTGCTATGTCTTTGCATGTGACTATATTCTCCTTCACTAGTGTCAAAATTGTTCTGGTTAATCACAGGGAAATTTCTTATAATAGACCCCCTGTATCGGGTTTGTGTGGCAAAGTTTTGGTAGCAGGGGGGCTACAGGGGTGGCTTCTGTGAGAAGCTTCTAGAAGCTTCCCCTGTGTCTGACAGAGCCAATGCCAGCAGGCTCCAAGATGGACCCGCTGCTGGCCAAGGCCAAGCCCATCAGCAACGGTGGTAGCGCCTCTGTGATAACATATTTAAGAAGGGGGAAAAAAAACTGTGCAGCAGCAATTGCAGCTGGAGAGAGGAGTGAGAATATGTGAGAGAAACAACTCTGCAGACACCAAGGTCAGTGAAGAAGGAGGGGGAGGAGGTGCTCGGGGCACCGGAGCAGAGATTCCCCTGCAGCCCCTGGTGAAGACCATGGTGAGGCAGGCTGTCCCCCTGCAGCCCATGGAGGTCCACGGTGGAGCAGATATCCGCCTGCAGCCCATGGAGGACCCCACACTGGAGCAGGTGGATGTGCCTGAAGGAGGCTGTGACCCCATGGGAAGCCCGTGCTGGAGCAGGCTCCTGGCAGGACCTGTGGACCCATGGAGAGAGGAGCAGATTTGCTGGCAGGACTTGTGACCCCGTGGAAGCGACCCACGCTGGAGCAGTTTGTGAAGAACTATAGCCTGTGGGAAGGACTCACGTTGGAGAAGTTCATGGAGGACTGTCTCCTGTGGGAGGGACCCCACCCTGGAGCAGGGGAAGAGTGTGGGGAGTCCTCTCCCTGAGCAGGAAGGAGTGGCAGAAACAAAGTGTGATGAACTGACCACAACCCCCATTCCCCATCCCCCTGTGCCGCTGGGGGGGGAGGAGGTAGAGAAAATTGGGAGTAAAGTTGAGTCCAGGAAGAAGGGAGGAGTCGGGGCAAGGTGGGTTTTTTTAAGATTTGGTTTTATTTCCCGTTATCCTGCTCTGATTTGATTGGTAAGAAATGAAATTAATTTCCCTAAGTCGAGTCTGTTTTGCCCGTGATGGTAATTGGTGAGTGATCTCTCCCTGTCCTTATCTTGACCCACAAGCCTTTCGTTATATTTCCTCTCCCCTGTCCAGCTGAGGAGGGGAGTGGTATAGCAGCTTTGGTGAACACCTAGTGTTCAGCCAGGGTTAACCCACCACACACCCATAGGCTCCTTTCCAAAGATGTCTAACCAGTCTTCTAGGTTATTCTTTCCTTCCTAGTTCCAGTGATACCTTTTCTTTTTTCTTCCCACCTCATGTTTTTTGTTTGTTTGTTTGGGGTTTTTTGTTTGTTTGTTTTTGGGGGATTTTTTTGTTTGTTTTTTTTAAGACTGGTTTGGACAAAAGATTCTTGTAGGACTGGGAGTACTCTATTTTTCATTCTTTCTCCAGTCAGTAAGTACCTTCTTCGAGTAATGCATCTTCCAGAACCAAGATGATTTAAATGATCAGGGAGTGTTAGCCAGCTTGGATTACGCTGGCTACTGATCTTTCTGAGGTTTCTTGGATTTGCCTGAAAAAACAAGAGACACGACAGGTAGCAAAATTGACTTGCCACATTTTTTTCAAAATCAGTAATCACTTGCTCCAGATAGCTCTATAAAAGTATTGACCAGGTCTTTCTTTTTTGTGGGTTGTTTTTGGTTTGGTTTTTTTTTTGGGGGGGGGTGGGGGGTGGGGTGTTTAATGGTCATTTCATTAGTATATAAAAAAAAAAAACAAACTACAGTTATTTCATTAGTAAAGCTTAAAATACTTTACCAACAAATTCAATAATATTCTTCAATTTTATAGATGAGAAAAATGAAGTACAGAAAAAAGGAAGGATGTTGCTTGGCTACTGTCACTGAAGGCCACTTTGAATTTCATTTTCCTCTGGTAAGATTGATTTTTTTCCAGAGGGTGTGTTCTCTGTGTCATGATGATATACATGGGGAGGAAGCTGATTTCAACTTGGTAGGAAATTATCAGAGCATCATGGTAACCAGGCTTGTATTCCTGAATACTTTTGAATCAATTCTTTTGCTGATGATTTTTGTCCACTCATACTGGTAATTGGCACATTCTTCTAATTTAAAATATATTTAAAACCCAATTTAGTCTTTGTCTGGGCTCATGGATAATCCAGCAGCAACATTATCTGGACAGAATGACATATTTTTATTTCTGTGTGTTATAATGCATCAACTAAAGTCACATGTTCACAGTTAAGGATATTTCATGTCTTTAGGATATTGAATTCATGTGTGTTGTGAAAGTGTCTTTTAAATTATATGCAAATAGTTTTTGACTAATACTTGAATGAGCTAGTGTAATACTTTTTGTAGTTCAATTTACTACTGCTTGTAAGAATCTTGATAACCTTCAATTAAAGATTACTAGAGGCAAAGGTACCTTTTAGTGTTGTTTTTTTTTCTGGCACTTGCCTTTTATAGGAACAGTAATAGGAGCAAAAATTGCTCCTTGTTGAAGCAATTTTCCTGTTCTGATAGATTAGTCCTGAGGTATGCAGTTCCTTCTTTTAAATAAAAGAAAGTAAAGGATGCTGCTACTATACCAGATCAAGACAAGTCAGACACTGAGGTAATGGGAGACAGACTGAGGAAGCAATCTTTGATTTGAGCCCAGCTGTTCCTCAAAATTAAGCCCGAGTGACACTGCCTGGATCACCGAGAGGTGTAGCTTCTGTTGGGTTCTGAGGGAGTCAGTGATACTTATTAAATGACTTAATCAGAAAATTGAGTACAGAGAAGAATTATTTTCTTATACTAGCAATTATTTTCAACAGTCTATTTATCCAGTAATAGTGTTTCTGGTTGGGAAGATCTGTGCTCATAAATACATTAATTAAATGGCAGTATGCAATATACTCTAATTATAGTTTTATGTTCCTGAATGTAACACAGGGTGTTGTGTTAATTCAGTCATAACTATATGTCTATTTTTAACCACATACTACCTTAGAGTATATGTAGTAAGAAACTTTCTGTGGTAGCAACTCTTATAAAGAAAATGATGATAAAGTTAGTGCTGATAGATAAACGTATTAAAGTATAAAGTATTTTCAATTCTTATACCAAATTTTCCTATGGCTTTTTCCAAGGCACTTTTGTTCATGGTAGAAGATTCTTTTGGAATCTAGCTCTAGCAGCAAAACAACTAGCCTCAGATGTACTTTCACAGTGACCATGCCTAGTCTAAGTTTGTGAGTTTTTTCAAAAAGCAATGGGAAGCCATGTTACTAGTCCCTTAATTTAAATGCTTATTTTATTCCAAAGACCAATCAAATATTAATATTTGTCAGCTACAGATAGAGGAATCAGAAATACTTATATGCAGGGAATTCGGAGATGGTGCTTGGAATTATTCCCTGGGTAGCACAGATATAAGTGTTTAATGCTTTTGATAATTGTATCTAAACACATTTATATTGTGACACTAAGCAATTTCTTATATATGTGTCTATTATTTAATTCTAGAGTATGCTTCTCAAGGCAGAAAAATTTCAGGGTCTAAAATTTTAAAGTTATCAATAAAACTTTTGTCTGTGAAGTTGGTAATAAATGGACATGAGTGGAATGATCATTTTGTTCTAACCTTAATATTATGTATATTAAATTGGGATTTACTGTCTGTGGTTTGTTCAGTAGATATGTTTATACGTTTCACTTATTTTATTGTGACCAAGCAGTAAAGAAAAAGGGTTTTCTAAAGAGTAATCTGTATAAGAGAGTTTTAAATTCATCTGTGCTGCCCATTTAGGCATGCTCATCAGATTACTCATTTGAAGACATTTTTATGTGGCAAAATAGTAGCTCTTTATCTGCACCCGTTCACTAGTTTATTTCTTATATTAGATAATCCTTCATTAAATGACTGGAAGGTCAGTCAGAAGCATGAAGATTTTCCTCTGATTCTCTATATATAGAGTTAGGCTATCAGCAATTTTTCTTAAATTTGCTCTGACTGTTTTTTCTGCTTGAAGCAGTTGTTTGCTAAGGATGGAAAACTGTTTTTATTTACTCTAAGAATTAGTTTGTGATTATGAGTGTCAGTAGCTGAAATATACAGGCCATTCTGCTAAGGGATAGCAGGACGGGTTATTAGGTGTTTGTATGGCAAATATTTCTACTTACCAGTATCAAGGAAATCTCAGTAGAGATCACAGTATATTAGAACTTGCATTAAATGGCACTTTCAGTGAGAGGCAACATTAAGGTCAAGCCAAACCTAGAAAATGATTGAGACAAACCCCAGGAAGCAGGTGATTTGAGATTAACATTAAAAGGCTATGATAATCTGTGAATGTTTCTGAAAGTCTAACCCAGACCACTATGTTAAAAATCATTAGCAAGTATAATTTAGGCATAAACACTTTGTTTCTATTCCATGGGCAAGGAGACATCTCTAGAAGTTTTGTTGTTGAAAGCCTGCCCAGATTTTCTTCTTCTGGAATGAAAAGATATGCATCACTAATGAAAGGAAAACTTAAAATGGTTCCCACAATTTTTCCACCACGTATAGGCAATAAAAGTTATTAGGAGGACACTTGCTACTTCTGTATTGTCAGATTCAACACAGGGCAACCTTCAGCATCCCAGATGAGATTAGGCCAGTTGAAGATCAGAGGCTTGGCTCATGACTGGAATCAAATAAATCTGAAGCATCTTCCGAAGTGCTGTAGAGTTAAACTCAGTTTTATGTTTCTAAATATCTGCACTTATTCCAAATTCTGTGATCATCTCAAAGGAAACGCTATTTTCATTTTTTTCATTATGTGGGGAAGGGAAGGAAAGCTGAACAAGAACAAAGAATTATATTAAATCTATCCAGAAACCATATGTTTTTTCTATGTGCTGAAATGAACTGTATCATTCCCGCTTCTACTATATCTATTATAATAGCATCTGAGCAGAAGTTAAACTTGCTGATTTAAAGATTAAAGGAATTAAACTGATGCCGTTCTATCTTACTCCATATAAAATATTCAAATGGATTCACTAGATGATATTATTTAGTTACCCAGATTATGATTGAGGTTATATATGTTGGTTGTTTGGGGTTTTTTTAATTCAAAGCTGCTGTCGTGGTTTAACCTCAGCCGGCAACTGAGCACCACACAGCTGCTCGCTCACTCCCCCCCCTCTGGTGGGATGGGGGAGAGAATTGGAAGAGTAGAAGTGAGAAAACTCATGGGTTGAGATAAAAACAATTTAATAATTGAAATATAATAATAATAATCATAAAAGAATATACAAAGCAAGTGATGCACAGTGCAATTGCTCACCACCTGCTGACCAATGCCCAGCCAGTCCCTGAGCAGTGGGCCCCCCCAGCCAGCTTTCCCCCAGTTTATGTGCTGAGCATGACATCACATGGTATGGAATGTCCCTTTGGCCAGTTTGGGTCAGCTGTCCTGGCTGTGCCCCCTCCCAGCTTCTTGTGCACCTCCAGCCTTCTCAGTCGGTAGAGCATGGGAAGCTGAAAAGTCCTTGACTAGTGTAAGCACTGCTCAGCAACAACTAAAAGATCAGTGTGTTATCAACATTATTCTCATCCTAAATCCAAAACACAGCACTGTACCAGCTACTAGGAAGAAAATTAACTCTATCCCAGCCAAAATCAGGACAGTATCCACCCTTTATTCTATACCATCTATGTCATGCCCAGGTCCCACACTTTCCAATATATTCCAATTAACGACCACCCCTTTTCCTGTTTTTTTGACATATATACACACAGATATCATTCCCTTAGTCTATGAGCCATCTCTCTAAAATGTTTGTTGAGTCCATTTAGTCCATGACATAGGGCTCCATCTGTCATAATAATCTTTCAGGGCAGGAAAAATGGAGATGGTATGTGGTGTTGGATTGTTTCATGTTGAAGTCAGTTCTGGTTCCATCATCACTGTGCTTTGCTTGGTTTCATCAAAGTTCATTCTTCATTAATCTGGGTGATTCTTATTCTAATACCATTGGTATGGCATATAATATTACATAGCAACTAACATCATACAGTTCAAATCATTGGCTATTCTCACCCAAAATCAAATCCCCTTGAGGTACACATCAGACTTCCCCATCCTTCCGCATTACCCACCAAGTGCACCCAGGTCCTTGAGCAAATGCAATCCTACGGATGGGTTTGCCTTTGCCCGAGGCAGGAATAACCCAGACTGTCTTCCCCAGCATATTGTTTCCGTACACTACAGGCACTTTACCCCCTTCCACAGTATATAAAAGTTTTGACTGGGCAAGGCCAGCTTCCAAGTTTCCTGGGTGACTGGGGTTTCCTATTTGAGCCCATTGTGTGTTCAGTGCGACCCACTTACTCCACATAGCATCAGTTGCATGATGTGCACAGGGGACCCTCCCTTTGAACATCCAGCTGAGCGCAGGCAATCAAGGTGCCAAAAGGAGCTGTGCTTCAGTGCCGATCACTTCTGATGCAGCTCAAACCCCTGTATATGCTGCCAATATCTCTTTTTCAGTTGGAGTATAGCGGGCCTCGGATCCTCTGTATCCCCGACTCCAAAACTCTAGAGGTCGACCTCGAGTCTCCCCTGGTGCTTTCTGCCAGAGGCTCCAGGTAGGGCAGTTCTCCCCGGCTGCGGTGTAGAGCACATTTTTCACATCTTGTCCTGTCCAGACTGGCCCAAGGGCTACTGCATGAACTAGCTCCTCTTTAATTTGTTCAAAGGCTTGCTGCTGCTCAGGGCCCCATTCAAAGTTGTTCTTCTTCCAGGTCACTAGATAGAGAGCGCTTACGATCAGACTATAACCTGGAATATACATTCTCCAAAAACCCACAACACCTAAGAAAGCTGGTGTTTCCTTTTTGCTAGTTGGTGGAGACATGGCTGTTATTTTCTTGATCACATCCGTTGAGATTTGATGACATCCATTTTATTCCTAAAATCTGGATTTCCTGTGCAGGTCCCTTGACCTTACTGTGTTTTATGGCAAAACTGGCTTTCAGAAGGATTTGGACTATTTTCTTCCCTTTTTCAAAAACTTCTCCTGCTGTGTTGTCCCACACAATGATATCATCAATGTATTGGCAGGTGATCTAGAGTTTCACCCTGTTCCAGTGCATCTGGATCAGTCCATGGCAAGTGGTGGGGCTGTGTTTCCGTCCCTGGGGCAGTCGGTTCCAGGAGTACTGGACGCCCCTCCAAGTGAAAGCAAACTGTGGCCTGCACTCTGCTGCCAAAGGGATCAAGAAAAATGTGTTAGCAATATGAATTGTGCCATACCACTTGGCTGCCTTTGACTCCAGTTCATATTGAAGTTGTAGCATGTCTGGCACAGCAGCACTCAGCGGTGGCATGACTTCGTTCAAGCCACGATAGTCTGCTGTTTGTCTCCACTCTCCATTAAACTTTCGCACTGGCCATATGGGACTGTTAAAGGGTGATTGAGTCTTGCTGATCACTCCTTGGCTCTCCAGTCGACGAATCAGCTTATGGATGGGAATCAGGGAGTCTCGGTTGGTGTGATATTGCCGCCGGTGCACCGTTGTGGTAGCAGTTGGCACTTGTTCTGCGACCTTCAGCAACCCCACAACAGAAGGGTCCTCTGAGAGACAGGGCAACTGATAAAGCTCAAAAACTGATAATGGATAACTGTTGTATAATCATTTGAATATATACATCTCTGTGTATTTCTTTTTTTCTCATGTTTTAAAGTATTTGTAAAAAAAATTTGTAATTTTGTCATGTATATTTTTTTTATACTGAATTTGGGGGCATTATGACTGATAAACAAGAACTTTGGAAAAAAAATCTGGTATACCCTGAGAAAAGCATGAAAGATTTAGCCTTAAAAGTTTTTAGATTAAGTAGATCCCCTCTAAGTGTGTGATTATGTGAAGGATAAAAAAAAATAGAAAAAGAAAAATCTGCTTAATATTTGAATGAGGTTGATTTTTATTTTGCTACTTAGCCTTTATTTCTACTCTCATAACCATGCTTAGCTACAGAGAAGACAGGTTGACAGAATGTCTTTAAATCTTTTGTTGACTGAAGATTAAAAACCAAATCACTAAGATACTGAAATTTTCTATCAGCTGTTTCCTGGGTGCACACGGCTTTAGACTTACTGGAAACAGTGCTGTTTGTACAAAATGCTGCACCAGCTGAAGAGTGTTACAGCATTAATCTCTGGCCAAACAATCCAGAAGGCAGGAATCCTTTTAAATTGTGTTATTACAGAGTAGGATGAATACACTTAGGGTGAAGATGTGTATTGTTCTCATACCTGTTGTGGGTCAGAGTACATGGTTCTTTAATTCTGAAGGAATATTTCTAGATCAAAGGAGCTTTAAACTGTAGAAATGTAAGAAGCTACTTCAACCCTGGGGTCTTGTTTCTTAGCCAGATGGACTAGTCAGGATCAGATGCATTAGAACAGCAACATCTGCTTGGATTTGCTTATAGGAGAGGTGCAATGCTGCATGCATCAGTGTCTGCAAAATAACGGTGATGCAATAAAATCCCAGTTACCAGGCATGGAAAACAGCCAATATACAAATGAAGAGAAATAACTTAATTTCTGTTAAAGTATCAAAAACTTATAAATCTGAAGAGAGCTTGTCTATCCCAAGCTAGTGTATGTGTCGTAGCTGTGGATGAGGAGAGTCAGCCTTGTGACTTGGCCACCTATATCAAAATTAGTTACTTCAATTAGTAAAGAGCGTTGGGAGCAACAGTGGAAGTTAAAAACTCTAATGCGCTCAAACTGTAAAAATATGGGACACCCTTTTGCCACTGCCATGAATGGCCCATGATTGGTATTTTTTGTTCTTGTTATCTTTGGAATTTTGCTATACTTTACTGATGGAATGGTTTAACTCTATATGTTTGTTGAAGAAAAAGAAGGATAAAAGGTAATTAAACAAAGGTGAAATCAAGAAGTTTTTTATTCTCCAAAAAACCTGCTTGATACCTCAGATTCCCTAGTACCTTTTTAACCCAGGGTATATATGTATACTTTATGTTAAGTTGTAGCCCAAGTTTGAACTGCAATTCACTTCAAATCCATACTAAAAAGTACTTTATAAGCTGAGTCTTACAACTTTTTGGATGCCTTGGGTTAGAGCAAGTAAACACACTGGTCTTGATTCTCAAATGGAAGAAATGACAAGTCAAAAATATCAAAGTGGCTTAGGAAACAATCTATGCCTTGAAAAAATGCCAAGTAGAAATAACGAGGCTAGCTACTGTTTCCCAGGCATTGTGTGATGAAAGGATCCTAAATTTAGTCTTCAGTCTTAGCTGAATCTCTGCCTTCCACCTGAGAGCTCTATTTAATCCAATGATAGGTTAATTTAAGCCATCATGACAGCAGGAGCATTCACTCAAATAATTGTCTTGTCTGCTGCTGGCTATTGCTTGTTAATGGGTCCTGTGCCTCTCTACTGCAATCTGAGATCCTCCCCTATTTGTGGACACAACAGCAGTGATGTCTGGAGAAGTTTTGATGGGTTATGTGGAAGAAAGTAAAATGACTCATCCATTACAGTTTACCTTGAGTTAAACACTACAACAGGTTAGAATAATGAGAAGAAACAGGCTCCTATCAAGCAAACCTAGCTGCGCTCAGATCTCTGCAACAGGAGTTTCCACTGATGCCCTCATTGTAAACAGTAGGGTTGTTGTTGGGGTCAAATTACCGTGGGTGGTTGTTTTCTTTCCTTTTTTGTTCCCTCACATGTCTTTGTTACATACCTCATTAAACTACTTTTCCCACTAACAACCATCTCATCTGCATTATCTCCTGCTTTACTCTTCCTACCAATCACTGGGGCTGGCACTGAATCTGCATTACGCAGCTCTCACAGCTCCAGCCCTTTGCTTTCCTTTCCCTGCTTCCCAGGCTTTGAAGCTCTGGAATGGAGGCTGCCATTAGGTAGGGCAAGACAATAACAAAATAGTAAGGGAAATGCTGAACAAGAAGCTCCTGGACAAACTCCAACACAAAAAGGAAGCCTACAGAGGGTGGAAGCAAGGACAGGCAGCCTGGGAGGAATACAGAGAAATTGTCCGAGCAGCCAGGGATCAGGTTAGGAAAGCTAAAGCCCTGATAGAATTAAATCTGGCCAGGGACGTCAAGGGCAACAAGAAAAGCTTCTATAGGTATGTCTGGGATAAAAGGAAGACAAGGGAAAATGTGGGCCCTCTCCAGAACGAAACAGGAGACCTGGTTACCTGGGACATGGAGAAGGCGGAGGTACTCAATGACTTTTTTGCCTCAGTCTTCACCAGCAAGTGCTCGAGCCTCACCACCCAAGCAGCAGAAGGCAAAGGCAGGGACTGGGAGAATGAAGAGCCACCCACTGTGGGAGAACATCAGGTTCGAGACCATCTAAGGCACCTGAAGGCGCACAAGTCTATGGGACCCAATGAGATGCATCTGCAGGTCCTGAGGGAACTGGCAGATGAAGTTGCTAAGCCACTATCCATTGTATTTGAGAAGTCGTGGCAGTCCGGTGAAGTTCCCACTGACTGGAAAAGGGGAAACATAACCCCAGTTTTAAAAAGGGAAAAAAAGGGAGACCTGGGGAACTACAGGCCAGTCAGTCTCACCTCTGTACCTGGCAAGATCTTGGAACAGATCCTCCTGGAAGCTATGTGAAGGCACATGGAGGACAGGGAGGTGATTCGAGACAGCCAGCATGACTTCACGAAGGGCAAGTCCTGCCTGACTAACCTAGTGGCCTTCTGTGATGGAGTGACTACATCAGTGGACATGGGAAGGGCTACAGATGTCATCTATATGGACCTCTGTAAGGCCTTTGACACGGTTCCCCACAACATCCTTCTCTTTAAACTGGAAAGGAATGGATTTGATAGGTGGACTGTCCCATGGATGAGGAATTGGTTGGATGGTCACATCCAGAGGGTAGTGGTCAACGGCTCAATGTCCAGATGGAGCTTGGTGATGACTGGTGTCCTGCAGGGGTCCGTGTTGGGACCAGTACTGTTTAATATCTTCATCAATGACATAGTGGGATTGAGTGCACCCTCAGCAAGTTTGCAGATGACACCAAGCTGAGTGGTGCAGTTGACACACCAGAGGGACAGGATGCCATCCAGAGGGACCTGGACAAGCTTGAGAAGTGGCCCTGTGTGAACCTCATGAGGTTTGACAAGGCCAAGTGCAAGGTCCTGCACCTGGGTCAGGGCAACCCCCAGTATCAGTACAGGCTGGGGGATGAAGGGATTGAGAGCAGCCCTGCCAAGAAGGACTTGGGGGTACTGGTGGATGAAAAGCTGGGCATGAGCCAGCAATGTGCACTCACAGCTCAGAAGGCCAACCATATTCTGGGCTGCATCAAAAGAAGCGTGGCTAGCAGGTCGAGGGAGGGGATTCTGCCCCTCTACTCTGCTCTGGTCATACCCCACCTGGAGTACTGCGTCCAGCTCTGGAGCCCTCAGCACAGGAAAGACACGGACCTGTTGGAGCGGGTCCAGAAGAGGGCCACAAAAATGATCAGGGGGATGGAACCCCTCTCCTATGAAGAAAGGCTGAGAGAGTTGGGGTTATTCAGCCTGGAGAAGAGAAGGCTTTGGGGAGATCTTATTGCAGCTTTTCAATATTTAAAGGGGGCTTATAAGAAAGATGGGGACAGACTTTTTAGCAGGGCCTGTTGTGACAGGACAAGGGGGAATGGCTTTAAACTAAAGCAGGGTAGATTTAGACTAGATGTAAGGAAGAAATTTTTTATGCTGAGGGTGGTGAAACACTGGCACAGGTTTCCCAGAGAGGTGGTGGATGCCCCATCCCTGGAAACATTCCAGGTCAGGTTGGACGGGGCTCTGAGCAACCTGGTCTAGTTGAAGATGTCCCTGCCCATGGCAGGGGGGTTGGACTAGATGACCTTTAGAGGTCCCTTCCAACCCAAACTATTCTATGATTCTATGAAATCATGTTGAAATCATGCCAAACAGCAATGTCACTTCAACCTCAGATATTTTTTTCTTCTTCAGCTCCACCACAGCTTTATGCAACATAATGGATACAGTTTCCATTTCTGCAGGTACTTTGACATTATATCACTCAACATTTCAGATTATTTGTCCCACAAAGTTTGACAAGATCCAGTATATGACTCCTTTTCCAAGGTGTGATTGTAGTTCAAGTGTCTACCTGACTTAATAAAGGGTGGGAAAGAAATTTATCATCAGCATCAAAGTTGTCCCATTTCCATTGCTGCGTGAAAAGAAGACAACTTCCTTCTCCAGGACTATCAGCTGACAGACAATCAAAACTTTAGTATCTTACTAACCACCAAAAAAAGATAGAATAAAATCTGAGCCATCCACAGAAACAACCATAAATGGTGTAGGAACTGATAAAGGCATATTTTCACAAATGGTAGGCTGTCATTTTTGCATGTGGTATGTTTTGTCTCAGATTTTTTTATTAAAAAAAAAGAATCACTTAGTTCTTATTCTGTGTCAAGTGATATGACACTTTAGTCTGGCTTACATAGTATCTGGAGCGATGCATCAAATCCAGGGACCATTGCATTAGATCCCCTAAATCTTTATCAATCACTTATTGGGATCTAGAATGGAAGCATTTCTTTTGCATGCAATGTTTCTTCAGCTGTAATATAGACTTTCTTTAGAGATCAAGAGGTCCCATGTACACCAGACCCAAATTCTGAAAGTTCTGTTCAAAATGAGCCAAAGTCATGTGACTTTTCTGCTGAATGCCTTTATCAATTTGTGAGCAGCAGTTAGTTTTATTTTCATTCAGAATTAATTTCAGCCCAGAGACCAAGGAGTGAGCAGTCATAAAGACAGGAAATTTATTTCTAGGTGAGGACTGACATGCATATTCAGAGTAATTCGGAGTGCTTCACTTTCATTTACTATCCTGCACTTGTTCTTTTGGGATCTGGGATCCTAGCTTCTATCACTAGTAGTATACAAGTACTCGATCAGCTTCTTGAAACTGGAAGGTGAAGAACACAGCAGAGGGAGGAGGATTCCTGTCTTTTAATTTCAATGACAGCTGAATAATCAATCTTGAAGTAAATGGTGTGTGGTATTCATTAGTGCTCTCAGCCTGAAACTTTTCTTTAGCTATAAATACATTTTAAAGGTTTAAGAGAAAAATACTTCTGACTTGGAGAAACAACATATTTGATGAAAGATTCTACTGTTTTTATATAAAAAGCATATTTCAAGGGGTTAAATTACATATGTGACACTTTTTCTTTAGTGAGTTAATGTTGTAACTAATTATTTGTTAGTGACGTGAATTTTATCTACAGTCTTGAAACTGTAAGTTTAAAAATTTGGACTGAATTGCAAATTAAAAGTACTTGCTAACTGCCACATAATGACACTAGTCTTTCTTTCATGAAGATAGATTTTAAGGAGAAAAAATGCCCAGAATAAGCATGCCAGAATGAGCAACAGATGAGAACTGTCACTGTTCAGTGACAGTATTTTGACAAAAACCCACAATAGTAAAATATTCATCTAAATTAAAGATGAGGCATAATGTCTTGCTTTGATCAGTGGCCAGGTTGGTAGAACTATTTCTTAGTGGATGGCATGGCCTTTAAACAAGAAACATAAACAATCTAGTCTGAATAAGCTTGCCTTTTTTTCATGTCACAATCATCATGACAGTACAACAGCGGGGCCAGGTTTTCCTGTGAGCCATTGCCTCTTATTCTCCTTAGTTGACTAGATATACGTAGACCATACAGTTTTAGTATTCTCTGTGTTTATGTTAGCTGCTTTTGTTGCTCAGACTTGTGGGTTCGTTGTTGGATCTTATATCACATTCTTCCTTAACAATATGACGTTACAGAGATGAAAAATAAAATTAAAGAGATTACTTTGAAGGTTCAGTTTTTATTATAATGGTGATTTGAGTTTTTCTAAATACTAGAAATCTGAGTGTTCTGCACATGAATATTTATTTATTCACCAAATTTTATTCTTACTTCATGTTTTCACACACTTTTCTGTTTCCTCAGCATTTCCCAAATATCTGTGGTCCTTTTAGGAAGAAAATAATTAGAACAGGAAGGACCATTTATTTTGGTTACATATGTGTTCCCTCTTGGTAATAGTTTCTCTTCTTAAAGACAACTTCAGCAAAATGCTAAAAGTTGCAAAACAGAAGTTTGAAGTATCAGACACATTTGATTGTGTTTGAATAAGCCTATGTCCCCACAGAACTAACTTTTTTGGTTTTAGCTAATGCAAATAGAACAGTTAACATGTACTAAGTTTCTTGTGGAAATATTAACAGTGAGTAACAAAACTGGAAAGTAGATTTGAAACAATTGAGCTTGACTTGCAGAATTTAGACTGATAGTAATTTTCATAAGTAATTTTTTTTAAAAATCCCTTAGTAAGTGCTGAAATAGATGATTTGTTAAGTTAATTTGTCTTGCCAATTTATACATAGAAAAAAGATAAAAAGTAATGTTAATAATTGCCTTATTTTCTTATACAGTATACAAAACCTCATTACAGTAATTTATTAGTTATTATATTTGAAGAAATTAGTCAATATATTTTCTTGGTGTACTTACTTGAAGGACAGAAATAAATGTTTCTGCAGGAGACAGATGGCAAAATAATTGCATGCTGAATTTATTAATATTGAATAGAAAGAGCTACATCAACAGTTGTGAAAGCTGCTGTCATGGCCAGCCTTACCTTTGTTGTAACTCCCACACACGGCTTTGAAAATGTATCCTTCAACAGCTGTGTGCTTAAATGGTAGCTATAGAGTGAATTCTAACTTCTTTGACTTTCTAAAAAAGGAGTCAGTCACTGTGTGGCTTATTAGCATAATTAGTTGTCATAAAGATGCAAGCCTAAAGATGTACTTGCTAATTAGCCATCTGAAATCTGATCTTTCTTCCCCTTCCCTTCCTTCCCCCCCTTAATCCTTCTGATTTTTTTGGAGAGAGGTGAGGATTGCATCATTACTTCTAAAAATCATTGACTCCGATCTTCTTTCATCCTGAAAGATCTGACCTGGGGAATTCAGATAAAGCAGACAATTTCGTGTTACACAAAAGTTGTTCTTGTGTCTACTGTTCTTTGTGGGTTCTGTGGGAGGTGGAATTTTCCAAGTTTTTAAATGAATCTTTTCACACTGTTGGGAAGATGTTAAAATGTCAATAAAAGGTTAGAAGCTATGTTCTTGTTTTCCCTTATACATTACAGAAGGCTTTCTCATGGTCAGATGAGTATAATATCATCTCTGTCATCTTGTGATAAAATCTGTAAAGAAATTTGCTTATACTATTACCGGTTTTGCACTGCATAAAGGAAACTTACACCCAATTAAGTGCTGAACTCCCAGTGAAATCAATAGGAATCTCATATTTTAGGTGCCTATGAAAATTCTTTGGTACCTAAGTGAATCCCAACGACACAACCACCTTCAAAGTTCTGGCTTTTAAGGAATGCTTTTGTATTTCTGCACAGGTGTGGGGAAAGTATTCAAATGTTCAGGATAACCAACTTGAACAGGGATGCTCCTTTGTGTAGTGGAATGCTTTTATTGTTGCTATCTTTTTCTCTTTCAGTCTTTCCTGCTATTACTTCTAAAATTTATTTACATACTGATGTATTTTGTAGTGTAAACTCCCAAACACTGGCATCAAAACTTACATACATGGTGTAACACTTCTTGTGATGAGCTTAGTGTTGTGGAATTCAAAACAAAGGTTTTGACTGCTAAAGCAATCTGGAGTTCCAGATGTTTGTTATACCTAGCTCTAGATGTAGAGGAAGGAGCAAATTGTGACTCAATAATGCATATTCTATTCTATTCTATTCTATGATATTTTTAGTTATCTGCTCCCGATGAGAGAAAATAGATCCCAGAAATGGTAAAAGAGGCTTCTGTTTAAGCAAGGTGTCTCACAAGGACAATCCCAAACACCTGTTTATTAACTGTGAAGTTGACAACAGAAAACATGAGATACTTTTTGCTTTGGAGAATCTAGAATCTACCCTAACATGCATGTGTTTAGAATTATTATTTAAATTAACTGCACTGTTTATTTGAAAAGTAGTAATCCCCATCTTTTATGTCTCGACTTCATGCAGAACTCATCTGGGAAACAGCAGACCTGGGAAACAGCAGACCTGGGGTTTGTACAGTTTTTTACTGGAAGGTTTAATGCCTTGTCTCCTAGCAAAGTATCCTAGTGGTCTAATTAAAAGCCAAGGTAGGCTTATGAGGGAGATCTGCTAGCCTCCGCAACTGTGTAAATTTCATCAAAGAGAAGCAAGCAGAAAAGAAAGGAGTGGTAGGAAGGTCTTGCTCCTTGTTCTTGCTCCCAGAACTGTTTTTGCATTTTACAGTTTAGGATCATTTATCAAAGAGAGAAAATTGTCCTCTGAATTAGAGCTAGGAGTCCTCAGTTTCAACTGAGTGGACTTTGGGTCTTCTCCTTTTTGCTCTCTATTCCTTTGGTTCCATGAATATCTCTCTTCAAAAGAAAGCTGGAGGCTAACCCTGTCTGATTTGTCATATAAACTGGTGATTAGGGCTCTTATGCATGTTAAGAATTGGGACTCCTTGGAGGATTTGGCCACTGTGTTGTGTTCTATACTTTAAAGAGTTTGGCAAATTTTACTAACTGTTCAGACTACAGAAGTTCTGGTTGTGCAAAGAAACCAAAATTACACACACAGACCTTTTTGGTTGAATAAGGAACCATCTTGCAAAGTAAAGTGCCCCCAGACTGGGAGACAAACGCTGAGCAGGGTTTTGTGGGTTCAGTTGGGGGTTTATCTGTGGTTTGCATTAAGAGCCTAAATCCTGACTTAGATTTAAGTGTTGATGTACCCTGGCACAATGCCAGTGAAGTTTGGCAGCAATCTTTCAGTTACAACTGCTAAGACCCAAGGACAAAAAGTTTTATTGAATTTTCTGTGTAAGGCTTAATATGAAACTATTAAAGATGCAGGTACTGCAGGGGGCCTTTCGACAGTTAACAGCTTGGAGCTTATGAACAGTAAGCAAGCAGCAAGTTGGTAAAAAACAATTTAAAAAAAGTAGCAGGCAGCTGCGTCTGCAGACTTTTCTAAGACGGAAAAATATACCTGCCTACTCTGTCAAAGTAAAACAGTGGCAGCTGCATTTCTTCCAGCATGAAGCTGAGCAGTATTTGCAGAGTATGATTAAGCTGGAAGTAAAACTTCCAAGAATTACAGTCAGCATTAACATTTCTTTAACATCATTTTCTTCTGTGACTAAGGAACAGGAGAGTAGTGCCAGACTGAATTTGCTGTATGTCTGTTTTCATTCCCTAGAGAGTTAAAAAGTCAAATGGAAAGAGCCCCACAAAGTCATATGCAACACAAGCATTTGATAAGCAACTTTGACCTACTTACTGTTTTGCTTTATTGAAATTAGTGCTTGGTAATAATTGGCAAACATATTGACTGTTCTTAAAATTTGATGTGTTCTGTGCCTTTATAAAACAAGTAAAGCAGAGGTGGTTGGATTATACATCACCCCAACTCCTGCACTTGTTGCTACTGTAAATTTTATTTTTATACTTGTTTAGAGGAGAAATGGTTAAGAGGATGTACAGTTTAGATTTGAGATATACATTCATTTAAAAAAAAAAAACAAACAAAACCAAACACCTCTAAGCCATAGCATTTATGCTGTGCAACCTAAACAACATACAATGTTTTCCTTGACTATGCATAGTAAGAGATACAGAATGAAGCTCTAATGCTAAAAGAAATTACAAACTTTGATGAGGAGAGGCATATTCACCTAACAAAAGTGAAAATGAGATCTGAATGGTATGTATCATAGGAAATCAAGAAAGCTCTGCAAGGGAATTAGTAATTACCTGATTATATCCTTGCGGATTTAGTCAAAAAGTTGAAGTGCATAAGGAACAGTATCAACCAGAATAACCATGGCAATTGAATTACACGTGTTTGTGCTAAAAGCAGAGCAAAATTTTACAAAATACTTTTTGAGGTGACAAAAAAATCTGGCAAAAAACCCCAACCAGCAACCCCCCTCCCCAAACTGAGATGGGTTCGGATTTTTGTTGCCATTAGAAAATTTAGTAGTCGTTACAGCATGGAATATGAATATGGCAGAAAGTTTCAATTAACATTTACAGAGATGTACATGTGCAAAGATGTATAGTACATGTTCCATGTACTATATTTCTGAGAAAGGGTCAAGTACTGAACTTGCTTATTTTTTTTATTTACGCAACATTGCAGTATGCATTAGTGAACAAAGTGAACACCACTGCTCATGCCCCCAAATTATTACAATATCAGCAAAAAAGTGGAGGTTTAAAATTTCTGACATACCTGATAATTCAAACTAGGAGCTAAGCCTGGAAGAGAACCTTTTGTTCTACCAAACTGTATCGCATCTCATTTCTCTGTGTATTCACTATAGGTCAGTTTTCAGTGTGCTGCCTGCCTTATTTTGCTACTTTTAAAGTACCTTATGCTTTTAGATCCATTAAGAGAGTAGTTGGCTCCTAGCTAACTAGTTTGTTTGAAACAGTTACTAGCAATGAATGTGTATGAGTACATTTTAATTTTGAGATAATCTCTTCTCAAATTTAGCTGGAAAGTTATTATCTGAATTCAAAATGATAGAACATTGAGTTAGGTAATTTCAAGATTATAACTGCTCCCAGACATTTTTAATGGAGTTGTAAAATTGGAAAATCTGATCAGACATCTTCTATGGTAAAAATGCAATGAGATTTACTTAAAAATCCTATAGTATTTTTCAGAATGAAAAATAGAGTTGTTTTTCATCTATTCTGGATTTTTTGTTCTTGCAGTTTAGATCTGAGCCATTAACATATGGTCAGAGATAATTCCAAGGTTTATTCTGTAATCATGAGAGAGAAAAGTTTACATTAAAATTAGAAAAAAAAAGTGAATTTGTTAAGATATTAAGAAAAACAGAAAACACCAAGGGATGTAACATTTCTATTTCTCTATTTGTTTAATATTACCCATGTGAGTAGCTCTGCTTGAGTTCACTTCCCTGAAGTTAGTAAGAATTTTTTGATTGCAGTCTTTCAATAGAAATTTTCATGTGCCTTGGTTTAGGCTCTGATTTTTATATTTATAAAAGCATTTTATATTTATATAATATAAAATATATTTTATATAATGTATATATTAAAATATATATTATATATAAAAGCATATATATTTATAAAAGCATTTCGTTACCTAAAGAGGTAGATAAACCACTAATGCAGGTGTTTTCAAAAACCCTAATACACCAATACACCTTTAAAAATGTGTGCATATTTACTGTATGAAAACTTTATGCCACTGAAGGTGTTTTGCATCAAGTTGCCATGATTATCATCTGTAGAAGGTCTGTGGAGAATAGAAGACAGCAAATCATCTTAACTATGTAGTCCTCCCAAAGAAACATAATTAAAAATGTAATTTGCGCCTTTGCATAAAATGATTTTTAACATGAATGCTTCAGTAACCAAATCTACCTATATAATTAAAGGAACTTGCAAAATCTATTTAAAGCTCAGAGAAGGAGAAATATGATATAAGGCCAGCTTCATGTTTCATCCTACAATCATTTTCATTGCCGATGAGACACAGGTGTACGCTACATAAATAAGAAAAAACGTGAGTGTGATGGATGTGATTATTCATCTCAAACATCCTTTTTCTTTTTTCCTCCCTGTTCTAATTAGGTAGTTTCCAGCTGTTCAACATTTGCTGCTGAGATGTGCCACTGGAGAATCACATCCCAAACAAAACACAACTATACTGAAAGCAGCATTCTCTTAAAATAGAATTAGAAATGTTATGGTAAACAGTTAAACAGAGTTACATAGACAAAAAAAAATCAGTACTGCAACAAAAGCAATGAGGAGAAAAATGCATTTAAAGTTAATAATGTAAAAATAGAATGAAGGCCATCTATACAGTGGGAGGAGAATGTAAGAGAATTCTTAGAGAAATCAAACTGGAAAAATGGTACTGAAGTGAACCTTTACAAATTTAGGCTTGTCTGCTTTGCAGTTTGATATGATTCTACATGGTGTGATGGACAAATGTTGCAACCCAGTCTCTAGGATGGAGTGTGAAACCAAAAAATCACAGGCAGTCTATGTGGGCTAAAGAAATGCACTTACCTACAGATCCAGAAATTGATAGTTAGTTAATATAGTTAAGATAATTGATTGTTAGTCTGATTAGTTAATGGGGAAGGTGGTAACAGGGAGTTCTTGACCAGAAGTGTATGATGTGGAGGATTTCATCCTCCTCACTCTTGGGTGCAGCTGTGTTTTCATATGTATGTATTTTCTAACATAGTCTGTTTACTTGCTCTTTCTTCGTTGGTCTGCAGATTCCATGCTATGTTTGAGACTTACAGTCTGTGGGATGTTTCATTTACAGTGGATACCTGGTCTTTGTTCTCTCTCTGTTACCCTGAAAGTCAGTTTTTCCCCACTACCAAGGTTGCATCCCTCCAGCAATAGCTAACTGACCCTTACAGGTTTGTGTTTGCATCCCCAGGGCCTCTGTTACCATCTTGTGCTTGTACTGTTGGGGTCCCCTGTTAAGGTCACATTTTATTTTCTCCAGTGGTCAAGCTGTAATTTCCTGATAATGTAACAAGCATTTTATTAGCACAACCTGTTCACACATATGTTCCTCCCAGAGTCATTGAGCAGTTGACTGTACAAAGATAGGCTAGATGCCATTAGGAGATATACAGGTAGATACATATATATAATGCTTTCAGAACTACTTGTTATTCATGTCTATTAGTTAAGGCAGCAATACTAGTACATAATCAAAGTTGTTTTGCAACACAAATAATGAATTGCTTTTGTTGTTTTGTTTGCTTAAAAAGTCTGGGAAAGGCATCATAGATGGTAAGCCAATGTATGGCACTTTTATTCAGCTGCCCTTGAACTTCGGATTTCCTTTCCTCATTTTAAATATATAAAGCAGTTTGAAGTACTTCCTTTTGGTGGCCCCCAGGGAAAAACATGAATAAGTAACATTATGAGCTTCTCTGCTCATAACAACATGTCCAACAACATGTACTGCCAGCCTGCCCCTGTGTACCGGCACCTCAGATGTGTCCATATGGGATACGTAGGTAGATACGCAGGAGACCCTCCAGCAGCAGCCGATGGACTGCACAAGTGCCTGGCTCTCTTCTGGAGGGGCTGGATGCGGCTGTACAGGCTGCCTGTGGCCAGAGGATTCTCACAGGTGCTGGAGTAGTCCCTGGTGGTCTCAAAACCTGCTAATTAGTGTTAGAGGCACCTGCTGCTGCTCCTCCCTGTCGCCTTCACCCTATCAAGAAAATGAGTTTCTTCTCCCAGGGCACAACATGTACTTTTTTCCCTCCCTGACGTCTTTCCAAAGGATCAACAAGATTTTAAAAGTGTTTTTCCTTGAGTTTCTTACAGCTGTACAACTTGTGAGCACAAAGCAGGATTTTGCTGTTTTGTTGAGCACTGGAAAATATATATAGACTGGCAACTTTAAAAGTCATCTGTAAGTGCTGAGGTTTTATTTATATATTAATTAATAAAGTCCTCTCATTGTTTCAGCTACGCAGTTCAAGAAACTAATATAAATGTTGAAATACCTGTCTGCTTTCTGTAATTAGACAAAAAAAGGTGTAAAGACTTAAAGCTTTATTGCTAAGAGAGATGTGCAGGGAAATTTAAAGTATACAATCTGAGCATTCAAAAAAATGTAAAGCAAAACTTCAAGGTTATTGCTGCTGTTGGAAGAAGTTTTCACAATTCTGGAGTGAATTCTGATGAAATACTTTTGGCTTTTTAATATTGTTTTCATTGCTAGTTATTAAAGATTGTTTTGAGATTTGCTAGCTAAATTCTTTATTTTTTTTTCCTATTAGTTGTAGATGAACATGAAAACTTTATGTTTTTTTTAAGTGCTAGGTTTTAAAATTTTGCCTGCTTCTTCTAGTGTCTTATTGATAACAAGCTGTCTCTTTCTTTGCAGACTTGATTTGTCATATAAACTGTAACTCTTTAGTATTTTTTGTTCTGAAGAGATTTTCACTAAGAGTATAATCTGTCAATTAAAATGCTATAACTTTTGACAAAATTAATTATAAACCAAACTTCAGTGGAAAAAAATGCTAGAGAAGACTTAAGAAGACAAAAGAATACTTTTTTTAATTTCCCAGGTTTCTGCTATTTACAGTTTGGAGTGGGGGTAGAATGGCTGACCCTATATCCTATTAAAATTGTTTGGAGGAATTATTTCAATGTGAATATTATTCTTTCTGTTATGTGTCTGAAATTCCAAATGCTTATCAGATGCCAGCAAGAAATGGAAACAATTTAGGATAAGGTTTTCAGCTGTTACTGTGCCTACACTTAATGCATTTATGCTCAAATCAGACAGAAGTGAGTGTGACATCCTTCCCCTTCCTCATGGCTATAGGTTCATGTGTCCTCCAACTGAAGGTTTTGTTGTGGCCTAATGATAATATTATTTTTTTCTGTCCTTCCTTGCCTAAAAGCTCATGCTCCTCTATCCTCTTGGCTTCTCTTATTTCATACTCTCTTAAGAATTATATTTGCTCCTAGCCAAGCTTGATGATTGAAAAAAACACTCAAATAAATGTTAGTTTAAGAAATATTTACGTCAGCCTAGGTGATCGGAGATATCAAGCTGCTCTAACATCCTGGGGAGTCATATACAATAGCTGTCTTAAACAGCCACACATTTGATGAGTATTTTCAAAATCCCACATTCTTGGCAACAGTATTTTATTTATGCACAGCTCATTCCCTGTAATGACAGTTATTTTGGCTTTGAAACAAAGCAGATTGTGGAAAAGCAGTTACAGAAATTAAGAAATGCTGGCATTTAGAGAAAATCATGACTAGTGATTTTTATTTGAATTATTTTTTTCATCTAGAGATGATCTGTGCAACCATGCACTACAATTTCTTTTTTTTTCAATTGCTTTCCATATCATCAGTGATAGCAAGAGTAAGCAGTTGGAAACCAAAAACTGTGGTGATGGGAAAGGTAAACATGATCAATTGCTGTGTTTCTAAAGTAGAAAATAACGATGGCAGTAGAGTTAAATCCTTTAATAGGGGACAGGCTTAAGAGATTCTCATGCTTGTGCCATCCTACCACTCCCTCCAAAACAAGGAATAGCAAATGAGATTTTGTAGCGGCTCAGATTCAGGTTAATATCTTGTGTAAAAACTGTTGCTTTTATTTATTTGTATTGAGCCATAAAACATTTTGGCAAGAGTTGCAGAAAGAGAGTTGAGTATCCCTGCTTACAGAGACTTGAACACGAGTAATACATATTTGTAACTGAGGTGATAAAATGCAGCATACTCTGGCACATTTTACCAATATTTTAGGATAAAATGCTCAGTTTGGATCTTATGCTTCCACCAACTTGTAGGAAGAGACCTTTCAGGGCTGGAGGTGGATAGGTTAAATAAAATATTAATCTGCCCTGTCAAAAAGGTGGGAGAAAACAACAATTTTATTTACCTACTCTTGCAAATGATATAAATATTGGTTAACTTAATGTGTGGAGAGGTGGAAAGAAAGAATGAAGGTTACTTGACCCTGTCTCAGTGGGCAAAAAGGATTGGC
This sequence comes from Aptenodytes patagonicus, assembly GCF_965638725.1. NCBI lineage: Eukaryota > Metazoa > Chordata > Aves > Sphenisciformes > Spheniscidae > Aptenodytes > Aptenodytes patagonicus. Next base: position 46,492,266 of record NC_134952.1, read on the forward strand.
TTGGATGTGTAAACCTAAGGCAATTGGTAAGACTTGCTAAGATGCTGCTTCAAGGCGTACAAAGGTGTGTTAGCATTCTGTGTTACAGACTGTGCGTGTATGTATATATGTGCTGTGTGTGTGTGTGTGCCTACTGGGAACAGGTGCTTAGCCTCGTTGCTGGTTGGGCCTGGGGGCATGGACCTGTGTTGGACTACTACATCTGGCCCTATTCCTCTAACGAAGAGGTTGTTTCTGGATGCAGCTGATTAACAGATTTTTTTTACCTAAAACAATGTCTGGCTAGTGGTTGTACTGGAAATAAAATGAGGCTTCTGGCATGCCCATTTATGTTTTGTGTTTGAGGAGGAACAAAAAGTATTTTCAAATGAGAGTGACCATACAAGGTCTGACCAAAATTTTCCCTGAACCAGGTGCCTTGTCTTCGACAGTGGCAGACAGGCTTTGCCTAGGAAAGCACTTAAGCTCTGAATGTGGTGTGGTTCTTCAGTAAAATGCTTTCCACCCTCCAGCACCTTGAGGTTAATGGAAAACTTAAGGAAAAGTTAAGGTCTTTGTAAACTTTTACACTAAGACAAAGTAGGCCTCTTGAAAGACTTTAAGTTGGAGAGTAGCCATGTATTAACATTGGTGATTTTGGTTTAACCATGAGCTCAGCCCAAGATATGTATTTCAGTAAATAGTAGAATGTAAAATGCCAGTTCTGTTTTATGGAAATGAAAGTACTTCTGAATTTGTTTCTGGTTTGTGTCGGATCCTGAGGTACTTGGGTATTTTGGTTTATTTAAACATTTGGGCTTCACCTTTAGGCAGAAAAAAGGAAGATATGGTCAGTCACCATCTCAACAGGTTGTAATCATACAATTATGTGTGGGGAAATTATGAGCAAGGTCCTCTCTTCCTCCGGTAGTTTTCCTTGTGATTTTGTCCATGCCTTATTTGCTTGTTTCCAATAACTGTCAAGCCTTGCATTGCACTAATGAGAGAGGGTGTGTGTGTGTGGGAGTTAATTTGGCTTTTTTAACTGCAAGTCTGGCCATATACAAGAGAGCTTCTCAAGGAGGAGCACTTGTGTAGGAGTATAGTATAGGAAAAGAGTACTTCTGTGGGGCTTAACAGAATTTACTGCGGGGCTCAGAAGCACTATAACACTGTTTCCATAATTGTTTCTTATCTTCTCAGAGTTTAGATTTATTTAAGGCAAAGAGGGGATAAATCCTGCTAATGCTGTAATAGGCCTATCACAGAAACAAATGTTAATCCTATTTGAACTACTGCTATGTTTTTCTGACTGCTTCCATCACCTTTAGGACATTAGTGACTGTATCCAATAGAAATTGTTTGAAAGATGAAGTATATTCACTCTTTTCACTTTGCTTAGTTTATTTGTAATGATGAAGGCCAAAAGCTTGTATCTTTCCTATTCTATTCATAACTAATTTCTGTCTTTTTTTAATTAGTTATGAGATAATTTAATTTTTCATTATTATTTATCCTCCTTTTTAATGGTCCTTTCTGGTTTATCTGTACCTCCTGCTATAAGTATCTTTTTACATATTGTATTTTTCCATGTCCTCTTCTGAAAATACTCTTAACTAGTGTTGCACATCTGACCAGTTTCCCATCAAAAAGTGCAAAACTTGTTCATTATGTTGCTTTCATGAATATTTTTTTAAAGTTCAGAATTTTTTTTAAGACCTGGGAACATATTTAAGTGTGCTTTTTCTTATACATCTGAAGATCCATCAACCTTTAAGAGATTTCTATGAATGTTATGAACTCTTATTCATTAACTAGAAAGAACAAGTTCATTAGTATAATAATATGATAAATGTTGTTGAACTTTTCTGCAGAATTCCTGGCAGTTTCATTAAATATGAATAATTTAGTGGCCTTTTAATTAAAACTTCCATGCACTGTTCATGAGCAGGTTGGTTTTAACCCTAACATGTAACTCTAATTAAAACGAAATGTTAAGATTTATTGCAATAGAGAGGCCTAATTTTTAAATACAGACTATCTCCAGTTTAAATGCCAAAATACCATAGAGTCTTAAGACTAGCAGGAGCAAGCTTATGTGTCATCTGTTAAATAAAATCTCTTATTCTTTATTGTGAATGTTTCACAAATATCTTAAAATTACCATCTCTTTTCTCATTGTTTTAAAATGATCAACATCTTCTTTTTCACTTTCTAGCAAACAGTTGAATCTAACAAAGAACCTCTATCACACTATATTATTTTTACAACTACTGGTGTAGTTGAGGTGAATGACTGAGAAGAATCTCGGTGCCAGAAGTTTAAAACAGATTCATAAGAAGAATAAATTGCTGAACTGATTGTAAAATATTGCTCTCTTCACACTGTCCCATTTTAGGGGGTCTTGGCTACTGCGTAATGACATGTATTTGTTTTGGTTTTGTGTCTTAGATAGTAGATTTGATTCTAGGTGAAAATTCTTGTTCTATACCCAAAGCAACAAAATAACATTTTTAAATGTTTGCATGTTTTTTGTATCTCAGTTATTATTTTCCACTTTCTTTTTTTCTTCTATCCCTCAAAAAAAAGTTTGTGCATGTTCAGTGGAATGCTAAAACCCGATGCCCTGTGCCTTATGAAGAAGACTGCCAGTGCAGTTTGGCTGGGGAATAATGAAGTGAAAATAAGGATCTGCATTTAATTTTCTTGCTTCTGCACACATCACATTATTTCAAACCTCTGAGTCATGGGCTGATTTGCTGAGTAGGTTATTGAATCATTTTTCAGTCATATCCTTGTTTTTCCCATAATGTGCTGCAGCCAGAATTGTGGAATCACCTCATACACTGAGGTCTGCTTGACCTCTGTGAGCCTAACGGTCTATGAAATTTTAGTCATTGATCCAAGCACAGTGGATATACTGACATACAATATTCAGAGAACTAGCCGTATATGTATTCTTATAAGAATTTCAGTTAGTCAGTGATTTAAATTTTATTTTTAATGCTGCTTTTTAGCTACATTTTTCCTGAATAATATACCTTCCCCCCTCCCCCCCCCCCCCCATTTTCTCTGTCACTTCATGGTCTTTTGGAGCTCTGGAAAATTCTAAAATTGCAGAAAGAGATGTAACCACATATAATCTGAATAAATCACTCAAATGTTTAGTGAAATAAAATTTAAAGATCTGGCAAATATTTGCATTGTGTTTACATACTTGCTATGTAAAACAGTGTTCATATGCTCATTTTTAATAAAGATGAGAGTGATATTTAAATTCCAGATTTTCCTTAGTCTAAGGATTGCCATTATTACCTTGGCAATAAAATCTTCATTTAAAGCCATATGTGCTTGATCACCACAGTGTCTGGAAGAAGTAAATCCAGACCTATGTGATTTTAGTTAAAAGGGCATGAAAACTCTACCCTGTGCTTTGTTTGCTCATGGACTCTTGGCTACCCTCTAACACCACTGTGGTGCTGAGTGACATTTCAATGACCTAGGCATGCATCTGCTGTCATGCTGCTTATGTGTTTCCCCCCTTGCCACAACAGCACTTTAATGTCCACTTACAAAAGGGAGGGGGGGGTGTTTAGTGAGTACTAAACAAAGAATTACATTAATAACTGTGGTAACAGTATGCAGTGAAAGTGTAAAGTTTCACTTTTATGAAACACTAGTTCTGGATAACTTCTTCAGAGGCTGGGAGGTCACACTGAAGTGGCGTTGCAGAGAAGTACCAATACTTAAGCTAGCCTTGTTGCTAGTTTAGAAAAATAATTTTTCAACATTTTTAAGAAGTTATTCTATTTGCAGCACTGAAACCTGTTAAATGTATTGGTAAAAGTGAAAGGAAGAATATAGTTGGTAGGAATATAGAGGACAATAGTTTTAAGAAATCCTGATATGTGTTCATGAAACTATAATGAGCATACCATCTCCTTAAATTTTCCTCACTTTTGCTCTATGTTGGGTTTGCACCTCTGCTGAAACTGTCTAAGAAGCATAATCATACTTGTTACCACATTTAATCACCTCTTGCTCCCCTCTTTAATTTATAAATTAATTTGAAATTTGTAAAGTAATGCTGGCAAGCCTAAGGAACAGGAGAGGAGAAGGGAAAGAAAATACTGAATACAACAAACAATATAGAAATTCAAATAAAAATTTTGAGGGAAGGGGGGAAATCACCAACCCTTCTGCTTCTACTTAAATCTATATTTGACTAATGCAGGTGCTATATGTTAACTATTTATAGTCACAATATACGGCATACTTGGATTTATTAAATGTTCTTCATATTTATTACTGCGGTCTTTTTACTGTCTGAAGTGTAGAGGACTGATCAGGTTTCTGCATTCTTTTCAGTGTATGTGCTCCCTTGGTACACTTTTCACTCCTCCTCTTCTTTTGAACAAATTGACATTACTAAGAGATGGATATCAATGGAGATACTCTGGTTCAGGAACAATATCTTAACCAGAGGCTGGCATAATAACAATGAAAAAAAAAAAGTTAATCTGCTTACCAGGTGCATAGCTCTTGCTAACAAAAAACCAACTCTAGCATGATACATTTTTCTATTTAATTGAAAACATTTTGTGCCTATCAGGACATTCGCAGTATATTGTTAAACCTACTGTCCTGGTTTTGGCTGGGATAGAGTTAATTTCCTTCCTAGTAGCTGGTACAGTGCTGTGTTTGGGATTTAGGATGAGAACAAAGTTGATAACACACCGATGTTTTAGTTGTTGCTAGGTAATGCTTACACGAGTCAAGGACTTTTCAGCTTCCCATGCTGTACTGACTGAGAAGGCTGGGGGTGCACAAGAAGCTGGGAGGGGGCACAGCCAGGACAGCTGACCCAAACTGGCCAAAGGGACATTCCATACCATGTGACATCATGCTCAGTATATAAACTGGGGGAGTTGGCCGGGGGGGGATGACCACTGCTTCGGGACTGGCTGGGCATTGGTCGGCAGGTGGAGAGCATTTGCATTGTGCATCACTTACTTTGTATATTCTTTTATTATTATTATTATTATCATTATTATTATTTTATTTTCCCTTCCTTTTCTGTCCTATTAAACTGTCTTTATCTCAACCCACAAATTTTACTTTTTTTTTCCCTCTCCGATTCTCTCCCCCATCCCACTGGGTGTCGGGGGTGGAGTGAGTGAACGGCTGTGTGGTGTTTAGCTGACTGCTGGGTTAAACCACAACAAAGGTAAAGGAACTGTTGATTGTGTTCGAAGGTCTGAGTGTATATTGTAAATATTACTGGGATAAGAAGCTCATACGCAAGAAGCTGTAAAGCTGTAATTGCAAAGTTGCTATACAGTAGCTCTTTTTTATATATTCCACGTTCGTCTCTTGAGTTATTTGGAAGTTATGGAAGTCAATGCACAGGCATCACTTTGTGTTAAAGAACTGGCATGTCTCTACTGGAAGTCCGGGTGCCTTATTCAGTGCGTTCCCAAGCAGGGAGGGGGAGGCTGATGGAGAGGTGGGTGGAGGAGCAGGTTCAGTTTCTGGGACTGCTGCGCCAGAGTAGAGCATTGAGCACACTTGTACGTGTGTGCGGTTGGTCTGAGGGAAGTGCTCCCGTTTCAAGGCAATACTGGGCGAACCTAATTTCCTGGGGTAATAGTAGTCTCATGAGCACAGGAGTGAAAGGGGACTTTGGATGCAGTCACCAGCTAAAATCATGTGTATTTGCTTCCTGAGTACCATGAGCTAGCAGTCTGGTTTGTGTTGATAATTAGTAATGTCTACTAAAAATTTATTGTATATAGTGTTCCTATTCTTGAAGTCTTTGAAATTTTGCTAAGGATATACTAAGCTAAGTAGATAAGAGGTGGTTTTGATTTGTTTGTTTTTAGCAGAAATCGAGTCAGTCCTTTAGTTTTCATATTTGGTGGGGGATTCTCAAATCCATATATATGTGGAACCCAAACAAATAGCCTGATTTAGCAGACAGAGGGAACAAACATTGATTTCTGTTGCTTGGTAAGCTTGAAAAGATTGAGCTGTATGTTTTAGTACAGTTATAAACTTTTTGGCTTGTTATTTATCTTGGAATAATTTTTCATTATTTCATATAAGGCCTTTGCTTAACTATTTCTATTTCTGAACTTAAAATGCAGAAAGATCTGAGATTAATTTGCAGGCCTGATTATAAATTAAATATTACTGGAAGTGTTAAATATTGACATGAAGACACTGAAATATATACATTTGCACATTGCTTTTTGATATTTCAAAAGAATGTATAGCTATTTGACATTAATGTCTGACACTGGTTTTGAGAGGCCTGTGACTAATACCCAGCTCTAATTTCACTCTTAAATGTCCTGTATATCCCCCCAGCTTTTTTACTTTGATGGGAGCTGCTCAAGATTTACAGTCAGGAGTTCTGAATTCCACTCCAAGCTTTGGAGAGTGTAGTTGGATGAATCTTGTGATATGGACTGAGCTTTCCTACAGCAATGGATATCTTAATTTCACCAGTTTCAATGGAATTACATCAGTTGGGCAAAACTAGGTGATCAAAGGTTATTGACCTCTGTTTCTGGTTATATGTCAGTTTAATTAATTTTCACTTTTCAGTCTTTTAATAAAGTATATAACTTTGACCAGATACAGGGAAAATGAATGATAAAAAAAAATATAACTGATTGGCATGTTCACTGATGCTAGGTTGTTAACACCACATTTCAGCAAATAGAGGAAAATTAACTAGTAGGTTAAGGAGTATGCAAAGTAGCTTTCAACAGAAGCAGATAAAATTTAATAGTTTATTCTGGTGTCTGTAATTATTATTAGGTATGTTTTTTTAAAACATTGGTACAGGCTGAATATTTAAAGAGTATGAAAATGTTTTATGCTTCTAGACAGAATAATCAGACTATCAGTAAAGTGAGCCACAGGACACAATCATTACAAATAGAGACCTTATTTGGATGTTTGTGAGAAGAAGGTGGCTGAATGATACACAGGGGATTGCAATTTCAACAGCAATTTAAATGTAAAAAGTCTTCCTTTCGCAAAAAAAACAGTAGATGTGGCTTTGCTGAAAAACATTCAGTTTTATTTACTGAAAGATTACGGAATTTGCTTCTAATTTACAAAGAGAATGCCAGGACTGAAATGTAAATTGTTCTCAAGGGTAATTCAAAAGATACTTGAGCATTTTGAATAGTGTTCCTTTTTATTTTAAGCATGTTATATACTTTTTGCAAGTGAGTCATACTTCTCTGCCTACGGTAAAATAATTCTTCCTATAGAAGAGAGTATCATCAAGACTTGGTACCTTAACAGATATTAAGAAAATGACAGAATTACCTATATAATACAAAAATAACAGGAAATTATCCTCCTTCTTTTAACATAATTTTTTGCCCATGATATCTGAGAGAATGTGGTGGTGCTGACATTCTGCAAAGTTCACTTGTTGTGGTGATAGGGCAATGATGGGCAATTTTCAATATAATTAATTACCATACCCAAAAAGGAAGTATCGAGCAACTAACACTGGAGAAGGAAGAGCGATTGGAGTATGGAGGAAAGGGAGGGAATGCTGTCACTGTCTAACCTTTCCATAAACCTAAAATTATGATCTTGGCATCTAAGAAAGAAGAGATATCCAAGGTGGAAATAATGCCCATTTAAGAAATTCAAATATTGCTGAGTTTAAGAAGTATTTCATGGAGCCTGATATTTGACCTAAAACATTTAGTTATAATCTCAGCAATAACAACAAAATAACCTTGTCCCCTCTCTCAAACCTAGTCTGAGGTTTCATTACAGAAAGCTTCCCTTGAGAAGGATTTTCTTGAACTACCATTTCATGGAACTTGTATAAAAAATCTGCTTAGATAAAGTATTATGAGTAGTAGTAGAATAAAGACTTTGACTGAAAAGCAATTTCTGAACAAGGTCTAATGTAAACAACCTGTAAATTATGGGCTACTGTAGATAACTTTTTACATAGTTGGATTGATGCTTAACTTTTAGTTACCCTCTGGTCTAAAGCAAGCTTTACACTGTTGCTTAACTTTTAGTTACCCTCTGGTCTAAAGCAAGCTTTACACTGTTAAGCAGAGGTTGGTTACATCATTAAGAGAGGTTGTGGAGTCTCCACACCTGGAGATATTAAAAAAAAAAAAAAAAAAAAAGTGCATCAGTGTACAAGATGGGATCTACCTGTCAGTGGTTGGGGTGGGAAACAAAGATCTCTAACAAGCAATGGCTCTGCATCTAAGATGATAGTGCTTTATGTGGTTTATAGGATTGATGTTATAGGTTATTATTAGATGCTATTGTGTTGTTGGCTGCAAATTCTGACTTGTCTCTTTGTCATGTTGTTGCATCTATCCCCCTCCTCTTGGACACTGCTTAGCTTGCTGGGGTCTGCCAGGTCCTTGACCTCCTTCCAGGGTGTCCCTGGACCACCTCTCGTGGTGCTTGCCGTCTTCAGGAGTAGGCATCTTGTCCTTATCTAGCACCTTGAGAGCAGTTGAGGAAAAGAAAGGAGAGCTATAATTTTCCTCAGTATTTCAGAGCTGTAGCCTTCAGACTTTCTGTTTATAAATACAGAGGCCTCAAAATCTTTGGCTATTAATAGTACAGTAGCCCATCCATTCAGGGGAAATATAGGAGGTACGAGCATGTGTGGCATTTTCTCCAATAAGCCTCAGTTGAATAAAGCAGATTTTTCTGTGTTCCTTCATTTCCATTAACTATAATAGCCTAAAATTCTCAGTGTTATACAACTTGTTTTTCTTTTTTTTCCTAAGACATTTCTATTGTTCTTTTTGAATAGTAAACCCTTAGTAAGCCCTTAGCTGAGACACTTTCTTTGGACAGGGAGAAAGCAAAAATAAGACAAAAAACTTTCTTCAGCTAAGCAGGAATACGTGTGTCTTATTGCAGTATTTCAACTGAGCCCTGCCATTACCTTAGATCAAGCATTTGAATGTGTTTGTGTCTTGCTTGGTGGGGCAAATGTGTCACCTTTAATATTATGAACGTGAATGAGCCGATAAATAAAGCCAAATGCTGTAGGTATGCAATTACAAGGGTGTGGGAGTTTGCACTGATCTTCGAGTGATATGCAAAACTGTCTATTAATATTTCATAAATTATTTTCATGGTGTAGTTTTAGATAAACCTCAATGTATATTTCAGCTTAATATTTTTTTCAGTGAATGTAGCAGAAGGAATCTGATTATGTTGTGCAGAAAAATGATTCATGAGCAATTAAGGAAGCTTTATTTAAATCCTTGATTTTTGTATAAAATAATTCTAAATACAAACTAAATACATACTGTAATTTACTGGAGGCTGGTTGTTTTGTTTTGGGATTTTGGGAGGGGGAGGTGTTTGTTTTTGTGTTTTCCCCAAGAGAAAATGTTAACAGTGATATTTGCTAGTGTCAGGCCAAATTATCATTATTTACTTTATAGTATAAAAGTGCCATCAAGCATGCAAATGCAAGTTAAACCATACAATAAACAATGCTTACTATATTTTACTAGTAGATACCTTGTTTTTAACACTAAAGATTTCTTGTCCGCTTCCAGTCACTGTTATAGTTAATGTGATCTCATTCAAAGCATATTAGGGCTAAGAGAAATTACTTTTTTTCTATTATTATTATTATTTTTGTATATAGGGTAATATTTGATTTGCAGCTATTTTATTTGACTGTATGCAATTTTGTGCGGTGAAGCCTCTTGGGTCCACTCTCTATATCAGCTTCATTAAGAATTATTCTGTACAGAACAATTTATCATCTCAGAAATGGTCTGCTCAGAGCTGCAGCTAGACTCTTCCTGCTGCCCGATTTATCTGCTTGTCTCAGAGAGCATCCTAGTGTAGACTCGGTCCAGGTATTAGCAGCTTTCAATGTACCTTTAAAATCAAACCCACTAACTAGGCCAGTTGAACATGTCTAGGTTATATGTCTGAAATTACTACTGTCTGAAACCATTTCTGTGCTGTCTGAGCTTATGCTAGTGTCTTCATTAAACGCTTGTAGCTAGGAGCTTTGCACCTGTCAGATTAGATACATGAAAGCATGTACTTGAGCCTTTTTGAACCCTGTGGGATTGAAGCATTGTTTTAAGTCAAAGAGTGCACCAAGTACTTTGCTGTATTTGAGCCTCAACACATCACACGTTTTACAGGAATAGGCTCATATTTCTGTATGAGATTAAATATGCAGGTACCATTCTCTGTATGCATAGTACAAACTTTGGCAAATGCTGCTCAAGCAGTCACTGAATTTCAGAAGTTTGTAACTAACAGCATGAAAGTCACTTACCATCTTGATTTGACATTACAAGAAGCATCCATTATCTGTATTAGTTTCTTGGTATCTTCATATATTTCATACGCAAACAGTAATGAGACAGATACGGTATTTTTAGAGTAAGGATTTGCAAGATATCAAGTTACAGCTTAGCAAAAAAAATCTAATCACAATAACACAAGTTTTCTAATCTCAGAATCTCTGAGGTGCAATTGTACACTGTACCTGCTGTGTCCAGAATCTCCCCAAATCCCTCTATCTCCTTCCCAATCACACATGCACACAATTACACAATTAACATTCAAGAAAAATTGGTAGTCTTCTGATATTTCTAAAAGTTCTATATGGGGGCAAAAGTCTTCCCTCCACCCAAACTCACCTGTTCTGGAAACCGGGTTGAGAACAGGACTTTAGGGAAGAAATACTTTAATGAGCTCAATGCACACTAAAACACCCTTTATCCAATCCCCTCTGTGGCAGTGTGCTCCCCCTGCCCCACCTAAGCAATGACCACCAGTGGGGCTTGTTGTGGCTGCATCCAGCTTATGCTGGACTTTGGGGATGCATGGCAACACAGTAGCCAAGGGCTGCCTGGAGACTCGGGTGTCATGCTAATAGGCAAATATGACTATAAGTCAATCATCTTACTCTATAGATACTGGGCAGCCCAGGGCCCGTTGAGCTCTCCTGCACAGCAGCAGGCTGCACACGGGATCTCCCCTGGAGTAGGGATGCCTCTCAAGGTTACTCCTCGAGGTTGAGAGATTCCTTGCTGCAACAGATCCTTGGTAAGTGACTAACAGCATGCTAAACTTTGAAATCTTAGCCAAGTGATATAAAGGATTGATTACGCATATATAATCCTTTAGACATAAACTGTTGACCAAGGCTGGGACTAGGATTGGATCCAGCCGCACGTAGACCTCTCTCTGAGGAGTTTAGAAAGCAAGGGGGTCCTTTCTGAACCTCATGACTCAACAGGAGGGTCTCCCTGACAGTTTTGTCTGACCCTGTCCTCTATGCAGTAAATAATCAAGTGTACCTTGCCATAGAATCTTGTTAAATCACTGTTGCATTTACCATTGAACTTTGTTAATTAGAATCATAGAATCATTGAGGTTGGAAAAGACCTCTAAGATCATCGAGTCCAACCGTCAACCCAACACCACCATGCCCACTAAACCATGTCCCTAAGTGCCTCATCTACTCGTCTTTTAAATACGTCCAGGGATGGGGACTCAACCACTTCCCTGGGCAGCCTGTTCCAATGTTTAACCACTCTTTCAGTAAAGAAATTTTTCTTTACATCCAATCTAAACCTCCCCTGGCGCAACTTGAGGCCATTTCCTCTCGTCCTGTCACTAGTTACTTGGGAGAAGAGACCGACACCCACCTCGCTACCACCTCCTGTCAGGGAGTTGTAGAGAGCGATGAGGTCTCCCCTCAGCCTCCTTTTCTCCAGGCTAAACAACCCCAGTTCCCCCAGCCGCTCCTCATAAGACTTGTTCTCCAGACCCCTCACCAGCCTCGTTGCCCTTCTCTGGACACGCTCCAGCACCTCGACGTCCTTCTTGCAGTGAGGGGCCCAAAACTGAACACAGTATTCGAGGTGCGGCCTCACCAGGGCCGAGTCCAGGGGCACGATCACTTCCCTACTCCTGCTGGCCACACTATTTCTGATACAGGCCAGGATGCCATTGGCCTTCTTGGCCACCTGGGCACACTGCCGGCTCATGTTCAGCCGGCATTCACACTTCAACTCACTGTTTTCTATCAATAAAGTGTATTGTTGCTTCTTTCTTATGAGTGAAGTACAGTCTCACTCCACCTGCGACATCTGGAGATGCTGTAAAGGAGTATCCCAGAAATTTGTAGCATGATAGCTCTTACGCTTTCTATCAAACAAACTGCAAAGTTTCTGCATATTGAAGACAAAATGAAATCTTCCAAAACTCTGGGTATGCTTAAGTTGTGCTGTTAAATTTTACAGATAAAATCTGTAGTATTCCCTATCCGTTGTATATATATTTCACTCTGTGCTAATTAGTGCATAGCCAAATTCAGTTAAGAAGGCAACGCCCTGGAGTGAGAGGAGTTGAGGTGAGGTATTTGAGACAGGCAACTGACCGTGACTCTTACTTTCTGTAGTGTAGATTACTTTATGAAAATGCCATGTGTAGAATCACTAAAACATGTAGTCATTGAACACAATAATCTAAGGCAATCAGAAAAAAAAAAAAAAATTATTGTGTGCGTATTATACAGAGAGACCATCTTTCTAGGTGTTCTGTTTATTTTCTTTGTTTATACTTAGTGAACAACCCCATGAGGTACTCACCAAATATTCTCTGAGAGGAAAAAAGTATTTGGTATTTTTGATTCAAAGACCAATTTAGCCATAGATTATATTTCTGTTTTCAGACAATTTTTATAGGTATGGATGGCTACAAATTTAGAAGTCTGATTTCCATAACAAGTAACAATCTTGTTTTTTGATGAGTTTGCATGAAAGAAGGGAGGAAAAAAAAGGCTAATTTTCTTATCATAAATTTGTCTGCTAGAGTGTTGTGAAACAGAAGAAAAACAAAGAAAACTGGGTAGGAGGTGGCAATATTCACCTAGAACTGAAGTGCTAAAATATGCATATCAAAATATGAAGGGTTTTTTTTTGCTTAAGTAGAATAGAAAGACTGTTTACTGACTCCCATTATTTCGATTGTTATCTAGATTAATATTTAAAAAGTAATTAAACGGTGTTCTAGGCATAATTCAGCTGTTGTCCATGATCTTGTTAATTGTCATGATACTTGACAAAACTAAAGTAAATGTTGTGCTTACTATCTTGTTACAGGCAAAACAGAAACACACCTTTTAAGGAAAGTCAGAATTTGTTATTTTCTTAATTGAAATCTTAACAGGATAATCTAAGAATTATTTTTAGCAGTTCACGTTTAATTATTACAGAAAGAGAAACAATAATAAAGAGAATACTAGTACAGAAAAAAACAATAGTTAAATAACAATACAGTTAATACAATAAATAATAATACAGTTCAATGCACACCTAGTAGTTCTTAATCTTTCACTGCTGTGAGAAGTAGCGAGGGGGAAGAAGGGAGGCAAATATGGCAAGTTGTCAGCATCCTTTTGCCTGAAGAAGTCTGATCATGATGTTTTCTTTCTCTTTGCCCTAGAACACATGAAACTTGAGACATTGTTATATGTTTGCTAGGACACCTTTGCACTTCGTTGTTTCTTCACTGTTCTGCGGTGCATTTTACATATGTTAGATACCTGTTTCTTTGTTCTGTTACCCCCAAAACCAGTTTTGTCCAGACTTGGATTATTGTTTCTTCAACTGATCGTTAGTGAGGAGTTTGCAAACCCAGGGGTTTCCATTGCCAGCCCGTGCCCCACCTCTTGACATCCCAGCTACTCCTCTGTGCTGCATCCGACGCTGCTGCTTCTTGAGGCCTCTGTTATCTTGCCAGGTCTCTATTCCTCTATGCTATGTTATTCTACTAAAGACACAAATACCCCACTCTACACAGAAATAACTACTTGCTGCTACCATATATATAAAAACTATATATATATAGTTTGTGTGTACCAAAGGTATGTACATTGAAACCAAGTTAAGCATACCCATCTGGTTGTTTACAAATTCCTGTTACAGCTAAACCAAGTGAAAAGAAAGCTTGAGGCAGGTCAAGACAAGCTCAAAGCAAGCAAACCTGATAAGCCTTAGTCCTGAGGCCCTGCAAACGCAATAGGAAGCCTGTGACCTACTACTAGTGATGGCAATACTGTATCTACAGGACCACACATATAGTTTGTTGTTCATTTGCTTCTGAAGAGACAAATCTGAACAATGCTGCTACTAGGCAAATGTATATTTTGATTAGGTATTTACATCTCATTTTAATTGCATGAAGAAAGAATACATCATTTGTAGTCAATGCAAATATTGACACCAACTGAAATATGCACATTTCTAATCAGAATAAATTATTAGACTTCCAGACAGTTATGTCAAGAAGGTCCTGTTTATTGTAAAAAAAATTCTGTCACATCATTTTGCTGTTGGCATGCATAACAGCAATAGCTAATGTTTGGGGGAAATAACTTTCACTATGTACTCGCGTAGTGTCAAACTGCAGGTTTCTTTTTTCAATATTTACAGCATATCTTATGAATTTTAGACAAAATTTTTCTCAGCAAGATTTTGACTATGTGCAATTTGTTTTCTTATTCTTTTTTTTAATGAACACAAAACAAAAAACTTGACTGACAGCATTTCAATTAAAAAATTGTAGCTGTTCAAAAACTCTAGTATGAAGAGATAACATTACACTGAGGATCGAGCATATTGGGTTTTATACCTGCAACACATTTGGATTTCTAAGTCTCTGTAAAATTAGCCCACAGACCTATTTTGATTTATCCACTTGTTTGGAGTTTATGGGTAAGATAGTTTTACTCTTTTTTCAGTAATGCTCTTCACTTAATTAATAAGCTATAAATTGTTAATATGTTTATGATGTGATCTTTAAATATAATCAGAAAGGTATACGCTTAAAGTATGTATGTGTGTGTGTTATAATTTCCATAAAGACACGCAGCCATTTCTTCCAGTTCAAGCAAGAGCTATAGAAATATGCATCATTTCTAGAATCGTGAAGGGATCTTGGGAGGTCACCTTGTCCAACCTCCTGCTCACAGTTAGATCAGATTGCTGAGGCCCTTGTCCAGCCAACTTTTGATATCTCCGAAGATGGAAGTTTCTGAATTCTCTGGACAACCTGTTCCAATGTTTGACAACTCTCTCCGTGAGGAATGTTTCCTTGCAAGTAGTTGGAGTGTCCCCTTCTGCAATTTCTGCTTGTTGCCTCTCATTTCACTGAGCACTTCTGGAAGAGACCAGGTCTACTGTTAGGCAGGTAGAGGCAATTAGATGTCCCGTGAACTTCTGATCTCAGACCCAGCTCTCTCAGCCTCTCCTTGCAGAGGTCTGACAGGGTATGGCAGTGGTGAATAGGTCCCCACCTGTTCCTTTTGACAGAGAATGGTGACCTGCTTGAATCCAGTCCATCTGGTTATTAAATGTTACTATTCTGATGCTGCTTTTCAATGGTAGAAATAGATGCAGTAAAAACAAAGAAAAGGGAAAAAATATCTGACTTTAAGTTGGTTATAAAATGTAGTTCAGCATTGCAGAATTTCTCTCTTATGTGGCCTAAAATATGGGACTTTCTTCTTCCTATATAGTATGATATGTTGCTTCTTGTACCAGTGTTTTTAAGCACACATCTCTTAAAGCTGAAATGTTTATTAATTTAAGGTTTTCATCCCATTAAACAAAAGTGGTATTAAACATTATATTTCATTGTTTTCAAAGAAATGTTAGAAGGTTCTTAAAAGTGAATCTTATTTGGTTTTATTGAATTGACCTAAAAACTGGCACAGAACGATAGGAAATAGGAACATGGGAATAAAAGAAGCTAATCCCTTCATAGACTAGTGAAAGCCATTTAATTATTCCTTTCATAGGGTGAGCAAATAACATTTTAAAGTAGGTGGGGCTGGGAGGCCTTCTCAGCCTAAATATATCTTCAGTGTTACTCCTGGGATTGTTGGGTTGAGGTTTTCTTTGGCCTGAATTTACAACCAAGGATATAACTTTTTGTTTATGCCAGTATTATCCTTCCTTTTACATGGGAAGAGAATTTTGTTTGCTTTGTTTTTCACATAAGGCTTTTTTATATACATGAGTTATTTTCCTTGTTGGTCTGTTTTTTAGCTAAGGTAAACAAGCCGAGATCCTCTCCTTTAACCCTGTAGCCTGTTTATTCTCCAACCTAGGATTCATTTATTTGCTTCAGTTGCAGTCTGGATTCATCTTCCTTGAAAACAAATGATTATGCCATCTTCATGTGAGTGTGTGTGTGTTACTGCCTGGGGTTTTGCATGTAGAACTAAACTTATTTCCACACAGGAGCTGTAGTTTCCCTCTTTCTTCCGGGAGCTTATGGTACAAGAATATCATGTGCTGGTACTTTCTTCAGGCCTTTGTCTCTCTTTCCCATATTTACATTTACTTTCCATATACATAACTCCACAAATTCCTCTCAACTCTTCCTACAAAATGTCCTGCAAAAGTTGTTGCCTGCAATTTTTTTATTTAACACCAAACCCTTTATTTTTCTACTTGCTTTTAATCTTCTACTAGTATTGCTCTTTAGGTTGGCTCTGAGACAGCCAGAGCATTAAAGCAAAGCTCTGCAGTTCTTCTTCCTGATTCTGAGCTTCTCAAAAAGGAAGCTGAACTCAAATGACTGGTTTTATTTATAAAATAGACAATTTCAAATTTTTTACATTAAAATTGATGTGATTTGGTAAGAGAAGAATAGGACTAAAAGTCTTGTAGACCCTTTCCTAAAGAAGAGCTCCCCACTTCCAGGCTTGGTTTCAGTCAGCTCCCTGGCTTTCTGACTTGCAGTCCTGTCTGCACAGTTTGGTCTGTAGGACTGTGCTCTTTCTGTCCTGGAGGAGGGCTCTCTATCAGCCCAATCCTTTTAACTATTTCTTGGACCTTGCATAAGCTTCAGATTCTGAGGTCCTTGCTGCTGTTCCTGCTGATCCCACCTTGGACTCTCTTACTCCCTACTGGAAAGGCAGTCTTCCCTAGAGATTTCCATTAGACGGTCAATGTTCTCCAAACAAGGGCTTTCAAACTAACACAACAAGCTTAGTTAGAAGAAACATATACAACAGGCACTAAAACTGTACTTTAAAACACTTTTAAAAAGTTAATTCAAACACAATTTTACAGTCATAAAACAGTGATATGTCTAAGTGCAACACCAAATAAACACGGTGGGTGTAGGGTTGTTTCTCTTCAGAGTGCTTAAGATTTTACTAAAATAGATATTCACACAACTCAACACAAGGTTTTGACTGTCAAGAAAAAGGTTAAAAGCAAATTGTAACAATTACTTGCAACACATGCAAATTCCATTTAACTCTAATCAAAGAATATCTATGATTTAGGCAGAGTCATAAATTATAGGGAAGCCTATTTTTGTGTATCTAGTTTTGGAAGACAATGTTTGGGGTTTATTTTTGGCTATAAGGCTACAAACAGACGAAGAGTGAACAATGGGTGTGACATTGAGATGTTTTTAATAAGTCATTTCATATGTTACCTCATGAAACTTTGCTTGCAAAATCAGTTTCAATTAACAGAAATATTAATATTGCAATGCTCATTACACATCTTTGGAGGAAAAAAATAGTATTGCTTCATTGATTAGCAAATATGATACTTAAAAATATTTTGTAAGTATGTATTTGATCAACTGAAAGGAACAAGAAACCATTAATTTTTTTGCACAGCTATTTTTCTCTTAATCAAACAACATAAATATTTCATTTGTTTGTGATCTTTTTATTTGTATTTTACTTCCTGTCCTGTACTTCACAGTCTGGCTCTACTAAAGTCTTCCTTTACTTATACTAACTATGATTTTATGTAAAATATGAGTCTTGTCAATGTAATAAAAAAAGCATAGGGTAGCTGTTGAATTTTCAGGTGGTGATAAAGGAAATTTAAGACATCCAAAGTTAGAAACTGAGCACTTTAAGAAATTACATAGAAGCTTGCTGAGTAATCAGATCTGTGTGAGAATGAAAAGATGGGAAATTTGTCACTGACTAGGGGTTATAGTAAATGAAAAATAAAAGTAAAGTGGCCTTGCATCTAAGCTTCTTTCAAGGAAAACTTGTAGATCTCCATGTTCTCTGAACAGAGCTAAGTCATCTATCACTTTTAAAAGCAAAACAAAATTGATGTGGTTTGCTATATTTGATTAGAAACCATTGGGCACATGCACAAATGAGTAGGCAGTGAGCTAAGGAATAACAGATTTACCAAGTGAAAATTAGTACAATTTATTTTGAAATAAATTACCTTGCAACAGAAATGCCTCTGAGTTCATATTAAAAAACAATAACATATTTCAAATGATGTTTTCTATACATCTTATATGAATTTTATTTTGAAATAATGGTTTTACTATGAATAACTATCATTGATTATTTTCCTGAGGTAATTTTCTGTCTTGAGCTTTTTTTTTAAAAAACTTTTAAAATACAATTGTTTATTTCTTTATGAAAGACATACTGTGAAATATTTTGACTAAAAGGTTATGGCACACAGCTTTGTAATGGTTAACCTTCATACTTAGAGTGGAGAATAACCACGTTTACCACTCTGTGGAGTAAAATACATATGCATGTATATACACACACACGTAAACCTGGGCATCTGTGTACAGAAGTAGATAATACAAGTGAAAGTATCTATAGCAAGGGATCCACTTTCCATTATCAGCTTTTCATATATGTAAGCCTATGGATGAATTACTTTTATTTCTCATTATAAGGTAGAGTCATATTTCAAATTCATAAGGATCAGCTTCCTTTTGTTGTAATGACTCAGGTGAAAGTGGAAAACTCTTCAGATAGTCAAGTGAAGTACTATATTTGAACTGGTCAGTGCAGTATTGACCCATGACATTCTTGGTTTTTTTGTGGTTTGTCATTTAACAGAGGGGTTTTTTGTCATTTTTAAATATCTTCAGTCCTCTCACTGAGTGTGGTACTGGTTTTGGTTGTTTCATTTTTTAATAATATGTTCTTAGGTTATAAGATGGCATGAATATGTGAACGTGTTAAAAGAAGAAAGGATGCTGAGATGCAACTGGAGAGCTATCCTGGATGATAGGAATCTAAGTAGGCACTGGCCTTAATAAACTTCTTGTCAATTGTGTCAGGCTTCCCCTTGGAAGAAACTAGTTTGTTTGAGAAATACATTATGAAAGCAAGTACAAAAACATTATATTACAAAAGCAAATACTGGGTTGGACAACCAGAGGATAAGGGAGCTGGTGTGAAACAGGAAACACTAGCACCTCTTCCAGTTTCCATTTTCTTAATTTCTCTTCTGTTCTTGTGCTTCCTCTTCATGCTCAGCTGCTCTGATCCTCTCACCCATATGCTAAAAGGATAGTAGTATACAAATGAGGAACAGTGCTGAGCCAAAAACTTGGCTCTTTCTTACAAATAAGAAAAGCATGCATAACTTTTTGGTTTGTGTTTCTTTTTAGTTACCAATAGAATAAATAAACAGACTTTACCCTCAATTGGCTTGTATATCATTATTTACGCATTGTTTAGTCAAATGTTGTTGTTCAAGTCAAAGGAAAAACACTGGGTAATTTTAACAGGACCAAGACTAAGGTCTTAGGCATTGATTCAAGTTAACTTTAGTCTCTTGACAAAAATTGTGATGAACATGGAAAAGCATAAAATATCATCTTGTTAAAAAAAAAAAACAAAAAAACAAAACAACAAAAACTAAAGCCCACTAGTGATAAAGGAAATTATACCAAGTTCAAGAGCTCTGAGATATTTGAGTCTTGTCTTTTGTTAAGTCAGTGTGTATTTGCTGTGATAGCCAACTCTCCTGTCAAGCCAGTAATAGTACCATTCATTATTACTGTGTATGGAATTATGAAAAAAAAAATGATGACAAGGAATAAGAAGTGCAGAAGGTAAAGTGAAGTGCTCAAGAATTTATTAAAGGTGGTTGGGTGGTAATGGAATGGCAGCCTGAGTTATGGATATTTATATGCCTCATAGCCAAAGCTTCTGTACATAGCTGTAGGGAGAGTCAGCCAACAGCTGAGAAATCCTCTGGTGGCACAGAACTGGTGCAGAAGCAGCTTCTAGGTTAGTCCATTTTGCTTGTGTAATCTCAAAGCAAGACAGCCCCACTAGCACCCCACTGACTCCCAGCAACCACACTGTCAGCTAAGAGAAGTCAGAGGTTTGCAAAGTCTTCTTGCACAACATGTGCACAGTAACCAGATTAAAAAGAGCACAAGTACTTCTGTGGGATGGTTTTCATAGTTATACTGTGTATCGCATAGCTATTTAATTTTGGGAAAATATTTGTATTTCTGATGTACTCGCAAGTTAAACACCATCATTTTAAGTAAGGTCACATTCTAGTGTGATGTCTACTCTTGGGAGTTAAAAAAGGGTCAAAGGAAGATTTACTTCGACTGGGATTGCTAGAACTGTCAACAAACTCTAACTTCCATAAATGTAGAAATTAGAATCAAGCATACAATATATCCTAACATTTGTCACCAAATACAAAGGTAAAGTTAGCTTATTTTTTTTAAGGGATGGTTATTATGATCTGAAAAACAAAAATGAATTTGCCATCAAGAAAGAAATAAAAACAAATGAATATTAGAACATTCTGACATGAAAAATCTTACATCCAACTGAGGTTTCACTTTTATAGTTTGTACCTTGTATTAATGTCGATACAGACTTGTGTATGAAGATACATGTATCCAGCGTGTGTGTGCATTTATATATATACTGTACATATAGACACAAAAAATATAGTAAGGGCCGGTATTTGTGCAAAAAAGCTTTTTGATGTTGATGCTGCTTTTATGTAGGAATTTGTTATTCTAGAATCTTATGTCTCTCTTTAATCACTCCCAGCCATGTTTTTGGCAGTCATCTTTAAAACAGCAACAGTAATGAATCAAGAATATGCTTGGAAACCTTTAACATCAGCTTTTGAGGTCCCTAAAAATGCTTTGAATTGGCTTAACAATGATTTTTTTTTTTTTTAATGTGAAACAAACTAGTCATTATTTTTTGTGCCATGTAAATGCATAATCTTTATTGCTCACAAAAAGTTAAAATGAGAACTGCTCTGAACCATGGCAACCTCTGTTTTTATTTTGGGTTTGTTTGTCTGTCTTAATTGAATGCAAAGATTCTTGCAGGACTCCAAAGCTTAAGTACTGATAAAAAGTTTTAAGTGTTGTAAAATCTATCATAAAACCAATAGATGTGGTTGGCTATGCTACCTAGCTGGCCTTTTCTGTCTCTGTATTATTTTCTGATATTCTATATTCAGAGGAATATAGTACCCTCTTGCTCTTGTGTTATGGTAAAACAATACTAAATGTACAAGAATAGCTGTGTGACAATGAGGCCTTTGTGTTTGTGTTCGTGTGTGTTTGTGTTGTGGATGTGTTTTTGTGTACGTGAGATGACAAGCTAAGGGTAGTGGATGTTTCTCTGTCACAGAGAAGACTCTCAGCTGCGATGCTGAGTGCTATTAAAGCTGGTATTGCTAGTAATTAGATGCTCTCATCGCATTTACACTGCAGTCTTGGATGTGAAAGTAACATTGGTATAGACATTGATGATCTAGATATACATGTGTCAAATTAACTAACTCATTCAACTAGATTTGACTCAATTTAATCAATGACTTGTTGGTACAAAAATATCTTAAGCATTCACTATCAATCAAGGAGAGATAAGCAGAGATTATGACACTAAATAAACATTGTTTTTACAGTCTGATATTGTAAGAGATTAGTGTAGTAGCTCCCTGTTTGTGGGAAAATAAACTTTAGAAGCAGTGTTTATAGCCCAATTTTGAAGACTAGTCAGAACATGTGAGTGTGGCTGATGAACATAGGCATATAGACCATGACAACATATTTGTAGTCAACATTTTTCTTCCCCCCTGCCCCCAGTTTAAATCTTTTGCATTTTAATCCTCCATCAGTTTCAATGTGTCACTTAAGTAGCTACTGTGTACAACTGTGCCCCTTTAGCTGTTTTGTTTGTTGAATAAACTCAGTTTATTATTATATTTAATAAATATTTATAAGTATTTATTACTGAAACTGTACTCTTCTGCTAAGTTTCTTTTTGTGTCCTTTTACATCGTAGAAGTCATACTGGTATTTTCTCTCTTTGTGACATATAGTCACCTACATATTCATCTTTCTTTTTAGGTAGGACCTCAATTTATTATTTTATCTCCCCGGTTTAAATATGGCTTTCTGTTTTCTAATTTTCTTTCAGTGTGATTTTTTTTTTTTCCCCTTTTCTTTATATCTTTTTTTTTTTAAGTGTTGCTGCTTCAACAACAATCCATAGCTCAGTAAAAAAAGTTAAAGGAGAAATAAAATCTTAAATGGTGAAAAATTTGAAACCAGTATATCTTTACCTATCTATAATTGACTGCTGTTGTTTTGAGGGGAGGAGATTGTGGGAGAAGGCTACAGATTGTGAATGGTTGGGGGCAAGCAGGGGGAAGCACAGCCAGGTGAGGGGGCTCTTCTGCTGGGCCTCATGTCCCAAAGCTGCTTCCTCCAATCCCATGGAGAATATTGCAGATCATGTGGGTGTCATCAAGTTAAAACCTCAGTTACACTGTACTGTATTTCAAGTTTACAGTGTCTAAGTTTTTATTGTGTTGCAGGGGCAGGGGACTGATAGCAGTAAACCAACATTTACTTTTTCCTTTTCCAGACCCTACGTAATATATAAGACCAAATGAAAGAAGCAGTACTCATTTTCAGGTATCCCAATAGCACAGTTCTCATATTTATTCAAAACTGCCTGAAGGCTGAAAAACAGTAGCCTAATTATAGTTCTTATAGTAGAGATCATTTGTGAGCACAAATAATACCATAGGAAGCAAATAAAAGAAAAACAAAGATAGGTCTTTGGAGGTCTAAAAGCCATGATGGAAAGAGAAAACATGCTCTGAAGTGGTAAATTTTAATCTGATGAATAGCAAAGTGTTGAAAAGTCTGTTTGAGCATTCTGTAGCAGTCCTGTTCTTTTGTGGTCAACAGTCTTCAAGAAAATAAAGGGAAATGAAGGAGCAATCTCATTCAGCATATATAGCATTTAAGGTACATCAAGTGCGTGTTTCAAAAGAATAACAGAAAGAAAAGAGAAAATTTTCAGGATAAGCCCTTTTGGTACAAATACATAGAATCTCAATTTACCCTACTTCTTTACAGGTGCAGGATTCGAAAATAAAAAAAATATAATTTTCAATTTAAAAAAACCCTCCAAATTATATCTTTTGATTTAGAATGCCCTTATTTCACAAGAAGGGCAAGGCAAGCCTCAGAACGGGTGAAGTCCTGCCCTCTTGAATATGTGGGAATTTTTTTCCTCTGAATTGGAAAGATTTATGATTTTATAAAGTCTCCCAGATAGACTGCACAATAATCTTGCCCAGATGAGAGGATTTTAGATAAAAATCCTCACTGATGCTACCAGAGCTTTTCCTGTACAGATGGGAACAACTGAATCATCCAGCCATTATACTCTCTTGCACGGGATTTAGTAAGATTGAAGAGAGTTAAAAAAATGTGGGATAAAAATAAGAGACATGTAACTATTTTGCTGAAAAGAGCTTAAAGAGAGGGGAGGTTGACAGAGTCACTCAGAACAGCTACTGGTAAGCATTTGCATAAAACAAGAAATGATTGATCCAGATGAAAGATGACAAATTAAACCTAGTAAAAATAAACAGTGTTTGTACAATGCCTGCAATTGTATAATTTAAATGTCCACAGTATGATAATTCTAAATCTAATAGTTTATCAGATTAAAACATGATTAAACATTTACGTAAGGAAAATAGTAAAAAACAAGCAAGCAAAATCTACAAGTGTCAAAGTGCAATTCTGGATTGTCTCAGGTATAGATTTGGAAAAAGTTTTTTTCCACATTCTTGTTGATTTAATGATTTCCCTAATATGAGACATCAAATACTCTGTGCAGGATCAGGAAAACGAATGGCATTAGTGAAGCTGGGAGACTGCAGACCTGGTCTTGTATAACACTCTTCATCTTACCTGATGAAAGTTTGCATGTATTAACTCTAAAATTAATTTGCTTAAGGTCATTTAAACATTAGCAAATTCAGAGCAAGTTACGTAATCTACAGATTGAAAGTGTTCTCATACAAAATTAAACTGTTCCATTTCTTTCTCAAATTAGTTCCTCAGGTAGCTGCACTAGAAACCAGAAGGATACAAAAAGTATCACTCTTAAATCAACTTGACACCAGAGAAAGTTCATATTTCATAAAGAAGAATTGATAATCAAAGACTCAGGCTGCCTGTAGCTGGAAGCTGGGTTTCCACCACGGAGTTATGATATCACAGGCAGGTTTGGGGTTGGAAAGGAACTGTTTTCTCACATGAGCAAGATGGATGAGTTCAGTAAATTGCTTTATCATATTTGGAAGTATTACATTAGTTAGTCTCCTTATTGAACTAGTTGTAGTGACCTCCTTAATGCTCTAATTCTTTAAGAGAGTCTTCTGCTGCCTTTCTAAGGCCTTTGCTTTTTCAGTGTTGCTACCACAGGGACTAAGGTGAGGAAGGAAAGAGACTGTTTTCCTTTAATATGGTCTCTGGGTAATACACTAGCAAAGTAACAGAGCTTAGATCATCGTAACAATACCTCAGCTAGCTTAACTAGGAAACAAAAGACTAGCAAACAAAACAAAAGTGCACAACTCTGAATAGTTAAAAATATGATTTAGTGATAGCAGGTAATCCAGTTTCTGTGGCAGGATACAGGAACTTATACACTATAGAATGTATTTTTTTCTTCTAAAATAGGTTTCAAACAATAATATTCATATTTATACCTTTGGTTCTTCTTTTGTTAATTGCTAGACATGCTTAACCGTCTCTGTGTTAAGCCACTGACACTTCATAAACATCAGCTCTTGTTGAAGAATATGAATGGGATAAGGGGTAGAATTGTTATCACACATGTTTCTGTAAAACAGTGTTCAAGAATTTCCACAAGTACTTTGTCTTCAATTCAGATTCAAACTTCCTTAAAATTTTCTGGATATCTCTGTATAAGCAATGCAACTGATGAAATAGAACAGCATGATAAACCATCACTACCAAAACTGACAATGCCATCATGGGCATTTTAGCCAAAATCATGATCACGGGAGGTTAGTTTGAGTGCTGCCTTGCATTTCTCTACTCCAATTTTTGACACTGGCTGTAGAGCAGGTCTTTGTGATGTTCACAATTTTTATACCTCCTTTTTGGTGGGTATACTTTGACTAAAACTCCACGCAAAATAAATGGACTAAGAACAATTTGAAGTATGTAACAAGAACTTAATTTGGGGCTAATCAGATTCTTGGTTTTTAGTAGTTTTGGTAACATTCACTTGAGCTGAATTCTTGTTGGATAAGTAAATATCTATTTGGACATGGTTTCTTTAGTCTGGTTTACTGAACATAATGGAAAGCCTCTAATTGTTTTCAGGAAACCAGGAATTCTACCTCAAGTACTCCACATGTTGACGTTCCACTAAAAATGTTCAACAGCCTTTGGAATACATGTTTCAAGGAGCATTCACGTAAACTTCTTCCCTAGAAGAAAAAGTGGACAAAACCTCAGTGATGCTGATGAAACCTAAAGGGATAACAGCTAGTGTAGTTGTATGAGGGGGGATGATGCCAGGATAGCAGCTTTAAAACACCTGGAGAAATGCAAGATACTCATTACTTGAGAAAACTCAAAAGAACACTGGAATGAGGCCCTTATAAAGGGCTCAGGAACTTGGAAATTTAGGAGGTGAAAGCAGTACAGGTATAATTTTGAGGTTTATACTGAATTTGGAAAAAAAATAATGACTTGGTTATGAAGTAGAATAAAGACTATACAACTAAGATAACTATATCGACAATTGCTTTTCAGTATTCTGAAAATGTGTTGCTTTCAATATTTATGAGTTTCTTAAAAATTTAATTATTTTAAATTATTAAGATTAGATTATTACCAAGAGACCACCAAAGTCACTAGTGTTTTTTATAGTACTGTTTATTTTAACATAGCTGGGAGATAAACAGATTGAAAACTTCCTTAATTCTTCAGTTAGCCGCAGCCCACAAAATCAGAAGAATTAATCATCTTCTGTAAGGAAAGAATATGTGGTTAGATGATTCATTTTAAGTACATGTCAGGTTCTAAAAAGGAAATAACTTCAGTTTTTCATCTTAGTTGGGATGAAGGATGAAATTTGAAATGCCCACATCTCTCAAGAGAGTACTTTCTCTTCTAAAAATTCTGATCTGAATTGCTCAGTGGAGTCCTACAGCTCTACATAAGATGCTTTTAATGCATACTGTTCACATTCCGAGTCACGTAAACTTGCAAGGAAGGGAGGAAAACAACATAGAGTGAATGCTTAATGTTCTACAGATTGTTCCATGTGTTAATTTTTTCGATAACACAGATTACACTTCTACATTTACTCTGCAGAGCACTGCATATGACAGATATATTATAGCACACCAAATAGTTTCTCCCCTGTTTCATGTTTGATGAAAAACATGATGGAAAACTCAGTTTTGAAACAAAAAGCACAGCTGCTAATGCCAGCATGAAATTTTGAGCTATATGGAGCAAGACAAAATAGAGTATGATAAGGCGTGCCAAAATTCAACAAAACATGCGTATTGAGAGTTTTCTAATTATTTTACATTTATCTAATCAAAACAAACACTGCTGGAAGAGCCCAAGTAGAACAGGGATGATTATTCTTCAAGTCTTGATGTTTAAAATGAGGTATTTAAATCTTCAGTTAGACTCTAAGGGAGTCTGGAAGCTAATAATGCTAAAATACAAATCAAAATGTGAAGAGTTGGATGCTTGTATATCAAAATAATTGTCTCCTTGCTTTAGAGTCCATTGAAGGAAACAACATAAGAATAGTCTCAGTCACATGCTAAATAAAAGCCATTGCCCTACACTTAAAATCACTAGAACTGCCCTTTCTGGGAGATTTGGAAGACTGTATCAGGAACATAAAATAATGACTACTCATAAATGGAGAAGTGTTTGGTTGATGCAGACATATCTATAGATTGTTCATACTTGGGTTCCGATACAGACAACAGTTCAAAAAGCTGCAAGACAGAATCGGTTGGAAAAATAAATTTCAGCTTGGATCAGTAGGAATTTTACTTAATTCCTCCAAAGACAACATATGGAAAGAATCAGTATAAACTGAAGAATGCCTTATGATAGTTTTCTTAATACTACAAAAAAATTTATCTATCCAAAATAGGCTGTATGTATTGACCTGTACACAGTATTCTCTCTGCAGACTGGTTATTAGCATGTTAAGAAGAACTGTTGGGTATTTATATATATGTATAACGAATAAGGACAAGTTGTATGGTGACCTTATTTTGGGTTTAATTACAATCAATTATTGTTTCAGATGGGTAATGAATGAGGGATTTGAAAACAAGACTTGAAAACTGGGATAGAATTTTAAGCAGGTTGGCCATACATTCAGGTGAGGTTTACTGAACAGTCATTGCTTATAGGTTTGAAATGGCACTTCTACATCCTATGAAGTGTTAGTCTTTGATGAAAGTGAACTTGGCAAATACTTCGCAGAATTGGATAGAAATAAGATCCATTCATCAAAATATGTCTAAATTATTTTGCTACTTTGTTTATATGACAGTGCACTTTTTCATGCTTTCCCATCTAGGATTTAATTTTGCAACCATCACGCTGTTTCATATGTAGTCACACACCGTTTCATACATAGTCAAATAGATCTACTGGACCAGCTGCATACTTAGTTAAATGGATCCACAGGCAGCAAATCAAAGTGCTTGCTATAATACTGCTTTTAATGTTTGAAAATAGATATGTTACACCAGTTTCATTTTCCTGAACTGTTTGTTTAACTCTCTTTTTTCTTGAGTTGCTGTTAGAATGCTTTAGTATATTCACAGCATGATGAACTTGGCTTTGCTTTTGCATATTTTGGTTTAAAGTAAGGCTACTCCACTGACTATAATTGTACCACCAAATTTAAAGAAGAGTGAGAGCATAATCTCAACAAAAGCCCATATCACAGTGGCATGGTTTAACCTCAGTTGGCAAATGAGCACCACGCAGCTTCTCGCTCACTCCCCCCCAGTGGGATGGGGGAGAGAATCGGAAGGGTAAAAGTGAGAAAACTCGTGGGTTGAGATAAAGACAGTTTAATAGGTAAAGCAAAAGCTGCGCACACAAGCAAAGCAAAACAAGGAGTTCATTCACTCCTTCCCATCGGCAGGCAGGTGTTCAGCCATCTCCAGGAAAGCAGGGCTCCATCATGTGTAACGGTTACTTGGGAAGGCAAACGCCATCACTCTGAACGTCCCCCCCTTCCTTCTTCTTCCCCCAGCTTTATATGCTGAGCATGATGCCATACGGTATGGAATATCCCTTTGGCCAGTTTGGGTCAGCTGTCCCGGCTGTGTCCCCTCCCAGCTTCTTGTGCATCCCTAGCCTTCTCAGTCAGTAGAGCATGGGAAACTAAAAAGTCCTTGACTCGTGTAAGCATTACCTAGCAACAACTAAAACATGGGTGTGTTATCAACATTGTTCTCATCCTAAATCCAAAACACAGCACTGTACCAGCTACTAGGAAGGAAATTAACTCTATCCCTGCCGAAACCAGGACACACAGTTTAATACTGTGTTTTATTTTAAAACTGTATTTCAAAGAATGTTTACGCTAAATAAAGCTGCACTACCGATGGGTTGTATATTATCTTAGTCTGCTTTGCTTCTACAACTAGACTGACACCTGTACCTGACCTAGTGTTGAACTAGCTACTGAGGTATCTCCATGTTGCATGGATGGGGTTAGCAGCCACAGCTGGGATAGATAAGAACTTCACACTTGCTTTGTCTTACATCCATAGAGACTTAGACTACAATATGGTGTTGTGTGAACAGTAGTTTTAAATAAGATAATATAATTTTGCTATGCTTTTATGGCTGATCTAAGCAATTTTCCTAATAGGCCTTTGTATTGCTTGGCACCTAACACAGGTTTGAGTGTAACATGATTTAATATTGAAGGGCTTTTGGTAATTATCTGCTACCCAGTCATATTGTTGCTGATTCCACCGTAAGCTCCATTATGTGCGGTAAAACCTGTAAGTAGTGCGTAGTACTGAAATGCATTTGCACAAGTATTGTCCTGTTGATTCCTCCCCCGCCTTTATTTTTGGAGCATTGTCTAATAGAGCTGAGCAAATATATCACATGAATAACTCATTAATTTTGCCATTTCTGTATTTGTCAAATCACTGGTTCTCAAATATATTCATTATTCAAACTTATGTGGGAATTTATTAGGTGCATAAATCTTCATCTGTAGGCAATTTTTTAATAGATTATTATGAAGATTACCGGTTTACATTGGGTTTATGCTGTTCTGTAATAGGAGATGTAGACATTCTAACATGACTTGCAATTTGTTATTTTCCAATAGATGCTGAACTGAGTTTTCTTAGCCCTGCAATTCAGAGTAATAGTTTTTGTTTACAGTTTCCCAATCTTGCTAAGTATTTTCCAGAAAAACAGCAGGTGAAATATGAGGTGGCCTTTCCATACCTCTCTTCCCTTTCCTCTACCATGTGTTCTGAGTTTTCTTATCCATTCTCCCTCTCTAGCCCTTCCACTTGTTCCAGGAATTTAATTCTGTTCTCCCTTCCTCCTTCTCACCTGCCTTGTTCTATTCTTCAACTCTTTCTTTTGTCTCTTTGTCACTTCGTGTTATCTCTACTTCCTGTACTCAACTGTCTGGAGAAGCTTTTTGTCTGTGATCTTGTCTTGCCATTTAACCTCTTTGGCTGTTTCACTGGTGTTTCTCTCAGGAAATACCCTTTCCTGAAAATATAACTCTGAGTCCTATGTTTCTGTCCTTCAAACCCTTGTCTTCTCCCCCTGTTTTTAATACTGCCAATTTAATATTGGTTGTAAGTCAATTTGCCTAATCCACACTGCTCTGTCTAAACCGCAACTTCAGATTTTTCTCAATCACCTCTCAAGATTGTGGAAGATACCATTACATTGTGAGTAAAATACTTCCTATAGGAAATATGTTACCAGTTGCAAAAGGCTGAATTTATGTTGTGAATGGGACAGCACGATTGCAGGTGGAGTAAGGAGAGGGTTTCTGCATTTAAGTGGCAACCACTTGGCTGCTGCCTTGAAACTTGTCTTCTGCCTCTTTGGTGCTAAGTCGCTAAGAACAGACACCTCATAGGTGATTAGCAATTACATGTGCCTGAAGAAAATTGGGTTTGAAAGTAGACATTGTCTCACCCATATTTATTCACTGAATAGAGAGCTGCTGGGGAAAACCAGTTGTGGTCTGAACAGAGGTTGTGCTAGAATAGATATGCTCACAGAAAAGTGCAAACTGAATATGCATATTGCATCTGCATTTCAAACCTTGTGATTTACTTAGCAACTTAATAGTCTTTTATTAAAGCTTTCTAGTGTAATTTTATATGAATATCACTTGATATCTTAAAAATCTATACTTACAAGTAGTGCCTAATATATTTGTATAATGTGTGCTATGAACTGTGTAAATCTATGAATTCGGAAACTTCAGAATGATGTTGACTTCCTGACTGAAAACAAGTAAATGATTTAGCAGAGAAGCAAATGTAGAAGTGTGGCATGGTCCAAAATGTTGAAAGTATAACTGTACTATATGTGACTTTGCACTTTTTAGGTGAAAGAATACAGTGCATGCATATTCTGTAGCACACGTTAAGCAAGTGAGCACAGCGGGCATATTTTACAGTGAATATAAATAGTTTTACTGAATCAATACTATTGGATTATATCAGGCAAGCAGCACCATTTATGTTAAAAGATGTACATGCTGTGATTTTTCTGAACTCTTTTTGAAGTTCAGTTGTGTGTCTTTTTCTATTGTACTAAAATATTAGATCATCACTACTGATGACTTGTAATCACTACTTTTAAATGTACACGTTGATTGATAAGGCAGGATTATCATGTGATTAAGAATGAATAAGAAATGGGAAACTTCTGTTCCCAGCAGTGCCCCAGATTTCTTTTGTGACTGCTTAAACAGCTTAGCGTCTCGGTATTCTTTTTCCCATTTAAGCAAAAAGAGGGCATCAATGTTTTCCTTCCTTGTGGAAGTATACAGGAGTAATGTGTCCTGTATTTGTGAATACTAGTAAGGTAATCAGATATGCATTAAGGTTAAACACATAAATTTCATTTATAGTGAATTTCAACTACTGATTTGTAATTGCTTTTAGAAACAAAATAAGATTTTTTTTTTCTGGTATTTTTCTTCCAAATTTCATTATATTCATATGCAACTGCTGAATCCTTTTTAAACAAATGTCTATAAATTCAGAAAGAATGAAGAATAAGAACCTACTGGGCCTGTTTCTGACTCAAATAAAAACTACATGAAGGGTAGGATATACTGCAAAAAAAGAGATCTTTGAATATTTAACAAGCTGTAAGGCACTCTCTTTTTCCTTTTTGAGTAAAGCATTTGGAGGAAATCTGATATTTATGACAAATCTCAACTTTTCAAATTTTACTGTACTGGTGAAAATAGATTTTTACATTTAATCGGATAGTATGTCATATGTAATTAAAAATCTGTAATTTTAAATTAGCTAAGTTTTGGAGGAGAATTAGCTGAATCCTGAAATGGGTTCATTGAGATGTACAAGAACTGAAGAGTTTCAAGTAATCCTTTCACATCCCTCATATTATTTAAGAAATGTGTGCCTATTAACGCTTCACACCATACTACTGGCAGGAGTAAGGTGGTTTCTTGTGAAGTCAGAGTTTATAGTGACCTATGAAAAAGGAAGGAAAATGAAATAAATTGGATGCAGAATATAAGACTACAGCTTTAATTTTGTCCCAGTGTGGTGGGTTGACCCTGGCTGGATGCCAGGTGCCCACCAAAGACGCTTTATCACTCCCCTCCTCAGCTGGACAGGGGAGGGAAAAATATAATGAAAGGCTCGTGGGTCGAGATAAGGACAGGGAGAGATCACTCACCAATTACTGTCACAGGCAAAACAGACTCGACTTGGGGAAAATGGTTTGATTAGTAATAAATTAAATTCAGAGCAGGATAATGAGAAATAAAAACTAAATCTTGAAACACCTTTCCCCCACCCCTTCCTTCTTCCCAGACTCAACATCACTCCCAATTTTCTCTACCTCCTCCCCCCCCAGCGGCACAGGGGGATGGGGAATGGGGGTTGTGGTCAGTTCATCACACATTGTCTCTGCCGCTCCTTCCTGCTCAGGGAGAGGACTCCCCACACTCTTCCCCTGCTCCAGCGTGGGGTCCCTCCCACGAGAGACAGTCCTCCATGAACTCCTCCAACATGAGTCCTTCCGATGGGCTGCAGTTCTTTAGAAGCTGCTCCAGAGTGGGTCCTTTCCAAGGGGTGCAGTCCTTCAGGAACAGACTGCTCCAGCGTGGGTCGCTTCCACGGGGTCACAAGTCCTGCCAGCAAACCTGCTCCAGCGTGGGCTCCTCTCTCCATGGGTCCACAGGTCCTGCCAGGAGCCTGCTCCAGTGCAGGCTTCCCATGGGGTCACAGCCTCCTTCAGGCACATCCACCTGCTCCAGCGTGGGGTCCTCCACAGGCTGCAGGTGGATATCTGCTCCACCGTGGACCTCCATGGGCTGCAGGGGGACAGCCTGCCTCACCATGGTCTTCACCAGGGGCTGCAGGGGAATCTCTGCTCCGATGCCTGGAGCACCTCCTCCCTCTCCTTCTTCACTGACCTTGGTGTCTGCAGAGTTGTTTCTCTCACGTATTCTCACTCCTCTCTCTGGCTGCAATTGCTGCTGCACAGTTTTTTTTCCCCCTTCTTAAATATGTTAGCATAGAGGCACTACCACCATTGCTGATGGGTTCAGCCTTGGCCAGTGGTGGGTCTGTCTTGGAGCCTGCTGGCATTGTCTCTGTCGGACACAGGGGAAGCTTCTAGCAGCTTCTCACAGAAGCCACCCCTGTAGTCCCCCTGCTATCAAAACCTTGCCACGCAAACCCAATACACACAGGAACTATGTTATAGGTAAGAAGTATGAAGATATCCTTTTTTGCATTAGGATTTGCCAACATGAGACTGCCACACCAGCCCTTTTGCATCATCTCATTCCTCTGTACAGGACCCCTGGGCAAAATGGTTAAAAATTAGTTGCAAGGGGAACAGAAGAGTTTGGGATGCAAGGAACAAAATTTCCATGTTCCTTGAACTTCTTAGGGTTTTTTTGTTCTGTTTTTCATTTTATGATTCACTCAAATTGTTATAATGTTGTCTGGAAAAACAAAGAAGGATTCTGGCTCAGTAGAACCGTGGAGTAACTGATATGTTAGACAATGACATTGCCTCCCAGCTGAAAAGTGCACCGCATTCTTTAGCATATCTAGTTTTTGTAATATCACTGTGAACCTTTGATGAAATTTATCTCCTAAAGAAGTGGAAAATTCTGCAATATCAAAGTCACAAAAACAGTGAGCCAGAATATTTACCTAATTTAATATTCCTTGTGCTCTTCTGGGACACGCTGATCACTCTCAAGGAGAGACAGGGTAAGATGTGCCTATGACCCTTACTATATTCTCCTCTTGTTCTCTAGAACTTTAGGAAATGTCTGTTACCCCATACAGATACTGGAGTTCACAGACCTGCTTGCTCCAAAGTCAGTAAGTGTATCCTTTGAAGAACAGGTTCCTTTATATTCTTAGTACAACTTGGGGTGGAATCAGATATATGATGAGATATAAGGCTAGGAGTGAATTAGGCTACACATCAGTGTATATTAATCTAGACTTGTGTTCCAGACATGCAATCACTATTTAGTTTGGCTTATTCCCTAGCAAAACCCACTTGGAAACAAGTGATCGTGCTTCATCTCCATGACGCAGAATTAGGACAAATGCAGGAACTCTCAAATTGTAGGGATAAATGATTCTCTAGTGCTGTAATGATCAGAAAATTCATGAATGCTTACAGACTGTGTGGGGCATTTGAGAACACCTGACGTTCGAATGCTGCCTCAGAAGTCTGCATGGCTTTTTAAAATGTCTGTGAAGATTCATTCCTATAATAATGCATAACATAAACAAAGGGATGGTATTTTAGGTTGCAGTTTGCTGTGACTGTACAAAAGAATGTTTTTAGATCTTGTTGAGCCAACTTATCCATTGCTGCTCAAGGGGATTTTTATTGGTGAGGGAAAGGTTGCCTAAACTGCAGTGATAGTGGATACTAACAATTTGCCAGTGTGCCTCAGCCTCAGGTTAGGTGTGGTGGTGGTGTGGGCTTGGTGGTGGTAGTGGTGGTTTTTTTAATGAGGTATAAGACAGATCTACCTAGAGCTTGCAGGTGACTGTTACAGGTCACTTTCTCTTGGAAAGCACAAAAATATGTAAGGGAAGATAGAGGCCCTGACAGAACTTCTGCTTAAAAATAAATCCGGCCGAACGAGGCTGATATAGGGTGCTTGCTACTTTATCGATACAATTTCAAAAGCTATCTTTTCTGTAAAATAAGTTAAACAATTATTTTCTATTCTATTGCAAACTAGCTAAAACTCCTAGCTACACAGCATCTGTCTCCAGAAATGACCCCTGCGTGCGACTTTGAGGAAATGAGGTGCAGAATAAAGAATACTCCATGTTGGTGGACAGAAATAAATCACGGCAAACGTGTAAAGATGTCAGGATTACTACTATAGAGCTTCATAGGTAAAAATTCAAAATTAAAGTATCTAAATAGGTTGGAAAACCAACTTAAAGACTAAACAAGCCTAATACAAAAACTTTGCCTTTAACTTTCTTGTTAATACCTAATCCTTATGAATTAAATTTCTCACTATGCTTTTAGTAAACTTTTTCATGCAAAATAAATTTTCAGCTTTCTAGATAAACACAGCATGATGTGTTCAGCTTATTACATATTCAAATACTCAACACTGAATGAGCTTCCAAATTATGAAATGTAGAGTATTAGCTCTTTCACTTCCATCAGTGAATACTTTCGGCTGTGAAGTTTTCAGGATCAGTGCTAAAACACTTGTCTTATTTGGTTGTTTACTTTAAATGCTCTAGACAGTCGAATGAGGACTGCCCAGAAGAGAAAAGAGTTAGAATTAACGTTCTTGTTTAAATCTGTTAACAAAAAAATAACTTGTTCCTTCTTTCTTACGCTTTCTACAGGCTCCTTTCTTTAGAGTGCAATACTAAGATTCCCCAATAGATGCCCTAAGAGATCTCTTATAAACATCACGACTAAGTACTGAAATTAAGTCTCTTCGGTTTTCTCTTTGTGGTTGTGGGTGTGTGTTAATAGAATCTGTTATCTACTATCGAGTGGTATAATGTTTTCAGATTTCAATGATAAGGAATAATGAAATTATTTGATCCCAAATGAAGTCGAAAAAGTGTGGATAACAAAAAATTAAATATCCTCATTTGTCAATTATTTTTCAATAGTAATTTTTAATGTGCATCTTAATTCTGTAGTGTATTATCTCTTTACTGTTTAATCAGTTGTTACTTTATATTCACAAGATGAGAAAGGGAGCAATGTCATCTTGTCAGAATCATTATCATTGCAAAGTTGCTACACACTGAAATGAACCTATAGCATTTATTTGACTAGAAATAATGGAGAAATCTACAGATCTAACCTCAGAGTCTAGGCTTTCCCTCCCCCCCCCCCCCGGAGTTTACATCTGTTGTTTTGAGGTATACGTTTGAATTACTTTGATGCATTTCAAAGATAGGTTTCTTGTGTGTGAACACTACTGCATATTCCTTTTATTTAAGGAATTGAGTCCCTTTGTGAGAACTGGCTCTGAGGAGATACGGGTAAACCTTAATGTGCCTTTATGATCCTTTTGTCATTTGGGAGATCTCCTGTGCCAGATGGTTGGCACAACCTTTCTCCAAGCCACAAACAAGCTAATTTTCTTCTATACCATTTGCCAGTATCTGCTATTCTGGTGCTTATGATGCCCTGCTGTTATAAAAGCATCAGTCCAGGTCTCAGTACACTTTATTGTGCTTTTTGATCAACACAGAGTTTATAGTGGAAACGTTATCATCTTTCATTAAAACATTAAACAGACGTTGAGTGAATTAGACCAGTGGATGATGAGGGAAAGATGTATGCGTCCAAACTTCATGCTGTGTGTGTACCAGAGAGAGGTATTTGGAGGATTATTCATGCCATCTAATGTCAGAGGAGGCTGAGAGTTCTTTTGCTGTCATTGACTTCAAGCTAATCAATGATCTTCACCAGTAACAGCTGCATTGAAGGGGCAGCTGTCTTCTTCCAATTTGGGGGGAAAAAAAAAAAAAAAAAGTGGAAATTAAACCCTACAAAGGGCAGTACTTTGGAATGTATATTATTGCTTGAATCTATCAGATTGCCTAAAACTATTTCTGGTATTAAGCTACAAATAGAAGTGTGTTTAAAGTGTTGCATATTCTTGATTCAAAGGGGAAAAAAAAAGAACTTTCTTTTTTTTTTTGTCTTGTTTGCTACTTTGTAACTGTCAGGTTAGCAACAACAAATTAATTGATACTTGGTAGTATCAGATTTTAATATCCTAAATTCTTTGATAACTTGATAATGTTATTCATGGGAACATTTTTCTCATTTTGAATGTTTAAAGGTATACCACAGAAAAATAAGTTGTTGTTGCACTTACAGGTGGTGGGTGGTACCAAGCCATACGGAAGTCACTGGAATAATCTGAAGAGTGAGTAGCAGTGCAAGCCTCTGAAATTTCCTATTTTTGTCCTTACTGATTGCTAATACAAAATCCCAAGCACAAAAAAAAAAAAAAGATTTTAAATAGCTTTGGAAGTGCTAGCCGTAGAAAAGCCAAGAGAAGTAAAATAGCCACTTCTGAAATACCATGCTTACTCTCTAATTCTGCATTCATTTCCCAGGTAAATAATTCTGGAGAAAGGGTGACTTGTGGTAGAAAAGGAGATCCAAATTAGTCAAGGAAAGTGACTATTGTTCTAAATTCAGTGAGTAAGAGAGAGGCTGTAAAGTATGAGAGCAAATGTTTTGGATGAGAACTGAATGGGTTGCTAAACAACTTTCATCATGTGTTATTTGCATTGACTTCCCCTTAATACATTGAGTCTTTGATCTTCTCTTTGTCTTACATAAAGTTTTCTGCTGTATTGGATCCTATATTAAACAGCACCTCATAAATACAAAATAGAGAATCTTCATTAT
The DNA here is from genome assembly GCF_965638725.1 of Aptenodytes patagonicus. Taxonomy (NCBI): domain Eukaryota; kingdom Metazoa; phylum Chordata; class Aves; order Sphenisciformes; family Spheniscidae; genus Aptenodytes; species Aptenodytes patagonicus. Next base: position 46,529,607 of record NC_134952.1, read on the forward strand.
TAATACCTATAGTCTTAACAAGCATAAAACAGCTTTGAAGTTCCTCTGTGTTTCTCACCTTTGCAAGAAAACGTTAGTACTTACTGCACGGCTTCTCTTCTGCCCAATATAAGAATGGCAAATGCTTCAAATACAGTAATTCAGGTAGAAAAATGAAAAACAAGCATAACTGACTGCCAAGCACGTGAGACTAAGTATACCAAACTGAAAATTATGTGGCATACTACGTGGGATCTGGTAAGATACTATCACAAACTATCCAAATTAAGGTTATGGAAACCAGAAACATACTGCTAAGCATCAGCAGTCTCTCTGGACTAACAATTAATTGTTAAACACAGAATAAATTCTCCATTAGTGTATGTTGGTCTGCATTACATCAAGTAAAGTAATATTCCAGTGTAATACTCTGTGGTTGAAAATGTTTCAACTGCAAACAGTGATGATGTAATGTATGGGTCGCAAAATAATGAAAAAAGTTTTAGTTCATTCACATATTTTGTTTTTTTGTGGAAAAATAGAGCAAACAATAGACAAAATAGAGCTCATAAACAGTAACCATTGAGCAGAAGACAGAAAGCTGTCAGGATAAGAACAAGCAAAATTTATTTTCTAACTACTATCTGTGATGGCTGATACAGAGCTAAATTAGAGGAAAAATTAGAAAATCTGTGTTACAAATACATCAAAGTAATTTTAATTAAATACGAGCTTTCTAAACTGGATGTCCCAATGAGTGTCCAAAGAAGAAAGATGAGCATGACCAGATACACACGTTCAAAAACGCAAGAATGCCAAGATACCTTAACATATTACACTGTTGTATCATTATTTACACTCAGATTTAAGAGATTTTCAGAATTGTTTTGAGAGCCTTCCATGTGCTATTTTTGGGGTTCTTTGTCTACCTTGCAAAGCCAAGCAGTATGTCAGACCTTGCATAATTTGCTAGTTGTCCTGACTACTTCATTAATTGGGTTATATAAAACAGTTATGTAATTGTTGCTTGTCTATTTCATGTACTTTCATAATGGCAAAGGAGAATGGATGAGCAAGGTCCCTGTTTGCCCTCACAAGATATCAATTTCCACTTAGCCTGGAACAAGTAATATTTATGTTTACCTCTGTCCCAGGAGAGTTTCTAGTGCAGCTGTGCTAGTAGGAAGCAAAGTTGACTCAACATCAGTTTTGCCCCCTAAAAATTGTCATTAAGTAGTGCAGTTTTATTCTGTCTGTACTTTGCAAAAAAACCTGAGAGGGCTTAGAGAAAAAAGAGGGGAGAAATAGAATCATAGTGGTTCAGAAATGTTATCTGGATGCCAGCCAAGCTGGCTTTATGATAATTGGCAATTATAAAGGGTTGGATCAATGAAAGTCTGGTTGATTTGGCTTTATATTCTACACTTTATGTGTAAAAGTTAATCACGTTTCTTCTTGCAGTGCCATGATCTAATTAGCAGTCCAATAAGAACTCCCTTACAAAATAGCGATAAGCTAATGCAATCTAACGTATCCCATTTTACTATTTCCTATGCTAACTAGTTCAGTTCTTTAAGTACTGGATTTACCTAGTTTTGTTTGTCACTACAAGTTTATTCCACATGTAGACACAAATATAATTAACCTAGCATGCTAGTGTACTTCAGAACAGCTGACCTCTGTCTGTCTTACCCTAGTCATGGATGATTTAAAGACAGTTTAATACTTTAATCAGTAACACATTTTCCCAAAAGGCCCAAAGTAGGTAACCTATAATGCCATGAAGAGTAGATACTTAATTTTCGTAATGATCTCACATTGAAGATTAAGTAGCTACTCTTTAAAAGTGGTGGAACGGATGGTAAATTAATTTACAAGCAATAAATCAGATAACTAAATCTGTTATCTCACATTAAAGCAGATTCAAGTGAGACTTCAAACTATTGTTTCTTTGCTTGACTTCACGTAAATATATTTCTAATTTTTAGGCCGTTAGCTTCTGGCTTTTTGTTTTGTTTGCTTCTGTTCATCCAAAGGTACCTGTTAATATGTTAATAATGTTATACCTTCTTATAAACAGAGGATGTAATTAATAGTCTTATTTTGGGGTGATTTTTTTCCTTATGTTTCATAACTAAAGATGGTTCACGGTAACATGTCAATGTTTTTAGCATGGGTTGCCAGTGAGGAGCTCTACCTCAACACTCGGGCACTAAAACTTGATATGGATGGTAGGGATTACCGACACAGGCTGTGCAAAGCCTCCAGCATACTTGAGCTTTCAGGTAGCCGGTTGATATATTAAAGCTTATAAATATTGCATAACATCCGCCCTGCTTTAAAAATGGAAGCACAGTAAACCTCTGCGCTCCCGATGGGAGCTACTCGCTATTTCACAGCAGTTGCTGCTCTTTCTGCTGGTGCCCGTGCTGCAATCTGCCCAAAGTGCTCTGGGGGCTGCCGCTCGGGGAGAGGGCTTTGGCTCCCGATGTTATGTGGGGACCAGGCGAAGTGGGGGCGGCCGGGGGACAGCGAGCGGGACGGCGGCCCCGCGGCGGGGAGACCGAAGGGGAAACGGGGAACTCCATCAGGGCAGCAGCCCTCCGCGTGGGAGGGGAGCCCTCCGGCGAGAAGGGGAGGTGAAATACCAGACGTCAGTTTCCCCCGCCCCATTAAAAAAATATAACGATAATTTAAAAAAGAGGGGGGTGGGGGGGAGTTGAGAGCAAGTTTTGGTACTCGTACGGTGATGCCGGCAGCTCGGGGGGCGGGCCGGGGGGCGGGCCGGGGGGCGGGCCAGGGGGCGGGGCGGGCCGGGCCGCGCCGGGCCGAGCGGAGCGGAGCCGAGCGGAGCCGAGCGGCGGCGCGGGCGGGCGGGGGCGGCAGTCGGGCTCGGCGGCGGCGAGCGGGGCCGGTGCTGTCCGCGGCGCTGCGGGTGCTGAAGGGCGGGCGCCCTGCGCCGCCTCCCCGCGGCGCCTCGGGGCCGGGGGACTCGCTCTCCGCGCCTGGAGCCGGCGGGAGGCGCGGTGCCGGGAATTGCTTCGAGTTTTCTCCGGACTAGCTGGCTCCCTCGCCGGATCGCGGCGGGTCCGCTTTTGGCTTTGTTAAACGAAGAAGTATTCCCCTGTTCGCGGTTCTCGCACGGGGACCCGGCGTTTGTTTCTTTTTCCTTGCGGGCTTTAGCGACTCTTGGGTAAGGTAAGCAGGAATATTAATTTTTTTTTTTTTTCATTTGATATCTGCGTATAAGAGGTAGTGGGGTGACGAATGGGATGGAGGAGCTGGCAACTAAAGGCAGAGCAAAGTTGGGAGCTTAGGTCAGTGCAGGGGCAGCACTTGGGAAAGAGGTGTGCAGTTTTCAGTGAAAAGGGCTCTGGAAACAAAAGATGAATCTAGAATGAGAAGTTAGAGGCTTATTTTTTTCTTAAAAACTTGCTGTCAGGATAATGTTTAAATGCTTGAAAACATTTTATTATAGAAATCTTGAGTGCTATAAAAAGATATCGAAAGACATTACAGAAGCTGCTTTATATAAACACCAGTTTTGGGGGACAAGAAAAGCTCCAACTGATTCTGTCCGGGGGAAGAAGGGATATGTAAGGTCATTCTGGGAGGCAGAGTGCAAAGTAGGAATTAAAGAGGATTTAAAACCATAGCCTCATGTTGCTCTGTGTTCTTACGGTGCCAGTTTGCGTGTGCAAGAGAAGGATAGTGATACCTTGTTACTCGATGAACAATTTAATGCTGTAACACTCTGAACTTGTGAAACAGCACCTTTCTGAAAGGGATCATCCCCACCTCTATCTCCAAGGTCAATGTGGTGTGCGTGTGCCTGTGAAAGTTGTGGATTGTTTCCTTTGATATTGACTGATGAATGTCAAGCCTTCCTTCAGGCTACAAGAAGGTGTAAATGTGAATTTCTGATTTAATAATACCATATTATGTTGCATTATAGGACTGCTGTTGTCGGTAATTGATTGGAACTGGGAAGTGTGGGCAGATAAAATGTCTTGCTATTTCAGCAGTGTTTAACCTTTCACAAGCTTGGTAGAGTGCTCTGCTTCACAGAGGGGTTTTCTACTGCTTCAGCGAGTTGTCAGAGTTCTGCACATGCAGAGCAGAGTGCCATGCAGGGATTTGTGCACACGCAGAGCAGAGCACCACGCAAGGATTTCTACACGTACAGGGCAGAGCGCCATGGAGGGATTTCTGCACACACAGAGCACCACGCAGGGATCTCTGTCTAAGATTAAGGCTGATTCCAGAAGGAATGGACTGCTGCTGCTCGTAGCCAGTGCTACTGAGATGGCTGAACAGAACAAGCAGGCAAATGAGGTCCCCACCCTGTATTTTTTAGCATTATGTAGCACTTCATACTCTTGTGGCTGTGATTAATTTTCTTTGGAACTGGGACCTAAATCACAATTGTTTCTTTACATAGCTGACCTGCACAAGTGCTAGCAGTTGTACTAACTGTGAGCGTGAGGTAACTTTTGCTGATGAGATGAAGCTGATGAAAGGAGACTGTTTCATATTATTATAGCGTTTTTTTTTTACTCCTGCATCATTTATTTAATGTTAAGATGGGTTGTTTTTAGTGAATATTTTTATCAGCTAGAATATGAAGATAACCATCGGGTAGCAGCACAGAACTGCTGAGGAGTAAAGTTGAAAGCAAGCAAATCGAGGAGAAAGTAGTTTAGGCTGCCAAGGCCTTCGTTAATTTTAGGTAGAATTAGGAAATACATATGTTTTACTGCCCCCCCCCCCATTATAAAGCAGCTATTGCCTTCCTCTCTCAAACAGTAGGGAAAGAAAGTTTATTACATAGCACTTGCACTGGTTGCAAACCTTCATTAATAGTCTACCCATTAGCTAGGACAGCTCTTATCATCTGCCATTGACGTGAATATTAATTTGCTTTGAAATGTTTTGATATCATTTTAAATAATGATACTTTTTAAAGTACGAAGATTCAGGATGCTTGCTTTCTAAAGTACACATTACAAAAATATTTTGGAAAAGTTAATTTTGAAGCATGTGGTGCAAACAGTGCATTAACTGAGGGAAAAAAACCCAATAAAACAACCCCAACCCACTAAGTGCTTGGCCCAACTTCTGATGTTTATCTGTAAATATACAGGGCCTGAATCTGCAAATCCTCATTCACTTGAGTAGTCTTTATTCTTACGCATAGTCCTGTTAACTGCAAAGGGACTATATCCATCATTGCATGAGTAAAAGTCATTGATCTTGCTGAGGTCAGTCATTTTACCAGCATCAATCAGATGGTAAACCTTGATGCTAAGACATTAATTCTGCACTTTTAAATTTATCTCTCATATCTGATTGTATTTTCTGTGTAAAGTTTTGCCTTCATTTGTATCGGTCTGCTTTATTTTATAAATCATGTTTAAAAAATGGAGATTTGAAGTGATATGTAGACTCTCAAGGAAGTAAAATGGCACTGCTATTTTTCAACAAAATGGTGTTCTAAATTTACATATACATCAAGTGTGGTCCATAGCCATTTTGGTCATCTGTTCTAATTAGAAGTCGTCTATCTTCAGTAGTAATCCTTCTTCAAGCATATCTGTATGCTTGTAAGGATGTGATTTTGTGCAGTGTGCAGTTCCAAGACCTTTAACACCACCATTCAAAAGTTGAAGAAAACTGGATGCTAATGACTTGACCAAACAGCTGACGGCAGAACTAATGCAAACTCAGGGAGGAGTTTTCTCATAATATCGATATTCAGGGAAACCCCCTGTTTAAAGTGGTGCTTTATAGACCCTGCTTACAGTGACCAACACACAAATATGTGCGTGTGAGGGCATACACTTACAACTACTGATGATATCAACATACATACAACATGTCAGGCGTCCTAAGCTTACATTTGATAGTGGATCACTTGGCTATTTGCTGGGCTATAGCCTTTGACAGTAAATGGTACTCAGTAAAAACACAAATGCTATGGTTGCTCAGTTCTACGTGTGTTCTAGATCTACCTAATCATGACAGTTTGTGGTTCTGATTTTTTTTTTTGTGTGAGTTTATCCAATAATCCTCAGTATTTGTTTAAAAAAGCAAAGATAATCAATCCTAGAAAAAAGAACTGTTACAATCACATAAATTATATCTCTAATAAATAGCAAACTTTTGTTTCTTCCTTAGGATAAATGCATGCAGTTCTAAACTCTTGTTTTATATAATATTTTAGAAAATGTAAATTTTGCGTCAATCTTCTCTGACTTTTAGAGAATATAAAATACTAATGAAAGCAAGGCTCTGCTTGGTTTTGTTAGTTTCAAACCTAAATAAAAAGGTAGAGCTCCAATACGAATAGTTCTTCCTTTTAACAATTCTGAACTTGGCTTAGAAATTTCAAAGGTAAGAAGTCAAACAAAACTTAGGTAGCCAATTCTGAATATTTTTCTCCAGACTGGCAAATATTATGGGATAATTCAGGACATTAAATGTCGCAGGAGTGAATCACAGGCTCAAGGAGGAGTAATGAATCAAATGCCACTCTCGACTTTTTTCTTCAGTTTTTCTAAGCAAAAGCAGAAAAATAATTGTTAATTATTCAGTGTAGCTTGGCCTATTACGCTACGTAATTTTAAAGCAAAGTAAACAGATTAGTAAGTTTATTTGCAAATCTGTTTAATCCTGTTTTATATTTCAAGCTTTTTTTTCTTTTTTTCTTAAGCATAGGGAATAGCTGTCAACAAATGAAAAGGCTGGGAACTTGTTTGCATAAGATACTATACATATTTAATACAGCACGCTTTTCCTTGCCTCTTGGTAGACAGAAAAGACGAAGAACACTCTTTTATATTGTTAGAAGAACAGTAAGTTGAAACTTTGTCTTTGTAGTAAACAGACATTGAGAAGGCTGTGGGTTGAATAAGAGTTGTGGTTGACCAGCACCTTGGAAAACAGTGCTGTATGAAACTCCCTCTAACACCCCCAATATCAAAGATTACTAATGCCCAGGGAATGTAGTCAACAGAAGTCAAACCCACAGGCTAACTCTCTTCTGTGCTATTTTACAAGTTCTTTCTTTTGGTCTTGGGTTAATTGAGTAACCTCTAGTGACAAAGTCTTGTCTCCCAGTAGGTAGGTCATGTTCCTTTCCAGCACTTACATTTATTAACAGATGTGTCTTCATTCGAATGGGCCAGTGCAGATAAAGAAATTTCTGCACAGTTAGTGTGGCAGAACTGTGAAAATGCGCCCCATTTGCCAGTATCTCCCATTTTTCTGGTTGTATTGGCTGAGTATATTGGCCAAGAGATGTAATGAAATAAGTTCAAATCAGCCAAACTGTTGTGATCTAGCCAGGTACAATTCCTTATGGGAACAACTTGAAAATATGTATTTGTTATCTATTTTTAGGTTTATTTGATAGCAATATTTATGCAGGTATTTACCCTTACTACCCTAGAAATGATCATAGCAAGTCTATTCAATTAATCACTCTTTTTACCATACACTAAGTGAAATTAGGGGTGAATTATGTGGCTGCATTGCTGAGTTGTGCAAATCTTAAGAAAATAAGAAGTTCTAAAGAGTTAAATGAAGGGAGAGTTGGCAATGCTTGCGCTGATTGCTTGAAGTAGGTTGAAGTTCACAGTTTATTTGCATTTGAATTAATTGAGATTGGTGTCCAGCAGTGCTTTTCAGAGCAGGCTTCAGAAAGACTTTTTGTATAATAGAGTACTTGAAAATGTTAGCTGGAAGATGAAGGATATTTAAAATACTTCTTTCTTTTCCTGACAGAGCAAACTTTTTTCTCATTTTCCTCTAAGTAAGGCTTATTGTAATTCTGAAATATTTTCACCACTGAATGGGCGTTCTTGTGTTAAAAGCCGCTATCATTTTTAAATCAGCATATTAAAAACTTTCTGAAATAATTTTTAGTTTCTTCACAAGTCCTTAATACCTACAAAGAGAAATAAAATAATCTTAAACCAGCTCATAACATTAATCAGATAAAATGTTATTCCTCACTAAAAATGCTCCTTTATTAAATGATAGGAACTTGCAGATTATTACTTTGCATACTTTTGCTTCCATTAGGAAACAAAGTGTTTTAGATGCTTTCTGCATTTTAACTCTGAACTGTACATATTTTCATTATTATAACAGAACTTTGTCTTCCTAAATAATATGTAAATCATTATACTTTTAATCACATTTAAACAAATCAATGAGTGATGAAACAAAAACAGGTAGAAAATTTTCTTCTGTCATGGGTAGTTGGAAATAAAATTCTTTTTCAAATAGCTTGCAGATTATGACGTGCTTCAAAGTTGAACATTTCAAGTTGTCTATTTTTTTATATTTTCTTTCATAAACTTTATTTAAAACATGACTATAGGTGATAATATGTTACTTATGGGTTTTGTTAAACTTCGTCAACCATAATTACTAGGAAAGAAAGAAAAAAGCACTTTCACATCATTGTGGCAGATCAATGGAAATCATAATTCATATGCAAGAGCAGTCAAAAAAACAAATAAAACTTTTGTTTCTGTTAGAGACTGAATATAGTACTACCAAAATTACAATTATATAAATAATTCTTTAGCATGAGGACTGTATTTGGTGGCAGTCATGCCCTTCCAGTCATAACAGGAAACAGGAGCAACAAAAGTATTGGATGCATAAAATGCCATGGTATCTAAGAAGATTTCTTTAGGAAAAATGGTAAATAAACTGCAGAAAAGTGGGCAAAATAACTGTGAAAAAGTTACTCCTTATATCCGGTCTGAACCTCCCCATTTCAGTTTATGCCCATTGTCTTTTTGCTGAACTCGCTCCAGTTTATCCATAGTTTTCTTGTACTGGCGGGCCAAAACAAGACACGCTACTCTAGATGCGATCTAACTCAAAATGTTGATGACGAGCATTCAAAAAAGTTACAATATGTACCTACATATAAAGACAAAATACATATAAATAATTGAAGAAAAGAAGTAAAATAGATTAGGAAGAAACTTCTCCTATGAATTATATATTCCATAATTTGCCACAAAAGGATTTCTGTTTTTCCAGGAAAGCATAGCAATATGGCCTCTAGTCAAGACCAGCATAAAAATTCCTGTGTTGGCTATGATTCCTAGGACGTATTTGTTCCCTGTATGAACTCTAGATGAGAGTGCACCAAGTACAACTATATATAATTTTTTAAGATTGGATTCTCTACATGGAAAAGTTACTAAAATGTAAGTTTTCTTTTAAGAAATTATCCTTGGCACCATCAGATTTATTTTTTTATGCAAGATTCAAACACATTTAGTATATAAAAAGAAAAGACTAGTATCTGCTTTCTGAGAACAAACTCTAGTGTAATGGAAAGCTAAATGCACATGAACAAATGACCAACTCACAAATAACTAACTTTAGAGTTGCAGCAGTCCAAGTTTCTATTAATACAGCAGAAAAAACCCTACTGTTCTTAAGTAAAAGAAGAGATGCACCATGTTAACTTTAAAAATGCTTTTTGCATTTGCATTTTGCTTTCAGGAGAAGGAGAACTATTTTGGCGCATTTTAGAGCATTTTTTGTCACTTCTGCATCACCATTTCTAGCAGTCTCTAATTTTTCCTTTCTAAGGTTCTGGTTTGAGTCTTAAGTCAACAAGAAGCAGAAGCTTTCATAAGACATAAAGTTTGTACAACATTGTGGTGACTATTCACTTTTTATGAAAGATTTGAGATTGTTGAACCTGTAGAATGAAATCTGAGACCAAGTACCTTTGGTAAAGGCAGATTTTCTTAGTGTTGTCCAGGTATTCCTCAGGTCTGAGAGGCGAAGGCTAAGACAGTATTATTTCCAAACATTTGCTCAGTTAGCCCTGCAGTACTCACAGGAGTGCAAAACCTGATATGAAAATGAAACATCTTATTTTAACAGTGAGTCCTTCTTTTCTTCTTTACTCTGTTTCAAGATGGAAACATGAGTTCAGTTCATCATCTGTTTTAGCAGCGGAAAGGCCACAGAGAAGGAAGAGAGGCTCTTCCTGACAGTATTTTTGGCTTGTCCTTGTAAAACGGAATTAAGTTGCATGGATCCTCCCTCTCCTTGCAGCAGCCAAGGTTAGCCATAACCTCACCTTCAGTGAGAAATCGACGTTTTTAATCTTGAGTGCTGATTTTCAAATTGAAATACAGTTCATGACATTGCTGTTCTTCCATATTATCAAGTCCTTTGACAGACATAATTCTTATTTAGAATAAACCACAAGACACACAGCACTAGGTTATCATAGTTTGAAGACTGGTCATATTTTGCATTTATTTTTTATGCCTTTTAAGGTGAATGAATCTCAGCTAGTATAGTGGAGAGTTAAAATATTAATTTTAAATTTCTTGGTCCTCTAACATACATGTCATGCTTCTATCATTTATACTACCTTTATATTCTTACGTAATTCAGAAACCCATCAATAATTAGTATTATGATAGTATTTCAACATCAAAATTATAATTCTATTTTAGTTTTTATTATTTTTGCTCCAGGCTGTTTTTGATAAACAGTAATAGTCTATAAAAAATGTTCTACACATTGATGCATGGGCTGATTTAGTTCTTTCCTTGGGACACTAAAAGAAAAAACATAAGTAACGTCACTCTTGAGATTTAACTTTTGTATTATGCTAATTATTCTTTGAACTGGAAACAGTTTTTCAAGTTAATTTAAACTGTGTTGCTTAGCTGTAATTACATTTCAGTCTACTGTCTAATAATAGGCTGATTCTCTTCTTTTATGCTTAGAGAATTATTGTCACAAAAATATTTGAACAGTCTACATTTGTATGTTCTTGTTGCAGTCAGCGGGGTGGGAGGACGTTAGCCGCACCTTGGGGGTTTCATTTAAAGCATTAATAGAGTGCTTCAGGCATCAGATCTTAGAATTGATGTCCCCTATGGACCAAAAATCTAATATTTTAATATATTTGTGTCCTTTATGTCTTTTCAGTGTGATAGTCACATTCATCTACTGCTCTAGGCTTTCAGTAATTTCCATGCAGAAGCAAACTTTTAATAGGGCTTCCATGCTTGTCTGTGTAAAAATATACGTGGAATATACATAAAATTTAATAAAGCTTTACTGAAAATTTGATTTATATTTCCAAAGACTAAGAAATCTATATTAAAAATAACACCCCTCACCCCCATGTTGTCATAATTTCTGAGATAGAACAGCTCTCGTATTAATAAAGAGATATAAATGAAAGTTTGTGATATCATTTGCTGACTGTCATGAGTTAAAGTGTTTTTATTAATTTATGTGCTACAGCTGACTCCTCCATGAACTGTGTGAAGTAATATGGCTAATAATTTTTGTTTTATCATTCTCCACTTTCCTTGTGAGAGACAAAAGGTCCAAATTTAGTGAGTTAGTCTTGTATTTTTGATAAACTGGGCATTTGTTCCTGGAGTTACCATGTGTGTAAATGCTGAAAGAAAGCTTAAAGGTCTGATCATGAAGCTCTTAATGGTTAAAACATGAGCAGAGACTCTTGTATCTTTGTTCTTTTTTCTAATAAAGAAAGTGAACAGTAGATTGTATGCATGCAAAGAAATTCTGAATTCTAAAAATCTGTGTTATTTAAGCATTAATTTGGGGTTCTTCCAAAAAGAGTTAAAATGTTATATATAAAGTATTGCCAAAATCATTGATAGTTTTTGTGGTTTTTTATAAGACTCAAAGTAAAGACTCACTTTAAACTTCCCACACATCTGAGATTCTTAAGGCCTCAGATTATCATTTTGATTTTCAACATCAATTTTCTTATCCCAGCATGCAGCAGAAGGATGCTCTGGAACATTGATTTATGTCTATTAACATCCCTGTAAGACCCAGTTTGGTGTTTTTAAGAAAGGAAAAGATTTGGTAATTTTTGGGGTTCTTTAGCACTGGTTAACCATTTCTCACTGGAACTGGATTTTTGAGGTGACCTTTGGTAAGGTCCACCAATCTACAAGCCATGGCTAATTAGGGAGGGCAAGAAGGCATACCATTTGCTGAAAAGAGTTATTGCTATCACTCTTGTCAGTGAATATTTAGGGGCAAGTAGCTTCTCGGCATACTGTTTGTTCTGTGTATAGACTAGGTTTGTAAGCCAATAAACATTATGAAGTTTTCATTGCTTTTGACTAGTGTCTGTCAAAAGCACGTCATAGCTAAACTTGTGTCACTGTGGTTACTTTTCTTTCTCCCAGTTTATAGTGGAAAAACATTGTGGAATTACTGATGGAAAAATAAAAGAAAATAACTTTTCTGTGTTCCCAGACTCACTGAAAACTGGTATGGTTACATTTACATTAATATTATCATAGCAGGTTTGCATCAGTGAAAATATGAGGATAAATCAGACACCATATGGGCAGCTCTACACTCAATTACTAATAGAACACTTCTGTAATTAAAACTATGGCATTGTTTTGAAATTTGCTTCCTCCTCTTTATCCTTGCATGCATGTTATTTCTGGCCATCTGCAGGAAATATTATGAAATCAGAGTCAGTGGGCAACTCTAACAACAGAAGAATATGAAAGTTAAAAATCTGTATTACTAAAGAAGGCCCCTAAATTACTGGATGCTCACTAAGGGCTGTAATGACCCACAATGTCAATCTAACTTTTTTTTTCTGTTATGTAATGAAATTAAACAACAAACCCCCCAAACCTAGAATGCTGCTTTAGAATGGAAGTTTACAACATCAGGTTAAGTTAACGTCACATAGCGAAAACAAAACTTTGCAGATGTCATCTGCAGGCTGAAAATCTATTGTTTCTGTTTAGATAATTTGGAGACTCCCAACAGCAGAAAAGTATTCCATGTTACTGTGGGATTCAGGGTCGAGTTTATAGTCACCACAATATAAGACAGATACCCATGTTCTAAGCTTGCTTAAACAGCATTTCAATTATATTTTAAGTATAGTGATTTAAAGTTTATTGTGCTCACTTCAACATAATAGGGCAAGTAAAGCCATGAATTGGAGAATAAGCTATGTATTTTCACACTGTAGCTAAATAGATAAATCCTTTCTGGACTCTGGTATCTATCAGGAAAATGAAAGGTAAAAGTATTAAACTATATTAATCCATCAGTTTGCAGACAGTCACTAAATGGAATTGGTGGAATGATTTAAAAACATTCTTTGTCTAGTTGAAGTGAAGATGCTTTTTGCGTGTTGTGTGAAGATATTGAGAAAGCAGGTGTCACGCACAAACCATGCAAATAGTATAATTACTTAACTGTTTTACTTAAAGACCAGTTTAGACAACCTTTATTTTGTCCAGACTGAAAAATGAAAATAAAGTTTCATTAAAATGCTAAGAAATATCAAGCAGCATGTACTGCAATTAAGATTAGAAAATATTAGCAAAGCTTTCATAAAAAAAAAAAAATCTGTGATTATAAAACTTATAAAGAGAAAGTATTATACTACAAAACAAAAAGTAAATTTCTAGAGGAGTATTAATTGATCTGTGTTGGGGCCACTGCTATCCTTCCCATCCTGTTATACCTGTTGATCTGTCTTTCTTTTTGTTCCATTGGCTGATGGTGTTCATATAAGCGGGTGGTGAGCTGGACTAGGGAGCTGATCTGGCTAGAAGTTAACCTTTTCCTCCAATGCCCTCCACCTCAACTGGTTACCAGTTCGAATATCATGGCCTAAGATCAGCTTAAGCTCTCATGGAACAAACCAGCTTTCTTCAAAATTATGTAAAATTGATTTGAACTAGTGTGTTACTGTGGACATATAGTAGGCTGTAAAAATAATTGTCCAAGATAAAAGTTGAACAGAACAGCACAGTCCTATGACTTAAGTCACTGAGCTGCAGGTAACTACTCCATCCCCCTCCACCCCCAAGACATAGTTTTAAACTTTTCTGTCAGGAATTCTGGTGGGATGATTTGTCCCTATGGTATAAATTCAACTGGGTGATGATAGCCTTATGGGAATGTTATTCTAGAAAGAGATTGCTGGAAAGCAAACAGTGTTATAGCTACATTTATCCTCCCAGGCATGCTTCTGATATCCCGTTACGGTTAAGGGGGGGGTGGGGGGCGGGGAAGCTGGAAAGGGCTGGCTTGCCTAGCTTTCTACAAAATGGTTCTGGGGCAAAATGTAGACCTGAATCCAAGCTCTCTTTTGTGGGTGATGTTAAAGAAGTCAAGTAACTTTGGAAATAAGGGATAATTTTGGATTCTTTCAATGGCACTATTCTCTTTTTTCCACTGTATATCGTGTGATATTGTATTGTGCACTCAAAACCGTGGGGAACTTGGAAGCTGTAGTACTATTATGGGCTATGAATAGGCAGTAGTGCCTAGCAGCACCTCTCAAATGGGAGCTTAGGTTGTCAGTCGGGGCTGGCTTTAAGCATAGGAGGCTGCCCAAATCAGCCAGCTATTGGGAGAGAGCAGCAATGGCTCTGCTCTTGTTTTGTTTCCAAGAGTTCAACCCAGAACTTGCAGCCACTGGCTGCAAGTGACAGCACTGAGTGTTGGCAATCCTTTATTAAGTGAGAAATTAGGGAATATGAGCAGTATGCATTGCTACAAGGAGGTATCTCCTCTCCTTCTTTAGCATCATCCCCTTTCCCCTCAACTCCTGCCTCTTGCCAATAAGAGGAACAGTGAACCTGATTCTTCAGTACAGTCCCCTGCGTTTACTGCCTTTATCCTTCTTTGGCGCTCTCCTCTTCTTCCTGCTGGGACTTTCTTTTGCTACAGTCCTAGGCCTTATTTCTGGAGGAGGCAAAGAGGGAAATCTTGACCTGGGTTTGCCATCAGCTATCATTCAAGATGATCTGTGTGCTGCCTTGCTCTGGAGGATGGAAATTGTTATCCTGTCTCTTCATTGAACATACAGATTGCCTCATTTATGCAATTGTATGCTTAAGATGTTGAAGATGAGAAAGAAAGGTGGGGTTTTTCTCTCTGTCTGTAGGCAGGGTAATCTTGCCTTTCCACCATGGGCCAAAATGAGAGATTTTGAGAATACAAGAATGATTGTATGAAACTGATTAATATGAAAGTGATTAATTCTTTCATCTGAAGAGCCTCCATTGAGGCTCTTTTCTCTGTTTAGTAGTCACATAAGAGCTGCAAAAGTATAAATGTAACAGTTCTCACATTGCATTGCGTGTTGCTGAACAAGATGAAAACTTTTTTTCTGCATATATAGACTTCTGCAAAATAACTTTAAAAAAGCTTTTATTCTGTTTTGATTAATCAGTGGTGGTTTGCAGAAAACCTCATCTGGATAACAAGATAAATTTGAAATTGCTGAAGGGTAGGCCTTCCACTACTTTCAAAATACAGACAGAGGCAAGAGAAGCTTTCAATTCTAATTGTGTAGGGACACTTACCTGAGTCAGCACTGAGGATGCATTCACGCCAACAGTAACTGATTCATCAATAAAGGGCCTGTGTGTAGCTGTGGTACTTGGACATTTGCCACCAATTATCTGATCAGCATTTGTGGCTGAGCAGTAGGAACATGATGCAGTGCTCAGCAACACCTCCTGGCTCCTTGTCATAGAGTGCTGCACTTCACAAAAGTGTCCTAGACAATCCCAAAGTCTATGCGGTTGACTCAGAAATTGGGAACAGTGTCAGGGTGGAATGAAAAAGGGAGCACAAACTTACATCTGAGGGAGGTGGGGTGATTACTCTTGAGGTTGTAGTTTCAGAGCGAGAACTTTATTTGAGAAGAGAGATGGGATGCTCTTGCCTATACGGACAGTCCATACCAGATGTGGTATGGAGTGTCTGGTGATGATCATACCTAAGCCATCTGAGCTTTAATTTCTTGTTAAAATGTAGGTTTTTTTCTCTTAAGAAGCTCTTCTTAGTGTTTCCTGGCACCGTATATGGTCAAAACTTAGTTCCAGTGAATTTTACATTAACTTTTCCCTGTATTTCTATTGTATAAATAAAATTGAAGTTGTTTACCTTGCTTTTTGCCTTTCCAAAACACATATACATATAAAAAATATTTAAAACATTTTTTGTTTTGTTTTGTTCAACAAATGAACACAACAATTTTTTGTTAATATATTATACGGTGGTGGTGGGGGAGAGACAAAATTAATTCCTTTTGCACACTGACCGTTTCATCAACACATATTGGCTGCTCCTTACTTTGTTTTGTATTATCCCCATTCCATTCTTCTTAGAAATTACAATTTTTTTAGTTAATGAATTATTAAAAATCTTATTTTACAATCCATGTTGGCTACAAGCTCATCAGGACATTGTAGGTTTTCTGTTTTACTTACTCTCAGCTTTCGAGCATCCATTTGAAAGGCTTTTGTCTAGTAGATATATTAGAACACTATAAAATCATACGCAATAAAACTCTTTAAAATAGTATAAGGCAGTTAAAACATAGCAGGAAATGAAGGTTCTGATTCTAATGAATGGGATTGAGCGCATACAAGAAGAGAAATGTATAGATATTTCTAATAACATAATGCAACATTTAAAGAAAGCTGCAGTTCAATGAAAAATGAATATGGTCTATAATGATGCACTAAATTTACTATAAATAGTAGAATGTGAAAGACCAAGTCAGCTGTCACAGCCAAAAAATTTTTTTTTCATCAGGTATCACAGTGCAGGGTGGGTTTCTTTTGTTCTATAAAATCTCAGAACTGTATGTATTTGCTTCATACTCTACTCAGTCTATTCATTTCATTTTACATAAGGAGAGAAGATCCTTCTTTTATTCACTTTGTCTTTAATGTCCAAGCGAAGCAACAAGCCTAGCAGACATCAGAATTTCAATTCAAATTGGGGTCAAAGACATATCTTCACACTTGTTTCCATAGTATTCCCAAAGAATGCAGCTAAGCTGACAGGTTCTGGACACTTCCCCAGCTGATGGATCTAAGCTCTTGAATAGAACACATTGCACAAGCAACCCAAGCCAGCTTTATGACTGACAGAACAAGTGCAATTTTCTGTGTTTCTTTCTGACTGCTGAATTGAGGTTCGTTAAGACCTTGGTGACAGTAAAGTAGAAAGAGAGACAAGTCACTGCAAAGCAGGAAAGAAGAGAGGAGAAAAAACTCCACAGCAGTTAAATTACAAAAGAGAAAATGCCTATAACTATTTTAGCTATTCAAGTACAGAACACTTTCACCTATTTGTATATTTCTGTGGGTCTGTATGATTAGACACAGACTTTTTTTTTAAATACAGCCACAAGCAACTTTGGATTTCATTCATTTTAGTTAATGGAGTTATTTTAGAGTTTTATTTCCATCCTTGTGAATCTTTATTGTCACTAAGTCCTATGAATAAGGTAAAATTCTGCACCCAACATACTAAATGTGGCTTTCAGAGTTGTTTTCATGTTTTCAGTTAGGTCAGGATTTAATCTGTAGTTGACTTAATTATATTAATGCGGGCACTGGGGGAGAACACTGGAGGGCAAATGTATTTTTGGTTCAATCATGATAAGGACAGACTGCCCTCAGCTACACAAAGTCCTTGTTTATTTAAATAGCTGCAACATTCATCAGTCCTATTGGTTACTGATCGAACTGTGGTTTGATCCAGTGATACCAAAAGCCGCATGCATCTTTATTCTCTGGCTAGAGCACTTCAATAGAGCAAGTTTCATAGAAGTAATGGGGTAAAATCATAATATTAACCAGAATACTTACTTAAAAGAAAGAGATTCTCTAAATTATCGTGGTAGTTTGAATTAATGGTAGGCATATCCTGGTTTAGCGTTCATTCAAGGAGTTCAATAACACTAAGGCTTCAATGTTTTTGATGGTAACTAATGTTTTACCAAAACCCAAAATTTCCTTGAATAACAAAATGAAGAAGTAGGGGTGGTAGATTAGCATATCATAGCAAATATGGAGGAATCTTACTCATTAATTTAGCAGTTTACCTGTTTAAAAAAACAGTTATATCTTGAGTGGCCATTTTGCCTTCTCTAGGATGGCATATTTGCTCAAAAATACGCTTAACAATTTACTATGGAAGTGCCAACAGCTGTTGTTTCTTCTTACACTTAATTAACGTTTGCAGTATTTTATGTAAGAAGACTAAATAAAAAACTTGAAAACCAAAATATTTATCTTTTCTAGCATGCACAGAACACACAGTTACACAATGGTATATTAAGTGTTAATTTACAAATTTTGTAAAATGTTAACAGTACCAAAATATTTGCCTGAGTTCTAAGCTGGCAGATTTTATATTTCTGATTTCATAACATAAACCAGTTGAATTCCCATCGGTTCAGATACTGCCATGATGATAAACATTAATCCTCTAGGATATTGAAGAACCAGCTGTAACAAGCTTTCTTAATGAGGGAAGAAAGAGACTGCCTTGCTGACAGTATAACTCCCATAAACTAGCACTAGCATCAATGACGGTGAATACAGCAGTTTCCCAAGGTAGATACTGAAGTCTTAGGGAAAAATCAGATCAACATGCACAACTCAGTTCTATTAAAAAAAGCTCCTCTAAAATACGTGAAATAAAGTACCCTCATTTTGTTCTGCTTTCTGAATATTAAAGAAATTGTGAGATTACAGTTGTGAGAGCGTGTGAAGAACATGGTAAGAAAGGTTTAAAATTGCCATTTCTTATTTCATTATAATTAATTCAAACCTGGGTCACTAAGACATCTGGTGTCATCCTTTAAATAAATAAAGATACTTAAAATGTTAAGATTAAATCAGAGCATGAAGTTAGCAGCAAAGATTTCACCTAATAAGTGTCTGTGCTGCATTCACGTTCCAGGTGTTTTGGCCTTTCAGAAATGTCCCTGCCACACTCAGGCCACTTGTGTCTGGGCTCACGAGAGCCACCAGTAAGGCCAATTCCAAAGAAGCTCTTCTAGAAAAACCCTGGGCAGATGCATCTCGCTTGCATCCCCACACAGCTGCTAGCTGTCTGGGCTCCTGTTGTTACCCCCTGGCACCTGACAGTGCAAGCACTGTGAAGGCAGAGAGAGAGTAACAGCAAAAGGCAAGGAAAACCTGGTCCTTGTGCTGGCTGCTCACCACGGAGGTGCGCTGGGGGATACATCTCAGAGTCACCTGACGTATTTGTAATGTCTACACAAAGACCGAGTATGGTAGTATAGGACCAGGAGCACAAGGGTCTGCACTCCACCTGCTGCTTGTGCAGCATAACAGTTTTGCAATTTAAATCAGGAAAGGAGTGAGGGAGAGATGGACAGGAGTCAGCAGAAGGCAGGATTTATCTGGCATGGTGAGTGCTTTTTGTGAGATTTTAAAAAAATGTACTTCTCTGCTTGCGTGTTCCAGCACATGAGCTGTCAGCAGCGTCACTGGCTGTTCCAAAGTGACTGTGCCAGCCTCTTTCAGTGGGTGAAGGATGAAGAGCGTGTGCCTCCGTAGTCAGTGGCTGTAGCTGCATAAAGTAGCTGCTGAGAGACAGAACAGATTGGTACACAGATGCACGAGCTGTTGGCTGCCGTGGCAGCGCTGCGTTTCACTGTTGCAAGCCCTAAGTCTGCTGTACATAGTTAAGGTGACCTAACAACTCCGGTTCAGAGCATGGCTGCCACTTCTGGAGGAGAACTGGAGGGTGACGGCATGAGGTGTGCTGTGCGTGAAAGCTGGCAACAAGTACCAGGGCGGGGGAGAGCTGCCATCATGACACTGTGATCTGCTTTCCACGTAGCATTTTAACGAGGACAAACTTTGCTAGATATGGATTATGGCTGCATTTGTAGAGGGAATCTGATGCTGTGATTACTTTGTAAGAACCCCATTTCTGGTGTGATATCTTGGAGATGTTTGTTGTGAGGTTTTTGAGGATGCAGACTACACGTAAAGATGCGGAGGCACTCGTGTGTGGTATAGTAGAGACAGGCTAATGGGAGAAGACATACTTTTGGCTAAAATTTCTGCTACTTGTTCAAAGTTCATGCAATATAATAATCTTGATTTATACAAAAACCATCTTGTTTGCAGATGCCTTTCTGCCATGAAACCATAATGGTAGATGAAAGCATTTTAAGAAAGGGTAGCGGTGTATTCTTTCCTGACGGGTATTTGCATCTATCAGCATATACAATGAAGTGCTCAAAGTCACAGGCAATGAAGCATGGTTTATATTTATTACTGTAGCTGTATTATAAACCTATTAATAACACTGAATATGGTGACAGAACTTATGCTCTTTTTCTGATCCACACAAAATAGACAATTAATTTTTATTCTTCTTTTTTTTTTTTTCAGATTAATAGTACGTAAAAGACAAAGGCTGACATGTCCTGAGGGTATACAGTACTACTCCTTGATATGTTGAAAATGACCTTTTAAATAATGTCAGGTTAATATCTGATGTTTCTTCTCTCTTAAGGGTAGGAGGAACGCAGTGATCTAGCCACTATTTAAAATTTCATTTATTATACTTTGTAGGTGCATTAACTTGATTAAATCTGTTTATTGGGGTGGAATGGTTGTATGTTCAAATGAATTATGTCTCTGTTCTTAATACCAAATATCCTGGTTAGTCACCATTTAGTAGCACAGAACAAGAGCATAATAGCTGAGGAATTTTGGAAACAATTTCTTTGAAAGTGGAAAATTTCTTAATTTTAAATATATATACATTTTAAAATAGGGCATTCTCATATTTAGGTATATATTTTTACTCTTCATATAAACTCTGGCTAAGCTAGCTTTCATTAATTAGGTTTTTTTTTTAATATACTGTATGTATATATACATGATCACATTTGGAACTGGTTGTGTATAATATGATATTTTTTCAGTCTTCTATGTTTGTGAAAATAACAGCATGGGGAGAGGTAAAATAGTGCTTAGTATATATTTGCTAAACTTTCATAATAGCAACATCTTTCCTAGTCCAACAATTCCAAAGGAAGAGTCAGGCAGAGAGCAAAATTTACATTACCAATGAACTGCTGAGAAGATTCAGAAAGCATAATAAACTTTGAGAGGAAGCACTCACCATGGTATTCTAGAATATATTAATCATGATTAGATATTCATAAGGAAGGTGTCAGAACCAGGACTTAGTTTGTTTTCCACAAAATATTGAACTTGCAAGGGTGAAAAGCATTAGCAGGAAAGAAAAGGGAGATAGAGTTTCGCATTGCATTTTCTCAAGAATTGAAAGACATTGTCCCAACTCAGGGGTGACTAGCTCATCAACAGGGATAACTGTGGCAAGTCTGTGAACTTTTCATGTAGTTTTCTTTGCTTTAAAAAAAAAAAAAAACACTGAAAAATATTTGAATTAATTGGTATACTACTTTTTACACACCCTTTTATGGAAATAAAAATAGCTAAGCAATATTTTCCCCCACCCCCAAAATTTGTTGTTGCTGGTGGCTTAGGAGCTGAATAAATGAACCAATTATTTTCAAAGCAGTTATTCCTTTCTTACTGAGTATAATATTGTCATTACTTTTAAGATAAAGCAGGCAATGTTCATCACCCACAGATACCATAAATATCTGTAATTTGTGCATATGCATATTGAAGTATAATGTACAAGGCCTGATATGTATCAGTCTAAGGTGACTTTACTTACGGAAGAATGTACATTGAATTTACTAGTGACAGCTAAAGTTCAAAAAGGTTGGATGTTCAGTTTATGTAAGACTGTCTGCCTCAGAGTTTGGATGTGTGTTTGAATCCTATCCCCGTTATTAATACTATTTGAAGGTTTGAGTGCAATAGAAATACTGAAGATTATTCAGCATCAACTACCAGATTTGGAAACACACAGAGTTTTACGCTGTAAAATCAATAGCCTAAGCTAAGTAAAGAGGTAATATATAATTTTATGGTATTTTGCCCTTTTTATTTTTTAATAAGTAAAATAGTGATTTAATTATAACTGAGCATCTTGCAGCATAAACCACTTCTAAGACAGTCTGAAAGTTTCAAGGCTAGAAGATTAGCCCCAGTTGCTCTGCTGAGCAGACTAAATTGTGTTTGATTGCATTGTACCAAATGTATTCAATGACAGCATTTTTAATCAAGAGTGTATACCAAGAAGAATTTTACCAAGTAGAATTTTCTTTAATGAAATAAAATATCTCATGCTTGTGCTTCATACGTTTCAGTAGAAAATTGTGATTAACTCTTTCTTCTTTGCAGTTCTGGTTTGAACAGTGTTATTTTTTCCCTCATCCCAGTGATAAGGGTCAGCATGAAGAATATATATATATACCCTCATAAGACAACTAGATCATAACCAAGTGTTTCTATATGAATGGCTGCAAACCGAATACATGAGTAAATATTGTTATAACGAGGCTTTCAATATAATAATGATTTTGGAAATTTTATGAAAAGAAGATGATAGAACAGTAACACAAGCTACAAATTATATGGGGCAGGACAGGTTATTTGCTTGAGGAATGACCTTATGGTCTCAATTCCCCTACCTAAATGAGGCAAGTGAGATGCCCTAAGGTATTCCAGCTGCCAGTTTAGAAGGTACAGCTCTTTTAGCAGTATTCCTCACCCAAGGGTTTTAAGGAACAAACTTATCACAGAATAAAAGAATCGTCTTATGGATAATAATTTATCAAAAAGTGTCAGAAGTAACTGAAATGGAGAGAAGTCAATAGTGAGAAAACTGCAGTGTGCATCCGATTCATGAATGCTCTGGAAATGGGTTAAAAAGTAAGATGTCAGAGCTTTCTGAGAATCAGAAAGGAAAATCTAAATTTGATACTGAGAACTTACTGTACAGTGAGAAATAAGGAATAAACATTATCTGTTCCACATCCTTCACTCTATCCCTCCTCAGCTTTTAAGGCAAATCTAAGGCTCACAGGGAGCAATGCAGAAGAATCCCACAATATAGATCAGTTTATCGATAAAATAGAAGGTGAAACATTGTTAGTAAGAGAATTAATGCACATGAGGAAAAAAACCCAGCACCCTAATTATTTACATGCAATGAGTAGCTGTAAATTAGCTGTTTGCATTCATAGGACATAAGATATGGGAGTTATTGTTAATAGTTGTCTGAGAATTTCGGGTCAGTGTTTAGTGGCACACAAATCATATATATATACACACACTAAAAGATGTGCTGAAATATTTTTTTATTTCTCTCTATATTTTAACCTATAAGTTATATTATAAATTATTTAATAGATATAATTTATTACATAAATACAAATGTATATATCAAATTATAAAAATAGATTATTACAATTTGTATTAAATTATATGCATATTAAAATATTTTAAAGTATGAGAATTATTGGGAAAGGAGTATCGAATGACAAGGAAAATATCCTGCTATCTAAGTGCTTGGTGCATCCCTGTCTTGAATTCTGTGTTAGACTCTGGTTAAATTCTTTAAAAAAAAATATAATACAATGAGGAATGTACAGAGAAAGAAACAGGAAACCCCAGAGGTACACATTGGTCTCTGTTTGAAGAGAGAGTAAACAAAATAAATTAAACAAACTCATCAGATTTCCAAACATGGCTATATGAATATAAAGCAGCAACACTCTTCACACCCACAAAATGTTATGGAAATAAAAATATACATAAATTAAAAAAGGAAGCAGACAAACTTAAGGAGCTAAAGTCCATCAGTGGATATTAGACAAAATAGCTAGCTGCAGTTTTTAGCTCAGACAGTAAATGGACTCAGGGGAATGTACTAACTCGTCCCTTCTCTCCCTGTTTCTTTAATTATCCTTTAAGTATCTACCATTGCCCACCAATTTAATAATAAGTAGTTGTTAAACAGTATTTGCCTCTCTTTACAGTATCACATCAGTGCTTAGTGCAAATAAAGAATTGGAGCAAAGTTTTTGGAAATATAATGTACAGTTTGATTAATAGCTGCTTAATGACAGCCCCTGGTGAAGCAGGTGAAAAAGAAAATAAACATGCAGGATGAAGAACTTTTAAACATTAGAGTGGGGAAAATATGGGGTGGAACTGCTTATTTCTGCAAGACCTTAGAAATAACTTAATACTTAAATAATTTCAGAAGACCAAAAGATATCAGATGATACTCAATTGAGATCTCTAGAAAACAGCAAACTATTCATAATTATATTAATCAACATGTAAGCTATTATCTTGTCTTATCTTGAAATCCTTACAGGTATGTAAGAGCTGTACTGTAATATGTGGAGCTTGTATTTACTTAAGTATGTTACATGACGAAACACATCACTGGAAAAAATGGTAAAGGTCAGGAATGTATCTGCCTGACAATCTGATTTCACAACTTTCACAGCACAAGCAAATTCACTACGCTGCTTTCTGGGTGATGCCTCAGTGATGTGACAAGCCCAAGCAGAAAAATATCTGTTCAATAACATTTCACTGAAATTGTCAAATATAATTGATAACACTTGCTTATTTCTTGGAATGTTTCTTTCAAAGCTGGCCTCTCCCCTCTCTTCTCTGGCTGTGTAACTGCCTAATTCAGATCCTAAGTTTCAGTCTGTGGCAAGTCTTCTGAGAGACAGAAAGTGAGATTAATGCCTTATTCATCTTTGATTAAGGCGCACACACCATTCCCCCCTGCCCTCCTCTTCCAAAGTTCTCAGAAATGTATATACTGTCTGGGAGATTAAAGTAGAACGTTTTTTTTCCCCCACTTTTCCAAACAGTGATAGCAGAAAAATACAAAATACTAAGTTGCTTGCACTCAGGAGCTCTATATTTGTTGAACTCTCACATTTCAAAATATTTATTAAAATCTGTATTAATACTGCTTAAAATCTTTGATTTTCAGCATTTTCCTATGAAACAGTTTTGATTATAACATTTAACTGCATTAAACATTTGTTTGACCCTGAAATTCCTTAAGCCCACTTATCTCCAGTTGTTGTGAAAGATATATTTTTATATAATATCCTGTGCATTTAATAAAAGCATGCTAAGTAACTGTAGTCATTCATATATTCAAATTTAATGATCTGTAAAAAAGTTTCTGACAGCTTAAAACTCAGTCTGTCCACCATGACTTGAAACAAACAACAAAAAAAAGTGAAAATAAAAGTAGTCATATAATAAAAACCCTAACTGCTATACAAATATGTAATTCATTAAGTTAAAAATACAGAAAAATGTTATCCAAAGACTGAAACAACAAATTCTGTCATATTATAATCAATGAGTAAACATGATATTTAAAAAAAAAAAAAAAAAAATTCTGAAAGGCCAATAAGAACTGCAGACACCCTACATACTTTGGGGATTATAGGTGGCATCTGTCCAAAAAGCTGACTTCTTTAATTTACATTTTAAGTGCTCATCCGAGTAATAGGCAATGAAGTCAGAAACTGAGCATGTAATCATTTTCTTTTCTTCTGGACAAGTACAAAGGAGAAGCCTTTCAGGGTCAAACAATTTTCAAAACTATAAGGACTCTATTCTTTTACACCACATGAGGCTAAAATATATGCAGTTTAGATGGGAGGGTGGTGGAATGTGGCTGCCCTTACCGTCTTCTGTGAAATGACTGTTCTCCAACCTAATTTTCATTGTATGGAGAGATATTCCACAAGTGCACAAAGGGGACAAAGGTTCAACTGTGTATAGCTAGTTTTAGCATGCATAACTGCTAAACTAATCTGATTCTGACCTTGAAAGTTAACAATAAACTCTTTTCAAAGCCTTTTTTTCAATAAACACAAATAAAGGGGTGTTTTCTTCAAGATTAAAAGTCAAGATTCTGGTTTTTCTTTTTTCTTTTTTTTTTCCCTTTTTTTTTCCCTTTTTTTTCTCCTTGTAATGGACTTATTGTTCCAATAACAGTGATACTGAGAACTAACACAGAGGCAGGGAAGGAAAATGCCATTCCGCAACACACCTGAATTCTCAGAGTTCTGAAATAATCTTTTCCAGTGTTTCAAGTCAGTGAGCTAGATTTGTTGTAATAACCCCATAGTAAAGGTCCACCGGAACATCTGATGAGCAGTTCTGTTTTGGTTGAAGTATGAGGGGAACCCAAGAAAACTTATTCACTGTGTCACTTTCTATCATCACTTTAATATCCATTTACTGAACAGGTAAAGAACAAGCCTTAAGTTATTTATGTAAAATAGTTCTCTGTAATAGAGCTTGTTGTCTTTGTTTCAAATCATTCATTGCTTAATATATTCTGCAAGAGATCTCCTAGGAGAGATACCTCTACTATGTGTATTAGGAAAGCTGGAGTACCAAAAAAAGGTACTTGAAGTGGGAACTGTTGGAATAAGCAAACATAAATGAGAAGAAATCTTCAATTTGATTAATAGGGAGATCCAGAATGAGATTGGTTTTGGTGGAACAAAAGATAGGTGGTGTCAAAGTAGCATGGTATATTAAACTCAAGCTTGAGTTTGAGCTAAAAATATGAAAGCTAGGCAGGCTGGTAAAATTCAGCTGGAATGAGAATGAAACAGACAGCAACTGTTAAGTGGTTTTACCAAGTTTGGTAGACTAGTCCCCAAAGAAGAGTAGCAGATTTATGCCGTGTCATGGTTTAACCTCAGCCGGCAACTAAGCCCCACACAGCTGTTCGCTCACTCCCCTCACAGTGGGATGGGGGAGAGAATCAGAAGGGTAAAAGTGAGAAAACTTGTGGGTTGAGAAAAAAGACAGTTTAATAGGTAAAGCAAAAGCTGTGCATTCAGCAAAGTAAAACAAGGAATTCATTCACTCCTTCCTATTGGCAGGCAGGTGTTCAGCCATCTCCAGGAAAGCAGGGCTCCATCATGCATAACAGTTACTTGGGAAGATAAAACACCATCACTGCGTACATCTCCCCCTTCCTCCTTCTTCCCCCAGCTTTATATGCTGAGCATGACGTCATATGGTGTGGAATATCCCTTTGGCCAGTTGGGGTCAGCTGTCCTGGCTGTGCCCCCTCCCACCTTCTTGTGCACCCCCAGCCTACTCGCTGGTGGGGTGGGGTGAGAAGCAGAAAAGGCCTTGACTCTGTGTAAGCACTGCTCAGCAATAACTAAAACATCCCTGTGTTATCAACACTGTTTCCAGCACAAATCCAAAACATAGCCCCATACCAGCTACTGTGAAGAAAATTAACTCTATCCCAGCCAAAACCAGCACATTCTGGATCCCATTACTGAGACTGTGAATAGAGGTAAGGCTAGAGTCCATTTAAAACCTTTGATATCTCCACAGGAATTAATTCTATGCAGTCCCTGCCTTCAGGTGACTGTGAGAACTACTGCTATTTGAAGAATGATAGGAGTCAGAACCACAGTTTGTATAACAGTATTGCCAGGAGCATAAGTGTAACTGATACAGGATAATAAGTGATCCCCAATTTGTTCACATTTTATGCTCAGCTGATTTTCTATAAAAAAGGAAATGTTAGGCAAGACTTTAACATTCTGTATACACTCTGGGCTCTTAGGGCACACTTACGACGTTTTGTACTTACTCATGTATATCTTTATTCTTATCGCAGATTTCTATGTCAACAGGGTAAGTGCACTACAAGCAAGGTAGAAAGGGGAAAAAATAATAAACACTTATGCATAAGTCAGCCTGCATAGAAGTTGTTCATCTCTGTCCCATATTACAGGACTAAATAATACAGACTAAACAGAATGACTTGCACATGTCTCAAAGTGATGAGGATCAGTTTGCTGTGTTGTCTGTTTAGCACGATAGTTTCGACAGAGATGCTGAATATCAAAAATAAATATCGAATGTCTCTAATAAGTACTGAAACCACTTATGAAATGCACATTTGTAGGTCCATTAGGAACCATATAAGGAAACTCTCATGCCATATGTATGTAAATGTGTGAGTATGATTGTTATAGGCCTTCTATAGTTCTGATCTTATCTTTATGAAGCTAGAATGTCTTTGTGCAGTCAAAAGCAGCTCTGACACGAATTCTCTATGATTTTTTCAGCATCTCCTGCAAGGATTTTTCTCATAAATTTCAGGATATAAGTTTGTCAAGGCCTTTAAAATTAGGAACAGTTCTGTGCATTCTTCCAGACTGTTGCGTATCTCCCTTTCTAATATCAGTATCTAATATCTTAATTTTAGTTCTAATGGGTCACACCTTAAAGTATTACGGTAGCAGGACAATGTAGAACTGGCTCATCAAACCAGTCCAGTTTTGTCTGGAAAAAACAAATTTTTTGTTCATTTGAATAGAAAGTAATTTTTTGATAACCTGGTTTAAAATATACCAGAACATTGCAATTAGCACAAAATACATTGTTAAGATGACTGCAGGCTGACAAACTTATGGGCAGAGTGCTGATGAAGTGGACAAGATCTGTAACTGTGCATAATTGTATGCGTAACATATTGTATGGTATTTACCAGATAGATATTGGTATTTACTGTTAAAATGTGCCTTTAATATATCAAGTCTGAAATTGTTAATTTAACATTCTGGTTTAATATTATAATTGTAAATAGTTGAGTATCCTTCTGCTAATCTCTCTTTCCATGAAACAAAAGGTTGCATCAACTATTAAGAGTGGCCTTGTCCTTCCCCTTCCTCATTTCTTTATGTAACATTTCAATTTATGAAGGTGAAATATGTGTAAGCAGTCTGCAATTTTAAGCTTTGCATAAGAAGAAGAAATGGATGTAAATAGTATTTCTTTCAGTTTTCAGTGCATCATAATAAAGTTTCATAGGTTTGTTTGAAAACTGTGATTTTTGATGTTCTTACAAATTTCAACAAGGTGCCATTGTCTATGCAAATAAGAATAGTTATCGAACCCCTTCTGTATTCACAGTAAAATACACTATCTTGCAATGTAATGAAATATCTGTTAAGAATTATTGCAAAGTCTCCTCTGGGATGACAATATTTTTCTTGCTAATCATAAACCAGCATTAGACAAGTATGAAGCAATACATATGCACAAAACTGTACCAAAACCAGCTTTTGAAACAACTATTTCTGAAGACAAACAACATTCACTAAATGTCATTAGTCCTAATACAAAAGTATTTACATAGTTTCCTGAAGTGTCCTGTGACCTAACATTTCTTAAAGATGTCATTTGCTATTTTGGATTTGTTTCTAACAAGTAATAGAATGCTGGTGCATTTACCATGGTAGCGCTTTGTCAGTTCAGGTCATCTGTAACACAGCTTGTGGGATTCTGAAACAGAAACAATCGAAAACCCAAACCAATCAAAGAAAAATTTTTCAAATAATCTACCCTGAATTTTGTGCTTGATTGCAATGAATTCTGGGACAAGATTTGGGGAGTTTACTTAATAGACTGGAAATAATCTTATAATGCTGACATATGCAATAAAGCATATAGACTATACATAATTTCAATAATGCAATTTAAAAATTCCTCCAGAGCGTTGGCAGAAAATACAGTGCTTTGCTTACATTTTAGACTTCAGTGCTAGTAAGATAAAGATAATAATAGACGTATGCTAGATATTTTACACTTTTAGGTTGTGAACAGTGCACCACCGGAGACTGTATTTAAAAGAAAAAGTTGATGAACATGTATGTCATTGATGATCATCTTTTTTCTTCATTTGAGGAAAACAGTGTTGAATTGTTCATCACTGTTTTTCAGTTATGTCCTATCTTTTCTGAAGCTTTTCCTGGTTGTTTCTTCAGTGAACCTCTCATATGAGTATTGAAAAGCGATAAGAAAATGCTCAGTTCAGCACAACTGAATTGATATTGTGGTCCCAAATACTACTACCTTTTTTTCTTTTTCTTTTTGCTGTTGTGCCAGATGGATTACCCTATTTGTATTATATTTATTCAAGTCCACAAATGGAATATCAGTATTGTAAACTTTTATTATATGACTTGTGCCAAAGTAATATTGCAGTCTGTCACTGAACTTTTACATTTTATTTTGACAGGAACAGACCTGTAAAGATGTTTATGAGGTGGTCAGCTGTTTTACTTCTTGGATGCATTTTGCTGGGAGCAGATGGGTGGCCAGCCAAGGAAGGATACGACTTTAGGCCCTATCAGCCTCTAGTAAGATTACGCCACAAGGTACAGATTATTTTCCAGCACTTCTGGCTTTTCTTCCATGATCAAGGGATAAATTATACACCAGCCTTGTCTTGTTTGTGTTTATTGGAGTAATGTTCAGAAAATAACTTTTTCAGTAACAACGCCTGCAAAAATATAGACTTGATTTGACAAGTAAACAGGAGCTGTTTTGATTTGAAAGCCCAGAGATCTTTCAAAGACAGTGAGCTAAGCTCTGTTCTAGTTTCACAAACTAGAGATTATGAATATCAACAGAAACTCAGAGAGAGAGACAGGAGAGGTTGTCTCTTAAAGCAACTGTCAGCATCTGCTTAGGGCAGCGACTTGTCCCAGTACTCACTGGATTTCAGACCAAGCAGCAACCAGGGGAACTGCCTGTCAAAGCAGTATGGTGTTGAAGTTAACTGATCAACAAAAACTTGTCTGCATGAGGTAGATGTTCACAGTGCTTGCTGAATTTAGGAGCTTTGAACCACAGCATAATGCAGATGTTTCCTGAGATATTGGGTTTCCCAGCTTGAAGCACTATATGCCATTCAAATTTTGCACACCTGCTACACCTTTGTCATGAATCCAGGACTCCAAAAACAGTTGTCAGCTAACAAATCCTGCTCTTCTTCTGGTAGCTGGAAGGAAAACTGCTGTGGTGGTTCTGTAAAACAAGGAACAGGGCTCTAATATCTCCACGGGCTGTCTGAAGCTAGCATAGATCTGATCAACTTCTTAGTTTCTTCTTGGCATGGTAGTCATGGGAGCAACATCTGAGAAGCCTTAAGGCCTACAATCAGGCCAACAAAAGTGATAAAAAAACCTTCTTTTCCCCCTTCTTCTGAATCTGGGTGCTTCAACTAGAAAGTCTGAATTATAGCAGAAACTCTAAATATTAGTTTCTATTAATGTTTCAGGATCTGGCTAGTTTAATTTCTCAGTACTTTTTACAAAATACAAAAGCTATTTCCTCTTGGTCCTCAGTTTGAAAAAAAAAGATCCAATATCATGTGATTCTATCTCAGCTTATAAGGAGGAGGAACTGATAATTGAGTTCTGCTCAAACGAATAAAATATTTGCCTATTAGCTGATTATTTTACACTATGTATGTTAAATACAGAAAGTTTCTAACAGAAGAAAAATAAAATATTAAAATTTAAATTTCATTATAAAGTTGTACATCCTCTAGGGAATGTTGTTCAATCAGAATAAAGAATGCATCAGGCCCCAGTCAAGGAAATACGTTACTGTATAAGCACTCAGGTGTTCACACTGAGTATTTTGCAAAATCGGAAACTTGTCTCATCAGTTACTTCCATTTGTCAGCTTTAAACAAAATACAACAAAATAGTGCAAGAAAAATACTTTGAAATCTAGAAGGAATGGAGAGACTAGTAACGGAAACATGGAATGAACCATGTGAGAGAGAAATCACACATACAAAAAAAAACCCAAAACAAAACCGTGAAGAATGTGAGAAGAATCAAGGGCAGGACATGAAGTATAGTGAACACCATTTCTGAGATTTAGATCATCCCTGACATTAATGTTAGATTGTGTATGAAACTAAAAGTATGTTGCTGTTCCTTAATAATACCTCTAATCCTCTAATAACTCTCATATAATACTTGGAATAGGCTGCCATAAACATTTCAAGTTTAATATTGGGGGACCACACATACACATATGCCTGTGTCCACATACACATATAAATACATATGAAAGGTAGAGAGACTTTTCCTCTATTTTTCCTTCCTTACAAGTTTTTGAAAAACATATATAAAAACATACATACAGAACAAAAGCAAATGGCACATCCTGCAAATAGACTTTGTATTTTTAAAAGAAGATAAAGCTTTAAGGG
Organism: Aptenodytes patagonicus; assembly: GCF_965638725.1. NCBI lineage: Eukaryota > Metazoa > Chordata > Aves > Sphenisciformes > Spheniscidae > Aptenodytes > Aptenodytes patagonicus. The sequence goes on from NC_134952.1 coordinate 46,561,464, forward strand.
AAAGAAAATGAATGCTAGGAAAAAAAATAAAGAAACAGGAAAAAGAATAATAAAAACATTATATAAAAATTTATTCTGAAAAGCAAAGAAAATATGGTGGGGTTTTTTTCTAGGCAATATGTCTAGATGAAAAAAGGTTTAGTATAGTTCAGCTTTTGGTATTATGAATATGTGTTAGTATAAAAAAATAGGAATGCAAAACTTTTCTAAAGTCTATTTTTAAAACCAGTTCTGGCACAGATACACATACTCAAAACGTAAATAATATGGTAAAGGAGACTTTCTGCTTCAATCAAACACTTAATATATCAAGTGCTTAGATTAAGTTATGCAAGTAGAATACCTATTACAAGCAGAAGATGATAATGAATATCAGCGGAGTCATATTTGCTTTGATCAAGCAATATGTATGCAAGTTTATGAGTGCAAAGATTAGGAGGGGAAAAAAAAAGTAATCACTCTTGCTTTGATAAAGGGGAATTTATCTGACTTGGACAGTAGTCCAAACAGAGCAACTCCAAATGTCAGACTGCAGGGAAAAACAATCCTGTTGGTACTTAGGTATTATCTTAGGTATTATCTTGAAAAAATAATTGTGTTCATGGTGAGAACAGGCATTCATATCATAAAGGTTTTGTTGTCTTAAGAGGGATTATGAACAAATTCAGCTCCTCATGCACAGAAATTACAAGTAGGCATTTAGTCTGAATGCATGATAGTTTGAACACGTAAGGAAAAACATGCATAAGGAAAAAGCTTTAAAAATAAGGAAAAGCTTTATGCATAAGGATACTTCCCCCCCCCCCCCCCCCCCCCCCACTGTGAGGGTGACTGAGTACTGGAACAGGTTACCCAGAAAGCTTGTGGAGTCTTCCTCCTTGGATATATTCAAAAGCTGACTGGATATAGTCCTGGGCAACCTCTAGGTGACCATGGTTCAGCAGGGGGGTTGGACAAGGTGACCTCCAGAGGTCCCTTTCATCCTCAACCGTTCTGTGACTAGGTGACTCATTATAATACATAATTAATAATTACATATAATAAAATATAATTAATTTAGATTTTTTTTTACAATTTATGTAGTCAACTAATAGTTGTGGAATTTTGCTGATGAAAATTAAAAAGATTTAAAGAGATTTTTAGAAAAACCTTTTTAGAAAATTTTTAAAAAATATTCAGAAAAAGAGTTTTATAAAATCTTTTTAAAAAGATTTACAAAATCTTATTAGAAAATCTAAATGTGATAATAGTGAAAAAACCTTTTGAAATAATTTTACTTAGAAAAACATTGATATTATCTATCTTTGTTCTGTCCCTTCCCCCCAACTTCCAAAAATCCTCTGTCTTCAATAGTTAATGAAGACACCTCTCTTGAATGATATTTATCATTTACCTGCAACAAATAATTCAACTTGTATAACTTAATTGAGACAGTTGAAATGTTTAATCTGTTTCAGAGGACTAATAGTACATATCAGGGTTTATTAATGTTTTATACATCATTTATCCACATCTTCACTCCACTGTTCTCATACAAGGCTATTTAGCCTGTAGCTTTTTACTAATTTTCAGGCCCAGGAGTTATGTAGTTTGGTTGTTTGGTAACTTTATGTTGGGATGTGATTGAGAGCTGTGTGGTTCCTCACATCCCGGTTTGCACAGGAAAGCAGGCCATGCAGGTAGGTCACAAGGAAGTCCCAGCATGTTTTGCTGGATAAGTCAGCCGGCTCTTTAGGGAGCTCTAAAAAATTACCTAAAGCTCCAGTTTAGAGATTAGAGAACCTTCAGTTAAGAGATTGCCTTCATGAGTTTTCGGGTTTCTGTGTATATTTATGTTGAATTCAGAGAAGGACTATGAACATACATTTTTCCAGTAACAGAATATTCAAATATATCATTATCCTCCTCCACTGATGGCATTGTCTGTGTTCTTGGTTTCTGTGAATTTTTTGGGTTTTTTGAGATTGTTTATAATAGACTAAATATGAGGACAGATACTTTAACAATTATATGGCAATATCTTACGTTACTTTAGATAGGATAGAACATATAGCTGATTTAATTCTCCAATTTACAGTTGTATGGAACTCATATCCTTCTTCAGTGGTGGAAATAACTAGGAGAATTGGTATTACTGATAGAAATTTTCAGTGGTGCAGTGTGTGAGAGCCTGCATCCAGTTTTTCCTTAGAAGATAATTGTGCTGCCTTTAAGAAACCAGCATTTTCACTAGCAATTTAAACCACTATTTTTCAGTCTCCAATATTACATTTTTTTTTGTTAAAACTATGCAGAAAATCATAGTAAAATATGCTTTAAGTATATAGATAACCAACTTCTGAGTCTGGACTGCAAGGTTTCCTTAGCTAATGCCAGCGCAGTCTGATGGTATGTGAAGTTGCCATGTTTTGACACTAACCAAAAGTTAGATCTAGGGCTGTGGATATTGCCGATTTCCCAGCCTTGCTCTTTATATCCTTTAAATATGCAGCAATTTCTTACCATGTAGAAATGTCTTTTTGTGTGTTTAACTCGATCTGTAGGAATTAACAGATTATTCTTAAGTAGACTTTCTAATTTATCATATGCTGTATTGATGAAAAGTTTCCACTTTGAATGGTTTTCTGATGTTATACATTAGTTGGAACTGCTCTAGTATTACAGTGGAATTTTTAATATCCAGTACATACAATGAGCTGCTGACTTTCAAGTATTAGTTTATTTTTCTGGAAATTTTCTAACAAAAAACCTGTAATAATTTTTAAAATATACCTCTAAGAACTTGCAGCAGTTCACACCTAAATTATAATTATGGCCCAAATTATAATTATAATCATGCTCATTATCATGGCCATTATAAAGGCCATGAAGATCAAATGTTTGACTGCATGGTTTATATATGAAATAGTCAAAACCAGGAAGAGCTGAGTTGGCTTGAACTAGAATGGAGAAAGAATGTTACAAAGCACTCCTGAAAATTTTATTTCCAGTCCCCTTCTGTTGTTAGACTGCCATGGCTTACACTTACATGGTTATGCTGAAAAATATTAGGCTATGTCTGAACAACATGTGAATTTCTTGTCATGCCAGTTAATCCTTGGTTCTTCATTTGTCAAAGCACTGGAAAAGTTTGTAAGGGACTTTTCATTTGGGAGTCTTCTTGCATTGCTGCTGAAGTATTGTAAGCTACTTGTTAATACCTACGTTCCCACCTGAAATCATTAGGAAGTACTTCTAGCATCCTAATGAATTTTCTTCTTGTAATTTGCATGGCTCTGACAGAGAGCAATGTTTATGCAATGTCTTCAGTGAAAAAGTGTATGCTCTGAGATTTCCAGGTATAAACAGGAAGGCGGCAGCCAACAGAGTGCTGACTGTTGGTTTCTCATTCTCTGCCAGAGACTAAGAAATATGGAATATAGTCTGTAAATTCATATGTGTATTCTAGAGCATGCCAAGTCTGCATATCTAATACATGCACGCACAACCCTCCTCTGCAAGCCACATGAGTCATACTATTTAGCGGGGAATATTAACAACAGTGCCTTATTGTGAATGATATCATTATGGGTTGAGAGTTGTTTGTTTTCAGTCTCAAGGGACAATCAGTGAAAATTGCTGATTTAGTCATCGTCACCTGGATACCTTTTACTTAGGCCCAATTCTGATCTTATGGAGTTAAGACCATTACATTCATTATAGTCAGGGTTGTAATGCCTAACTAAGAGCAAGCACTGGCCCAGGAGAGTGGGTGGGGGTAGGAAGAGCAACAATCAGGGGAATCTGGGTAAAGCAGAGAGGGAAGAATCGAGAAAATTTGGAATTCAGCCTGGGCCTGGGCAGGAACTTCAATCAGGAAAGAGCTTTTTGTCCAACTGAGCAGGTGGATATAGAGGGTACAGCAAAGGGGACATGCTTTTAACAGCTCTCATGGACTTCTAACAACTGATTTTGCCATATTGATTCAAACTGTTTCCAGCCTTGCCCTTATTTTGTCTTGTTTTACCAAAGGGCTAATGGGATCTGAGTCAGATGTGCAGCAGTCACTGTTGTCTCTGTTATTTCTCCAGGCTAAAATATTTCTTCTAACTTCCTGTGAAAAACCTGCTTCTTTCCCTTTTTCTCCCTGCCTCCCTTCTTACCATTGCTGTTTGCTGTTAAGTTAGGCAGTTCAACTCTGATTCTCATTAATTTAGGCCTCAGGATTAGGTCAGTTCAGAGGTGTTTAGGTTAGATTGGAATTAGGTCCAGTTTAGAGGTGTTTAGGCAATAATGACTTTGTCTGAATGAAACAAAGCAAGAGAAGAAACATATAGTGGTATAAGCATGTTCTCCCAGTTTATTAAAGCCAAATTTGAATGTGTAAGCACAAAGCATAGAATACATGTTCTGCAGTTAGGTTTTTGCCCAGAGGTTATAAAACTTCTCCCTCAACTAATAGCACATTTTGTATTATAATGAAACACCTGTAAAATACAGACAGTCTGAGTGTTCAATGATTTTATGTTCATTTAGGGTATCATAGCCAAGAAAGAAATGCACAGAAGGTAGTACTTCAGGATTCAAAAATAGCCTGAGCTTTCCTTGTGTGGTCTGGTCTACAAACAACCTGAGATTTATAGTTCACAGTGTTTATCTGGAAAGTCTGTTTGCCTGCAGAATCTGAGAAGTCATAAAATTTGATCCTGTGAAATCCTCTGTCCCAGAGACAGAGAGGGTAAAAAAAATCTATTGCAGTAAGATGCAGCAGTGAATTCTGAGGACTAAGAACAGAGCTTTTCCTGAGCATGTCAATGTTGCTCTCAGCTCTAAGGTAACAAGAGAATTTTCTTCCTTCTGAGGTTCCCTGAACAGAGTACCTATGTCCTAGGCAAATTCCAGGATTTCATTTAAGTAACAAGACCTGCTTTTTCTTTTTTTCCCCTCTTAATCATTTGTCTAACTGTAGTCAAGAAGTCTTATGAAACATTGTTTATTTTATTTTACTTTTCTCAGGGAGAGGGAATATGTTCTGCATTCTAATCTGCTTTTTCCTGTGGGCAATAGCATTCAAAAGGCATGGCTAATTTTTTTAAGTCCCATTACAATCATTGTATATGAATAAGCTGATATCAATTAAACATGTTATTTTTACTATTTCTTCCTACATGTTCAAAGCATTTTTTGAAGAAGTCTTAGGAAAGTTGCCTGTAAAATTTCTTCTGTAGTCCTTCTTCCAACTAGTAATTCATTGTGGGGGAAAAAAAAAGGATGTCAGAGTCTGGACTTAAGGCAAGTATGAAGTTTTTCTTTGAGGCTGTCTGCTGATGCTTTCATTGCTAACTCATTAGCAACACCTAGCTATAAACTTTTAGTCAAGTCTATGGGGCTAGCAAGGGAGAAAAGGTGCATCTTTACCATTGCACTGAACCTCTTGCTGTACCTATCTTTTGTGTTCCTGTTACTGAAAATCACCACTGTGGAAAAGATTAATCTCACCCAATTATTTTCAGGGATGATGAGATCCACATCTATGATCTAGCTTTTTGATTAACATTGCCTTTTTAATTCCATGTGTCAGCTTGGCAACAAGGAATAAAATATGAAGTAGTGGTGTATGGAGGTGGTGTAATTATCTTCTACAGTACTCAGCTTGATCTTCTCACATTGCTTTGTAGGAAGAGGATTTCCAGTTAGCCTCTGAATAGATAAGATAAGAGAATGGGTTTTGGGCCTTTCTGGTGTTTGGGAGTTGATGCAAACACAATCTGTATCAGCTATCATTTCAGATTCTTGATGAGTATATTTTTTTCATATTCTATTACAATGGCAAATCATCATCACAAATTGCAATCACAGTAGTAGCAAAACAAAGCCAGAAGAGATTTGTTTTATGTATTACTTGGGATGATTTGCTCCTGTTCAAATTTGTGCAGTTTGGATTTCTAAGATAATGAAAGAGGCCAGACACTTGAAGTGCGTGTTGCAACATAACTGGGTGGGATCCACCCAAGAGTGCTGAGGGAGCTGGCAGAGGAGCTCACCAAGCCGCTCTCCATCATTTATCAGCAGTCCTGGTTAACGGGGGAGGTCCGGGATGACTGGAGGCTTGCCAATGTGAATGCCCATCTACAAGAAGGGCCAGAAGGAGGGTCCGGGGAACTACAGGTCTGTCAGCCTGACCTCGGTGCCAGGGAAGATTATGGAGCGGTTCATCTTGAGGGCGCTCACAAGGCATGAGCGGGACAACCAGGGGATCAGGCCCAGCCAGCACGGGTTCATGAGAGGCAGGTCCTGCTTGACCAACCTGATCTCCTTCTATGACCAGGTGACCCACCTAGTGGATGAGGGAAAGGCTGTGGATGTGGTCTACCTGGACTTCAGCAAGGCCTTTGACACCGTCTCCCACAGCATTCTCCTAGAGAAGCTGGCGGCTCACGGCTTAGACAGGTGGACTCTGCGCTGGGTCAAAAACTGGCTGGACGGCCGGGCCCAGAGAGTTGTGGTGAATGGAGTTAAACCCAGTTGGTGGCCGGTCACAAGCGGTCTTCCCCAGGGCTCAGTTTTGGGGCCGGTCTTGTTCAATATCTTTATTGATGACCTGGATGAGGGGATTGAGTGCACCCTCAGGAATTTTGCAGACGACACCAAGTTGGGCGGGAGTGTTGATCTGCTCAAGGGTAGGAAGGCTCTGCAGAGGGACCTGGACAGGCTGGATCGATGGGCCCAGGCCAACTGTATGAGATTCAACAAGGCCAAGTGCCGGGTCCTGCACTTGGGCCACAACAACCCCATGCAGCGCTACAGGCTTGGGGAAGAGTGGCTGGAAAGCTGTCTGTCGGAAAAGGACCTGGGGGTGCTGGTTGACAGCCGGCTGAACATGAGCCGGCAGTGTGCCCAGGCGGCCAAGAAGGCCAATGGCATCCTGGCCTGTATCAGAAATGGTGTGGCCAGCAGGAGTAGGGAAGTGATGGTGCCCCTGTACTCGGCCCTGGTGAGGCCGCACCTCGAATACTGTGTTCAGTTTTGGGCCCCTCACTGCAAGAAGGACGTTGAGGTGCTGGAGCGTGTCCAGAGAAGGGCAACGAGGCTGGTGAGGGCTCTGGAGAACAAGTCTTATGAGGAGCGGCTGAGGGAACTGGGACTGTTTAGCCTGGAGAAAAGGAGGCTGAGGGGAGACCTCATCGCTCTCTACAACTACCTGACAGGAGGTTGTAGCGAGGTGGGTGTTGGTCTCTTCTCCCAAGTAACTAGTGATAAGACGAGAGGAAATGGCCTCAAGTTGCGGCAGGGGAGGTTTAGATTGGATGTAAGGAAAAATTTCTTTACTGAAAGTGTTGTCAAGCATTGGAAGAGGCTGCCCAGGGAAGTGGTTGAGTCACCATCCCTGGACGTATTGAAAAGACGTGTAGATGAGGCACTTAGGGACATGGTTTAGTGGGCATGGTGGTGTTGGGTTGACGGTTGGACTCGATGATCTTAGAGGTCATTTCCAACCTTAATGATTCTGTGATTCTATAAGTTTATGAGATCTGGCTCTTTTCCATGCCTTCCTTGCTGTCTCTTATTCTTCAGTTCCTCAACACTACTCTGTATATAATTCAATCTCTTTTTTTTTTCCCCCTATCAGCCAAATGTTTTATTTTATTCTTTTCAACTGGGTTTTTTTTCCAGTCATTTTTCCAAGGATTTAATACCTATTTTCATTATCTAGAAGATGTATTTTATTATCTTTATTGACCTTTATTATCCTGGTTTGTTAAAATGAAAGTAATGTCCTGTAGCATACACAGTGTTAATAATGTGAAAAATAATATGCAAAAATCAATATACAAATATTATTAAATAATGAACATGATGTAGAATAGCTTTATTGGTGTGCAGACAAACTGGGATGTACCCCAGCCTCATTTTTTTAACTAAATAACAATCCACTTAGTTTATGGTTCATTTTTCACCATTCTGATTCTAATTAGCTATTTAAATTCTGTTTTGAAATGAAAATAATTATGGACTTTAAACATTTGTTTTAAATGCCAGTATACTGTGCATCCATACAGTGTTATATTCCCATCTGAGTAAATGCAGCATTGACATATAGCAATAATGTTTTGTAAGAAAACTGTTAATTGAATTGGGCTTGAGTATAAAATTAAAGTACAATATTTGTGTACAATTAGACTCCTTTTAAATTGGCTCCAATGAGATTGAGTAAATATTAGGTTTTATATCCATGTCTCTTTTCAATATCTATAGTTTAAAACATCCTTAAGACTTTCAGTCCTATACTTTGTATGGTAGAAAAACAAGTTCAGAAAAAGAATATCTCTTTTTAACACTAGGAAAGTATCTCACTAGTTTTAACTTTTTTCTTCATTGATTAATTTGTCCTAGTTATTTTTTCAGCAGTAATTTTGAACTGTGATAACTTTACTGACAATGATGTGCAGTGGGAGCACAAATCTGATATGTCTTGGATAAAACCATATTTGATGAAATGCTACTATACTTTTTTTTTGCTTTCACAATATCAACTGTCCTCATCTCACGTTAGCAAGGTGTCAGGTTAAGCAACCCATCTATACTTCATGTGAACCATGGCTTTTGTTACCTGGCAGTAAAAGTATTTGGTATTACAATATGTAAGCTATTTCTCTAGCATTTATTTTCCTGATCAGCTTAATTTTTTTCATTTGAAAGCTTTGCAAAGGAGCCATGGTAAGAAACATAGATCTATGTTTATGTATATTAGGTTTAGGAATATTTTATTTAGTTTTCTTCAGCAGTCTTTCCTTTTGAGAGTTTTGTAACTGGAAAATTCAGTTTGTAACTTTATTTCCATTGCTTATAAAGCAAAATATCAGTAAGAAAGTCTCATAGACTTCTGTCCTCTTACCTTGTGGACTTTTGTTACTGAAGTAGTCTTACGCTTACCTTAAAGTGCCCCCAGTTCCGGGTAGGGTGACTCTGCATAGATTACAATAGTTGTCATGACATCTTATTTTTACTCTTCCTCTTTTCTATTTGCTGGTGGGGTCATATAGAATGCCCTGAGCTGGACTACTTATCTGTTTCTGATAACTGATTCCATGGTAAATCTTACCAGACAAGAACACTACATCCATCAGTATGCTCAAATCCCTTCAACCAAAAGGGAATGTGATGTTTTCCAGTTTCAGATTTATTTTCCATAAATAAATAAATAAAACCAAACATCAGCAGCAGCAACAACAATAAATAAAAAACCAACCCCAACCAAGCAAAACAAAACAACCTGCAAAAAACCCCTCCAAAACACTGATTTTATTTGCCCTTCAAATAATGGGGCAAAACATTAAGATGCCCACTGAAAACATTAAAGGTTTTGGTAGCTCTGCTCAGGCCTGACATACACAGAAAATGGAAAGTCTAATAAGAGCTTAATTAAAAGATGTCTTAATTATGTCTGTTTTGATTGTTATGCATTGATACGACTATGCTTAAATGCTTTTAAGAACATGAAAGTTTAAAGCCTAAAACATAAAAGTTAAACCAAAGATCTCCCAAACTTAATAATAAAAAAAAGTTACTATTTGATCTTGTTGAAAGTGATCCAAGAGATGAGCAAGAGATTATTGTTTCACTTGGCATGTCTTTTTAGCTCCGGCATTTTTAAGTTTTCATTTAATGCAATTTAACTATGCTACATTTATACTGTTCATATAAATGAACATGTAATGCATGAACAATGCAATGTATGAACAGTACATTTATATGAACTAAGTATAATATCAATAAATATTTCTTTAATATTGCATGATATTAATAATATCTGCTTAATGTTCTTTGTTAATTCTGTCAAATAACTTTTTGTAATTGAATTCCCCTACTCAATGCATTGTAACAAAATGTTAATTTGAAACAAGAAAAATCTAACAAGCTTATTCCTTCTATGTCCCTTCTTCCTGTGAAAACAAAGTAAACAAAAATTATCAGTCATTTGTTTAATGTACAGTCTGTAACTCTGGGTGTGTAATCTGGAATAAACAGCCTCTAATTCAAGTGTAATTTCTAAGGAGAAGTAAGGTCTATCACTCTCCTGAGGCATCAGCACAATCTTCCATTCTCTAGAGTGGTTCATGGAAATGCTATTAATTTCTATTACTCTTACCTGAGGATTATACTCATACATCAATGCAAGTAATACAGAATTAATATTACATTATCTTAATAGAATTTATTCAACTTTGTTGGTATATCTAACATTATTTGGTGTTACATCATTTAATGTAACAATTCTACTGGATAAAAAGTTACGTTAAAATTAATAGTAACTACTGTATTACAATAAGCTGATCCTAAAAATTGTGAAAGACCAATCCCATTGTAACTGATAGTTTGTGGGGTTTTTTAAAGGTCTGAGAAACCATTGCATTAGCCAGTCTGACTTTCCATATAAAGGCCTCCCATTTATTTCTGTATTCTTTCATTCCTCCTGTAACTGGGGCATGAGTAAAGCATGTCTTTCAAAAAAATTACTGCGTCTTCAAATACTTTCTATACCTTAATATTTTCAAATCATTTCCTTGGTGGTTTATTATTAACAATTAGTAAAGAACAGAGTTTGTCATTTGGATACATCTGTCTTCTCCTTTAGTGACTGCTTCCTGATATCTACTCCATCATTAGATAGAATGCAGTGAAAGTCTTTGGTTTGGTACAAGGAAATGTTTGCAAGACATTATTCATAGTTTATTATTAAAACCAAACCCTATTTTAGCTGTAAAATAGGGTATTTAATACCTATGTATATAAATATATATATATATTTATACCCCTAGTATCAGTCTGGGGCAGGGAAGAAAAATAGATTTTTTTTTAATATATAAAGAAGGAACTATAATTAAAAAATACAATATTATCAATTAGATTAGAACTTCAGATATTTACTGAATTGTTATTTCAGCTCTCTGCATTTTTTTTTAAAAGCTACTTGCTTCCAACATGAACTCCAAGAGAAAAATATCTAAAAGTTTTACAATACATTGCCTACTTCACAGTAGGGAGACTGTAACCAATTGTTGGTATATCTGTAGTGTATGTAGCTTTACTTCATGATTCATTTTGAAAAGTTAGTTGAAATTCAACAATCAAAGACTGAGCTAATCTTGAATTTTCTAAGATTCAATAGAAAAAAAATCTTAATTTTATTTTTTAGTTTCTTAAATGTCACACAGTGGGTAATATGGTATAACCTTTCATCAAACCTCTGGTTAAAATGAACGTATTCCTCAAATATATAGTTGAACACTTTACAAAAGGGCAGGTGCGACTGATTAATATTCATATCATGAACTTCTCTTTTCATTTGCAACACTACTTTATCTGCCTTTGTAAGATGAATGGTAGAAACAAAATATTATTCCTAGAAACTTCTCAGCATATTGGTTTTAATCAATACTGGTAGATACACTATAGTTTTACCCATAATTATGTCCTAACACAGACTAAATATTACTTGCATTCCTGGATTGTAAGAAGGTAATTGATGTTGACGCTCTTGTGTCTATACTCTCTAATTGTCATTCTTGCTGCAGATTTTCTTTTATCTAGACAAAAATTTGCAGAGGAAAGATAAGATTTGAATGAGCCTCAGACAGGCTGAATAATAAAATGCAATGCACATTATGCGGTTTTTAGAAAATTACACTTTAGAAAATTACCCTTAAAAACCATCTCTGAAATTTAAAAAAAAAAAACAAACGAATAGGGGTTTTAGGCAAATTACTCCCATTAATGTCAATGGGAATTGTGCAGCTAAGATCCATCTGTACTGTTTTTTTTTGGAAAAAAATAACACTATATTGTCAGGAAATATAATTCTTTTCAGTAATTGTGAGGGTACCTGGGGTTTTAGGAGCTCACATGAGGAGAAAGATAATAGAATACCCATTAAATACTGTCCCTTAGAATTTCCAGTGATAATTCAGTATGCTAAAATATTGCCTCTTGGAGATCTTTCTCCCCCTTCTTTGTCTACGCAAATCTGGAGTGTCCTCAGATAATTTTAAAATAAATATATACACTGAGTATGATTAGCTTATGAGCTATATGAGATAAGTATATTAATCTACAGCACCTTACCAACTATCCTGTGTTATCTCATTTCTTTTGTTGTAGGCTGGAAGAAAGTAAGTCTTATGCTGTCCATACATGGGAAAGTAGTTCTACACTGAATGTCTGAGCATTTAAAGTTTAATGCAAAATATGCACAAAGAGCAGTAATCTACTTTTGTGTAGCCATCACTTACATAGCATTCATAGCTCCTCCAACTTAGCTAAGGAGAGTTGTAGCCTGGATTTGACTACATAAATTGGCTTATACACTCTTCAGTATATAAGCTGGTTTAGTCGTAGTGGTACACGTTTCAATGCAAAAGTGTATACTTCTTCCATTACTTAAACCATGCATTAAGTGTTTTAACGATTAAAGCATTATCAAAACAGCAATGCTGCACAGCCATATAAAATTGGTAGAACCTTTTTCTGTCATGTGCTATGAAGCTGCTTATAAATTTAACAAGTATTTGGTCTGTCATCAAAGAACAAAGTATGAAGTCATCATATTAAGAACCAGAAGCTATAGTTATGTTGTATTTCTGTAAGAGTGAGCTGCCTAAAAAATTTACCCAGAGTAAGCTTCTATGCATGTTCCTTTGATTCTTTTCCTATTCAGCTCAGAACTGTGGCCAGTTGTTTTAGGACAATTGTCCTAATGAAAGCAGTGTAAGTATAGAAGGGTAACAGCCCGTGGAAGAATTGATCCTTAAAGTCAGCATGAAGATTTTATTTGATTTTTCCGTTTTAAATAACACAAAATTTGGAAAACAGGTCCTTCTCTGCTTCAGTAAAATGAAGGAAAGACTATATTTGGCCTTTGCCTGTTCTTTTCTTAGGCCCATAGAGTCCTTAAGATTACTCTTGGACAAGGTCTTACATTGGAAATAAAAAGACAATAGAAAACTTTACAATCCTAATAAAAAGCAATGATTTAGTGAAATGAGAATCCTTGAATTTAAAGGTAAGATAAAAATCAAAGCTACTCACTTCTTTTCAACTGCAGTAGTAACCAGGGCATGTAGGCCTAACGCTAGGGTGCTTCTTTCCCTTGGGAGCTACCAGCAGCCTGCTGCACAGGTCTTTTTACACTAGGCAGCAGTTTTAGGAAATGTGTCCACATGGATCACGAATAATTCTACCAGAAGAATTGTTGCTTTTAAAATGCATTAATCTTTCTCTCTCTGCCTATTTTGGAAAAGAAGTGTTATTTTGTAGAATGTAATCGGGTTTCCAGAAATCTATTTGGTGTATACAATATTACTGTGACATTAGCATGAAGCTACTTCAATGCGGTTGGTACTGAAGAAAATTAGGAGTTAGACTGTAACTTTAGCCCAGGGCAATTGTTTCACCTTGAGGACGAAGGCTTTGTCTGCTGTGCTTTATGTGGTCCAAGGCTGCCTTTCAGACTAGCATGTGCCCTACGAACACATCTAGGTGATTTGCTTAATGCACAGACATGCCTAAATAGAAAAACTGTGGATTAGCCTTTGTGTAGAACTTCTATGAATGGAAAGTGGACAGAAGAAAAAGCATGCTTTGTTGAAGCCTGGCCTGGAGATAGTTTTCCTTAAAAGCATATAGGCATAGACAAGATGATGTAGAACTTTTGCATATCTTTATTTTTTCTCTGCTTCCTCTTTGCTTTGAGGGTTTGCAATTTGCTGCATGCAAAAAAGAACAGCTGCTTCATACTCTCCTTCCTGGGTCTGCCATAAATCAGTAAATCAAGAAACAAATCAGCAGATTTCACAGTTCCCCCCACCCCCACCTCTGTGGTTTGTTTTTTTGTTGTTATTTTGTTTTTAATGAAATGAATCTTTCACTCTCTTATCTAGGCTTTCCAAATACTGTTGGATCTCTTTCATAAGGGTTCATGAATTCAAGAATTCCTGAAATTTTCTCCAGAGGCCTCTAAGGCTTGCTCTAAGACTGTAATATCCAGTAATACCTAATTGTGGGAACGTCATTAATTCTGAAACTTCAACAGCTTTATATTTTTCCTTATTTCTGCCTAGCCACCTTGCTCTGCATCTTGTTTCCTTCACACAGTCTTACATTCATGTGAGTTAATTGATACAAGAACAACCTATGGAATATTATTTTCCCAGAATTTGCTGCCATAAATGCCGGCAATCTCTAACACGACTGAGCTGTGTATGCAGAATACCCGCGCAAGAATCCTGTTGCAAACCTTAAATTACAAAGCTCTCTGTAGTAAATAGTGTTCTGACAGGAACAACAGGAAAATGGATCACTTTTTGCTCATTCTTTCTTCCTTACTGTAGTAAGCAAGGCCTCGCTTACTGCTACTTAACAGAGTAGCTTTACAAATGTAAATGTTGCTTCTGCTTTGCATGCATTTTTAGTTTAAATTGCAATTCTGCTGCAGTTGCTGAGAGTCTTATGAAGTCTGATTCTGTGAAACTTCTTTGAAACACAAATGTTCAGCATAATGTCATGGATCAAATTGCTTCTGAGTATAGTTTACCAAATTGTCTTTTGTTCTATGTGCGCTTGCTCTCTATGGCTGTGACCACGCTACTATTTCATCCATGAATAAAAAGTTTCTGTACATGTATAGTTCGGTTTTCTTGTAATTAAAGCTGTTGTATTAATATAAGATAATATGTTGTTGTTCAACTACCATAGCTTGTATATGTTTTAACAACACATTAGAAATAGATTATCTTGGTACCTCTCTCAATGAAATGCTATCTTTAATAACATTTATTCCTTTAATTATTTTTTAAAAGTTACTATATAGTAACAAAGTACCCCCACTGCAGAATGAACATTAAAGGGAATGAACACAAAACTAATTTTCTGCATTTTAACTACATTTTATGATATGACTAATGATAAATTTTCATTACAAAATGTTAATCAAGCAAATAAGTTTGCACTCCCTCTTTCATCAGTTTCTGTAATTAGTGGTTTATGTTTATTAAATTATTTTAATTTTTGTCACATGTCAAGGACAATCTACCATATGTTTTAGACTAATTAGCACTTTGTTTATTTTAAGAATTCCATTAATTCAGCAGCTACTTTTCAAATACAGCCAGCATGGAAAATAAGACTTTGTCTGAGTTTTGCAAGAAGGAAATAAGGCTCCTCTGCTTTATCACTAGCCCACTCTGGCAGACACATGCCCAGATCCTCAGCAGATGATTCAGGCAGAGAGATGAGTGAGGTTCTAGATGCAACACAAGTATGTAGTTTGTCTTTTAAAAACACAGAATTAAGTGGAAGTCCATCTGTTTCTATGTGCAATTTCCATGGTTTAAAAATATCAACTCTTCTCCTTTCAAAAAGGGAAAAAACAAACAGAATGCACATAATACATATTTCAATGGGGCTAAGAAACTAGCTTTACTGTTTCTAAAATAGCTGGTGGGTTTTATTAGTCCTGGAATATTATCTACCTTTACAGATCAGCTCTGGTCTTTTTTCATAAATAGCTGTGTACGTTCTGTGGAATCACTGTACATTAAGAGTCCCTTTGACCATCCTGCTCTACTCCCCTTATTGCTAATATGAAGCCCTTTTTCTAAATAAAATGTGATACTATGGGAACATTATTTACCAAACGTGTCATTTCTGAACAATGATGTCAAAATGTTAGGATGTTTTAAGATATATTGATACTATTTCTGTGTTAAGACAAAGAGAAAACAGCACAAGAAAAGGTGCTTTTTACCTTCCAAGAGCATTTCTGTGTATAGTTAAATCAGTTTCTTTACAGAGCCTAGTTTGATATATATTGCAAATAGTTTATAACTTATGATTTGCCAGAATAGCAATTTCTGTGGTCAGCCATCCATGATCTTTTTCAGTTCACAAACACTGCAGAAAATTTGACATTTTCTCCACTTTCATTCACTGTGCTTTGAAAAGTTGACATTGAATTCAGTCTGTTGGACACACAAGAAGTGCTTCTTTACAATTCTAATATGTTCTGCATTGATACATTTCATCAGGCTGATACAATATGATGCAACACAAAACCATGCAAAGCCATGCAACTTGTCTGATTAATTTGGTTGGAGACTGTTAAATTCAAAACTATTTTGCTATATTGAAGCAGATCAAAAATCCTGGGATGCAAGATGATCTGTTCTGCTTACAATTGCCTTGTAGCAATAGATAGCAATATAATATTGTGGTTCATGTAATAATTCCAGTGTTATTTAGACAGTAAATATATATAATTTCTTCGATTGTTAACACAAGTGAGGTGAAAATATTTTGTTTATATATCATAATGCAATGCAGGAGAAAAATAACACCGAAATGTCTCCACACTATGTTGTTTATACAGAATTAGTATGTTTTACTTAATACAGTGATGTTTGCACATTTACATGCTTTCTAATAGCATATGGGTAGAAATATTTTCTTTTCAGGCCAACTAGCATCAAAACCCTAGCATGCTGCACAAATGCAAGTAGAAATATCTGTTGTTGTCGTGGTTTAACCTCAGCCGGCAACTAAGCACCACGCAGCCGCTCGCTCACTCCCCCCCGGTGGGATGGGGGAGAGAATTGGAAGGGTAAAAGTGAGAAAACTCATGGGTTGAGATAAAGGCAGTTTAATAGGTAAAGCAAAAGCCACACACGCAAGCAAAGCAAAACAAGGAATTCATTCACTGCTTCCCATGGGCAGGCAGGTGTTCAGCCATCCCCAGGAAAGCAGGGCTCCATCACGCGTAACAGTTACTTGGGAAGACAAACGCCATCACTCCAAACGTCCCCCCCTTCCTTCTTCTTCCCCCAGCTTTATATACTGAGCATGACGTCACATGGTATGGAATATCCCTTTGGCCAGTTTGGGTCAACTGTCCTGGCTGTGCCCCCTCCCAGCTTCTTGTGCACCTCCAGCCTTCTCAGTGGGTAGAGCATGGGAAGCTGAAAAGTCCTTGACTAGTGTAAACACTACCTAGCAACAACTAAAACATCGGTGTGTTATCAACATTGTTCTCACCCTAAATCCAAAACAAAGCACTGTACCAGCTACTAGGAAGGAAATTAACTCTATCCCTGCTGAAACCAGGACAGTTGTGATGAACAATTGTTTGTTTACCTCTCTCATATTCCAGGACTCTGAGTGGTTTATTTTCTTGTTTGTTTCCCACCAGGAAAAGCAGTTCCTATTTCCCTGAGCATCTGAACTTAATTTACGTAATTATAGGTGCTTATAACATTTATGCACTAACATAAGTCATTGCTTCTTAGTGGTTTTCTACACAAATTAATTCACATACTTTTAATAATAAGGAAGAATCTGTATTTTATGCACCTTCAGTATAAATTTTTCTATTTTTTTTTAATTCTGTGTTTTCAGTTGAAAAGTCTAATATTATGACGGGCTTTCCCTAGGCAGAAGGTTAATTTCACAGTTCAGAGATGCTACACCCAGTCTAATCACTGGTAAATCTTGAAATAACTTGAGGCTTACAGACTTCTCTTTCTATCTGGATGAACTTTGCATCTACCAAGGGTCTTGCTGGCACAAGGCATATCACACTGAGGCTGGTCTATGATCTACTAGCAAAGTTTTTTCTTAATAGATTGAATGGCAGCTTAAAATTAAAATTCGAGACTTTTGAGAAAACTAAGCCATGCAAAGTTGCTCAAAAATCTTCAGCTGAAATTAAAGAAAATAAAGATATTAAAAAAATAATGTATTTAAAGAAAATAAGATTTTCAACTAATGCCTTCTTTCCTTGAAATTTGTTTTTTTAGTCACTGAAACCGTAACACATTCCGTTCAAAAATATCCTGTTTTGTTTTTTTTATTTTAAAATTTCATCTGAATCATTTTTCTTTCCTAACTTTGCCAAGATTGTTGCACTCTATTCTCCCTAGAAAGTCTTTCTCATCCTTTTTTGGTGTTTCTCTTCTCTTTTGACACCAAGATTTGATTTTTAAGATTGCTTTCCTGCAAGGCTACTCTGATCTAGTAATCAATGCTTGGATTAAGTCTTGAGAATCTACTTATTGTAATGTAAGCAGAAGACATTATAGGCTGTTCATGGAGCCTATAAATTGCAATATCTGAATGCTAACATAACTTGGCTACATCTTGGCTCTGAATCTAAGCACAGACTGCCTATCATGAATAATATTCCACTGAGTTTACACTGGCCTGTTAAAGTCTGTTTCACTCTCTGACCTCTAAAGAGATATAAAACAAAAATAAAAACAAATTCTCCTTTGTGAAGACTGTAAGAAAGTACTAGATAGATCTTCTAAACCAAATGCTGACTGTAGTTTAAAAAGAAATATCAAAGGAGTTAAACAATACTAAAACTAAAGCAGTAATTTTAGTACAGCATGAAAATCAGAACGGCACGAAAATCAGAGCTTTAGAGTTACTTGTAAATTCAGCCTGTCATATCATATCCTGTATTTCAGGAAATACCATACATTGTATTTAAGAAACAACAAGCATGTATGTGAAAATGCTTTACAATCTAGTACACCATATTTTATGATCAATAAAGGCAGAAGGACTTATTTTTTTTTTTAAATACCTGACCAGTATGTTTAATGTAGTCATGGAGAATTTTGAAAATGCACTTTCCAGATAGGTACCGGTTTTGACACACTTCTTTGTTTTGAAACAACAAGACAAAAGTCATTGGCTTACATTTGTAAGATCAGGTTGCATGGAACAACACAAATATTGCATCACTACCCATATTATTTTACAAAATGAGAAAAGTTGAAACAATACGTTTTAGTTGTTTGTAGATTAGATTGCCTCATTGTTTAAGTTAATGGTAGTTAAACATTTCTGTGTCCCTGTGAATTATAAAATACTTCTGTATTGTTGACTATAGCTTTATTCTTTTCATCAGTTTCAAATCTCCTTGGAAGAGGTTAAACAGCTTTGTGAGTGCACAGAATTAGTTTCAGGCGATATTTTTCTATATTATTCAGAGAAAGATAGGTAATAACTCTTATTAGGAAATTATTTGAATGGTAACTGGGAAAAATGCTATCAAAAGGTATACTATTAAAAGACATATGTATTGATGTAGGCATTAATTTATTTCCATAGATTTATATGTACAATCTGGACATATTTAAGCCTAAATGAACCCAATACGAGCACCATAATAATAAATCCTTGGTGTATATTGATAGAATAAAACAGTGCAATTAGTACTGAAGTGTAATCAGTATACTGTCTTTGTTATCAATAGATTATAGAATGTTAAAAATACCCCTTATAAATTGCAACAAAAGCCAAAAAAAAAAAAGTTATCTGATTTCCTCCTTTGGTTCAAATCTAAAAAAAAAAAAGTTATCCTGTAACAGAAAAAGAAATTTAGAAGTGTTTTGCATTTAGCCTATTCCTATTCCCATTTTTATTGGCATAAACTTATAAAGCAGGAAATATTTGAAGAATACCTTGCAGTTCACAAAACAAAGATCATGTCTTTAAGCAACTGTTGTGTAAAATCAAGTTTGACATTTTGGGGACAGATTACTGCCTTGAGTAAATTCTCATAGATTTTTCTCATGTCAATGAAGGCAACTAGCTCAGTGTATACTTAACACTAAATACCAGGTTATGCAGCAAATTGTTTACTGTGTTCATTCTCATGTAGGTGAAACGAAGGTGTTTAGTGAATAGATGCAGTTATATACAAGTGTGCTACTAGGAAAAACTTCTTGAGTTACATACTTTCATGGACTTCAGCATTTCTGAAGAAATAACTTGTCAGTCAGAAACTAAAATAAACCTAAAAAATCAATTAGGAGAACATGCTATCATAGCAGTTATTGCTTGAGTGGGAAATAATTCTTCAGTGTTTGCCAAGCAAACAACAGGATGTGTGTCAGACAGTGAAATCAAAATGAATAAACAGAAGGGCTGTCAACTTTAGTTGTAGTTTCAGAGTATTCAGAGTGAGTCCTTTGGTAAATGAACTTAATGAACTTGCTGCTTTTTTTTCTTTTTTTTTTTTCAATTTCAGTGTGTATTTTATGTGTTTCTTTCTTATGAATGAATTTTTACTACCAATACTAAGCAGAGAAATCAGGCTTTTTAGTAAGACATTGTCATAATGTTTTACATATGGAAAGTAGAGCATTTAAGAAATATCCTGCTTAAAAAAAAAGTTACTGTGTAAATATACCCTCAATTTTCAAATGGATTTTCATTCAATACTTTAGCATGTGAAACAAGTAATATAACTAGAAAATGTGGCTTAATAAATACTTGCTCAAATAAAAAAGAAATAACTTCAGCAGCACTTAGACTTCATTATTCAGAACCTGTTGTAGAAGCATTGTTATGCAAGTAAAATTACAAAAGGTAAAAAGTTTTCTGAACAGTTAGCAGAATGTGTATTTATAGGAAGCTTGAGGCTGGAAATGCTTGTGTGTTTTCAATTAAGTATTGCATTGACTTAACTTTTAGTTCAAAATAGTAAAATGATAAATTTCAGTCATTTAAAACTTTTGAGCTAATAACTCTGAAACAAATGTTTTTTTCATACGTAATTTTTTTCTGCAGTGCTGCTTTATTAGCTTGATGGCAATAAGTCAACACATTTAACATGATTAAAGCAAGTACCTTTTTCACAATTTCTGATTAACAAGTTTGTTCTATAAATATTTACAAAATTTGAGACTAGCACCCTGATAGCATGGTATATGGCTGATGGAAAAAGTATTCTCTTAGACTCGTATGGAAGGGATTCAGAGATTTGCGGGGAAGAAAGCAGAGCTAGAATTAAGCATAGGTAAGCTAAATACTCTGACCTGAACTAGAAATAGGTGGGCCAGCCTAAGAGGTTGTGCTGGTACCTTTAAGATAAAACAACATCCTCCAGGTAGATGTAATAGTTGTCCCAGTTCCTGGTAACAACCAGTTAACTTGTCCTGTATTAAATGTGATACTTCTCTCAGGAACTAATTAATTGATTCATAGTTTTAGCTTGGCCCTTCTGCCTATGGCTTTCAAGCCCTACTGCTGTCCTATGGTGAGCACTGTATCAGGTTGCTCTGTTTGGCCACCTTATATTCAACTCATAATGGAGTTATCATGTGCTCTCCGAAGGCCTTGTGTCCCATCCAAAGGCCTCAGGTATCCTTGTGCTTGCTACAAGCACTTTTACTGTGCCTATTCTCCTTTTTCTCTGTTACTTACTTACATTTGGTTTATTCCTAGTCATCAGCCTCGCAAGCATTTGCCTGTTACTTCATAAACTGCCAAATGCTTACTTAAGCTAGCCGTGACCCATTTCATATATGCAGTATGTTCACACATACCCACTGGTTGAGACAATTTCAGTTCTTCGTTATATTAGTACTGAGAATTAATACTATATTAATATGTATAATGGTTATACAACAGTTATTGTTTTAACTATAATATGAAAGAAATATCCACCACTGTGAGGTTTTAAATTGCTCATAAGTTGTTTCATACTGTTTGTAGATGATGTGATACTGGTCAATCACGGAATCATAGAATGGTTTGGGTTGCAAACTCTTGTCTTAATTTTCTCTCCTGCTCTCTGCCCTCCTTTCCTGTTCCTCATCATTAGAAATAATAACTAAAAGACTTACATGACCAATGTCTCAAACACAGACTTTTTAAGGTATAATAGAAACACAAATATAGTCTTCAAGATGTAAAGATAGATATTTTTGCATAACAAGAAATATAAAATCTCTTACTCCATGAACAACTTGCTCAGGTTTAGTCTTCTGGATGTAGGTGTGAGAATGACTTGCTCTGCTTATTCAAAAATGAGATTCAGATGCTTTATCAGCTGATTGTTTTCTAAACATGGAAGTTTACGTCCATTTTTGTGTGGTATTGCCTGAGTAGAAGGAATCTTTTCCTGTTATCTACTAACATATTTTTATGTTATTTTTAAGGACATTTTTACAGAAAAATAATACATTGGTATTTCAAAGAAAATCCAGAATGAGAAATAACTGGGTAACAGTGCTACGGGAAAAGATTGGTGTGTTAGAGTGAACAACCACTTGACTGTGAATCAGTTGTGTCATACTGTTTTTTTAGAAGGGAAATGTTATTTTGAAATATGTCAATATGTTATGTGTTGCTGATGCAGTTATGGAGCTGATGTATTTTAAAAAATCCTTAGTTCTAGACAATTCTGAATTGGAATATTGGAATACTTTAGGCAACGCATGTTAAAAAATCGTTAAAATAGAAAGAGAAGACTGGAAGATAACTGAACCAAGAGAAGATGACTTTGTTTTGCTTCAAAGATGAAACATTTTCCATGTTCACTGTGATGCAAGCAAGTCACGAAAAATACGAAAAAAAAAAAATAGTAGTTGAGGCGATTTTGGCAAAGTTTCATTCAGGATGAAACTGACGACAGTTAAGCACTGCTCCAGGGCTTACAAGGTTCTGGAACACTCGCTCCGTATCACGGAATCATTTAGGCTGGCAGTGGCCCCCTATGGTTACCTAGTTGAACCAGTTGCTTAAAGCAGATCTAACTTCAAAATTACATCAGGTTGCACAGTGTCTTGTTCAGTTCAATTATGAGCATCTACCAAGATAGAGGTAAAGTGACAGAGACTGAACAGCCTCTCTGGACAAGGTATTCCAGCGCTTAATCACTGTCATTGTGAAAAAAAAATATGAAAAATACTAGGGGAGTTTAAAAACAGTTTCTATAGGAATCTTTCTGCAGCAGGCAAAGCGTAGCTGATTTTATCTTGGAGCAGGAAGGAGGATGAACTAGACTAAGTATCTTTTGGGTCTGTATGTCTATGATTTTTGTGGTAACTAATTTGTGAATAATATATTTTTCTACTTTTAATTGCAGCAGGAAAAGAATCAGGAAAGCTCAAGAAATAAAGGTAAGTGCTAATTATTTTCAAAATGTGGAGATTCTTGTAATTATCACAAATCTAACGTCCATTGTTGGTAAAAAATTATCCAGACAGATTACTTGCTGAGTATTTTGGTATTTGAAATGACAAAAATATATCCAGGAAAGGGGGATGAAATGTAGAAAGTAAATGCATAAGCTACTATTTTTGGAACTCTGCTGCAGATGAACAAGGCTGACTGCTGTACTCTGAATGGGGTGGGCTGCACAGCTTCTCACTAAGTTTGTGACCTCGACTATGGATGCTTATACTTCAGTGGAACATCAGTACTGTCACTTTAGCTTCTCCCTTTCCATTTAGTAAGTCTGTAACTGGTTGTGATTCCAATTTATGCACAATTTAATCATGTCGTTAGTAGGCTGCCTTGCAAAACTACAGTTATCTGTGGGTTTTCAATACATTTTTTTTTATATACTTTCACTGCACCTTGCTCTGTGCCAGTGGCTAAGCACTACATGAAATAGAACATTCAGGTTAAAGAAACATCCTTGTATCAAGAAAATGAAAAGAGTTCAGAAACCCAAATTGTGGATTTCATGCTTTTTTCTAATATAAACTCTGTTAAGAGACAGAACATCCAAATCTCTTGGTTAAAAATTTGATAAGCAAGCAATGAAAGGCAAAATTGCCAATGGAGGCAAAGATTGTTGTCTTGATATTGTAGCTGCTTACAGAGGTAGGCTATGAGGTACTTGAAAAAGGAAAACAAAGGGAAGGTAGAAAAAGAAAGAATACCAGTTAAAGGTTACAAAGAGAGGAGAGAATTGACAAACTAACCTATATCTTTTTTATTGCCTTAGGAAGCAATGCTTGATCATATCACCTGAGTTAGCTGTTCTTAGTTCAGTTATTTATGTATCACAGTACCCATTAATCTCAATTTCCTTGCTTTCTCTCACACTAAGGCTATACATGGGCATCTACAGACAAATTAAATCTGATGGTTGTTTGGAGTTGTGTCAGGATAATTACATTGTTCATGATGATATGATAATTTACATCATCTGAAGGACCTATGATCCTTCATTTGAAGAATGTGTATGGTGAAATAAACCAAAAAAACCCCTTCCGTTTCAACTAGTTTGTGATTTATAAGTTTCTTTTCTGAGGTAATACAATATAAAGTTGAATCATCTCTAGATGTAGTGAGTGTATCCATGATGTATTGTTCAAAAACCTTTCTTGTCTTATGAATTAATACAAATTATAATAAAGATTGTGAAAGATCAGATTAGATTACAAAAATAAGATATTTGTGGATACTTAATTTTAGAGAAATTACAAACTTTAAGCTTCTGTCTACAAAGAATGATACTGAAATTGGCCATTCTTGTGGATTTTTGTAATTTATTTCAGTTATATTATGCTGTTTGACGCTCCCCCCCCGCCCCGAACCCCGCCCAGTTGCCAGGTATATGGTCAGTATGGTATATATGTCAGGAACAAAATAATGAGCTAGTTGGGAGTGCTCATCGTATTCATTAGCTGTTAGTTTAGTTAACTAACCACAGAAACAATTATCAAAGGCTTATAAAATATTGCCTGCAACCACGGCCAAAGGAAAGCATTAAACTCTACTTGAATGGAGATATCTATTACCTCCAAACAGGCAGTGAAATTGGTGCTCAGCTGCACAAAATTTGTTGTGATTATATCCGTAACATCTCTTGGGGAAATTTTTAATCTACTAAACTTCCTGCATGCTGTGCATGTCTCCGCCTAAACTGACAATTCAACTTGGAAGATTTCAATGGTCTGAAAGACTACTCACGCACAGGGTAGGCTTTGGAAAAATGATTCCGCTTTTCTATATATACAGATATGCTTAATTGCTTAATGTTTTTTTGGGGTTCTTTTGTGCTTGGTTTTTTTTGGCCTTCTCTTTTCATATTCTTTAAATTTCTTATTTGTTTTCATGTTTTCTTTTTCCACGTCATTGCAAACTTTCAGAAAGGTATTTTCATTTCATTTGTAACTTATGGCATATAAGATGTTAAAAGTTTTTCTGCTTAAAATACTGGTTGGTTTGGGTGAAACAAGGCTAAATTAATGTTTCAGCATAAACATTCCTGCATTGTCAATGAGCATCTACCCTTCACATGCAGTATCTAAATGTGTTGTGCTCTGCACGTGTTCTTGTGAGATAGGTAAACTATCCCCAGGTCCTCAGGACAGGGTTCTGACAGTATTCCTTACACCCTCCGCATATGGAAGTTACTGTATACAGTAAAAGGATAAAAACATTTTTGGTGGTTCTTTAAATGTTCTGAAACTTTCAGAACCAATGTTGTCTCCTTAACTCAGAGGACAATTACAGCCCATGTTAAACTTTCCTACCAAATGAAACTCTGGAGTCTCATAACTTCCACTGATATCAGTATTTCAGTATCTAATTTTTATCCAGTATTTCTTTAAGATTGTGTATTTATAAGAGGAGGATATTGCAGCAGAATTAAAGTCAAATGCCTTTTGACTTCAGCAGGATCAAAACATTAGTAACAAGCATCATTCTGTATCTTATATGATAAATGCCTAGTAATTTTTCATTTTATTTCATTTATTGCTATAAAATAAATCTGATTCCTATTCATATTTTAGTAATAATGTTATTGTTTTGTAGTGTTTGGTTTTTCTCCTGACCCACTTTTTTTTCCCATCTGTTACTTCTGCTGTCAGTCGCTAAGTCAATCACACCAAAATAAAAGCCAACACTCAAACATGCCCTGCTCTGACACTAATCCCATCTCTCTCTGATCTGTGATATTCTTTTTCTTGTTTCATTTAATGGATAACAGGACTTTATTTACACTGTTTGAGAAAAAAGAAACACTGCTTTTATGTAAAATAATACGTTAACTTTTTACAATTTTAGTGTACACTGGCAAACTTCCTTATACTTCTGAGAATTTTTCCTGCATGAAAATTATTATCACCAGTGCAAAATACAAATTAAATTAGTTTCATAGCACATGTCTTTAACATGAAAGAAATAACAAGGCAAACAATCGCCAGCTAAAACCTTGCTAAATTTTACTTGCTGGTTTGGAGTCAAAATTTAACCTTCTTTACCTCTCTTTTCCAGTGTTAACTCCTTCAGACAGATGAACATTTTATTCCAAACTTATAGTGGATAATAAAATAGATTTTTTTGCGACGAATTGGAAATATGTTTGGCAATATCAGAAGTTGTGTTTTATTTAAGCAGATTGCAGAACTTTCTTCCCAGCTTACGTTTAACTTTGGAGACTTTCAGGTGCTTTTAATAAAGTACATTATAAACTTTAAAGTGGAAATTGTTTCTGACAGCATTACTCTGGAAAACATTTATTTCTGAAGAACCAGAAGGTTGACTAGTGACACGTATGAACTTTTTGCCAAACTTCAAAGTCATCTCAATTCCTTTGCTCAGAAAAAGCATGGGCACACTGGAAATGATTAGTCACAAAATATTTCAGTTAACTGCTAATGTTTCAGATGACCAGTTCCCAAACTCAGTCACAGTTATTTTGAATTATGGTACAATAATTTTCTTTTTTAAGAACTAAAAATTATTTTCAGTATAGAAAAACAGTGTGTAATATGTGTTTCTAAAAAAACAACAGCAAAAACAGAGAAAATCTACCGGAACAAAAAAGTTAAAAAACAGTTTTGAATTTATGCTGAGAGTAAGGTGGTCATTTTGCTGATATTAAACGATGAGATGATACTGTACACAACTTGTGTAACTTCGGCTATTTGTTTCAGCAACTTAAAAAACAGTTACTGAAAGATATAAAAATTGCTTCAGCTATGATATGGAAAACATACACTTTTCATAGTATTTGCAAAATGTGCATGTAAGTAATTTGAATGATATGAATGATATTAACTTGAACAGTTTTACTTCAGTTAAGTACACTTTAGAAGTTGACTGTATAGTATACTGTTAAAATTTTTGCTAGCTAATATTGATCTGAGCTTTGAACGTCATTAACACCCAAAAGTAAATGGGAGAATATTGATTGACAGTATCTTAATGACAATCTGAGTTTCTAATTGTATTTAATCCTTCTCATTTTATGCTTACCTTAATTATCTGAATGTGAAATTGTTGTTGACTCACAGATCAGTTTCAAAAATGTAATTCTCTATTATTATGAACATATTGCCAGGTTCTTCTGATATCATTAACAAACATCTGTTCCTTTTATGATCTTTAGCTACCAAAAATAAAGAGGATACCATATGGGCATCACTTGCATATCTTACTTGCTTTTTACTCCTCAAAAACTTAGCATACCTGCACAACAGTTGTGGCCTTGTCTGGGATTCCAGATTGGTGTTGTAGTCTTTTTCTATACAATGATAAATGTAAGACAAGAAGGAGTGAGAAAAGCTTAAGATTGTTCAAAATTGAAAGAATTTAAGGGACAAAACCAGTAAGGTCTTAATTAAATAAATAACTTTCAAAAGTGACAATTTATCTTGAGATACTCTCAAATGCCAGCAGGTGAGCAAAGTATTATGTCTATCCTGCAATATGGCTGGCTGTTATTACTTTTGATAATGGACAAAGCTGTATATGTTCTGATGCAGAGTACATGGCATCAGTGTTTTATGTTATGTTAAACCAATTAACTATGGCAAAAAATGCACATCATTACTTTCTATAATGTATCCAGTTAGTCATTATGTGTGCCTAAATTCGTATTTCAACAGACTTGTGTTATGTGAGTATGGTTAGAATCTGAGCTGCAATCCTCCTGGACTGAACTGATTAATGTTTTAGTTTGTTACACTGTAGTAATCCTTCTCTGGTAGAGAAGTATATATCCAAAAAAAAAGGAATATTTTAGAGAACATACAAAACAGTAGGCAGGTTAGTAAATGTTTGTCCAAGAGTGGTGTTTTCATTGGAATATAGCTGCTAAATAATCTTTGTTCTGATGTTCTTTTCTTTGTTGTTATGTTCCAGCTTACCAGACTTTAAGAGGTGGTATGAGGATTGTTTGAATTAAGCGTGCCAAATACTATCCCCTTTATCCTATTCCATTCTCCTCCAAAGCCTAGTCAACTGAAACTCAAATCTTTTCTGTCACTGAAGAACTGTCATAAGAAATGCAGCTCTGTCTTCCACTCGAACAATTCTCCATTCCTTTTCATTTCCATGCTTTTACAAGAGACCCACAGATACAGTGTTATTAACTGAATGTTGTGGGGTTTTATTTATTTATTATTATCTTGGAAGGGCTTTAGCATGATAAACATTTTTTAAAATGCCAATTTTTTTTCTATGCTCTAAATCTGTTCAGAGTCAGGTTATGAAATGCATTGAAAAGAAACAAAACTCTTTATCTGTGAAAATAATTTTAATATAACAGTTAATCTTACAATCTTATTTTTGAACAGATCTGAAGCTCATTGTGATAAGTGAAGCGTGTGGGTCAGGTATCAGTTTTAGGTAATATCTTTGGTAACAGTGCAATTGCCCAGACTTTGAAAGCATACATTAAGAGCAAGGTCTGTGTTGTACTGTACAGCTTTGTGAGAAGGCTTTCTTATTTATTTTAAAGAAAGCATTAATTGTTGAAGCTGAATTCCAGTTTTGAGATCTATCTGTCAACACAACACAGTATTTGTACAGTAACCCGGTCAGACTTGCTACCAGTGTAATGCCATGGAGATAAACAGAGTAAACTGCAAGAATATGTTTGACTCACCAGTTGTTTTGAGGTAAATGTTCTTTACGTTAGTCAAGAAAGTAAGTAGAAGTACTCAAGTAATAAGAAATCAATATAGCATGGTTCAAATATAACAAATTGCAGCATTTACCATATCTTAAAACACAGACAAACATTCCATACCAGTGAAAAATTGTCTGCAGTTTTAATATGGTGGTGTCAGGGGATGAATAGCATCACATAGAATTTCTTGAGTGTTATGTTACAAATGATGTCCATATTTCAGTGTAGGAGTTATTTCTAACTTGATGTTGGTTGGCTTCAAAGTTTCCAAGTCCACTTTTGCTATGACAAGTATGTACACTGAAAAGATAATAACTAGAAAACAAAAGAGCCAGAATAAGTCTGAAAAGTTTTTGTAAATTACACAAAAATTCACAGCTGTCACTGTATATTCAGAAAATGCATCGGAGTAACAAGATGTGTCTGTAATTTTTCTTAAATGCACATGTTCATTATTTCTGCCACTAATCTAGAACTATGTGAGGGTGTCACACATATCCTGACTACAGAGATACCTACTGATATATATTATGTATCTATTATCATATACACATGTATTATATATATAATGAAAATGGAGAAAATGTCAAGACAAAAATGTACTCCAACTGTGTTTTATTGCATTCATAATAGAATTAAATTCATACAAGATGTATCTGACTTGTTGTCAGCTTTAGGAATTATACACACAAAGAATTTCTTCTTTTCGATTTCTTTATGGCAGAGAAATCGACATTTGACTTCATTTTTCTTCTCACATGTAATATTCATGCCATTCAGAAACTTGGAGGGGAAAAAAATGGCCTTTGTCAAAATTCCAGGCAAGAACTCTTCTTCTGCAGAATGGTATATCTATACTAACGAGAGATATAATGGTTATTTCTGTATGTGGTAGCATTGTAGAGCTCACACAAGAGATTGGTATCCCTATCCATTTTTTTTTTTAAATTCATCCATGTCCTTCCAAAATTTAGGTTGCATTCTGTTAAATTGTTAAATCTATTTTAAAGTAGACATTTTGAACTTGACTAGAGAGAATATGTTCAGCAGTATTCATGATTTTTTCTCTCTGTAGTGCACAAACACTTAATTTGAACAGATAGAGAGGAGAAGAGATTCAACACCAGCGGAGGGGTGGATTCCTGAATACTTACTGGAATACATATTCATTCCTGTTAAGACTCTACTAGCTTTAAAGAAGTCACTCAGAGGATGAATGTAGCAATTTTGCTTATCTAAATTTAAATGTATGAGTAGTCTGAATTTTAATGTGACCCACAAATGATTTTGAATAGCAGTACAGTTTGACTAGCACTCTTTTTTTTTTTTTTTATGTAAATTTTGTTTAAAAGCTTCCATGTAAAAGTAGCTACTGTTTAACTTGAACACTCTATTGAAAATGTTTTGGAGAGTTTCTCGTGTTGTTTCTGGCGTAGGCTGGGAAGAGTTAATGAACATGACTTTCTTTAAGTTAGTCTATTCCTTATTATTAATAATATTGAGTTTTGTAAGTTAAAAATTCATGCTAAAAGCTTTGTAATTTCGTATATTAAGATTCTCCTCTGTGCTTAAGACAAGGCTGGATTTTGCTTTAAAGAAGAAATATTCTGAAATATGTGTATTTTCAATAATACTAGCTTTGGTTTACTTCTTTCTTTCTTCTTAAAAGAGGTACACAAACCACAGATGGCTTTATGAAGTAATTTGAATTAGCTCTTGAGCACTGAAGACTTGCACTAAATTCATAGAGACAATGCAATGCAATGAGAAAGTATACTTGGATCCTTTAATATACATAATATAAACATTTAGTGCAGTGTCTGTAGGCTATGCGTGCCATGTTTCTCACATGTGGTGAATATTCATTTGATTACGCTAACAGCAGAAATATAAGAATGTAAAATGGGTCATTCCCTGTGAAGCTTAGAGCTCTCATGGCTTTGGTGCATTTAGGTACACTGGTTTAAAATGTTACCCACCTCTTCTGTATACCCTGCTCCTTTGCAGAACCTTACCACTCTCATGAGGAGCAAAATATGATTTGTATCAGCACCATAGGTATATTAGTTCAGTTTTGCATGTAATAGCCGGCGGGGGCAGGTTATTTCACAGTGCTTGTGATGTAGAAGGCAATTGTTATGACTAAAAATAATCAAATCAGAATGATAGAAAGAGCAACTTGTGGGTTTTGTTGCAGACTGTTGAAGCAAGATAATCTTCATATCTTAACACTTTGAAGTTTTCCTTTTAGAATAGATTGTCAGAATAGTGTATGTTAGAACCTATTATAATGATGTTACACTAGGAACCTACATTTTATTTGTAAATAAATATACAATGTGATAGCTAAAGGTTCAGTGATAGAATTTTGGGGAAAGCAACTTTCATTATTTGTTTTTATTCTTCTATAGCATAATCCTTGCTTTATCAGAAGATCTCAGTATTATCTCAATATAAGCTTATCTAAAATAGTCTGCTGTCATACCTTGTTACTGAACAAAAAGGAGGCTATGATATTTATATCACTGAAAAAGATATACACAGAGATCCTTTTAAAAATCCACAGGGATCTTTACAAGCTCTACAAGCATCCTTTTTTAGATATGAACTTAAAAACCAGTGTAGACAATAGTTCAATTAGGCTGTTCATAAAGGAGTATTTAAAGGAGAGGAGAGGTTGTCCTGAAAGAAAAAGCGAAGTCCAGGAGGAGTACATAATATTCAGAAGCAACAGATCACACATACTGGTATTTCAGAAATAAATTCTGTTTAACTTACATGGTTTTAAAATAAATACCTGTAAATAGAGGTCTTTTAATTCAGGTACCGTGCCAGTGTTTTTTATTGTACATTTATAACACTAAAGTTTAATGGCTCACTCATACCATCTGAAACAGAATTACTTTTTGCATTCATTATGACTTCTTTAGAACGCTATTGATTATATATTGGGAACATATTTTCTCATATCAGATATCTCTTGCAAGCAACTTAAAGGACAATCAGAACTTACATAACTTTGAAAGATGCGTCTGGTGAACATGATTTCCACCCCCCACCCTCACTCCCAATTATTGCAGCACTGTATATCACTCAGATGCCAGTTGAAACAATTACAGTGTTCTTTTTTTGCCTTATTCTTTGCATAGCAAGGGTTGATCAATTTCATTATCCATTGAGGTCATGTTCTAGTTTACTCCAAGCACGCTCTTTTGCCACTGCTTCAGACACTAGAACACGATTAACAGTGTCAGATCCTGTTAACGTTTACATCACAACTGGAAGCAGATATTAAAGCGAAGTGCAAATTAAAGACTGCTAAAATGCCTGCCACTAACAATTATGGCGGGGCAGTATTAAATTTCTCATTTGTTTCCAAAGGTCAGATTAATAAAGCTGCATGGCACATTATCATAAAGGGTGGACCCAGCTGTCTGTTTTGATTAGGCTTACAAGTCTAGTGTTTCTAAGGAGACTTTGCGAGGAATGAATGCATCCATTTTAACTAGCAGTTTAAATGTGGGTAATTATTAGACCCTTTTCTGAAGAGATCCAAACCAGAGGTTCAAATGCCTTTCTGCTTTTCAATTTACAAATATAAAAAGTAGGTTTCTTTTACAAATTCTTTTCAGTTTCTAATCCTTAAATTACCTTAAATCCTCAGGTACTCCCCAAGTACCCGAAAAGCTAATTCCTTAGATGAACCAGCTGTAAATTAAACTGCATCAAATATTATAAATAGACTGATCCATATCAACATGACTTAATAAAACTTTGTGATTTGTTTTTTCCCCTATTTTTCTTGACTCAGAAGCATTTTCAAGAATCTTATTAAAAGAAATAGTGTTTTTTTTCCCAGAAGATGAACAGCAACAGTTTCCTGCTATTTTGTCTACATGACAGAAATGTGAAAAAATATTCTCTCTCATTATTCCTACTGTGAAGAACATAGGGATCTTTAGGAAAAATGTTAATTATACAGGTATCTAGTACAGATATCTATCTATCTGTCTATCTAATACCATACTAATAATCTAGTACTCTGATATATGAATAAGCAAAATCTCATGGGTGTTACACAAATGAACATAACTTAATATCACAGGTATATTCCCCATTTGGTACTTAAAAGAGCTCTAGTGTTTTAAATTTTTTGGAAAACAAACTCCAAGTTTCTTGCCAGGTAGAGAGCAATTCTTTTTGCCAGAAAATTTAGACTGGAACTGATCGCCATTTATGCATAACATCTTCAGAAAATAATTTCAGCACAAAGGGACACTAATGGGCTTTAAATGAGGAAAATTTTGTCTTCTGAAGGTGTACTTTTTGGACCATATAGATGTTGGCTAGCCATAGATATTCCACAGATTAGAACTACAAGCAGTTTAACTATTTAAATTAAAGATTTTAATTCATTTAGAACAGTGGATAGATAGTTTACAGCTTAAAATTTAATTCTCTAAAGTCAAATTAAAAACTATGTTTACATTGCAGCTATTCAGGTGATTAGTACAAAAAGATACACTTATTTGATTATGCAGTTGCATACATCTTTATTAAATGAATGCAACTTTCTACCCTTTCTTCCTAATAATAAAAATTTTGGGCATTTTTGAAAATAACCTTTGAGAAGTTTGTTAAAATGTAGAAATGAATTAGATATTGTAAAAAAAAAAAATTTTTCTTTAAATCCACATAAATTAAAAAAAATCACAGCATCCTGTGAAGAAAGGAAACTACTGATTTGGCAAGAAGTTGCCAGTAGAGTTACTAAGATAAAGATCTGCATATGTTGCTGAAGGAATTGAATGATTTTTCAGGTTTATATTGAAAATGAGATTAAATATGGTGGTACAAATTTCAAGTAACCAAAATAATCTTTTTGCTGTAATCAAGGTTATAATTTTGAAACAACAAAGGAAAAAAGAAAAAAAAAAGCTAATCAACTGTATGATTACTTGAGTAACTAACATGTCACAAAGAAACAGGTGTGTTCATAACATATCAAGGAAGGTTTTCTGAGTCAAGCTAGAAAAACAATAAAAAGTATTATATATGACATTATTTAAACCTCATCTGAGATACTGTATCTATGTCTGAATGTTCATGTTTCAGATTGAATTGAATTTAATCTTGAACAGGTACAGAGAAGGGCTACTGCAGTGATCAGACAGTATTTTATAAGTGAAAGCTCAAGAACTCAGCTTATTTTGCCTAGCACAATGGAAGACTTGAAAGTGTTTTCATAAAAATACTTCAAAAGAGTATGGAACTCCTGAAATAAAAAGTTAGCTAGATTATCATTATTTTAAACAAGAAGCAGTTGTCCTTGCATGCAGCAAGACATTTCTCTATGTGCAGATTGTTCCTTTTTGCATGAATTAATATGATTGCGCCAGATGTAAAAATACCATGTGTGATTGCGTGCAAATGATAAAGTAAAAACGGAATGAAACCTGTTTCAGGAGGAATTTCCCTGGTTCTGTGGAACTAAGGAGGAGATTTGGTGCTTTGCCAGTAGCCAAATTTGTTTGAGTTCATGCAAAGTGATACATTAATGAAAAAAAAAAAGTTAGGAAATTGCCTGAAAGAGATGGTGGAAGGACCCGCAGCCTCTACATTAAATTGAAGCAAGACTTCCCTTATCTGGAAGACTAATCTAAGGTAATCTGTTTACAGGGCAAGGTAATATGCTTCATTTGGGATATGATAAAACCTCTGTTTTGTTGCCTTCTGTTTCCTGTGTAAAGATAACTATTTGTGTAGCCATGGCCTGGGTAATTTTTTCTAAAGCCTTCTTTTTCAGTGTTCTTTCCCACCTGTGCCCCATTTTGTGTAAGCTAAATCTCCATTTTTCATACCAACCATTCATATCTTTGATGATTTGACACGGCAGAAAGTAAGCCGTGTCCTCAGGAGAGAACATGTGTAAGGCTTTAAAATGCAACCTTGCTTGAATATCCAAGGGTAGGATATGCCTTTGAACTTCCAAAGCTTTTTAGAGATCAAGTATTTGAAGTCACTTCTAACTTTTTCATAGTCATGGGACACATAGCTTCCAGTTTCAGAGTCCAAAGAGGAGTGGACTTTATGGGATAGTCTGAGTGAAAACAGTTCAGGTGAACACTCAGTTTGGATCATGTCTTTACCTGCATATTGTTTGTCATTTGACCTATGCTTCCATCACCTTGGAGGGCCTGATGAATCTTCAAGAAAGAATTGTATTTTATGAATTAATATTCATTCAAATATTTTCTAGTCTTTAAGATGTTGTCTGAAATCCTAATAAGATAAATTTCTACTGATTCTTAAAGATTTTTTGATGTATATGGTGTATGGATAATTGTCAGAAAAAAGTTTGTCTTACAGAATTGTAATAGTTGACAAAAAGGTTTGCCAAATTTTGTTCTGCTCAGATACTGAAAGGATAGCCATACGGTATCATGGCAACGGTAGTAACAAACTGTCATTCTGTGTGGCCCTGCATAACTACAGGTGGAGGCATTTGGCTGTTTAGGCAACAGTTATTGATCAAAAACCTTTTTATCAGCGTTTCCAGCCTGGGAAAGAAATACAATAGGGCAGATTTTTGTCCGTACATCTATCAGAATTTTCTTGCACAGGGATTGGTTAAAATGTAAATCCATGGTTGATAAAGTCCTGGCTGATCGTTGGTTAAATAATCTAAGAGATTTGACACAAATGATTACACATCTAAATACCATTCTATAAGCAAGTGTCTTTGTATCCAAAAGCAAAGTGATATAGTAGGATGCTTTCTCCTCTTCATGCTTGCTGGACTTTGTAGCATGTAGAATCTATTTGCACATATGGTGCACTGGCTGTCAATTTTTGTTTTGCTAGCATTTGGCTTCCTGTCTAGACTTAGTCTAAGCATAGGCTTAGATCGCTATGCTGGCAGGTTCTCAATACAAAAATTCTCAATAATAAGGTTCAAATTACTCTCTATTTAAATTATGCACAAAGAACACAGATACAATTGTGAATGCTGGCCTGCTAACAATAATCAGTCAAATCTTGATGTTTTTATTCTCTTAAAACACCATAAAACTCAATGATGGCATTGCTTGAATAGAAATTTAAGAAAAAGTTTTATTATGATTCAAAAATAAATAAATCTGAGAATATTAAAGCAAGCATTTTTCTTAGCTTTGTTACATCCTGCATAGAGCTGATTAAATGAAGGCTCTCAGGAGGAAGGGAAGAATAAAGAATTTTAGCAAATAGAAAGGCATACAAAAATCCCATTTGTATTATAAGTGCCACCAAGGTTCTAATTAGCACACATTGATTCTTCCTCATAAAATGTAAAAGCTGTGATTTTGTAGCTTTAAGGATAATTGCCCACTAAAAATGCTCTACAAATGGGGGAAAAGACCCCAATAAAATAATATTCTGGTATCATAATTTCTATGCTCAAAGGATCATTTATCTAGCTTGCATGCTGGTCTAATTAGCAGTAATCTGACCTTCTTTCCCCAGAAACACTGAAAAATCTTGTTACGCTTTATAATTGCCATTGACATTTCAAAAGCAGTATATAGAGTTACGAGTATGATTAATGAAATAAAATTGGCAGAAGTTGTACAGCATCATAAAATCTAAAGAGAATGTATTTATATTACTTATACAGAGTCTTTCTAGGGTGGTTCAACATGCTCCTATGTAAATATATGTGAATAAACTTATAGAAATACATTGTATATGTTCACAGACATAAACACACATAAAATGTTAGGACTGAGCCATAAATAGATGGGGTTCTAGTTTTGCTGTTTCTTTGCAAATTTAGCAGGGAATTAGTTGTGTGAAGAGTGAATCTAGGCTCCCACTTGTTCAGAGTGGCACAGTTACTAAGATCTTCAATATTTCAGTCAAAATGCAGATTAGCTTTAAATTGTTTTTTATTATTTTTACAATAGTATATATTGACACTAATTGACCAATTTAGATTTTTTTTTTTGCTCTTGTACATCATTGAAACATTTGTTATCTTTATATCTGGAGATAAAAAAAAAACCTGTAAAACTCTCCTGGTTTCAGCTGAGTTAATTTTCATCCTAATAGCTAGTATAGTGCTGTATTTTGGATTTAGCATGAGAATAATGTGATAGCACACTGATGTTTTAGTTGTTGCTAAGCAGCATTTATAATAAATCAAGGACTTTTCAGCTTCCCATACTCTGCCAGTGAAGAGGTGCACAAGAAGCTGGGAGGGGGCACAGCCAGGACAGCTGACCCAAACTGGCCAAAGGGATATTCCATACCATATGATGTCATCCTCAGTATATAAGCTGGAGGGAGTTGGCCGGGGGACAGCGATCGCTGCCTGGGGACTGACTGGGCATTTTTTGGTGGGTGGTGAGCGGTGCATCACTTGTTTTTCCTGGGTTTTGTTCATATCTCGTTGTTGTTTTCCTTTTCATTTCCTTTTCATTACAATTGTTTCTTCTTCTTCTTCTTCCTCTTCTTCTTATTCTTATTCTATTTTATTCCAATTATTAAACTACTCTTATCTCAACCCACGAGTTTTCTTACTTTTCCTCTTCTGATTCTCTCCCCCATCCCACCCGGGAGGGGGGGAGGGTGAGCGAGTGGCTGTGTGGTGCTTGGTTGCTGACTGGGGTTAAACGACGACTAAAACAAAGGGGGATTTCACATGATTTCACATGATCTACATTTCTTTACATGTTTATCTAATGAAACTATAACCCTTATGCAGATACTTGCTGTTTTCCACTCAAGTTTAAAAACTTAGTTTCAATGTGGGAAAAAAATAAATAAATCAGAAGCTTAAGTTAGATGCTTAAGACAGTCAGTGCAAGTATTCTCTGTACCTTGCATTAGTATAAGGGCTGACAGAAAACATGCTGAAACAAGTATGAAACTTTTTTCCCATAGAAAGCTTGATAATGATGCTGAATGCAGAAATTTGTCTACGTGGTAAAGATTGCTTTAAATTATATATTGGGACGAATGCTGGTAATAATATAGATAATTTTGCACATGGCTGGTCATTATTTAGACTGTTCATAAATTTGAAATAAACCCTGCTGGATAAAGCTCTGATCAACCTGGTCTGACCTCATACCTGACCCTGCATTGAGCAGCAGCATGGACTAGAGACCTCACAAAGTCCCTTTCAACCTGAATTATGTATGACTCCTGATTCTTTGTTCTGTGCATTTCTAACTTTCCTTAAAAACATGATTAGCTTGACAGAGACCACTCTAAACATTAATGAGGCAAAGAAAAATCTTACAAAGTTACTCAATAATAAATTGTTTTCACAGGCTCATAAGCTTTGCTGGTTGGAAAAATGTATCAACCTGTCCTGGTTTCGGCAGGGATAGAGTTAATTTCCTTCCTAGTAGCTGGTACAGTGTTTTGGATTTAGGATGAGAACAAAGTTGATAACACACCGATGTTTCAGTTGTTGCTAGGCAGTGCTTACACTAGCCAAGGACTTTTCAGCTTCCCATGCTCTACCGACTGAGGAGGCTGGAGGTGCACAAGAAGCTGGGAGGGGGCACAGCCAAGACAGCTGACCCAAACTGGCCCAAGGGACATTCCATACCATGTGTCGTCATGCTCAGTACATAAACTGGGGAAAGCTGGCCGGGGGGGCCGCTGCTCGGGGACTGGCTGGGCATCGGTCGGCGGGTGGTGAGCAATTGTACTGTGCATCACTTGCTTTGTGTATTATTATTATTATTATCATATTATTATTATTATCATTTTATTTCAATTATTAAACTGTTTGTATCTCAACCCACGAGTTTTTCTAACTTGTGCTCTTCCAATTCTCTCCCCCATCCCACCGGGTCGGGGGGAGTGAGCGAGCGGCTGCGTGGTGCTTAGTTGCCAACTGAGATTAAACCACGACACATATCATCTGAAGTATCCAGTTGTATAGATGTTTCTC
Source organism: Aptenodytes patagonicus (assembly GCF_965638725.1). NCBI lineage: Eukaryota > Metazoa > Chordata > Aves > Sphenisciformes > Spheniscidae > Aptenodytes > Aptenodytes patagonicus. The sequence continues at coordinate 46,600,112 of NC_134952.1, forward strand.
GGCTTAAGTTTGTTTTTTGGGGCTGTTTTGGGAGGGTTTTTTGGTAAAGCATGCCACCAAAACATGACTATCTGCATGACTGTATATACACGGTCTGGATCAATGCTCTTTAAAACATTAACATTTTTCATATGTCTATATTCTAACATACTTGCTGGGCATACTGATTGCTGAACGTGCAGGTGTGTGACCTGTTATCATCCTCTTTCCTTGCTTATTAAGAAAAAGAGAGTCTTTTTATGTGCCCACTCATAAGTGGTCAATTGCAAATGACATTTCTTCCTTTATTTGCCTCTCCAGAGAGATATTATGAGACATGAAGCTTGTTTACTTTCTTTCAAGCTTTTCTGTACTGACTGAGACTGCCCTTTTCCACGTCTACTTTATTCTTCCAATTGTGGCAAATGCTTAGAGGTTAGGGGAATCATAAATGCAAGCAAGCTGCATGCTAGCCATACAGAGCACGAAGGTCAGTACTGTTGCCCACACTGGGATTACGGTGTCCCATCAGACACCTCAGCAATCTGATCTAATTGCTATCAGAAAAGTCAATATTTGCATTTTGTTGAATATGCATGCCCAACAGTGTTTGGAAAAAGGGTTATTTGGTATCTGTGCTTGTCTGATTATCTTGTTTGCATTCACAAGATACTATCTGCAAATCCTCTAATGATTCAAAGACAATGCCGTATGGAGTTATTTCATTATTAGTATTAATTCTTTGCTATTCTAAATTAAACAGGCTTAGAATTTGATATTCTTTAATTTCAGCTAGGGCACTGGAAGGACAACTTGAAGAAAAATATCAAAAAATGCTTTCATTCATAGAATGTTAAGTGTACACAGAGCAACTATTTTAGTTCATGGTATGTTTGTGTATTACTTTTTTAAGAACTCTTGAATCACACTGGTTACTGAGAAACATTAGTTTACCTGCAAACAGTAATGCAAAATAGATTACTGATTTTTAAATGGTCTAAAAATTATCTAATCAATGGAATTTTAATGAAAACTAATTTGAATATGAGGATTTTTTAACTGGTGTGCAATCATGTTTTGCAGGCCATAGAGTCAAAAGGTGTTCTGTATGGGCAGAATCTTATATACATATATTGAGCCTATTTGACTTCAGTGGGATTCTGCAGGTGTGCCTGATTTTGACTGCAGACAGAGACTTAAATCGGAGCACATCATTCTGAAAGCTTTTATAACATATAAGAGCTTTTATAAGAAAAAAAATCCTTTTCAAAGATCCACAAAAGTATCTTAGCGATACATTTACAAAATTGATCCCTTTCCTTTGGAAAATATTGGCTAGAGATCAGTCATTTGAAAATTTGTAGCTCTTTTCAGGCTGATTCAATTCACGAAAATGCTCTTGCTTTCCAAATACCAATGATACAGACTATCATAAGACATTATGAAGTCACTTGACAATAGCGTAACTTTGCATAGAAAAGTTCTACATTCATTGATTAAGTTGAGGTAGAAAAGGTGGGCTGTGATTAGCACAAAAATAGGGGCCAACAAAATCCTGTCATCTTCCACCAACAGATGGAAACAATGCATTTTAAAGTTTTCTTTTGAAATGAATACCTCTCTGTTAAACATAATTTTGACCAGCCAATTTAATCATGCCTCTTGTCATCCAAGATGGCATCTGTAGAAGATGGAGCTGGATGTCAGAGCAACCAGGGAAGTGTTTTAAGATACTAAGACGGAGACCTGGGCACTTCTTCCAGCACCATTCTCAAAATAAGAGAGAAAATCTGCGTACCAGTGAATCAATTTAGTTATTTCTGCCTCAGTTTTTCCTTGGTGTTTGACTAGGGACTTGTGAGCTCTAGTAAGCTTTACATTGACTGTGTGAATCACATCATGCATACAAAGAAAGCTAACAGACTTATAACTTTTTACTCTGTCCTGAATGATTTGTAACTTGCAATGGTGACACTACTTTGAGAAATATTAGAAGATTTTCCACTAAACAAGTAGACAGAGGGGAAAGCTTTTCTAGAAGTCAGTGAACAGGAGATCCTAGGGGCCAAATATGTTGTTATTTTCTAAATAAAAAATAAACAGTAGCAGTTTATCAGCCACAAAATACAACAGCAGAAGCTGCAAGGATAACATTAAATTAAAAACTGTCTATAGGATGTACGTCCTCTAATTTGAAGGAGTGCTCATCATGTTAATATCTGGCTTTGTCAAAGTTATGGAGTATATATGTAATCCAGCCAGCTACTGAAAATGACCTTTATTTGCAGTATTTGTATGCCCTCAGTTATTAGTGGTTCTTTTTTTCCCCAAGAGCTCTGTGAGACTGGGTAGGCCTTTCGGAAGTGGATACTGAAATCTGTATTACATCATGGGAATTTATTAGAGCCACGCAAAGCCTGCGGTGAAATGACCGAGAGGCAGACCCCTGCCTACCGAGTCTGTGAGTCTGCCCAGTCTTTCCACACAGATACATGATCAAGAGCTTGAAATATACATTGTATTAATTTAAATGCCAATGCTTATGTATGGATTTCTGAAACTTGGTCATGTCGTGTAAAATAGAAACTGAAAACCAGTTTCAGAATGGAAAAATCAGAAACATTTTAGATGTGTAGAATTCTTCCACTCAGCTTTTAAAGGCACATAGAAATGCCTTACTTTTAGTATATTCCTTTTCATTATTATTTTCTCACTACTAAATATTCCATAGTTTCATCTTTTTTTTTTTCTGTGTGGGTTTTTGTTTGGGTGGTTTTGTTTTGTTTTCCTGAGAGAAGGAGAACGGGGTATGTCTTGCTCCTTTTTTTGGTCACCTTTTATATTTTGATATGTTTTTCTGGAGCTAGAAAGAATGTCATCTTGAAGAATATCAAACTGACTTTTTGGCTGTTGGGCTGAAATATTTGGCTCGCCCTATACTAAATAAATAAGCAGCAAATGATAAATAATGGAGTAGTCATTTTATTCTACTAAATAATGAAATTCATATAATGAAAAAATAAACCATTCCATTTTATGTTATCTGAAAAATTGATAACTAGTTTGTGGTTTTTACATTATTCAGATAACAGAAAATGTGCAATACCTTTGGATTTGATCTGCTTCTTCCCTTCAGCGATACAACTACGAGGCTTAGCAGAATACGTATTACCTACTCATTTCTAAAACCAGAAATATTTATGTTACAAAATAGATATTTGAAAAATCAACGTATATTTTTTTTGTCCCTCAATGGAGTAACGGTCTTTGATTATATTCTAAATGATTGTCTGAATAGTCACTGGGATATCATCAAAGATATGAATGTATTAGCTAATTGCTTAGTACTAAAACTATATTTGCTGTTCATATTTTAATAAGAGAGCTGCAGTTAATAGGTGGTATAACATTGCCTATTATTTTAGTAATAAATAATGTCTACAAAATTAGTGTTATCTTGATTCCAGTTTGCACATATCACCAACAGAGAGCATTGTGCTTGACACGCAAATCTACACAGAAATGTCTTAAGGGGATGTCAAATGCTAGACTTTCTCTTTTATAATAATGGTGTTTAAGATAATGTGCTTGCTGCATGTGTTTTAGTTGTGAAGATATGCTCAAGATATGCTGGAATTTTGACTGAACTTTTGTAGTGTGTTATCATACTGAACGGATTTTGTATAAAATATATAGTGCAGCAAAGATGTATCATGTACTTCTGTTGTTCACATTTCTTTTTTTTTTTTTTTTTTTTTAGAACCTCAGAAGTAAGTCTATTGCCAAAATGGTTTAAAGCTTAATCCAAATGACACAAAAAAATTCTGGATGTACCTATGAGCTAAGAACTGTAACCCTTCTATCTTTTTGACAGATTTGTATTTTTTTTCCTATAAAAAGTAATAATTTTACTAAACTAAAATACAAGGAAAAATGAACATATAAGAAAATTGGTCTATTGCAGTGAAGATCTTGTGCTATAAGAAATGCAAAAACTCATGGTTATATGCCAGGCAAGCAAACCTTATTTTCCTTTCCTTTTCTTCATTTTTCTTTTCTTTAATATCTTAAAGTTTTGAGCAGTGCTGTGAAAATTCTGTTAAAAATAGTTGATTAAAATCCAGTAAATCCAAGGAAGTATTTGTTTTTGAATGCCATAAAACAAAGCTAGAAAACTTTTTTCTCTTTTTTTTTTTTTTAAAGTTTAAAAAAGAGTTGACTAACAATATAAATGTTTGAAAAGATGTTGAAGTTAAGGAAGTAATGCATTGGAATTTCTTTTAATTATTTTTATGTGTTTTTCCAAGCTTATATTTTGGACAGATAAATTCTATATTATAGAATCATAGAATAGTTTGGGTTGGAAGGGACCTCTAAGGTCATCTAGTCCAACCCCCCTGCTGTGAGCAGGGACATCTTCAACTAGATCAGGTTGCTCAGAGCCCCGTCCAACCTGACCTGGAATGTTTCCAGGGATGGGGCATCCACCACCTCTCTGGGCAACCTGTGCCAGTGTTTCACCACCCTCAGCGTAAAAAATGTCTTCCTTATATCTAGTCTAAATCTACCCTCCTTTAGTTTAAATTGCATATAATCACTTCATTTCACCATTAAGGGAGTAGAAAATTTTGAAGAGAAATTAGAATATGTAAAAGTTACTTTTGTATGCTAAACGACTGATGAACTTACACCCCTATTGAGGTTGTTGAAAGAACAGTTGTGTACTGTCTAATGCTTTTAATACACTGCTACAAATCAAAAAGCTACTAAATGACATGGAAACACTTTTTTTCACTCCAGACAATGATACGTTTTTTAATAGAGGAGGCCAAGGTTACAGGATTGCATTCCTTAGATGACTTACGCAAAAGGCATGCAGCCTGTAAATGTGAAATGAGTTACTGGGAGATATAATTTAGATTCCTATGCAAGCTTTCTGAGTAAAATTTCAGTGCATACAGGTTTTCAGGCATCTACATAAGGGTACTTTTTTTAGGTTGCACTTTCAAACGTGATGTTTATATTCTTTGTGTGTAGACCCTGTGCAGAATAGGAAAGTATCTTCCTATGCTGCAACATTTCAAAAGCAAAATTGACTATCTAAATAGAGAAAAAAAAATTACATTAGCGATACTTCCATATATATGTCACTATTTTAATGCCATATATATGTATATTTGTTTAAATATCATTCCAAAATTATTTTCCACAGATATCTTCAAAGAAAAGTTTGAATTTTCCTGGAAAAAACCCTAAATTTATCAGTGGTGCCCAATGAAATTTTTATCTGTAATACTCAATTTTTATAATCTTGTCTATTACAGCACTCAGGAAATAATTTGGTTTAGATATATTTTGCTGCCTTTTGTAGCATAACTTTTCAATGGCTTCCAGAAAAGCTCTAAGATCTCAAAAGCTATATAGTCCATGGGCTGAGAATGTGTGAGTGTGTATACAAATTATGGTACATAATAGTAGCAGAGTATAATATGCACTATAGATTTATTTGTATTTTTCTTAAAATAAAACTTGAATCATCAATTACTGAAAATTACAATAGGAGGGCAAGTAGTCTTTACAATTATTTTTGGGTATCTGGAAAAATATTTGTCTTTTTTCACTACAACAGGTGTTTGAATGTAAATCTTTTGGGGTGGGATGAACTTGAAATATTAAAATATCTTTGACTTATCATGTCAACATATAGCAGTCAGTTTAGGAACAGCGGTGAGAGACCCAAGACATCTGATAGGATAAAACGTCAGTGAGATAGAAGAAAGCCTGTGAGAATTGTAAGCCATCCACAGATAAGTAAAATCTAAATTTGAGTGCGTGTCAAAGGTAAAACTGGTTGGTAAAAGTTGATTTTATGGTTGTAATTAAAACTTAGATAAAGATATGTTTGTAGTGATCTGGTTATATAGTCTGGCAAGAAACATAAACTAGAGCCTATACAGGTTATCTGTTGACAGCTATCAGAAAGATGGCAGCTCTAACCTTAATGCAAAACCAGTCCAACCAGTGTTATAAAACATACATTTTTTTAATGTGTGAAATTAGTTCGTTATCTAGTCTTGTGTTGATTAATGGAGCTTCTGCCAGCAGAGAATCTAGAAGAGGAAATGAATTGAATAAGAAGCTGCTTCAAGTCTGTAAGCACAGCATGCAGCTGCCGCAGTTGAAGGGAAGATTCAGGAAACATGTATGAACCCTTAATGTTGGGTTCTGAGTAGCTTACTCAGAACGACTTGCCACCCTTGTCGCTTAATTTTCCTTTTTCCCCTCTAAACAGTGGGCAGGAGTCACTTTCTGAAATGAAGATTATGCTCCCATTTTGCCATGTAAAGGTTAGTATGCTCTTCTAGGATGTGAAAGATCTGAATTTGAGTCAGGTCCTCCTGACTTTGCTGTTGAAATTAGGCCGTAATACAGCTCAGAAAGATGGGCAAGACTGAAATAAGAGAGAATTTGACCTTATAGTTTAGCAGCTATTTTGTTTGTTTTAATTCAATCTTAGGTGACTACTATTCGTCAACAGCAGTTTGATCAGAAGTTATTCTAAAGATTACGGTGTTGAGTTCATGAAGCAGCTGCAGATATTTTGTGGTTTAGTGGCTGTCATCCTGTAATCTTACAAAAATTCTGTGAAAGAGCATAGAAAAGTTTTTAGGTAGCAGAACAACCACTGTTTCTGACTATCCTGAGCTTCCTTCCTACATATGAACTATTGTAATTCATGTAATTCCTCTGTTCCAATATGCTCTTGAATGCTCCTCTAACCGATGTAGGTGCTATCTGTGGCTATAGGATTCCACATACAACTCTGTGTTGAAGATTCCTGCATGCATGGGTTGTCTAACCATAGATATTAGAGCCCAGTAGTCTAAAATGCAGAAATTGGTGTTAGCTCACACAATACTCTTGTGTAGCTAGTTCATACTCCAAGAGTTCTACTACACTTTCAGACTTCCTGTGTCTTTATTTTTGGCACTAAATGACAGTACATATTGTGTAGTGCATCAACCCTGGTCAGATTTTCACGGAGAAATCATATATCTCTGGAAAAATAATACACCTGCGCAGACCTTGCTTGTCCTTCTTTAATGTCCTCAAGAGTTTTAATCTGAGAGTTCCTTTTGTACTTCTTCCTGTCAGCTTTTCTCATGGTACCTCCTTACCCTAGAATACACAAAAACACCCTCCTGACTTTTAAACACTAGGTGGATCACAAGTCATATTCTTCTGTGCCTAACGGATACTTTGCTGATTTGGTAGCAGAATTTTGAACTGCAGAGCTAGCCCCGGTATGAGATTACGTCTGTAATCCTTGCTTGCATTAAAGGAGTCCAGACTTTTGTCTCAGAGGAAACAATATTTGCAAACCACTAATCTGTTCAGGGATTTTCTGTTGTTTATCTAGGGCAAGTCTACTGGCTAGTGATTCTTTTTAATATTTCCTTATTTGGAGGAAACACTGTTAAGGTAAGCAGGACAAAAATAGTATACAAGATAGAAATTTATCATAAAATAATCAAAATGTCATGAATGAACCCACATAGAGTCTAAAGTTGGTGTGGTCACGTTTATCATTCGAAAGTAAAACAAATACCGAAAAGCAATTAAAAAAAAATCTAACTTTGATCTTGGAGAAGACATCTCTAGTTTCTTAAATTGTCTTACTTGACTCAGCTGGACATGGTTGAAATGTCTAATTACAATAGAAAATGGCTGTGCTATTGTTAAACGTTCATATTACAGTGTAAGATGCCTGTGAATGGAAAAATGTTATATTATTTTGTGACATTATTTGTAAGTTTGCTTGGGAATCACTAATTTTCACTTGAGACAATTGCTGGAAATTTAGGAGGATGGACAACAGACATTAAAAAACTTAGGCAATCAGGACTACATACTGAAGGTAATATGTTTTCACTGAATCAAGTGTGTAATCTACAGGAGAATTTGCAAAAGAAAAACAAGATTTATGTCAATATGCAGGAAGATGATTGTATTCATATTGAAGTTGCCTAGCATGACAAACAACCTTCAACTTGAAGAAATGAATCACATATTTGTTTATTTTTCATTTCAGTAGCAGGAATCGACTTCAATATTTCTATTGTTCTGGGATGTGGCACTCTATTATAGAGAAGAGAGGCAATTTTTATGTCTCCACAAACCATCTAAGGTTAAAATTGGAATTCTACCTGGAAGTTAATGGAAATCATGCAGATCGCAGTTCGGTTTCTGATGTGAATTTCTCTATTAACAATAGGGCAACAACAGTGTGTATCAGCCTCTCTTTCAGAGTTTAGTTCTTTGCATTTATCTACCAAAACCAACAAAAAGACACAACTGGCAATTGCAACACAGAACACACATAAGGGAGGAAAGACTGAGAAGATGAAAAGAATGCTCCTAGGAACTCTCATGAGATAGACACAAAGCAGTGCCAAGAACCTAATAATAAGACACTTATATTTTGAATGTGTGTTTTCTTTCTCAGGGGCTGTAGACTGTTACTACATTCCTAAAATTTATCATTATGTTCTTGGCTTTAGGGGTACAGCTATAAGAATTCAAAACCAATTATTTTCAGAAGATGTTTGTAGCATATGTTGGATTAGTGAATATGGAGCATATTAGTACAATGGAGCGTATGCTCCCATTGGCTTAATTCTGGTCAACATTATCTGTACTCCTTGAGTGTATTTCTACACAGTTTTAAAAAAAATTGCAAGCAAAACCAGAACACCACGGTTTGAATTAACTATGTCTCCAAGGTTTAGAGACAATGGTAGAAATGCAACAAAAGTCACCAGACCTCAAGCCCAGTGTATCATACCTTAGACAACATGGTTTCTGAAACATAGTTATACCCATAGGTATCAGAATTTTTAGTAGTATGAAAAACAGCGGGAAAAGTTGAAGATCTGAAAACAATGCTTCCCTTTTCTTTCCAAATCTCATTTTATATTATTTCTTGAAGCTAAAATTGGATTGGATATTATGCAAATAAGAACAGCTTTAATTTCACTAGTTAATGTGTGTTTTTATGGTACTAATTCCCTTTTTTCTGGGAGCTGGTCACATTACACACCACAATAGGAAATAAATTTTCTGTGCCACATTTTGTAGTTAATAGGAATTTTATGCTATATCTGCTATGCTAGCAGTCACTTTCCTTCCATCTCCCATCTATCTGTACTGTCCATAGAAAACAAAGTTCTTTGATAGGTATATTCTTTGAGTATTGATGTTGGTTTTTTATAAAAGGTTTCTCTTTGGATTTTTTTTTTTTTCCCCTGAGTGAAACATGGTGAAATTGCAAGTAAACTGTATCATGAAAAGTATGTATGTTTAAAACTAAATGAGATAAAGCCACAGAAACAGACAAATTACATTTTCACATTATCTCCTTACTGCAGAAAAATTTTTAGGTTTATGTAAAAGTCGCTGAAGCTTGAGGACTGGAGCTTGCCTAATACATACTGAGATTTTTTTTTAGGTGAGTCTTCAACATACAGCATGAGTTCAGTATTCCTAGTTAAGGCATTTTTAATCAGAAAGTGTGACCTAATACAGGAAGTGTTCTAATTTCTGAAATCCACCGAGCCTTTGTAGTAGTAGTTCCAAGGTACCATGGAGCAAGAACGTATGATTATTAGGAACAAAAAGAGGTAATATTCCTCAGTAACAGCACTGTTGTAGTCTTGATGATGATGTACTCAAAGTATACAATGCACTCTTATGCATCCCACAACTGTAGGCAGCAGTCTGAAAAGTCTGCTACCAAATTTTCTACACTATACAACAAAGAAAATTAGAAAAGATAAATGACAAAACACAGAGGAACTTGTGTTCTTTCACCTCTCTGAAACAATATTTTACCTGTAATCTTCCTGTGTTCTGTCATTTACCCTGATAACTCTGGATTTGCTTCTGTGGTCTGTAAGTAGGGTGTCAATTCCGTTGTGATTATAGAGCAGATACACCCATAAGCCTGGGTATGATATGATCACAGAGAAAAAAAGAAAGCTTCTAACCCTGAGGAGAAACTACAAAGATTGGGAGGGTTTTATGTTGGTGTGCTGAGAAAACTGAAGATCAGATTGAGATTTCAGGCTGACGCATGACTTTAGTACAGCTTTCAGCAATAATCAGTTTTTCAGAGGTTGATTACACAACTGATACTTTAAAAAAATATAATCTACCTTAAATACTGAAGGACAAATTTAGCCTATCTGCAATTTCAGGCTTCAAAAGTTTGATGTCAGATGTCAGTGTTTAGAACATGAACTGTTCATGTTCTACTGCATTGCCCACAGGTTACTCCAAAGCACTTGAGTCCCTTCCCGCCATCCCCTTCGAAAGAATGAGATGTATTTTGTATATTTTTAAGTGGTCAGAAATCATACTTAAAATGCATTGATTTTAAATAGCAGCAGGCTTAAGAAGTTTTATTTCTATTGCAGATAAGATTTAAGTTTTACATCATGCCTACTGAAAAAAAAATAGTGGAAAAGTGCTGCATATTTCTCCATATTAACACATACGACGTGGATGTTGCCACAGAAGCCATCTATGATTCAAGTGCAAGTTACAGAGAGAAATGAATTTTAAAAGGATTCCATATGATTGTAGCTCTGACCTTCCCACAGTTTCAGTGAGCCACAGATAAAAGTCATGTACAAATTTTTAGAAAATTTAAGAGTTTGTTTTTAATATGGAACGTAGGGCTATTTAAAAGATGCTGCAGGTGACAATGGGCAATGACAAGCAAAATTATGCACTAATGAATATAGCTAGCAGTGAAATAGACAAACAAATCCAGTGACAATGCTAAAGTGAACTCATCTTGTATTCATAAGATGATGGCTGCCCTTGATGAGTACAGGGAAACTATTTGGTCGAGTCACCACGTGCTCTGCCTATTATCTGGTAGCATGTTGTAGAACACATGGGTTTACTGTGAAAGAGGTGAAAAACTGGGGGCAAGGGAAAGTAAAGAGAAAAGGCAGAGCTGAGAGATAGAAGACAAAAATCTGTGAGAAACCAAGTTTCATTAGGCTGATGGCTCACAGAGCAATCTATATCCTTTATTTTTAATTCTTACTGGATATTGCCAAATGATTGTCATTTTCTCAATAAGGAACCGATGTAAGTTCATAAAAGAGATGGAAAAGGCAAACTGGATCATAAACTTCATTTTTCTGCAAAGGGAGGACTGAGTGCTTTCCACAGAGTACACCTCAGATGTGGTGTAGGTAGTACTCAGGATTTAAACAGAAAAGTGTCTGAAACATTGAATCTTAATCCTTATACAAGTAGATATGTGGACCTTTGTGTTAATTTTTGTCCATACATCTCAGAGCTGAATCATGTGGGCTTTGAACACCTGGTTCAAATTACTCATTAGCCAACAGGGAGTAACATACCTGTCTTCCCTCTCTGTCTTCCACATCTTCCTCAAAGAAATGGGTGACCTACATGGACAGTTTGCTGTTGATGCACAAAGTGGTGTGAACTGTTTTGTTTTACTGTAATGACCAAGAGAGTGCTTAGTGTTTAGAGAACTAAATTAGTATTAACACGGCTTAAATCTGCCTTCTGACTATTTGTAGTAAATGAAGCTTGGCTATCTTAATTAAATTTTATAGAAAGTCATCCAGTATCAGTTTGCATATAGTGCTATTGTAATAACACTACATTGTTTATGAAGCATTGGTATTATTCTGTGGTGTTAATATGTTGTTTATGGGAGCATTGCTGTGTAATAACAGCTACAGTGGTACAGTATTCTGTGGGAGAACTACATTATTAAGATTCCTTCCTCCTTCTTCCTACCTTTACTAGAATTCAACAAATGAATATGAAAATTATCTTGGGGTGGGTGAGGATCTTTTTGCACTTTTGAAAAAGTTTAACTTAGAAGGAATAGCAGGAGACATTCAGAAGATGTGATTATTTAAAGGTGGAGTACTAGAAATGGGAAAAAATGAAAAGAAAGAAGTGCTAGGTTCTGTACTTTAGGAGTAATGAGACAAAATTCTGTTCTAAAGTATTGCAAATTACAACAGAGAAGAGAGATGTGCATGTGTATTAGTGCAGAATGACCAGTATTCATTTTCCTTTTCTGAAATGACACTAGAAAGAATATTCATTTCACTGCAAGAGGATGGAAGAGATAAGGGCTCTGAACAGATTATAAGACTCCTGTACTGTGTCATCCGTTGTCAGATTTTTATATAGTTAAAGCTTAACCCTAGGTGTACCCTCTATAAAGAAGCTTTATACTACTGAGTACCGTTAATGTGAATAGTATTAATGGAAAGCAAGCTGTGAAGGGAACAGGAATTGCTTTCCAGTATAGAAATTGACTGCGCTATTTCAGAGATATATGGAGAAAACTTTCTCAATATGGGAAAAATCGAGAGTATACTCAAACTTGGACAAATTTGCGACTGAAGTTGCTGGTCCTCTTTTGTTTCGGAAATAAATCAAAATTCCATGTTGACAGTGAATTGAGACTTCTCAGAATTTATTGTAATTTGTTCAGGGCTGAGGGGCTTTTTACCCTCAGTAAATCCCATTGCCTTCAAATATTTTAAATATAAGCTGCTTTAGTATCCTGTGCTCTCAGCAAAAATAAGACTACCGTCTATTACAGTCTCAACCACTTTATCTGGTCAATTTTTTCAAGTGAATGTCTTCCCATGGAGTTTTTTTTTTCAACAAATTATATTTTCTCATAAAATCTATGTAACTGAAAAACATTAACCAATTCTGGCAAGAACAGTGTTTTCCAGTCAGCTTCATTCAATATGATCGCTATTCTCTCAGTATCCTTAGCATCAAAATGCTTAGTAGTGCATTTTAAACTCTTCTGTGACCCTGAAGCATGTTGAATAGTAAATAAAGCAACTGAGATGACTTTCACTGTATTTTGTGATTTTATCACATGCTGGAAAACATGTGATGAGAGTTCAAAATCTGAAGTTAAAGTCCTCTCTAGCAGAAAACTGTATTTATACTTCTTTGTTCACCAGCATTTTTTATTCTTTAATATTTTAGTTAATTTCGTTTTGATTTTATAAAGTACTTAACAAAAGCATAAAAGAGCATAATGATTTTTCCAATGTTCTTGGTTTAAACACATGTCGTGGTTTAAACCCAGCCGGCACCTAAGCACCACACAGCCACCCACTCTCTTCCCCCTCCCCGAGCAGGAGAGGGGGGGAGAGAATGGAAAGGGTAAAAGTGAGAAAACTCGTGGGTTGAGATAAGAACAGTTCAATAAGTAAAGCAAAAGCCACACGCAAGCAAAGCAGAACAAGGAATTCATTCACTCCTTCCCATGGGCAGGCAGGTGTTCAGCCATCTCCAGGAAAGCAGGGCTCCATCACACGGAACGGTTACTTGGGAAGACAAACAACATTACTCCAAATGTCCCCCTTTCCTTCTTCTTCCCCCAGCTTTATATGTTGAGCATGACGTCATATGGTGTGGAATATCCCTTTGGTCAGTTGGGGTCAGCTGTCCCGGCTGTGTCCCCTCCCAACTTCTAGTGCACCCCCAGCCTACTCGCTGGTGGGGTGGGGTATGAAGCCGAAAAGGCCTTGACTCTGTGTGAGCACTGCTCAGCAACAACAAAAACATCCCTGTATTATCAACACAGTTTCCAGCATAAATCCAAAACATAGCCCCATACTAACTACTGTGAAGAAAATTAACTCTACCCCAGCCAAAACCAGCACAGTTCTTTATCAGAATCCCTATGAATAGGAAGAATTGATTTTCTGAACACAGAGTTTTGGTTATTCCTTCATGTTGCTAATTGCATCATATTTCTTCAGTACAAGTTCAATTTTGATTTTGTGGAATCACTCTCCATATATTACATAGACTAGATTGATAAGAATCCTAACAAACACAGCATGAGAACAACTGTAGTAGAGTAACATATAATTTACCTGGCAGGTCTACTTTCTCTAATGAAATATTTAACTTTTAATATTAAAGAACTACTTGAGCTTTTTTAAATAACATGCTAAATTCTTCCTCACCTTTTGAGTTACTTTTCTCTTTAGATCTGCTGCTTCTACTCTTTTTTTCATGTTGAGCAGTTTCTTATTTTATTAGCAATTCCTTTAAAATTTACCTTATGCATAGAATTGTTCACAGGGCTAGCTACAACGTATGATGGAGCATGGCAAAAGAATCTAGGCCCATAGCAATACCTGGTAGAAAATTTATAATGTTTTTACTTAGGTTTTAGTCTTTAAATATTAGTAGTTTTTGACATGTTACTCTCTCAAAGGCAACATAAAAGACAGTATTATTTAGAGATTGGATTCGCCTGACAAATATGCCAACTAATAAAAGTTGGTGAAATGTGGTGTTTCCTCCCTTCAGGTTTGAAGAAGAATCTATGAGAATATGTCAAGTACTGACAAAAACCCCTTGACTTAATAACGAGGAGTAGACCCTACTGTGCACAAGAAGAATTTAGATATTACTAGATTTGTTTGGGGTTTTTTAATATATATACAGCAGCATTTTATATCCAAGCACAAAGTGCTAGACTTCAGGACAAATCCAAAATTTGAAAAGATTTAAAATCATCTATTTAATGACAGAAGTACTAGATTTATTTGAAGCACCTTAGATATGCCCAGGAATCCATTTGTGTCAATTTACTCCAATATTTTGATTTCAGAATGATGATTTTTTAGGATGATCTTTTGATCAAAATTTGAATGCTGTGGGTGAAAAGAAAATGGGCTGGGTCTGTGGCAGGAAGATGTGTAGCAGTCGATGCATCCTCCTTTTGCACAGTCCTGGTATCTCACACGAGATTTTTCTGGAGGAATTTTGGCGACTGACTGACCTTTCTTCTTGAACTGGAATATGTGAGCAATATATATTCCCCCTATAGTTGTGCCCCTTTGTCAGTTACAAGGATCCCTGTTTATGCGAGCTCTGATCACTAGCTTCTTGAAGGGCTCTTTGTGTTCTTTATTTTTACAATTGCCTAAGTTCTTAGGAAAAAAGGCAGCTTACTATTTAATGATCGATATTTCCTTCTTCACCTGTGTTAACTGTTGATATCACTGTGGTCTGGATGCTGTTTTGTAGTTTAACTTTTGATCCCTCAGAAATATTCTACTTAAAAAAGAAAGAAACTGAATCATAGATTGCAACTCAACCATATTAATGCACAGTTTTACAGTGGAGTTTTGTAAAGAGAAATAGTAATCTCCGTTAAGCTTGAATCTGTTTCCTGTTCTTCATGAACAGAGGTTGTTTGACTTGTCTACAGATCATTGGAAGCTCATTCTGAAGCTAGCCTTCTTTGAAACAAAGCCATAAGCATCCTACTTTGTATATGCATCACTTTTTAATTTGTAGAGTTGCAATATAGTCTATTTCTCCTCTCTGTATAATTTTTATGTAGATGATGTTTACAAATTATGCATTTCTTGCATAGCGGCAGTACAAAATGTGTTCCAAAAGTCAACTGATCATGCATTGTTTGTAAGGGCGTAAGTCTACCTATTTTGCCTAGGTAGACCAAAACAGAAGGATGACGTTCTGTCGCAACTTCCAGCATCACATGATGGATTTCATTATTGTACTACCAGAAATGCAAGAAGAAATAAATACAGAATAACAAAGCTGCCTGCCAAAGTTTTTCACATTAAGCAAGTTTTGACTAACTAAGCAAAAAGGTGTAGGTGTTTGTGGATTGTGAATCTCAGAAAGAGGGAAGTTTCCTTTGTCTCTCATTGGAACAAAGGAGAAGATAATAGAAAGGAAAGAAGCTTTTTGGAGGAAAGGATCAGCAAATGCTTGACTGGAACACCTTATCTCCCCAAAAAGAGCCACTAGCTACTTTTTCAACTATAAGGATGGCTGAGAGTCACAGCAATAAAGCAGCTTTTTCTTGAGGAGCAGGAGGGAAATATTTTTTTTTTTTTTTACTCTGCTATACTTCCATTTTACTTTCCAGAAAGGATAATTGTATTAGGAAAAGCAATCAAAGAGTTCCAGGGTAACACCTCTCTCTCTAAAAAACACAGAGAAGACTCCAAGTGTCCTTTGCTCTTCATGCATCCCTTTTTACAGACAAGCTATGTGAATTATGTTATAGAATCCTTGACAAATAGCTGTCAATAACAGGTCTTTTTACCTTGCATTTTACTCTCCTTTGTTGTTTTCCCTTCTTCAGAATTACAAGCATTGCCATATTTTTTGTATTCAGAACATAGTTGTACATGTCAATATTCCATACATTCAGTTGTATAATAGCTTGGAACTCTCAGTTTATAAAATAGTTGGATATGTACACTAATATATGGACATGGAGTTATTTGCCTGGTGATAGATGTTATCGGACTTATTCATAAAATGGATTGTTCAGTTTAGCCTCAGATTTTGTTGATGTTTGTTTCTGAAAGACTGTGTCAGCACTAGAATTAAAATAAAACTAGTTTTTAATGCTATTTGAGTTGATTTTATGAGACATTATATAAGAGGAATTATGCATTAGTTCATGCATACTTGCAATGCTGTCTTTTTAAGAGTAGATTTCACTTTAGATTTCATTTCATTTCATTTCATTTCATAGTTTTATTTAACACTTGAATCATCCTGGCCTTTGGGTTGTTGGTATTCTACTGTTTTCTACTTCAGCTTAGGGTTTATAGACCTTCTCTTTTCCTCCCATTTCTTCACATGCCTGTAACATTTAGCTTTTCTTCTTTCTTTTTGCATTGACTGTTCTTCAGGAAAGCTACATTTTCAATAAGATTGTTTCAGAATGGTTCAACAACAATAACAGAAAAAGAAACACTGGGTTTCTTTAGATAAGTCTTTATTTTCTAATGTTCCTCTTATTGTAGGGGGAATGTAGAAATGATAGTCTTTCCTCACATTCCAATCCTTGTCACTAGTTTTTTTTTTAACAACTGCCACGCTTGAGGGAATTCATCTTGCTCACAAAATTTCATAATCTCAAGAACCAATTTCTACTGCTATCTCCAAGTCTCTTATGATTACTTTTTTCTACCCAGAGAAGAAACTCAGGCTATTCAAGGCCCAGAATTTACACCTGACTGAATTAATGCAAAATTGGATTATCTTGGAAAATATTAGGAGAGTTAGGACAGGTAAGAAACATAACCATGCAAAATAAGGCTCTTGTGGAGAAGCAATAAAGCAACACACACATCCTTACATTACTTTACATTGCAAAATTGAATTTTGTTTTTTGGTACTGAAGAGGATAAAGCCTGTAGTTCAATACAAGGCTTCTGTGTTTTATTTTGTTTTGCAAAATGGTTGCCTTATTTAGTTCCCTCATTTTCTTAGAGTAATCTGAAGCTGAATTATTTTCCACATGATCACTGAATGCATAATTCAAGTCCATCCAGAACCTTTGAACATCAGAAACCAAAGTGGAGAGTTCAATAGAACTCTGACAGATAAATGTTTCGTATTACAGCAGGTTAAAATATGAATGGTTGTTGTTTTGGTCTTCAATTTTTTTTTTCCTTTTTTTTTGTGTAAGTTATTAGCAATGGAATGGTATGTCATATGAATAGGAGGATACTGTTACTACTGGAAAACATCTCAAATAACTTGGTATTGAAAGCAATTCATGGTGGACATGTAGATTATTAACACATTTGAGATCATAACACAGACATGCCTTTTTTCTAAATGTTTTGGCTAAACCAAATAAACAAAAGGAACCAGAAGTTTTACTAATTATTTAGCTGTGTTTTGTGTATGTCCTTAGAAGTGAACTTAGGAACCAAAATCACATGCTTAAGATGTTTCACTTTAATTTTTTTCCTGTCTTTGTATCTTCCATCAAACTCAAGCTCAGTCATGACAAATTGATTTTCAAAGTATTATACTGTTTTTTTCAAGCTGATGGCTATCCTCCAAGAAGCCTGAACTGCAGCGAAGGTTCTTCTTCCCTCCCACAAATTGGAATAAAGAAAATAAACTTAAGGTAGCCAGAATGATCTTGAGGCTGAGTTCAGAAGTGAGAAATAGGAGTATGTGCCCTTGCTGTTGATCATTAGATTCTAGGGACTGAATTGAATATTGGGAATAAAAGTAATACCTAGTTCATCTGTTGTTTCTTGTGGGGTGTTTTGTCTTAAAAAGGGGCCTGTTAGATATCATTATGAGATTGCACATTATTATACAATCAGAAGCACTAAATGCTGAGAAACTGCCAAAATAGATTTTTCCTTTTTATGAAAATACAGTATTAAAAAATAAGAATAGGGTTAGAAATATCACTCTATCTACTAAACAGTTTTTGTCAGTTGTTTTGTTATTTATATATTTATATATTTGTTCAGTATGAACTTAGCTTGCTCTCAGTACTGTTTTTTTTAAAATCTGCTGTTCACCATGCATGAATTCAATAAAGAACACAGCTTGCTCACTCTACTTTCATATCAGTGTAGATCCAATAATCTAGGAAGGGTCACTCATGAGTTATCTGTTAATGTCTGTACTGTAAAATGGTATTTCCTTGATTTCAGTAAACAGAAATTGGTAGAGGCACACAAAACACACAACATGAGTTCTCACTTTTACAGTCCTGAAGTTAAGCAAATGCTAAAATGATAAATAGTCCATTCATAGGAAAAAAAACAAATGAAACAAACCAAACAAAATTCAGACCTTGAAACTCTGCCAAGCTTAGTCATTAGCTTGGTATGCTTTCTGTGTTAGCTACAGGAATCAGATGGTACCAACACAACTTCAGATGGTGCACTTAACACTTTGCTCAATTATTTTGAATATTCTGATTTCATGTCTTTGTTCTTTGCATGCACTTTGAATGTTCTGCATAACACTACATATACAATTATTTTCTTCTAGTTGCAATTGTTCTATAAAAGCCTAAGCACAAGGACATAATATTTTTCTGTAAATGGGCACATAAATGTTGAGATTGTGCATGCAACAAATAAAAAGACAGACTGTGTTGAGTAGAGAGCACCACTGTATCTGTTAACAGCAATCTTGTTCAATATTATGTCATCAAACAGTTAAAAGCAATTGTGTTTGTGTCCAGCCATTAGTGGCTAGCTCACTAATGAAAACCAACATGAGTATGTTAAACTTTGTGAATTTTAATCAGGAAAACACATAAAACATGTAAGACACTAAAAATTATTATCAATCAAAGAATTTCAAATGTAGTTCACTTTTATCTTTATCAAATATTTTTACCTAGGAAAAAAATTTTTGGAAGATTTTTTTTTCCCCCAGAAGTTGTTTTCCCCCTTGTTTTATTTTGGTTTTGTATGATGGTTGTTAATGAGATGGTAGTAATGAGAGAAAAGAGAGAATGTTAATTTTACAAGGTCTCAAGCTGTTGATGTTATTGAATGTCTGATTCTTTTTCTTTAAGGTCAAAACAGGATCAGCACAGAAAAACAGGCCAAGAGAAGGCTATCAAAGGCAGAAAATGCAGCTTCTGCCTCTGGGGAGCTTTCATTTGTACCTAGTTGCTACAGAAACACAAAACAAGAACATGAACTTAGGAGCTATTATCATACCTGGCAAACTCCTACAGTTGTTGGGGATTGTTTAGGACAATGCTTTAGGTCAAGAAGTCATAGCAGCGCTCATAGCACATAGAGTTGTCCAGAGCAGACCAACCGGTCTCTTTCTAGATGATGGTAAGAGATTATCTTAAAGGTGAAGTGAAAAACCAAGCTGGAACCAAATTATTGTAGTGTTGATTTCAAGAGTATAAACTACTAATCAGTTCATCAGATTAAAATAAAGCCAAACCAAAGCAAAACAAAAACCTTAGGCAAAAAGACCTTATAACAGATTGCTTTCTCCTGAACATAGCTTGCATCAATAATTACTTAATGCTTATATGTTGGTTAAATGAAAACTACCCTCCCTAACACTGCCTCCTGAGTCGGGCAGTGACTCATGATGCAGATTTAGAAATTCATATTCTCCATGGCCATGGATGGTCCCAACACCCCAGCATTCATCAGTTCAATCTGAGCTCTCTACGTAAATGCGATAAGTGGTGTAGACCTATTCTGAATACTATTTTGCAGTTTATGTAGAATATGAGCACATTCTTTGAGTTTAGATTTCGGGACCACAGATCACCACAGAGGCTGGGATAGCAGCAAGGTTTGAATCACTTCCTCAGCAGTCCTACCTTAGATGTATGATGTATGGAGCATTAGAATAGATTATTTCTCAAAGAAGAAAGCTTTCCATTTCTTGTTTTCATGGAAAAATACAAGCTGAGGAAAACAGGATATATTGGGGAAATGTGCCAAAACATTTACTGGGATAGAGTTATTGCCTCCAAAATCAAACTTCTGGTCAATAGGGAGAAAACTAGTCACTACATAATAACTTGCTTACAGCAGCTGAAAATGCAGGAAACCCGGAGTCAGAGTAATTATTTGATCAAAGATTTCTGCATCTTACATACTCACCAACAGAGTATTACAGGACTGACACCTTCAACAGATCAAAATCATGAGATTATTCCCCAAATCTAGCTTTCAAAAGACTAAATTTACTTTAGTCACATTTTAATTTCCTAATACTTCTCTAACAACATGGATTTGATAAAAATATTTTTTTTTGTTATATGCATTAACCATGATATTATTTTGGAGAACAATACTTATGTTTACATTTATTCTTTATACTATTGTACACATGTTCAGCAATTTTACACATTTTCAGAATATAGCTAACATTTTAGGCTATCTAAATATGTCTGTGTCATTGTTTAACCCCAGCCGGCAACTAAGCACCACACGGCCGCTCGCTCACTGCCCCCCCGGTGGGATGGGGGAAGAGAATCAGAAGGGTAAAAGTGAGAAAACTCGTGGGTTGAGATAAAGACAGTTTAATAGGTAAAGCAAAAGCCACATGCAAGCAAAGCAGAACAAGGAATTCATTCACTCCTTCCCATGGGCAGGCAGGTGTTCAGCCATCTCCAGGAAAGCAGGGCTCCATCACACGGAACGGTTACTTGGGAAGACAAACGCCATCACTCCGAACATCCCCTGTTCCTCCTTCTTCCCCCAGCTTTATATGCTGAGCATGATGTCATATGGTGTGGAATATCCCTTTTGTCAGTTGGGGTCAGCTGTCCCGGCCGTGTCCCCTCCCAACTTCTAGTGCACCCCCAGCCTACTCGCTGGTGGGGTGGGGTGAGAAGCAGAAAAGGCCTTGACTCTGTGTAAGCACTGCTCAGCAATAACGAAAACATCGGTGTGTTACCAACACTGTTTTCAGCACAAATCCAAAACATAGCCCCATACTAGCTACTATGAAGAAAATTAACTCTAGCCCAGCCAAAACCAGCACAGTCTGTCAGACTTTAACTGCTCACTACCTGTCACATTTTACATCAACAGTATTAAAAGAGTTCTGCAAGCACTGCAGATAGAAACTTGTGTGATTTAGAGTTATATTTAAACTGATCAATTTAAACTGATCAAATATGAGTGAGTGAGTTCAGGACATGAGGCAAGCACATTCTTATCTGTTTCAGCTGGCATCACTGCCTTGAAAATCGTCAGCATCTGTTTTACTATAGCATGCTGGTAACAGGTTACAGGAGAGTGTGCCTCCCTCTGCCTCTGAAAAAATCAGTTTGACTTGACTGTGTTGCAGAATCCACAGAACTTTGATGATTTTTTCTTGCTGAGTTAATCTGCGGTGCTCCTGTGGTGTTCCTGTCAGTGGAATATTAGTGTCAAGACCGTTGTCCACTCAGAAAAGTTCCTTCAAGAAGGGAAACATGAGATGGAAAGACATACAATTCTTGTGCGGGTGAGGAAGACGGAGGAAGAAATAAGTTGAGTTAAATACTTGCACGTTGTCATAGCATACATACTCAGACAAAATCAATCTCTCCAGTAAAGTTATGTTGAAAAAAATTAGGCCATATATAT
This sequence comes from Aptenodytes patagonicus, assembly GCF_965638725.1. Classification (NCBI taxonomy): domain Eukaryota; kingdom Metazoa; phylum Chordata; class Aves; order Sphenisciformes; family Spheniscidae; genus Aptenodytes; species Aptenodytes patagonicus. The sequence goes on from NC_134952.1 coordinate 46,622,074, forward strand.
TTACAAATATTCTTTACACTGGCTATTAAATTCAGGTGGAAAATTAAGAATAACTATAAAGGAAATAAAAAGCGTTCTTTCTAGGTGATAAGCTTTCCAACTATTTTTCAGTAAAGGTATATGTGAGCTCCAGAGAGCTTTACACACAAATACATTATCCATCATTTTGCTGTTTTCTAGAAATTGTAGCACTAACCGAATTGTGCAATCCCTTTACGAATACATGTGTAGCAATACTATTATACTGCCACTTAGCTTTGGTTGGACATTCAAAAAATGATGCAGATTAAATTCTGTATAAAATAATGGATAGGTTTAAAGACTCAATTAACAGCAAGTTTGTGCTAACCAGCATGACTGGAAGTACACTGACATCCAAATTCTTCAGAAATAGCTATGGCAATTTATGGATTAAACTGCTTTAAAAGAAGTGCATACCCATTCCTATTCCTATTTGTACTTTCCTTGTTTTTTTCCTAGACTGTAGTACTGTGCTACTTCATCTGCACACAAGAGGAAATTAAGACAGTAAAATAAGTTCTGCCATGACTTAAAATGTATGTAAGCATTATATGAATATTACCTTACAGTGCAGTAATAAAAAGAAAATAATACAAGAAGTTATAATACAGTTATGCTTGTACGTAAGGATAAATGTATAGTATAAAGATATAACTGGTTTATGGAAAACTAAGAAGTTACCTGGGTCATTCCAGTAACTTTAAACTAATTAGTCAAGTCACACAGATCTTGGTTAGATTTCTTTGCCAGTTTTCAAACTGTTGTAAATTGGAAGATCAGCTGGCGGCCCTTAAGCACAGAGAAAAAAATATTCTGCATTATAATTTCAGTCATTTAACTAAAATGTTTATGATAAAAACAATTGTAAAAATTTAGTTACAAAGGCTATGCAATTTAAAAAGGATTTGTGATGAAATGTTTATTTCTGTTGCAATTAATAACTTAGAGTTGCCAAGCATAAACAGGGTTTGTTGACTTGCAATAACTTTCAATTCAGTATAACACAAAAAAAATTTAGTAGCCCAAAATACTTACTCCCACAGCAATGTTTCTTGCTCTAGTTATAAAAAGTGAATTTACGTCTGTGTCTCATTTCATAAATTACTTGAAATCACTTAAGAAAATATGATGTGTAAGAAATGATTTAGCTTTAATAATGTGTATGAAAATTAGCCTTTCTTTTGGAAATTGCATATACAACGAATATTATAACAGGATTTTCATTTTCATTATTTTGAAAAGTTTCTACACTTCAGTAGCTAAAGCACTGAAACAATTGACAGTGACTTGGTAGCTGTGCTGATCATAGTTTGCAGTTTAACTTTTTGCCATTTTCCGACGGGAAGAAATGCAACAGCTGAACCAGAGGTGTGGCAGTTATGAATCACTATAGATGCTCTTGTAAACAGTACGCTCTTGAATAGCAGTTTAAAATGATCTTTATGTTTTTCTACAATTAATTCTGTAGTTTGTATTTCCAAAATGCTTAATGATTATCTATTACTATAGCCCTAGATTAATTCACATGTAGCAATGCTAGTGGTTTTTATCAATTTCTGATATTAGCCAAGAAAAAAAATAGTATTTTTGCCATATTTATAATAAGGACAATTTGTCACTACACAGAAGTTATATCAACTAATACAAAAAGCATGACAGTTGGAATATCTGACTAGAGCTTTTCCTTCTGTTGAAAGCTAAATGCTTTCTCATTCATAAAGATATATATGCATTTTCTTATAAGATTGATTTTCCACGATGTAGAAGATAGGTCTGTTTGTATTTTTACTTTAGTTTGCTTTTACATATTTATTAGAAGAACCAAAAGAATAAAAATAATCAATTCTATAGTGAACTATTTCTACAGAGAGTACCAGACTTATAAAATTGAAACTGTCTTACTATGGTTTAGTAGCAAAACTATTCCTTAATCTTTTTTTTTTTAGGAATTATATTTCACAGAAAGTATCTTTAGTTTAACCACAGAAGTAGAAAATTTTTTCAGTAATCACATTGCTTGACTGAGTCATCTCACTAGTGCAAATTACTTTTATATTTATTTGAATGGACGTCTCTGATTTAACAGGTAATTTTTAATATTTAATGAGTATAAGGAGTTATACATAGATGTAGAAGTAATTTTAATTAGACTGTTTATGTGGACTATTGCTTTTATAAATTTTTCAAAAAGGAATATTCTCATATCATATATCAAGATGAAGATTTTTGATGCTTCACTTTTCCATGTATTTTTTCTTTTCATGGAGCAATATTCTCTCCTAACAGAGATGTGGAAAAGCATTTTGCCTTTTCATTTTAGTACAGTCTAGCTTTTAGGGTGGTTTTTGATAATTGTAGATATTTTGGGTTAACTCTAACTCCTTCAGAAAACAACACAACTTTGCTGAATATATGAAGCAGATAGGATTAATCCTGCTCTGAAAAAAGAGGGGTATATACAGTGCATTTTGCTATGCATCACTTTATAGCTAACTTAAAATGGCAGAATTAAGTTATGAGATGATGGCTTTCTTTTAACAAGGTTCAAAGGCACATGGTATTGCTTCACCATGTATATGTCTATTCTTTGTAAAGACATTCTTTTTAAGACTCCTTTTTACTGTCTTTAAAACATCGTTTTTAGATATCGCATAGCTTTTTGAATGACATTTACATTTTGTAGGGTTCGTTGGGGTTTTTTTGTTTGTTTTTGTTTTTTTTTTTTCTTTCAGAAATCCACACGTGGGTCATTGGTGTCAAAGTTTGTTAGCTGAGTTAAGTGTCTTTGAGAGATACTCATATACACAATACAAGTATGCAGTGCTTTGCTGTTGTTCTTTCTGAAGGGCTTGTAAAATTCATAGCCCACCTTAATAACGCTTACACTGTTAAATTTCATGTGTTTATGTTCCACACAGGTAAAGGACATGGAAAAAATTAGTCTTTTACTAACTTTTGTCAAAGGAATTGAATTAGAAATTATGTATATGAAAATTATTAACATAGTCTTCTAAATATACTTTTTCCTAAAAAATTCCACTGATTAACACTTTAGATTAACTTCCTCCTGCCCCCCCCCCCCCCGGCCCCTTACCTTGCTGGATTTACTAAAGCCTACAAAGCTCTCATACTGTGTTCCTGTGCTGGGTCTGTCTGTGATGAAGTTAATTTTCTTCATGGCAGCCCACATAGTGCCATGTTGTAGATTGGTGACCAAGACAGTGTTTTAGCTATTGCTGAAGTGTGCTTGCACAGCATCAAGGCCTTTTTCCCACTCTGGGCCCCCTCAAAGCAAGAAGTTGGAAGGGGACACAGCCGGGACAGCTGACCCAAACTGACCAAAGGGATATCCCATACCATATGACATTATGCTCAGCAATAACAGTGGGGAGGAAGGAGGAGGAAGGGGGAACATTGGTGGTTAAGGCATGGCTCTGTTACGTGTGCTAGTTTCCAGGAGGTGGCTGGGCACCTGCCTGCCGATGGGAATAAGTGAATGAATTCCTTATTGAACTCCTTCTGAATTTCTGGGGGGTGAGCAAGTGACTGTGTGGGTGCCTACCTGCCGTCCAGGGTCAACCCACAACAGTTCCTTAGTAACAACTCAAAAAAAATGGACAATGTCAAATTTACTAGGAGCAAATGCTTCTAATCAGTAAAACTGAAAATGCTTGACATTTCTTTTAGCTTCCGTGAACAGTAATGATGCTGCACTTTAACCATATGGTTTAAAAGCTGCTCAATGTCTATGCTACTTTTTCTAGTAGAGGTTCCTGGGAAAGGTAGCAGAAAGCCATCACAGCTCTTTTCTGCAGAGAGGGCTTTGAAGTAAAAAAACCCAACAAAACAGTGTTGTTTCAATGTTCAACACACAAATTGTGTAATATCTGGATTATGGTATGCTAGTTTGTACCATGGATAACAGAATGACCTTTTTAGTGCCAGCTACTTGATCAGGGGATAAGTTAAATTTCACGTTTATAATGTTGTTTCATATAGGAGCATATTTAATCCCAGGGAAAGCCACATATGCCTATGGAGGAAACAATAGTCTTTTACTATACTTTTAACTCAAAATTGACAAATCTGTTCCTCATGTGAAAAGTTACCATAGAGGAACAGTTAATATTATTGTGTGATACAGTAGTTACTACCTTGGTTCTTGAGACCAAATCCTAACAGCCTTTCTAATTTTTAACTATGTAAAAGGGAAATTCAATTCAATAATTTAAGTGCTAGTTTTGCTTATTTTGATCATTGTTGCTAAAACTGATCAGTTTGGTTTTTGAATAACAAGTGAGCAATACTCACGTTGTTTTGTCTGACTGAGAACTAAGCTAGCTTTTTGTGATTTTCAGCAAGCTATATTTCAAATAAGCATTAAAATATGTGAAAGGTTGTTCAAACTGTGACCTTTTCAAAACTGCTGTCGCTGTGATGCACATTTCCTGCTCTTGGTAACATTGGGTAACACCTTTGGCAGAATACAGGTGTCGTGGTTTAATCTCAGTCGGCAACTAAGCACCACACAGCCGCTCGCTCACTCCCCCCCACCCGGTGGGATGGGGGAGAGAATTGGAAGAACACAAGTGAGAAAAACTCGTGGGTTGAGATAAAAACAGTTTAATAATTGAAATAAAATGATAATAATAATATGATGATAATAATAATACACAAAGCAAGTGATGCACAGTACAATTGCTCACCACCCGCCGACCGATGCCCAGCCAGTCCCCGAGCAGCGGCCCCCCCGGCCAGCTTTCCCCAGTTTATGTACTGAGCATGACGTCACATGGTATGGAATGTCCCTTGGGCCAGTTTGGCTGTGCCCCCTCCCAGCTTCTTGTGCACCTCCAGCCTTCTCAGTCGGTAGAGCATGGAAAACTAAAAAGTCCTTGGCTAGTGTAAGCATTACCTAGCAACAACTAAAACATGGGTGCCTTATCAACTTTGTTCTCATCCTAAATCCAAAACACTGTACCAGCTACTAGAAAAGAAATTAACTCTATCCCTGCCGAAACCAGGACAATATCCACCCCTTATTCTATACCATCTGCGTCATGCTCAAGTCTCATATTTTCCAGTACATTTTCATTAATCACCACCCCTTTTTATATATATATATATATATATACACACACACACACACACAGATATCATTCCCTTCGTCTGTGGGCCATCCCTCTAAAACGTTCGGTGAGTTCATTTAGTCCATGACTTCGGGCTCCATCTGTCATAATAATCTTTCAGGGCAGGAAAAATGGAGATGGTATGTGGTGTTGGATTGTTCCATGTTGAAGTCAGTTCTGGTACCATCATCACTGTGCTTTGCTTGGTTTCACTGAAGTTATTCTTCATTAGTCTGGGTGATTCTTATTGTAATAACATTAGTATGGCATATAATATTATTAGTATTATTAGTATATCTGTGTATTATTAGTATAACTATTATAACTATAATTAGTACTTAACATCACATGATTCAGATCATTGGCTATTCTCACCCAAAATCAAATCCCCTTGAGGCACACATCGGACTTCCCCATCCTTCCGCATTATCCACCAAGTGCACCCAGGTCCTTGAGCAAAAGCAATCCCATGGATGGGTCTGCCTCTGCCTGAGGCAGGAATAACCCAGACTGTCTTCCCCAGCATATTTTTTATGTGCACTACAGGGACTTTATTCCCATCTACAGTACGTAAAAGTTCTGACTGGGCAGGGCCTGCTCGATTGGCAGATCCCCGAGTGTTGACTAACCAGGTGGCCTTTGCTAAATGCGTATCCCAATGTTTGAACGTCCCGCCACCCATTGCTCTCAGTGTAGTCTTTAACAGTCCATTGTATTGTTCGATTTTCCCAGAGGCTGGTGCATGATAGGGGATGTGATACACCCACTCAATGCCGTGCTCTTTGGCCCAGGTGTCTATGAGGTTGTTTCGGAAATGAGTCCCGTTGTCTGACTCAATTCTTTCTGGGGTGCCATGTCGCCATAGGACTTGCTTTTCAAGGCCCAGGATAGTGTTCCGGGCGGTGGCATGGGGCACGGGATATGTTTCCAGCCATCCGGTGGTTGCCTCCACCATTGTAAGCACATGGCGCTTGCCTTGGCGGGTTTGTGGGAGTGTGATATAATCGATCTGCCAGGCCTCCCCATATTTATATTTCAACCATCGTCCTCCATACCAAAAAGGCTTTAACCGCTTGGCTTGCTTGATTGCAGCGCATGTTTCGCATTCATGGATAACCTGTGCAATAGTGTCCATGGTCAAGCCCACCCCTCGATCACGAGCCCATCTATATGTTGCATCTCTTCCTTGGTGACCTGAGGTGTCATGGGCCCACCGAGCTAGAAATAATTCACCCTTATGTTGCCAGTCCAGATCCACCTGAGCCACTTCAATCTTAGCAGCCTGATCCACCTGCTGGTTGTTTTGATGTTCTTCAGTGGCCCAACTCTTGGGTACGTGAGCATCTACGTGACGGACTTTTACAACCAGGTTCTCCACCCGGGCAGCAATATCTTGCCACAATGCGGCAGCCCAGATGGGTTTGCCTCTGCGCTGCCAGTTGCTCTGCTTCCATTGCTGCAACCACTCCCACAGGGCATTTGCCACCATCCATGAGTCAGTATAGAGATAGAGCACTGGCCACTTTTCTCGATCAGCAATGTCTAAAGCCAGCTGGATGGCCTTTACTTCTGCAAATTGGCTTGATTCACCTTCTCCTTCAGCCGTTTCTACAACTTGTCGCATAGGACTCCATACAGCAGCTTTCCACCTCCGATGTTTTCCCACAAGACGACAGGACCCATCAGTGAACAGGGCATATTGCTTCTCATTTTCTGGTAGTTCATTATACATTGGGGCCTCTTCAGCACGCGTTACCTCCTCCTCTGGCAATATTCCAAAATCTTTGCCCTCTGGCCAATCCATGATCACTTCCAGGATTCCTGGGCGACTGGGGTTTCCTATTCGAGCCCGTTGTGTGATCAGTGCGACCCACTTACTCCATGTAGCATCAGTTGCATGATGTGTACAGGGGACCCTCCCTTTGAACATCCAGCCTAGCACCGGCAGTCGGGGTGCCAGGAGGAGCTGTGCTTCAGTGCCGATCACTTCTGAAGCAGCTCGAACCCCTTCATATGCTGCTAATATCTCTTTTTCAGTTGGAGTATAGCGGGCCTCGGATCCTCTGTATCCCCGACTCCAAAACCCTAGGGGTCGACCTCGAGTCTCCCCTGGTGCTTTCTGCCAGAGGCTCCAGGTAGGGCCATTCTCCCCGTCTGCGATGTAGAGCACATTTTTTACCTCTTGCCCTGCCCGGACTGGCCCCAGGGCTACTGCATGAACTATCTCCCGTTTAATTTGTTCAAAAGCTTGTTGTTGCTCAGGGCCCCATTTGAAATCGTTCTTCTTTCGGGTCACTTGATAGAGAGGGTTTACAATCAGACTGTAATTTGGAATGTGCATTCTGCAAAAACCCACAACACCTAAGAAAGCTGGTGTTTCCTTTTTGCTAGTTGGTGGAGACATGGCTGTTATTTTGTTGATCACATCCATTGGGATCTGACGACGTCCATCTTGCCATTTTATTCCTAAAAACTGGATCTCCTGTGCAGGTCCCTTGACCTTACTTGGTTTTATGGCAAAACCGGCCTTCAGCAGGATTTGGACTATTTCCTTCCCTTTTTCAAAAACTTCTTCTGCTGTGTTGCCCCACACGATGATATCATCAATGTATTGCAGGTGTTCTGGAGCTCCACCCTGTTCTAGTGCAGTCTGGATCAGTCCATGGCAAATGGTAGGGCTGTGTTTCCACCCCTGGGGCAGTCGGTTCCAGGTGTACTGGACGCCCCTCCAAGTGAAAGCAAACTGTGGCCTGCACTCCGCTGCCAAAGGGATTGAGAAAAACGCATTAGCAATATCAACTGTGGCATACCACTTGGCTGCCTTTGATTCCAATTCGTATTGAAGTTCTAGCATGTCTGGCACAGCAGCACTCAGCGGTGGCGTGACTTCATTTAGGCCACGATAGTCTACTGTTAGTCTCCACTCTCCATTAGACTTCCGCACTGGCCATATGGGACTGTTAAAGGGTGAGCGGGTCTTGCTGATCACTCCTTGGCTCTCCAGTCGACGAATCAGCTTATGGATGGGAATCAGGGAGTCTCGGTTGGTGCGATATTGCTGCCGGTGCACTGTGGTGGTAGCGATTGGCACCTGTTGGTCTTTGACCTTCAGCAACCCCACAACAGAGGGGTCCTCCAAGAGACTAGGCAAGGTGGACAGCTCTTTAATTTCCTCCATCTCCAAGGCAGCTATACCAAAAGCCCACCAGTACCCTTTTGGGTCCTTGAAATACCCTCTCCTGAGGTAGTCTATGCCAAGGATGCACGGAGCATCTGGGCCAGTCACAATGGGGTGCTTCTGCCACCCGTTCCCAGTTAAACTCACTTCGGCTTCCAATACAGTTAGCTGTTGGGATCCCCCCGTCACCCCAGAAATACAGATGGGTTCTGTCCCTATATATCTTGATGGCATTAGGGTACACTGTGCACCGGTGTCTACCAGAGCCTTATACTTCTGTGGGTCTGACGTGCCAGGCCACCGAATCCACACAGTCCAGTAAACCCGGTTGTCCCTTTCCTCCCCCTGGCTGGAGGCAGGGCCCCTCTAGTCCTCATCACAGTACTCATTTCTCATTTCTTGTACGTACGAGTCAGAAGTTTCTTCATTAAGATCAAGAGTAAGATCAGCCCTTCTACTCTCTCTGGGGAACTGCCCGCTGGAAACTGGAGCAGCAATTTTCCTGGAAGAACCTCTTTCTGTGATTGTTTCCCCTTGCAATTCGCGTACCCGTGCCCCTAGGGCTGCAGTAGGTTTCCCATCCCACTTCCTCATGTCCTCTCCGTTGTCACGCAGATAAAACCATAGGGTGCCCCGTGGTGTGTACCCTTTATATTCTCTCTCTTGAGCAAAAGAACGCTTACTTCTAATAGCCGAGATACTGGTCCGTACAGGTGAGGAGTAGGACCTATCCTCTCTGAGTTGCTGGATCTCCCGGGACAGTTTTTCGGACAGTTTCTCCACAGCCGAGACGAGGGAGGAAGAAAGACTTTCCTCGTATTGCCGGAGTTGACTAGCCAATTCATCCACTGTTTGTTCCTCTCCATCTTTCCAGGTCATCACTGCCAATGAATTGGCGTATGACGATGGTGAGCTCCTTATAAACTTCCGCCACATGGGTCGTGTGCACTTGACTTCGTCTGGATCTTTGGATAGTTGTTCATTGTTCAGGTCACCATAAATCACCTCCAGCACAGCTAATTCTCTCAGAAACTGGATACCCTTCTCCATGGTGGCCCACTTGCTTGGGCGACATATGACATCTTCCTTAAAGGGATACCTTTCCTTCACGCTTGACAAGAGTCGCCTCCAAAGGCTGAGGATACGTGTCCCTTTTCCAATGGCTTTATCAATGCCCCCTTCCCTAGAAAGGGATCCCAGCTGCTTGGCTTCCCTACCCTCTAATTCCAGGCTACTGGCCCCATTATCCCAGCATCGGAGCAGCCAGGTGACAATATGCTCACCTGGACGACGGCTGAAATCTTTTCGTATATCTCGCAGCTCACTCAGGGATAGAGATCGGGTGGTCACTGCCTCGTTTATGAGTTCTTCCTCTTCCTCCTCCCCGATCAGCGGCCGGCTCTCCTCCTCCCGTTCTCGTGATGACCCTTCTCCAGGGTGTTCGTACAGTTCTTCCTCCGGTTCCCTTTTAGAAGAAGCTTCTTCCTCCCTTACTAAACGAGCCGACTTCTGCTTCCAAAATTTCTTCTTGTGTACAGGGGCGACTGATACTGGCACAGGCTGGTTCTTTGGTTCAGCCACAGGGCGTGTTGCCGGGGTTGGAGTGGCTGCAGTGCAAGAGCATGTCACCGGAGTCTGAGTGGCCGCAGGGCCTGTTGCCGGGGTTGGAGTGGCCGCAGGGCCTGTTGCCGGGGTCGGAGTGGCCGCAGTGCATGTCGCCGGGGTTGGAGTGGCCGTAGTGCGTGTTGCCCGGGTCTGAGTGGCCGCAGGGCCTGTTGCCGGCATCTGAGTAGCTGCAGTGCATGTCGCTGGGGTCTGAGTGGCTGCACGGCCTGTCGCTGGGGTCGGAGTGGCCGCAGGGCGCGTTGCCCGGGTCTGAGTGGCCGCAGTGCGTGTCGTTTTACTGTCAGAGCCAGAGACCTTCTCTTCCCTTTGAGGGCACTGAATGGTGTTGAACAGGGCTTGGTAGGCATGGGCCAGGCCCCAGCACGTTGCAATGATCTGCATCTCTCTGGAGTTGCCAGGGTGACAGCATACTTTGTCCAAATATTCTACTAACTTTTCAGGATTCTGCACTTGCTCAGGGGTGAAGTTCCAAAACACTGGGGGTGCCCCATTGGCCTAGGTACTTGCCCATCTTGTCCCACACACCCTGCCACTCATAATTATTCAGCCTTGGGGCAGATCTCTGGATGATATTCTTAAATTGCTTACCAACTTTAGACAAAACCAAAACAATATTCCCAAGAAGTATTAATAGAAGTATCTTAACTGCCCAAGGATGTTCAAAATACTGAAAAATTACTGTAATGAAGGAGGAAACATCATAGAAGAAGGTAGTGACCCTGCTATTCTGTATTTCCTCCGTAAAAAAACTCTCAGAAAAGTTACTGCAATTGCTAGTTGTCTCCACAAAATGGTCTCTGTGGTACAGTAACGGCTTCATTGCGATGTTTACATACCACACTAATGTCAAGGTCAATGTTCTAAAAACAAACCTCACAAGCGAGACATTACTATTCACTGCAGACCACAGCAAACTGCAAAACCCAACACCGATCTTTAACATGTACAGCAGGAAAAAGAGCGCGATGCAGATTATACAAATCAATATCGAGAACAGAGAAACCAACATTGTGACCCACAACTATTAACAGATATAAGTTCTTTAATACACTCCGGTTAACCTGTTATTATCTCAAACCCTTCGTGCCCCACGTCGGGCGCCAAAAAGGACTGTCGTGGTTTAATTTCAGTCGGCAACTGAGCACCACGCAGCCGCTCGCTCACTCCCCCCCACCTGGTGGGATGGGGGAGAGAATTGGAAGAGCACAAGTGAGAAAAACTCGTGGGTTGAGATACAAACAGTTTAATAATTAAAATAAAATGATAATATGATAATAATAATAATAATACACAAAGCAAGTGATGCACAGTACAATTGCTCACCACCCGCCGACCGATGCCCAGCCAGTCCCCGAGCAGCGGCCCCCCCGGCCAGCTTTCCCCAGTTTATGGACTGAGCATGACGTCACATGGTATGGAATGTCCCTTGGGCCAGTTTGGGTCAGCTGTCCTGGCTGTGCCCCCTCCCAGCTTCTTGTGCACCTCCAGCCTTCTCAGTCGGTAGAGCATGGAAAACTAAAAAGTCCTTGGCTAGTGTAAGCATTACCCAGCAACAACTAAAACATGGGTGCGTTATCAACTTTGTTCTCATCCTAAATCCAAAACACTGTACCAGCTACTAGAAAGGAAATTAACTCTATCCCTGCCGAAACCAGGACAACAGGATTGCCTGCTGCCCTGCAATTGAAAAACAATCAACCATTTGAATAAAGGTCCATGTATCTGTGATGAGGCAAATATGTCACTTCCCACTTTGTTTTAGAGGATACACTGTTTGCCACTGGTTTGATGTTAAATGAACAATAAACATTTTTCAAAAGACAAAGACAATATGTGAGAAAGAAAAACACAGTAAATGCTAGGTACAACTAAGGATTTACTTGAAAGTAATGAATTGCTGGCTTGAAACTGCTCAAAGGACGTCAGTCTGTATTTACACGTAGACCCAGTAGTGCTCTTATTCCAAATCTGTTCAGCTGTTTGTTTCAGACCTGCGTTATGTTTTCCATTCTCCTGTATAAGACAAGTAGTGTGTCTTGAGCCCACAGATAGTTTTGCCAATTTAATAGTCACTGGTCAAATGTAAGGAGGATGATCAACGAAGGGGATTTTTACAAGGCTTAGTATAGTGCCAGAAGATTGCCTCCTAGGAGTGAAAGAGACTTTGGCAACACTTTCTTGGTTCCCACGAGCACGTGAGCAGTCCTAGCCAGGACAGTAATTTCACCTGAAGGAACCCGCAGACCCCTGGGCCACGAGGTTGCACACAAGAGCCTGCTGTCTGGGCCCTGGGCACAGGGCCGGAACATTGCCCCACAGCACTTTGGTCGTTAAATTGATTTTGGTTCAGTCAGAAATCTGAAGAGGGTGCCGCTCTGGAGGAAAGGCTGTGCAGTGGAGTTGTCATAGTCATTTGTTATGCTCTGATATCAAAGCAGATGCTACGCTTAATAGGCCTGCGAGTAAGCAAGGAAGTTTGTAGAGGCAGGAATCCACAGAAAGTCGTCTTAATCGTAGGAAACGAGGGCTGGGCAGCTGCTGAGCCTCCTGGCGCGGGGTGGGCAAACCGCCCGCGGCTGCCCCGGAGGAGCCGGTGAGCGCAGGCCGGGGAGGAGGCAGCGCAAGAGGGGAGGGAGCCTGGGGGCAGTGGGCGTGTGGGCTGCACCGGAGAAAGCCCATAAAGGGTCAGCTAGCAGCAGGGGGAAGAAGCAGGTGAAGGCTCAGGAGGGTAAGAAACGTTTCTGCCTAATAAGCAGAAGACGTTTTGTATGTAGTGCTGCTTGTGGTTGTGTTTTCATTTCTTCTCTTTTTGTTATGTGGTGTTTTGGTCCCTGTCTTCAATTTGATTCCAGCTGAGGAGGTATGATTTGTTTTTTTTTTCTTTTCTGAGGAAGCTAAATTCTGTGAAGTTTGCTCAAGAGAGCTGCAGGCTGCTGGTAAGAGAAAGGGATTCACGTGGGTGAAGTTGCTAAGCTGTTTCTGACCAACAGATACACTCTTTTGGGAGGTTTCAAGATTTTGTGTTAATAGCTGGGTATGCAACACCTACAAGTAGTCTTGGTATTACAGGATTTTTCTTTTCCTTTTACTTACTGTAGTTTTGCATATTTATTCCTTTAGAAGTGTGGTGCTTTCTCTTATTTTGTTCCTAATTTACCTTTACAGGAGAATAAGAAAGTAATTTTATTTAAATACACAAGACAAGCATTCTCCTAAGTGTATTTAGCCTCACTTTTAAGGTTTAAAAAAAAAAAAAAGCATGTGCAGTCATAATGTCCGTGTCTATTTTTGTTAGTCCTCACTGATAAATGTTGAGCACACCAGAAGATTTCAATCAAATTCTAAGCAGGTGCAAGTCCTTACAACACTTCCAGTCCCCCTACAAAGGGGGGGGAGGCTTCTTTTGTTTGTGAGGTTGGGGGTGGGGGGAGGGGGTGGTTAGGCAGGGAAGAATAGAGGCGAGGACAGTACAAGACCCAGTCAAAAATTGATTGCAGGCACAGGCAAAGTAAACTGTTGTATAAAGTACTCCAGCTTACTTCGTTGATGCTGGAAGAACACCATGGCACAGCAAACTAGTGATCAGCCATGTGTACGATTTACTGTCACTCCTACAGGTGGGAGCAGGGCTTAGCGGTGTGAACTGAAAGTAGCTGTCGCTGTGGGCAGTGGACTGCAGTGGCAGCTGCAGGTGCTCATCCTGCCCCTTCCTGCGGGTGGTGCTTGCTTTTGTTTCCCTTCCCCCCCCCCCCCCCCCCATCTTTGAACCACTGGCGCTGCTGATGTGAACTGCTGTTTTGCCTCTGTCTCTGAGAAACTTTGAAGAGATCCAAATTGCTGCTTTCAATGACAGCTAGGGCTAACAGAATTATGAAAAGAGCATGCAACAAGGAATTGTTTGGCAGAGCTGTTAAGAGGTGCTCTTTCTGGTGTGGAAATGGGAATAGCTTACTCTTGTTCTATCTTCTTCAGAGCAGGTTTGCACCTCTGCTCTTGAAAGCCTCCTGGGAGGAAGAACAATATTCTAACAAAAGTTTATTTCTGCCCCTGAATTTTTTAAGAGGTCTTGCTGTACAACTGTTTTATACTTTTAAATCATTAGAAGATAGAAAATACCAATTTAAGTAAACCTTGCATTGTTTTATGTCTGTGCAATTATCTTAAACTCCATATTTTTAATCCTACTTTGTGGTTTAAAACTGTCCCTCCCATTTTATCCACTGATTTTATTTTTTTTTTAACTGAATATGTGCAGGCATTTTGTTGTGGTTAGAGTGATGTAGCACATTCTTGTGCCTATATATTGGTCATCTTTCATTCTTTCAGCTCCTATCTCATTACCTTAACATTACAAGGTTATACCTTAACAGTACAAGGCAGCAGGGTCCCTGAGACTTGTTCATCTGTAATTCCATGTGCTGTTGAACTCCTTCTCAGAAAAATTCTTCATGTCATCAGCCCTTTGTGAATACTCTTCCACCTTCATGAATAGGGATCTATTCCAGGTGGCATTTCTCCATTTTGTTCATAATCATTGTATTCAAATTCTGACTGTGTTTGAATTGCTGCTATAACGATTTTCCTTGTGGTGAAGGACATTACTTTTAAGATTTTTATCTTCCATAAGATTTTTTTTCTTCATACCTGTGATGTGACAAGACTTACTCCTTTCTCCTCTACCAAATTTAATGGGACAAAAAAGTCATTCTTTGTTTCTTTTAAGAGGAATGAGCTTTGGATTTGACTATTGTACCTTGGGTTTTTTATTCTCAACTTTGTTATTCTGCAGTCAGACTACTTAAATAGTAACATTTTTCCTTTCTCAGCTATAATTTCTTGCCATAGTTCCCTCTTCCTCTTGTGTTGTTCTTCTGCCTCCACTACTGCATGTAAAAAAAGAACTTCAGAATGTATGGACAGTTAATTGATTCCCCCCCCCCGTGCTTAAACTTAAGCTTCTAGTTAAATGGCGGGGCGGGGGAGTTGAATGTGAAGAGATGAGAAAGGACTTTTAAGTGGAAAGGCAAGAGAGACCTCTGAGTTTAATCTTACTTTGAAAAGAATGTGAGATTGGATTATTTTTAAGGCTGAGCCTTTAAAAGTTAGGGTTTCAAAGGTGATTTTTGGAGCTCTGGCGGTATATTTCCTTCTATTTTGAGCTTCATGTTGTAGTTAGTGGTATGAAAGATTATTTAAATGGAACATGCTCTGTAATCATTAAGAGTAAGTCACAGAAAAAGAAAAGTTAATAAACATGGAGCATGAATTTATATTTTTGTCACTTTAAGAATTTGTAAGAAACTTATGTGTCTATATAATTTATAGCTGACACATTAAAATTACTTTGCAAATCCATGAACGTGGAATTTTTTTTTTCTTCTCCCCCTTGCTCTCTCTGAAACTTAAGGCTACACTGAACACTTACCAACATTAGGATTACAGTCTTGGTTGGGCCTTTCATAGATAGTATATTGAACAAAAATACAGCTGTAGAGTTGGAATTGTCATTTACAGAATCCTTTTAAATAAAAGGGGGTGGGGGACAGGACTATTGACCCAGAAATCAGCATCAATTATTTGTACACAAGGTATTGAAGTACTGTCTCCAAAAATAGCTGCCACTTTGTTTTAGATGACATGTAGATAATGCTGCAAGTTACGATAGAAGCTATGAATGTAAATTATGTTGTTAGGGAAGAAAAAGAAAAGTGAGAGGGCTCAACATACAGAAAGCCTGTGTGCGTTCCAGCCTAGGGCCAACTGGAGAATGTGGTGATTCACACTCTCATGAATTTCCAAAGCTTCCATGTGCAACGTTTCTCTAAACTGACTAGTTAAAAGAAAAAATCTATATTCCCATGAGCCTTTTGCATGCTGAAACATCCACTTAATTCCCAAGTGTAAATGATATCATTGTGACCTAAAACTTGCTCAACTCTGGATGCTGTTGAACTGGCCTTTATCTAGGAAACATGTATGAGGAATCCTAAGTGACAGCTTGAAATTGTATTTATTTCAATTTGTCTTAAAAGCCAAAGCAATTTTGCTTTCTACTTTTTTTTTTTTAATAAAAACTCTTTTCTTTTTGTTCTTTCATTTTATGTCTGTTTAGAGTTTAAGTTTCAAAAGAATCTGAAAAGCCTATGTGACTGCTTTGGTTGTCTCAGGCATAATACATTTTTAATGTATTTTATTTCTTAAAGTGCAGGGTTTTTTAACTTAAGGTTATGACAATTTAAATGTTTCCTGACTTACTTTCAAATTGAAGAAAGTATGTTTTGTTTCCCATAGTACTGTAGACCCTCTCAGAATGCATAGGTATCACACTTTTTTGGCTGAAAATTCAGAGTATGCTAACATAGCTAATATGGGTACATACTCTCCTATTGATGTGTTGTGTCACTTGAAAAATGCAGACTTATCTATCATCACATAAGCAATATCAATTACTTTGCTGGAAGAAGATTAGCATTCATGGGTAGATTATTTGTTATCTTGACTTACTTTTTCTCAGTCTCTTAATATTGAATATGCTAGGCTGTTTATCTTCTCTACTAAATTACTGAATTATGTCCAAATATAGGAACCTAAGTTCATCTTGGACTAGTTTACTTTCTAAATCTAAATGCTTAGATAGAAGAACAGCCTTCAGCAAAACTTGGTGGCTTTTTTGTTTTATAGCTTGGAGGGGAGGTGATGGTGGTCTTCTGAATGGGTGCTACATCCTATGCAATTTTGTCCCAGGAGACTCACCTACACTGGCATTAAAAAAATAAAAGAACTTCCATTATCGCTCTATCAGAAGTATACCTCTGTTAATAATAATTCCAGGTAGGCAAAGTGATAATGTCGATTTCCTGAGAGTCACTGGAATAGTCAGGTGTTTCATGAATACGCTGCAAGTCACAGCCCATATGGGTTTAAAAGATGGTGTCTTGTTTGATAATGACAAGATTCCTGTAGCTTTATACCTAAACAGGAAGCAGCTCTATTCCAAGATGAAAATTATTGCTTCCTAAAGGAATTAATTACCTTTTTTGGAAACATAAATTAAAATGAAGGATTTGCCAGATACAGTGATTCTTGCAAGTTGGGCTGGATCAGTGAAAAGCAGCAGAAGTTGATTTTGTTTGAGGGCTAGTTTATACACTGAGTTTTCATTCCTCCTGCGATGGTTCAGACAGGAAGACAGCTGCAACTTGATGAAAAGCATATTAGGTAAGAGTCCTGAGTACCCTGCAATACCTTTACTAGTCAGAACAAACACTCAGGTGTCTCTAACCAAACACAGTGGACCAGACCAATAATGCTGTGCTTTACTTGCCTTTATCAACTAAAACCTGTTATGATTACAGAAGTTCTTTGTATATCAGATTTTTATCTCTGCATTTTTAAAGACTTACTTGGCAATGAGCTAAGACTCGAAGGTGATGCATTTGTGTAAAGAAAAAGGTTACTGACTGTTGTATCATCTTTGGTCAAATGTTTTGCTCTTTTTTTTTTTTCAGCTCTGACAACAAAATGGTAGTGCTTTTTATCCATAGCTAGTAAGTGCCCCTTACTAAGGCTATTCAGAACATCTGGTATCTCCTTTATTTCACTGACTTACTCCTCTGTGAATCAGAAGTCTGGTTGTCCCAATATGTCATGAATAATTCCCCAGAAATGTAAAGAGGAAACATAAGTATTCATGGAATAACTTCTCTCAGTACTACTTACAAACAGTTCTTTGCAGTTGTTTCCTTATTATTCAGTCGCAGCACTTAGAGCTCTATCACTTACTCAGGTGAAAGAAAAAAATCCAAGATGACTGCATGAGCCCTGCACCTTTTGCTAATTTGATTTGATCCTCCACAATAAAGTTAGTATTTTGACTTAACTGATGAAGATCAAATCCATGCCATTACATATAACCTTGTTTTCTGTTGGTAGTCTTAAAATTCCTAGATTTCTGTGTCACTAGCTTATTTTTAAAAAAAAAAAATTTTACTCGTGTCTAAACCCCTTTATTTTTCTCTCACAGTAGCTATTTAATATTTATTGGTTTGTTTACATTTTCAGAATTGGGTGCACTTTTAGTTCAAATTTATATAAAAGTTATGTTTGTGAACATTTTGTCACCTCATTTGAAGTTGCACAGATTTTATTTATTTTTTTGCTATGAGTGATCTGGTTGATCACTCATGATCATGATGGATGAGCCCACTAGTTGGTGGGCTTTTTAAGAATAAGCATTTAAACTGTTTTTTTCTTAAATATGTACTATAAAACACTTGAAACACTGCATAGCTGCTCCTTTTCATAACATACATTAGAAGATCTGCAAGTTCCTAAATTAAAAATAGCACAGAACAGTGCTTATTAAACATGCTGAAGGCATTAAAAATAGCTGAACTTAAGGCAAAGACTATACCTGAAGAAAGAATCCTGTCTCTATTGAGGTCAATGGGAATTTTACTATCAACTTCAATGGAAGGAGTTGTGTATGCAGCCATGTATGCAAATATATGTATTGTTTTGGAATAGTTAATGGTGTAAAATAGAGACATTTATAAAACATTTCATAACAAAGTAATATAGTTTTCATTAGAGCAAAAAGCTTGCTTGTTTATTGATGTATGTGATTGGTATACACTGACACATACCAATATTCTAAATATCAATATATATTATGCAAATCATTCTCCCTCATCTGAAAGTATCTGTTTTGCATTCAGGCATCAGATTCAATTATGGTACTAAAATGAAGTCCCAAGTGAAGTCTTAAATCAGTTTCTACTTTCACAGCAATATATACAGCACTGTGCATTGTTGAGTCACCACACACCTCTCAATAATTCAGAGCAGTTGTCAGATTGAGATCTTTATCTTCCAATTCAGAAAGCAGAAATAGTAATGATTTATGGACTTTGGTCTCAGACTGCAACAGTTCTATCACTTCAAAGAAGTCCTGTAATGTGTGTACATGACCTGTGCTGTAAAGTACTCTCAGACATTGCAAGACTTTATCTGAGGTTAGTGGTAGTAGAAGGAAATTGGATTTACATTAATTTCTGTCAGTTAATGTCTGTTGCTTGTATATAGTGGTGATATGTTGACACAAGGAGTAATATCTTCAGAAACTTACAGGAAATTTTAATGTTGAATTGGGTTTGCCCATTTCAAGTCAGTTTGGTGCATGAGCACTTAAACCCATCATCAGCCTGGTCTATACTGTTTCATCCATGTGTATAAAAATCACTGTAGTGTAGTTATCAGATATACAACATCTGAGGTGAATATGTAGTCCTTGCAATTCTGTGTTCAAATTGTTATAAAATAATACAGCATTTGTCATATTAGAGCCAAATTTCATGGTTGCGTGCTTTCTGTAGTACATTTTTCTGTAGCAAATTTGTGCTATGTGAGAAGGCAAAGAATCAAAGCACTGTTGTCTTAGGTCTAATAGATCTGTAGGTTTAAGAAGAAAAAGTGCTAAGAATTTACTGCTGCCACTGAAGTGAAAAACCTAAATTCTCAGTGGTTAGAAGCAATATGCGTCAAAGCACAGTATTGACAGTTTAGCTCTTCAGTACAGAAAATGAATCTAATACTACTAATTTACATACTGCCATTTATCTGTTCATACTATTTTTTATGGGGCAGCCAAATGTCATTCAGCTAGGCTGTGAGGATAAGGAAAGTACTGCAAGGAATTAGAATACTAGGTGTTTATAGTATTTGGGGATCAAGTCCTTGTTTGTTCTGGAGATTGGGAGTGTACAGCAAGAGAATAAAATGAAGTAACTGTGAAAGGCAGTGTCTATTCCCACATTTGGAGACATTTTAGTATTTTTATACTTATTTTAGGACACAATTATGGTATCAGAACACCTACATCATTAAAGTTGTGGTAATTGACAACACTGGCTTTCTTTTCTCATCGTACCTGTTCCCTTGCCAGTGACTGCATAGCTAGTTCTATGGCAGCCAAGATGGAAACTGAGGATATACTAAGGAAATATTACTGTGCACTTAACTTTCCCTTTCACTTAGAGATCTGCTACTGACCACAGTACTTATTTTACATGGTGGCAGCAGCACAGAGAGGATAGAAAGTGGACAGATGGCTTTGGTAGCCTCATGTCCATGTTCTAGGAGCAGAAGGAAGTGGGAGTTGCGGCCAGCAGAAACTCCTTTACCTCTGCTGTAGCCCTCTTAAAGCTCTGTTATCCAAATCCCATTTGTCTCATTGAAATACCACTAGAGGCTCATTTGACTCCTCCTAGCCACCATTAACTTGATATGTCAGTCCTGTTCTTCCACCGTGCTCTGTTCTCTGAAATGTCATTGTCTTGCCACCACAGAGGTGGTTTTTTTTTCCCCATATTGTGAGCCTTGACCCAGCTCTAGTTATTTTTGTGTATCAGTCTCGATGTGTGAATGTCTATTTTATCTGCCTGTTTGGTGTTCAAGGAATGTCTGGATGATGCTCTTAGTTATATGGCTTAGTTTTAGGTAGTCCTGTGAGGAGCACAGAGTTGGACTTGATGATCCTTATGGGTCCCTTCCAACTTGAGATATTCTACGATCTAAATTCTAGAGAATGCATTGCTCTATTACATGCAATAGCATAGCAATCTTAAGGTGACACTTCAATATGCATTTAAAAAGACATGATTAACTATGAAATTTTTAGAATTAAGAGTAAATCTTTTCTTGTTACTAGATATTGCTTTTAATTACAGTTAGTCTAACACATGACAATGACTAAAAGTATACCTAGTCATGATAACGAGATTAAATTTGTTTCATTTCAGGCTGACCTATGTTAAGCATTAGTCAAGGATGTCACAAAGGACATATTCTGACTTCATTTACATAATACAATCCTTTTTGTATCTTGCATCCAATTAAACAAAATATAAGTAATATCTCAAAGCTACCGTTTTCTTTTTTTTTTTAGGGTATATGGGTCAAGATGGCCATTTTGGATCATGCGAAAACAAGTACTGTGGTCTGGGTAGACACTGCGTTGTGAATGGGGAGACTGGCCAAGCTGAGTGCCTATGCATGGAGCACTGCAAGCCGCATTACAAGCCTGTGTGCGGTTCTGACGGAGAATTCTATGAAAACCATTGCGAAGTGCACAGGGCTGCCTGTCTGAAAAAACAAAAGGTCACCATTGTACACAACGAAGATTGCTTCTTCAAAGGTAAGCGTGGCTGAACAATATCTGGAATATTGCTATCAGGTACGTGTTTTCAAGCAGTTCAATTAAAGCTCTATAGAGGCTGCACCGAGTGTACAGTGAATAATGACTCAAAGTTAATACAATAAGTATCTCTCTCCAGAGATATCTTATGGATTTTTTTTTCTTTTTATTTGTACTCAGTGCTCTGGGCAATCACCAGAGCACTTTTTAACCTGAATAAACCAGTTGTCTCTTGGAAATTAATCCACAGTAGCTTGTCTTATAAACGTGGCTGTTGACCTCATTTATCTGAATGTACTCACAGTCCCAAAGCCCGAAGGACATTAATCTCTGTTACAGGAAAAACAAAATTTATGATTTCAGAGGGATTTTGTAAGGCTGCAGGACCTGTGCTCGTATTTGGTGTTGAAGTTGATAGACCAGTAGCTTGTTCATGGCTAAATGGGTCTTCCTTGCTTTGAATCTGGACAATGAAGAGTTTACTTGCATATTTACCAAAGCATGCAAGTTTAGCTACTTTTTAATCTTCTGAATGCTGACAGATGCCAGCCTGAATGCTGGGAGATATACCTTACGTTACGGATCTTATACTGAAGATGTCAACAATTACAACTTGCTCTCTTTTATGTAATTTGAGCACACCTTGCAGGTTTCTGGAACTCTGCCAATACAGACCTTGATTAGGCATGTTTATAGTACTTTGCAGCACGTTTTTACTGGTTAAAACAGGCAGATGGCTTTTTTTTTGGGGGGGGGGGGAATGTTTTTAAATAAGGCCATTTTTAAAGAGCCTACCTAGGGGTTGAATTCATATACTTCTTTAAAGGCTGTCCTATTTTTGTTAACATTGTTATATGTTGTGGATACAGTTGCATTCTCAGTAATAGCAACTAATACCTACTACCACCACAGAAAGAAGTCTACTAAAATATTTCTGTTAAATGGAATTTACCTTTGTAGGGAACATTCATTTAAATTGCAATATTTCACTTAAATTTTAATCAGAATTTTAAAGATTGTATTCTACTATAAGGTTGTTCAAATGGAACCAATTTCAAAATTTTCAAAGTTGAATTTTTCACTAAGTTTATGGTTGAGGAGTTGTCCTTTATATGAGAAGATGGGCTTCCTTTACCAAATCCAAACATCCCAGGTCATGCACAAATACCAATATCTTTATTATTATGAAGGGCTTTGTAGTAGAACAACTGAATACTGGGGGCCAGGGTGGGGGGGAACCCACCAAAAATTATCTTTTGTTAAGAAGAACTTAAATAAAAAAAATATAATGCTTGCACAACTGGGCTTTCTATAATTGTTTCTTGCCGAGTAAATGGGGTGACTGCCAAGGTGAAGTGCCTTTCATCCTTTGCCTCCTTCAACATACAAGTTAAGCTCAGCAACTTCATCAAAATATGTTAAGGGACAGGGTTCGTAGGTTAGAAGAGGTGTGTGGAAATCTTATAATGGGAAATACACTTGTAAGTAATAGTGAAGGTTTAAATTTGTTCAAAACTAAATGTGGACGCTGTATAAAATTGATATAACATCACAATCTATGGACTTCAAGTAAGCAGCCTGTGTTCTGAGGTAATGGAAAATTAAAATTTGATTTTAGGAGTATAGCATATGGGGCTTGTAGGGAATGGTTTGTGCAATAACAACAAGACAGAAGCATTCATGTTTTGTGTTGTAACAATCACAATCTCTTAAAAAAAACTAAGAACTATGTTTTCCTAAGTAGGTTTAAAAAAAAAAAAACACACTTTTTTGGTTTAGATGATGCAGTACTCTGATAGAACAAATGACAGTAACAAACACTAAAATGTTTAAATTTATGGGGCTAACTGAAGTTCTTTGGTGTGCTATATACAATACAAATAAATTCAGAGCATATTTCTGAAAAATTAATGTTTCTTTTTCTGAGGGGGAAAAATGTGGTGCGATTTATTTACTGAAATGAAAAGTGAGACAGTACTTTAGGCAGCATTTGGATGATATTTCTAGCTAAAGTTTTGTTAGCTCATCTTTACATTTTGAATTTACATTAGTTTCATATCTATTGTAGTGGACAATGGAATATCTGAACAGTGTTCGACTTCAGACACCTAATTTAGATTCTGGATTGAAAAAGTAGGTTTCTCCTTTAGTCAGTGGCAATATTCAGAAAAGCACTAGGGTATCCAAGTGACTTGCTCTGAGTTGCCTTCTGAAAACTGTTATTTATCAAGATACTCAAATCTTCTAATTTGAGCACTATAACTAGTTGCCTACAAATAGTGTAAAATATTTCATTTTCTCTCTTCTTTCTCATCTTATGTTGACTTCAGCAGTGTTAAACAGATGAGAGTAGGGACAGTTATTTTCCTTTAATTTATTTTGGTATATATGGGCCTTACCAATCTCAATTTCTGCCTTGTTAACTTCAGCTCATTCATTGTTGTAGTGCAGCACAGTGGTGTTGAAGCATTGTTGCCATTCATGACTGTTGAATGTGTCCTCCAACATTCACTGTATCTATATGGTAAAGGAGCCAGAAGATTTAAAACTACTTTCATGTGATTCCTTCCTTTTACAAAACACTTCTGAGGTAGGCACTAGTAGATTGCCTTCAGTAGGGCTGAAGTCCTACCAGTTATTATGTCAAAAAAATATTAAAAAGCTAATAGGAAAAACCCTCAACAGTGGGACTCCTGGATAGAGAAGCTGAACCCCATCACTATTGATGGTGTCGGAAGGGCACTGCCACACGTCCTTCTTGTTAGTTTAGCTGGCATCCTCTAGCACAAATGATCTCACTTCAATGAGCTGCTTCTGAGACCAGAAAATTTCAAAAAAGATCTTACATTCAGAAAACAAATATTCTGAGCATTTTGTTTAGTCTTTCACTTGTTAGTCTTTCACTTGAAAGACTTTAGTCTTTCATTTGTTTAGTCTGTGTTTCAGATCAAACAACTGTGTACTTGGTCACTTTATTGATTTTTTTTTTTTAATTTTTTTGTAAATTTCATCTGGTCTAAACCTTATTTTTATCTCTAACGAGGTCATGCTTTGGTTTTTTTGGGTTTCAAATCCTCACACTGGGTTGATTTTATTTTATTTATTTTTTTCCTTGGGAAATATTTCTTCATGGATAAATTTTAAGTTTTAGATAGATTGGGTACTAAGCTCAAGATAGAGAAGCTGAGAAATACACCTTATTTAAGAGTAAACTTACCAGAAAACATTTCAGTATTCTGTGTCTGGAGAACAAAATTTTATAAGCAAATGTTCTATATACCTGATTAACATTACAATAGCAGCTAATAGCTATAATTATTTAAATAATACATCTTGTAACCAAATGATTTATAGTTGATCTCAAACATCATGAGTTCTGCTTAATCGTTTGAAAATCGCCCTTTTAAACACTTACACGATGAATGGAGTTAAAGGATTGACAATGGAGTTGAAGGATTGACTTGCTAAATGAAAGAGGTCTTTGGTTTATATGTTGAAACTACATTAACATCACCGAGAAATGTATGTCTTACCTAAGTTGTGAATGAAACAACATAGACAAAACCCATCAAATCCTTCACAAAGAGCCATGTTTGAAACATTTGATAAATGCATTTTGAGGTAGTGAAAGCTACCGATGTCAAAGCTGTACTCTCCTGATACGATGTTTTTCTAAACTAAAACTTTTAGATTCTTGTCCCTTACCTGTCTTTTATGTAGATTATATATCACTAAATCTGTTAGTTACATTTTTCTTCTTTTGATTAAAATATATGAACTGTTCTTCCCATTCCTGTGTCTGACATGGGCATGCCCAGATCAATTGGACTCCTTCCTTTTTCATTGTAACTTGCTATATTTATTTCCCTACACTAAATTAAATCGTACATTTTTACCAAATATAGAATCATAGAATATTTTGAGTTGGAAGGGACCCATAAGGATCATTGAGTCCAACTTCCTGCTCCTCACAGGACTACCTAACACTAAAGCAAACATCAGCATACTCCCTGCTGTCCTCAGGCTCAGGTGCTTTGGGCTACAGCTGCCAGTTTGTGCAGGGACGGGACCAGGGGTTCCAGTTTGTACTGGGACTGGGCCCAGACTGTACTGGGAGGGATCAGGGCATCCAGTTTGTACTGGGATGGGACCCAGTCTGTACTGACACAAGGCCAGGGGATCCAGTTTTTACTGGGACTGGGCAAAGACTGTACTGGGAATGGAACTGGAGGATTCAGTTTGTACTGGGACAGGACCCAGTCTGTACTGATAAGGGGCTGGGGATCCAGTTTGTACTGGGACAGGGCCTAGTCTGAACTGGGAGTGGGCTAGGGGATCCAGTTTGTACTGGGATGGGACTCAGTTTTTATTGGGAGGGAGCCAGGGGATCCATTTTTTATTGGGAGGGAGCCAGGGGATCCAGTTTGTACTGGGACGGGGCTCAGTCTGTACTGGGAAGCAGCCGGGGGTCCAAAGAGTACTGGGACATGGCCCAGTCTATACTTGGAGGTGGCTAGGGGATTCAGTTTGTACTGGGACAAGACCCAGCATGTGCTGGGAGGGATCCAAAATGGACCTCTGCAAGTTCAGAGCCCCAGTGTTGGTGGGCCTGCCAAGGGGCTGCTAAGGGAAGGTGAGTGCCACCAACAGCTTTCAGTCCTGGCCGTATGTGTGTGGGAGCCCAAGGTGGTGGGTGTCCATTTTGGACCTGGGCTGTAGCGAGGGTGAGGGGATAGGTGAGGATGACGTGGTAGAGCAAGCGCAGAGCCCCTTCCCCCTGTGCTGCCTCCCTACGACAGAGAAAAGTTTTCCTGCACCTTGCCAGTTAAGACATAGAAAAGCTTTCCCTGTGCTGACTCATTACAACACAGAAAGGCTTTCCCTCTCCTACCTTGGTACATCGCAGGAACCCTTACCCCAGCAGGACACCGAAAGGCTTTCCTTGAGCTGGCTTGTTTCATCACAGAAATGCTTCCCCCACGGTGCCTCAGTGAGACACAGAAAGGCTTCTGTCACAATGATTCAACTGTCTTGGAGAGGTCCAGAAGAGCTACCAGGCATGGACCTACCTCTAACATTGACAAAATGCCTCAGGTAGCTACCCTGGAGGAGACTGGGGCTGCTACCCAGGACTTCAGCTGTCTCCAGAAGACACACACTCCTGGAGACGAATGGGAGAATTCCTGGAGAGCTAACAGGAATCCTTAGGAATGTAACACATACTCCTATGTACCATGACCTTTATAGAATATTTCTGGAATAAAGGTTACTTCGTATGTAAGCTTTTTACTTATAAGTATCTTCTGTAGTATCCTTATGATATTAATGTTATTTTACTTTCTTCTCTTTCTATTTTTATCTCATTTCTCATTTGGTGAATCTTTTAATCTGTTAAATTGTCTGTGAGCTTCAGCTTTCTTACTACTATTACTAAAATGGCTAGATCACTGAGGACTGCTGTAACGTTTGCTTTTCAGTCTGTTCCCGAAAGAGAAAGTAGTATCAGCAGCAAACTTTCTTACTTAAGTTTCCAAGTTGTTCAGGGCAGTCAGGATTAGAGCTGACTATGAACAAATTCAAAAGGGGTATGGGCAAACTGAAAAAAGTTCAGAAGACGTCAACAAGAATGATCAAATCTACTAAATGGCTTATAAGGGATAAGCTTATGAAATCATCAGGGCATGCTAAGCGTGGATATGAGTAGACTGTCTTGTATTCCAATAAAAGAAATAAAAATTATCAAATAGGGCAGCAGGAACAGATTCAAAACAAGCTTTTGTGTTTGTTTTGTACACAGCAGATCTCATGAATAAAATCAACATAGGATTTCACAAGCAGACTTTGTAAATACTAGAGGAAAGGCTGTAGGCACTTTCTTTTGAAAGAAGTCTGGGAGAAGTGAGTTGAAGTGAACTAAATCCTAACAGTAGCTCATAGAAAAAAATTAGAACACCGGTCTAGCCTGTCCAGTGACTGCACCAGGATTAGTTCAAAGATTTTTTTTTTTCTAGTGTGTGTGTGATTTGTGACCTGGGTGAGTGTGGTCTTAGACTGGTTCCTAAAATATTGACACATTCATTTAGAAGCACTGACATTTATTTCATCTGATTTGATGTTCATATACTTCAAAAGCAAGCATATAAGTCTCTGTCGGTTTATGAATTTCACTTCTGGAAATATGTCATCTGGTCTTAAATATAAATCTTGAATGCCCACACTCATTATTTAGTGTTGATCACTAGCCAGCCTTTCAAAAGAAATATAGGATCTGTTAAACTAAATGACATTCTGATGCATTGTTTTCATTGCAACAGAACTTGTTTCTAAGATTTCTAGGATGTCTGCTTTTTTTCTCTGGCTATCAGCTGGCTTCTCTGAAGTTCTCAAAAACATCGTTGTTATACTTTCTGAAAGCTTGAATTCCTGCAGATAGCATACACCCTTAAGGTTGCTGCTGATAGACTGTCAAGTTTCAACTATCACTGCAGTTGTATATTCAACATAAACTGGATTATGAAAAATCTTTCAGAACTATCAGAGGACCAAGAAGTAAGAAAGATTCTGCTTAATCTTAAAACATGTTTGATAGAGCATAGGAATTATTTGACTTATATTAGGAATGCAGCCCATGATCTACATACGTTCGCTTTAGTGCTACACTTATGATTTAAGATGAATTTCTTAAGTATGACTTCATGCAGGGATTGTAGATATTTTTTAACTAATAACATTAGTAATTGCACATTCAGGGTGGTAAAAATCACTGTTGTGTTAATGGCAGGTATATATTCTGCTTCTTTCAGCATTTTTTCTTGGAAAGTGATGCTCTAACCAATGGAAAACTGGTTCTTTTTATTGCCTTTTGAAACCATGACCTGAATTTTAACACTGTTCCTCTAGTTTGCTGTCCCCACGTGATTCATTTTCTTGAGTTGCATTGCTCATGGGATTTGGAAGACTGTCATTGTTTTTCCTCAAGCATCTGTGCAAGATTTGTCACAAATCTCTCTCTCAAATTGCATACAATTGTCTTAAATTGCCTAAACTAACAGAGATGCAAGGCCTACATAAATATCTGGTACTGAATCTGCAGAGTGAAGTTGAGTGCAAGATACTTATGAGAACATGCATACAACGTGCTTAATTCAAAAACTAAACATTCAACATACCCTGCATTCATTGTGGTTGGTGATATTGTATGACTTTGCAACTAAAGCCTAGAACTCTACTCTTTTTCCGTCCTTTGAATTAAATTCATACTTCTAAAATGTAGAATGGAGCAGTGACAAACCTCACACTATAAATGTAGGAGGTTTTTTGACTGGCTAAAGTAATCTCTTATTTTCAGTAGGTAGAGCAGTCCCAATCTTTGTATATTAATACCTTCAACACTGGAATAAATGTGTTAATAAGCTCTACCTTATTATGTATTCTGCATTCATATAGTGATGAGGAATCAGTGTTCACTAGATAATCTCTGTACAAAACTTAATGATGTTTAAAATTGCTTGTAGGGGCATCGCTGCTTTTTGTTACCACACAAAGAAATGGGTCTATAGACATCACAGATTTTCACTGGTAGAAGAATTTGAATTTTAAAACTTTTTCTGCTTCTAGCAATGATGTTGAATCTGTTCAAAGAAGCTGCATTTATACTGAAAGCTGCATTCTAAAGTCTGTATCAAGTCACTGTATCAGACAAGCAACATTTTAAATGCAGATGTGATTACCCAGATTGTCTATTGTCTTAGTGTAGATGGCAACTCAGTGCCTATTTGTGATAATATACTTTACTTACAAACTGTATGATCTTCAGGAATTTGAATGAAACTACATTTAGTGTTTTTGGTTTTGGTGGGTTTTTTTTCCCCTTCTCCAAGCAAATGGGAAAGAGTGTTTAAGGGGAGAAAAAAGATAGTTTTAGTGATTTTTTTTTTTTTTTTTTGGCTTAAAATGGAGATACTGTGTTTGCATGAGCAGTTTCACAAATGCTTACAACTCCTATGTATTTGCCAAATATAATACAATAGTTCTTCCAAATCGGTATACCTGGATAATATTTACTAGAAGAAGACAGAACCTTGAAAACTTTTTCATTAGAAGTGCATATATTGTTCATTCTTGCTCTAAATTAAGTTATTCTTGGACATTGTGTTTTTTGTATTGAATAAAGTGCCTCATTCACCTTATTTTACTATAACAAATATTGCATAAAGTTCAAGTTTGCAGTTCAATTTGCATCTGGTTGAATAGTGCAATGGTAGTTATTTCTAAGTGTTATTTATAGAAGTGGATGATGTGCAACTATCTTTTATCATTCCTTCCACACAAGGGACCATGATGGGAGAGGGACCCTGTAGCATAGGACTGATATGATGAGAAGTTAAAGGGATGAGCCAATGAAGTGCCCTTGTGACAAAGAGGGCTAATGGTATCCTGGGCTGCATTAGACAAAGTATTGCCAGCAGATCAAGGGAAGTGATCCTTCCCATCTACTCAGTACTGATGAGGCCACACCTGGAGTACGTGTCCAGTTCTGGGCTCCCCAGTGCAAGAGAGGCATGGGCATAGTGGAGAGATTTCGGTGAAGGGCCACAAAGATGATTAAGACTGGAGCACCTCTTCTATGAGGAAAGACTGGGACTGTTCAGCCTGGAGAAGAGAAGGCTTGGGGGGATCTCTTCAATGTATATAAATACCTGAAGAGAGGGTACAAAGAGGATGGAGCCAAGCTCTTTTCAGTGGTGCTCAGTGAGAGGACCAGAGGCAATGGGCACAAACTGAAACACAGGAGGTTCTGTCTGAACATCAGGAAACGCTTTTTTTACTGTGAGGGTCACCACTGGCACAGGTTGCCCAAAGAGGTTGTGGAGTCTTCCTCCATGTAGATATTCAAAACCTGACTGGACATGGTCCTGGGCAACCAGCTCTAGGTGGCCCTTCTTGAGCAGGGGGGTTGTACCAGGTCACCTCTGAAGGTACCTTTCAACCTCAAACATTCTATGATTCTGTGGGTAAGTGCCTCCGAAAAACACCCTTACTTATACATCTTCAGCCTGGTTTTGAAGGGGCAGAAAGTAGTGTGCAGTGCTCCGCTTCAGCCAGTAGTTTCCAGTACTGTTGAGGGAGAATTGGAGAGAACAGAGGAAGAGAAACAGAAGTAAAGTTCTGGCAAGTAGAGTGATCAGTGGAGAGGTAGCATTAAAGTCCTACTGGTGCCTTCCCTTGTAACCTGGTAACTTGGGCCTGCTGTTGCAGCTAGGACAATGCAGATCACAGGATAGATTTTCTTTGCTCTTCTCGTGCTAATTCAATACTGTCATAACAGTGTTCATGCGTTGCTAGGAGTACAAGGATTGTACAAGTATGGTTCAAATAGTCTCTGCATCCTCAATTTCTGTGCTTATATGACCTTTTAAAAAAAAATTTAGAAAAGGCAAAAAAGCCGCCAGACAACTCTATGGCATTCTAAAATAAATATTGGTACTGTCTAATATTGAGTACTGAATGTGCTCAAAACTGGAAAAATAATAGGCAACAGTAGTCCATAAAGTAGCCACACAATGACTGCATGCACTCCAAACTTAAAACTTCTTGCTGCCAATTATAATTCTTCAATTATTTTTATAAAATCAGGTTATTTTTAAATATTAAATTGGGTGATATGGGATAGTGAAAATTGTTACACAATAAATCAGTTTAAACTGTTTTTTCATAAATTTATAATAAACAGAGGAAGTCTTGCCTTTAGGCAGACATTTAAGTGAGATATATTTTTTTCAGTTGAGAATAATAACAAAGCATTAAGCCAATGCACATTGGTTGGTTTGATGCAAACTTTTTAGAGTTTTAATTAAAAACATGTCAGAATTATCATTAGGTCTTGTGGGAAATTTGTCTGATGGAACATATTGTTGGCCTTTAAAAATCATTAGCAATTGCATACATATACAAGGCATTGGCATACTATTTGTAATTCAAGTTGGCTCGTATATGGTATACCAACTGAAAAAAGCAATAGGTTCTTTTCCGAACACTGGAGAGAAGTAGGCATGCAAAAATAGTCCTAAATTTCCATTTCTGACTCCAGTAGCTAATAATTGATGGGGAAAATAAATCTACAGTGGATAAAACCTCTAAATTAAAAGTTGCCTCTTGTGGGTTGCCATTTACTTTCCCTTAATATAGTAGAAATATTTGTGGGTTCACAGTAAACAAAACCTGGGAAAGTAGTGTTGCCTTTTCAGGATTGGTTGGTTGTTTTTAATGTGTAGTGCCTTAGTGGAACCTGAGAAATGGGATATGATTTCAAGTAACTTAATCTACGTAGTTGGCAGTACCTAGTTCAGGCAAAATTCTATCAATTTCTGTAAATATGGTAGGTTTTTTCATACTTCTTGGAATCTACTAGAAATTGCAGAATATAAGTAATGAGGTGTAAGAGCCGGACGCTTCTAAATTCAAATTCTTAGTAGATGACTACCTAGATAACTTCCAGTTTTTCCCTTTGTTTCGTCTCATCTTGTGACTAGAACACATTGTGGTACAAAGATGACTTCCTTCCACCTCCATCCATGCTTATGATGACAGCTATCAGGTTATTATTATTTTTTTTAATTTTCAAAGTTATGGTATGGGCAAGTGTAAGAAGTGACCAGAAAATAATTAGCTACAAGCGGTTTCTAACAGAAGACGACTTTGGGTGGTATACTCTGTTAATTGTGTCATAGACAGGTAAATAAAATAACTAAAGTAGCATGATTTTGATGAACATTGTAGTGTATATATTCTATTTATTGCCAGGACTTGGCAGTTTTAATACATTAAATATATTACCTTAGTTTAAAAAAAATAAGGTAGGTAGTTATACCACTGTAACAGAAAGCATTACAAACAAAAGACAATAATTTGAAGCTTGGTAGAGACCTATAATAAGTGGAGTGATCCAATGACAGCATTTTTTTTATTTGTTATGGAATTGTTGATGCCATACAATAATCCTTTTAACATAGACTACAATTAAAAGAGAGCATGTTATCAAATTAAGGGACAGACTTTGTCCTGAGATAAAACAGGCTTGGCTCGTATTGAAATTTCTATTCAATGGCCCAAAGAATCCTCCAGCTGAAATTGATTTTAAAAGATTAATTTCAGGAATTCAAAATAGTTAATTTTTGCCTCAGTCTTAGTTCTTTCTTTGTTTGACTCTGAACTTCTCCCTTTTGCTGTCATTGAAATCACAGAGCTTCACTACTGATATTAAAAAAGATATTAATATTTATAGAATTTATATGAATTGAAGTTTTTTTAAGAAACCAGATTGCTTAAAAAAAAAAGTTATTTGATATTAGAAAATGTTTTTACTGTCATTGGCCATAGCAAATGTACTCTTCCTGATACCCAAGCATAGAGTAAATGAAATTTTATATATTGGGCAATGAAATCTAATTAGATCCTTTAGTTTTCTCTTTATCTGGAATGATAACATGGATTTAATTTAAAATTGTTGAAAGCAAACAACAGAAATAAAGGAAAACAGATTACAGCAAAAATAGGTTAAAGTGTATCCCAAAGAAATAAGCTAAAGTAAAATTATACAAAACTTCCACTTGCTAAAAATGATGTTTTATATTTTTGCGTTTACTTCTATTGGCTTTGGGTGCAATTAAATCCTGAACTAGATACTGCCAGGAAAGTTTGTCTCCCTCAGGGCTGGAACAGATGGTGGAATTTTTTTTTTTTTTCTTTCCACCATTTAGAGACCAAGACTGCTGAATCTCTAGAAGAAAAAGTGTTTTTGCCAAAGAAAACTGCTGATGTTGGCCTTAAAGCAGTAGAGTTCTTAGCTGTATTCTCTATAGGGTTATTACTAAAGACTCCCAGTAAATATGCGGTGTATTGAAGCTTTGCTATTAGCAGTGTTTTAATACAGATTTGATATCTATCTAATAATGTTAGTTGTATAGAATAGAAAAAGTGCTACTGACTAATAAAATTGCAAGTTTTCATTTCTTCTTCAGCCTTTGTTTGTCAGGATATTTCACTGTGCAAGGAGGAAGCTATGAATTTAGCATTTCCCAGTCATCACTTTGATAATTAAAAGAATAACAATCTAAATACACAGAGAATATTAACTGAACTGTTGTTAAGAATATGGAATTTACCTGTGCTTATGATTAATCCCACCTGGAAAATGAGAAAAAAGCACTCCTGAAGTCTATTAAAATGTCAAGTCTTGTATGTCAGTAAAAAAATCTGAAAGTGAGAAAAATATTTTTGCGGTGCTAAATACTAATTATGGTCAAGAAGTTGTTTCATTAGTGCTCCTAAATTTAAGACAACTGATGAATGGATCATTTCTTTGTTATTTTTCTATTCCAGCTTCTCTTTGATAAAGGTCCTTGCCATTCGAATGGAACATAAAGACTTTTATTGGTCCCTAATGATGCAAACTATAGTTGTACAATCATCATTTTAGAATATGAGCTCTATGTGCTCTTAGATTTGCTGTCGTTTTATCACAATTGTAGGAAGCATCTTTAAGTGTATTTGCTTAAGCAGATGGTGAATGGCCACACTGGGAATATATCCATCTTTTTTACTGTATGATAAAGTTTTAAAGCAGAAATTTTAGCTACGGTGGTTGGAAAAACATACGTTAGTAATAAACCTTGTAGGAAAAAACCTGGTAAAAGATTTTGAAGTCCCTAATAATGCTGAACATAGGAAATCAATATATATTAGATAAATAAGTGACTTACGCTATATGTAAGAATGCTAATGCTTTCTTTAATCTCTACAATGTTTTTAAATTAAGTATTTTTTAAAGAAATTAGAAATCGTGTGTTTCAGATTTTTGTTTACAAAAAAACCTAAGTGCTAAGGATTACTGGGGGGAAAAACCCTTCTACCTGGCATGGAGGTTTCTCTGACGCTATCATCTGAGTGAACTCAGGGCCTGATTCAAGCCTTCCTACTGAGTCTAATGAAGATTAGGTTCATTGAAGTCAGTTACTTGAAGAATAAGTTGTATATTGCAAGCATGAAAGATGTAAAAGGGAGTCCAAAGGAGGAAATATTGGGTTAAAAGTTTGAAAGGAATTAAGCCTTAAAAAAACCCCAACAAACTAGAGTTAATTGGAAAATGTTGTTTTATTGATACCATGCTGTTTGTACCAATAATGTGATGTTTGTTCTTCTTATACAAAATGCAATCAGGTTGGTGCTCTGAAGTCTGGTTTTAGATCACTATCTCAGGCCAAGTCTAAGTCTTGAGCTGCCCACTTGTCTTGTTTGCTAATTTTAGTATTCAAATGGGAGGTACAGAATAACAGTAAAGAATAGCAGTAAGGGGGAAACACTCTGAAGATTTTAGGTAGTCTTTCACAGGCCTCATGGTTCGAGCACTAACCTTAAAGTTGAGGAAAAACATGACAAAGAAGCTACAAGGTTCTAGGTTTTTCATAAAGCTGGCTAATATCCTGCTGCATGGCTGTTCCAGTGACACGTTAGGATCCCTGGACCATTTCCAGAGGTGTTGGTGTTGGGTTTGTCTAACATCAGAACAAAAATGGATATTCAATCTTCAAAATATTTTGTCGCGTACGAAAATTAGTTTTAGGTAGCACATTGACAATGAGTAGCAGAGAGCCGACAATAAGGGTCACAAGGTAATATCATAGAGTGCCTGTATGCTGTTGGTATACCCTGGAATCCTCATCCCTAATGGTGCAGGAACCATGTCCTGATTTCTCCCTTACTTACACTTTCCACAAAAAGTAAGGATTAGGGAAAAGGACACAAGTTAGTCAGCTTGAATGTTGTCCTGAAATTGACTCAGGATTTGCCTGAAATACAAATCCAGACCCAGAAGCAAGGAAGAGCTCCTAGCTCCACTGTTCTAGTTGTAGACATAGTCCCACAGTGAAATGGTGCAGCATTTTGTGAAGCTGTCTGTCTCTCAAAGATTGGTGATTTGGTAAACAT
Organism: Aptenodytes patagonicus; assembly: GCF_965638725.1. NCBI lineage: Eukaryota > Metazoa > Chordata > Aves > Sphenisciformes > Spheniscidae > Aptenodytes > Aptenodytes patagonicus. Next base: position 46,657,208 of record NC_134952.1, read on the forward strand.
CACAACTGGTGGCAATTCTTCACTTATAATGGATATGGTTTACCTAATTTTTATGTTTTTGAAATTGACCTCACAGTTTAAATAATTTTTAAAGATTTTCTTGTATGATCCCTTTAAAGTGTTTTAACACAGGTTTAAAAGTATTCAGAAAATTCTGATGCTTTGAAAAAATAAAGTTAGACTTGCTTTGTTTATCTCCAGTGTTGTATAGAATATGTACTTGAAAAAAAAACAAAACCAAAAAAAGAGATCAGAAGGAACCCATATTACATTTTCTGTGCTTGCTGCGGGGTGGGTTGTTTTTGTTTTTGTTTTGTTTTTTTTTTGCTTAATACTGTTTGTATTAGACTAGCAAGTAACTCTGGAAACAAAAAAATAAATGCATTTCCATTAATCTTTTGCTCTCTGTGGACTTACAATAAGGTATAGTCCTGTTCCTAGGCAGCAGGACTCCTAGGGAGTCTAAATAAACCAAAGATAGAAAGACATTAGTAGTTTAAGTCTTAACAGTTGATGGGGAGACCCAGGAGCTCAACCGAAATATCTAGTAATAACAGCTTACAACTTTTACTCATTCTCATAATTCATAGATAAATGAGCATGTGTCTGTGCACGATATGTATAGCCGTCAGAGTTGTCTTGGTATCCTCTTCTTAACACCTGTACGTACGTACATACATACATAACTTTAATATCAGTTAAAAAATCTCTGACCTCCCCCCAAAAATAGTGTTTAAAAAACAAGAAAATAAAATCATTGCTTCATTTTGTCAGTTGTTTTATTCTGTTTGCCAATATCAGTGGTGGTGGTGGCAGTGAGGATACTCAAGCCTTGTGGGGCCTGGATGTGCATCTTAATATTCCTATTTCATACCATGAAAGATCTGTGGATGGGGCTAGTCCATGGTGTCCATTTTGCATACTTGTTTCTGGAAGATGAAAATCTGGTTATACTGACTAAAAAGAGTTGTTTCCCTGAACAGTGCTGTTACTTAGACGATCAGTGGATTGGGACTCTGGGATGTCTTGTGGATGCATTTTTCAGTCCACGTCTACTAAGAATATTTTCCTGAGTTGTATACAAATGCTTTATTAAGCATTCTGGACCTTGAAGTGAAAGGAATTTTTGAACTGAAAAGTGAGTGGTGGCATAGATAAATTTCTAATTTTGTGCTTGTTTTTGTTAAACTTCGGACAGTGCTTTACTCCTATTTTGACAAAGAGAATGGGACTCTGAAATGATAATTTGATAGCACAGAAAATTTATGCAGAGTTCACCTGATGAATGGTTCAATACTTGCTGTATTTAAATGCTCTTTTATAATGCATAATTTAAGGACTTGCACTTTCAGTGCAGAAGGCTGAATGGGGTATTGTTATTTCTAAAAGCCAGAGAGGAAATCAAAGAATAAAGGATCTTAATTCTCTGTCTCTTATAAGAGAAAGTGAGTGTACATAATATTACAAGTAAAGGTTAAATACCTTCATTTTAATATGTAACCCTTTTTATTTGCTTATTGGACTAGTGGGGAAGAGGAGGCTCACTTCACAAGAAGTTGAATGCAAAACTTATGGTAATTACTTGTGCAAATAGAATTAACGGGAATGTTCACTGAAAATTCTTTCACTGTTGCTGAAAAATTTTATGTTGAAACATAATTATTTTTTAAAATTGTAATAGTGGCAGAAAACAGATGGACAAAGCTTTTCTTTGTATAGAGCTGAATAGATGCAATACTACAAAGCCAGGGCGATCAATCCATACAACATGTATAATAAGGCCTAATAACTCTCCAGAAATGGCATCAGCTTAAATTTATTTACAATATTTATTTATAAGCAAGTGTATAAAAAAGGAAAGAAAAGATTGTTCAGACAAAAAAAGCTCCAAATAAAAGTTAACTATTTGGAGCTGAGCGTGCTATCTTTTCACTAAATAAGAACTGTTATTATGCAGGTGATATAGTGCAGCCACAATTTTGACCAATCAAAAAAGGAGTTCTTTTTGTAAAGTTAGAAACACAAGTTTCTGTGGAAAGAGAGTAGAAGGAATAACTTGCATTTTCTCTTCTAACTTAAACTTGTTATTTTACTTTTTGCTTTGCAGTACACTGCTATGTTGCCTGGTCATTGGGAGTGTTGTAGTGTGTGGTATTTTTTTTCTTATGTTCCAAATGATTTGCAAGAATTTTTACTTTTATTGTCTTTTTTTTCAGAAACAAAAGCTCAAAACTGCCAAAAGACTGAGAAACTGGGATACTAAAATGGAAATAAGAGTAGAGTCACAGTCCTTAAAAAAAAAAACAAACAAGCAAAAAACCTCCCCAAAACCAAACCAACCAACCAAAAAAAAAAACCAACAGAAGAAACCCCCACAAAACAAAGAAACTATCAGGCTGGAATTTCTGTTAAGACAAATTCTAAAAAATTGACACTACAGACATTTCACTCTTTTCCTTGGCATATAAATGTTGGCTTCTCCAGTCTGTGAATTGGCTGGCTGGGTACTGCCCTTGTTCTCTCAAGTCTGTCACGCTGATGAGATCAGCAGTAGTCAGTCATGCCACAAAGTAGCCCAGAATGAACCACTGATATTAGTTTAAAGGTGGTTTATCTGAATACTAGATTAAAAAGCATCCTAGAATCAGAGGTCTTACAGTAGCACAGGTATTCACAGCCTATGATCGTTATTTCCTCTTTAATCTTTTCCTTGATATACAAAATTGAGCTAGGTAATGATGTTCTCTGAGGGCTGAAAATGGGCATCTACTCCTTGACTGTGGGGGTTTTTTAAATGTCTTTTCATAGGAGCAGTGGAAAACCCATGGGTGGCTTTGAGCAGTAGTTTCTCTTCTGATCTGAGCTGTTGGAAAAAGGAAAGTTATCTATGTGCAGGTGAAAGACTGTACAATTATCTAATAGCAATTTTCTGCGTTTCTCAATGAGAGAACTCAATGACTTGTGCTCTCAAAAGTATTTCTGAGTGCTGGGAAGAGGCTATACACCCTTTGGTCTGCTTGTTTCAACAAATCACTCTGTTTTGAAGTTCAAATTAGCACATTCCTAACACTACATTTTTAGTGTATGCACATTTCAAATACTCCTAAATTGTTACTCTGGGAATATTGGCTCAGGACTCTGAAATGTAGACTGTGTTACAATTGCCAGAGAAGTGAACTGTGTTCTTCCCTTTAAATTCGTGTGCTTATTGGTAATTGAGGAATAGTGATGTTCAGCAGAGTGTGTAGGTCTTTTGAGGATTAGGTAGAGCTAACACTAGTTTGTAATGAAAACTAGCACAGGGACGGAGATTTCCTGAGGAATGCCACTTCCTCTTGACAGGCTTCATAGGTCTCAGTCCAGAAAAAATCAAGTCTACTGGTATATTTTGTGGGTTTTCTTCCCTGTGAGACCGTCTGAAGTTGTAGAATTTTTCTCCCTGAATGACTTGAAGGGATTTATTTTCTGTCTTGAAGAGGATGCACTTCCATTGTGCGAAACCACTATCTTCCTTTATATTTTAGGGAATAAAATCCAGGAGAGATACTTCACTGAGTCTGGGAATTTTATTTTTCTGCTTTGTTCTGCATGTTGAAAACTGCATCAGTGAGTTATTTCCCTCTTTTACATGGCAAGTGTGACAGTTGAGATAAATTGCTGTTGCCTCAGTGTCCTGTTGTTTAGTATTCAGGATCTCCTTGGTCTTTCTTGAAGTGACCTTGGCCAAGGTTTTTCCTAAGGTTGAACTTTTCTTTGTCATCTTCATCAGAGTCTCTATGGCTGTACAAGGAACTGTAATGCACTGGGATTTCAACAGTGGACTCATTTTGTTGTGTAAATTGTAAGGTTTTATTCTGAATCGCTGTTTATAGTGCAGTAGTTGCTGAAGCCCAGGTTATCTAACCAATTTCTTTGTGTCAGTGTATATAGCTGCCTGATGAAGAAAACTCTTGGTTTGTAACGCAAATTAGCCCACATAGGTTGTTGTTTGTATATATTGTATGCATGTGTGTATATACAAACCAATAAATAATACTAAATTTATATTCATGTATTTATACATATGAATGTGTTTACAAAGACACCTTGACTGTCGAATTGTGACTGCAGAGGAGGACAATTTACCTTCGCTAATTGTGCATAATTTTTTTTTTAAATCCAGAATGACAATTATGTAACCAGAAGAAAGTGATAGTAATTAGGCAACGTTCAATGGATGTATGCTATCACAATCCTTTGGACCTGATAGATGAGAGACACAAACATCATGAGGAAATGACAACTTGTTATAGAGAACTTCCAGAATACTTTAAAAAACAAACCAAAAAGCCCCAAAAAACAACACCCCCAAAAAAATCCCAAACCAATGAATTTTAGCTTTAATACAAAAAAAAAAAGGCTCGAGTGGAGTAGCAGAAATAAAATGTTTGAAGTAGTTAAAGAGATAAAGAAAATTGTAGTTTATACATGACTGATAAGAGATGGATGAAAAGACAAATCTCAGAAGTTCTCAAAGTTCTTAAGGAAAGAATAAATTGTCTCATTCCTTCTGCCTCTTCTCTTACCTTCCACTTTTTCATGCTGTCTCAGTGTCCAGAAGTTGCCATGTTATACCACTTCCTCTTAGTAGATACCATTTTTTACACACTGACTTAAATCCAAAGGAAGGATTTATTTACAGGAGCCTTGATAGTTTTTCCTTGTGCTGCTGAGATTGAGTTTCCATCTCTCTATTTTGAATCTCTGCAGGGAATATTTTCATCAGTGTGAACACTAAATGACCAGTTCAGACTTGCCTATGGAAAAAAGTTCCTTGATTACCTGATTATCATCTCTGCTGACAGTAAAAATTGGTCTGCTCTGAGCAGCATTTTTAAATGTTTTGGCTATCTGAATTTTCTTGACTGCTAATAAGATGCAGGAAGAGACATCGAATAGCTTTGGGATGTATTTCAAAGTACAGGCATTTAATAGCATTTTAACTCCATTTACAGGCAATAGCACCATTTCCTTGCTTAATAGAAACCTCTTAAAGGTAAAAACCTATCAATTGAACTATTTTCAATTTCCTTTGCTGACATCCAGTATCAACTCTCAAATACATCCCATACTGTTATGACAGTCACAGCAATTCAGCCAGCATAATAAATACATAATTATTCCCTTAATTCACAATTTGAAAACAATGCCTTTGAACAGTCCTCCAGATGTTTTTTATGGGATAATTCTAAAATTTGTTTACATATCTGTAAACCTTTTGCTGACTTATCATAGTTTGGGAATGCACAATATTTTGCCTGCAGCTGCAAATCCAAAAATGTTTTCATTTTAATTGAGTTTATATTATTAAAAAAAAAAAAAGAAAAAACATCATTTCTGGTAAATTATCTGGTATGCAAAAATAATAAAGTTATCACTGGCTAAAGTAAGACAAAGATTGCCGGTAGATATAATGTGGATACACATACAGCACTACTAATGACAAGGACAGGACTCTGTGGTATTTATGATGTAAGGCTTAACACAAAAGCCATGTCAGTGGCTATCTTTCAGCTGACTTCAGTGGCTACTTGAGCAACTCAGCATAGTGTTAAGCAACAACTTAGCACGCTGACCAGTTTAAATGACTGTGCTAAATTTACCTGGTATCTTCAGTCGGTGAATCACTTAATGGTGTTTGGCTGCTTTGCTGTGAATGTAATAATTGAGTTGCATTTCTTAATGTGAAGTCTCAATCTCAGTAAAAAAAGGCTTGTTACCACCAGTTGCTAGGAGGAGATACATCAAAAGGTATAGCTGCCAAATTTTGACCAGCTGTAGGCATTATATGCTGCATAAAATATTTAGTCAGTTCATTTGCACATAATCATTTTAAAATCATTACAAAAATGTTTTGTAAATTCATAGATTTATTGCTGACTAAAGAAGTATTATTAGAAATTACTGTAATTAAAATCTTCAAATGACAAACAAGCAGCACCAGTGCAAATTTCCCATTCATGCTCTTTAGCCAATATGCTTCATCTCTGATACAGAACTAACAAAAGTGTGCTCCCCATGGTATATGTCTTGGCCTTTCAGCTGAGTTCAAGGGGAACTTTAAATTTATTGGCAAAGAGCTTGTTGGCTGTTGCTACTGGTAATAGTGGGTGATCTCTAGGATAGAGCTGGACCTTGCGTACCAAGGGCCAGGCAAGAGGTAAGCTCTGTAGAAAACTGCTGCTGTGTCATGGAAGCAAAATCATTTGCATTTCTCAGGGCATAGTAACTCATGCAGTTTGTAGGAGGGCATTACAATTCTTCAAACTTTCCATTTCTTCTGCTGGGAATATGAACTATGTTCAGTGGTCTGCCTGAAGTAACATAGTTGTTATCTTTCTGTTCTACCTTATTTGCTAATATAGAAAGTAATGGAAATTGTAGTTGTCTGGTGTGGTTATGTGAGTCTTCAATAGAACGAATTGTAACTGCATAGAAATATCAGTAGCAGTCAGTAGAAGAGCCATGTGACATAGCCAGCTGAAGGCAAAATTGTTGGGGGAGGTTCACACCAGTGTGTATCTGCATGCTTACACTATCTCTCTCTTCCTCTCCCTCTCTCCCTTTCTTTTTCTTATTGCAGACAGGCATAATGTACACGTGTCACTTAGTAGGTCTGCTTCTGTTCTGTCACTGTGTGGAGCTACACTTTATTTATACACTACAAACTCAGGCAGGTCTGTGGAGGATAGCCTACCTGTATTTGCTTGACCATATAAGGTTTAAGGTAGCAGCTACCAACCACCTCCATAAAGTGAACATGAGGCCATCAAGTATCTCTGTCTTTACCTACATGTACTTTTCCAGAGTGGGATTTAAAAATGCCATGCTAAAATACATCCTAATAAATCAAATTCAGTATCTGAAATGGTTTGAACAAGTGTGCACGACATACGAGTTTTGCTGTGCACAATACAGAATTCTAATGCTGAACTAGTAGATGATTTACGGTTTTACAGCAGTAAGTCAGTAGTCATTAAAAAAAAAAGCCTGAATTAGACAAGAACAATTTTTGGTAGGACAGGTACTCAGCAGAGTACAGTACTTGCATGTTCTAAGAAAGAAAGGGTTAATACCTCTCTAGCCATAGGGAGAGCAATGTCCTGCAGGGGGAGAGACTGAAAATGAAGTTTTAGAACAGGTATCAGTGATGGATGAGTGAAAAAATTCCTTAAGAAGTGTGATCAGAGCTCTATCAGGAGGAATGGATGAAGCTGTGACTCAGGCAATTCTAATGCAAGTAGTTGCAAAATAAAGTATCTCTGTAAATCAGTGTGAAGGAAAAAATGCTTAAGACTTAAACCCAGAAAAAAATGACAAAAGAAGTCATAAAGAAAATATTTTTCAGACTTGCTGACTGCAGTCTGCAATACAGTTAATTCTATGAACACAAATATCATCCAAGGCTTGAGCAGGGAAAGGGATCTTGGAATCCTAAGACAAATATTGTGTGATTGATTTTTGTATATTTAAAACAGATCTTTAAAAGATCCGTTTCTGAGCCCTGAATCCTTCATGTCATCTTTCAACAAGAAGGAGCAATACTATTTTGACTAATTAGTTAAGGAAGCAATCGACATGGAGGTATCCAAGGTGTCCCTTGGAAGATTAGTGAATGTGAGATCCAAGAGGAAAAACAATTGCAGGAAAACTACATGAGATCTTTAATTGAGGAGCCAGTCATTTTCTGTACACTACCACAATATTTTAGCTGGAATTTGTAATTTGTGTGCTAGTGATTCTTCCAATAAATTAATTAGATAAAACACTTTTGAGTTCCTGTTGCGTGTAACATCAAGAATTTCTGAAAGCATAGTCTGCTTTTGTGCACTGCTGGTTCGAATATGATGTTGGATGGCAAAATGGACTCTGAAAACGGAATGCAATGTTTTTTATGTTTTCTGATGTCTTTTAGACAAGTGAGAAGTAGATGTGGTCACACTCAGGCTTAATTATTTTGTTAAATAATTGTTATATGGAAACTGCTGCTGTCCAAACATAAAAAATACTAAACTGACATTCTTTGGAAGTATTATAGTTTTATACATGGAAGAACACTGGTAGACTTATTTTTCAGGAGATAAGCTGTAAAGTGGGACAAATTTATGACATATATTTGACTAATAAGATATGCAAAGTATGTTTTGCCAACATCTATTTCATATTCCATGTACATTATGCAAGGTTAAACTGTTTTAGCTTTTGGAGTTTGAGTTAATGATTCTCATTATTTTTAAATTGTTTCTAAGCTGCAAATATCCATAATGAGTTGGCTGAAGTTTTATTTTATAAATTTAAATATAAAGCACTATTTGACTTGAACTGGTGATCACATACTTGGGTTTTGCTTGCTTAGCGGTTTATTACCTGAGGAACATTACATTGATGATGTTTCCATATGGAGTATACTTATTCATCATGGCAGATTTAATGAAACTGAAGACCCCTGAAAAGTGAATATGTGCATGTTTTGTGATGATATCATGACAAATGATTTTAAAATGTATTTGCAAGAAGGTAGTGGGATTAGTGTTACATAGGAAGCTTTAATTCTGCATTTCTGCTTAACAATATGACCTGGCTTACTGTTTCAGATACATTGCTACAAGTTTTATCTGCTATTTCTATGCTTTAGAGAGAAAGCTTTTAATTCTGTGTACCTACTTGTCTACCTACTTCACTTTTTCATGTCCTTTTCAAAAATTCACTCAGTTTTAGCTGAACCTATCGGTTAACTTGGACTGATGCATGCTCAGTGGAAGTTAAGTTTGGCACAAAATAGTCTCCAAAGATTTAATCTGAACTGAATGTGCTGAAGTCCAGAGATGGAAGGTTTGTGCAGAGATCTGTCCTGTGATTAAGTTCCTGCTGGAATTTAAGTAGAATAGAAAAAAAGGAGGAGTTACCCTTGTCACTACTCACAGCAACATAAAATAGAATTGAATAGAACCATAAAACTTGCAGTGTTTCTCTGAATGTAATGGCTAAAGTAGACACAGCATTAATGATGATAATTCTGGCAAATCCACATCCTCAGTGACAGATTTCTCATGTATAGGTTAGGGTTTTTTTATGGGTATCACACTGTGAATATCTCTGTACATAAAAGTAGGTGTATATAGTATTATTGACAGGAGAGTGATCCAATTGATGTCTCTTCACCAATAAAAGCTATGTAAGATATCATAGTGTCTTTCTGGTGGTTGGTTTTTCTTTTTTTATATTACTGTGCTTGGGGAAAAAAAATTCTAATGACAGCTGCTCTGTATGCAATATAGTATGTATCTGTCCTATGAGAGTAACCATTTAAATTCTGTTAGGAACAACTAGATAAAATGTCAGTCTGGTCTACCTTCTAAATCTAAAGAATTTAATTGTATTTCAAATATTCTATGCCTTAAAATTTGTAAGTTGCAGACACGTCATAAAAGCTACGTAGGTTAGGGTTACTTGTAGGCAATTAGTTGTTGGACTTTTTTTAATTGCTTTGAGTTAAGACAATTTCATATTCCTTTTATCTGGCCAAAATGCACATGTTCATTTCAGCAGGATAACACAGTGCAGCATGTAAAATTCTTACTCAGTATGTCCTGATTTTTGCTGGTTTAGACAGTAGAGTATAAGTTTGGTGTTGTCAGATATGTAAATATTATTGAGAGATTTTTGGATTCCCTAAAATATATCTGTATCTCTTCCATAATGGACCTGTCACTGCAGTGGGATTTAATAGGCTGTTCACTCTCTCTTCTACTCTGCGGTAGGAGTCACAAAAAGCTGACTCGGCTGAAGTCACTGAGCGTTTCCTCATTGGCTTTGTTATGGCCAGTAAATTTCATCACAGAGGGGAGGAAAGGACTCATAAGGAGGCAAAAGTAATACCATGTTAAGTATCACTTCACTTGTTTCAATGTTAATTGGCATCACTTTGTAAGAAGTATTTTATGTATTCTATGTCCTTACCTTACATGGTCAGTTTGTAGGAGTTAAAATTAGCTTCTTATAACTTAAATCTAATCTTCACTGTTAGAAGAAACCTGTTTCAAATTATTAGGCATTTTCTGGGCAGGGACTGTGGTTTTGGTGGCAGGGGTTTGTGTGATGATGTAGAAAAATATTATTTACTAACTTTTTAATTGATAGATGCTTAGAAGACTCTTGAAAGTAAAGCAATACTTTGGTATAAGGGCCTTGTAATAGGTACAGGGAAGTTATCCTCTGATTAACTTGTGTATGGTTTTGATTTTTTTCAGTTCATTTTGTTTAGAGTTTTTATCAAAAAACATTAACTACCGGAAACACTGAGTGTATATAAACTTCAGTACAAGTTATTTGTTGTTTCTAGCAACATGTAGATACATGGTGAAGTATTGAAATGATAACTTCTTTGGAACGGAGAACTTCTTTAGATCTGGCACAATGGAACCTTATTTCACTCCTGACACATGATCATTAAAATGCTAATTGACACTGAATTTAATAGTGAATTTTGTTTTAAAAATTGAAAAAAAAAACAAGAAAAACCTCTTAGGAATTATCAAGAATATATTTTGCTAGAAACTGATCTTTTTTCATGTCATTTCAAGTTATTCTGATGTGTGGCTGTCCTCAGACTAAAAGATAATGAAAGATAGAATGTTGTTTTGCTTCAACAATTTGAAGTTCCAAATCTTGGATAGCTAATAGCTAGCAAATATAGAGATAATCAAGGCTTACTTTGGCTGACATATTAAATATTTTGTCTTGCCTTAACAAAACCAACCTTTGCCACTTCTCAAAGCTGCCATATGACCTATGCTTCTGATACTTCCTTAGTATATACTTATGTGTAGCTATCCAGTTATAAAAGGTATTAAGTTACTTATTATAATTCTACATAGAAACTTGAGAATAGCAACTGCAAACTTCAAGTTTTTTAATCACATTTTTTATTTCTCTCACAAATGCATTCATAACTACATTTCTTGAAATTCTGAGCAACCTACTTGGTTCTCGTGATTTATGGTTCTCCTTCCCTTTTATTTGAGCATTAGATATTAGTAGTATTTTTCAAATTAAAGCAGTATACGGGGTGGGAGGGGTTAGGGAGAGATTGGTTTTATTCTTCTATGCACTTAGTATCCTTGGCCATCTTAACTTTTATTTTTCCTTTATTAGAATTTCTTCTTCATTTCCTTTGCATATTTCTTTGTCCATTTAGTTTCCCATTATTCATCAATGCAAAACATACTTTTTTAGAAACTTTTATCTATATTTAGCTCTTCTTCAGTTAACTTGCGTGCCTGGGTAACTTCTTTTTTTCATTTGTCTTATTATCATCTTGATTTTTTTCTGAATCTGGACATGATCTAAAGTAGCACTGAATCTTCAGTGCTGAGAAACACAAACCTATAGTTGCTGACTCTGGGAAAGCACAGACTTTCAAATATGTCTTTATTTTTTTGGTATTATTTCATGGCTTAACTACTCTACTCAATGTGCTGGCACTATAGTGAGGCACATACCTCACCGACTTACTGTAGAGAAAATGTGAACATCATTCTTGGCACTGCATATAAGTATAGTAAGTGATTAAGTCAGATTAAATATCTGCCTATTTTGATATCTTGTTTTTGATGACAGCCAGTAGTGGATACTTCTGAAAAAAATCCAAGAAATAGAACATGGATATAGTCATTCTCCCCGGGTATGTCTTCCCAGTTTCTGATAACCAGGAGTTTAAGGACTCAGAGCTCAAGATTTTGTTTGTATATCATGTTTGATATTCCTCCCCGCCCCCAGCTGGCCTATTCTGCAGCTAATCCCATTTATACTTTTATTTTCTAAAACCTTCTGTAAGAAGGAATTCTTCAATTCAATTGTGCCATATATGAAAAGGCTTCCTTTTGTGTTTTAAAACTGCTGCTTGGAAAGTTCATTTTCAATTCCATTCTTTCAGTGAGACAAATAATTCATGGCATGGGAATACCCTTGCATCACTATGCACAAGTCTGGGATTTTCAGGCTACTGAAGTACTATTTCTGTGGCAAATCTTGCCTTGATAAATATTGTAAGATATACTGGCAAATTGTTCTCTCAATATAGCTTTTTGAAATCTATTTTACTTGTCTTGCTGTTGTTATTCTCCTTTATTGCTTTTATTAATAATACAATGTTGTCTAGTAAGTAGCTTCAGCATATCAAAATCTGTAGGACTCAGGCACCATATATATAAATATATGTAATTTTCAAAGTAAATGTCCTAGTTGTCTTTCCTAATGGAGATGTGTTGCCTTGTATGGTTTTTTGGTGTGTTTTTTTTTTTTTTTTCCTGTTTAGATAGCTTTCTATGAGTAAGTGTGAAAAATTACATTTGAACAACATTGGGGACTAGTATGAGATGAAACTTGTAGTAGCAGAAGAAACAGGTGTTGGAAAGATTCATTTAAACAAATAATGGGAGAGGAAAGGGTGTTGATAAGGCATGGCAGTCAAAATACTCAAGCTAAATGACAGGTAGTCGAACAAGAAAGACTTCTTCAGGAAGGTAATGGGAAGGTTCATTGAGAAAATTGCATAGTAACTCTCATTGTAAAAAAAAAAAAAAAAAAATTTCCCCCAATCCCAGACAACTCCACCCAATCCCTTGGAGAGTAAGGACTGGATTAATTATTTTTTTGTTTTACTATCCCTCTGGCATCTTAGTTTAACATTTTAATGCAAAAAATAAGTACGCACATTTCTTTAGATAAAGACCCAAGAGTTTGTTGCTGCCAAGGTATGTGACTGTCACAGATGTCCTGAATCAGATTGCCTGGAATCTGTCTGGCACAGACAGAGTCAGAATTTCGGTGTTTTTCTGTGTATTTCACCTGTAGGGACTCATTTTGCTAGGTGTACTCGGAGCTCTGTTGAAGCACTTGTAAAGCTCATTGAAATGGAGGTGGCGGTGTCCCTCTTGCATTCTACAGGCAGTGATATGGGAAACAGGAACCAGATGCCCCTTCCACTTAGTTTTGGGGTTGAGACTCTAACTCAAGAATTGCACCTCACAACAACAGTGCTTGCAATTAATTTTGAGGGTTGGCCTGTTCTGGTTGGAAGAGTCTTAAAAAGTCATTGTGCCAGCTAATTGGTGGGAAATACTCTCTAGCTTGTTAGTTGGAGCATTAATGTGGAAGGATCAAGTCCTAGTCCTTGCTCCAATTACTGTTTTAAGCTACAGAAGTTCAACTGAAGAGATTAAAAGGTAGATTTTTTTGTAATACTCTCTAGTCTCATAGCTAAAGAATCTTCTTGGGGATGTGGTATCTGAGAAGGAATAATTTGTCTAAAAAATGTTTCAAGATTTTAATTTTTTCCTGTGTATGTCTGAATTGCAAGAAATATTCCCCACTGTTTTAGTTATTAAAGCTGCACTCCATTTCTGATTGCTTTGTGAGTCTGAAGGCTTTTGTAAACAGAATCTAAGTTAATTTAGAGAGTTTAATACTGATTTGAAATGGTGTAACTAAGGGCAAAATTTGGTCCCAAATGGTGCTTTGATATGAATGTGGTGGTTGTGATAGAATCACTCAAAATTCCTTAACTACGACTATTAGAGCTAAAAACTTTAGGGATACAGTTAGCTGGCTCGCCATAATTAAAGCAATTTCTTATTGTAATCTGACTTTAGTCAGGCATACCTGACAGCTGAAATTAACGTCTTTAAAATTCCCATCTTTCACACGTGAGAGGTCTTTGAAGTGTGAGTATATTAGAATGACTTTTTTGCTTATTTTATCCTGCAATAGGGATTTTTTTTTTTCTTTTTGTGGCAAGCTCGTTTAAGTCAGCTCTCTCTGAAGTAAGTCTTTTGTATGTGTTTGTTCATTTGAGTCTGGATGAGCTAATTACTTTCAGAGTAAGGTAGACTCAGTTTGTAAGAAAGTTAGTTGATTTTAATTTGGGTTACCTTGCCTAGTTCAGTTCTCATTTACACTTATAATAAATATTTGCTATAACTGATGGCAGTTAGGTCAGAATAGCCTGCAAATATATATCCAGTATTGAAAAACATATCTTATAGAACTAGGTGCTACAGATAGAAACTACTAATCAGCAGAAGTCCTGAGTTATCAAGTGAAGTGCTGAGAAATGGTAATTTTGTTTAGGAGTTTCTGGCATTCATGGGCTCTCTCTGCTTTTGCACTGGTTTCCTCTTCTCAGATGTTAAACCTTTGCTGTTTCATGCTATATTCTAATCTTGTCCCTGCCCTGGGTGCCTCTTCTTGGCTTCTCTTAGTCTGTAAAGTTCTGGATTATCCTAGTTTTAAATTTGCCAGAGAAGCTTTTCTCAGTGTCACAGAGAGAAAATTGCACCAAGTACTTTTAGTCTAGTCTTAGAATATTTTCCTAGATCATTATATATTTCATTTTTTAAATTTTAATAGCATTACTTTTATTTATGTTTCCTATGACAATTAAATCCTCTCCAACCATATTATTTAACCTTATAAATCTATTTGAATTGTTTGGTTTTTCTGTCCTTGCTGCGGACAGCAGTTCATATTTAGTTCACATAAATCTTGTAACATAAAACTCCCTCAGGCATTTAATTCCTTCGCTGTTCTTCAAGTCTGTTCTAATTTGGCAATAATTTTCTGGTCATATGCCCAGAACTGAACACGCTGTTCCAGAAGCTGCTGTAGAAGTGCAGTATACCAAGTACCCAAACACTGTCATATGTAGCTTTTGGTATACATAGCCTAGTGCTGCACAGGCTTTCTTGCTACCAGTTCACACCAATAAAATATATTGTTTTCTCTCTTAACTCTCCTGATTTGATGTTGCTTTGAAAATGTCTTCTTTTTATTCAACAACTGTTCCAAATTATTTTTCCCAGTCTAATCCAATTTCATTATTTTCAGATTATGTTTTGAAAATCTTTGTCTCATTGGTATTGCTTTATCTCTGGTGTGATTTGTATATTTCTTCAGCTTATTACTTATTGAATCTTCTAGGTCATTACTGAAGATGTTGAGTACTAGGCCTGATAAAGATCCGTATATCATCCTAGAAGGGACCTTTCACTGTTCAGTATACACCATGCCTTAAAACTGTTGAGTGTAGATTATTAGCGTTTTCTTCCCTTCCCTTTATGAATTCAAATAACTATGAATTAATTTTGTGACTGTATTAAATCACTCACTAAAATAGGAGTAGTTTTCATTCATTAGATGGTTTTGTTTTCCTTTTCCCTTTGCTCTTCTGAATAACTATGAAATTCAATTAGAAATCGTAGGACAAAATTGAATGACTGTTTTCTTCCCTGTGGATTGACGCTTCATTTTTTTTTCCCCATTTTTAAATTAACTTTTGGTATTGCTTTCTAATATTACTTTCTCATATTATTAATGGAGGCTACTAGGCTGGTTTAGATACAAATGACCCAACATATTTTTTAGCCCTAATTCTGTAAAGTGGACAAGCATATCCTTACATCAGTTCTAGAAAAGAAAACATCAAAATTCTCCCTCTCTAACCAGTGTGGTATGTCCTCTCTCAAAATATGCGGAATATAGTTTTCAGGGCCCAAAGTAGTTCTTTATTCAGCATATTGTTTCGTTTCTCATGGTTGAAGGTACATATGCGAATAAGACTTTTCAAGATAAGACCTTTAGTTACAGGTAAGTGGATAATCTAGTGTAGAAATTTCTGCTTGTACACTTTCTGGCTCCTGTGAGAATACTAGCTCTCTCCTCTCCCTCCATGTGCCCCTTCAGCACTAATTCTTCAGCCTTTCATGAGGATAGGTGGAAAAGCAGGCAATATTAAAGTGAAAAGCCAGCTCAGGAAAGGAACATATCCTATAAAATGCCTTCCAAGTATGACGTTTTGATTTTTATCTGAACATGTAAAACTGTTTAGTGTATTATACTAAGGCAGAGAGGATAACCATTTATTTGAGCCTGAACATTTCCTGAGCTTTGTCTGTATTGTGGACTTAATGACACAGATTAGCACTTGTTCCTTTAATACTATATTTGACTTGGGTATGTTCAATGAGGTCAAATTAAGTTTGAACTAAACAACATTACCTTATATTTTCCTAAACTTTATGGCATCCTTTATAGTTTTTGTATTCCTTTAATATTTTAAACACTTTAATTCTTTTTAATAAATAAACCAGAACAAGTTAACATGTGGTACTGTGTTGCTCCCAGCTAGCCGGGCTGGAGTTCTCAGGTGCACGATGAACATTTTTCCTGCATGCTCAAACAGAGTGACAGTAACAGTGCAGTTACCCCTGATAGGCTCTCACTTAGAAAGAATGAAGTACATACTTGTCCGTAAGTTTGATAGTTGTTTCCTAGAATGCCAATGGAAAAAATAGCAACTCAAGGTCGGTGTTTGATTATAGACTCCAGTGACTCTTCAACTTCTAGCTCTTTCTGACCCATCCTCTATCATACAATTAGTCCCTTCCCATGTAGTAGCTCCTTCCCCACCTCACCTGCAACTATTCCAGTCTGTTCCTCTTCTAACCCTCTGCTGATCTGAACTGTCACTGTCCTCTTATTTCCATTATAGCTCCTTTCCTTTTTGTCTGCCCAGTAGGGTGCTTTCTCCTTTATTATGTCTGGACGAGAAAAACACTGAGATGACAGCTGCAATAGAATTGCAACTTGTTTTCAGTTTCTAGATCTCCTCCCAAAATGTCCTTTGGCTTTTAGCAAAAGCAATTGGGGTGGGGGGGTGGATAATCCCTTTGTGGTCTACAGTCTCCCTGGATGTGAGGCATGCTTGTTGAGGTGGGAATCTTCTTGATATTTAGCCACCAGAGTCAATAAAAAATGTTGAATACATTAATTTTTGTGGATTTATACATCAGGTAATGGTGGAGGAATTATTGAAAGGAAAATGTATCTTTGTAGTTGCAGAAGAAATACTCCATTCCCAGTCCGGTTTCAAGTGAGTGCGCTGGAGACATTCTTTGTATTTATGGGAAATAAGCACTCTAGAAATTATAGGAAAACTCTAACCTTTAAAACCAGTGGATTTTGCATATATTATTATATGAAACATCTAATGGTCATTGTTCAGTTTTTAAAAGGAGAAAAATGACAAAAAATGTTGTAGTCCAAATGGTTAAATTTTGTCATGGTTAGAATAATGTAAAGAGAGCATGTAACAGAGAATGCTAAATTAATAATTGTACAGAGAAAGACCTTAATAGCAGCTGTCCCTTGGCAACGAAGTAATGGCAATAGTCTTTAGCTCTTATATAGCAATTTCCATTTTCAAAGTACTGCACTTATTTAATAGAATTGGTAGAAGGGAAAATGACTCTCATCTAAAGCTCTCCCATTACTTTACATTGTCTCTTAGGGCTGAGTAAGGAACCCTTCACAAGGGAGATGAGCTTAGAGCCATGAAGAATTGCTTCAGTCCTGTAGAAAGAGCTGACTGATCTCCTTTTATGTATTCTAAATATAAAAAGGACATGACCAAAACTAGAAACATTTACAGAAGGGTGGCAACTGGAGAATACCAAATGTTTTTACCATTGGCTCCTTCTAACCAGCAGGACAGATATTTCATAATATAGATTTTATAGAATAAAACTGTAATCCAGGGTTCTAGAAACTAAAAGCAATTTTAGTTTGCATCTCCTCTCACAGTGGCAGATGTCTGACGAATTTCTTAGGTTTTCTGACCACTCAAAGTCATGACACTCTCAAAGATCTTTTAAAAATAAACCTGAGGAAATAAACAGGGAGAGATACCCTCATGAGATCAGCATTGAGCTTTAGAGAGTCAGTACCTACAGAAGAACTAGCCTTTTTGCCATGTTTTGTAATTTTATAGTTCAGTAGCAAGGTATTCTTTCAGAAGCTTTCTTCATTGCTACTCAAGAATATCTGTAATTAAGTAAAAATGAGATGGAATGAATGTGCAGCAAAGGACTGTAAACATGTTTACACATTTTTATAAACATTCTTGCATTTTTTTCCTCTTGTAGCATTGATTCATCTGCATCATATACTAAATGGAAATGAGCAAGATGTAAAATTAATCCACCCTTCTAACTATCTGAACAGAGTAATTATCTGATGCTTGCAAGCTGTTTCTAGAATAGATCCTTCCCAAGCTGCATTAAATTTTATTGTATCTGAGTTTGAGTCTCAAATTACAGCGGATCACATCCTTTAACAATATAAACGATGTAGCTCCACTAAAGTCAGTGGAGCTGTACAGATTTTCTCTTATGGGATCAGTACCCCAAAGTATGTAAGTCCCTATTGCAAATTTGACATTACAACAAATGATAGCAATTTATGTGTGCTTATTCTGAGAAATCAGTGTATGGATAACTTACGGTGCCTGGTTAATTGCGTTCAGTTCCCGTATCAGAGGTGCTCAAACTGTGGAGCCATGGAACAAAGCCCTTAACAAGCATCACTCTGCATAGCAGCAACTCAAGAACAAGAGGAAGAAAACATTCAGATCTGACAGCTAACTCTATAAGTATGCATAAAGGAAAATATCCTCTCCTGGAAAACCAGTTTAAGACTTTTGGGGAATGGAAAATTGGCAAATTAAGGGATAGACAGCTGAAAAAGGCAAAGGAGATAATTTGCTGCTTTTCTATTCATCTTTTTTGTTGGTTGTTGGGATTTTCTTGGGTGGTTTTGGGGTTTTTTTGTTGTTGTTTGCTTTTATTTGGTTGATTTTGGTTTTGAAGCAAGTGAAATGGCTAAGTCCACTGCCTCACCTGACCACTGAGTCTCACCAATGAGCCTCTCAATCTTTGTAAACTGGAGTTTACAGACCCCGACCAAGAAAAGCTAAAGACATCTGGATCTAGTCCTGAGGAGCTGTTATCCTGGTACTAATATAATAAGCTGAAGACATCTGGATCTAGTCCTGAGGAGCTGTTATCCTGGTACTAATATCCTGCAAATTGGGAACCTTATCAAACCTAGAAAGCTCTTATGCAAATTTCTGAGATAGCTAAGAGGTTGTTTTTATAATAAATGCTCACATGCTCATCAGCAGTAATCAAGTATAGTTGCAGGAACCTGTGGGAAATTCTAGCCAAATCAGGCCAACACTGATGGAAACTTTATAAATTAAAATAAAATGTAATTTGAGAGTTAGCAATTCAAACATTTAAATATAGATTAGTTTTCTAATTTTTCTGCAGGGCACTAGAAATCTAGTGCTGACAAGTGAGGAGGAGGAAACACATTGACTGGGTGGGAGGAACAAGGGGATTATCACCTTTTTTTTTTTTTTTTCCAGCAGCAGTTTGGATTTAGGTTGACATAAGTAGCTCATGAAACTGCACCACTTACCCTTTTCTAGCTCTCTCTTGTACCTCTTTGTGCCACAGTTACCTTGGAATATTACTTTAGAAAAACCAAACACACGCAACTTTAAGAAAACAATGCAAAGTGCTTCTGTACAGGGTGCTGGAGCATCGGTAGGGGACAATCAAGAGTCTAGCTTCGTAAAGCTGGATATGAGAGATAGTACTCAATTTCTGAACAGTGGAAGAACTGGAGAGAAGGATCTAATATGCTCAGAAATGTCTTTCTGAAAATTCATAAAGTTTTCTTTAAGTGATTTTTCTGAAACCTGGTGGAGAGAATTGACATAATAAGCCAATATTAAGCCTGGACTTTGGAAACTTTCTAAAAGATCTTGACCCTCTGTGAGTTACTCTCTCTTTGTTAAACTTGTAGCACATTCCAAACTTGTTTATCAGTAGTGCAATATTGATTTCCAGACCTTGTGAAAGTGTGTGATGTGAGTACATTTTCTGTCTCTGAGCATAATTACTAATCACATTGTATTTCAGAAATGAAATGCCACTATTAATACTCTGTAAATCAAATAGTATTCTTTTAGTGAAAACGGAGTCCATTTGTGTTTCAGAAATGAGGCATAAAAGAAAGGTTTATGGAAATCCAAGCTCTTCTCTTTTACTTTTCTCCCCATATCGATGCATTGATATTTTTGGTATTTGACTTCATAAATTATTGAATTTTACTAGATTTTACCTTGATGTTTTGTATTGCTCGCGGTGTGATTTTGATCTCAGTGATCTGCTCTTCAAGATTTTTGCTCAAAAATTTTCGTCTTAAAAAGTGCTGTGAACTCAGGTTTGAGATTATAAAGTGGAAACCCCAAAAAGTCTCATTTGTTTTGTCATAGATGATGCTGGCCAAATCAGTGTCTGGAAATCAATGCATTTTATCTTATCAGGCTTGCTAGTGGGTAGATCATCATTCTCACTCTTCTGAGACCTGGCCTTTATTTCTGGCTTTGTTTACCATGTTTCTGGATAGAGCTGGGGTAAAACTGGAAATTAATAGTTTCTGGGAAGCCATAGACCCAGAAGCTACTGAGAAAGATAGGGACTCTTCTATTGGTCTCCATGGATGTTTAGACAAAGCAAGTTGAGATTTTGCAGGCCTTTAGGGTTATGGGAGTTAGTTGTCAGCATCGGAACCTTGTGTGAAAATTCTTAGGTGGTTCCAGCCTTGAGAATCTCCCTTGATATGGGGTTTCCGTATGGGTTTCCTCACTGTAAATTGAGGGAAAATGATACTTTGTTTTCTCTGTGAAGTGCTATAAAATCCACTGATGAAGGGTGGATTAAAGATTTTTTTCCAAGAGGCTGGAGCTGTGGAAAAACGTGTCCCCAGTGAGGAAGAGCATTAAACTTAGTAGTATTCATTTACTCTGCCTAAATGTGTTTTCTAAAAAGAAACCAAAAGAAACTTGCATTGAATTTGAGCTTTTCTTAGCCAGTGAAACACTCGGGGGGGGGAATTGTTCTTTCATCTCTTAGGGACTGTAACACTGTAGGCAGAGGCTTAGTACATTGCTTTCTCTAATTCTTCTATTACTGTGAATTATCTTCTCTTCTCCTGATGGCTTATAACCTATTTTTACAATAAAAATCATTCTTGATACTTGATCATTTTTTTTCTGCATCAAACTGGAGCTCAAAGCATTATTCCTAGATATTCTCCTGTAAGAGTGTCGGGTTGCTTTTAAAAAATTCTTTCAGTTATTGCTTTATTATTTGATATTACAATAACTCTCACCATGTAACTTTTATTTTTACCGTTTTGAAAGCACCAATAGTGGCCATTTTGGAGAAAGTGCAAGAGTGAAAAATGTGCAAAAAAATTTTAGAATCATAAGTTGTTTATAAAATCATAAGCTTTGATTGTGGTTTAATCAGAAACACAAGTTTGAGACTACATAGGATTTCCATTCTTTGTCCAGTTTCAAATCTGGTATTTTTCATTATCATTTATGTACTTGTGCCTTTGTGGGAAATAGGTCACTATTGAAAAATTTTCCATTTTTCTTATGAATAGGATCATATAGGTCATCATCCTCTTCATCTCATTATATGTATGCTTTACCCATGCTATTACCCACTCTTATAGCCTTTACTTCAGTATTGAGGCCAGTTCCTAAAATATTTGATAAAGAACCCTCCTTTCTTGAATTAGCATTTAAAAAAACCCCTCTGCTATATGTTATGATAACTGCCTGGTTCTTACTGGGTTTGCTAACAGATGTAGGGGGATAATTTTCAGTGGAAAATGACAAATTCCCTAGAAATATATAGAACTCTGCCTCAATGCCACTTACTGTCATAGCCAGATGAGGAGGTCACAAAGTCTCGTAATTTATTTGCCTGGTTTTAATGCATGACTTTGGTAAACTCTGGAAGAAAGCTTGCTTAAAGAAGGCACTGTGAACCGGAAGAAACGCTGTTAAATTAGACTTACGCAGTTTACTTTGCTAGGAAATGCTGCGCAAAGTAAATCCTAAGCATGTGATTTTAATACTGCATGAAGGCTTCTGCTGAAGATCCTATAGCTTCTGTCTCTAAAATGAAACAGTGAAATGTCACAAAAATATATAAAACCATACCAAAAGTTTTTCTTGCATTGCCAGCTGAATCAAACTGGCCTTTTAGACTTGAGGAGTACTCTGTCTCCCATTGTGAGATGCCGTGCCTGACATTATGGGAGTAAGAAGGAACTGTGGCATTAAGCTGATGTTGGGAGTGAGCCTATTATCAAGGCTGCTCTGAATACAGGGCACCGCTAAGCAGTAAATGTGCAGCTGCTGCAGATGACGGTGGCCTTTTCGCTGCTTCATGGCACTGTGCACTGAAGCTGATGAGCAGATTGTGTATGAGGGTGGTCACTGGTGCTGTCAAACATGAGTTGATGAGTGTAAGAGAGATCATGCTGCAGTACAGCACTGCAGCCTCTCTAGCACTGCTTGACCCAGCAGGCAGTTATTTATACATCCCAGCACTGCGAATGGGTGAGATTACAGGCTTAGCAGAATGTGTGTGTGTGTGCGAGGAGCGTAACCACAGGCCACGTGAATAGCCATCAAATGTGATTTGCAGTCCAGTACTTGTGAAATCTGATTATTTTTTGAGTAGCTGAAAACATCTCTATCAAGGCTCTATGATAAATTGGAGATCTTTCTCCCTTTGTCTCCACTGAACCTAACCCAGTGTCTGGGTTCACTGCCTATTCAAGACAAATTACTTAATCTGCTTTAAAAGATCTATAAACAATGTCAGAATTTATCAGTGACAGTTGTTAGTATTAACCTAATGCAAAAAGACTGTGCATCTTTGTCCATCTGAATCCACAAAAGCCATCCAGTTTAAATCTCTTCCACAACCTATTGGTCATCCAAATGTTTAAAATTCATTGCTCAATGGAAACAGTGTGTTATAAGACAAATTCAGCCTAAGATTTGTGATTCTTTTTTCAACCTGTGTATACAACCAGTAGCTGGAATGGCAAGAGTTACTTGTTGAAATACACAGGTAACATACAACTGTATTCTATGCCTTTGTTCAAACTGGCCCTGAATAAAAACAAAGAACAATAAGGTGATGATCAAAGGGATGATTTTTTTATAAGTCTTCAAGGAGTTACTTTGGTAGGTGGGGCTGCACAATTATATAGCTGTGACTAGAGTCATGCAAGATTCTTCAGCGATGTTGCTATTTGAGGACTTGAAGTCAAAGAATATACTGTCATCTAGACAGGCTAGATTGCCCCAGCCTGCCCCAATAATTAACTTTTGGTGTGTTTTGCTTTAACGTTTAGATGTCACATTCTGGAATATGATTATGAGTGTGAAACTTGAGTATACACTAAAATCCAGAGTCTTGCTTCACTATATTGTATATCCTTAATCTATAACAGGCTACCTGATGATCTTAGGTGGAAACCATGACTAACAGTTCTCCTCCAAGCAAAAAGTAATTTAAAAAGAACAATGTGGAAGTCTTACCTATGTAGGAAGAAGTTTTATTTGTAGGCCTGTTCAAGACTGTAAATTGAACTCTGTCAGGATCTGGGGAAACATCACTGTATTCTGCTCCAGTACTTGGCACTTTTCTTGAATGTTGCTTTCTCTAGCAGTAGATACATATGTACAACAGCAGATATACTTGCCTTGAAAGAAAAACGCTAGTGAAGTATGTCATTACACTTCATGCATCTTCTGACAAGCATGTGTGCACAAAAAGGTGCATGTCATGTAATTTCCATTGCTTAATGCACATCCTGAAATGCAATCTGACAGTTTCCTGATAGGCCTAGTATAAATTTATATAGAAAAAAATTTCATTAAAAAAAATAAATACAGAAGCAGGTTATTCTTAGTAAAGAAATTACATTCAGGTTTTCAGAGTGCCCCTTTTTTTTCTCCATGTACTGTATGATTTTAGTTGTATGGCTGAATTTAAGCCTAGTGTTCTGCCATCTGTCTTTCAAAACACTGTAGTGTGTTAATGACTTTTTCCTCAGTCCCTCATTGTAAACAAAATCTGTTGTTGGTTCTTGCTTGAGTACTTTTTCCTAAGCCTTTACAATATGTCTTGGCACTACAGCCAGTCTGAAATATCCTTTCACCGCATGATAAGTTAATGATCAGAGCTGATGAAATTCAAAACGATGTTCTTACAGCACACCTGCTAATGCACAGGGACATTGACTGCAGTAAGGCTTTTATATGCCAACTATGTTTAGTGAACCACTATGCTAGCTTAAAGAGATAACAAATTTAAAGTTTAGTTTATTCTGAGGCCACATTTGTTTCTGAGATTTTAAGGAGAATCCATTTCTATTTTGGTTTGTTGCAGTGCTAATCCTGATGGTATTACTTCTTGAAGAAGTGAAAAGATAACACTCTACAACATGTATGTGCAGATATAATTTCAGATCAGCAGCTGTTGTGTATTCCTTCAAAGGCTTATAGGAACATGCCTGTCTGTGGATGTGCACGCTGTCTTAAATAAGAGAGAATATGCAGAGAAAAGATACAGTAGTTGTTTATCTTGGAGACACTTGCAGTTCTCCATTATAATTATGTTTAATGTTAAAGTCTTTCAAATTTTATGGGAATACCTCTTAGAAGTGTAAGCTTAAATTCTTTGTGTAAATAAAGAACATAATACATTGAACATGCAGCTTCAGTCTATAAGCCCATCCCATTTGTACTTCAAAGTTATCTTCAGGTCTGAATGTTTCCCCCTATAACGCTGGGAGTACTAAAACCAGTTTCTAGTCAGTATTATTTGCTTGTGAAAAGTCAACGGCACTCTGCTTAATAATTTTGCTTTCAAGTGGCTTATGTATTCCAACACAGCCATAGACCTTTTCAATAAGGTTTTTAGTGAATTTTTTAAATCTCAAAAATATACACACACATATATTCAATGACAACTTGATAATTAAGCGCACACGAAAAGGTATAAATTTAAACTTCCACATATGAATTACCTTAATAAAATAAATACAATCTTATGTAATGTATTATAATGTACATGCTATATGGACCTATGTTTTGCTTAGGGTTTGGGTGAAATATTTTAAAGGTTTAGATTTTTAGCTACTTTTTGGAGAAGTTGGGAGAAAAAAGGAAGAACTGTCAGCTGTTCGTAATGACACAGGGCCATTTGTAAAGGACAGGATCTTGAGTCATTAAGAGCAAGCAGCTTGTGCCTAGAGCATCTGAGGTAAAGAATGATACATTTTAAAATTAATTTAAATAAAGGGTTTTTTATTATTTTGAGCCAACATATGCTTTGCTTTACAGAAAAGATTTGGCGATAAGATGTTGTATGCTACAGAGTCAGGTAAAAATTGGTGTGGACTGAAAACAAAGACCTCTCCGCACCTTCACTTATTTTCCGCAAAATTAAAAACATTGGAATTTTTCATTTTCTCTATCATGGGGATATCTTCATTACAAATTCAGCCAGAGCATGGGTAAAAAACAGTTTTGAAACCTCCCTATACATTTTTCTTAATTCTATTCTCAGTCTCATTCTAACATTTTAAAAGAAAATAATTCTGTGTAGAGGAATTTTAAGAGAGTTTATAAAAGAATTAATTTCTTTTGACATGGAACAACATACCTGTGTAATTAGCTGGACAAAACAAAATTAAACAATGTTAAATTCACATGTTACAAACAATGTTTGAACTCAGTTATAAAAATTTCAAACAACTACTTCTGATGTTTTCTTGTTTGAAGTGTACTCTGTTTGGAAACACATACTCATCTATCTTGTGCCACCTCTCATCAAAAACTCCTCAGAATGCATTTCCAGCTGGCCTAATTACCTCTAGCTGTACTGTTTCCAGCATTTTGCCAATCTCAATTTTATTACAAATTAATCTACTGTAAGCATTGAGGAGGTAGTAATGCATATATGTATATATAATTGTTATATGCCCAGCAAGTCCCGCCCACAGTTAGGACTGGAATACCTGTTAAGTATTTTCTTATGTGAATAAAATAATTCTTTACTGGCTACTGCAAATATTGAGATTTGCAAAATATGGGGGACCCTAATATTTCTACTGTGCATAACACTGTATTTTTGCTAATAATTTTATTCCAGCAAAGCTTTATTTAAAATTGTTTGTGGAGGGTAACAGACAGTTGATATATAGCCATTTCACTTCCTTAGGCATGGTGTCAGTATTCATGGAATTAATATAGAACAAATACTTAATGTCCTTTGGATTCTGATTGTCTTAGACTTATGGAAGTCCCAACACCAATTAAAAGGAGCAATCACGTTTGAATTTCTTTGGGGTGAACACTCTTGGATCCTCCCTCCTAATGTAATAAAGTGCTGTCATATCACATTTCTTAAGTTCAGGAAAGTGAAATGGCTGCTCCATCTGTATGGCTGCTGTAACTTTATGATTTAGGGACTATTCATAATATTTAGAAAGCTTGGAAGTCATGTAAAGACTAAAGCTCATTTGAAAAAAAATCATACCAAATTTATTCATGAGTTGAAAAAAAAACCACACAGTTAAACCACGACACATACCTACATTCTAAAGGGTTTTTTTAAGATTAAATCTTACTAACTAAAGATTAAGAGCTAAGGAAGGTTCATATATTGATACACAAAACAGTATTTTTCCAGTACACTTTAACTACTCTAAGTAGTTTTAATAACAGGCTTGTTTGTCCCATTAAGCAACAATGTGGTTCAACGATTTGTTCTAGTAATTCAGCATTAAGACTGAGTCATTGCAACTCCAACATTCTTTAGGAGCAGTGATGCAACATGGCTTTGAATCATATTGGTTCACATAAAATGCAGACAATTATTTACAAAGTGCTGAGATATCATGGAATAAAATGGAAATGTTCTTTTAAGAATAAGATTTCTGGCACTCTAAAGTTGCAACCTCAACTACATGTAAAATCCAGTCTTAGAAAGAAGCAGATCTCTTCGAAAGAGGATTATGTATTTCCTTTATTTGTCCTTAACTGAAATCCTAGTCCTAAATCTTATTTTCCTAGGGGAAAGGCAGCCCATATTTCTCTCCCCTCAACAAAAGGGTATGCAGTCCTTCATATAGAAGCCTTAGCTACCCATGATATCTAGAAATCTTTTTTTTTTTTTAATTAATGTTAACTGGCTTTAAAATACTGATAGGTGTAGAAGTCAATAGCTGCGGCCCTAGAATGTTATTTGAGGGTTTTGAGGATTAAATTATATTTGAAAGATTTTTGGCTACCTCTAGTCTTAAAAAGTCCCAGATGTGTAAGCTTTTAGTAATTGCTTGACTAAGTTCTCTAGCACATAATTACAGTTATAAAACTACTAAATACATACAAGTATACTAAATACTTACAAGCAAGTAAGACCTACTCCAGCATTTTTATTCCATCTTGCCAAGATACAAAGGTGCATTTCTGATTCTGTCCTTATCTTATTACAACTAATAGTGCTGACTGGTTGTTGTTGGCTGGCTTATCTGTAAAACTTTTTGGTGTATTGTTTAGCTGCATATAAATATATTTCATATATATGAAACCTTCAAAGGAAGGTGGAAACATAGAAATAGGGATTATTTTGGCTTTCTGATTTGATTACTCAGTATACTGCCATGCATATGCAGGTGGCAAAATGTGAATACAGGGCAATAACCATTATGTTCGTTTACTTTGCCATTTAGGAAGCACAGATGTTAACTATATAATAACAAGGTGGTTCTTATTGTAACAGTCCTGCTGTTATGTCCTCCTGCTATTACAGTAGTTTGCTACTTTGGCATGTGTGAGACATTTATTGCTGAGAACTTGTAACTGTATTGTATATTTTTTTTATTAGTACTGTTTTCAAACTTGTTACTTACCATCTCAAAACAAAGGAAAAAAATAAGTAGTTAGCTTTGCGTGTTCTTCATAAGATATTTCTCATTTGAATTTCTGATATTTTATTCTCTAGGAATGCATTCCCTTGCTGCCATGAACAGATGTACCTAACATGCATTTGGAATAATAGATAAAAAGTGCAGCTCCAACTTTTTAAGGGTCTTGCTTCTTCTATTATTTATAGTTCTGTGAATTGCTGTTTGCTACTTTGACTAACAAATATTTGTCTTGAATGTTCAAAATGTCCTGTTAATGCCACTTTTTTTTTTCACTCATGAAATCTAAATGATGTCAACATACTGAATATAGTTAGATCCGCATGTCCCTTACAACTGCAATCTCAGTGGCTAAAAGATCTTGGCTCCTAGAGGACAAGCAGGAATTGAAGTTGAACAATGAAACTAAGGTCAAAGCTCCAGGGGAGATTAAAAAAAACCTGTTTAGCAGAACTATCTATTTCTCTAACATCTCTATTCATCAAACATTTCCTGTCCTTAAGTTACTAGGACCTCGGGGCACTTCTGGAACCCTCAGTGACACTACTAACCATGTAGTTATGTCTGCTTAAAATTAAAAAGGGTGGTGGTGGGGAAATCTACCTGGAAGATGAGAAATCATGTAACATACGGCTGCAAAGTTGATGATCAATGGTTCAAATTCAATTATTGATAACTGTACATGGAAGTAAAAGTCTCAACTCTGAGAAATGTTTCAGCATGTTTAGCATTGAGCAGCCTGGAGTCATGGTTTAACCTCAGCTGGCAACTAAGCACCACACAGCGACTTGCTCCCTTCCCCCCGCCCCAGCAGGATTGGGGGGGAGAGAATGGGAAGGGTAAAAGTGAGAAAACTTGTGGGTTGAGATAAGAACAGTTTAATAATTGAGATAAATTAATAATGATAATAAATTGTAATGAAAAGGAAAATAACTCAGAGAGAGAAATAAAACCCAAGAAAGACAAGTGATGCAAATGAAAACAATTGTTCACCACCAACTGCCAGATGCCCAGCCAGTCCCCAAGCAGCAGCCCCTCACCAACCTTCCCCCTAGTTTTATTGCTGAGCGTGATGTCATATGGTATAGAATATCCCTTTGGTCAGTTGGGGTCAGCTGTCCCGGCTGTGTCCCCTCCCACCTTCTTGTGCACCCCCAGCCTACTTGCTGGTGGGGTGGTGTGAGAAGCAGAAAAGGCCTTGACTCTGTGTGAGCACTGCTCAGCAGTAACGAAAACATCCCTGTGTTATCAACGCTGTTTTCAGCACAAATCCAAAACATAGCCCCATACTAGCTACTATGAAGAAAATTAACTCTGTCCCAGCCAAAACCAGCACATTCTCTACCCCTTATTCCATACCATTTATATAATGCTCAGGTCCCACGCTATCCAATACATCCTCATTAACCACCACCCCACCCCATCCTTTGATACAGTACACGGATATCATTCCCTTAGCCCATGGACCACCCCTGTGAAATGTCTGTAAAATGTCTACAAAATGTCCATTGAGTTCATTTAGTTCATGAATTTGGGCTCCATCTGTTATGGTGGTCACTCAGTATGGGAGAGGTGGTGTGTTGCGTGGAGTTACTGAGCGCCAAAGCCAGCTCAGGTTGCGTCACTGCTGCACTTGCACTGCTTCTTGTAAGGCTTGTCCTCCATTGGTTCAGGTGGTTCCTGCTATAGTAATTCCTATAACACACAACTCAAATCCTGGGTTACAACAATTTAAAGGTATTTCCATTACAATCTCCACCCCTGGTCCTTTTGGGCCAGGTTATAGGGTTTAACGTTGCAGTGAACTCCTCCCTTTGCTCCTAGCCTAGCTAGCAACAAGGGGTTCCTGCTATAGTAATTCCCATAACGTGTAACTCAAATAATGGATTATTTTCGCCCAGGATTAAATCACATTGAGGTACACATTGGACTCCCCTATCCTTCTGTATTACACACCAAGTGCCCCCAGGTCCTTGAGCAAAAACAGTCCCACGAATAGATTTACCCTTTCCTGAGGAAGGAATAACCCAGACTGTTTTTCCCAACAAGTTCCTTATATGTACTATGGGGATCTTATCTCCTTTCCACAGGGGTTTTGATTGGGCAGGGCTAGGTTGACTGGCAGATCCCCTAGTGTAGACTAACCAGGTGGCTTTTGCTAAATGTGTGTCCCAATGTTTGAATATTCCAGCACCCATTGCTCTCAGTGTAGTCTTTAACAGTCCATTGTATCATTTGATTTTCCTGGAGGCTGGTGCATGATAAGGGATGTGATACACCCACTCAACGCCGTGCTCTTTGGGCCAGGTGTCTATGAGGTTGTTTCAGAAACGAGTCCTGTTGTCTGACTCAATTCTTTCTGGGGTGCCGTGTTGACATAAACTTGCTTTTCAAGGTCCAAGATCGTAGTCCGGGCGGTGGCATGGGTCACAGGGTATGCTTCCACCATTGTAAGCACATGGTGCTTGCATTGGCATGGTAGTGTGATATAATCAATCTGCCAGGCCTCACAATATTCATATTTCAGCCATCGTCTTCTATACCAAAAAGGCTTTAGCCGCTTAGCTTGTTCGATTATGGCACATGTTTGACTTTCATGGATAACCTGTGCAATGGTATCACTAGTTGAGTCCACCCCTTGATCACGAGCCCATCTATATGTTGCATCTCTTCCTCGATGGCCTGAGGTGTCATGGACCCACCAAGCTAGAAATAATTCACCCTTATGTTGCCAGTCCAGATCCACCTGAGCCACTTCAGTCTTGGCAGCCTGATCCACCTGCTGGTTGTTTTGATGTTCTTCAGTGGCCCGACTCTTGGGTACGTGAGCATCTACGTGACAGACATTTACAACCAGGTTCTCCACCCGGGCAGCAATATCTTGCCACAATGCGGCAGCCCAGATGGGTTTGCCTCTGCGCTGCCAGTTGCTCTGCTTCCATTGCTGTAGCCACTCTCACAGAACATTTGCCACCATCCGTATATAGAGATAAAGTACTGGCCACTTTTCTCATTCAGCAATGTCCAAGGCCAGCTGGATGGCTTTCATCTCTGCAAACTGACTCAATTCATCTTCTCCTTCAGCAGTTTCTGTGACTTGTCATATAGGACTCCATACAGCAGCCTTCCACCTCCGATGCTTTCCCACAAGATGACAGGACCCATCAGTGAACAGGGCATATTGCTTCTCATTTTCTGGCAGTTTATTATACAGAGGGGCCTCTTCAGCATGAGTCACCTCCTCTGGTGACACTCCAAAGTTTCGGCCCTCTGGCAGGTCTGTGATCCACTTCCAGGATTCCCAGGTGGTCGGGGTTTCCCATTCAAGCCCATTGTGTAATCAGTGAGACCCACTTACTCTACATAGCATCAGATGCATGATGTGTAGAGGGGACCCTTCCTTTGAACATCCAGCTGAGCACAGGCAATGGAGGTGCCAAAAGGAGCTGTGCTTCAGTACCAACTACTTCTGCAGCAGCTCAAATTCCTTCATATGCTGCTAATATCTCTTTTTCAGTTGGAGTGTAACGGGCTTCAGATCCCCTATATTCCCGGCTCCAAAACTCTAGAGGTCGACCTCAAGTCTCTCCAGGCACTTTCTGCCAGAGGCTCCAGGTAGGGCCGTTCTCCCCGGCTGCGGTGTAGAGCACGTTTTTCACATCTTGTCCTGTCCAGACTGGCCCCAGGGCTACTGCATGAACTAGCTCCTCTTTAATTTGTTCAAAGGCTTGCTGCTGCTCAGGGCCCCGTTCAAAGTTGTTCTTCTTCCAGGTCACTAGATAGAGAGCGCTTACGATCAGACTATAACCTGGAATATGCATTCTCCAAAAACCCACAACACCTAAGAAAGCTGGTGTTTCCTTTTTGCTAGTTGGTGGAGACATGGCTGTTATTTTGTTGATCACATCCATTGGGATCTGACGACGTCCATCTTGCCATTTTATTCCTAAAATCTGGATTTCCTGTGCAGGTCCCTTGACCTTACTTTGTTTTATGGCAAAACCAGCTTTCAAAAGAATCTGGATTATTCTTCTCCCCTTCTCAAACACTTCCTCCGCTGTGTTGCCCCACACAATGATGTCATCAATGTATTGCAGGTGTTTGGGAGCTTCACCCTGTTCTAGTGCAGTCTGGATCAATCCATGGCAAATGGTAGGGCTGTGTTTCCACCCCTGGGGCAGTCAGTTCCAGGTGTACTGGACGCCCCTCCGAGTGAAAGCAAACTGTGGCCTGCACTCTGCTGCCAAAGGGATCGAGAAAAACGCATTGGTGGTATCAGTTGTTCCATACCACTTGGTTGCCTTTGACTCCGGTTCATATTGGAGTTCTAGAATGTCTGGTATGGCAGTACGCAGCAGCGGTGTGACTTCATTCAGGCCTTGATAGTCTACTGTTAGCCTCCAATCTCCATTGGATTTTTGCACTGGCCATATGGGACTATTAAAGGGTGATTGAGTCTTGCTGATCACTCCTTGGCTCTCCAGTCAACAAATCAGCTTATGGATGGGAATCAGGGAATCTCGATTGGTGTGACATTGTCGCTGGTGCACTGTCATTGTAGCATTTGGCACCTGCTGTTCTTTAACCCACAGCAACCCCACCACAGACAGATCCTCTGAGAGACCAGGCAAGCTGTTCAATCTTCTCCGTACTCAAGGCAGCTATACCAAAAGCCCACTGGTACCCTTTTGGGTCCTTGAAATACCTTCTCCTGAGGTAGTCTATGTGAAGGATACATGGAGCCTCTGGACCAGTCACAATAGGATGTTTTTGCCACTCATTCCCAGTTAGGCTTAACTCATCCTCCAACACAGACAGTTCTTGGGATCCTCCCGTCACTCCAGAAATGCAGATGGATTCTGCCCCTTTGTAATCTGATGGTATTAGAGTACACTGTGCACCGGTGTCCACGAGAACTTTATACTCCTGTGGGGCTGATGTGCCAGGCCATCGAATCCACACAGTCCAGTAAAATCGGTTGTCCCTTTCCTCTACCTGGCCAAAGGCAGGTCCCCCCTATTCCTGGTCGGAGTCTTCATGACTTCATTTTTGTAACTGCAAAACAGAAGTCCCTTCATCAGGGTCAAAAGTATGATCAGCCCTTCTACTCTGCCCAACAGATACTGGAGCAGTAATTTTCCTGGATGGATGCTTTTTGGCTGTTGTTTTTCCTTGCAGTTCCTGGACCCGAGCTTCTAGTCTCCAGGTAGGTTTCACCATCCCATTTCCTCATGTCCTCTCCCCTGGTCATGCAGGAAGAACCACAGGCTTGCACGTGATGTGTGCCACTGGTACCCTTTCCCTTGAACTGAAAAAGGCTGGCTCTTAATAGCTGAGGCTTTGGTTGGAGTGTGTGAGGAAGACCTACCCTTCTTGGCTTGCTCGGACATTTTTTGGGTCAGTCTGTCCACAGCTGAGACACGAGGACTGTTGTGGTTTAACCCCAGCCGGCAACTAAGCACCACAGCCACTCACTCACCCCTCTGGTGGGGTGGCAGAGAGAATCAGAAGGGTAAAAGTGAGACAACTCGTGGGTTGAGATAAAGGCAGTTTAATAGGTAAAGCAAAAGCCATGCATGCAAGCAAAGCAAAACAAGGAATTCATTCACTACTTCCCATCGGCAGGCAGGTGTTCAGCCATCTCCAGGAAAGCAGGGCTCCATCACGTGTAACGGTTACTTGGGAAGACAAACACCATCACTCCGAATGTCGCCCCCTTCCTTCTTCTTCCCCCAGCTTTATACGCTGAGCATGACGTCATACGGTATGGAATGTCCCTTTGGTCAGTTGGGGTCAGCTGTCCCGGCTGTGTCCCCTCCCAACTTCTTGTTCACCCCCAGCCTACTCGCTGGTGGGGTGGGGTGAGAAGCAGAAAAGGCCTTGACTCTGTGTAAGCACTGCTCAGCAGTAACTAAAACATCCCTGCATTATCAACAGTTTTCAGCACAAATCCAAAACATAGCCCCATGCTAGTTACTATGATGAAAATTAACTCTATCCCAGCCAAAACCGGCACACCTAGTTAATGACAATAGTCAGCACTGCTGCCCCTCCTCTGTTGTACTGTGCTTGCTACACAATGAAAATACCAATTGAATACCAATGAAATTCAAGGTCTAGGTTTTAACCATCAAAGCCATTCATAGGATTAGTCTAAGCTATGAGAGACCATCTCTTTTAGTCCATTGCTATGACCTCCCATAAGAAATGCATTCCTCTGGAACAATGAAACTACTGGGCACTTTAGGACCCCTGAGCACAGCCTGTCAGCCCAAAGCTATTCAGTTCACTTCTGCTGCAAGAGAAAAATGCAAAAGAGGAGGACACAAATACTGTTAGCACTGTTGAGCAGAGGTGCCTCATAGTATAATTAACAACCCATTCAGATACCAGAGTAATTTGTATGTCATAAGCACATGGGTTTTTTTCTTCCTAAAAGCTTAGAGGTATCTTTTCCAACTGTTTGTTTATTCTAGTAGTATTGCTTTAACTTTTCTGTATTATAAGTAAAAGAAAGTTGCGGAGTTTGCATCCTTTTTCCAGTTGCTGATCCTGCAGAGAATTTCAGTTGTTCTGTTTCACGATAAAGCCTTTGAAGACACTCATCATAGACATTTAAAGTAGCACAATACAAAATATAAAGTATTTCATAAAAATCTAACTAAATTGAATATTGGAAATATTGAGTTGGTCTCTTCATATGTCAAAGGGATATGTAGATCTCACTGAGTTACCAGCAGTGCAATTGTCAGGGTATAATTCATTCATAAATTTTGCTGAGCCTTCATGATGGCGCAGTACATCTGGGCTTAATGAAACAAAACAAAACAAAAATATTTTCTTGGACTTCAGCGCAAAACATTTTTATCTCTCTGGAAAGATGTTTCCTATTTGTTTGCAACATGCAGCTCTCTCAAATAATTGATACAATTTTCAGAAAGACATGGCAGTTCCTAAACCCAGAATCACAGCTAGTTTTTTTTCCTGTTGCCTTATCTGTTGGTTTTTTAATCTCTCTACAGGTCCACAGTTACATTGACATTAGTTTCTAACAGTGCAAACATACCTGTTGGCTGCTTTTTTTTCCCCTTTTTTTCCTTGAATAAAATGTCAGTAGGTGACAATCCATGATTCGCTGGTACCATTTTGTAGTTTTACAGTCCTAAGTACAGATGAGATTGATTTCTTATCCCTTTCGGCAGGTGGCAAAGTATTAAGTTGGGATGCTTATAGCTGAAAATAGTCTCTGAGAGCTAGGATTGTCCTGACTTTTTTGGTAATAAACATTCTGTGATCAGACATACAATCAAGTTACCAAAAAGACTGCTAGTTAAACAAGTGTCTTACTGCTATTCCATAACGATATTCACATGCACCTATTTTTCCGGTAGTAATCATCTTACTCTTCTATTCTTTGAGGCTCTTGCACAACTGCCTCTCTGCAGTGTTACTTCCCAGTACTAGCGGTGCTTTTGGAACCATACTGGCTTTCCCTCTTGAGTTTAGCTTACAGGCTGTGGAATAGCGAGTTATTCACTGGCTGGTGGCTTGCTTATACTCCACTTGAGTGTCATCCTTTCCTCTTAGTCTATAAAACTTTTCTTACCCTTTTTGTCCATGCTGAGCATATTACACTGAAGCCTTTTAACTCAGGCAAAGTGATTTAATAGATTGCTGCTTTTTTATCTTTTTTCTGGATGCTAGGTATCATTCTAGCTTGTGACATCTGCCCGAGTAGCTCACTGTGTTCTGTGTTTTCTTACGTTGAATTCTGTTCAGCTGTCTTATGACATTCTTCTGGTAGGCTTTTGAATTCTCTATTATGGCTCGGTTGTCTCTGAGAATACCTTGTTTTGGCAAATTCTAAATACTTGGTGAATTATTACATCATACTCTTCCAAAAATCTATTTTTAACCTAACTGTCAGTACTTTGAGGGGGTATTACATTGTTTCTTCCCACAATCCCAAAAGTAGCATATTATTATGAGTTGCCTGTTACTGTGGGTTTTATAATCTTAAAGGGATTTTTTTTGGGGGTGGTTTTGAATATTGGGTCAAGATTTTGTTGTAGTTGTTGATTCAAAGCCTGTCTCCTTTTTTGTAGTTGTGCTATTTAACTTTATAAAATTAATAGAAACTGATTAAAACATCAACTTCTTCAGAATATGCAATTGTCAGAAATCAAGCTACATTTTGATGTCTCTGGCATCCGTCACTGCAGATACATAGAGTGCCATTAACTAAGTCTTCTCCCCTTGTTCTCCCTAGTTCCAGCGTTTTAACTCTGGAATTATACTTGAGGAACTTTGCTGGGCAGCAAGTAGGAAACTGCTTCCATGTAGCCTCTGACTGGAAAGACCCACTGAAGAATAGATGGAGCAAGGGGAAGAGGGAGGCAGTCTTGTTACACAAACATCTGAAAATAAGCGTAGCTTGGGAGATAGGAAAAAATATATATGTTTGCCCTCTTATCCTCTTCTGGGATTTGCAGGTAGCCAATTTCTCTCAAGACGAAATTATAGGCTGGCCACACTGATCTGAATGAATCAATACAGAAGTTTTTCTGTTCTTATTTTCGTTTAGCCAGTAATCTCGATAGGTTAAACCCATCAATTTTTGTAGTCATCAGAATTTTATATGAATAAACCTTGGTGCCATCAAATCTTTTAAACCACAAAATTAAACCCAAGAAAATTAAAAAAGGTAAATTATTCAGAGCCTGTTTTCCTGAACTGCAAAGATTACTGTGATACTTGAAATAAAATTATATCAGTGCTGGAGAAAACCTAAAAAGGAGAGAGCTCTTCTCCCTTAGAAATTGGCCTGGAAAGGAAGAGTTTTAGGAGCTTTTGATTCTATGTTAACTTGCCTAGTATTTCCTGCTTTTGAGTGATATTCTATACAGTGCAGAAGTTCTATAGGTCTCCATTACCAAATAAAGAAGGGTACCAGGAAAGTAACTGCAACTCTCATTTTAATAATTAATTATATAATCCAGTCAAGGAATTTGAGGATAGTGTACAGATAATTAGTGTACTGAATAGGCTTACTCTTCATGAAGATGACATAATTTTTCTTGAATATTCTTTCCCTAATTAATATGGGTGAAAATTTTAAGCAATCTGCGTGTAACACTTGCAGCATTTCTGGAATGCAAAACCACATATCTACTTTATCTGGAGCATCATTGAAGGCTGACCTTCCAGAGACCCACTTAGCCCTACGCTTAGTCATTTGAAAGAGAGGTGGGGATAGTATAGGAGTATGGCAAGCAGTCAGGAGTCAGGAATCTTGTAATAAAGCTGGTGTCAGTACAGGAACAAGGCACTGTAATCAATCACCCATGTGAGAGAGAGACAGACAAAAAAGACTAAGGTAGTGTGTCCCTTCTTCTGAACAGCACGTGAATCTCCTTCAGCAGCTGAAGTATCAGAATCTAGACTAACTTTCCATCCATGTGAATTTTTGAACTAATCCATCTACTCTCATCCTGAATTTCAGGCCAAGGGTTTGACTTATGAGGAATCTGCATATGCAATGCAAAGTTCTTTAAAACATACTGTGGACTGTATTTAATTGTAATACATAATTCTATTATAAAGGTCGAGAGGAGGAGGAATATGTTGCTGAGCATAAGGGAGAGGATGCAAAATACTAGAGAGATGAGAATGGAAAAAAGTGAAAATAAATTTTCAGGAGGTTTGGAGGTGCTGAAGAAAGTTCAAAGGATATTGCTGTGCATGTAGAAATATTTACTGAGTATTTTTGCTGAGGATTCAGTGCAAGATAAACTACTTTTCCCCATAAATACTAACATATTTCTTTCTTGAAATAACATGTGACTACACCTTGTAGTTCTTACTATCTGAACTTCAATGAAAACAGTTGTTTACATTGAAATTTTTTGACAATTTAGTAACAATTTTAATTGTAAGTTATAAACAACATTAGCTAATTTATGCTTGCTTTTGCTAGCATCAAATAGATAGCTTGGCTGAATGGTTTCAACAAACTCATATCACACTTCCCTGGTTTATATTTAAAAATATTTTTGGTCCCTCATGTCATTGTCCTGTGTATCTTTTTTCCAAACTTCATGATCAATGACTTGCTCATAAACTAATCTGTTTTGAATAATTAATATGCGGACTTGCTCTATTGAATTTCTTTAAATCAATAAATCTGCAAATCATACTTTTTTCAAAGTTGTTTGTGTATAAATTAAACAGAATTGGCTTGTACTGACATCTTTTGGTCTATGTTGAAAAAAGAAATTAAAGTGGTACTGCATCTTACATTTGGTACTTTCAGGAAAATTCTACCTTATGGAAGAAAGCTAGATGTTGTATTTTGTCTTGTTTAGACTAAGCACAATTTAATACAATTAATTGTCATATTTCATAACAGTAATTTACAGAAGGACTTGGCTTTTTAAAATGCAAAGAGCTAAGTAAAATAAGAGATCTATTTCAATTACTATATTAAAAAAATCATTAGAATGTTAACACAGCTTTCAAAAGATAAGTTAGATGTATTCAGGATGAACGCTCTATGAAAATATATTTTTAGCATTGAGCAGAATTTGGGTTTTCATCCCCCACACACTTGTTTAAAAACCCCTTTAAAGTTCATTAAGTCCAATTAAGCATTAAATATTTTAACTGCTTCACTTCCCATTTTCTTCATTTTTAAATCATTTATGTCCATAGTAAATACAAAATAAATGGTATAGACTTGTTTTTAGCTGTAATTGAAAGACAGCAGAAAAGTCTAAATTATTTGAGTGAGATTATTTAACCTTTAAAATGGGTTGAAATTCAGTTAGACTTTAGATAGGGAACACGTATCTTCCCACCATGTTAGTGGGAACCACAGTTTAAAAATGTCTAGCTACAGTTTTCACAAACCAATTCTACAGATCATTTTCTAATAATGTAGCTCTCACTGTGGGCTAAGAACAGGACATGGAAAACAGCTTTGAAAACTACCAGCGGTAAGCATATGTGACAAATTATTGACTCCACTAATTGAGTTTTATTCATGGACCTATTAAGAATTGAAAGTAATTCTGTAAACTGATTATTGATTTGGTTGGCTAAGTTTGTAGAAGTTTGTGGTTTCTGCCAAAGCTAAAATTTCTCTCTGTGTGTATGTATGTTTGTGTTAAAATACTTGAATGTGTTAAGTAAAAATAGGGTTGTATTTTCGGTCAGTTTAATTGCCTTTTCATGAGTTTGTTGTGTTCCTGTTGGCTTTGTAGACTAAACTCACAAAGCAAAACTGCTGCTATTTTCAGCAGACCAGCAATATTATCATTGACTGAACTTGAACAAGATAAATCTTGTTTTTAATGGATGTATGATGGGTTATGTCCTTCAATTTACCTGTGCGTATAACCATTCAGGTTCTTCAAGTATCTGTATTGCATTACTAAAGAAAACTGTTTCTGAGTACACATTACACTTGAAATCAGGGATGACTACTTTCTAAATTGCACGCTGTTCATCAGAATGTAGTCATCTGCCAGCAAATCATAAAATCCGTGTATTGTTTCTTAAATTGTTGAATGGATTTGGATAGGATCGGTAATGTATGTATGTTTCATACAAGTACATTAATAATTTGAGGTACAAAGAACATTTTTGGGAACAGCTTTGCTTGTTTTAGAAATTTACCAGAAATATATTGTATGATGAGGTAACAATTCTTAGAGGTCATTTTAGATTAGTTTTGCAATTTCTCCTGAGTAAAGTTAATTGAGAAAAGCTTCACCTAAAGTCTAGAACATGAAAATCCATTAACATTTTGGAATTGCATCTAACGTTACTAACTAGATAGAGCTCAAATGCCCCAGTAATTATATTTTAACTGTTCACATAGTGTTTTTTTTTTTCTTAGTAAGAAAACATATTCCACGTAGACTGCACAGATATCTAGGCTATTGTTCTGGAGGGGGGGAAGCAAGCAGCAAACCAGTGCCCCAACACCATCATCTTAAGCTGTTTCCAGTGTGCTTTTAAAAATGAAATGGATCATAAAATCAGATAAATATTAAAATATAAGTTGTATTAAAATGCAGATATTGGTTAAATACTATTATGCCTTGACAAAAGATATTTTTAGTTGGTTTACTGTTTTACCAGAAATGGGGATTAACTCTCTGATTAGTTTATCTAAATACAACAATGTAAAGCAGAAGGGTTCCTTTATTTTTTTTTAACTCAATAAACATAAACATTTAATGGCACCTATAAACAAATTATTGTTTTTTAATGTATAGTTTCTGAGCCTTCAGAGCCTGTAACTTAATATTATATTAGGTTATCAAGACCCTTGTGGATGAGGAAAAAATATGTTATTAGTAGGATATTTAATTAATAGAATGTATTTAAATTGATTTTTGGGGTATAAATATTCTTTATCTTTGCAGAGATAATCTTCTCTTTCCATACATAATTTTTGTCAAAGAACAAATCAACTTTCTACATAGTAATAAAACATTATGAGAATGTAAAAACCAAACCGTGTTCTATAATTTCAGTCCTAGTGTTTTTAGACCCAGGACTGTTAGATTTTACACAGGCATAGAAATAGAAAACAAATCTCATATCCCCTTGGTCCAGTGTTCACAAACATATGTCTTTTGGAATAAGCAACACTCAACTGTGAGCTGAAATACTGGGCTGAACTTTCTCTGCTAATATAATACCTATCTTCTACAGAAGATAATTCAGCAACCCGTGTTTTGGCATTTCTTAGGAGCATGATGTGACTGCAAAGAATTCCCTGTATTATGCCTGCCCTGAAGAAAGCAGTATCAAAAAACTTTCAGCAGTGAGGAAAACATAGGACTGAGAGAGAGCTCCACATGCTTACAGGGCTGGGTGAACAGCTTACTGCAGTACTCTGCCATTTGTACGGATGATGGTAGCCAACAGGTAGTTTGTTGGGTGGTTTTCCATAGCTTTGCAGTTGCTGATAGCATTGAAGCTTCAGGAACAGCAATATATACCTTTGGCAGAGAAGTCTATTAATCTACTAGTATCCAAACACAGCTGTGAAAAAGGGAGGTGATGGTTCTTCATTATTTTCAGATAGCAAGTCAGTTTTTCCTAGACTTGTGAATAATAACCGTTCCAGTATGATGTGTACTAATATGAGTTCATATCTGCAAGAGATGGGGTAACACTGAAACAAAAAGCTCTACTGTTTGTGTGTTTCCTTCTAGCTGTTTCCACCTTTGCTTTGCTCATGAGGAACACAAAACAATGGAGCCTGTCAGTAGACACAGAAGAGGCTATAGTTTGTGAGGAGCTGGGCCTGCAGGAGACAATTTAAAGTACATACACAGACAGCAGTTATTTTAAGTCTGAGTATAATGTGTTTTATTGTAAGTGTTTCTACGGGCTTCTTCCCAAGAATGCAAAGTAGGCCTGTACTATGTATGATGATCAAGGGACCATTGATGTCTTAGTGTGGTCATGACTGGCAAAGTAGAAAAGAAAGTGCTTACTTCCTTTTAACATCTGAGCAGAATGCTCCTAATTTAATGCAGAACTAACCTTTTGTCCACAGCAAGAGGCTGAATTTGCTTTTGTTGCAATTTACATGAGTCATACCTCTGCAAAATCCTTCAGCCATCTGCCATCAGTCAATAAATCCTTTTTTAATTTCCATTAATTCTTATTAGAAAGATTGAGGAAATCCACCCATCTGTTTGATAGAAACATTATGTCCACAGGGAAAGCACATAGAGACTTTTATCCCTCTTTGCTTTAGGGGTCGGG
Source organism: Aptenodytes patagonicus (assembly GCF_965638725.1). Taxonomy (NCBI): domain Eukaryota; kingdom Metazoa; phylum Chordata; class Aves; order Sphenisciformes; family Spheniscidae; genus Aptenodytes; species Aptenodytes patagonicus. Next base: position 46,698,749 of record NC_134952.1, read on the forward strand.
GGGATGATAATCTAGACAATTGCAGTAATCTGTGGAAATGTTCAGTATGTGCTGCGGAGAGAATCTTTGCATATTAATTCATTGAGTAATTGAGGCACAAAATATTATGGTAGTCCAGTAATTCAGTGCTAATACAAGAGTGCAAGGTCTCTTTTGTTTTTAACATGATTAATTCTACCGTAGTGAGTAAAGCAACTTGTACAGCAAGTCAGAAACTGTCAGGAAAAATGTAGTGGTAGGGAAATAAAATGGGGTAAGGAAAAGAGATGTGTGATTATATTCTGTGAATTTGCCTTTAGGATATAAGTTCTTCTGAAAAGATAATTTATATTTGCTGAGCATGACTTTTTTTTTTAGCATTGAACAAATAATAATCTAAATAAATTTGACCTGATTTTAGTGTCAGATGGCAAAAGGACAATAACAGAAACCATATCTGTTTTGAAAGCTGCTATTTAAACAGCCAGTTCTTGTTGCTGACCAAATATTTCTGTTCTGACAAAATATTTTTCTTTGTATCTGACAATATCCTAATACACACCAAGAAATGGTTATGTTAAGTTATGCCTGTGAAATTCTGCTTAGGGGACTACCTTTGGCAAAAAAGTCACCATCAGTATTGTGTGATGAGAACTAGCTTTGAAGGAAAATATTGACTACAGACTCTGTTCCAGAAGCTCACACTGTGGCAACATGTGTTGATGATAAGAGATAAAAGAAGACTCAAAGAACTGCCTAAATATATAGCCTCTTGTGAATGTTAAACTGGAAAATTTTCTGCTGAGAAGAATTTCTGAGTGTTCCTCAACTCTTTTGCTGAGATATACGCCATAAAGTTAGTTAGTGCTTAGAGTTGAGTTTAGATTCCTATATTTTACCCTTTGCAAGAAGCTTTGTAGCAAAGCAATGATAGTGTTTTGTTTAGCATGAATTACAGTATATACTTATTTTTAAGAATAGTCCACATATATGTTGAAATGCTAGATGCCAGAAATGTTTGTTACTGGTAGGTGTTTTGGCTTCAGCAGTATCTATTAGGGGTGTTTTGTACTCATGCATGGATAAAGAAGTCAATGTCCCCCCCCACATCCTTCATTCTGTCTTCCTGTTCTGATTTAAAATATTCATTTAAAATAATCTGGTTTTTTTTTTTAATCAGACCTTCTTACTTTTTTAATATTTGTTCTTACTGTTATGATTTTCTTTTTACATGTTTGGTTTCTCTTTGCCTTGGGGAAAAAATGGAGTAACAAATTTGTTAATCTGCCTGTGACCTTCACGGCTCTGGAATTGCTTGGGCTGTTGTTCATAACAAACCTGGTACATATGGACTCATAAATTAAATCTGCTGAAGTTTTTTTTATCTGTCTTTTTCATAGTCCCTTAGAACTGTCAGAAGTTGGGAACCTAGAAGATCATGCCCAGTTAGGATATAGATTGGTTTCTCAGTTTATAGCCGGAGTGACTGCTCTCAGCACCTGAAATGGGCCCGAGATCATGGCTCGTAATCAGAAGCTTCCGCTGTGGAAACAATAAGGGTCGATCTGAGGCAATGAATGGGTTAGATACATTTAGTAGCAGAAATGTCAGTGCCCGTGGCATGATTGTCACCATCTGCCCTGCTTGTCACCATCTGCCCGGCTAAGGAACATGACTTGGTGAGGTGATCTCACTTTTCTGAATAAACTTTAGTGTCAGGCCTCTCACATTTAAATCTTTTATGAAATAGATTTTCTTTTCCCGTTCCTTTTCTTCAAGTTCTTGGTGCCCTCTGGCACCTGTTCAGTATCTGAGACTGTGTCTGCCAAAATACCTCAGGGATATCTCTGAAGCTTTGTCACTCCTTCAGGCCCAGGAAGGCTGTCCCCACCTTCTTTAAGGTCAGATCAGCTTTATCATCAGGAGTACAGGCTGTAAGAATAGACTGTAATTCACTTCTCTGGCACACACTAATTTACTTAACATGAGAATTAAGGCCATTAAGGCAAAGTGTCCTCTTCATGAGATCATTTCTTTATTACTTAGAATAGGTTAGAGTTGGGGGGCGCCACTTTCTGTCTCTGGTGATACATACCATGTTTAAAGCATTCTTCAAGAGAATTAAAAAAAGTACTGCAGACTTTGTACATTTAAGCTGAGAAGTTAAATGAAGAATTGAATATCTGCCTAGGCAAATAAGTACATTGACATAAGTGACTTCTTTAAATCTCCCTCCTTGTGATTTAGGTTATTCTTAAAATTGAAAGGGCCCTCCAGAATAAGCCGCTTCACATCCACATCTCTTGGGAATAAATGCAAGCACTGTGTTTGGCCTAGGTAATAGGTTCATATTTAGTAACCAATTTCCACCTTCAGTAGTATGTCTTCTCATATTACTGACACTTTTTTTGGGACTGGTGACTCTATGAAGCTGGCCATCTATCAAGCATTAGATCGCAAGTGCAGTCCCAAAATTCTTGACCATTTGTCTTGGTGGATTTTTGAAGAATAACAGATTGCATTGAAACATCTTACAAGTCAGAAAGGATGGAACTGCCTTGAAGACTTATAACACATTTCAGCTGACCTACAAATGTAACTAGAACATCCCTTTCTTGGAGATGTGTATCATGGTTTCTTGCTGTTTCTGTTTAACACAGCAGTGTACCCTGCTGAATTAGCTACAGTTGACAGCCTTTAACGAAGATCCTTATTGACAGGAAGGACTCAGAGTAATTTTAAGTGGTCAGGGCACTGCTTGGAATCTCTAAAGTTTTGAACTGACGTGATGACAGTTTCTTAGATGTTTAAAGAAACGTTAATTTATCAAAAAGAGAGTTCTTAAACAACTGCATGTCACATATGTACTCGCTTCCCATTCTTTTCCTATTCATAGAATCATACAATAGTTTGGGTTGGAAGGGACCTCTAAAGGTCATCTAGTCCAATCCCCCTGCCGTGGGCAAGGACATCTTCAACTAGATCAGGTTGCTCAGAGCCCCGTCCAACCTCACCTTGAATGTTTCCAGGGATGGGGCATCCACCACCTCTCTGGGCAACTTGTTCCAGTGTTTCACCACCCAATCCAGTGATATATTATATGCAGTATATGCACAAGGGACTATGTTCCGATTTACACACTGATATTTTGGCCCATTTATTACAAGGCCAAAAAAAATTTCTTAACTCATTGTAGCAGTCACAAAGTATAAATACACACATGGACTTTGCATCTCAGAGAATACTGGTTACTGGTAATTAAATTTTCTTAACATTTACAATCTGAGACTTCAAAAACATACATTTTGAATATTTGGGAAAGGATCTTGACTACCTCTTCCAACAACAGAGTGGGTGAAGTTAGAAGGTGAAATAAGCTTATTAATTTATAAAGGGGAAAAATCTGTATTTAAATGCTGTTCATTTTATTTTCATTGTTCATTTTATTTTCTGCCAGTACATCTAATGGGAGAACAATGAATTTCTGAGAAGTATTGAAGTGAGAATTTTTGTATTCCTTTAAAATTTGTATTTGTATCCTTTTGTATTTCCTTTAAAACAAAACAAAACCCAGGAACATCACCCTGCCAATCCAGATGTGAAGAATGTCCATACTTACAACTCTAGGAAAAGAAACGGAGCAGTAATACCAATGGCTTTTAACATATTCATCTTTATATAAATTCAGTGTTATTTTATTATTTCTAAAAGACAATTTTATGTCCACCCTCCCCACTCCCCCTTTATTAGCTAGGGAATGTAGAAAAAAGAAGAGAGAAAAAGATTGAGTTTCATTCTCAAGATTATTTGTTGAGTGACTCCATCTGGAAAGCCTGCAGTGTATTAGTTAGTTTGGAGAACAAGCAGGAAATCATAATGATCATAATAATTAAAAAAATAATATTCCTTGCCTCTACAGTGTGAATGTTGTGGAACCCCTTGTTTGTAAATGATAGAATTCAATCTCCGAGTCTGATAACAGGCTAAGTTCTGGTTACCCATCAGTGGTAGAAAGCTATGAAAACTACCTAATCTGAAAATAATCTTGGAATTAGGGTAATATGAAGCTCTTTTCCACCTTTTTTCCTCCTCTTCCCTTTTCAGTCAAAGTCTAGAGACAAATTTAGATTAAACCTGCTCCAACTTACAAATCATTAAAATAAGAGTGTCATTCCTTCACACAGTGGGGTACATATCACAGTACAATTTTCTTTCCAGTGTACTGCTTTTTCTAAAGACTTCAGTCTTAAAAATCAGTTTTGTATGCCTGTGGATACTAGAAATAGAAGACTTCAAGACTTGTAGTAGTTAATACATGCTTTTTATTTCCAGACGGATTTTTGAAAATACACTTTGCATGTCTAATTAGTGAGGAAATTAACCCCAAACGAAAGACTTGTACTAGTGTGCAGAATTCAGTCATATTGAATTACCAGAGATTTTGTCACCATTTTTCGGTGCATATAAAGTATGTTTTTAGACAATACATTAGTTTTCTATGAATTCCTTGTACCTTAATTTTGAACTAGAATGTGTTTGCAAAAATAGAATAGTTTGACCAAACCCACTAAGTAATCCAATAGTAGTAGTACAATTGTTTTTGTATCTTTTTCTCTCATGTATGAAAAGGAAATATCTTTATCAAAATACTGATTTCTTTATCACAGTGTTGTTTAGTATAAGAAACTAAAATGGAGGGAATATTATCTAAATCAAATCTGTGCCTGCAACCAACCAAGATGAAATTTATATAAAGTTTGTTCTTAGTTTCTTAAATGAGTTTCTAGAGTTGACTGCTATTTAGTACAAAAATAAGAACTGAGGATAATTGTTGTTTATTACTATAATTACAATTTTCTCTATGCAACTGCTAGTACTTTATTGTAGTGTTCCCACTGTATTCCTGTTTTTCTGAAACAACCAAAATATAATAGCAGCTAAAATTGTTCTGCTATGAATGTAGTTAAGTAGTCTTATCCAGTTATTATTTTCCCATTCTTAACTGGATAATTGACACTTTTCAAAATATAAATGCTTTGAACAAATACTTATCTGATACATTATTTACAAATGAACTTAGCTGTTGCTTTATTATTTTTAGTGCACATAAGTATACATATTTGTATACAAGCTCTGTTTCTGACATAATTTCCCAACATCATATTTTCTCTGGAATGGTAACAGCAATATCACAAGGCAGGGGGTGACTTTTTAACGGCAGTTATTGTTTAATGTATCTACTCTTATTTTTGAACTTTTTTGTCATTTGTTTCTGTCGTTTAGCAGTCTCAAAATTCAAACAAACATGTTTTCACAATAAATTTGTGCTTGGAGTTTCTATGTTGTCCAGGCCTCTCATCTTGCATTATTTTCCTGCTGTTGTAGTTCTGATAACCAGCACAGCTGCTACTGTTCTTTGTTAACATAGGTAACTGGAATATTACATTTGAAACTAGAACTGATTTTACTCTAAAATAATATATCATACCTGATGATAAAGTAAGGTATTTTGAAAATTAGTTTTTCCATTATGTTAAGGAAGCATTTGAATATAACGATTGCTTCCACAGTTCTGAGGAAAAATTGACCCGTTTTTCCTAATTTTTTATTTTAGAGTTTTATCAGAAATATTAAATGCTATTATTAAGCATTCACACTTTTTTTCCTTAACAAATATGTAGAATTTTCTTTCACAGTTAAGGGTCTCTTCAATTTGCAGATGTTAGTATAATTCAGTCACTGAAAGCTTCTCTGCTCTTGCTGTACATTGTCTTGGCATTTGCACTCTGACCAGGTGAAACTTCTTGGAGGGAGAATGTGGCTCCTTCTCCATATACCAGCTGAGCCTGTATGGCTTCAGGACTGTGCAGAAGCTTCACAAAATATATGCTGGGGTAGAGCATTTTAGTATCGTTTGAGATTAGAATTGCCCTAAAAAGGAATACCCCAAAAGGCAACCTATAATGTTGCCTTTTTCTCATTCAGTATTTGATTTTAGAGACTGGAAGCCTATTTACTTTAAAAAGAAAGTTTTGAAAGGAGGAGTTCCACCTCAGGCCTTCAGCTGACTCTGGATCCTGTCACTATGTCAAATTCTCAAAACTCTCAAAACCTGCTAAAAGATAGTAAAGCTGTTTTGTATCAGTAAAAATCTGAAAATGAGATTTAAGTAGTGACTGATGTATAGATAAGAATAGAAATGGCAGACATGGGTGTAACTCTTCTACAAATGGAGAAGAATTGTATCATTTTGCAGGTTCGATATTCTGAAATCTTATACCACCTCCCTTCATCTGTCTGTGAAGAGGAGGTGCATGGAATTAAAACTGTCAGCTTTGCCACAGTTACAGTCTGTTATGAGAGGATAGACGGACCCAGAATTGCTGTGTGGCCCATATTAGTAAACAGGTTGAAAGTCCTTGTTCTAAAGTATTAGATGTTATCTTGTGTTCAGTGTCATGTTTACATTAAATAAACCAAACCACCTATTTCAGATTCTTTATATAAACTATAGTAACTATAAATATACCTGTTCAGGAAGCAATATATGTGTTAGGTTTTACCAAGACAAGCTTCCATAATCTCTTAGCACTGTGCTCAGTGATCCCTAAAACAATCCTAAGAAAAGCCATTAATTAGGCAATACAAACATAAGTAAATTTTAACATTATCAAAGAAATATTTTAGATTGGGAGAGTAATAAAAAAATCTATGAAAGCTTCCCACTTTTTATTGACATGAAATAATACAGCAATGGAATATGATTTTAACATCTAAAAATTGTGACAAGAATTGTTATATGGTATTTTCATCCACAAATGGTCTTTCAAGTCAGCTGTTGTCATTTAGTAAGAGTATAGCTTGATTTTTTTAATGTCTATTTTTATCCTAAAAACTTAGGATAAGTAAAGTCAAAGAGACTTTTGCTGTTTAAAAAAAAACAAAACAAAACAAAAAGTACTGTTCCAGGAAAGAAATATCATTGCAGAATCATTAAAACTATTCAAATTGTAATTTCATTCCATGCTTACTTTGAAAGTTAGCTTTGTTTGGTGTATACATTGACAGATGTCAGAATTGATCAGCAAAATTAAGTTAATGCTGAAATAACATATTTAAATGTGTTCTCTTTGGTTCAGATGCAAAAGGTGGCCTGCATATAACTTTCTTTTGGCATCTTAATAGTAATGATTGACACACATATGTCACTCTTAATATAGACATCTTGGTATGTCTCACACTTGTTTTGAGTTATGTTTAGGAGGCAGTCATCATTGGGGTTGGAAGGCAGCTGCATTAAGTTAGTAACAAAACACTATCCAACAGTCACAGAGAGAAAGCGAAAAGATTGTAATAAATTGAAGTTAGAATTAGGGCTATTAAAAAAAAAAATCAATCCCCTTCATTCTGCTTTAATCAAGCAAAGTGATGACATGAAAAGCAGAGAAGATTTTAAAATGGTAGGAAATTTTGTTGGACTCTTGTTACAAGATAAAATAAAGATAAATTTCTTACAATGGAGTATGCAGAATTAGTTGTTTGGGGTTTTTTTTGAACGCACATATATTCTTGAACACATATATATTCAGATTTGTGATGGAGGTGTTTCTTGTCAGGATCTTTATCACAGTTGTTGACAGTAATCAATGCCCTGTGTCCAAGGCATGTGGCTAGTGCTGCTTATAGAATTCCTATAGCTGAAGTTGTCATGAGGTCATTTGTTTAGGTGACAATTTGAAATTTCATTCAATATAAAATTTCAGTTCTGATACGTACCTATAAAGAAAAGAATTAAAGTTCATTAATATCTGAAGAGGCAGAAGATAGACTGTTTACTTGCAGAAAAGGTAAGGTAGATTTCTAATTATTAACTAATTTTATTATGCTTGCTTTTGAATGGAAATTTCTTTATTTGAATTCATATTAATTTAAATGTTTTCCTCTAGTTTTTCAACAACTGAGGAAGAAAATACTTTCTGTATCTTCAAAACATCTTAAAATAGGATCGTATATAAATCACTTCAGTAAGCAAAATGAAGCATATCAAGACCAAATTCAATGGGGTTGCCTTCTTTAATATGTTCTCACTAAATTTCAGCTGAAACTCATCTACTGTATGAATTACTACTATGTAATAAACCATAGTAACTTTTTGCAAAGTGTAGACATACCTTATTGTGTAGAGTATTTTTGATGGAACTTGAGTTAAGTACTATCACACATTTTGCACACAAAATACAATTGTATAAAAAGTGTCTTGACTCTTGAGGAGAGTTGAGTGTGGTAGAACTTTCAGTACTCTCTTTATGCCATAGGAACTCAACTATTCAGTTGAGTTTTCCATGTGATTTTTTCCTTTATGCCATAGGAACTCAACTGTTCAGGGGGTGGCCCTGTATGTTAGGGAGTGTTTCAGTTGTCTAGAGCTCAATGATTGTGATGATGATATGGTCGAGTGTTTATGGGTAAAGATGAGGGGGAAGGCCAACAAGGCAGATATCCTGCTGGGAGTCTGTTATAGACCACCCAACCAGGATGAAGGGGCGGATGAAGCGTTCTACAAGCGGCTGGCACAAATCTCTCAATCGCTAGCCCTTGTTCTCGTGGGGGACTTCAACTTCCCGGACGTCTGCTGGAAATACAACACGGCAGAGAGGAAACAGTCTAGGAGGTTCCTGGAGTGTGTGGAAGACAACTTCCTGACACAGCTGGTGAGTGAGCCTACCAGGGGAGGTGCCTCGCTCGACCTGCTGTTTACAAACAGAGAAGGACTGGTGGGAGATGTGGTGGTCGGAGGCCGTCTTGGGCTTAGCGACCATGAAATGGTGGAATTCTCAATTCTCGGTGAAGTAAGGAGGGGGGCCAGCAAAACCGCAACCATGGACTTCCGGAGCACAGACTTTGGCCTGTTCAGGATACCATTTGAGAGTCCCTTGGGAGACGGTCCTGAAGGGCAAAGGGGTCCAGGAAGGCTGGACGATCTTCAAGAAGGAAGTCTTAAAGGTGCAGGAGCAGGCTGTCCCTGTACGCCATAAGAATGGGCGGGGAAGATGACCGGCCTGGCTGAATGGGGAGCTCTTGCTGGGACTCAGGAACAAAAGGAGAGTTTACCACTCGTGGAAGAAGGGGCAGGTGACTCAAGAAGAGTACAGGGATCTCGTTAGGTCATGCAGAGAGGAAATGAGAAAGGCAAAAGCCCAGCTAGAATGCAATCTGGCCGCTGTCGTTAGAGACAACAAAAAAAGTTTTTACAAATAAAAGAGCCAAGGAGAACCTCCATCCTTTATTGGATGCAGGAGGGAACATTGTCACCGAGGATGAGGAAAAGGCTGAGGTACTTAATGCCTTCTTTGCCTCAGTCTTTAACAGGCAGACCAGTTATCCTCAGGGTACTCGGCCCCCTGAGCAGGAAGACAGGGACGGCGAGCAGGATGAACCCCCCATAATCCAAGAGGAAGCAGTCAATGACCTGCTACGCCACCTGGACGCTCACAAGTCTATGGGGCTGGATGGGATCCACCCAAGGGTGCTGAGGGAGCTGGCAGAGGAGCTCGCCAAGCCACTCTCCATCATTTATCAGCAGTCCTGGTTAATGGGGGAGGTCCCGGATGACCGGGGCCTTGCCAATGTGACACCCATCTACAAGAAGGGCCAGAAGGAGGATCCGGGGAACTACAGGCCTGTCAGCCTGACCTCGGTGCCGGGGAAGGTTATGGAGCGGCTCATCTTGAGGGCGCTCACAAGGCATGAGCGGGACAACCAGGGGACCAGGCCCAGCCAGCACGGGTTCATGAAAGGCAGGTCCTGCTTGACCAACCTGATCTCCTTCTATGACCAGGTGACCCGCCTAGTGGATGAGGGAAAGGCTGTGGATGTGGTCTACCTGGACTTCAGCAAGGCCTTTGACACCGTCTCCCACAGCATTCTCCTCGAGAAGCTGGCGGCTCACGGCTTAGACAGGTGTACTCTGCGCTGGGTCAAAAACTGGCTGGACGGCCGGGCCCAGAGAGTTGTGGTGAATGGAGTTACATCCAGTTGGCGGCCAGTCATGAGCGGTGTTCCCCAGGGCTCAGTTTTGGGGCCGGTCTTGTTCAATTTCTTTATCAATGACCTGGATGAGGGGATTGAGTGCTCCCTCAGTAAGTTTGCAGACGACCCCAAGTTGGGTGGGAGTGTTGATCTGCTCGAGGGTAGGAAGGCTCTGCAGAGGGACCTGGACAGGCTGCATCGATGGGCCCAGGCCAACTGTATGAGGTTCAACAAGGACAAGTGCCGGGTCCTGCATTTTGGCCACAACAACCCCATGCAGCGCTACAGGCTTGGGGAAGAGTGGCTGGAAAGCTGCCTGTTGGAAAAGGACCTGGGGGTGTTGGTCGACAGCCGGCTGAACATGAGCCGGCAGTGTGCCCAGGCGGCCAAGAAGGCCAATGGCATCCTGGCCTCTACCAGAAATAGTGTGGCCAGCAGGAGGAGGGAAGTGATCGTGCCCCTGTACTCGGCCCTGGTGAGGCCGCACCTCGAATACTGTGTTCAGTTTTGGGCCCCTCACTACAAGAAGGACGTTGAGGTGCTGGAGCGTGTCCAGAGAAGGGCAATGAAGGTGGTGAAGGGTCTGGAGAAAAAGTCTTATGAGGAGCAGCTGAGGGAACTGGGACTGTTTAGCCTGGAGAAGAGGAGGCTGAGGGGAGACCTCATCGCTCTCTACAACTCCCTGACAGGAGGTTGTAGCGAGGTGGGTGTCGGTCTCTTCTCCCAAGTAACAAGCGATAGGATGAGAGGAAATGGCCTCGGGTTGCACCAGGGGAGGTTTAGATTGGACGTGAGGAAAAATGTCTTTACTGAAAGAGTGGTGAAACATTGGAACAGGCTGCCCAGGGAAGTGGTTGAGTGTCCCCATCCCTGGAAGTATTGAAAAGATGTGTAGATCATAGAATCATAGAATCATAGAATCATTGAGGTTGGAAAAGACCTCTAAGATCATCGAGTCCAACCGTCAACCCAACACCACCATGCCCACTAAACCATGTCCCTAAGCGCCTCATCTACACGTCTTTTAAATACCTCCAGGGATGGGGACTCCACCACTTCCCTGGGCAGCCTGTTCCAATGTTTAACCACTCTTTCAGTAAAGACATTTTTCCTCACGTCCAAGCTAAACCTCCCCTGGCACAACTTGAGGCCATTTCCTCTCGTCCTATCACTTGTTACTTGGGAGAAGAGACCGACACCCACCTCGCTACAACCTCCTGTCAGGGAGTTGTAGAGAGCGATGAGGTCTCCCCTCAGCCTCCTTTTCTCCAGGCTAAACAGTCCCAGTTCCCTCAGCTGCTCCTCATAAGGCTTGTTCTCCAGACCCTTCACCAGCTTCATTGCCCTTCTCTGGACACGCTCCAGCACCTCGACATCCTTCTTGTAGTGAGGGGCCCAAAACTGAACACAGTATTCGAGGTGCGGCCTCACCAGGGCCGAGTACAGGGGCACGATCACTTCCCTACTCCTGCTGGCCACACTATTTCTGATACAGGCCAGGATGCCATTGGCCTTCTTGGCCGCCTGGGCACACTGTCGACCAACACCCCCAGGTCCTTTTCCGACAGGCAGCTTTCCAGTCACTCTTCCCCAAGCCTGTAGCGCTAAGTGTACGTCATCACGTACACTTACTGACCTTGGTCCACTGTAGCTCAGATTTCTCTGAATTGCTTTAGCTTATACTGTGATTGTGCCTCAAAGATGAATAGTCCTGTAGAATGTGACTTTTTTTTTTCTTTCCCCCTGGTTTAAAGAAAAAACCAAACCACACACAAAACCCTTTGTATTGACCTGACAGTGCAGAGGGTCTCAGGACTTGCCTGGTCTTGCCTTAGCCTGAGCTGATTTTGCTAGTTTCAAAAATTGCCTCGTGGTCAAATGACTATTGCCTACCCTGTTTACCTTAACGTCTTTCAAAACCATATATATATAATCTATGCTTAACAAAAAATAGCCTTTTATTTCAACTGAGGTTGGGGGAAGATTTGTCCATTTTCATACTTAACCATATGAAACATATAAAACCAACCCAAGCAGATGCTGAGACTGAGGAGGAAGAACCTCTCACCATACCTTCATATTCCTCCTGATGATTATCTCAGGATGCTCTTGACTCCTTATAGCCTTTCCCCCATAATCTGCCTGAGGAAAAGATTGAAACGTCAGTACCCAGAGAAAAACTGGAAGGGTAAGCATAAGATAGATATTTCAAGAAGATACTAGGAAGGTTTTTAAAGTAATTTTATCTGTGTTGTTGAGGCTTTTCTGAATTAATTAAAAAAATTGGGCTAATAAACTGCTTAAAATATTAATTGGAATAACGATAAATTTTTAGTTCCATATATATACACACACATACAATTACTTCTCTTTTTCCTATAGCAAAAGGCTGAATGTAACAACTTCTGTAATTAGCACTGAAAGACAACTGTGCTAAAGGTGAAACAAAGGAAGTGGTGGAAATATGCGATGGAGGGGGAGAAATGAAATGGAGCAACAGAACTGTCCTTTTTAACTGTAGTGCTGTTTTAGTTAGGCTTGACCCAGTCTTGAGACCTCACCTTCATAAACCTGTAAATACTCTGCATCTCTGGGAAGCCCTTGGGAAAAGGAAGATTGTGACTTAATATAAGTCATGTTTCATCTCTTTCAGTAACTTTTTTTTTTTAAGTAAAAGAGAGCCCTCTGACACGTACTTCCCGAGAAGCAAAAGCAGAACTCCACATAGATTTATGGCTAAGCTTACATCCCATAAGTAATTCACTTCTGGATTTGGAACACTTTTTAATCTATCTTTTTTTTTTTTTAATGTAAGCCTATAGTGTTTCATAGCTTTCATAGTATCACTCTAGATACTGCAAGTCAAAAATTGTCTAAGCCCTGTGGAAGGAAGACTAACAGCAATGGTTGGTTTAACTCCACTAGAGGGGAAAATAAAATGCAGCAGTAAACTCCTGTCTCAACCTTCATTTTTAGCAATGCCTGCCTTTGGAGCACACTGCTTTTATCTTTTTCTCTCTCAGTTTTTCTTGTAGTAAGTTAGGAAGGACAAGGAAGTCCAGATTATCTTCTTATTAATGTTGTATATGAATTTTTACTTATGAAATTGAAGGATATTTTAATGTATGGGACAAATAGAAAAACTGATCTGAAAGCTTGAGCTGGATACAAGAAAACAAAAAATCAGGCAATGGGTAATCTCTTCAGCACATGTTGGGAAAAGAAGAATAACATACCTGAAATATTCTGATATGTTTGGAAAATTGGGCACATTTGTTAAATGTGCCCATTTTCGTCTCTTCTTTTTTATGGTAGAATACCTTGAGGTAAGCATCTGAGACATCAAGAAATTCTGAGAAGTGATATCACTGGTTGAAATTGGTGTGGATTTATTATTTGTTTGAAGGCAGGGCCAATCCTGTAGAAGAGTTTTGCATTTGCCAGTTACATACTAACTGTGCTTATGGTGTTTGTGATGCTAACATGTGGTCCAAACAATCTGTACATTTAGCGTTTTCTCAGCTGTGGAAAATGATGTTTTTATCATTATTGTCAACCTGCTTTAGCCTTCAAATGTCATCTTGAAGGTGAAAGTTTATATGCCCTATTTTCTTCTGTCAAGAGATAGGTGATATGTTAACCACTCTGCATTAACAAGTAAAAGTCCCTCACCACCACCACCCCAAATGCTGATTTTGGTGTTTTTTGGATTAATCTTTCTCACACCATGTAACATTTGTTCTAAGTAGTCCTGCAAAAAAAAAAAAAAAAAAAAATTGAAATACTATTACCTATTTTTCTATTTTCTTAATGCAAGTTTGATTCAGCTTCTAGTGGTAATTAATGTAAGCGGTATATCTTTAAGGGAAATCTGAATAATTTATCTGAACTATTCATTGTTTAAGCACTGAAAAGCTGTTCATATATGTATCCAGATAAGACCGGACACCAGACTTGTGCAGATATGTGTAATTAGGTAAAATTATGACTTCTGTCTTATGATTTATAGTTTTGAAAGATCAAAATGGTTTAAGAGCATTTTAACCAGTAATATTTGAGGAAAGGACAGCATTATTCCATATTTACAAAGTGGAACTAAGGCTTTGAAAAGCGAGCTTCACTTCTATTGTGTATACCAGCTATGGTAGTCACTTAGAAGTATTTACCTAAGGACAATGACAGATATAACTTTAAAATTTCATATTTGTGTGCCTGTCTCTGGATAGTAGGGTGTTTATGTATGTGGGAGGTATTTTTGTACATATATTGCATGTAAATAGACAACACCGCATTGACAGTTCGTAACAATTCTTGTACCTTGTAACAAATCTTAGACCTATTTACACAGAAGAGCTGAAGAACTGAAGTCCTTAACCTTCAAGTTGTCTCTTGTGTTATGTTTGAAATTGAATTGACCGTATATGTAGTGACTTCTTCATCCTGTGTATGGGGGTGTATATGTGCACACGAACATGTATGTGCATATCTGTATTAGTTTATATATGTGTGTGTATATATATGTATGTTATCTTGGATTAATTTCTCATTTTTGCTCCATGGAATATAATTTGTAATTTTCCAGTGAATTATTTTGGCTAATTAGATTATTCTGAATATGTTCAAAATACATGTAGAAGATTAACAGTAGGCTTGCTGCTTATCAGGTCTATACCATTTCCAAAAATCTGGTTTATGTTTGTAACAGTTTTGGCATACTTCAAACTGTTCATATACAATATGGTCCACTGAAAACTAGTTGCCACTTCTGGGAGATCTGAAGTTATTTTGATTTTGAAGGAAAAATGGCTTTGCGGAAACCATTTGTGCTATATAGATACAATTCAGCTCAAAATCGTAAAATATTTCAGAACCCAATTGTATCTCAGCAGCTGATGACTTTCATGAAGATAGACACTCCATGAATATTAATGATTCAACAGCTCTCTGACATAAGAGTTATTCCTGCTATGTAGATGGAGATGCTAAGTCAAGGAAAGGTTAAAATACCTGTATTGACCACAAAAGTGGTGAGAGAACTGAGAACAGAAATCAGATGGTTTGTCTTTATTGCATTTTTTAAATGATATGTTCTTTCTTTCCTTCTCTATGTTTACTAGTGTTTTTCCAAAATCTACATAATACAAAAATCTGAGATCTGAATCTGGATTTAAGGAGTGACTCCTAAGCTATTATCTTAGCTGATTCTTTAATATTTTTCTACAGTTGTTAAGAATAATGTGTACAGTAATTTGCCAAGTTTTCATAAATATCTAGTTAGTTTTGATATATATCTTTCTCTTGCAAATTAAGACAGACTTAATTTTTCAAATACAACTTTTTTCCTGTATTATGGGCAAATATTGTCTATTCAATACTGTCTAGGAGGGCAACAGCACTCAACATCTAACTTTCAGGCGTTTCCTAGGTAACGGAGATACAGCTGCAAAACCGTGTTGTACAAATGGAATGAAACAGTCAAGTGTTTCCACTTTTCTACTATTGTTGTTTGAATTAATGTCATGGTTTAACCTCAGTCAGTCGGCAACTGAGTACCACACAGCCGCTCGCTCACTCCTCCTCCCCTCTCCCTCCCGCAGTGGGATGGGGGAGAGAATTGGAAAAGTAGAAGTGAGGAAAAACTCATGGGTTGAGATAAAAACAGTTTAATAATTGAAATAAAATAATAATAGCAATAATAATAATGTAATAATAATAATACACAAAGCACAGTGCAATTGCTCACCACCCGCCGACCGATGCCCAGCCAGTCCCCGAGCAGCGGCCCCCCCGGCCAGCTTTCCCCAGTTTATGTACTGAGCATGACGTCACATGGTATGGAATGTCTCTTGGGCCAGTTTGGCTGTGCCCCCTCCCAGCTTCTTGTGAACCTCCAGCCTTCTCAGTCGGTAGAGCATGGGAAGCTGAAAAGTCCTTGGCTAGTGTAAGCACTACCTAGCAACAACTAAAACATCGGTGCGTTATCAACTTTGTTCTCATCCTTAATCCAAAACGCAGCACTGTACCAGCTACTAGGAAGGAAATAAACTCTATCCCTGCTGAAACCAGGACAGTTAAGTAAACCCTAGGGCTGTATCACTATTTTAGAAATTACCAGATATGGGACCGGAGAATGGCGCTTTAATTCTAGTGTGTTTGTTTTGCCATTTTTAGGTTTCTGCACACCTTCTTGGATTGCACAGAGATGTCAGAAAACTTGTAAAATAAATCATAGCAGAGGTTTTTGTTTTGTTTTGTTTTGTTTTTTTACAAAATCTGCTGTGTAGTAGAATTAGTCCTTTCCATGAATGAAACTAACAAAAATGAACAAGAAACACAAAATTTGTTGTTACTGCTTTCTAGTAATTTTTCAGAAATTAACTATTTATTTGTATAGGAAACCTAGTTCACAAATTAAAAAAAAAAAAGTACTAGAAAACTGAATTAAGTTAGTGAATTATGTACAATGTGTATGTTACTCTTTCATGTATGTAGATAATTATATAGAATTTAGTAGGTCTTTTTGAAAGTAATATAATTGTTGTATATTCCCAGTAGTTTGTCTTTCTCAATTATGTTAAGCATAAATTACTTTTCCTCACTATGAAGGTTGTCATACTTAATTCCAATTTACCGTTTGTGTGTCATTGAGACAATTATTTCACAAGTAACGTTTACTAAATTAGAACATAACTAAAGCAACTCTAAGTTTTTCTCTGTGCTGCTACTCCAGCCTGGGGGAGGTCTCCTATAAACAGAGCCTCATTCTTGTAATTTAAACATCTACTTCACATTTCCTCAAATTTTACAGTAAAAGGCAGTCATGACAATGAGATAAGAGGGTGATTTGTTAATGAAACTGTGCATTGTGTTGACTAGCAGTGTCTCCTTGTTTCCTTCTGATCCCCTTATCTGTCG
The DNA here is from genome assembly GCF_965638725.1 of Aptenodytes patagonicus. NCBI lineage: Eukaryota > Metazoa > Chordata > Aves > Sphenisciformes > Spheniscidae > Aptenodytes > Aptenodytes patagonicus. The sequence goes on from NC_134952.1 coordinate 46,715,672, forward strand.
GTTGCATCCACCAATCATATTTGTTCTTATATTCAAGTCTATGGAGTCTTTGGTGTAAAGACTACTTTGAATTATGTATAAAATGAAAATGTTTTAATGTAGTATAGCTGTGTAAACCTGTTTTACCACAACTGTAATTAGCTTAGATCATAAACTGAAGGTTCATCTGTCACCAGACTAAAATCTGTTGTTAGAATACATAATAAGATTTAAAAGGTGGGTGTTAGATCAACATTACAACAGATTACTTTGCCAAACATAATGAAAACTAAAGCAGTAACAGGAAAAAAATGGGTGTAGACTTTGGGGTACAATTGCTATACAGTGTTCAGGCTCTTATTGAAGAGTGTAAGTTACCTGCACTTGTGTAAGTATATGTATCATAAGTAGCAGACAATACTTTTCTCCCTATTCTCTCTTTTTTTTATTTGCTGCAATTAAAAAAAAATAATTAAAAATCACTTTCTTCTCACTAATTTCTTAAACAACTTAACTACTGTTTGCAAGTGACAGGTACTTTTACTTACATGCTTACTTTCATTTATAATAGCTAAGTACATCATCTAGCTTTTATCACAAACATTAAAGTTTGATATTCTCAATCAGTACGATAAGGCAGGGGAACAGGAAAGGTAATGAACCATGCATCATGTAAAGCATGTACCTTGTGTCTACCCAGACCCCTGAACATCTACGCTCCTCCCAAGATTTATCAAATAGATACATGTTACACTGTGTCTGAAGGAAAAATAATTCAGGTTATTTTTGCATTACTTATTATGATCTGTCATGAACAATCACCAAAAAAACCCCCAAACTCTAGGGCAACAGAAACCAAAGCATTTATTTGTAATGTTTTTTTTGCAAGTTAATTTTAAGATACTGGAGAGTACTGCCAATGAGCTTAAATGCCTGAGTATTGTCCTCCCCTCCTTATATGCAAACCATGTGCTCATGTGCGATGACTTTGACGTCCTTTTCAGATAAAGGGATAGGGGAATACTACTTCCATACTACAGAGAACTGTGGCACAGTGTGGTTGCAGGGAGGATGAAGCTACTGTTGATAAAGGTGTCTTTCATATGGGTCAGACTAACCTATTTAGGTAAGCAAGAAACAAAATAGCATCTGTTTTAAATTGTAAATTATGACCAACAGAGATTTTTCCAAAAGGTGTTAGCAGTATTTACATCATGAGGACTTTCAAACAAGTTAGTGAAGCACTAAAAGAATCAGTCTGGGCTCTAGCAAATGTAAAAAACACACACTAGAAGCCAATGGACTATCATGGCTGGGATTGTAATTCAGTCAGGTTGATCTGTAGAGTGAGCAGGTACACACTGAGAGCAAATTACAGCTATTATCTTACAGACTTGGTACAAACAGCCCCATAAAGAGGATAGGCTTTAACACCAGTGTTGAGTATAAAATAATAATCTGCTGAAGATGGGTTGTAGAGACATGAAATTGCTTTGTGAACTGTACTCACCTTATTCGCAGCTGGTTTTCAACAGACTGCCATTGTAATTAATGTTTCAGTATCTATAAAAAAGCTACTTTTTGGATAATTAAATAACATAATCTTTCCTTAATTCTGTTTTCATTAATATTAAAGAGACATTAATATTTTCTGTTAGTAATCAATACAACATATTTATAAGTTTGAGCTACTTTTCAGGTTTAAAATCTTTCCAAAGGATATTACAGGAACAGGAAAAATAAAAATGAAAAATTATCTTAGTGTAGAACACCTATAACAGATTTTATCAACATGTTGTTCTTTTGTTGATGAGGTAATATAAACCATATATACACTAATGCAATGTAATTTAAGATATTTTGTTGACACTGATGTTGTGACAGCTTTGCTAGGCGGAGATGTGACTAAAAGTTTAACAGCCTTCTAATCTTAGTTTATGAATGAATTTTTTCTACAAGAAGTAGTCAAACTTGTGGCAACAGTAATCTCTCAGACAACATTGTATTAGGCAGCATTTATGTTGTATATTAAAAAGAAAGGTACAAATGTTCTTCCCTTCTGGAAAAATGTAAAAATAGTTTATAAACATGTAATATATAAGTGCTTTTATATGACTGTTATGCTAGTTTCAGAAGTTTGTGCTATGCAATGGGAAGAGTACAAAAAAGAAATGCTGCAGAAAATATATTGTCTGTATTCTTTCTTTCTCTGAATAGGTGTTGTGAGAGAATACCTTAGTTCATCATTCCTTAAGCTTTAGATCTAAAGTGAATGTCCAAAGTGCATTAAAATGTCTTTATTTGACTGTGACTGAACTTCCTTTAAAACTTTTTTCCGTAAACTCTTGAGTTAAAAGTAGGAAAAGAGACTAATTATTACAATCCTTTTCATGATCATGTGATATTTTTTTTTCCCTCTAAATTTACACTACTTTGTATAATGTCTCGTGGAAATCTTTGTGCAACCCATGCAAAAGTTGTCCATATTTAATAAATAAATAATCTTTAATATTCTAATGAACATTAACATCATTATTGTATTTGTAGAGGTGAGAACCTATATTCAATTCTTGATTGATCATTAAAGTGAGAGACATTGTCTTGTGCCTCAAGGAAAAAAAAATGTGTCAGTGTGACTTTTTTGTTCGTTTTCCATTTCTTTTCCTAACTCAGACCTGTAGCAACTCATCAAAAATACTGTGACAAATCCAGATTTAACAGATATAATTAAGAAATAAACTGCTTTACTTATGTTGCGTATCTCTAAGGTAGAAATATCTCTTTGCAGTTTTAGAATTGCAGAATGAGAACTGTTTGATCAAAAATAATTTACAGGGCATAAAATCCGGACGTGGCAACTAGGACTGATATAGTATCTGAGAAATAGGATTTGCCTTTCCTCCCCCACCAGGAATATAGGTAAAATGGCATTAGACTTCAGCTGTACCAGAGTAAAACCAAACTCTCTCTCTCTAAAGAATACCGCAGCCAGAAAAGTTATCTAGGGGAGACAAAAATCATACTTCTTTTCCTGGCCCAGGCTTTTGGAGTTCACCCAATTGAATCAGAGTATGTTAAAGTTAAGTGTTCTCTTCCCTCCCCACCACCTGGAGCCTGCATCCATTCAGGTGGAAAGGTTTGCTCACTGCAGCTCCAGAATGGCTAAGGAATAAACATATTTCCCTGCTGAGTATTTCTGCATTAGACCCCTGAAAAGCAGTCATGTAGAACTCAACTCTTACAAATTGTATGTCCTCAATCTCCATGCCTCTGGCAGGTAAGGACAAATATCCAAATACTATGTGTATCTTAGGCTGTTGGTTAAATACAGCTTAGGTTTGTTTATTTCTGTTACTTCAGTTGGGATTTTCAGATAGCTACGTAACAGGCAGTGGCTTTTAGAAGAAAAAAAAATGCTAGAGTGGTTTTGGTTCTTAAAAACATTTTGTCTACTTCCACAATTTAACTTCTGTCGTAGGAGTCCTTCTCTTCTACCTCTGAGTCTTGCTAGAATAGTGAGAAGCTTTTAGGAACTTTTTCTCTCTCTACCTTATGAAATGGTGATGGAGGTGTACATAGTGGTACAGTCACCATAATAATGCATATACCATTAAATACACCAAAATAATAAACTCCGGTCTCATACATGTAAATTAGACATTTTTAAATGGGATCCACTTGCAAAACAAAACAACTGCCAAAGCAGTTTCTGTGAGGTAAATAATTGTTCCTCATTAATACTTGTATCTTCATCATAGCATCTAAAAAGAATGGAACATAGCTTTCTTTGCTAATCAGCGTATTACTGTAGCCTTGAATTCACTACTCGAAGTTAACTTAAGCAGTAGCTAACTGTAATTATATGTTTGCAACAAATACATGGTATTTTGCTGGTCCCCATTTACATGTCTCATCAAAAAACTTGAAATACTAAGGTTATCTTAATAAAAACAAAAGCTTCTAAACTGTTTCTCAGTTCAGTTTAAAATATACAGCAGCTGATATAAGAGAATACCAGACATAAACTATATTGTGCTTTGGTTTAGAATAAGTAGTGACTGTAATCAGTATATGTAGGACATTTGCTGTAGCAATTTCTGCTTTGTAGAAGACTTGATAATGAAAAGAATAAACTAGATATTGTCAAAGATATCCTTTTTCTTCCTCTGGCAATCCCACCTTCTCTTGTTCAAAGAAGTTTGGTATGTTCAGTAAATGAAAAGGTAGAGCTAGCTTATGAGCGCTCAATTGTAATTTCTACTTTCTGAAGTCAAATATTATTATGAAATATATTCTTTATAATGATTCATTTTCTATCATATTTGCAGGTTTTACTGCAAATTTTACATTGCAGTATTCACTCATAAAGCAACCCTGTTGGTATTATTATAAAAAGTTAATACTGTCTGCTTTTCCTTTTTTTTTTTTTTAATTTACTTTTAAACTCTTAATCAAATTCAAATTAAAAAAAAATTTGTGTTGTGTATTTTCTTTTCAGGGGATAAATGCAAACCTACTGAATACACCAAAGTGAAAAATATGTTACTGGATCTACAAAATCGGAGATACATTGCACAATCAAAAGATAAAACTGTTGATGAGAAAATGGTTTTAAAGAAACTTCTTGTAGATCAAATGTTTAATTATTTTGATTCAGACAACAATGGACTTGTGGACACTAATGAATTATCTCAGGTAAGATTTAGATTTTGTTTCCCTTAGCACAGTAGCTATTCAGTTGTCTTTGTCAGGACTTACGCACATGGAATGTTATGTCTTAGGATGCTTTCACTTTAGAAGATATATGTGAGTCTCTGAGGTGGAAAACTTCATTCAAGAATTTTGGAAAAGCTGAATTATTCAGAAATTCTGCAGTGATTGTTCAGAAATTTGAATACAATGCTTTGGGCTATACCTTAGGGGGATAGAACACAATAGGTTGCTTTGACCATGAGTTGTTTTATCATCCACAGCATGCTATCATAATGTCCAACTGTATAGATGTATTTTAGAGGTTGAAAACAATTAAAATTATATTTTAAATCACTTCTGTAATACTAAAGAAGTATTATTGCTTTATACAAGTTAGGGCTAGAGAAGTAGTCTTGGAAAGAGAGTTCATGGTAGTCTCTAAACAGCAAGCTTTAACAAATTACACATCTAAACCAATAATTGTTGCTCTGGTGGGCATGACAGCACAAGCTTTAATCTACCTAGAAGGGTTAACTCTATTAAAGAGTATTGTTATGGCAAATGTACTTTGATTTACTGGATAACGTAGAAGTCTATGTTTGAGAAATGTAATCATGACTGAGCTATATTAATGAGTCTAATACTAGACAGTCACTTAAAAATTCAAGAAAAGTAAGATTTGTTAGATGCCACTGTTGATCGTTATCCTATGTTTTAAGTTGCATGGCAGTGTTAAGAAATATTTACAAGTGAATAGATAATATCTGTGGTGTTAGGCTGGAGTTATCATTTCCATACAGTTAACTTCTAAAGTTTTAGTGGCAATTTCCAGGACCAGAGGATGCATACAAATATAGGTATAATTTCAAATAATAATAAATTACCCATTTAAAAAAAAATCAAAAAATAGTATTTTTCTGTAGTTTATAAGATTGGGTTTTCCTGCTTTGTTTTAGACTCTTTCAGAAGTTAAGCTTTCAAGGGAATTTGGTGCCTGCATATATTTTACAAATAATACTTTTTATATGAATATACTATATGAATACATAACATACATAGGAGTCAGAACACTTGAAACAATGTGATAGTTATTAGTGTATTGGTTGGCAGTCTAAAGAAACTGAATTATAAATCTTTCTTTATTTTACCACTTGAAAATAGCTTGACTTTGTTGCCATAGCCCTCACGTAACTATTGGAAAATAGTTGAATGCTTTCACCACTACAAATCCATTATTTAATTATCAGTGAATCATGCTCTTTTCATTAGAGGAGCAGGACTAAAGTACTAGTGCTGAAGGTCAGTATCAAAAATATTTTGCAGAATTTCCAGGTTTGTATAAAGAAATAATGCTTCTCTATTCATAGAATCATAGAATCATTGAGGTTGGAAAAGACCTCTAAGATCATCGAGTCCAACCGTCAACCCAACACCACCATGCCCACTAAACCATGTCCCTAAGTGTCTCATCTACACGTCTTTTAAATACCTCCAGGGATGGGGACTCCACCACTTCCCTGGGCAGCCTGTTCCAATGTTTCACTACTCTTTCAGTAAAGACATTTTTCCTTACATCCAATCTAAACCTCCCCTGGCGCAACTTGAGGCCATTTCCTCTCGTCCTATCGCTTGTTCCTTCGGAGAAAAGACCAACACCCACCTCGCTACAACCTCCTTTCAGGTAGTTGTAGAGAGCGATGAGGTCTCCCCTCAGCCTCCTTTTCTCCAGGCTGAACAACCCCAGTTCCCTCAGCCGCTCCTCATAAGACTTGTTCTCCAGACCCCTCACCAGCCTCGTTGCCCTTCTCTGGACACGCTCCAGCACCTCAACGTCCTTCTTGTAGTGAGGGGCCCAAAACTGAACACAGTATTCGAGGTGCGGCCTCACCAGGGCTGAGTCCAGGGGCACGATCACTTCCCTCCTCCTGCTGGCCACACCATTTCTGATACAGGCCAGGATGCCATTGGCCTTCTTGGCCGCCTGGGCACACTGCCGGTTCATGTTCAGCCGGCTGTCGACCAACACCCCCAGGTCCTTCTCTGCTGGGCAGCTTTCCAGTCACTCTTCCCCAAGCCTGTAGCGCTGCCTGGGGTTGTTGTGGCCCAAGTGCAGGACCCGGCACTTGTCCTTGTTGAACCTCATACAGTTGGCCTGGGCCCATCGATGCATCCTGTCCAGGTCCCTCTGCAGAGCCTTCCTACCCTCGAGCAGATCAACACTCCCACCCAGCTTGGGGTCGTCTGCAAACTTACTGAGGGTGCACTCAATCCCCTCATCCAGGTCATTGATAAAGATATTGAACAAGACCGGCCCTAAAACTGAGCCCTGGGGAACACCGCTCATGACCAGCCACCAACTGGATGTAACTCCATTCACCACAACTCTCTGGGCCCGGCCATCCAGCCAGTTTTTGATTCAGTTGCTGCACGTACACTTTTCCTCTTTCCTTTATTTCTTTGTGTCAAACACAGTTTAAAAACAACTAAATAAAAACCCTTTCCACTATGGTGTTTTCAAACTTTCTATACATATTATTCCCACATACTTTTTTTCCTATAAAAGTGAATTTATAATGGCAACTGTAAAGTAATGCTTTTTCACAAGTATGGAAACAGGTCAAACAGCCTTAAAACCCAAACATGGTGCTTTGTGGTTCTGCTAAAATTCATTGCAAAAACATCAAATTATTCAATCTAAAGAATAATGTAAAATAAGTTCATGGTTAGTGCTGTGTGGTTTGTTATTGTATGTGTTGCAAGAGACACGATGAACTAACCTGTTGCCCTCAGAAATAATTCTTTAGTCAGTTTGAACAGGGAAGAAAACAAGAGAAGCTATACCTGTTTCTCATGAAGCCTTCTTGATAGCAGAAGCTTCAGCTGAGAACCTTTGTCTCTTTCATATGACAAAAGGAAACACTGAATCGCCTTTGCGACACACAAAATGGTGTACAGCTTTGCAGTTAAGAACCCACCTCCTGTATAATCTCAATATTTGTAAATCTTTGCCTTCATCTGATGGAGGAAGATTTTAGCCTGCATATTTACTGAAAACGAACCAGGTATATGACTCAGTACTCTCTGAAGACTTAAAACAAGATGACAAATTAAAAGAACTCAGAGCAATATCTTCAAATGAAATGCACTGTTTTTCAGAGCATTATCTTTGATTGTTGAAAACTTGACACTTAGTTTCCATCCTCCCGTGGTTTAGCCCAATGAATATTTTTTTTTTTCTTGTTGAACATCAAAGCTTAATAAATCAAGATTGTTTTGCAAGGTGGGATTAGACTCTTGCTCTCTTCTGGCCTTAGTGTATATGATAGCTATCAGTATTTCTAAAAATTGGAATTGATGCAGTAGGAGAAAAGAAACAAAAAGACCTAGTCTTGAATACAGTATCTAGAAGGTATTGATTCATAATGTGAGAGAGGTCCCTTCCACTGAAAGAATGCTGGGCCCATTAACTTTCTTGAGAATGTGATCGTTGAAGGGGAAGGGGTGGTGGTGGTGGAAGAATGTTAGAAAGGTCGTTGAACTTCCCAGGGCTGAGTGGGAGACATTATTGTACCTTTAAAATGTTCTCAAGATTAGGAGAATTTTTCTCAGTTGTGCTCACAATACAGCCAAAATTTTGGAATCTGCAGACCTGTCATACATAATAGTGCCTGTCTGCATTTTAAATTTAATCATATTAAGGGAATATGAAAAATAACATATTTGTTGTAGAAAACAACAAGGATTCCTGAAGTTAATTTATGCTCACATGAATATTGAACTTCAGTTTTTAGTGCATCTTAAATTTTACATCTCCTCAATCTTGCTGTGCAATGAGTGCAATCAGGCTCTTGGATTGCATTTTATTATCTCATAGGTGTCCATATAGTCATCCTACCTAATATAAAATTGAAATGAATCAGCTGGAGATTGGAAATGGTGACAGCAACACTCCAATTTTTATTGATGTATGTTGAATCAGAAATCATAAGGGTTTTGCATTTGCAACTTGATGCAAGAAAAACAAATATTCCTCTCCAGAAAAAGCAAAAATAGTGCTTTTTATTAAAAAAGCTATTTCAAGTAGTGAGAAAATTAAAAAAAAACATATTTCAAGTATTATAACAATAAATTAACAATTGGCAGGCTATTATTTTTTTCCTTTTATTTGAACAATTCTGGCATCTGGATATAATTTTTTCATGGTTTTGTGGTCTAATACAGAATTACAGTTAAAAAATATTTATAACTCCGTTACACAGTGTAAATGTCAGACAAGGTAGTCTGCAATGAAGAGAGAAAAGCGGTGGGATTATGTAGCTCCATGCAGGCTAAGTGAACATTTTTTTACCCGTATAAATTCTTCTCTGACTTGACTGCTTTCACTGCTGAGCCTAACTCATTTAATGTTCTAGTTTCCAAATTCTATATTGGCAAGTCAGATGTGGCTTGATTTTGAAAGGACTTACTGATGAAGTTAACCTTTTAGACCACTCTGTTTTGAGAGGTAGGTACTAATCAGAAAGAGTATCTACCCTTCCAAAAGGGTGGGCTATGAAATAGGCAGAATTTTCATCATCTTCATCACCTCTGGTCTAACATAAATGCAACATATCTGCAAGATTTCTAGTAAAGTGGGGTGGTTCCTTGAAGGGTTTGTTTTGTTTTGATTTTAAAGCACTTTGAAAGAATTTAAATTAATCCAAAATAAAGGAAGATAATTGATTCTTCTGGTTAGCTATGAATATTCAGGTGTTAACAGACTCACTTGTTTATCTATTTTCTTTTATCTTCTGCAAAAACAAACTGGAATTTAATACAAAGTTATAAATGGAATGTCAGTGTTTCTATCACTGTAGACAGCTTGATTACTTTATATTGTTGTTGCTGTATAGAAGAGAAAAAAATATCAGAAGTGTTATGGGGAGACATGGGAATAAAATGTGTTTTTCCAGTGATGAATGCAGTTATTCTTGTATGGTGGAATTGCCATTTTATAAACAATAAGCCTTTTCTGGTTACCATCAGTAAAAGATACATAACCTCTAAGAATACTTCATCTTGCTCAACAGTGAAGTTCCTTCTGTGTGTGAAAGTGAAATAATCTGTACTTGATTAGACTTAGAGCTGCTTTCTTTCTATTTATTTCTTATACTAGTGAGCTAAGAAAGCAAAATTTTATAGAAAAGGGAAGTGACGTTAGTCTGAAAGCAAGTTGAATATATAATAATAATAAATTTTCCTCTTCCTGTCCCGCTTTTTAATGATCTATTTTCTGGAGTCAAAGAAAGAATTTAGCATCCTTATTTATGAACTAATATCTGTAATTTCAAATACCTGGATATATTTCTGTTATTTACCAGGGTAACACAGGACAAATGAAAATACGTTACATTTTTATACAAACTCATCCTTACTTCTGCATTTTATTTTGATGTTTTCTCAGTGTCATTTAATTCCAGTTAGTGAGACCAAACAAAAACAATTAAGAAACAGCCAAATGAACCACTCACTCTCAGGAAACTGTACTAAGTTCATCACTGTTTCAAGGAATGATAAGTGGAAGTTATGGGAACTACTATAAGATGAAATATGCCATTTTCACATATCAGTTTAATATGCTTCAATTACAGGTGACATCAGAAATACAGATTTCTCATAAAGCGTAATGAACCTTCGAATACTGTTACATATCCATGTGTGTTTGTAGATAAATACACAAGTTGGGGTGTGGGTGTGTGTATGTATATATAGCATCTGTACATAAAGCATCAATTCAAAAGTTCTAATGTAAAATATACTAAAAAAGAAATAAATTTTAAGTAGGAAATTAAGTACTGTTGTCTTTACGGCTATGTGTAGGTATGTGTACTTATCTGTAAATCTCAGGAATATGTCATACCTTAGAAGAATACACTCTCTGTAGATGAGTAGAGCTGTATCTATAAATGGCTTGGTTATTATATATTGTCTTAAAAAAAGTAATCTGACAGAATTATACATTTAATTGGTTTGTTTAATACAGCATTAATTGCTGCTAAACGTATAGGTAAGATAAAATTTTAATTAGTTTCTTCCTGTTTATTCTTTAAGTTCTTTTTTCTCAGATTTGCTTCAATCACTGTCGGTTATTATATTTGCTAACAAACTGTTGCTTGTTTGTGAATTGAGAACAGATGTGTGTCCTTTTTTATGTGACGGCTTGGCCTGAATTATGGCTCCATTTTTTCCTTCAAAGATTAAGATTCCTAAACTGTGTTCTCTATGTTGTGCCGCTGAGATCTGAAAGAAAAAAAGAAAAAAAATTAACATCTCCTGATTTTATTTCTGTATTAACGATAGTACTGTTGCACTTCATGCCAGCTGATACTTCGTGGCACTTGTTTGCACATCTACAACTAATGTAAATTGCATCTTTTCTGTCAGCATTGGTTTCTCAAACTCTGATGAAAATACTTCATGGAGCCCTGGCCTTTAAATTTTTACCTTTATGGTATAACTATGTGTTATTTGGAGGACTCGGAACTGAGAGAAGGGATAATAAGCCTATCTCCTCTTTTCGAATTTTTAGTCAACTTTGGTGTTTCCTACATGTGGCATAGGCAGAAGCATATTTCGCCTATTAAGCTATAGTTCTCTTTCTTTTCTGCCTATTAATTAGGGATACCTTATTACTTAGGTTGTATTATCTATTTTTATTATCACTAATCTAAGAAAAACTGAATATGCACTATATTCAATTCTAGATTCAAAATAAAAATAAGAATCCTACATGAAACTTCAAAATTGGGGGAAAAGAAAAGAGAATTTTTTAGGGATTAGTAGTGAGATATAGCTTACAAACACTGTGATCATAGTACTAAACCCTAACATCTTGATCTGTTTGCTGCCTTTGCTTTTATCAAGTAGAAGCCCTTCCCATTATTTTCTTGTGTAACGGATAATTCAGTTACTCTGCTGGATTAGAATTTAGTTATTTAGCTACTGGAATGGCATGTAAGGAAAAAAAGGGCTATGAATAGCTTTTAAAAGGAGATTTATTCTACCCTATATCTAGGTATTAGATTAATACCCTTGCGTATATATTTACAATGTGAATATTTCATATACCTGGGTAGGCAGCTTGAAGTCTTTTCTTCAGTCCAAATGGAGCATGTAGGATCCTCAGAGGTGTGTAAGCATTGCAAAATCTAACTGCTAGATGATCTTGCAGCTATGAATTCCTCAGTTTCTGGCTATGAAGAAAGTCCATGCCTGAAGTCTGAGAAGGTATCTTTTTAAACAAGAGCGTGGGCACAGTCTAGTGATTGGCTAATGCAAAATATAGAAGAAACAGTTTCTAAAGCTGGGGTTACCTAGGATATCCCTTTCTCTGGCCAATGATCTCAAGGTTAAGACAAGCAGTTATGCTTCTTCAGTTACTTCTCTCTGTCTCAAGGATTCTTAAATTCTGTTAAGGGAAGTTAAAGCAAGGAACAATTTACCAACCTTTATTATTAATTTGATTTCATAAATTATCAATTCTTTTAATTTCCACAAAGTTATACTGCTGTGGAAGATGGTGAAACAAGGTAATTGAATGCCCTCGTGTAGTCAGAATTAATTTGGAGCACAATTCCCACAGTGTTTGGTGTTTGATGTACTCTAGATCAAGCACTGAGTGATACAGTTGTGATAAGATACTTGCTTTTAGGAAAGATGAACACTCATTAACTGAACTACCATATTTGCTGTAAAGGAAGTTTTTGTTTGTAGTTGTATTTCTGTAGCATTTTCTTTGGGGAAGTACATAGACACCATCAATCACAGGCAAGCAGAAAACCACTGACTGACAAAATTTTTGGTAAGGTGGACTAATAAAGGAAATGTTGTTATTTGTGATCTAGTTTCATAACATCTGCAGACTTTTCATTGTGGCTGCCAGAAATCAAACTGAAATGAATGAAACCATCTATTCTGACATGCAGTTTGTCATTCTTAATCAGATTACCTTTCCCAGGCTCCTCAAATTTGGAGTAGTACTGACTAAATTCCTGAGAGGTTTTGAACTTAGCTAACGGTATGCTGATTCATGGGAAATAAATAATTGTGTGCTATATCTTTAAAAAAACCAATATTTTCCAAATACTACAAATCCCTCCTCCATGTTTCAAAGAGCATTCAATTCTCAAGCATAAGATTCATAGTTTAGAAAAGCCATATTTAATTTGAAAATTTAGATAAGTTTCTAAGTTTTCAGTATTTATGGGGTTTCACAATGAGCCATAAACAGCAGCAGTTTTGTTGTATGTCTTACCTTTTACCTGTTCACGATATGGAAAGTAAATGCTTCACTGATTTTATGGAAATGTAAAGTAAAATTTGTGAGAATAAATATTTGTGAACTTTCTCTGGTATGAATTTTCAACTCAGAAGTCTGAAATCAAATAATCCCTTGTATGACTTGTATGGCACAATCATAAAATTGTGCAGATCATCTTAATCAGGCTTTAACCTTTATAGAAAGAATTTTGTTTCTAGCATGTGACTTATTAAAAGTTTTACCTGTTTCTATCCTGCCTCCCTAACTAATTACCATCTGTTTAGTTTAACCAAGGAGTAGACAGGCTGGGTTTAAAGAATTGGCTCAAGAATCAGTTTTCTTGAATTTTACTCTTCCCTCCTCCATGGACAGAGATTAATAGAATTTAAAACTTAAGGCACACTGTTAGATCATATATGGTATATCATCATCTAATCTAACTTGTGTATCACAGACATGGAATTTTATTCTATTTGCCCTACACTTTTAATTAAAAAACTGTAGTGTCTTGCTTTTGGCTGAGGCAAAAAAGGTCTACAAGGAAGGTGTGCAGCCTTGATTTGAAAACATCAAGGAGAACTTAAGAGTCCCAGGATTCAAGGTTAATTTTTCCTGTAGCTTTTCTTTTTTTGTTTCAGAGGCGTTATTCATTTTTCCTGTCCTATTAACTTTTGTTTGCCAAATTGAAGCATCCATATTTATTTTTTCCCTTGTAAAAATACCTATGGAATCTGATATGGTCAGTTCTTAGTCTCTCTTTAAAAAAACAAAACCAAAAACAAACCTCCCAAAACCTATAAAGATTGATTTTTCTCAGCTCTCTTAATGTAAAGTGTCTTCGGCAGGCTTCTGATTACTTTTATGGATCCTTTCTAACTTGAAAAGTTCCCTTCTAGTTTTTCAACATTGAATTTTAATATGTGCAAGTCAAAACTGAATGTTGTGTTTCAATGTCCCACCATTGCCTTTCTACCCCCAGCTACCTTGTTACACTTCAAAAAACCATACTGCTTGGTTAGGCTACAGAATGATCCTGGAATTCATGAGACTTCCTTATCCACAGCAAATCCTGCCTTTTTTTCAGATAAAATGCTTTCCAGGGCCCATTTATCCTCATTAAGGTATGATCTGGGTTCTTATTTTTAGATGAATGACCTTACATTTGGCTCAATGAAAACACAGATCCTTTTCCTGCAAACATCCAACCATGTGATCCATTTCATTCCATATGCTTCCCTGTCCTTCTCCTCATTATTATTCACCTCAACAGTATATGCCATCTGCCAATCTTCTTTTTATATTTATTTTTAAATTATCGAAAAGGACTGGGATGAGACCCCAGACTTGCAAAATCCCACTGGATTGCTTCAGCCACTGATGATTCTGTACTGACATCTATTTTTTCAGGTTTTGCAATTACTGACTTTATTATTCATGCACTATATGCCTTATTGATACTGCATAGTATTATTTTTCTTTTGTAATGATGTAGGGTGTGAAATTAAAAATACCTACAAGAAGCTATTATGTTTAGCAAGATGCCTTTGTAAATTAAATCCCTGACATAAGTAAAAGAAAATGAAAAATGGGTTTGTCTGACAGGCTGTATTTCCTAGAAGATGGTGTTAAAATATCATGTCGTGACAGCGTTTAAACACAAAAAATATTCACAGTCTTTATCTGTGAATTCCACTGTTTATTTCTTGAACCAATACTGACAGTTTTTCTTGCCCTGTTTGAATATTTGCACTGCATCATTATATGTCCCACCTTATGGAATTTCACTGATATTTGAAGATAATTTAAAAGGTAATGTCAACAAGAAAAAGATCTCCTCAGATGGTGAGTTAGGGACTCTTGTGAACAGGCAGTTTGATCCTGATGATTTTAAAACACTTAATGCTAACATAAGTTGCTAAACGACTTCTCTGTTGACTAACGGCTTGGTAAGTAGTCAGCTTTGCTTTGCTAGAGTCTCATATAGGTTGTAATTCCATATCACGGTCGATCTCATCTAACAGCAGGCTGCTACAGAAACAGGTAATTTTTCAAAATCCAAATTCCCACATCCTAATACCTGTTCTGAGTTGTACCTCTTGTGATAGAATATTAATCCCCCACCCTTTCAAGAGAAAAGCCCAACCAACCAAAATCTCCACAAAGATTAATTTTGCTTTCGATCAGAGAGTTGCTCTGATCCACAGATCACATTGCAGAGTCGGGAGATGGCTAGATCCAGCACAAGAGAATTCCTATTGGGTAAAAATTGGAACAGCTCTTTTAGCAGCAAATCGCAGATAATTAAGATTAATCGTGATATGAAATCACTTCTGTACCTTCTGAAATTTGTCCTTATGGACACTTTTGGAGGGTTTATCAAAACTGAGTGAATTTTCCAAAGAACCCCAAAGTGTCTCACCAGCATAAAGATGTCTATATATAAACAAACTTTGAATCTTATATCTGTAATCAAAATTATGGGTTTACTGAAGATGAAAATTAAATAATTGCCAGGAAAAGAAATCGTACATGTCCATAGCATAATTCTTGGAAATATCTCAATCATTCTGGCTAATCTTTTTTTAAATTATTGTTATTTTTATTTTAAATAAAATTGACCAATTATAAATGAAAAGCATCATAAGACAGATTTCAGCTCAAAGGATTGAAGCTCAGAACACTAATATGCAATTAAAAATGTGGTACTATAGTGGCAGGTGTTGGTGGGCTTTAACAAAGGTTTTATTGCACCACATTAGGTGTAAAATTTAATCCTTGTTTGTACAACTGAAGCTAGTGGGAATAAGTGTTCTAAACTATTTCAGACCACCTTTTATGAAAAAGAAGCAAAGGAACAATGCTTCTTACTCTAAATGTTCCTTTTTCATGAACCAGCTGTGATTTTAAGCACATTTCATGGCCTTGAAATCTTAGAGATTTCTTCTAGAGTGAAGTTTTCAATACACACCGTTATATCTTTAGTACTACTTCTATAACTACAATGGGCTTAGAGTTATTAATTTTTCCCAAGATACATTTTTGTCCTTTATGTACCAGCTCTAAGATCTACGCAGTTGCATTTTTTCTCTAATTCAGTTTAATGTGAACTTAATAAACAGGCTTTTAAAGTATGAGAAGTAGCCAACGCTAATATTCAGGTAGGTAGTATGTATATTTAATTAATAATAGCTAAAGCTGGTTTTGTGGTGATTTTTCTTATCTTTGTGAATAGTTTTCATACTTTCTAATGTATTAACAAGGTTATTATCTTTCATAATGCTTTTTTATTAATATATAGATTACTTCTGGTAGGGTAAAATGTTTGTGTCCTTTCTCTTTGCTCTAATGCTCCCTTTATTCTCTATTATTATTTAGAAATTTTCTATTTACATGAATAATAACTGAATGCATTCCTCTCTATTCCTGTTGATTCTTTTGCAGAGCAACTGAAACACAAAAGCCTCTGTATCCCTTGTTTTTCAGAAGCTATCATATGATAATACAAATTTAATGGTTTTGCAGTTATTTTGGGAGACAGGGTAGGAAGACTAATTATTTTACAAAGGAATTAACTATAGTTATATTCATTTTTTCTGTGCAAGGTACAAAACTTTAAACTGCAAATTATAACAAGGTGTTGCATTAGGTTTGGTTCTTTCAGTTATGTAATATTGTTTTTAATACATGCACCATGTAAAATTAGAATTCTGAATATGTGTGGTTATCTTAAGAATTCCTTGGATGGAATCAAGGTAGATGTCTACAACGTATACAGACTTTAAACCAAAATGGTGCAAAAATTAAAGAACATTTTTCTGGAAGAAGTTAATTGGTGTTAAAATCTAATAGCTATTAATTATGATCTATTTACAAAGTGTATGTGCCCCCATTTAGAAACAGGAGCCTTTTCAGGTCAGCTACTCTTATAACAGGTCTTTGGGAAGATAATAGGCTTGTCAAAAGCCTGTAAGAAGTTGATACAATTAGTAGGTAATAGGAGTTTAGTTTATTTGAAAATGTCTGAATTTTTTTTTGTGGTTAGGAATTAGACTGAGAGGAAAAAGACATTACGTCACGTGTACTTGGGAAATTATTATCTCAAGTATATTTGAATGGTTCTTAATCACCATTCCTATACATTTAAAGTAAAATCAGCTTTAACATTCACAGTGTCTTTATAGTGCTTCTGCCTATCCCCATTATATATATTCTCTATATGTTCTGAACACTTTTGTGTAATCTCAGTGAGTCTGTCCTAAAGGTACTAACTTTTAAAACTGCAATAAATAATTACAAAGTAACTGGAAATCCCTGACAATCCCTGCAACTGCAACGCAGTTGCAGTTCATTGCCCCACAGCAACCTTAAAATGATCTATTAAATGATTATTAGAAACAATTAATTATACCAGAGAACTCTAAGAGCTCAAATGTAATTTCATGGTTATAATTTTCTTGTCAGGTAATAAAACGGGATGAGCTTGGCAAGGATCTGTCTGACTGCTCTCTGTTCGATTTGCTGAAATACGATGATTATAATAGTGACAAGCACCTAGCTCTGGAAGAATTCTATAGAGCTTTTCGTAAGTACAAAGATTAGCTTATTCTTTTTTCAGTTTTCTTTTCTCCCTCTTGCTTTGTTTTTCTAAAATGGTATTTTTTTATTTTTAAATCTTGATACATCCCGATGCTGTACTTAAACAATAAGTATAATTTAACAGTCATATTATAGTAGAGAACTTCTTACCAGAAATCAATGAGATCCATTAGTCTCCAGATTTCTGAGGGATTTTGGTAATGGAGAATTTGTAGATAATCTTTCTTAATGCCAACATGCATTGATAAGTCTGTGTTGTGCACAAGTGGGAAGTAGTGTGGTCAAGATATAACCAATAGAACCGAAAAAGCTAGAACGCTTCCCCGCACTCTGTATTTATGAGTGCTGATAAGACCATTTCTGACAAACCCAGCAACAAATATACCACTTCTATTAGGTGCCTTATGTCTTCACAGAACGCAGAGAGAGGTATAGATTTGTGGTGTAGTTTTGCCAGGTATTTGTTCTCTAAATGCCAAAGGTGTCTGGGGACAAATGTGTACAGTACATACGAACATCTTGACCAAACCACTGGGATATGGGTCAACGTGGTAGTGAGTAACAGAAAGAAGGAAGATGTTGAGAGCTTTCATATAGTATGTTACATGCAATATAAGATACATCCATATATTTTGTTATATCCAGATCAGAACTGATGATTTTTACTCTTATCTACCTCAAATCTAAGACTGAATCTTGAAATCTGACTTTGGTTTCAATATCTGTTTCTCCACATTCATCAACCTGGCAGCATAGCAGATCAAGTTTGTGCTCAGCTCTTCCTATATTTATAGTTTGATTATGCATTGACTAGTCCATAAACATATCTTCATTTTGAGTCATTACAGCCTGTTGCTTTAGTCTTCTTGTACTTTATCTTTGGACAACTGACAGCTCTCAGCCACTTTAGATGATGTCAAATGAAAAAAGATCCAAAACTACTTAAAGAGTTTAAAACTAAAAAATAATGAATGGATATTAGGAAAAACATGGCTGCATGGAAAGCAATAAGAATAAACATGAAAATAAACATCAAGAAAGACTACCTGAAAGTTTCCTAGTTTTGCCCATTTAATTCTATTTTTATTTCCCTGAAAGTCTTTCAGAAAGTGTGATTTTGTGATACTGCTTAGCTGAATGAATGGCTTAGTGCTCCTAAAAAAACCTTGATCCTGCTTCCTGCTATTATCTGACTGCCTTTCTTGCGGTGTCCTGACACTCGTGGTCTCTCCTCTGAGTCACTTACTAAATCAGCAGAAAAATATTCACCCTCCACATCCCACCCCCAATCCTGCTTATTTTCTGCCAGTTGGGTGACCTGAATTGAGTAAGTGAAGGGTCAGACCATAACTCATGCAAAAGGAGAGTAGAGCCAAGAAATAAAGGGGGAGAGGGAGAGAATGGGAGATGTTAGGACTTTGTGGCAGTGAGATAAATTAATTCATCTGTACCAGCAAAACACTAGGAAATACCTTAATTTCTTTATTAAAGGTTGTGATATGTCTGACTTACCAAAACATAAAGAATTACATAGCATCTGTAGAAACGTACCCATGCATTATCTACAATTATATGGATAGATGTTGTACATGTAGATCTTGATTATATGCATAGATGTGGAAATATATATGGAAGCAGGTAGGATGTATAGCAATCCAAGAAGGTAAAAGACATGTTTAAAGTGTTAGCATGCTGTTTGCAAACACTGAAACCATGTATTAATGGAAGCATAACATTGTTCTTCCAAATAAGACTTGGATGTGCCTCTGAGGGACTATTTTGCATAGCTGTGAAACTCCAGACATTAGGATAGCTTTTTGTTGTATATTTTTAATGGACTTTTGAATAACGAAGATCATTTCCATATGGTATGTTAAGCATTGTCTTAATATGAACGATAATGGAAACATTAGGTTACATAAAGTTAGGAATTATTTAGGTTTCTTTGTTGCAATACAATAGTGGAGAAGACCCTATTTAAAACTATAGGGGTATCTTGGAAGATGATTTCTAGAGCAAGATTCATTCTTCTAAGTAGGGTTTTTTAACAAACTGTCTACATATTCATTAAATTGTTTAAAAATGAAACCTAAAAAAAAGGTCATTGTACATTTTGTGCCCAACAGGCCAAAGGAATGTGACATACCATTAGTCTCTGTAATTAAGGCAAAACAAATACTCTTGAAATAAATTTGAGGATTAACTCCACTTGTGTTGTGTTTGGTCTTGAGAGTTTGAATTCAGTCATTCTAACCTACGTCAATAGCATTAACAAAAATTACATAATGCTATAAAAGTATACTAAGCTAAGCAAAACCAAAACAAATTAAATGATAGCCACCTGGTCACTAAACTACTGCTCTTATGGCTAAACAAACTGACCCCAAGCTGAAACCAAGCTCTCCACAAAAGCCAAGCCAACCCCAGGCAAAACGAATCTGACAGCCCCAGTCCAGAGGCCTGTGTTGTTTGCTTAAGCCAAAGCCTGTGACCTGTTACTAGTAATGGCAAGTCTGGATTTACCAGGATACAGAGAATTAATATAGACAGGGAAACAGATCCGTGTAAGGAAATATACACAAGAAGCACTCACATCACATCTTCCACACACCATTCCACACACAAGTATCTCCTCATTTAAGCTTCAACCTACGACAGAATTAAACATTTTAAATTTCTTCAATAAAGTGAAATAGGAATGTTGAAAATATTTATTCCAAACAGACAAAAAACTGATTTTTTTCCAGAATTTTCTTTAAGTATTTAATCATTTCAATTTTGCATTCCAAAGTTATAATTATGTTGTATTGTAATTATATATTATAATTTTGAAATTATCATTTTGTACAGTATGGAAAAGATTATTTTTCACCAGCTCAGACACTTTCAAACACGTAGAACAAATCAAAACCAAAATAGGAAGGATTTTTTTAAAAATACTTTTCATAACTATGTAATGGGTGAAAGATTATAACAGTAATAGTACTTGCAGGAGATCATCTAAAATATTATGGTCTTATTTGTTATTTAAAGAAGTATAAAAGACATAACTGTTATTTTAAATAAAAAATGCTTCTAGAATTTTTCACCCCTCACACGGTTCTCTGTCCATTGAGCTTGACAGTGTGTTTGTCACTGGTTTTTCATTCTTTTACCTCCACCATTTTCATCTCCATTTAGAACCTAATTTCAATTTAATACCTGCTACTCCCAGTGGATTTGCCTCTATCCCTAATAGCAGTGGAGTGGTGGATTTGAGAACTGTTGAACTCTCCTCATTAAAGTTTGTCTGCCCAACTGCTGGAACAAGAGTTACTGACATTTATTCACTCAGAATGGCAGTGGAGAAAATTTGAGTTTGCAATGCTGGAGAAATTAATCCTATTCAAAACTGCTGCACAGAATTCAACGGGTCTTCTTTGTTTCTGTAACTCTAGTGAATTTCTTTTTTAAGTATGGAGAGGGAGTGAAAGAAAGGGCATAGAAGGGAAGCAGTTCTAATGCCTTGTTTGTTAAGACAGAGTCATACGAGGACAGAAATGCTAGGACTAGGTGGTAGAGGTAGGGGAGGGGTGATAGGGGTCACAGCACCACAGTTGTTATATGTCACAATTCCCCAAGGGTACTTCTGAAGCCAGTTTGTACCTGAAGCTGCTAAAATATAAAATGTACTACAGATAACAAAATATACTTTTAGGACATATTTGAATTTGGTGAAGATTAAACAGCTCTCATTTTCTAAATGTAATTGTTCATCGATGTCCTCTACTCAGCACAGGATCATGCTGCACAGAAGAACCTTTGAGAAAAATGAGAAAGCTGTAAAAAGGGCTGAGAGAAGGCATTAGGGATATTTATGTCATCAGCCTGACCCTAAAAAGGGGATAGTAATAGTCAAGCATACAACTAGCATGCACATTTCTAGCTGTGATTTCAACTGGTATTTAAAAATACTTGGATAAGATTTTGAACACAGTTGGATAGGATTAAAAGCTGTCTTCACTATGCTGTTGAACAACCTACTCCCTTAAAGTGGTTTCTTTTTAAAGGATTAGGCAATTACATTTTATTTAAATATGAGTTTATATCTGTGGGATTATCAGTACTGTTTCATTAGCATTTGCAGGTAGGAATTTTTTTCATTGGCATACTTAATTAGAAATTTGACTGTCATCTAAAGATTGTAAATTCAGTATCAAACATGACTGTAGATTGTACTGCTTTATGAAGAGTTCCCCACAGATAACAGCAATTCTATTTTTTTCTCTGGTGGTGGAAAATAAACCACCTTAAAGGCAAAGATTAATCATTGCCTGTTTTAAAGGTATTAACACGCACATAAATATATATCTATACATATATACATATACATGCTTGCTTGTATTCTGTGAATTACTTTTGACAGTCTCATTTTATCTTACAAAATGAGTTCAAAATAAACAGGACAACCAAATGTGAATAACTATGCAGTGGAATAAAAATCCCTTTCCCCCTTCAGAAGGTCAGATGCTGAAGCAGTAACAAAGAAAGAAAATGCTTGAGAGGGTGCTTTCTGCCTTGGAGGTTTGTGCCAAGTCCAGGTTAACAAACTGTTACAAGCAGATGAAGATGCCTACTGGCTTCTGTAGTGTTTTACATACTGGCAAGACTGATGCGGTTTTCTGGGTATCGACTGTTTTCCCTCATACCGTGAGGGGTTTTTTTTAGTGCTATAGAATCTATCTACTAGATATCTGTCTACTAGATGCCATAACAGTTTAACTAGATCAATAGTGTCTGCAGAGAGGAGCCTGAAAAATTATTTCCATTAATATAAGAAGATAAAACAGAAAGTTTAGATCTAACTAGGTTTTGGGATCTTGGGACTGAAGGAATCAGCTGGTTCGGTCCTCTACTGCTTCAACCACATCGTGTAAAATTCTATCTCAAAAGTGATCCAGCTCCATGTTTTGCTTTTTTGTTTTCCTTCCCCAGCCAGCCCCAAGCTAAAGGATTTTCTGTAAGGGAATGTTTTTTTAGACAGGGAAAAATATATTTAACTTTTTCTGAAAGGGTGGCTGAAAGCCTAAGATGATGGAGTCAAACAAAAGCTAGAAAGGAGGAATACAGGTTCTTGAAAGCTTTATCTTCTGTAAACTAAAACTCAGCTGATGTGCTTCCTTTATTTTTCAAGGATTTTCTTTCTTTGTGTAATGTCTCCTATCGTATCAAGATAATTCTGTGTTTGCTGTAAATGCTTTCTCTTTTTGTTTGTCTTCTAGTGCTGTTTTCTAAAATAAATAATGTTATGTGTTTTCCTCCTTTAAAGTACCATCTAAAATGAAATTTCAAAGGAGGTACTTCAGGTGGCCTTCATGGTGGGTTGCAAAACCTCAAGGCATACCACAAGCAAGTAAATCGTAATAAATTATTCTATTTGATCACTCAGCAGATGCAGATGTATATGTAGGCACTTCCCTTTGTGATTGCAGTAGAAAGAATGATGCTAATTTAGACATTTATGAATAGAACTGATTGAATACAATGAATGCAAATAACAAGTTTATTGTAAATAATAGAACTAAATGCTGTATGTAACAATTGACATCCTGCATAAAATGAAGAAAAAAAAATAGCAATATCTTTCAGAATTGTTTTCTATTCTTAGTGTAGAACTATTTTTGATGTTATCTTATGCTCAAAAAAGGGGCCATGGAAGGCCCTCACACTGAGGACTTGAGTGTAAAAAATACCACTAGATGTACAAGAAATTTTCAGAAAGAATTAGCTAGCCAAAACAAAATATGACCTAATTTTATAGTCCCTTCTTCTGTTAGTGATGCTTTATAGTTTCACTGGAACTATTGTGCTTTCAGGTACCACTCAACACTATTAACAATATCTAATCTGTCATGCAGCTGTTATTCAGGATCATGTATATTGTTACTGTACATGCTATTGCTTTGTATATTTAAAAATACCTTCAGTTTTGAAATGCTGTTCAGGTCACAGATATCAGATTCAGATTTCAAGCACTCCTTATTGCTGAGGTATTTGTATGAAGTGATATATGAACCTACAGTAACAGCAACTATTACAGAAGTTGATCTGGGCTGAAATTACAGAACTTGTCTTCGGGCTTAGCTTTTAGGAGGAAATGCGAGGCCAGTGCCTAATATGATTGTCATACTCGGTGCTTTGTTGTGTCTTGAATCACGTGGAAAGGCAAACAGCAGGAAGTCCCCATAAATACAGTGCTCATTATGATCGCGTGTGCTTAGTTATTAGATTCTCACAGTCCTCAAAAATGATTCTAAAACATCACTGCTTTCATTATGATAGCTTTACTTCTATTTTAGTTTGTCAAAGGCAATTATTACAGGTGCATGTTCAAAAAACTTTTTTTTGAAGTGTGTCTTTATTTCCAAAGCAAAATAGACCAGAATTTAACAACAACAACAACAACAAAAATCTAAATATAAAATCTGTACTGAATTGTTCATTTAAATAAATGGGACTTTCCATTGGCTTATATAAGTTATCCCCAAGTCCACAAAGCCTAACTCAAAAAAATACTTATTGAATTTATACTTCCAATGACTTCGATATGAGGTCCCAAATATTGTATTTTATGTGGAATCTGAGTCAGAGCTTTATGACTATCATGAGTCTTCAATACTAAAATAGGTTAACAAATAGTAGAGGAAAGATTTTCTGAGGGAGGAATAGGTATTATTCTGTCTCCTGCTACCATTAATTCCTTTTCAGCAACAACTAGTGTGTATTAGATTGTTCCAGAGGGTATTATATTTCAGCACTAACCTCTGAAAATACCAGTTAACATCATACTGAGTAGGAGCTATTGGACTTAGTGGTAATATTTTTCTGCTCAACCTAATCTATCTTTCAGATTCCTACCTGTGCTACGTGTATTTTCAATCTAGAGATTCTCAGCTGGAAAAGAATACAATCTCTTCTGTTGAGTGGGCAGAATTTTAAACTGATCATTTCAAACAAGTAAATATTTAAGGTATTAAATATTGTTTCATGGACTGAAGTAGTGTGCCTGAAATTTCTCACACGCCACTAAGCCAATTCATTTTGATTCCAAGTGATTTCCAAATGATGATAAATGTGTTTATTTGGTGCTTCCCCAGTAAGACTGTGTGTGGTTTTTTTGTGGGTTTGGTTGTTTGGTTTTTTTTTTGGTTGTGGTGTTTTGTTGGGGTTTTTTAGAAATATTTTACTTTTTTTTATTAAAAAAAAGTCTCTGAGCAAAAAGGGCCCTTTTTTAAAAAAAAAAAAAACTTAAGTGTTGCTGTTTGACAACGTAGAAGTCTGAGAAATGCTAAGCTGTTGGTGTATTTTGCCTGTTCAGATCTGGATCAATAGGAGTATATATCAGATCAATATCCGTAGGAGATAACTGATTTTAACATACCTTCTTTATAGCATACATTCAAAGCATCCGATAATACTTAAATAGTATCATGCAGTTGAAGTTTTTTATTCTTTTAAAATTTTGCCTGATTTTTGCATTCCTTCTGGATAAACACAAAATGAAAGATCTTATCAGATATTGTACATGCTTGCCATGAAGCTCTGATGAATTATGATATTCATCATTTTATGTAGCCCTGCTACTGTCTCTCCTAGGCTGTAGAGTGTTTGCACTGACTTAGGTAATTTAAGAACTGGATAAAAAGTGTCATAAATGAACCAATCACATTTAAGTGTGAATAAGCTATTATTTCCTAAGGCCAGATGTCTAGAAATGGTGTACTAATAAAACATAATTACATTGTGATGCTAAATAAATGAGTTGCAGATCTGTAAATTTAGAATTTGACCTTTTGCTAAGGCCAGGTGCCAAAGTTTTTTCTTCATGTTTTGAGGGAATCAAGTAACAAATTTAAGGCCATGTTAGGTTTGCATAAGTAGATGAAACAAATATTTCACAAGGTCTTTGGCTATCAGGAAATAATGAGGAAATTAGGAAATTTTGTTTATGAACCTTGAGTTCTACTGACCTGTAATCCCATCAGTGCGTTTACCTGGGAGCTTTTACTTGGTTCAGTGGTGTAGGTTGCTAGAGATAGCACTGTAAAATACAGGATTGTAGAGGATGAAGACTGGAACCAAACACCTTAGTTGTAGTGTCATTTTTTCAGACAAGAGGATTGGTAGAGATTGACTTGCATAATATTTGTTATTGGCTCAAAATGCCTGAGAATGAAGTCTTATATGCCTTTCAGTGAGTTTATTTCAATGCGATAGAGAATGACACGTTGTTGGGGAAAAAATAAACACTTATGGTTAGCAAAGTCCCCCAGTAATGGATCTATTAGTTGTTTCTCAGGAATCAGTTATCTGTGGCGAGTTACAGTATTGTTGCAACTATTTGATGTTGCTAATTCTGAGGATATTTTCATCTTTGCAAAGCAGCATACCTGTAAGATTAGGCTATGACTGATGTTCCAACATCCACAAACACCTTTATCTAGATACTGTAAGGAACATTTCAAGGCAAATTTAAAATAATAATTTATAATCACAGTTTCCTTTATTAACAATTTTAAAGGAAGCACTCTTTCTCCATAACAGGGGGCGGGGGTGGCGGGGAGGGGAGAGGGGAGAAAGAGAAAATACTGTCAGAACAAGAGGAGTAATGACTGTGCATTAAAGGAGGCAATCACTAGCTAATCCACAAGCAAGAACATTAAGTATCTCTACTTCAAGGCAGAATTACTTTTCTGGAACTATAATGAATATTAATAGGCTCATAAAATATTATTTAGTAAGAAAGCCTCGATAACCATTGCATTGCTTGTTTGCACCCATGGCATTACCTCTTTATCAGGATTTTATAGTTAAAATTGGTGACCAGTTTCAACTTCCAGAGTAACTGGCTATAAACACTGTTAGCCAACAATAAATATTCATTTAAGCACAATTTCTAAAATATTTTTTGATATTAAATCTCAATACACATTACCTTTCCTTTAAAAAGAACTGAAATCATATTTAGTATTTGACTTCTTTAGGAAACAGCATAGAGAAATACTTTTCCTCTTACAAAAACCAGATTGTATTAGTCTGAATTTAAGACACGGGTGAAATGTTCAAAACTGCATCTCAAGTATTTCCTTGTGTGCCTAGATAGTTGTTTTATTTTCCATACAGCTGAATGCACCAATTTAAAATCCATTTAGTAAAAGGAGATCATTACTGCATGTTGAAGTAAATGGTTTATTAGTTCAGCATTAAATTTAAATAATAAAATATTTGGAAAATTAAAAAACTCTATCAGAAGCACTGCTAACTTGAAATCTGGGGGAACTTTGCTGTAACGTGATAAGACTCAGCGGTCATTTGTCAGTTGCACTTAAGAAATAGAAAAAAAGGAAGGAAAAGTTGGTTCTAATTCATTGGCCCAAGTCATCAAAAGGGGAGCATTTTGATCACTAAGATAATTTAAGTATTTCAGATGAAGACTGAATGAATAAGATGCCTTTTCTGTCCAAGAATGAATTTATTTCTTTGGAGGATGTTTTGAGCTGCTTTGTGTTGCTTTATGCTCCATACAAGGTTGAGTTTACTGGTGATTCTTAAATATCAAGCACTAATGTTCACTTTAGAAAAATGTTACTAAGTAATTTTATTCAAAAATTTAGAACGTTTCATCTTTACACCTCTCAGGCTACCATGGAGTTCAAAGGAACAAGCTTTCCCAAAAGAAGGCTGTCGGGTTTTTGGTTTGAGGGTTTTTTTGATAACTCATCTACTCTGCTTGCTTGCTTTGATTTTGTTCTTGCATCTGGGTAAATAAAAATAGAAAATTTTTTATAGTCAGAAGATTGTAAAAAGCTTTTAGTAATTCCTGAGATACCCGGATTTCTTAAGCATATCTGACATTCATACTATAAAAAGAGAATCTGAAGACACAGTTTTGCACCTAGATTATATGAAAGTACATTGGAAATGCTATAAATGAGGTTAATAAAAAAAGAATTCCAATTTTGCAAAGCTTGTGAGCTTTTCTGTAGACCTTAGTGTTATAGAAAGGTGTATTACAGTATATTGGGAAAGTTTTTTGATTGAATGCCCTCAAATATCCATTACATACAATAAGGAAAAATTAGCTCAAAAATGTCTCCATTGCAAAGAAATATATTGGAGAAGAAACCCTTTTAGTTCACTCCATTGTTCATGGTGAATTACGTTCTGCCAAAATGTTCTTATTTCAGGAAATTTCATTACTAACTTCATTTCCAAAACATAATAGCAGAATTTCAAGTTTTACTATAGTATTCCTCCATAGCCTTTGAGTTTGGTATTTTTTTTTTCTCTTTAATATTGTGCTTCCATAGTGTGTTTTGGTATGTTGTATGTTTTTGCAGTTTACAACTTTCCTAGCACATCCGTATATGCCATTGGTGATAAGACACTATTTTTGGCCAACTGAAATAAACAGTGAATGAAATATTTGGATCTAAATATTTTATAGAAAGCTTCAATGAAAATGTGGATAAATTAATTTTCAGTATGAAAATTGTCAGCATATTACATTTTAAATGAAAATAAATGACGTGATTTATCTTGGCATCCTAAATTAAATGTTTCAATAACCATTTGAAGTTTCCTATCTGTTTTTTTTTCTATTTTATAAAAGGAGAACAGTTTATTTTAAAATTGTGTGCTGTACACATAGAAATGTGTACGAATAACATATATGTACACTTAGAAGATAAAAGTGTGTAGGTATATAGTTTAATCTGATGGGTACTTTTTAAGGCAACCATTTAAGACTTTGGTTCCTATTTGAAAATGCCCTCTTTATGTCAATTTTGAGAGCACTTTCTGGGCAGTTCCACACTACTGGGCTTTAAAGTTGCCTCAGGGCCCAGACCAGGAAAAAGAGTGGACGTGTTGGAAAGAATTGGAAGAGTTCCTTGCTTGGTGACTCCCTCAGGCATATTTTTCTTTTCCATTTCAAACTTCCCAAGGGAAAAATAGCATAAGTAGACACATAGTAGGCAAGAGGAGAGCATCCAACTTACCAACTGTTATACTCTTCCTATTATGACTGCATTTATTACAAGGACACTCAAACTGTAGTAATTGCAGTGATCTTCATAGGTGGTAATATGCTTTCATTTTCCTGTCTATCTTCCATTTAACATATATTCTGCCTCAGTTTTAATTAGTTAGTCTTTTTAACTTAAAATAATTTCTGTTTAGTTTCCTCTCAGTTAACGTTTTCAGGCCTTGGTTTTGTCTTTTCCTCCTCATTCCCAAGTCAACAAGGATTAATTAAATGCAAAAGTTGCATTAATGCAACATTTTCTACCAAAGGAAATAAGGAAACAGACTAACAAAATATCCCTGTGGTTGTGTTGTATACAGAATTAAATTGTCAGTAGATTCTTAAGCCAGTTTTCTAAACAGATCATGCTCTCAGAGTATCAGATCTTATGTTAATTACTTTTGCAAGTGATTTATATGGAAATGCAATTTTGGTCATAGTAAAAAAGAAGGTGCCATACAAAGGCTATGAAGCAGAGGTATACGTAGTGCAATATTGTGTCAAAACATTTAAAAAAGATGTAAAACAGTAAAAACCTAGAGGAGGGGAAAACCACATAAGCCTACTCTATGTAGTTATTTAGTGTAAGAATTGGGAAACTGATTGCCTGAGATGGAAGGGATCCAAACAATTCATCTGGTTTCCACTCTGCCATGAATAAATGATTGGAGAAAGTGTCATTTTTAAAAAATTTGTTTTGCATTACGATTATAATTCTTCCCAACCTAGACATATGGTAGAGATTTATTTGTTGGAGGGAATAGTTATAGTGTTTTAAAACTTGCTGAACACTCTATTTAAGAAATAGTTGACGCTAAACAAAGATTAATGTTTTGTTTGTGCTTATGAAGTGCTGAGTTAAAGTCTACTTTGAGTAACAACGTATAGATAGTAACAATTTATCTGGGTTAGAACAAAGATACATCTAGTCCAGTATCTTTGCTCTAAGAATGCTTAGGGAAGATTACAAAAGAAAAAAAAAAGTAAGATTCCTCTAATATACTTTCTCTCCTCTAGTGGTTTTTGTCTTGGAGACTTCTTGTCTTTAATAACCCTTGATGGATGCCTCAGTCATAAATTTGATTGCTTTTTGGACCCATGTGAAATTAGCATCTACAACATTCTGTTTCAGAGACTTTCACAATTTAATGACTTCTGTATAGAATAAGTATTTTTTTTTCTTCACTGTGCACACCTTCTGTTTAGTTTATTTGGTTCTTGTATGATAAGAAACCATGAACAATTGTTCCATATTCCTAGTCTCCAAGACACTTTTTTTTTTTTTTTTTTTTTTTTAAAGCTCCTGACATATCTTTGTAGTCACCTCTTCCATTCTGAAAAATCTCAGTCATTTAACAGCTGCTTGTATGGAAAGCCTCCCACGTCTCTGATCATTTTTGTTGTGTTTCTCTGTTCTTTTTCAAGTTTTACTGCAAGTTTTTTTACAGAGGGAGGGACAAAAAGCGAACAGTCAAGTTGTTCATGCAACATGGATTTACACAGTGGCATGGTAATGTTTTTTTCTGTTTGGGTACCAGTCTTTGCCTAATAATTCCTTTTATTGTCATATTGTCAGGACTGAGTAGATGTTTTCATAAAACTACAAATTATACTCTCAAGGTCTCATACCTAAGCAATAGTAACTAGTTCAGAGCCCATCACTGTGTAAACAAGGTTGGGCATATTTTTTTTCTTTCATGCAGTACTTTGAATACTGAATTAAATATTATGAATTTGGCATGCCAGTATCATAAGTAAGGACTTTAAGAAAATCAGCTTTTATCTTTGCTATCTAAACTACCTGATTAGTTGTTGTCCAAAAATTCTGTCTCAGAAAATTTTATCACTTCGTGTTCTTACCCCTTCTCCTGGATGATGTTGAATAACATGAGTTCTGATGGAGGTCCAGGTGGAAATCCACTGGTGATTTTTCTTCATAAGAGACCTGCAAACAGACTCCTTCAATGGAGAAGTGAAAGAAGACAATTTCCCAGCCCATGGCAAGATCTGATACACATTGTTTGTGAAAGGGTAGATCAGAACATACTGTGAGTAGGACTGTAGTATACAAGACCGAAGTGATAAGAACCATAGCTTAATTCAGTCTGTCTTCAGTTTGTTCTTTAACCTTTGTGCTGATCTTCTTAGATGCATAGCCCATTGTCTGCTTTGTTCTTGGGGAAATACATCAGGTATGCAAAGCCAAGAGAGGAATACACAGAGTCCTTGTTCTCAGAACGTGCCACTTCGTGCTCAACACGAAGCCATGGTCCTTTGCACGGACATCTACTCTTAACAGGAATAAAACTCTACCTAGCGAATAACAAAAGTTAGAAGCCCCTGTACAGTCAGGTAACAGAGCCTACCTTAAGTTCTGGTTTCTTTCTTTTCCCCTCTAAATGTAAATAGTCACATCAGCCATTTGATAGATTTTTCAGAATCTCTTTCATCCTAAAACTGCTCCCATCCGTGCTTATTTCTATGATAAAGAAGGAGCTGCTTCATAACTCTAGTCTTCAGATTGCAGGGAACTATTGAATAACAGTTGTATGGCCTCCTCTTTTTGCAGTGGAAATATAATAGTTCTGCTATGCTTCAGGCTTTCTAACTGCATTTGCAGTTCAGGTAATTTAATCCTGAATTACTATTTTAGAATATTGTCCTGTCATTTTCCTGACAGAACTGGACGAGAAGATAGTTTTTACAAAGTTGGGTTATTATAAAACTCGGGATAAGTCCAGAGATCTTAAATGTTTAGAAATTCTATTACCATTCTGGGAAAGAAGCTTTGAAATTTGAAAGTGAAATGAAGCTACACAGTAAATAAAATTGGCAAATTATTATATTTATAAACTGAAATCTTCATGCATAAAATTGTGAGTTACCAGGGCTGTCAACTCTCCTCTTAAAATTCCCATTTCATTATTGATTAGTTCCAGAAATACTTCATAGATTGAACCGCTGCATTTTAAATGTTTCATTTGAGGTAACTGCAAGTACGCAGTATTGATGTTCAGCATCTGTATTTGCAATAAACAGAAGAAGCATTAAATTTGGATCTATACGAGTAAAATTACTTGAAAATATTTATGCTAACGCTTAGCATTTAAAGAAAATGTTTTTGCTTGAACTAGTCATGTGCAAACACAACATACAGAAATTGATTTTTGCATAAAATCCTTTCTTTGTTTAGAAAAATTCAGCAACATATTCTACAATAAATAAGGTCAAACCCAATTATCACTATTACTTTAGTGAATTAGCATTTCCATGTTATCTGGATAGGAAAGCTATATTTAACACCTAATTTCATTTCCTGTGAAATTTGTTTTCAAGAGGAAAACAGAAAACATTGTAAGGAGTAATGGACTAGTATGCCTTTTTAATTATGTATTATTCCTGATGCATATTACTTTACTGGCCATTCTTACCCAAATGCTGTTTTTATTAATTTATGGCAAGCTATGTCGTTTTCAATATACAGTACAAGCATAAGTCATAGCAAAATTTGGTTCTGTGCCAAATAATTTGAATAATAGTGTTATGATTTTTTAATTTGTTCATCACAACTGCATTACAAACAGGCAGTCTAGATTTACAGATGTTTTGAGGTTCATTTTAGCTGTTCAATTGTTAATCTGAAAAACTGAATTAAGGAAGCATTCTCTGATCGCATTTATCTTAAGATACTTTGGAACATACCGAACTTGTACAATGATAGAATTTGTATATTTGAACCAAGTTTTTGCAGGCTACTGGAAAAAGGACATTTGATAATAGTTGTGGCATTATTTTCTCTGCTTCCCAATAGTTTAATAGATCCTGTAGAAATAAGGAGCTGCAAAAATTCATTGCTTCTTGGACAATATATCAGTCAAAGCACCGGATATTTATGCTGCAGGCTACAAGGTTGATTAAAAATAGCTGAGTTAGCTTTAAACTAACTATTTTAGATAAAAGTAGAGTTCTGGACAGTGCAACATTTAGCTTGCATGATCTAATGTACAGTAATCTGCAGCAGAAAGGCTTCTCCTTCTAACTAAGCAAGACATTTTGGATAGCTTTATACTCCACAGTGGACCCACATTAAGCATCTGACTACTAAGTTTTTCTGAGATTGTGTGTTATTCAGGTGAGACTGCCGCTAATTTCAGTTGATTTCATTGACAGTAACTAGAAAGTAGGTAAATGATAGCACTGGTGGCAAGAGTTGCTGAAGAGACAAAGCACACAAGAAAGCAGTTTAATACAGTGATGGATAGAGGGAGAAAGAAATTTGCTAAGCAAAAAGATGCAGAAGAGTCTATAATTACCAAACACACCCTCAGAACCTAAAATTGAATGCCATGATCCTTGGGCTTTTCTCTTGGCTGCCACCAAATAATTGTGGTGTCCACTGCAGGAATAGTGAACGATACCTGTAGAAAGATGAGAAGCTATGGCAGCTCTCAGGTCTACAGTTTCTTAGATAAATTCGGAATTTTATACACTCTAAAGATCTAAATCCATGTAAGCTGGGCTTTCGGTAGTTCTAGATGGTGGGATTTTTATCATCATCCTCCTTTTATTATAATTTATAATTACAGTCTTTTAATTAAGATATTAAAAGAAGTTTGTATCAACTTCATTTGACTTTTTGTTACTGCATTATGAAGCAAACTTTAATTTTATGTTTGCACATATGCCTCGGTGTTCCTGTCTTGGTAAAGAGAATGGATCAGAAGTATAGCGTAAAACTAGCTTTTGTCTGTTAAGGCCTCTACCTCTTTTGTTATTGAAGCTGAAAGGTGTTTGGTGAACAACGCAGATAATTACAATAAGAAAAAAGAGAAAGCTAATGGTAAATAAATGTGTGTTTTTAAGAGGCAAAATTGCCTTTGCTTTTGCATCAAAGCTCCTAACTAGCATAATGCATCAGACTAATGGTTCGTTCAATTTAGCTGAACTGTTTAACTGGACATGATTGCATATTTCTCACATTCAAGATATGAATTTTGAGACAAGGATGCATGTGCAGAGGTTCTGAGTACTCTTAGATGAAGCTGAAGTTAACTGAAGCTGTACTTTGAACAAATAAAATGGTATCCAGATAAAGAACAGTATCATGTTGGGAACCTAGGCCTCTTGAACACTTTGGACAGTTTAACCTTTCTTTGCATCACTTCCATGCCTGTACTATATGATGTCAGTAGTATTGTTCCCTAGACTCACACTGAGACATGGAGACATGCTGGCAGAGTTTGTAAAACACAGAGCTGTCCCTTCAAAGCTCTTGATGAAGCCTTGAGGGATACTGTTAAGAGCTTTTCAGAAATCCAGCTAGACTACATGGCCTGGATCACCTTTGCCTTTCGCAACCCTTACCACTGCCGTTAGTAATTCAGATTTGTCACAGACTCCTTCATAGCTGGGATCATTGAATTGCAGAACATGTCAGAGGGGAATTCTGGCAGGCATTTGGCCAAATTCCTTTATTCATGTTCAACTTGTGGTCTACCTGGATCCTTGTCTGCAAAGCTGATTTCTAGTCAGCTGAATCCCTCTATTGTTACATGGGCTTACTCTGTCCCAAGTGCAAGACCTTTCATTTGTCTGGGTAGAATTTCATAGTTTTTCAGCTCATTCCTCCTGCTTATAAAGATCCCTTTGAAGGGCAGTCTTGCAGAAGTATGCTTCCTGATCCTGTGAATTTGGTGCCAACTGCAAGATTTCTGAGGGTGCATTTTGTCCTGTTATCCAAGTCATCAGTGAAGATGTTAAACAGTATCAGCCCAGTATTGAAACCACTGGCAGTGAGCTGACCCTTAGTCTATGAAATGCTGACCACTGTCCTTTGAGCCTGAAGGCGCAGTGTCTACTCATGCAGTCCACACCTCCCTAGCTGGGGCCCAACAGTGCTGTGAGCAGCTGCATCAAAGACTTGCTAAAGTAAATGGCATTCACTGC
The DNA here is from genome assembly GCF_965638725.1 of Aptenodytes patagonicus. Classification (NCBI taxonomy): domain Eukaryota; kingdom Metazoa; phylum Chordata; class Aves; order Sphenisciformes; family Spheniscidae; genus Aptenodytes; species Aptenodytes patagonicus. The sequence goes on from NC_134952.1 coordinate 46,750,249, forward strand.
TGTTCCATTAACCATATAACTCATCATTTCATAGTAGAAACCAGTTCAGACTTAAATTTCCTGCATATACTCTGCTAAATGTTCCCCCCTATGCAGTTGAGTAAATACAGCTTTTTCACTTCACTAGGAAGTCCTCTGATGTTAACGTTGCCTATGTCTGTCTTTGCAGCCTACAATTTTGTTGACATTGTATTTTTAAAACTTTTATATAAAATTATCATTCACTCATTGCCAGTCTGTGTATTTGAATTTGCCATCATCACAGGGTGTGTAATTTGAATTTATTTAGTTAAAGTTCAAAAAATTACTGTGTAGATCAGTTTTATCACATAACACTGCTCATGAATACTTATGTGTGTCACTGTTTCCATGGAAAACATTATTTTCAACTTAATGGCATTCCATTTTTATCATTCTTAATTTCCAGTACTGGATGAACCTTGTGCTGGTGATGTGCTAAACATTTACAATTGGTCTTATCATGAATCATGGTTTACTTTATTCCTCATTAGATTTCCTGTGAGTATTTAGAAAATATAGCATATAATTCTCCTATGTGTTTATTGGTACTTATCAGCCTTTTGTGCATTCTTCAAATTGAAAAGTCTTTGTTTGAAAGTAGTCAGTCATCACGGTTAATTAATTGTACCTATCTTAAAGTTTTTTAGATGTTTTAAAGAGAAGTACTATCAGTGGTTAAGTCAACGAATATACTTGATTGTTAAAGTGTCAGTATGAGAAGGTGTCTTTTAGAGTTGCATTAAACCTGGAGGTGAGGGTGTTTGTTTTGTTCTTGGCTTTTTTCAACATCACTTTTTCAATATCTGGTGGCATTACCTGATTTTGGTAAATCAGTAACCTTGACCCAGTTATCATGGAATATTCTTCTCATTGAAAGGAGTTCAACCTTTTAACCCTACTATTGTTTAGCTAGAACCACATTTACTACATGAAATTCAGTTATATCCCATTCGTATAGAATATAAGGACAAAGTTACGACTGAGAGGTTTGTGAAAGTTAAGAAAAGAAAATCTGTTATGAGTAGTTTATGCTCGCTAATCAGCAGCTTTCACAACAGCTGGAAATTTGTAGGGTCCTGCAAATCAAAAGCTGTTGAAAGTATTCAAGGTAGAAATTGAATATTGTCTGTTAGGCAAAATTGTCTTTAATATCAGGTCTTCTCTCCATAACTTGTTTTCCTTATCCATTCTGGAATTAGATCAAAAGTGAGACTTATTAGGGATAGACAAACTGATTTTAAAGTGACTCAATTTTTGGCACTATTTTGGTTTAAATTTCACTGCTGATATAGCTTATAGAGAATATATGGTCTCTTGTCTGCCAGATGAGTGACGGGGAACCTAGGGAAGGCCTCCCTCCCAGAAAGATGGGGGCTGAGAAAAGTCTGATGCAAATGGTGACCTCCTGTGAAGTCGGAAGAAAGAGGACATCAAGGACATATACAAGCTAGGATAAATTTCTTAGCAGACAGCAAACAGTTAAATTTAAGACGGGAGTTGGGTAATAGGTGAAACAAAAATTATATTTTAGTGTAAGCAGCCCAGGAAAGTGAGTGGGATTGGCTTGAGGAAAGCAAAGAAACTAATACTTGGACTGAGTCTAGGTAGAACTTGCAATCCATAATAAGTAATATGTTATAGTTTGGGGGGGAGGAATCAAGATGGTTGGTATGGAAGATCTTGTGGAAAGCGTTCCATTTTTGCTTTCACATAAATTCTAATGAAATTGTCTAAATTTTATGTTTGCAACTCCAGAGGGGTTTATTAATTAGCCTGGTCCTATTTCACCCTAGATAATCCTTTCTCTTTTTTTCATTTATATTTTATAGTGAAGTTGTTCATAAACGGATTTTCTATTTGTATATGTGTGAGTAGATGGACATGTCCCAAAACTTCATCCTTTGACTTTCATAGAATCATAGAATAGTTTAGGTTGGAAGGGACCTCTAAAGGTCATCTAGTCCAACCCCTCTGCTGCAGGCAGGGACATCTTCAACTAGATCAGGTTGCTCAGAGCCCCGTCCAACCTGACCTGGAAAGTTTCCAGGGATGGGGCATCCACCACCTCTCTGGGCAACCTGTGCCAGTGCTTCACCACCCTCAGCGTAAAAAATTTCTTCCTTATATCTAGTCTAAGTCTACCCTGCTTTAGTTTAAAGCCATTCCCCCTTGTCCTGTTGCAACAGGCCCTGCTAAAAAGTCTGCTGCCATCTTTTTTATAAGCCCCCTTTAAGTACTGATAGGCTGCAATAAGGTCTCTCTGAAGCCTTCTCTTCTCCAGGCTGAACAACCCCAACTCTCTCAGCCTTTCTTCACAGAAGAGGGGTTCCATCCCCCTGATCATTTTTGTGGCCCTCTTCTGGACCCGCTCCAACAGGTCCATGTCTTTCTTATGTTGAGGGCTCCAGAGCTGGACGCAGTACTGCAGGTGGGGTCTGACCAGAGCAGAGTAGAGGGGCAGAATCCCCTCCCTCGACCTGCTGGCCACGCTTCTTTTGATGCAGTCCAGGATACGATTGGCCTTCTGGACTTTGTGCTTATATCATTGGAATAAATTAGTGGTTGTCATAATAGCTACTATTATTTTCCTCTTACAGCATTGTGTTACTCTCTTTAATCTTTGAAGGTCTCAATTTTGCAGATTTAAACCATAGTATTCAAAATAATTTCCTTAGATATGAATAACTTAGGAGCAGGGTTTGTTTTTAATTTAGGGGTCATAATTGTTACAAAATCCTAGACATTTGAGATTTCAAGCTTTTTTTTATTATTTCTTTAAGAAAAAAGTAATAATGTGTGGGTTTTGGTTTGGTTTTTTTTGTTTTGTTTTGTTTTGTTTTTCCTTTAACATCATACTATTGTACAAATGTGATGACAAGACTTTACTTTCTTTCTTCCTCACAGGAAACTACCTCTTCCATTCCAAGTTAAGGAATTCCTCAGGTTAAGTCAGTGGAATTGTTGAGTTGTTCAGCTAACAGGCCAGCTAATGCTAGTCTATGTTCCTATTCTTGCCAGATAACTTACTCTTTTGACTCGTTATTTTAGTGTCACCACCTTAAACTGCCTCTGGCTCAGGCAGTACTGTATTGATGGGTGCTAAGACAGAATTCAGGGGAATTATCACTATATGCTTGCCCAGTGTTTTCTTCCCTGGGCATTTGCCATTAGCCATTATCAGTTACAGGATACTTCTGTTCTGACAATGTGGATTTTTTTATATGTATTTAGAGTGGCTTTAATATATAGCTGTGTTACTGTGATAGATCACAGACTGTCTATAGAGCTATGGATTCTGCCTGATGCTGTAAATTCAGCCTACATTTTGAGTTTAGACTGCAAAGGTTAGTCTTTGTGGTATGTGTCCCATCGTGTCTGTCTCCCCACCTCATGTGTGTCCCCCATTCTGCCCTGTTCCCTTTCCTTTTATCATTTGTCTTCAACCATAGTTAGTGAAAAGCATTACCAAGGAGAAGCACTTTTCCAGATTGGGCATTTATCAACTGTCATTCAGTAGGAATTTTTATATTTTAGAAGCTGATCAGGAAAGCTGTATCTTCCTGTATCTGGAGCTTGATGAGATGGCCCAGCTTCATAAGCCCAGATCCTGAGGGATTCTCAAGAAAAGAGTGATCTGGAGTAGGGGAAAGTGAGACTAAGTTTACTTTTCTAAAAATTTGTGAATACTTGATTTTAAAGTTTAAATCTGTATCTGCAATATGCATTGGCTTGTTCTATGCATGACTAAGATAAACTGTAAAACTGCACAGTCTTGGATGGGCTGCTGGGAAAGTTTGTATTTAAGCTATGGAAGTGTTCCAGAGATGTCAGGACTTGACATCGCAGACAGCTGAATACAATTCCAGGTCTTGGCAAAAACCTATACAGGAAGATCAGAAAAGAGTGATCTAAAGAGTGGTTTCTAGATTCTTTGGTTTATAGAAGTCTAAAAGCCATGGGGACCCAATGTCTGGGTCCATAGCAGGATTCTGGTGGATGACCTCTACAGGACGCACATGGAAAGACATAATCACACTTATTGTTATGTATTTGATACTAAATAACTACTTAGACTCTTTCATTTGTGTATTGATTTATATTGGCTAATGTATCAGTGATCAGTGTTTTGAAAACAACCTTCTTCTCATCTTGGAACAAACTAAATGGTTAGTAGCAATAGAAAACAATCCAGTTAATATTTCTGTACTTAATTGTATATACTCTTGCTATTCTGACAGCAAATTATAGTCCGGTAGCATCTTCTAAAGGATGTACTATTGTTCAGAATAAGATCTAAATCTGAATAAAATACCTGATATAAGATATTGGATGTAAAATAAAGTGCTCACTGTCATGATCTCCCTGTTGTCCAGACTAGCATACTTACTGGAATATTACAGCTCCCTTCTTCCCATACATGAAGAGATGTACGTGTGGGAATGGGTGCATCTTGCCCAAAATTCAGGCAGGAAGTGGCAAGGGTGCATTCCTACAAACTCTGACTTGTAAGCACAATAAGTTGTGCCCCCAAGCCACAAGGTAGACGTAACCATGAATCCCCCTCCCTTTACCCCACCCAGTGATAAATCCAAGTAAATGAATTCTGGATCTAAAAGAAACCAGCTGATGCTCACTTCAATATCTAGAGTTATTGCATAAATAGTGTATCTGAATATATTTAAGAAAGGACAAGTAGAACTGATAAGATCGGTGGGTGTGAGTAGTGAGGTAGAGAAATAAAAAGGAAAGAAGGGCTGGGGAGAAATAAAAGGAAATGAGAATAAGAAGAGGTGAAAGGAAAGAGAGTGGGAAGAGAGGAAAAAAAAAGTGAAGATTATTCTAAATGCATCTGTGTAGCTGGGAAAGCAACTAGAAGAAAAAGCAAAGATTTATTAACAGTTTTTAAATGGAAGTAAACCAGAGAAGCTGCCAAAATACTGCTTTTAAATATAACACTTGTGTAAAATTGTGTATACATACAATTTGAATGGATATTTTTTTGAGTGATTATTGATTTATATATAAACACTGAGGTTATTGGATGTCAGCCTCCTTGTTTGCTTTCTATGAAGTATCATTGTAATATATTCTTTTTTTTTTTCCTGAAGAGAGATGTTTTTTGAAGGTATTATTGAAAAGCAATCTTTTTGTCTTTTGAGTGGAACAGATTGCATCAAATTATAGGTATTTTTTGAAGCGTTTCCTGGGGAAAAGTATCCTGGTTTTAAGAGTTTTATCTACCTTGATAAATTCCACTTTAGTTGGGCTATTCAGAAGCATTGCTTAGGCTGCTCACAGCTGCAAGTACAGCCCTGCTGTGGGAGTCTTGATCTGGCCCCATCACATCACTTCCTTGCTCTTCTCTGAAGTTGTTGCTGCTCATTACAGATCCTGGTGCAGCAGAGGAACATTCAGTGTTGTCTTTAGCAGAATGATCCCTTTGTACTACTTGTTTCTGTCTACATCATTCCAAAACTGAAAAGTAAGCTACTAAATTTATAATTAACCCAAAACTCAAATGAATAAATGCAATGTTGTTGATAACTCTGTTTTGGAAACAAACAAAACCACACTGATATTTACCTGAAGAAGCATAAGTAAGAAAACAAGCAAAATAAAGACTTTCACTTGAACATTTTCTGCCCTACTAATTAAATATAATCATAATTTGGAGACAGTGATATGTGTACAATCACATATATGCCCATGATGCAAGATCCATGGCATCCCCAGCTTAGGGCTCCAGGTACCTTTCTCTGTTTTTTTATAAGTCTAATGAAGTAAGGATATGTTTACAGTGGCTGTAGAAAGCAAACATATCTATCTTTACCTTTTTTCCATAGGGTCACTCACTACAGTAGTGAACGTTTCCAGAATCTACAAAAAAATCCTTAAAATATATTTTAAAATATATATTCCTGGTGTAGATAATTTCCAATCCACAGAAACGTGTCATGAAGGAGTTGGTGAAATGCACAGAAATTGACAGGATGCATAGAAGTACCAAACTGAAGCTGTTCAGAGACTTGACAATGTGCATAAGGAAGCTGATGTTAATGTGGTTATAAAGAAAATTAGAGAGATGTTTTGGGAATGGTGCACTACATTTGGCAAAGATGAACAACCCTCCTCCACAGAAGAAACAGGGTAGATCATGTTGTTATATTTATTTTTCTCCCTTCTTGAATGTGTAAGCACAGCTAAAAATGAATGTAAATAATAGTGACACGGAAAATTTCATTCAACCTAAGTAACCTCCAGAATTTTTCCATTAGTATCTTTTTTTATATGCTTTTTTTTTCTCTTCCATATGTGTTTTTTGGCAATTTTGTACATCTTTCTTAAATACCTTTCTCACCACCATTGCAAAGACTCATCACTGCAGATTTGGAAGATTTGAAGTTCAATTATGTGCATCTAAAAATATTAACTTCAGAAAATTAAACACTGAGATTCCACAAAAAAGTTCTGAAACTAAATTTAACATCCCATCAATGCTGCATCAATGCTTGGCAATCTTGTTTCCTGCTATTATTGTTTTTAAAAACCTACACATTTCAATCCAATTCTGCAAGAGTTGTTATTAACAATATACTAGCATAACAAGAACTATTTTTCTTTTTTAAAAGAAAACATTTAAAACTCAAGCACAGGCAGTATTTATTTGCCAACAATGTCAGTGTTGTTGTGGAGAGTCATCTTATTCTCCATATTCTGAACAAAACCACTTATTCTCTGCTGAATTTACAATGGCTACAAGTGTAAAGTGTTAAATTTTTGCACACTAAATGAGAAAATTAGTTGTGAGTCCATGAGGTTTTTTTGAAATCCTAATGTATCTTATTTGAGGTACATATGCTAATATAGCTCAATGATCCTCTAGATTCTCATTTCTGCTTTATTTTTGCACAGGCCACTCTTAGTGCATGCTATCCTCCCATCTTAAAATTAAAAAAAAAAAAAAAAATTAATGGATTTTTAAAAAGTAACTATTGCTGCAAGAACAACTCTGTTTAAGAAAATGTCACTAGAAATTGTTGTAATGATATGGATGCACAGTGAATATGTATGTCCATACAAATGATTGGACAGGTAAGATGTCTTAGCTGTGGGTGTCATATCATCACATATCAAGACAGGTATGATTAGAATAGGTCATTTGGCATATTTTCTTAAACAGTGATATAGGATTCTAGGTGAAAGGGTATATCATATTTTCTGCACTGCTGTGGTTTCTGTTGCTTTTGGAAATATTTTTAGTGTACAATTGTTTTAATTATATCTTACTATTCTTAAGTATAGCTTTTAAAATGGATTTGAAGTCTAAAAATGGCAATAGCTTATTAGGAAATTAGTGTTTCATTTACTCTGAGATCCTCTTCTAAACATACTTTAAAATTAACTTTTGCTACAACTTTATTGGCTATAAATACATTGTTGTGTAACTTTGAATATTGAGTCTATAAAAGTTGCAAGTTTATATATACACATAAACCTAAGATACCATATCTGACTAATTTCAGATCAGCAATTCAGTAACATGCATCAAATCAAATTTTAACCTATCACAATAACTTTGAAATTTCCCTTAGGATTCATTGAATATGATTCAACTGCATAAAATCAGTTACAGAACGTATTGAGAGGATACGTTAAGGTTGGTCAGGCAGTTTCAGTCTGGTGAGATGATAGCAGAAACAGGAGGGAGAGAGATTTATTATTTACCAGTTCGTTTACTATCTCTTCAAGAGATGTATATTCATAAAAGCTGGAATTCCATTCTTCTTCATAAGGAGAAAGAACTACTCTGTTCAGTCAGGGTATGCAAAGTTTGGATTGTTTTGCTTATCCCCAATAAATAGTCTATGAGAAACAGGCTGTCGATGTTATGGGAGTAGATAGATTACTGATTTCCTCTGCAACGGAAGACTTTGAAGCCATATAGATCATGAGTTGACTTTCCTGGCCTGTGTTTTCCTCTAGGCTGAAAAAGTTCTCATAAGAATTTAATGGCCTCTGCAACTTCAAAGGAATCTCATAACAGAGGAATCTCATAACAATCTGCAGGGTGAACCCTTATCTGCACTATTGTAAATATCCTGTTACCTTAAGCAGTAGGGATACTTTTCAAAACATGCTCAGGTTTACCTAGTATTCCTGTAGTACTGATACAAGAATATCAGGCAAAACCTAATACATATAGATATTTCTTTATAATTTCCAAAGTGGCTTTAGCCAGATTTGAGTGGTATATCTTTACAAGTTTCTTATTTCATATATTTCCTGTCCATAAAGCAATTCCCCAACTGTCTGATCTGGTTCAGGTGTTGATACAAAGTAACCGTGACAGGGTGGTCACCTGAGAAACCCGATGAACATATTTGGGTTGTCAGTCAATGCTGCTGATACTTCACTTCTGGCAATTCTTGTGTGTTGTATTAAATGAGGTGCAGCCCACAGCTGCATACAAACATTCTGTGTTTCTGTATACGATGACAAGGGAAATCTTGAAGAATCAATGACTCTTCATATTTCCATGAACAATGCTTCTTAGCTATTTTTTTAATGATCTTAGTGCCCTGCAGAGCAAGTGAAAGTATATGTTTTATTGATTTTTATAAAGACTTAAGTGAATCATTATAGTCCATGTTGCACTCATTTATAACTTGAGTCCTGTTGAGTGCTTCAGACTGTGCAGATTTGTGAGAAACACAAGATCCTGAGGAGGAGTTTGATTCAATGGACATAGCAAGTGAAACTCATTCAGTTAAAGTAAGAATGAATTTAAAACACATGTATAATGAGCTTTGAAATTTTATTTTAGTTTTATCAGTTTGTGCATTAGAAATTAGCAAAATTAGCAAAAAGTGATTATCACTGATTTTCATAATGATTGCCACCATTCACATTTAAAAAAAATAGTTAAAACAAGCATTTGTAATATGTAAGCAATGCAGAAAAGATTCTTTGCCATTCAGAGATAATCCTATTAAAAGCAATTAAAAATATCAGAAGGGTCAGTTCACCTACTGAGTAAAATGATTTTCAGGAGGTAGTACATACTGTTTATTAATTCAGCTGCATTACAGTTAAATTACTTTTTTCAATAAAACTGTTAAAATACCTTAAATTATGTTTCACTTAGTTAAAACTAGAGCATGTAAACACTGTGAAGAAAACTTAGAAATCACATTTGCTGGGTGAATTCCATGTAAAATAAACCAGCATACCTTAAGACTACAAAAATGGCTGTACTGGTCCCAGGTCCAGCTAGTCCAACACTTTCTCTCAACCACGGACTTAAGTTGATATCTAGAGAAGTGTAAGAATAGTATCATTATACTTTGTTCATACTCTCTCAAGAGTTTGTGAGATCTCTTCCTGCACATGTAAGCTTCTGGAATACACAATATCCTGTAGCAAAGAGTTTTTTTCAGATCTATCACTTCAAGCATGAAAACTACTGTTCTGCGTTTTTAACCTGGCCTCCCACTTGCTTATTTTGATGGCTTTCTAGTGTTAGAAGAAACAATAAGCCATCAGTTTCTCTGAGCAACCTGAATTAGTTGAAGATGTCCGTGCCCACGGCAGGGGGGTTGGACTAGATGACCTTTAGAGGTCCCTTCCAACCCAAACTATTCTTTGATTCTATGATCAATACCTTTTTCAGCTTTTCGATGACAGCCATGATTTTGTAGACTTCTGAAAAAGCCCTCTACATCGTGTGTTTTGTAAAAGAAAAATCCAAGCCTATTTGATCATTTTTCATATTTAAACTGCTCTATACCCTTATCATGCTTGTTTTTCCTCTGAGTTTTTATCTACTTTGCAGAGGACCCAGAGCTGCATATGGTATTCATGTGGACAAACCATGGAGTGAAATTATGGGGGTTTTGTTTGCCTTTAGGTCCTTTCCTAAGAATTCCTAATCTTTGATTTGGATTTTTCTCTGCTAAAAAGGACAGAGTTGATAAAACTACTTATCACTCCACTGTCTATCTCCTGCCAAGTCAACTTACAGCCCATTGATCTAGATTCGAAGGTTTCCTTTTGCTGTTGTATAATACTTCCCCCCCCATTGAGTTTACCTATAATTTTATTGTTCAGGTTCTCGGTCTTATAAAGTCCTTGAGCTACTTCTCACAGTCTACATTCATTCTTACTACTTCAAAGAACCATTAAAAAATACAGACTTTGCTTTAATGGTAAACACTTTATTGGTGCATACATCTATAAACTCTTGTAAGATATAATCGTCTATATTTTATTTAGTCCTTTTATTTACTTCAGCTGATTTTTTTTTTTTTTTTTTTAAAGAAATTTGCTTATGTGGTCATTTTTGGTCCTAACAAAACCAGAAGATGAAATCTGTTTCAATAATAAAAGAATCTGATGCTAAATTCACTAAGCAAGAGGTCAGTTGACATATTCCACTTTATAATGATTTTTAAAACTTGAAGCATTTGTAATGTTTCTAGGTATTTGAATAAAGAATACTGCATTCCATGTTTGTAAGAGGAAATAGAAACCATAGGTTTTTTACTTCACATTTGTCTTTCAGAAAAGCTTTAAGTTCTTCCATAAAATAAATGTTTTCCAGCATGACCTATCAATCACTCTCCATTAAATCTCATTGACTAGTATTAGAAATAAATGCAGACAGGATTGTGTTTTCTTTTATGGTTTCTGTTAATTTTCTTTATGGAATTCATTTGTACAGGACTTCCTAAAAACATGAGCTATTACAATATTATAATTGTTAACAAAAAATGATTTTCAAGTCTCTTGTCAGCAAAGATGAAAGATTAATAAATGTTAATTATAATGGTAAGTCTGTTAAGAGCTTTTGGGTTTGAATAACAACCATATTACTGTAATATAAAAGTAGAATCCTCTGCTATGCTGGCCATCAGGCTGGAAGTAAGACCACCTGAATTTTAATCCAAGCTCTGCAGCTAAAACATTAAGGAGTCGTGAAAAAGTTGTTTATGCTTTTTTTCTTGTGTGTTGTTAAATGGATTATGAGAACAGAAAGACTCCTTTGCTGGCATAAGACCCTAGAGAACAGCCACTCATGAACCATGTTCTGTCACTTCTCATACTGAAACATTCTACTAAATATGCAGATAATATGTTTACAACAAATTCAAAGCAGAAGATACAGCAGAAAATGACAAAATTAGTCATGCTAATGGCAATGTGTGCTCATTTTAAAATTGCTGTAAAAGAACAGCAAAATGATACTGATGAAAAAGCTTTTGTTATGTTATTTTGAGGAAAGTGGGATCGATGCCAGAAGAGGAAAAGGCACATTACCTAGCTGCATTTCAGCTGTTTCAAGCCACCAAGTAATGCTATCCATTAAGTAGAGAGCTTACTGTAGTCCATGAACAAAAGGCTTCTTTGCTTGGTTTTAAAAGGTGATTGCTTTTAAATTAGGTTTGAAATAGGCAAACAAAATAAATACAGGCTTGATGTGGTCTTAATTTTACATAGTGGGTACCAGTCTGCATAATGTTCATTAGTTTAGACTCAGAAGAGTGTTTTGTGGCTGCTACGAATAAATACACACAACCTATGTAAGTAAATGAGAAGGTTCAAATTGTACATTTGTTAATGGAATTTAAATTAACCAAAACAGTCTACAGTTGCATAAGATCTTCCTCCCTTTAATATATAATCAATTATAAAATGATATACAAAGTCCCAATATAACATTTTCTCATACTTTTTAGCTTTCAAAAACTTTTATTCAGTGTGATATTGTGGCTTTTTTTTACTGGCCATAAGATACAGTAAGGAACCACTTAATCTCAAGTAATTTCATATGCTTCAGTGTTTCTCCTCCTAGTAGCCTGATTTGGTATTCTAAGATCACAAATGAGTTTTATGGTTGTGTACAGCCCCCTACAGACTGTTTTGGGCCATCAAAGGAGTTGGACATAAGATTTTTTTCATGTATAGGAAAAGCCCAACTTTTACTACCTATTCTTTAACTTATTCAGAAAACTCAAACAAATCCAAGTGTAACAACTCTTTTTATAAATGTGCTCAATTTAGAGCATCAGAATGTTCCATGTTATATGCATCAGCCCATTGTACTTAGGATTAAGAAAACAGAAAGTTTGATCAAAGCACTGCACAGCCAGCACTATCTTTTTTTCCCTACCACTACCCTACCCCTCCTGCTATGTTTTAAAAATACAGTGTTATCATTTTATCTGTTGGCTTACAAGAATATTGATATAGCTTAACTTATATGAAGAATGACAACCCAAGATGTATGACTCCTGAAAAAATAATGCTTAAAGCAAGGTTCCATTATTGATTTATCCCTATTGCTCTTGGGATATTTTTGCAAAATGTCAGCTTTGAAAACTCCTTTTCCCTGCCTTTCACAGTTTAATTACTAAATATTGGGCAAACTAAGAAAACTGAAGCACTTACACTCTAGTCTAATTGATCATCATTTGCAGTATTGTAATACCTTCCTCAGAATTATTTATGCTTAGCTGTTTTCACTTGTATTCGTCGATAAATTTTAAAAATTTTCCTAAGGTGAGTTGTACATGGAGCTAAAAGCTTTATAAGTGAACACACTCACTGTGTATGTCTTCGTGTATTTTAGGTTGTAAGCTATTTAGGGAAAGCTGTTTGAATGCATTGTCTATATCTTCCAAAAATGCCTGTCTATGGGACGTGTGACAGAGATGGACAAATACTTTAAGCTTAAAACCAAAAGTAATAATGATATATGTAGTAGTGATGACATATGTCAATGATATGGCATATTGCAAAACAAAACATACCCCAAAGAACAGAAGACATCTGGTAATTGTCCAGTTTCTTTGCTGATTCAGTAGGAGTGATGTTATTTTGCATTTGGTTTCAGTAAGTTCTGAAGATATTTTAAAAAGATATCAGAAAGATATTTATACCAGAAAATATTTAGAAAATTATAATAGAAAAATTGATCTTAATTTGATCTAATTTTAACTGAAGGACAAGCAAAAGTACGTCTATAATATAGATTCTAGATAACTAAAGAGAAGCAATGAGAAAAGAAGTATTTTCATCATTTTCAGTAAAGCACTTGGTATGATGCCACATGAGAACCTGTTCAGTCAACTAAAACACTGGGAGTTAGTAGAGAAATCATAAAATGAATAAGGAGCTGGCTGAAAGGGAGGTGATACGGGTTCAGTGAAATGGGAAAATATCCCTTTGAGAAGGAGTTATTAGTGAAGTTCGCCAGTGACCAGCTGGGAACGAAATTTATTTAATGCTTTCACTAATACCCTGACCAAAAAAAAAAAAAAAAGTAAGAGAAGTGTCTCAAAGACCAAGATTAGGGAGTCATCATCAATACAGAGAAACATTAATTATTACTGTAGTAGAGGAATTGGACAACCTTGAAGCCTGGAACAGTAAAAGTGAGACGAAAAGTTATGTTACAAAGTGCAAGATCTTATACTCGGTTAATAGTAAGAAATTATACTTCAAGCTGAGAACTAATCTACTGGAAAAAGCAGAGTAGAAGTTAAGTTGTGTGGACCTGTCAATCACAGGGTAACTGTGAGGAACCAGATGAGGTCAATGTGAAAATGGCAATTGCACTCTACAGACGTATTGACTGAAGTCTTTCAGGAAAAGATATGGGTTAGTTGATACATTGCACTTTTTTGATTCAAAATATTGTGTACAGTTTTATTTCATGTGTTTTCAAGATGGATGAATTCAATCTGGATCAAATACAGTGATAACTTCAGTAACAAAAAACATGATGGAAGGAACCAAAAGAACTTGACTCGCTACCATTCAGCAGAATGAAGGGTAGGGGAGTTTGCAGAATGGCTGTAGCAGCCAGGAGATTTGTTAAACCCTTTCGACCATCTAACACGTGTTCCTCAACCAATGCAGGAGAGTCTTATATTTAAACCATTAGGTTTTTTTTTTTAATCTTGGGTATTTCTGATGTCCTTCAGTAAGAGTTCTTTTTTCCTGGTCAGTGTTACTGTTTTAAAATGTCTTCCCAGTAGTTAACACTTACTCTGGTTTCACCACTTTTGTCCTTTTTTATAATCGCCTCTTTTTCTGTTACTTCCAACCAGATATTTATACAAAGGTGTCTGTAAGCTATTCTGTTGTCCACATCTCCTAACTATACCTCTAGCTTTTATTTAAATGGGTTTCTTTCATTTTTTTTGTTTACCTTTCTCCCCTTTTTCTGAAAGAATATATCCAGTGACTTTTTGTAGTTGAGAACCAGGGATGCATGTCAGACTGATACTGCATCTGGAGGTGTTACAAACAAACTCGTTAATCCAGTATACCATAGTAAAGCATTCACGCTTCTGATAATGGCAAGCTATAAAAGGTAAAACCTACCGGCTACTTATATATAATATTACTGCTCTCTAACCAACAATATGCAAATTTATTTTTTTGCTTGGTGTTGATATTAGTAAAAAAAAAATCCATTTCACTTCCAATTTTTCTAAACCTTTACTCTGCTTTTTCACTTAAAATTAAATAAACAAAATGTGTGAGACTAAGGTTCAAAGAATTATCATTGCTCTACAAGGGCAACATGGACAGAAAGCTAGGAGTCATCCTAACGGGTGGTATGTCCTAGTGCCATGGCTTCAGTCTCTAGCAAAAAAGTATTTTCTCTCAGAACCAAGTTTATTTCCTTCAGGGAGGAAAGAAGAGATGGTAAATGCATCATTTAGTTCCTGGACCTATCTTTTCTGTTTCCAAAAGAATGTCATAGAGCCTGGGCTCTGAGAGGTGCTGCCCTGTGCCCCTCAGAATGCTTTGCACACACCACACCCTCCACCTCACACCAGTGTTTGCCACTTCCACCCTGGCTGCAGACAGGTCATGAACAGGGATTTTCAGGGAGTTACCTGTCAAAGAGCTCTGCTCCAGGTACTGCTCTGTAGGCTTAGGGCTTTCTGGATTGGGTGGTTCTTTTTTTTTCCCAATAAGGAGAAAATATATGCAATAGTTTTATCTTTAGACAATAAAAAAGTTATAACTTATATATAATATTTTTCCTATGAAAGAATAACTTCAAATATACATAATTGTGTAATATGTGAAGTTTTTTTACTTAAGTGTTGTTCAGTATTTTGAGGGAAAGCAGTGGTTCTAGCACATTTATCAGAGTGGGGTTTTTTCATAGCTTTTAAGAACTATGTAACATCAGTGCATTGACCAGTTCCAGGTAGGACAACGGTTTCTTAATTTTATGAAGTTTTGTATTCGGCTGTTTTATTACAATATTGGCATGTGATGGAAGTTGTAAACGGAATATAAAAATATTTCATTGAAGACTGAGAATTATTTAAATAATTCTTAGGGAATTCCTCTGGTAAAATTAGTGTTATCATCTTACATCATCATTATTATTATTATTTATTGTTTATGGCAAGGCTATCATTACTATTAAAAATAAGACAGTTTAAAAAAAATAAAAATCAGATGAACTGTTAGTGTCAACAAATTAATACAGTAATGCCTCTCTCTATTTTGATTTCAGAATGCCATCTTTGCTAAGGTAGCAAATGTTAAGTTTTACATTTGATAGATGTTCCCTTTTCTAGTGTTGCACTCTAATTAAAAATTAAAAACATGTCTATAACAGTTACTGGCCTTCTGTATAAAGGCATCTACAGTAATACTGGAGCTAATTGAAAAAAGGCTTTGAAATCTTTTAGCATTTAAATTGGCTATCTCAGTTTATCACGTGAAGTGTAGCATTTTTCATAGAGGACCCTATAGCACAAGCTGATTCCATGATCATTACTTCAATCGACACTTTGGAAAACACAGATAATTACCCCTTTATAAATGGAGTATCAGAATATTTATCTACCTTTTGAGATCTTTGCATAGTGAATTCAATAACCAAGCAAAATATTTGTACTATCAGTTGTCTACCAGAAGTTTTGAACCATTCATTAGCCATGCAGGTATGTCTCAGGAAGTCTGCAATGACCGTGTCACTGAAGAACCATCTCCTGTAACGCAGGAGCTGAAATGCTTCTGATGAAGCAGTAAATTTTAAAAACTACAGTAAATAGCACAATATTCAACTTAATTTGTGCATTTCCTTTTCCTTAGTATAACAAATTGTGTCAGATAATGCATCTTGTTAGAAAAAAATGAGTCAATCTCATTTGTGCATGTCTGGTGGGCAGTATCACTTGAGTTTTGAGTCATAGAACATTTCTTCTGGAAAAGAAAAGAATCAGCTTTTTTTTGGGTCTAAATATAAAATTAATATTTTTAATCACAAAAAATTGAGCCATTGAGTTTAATTATAGAACAACAAAGATTTCTTTCCTGAAGATATTGAGATGCCTCCCTGATGCTTGCATTTTTTTTGGGGAAAAAAAAGTGTTAATTACAAAGTACTGCTTTTATGAGGCTAAAAAGAACCTATAAAGGATCTTAGCTTGCTTATAGGTTGCTGCTTTGCTATAATGGAAGTATTAATGTCTCTCTTATATGAAAGTAATCTGGTAATTAAAAGAGAATAGATACATGATGCCTTTTGTAGTTTACTTAAAAAATGAAAGATAAAAAAACCTAGAGGTTTTTCATGCTTTAGCAGCTGAGTGGAAAAACTGCTATTCGGATGATCTTCAATTCCTATATAGCTCTTTTGTCTAATATGACAAAATCCTTACAAATGTAGCATTTTAATAGGTTATGATTAATCGGGCACACCACAAGTGAAAAGACAACTCTCAACTGTTCAGCTTCTAACCTATAGGCAATTACACAAGAGGGAAGAGTATACAGTGTCATCAAATCAATGTATATCATTCTTTTTTTATGTAAGTGTCCAAATGAGTTGTGGGACATAGAAGTGAAGTGGCCTTCTCTTAATATTAGAGCTGTTTAGTACATAAATTAGCGGAGAAAGTTTCAAGGTCTGGACTCCCATCACACATGTCTAAATTTTTAAAAGATTATTTGAAAACTTGAATAATTAGGAACTTTTAGTTAACCTGAAGAATGAGAATTTTTTTCCCTTTGATTGAAATGAACATGGATGCTCACATAATTTATTTTTTCTTGTTGAAATTTGTTCAGTTGCTTTGGTTTCAGTTTGTGTTATGGCACAAAGGTAGTTACTGAAGTCATGCATTATTTTTCTTGCAATATGAAATACCAGAGGCAATAAAAAATAGGGGAAGAGGTACTTTCCATAGTCTTAAGTTGAAAGGGTTGAGAGTAGTTCTCTACTAATATTAATTTTATTTTTTTGTTTTTGCATCAAGTAGATTTGTCCCAAAATTGTATCACAAAGGTTTCCTTAAATTAAATATAAAAATACTTTTCCTTTAAAGGCTGCATACTCTGTATTTACCAGCATATTTGCTCATACTGAATTTAATTTCTTTAGGATTTTCTTTACTTTTTTTTTTAACTTATAAAATTTATTTTGTATTGCAATCACAAATTTTTTTTAGATGATTCACATACCATGCCATAAACTGTCTTCCTTCTCACAGGATATTAAGTGAGTTTGAATTTGCTGCATTGCTGTTAATTTTGGAAATGCTGGATACTTTGCAAGACAAATGTTGAAATTTCTTCATGATTCAAACAATAACTATGAATGTGAAAAAGCAATTTTGTGTTCCTCTAATTTCTCATATTGATTGAATTTTCTCATACGCATGCATCCATGCAGAACATGTGTTTGCATGTATTCTTGGTGGTTTTGCTTCTAAATGTGTTAGCAATTTGTCTATCTTGAAGAAAAAACAAAACACACACACGCTCCAACCCCCAACAAAAAAACTATGCCACACTTTTGAAACTGCCTCCTCTAAATTTACTGTTTTACAGATATTTTATATTGAGGTATTTTAGGTAATACTAACTAAATTAAAAGTGGCTTGGCAAGCCATTTTTGTGTTGCAATCAACACTAGCAATTTCTACTGTGTTGCACAGTGAATGCAAAAACATAGGTGGCAAATACTTGTGGATTGAGATAATTCACAATATTTCAGGTGACGCACTGCATTTACTTCAGGTCTGTCTTTAACTGTTACACAGTATTATACTCTGTACTTCTACCAGGTACTACAGTCCTTCCTGGTTGTTGCTTCTGTTCCTTGGCAGACAGAGACGTTTCGGAATTGATGCAATGAAGTGCTCTGTTTTTTTCAGTTTTTCATTTTTTTTCCCTCTCTTTTTCTCTTTTTTTCCTGTATTTAGAGAGATTTATTCAAGTACACAACTATATTATTCTGGCTCTGAATTTCTGCAGTTGTTGTAAAAGGAATCATGTTTGACCAGAGAAATGTAGTAGAAATTATTTTAATACTGTTTTTTAAAAATGACATTAACTAATGTGTTTGGACTATGATTAATTCTTCTGAGACTGAAATGGGAAAGATTACTAATGTCAGTTTGATCTGGAAACCATGTTTTCACTGATATCAAGGAAAAAGCCCCATAAAAACTGGCTTACCAGAAAAGAAATCTTATACCTTAGTTTTATATTCTGAATGCAGAATTCACTTTGTTGTCCATTTCAGTCTCAGTCCTGTATGTTTTGTACTCTGAGCTCCGCTTGTATTTTTCTTTTCTGAAAATGAACTTCATATGAATGACTTATAGCAGTACTGCCATCCTAGTTCAGATGAAGGTGCTGACTACTCTGCTGCATTGGCCTTAACTGTCAAAGAACTTCCAGTGCCTGACTTTGGATACATTGTCATGTTTATTACAGTCTTACCTCTGAAATTCATTTTCATGTTAAATGTTTCTCTTCTTACAGGGTGATGCTTGTCAATCAATTTAATTGAAATGTCATGCTGACCTTTATTTGAAATACTCTGGACTTCCTGTGGTTGTTGGAAGTTCTTTTTACTTTGATTCCAATTAAAATCCTTAAATTACCAGTGTACAAAAACTGCATGCTAATTAACCTTATGAAACTGCCTGCTAATTAATCTTACAAACAATATATCTTTTGCAGAGGTAGTTCAGCTGAGTCTGCCTGAAGATCAAAAACTAAGCACCACTGCAGCAACAGTGGGACAAAGTGCTGTCTTAAGTTGTGCGATCCAGGGAACTCTGAGACCTCCCATCATCTGGAAGAGGAACAATGTCATTCTGAATAGCCTAGATCTGGAAGATATCAGTGTAAGTAAGAGAAAGCTCTATTTAATAGCTTATTATGAAAACTTTTCATAAAGAATAGAAAAGTGATATGTAACAACCTCCATATTCCTGATGTTTCAAAGAAAAGAAAAGGAAATGATATGCCTGCCAAACTCACTCTGTTTTTATTTTGCTGTGTATTCAAACCCTTTTGTTAAATATAGAGAAAACATGTTATTTAAAATAATAAATATAGCAATAAAAGCACATGAGGACAAAATCGCAGCCCAAAATGCAGTCAGCATTATACCTTCAGGATTATACAGTCTTCAAACATCTAAAGAAAAAAGAAATCTGTGAAATGAACATTTGAAGAAATGTATAGTGACTTAGTACAAACAGATCATAATAATAACCTTATCTTCTAATAATTCAATAAAAATGTATTTTTTCCAAAAGAAGTATTTTACTACAAAACTGGTTGTTTTGCTCATTCCTCCAAATATTCAGCAGTGTATATGGTACTTCTCAAAGAATCACCAGTGAATATTAGAATAACTTAGAAATCTTTTTTTAGGAAGGCAAATATTTGCCACCTAACTTTGCCGTGACCTCAAAATATGGAGCAAAATAGAAAATGAGAAACATATTTACATCTTCTGACAAAACTCTAAAAATAAGCTTTCAGCTGTATTTTGTTTGCTTGTGGGTATGCTTACTTTGCTTTGGCCATTTTATATTAGCAAAGTTATAAATGTGGACAAACCGTTACATTGGGAGTTGTGTTTGCTCTCTGACTCAAGCGAGTCTGAAATCACTGGAACTATTGCACGTGTGGAATATCGCCACAATCAAATATCTAGTTTGTTTATTTTTATTTCATTTTCTTATGAATGCTTTTAGTTCTAAGGTGGCAATGGTACTCACACATCACCTTTGTTTTGTTTGCTGTTTTTACGTTACTTCTGTTTGTAAATTGAGCTTCCTCACAGTGGTGCTTTGTAAAATAAGGGGCAGTTTCAAAGCTCATCTTGCTTGAATGGTAGCTTTAAGTCACTTGAGAGGCCTAGGATAAAACCAGCATCCTCTGAAAAGTTCTCAGTTAAATAATTGTTGCTTTTGTTAGTCTGGTATTAATCATATGACTGACATTCAAAAGTGTCTTGCCCACGTTCACAAGCTCCTTTCTGCAATGTGTGTTAGCTTTCTGTAAATATTCATGATGCTCATAAATAATGATTTTGAGTTCTTACTGATCACTTCTAAGTATAATACATGGCATGAGCTGTAGATAGAAACAGGAACATGCATCTGGATACAGAGAAATAAAAGGGAATTGAATGGAAATAATGAAGCTAACAGCTCAGTTTCAAACCGAAAGGTTCAGTTGACTGTATTTGCAGACATGAAAAGAGCAAGTGTTTTCAAAGCCCGATATGTTCATTTTGAGTATGAAAATGGAAAAAACACCAAACCAAAAACCCAACAGAGAAACTTCTTGTGCCAGCTGCAGGTGCCCAGGTGTTGCAGCGGGGGCTGCAGGGGTAGCCTCTGAGGGAAGAGGCCAGGGGCTGCCCTGTGTCAGACACAGCCAGTTCCACACAGTTCCAACGGACCCACCGCAGGGCACAGCTAAGCCCCTCAGCCACATTTGTGGCACCTCTGGGAAAACATTAGAAAAAGGGCATAAAACACCAGAGAGAGAGAGGAGTAGAGAACGAAAAGAGTGAGAAACAGCAGAGGAAAGTCCAAGGCTGGAGGAGCAGGAGGTGCTCCATGGTGGAGCAGATAGCCACAGCAATCATACTGGAGCAGGTTTATTTTGAAGGACTCCAGCCCATGGAGAGTCCTGGCTGGAGCAGATGAAAAGGGTGAGGAGAAAGGAGACGCAAAGAGAAACTGCTGTGTACTGACCGTACCCCTCCAACCTTCTGCACCACTTGGGTGGAGAGTAAAGGAGTTGGGAGTGAAGGAGTGAAGTTAAGCCTGGGGAAGGGGGGGAGGAAAATTGTTGTTTTAATAATGTATGTCTTTTTGTTTCCCACCACCCAAATTAGTAATTACTTGTTTATTTTAGTTGGCAATAAATTAAGCTAAATTTCCCAAGGTCAAGTTTGTTTTGGCCACCATGGTAATTAGTAAGCAATCTCCCTGTCTTTACCTCAACCCATGAGCTTTCTCATTCATGTTCCTCTTATTTTCTCCCCCTGTCCTGCTGTGGGGGTGGAGGGGTAATGAGTAAGCAAGCAGCTGGGTGGGAGTTTGGCTATTAGCCAGGGCCAACCCAGCACACTTCTGAAGTACTTATCACAGCTGGAAGAGAGTCGAGTATGGAATTTTTGAAGACTCACGGGATGCCCAATTTGAAGTCAGATTGCAGTGGTGATCAGACATTCAAAGCAAAGTTGAAATTGCTAGAATTGTCCAGATTTGTTTATATTTAATAGGAGAGGAGGAATGTGTGATTGTACTGGATTTACAACCCACAAACATAAAAAGAAAGGTTTGCGAAGTGTTACCTGAGTGCCGGGATGATGTCTGTGTGTGCATTTTGTGTACAGGTACAGTAAGAACTGTAAAGGGAGTAAAAGCTTTCAGTGACAGGAGCGCATAATTCTGAAGATGAGTGTATTCATCATTTATTTGTTAGCTTAAGAAAAACATAAACAAACTGGAATGCTTGGAAGTCTTTTTAAGCAAAAATTATGTTATAGTTTAGTCCTTTAATATTAAAAGTTTAGTTATTATTCAAATATAGAAAGAGAATGACAGATCCAATATCCATGGAGTGAGGCACTAAAATTAATAGCACTCAAATATATATAGGTGATATTCATCTCATATGTCTTTGTAGATAAACTAACAAAGGATGGAAGAAAGAGTTAATGGAGTCTGGATACAAAAAAAAGAATGGGCATAAAGACATTGAGTTAAATTGGTCCCCAGAGTCTCTTTTCTTCAAAATTTATTTTACGCGTTTCACTGTTTGCACTGATTTGATCCCCCTATATTTATTTTTAGATCTTCCCTTGGTTTGTTTCTTTTTTTTTTCCCCCCCATATTTCTTTGGTCATTCCATACCTTTCTGAACCTCATTCATCATATATTCCCTGTTTGGTTCTTACAGTTTCACATTTGCTTAAAGGTTGTTATGTAGCCATAATTTAGTATCCATTCAGGCAACGTAATAAAAATTAAACCTTGGGGAAAAGAAAAATAATTGGACAAAAAAAGAGTGGTGTTTTATATTTCACTATGGAAAACTAGTTTAGTACTTAAATAAATATTAATTTCAAAGGAACAAATGCATAGTGTGCTCCAGTTTATGTTGCAATTTAACCACCAAAGAATGTCTTGTACTTATTTAGGCAATTTTAAACATTCAAAACCCCTAAGTCCTTGTAACATTTAAGATGTCCCCAGAGGCAATGTATTCTTGGCTTTACTATGGCTATATTATAAACTACAATCATGTTTGTCTAACTCTGGGAATTATTAATTTACTCAGTTATACAAGAACCACATCCGTGCATCTAAAGACTAATAATGTTGTGTATATAGCAGCACCCTTTCTGAAAAAAACATGACGAGCACTGACCTGGGAAAATAGACAAATATTTTTTTTTTAAACAAAATGCATCAGAGATCATCATAACCAGAAATCAGCACATACATAGGAAACCAATCAGACTAAGCAGTAGTGACAATGTGATTTTGTAAATCATAGCAAGTGCTCATACTTAGAAATTAAGTTTTTGCACTATGCAGTTCTCAGTATGAGTTAAGCTATTCACTTCAGGGAGGGACAAACTCAGAACAAGATAATGTCCTAGTGTTTTGCCAAATAGAAAAATGCAACAAGAAGAAGCAAAAGAGTCCAAGTCTAAACTCAAATTGACTGTTGAATTTCTATTTTGTTGAAAAATAGTCTACTCCTCTACTGAAAGTATACAGGATATATGTCTAAGGCTGTCAACTATGGAGTGGCTAAGAGCCAGTCTTAAATAATGAAGTGTTATATACTCTAAGACATTTTAAAGAAATATTAAAAAATACTGTTTGACTTTTGAAAGTCGATGATAATGAAAATTGTATTTAAGTAGTGCATTTAAAAATTATAAAATAACTTAGAGAATGCTATCAAGTGTGTGGTCAGATATTAATAATGTTACTGATAGTATCCAGTTGGTAATTTTAGAAGTCCTTAGTACTCCTCAACTCTTCCTATGGTACTTATACTCTTCCTATGGTACTTATGATTACTATTTGTGGAAGTAATGCATCTTGCTACTGATCTTTCTCTTATTGAAAATAATGGAAGTCGGGGATAATCAACATCCATCTGAATGAAACCATGAGAAATTGTATGCCTCTGCAAATTTTACTTAACTTAAATTGTAATATAATTGTGCTGTGACTCACTACAGAATTGATATCACAGGACATTTTGCTGATATTTTAATATACATCTAGAAAGGCTTTTTTTCCTGCTGTTATCCTGCATCTTAAATTTCTTATCTGTCTTTCCACTTACTCTTTGGATATGTTTTATCTAACCTATCATTCATTACAGAAAATAATTCTCACTTACGGGAAATTTAAAAATAGAAGATTTTTTTGCAAATGCAATAGGTATTACTTTATTTTCATCTTAGCTCATTCACTTTTTTAACAGTTTTTATATCTCATTTTACTTTATTCTTTTTCTGACCTTTTCCTTCAGTTTTGCCTTCAGCTTCTTCCCTATACTTGTCAGCAATCGCACTTTTCTTACAAGATACCTGCCCTTTGTTCTTACATTTAAACTAGATCTACTTAGATGACTTGTCCACATGTGAAGTTTAACATCTGCTAACATACTTAAATTAGTAATTTTTTAAAAGAGTGTAGTTCAACTTTCACTTTTTGATAAAAGCTCATGATATCTTTCTTTAGGCTATCTTCATGGGAAGCATGTAATATTTCCATTTGGGGGTTCTTGAAGTTATGTATAGATTATCTTTCTCTCAAAACTTCTCATTTGTTCATCTTGTTAAAATTAATTTACAGATTACAGCTTTCACTTTTTTGGTATCATTCAACAGTCTGCATTCTCTTATTGATATATTTCCCCCCCTCCCCCCAATAAAAACCACCCCCCCAAAACACCGTAATGGAGATGCCATTAAAAGCTAATGTCCTCTGAAAGAAAATGGTCTCTTCCATTCTGGAGAGTTCTGTTCAGCAATTGATGACAGAAATGTTTTCAGATTGTCCAAAATGCTAAGCATATTTCCTAGAAAGGACTCCTCACATCTGCCCTCTTCTTTTCCTTCCAACTTCTCATCCTTTTTCCCCCTTTTTTTATTCTTAAGAAAATTCTCAAGAGAACCTCATGAAGTATTCCCTTTCACATTGTCTTCTCCCCTGGGGTAGTACGGACCTAGATATAAACGTCTCTTTATGCATGGTTAAATCATTCTTAGTACGACACAGTTATATGTCCATTTAAGGCAATGATCATAAATATAAATGCCCTGTCTGCCAAGAATTTATTTTTTTGTGTTTGTATTTATGACAGAATCCCAGGTGAGCCAGAAACGTCAGGGAATATGCCTCAATCTTTTTTTCTGCTCCCCAAAGACAACTCTTAAAAGTAAAAAATCTCAAAAATTTTATTAGGATGTAAACTAGAGAACTAAAATTTAAAGAAAATGAGGATTAGTAGGCAAAACAGAATAGAAATTCAAAATTCATATAAAAGTATTTCTTTCTCCAGTGTCCTAAAGGAGGAAATGCCTGCTTCCAGGGTTGGCTTCAGTCAACTCAGTGACTTTCTGAATTGCTGCAGCAAGCTCTGCATGGTCTTGCTTCATTCCTCAGGAGGGTTTCATCCTCCCTGAAGCTTTGCCATTGCCCCTGTGATCTTGTGGAGTGTTTGCTGTGACTCTCTCACCCCTGTGTGAAGGAAAATGTAAGGGTCCTATGACATGAAGGGAACACAAGAACCTCCTCCCCTTTGGCCTTGCCTTCAAGGATGATGCTTCTAACCTCTTCCTTTTTGGAAGACAATAACTCATAGTCCAACAATGAGCAAATCAAACCGGTCAGTCATAGTACTGTAGTCAAAAAGCTACCAATCTTGTTCAATAGAAAAACTGCTTCCTGACCAGCTTATTTTGAACTTTCCTTAGTAAATAATAGTTAATTTGCAATGCAGCAATTGCAGTGTCATATCTTCTATGTGGTCCAGCAGTATTCCGTCCGTGTGTGTTACAACCAGGATATATGAAGTTCACTTTAAGAGCCTAGTTGCAGGTTTTCCTTGTACATCGTACATCCTTGTACATTTTCTCGTACGTGCTTACGACACCTCTTAAACCCATCAGTTACATTTCTCTCATACCTTTTCTACTGCTTTTTTTAATAAAGTGGTTGGATTTGGTTAACAGTGACTTGTCAAAGTCGGCATGTTTCTATTTTTATCTGTGTTGAATTGCCCTTTATCTGTTACACGGTCTTTCTTTTAAGTAGGATGTATTATTACCTTTTCTCTTCTATTTAACAGGTCAAATACCAATTTTTTTTCTCTATTCCATCTTAAAAGTAAAGTGAAAATAGTTATTGTGAAAGATGCCAATCAGCTTTATCAAATCTATAATGCCTTTTTATTTACTTATAGATATGCCAAAAGTATTTAGTCTTGACCACCAGTGCAATAATCTTATTCAGTTCTCTTCCATCCTTTATTTTTCTCTTCCCTTTTTTTGAATCTGATTTTGAGTCCTAATTAATTCTTTGGCAGTGGGATAAATCACACAAAAGGGAAACTTTGGATACATGTAAGACTTGCAAGATTTGGCGTGTTTTATTTGTTTTGAATATTGAAGCTATTTTAATATTTATTTTAGTGATGGCATGATGAATGCTACTTTAGACTGTACATCATATTTTCATGACACTGTAAAGACACATTTAAACCAGGTACCAGTGTTGATCTGTAATCTTCTGGGTTAATGAAGTACAGTGAAAAAGATTGTGATGAGGTTTCATTCATGACTACTGATTCCCGTTAAAATAATCTGGACATGCAAGTTCTATAACTCTAGCTTAATTAAAGTTATAATACTGCAGAACTTTACGATATGGCTTATTATGTACATCTTTTTATGGTGGGGACTATTTTAACTTTGAGCCAGCTGATGATTCTCTCTTTATGAAAAAGCATTAAGATCCTCATGGGCTTTCTCTTCTCTTGTGCTAGATCAGTCTGCTTCATTTTGTCTTCATTAGAAATGAAAGTGTTGATTTCAGAGGTGAACAGAATCATGTTCTGTGGACCATAATCTACTCTCATGTTTTTGACAGTGTAACTGAGATCATGATCTGGTCCTTTTCCTATCAGAGAGAGAGTGGGGCAAAGTAATTGCTTCTTGCAGAGCTGAGACCCTTGTTCTGTGTTCTAGAGCTGTTTCTGCTAATCATATCCAAAATAGCTGAGTCTGTTAGTATTTTCCTGTTTGTTTTTCAGAAGTTAAAAATGAAAGGGCTTGTGACAGTGAAAGGTGGTAATATAACTTGTACATCCATTCCCCCTTGCCCTGAAGGAATCTTTGAAAATAACCCCAGGCAAACCATGTTAAACTATCTGGAAGGTAGCACTATACATTTTTGACATCTACAGACAGAAACCGTTAGTAAAATAAAAGGGACATTGTGGATTTCTGAATCAATTTGTTCTTCCAAACCCATTTCTTAACACAGCCTATTGAACACATCTTTAGAAGAGTAGCTGAAATGATAATTCTGTACTCCTAGTTGTTTAAGACAGTCTTCTGTGTGAGCTGAAATATATGAATACCAGAGGTGTTCAAACACTGTTATTCTTGTTCTCCGTAGACCTATCTTCCTGTACATTGCAGCTGATTCTGTCTAGTTTCATTGGGGATTCCAGAATACATCAGTGACACTTTTTTTTAGAAATCTAGACATTTCTAAAAGTAGATTTAGGATGTAAAGACAGCAAGTAACAACTTACTTGATTTGCATCATCATTATTTTTGGTATTTTACAATATATTTATATCCGCCCCTGCCTGTTCTATTTTTAAGTTTTCTATAGAAAATACTAATTAGCAGATTCTGTAGAAACATGGAAATATTTTAAGGAAGGTACAGAGCTAGCGATTTTATTCATATTAATGTTTTCCTTTTGGTAAACTGTCTTTTAAATACATCTTGATTTTTCTATCATATTATTCATTCAAACATTATTTATTATTGTCCTACTGCTATAGTAACTTTTACTCCTTTTTTCAGAGACACTAGAACTTCTATCACGCCTACCTTTCTTTTCACTCTTGCCCATCTTCTCTGTATTTTAAAATTAGTGGAAAACTATTTAATCTATTGTGTTATAAGCTGACTTCAAAATTTTTGTAAGCATCTTTTTTCACTACCATAGCATCTTTCTCCCCCAACCCTCTCTTTTCAGTTCAAACTCACTGTTTTCTCTCTTCTTTTCTACATATGTAAATATAGAGATGCAGGTTATATCTGCACTCTATATTGCTGATACTAGCAAATTCAGCTTGTGCTATTAATTTCCGATTAGTGCATGAAAAAATTGCAGTTTGATATTTATGTACAGTTATAGACTTATTCTTCTCATTTTTTTCTGCAGTATACATTCCCTCAGCTAGGTGAAAACCAGCATCATTTCTGAATGCTTTTATTACTAGTTACATATTTATTTTTCCAACTTGTCCAGGTCATTTTGCAGTACTTTTGCTATCCTACTAGAGTTAATGCTTTCCACAGCTTTTATAAGAATTGTGTGAAAGAGTTTATAGGATGCAAAAAGAATACTAAGCTTTTCAGGTTATTATTTTAGAAAAGAAATCTCGAAAGAGCAACCTGGACTAGGCTACAGCTAGCAGGAAAGGTCAGTCCTTCTTAAAAGCATGAGAAAGATGCTTTGTTAATAATGGCTTTTTGTGGCTCACAGTCCTGACTTTCAAATCATTGCTATAGTACATTAAATAGGAGGGCCACATCACCAGTGACAAAAGTGTTTTGATATCCAAGAGTCCCTTTCACTGAAGAGAGAGGCACAGTTGCTTAAACACCAAAAAAAGAAACCCTTTCTGCCCCTCCCTCACAAGCATCCCAGGAGGGAGTAAAGATAGGTAGGACATAATTACCTATTGGGAATTTGGCTCAACTGGCATTTGTAATATTAAAAAAAAATAATAATAACTAAAAAAACATCCTCCAGAAGTGTACCAAGGTATTGATTCAGTACTGACTCAAAAAGAAAATTGCTACCCACCTGTAAAATCACCAGTACCGCTACTTGCAAAAGTGACGTGAAGCAAATTACTTATCCAGATCAAGCCTGCTTAATTTGTGAGCTCTGACAGGATTACAACAGAAGATGGTATGTCTACACGCTTTTCAAATGATGACATTTAAGATTTCTCTGAATCAAAGTCCACAGTGATATATCTACCCATACTCCTATCACCATATGTCCATTCATATCCAAATTTTATTGATGATCTACTTTAGTACAGACCGATTTCTCTTTCATCACCCAAAGTTCTGTGCCATATGTAAATGTTGTCACCTTCCTGTGTATTCTTCCTTTCCTTGTCATTTTTAGACCGTTTTTATATAGCCATCTTGATAATCTAGAGCTCCTTTTTCAAAAGCTTGCATTCAGAACTTTTTCTATTTGGATATAAGTAACCTTTGTCTCCACTGCCAAAGTGTTTTCATTATTCTGTTAAAAAGGGGAGATAAAATAAACTAAAAATTTTCCTAAATTTAGTATGAATTATGGCAATGCTTTTATCTGTCAGTACTTTTAATGGTTCCTGTAGTTTTGCTTGTTTTTTGTGCAGGTTTCTATTTCTAGTTCACATCTATATAACTAAAATGCTTACTTTTAACTGTAGTATATTTTGCGGGGTTTTAACAATTTTTATTTGTTTACATTTATCATGATTAATACTGTGACAAATTTACATGTCATGATCATGAAAACCTTGGAACATTGGAAACATTGGGAAAAATTGCTCAATAAAGCAATGGTGCTCTTTCTCCGTCCATCATCTGGTCACGCTTCAACTCTGAGCTGAAGAAAAAGTCTTGAGGATGGTCATCACTACAGTCTCCTTCTGGCTATTCTCAATTCGGCTCCTTTTGCCTTTTGTTATGTTTGCTGTTCTGTCTTCTCCTGACTCTCATTTTGGCAATGCTTTATAGGTAATAAGATTGATACAACCATACATTTTTACATACTCTTTGGAACATCTGTACAGTAATGACATATTTTGATGGTTACTTGCCTGAGTCGGACTTGTTATATCTGGAGGTGAAAGCTTCCATTTTCTATTTCCTACATTCCAAAACATTCTGCCAAGCCCTGATGGAGAATCAACTTTTCAGTCTTTCTTGCTCTTCACAGGATTACTTTTTTCTTAGAAGCTTGCTCCGGGCTCCATCTAGTCTGATAAAGAATGTAGGAGATGTACTCTTCAAAGTGGATGGGAATTACGAAAAGAAAGATGCATTTGTGCATTGGGGAACAGGTGCATCAATGATAGAATCATAGAATCATTAAGGTTGGAAAAGACCTTGAAGATCATTGAGTCCAACCGTCAACCCAAAACCACCATGTCCACTAAACCATGTCCCTAAGTGTCTCATCTACACGTCTTTTAAATACCTCCAGGGATGGGGACTCAACCACTTCCCTGGGAAGCCTGTTCCAATGTTTAACCACTCTTTCAGTAAAGAAATTTTTCCTCACATCCAATCTAAACCTCCCCTGGCGCAACCTGAGGCCATTTCCTCTTGTCCTATTGCTAGTTACTTGGGAGAAGAGACCGACACCCACCTCGCTACAACCTCCTTTCAGGGAGTTGTAGAGAGCGATGAGGTCTCCCCTCAGCCTCCTTTTCTCCAGGCTAAACAGTCCCAGTTCCCTCAGCTGCTCCTCATAAGGCTTGTTCTCCAGACCCTTCACCAGCCTCGTTGCCCTTCTCTGGACACGCTCCAGCACCTCAACGTCCTTCTTGTAGTGAGGGGCCCAAAACTGAACACAGTATTCGAGGTGCGGCCTCACCAGGGCCGAGTACAGGGGCATGATCACTTCCCTACTCCTGCTGGCCACACTATTTCTGATACAGGCCAGGATGCCATTGGCCTTCTTGGCCGCCTGGGCACACTGCCGGCTCATGTTCAGCCGGCTGTCAACCAGCACCCCCAGGTCCTTTTCCGACAGGCAGCTTTCCAGCCACTCTTCCCCAAGCCTGTAGCGCTGCCTGGGGTTGTTGTGGCCCAAGTGCAGGACCCGGCACTTGGCCTTGTTGAACCTCATACAGTTGGCCTGGGCCCATCGATGCAGCCTGTCCAGGTCCCTCTGCAGAGCCTTCCTACCCTCGAGCAGATCAACACTCCTGCCCAACTTGGTGTCGTCTGCAAACTTCCTGAGGGAGCACTCAATCCCCTCATCCAGATCATTGATAAAGATATTGAACAACACCGGCCCCAAAACTGAGCCCTGGGGAAGACCGCTCGTGACCAGCCACCAACTGGGTTTAACTCCATTCACCACAACTCTCTGGGCCCGGCCATCCAGCCAGTTTTTGACCCAGCGCAGAGTACACCTGTCTAAGCCGTGAGCCGCCAGCTTCTCTAGGAGAATGCTGTGGGAGACGGTGTCAAAGGCCTTGCTGAAGTCCAGGTAGACCACATCCACAGCCTTTCCCTCATCCACTAGGTGGGTCACCTGGTCATAGAAGGAGATCAGGTTGGTCAAGCAGGACCTGCCTCTCATGAACCCGTGCTGGCTGGGCCTGATCCCCTGGTTGTCCTTCTCATGCCTTGTGAGCGCCCTCAAGATGAACCGCTCCATAACCTTCCCCGGCACCGAGGTCAGGCTGACAGGCCTGTAGTTCCCCGGATCCTCCTTCCGGCCCTTCTTGTAGATGGGCGTCACATTGGCAAGCCTCCAGTCGTCCGGGACCTCCCCCATTAACCAGGACTGCTGATAAATGATGGAGAGTGCCTTGGCAAGCTCCTCTGCCAGCTTCCTCAGCACCCTTGGGTGGATTCCATCCGGCCCCATAGACTTGTGAGCGTCCAGCTGGCATAGCAGGTCATTGACTGCTTCCTCTTGGATTATGGGGGGTTCATCCTGCTCGCTGTCCCTGTCTTCCTGCTCAGGGGGCCGAGTACCCTGAGGATAACTGGTCTGCCTGTTAAAGACTGAGGCAAAGAAGGCATTAAGTACCTCAGCCTTTTCCTCATCCTCGGTGACAATGTTCTCCCCCTGCATCCAATAAAGGATGGAGATTCTCCTTGGCTCTCTTCTTGTCATTAATATATTTGTAAAAACATTTTTGTTGTCTTTAACGACAGCGGCCAGATTGCGTTCTAGCTGAGCTTTTGCCTTTCTCATTTCCTCTCTGCATGACCTAACGAGATCCCTGCACTCTTCTTGAGTCACCTGCCCCTTCTTCCACAAGTGGTAAACTCTCCTTTTTTTCCTGAGTCCCAGCAAGATCTCCCCGTTCAGCCAGGCCGGTCATCTTCCCCGCCCGTTCTTCTTATGGCGTACAGGGACAGCCTGCTTCTGCACCTTTAAGACTTCCTTCTTGAAGATCGTCCAGCCTTCCTGGACCCCTTTGCCCTTCAGGACTGTCTCCCAAGGGACTCTCTCAACCAGCATCCTGAACAGGCCAAAGTCTGTGCTCCGGGAGTCCATGGTTGCGGTTTTGCTGCCCCCCCTCCTTACTTCACCAAGAATCAAGAATTCTACCATTTCGTGGTTGCTAAGCCCAAGACAGCCTCCGACCACCAATGATGTCCATCTAAATCTCCTTTCCTGTATGCCTGGTTATTGCAGCACTTAAAACTCCAACCAGAAGTAGAGAAGTTGAAACAGTGTTCCTAATAATGTCTAGTTTGGTCAGGTATAAAAATTTATCCTACCCCAGAGTAAGGAAAATTCAGGTGACTTTACAGAGAATCACTGAATCTGCATTCTTTATTATACTTTTGCAGGTAAAATGAAATAGAAGTGACTGGATTTTTGATGGTTACCCAAAAATACTTACCAAATATGTTTTTCTTTCTGTGATGATTAACATTTTTCTTCTAGAACTTTCTAAGGAAAATGTCTGAATGTTTTCCAATGTTAAGTCTTTTCATATAGCTATTTAATTGAATACTTGAAGGGAAAAAAAAAAAAAGAAAAAAATTAACCTAAAATAAAATTCAGAGTATCTTAGTAAAAGAAAAACATTCTTGTCCACTCTCATCTGAAGCAGTTTATCTTGTTTGGTTTAAAATCAGATTTGGGTGTCCATTTATTCTTAAGAATTTTGATAACAACAATAGTTAACGCATTTCATTTCAAATTGTCCTTTTACTTAATTGGGATGAGACTATATCTTCTTTTGTAGAGTATGTGGTCCTTCCCGACAAAAGTCTGTCTTTGCAGACCTGTTTATGTTAATGAGAAATAAAATGGAATTGGCATACTCTGGCACGGTAAAATATCAATGCCATACCACTTTTATCCACAAGATGTTCTAAATTTTGTGCAGCAATTTGGCAAATGTTAGGAATTCTGTGAAGTTCCTGCTATTGTCACTTATAGTTAATGAAAGATGACTGAAATCCTCTTTTGCCTTCATGCTTTTGACATGATATACATTAGTTTTAACATCAGACAAGAAATTAATTCATGAAAAAGGCTTTGAAGTTTAAGCTGAGTGTTAAAAAATTAACATTTTAAATTACAGTAAAAGGAAGGCAGGGGGAAAAAGCCATCTTTTCTCCCACCCTTCTGTATTGAAGATCTTATTTCTGACATGAATTCTATGATCAGTTAGCAACTGTTGATGGTAGGGTTATAATTAGAGTAAAACATAATTGAAACCAAGGGTTAGCTGGAGGGATCAGCGATAGAAAAAGTACTTCTGTGCATTTCAGTCTTCCAAAGTAAGACTGTACTATATGTAAGAAAAATTTGTATGATAGCATTTCAGTAATACAGTTACATATGGTGACAGTAGCATAGAAGCTTTCCAATGAATAGTGCTGTCCCATTGTTTAGTATGAAAGCATAGAACAAAGGTGAAAAAAGAAGGTATAGTATATATAGCTTCATGGTTCGTAAAGGACTTGTACTTCTAATGAATTTTTGGGTCCATCACAGAAAGCAGTAGTTAAAAAAGCAAAAATTAAATACAGGAGACAAATATAAACAATAATGGTGTACTGAGAAGTAAAATTATTTTGGTAGATCCCATAGAAACTTGAAGTCTGTTAACAAAGAGTTAGCTATTATTGCAACAAAAGAGGATTACTTATTATGATTGGCACAGCAGTAGTAAAATTGAAGCAGTGGATGTCTCCCAGAAGAGAGAACCTGTTACTCTCAATTCAAAGAGAGCACAAGAATATGGTCATGACTCAGTGTGATACTCTGATTTGCATATAAATCTTTTATATAACTGTTTTGTTTAACTGGAGTTTATGGTCTTATTTTCAACTGTGCAATTGAAAGTACTTGTGTTTGATTTTTTTAAACTGTTATAATGCATAGGAAGCACAAGTACCTCAATTAGGCAGTTTGCTTCAAAATACTACACAGTTTACTAAGAGTTCTGCAAGTAGCAGGATATGGTAAACTATATGTGTAACAAATGATGTGAGTGTTTAATAAGAACAAAGTTGCTAAATATCAGCACGATTTCTTTACTTTGTTCATAACAGCCAGAAAATATTAATGACCACTATTCACAATCCCCTTAGGAAGTAGGGAATTTCCATCCTCATTTCTGTGACTTGAAGACAGACTAGATCTAACAGGAAGATATGTACTGGAAAGGAGAAACACAAATATCTTACTGGACATAATGTGTAGAAAATACAAGATTTTGTTAGTTCAGCATTATGCTATTGTATTTGTATATGAACAACCATCAAATTATATGATACCTGTAGGCTTATTAACTTTCTTCATAACATCTTGGCTTCATATTAGTAAAAGAACAGAAGTCATACTGGGTACAGCTCTAGAAAATATGTTTGTCAGTGCCACCACATGCTGAAACTTTTTTTTTTACAGACAACTTTCTGAACACTATAATTTATCTTGTTTTGTACCAGGATCTTCTTGCAATAGCTTACAGTTTACCTGATCAGAAGCCATGACCAGAGGATACAAAGGCTATCACTAAAAAGTATCGTCACTATTCATTCATGTAGAGAGGGGAAAAGAAAAAAAAAAAGAATTGTTCCTACATAACTAGTTTCAGTGGTTACAGTGAAAGTCTTGAGGTTGCTGCCAATGACACTGAAGTGTCTTTTCTTTCATCGACGTCAAGGAATTGGTCTTGCCTAGTAAAGCTTTCTTGTGATAAAAGGTTAGACTGATGAACATGTAATGCTGTATTAGTGGTTTGAGCAAAGGCAATGTGTGTGTGATGCTTGCAGACAATTAAGATTGGTATTAAATGTAAATTATCTCAGCTTTCAATTTTTTATTAGTGTAATTCAGCCTTTGCTTGTTGTACTCCAACTCATACAAAATGCTTAGTTCAGATTGACTGGGATTTGCTGTTTGCTTAAAAGGCTCTAAGAAAAATATTTTTATGAGTATTGAGTGTGTTAGTCTGGGCTAGACCCTTATTAAGTGAAGCTGCTGTGCTAGCATTCAAGCTCTCAATATTTTGATTTTATAAGCAAAGAGCAAAGGATGGCAGTGGACAGATGTCACTCACTTTGTTGTATGTATTCAGATACATACTTTAAAAAAAATCTTTTGTATAGGAATTCCATTCAAAATCTTTCTAAGCATGTATGTGCCAGTTTCTTATATAACATACTTGATAACAAACTGACACAAATTGCACTGTATTAATAATCCAAGTAATGTGTGTGACTGGCCCTATTTTCTCTTCACTGTTGTCTGGAGATCATACGTTAATGCTGCATATAAAATGAGAGATCATCTTAAAGAAAACTATTCAAGTTACAATATGCTTTTTTTTCCCTTGTACCCTAAGAATAACCTAAAGTGAGTCATTCTGATTTTCAAAATCAGGTTTGAAGGTACTAGGTCTATTTTTACTTTTTTTCCCTGTATCTCCTCTTCAGCTACCACACAGTAGGAGATTCCCTGACAATCTCTGTCTTTTTTTGTCTTAGGTATTTTTGTCTGC
This sequence comes from Aptenodytes patagonicus, assembly GCF_965638725.1. Taxonomy (NCBI): domain Eukaryota; kingdom Metazoa; phylum Chordata; class Aves; order Sphenisciformes; family Spheniscidae; genus Aptenodytes; species Aptenodytes patagonicus. The sequence continues at coordinate 46,785,625 of NC_134952.1, forward strand.
AAGATATTTGAAACCTGTATGTGTTTGACAAGGTATTTTCTTGCCCGTTGTTTGGTTTATCACATGTACACAGGGTAGTTTGTAATAAAACAAAATTTATCCCACAGAGCTTTTGCAGACTGCATAAAGCTTGAAAACACTCTACCTGCCTGTCTGTCTCACTCCTGGATAGTTCAGAAATACATGGGTTGGACTGGATGAGAATTGGATGAAAATTTTAGTGATATGAAAGTATAAAGGGTTATTTTTGTATTGTTTGTAGATTCTCTTGAGTTTGTAAAGAAACATCCGGAGAAATTTGTTTCTGTGAAATAAAATAAGTGAGTTCTATTACTTTAGGATAAGCACAGTTCAGGAATCAAAAGATATGAATTATTGCCAACATAAGAAAAGGGGTTTGTACTCATGAAACTAAAACTGAAATCCAGTATTTCATGCAATAGGAAGATCAAAAACTCCGATAAACTTTATAAATTTAAAACAAAAGTGCTTGTAAGCTAAGTGATTGAAAATAAGTTCAATCTTATCCCAGTGTAATTATGAAGAGTTGACGTTTTTAGAATCAGGAAAATTTAGGAAGTATTCAGTGATTTCTTTGCACTCTTCCTACAAATAAAATGTGTTTAAAGAAAGAAAGTAGAAATGGGGATGCTCTTGCCAAGCTTATTCCACAAATCTGACCCTAAATTGAGGCACCTTAAAGCATAAATTTTGTCAGTGCTTCTGCTTCTTTGGGGCCTCCTAGGAGGCCTTATCCTTAGATATCACTCTAGAATGTGATCTGATACAAGTAAACTGCACAGTGCAAAGCTAGTGTCTTTTTGCAGATCTAGCTTGGAGTGTAATAATAAATACATCTACAATTAAAGCCAATTTAAAAAAAAAATAAGAACAGTTTGGGGGAATTGTAATAAACTGTGGTAATTGTGTAATTATTATAAATTCATGTCACTGGTTATGATGTTAAATTGAAAAATTTATGACAGAAACGAAAGTCAAATAGCTTTATCCGATTAAATCTGATTGTATAACAATTTGTTTTGTTAAAAAAGAGTAGAAGTTAAATGGTGAGTCATTCTGAAGATCTGTGTGTAACATGAACCAATAAAAAAGACAGCTGTGTCAGAGCATACTGAAATTTCCATTTAAAATAAGCTGTATCTACTCAGAGATTTTGAATGTCTAAATAAATTAGCAGTCATTATTGCAGATTCATAGCAAAATAGCATAAAGTTACAGTTTTTTGGGAAGTAAAAGATTAGTAATGTTTTATGGCTAGCCTCAAGGGCTCTAGTACTTTGGCAAAACTGTCACTTACATCTAATTCATATCTCCCATATACAAGATCCAAATTCTCTTTACATGACTACGTATAAAATGAAGTTGTTATTCTCACTGGTGATCTAGGAGTGAGGGGTTTTGTGGCACTTTTCTGTGTGGTTCCTCTCCAGGTTCTTAGGAAACTTGTAACATTATTAGGTTTCAAAATAACAAAAGCAATTTTTAATCCACTGACATAGTTTGAAAAGCACAAAGCTGCTCCATGTTTTCCATAGAATAATGGATGTTACCGTTTATTAGATGTTACTATTTCCTCATGAAGTGAAACCGCAGTCCTTACTGTACCCAAGAGAATAAAGGAAAAATCATACATCTCTACTTATTTATGTAGGTACAGTGTTATTTTATTCATTTATAGTCAGAGAAATAATCTTTTTCTCAGATTTGCTAAATACAGACAAATCCTATTCAATTCAACTAGTGGTCAGGGCTCATGCATTACAAAGTCTTCTTTTAGGAAGAGGTAATAGAGGGTGATCTCTGCATTGACCATTTGTAAGACAAGCGTAGGAAGATATTATCGCGGATGCTCACGAAATCAAATTAGGCAGGTGATAGATTCAAAAATAAACTTTATTTAAACCAAAATTGTTTAGCAGAAAACTAACTAGAAATGAGGCTTCAACACTCCGACAACATCAGTAAACCACAGGTTCAGGATGGTATATGAGGGACTAATACTGCACAGCCGGCTTTAGAAATGAGGATCCAAAATGCGCATGCTCACTCACCTATACGATGACGGCTCTCAACCTTGAGGAGTTTCCTTGGGCAGTGTCCTGACCCAAGGAGAGAGTCCCCGACTGCAGACATGCTGCTCCGAGGAGGACCAACTCAACTTTTCCTCTGGTGGGGCTCCATTTATACCCTAGTCAAGTCTGATCTGTGGTCAATTCTAATTGGCTGAGGGCCTTAACTTTCTTACTCCTTGCCCAAGGTGTATACATGACCATAATTACTGGCCCAAAGTGTGTACATGATGGTCAGCACTTGCCACCATAAAGGCGTGAAAGTGAGGATGTGAAAAGTAAAGATGCAGCAGTCTTAATGCCCCCAGTCTTTATCAGGGTGAGTGCACCTGCCACAGATATACATGAAGAGTTCCTCAAAATCTGAGATTTACTTAGATGTTCTGAATTACTCACTGGATGATCATCTTTTTCCCCATTAGCAGTAGAGTGATGTTAGTGAGGTCACCTTGCTGTGCTGAAAAATACTCTTGTAAAAATTACTCCTTTTTTTTTTTTCCCCCCCAGTCTCCCCAGTGTCAAAAAACAGAGGGACCAATGAAATAGAGTGTCTAATTGTAGCTAGGAAGTTCGTTTCCATGGTCAGCAGAGAGAGGTAGATGGTAACTCAAAGCAATAAGCAAACACAAATCCGGTGAACTGTCCCATGAAAGGATTTTGCTACCTTTAGCTTTCTCAACTGACTGTAAAAGAAGCTTAGGAAGATTAATTTCCCTTGACTAAAGTTATCCTGCATTAATAACCACGAACTGTTGTCTGGTGTTACATTCTTCAGAATAGAGTTTCTTTTAAGATCCTGCCACTTTCTACTGTACTATACAGTACACTTTCTACTACTTACTACATTACACTGTGTTCTTTCTTTCTTTCAGCTTTGACTTGATTTACAATTTTCTGTCAGGCTGGTTCTTCAAACAGTGGATTTACACTAGATTCACGATTTGTTCTTATTGCAACTGTAAAATATGAGATTGAGAGAAGGTATGAAAAATTTGTGCTTAGGAAATTTAGGTTTTGTTTTCCCTCTTGAGCTAGAAGGAAAACTTAAAAAATCTTGGATTTGTGCCAAATGCAATTATTCTCAAATTTCTTTATAGAACTTAATTTGTTCCTGACATGCAATAGCAAACCACAGAGTTGCATTGCTCTGCCAATATGAACAGAGAAACTGATTACTTGGAAAGTAGGAGTTGTGAAATTGACAGTAGCATGAAAAGCCTGAGCTGAATTTATCTGGCAAACCAAGCATACATCAATAATTATTTTTAAAAATGTTTCCAGTTAACCTTCAAAAGGTTATCTACTCTCTGTGTCCTTGTAATAAAGTAAGTTACAGATACTGAAAAATAAATACGTAGAATATGAACAAAAATGCGACATTAGTATTACTGGTACTTCCATGAGTCTACTGAAATCAAATGCAGAAAGCGTGGAGGGATGTATAGGAGAAGAAGGGGGTTATGTGTATTGGCTGTGTTTTACAAGCAAACAACTGTTCTTTTGAAAATATCTAGATGGCTGCAATTATTGATGCAGCTTTTCCATAGCAGACCAATGTAAAATTTTAATTCTTAGGTGCAAATTATTTTCCTGATCAGTTCAGAGACAGATGATTTTTTTTTTCCTTTTCCCATAAGAAAATAAAGATTTTGCTTTAAAAAGGAGGAGGGGAAAATCCCCACCCAAATTGTGTTGTCATTATCACTGAGCTAGTATAATAGTGTTACAGTGTTTACATGATTAACTGTCAGTAAAAAAGATACCAACCATTATAATTTTCTTCTTTGTTTTAGGTTTGTCAAAGACTGCAAATAGAAATACAGGTTTCATATGTAATCAAAAAACTATTAATTCAAAATATTTGATGGTTGCTAATTCCATTTATTAAGGACCCAGTAAGCTGAATTTTTTTCTGTCTGAGGATAACGTAACTAAGAATTCACATCTCCAGTTCTCATATCCTCATTCCTGTATTCTTTTATTATTTTCCTTGTTATCTTCTTCTTTTTCTTTTCTTCTTTTTCTTCTTCTTTATTCCTCCTCTTCCTCCTCTTCCTCCTCTTCCTTTTCCTCTTCTTCCCAAAGTCTGCAGTTTTGGAGTTAAGAGTAATATTTTGAAGTTCTTTAGAAGTTGAAAATTTTAAGGCCATAAGAAGATTGCATCAATTGTTTCTTCTGACCTACATGAAACAGGCCCCATAAAATCAGTAATGTGAAAGTGTGTAAGTGTGAACTGTGGTGCATAAAATGACTTTTTACTGTGTACTAAAGTTGAGGTACTGGTGCTTGCTCGTGTTTCAGGAAAAAGACATAGAATTCATCAGCTGCCAGAAACTGAGCTTACAGAGGGGAAATTTCAAAAGAAGATTCTTAACCAGTTCATAGATCTCTTAAATACAGTATGTTCAGTTTTATAAAATGGTCGGATCTTGGTGTAAAAAGCTGAGGCTGAAATGCTGTTTAGAAAGTTATCACCTAGGCCTAAAAAATTACAAGAGTTTAAAAAAAAAAGTAATAAACCCCCCCAACAACAAAAACAAAAAAACACACATAAAAACCAGAAAGAAAATATTTCCTATTTTTTGAGTTCAAGATGAAACCTTTGGATCACTCAGGATGTGGAAGACCAAGGTACCAAGCCCTGGTTTTAATTATGTACATTAATGATTGAACTATGGTATACCTATATATTACTTGGGACTATAAGCATTAGATCAAAAGTTATTTTGTGAGGGAGTTAGGTCTTCTTTTCTAGAACAATCATGTTTTATGATTTTAAAAAATATAAAAAAATCTTCTGTCAATTTTGGGTATAATGGCTTCAGATCATCTAAATCTAGACTGCATTCCTAATTCAGTTTTCTGAACTTCTTAAATTCTCTGAACTGAATTCTCAGTTATGTGTTGCAAGTGAGGTTTAGGCAGGGAACAGTGGGGATGCAATAAGTGAAAAGGAAAAAAAAGACATGATATTTTTCACTTTGGGGAGATGTTTTTTAGAGGAAGTTTGTGTTCTCTAGATGAGAGACTACTCAAGATTTGGAGTACAGAAGGTTTTTATACATAGCAAAAAAAAAAAAAAATTTAAGAGAGCAATATATTGACAATAAATTAACTGTGGTTTAAAAAACCCCCACAAACCAATACGAAAAAAATCCTAGTCTCTATGATGATGAAGAAATTCAAGCAGTCTGTTTCATTATACATTCTCATGTGGGGAGAGCTGCCAACAGTCTTTCTAGAGCTGTCAATGAAGAAGTGCAGGCAAATGATCATAGACTCTCTCATATGCAAAGCAGTAGCATAAGAAAGCAAGTTATAAAACTGAAGGAAATAATTATTGATTTAGAAACAAAAATCACCTTTAGGTTTCTGTTGTATTAACACTAAGACAACTAAGCAAAGATTCATTGTCAAATGAATGTTTTCTTTCCATATTCCTTTCCTCGTTATTCATGACACGTATCATGATTCTTAAATGTCAAGTCCTTCAACAGAACAGAGTTACAGTGGAATCATTGTTAAAATAATTGTTCAATTCTATCTTCTTTATGCATGACAAAAATAATTAGAGTTTCTCAATTTAATTGTATAAGTACCATGGCATTTCTATTTGAACAGTAGTCTATTTAAAAAAAATTGAGCTTGTAGCAATGTTTTTAGGATCATCAAATGTTTTTTCAAAAGGTAAAACCCCCTTTTCTAGATGTATTGCTGTTGATGTTTGAAGGCTCTGGTTCAATTATGCTTGTGTGTGTCTCTATCGATGCAGTTTTTTTCAGTGACTTAGCGTGTGAGTTATTCTAGAAAACACTAAATATAGGTCAACATTCAGTGTCAAAGAACTCTGTCTATACCTCACCATTCCTTTCCAAATGCTGCTTACAACATTCAGTTCTCTTTGTATTAAATTGTTTGCTTTAATTAACAAAACAAACATTGAACTCAGTATAACAAGCAGGAAATATTTGTTTTGTAGTTGTAAAAAGAACAAACCAAACCACCACCACCACAAAAAAAAAAAACCATCCGTAAAACTCAAACTCTGAGTGATGAAATGACAATGTTATGCGGGAATCCCATTGAAATACTGATGTCTCCAAGCAAAATAGCCACAAGGATGTTTTATCCATGGTTTCTGTGAAAAAGAAGGGAGAAGCCATAACACAGACATCCGTTTGCTTAGAAAATAGCTATGAAACCTAAAGATATCATCATGCTACAGTGAATCAGTCAAAGGCCTGGAACAGGTGAATGTGCTTCAAAGCTATATCTAATAACTTAGCACAAGGAATGTTAAACTAGTCTGCAGACTGCATTGTGTAGCAGCTAAATGTTAATACACTCCATCCTATGTCCTATTTTGTTCACAAACACCTTTGGCAGAGATTAGGCAAAAAATTTTAGACAGCAATAATATTAACACTTTGCTAGATAAAGTGTAAGTACCTCTAGTGTGGCTCTTTTGAAGAGCTATTCTTCATTCTTCCACTAATAACTTGAAAAGCAACACTTTGAAATCATGTGTTTAGCAAGTAACAGGAAAAAAGTTAATTGAACTTACTGCTTCATACACTTTAGAAAGAGATAAAGATAAAGAATATCCAACTAGGAAGACTGCTGGAGTTATTCAGGTGGGTTTTTTGAAAAGAAATCCAGTTGTATTGGTTCACATAATCAAAGTTAAAAAAGTAAGCATTAAAGGGGGTTCTTTTTTGATTTTTGTAGCGGTAATTTACATAATGGCATATTGAAGGCTTGGTAGAAATATTGTCTGTGTAACTGAAGTGCTAATACAGAAAGCTATAGTTCTCTTAAGAAAGGCAAGTTATTGACAGTCTTACGAGGTGGGTTAAATTTTAGATGGGTTATTTTCTTCTCTTAATGAGCAACTACCAGAATCATCTGAAGCACAGAGTTGTGCAATGTGAAATTTAGTTGCCCAAACACCTTTGGGCAAAGAAATACAGTGAGATATATGTTTTCTGAATTAATATTTTGAGTATATTTAGGGAAAGAAAACTGAAAAATTAAAGGGAAGTTCATCTAGATTCCAATTTTCAAGTTTAAGTTTCGGTCTACAAGAAGACTGAAAATGTTATAGTGAAAGGCAGCTTGAGTGAAATATGAGCATAAAATCACTGACTTTATGTTCTCTGGGGAAGAAGAAATTACTGCAAAGTAATGCAGTGGGGACTGAAAAAAAAAAATCCCAATAAATTGGGAAAGTACTAGGTGAGATCATGGAAGAATGTAATAATAGTCATAATGGACCAGAGGTTTATCTAGATTAATCTGAGATTAAACCACGACACCCAGTATTTTGTCATTGATAACATTCAAAGGATAGAATGTAAGAATAAGGCAACACATAGTAATATTTTTAATCAAAGTTCTTTTACTGTGCAGCTTACAGACTCCCTGAGTGCGATATTATACCTGTGTTTTCTGTTTTTAAAAGCTTTTGATACTGTTCTGTGAAATTGAGGAATTTACAGAGAAGCTTACAAAGGTTGTGAAGAAACAAAGATTGAGTTGATTTTAATAAGATGCATATAAGAATTCTATAAATATAAAGGCACAAAGGAACCAAACTGTTTTCTGCTGGGATGTTGCCTTTTAGGACCAAACTAACAGCATAGAGGTTAAATGGGCTTGGATACCAAAACACAGTTATATGTGGTTCCACGAATTATGCAACTTCCCTGTTCCATGGGAGAAATGGTGCAGTCCAGGAGGGAAGCTGGAGTGGAGTGGAGTGGGTGAGCGTGGCAGCTCATTACATGGCCTCCCTGTCCTACAGCGTGGGAGGTGGCTCAATCCAAAAGTTAGGCAGGTCAGCATAGCAGGTCCCTCTGGGTGATGTGCAGTCCTGAGGCTGGGGTGTGGGATCCCCCAAACATCTCTTTGGTTCACTTTTCTTGTGTCTTTATTTCTCGTTGGAGTTGTCCCCTGTGTACCTATTGAGTCTTTCACATATCCCTGTGGTCTCTCCCATGAGAGATCTGGTCTCTCCCCGGCACTATCAGTTATAGGATTGGGTAGAGAATATTCAAGTCTTGATTGGCGTGTTCAAATTCACTCAATGCCAACAACTGCCTGTTGTCATCACTGGTGCTCACAGTCTGCACCTCCCAAAAATTCTCATTATCTTTTCAGTGGTGTTTTCACTCTGATTAACAGGTAGTTTGTATTAAGTTAACCTCTATTGTTATAACCAAATTTCACACAGGCTCAACCTATGCCAGCCACCACACTGGACCAAAACAGGAAAACCTTTGGTCACAAACAGGTCTTTTTGTCACTGCAATCATGCAGTATGTTTGCTATATGTAGAAATTTTAGTACAGCTGAGCCTTGCTATTTTTCTATATTCATCTTTATGTGTGTCAATCTCAGTCAGATCTCCTTCTGTAGTATAGTGACAGGCCTTCTGGATAGAGGAAATAGCACAGATATCCTATTTCTTGATTTTAGTACAGATTTTACACCTTTGTAAGCTCAGGAAATGTTATCTAGATGCCACCAATTTATGAAGGGCTGCAACTGTGTTTGAAGATAGCACTAATTTAGACTAATAAGATAAAATTAAAGAAATAGCTGGAAAAGTATAGGAAGTCATCCAGCAAAGAAAAGGGCAATGTTTTGCATTTAGGAAAATCGACTTAAAAACATCCCGTGTATCAGCATACAATCTAAAACAATTGGTTAAATTAAACATCTGGAAGTTATAGTGGATAACAGGCTAAATATGAGTTTCACTGTAATCAAAAAAGAAAAAAAACTACCAAAAGTTTTTCTCCAATTGTTTTGTAGGTAGGGCAATACAAGATGGAACTAAATCACAGCAACATAAATTTAGATTTCATAATAGGGAAGCTGGGTAAGTACAAAGTGTAGAACCTCTTCCTTAGAGATTTTTTAAAGAGCAGATTTGATAAACATGAGCTACCTGCTAAGTAAATCTCCTCTCAGGATTTTAAAAAAATTATTTCTTCAGTGGTAACTTTCTATGGAGCAATGGTAAATGGTTTTGCAGACTGATTCACACATTCTGGTAATAATCATAGAATCATAGAATCATTAAGGTTGGAAAAGACCTGTAAGATCATCGAGTCCAACCATCAACCCAACACCACCATGCCCACTAAACCATGTCCCTAAGCGCCTCATCTACACATCTTTTAAATACTTACAGGGATGGGGACTCAACCACTTCCCTGGGCAGCCTGTTCCAATGTTTAACCACTCTTTCAGTAAAAAAAAAAATAATGTCGTGTATAGCTAAAACCATGATCAGTATGCAAGCATTCATCATTATCTGTTACCTGAACACTTTGGTATGTTTGTGGTATTTTTTCCTTGCCATGAAATTGAATATACACATATAGAACACAAGAAAATGCTCTACTGGACCTCATTAATTTTCACAGAACAGTGGAGGAAAGCAAAGATCTGCTGCTTATCACTGATGTGATACCAAGGACCTCAACGTTGCCTTAGTTTTTAAATAAACTGAAGGCCAAGTTTAACTGAAGAGTGTAAGAGAAAGAGCATCTCTGAGTTAATGCAGAATTTTTCCTCCCCTTGATACAGGGAGACAATCCTTTTCAGCTCCACAGACATTACAGTAGTTCTGGGACAGTTGCAGAATGTATATATAAAGGCTTAAGGCAATTTCAGCCAAAGAACTTTTTAAATTACATGTTCTTGCTTAAACTCAAGATAATGTATCCATCTATAATACTTCATACAACTGCAGCTTCAGTCTCTTTGCTGCAAGAATTCTGCTCCAGTGGTCTCTGGCTATTATCCACGTTTAAATTGGTGACCTTGGTTCAAATGGACTATGGAATGCATCCCAGACAGGTAGGATGGCACTAGTAGGGATATTTTATGATGTAAGGAAAGAGGTGTTTCTAAAAATGTTTTGGTTCAATGGTATGATGCATATTTAAACACCTTTTTAAATGCCTTTTTTTTTTTCTCTTTCATTGGTAACAAAGAAAGCATATGTTAGGCAAAAAGGATAAGCTGAACCCGGGGAAAACTCTGTGCTAAATTTGAGGGAACTGTTTTTTCTCTCCTTTGACCATTGGACAGCCACCTTCACTGAACTATGACTCTTTTTTTTCTTTTTTTTTTTTTTTTCCTTTGTCAAAATCAATTACAGACAGGTTTGATCATAAAGGAGAACCAAAGAGAAAGTTTCAGAGATGTCCAGACCTCGTATCCTATTCTATCATTGACATGTAGAATAGAAGAATTCACTTTCAGAACTTTATACTGTTGTTTGTAGATATAATGTCAGTAATCCCCATGTTTCCTCCTTTCCAGCTCCTGAAAAATTTTGAGCTTAAAGATGGAAAAGGGGAAAAGAAAGATGCCTGAGTCTGACCTATGAAAAGAGAAAGTACAGCAATGTGGCTGTATCACAGAAGATTTCATTAGTCTGACTACCTGTGTTTATAAAAGTTCTCATGTCACTTGCATAGATGTTTTTTTCTTAAACAGTACATTTGGTCAGACTCTAAAGTATGATTAACTTGAAGAGTTCTGAAAATTGGCAATTCAGACATGATTTAGCCAATACTACTGTGTTCTCTGTTACAGGGTTCAACATTAACATGTCTTTTTGTCACGTAATCATATAAGTAGTTGATTAAAACCTAAGCAATGCAGTGGCTGCTCACCTTGAACAGTAGTAGTTCCTTTTGCTCTAACAACAACAGATTTTTATTAATCCCTAGAGATGTATACAATTTAATTGGACTGGAAGAACATTTTTATAATGCCTTAATGTTTACCTTTAGTTTGAGTGTGGTATCTTAGACAGTCATGATGTTAACACACACAGTAGAGGAGCCAGCAAAAGGAAATGCTCTACTGGACCTCATGCTTACAAATAAGGAGGAACTGGTTGGGAATATAAAGGTCAGGGCAACCTTGGCTGCAGTGACCATGAGATGCTAGAGTTGAGGAGCCTAAGAGGAGGCAGCAAGGCAAAATGCAGGAGCACAACCCTGGACTTCAGGAGAGCAGACTTCAGCCTGTTCAAGGACATGCTTGGAAGAATCCCACAGGAGACTGTCCTGGAAAGAAGAGAGGTCTAAGAGCGATGGTTGATTTTCAAGGATCACCTCCTCTATGCTCAAGAATGATCCGTCACAATGAACAGGAAATCAAAGGCAGCCAGAGGCCTGTGTTAATGAACAAAGAGCTCCTGACAGAATGCAAATAAAAAGGAAGAAATGTGGAAGCAAGGACAGGTGACCCAAGAAGAACATGGAGACGCTATTTGAATGTGAAGGATTAGGAAAGCTAAAGCCCACCTAGAACTGAATCTGGTGGGGGACATGAAGGACAGCAAGAAGGGCTTCTACAGGGCTTCAGGGCTATATCAGCAGCAAAAGGAAGACTAGGGAAAATATGGGCCTGCTGATGAGTGGGGCACGGGACCTGGAGAAAACAGAAGTGGAAAAGGCTGATGTACTGAAAGTCTCCTTTGCTATGGTCTTTACCAATGACCTTTGCCTTCGGGAAGACCAGATCCCTGAAATCAGTTTACAAAAGTAGTGCTTCTGTAATGAATCACCGAATCTAATGTGACATGTAGATAGTGTAGCTTGGTGATTATCCCTATTCTAATGAATCAGACACCTGTTGGATACTTTGGGCTCTGTGTGTGAGCCTGTGTGTGTGTGAATATTTGTGTTGCTGTCGTGGTTTAATTTCAGTCGGCAACTAAGCACCACGCAGCCGCTCGCTCACTCCCCCCCACCCGGTGGGATGGGGGAGAGAATTGGAAGAGCACAAGTGAGAAAAACTCGTGGGTTGAGATAAAAACAGTTTAATAATTGAAATAAATTGATAATAATAATATGATAATAATAATAATACACAAAGCAAGTGATGCACAGTACAATTGCTCACCACCCGCCGACCGATGCCCAGCCAGTCCCCGAGCAGCGCCCCCCCCCCGGCCAGCTTTCCCCAGTTTATGTACTGAGCATGACGTCCCATGGTATGGAATGTCCCTTGGGCCAGTTTGGCTGTGCCCCCTCCCAGCTTCTTGTGCACCTCCAGCCTTCTCAGTCGGTAGAGCATGGGAAGCTGAAAAGTCCTTGGCTAGTGTAAGCATTACCTAGCAACAACTAAAACATCGGTGCGTTATCAACTTTGTTCTCATCCTAAATCCAAAACACTGTACCAGCTACTAGAAAGGAAATTAACTCTATCCCTGCCAAAACCAGGACAATATCCACCCCTTATTCTATACCATCTGCGTCATGCTCAAGTCTCATATTTTCCAGTACATTTTCATTAATCACCACCCCTTTTTTATATATATATATACACACACACACACACACACAGATATCATTCCCTTCGTTTGTGGGCCATCCCTCTAAAACGTTCGGTGAGTTCATTTAGTCCATGACTTTGGGCTCCATCTGTCATAATAATCTTTCAGGGTAGGAAAAAATGGAGATGGTATGTGGTGTTGGATTGTTTCATGTTGAAGTCAGTTCTGGTACCATCATCACTGTGCTTTGCTTGGTTTCACTGAAGTTATTCTTCATTAGCCTGGGTGATTCTTATTGTAATAACATTAGTATGGCATATAATATTATTAGTATTATTAGTATATCTGTGTATTATTAGTATAACTATTATAACTATAATTAGTACTTAACATCACATAATTCAGATCATTGGCTATTCTCACCCAAAATCAAATCCCTTTGAGGTACACATCGGACTTCCCCATCCTTCTGCATTATCCACCAAGTGCACCCAGGTCCTTGAGCAAAAGCAATCCCATGGATGGGTCTGCCTCTGCCTGAGGCAGGAATAACCCAGACTGTCTTCCCCAGCATATTTTTAATGTGCACTACAGGAACTTTATTCCCATCTACAGAACGTAAAAGTTCTGACTGGGCAGGGCCTGCTCGATTGGCAGATCCCCTCGTGTTGACTAACCAGGTGGCCTTTGCTAAATGCGTATCCCAATGTTTGAATGTCCCACCACCCATTGCTCTCAGTGTAGTCTTTAACAGTCCATTGTATCGTTCGATTTTCCCAGAGGCTGGTGCATGATAGGGGATGTGATACACCCACTCAATGCCGTGCTCTTTGGCCCAGGTGTCTATGAGGTTGTTTCGGAAATGAGTCCCGTTGTCTGACTCAATTCTTTCTGGGGTGTCATGTCGCCATAGGACTTGCTTTTCAAGGCCCAGGATAGTGTTCCGGGCGGTGGCATGGGGCACGGGATATGTTTCCAGCCATCCGGTGGTTGCCTCCACCATTGTAAGCACGTGGCGCTTGCCTTGGTGGGTTTGTGGGAGTGTGATATAATCGATCTGCCAGGCCTCCCCATATTTATATTTCAACCATCGTCCTCCATACCAAAAAGGCTTTAACCGCTTGGCTTGCTTGATTGCAGCGCATGTTTCGCATTCATGGATAACCTGTGCAATAGTGTCCATGGTCAAGTCCACCCCTCGATCACGAGCCCATCTATATGTTGCATCTCTTCCTTGGTGACCTGAGGTGTCATGGGCCCACCGAGCTAGAAATAATTCACCCTTATGTTGCCAGTCCAGATCCACCTGAGCCACTTCAATCTTAGCAGCCTGATCCACCTGCTGGTTGTTTTGATGTTCTTCAGTGGCCTGACTCTTGGGTACGTGAGCATCTACGTGACGGACTTTTACAACCAGGTTCTCCACCCGGGCAGCAATATCTTGCCACAATGCGGCAGCCCAGATGGGTTTGCCTCTGCGCTGCCAGTTGCTCTGCTTCCATTGCTGCAACCACCCCCACAGGGCATTTGCCACCATCCATGAGTCAGTATAGAGATAGAGCACTGGCCACTTTTCTCGGTCAGCAATGTCTAAAGCCAGCTGGATGGCCTTTACTTCTGCAAATTGGCTCGATTCACCTTCTCCTTCAGCCGTTTCTACAACTTGTCACATAGGACTCCATACAGCAGCTTTCCACCTCCGATGCTTTCCCACAAGACGACAGGACCCATCAGTGAACAGGGCATATTGCTTCTCATTTTCTGGTAGTTCATTATACATTGGGGCCTCTTCAGCACGCGTTACCTCCTCCTCTGGCAATATTCCAAAATCTTTGCCCTCTGGCCAATCCATGATCACTTCCAGGATTCCTGGGCGACTGGGGTTTCCTATTCGAGCCCGTTGTGTGATCAGTGCGACCCACTTACTCCATGTAGCATCAGTTGCATGATGTGTACAGGGGACCCTCCCTTTGAACATCCAGCCTAGCACCGGCAGTCGGGGTGCCAGGAGGAGCTGTGCTTCAGTGCCGATCACTTCTGAAGCAGCTCGAACCCCTTCATATGCTGCTAATATCTCTTTTTCAGTTGGAGTATAGCGGGCCTCGGATCCTCTGTATCCCCGACTCCAAAACCCTAGGGGTCGACCTCGAGTCTCCCCTGGTGCTTTCTGCCAGAGGCTCCAGGTAGGGCCATTCTCCCCGTCTGCGATGTAGAGCACATTTTTTACCTCTTGCCCTGCCCGGACTGGCCCCAGGGCTACTGCATGAACTATCTCCCGTTTAATTTGTTCAAAAGCTTGTCGTTGCTCAGGGTCCCATTTGAAATCGTTCTTCTTTCGGGTCACTTGATAGAGAGGGTTTACAATCAGACTGTAATTTGGAATGTGCATTCTGCAAAAACCCACGACGCCTAAGAAAGCTTGTGTTTCCTTTTTGCTAGTTGGTGGAGACATGGCTGTTATTTTGTTGATCACATCCATTGGGATCTGACGACGTCCATCTTGCCATTTTATTCCTAAAAATTGGATCTCCTGTGCAGGTCCCTTGACCTTACTTGGTTTTATGGCAAAACCGGCCTTCAGCAGGATTTGGACTATTTCCTTCCCTTTTTCAAAAACTTCTCCTGCTGTGTTGCCCCACACGATGATATCATCAATGTACTGCAGGTGATCTGGAGCTCCACCCTGTTCTAGTGCAGTCTGGATCAGTCCATGGCAAATGGTAGGGCTGTGTTTCCACCCCTGGGGCAGTCGGTTCCAGGTGTACTGGACGCCCCTCCAAGTGAAAGCAAACTGTGGCCTGCACTCCGCTGCCAAAGGGATTGAGAAAAACGCATTAGCAATATCAACTGTGGCATACCACTTGGCTGCCTTTGATTCCAATTCGTATTGAAGTTCTAGCATGTCTGGCACAGCAGCACTCAGCGGTGGCGTGACTTCATTTGGGCCACGATAGTCTACTGTTAGTCTCCACTCTCCATTAGACTTCCGCACTGGCCATATGGGACTGTTAAAGGGTGAGCGGGTCTTGCTGATCACTCCTTGGCTCTCCAGTCGACGAATCAGCTTATGGATGGGAATCAGGGAGTCTCGGTTGGTGCGATATTGCTGCCGGTGCACTGTGGTGGTAGCGATTGGCACTTGTTGGTCTTCGACCTTCAGCAACCCCACAACAGAGGGGTCCTCCGAGAGACCAGGCAAGGTGGACAGCTGTTTAATTTCCTCCATCTCCAAGGCAGCTATACCAAAAGCCCACCGGTACCCTTTTGGGTCCTTGAAATACCCTCTCCTGAGGTAGTCTATGCCAAGGATGCACGGAGCATCTGGGCCAGTCACAATGGGGTGCTTCTGCCACCCATTCCCAGTTAGACTCACTTCGGCTTCCAATACAGTTAGCTGTTGGGATCCCCCCATCACCCCAGAAATACAGATGGGCTCTGCCCCTATATAGCTTGATGGCATTAGGGTACACTGTGCACCGGTGTCTACCAGAGCCTTATACTTCTGTGGGTCTGACGTGCCAGGCCACCGAATCCACACAGTCCAGTAAACCCGGTTGTCCCTTTCCTCCCCCTGGCTGGAGGCAGGGCCCCTCTAGTCCTCGTCATAGTACTCGTTTCTCATTTCTTGTACGTACGAGTCAGAAGTTTCTTCATTAAGATCAAGAGTAAGATCAGGCCTTCTACTCTCTCTGGGGAACTGCCCGCTGGAAACTGGAGCAGCAATTTTCCTGGAAGAACCTCTTTCTGTGATTGTTTTCCCTTGCAATTCGCGTACCCGTGCCCCTAGGGCTGCAGTAGGTTTCCCATCCCACTTCCTCATGTCCTCTCCGTGGTCACGCAGATAAAACCATAGGGTGCCCCGTGGTGTGTACCCTTTATATTCTCTCTCTTGAGCAAAAGAACGCTGACTCCTAATAGCCGAGATACTGGTCCGTACAGGTGAGGAGTAGGACCTATCCTCTCTGAGTTGCTGGATCTCCCGGGACAGTTTCTCCACAGCCGAGACGAGGGAGGAAGAAAGACTTTCCTCGTATTGCCGGAGTTGACTAGCCAATTCATCCACTGTTTGTTCCTCTCCATCTTTCCAGGTCATCACTGCCAATGAATTGGCGTATGACGATGGTGAGCTCCTTATAAACTTCCGCCACATGGGTTGTGTGCGCTTGACTTCGTCTGGATCTTTGGATAGTTGTTCATTGTTCAGGTCATCATAAATCACCTCCAGCACAGCTAATTCTCTCAGAAACTGGATACCCTTCTCCATGGTGGCCCATTTGCTTGGGCGACATATGACATCTTCCTTAAAGGGATACCTTTCCTTCACGCTTGACAAGAGTCGCCTCCAAAGGCTGAGGATACGTGTCCCTTTTCCAATGGCTTTATCAATGCCCCCTTCCCTAGAAAGGGATCCCAGCTGCTTGGCTTCCCTACCCTCTAATTCCAGGCTACTGGCCCCATTATCCCAGCATCGGAGCAGCCAGGTGACAATATGCTCACCTGGACGACGGCTGAAATCTTTTTGTATATCTCGCAGCTCACTCAGGGATAGAGATTGGGTGGTCACTGCCTCGTTTATGAGTTCTTCCTCTTCCTCCTTCCCGGTCAGCGGCCGGCTCTTCTCCTCCCGTTCTCGTGATGACCCTTCTCCAGGGTGTTCGTACAGTTCTTCCTCCGGTTCCCTTTTAGAAGAAGCTTCTTCCTCCCTTATTAAACGAGCCGACTTCCGCTTCCAAAATTTCTTCTTGTGTACAGGGGCGACTGATACCGGCACAGGCTGGTTCTTTGGTTCAGCCACAGGGCGTGTTGCCGGGGTTGGAGTGGCCGCAGTGCAAGAGCATGTCACCGGAGTCTGAGTGGCCGCAGGGCCTGTTGCCGGGGTTGGAGTGGCCGCAGTGCATGTCGCCGGGGTTGGAGTGGCCGCAGGGCCTGTCGCTGGGGTCGGAGTGGACACAGGGCCTGTCGCCGGGATTGGAGTGGCTGCAGGGCCTGTCACCGGGATTGGAGTGGCCTCAGTGCATGTCGCCGGGGTCTGAGTGGCTGCAGTGCATGTTGCTGGGGTCTGAGTGGCCGCAGTGCATGTCGCCGGGGTCTGAGTGGCCACAGAGCCTGTCGCCAGGGTTGGAGTGGCCGTAGTGCGTGTTGCCCGGGTCTGAGTGGCCGCAGGGCCTGTTGCCAGCGTCTGAGTAGCTGCAGTGCATGTTGCTGGGGTCGGAGTGGCTGCAGGGCCTGTTGCCGGGGTCTGAGTGGCTGCACGGCCTGTCGCTGGGGTCGGAGTGGCCGCAGGGCGCGTTGCCCGGGTCTGAGTGGCCGCAGTGCGTGTCGTTTTACTGTCAGAGCCAGAGACCTTCTCTTCCCTTTGAGGGCACTGAATGGTGTTGAACAGGGCTCGGTAGGCATGGGCCAGGCCCCAGCACGTTGCAATGATCTGCATCTCTCTGGAGTTGCCAGGGTGACAGCATACTTTGTCCAAATATTCTACTAACTTTTCAGGATTCTGCACTTGCTCAGGGGTGAAGTTCCAAAACACTGGGGGTGCCCCATTGGCCTAGGTACTTGCCCATCTTGTCCCACACACCCTGCCACTCATAATTATTCAGCCTTGGGGCAGATCTCTGGATGATATTCTTAAATTGCTTACCAACTTTAGACAAAACCGAAACAGTATTCCCAAGAAGTATTAATAGAAGTGTCTTAACTGCCCAAGGATGTTCAAAATACTGAAAAGTTACTGTAATGAAGGAGGAAACATCATAGAAGAAGGCAGTGACCCTGCCATTCTGTATTTCCTCCGTAAAAAACTCTCAGAAAAGTTACTGCAATTGCTAGTTGTCTCCACAAAATGGTCTCCGTGGTACAGTAACGGCTTCATTGCGAAGTTTACATACCACACTAATGTCAAGGTCAATGTTCTAAAAACAAACCTCACAAGCGAGACGTTATTATTCACTGCAGACCACAGCAAACTGCAAAACCCAACACCAATCTTTAACATGTACAGCAGGAAAAAGAGCGCGATGCAGATTATACAAATCAATATCGAGAACAGAGAAACCAACATTGTGACCCACAACTACTAACAGATACAAGTTCTTTAATACACTCCGGTTAACCTGTTATTATCTCAAACCCTTCATGCCCCATGTTGGGTGCCAAAAAGGACTGTCGTGGTTTAATCTCAGTCGGCAACTAAGCACCACGCAGCCGCTCGCTCACTCCCCCCCACCCGGTGGGATGGGGGAGAGAATTGGAAGAGCACAAGTGAGAAAAACTCGTGGGTTGAGATAAAAACAGTTTAATAATTGAAATAAATTGATAATAATAATATGATAATAATAATAATACACAAAGCAAGTGATGCACAGTACAATTGCTCACCACCCGCTGACCGATGCCCAGCCAGTCCCCGAGCAGCGGCCCCCCCGGCCAGCTTTCCCCAGTTTATGTACTGAGCATGACGTCCCATGGTATGGAATGTCCCTTGGGCCAGTTTGGGTCAGCTGTCCTGGCTGTGCCCCCTCCCAGCTTCTTGTGCACCTCCAGCCTTCTCAGTCGGTAGAGCATGGGAAGCTGAAAAGTCCTTGGCTAGTGTAAGCATTACCTAGCAACAACTAAAACATCGGTGTGTTATCAACTTTGTTCTCATCCTAAATCCAAAACACTGTACCAGCTACTAGGAAGGAAATAAACTCTATCCTTGCCGAAACCAGGACAGTTGCATAAAATTATGATGCATGTATGTGTGTATTTTATAGTACCGTATCCTGTGGTTAATCACAAGGAGAGGATATTTTAAGTTATTTAAAGATTTTAAAGGCTATTTTAGAGGCTGTTGTGTTAAGGAGTATAAAATGGCTATAAGCTGACCATGAATAAGTTTAGGATAAAAATAAAAAGAAAGCTGTATTGTATAAATAAGAATACTGAGAAGCCTTGAAATAGCTTTTTAATACATAAGAAAGGTAGCTGAGTTTATGATAGACTATATTAACATCAGGCATACGATTATAGAGCACGAGTTCCCTTCAGGAACAGGGCCTGACCTACATACCACAGGAGATTCAGCCTACTTTTTCCTAGTATGGAAGAGTGACTGTGTTTTGCATGTTTTTCATATTAGTTTATACACTTTAATTTCTGAATTAAATATTTTACAGCAGAAATTATCTACTAGACTGAAAGACATTTTTCATAGTTTTACATTTCTGTTTTATATTCTTTGCTCAAATAATTTAATCACTGTTTTATGTAAATATACTGCATATATAACAATAAAAAGATTGCTAGGTGAGACTGAAAAGAAACTAACTGTCAAGAAGTGTCCTTGAAAAAGTAAATCATGGAATATAATGTAGAAAAAACAACTCCTAGCAGGATTTGTACAAGCACTTTAGAATCTATGAGACATAGACTGGAAGAAGCTAGATTGGACTAGGACTGTTATTTTAGGGTGACTCTTGCAGACATGAAAAATAACGAGGAAAAATAAAACACTGACTATTAATTGTTCCATACATTTTTACAATAATCAGCATAGTTTACAACTTGTAAATTTTAAATGATATTGTATTAATTGTTGAACTGAGAATTGAACTGGGAATCAAAATGAGGGTCAAATTTTGCACTCCAATACACTGGAACCTATATGCCAATTAAAGATATATAAAAGGATGAAGTTAAAAACAGTGACTCAAACTTGAAGAAAAATATGGATTTTTTTTTCTGTGTATCTGTTCATTTCAAAGGATGATCATGCTTCCACAGGATGTCATTTACCTTGTTAAATTGTGCAGAGATTTAGTTTTTCTATCTGATCAGATCCAATCCTAAATAGCTTTTCTTCTGTAAATAACTATTATAGCTAAATAAACAAACATATTACTTCTGCAGAGTTTAACTAATTGTTAAAATAAAGTTGTATTTTCTTGTACAGACACAATATATGTGGCAAGATCAAACAACTCTGCCATTCAGAAATATAATATTTGGGTTTCAGATTACTGTCAGCTATTCTGGTTTACTATTTGTGATGTCTGGTATTTACATCACAGCTTTGTTGCCAAGATGACAAGCATACTTACTGTAGAGATGCAGGCATAATTATGATAACCTTGTTTTTAATCTTTCCCGGTAGGATTTTGGAGATGATGGGTCCTTGTACATTACTAAGGTTACCACAACTCATATGGGAAATTACACCTGCTATGCTGATGGCTATGATAAGCTCTATCAAACTCATATTCTCCAAGTGAACGGTAAGGAAAAATGTTCTAATTACCAAGTTATAAGAGACTTGGATTTGGATTTTGTTGAGCAGATCTGTTGTTGCTGGTTTACTTTTTTTATATTGTGTTATATTTTTATATTGTGTTACAAATATTTTTCCTTATTGTTCTCCTATAAATAAACTTGCAAAACAATAAATATAATAATTTTCATTTATTACTTCCATATGAATAATAGTTATTAAAAGGAGTAAAGATAGTCCAGAGGACTTGCTCTGCACTGTGAACTGTTCACCTGTGAGGATGTTTAGCATGTTATCTGCAGAATAATAAATGTTTTTATATATACACATATATATATACAGATAAAGTAGTTTTTAGTATTAATTTAGTAATTCTGGAGAACACCCTGGGAAAAATAAGTGCCTAGGTCTGTTGTGTTAAGAACGTTGCATTTAATATAAGATTAACAAAATGCACTACCCTAGAAGTTTTGTAATTGATGTAGGCTTCTAAATTCACATTTATTATTTTGAAATCTAACCATGATTTTAGTAGAGTAACTCTAGACATCTGGATTTGAAATCTTAATCTTTACATTTTCCTACATCTGTTCAAGTTCTAAGGACCACTTTCCTGAACTCTCTACTTGGACAAAACTTAACTGCAATTGTTACTGGTGCCCTGAAGACAGGGGGCCTTTCCCTTCTCTTGAACCATAGTACCCTCTCCTAGTTCTTTTTCCTATATGTAATTTTAAATTATTTTAAGCCGTTGTTCTCCTCCGCTGATGAAAGGTCCAAGGGTCCCACTGTATTTTATTCCCAGTGAGGTTCAATGTCTTTTTTTTGAGTGACTTTGTGCTTTCCTGTTATTTCAATGTTCATATTTATCTTTGACTCTTAAGTCTACCTTTCCGCATTAAACTGCCAGTATTTGTCATTCCATGTTGACACTTAATCCTATCCAGAATCATGTTTGAACTCAACCTTCTCCTGCAAATTTACTTTGCGGTAACAGGCTCTAACTTTCTCCTGAAGCATATTCTAGACGTAGTTTCTTGGCCACTGCTGTTGCCACCATTCTTTGTTTTGTTAATTGTTAGTCAGTTGTATAAACTCTTATTATAATTGACTTTTCTTGACATCTGTTATCCAAAAATGCTGAAATATTTTCTGATAGTCATATCTTTCATTGATATTCACACCAAATGCAGCTTCCAAGATTATTTTACTTGTCTTTTAATATGAGTCATTCTTCTTTATTTTTTCCCCACTTTCTGTTGTTAATATCCTTCACACTGTAATGACTTTGATGTTTAGTGCTTGTTTGCAGTTTTCTTAACATGTTGTCTCTGCCATTGTGTTTCTCCAGGAATCTGGCTTAGAATATCTATTTATCCATTTCTTTTAATTTTTTTTTTCCTATTTCCTATTTCCACCCCCCACATTTTATAAATGGAGTGTCCTCCATGAGCTAATATATGGAATCAACATCTTTTCCTCCTTCAAATTTTTCTTCAGGAATTCTTTTCTGTCATTAGAAAGTCAGGTAGCAAATACTGGCTAAACTAGTGAGAAAGCTGAAGTGCAGTCTTCCTGCAGACAGCAGAATTATTGGCGAGTTGGGCACATTAGAAGGTCCTTGACCAACTTTCTCCTCCTCTGTTTCATGTGTTCTGGTTTACCCTAATTTATTAACAAAATTATATTCTTGTCAACACATTCCCTACCTATTCCAATGTCTTAATAATCCTGAAGAGGTGCATTGCAACTGTTAAAATACTAGGATTCTTCATGTTTGGCTCAGTTCAGCACACTGAGGCAAAACTCCACTTAAGTTGAAGAAAGTTTTCTGCAAGACTAGAAAATCAAGAAACATAATTTGGGATAGGTGAAGGAGGACAACTGTAGATTTTTCTCATGATGAAGTGTCTGTCAGGAAATTGTATATTTAATCTGCAAACCACTGTAAACCTTATGGTGCCAAAGGCAATCACTGCTGTTGCTGCTCTGTATCATTCATATAAATTTAAAGTTGTCCAAACAAATTGACCAGTCCATGTTTGCTCTGCTCAGATAGCTGCTGTTCCACAAGCTGGCACTAGATTGGTACCTTCCAACACCATTTTGGATGTTGATTTTTGGGGAGCGAGGGAAAGGGAAAAGGAGTCCTTTTGAGAAATAAGATCATTTGCTGTGCATATTGTGGATAAATGGAGTTAAAACCATTGAGATTAAAGGTCAAATGAACAGCTCTTCCACAGTTTAGATCTGTACTTCTAAGCAGTAATCTTCCTAAGCACAGGCAAGATGGTCGGTTCTTGTAGCTGTGGTAATGACTAATTAATATAATGATACTTGTATTAACAGGAGAGTCAGACAAAAGGTTAATGAGATAATGAGGCTCCGTTGATCACAGAGATCGTATGTAAAGATTCAATGAGAACAGTGTAATTAGATTTTAACTTCTTTCTTGATTTCCATTTGTGTAAATCTATATATTTTTAGGAAAAAAAACATATATTTTACATCGACTAGTTTGCAAATGTTTTATGTATATATAATTTTGATTTATTTTTGTCCTGGTTTCGGCTGGGATAGAGTTAATTTTCTTCCTAGCAGCTGGTACAGTGCTGTGTTGTGGATTTAGTATGAGAATAATGTTGATAACACACCGATGTTTTAGTTGTTGCTAAGCAGTGCTTACACTAGTCAAGGACTTTGCAGCTTCTCATGCCCTGCCAGCGAGAAGCTGGGAGGGGGCACAGCCAGGACAGCTGACCCAAACTGGCCAAAGGGACATTCCATACCATATGATGTCACGCTCAGTCTATAAACTGGGGGGAGCTGGCCAGGGGGTGGTGACCGCTGCTTCGGAACTGGCTGGGCATCAGTTGGCGGGTGGTGAGAAATTACATTGTACATCACTTATTTTGTGTATTCTTTTTTTTTTTTCTTTTTTTTTTTTCCCCTTCCTTTTCTGTCCTATTAATCTGTCTTTATCTCAACCCACAAATTTTACTTTTTTTCCTGATTCTCTCCCCCATCGCACTGCGGGGCGGGGGGCGTGAGTGAATGGCTGTGTGGTGTTTAGCTGCCTGCCAGGTTAAACCACAACAAATCTTTTAAGATTAAAGTCTTTAGGAAATTTTTTTTGAGTTTTGAATTGTCTGGTACAGTAGTAAAGAATAATGAGTTTCCTTTGGAGTCTTAACAATGCAGATAATCAGCACTGTAAAAGACATGTTTTATGGTGGAAAATTCAGTCTAATCTTATACAAATAATATGGTGAAGTAAATAGTGTAATCAATATTATAATAAGTTGGTATTTAACCCTTTTTCTTATAAGCTATAAAAAAAACCCCAAAATACAAAGTTGTAATGGTGCAGGAGTAATCGTTTCATTAAATAATGTTAGTTATTAGAATTTACAGAATACTTAAAACTTTCAGTGTGTAATTTTGTGACTGTATGATTCTGAGACTATATCTGTCTGAGCCTGTCAGTTTGATTTTTTTTTTTTTTCCCCTCTATATATCTGTGATATTGAAACTCATTCCATCAGGTATTTTTCCTTTATTCTTGTTGACATCACATGTCATAAACCCCATGAATTAGAAAGTCTGTTCTCAGATAATGATAGGTATATGTGATGGTCTTAGTATCACTGAAGACAAAGAGGAGCTATGTAATTCAATCCCCCCTAAAATATTTATAATAGCAACTCCATAATTTGTTCATTAAAATCTATCTTTACTTAATTTGTATTTCAGGTGGATTTGTATCATTTCCCTTATGCTTGTGTATTAGTCTCTGTTTTTTTCCACAGCAGCCATTCAAAAGTTTATAAGGGAATGCTGGTAGAGTTCTTCCAAAGTAGTAAACAGTTGTCAGAGCAAAAAATTTGTAACAAACTCAGACATTCTTGTAATATGTGGTGGTGTATTTGGTAGGGGGCCACCTGTCTCTAAAATGCCCTTTGATGGTATTAATATATTCAATTAACCACTTTATATGTCAATATTCAGCTATTTAAGAGAACAGAGGTGTATACATCAGTTAAGTGAAAAAACAGAATTTGACTAATAAAACAAGGTTCTTTCCTTATGTTTATGTTATTCTTATGTTAATTGAAGTGTTAAAGGAGCATTTTTAAAAATTATTACTCTTTCTTGTTATTACTGTTCTTAGGATTACGTGAATGTGATATCCACATCTGACACAAAAAAAGCCTTGAAAGTTGCTATTGAAAAAGCTGAAATACCTAGAAAGTTTGCATTTTCTTATTAACTCAATGTTTATCAAGTTACGGATCTATGCTGTCTGTAACCAGCGCTGTTAATAACACATTGATCATGATGGCAGTTATAGACATAATACCGAGATGAGTTTAAATTTAATTTTTTTTTATAACTCAGTTTTTCTATTTTACAAGCATATACCTGTCATAGCCTAGATTTTTCAAAGTGTAAATTTGAGGAATTTCACTTTTGGAAAGGTGTTTCTAGACAATAAACAAAATGTCATTAACCATATTATAAAAAAAGAGAAAGACTACCTTCAAATTCAAACCTGCTCTAAAAATGATATGAGTTTATGGTACATGTTACAAATCAATTTATACATGTAGCACCAATATGACATTTTTCTTTCTGTTTATGTATTAACAATGTTATCCTACTCACTGAGCTTTCACATCGATTTACAAGGAAAGTCCTTTGCAGAGAGGTGACAAGAATTTTCACCACCTTAGTTCCAAGACAAAAGGCCTATTAAAAAACCCAGAAGTTTTGATACCTTAAGGTAAAGAAAAGAGAGTCCAGACCCTCAGCTAGATATAAACTGGTGTTTTATAGTGCCTGAAGAATTGTTTACCACCTTGTTTTTTCTAAACAAAATATCTCAGTTTAATCAAAACGAAGCGTTATCATATACAGCAATAGAAGAACCTAGTTCACTATATATATTACATTTCTTTCTTAAACACATACATTCTCCCTGGATTCCAGACAGCTTGAACAGACTATTTTCTCTTATTTATTTTTTTTTTATTTTCCCCATTAGACCTGACTGAAATAATCTTCAGGGTTTTTTATAGCAATTGTATGATGTATCAAGTAGTTACATATTCACCATATTTGGAACCAACAGTCTCACATGTTTTTTTGAACTGAATGATAAGGGATGTAGGATTCATTCAATTAGATATTATATACACTTCTGCTAAATACAATCATGCAATGTTTTCTCTCCACTCCTTTTTTGACCTATGTAATGACCTTTCCCTTATAAAGTAGGTTTCTTTAGGTTAAGATATTAGAACATACCTCTTTAAAAGTCAGTGGGAATAATCACATTATTTGTGTACTTAAAATTTGCTTTCTGCTAATATTTATGGTCAGTTACACAAAAAAGTGATTGAAATGAACCCAAAGAGTTTATATCAAACTTGTCATATCAAATTATTTTTTTTAGACTGAACCCACACTGCACTAATATTTTAATTGCCTGCATGCCTCAGTTGCACAGTTTTTGGGGGCATATTACAGGTAGGCTCCAGGGTGATATGAAATAAAAAATTATAATACAAAACAAAGGTTGAAAAACTTTTCTAGTTGTATAGATAACCTATCAGACACAGATTTGCTGAGGAAAGTGGGAAGTGGCAGCAAATAGAGGAATGATAGGGCAAGAAAAAAACTAGTGTCATGCAAGCACCTCTGTGTCTGGGAAAACACTGCTAAAGGGAACAGGAGCTACTACAGAAATATGGGATAGTAGAAGAAAACTAGGCCTGCTTTCACTTGAGCAGGTGCTTACCTTCACATCTCCTAACCCTTGAGTAGTTAATTTAGCACCAATAGCATCTTGTGATGCAGGGTTTGATTTTGTTTTTTTGTTTGTTTAGGAAGTATTTGATTTCAGTTTTAATATTTTCTAAAACTTTGCTAAGAACGAAGTTGCCCCAAGAATATCATTTGCCTTTTGCAGATGATAAACTAATACATTCCTTTATCTATTCAATGAAAATTCTCCAAAATTGGACTCTTAGAAAATTTCTCTTCACACACACTCAATAAAAGTCTGTCAAGGTGTGGTAGTTAAATTCTTATATGTTTTTATATGCAATGAGAATATTTCACTGGCACAAAACAGACAAGAAATATCCTAAGTAGTCAGAATGCAATGAGTTGCAATGCTTTGCTATTGGTCCCCAAAAGTTGCTTGTGTTGCTGAGATGTTTGAGAGTGTTAAAAGATGACAGTCCTGTCTCTAAGGAGGTGGAACTCCTTGCTCTTCTTGAGGCAAGGTGGAGAAATAAACTATTTGGCTTTGATGCAGTGGGAAGTCTGCAACATGGGGTAGGCTGCTAAAGGACTTTCTGTCAAGAAATGCTGAACAGGGCAGGCATGAAAATCGGACCCTAGGAAGTGAGGCAGAGGAAGATTGGGAGCTGAGGTGCTGAAAGAGGCTCAGGCCATCTGAGTGTGCTGTCGAGTGGGGCTCAGTATGAGAAACGCAGTGGGGAAGACAAGGTCTCAGTACAGAACACACAGATCCTATGGTGGAGGAGACAGAACAGGGAAGAAGTGGAGGGGGAATGGGAATGGGAATGTCAAGCTTGAGATGAAAAGTAGAGATCTGTGTCCATAAAAGCAAAGTCCCTTCCAGAAACGCAACAGAAACCTTAAATCCCGGATTTTTATATGTTCTTGTTCTCAGCTGGTAGTCTAAGCAATTAGCTGTTATAATTTTCACATTTTTAATCTTCTTCCATGTTCTTTTATTATATTTTTTGCAGTTTGCATATTGGGGTTATGTGTAATTTTCTGTGTATGTTATTTGAAAAGACCCTCATCTCTAACTGAGTTTAAAATATCCCTGAAACCTACCGATTTTCACATCTTATCTGAGATACAGTACATTTGTGTATTTCTTGCAATGTAGAAATCTGAGGCATTTCTATTCTCTAATAGGACAGCATGCTGGGACATTTCTTGTAAACAGTTGGATAGCATTTGAAAATATTTAATCTCGTGCCAAAATAGACACGCTTAATTTTTGATCTTGTTATCTTCTTTCATTATCAACTGATACTTCATCCTCTACCCAGCTGTGTTTTGTGACACCAGCTAAGTATTCCACATTTTTAACACTGCATTAAACAAAACTTTGGAGAATAGGAAATATACTTCTTTAACCTTCATTACAGGTTTTTTTTTATTGTTAGAAACAACCTCAAGCAAGTTCTCTCTATACATAATTAAAGATAAGATCAATAATTATTCATCTAAAAAAATCTATACAGCAAGATTTTTAAATCTTGCTCAATCATTGATTACTAATAAGAATATGTCCACTGTGATGTCATATGCCCTCTCTCTGGTATGTAGCAGATTTTTAGTTGGGAAGCATATACTGCAGCAAGTTTCCAAACCTTGGAAAAGTAATGTCAACAATTCTTATATTTTGCTAATAACGAAATTCAGAAGACTAATCTTATAAATGTCCTGTTTAACATCTTCATTAATGATCTGGATGATAGGGCAGAGTTGTACCTTCAGCAGGTTTGCAGATGACACCAAACTGGGAGGAGTGGCTGATACACCAGGGGGTCATGCTGCCATTCAGGGGGAACTTGACAAGCTGGAGAAATGGACTGGCATGAACCTCATGAAGTTCAACAAGGAGAAGTGCAAAGTCCTGCACCTGGGGAAGGACAACCCCATGCACCAGTATATGCTGGGGGCCACCCAGCATTTCACCCCATTTCACCCTGCCATCTGAAAACAGCTTGGCAGAAAAGGACCTAGGGGTCCTGATGGACACCAGGTTGAACATGAGTCAGCAATGTGCCCATGTGATAAAGGGGGCAAATGGTATCCTGGGCACAGGAGGTCCTGTCTGAACATCAGGAAACATTTTTTTTACTGTGAGTGTGACCGAACACTGGCACAGGTCGCCCAGAGAGGTGGTAGAGTCTCCCTCCTTGGAGATATTCTAAAACCTAGATATGGTCCTGGGCAACTGGCTCTAGGTGGCCCTGCTTGAGCAGGGGGACTGGACAAGATGAGCTCTGGAGGTCCCTTTCAACTTCAACCATTATGCAATTCTGTGATTACATGTTTTATACCGGTAAAATGGATTGCTGATAGGTGTTTTGGAGAGAGGGGAAAGATGGAGATGAAGCGTTAAGAAAAGGTTTGTGAAACAGGACAATTACAATCTCTGTACATCACACCATAACATACTGGTTGTACATTATTCATATTTTATAAAGAAATTTAAGGAAAAATAAAAAAATTATTGCTCAACCCCAGACTATTGAATTAGAATTCAGGCTTTTTTCATTGATACCACAGGCAGTGAAAAGAGTTTTTTCTCACAGAACATTCTTTCTACTTCATAAATTTAATGTGACAGAGTTCAGCATTGAATGTCACTGAACATAACAACACTGTTATATATAACATATATATAAAAAAACCATATATATATATATATATATAACAACACTGTATTGTTATATACAGCTGCAGGAGTCTTTAGAATTGCTTGTAATTCTTTTTCTTACATTGTTAATACTCTTCTCCACTAAATTGTAATTGTTTCCTGCCTTCAGTTCCACCAGTCATCCGAGTCTATCCAGAGAGCCAGGCAAGGGAGCCAGGTGTGACAGCTAGCCTTCGGTGCCATGCTGAAGGTATTCCCAACCCACAACTTGGTTGGCTGAAGAATGGAATTGATATCACTCCGAAGTTATCCAAACAGCTAACCCTTCAAGGTAAAGGTGCATATTTATTGTTTTCTACAGGTTGCGAATGCTTTATCAGTGCATCCTTTCTGTACTAGCTGTCCTTCTTACATAGTTTTAACCAAGGGTTGAAGTCTAAGCTAAAACATTTCAGAAGATATCTTCCAGTTACTCCCCAAGACACATATCTTCTCTGGTTTCTCTTTGTTAGAGTAATGGTTGTACTTACTGGCAGGTTTACCAGTAAATTCCAATATGCTCTTCTCTATTCAAAAATGTGCAGTTTCTGAGTAGAGCAAGCAGCCCAGGACCCAGTCCCAACCCAGTATTAAAATTTGTCACTACAACTATATTAATGTCATTCAATGAGTATTCAACACTAATATTTAAATTGGGAAGCAATGCTTTTGTCTGTAAAGATTTATTCTAAGGCATTGATATTGATCTAGTTATTTTTCATGAGTCCAGATTTAAATTTAGATCAGAACATGGACCAAACTTTACCTTTACCGCAGCTCAGTTGACAACAGAAGGTTTTTGGCTGATAAGAATCTCAGTGAGACTTGGGAACCTGATGGTGGAAGGGACAGGAGAAATACCTGAAATGGATGTGCTGTTTTCTGAGGGGTCTCAGCAGACCTCCAGGGGAGTGCAAAGACACTGCACAAAAAAAACCCAACTAAAGGAAAGTCTTTTAATCAACAATAAAGGCCAGTCTACGAATCTTCTACGAATCTTCAGGGCTCAGCAAATTCAATGAACCTGCCCAGCACCCTGCCCAGCACAAAACCTATCTTCTGCAGTCCTTCTGGTGATCTTTGATCAGCCATATAAAAAAAAAAATCTCGTGCTGCCAGTGTTCCCTTTAAAACCTTCTCTCATTCATGTGCAAAAACAGGATGTGTATTAGGATAGGACAGCAATCAGGCTGCAGTGTAAGAAACAGTGGGACAGGCAGACAGCGAATGCTTCTACAAGAGAGTCTTACCTTCCCTGTAGGTGCCATAGTCCTCTGTTCTTTCATGGCCCTCTCTCCTGGATGTATGTGAACAATTGCCTTGCAGAAACACTTTCCACTATGAGTAGAAAGTGGTAGACTCCTCTTCCATAGCAGCATTCTGTTAATTTCTCCTGTAGGGATTTGAGTGATTTTTTTTTTTCCCCCTCACCTCTGTAGCATATATTTATGATAAATAAATAAGAATGGTTCTTCTCTAAGCAAAATACATTTAATTCCATTTTCTTGAATGTACTTATTTGAAATAAAATTTTGAAAATCTCATTGCGTTTTCTCCGAGTTTTTCCCAAGTTAAACTATCTATACATTAGCTTCAAGCAAACAATGATCTAGGAGTGTCACACCATAACCCAGTGCCCCTTCTAGCCCATATTTTAGAATACCTACAAAACTGTTTTTACAAAATAGATCCTACAGTTGAACAGGTATACTATACTTAAAATGCAATGAATCATTGGTCACATCGTTATTCACATCACATTATTTAAAAGACCTTTGCCTGTGAAACCTGGACTGTTTGTTGACATTCCTACTCAAGCTGACATAGAACTCCTGAAGTGGTTTCTGTTCACTCCTACACTGACGTAGGTGTAAAATTCCAATGCGCCTGTTTTTTCTGTTGTTACACTGCATTCACATGAAAACAAAACCAGGTGCCTCTGGTTGCTAGAAACAAATAATTTTATTATAATTATTATTATGTTGAAATTTTAGCCCATTATGTTCCATGGAAACCTGGGTTGTTTTGTGTAAAGCCAGTGATAGTGTCAAGTGACCAAATGAAACATAATAAAAACATTATATTTATGTGATTTTAAAGACAACCATAGTCATTTAAACATATATAAAACCTCAGACTGATATTTGGCTCTGACGTGCAAAATCAGCTGAGGTATTCCAAATACCTGTGAGATGAATAATAGTGTATGTAATTCACTAGCCAGTTGAATACCTTTGGATTAGTTTGGCATGCCTCCAAGTTATGAACTCAGAAATGAAAATGGTTTAATTAGTATGAGCAGAGAAAGCCTTGTGAATGTATAATCTGAAAGCACTGTAGCATGTCTGCATGTTGAATTTTTCCTCTCCTTTCAGCAAATGGCAGTGAGGTTCACATTAGCAATGTGCGCTATGAAGATACAGGAGCATATACTTGTATTGCAAAGAATGAAGCAGGGGTGGATGAAGACATTTCTTCTCTTTTTGTAGAAGATTCTGCTAGAAAGACCCGTAAGTATTATAAGAAGTATAAAAATACACGTAGCCCTCACTTAAACATCAAATCAGTATTAAAAACTGTGAAACATTAAATAAATTAAAATGAGTATGTGTAGATAAATGATTAAAGAAAAAGGAAGTTTAAATAATGATATCCAAGAATCATCAAAGGCAGAGTGCATAATCTGAAGTTTATTTAGAAGTAAAATGAAATCTCTGATTCATTCTGTGAATTGAAATTTTTCACACTGCTGTTAAAATTTGGATAGTTTCCTCATGATAGTTTGGTTGCATATGAAGGGAATAGGAAGGGATAAAAGGAACTAGATGCCTAAATAAGGCAAAGCAGTAGTCCTGGTATAGTTTCTGGGGTTGATGGGGGTGCGGGAGGAAGACTTTTTCCAGTATACCTTCCTGTATGTTCTTGAGATATAGCAAGAGTCAAACTTGGCTCTCATGACATGAGAGTCATCACAGGACGTGATCTCACCTGCTGGAGTGCTCAGCAGGTCCAGATCAGTTCCAGCCTGCCCACACTGTCTTGTGTCCGGATAACTGTGGCTCTCCAGAAATGCGGAGCAACAGTGACCACATTCACTTGCGAAGTTGGGAGTTCAATGTGCCAAAGAAATCTCTACCCCTACCGAAAAGTAGCTTTCTTTATCCTCTGTTGGACGGTAGCGAGGTTTATAAACGCTGTTTGCATGTTATTTGTCTGCCTTGATGCTTCTTTCCCCTTCCCTTTCTTTCCTCTGCTCAGAAAAATCCATTCCTGACTTTACACTTCACCCATCTGTTTTTGCTTTTTTTGTTGTTTTTTTTTCCTTTTAAATCTGTTATTTTAATGAATATTACATATTCATTAGAAATATATGTAGTAAAATGATAGTTATTTTACTAGTGAGACTGATTGCATTAACTTAAGGAATTCCCATTTATCTAGAAGCTTGTTCAACAGTGACAAGTACTCAACAGAAGATACTAGAGGCAGAATTAGTAGCACTGCAAGTCTGCCTGACACTTCTGTCGCAAGGCACTGAGTTCAGTTACATATAGGTTTATTAAGCTTTAAACGATTCAGAGGAAATCTTCCATGCAGGAAAATTTTATAATCCAAATGTCAGTATCTTTACTTAGCTTCTTTCAGCAACACTAATTATAAATGTCATTTCAAAAGTCTTAACATGTTTTGTTTAAGTGTCATGAAAATGACTGCTCAGACATTTCTGAGAAGGCAGCTGAGGATAAGTTGTTTGATCATGCTGAATTTCTAGTAAGCTGGTGATATGAAGTAGCTTGGTCACCTCCATTTGCCTTTTGCAGTCTGTGAAAAATGTTGTGAATGTTGCCAAATTACAAAACCCTGACAAACTAGAATTTGTTTATGCTTGCTTAAGACTTGTTTGGCCTTAACAACAAAACATTTATATCCAACTATCCAGTTTCCAAGTGTTTTAGTTACCTAATTGTTGTATCCTCTGAAGACCTGATCTGCAGTGATTATTCAGGAATAGCCACACCTATGCAAAATACCGTTTTCAGGAATTGTAATGTGATGCAATAATTTTAGATCAGCTAACTTTACAGGATTTGTAAAATCACATGCTATGCAATGAACACTGCTTGCAACAAATGCTTTAAAATCTACTAGCAGTAAGTTGTTATGATGACCACTGGTGTCATGAAAGATGCAAATGAAGGAAGACAGAATATAGAATCATAGAATCATAGAATCATTGAGGTTGGAAAAGACCTCTAAGATCATCGAGTCCAACCGTCAACCCAACACCACCATGCCCACTAAACCATGTCCCTAAGCGCCTCATCTACACGTCTTTTAAATACCTCCAGGGATGGGGACTCCACCACTTCCCTGGGCAGCCTGTTCCAATGTTTCACCACTCTTTCAGTAAAGAAATTTTTCCTTACATCCAATCTAAACCTCCCCTGCCGCAACTTGAGGCCATTTCCTCTCGTCCTATCGCTTGTTACTTCGGAGAAAAGACCAACACCCACCTCGCTACAACCTCCTTTCAGGTAGTTGTAGAGAGCGATGAGGTCTCCCCTCAGCCTCCTTTTCTCCAGGCTGAACAACCCCAGTTCCCTCAGCCGCTCCTCATAAGACTTGTTCTCCAGACCCCTCACCAGCCTCGTTGCCCTTCTCTGGACACGCTCCAGCACCTCAACGTCCTTCTTGTAGTGAGGGGCCCAAAACTGAACACAGTATTCGAGGTGCGGCCTCACCAGGGCCGAGTCCAGGGGCACGATCACTTCCCTACTCCTACTGGCCACACTATTTCTGATCCAGGCCAGGATGCCATTGGCCTTCTTGGCCGCCTGGGCACACTGCCGGCTCATGTTCAGCCGGCTGTCGACCAACACCCCCAGGTCCTTCTCTGCTGGGCAGCTTTCCAGCCACTCTTCCCCAAGCCTGTAGCGCTGCATGGGGTTGTTGTGGCCGAAGTGCAGGACCCGGCACTTGTCCTTGCTGAACCTCATACAGTTGGCCTGGGCCCATCCATCCAGCCTGTCCAGGTCCCTCTGCAGAGCCTTCCTACCCTCGAGCAGATCAACACTCCCACCCAACTTGGTGTCGTCTGCAAACTTACTGAGGGTGCACTCAATCCCCTCATCCAGATCATCAATAAAGATATTAAACAAGACCGGCCCCAGTACTGAGCCCTGGGGAACACCGCTCGTGACCGGCCGCCAACTGGATGTAACTCCATTCACCACAACTCTCTGGGCCCGGCCATAAACCCAGTTATTGCTAAGACAATTAATCCAAAAGACAGACTCCTTCCTTCCTATAAAAGTCATTTACTCTGCAAGTTCTATTTTGTATGTTGAAGGGAGGCATTTTACCATTGTGTTCCTTGGTGTCTGAACATGGTTTTCTAAAAATTGGTGGATGTGTAAATACACACATAGTCCATAGCTGCATAATTATATCATTCAAATATAGGTGCAACAGGTATTTACATGAGACGCTTACTCTGGTACTCTGATTCGCTTACTTTGGCTCATAAACCCATTTCTGTACATGCAAGAAGACTAAGGTACATACTAATTAAAAAAGCAATTACTATCAATATCATTAGCACAACTACATGAATAAACTGCCTTCACAAGTACAAGTTTTGATAGCTACAGTTTAAAAAAATGCTTCTGT
This sequence comes from Aptenodytes patagonicus, assembly GCF_965638725.1. Lineage (NCBI taxonomy): Eukaryota > Metazoa > Chordata > Aves > Sphenisciformes > Spheniscidae > Aptenodytes > Aptenodytes patagonicus. The sequence goes on from NC_134952.1 coordinate 46,820,409, forward strand.
TTAAAAAAAAAAGTCCCTTTACAAGGAGGAGTCGCTAGCATTAAAAAAATGAAATTAAGAGTAGAAGGGCTTCATTATTAACTCTTCTCTGCTTGTTTTTCTTTTTCTTCCAAAACACTGTTTCATGCAGCAAATTAGGGATTATTAGGGAAGAAAATTACACAGGTAAAACCACCTGGATAGGACTGTGGGCTTTTGTTCCCCCACTCACACATTTTAAACACAATGCTACTACTACTTTAATTTAAAGCCTGATGATTAGGTCACAAGTTACATTCTAAAGATAGTCTCTGGCGATGTAAATGTGATTTCATATGATCTGATATAAACTATACCTGTCATAGATGAAATTTTTATAAATAATTTTGCTTTTATCCTCCTTTAAGAGAATAAAGCAGACATGTTTATTCTTTTAATCTTCCCCCCCCCCCCCCCCCCCCCCCTTACTGGAGTAATCCATTCTGGAAATCTTAGGATATTGCTTTGAACAAAAGTAGAATAGATTCTCACTAGCTTGTCAGTTAATCTGGGGTTGTCTACGTTTACATAAGGTAAAAATCATAGCAAAATAAAAGCATTTCAGAACATTGAGTTGATTAGCTATTGAGAGGGTAGTGAGAACTTTTACAGTGGAGCTCTAAAATATAAACTACAATTGCACTGCATTAGGCATGACAGTAATTTTATAAGCCACATAATGAATACAGAACATAGTTCCATTTTTACCAGTGTGTGCATTTTATTTCCTAGAAAGTTTAATAGTCAAAGGAAATGTTCACTTTTGTACTTGTCTGACCCATTGTTTATGTGCATATGAAAGCTTTTGGTTTTTAATGCTACTTTGCATAATAAACTAATTTTTGGTAGTTATCTGTGGAATCTCGTTTTCAACACATCCCAAATTTATTATGTGGAAAACTCAGTAAAGTGCTTTGAGAAAAATTTAATATATGTAGCAGAAAGGGCATGGCTAGCTCATTCCTTTGGGAATGGGTAGTGTAAACAGCTCCTAAGAGAAAATCTTATATTTTCTGGCACCTCTGCCTAAACTAAACCCAGTGCCATTATGGATAGATAGATTGTTAAATTTTAAACGAAGCCTTCCTTCACCTGTGTGACTAAAAATTTTATCAGATTGCTAGGTTTTCAAAATTCACAGCGTTGGTTACAGAGGCATCTAATGCATGTGTCCGTATTATAAACAGAAAAGAAATAGAGTGAATGGCAAACCTATACTGAATTGTGGGAAGTGTGATACTAGTAGCAAAAATAAAAATGTATAATGTAGAGTATGACTTAGGGGTGCCAGGGCATTGTTTATTTTAAAGTTTCTAGTTTCAGAAATTTGAATTCCAGTTCCCAAGAAAAGTCAATATACTTTATTGATAATGATTCATCATCAAAATGGTAATTTGAGACGGAAGTGAATGGAAAATACTGTGAAAGTGCTTTGTCATCCAGATCTGTTCAGTAGGTGCCAGCACTGAACACTGAATCATTATTCTGTCACACATAGGTAAATTTTTTAATAATGGATGACAGTCTTAAGAATAGTTTGGCCTCTTCTTAGCACGTCAGCCTTTTTCAATGTGCACTAAAAATAAAACTTCTGAAAATATGTTTTAATCTTGGCATTGTCTCAGGTGACAGGAATTAAATTATTTTCTTTAAAATACCTTAACTTCAGCATTATTTTTTACCCATTAACTCATTCTGTAGCTGAAATTTGATACACAGTATCTGTGTCCAAATACATGCGCACTTTTTGCTAGATTTCTGAAGTTGTAATGGAAATTTTTAGTTTATATTACCTATATAAACATCTGTTATAAGTACTGGTGATAAATGTCTGGTGCTGTCTGTTATCAGATCCTGTTTAATTCCTCTGATGTCGACCATGTAAATTGAAGCATTCCATTATTGCTGTCTGTCTCAAACAACAGTTTTTTGTTGCTTTTTATTTTTAATGTTTCTGCCAATATACTATGGCCACTCCTGAAACAGACGTTAGGAAGAAAACATGATTTTACTCATGTTAAAAATGCTGTAGTCATTTTACTGAAAGCTTTTTACATCACAGCCTGGGACTTGATACTGGTGGTTCATGCAGTGAGATTATCACTAGAACATACTGCAACAAAAATAATGACTTCTCCGGTGTTTGAGACAGTAAAAATATCCAAGCAATCGGTGATTTATATAGTGGGTGGACACTTCTTGGGAGTTTGGTAGAGTTCTGAAGATGCCATTTACACTCAGTAGACCCAGGCTTTAGGACCCCCAGAACAGAGCAGATTCTCAGTGTAACTGCTTTTTCTTTGCTCCATGGGCTTGTGGATGTGAAAGTGAGGATAACTTTCTTCTTATGCTCTTGGCTCTTCTTGGCTCCTTGAGTGGTCCTCCAAGTAGCATCCAAGGAAAGGTAGGTAAGAAGGAATAAGACTGAGTAAATTGAAGACGTGAAAGAGACCTGGGGAGAGGGACAATGGAAGAGGTCAATAATGTGAGGAAGAAAGGGAGGACACAGGCAGCAGCAGGTGAAAGACAGGTTAGTGAGAACAATTAAACACTGAAGGAGAAAGAATGGGGGGAAAAAGGGATAGGAGCACAAGGGCAAAATGATCTCTTAAAAGCTACATAATAATCCTCTGTAAGATGTGGAGGTGCATCCAGGAGTATCTAGTCACTTTAATGTCTTGTCATTAAATTTCTGTGAGCACACAGCAACAGTGTACGTCTTACACTGCTGCTCCTTTTTAATCCATGTGGAGAATAACACTACTTCTGGTATCAATTAAAACAAATAAGAGAGATATCTGAGAAGACTGAACCTTCTATTTTTCTAGTAAGTGGAACATTTTATTTAATTTGCCTTTTTAAGTAAGACAGCATATTGGAGTATAAATGTATATTAAAGGAAAATCTGCAAACATGAACAAAATCAGTCAAAAGAAGGTTTGTAGGTAGTCTATAGTGTGAGATAATTTTGATAGCATTTATTTATCTAGTTGTTCATGTATCATTTTGACCATCTCTGACAGAAAGTAGTTGGTTTCCCTGATCTAAGTGGCTAAATGCAGTTTTACTAATTAAACTCTCAGTAATTCTTCTTCAGGCTTTGAAGTATGCTACTTCTATATCAGACCTGAAGGAGGGCTTGTGTGTGTGAAAGCCTGTTTGCTTTTTCCAACAATACCAATTGCTGCAGAGCCAGTTGTGAAGAGCCTGACTCTGTCTTCTTGAGAACCTCAGTGTAGGTGTTGGAAGGTTGCTATTAGGTGCCCCCAAAGACTTCTCCTCTCCAGGTTGAACAAGCCCAGTTCTTTTGTTAATTTTCTTCCTGGTGTGCATACATTTTATAATGTGGTCTTTGTTCTCCCTTCTTCTTCCTAGCAGGGCCCTTGCCTGAGAATTTTTAGATTTTGTAATTACTGTTGGAAAAGGTGTGTTTTGATCTGAGAAAAATTGGCCTTAAGCTGAAAGTAAATGTTTCATGAAAATGCTCTACTGTAACTGGAAACTACTTATGATCATTATGATATTTTATACAAAAGTAAAACTTTTTTTTTGCTTTTCCCACTAAATATTAATCTTTTATGTATTAATTAGCAACTTAGATTCATAAGGAAAACAAAAATTCTAATTACCTCTGTATTTCTTGTGCCTTCTTTATTGGCTCCTTATATACCTTTTCAGAACATTCATTTTAAAGTATCATGACTTTGATAGTCAACAAGAGCCATGTAGCATGTACAGTGCATAGATCTTTACATCCTACTCCTACAACAGTAGCATCTGAATGCAAGAACTGTGCTGTTTATATTCTCTGGAGAATGGAATCTCTTTTTGTGCTGTGAATGCCATTTTCCCTCAAGTTTGCAGTTAAAGCCATCAAGAATGAGATAGCTGGTCTGGGTGATAGCTGGATAACCCCTGCGGTGACTGGTAAAAAACATTCTGGGGATTAACGACCTCGTCTAAATCTCATTGAAGACAGCAGAGTCTCCCCTACTGTCATGTTCCTCTGATAATACCTGAGAGAACTTGGCTGTGTTGGAAGGAGTCTCTGGTATAATCGGATTTGTAATACGAATAGCAGTTTAAAATCTAGTTTTACTTTCATTCCAATGTAGTTTGATTTTTCAGAAAAGATATTTCATGGATTCATAGATTTAAGCATCATGGAACTATTTCATCTAACTCTAATCTATCTTCTCCATTTCACAAGACGTTAAATTACATCCTGTTCTGCCTGAATACAGATCTAATGCTTTGTTTGCCTGAAGTGTATCCTCCCAGAAATGCATCTACCTGAGTTAGAGACACAAAGAGTAGGAGAATCCCTCATTTCTCTTGGTATTTTGCTTTACTAATTAATCAGTTTCACTAAGGAAGAATAATGCTTAGTTTTCATTTTGAAGCCAGTTTTTCCTTCAGTTTTCTCCTTCGATTCTCTTTTTTTTTCCCCAATAAATTGACCTCTTAAGAATTCTTGCCCTATGAATATACCATTGTTAAATATTGATTACTTTCTCTCACACAAACTAAATGGAAGTTTATCATAATAAGACAGTTACCATAGGACTCAGACAGTCTTTTTGCCTTGAGGATTGTAATTGGTTTTGGTATGGTTTTCTTAAGAAATGGGAACTGCTCTTTATAGAAGCAAATGTATTGTTTGTTTCTTTAATGTTCTGGAGAGAGAAATACATACTTGGTAATGTTTTGCTTCCACATCCACTGATCCCTTGTCACTTTTTTCCATTAGTTTCAGCAGTGGAAGTTTATGTTTATATGTTTATCTACCACATGCCCTATATCCTATCAGGCCTCACTTTCTGAATCCTGCTCCTTCCCACCTGTCTCAGCCCCTCAGTGTAGACATAGTCTGCATTACTTTTCCCTAGATGTCTAAATTTGCATTTGGCTATATGAAAATGTAATTTATTTGAGAGATGTACTTGAGAAAGTAATTCAAACAATTTTTTGAAACTCTGTTGTTTATCATAACAGGTAATTCACAGACTTCTTAGGAAATGATTTTATGTTTCGTCACAGATCATTGATGAAAATGATTAAGACAAGAGTTAGTACTCATTGCTCTGGACACATTCCAGCACTGTCTTTTTACTGATTTAACAATGAAAACTACTTTTTCAGATTAATCAGTTTGGCAGTTTTTAATTCAATTAACATGTACTTTACTACTATTGTATAACTCTAATATTTGATCAAAATATTCTGTGGTAACAAATTAGATGTTTAGCAAAATTCTGGGTTACATCTATATGAATTTTTACATTACCAAACTTCTAATTACATCAAAGAATATAATCAGGTTTGTTTGAAATTACCTGGTTTCCATTAGACCATATTAGCTGACCTATAATTATATTCTCGTCCTTTGATTTCTTTCTGAATGGAATTCTGTGCGAGTGTTGTCTATTGTTTTGTCTGGGTCATATACCCCGGTCTAACTAGTCTACAACTACTTGAGTTTTTAAGTTTCAGGGAGTGGGGGAGCTACTAGAGGCATATGTAGCTTCTTGAACTTTATGATATATTCTGAAATTTATTCAAAACTGATAGCACCAGACCAAACATCCGAAACAACTTTTAGCAAGTGTTTTTATGTACTTCATTTGGACCTGGTTATTTTAAATGTTTGTCTTGACTACACGTCATTTACCCTCTTTTATTTTTCTTTTGTAAGGTAGAAAGTATTTAATCAGCCTTCTGTTTTCAATTATTATCCTGCTTCTGTGCAAATACAGGACAAAAGTATTTATAGAAGAATACTGTCAATGGAACATTAAAAAAAAATCTGGTTCATATCAGTACAATTTAAACCTTGAGTAGCTCTGGTATAACAATGTTTTTCTTCTACCTTTAGCAGCCATTTGTGATGATTTCTGTGGCCGTTGCTGCTGCATTGGTGTAAAGAAATATCAAGCTGCTTCTGTTAGCACAAAAATGGAACGTTAATTGTAACTAAGGCTACTTCTTTTCTTAAGGACTGCTATTTCTCTCTTTTTGTAAACAGGATCTTTATTATAGCACTCCAGCATCTCTGCAGTAACTGATAAAGGTGGCTTTTCATTTTTTAGCTTGCATTACATGCAGATGCATTTTAAGGAACTCTCAAATCTTCTATTAACTGGTAGCTTTCTCCTCCATACTACTGGATTTAGCAGCATTTAAAGCATGAGCACACAAACTGACAACTCCGCTGCAGATTTATGTTGATGACTACCTTTGATAGTCACAAACACAGATTTGGATCAACCCAAATCCTAGAAGCCATAAGGCAAACCAAAATCATCAGCTTGCTCTTGTTGAAACACTGTGTGGAAGCTGAAGAATTTAAATATAGAACAAAGATAATTTGACAGTGTATCTTGACAATATATTTATGAGAAAGGTGGAGTGGGCAAGTTGTTACTGCCTTTTTTGTTAATACAAAGTACAATAATAATCACAAATAGAAGAGGAAGAAATGGCAACTTCCATCTGTGGAATTTTTGGGTTTGTTTTTTTTTGTTACATTCAGGTAGTATTAGGACCAATGGAATTGGTCCAAATTTCAATTTTTAGTCAAAGTAACATTAGCTGAATATGGAATATAATGCATAAATAAAGAGTATAAATAAACCATTTTGTGAGCTTGAAAAAATATAGGAAGGAAAAATTATGCTGGCATGAGAATATTTAATTGAAATAATGGAATAGAGTATATCAGTGTAATCTACAAATCTAAAGAAGAAAATCTGACAGTACAGAAAACAGGAAAATAAAAAAAGAGTAATCATCAAAGACAAGGGAATATTTCCAGGGGTGATTTTCAGATACTTAAAATTCTTATCTTGACTACTAGTGAAATATTTTGAAGTAAAGTAACTTTAAAAATCCATTTTTTTTTTTCTTTCTTGATGACTTTGACAGGTACATCAGTTCTGCTTTGGTTTCCTCTCAGTTTCAACTTAGCATAATCCTATCAAACTAGAGTCATAGATTATGAAAACATGTGCTGTTCCATTTAAAGCTAAACAGTTTTGTGGGTTTGTTGTTATTTTATTTTCTGGTTTTTTACAATATTTTAATTTCTCTTATTTTTTTCAAAACTTCATTATATAAAATGCAGTTTAGTTTGCCATCGATTAATATGACTTCTTAAGTATTTCTCTAAATTGTATTGAGACATACACGTGCACCTTGGGGAGAAAACTGTCATGATAGAAAGTTATCAAGTGTATGCTATTAAGGCATTTTCAAGACCAATTTGACAGTACTTGATGATATATTAATATTCAGTAGCTTTTACTCTTGGTCATCAATCACAGACTCTCGTGTTACTCAGTTCACCCACTATGACATCATCATATATTGCAAAGCAACTTCTAATTTTTTCACCTAGTCACACAAAGCAGGATAAAAATTATCTGCTTCATGTACTGTCTTGGGGCTAAATTCAAAAAATAATATACCTGTTCCATGCCATTAAGTAGATCTATTTCTAACTGTGCCATTTTACGTAATGTCATAGTCCTATCACCTAACAACAGATTATGTAATCTGAATGCTACTGACTTTACAGGTTTATGGCCATCATAAGCAACCAGGCATCTCCACTGTCTATAACTTGGAATGAGACTAAAAGCCTTTTGACTGTGATTTATGGCCTAAATTCTTTAGGCAGAATCTTCCTGTCACATCTTGTACTGAATGGTACCTATTTACCTAATTTCCTCAGAGATAATTTATGCTGGCATTTTATTTTATGACAGAGCAAAACAAGTTTATACTTGTTGACAACATCGTAGACAAAGACTTTATTTCAAACTTCCAAGTACAGGGTAGAAATTCAGCTCATGAACCATTTTTTCTTCCTACTAGTGTAGACTGGATTGAGTTAATGTGCTATGGGAAAGGACTTCAGCATGATTCATTATAAAGATTTATAGAAAATAAATTAAAGAACAATAAGCTAACATGATCATATTTAACCAAAAGTAAAGTGTCAGTTGTGACTTTTAACTGATAAATAATAGTTTAATATTCATAAAAATAGATATTTGGTTATTGTATTAACCTAACCTGAAATGAAAGTGCATGTCACATAAAAACAGAATGGAATTTTGATAGAATTTATATTGACATAATTACGTTAAAAATAGTTGAAGCAAGCAATAGATAACTTTGAAAAAAAAGTGTTTGTTTGCTTCACAAATAAAAGTTTATATTTATATTTATATTTGTGTATAAACCCAAGAAATCTGAATTTCTTATAAAATAACAATAAAATTAAAAGCAGATATGTGCATAAATGTTTTCATTCTGCTTTATAGTGGAAGTTGAGCAAAAAATAAATCACCTTAACCTCGTATTCACTTTTAGCACTATTATTTTTAAAATAAAAATAATAATTAAAAACTTGTGTGGCTCAGCAACAAGATAATAATGATGGTATAGATTTACCCTGTAACACAAGGGCACGTATTTATACATTACAGATATGAGAAAAAAGAGTAACGTAACAGATACGTTCTCTTTATGATGTGTATATGATTAACCAGAACAGTTGCCAATGGTGGTGGCTATCAATGAAGTAAGCAGACAGCATCCCTTCAAACATCTTGAAATTACTTTTTTATGCAATTAAAAGTACAGCAGCTTATGGTGGGACAATTCTGAAAAATAATGTTGTGTTCCACACTTCTGCAATATGATTTTATTGCATCTTCCTCATTGTCCTATTTTCTATTACATCTACTTGTGACCTCTTGCCCTTATGGGATTGAAGGCTTGGAAAGAGACAGTGGTTTCCTATGTGATGGTGCAAAGTCTAACACAATGAGCTGATAGGAAACTGTTGATTTTTATTTATAAGCTGTTACGTTCTGATAGAAATTCAAGTAAAATATTTACAGAATTTTAAACACAAAGCTTGTGTTTTGATGAAATAAAACCTGGAACTAACAGCAGTGGTTCTATATTCATGAACAATCATTATTTGCATTTCAGAAGGTATCAGTGGATTTTTGCCCCCTGTTTATTGGAACAACATATAATGCAGGAAAGATGTCTTCCTCATGTTTTTCCCTCTTCTTAAAGCCATTTTAAACTGCTTTGTTCTCTTAGTGCAGCAAGCTAGGAAATTTTTCAGATGTTAAGGTTTTAATTGATATCTATTTTGTTTATAAATGCCAGTGCAACAAAATAACATTTTATGAAAACAGTTTATTTAGCTCTCATGGTATGTAATGCCAGGAGAAAAGAAAGGAAAATTTCAGATTATTTAACCACACATACATAAAATAGGTACAAAAGAACGACAGTTTTTAATTAAAAAAAAAAAAAAGTTTATAGATTTTAAAAGCTTATTCAGCATTTTCTTGGATAATGACCACTGAAGCATGTGATAGAAGAGGGAAAACTGTTTCTGGAAGAAAATGAAGTATTGTACTTCAAGAACAAATTTCTTTTCTGAATCTTATTGCTCTGATCTTGTTTTTCTCTGGACATATATAGTATTGTGTGCTGATTACTGATAATGTGAACATCTAATTATATTGCCAAAAGGAAGCAGAAGAGCTACATTTAATCTCCAAACTCACTACTTGTCAATCTTACAAATATATATATGTATACTTTATTTCCAAGTGTTATGTCTTAAACATTTGGAAAAAAGAAAAGTAGGGAGGAAGAACACTATAGTTGACATAGTTGGAAGCTTTGACATTGGCTGTTGAGACAGAAAAGTGAACGTAGTGACATTTATTACCAATATGATAAGAAGGAGTAGGATACAGAATTTTTTTGGGAAGTGACATTGTAGTACCCTCTTATTCATTTAGTAACAGAAATACCATGGATTTTTTCACTTGTTGTTTGCATCCAAAGGGGATAAGAATCTGTACTTCTGTTATAGTCTGCTGCAGAATTTCACAAAGTACTAAGGACAGTTTACTGAGAAATGTGCAACCTATTACCATTCAGCCAACACAGAAAATGAATAACAAAGATGAAGAGTAGGCTTTCAGATGTTATGTTAGCTACTCATAATCAAAAGCTGGGTCTGAGCTCAAAAGCATAGAATAGCTATGTAAGGACCATGAAGAGTGATTTTTATAGAGCTGTAAGTATGCTTAAAAAAAAAAGAAAGAAATCCTCTTTCAAGAAAACATGGATTTCCCCTGTTATGCACTGGGTGGGTGCCGGGAGAGAGAGGCACGGTGCAGGGTTCGTTCTGGATATCAATATAAGAGGCCCAACAACAAATGGTATAATAAAATAGCTGGTTTAATAAGATAGAATAAAAAGAGGAATATAGATAGTGAGTAAATCTTACGTCCCTTTAGCTGCTGGTCACCCTGTGTTCATGCAGCATCAGATGAATTCCGGATGGATTTTCCCACGGCATGCTGCGCAGATCCTGTCCATGGAGAGGTTCCCTCTCCCTCCCATACTGTGGTGGCTTTTATCTTGTGTAACAAACAAAACCATATATCTTCTGACAGGTTGCAATGTTATCTCTGTCATAACACCCACCAGTGTGCAGCACAAGCTATTATGGGCATTCCAGCATATACTCTTGCGTCAACTACCCATGCTAACATACAGGCTTCTAAAGCCTTAAGTACAAGGCCCCATGTAGCAGACATAGCTTGCTCAAGGTCACTAACTCCTTGAATACAATGTCTTCTGCAAGGCTCCCGGTACATCTCCTGACATTATTTAATAACTGTATGTTGTCTGACTAACCTTCTTTTTATAAATCAGGGAAATAGGGCATAAGAGAAGATGGTGGTGTTCTGTCTTAAAACCAGAAAATTTTACTGAGATCTATCAATAATTATGTATTTTTACATCCTGATGTTTATAAATATGTGAGAATTGAGTACAGAATGTAGCTGAAGATGCTAATTTTTGCTTAACCAAAAAGGAAGGTAAACAATATGTTCCTTAGCATACTTTCCATCCACAGATGTTGCACTTGTTCCAGCATTGCAGTCTTTATCTCAAGACTGGACATCTTTCTTGAATACAAGTTATAGAACTGATTAAAAAGATGTGAGGTTTCTTGATCTGTACTAGGTGAGAATAGTGTCTGTTATTTATTATTTTATCTTGCACTCTTAAATAATGTCTCATTTTTCTTCAAACTGATTTGTTAATTTTAAAATTAGTAAGTGTGGGGCTTTTAAAGCACTCTTTTTATCCCCCCCTTTTTTTTTTTGGAGCAAAGCTCAGAACCATACATATCATTTTGCGTTAACACAAATTAATATGTTCTGTACTTAGCATCTTAAATCATTTCATTTGATGCTGTGTAGTTCCACACAGTTGAATAATTGTAATTACTTTTTATTTTATTTCTTATGTCACCCCTAGAAAAAAGACTGATAAAAAGTAGAACTTTATGGCTAAATTTACGGCACCTCAAGTGCCATATATTACATGGTTCTTTCCTCACAATGTGAAGAGAAAACTAATTTTAAAGAAAATCCTCCAGGCTGCCCTGGGGAAATTAATTTGCTTTATTACAGAAAAAAGACTATATAAGATGACAGAGACAAACACAGAACTGTCATCTTAATATAGAGACACTGTCTGGGCATACAGGAATAAAGTTAGAAGTTCCAAAACCCACTTGGGGCTGAAACTGGTGAGGGACATAAAGGGCAAAAGTTTGGGATTCTGTAGAGATGTCAACAGCAAAAAGAAGGCTAGGGAAAATATGGGCCTGCTGCTGAGTGGGGCAGGGGACCTGGTGACAAAGGACGTGGAAGGGGCCAAGTTGTACTGAAGGTCTTCTTCACATCAGTCTTTACTGGCAAAACTGTCCCCAGGAATGTGAGACCAGTAGGAAAGCTTGGGAAGGAAGTCTTCCTCTGGCAAGGAAGCCTTACCCGTTGTGGACAGGATCAGATTAGAGAACATTTAAACAAACTGGACATTCACAGGTCAATGGGCCTGGATAGGATGCACCCACAAATGCTGGGCAAGTTGGCCCATGGCATTGCGAGGCCACTCTTGATAATCTTTAAAGGATCATGGTGTTCAGGGGAAGTTTCTGCAGGCTGGAAGAAAGCCAGTGTCACTCTTCAAGAAGGGCAAAAAAGAGAATCAAAGACATTATAGGCCCATCAGCCATACCTTGATCCCTGGGAAGGAGATGGAGCAAATAACCCTGGAAACCATTCCCAAAAACATGAAGGACAAGAATATGTTTAGGACCAGTCAGCATGGATTTATGAAGAGGAAATCATGCCTGGTCAACCTGACAGCCTTCTGCAATCAGGTGATTGGCAGAGTCGATGAGCGGAGCAGTGGATGTTGTTTATCTTGTCCTTAGAAATGCTTTGGATACTCTCTCCCATGACACCCTCAAAGACAAACTGATGAAGTACAGGCTAGATGCACAGACAGTGCGGTGAACTGAAAACTGGCTGAACTGCCAGGCCCAAAGGTTGTGATCAGTGCCACCAGTTCCACCCAGAGGCCAGTCACCTGCGGCATACCCCAGGGCTGTTTCTTTCCTCCATCTGTCTGTCAAAGTACAAATGACTGATTTAACGCTTTGACAAAGGGAAAAAAACATAAGCACCTTAGCATTCCCTCTTTGAAGTTGTCAGCTTTTATACAGAAAGACTTGACAGCATAGTGTTCGCAAAGCAGGTGCCATATTTAGTTGATGGGAAGGACAGTACTATATTGTCCCAATTTCCCCTTTTGGTCTCCCTTTTGGGGAGACTTCAGTTGCTTTCATCCTGCAGTGAAAGAAAATATTTTCTGTAGCTCTAAAGCCATAAGGATATAGTAGTCTCTTAAATGTTTTTTTTTTTTTTTTACAAATCAACAACTTTTTCTTCTTGTCTAAACTAAAATAATTCAAGATCTCTTAAACCTTTCAGTCCATTCTTTCTGTAGTTGCAGTACTGATGATCTACTGATTAGGTCTTTATTTAAAAAATAATAGCTGTCAATAAAACATCAAACTAATATTCCATCTCATGATTGCAACTTATAGTCAGAGGTCTAGTTAGGAGAATAATCAAATATTTTAAACATAAGCAGCCATAGCTCTCTATTTAGAAGAGACATGTTAAATACTCTGTTCATGTCTGACACTGAAATATATAGTAAACCAAATCCATTTTGTGGTGTCAGCACTGGATATAAATCTAAGAGTCATACTGATGTTAGCAATTTAGTCACCAAGAAGTTTCATTTAGAGCAGCTGGATGTCTGGAGGACACATGCTCAGCCAATGTAGTCAAGACTTCCTTCAAAGCTAGTCTTTTCTGAAAGTAACAACCTGAAATCAGAAGAGCAAGTATAAAGGCACACGATTGAGAAATATTGTTGACTCCATTTTGACTTTAGCAGCAGTTCAGCAGAAATTCTGCCTCCTCACGTAAAGGTTTACTACTCAGCCTGGGTAAGTGACAAGATGGCAAACTCCATTAATCTTGGCTTTTGACAGTTTATTGGATCCTAACGGTTCAAATATTAAAAAAAAGGCAAGGATGGTATTTAAAAACAATGCACACATAATAGTCCAGAGAATTAAGCTGGTTTAAAGATAATAAAACACAGAGAAAAAACAAAAGCCCAGTAGCTCTGTTATCCTAAGCCTCTGAATCATGAGCTTGTCAAAAGTAGATTGACACTTTTTCCAAGGACCCTTCTACATATTTGGATTTCTGTATAATCTTTCAGAACATAAGAACGAGAGAAATGCTGCACTGCATGAGGCAAAAAGCCCATCTTGGTCCTGTCTTCAGCAATGCCCAGTAAAAGATGCTTGGGAAAATCATAGTATCTGGGACTTTTCTGGACTGATAGCTGTTCCTGTTTCTACTCTCAAACTTGAGCAGTCAGCAGTTGAGGGACTTTTGTGTAACAACATAACTTTTAATAACGTGTCTTCCATTACTTTTTCCAAACTCTTTTTTTAAAGCACATTAATGTTTTTCGCTTTTGCAACATTGTGTTTCAATGAACATCACAATTTCATTATGTTTATGTGTGACATATGTGTGTCCTCTGTGTTGTATTCCTTTCATTTAATTTTTTCTCTATTTCTTAAGATCATTACTTTACAAAATACTTTGATTTTCAGTGATGGTGTTTTAAACAATTTATTCCATGGCATGCTGAGCTCTAAACATTTAAAATTTGCAAATTTGTATTTGTTTTTCTTTTTATTCTCCACAGGCAGAAAGAGCAATATTAGGATAATTAGTTTTCATTCATCTCAAAGGTCTAAAATCCAATTGTAAACAAGATGGCCAAATACAACTTATGTTTTCATGGAAAAGACAAATTAAACACTTTGTTGGTTACCATGCGATCTTATAGTTCCCATCTTGGTCTTCCAAAGATAATGGCAAAACTTATACAGCATGACAACTTTGGTAGCATGGCTGTGTTACAGCAATACAGAAGAATATCTTGTATGCATTTTCGTTTTGCATGTTTCTCTCATAACCATGTGCTGAAATAAATCTCTTCAAAGTCCAGTGCTTAAAGGAAATGATGAACATTACATCACCTGTAATTAATATACATAATTTATGTGTATGCAAACTCCACGTGCTTTTTGTAATGGATTATGAAACACACTATTGATAAAGGCTAATGCAGTTAACTTGGGGGGGGTGACAGGGGGTGATGGGGTTTACCCTAACCCAAATAACTGTGATGACTAATCACGGATTTGTCACGTGTCATAGAGAACTTTATTTAATCATATAGTTAATCATATAGTTGATTTGCAGTTTCCATTTATTTACCTGTAGAAACATTTTAATGAATCAGAGGTTAAAGCATAATTATTTCAGAATTGATATATCATTTCATGGTTTTTTTCTTGTTCATTTGTGTTTTCTGTTCTTTCTCTCTCTTACATGCTGCAGTTGCAAACATATTGTGGCGAGAGCAAGGTACTAATACAGATGGCTTTTTTCATATTTTCTATATTATGATGAAATGCTTATCTATTATTCCTTTTGTGTGTTTGGGTTTTTTTGTTTGTTTGTTTGTACTCTACAGTTACAGTAATTACCTTCCCCCTTGCAACATTTGAAGGATTTGATTTAAAGAAAAAATATAGTGGAAAATAATCCTTTAAATGCTCATGCCTTTGTGAACTGCTTTTCCTTTTGGGGAGAGGGAAGGAAATAAGCTGTTCAAAAATTTCAGACAATTACTCAGAGGGGTACAACAAGAAGCTCAGACTTAAAATGTAGACCTTTAACTTCTGTTTGTTTGCTGGCATGATAAAGCTTCTAACCAATCAGTCTATATGCTGTTGGGATTGATCTTCCTGTATGATCACTCTTATTTGACAAAATTATAATCTTAAACAATTTAATTAAAATTGAGGTACCTGTTGTTGCTTAATGAGACAAAGCATTTTCTTCTTATACTCAGGAAGGGTTTGTAAATGGTGAGAGGGGGAATGGAAGTTTGTGGTTTGTGGCCAACTGAAGGATAAATATAAATACAGACAGTATCAGGTGTGAATAACATAGAAAGCATGGAAAGTATATTTTACTAACAAAGATAGGTATTAATTTTCATATATATGAGATAATATCATAAAGCATATTGCAGAAAAATATCATAATTGAAGTATTGTCATGAGCTCTCATTTCATTGCTCTAAGTAGCCTGTTCTTAATTTAAAGTTGCAATTTAGGAATTAATGTATTTCAGAAATAGGAAATGTTTCAATTATTTCCATTGGAAGACTGATAATACTAAGTGGATCAGGCTTTGCTATGAATTCATGCTGCAAATGGTATTTCTGCATGTTTCTTAAATATTTGTTTTAAATTAATTTAAAGATTCAAAAATTTGATATTTCATTTGCCTAATTACATAGTAACCTTTGGCATTTCCCAGTGTGTTTACAAATATGAACTAGTTTTATTTTTTATATTCCCGTTTTACCGGTTGCTCAGCTGGTATAAACAATCAGTTCCCGGAATATAGCGGAGCTCAGCTGTGATCCTCCTGCTCTATTGGCCTTGCAGAGTACAAATGACATGTTCAGAGCTTCATACAATTCCACTGTTCACCATTAAACTGATGCACAACACGATTCTAACACCAAAGTTTTCAAATGTATCATATTCTCACCACTTATTGGGAAGGTATCACTTGTGTTTTATCTTGTGTTTTATCTTGAATAAAACTGAAAACATGATTGGCACCCCCTTGATTTTTTAGAGGATTGTCTTTTCAGGTCAAGTCCTGTGTTGCTTTCAGTGGTTAGCAAGCACTTAGGAAAACTTAAATTCTGTGACAATAAAGACCAATTAAATATAGTAGCTTACCAGAGTGCTTATGGTAAAGACATTCAAATTTCTCTGTGACTATTGTAAAACTAAACAGAAAGCAATTTATAGTAGAGATTGAGAATGTGAAGTGACAATATCATCTTCTAGAGCAGATTTTCTCGATCTCTCCTGCGTTTCTCATTGGCCAATCCTTGTTTCCAACAAATATTGTTACTGGTTGCAATGTCAGAATTCATTTACAAGAGAGCAATACCCTGAAGATGCCAATAAGCATCATCACTAACTTCTCTGGGCCATGCATACTCTGTCATTTTCTGTTATCTAAGTATTAACAGATAGGAAGGGAGGGATGGGTGATTAGTAGGACAATTAAGATTGTGAAACCACAGATAGGCTTTAGTGCCTGCAATGTATATTTGTATATGGGGTACACAAAAGCCTTATCACAACTGCTTACTTGTATAAGTGTAAAAAGAGTATGTTGGTTTTGGTTTGGGGGGGGGGGTTGCAAAATTAGATCAGATGTCTTTAGAGGAATAGCTTCTGTAGTTGTGAAGTAGCAGCTTGCCTAAGTGATTAGATATTTGTATAGATTAGATATTTGTACAGATATTTGTAGACACATGCTCAAAGGAACAGTTTTGGGGTCATAATAACTTGGAAGGGGGGATAATATAGACCACACAACCAGGATGAAGAGGCAGACGAAATATTCTATGAGCAGCTGGGAGAAGTCTCACAATTGCTAGCCCTTGTTCTCGTGGGGGACTTCAACTTAGCAGATGTCTACTGGAAATACAATACAGCAGAGAGGAAACAGTCTAGGAGGTTCCTGGAGTGTGTGGAAGACAACTTCTTGACAGAGCTGGTACATGAGCCAACTAGGGAAGGCGCCCCACTGGACCTGTTGTTTGCAAACAGGAAAGGACTTGTGGGTGATGTGACGGTTGGAGGCCATCTTGGACATAGCAATCACGAAATGACAGTTTTCGATTCTTGGAGAAGTAAGGAGGGGGGGGTCAGCAGAACTGCTACCTTGGACTTCCGGAGGACAGACTTTGGCCTGTTCAGGATGCTGGTTGCCAGAGTCCCTTGGGAGGCAGTCCTGAAGGGCAAAGGAGTCCAGGAAGGCTGGACGTTCTTCAAGAAGGAAATCTTAAAGGTGCAGGAGCAGGCCGTCCCCATGTGCCAAAAGACAAGCCGGCAGAGAAAGAAGACCAGCCTGGCTGAACAGAGGGCTTTGGCTGGAACTCAGGAAAAACAGGAGAGCTTATGACCTTTGGAAGAAGGGGCAGGCAACTCAGGAGGACTACAAAGATGTCGTGAGGTTATACGGAGAGAAAATTAGAAGGACCAAAGCCCAGCTAGAACTTAATCTGGCTACTGCCGTAAAAGACAATAAAAAACATTTCTATGACTATATTAGCAACAAAAGGAGGGCTAAGGAGAATCTCCATCCTTTATTGGATGCAGGGGGAAACACAGTGACAAAGGATGAGGAAAAGGCTGAGGTATTTAACACCTTCTTTGCCTCAGTCTTTAACAGTGTCCTGGTTCTGGCTGGGATAGAGTTAATTTTCATCCTAGTAGCTAGCATAGTGCTGTGTTTAGGATTTAGCATGAGAATAGTGTGATAACACACTGATGTTTTAGTTGTTGCTAAGCAGTGTTTATAATAAATCAAAGACTTTTCAGCTTCCCATATTCATCAATCAAGGAGGTGCACAAGAAGCCGGGAGGAAGCATAGCCAGGACAGCTGACCCAAACTGGCCAAAGGGATATTCCATACCATATGACATCATGCTCAGTATATAAGCTGGGGTGGAGTTGGCTGGGGGGCAGCGACTGCTGCTCAGGGACAGGCTGGGCATCAGTTGGCAGGTGGTGAGCAATTGCATCGTGCATCACTTGCTTTGTATATTCTTCTATTATTATTATTACTATTTTATTTTATTTCAATTATTAAACTGTTCTTATCTCAACCCATAGGTTTTCTCACTTTTATTCTTCCAATTCTCTCCCCGATCCCACCGGGGTGGGGGGACTGAGCAAGTGGCTGTGTGGTGTTCAGTTGCTGGCTGAGTTGTTCTCCAGGTACCCAGCCCCCTGAGCTGGGAGACAGGGACGGGGAGCAGAATGAAGCCCCCATAATCCAAGGGGAAATGGTTAGCCACCTGCTACAGCACTTAGACACACACAATTCTATGGGGCTGGATGGGATCCACCCAAGGGTACTGAGGGAGCGGACAGAAGTGTTCACCAAGCCACTTTCAATCATTTATCAGCTAACTGGCTAACTGGGGAGGTCTCAATTGACTGGAAGTTAGCAGAAGTGACGCCCATCTACAAGAAGGGCCAGAAGGAGGATCCAGGGAACTACAGGCCTGTCAGCCTGACCTCGGTGCCGGGGAAGGTTATGGAGCGGTTCATCTTGAGGGCGCTCACAAGGCATGAGAAGGACAACCAGGGGATCAGCCCAGCCAGCACGGGTTTATGAAAGGCAGGTCCTGCTTGACCAACCTGATCTACTTCTGTGACAAGGTGACCCACTTAATGGATGAGGGAAAGGCTGTGGATGTGGTCTACCTGGACTTCAGTAAGGCCTTTGACACCGTCTCCCACAGCATTCTCCTAGAGAAGCTGGCGGCTCACGGCTTAGACAGGTGTACTCTGCGCTGGGTCAAAAACTGGCTGGACGGCCGGGCCCAGAGAGTTGTGGTGAATGGAGTTCAATCCAGTTGGTGGCCGGTCACGAGCGGTGTTCCCCAGGGCTCAGTTCTGGGGCCGGTCTTGTTCAATATCTTTATCAATGATCTGGATGAGGGGATTGAGTGCTCCCTCAGTAAGTTTGCAGACGACACCAAGTTGGGTGGGAGTGTTGATCTGCTCGAGGGTAGGAAGGCTCTGCAGAGGGACCTGGACAGGCTGCATCGATGGGCCCAGGCCAACTGTATGAGGTTCAACAAGGCCAACTGCCGGGTCCTGCACTTGGGCCACAACAACCCCAGGCAGCGCTACAGGCTTGGGGAAGAGTGGCTGGAAAGCTGCCTGTTGGAAAAGGACCTGGGGGTGCTGGTTGACAGCCGGCTGAACATGAGCCGGCAGTGTGCCCAGGCGGCCAAGAAGGCCAATGGCGTCCTGGCCTGTATCAGAAATAGTGTGGCCAGCAGGAGTAGGGAAGTGATGGTGCCCCTGTACTCGGCCCTGGTGAGGCCGCACCTCGAATACTGTGTTCAGTTTTGGGCCCCTCACTACAAGAAGGACGTTGAGGTGCTGGAGCGTGTCCAGAGAAGGGCAACAAAGGTGGTGAAGGGTCTGGAGAACAAGCCTTATGAGGAGCAGCTGAGGGAACTGGGACTGTTTAGCCTGGAGAAAAGGAGGCTGAGGGGAGACCTCATCGCTCTCTACAACTCCCTGACAGGAGGTTGTAGCGAGGTGGGTGTCGGTCTCTTCTCCCAAGTAACTAGCGATAGGACGAGAGGAAATGGCCTCAAGTTGCGCCAGGGGAGGTTTAGATTGGACGTGAGGAAAAATGTCTTTACTGAAAGAGTGGTTAAACATTGGAACAGGCTGCCCAGGGAAGTGGTTGAGTCACCATCCCTGGAGGTATTTAAAAGATATGTAGATGTGGTGCTGAGGGACATGGTTTAGTGGTGGACTTGGCAATGCTAGGTTTACGGTTGGACTTGATGATCTTAAAGGTCTTTTCCAACCTAAACGATTCTATGATTCTATGCTTCTATAACTATTTCATTGGATCCTCAGGTAAATGTTCCTTATATGAACTGACTTCCCTAACTCAGTATTGAAATGGTAGAAGGACATTTCTTACTGTGTCTCCTTCACTGATTTTGAAAACAGTTTGGTGAACATTACTATCCAGACATTGGAAATAAAGCCTTAAGAGTTTGGGCTGGGTTACTCTACACAAATATTATCTGTACCTTGGAAAGCCTGCCTTGGAGTATTGGCAACTGAGGAGGAAGTTCTAGGAGTCTTTTTATCAAATGTCTATCATTTGGGGCTATCAGCTGATTTACTTCCTCACATTCTGGTATTATTTATCCTGCTAATAACTATAATATACTTTAGTCAATGAGACCAGGGAGAAGGGAAAACCTTGTTTTATCCCCAGCCAGCTCCACATATTTAAAAATAGATACAGTAAATTAGTTGCTCAGCTGTAGATCTCTCCACTGTGTTCACTGGTATGGGCAGCCTAATCTCAGTCAGGCTTATCTACAAATTCCAGCTGTTCTTAGAGGATGCAGTGTCAGGCATTTTTTAAAGAAAGACCTTGACGTATTATCTTACATAGGCTGTGTGATTTACCTGCAAAGGCATACAAAAGCATCCCATTGGCCAGAGTGGGCATATTGCCCTTAGTGCACCTTATGCTTGGAGTAGACATGATTGGTAAGTTTTCCTTGAACCTAAGCCTGCTTCTACGGTACACCAAATGCAGCATAGACAAATTCCTCTACTCCTTTTTGGTAACCTATTAATAGATAGATTTGATATAAAATGAGGAAAACTCCGCTAGAAGACTGTCCCTTCTTTATTTTTAGGAAAACTTAGTCAGGAGTGGGAATGATTCCACAAGATTTCTCAAAGATAATTGAACTTGCTGGTTCTGGGCATGGCCTGACAACCTTATGCATATTACTATCCTTAAAAGACTGTATTGCCTATGTGATTCCTAATGGAAACTGGGAACTTTTATGTATGTGTGTACATACATACATCTATCTATACACAAACACACACTTCCCTCCCCCCCTTAATGTTCTCATTATTTTATTTGATATTAAGATGTGTTCTCTCTCTATTAACATAAGTTTTCCTTCAAAATTTAGGATAAGCAGAATTTCAGACTCAAATTTATTTTTCCTGGGTTTTATTCCCCTGCGTTCCTATACCAAATATTGTTATGTCCAGTGGAAGTTTAGGCCCTGTACCCAAGATACATGTACATTTTTATCATTGTAGCCCACAGTTTAGCTGTCAGAGTTAGTTATAATGGTAATTTTATGAGTACTGTGATTTTCTTCACAGAATTTTACAGATAAGAACTGATCATCCATCATAGCATCCACATAGCGAATCAACAACAATTGTCTTAACTTGCACACGGTAAACTAAAGAGAATGTCCTTTTTTGTGGTCATGAGCATGACCACAAATATTATGAGACTTCAAGCGACAGATCTGGTTCCCACCTTCTCCACAAAACATTACATCATGCCTCTCATTCAGCAACATTGTGGTAGAAGGATTGAATAGTTCTATAAACATTTGTGGCCCTTCAAACTTGGAATGAATATCTGTCCAACTCTGGCTTTCCAATAAAATATAATAGAGAATATTTATTTTTCTGACTGAAAGACATGTCAAATAAGGGTTTATAACAAAGATTCAGAACTTCTCTTTCTATGTTATACAGAAATTACTTTAACTTTTCCATCCCTCAGAAAAAGAAAAATAAGAGTACATGGAGAACTTATATTAATTTGATTTCAATATAGATGATTTCACAAGATCACTTTCATTACTGCAGCTGTCAAAATATATATTTCTAGATCTGTATTCATAAAGACACTGTCTTTCCAATGGAGAAAACTGTGAAATTAATTCTGAATAATGTAACAGTTTTGTTTTAGTTTTACAACAAAAGATCCCATAGGATTAGCTCTATTAGCACTATAAGCATTTACAAATTGGTCTCATACCAAAAATATGATGAGGTTTTTAGTTCAAGACAAGGATTTTCTTTTTTGTCATTATTTAATTTTATACATTTCAATGTGTTTTTGTTCCTAAGGTCTGGGAATTGGGAACATGTTTTATGTTTTTTATGAAGATGGCATCAAAGTAATACAACCAGTGGAATGTGAATTTCAGAGACATATTAAGCCTAGTGAAAAACTCCTCGGTTTTCAGGCAAGTTATTTTTTTTAATTTATTTGTAGAGTGTTTTTTCAATTATAGTTTTCTTTAAATAAGAATTTATTATTGCTAGTTTAGTGTTTTCTGCTTGATAAATTCAGACATGTCTTCTCAATTACTAAGTAGCTTATAATGGTGGACTTAAAATTTCCTGTATTTTCTTTGATCAAATTCAAACTTTCAATCTCTCTTTTAGATTGAGTATTCCCTGTATACTTTTCAACCCCTTTATTTTCTTTGGCTGTCTTTCTCTTTTCCCAGTCCTTTCCTCTAACAGCTCTCTACTCGTTATTTCTGGTTTGTTTGTTGTTGTTGTTGTTTCTCCCCCCCCTCCCCGTTAAGTGCATCTCTGTGAATCAGGGATTGATTCTCTTTCTATTAAATATAAGATCTAAAGTTACTATATTTAATGGTTTCTTTTTCTCCACTGGATGTTTGTCTATATTAAACTGTCAGCTATCATGAGGCAAATCCCTATCCTGATAAACACTCTTACAGCTCCACTGAAGTTAGTAGAGATGATTGATGCTTTGACTCCAACTTACAATTCGTATAAGTAGTTTCAATAACTTTATTGTTAACAGATTTATAGCTGATTTCACCAAATTCTGTGCATTTATGGAGTAGTTTCCATGCGGAGCATACATAAAAACAGCAGTGTATTCTCCACTTCCATTTATTCTTTTGTTGTTTTTCCTTTACTGCTAATCAAATTGCTAGCTGACATGATGCATGTTCTCACAGAACACTTGGTACTAGTCACTACATTAAGACTTGTTCCATATGATCTATCACCTTTCAAAAATAATAACTTTTTCTCATTATTTGGATTTGAATGAGTGACCTTGAAATACGTAATAACCCACGAGCTGTACATTTTGGGGTTTTTTCCCTAATACCTAAAGCACACTGAAATAACAGCAGAACTGTCTCAATGGAATTTGCCTCTTCAGTCATCGTTATTGATGTCAAAGGCTGCTGTACTCAGCAGCAAGATTTATTTTAGTGTGAATAATTATGCTTTGAATAGCTAATCATACCTTGATTTGTGCTGCTTAAGTGAAATTAGGTTGACACAGCCAAAAATAAGCCAAAGAGCTTTTTTATGGCTGTTTAATTCAAAAGCTGATTATTTAAGAAGTCTGTTAAAATTTTATTGGTCTAAAGTGCAGCCTAGGTTTTAAGTGTATTTTTATTGAAATGTGGTAATAATCAGGATGGATAAGTCAAACTTGTTTCCTTTTTGTAGCTTTCAAACCTGAAGTAGCATAATAATTATGTTCTCCCCCCCCCCCAAAAAAAAAAAGAGACCAGGAAAGTAGGCTACTTGATAACTTTCATTTTAAAGTAGGTATAGACCTGTCCTTCTTTGGATATCTTTGGTTTGTGGGTAGGTGTGGTAAATATATAGCCAGAAATTGAGCTTTGTACCTACACGCATGTCATTTTGCCCATTAAATTCAATAATATTTCTACTTATTCCCCTGAACACGGAAAACATCTTGCCTCACATATGGTGGTTAATAAATCTTTATTCCTACAAGAGAAATCAGAAATATTTGGAAAATATATCCTTATGTTTTTCTACTCATAGTGACAACATTGTTCACTCTGTATTCCAAAAAAAGAAAAAATTGAGAAATAGTTTTCAGTAAAAAATCTTGAAATTTTGAAAAAAAAAACTTTAGGATTACTTTTCTCCCAGAATAAGGATGAAATATGAGTTTAAAAGAATTCCATGCATATACTGCTAATACTATGACAACAGTAGTATATTCTTGAAAAAACTCATTAACTATGAAGCTTTAGACAACCGTTTCCTCCTTTGAAGAACATCATATCTTCCTCAAGCCTCTTTGGAAAATTTGTTTTCTCTAAATAAGAATAATAAAATAACCCAGTTCTGTCACAGTATCAGATTTTTATCAAGTCCAGCATGAGATTGTTTAGTGGTAAGAGTTCATGTCATAAATTACTCGTTAGTAATTCTCTTTGACTCTGTCATATAACTTTACTAATCAGAGATGTTGGTATACTGCATGTTTTACATAGCCTTTCACATCTACAGCAGCTATCGCTAATAAAATCTCCATCTCTTATCTCTTAACATATACCTAAAGAAATACATGCTTGCTTAAACCTCTCCCATTTCTTTATACTTTTCTGAATTAGTTGTTCAAGTGATAAGTAAAACCCCAGTAGACCTGTTTCATTACCAAACATTTGCTACAGTGTAGGAATATTTCTAAATTCTGCAGCGTTGTTCAGGTGTTAGAAGTGTTACAGAAAATGTCTGGATATTATACGTGATACTGCAGTGTTCCTCCCTAGGTTTCTGTTTGCCTGCCAACAAAATAAGTTACCCTTAGCTGAGCTCCTGTAAAAGAATGAACTCAGATGTTTCTACATGGCATTGCATTGTATTGTGAACGAATATTGCAGTAGTTACACATGTACGTATTTAGGTATGTTAATTTTGCTAAAGGTAAATACAATTTCTCAATAACTATATACTTGAGAACCCTTATCTAAATATTTAATTGCCTCTTATGCAACTGAGTGTCAATACAGCAAAGCACTTTAGTGTGTGTCTAACGTGGGAATCAATTAGACTTTCATTGTGTTTAAAGTGAAGCAAAAGATTTAATGCTTTACTGGATCATCATGGTTCAGAGGAATATAAAGAGCTTCCTCCTCTCCTTCCCAGAATCTCCTGAATTACTTGAATCTTCTAAATTAATATCAAATGAAAGTAGACTTTTATTAGGCTGATAGTGACAATTCTAAATGCACAGGGACGGAAATAAACATTTCTGTTTTCTGATGCAGGTTATTGTTTAGTTATACCAGCTTTCACAGCTGTTTGTTTAACCTGTTGTCAAATAGATTCTCAACCATGGTCCAACTAGAATCTTTCAGCTGTTGAATGTCTCATCATTATGAAGTGTTTGGGACATTTTCCTCACTAATGTGCAACCTGTATTTATGTTCTGCAAATTAATATTATCTAAAGCCTTTATATTCTAATTCTTATGCAAAAGTGCTTTTATTTTCCCTTCCCAATAAATCCTAATTAGAATAATTATTTCAGGAGGCTGGGGTGGGGAAAGAGGCAATTGAAACATATGCCTTTGTTGAGACCAATGGAAAAATCCTTTTGGTTTCGTCATAATCCTGATTTCCTCTTTATTACAAGCACTAGCGCATAATGGCCATATTTCAGTGAACTAGGCCATCTCACACTTGATGTTGAATATGTGCTGGAGGTGGGAGCAAAGTACTTAATTTCAAAATAATTAATGTGACTACATGGCAGAGCAAAGTTTCCACAGGAAATGTACTTGAAACACAGTTGTTACTCCACAGAAATTGCTTTGGTTTACGCTCTTACAGCACAGTAAGTGTAGGAAATGCAAGACTGTTAACCTTTGTTTGTTGAAAAAAAACATGAAAAAGGTCCGCAGTCTGATTTTTACTACAGAATGTCAAGTAAAGAGTAACTTAATATAGAACAGGTGATGTATAAATTTGTGTCTTAATACATGGACTGTTGTAACCTGTTGATGTCACCTTACCCTTAGACAGTCATAGATAGACATATCTATAGATAGACATTTCATTATACTGCTTAAAGGGCTCGACTCAAATCTTGTTAGAACACTGAGGACCCTTGCATTAAGTGTAAGTTTATAAACATAGAATTTGCATATATAAATCTACAAGTGCATGTTTTCTCTTGAGAATTTCTTGCCCCAGACTACCTTGAAAAACTTTCTCTAAGGATTTATTTTTCTCTATCTGCTGACTTGTTACAGGGCAAGTTGCTTTTTGATTAAAAAGTCTGAGGGAAAAAACACAATGAAATAAATTAATGTTTTATCAGATGATAGCTTTTTTCGGAGAGAATAAATTAGGAAAAAGTAAATTGCTCACATTTTAATTAGAAGAAGAAAATGGTGGTTTTATGCTTATATTTTAAGGAGAAATTATTTTAACCAATTACACAACCACGGGGGAAATTAATATAGAGCCTCAGTATTACTGCCTGTAATGTAAAAGAAATCCAAACTGCCTAATCGGATAAATGTTAACTTTTCAAAAGCAAGATTTCAGTTCCATTGATTGAAGCTATTTCTGGGGCATCTAGATAAATGTGGGTTTGAATAACTAGAGAAACAACTGCATAAACCGATTCATGCTGGGGAACTCTATTTTGGCTATGAGAATTTTGGTGCATAATTTTCAGTGTTACTTTGAAGAAACACTTTTTTTGCTTTTATTTTAATTTTTCAGTTTTTGGGGCAAAGTGAGAGTTGGCATTGGACTATAGAAATTTATGACAACATAATATTCTAGAACCAGTAAAATGCATTTGTATATGTAGATTTATATTTTACTTAATATTTTTTACTTTAAATCTGAGAGTGTCATGCTTTCCACTTGTATTTAAAGTGGAATAAGAGGATCGAGTGTTATGAATTATATAGATAATAAGAATCATGTCCTGTAGTTTCTAATTTAAATATATATGTGTGTGTATTTTGTTTTTACATTGAAATAATATTTAGAAATACACTTCAGCCAGTATTTTAGACTCAGATTCAGGAAAATGTTTAAGGAGGTGGCTTAACTCTGGATATAGTTATAAGTGCTTAACTTGCATTTTTTCCTGTTCTGCTATACTTCCCACAGTGGGAGGTATGATTAGTGTAATCATTTACACTAATCTATATGATGCCATGTGAGAGAAACCTAGATTCCTTCAGCAGGAATTGGTGTTATTTTTAAATAATGTATTGAATGTGTCCTTATAGAATTCACAGCACCAAAAACTGTGGTAAACTGAGGCCCTGAGAGACATGACTGAAAAGAATGACGTGGTATAGAGTTGTTATAAACATTTACAGATGCATTATTTGAAGAAGGTGTTCTCCGAGGAAGAAAGAGGACTGTGTAGAACAGTCTAAAAGTAGTTATCTGTTTAGATAAAACATGGAACTAAGACAAGGCATATTTAGAATAAATATGAATCATTGATCTGATGATTGCATATCATATTAGAGACATACTTGTTTATGTTGACACTTCATGTGATGAAAAGCTTTTAGCCACATTTAAGAACAAAAGTCCCATTTGTCACCATGCCTATCATACGTTAAAAAACAGATTTTAAACTTCTCCCTTCAAAGTGCATGGCTTTTTAGCAGTGCAAAATAAATCTTACTCTTTTTACTTATTTCTAAGTTCTGCTGAAGTTTCTGATTATGTGCCATCCCACGGTACCTGAGTTTAGTAACCTTTCGTTATCAATGTGATTTCTGAAAGACCTTGCCTTTGTTGAGGTTTAAGAACCACATAGGACCAAGCAGTGGCTTTCAATCTGCTGTAAAGAAACTCCCTCTGTTAGAGCTGGAAATTGATTTATTTCTTATTTTGACATATAAAGATCGAGTGTATTTTCTCAAAAGTACAGAGGCACAGCAGGCAAAGAATGTTGATGATATAGAAAAGTTAGTGTTGAAATGCATCATCATCTTCTTGAAAAGCATTGCTTAGTGCCAGATATTTTGCTCTGTCATGTTATTTTTCCCCTTCTTTTTAAAAGGAGTCTGATGCTTAGAAACAGAATTCTTGTTTAAGATCTCATCAACTCTTGCTGTTCATTCTACATTGAAGTCATCATCTGCTGACATATCATAATTATTTTCACAGCGACCAGTTATGATGTATCTGACAGAGCATTCTAAATTAGGAATAAGCAGCAGATAAGTGCTAAAAAGAAATAATACTTACGATTTGGAGAAGTTGCCCCTGGTGATGAAAGGAAGAAAAATTAAGAGGGAAAAGAAGAATAGGTCAGGAAAACAAAAAAGCTTGGCACATGCTGTACATCTCCAAGCAGAGTATTTTTCAGCTCTTTGTTTTTACATAAATTTGATGTCCATTATATGAAAAAATCATGCTATTTCATAAAGAGAATTTCCAAATATGGTAATGTATTTGACCAAGTAACTTTTAATTTTGATAAACGCAAGCTTTCACTGGGAGTATATAGTTACAAATAGATAGAAATATAAATATATATATGATGAGTGGGAATATATTTATATAAACATATGAATAGTGAGCATGTAAACTATAGATAGCTATTTTGAGTGAGAGTACATAGTTATATGTATTATGGAATATGAAATATGAATTCACTGAAGTCAACAGGAATTTTGGTTTTGTTTCAAATTCATCCTTTTGCAGGGATGGAAAGGCAGAGGGGGAAGGAATGATAGTAAGAAGCCATTTGATTTGTATTGGGTTTGACACTAGCGAGATAGGCCATGAGAATGTCTTATGGCAGAAGTAGCCAAACTTCTTGACCTTTGAAGCAACATATCAGTACTCTATATGACAAAAAAAGCAGATCCTTTTAACTGCTGCTACTTTGCCCCTATACCATATGACAACTTGCACCACACCTCCTTCTCTTCCTCTCCATTTATACATTATCATCTTCCCAATTTGCTGTTTGCCTGCCTTACTGCTGTGTTCTCAGGTGTAAGTGTAAGCCATGTCTATAACTATCTTCCTTCGCAAGATAATGTGATGGTGCGGATGGGGAAGCTGCTAGCTACTGCACAGTAATGAGACATTTTGTGGCTAATTTGTTTTTCTGTTTTTAAGGTCTCCTGGCTCTTGCTCACTTTATTTCTACACGTATTATTATTTCAAATGGGTTTCTTTCTCAGGACAACAGTGCTAACTGCCTGAATGCCTAGAAAACATCCAAAAAAGCTGGTGTATGGTTTACACTAAAGTACTTGTGAGTTGTGTGGTGCTTACAATGTGCAGTTTGGCTAACATTAGCCTATGTCCTAATGTCACCTGTCCTTTTTCCTTCCCTAAATTTTCTGAAATTTTATTTTACAGTTAAAAAAGAAGAAAAAGAGCATAATTTGTAATTGCATTGTTGACTGTTTTTATTCTTATATTTTCCCTGTTTCTAATGGATTATAGGATGAAGTTTGTCCCAAAGCAGATGGAGATCCTGTTCAGCGGTGTGTATGGGCAACTGCTGTTAATGTAAAAGACAAGTTCATTTACGTAACTCAGCCCACACTTGACAGAGTTCTTATTGTTGATGTACAGTCTCAGAAAGTTGTACAGGTATTTATTTCTAATTTTTAAGTTAATATCTAATTTGGACACAAGAATTTAAGGATTTCCTTCAGCTCTAAAAAAAAATGCAATTAGCTTGAGAGTAAACACAATATCTAGAAAAAAGCTCATCTACTTTCGACATTTAGCAGCAGTTTATGTTTAGTGACTGTTTTTGTCAATCGGCAACTGAGAGGGAGAGAATTAACATGAAAATACCTCTTATAAATATTAATCAAGTAGTTGAGGAAACAAGTTCTTTGGGAAATTTCTGGCTTGAGGTACTTTTGACTTGAAAAAGAAGATTCATTAAAATAGAGTCTTATCACAGGAATGTGTCTATCAGTTGTGACAGGAATGGTCGGGGTTAGGCTTGGCTACAGAAGGTGGAGGACTGTTATTCAGTAAGCTTTTAGGCAGAGAAATTACTGGAATTGTGGAAGACCCGACACCACCCTTAGCCAAGATTGGAAACTGTGAATTTGAACTTCTTCTCTATTCCTCTCTACTGTGTAGATAGTACTATTAGTTTCTCAGTCTCTGGAATGCTGGAGATACTCTGCTTAGTCAAAATAATTCATTGGGTAAAAATGAGAAATCAATGCTATGGTACAGGGATTAATGCACTCATATAGTTTGTGGAAGACCAAGGTACAAGGCAATGCTAAAGTGAATATTAGTTTTTTGGAGCAGTACAGTTCCCTCAGGAGAGCCTGAGAGAGTCATAATATAATCCAAATGGTCAGTAGTCTCTCTGGGATGGTGGTGTGGTTTAACCTCAGTTGGCAACTGAGTACCACACAGCCGCTCGCTCACTCCTCCTCTCCCCCCCCCGCCCCCCCCCCCCCGCCCCGTGGGATGGGGGAGAGAATTGGAAGAGTAGAAGTGAGGAAAAACTCGTGGGTTGAGATAAAAACAGTTTAATAATTGAAATAAAATAATAATAGCAATAATAATAATGTAATAATAATAATACACAAAGCACAGTACAATTGCTCACCACCCGCCGACCGATGCCCAGCCAGTCCCCGAGCAGCGGCCCCCCCGGCCAGCTTTCCCCAGTTTATGTACTGAGCATGACGTCCCATGGTATGGAATGTCCCTTGGGCCAGTTTGGCTGTGCCCCCTCCCAGCTTCTTGTGCACCTCCAGCCTTCTCAGTCGGTAGAGCATGGGAAGCTGAAAAGTCCTTGGCTAGTGTAAGCACTACCTAGCAACAACTTAAAACATCGTGTTATCAACTTTGTTCTCATCCTAAACCCAAAACACAGCCCTGTACCAGCTACTAGGAAGGAAATAAACTCTATCCCTGCCGAAACCAGGACAGATGGAGTAAAAATTTGACGTTTAGTTGCCACCACTGAAATCAAATACTATAACCACTGTACTATTGTCTCTCTTTCTCTTCCCCACCCCCACCCTCCCTTTATGTATCTGGTGGTATCAACGATATCATTGTACTAAGAGGTTAAATAGGGGATTTACATGAGGACAGATTTTAGTCTGTGGAATTGTTAGAGATGTGAAAATGCATTTAGAAAATAATAGCCATAAACTCATTAAATTCTAAAAATACATTTTCTGAATATGAAGAGAATATTTAAAGTCTTAAAATGTTTGTGTTAAGGCATACGGAAAAGGCAAAATCAAAATTATTTTGCTATTTGTTTTCTGCCTAGTATTCCCACTGTATTACACTATTTTTCTTTTTTTTTTTTTTTTATAATCACACACATACAATAGAATATATTTCATTATATAGTCTTTAGTCTTTCAGGCTGATGTCATTTGACCAGAAAGATTAGCTTTATTTCACTTTCAGTGGCAAACAGTCAATCAATTACAGTTGGGGACTGTCAACAGTCTTGTCAGCAGACAAGGGGCTTCTTTTTGGTTGGGTTTGTGTATTTGTGGGTGGTTTTTTTAAAGTACATTACAGATCATATAAAATCTTGAAATTTACTTTCAAAGCAGGGTTCTTCTTTTTCTGAAATAAAATTATTTCCTAGGCAAAGAGCTCTGAAGCTAGTTAAAAACTTGTTAACAATCCTGCTCTGATTCTCAGAAGAAAGGGCACTTGTATGTGAAACTGATAAAGAGGTTTTGACACCACACTGGCTGTTCTGATTCAAATTTTAACCTTACAAACGTGCCTAACATCTACAGGGTTACTTATAGTATCATCACATTCTTAGGAAACAGATGTGCTTTAGCTAAATAAAACGTGCATTTTTTAATTAGAAATCCAATCTAAATTGTTAATAAAAATATTTAAATACAGCTTTTCTTCATGCCTTTTGCCTTTTTCACTGATAAATGAATGAAAAATCTTTAATGTATAGGTTAAATATAGTATATTAGGCTTTGGGGAGACCTTGTTGCAGCCTTTCAATACTTAAAGGGGGCTTATAAGAAAGATGGGGACAGATTTTTTAATAGGGCCTGTAGCAATAGAAAAGGGGCAATGATTTCAAACTAAAAGAGGGTAGATTCAGACTAAATATAAGGAAGAAATTTTTTACGCTGAGGGTGGTGAAGCACTGGCACAGGTTTCCCAGAGCAGTGGTGGATGCCCCATCCCTGGAAACATTCCAGGTCAGGTTGGACGGGGCTCTGAGCAACCTGCTCTAGTTGCAGATGTCCCTGCCCACGGCAGGGGGGTTGGACTAGATGACCTTTAGAGGTTCCTTCCAACCCAAACCATTCTGTGATTCTATGATATTAGTATACATGTGTTACATATATTCATGTAAAATTTAAAAATACATACAAAATTGCAATTTTAAAATTACATTAACTTGACAAATAATTTTAATAATTTTGCATTCTTTAAACATCTGCATTTTCTGCCTTCTATATTTTATTTGATCTGGCTCAATAGATATAACTTCCTCAAAATCTGATCTATCCAAATGGTGACAGGGTCTGATAAAATGCTTTATTCAAAAAGTTAATAATAAAAAGGGGTTTTTTTCTGTTATTTTACTTTTTTTTAGTTAAATTGACCTTTGCATATCAAAGGAGAGATGAACTGAGTGGATAATGATTTTTTGTTTTCTGAAAACAAAACTCTTTTTATAACCAATTCAATATATTTCTTCAGGAAGAGAGACTAAAAAAAAACCCATAGTCTTACTGCAATCCACTGATTTAAAGGACTGGAATCTCTGGCAACGGTTTCCCTAGTCTCTGGCTGACATTCATGTGTCAGCTTGTTTTCCTACAGATGACAGATGAAATACCAACTTAATTGCATTTATTAGCATTTAGACTTCAGTGGCAAGAGCATATTATGCCTTTTGAGCTCACTGAAAAATATTAGAGAAGTTGGAGGTTCTTTTAAACTTCGGTTTTATGGAATAGTTTGATTGGTGGACTCTTCTTACGTGC
This sequence comes from Aptenodytes patagonicus, assembly GCF_965638725.1. Lineage (NCBI taxonomy): Eukaryota > Metazoa > Chordata > Aves > Sphenisciformes > Spheniscidae > Aptenodytes > Aptenodytes patagonicus. The sequence goes on from NC_134952.1 coordinate 46,853,202, forward strand.
CTTCAGTTACATTAGTTATTATTTTACTAAGTGTTTTACCATTAACTGAATGTTTGGAGATACTTACCACAATGATGTATGCTAATTAAAAACTAAATTCAAAAAATTAGCAACTAATTAAAAGTACACCCCTCCCCCAGAAATATGTAAAGCCATTCTCCAGTTTTTTGATAGAGTTAGATAGGTTGCTGTTGTATTGCATAAATATTAAAGATTCTGTAATGAGCTGAAAAACAGAACTACAGGATACCTAGGTGTTACACAAAGCTTTGTGCACTAAGTTTGTGCTCCTTAGCAAATATATTGAGCTAAAACCAGATACTCCACAAGCCTTCATGCTAGTCCAGGAAAAAAAACCTTTCACTTACAAAGAAATTTTATTTTGAGGGATAGAAGAGCATTGCTTTTCCATTACTTTAATAATATCCAGATCATGAACTTAGGGAACCATAGAATAAAATTTATCCCATCTGTGGAAACCTTTTGCAGGCATGAAAGTCTCAGTTTTGATGGTTCTAGGATATCTAATTAATATCTAAACATTAATGATAATTTATCTTTCCGTTTCACAATACTTAACACAGACATTTGGTAAGACAATATGACTAGGGGATAACAGGTGAACCCATCAAGAGTAAATTAAATCAAATGTGTTAATGTCACTTTTGGGCACCTGAGCAGAATTCCTGCTATTCGTTACTGACCTGAAAATTATTTCCTAGAATACACTTACCCAAATACATGGGAACAGTATTATGGGACTTGCTCTGTGTCCAGCTTAACCATGTTGATATCCAAAATAGACTTAAAAAAAAAAAAAACAAAAAAACACACAAGTAGTTGGAAACAAAACAAATAAATCATGAAAGCACAAAACCTATACAATCTTTTACACATAGTGTAAGACTATAAAAAATAAAACCACTGTTGATTCACAGGTGGCTTTTAGAATTGAATTAAGGCTAATTTGGAATTTAGTGACAAGTCAAGAGATACTTCGTTCAGCATTTCTTATAACAAGCACGGCCCTGTCTTCCTTGTCTTTAAACAATAAGCTTTTATTTTTGGTTTTGGTTTTTGCAAGCAGCAAGAATTTTTCTAACCCTTAAATGTTGCTCTACTCATACCGTATGCACGTACACAAACACTCATACAAACAGGAAGCAAGGAAGGGAGTTTAATTTCTCAGTCAGATCAGGCTATTTTCATTACTTACAGTACTGCGTAGCACAGAAAAAATAATCAAAATGTAACTAATTTTTGAAAAATAGATACTAAGCTGTTCATAAATGAGAGCATTTTGCTTACTGGACTGCCTTTTCTCTAAGTGTCATATTAATACAGAGGATATCATTTACATTTTAACTATTTCTAGTCTATATCTTAAAGAAACCACCTATCTGCTCTGTAAAACCAAGTTTTCAAAAATGCATACTCTAGCAGGAGCAAATGTGGAGAAAACTTCATATTTTGAAAGTGAGCAGCACTCTAATAAAAATTCTGTCAAGCTGCAAAAAAACTAAAGACAACTAAAAATGTACTTGAAAGGGCTATAAGTTGTGTAAGTGTGCTGTTTTCTGTGTAAAAATAATGTTGATTTGGTTTTGCTTATTATGGTGTTTTGTCTGAAGTACTACTATGTATGTTATATTTATTCCTTTCTACTATGAAAGTTAACGTTAAAGTTGTGTGTACAGGTGCACATGTAGAATCATAGAACAGTTTGGGCTGGAAGGGACCTCTAAAGGTCATCTAGTCCAACCCCCCTGCCGTGGGCAGGGACATCTGCAACTAGAGCAGGTTGCTCAGAGCCCCGTCCAACCTGACCTGGAATGTTTCCAGGGATGGGGCATCCACCACTTCTCCGGGCAACCTGTGCCAGTGCTTCACCACCCTCATTCAAAAAAATTTCTTCCTTATATTTAGTCTGAATCTACCCTTTTTTAGTTTAAAATCATTGCCCCTTGTCCTGTCACTACAGTACTCCACGTGGGGTCTCACCAGAGCAGAGTAGAGGGGCAGAATCACCTCCCTCGACCTGCTGGCCACGCTCCTTTTGATGCAGGATATGGTTGGTCTTCTGGGCTGCGAGTGCACATTGCTGGCTCATGTCCAGCTTTTCATCCACCAGTACCCCCAAGTCCTTCTTGACAGGGCCTTTATCCCCCAGCCTGTACTGATACTGGGGATTGCCCCAACCCAGGTGCAGGACCTTGCACTTGGCCTTGTTGAACCTCATGAGTTTCACACGAGCCCACTTCTTGAGCTTGTCCAGGTCCCTCTGGATGGCATCCCGTCCCTCTGGCGTGTCAATCGTACCACTCAGCTTGGTGTCATCTGCAAACTTGCTGAGGGTACACTTGATCCCACTGTCTATGTCATTGATGAAGATATTAAACAGTACTGGTCCCAATATGGACCCCTGCAGGACGCCACTCATCACCAAGCTCCATCTGGACATTGAGCCATTGACCACTACCCTCTGCATGCGACCGTCTAACCAATTCCTCACCCACCGGACATCACCCATCAAATCCATATCTCTCCAATTTAGAGAGAAGGATGTTGTGGGGGACCATGTCAAAGGCCTTACAGAAGTCCAGATAGATGACATCCGTAGCTCTTCCCATGTCCACTGATGTAGTCACTCCATCATAGAAGGCCACTAGGTTAGTCAGGCAGGACTTGCCCTTGGTGAAGCCACACTGGCTGTCTCGAATCACCTCCCTGTCCTCCATGTGCCTTAGCATAGCTTCCAGGAGGATCTGTTCCATGATCTTCCCAGGCACAGAGGTGAGACTGACTGGCCTGTAGTTCTCCAGGTCTCCCTTTTTTCCCTTTTTAAAAATGGGGGTTATGTTTCCCCTTTTCCAGTCAGTGGGAACTTCACCGGACTGCCACGACTTCTCAAATACGATGGATAGTGGCTTAGCAACTTCATCTGCCAGTTCCTTCAGGACCCATGGATGGATCTCATCGGGTCCCATAGTCTTGTGCACCTTCAGGTGCCTGAGATGGTCTTTAGTTCTCCCACAGTGGGTGGCTCTTCATTCTCCCAGTCCCCGCCTTTGCCTTCTGCTGCTTGGGTGGTGAGGCTCGAGCACTTGCTGGTGAAGACTGAGGCAAAAAAGTCATTGAGTACCTCCGCCTTCTCCATGTCCTGGGTAACCAGGTCTCCCGTTTCATTCTGGAGAGGGCCCACATTTTCCCTTGTCTTCCTTTTATCCCAGACATACCTATAGAAGCTTTTCTTGTTGCCCTTGACGTCCCTGGCCAGATTTCATTCTGTCAGGGCTTTAGCTTTCCTAACCCGATCCCTGGCTGCTCGGACAATTTCTCTGTATTCCTCCCAGGCCACCTGTCCTTGCTTCCACTCTCTGTAGGCTTCCTTTTTGTGTTGGAGTTTGTCCAGGAGCTCCTTGTTCATCCACACAGGCCTCCTGGTGTTTTTGCCTGGCTTCCTCTTTGTTGGGATGCATCGCTCCTGAGCTTGGAGGGGTTGATCCTTGAATATTACCCAGCTTTCTTGGGGCCCTCTTCCCTCCAGGGCTTTGTCCCATGGCACTCTGCCAAGCAGATCCCTGAAGAGGCCAGAGTCTGCTCTCCTGAAGGCCAGGGTAGTGAGCTTGCTGTGCGCCCTCCTCTGTGCCCTAAGGATCTTGAACTCCACCATTTCATGGTCACTGCAGCCCAGGCTGCCCTTGAGCTTGACATTCCCCACCAGCCCCTCCTTGTTGGTGAGAACAAGGTCCAGTGCGTATGTAAACAGCTAGATTTGAGGATGATTTATTTCTATGACAACTATATTTGTCAAAATAAGTACTTAAAGAAGATTCTAGAGCAGACTAAATTGAAATGTATTGGAAACATGGATGGTCTATAATTAGAGAGATATATGTAGGCTTTTTGATTTAACCAGGTAATTATCATTATAAAGTTAAGAGAAGTATTTGCTTTCATTTGCAAATTCTTGAAAGCAAGCACTGTCACCTGCAATTGTCCAGTATTGCTTAGCAGCACACCATTAACTGGGATGACTTAGAGGCATGCTGAAGTAAACAGACCTCATCATCGTTCAGTCCACACCATGCTGCTGGCAGATCAGCCTGGCTAGCTAGAAACAGCTGTGAAAGCCTGCTTCCAAAACTCTCAGCTCCTTTCTGCTGCTGACTTCTCTCTTGGGAGCTGCATTACCTGTGCTTGACTCTATGGGCAATTCCTTCTCCTCCTCCTGGTTGTGCCATGGCCCAGACCCTGAACGTAGCTGGCACTCATTCAGCAGAACACATATGGGTCAGACCTTTTGTCTGGGGAAGCCAAAAGGAAATTTGACACACCTGAACAAATTAGCTATACAACAGCCCAAGTATTATTTTAGACAACTTGTCTTCTAGCCTGCAGCAGAAAAATGTTATCAAACATGAATGACCTTTTTCAAGGGGTATCTTCCTGATTTTAAATGAGCCGATGAGCAACCTGGCTTCATTTTCCGTTTTCAAAAGGAAAAACAGATTCTGCCTAGATGAAGCTGTGGCTTGCAACACCTCAGGAGTACAGTTAAGTATCATCAGCAGTCTCAGCCAGCCATTAGTGCATTATCTTGAGGATCTACATCATTAGTTTAAATTAGGTTCACTTAATTAGCCAGCTGGTACTCTCCTTGACAAACTGATAAACAAGCTGTGCTTTATAGTTGGATAATGGTGAGACTAAAAAACAATTTCCACTTATTTTTTCTGCTTTAATGATGCAAATAGAAAAGTAATCCCCTCAGTTGTTTACCTCATACAGAATGTCTCTTAATCAAATACATTGTGCTCCCATTTCATACCTCTGAAGTCTTCAGTTCTTCTCATAACAAAGGAGGTGTAGAGCTCAACTGTCTAAAAGGTTTGTGGTCTCAAGAGACAGTGCTCGAGGTCGTAGGGAAAGCACTTTGGTTCTGACCACAAGACTACCAAAAGTAGCAACTGTAATTGGAAAACATATGAAAACAATCTTTCCAGCTTCAACAGAATATATCCAGTCTAGCAGAGATATGAAGCTTTGGGTGTAGTAATATTGTGTTGGTTTTATGCAGGACTGTGTAGTAACACCCTGCATTGATTTCAGTATGTGGCTTGAGAATACTCTTCCCTTTTTAGCCATTTTCCAAAAATTGGTGTACTTTTTAAACTGATATGTGTAAAGTGAGAGTGATGGTAAGGAAGGAAGATAAGTACTTTTTAATTTGATTTAAAACCTTTGTTTTCAGGTTCTTAATAACTTCAGTATAATGTAATCTTAATGTCAAATGTTATTTTTATTCACATAGTGAATAAAAATTACTTTTTCAGCAATTCGGTAACTTTGAGTTAATCAGAGGGCTGTTTCAACAATTGACAGCATAATTTTTAAATACAGTCTTAAAACATCAGGAAAAGCATGTCCAGTCATGATTTTAATTCAAGCATATGTATTATTTTTCTTTTGAAAATGTGGCAGAAACTAAGGATTTCTATTTTCATTATGCTTCAGGCAGTAAGTACAGATCCTGTTCCAGTGAAACTACACTACGATAAATCACACGATCAAGTCTGGGTGCTGAGCTGGGGAAACACAGAAAAGAATTCACCAACTTTGCAGGTGAGGTGATCAGAATGATTATATGCAAGGAAATCTAGACAAGTCGAACCTTTGTGCAATTGCAACATTTTGTATACTTTCCTTTAAGCATTATTATCATGACCCCAGCAGGGGCAGTGAAATGATTTCAGGTAATCAGAAAACAATTCAGACAACTGACTTTGCTAAAAAAGTTAGAGATTATTTTCAACACCCTTACTCAGAAGTGACAATGCTGAATTGATAGAAGGATAAGGAATACAGCTGAAAGCAGCAGCGTGCTTTGTAACTGCCAGTCTTTTGAGAGCAAACTGTTGCTGTTTATGATGCTTTTTCCTTAATTAGAAGATAAACTGCATTTTAGGCATATTCCTTTTTTACTAAAATTATATTGACATCCTGGAGGTGACAAGCTCCATCTTTACTTACTGCTTTTTTCTGATGTAAAATACTAAAAATCTTTACTTTTCACGTGCCTCTGAGCAGTGGCAAGCCTAGGGACAGTCTCTAAAGAAACATTTTAAGAAGCTGTACTTGCATTCTTACTTTTTCACTACTTTCTTTTCCTTATTTAAAGTAATCCCCTGAGAATATGGTGATCATCTTTATGTCATAATTTCAAAATTACTTTTTATTTCAACTTTCTTTTTATTTAGAAGTTAATGAAATCCTTATGTATTTAAAATATATATATATGATAAAGAATAAGAGAAATTCAAACACAAGGCTCAAGCAGAAAAATGAGTAACATTTGAAAACACCTTTTTAGCACCTACAGCCACTTAGTAACTATGAGTATGCAAGGTAGTTTGTGGGAGTTTAGCTGTCACTTCTCTCCAGAAAATGACTGATAATTGAATCAGTCTTAGCATGTTTTAATGCGGCTGATTGTCTTCACTCTCATTTTTCCTTACAGTATAGATAATTGGTTATTTTCTTTTTTTTAATCCGCTCTTAAGTTCATGTATGTGAATATCATAGTGGCTATTATATGGAATTGTCTTTTATTCACCCATAAACATTTACCTCAGATTTGGGGATTTGAGGAAAATTGTTTCATAACAACTTAAGGAATGTGTAAACTCAAATCAACTTGCTCTTCTGAAATATGTCTGTGCTATGTTGAATTACCTCATGATTGACAAGAATTGGGAGTATGCATAGCCATAACTTCTTGTGGATCAGTTGATAACATCTTATCTTTTCACTCTGGCTGAAGTGTTTAAAAAATTTAATCTCACTCTAGGATCTAGTGTAAGAAAAAAAAGGTAAACAAAAAATTTAGTTTGCACTAAGAACTGCTAGAGGCTTTAGTAATGTAAATGAATAAATATAGACTCAGTGGTGGAAAAAAAAGGAAAAAAGTAAGTGTGAAGATTAAGTGCTTAGGTATGTAACAATTCTCTGAAATCTGTAATGCTGATCAACTTTATTCACTGTCATTTGTGTTCTTTTTCTTGGTAACTGAAGGATAATATAAGAGATGGGATACAGGAGCAGTACTGTATTAATTTATTTGGATAGAGATTAAATTTTAGAAGAGTATTTCTATAGTTTATAATGATGTTACTTTATGTAGGTGATAACACAAGCCAGTGGGAGTGTTTCTCATCACACAATCCATACTCAGCCAGTGGGAAAGCAGTTTGACAGAGTGGATGACTTTTTCATTCCGGCTACAACCCTCATCATTACCCATATAAGGTAAGTTTTAGCTGAATTACAATTAAATTTCAAATGAGCTATAACATTCTCTCCAAAGAAAATATAATTTAAAAATGTTGAAAATCTGAGACCACTCAACCTACTTCAGTATTGCTTTGCAACACCCTTCTTCAGAAGCAAACTAAATGTGAGTTTTATTGAAAACAAGCTAGATATCAGAACAAAGACATTTATTAGTTTTTCTTCCTTATCTCACCAAATGTTCAAAAGTTCCACTGCTCTACATACTAAAATTGAGATGTAGTATCATCTGGGGTTTTCTTGAGGAATTGGTAAGTGTAATATTCAGATAATTCCCTAATTTAGGAGCATAAATCTTAATTTGTAAATAATACTTATTAATTTCTCCTACTGCTCAAAGCAGTTGCCATATATAGTATTTGCCATATTGTATTACATGTATGTTGTATTGGAGTTATTCTCTTGATTAATGGACCAGAAAAAAAAACCACTTTTGGAGTTTTAAAAGGAATTGTGATACAACATAACTCTTTATGAACTGGCTTCTCCTGCTCATTCAGTTTTTTCTATCTGTTTTTTCATCAGGCAGGCTGTTTTTAAAACAAACCATGACTGAGCATGTAACATAAACTCTGTTTAGATGCATGAATAAAATTTGTCTTATTTCATGGGTGATGAGTATATAATGTTAAAATGGTTCATATTGTAATCCATGCCAGGAAACACTGTAGATTCATGGGACCTTAGTTATTTCTCTCAGTGAATGTCAGATTGTCTTTGTGTTTGTCCAAAGAACAGACAAGTTCTGGCTGTGATAGAAATATTCTGAGTATGGAAGAATGGAACAAAGTGACTAGCTGGATTTTAAAAGACATATGGGATGGAGAAAGAGAGTGTGAGAAAAAGAGGGCAACACTTAATACAGGCATAAAGCAGAAATCTTTTCAAGATCTCCCCAAGGCCTCTTAGATGAAAATCTATTTTTCTTCCTCAAAATACATTAGTAAGAATGTGAAATATAATTTTCTTTTCATATTTTTTTCTATAACATTTCTACCTGTAGTGATTGAAAAATTCTGCAATCTAGGATTTGTACATCTGAATATTGCATTAATATGTGTTAGCACTTTGTACGTTTAGGACTGTTAGGTTCTTTGCAAGGTGACACAGACCTATGTCAGCTTAAAACACCTCTACAAATAATTAACTCATTTGTTTATTTCACTCTTCCAAGTTCAAGTTTCTATAGAAATGCTTTCATTAGGATGATCTTAAACTGTCCTGTAATTATGAGACAACATCATTCACTTTCAGCTAAAATCTCAAATCGTGTATGTAAATATGCATCTCCATTAAAAAAGATATAATTTCTGATTGTAGTGAGTGGTTGTCTTTTAAATGTGAAAACATGCAATTTAGGATGATTTTACAATTGATTCCAGAATTTACTCTTTATGTGCCTGTGATGAATCTAGTCTTCTCTGTCAAAAAAAAATTGGCTTCTCCTAAAGACGTTGTTGATAAAAGATAATTTTTATTTTTTCTACAAAACTCTTAACTAACAAGTAAATTAGCAATCAGCCATATGCAATTTAAAAAGGAATGTTTAAATGAATATAACTGAATAGTAAATTGACTCTAAGTACCATTACTGCTACATTTCTTGAATTGAGTAGATAAATGCACATTGTGTCCCTGAAGTAATCTGCAGTCCTCACACTCAGCCTTAGAAAAGCATTAAATAATTCTGTTACATTTCAAACAGGTATGCTTGAAAGAACAAAAGTTACTGTTTCATAGGCTAGCAAGTACTAAAGGTACTACCCCAACAGAACTGAGATTTAGATACATTAATTTTCATGTAAATAGGAAAAGAAAAAGATGGATAGGGATAAACATCATGCAAGGAGGGGAACCAGGATTGGGAAAAGAAAAATAGGCCCAGTCCAGAGCTAGTGAGGAACTCATCTTGTCTAACTCAAACAATTTTAAGTTGATATTTTGCCTAAATAGGTCAAGTAGGCGCTTTCTGCTTTGCATGGTGAGTCACAGTTACCTTCAGCTGATTAGTCATTTCACCTGTCCTATATGCAACTTAGGAGAAAAGAGAATTAAAGAATAAAAGAAAATCCACAAAAATAAAAAAAGAATATGAAATTAAATTAAACAGTGAAAGAATAAAATTGGACAAGTGACTGCTGATATATAATAAACATGTACATCAGTTCAGGCCTCATATAATTATCTTGTTGTGACTTTTGTTTTTTTGGTTTGTTTTTTTTTTTGCATTCATATGCCAGATAAGGACCAAAAGAAGATTTCTGAAGTCTGACTAAAATCCTGCAGTAGTTTGTCCAATAGATTTGGGGGTTTTAACCAAGAAAATCAATTCAACAGCAATAAACTCTTTTTACCTACTCAAGAGCTTACTTGAAATACAGAGAATCTTATTTTAGTTTTCTAAAACACTACTTAATTCTGAATGCCTTTTTTAGAAAAGAAAAAAAAACCAGTATGTAGACAAGTGCTGTATTTTTATTTTTTATGTATTCTATCAAGAGCTATCTATGTGAAGTTAGTCAGTCATTAAAGAATTTGCCTTACATAAAATGTCTGACCTTCAAGTACTTTGATTTTTTTGTTTAAATAAAAATGAATTATGTGAGCAGTGTGTCAGGAAAGGTTTTAAATTAACTGTATTTATCAAATTAGTAGTGATGTAGGGAAAACTGTCTATTAAATCTAACTTGTCACCAGTCAACAGTAAAAATGCTCAGTAACGGCATGTGTTTGTTAAGGATGTTAGGCAACAAACATAAAGCTTAAGCTGATTATTCTTTGGTGTATATACCAACCAGGGGAGCATTTTATGAGTGTGAATAGCGAAAAACAGCTACAAGGGAAATAACCCCACTGGCTGAGTTAGCTGGTGTAGTTAACTACTCAAGGGCCCTATTTACTCTTGTTAGAAGTCAATTCCCTTTGACCGTGCAACACCAGCCCCTTCCAGAAAAGTGAAAGCTTTCTGTAGCTAGGTGCATTTGTCACCTGTAAACTAAAATTTTGAACGATGGAGCAGAAGACTGAGTGTGCATTGGCTTACCAAATTAGCATCCAGAACCAAACTTCCTGTCTGAATAAAGGCATTTCTAAGCAAAAAAGGCATACCACTTAAAAGTATGAACTAAGTTTCGTAACATAGTTAACACAAACCATCTACTACCATCTACAGTGTATTACCATCTACTGTATATTCTGTCCAATCAGTTATTCTTTAATCACTGTGAGGAATAAGAGACAGAAGGTAAAGATAAGTAGGCTTGTTGACACATAGGAACAGAAATAAGGGTGAATAATTTAAAGCTATGGTGGGTCATTATTTTTTTCTTTTCAATAATATCTAAAATGATAATTGGTAATAATACATATGTATGTATATAAAACTTATTACAAATTAATTTTATTTAAGAAGTTTACATTTGCTTTACCTAGGTGGGTTATTTTTATATATGAAAATAGAAATGGGCTGCCCATTATTAAAAAAGAAAACTCCATACATTTTAACGCTCTCTTGGGCAGCAGATAATTTAAGAGGCACTTCCCCCAGATCAGACATTTGAAGAGGTACTAAAAATTTTGGTCTGAGGTAAACAATAATTGACCCCGAGAAAAAAAATGTTTTCCCAGACTTTTCCTACCACAGACTGAGGCAATGTTTGGTTGTACTTACAGTACTGCAGGAGTCAGGGCAAATAACTTTTTGGTTTGATAACCAGCAAGCATAACATTCATGCTCTGAACAATCGTGATGAGCCATCACAACAACAGCTAAGCAAACTAAGTAGGCATGAGCCGAAAGAAGTAGAGGAAGAATAGACCAATTCTGTTATTTTTAAACCCTCCTTCATAATTGGTGAATAGTTGATATGTATACAGAAGAGGACAAGAAAAGAAGCTTTATCATTTTGGGGAGAGAAATGTGGTAGGTTCAGTACCATCAGTTAGTTTTGGGGGTGTGGGGAGGTGTCTCCCTCTCTTTTATGTTCCAGTCAAACTATTTCCTTCCACTGCTGAGATGAAGGAGAAACAGTTTTGTACAGTTTTGTACACGATTAGAAATCAAGCAATGTTTTGGCTGTAATCCTTTTGTAACTGCTAACCATTTATAAATATATATATTTAAAAAAAAAAGACAATATATATTAGTTTTAGTAAAAATCTACTAATTACCTCCCTAATAATGTGTAGAGTGCGCCACTGATGTTTCCAGATAGCAAATCCCTGTTTGTACAGAGAGCCTCGGCTGCAGATAGATCAGGTTGGCGCCCCATGATAAGGCTCTAATACAGGTCACTTAACTTTAGAACTTCTGTGCGTTTTTTTGACAAGACTAGTTCACCTGCTGACTCTAAGGGAAGGATTGCCTCATGCCTTTGAGCATTCCTTCGTGATGGAAATAAAATTTCTTCTTTTTCTCAGAAAACTTTTAAAATGCAAGCTTAGAGTTCAAAGTCAGTGTTTCCTATGTCTTTTCATGAGTTTCCTGTGCCAGCTAGTTGTGCAATGCACCAAAGTTCTTAGTCAATCAGCAATGAAAAAGAGGCTATGGCACAAAACGGTAATAATTATTACTAGAAAGAACCCTTAAATAAGTTTGCCTAGGCTTGCTGTTGGAAGTCTGAAGATTTCAAAGGGAAGAAATTATATGTTCATCTGCATATCTTGAAAAAAGCCTGTCCTGCTGTCATCGTTGGCTTTGTTTTACCTCTGACGTGCACTCACTGCCAATATATGTTGACTTATACCAAGAGCATGAATGAATGTAAAGCATTGTTTTTCATGCACACCGTCATGCCCATATTTTCAGTGTACACAGCTTGAAAAAAAAATCTCCCCCTCCCCCAAGTTGCGTTGAAAAATTATCAGACACTGGGGTCATAAAATTAGACAGGATGAGATCTATTAATCTGTAATAAATGGTACAAATCCCAAGAGGTTTTTTTCAGTTATTTCTCGGGCAAATGTATACAAAGCTTATTCCTTTTGTAGATGCACCTTTTAAGAATTGAGTATATATATTTTCAATATTTGGCCGTATACATTTACTGAGAAGAAAATTTTATTCAGTGAACTATTTTTTGTTCAAAGCAGTTCAGAGCAACCAATGATCTTGTTCTTAATTGTCTGCTAATACCATTCCTTATTATAAAAATAGACGTTTGCAATTAGTATGTGAGATGGCTGCAAAAAGATGACTTGTACAATATTCATGAAAATATATTCTTGGAAGCCTAAGGAACAAAAGGGCTGATTATTTCAGCTCCACTCTTCGTAAATAGAAGTGAATAAAAGATAATGGGAATAAATTAAGCTCTATCATTACACTGCTGTAAAATGTTTCAAAAGCAATATTAAATGAACTCACTGTAATGGAGTAACTCTAACTTTTTAGATGTTTTAATCTTTTAGCAAGTATTTTAAATGTCATATAGTTACCTGACCTAACAAGTGGAAGAACGAGCAATGAATTCACTGATGAGATGGCTCAGGATATGAAGAGAGTTAAAGTATTCTCAGTTTGAATTTTTTCTCTCTTTTATTTCTCTGTTGTGTATGGTAATAGGGGAAGCAGTCTTTCTAAAATTGTACTTATTCATTTGCACAAAACAGTCCAAAAACTAAGCTTTTCTTTAAGAGATAATTGGAATGTGCTGCCAATGCATTCCTGTGAACCTTCTTAAATGAAACCCATGTGGGGTGGTGATACAGTAAATTCACACTTCATTCCAGAGTTTAAGCCCCTACAGAGGTGTGAAGTAGCTGAAGGACTGTGAGAGCATTTTCTGTATTTCTATGTAAATAAGCAAAGAGAAAACATTATTTTGCTTCAAAATCCTACATAATCAGAAAGAACTTTCTGTTCAGTGGTTTGCAAGTCAAATAATGGCAGTGGTAAATGCTGAGTCAACTGTAGACAAAGCATCAACAAAAGAGGTGGAATTAATTTGGGGGTTGAGTTTTTCACATAGACAATATGATTTAGCTCAAAGATAAGGGGCAATTTAACATTTTACAAATTCAGTTAACAAGACACATTAGGGGAGTGGAAAGTTTGAAACATATATAATGCTTAGTCATCAAGCTATAAACATATATAGTGCTACAGGGGAAATAACTTGAAAGCTTGAGGAATTGGAGAAAGCAGCTCAGTAGTACCAGGGCAAGCAGAGAAGATCTAGAAAGCAACTGCCATTTCTAATAATGATTGTAGAATCTATCGATGAATCCTACATGGTAGCACAGCACAGAAAGGAGGTCCATCTGGGTTAGGGGTTCACTCTGCAGTCTCCCACTCTGTAAACTCTGTTTTTGTGAGAGTAGTGCTAAATGGAAACCTTGTAGTCATTCTTTCCCCTCTCTGTGTATTTGCCCCAAAATGCATTGCTTTTTCAAAAGAAGCTCATAGGAACTTCTGGGAAAGATGGAGGGGAGACAGTGAAAAGCCTTTTTCTGCATCTTTTTTGCTTTAAATAGTGGATTTTACAGCATCTTTGTTCCAGAGGGAATATGAAGAATGAAAGATTGAGAGATTCAGTTCAGACAGTTTAAATGCTCTTAAACTTACTTTGTTCAACTACCACCATTGGCAACAGCAACTACTGTTGAAATAAGTGCCTCTTTAGAAAATGTGCAGGTACTCTTTAGTGTATCAAACTTATATTCCCCACTTCATTCCTCCTTTGTTCACATGTCCCCACCCAAAAAGCTAGGAGTCCATAAATGTAGCCACTACATATCTTCAAGCTAGGCAACTCCCAATCCTTTACGTACATACAAGATATGCCATGTGCCCATATTTACTCTTCATCTGTATCCTCCTTCATCTCCACTCTTATATTCTAGCTCAAAAGGACCTGTGTTTGCAGGATTTAAAATGTGCTAGGCAGTAAGGATTCCCAACTGCGTCTGTGGAAAAACACTTATGGAAATTATGAAGTAACTGTCAGCGCTCCACAAACACAGTTAAGATTTGCTGTCACTGAAATCTGGCAAAGACCTGATGTTCAGAGGTTTATTTAATCCAGCTAATTTTGGAATTCATGGAGAAATTATTTTGAATTTTAAAGTTCATTTTCAGCTCAGTGTTATGAAATTTAATTAATAATTAATTGCATATTTAAAGGTAGCTAAAATAAAAATATTTTTTAGAATGCACTGAAATCTGTGATTGTTTCTAACCTTGCAGTATATATGTACATATGCATGCACACACACACACATACATATATATATAAGAAATCAGTCTTGAAAATTATCTTGTTTCTGGAACCAATTTTCCTGCATGCCTTTTCCCGTGTCAGCTGACAATACAATACAAATGCTGCTTGACCAGTTTATCCAACTCATGCTCCAAATCTTTTCTTCTTAGGTAGCTTGAGTAAAACTTCACAAAGCCCTCAAACTAAAAATGTCAGCTGTCAACAGAAAAAAAGTTTATATAAAAAAACATTTCCACCGCAGTGTGGCTATTTAGAAATGAAAATTCCCTTCAAATATTACCTAAAATGTGAGATTGCAGTCAGCCTTTGGAATGCTATAAAACTATAGCATCACAAAAGGAAAATTCCTTATGGCCTACTTGTCTTTCCCCATTAGCTCAGGAAATGGCTAGACCCTGCCTTAAGTAAGTCTAGTCGGCTCTACTAAAGTGAAGGGGAGTTTTGGTAAACTGTAAATGTTTTTCACACTGTAAGTTTATTTCCCTTTTGCATGTGTAGAAGTCATTACAGGAATATTTACCTTTGGGGTAATATGATCTGTCCATCTGAAGTGGCCAAACCAACCATTATTATAAATAAATACCTGTTGCACCTGTCTCCTAGTACCTATCTGCTTTTAAAAATTCAGCGTGTATCAGTATGTGAAAATACATGACATAATAAAATGTATAAAAATGTGATCAATTATAAGACGAAACTAATCCCTGCAATTATGACACATAATTTCTTGTATCCAGTGATTAGAAGTTATCTTATCTTAGTGCTGCCTTAATTACTCATTGGTTTTCTAAATAAACCAAATTATAAAGATTCATTTATTAGCTTTAAGGCAATCTTAAAATTATGTAATTAACCATTTTTCTGTATGTTTGCTAATAAACTATCAGAGCACAATTATTTAAAAAAATTGTGCTGGGTCTGGCTTGGATAGAGTTAATTTTCTTGATTGTGTTGTTTTATATCTGTGACTTTGGAATAGTGAAAATTTGTTCAGAAATTTTTTGCACATTTATATTTTTAAGCATTTAGAATAAATTTTTATTCATTGCATTTAAGCTTTCCTATTTGATGTTATGTTACAAATCTATCTTTTAATTTTTAGTAAAGCTGAGATGCTTGTGTGATCATATGAATCAAAGACTAAGGAAACTTCCAAATCTACACGGATAGACTGTTTTGTCTGTATTCCTTCCATGGGTTCCCAACTGTCAGCATGCAAGATTTTCTTGTGGATAAAATATCCAAAATTCCATCTTAACAGAGCCACCAACAACAACCCCCACCCCCCTGTGTTATCTACAAATTAGAACACAGCAACTTGCTATGATGTGCCTGACTTTTTTTCCCATGTTAGTCTTACATTTTCAATACAAGTGTAATCTCTGGTGCTTTTATGTGCCAAAAATCACATTTTATCATATTTTTTACATATAAAAAAAGGGTTTTTTGGTTCGGTCTAATATTTTCTTGATATGGGTCACTAGTAAAAAAAGAAGGGGGAGAAAGGAATTGTGGTAGAGTTCAGTATTTGGTTTTTTGAATATTCACATATCCCCAGCTGTAACAGTATGTGAACTTCATTTTTAAAATGAAGAAAAAGATCTTTTGAGACAGTTTTGACATATGTAATTTATCACCTTTGTAGTCCTTATCTCTACCTCATTATTCATTTTCTACTAGCGCTTACTATTTCTTTTGGCATATATAAATTTGGCTGTGCATTCCATATGACATCTGCCCACCTTGATGTTACCACGTTTTCTGGAGTGCCAGATCTTCTTAATCCTATCCTACCTTGTACTGACATTTAGGACCATCTTTAGGAATGTTTTTTGTTCACTGTGTCTGTGTAGCTAGCCCTTTCTTTGACTTTTATTGCTTTAAAAATGAAGTGATTTTTTTTTATTATTAAATTGCTAGTTCTCCTTCCCTACAAGGTAAAAGAAAAAAAAAAAAACACATTTGCTGCCAACACTACAAATATAGTTTTGCTGAGAATAAGTTCCTTTATGATATAACACAAATAGTTTCATATATTCCTGGATTCTAAAAATCTAGAAATTAAGATGCTTTCCTTTGTCCTAAAATTTCTTGGATTATTTTCTTGTGAACACTGTAATCATTGGACAACATTTTGCAATAATTAAAAAGTGTATTGCATATACACATGTTGCAAGTGTTGCACGAGAGAACCCTCAGACAATTCATAGACTTCTGCATCACTAGTACCCTGAAAATTCAGAATTTATCCCTAACCTGTGCAAATGTACAACAAATCTGAGTCAGAAGTCCTGAGCTATGTGCAACAAGTGAAAACAAGTCAGCTCTTCCAGCAAGATCTAAAAAAAATGACTGAAGAAGCCACCATAGTATCTGGCCAGCTATGGGGAAATTTTGCTGGTTGTTCTTTACACATGGATCATCTGAAGATGTTCTTCAACATTAATTTGGGATGACAGTCCATTTCCTTCCTCTGGATCTCTAGTGAGATATGGCTTAAATGCTCTGCAAATAAAATCTTAAGCTGAAATAATAATAAAATAAAATTATAAAAAAAGAAAAAAGAAATAGAAATCACAAATAATAAAATAATTTTAAAAGTATTTCAGGCAGTATACTTTTTTTCTTATCAATATAAGACTTTAGTTAATAAATTTTTAGCTTTCTCTTGTAAACACTTACATGATTTATCCAGCTGAGTTACAGAAGACAACTTGCACAGAGTCTCTCCCAAGAATAAGTGTGTGAAAGATTGTATCACTTGTGATTTTTCTGCCCGAGTGAAAACTATTACAATAAGAATGAGGATTTTGTTGATGGTACTTACAATGTTATTCACTTTGGCTCAGCAGCATTAAATTTGTGGCACTCATTTTTTAGAGTCTAGAGCTAATCTTATGCAATATGATGTAGGATAAACTCAGAAACTATGCTTCCATTATTGTCCATTACTGAAAGCTTACTAATGTTCAAAAATTATTTATTTTATAACATTAGTTCCTGTCTCTGTCACTTATTGGCTAGGAATGGAAATTTTTCTCTTCAAATTCAAGCTCTGAGCACAAAGCTTAATTTGAGGAGATCCCTTTATTTTAAGAACACAGCACTTTTCAGGATTCCTTCAAGCCCTCGTAGAAACGATATTTCTTCCCTGCTGTCTTGAAGTTCTTGATATCCTTATTTTTCCAAATAATGGTCAGTGTGTGCTGAGAGAGAAAAAGAAAGAAATAATCATTTTAGTATGTTTGGCCATCATTGGCTGTGGGGTCTCAGCCATCCAACTTAATCCTCTCTACAATGAATTCCCTCACTGAGAGTGCAAATAGAGAAAACGTTCACTTCTGTGAGGTATGTACAAAGCAATAGCAAAAAAGAATAAAGATCTTCAGTGCTTCCAGGCCAAAACTGTGAATATCAACCTCTGAAAACCTGGAATACTTACTATGAAGATCACTTCCCTTTCTTTCAGATGTCTCAGGTGATGTAAGCACAGCAGGCCTTTTGTGGGATTGCCCCCCCCCCCCCAGCCTTTGCTGTATCCATCCCCCTTCTATTTCAGTATATTTTAGGATCTAATCAGGAATTTTATCATTACTTAGAGAATCCACTCCCATAGATCTAAAAATGTTGGTTTCCTAGATCTATTAAGTTCTTTTCTGAATTAATCTATGAAGACCTATATTTCTTTGTAACAATATTATCAAATAAACTTGTGAAGTGTATACGACTTCTGATGGGTTAGGTCTCTGCTGGCACCCATTTTTCATCCTAAAAAGGTATTCCTAAATCCACATCCACAATTAAGAATAAAAATAGTATTGATTTTCATTGAAAGCAAGTTATATCTATATATTAAATTTCCTCTTTCCTCCCACATAAGTTATAAATTTCAGAGAATTCCTGTTATTGTATAGACAATTTTTTCTTCTACTTGGAACAGTACAGATGAAAGATTTAATATGCAAGTCTGTAAGAACTCGGAAACTTGAAGTTTTCAAAACCCAGAACTTCTTCCCAAGCAAGAGTATAACAAAATAGTCAATACTTTTAGAAAATGAGACCTGCCATCAAATTCTGTTCTTCATCAGAACTGACCTTTTCATTCATCTATAATAGAACTGATAGTGATGATCTTGTTTTACACTAAAATTACCCATTTTCCATGAGTCAACCCACAACCTTCTGTTATGTGTTTTTTAATTTTCTTTTTTTTGACCAATTTCTTCCCCGTTCCTATTTCTTAGGACTACTATGTTAATATTTCCCAGGTACTTTTTCACAGTCACACATTACTTCTGCAAATGTTATTTCTGTCTTTGTTAACAGGCGTTTTTAAATATTTCATTTACATTACTTGCAACAAATAAATAAATAAAATTGGTGAAGAGGACAAAAATCTTTTACATGTGTCTGTGTGAATATATATATGTTCACACACTTAAACACTTACAAAATAGAGAATTATCAAGATGTTCTCCAAGATATAAATATGTCCTCAGATAGGAAGATGTTTTGTGCTTAATGCTGTTATATACAAATACCAAGGAAGGAGAAAAAAAGCCTTTTCTGATGCAAAACAAAAATATGAAGCACATGTTCTTAATGTTGTAAAGAGCATCAGGAACAAAATTAGGAACACAAACTTCAATGGTCAAAGACTGTTAATAGTACCCAAAAGAAAGGCACTATTTGTGCTGATGAGCAATAGCTACTGGGCAAAATCCACTTAGCCTTTTGTTATCATCAAACAACCATTTCTGAACTGCAGAAATTAAAGAAAGGTCTTTTCTCAGCACCCTGCCAGAAATGAACTATTCTAGGCAACAATAATTTTTTAAGTCCTGAGGGGAAGACTGGCATGCCCTTGCAATGCTGACAGTTTTTGAAATCAGAAACACTTCCAAAATGAAAAGTGTGTTTTTTATCTAGAGGTAAATATTTTATTTGTGCAATATATTACAGTAATTGTAATAGGAAATGACAATAAAAAAGAAATTATGTATTTTAAAATTACTTAAGTAAGGAAAATTAATTGTGTGATGATTTACATGGTATAAATGCAAGGCCTCTAAAGTAAAATAAATCAGTGTAAACAGTCTTCCTTAGAATCATCCATATCATATGGATATAAAGTGAAGAGTAATTTTAACAAAGGAAATAGTGGTTGCAGTGTTGTATGTTAAGTTCTTAGAAAATCCTTAGTTGGAGGGAAAAGCACATCCTTTTTTTGTTGTGCTGGTGACAAAATCTCAAGGGACCAGTGAAGGCAACTGAGCTATATAGCTAAGAAAACAGTTCTTAGACCAATTTTCCTTTTTCCTTTCTTTAGTTGTTAATATTTCCTTCTCCAGAGCTACTGTGGATAACTTCGTTTCATCAGAAAAAATGTTTGGTATATAACACACTTCTATTTTAGAATTTTGTTTAAATGGTAATACTTTCCCATGTTGCCAGATTAGAAGCTTTTTATAGGCCCTGATCCTCTGACAGACTGTTCATGAGCAGCTAATGACATATACTTTGAGTCCCAGAAAACTTTTGGTCAGCAGATTTGATCAAATTTTGTAGTAATAGAGCTTTATCTTCCTGGGTTGGTTTTTTTGCATAAATTTTGAAAAAAAATGGTCCCTAAGGTATAGAATGTTGAGTGGCTTTAAACACAAATGTTATTCACTCAGGATAAAGTAGATAATGTTTATTATTATTTTCTTGAATTAAGTTATACAGGTTAAAAAGCTTCTCTTTTGTACAATACTGCTGTTTGCTTCTTGCACAGATAATTTTGATTGTAGGTCATCTAATTCTCTTCTCTTTTACTTGCTTTCTGTTTTGAGAACATAATTTTCCTTAAGTGTTTCATCTCAGATATCTCTAAAAAATGTCTATTGACTTCATGAGGGTAATCTGTGGGTGTAGGGACAGAAACAGAAAGGAAAGAGGGCGTCAGTTTTTACATCATCATCATCATCATCATCTTCTATTCTGTCGATCTTTCTGAACTCAACAATAAATACAATTTTATGTTAATATATTCATTAAAAAAAAAGGATAATGAAATTTATCCTCATTTCTAGGAAAAATTTTCTTAAGCTTTTCTTTTTTTGTCTTTTTGACCAGTGCTTAGATTTTTCCTCTTTTATAATGAATGCAGTTGAACTAGTAAGCAATATATATGGCTTGTCTAAAGGAAGAAAATAACATACAGGAAGCCAGGTTGTTAATTTACCACTTGTTGGCAGCTCCACACTAGTGTCTTGCTTGGCTTTTCTTTGTGCATAGGAGATGCAAACTAACTTGCTCTGCCTGAAGGGTGGAAAAAAATGATACCTTGCAAAAACAATTCTGAAGATGCAGTGTCAGAATTCACACGACTTCAGAACTTTCTATGGAATATCTGGCCCATTATTAATTCATACTTTACTTGACTAGAACTTTCCATCGAAATAAGATTGCATCTTCACTAATTTTTATAGCAACGGGTCTCAGTATTATCCTTCAGTCTGAATAACTACTGGAGATGCAGTATTATTATGGGATGAACTGAAGGTTTTGAAATGCAGCAAATGAAAATAAACTTTGTTCATTCAGCGCTGCCGTAAGTCTTGCCTTCAGTTTCAGTTCTTCATGAATTTTTTTCTCTTGTGACCTTTGCTTTAGTATGTTTTGTACAATAACCTTATATAAAGCTCACAGAATTATAAAGGCAATAAATAAAGGTTAAGACAAGTTGGGCCTAACTGTGGTATAGTTAATTCAAGTAATAGTGCCTCAGTAGGCTTGAATTTCTTCCTGGGTTATCCACCCAGGATCCATGTTCTAGAATGTGAAAAATTGTGTAACATAGGTGGTGTACCATTCCCTTGCACAGCTTTCGTAGTTCCTTTCTGTACAAACAGAAATACTTTTTAAATTCATCTTTTAAAAACAGGAAATTTCCTAAAATTTTAAAATCAGTAGATATAGCATGATTACTAGCCACATTCCATTATATTTAGTATTTCTTGAAAAATATTTGTTGTAATTTGCAAACACAATGTCTGAATGAGAGCTATCAAAAGCCATATGATGTGATTCCATCTTGATATTTTGCAGCAGACTATTGTGTTAGTTCTAACAGACTATGTCAAATACTTTAATAGTGACATGAAAAGGTAGTTCACTAAGATATAGTGATAAACAAAGTTGCTTTTGAAAAATTCATTTATAAGATTTGCATGCAATTCTTAGAGCTCTGCAAAACCCTAAGAAGATAAAAATGAAAGGCAGACTCTGAAGAGCTTTTATTTGTCTTTTTGATTACTGTAGCCTTGCGAAAGTATTGAAGCTGATCGTTATGGTTGGAAAAATACACTTTTTGTGGAAAACAAAGTGTATTCATGGTTTGCTGTTAAAGCTACCCTTTGAGAGCTGTGAAAACCATCTTCAGAGATCCCTGAAAATTCTGGGAGGGCCATCCTCTCTGCTTTTAGCTGTTTTGCATGGAGACTTATACAACATTCTTCTCTCTATCCAGGCACTTGTAGCAGTGCTAGCTGCTCCTTTAAGCAGTCATTTTAATTTCTGACCACAAAGGGCAGCTTTAATAGCCTCTACAGCTCTGTGATACCTGAGCTTATTATAATGGCTTGGGGAAACCGACAGTCTCATTTCAAGCATAACTGTAGCTCTTACTCACATCCTGATGTGGTATTAGTCATTTAAACTTCAATTTTCCAAATCTGTGCAAATTTTTGTAAGGTTGTTTTTGGATATTATGCTTTCTTTTGATGGGATGCTTATGGTGAGTGCAAGGTTCAGATTGTAGGCACGTAGATTTAGGTGTGGAAATAGTGTATCTGTGGGTGTAAGCTGTCTATCTTCTGCTATAGTTAATGGAGATCTAGTCTCTACAGATAGTGGAGTCTAGAAGGCAATTTTGCTCACCCTCTACAGGGTGTTAGTGTTATTGGCACCCTCTACAGGGTGAGCAAAACTGTTATCTCTGGCACCGGTCATCTTAACAAATTCTCTAGACTCTGTTGACTATATGGACTAGATCTCTTCTGGCAAAGATAGCAACTTAGATGTTTAAATCATATGCAGATATGCATAGTTATGCATAGAAACGTAGGTGTCTACAGGAAAGGAATACTATCTGTAGAGAGCGATTTTTGTAGTGAGGAGATGTGGTGAGGCTGAACATTCATAATGGCAATTCTTCAACCTCCATATTGCCTACTGATATGATCGTGAAGGAGGGAAGCAGCTGTGCTTGATTAGGACTGCAGAAATACGTTTTTTCTTGTTTATTTCAAAGCAGTAGGGATGTAAATATAAACAGATTGATATTTTTATGTACTCTGGAAGAGACAGGGTTAAGCCATGTATTGTTTTTGTCATTTTTTATTTCCTGCTTCATATATCAATTCATATAGCAGTTTAATAAACTGATGAAAAGACCGGATTCTAAAAAATACAGTACCAAAAATTACACTGGCCATTGTGACAATGTACTCATTTTGCATGTCTGCTTAGCCTAAAGTACACACTTTTTAATTTTAAAGTGTATTACTTGAAATCCTTATCAGAACCACCCAAAATTCAACTCTGTTGAATAGCACTGTTATTCTAAATGATATATGATACTGAAATACGAGCATTCAACTATCCAATTCATCAACTGTGTCATGAAACTGTTTATGTATAATCCTAAGGGGAGAGAGCATGCCTATCCCTTGAGAGGACAAGGAAAGGTCATCACTTTCAAGGATGCTACCATTTGACCTGAAAAAGCATCAGTGTGCTCCTCATAGGCAAATTTGGAAGATACAGGATTGTGCAGAGAGGAGCAGTGAAAACATTTGGAGCATTAGGACCGAAGCCCAGAATACGTGAGGCAAAAATGATCTTTACTCATCTACTTCTGGTATTAGAAGAAAAAACAGTCATAGGAGGGATGCCCTAGCGCATGTTGTTCTCCTTATATTTCAACTGCAGACTGAGATATTATACCTGCTATATATACACATACACGTGGCTGTGCCCCGTCCCAGCTTCTCGCTGGCAGGGCATGAGAAGCTGAAAAGTCCTTGACTAGTGTAAGCACTGCTTAGGAACAACTAAAACATCAGTGCGTTATCAACGTTATTCTCATCCTAAATCCAACACACAGCGCTGTACCAGCTACTAGGAAGAAAATTAACTCTGTCCCAGCCGAAACCAGAACAACGTGTATGCGTATTTATGTTACATAACACATGCGCTTTTTATATCAAATAATACACATCGCCATTAAAACTCTGCAAACTGGGAGTAAGTAAACTGCAGGTATGCGAGAGCCCTGTTTCATGCAGTCTCAGCACTGCATCAGTGTGGTTTTTTTCCCCTCTTATCCCTCCCTCTTTCCTGTATCATTTAGATGACAGTAAAAGGGTCTGAAGACAGGGGAATTCTTAGATGCTTAAGGATCTTTTGCTACACACCTATACACAGTCGTAACAAGATGGTAACAGAATCCTTGTCAGTTTTAGTCAGTTACATCATTAACTATGAAATACAACAACTCACAGAATAAGTGTTTGCCCTATGGCTATATCAACTGCCTTCAGAGAAGGCTGGGCAATATACAACCTCCTTGTGTAATGGCTATATATTTCTGTTTGAAAACAATGTCAACCCTTTCCAGATATGGAAAGGGATATTAGAATGTGGCACTGCTGAAGTTCAGGCAATAATTACTGACCTTCTGGCAGTGGGAATAAGTTTTTCATTAAGCCTTTCCCAAATACTAGAAAGTAGGGAAAATTTTACTTAGGTACTACTGGGATGAAGATGGGGAGTTATGCACATAAGTGTGACATCTTGTAACCAGGAAACCTTCTATAGAACTGGGTGAGTCACTAAAGATGTCAGTCAAGTTTCTGTTTTTCAGGTTCATTTACAACTACCAATACATAACACATTCTACCAATGATATTTCTACAATATGTTTTGTAATTAATTTCTTGAAGTCTAGCTTCTCGTTATGGAACAAACCCACAGAAAACAGAGCAGGAAGCTGTACGCATTTTAAAATGTTTAATCACATTGAAAGCATTTTTGGCATAGATAGAAAGAACAGTGATGTTACAGATGTGTAAGAACAGTGAGATATTTAAGAGGAAAAAGGAGTTCTTGTTCATTCCTCAAAAGCAAAATATTCCTGTTGTGCTATGCAACAGTCAAAGCTACTTAGGCTCTACAGAGTTGATAAAGAACTTGACAGGAATTTTATATGAAACCAGCATTACTTTTTCAAAAACATAATGAACTATTTTTCTACAGTAACAGGAGGACTGGATCTGGTTTGAAAGTAGCTCACCACCTTAAAGGACAGTGATTGAATAAGTATTTTGGACAGTGAAAGGGAGCTAGCTGTATGAATCCTGTTGTGGTAACATACTTTGCACTTGCACATTTTTTCATAAGTGAAAGTCATCTGTTGTGTACCATGTGAGGATTTATGTTAAAAGAAAATTTGTTTTTACCCTTTATACCTGTCACAAACAATGGAACTTAAGGTGATGGAAATTTCGTGAAAAATAATGTGAAAATTGGATGTGATAAGAGAGAGGAGGGTAAGACTTGTAAAACCTGGTAATGTGGATGTATAACAATAATACCGAGTAAGACTTCCAAAATTAATACCTTTTAAAATATGAGTTTAACATTCATGCTTCATGGCATAAGTTACTTCTCAATGATGGGCGAGTTCTTGTGAGCAAGATATTCCAAACACACTTGTTGAAAGATTTCCTGTACTCTGAGGCATTTGATACTCTGATGAGAGAGGAGTAGTTTTGGTAGAGCATTAATCTGACTTGCTATATAGATTCCTTGTTTGTCAGCTTGGCAATGAGAGTTTTCAGGTTAACAGTTTTGCAGTAGTTAGGGAAATAGGATAATTATGATAACTATTTTGGGAAAAAGGATGATACAATTCATAGGTTTACTGTTCACTGTTTTTGTGTTAAATACAGGCTTACAGTTCCATAAAACTACAACCTAAATCCCATACTTTAAATATATTTAAAATAATTTAAAAATATTTTTTAAAAATCTGGTCTTGAATGTATATTGTGAGACAATAGAAGGAGTAATAATTTATAACATGTTGTTAATTTAGTAATTATAATTATTCTACTCTTAAATATGTGGGTGGGTTTCTTCATTAAAATTAGGAAAATAAGGCACTCATCCGTATGAGCTTCGCTTCATTTTTTTTTAAATGCATTTTGCAATTAACACGTTTGAGGATATTTGTCCTGTCTCTTTTAAGTTCGTTTGGACAAGTCATTTTTATCTACCTCAGTTTCCCTTTGTCTGGGTACTGTGAAGCTCATTAGCTTTTATGGAAAGTTAATGACTCCCTGTAGTGGGTTGACCCCAGCTGGCAGCTAAGCCCCCACCTAGCAGGAGCAACAGCTACTTTGGAAGGAGTCGTATTATGGAACATGATGTTGTATGGCATGGAATATCCCTTTGGTCAGTTGGGGTCAGCTGTCCCAGCTGTGTCATCTCCCAACCTCTTGCCCACCCCCAGCCTACTCATGGGGAGGGCACAGTGAGAAACAGAGAAGGCCTTGATGCTGTGCAAACACTGCTCAGCAATAACTAAAACATTGGTGGGTTATCAACACTTTTGTTCACAAATCTAAAACACAGCACCATACAGGCTGATATGAAAAAATTTAACTCCATCCCAGCCAAACCCAGTATACTACTCATACAGAAAGTGCTATAGAGTTGCTAAGTATTGTTATTCTTATTTCTCTTAACTATTTGTCACAAGGTATGGCTGAAAATCTGGGATTTAAATCTTTATTATTCATTCATATGGAGTGAGTAAAGAAAGAAACAATCTTAGATTTCACAGTTCTAGATATACTCCAATTGGAGTGATATGCCCACAGGCTACAGATTCTCACTTGCATTAACTGTAAAATAAATTGCTGGAAATGTGAAGATTTGCTCTCACGTCTTGCAGGCTTGAGTTGCACAGGATCCCAATACGCACTCTGACAAATGCCTTTTTTTGCTGCCTGATACTGTGCATGATTTCACTGCATAGGAGAGACACGAGGGCTGAGATTCTCATAAATATTAATCAGGGATTAATGAACAGTGCGAGGCTTCTGCATATCAGTCTATATGAGCGGAAACTTTGCATTAAATACACCACCATGTATCTATAAATCATTTGGGAAAAGTGAAGGTACTCTCAAGTATCGCTTGTTGTTTTCCAACAGCCTAATCATAAAAACCAGGCTAACAGTACATAGGCGACAGACACAATTTCATCGCATGATTATGAATGGCTGTATTTTTTTAATCCTTTTAGGAAACTAAGTGCTTTTGAAAAGTTATAAGATTATGGTAGCTTTGGGGTTTGAGTTCAGCTATCCACAGAAATGAATGAAACATAGAGTAGTAGTGCAGACTTGTTTGCTCAGATTTAATAGTTTTGCTTTACCTCGAATGGAAAAAAAAAAATAGGATAGTGAAAGCTCAGCCCATGCACTTGCTGATTTGGTTTACTGAGACCTCCATCAAAACTCTCTTACTAATATCAATTTTGTGAAATGTCCCTATTACACTGGGCCTATAGACACTACTGGAGGACAACATTTTGTTACAGCTCTGGTAAATCACCCTCTTTTATTACACATGGCTTTTTTGGGTCCCCCAATCTACTAACCTGTGTGATCCAAAGCTGCCTTTAACCTTAGTGACTTGCAATACTGTTTTCTGACATATTTGGTAAGTACTATTTTTTTACAGTTGCTCTTGCCTCCTCACCAGAAAGACAAAGGCCAACCTGGCAATGAAAGCAGAGTGAATAATCTGACACTGGCATGCTGAGAAGGTTCTTAATACTGGACTGAAGGGAAGTACAGACAGATTCACCTGGTGGCTAGAAGGCAGCAATTAGGTTATTGGGCTAAAATTTATTTGCAACTGATCATTGCTATGTGCAAACAGGTAACTATTCTGAAGCAGGTCTCTGTGATCTATCACTGTTCCTCCAACCTATCCACCATGATCTTCTACATTTAGATCAATAAACCTCAAAGGAATGACCATCCCAGCCTTAGAACATCTTTCTTCCCAAGTGAAATTACAGCTGTTATAATTGTATAGTTATAATATTTTACAAGCAATTCACAAACTTCCTGAATTTGGAGACCACTATGTTGTCAAGGGGGACATTTATTTTGAAGATATGTGTGTGTGTATGAAAGTAATTGTAAAAGTTATTAGTAACTCACATGTGAAATTCACAATTAATTAAGACCAAAACCAGTGTAAGATTAATATTTAAAAAACAACTTTTTTCTATACAGTGGATGTGAAAGTGACATCTAAACCTCAGGCCTGCAGAAAGACAGATTACTCTGCATATTACTTTTTTGTGTGTGTGTGTATGAGCTAAGGTATTGAGTCAAATCACAATTAATGTCATGAGATTTGAAACACTTAGCTGCTTCTTAAAATCTCAGCATCAAATGACTGAGTAGCGTAAGATTAAAATCTACTGTATTTATGCAGTTTTGATTGTATGAAGAAAGCCAAAAAGTTGTTGTTTCATAAATTCACAGGCTAGAAGAGACCACGGGAACATCTTGTCTGACTTTCTGTATATACCATAGATTTTTAACATTTCAGATAATCATCCTGAGATTCAGATAATGAATCTGATATTTCTAAATGTACTTAGGTTTGGCCAAATCTTCCAAAAAAAAGCATAGTTTTTACCCGGAGATTCCCACCAAAGAAAATTACCACCTCTGTGGTAGTTTGTTGCAATGGTTTCTCGCCCCCATTGTTAGAAAAAAAATACCTATTTCTAATTTAAATTTGCCTGGTTTCAGTCTGCAATCATTATTATAATTCCTCTGTGAAATTAAAGACATTACTAAATAGTATGTTCTCTCTGTTCAGGTATATACGTTGTAAATAAGTCTCAATTATATTTTTCATAAGCTAAATATATTGGACTCTCTCTGACTCTTGCTTAAAATCATTGTCTTCATCCCTCAATTTTCAGATTTTTCCTTGCCCCTAGTCTTTTAATATTCCTTTTTAGAAGGGCAGAAATAAAACAACATAAAACATTCTTAATTTGGTCTCCCCAATGCAGAATACAGATATGAGACTGTTGCATTATTCTTACTCACCTCTCTCTGTATATTCCTCCAGGGACTGTACAAAGGCTTTTGGGTCTTTTTTTTTTTTTTACTCATTAGACTCAGGTCTCATATTGACCTGCATGTCTGCTATGATCCTTAAATCCCTTCATAGTCGCTGCTTTTCGGGATATTGTTCTATATGCATGTCCTGCATTCCTCATTCACATATAAAGTTGCTCAACTTTACACTTGGCTACATTTGAACACATTTTGCTTAAATGAGCAACTGACTAATATAACGACTTTCCTGTCATTATTTACAACCTTAGTGTCATGGACACATATTTACATCCAAATCACCTGTGAAAATTTTGTGAAGTATCAGATTTGGTACCAAGCAGAAGCAAAACTTCCTTGCAAAATGATGACTCTGCATTGACAACAACTTTTTATTGCAGAAAAATTATTTTTCCTTCAGGTATCAGGTTTTATTCCAAGAAAGGTATGCCCTCCTGGTATTCAGTTACCTTCATCAAGGTTTTCTAATAAAAAAATTAAATTAGGTTTGTCTGACAAAGTTCATTTTTCCATAAACCCATGTTGACTGCATTATGTTCATGATTTTCTGTAGTTCATTCTCATATCATCTATTTTATTATTTCCTTGGGATATGCATCAAGCTATTCAGCTTAGCTGGGATACCTGGCTTTGTCTTATGAATATTTCAACAATCTTCTAGACTTTCCAAATTTTCCTGTTATTCTGAGATTTATTAAAATGTTAAGAGCTAGTCAACTCTTTCAAAATTATCAGAAACAAATTATCTAACCTGACAGATATATTTTCCTTAAAAAACCTGTTTATCATCTTCCTCAGTTGCTAGTGGCTTGGAAAATACTTCCTCATCTTTAGGTAACGAAAGTATAATTTCTCATTCTTTGGGTTTTTTTTACTATACCAGACATGGAATCCTTAGCTTTCCTTATCAGTTTTCTTCACTTCCCCTTTTCCCTCCAGAACTTCCATTACTTTTTCCATCCTTACGCCCCTGCCTGGCAATTCTCATAGACTAAGAATCAGTCACACAAACCTCACAGGCACATGAACAGACCTCTCTTGATTTGTTCAGCTTCTCAAAATCCCAGCCACACAGCTCTCACTGAGACAGGCAGACAAATATATCAAACACACAGCTTGCCAAATCCTTTTACATCCAAGAAGATTGGCAGCTTTGAAACTACTTTTTTCCCACTTCTTTTTCATCTGTATCATTGGGCTGTTTGGGTATTTACGTCTCTGTCCAGCTTTACTGAATTTTAATTGGAGCACTGAAAAGTTACAGGCTATATGACAAGCTGAGAAAGAATTGTTTGAACAATAGTATTGATAAAATCCTATTAGTTCTAATAAATTACTTTTGGCAGCCATACTTCTGGTTCTGGGGAAGGGTAGGTCCTTCGTGAAGGTTTACCAGCTTCCCACTTTGGATCTTCTCTCCCACCCAGGTCCAAAGTTCTGTCTAATTTTAATATACACAAATATTATTTTGACAAAGTGATTTCCTATATTCTTATTCAAAACTATATATCTTAGTTGTCTGTACTTGCTCCGATCTGTCTTTCTAGGACCTCAGTTGCAATGGTAGCCTGTAGCATGATCAGTTAGAAACCGTATTGGGCCTTAGATAACCTGTATTTTCACCCAGATTTGCCAATGGATCGCTATATAGCCTCAAGTCATTCAGCTTCTTTCTTCACTTGCTGCAATATTTGTAAAGTGTTCTGAAATCAGTAAGTAAAAACTGCTACTTAAGTTCAATGTATTATTCTGCTTACATAGTTGATCTTTTGGTGTACTTACCTCCAAAAACATTACCTTCTAGGCTAAGTTTACATTTGTGTCCAAAGTAGTGGGTTTTTAAAGTTTGAACTAGAAAACATTATAAAGCAAAAAGTCATAAGCATGTTAACATTACAAGAAAGTAGAATTATATTTTTCCAGGGCTAGAGAAATTGCTGCTTAAAGGAAGGAAGGGAGGGCATATCTCACAAAGCTGTGTTTTCAAATTCAGAAATAAGCAGAACACAATGAATAGCATGGATAGTTGTAAATAATTTTAAGTCTACAAAGCTGAGAAGATTTAAGAATGTGAGAATGAACAACCACAGGAAAAAAAAAATGTATTAAACTGCCCCTTGCACACTTTAAAAGTAAGATACATTGTAAATGGGTATTCAGGTATAGCTGATTATCAGAATATATATGATTAGCTGCTGCAGCAGGAGATTATAAAATCGAGTATCTTAATAGCTTCAGAGCAAAAGACAGTAGATCTCTTAAGTGCAACAAATACAGCATCAGGATAAGGTTGTTACAATCTTGAAGCCAGTTTCTTTAGTCTTCACGTAAACTCAATTACCAAAGCTGAAGCTACTATTGAAATTGCAAGAACAATCTAACCCAGATACTGTAAGCTTTTTACTTGTGGCTTTTGGACTGGGAACTAAATGTTACAAAGAGATAGATAAAGCTGCACAAGAAACTAGAATGCTTTGGAAAGTTGTGGTTGAAATACTTGAGGCATGATATGTTATCAGCTGGTTTGTGTTTTAAAATGTGTTTGCTGATTCGCTCTAGAATAAGGATGTGATTAACCCTGAAGATCTGGGGTCCCTTGCTGTAGACAAACATCCTTTTTTTAAATCTGCGTGTGCTAGTGGGAAAGTTTATACCCACATTCTGTTCTGGCCCCTAAACTATTTCATTCATACCAATGAGGTTAATCAACAGACACTATTTAAAGCATTTAAATGATTCCACAATAACTAAATTCATCTTAATGGCATATATTGGGGAATGCTTATGCAAACCTCTTAGCTGGCAGAATTTAGGGGATTCGTCTGGCAGAAGGTACTACCAGGTAATGAGATGCTGGAGGACAAACCAATGGCAGCATCCTCCTCCATGGGGAAAGCTAGTTGTCAAGTGTGAGTCTTTCCACACCATCATCTGATGTAACACTTAGGGAAGGTATGTAAGACCTTATCTTTAATTTAACTTCACTGTTTTGGTAATCAAGGGGTTTATGCAACCAAAGTTAACATAAGCTGAGTGTACCTGTCGTTCAAAAACATATTATGCTGGGAATAATATTTGAGGAACAAAGATTAATAACATATATTCCTCTTGAAATCAATGACATTTGAATGAAAAATTACATAAATTGATCATTGACAGTGCTTAATCAAGTACTCATAAGCAAGGCAGATTTCTTTGAATCAAAATGATTTAAATCCTTCATTTTAATAGTGATTTAAATCAGCAAGTAAGAATTGCTGATTTAGATAATTGACGCTAATTTTGTTTTGCATTTGTGTTTTACTTCAGAAAGAAAGGGTTATTTTCATCAGCTGGAATAATCTTTAAAATAAATGGATTTGCAAGCAGCACAAAGATTTCTTCTTTTTGCTTGTCAGTTTGATATGTGATATATGAAAAAAATTGTTTAAGGGATTGTGCAGTTTAAAATGTATTCATTTAGATTCTTAAATTTGTTTTGATGTAGAAAATGGGTAAAAATTCATTACTTTTTTTTTTAAATTACTTTGTTTTCTCTCAAGTGGGGTAGAAACTAGAGTGCAGCTCAAAACATGCAGCGAAATTTTAAGTCTTTTTCCTGAGTTAAATAAAGGTACCATGAAATATGATGGACACACATATACAATAAAATGTATCAAACATGTTTGAATGTTAAATGACTGATTTTTTACAGAAAACAATTTTTAACTGTGTTTAATACAGTTTCTGAAAACAATAGGCCAAACCTTCAAAAGTATTTATGTATTTAATCATATAGATGGTGTCTGATTTCAAAACAACATAATTGCTTTTGTGTATATTTATGTATATCTGAAAATGTCACTTGGATATAAGTCTGTGTTTTAAGTACCTACATAAGTTAAAAATAGCTTTGTGAGACCCTTTTCTTTCTCTTTTAAATAAGATTTCCTATTTTTCCCCATTACTTTGTATTGGTATACTGGAAGAGAAAAATAATATTTTCAAACCCAAAGTCAGCTTACCAAACTCAAACAAAAAAAGTTTTCTTTGTGTTTGCTATTGAAATTGAGATCAAAAGTAATTAAAGCAAAAAATGTCTGCACTGTGTACGTACGTTGAAATAGATGAAATAATACTGTAATAGCTGAAAATAAAGTATTTAATGTATTCAGTACCTGCCATCACATTGACCTAAAATTAGGTATTTTCCCTTACCTTCACATACCTTTAACTCATTAAAATAATGAGTATTGAGAAGGATTCATAAGCATCATATTTATTTTTTAATTTATGCAAATGACATCACTAATTGATAGTAGATTTATCTTTTAACACAGCTATTCATAAACTTAAATGTAATTTAAGTACATTTCTTCTGAGAAGAGAAATTTAAAAAATCATATTGAATAGGAGCAGACCTAAGTGAAAAATCCATTTTTCTTTGAAAATAATAATTTTTACCTACTTACCTCAGAAGTCAAGTAATTTTAGTGTATTCCTAATATTCACCATTTTGTTATTGAATTTGTCTTCCCAGAATTATATAAGTTAACTCACTTTTAAACAAATTTCTCCATGCTTGGACTAACCAGTGTAACTTTTGTCCCCTGTGTTACACCATTCCACAATAATCACAGATTCTCCCATGTATCCAGTTTCTCCCTCTAAAATTACCCTAATCTCCCTTGCATGTACCAACCATCTTCTTGCACAGCAGTATGTCCACTTTTCTCCACGTTCCTTCTCTATGTTTTCTAACCTGCCACCTGTACGTGCTAAATCTAAGCCATAGGATTAATTCCTGCTGAGTTCACCCCACACTTCCCTCTGCAGGAGCATGGTTATCTTCCACTCAGCCACCAATCTACATCACATGAACCTCCCCACACACTACAACCTCTGCTCCTCAGATGTGGCCAATGGATTCCAAAGCAGTAACACTGGAGTAGGGCAGGGATAAAGAGAGAGCGGTCTGCATGTAATTACATGAACCTAATTGTATTAGAAATAGGGCTGAAGATTGATTATACACAGTAAACTTGACAGGTCGAGAAGTTTGCCTGAGTTTATATTGTGTGTAATATTACCTCTAACATAACTTTCTGTATTTGTTTTTGTTGCTTTTATGTTTTCTGATTTTTTTAGTGCTTGATTTAGCAATCTAGATATTTCAGTTTTGTTTTGCATTTGATATTAATGAAACCAACAGTGACGAAAATGTTTAGCCCTCAATCAATTCTCATCCAGAAAATGTCTTTTTAAGATGCACTGGGTTTTTTGGGTATTGTTTTGCAGGAGTAAAGATTAAGTAGCAGATATGTGTAAGTCATTGTCCAGAATGTTGTGAACGCTCTTGGACAGTTCACTGATTGTTGCTTTACATTGGAAGCTGTTATGTAAAAGACAATCAATAAGCTAATTTGATTGTCCTTTTCTAACCACTGTTCATGTGCGTAATGTTGGTTATTTAACACTGCAGTACACCATAAACATTTGAAATGTCAGAATGTTGCTTGCTATTTAACCTCTTCTATTGCAGGCTGATTCTGTACATAATACAGTACAAGTTTGTTTCTCATGACCAAAAAATGCTTACTACATAATAACAGAATCAGGAATCAACGACTTTATGCCTGCCCCAAAAGAATAAGGATAATATTAGGTGGCCAAAACAGCTAAAAAATCAAATTCTGCCTGATGACCCTAGTCTTCCTCTGTGACAGAACAACAGAACATGTGGATAGAAAAGTAGCAGTAATTGTCAAGTTATCTTGACATAACTTTCGTAAAGGCTCACTTACCCTTTTTCTAACCAAGACAATTTAATTCAGATTGCATATATTTATAAGTGGCTGAATAATCAAAGACAAAAATGATCTTATAATCAGCTCAAATCGTAATCACAGGTAGTTTGATTCATGCTGGCCCTTCTTTGGGTGGGAGTTGGACCAAATGAAATCCAGAGGTCCCTTCCAATCAAAATCATTCTATAGGTCTGTGATCCTATGATACTGAAGCAGTATGAAAGGATTTTGGAAGGTGGGGCTAAAATTAAGATTGCTCTTATATCAGTTCAGTAGGAAGTGTATCGGAGGAATTAACTGAACAATGTCCTGAAACCTTTTTGCCTGTTACTTTGGTGGTTCACTGATTAGTAAATATATTGGGGTTGCAAAGTATAGTGTGAAAATTTTGTGCTATTGTCAACTTAATTGTTGGAACATTCTGGCTGTCATAGTGCTTTATATCAACAGGATGTGAAAGGTATTTTTAGATTATATATCAGCACACAGCTTCATTCTTAGGATCAAAGATTCAGAGGAAAATGTTATGTTAAGAAATGTGCCAAAGGAAAACAGCTGTTTGGGAAAAGTGCTGTGAAAGTTACTTAGATTATAAGCAAAACTAATATACTTTCATGTGACTCCATAATATTTAGAGCAGTGGTTTTTGCATATATAGAATCAAATGATTGTGCAGTCAGAACTTATATGTTAACATTAGAGAATAGTCATATAGTTCATATTTATAATGTTATAAACATTCAGCTCTAGGATTTTCAAGTTTAACCATATTATTCATGTTCAGTGAAAATTCCTTGAGGTATGGAAAAGCATAAAGTGTCATTTAAATTGTAAGAAATATGGGGCTTGGATAGTTGGAAGGCATAAACCTAAATCCTTTTACGGTATTCATTTCTACTGAATTAAAATGAGGAAGATTCAGGTAATTACCTGAATGAGCGCTGGGTTAAGTTGATGTTCGGAAGAAAGTCGAAGAACTATATGAAGTGAATTAAAATATGTGGAATGTACTATCTATTGATTTTTAATCTTTTTCTCCTTCCTGGCTTTTGTAAACTTTATAACTGAATAGATATGCTCAGAGTAATGTTTACCTTTTCCCCTATGTCAGTAGGAAAAAACCCCACTTTTTCCATTAATCAGATAAATGTTTTTTAGACATTTTATTTGATGCACTCTAAATTACAATTGCAAGAACACTAAAAATTAAATATTATAAACTGCTTAATAACTTAAACATCTGAAGCTGAGACATATAGCAATACACTGCTGCACATATTAACTCATCTACTTTGCTTATAATGGCTTTCACCATTTGTACATAATGCACACAATAGCTCTGACTTTCTTTGATTTTGTGCTTTTCCTTCCAGGTTTGGATTTATTCTTCATAAGGATGAGCCTGTGCTCCAGAAAATTGATCTAGAAACTATGTCGTACATCAAGACAATTAGTTTAAAGGATTATAATTGCATTCCTCAGTCACTGGCTTATACACATCTTGGAGGATATTTTTTTATCTGCTGTAAGCCTGATACCACTGGGGCTGTCCTACCGCAGCTTATAGTAGATAGTGTTACTGATTCTGTGATTGGATACAATGGTGACGTAACAGGCACCCCACATATCTCTCCAGATGGACACTACCTTGTCAGCATTGATGATGCAAAAGGTCTCATGAGGATCCAGTCCATAACAATGAGAGGAGACATACAGGATGCATTTGACATTCACACTAATTTGCACATATCTGATGTAGCTTTTCAGCCATCATTCACTGAAGCCCATCAATACAATGTCTACTGTAGCTCCAGCACACAAACTGATGTGCTCTTCGTGGAGCTCTCCTCTGGCAAGGTTAAGATGGTGAAGAGTCTGAAGGAGCCTGTCAAGGCAGGCGAATGGCCTTGGAACAGTAAGAACCGTCTTATAAAAGACAGTGGCCTTTTTGGTCAGTATCTCATGACCCCTTCCAAGGAATCTCTGTTTATCCTGGATGGACGGCTCAATAAGTTAAATTGTGAAATCACTGAAGTTGAGAGAGGCAACACAGTAATTTGGGTTGGAGAAGCATAAGGATCTGTGTTAGATATTTACCGAATTAATAGTTTTACAGTACATTGCACTTAAATTACACCATTCTTCAAATTTACACAATTTTCATTTTAAATTGTTAGACCCTTCTATACCTGTTATTTCTTTGACTTGAACACAATTTGAATCAACTTCCACATAAAAGTTACTAAAACAATGGTTATTTGATAGTGGTACTCCTTATTAATTACCCACTGAGATTGTGTTGTTTGACTGAAATAACTAAATATTGAAATTGATGATAAATATCATACGTTATTTTAAAGGAAGTAGGAAAAAAAACCCAAAAAGCTTCAGGGAATTTAATATGATACTTTGCATTTGTAAATGGAAGACTTAAATATGATCCAAATTTTGGTTTGGTTTGCTTCAGACACAAAATAAGAGCTTCTGTACAAACTTTGACTCCTTAAACTGAAATGTTATGTCCTGTTCTGTCCAGTCCACTGTTTAATCTTTTTGTGCCTTGAAGCGAAAGTCTCACATGAAAGGTAAAGCATAGAAATTGTATAATTTATTCCCACCATGGCTACAGGATTGCTTGTCACTGGAAAGAAACTTTTAGTATAAAATTTCTAGTCTCAAGTTGTGGAACATACATGGAGAGAAAAAAAGGAGAAATTATATTTGCGGTGTTTTCTGATCACTGCAATTTGAGGAGTTTATTTTTATGGTGAGTCTTAGTTGAGAGAGTTGCTTGCAGAAGCTTAACCTTTTTTTAGAAAAAAATAGATGTTAGGTTTTTCAGCTATCACAGGGTTTCATCAGCAAGGAGTTTCAGTTCTACTAAAGAGAAACACTGCACTTATCCTTTCAGAGTAAACCACATTCTAAAAACCTGGCATCACAAAGCTTCACTTATGTCATCGAGGAAACTTATTTAAAAACAAACAAAATGCATTTTAAGAAACTGAAAATGCAAAGAACTGAAGTCTACAACCAGTAGATAACATTTTTGCTTATGCATTGTACCATTGATCCATATTTGTTAAACCATTTGGTTAGCTCAACAGGTTTTCTATTCCATGCATCCAATTGGATTAGTGCAAAAAACAAAGAAACAACAAGAACTTTGTATTTTTTATAGTTTGTTTACTTAGAATTCTAATATTAACAATGCTTAAACATGTAAATGGGAAAAATAAGATTCCCAGAAGTAGAATAACAAGTCAGTAGGATCAGAAAGCCAGCAGTAAACAACTATCCAGACTTAGAGCAATGACTTAAAAGTTTGGGAGTATTTTTATTTTTATTATGTTTTTGCTAAAGAATGCTTATAAGCTCTTAAACTGACCTCCATTTACTGAAAGCAATCAGAAAAAAAATCTTTTTTTAAAAAAAAATTTACTGCAATTTAGATTGTGTAAAATTGCTTAGAAATCTGGAATTTTCTAGCATTGTAATCTTGTGTGCATTTAGCATCCTGCCCTGTGTGGTACAGTAAATCTCTCTTTAGCTTGAGCAAACCTCCTGGTAGGTAGATTTAACTAAGATAAGAGTCTGCTTACATTTCTAGCTACTGAATCTGTTTTCCTTTTTAACAACTTTTCTCCATTGTGAACAAACAAGAATCATGTAAACTGTCTGTTACTCACTTATTTGCAGTAGTCTGTCTCACGCATTTTTCTTCTGTAACCTACACCACGTGAATGTTCTGTATGTAGAAAATGCTTGACAAAAGGAGAATAAACCCCATAAATTTTAAACAGTCCTGACTTTGGTGAATGCTCCAATGTAGCCACACTGAAGTGGCATGTAACACGGACTTTTATTTGAAAGCAAGATAGAAGGAAGTTTATCTGCCTTTTATTTTACATATTTATATATAAAAATAATGTACAGTGTGGAAAGAAAACTTTTTAGAAGGGCTTAACTAACTGGAAAATTTTTCTTTGGCTGCTACAGAGAAAAGCTCATCTATTAATCAATTAGGCACAGAGTAATTAGAGTATAGACAGATGTCTATTTTCATGTCTAGCCTCTGGAGCCAAAAACCTCTAGTCTAGAAGCCGTACAAACACGTAAGCCCAAACCAAGAAGCGTGGCACTCCAGTAGCACAGCTATAGAACTCCCTATCCAGTCTGCTCAGCATAGGTGGATTGTACACTTACTTTGCCCTCTCCTTGCTTAACCATTAACATTAAAGATAAGAATTTAATCCCATGACGATAGTGAGATTCCCTTGACAATGAAAGCTGTCCTGCATTGTGCATGATCCCTTACAATCTCTATCAAAGTCCAAGTCAGTTGTCAGTTTTGGCAGCGTCTTATTCTTTTGTATTAGCAACATTTGGCAACTGGAGAAGCTTTAAAACTTGAATACACTATGTTGCTCATTATATGAAAGAGGAGACCAAAATCTCTAATATACTCTAACAGATTTGACTATGTCAATAATATCACAGTAATTTGTATGGTATAGAAACTGTCTCAGTCAGTTTAGAATTCTTGTTTGAAACCAGTTTCTCGATTCCCACCGTAAGAATATCTCTGACTCTAGCTAAAGCAGTTTGGTAAAGGACTATTGCCAATTCCCTGTATTTTGTTTAGCTAGTCCAGTCTAATAGCTCAAAGACCACGGTCTGTTTCTTTCCCATTGTTATGGAACTGAAACAGGTTTCTGGTGTCCAGGAGTTGTTTGATCCCATTGAATAAATGAAAAATCAAACACTGTCTTCAGTGTTTCAAATTTCCCTTAATATAAAACCAGATATAACAACAATTGGTTTTGAATCCTGTCTTTCCTAACTGCTGTTGGAAGCAGAGGCAATGAATGCCTTCTCTTAATTTGTGGTAAACACCCATATTTTATTTCACAAGCTGTTACAAACTTTCAAGATTTAGAATTTTCTTACAGAAATACATTAGAGAAAAGTAGTGGAAGGTAATGGAAATGTAATGGAAGAAGCCAAATGTACATGACAACCAAGTTCTGTTACAGCTGCTGAAAGTTTCCACTATGTTCCTGTACACTAATGAATTTGAGAAGCACATGTGAGGACAAGACAGTGCTCTTCACCAGGGATTGTGATGATAGAGCTGCTTTTGCTAAGGTATTGAAAAAAAAATTATTTATGAGACGTGGAGAAAAGGCTCTGTCAGGCTATTTTAAGAGTCGCCAAAGGAAAGAAAAAATGGTGCTAAAGTAAAAACAAAGTTACTTTTCCCTTCAGTTTGGCAGTAGACATTTTTAATAGTCTGTGCCCGAAGGTATCTTTTAAACTATTCCATATCGATAAACAGCTAGTTATTTGCTGCACTACTATATGTACATCAATCAATACGTATGAGGGATTAAAAAAAGAGAATTTTTTTTAAAGTTTCTCTTTTATG
Organism: Aptenodytes patagonicus; assembly: GCF_965638725.1. NCBI lineage: Eukaryota > Metazoa > Chordata > Aves > Sphenisciformes > Spheniscidae > Aptenodytes > Aptenodytes patagonicus. The sequence goes on from NC_134952.1 coordinate 46,893,211, forward strand.
AACTAGTAGAGATTTTTATTCCAAAATATGACCTTGCAATTTTTCACTTTTTGCATGTGGTCTAGAGTATCATCATCTGTCTTCATTTGTATAATTTCTGACTGCTTGGTTCATAATATCAAATTGTGAGAGATTGCTAATTAAGCAACTGCATAAATGGGTAAACTGAGCTCAGAAAAACCCCTTCAGTGCATTTAATTATATTTCCCATAAACAAATTATTTCAAGCACCTAGACACATGGTGCCAAAGAGTTCATAAGTCCAAAAATAAGACGTCTTTGCAAATACGTAAGAAATATATCTTGTATAAGCATGTCTTTAAAAACTTTAATGGAAAAAATGATGAAACAAGTTTCAAGTAAGTGATATGAATGAGGTTAAAAGTGTCATTCCGAGGTTTTATTAAGCCTCTTGCTCACACCATATCATGAAGTAAGGCTGTCTGTTAAATACAAGTTAAAGGGCATCTGAACATTTAATACTATCATAGTATTATTTAGATTTTAAATAGTGACTCTTCACTAGCAGTTTCAACTTCTTTCAATTAATCTTCTGAGCTTGAATATGGTATTCCTTTGCATTACTGAACCACTGTTTTGTTACACCAAGGTAGTGTCTGCATTTCAGTTAGGAATGAAATATTCCCAAATATGGATTACAGAGTAGCAGACTTGCAAATTATGAATATTGCATTAAGAAAAGAACATCGTTATTACATAATTTTGCCTACTTACCAGAAGGTACTCAGTTTGATTTCAACTGAGAGAGTATCATCAGCTTAATTGGGACATTTGTTTTTACCTAGTGAAAGACCAGTAACAGGATACTTTGCAGGATATTTTGTAAATGAACTGGTAGGTCTCAAATAAGTCTAAAAAAAAAAAAAAAAAAAAAAAAGATTACCAGTCATCTGTACTCATTTTTTCCCCTTTTCATGGTATTTTGAAGTGAACACCTGTAATGCATTTTAAGAACTTCTGGAAAAATGAATCAATTAGTTGCTACAGGAACATGCCTAGTGAACATTGTAAGAATTCAAAATTGCATTAACTAACATTTTCACTTATTCTCCTTATTCTGCCAATCGTTCTCTCAAACAACCTTAGGGAAAACCAATACAGATGGATAAGCTTTGTAAAATATTTTGTAGGTCAACAGATTCCAGTTTTGTCTGATTTAACTTTATTGTGTAAATGTATGGATTTGAACCAGGCTATGCTGTATCCTGGACGAGTGCTCTCACCACTGGATAGGGTACAAAAAGGAGGAAGCCTTCACCCGCTCTTCCTGTATCTACATTTTAAAAAAAGAAAGGCCACATCTTCAAAGACTGTAGATGGCTATTTTCAGCTTTCTGAACTCACATCCAAAATGGCAGGAGGCACCTTCCAGCTGTTCTCAGTAGCAAACTGAAGTCATAGCGGGGTCCTACACCTTGTGTCAGTTCCATTAGCTACCTCTAGACCATCTTTTTCATCCTCTGCCTCTCCAAGCTCTAATTCTGAGGTACCCAACATTTTCCATTGACATAGAGGACTCCTAGCAATAAGCTCAAGAAAGCGACTTAGCAGCAATACCTAACCCTAAGGCACTTCTCACTCTAAATCAGCCCTAAGTACTCAAGCAGCATGTATCCAGCTGGTAGCAATGTGACCTGACAGTACGCTGTTTCTGCCAGGTTGTGGCCAATTTCAGAGCTTCACTGAAGGAAATAAACCCAGAATAAATATTATTATTGGATTAAGAGAAAATAAAAAAACCCCGACACCAAAACCTTCCTTGCTTGCACAAGTAACCAGAAAAATGCTTAAAACAGGGATCAATATACAAACAATAATTTTGTTTCCTTTAAAACGTCTTTGAAAAATATCAGACTTTATAGGACTGTTATTACAATCTTATTTTCCACATTTATTTATAAAATCCTCCAAAACTTTACTAAGTTCTGTGTTAAAACAATGAAGGTTTCCAGCATAAATTTATTCATGACTATGCCATTTGTTGTTATATAATTCTTTGCCTTCAATAATTCTACTGCTTCTTTGATAATATTTTCCAGACTGTATGTGTAAACAATTGTCACAACTTCTCAGCATTATTTTTGGTGAAGTTAGACAAATACTTGATCACCATGGTTGTTTTCATATCTGTTACAGTTGAAGTTCAGCTTTCTTGAATACGCGTGGCCTGACTGAAAGCATTGGTATGAATGAGGGGAAGAGCTGGAACCCCAGTTTCCATTTTTTGCTCACAGCCCTATGAGGAAAACTGAGGTAAAGGGGCTTTTTCAGCCTGGAGAGGAGACATCTTCAGGGAGACCTAATAGCAGCCAGCAGGAGGACAAGACACAACAGCATAAATTGAATTGAGAGTTTCAGACTGGATATAAGGAAAACCTGTGAGAACAGCCAGGCATTGGAGCGGGTTGCCCAGAGAGGCTGTGCAGTCTCCATCCTTGGAGGTTTTCAACACCTGGCTGGATTATACCTGTATGACCTTTAGCTGAACTGGCTTTGAGCAGGGTGTTGGACTAGAGGTCTGCCAAGGTCCCTTCAAACCTGAATTATCTTGTGATCCTATGATTATGACTTGGGGATGGAAAAAATAGCAATCTTAATTTGTTTCAGTTGTTTAAGTTTCTGACTGAGCTTGCACAGCAGGTATTTAAATGTACATTTGCAAATGAAAAACCCAAGTGTTAAGGTTGAGCTGAAATATGGCCTAAGCAAAACTCAAAAAGTAATAGGTTTTGTCACTTGAAATCCTTAGCTCTGAATATCTCATCTTAAACCAAGGACATTGTAATTTTGAAATCTGGAATACATTTCTTGGCTTCCAGGAAATCCCAAGCTAATAATAGAACTTGCACAGGATGCAATATGTGAAGGTAAGTGCTCCTTTCTGAATATCTGAAGAATAGCTATAGCAGAGGAAAGGGGTACTTGAGAACACCAATGTAGATAAGGTCTCTTAATGCTCTGAGATAGCGTATGTCCAAATGTGACCATAGTCGCTTAAGTGTATCCTTGGTCGCAACTCTTTGGGTAAGACTGTTCTGGGCATTTCATGGAGACCTAATATGTACATTTATAATATGGTTCAGCAGTGGAATAAAAGATTTGTTAACTTGCTAATCAATCTGAGATAGAAGAGCTCATGTCATATCTACAGTCATCTCTCTGAAGGAAACACTTTAATATGGAGAAAGTCCTGTTCACCTCTCATCAGTTTGTATTTTGCATTTTGGTTTTCATTTTAAGCAGATCCTAAAGAAACCTACTTATGACTTTTGTTTTGAGGTTAGCAACAAAAACGTAGAACATATAGGAAGAAAAAAAAGGCATATTTAAATATTATTCAGCTGTAATGACTTATAAGCATGAATTAAATTTTCTGTGAATACAGTTGTCAAGATGAGGAAAAGCATAGGCTTAACTCTACATCTCAAAAATCCCGATTTCAGCCAAATTAAAAAAAAGACAAGACAGAACATACTAGGTGAGAGAGAGGAAGAAGTCATTCAGAGCATGAATATCTACTAATTAGAGAGATGTGAGATGGAGTCCAGCAGTCAAGAACCTTTGCATTTGTACCACATGGACGATGTTTCACTGTGACCGACTGTCCCACAATGGGGGAAGACTCAGAGGAGAAGGGCAAAAATAATGACCTCAGGGAAGAATGTAAAGAATGACCACCAATTATTGTTAAAAAAGCTGCACTTTTAGGGGGACTGGAGAGTAACCTTTGTTTTAGATATACGGCTGTACCAGTGAGTCATCAGGTTGTATAAACAGCTTTCCCTGAGATAATTAGTGGAGAGTAATGTCTTTCTGAGCTAGGCAGAGCAGCATGGGGGGAGAAAGTGTATATGAGGCTCAATCTAACATTAAGTATAAAAACTGGCCAGCTAATAAAATGAACTTTGAAGAGAGCAATGGGCTTGACCTGGCTTCAACCCTCGTATTCCTTCCTGGTGACTGGGCCCGCCCAGCATCATGATGGTAAGCGTATAGAGAAATGGTAATAGGAATCATGTTTGCGTGGTGATTCAACTGCATGCTGCAATACCTATATTGTGCTTGTGTTGTGATTTCAGTATACTGCTGTATCACTCTACTAAATCAAAATCCCATGCAATGACAATTATATCAAATAAGTAAATTTGATATTAAACTTTAAATCCTCCTTATGTAGAATATCTAAAAGAACCTAGTCAGAGGGTATTGGACTCTGACATTCAGCCACTACCACTCCATTTTATATAATACTGGAATGAAAAAAAAAATCAGCACTTACGGTACTTCATGGGATCACAATAAGAATGAAATTTGGAAGAAATGGACAAAATCTTAGTTATGCTGGTATTAGGTGTTCTTTCACAGGCAGTAAGCATGACATTACACAGAACACAGTAAAGGCAACAAAGACAATGTGGTGAGCTATTTCATTCTTGTATTGGGGAAGGAAGAGATTATGATGGTTCTGTAATCTAAGAGTTAAATTGGTGTCTTATACCTGCAAGGCAGAGATGTTTACATTCCTTGATACGGGTAATTGAAATCAACTTCCAGACTGTTTGAGGTTTTTTGTGTTGGGTTTTTCTTTTTTTAAATAGTAACGTGGAAAGAAGTCTTCAGAGAAAGTAATAACCAGACTATGTGTTGAGAAGAAAAATCTATTGACGTCATTTTATAAAAATTCATAACCAGTAGTTAAAAATATATATTTCACTTGAATCTCTCCTATCTGTCACCTGTTAATGGGTTAAATGCCCTGTTTGGTGTGCCACTACTTTAAAGATTATTTTAAACTGTCTTTGGTGAGCTATTTTTCACAAAGTATGACAAATTCAGTTACTGGTAAAAGACTGAAAGATACTGAAATTGCCTTTTTCTATTTAGAAGTAATGCATGAAAAATTGCTTCTTCTAGCTTATGAATATTAAAATTGTTCTTATTTTAATCTACTAGATGAAAAAATAGCTCCTTGTTATTAGTCATGATGTTAATGTTCTTATTTTTAATCTTCCTGAGGTAGTGTGTCCTTTATCTTTCCACAAGGATGGATAATAGTTCTCTCATTTTGCAATACTTCCTTTTATATTTTTCTCTAGTAATGAAAACTTAGGTATATGCTTTCCTTTTAATTAAATGTCTATTAAACCTGTGGCAAAAATTAATGTATTTGCCTGACAATATTTTTCAGTGCTTTCATTTATGTGTTTCAAGAAAAAAACCAAACCACAGTTCACCATCCCCCAGCAACTCCCTGGAGTCTTCCACAAGAAGATTCCCTTCCCCCAACTGGAAGGGAACATGTTTTCACTCATGAACAAAATTTATTACAGTTTTCATCATATTATAATAATGAAAGATATTCTTTTAGTTCTGCGAAATGATGTCACAAGTTTAAAAAAAGGATTTTTCTCCCCCAGCTTCCTGTGCAAGGTGTGTAATGCAAATTATTAATGTGAACACTCTAAGAGATAATATAAACTGTAAACATAATTACAAAAAAACCCAAAAAGAATAATCAGCATTATTTTTTCATCTCAGTAGACCTATGCTAAATCATTGTTAATGATGCAGCCATACACTGTGAGGAAGTAGAAGCAACAGCATATTTATATTGAGGATGGCATAAGGAAAAATTATTGCATAAATGAGAAGGGAAGAGGAGCTAGGTCTCCAAGTTATTGCAAAATTAGTTTTGAAGTGTCTTAATTAAAATTGTAAATAAATAGCCATTTCCTCTATGATTACTGTAAAGATTAACTAACAAGATACACTTGTAAACTGTACTTGGGTGCTCTTTCCAAATAGAAGGTTTCTTCCAATACTTTGAGAGCAGAACTACATAATTTACACTGTTCAGGCTGGACTGTCAGACCTCCATATCCTCTCTTCCACTGTTTGGTGGCTTCTGGCTCCTTTGTATTTCCAGTTAAGTGGACTTCTGGGGTGGCATTCCTACTATCTTGTCCTCTTTTCCCCTGTAAGCTTAAATACAACATTCAGCACTGCTATGGTAGCAAGTGAACCTCTTTCCCACTAGATCAGCATGACCATTCCAGTTGTATCTGACGCCCAAAGCAATTTTGGCTGAAATTACTTACCATTTTCTCTCAAATCCCATTAAATTTCCACAAAATACTGCTTTTACATTGCTTGCTTTGTTAAGCTGCATTTACCTTGGCTAACCTCAGTCTTGTGATGAAGAGACATTTTCTTTCTTCTGACTGTCTTTTTTTAAAACCCAAATAAGACATCTTTCATTCAGTTCACTAAAAGGAGGTCTTGGCCTCATTTTTTGTATCTCTTTGTTTACTCTTGAGGAGAATGAGTATCTTGTAGAGCTAGTCTTTTATATCCCCTAGCAGCAGTACTTTGTGTGTAGTAAGGAGGAAAGCCATGAAAAAGAGGCATCACCACATCAGTCAAGATCTGTGTAGCAGGAAACAAAAGCAATAAACACTACAGTGCTTTCATCCCATGTTAACCTCCTGCTAGGGATGCCGACAATTACAGGGAGGCATAGTAATGGTTGTTGTTTGGTACAGTTTGACTGTGGCTGGGAGCAAGCAGGTGGAATACTAACTTCAGTTCAGCACAGGAAACTTCAGTGTTTTTGGGCTCAGTAAGTGGTGAAGACAAACGTTGGTCCCAGATTTCAAACCAAACATCGCACACAACCCTCCAAAACATGGGATCTAATTCCAGTCAATGCCAGGGCACTGCTGTCTTGGGCTGTGGAAGTTTTCTCAGAGGAGCTAAAAGTCCTTAAGGTTGTTTTACTTTTTCATTATTATTATATTTTTCATTATCACTGTCATCATTAATACTGGTTTTGGCACCCATATCTTATTGTTCTGTAACAGAAATGTTGCTACTTTTATCATCTTGGCTATATTCCTGTATCAGTTTTGGCTGGGGTAGAGTTAATTTTCTTCACAGTAGCTGGTATGGGGCTATGGTTTGGATTTGTGCTGGAAACAGTGTTGATAACACAGGGATGTTTTCGTTACTGCTGAGCAGTGCTCACACAGAGTCAAGGCCTTTTCTGCTTCTCACCCCACCCCACCAGCGAGTAGGCTGGGGATGCACTAGAAGTTGGGAGGGGACACGGCCGGGACAGCTGACCCCAACTGACCAGAGGGATATTCCACACCATATGACATCATGCTCAGCATATAAAGCTGGGGGAAGAAGAAGGAAGGGGGGGATGTTCAGAGTGATGGCGTTTGTCTTCCCAAGTAACCGTTCCGTGTGATGGAGCCCTGCTTTCCTGGAGATGGCTGAACACCTGCCTGCCCATGGGAAGGAGTGAATGAATTCCTTGTTTTGCTTTGCTTGTGTGCATGGATTTTGCTTTACCTATTAAACTGTCTTTATCTCAACCCACGAGTTTTCTCACTTTTACCCTTCTGATTCTCTCCCCCATCCCACTGTGAGGGGAGTGAGCGAGTGGCTGTGTGGTGCTTAGTTGCTGGCTGGGGTTAAACCACAACAATGCTGATAGAAGAAATGATTGTGTGTCCCTATTTTTCGTGCTTGCCCTCATTCTGTTTACTGACGTAAGTAATTATGCATAAGACACAGTAAAGCTGTGATGGTGTAAGGGTAGAAGCAAGGTCTCCTAGGAGGGGATAAACTATTTATTAACTACTTACCATAATGTGGAAAAAAAGCAGTAAAGTTTGTACATAAATGAAGCCCTTCTTCAAGAAAACCTAAATATCTGATGAGCTTAACCTAAAAACTGAATGGTTTATTTGATCAACACACATACATTAGACTATCTAATAACCTGCCTGGTGTTCCATAGAGTATGCTTCTGGTTTCCTAAACATTTTACATGTGCCAAGGACTGAATATCCTCAATTCAACAAATGTGACTGTTCTTTAAGGATTTTGTTAATACCATAATACTCTTATTGCTTTATCATCTCGAAAGAGTTGTGTCATTGGATCTATTTTTTTTTTTTTTTTAATTAGAAAACTGTTATTTTTAAGATCTAGTAAACCCTATTCTATTTAGAGGTTCAGTTACTGACTGTAGATTTTCATAGACTAAGATTGATCATGATTTACACACCTCACACACAGATGATAATTTAGTAATATGTAAAATTACAGAATTAAATTTCCCTGTTGCTCCTGCAAATATACTTCCATTTGAATGACAGTCTTTTGGAGAGTTGAGGGTACTGTATTCCTACTCTCTCTTTTATCATTTGATATCTATATAATTCCAAACCATTCTTCAAGATTCTTACTTTTTTCCTGACACATAGACATATAATAGAAAGGAGGAAAATAGAAAACTGTTTTCCTCTTTTTATTCTAAGCTTCAGTAATTCTGAAGTATTTTTCCAATTACTAGTTTATACAAGTGAACTGCATAGTTGAAATTCAACAACTCTAGTGTTTAGATAGTGCTGTATTGCCAGTCATCTCTCCTCTTGTTGTTCAAGGCAATCTTTTCTTTTTTAATTGTAACTCTCAGATTTGTATTAGTGTTTGCATTATTATTTGTACCTGAGAACCAGTTGGCTTGTAGGATGAGCAGAACTTTATAATAGTCCTTTTCACTTTGACCAAAACAACTGTGAAATCTTTCATTTAATTAAAAACATTTCATTTCATCAGAATAAAAAGTCTCTGTAGTATCCAAAATCAGGACTTCATAGAGTTCAATTGCATTTTACCTAAAATATGGCTCTCTAGACACTGAGTAACAAAGTATATTTGCATCAACATATCCTAGTGCCAGACAGTGAATAGGGAGGATGATACCAATGTTGTGATTGGTGATGGTCACCAAAAGTTTCTTAACAACAAAAGTAAACTAGAAAAGTAGTGAAATATTTTAAAATTCAGCTACACCCAAAACGTTAATTTAGAGTGCCCATAGTATAGGAAGAAGCCAAAAGGAAAAAATTAACTATATGCTTTTCTGTTGACATTTTCCCTTCTAATTCAAAATGGTATCAGGTATTATTGATTTTAAATGTTGTAATATGATTTATCATTCTTTCCAGTTAGATTGCATCAATTGAGAAGATTTCTAAGAAAGTCGGTATAGTAATTCTTCTGGTTTTTTTCAAATACACACAGTGTTAGGCATATCATAGATGACTAGATAATTGCAATAAAATGCTATTCACACATTTCATTTTCCTTTATAATTTTAAACAATCTATTGAACTGCTTCTTAGAGGTTTCCCTATTCAGTGCTCCTAATACCAACATTTTACTTCTTTGTGAAAGCAGTTTATCCTCCGTCTCCTCATCAACAATGACTACAACCAGAATAGTTATTTTAGTGATTTTTAACTATTAAATAATACTTCTCTGTCTGGGCAGAAATAATACACTTTGCCTTGTTCCTTGAAGTTTATCAAAGCCATTTAGTTCAAAGTTCTAACAACTCCCTTTTCTCCTCTCGAGTGAGATGCTGATAATTATCAGTTCAAGAAAGGCCCCTCTATCAGGAAATTTTTGTCAGTAACAGTCACAGGAATGGCTTTGGCATTGTATATAAAATACAGCAAAGTATTTGATGAATAATTGCATGACAAAATATAAGTTTTTTCCTTTTGGCTGTTTGAAAGATATTGTTATATCAGTGGATAAAAAAGAAGCCCAACCTAATATGCCATTGGCTGCATTTGAAAAGAACAGAAGCCTCAAAACATCTTTCTTTCCTTACTGGTGTTCAGAAGAACATGTTGGCAAGAGAGTGTGGGCATATAGTGTTATACCTGTAAAGAAGCCTGGGCATTTTGAATCACAGAAAAGAGCTGGAGAGTGATTTACCTTTATTTAGCCTGTTTTTCAAGTGCATTCAAACCAAGACAGACTTTTCATTCCTTTCAGGTGTTTGGTAACTAGGACAGAAGAACAACCTTGGCACACACCACTGGCAAATTTAAATCCTGAACAGACCTGAGAAGAAAATATAAAATACAGCAAAGTCTTAGATGAATCTGAGGCTGAAGCATTTGTATCAATAAAAAATTCTTTTGCTAATATAGTACTCAATCTGCTTTAAGAATCACAAAGAAGCTATTTTTTCTACTACAAAATACTCTACAGCATTCCGTTTGGATCTCATGCACTGCTTAGTGTGATTTCATTGATTTTAGTGAAGTTGCTTTTGTCTTTCAGTAGGATAAATCAGACCAGGTTTCAGCTTATTGTTTCTGAAACTGCTAAATAGCCAAGATTTGTGGAGAATGAAACAAGTCTGTGGTAATTTGAGAAAAGAAAAAGATTGAAAAGTGAAAATGTGTGAAAACATGGCTGATTTCAACAAAGCCACACACTACAGAGCCATTACAGAGAAGAAACACAATAGTTTCACCCAAAGTAGATGTGACATGAGGACGTTCATTCTGTTAATATGTAGAGTTCTCCACACATAAATCGAAATGTGCAATTGTATGTCCTAGCTTGATGAAGGGTAAAATTTATTATCAGGCTTAGGTGTCATCTCAGTATTTACATGTGCTTAATATAGTTTGAGCATTTCTATGATGTCCTGGTTTCGGCTGGGATAGAGTTAATTTTCTTCCCAGTAGCTGGTACAGTGCTGTGTTTTGTATTTAAGATGAGAATAACGTTGATAACACACTGATGTTTTAGTTGTTGATGAGCAGTGCTTACACTAGTCAAGGACTTTGCAGCCTCTTATGCCATGCCAGTGAGAAGCTGGGAGGGGATAAAGCCAGGACAGCTGACCCAAACTGGCCAAAGGGATATTCCATACCATGTGATGTCATGCTCAGTATATAAACTGGGGGGACTTGGCCAGGGGAGGGGTGATCGCTGCTCGGGAACTGGCTGGGCATCGGTCAGCAGGTGGTGAGCAATTGCATTGTGCATCACTTATTTTGTATATTCTTTTATCATCATCATTATTATATTATTAGTATTAGTATTAGTATTAGTATTAGTATTTTCCCTTCCTTTTTGATCCATCGATCCTTACAGGCTGGATCGATGGGCCCAGGCCAACTGTATGAGATTCAACAAGGCCAAGTGCCGGGTCCTGCACTTTGGCCACAACAACCCCATGCAGCGCTACAGGCTTGGGGAAGAGTGGCTGGAAAGCTGCCTGTCGGAAAAGGACCTGGGGGTGCTGGTTGACAGCCGGCTGAACATGAGCCGGCAGTGTGCCCAGGCGGCCAAGAAGGCCAATGGCATCCTGGCCTGTATCAGAAATCGTGTGGCCAGCAGGAGTAGGGAAGTGATCGTGCCCCCGTACTCGGCCCTGGTGAGGCCGCACCTCGAATACTGTGTTCAGTTTTGGGCCCCTCACTACAAGAAGGACGTCGAGGTGCTGGAGCGTGTCCAGAGAAGGGCAACGAGGCTGGTGAAGGGTCTGGAGAACAAGTCTTATGAGGAGCGGCTGAGGGAACTGGGACTGTTTAGCCTGCAGAAAAGGAGGCTGAGGGGAGACCTCATCGCTCTCTACAACTACCTGAAAGGAGGTTGTAGCGAGGTGGGTGTTGGTCTTTTCTCCGAAGTAACAAGCGATAGGACGAGAGGAAATGGCCTCAAGTTGTGCCAGGGGAGGTTTAGATTGGACGTGAGGAAAAATGTCTTTACTGAAAGAGTGGTTAAACATTGGAACAGGCTTCCCAGGGAAGTGGTTGAGTCCCCATCCCTGGAGGTATTTAAAAGACGTGTAGATGAGGCGCTTAGGGACATGGTTTAGTGGGCATGGTGGTGTTGGGTTGACAGTTGGACTCGATGACCTTAGAGGCCTTTTCCAACCTTAATGATTCTATGATTCTATGATTCTGTCCTATTAAACTGTCTTTATCTCAACCCACAAATCTTCCTTTTTTTTTCCCTGATTCTTTCCCCCATCCCACTGCGGGGGAGGGGAGTGAGCAAACGGCTGTGTGGTGTTTAGCTGCCTGCCAGGTTAAACCACAACACATAAAGAAACAAAGATGATGGAGGGCTGGACTGAAACAGAACTTACACTGAACTTTGGGGGAGGGAGCGGCATTCACAACCCACAGCTGAAAGCCCTGGTTCCTCTGACACAGCATGAGGAGAGCTGGTATCTCAAGAACAAGAAACCATCAAGTTGGATGGGCTTTCTCATTTAACCTGTCCCAACATAAACAAATTAGGTGGCAATTTCCAGGCTTCTAGGAGGTACTTTTAGATTTGTGTGTATTGGATGTTGTGGACAGATATTCATTTGATCTAATTAGGATCTAACACCTAATCTAATTAGGTGTTAGGATAGCATCAAGCCCAGAGTAAGAAGACCCTGCAGAACTAGACCCTGCTGTTTGTCTCTGACAAAAAGAGCCTACTCTCTGCTGACACTTAGGTCTGAAATAAATCCTCAATTTGTTTAGCACTGTTAAAATATAGGCAGACCTTGATATGCCCAGAAACAGACACTTTGTCTTCCAGAAAATATGTCGAAGAAACTGATGTGCACAGGAGAATTTAAGGGCCCAGTTTCTGGAGGCAGGTAAGAACAGGTTTTATGGATCTAAATTTTGTACTCAGGCATTTTATATGTTTTGTGGGTCTAACATTTAAGATGATCAGGCACCCAGTGGAATTCACAACACATGAATGGAAGTTTTATGAGAAAACATAAGCGCTTTAAATACCAAAATCTCTCGTGCCTCACCAACCCAGTCACAAATGAACTTTTTTTCAAAGAAAATGTGTACAATTCTAGCCAATATAGTCCATACATTGCTACTATGAGCACGAACTAAGCAAATGTTTTCTCCTGTACATACATACTGGGGCTGATCTCAAGGCAGGTCAAGCAAATCCTGACCATTTCTGGCCCATAAGGTTTAAAACACCAAATGAAAAAGTACAGGGAGAAATAACCACATACCAGGAAACTAGTTCACTTTGTTTTCCTTTTTTAAGCAATAGAAATAAGTGACAATATGAAGAAGCTGAGAGCACTCTGTACTATTTCACTGCAATAGCAGCCACTTGGTTTCCACACTTGCAGATTATTAACCGGATGTTATTAATGCCAGAGTTGCTAAGAATTGCTCTTCTGATGCACAAAGTAACTATTGTGGTTTGTCTCTTATCTTTGGAAAAACATGCAAACAAGGCCCTGCAAGCAGGAAAAAATGGGCCTTCTTCAGTTTGTTGCATTCATACTGTCAAACTCCAGTTAAAAAATCAGTATGACTAGGACAAAAAAAACTTTAATCAGCTTACTGGAAGCCTCAGTCACAATAGTGGCAACGTGCTCTCTGTTAGCATTCCTTTGTTTTATAAAATCTGAAAGAATTTTTTTTTTCTCCGTAATATTCTCTAATGTTAAAACCTGATTTGGAGCAGTATGTGGCTGTATGCCATATCACGTTTTCATGCTGAGCAGAAGCATCGTGTGACATTCTGAGGCAAACACCTTTATCCTGGAACCCCACAAGAACTCAGTGGCATCCACTGGCTTACGCAGCACAAGATGCCAAATTGTCTCTGAATTTGGCAGCAGCTTTTGTCACAGTCTCAGGCAAGATGCTGCCTGTGGGTAAGGTGCCACCCATCAGCAGGATCTCTCCAGTTGCTCCTGCTTTCCCTTTCTTCTTAACACACAATGAATAAAGCAATGAGGGAGAAAAAAAATACGTGGTACTGCTTCCTGGGAAACAAAGATCTCACGAACACTTACACCTTGGTGAGCATATTTACGGTTGGACTTGATGATCTTAAAGATCTTTTCCATTCTAAATGATTTTATGATTCTATATTCTTAAGTGAGAGTTTGGACTCACAATGGGAGACTATAAAGCCCTGTGTAAGTAGTACCACAACTGTGTACTCATTCTGCTAAAATTGGCTTTCTAGTCTAGGTATAGCACAGCTGCTGCAGAGCTTGTCAAGCACACAGAAGGCCCACCTTCACAGAAAGACCTGAGGCTCAGTCATCCAGCTGGAGAGTCAACAAAATTCTTCCCACTCAGATGCAAAAGTCCTGCGATCTTCTTGCAGAGGACAGACTGCTGACAGGATGTCTACTTGAATGAGGGTCACATGAACAAGTTGAGGGCAGAGACATCAGTCCTCAGGGGACTGCCACAGCGTGGGCTGGGTAGGGGTACAGCTCTTCCTGCATTTCAAAAGAGGGTGACACTGCAATATTTTAAAATCTAACTGTGTAGCAGAGTGGTTGTAGGGCTTGTCTTGAGCAATAATGCTGCAGCTCTGAGTCTATTGATATTTTTGGTGCCCAAAGTCCAGCAATGCAGCCTTCCAGCTGCAAACAGAGGGAAATTCTGGATTGTCTCACCTTGTAGAGGCTAAGACTGCCATTTGAAGTACAGAAGACATGAAAAAGACGTGAGGATGGTGACAGAATGTTTTCTGGACTGCTGCAACATGTCAGGGCCCTGAGGGTACCAACAGGCTGTGCAACCCCTTCCATCTGCCCCCAAGGGCTGCCTGTGTTCAGGGCCATCCCTGCTGTGGCACAGCTGCGTAACCTTGGGTCAGACTGCTGTGAAATCAGCTAAGTAATGAGAAACAGCTGTGAGAAGCCCCTTTAGGGCCCTTCCTCAGCCTGGGAACAGCACTTAAGCTCAGGCTTTTGCATAGACTCTGCTGCCTTGCTCTTTGCTGATCCTGGCCTTTTGGACTTGGACTTGGACTTGGACTTGGACTTGGACTTGGACTTGGACTTGGACTTGGACTTGGACTTGGACTTGCCTCAGCAATCTATGGACAGCTGCCTGACCCTGCTTGTTACTGCTGGTTCCTCTCTTCTTGTTTGGGAACCATGGGACTGAATTACTTGCTGGTGAGGTTGCAGCCTGGCATTCGTCCTTTGCTACTGGCCTGCCATCCTCTAGAGAGCAGCTGGCTCCTGCTGCTCCCTGGCACACTGCTTTAAGAGCTGATGTGGTGGTTTGACTCTTGAAGGTGTCATGGTTACAGCTGCAGATGACACTTATCCAATGAATCCCTTGATTGAGCTTTTCATGGAAAAAAGTTGATTGTGTTTCAAAAACTAAAAATTAATGCTTGTTAGTAAGACAGGCCTTCCTACTGTTCTAGCAGTTTTGAACTTTTCCATATTGAACATATAGATTAGAAATAAATGGAGTTTTTGACATGAGATTGCATTAATACCTTGTACAAGACATTAGTACCTTTATATATCTGCTGGGAACACCAAAAATATTATATTTTAGTACACTGTTTACCTTTTCTACAGCTGTCTCCACATCAATGACCTGTGAGTAGCCTATGTTCAACTAGTATTCCTCTGCCTTTCTAGCTTCATGTGAAGTCCTGAACCATTACTATTGGGTTTCTAAGCTCCACACATAAATTGTATACTATTAAAACTTGTACTGTTTCTGTTACTCCAGTCACTGTATTGTCCGTGTCTTTTCTATACAAACCTTTAATCAAGAGTCCTGCTGGATTCAGCTTTGCAGGAAAGCTCAATGAAGGGATTACTACTTTCTTGACCCAGATTGCACTGTGTCATGAGTGAAACATTAAAAGCTCTTCATTGTTATCAAAGCTGAGGTAGCCTTGCACAAAAGCAGAACTTGGACCTTTCAGGGTGGGGGAACTTTAAAGTCAAAACCAAATGTAGATTAGCTGCCTCCACCACTATGCTATACTTTAACTGGTGTTTCTAGGATTACGATTTTAGACTTTACTAAAATAGACTTTGTTAAAATGTTTTGGGGTTTTTAAGTCTTAAAGAACAAAATCTCATTTTTCTTGTGTCAGGTTATATGAGGTAATCGGCTGCAGCCAGGTCAGCAACAATGCTGTCAGTCTAAGTCAGGGCAGTCTGAGTAAACTCTGTCTTAGCATCTTCTCAGCTCTCTGGACAGTTTTGCTGAAGGAACTGAATGCTGGAATACCTTCTCTGTGTCTTTAAATTCATGTGGCTCCCTTTTGTGCTTTTAGTCGTTGAAGTTTAGTAACTGCAATCGCTGAAATGAATTTCAATGAAGATATACAAAGGGACTTCCCTGCAGCTGAGCTTTTTACATTACTCTCCAGACTTCACAACAGGGTTTGCCTGTATGACTGATGCACATACAATTGAAATTGCTTAAGAACAACAAGTTGCAAGTGTTTCTTTATATATTTTTTTTTCCATTTTTTTTCCCAGTCTTCACCAATCCATTTTGCCTGAAATATGTTATCTCCATAGAAAAGCAGGTTCTAAGAGTGGTAATTCATGACAGTATGTAAGAAGAGGTATGTGTTGTTCCATGTACCAGGTGTTACAATAATTTCTTTAGGTCCATATGTAGAATTTAAACACTTCTCTTTTTGCACTGGGAACTTGCGTACGATGTTGTGTGTGTGATCAGTACAACGTTGTGTGTGATCAGTATGTGAATTTCTAATATAATTTGCTTTTTGATTGGACATAACAAACATGAAATGCATTCAACAGCATCCTAGCTTCCAAATTCATATCTAGTCTATATAGAAATTCCTGCTTTATCATAACAAGCCAAGTCAGTGTTTTTCCAGGTGTGCATTACTTCCATTTAGACATGAACACAGAGACGTGTTACACCTTAGTAAGAAACAAATTTATCTCTGGGGAAGCTGTTTCCACAGTAAGTCTTGAAGGAGGTACACTCTAATAAACAACACAGCCATCCAGTGGTGAAATGGTAACCTGGCCTTTTCATATGGCTGGGCATTTACTTTCAACGCTTGCGGCACCACAAGATGCATCTCCTGGATTAGGATCTTGGATGTGACAATTTTGAAAGCAAATCCCATATCTGTCTAAGTCTCTTCTATGGTGATCCTTATATTCAGGGAAAATTACTCTCAATACACTTAAGGCACAAAAATTCAACATTCAATTCATGGTAATTTTTGGAAGTGCTAGCAAACGTGAGTAGGTTTTTGTTTAGTTTTGGTTTGGGTTTTTTTTGCCATTGTTTCATCTTTTTCCACCTACAAAGTGCTTTAACTGCCATAATACATTTTTACCTAACTCTTTGACCTCACAATTTTAAATCCTTCAATTTTTCATTGCATCCTAGGCCCTGTTCAATTAATTTCCTCTTTCCAAACTGTAATGACTAAGCAGTCAAAATCTGTGACTGCCTAATCTACCAAAGCAATTTGCTCCTTCAGTGAGCTCCACCTGACCATTATTGTCATATTTTCCCTACCTGTAGGCTGGTAAGTATGACCTTTGCCATGACCAGTAAAAGGCCACAGGTTTTGTATTGACCTGATAGTGCAGGGTCTCAGGACTTGTCTGGGCTTGCCTTGGCCTGAGCTGCTTTTAGCTAGTTTTAATCATTCTCTGTTGGTCTAGTGATTAATGCCTAGCTTGCTTTGGATAGGCCCTGTGAATAACCTTTACTGTAAAGTTCTGACAGACCAGGGTATTCATGCATTGCCTAAGGAGCAATAGCCCCTTATGGCAAATAAAGCTGAAGGAGGTTATGGTGCAACTTTCAAACTTTAGTTGCGAACCAGGGAAAGAAGCAGACTGTGATAAGAAAGCTTGTAAAAATAGCCCCAGGTGAATGCTACTATTGAGGCAAAAGGGTCCTGTACACACCCCTAAACTGAAGCCCTAATTGGAAATAACTCAGGATGCTGATGACCTGCTGCAACACTCTTTCCCCCACCACCTCTCTGCTTGATGGAGGTTAGTGCCATCAACCTTGTGATCCAAGAGACACATGGACAGTGAGCATAACACCAAGGAAAAGCAGTAGATATTATTAAGTGTTGAATAACAATTTTAATGACATCACCAGTAAGGCTTTTCAGTACAAATTTGGACTATGAGTTAGTATTACTGTAGCTAGACTAGTCAGTTGGTTGTATTTTAATTCAACTGTTAAGATGATTATTAGGTTAAAAATAAATTCTTGGCTCCGTATATAACATTATGTTCTCTTTTGGCTGTAACAGTTCTTTGAGTGTCATATACCCATAACAGGCACTATCACCTCTACATCAGAACTGAGAAGACCTATTTCACCTTTCATCCTCTCATTTCATTTCATCCTTTCACTATTCCTGGAAACACAATTAGTCTCCAAGACCTGTCCATACTAACTTCCACCTATTGAATAGTTAAAATTCATTATATACATCAATACTAAAGGAGAAAAGATTGGAAGAAGAGTGAAGTAACAGTATTTAAATGGGGCTTATAAAAAAGATGGTGGCAGACTTTTTAGCAGGGCCTGTTGCAACAGGACAAGGGGGAATGGCTTTAAACTAAAGCAGGGTAGACTTAGACCAGATATAAGGAAGAAATTTTTTACGCTGAGGGTGGTGAAACACTGGCACAGGTTGCCCAGAGAGGTGGTGGATGCCCCATCCCTGGAAACATTCCAGGTCAGGTTGGACGGGGCTCTGAGCAACCTGATCTAGTTGAAGATGTCCCTGCTCACAGCAGGGGGGTTGGACTAGATGACCTTAGAGGTCCCTTCCAACCCAAAGTATTCTATAGTTCTATGATAGACTGTAAAACACTTGTTGTTGGTGGTTTATGAACTCCCTGGAATAAAGATTGTCTTCTATGAGATCTGTAATGACAATTCTCTCTCATTTGATATGATTTTTCATCATAAGCATCGTTTACATCTTCTATCAATTGGAGACATAAGTGACAGCACTAAAAATCAAGTGCTGATCTACCTGAATTATATCTTGGGGTTATATAATTTTATGAGCCCCAACTATACCATTTGGGGTTTAAAATGACTGGGATGTTAAAAAAAATCTTTTTTGAAAAATCTCCTCCTTTGTGTGAAATGTAACGTTTGTTATAAATTCCACAGAGGTATACAGCTGGGTTATTGTATCTTGACTCCAGCTCTTTAACTGTTCCAGCATTTGAAAATAGATGAAATAAATACATAAATGAAATTAATGTTTCAAAAAATGGAAGTCTATATAGTTTCCATGAGGAGGAAAAAATGTTAAGAGATAATTATTTTCAAGAATGGACTAAGAATTTGGTGTACAAAAGGTAGTTCCATCATATGCAGACTATCAGGAGTCAGAAAGCCAGTATGTGTAGCTCGTGTGAATATTAAGATGTTTTCTTAACATTTTCTTAGTGTCTTCTTAACACTGTCTAGATGCTTGAAAATATCTGCTGTTGGGTTCCTAAGGCAAGTAGCATGAATTCAATTCAATATTTCAAGAAGGAGCCATTAACATGTGATTTGTCATACACAGTAAACTCTTCCTTCTGGAAAAGCTTTGACAGAACTTTGCTTTGCATTTGCAATTGCTGTCATAATGAATAATGTGTTGTCTTTTTTTCTGTCCCCCTCCCCCCCCCCCCAATAGCTATTGTCAGGTTTTGCTGTTTCTGAAAATTATTGCCTTTTAGGACTTCCCAATAATAGATGGATTAGCTTTTAGTCTGAATGTATAATAAAGAGCTGGCTATACAGATAATTCACAAAAGATATTAGGATTTTTTTGCCTCCAAACTTTCATAACACTTTTACTTTTGTATTCTGTTTGCCCTCAAAATTACAGGAAAGAGTTGGTTAAAAAAAAAAAATCCCAATCCTTTTTTACTGAATAGCATCCAGGTTTCTAAGATTTGTTGGAAAGCAAATGACTGCTGATTCACAATGATGAAGCTACATGCAAAAAGTGTCAGTGTCTAAATCCACTGACATGCAACATCAAAGATTTGGTTCTAGGTTCATGTCCTTGCTGGGGAACTATCATAAAATTCCCAGCACTGCAGCACAACTACAGTGTAGTAGTTCTCAAGAATTTTTATTATAATAATTATTTACCTACCTACCTACCTATCTACCTACCTACCTTTTGGTCTTGTCTTGAAACAGAACAGGAGCAGAGGGTAGGGAGGGGATGGAAGGTGGGGGGAACAGTCCAGGATCTTTTTATGCTGTTGAAGATGAAATTGTGACTATATTCTGGATTTTCAAATATCTGTAAATTACTACCATGTGCAAAAAAATAGCAGCTACAAATTTACATGAGAAAGAAAATCAGCCATTTTCTATAAAAATTTTTATTGCTAATACAACAAAATACTTTTGTCCTCTAAATTTACCTCACTGTTGCATAGGGTTAGAAATTCTCAAAACCCCACACTGATCTGTAATTTACAATGATGTAGCCAGAGCCCCAGAATCCAATGCAGCTGAAGTCAGCTGCCTCACCATTTTTCTGTTCCAGATAACATAGTCTAAGTCCCTTAAAAGTCACCTTTTCTGGAGGGGAAAAAAAAACAACCAAAGAAACCTTTAGGTCTTTATCAGAAACACAGTTACACAGCAGAAGAGTTGCATGACAGATGAACTTTTAAGTCTCCTTCACCATAAGGAAATTAGAAACCAGTATTATTCTATTATTCTACTGTTGGTTGAGGTGAATTTTCTTCTTAGTAATACAGTATTACAGCTACTACCTGTTAGAAGAAAATATGTATTCAAGCTTGAAAGTAAATTTATTTGGACAAGTGACAAGTGGGAAATCTCTTTAGCAGAAGCTGCCTGAGTTCTCAAAAACCCTTTAGGACCTGTGGAGTGTCAAAGAGAAGGACTAAGTCAGGGCATTCGGATGATGAAACATGCTGCAGACGCTAGCTGTAATGACGACCTGCAAATCTGTCTCTCAGATTATTCCTTTAGATAAAAATAATAAAAAAAAAATTAGTGACATTTGTAATAATCTTTTCTTGTTTGCAATCATATATTTTATTCTGTATGATCCTAACTTCTTTCTTTCTCCATCTGTCTTTCAGAGGCTTCTGTTCCACTAGCAATTTTCCAGAGTACTATCTTTAAAAAAAATCCAAAAACATCATGAAGCATGACTTGCCTAACAAATACTCAAGTAGTTCGCCAAGCTGGTTAACCCTACTTTCGTGAAACCGATACTAGATAATTTCAGAAACAGAAGGCTTTTTATGGTAAATGCAAAATGTTCCTTTCTGTCCTGATTCAGATGTTAATTGCTTATCTATTACTTCTGGGTCAAATCTTCAGATTAGTTTGTGAAAGAGCATGGAGAATTAGTGTCCCTGTTTTTCCAATAGCTATTAAAACCAATGCTCTAGATTGAATCTCTAACTCGGGAAATCCCTAAATTCTTATCAGAAGATGGAAAAGATTGTTATCTATTTTCCCTCTTCCTTACGTTTCTTAAACGATGACCACTGGCTTCTATTAAAGCAACACAGGAGATCAGATGAATCTTTGCTATGACTCTAAAAGTTCTAACAATTACTAGAACACAAGATAAACTGGCTTCAGACTTTTAGCTTTAGTTTGGATAGTCTAAACTATGATACCACGTATGACCTTGTGGTATCAGCAATAAGAACATCATATCTATATGTTACCAAGGTCATACTGTATTAGAGCATACTCAAATTTGAATTTTCACTAACAAGGTTTTTTTGAGCAAAGTATTTGCTAATCTTTGCTCACTGTCTTTGATCAGTGCAGCAGGGAGGGGAAGTATCAGGCCTACTTTCTCACAAGACCCCACCATTTCTTAGGCTATCACTTAGAAATTACATCAAGCAATAAGGCTCATGTTGCAGCCTCATTCAGTATGACTGAAATATCAACAGAACCTTTGTCATTGACAACAAAAATACAGAGCAAAGTTTTACTCTCCATTACTGAATCTTATTATTTAGAAAAAGCTTTATTTCCCTGTTGGGATGTCAGTGAGTCACTTCATAAATTTCCATAATGATTCCCCTACCCATCATTATGATTAGCAGTGCCAGTTGTTAAGGGTATTTTCTTCTTTTAAGGCTAATGCAAATGCTTTGCTCCGTAGGAGTAATTTCTCGATAACGTTCCTAGAGCAGAGCACAGCTAAAAAATATTTTCACCCATAGACGGTGTTCAAGATTTGATATTTTTAGAAGATCCTCATGTGTTTGCACTTGCAGTTTGAGAGCAGGCATTTTTATCCTTGACTCAGGTGTGCATTCTGACCACCAAGCAAGGGAGACCTTCCCTTTTGGCCAGCTTGAATGTAGCAGCTGCAAAGGCAGTAAATGAGCGATTATAACAGGGACTGCCTGAGACAACAGGTCCTAGCTCTACTCAGAACTAAGAAAAAGCAAATATTTGGACTACAATCTTCTGTAGCTAAATGGAAATCCTTGCCTATTTCTTTTATCTTTGTTGAGTTTTAAACTGCTATCTAGAACCAAGAAACGTGTTCTGCTGAAACCAATGAATTTTCCTTGAACGTTTGATTCTGAAAAGGTAGATTTTTTTTATATTCACAATTTTTCTTAATTATAGCCATTTCCTGACAGATATGGTATCTTTGTATGGCTAAAGAGTTCACTTTACTGACAGAAATAACTAGATTTATGTCTATTGTTTTAGGACTACACAAGGAATGTGGATTTGAAAATTAATATGTTTTATGGTTTTTTTTTCCTCTTGGTCGAACAAATAATTTTTAAAGAAACCCTTAAAGGGATGTAAGGATATGCTGGGGCTGCAAACTAGACAGAACTTTGAGATTAATCAGCTTGCACTTGAAGCTTATTAAAGCCAAACTAACATATATTAAAACACCGGTGGCAACAATGGATTTCTTTCAACAGAAAACTTCAAACAAGATATAAACAAATACAGAATTGTTTTCTACCCAAAACTCCACCCTGCTTTCCCTTTCCCCTCTGTTTATTAATTCTGATGCCTGCCTCCAGCTCTTCTTTGCAAGTCTCATTATCCACACCTGTGATGTATGTTTCTTGTAGGGGGTGTGACTGCCCAGCTGAAGCTTTTCAGATGCTTTCAGAAAGTAGGGCTTCTCTTTTCTCTCCAGGAAACTTTGCCTACCCTACAGTTGGATTGACTACTCTCCTTCTGATCAGTTGTTTTATGAAAAACCAAGTATACATCTACAGGCAAGTTATGAAGACCTTTTCTGTCACAGCAGGATGCTAAGGTATATGTATGATGAATCTCATGTCTTTTCTTTTAAAAGAAAATCTAATCATTTAGCTAGAACTAGAAATTTCAAGTGTCTTTAAAGTGTGCAGTGAGGTCTGTAACGATGGATAGAACTTTAAGTGTGTTTGGTATGAGCTGCTGACTTTAATGACGTATGGTACTCCTATTAGTTCTGAAAAGATGATAGAGATGAGGTAGTATGAAATGGGACTAGGCAGTGTTTGCATTAACCTTTTGCCTTAAAGTTTGTGTGTCTCCTGGGAGTTCCTAGATTGTTTGTTTTGTTTTGAATAACTTAAACTGGAAAGTGGCAGTAGTGAAATGTGTCCTGAACAGGTTGTGGTTAGCAGTCTTTCTGCTTCTGAATGCTCTGTCTTAAAAAATAGAACAGTCACTTTATTGGCAGCTTGGTGTTTTGGGGTAGAGTCTCTGAGTGGAGCTGGCAATCTCTCTGCAAGCAATGGGAGATGAAAGAAAAGAATAATGGAGAAAAAAATAACAGTCATGAAATTGTTTGGTGTGTTGCTAACCCAAACTTGTCAAAAATTGGATGCTTTGGAGGTACTAGATGTTATTTTTGTGTAGTAGAGGTTGTAGGAGTGGAATTGGATGAATGCTTTATTATGGAGGACAGAACATAATCATCTGGCTTGTAATAGTCAAATAGATATCTGAGAAACCAAAAGCACTGAAAAAGTTTATATTCTCTTGTTTTTTAAATGTTTATATCAATTTGTTGGTAGATTATATTGCTTGGTTGAATTCAGCTCTGATGAGATGCTTTCTATTAGAGTAGTAATTCTGACTTTTTTTTTTTGGTATGCCTTGTTATCTGAGAATGTTTGCTATAGTGGTAGTCCACTCAAAAACGCCATGTAGTTGTGGAATGATATTATGTAAAATGTTATTTTTCAACTATCAGTTAACAGCCATGCACCTGGACATAATGTACTACCTACTGTTCCACAGAAACAAGATTTTGTTTAATCTCCAAGAATAGACTACACCACAGGTCTTTTAAGATTCCTGACAGAGATGTCTCCTTTGAGGGTACATCTATTGGGATGCTTGCTAAATGCCTTGGATGAACAAAACCAGCATATGCTAGTACGGGGCCTGCTGCAGGTTCAGCCAAAGCTGTGGGCAATTCAGAGATACAAATAAGATGAAAGAGAGTGAAATCTCCAAAGGTGATGATATGCCTGTTCATAAAACAGATGTCTACGAAGTGGCACATGTGATCATGGAGGTGGTCCGTTCCAGGAAATGGTAGAGCTCTGCATAGAGGTGTGAGGAGTTGTTGGTGTTATAGTCTTTAATAAACTGTGCCCTGACAATATCTGCAATTAAATAAAAAGATTAAAGATTTATAGTGTAAAAAATAAACAAGATGCCTATGAATATATTCTGTGAAAAATGAAGGAAAAAAGTGTTGTGTGTTGTTTTTTTTTTAAAGCTATAAACAAAGGAATAAAGAAAGAATGGACAAAACTGCATTAGTTAAGTTGTGGAAATCAAAATAAAGCACATAATTCTTGAAAAATAAAATCAGAATAAGGAAAGACATAAAGCTGTTACACAGTGAGAACTGGGGTCAAGCTCACAAGTAATCTGGATCAATCCAAATAACTGATATTTTTGCATTAACACATACACTGATGTGAAGAAAAAGACCGCATGTTTACTGGGAAACAGATTGGAAATTTTTCTATGTAACTTGTTAGGAAAGGTATTTCCAGCAGAAAAAGAGGCAGTCTTAAGACTGTCTTGTAAGTCACTGATGAGACCTCTTGTGGGTACAACTCGTGAGTTGAACTCAAAGTTGAACAACCCTGAAGAAAGACAGCCAGCATAACAACAACATTGAAAGTTTATGTTGAGGGTTGAGAGAAAAATAAATAAATAATTTGGTTTTCTTAGTTTGGTATAACAATAGTTGAAGGGGGAATGTGACTTCTCCTGAAGTCCAAGAGGGGAAAGTTAGTGGTGGTTAAGGTAAAGGACAATAATGATGGGAAAGCTAGCAGTTATATAGTCTCCACAAACACATTTAGGCTGAACACTGGAAGTCAGTGGAGAAGGTGGTGAAATGGCTTTGTGAATGGAGTGATGAGGGCATGCATCTTAAATATTTTAAGCTGGGGTGGGATCTTTTTATGAAGGGATTATGAAATCTGTTTGCCGCATCTCATGGACTGGATTGAAGGATCATAAATGTAACATCATAGGAGAAAGGCAAATGTTCACTGTAGTGTTTTGGAGGCTAATCACACTCCTTAAGATCTAAAGTTAAACCAGCTTCTCAAAAAATGTGCCAAGATTATATATCTTTCACCTGTTTCCACAGGTTTTGAATTTGTTTGTGGTATTATTATCATCTGACTTGTTATTCCATTCCTTAAGTGGAAAAGTGTCCATTCCCTTCTTTTTTTTTTTTTTTTTCTTGTCTACATTTCCCCTTCCAGAATCACCTGCCTCTAGCCATGGTCAAGGAAAGAAAGACCGACCTGAATTCCTTTTGTTGTGCTTCTCACTTTGAAAGTCTCTGAATAGGCAGGATTGAAATATGTCCTATTGAAAACACTTAGGTTTTCATATTGGGAGTGATCTCTCCTTACAGAATATTGATATTCTTCCTTTCATGAGAGGAGGCTGAAGCCTCTCTTGTTTCTAAAGAACGTATTTCAATTTAACAGATGAAATGCATAATTCCAAAATATTTTTGTAGCGCTCTTCGATACATACTGAGTGTTCTTTAAAATTCCGATTATAGGTGTGCCCCTTAACAACAGGAAGCCAAAAATAGTCATAAAGCTGCTTTTCATACTATGGGGGGTGGGAGGGGTGGGGTCAAATATGAAAGTAAATTGCAGGATCACTATATATATCGAGTATATTCTTTGCAGAAAAGCACTCTTGCTCCCTTGTAAGAAAGAAGAGAGCCTTGGTTGATAATATTACTTACGTAGAGCATGCAGCTTGGACCAATATCTTTTCATTAAAAAACTTCAGGCAATGTCATAATAATGTTTACAAGTGTCCCACATTGTATAATTCTATTTGAAATACTTTTCAAGTATAATCTGTCTGATAAACGAGACTTGAATAAGACTGTGTTTGTTTAAAAATACATAACAAAATATATTTAAAACATTTTTAGAACAAAAATGGGGAAGAGCTTGAGGTTTCTGTGCCCATTTTTATTTTTTTAAATAAAACCTCCCATGGATAAGTTTGTGGATTGAAATTGTAGAGCAAAATAAAATGTTAAAAGCATTCACTGGCTAAAAGTGAAATGGATAACAAGTAAAGTAAATGTGTTTTGTCAGAGATTCCAGTCTCCAGTGCATGTGGGTGTTTTTGTTGGTTTGTTGTTTTTTTTTTTTCTTTGCAATATCAGGTAAGCATGGTTGAGATCTAGCCAGTGGGATCTAGAATGACCTGAGGTATTTTCTGTGGTGGTGACTGGTCAGCTGAATAGCTCTGCCTATTTAAACTCTGTGATGGGAGTTCAGAAACCTGGCTCCAACATAAATACCTAACTTGGACTGACTCGATCTCCAAATGGATCTTGTCCTGACAGATGATACTGAAGGGACTTGCAATGATTTAAGCTGGTAGATACAACTTAGATGGATCTTTGTCAAGCATGTTTTATTATGGTACTGTTATGTTTAAATGTTATTGAACGCTTCCGAAGTTTCAGTATGGATCTTGGATGTTATTCTGACATTTCTATGCTTCAAAGTGGCATTTCAGTAGCAGGGGAAAAAAACCCAAGACACAAAAAAACCCCACAAAAACCCCCAAATTGGAACAGGAAGGGAGATGGCAAGATAGAAAGGTTAATGCGTGTTTGTGTGCATTTTTTTTAAATAGTGAAAACGTAATTATGTAAACTTACACTTTAAATGCATGCAGCTTAGGATAGACATACTTGCAAACTATACAGAGGTCTTTTCCTTAAATGTACATGAAGAAGAACATGTTGAACATCAGAGTAGCTTATAGTCATATTTTGTGGTGTCCATTTAATGCTGATTCACAACAGAGGCTACATCTATTTCATAAAATAGCAGTTGCCGAATGTCATCTACAGTAAGAGCCAGCCTGCCCACTTTTCAAATTTGAAACCAAGGAATAGCCACAGAGTAATTCAGTGGGCTATCATCAGCAAAACAGGGTGGGAAGAACTTGTACTTCCTCATCAGTAAGTAGGTAGTTGCGCTGAAAGCCTTTTTCTGTCAGAAAAATGCTAATTCAGGAAAATCATCTATTTTGTTGGAATGTATTGGTTTTTTTCAAAAATTCTTGTTTGGGGAGGCTGAATGTGCAAAGGGGGGCATGCTGAAGTCAGTCAGTTAAAGCATTTACTTTGGATACAAGAAACTGGTTCTGTCTGATTTTTTTTCTTTTTTCTTTTTTTTTTTTTTTTTCCTGGCAAGCATGTGCTCCTGAGCCCTCGGCACACCAAATGGGTGCTCAAACCCATTATGTTGATGGCAACCTGGGCTATAACTGTTTTTCTTCTCTTCTGTCTTTTCCTGAGAAGTTCAAAGATATCATTTTTGTTCTAATGTGAGATGAAAACTTTGATATTTTCTCATGAAACTATACTCCTGTTCTCCAGGCAGCCCTGGAGGACGATGAATGATAGGTATCTCAAAACACTCAAAATAATCCACATTGTTTCTGACAGCTCTGACAAACAGAATGCTATTAGCTGAGTCCCAAAGGACAGGTTAGTAGACCAGCCAGTCCCCTACTGTGAACATATTTATCATCTTCATTGTTTTCAAGATTATGAAATGGACAATTCCAAAGGGCGTGGGTTCTGCTTCTGGAAAATAGAAGCTCCAGCATTAAGGCAACTCTAGTTGCCCAGTACACAAAAGTAAACATCAGTGTCACGTCTAAACAGTCCAAAATTTAAGTTAAAGAAACGTCATGGTGTGGTTTAAAACAAATTAAAAGAATTCTTCCAAACCCTCAGACCAGTCACTGGAGTAAATTTTTTGGTTTTTTTTCTGGCTCCAGGTTTACATGGATCACTTTTTCACAATATAACTAAGCTCTCAGTTGATTCAAGAACTGTTGCATTCCAATAATTTTCTTCTTTCCAATTTCTTCTAGCTATTACTAATTATTTATTTGGTTGCTAGCACTAGTGGGTCAAATTCTGCTCAGCTAGGGTTTTGACATTTGTTTTGCTTGATCACAGTAAAGAATTTAATACATGAGATAACACCCTTTCATTCTGATTGTAACATATGCAAGGGAGAACAACCTGCTGAATAGCCAAAATCTCTTTATTCCATGACTTTAGCTGGAAATGCCACAAGAGCTCATTAGATCAATGGATTAGCAGAGATTGCGATGTTTATTTGCAGTATTTTAGCACTTCTGATCTACTGCTGAAACAATGAATGGAAATTCAAGGCTAAATGAACCCACTATGGAAAAACCAAAACAAAACCCAAAACATCCCCCCACCCCCAAAAAGCCATTAAAACAACCCAGAATTATTATAGTCTGTTATACTTAAACAACACCACCGCGTACACACACATATAGAAATTTGCTAAGGATTTATAAAACAGTTGCCCTTTCAATTTTATCTAGTTATTCAAGCTCTAAAATATTAACAGGTATATTTGTCTCTGAAGCTGTATTACAGTTTAGTACTAAAGTAAAGTATGCCTTGGTTGAAAAAGAGGGCCATGAAATACTTGCATTTCAGAAGTTATCACAAATGTCATCCTTGGACTATTTGTAAACTTAGCAATAACAACATGAGACTGATAAGCAATTTCTAAAAATTTATTGCTGTGGAACTGTAGCTTTTTCCTTCTGACTTGCTCCTATTTTATATGACTAATTGATACATGAGAGTTGCTAGTGCATGTTTAACTCTTCTCAGCCGCTGGGGAGTTAGGTAATCTTTCTCTGTGTAAAGGAACATGTTATAAAGAAGTAGCAGACTTTATATAATACAGAAGATTTTTGAAATATGTGGTTCATACAAATGCCATTAAGGTGAATTTTTTTTTTTTGGCGGGGGGGTTGCAATTTTCTAAGAGCCTGTTTATGTTTTACAAATATATTTGTGAAGTAATTATAACCTGATTGCAGTTACTGAGCATTTTTCATAGTAAAATATCATTGTATAATGATATTGAATTATTTTAATGAACAAGGCACATGATGTTGTAGATATGAATAAAATTTGAAGTTTAACATAGGAGACATCCACTAGGGGATCATAAGTATCGTTCAGTGTAAAAAAGGCTCCTCCACTCTGCCCTGTGTTCATTATTTTGCCTTTGAATCCTGGCATCAGAACCACCTTCCTTTTAGTTGAGTAAGAACAGATGTCTCTCCCATTGGAGCCTGTCTCTCTTATTCAGCCAGAAGGCTCACTTTTAAGTTACGTGAGGCGAGAGGTAGTCTCTCTCCCTGTGAAGTTAAGTGAGCTGTCAATCTCAGGCCCTGCTGACTGAGGAGCAGGGAACCAAGATCACAATGGTACAAGAAAGCTGTACTGCTGATACGCTTGGATGTCAGGAATAGATTCATTAGAGCTAAAATGCCATTCTTAAAAGCACTGCCTTCAGTGCAGCAGTTGCTTTTGTTCTCTGCTAACCTTGTGCTTTCACTCCTCGGGATAGCTAGATCACACATCCAACAGCAAAAAGGATTTAGCCTTCATATGTAGACCAGAGAGACCTTGTGAGGTTGTCATGAAAATTGGTGGAACAATAAATCTGCTTCATTGCTGTATCTAAGTGAGGTTAGAATTAATACCCTGATGCTCTTTGGTAACTCAGCCTTGGTGGCTTTTAATAGGTTTTCACAGTTTGCTTGAGCACCGGTGTTTCTCGCAGCTTTCGGTGTTTGTTAACCGAATTAGAGGTACAGTGAAGATACTTTTTCCTTTTCTTGATTTCCTTTACACTGTTCAAATACCCCATTAAAATAATATAAATATAATTATAATAAATTTATATTATAATTTATAATAATAATAAAATAAAGTGTAACTTTTAAACTATTTTCACACCATTGAAAATAACAAATCATAGTATATCTGCTGTCTTTGAGAATTTACAGAAACAGGTAAACTGCATTTTTAATATCTATTCACTTCTAGAGGGTTTATAGAAGGATGGATTTCCATACTGAGACTTAATAATAAGACTATGTTTTACTCCTACATGCCAAAATAAAGCAGCCGCAGCACAGAGAAAAGCATATTTTAGTTTTGTACCAATGACACAATATTTCCTATTAGGCAGTTGTGGCTTTAGCAATGGAGCTTTGAGGTGCCTTTTAATACTGTTATAAAATGGTTAATTCTTCCTGTGTTTAAGGAACAGACATTTAAGTCACAGTTGTGTAATGTGGATTCAAGACTCTAGTTTCCCATGTCCCACTCTGTAAAAAATCGGGATAATAGTCTTCCACAGAGATGTCATAAAGATAAACACACTACTGATTGTGCAGTTACCCCACCTTTGGAATGGGCATTTATGGTTATCTAAAATGGATTGATAAGTTCTGTGGCAAACTCCAAACTTTTCACTAGGGTTTTGCATGGCTTGTAACTGAGGAAAATTCAAAGACTGCAGGCAAATAGTAACCTTGCTTCTGTATACTAGGGAACTGCGATCCTGCTATATCTGTAGTCGCAAAACAGGAATACATTAAATAAGGTTATGATTGTGCCTAAGCACAAAGAGGTGTTAGTTTCTTTGCAGAGAGAGAGTGGAACAAGCTTGCAGCAGTTTTGGGAACAGTGTCTTGGGAAAAGCAGGAGTATGAGAAACTGTTTGCTGGCAGGCTGAAGTTGTTCAAACACAGCTGTCTTTGCTGGAGTTCTGAAAGGGGTGTAACACCTGTGAATTGTAAAATTCACTGCTGATCTTTCCATCAAAACACCTGCTCAGGCATACAAATAATTGTGAATAAATCAGCCTTGGGAATTTGGTATTCTCTGCTGGTATCCACTTACTTCTTTCCCAATGAATTAATTGCAGCACCTGGATTCAACCACTGGGAAATTACAGCAATATCTCTTTTCTCAGAGTTCTGTACTTTTATATTGTAAGTATTGTGTTCCACACATTTATTTTTTTTTTTTTATACTACGGTTATGATTTCACCACTTTATGTATGTGGCTGTCTGAGTTCTACTATAAAATTAGGGGAACCTGCCAGGCTCTTTGCCACAAAAAAATCATTCAACAACTTGCAACCTAAAGGAACATGGTAAGAACTCTAGGAAGGAGAAGCACCAGTCTAACAGTTTGAGGGCTTTTCACTAGTTAATGTCAAACACTACTGGAGAGATTTTCTTCCTGTACTTATGTCTAACTCGCATCTTTTTTTTTCTGTAGACAATCTAAAATGTTCTACAGAGACAACTGCTTGACTTTATCACAGTAATCCTTTACTTTAGGGCTTACAACCAGGATAGACTTTTTTATTGCTTTTTTTATCTGGAAGACACTGGATGTCATAGTACTATGAGAACAAACTGTTATAGGAATAGGAGTTCTTCCCTTAGATTGAGATTCCTCAGGATATTTGTGTCTATTGGCAGGTCTTATTTACATTCTGCTTTCATGTGGGTATTTTAAAAAAAACATCTAGAATTCTCCAGTGACATGATAAACCTTATACTTAGCTTCATAGTGATTTGTTTTAATTTGAAATTATTTTTACTCCAGTGTTGATTTAAGAAACAGACCACACTTGTGAGTTTCTTAAAGATGAATAATTTTTAATATTGTCAATTCAGACCTATAACAGTGTAAGCAAGCAATGTTAAACTGCAGCTCAGTAAGGCAGGGCATTTTGTGCTCTTGCACAAAAAGCTATTAAATTCAGTGGTTAGTACTCTTTCACAGAGCCTTTTTTTAATGTTCTTTCCTGTTTGCTTTCATTAAACTAAAGTAACAACATCTTTGTGCTGAGAATTACCTGTAGGTAAAAAGTGGAGTGGGAATTCTAAAAGTGACTTTTTTTTCTTAAAGGTGTTGTCAGGTGTACAGGATTTCAGACAGTGCTGAGTACCTGCCTTCTAGAAATCACCCTCTAAGTGATTTTGAACTGGGAATCCAAAATCACTGGTAGTGCTTGAAGCTGTAGGCAGGGTAATATAAAATGATGTTTTATTTCATTTAGACCTGAATGCTGTCAGCGACCAGTTGCTGACATTCACTTGCTGCTGTTTTTCCAAAATGCTGATAACGGTCATCGTTGAATACGTTTCTAAAGGCATTTATCTGAAGAGAGGTGTTACGGGTCTGATTAAAAGGTCTTCTGCATAGCACTGGGTTTCTTGTGCTAAATGCAGATCAACAGCTGTTTTGTTTTTGTTTGGTTTTTCATGGTATGACTTTTGGAGGTCTATCAGTACAAAAAACCTTGGGGTTGTTGATGTCCTGTGTCATTGCTGCAGGAAATGAGATCGCATCAGCCCTTTTATAAAACAATTAACCTCTATTTTTAGATGACTCTGGAAGGCTGTTCCACAGTCTTTAATGGCTAGATAATTTTTGTCCTAGATCTACAATATTGTGGTGGGTGAAGCTTGGCTGACTGCCAGACCCCCACCCAGCTGCTCTCTCGCTTCCCCTCCTCAGCAAGACAGGGGCAGAAAATAAGATGAAAAAGCTCATGGGTTGAGTAAAGACAGGGAGATCACTTGCTAGTTATCATCATGGGCAAAACAAACTTGACTGGGGAAGATTAATTGCCAATTAAAAATGGAGTAGGATAGTAAGACAGAAAGGCAAAACTAGAAATGCTTTCACCCATCCCTCCCTTCTTCCCAGGCTCAGCTTCACTCATGGTGCTTCTACATCCTCCTCCACCGAGCAGCACAGGGGGATGGGGAATGGGGGTTGCAGTTGGTTCATAACACTTCATCTCTGCTGCTCTTTCCTCTTCACTCTGTTCCCCTGCTCCAGCATGGGGTTCCTCTCATGGGATACAGTGCTTCATGAACTGCTCCAACATGGCCCTTCCTATGGGGTACTGTCTATCAGGAACAGACTGTTCCTGTGTGGGCTCCTCTCCATGGGTCACAGTTCCTGACAGCAGCCTGCTCCTGTGTGGGCTTTCTGCAGGCTGCAGCTTCCTTCAGGGCATATCCACCTGCTGCGGCGTGGTGTCCTCCATGGGCTGCAGTATGGATATCTGCTCTGATGTGGTCCTCTCCACAAGCTGCAGTGGGACAACCCACTTCACCATGGTCTTTCCATGGGCTGCAGGGGGATCTTTGTTCTGGGGCTTGGAGCACCTCCTCCCACTCCTTCTTCACTGATCTTGGTGTCTGCAGGGCTGTTTCTCTAACATTTTTCTCACTCTTCTCTCTACAACTGGCATGTAGCATTTTTTACCCTTTCTTAAATATGTTATCACAGGGGCACCACTGGTGCTGCTGATGGGCTGAGCTTTGGACAGTGATGAAGCTGGCTGGAACTGGCTCTGTCTGACATGAGGGACAGCTCCTGGTCTCTTCTCACAGAAGCCACCCTTGCAGGTCCCCACAATCATAACCTTGTCACATAAACCCAATGCAAATATTAATGAATAACTTATACTGAGTAGTATAAGGCTTTTCTCTAACTGCTTTCTATTGTGACTTTTTCCCTGAGGAGCAGTAAGAGTGAACTGCCAAATACCTGTGTGACCTGATGTTTGATATCCACACTTAAAACAAAATTTTTCAAAGGATATTTGTCTTGCATTTTCCTGGTTCATGAAGAAACCGTTTAATAATTCCTATAAATTAGTTTTGAGTGTCACTGAAAAATTTGTGGAGAGAGAGGAACTGTTTTGTTTAAATGCCAAATCTCCTGTAACCTTAGCGAGTAATATGTACCTAGTTAAATTACAGTTGTAGGCTTTCCTTTGGTTATAATAATGTACTTTAAAAAATGTGATTGTATTCAACTCAGATTTGACTTATGAACTCATAACAATTAAATTTCCTAACTTGGTGTTGTAATGATATATATAACAGCTTCTCAGGTCATGATTTTTCTTCCATCTTACAGATTTTATTAAACCAATTAATTTTTTGGCTAGGAAAGTAGACAAATGTAGTGATTTTTAGTGTTTATTAAAATATTCTATAGCAGAAGGAAGAAATTATTTGAAGTTTTGAAATGTTATTAAAGTAAATGAACTATGAAATTTTGAAATTTAATATACTACTTCCTGTTAAAAACAAAGTGCTTAAAATCAAAGAGTATGTTCTTAATATCGCAGTCATGCATAAGCACCCATTAGAACAACAGCACATTATTACCAATTACTCAGGAATAATGGAAGCTTTACACAGCTTTTAGGTATGGCAGCAGAAAGTTTCATCAACTATGACAGTTATGGATTGCTAAAAATACTTGCAAATTGGAAACCAAAGGTCACACCAGCTATTTCACTGATAGTTTTGGAGACTTACAATAGACTTCTGTAAAATAATGTTTTTATAGGATATGCATCACTTCCTGCTCCAGTTACGAGTGATAACCTTTATTTGATTTGTTGAGTCTATTAGAGTAGATATACTATTTCACTGAATATTGACATGGATGCCCATGCAGTGGCTCTGCAGCATGAAGCAGTCCTTTGCAGTGCTGCAGACAGCTCATACCGTGACACTTCTGTATGTACTTTCTTTTCTTGATTACTATGATTCCCTGGGATTTACTTCACCACTCCAATGAGCTTGCTGAGCAGATACTTATAAATCTCTGAAGCGTTCCCTGACAGTAGAGAATTGATGGAAATTACCTTGTAGTTATTAGCGGTTTTAATTATTTATTATTGGAGATATGGTGAAGTCTTATTTTTATATAACCCCCCCTGTTTCTTTTCAGTTTAGGAATGCCAAAACTTAAAATCTCCATTGTATGTATCACCACAGGATCTTTATGACATAAAGCTTTATGTTTTTCTGTGTCTCTCTGAAACCCTGGTCTGAAGAACAGCTCTGAGCTCTGGAGCAAAAGAAATGTTTCCTTTTTTGTTTATAGAATCATAGAATAGTTTGGGTTGGAAGGGACCTCTAAAAGTCATCTAGTCCAACCCCCCTGCCATGGGCGGGGACATCTTCAACTAGATCAGGTTGCTCAGAGCCCTGTCCAACCTGACCCTGAATGTTTCCAGGGATGGGGCATCCACCACCTCTCTAGGCAACCTGAGCCAGTGTTTCACCACCCTCAGCGTAAAAAATTTCTTCCTTATATCTGGTCTAAGTCTACCCTGCTTTAGTTTAAAGCCATTCCCCCTTGTCCTGTTGCAACAGGCCCTGCTAAAAAGTCTGCCACCATCTTTCTTATAAGCCCCCTTTAAGTGGGGGCTGATAGGCTGCAACAAGGTCTCCCCGAAGCCTTCTCCTTTCCAGGCTGAACAACCCCAACTCCCTCAGCCTTTCTTCATAGGAGAGGGGTTCCATCACCCTGGTAATTTTTGTGACCCTCCTCTGGACCTGCTCCAACAGGTCCGTGTCTTTCTTATGCTGAGGGCTCCAGAGCTGGACGCAGGACTCCAGGTGGGGTCTGACCAGAGCAGAGTAGAGGGGCAGAATCACCTCCCTCGACCTGCTGGCCACGCTCCTTTTGATGCAGCCCAGGATACGATTGGCCTTCTGGGCTGCGAGTGCACATTGCTGGCTCATGTCCAGCTTTTCATCCACCAGTACCCCCAAGTCCTTCTCGGCAGGGCTGCTCTCAATCCCTTCATCCCCCAGCCTGGATCGATACTGGGGGGTGCCTCGACCTAGCTGCAGGACCTTCCACTTGGCCTTGTTAAACCTGATGAGGTTCACACAGGCCCACTTCTCAAGCTTGTCCAGGTCCCTCTGGATGGCATCCCGTCCCTGTGGCGTGTCAACCACACCACTCAGCTTGGTGTCATCTGCAAACTTGCTGAGGGTGCGCTCGATCCCACTGTCTATGTCATTGATTTCATCACCTTTGTGTCTAAATCTTCCAGTAAATGTTATTGCAGTTTATTGACTGACTTATGCATCATGCAACTGCTGTTTGATCAAGGGATGAATACTAAGTATAGCATTTATCCTCACATCTTCTGTTTGGCACCAAATGAGGGTTATCAGTAATAGCACAGAATTACTGACAAAGAAAGCCAGTCATCCTTCTATAATTTTGAATTTTGGTTAAGAATGAGTTAATAAAGTGTTTCATTTGACTTTAGAGCCAAAAGAAGCATTTAAACCAAAGACTCTTTATTGGCCAAGAATTCTGGATTTCTTGAAATGTATAAAGGATGCTAAAAAATGATGCTTGTTTGGCTCATAGGTGTGACTGTCAAATAAAATATTTGCAGGCCCCTGAACAGTTCCACTCTGCAGGCTATATCCTCTTCTGATGACAGCATATGACCAAACAACCACTTTTAACTGCTGTTATGGCATCTCCATTAATCACAGTGATGAATGACAGTAAACGTATTCTCCACAGAAATTATAAGCGTACCATAACTTACTGTCAATGATGACTGCACCAGCATGTGGTGGGTTGACCTTGGCTGAATGCTAGGTGCCCACCAAGCTGCTCTATCACTCCCCTTCTCAGCAGGACTGGAGGAGGGCGGGGGGGGGGGGAGCGGGGGAGATGGAAGAAATCTCATGGGTCAAGATAAAGACAGTTTAATAAAGCAAAAGCAAAGGCCGTGCATGAAAGCAAATGAAAACACAAGATTTATTCTCTACTTCCCATTAGCAGGTGATGTCCAGCCACTTCCTGGGAAGTAGGGATTCAGTACGCATAGCGGTTGCTCCGGAAGACAAATGTTGTAATAATGAATGCCCCTCCTCCTCCTTTCTCTTAGCTTTTATTGCTGAGCAGATGTCATATGGTATGGAACATCCCTTTGGTCAGTTTGGGTCAGTTGTCCTGGCTATGTCCCCTCCCAAGATCTTGCCCACCCCCAGCCTAGTGGTGAGGGGGGAATGTTGGAGAGACAGCCTTGATGCTGTGCAAGCACTGCTCAGCAGTAACCAAAACACTGGTGTGTTATCAACACCGTTCTTGCTACCGCTACAAAGCACAGCATTATGAGGGCTGCTATGGGGAAAATTAATTCCAGCTCAGCCAGACCAATACACAGCAAAAGATGCAAGACTAATTAAAAATAAGATTTCCCAGGACTCAGCATCACTTACTCTAGCCCAGCTTTCCACAGGAAAGGAAAAGGTAACACTTTTTTTGACCAGAGTTCTCTACTCATTTTAAGTGAAAGCTCCATCTCTGCTTGTAGTCTTCAAATGAGCTAAAGAGATGATGTTCCTGGAGTTTTAGCCTGTCATGGTGCTGAGCATGTCGAAGAAACTCTACGTTTAAAAATGGAGTTGGGAGCTTGACAAAGAAATACAGGCTAGCTTAGCCAGATATATTGGTTACTCATCTTACTTCACTGGTGTCAGTCACCTCACCTCATGCTATTTCCATTTATTGATAGTTTTGCTGGTGCTGGGCAGGACAGCATCAGGAGGGGCCACAGACTTCTGCCTTGAGATGGGTTCTCCCACCTCAAGAAAGTGAAAGCAATGCATCTGTGAAAGCAAAGTTGAAGAGAGGAAAAAATAAATTGTTACCTGGAATATTGCAGCATGTGAGTTCATTTAGGATCTTTTCCAGTACACCCTCAAAAATAGGCTTCAGTGCCCTTAGCTCCTTTCAAAGCAGCGTCAAAACAAGTAACATGACCAGGCTATTATACTTAAAATACTGTTGAATAGAAAGTATCCTCTGGCTTTAGTAACTTGTGTCTTAATTGACAAATTTTTGCCAATTAATAAGAAATGAAGTTAATAAAACATACATATATTAATAAGTAAGCATTTTTTTCTGTACAAAGTTAAAGTCTTCAGATGTTTTTCAGATCTCCACAAAAGCCAAATATGGTACGCTTGAAGTGAAAATGTATTCTTCCTTAATGCAAAGAAAATAAACTTGAAAAAATGTCAGCCTGAAACTATGGGATTCTTCATGGAACACTGTCTCTTTAATGATCAGCATGTACAAGAACATAATTTTCAAGAAGCAGCTATAGATAAGAATCCTCCCCATCAAATGTCATCATATATTATAAGCTTTGGAAAAGCACTTACTTGATCAGTCATGTTTTATAACTAGTATAAATTTGCAGGTTTGCACATTTTGTAGATTTGCTTAAAGGCTCTGCTAGGCAAGCCAAATTCTCCTGGGGTGGCTGTGGAGGTTACTGTACCTAGAATAGCAGAAGAAACTGTGTCTTACAGTTAACGCACTGCATAATATCCTAATCTACTAAGTTTTGCCTTTTCTGTTTACTTCCTTGGATGTTCAGCAAAACACCTAATTCTTACAGATTCTTGTCTGTTTGATAAGTCTTTATAGTTGTCAATACTTCGCAAACACTGATGTGCACGTGTGACTTTACTTGTGCTCTCTCTAACTGCGGGTCATACTCTAGCAGTTTATTTGGGGGTTTGTTTAGCAAGCGTGTACCACAACTTGTTACTTTACCAGAAGAGAGACTAAAGCTGTAGTATATGCCTGGTGGAAAAGCAAAGGGTTTCTAGTTTTGCTCAAAGCTACTATCCAAACTACTC
This sequence comes from Aptenodytes patagonicus, assembly GCF_965638725.1. NCBI lineage: Eukaryota > Metazoa > Chordata > Aves > Sphenisciformes > Spheniscidae > Aptenodytes > Aptenodytes patagonicus. Next base: position 46,931,800 of record NC_134952.1, read on the forward strand.
AGTACCCTTCTCAGTGTAAGATGATGAATACCATGTGCCTATGATCACTCATGAGGAGTCTTTCTTTTAGCCTACAGCCTTTTAGCTCTACCTTTTTAAAGGGTCTGCTTAAAGTTAAGTGTTTCACTTGAAATATTCAAGGGGTTGTATTATTTGAAAATGTATAGGGTCATTCTGGAGAGCAAGCAACATTCTATTCCTTTAGTTTTAAATTATTTCTGCAACATCAAATTAGGAAGAGCAGCTGGGTAACAACAGAGAGGACTGCTAGGTAAACGACTTCATGACTAGTAAAGTGGCAAAAAATATTATTACCATATAAATAAATCCATCCTAGTTTGAAATAAATTTACAAGACTAGCCCTATGAGATATGTCTTAAATTTGACTACAATTCTTTTCAAGAATATTTAGGAATGTGACAAACTGAATACCAGAAATAAAGCAATTCTATGCCCTACCTTGGAAGGGCAGCCCTTACGAGACTGTCACGCTGTTTCCATTACTTAAGAGCAAATTCTCCTGTCTTAGGCTGATTCTAGGAGCAATCATAACAGGTACCAGGTAGAAGACAGCAAATGGATCCTCTAAAAATCTTGTAAAGGAATATAATGCTGCTCATTTGAATTTTTCTGCTGGCTACTATGTAAGCACTGCTCAGGGGGTATGTGTAAGCTTCTGTGATCAGAGCAAGCTGTTGCACTGTGTTTGTTGAAAGAGACTTTCTTCTTTACCAATCCATTTCTTTTGCTGCTGATGTTAATACTACGGTTACTGAGAAATCATTCTACATAGCTGGCTTCTAACATGTTCTGAGAACAACTGCCTTTCGACCATGGATTTTTCTGAGCTCTTAATTTACATTTCAGCTTCTGAGCCTTTTGAGAGCTGTTTGATTTTTGAGATCCAACTAGTTTCACTGTGGGCTCTGTCAAGCACAGCAGCTTTCCTAATAATTACTAAGTTTATTTTGACTTCTATTATGCTTTAAGCTGTCATGTTTTTCAGAACTATCTATTGTAGCCCCAAATTTTGTTTTCTTTTAATAGTGGTAGGCCCATTACTGTATATAGACAGCTGGGATTTTTTATTTTTTATTACTTGCATCACTTCACACTTTATGTTCAATTTCATCTGCCAGTTTATAATCCAGTCAGTTTCATAAAGTCTTCTGCAGTTCTTTGCAGTCATCCTTCAACTCTTCTATTTTGAACAATGTAATTTCACCAGCAACCTTTGCCACTTCATTGTTTTTTCCCTTTTCCAGGTCATTTATGTATTTGTAATATTGAACAGCGTGTAACCCAGCACATGTGAAACCCTCTTCACAGCCTTTCTCTGCTATGGAAATGTACCTTATCCAATCTTTCAACAAATTGTGTAGGACCTTCCTTTTATCCCATGACTACTTAGCTTGTTTAAGAGGCTTTGGCAGGTAATCTTCTTGAAAGCCTTATAGCTGACGGTATCGGTCGGATCTCCCTTATCCATGAACTTGTTAACTATTTTAAATGCTACTTCCCAAGCCTAATGGTGCTCTTTCACTTTTGAAAAGCCATTCTGACTCTGTCTGATATCATACCGAACAATGCTTCTTTTGATGTGTTTTGGGGTGGTTGTTTTTTGTTTTTTTTTTTTTTTTTTTGTCCTCTTCTGGTTGTTTCTGCTACCTTTCCCAGTGCAGGTGACAAGCTTACAGGCATTTGTTTTCCAGGATTTTATCTGGAAGCCTTTTTAAAAAAATAATGCCATTTTTTGCCAAAGAGACTGAATACAATTAAAACTTATTTTTATGTACACCTGGCTACCTGGGTACTGTCAAACAATACTGTTTTGACAGCATGTAGCTCAGCGTATTGAGCAATGGTAGTACTGGGATAAGTACTGACATAGTTACACCAATACAGTAATCGCCTTTGTGATTTTGAAATTGGCTCATATATCCAGATGAGTGAGCTGTGGTTGCAGCTTGACCACAGCATAGAAATATTCCAGCTATGAGGCAAATGTGAGGGAGAAACAATTCTTGGTGCTGCTGTCTTTGGGGGGTGCGCCTGGTTTGAGAATTTTTGGAGGATGCTTAGAATCAGGCCTAGATCATCTAATGATAAAGCAATGCTTTTTGATAATACTGATCGAGAATTTCAGGCAGCTTTTCTGTTTTTATCATATGCAGGCTCAGAAAGAGAGCCATACCTCAGTAGGAACCTAAGCAACAAAGGAGTTCTGGTTCTTTCAGTATTAGGCACCAGTTGAAAATGTTGATTTTTTTTTGTTTGTTTGTTTGTTTACATAGTAGACTTTGTGGGCTAAGCTCTTAGATTGCTTTAAAAGTGGGAATATACTTTGTACCTTTGAAAAGTATTGTGAAAATACACTTAAAATTCACACTACTTGTATAAATGGAAGTTACATAGATGCTAAAGAAGGATTATTCAGATATTTGTTTGCAGGGTGACCACTATTTCATCAAACAATATGAAGAAAATGCCCATATGATGTACGCTAGATTTTTTCCCTCCTGTTTGACGGTCATAGCTAGTTGCTCAGTAATCCCAATAGTGATTATCTATACTACAAGTCTTCCTTTGGATGACAAAGTTGAGAGCTGGGGAAGCTGAGAAGGCAGGCTTGTCTGACAGTCAGCAGTGAACAAAATATTTTTATGTGAAATGCCCCATGTACTTTTGTGAATGTCAGTGTGGAAGAACTTGACCTTTGTATTTCATTCATGAGACAGAATGCCCTTAGCATATCAAGGGAAACAATTGGATGTGCTTCCAGATAAAAGGAAAAAGTTGGTGAAGATGCTAAACAGAGAGTCACAGTTTTGGATAAGCTGATTATTAGTAAAGTGCACTTCTGTTCTCTTTACATGTGTTAGTCTTGCAGAAAGATAATATAAAACTTACTTTGTTTTTTCAAGTCATCTTAGGCTAGTGAAAACCCAAATTTCATTGGCTCAGAACTTTTACCATCCAAAGGCTAGAAAACAGCTTTAAAAAATACAAGTCTAACCTCCTGCATGATTACTATGAAAAGTTTAAAGTTATGAAATAAGTGAACACTTAAAAATTGACATTGTGCTTATTGGCACACAACAAAGATCTTTTTAGGGTGCGATGCATGTTACGCTGGGGATCTGATTCATCAGGGTGTCGTGGTTTAACCTCATTCGGCAACTAAGCACCACACAGCCGCTCGCTCACTCCTCCCCCTCCAATGGGATGGGGGAGAGAATTGGAAAAGCACAAGTGAGAAAAACTCATGGGTTGAGATAAAAACAGTTTAATAATTGAAATAAAATAATAATGTAATAATAACAATAATAATACACAAAGCAAGTGATGCACAGTGCAATTGCTCACCACCCGCCGACCGATGCCCAGCCAGTCCCCGAGCAGCGGCCCCCCCCGGCCAGCTTTCCCCAGTTTATGTACTGAGCATGACGTCACATGGTATGGAATGTCCCTTGGGCCAGTTTGGCTGTGCCCCCTCCCAGCTTCTTGTGCACCTGCAGCCTTCTCAGTGGGTAGAGCATGGGAAGCTGAAAAGTCCTTGGCTAGTGTAAGCATTACCTAGCAACAACTAAAACATCGGTGTGTTATCAACATTATTCTCATCCTAAATCCAAAACACAGCACTGTACCAGCTACTAGGAAGGAAATAAACTCTATACCTGCCGAAACCAGGACACAGGACTTCTTGGATTGCAAATCCAAACATAGTTTTATTTTTGTGCAAAGTTGCAATGCTTTGGCTAAAATCGTAGTAACAGCCAAAAACTGATTCTATTAAATAAGGTTAATTAGTGAAGTTCAAGTTTTAGTAGCAAAGTTCCTGCTGTTTAATGCACCATTGAAATGTTTGAGCTAGTGGATGTAGTGTCACGACCTCTCTCACTCTTCATTTAATTCATGTGAAATGAAAGCATTACAATAAGATTAATTATCTGAGTAGTTTGAAAGTTTCCAGGTAGAGAAGAAAAATGAAGTAGCATCTTGGGTTTAACTATCATTCTATTCATTAGCTGAAAAACTGGTATCACTTCTTTGTTTCCTGGGAGCTTTTTTGAAAGGAAAGCTTTTTGAAAGAAAGGATTTAGACACTCAAATCCAGAAGATTCAGGGATGTGAATCCCCAGTTAAGAGCAACATTTCTCTACAGCCTACATTAAGATGCCTAGACACTAGAGAAAAATGAAAGTTAAGACTCTCCTTTCCTGAAAACCTGTTTCAAGGCTTTTCAATAGTGTAAGCCATATCTGAAATTCACTGTCCTAAGGATAAGGACAAAATAACTTAGTTATTTCAGAAACCTTGAGGGAGAACAATTTCTGCCCCACAGCAGCAGAGGCGTTTTTGAATTTGCTAATTTATTTGGTGGCTGAGATGAGTCAGAGGAGGTTGGAAAGGGGCTGTCAAATGACTCTAAGGTGTTTGAGGAGACTGGGAAGCTTTGATGGTCTGTTGAGGGTATTAGATCCCTCTCCCTTCCATCCCTTCCCCATCCCTGCCGAATTGTTCACTTACCCCTCTACAGTTCCTCTCCCACAAAGCTACCTAGATCACAGTTTCATAAAAAGCTCACCTGCCATAGAAATGGGAAAAGTGTTTTGGGTGGAGACTATGGTTTATTGCTGTTTCAGCAAGGAAGACCGAGTCAGTAATGTCACTTACAGCTGGCAGAGCCACAAAAGAAACATAAGCTGAACCCCAAACAAACAAATTTTAAACATACTACTGCCAAATGGTTCCCTGCACATTTCCTGGAGAAACTGGTAAATAAAAATAAACCAACTTATTTTTTGGCTACTGCATTGGGGAAGTTAGGTATCTATCTTTGCCAGTGCTCTGTATTCTGTAATCTGGCTGTTTGTTTTGGTTTTTGTTTTGTGGTGTTTTTTTCCTAACAGAAAGAAGAGGTATATTTCACTTTACACTGTGAGCCAATATACAAAGTATTCAGCTGGTGAGCAGGCTGACTTGTTAAAAATCCTTGCTCTAAGTGCCAAGCACTTGGTGGGATCAAGATTTCATTGGTGGCACACTACAAGCACCATAAAGCATGGGCAGACTTCAACAGCAGAATCCTGAGCATGGGGGCTTAGTTAACTGCATTGCTAGGTAACCGCTGAATGATGCTCTGTGTTGGAATTTCCAAGCCTTTATATAGAACCGGTCTTTTATTCTTACTCCATGGTTGATTGAGTTGATTTTTTCTTTCTCTCTTTTTTTTTCTTTTTTTTTTTTTTTTAATTACCACAAGAAATAAAGATGTAAGAATAGACAGAGAAAGACTTGTAAAAGCACTGGAATCCATCAGAAAAACACTATCTAGAAGGTTATCAATCAGTTCCCTAAAATCACATCCCCGTCTGGCTGGAGTTGTATGTTTGTGGCATGACAGTCCTTGAGAATTGTTGAGGAGAATCCAAAACAAATCTCTCTTCTAAACAAGTCTGCTCCCTTTGATTTATCAGCTCCATGCAGTAGAACTTGTCTGCTCTGAATAAACATGAGCTGAGGTGATCTCCAAGTAGATTAGCTAATGAGGTTAAGGCAGGCAGTGATGAAAACATGACCGTAGAAAGGAGGCAGCAAAGTAAACAGTGCAAATAGAATCTTCTCAGCAGCATATAACTTGGTTTAGGTCCTTTGGTTAAAAGAAAATAGAGCTATTTATGTGACTGTGTAGTTGCTAGAGCTAAGGATCTTTTAAACTTTTTGTGAATCATGTCTGATCTCGTATCCACAGAGATAAAAAGTAAAATATGAAACTCTGTAGCTTATGTATTGGTTAAAATTGAGAGATGAATTAAAGATACAACTATCTTGATTTGGGTTAAGATAACTAGCTTAAAAACTATAAATATGTATTAGCTGTTGTGTTACGGAAATAAAAGAGAAGTTTCATGCTGAGAGCTTATTCACTGAAAATAAAGATATGAAAGTGCGGGGCAGGGTGGGAAGGACTAAACTTCAAAGTTCATAGGAGAAAAAGACTTCGCTGACTTTCCTGTTTTTCATTCAATTGTGATTATTTAGGAAGAGGTACAATCACACTTGCGATGGTGTCAGTATAGTTCTGTACTTAGAGGAGGTCAGTATCTTCTCTGGGAAGAAAATGCAATTCTAACATGGTATAGTGGAAGTTTGGGGCTGAAGATTTTAACATTAGCAATATGGTTAGGATGTTTATGAGCATTTTTTTTTCCTTAATTTCAAAGTTAATAATCCTGTATTTCTTTTACCTCTTTCTGCAGCTCCACTATTTGCCTTTCTTTGTCAACGATTTTCAGTGATTTTCACCTTTGAATATGCCTGCCTTACATCTTATTATTCACTCTACTACCCTTTGATATCAGCCAACTCTTCGAGTCTAGCAGCAAACACCAAAGCTAAACTCAGAGGAAAAGTTGGGATTCAGATTTGATTTAAGTAATAATTCAGTCTTAGTGAAGCATAGTTATTGTTTTTATTTTTATATACTTTGCATGAGGTAAAAATGTAATCATGATCACACCTCTTGTGAGTATACTGGTAGGATTTAAGCATCTTTAGGAAAAATGTAGAGGATATAGGTTGCAGCTTGAAGAATATGCTCTTTGTGGAGAGCTTTGAAAAGCTTTGCACAAATACTTATATTTTAGGGAAATGAGGGATAAATAGAATGGAGTTTTTATTGTTGACAATATTGTTCCTAGTCCTGGGAGAGAATCCTCTGTTTGAATACACTTGTTCTTGAGAAAGGTGCCATTAGTGAGTCACACAGCCCTTTCTGCCTCCCTCCAAAAATAATGCACTTCAGTGGCTGGAGTGGGAGATGTTGGTGGGAGATGGGAAGAATGGGAAACCCACTCAAGGTTTTTCTTCATATGCATTAGTTGCCAGCAAAAGAGGTGGTTTTAATGATTGATAACTTTAAACAGAACATTAACTTAATGGTGTCTGAAGTGCAAACCAGTTGTTTCAAACTCAACATTTTTTGTACTATTTTTCTTTAAGAAATACTATTATTTTTAACCTTAATTAGTTTAACAGTTCTGCTACTAGCTGTCTGTAAAATATAGACATATTTGACCCCTTGCTGATCTTGTAGGCAGACCTCGTACAACCCCTTTTTTTGACCATATTCCTATCCAGTATTTTGGTCATACAGGTCTTAATTTCCCTGGCAGCTGATTTAATTTTATTGGATTTTTATATGCACTTGCAATTCTAGTTGATCAAACTATGTTTTTGTTGCCTTTTTTTTTTTTTAAACTCTGGCTATGGACAGTGATACTCATATACTGCAAAACCCACATACTGCAGTGCAGTTTTTTGCCTGTCCATATCAAATAGGACTTGAAATGCCTTCTTGGATCATTAACTGCAGTTCCTTACTGACACAAAGCATCAGATTACATGATTCCTCTTATTTATCTCTAAATTAATGTTTTGCCCTCTGTGAGGTAAGGAGATTTCTCTTACATGTAGTGATAGACAACAGTTTGGACCTCTGTCATCTTTTGGTTTTCATTTTGACAGTGACTTCCATTTTCTGAAGAGAGGGTCTTTGTGAACTTTTATAGGTAATCATACTGAGATATTCACAGTAAAAACGGGGATTCAGTAATGTTGCTTTGTTCATCCTATGCTGCAAACACTGTGCTATTAAGGATAAGATATCGCCAAAGGGTTTTATCACTAAAACCTTGAAGAATGCTTGGCAGATCAAATCACATTACACACTTTTCAATTAAACAGTCCTGCTTAAGTTACGTGATAAGTAGCATGTGCATATTACTCTTGAGTATTTCTGCTCAGTGATACTTTGAACACTTCCTGGTTTTCCTCCCATTGTGACATGTTATCATATCATGTTTTGCACCTGGGGAAACTCAAGATCAAAACTAGAACTTTAATAGGATTTTGGTTTTGGCATTTGCACTTAATTAAAATGCTCAGATGAAGTCCAAGAGTTCTTCTATATGAAGGCATTTCCATGCTTCAGTGGAATAAATCTTCCTTAGAAACACATGTTCTGTGGCGTAGCTATTTACATCTTCTGGGGGTTGTAATGCTGCTTTACTATCCCATGTGCTGGTTTGAGGTCAAAGAAAATAGCTACTTCCTAGTGGTTGCAGCCAACACTAAAGAGATCTTGTTTGAAAAGGTGCCTTGCGTCCAAGGGACTTTAGCTAGTGAGATTATAGGAGCAGTTGGATGCAAGTCATATGGAGAAAAGTTGGGGGGTAGGGAAACCTTTACCTTTTCTCTATAGTAATTTGAAAAGCACTTTGTTAACAGAGAACCAAGGCTGAAGAAATTTGAAAGATATAACTGAACTGACAAAAAGACAATTGTGAATTTTTGCTTGCCACAAAGCTGCTGAAGTAACAAATTAGAGTATGACCACTTCAGTAAGGCCCTTTGTCCTTCAGTGTCTTAATTTTCTCACCTGATGAATTAGGATAATCGAGTCTCTCTGTATTTTCAAACATTCTACATTTTAGTGGTGGGAAGCACTTGAGTTACTTCCAAATAGTAGTAGCAGAAAAAAAACAAAATATGTGGAGTATGAAAGAACATAATGATAAAAACTGATGTCATTATTTGTGTTCCAACACTCTCTTTTTAACAATTTTAAACAATTATCTCTCAAATGAAAAATTCAATCTAAGGAGAGGAACGTTAGTCCCTCTTTTTTTTCCCTTTTCCACCCTGACATATTTCTTCTGATCAATGATAGCTTGCTATCACACTATTTTTTTGTTATTTGTTAGGGAAATGGACTGAGTTTTATATATCCCAGTGGATATCTAATTGCATAGTTGCTCTGTGCAACTAGAATGACTAGTTGAAACTTTTCTTATTTTTTTTATCCAAAGATTTTAAAAAAATGTATGTTCATTATGCAGCTTATTAGAACTGTATGCTCAACTGACCACAAATTTAATAAATGTCAGGTTTTTGTTTTCCATGTATTATATTTGTATTGTGTGTGCATGAGCAACTGCTTCTGCTTTTAGTTTGTACTCATTTTTCATTACAGTGTTTCACTGGAGGTTAACAACTTCATATTTTCAGCGTAAAATGAAACATTTAATCTATGAAGCCATAGTTTAATTTAAATTCTCACTGTTGTGCAAGTTCACTATTTTTATGGTACTTAACTCATTACATATATACTTACTGATTTCCCTTCCCACTCCAGCACCCATATTTTCATATCCTAAAATTTTACCTGGGGGAAAAAAAAACCAAAACACCACAACTGCATTTTACTTAACTTCTCTCTGCTAAATGTAGTATCAATAAACTGGACTTGTGTATAAGGAGAGTAAACAAGTATGCTGGCATGGAAAAATATCTTGAGGACTGTAATGGAAGGGAGAAAATTAGATGAACAGAGAAAGGTGGAATTTAAAGAAATTGAGGGAAAACACATGAGAGAGACAAATCTGTCGGAGTGCAAAACAGATTTAGAAACACAGGATCATGTTACAGCTGGCAGCCTTGTCTTTATTCACCTTTTGCCTCAGTTGCCTCAAAATTTAGGCTAGTTAAAAAGATACTTAGAGCCTCTGTCAGGCTTTAACTTCTGAGAAAACTTTGGGTCGAATATCTCACTCTTTAATTTTGAAAATTGTGTGTTTAAAAAAAAAAATCACTGGGAAACAGTGTTTTCATGGGAAAAAAATTACTAATAAAAAGGGAGTCTAGATTTATAGATTGTATCTAATCACCTGTTATAACAGAGAAACATATAGTACATACATATTGTGTCTCCTGACAATCCCGGTTGCCTATAAAGAATGTCTCTACATGACCTGAAAATTGAAAGTCATCAAATACTTTCTAACATCACATAAAAGACTTCAGTTTGGTTTTTTTTTTTTCCTACTGAAGGCCTTAAGTCACAAATAAAGAGGAAGATGACTTGTTTCATGATTGTATTTACAAATAAAGTTTGTGCATGTGCTTATTTCTTATTTTTATGCTTTTCCATCTTTTTTCTCTTTCATCACTTGATCTGTGACCACGCTGGCTTGAATGATGCTACATAACACTGTATGATGTTAAATTACCTTAGGTGAGATTTCTTATAACTATAATAAAAGCAAACTAGATTTAGAACATTTATTTAAATTAATGAAACACAGAGAAATGATCATGTTCTTTACTATAAGTTAATGTTGCTGTGCTTTCTTTAGACAGGTCAGGTGATTTACATTTGGTGAAAATCTGGTTGTGAATTTTTTTTTTTTAACCTGAACCTCAGTGCATGGGATCATTTTTCCACATGTGTTCAGTTGCTGGCCTATACACAAAAACCTGTGAAGATTTTAATTGTTTTCAGTACCCTGTGATTAGTTCTTTAGTAACCAGATCTGATGCATAGATAAATCTTTACATCTGTATTTCAAAACAGTGTGTAATGATTTTTTTTATTATCAATTTTCTTATGTAACTTCACTGCAACAAGTGAACAAAAACATTAACTTTATGAGTATTTCTTGAATTGTTCTTCAATACAACACTTCTTAGGCATAGCTACTAAAACATACATAATGATAGCTTGCTCTTTTGTAAAATACTTTACAGATGGAGCAGAGAGATGATATGACTTCTCCAAGCTTTCTCAGTAGACCCACAAAAAGATTTCTTAAGATCCATTTGCAGTCCAGCTGAGAGAAGAAACCCCAGAACAATACACTTGCAAAAAATAAAGTTTTGTTCACAATGTATACTCATTTGAATGAAATGAGTTAATAATTAATTGTGAACTATGATGATTTAAAAATAGGTTTACAATGAAAATATTATTTGCACTGTTTAATGGAAAACATAGGCCACCATGAACATAGTGTAAAAGGGATGGAGACTATACAAACTAAAAGAAATGCCCTGTAAAGTAATGTCAAATTAAGTTTGCATGTCTGCTTTTACTAATAACAGAAGAAATAAATCATTCTTACAACACTTATGCTACAAAACAAAACCAGATTAGCTCTGAATAGCTTCAAGATTATTAAAATTTGTATACAAGGTAGGCATAGAAATAGAATAAGTTCTAGAAATAAGCCAACTTTAATGCATTCTTAGAAAGTATGCATTAATGTGCATAACATGAAACTAACAAGCTAGATGTGATACAGTTTGTATGGCATTTAAATACATTAAAAAGTTCATCTGTTTTTAACTGCTCAGTTAAACAGGCAAATGTTAGAACTTAATGATTTTATTCCTGTAGCTGTTGATGCTAGGTACACAACAGTTTTATTAACTTAGTTTAATTTTTTTGCTTTACTTAAACACACAAGAAGTAATATTTCACACATTATTATGCATTGTGTTACAATCCATGCTAAAGCAAATAAATCCCCTGATTTTCATGGCATGGCGTATGAATTCAAAATCATCTTGCAGGAAGTTATACTGTTGGATGTTGCTGAAGAGATCAGGATTGCCAACAACATAAAATACAACATACAGTTGTTTGCTCCCTTTAAATTAGTGTGTGTGTGGCAAAAAATCTTCAAGTTAGCTTCTGGAAGTAAAAAGATTTCCATAATACAAGTAGCCTTTACAATGTTAGGTATAGTAGATTTATTTCTGAACTGCTGAATGTGTTCCTGGAGTTGGTTGACTTGCTCTCTCAGTTCAAGAGGACACTGTGCTTGTGCTAGACAAGTGAACTGTAAAACCCTGGCTCAGCTGACTTCATAGAAGTTCACTTTAGTGTTTCAAGGAACAGACGTGAAGTCTGTTCACTGAAGTGAAGAAGTACTTGTAATGCTTAGCAGAGTCTTTCAGAAATTAGAGTGAAGTCTGGAGAATTAGGGAGAGAAACTGTTTCAATTGACCTACACCAGGGTAAAGTAAAAAGCAGCCCAATCACCCTTAGCGAAGCTTGAGGGCTATTCTAAGCAGTGATTTTTTTATTTTTTTTTTTTTAATGTAGCACATCGCCTTTTCTAAGTGTAAAACACTAAGTTATCTAATGCATTTTCTACATCTTTAACGATTATCTGGACTTAGTCTCAGAAGCTTGCTTTGCTACTTGCAACCAGCCAGCATCTTTGGATAAAAACAGTCTTGTAAGCTCTTCAGATTATGTCGTATCTTGTCCACGTAATGAAGAAATAATTTTACTTAGACAGCGTGCTGCTTTCCACACCTACAACATCTTATCTAATGTCAGTGCACTGTTTGAGTAGTTGCAAGAATTTTGATATAAATCCTCTACACATCAGCATCTGATAACCAGACAAAACAAAGTTGGGGGAGGGGGGAATAAAACTTTTAAATACAATGAAATCGGTTGGAACTGGAGGATTTTGGACAGGCAAGAGCAAAAAGTAGTCATTTTGCTTAAGAACAGGGACTGTCTCTTCTATGCAGAAATAATTTCCATATGTGCTGAGTTGTTGTTTGATATTATTTCTTTAAAAAGTTATTTAAATTAAAAAGGTAATCAGTGTATAGATATATAAAATATCAGCAATATAAAAAATAGAGTAACTGTAAGTTTTACCCAAGTGTCCTCAACTATTCACAGCAGCCCAGCTACATGTTGCAGGTTAGTTCTTTGTTATGTAGCATTCTCTTTACTGCTGTAAACAGAGGTGTTTTATTCATGAATATGGATCTCATTGGTCAGATACACTACATGCAGTTACTGCTCCAAAGAGATTACCATTGACATATAAAACAAGAAAGAGTTTATAGTTATAGACAACAGGACTACAGGGAAATGATGACATACATTATTCAATATCATAGTCAGTGCTGTATATGTACCAACAGCTTACTATTGTACATTCAGGCAAGTGAATATTTCAATAAAAATGAGATCTTAAAATTCTTCCTTAAGTCCCTGTGCTGTATAATGCAAGATCATCCTTATAACCTCTTTCAGAACCAAACAGGCCTGTTAGAATCGTCTAGATGAAATTCCTATCCTTCTCTGGTAAGATTTAAAACCAGAAATGATCATGCTTCACTTAACTTGCTGCAAAAAGCACTGCTAAGAAAGAACAAAGAGCCGTGTGGGGTTTTTTCTCTAAAAACCAGGAAGTGTTACCTGGAAGAAATGCTGCTGTTTGTCACTGAAATGTTCTTTACTGAAGTCCTTTTGGGTGGGCACAAAACACCTTCTGTGGTTGCGAAGATGTTACCCTGCACAGATCCATAAGAAACACAAGGATATAACTTGTTATGCTCAAAAGTATTGATTCTGAAATATCTGCTAATGTTAAATAGGTGTGGGTTGTTTTTCTGGGGGAGTGGAAGGGGGCTGTTTTCTTTTTTAAAGCATCTAGAGAAGGGAAATGGCATTCTGACACTGATATTAGCATTACATTGCACATAGTTCTGAACTCGGTGAGAATGCGTTCCTAAAAGAAGTAAATCTTCAATGTTCATTAAAAGGGGAGCAGACTGGTGATATCTTTCAGAGGGAAAATATATGCTGAAATAAAATCTTCCTATTTTTTGGTGAGAAATGAGATGCACTTAAGCAGTGTTCCTGTAACGTGTCAGCTATGGAAAGAAAATTTACAACTCCTCTCTGGAAGCTTCAAGAAGATATCACTACTATTAAATAACAAATAGAAAAATGCAGACTCAAATCTACTTGACTATGTCGCAGTACAGCAGATTTAAAAGAAATACAGGATAGTAGAACTCCCTTGTGCAGCTGGGTGTTAACATTTGAATACCATGAAATTGCAAGCACTGTGGAAATGACAAATTTCTAAAAATTGACCCCATAAAATATACAGTACTCCAGAAAATCTGAGATGAGCAGCAACATTGATTGCCTCCATATATTATCATTGGTAATCCAGGGATATTCCACAGATGACACAAAAAAGACAATGTTTACAACACAAAACTGAGACGATGCTTAATAATGAAATCTTGGTAGGTTTTACACATAAGGTATTTATTTGTTTCTACATTACTTTCTAACATTAACAGCAAAACTGTGGGTGTATATATCCATACATAAAGATACAGACACACACACATATATAGATAGGGTCCTTATTTTATCTAGCTAAAGGAATTAGTATTTCCATTCACCAGCAAAAAAAGGTATCCCATTTGAACTACAAGAGCAAATAACTGAGTTAATGTTCATTAAACCCCCTTCATCTTGTAAGGGAAGTTAAAGGAATTGATTTCTGTTATTACATACATTTTACAGTCCCTTTGACTTTCCAAGGTAGTGTGACAAGTTGATGTGACTGAGTTAAGACCTATATGTTGCAGCATGTTCTGATTAACATTTTTAGACTACTGTTAGTTTGAATTTAAATCAATGTTCTCACCCATATGTAAATAAATTGACCTTTTGGGTTATATTGTATTAACAGAATCTTGCAATTTCAAGTAAAATATTGTTTCCTTCATTCCTGCATATTTAATTGTCAAAGTCAGATTATGTGCTCTATGCATGAAGAATTCATCCTGTGCAAGATATTATGATAAAATTAGGAATCAAATTGATTCCATGGACATTAAAGCATATAGAAGAACCATTTAATTTTCCCTTTAAGATTGTGCATGTTAGTTTTTTTTTTTTAATATGATACATTTGGAGGTGTAAAATTAACCAGATCCTTTCAAAGGATCTTTAGTACATTCATAATAAAATACACTGTAGTTATAAACAAGAAAAAATAAGTTGTTCCTCTTGTTCTTTGAAGAGTTTGATGAAAGGAGAAGGGAATAGTTGAATCTGCAATTTAAAGAGGAAGATTTTTTTGATTTTGCTTTTCTAAGACAAAAAGTAGGAAGAAGCCCTATTGTTTCTCATTTAGAATCTTGAAAGATGGAAATGATTTAGGAGTAACGTGATGGAACCACAGTACAAAGCACCAATAGAAAGGACTTGATTCCAAAGATTTTATAAAAGTGTAAGAAAGAAGTGACTATTAATAAAACGTTATCAGGAACTTTGGGATTTTGTACTTATTCTGTCTTCTCCTGTTGCATCAAAATCCTTTCTCAAAATCATTAAAGATGCATAGCAGATGTTTTCCTTTTGCTCTCCCATATCAAATGACAACTCTTATTATTTTCTAATTATATATGCACCTTTCAGTATTTGTGTTTGAAATATAAAAAAACCCAAACAATGTATTTCCATATTGAGGATGACAAAATAATCTTTAAGAGATAGCTAAACTTCCGCAACTTTCTTGTGATACTGTATTTCCTTGGGAGTTGTTGGGGGGCGGGGGGAGGAGTTTTCCCAACAGCAGCTGAAAATGTGGAAACAAGCATGGTGGTTTTGGGGTGTATGTGTGGTGGTGGCAGGTGTGTTTCGTGGTTTTTTTTGGTGTGGGTTTTTTTTTGTTTTGTTTTCTTAAACAACTCTTTTGATGTTCCTCAGCTTTATTTGAAAAAAAACCCAACACTGGTTTATGGTGTAAAATTTTGTGGATACCTTAAAAAAAGAAAAAAAGGAGGGGGACGGAACAGATGCAATGCTCACAGTTCAGAGAGAAAATAATGTTAGCTCTCTAGGAGTATAATACAAAGAGAACTTTCAAAAATATTTCTAGGATTTGGGTGTTTTTTTCTTCTTCCTCTTCGCTGGTAGACTCCAGAGTTTTAAGCAAATAATTTTCAGACCTACCAGAGTAATTAAGTCCTAACATTGTGCATTATCTATGTTCCTATACAAAAGATGTATTCACTTTATGACCTGTTAATGACTTGTTGAAACAAAAATGTGCTTTGCATTTTGTCTCGTGAAGAGCATTCAAGAGTTGTAAAGCATTTTTTTTGGTACAAAGTTCTAGACTCTGGGTTAGAACATGTTTTACTTATTTTCCTGATTCAGGCCATGGGGTGCAGGCAGGGTTGTATTACTACTAATAACAATATGATAGTGAGTTAAAATTTCTGTGCGCCTTGATATTGAAAGACTGCCATAAAAAGAGAATATCCTTTCTACTTGTATGACAATCTAAACTTCAAGGGAAATGGCTGAAGCTAAAACCCATAAATCTCATTAAAATTATTATGTCTGAGAGTAAGCAAAAGCAGCTAAATGGGTGGATGAAAAATGTCAGCAGTAGGAATGTGGATAACAGAGATAAGGGATGTAAACCTGGCAAAACTGATGAATTGTTAGATGTTTAGTAATCACTAAACCTCTGATAGTCTTCCTATTTCTTACTATGATAGTGTTTAAAACATAATCTACAGACTTTAACTTGTCAGGGTGGGTTTTTTTTCCTTTCAAGTTCTTTGGTGGTGTTTTTTTTGTTGGTTTTTTTTTTTTTCACTATGCTGTGAAATTGTCAGGAATTGAAGAGCCTTGATCTTCATGGTGAGCACTTCATTGATGCATGCAGAATATTAATTTTGCAAATCCTCTGAGTAGTCAATGACAATGGGCCCTACCCATTGTGGGGAGACGCAGAATTGCTTTATGATGCAAGAAGATTGATGCCATTTCAAAAACAGTGGCTGAAATTTCACTGCTAAATTTTACAGTGGAGTTACTGGCAGAATCTCCTTTACTTTCATTTTGCAGTGGAAGTGTTTTTCTTTGCCCCTTATAGAATGGATACTATATCATCCTATTGCTCTCCCCGGTAACCTTGTGCAAGATGCTCACTCTCCTGTCTTGCTTCAGGAAAAGGAAGTGGATAACTGGTGCTTCCATAAAAGCAGATTAGTTCTGGTCTTTCCCTGTAAGCTTCACCAGTGCTGTGCCTTCATCATCAATGCCTGATACACCTTCATCCCATTTGTTCCCTGTGATAGCCACAGCAGCTCAGGATTCAGCTCATGAAATGTAGTGATCTTGGACAATGAGATAACCAGAAGGTCAAAAGCAGAATTCTAACGATGGAAAGTTTTATAGAACTTAGTGATACCAGAAAAAATAGATGAAGAATCATAGAATCATAGAATCATTGAGGTTGGAAAAGACCTCTAAGATCATCGAGTCCAACCATCGACCCAACACCACCATGCCCACTAAACCATATCCCTAAGTGCCACATCTACACGTCTTTTAAATACCTCCAGGGATGGGGACTCCTGGGCAGCCTGTTCCAATGTTTAACCACTCTTTCAGTAAAGACATTTTTCCTCACGTCCAATCTAAACCTCCCCTGGCGCAACTTGAGGCCATTTCCTCTCGTCCTATCGCTTGTTACTTGGGAGAAGAGACCGACACCCACCTCGCTACAACCTCCTGTCAGGTAGTTGTAGAGAGCGATGAGGTCTCCCCTCAGCCTCCTTTTCTCCAGGCTAAACAGTCCCAGTTCCCTCAGCCGCTCCTCATAAGACTTGTTCTCCAGACCCTTCACCAGCCTCGTTGCCCTTCTCTGGACACGCTCCAGCACCTCAACGTCCTTCTTGTAGTGAGGGGCCCAAAACTGAACACAGTATTCGAGGTGCGGCCTCACCAGGGCCGAGTCCAGGGGCACGATCACTTCCCTACTCCTGCTGGCCACACTATTTCTGATACAGGCCAGGACGCCATTGGCCTTCTTGGCCGCCTGGGCACACTGCCGGCTCATGTTCAGCTGGCTGTCAACCAGCACCCCCAGGTCCTTTTCCAACAGGCAGCTTTCCAGCCACTCTTCCCCAAGCCTGTGGTGCTGCCTGGGGTTGTTGTGGCCGAAGTGCAGGACCCACCACTTGGCCTTGTTGAATCTCATACAGTTGGCCTGGGCCCATCGATGCAGCCTGTCCAGGTCCCTCTGCAGAGCCTTCCTACCCTTGAGCACATCAACACTCCCGCCCAACTTGGTGTCATCTGCAAACTTACTGAGGGAGCACTCAATCCCCTCATCCAGATCATTGATAAAGATATTGAACAAGACCGGCCCCAAAACTGAGCCCTGGGGAACACCGCTCGTGACTGGCCGCCAACTGGATTGAACTCCATTCACCACAACTCCCTGGGCCCGGCCGTCCAGCCAGTTTTTGACCCAGCGCAGAGTCCACCTGTCTAAGCCGTGAGCCGCCAGCTTCTCTAGGAGAATGCTGTGGGAGACGGTGTCAAAGGCCTTACTGAAGTCCAGGTAGACCACATCCACAGCCTTTCCCTCATCCACTAGGCGGGTCACCTGGTCATAGAAGGAGATCAGGTTGGTCAAGCAGGACCTGCCTCTCATGAACCCGTGCTGGCTGGGCCTGATCCCCTGGTTGTCCCGCTCATGCCTTGTGAGCGCCCTCAAGATGAACGACTCCATAATCTTCCCCGGCACTGAGGTCAGGCTGACAGGCCTGTAGTTCCCCGGATCCTCCTTCCGGCCCTTCTTCTAGATGGGCGTCACATTGGCAAGCCTCCAGTCGTCTGGGACCTCCCCAAAGAAGGAGCAGGTAAGGTCCAGGTCCCTTCACCAAGTCTGTCCTGGACTGTTCCAGGAGCCGCTATCTAAAACCTGCATAAACTAATCCCCTCCACAAAAGGCTACTAACCATGGAATAGTAAAGTTATACAGCAGTTAAGGTTCACCAATTTTCAGTTATTGTATAATTACAGCTACAAAAACAATCTGGTAAAACTTTAAGTTTTAACTTTGGCTAAAAGTGTGGTAAAGACTCTTGAGAGAGGGGAAGAAAAGAAAAGAAAAAAATTTTTTTTTCCTGTGGCATGAAACCCCCAAATATGTAATACTAATACAAAGAAATGCTTTAAGAGGCATTTTCTTTAAATTTTATAATTTAGTATTTTTAATGTTTCTTTTAAGTAAATACCTGAACAATATGTTTATACTTCTTTCAAAAACATTAAGTAGACCTTTTGAGTGTCAAAAATTACTTCTGATCTTTTTTTAATGAAATGAATGATTAATTTTAATTGGTTAAATGGTTCACTTTAAGCCATTTTTAGTAATGGCTTTTTAATTTATTTCATCAAAAAATTCTTTCTTCATATTTAGAGTTTTTATAATGATCATGAAATTAGTTAGTTTGTTTCTCTGAAATTGGCCTTTTATGCATATTCATGTAACAGGAAAAACTGTCTAGAAATGTTAAGAAAAAGTAAATTTTTTGAGGACAGCAGCAAATTATTTTTCTGCTCTTTGCTAGACTCAGTAAATGATTAGCTCCTATTGCTCTTGTGAAGAACAAATCTACCCCAGATTGCACAGAATGCTGAAGAACAGACAACGCCAGTGTGATGCAAATTGACCAAACAGCTGCTGAGTGTTGAATTCTAACAATACTTTAAACAGCTGCTTTCTTCTGGGAGATTAATATTAAAAACTGCAAGTAGAATAAGACTTGACAAGAATTGACTACTGAAAACTTTTAGGCAATTTGAGATTACTTAAAATTACTGAATAACGAGTAATTTTTTAAAGGCATGTACTAAAAATTCATGACAGTTTTAAAAATAATGTAAAACCGTTGTGAAGTTTGTCACTAGGGGACATGTAAAGGAAGAATTTACATTCTTAAGTAATATGTTTTCTTCCCTGACAATTTTTCAGAACATTAAAAGTTCTATAATTCTATTATTTAATTTATGAACTTATGAGTTTATTTAGATTGATGGGGATATGTGGAGGGAAACTAATACTAGATGCTTAAAAACGCTTAGAGTTTACAAAGTTGAGTGACACAGCACATAGTTCCCAATAACTGGTTTCTGAAAGATCTGTCCTGTCTGATTCAGGCATTCAGGGTGGCAGCAAGGGGAAGGGTTCTGTAAAGGTATCTTATTCATAGTGTATTACAGAAAGTGTTGAACGTTGGTTATGAGTGGAAATGACCTGTCTGTTGCCTCAACAGTTAAAATGCTGTCCTGATAACAGAATACATGTGGAAATAGTACATGCGGTTCACAAATTGCAAGTGCTAAGGTAGTGTAATATAATAAAAACTGTGAGAGAGAATGAATATTTGGTTTACACTGGCTGTAAACTTACAGCTAAGTCAAAGGTCACCTTATATTTAAATTGATATAAAATTTTCCAACTAAAATGTTCTTGGGACTGAAAGCTCTGCATTAGTAATAACTCAAAAAGACCCAGGAGTGGCTATAATAGACTTGCACAGAAGTTGGCTTTGGAAGTTTCTACAAATTTTTTTGTATATTTAAAACCTAGCTGTTTCATCTGAAATATCCCATATTAAAAGAAAGATTCTGAAATATTTGGTTTAAACAATTAAATTTAAGGAAAAAAGCCACCAAAGTTTTTCATAATAGGGAGAAATCTGATTTTCAGATGGTTCCAGTTGACACACTGCTTGCAATTCTCTGCATACAATCATTGAGCTGAAAAACATCTGACAAATGTTAAATGTCATTAAGAATTGAATGAAGTATACTCTGAAGTGATTATAAACCCTCTTCCTTCAATGAACTCCCTAAATAGTAATGAATGGGGAGTTAATAAGAGGGACTGCTAGCTGTAGAAGTCGATTCTTTGTGAATTGATTTTGTTTATAAAAGACTTCAAACAAAGTTGGGGGGGGAGCAGCAGTGCTTAGAAGGAACTTTTCCCAGGTTAAACAACAAATCATCAGTGTATTTGACACAGTGCTCAGTGGAAGGAAAAACATTGCTTATCTAATGGCAAAATAATGATGCAGAAATTTATAAAATAAAATAGTGGACATTTAAAGCTGGTTCTTAAACCATATCTGACCAAATCTTCCATGTTTGTTCAGGCCCTCTGGATTTTCATATTCATAGTTGTTTGAAATTAAATGTAGATGTGTTTAGTTGATATTTTCTTGGTAGAGAAGCATAAAATTATACCTTGCTATTAAGGCATCTCTCTGTTCCCAAGGGTAGTGTGAACCTTTTAAATATCTATTTTCATTAGAAGAAGGAATTTGTTAGTTAAATTGCTTGAAATTCATATGCAGATGAAACTTTAAAAGTAAATGTGGTCGGATATAGATATTTTAGTTACACTAGTTATTGAAACCCTCTATTAAGATCAAATCTTTACTCTTTCATTCTACTTATGTACACCTATGTTGTTTTTAATTATCTGGAAAGAATATCAGGAACCATATAAAAACAAAAATTTGAGATTTTTTGCAGTAATGGGAGCGACTTGGGTAGTACTTCAGAGGGTTTCTCAGCCCTTCCCTATGTGATCTAGTAGGTAGGACATATCTAATGTGATTCCTGCAGTCTCCTGAACATAAATCCTGCTACCACAATGTTCTTTGGTAGAACAGCATTTCTGGTGGTATTTGCTTCTTTATAACATTGCAAGCTAGGCAAGGAAAGAGTCAGACAATTTTCTTTGAGTGACAGTTCCCACAATGCCCAGTATTACTCTAGCCAAGTAAAATGCAAACTCTCTTAAGGCTTCCATTAAACATATTTCACAGACTAATCTTATTTGTTGTTTACTAATTACATCTTTTAGGATAATAGATTTAAGAACAGCTTTATCTGAATTTTTTACAATGGTCTGCATTTCTTCACTTTCTCTCCTGCAGATCTCCTGTCCCATTCTCCTTTGTGCAGGCAGAAAGCCAGTCAAATACAATGACTATAAAATTCTGTGAAATCCAGCTTTAACAACAATAACAAAAAAATCCAAAACAAAACAAGACAGTTGGGGATGTTATGAATAAAAATGAATTGGTAATTTTAATTCATGGACCGTTTATACCCTAAGGTACTTCTTAATTGCATTTTAATTCTTTGTAATTATGGGTGGAGGGTTCCATTTTAAGCTTACATTCCGTGTAGAATAATTTGCTAGGCTGGTAATATGTAAGTACGAGAAATTCATGACTCTACTCTTGTCTTTCACACAAGCATATAGGAGCTGGGTCTAAATCACAGTGAAATCACTCTGCTGACCTCACTGGAATTCAGATGAATGTCTGTATTTGTAACTGAGATGGATTTCAGCATATACAAACTAAAAAAAATATTTTTTTTCCATCAGTAATTCTTCTTTAATTGACTTTAGGCAAGACATGAACAAAAAAGTGCTTGGAATTTCCACTTTACTTAGCCTCACAGAGTCTTGCAGATTACACACAAGGACAAACTGGATTATGGAAATTGTAATTTTGGTGGGGTTTTTTGTAGTTCTCCTAAGCAACTTGGTGTTCTCACAGGAACAATAAGCATCATTTTGTTCCCTAGTTCATCAGCAGAAAAGCTGACAGTTAAAACACAGAGCTGATTTTTTCTTGTTCCCTAAAGACCATAGGCCGGGACAGAATGGGAACTAAACCTTCATACATTTATTTCAGTGCTTCATAAAATGAAAGAAGTACCCTGCACGAAGAGACTAGCTGTAATCGTTACATGACTGCAAATGTTTTTTCTCTGCCTGGAGCATTCTAGTGTCCACTGCCAGACTTCTTTAATCCTCTAGCTTGCTGACTAATCCATTTCTGTGTTAGATTATCTGAGGCTACTTCCACTTCTATGTATCTCCTCATTAGTGCAGTACCTGTAATGCCCCTCAGCTATCTACTTTACATCGTGACATATAAAAATACCTACTGTCCTTTTTCTTCACCCTTTTTGAAAGCCTATCTTTGAATCACTAGTGAGTCAAAAACATTCTGAACTTCTCTAACATTCTTGTTTCTTCTTCAGCGAATGCGGTTTTCTATCAGAACAGAACATTTATCTTTCACTTGTGTATTTGAACACCACCAGCACATTGCCCACTGATGGGAATGTTTTTATGCAAAAACTTAAGTATGAAACATGGTCTGAGTGACAGGGAGGGCCACATAGTTTGTTTGTTTCTTATCTCTCATCATACGCAGCATGTCATGAGGTTATGCAGGGAGAAAATTAGAAGGGCCAAAGCCCAGCTAGAACTTAATCTGGCTACTGCCGTAAAAAAAAAAAAAAAAAAAAAGTTTCTATAAATACATTATCAACAAAAGGAAGGCTAAGGAGAATCTCCATCCTTTATTGGATGCAAGGGGAAACACAGTGACAAAGGATAAAGAAAAGGCTGAGGTACTTAATGCCTTCTTTGCTGGAGCATGTCCAAAGAAGGGCAACAAAGCTGGTAAGGGTCTAGAGCACAAGTCTTATGAGGAGCGGCTGAGGGAACTGGGACTGTTTAGCCTGGAGAAAAGGAGGCTGAGGGGAGACCTCATCGCTCTCTACAACTCCCTGACAGGAGGTTGTAGCGAGGTGGGTGTCGGTCTCTTCTCCCAAGTAACTAGCGATAGGACGAGAGGAAATGTCCTCAAGTTGTGCCAGGGGAGGTTTAGGTTGGATATTATGAAAAATTTCTTCACTGAAAGTGTTGTCAAGCATTGGAACAGGCTGCCCAGGGAAGTGGTTGAGTCCCCATCCCTGGAGGTATTTAAAAGATGTGTAGATGTTGTGCTTAGGGACATGGTTTAGTGGTGGACTTGACAGTGTTAGGTTAATGGTTGGACTTGATGATCTTAAAGGTCTTTTCCAACCTAAATTATTCTATGATTTCTTATACAGAGAATCTGTAATGGCACCACAGCAATCTTTACACTCCTTCAACACATCCCAGCTACAGGAAGCCAAAACGTAGCAAGAAATGTCAAAAGGAAAGCCAAAAAATTGGATGTTAAGCAGATATCTTTTTGAATTCCAACTCCAGGTTTCACTAAAAGTCTTTTAGAGGTTTTCTGCAAGTTACTTAATGGTGATAACCTCTCTCTGATGTTAGCTTTGTGAGGGCATTGAGGTCATCAGGGATGTGGGTTTTGATTGATTGTAATGGCCAGTCTTGGTCTTGACATCAATAGCTGTCTTGAGTGCAGCCTTCATGCTCCAGGTTGCTTCGTATCCTTTTTTCTATGTGCACGGAGAGAATGTAAGCAGGTTATAAACAGCGCAGAATTATAAAACAATTGCTTTTTGGCAAATGTGCATAATTGATGAGACTAAGCTAGCTACTGCATAAGCATTAACATTTGCCATCCCTGTGACCCCAAAGGTGTCTTTGTTGCCCAAGATTTTGTTGGTCGTGTGTGGAAGGGTCGATCTCTATTTTTCCTTGGAAGGGGCTGATCTTCCTTGTTGCTGAGTTACCATCTTCAAACTCCCTGTAGTTTCTTTAAAATTGTATGCCTTTGCATATTGGTGTTTTCCTCTTTAATCTCTGAGTTTAGCTTTGACTACAATTTTGCCTACCTAGCTTGGCTCTAGGCTATGTATTTTCTCACAACTTAGCCTAGGTTTGAAAACATGAAAAATACTGCTTAGCTGTGTCCCCTCAAAACTAGACCTTGTGGAGGTCTAGTGGAGACAGTGAGCTCTGGAAGGGAGGGTCACGGAGGCATTTCACTTGCAGCTTTTTGGGGGGATGGGGAGGAAGACAGCAGTTTTCTGTTTCATAATGTTTGCAGAGCTAGAAGAAGCGTGAGGCTCAGCAGCATTAGCGTGGAGGTGTAATGGGTCTGGTTGCAATCAAATTACTGCTCTTTCCTATTTCCATCTCAGAAAAGAATAGGCAAGACACTTCTTCCCATTTTTTATAAAGGCAGACATAATGCAGATAGTAAAGGCAACACATGTTGAAGCAGGAACAGAGGATAGAAGATCGGAATGGAGGAAAGCAAGAGAGGAGAAGCAGTTGTTCAAATGTATATGTGGGTATAGCTGTTAGTAAGCTCCGTCGTGTGATGTATTAGTATGTGTAACCTTACCTTAGGATCAGGAAGTAGAAGTATTATGTATTTCATGTATTTGAGCATGGAGTAAAGAGAAAGGAGACAAGGAAAACAACTATTTTTTTGGTGTATAAGAAAACAGAGGGAGAAACAGATGAAAAGGTAATTTAGGTAGTAAAAAACATGAACTTGATATAGAAATGTTCTGAAGACAGAGAAAGAAAATGGAATAAAGACCTGGTAAAAGTGAGGGCGTGTAAGGAATAACAACCTAATAATAGAAGAAATAACTTTATTTCTACGTACTTCTCTGTTCAGGAAATTCTGATACTTATTGACACAAGTATATGGGTGTATTGATGGAGGAAATAGGCTTATTTCCATTGACTAAAAAAAAAAAAAAATGCTTGGATCAAGCTTTAAACACTTAATAAAAAAGGTGATTTTCTCTGATTTCCACCTATTAAAGTAATTAGACTTTGTTGATCACTGCTGTCCAGTACGGATTTGTAACTCATCCATCCAGAAAATCCCACAACAATGAGTAACACATGACATAGCCAACAGCAGATTTTCACTTTCATGAGGAAGGCTCTTCACAGCCAAACATTAGGACTATTTCTTCAAGTAAGCTTCTACGTATTATACATATTATCATCTGTATCATAGTCAGAAACTCCTGTCTCTGATTGAATTCCCCTGGTAGTTCTTCTAAGTTCTCCAATACTAAGACCAAATGCCCAAAAATCTTACAAGTAAGAGATGGAAAATGTCCAGCAACAGTAAACAGGCTGTAGGATTTGGCATTAAGCAATGAATGTTCTGTATTGAAGAAGACTTCTGAACATAAGCATTTGAATAAAAGTCTCTTAGAGTGATTAATGTTATTGGAGGGTATATCTAAAAGGCAGCAGCACCAGTAATCTGTTTGCCATTCATTTCTGTACAATTTATAAAATTATTACCTTCTTGGAATATTACCTACTTCTTCATGTAAACATAAAATTTTATGATGTATACCTTTCAATTGCTTGTATAGGGGGGAAAAAAAAAAGAATAACAATAAAATATGATTTGTGAAGAAAGTAGAAGCCACACCTTCATTTTTAATGATCTTTTTATTTTCAATGAAGGTTATGCGGTATTGAGGTAAATTGTCTGCCTCAGTTTAAGAACACGTGGTCTGTCATCTAGTTTTCTATTCTTATTATCTGCTTAATGAATGAACCACAGCAACTATATAATCCAAAGATATACTGTACAACAAGAAGACCTTTCAGAGAGTAGTAACTCCATAAAGGTGAATTTTGTTATTTCAGTGAAAAAATTCTGCTTGGTTTCTGGTTTTGTTTTGTTGTTGTTGTTGTTGTGGGTTTTGTGTGTGGTTTGTGATTTGGTTTTTGGTTTTTGTTTTGTTTGTGGTTTTAGGGTTTTTTGGGGGGCATTGTTTGTTTGTTTTGCTGTTTTTTTTTCAGTGGAAGAAGTACTATAACCATATCTTTGCTGACAATCTGTACAAAACTAATGTTTTTTGAGAAGCAAAATGCAGAATTTAGCAGTATTTTTCCTATGGTAGCTTACCCTTCAAGTGTTCTGGACTCATGGAAAGATGAATGAAAATAAAAAAAATATGGATAGTGTTAATGTACCTTTAGTGAATACAGGTAGATAATATGATAGAAGTACTCAACCCATTTTTAAGTGAACTTGTGCAAAGGTATTCCTGGAAAGAACTCTTCAGCAATTCTTGTATCCCATGAAATTATTTTAGTTTCAAAATCAGAGAAAGGGAATAAACGTTTAATTCTTAAGTTATTTCTCTGTAGTTCTCAGCTCAGCTTTTATTTCCCAGTCCTACCTAATAAAATTTCCTGCAGCCTTTAAATGGTGAATTAATTAGAACTATCTCTTGCTTTCCTGGATGAATTTCCAGGGTAGTAGTATACAACTGTACTTTTATCAACATAATTACTGGTACTCCTGTCTGTTGGCAATTTTACTGGTATTCTTATTTTGTTTTCCATATCACTGTACTGTGACACTTTCTTTAAAACAAACAAAAATACTGAAGATAAATTTCCTAATAATGATGATGATAAGATTATTAACATAAAATTTATTGTTACAATCCTTAAGAACAATAGAGAACTGAAGAACATTCCTGCACATCAACTCAGCTCTCTAGCCTGTTGTGTACGTTTCATATAATAGCTAATATATGATTCTAAATTACTTCATGAGGTATGTTTTCAAATGCATTATTTGATTCATACTATGTTTGTAGTTTGTATTTTAACATAATTTCTTGAAGAATCAAGGTACACAACAGATGAAATCTCACAGTGGATCCTGTTGCAGAATTAAGACAGACAATAGCAAAATGGGGTTCAAATCGAGATTGTGACCCATGGACACCTTGTTCATATTGTTGTTTTTCTCTTGCACAAGTAAGAGTTTAAGAAAGAGACCATGTGTAAAAACAAGTGGGAACTTGGCTTTTGTATTTGTGGCAGATCTTCCATAAAGAAGGCATACTTTGATTAAAGACTATTTAAAATAAAAATATATCTGGCAAAGACTTTGCATTCACCTTAAAATAAAACGTGGGGGATTATGCTGGCGCCAGACGCCTGGTTTCTGCAACAGCTAGGGTTTATCATTTCTGGATAACCTACAAATACAGTAATCCAGAATTTTTGTGCATCTTCAGTGATTTAGCAGTCTCAAACAAGACTGTATTGATAGACAGACTTTTTATCAATACTTACTGTGCAAGAATATGGTTTTCCTTTCAGGATACTTCTTGCATCCTACTGAGAGCTAGGATGAAAACATTGATGGTGGTATAAGGGACAGAGGGCTCACACAGACTGTGTGAGCTGATGTGTTACTGTTAAGAAAGGATCAAAAAAATAGAAATTTCACAACTAAAAATAGAAAGCTCTTCAAAAAACACAGCATGTGGCAACTTCAAGTCTTCTGATACAGATCATTTAACAGACTTCAGTGATATACCAATAGCTTTCAACCTCAGCAATCATCTCTTCAGACATAAGTTATAAAATAAATGAGTATTTTTCATGAGGGACCTGTGTGAGTAGATTGACATCTCTGGAAAATATTAGTTTATCTTTTTCAGTAACCAAGTGAAATAAAATGAAAAATCCAAAGCCGTAGGCTCTCTTGGGATCCAGTACAGTGTAGAACTCTTTCTTTATGTTTTCTTTTTATGAGCTCTCTACCTTTCCTACTGTATGTAATGGATTATTTCTTTCCATTCAGATAAAGTAGATAGATATAGATGAGTGATAACTGAAACTGTCATTTGGGATGTGTGAAATGTTCAATATGAACTTCAAAATCCTGTTAATTAAATTAATCTTTCTAGAAGTAGTTAGATATTAAGTGTTTCATAAAAAAAAATTTTCACTATCAGAGACTTTAATTGTTATAGAACAATATATCTTATTTTTCCTTTTTCAAATTTTGTTGGAAGTGAATTTGGTTTGTTGGTATGACTTGTTTATTTCTTTGTCTAAATAACTGATGATAGCTTTAATTTGTGTGTTCTGCAGGGACTGTATTGTTTAGAACTATTTGAAAAAATAACAAAATATTAAGTTTTTAATAAAGATTAAAAAATCTTTCGTGCTTCATGCTGTTAATAGCAATGTTTGTAATTTCTCTCCAACAATATCTAATTGATTATTGATACTTTGTTGGAAAGAATGTATAGCAGGGTGAAGAAATCTGAAAATTTTTTAACATCTTTTCTGAAAACTTGGCATTTGGAAACAGCAAAATTACATACGGTGTTGAAAGCTCTTTAGAGGTTAGAGAGGGAGTCTGTGTGTTTTCTGTAGTAGTGAAAACAAGTAGCTGAATTTCTGTGGCTCTGAGACTATAAATATGGAAGCACTCAGGAGCTAAGGGAACTTTGGCTCTCTACTTAAGACTGACTTGTGCACTGTATCCTGCATCATCACCCTGTGTAGGGGCTCCTACAGCTACAGACTCCACACCCCCACCTCCAAAGTGTCAGCCCCTCTCATTGTGAATGAAGCAACCATACTGTCATTTCCTACACTTTTGCAGCTTCATACCTATCACCCACTATATCTTGAAGGCTCCCTTCCTAACAGCTCTAGGTCACTGGAGTTTTTAATCTGTTCTAACCATGTCAAAAGGGGTCAAGGATCCAGTTCAGTTTCTAATATTAAAGTCTATCAGCTATCACAACAAAGAGAAAAGTAAACAAATTTTCTTTATTGTAAGAGATTAGTCTGATTTCCAGCTGCAGAAAGAAATCTAGGAAGAAAATGGGAAAAGCATGGAAAAATCAATTGGCTATAAGTCACTAGATATTGAAGAATTCCAGGCAACTAATTTGCTTTTTGAAAGTGATTGTGAGAGAAAATAATAGACAGCTTAGAGTAAGTCATATCACAACTTCCCCCCCAGCTATTTAAATTAATTTTATTTTGCCTCCTCATAACTATTTAAATCACAAATAGCAAAAGCAAACTTGTCCGGAACAGAGTAACATAGTAAGGAACTATCCATACTGGTGCTGCAGCACTGTAGTCTGGGAAGTAAAGCAGTATGCTTTCTCACCTGTGGAAGGGTTAGTTCTCTCAGTTTTAATAAAACATTTGGGAGATGGCTCCCTTTTGTGTAACACTGGGGGTGGGGTGGGGTGGAAGGAGATAGCAGAAATTGCTAAACTTTTATCAGTCAATCATTCCAGTTGCTCCTGTATTCTAAAACATGCAGAAGTGAATGTAACTTTCTTAAGTTATACTATAATTGTAGCACTTTAACCCCTACAGTCTTCTTAATTTTGTTTCATCCTAACTTTGCTCCATCAGCTTGTTATTATGTTTCTTCTCACTCATTTCTATTACTGTAATTTTGAATTGAATTTCATTTGGGGCAAACTCTTGCAGAGCACTTTTTCTTAAATTGAAGTTATGGTCTTTCATTGATGGCTAAAGATAGCCAAATCAGTGGATTTAGTTCTCGTGTCTGTATTTAAAGGCAGCCTAAGGAAATGCAATTTATGTAAGATTATTTTACCTTTATGTTGAGGCTAATGCCTTGCTCAAGTTAACAGTCATCACCCTTTTCCTACAGAGGGACTACAGTATGGCTGATCAGCATAAATTAGTCTTCAATAAAATGTTCTCATAGCTGAGTTTTGTTTACATGAGAACTACAGTGTTTTCTTTGTTAGTTTATTGCATTTAAGGTTTTATTTAATATAAATCTGGTTTCTGAAGTTGGCATTGTAACAAAACAAGTATTTGCTCAAGTGGGAATAGGAATGATATCATTCACTATGTAGATTATTCTCATTAATGAATAACAACTAAATACAATGAGGTTAAACTGACTTTGAATCACTAACAATGAAGAAGAGTAACATTATGTTATGGAAAATGTAAGACAACAGTGTACTTTGACCAGTTCCACTGTTTACTTTCCAAGTATACTAAACAGAACAAATTTAAACATTTTCTTCTAATAATTTCTGCAAAAGGACACTTTTGAAATGAACATAGTTTCAGCTGAGCTCTGCTTAGTTAATAATAAAAATTTCGGAACATTTGGGACAACCATCAGGTTTTGCTTCACTGAGGATGCAGACCCAATTACTCTTATCTCTAGAAAAGACTGCTTTTATAGGTCAGGACTGAAGTGCAGTGGTGCAGCACAAGGCAGAATTACTAATAGAATAATAAAAGGATTTTGTCTCTAGAATTTCATTAGCAAAAAAGGATTATTGTGGAATTCTTAAAGTTTCAGCATCAAAAAGAAAGGTAGCACAGAAATAAGGAACACAAAATATTTTCTAACAAATATTTAGTATCTAGGAAACTCATTTTCCTAGGCTTTTCCTGTTTGTGTCTTGAAATTGGTTGCACTGGTTCAAGTAGATTTTTCAATGTCTCATATGGTTAGCACATAATTTCAGCTGAAGATCTGCTTTTTTTTTTCTTTTTTTAGGGGAAGAAATAGACTCTTTTTTTTAGCCTATACGTTCTGTTCCATTGTTCTGGTGCCTTTAAGTAATTAAACTCATTTTTAGATAGCATTAAAGCTAAATTATGTTAGTAATTATAGTACAATGATAAAACTCTAGGCTATTGATCCTGGTGATATTTGTACTGATCTTTTGTTCAGTGCACTGTTTGAAAATGATTTATTATTACTTCAGGCAATCGTTAGTAAAATGAAAGCTCTGAACTTAAAATTTCCATTAAAACCCTTTGGTGATCCACAGGTCTATCATCTATCTTTGCCTTGAGACCACAATCACGCATGTGAACGAATGTAACTGAAAAGACATTTGACCCCACTTTTAACATATAGGTGGGGTACAATAATTTATTTTTCTCATGCAGCCTATGTGTAAACAAAATTTGGCACTTCAGGAGAAAAGAAAGGAAGTTACGTAAAGTCACTGACAATTTCTATAACTTTAATTTGTGCTGGACAAGGGAAGCTGGAATACACATTGATAATATAGATGATTTGTCGGTCTTCTTGCCATTGCATATGTTTATCTTGCCTCATCAAAACTTGCATATTTTGACTTGGAAGTGAAGGGGTTTATCTCAAGCATGTATTCCCAATTATAGCATTTTACTGCCTAGGTGAAGGAAAAACACGCTCAAAAAGTCTGTATTTAACAAAAGTAGTAACACAGTGCATTCTCAGATAAATGGAAACTGATGAGCAAGTTGGAACAGCTTTTGCCAAGAGGAAATTTCAGGTCCCAGTAAAGCTTGTTCTCTATAAACAAAAATGTTTTTTCAATTGCGTGTGAGTGAGAGGAGAGGGAGAGACAAGGATAAGTGAAACGCTGGCAATACTTGGCAGACATCAGATCTAGGATTTGGTTGAACCCAAGCTGAAATCTAGATGTTCTCATTCCTCATTTCACTCAGATAATAAACCCAAATGTTACATTTCCCAGAGGAAAAATAAAAGTGCTGTAACTAGAGAGTAGTCAACAACAGAAAACTTTAGTAAAAATAACTGGAGTACAAAAGAGTAGAAACTACTAGTTGCAGAGCACAAGGCAAGGAGAAATATAAAAAATAAAATAAATGAAGTCATGACTAATACGTTCAAATACTGAAATGGACTGTATTCAGACAACAGGAGATATTTCTGAGGCCTCATACTTCAAAGAGGTTGTAACTCCCAGGGAGGTACTGGAAGTGCTCCTCCAGGACAGCTTCTTATGGCCGAAATTGCCCCGTGCTTCTGGGGTCTGGGGCTTCACTTGCTGCCATGGTTCAGGAAAAACATGGCAGTTACAGTATTGCTGTCAGTTATCAACACTGAGTGACTATATAACCTAAAATATAGAAAAAGATCTTTGACTTCAAGTAGGAACAGTAAGATTCGAAAAAGAGTAAGTGGGTCATAGTTGTACGGAGGTGCAAGCACAATCAATTGTTTAGTATAACTGAAAATTAGCAAGTTCCAATTAGGTTACTTGGAAATCTTTAATTTCTGAAGGCCCTGTGAGTAAATGGTTTCAGGTGACTTAAGCCTTTGATTCCACCTTAGCTGGAGAGGGAAGGTTTGGTGGTTTTTGTTTTTTGGTTGTTTTTTTTTTTTTTTTTTTAGAGGATCTGGAGGATTTGCCTAGAGGATCTAGAGGTAATTCATAAAAGATAAGACACCTAGCTGAGGCTTTTTTTGTCTTAGAAATGCTTTGATTAAAATAAATAAATAAAATCTAATGGTATGATTCTTTTTACCTAAGCTTGTGCATCTAAAATTCAGGTACCTAGACTAGGCTTGTCATGCAGAATTCTGGAAGCAGTTGAAAGAGAGGTCCAAGCCAGAAGGCAGCCCATTCTGCCGGAGGTCAGTGACAGTAATTTTCCTCTGGAAATGAGTTTTTTAGACTTGTACAGTCTTGCACACCTCTCTCTTAATCAACTGAATCCCTCCTAAGTGACTATTTTGCAGCACTAAGCTTCTGGCTATTTAAGAGGATTATCATATATTTGTGGATAGTTCTCATTTAACTGTTCCTATACTAATTTTGATTTTCCTGAAGTGATTTAAAATAAATTACTTCTGATGGCTTGCAAAATAAGTTGCTAGGTTTACAAAGACTTGCAGGTTGAAAATTGTGATGTAATTAACAACTTTGTTATCACAGTTTT
Source organism: Aptenodytes patagonicus (assembly GCF_965638725.1). Taxonomy (NCBI): domain Eukaryota; kingdom Metazoa; phylum Chordata; class Aves; order Sphenisciformes; family Spheniscidae; genus Aptenodytes; species Aptenodytes patagonicus. The sequence goes on from NC_134952.1 coordinate 46,964,569, forward strand.
AATCAGATGATCAAAATTCCTCACTTTGAGAAATTAATAAAAGAATATTTTTATAAAAAGAGGAAAGTAAGGAGGGGATAAATAAATAAATAAAATCAACCCTTACTTCATTTTTCCTCTGACTACTACACTAAATAACAACCAAATACATTAGTGATCAGTGTATTTAGATGGTGAATTCCTTATACATATAAATTGCAAATAGTTCTTACTGCTTGCTGTATCTTGCAACAAATGTTACTTAAAATGTTTTTTTATGTTTCTCAAATCCTTAGCTGGAATGAAAGCTGACTAAATCAGTCTTCAGTATTGCGACATGGTCAATAAAATACTGGTTTTAGAGTTTACCTGTTTTCTGGTAAGCAGATTTGAGACAGAAGGCAGTTGCAATCAACAAAATTAAATTAGTGTTATGTTCAAAACTAAATGAGTGAGAATGTCTTTGTGCAGTTATATAGTCATTTGCAAAAGTATCATCACTACGTTCCCAGAATAATAATATGCCATAGACAAAGTTACTCTTAATACCAGTTTTGCTGAAAACAAAAATTTGCAATGCTACTTTTGTAAAATGTTTCCTTTTTATTTAGAAGGGGTAAAAAAAAAAATCTACTTTTTTTATTTTAATAAAAACTAGAGAAAGAGCAAAGAAGGGTATTCCTGGTTTACGTGCCGTTCTGATTCAGTTTCCCTGTAGATACATTTAATCAGTTGAGCTGAAGTACTTTATGAGAAGTGGGGAAAGAATGTCACTACATTTGCATTGTATTCTTCAATATGATACTTGGAACTAATGCCTGTTCATTTCCTCTATGAAGATTATGTTCTAATTTGAGTTCGTTGCACTACATTTTACATGAAAAAAAAAATGGGTAGTATTTTTTTCCTTTTGAGGGGTGTGGGGGCAGCTTGCACAGAAAAAACTAGCTAAAGAAACAATGAAATTAAGATTCCCTACAGTGGTAGCCACTGAGACCATTCCCTTCTCCTATTTGACGAATGGAAGAAACAGTAGCCTGAACTTACTTCCTTCTCTGCTGGAGCTTTTTAAGCTTTTCACATGTTGGGAGCTTTAGAAAGAGAAGAAAGCAATACAGATATAAGTTTAAACCATTCACCAGAAATATTTTGTTTTTTTCAAACTTCACTTTGTTTTCCTGAACTTGCATTCTTCTGCCTCTGTATTTCAGACAAAAATCACAGTTTCAATCTCAAGAAGTTTTATGGTTATTCCCAAGACCTCAGTGTTGCTATGCATTGTTGTTACATGGATGTCACAGAAACTTTAACAGTAACAAAGAATGAACACATTGAAATAGTAGGTAAAGGTGATTTAGATTTTTTTTTTTCCCCAGTTTACTTTTAGATTGAAATTAATGACTTGTATTTCTTTTTGTGACAAGCTAGATGATATATTCTAATAGCTCTTTCTGAGAGCTGTGCTAGGCATGAATAGAATTAAATAAATCCAGGAACTGTAACGAAGCCTGATGGGAACAACGTATTATTGAGTTACCAGTATATTGTTCCTAGGGCTAGCCTTTGGCTTACATTTATCTGCTTTAAGAGATGCTATTAGTTGCTCTTTATGTTATAGGAGTGAGTTTGTTTATTAGGAAATAATAGCAATGTCCTTAGCTATCATTAATTTCATTATGTGTTATCACTTTTGACAAGATAAATAAATGAAAAATAAGTGGCTGAAGAATACAGACTGTGGAGTATGCTTTTTTTTCCTTCAACAAAAGTTATTCATATCCAGATACTGTAATTTGTTGTGATGTTTTTCATACCTATAGGGAAACTATATTATAAACTATTTTTAAGCCAATGTGAATTTAAAAGGCAGCGGTTCCTCCTTAGGAACCAGTAAAGTTGCTTATAGCAGGAAGATGGGGAAATGTTTTGAAATGGCACCAGATAACAAATTAAGCATGGCCCAGGAATTTCATTATTTATTTTTAATTATTTTGACCCAGTGTTTATTTTAAGGATTTAATACAAATTATAAAATAATATTTGCATATGTATAGCACAAATTTGGGCCTATCCGTATGCAAATAGAGTCTATCTTAGTTGGTGAAAATCCTTAAAATGGAGAAGGGAAATCTAATGATACAGACCTAATTTGGGAGGCTATGTTGATGCTAGTACTATTTTATGGCTTGAAAAATTAAAGGTAGACGATAACTTAACCAGGATACTTGGGGTTTAGCCGATATATAGGGGTTGTTTGCTTGTGTGTGTAGGGTGGTTTTTTTTTTTATTTTTATGGCAGAGATGAGAATGTTTGCAGGTAACGTGTCAAATATTACCAGTGTATGTGAAGAGCCTGGAAAAAATAAATGATTAATCAGCAAAAATGCAGTCTAATGTAACAGGACATACACTTCATTAGAAAATAGTCAAAATGTGTAGGTTTCAGACTTTTTATAGATTCCTGAGTACATTAATATAACACTTGCTTTTCTAAGCATTTAATTGGTGTATCATTGTAATTGGTGTAACAGAGCTCAGAACTTGAATTCTGTATCACTGACTTTACCTTAAGAGCAAGGAAATTTTTTCCTTCCCCAGAACTGTCCTATAGTTTGTACTCAGGTCCCAGATGGAGAAGTGAAGGAAATCACTTAAATGAGTGAAAACTCAAACCAAGTTAGTTTGTTGTGGTTGTGGGGTTTTTTGGGGTTTTGGTTTGTTTTTCTTTTTGACGTGCAAAAGCAGACATTGGGCCATAGCTATCATTTCAACAACCTGCAATTCTCTTTCAGTTGCCTGATGCCTTCTTACTCCCTAACCACTCATTCCTCCGTTACAACCACGCTTCAGTCCTTGTTGACCATCCTCCACAAACTTCTTCCCCTGCTGTCATCCCAGTTCCTTCCTAGTAGCATGCCTGCTGTTGCATCTGATACGCTGTGGTATCAGTCACCTTGTGTTATATATGCAACGCATGCATATGTTGTGCTTTGAAATTTTGCAATTTCAGAAATCATATAAAACATAAGAAGTAGGATATCAAAAAGTAGTATTCTTCCTTTACTGAAGGTGGCTCATTTTGGTGTTGAAGTATTGGCATTGGTCAGGTGTTGCATCATCCTCTCCAGTTAAGGATGCTGGAGTGATTCTTTTTTTGTTCTCCCTTGGTTCTCATTCGGACTGTAACTCTCTTGCATATTTTCTTATCTCTTTTGTATTATCTTTGTATTGGGCTGTTTCAAATGTATTGGATATGTTCTCATATCCTGTAAAGCTACTTCTACCCAGCTCTAAATATTACATTCCTTTAATGACCAGTAACTAAACTTCTTAGCTTGTGTTTTTACCCTTGGAGATCTCTGCTAGCATCCTGGGCTTCTATTATTAGGGATTTCTGCTAAACTAGTATTATTCTTGTCATTCTGAATGGCCAGTGAATAACATCCCATGTTTACCTTCAGTGGGAGTAACACCGTGTCCTTTTTAACCTTTTGTCATGCTCTTGCTTCCCCCCCCCCCCCACCCCTTCTGCTCCCAGTCATCAAATTATATTGAATTTGGAAGTCATTCTGGCAATAAGAAGTAATCTTAAGGATGTCTCCAAAAAGGGCTTAAAATCAGTACGTTAGGAGAGTGTCATAGGAATGCTATTCCCCTGTCATGGTTTAACCTCAGTCGGCAACTGAGCACCAGGCAGCCGCTCACTCACTTCCCCCCCCACGGTGGGATGGGGGAGAGAATTGGAAGAGCACAAGTGAGAAGAACTTGTGGGTTGAGATAAAAACAGTTTAATAATTGAAATAAAATAATAATAATAATGTAATAATAATAATGATAATACACAAAGCAAGTGATGCACAGTACAATTGCTCACCACCCGCCGACCGATGCCTAGACAGTCCCTGAGCAGCGGCCCCCCCGGCCAGCTTTCCCCGGTTTATGTACTGAGCATGACGTCCCATGGTATGGAATGTCCCTTTGGCCAGTTTGGCTGTGCCCCCTCCCAGCTTCTTGTGCACCTCCAGCCTTCTCAGTCAGTAGAGCATGGAAAACTAAAAAGTCCTTGGCTAGTGTAAGCATTACCTAGCAACAACTAAAACATCCCTGCAATATCAGCTTTGCTCTCATCCTAAATCCAAAACACACTGTACCAGCTACTAGGAAGGAAATTAACTCTATCCCTGCCAAAACCAGGACATCCCCACAACAAATTACTTGCCTGTACTCCAAGCATCACTGTCATGCAACAGAACCTGTGACATATGGACATGATGTTTTACTAGTATGCTAGAGGAATAAGACATCTTTAGACAAAATAGGAATATGGTCTGTGCATAACTTAGGATTTACTCTATTCTTCCCACAGGTGTGCAATATATACACCTTGATTATTAAAAACAGTATTTTCTCCTTTATTATTTTGTTATACCTTATTGAACTGTTTTCAGCTGCAGCTAACGAGAGAAAGTAATCAATAGGTCTCAGAAAACTTGAAATTGATTCATATGAGGCTCTTTCTATAGTAATTTATTTTTTGAGGTATGATAAAATCCATAACAAGCAGCAAAATTCATTTGCAGAATTAAATCCCTCTATTAGCATAACTGTAACAAGAATTTAACAATGACTGCAGAAGCATAGCCGTAAAATGATTGCAGTATCTTGGATATTTTATTTTCTCCTCTCCACTGAATATATGTGTTAAAGGTAGTTGCATTTTTATAGAGCAAAATAATTGCTTACGCTTTGCTCTACCGGTGGTGTTCTCTATGAAGACTAATCAGTCTCAGTGAAACTTATTGTGCTCTTCCTGATCTCAAGCAGAGCGAATGCTGCAATACTCATTAGATGTGCATTATCTACATTGTTCAATACTGTCGGGAAGAAGTAAGCAAAGAGGTAGCAATAGTGTTTTCCTACATCTCTTTAAGCAGTTAAAATGGTTTAAAAAGGAAATAGAAAATATACTATTTCCAAGAAAGACTTGGATTTTGTCTGTGCTACACTGCAGGAGCTTCTGATTCTGATGACAGTGCCATAATGCATATCATTTTAAAAGTAGTTCCTTGCCGTGATACAAACATGACAAAGCTATGGAACCATTCTCTTATTCCTTGAAACCAGTCTAATAATATTCTTTAATTCATTAGGTTGGCCGCTACATGGGTTAACTACATGGTTAAGCATATCAAAGACTAACAGCTGAAACAGGCTTTCAGAGCCTCCTGTTTTCTTCCGGTCATCAAGATAGATAATAATGTAATTCAACATGGTGATAGTCCATAGGTGGATGTCACTGTCATGTTTCATGATCCACAGTTTGTTTTTTTCCTTAGTGTATAAACCAGAGTTTTGGTGGGGTTTTTTTGTTGTTTTGGGCGGGTTTTTTTGTCACTGGGAACCTTAGTGATGAAGTTGCAACATCTTCCAACAATTTTCAGATGTCAGAAGATGGACACTGACATTCAGGGGATTTACCATTATCAGTCAACACTACATGGCCACGTCACTATACAGAATGTTGTACTGTCAGCTACATCAAACTAGGGTATAGTTTCCTTAAGATTTTACCCAGCATCAGTGGAAATAATTAGGTATCATTTTTCTCCTGCCGTGGTGGTGATGGTGCAATACACAGTTAATATAATGATGTATTTGAGCTTTAACAGTGCTCGCTGACTCCAAACCGTGGAATTTAATGTGAGTAGTGGTAGCTTAGCATCCTGAATATTAAGACTGCTCATATATAGGAAGAATAAGGAAATATGACATCCATGAGGAAGTGTGTTATCTTCACAAGTAGGAAAAGGAAAAAAAAAAAGAACACCCTTCAAATAAAAGATGTTCTTAGAAAGGATGAGACTATTGACAAACGACTGCATATATTTATGACACCAAAAATATCAGTTAGTAGGAGGATCTTCGGCATGACAAATAGCTCTGACATTGATATGAATATGTTTCTTTTCCATAGCAGACAGGCTGATTTAGATTGCTCCTTTCTAAGAAATCTATAGAAGTTAAATTGTGAAAAATGTAGCAAACTTGAGCAATGGTTATTTTTTTTGTACCTTTTGTTCTTTAATAATTTAAAATGTGAAATGCTCAGTAAATTAAGTCAGTGATTCCTAGAGTATGTTCTAGCTGAGTGGATTTAATTAACAGTTGTTATTGTAGTAAAGTAATGTCAGAAGTCTGTGAAACATCACTATAAGGAATTTGCATTAGTTGCCTGTTTACTCCAGAGTCTTCCAATCACTCAGCAACAATGTACAAGTGGTTATCTTCCCAAAATCTGGTAAATGTTTAATCCTGGTTTTCAAGATCATTCAGAAATGCCACAACCTGCTGATCTTGCAGGTGTAATTCCACTAAGAAAAATGGTTGTGAGGAGGATATCAGTTGCAGACAGCTAAACAAAATGGAACGAACGATAAACCTGTCAAAAACACGTTCTTCCGATATGTATAGAATTTCTCTAAGGACTATATGAACATAGATTTAGAAAAATATAAAGATAGATGTCTGTCTGTTCTAACTCACTCAAAACATCCTTTCAGAGAGTAGTAGGCCCCTGCCATAACCATGTAGCAGAGAAAAAGAAGAAATGTGTCTGCCCTAGTGCTGAATTACTCAAAGTAACTGGGTTTTCCATACTGCCTATAGGCATCACAGCAGTGAGGATGACTGTACAGCAGCAGCTGCTTTTGCCTCTATGCTGCCTTGCTGTAGGCCAGTCTGACTCCTTACTGCCAGTGTTTTACCTGTTGGCAGTGATGAGACCTCTAAGAGTGAATGAGTGACTCTGCACCCTGCTCCTGCCATCCCTGAGACTTTATTCCTCTGTGTAGTGGAGCTGCAGTGGTGTGTCTGCAAGGGAGTTTGCTGCTGCTCTGAGCGCCTGTCACCAAATGCCTTCAGTTGCATGCTTATGTGGACACAGCTGAAAAAATTGAGACACAAACTCCACCCTTCTCACCATTTTGACAGAAAGCATATATCCTTCTGTTATTTAAACCATAGCATTGTCATGCATCCCAATGAAATCAGCAATAGGATGATTTATTTATACACCATGCACCTTATTGAAACATTCCTGATAACAGAAATACCTATCTGTTTATTGTTTGGGCGGTTGTTTTAGAATGCTTCCCTATTTTGGCTATATTAACAAAGTAGTTTTTTGCCTGATAAAAGTTTGGATTCCTCTAGAAGAATTTTAGACAGAAGGTCCAGAATGATATATTTTGAATGTCCTGTTGTGTTACAAGTATATGCACAGATTTGCCTTTCATCTGTGGGTAAGAGGTGGGGGAAAAAAAAATCATTTGAAGTCTTCCATGAAACTAAATTTTCTTGGTCGTCTTTACCTATTATACTTCTCAACATTTCAAGTAAAACAGTAGAAAATTGTGTAATCACCCTGCTTATAGGAAACGGAGAGGAAAAAAACTCTTCACCTTTTATTTTAGTAGATTTCAGTGCCTAATTGAAATAAGGTAACAAAGAAATAAATGTTCCCATCACATTGGAGCAGATGATACTGCCCTAGGGGCTGTGGTGTCTGAATGAACTGTTTCAAGTTTTCAGCAAGTGAGATTTCTGTGAAATAGTTACAGCCATGGCTAGAGTTCATTTCTCTCATTTAAGACCATAATGCAAGACATGGCCAAAAATCATCATGCAAGAAAAATATATGCACTATTCCTTTCAGTGAAAAAATAAAAGTAGGCATAGAGATATTCTTTTGCCTGGGATAAGTAACATTTGCTCTGGACGCCAGCAGCTTTCAATTTGTGATGATAACCTCCTTTCTTAGTGCCAGGACTCTGCTCAAATGTTCTAAGCAGTCTTGGCTTCCCTGCACCCTGGAGAAGGTAACACAGTTTTAAGCTTTCCCTGAAGTCTCTCTCAAATCAGTTTTCGTACTGAGTATGCACAAGACAGCTGCTAAGTTAAGTAAGTTTCCATGATTTCTCCCAAGCAACTTAGTTATAAGCTAGTTAAACACCTTCCAGTAGAACCGTGTGAACAGTTGTCGTGGTTTAACCCCAGCCAGCAACTAAGCACCACACAGCCACTCGCTCGCTCCCCCCCACCCGGTGGGATGGGGGAGAGAATCGGAAGGGTAAAAGCGAGAAAACTCGTGGATTGAGATAAAGACAGTTTAATCGGTAAAGCAAAAGCCACTTACACAATCAAAGCAAAACAAGGAATTCATTCACTGCTTCCCATGGGCAGGCAGGTGTTCAGCCATCTCCAGGAAAGCAGGGCTCCATCACACGGAACGGTTACTTGGGAAGACAAACACCATCTCTCCAAATGTCCCCCCCCCTTCCTTCTTCTTCCCCCAGCTTTATATGCTGAGCATGATGTCATATGACATGGAATATCCCTTTGGTCAGTTGGGGTCAGCTGTCCCGGCTGTGTCCCCTCCCAACTTCTTGTGCACCCCCAGCCTACTCGCTGGTGGGGTGGGGTGAGAAGCAGAAAAGGCCTTGACTCTGTGTGAGCACTGCTCAGCAGTAAAGAAAACATCCCTGTATGATCAACACAGTTTTCAGCACAAATCCAAAACATAGCCTCATACTAGCTACTATGAAGGAAATTAACTCTGTCCCAGCCAAAACCAGCACAGCAGTCTTCTCAAACTTCAGATGCCTGCAAAAAACAACAAAAAAAAAACCAACAAGAAAAAAACCCAAACCAAAAACAAAACCTCAAGAAAACAACCCAAAGCTTGCTGGATAGATGATGAAATGATACAGCCATGCATCTATTATTTCAAAGTCATTCTCAGCATAAGGAAGAAAGGGAGCTGAAAGTACTACTCAAAAGTTGTAGGAAAAGAATGTGTTTATTCACACAGGTGTACCTGCACATACCTTGTTCCATGTATTTATGTGCACGTGTATGCATTTTGTTGCTGTGCTTATCTATCTTTTTTGCCTAACAAAACAGGTCCTCATCTGTTAGCGTAGTCTCAGAATGGCCTCTGGGAGGAGATTCTGCCTCAGAGCCCCTAAGGCAGTCCGTGTAGTTCTCCCACGAATACAGTTAGTCATACGAACTGGGTTGTGTGGGTTGGTGGACTGGGCAGGTACTTGCAGCATATCAGGATGGGACTTGCCTTTGTGGTGTATGCAGCAGGGGAGGGAGAGCGAAGGGGTCTTCCCCTGTTTGGTTTTGTGAAGACCTTTGTAGTAGCCAGTGTGGTATTGCTTTAACATCATTGTCTCGCATCCCTTGACGAGATATTACTAAGTTTGTGTTCCACCATCACTGTGTTTAATACATGTGATCTATGCTAAAATGGAGAAAAGATATAGTTAGATAGGTATAGATATATGAGTGTATACAGATAGATAGATGAGTGAGTAATGAGTGAATTTTTTCTCTTTAACTCCAGGGCAGTAGCTGCCTAAACACAAGTTATAATTATAGTTCAGTTCATGACAGGCTATATCTACTGTAATTTGCCAGTGTATAACTTAAAATTTCAAAGTTATGGAAGACTACACCTTTAAAAGTCTGAGGCCACTGATCTCACCTTTTGAGGAAGAGGAGTGTTTGCTGGAAAATCAGGCTGGAGAGCAATAAATCCATTGAAAGCCAAGAAATGCTTGGTGCTAGGAACAAAACTGAGGGTCTCATTTAGAATAAGTAGCAACAGGGGGGTGCTTCCACCTGCGGGAAGATTACATCCTTTAAATCAACTTTTGTTCTTAGTGTTTTTTTCCTGTTTGCTAAGAAGCAGGATTCATTCTAGACCATATGAAAACCCTTCCTGCTGTTTTGATGTAAAGCCTTCTGGAGCTTATAAATCACAAATAACTTTGCTGTTTCACTTCATAGCTCCCACATCCACAGTTTCATGTATTCAGTATGTCATTCAAGGTGGATAGAGTTTCATCAATCTTCAAAATGTGCAATGGGATAAATTCCCAATGTTTAATTTTTCACTCTGTCTAAAAACTTCAGTCACAGAAGAAAAGACAAGCCCATAAAACAGATGCCTACTTGGAGAATATAAAGAGAAATCTTTACTCAGAACCAAAAGAAGCAAAATTTTAACTAATAACAGAACATGAATCTCTCTTGTACCTCATGTCAACTCAGTGTTTTAAAAGGAGAACAGTTCTTTGGCTTTAAAAAAAAAAAAAATCAAATGAAAAACAAACAAATGCAAAATAGCAAAGCCTTTGTAGTTGTGAAGCTTCTTGTAACTCCTTTTGGAAGCAAGCTGTTTGATTATTATTTCTTTTTCTGTTTACCTTTACAAGATTATTTTTTTTATCATTTAAGTACCCTTCACACTTTAGAGAAGCTATGATCAATGATAGAACAATATTATGTGTAAAATAATTAATTTTAAGCTGTTAAGAAGTTTGTTAAATAGATAGTAAGTAACAGGGTACTAGCCTATGCCACAGGAAATACTTTCCAATTTCTGTAAAAATACATATTTCATTGTCCCTACAATTGGAAATAAATTATGCCTTTCAGGGACTCTTTGTTACTGAGGTAGTTCACTTCTGATAATATAATTTGTCTCTTTGCACAGACAAGTGTAATATCTATACCAAGAGGTAACACTGCCAACTTTTGCAGTGGTGCAGAAGAAAAAATATGATCTGTTGTCCCTTCTCTTTGTACATAGGGTTGCTGATACCAGGTATTAAAGTGAGAATACTTATTTTATTTTTTCAAGAAAATCATGGAATGAAGTGGTTATACTCTTTCTATAAAGCGCTGTAACTATTGCCCGTTTTATAGTAATAATTTAGCTTTCCCATTCCTTTGTATCAAAAGTATAATTTCATAAACGACTACACTACTTAGCTATTTTGATATTTTAGTGTTTCATCTAAAAATAACTTATTTTGTAATTAAAAATGTGTATTATTTAGAAACTGTCTAAAAATCTATTTATGTTCTCTGTCATACACTCCATCATCAGTAATTGTTATTTTATTCACACAGCCAAGGCTTCAGATCCAATCCAGCAACAGTTGGTGGTATAATCTGTTTTCCATATTAATCTCTATGACGGCAAACATTCTCATTGAGGCATCATGTCATCCATTTGCTCCCTTACTCACCCACACATATTAAAAATGCTTGTAACAAGTGAAATCTTATTACAAGGATTAGAAAAAGTTTTAAACAGATTAAAAACAAACAAACAAAAACACAAAACAAACAAAAAAACCCCCAACAGACAAACCCCTCAAATTAGACATGAGCAGACTTTTAGAGCCATTAGTTTTTCAAATACATATTTTTTCAAGATATTCAGCTTGTGAAATTTCTCAGGATGGGAAAAATGAAATAGTGAGCACTGCTCTGCTATTACAATTTAATGATGCAAGAGGAACAGAACAGGCATAAAACATATTCTTTAGGTGTTCAGCCTTGCTTTTGAGTCACAGGAGCAAACACCCAGAGCAGGACCCAGATAGGACTCCCGGGTGTTAGTCCAGCTCTAGGACTGTTCTGATTCTGCAACAGAGAATGGATTACTTGTTTTCAGATTTTTTTTCACTTTAATGTTAGAGTATCAAAGAAATTCAACCTGCACACTGTATGGGATAGTTTGTGGGTTTTATTATTTTTTTTTTTTTTAAACGTGTACTAAAGTCTATCAAAAAAGTTCATATTGTTTTCTTGTAGGAAAAAAATAACTTGCATCTCATGTTTTCTGAAACTGATATGTGATAAGAGCAGTGTTATAGCATTACTGCTGTTTATAACAGCTCTTGGTTTGAATTAACTTTAAATTTTATAATTTTTTTTTTTTTTCTTCCAGTTAGTGCTAGACACTTCCTGGCAAATAATAACAAAAGCTAATAGTCTGTGGCACAGATAAACAACTTTAATTATTGTTCTATTTTCAATATACTGCATACTGGTTTTGTTGCAAGAGCATCAGTTTGGCTTGTTTAAAAAAAAAAAGTTAAAACCAAAAACAATCAATAACAACCTTCAGCAAATAAATCTTTTCTTGTATTTCTCTCTTCATCCTAAAAAAAAAATCCCAACAAACAAACAAACAAACAAAACCCCAAGCAAAATATTATATCACCATATTTTTCAAAATTTAAGGTCAGAAAGTACTGTTGGATTATCTAGTCTGAGTTTGTGTATCAGAAACCATTGTCTGTCTTCCTGTATGGAGTCAAATATCTTATGAATATGTAAACAGAACCACAAGATCAGACACCTTTCTGTAAATGACACTTTGCATTATAATTTCCATAAAGCTACCCAAGACTTCAAAGGATGGTTAATCCAATACTTTTCTGATAGTTTGCTCTAATCATGAGCCAAGTTTAATTTCTCTGTTCTAACTGCACTAGAAGCTTGAACTTAATTTACTTCATTCATTTTTGGCTTTTTTGTATAAGAGAAAAAATACCCTCGAGTCTGAAAATTGGCCTTTCCCTCAGAGATAATCAGTGTTCAGTTTTAGACTTGAGAGTCAAACATTTTGGTATTTATGATGGTTATAACTCTTTCCAAGTTATCCTGATCAATTGAGAACAAGATGATGACAGTAAAACTCAGTTCGGGGTTACAGCAGTAAAGAATTGATTACTGATGCCATGACACAGGTAAATATTTATTTCACTACTTGAATATCTATTTAAAGATATTGACTTCCAAGCAGGTGGCTGGTTAATCTTGAAACTGTCATAAATGAGTGTAATGTGAAGGTGAGTGTAGTGTCTTCTGTGTTTGAAAATGGATACTTTTAAATGATTAGAAAATGCTTAGTCTTATTACTGATAGTTTAAAACTCTATATCTCCCAAATGAAAGTTCCTGCTGCCATCGCAGCTCCAAAATCTGCATGTTACCTAGAAAAGGTTGCGTAATAACACAGCTTGTTCTCTACATAGGTTTTGGTAGTCTCCAAGAGCTAAAATTTATCATCTTCTCTGCTTATATTGATTAACATGGCCCATATACTTTAGAGATCTTATAAACACTAGTTATTAAGAATTTTATCACTGACAACATGCAGTGGTAGTTTCTACCTCTTTTACTCAGCTCCTTCTGCTCAGAAAGTCAGTTAGTAATGATTTTAACATTTGTCCTGCAAATCATCTGGCCCACTTCCAGTGTTGGCAATCCACGTCAAATGAGCACTGAGCCTGTTACCTGTTATCCCTTTACTGATACTTTTGAACTAAACCAAAATCCTTTCATGTTTTCTAAGACCTTCTTTAACGATAACAGAATGATGCTTTAACCTGGTTTTGGAAAACCACTGACGTTTTAATGCCAGTAACCACACAGGTATGATTTTGATGAGAAAATTGTTTTTATGAGAATTAGGATTCCTGGGGGCTCCCTTTACATAAACTAAACTACCTGGTATGAGCCCGAGCAGAAAGCTGCTGTCAGGGGTGAGCATTGCAAGGAGCCCAGCTCTCATCTCAGGTCTCCAGTGGAAACTGTCAGCTACACAGACCTGGAGGACAAAACATATTGTCACTGCCACTTCACCAAATGACTGTAGAATCATAGAATCATTGAGGTTGGAAAAGACCTTTAAGATCATAGAGTCCAACCATCGACCCAACACCACCATGCCCACTAAACCATGTCCCTAAGTGCCTCATCTACTCGTCTTTTAAATACCTCCAGGGATGGGGACTCAACCACTTCCCTGGGAAGCCTGTTCCAATGTTTCACCACTCTTTCAGTAAAGACATTTTTCCTCACATCCAATCTAAACCTCCCCTGGCACAACTTGAGGCCATTTCCTCTCGTCCTATCACTAGTTACTTGGGAGAAGAGACCAACACCCACCTCGCTACAACCTCCTGTCAGGGAGTTGTAGAGAGCGATGAGGTCTCCCCTCAGCCTCCTTTTCTCCAGGCTAAACAACCCCAGTTCCCTCAGCCGCTCCTCATAAGGCTTGTTCTCCAGACCCCTCACCAGCCTCGTTGCCCTTCTCTGGACACGCTCCAGCACCTCGACGTCCTTCTTGTAGTGAGGGGCCCAAAACTGAACACAGTATTCGAGGTGCGGCCTCACCAGGGCCGAGTACAGGGGCACGATCACTTCCCTACTCCTGCTGGCCACACTATTTCTGATCCAGGCCAGGATGCCATTGGCCTTCTTGGCCGCCTGGGCACACTGCCGGCTCATGTTCAGCCGGCTGTCAACCAGCACCCCCAGGTCCTTTTCCGACAGGCAGCTTTCCAGCCACTCTTCCCCAAGCCTGTAGTGCTGCCTGGGGTTGTTGTGGCCAAAGTGCAGGACCCACCACTTGGCCTTGTTGAACCTCATACAGTTGGCCTGGGCCCATCGATGCAGCCTGTCCAGGTCCCTCTGCAGAGCCTTCCTACCCTCGAGCAGATCAACACTCCTGCCCAACTTGGTGTCGTCTGCAAACTTCCTGAGGGAGCACTCAATCCCCTCATCCAGATCATTGATAAAGATATTGAACAAGACTGGCTCCAAAACTGAGCCCTGGGGAACACCGCTCGTGACCGGCCGCCAACTGGATTGAACTCCATTCACCACAACTCTCTGGGCCCGGCCGTCCAGCCAGTTTTTGACCCAGCGCAGAGTACACCTGTCTAAGCCGTGAGCCGCCAGCTTCTCGAGGAGAATGCTGTGGGAGACGGTGTCAAAGGCCTTGCTGAAGTCCAGGTAGACCACATCCACAGCCTTTCCCTCGTCCACTAGGCGGGAAATGACAGAGAAAGCAGAGGAAACGTGCCCTCTGTCAGAAAGGGGTAAACAGATCATATGCTCAGAGAAATTAGAAGTCGGGAAAACACGAGACCCTTCCCTGCACCTCAATCTTAGAGAGTAGTTGACTGCTGTGAGGGAATGTTAAGCACTGTGCCATGCAGCATTACCCAGGCCACAGAAGTTACTCCTTGTCTATGCAGCATTGCAAATATTTCAATTCATGCAATACAATTTTAAAAAACAAACCAAAAAAAACACTCAGAAATATCTGTTTTGCCAGGATTCATAGATTTGTTTTTGCTATATGTGATCCCTAATATAGGCCAAAGTACTGTCCTCAAAACATCTTAAAAGTAATTATTTTTTTATAATAAAAATCATTTAATGGTGTTACTGAAGTCAAGGGAAAACTCCATTTGATTACAGTTGGATCAGGATTTCACCAACACATAGCTTTTAATATGCTGGATCACAATATGATGTTATATATGATAGAGTCAGCAAAACTGCCACCTGCAAAAATCCTGATGATCATGTGTTGTTAAATTCAGCCTGCATTCTAATGCATGGTATGGATGGAACAACAAATATTTTCAAAGTTTTCTCATTTTCCAGATCATTTAGTTACTCTTTGCAGGGTACAAAGGAATTAGGCTCTTTCATAAAAGTCTTTGTTTCTTCCTGTACAAAAGTCTTTCTTTATTCTGTGCTGTACTCCAAGTTACCTGCTGGTACTTATGCTACAGAACTCTGAGCTCTCAAAAATTGGCCACTAAAATAAATCATGAGCTCTGAGAACAGTACTTGGAGTTACTGCCAAAATGACATGTAGTAACTTCTGAAAATTTTGAATATTTTAAATCTTTCTTACCTTCAGTGATGCAGCTTCTAAGAAAGGGCAACAACGCAAACACTTTAAATACTTGAATATACCACAGGACTTGGAACATCTGTGAATATTTTTGTTTTGCATCTGTTAGGCAGCACTTGTAAGGTGTTCGCACCTTTTTTTAACCGTATATAAATAATACGTGATATGTAGTACTTTTAAAAATACAAAATTAATATATACCTATCACTAACGTATGTGCAAATACTTTATAAGTGCACACATTCCCCCCACCCACCCAATACGTTTCTGTACTTGTGCCACTTAACTGTTTTCTCAGGTTAATTTCTTGTGGCATGTCTATAGTGTGTATTTTATGGTATCATAGAAGCAAACTACTTTAGAGGAAGGGAAAAAGTAGCCGCAGCGACCTGACATATCATGTTACTGTAATTGCACGCTTTCCAGTCCCCATTCTAGCTTGCACAGGGATAGTTTAATTTTTTTACAATATTTTGTCTTACATGCTGTGACCTGTCTCTGTGCTGTCACCTGGGTTTTTCAGACCTTGAGAAGAACAGATGTGTTTGCTTCTTGTCTGTTCCCCTCTCCACCAATATTATTAGTGTGAAAAAATCTGTGTATGTTTATGTATAGCAGTATGATAGATATCTATACAGAAGACACTTATATTCGTCCCATTCTGGAGCAGGTTGCCTTTTTCCTGTATGCTTGACTTTACCAGGTGGAAGGTGCACACTTTGTTATTTGGTGAACATATTCTCTCTTTAAGTGGGATAAAATTGTGATTTTTAGGGTTTTAATTAAGGTATCTAATGTTGCTTTCTTATTTGTCTATTTACGTTCTGTTTTTCACTGTAAGAAAATCCAAGTACAAGGCAAAATTGTCCTGTAGCATACAAAGGTGAGCAAGGACCCTAGCCTTGGGTTAAGTCCTCAGTCTGGATGTCTGAGGCCCTGGTAGGCTGACACAGACAGTAGCACACACCCACTTCATGGAGCGAAGGTCTGCCTAGCTGCTGTGTGTCTCTAGGAGTTGTTAAAACGGGCTACCTCAGGAAGACTATAAAATCAAGTCAAGCATGTAATTCTACTGATACTCTTAGCTTTCTGGAAGATTGGGATTTCTGTATATAGAGTAATCCTGGACTGTTTTGCTTATGTCTGATCAAGAAAAGACTTAAGTCTTAAGATGAACTCTGGAGCTCTGAAAACAGAGACCCTGAACATCTTGATGTTGCTTTTCCATAAGCTTGCTTGAGTTGAATAGCTTGGCTAACAATAGTGTAGTCCACGAGCAGACAGCCATGGCTCAGTACTTCCAAAGCATGTATGGGTGTTTAGCTGCAGGAATATGGTGAACCTTAGGGTTTCCCGGCCCTGGCTCTGCCTGTCCTCAGCTCAGTGTTGGGATGGGAGGTGGTGCCCTGGATGCTTTTTATCCATGGATTTCTGTAAGGGGAAAAGTTCAGGAACAAAATGAGGAGGATGTGCCAGGCAGGTCCCCAGTCAGGGTGATGGGTAAGTTCACGTGGTGGAGCACATTCCAGTTTGTACCTGAGACTTATAACGAGAATGAAAAAATGTTTTGATATAGAATTTATCAGACATACTGTGCATATTTTCTGGTAAGGAAGCTGAAAATATGAAACAAAAGTCCCCCAAAAGTAGGTTATTTTTCAGAATTCTTATTAATTAGATATTAATATGTAGCTTTTTTGTAAAGAGCTCCTTCAGTGTTTTTTCTCCTGATGTGTGAAATTTTGGTTGTTTTGATCAATGATATAAATAATGACATACAGTTTCTGTTCTGTTCTGAATATATCTTAGGATCCAAATTATGTCTCAGGTGTTCATCACTGTAAATATAAGATTAATTTAACATGAGTATTCTGCAAAATTAATTTAAACTATGCTCTTCTCATGAATTTTCCTGTCCTTTAGTAGAGTCAGTTCTTCAAACGTCCTCTATATAGAAAAACACCCTTAAAACTATTTGAACACATTGTTAATAAGATTACAAAATAGTTTTATTAGAGAATCGAACTTTTAATGATAAAACCCCAATTAACTTGACTTCCCAGGTAATAATTACAAACGGAAGACTTTGGTACTTTTTCATACAGTAAACTTTGCTTCTTTTACTACTGCTTTTTAGGCAGCAGAAAATTAAAAGCGTAAATTAGATTATAACGTACTTCATAAAGACTTTTTTTTTTACATAATATTACAAAGTTGACCTGTTTGCACGTTATAGACTAAATGTTATATTTTCATTTAAATAGCAGTGTTCTTAAATATCAGGTTAACAAACTAAACTAGACAATGGTTGTAGATGTCTTAAGTAATCTGTTTTAAAAAAATATTTCAGGTTTTTTTTTTTAAATGCTAACTTATGTGACAGTTTGTAAATTGTAGTAATTTAAACATATGGGGTTTAAGTTTGGGTTGTTTTTTTTTTAAATAAAAGTAGCTTTATTTTAAGGTGGAGATAAACTAAAAGCATTAGAATCCTCTGTGTTCAATTTTGTTATGGATGTTCAAGAAAATGTTAGCACTGTGTTTCTCTAATTTTATTGATGACAAGGTTTATGTGAAATACAAATAATGTAAAAAAGATATAGTTTAAGTAAATAAGATTATAAAAGACTAAAGCTAAATAGTTGCAGTACAGCTGGTATTAGCTAGTAAAACTGAAAACCTAATGTCTTTAAATATACAATTTATATCTGTGGATAATGTTATGGAACTAAGAAATCAACTGAAGAAGAAATTATAGCGAGGGAAAAGAGCCAAACTATATTTCATGTAATATCCATTTGAGAGTTGATTAGGCAAGTTATAGACTGGCAGTTGCAAAACAGATTGTTCTAGTTAACATACAACATTAAAAGGAAGCATTATTTGTACTAGGGCAATTTTATGCTTTCCTTGTGCGCTGGTAAAAGCAGCTGTGTGCATCATGCCCAAGATGCCCAGTTTGGGGTGGGGGGTTAAAAAGCATAAGATTGAAGAAGTCCTTTTTTCTCCCCCCCCCCCCCCCCCCCCGTATTTCTCATACTTCTCACCTACCAAAAAAGGAAAAAAAAACAACTTACAGAACACATTTCTTCAGTCTCAGCCTGTGATGACAATATGTATTTTTAAAAAAGGAGTAGATCCCATTTTGTTAAAGAGAGTAATAATCATTTAGAGTAGACAAAAAAGGAGTATTTTCTATGACTCAGATGTGAGTACATTTTGTACTTGGAATGCACTTATTTGGCATACACTATCACCTAGGTATTACTAACCTTTGTAGGTTGTTTCTTTCTTAGTCCTCAGTTTTAATATATTTGACAAGAAATGAAATTTGCTTGTGTAAACCTGATACAAAATTTCCAAAGAAAAATCTTGGTAATGTTAGAACAGGTTGCAATTCTGTATGTAAAAACTCCCTCTCTCTCTCATACACACGCAAACACAAGAAAAAAAAGAAAATTTGTAAATAAGATAACGTAGAAGTTAAACCCCTACATTTTTTGGTGTTGTTTGTCTTTCATATGTGGAAGCAAAGTGGAATGCAGAGTTGTTCCATCTTTGCAGAGTGTCTTGCACTGTTTTGGCTCTGGGCCTCCTCTTGCTGCCTTTGAATTCAGAAACTATGTGGCCAAGGAAATTAGGCTGTCCCACGCGAGCTGGAAAGAGCCTGAGCATTTGAGGAAATCCCACTTCATGGAGCAAGCAGCCATAGATGCCCTGAATCTTTTGTCAATCTGGAGAAGATTTCCTTTCCTTCCTAATTCATAAAAATGAGGGCCCTGAAAGGGTCTGGAAACCTTAAAAGCCTTAGCTTGAAAGATGGTTCCCTGCCTGTTCAGGGTCCCTGATGCAGAACTAGAGCACCCCTGTCTCCTGGGCTCCGCTGCAGGACACTGCTCTTGCTTTTAGTTATCTAATTTATTTCACGGTAGGGGACTGATACCTGCTGATCCAGAATGCTCATTTCAGTTAAACTGCATATACCTGAGGTTCAACAAAATGAAATAGTACACTTAATTTAATTCGAAACACCTATCTGTTGCAGCCTGCTTCAAAACGTTGTTTTCTTAACTGGTAAATACACACAACCAAATTGTTTGAAGCCCTGCTCCTTCGAAGATTCATGCTTGTGCATAGCTTCAGACAGTTAGTAGTCCTGCTGAAATCGATGGGACTGCTCTCTGGCTTTCATCCTGGCTCAACAGAAGACGATTTCAAATTTTCCACTGACTTCAATAAGGCCAGGCTGCTCTCAGAGTATTTCATAGAATCACAGAATAGTTTGGGTTGGAAGGGACCTCTAAAAGTCATCTAGTTCAACCCCCCTGGGTCATTGACATAGAGGGCGACACCTCCTCCTCATCTCCCTTGCCTGTCCTTCCTGAAGAGCCTGTATCCTTCCATCCCAACACATCTCCGTGATGCCAATAAGGTCGTAGCCCTGCAGGCGTGCGCACATCTTCAGCTCCTCTTGTTTATTCCCCATGCTACGTGCGTTTGCATAGAGGCATTTAAGCTGGGCCCGCGATGAAGCTGTCTTACTGGCTGGAGTTCCCTTCTGCATGTGCTGGTGGGGGAGTTTTTGGCTGTTTGGCTGTAGGCTGTGGGTCCGCTGCAGACTGCGCTTGGAACCAGCTATCTAGCTCCTTCTCTGCCTCCCTGATGTTACGCAGTTTTCTCACCACCTCCTGCAGCTCAGCCACCTGCTGCTGAGTGCAACGGGACCTTGCAACGGTCCTCAACTTGGGCACACCTTTTGCAGGCAGGTCTGCTGCCTGTCCCTGCCCCAGGAGAAAGGTCTAGGCACTCCCTGCAGCCTGAGGTCTGCACTGCAGCCTCTCCCTCCAGCAGTTCTGTCTGCATGGAGGCATCGGCTACCACTGGGGTAGATGGTACAGACCCCCCAGCTGGAGCCGCGGCCTTTACCCTCAGAGGAGTGCCCACCATTCTGCCTTGAGGGTCGGGTAGGATGAGTGCCCTTGACCTGTGCCCAGTTTCTGGGTTATGTGTATGCCGAGTCACCCACTCGGCCCATGGAATGCCCCTCCATCGAAGAGGCACCCTCCCTTGCGAACTGCCGCACCGCGCCCTAGCTGACACACCACGCCCTGTTTGCCCATCCTGTTCTCAGCACTCCCTGGGGCTGCCTTTAGTGGGAGGGGGGATGGCAGCCATTACTCCTGGCCCCGCTCACACCTCATCAGCTGCCCTCATGAGAGCTGCTGGCTCCTGGCGGGCCTCTGCGCTCCCCTGTGGGTTCCCTGGCTCAGGAAACCCCCCTGTATGCCGCAATCCACCACTCCACTGCGGGATGTGTCTGCACTGGAGCTGATCGCCTCTGTGAGAGGCAAAATTTACAAATTCTTTATGTAAAAGATGCTTGAGACATTATAACAACCAATAAAAAATTTGATTGCAATTTTGAATAAAGTGAGCTGAAGAGGTAACAAAGATGATTTATATATTTACTTTTACAACTGAAACCGAGGGGCAAACAAGTTTGACTCAGACACCCTGTATTGGTAACATTAAAGAGTCTTTAACGGAAGACAGGTGCTTAGGGTTGTGCCACATCAGGTTTTTGGAGTTAATATTGAAAGATGTCTCTCATTAGCAAGGTTAGTCTAACTGTCCAGGTAGAAGCCTGGTAGAATATAGGTATGTCCCATGGCACTCTACCAGGTCTACTGACTGTCCAGGTAGAATGCCTTGACACTAATGGCATCCATTAGTATAGAACAATTCACAGACTTAAGCTAAAAGTTACCAGGACTCAAGAAAGAAGAAAAGACAAACTAATTACAAATATAAGTCTTATGATCTTTCCACGTATGCTGTGGAAAATATCATAAAGGCAAAAAGAAAGTCCCACAACCATCAATAAAAGGATGTGAAAAATTTATGTTCTGATTTCATAACTTCTCCAGTAACAGAAGAACTAAAGATTTATACTTGAAACAGCTGAAGTTTGTAGTGTGGTTTTTAAGCAGATACTTTTGTACTGCAGACAGAAGCTGCTGTCTGTTCAACTGCCTTATTTTAGCAATGTTACTAGACAACAGCCAGTCACCTTCTAGCCAGAGTGTGAAGTCAAATGTAGTAGAATCCCTGTCACAGTGCTGGGCTCCTGAAATATTAAGCAAGGGATTAATTTTAATGTCCATTTGCAAATGCCTACTATAAGCAAGAACTTCATGAAACAAGGAATACTTGGAGTTTAGTTAATGTAGAATCCTGCACTTCTAAGAAGCATGGAATGAGCACGGTAATATTTGAGCACAGTTATCACGATGTGAAAGAGGAGGGAGATGAATCTCCATGGACGTAGTTTAATATTTATCACGGTATACTTTAAGGAACTAAACATGTAGAAAGCAAGCTTGTACTAGAAAAGTTTTCTCATGTGGAATCCATTGGGGAACCAAATGAAGAGTTCTGTCTCCCACCAGAAAGTCTGCATCATTATAGCACCTGAGACTGCTTTGAGCACATCTACAGTCTAGTGAGACAACTCTAAAGTAAATTTGTACTCACAAAGTAGCTAACAAGTTGTTACTTGGGTATTGCAGGGGGGTGGGTGGGAAGAGAATCAAATTATCCTGATTAAAGAATATGAAAAATTATTTATAGGCATGATCAACTATCTTTCTGAAATATGTACATATGTACATACAGAAGCTTGTGGGCTAGGGAGCTGAAAAGAAGTGTTTGATGAAGAAAAATCATAAACCAGATTCCTGTCCCCAAATGTTAAAATGATGTAGTGCTCATGCAGTCATTTTGTGATGCCCTGGCAAGCAACATTAGGATCAACACCTAATGCATAGCCAACATTTCTTTGTAGTAACTAATAGAGACATGACAGAGATAGACAATGATTATGATCAAGTAGAAATGTACAACTTGCTGCATAAATTTTAGGAGTGAAAAATTCAGTTTTCACCTTTGGGGCAAAAGCAGATTAGAAGTTAAATTGCAATCCAAAGATTTGTGATGAAACTACTGCTTAGTTGACCAAAACTCTGCAACATTCCCCACACGAAAAGCTGAGGATGATAAGGTGGTCACCAGTACTAGAAGATGGTTCGAATAGAACATACTTTACAGTATATCTATGCACAAAGAATAAACCATCAACTTGTTACAGTATGGCTGCATGTCTGATGGAGGTCTTGAAGCAATCCAATAAAGCACTGAATGGGATGGCTTGCCACAGGCACTTAAAGAGTCTTATTCCTGGGAAGAATACTTAGAATCATAGAATCATAGAATCATAGAATCATTGAGGTTGGAAAAGACCTCTAAGATCATCGAGTCCAACCGTCAACCCAACACCACCAGGCCCACTAAACCATGTCCCTAAGCGCCTCATCTACACGTCTTTTAAATACCTCCAGGGATGGGGACTCCACCACTTCCCTGGGCAGCCTGTTCCAATGTTTCACCACTCTTTCCGTAAAGAAATTTTTCCTTACATCCAATCTAAACCTCCCCTGCCGCAACTTGAGGCCATTTCCTCTCGTCCTATCGCTTGTTACTTCGGAGAAAAGACCAACACCCACCTCGCTACAACCTCCTCTCAGGTAGTTGTAGAGAGCGATGAGGTCTCCCCTCAGCCTCCTTTTCTCCAGGCTGAACAGTCCCAGTTCCCTCAGCCGCTCCTCATAAGACTTGTGCTCCAGACCCCTCACCAGCCTCGTTGCCCTTCTCTGCACACGCTCCAGCACCTCAACGTCCTTCTTGTAGTGAGGGGCCCAAAACTGAACACAGTATTCGAGGTGCGGCCTCACCAGGGCCGAGTACAGGGGCACAATCACTTCCCTACTCCTACTGGCCACACTATTTCTGATACAGGCCAGGATGCCATTGGCCTTCTTGGCCGCCTGGGCACACTGCCGGCTCATGTTCAGCCGGCTGTCGACCAACACCCCCAGGTCCTTCTCTGCTGGGCAGCTTTCCAGCCACTCTTCCCCAAGCCTGTAGCGCTGCATGGGGTTGTTGTGGCCGAAGTGCAGGACCCGGCACTTGGCCTTGTTGAACCTCATACAGTTGGCCTGGGCCCATCCATCCAGCCTGTCCAGGTCCCTCTGCAGAGCCTTCCTACCCTCGAGCAGATCAACACTCCCACCCAACTTGGTGTCGTCTGCAAACTTACTGAGGGTGCACTCAATCCCCTCATCCAGATCATCAATAAAGATATTAAACAAGACCGGCCCCAGTACTGAGCCCTGGGGAACACCGCTCGTGACCGGCCGCCAACTGGATGTAACTCCATTCACCACAACTCTCTGGGCCCGGCCGTCCAGCCAGTTTTTGACCCAGCGCAGAGTCCACCTGTCTAAGCCGTGAGCCGCCAGCTTCTCGAGGAGAATGCTGTGGGAGACAGTGTCAAAGGCCTTGCTGAAGTCCAGGTAGACCACATCCACAGCCTTTCCCTCATCCACTAGGCGGGTCACCTGGTCATAGAAGGAGATCAGGTTGGTCAAGCAGGACCTGCCTCTCATGAACCCGTGCTGGCTAGGCCGGATCCCCTGGTTGTCCCGCTCATGCCTTGTGAGCGCCCTCAAGATGAGCCGCTCCATAATCTTCCCCGGCACCGAGGTCAGGCTGACAGGCCTGTAGTTCCCCGGATCCTCCTTCCGGCCCTTCTTGTGGATGGGCGTCACATTGGCAAGCCTCCAGTCTTCTGGGACCTCCCCCGTTAACCAGGACTTGCAAGATAAGTACCACCTAGGCTATGTTGCAAATAGTATTCCATTTATAGGAAGGGTACCAAGGCCTAATTTCAGGAGATTTAAACATGACAACAAATCCACGGTCCAGACTGTAAAAGGAGTATTTCAGAGGTGAGAGCACAGATGCAGCATTTTCAGAGATGAAATCAAAAAGGACACTTCAACAAATGAGGCGTAGTCCAAATCTAGAAGAACTTGGACAAAGCCTCACCTCCTAGGCTGGCTGAAGAGGAAGGCATAAAAAAGGGGGAATAAGTAGTACTAATGGTATAAGCAAGAAGAGGGACTCTGTATTGAAGAATTTGAATTATGAATCAGTTGGGTCATAATGTGATGTCAGAGCCATTTCCCTCAGTAGAGAACACATCTTTTATTAGAGGAACACAAGACAACAAGTCCCTGTACAAAAGACCAACAGCAAAACTGTTAAAAAGAAACAACAAGCAAGGCACAGTACAGGTTACAAAATTAAAATGATGGAAGATGTACCAGGGCCTTCCCCTGTATAGGTTTATTTGAATGCTACACAACATCACAGTATCTCTGGAAAACAAAAAAAACCCAAAACACACTTCTATGATAAAAAGCCTAACTAGTTTCACAAGTATGGCATCCCTTTGTATTATTAGCCAGCATGCAGCACATGAAGACCCGGGGAACTACAGGCCGGTCAGTCTCACCTCTGTGCCTGGGAAGATCTTGGAACAGATCCTCCTGGAAGCTATGCTAAGGCACATGGAGGACAGGGAGGTGATTCAAGGCAGCCAGCATGACTTCACCAAGGGCAAGTCCTACCTGACTAACCTAGTGGCCTTCTATGGTGGAGTGACTACATCAGTGGACATGGGAAGGGCTACAGATGTCGTCTATCTGGACTGCTGTAAGGCCTTTGACACGGTCCCCCACAACATCCTTCTCTCTAAACTGGAGAGGTATGGATTTGATGGGTGGACTGTCCAGTGGGTGAGGAATTGGTTAGATGGTTGCCTCCAGAGGGTAGTGGTCAACGGCTCTATGTCCAGGTGGAGATTGGTGACGAGTGGCGTCCCACAGGGGTCCGTATGGGGACCGGTACTGTTTGATATCTTCATCAATGACATAGACAGTGGGATTGAGTGCACCCTCATCAAGTTTGCAGATGACACCAAGCTGAGTGGTGCAGCTGACACGCCAGAGGGACGGGATGCCATCCAGAGGGACCTGGACAAGCTTGAGAAGTGGGTCTGTGTGAACCTCATGAGGATCAACAAGGCCAAGTGCAAGGTCCTGCACCTGGGTCGGGGCAACCCCCAGTATCAATCCAGGCTGGGGGATGAAGGGATTGAGAGCAGCCCTGCTGAGAAGGACTTGGGGGTACTGGTGGATGAAAAGCTGGACGTGAGCCAGCAATGTGCGCTCGCAGCCCAGAAGGCCAATTGTATCCTGGGCTGCATCAAAAGGAGCGTGGCCAGCAGGTCGAGGGAGGGGATTCTGCCCCTCTACTCTGCTCTGGTGAGACCCCACCTGGAGTCCTGCGTCCAGCTCTGGAGCCCTCAGCATAAGAAAGACACAGACCTGTTGGAGCGGGTCCAGAAGAGGGCCATGAAAATGATCAGAGAGATGGAACACCTCTCCTATGAAGAAAGGCTGAGGGAGTTGGGGTTGTTCAGCCTGGAAAGGAGAAGGCTTTGGGGAGACCTTGTTGCAGCCTGTCAGTACTTAAAGGGGGCTTATAAAAAAGATGGTGGCAAACTTTTGAGCAGGGCCTGTTGTGACAGGACAAGGGGGAATGGCTTTAAACTAAAGGGGGGTAGATTTAGACCAGATATAAGGAAGAAATTTTTTATGCTGAGGGTGGTGAAGCACTGGCACAGGTTTCCCAGAGAGGTGGTGGATGCCCCATCTCTGGAAACGTTCCAGGTCAGGTTGGACAGGGCTCTGAGCAACCTGATCTAGTTGAAGATGTCCCTGCCCACGGCAGGGGGGTTGGACTAGATGACCTTTAGAGGTCCCTTCCAGCCCAAACTATTCTATGATTCTATGAATTTCTGGTTGATTTCTAGTTATTTTTAAACTAAATAAAAGAAATCTCCATTTTTCCTTCCCTCTCTTCTTTTTTTTCCCATCTCCCTGACAGCTCTTAATGTTGGATGAAGGCTTGATTCTACATCTGTCACAATATGTTTTGCTCCAAAAACTCCACAGCCCTCCACAATACTGTGCTTGAGTTTTCCAGATTTTCTTTAGCTTTTCTTCCCCTGTTAAACACATTTGGTGGTAGTAGTACTCACTGGTCTGACAGAAGATGTCATGCTTTATGTATCTTTCAGTGGGTGAGAACATGAAAAGACTATTTGCTTATAGTATTAAATGGTCTTTTTAACAAAACATATGTTCCCAGGCAGGGATGTTGTAAGTGCAGCTAGCATTCTGACCATGTGCATACAGGTTGATTTCCAGGTGTCTCTTCTCTATTTGCATTTTCTGTAGCGAGTAAGAAGCTGTAAGGCTTTTGCAGGATTAGGATTTACTCTAATCAGAGTTCTTGTTTAGGTACAAGTAGCAATATTCAATAGAAGTAGGGGAAAAAAAAGACAAATAGTGGAAAGAAAATTCTAAACCAAGTGCGTTAATTCTTTTTTCCTTTTTCATTTAATGTCCATATAAATAGTGATGCATAAGTATTATGGTAATAGGTATGTTAAAATACTGCAAGTAGACACAAACAAGTATCTTTTAATTATAAATTAATAATTTATCTTTTCCTTTTCCCAAATTACTGTGAAGATTTAGGGGTCTTATCATTGCCTATTCCTTACAGAACAGGTACTGTTCTATGCTTCTAGTGGAAATTCTTCCCCAGAAAACAAGAGGTGCTGCCAGTCCTCACACTGAATCTTAATTTGGTTTGGCAGGATGCTACAATAACTTAAACAGTGCCTGTGGTCTTTAAATCCTTTAGAGCTATACATACATGTGACATGTATATACCATTTGATTTCAATTTATTGACTCTGGGGAAATGTGCTGCAGATTTATTACCTTCACTTAGATGCTTCTCTATCACAAAGTGGTCTGTGGGTCAGAATCAGCACAAAATTATTTTAGCAAATCAAAAGATTGTGGTCTTAATTATGAGGCTGGAAAACAGATTATGAAGAGAAAAATTAAGTAGTAAAATTATCAAGAAGAATTCATCTTGGCTGTTCTGGTATGCCTCATCCAATGTTATTGAGACCTGTCCTAAACAAGTATTTTTAAACTTGGGGATCTCTACTGTTCTTGACTACTGAGCCCTAAGGTTTTTTTAAGCAATTGTTGAGCAGCTCCCTTTTAGCCCCATCCTGTCTGCCTGGGGTTCTCTCATGGATTCTGGGTTCTCTCCCCCACACCTCTTTTCCAAGAGGGATTTATGGGTCCCTTAATTTCAAGCTTTGCATCTGTAGTGTTCAGTTGCTAGGAATGCTGTTCTGGTGGTTCTTTTTTTGGTTGGTTGGTTGGTTTGTTTCCTCTCACCAGCAATGGTACATATACAGAGGTGGTAGCTGAGCCATTCTCCATTAACAGAAATAGAGAATTCAAAGCTTATCTGGGAAATGTTACTTTGTTAGAATAATTTTCATATAGAAATAATACCATATGTACATTGTTTACACACCATATATAATAAAATGGACAAAACCCACAGCCTTTCCAAGCCACTGATTTTCAGCACGGTCTTAGCTCAAAATGCACCATTACTTAGAAATTTATTCCAAGGAGCTGATTGTTGCAGATGGTCATAGTGGGTAGCAATAATGTGTCTAGGATTTTTAAAGTGTCTTTCCATGATGACAAACATTAACAAACAGATTAATCTACAGCTTAATTGTAAGAGGTTACCCAAATAGCATGCCTTCAGAGCTGTCTTTCCAAGCACAGCCCGCTACAGAAAAATTATTTTGGCCAGCACACAGGAGGAACTGGAGGCTTCATTCCATTTGTGATGCTGGGATCAGCCTGTGGTGATCCTACAACCGTTGCTTAATTAATCCTATTTTGGCTTTAGACTTGTATCTCTGTTTGGCACAGCAAATACAGCTGTGCTGTGAGTATTACTGGAAGCAGAGATAACTATGTGCTATGCACTCAGAAGGTTTTCATGCTGAATATTTATTCTTTTGACTAATTTCATAGTTAATATGTGCAGGCATTTGTGACAGGTTGCTACTTGCTGGCTGATTGGCACAATTAATTTCCATGTTCCAGTTGAGCTACAATCCTGAAATACAGTTTGCTCATACATTATGGGTTATTACATATAAAAGGGGAAAAAAAAAATCTCTCATTTGAAAACTGACCTTTCCATCAGAGACTGTCAGTCCTCCTGCTGAAATTTTAAAATATTCAGGTGCCATTCTACATGTTAGTTGGGTAGCAATTTTGAGAAACAGATCCATATCCTCAGTGGGGACTAAGAAGCACGCAGCACAATTCAGATTAATGAATTTGGATATCCAATGTTGTTAAATATACAGAGAATGCCAATCTGTGTTCTACTTTTTTGGTTTTGTGCAATCCCCTGTAGAGCAATATTAAAAACATTTCTTAGGTGCTACATCATGGCTGTAAGCAGGGCTTATTACTTCAAACACAACTTTGTGTTAATGCAACTGCCTGACTTCTAGGCACACTGATCCATTTCTGTTCAACTTGGAACATAGACAGGGCTTATTGTGTTTCTCCTCACATGATCTTCATTGTTTCCAGATTTTACAAAGGAGTAGTAATGCCACTTTACAACTACAGGAGTCATGTTTAAACTGGTGCTTCTTGCATAGTGAAAACAAGAACGAAATACTAGAGACTGTAGGGAGAACGTGAAAATAAATCATAACATGTTATTTGCTCACTGCTTCTAAAAACAAATATCTCGAGTTTAGGAGAGGATGAAATAGATGGTGGTTGCATGAAAGTTAAGTAACTATCAAATAATAATTTATAAGTTACCTGCTCTGAACTTTTGAAACCTTGATATCAACTGTTTTTCTTTTGCTGTCTTTTTTAATAAGGCTTCTTTATTGGAGATTCAACTGACCAGTGTTCTTTTGGGCCAGACAATGCAGTACAAGAATAAAAATCCCTTCTAATGGACTCTGCAAAGCATATGATTTACCCATAGTATTATTTACTCCATGAAAGTGTGCCTACTCCAGCTCACGAGGTGACCAAAACAGCCTCAAAACTGTAACAGCTGCAGAAACAAAAAGTTCTAAAATGCTGCTTTAGTCACTGAAACTGATTTTATATGCACTATTTTGCTCATAAACTTAGCATATATACTGAGAAATTTTCAATCTGGATCACTTGAAAGAGTTAATTCTCTTATTACCCACTTAATAAAAAATAATACTTGAATGTTTTCTCTATTTTTCTCCTAATTAATATAATTACGGAGAAAATGTAATATAGTTACACAGAAAATGTAATAGATTATGTAAACAGAAAATGATACCTGTCACATGGAACCTAATCAAGATCAAGCAAAGCATAGGCTAATGTCATTGTTTAAACAAAAATGTAATCTTAGTGTAGCACAAATGAAATTTCTGCATTGCGACACAACACACAGGAATGATTAAGCCAGAATTAAACAAGGAGTTACCATACTGTATAAAGCCAGGTACTGTTCTGCAGACCTCTAGGATAGAAATAAACAGCTTAATAAGTTGTTAATGAGGTGCAGGCAACCATTCAAATTTGAAACAGAACTAATGTTTACAGGGAATTTTGTACCTAATAAGAAATACTATAGAACAAATAATAATTAAAAATATGTAATATCATATAAATAAATAATATTCCTTCCTGTCTCATTCAGTGGGACCTGTGTAAGACGGTGACTCAGACATACCAATATGGGTAAATATATGAGATTATTTCACTCTGTAAACTAATAGAATCTCAATGGATAACAATGTCTGGGTAACACAACGGGTAACAATTACACTGAAGTAACTGTAGCTCACATCCTTATGAAAATCTCATAGCTTCTTTTTCTTAGAATTTTAGACTTACTTCATAACTGTATATTCCAGGGATATAGTTAGCATTTTACTTTTTTATTTTATTGTTATTACTGTTAGCAATTCTTTTTTTCAGGAGAGGTAATGTAGAATTGGAAATTCTTGGATCTGAAACAGCCTTTTCAGTCCCAGTCATCCTTTTCCCAAAAATATACATCAGTTTCAAGGCAGCATGATACCAGCTTCACCTACTTGTGCTGTTCTTTGGCTCCCCTAGGGCTTCCAGATCTTTGCAAATGAGTCATTCCTCCTACATCTAACTGGGTTATGGGTTGGAGTTGTAATTCTTATTACTGGTCATTAGAGATGACAGTGGTATCTCTTTGTTGTTAAGACTAGCGCCTCAAAGAAGAAAGTGACTTTGGCTGAGAAGCAAGTAATAATAAAAAACTATTTGAAAGAAAACATATAAAGGATGGATTGGATATGGTCTGAGGTAGGGTAACAATGTGGGAAAATTTTTAGCACAGTTCTTTGCAGTCTTTTTCTCCTCCTGCTTATCTCAATCAACTAGTGATTCTTCTTAACACATCTTGGTGCTAGGAATCCCAATGTGAGGGTGCTTTTTCCATCAGTTGTTTTTCATAGTAGCTCACAAAAGAGGTATGTCTTGTCTATTGAAAAAATGATGTATTAGACTGCAAAATTATCATGGGGAAGAAAGGCTAAAGATGAGTTAGAAATGGACTGAAAGCTAAGCTTAAGGAGTACTGAGAAGCATGAAGTATAGATCATCACCTCTTGACAGTTTTCTCCAGAGAAAACTGGAAGCAAGAATTCATGCAGTGCTAGAAACTATTGTTAAAGTTAGTGGAACAGGAAAATGTATAATTTGGGGACCCAACATCCTTCATTTGTTGCAGAAGTCATGCTGAGTAAATCTATGAAAGGAACCAGGAGCACTGAGGTGGTGTTTTGTTTAAATGGTCTTTCGTGTAGGAAAGATCCACTGCAGATGTTCTATACTCAGCAACTGTGAGTTTTTCCAATGTCTGGGAGCAGCAAATAGCAGAGCTGATAATTACGAGGTAATCCACAGGTCCAAAGAGAAGTGCAGGGCATGCTGAAGGCTAACTGATCAGATCTCAATGATGTCATGTAATTAACAAAGTAAATTTAAATATTTAAAAATGTATGTGATCATAATAATTATCAAAACTTATGAATGTGTTGTGGAAAGGAACAGGTGGGGATTGTTCCTTTATAAGCCTCTGACATGAATGAGTTGGAATTTACTTTGTTTTGGTGTCTTACATTGTGTGCTGCTAATCAACTAGAAAGTAGACAGCGGATTAAGAAATCCTTTTCTGTGCTGCCAGAGGTTATGAATGGTTTCTGACCATGTTCTCATTAAAAAGGTTCATTACGTGTTACGTGATATTAACATGATATGTTAATATCTCTTATTATGTAAGAGCTCCTAAAATTTAGTTTTGGAGGATATATCAGCATTAATTTACAACACTTTTACCTTTAAGCTCCAGTCTGAGCCAAGGTCATCTCAGATCTTAACAAAAGGGCACATTGAATCAATTTTTGGTAGCTTCTTATGGAGTAGTGATGGTATGTCCCTGTTCCTTGTAAGCATGTTTCAACCTACTAGGCAGACTCAGTAGACATACCAAAAATCATTCAACCTAGGAGGACCAAAATATGTCTGTTATTCTAAAAGCAAGTGCTCATTTCAGGGTTCAGTCAGCCCAGCAGACAAATATTTGCTCCTTCCTTTTAGATAAGCATAGCTTCAAGTACTGATACACTGACTCCGTTTAACAGAAATAAATCCTCATGGTACAAAAGAATTATTTAAGGAATTGTAGAAAGTATTATTCATAGTCTTGACTCACTACAATTACGTCCCTTTCCCTTGTGACTGCAGTGGGAGCAATACATTGTATAGAAACAGCTTTCAGACTGGCTATAATCTTTAATTTCTAAACTTTTCTGTTGGTTTCCTTGCGGTCCCATTCTCTGAGTTTTCTCTAATTTTCAAGAGAGATGGTTAAACTTTTTCCATCTAGTGCTCATTAGTGCATATAATATTTGGACTTGCTAAAAATATGTCTTATTTCCTGTGTTCTTTTATCTCTGAATTTTCATTTATCATGTTCCCATTTTTTTCAACTTACATGTATTAATTTTCTGCCTAATCCCTTCACTCTTTTTAACATATCTCTTTGCTTTTCCCTGTCCATTTTTTTTCCTATATTCTTGTTCCAATTTTATTTGGTAATACTGTTTTCCTGCATAACTTAACATAACTTACTGTAAAGACCAAAAATCTTCAAAATACTTGTGACATAATTTTGAAATATCTTTAGGAACAGTGAGTCTTACACAATTTTAGATTCTGCACATACACTGACTAAACATGTAACTTATCTGATACAAATTGATGTAATAAGCCACAGAGAATGTTAGTATGAGATTTTTCGTTT
The DNA here is from genome assembly GCF_965638725.1 of Aptenodytes patagonicus. Taxonomy (NCBI): domain Eukaryota; kingdom Metazoa; phylum Chordata; class Aves; order Sphenisciformes; family Spheniscidae; genus Aptenodytes; species Aptenodytes patagonicus. Next base: position 46,997,347 of record NC_134952.1, read on the forward strand.
GAACTGACCGAAAACCATGAATGCAACTAGCTGCAAAATTGGCAGCTAGTTTGACAGCAACTCCCCCCAAAACATAAATAGTTTTTCAAAATTCTTGTCAAGCTTGCTTTGTAGTAAAAGAAGAAACTCGAAAGCCATCATCCTCTGGTGATCTAAACAATGCGTCTTTGTAGTCTCTTAGAGCTACTTTTACTAACACAAAGTCATCTCCAGTGGGAAGGCTGTTTGAAAATATATACTGTATCATAAAAAATGGCATCCCCTTCCTTCCCTTTTTGATTTGTGACTTTTGATGTGACTTTGAAGTTTGTCTGGTCCCACTTATGGCTGGAATCTGTTGGAAGACTTCACTCAGAAACAAAAGCCATTTTGTAATTCTGTGGTATTAGAATTGCAATGCAGGAGTTAAGAAAACCCAAACAAAGGAACACCAAAAACCCCACCAAAAAAACCCTTACCAAACAAAAAAAACCAAAATTATTTTATTTTTTTCTTGTTTTCATAAATTCATTGGAATTCTTTCACACTGACGTTAAGAACAAATACATTCAGTTCAGAACTACTTATAAGAATAAACCTATGATGATTTATAGTAATTTTATTTCAATTGAAGATTTAACATTATCATGATGCATTTTGGGGCTCATGTTTTACTGATTATAGAGAGTTAAGGGGTTAGTCATTTATTCTTTATTTGCTGTGCCATATTGGGCTACAGCAAATAATAACTTTTTGGACAGTCGTCACTTTCATTCTTCCAGACTAATGACATGATTAAAAAGAAAAATTGTTGTGTTTACTTTTTGCTTTCAAAGGCTGTGCTGTGTAGTACAGTGCTAATGTCAGGTATTGCTCAAATACACAAAACTGACATTGCAGAGACCAGATAATCATTTTTGCAAACAGTGCTATGTGTTTGGTAGGGTATTTTTTTTTTTTTTAATCATAGAAAATAGACTGCCTGGTAATATTTTAAGTTTTTAGATATTTCCTGACCCATAGACTCTTTTGTGTCCTGAAAAGTATGGTGGGTTTTTGCTGATTCGGGGGCTTTTTTTTATTGGGGAAGACAAGTGTATTGTTTTCCCCTTTCTCTGGTTTATATGAAAATCTTTGATGGGAACTAGGCAATAAAGGAATTAAGCAGAGATAAAATATGCAATTACTAAAGCAAAACAGCAAGCAGTAGGTAACAAAGATAGCAACATATTGACCTAGGGCTGCAAAGCTTTCTTTTGCTCTTTATTAAACTTAATGTGCACTGTAATCTCTTTTTCATCTTTCTAGCTGTAAAAAAAAAAAAAAAAAAAGTTAAAAAAAATTGAGAATTTATAAAAGGGCATATTTTGGTAACATGATATAAAATGAACTGGATAGTTATATGCTATATCTGAAATTGCTGAATGCTGTAGATGCCACTCAAAGGGCAAATTTCTGTCCTCCTCAAACAAAGCTGTAGTAAATGAACCGGGGGAGACATTTATTTCTAAGGTTTAACAGGGTTTGCTTGCGTAAAACTTTAAATCCAATTTAAATACTCTAATTGAATAAAAGAGGACTGAAATGGGGCTAACGGGGATCTGTTCCTTTTGTTCTTGAGAGAGAAGTTAATCTTTTGCATAACCAAGACACAGGGTTTTGCAGCTGAGATGAAACTGTCCTGCAATCATACCTACATTATGTTACCAAACCATATTCCTATTTGATTTATACATCTGCAGTGCTGCAAAAATAATAATAAAAAACATCTATGGCTAAGTGCAGACATGTCTCCTAATCTACTCTACCTCTTCACTTAAAGAATATTTGAAAGGCAATGAGAAGAAGCACATCTAAATCCAATACCTGCAAGCTGTTCCCTCTCTGTTTTTTTTTAATAAACATTTTTTCTTACTCTTTCAAAATTGTTCTTGAGGACAAAACAAGGGGTGTTTTGCCCAGCTTCCATAAAAATTGACTGTTTTCTCCTGTGCATTTATCTGTATGATACAGGGCGTTTGCCTCTGAGATTTGACAGTGTTGCTTGTTAAATTGATATTAATTGCATTTTGAACAGAATAAACATTAGGTTGAAAACTGAGTTGTATATTATCCCAGGAGATGCATATATCATTAAATTAACAGGGAACACTGTCAGAATTTCATTGTAAAAGGACCCTAGGAAATTCTGCAAATTGACTGATCAATAGCCATGGCAGCTTTCTATCAATATGCATCAAAGCTTTTTCTGTGTTGCTTTCATTGTTTTAGTAACTTAAAAATAGCAGGTGAAAAAAGAATAAAGAATACAGAGTAGGTATATGAAATTACATTGATATAGGTGACCTAAAAAGAATGCATTTAATAGAAAACAGAAGAAATAAAAGGAATGAAAAAAGGAAGAACAACATGGGTCAAACATTGGAGAATGGAACCTTGTCAAAAGCTTTCTGAAAATCCAAATTAATGATATCAATTAATCAATGCTCATTAACTCTTTCAAAATAATCTGATAGATTTTGTGGGATTACTGCCTGTAAAAGCCATGTGGAGTTTTACCAAATATTTCACATTTATCTATGCATCTATTAATTCTGTTCTCTCTCATAATTTCTACCTATTTTCCTGATGCGTATCCAATTTACTATTCTGTAGCCCCCTGAGTCATTGCAGGAGTCGTTTCTCAAGAGTTGTATCTCTTCAATTCAGTCTTTTATTTCTCTTGCCACAGTGTCTGATTTGAGCAATAGTTTGTATGCCATAGTTGGTAACTCAGCAACTTCATACTAGACTTCCTTCACTCTTGAACAAATTGCCTGGTCTTGACAATTGTTACTGTTCAATTTATTAATTTGCGCTAAACCTCTTCTATTGATGCTTTTTTTTAAAAACAGTTTCTCCATCTCATCCCGTGTGAAGAAGGGAACCTTCCTGACCTTCTCCATAGCGAACACCGATGAAAGGATTCACTTATCTTTTCTGCGGTGGTCTCACCTTTCTTTAGTGCTCCTTTTGTACTTCGATAATCTACTGGCCCCACTGACTCTACAGTCGTCCTACTTCTTCTGTGTCTGAAAACATTTTTCTTATTATCTTTTATGCCTTCTGCAAGTTTCATCTTAAAGTATTACCTGGCTTGCTTTACTGTAGTTTTACATTTAACTTGCTAGCTCTTTTTAATTTTTTTTTAATTTGAAAGTGAATTACATTTTTTATCCTTTTGGTCTGTTCCATTAATATGCTGGGCTTTTAAAATTAATCTGGTTATTTTTTATTGTTGACAAATCTTTATTCAAAGATTCCAGTGTGTCGTCATCACCACTCTTCACAGTCACCCCAACATATATCTGACAGATGTGTGCTGTGTCACTCTCTAAAAATCTATGAAATGGAAATTTGGAAAAATCTAAGAATCAGCAATCCGAGAGATGTGCATGAGTTAGCAATCCCACACATCTTACTTTGGGTCATGACGAGGTACAGAATTAGAACTTTTATATTTTTGTGAAATTTTAAACAATAGATGGGCACTGAACAAAGTTATTTCAGGATTGTACTTCCAGGTAGTTTTTAACGTGTGTGACTTTTTCCTTTTATTTCAGTTTATTCTCAATACCTTAGTCCTTCTTGGTACCATTTTCATCTTTACAATGAGGCATATCCTTAAGTTCTTGTCTAGATATGGCTCCTTGTACCTATTATTTTATATGGTCTGACATTATTTCTTTCATCTAGTATGTGTCTGTGGTACTTAACTTCAGTGGCATTCTAAAATCCAAGTCTTTTCAGCATATATACTGTTAAGCACATTGGTAAAGATTTAGATAGGAATAGAAATTATGAGCGGTTACAAATTTCCAATGGATTTTGGGGGGATTTTTAAAAAAAATTAAAAAAAAATCTAGTGATAGTCTCTGGCTGCAAGTTTGCAGTGTCTGTTTTATCCATATTCCCAGTTTGTGTGCAGATGGTATTACATAATGTTTCTACAGTTATCTTTCTTCCTAATGCAAATGATCATTGTAAAAACTAAAGAATTTAACAGTACAAAATGGAAACCATTGTAGTAACTGAAGATGAGAATGTTTTAGCTCAAGTGTATCTTGTTGACACTTAAAAGTGCACAATTTTCTCATATCATTTTCATTATGTAGCTAAGCTAAATTGATTCTAAACTGATGCTATGAAAAACCGATTTACCTCTTCCTTTCTTTCCCTTTTTTTATAGCAAGATGTAACAGTTTTTTCTGGGAGGAAAATACCATCACTACTATCATTTATTTGTTTAGATTTATGACTATGCAAAGCAAAGTGCCTATCATATGCTCTAGGCATCATTGTAGAATTACTTTTCAGGAAATTAAAAAAAAAAAATCAGCAGTTTCTCCAAATCTACAGCCCAACCAATCAAAGCCAGTGAAGACTATGTTGTTTGTCAGTAGTTGTTCATAATGATGCATTTGTTGGCAGGATCAGGGATGTAAATTATATGTTTTACAGCACTCCTTTCTCAGGTGCTTCTCTTATTTTTGCTGTATTTCTTTATCAGAATAGAATTTCAAAGTAACCTCAATACTTACCTGTTTTTGAAAATTGCCTTACTCTCTGTCACTGAAATTGTTCATAAACTTGTAAGAATGAGTGGCAGCAAATGGACTCTCAGCAAATGTCAGGAATTGGAATCTCAGGGACTAGAATCTTAAGGACCAGAGAAAGAACAAAAGAATTATAGTCAGAAAAAGACAGAATAACTAGGAACTGTGAAATGAAGCTCCCAAATAAATATAGTACAGAGCATGCCATGGATAGATTTTAGTTGGTATGTGCAGAAATACCTGGGAATTTTGCCTGTGGTTACACCACATATGAATTATTGACTCTTTCTTCACTTGTGAAATAAAAATCATTTATAGAGTGACATTTTCTATATAAGTACAACCAAAGGCTGCCACGTATACCTGCTTACAGTCCCATACAAGAATAAATGTGCAATTAAAAGTAATTTATATTGAAAAATCCTTTATGGGACTGAAAGAGAAACCTTTTACTGCTCAAGAACATGGTCTATTTCTTGAGCTAAAGGTAAAGCTCTGCACAAGCACAGTCTGCAGAAAATCTCTCATACTTGATCTGTAGTTCATTTCTTATCCAGCCCCAGTCTGCTATTATTCTCCGACAAATGTTCTTGGGCTAAGATCAGCATTGATTTACATTTTTTGCACTTCCATCAACTGTGTGGGGAGTGCTCCATGTAAAAAATCTGCACTGAATTTCATCATTCAATGGAACTTTTCTTATGGCTAGATATAACATGGCTCAGTTCTCCCATATCACAAGCTTTAAATAAAAACAAATGGTTTGGGGATATTGCTATGCAGAATTTTTTTTTTTTTTCCTCCATTCTAGCCTTAAGATGAGAAAGTAACCTTTTCTACCTCCTATGGATATTGCTTCCCACCCTTCTGTACAGTTTATTTTCCTAGCCAGAAGAAATGATTGGTTGGGAAGGAATAATTAAATGCTTTAAATAAAAAGCAGTAATCAGAAAATCAACAAACAAAAACCTAGTTTCATTTTGCTTGACCTTCACATTATAAAGTAAGGACAGTTTTCAGAACTGATAATAAGAATTTTTCCCTGAAAAATAAAAAAAAAAATGTAATTAGGATTACTTGAACCAAACATGATACATGCCAGACAAATGCATGGCAATTTAGCATAAGGCAAGTTTTAATCCAGTCTGGGCAACCTTTCTTTCAGGCATATCAAGTTCAAAGTGTAGTCATCGTATGCCTTGATTATTTTTGACAATCAAAAAGAGAAAGGGGAAAATAGCAGTGAAGAGCACAATACCTTCAGGTCTAACCTTTAGGAGGTACAGAGTCAGTAGCAGTTTTAAAACCATATTAAAAGACAGTTCTTACAACAGGCAGCTTCTAGCTGAACAAGTCTGTTGGATGACAACATATGACAATAAAAATCATCAGCATTAAAATTTTTTCATTTGTGTAACACGTTTTTATGTCATTTCTCCTTTCCAAATTTATGCTCATATGAAATGTAGCTAGTTCTGGGGTGGAAGGCAGAATGTAAATACATAAAGCACTCGGGTAAAGAAAAAATTATACTGGAGAGATATAAGAAAATAAAGTCTATGTAGGCCACCGGGATTTAGTTGTCATTACCATCATATTGGAATGATGCTGGGTAAGAAACTATGATGAACTGCCACTGAAGCGCACCCGAGTTTGGCATCATACTGTTTTGTCAACATTGATTTCCCTTAGATAACAGTGTATTGTGAAGCCCAAGAGGAAATTTAGGGATGCAAATGAAGGGGAAAAAATTATACAGTGAGGAAAAGTAAGTAGTAAATACACAAGCTCTATACATTTAGTGAGCAGGTATGGTTTATATTTGTTGTTTTATATGTACCTGTTTTATTAATGTATTACTAGCTTGCCCAGAATAATTAGAGAGTACAGAATTTCACTTTGTAATTCCTGTCTGAAGCCCATAGCTTGCAGTTGGTTTATACATGAAGAGAGAATCAGGTTCTGCTGTTTAAAGTAGCCATTTTACAGAATGGTACTGGCTGTGGGTAACAAGTAAGCAGAAACATGGAATATTTCTTGTGGGAAGCATTGGAGTTTGCTGTTTCTTTGCCATGTAGTCCCTTAACAGAAAGAATGAACGTGCACATAACTTTTATGGTTCTTTAGGGGCATCTGCTTCTTTCCAAATCATAATCTGACTAATTTAAAGATTTCTGGAAATGTTATTGTCCTCTTAAGACAAGGAAAAATATGCCATCACTTGTACTTGAAGTGACAAATTCATTTTGTTGATGGAAACCCTTAATGTGTGTACATTTTAGTGGTATCTGATAGAATTACTCATACATGATTAAGCAAGAAGGAAATCATATGATCATAGCTATTCTATAACACACTAAATAGGACTTCCATGTATCCCGGAGCAACAATATAGCTTTTTGGAGAAAAAATAAATAAGCCATCCCATCAGATGTTATTAGCAATAGCAGTGACAGAGAATCCATTGCAATCACTGCTAAATTCTTCCTATGATTAATTTCTTATTGTAAAAAATATGTGCTGGGTTGCTAGTTTGAATTTGTATGGCTTTGTTTTCCAGCTCTTACATTTTTGTTGTATTTTTGTGTGCTGGACTGAAGAACTCATTATCAAAGTTTTGTTCCTGCTGTAGATACTCAGAAACTGAGGTTGATTCACAACTTAAACTTCTATTTGATAATCTAAATAGCTTGACCCCCTTCAGTCTTTCATTATATGGCATATTTTCCAATTCTTTCTGTATAGATTGTTATTCATTCCAGTGAGGCAAGTGAATCTTGCTAAAGAAACCAAAAGAAACTGAAAACTGCTTAAAGAATGTCTCTCATCTGCCTCTCCATCACCTTTTCTCCTTTCCCTGAAAAGTAACAACGGACCCAATTAATCTGTTGTAGTTAGAATAACATCAATTTTCCCCAAAGTATTTTAATAATTAATTGATCCGTGGCTCATTTTGGTGTAATTTTAGCCAAATATATTATAATGTGAGGATAAAATATACAGTGCTTTCAAAGTACTTGCTCTCTGTTCTTGCTAAGCCTAATATTAACCCCTGTTAAAGGAGGGTCATAGTAGTCTTTTTTTTGGGGGGGAAGGGGGAAAGGAATGATATTGCCTCATTTTTTGAATGAAAGATCCTAATTTAAGGTAAAAGTTCCTGAATACAGATACCAAATAGTAAGAAGAGACTTCACAGCATTCTGATACAGTTGCTTGAACTCAGACAAATGGTGTCTTCCATATTTTCTGTAGAATATGTCTAGCCATCTGAAGATGTAAGAAGCTGCACACATAAGGACACTATCTTTAGATGGCTTGTGGCCTGCTGAGCTGGGTGGTTTGTGTCACTCTTGCTGGGAGTCCATGGGTATCTAACACAGGTTTCCAAATTTTCACTGAGTGCATGTTACCTCAAAATTAGGTTTGCAAAGCTTCTGTTGGACTCCTGAGGTTAACCATAAGACATCCTGTTATGGCTGCATTGCCTGAAAATCTCAAATGAAAAGTGAAGTTGCAGTCTAAAGCCGAAATGTGTATTTTGAATTGCTGTGTTTACAAGATCCATTTCCTTTAAATAGTGCTCTGCGAATGAATGGGACACATTTCAAAAGCTTTGAATTTCTTTTTATTTTTCACAAGGGTTATGCTTTTATTAATGGCTGAAGAAAAGTCTGACTGTAAAATACAAATTTTTGGCTTAGAAAACTGTCTTCTAGCATGGCCTATGGAAAGAAAACAGAAGGATGTTCCTTCTACATCTTTCTAAAAAATTCCTGTAACACTGTCATTTTGGCAACATGTTATCTATCATAAACCCCAGAAAGTGTTTGATGACTCATATTAATGAAGAGACTAAGTACATGAGAGCCAACCAGCAAATTCAGTTTACGTCATTATGAGCAGCAGCTGAGCAACTCTATTTTAAAACACCTTTCCTGTGTATTTTTCAGTGCATACTGATGAGAAGTAAAATGTTCAATTTATATCTTTCTTTCAAAGTGACAGACTAAAATAAAGCAAGCCTCCTAATGAAGACTTTTCAACGTTATTAGCAAGACAAAAGTTAAAACCTAGTTTTTCTTAGACTTCTTGTTGGCAAGTAAAAGTTCTCAGACAGAGTAAGTGCTTAATGTTGTTGCTCTTTCTCTAGAAAAATGCTTTTCTTACCTTTTTTTTTTTTTTCCACACTTTTGACAGCAAAAGGCTACTAGCTGACTCTAAACAAGAAAACTAAGTGTGGCTGTAAAACAGTAAAATACAATGATGCAGCAAATTTACTCCTAGAGTTTGTTCTACAAAGGTGCTGTCAAAGTACAACAGTTGTCAAGAGAATTAAAGCAGTATTTTCTTTGTATAAAGAGGAAAACCACATAAAGATATGATGTATTCTAGGAAGGAGGTTTTTTGGAATAGGAATAGGAATTCAATAGTTTTCCTACTGGCAATTCTACTCATCCTTTCTCAGCATGGTGTAACTACCACTGAAAATCTTAAATACAAAATACAATTTCTATTGGAACAAAATTTAAAATCTGCATCATTTCAGATTTAAAGATAGAGTTAGGTACCTCACAGAAAGCTCTTTGAAAATTGAGAGTGAATTCCTAACAGGGTTTAATTACCCTAGATATATTACAGACAGTAAGCTTTTTATTGAAATAAAATGTGGTGCTTTAAAGATCCCCTTTTCTATAAAAGACTTCAGAATCATCTAGCTATATTTTTGGCTCCTTCTGGGCTTAGTGCTTGTTGTAGATTACATTCTGCTGTAAAAATCGGAAACAATAGCAGAGCTAATGGTAGATGTTAAATAGGAAACAGTAACATGCAAAGGCAACCATTGATGTGCTCCAATCTCCTTCAGAAGATAACAAGGGGAAGTTTCAGAATATGTGAAATCTAGCTAGTAAGCAGCACTCAATGCCTGTTAGTTGTTTTATGTTCAGAACTATATTGAAACACTGTAGAAAACATCTAGGGTTTTGCTTATTTACAGTTCTATTGTAGTACTTGTTTTTTTTTCCCCACTAGAAGATTAGTATTATGCTGTATATATCCTAGGTGCGTGCATTATTTCATAGTGATGTTAACAAAAGCTGGAAGGAAGCGTTGAAAGAGATCTCTGTTATTCCCTTAAAATTATTGTATGAGATGTTTAAGAGATTTCTATAATTTCACATCTCAGGCCTCAGTGGTTTTACTAACGTGACATAGCTGTCAAGTGAAAAGATTGAGTAAGATATACCATACACAGATCATTCTCAGCAACATATTATAAGTCAGACTTACTGTTGAATATGGACAGAAAGACACAACTTTTTCTACTTTATTTACTATTATTATTTAGACTGTTAGCATGGTTGTGCCTAAAACTTTAGGACTTCACTTTACAAGTGAAGAAATAAGAAAGAATTAGGAGAAAAAAAAAATCCTCTTTAGGAATGTTATTAATCAAAATAGGTAAGAAATGGAGAGACAAACAGATTGTTCATTGCAGGGGGTGGGTTACACCATATGTGTTCTTCAGCAGGAGGTTTGGGGATAGGGAGGAATGAAGGAAAAGTAGCTTGGCAAGGCTTATTTGATATAGAATATATCAGTATAGGTTTATAAAAGTCAGCATCCTGTTCAGGTAAGGGGAAAACAACAGACTGACTGCTTGTTGGAAATAAACTATACTTCCCTCACAAATCTTGGGGGGGAAAAAGGACCCGAGGTTGTGAGTTCTATCATACTGTTTTGGGTTGAGGTTTGCAAGGGACTGCAGATATCATACAATTAGATTTAGAGATAATTAGCTTTCTGTATGAATGACTGAAAATGAACTTATGCTTAAATCTTATATGATAAGAGGAAAAAGAAATGAAGAGAATGAAGCAGGTTGAGGCATGTGCACATAATTAAGTAGTGGGAAAACCTGAGTAGTTGAGATGGGGAAGAGAGGGTTGAAGAGGGTTGTCAGACTTTGTTGTTTGACCTTGACAGCAGAGCACTCGTTAGAGCAGCCCACCACATGGCTTTGGTGCATGGTATAATTTTAGGTAAAAGTATACCACTTTTTGTGAGTGGTATAATTTTAGGAGGCATTCAGTGATTTTTCAGCTTGCTGTTGAGTCCCAGATCCCAAGGTTTCTAGTTTGAAGTTAAAAAAAAATATTTTCAGAAAAAGCAATCTTGTGTTTAGCCAACTTAAACTTTACTATACAGATATGTTTGAAGGACTACAAACATGAAAAAGGAAAAAAAAAACCAACAACCAAAACCAACAACCAAAAAAACCCAAAAGCTGATAACTGCTATGTGAGAAGGGAAGAAATTGCAGCAAGCAGCCAAAATGCAGAGGGGAAGATTCAGAAGGTACAGACAGCAGCTGATGTCACACTTTGCTTGAATTATTTTATGTTGCTATTCTGTTAATGTCAGATTTTTAGCCACTCTCTCTTTCCAATACCTTTCCTAAGTCTACATGGCTGGGGTGAGGGGAAATCTGTACAGGTCTTAATGTGACTACACAGTATAAGACCTCCCCTATCCACTGCTCACCTAAAGGATGTTTTTAAGGGGTTGATCTCAAGCCAGTTCTATATTCCTCTTCCTCTGATGAAGTAGTATCTTCCTGAACTGCTTTATGGGGCTGCTTTGCTAGATTCAGGCTCTGTTTGGCTCTTCTGTGCAGTTTCTTTTTCAAGCTCTGTTTACCTAATGAAGGGTAGTGGCTAGGGCCTTATAGCAATTGTTATCCCACTAGATATCTCTCCTTTTGCAATTTTGGGGGGAGGATGGAAAAGGTAGGTATGAAATAGAGTTAAATTGCATCTGTTCTGTCTCCTTTGTTAAGCATCCCTTATGAAGCTTAATTTTAGGTCCTAAACATCTCTTTGTCAGCCATCCCACTCCTCCTTTCTTTCTAAAATACTTTTCCTTCCTTCAAGGGGTTGACAACAGCTGCAGGGCATCTTTCTATGGTTTGGGGGTCCCCAGTGCAAAAGAGATGTTAACAAGCTGGAGAGGCCATTAAGATGACGGGGGGGGGGGGGGGGGGGGGGGGGGGGTGGGGTGGGGGGGGGGCTGGACCACAAGACCTGCAAAGAGAGGCCAGAGGAACTTGGTTCATTTAGCCTGGAAAAGGGCAAGCTGTGGGAGCGGGGGAAATCTAATCATAGTCTGCCACAGCATAAAGGAGGGTTACAGAGAAGGCAGAGCCAGACTCTTCTCAGATGTCCACAATTAAAGGGCAGGAGGTGGTAGTCCTAATCTGTAATAGGATGTAGGGGTGTAAGAAAAAAATTCTTTGTTGTGACTGACCCTTTTGGACAGGCTGTCCAGATATGCCATGGAGGTTTTCAAAACATCTCTGGGTGAGGTTTGGAGAAACCTGGTCTACCTGTGAGGATGCCTGTGCATGGAGAAGGCTGCACTGAGTGGCATCCTGAGTCCCCTCCAAAACTAAGTTTTATATGATTCCAAGTAGCTAACGAGTGTTGTTGTTCTTTGGGGTATGATAAGGATGGACTGCTGAAAAAGATGTTAAGTGTAAGGTTTGATATCCTGGTGGGCAGAAAGGTGTTAGGTGGTTAAGCTTATATATACACGTGGAGAGAGAGACTCGAACAGAAGAGGAACTTTGATCCTGTTAAATTAAGCTTCTTAAAAATTATTTTTTTAAAAAAGTTCTCTTAACAATGGACTAATGAGAAAGATATTAGAATTAGCTCTAGAGTTGCAACAAGCAATAATAATCCATAGTTCCAAAGAACTACGACTTATTTTGGTTTTGTCCTATAGTGGAAAGCAGCAAAATTTAATGCTTCTATCAGAAAATAAAATTGGCTTTTGAGATTAATAAATAAGTTAAAGCTGTAAGTTTTGATGAGAAAAATGCAGGAGTACTTGGGGGTAAAACCAGTCCTATTCTTTCTGTTTTGTAATGAATAGTAATAACATGGATTCCTGGGAACGTTTGGAGTGAGAGGGGACATTACACAGTTGAGAGGGAGATTGCTGATGCTCTTTGACCGAGAAAGAAATTTGCAGAGGAAGTGGGCATGTGGCATATTGCTGATACAGAGTTAAAAGCACAGAACCTCAGCTTAGTCTGTCACTGGCTGTTCTCACATAAATGACTTCATTTGTCAAGGGAAACCAGCAGGTCTCTATTCCTAAGTGTAAGAGTAGAGTGAATTTATGGTATTTGACCTATTAGGAAACAGATGTTCTCAACAGACAATGTCATATGTGTGAAAAGTGAATGAATGTAGCAGGTCTCAAAAGAGACCTGAGTAAGTCTCACAAACATACAAAAAACTTGTTTACTCTATCTATACAACTTGCTCCAAATATGGCTTAAATAATTTAAAAACTTTTTACAATGCCTCATAACACCTGCAAAGTATAGAAGTTGACTAGTACCCAGAGTTCAATTGCTTTTTCTTAAGAATATGTATAACTTTCTTGGCCACACATTCATGTTATTACTGTGATGCATAAAACATAAAATTAATCAGATAATGTTCAAAATTGAGAAATTTGGCACCTGGAGACTTCTGTTTCATCTCAAGTTCTTAAGAAAGTCTGAGGAGATGTCATCAAATCCAGGAGATATACTGAAGATATTTTATCTCTCATACTGGCAATACAAAATATCTGACAATCTTTATGTATTTTTATGAAGCTGTTTATAGAAGCTGCTTTGACAGGATTTATTTACCAGTATCTGTGTGTTCTTGTCATGCTACGTAGCTTGAATTTACTTATGGCAGCTTATAGGTTTCAGTGGTGGGAATCAGAGGAGCTTCCAGGCTTTGTGAAGTCAAGCTACAAATGTCTTTTGATTATAACTCTCCCTTCCCTCCCATCAACCTGGGTTTCAGGAGCAAATGTTATATGTCATATTTATACCTGGCTGATGATGATTGCAGGGCATTACAGATCATCATTTCTGGTGACCAATATGAATGGAATATGCTCTGAAGCCATCAGACTTCTTTATTCTGTTGGATTCAGACATTAACAGATCTACTCTAGCTAGTAAAAATAAGTGGAAGAATCGGTTAACACCATTTAAGATGAATATTATCTAGTTCTCTGGCGTATTTGTAAGCAAAATAAGGCTTTCACCACATGTTCCAATGTGACGATGTGCAGTCATTTGGAACGCTGGGTGCCAGCATGCAGCATGAAAACCGCCAATGTCCATGATAACCTGCTTTCTTAAGCCAACTTTCTTAAAAAGGAATGTGAGACTTGCCATCTTCTGAAAGCAAAGTCTATTTAAAAACCTGCTATAAGAACAATTCCAATTAAATTTTTCCCCATCATTGTTTATACCAGTTCATGTCCCCTCACTTTCTATGTTCATATAAAATATTCTGTCTTTGTCTCCTATACACAGTAATTTATTGTAATTGAAGAAATTCCTTTGACATCAGCTGATTGCCTCAAGCAACCAGAAAGTATGCACATATGAACCAATTCCAGCAACAGAGACACTGCACATAAGAATTTTTTTCTTTTATGAATCCACATTTTAAAAGTGATTATATCACGTAGACTAAGCCAATAATGTTAATTCTCTTCAATGCTTTTTGGAATAAGGTTTTGTCTTCTGTGTTCTGTAAACACTATTACTTTATACATTTGAGCAGTTAATTTGAGCTTGGGTGAGAGATGAAAAAGTTGATTTGAATATATTGGAGCATGCATAAATGTATGCCAAATAGTTGTTATTGAATTGTTCTAAAGTTTTGTTTTTGTTTTATTTTTGTAACTAATCTTCAGATGTTTCTGTAATCTTCCTTTTCTGTGGATTCTCCAAATCTAGAGGAACTAAGAATATACTGAAGTTTTTCCCTCTAAGAAAAATTTTCCATCTACAAGAAGTTCAGGGGGCTAGATGACAATCAAATGCTCAAAAAGGTAGATAAATATTTGACAGTATGACAATCAAGTTTTGCTGACTTAAGCTACTCTCAAATACCATGGTGCTTAAAAAAAAAATTGTATATTTTTGACTAAATTTTTCTTGCCTAACTCAAGAGTTTATAAAGAAGTAGAGTCATGCTAATCTCTGTAGTACAAAAAGGTAAACAGTAAGGTTGAATGGACTGTTACATGTCAAAGTAACAGCAAACAACTCACAGGAGCCTGTTCCAATATTAGATCTAATATTAGTTCTGTTTGGTCTGTTTATTTTTGTGTGCTTCAAGCTATGAGTTTTTAACCCAGTGCAAACACAGTTCACTTTGGAAATATTTATTGAAAAATCCTTTTTGTACTATCTTCTGCTCTTGCAAGCTAGCTATAAAGCAAAGGGAAATGTAGTAAGCTAACAAAAACCTAGTAAGCTAGCTAGTTTAGCTAGCTAAGCCGTTAATATTTTATAGTATAAGATCAGCAGTTCTCTTTCAAGATTTTTTTCTTTATCCTCTCTATTCATCTTATATAGATGCAAGAATGAACAAAAGTTAATAACACCTTAAGACTTCTGGTGAAATAAGGAGTAAATTAGCAAAGGAAAGGCTGACAGTCTCTTCCATTCATTACTTTGCTTAAATTTTTTATCTGCCCCCCCTCTCTGTCTCCAAAATTGTGGCAGTCAGGAATTTTCACTAGAGAAGAAAAAAAACTGCAAAACAACCAAACATAATTGCATTTATGTGTTTGGAGTAAAAGGCATAGGAAATTATTATATGTACTTTCCATGACAGTTACTTTAACATTTATTCAGTTGATATTACTATATCTACAGATACTTCAACATACTGTGAGGACTGCTTTGCCATGTGTGTTCATTATTAAGTAACTGTTTATGTGGGGCTAAAGGATATGAACAAATGTCCTCCTGAAAGGTGTGGTGTTGTTTTATTTTTTTTTTTTAAGGAAACTTATTTATATCTGACCTTGTTTATTAAAACTATTTTTATAAAATCTTTTCAAGATGGATATTCAGACCTTGCAGTATGACTCCTGCTCTGCTTAGGATTTTTAACTTGTTTTGATTTTAATGAAATTAGCTAGGAAAATGAGATAGTGCTGTATAGGTTAATTGGTGGATTGATTTTAATAATTTCTGGATTTTCTTCCAATAATTTATTTGAATAGTGTGAAGATGTGAGGAATGAGAAAACTATGTTAGATGAATTCTGTGATACTAAGTTTGTCATCTGCATTAATGTCGTGTGGTCTCTGTAAGAAGCTAGACACATGCTAGGGTTTTTTGAGGTAATACATATATTAAGAGTAATTATGCTATATGTTTTGTAGAATAGTCTTTGAAATTTAAAATTACGGAGACTTGAGCGACAACCCTCCTATACCCTGCTTCCTCATGTGCCCATATAAAACTACACTGCTCTATTCATACTACACTGTATTTTCCTCCCTTGTATTTGAATGATCATGCAGTCACAATAAGAATGAAAAGAGAGGTAAGAAGGAATAAATTTTAAATGAAGGAGAAGAAGAGGAACAGAGGTAATCGCTTTTGAACAGCCTGGAGGAAGGAAGTAGTTTTGCTTCCCAGATTTCCAGTCTAGCTTTGGATTAAAGTTCTGAGGTTAAGCAGGCAGGAGGAGGCCATGTCATGCTCTGCACCTCTGTAATTATGATGCATCTTCAGAATTCCAAAACCAAAAAATAGCTAAGAGAAAGTCTTGTTATAAACCAAAACTTCATTAGAGTCTAGTTTTCTTGTAATTTTCAGTTTAGCCTTATAAACACATTTAGGGACTTGGAACTGCACCAACAGTGTGATTGTGAGACAATTTCTTTTTTTTTTTTGGCAAGCACATATCAGTACCTCTGTGCCTGTTTCCTGTAGGAAGGACAGCTCTGGGGTAGTCTTCCAAATCCTCACACTGGTTATTTAGAGTTATCTTGTGATCCCAAAGGATCAAATGGGATGGTTGAAAGGCAGGAAAAGAGGGTTTCTTGGACTGTGGACAGCAGGACTTCTTAAGATGCAGTATTTGGTCAATGATCCCTTAGAAACTTCTGTTTCTTCCTAAATAACTCACATTAGGAAAAGGGTTTGCATGGTCAAGGGCAGTGAAAGAGGATCCAAAAGCAGACACTTTATTAATATCATTGGAAATTTCATTTAACATACCTTATATTCCAACAGAAAGAACTACCCAGCAATATATGACAATCTAACGTTCAGGAAAAGATTTCTTTTTTGACCATAAACATGTAATCACTTCAGAGAAATATGAGCAAAGACATTCTAACTAGGTACCTTTGGCCATTCTTTTTGTCTAGAAGCAAAATTACTTCTTTCTGAGGAAGAAATGTGTGCATTTGCGTGGGTGAGAGGAAAGATGAATTCTTTATTTCCTCCTGCAGCTGACCACAAGAATCCCTGAAGTATGGAAATAATAACAATACACATTAGTTCTAACAATTACCACTGCAATTATAGTCTCCTGTAGACCACCTGCTTTCTTAGGTTTCCTCTGCTGTATGAATGCTGATAAGTCAAGCATTTGAAGATTTTTTCCATTGTAAATCCTAAATTTTAATTTTACCAGATTGTCCTTAAGAAATCAGTTTGCTCAAGAGTATCAAAACTACTTAGAGTTTTTATTCTATGAAATCCCAATTCTGCTCAGAGAATGGACTGAATTATAATTTTTGATTTTCCACTAACACTGGAAAATTTTTGATTTCACAATTAACATGCATTTTTTGATATTTTTTTTTCCTAGATTTCTCAACTGTTTTGGAGAGGTTATGCAATTGAAAGAAAAAAAAAGCATCAATATCTGCCTACAGTAGAGGACAAACATGAGAGGGTTTGTGGACTCAGTGAAACACTACAGTCCTTGTAGCTTGCCAGGGGATGTAGTCTATCCCATTCTTAACTCCTTATCCTTCTGTCTTAATCTAATTTAATTCTTTATTTCTTCAGGTACATCACTATTTGTCACTTCAGTTACAATTTTTAGAACAACAACTATTATTTTTTTTTCTTTCTCTTCCCTTTGCTCCTATACTAGGTTTTCAATGTCTCTCAGCAGTAGCTTCCTCTACTAATCCTATCACATTTGAATACCTAAGCAAAACTGGCTGATAGATCTCTTCTTGCTCTGTGTACCATTTAAAAACCTTACTTTCTCCTAGTTCAGAATGCCTCTGATCTTTGACCCTGAAAAAGGGTCAGAGTACAGAAAACGAAAGCAGTCATTTTATAGTATTTCTCTCTCATCCCTGGAAGATTCTGAACCTTCTTGTCCAAGCCCCGTCAAATCTGGCAGAGTGGTAGCAGTCTCAGAGAAAAGCAAATCCCCACAGGTAGTGTGAAAATTCAGTAGAGGAGAAGATACAGGTCAGTATCACACTGGAAAAGCCAGGTTTAACTCAGTTCTTGCATGTGTTAGCTCATTGGTGAAATAATGTATATCTTGGTCAACTGATTATTGCCAATTAACATATGCAAAACTCTGCCTCAGATGATTCTCAATCCCTGATGTGTCAGGATTCCTGCTTGGTGAGGGTTTTGTGATGTATTTGTCTAGGTCTTTTTCCTTGTAAGATCTCAAAAAAAAATATAATCTTTTAACCTCAAAAGCCATGTTTTATCAGAATGTGAACTCAAAAACATCTGTTTAAATAAAAGACTCAAGCGACTAGTTAAAACATGAAAAAACAAAACAAAAAATATTTATATACAGGTGGTCTCTTGCCCATGGTGTCATAACAGAACAGATTCTTGCTTCAAGGCTTGGTTTCAACTAGTTCCATGACTTTCTGAATTACAACACACTCAGTCCCCACCAACCCACAAGAAGGCTGCTTTTGTCCCATTCTGACACTGGGCTGTAAGTCCCTTTTTATTTTATTTTTTTATTTTTTCCCCCTCTGCAGGCTTCCTGCTCACTTATTACACCCTGTGACCTTTGGATCTTCTGTCCCCAGAGTCTGCTTAGCTCCCACCTAAAGCAAAAGCAACCCTCAAGGAAATTCTTTTGACCCAGTCACTCTTTGTAAGGGACCTTAAAGGACAAACTGAGAACAAATGTGTAGTGTCTATCATATCTTATCAGCTAGGTATGCAGATGGAACAAGGAAGGAAAAGGGGATTACAGAAGTAAAGAAGTTAGAGGGATGGTGGTATGCATTTATGTGGACTTGGATTTGTTAATGCCTTTAGTAACAGAAGAACTTGTTTATGATAAACTATAGGGAAATCTGGATGAGGCAATATGTTCTTCAATTACGAAGTTTTAGTAAATAGATTAAAAATTAAAAGAAATATGAATCAGAGGGAAATAATTCACAGACCATACTTCGTTAGATTTGCTTTTGAAACTGTAGATAGGAAATTGTGTGATCCATGGAAAAAGGGTAGTTGGATGTTTTTCTATGAATAAAACTACCAAATGTAAATATAAAGGTAATTTAAAAAACCCACCCTCTGTTCTGAGACTTTATTGCCCTAAATGCTGAATCCTGAAAACCTCCTGCATCCTTCTTTCTTGCAAACTGTAGTTTACCATTAGAAGAAAAAGATTCTTGACTGCTTTAGCCAAAGCTATCTCAGTTTAGAGGTGTTTTAGCATGATTAACAGCCTCCATTCTGCCTTCCTATTACAGTAAAGTATCCAAGAGGAAAAGGTGAATGTGATATTTTTTGCTGCTTTCTCATAACTCGATTAATAATAAATAGAATTAAGCTTGAAAAGTTTCAGAATGTTCTGCAAGAAACAGATGAGTCTAGGAAGATCAAAGCAGCTGCAACAATACGCAGGAGCCAAGATTTTAGATGCAGAAATGTCATGACTCAGATCTACTTTATGCCTTGTCATTTGGCACGACAGTCCTGTTGAAGTTAACCACTGCAATAAACAGCTGTATAATTTTCAGCTGACAGTTACACCCTTGTTGTGGTGACTGATGCTGCTAATGAATGTTGCTGAAACATAAGAAACAGCTTTGCATGTGCATTAACAGATGATTCCAGAACAGCCAAAGAGCTAGAGGCACTGTGTATGAACTTCCTCTCAAGAAACTGAAGAATGAAGATTCCTTGTGCCCTGTGAAAAATCAGGCTCAATTCAACTGGTTTTAGGCAAAACAGAAAACAGAGTAAAAAGACATGCAGGTTTGACTTAGGCCAATGTTTTGAAATATCCTTTTTTTTCTCCTTCAAACACACAAAAAAACCCCCAACCCCACAAGCTGTATTCCTGATACTTCTAACTGAAGAATTTGAGCTGTTTGAGTACCAAAAGAAAGCTATGAGTGGCTAGCTATTTCCCTGACAAAGGAATTTAGTCTGTTACTTGTGCCACTCCCTCTCCCTCTCCGAAACTTCTCCAGGCATGTAGTTGATAACCTGTCTTGGGAATTCTGAGGTAATTCCCAGGCTCTACCTCTTAGTGTCCTAAAATCTAAGTATCTGGTAATACTGGCATTTGTGCCTTAGTTTAAATACACTTTCATGCTGACATTTTATTAGGAGGTAATTGCCCATTGTATCTCACCAGTACAGGTGCCTGTACAGTGGCATTTAGGGTTTCCTTGCTGGTTACAGGGGTGGACAAAACCAAAAGAAACATGGGACATCCACTTTAGAGTACTACGTCAAGTGAAAAGAATTGCTCTAGGGCTGAGATGATCCCCAGACCATACTGGTTCAGAATAGAAAAAGCAATAAAGCCTTGCATCCTGTAGTGTGAACAGCATTCTTATGATATATTGTTCTTTGATACTTTCACTTTTATTTCCCCTTTCTGTGTACATAATTTATTGCTTGCTTAGTAGGTGGAAGTGTGATGTTGCATAATTTGTTTAGATTTTCCAGGGGACTAATAAAATAGATTTCCTTCTTTTGTTTTATGGATAAGTACTAATTTATGTTTTTAACAGAACCTGAGTGACATGTAGTGAATGCTGTATGATCTCCACCTAGTGCAAAAAGACCTCTAAACAGTGCTCGAAAACTAGCATCCCATTCTCATTTGCAAGATTATACGCTTGCTGCAGTACAAGCAGCATTCATTGATTTGTAGCAGGATTTGCACCTGAGACCATTACTTAGCAGGGCTCATACGCTTCCTGGTTGTGAGTAACAAACAGTGATGTCTCTGGTTCACCTGTAACAGCTGTCCAGGAGATGCTGCCTTTTTAAGGCAGCATCTTAATACTGTGTCACGTAACTCAACTACTTAGTTAGGTCTGTTCTTTATGAAGATGTGCAGAGTTAGGTGCTCATTTATATTTGAAACACTGGTCACAAGCTTCAAAAGTGGTGTGATTCAAAACAGTCTGTTAAAGTAACTTGGCTCCTGAATTTGAAAAGCCCTTGTTGTGAAAAACCTTTTTAGTGACTTGGGACTACTTGTCTCCTGACAAAGTTAGGAGTTTTCAGCTAACTGGTAGGCATGGCTTACCATAGTGTAATATGTTGCATCAAATTAATAGTGAAATAATTAACTATATGTATAGATAATACTAGGAAAACTTTGAGAGGGCTTCAGTCGCTTTATGTGATGAAGTACATATTGGGAAGAAAATGTGATCTATGCAGTAAACTACAATCAGCTTCACAAATAGTGATTGTCTGTCTGATATGAAAACCAGACTTTACCATTGTTTAAGTTACTCTTCCAATCTACTGGCTGCAGTCAAGAGCAGCCTGTTGTTGATCCTATTCCTGCTTTATCAAGGGTCTGTGCAAGTGTTTTGGATTAAGGCTTTCCTACACTTTCATGCTTTTCGTCACATTTATCCAAAACTTCCAGCTGCATGTTTAATTGATCTACAATTAAACACCTTCTCCACAGTGAAAAACATGCACTCTGTGTGTGACTCTTCACAACTTCTCTTAGTAACCTTATAAATGCTGTGCAGACTGTGCTATGCAGTTCCCAAACTGACAGGCTACTGCAGAGGAAGGATAAGGAATTTTTTCGCACTAGTTTACAAGTGAAGTTCTTGTGAGTAAACTTATGTATTCAGAAGAGAACTGAACTTAGCTTTCAAAGCACTCATATATGCAGCAAACTCACAAAATTCAAGCAGTTCAATAGGACTGGAGAATATGTCTGGATGAGTGTTTTCCATCAACATCTGAGTTCAAGTCATTAAATTTGCTGAGCGGAAGTTGTCCCAGTATTTGGTCAGTCTCCATAAATCTGTTTGGATTTTAGAAGCACCAGATTGGGTTGCACTTGGGGGATAGAGGCCATACAGAAAAGAATGCTCATCAGTATGTTAAAAAAAAAAAAAAACACCACCAAAATACAATAAAATAGAATAAAATAAAATATAAAGGAAATAATAAAACTGAGGAAAACATCTGGTATCTTCTCTTTCCCTCAGAAATAGTTATCAGTTATTAATTTACTAACTCAGTACAAGTTAATGAAGTTCTCTAATAATTTTGTTTTAATAGCTCTAAAAAAATCAAATTCAATTTTCTTGCCCTCTGTTAACATGCTTCCTGTACTGTGTGGGACAGATTCTGTTCTGCACTAAAGACAAAACTTGGATTGTTTTGACATTAATCTTAAATAGGACAGTATTAACACCAGCTTGCTATTTAGAAAAAGAAAAGAGAAAAGAAAAGAAAAAAAAGAAAAGAAAAGGAAAAGAAAAGAAAAGTTATAACCACACTTCTGAGTGATTTTACAAATGCCTTGGAGGAGAAAAAAACTTTCCAGCAGTCCCTTGGCGTGTCAAATATTAATCCCCTCAGTCATAAGCACACTGTGTCATTTTTGGTTCTACTCGCAGTTGCAAGCACTTCACATCTTGTTAGTGCTTTTGAATCTAAAACTGCATACAGATCAGTGTGCTGTAACTCAGAGCAGCTATGAGATAGAACAAACATTTTGGGGTTTAGAATCCTTAACTTGTTCTTTACCTTGTGTATCCTTTTCTTTACAAAGGGAAACTATCTGCAGTACCTGTGAGAAAGATAAGTGTCAGAGATCTTCCACCACCAGTTTCAGGGAGGATGGAGGACAGTTGCATTTGATTTTTAAAAGCAGTTACAAAGAGAATAGCTTTGAGGGAAAGGGTTACTTTTGTATGTAGAGGAATAATTTGCTGGTTCCTGGAAAGGTATGTTAGCAATGAGTAGAAATGCCTATGTAGAGCTATGAATCACATTTTGAACAATCAGAAAAAGGAAATGAAAGCTTTCAGATGTTCCTTGTGCTGGATAATGCCCTTAATAACATGTTTTAGCTTTTAGTCAGCCCTGAACTGGTCAGGCAGTTGGGCTAGATGATCATCGTAGGTCCCTTCCAACTGAAATTATTCTAGTCTAGTCTAGTCTAGAGAGGATCTTCCAAAACAGTTAGATCTCTTTCCAAAGTCAGTTTTTAAAACAGTACTGTTGAAGACCTATCTTTTTTTATTTGTGGGAGAGATTGTATTGTGTTGGTAGTTACTTATTTCTGCTAGATGGGGACTAAAGTTCTTATTTCCTGATTTTCCCACTCAGTGGGAAATCTTTTGAAAAGTTTAGCTGGCCTGATTTTTTGTGCCACTGTCATCCTGTGAACACAGAAAAGGATGTAGTTGGTCCTTGTCATTTTCCTGAACACATCTATAAGCAAATGAACTCCTTTCTGGAAGCAGAAGTTAGTATTTCCTCTTAGAACTTTGAACTTCTTATATAGTGTAGCGGGTTGCTAACTATATGATAGGAAAAAAAATATCTGAAAAGGAGAAGGTGCTTGCAGTATACACCCATGAATTTAACACAGACTGTGATTGTGATCCTTTTCAGCAGTTCTGAATGCAGCTGGGGGGAAGTTCAGGAGTTGTGAATATCTGTTACTACTCCTGTTGTGAGTTTAAGTTCTTTATTCTTACAGCAAGCAAAATGCCTCTTGGGACTAAAAAAAAAATAATTGATTGTCTGTGTTCATACAATTAAATACTCATTATCTCCAGAGTCAAAATAGCATAAGCATAATCCTACCTCTGAAAATAAAAAAATGAGTTGTTAATGTTTAGTTTCTCATGCCATGACACAACTATGAGACAGCTACTGTTTTATTCAGCTCTGCTGTTGGTCCCCTTGGTCACTGTGGACAACTTATGTAGTCTCAATCTCCAGCATTGTCCATTCATGTCTCCGCTTATTCTTCATGTTCTACAGTTCCACTAGTGTAGTGGTGACAACAATTGTCTTAGAAAGCAGGGAAAGACCTTTCCAGAGACTTGGGTAGGCTGGTAGAATGTTTTCATGTTGTAGAAGTTACACTCAGATAACTTCATTACGCATGCACTGCCCTCAAAGATGTTCTGATTCGAGGAGAGCATACAAATAAACCTTCTGTTATTGAATCTTGTGTACTGAAGCATATTAGAATGGTTTGTTTGTTTTTTTTTTTTTGTTTTTCCCCTTGAAACTTTAAATGCTGCAATGCACAGATAGAAAAGAATTAGTTGTGAAGCATTAAACACAGAAGTAAGTTAAAAACTTTGTATAATACGATGGAAGTAGTCCCTGTGCCCGAGTGATTCAGTCATTGGTTCTGTTGTTTGGTAGGATTTTATCATTTTCTAATGGAAGATATCTTTTACATCTCTTCCCTTTTGAGTTTACGTAGATTTTGTACATGTGTTGCAAGATGGGAAAGTCTGTGGGTAAGAAATAAACAACTTAATCTACCTGCATGTCCTTGGAATGTCTGAGAAAAACAAATGCTTAAGGCTTAATTCTAAAAGATCGAACATTGAGTGTTAATTTTGATATTGCAAGCTTGGAAATTCTTCATCTGTGCAAGCAAGTTTTGCAATTGTAAAGCAAAACCACTATGTCTGATATATTATATCAATCCTTTGCTATGCGTTTGTAAATGCTGGTTTTTTTGACAAATGTATTTTGCAAACATAAAATAGCTCTCAGCAAAAAAATGTGGCTTTAGATAATACTATAGAATGAAATATATGGGAGTCTTAGAAGAGATGTGCAGCTGCAGCTTCTGTCAGCAGAAGTTGCTGATAATAAATGAGAAGAATGTGAATGATTGATTTGCCTTACAAGAAGGACTGTTGTAGGTAGGTAGGTTGCTTTGCAAAATCATAGACCCTGCATCTGTAATAGAACAGAGGTAGGTCGCAATAACAGGTAATGAGCTGTGGAACCACTGATCTTAACTGTCAAGTGCTTAGCAGGTAACAGAGGAGCAGAGAGAGCACTTTAATCTTTGGACACAGAAAAAACCTACATATATTTCTATATTAAAAAGTCACAGCACAGTGATAATTCCTTGATCAAATTGCACAATTCACAATTCAATTTCAAAACCAGTATAACGTTTCTGTTGGACAGAAACCTGTCTATGTTGGTACAGTTCTGAGGTTTCTGTTTAACAGAAAGCCTTATAGAAGGGAAAGATATTTGTCATTAAGCCCACAAAAAAATTTATGTTGGGATCTTAAACTCAGATATAACCTTTTGAGCTTGTAATGTGAAGTGAAAAGCGTTCTAAATTACTTTTGCCTGCAAACAGATTTGATAAGGTGCCGGAAAGCAGATATTTGATTGCATAAAATAAGTGAGTCACCAACTTTAAAGATACAAAAAAAGATGAATATGATGCAGGGATGAGATAAGATATGCATGCCACAGTACTGAAATTTGATCTCAGTGCAACACTTGGGATTTAAGCTGCCTGGAGCTATTTGCAGCGCGCAGCTTTGTTACCTAATTTCCCTTCTGTTGTCTGAGAACAAGCAAGAGTTAGAAGTCATTCACTAAACTTTGAAGTGGGTATGACATGTTGTCTGATCTTTGCTTTTCATACTAGCTAGTTTATCTTGACACTGACCCATCAGGTGCTTCACAAGAAAATGCATCCTCACAACTCCTATCCAACCATAGTGTGCTCAGAACAATCACCTATGAAGTGGACAAAAAAACAGAGTAAAAGAAAGCATAAAACCTGAAGTATTACAGATCAGATTTGCCTGGTATGACTTCAGTGAAATTACCTGGTGCAATCTGGTCCAATAGTAGAAAGAATGTCAAAATGTGCATATGTGGAAGCCTGGCTTAAGATTACATACAAATAATGGTATAAAGAGTAACAATGAACATGAAAAACTGTATGAGGTCCTGCTGACTTTTTGTATGAATATAATGGAAATATTGGTTTTATTCTTGCTTATGGGAAGGTATATAAAGAGGGGTACAGGCTGACATCTTCTGAATTATGAGAAGAGCAGTGGCTGAGTTAATTTATGAAACTTTGAAGCATAAATGAAGAACAGGGAAAAATATTTAGGAGGAAATAATAGAAAATTCTTCCACGAAGAGGTTAATGGGAATGAAGGATGATCAGGAAAAGGGAAGAGAATACAAAACTGTCTACCCACATCTCATTTCACTTACTTTATTTATCAATACCTGACAAATGAAATGACAAAATTAGTTTTGAAGAGAGATGATTTATGTTATATTAATGGGAAAAAATGTATTTATATTATTGTGCTTAAGGAAAGGACAGGCTTGTGGAATACTTGTGATTAAACAAATCAGCTAATTAAAAGCTAGCACTCCTAAATATTCAATTATTAATATCCCTGATGTTGACTTTGTCTCTTTGAAATGCATTTGTTGTTCTAGACAGGATAGGGCTTTTGGTAACCAGGAGAGAACAGTTGATAGATATCTATCTGTATGGAAATTGCTTATTTTGTATGTTAGAATGAGAGGGAGCTTTTTTCTTTTGTTAGGAAAAGTTTTTCTTTTTGCAGAAGATTCACTGTTCCATGAGAATGAAATAAGTAAAAAGCAGAGAGAGGAAAGACCGTGGAAACAGAGATGGAAGGGAGGGAGAAGAAAGATTTTTAATGAGACAAGAAATATTTATTAGGTGAAGAGTAACAAAAATAAAAAGGTTTTAAAAAAGAATTTACAAAGTACTTCAGCTGTGCTCTCAGAAATATTATCAATATACAGAGGAATCTTTTTTTACATATTGATTCTTAAAACTGGAAGTTCTTAAGGAAATGAGTTGCTATCAGAAGAAAAGCACAGCACTACAGGAAAAAGAAACTTCTTTTCGTAAACTCAGATGGAGTTCAAAGCACGTTTATCTTTTGGCACTGTAAAAGCATAATTGGATTCAGCCTTTCAGCTCAAGAGAATCTCCAAGAGAAGACTTTTATCCACATGTGATTCAAAGTGCATTTATCTTTTAACCACATACAAACTCTTCAATCCAGCTTTTTGGACTAAGTGACCTTTTCAGGGAATTAGGAACATTGAAGAGCAAAAATAGCATTTAAAATAACTCTCATTGCAAAGTGGAAGTGTATGTCTGGGTCAAAAGTCAGTCCATTGTCAGCAAGATTCCCCATAGCTGAAGACAGTGATGGTTGCATTCTGAAGGATGTATGAATAAAAGTCTTTTCTCAAAAAATGAGAGAAATGTTTTTCATACTGAGAAAACTGCTAGGATTGTAAATAAAAAGTACAGATAATAAAACACTGGGATAAAATGCAGGGACCTGTGTACAGAGAAAATACACTGAACAATTTCATGTTTGATGTTAGGTTGGTTGAATGGGGAAGAACAAAATCACTTTAAGTATCGGAAATAAAATACTATTAAAGTAAACATGTGAAAATGATTGAAAAAAATATGATTAAAAGAGTTTAGAGAGAGAACAAAAGGTATACCAGCAGTTGCTAAAGAAGTTTTTATACTATTTACTTTCTTAATCTGAGACACTAATTTTTTGTTGTATTATAAAGATTCTGCTTTGAAACAACTCACTAATATTAATGTTAGGGGTTGGTTGGGGTTTTGTGTATTTGTTTTTTAGTTTGTTTTGTTTTTTGTTTCTTTTTAATAATGGGTCTTTGCATTATAGTATTACATGAGGTGCACAGAGCAAAACCAATATATTGTTCTGAGTGTTTTGGATCACAGGACAAAGTGATGATCCTTTCCCAGAAATCTCTCAGGTGGAGATGAGAGGTAGGCATATGTAGTGAGAAGTTAAAGGAAGTAATAAGGAAAAATTGATAGATATTAGAAAATAGATTTTTTTTTTTCTTAAATTACTATTTTCTCACTATTAAATTCCAAAACATGACAGTGACTAGGCTGCTGGTAAGCCTAATTGATCAGTTTGGTTTCTCAGGGTAGCCTCATAGCTTTTCAAGCTCTGTGCGTTATCGTCTGCTTTTTTTGTCCAAAGTAATGAGACAACTGCTAATAACGGTATAATTCTCACACCGTAAGGCATACACCAATGAACCCCAGGCTAGTTTTCCAGGTCTGATCAAGAAAGATGAAAAGAATGCACGTGTACACAGATTAGAAGGGTTCATCTTTCTCTTTTTCCTTTTTAAAAATCAATCAACTTTATAAAAGCAGGACTGAACTTCCTTATGGGCTTGGTTCATCAGATATGGAGAATGATTATT
Source organism: Aptenodytes patagonicus (assembly GCF_965638725.1). Taxonomy (NCBI): domain Eukaryota; kingdom Metazoa; phylum Chordata; class Aves; order Sphenisciformes; family Spheniscidae; genus Aptenodytes; species Aptenodytes patagonicus. The sequence continues at coordinate 47,025,322 of NC_134952.1, forward strand.
ACAGGTGTGACCTATAGGTGCTGAGCAACCTATGAAACTTTGCAACTGGTTTAATAAAACAGAAAATTATTCAAAATTGTTTACCTGTTTTTCAGAAAAATCATATCCAGGCAAATTCCAGATCATTAATTAATGCAGTTTTTCTTCATGGCTTTGTGTTCTGATTATTTTGAGTGTCAAAATGAAATTAATGCTTTATGTTTACATGGTGTCTTATTTAACTTCTCTTTCTCAGACCTTTGGAGTCCAATGCAGAAAAATGGTCAAGAGCAACTTTACACAGTATACCTTTAAGGGTAGAATAGTTGTAGCCATTAAATTGCTCCTCTAGGATCTCTTGTTCATCTGGTAGAAAGTAATTATTTGTTTCAAAGGTCAAACGTTGCTTGTGGCAGGGACCATAACATGTATCTTTCACTTAGTTAAGATGGAGGTACCTTTACTCTAAGCCTGAAACCACATTCATTTCTGTGTTTTATCTCTAGCCTGATAGATCTTCATTCCTGTCTACAGGAATAGGAATGCCCCTGGTTCAACTGAAGGAAATGTGGAAAACGCCTGATTAGCTCCCGTTTCTAGTGATGAGTCTGATTACCTTCTATTGATTTACAGCTCAAGCCTAAGAGTCAGTCTACAGACATGAGTAAAAATTTCCATACTCACAGTCTCCATTACTTCTTGAAACTGCAATGTACTGACTTCCTTATTTTCAATACAACTTCGATTGTTTTTCTTCTAGTTATTTAAATGGCTTCTTACATAAAACCTCTTTTTACACCCCTTTTATTCTTTTGCTTCAAGGCAGAGCAGTTTTCATGTACAATTTAAGTTTCTGATTGGGATTACATTCACACCTCTCTCATTGGTATTGTTTCCATTTACCCACATCTGTATCTGTCACATCTCATCTTACTTCAGTCACTTTTTTTTTTAAACCTTCTTCTAGGTGCCTTCCCCCCCTCCCCCCCCCATCTGTGTAGTTTGTTTCTCTGAGTCTTAGCTACTTCCATCTTATTCATGGTCTCCAACTGCAGTAATTGCTACCCAATTTTTACTGATTTAGGTTTTGACATATTTCATGAAGTCTCAGATGCATCCTTTTTGTTGTTGCCCAGCAGGTTTCTGACTTTTTGTTTGGAAAAAAAAAAAAAGGAGGTGCATTTTTTTTTGTTGTTATTTTCATCTTTTCAATTGAAACTACAGTTTTCTTCATTTCTTTCTTTCTTCCTTTTTTTTTTTTTTTAACGTAGCTTGTACATGCAACAGTGGTAGCATGCTGAACAATCATTCTCCTCTTGTTTTTGGCAGTTTTACTTACTGCCTCAGCTGGATGATATATAGAAGATGGGATTAGGTCTAATGTATGTATATATTATTTGTGTGTAGTGTACTGATAGAGAAACTGTTTGTCTTCCCTTTTTATATCATATATGAGTTACCATCAATCCCTTTTACTTTCCAGGGTTTTTACTTTTCTGTCTTAGAGCTGACTCCTCATTACACTGCTCCCTATTTACTGCCATCTGTACTTCTCTGATCTTGTTTCTACTGTTTAGTATTATTGTGTCAAATCACAGCTTTAAGGCAAAATTTGAAGAAAACTGTACTTCTGAAAGTATATCCTTTGTGTTTCCTGATATGCAGCTGTGAATCTAATATTTTAACATTTCCACCTTCAATAACTTCTGTAATTCTTGCTCAGCTTACATGACAAAATATTAACTGCAGACATTGTTTGTTTAACTTGGTGCCTCTGGTGTTAGCCAGACTCTGTGAAACCACCATGACACTTTTGAAGTTGGTACTTTGTGCAAGTCTAAGATAAAATGTTGGGCCACTGTCTTAAATATTTACCGGTAACAAAGTTTCTCAACCAGTTTTTAGATTTTAGTTTAGTTGATGATTCATGATCCATTATTGTATTGTCTTTAGGTTTTTTATAATGAAGAGCTAAGGTTGTTTTTTAAAAAGGTTTTATAGTTTTGGAAGCAGCACAGAATATGTTAATTTATTAAATTCTTATTACAAATGTACTTGGACTCTGTTGCAGTGGTGAATCGCTCCCTTCACATAGGAAAGAATAATTTTCTATTAATTAGTATGCTGTGTTGGCTGGAAATGTTTGAACAAGCCCTATTCTTAAACTAATTAGCTGTGATCTTACATACTGAAGAGTAGGTAGGATCTCAACATTCACAGTGCATTTCAAAAGATTTGTGGGTAAAGGAGAAGTCTGGCTAGACCAGCTCTGTGTCCCCAAAATGTGCTCAGTCCTGAACAGTTAGAATGGGTATTATTTATTTTATATAAATCAATAAAATTATTTTGAGAGACCTAAATAAGTTCTGCTATTTCAGGTGTTATTCAGAAAGCCAGGATGGCTCTATAGACTCAGAAAAACAAAATTTTTGTCATAAGCAAAATGACTGCACAAAGTTATTGCCAAGAATTAAATAGAATGCAAAACTGGTAACCCAGTCTGGGTTGATTTAGAAGAGAGACTTCCTTTCCAGAAGATTATCCATTCAGCCATAAAGACACGCATATAATAGAGTATTTTCTACGCTTTTTTTAAGACTACTATCTACAGTGGAAGCTCAGCTGCCATTCACCCGAAACAACAAAACTAAAATTACAGCTCCTAAGTTTTGGCTTTTTTACAGAAGTGATGTGCAGCCAGGCTTGCAAAGGAAGCAAGGAGTTCACAGAGTTCCTCATTGTTGCTGTTGGTTTGTTTGTTTTGTTTTGCTTTAAATTTGTCTCTCTCTCATATAATGTGAGATCTTCTTCACCTCTAAATTTCTGTATTGAAACTTAAATGTTATGTGCCATAGGAAAATGAATGACTGACCTGTCTTTATTCAAACATGAAAAAGGACGTATTCTGAGGATGTTAAATCCCTCATATTAACACAACAGAAATTCACAGAATCACAGAACTTTTGAGGTTTGGAAGTGACCTCTTGAGATCACCTAGTTCACCCCACCCCTTCCATCTCTCAAGCAGGGTCAGCTAGAGATAGTTGTCCAGGATGTGTCCAGTCAGGCTTTGAATATCTCCAAAAGTGGAGAATCCACAACTTCTCTGGGCAAACCTGTTTTGGTCTCTGAGCACCCTCATAGTAAAAATATTTTTTCTCATGTTCAGATGGAATTTCATGGTTTTTAATTTGTGCCCATTGACCAGTTCCATCTTGATGAAGTCACTTGAAGGTCAGACACAAATTAATTGCCAGAACAGAAATCTAAAGATACTTATATTCATCTCTAAGCTCAAAGGATGCGTGGAATTTCTTTGACTTTCTTCCAGTCCTTTTTTAACAAATAAATCTGGAGACAGGGAGAAATTGAAACTAGGATTACTAAATCCTAGTAAATTGCATTAGATATGTATTCGCACAACAAAATAAATCGATGCTAAAAATGCAGGTATTTCAGTATATTAACTCTCGTAATAGGTATTGATGGTTTGACACATCATCCTTTAGCTGTCTCCTCTTCCAAGGTCCCTGAGGGAGATGAATTCCAGAAATATGTAAAACTTCTAGTTGCAGGACAACAGTAAAACAACCTCTTCAAAATTATGCACATTCTCTGAGTGTTTAAAACAAATTAATTAGAAACCAAATTGGTCCAATGTCTCAAAGCATGATTCACAATCTTAGCACAAAAAAAACCCCAAAATTATTAACAAAATAAGGACAGGATAATTTATTTATTTATTGTTGTGCCTATGGTTCAAGTTCAACAAGAGGTCCAAACTAAAGCAATGCACATCTTTTTCTAGGTGTCGTGTCCCCCCCTCCCCAATCTCTATTATCATAAATCATTGTGCCAGCCTAAAATATTGAGAGTGACTTTGGGTAGCTGTCTAGCTGTACAGCACAGATGGACAAAGCTGTCTAAGACACTTGGCAGTTAACAGGCGTTGATTTATGTCGAATTCAACAATATTGTCACAGACCTACTGCTGTAGTTATATTCTGGGTTTATTTCTGTAAAAGTCTCTGCATTTCCTTTTGTCAAGGCAAGGTTTTTTCAAGATCCTTGGCTGAATATGGTCTCAGCTGATTTCTGAGGGAGTAAGTATGAGCCAATGCTGAGTTTTTCTAAACACACAGACCTGCCCTGGAGATTATGTGGGATTAGCAGAACAGCTGGAAGAAAAGCCTTGGAGGCAGCAATGGGTTCCATTCTCTGAAACCATACATGCTCTGTGTTTCTTTCCATCCATGCAATGGCTTATTGGGGGCACCATATAGTCGTTCGGTAGAGCCTTGTGCTGCACGACATTAGGGAGTCAGTGCAATAAGGACCATTCTGCCTCTGAGGTCCTATATTTACACGTAATGTAGATCAACTGCCTTCTCTATCATCACTGGAAAAAAGTATGTAATATACACTTTTCTTGGTTTGTCACTCTGAGGGGTAATGAAGCTTTTCCATCTCTCTGTCCCTCAACACAATTAACATCATTGTTTTACGCTAAGGTAAATGTGAGGTCTGGAATCTCACATGGCACCTGGTAATGGGTGGAAATCCCATTTTTTGGGTGGGATTCAAGACTGGCACCTGATGTTTACTGGTGCTTGACTCCCTATGGCAATAGTAGGAATTAGACACTTAACACATATGTAGATTCCTAACTGTAGTCATCCTAATATTGGATGTAGTCCCATCCAAGAACTGTCTCTCTGTTTATACCCATTTATATATGTGGCTTGCATATGACTCCTGAATCTGACCCACTTACTGCTGATGACACAAATTTGGGTGTAACCTTCACGTCATGTATCTCACTCAGATTTTGGCTTTCTGAAGAAAAAAATATTGTAACTTTTTCCTATTATATTATTACATTATGTCAAAATACACAGTCATAGTCACTTGCTGCTCAGCTGCAATGATAATTAATTCATAACCTGTTTTCATCACTTGGAAGAAAACTATTCTTATGCAATCTGCTCTCACTGCTTTTTCGGTCTTTTAAACATCAAGATGAGTTCAGGTCAAAAGATAGAAATGGATACTGAAGTTTCAAAATCTAGAGGGAAATGAGCCGAGACTCTTAAAAGCTGTTTCAAAACTAACAAAAATCTCGTTGTATGCAATACTTGACATACATTCCAAGTCTTTTTCCATTTTATCTTACAAATTTCTGTATGGGCTTAAAGTATAACTATTTCTGTGAGAAATGTTAATATATGTGACTTGTTTTGAGAATGCATGTTTTTAAGCAAGTTATAAGCAGGTAGGAAAAAATAAAAAATCAATTTTTAAAAAGTTAACTTTAGATACTAAACACTTTTTTTATTAAGTAAAGACAACTTCACATAAAAAATAACTTCTTGATTCACTGTGAAGTTCATAATTCATTCAAGTTTTCCACATATATAAAATAAGGAGACACATGACATTAAATAGCTACTTTTTAAAAGCTGTTTGGAACAAAACGCCATTCAAATTTGTATAATATTCATTCCCACAGATTTTATACACCTCAGTAATCTCTTAAACACCTGACCACTCCTGAATGTGACTAATCTGCATATTGATAGTATAAATTAACATGCTTAAAAGATGTAAGGGCAGGTTTCAAAGGAATCTTTCTGGAGCTAGGCATCCAGCCTTCAATCATTTTCGCAGGCTTATTTAGAAACCCAAATGATACATTTTTCCTTTAGATTATAGTAAAAGAGGTAACCTTCTTCCATGACAAATAGCTCCTGTATATAACAGTATTTCTCAGATACTCTTTCTTTCTGCACAAGCCCATGAGATACCATGACCTTAAGTTCCTAATCAATAAATCAAAACTGCTTTTAGATATCATATGCATTGTGACATTTAAAAAGGGTGGTAAGATGAATGTTAGGAATGATTTTTCAATATCATCTCTATACTTACCAAAATGTCTTCCCCTAGAAAGGAAGACAGATTGCCTTTATTTCTGTTTCAGACTTTAGTTCTCTGTTCATCCTTATTTCAGTCATAAGAAGGGCAAAATGATGATGTCTGTTTTGAAGTCCCAATTACCCTCATTCATGTCAATGGAAAGTTTAACTCTATTGAGGCTTCTCTGTGTTTCAAGCCACTGAAGCACAATCCAAACACTTAAATCTACGGAATCAAAGGCCATGTGCCTTTGAGGTAGATGGCATTCTGTCTGCAGTTCTGAATGCAGCCCAAAGGCTTGACCTTTCTTAGCAAGGTACTACATTGTACAGACTTGTCTGTGTCTTTCCCACTGGGAGCTTTAAATAGGAGCCAAGTAATTTTCATTTTCCCTTTTTAATTATTCCATGCTGCAAGTTGGATTCTTGTGGCATAATGTCAATTAGTTGGAAACAGGTGAACTGCAAACTTTTGACACTGCAAGAATTTTTCCTCTGTCCTCTGAGAGCCGGTAAGCACTGTAATAGAAAAAAAGATTCTTTCATTTAGCTTTGCTTGTGTATTTTTCCCTTGCACAAACTTAAGCTAGGAAAAGTCTGTGGTTTAATTTTAATGGAAAGTAAAGACAGTGGTATCAAAAAGTAATGTTAATTGTTGGTTTTATTCTAAAAATGTCTATCAGGGCACACAATTTATCATGACACAGGTAAGTAAATTTAGTGTTACATTCTGCACGCAGTGAGCTATTCTGCCACGCTTTTCACAGATTTAGGTTAGAAGGGACCTCTTGAGGTCATCTGGTCCAACTCCCCTGATCAAGCAGGGTTAACTAGAGCTGGTTGTCTACGATTGTCTCCAGTTGGGGTATGAGCATCTCCACAGATGGAGGCTCCACAACCTCTCTGGGCAGCTAGCATGTACTGCTGCATGGGACTATTTCTCCCCTGGAAAATTGAAGATGATTCATGTCACATCACTAGAGAAAATATAGACTTTACACTCAAAAATAAATACATCAAGTAATTAATATAATTTTTAGTACAACATTCCCCTACCTCCCAAATTAGAAGACTTGGGTGGGGTTTTTTTTCCTCATCAGTCAAAAAACAAAGAACAGAATCTTTGATTGCCTAGAAGTCAGGGTGTTTAAAGGAGTTTTAGACATTCCTTTTTTATTGCCTTTTATGTTGTCTAAAATGTCATCCTGTTCATAAGAAATGTTCCTGGCTACTTTAGGTCAAAAGTAATATTTTTTGTCATGATCTGCTTTCAACCAAGTCATGTTAGGTAACTGTGGGGAAAAATATAATTAAAAAATAATTTCAGGTCAATTACTAACCTTTCCTTTAGTTGGGGTACTTTCAGTTAGTGCTAGTAAGTGAATGGATGTAGTTTTATATTTCATTTGTTCTGGAAAAGTGAGATCATGTGCAATATGTATCATAGAGAAAGGACATTTGGCATGTCCATACTGTGTAATGGTGTGCAGGAATATTTGTATTGTCCCAGAAACAACTAGAGGGAGTGGTGTACAGCTGTGCTATCAGCCTGCTGTTCAGGATAATCTGTCAACTCTGCTTAGATGCATGATGCTTCATCATGTAATACAGCAACAGCATTTGTTCTGTCCTATGTCTGAAAATACTTTTTTTGAATTACATTCAGTAAAAGTCAGGATTGGGGAAAAATAGAAGTAATTTTTGTTGTCCTTATTTTTGTGCTGGTTCCTCATTCCTCTGGGGAATGTTTTGTGAGGCCCAAGTTTTCGAATCCTTAGAAACACAGTGGAGAACATTAACACAGCTTTCGAATAGGGTTTTGTTCACTTGAGAGGAAAGTTTTCTTCTTCTTGGGCTGGTAAAGCAGAGCAAATGAATCATTATGTTTAATGTTATGTTTAATGAATCATTAATGTTTAAGTGGTGTCCACTTAAAAAGGACTGTCTTATATTGTTCTCTCCCAAGCAACTGGAAATTCATTGTGTATTTTAGTGCAGGACAGGTCAGGTATGAGCAATAGAAATTCATAAGTGACCTATTTATTCACCTTACAGCAACATAGAATTGACCCTGCAATGTAGACCATGTTTCAGATTAACTTGGATAAATAATTGATGCTCTGGACTCCTCAAAATAAGGATTAAATTGGTAACACTGACCAGAATTGGAATGAACTCTCATTTGTTGATGTTGCAGTAACAAAACAGTGGAAACTGCAGCAGCATTTGAAATCTGTAATCTCCATGGTAAGTTCACTTTCACTCTAAACACCTGTTAACAAGATAATACTGTTAAATATGTCCTCTTGTCCACTTTTCTAAGCTCTTTTCCTTCTGCACCCCCATACATACATAATATTTAGGTAGATATAAAATCAACAGTAGTTGTGAATAGATTGTTCCATACGATCATCACATAGTGTATGAACGATAAACATACTTAAAATGCGGGTGACAGCTTGAGGTAGTTTTCAGATATTGTTTGCATAACCATGTTCTGTCATTCCATATTTTATTATTTCCATTTTTGTTTTTTTGAAGGTTGTGAACATAAAGAAAAAGTTCAAATAAAGCTGTTGTTACAACCTCCTTCTACTTCATAAATTGATTCCATTGCAAACTTCTTCCGCATGTGTATCTTATGTAAAGACTACGGTAAAATGAATAAATATGTATCTTGCAAAATGGTTGGTATTTTTTGAGGGTGCAGTTGAAATAATAAAATGAGAAGAGGATTAAAAAAAGTCATAAATGGGCAGATGAACTAAAATAGCATGAAAGGAATGGTAAACTTAATTTAATTATAGGTAAAATCTGTCATTAATGAAAGGGTGTGTTTGGTATTGGACAATATTCATGGGGTCATAAATTATCTGCTTCTATTTTAGGCAGTGAATAAAGAGTAAGGATGGTGAAAAGCAAGAGAAGACTTGGTTTTGATGTTACCAGTCATCATTATGTTTGATTTGACTAAATAACATGATCAGGTGACACAGTTTTGAGTTGAGTTTTGCTTTGCCGCTCCACTCTAAAAGAGGCAGAGAGTGTCTTTGGGATTGAACACACAGTGGATCAATTGTCCTGGCCAGACTTCCATAGTTTGATGCTGAATCCAAACCAGACGCAGAGAAGAGTGCTCCTCTACCTTTCCTTAGAGGAACTATACAAAAATATAGTTTAGGAGCCAGAAATTATTTTTAAGGCTGGGGGAGTGGGGGGGGAAGGAACAGAAACTTCACTGGAAATTCAAGTGAAGGAGCACAGTATCCTCTTCATTGCAGAGTTAATTAGGTTAATATCCTTGGCTGAGTCATAGATGTCAGTACTTCTGCTTTGTTAGGAATGTCATGGTAAGATAAGTACAGCAATTACTATGTCCTGATATATTCCATACTTCAAAATAACAGTAATATAATGATGTTAATCAAACATAAGAGCATTAGCAATTAATTATTTCTACATTCCAGAGGTTATATTTGAAGGCACCCTATGTAGTTGTTTGACTTCCTGGTTCCCATACTATCAATAGTGAACTGGGGAAAAAAAAGTATTTCTTTCATAGTTTAAACATATATAAAATTATCTTTGATAAAAAATAGCAGTAAATTATCAGTAACAACATGCAAAGTGATACCACTATCTAATTTTCAACATAATTCCTCAAGCTCAACATGTAAAATATAGACTAAAAATGGAATACTGATTACATGACTACATGCATTACCTGTTAAAGTAGTATTTTTATTACTGTATTTATATACATAAATAATAGTGTGTGTATAAAATGTTGATTTAAATTTAAAATTGAAGTAGGAGTCAATCTGCTATCATAATGAAACAGTTTTTCTGTAACTTGGTGGAAAAAGTTCCATTAATATTTGTGAAGCAATATGTTAAGATTAAGGTGCTAATTAAATTTAATTTTCTATCCCTCATTGTAGATATTACCTGAGAGTTACTGTCACAAACAGTGAGAGTAGTAAATAATAAACTTCAGTGAGATTATTTTTTTTAATACTTCAAAGGTAGAAATGTTCTTTATGCCTATTTTTCAACACAAAGTGGTCAAAATTTAGGATTGAAATTTCCTGTAGGATTAGTTGTAACTGCTCTACTACAAGAAGAGTCAACACCTCTCCTCTGTCAGAGTTCCAGGCAAATGTTATCACAAAGATGATATACCTTCCAGGTGGTAACAGAGATGCATTTTGCCTTATCATCTACCTCGTTTATCAGATGCTCTCCTTCACTGTAGCAGCTAGCACCTTTGAAAGCACCAAAAGCAATTGAAAGGGGTTAATGAGCCATGCTGGCATAGTTAGGTTTTACTTTGAAACTTTGATGCTGAAACTAAGAATTTCAATTATTGTGACTCAGTTCTGGAGCCAAAGCAAATGCAGGTCATTCAGCATTGTAAAGTATCGGGCGTTTTTAATTAATACTGTACTTAGAGGGTGGTAAAAATTTCCTGAAATAATGTAACCTGTAAAAACTGCTTCTGTATGTTTTGAAAAAGCACAGCCATAAATAAATAAACTAAGGCTTCAGTCCAAGCTGATTAGCTAATTGCAAATGAAGAAAACTGTAAGTACAAAGTACGAACAGCTGCATTAACATACACAGAACAGTATCCTTGCTACAGATTATGCACTGATCACACCAATAAAAATATTGAAGCATGTGATATTTTGTAACTAGCTTTTTACTCACTCTGAAAGGAATCCCTAATCTATTTTGATAAATTAGACAATGCTAGCTTAAGTAAAGTAAGTAGCAGGTCTTTGCTAAGTTAAATCATTTTGACTGAAATAACTTAACATACAGTTATATGAGAACCATAACTAGCAAAATCACCAGAAGCAATAGCTTGTGGTGTAAAGGTGACAGCAATCAGCTGGGCTCAGGCTGGAGGCAGGTGACAGAAGACGTATGATTGTGTCCTAGCTATATATGTTATGGTTTTTTTCTTGATTTAACCCCAGCCGGCAACTGAGCACTGCACAGCCGCTCGCTCACTCCCCTCACAGTGAGATGGGGGAGAAAATCGGAAGGATAAAAGTGAGAAAACTCGTGGGTTGAGATAAAGACAGTTTAATAGGTAAAGCAAAAGCTGTGCATGCAAGCAAAGCAAAACAAGGAGTTCATTCACTCCTTCCCATCGGCAGGCAGGTGTTCAGCCATCTCCAGGAAAGCAGGGCTCCATCATGCATAACAGTTACTTGGGAAGACAAACGCCACCTCTCCAAATGTCCCCCCCTTCCTCCTTCTTCCCCCAGCTTTATATGCTGAGCATGATGTCATATGGTGTGGAATATCCCTCTGGTCAGTTGGGGTCAGCTGTCCCGGTTGTGTCCCCTCCCACCTTCTTGTGCACCCCCAGCCTACTCGCTGGTGGGGTGGGGTGAGAAGCAGAAAAGGCCTTGACTCTGTGTGAGCACTGCTCAGCAGTAACAAAAACATCCCTGTATTATCAACACTGTTTTCAGCACAAATCCAAAACGTAGCCCCATACTAACTACTATGAAGAAAATTAACTCTGTCCCAGCCAAAACCAGTACAGTTTTCTTTCAAATTCTTTTTCTTCTCTAACATTGCTTGCATGCGTCTAAGTTGTTTGATCTAACCTCTACCTTTAAGTTTTCCTAGAAGTAACTCGCATTTACTTGCATAGGTGGATTTTTCCCCTGTTTTTACTTGTTTTGAGTAGAAGAAAATGGTAACTTATATTAATAATACCACAAGATTTTTTAAAGCTATATGGGAATAGTTGTACATGTTTTACAATACAAAGAAAACAAATTGTGTATAAGTCTGCTACTTGGAAGTAATTTGACTAGTTTCTTTTTTTCCTGACATTTAAAGGTGTGGCTAAAGCATTAGATCTAATATTAATATAAAAATAAAGTGTTTCAAAGATCTACTTCAGACAAAAAATTGCTCTTTTCTACAGAGTAGAGAAGATGAACAGGTCCTGAGATTATGACCTATATAATGCATCTGCATTGTATGTTTAATTGACTCTCATATAACAATTCTAATCTCGCTCATGAATTGGCGGGGCTCATCAAGAGGGCTTTAAACTAGGTTTGAAGGGTGAAGGGGATAAAACCAGGCTCACTAGAGATGAGCCTAGGGGGGGCATGCCAATGCTGGGGGCGAAATCAATAGGCCAGCTAAAGTGCATCTACACCAATGCACGCAGCATGGGCGGCAAGCAGGAGGAGCTGGAAGCCATTGTGCAGCAGGATAGCTATGTCTTAGTCGCCGTCACAGAAACATGGTGGGGTAACTCCCACAATTGGAGTGCTGCAATGGATGGCTGTAGACTCTTCACAAGGGACAGGCGAGGAAGGAGAGGCGGTGGGGTGGCCCTGTATGTTAGGGAGTGTTTCGATTGTCTAGAGCTCAAAGATTGTGATGATGATAAGGTCGAGTGTTTATGGGTAAAGATGAGGGGGAAGGCCAACGAGGAAGATATCCTGCTGGGAGTCTGTTATAGACCACCCAACCAGGATGAAGGGGCGGATGAAGCGTTCTACAAGTGGCTGGCAGGAGTCTCACAATCGCTAGCCCTTGTTCTCGTGGGGGACTTCAACTTCCCGGATGTCTGCTGGAAATACAACACGGCAGAGAGGAAACAGTCTAGGAGGTTCCTGGAGTGTGTGGAAGACAACTTCCTGACACAGCTGGTGAGTGAGCCTACCAGGGGAGGTGCCTCGCTCGACCTGCTGTTTACAAACAGAGAAGGACTGGTGGGAGATGTGGTGGTCAGAGGCTGTCTTGGGCTTAGCGACCATGAAATGGTGGAATTCTCGATTCTTGGTGAAGTAAGGAGGGGGGGGGGGGGGCAGCAAAACCGCAACCATGGACTCCCGGAGCGCAGACTTTGGCCTGTTCAGGATACTGTTTGAGAGTCCCTTGGGAGACAGTCCTGAAGGGCAAAGGGGTCCAGGAAGGCTGGACGATCTTCAAGAAGGAAGTCTTAAAGGCGCAGGAGCAGGCTGTCCCTGTACGCCGTAAGAAGAACGGGCGGAGAAGACGACTGGCCTGGCTGAATGGGGAGCTCTTGCTGGGACTCAGGAAAAAAAGGAGAGTTTACCGCTTGTGGAAGAAGGGGCAGGCAACTCAAGAAGAGTGCAGGGATCTCGTTAGGTCATGCAGAGAGGAAATGAGAAAGGCAAAAGCCCAGCTAGAACGCAATCTGGCCGCTGTCATTAGAGACAACAAAAAATGTTTTTACAAATAAAAGAGCCAAGGAGAATCTCCATCCTTTATTGGATGCAGGAGGGAATATTGTCACTGAGGATGAGGAAAAGGCTGAGGTACTCAATGCCTTCTTTGCATGTTTAGTCTTTAACAGGCAGACCAGTTATCCTCAGGGTATTCGGCCCCCTGAGCTGGAAGACAGGGACGGTGAGCAGGATGAACCCCCATAATCCAAGAGGAAGCAGTTAACGACCTGCTACGCCACCTGGATGCTCACAAGTCTATGGGGCCAGATGGGATCCACCTGAGGGTGCTGAGGGAGCTGGCGGAGGTGCTCGCCAAGCCACTCTCCATCATTTATCAGCAGTCCTGGTTAATGGGGGAGGTCCCGGATGACTGGAGGCTTGCCAATGTGACGCCCATCTACAAGAAGGGCCGGAAGGAGGGTCCATGGAGCTACAGGCCTGTCAGCCTGACTTCAGTGCCAGGGAAGATTATGGAGTGGTTCATCCTGAGGTCACTCACAAGGCATGAGAAGGACAACCAGGGGATCAGGCCCAGCCAGCACGGGTTCATGAGAGGCAGGTCCTGCTTGACCAACCTGATCTCCTTCTATGACCAGGTGACCCACCTAGTGGATGAGGGAAAGGCTGTGGATGTGGTCTACCTGGACTTCAGCAAGGCCTTTGACACCGTCTCCCACAGCATTCTCCTAGAGAAGCTGGCGGCTCACGGCTTAGACAGGTGGACTCTGCGCTGGGTCAAAAACTGGCTGGACGGCCGGGCCCAGAGAGTTGTGGTGAATGGAGTTCAATCCAGTTGGCGGCCGGTCACGAGCGGTGTTCCCCAGGGCTCAGTACTGGGGCCGGTCTTGTTCAATATCTTTATCAATGATCTGGATGAGGGGATCGAGTGCACCCTCAGGAAGTTTGCAGACGACCCCAAGTTGGGCGGGAATGTTGATCTGGTCGAGGGTCGGAAGGCTCTGCAGAGGGACCTGGACAGACTGGATTTGTGGGCTGAGGCCAACTGTATGAGGTTCAACAAGGCCAAGTGGTGGGTCCTGCACTTCGGCCACAACAACCCCAGGCAGCACTACAGGCTTGGGGAAGAGTGGCTGGAAAGCTGCCTGTCGGAAAAGGACCTGGGGGTGTTGGTCAACAGCCAGCTGAACATGAGCCGGCAGTGTGCCCAGGTGGCCAAGAAAGGCCAATGGCATCCTGGCCTGTATCAGAAGTAGTGTAGCCAGCAGGAGTAGGGAAGTGATCGTGCCCCTGTACTCGGCCCTGGTGAGGCCGCACCTCGAATACTGTGTTCAGTTTTGGGCCCCTCACTACAAGAAGGACGTCGAGGTGCTGGAGCGTGTCCAGAGAAGGGCAACGAGGCTGGTGAGGGGTCTGGAGAACAAGTCTGATGAGGAGTGGCTGGGGAACTGGGACTGTTTAGCCTGGAGAAAAGGAGGCTGAGGGGAGACCTCATCGCTCTCTACAACTACCTGACAGGAGGTTGTAGCGAGGTGGGTGTCGGTCTCTTCTCCCAAGTAACTAGCAATAGGATGAGAGGAAATGGCCTCAAGTTGCGCCAGAGGAGGTTTAGATTGGACATGAGGAAAAATGTCTTTACTGAAAGAGTGGTGAAACATTGGAACAGGCTGCCCAGGGAAGTGGTTGAGTCCCCATCCCTGGAGGTATTTAAAAGACGAGTAGATGAGGCCCTTAGGGACATGGTTTAGTGGGCATGGTGGTGTTGGGTCGATGGTTGGACTCGATGATCTTAGAGGTCTTTTCCAACCTTAATGATTCTATGATTCTATGATTCTCTATAGACATTTTTCTAAGTGGTTGCTGTGGTTTAACTCGGCAGGCAGCTAACCACTAAACAGCCGTTCACTCACTCTCCCCTCACACCCAGTGGGATGGGGGACAAAATCAGAAAAAAAAAAAAAAGTAAAATTTTTGGGTTGTGATAAAGATACTTTAATAGGACAGAAAAGGAAGGAAAAATAGTAATAATAGAATATACAAAACAAGTGATGCACAATGCAGTTGCTCACCACCCGCTGACCAGTGCCCAGCCAACTCCCAAGCAGCAGTCATTGTCCCCCTGGCCAACTCCCCCCAGTTTATATACTGAGCATGATGTCGTATGGTATGGTATATCCCTTTGGCCAGTTTGGGTCAGCTGTCCTGGCTGTGCCCCCTCCCAGCTTCTCACTGGCAGGACATGGGAAGCTGCAAAGTCCTTGACTAGTGTAAGCACTGCTTAGCAACAACTACAACATCAGTGTGTTATCAACGTTATTCTCACACTAAATCCAACACACAGCACTATGCTAGCTACTAGGAAGAAAATTAACTCTATCCCAGCTGAAACCAGGACAGCGGTCTATGCAAAAAAGTGTGTGAATTATTTTAAGTTGATTTTTTTGCTGTTGTTTTTTTTTTTTTATTGGTGGTTTTTTGGTTCTCTCTCTAACATGCTGATTCTGTATTACAGAAAAAAATTTTTTTTTTTAGTTTTCACAGTAGACAGCAAAATGTGCGTGTGTTCTCCAGCGATTGCGAGGACCTGAAGAGTCATTAAAATACAATTTCTAAATAGCATCAGTAATTCCAGTGTTCTCTTCTTGGAGAAAGCAAAGCACATCAAACCATCAGGAAACAGAAAAACTGAAGCCAGAAGATTATATTTGTTCAGTTTTATGGTTGGAGAAAAGGCTGTCTCACCAAGCTGGTAGTGAAATATATAATCAAGCAAGACAGCATATGTTTAGGTATTATAATGTTATCAAATAAAAAATGTTGCTTTAAGACAGTTATTCTTGTAGAGGCTTGAAAGGAAAAGAAAGTCAGAAATCCAAATCTTACTGGTATGATATACATTAAGGTAGAGTGTATTAGGACCAATCTTACACCAGGAATGGTCAGAGCACACAAAGGAAAAAAACCCCTGTGTTTGTAGTGAAGGTTTTTTTATTAACTGTACTCAAGGTGAGACTTAAGCTGGTTGTATCCGGATTGCTTGTAGGATGAAGATTGATTTATTGTCAATCCATCTATTTTTCTTCTATTTTCCTAACAGGATTAAGACCTGAGGTGAAAAAGTGAGACACCGTATAGGTTGTGTGGGTAATTGAAGAGTTTTGAGCCTGAGTGTAGTATCAGGCTCCAGACCAAAAGGCTAATGTAGATCTACTCACAGAAATCAGGATCAAGACAAATGTGCAGCCAGTCTTCAAAGACTGACAATGTAAAGTGATCAGCCTTGAGAAGCAACCTGTACAGATTCAGATCTAAATAGATCTCAAACTGGATCTGTTACTGATAGTTGTCTATAAAAGAGCAAAAGTTTTCATCCTCTGATACTAGGACTATAAAAAGGAAATTCAGTTTTTCATTTGTATACTTTTACACCTTTATAACAGAAGAAAATCTGGCTCAGATTTCTGTTTTGATATCCCCTGGATGAGAATATTACCCAAATCCTCAAAGCTGATGCACATTTTGGTTTCCCCTGAATAGCAGCACTTATGGCCATCTGTTAGGCTGGCATTATTCCTAGGCAAAAATTGTTGTGCCAGTCTAAAAATGGCATGGAGGACCAACTGGTAGAAAGAAGCAATTTCCATCTCTTCTCCATCCTGTGGTAGCCTTCATCAGATATCTCTCTAAAATTTACTACTTTTTTTTTTTTTTTTTTTTTAGTAAATGAGTAATTCGTTTTCTGTTAAGCCATTAAGTAATCATGGCCCTCATTTTTATTTCTGAGAAAAGTCATTAGCTTTAACAGTGTTCTTCCAGTTCAGCCTGGGATATCACATACAACATAGATTCTAAACAAGTAAGTACAATGATTATTGAAGCATCCAAAAGAGTTTACTTCGCTGTGATTATCAGGAAAGAGGTATGCAAGCAAATTTTCTCCAGAGGTTGCCTTGAAGAAAAATGTTTATTCTAGACCTGCAGCCTTGCAGCAGTTCAGCTACAAAGCTTTCAGCTATTTTAAACACTTCCAGAAATTGTTACTGTTATTCCTTGCTGTGGGAATCCTTCAAATGGTCATACATAGCATACAGTGCTAAAAATATCAGCTAAGCATCAGCCTGCCATCTGGTTTAGCACTTAAAAGTAATGCATATCTGCTACACACAGCAGATACAGTATGGCCTCGGACTATGGACAGACTGACAGCCACCTTTAATTTTTCTATAGTGGACACACTACCAAAGAAACTCGTAGGCTGCTGTTGAAGGAAATGTTGGGAACACAAGCAACCAATGGGTGGCTGTTGCTGCTGAAACAGTAATTCAATTTTAAAAATGCTTCCACTGTGAGCTTTTCCTGCTATGAGGGGAAAAATGCAACACCTTTCTTATCTCCAGCTAGACTAATTTCACGTATATTCCATGGAATTTAATAGTACCAAATGTTTGTTTTGAGACTAATTTACAGCTTTGTCTTCAATTACTGATAGGCTCTTGTTAGTTTCTTTATGTAGGACTTGGTTATACTCTAAATTAACTGCTCTATATGAAGAGTTTCTACTTTCAGTTGCATCACGTGTGTCTTTTGGGAATGCCTTTATTTTAAACTGTTACAGTTTCCTGTTTTTATTTTTACAGAGAACTGTTCTGCATTCTTAAAAGTTTCATTTTCAGACTGTTATGTTTGTTCTTTAATGTTTTTAATGTCCTTTTCTGAATTGCTATTGCACTTTCACTGTCTAACATGCCTCAAGTTCTCACAGCTTGGAATTTATCTCACGGTAATGAAAATTTGGGACTGTGACCTAAATTGTAATGATACAAATCATTCTGTTGCTACCTTGTACACACTGGTGTTAATTGATAGGTTTGTTGGAATTTTTTTAATTGCTTGAGTTATGTAATTACGACAGATCTTGTGAAATGACAGTAGGCTAAATAGGCCTGTTAGGAAAATAATTTCATTCTGAATAAAATCAGGCAAAAAATCCCACCCACAGGATATTTTATAGCATGCCATTCCTAAAAATATCAGAAACCTGCTCACTACAACTAGTTGTGCCATTGGTTAACTTATAATAATTAAGTAGTTGTCCCATGATAGCTTTGAATATCTTTTATTCAGTCAGGGTTATTTGCGTTGTTTTTCAGGCAATGAGTTATTTATGAGTACAACTAATTTTTATTTGAAATTTGCCTTCACTATTTATCTCTAGATGTCTTAATAATGCATTTTAAAGTAAAAGTGATAGAAATTATCTTCCAGCTGAAAGAAATAATATTTTTCTATCATCAGTTTTTAGCCAAGAATAATTAAACAAGTGATGTTTTCCATGAGACCTGCACTAGGATAGGAGAGTCGAAAGTGAAATATAAAAAATGGAGTAGAGAGAAACAAAGTCATCACTAAGATTAATATAATTGTTTTCAGTGGAAAAGATGTGTGGAACCTGGGAGACAGACTAGAATGTGACCTAGCTGAGAGGACAACTACTGAACCTAGACACAAATATTGTCTGGTGTAGATATAACAAAATACTGATACATGTAGGAAGTTCTGTCAGTGAGACAGCACAGATTCATAGTTCAGGGATCACAATGGGATGAGGATCAGTTCAGTCACATGTGATGGACCGTTATTTCTTGTGGACTGTGCTTATGCTAGTGTATGCTTATTTCATCATTTGTTATTTCAAGAGTTATATCTCAATAAGCAAGAATTCCAGGATGCTCAGCTTTTTATAGCAGGATATATGGTAATCTAATATGACTTGTACAAAAACATACATGCTTTGAAAGATCAGTTTAGCCCTTTTGTGATCACATGCTCTCCAAACCAAAAATTAGCAGAAGAATATGTAGAAGTAGATATCCTTTGGAGTGAGAAACTGTCAGAATTTATTCTAGTAATTGCATAAGAAGTAAACTCAAGCAGAAAGTGATTGAATAGTTTGTGCAGACAGAAAGAGACAGCTGCAAGTAATGCACGTGTAATGCAAAGAAACTATTCCTGGAGCAGAGGAACCATATTTCTCAACAGTAGCTTGAAGCTGAGTATGCAGAAATAGTTGGTGGTCTAATGATGTTTGTAATGTAAACCTTGGTCACTACTGGTGAATCTATTCCTTCAGATGAGAAACTATTGCTTCCAGTACTCCAGAATAACTTTTATCTCACCTTTAGTTAATGAACAAGCGCTTTCCAGCCATTCTTCCCTTTTAGTAGGGCTTCTTCACTGGAAGACATAAAAAATTACAGTTAGTTCCAAGTTTTAATGTTCTGAGTTCTGAATGACTGAAAGGATTGCAGGTGTTTGATCACTATTTTTATGGAAAAAATTAACTCTGTGCGCATATGTATATAGGGAGTCTGTGTAGGGAAAGCAGAGGATGAATCTAATCTTACTACCTTGAGTAATTACATTATCTGCGTCTAGATATACAGACAAAAAAGTCTTAGCAGATATATTCTTAACAAGTCAATTTTTTACTGTATCTCATATATTTATATGTGTAAATGTGTGTGCTTTTATGTGCTCCTCAGAATAGGAGCAAAGTAAAACACTTCAATTTTTATATGACCAAGACCAGGAACAGATGATGCATAATTCTAGTCTTCATTTCACCCAGAGAAAAGATAAAAATGCAGTGAGTTGAGCTTGTCTCTCATGTCTATATCCTCAGACATCTTGTCATCCAGTATATCAAATACTTCCTAGAGATATAAAGAAACAAAAATGGGTCCTACCTTCTTGACAATTGTGAAAAAATAATTGAAGTGTGAGACTATTACTACTGCTGTATGTTACTGCATCTTAAATCTGGATGTATAGAGGCAAAAAAATCTCAGGATGTCCAAGTATAGCCAAAATTGTTGAAATATAAACTTATTGATAATTTTCTTATTAAGAGAAGATAAAAATGAGATTACTGATGTGAAGAGACTCACTATGGTAGCAGGAGGCTAAAAAAAATCACTCATTTGTGGATGAATGCTATGGTCTTTAAGAATGACTGCATCAATTTAACAAGCTCAAAAATTCCCCTCAGGATTCAATGTGCATGTAATTCTGCTTCTGGGTAGCTGATTTCCTAAATTACTCCCTTTTTTCATTCTTTCCTTCCTCCTTCCTTCCTTTCTGTTTATCTGTCAAATCTTTTTATGCATTAGCATTCTTATCTCCACTGGTTATGCCTACAGATTTCTTTGGCATGCCAAAGGAGAAATGAGCTCGAGTTCTTCAAACACATGCTGCAAGAACGGAACTGATTTACTCTTTTGCTTTTGCTTATGTACATTTGTTTTAACTCCAGAGTAAAATATATTTAGACCAATTTCTTCCACTCTCTCATGAAGAATAATGCTTGTGCAGGGTAATATTGCATACCATACCACATTGATTCAAAGTGATTACAAAATTTATCTTGCAAAGACATATTAACCTGTTGAACAGGAAATTATACAAATGTTTGCTAATAATTCTATAGATTTTATAATTTTATGTACTTCTAATATACTGTATTTTAAGCAACCAAACATACTTGAGAGTTGCAAGATACTTTTGGTGGACTTTCTCTGATTGTGGTGTTGAAAGTGGCAACATATTTACCTTATTTGTTTGTTTATTTTGTCTTCCATGGGGTTTAAGCTTCAATGAATCTGTAAAATGGCAGATGCTTGTATGATGCTGACAACAAAAAAGTTTCCTTTGAGCACCTGTTTTCTAAGAAGCAAGCAAGTGATTTTCCAGGTGTAGTCCCTGGAAATCCAGCTAGCAAATATAAAGATAAGTCTTAAAGATAAGCTTCCCTTTTATGTTTTTAATGTACATTTATAGAATTTAGTGTCAAAGTTGTAAATCCCAAATGAGACCTACATTCTCAAACTCTGTACTAAAAGTGTTTCTGGATTTAAATCCAAGTGGGAGGTGAGCAAGGCATTTGTAGCTTCTTAAAATATATCCCTGGTTTCACAGTGACTTTACATCTTCAAATTCAATTTTGAAATGACTGCCGCATTGCTATCTGTCTACTTTACACAGTACATTTCTGCAACAACAGGAAGCAAGCTGAATTCAGCATTCAGATATCTTGTCCTCTTATCAACAAAGTGGATTTCATTATGAGACATCCCTGTTGATCTAACTTCTTTCTGTACATACTGTCTGAATGCAGTGTCAGCCTCCTCTGGCTTAGTATGGCTACAATTGCCTGTGGAGAAATGCTCTTTACCAGTAACAACTTTTTATACGTGTGTGTATATATATATAGTTATGTGTGTGTGTATATATATAAATATACACACACATATGTATATAAATATATTTTTTTATATATATATTAAAACTTCTGAACATTCCCTGTCTTCTAAAGCAATGAGAGGTAAGAAAAATAAAATTTTAGGGAAGGCTGATACCATAGGGGGCTAAACATTATTCTAACTAAAATTTTACTTCATTCAAACTAACAAAAAGTAGGATGGTAAGCTCTTTTTCCCCCTAGCTTTTTTCCCCTCTGCTACTTACCCTCTCCAGCCACGTTGTGGCCAGAGCTGTACAGAAAACAGGTGTCAGAGAAGCCAGGCCAATGTCTCAGTACTTTTATATTTCAGCTCATTTTCGTGGTGACATATTGGGTTCATAGAACATTCAGTGGTATGTGAAAGATTGACAATTGACAAATTATTATATTGGTATTGCATAAAATGTGGGGCATAAATGAATTTTACTTTGTTTTCTCAAAAGGCTTTAGAGATCCGTATGTACTGTAACATTAAGTCACCCTGCTGTGAAAGAAGACTCTGAACATAGTTTATGTTGATTATCATGATTAGTGTTGCACAATAATTTCTAATGATGTGGCCAGTAGAAATGAAAAGTATTTGTGGTGAATGCCTCAGTTTTAATAGAATTTCTGTCTTGAAAGCACTCTCAAGTTTAATATGGAACTTCTTGACACACCAGTTATCCAAAACCTAGGAAAAAGGACTTGACCTGCAGTGTGAGAGCTGCAGGATAAAGCCGCTGCTTTGAGCCAGGTAGGCAGGAGCTGTAAGGGTGAGAGACTTGACCAAGGACCTGCTGTCTGTCCTCGCACTTGTATGGATTTCTTCCTCCATTTTTTCACCAATACACTTCTGAAGTCCCTGGGTTTTCCTCATGGCAGAGTTTGTTACTGCATTGGAAAGCCTCCTTCTATTCAGCTCTATTCTTCACTCTTTCTTGTGCTCACACCTATGCCATTTCAAATTTGCTGAAGCTATGGAGAAGTAAGAGAGGAGGAGGAGCAGAGGGAGCATATATTTGACTTTCTTCATCATTGACCTTTACTCTTCTTTGTGACTTGTGAGTCCTTCAGTAGTTATTGGTACAGCATGTGTTCCCATGGATCTAAGTCAATTGTACTCCATTAGCAGAGACACAAGTTTTCTCTTTGTACGTGGTAGCAGAAGACCTATAAAAAATTCATGCTTATAATGAATGCTGAAAAGAGTTATTCTTAAGTACATATATAGCCAGGGTTTTGGCACAGGTTAGTAAGCTTTGTAAATGTATGGCGTATTTTGGAAAAACACACAACCATTGATTACTTTATATTTTCCATTGTTTTGCTCAAGTTTTCATAGCACTGAGATTAAAAAAACCAACCAACCAAACAAACAAGCAAAAAAACCTACCCATAGGAAGATTGAGAGAGGGACAGAAAAGCATAATTTTTTTTCATCATTTCTGAGGATCACATGAACTGCAAATTGTTCTGATGCTATAATCCTATTTTTGCTTTGAAAAGCTCTGTAAAGAGAAATGTGATGTTAGACTTCTACAGCCCCCGCAATTACTATTTATTTTTCTGTATGTGTACTAAGAATGTTTTCCTGGTACTTTTCCCAGCATCCTCATTAAGGCACTTGAACACTAGCAAAGGGAAACAACTCTCACTGCTGCATTAAAAAAAGATTAAGATTTTTCCTTAGTGTAATGCAAGCTTTGGAAATGCATTGGGTATTTGGAACTGTGGAATTTTCATTCTCGGCAACTTCACCATTCTGGGTTATAAGGAGCTGTAATTAGACACTTCAGATTTTCAAAGTCATTTCAAGAGAACTGTTTTTAAAACCTCTTACATCAAAGTCTAGGATTAACCATGGAATAAATCTTTCTCTCAGAGATTATAAAATACAATATATATTAATAACCAGCATGTCAAGAGACACAAACCTGTGATGTTACATAGGTAATTTCCTTTTACATTAATGAAGGATGCTGAAAAACAGGTAGGCCCTATCGAATCTGTGATTTTTTTGAGTGATAGAAAACAAAAGATTATATTTTTTATTATACATCAAAAGAAGTTGAGAGAGAAAGAGAAGCTAGCTGAACATTTATGCTGGTCAGTGTGTTGAAGCTAGAGCATCCATTTTAAATAATTGTAAAAATACCTTTTCATAGATACATGGAAGGCTTCATTCTGAAAGATGGTGGGTGGTTCCACCAACTCTCCCTGGAAAAGGTGAAAACTCATGCTGGAGGACTGAATGTGTGATAAAGTGAAAAGGAATGGCCTGCCAGACATTTAGTTTTACATGCGTTAAAGAGAAATATGATATGTATTTTCATTAAAAGACAAGGAAATAGATAGATCAAAGTAATTTATATGAAATGTATCGTGAACATCATCCTTTTCCCATGCAGTAAAAGGAACTGAAAACAGTGCTGTGTTTTTCTCACTCTTCTGTAACTGCTTCTACAATATAAAAGTTTTGTGGCAGACACTGTGTTTTCATTTTTGAACAGTAGTTAGATATCAGTGAAGACTAGGATTGTCTTGTTCTGTGACTGCTACTGTAAGGTAAATGTTGTATTTAACATTTCAAGTTATTATTTGTGCAAGTCATCCATACAGAACTTACAGAGGGATTACATTTCACTTTTGATAGTAAAGAGGAAAGTTTATTTCAGCCCGGCTAATTTATTTAAGTAGTCATATTTTTCAGCCATAATTTTGTTCCATGAGTGGTGTTGCGTTGCTCTGGTTAAAATCTGTTTGTGGCTAAAGACATAACAGTAAACTATCCAGACTTCTTAATTCAGAAAGGCATCGGAATTGTATTGGAAGTTCCCCAGCTTCACTAAAACACCATAACCTGAAGGATACTGGATGTTGCTTTGGCATTAGAACCCCTGTGTTGCAGTAGTTCCTATGCTCTACTTTTCAGCACAGAGGTGATACAAGATGCAGGCACGTACTTTTTGATTGCTGCACCGGCGTTTCTACTTTCAGAATCTGAATCACACACATATCAATTTTGTAATACTGTACTAACTATGGGCATGTAACTTCAAGTACAATCCTGAAAAAAATACAGCCAACTTTATAATAGAAATTGGCCAGATTAACTGCAAGACAGTATGACACATGACTAGATACTTCTTTCTAGCCTAGAAGAGGCTGGAAGAGACACCCTGTTCTGCACTGTTGGGGAGAACTTTTGAAGCCTTCAGTTCCAAGGTGTGTCAGTCTAATTTATTTATTATAGCAGCCTGAAATTGTGTTTAAAATCAGGTTGGCTCCAAACAGTCCAAAATATTTAGAGATAAGAAAAAAAAATTCAAGTCTGTTTCTTTCTGTCTTTTTCCCTGCTCTTTGGTTTCACTGCGAAAAGCTTTGGTACTGTTATAGATCTAGATCAGCCAAACTATAAGGAAAGCAGCAAACACAGAAAAAAACAAAAAGTTAAGGGAAAAATCATAGCTAAAAGTGGGTTCATATATTTAAGTAACTGAAAAAAGTTAGGACAGAATACAGGAAAAGGTACTGTTTATTTGCCCTGAAACATAGTGTTGTGTGTGAAGATGGAAGAGAAAAGCTGAGTTTAGACATACTGAGACTAGCAGGAGCAATTGGAAGAAAAGCTTGTCTTGGGCAACAATTCAATTTTATAAGAAGTCTTTTTAAATTTAGAGGTGATGATACAATTCAGCCACAAAAAAAAAAAAAAAAAAACAAACAAACCAACTATATTACGCTGAGTGGCGGTACTTCTTTTTAAACTTCCTTATATTAGGTGACATTGCAGTGCCAAAAAGCTCATAAGAAATGTCAAATAGAGTCTGATTATTAATTCAGTCTTGAAGGATAATGCAAGAGGTAGGCAGGATGTACGTTTTTGCGTGTGTGCATGTCCATGTGTGCGTTTCAGCAGGAATGTTATTTGTAACTTATACATATGTTGGCACTTGTTCTCCACATAAGCTCCTAAAAGCTTGTCATGCTGTTAGCAACCCTTTGAGAGAGTTTTGATGGGTCTTACTGCCAAATAAATCTGAATAACGATTTAAAAAAAAAAAAAAAAGTCATTTCAGTTTGTGATAGTGAGATCACTAATCAGACTTTTATCAGATTTTTATAATCAAAATTTGCAGGGGAGGGAAGGCCAAGCCTGTAAAAATATTATTTGTGTATTTCTTTATGAGAAAGTTCCCACCGATGTTTATTATGGAAAAATAAGTAAATATTTGAGCTGCTGTGGTATTTTTGAAAAAAAAGTTAATATAGTCCCAAAGATGTCTAAATTGCATTGCCTTTATTTGCATGTTAGATGAAAATCCAAAACATTCTGAGTATTAATATGAAATTGTCATACTTCCACCTCAACCCATAGATGGCAACAAAATCTCAACTTCCTCTCACTTCACTGGCTAGTGAATTGACTCCTTTTCATGTTGGACAAACATACAAATCATTAAACATTTATTTTTTTTACATTGGCAATAACTGCCGTCTTGAAGTACAAACTGGGTTTGTGCCACTGGATTCTCATCTCTTATGCATGATAGGTACACATTACAGCCAAAGACATGACTAAGGTACAAGATTAGTATAGCCATAAGAGCATAAAACTCCATATGAGCTACAAAATTTCAAGGGGATGTGTAGCTGACTGCCCTGAGCTTCCCTCTTGGTGCTTGCATCCAAGGCTGGTCCTGCTATGCTGTGCTGGGTATTTACATATGTTCTGAAATTGCAGCCTGGCTGCAATACAGATAAACCTGTTGCCTATGCAGGGCTATGGCAAGCAAAGCCAAATGATGTGATTGGGTTTTTTGAAAGCTGTTTTATTTTCTGTGATTGAATAACCAGTCTGAAGTAGCTTCTTTGTGAGCCATGATAATCAGAGGCTTGCCAGGAGGTTGCCTTCAGACATCCAATTCTAATTCCATCTTGGGAACACTTCATCCTAAGAGGTCCCGGAGAACTTTTGTAATCAAAGCAACCTTAAAATCATGATGTAGATGACTTAATGAAGCAGACAACAACAATAAAATACGGCTGTCATCTTTGTAAAAGACTTTGAGCAATTACACTTATTTAAAAATGAGAATTAACTACTGTTATCTGTCACAAGAAAATCTAATATCAGACACGTAAGAGAATTCTTACTGCTATTTCACTATACTCAAACCTTGACCCAGAATCTCAGGAGAAACCCATCACGAGATCTAGAACCCATAAAATAATTCTGCTAAATTGCAAATATTTGGGTCTAGAATGAAGAATGAACTGCAGAGACCATTAACCTCTTTGAACTAGAAATTACTCGTGATATATTTTTCTTACTAAACCTTTTTTTCCCCATTATCTGTAAGGTAGTGGTAGATTTCTTAAAAAATGGATACCCTTACCTGTTTTAGAGTGGGCAATGTGAAATAATTAGATTGCCCAAATTCCAGTAGTTAAACTCCATTTACTTGAGTTTATCTTTGGCTGAAACAGTGCATGTTTGGACACATCAGCCTTTACCTTCCTCTTTCATCTGGCTGTATTTTGATGCTGCTGTACTTGAGCTGTCCTCCATTAAATGTACTACTATACTTCCCCCAAAAACAACAACCAACCTTTGAGCAGGCTCCTAAGTTAGTATTTCAGGCAGATGTGCATTCCCTTTTTTGTGACTTGGAGACTATCATTCTTGCAGCCACTTATTTCTGTAAAAGAGCTCAAAGACCTTTTACAACAATATTGGATGGAGAACAGTTATTCCCAATAGCTTGAAAGCAATTTCTGGCGTGAGAATAAGAGAGGTCTGTATAATGTGAAATTCCTAAAGTAGAATTGGTGAATGTATATTACTGTTAGTATACTTATACAGTATGCTAATGTTATTCATAGATATGAATGTGATAGGGTGTTACATAGAGTTAGCCCACAAGAGATGCAGGAGGAAATTTTAATGACTCTTGAGAAATCAAGTATTTCAGTGAAAGTAAGCTTATTCAAAACAGAATTATTGAATTTGTCTTTTTGATTGCAGTGTGTGAGGCTTGCCTATAACTGTTCGGTTTGTAAATTAGTCGTAGATATGTCAAAGCTAACATCTTATTGAAATGGGTCAACAAAGGTATGTGTTTGTTTTCTGACATGCAGGACTTTTTCATTAGAGTACTTGGTAAAAGGAGTGTACATTAACCCATGATTTCCATTTCAATGTAGCAATACAGAAATACGTTTGTTGTTGTTGTTGTTGTCCTTTGTGTTTCCCTAATGATATTCTGTAAGGGTAATCTTTCACCCTAAAATATGCTGCACACAAGAATTCATTTGACAGTTATTACAATGATTCCTCCAAATGTATGATGTCTCTTATTAGAACGGCAGGAAATTTCCATGGCTGGGTTTGCTACAGTAAATTCATATATAATTTTGGTCAATACTCCCAGGATTTTTGACTGATAAAAGATGATATTTCACCTCCGATTGCACATTGCATATTGCAAATAATTTTTGTTTTCTATGTACTTATCCTCACATTATCCTAATTTTGATTTAGCCCTTAGTTTCTGATGTGAAACACAGATATTGCGTGTGCACACCTTTTCTATTTAGGGACCAGGTTCTATTAAGAGTAGTAACCCTTCTATTCATGTATCAGTCATGTATCACTTGTGATACTCATCAGGTATCACTTAGGCATCATGTATCAGTCAGGTACATGAAACACAAAACGGTTTAGATATATGTAAGTGGTTGGTTGGTTGGTTGATTTTTAAATACTTGGCAACAATTACTTTGCCTTTCATTTAGTCCTAATTCTAGTTAGCAGTATTTTGTCTCTCCTCTCTCTCCTGGCATTCTGATATTTCACAGTAGGAATACTGGAGAAAAGAAAAAGGCATGGTTTGTATTGTTTTATAAGAACTATCTCCTCTGGTTTAACTTACATATTCATCCAAAATAAGAAAATGTTTTACCTTATTAGAGATTATTTACCTATCAAAGAGGATATTTAAAATGCACAAAGGAATTTATTTCATTTTGGCCTAGTGGAACAGAAATGAAGTGACTCTTAAGAAGTAGTTTATTGATTTGAACAGTTGTGTAGCTATGATCATGTAGAAAATATTACATCATAAAATGCATTATGTCTCCACAGAAAAGAAATTGCACTGGAATCTCTGAACTGGTAAAGAGAGTTCATTAGAAATAATGGACACTTTTCCCCAAAACTCTGACTCTCTTGATTAGTTTTGCTGCTTTCTATATATTGCTGCTACCTCAAAGTTATGAATTACTGGGACTTCATAACAGATAGAATCTAGATTTTTATAGCTTCTAATCAAAAATTTCTATCTTCTGCAGTCTGCTGTGGCTGTGAATAATAAATGTTGAATTCAATATATAAGGCTTCAAAACGATGCTTAGAAGTACTAACCTGAGTTCGTTAGTATTAAGCAAACATTTGAAAATTTTACAAACATACCTGCAGACTACTCAGGATTCTTAAATTTTTTTATTTGTAAGAAAATGTAATAATGTTGCTCATTGTGATATTGTGCTACAAACAATGAAGGTATCTTGCAAGATACATTGGTGCACTAGTGGTATCTTATGCCTCTAGGAATGGTAGCAGTGTGTTGCATTTAAGGAGAACAGTTTTCCTGAGCTAGGGCTACAGGAAATCTTTCAATTCATAGAAAGGGGATCATGTCAGTACAACCCTTTCCTAACCTCTCCTGTCCTATTTATGAACTTTAGAGACAAAAAATTAAGAGTAGCCTGATGCTTCCACAATTTTTTTTACTTAGTCTAATAAGGATTTATTTTTAGAGGCAGTGAGAGAGATGGTTTAGTTTTCATTCTAAAGCATTGATAAATACGCCAGTCATCTTTCATTGTGATTTTCTAGGAAATATTTAAAAGAATGGCAAATTCAAAAATACCAAAGATAAAGGTAGACTCACAGTCCAACCCAATATAAATTGCAGCTCATATGTAGCTAGAAGTAGGCAGCAATCATTAACAGGTCTATTAAATACACTACTCTAAAAATGTATTTTACTCTTCGAGTTCATTCAAAAAAATCAAATATTAAGAGTAACTAAAACCAGTCTGTCTAACCTTTGTAACTGCATTGTTCTGATTAAGAGTGTATTCACTAACTTGTCAGAAAATCAATTATTAGATAACAAAACCCATTTTAATTTAGAAAAAAAATTAGAGGTTAACAAGAATTTATTTTTTTTTATTTACTGAAAATTGCTCTATCCCACAACTTTAAGCAATTCATAAAAAGATGTGGATTGGCCTCTGTTTTTTTACCTGGAAAATGTTTCTACCAGTCAAAAAAAAGATTTATCCTTAGCTGAATGATTCTTATCAGCACTGATCTGGAAATAAAAGTGAGCTGTTTAGGGAAAGCAAAGCAGTCTAATTTCAGGCTGAAGAGGTTATTCTAAGCATTTTATGTATGAGTTAAACTCGAGTAGAGGCATAATGAATTCCACTGTATATTACAAGGAAGTTTTTATCTAATCACACAGAATAAACTGATAATAAAGTTGTGTCTTGAATAGTCTGCCTCATATCCTGTACAATTTAATGTGAGTTATAAAAGAAGCTGGTGAAGGAAGGAAATTAGAATCAACAATTAATCAATAGTAAATGCAGATAAGGGCGTAGTAGACGGCATCTGACTGTTGGGACTGCTTTGCATTGCTTTCCTTGGTTACTTCACTGTCGCTGGACTAATCTTTATCAATGTTTACTCATCCACTAAGAGAAATGCGTGCATTTTTCCTAAGGTCACAATGACCTTTAAGAGTCTGAAATTCACAATATTCACTGTAGATCTTATTTAAATGAATTATTGGGAAGGTATTTTAGAGATCAGATTTGAGAGAGGAAGGTGCAGTTTGACATGCAATTCTATATTTGTAGTTAATGTTAGTTTCTTCTTGGTTGTGAGAATATAATTGTGTTAACAAGTGCATGAATTATGTAGCTATTGACAATCCTAAATCTAAACTTCTGTGTCTTTAAGAAACTCATTCAGGTTTGGGTGAAACAATAATTTCCAAAAGTCAATGACAACCACATCCAGTTTCCACTTTGAAGACTTATATGTATAAAAAGGACACTTGCAAATGATGGCATCAAAATCTGCCTTTATCCCTGGCTGTCAGTTCTAGTCTGGATTCACCATTCTTCTGCCTTTCCTATACCTGTTTTTTCGGGGGGGGGGGGGGGGGGGGGAGGGGGGGACACAACAACTGTGGATACCTTTTCCACGTAAATCAATCTTCAAGACACTTGTTTTTCAAGCATTTGATTTCTTTCAAAGAAAATAGAAAG
The DNA here is from genome assembly GCF_965638725.1 of Aptenodytes patagonicus. NCBI lineage: Eukaryota > Metazoa > Chordata > Aves > Sphenisciformes > Spheniscidae > Aptenodytes > Aptenodytes patagonicus. The sequence goes on from NC_134952.1 coordinate 47,056,032, forward strand.
TTTCACACAAAAGTGGATTCTATTTTTTAACATTCACAGCTACATGAAAACACAGATTTGCTGTTCAAAAGCTATTGTAATAGAATACTTTTATCAGATCAAAACTTACAGGTAAAAAGCCCCCAATAAAACCCACACTAAAAAGCAGAGTCTCTTCATACATAACTCTTAATCTTTAACTTGAAATCTTTTTATATCACTCAGTACCAGATAAAGAACCTTCTATAGCCAGAAACCATCTCCCTATGCACCTACTTAACAGAGAGCTATCAGGTCACCTTCTGTTGAAAAGATAAATAGCAGAAAGAACGGCCCAAATACAAATCAATAAGACTGTGCATGCCTCTGGCACAAGCTTTGTAGTGATCTCAAGTCACTTTCAAAGTACTAACAGATCATACTTTACAAAGTACCTTCACAACTGGCAGTGGTGTTAAGACTCTGCAGATTGGGTCATGCTGATCACTGTACGGTTGGGAAACCAAAGAAATACAGCCTGGAATTTGAGGGGGTTTTGTTATTTCTCATTGAAACGAACCAGTGATTGAGTGGAACAGAACATTCTATGTTACTTCCAGAATATTTCAGATTTTTCTAAGGGAGAAAATGTAATAATGCTAAATGCAGAAAAGTGAGGAGAGGGAAAAACCCTAAAAACATTTCTCCCATTTTCATAGAATCATAGAATCATAGAATCGTTGAGGTTGGAAAAGACCTCTAAGATCACAGAGTCCAACCATCGACCCAACACCCACCCACTAAACCATGTCCCTAAGTGCCTTATCTACTCGTCTTTTAAATACCTCCAGGGATGGGGACTCAACCACTTCCCTGGGCAGCCTGGTCCAATGTTTAACCACTCTTTCAGTAAAGAAATTCTTCCTCATGTCCAATCTAAACCTTCCCTGGCGCAGCTTGAGGCCATTTCCTCTCGTCCTATTGCTAGTTACTTGGGAGAAGAGACCAACACCCACCTCGCTGCAACCTCCTGTCAGGTAGTTGTAGAGAGTGATGAGGTCTCCCCTCAGCCTCCTTTTCTCCAGGCTAAACAACCCCAGTTCCCCCAGCCACTCCTCATCAGACTTGTTCTCCAGACCCCTCACCAGCCTCGTTGCCCTTCTCTGGACACGCTCCAGCACCTCGACGTCCTTCTTGTAGTGAGGGGCCCAAAACTGAACACAGTATTCGAGGTGCGGCCTCACCAGGGCCGAGTCCAGGGGCACGATCACTTCCCTACTCCTGCTGGCCACACTATTTCTGATCCAGGCCAGGACGCCATTGGCCTTCTTGGCCGCCTGGGCACACTGCCGGCTCATGTTCAGCCGGCTGTTGACCAACACCCCCAGGTCCTTTTCCGACAGGCAGCTTTCCAGCCACTCTTCCCCAAGCCTGTAGCGCTGCATGGGGTTGTTGTGGCCCAAGTGCAGGACCCACCACTTGGCCTTGTTGAACCTCATACAGTTGGCCTCAGCCCACAAATCCAGTCTGTCCAGGTCCCTCTGCAGAGCCTTCCGACCCTCGACCAGATCAACACTCCCGCCCAACTTGGTGTCGCCTGCAAACTTACTGAGGGTGCACTCGATCCCCTCATCCAGATCATTGATAAAGATATTGAACAAGACCGGCCCCGATACTGAGCCCTGGGGAACACCGCTCGTGACCGGCCGCCAACTGGATGTAACTCCATTCACCACAACTCTCTGGGCCCGGCCGTCCAGCCAGTTTTTGACCCAGCGCAGAGTCCACCTGTCTAAGCCGTGAGCCGCCAGCTTCTCTAGGAGAATGCTGTGGGAGACGGTGTCAAAGGCCTTGCTGAAGTCCAGGTAGACCACATCCACAGCCTTTCCCTCATCCACTGGGTGGGTCACCTGGTCATAGAAGAGGATCAGGTTGGTCAAGCAGGACCTGCCTCTCATGAATCCGTGCTGGCTGGGCCTGATCCCCTCGTTGTCCCGCTCATGCCTTGTGAGCGCCCTCAAGATGAACGACTCCATAACCTTCCCCGGCACCGAGGTCAGGCTGACAGGCCTGTAGTTCCCCGGATCCTCCTTCTGGCCCTTCTTGTAGATGGGCATCACATTGGCAAGCCTCCAGTCATCCGGGACCTCCCCCATCAACCAGAACTGCTGATAAATGATGGAGAGTGGCTTGGCGAGCTCCTCGGCCAGCTCTCTCAGCACTCTCGGGTGGATCCCATCTGGCCCCATAGACTTGTGAGCATCCAGGTGGCGTAGCAGGTCATTGACTGCTTCCTCTTGGATTATGGGGGGTTCATCCTGCTCGCCGTCCCTGTCTTCCTGCTCAGGGGGCCGAATACCCTGAGGATAACTGGTCTGCCTGTTAAAGACTAAACATGCAAAGAAGGCATTGAGTACCTCAGCCTTTTCCTCATCCTCGGTGACAATGTTCCCCCCCGCATCCAATAAAGGATGGAGATTCTCTTTGGCTCTCTTCTTGTCATTAATATATTTGTAAAAACATTTTTTGTTGTCTCTAATGACAGCGGCCAGATTGCGTTCTAGCTGGGCTTTTGCCTTCCTCATTTCCTCTCTGCATGACCTAACGAGATCCCTGCACTCTTCTTGAGTCGCCTGCCCCTTCTTCCACAAGTGGTAAACTCTCCTTTTTTTCCTGAGTCCCAGCAAGAGCTCCCCGTTCAGCCAGGCTGGTCGTTCAGCCAGGCCGGTTTTCCAGAGAGCTGCCCTAACCAGCTATGCTTGAGTCATTATTTCTTCTTCATAATGACTAAAGTAGGTATTTTATAGAGAACAGAAGGGTATTTCACCAGGTAAAAATATCTTGCCAAAATTTTCTAACAGTTTTTTCAGGGGAAGTTAAGGATCAGAATTTTGGGGGTTTGAAATCGGGAGAATATTAAATTTCTAAGGAATTACTTAGTTTTCTGGTAGTTTTGTGTATCTGGTTTCATACAGGTTTTCCCATGCAATTCTGTGAATGCTTCTGGGATGACTGAATTCATGCTTTTTTAAAGAATAAAAATTTCCACATCAGACACAAAAAGTGGGAGCTTTTTCCCACATAAGTGTTTATCTTTCTTTACCTAGGAAGGGAATCTGTGAAAACAAGCCCTCAGGTGACATTTTTGACAGCATGTAGTTGGAGAGAGTTTCTCCTACTTACCAGCTCCTGTTCCTTGTCAGAATGATCACTGCAGATGCAGGCATTTCTACTGTTTCTGACAAAGGTCACTTCTTCCTTCTCTGACATATTTTCTTTCCCCTTCCTAATACAAAATTGAATTAAATGAATTTTTCAGTAGTTTTCTTATGTTAGTAAAATTATAAATGTTATTAGCTTTAGGAAACTATTAGCTATTAGCATGAACAGTGACTGCCTCGTGTTGTGCCTGCTCTAATCTGTTGCTAAATACTGAAGTTTTTATGCTTGGAGTATTAGTGCAAGAGTTCACAGTGCTCTTAAGACTGTGAAAGAAAGTGCAGAGTGTAAATATTCTCCCTCTTATTTGTTTTTCCACAGAGCTTGACAAAGGTTTGTGTGCCAGTGGAGTTCTGAGTGTGGTTGTCGGGTTTTTTGTTGTTGTTTGTTTGTTTTAAGAATGTCCTTAAAAATTGAATTGAAATGACCAGGATTGACAGAAGTTAATAAACTTTTGGTGAAGGTAATCCTTAGCTGACTGGTGATCCCAGGTGTCAGGTAAAGGGCATTGAAGTCTGTGGCTAGTTTTGAAAACCCTTCAGTGAAAAACGAAGTGAAAATTGAAGTTCCCCACAGATCCATTTTGTAGTCTGGCAAAGTTCCTGCCATTTCCTTTCATATTTAAAAAAACAACCAGACTGTAGGACTATGTGTGTTTTCTAAATCACCTTCTGTGTTAACAGCCTTGACTACAAGTTTATACTTCATTTATTGCTTTTTAGAGTTGTCAGCAATGCATTGTTATTTCTAATGGAGACATTTTAGTTACAAAATGAGGAAAACATACAAACCAGGTCCATTGTTCTGGGTATTTTTCATGGCAATGAGGTATATATACAGTATGGCTTATTTACTACTGCCACAGTGAAGGAAATAGTCCAAGTTCTAATGTTGTGTATATTGACCCAAAGATACTGAGTTCAAAAGTTCCCCCTGTTTTCTGAAAAAAAACCTTAAATTATTTATGGGCCTTTGCTTAAAAAAGGGAGAAATATAGCTGGAGAACCCATTTTCAGAAATGTTTATGCTATTTCCCACTTTCATGAGAATTTTCTCTACTAAATATTTTTAATTGTCAGCTCAGCAGAGAAGAGTTAAACCTGGAAATACAGTCAAAAAATATTTCTGTAAGAGAATCTGTAATATTTAGAATTAATGAGTATTTAAAATTACTTTGTTCTGAATTTAAGAATTAGTAGTAAAATATTTTATGTTATCATTATGTGTTTGTTTATTAAATTGGAGGAACAGAAATATCTTGGATTCTTTTCATTCAAAAACATATCCATTTTTCTTGCTGAAGATAAAAAAATCAGATGTAGACCTACTTAAAAGTGTGTAGAGTTTATGTGTTTTGGGAATCCTGGACAAAACCACCCAGAGAGGTGGTAGATGCCCCATCCCTGGAAACATTCAAAACCAAGGCACCAAAAATTTTTTGCTTGCTTGGTTTTTTGTATTTTTAACCTCCAGCAGTACAACAGTGTAAAAGTCTACTACTTCTTTCCAGTGTATTGTTGTTCTTTGGTTTTAGTACACAAAGGTTTTTCTAATGACTTCTGAGTTTAGAAATGAACATGAAAAATTGGTACTAATTAAAGACTTTTCCAGGCCTATCTCTTGTCTAAGTTCTTACAATGTTTCCTTGGAAGTCTTATGTCCCACAGTGTTTTCCCCACATTTCATGCAATACCAATGTAATAATTGTCATTTTTTTTAATCATGAGTAAGAAAGTATCTGAGAACAGTTTTAAAGTTTTGACCCACCATGATGCAAAAGACATTAATATTTACTACGTATTTCTCAGATTACTTTCTTCATTAAATGAAACACGATGAACATATGAAATACTGGATATAATTCCATAGCAGAAACCTTTTGTTTGTAAAAAAAATCTCACTTCTTTGCTGCTCCAGAGTTGATTTTATTGATGAGTTTTATAAATATGCCAGAATGCCACAGTGAATTGGTTCCCTGTATTCAGTCCCATGCCATCTGTTATTTTCTATTACTACATATCATACAGTGTAATACATTTGGAAACTGCTGAAAATTTTTATCATTACACCAGAGATCTGTTAATTAAATGTATTTTGCTCTCCTGTCTGTTTATGGGATCATTCCAAGTGATGTCCACTAAAAAGAAATATATGGCATTGAAATTTCTGCTACCTCTACTGTTTTAGTTATTCACACAGTTTTTGATGAGCAAAGCTGAAGTTGTGTCTGTGGAATTAATATAATTTATAATCTTGCCTATGTATTCATGTTTTTGTGATGTTTCTTCCATTGAACTGCATTGTATTTAAGTATTTTATTAATTTTTATTTCCAGAATTGAAAAGTAACAGAATATATTGCATAAACCCAACTTATAAATCAATGCACTTTAAATATAGATGCACTGCACATGTATTGCATCAGACAGATTTACACATACTGAGATTTAAATGTGCAATACATTTATAAATACATTTTATAATTTAGAATTTTTCACATATGTTTATGAGTTTATGGGGAGTTTTTTCATTCATCTTATTCAGGTGTTTTTTTAAGATTTTAGCATGTTTTACTCTACATCTTGGGATTGATTTATACACACCAGGTTTGTTTTTCCTTTTTCATCAGTGAAAACTTATATGAAAGAGAATTTTCAGGCATGCAGCATATAAAGAGCTTGACTGCATTTTTTCTGCTAGCTTCCAGATACTGTACAGCTCATTAACATAAAAATAGAAATTACATTTATACTTTTCCACATGAAAATGTTGAGCATAGCTAGGATAAACCAGGAGAAGGAGGAGTTTAAAGGAATCCTGTCTTTTTTTTCACTCTCCCCCCCTTAAATGTTTATTCCATGTCCTTTTTCATAGAATTACAATATTTTTTTTTCTTTTGTTACTACTGGCTGATTTCCTTTAGCTGTTATGCCCTACATAGTATACCTTGATTTATCTGAGAATGCTCTTTTTAGCAGGTAAAATCCTTGAAAATTATTCCTATTACAATTTTATACTCAATGCAAGTTGACGGGTAATTAATGTGACCCTGGAAAAATTCTGATTGACAGGTACTACATTGCAGATACAGATATTTTAAATATCTGGAAGGAAGAGTCTCAACACTTCAGATCTAGAACTAATCAAAATTTTTATGGGAAGCTTTTGAAATTCTGTCATCATTTTAGGAATCCCATCCTCTCCCTTTCAATAACATGTCCTCTCCTTGCAAGAGGAAGATGTATTGAAAAAAATTACAGTGATCTGGCAGTGCTCTAGTTTTCATCCCCTGTCCCCTAGAGCTTTGGTTAGTTCATAATTTTTCTTCTTCTTTATTGTGACATCTTCTGATGCACTGTATAATCTTCCTTTATTGTACAACTGTAGCTGGCTAAACATAGCTGATGATCTTTTCCTGTCTTATCTGGTAGGAAATAACGTCAGAGTAACAGCTTTTTTTTGTTCACAGTGGTTTTGATTGCCTCCTCTCTCTGAACTACTTTAAAGCAGATGAATGAATTTAGAAGATGGTGATTTTATACACTCAATGTAGTCTAGTAAGGCTGTGCAGCCTAATTCTAGTATTATCTGATATTCCAAATGCATGATTATGTAATCTTCTAGTCATGCTTTTTCGTAGAATGATACAAACATAAGAAAAACATTTTATGTAAAGATTCACAAAGCTGGTGAAGCCTTAATTTCATCCTCAGCATTTATTTTATTCTGACTATCACTCCTAGATCTGAGCAGACTATTGAACATAACTATTTTCTCTGAAAACCCTTTTCCTGCGTGCTAAGTATTGACAGTTCTCAGATTGTTAGTAAATTTGTTCAGGGAGTAAATCTGAATCATATGTTTGTTCCAACAGTAATAATGAAGACATTATCTTCAGTAGAGTTGGTTAGTTATCCAGGTCACATGGCTGTGTCTGTCTTCTAATTCAATAATTCACCAAATTAACCAGCATACCTATCATGATTGTTTGATTCTTATTTTGAATATTTTCAGTCTCACGTGCCTAGCTGTACTGTTTTGGATTAACATGAATTTCACTAAATCAGAATTGTTTCAGAATTTTAAGATTCAATCATGCTTTTTCTAATATTGTCTTAGTTCTGATATTCAGATTATTTTAGATAATCGAGTTACCCTAACACATTTCTAAGGGAAAACATATTTCAGAGACAGAGTATTTTTTAGAATATGCACTGTAATACATTTTAAATAAGGATCTCCAAGCAAGCTACAGTCTGTCTAATTTCATCCTTCGTCCTGGCCTCTTAGCAGCATGCTACTGCAAAGGAGTGATAACTGTAGATCATAGGAACTACTGTAGATAATTTTGAATGATTGTGTTGTAACCTGAAATAAGCTGCTGATTGCATCATTTTTATTGCAGTAGCTTGTACCAGCTTTCAGTAAACGCTCTTTTCAGAAGTAAACTAGACATTGCTACAATAAAATTTATTAACTAGTTAGTTACAAATTAAAAAGGGGTTTAATTTTTCTGCTGCTGTTTAAGTGTGTTAACTATGAGGGGCCAATAACCAATCCGCCAAATCACAGATGGTACTCTAAAAGCAAAACAAGAGAGTCAGGGCCCAAGGGTAAAAAGATCTGTTCTGGGAGAGAAATCTAATGAATGTAACAAGACTAAGATTTATAGTTAGATATTTTTGTGACTCAATTTGTTTGGGTTTTTTTACATTTTTGTTTGCTTGCTTTTTACATTTTTGATACTTGTGTTATATAATTAATATGTTTGTGCACCACATGAAAAATGTAAAGTAAATGTATGTTTTTAATTTGGGAATATTTTTAACAGCCTAGAAAGTGACAGTGTACAAACCACAGAAAAAACCCCAATATTACACTGCTTAATGAAGTTAAGACGTAACAGAAGGTCTCAGGCTTAGTTTTCCATTTCATCTGAAGAATTACTGCCATTAGTTTATCTTTTCTACTTAATAAATATTAGCAAACCAAACCATGATTATCACTGTCATATATATAATCCACATCTTCAATAGCCTACTGAACTGGTTCTTGAAAATAAATCCTGAAGTAGCTTTTTCTATCTGATGCTTTTAGAGGTCAGAGCTGGGGTAAGTGGGAGGGAATGGAGGTATGGTGTAAATATCTTGTATTATTTACACTAATATATAATACATATTTCTGCTTAATGACTGGACTGTAACCTGCCAAAGGCTAATAACTGAGAGATCTGTATAAAAAATGCATTATATGTGGTACTCTAAAGAAAATGTGTCATGCTTCAGAAATATATTTTGTCTTAGAAATGGGACATGGTAAATAGGTAAACTAATATAGTGCAAAAAAGCAAAAGCTGGGATTTTTTTTCTTGAGAGTGTCCATAGAGTCCATGCACGCAAAGGTGTTACACACTAGTTAAATTCCCAGCATTGTGATAGTTTCTTTTAAGGCAGGTGTTTTGCTGAAGTAGAGAAAAGCTGCTGATAAGCAAACTCAGAAAAGGCCATAATTTTATCATTTTAATACATTATTTGAATCATTAGTAATTTAGAATTCTAACGCTTTCTTCTGGCATGAAGGCCCAAACCTATTGTTAAACACAAGAGCAAAAACCCCATTTCAGAACAGAATAGGAAATGATAACACACCTTATCTAAGTTTCATTACACTGGTATAAATACAAACAGTCCTCCTGAAACTAATAGCTATTCTAGATTTACACCAGTGAAATGGAGCTGAGACTCTGGACCAGTGCCTAGCATTAGCTTATTAGCATAAATTCATGCATGTATTTTGATAGCAAAAGGCTTGAGATGGGAAAGAAGGCTGAAAACATATGCACTACCTTTTTAGGGATGAGCATGCACTGCATAATGGGAGTAGAAGTAGCATACAATGTGAATTGCTGCTAAAATTATCTTTCATCTTCCATGATCTGTTTTCCTCAATGGAAAAATTGGATGTTGGTGTTTGAGCAAGGAAAGGTTTCATAAACATTTTGCTATGTAAATAAATTCAGGATTTTTTTGTTTCTTTTTGAAAAGAACATAATTTATAATTGCTTGACAGAATACAACAATTTGCTTTTAAACAGTGAACACACACAAATAATACACGGTTTCAAACGGAAAGATATTCCAAGTTAAGAGTCAGAGATTTTCAACTCATCACATTTTATGAGATATTGCTTCTGTGTGCACATGGATTTGAAAATTTCAGCATGATTAATAACTTATAAATACATTAATCATTATCTAAACACCTTGAAAGAGCATGAGATTAGAATTATGAAACTGAGGTCCTGATTCAAGGAAGCCATTGAACATGTGCTTTATCTCACTGAATTTTAAACCTGAAATTAAGCCTGTATATGCATGCTTGTCAAACTGAAGCTTAAATGAACGTGGCAAGTCCTCTTAGAGAGAGCAAAAGTGTGTTTGACTGCCACATACCAAAAAAAGAAGCTATTAGAGGAATTAAAGCACAAAGCTAAGAGAGAGAAAAAAGCAAAATCGGATCATTAAAAGAGAAGCCTGTCAGACTAAATAAGGTAGAGAGGAAGTGGTACGGATTATGGAAAAAAGAACCCAAAACCTCAGAGATTTAGGGTACAACAGCCCACAGGGAGGAATATTACAAAGATGTGGAGATCATGGTGGAATTATCTTTAAACTGAGCTTAGAAGGCAGCAAAATGTGGCTGATGTCCTGATATCCTGATTATTTTCCTCCAGACTTTCCTTATATATTCAGCCATCAGAATAATATTCCTCTCCAAAACCCAAGTAAGGCTTATTTTCCCATTTTTCTTCCTTCCCGCCCCCCACCCCACCCCCAACCTTCCTCTATTTCTGTATGTGTCCTGCCCTTTCTACATTTATTCTTTGAATTGGTTATATTGTCTTTTCAGTCACTCTTTACTCATGCATGCTTTCTGGAGTGCTGGACATCAGTGTTGTATTTAAAAGGGAGCAGGTTGTATGCAAAGAGAATGCAAGATAGTCTGGCGAGCCATTGGGATTTATTAGGAAAAATGTGGGGAAAGAAGGGCAACTGCATTATTACTAAATGTAACTGCTGTTTTCTTAGCCAAAATTACTCGAAATATATTGAAAAGCTGAAGGGTAACACATAACTTCCCAGAACAAAAAAAGCTTATTTAAAAAAAACAAACACACAAACAAAACATTAGCCATATCTAAACAAAAATGTACAGTCTAGCTACAAAGAAAATTATTAGGAGGGAAAAAGGATCAATTAGAACATAGGAAGTTCTTATTTTGGATATTGTAGAGTACTCTCTCACCAGAAATTTCTAACCCTTGATAAAACTTTTGTATCTCACTTCCTTCCTCTTCTAATTGCAGACAACACACAAGCTTACACCAACCTTTCCATGGCAATGCAACCAAAACATGAAGAGCATATTCAAGCAGGATATATGCTGTACTTGTCCAGTTGCCCCCGGTGGAAATTTCCACAGCTGTCCCCAAGATCACAGGGACAAGCATACAGTGGCTGAGGCTGAGTGCAAAATTGTCATGTAGAAAAAGATTAGAATACCGCAACACCGTGCCTGTCCTGGCATTTTTGAGCAGATTGGTGAGAATTTATTGAATAACTTCATGCTTTGGACCTCTTTTTTCAATGAGCATGAGCAAAATACGTCTTTTCTCATTGAAAAACAAGTTCAGTAAATGTATCAGTTTTCAATACACACGTGTGCCTGCACAGTAGTCCTCAGCAGGGATTTTGCTGGCTATCCCGAAGTTCATAGAGCTGAATGTGAATGGAGGAATGTCAGACCAAGTTAGATGATCTTTTACAAAGCAACAATTATCACTTCTGATTTCCAACATGCAAAAGTTAAATATTTTCATCTTGCTAGTATTATCATGATAATGAATAATCTAGACTGTTTGTGTTTTGAGTGGTAATTTTCTCTTAAACCTCTGTCTTATCATACGCATGTGCATTCTCAAACATATGCACCCATTCACACATCTACTACAATTTTTTTGGTTGAAATGCTACCAGTTTAAAGGGTAAAGCTAAAGGCGCTGATTTGGAGTGACAGCCTGTCAGTGCAGCTGATGAAACAGCAGCCTCTTGTGGTAAAGCAAAGAGGAAATAATGAGGAGGTAAATCCTCATGAGGTGTGGCAAAGCTTCTTGTTTGCAGAGTAACACCAAACTTTCTGATCCTCTTGTAATGCAGGTGCAATGATTATCAAAGCCGTACACAAATTGTCTAGTAGTTTCCAAAGGGAATAAGATTCATGTGCTCATAGACTGGGGTGACCTTTTAATTCCTAAGTGTGTATGTTAATGGGCTTCCTCATTAAAGTCAAAATCCCTCTGAAAATTGGTAACTATGCTATGATAATGCTGAGAAGAGAAGCTCCTACAGAAACAGTAAATATATTTTGAATGTCCTGTTAATCCAGTGAGATTGGCTGTTGGGCATGTTGTCTCAGACTCCAACGACAGTAATAATAGGTTCACTTTAATTCCATATTCACCATTCTACAAATGGAGTAACATTAAAAAAGCATCCTGATACGTCCACCTTTTGCAGTACTCTTTTTTTTGGAGGGTTTTTTTGCATGGCCCAGGCTCAGACAGATTGTTTATGCTACTCAATTCTGTAGGTTATGACAAGTCCTCTGCAACAGGGAAACCTCTTTCCTACAGAAAAGTGTGGAATTTGGAAGTGGTAATGGTTGCCTCACACTTGTCTGATCCCACAGGCAAGCTGTGTCTGGTTGTGAGGTGCAGAGTGTAGCGTGTGGGATGTATGGGTTCATCTTGGAAGGTTCAGGGTTAGCATCTTTCTCTTCACGCGCTTGCAAATCCAGTCATGCTGTTGCCTGTTCTGTGCATTACAAAATCAATCTTAATGCGCTTATGTTGTAGCTAATGTTAACTCTATACCCAGTGCACACTTGTGATAGGAGATGAATTACGGCTGGAAGAGGCACACCAGTTATATTTGTGGAGGTGGAAGACCAGTTGTTAACCAGGATGGTGTTCAACTTACCTGTAACAGAAGACTTACTGCCAAGCAGAGCAAAAATGAATCAACTTTACAGTGGAAGTTACAGTACTTTTAAATAAACATGGCATTTTTTTCCCCTAGTGGGAAACAATGTGTTTAAGGGCTCAGGTAAAAGCATCTGTTCCTTTGGGACAGTTACAGGCTTTCTATCAACACATGCTGACTGACAAATTGCTAGTGCCTGAATGAATGAAGGGAAGTAATACCATGCCCCTTTTATTGCTAAAGAAGACAGCGTGATTTGGTGCCAGGATCTTACCATACCATTTTATATATAATCAGTTATCCTTTACACTGTACAACAGATGGAGAGAGTATGTTTTGAGTTGATTTGTGGGTACACGTAAGTAGCCAGAGCCCTTTCTATTTTATAAGATTTTCTACAGACTGACCTTTTAGTGCGGTGAGATCACTTATGTACTTAGGATTAAATATTTGGTTAAGAACTTTGCTGGATTGAGATGCTGGACCTTTCCTTGAAGGCAAGCAGTGGTTTCTTGCTCGCCACATAAAGAACTCTATTTCCTTAACACTAAAATAATTATTAAAGAAATCTTGCTGTGATTGCTGTTATATTTCCTAATCCTAGTGGATGCATTAGGAATTGACAACAGTTAAGTCCTGCATTAGAAATGGTCCCCGTACTGAGTTACCATGCTGCTAGCTAAAATGGTTTAATCTTCTGCCACAGTGATTTTTTTGTAACATTCTTATTGTTGCTTACTTCATAAGTTAGATGCAGACTTCACTTTATGTTTTCATGGTTGATAATATGCCCCTCTCTGGGACATAATTGACATTACTGCAGTTTCAAACCAAGGAATGAAAGGCTTTTATTTGTTCCAAGTGGTTACTTCATGAGCTTTTTTTTCAACCAACTCTTTAAAAAACATACAAATAATAAAGGAAACCAGGAAGCTTGTAACAACAAATATAAGTTCTATTCAAAATAAATATTCTGTATAGATAACTATAGGGATAATAGGGCTCATTTTCTTTTGAGTTGACCCAGAGAATCAAAGGGTCATTTATTCAGAAAACAGTCCTTCTCTAAACTAATTTGAACTTGTCAGAAGACTCACAAATCTATTACTGCTATGAGTGCAGTCCATGCACATTCAGCCTGCTAATGCAGATGAGAGAATGATTATAAATGAGAATGATTCTCAGCTCCTCTGTACAAGAGAGATATGGACACACTGGACAGAGTCCAACAAAGGGCCACAAGGATGTTTAAGGGACAGGAGCATCTCTCCTGTGAGGAAAGGCTGAGAGAGCTGGCAACATTCAGCCTGAGAAGGCTTGGGGGGGAGCTCATCAATGTACATAAATACCTGAAGAGAGGATGCAAAGGGGATGGAGCCAAGCTCTTTTCAGTGGTGCCTGGTGTCAGGACAAGAGGCAAAATGGGCACAAACTGAAACACAGGAGGTTTTTTCTGAACATCACAAAACACTTTTTTTTTACTGTAAGCACTGGCACAGGTTGTCTAGGGAGGTTGTGGAGTCTCCTCCCTTGGAGATATATCAAAACCTGTCTGGACACTGTCCTGGACAACTGGCTCTAGGTGGCCCTGCTTGAGCAGGGCAGTTGGACCAGATGACCTCTGGACGTCTCTTCCAACCTCACTTATTCTGTGATAGACACACATCAAACGAAACTCAAGGAAGGGATCAGTTGATAGAGCCACTTAAGAAACAGGCCACTGCTCTAATAGCACTCTTAGAGATTATAAAGACATCACAGAGGTTATGATAACTGTTTTTCTCAGGGGGACTCTCATCACTGGTGTCTTTCAAGGCTTTTATCATTAAATAGCAATGGGAGTGCAGAGTAAATTCTGTTGTCATTTATGCCACTGGAGTTTAAAGCAGTATTTTGCCCACACAGAATTAAAATCTATTTTCTGCTGTATTGCTGTATGTTATTGCAGCAGGCCTTCAAATACAGGATAATCAACAATAAGGATGTTTTTGGAGTTGTAAAACTCTCAGGAAAGTTGACTCCCAAACAAGCCACATCTCCTTCTGAAAGGGAAAAATTAGTTACTCAAAGTTCTCATCTTGATTTCAACAGCACTACACAAACATGAGTGAAGGAAGGATTTGGCCCGTGGAGAGAGCTGTAACACAGATTAATGAATTTAATAGATTTTTCAAAGGCTTATACTGGTGCAACAACTTGTCTTTATTTAATTTTAACTCTCTAAATTTAAAGAGCAATTTAAACCAGAATAATAGAAGCTAGAGGGGAAAGTCACCTATTAGATCATTGAGTTAATCTCCTGCCACTGCACAAATGTTCACTATTGTGCATTTTCAAGTATTTTGTCCAGAACTGTTCTTAAAGTCAAAAGCAACAGGGTTTCCACCTTTTGGAGAGGATTAGGATTTTATGGCTAATCACCCTCAGGACATTTTTCAGACAGCCCACCAGGAAAGAGTAGCTACAGCTTTTTGGAGCAATGCAGCTTTTCCTGATCCAGCAGAGCTGCAGTGAAAGTTCAGCCCCACCCTCGCAGACACTCAGCACAACCTGTTCCCTGTTATGCCCAACACAGAGTCCTACCTTCTGGGTTTTTTGGCTGTACTGCTATCTCCAGAAGCTCTTTTATCGTATTTCTTTCACAGACAGAAATGTTCATTTTCTTTCTTGCTGTTTTGCGAGGATGTCAAACCAAATAGTGAAGATCTCTCTCTTGTTTGTTCCATAGCCAGACATCCCTGAGCTTTTTGTCTCTTTGCTCCTTCTCACACAGATAATTTTGTTTATGTAAGTTTTCTTTCCCCAAAGTCTTAGATATTTTCAGACTGATAGTTGTTGCATTTTTTTCTTTTTCTGCTGTTTCTCTGCAGTGACCTACTCCATTTACTTCTCAGTTTCTTCTGCCATTAACTGTCAGGATTTTCTCTTGCTCTCTGTTATTCCCTTGACCCCTCTATTCCCTTTATTTCTGCTTTCTAGCTACTCATCCACATGTCCCCCTGCAGCTTGTAGAATTAGTTCCTTTCTGTTACCTTCTTCTAGACTTTGTTTGTGCATAGAGTGTTGCAGATGGAGGAACACGATATTTTGTGGTGGAGATATTTCAGTTCAGCCTGTTGAAGCTTTTTTTTATTTCATAAGATATTTTTAAACAGTGATTAGATCTGAGCTGGTAATGAGTTCAATCACCCAGCACACAGGGGAGAATTAGGTTCCAGACCCAACAGAAAAGATTATAAAATGTAAAATATGACAACATTCATAGAACTAACGAACTTTATGTATCTTTAGTAGTGAAACAGTGCCCTACTGCTAAGTTGAGACTCATGCTGACACTTTTGCTACCTTTCAGGTCCTACAGATGCTTAGGCTGACCATTAAGGTTGGAACAGCTTCAAGAGGAGGAGCTGACAGACTCCAGGGCCTTCTCTGTTGTAGAAACTGAAGAACTCACATACATTTGGGCAGAGTAAAGAATGCTATCTGAATCTCACATGGGTAAGATGATAACCATTGGGATACTGGATTAGAAGGTATCCCTTTTAATGGGTGGCCCTTTCTATAAGAGGTTGGTACTTTGCATTGGCTAAGTTAGGTGACTGGCTGCTAATTGTTCCTTTTTTTTTTAGACTGTTTACAAACGGAGTCTAGAAACCTGGCATTGGCTCTTGGGGATTGTGTTAAGTTCTGGAGAGCAAGTCACCTAAAAACTAATGCTGCCATGTTTCTTACTGTGATGTATATATTTGTTTCTGAATCTATACTTAGTTATTGCAAAGATGGCAATGATTAAAAAAAAAAAAAAAATCCGAGCAGAACAGGTAGGGCAAATCCTGTAATGAAGGAGAAAAAAGAGTTAAGAAAGTTGATGGGTGGGACAAGAACCCAAGAATTATGGTACACGAAGACAAGAATATGTTAATGGATGGAGATGTCCAAAATTTGATTGACTAAAGTTTGGAAGAATGCCTGAGTTGGTGAATTTAAGAAAGTGGCTTTATTCTGAAAAGTTAAAAATCTGTTGTATATCTTAGATCGAGTATTGATCTCTGAAAGTGTTGATGCTGAGTGGTTTGTTCCAAATTACTTTGTTTCATGTTTACCTCTCAGCCAAGTTCCTGTGTAAAATACTATTATTTTTGTAAAAACTATTCTTTCTGTAGTTTCCAAAACTATAACATGATGATTATTACTTTAAAGAAAAGAAAAGGACTAGAAAGATGGAAAGGAATGATTGATTCGTCTTTAACATATGAAGAAGAGCACCCTTTTTTCTGAAGTTGAAATAGAAGAATACTCCATTTTCTGTCATTACTCAGAAGTACTAGATTTCTTTGCATACAGTATGCTGCAGACTGTCATGTAACAGTGTTTTTGGTCAGAGTAAGACATAGATTTGGTTACTGACATACTAAAACCTAAGATTAGATAAAATATAAATGGACAAATAATTATGCTTTATAAATAAACATATATTTAAATGACCCCATAATCAGCTAGTGCAAGAATAAATAAAAGCGTAAAAGTTTTGCAATTGCAGCATACAACCGAAAAGCACAAAAAAAGTAATTACTTGCAGCTGATGTGACATAAGAAATGTTCTAATCTGATCTGAGAATATGAATAGACAGGTTGATAGACACATCATTAGAAATACATTAGGAAAAAACTGATTAAATCTGGAAAAACTTTGTTACTATGCAGAATTTGGCACACAGGGTGTCAGGGCTCTGAGAGCACCCACAAGCACTAGTTGCCCTGACCAGCATCAGCGCACTCGCATATCCTCAGCCTTTTGGTCCAGGAGCTCTCTTTAAGCTCAGGTCCTTGTCCCTAGTCCTTACCTGAGCTATGGAGTATGCAGCCCTGTGCCCAGCCTTGCTCCCTGCTGGTCCTGATGTTTTTGTTGGACTTACAGCTTGACCTCAGCCCTGACTGCCACCTCAACATTTGTCTGATGATCACGAGGCTGAACCTGTTACTGCCGCCAATCCTGCTTGGTCCTGTGGGACTGCACCCTTGTTGGTGAAGGCCCTACCCCAACCTGTGCCAAGGTCACCTTTAGTTCACGCTCCGTCATGTAGCAGCCCTGGTCTTCCTGGTCCATGCTGGTCAGCTCCACTGGTCACTTCCCTGCAACTGATGGCTATGTTTTTGCTAATGCAGTCCAATATGAGATTTGCCTTCACTGCTGAAAGGGTGCATTGCTGGCTTATGCTCAACTTGTTGTCTACCAGAACCTTTCAGATTATTTTGTACAAAGCTACTTTCTAACCACTTGGCCCCCAGCCTGTACTATTGTAAGGGGTTATCTCCTCTCAGATGCAAGGCTTTGCATTTGCCTTTGTTGAACTTCATAAGGATCCTGTCAGCCCACTTTTCTATCCATCCAACACCCCTCTGAATGGTCTGCCAACCTTCCAGTGTAGACCAGTCCACCCAGTCAGATGCCATCTGCAAAGGTGATTCAGGACCCTTTTGTTTCATTGTCCAGGCCATTAATGAAGACTTTAAATAGTATCAGCTCCAACATGAAACCTTGAAGAACATCACCTGTAACCAGCTGTCAGACTTCATTTGCAATTGGAATTTTAAAAACTAAGAGTCTAACCTAATGCAAGAAACAAGTTTCTAAGTATGAATCTAAAATTCTCATTTGTGACTTTAGGAATTATGGAAAGCTAAAGCCTGTGGTGCAAATCACCCTGCAAATGGACAAAATAAAATTAATTCACAAGCTATAGCTACAGGGTTGGAAATTAGGCAGCTCTGAATATCCCTCTGCCAAACTGAGACAATACACATCTCTATTTTTGCCTTGTTTCTCATTTCATATTTTGGAAAGGCAGTGTGTGTGGGAAACAGACAGGCATCCAGCAATTTTTATCACACTGATAGCTTTGAAATGTCTTAGTCATACTCATAGAACAAGATCTTTTAACATTTCAAGCAAAGTAGTCACTTTTAAAAGTAGCTCTTTAAAATTAAAAGTATAAATACTCTTCTTCCCTTAAAAAAAGAGAAACACATTTTTTTGCCAAGGTATTTCATACAATTGCTTCAAATCTTTATTATCCTAAGGGCAATCTTCTCCAGCATGGCCAGGACTTCCAGAAGATGTTGAATGGATGCTTCAGTAAGAGCTGAGGTGTTGTGAACCTCTACTCTCAATTGAAAGGGAATACACACTTGCCTTTTTTACAATCATTTCCTTTAAAAACCTGTTATACATTTCAAATAATGAAAAGAAGCCCAGGACATCATACTGTGTACTTGCTGAGTAGTTGTATCTGTCATTTATGGGGTATTTCTTACAGCTAGCTCAGTAAAGATGGTAGATGAGACTATATATAAGAAAGTTCTTTGTCTTTGCTTGCTTCATTTGATAGCACAACCAGATCCCTTCTCTGGTACCCCAGTGAAGTCAAGCAGGCTCCAATAAGTGGTTCTCTGAGGACCATGCATGAACATAAATGACCTGCTGAATGTCTGAAGATAGATAGGTAGATAGATAGATACATACATACATACTCCTGGCAAAAGTAGTGTTTAAAATAATGTTAAGTAACATTAGGTATTACTTAAACATGAGAAACAGGCAGACTGTGCCTAAACTCATCCAAAGGATACATTGGACCAGTGAAGAGAGATGGCATGTTGCAATGAGCTTTTGAGTCTTTGTGGTTTTGGTTCATTACCCATTGCAAGTTTGAATTCTGCTTGAACCTCAGGCAGGTTCAAGCCAAAACTTTTGTTGCCAGATGCCTGAATTTTGTGGCTTGGATCAGTTTTTATGTGCTGAATAGACTTTATGCGATTGGTAATCTCACAAGTACATTATTATACGAAACAGACGGAAAAAAAAAAACCAGTATGACCTTTTTGTTCTGTAGCTGACTCACTGACACTTTAAAGAAGTTGTTTGAAAAAATAAGGAAAAAAGGAAATTCTTCAAGTAATGAAAAAAAAACTAAAAGAGAATGTGCATTTGAATAGCGTCCAAATTACTATTTACCTCCTGTCAGTTTCCTTTTTTTGTTGATTTTCCCCTGAAGTGCTATATATTCAATAAAATCAAATGCAGAGGGAAAACAGAATACTATTATTTTTGTTGTGGTTGACTGTTCTTGTATTTGTGCAGACTCAAGATGTGAAAAACTGTTTCTTGCTCTGCTACCTTTCACAATTCGGTACAGTTAAAAATATCCTCTTTAATTTCAACAGAAGCATATAACAGTTATCTTTGTAGCTGTCATTTCTAGGAATGATTGGTGGATGAAGTGATCTGAAGCACGAATACACATCTAAGTGGTTACAAATCAAATGCAAGTAAAATTTAACAGTCATGTAAAAAATGAATTTAATTAACCAGCCAAAATCACAGAATCACTGTTGAGGGAACTGTCCTTCAAGGAATAAATGTGTATAAAGCAAGCTACATTTAAAAATTGAATTAGTTTTATTAATTTATCCATTTAATTTTATTTTAAAACCAGTGAAGCTACATGATTTTTCCTTTATGCATATATCCATATTTAGAGTGTAATTCGCTGTTTTGTTTATCAGGTCATAAAGAGGTGGGTTTGGTTTTTTTAGTGTTTTCTTTTTTCAGAGTTTAAACAGACAGACAATAAAAGCTATTTAAAATTAAAGCTTGCACAGTGTTATGCACATGTACAAAGTGATAGAAATGTGAAAAAAAAAAGAAGAGATTTTAAGGTATTGATTGAGATGATTCAGGAGTTTTGACTGAAACATTTATGTAAGTGCTTTTCTGAATCTGTGCTAGTGCACTTAGCTGTTCTTTTACTGGTAACTGTCCAGTAAAGCAGATCTCTCAGACTGCAGTTGACACAAGTCCTTGCTTTATCATGGTAACTTGAGTTGGGATGAAACCAAAGTTTATGTTTTAAATATCAGTAAATTTGGGGAGAATTAAAAACTGAAATAGGATTTGAACTTTGCTGCTTAGCTCATCTCAGATCCTAAGAGAACTGCTATGAACTCCTGATGGATTGGTTCCCATCCCTGCCTACTGGCACCATCCAAATGAGCTGCAGAACAGCACAACGTTTCTTTGAGTGGAAGTGTAGCTTTTGATTACGTTTCAGTGATTTTTGTTTTGGTGATCTTCACCTACGATATAATTTTTTTATGGCCTTATGGGCCTAATATAGTTTGAATATGAGCTATCTTTCATTTAAGCAGTTAAGAAACATGTAAAAATGTAAAAGTCTGTAAGCTTCACTTTTATTCAATTAAATGCAAAAAGATGATAAAGTAGCGTTTAATCAGAAAAATAATTTAAAAAACCCGAGCAGCATTTAAAAGTATTTAGGGTAACTGCAGGTTTTTTTCTTAAAGAAAGGTTCTTGAACTAAAACAAAGGAGCTTGAGTAGAAGCTTTAAAAATTGAATCTGTGACAGCTTTAAAAGGAACAGAGGAAACTCTTAAACACCTGTCAAATGAAACAGAGACTGTACTCCATTCCAAGTATGATTGAAAGATTTTAGAGCTGAACCTTTCCCAGGATGAGAGTTTGGAGTGTGTGTGTCTGTGTATATATATGTATGAAATTTTTTTCTTTATCTCTTTTTAATCAGGAAGTGGTAAGATATTTTCCATACCTGTGCAAGAGCTGATACGTTATTTTCTACAAACCTACAAATATATGCTTTCATCTGATTTGCCTTCACCACAGCTGTGCTACTTTCCCTGTAGTACTCTAAATTATGATTAATAAAAAATTAACAGTCTACCAAAATTTTAATCATAACCTCATAGAAATGCTCTACAAGATAGAAAAAAATGATTTATTGAAAAATCCTACTTTAAGAAGCAGGATAATTTTCAATAATAAGCACCAAAATTATATGAAATACTCATAAAGTGAAACACATGGAAATACAAATCACGGTAATACATTTTCTCTACTAGAAAGAACAAGTTGTTTTTGTTTGTTTGTTTTAAATGCCCTTAAAAATCTCTTCCTCTTCTATCAACATTTTCTGCATGTCCATGGAAAGAGATAAAACACTTTTTAAGGATTTCTTATTAAAAGTGATTTTTCATTTTAAGATATGTTGGTATCATTGCCATAATCAGAGATATTTTACTGTAAAATTACTTGTTTCATAGCAGTGTTTTGTTTTAGCAAAGTCAGAAATTAGATCTCTGGCTCTTGAATGGTGCAAAAACTTTTCTAACATATTGCACATATGACCTTTCCAAAAAAGCCCTTCAGCTGTGTCATTTCCACAGTAGTTATTAAATTAATCTATATAGCTCATAGGTGAGATCACTGTTCCAGTATACCCAAGATAGCAGAAGTGAAGAATCATTATTAAATAATTAAATAAAATAGTGTTGGAGAAATGTAAATCCTTAACAAGAATTTTTCATGTTTAAAACTCTCTTCTTATTCTGAAAGATACGATTTTCTTTTGCTGATATACAGCATAATTATTGTTGGAATGAATACAATTTTAACAGGACATAATATTCTTAAACCATCTTGAAATATCTATGCATATGCTGGTCTGGTTGTTATGAAATATTCAGCATGTGACAAGAAATACTTCGAAAGGTAGATATGTGTTGGCACTCCAGTAATTGGCTTCATGAATTACTTCTAATAGAAATGTGAAAGTTGCTTTTCCTCTCTCCAACTAATTTCACCAGTGCTCATGAAAACGAAATCATTTTTAAAGATAGTTTAAGAAATTTAATCTGCTCACACAGAGATGAAATACTGAATTTTTGACTGACTTTTTTCTCCCAATGATCCAGGTATTTAGTGACACATGCAATTTGTGCAATATTAATCTAACAATACGTGCAGTACTCAGAGATATATTACCAGTATTTTTCAAGAGAAATCCCACAACTATGTTTGTCTTCATTTATGGTAAGCCCTTGTAAGAGGAACTTGAGGTCTTCTTGTCAGGCAAGTGAAGAAGATAAAGAGGAAATACCTTCACTTCTTTTCTCCAGCAAATAGAAATGTCTCTGCATAATCAGAGAGAATAACACTACATGGTAATGAATGTCTATTAGACACTACTAGAGATTAAAATATCAAAAGCAGAGGTTCTGTTAACAAATGATAAATTAAACAGCAGAAGTTCCCAGGACACATCCAAGAGCTCTGAAAGAATATAGTGAAGGAGGTTGAACTCCTATAAAACAAAACCAAAAAACCCCACCCCAAAACCCAAAAAACTCCCAAAGCCAGGTATACATTAAAATGAGCTTCTGCAGCAGAAAATATTTTACGTACTTTTGAGAGAAGGGAAAATGAGATCCTAGAAATCACAGATCTTCAGTAAATAATTTGGTTGAAGTAACAATTTAAAAATCAAATTATGAAATACTTAATGGATCATAATTTTACAAGGAGATTGGCTTCTATAAGGGGAAAAAATGTGCCTCTAATTTAATGTAGTATATGTGGTATAATTCCTTGAGGGTGTCAATAAAATGGTGAGTGAATGGTGAGATAGGTAGACATGTTTGCCTAAGCTTTCAAAAAGCCTTTGGCAAAGCCTTTCACAAGAAGCCAATAAAAATGATCAGTCTTAAGTGGAGAGCTATCTTTGGATCTATAATTAAGACATCTCTTCATTAAAGAAAACAAAACTCCTATATGTATTTCTCAGTGATAGCTCAACTCCCCCGCTCTCCCCCCACCTCCCAAAAAAACCCCCACAACCTCTTACGTATCCGTGCTTCAGAAAGCAAATACACTATTTGGAGAAGAAGAAGAGAACACCATGCAAAGAAGTCACTTTACATTGACTCCTGAGTTTAATGGTAAGCTTTGAAGTTGAATATATGTACATGCATGTGTATTAGTTGGGTAATTAGAGATCACTGTGACAGGAGCATTTGGAAAACTGACCTAAATTAGTATGTAATACCACAGAGCTGATATTTGATTAGCTTTGATGGCAATGGTCCTTGATAGTTATAGCCATCAAGGCAATCAGGCTTCAGAGCTCTTCTGTGAGGAGGGGAGCTGAAATCAAACCAGGCGTCTCCTTTCTGTCCCCCAAAATCTGAGATCTATCCTTTCATAAGACGGCTGAGTTTCTAGGCAGTTTGCAGCTCTTGGTCTCTGTCCCTGGGCTAAGCATTTTCAGGGATGTTACTTTGTCAGAGCAGGTGCTTTATGCTGTTTCTCAGCTGTTATTTCCCTTGCTGAGCTGCCGCTTCTTAAACAAAAAACAGTCCTATCCCAGCTCCAAGGTTGCACTTCTTCAATGACCTGTAACTGACCATTAGGGAGTTGCTTACAGTTTTGGGGCCTCCACTTCTAAGCTGTGCCCACATTGTCAAAGCCTTTGCTGTTATCCTGTGGTTAAAGTGCACATCATAACAAGAGACACCTGGTATCAAGTTCAGGCTCACACAGCCAGGTCTCATAACAAGCTGATGAGAAGCCCAGAAGATCAGCCCTGGCACCTTGCACTGTGAGCAGCAAACACCACTAGTGTAAAGCTTCTGACTTTTTACTGGAAGTTGCGGTAATGTTTTTACAGGGCACTGGTACAAAAAAAAAAAAAAGTATACAGTTTTACTATATCCGTGTGCTTATGTTTGGGTTCAGAAAAAGCTAATGTTAAAATCTGCATAGTGTGCTTCTACTTTTATGGCAGCAACAGGTTTTTTAGCTACATAGGATACAGATTTCCTAAAGAATTTAAGTATTATTTTAATGGTGAATACACACGCTGGGAGGACTGGGTTTGAGTCCTTGCTATAAGAAGCAATTATACATTTTTCATGACAGGGCCATTACATCAAACGTAAAAACTACTCTGATGTTACAAACTGATTAAATTAAAGAACAAAGGCTTACTTTGGTATGTACAGTGATTATGGGTACAAAGTGATAGGGACTAAAATTACTGTGAAAAACTGAGTTTTCAGAAAATTATTTAACTTTCCTCCAAATTGCTGCTTATTATCAGTATAATGTATTGAACTACATAGAAGACTAATTTGATCTGCTGTGACCATTTCTGTGTTTCTATAGTGGTCTGTCTCGTAGACACGGTTAGCAATATCATTTTCTACAGCACTGTTGACAGCTTTTCCTTTTTAATGCTGTCACATTCATTTTATTATTTAAATGAGTTCAGGTAGCATCTTATCAATTAGGGTATAAGTCTCTTAAATATTAAACCTATACTCATAAGTAAGAATTCTGTCAAAAACATGGAAACTATATTATAAGTCAAGCCTTCTAAAACCCTTAAATTTCTGCTCTCAAAAATCACATAGGTATCTACTTTGTAATCAGTGGTCGTTTGGTGATTTGTAATGCTAGTCTTTCCCCATAGAATTTTTAGTCACATCTTTTTTCCTGGTAGGACAAATAAAGAACCTTATAGAAATCTTTAAAAATGGGAGGAGAAAAACACATGCAAAAACGTTTCAGTTCATGTGATTTCTGTACAGTGCCACGGTAACAGTATCAAGCAGAACACCCATAGAATAGTTTTGCAGTCAAAATAAAAAGGTTTTGAGAAGTCACTGGGGCTCCTAATAAACTAATAAAAGTGACTTTCAGTGCTGATTGAGGCAATATATTAACTGAAAATTTAACAAACAACTTCAAGCCAGCTGAAGGGAAATATTACTAGATCTATAGCTGTAAGGCATGATGCGATGAAATCCTTTGGTGTGTTAGTATACTCCAGGAGCTATATGTAATGTAAATAAAGAAGATACCTAAATATAATGAATATGCAATGGTAAGAATCAATGTTTACATAGTGCTGGATTCTAACACTCTTGCATTCACTTAGCATTTTGCCTTGCAAATAGTCTCACTGAGTAGAAGTTTGATACCAATCTCCATGAAAAGCAGTTGAGAGTGTCCTCTTACCATCTGTAGCGTGAGCTGTGTGGGAGATGCAGTCAGGTCTACAGAGGTCCTGTCGGCGGGAGCAAATTACCTCAAGCAGAGGAGAACCTGAGTGCCTCTCATGTGCTTCAAGAGAGAAGTAACATCAGCCTTTCTTTCTTCTCAGTTTGTAGGCAAAGAAATGATGGTTATTTTTAAAAAAAAAAAAAAAAAAGGCATTTTAATTTGTTTAAACAAGACTGTGCAGTGAATGACATGGGAGTTTGTATAATAGAGAGGAAAAGGCAGGCTACAGAAAATGAGTTCTACTCATACTCACAGGCGAATAAATTTTACACTTGAAATCCAGCTCTTTCTTTTTTAATTCTCTCTTTTACAATGAGTTCTGGTCTTTATGCCTTTGTATCCATAAATATATGCATATGATAATGATAGAGACGTTATACAAATTTATGTTTACAAATTAAACATGGAAACTTATACAGTCATATTATTTGTAATTAAATAAGGTACACACACTTTGTAGATATATTAAATAAGCAACTTCATTTTGAGTGCTTAGCACGTTTTAGCTAACCAGGAAAAAATGGAGGTCTTACGCTTAAATAACTAAATTAAGATTTTTTTATTATTATTAATTTACTTCTGTAAACAGAGAGCGAGCTCTGCTGTTGTATATGATCAGCCTTCTGTCTTCTGGGCTGTTTCCTTGTCCCCCAGTGTCTTTTGCATCTTGCTGTGGCGAAAACCCTCTCAGAGGTGGCTTTTATGCTAGAAGTGCCAGTTGCAGCCAATCAGCATTACATTATTAAATACTTCAAATCACACCCTTCTTGGACAGTCAAACCACACATTTGTCAAGGAATAGCATGCACACAGATTGGTATGGCTGGGAAGAGCAAGTAAAAACTCAGAATGTTCCTTGCTGGAAGATGTGTCATTACTAACTTGTCTTCAGGAAAATACAAGTGAGACTTTTTTTTTTCCCCCTATTTCCTAAAGCATTTTAACTTTTTTCCATTAATTCATTTTTACTTCAGCCTCTTCCATTGCCTTGTGGTAACTTTGATGTTTCCTCTTAAAATATTTTATATTTTAAGGAGCTACTTTTCCCATTTTTGAGAGTGAGGGGGTTTTTTACTGTATGGAGTAAACTGTTTACAATAGTAGATACAGAATTCTGAAAAGTGCAAGGCGTCTAAAGATACAAAATTTATTTGTAAGAATTTATCAATGTATTATCATAATATCCTTAAACAGCCAGAATTTTGCAGCAAGAAGATTAGTGTTTCTCCCCTAGTGAGAGCCAAAGCAAACAATACATGTACAGATGTAAAAATGATCAATAACTATCATCCCTCTGGTTCCATAAGAAAAAGAAAAAAAGAGAGGACATAACATTTGAATCTTGACTGTTTCTGTAGCATCTGTTTATGATGGCATTTGAATAATGTCATTCTTTTATTAAAGCCAGACACTTTGATCACTTTTTCTGTTCATCCACAAAATAAGAACAACTGTTATTTTTCTGGTTCTGCCTCAGTATCTACCCTTTCCTCCAATTCAAATGACTGGGGAGGCTGGCAAATGAGATGATGACAAAGATGTTTCACCCATCTTTCTACTTTTGAGATATTCCTAAAAGAGGAGGAAATTTAAGAGATGTTCTGGCTATTTTAAGGATAATTTATAGACCAGAGAATTCTGTCACTTTTATCCCCGCAGCTGATGAGAAACATTTCCTTTCCTTTAAGGGAATCAGCAGCTCCATTTATAGTATTTCTTTCAATAACAATTCCAGCAAACAATAAATTGTAAATCAGTAATTCTGACCAGCTGCTGGTAGCTGAGGTAGACTTACCTATGCATTGCCTCATAAGAAGCAAAATTAGACAGTTGCATTTGGGATTTTTTTCTCATTTGCTGTTATTTGACAAAAATATATGCTTCCCCTTCCCAAAAGCCTTTTCTTTTACAAAGCATCATTTTTGTTTACTGAAGCTGAAAATAAAGCATCAGAGTGAAAAAGAGGACATTAACAGTAAAATTTGGTTTTGTGTCTCTTCTTCAGTGTCTCCGTAGTGGAGAAATATCACTGCAATGAACTCCTTATCTGAATGTGAATAGCTTTATTGTCAGCTGCGTACCTACTTTTATGTACTAAAAGACAGCTTTTCCTGTGTTCTCCCTTTTCTCCCCTCATTGCCCATTAGAAGCATTTGTACTGATATGTTAATCTAATATTCTGTTATGATTTTGCTAGTTATGATGCAACAATTAAGCAAACAATTCTTTCTAGTTTTTCCTCAGGGACTTCAGTTAGTGTGTCTCATACATCATAAATAGGGAATATTTTAACAGATGGTTGTTCCTCCACCACTACCCTAGGTTATGATTTATTCACTAAGATAAAAAAAGACAAATTGAACTGCAATAGAAGAGTCAATTAAAGCAAATATTTTTATAATCCTGACACGAAGAACAAACGTGTTACTGTACCAAGCCCACAAATGAGAGTTTGGTTTGCTGTGTACATGGTATATAGAATGAGGAAAAAAAATGGTATATGCTAAGTGGTTTTAGAAATGTCCTTAGTATTACAGCTTTTCTTGGGCTCTTCTAAATGGCAATAAACAATAACTTTATGTAATAGACAATTTGCAACAGTTAAACCCAACAGAGCTGTATCTCTGTAGTCTTGTACAACGGTACCAGATCTAGTTCTGTGCTATATGCAGCCCATGCACTCTTATGACAAATGCGCATGGTGCTTCCATATACAGTTGTAAACAAATTCTTTCAATTTCCTAATTCCTGGGGATTTTCTTCATTTTAGCTTGTTTTAACCTTCCATAATATTTCTTCCTTTGCTAGTTTTACCCGCTTTGTCGGTGGAGTAACTTCTGTTTTATTTGTGTAAATGCCTTTGCAGGGACTTCAGAGTTAACTTCTTTGATACTAGTTTAAGCATCCTATGTAACTTATCAGTGATATGGGCCCCAGCTGTTCCGCAGCATCTGCAGCTATGGAAGAGGAGTTATATCTTTTCAGTGGATACTGTCTCTGTACAGCAGATCTCTTTCAGACAGTAATAAAGGTTGATGTAGACCAACATTTATCATGAGTAAGCTGCTGTATGCAGTTCCCACTTCACTAATTGTAACCACCGGGATCTTTTTTGCCATACTTGCTGCTGAAAGCATAATCCTTAAAATTTAATCATTTATTGGAAAAGCTCTTGTGGGTATGATAGACATCCTATAGCAGATCATAGAAAATTACGTTCTGTCTCATGGAGTACTCGGAAAACTTCTAGAGTACACTTTTTATATATGTCATGGGCTGCTATACCCATTTCTATAGAGTCATATTACATACCTATGGAGAATTTTTTTCAGACATAGTAAGTTTTAAGAGACTTTTCAAAAAGGAGAAGTTAAAGGATTAGCTCTCCCCCATCCCACCGGGGGCGGGAGGAGGGTGAGTGTGAGCGGCTATGTGGTGGTTAGTTGCTGACTGGGGTTAAACCACAACAATGTTGCACGGACTACGTGAGGGTTTACTGTGCATTGGCTACTCCCCATCCAGCCTGTGGATCCCGTTGTTTGGGGTTTACACTAAGGGAATGTGGTTCGTGAAACACTTCAGGTGTAATAAACTAGTCTGCAATAAGACTGCACAAGCTCACTGTGTACTAGTTTCCCTCTATAAATAGCATCTAAGAACGCTGCCCTTTTCTGCAGTATAGGTTTAATCCTGACAGGGATTTAGTTTGAAATATCTTACTGTGTATCTCTGTGTGATCTCTTCACCTTCTGAAACACGAAGCAACCCATTTGCATTAAAGTTAGCTCATATTAAGAATACTCACTAATTGCTACTATTTTAACATTTATTATATCTCTATAGTTTCTTCTGAAGTATTGTTATGGTTAATTCCTCGAAAGAGGCACTTGTGATGATTTAGTCACAGCAATGGCCAACCACCATGTTCTGTTTTGAGACATGCTTTCATACAATTCAGAGAGCAGTGGTAATTATGGCCGTAACTCAGTGAAGAAATAAAAACAATGTAGTCTGTCTCCTTCAGCAGAACCATTTAAATTGGAAAAACTACATAGCTGCTTTGCCCATGCTTTGGGACATCTTTTCATAGTTGATTGCACCTGTATAGCTATACCAGTTTATGGTTATATTTGCATAAGAGCCTTATTCACCTCTATAGATTACCTTTTAAAAAGATTAAAGGCTAATGTCTTCATCTTGTTCAAGCCTGGGGAGAGATGGTATTGGTACCCTGTCACATATGATGAAGAATAAAAGTAAAAAAGAAGTAGTCCCCTGAATGAACCACATTTGCCCTGGGGTTACTGTTTTAATAACTTGGCATTTCCAATCAATCATGACCAAAGAGTTTAGGTAGTCCTCTATTTCTTTCTGAGATGATCGCTATAATTATGTATAGAATCAACCACTCTTGCTGGTATTAGTATTTGCCAAGTGGTCCTGTTTACATGGACCATGGTTACAAATGTTTTTGTCATTTTGAGTGTTTATATTATTATTTATTTATATTATTTTATAATTTTTCATTACACATACTTGCTTTTTTTGATTCAGAACAAGACATTGAGTGCTGGCTGCCTGAGCAACGAATGACTTCGCCAACTGATTCAAAGCTAAAGCTGGCTGGCAGCAGCTATGATAGAATAAATGAGAAAAATATATAATTGCCTGCCTACCTCAGATTTATCTATTTATTTATTTAACTTTTCCATGTGTCTAAGGTGCTCTAATCTACTTGGTCAGTACTTTGGCACAGTATTTTTTCATAAGGGCCAGACTTTATCCATTACTTTGGCTGGTTTAGAGTGAGGCTCCATTCTACTGGTATGCTGAATTAAAAGACATTTTTTCCCCATGTTTGTAGAAATGTTTAAAAAATAAGTTTGATAAATTTACGTAATAGCATGTGATTTTGGATACTGTAACTCTCACTCCATATTCTTCATTTCTCTATATATAGACTAAAACAGAAGACAAACCTTGTTTTAGTTAATCTCTGCCAGTAGTAGACATACTAAGGAGTATGTGTGTATGAGAAAAGTGCCTATGTTTGAGGTATATTGTGACATTTTAATATTTAAAAAAAACCTAAACCAACAAAACCCCCCTCCTACACACTATTTTTCATTATTATCTGCTTTCTGCAAAATTAAATGGGTACAGATCCTACTTCTTCCTTTGTTCTAGTAGATGGGTATCCAATTAAGATCTCACAGAGTCAATTAAAAAAATAAGGAAGCCATTTTAAGAAAATTTATATGGACTAGATCCATTTTTCTCTTCCTCAAGTAAATAATCAAATATGTTTATTAAAAATATATTTATTATGTAGGGTTTATGAAATAGTGTTGTTTAAAGATATGAAAAATAAGATTTTTGGCTTAAAAATTGTAGAAAGTTATGCAAAAGAACAATTTTAATGTGAGAAACTAAGAGTTTTGAGAAAACAAGTTTCAAATGTAAAATATTAAATATTGCTTGTTTCTAAATTCACTAATTTTTATGGGTTAATGTGTCAGCTGCAGTTTTTGTCTCCTAGTGTGCTTGCAGTTAAAATGTTTATGGTTTCCATTTTCATTTTCTGAGCTAATAACAGGTTCTTGAGTTTTCAGATCTACTTAAAATGTTGATTAACTGACTATAATGGGGGATCCCAAAGTTTCTTCAACTGCGGGGGCACACAACAAGTCGGTCACTTCTATTTAGTATTAAATATTCATAAATCTGACCTCAAACAACTGGTTTGACACAGAGATTGATAGCAGTCTTTAGTTCAGAAAGCTAATTTTTTTTTTCCTGCTTTGCAAGAGTGATATAGGTACACCCAGCAACTGCAATGTCAGGAGAGGAGCTATAAATCCTATTCGTTTATTTCTTTTTTTTTTTTTTTTAGTTCATCATTTTATTTTGCTCAAGTATTTCTTTCATGAAACAGAGAAAGGAAACAACATTCTATAAACATTTCTAATACGTCAGCTTTCATAAGTGAGCAAAATTGCTCTGAATGACATAATTGCATGGTTGGATGGCATAAGTGGTTTTGGCCATTCTTTACCGGAACACTCCTTGGATCAAAGTTACTTGATTACCATATATTGAAATATATACTGTTCAAATGTTAATTTCCCAGACCTGGAGTCTAGGTTTTATATCATAAAATGTAGTAAGTAGCAATAAATCTAAAGAATACAGTGATCTTGACCAATTCCTGAAAATGTGTGTGAGAGTTCATTTTCTTTGGACAGAGAAGTCGCATTGTAAGTCAGGAAATGTTAAAAGGTTGGGAACCATCTTCTCCTACTCATTCATATTAAAATGTGCTTACTGAGACTGCTTTCCATGTGCTGAGAGTTTTTGGAATATATTTCCTCTCTCGCTATGACCATATTGAGTTAGGACCATGGACTGAGGAAGCAGAGTAGGTTAAGGGGCTGAGAAGAGCAGATTTGAATTTTCTGACTGAGGAGTTTCAGCTGGCAAAAGTCTCCTATGATTTTTTTTAATGTTATATGATTTTTTTTTTTTTTTTTTGGTTGTGGGACTTGAAGCAGCTAATTGATTGAGTAGGGATCAACCAAATGCTTCCTGGGTATATCCTGTGTTCTCGTCTCAGCACCAGAAGAAACTGGTCTGTAGTTTGGGGCTCAATGAAAGTTTAGTCCTAATTTTCTGGAAATTTATCGATGGAGAGAAGATAGAATTAATTTAACCTTTTCCCAAATGACATACAGAATTCATGTCAAATATGATCATTCCAGTATTAAACTTCTGATACCTAAGGTATTCTGTTAGGGTGCAAGCATTAAAGGGCATGCAAAAGTATCCTTGGTTTCTTTCTGAACTATTTTTGAGCCATTTTGAGATGGAGCTATTTATAAGATTTTAGCTATATAGGAGGAGATTGGGAGCTCTGAATATTCTGCCAAAATGCTCCCTAGGCTAATCAGTAGTGAAACTAAATAGCTAACTAGTTAGATAATAACAGTTACATGATGATCATGCCTTCAGGGTTGTACAAAGATGTAAAGGGAGTCATGGAATAAAGAGCTTTCATTTGAGAAGGATACAATGGAAGTTTTCAAGAAGACATAGCTAATTTTGCTCTATTTACTTTATTAGCTATTTTTAGATAGCTATTAATATTGTTTAGCAGTTGCAAATGCAGAGGGAGATAAAAGCAAGCAAACTAAATCTGTAAGCTAAAATGCCTTCCTGAAACTGACAGACAGAACACTGTGTGTGTTAAAGAAAAAAATTCTCATTACATGTAGTTACCTTTCTAATATATATAAAATCAGAAAAGAGATGCATGAAAAGTACAAGGAACTTTCTTGAGATACAGATATGTTACCTAGTTGACTAAAAGTTGCTGGAATATCCTAGGATTCAGGAACTTCATGATTAACTGACTCTAGGCATGAGCATCCCATTAATAGCATATTAAAAGAGTTGGCATGCTACTGGACAAAATCTCTTTGTTGCAAATGGGTCTTCTAAGTAACCAGTTATACAAACAGATGTTTCTGGAGTCCTGACTGCTATAACTCTTTACCAGAAAAAAAGTGCAAAGAGAAAATCAAGTGTATGACTTGGTCTTATTTCAGTACAGCTGAAAAAGGAATGCATATGCCAATGAAATAATGCTTGAGATAATAAAGAAGGACTCTTTTCACAGTTAGTGCTCTCTTGAAATAATGCATTTTCTGTCATCTCTTAGATACAACCAGTTAAGCAAACTGTCAAAGCCATTTTCTGAGAAGGTGAATCAAAATCCTGATTAATACAAGCTATAGACAAGGGACAGTTAATTAATAGGGTTAAGGGCACTGATGGCTTATTTTCCTTTTTTTCTTGATTTTTGGAAGTGAACATATATGAGTTCAAAACATTATTTGAGATTTGGAAAGGATTTAGAGTCTCTAGATCAGTTAAGATGCTGTAGGAACAAATATTAAAATGACGGTAAGCCAGTTCCCTTCAATAAATAAAGAAGCAGGAGAAAGTGATTATTGCCAAAGAAAACTGCTGTATCATCAATATCCTAATGGAGAGCTTTGCTTTATTAATAAACTGTATTTGTATCTGTACGGTATTTCCCACCTCACCATCACTCTGATCCACTTAAAATAGTTGTTTGTATCACATGAGAATTTCCACATGGAACATGTTCCCTTTTACTTAAGCTGAAAAACACAGCAAAACAGACATGCTTGCACCAATGTTTTCCATATTAATATTATTATATACACTAATAGAGAATGCGTTCTGAGTATGTGGGATTTTTTCACCCTTTTCTAGCCTTAAAATTCTATACCAAAAATATGTAGGTTTAGTTTTCATTTATTGTATTAAGGTATAGATTTGTAAATTAAGAAAAGAAACCCTATATGCTTCCCTTTTCTGACCTTATTTTTTTGACATCTTCTCTTCTAGTCTTCCCATACCTTCAAATGTAAATATTTTGCAATTTTTAAAGGAACTGTGTAGTATTACTTGTTGATAGAAAAAGGAAAAGATAGTTGAGGGGAAATGACAGAGTCATTAGACTGTGACTTAGAATTATAAGAAAAAGCCTATGAAACTGATGAATCACTAGGGAACCACAGATGTCTTAAATACGTATATATACACATGCATATGCACATATATATACACGCATATGCGTATAAATCACTCTGTATATCCTCTTTGCTGTGAATGACATAAATAGATATTAAAGGGATGTACGCTACAGAAAGAAGCCTAAACACAAAGGTGGTATGTGTTGAGATGCTCTATTATTTACATAGTAGTCACTTTACTTGGCAAGTGTCCCAATAAGGAAAATATAGTAGAAGAAAGTGTCACTTTTACGTTGCGATTTTTCAAATTGTAATTAATCAAGAGCATGTTGGATTACTTATTCACAGCATATAAATGCAATCTGTAGAAGTTAAAACTCATCAGCTCATTTCTCAGTCTTGACATAGACATCTAATTGAAGCTCAGCAAGGTACAGCTTGACATTGGTGTCAGGACTAAGTGTATAGGCTGCTGAAATCCTTCAGATATCTAGAGAACTCATTTTCTTCTCCTCAATAACTGGGAAAGATGCTCATTGTACCTTTCCAAGGTGCATATTTGACACTTCAGAAAACAAGAAGACTGTAGCATGCATTTTCTTCCAAGCCGACAGCATTATTATTGTTTAGTGTTTAGATCCTGCTGTTATGCATGGATGTTCTTCATATGCCTCATTTTGGAGGAAGCTGCTTTTCAGTTACTTTTGCAGTTGTGTCACTAGCTCTGTTGTCTTAGTTTATGCTCCCTATGATCTCTTTAAATTGGTAAATTATGGTTTCTGTTTCAGGATGCATATAGTTCTTTGATTTATTCCCTTCCACCACGTTTTATTCTTTGTCAAGCAGCAGCAGAGGTTTAAACCTTCATTCTTGATGACATTAACAGTCCTCTGTAGAACTAAGTACTATAGTGTGGTTTCGGTCACTTTGATACATAGATGATATTACAAACCAAATGCACTGTGTTGGGAAGCTTTTACGTTAATAAATGGCTGTAGGATGTCATTTTGCTCTTGATATCTTAGATATAAGCATGAGCTAATAATGTAGGATTAGGATCTGTAAACCTGTGAAATTTTAATTGTATTTCTGACATTGCCTCAAGTAAGCCATTAGCTCATCTCAGAATTCCCTATTATGAAATAGTGAAGATATTTAACCTCATGTAAGTATCTTTTATACAGTATCATTAACAATTACTGTTATAGGATATATCATGGCATTGCTCTTTAGTTCATGAAGTTTGCATAAGATTGTATTTATTTCTTTTGGGTTTTGAAAGGAGTGAACCGACTTAAGGTTTCCCTTTGGAGTTTAGTCCTTTATCAAAACCAATGTTGTCAAATTAAGAGAACCTGCATATTGAACGATTTGCTTATTTCATGAAGTATTTTAAAAATTTACTTTTTGTATCCTTTGTATTCTGTGCTCAGGGCACAGAAGTTAAGTGGTAACAGGAGCAGGCTCTGACCACCCCAAGACAAATACCAGCATAGTATGTCCTCTGATGCAGTAAGAAATTTCCAGAAGCACTCCTTTCTCTCCCTGCCCTGCCTTTGTAATTAGTGAAGTGTGTCTTGAGCGACAGAGGCTGACTCTTCATGTTGATGTGCTTGCTAGGTCCCACTTCTCATGCAGTCAAATAATTCACTGCAGGCAGTTCCTAGGGAACTGCTAGGGCCTAGGATTCACTCCAGGATGCTCCAGTCTCAATACTGTGGGGCACTGAATTCAGACATCATTTCAAAACAGGCATTTTGATGTATTTCCTGCAAAGGAATGCATACAAAAGAAACACCCTCCCATCGTACTGTGCAGTTAAATCTGTGGCTTTAGATGCTGCAGGAGTCTGAGTTTATGCAACAAGACTCTATGTTGGGCTTCTCCAAATGCTACCGTGAACTGACATGTTAACTGTTTTCAACTGTGTAAATATTTCTGAAGGGAGGACAAAATCCCTGGCTTCTTAGTGATTGTGTCTGGTTCCCATATTTAGAAACATT
The DNA here is from genome assembly GCF_965638725.1 of Aptenodytes patagonicus. NCBI lineage: Eukaryota > Metazoa > Chordata > Aves > Sphenisciformes > Spheniscidae > Aptenodytes > Aptenodytes patagonicus. Next base: position 47,091,751 of record NC_134952.1, read on the forward strand.
CAGCAGTGGGCTGCTTTGTGGATAGCCTTGGAGGGGACACTGCAGAAGCAGTCAGAATAATGACGCAGAGCTTCCTTGGTGGTGAATGAGTCTTTATAGATGTGCTAGTAGTATTACAAAAGGGACTAGACTATCAAATCTGAATTGCTCCTTCCTCGGTATGTTCACGTATCTGTTTAGGTACCTATATAGGTATACAGCTGCATGTGCCTATGTCCTTGACAACTGCTTTATCCCAAATAACTGCACTGTATTAGCTGTAGAGATATTTGGCTCTAGATAATTACATCAACAACCTTATCTTGTAGTCTACTCTTCTTTACTTCTTATCGTTCAGCTAACATGGCTCCTTTTCCTTCACAGCAAAGCTTCAAAATTTTTATCTTTTCAGTTATCCACAGTTCCTCCACATCTGTGTTGTGTTCCTGTTGCTTTGTTACTATTAACTCTGGCTTCTTTGCTAACATATGTTAAATGAAATCTCATACCCTGCCAGCATATGCTGTGTGCAGGAATTTTGACTTACATCTTTTTTTCCAACAACCCCTCCTTTCTGTTCTCTGGAGGTAAATTTCAGAGCATAAAGAAAATAATCTTAAACCAGACTTTAAGACTAACAATTAAATAAGATATCTCATTAATAATGCCTGTTAGCAACTCACATTCCTCTATTGCTAATTTGGATACTTAGCCCTTTTTACTTATATTTCTATCATAAATTGGCTTGCATATGAGGTCAGGATAACCACAGGGAAAATTTCTTCTAGACTTCTGCAGCCATGAATAATCAGTGAAAATATTGTATTAATTTATATTTAACAATACCTTTTAATATTCTCTTCTGAAATTTTTTACTCGGTCTGTTATTGCAAATAGTACATTGAATATTTCAAGTCATTTGGCTGGCCCTTGATTAACATATACTTTTTATATACAGATTCATATTCATGTATCGGCAGCTTCTCAGTGATTAAAAAGTTCCAATACCATTTTTACATCAGCTTTCTCTCACTTCTTCCTAAGTAATTTTTTTTTCTCCTCATAAATTTGTGTTTGGTTATTTTGGGGGGGGAAGGGGTGGTGGTGTTTGGTTTTGGGGTTTTGTTGGTTTTTTTTGTTTTTTTGTTTTTAAACTTTGTGTGATTAGGAAAATCAGGTGCATGTCTTGGAAAGCTTTCTTGAGTTATAGATATTTGGGTTATATGATGAAAGAGAATATTTCAGGTAAAAAAGTTTTGCATATTTGAATGGAAATCTATAGCACACCTAATCTTTTCTAAACCAAACAAAATTAATCTAAGTACTATGCACAACATGGGGACTTTAACTGAATGGTTCAAAATGCTACCTCGATACACAGTGAATGAATAAAGATAAATAGTTCCAGAAATAGACCTTCAGGCATTTAGATGTAAAATTTATCTAACATGAAAATATTTCCTGGATCAGAAACTGTTGAATCAGTGGAGGGAAGAGGAGGGAAGTTGCATAAAACAGAAATGATCTAACTACACTGATTAAAGTGTAATACAGATGAAGGATTTTCAACAACAAAACCCCATAATTATTGCCTGAACCAAATATACCTTGTTTGTATTTTCTTTATTGAAAAAGACCAATAAATTTCTCTTCCCCAGATAGTTTGCTGAAGACAAGGCAAAAAGGGTTGCTATCGAAACAATATAGAAAAATGTATACAATGTATTAATGTACAAAGTATGGCATATGATTCTGTCACAAGTCAGAGCTATACACCTCTGCTGCTTCTTTAAATGTATTAATTCAATTTTAGAAAATAAAACTATTAGGGTTTGGGGTTTTTTTTGTGTTTTGTTTTCTTAAAGAAAGAAAAATAATTCTTTGATTTTCATTATGGGATTAGCAGCTCTTTGCTTTCAGTGGTTGCAGAATAGATGTTAGGAGGCATGCCTGGAATGTTAAGCTGGCCTTTTGGAAAAGAGATCATATTTTACATATCTTTAAGCATACAGTGCCCTGGGGCAAAGCTAATCTCTTCTATTGGAGGATTTATTCTTGTTAATTTTTAGTTGTATTACATAGTATGTATGCATTGAAAAGCAATTTGTTACTGTCAATTATTAGCCTTGATGGTTATTTCAATAAAATCTTTTTTAAGAAATTATTCAACACTTAGAATTGGAAAGGAGAGTTATTGTCTCAGAAAATTATCCTATCCCACTGTGTTATACTCTCATTGACATTTGCAAGGTATTCTACTGTGAGTGTGTTCTTTACGACTGCACAGTTTATCTGCAGACAGCTCAAAGATTGACTGTACAACTGAATAAAGCAGAATAATGTATGTGTACAGGTTAATTTCTTGTTGTTTGCATGTAAATAGAGCAAAATATTTCAGAAGTATATATCTGTACTCATTATAATACTCACTATAATATTATAATTATTAAAGAAATCTCCAGTATTTTAAATATGCACAATATTTGGCAGCCTGTGTGTTGGAGGAAAGTGCTGAGAAACCAGGAAATGTTTAGAAAAACTAGATTAAATCAAGTCTGATCCAGGTAAAAATGAGGACTAGGCTCAGTGACTTAGTCCATGCTTTAATAAATGGGAAACTACAAAGCATTATGGTTTTAAAGCATTAGTGCTAGAGTACTGGGTAATTAGAAGAACACGTTCTACAGAGTAATTTGGTTTCAAACATCTCAGCTCACTGTACAGTATGAATCAATATTAAAAAAAAATCAGGATCATAAATGTATCTGAAGATTGCAATTCATATTTTTAGGAAGGATGTCCAATTTTTGGAATTAATTCTTAGGCATCCCAATGGATGAAAAATTAATAGAGGACATCTGAGGAATGCAATGGTTAAAAAGTTGGTTACATGATTCTTGAATTCTTGGAGAAAATAGTTGTAGTATGGTCAATAATTTACAATGCTGTTGAGATCCATACTAGAATGGCATAACTAGTTTTGATGTCCACACTCAAAAACAGCATTGGAAAAAAGAGAAAAGGATTGGAAAAAACATCCAGAAATCTTTCCTGCAATGAGTGTTTTGGCTGATTTAGCTCATTAAGGTGATGTTTAAGAAGCAATGTTACCATCACCTGTCATTTACATCAGAATACAATCTTTGTTAGACTGAAGTCTCTTTACCCAGGCAAAGATATATGTGAATCTGTTCCTCAGAAGCTGATGCTGGATACATTGAGAAAAAAAATAGGTGCAAAATTTAATAGTAATATTACCATTTAATAAATTAATAGAAGCATTTAAAAGGAAAACTAACATTCTCAATAACTGGATAAAAGATCATAAATTAAAGTTAAATATCTTTCTTAATATATGTTCTACTTTAGATATACAGACTCATTGCAAGACATACTGCTCAATGGTCTGCATTAGCTTTTAAATATTTCTTTATAGTTCTTCCCTGAAATCCTATGGAATCATTAATCTTGCTCTACTATCCAAACCTTGATATATTTACTGTAATACTTTGCTTTTACATACAATGTCATATATCAACACAGAATGAAAGTATGGAAGACACTACCAAAATTATTTTATATCACGGTTGATGCCATTGAATGTTAAAGGTGAATCTGCTTTACCCTGAGAAGGTCTAGCTAAGAGTTTCAGTGTTCTTAATTGACAGAGTGGAGATTTTCCAAGTTGTCTAATATTTATCGTTGTTCCTGAAGATGTGTCATTAACAGATATATGCTTAGTGAAAAGAAAGTTGGCCAAATACCTCAATCCTGTGAAAATTCTTTTTCACTGCATAAAAGTAAAAACCAACACCAATATCTAATATTTTTCATATAGATCACAGTAGTTATTAATTTGATTTAAACGTTCAAATGTTTTGTTTCATACTGACGTTTAGCACATTAAATATCTCTGTTGGAGACATCTACTTCAGAGAAATCTTTGTTTCCACATTGTGAAAAGAGCATTCCATTCCTAGTCATTAGTTTTCTCAGATTTTACACAAAATTAAAAGTCATTTACAAGGATATTATTACCTTTGTGGTAAGTTAATGGAATTCTTTTCTGAACTAATCAGTTTCAGTAATGTCATAGAAGTATTCTTATGTTACTTCAAAATATATTAATATTTACATTTAATTAATATTTGTATTTTTTAGAAGACCAAACAGGTAGGTAGATAGATGAATGTATATTAATGTCACAAAAATTAATCCTTTTTTTCTTTTAGTAACATCACCTAGAAGCAACTGTAAGCTTAATCTACCATGTCAGCCACTTGCAGATCCTGAGATACAAACTTCAGTTTCTAGTAACATTTTTAAGGTTAATCAAGCAATATGTCTTATAAGCTTTTTTTTAATGTACATGGCAGACTTATTTTCTGTTGTTTTCAGTTTATTGTAACTTTTATAACAAGTCACTTTGTTCAGGAGAAATTGTTCTTGTACAGTTGTAGATGAAATATTCATTGAATATTTTTATATTTAAAATAATAAAATGGTGTGTTTCTAGCAGAGGTCCAAAACTCTGCAGAGCAAACAGGTTCAATGTATGACTATAGATTTCATTCTTCAGACAAGACATCATGAATATGAAAATAGATGCAGACAGAACTGAAGGGTCTGTACTACTAGTATGCCCCCCCCCCCCCCCCCGCTTTTGGTTTTGGCTAGCTAATAATACAGTCCTATAAAAACTTTTTTCCAATTTAAGTAATAGTAGCTTATGTTATATAGTATATTTTTGAAAACTGAAATCATGTTAATGTATAATAAGAATATGAGGAAGTTCCCAATAAAATATATTATTGGAAAATATTAGTTTGACGAACCTAAAATGCTTCATCAGAGGCATTGAGTTGAGATATTTTCCAGTCCATATCTTTGGAACAAAGTACTAACTCAAAGCCTAGGCCCTAAAAACATCACATCTCTGTTTTAAATTTTTTTTTTTCTTTGAATTTCCTCTTCAAAGGAAGTTTGGAGCTTCTGACTTATAGACTTAAAACTATATAAAAAAATATATATATAAAACACATCACTGCCATAAATATAGTATTTTAGGTCACATTTATTTATAGCAGCAATTTTGTGGTTAGTTTAGTAGTAAGGTGATAGATTCACTGAGTGGGCTCCTGTATATTTCAGGTAAGTATTTGCAACTATGCAATTTTTTAAATTATTTCTTTTTCTTTTTTTTTCCCCCCAGATTTGGAACAGTAACTTTGGGCTGTATGTGTAGTAGCAATTAGGAATATTAAGCAGCTAAAATTGTTTGCTAATTTTTTTGAGTTAGCTGTTGTACCAACCAAACTTATTTCCTGGCAGTAAGAAAGAATTTGTGATCAGAAGAACAGTCATTTTCAAATTCACAGTATCATTTTGAACAGTCATATATGGGCTTGTCAAGGCAGGGCAGAAAAGCAGGAGTTGAAAAAAGAGAAATAGAGACATCTTTGTCATCAGTGCTTTAGTAGTCAAATAGATCGAGCCTCCCTGAATAACTGAGTTCTTGAATTATTAAAGCATCTTCTTATTTTCCTTCAGGAGAAGAGGAGAGACTTACTTTAAAAAGAGATATTAAATTCCAAGTGATAGTTTTTAACGTCTTTTGTTCAATACATTAATATGATTTAGTGATATTCATTCTTTCTACTATAGCATGTTACCTTGATTAAACTATATAGAAAGAAAATTGCCTAATTTAAAAAATGTTCAAATTTCCAAACCCCTCTGATTTCAGTGGTCTCCATGTCTGCCCAGGAGATTTGTCTCCCTAGGTTTCCCTAATACTTAGAGAAGTGGAAAGTCCTTACCAGAGGGTGATTTGTGTGCTCCAATTTGTCCTCTAAAAGAACATCTCTCATTTTGCTACTAGTAGAAAGAGCCTCAGGAAACCAGCTTAAAATTAGCCTTTGTGAATAACCCATCACAACACAAAGACCAGATTATCAAAGGAACTCAGGCAATTAACAGACTGATTTTGGTAAATTTAGTTATTGAACTGCTTTTAACTATCTCTTAAGTGATTCACATCTTAACAGGAAAAATTCTTGAATGGAGCAGCTGGTGAAACCAGGAGTTTCATTTAACCAAAGTTTCACTCAGCTTTGGATGTTGGCCTGTGAAATCAATTTACTATGATAAAATAAAGGCTCTCAACCTTTATTCATCCAGGAAGGACATCTTCAGCAACCTTCACATTTGTGTATTCACAGAAGGCCAGATCTATTGTTTTGGTATTGTACTAGTTAAGATTTTTTTAATCTCTCCAGGAATGATACAGAAGAGAATAAACAAAGCAAGCAGCAAACCCACATATTTTCTTAACAACTAATGTGAGCTAAACTTTTCTTTTATCCTAAGGTTAGTGTTTGAATATAGATTTTACAGTTTTCGATTTTGCTTTCATACATAAGGAAATAACATAAGTGGCTTCTGTTGAAAATAAAGTTAAAAAAATAAGAAAACCCAAGGAAGAGTCTGTGCTGCTTCTTTGAGAGCAAGCACTGAACTGAATATAAAATAACTTCCCATCTCTAAAGCAAGCAGGAGATTTAAAATATATATATAGCATAACATATAGAACGTAGTGAATATGTATATATCAGTAAACATTGCCCCATAGCAGTGATCTGAGGCTAATATAAAATATTCTAATATTATATATAATGTTAAAGAAAGTAAAACTTCCACCCAGTAAGATGTAGAAAATTAAACCAAGCTTATCTGTGTCATGTGAGTCAAAAATTCCATGAAACCATTGAACAAATACGTAAATACAGACAACAGAGTCATAGTTTAATACATTTGCTCAAATGTCTGGAACATATAGTAATAGAAATATTTTTTCCAAGTTTTAAGTTTCAGCAAAGGTAGGTTGACGGCTGCAGTATACTTTTGGATCAATTTCTTAAAAAAAAAAAAAACAAAAAAAAAAAAAAAAAAACAAAGCAAACAACCAACAAAAAAAAAACACAGATGAAATATAGCAAAAGATGTGACTGTAAAATTGATTGAGGATATTTTGTATTTATGTAGGACTTGTCTGTAGTCAATGATATTGCCACACCGTGGACTCATAGCAATTTTCTTACTGGAAAAAATATTATTTTGTTTTTTAAGTAATCTTATGCTGACATAGACAGTGATTAGTAATAGACACAACCAATAGAGGCTGGGGAGAGAAAACAGTGGACCACAGAGTGTACTGCAGCTCTGCACTGTTTCATTTGTGTTTGCTGCAGACAGCACCTAGAATTCAGTCATTTACAGTAGTGTAGGCAGGAGATGACCCCCCTGATGTCACTGGGTTGTGCTGGTTTAAAGATTGTGCAAGTAGTAAATGTCTTTGTATGTCATTAAACAGACCCAGCCTTATAATACAGAATTTCTGAATACTTATATCATATTGAATTATAATGATATATAGCAGCACCCAACAGCCAGGTATAAATATCTAAAGGAGCAAACATGAACAAGCTAAATATGAAGTGATACTTCCCAGGAATACTAACCTACCTTTCAAGGTTCAGGATCTTTTTCAGTCAGAGGTGGTATTTCTATATTTAATAGTCAGTAATGTATCTTTTCTCCAGGTATTTGTCAAGTCACTTTTCCAGTCCGTGTGAACTTCGGTATCCAAAACATCCTGTAGCAAACATCACTCCATAGAGGGAATAGGTAACAGGCACCTGTCTTCTCTTTGCTTGCTTTGAACTTCCTGACTGATGGTTTCACCTGCTGCTTCCTCTTTTTCTAAGAGAAGAGAGAGTGAGCATTTATTCCTTATAAGTCCCTACTAAGGAAAGCAAAACAAAGGGAATTCAAACAATAGAGAATGGTCTAGAAGGTTAAATACGTGGGTCCCAAAGCTGAATTGCAAAGAAACTGTTAAGGAAATCAGATGTAGCTTTCGTTTGGGACCATATACAGACATTGAAATATCACAGTTCTCATTCTTGGCAATTTAAATAGTCTTGTGCAGAGTATAATTGTGAATGCAATTTTCTAAGAATGAGACTGAGAATTAATTTAATTGAACTCAGGTTAAATTACTTCAACTGAGATAAGATGAACGTTGATTAACAGAGTCAAAAGCCAAGTCAATTAAAGTAATTCAACCTTAACAAGAAAATATCTGTGACATATTTATTGACATAAAATCTCTTGAAACAAGATTACATGTGTTAGCTTTGACAATACTGAAGTTCAGGTATGTTCAGGACATTATGTGAGCAGGAATTGCTGACAAAAATATAGAACTTAAAACTAAGCTTCCCTTAGTGTTCATGAAGTTAGACTCTCAAATGGAAGTTGTACCTACAAAGCCAATCAGGTTAAATTGTCTAGGCTGTTATCCTCTAGTTTTTAATGTAAAAATGGAATTACAAACATTGAAACAGTAAGCATGGTCTGCCAAAAGAAATTGGCTTGGTTTACTGGATCTTCAATAACAACAACTACAAAAAGGTGGCTTTTTTAAGATTCTTGTATACAGAATTTGTACTCATTCCTCAGATTGCCAAAGCACAGCTCAATCTGTAATAAAAATATGACCTACCATTACAAAGAAATAATGCAAAATGAATAACTTTTGAAATTACAAAGCTGGTAAAAGGATGTATTTTCAGTTTATCAACACACAGAGAAAACTACGGGGGGGGGGGGGGGGGGGGGAATAAAGCAGCACAGCATAGTTGCACTTTACCATGCAACTAACAAATAAACTGCCCAGAGGAAAACTTTCTGAGCTCTAAAAGGTGAAATGTGCTCATTTAAACTCTGGCCTTGTATTGAAGAAGTAAAGTTGTGGAATTCTATTACTATATAATGAAATCAAAATACGTCAAATCCTTGTTTGTAGGGATGACACTTTTTTAGAAAAATAAAGCTGCCATATTGAAGGTTTACAAAGGTGCTTAAAGAACACCACAGATCTTAAAAAGAGAGAGAGAGATATGAATTCTATTGGCTGAAGAAACCTATTCTCAGATTTTTTTTTTTTTGCCAGCACACTGGAGGTGTATGTTAGGTTAATAAATTTGCCTTTTTATTCATCCGTCAGCAGTAGAGTCACTGTGAGTGCAGTACTTAAACATTGAAGAAAGGATTTTTCCAGCCAACAGATTAAGGAAGAGTATTTAAAGGTTATGTCTCCAGCTGCTGAAGTAGATTTTTCCAGTCAGCAAAGGAAGAAATAAATGAAAATGGCAGACAGGAGGGCTCTCATTGAATATTACTGATTGAGTAGACAATGAGGAAGGGATGGATAAAAAGAATCAGTTTGATTAAAAAATGTTTTAGAGAAAGGTGATAAAAAAGGGTCTGTTTGAATAGTGTATGGACTGGATGTTCTTCATCCCAGAAGTTCAAAATGGCTGGCTCGTGAAATTGACAGTTAGTAGCAGGGATTTGTAATGAATCTACTAAGTTGGAGTAGCATCATGTGACAGGAAAATATAGTATCTAGCTTATAGGAAAGAAAAACATGCAACTGCAAGCTAATGAGTCTGTCCTCAACAGTATTCAAGACTTAGGAATAAATACTGAAAGTAAGTATTCAAGTCTGTAAATGAATAACTGTTGGAAAATACCACATCAGTTTATCAAAAGTAGATTGTGTTAGACTACCTTAGTATCTGTCTTTGATAAGACAACTGATTGATTGTCTAGACAGGGAAATTCAATAGTTTTAATCTAATTTCAGTAAAACATTTGATATAATACCATACAGAGAAAGACAGTAATGCAAGATAGTTAAGGAAGTTGTGTTGGCAAGACAATTGTTGGATTTATAGAAGGTTGGTAGTGAAACTCAAAGATAAGTAATGGCACAAATCTTGTTTAATACTTTTCACTGATGTACTCTAATGCCAATGAAAATTTGCTGATGTAATGAAGCTGACAGTCAGTACAGAGAAAGATTGGATACAGTAAGAATTAGACTGCTTAAGAATTGAAGTAATAGAAGTAGAATAAAATTCACTAGTTCAAAGTTCAAAATGCACTTCTAGCAACAGTTTGGGAAATGCTACAGTTAGAAATGAAGAAAACATTTGGGATCTCCAAGTTAGTTACGGATTGGTCAGGTTGGATGGGGCTTTGAGCAACCTGATCTAGTGAAAGATGTCCCTGCCCAAGGCAGGGCTGTTGGACTTAGATGATCTTTAAAGGTCCTTTCCAACCCAAACCATTCTATGATTACTTGAAATCACAAAAGCAAAGCAGTTTAAAGAATGGTTATGTAGCCTTAGGAAGCATCGGATTCCTAAGGATTTTTAAGAAGGAATTAGTATTCTTATACAAAACACTGGTGAACCTTCCTCTAGAATATTATGTATAAGGACGGAAGACATATCTTTATTTTCAGGATGAACATGGAAATGGGAAATATATTTACTAAGAGGAAACTAGAGAAGTTTGGCTGAATTAGCATAGTAAAACAAAAGCTGAGTGATCTATAAATATATCATAGTGAAAAAAGATGATGATAGTTAACAGCAGCGAGGGGAAAAACACCTAAAAGAATATAGACACCAGAACAGAGGGATATAAACATCCCATTAATTAAGTTAGCCTGGAAAAGAGAAGACAGTTTCTCACCAGAATAGGAGGAATGGGACAAAGATATTGCCTGCTATTAAAACAGATTTTAATTGTTTTAGAAAGGATTATGTAGTATTGATGACTGATTCAAGCAGTTCCTTCAGGTCTGTGTTCCTTGAAGAAACTTTGTTCCTTAAATAGATTAATCTTTGCTGTTAATTTTGTTTTGGTCTAAACTCAGAAATTTTTATGCAGGCCTGCATATGGAAACAAGGAAAAGCAACGTTAAGGATCAGTTTTGAAATATACCGAGCAGAAAAAGAAATACATTCTTCCAGGATCAGCCAACGTGATTTTCATTATGAAATTTTATGTCTTCCTGCTTCATCTTCACCTTTTTTGAAATGATGGGTATTATTACCATTACACATTCTCTCTTTAGTGTCAAATGAGTTCCATGTGTTTTACTGATAAATAAAAGAATAAGATTATCATGAATATTCTGGCAAGCAGGGCTAACATTTGTGAAGGCTTACTTATGAGCAACTTTGAAGTCATTTGGGGATCTGCATGTAAAGGTGGTTATACTTGTGAAAAAGTCTTTGCAGGATCCCATACTGATTTGAGACGTTGCTTAGTGTCAATCATTATAATCAGCATATAGGTCTCAATAAGAATACTTAGTTAATTACCTTGAAACCTTTTCGTGAGTCATCTGTAATTTACAGGTTTTTGAGATTATGAGATAGAAATTACCCTGGAGTCAATGAGGCAACACTGTATAAAATGAGAGACTAAAATAGGATGACAAGCCTTGTTGGATTGTAGGCTTAATTATAATTCATATTCTTCAGTCAATCAGCTCTTTTCAGACACTATTGTATTGTGTCAGACAAAACTTTTATTTTAGAAATTCATGGAAGATGAGGGAAAAGTCTTGCATTTAGAGGGGTATGAATTTGTATTTTGAATTTGCAGTGAGGTCTGTTGCTGGTTGTAATTTCCCTGGAAGGTCCTTTTTTATTCAACCACTGCTCAGACACTGTAGTTTTAAGCTACTTTTAATATTTTTGTTTGGTGGGTTTTTTTGGGTTTTTTTTGTTTTTTTGGTTTTTTTAAATTTTATTCAGTTACAGTGCTAACCAATCTAAATCTTTTGCTTTTAGAGCATAAGAATTCTTCACAGAAACTGCTAAATCTAGTGCACCAATAATAGAATGATAGAAAATTTCTGTAGATAGCTAACTAGGCATATATGTCATATAGTTCATCAAATATGGAGGGAAAAGTTACGAGAAATGGAGGAGGGAAATGATAGTGGGAAAGGGTCAAAATATGTTCACATCAGAAAAATGTGAAATAAGAAGCCTAGAGATCACCAGCTTGGTGTAGTTGAAAAGGGCTATTTGAATGTCTAAGACAATACTGAACTCAAGAGTACAAATTTGGATGACATCTCCTACAAGCTTTGGCATCTACTTTAAACTTTTTTTGAAAGGCTGTATGGGGTTGTAATTATGTCTTTGAGTTTGCATATATTGAAAGTAAAAATTCCTGTCTGTTAATGTATGTTCAGTGTAGAAATTGTCAGAATATTCATAATTACTGAAAAGAAAAGCCAAGAAAAATACACAGGTTTTCTGTCAGTTTTGTGGCTTACATCTTTGATCTCCAGTGCATCACATAGGCATACACTAGCCCATTTCATATGGTTATGTGTGACTATAAAGTTGTATCATATTATAAAATAAAGCTAAAAAATAACATCTTTATTATGAATAAAAAGAAAATAATAATTAAGAAATAATTTATGATTTCAAGAAGGTTAAATATGGTGCAGATTCCCTCCTTGTGCATAGTGTAAATTGTCATCAAGCTATCAGAACTGTCAGCTGAACACAGGAGCAAAGAGTAGTCACTTCTTCCAACTGTAGAAGTAAAAAATTTATGCCAAAACTCAACGCGGTTTCAAACTTTTATTTACACTATAAGACTCCTTTGTCTAACTACTAGAGATATCATATTGAGATCTGCAGACTTTCCTATAGTCTGTCCAGTTGTTTACAATTTTTTCTCCAGATATCTGCTGGGCTGTGGGCTTTGTGAATTTCTACTTCAACACTTCAGAAATGCAAGATTGGCTTAGCATTAGTATTTCTTGTTTATAATTGCTTTCTTGTGCAATATGCTCAAGAAGTTATCAACAGTCAGGTGAAAAAAAATCCTTAAAATTTCCATTGAGTCCTATCTCACTCTACTGTGGATGTCAAAGGAGAAACAAATCCATTCCATAGTTCCCTTTATTCCACGTAAGTATTGAAGACATTGGTTTTTAACAATAACTGACACAATTATCAAAACCAGTTTTACAAAAACAGAGATTGGCCCATATGAGCAGCTGAGTTTAACTTTCCTCAGCTGTTGCCTGATTGGAATGTGTTACATTAATGTGAGTTGATCAGTATGTGTTAATTACGAATGGAAAATTGAGTTCTTTATATAGAATGGAGATATTAATTGAGCTAAACTTATATTTTCTCATTAATAATACTCATCAGATGTTTATCATTGGGCAATTTTCTCTGTGGTCTAATATTATGCAAAAGTTACTCGTTCATGGGAAATATGTAGACCAGTCTTCACCTAGAAAGAAATTCTGCCTGGCTGTAAACTCTGAAGTGTTCCTGGTAATAAGTCTTTCAGGAATAGGCTTAATTCTAATTCTAGTCTACTTCACTATCTATTTCTTATAAGCAAAAAAAAAATCTTAGCTTTTCAAAATCCCTAGAGTCAAAGGAAAGATGTTTCAGTGTCTCTGTATGAAGTATTCTGTCATTGCTTTACAGTTATCTACCGGTCAACAGCATACACAAATTTGTGCTCCCTCAAAAGGCATCAGAATCAAATCTTATTCTATAGATTCAATCTCATTTAAGATTATCACTTTATCTAGGAGATGTAGTGGGCTGAGTGGCCTAGAATATGTGTGACCATAAAGCCATATTATATCGTAGAATAAAGTTAAAAAATAATATCTTTATTATGAGTAAAAAAGAAAATGTAGTTTAAGGTAGGAAGAACATCCATTGGGAATTCTGTCTATTTGAATCTCAGAGCATTATTTGATTATGCTTTCTTGAAGTGCTGTGACAACAAAGCTATACACAATGAGGGAACAAAGTTGTTGTGGCCTGAGCTTTTCAGTCCATCTTGAATTTGCCAACGGCTTGGATATATAAGGGAACTGTTTTGTTGATGAACTCCTATTCAGCAATCAAAAAGGACTGAGTGCATGTCAGGGTTAATCCCTATCAATTTGTGGGGCAGAATAATCAGGACAGTATTCTTATATACTTACTGCAGAACAAGGGAATGTTCTTCTGTTGAAATACAGCAAGAAAAAGAAACATCAGAATGTTTTCACCTGTCCAAGTTTCTCAGGAGCTCAGCAGCATCTCTTGGAGGCTATTTTTGTGACAAAGTAGAGGAGACTCAAAGAAGAAAATGGTGGCTTCTTATGAGGCACACAAAACCATCACATGACAAATGATAAAGGTTCTGATTAAGCATTCAGATAGTATTACACCTGCACTACACAACAGTATGGTTTACCCTGCTGCCAAAAAACAAACTGAAAGGCTTCACAAGAAAAGGAACAAAAACAATCTGAGAGTTGCAAAGACAAGTAAAAGTGACTAAACCCATAACTGGGTTTGCTTACCTAGCCTATAATAAAAGGGAATACAATAGTGCTCTCCAAGTTAAACATTAAAGTTAAGTTGAATAACAGGATGCAACATTCCCAACTCCTGACAGGCATGGTGAAAAAGACTTGCATTTCACAAAACTTCTCTTTCAAGACTGAAAACACCATTATTGTAGTGTCTTGTGTTTCAGAGAGGTCTAAACTCAGTGTGACAGAAAACACTTGTAGGTCTTCTCTCAGGCACAGCTAGACTAGTAGGATGGAAAGGTAAGTCAGGTCTCTTGCAGAGAATAATTACTTCTTTTAAATAAATGATAGAGAAGATTGAATAGACTGTCAACAACATGTTAATCTCCTTCAATTCTGGTGCCAGTAACTGTTCCCCACAGACCATAAAAGAAATTCTGATTTGACTTTTAGATGCCTGGCCATCTGTTTCCCAAGCATCTTGTATTAATTGTCTGAAGGAATAGAAATTTGGCAAGCACATGTAGCTTAACCTGTCCGTTGGTTCATGTGAGCTGCATCATTAGTGGTACACTTTCTATAGTCCACAGTTGTCTCTCCCTTTTACAAGTCCAAAATAATTATGTATGTGTAACGTGCAGCCTGTCACACCAGGAAAGTCAATTGTTAATAGTCTCATATTTATGTAATCTGCCTGTCAAATGATTAGTCATAACAAAAAGGGACAGAATTAGTATATGTAGGGTTTCTCTTGACAATTAATGAAGCTGGGTGAAGCCCTCCTCCCCATCCCACAAAATCTTATGTGACAGTTCTGTTTTTCCATACATAGGTAGCCCTGTTGTCTTCAACAAAGCTGGCTTTTAAAGTGGAAGAAATACAGCTGTTACCATTGGTGCAGTTAGCTTAGAGTTGTGGAGTCCTGGTCGTTGATTTCATATCCTAGATGTTACTGTGACAGCAATAATCAGTAACAAGCTCTTGTTATCCTCTCTATTTCAGGTGAGTTTGATGCTGCAGTTAGAGATAAGACATAAAGTCACACTGAAATGAACAGAGTCAATTGTTTTTGTTGCAATTTTTCTCTTTTAAATAAAATTATTCACTTCTCTAAATGGTTATATGGACTATAAAAGCTTCATTTATGAGTTCAAAAAAGCATTTAGTAGAATTGTCTGTTTACTTTTAGAAAGGGAAAAAAATGGGAAAAGTTTGAAGCCCTGAAATGTCACCACCACAGTTGTATTTGGTAAATTTCATGGCATGCAGGTCAAGGCTACCTTAAGGTGTGGCAAATCATGTTATAATCATAATTTGAACTAAATTAATTCTTCTTCCTGGAGTGGATCAATGCTAGAAGACCTGCAAAGCGCTAATGCAAGTGGAGAAGTCTGGAAACAGACCTCTTGTTACCATTATTAGCAGTACACCAGATTTCTTGCAGCTAAAATAAAACTTATGGAAAAAGATCAATCAGCTATGTTTCACAAATATGCCCTGAGAATTAAGGTATAACAATAGAAATGCAGACAGTGAAAAGATTCTTTAAGAACATAGGATTGGTTTAATACTTCAGAACTAAAGGATTTCTTTTATGCTTTTCTTATTGTCAATGAACATGCATATCAGATTTAAATGAGGATCATAGGAAAGGGGGAAAAAAAAAAAAAAAACCAAACCTAGGAAAAAATCAGCCAAGACCTGCATTTGTACATTTAAAACATAGTAAAATGCACTGCAGAAGAAAACCAGTGCAAATATAAAATGTATCTCTTTGGCCTGGTTTTGGCAGGGCTAGAGTTAATTTCCTTCCTAGGAGCTGGTACAGTGCTGTGTGTTGGATTTAGGATGAGAACAAAGTTGATAACACACCGATGTTTTAGTTGTTGCTGAGCAGTGCTTACACTAAATCAAGGACTTTTCAGCTTCCCATGCTCTACTGACTGAGAAGGCTGGAGGTGCACAAGAAGCTGGGAGGGGGCACAGCCAGGACAGTTGACCCAAACTGGCCAAAGGGATATTCCATACCGTGTGATGTCATACTCAGTGTATAAACTAGGGGAAAGCTGGCCGGGGGTCCGCTGCTTAGGAACTGGCTGGGCATCGGTCAGTGGGTGGTAAGCAATTGCATTGTGCATCACTTGTTTTGTATATTCTATTATTACTATTTTCCCTTCCTTTTCTGTCCCATTAAACTGACTTTATCTCAACCCATGAATCTTACTTTTTTTTCTCGATTCTCTCCCCCATCCCACTGCAGGGGCAGGGAGCGAGCGAACAGTTGTATGGTGTTTAGCTGCCTGCTGGGTTAAACCACAACACTCTCTTTCATATGTTTGTTTATTAGTGACGGTCTTAAAAAATATTTTCTACAATTTATTTTGTTTTTTAGAGTTTGAGGACAAAGTTTTCTTAAAATGCATGAAAAAGATGCATGTCATCATCTAATCTCATAGGTGATGACATACTTCTATTACTTAATGTTGCATAAAAAGCTTGTGAAAGTTCTGGATTCCCTACTAGCAGTTTTGTGCATTAACAATAACACTACTTCTGTGTCCTTCTTGTCACTGTATGCGAGCAAGCTGTTTTCTGACTTAACCTCGAGAGCTGATTTTTAAAAGCATGGTGTGTAACACTCTGTATGAAAATCCATAATCACTACTAATAATTCAAATGAAGGCTATTATGAGTGTTGTCAAAATTGTCAAAACACAATTTTGACCTGAGAAAATATGTGGCAATATATATATATTAATGGATTTTTTGAAGTCTTTTTTTCTAATGTTAATTTGAATTAAGATCTTCTCCAGAAGGTTACATTTAGTATTTAAATTTGGTGTATACTTTGTACACCTACGTTAATGCAATTTGTACACATCATATTGTCTGTTAATGTTATGTTGTATCATTTTGGAAATGCTTAACATTTTGAGATAAGGACTCAACACTGATCAAGTATCCCTAAAATATTTTTTGGCCACTCTTTTACAAAGATTTTTATCATACTGGATTATTTCTCTACTTCCTCTGATTTTGCTTCCTCATCCCTCTTCCTTGTGTGAGCTGGGATCACCTTCAAAGCAAAAGATTTCTGAGGGGCTTAACAATGGTACTATGGTACTACAGGCATACCCAACCTGTTTTAATTCAGTCAAAATAGGTCCATGGTGGTGCAGGGGGGAAGGCAGGCTTGATTTGAGCAGACCTTTCTCTTATATCTTCTTTGAAGTAACTTCTGTAGGCAGGAGCAATGAAGTCAAGGTAGCAAACTGTGCTTCAGTGGTGAAAATAGTCCTGAAGACTTGGGCCAACAAATGCTGGCAGAATTTCACAGCATCTGAAGGCACTGTCCTAGAAATCTATGCTGCGTTCACAAAACCACAGTGTGGCATCTACATGAGAGATCTCTTCAGCATGGCAGAACGTGTGCTTCTTTTAGGTAGTTAGTCATCACCAGCTAAAAATAAAACCTTTAGACCAATTTAAGAAAAAGATACAAACACAAATCCAAATTTAAAGATGGAAGTTGTGGATAGGCATTCTATATTTTCATACATTTGGAAGGTTATAACTGGAGGAAAGCACATACCTTAATTAAAGAGAATGTTTTCTTTCCCTTCCACACCTTTTGATGGAAGTCTTAAAAAAAAAAAAAAAATCTTAAAACATTTTAATTTGGAGATAGTAGCAGGTAATACTGTACTAAAAGATTTCACCATGCTCACCAGGAATATTTGCATCTTCTTCAAAAACACAGCTGTTTGAGTTTTCTGTCCTTTCCTTTCTCTTATTTTCATATTTTTGTCTCTTATTCCAGGTATATAGAGGATTTTTTTTAACTATATTGCCCTTTCCTTCTTATATGGATGAGCTGGCATTCACTGAATGATGGCACCTTTGTGCTAGTCTCAGCAACAGAGGTTTAGAAAGAAAGAGAGCAAGAGAAGAGAAGGACAAACTTTTGATATGACTGCAGTCTCCATACAAAGTGTTACACTTTTTGTTGCTGATTTACAAATTCCACTCCTGTATAGCTTTCAATTTCTTGGATTAATTTAGAGACAGTTTAGATAGATAAATGGAGAAGGATTCAAAGGAGACAGGGAACATGGAGCAGGAGCAGCAGATTAGTATAAAATATGCCTCCCTTATGCTCTAGAAGGTGTGCATGGTTGCAGAAACAACCTAGTGTTCTCTGTTAGTGGCTGACTTCCTGAAGTGCAGCTTGGATTGCGCTCGTATCAGGCATAGCCTAAAAGCAGCAAAGAACAACCATACTGGAACATAGAAGTCCAAAACTACACGGGGTACTGGCAGAAGAATCTTGGCAGAAAGAGAGTTTGCTACAGGAGTGCATCCATATTGAGTTCAATGTGGGAAAATTCATCTCGCATCTCAGTGAAACTACTTTCACATTAGGGCCAGAAAATCATTTGCAAAGGCTAAATGACTCAGAAACATTTTGCTTGTGGATTAAGGGTACTCTGGCATAGAAGAACTCAAAATGACCCTCCGCAAACTAGAAGTGTCAGAAATACTGTTTTGAAAATCACAAGCTTATAATTATAAATTAAGAAAACACAGTCCTGCAGAGAATAGGAATAGCACCACATAACTCTAAATCCATTTTGTTTCCGTAACCACATGGTTAGAGTTCCATAGAAGCCCAGCAGGAACAAAGGGATTAATGTAAAGCATGCATATATATGTATGTTTTGAATTGGTATGTATTTTCTGATCTGGTCCCATCTTACAATTGTTACTTCATAAGGATGATATAGACAGTCACGATTTTTAAGACATGACCTAACCCCCCAAATTTCCCATAATTTTAGAGCTGGAAACAGTCTCAAAAGTTGTTAAAGTCTTCTATTCAAGTTGAGTATAGACAGTCATTCAGCATTCCAAGGTGAACCTTTGAAAAATACCAAAGCACTTGCAGGATTTGAGCCTGATATACAAGAATCATTATTAAAGTCAGATAAAAGTACTATAATAGTAAAAACAAACAAAAAAAAATGCTCCTATTGTTACAATATATATTAAAAAAAAGATGTTTTTTTCTCTTCCGGAAAAATACAGCAAATGTTTAAGATTATAATTTTTGGAAAAAAAATGTAGAAACTAGGATTTATATGGATTTTGTAAAAGGTTTCCTCTTTTTTTTTTTTTATTGGAAAGAGCATTGATTGCTCACTTTGTTCTTGAAAAGCATGAAGAACAGTTATCAACTTCCTTATGGTTAGGTGAAGGAATGTATAAAAAATCCATCTCAAGGAAAAAGAAAGAAGCTAGAGGAAAAAGGCTTAAAAGTCCATCTTTGATTTCACTTTAGTACCATTTTCTTTCTCTTTCTTGCTCTGAACTTTGGGGTTTAGATCAAATGTATTAATCCCTTTAACATTTTTCCTGTGAATTAGCACTGATCTAGTTTTCCTTTTTCTTTTTTTTTTAATCTATTTTTTTTTCAGTGTGCTTTCCTGGGTTAGTTACGAATAATATTGATGGGCAATATCTGTGATAATCTTGCTCAGAAATATGACATCTAGTCAAAAAGATATTTAAAATTGTATAGAGGAGAAAAAATCCTTTGATATTAATTGCTTGCACATTGCACTATCTGCGATATAGTATTTGTATCAAACTTTGTTAGTTGCTATAGCAAATTTAAAATTACAACCATCTCAAGAAAGTTTTGCTGTCTTTGAGTTCATTAAATAACCATTACTTTGTTAAGTATTCCCATTAGATGTCATCTTATTTCTACTTAAATGGATAGATTTTAAAGTCTTTGAAGTCCCTAATACTTCTATTTACATACTATATTGAAGTATATAATTCCTTGTGTCACTAATTTGCTACTGTTGTAACTACTGTCATCTTTTGTTACCTCTCAGTGTCTTATAGATAACGTGAATGAATCACGCAATCTGAAGGATTTTGGCTTTAAACCTCACCGTATAAAATGTAAAGTAATTTAGTAAAAAAAGAAAAAACAAAAACATGAAAATAGACTGCCTGCACATTGCCGTTCTCTGTTCTGCAGAAATACTGACAAAAGAAAGGATACCTGACTAATGACTGTTCAAAATAAACACGAAGAGCAAGCAGTGATCAGAGAAGGAATAATGAGGTGGGAATCCCAGTCACTCTGAATCACCTACTAAAACCAGCAAGTCTGATATAGCTCAGCCTTCATCCCGAACAGCTAAGCCTCTATCCCTGCTGCAAAACCTACTACCATGGTTCCACAGAGGGATACTGCACAAACTAAGGGGAATGACTGCATAAAGATGGACAGGACATATTAGGGTATACCTGGAGAGGGGTGGAGAAGGACATTCTGGCTTTGAACAAGAATTTGAGGATTGCACAGAAATTATTATGGAATGTTTAAGCAGAGAAGAAAAAGCTTGGAAGTGGAGGGATAGGGGTGAACTGGGATGGAACAAATGCAGAGGAATGGAGAGAAAGGGGCATAAAAGAGGCCAGGGATGTGTAAGCAGGCTCTTGGTCAGTGCATTTGTCTCACTAACCCTGCAGCTGATCATCACCTCTCATCTTCTGGTTAAACTCCATTTTTAACCACTTTCTGTGTGAGTATGCTCTCTATTCTGTGTGTGTGACCCAGTAGCAAACTTCAAGGCAGACTAGCTGGCAAGCAGGAGAAGTCTGGGTGATGGTTAGTGGGGAGACCAAGGGTCTGGGAGCCAATTAGCTGGAGACTTGGGATCTGAAAGCTGGACCCCAGAGAGATGGAGCACATGGGAGACAGACACTGGTGAGACCTGGGGGGGGGGTGGTGGTGGTGTGTTACCCTGAGAGTCCTGAGAAACAGGACTGGGTTATTCATGCTGCCCCTGTTTTAAGTGGGTGCCTGTGAAGATACTCTTCTCCTGTCTGTGTTAATCTGTTTGCAGGTAGCTGTGCCGGTACAG
Organism: Aptenodytes patagonicus; assembly: GCF_965638725.1. NCBI lineage: Eukaryota > Metazoa > Chordata > Aves > Sphenisciformes > Spheniscidae > Aptenodytes > Aptenodytes patagonicus. The sequence continues at coordinate 47,112,895 of NC_134952.1, forward strand.
ACCTTGTGTGTGCCCAGGAGGGGTTAGTGCTCAGCCTCACTCCTGGTGGGACCTGGAAATGGGGACAGAAGCAGCTCCTCTCAAGCCAGCCCCGGAGGGGATGGGCCACTTGCGTCGTTTACTCCACTGGATTTGGCTATACATTATATGTGAATTAAATACTCTAAGTTTACCTACTAATCTTAGCATTTCAAAATGGTAGGGTCTGTGAGTGCTCCCAGTAGTCTTTTTTTTTTTTTTTGGGGGGGGGATAGGGGTGTATTTTTTGTGGAGTTTTGGGGGGCATTGTTGGTTGGGGTTTTTTTGACTTATTGTGTCATTAACTTGGATCATAGTTGGAGAGGAGGTAAGAGAGGAAGAGTTATTAGAAGGCATTAAACATAGATGTGCAACTATCTGTTTTGTTGTCTAACTCAGTGAAAAATTCATGTTGCAGCTGGACTCTGTACAAATCTTTATTGTCAGGAAGTGACCTGGGATAGCCTGACTCATCTCCCTGCAGGTCATGTTTTGGCTGGCTTTGATGTTTAGGGTATCCAACCTGCAAACCTGGACTGAAGTTTTGCCTTTAGAAAAGAGATTCTGTTTCAGGATTCCTTTACTTTTTCAATAATTCATGTTTCATGCATTACAGTGTCTTATATGTCTTATAGCACAAGTCTGAGGTGCAATTTTGTTGCTATGAAAAGTTGCAGACCAAAGCACTTTCTTTCATGAGTGTGATAAAGATAAAATACTGCAGGGCAGGTTATCAAGGTATTGAAAGGATTAAATGAGGTTAGAGATAGCTTTGGGGTTTTGCTTTGTGTAGGAAGAAAAACTTTTGTGAAGAAAAGGGACTAATAAGTTGTATCACCTGAAGGAGAGCACATTCTTTTTTGGGTCTATTGAGGTTATCGTAGAACCTAACTGGGGCGAAGCAATAAAAAGAGAGAAAAAAATGTTATTGATTTAGATGTAAAGAGAAGCATAGGACTTGAAAATATATCAATTTTTTGAAAAAAAAGTTACTACCAAAAGCTTTTAGACATGGAAAATATTTTTTATTACACATATTTTTATTTGCTGCTTTTACCTGTTATCAGTATTTATTTAACTAGTTGCTAACACAGTGAGTTTAGCAAACCTGCTCTCCAAGTTTATGTTTTATCCAGATGGGCATAGTGAGAGGTGGTACCCCATAATCAGAGGTGTCTTCCTGATAAGAAATCATGGATAAGATTACTGTTGCATGCCATTTCATGAAACAAGTAGAAAGCACTCCAATTTCATTTAACTACTAATCCTCAAATGTAGGAATGCATCAGGCAGCACTTAGGCATAAAATATTGACCTAACAAGATGTACTACCATCTGATCTTGCAAGCTTTACTTAATATTTTCCCTACCTTTCATGTCCTGATGCATCAACACACTTTACTTTTAACCAACTATGTTTCTAGAAAATCTCAATGTGTTTATATGTAATACCCCTCAGAAGTCCAGAAAATCATTATTCTCCAACTTCAGCACATTCAAATGTCATTGTTGCCTATGAAAATGTATAGTCCTAAACAACCCTTTCTCATGGTCATACATTACCTTCTTTGTTCTTGGCTCTATGCAGATGTGACCATATGGTTTGAGGCATGGAAAATTGTTATCAATTTCAGAGATTGTCTGTCTTCCTATTTAAGAAAAGATAAAATTTCACAGCTGATAGCATATTTTTTTTAACTGAATACCTCCCGCTATGTCTTTTCTTAATCTAACCTACAGTGCAGCAGGGGTGACCACATAATCTTGCTGATATTCCTTTAATTGCAAAGAACTGTCTTATTTAAAAGTCTGAGATCTATTGTGTGTGATTTTTAAATAAGTTTAGTTTAACTCCTGTCAATGATGATCTTTCTCAGGGAAAATTGCTTACTCTTACATATGAAACTTTGTAAGGAATTATTCAACTGTTTGGGGGTTTTATAATATTAAAGAAGATATTAAATCAAAATTGAAATTGTTCACAAAATAGAAACTGAATTTTGGTGGAGCCAATTGAACAGAACTTAGGCGGCCATCTGTATAGGAATAATTAGACAATTACAATGAAATTTCATAGATGAACAGTCCAAGTGACAAAACAAATAATGTAAAAAATGTCTAAGTTTCAGTGTATGTTTATCTTAGATTCCTCTATTATCTCCTTACTGCCTTCATTACCATTGCTGGGACATAGTGTTATGTAACAGAGGGTCACAATTTTTTTGCATAGTCCACCCTTACAAATCAGGAAGGACTCTTGTCACCACAAAGTTTAGTAAAGAGAGGCCATCTCTGCAAGAACAGGCAACACTGCCAGAATATCAGAGGTGGTGGGGGAAAGATAAGGACTTTTGAGAGAGGTAAAATTATCTGAAGTATCATTTTTCATCAATGAAGGAAATTTTGAACAGGGATGAACTAAAGAGCTGTAAGAGGTCTGAAATTAGCAGTCATATTACACTGAAAGGATGCTGTGACTGATTGTGGTTCAACTACAACAAAGATGTTATTGAAATACTAACTGTAAATATAGTTGAAAATCAGTGATAACAGACAAAATGTAAGAAGTAATTTTGAGAGTTGAGAGTAAAACAAATGGTTTTCTACGGCAATGGTTCTCAAACAATATTGTGGGGACAATTAACACCAGGCAAGATGGTACACAAGAAAATCTTGACAGGACATCTAGTGTGAGCTCTGCTATTTCTGATTGCTGTATCTTCTAAGGCAACTAAAAATATTTTCCTACTATCACTTTTCTATGTAAACAAATGCTATAATTGCTAGTGATGACAACTGAGTTGGGAACATCCATGAGAAGTTTTCTATTTAACAGATAATCTATGTTACTGCTAAGTACACCTGTTCCTGCTGCTGTAAGTTAGTTTTCTTGGTGGTATGCTGATTGCAGATAAGTCTTGAGAGGCTAAATTCTGTTTCATATGGGGTTTTTTTTGCCCTTTGGAGTTTGTGAGAAAAACCAACTTTGACTCATGTAATGGTTTAACCCCAGCCGGCAACTAAGTACCACACAGCCACTCGCTCACTCCCCTCAGTGGGATGGGGGAGAGAATCAGAAGGGTAGAAGTGAGAAAACTCGTGGGTTGAGATAAAGACAGTTTAATAGGTAAAGCAAACGCCACTCACACAAGCAAAGCAAAACAAGGAATTCATTCACTACTTCCCATTGCCAGGCAGGTGTTCAGCCATCTCCAGGAAAGCAGGGCTCCATCACATGTAACAGTTACTTGGGAAGACAAACGCCATCTCTCTGAATGTTGCCCCCTTCCTTCTTCTTCCCCCAGCTTTATATGCTGAGCATGACGTCATATGACATGGAATACCCCTTTGGTCAGCTGGGGTCAGCTGTCCTGGCTGTGTCCCCTCCCAGCTTCTTGTGCACCCCCAGCCTACTCGCTGGTGGGGTGGGGTGAGAAGCAGAAAAGGCCTTGACTCTGTGTAAGCACTGCTCAGCAGTAACGAAAACATCCCTGTGTTATCAACACAGTTTTCAGCACAAATCCAAACCATAGCCCCATACTAGCTACTATGAAGAAAATTAACTCTATCCCAGCCAAAACCAGCACAACTCATTTCTGAAGCTTTTCAGTAAACAGGCTGCATTACAATATGCCAGTAGAGATTTTACTTACAAAAGAAGTAAAAATGTAGTTAAGTAATCAATGTGTTCATTGTGCTTAGCCCTCTGTGCTTCAGGCACTCAAAAAAACCAGTATATTGTAGGACTTCTCTCTTTTTTCAGTGCCTCTATTGCCTTCTGATAATTACCAATAACTTTTATACAGGAAATTTATACATCTGAAATACTGGAAGGGTTTAGTCTTGCCTGAAAACTTGCTGATGGATACAATAGCTATCTAAGGTATAATAGCAACAGGTATAAGAAAGCAATGCTTTCTTATAATATACTATTCTCTCTTTCTTTTTCAGTTAAATGCTCCAGTCTAGTAGTTTCTAATATTATTACTAGGGCTTGGGCTATTTTACCAGTGCAAAATAATAGCTGCTGAAGACAGAAAAGCAGGTCAGCTTGTCAGCTTGCTTCCAGTTGCATTCTGGGAGGGGCAGGAGCAATACATTTTCTAGTGCTTTGACTTAAGCATATTACTTAAATTATGCAAATCATATAATTTCTTCTGCTTTCCTTAAGAGATTGTTTCAAAGTCAAATCATTTATACCATCATAATGTGTTTCTTTTTTCTTTCTTTTTTTTTTTCTCCTAAGACCTTTATTTTTAGTCGTTAAACTTGTCAGTGTTCCTACTTCCTGGGACCCCTTAATCTCTTCCTTTCACTTAATTAGTGAGGGATTTACATCCTTCAGTAACAGTTTGTTATTGTCCTAAGCCATTGTTTTCTAATTTCTATTTTAGCCAAGGTATATGTGTCTTCCTTTTTTCAGTTTCAAAAGTAGCTTTCATATGTTGACTTAATGTCATTTTTTGAATTCTCTTTGAACTGCTAAGGGCTTATTGGCAAGGCAATAATAAGGCTATACATGGGATCTCTGCCATGACACATATGCAATTACTGTCATGATATGCACCTTATATTAAAATCTAAGAGATTTATTTGGCTTCTATTCAACATAAGAAGTTCTTTGCCAGTTCTGTTACAAGTCTTTCTAAGTATCTTCTTTCTGTTAAATATCTAGTTATATTAGTTTTGTAACATGGATCAATTCTTATGACATCGTAGAATTCATGGCTAATGGAGTGAGCCTTGTGAAAAGATCATTTATTCAGGTTTTACAGGGAACGTAGCGTGTTTCTTGGTGTATAAGATATTTTAAAATAAAAGTAACAATAGATATTAAGATGTTACCACAGAATATTTTCAGGGTTCATGAAATTTCCCTGATGATATAATCACATGACCTTGCTCTCACTTAAGCCATGGGAACTGTGATTTCCTGAGTATAATTGTTAGAGGCTAGAATCAAGTGCTTTATTTTAAACTTTAGTGTACCTTATGACCTTATTTTCCTAATTATCGCTCTATAGCATATTCAAAACATTGATAAGTACTGTTACCATTCATTACCATAGGTATTCAAACTTTTATCAGGTCACTTAATGAAAGCTTTACATTACATGACAATTACCAGTATTACAGATTATTTTTCCTTTTTTTTTTAATACAAGCCAAGCAGTGTGGACTTCAGCACCTGCCTCACTTCAAGTACTATTCAGTCCCACCGATTTTCTTGCATGTTCTTGATATTAGGCAAGTATTTATACTCTTTATAAGATTAGCTCACTTGCTTTTTAAAAATAAATAAATAAATACAGTTGGACTAGGTGATTGTTGTAGGTCCCTTCCAACTGAACTATTCTATTCTAAATAAATAAATAAATATTCCCTGTTTCTCTAGCATTTTACAGAAATAATTGTGTCTGGTTCCATACTTGTTCCTGGAAAAATGTATCTTCTTAAGGCCATTTTAAAGGAATAAGTTCCTTAGGCCAAGCTTCAGGCTGAGAGTTTCTTTGAAAAAAATCATTTGTTGATTTTCTGTGATGTTAAGCTCTACTGTTTGGATTGAACCATGTAGAAGGTGGACTTTCTGCATTTGTGGAATTTAGGGAAGAGATAAGAAGATTTTTTTCACTTGTGAAGGAAACCTTTATGATAACCATGGTAGTCTGTGAACCAAGATTACAAATTCCTTCCTAATGATCCTGTTCCTCTTCATAAAACCACAGGTATTTAAATCAAGGAAAAGATGAGCTTCTCTCAGGTTTGTAATGGCAAGGGGGGAGGCACCTAATGCCGTGGAGTAACGGATATAAAAGGTTAATCTTGCTCCAGAAATCTAAGTAGCACAGTAAAAGCAATGACTGCTTATTTCTGGACTTTCACTGACTTGCATTTCTGGAAAATATGAACTTCAGAAACCTTTCATAATCTTCATCTTCTTGCAGTGCTCAGTAGACAAGGCAACGATTTTCTGTCTTTGTTAAAGCAGCTAAAAATATTTCATGGCGAACTACTAAATGATTTATCATCTCTCAGGATTTGGAGTTTTCAAAGGCATGTTTCTGAACCACTAATCCATACCTGAAAAGGTTTTCTGCTTTTTTAGCACTCTTATAAACTTGGTTCTTGGTACACCAAATCTGCACATAAAAATAATTGAACATTTTTCTTAATCTTGTATGTTTTCTGTCTCAAATTCTTTTATACAACTATTTCTCAATTAACTTGCATTTCAAATTTTTGTCTGGCACAGGATAATTTTGAATCCTGATTTCTTTCTGGTCAATTTATGTCAACCTAAATAGTACCAAATGTCTTTTTTTTTTTTTTCCCTTAAGACTTGAAGTCAGACATAGAGTCTGGTCCAGTGCCATTAATATAAACGTATATCTTTCTATTGATATCACTGTGTGTTCAACCAAGCTTTTAGATGTTCTTTGCTTCCAGATTTTTGTATTGCAATTTTAAGCCTTCTCATATCTCCTGGAAATCAGCAGGGACTATGATAATGGCTTTTCTTTATTTGTCACTTCTAAATGTGGTGGGCATAATTACAAGTAAAATAACATATGACTCAGAGGAAGTTAGTCTGAACTAAGCAAAAAAGACAGTCCTCTATAATTAGTGGCACAAGATTACAGCAAGATTAATACAAGACGCTGTAATTCCTGTATGGCATCCCATGTCTGTTCTATTTGCAGAGCAGCGCTGGAGTGAATGGACACTGGTTCATGACTTTGGATCAACTTGCTATTTTCTTAAAACTCTGACCCTTGTAATATGAGAGGGAATAACTTTATTTCTGCATTTTGCCATCCCTCAGCATATCCAACTTTTATCCATTCAGTCTTCACAAGAAGTGTTCACCAGTTGACATTTCCTCCCTAGTGGTAATTGATAAGAATTAAACACTCATGTTAGATCATGGCATTTCAGACTGGTAAAACAATGCACCTCGTTATGTTTATGTTAGGCACTGTTTACCTGTGACAGTGTGCTCCCCTGCCCAACCTGTCCTTTATCTCCTGTAATCCTGCTTAAGTGATAACTACCAGGGGCAGTCATTAATGGATGCTGATGGTGATAGCTTCGTCCATTAACGAAGTGGATTCGGGAGCCAGATAACAACACAATAGCCCTTGGTTATTTTGAGAAATATGCCCACCTAACCACAGTTATCAGTATGTAAATGTGACTATGAGTCAATCATCTTACCCCTATAAATAGTGAGCAGCCCAAGAGCCCTTTGAGCTCTCCTGCACAGCAGTGGGCTGCACGCCAGGATCTCCCCTTGAATAGGGACGTCTCTCAAGGTTACTCCTCGAGGTTGAGAGATTCCTTGCTGCAACAGATACTCGGTAAGTGACTAATAACATGCTAAACTTTGAAATCTTAGCTGAGTGATATAAAGGATTTATTGCGCATATATAATCCTTTAGACATAAACCGTTGACCAAGACTGGGACTAGGATTGGATCCAGCTGCACCTAAACTCCTCTCTGAGAAGTTTAGAAGGGGATCCTTTCTGAACCTCATGACTCAACAGGAGGGTCTCCCTGACAGTTTTGTCTGACCCTGTCCTCTATGCAGTAAATAATCAAGCGTACCTTGCCATTGAATCTTGTTCACTGTCGCATTTACCATTGAACTTTGTTAATTCACACTTCAACTCACTGTTTTCTGTCAATAAAGTATTGTTGCTTCTCTCTTACGAGTGAAGTGCAGTCTCACTCTGTCCGCGACATTACCACAACATCACATATATAAAAGGCTTGGGAAGACAGAATATCTATGAGTGTTCACAATATATGTGTCTGCTTACTTCATACATACACATATGAGGGGTTGTATATGACACTGAAAACATCTTGGGAATGCATTCACCACTGAATCATTTTAGTTTTATGCTGGCATATAATTCCACTGTGTCTAAAAGACTACAAAAACCTAAAACTGGAGGAAAACAATGGCAATCAATACTCAAGGAATTGGATTTAATGTGAGAAACAGGTGGACTTCACATCAGTGCATTCATCTGTCTTGACTTTTGCACTTGTGCAATTACTGATCTGTCCTTTGAAGGAGAGCTAAGTTTCAAAGCATCTTTATATGGCTTTTTGTTTTAAATGATCTGTTCATTTCTGCCTTTCTTCCCCATGTTAATTTCTGGAAAATTGTGAGAGTCCTTGCACTTGATGAATCCTCTATAGTAGAATAGATTTTCTTAAATTTCTCTGAATCTTTTAAACTGCTCAGAATCTACAAGATTTTCAGGCAAACACTCGAGCCATTGACACAGACATCCTGTACTTCAGCGTTCCTCCAAAATGCCTGGTGCCAGTAATGCTGCTGCTTCAGAAGGAAAGGCAAAGAAAAGAACATTGTTTTAAGCCATACACGGAGCTTTTGAGGCTTCTTTTCTGAGAAATCCATGACTTGTGGGCCACACAACAAGCTGTGACAGACAAAGCTTTCCCCTCTCCCCTCCCCTCCCCTCCCCTCCCCTCCCCTCCCCTCCCCTCCCCTCCCCTCCCCTCCCCTCCCCTCTCCTCTCCTCTCCTCTCCTCTCCTCTCCTCTCCTCTCCTCTCCTCTCCTCTCCTCTCCTCTCCTCTCCTCTCCTCTCCTCTCCTCTCCTCTCTCCCTTCTCGTTCTTCCTTTTTTCTGTTGTGCTGCTCTGTGCCAGTCAAAGCGTGTTCATTTGATGGCATCACTTTACCTGGTACACCAAGCAGGCAGTCTTCCAGAGGATGGAACTAATGCAACACAACTGGAAATTTGCCTTGAGTTTGTTCTTATAATATTTTTTTGTTATCCCTTCAGCCATTCACCATGTTTTAACTGGACATAGGAAACTTATGAACAGCCTGTTCATACCACATATCTAGTCTAACACAGCTGACCTTACTGAAGCAAGAGTTTGATTATAACCTGAGCCTCTAGTGGCAGGATCTTGTCCAGCATTTTAGCAAAAATAGGGTCTGAAGTCAGAGCATGTAAAATTAACTAAGATGCTTTATGTGGGGTCTTGGTGATAAGGAGTGTGCAGGCAGGAGAATCCACATACGTACATTTTACAAACTGATCAGGGGTGCTGGCAAGAGCAGGCCATCCTGTAAGCAAACTGGATGATTGCTGCGGGTGCCATCACGGAAGGAGTAGCATTTCAAGAGCTAACTATACATCAGCACTTTTAAATGGTAAGCATGTTAGATACAAATGTTGGAAAATGGATAGAAATATTTAATTTTGCCAATGGCAGCAGCCCATATTCCATACTGTAACTTCTCTTCATTGCAGTAATTACAACTTGCATAGTTATAAGTTATTAGTTGCAGAATATGAGTTATCTTTTTCTTAGATTATATAGATCAAACTCTAGCTATTCAAACCCTACAAAAATGTGATCACTGAGTACTAGGCAGAAAATACATGCCTCAACACTGCTAATTCTCATCTCCCCCAACAGCTCTCCTCCATGGAGGAGTACAAAGAAGTACCTGTTCCCTTGTGATATGTTAGTGTTAGACATTTTTATGCTTTCTTATACAATAAACTGCAGAGAAAACTACATATACTTAGAATTTAATCGTTTTTTAACATCATAGTGTCACAATCAGGTTTTAGTATAATGGATCATATACAAAAAGAAGAATCTTACAGTTGAAACAACAGTCATAAATGCTGCTAGACTCCACTGAAACAAAAGTAGTAGGTTTCCTCTCTAGGACAGATTTAAGACAACTTTAAAATCTCTTTTTAAGCTCAGATAATTTTTTTTTTCAGTTTGTTCAAGTTGCTGTTAATAGATTCATCTCTATGCTATTCATTTTCTCTATTAAATCCCCACTTTTGTTATTTTTTTAATAAAAAGTAGATTTTCATTAGAAAGTCCATTACTCAGAGGAGCACAAGAAAAGCTCACAAAACATTTTAAAATTAACCATTTGAAATTGCATCTGTACAGCTCTGATTTATCTGCAAGTATTTTTACTGTGTGTTCCCAAGGTATAACCTTGTACCTAATAACTTTGTGCACAGCATTTAGTTCTTGTTCTCTTAGGAAAACCACGATGGAAACTTAGCTCTACTTTTGCCACCTTTGTTTTACTGTTATGTTTAGAAACTTCCTCTTTTGCAGCGCATGCCACCACTTACCTGCTCTGTAATTATTGCCTCACTTAACAGCCTTTACCAGTGAGGTTGTTAGATATGCCTTCTCTCCATCTTGTTTTTGGTTGTATAGGTTACAATTGTGGCTCTCCTTGACTATCTATTAGAAGAAATTGGAAGTTCTTGGAATTTCAAATTACAGTTGATCTAGTTCCAGTTCAAGTCTTACTAAAGCAGTTGTCCTGAGATGTTATGGTGAAGGAATATAAAATACTAATCTCAAAAAAAGGAAAAAAAAGGTAGATCTCCGTACGCATGATTTATCCTGTTATTTATTTTTCTTTCTGTTTTTGATGCGTACTACTGTTGCAGAAAGTTTTATCACCATCTCCTACAGGTTCTCAACCTGTCTGCTTTAGCAGCAAACTATTTTAATAGTTTAACTAAGATTGTTTACTTCTCTGTTCATTAAGTTCTGTTAGCAATAATAAAATTATTTACTTCCTGAATTAGACTTTTATCCCAATTACCATCAATGTCAAATCAGTTTCTTTACCAAAATTCAGAGGAATTTCTCTTTTATACAACTGCACTTGTTACTGTAATCTAAGGCATAAGCTTAAAGGCCACTCAAGAAATGAAAACATTTAACTGGATTGGATAAAGCTAGTCATATATATTTATATCCAACTCTAAATATGGAAGTAGAGATACCAATGACGAAAGTCACTGAGGGAGAAGGCTTTATCTGAGTAGACATATAGCCATTTGATTGGGGATAAATTATTGTAGGAACAAAGGAACAAGAGAAGAATACAAGCGTATGTGAAACAGGAGTTTACTAAACTCTCAATTGCCAGATGTCATTTTAATACACAAACTAAAATAAAAGAGGAAGAAGCCTCAATGAGAGAAAGGCATGCCGTTATTAGAAGTATGAAGAGGATACATATGATCATTTGTTGGCTCTGTTGAACACAACAGTTTGCTGCTCCTTTATAACCTGATGACGTTTGTGCATGTGCCATGTCTTTATCTTGAAAAGCTATGGGGCAACACACCGTCTTCCTAGTCTTTCCCTGTATTGCACCTAACAGAACAATGGTGCTGTGGTGGTAATTGATAATACTTCCCACAACTCATCAACAAGGAAATAATAACCTAATCTAAATATAAAACCTTTACAAAAAGGACAAATGGTCAAAGTAGTCTTGTTACAGGAAAACAGTAAACCAGAGAATTGGAGAATTATGTCACTGTAATTTTTTATGTTTCTAACATGGTAAATTTTACTTAGCAAGATTATGAAAGTTTCTTTATTTCCATAGAGAAGGTGCAATGTTGAATACCAAAAAAATTACCCAGCTAGATCATTTAATTGGGGATGACTTGGTTTGGAGTTTGCAATAGACTTTTTCTGAAAGTTTGAAAAGAAATAGAGAAGTAGACAGATACTTTTCTGCAGAGGTCAAGAATTCAAAGTAAAAACTCATCTTCAAAAAGTAAGAAAAAGTAGAATCATAATTTATAGAATCATAGAATCATTAAGGTTGGAAAAGACCTCTAAGATCATCGAGTCCAACCGTCAACCCAACACCACCATGCCCACTAAACCATGTCCCCAAGCACCTCATCTACACGGCTTTTAAGTACTTCCAGGGATGGGGACTCAACCACTTCCCTGGGCAGCCTGGTCCAATGTTTCACCACTCTTTCAGTAAAGACATTTTTCCTCATGTCCAATCTAAACCTCCCCTGGCGCAACTTGAGGCCATTTCCTCTCGTCCTATCACTTGTTACTTCGGAGAAAAGACCAACACCCACCTCGCTACAACCTCCTGTCAGGGAGTTGTAGAGAGCGATGAGGTCTCCCCTCAGCCTCCTCTTCTCCAGGCTAAACAGTCCCAGTTTCCTCAGCCGCTCCTCATAAGACTTGTTCTCCAGACCCCTCACCAGCCTCGTTGCCCTTCTCTGGACACGCTCCAGCACCTCAACGTCCTTCTTGTAGTGAGGGGCCCAAAACTGAACACAGTATTCGAGGTGCGGCCTCACCAGGGCCGAGTCCAGGGGCACGATCACTTCCCTACTCCTGCTGGCCACACTATTTCTGATACAGGCCAGGATGCCATTGGCCTTCTTGGCCGCCTGGGCACACTGCCGGCTCATGTTCAGCCGGCTGTCGACCAACACCCCCAGGTCCTTTTCCGACAGGCAGCTTTCCAGCCACTCTTCCCCAATGCTACAGGCATTGCATGGGGTTGTTGTGGCCAAAGTGCAGGACCCGGCACTTGGCCTTGTTGAACCTCATACAGTTGGCCTGGGCCCATTGATGCAGCCTGTCCAGGTCCCTCTGCAGAGCCTTCCTACCCTCGACCAGATCAACACTCCCGCCCAACTTGGTGTCGTCTGCAAACTTCCTGAGGGTGCACTCAATCCCCTTATCCAGGTCATTGATAAAGATATTGAACAAGACCGGCCCTAAAACTGAGCCCTGGGGAACACCGCTCGTGACCGGCCGCCAACTGGATTTAACTCCATTCACCACAAAAAGTAGATAGCATTTGCCTGAATTCTCGAACAAGAAGTGGCTGGGAGCTCGGTTGACATACGCATATTTTAATTTTTTAAAAGAGAGAAAGAGAAGGAATTTGGAGTGATAAGATATTAAAGCAGACTGAAATCAAGAACAAGTATGTACCCAGCAACAAGTGACTTTCTTGCAATGTGTTTTATTTATGTCTTTGATGTTAAACTAAAATCCGGATTTCTGTTTGTGCAGAGAAAGGAAACACAGGTAAAAATGGTACTGTGTTTGTTGGGGAAGATTAGAGGATGAAGAAATACAACAGAGAATTGATGGATAAAAATGAATTTTACTGTGGACAAAAACAATAGACATAAAACAGGTATGATCAGGGTTTAGCAATTTCATTGAACATTAAGTTATTAGAAGAGGATGAGAAGGAAAATAATGGAAATAAGACATCACTAAAGAAAGTGAGGTTAGCAAGCAGGAAAATAACATCAAAGGCATAAAAAACTTAAGGAAATATATTTGTTTTCAAGAAGCTGAAATCCATTAGTAAGGTATTAAAGGAACCAAAATTGTTGGATTTAAGTGAGTGATATTTGCAAAAAACATTTGCAGGGCAGTGAAAGTGCTAACAGTGTTATTTCCAGTATGAAGAGTAGGAAAACATTACTAATTATATTTTAGTCACTCTGGAAATAACATGAATGAGATGGAAACAATTGAAGAGAGCAAGGAGTAAGTTGATTTTTACTCTATCTCCTTGTTTTGTGACAGTGAAGGGGAAATTGTCATTTTGCCTGAGCATCACATCACCTACAGAAACATTCTACTATTCTGTCTTCATTGTCATAATTTCATAAGGGATATGATTCTTTTATTTATGTATTTATTTTTTTATCATTTGTGAGCAATGACAATATGTCACAGCTGTAGCCTTCCTCTGTATCTGTGCAGCTACAAACTGTGATAGTGATTTGGCCACTGCTGCAGAACAGATGTGCTTGAACTTCCTCCTACAGAAACTCCCCAAAGGGACCAAAAGACTTTAGATTCAAAAATAAATTTTATTCAAAAATAAAAATGTAAAGAAGAGAGTATTAACTTTCAAAATCAAAAGAACTCAAAGCAATGAACAAACAGAACAGAAATAGACTAGTACGTTAATCTTCTGCTGCTCATTGTGTCCCTGTAGACTGGAACTTACTTCTGTGTTTTGGTTCAATTAACTTGTTACTTTCTGAACAACAACAAAATTTGTTCATTTCCCCTTCTGTCTCAAAGAAGCTCTTTCCACTGTGTCTGTGGCCTTGCTGCCAGACTCATCCTCTCTGCTGCCTCTGGATGAGCTCCAGCCTCTGTGCTGGGTCTCGCTTGCCAGCTCTGCAACCTTTCCTGCCCTGATGATACCCAACAGCTCCCTGGGGATGAGTGGCCTCCTCCTCTTCCAGAGGGCTCTGCTGGAGCCAGCCTTTCCTTGAGGAGAGGATAAATGTATACTTGGGAACACAGACATACAGATTTCAACAAAGATGGTCAAGTAAGTAAGTACAGTTGTCTAGTATGCATTAAAACACTGTATATTTCCTGATGGATATTTGATTTATTTTTATTGATTTATTTCTATTTAATTCTTTGATTGCCTTAAAATTACATTAGCATACCTTTTACTTATTGGACAAGGCATGATTTGAATCACTGGGAGGTTATGTGTTATTAATAAAATGTAGTTAGTTAGATGATACAAATCCATTTTAGCTTCTGGCTAAAGTGAGCCTGATTTTATGGTGGTGCTATTTCTGCATACACTAGCATTGAAATTCTCTTCCTTACTGGAAATAATTTCTAGGGGATGTATCAGACAATTAAAATTGAGATGTCTGGGCAGTTTTTCTAATGAAGCATTAATACTGTACACTTTTATTTCTTTGGCTTGCTCTTACATTTGTATCCTTTTCTCATGCTACTTTGCAAGTCCTTTATCAAATACTGTAGTGGTAATCCCCTTCCAACATGCCCTTCATAGTTTTGAGTGCTTTGCTTGGTTTGTACTCTTGCAGCTTCTGTTCCTGCAGATTAGGCCAGTTATATAGAAGCAGTCAATAGCAGTACCTGGTGGTGATGGGAGCACTCAGAAAAAAGTATGGTTTGTAAAGCTCAAAATCTTAGTTAAGAATTTAATTTCACTGTTGAAAAAACAAACAAACCAACCCAAAACCACAACAACCCAAACCCACAAAGCAAAACAAACTAAAGAAACAGTAACCAACTCAACAAACCAATACTACTCTAGCTGGATAAAGAACTAACACTGTCTAGACCAAGAACAGTAACCTTGCTATAAATTCATAAACTACATACTTCTAGGTTTCTCTTTTGCAATTTTTGTTTGATGTATTCCTAAAAATTATTCCCTACAGAAATTCACTGAATTGTTAATATTTGGCATAATTTACCCCCAGTTCGACAGAATGGTTTAGTTGAATGGTGAAAGATAAAATTTCAGTTGCTGCATGGAACAATCTCCATCTAAAATGACTGACAGAGTATAGTTATGGAAGATAAGTAGTAGAGGAAGAAGAAACTGAATTGAGTTGTCATTGTTTTTAAAACTCTTGCAGAGAACATTTATTAAAAAAAACCAAAAACTTTTCAAAGGATTACATTTCATTGTATATTAAGTTACAGTCCAATGATAACAAGAGGGCCTTGAGAACATGCTTTAATTTTTGTAGAATGAATCATTCCCTAAAACAAGTAGAAATAATAAATCTGTCTAAGCAATATGTTTTGTATCTCGTAGATCAGAAAATGCTATTTAGTTGGATGACTTCAGTATTAAATAAGCTATAAATAACCAAGCAAAAGAAAAGGAGTCAGGGAGGAAAGGAAAATAATAAATAGGAGAAACTCATCATTTTTCCTTCTAACCCTGAGTGAGGGTTGGTGTCTATCTAGGAGTCATGGTGCTCTGGTTCCCTTGAGGGAAAAGAGACTAAATTGCCAGTAGCAGACAACGTGAGTGCAATTGTACATGAGGTGGGTGAAGAAGAGAATCTCTTTGTGATTGCTTTCCAAACCATCAAGCAGGATTGGAACAGGGCAGGCAAGGTGTACATCTTGCACTTCACATCTTCTGTCTGTGGTTATGTCACTTTCATGTAACATTCATAATATTGTATGTTCAATGTTTTTGTTAATTTTGAGAAACGTTCTATTGAATTTGTCTGAGTTTTTATTATTTTATTTATTTTCTTTCACTGGGGGAGGATTCTCTGGAGTATGGTGGTTCTCTGCTCTTATCCCTAACAGCAATGGAAAAATTCCAATGATGTTGCACAAACAGTTTATTTCTCTTACTCACCTGCATGGATAAACAGCCAAAGGCTCCAGTCTGGCCTACAGCCTTACAGAATTTCTGCAAAAGTTTGTAAACTTAGAAAATGTATGTTGTTGTTTCCAAATTCAAATACGAAATGCAGATCACTTCCTAATGTTAATTAATAGTGTTTAAAGAGTGGGACTGTTTATTTGGAGAAAATCAAGTGAATGAAATGGAAATAACTTGGACTAGCTCACTTTCATTTGTTCATTTTTTGTTTCTTTCTAGAACAACTCTTCCTGGATGTTTGGAGGAGTTAATGAAATTTAAATTGGAGGTACTAGACTTGATTCAGTAAAAAAAGAATGTGTCTGCTTTCTGTGAATTGGTTTCAGACAAAGACAGTTGCAGTAAATATATTTTCACCTAACAGATTCAACATTGTACATTGGCTTTTAACCTGCTCATGGTTTTGTTCTCCGCAATTAGACAAAGTTTAAAATTCAGGGAACAATTAACATATTACCATAAAAATAGGACTTCAGCTTACACTTCTGCACAATTTTGGGCTATTGCATGATACTTAGAAGGAAGATTTTTATCATAACAATAATAACACTAATAAGTAGGGCTTGAAATATGGGGAGAAAAATGAAGATCAAACTTGTTTTACAAATTACAATGTAAGCCTATGATCAGATTTTATAAAATACTGCTACTGTGTTTTACTTAGCTCAATTCTTAAGAAAAATCAGCGATTTGGAAAAGCTCCCCCTCAACAGTATAAACATAATCAATTCTCTCCTAAACAGAAGCAATAAGAACTGTTAAATATGTTGTCAATGCATAATTTGAATTTTAATAATGAAAGTGTGCTGAGAAACTACAGCTTTCTGCCTTTTTAAAGTATGTATATGACACTTGAATGTTGTATAGTGTTATTGCTGGAACATAGAGATTTACAGTTTTTTCTAATATCATTGTTATGAGCATTAACATTGTGCTTCCAGCTCTTGCTGATTAACAGGCAGTTGTATTTTTTTCCTTTCTACAGCTAATGTCACTACAAAAATAAAATTAGTTAAAATAAGCATCATTTTGAAAAGAAAAAAAGTATTTCACTTTAACATATTATTTTCTTCTGGCAAATTTTGCTTATCAGGTTGTTCATGGAACACTCTGTTCTCTCTCTCTCGACACAATGTCTAACAGTTCTCTATTGTAATATTGTCCTCTGTAACACAAAATTAAAATGTGTCCAGAAAATAGAAAGCATTCTTCATGACTAAACATTGCCTTTTATATCCCCAGACTTTCTCCCTTTATTCAAATTCATGCATTTGATATGGCTTCTACAGAGCCTATTATAGCAGCATAAGATAGTGTAAATGATACAAGCACGTAGCAAAGGTATTCTACCTAGCTACACATGCAATACTTTTGCCTGGTTTACTAACACTTAACTTAAAAATTAGAACAAAATAGAGGATCATTAATGTAGACTTAATGTAAATTAAAAGCACCTCTTCATCTAGAAAAGATGAAAGCAGATAAAAAGGTGGATGTCTGGAGAGAGTGAAAGAACAGCTACCGCTCACAAGCTCTGACACATCTTTTGTGCTCTCCCAGGAGAAACATATAAGTGTGTTTAAGCTGCTTTAGGTGAGAGGGTAATTTTCTATGAAAGTATCTTCTGACTCAGTTCACTTATAAAAAGGTAGTTTTGTCTCCCTTCTAGCAAAGTTTGAAATGGGGAGGGGGACAGAGAGGGAAGAGGTGGAGATTGTAACGGTGGGTAAAACGTAGCAGTCATCTCCATGCTCTAAGGCTGAGGTAGTTACCAGTTGCTCAGTAGAAACAGAATACTGTCTCCATCAACCTGTTCCAGATAGCTCAGGAAGTCTGTGGCATAGCCACATCCAGGCTTTCGTGTATGAGACCTTTAACACTAGAGTAGCTTTCTTTGTGGCATGATGCTTTCCCTCATCCTTATTGCTTTCTGACAAGGTAATAATACAGTTTGAAAGAATGCAAAGCATTGGTTATCCAGCAGTTATGCAAGAGTAGGATGAATGCTTTCAAGCAGAATGGGAAGCTATGGAAGATAAGATGTACCACTGTGTGTGGTTTCAGATCCTGTGTGAATTAAAAAAACAACCAAGCAACCAACCAACCAAAACCCCACATACAAACTTCACAAATTATGATTCTTAATTAAAATAGTAAAGCCTACGTTTGGAATACTTAACAGCACTTCTGAGTAAGAGAGCTTCTTAATCCAAAGAAAAGATCAGCTAGAGACTGTGGTATGAGACCTTGGATGGCACATAAAAACTGATGTAATCTTACCTGCTTCTAAAAACCTTGCAGCTATGTGTGTATAGCACCACTATTAGTTTGTTTTTATTCAAGGAGTGACACATCTGCACTTCACTATATGCCCAGGCTTAAACACATTATGCTTTAACTACCATTACACAGGCTCTTTCATCCCATGGCAGACATTTTGCTTTCATTTTATTTGGTTTTACTGAGTGCTTATTTTATGACAGGCTTCTGGTTTTTTGTTTGTTTATTTTTTTGGGGGGGATGTGAGGGTGGAGATATTCTCACCTGTATTCAGACTGTTTTATACTTTGCAAATGTGAAGTTACATTCCTTTTAAGGAAACTACAAATATAGACTATCCCCTGTGACAAAAGAGTATTTCATCTAGGGTAATAAAAGAATATTTGTGGTGGTGAACTGCCTTAGGATTAAATATTTCTATTTCTTGTTATAAATCTGTATGAATGCTTTAAAAATATTTGAGTTCATTATAATACTATAAACACAGGCATCCACATTTTTACACAGAAATGGCCAAGTATGTGTGCATGTATGTGTGTGAAAAAATATTCTTATTCACCCATCCATAAAAAACACTTAAGATGAATACTTATACTATCCTTTGGTTTGCTACACACACACACACACATATATATAAAGCAGAAGACTGAATATTTATTTGTTTGTTTTAACTGATAATCGTATGTTAGCCCAAAATCATATGTAATATGCTGCATTGGACCTATGGTCAACAAAACTTTGTTGTAAATGTCTTTAAAGGTTGGGGAAGATTTAAGCCCAAGGATACTTATCAGTGCTGACTGAAGATGAATATTGTCATTCTAATGACAATTTCTTTAGCATCTTGTAAAAGTTTTCAGACATCTCTTTAACAGGTACTGCCTCTGGAAAAAAAAAAAGTCTTTGAAGAATTGTGGTAGCACAGAAATATTTATTTCCTGATACTTTTAATTTATCAACATGTTGAGTTAGATATGGTCTACAAGGACTCTAGCCAGTCCTTATAAATTGTATGTACTTGATACTTTTACAATAACATAAATACAGTTAGAGCAGATTTTTCATGATGTTTATTCTTGTTGAAAAGCAAAATTATAGAAAGAGATTCCAAATAATAATATGTTGATAATCTTTGCCACAGCATCTAAGAATTCATACATCATACTCCTAAAGTCACTGACACAAATAATATTTATCAGAAATCAATGTTCCTATAGCCAAGCATAATTACCTGAAAGTTCTAGGCTCCACTCTATATGAGCTTGGTAACAAACTTGAGCAATACGTCTGATCTTTCAAGATCATTTTTGCTATACATAAGACTCGAGAGAAATAGAAAAAAACAATCATGCTCCTGTTCTAGCCTCTAATCTATTCCTCTGCCACTTAAAGCTTACTCCAAAAAATATGCCAATACTGCAATGACTAAGGAAGGTAGGAATGCAATTTTGCATAGTAAAATGTGTGAAATAAGCAGTAAAGTTAAAATAAACAGAAGCATTGTTTCATAAAACACAAAGTCAAGTTGCAGGGCACTGTAAAGGTCACAATGTATAAAGGCTAAAAAAGGGGAAAGGTAAATCCACAAAGAAGAATGAAATCCTGTCAGTAACTATCAAACATGATGGCCTGGATGAAACCTCCAGCTTTAGAAAGCCTTACAAACCACTCATAACCAGTACTGGAGGGAAGGCGAGAATCTATCGTTTTTTCTACATTTTTACATAATAGCAGATGCTTTGGAAAATATTAGACAGATTAATGGGCAACTGACCTTTGGTATTACTCAATATTGCAATTTTTTATTTTCTGTGAACAAACCTAACTCCTCATCAGTTTGAAAATTTCTTAGTAATTTCCATTTGTTTACAATTTGCTGATATGTAATATTCAGGATATTTTGATAGAAGGCCAGACGTTGTTTGGCCCTATTTTTTGTATAAATAATGCAGTAAGAGATCTTTTTCTATGCATTTTGCTAGCTCTTTTCTTCCAGTGTTACAAATTACCCTCATTCTCTGCTCTCTTGTATTCTTCCTTTCCCCAGCACTTGAAGATCGTGCATGTCTGTTAGCATCTGCTGTCCCTCGTTCCCCAGCCTCCTCTTCTCTTTCATTTCTTCAGATGTCCTTATCCTCCATCTCCCTTTCACATCCTTACCACCCCTTCTACTTGGCCGCTTGTTCCTCCTTTAATCCAGCAGGCTCTTCTTTTTTTCTCCAAAAAATCACAAAGTTCTGGTTCTGAGGTTATATGCAAAGACTGTATCAGATCAGAAGCAAAGTTTTTTATGCTATATGTACATAATTTGAATAGCTTCTGTTTTGACATGAACAGGGAAGGCATTTTTATTGGTCATTCAAATATATTGAAAAGGAGTAGTATAACTTTATGTACTTGTTTACTGTCTGTGTGTACAGAATACTGTTTGAAATAATTGTTCTTGATTTATTCACCACATGTACGTAAGCACAGTAAATTTTAAAAATGAAGTTGTAACTGGCCAAAAGTCTTACAATTCCTCCTATTATTTTGGGTGAGTAAAACATAGCCATATGTTGGGTGGGTATTTAGTGGTGTACAAAGTTCCTATTATCCTGCTATTTTTCCAAAGCTAGCAATCAAATGGAAGTGGAGATGGTTGTAATCAAATGGTTTCCTCCCTCTGAGCAGGGATCAGATGATACATGGCCAGGCAAAAAAAAAAGGAGTTTTTAATTTAGTACGTATATATTATAGTTAAAAAGAAACTATACTAATAAATTTTAATCCAGGAGATAATGCTAACTCCCATAGAAATTTTCCTGATTTGTTGTACAAATGCTTCTAAACTTGAAGGTGAAAGTGCACAAAAAGCTGTAAAATTTCTTCATGGGCTTTTTGCTTGAAAGCGATATGTATGTGGAATAATAAAGAAATTCAGCCCTAAAGAGTAGGGTAGCAGACTGCAGCAGATTTCACAGAAGTACTATTACTATGGATAAACCTGGACTCAACTTCAGCTGAAACCAAACTATATAGTAATATGTGTTACATTATATGTATATCAAATGTATGTATATTACTTTATACTATATTTATTATTTATATAGATAATAGATATAAAAATTAAATTAATATTTACAAAAATGTTCAACTAAATATCTGTTTGATTCTGCCCACTTAATTTCTTGTATGGACTTGAGCTTGGAAGTTACAAACGCCAACAGGTTGTACTCATGATTGTTTCAACATGACTGGAAGAAACATGTAGTGATCAAGTCCTTCCTCTAAAGATTTAGTCCCCTTTTGCAGAAGTAACAGAAACATTTAAGGTGATGACAGGTATCTGTGCACTGGAATGCTCAATTTGTTCTTTAATTTTCTTACGCCTACTCAATCTGCTTGTTTTTTCCAGTCTATGTTACCTACTGTTATGAGGATAACTCCGCTTTCCCTGCAGATTAGAATAAAGTGGTGTATTGGAAACATACCATAGGAGAAAGAGAAAATAAGAGAAAAGAAGGAATAATATATATTGTTTCAAATATGATGTTTTTTAAAAAATGTTTCTTAGCTGTAAAATCATCATACCTATGTGCAACCTGTACCACCTACGTTGTAGCATTAAAGCCTTCTATCAGTGATTAAAGTTTTCTGGTTGAAATGACAAATTAAGGTATGAAACAGCATCTTCCTTCAGACTGCTGCTTGGAAAAAATTTTATTGCATTATTATAAGTAGTTTGCTGAGTTTAATAGATTCTACCTACGCTAATTCAAATGCTGTATTTCTCTCCATGCTGCTACAATACCTGGAACAGCATACGTTTTAAATGATTGAAAGGAAAAGAATTTCAGTATCAAACTTTCATGACTAAGCCAAGGAGAAAATACGGAGGAAAAAAAAAAAAATAGTTTAAAGTAGAATGCAAAGAGAATAGAGGAAATTATAAATATTTACAAAGGATACAGATTAATAAAAAAATTAAATAAAAAATACTTAACTGGGAACAAACAGTGTTTTCTACTTAAAAATCATAAACAATGAAAATTATTCCATACTGATTTGTCTATGAAACATATTTTACATTGTGCTTTTCTTCCCTTTGCTGTCTTTCATTTCAAAAGGAGTTCTGTGAATAAAGTTAGGGTGCATTTCTTAATTGCTTTAAAAGGGGGACACTTTCTCACTTAAACAATCCAGAAAAATACTCTGGAAAAGCTGTTTTTCAAAGTTACTTGATCAAAATTTTAAACAATCACCTTTTCATCTTTATTTATCAGGAATTTTTTTGTAATCTCATAAAGTTTTGATCCACCATCCCGTGTTAATTAAATGTGTTAACTAGCCGCAGTTTCTTTGGGTTTGCCCCTCATTTAGAGGTTATTGGCACCACCAGTCAGCTGGAAGAAGGTTTATGAATATTCACTATTTGTTATCATGCAAAGTTGGCCAAGTTGCTTCAAAACATTTTTAGTGTCTGTTCAGACTAACTCCACTCGCCTTAAACTTAGGTAATAACAGGCTGACAGGCTACAGATAGGATGGTGGAAGACAATCTCTTAAAATGTCACAGCTGTTTTTAGCACCTGCTTCATCAAATTTGTTCCTCTTCTGCAATACATAGTAATATTCAAGGCAGAAATTCCTAAGCAGAGCATAAATTAATATTTCTATTTATATCATTCTCTGCAGCATTCTATAAACTACAGCCTTCTCAGCTTATACTCAGCCTACTTTCACACTAGTCCTCCTTACACAAATGTATCCTTATTTCTATATTATGTATTGCTCAAACATTTAATTCCTTCCTCAAAATACCCAATAAAATGTAATTATCACCCTCTATTTCATTTTTACTATCTACAATTGCTTTTTCCTTAGTTTTGGATTTACTTGCTCGACGTATTTTCAGTCCTGGGGAGATGCTACAATTATCATAACAGGTTATTAAAAATAATAATGTCACTGGAAATAGTGACATTTTGAATAAAATAATGTTATTCATACTCCTATGTGTATGATGCTTAAACCTCAGCTTTGAAATCATGTTATATTCATATTGCATGTCATTCAGATCAGGTGGACTTAATGTAACAGTTCACCTATTTGCAGATGTTTGTGAGGTTTAAGAATGGATTTTATGATTATTTAAAGCTTTTTCAGGCACACAGAAATAAATAGGTAAGTCAGTTATGATATTCTGAATGTTGATAAAAAGCTAGTCATACCTATGCCCATCAGCCCAAAGACCTGACCACAGTCAAGCATCATGTAAAGTCTGTACATTTTCTCATCTACATTTGTGAAGTAGACTGACCGAAGTAGGAATAAGCTGGTAAGGAGAGAATATATTTACAATTTTTTGCCAATTTAATAGGTATTAAACTTCTGGAATACGTCTTGATTTCATTCTAAATAATTTAAACATGGTTACAGATTGAAATAAGACTCTCAGAGAAAACTAGTAATTCACAGTTTGGGAGGCCAGTCACTGATGAGAATGGCTTACAGAGATTTTCAGTTATCTAAAGCAGATTAAGTTAAATGAAATAAAGAAAACTGATTCTTTTGCTATCAGTCTGAATATTGTCCACATTACTGTTAAATTCTGTGCTACGATTCTCTGTCGGGTATTCTGTGTGGCAGTTTTAATGTCACTATTGAAGTCTTCACTTATTTGTGGAAAGCAGATAAACCTGTCAAAAAAATGACCTGTAGGTAATAACATATGTGACGGGTGATATTGTTTTGTGTCTTGCGAAGAGACAAGAAGAGGTCCAGAAGCTACAGTATGTGGCATCTTGCATGTGACATCTTGCCCAAAAAATTAGAACAGAACTGAGAGTTTTTTCATTGTTGATCTTTTTTTCCATTTTAAAACGTCAAGCAAAAACCAGAGATTGGTGACATTTTTGTAGGGAAGGGAAAGGAAGGAGAAACAGAAAGGGAAGGGGGTAACATCAGGTGTTCAGATAACAGTTTCGTCATGGCAACTACTGTACCAAAGAAAAGGTCGATTAACAAAAACCTGGAGATTAGGATGGAATGACAGTGGTGTCACTCTCTTCCCTCCCTCCCTCCAAGGATGTATAAATGCAGTCAGTTGCCATGGGTAGATAAGTTTTTCCTCAGGAAAGATGAAGATGGCCAGGAGAGATATAGAACATTTTATTATTTGTCCCCTATGAAAATACAGAGAACCAGAAAGTATTTGTCAGTCTTTGCCCCTGTGATGGTATTTGGGCCACTTAATTTGCTCTCTGCTGGATATGTTAACGGAAGTCCTGCTATGTCCTATTTCTGCGAGCTATAAACTTCGACAATTTTCTGAAAGCTTGTATAGTAAAGGGTAGGTTTTAGATGAACTCATCTTAAAGGT
The DNA here is from genome assembly GCF_965638725.1 of Aptenodytes patagonicus. Lineage (NCBI taxonomy): Eukaryota > Metazoa > Chordata > Aves > Sphenisciformes > Spheniscidae > Aptenodytes > Aptenodytes patagonicus. The sequence continues at coordinate 47,137,589 of NC_134952.1, forward strand.
TTATCTTGTCCTGGAAGGTTCCAAAGTTTCATCCAAGCAGGTAATCTTTTTTATCAAGACAGGAATAACCTTCAGATAAAAATATGTTTTGGTTCTTTTGAAGAGTTTTCTTGAAAGAATTATGTCATCCTTCACCCTTACTGCAGGCTTTCTGTTGGGTGTTAGATTTATTTATGGTGATGACACTTTAAACACCTTTTTCTGCTTTTAAGAATTTTAAATGTCGATGAGAAGCTAAATCTATATAATAGCAGATGAAAAATGTATTTTAGCATGTGTACTATGAACACAACTTAATGAAAAGGTCTTTGATGCTGATAAATGCAAATACAGCAGACATGTCCTGATAGTCCATTCATTTGAATAGAAAATTTATAACAGCAGCTGCAGGGACACACCTCACTCTTTAGAAGTGTTGTAACCATAGTGAAGGGTACAGCAGTGCCTTAATCAGCATTTGTAAGTGCTTTCTGCAGTGGCATAGCTACTGCTAGTAGAGCAGCCAGTAGTCAGCAGAGCAGAACATTTCTGCACATAGCTTAAAACATGGGAATCCTAGATTTTAAATATATTTAAAAGTGACTCTTTCATTTGTAATCATTGTGAAAAATGACGCTAGCATTTTAGGTATGTGTGCATGATTCCATTCCTGATCTCCTTGCCTCTGATGCTGGCTTTGTAATGATCACTGTTCTGACAACTCTGAATCAAGGTTGTTGATATGGGCCTAGCTCATGAATAAAGGGGATTTTAGTCTAGCTAGTTTTATGTTTTCAAAGAAATTGAAATATAATACTAAATACTAAAAGCAAATACTAAAGCATTAAATATCACTTTCCTCACCCTTTCAGTAAAAAAAAAACAACCTAAATTATGATAGTTAAACTGGGAAAAAAAGTGGTGCAGAGAACAAATACGTTAGGATGCAGAAGTTTCAGTTGGATGCTGGCAAGAAGTTTGACACAGGTCAGAGGTACAGCAGCAGCAGTCTGCTGATTACAACGTTTTCATTTCTGACCTTACACAATCCCTTTTTCTAAGCTCTTGTTTCACTGAAGTGCATCTGACCTATCTCTTCCCCTAAGTGCAGAGAATAATTCTCTATAGAAAGTCACTAGCTATACTAGTACATGGAACAGAATGTCAATGATAAAATACAGTGTTCCCAGTGGGTCTGTGGGGGAAAAAAACCCCAAACAACCTGATACTTTTACAGTCCTAGAAATCAGTAACAACAGTATTGGTTACCAAAACTAAAGATTGTGTAAAAAATTGTAGGTTTACTGAAATTATATGTGATTTTATACGCAAAGGCTCACTCTGCACTGCCACTGAAGATGTAAAAAAAGAAGTGAAGGCACAGTTATAAAAATAAGCTCCCATTCTGAAATCATATCCGAGCTGTTCAATTTGTCATTAGCTACCAAAACAGGTTCACTGTTGCCAGCCTATGCTTAGGCTTATGTATAACATCAAAGAGTTGGGAATTGATGCTCAGGGAAAAAGACTCTGGAAGTGGACTTGAATTCTCATTCAGCCTCTCGCCTTGTCGTTGATTGCTTCATGGGATGGATAGCTGAAGGCAAAAGTGTGTTTGTTTTCCATTCAGCTCTGAGAACAAGCTCTGGCCACACTTGTCCAAGTTTCCTCAGCCAGGGATGACTTACAAGGGCTCAGAAGTAAAATTAACTGTCTTCAAACTGTGTTAAGTCTTCTCCGGCCAGATTAGGAATCCAAGTGAAAGGATATTCTGTCAGAAATTTTCTGTTGTCATTTCCAGAGAAATAACCTTCTCTTCCTCAGATTCTGAAAGTTTTGAAGAATGAAAATGCAATTTAAAGGTGGCTTTAATGTCAGTAGTGCTGACTGCCATGCTATGGCATACTGAAATTCTTTCCAGGTTTCAGATCTCTATAAAGACAGTAGCAATGACTGAAAATGTTTTGTTTTGGGGTTTTTTCATAGCTATTTCACTTGGGAGGACTAATGATGCTGTGGACACCTGCTGTGACCAAAAAACTTTCATTGAAATAGGGAATATTCTTGAAGTGTCAAAAGATGGATTGTGATGTGGGTGGGAAAATCTTCACCAATATATTAGCAAAATATTCCTATGCTTCTTATGGCATGCATATCCTTGAGATACTCATAATCAGTCATGTGACAAAGCCATTGTCAGTCATCTCTAGGTGGTTAATTGGTATGGATATAATTCAGAGTGGAATGATAGGGATTTAAGTATGAGTACCTGACATATGTTTATCTATTTTAAGGGAGAGCTGTAGCTTACCGAGAAATTATTTATTGGTACCATATGGCAATCCCCCAAACGACAGCCTAATTAAGCTTAATTTATCTCATAAACCCCCCAATTTTTTGTCATCAAAGGACTTAAGAACTGAAAATGTTGCTTAACATAGCTTGTGGGTTTTTTAGAATGGTTCCATTTTTTTCCTTTTATGAGTTCTCAATATGTTTAGAGCATCATTTAAGCTGCATGGTGCTACCATAAGGAAATAAAGTTGAGGAATGCCTTTTCCCAGGTATTCCCAAGTGTTCATTTTAATGCTGTTGTTTTAATAACCTCTTGCAGCTTGTTTTGAAGGCTTTCTTCCTCAGAAATCTCTCAATCTCCAGAGGTCTATTAAAGATATATAGTAGATATCTAGAAATCTGTTGGAGATCCAGAAGTCAGACAGAATGTATGTGCAATAAACTTTGCTGTTCAGTAAAAGTCTAGTAAGAAGACCCTCAGTGTATCCACATAAAGCAAATTAAGAATAAAGTTCCTTTAAAAGTATGCTATCTCTACAATATCACTACAATGTAAGAGAAAATATATTTGATGTTATGACTAAAAACAAGTGCAGAAATTTTGAGGAAGAATTGCTTCTGAAATATTTAGGTATGTCCTCTAAAAATATACTAGAAAATCAGAAGGGATGTAAAAAAGTACATAAAGGGCTATGTTAAGTTATTACTGGATTGCGTGTTGTATCTGTGTGCTGGAATTGAGTGTGTGAAAATTGCTTTTCCATTGTGCTTGATGGTTAATCAAAGTAAGAGGACCTGGGAAATTTGATGCAGAATAATTGCTTATTTTTCGTGTGTAATGCAATTACTTTTTCTTCTACAAACTACTACTTAATATGACGTACTCTACTGAATTTGTGTTGATCATTATGACAGATAGTGTTTTAATTGCCAACTGCAGGATGTATGAGCTCATAAAATTACATGAAATACCAAGTTTCTTTTTCTGACTGCCTTAATGGAGAAAAAAAATGACAATCTGAAAACAGGACCTGAACAACCACCTAAAAATACTAAAAATAATATCTTTTTAGTAATTATCTATAATCTATTTTCACTGTCATATTTTTATATCAGTGCAATTATTAGGAAGGTTAAAATTGCCATTATTGATTCCACTAACTAATAAATAATATTCTAAGCAAAGAAGGAAAGAGGAAACCTAGAAGTCAGTTCCTAAAGGGAGTATATGTGAAAACAGTTTATGTGAAGATTAGGTGCACTTAATATAATCAAAAATACAGTAGGATAGTGTAATAACTTTAAAAGATTCAAATATATATTTAGGTACACTTTTCTAATGAATTTCAAGACCTTATAAAGTCAGTGTTTATGGCAAGTGCTTAACATTAAAAATCTGAAATGAAGAAACAAAAATGCAAATTTCATTTTGAATCTGTTTTCTTCCTTAACTGGAGCAAGCTACAGGGGTATATTTCCCTCTACCTGACATGACACATATATGCCTTATTAGGGAGTTTGTCCATCATATAACTCAAGGACAGTGCATAGCAACATCTGTTGTGGTTTAACCCTGCAGAAAGCTAAACACCAGACAGCCATTTGCTTACTCCCCCCCAGTGGGATTGGGGAGAGAACTGGGGGGAAAAAAAAAAAAAAGTAAAACTGGTGGGTTGAGACAAAGACAATTTAATAGGACAGAAAGGAAAGAGAAAATAATAATAATGATAAAAGAATATATAGAACAAGTGATGCACAATGCAATTGTTCACCACCTGCTGACTGATGCCCAGCCAGTTCCCAAGCAGCGGACCCCCGGCCAGCTTTTCCCCTAGTTTATATGCTGAGCATGATGTCATATGGTGTGGAATATCTCTTTGGTCAGTTGGGGTCAGCTGTCCCAGCCATGTCCCCTCCCAACTTCTTGTGCACCCCCAGCCTACTTGCTGGTAGGGTGGGGTGAGGGGCAGAAAAGACTTTGACTCTGTGTAAGCACTGCTCAGCAATAGCGAAAACATCGGTGTGTTATCAACATTATTCTCATCCTAAATCCAAAACACAGCACTGTACCAGCTACTAGAAGGAAAATTAATTCTATCCCAGCCAAAAACAGGACACATGCCTAGGTCTATTACGCAATTCTCTCATGCTGCAAAACAGCAAATCTGCATTACAATACATGACATCCATGTAGTATACTTCAGGAGCAGGTTTTCCTAAACGTTTGCATAATAACTGTTTAATGCGGCTGAGCATATAATTTCATTCAGATAATATGATCATATTACATTTTTCCATCTTTTTTTTTTTTTCTTTCTTGTGATCATGCAATGACTGTAAGCAGAAGACCATTTCTGACTAATTGATTACAATAATATTTTGGGAGGAGTGCTGGGGCACTTTGTTTTATTTTGTTTTCTATTCTGTAGATTTCCATCAGTTATTAATGGATTTATTTTCCTAAATGTAATTCTAGATCTTGCCATTCCTGAGCCAAAGATCACCAGGAAAGTAATTTAGACATATAGATTCAGGGAAGGAAGACAACTGAGGTCCTAACTCCTCTTCAACTCTTTCAGATGCAAGAGATACTATAGAAGGTCTACATTTATGAAAAGGAAAAAATAAAAAAGAAACTTCCTTATGAACAACAACAGAGCTTTATGTACTCAACTAGAAGTGTTGTTGCCTTGACTTAGCTGATTAGAAAGGCAGGATATAGTTGTCTGATCTTTAAAATCCAGAAACCAGCCATTTCCATGCTTAATTATATTCAGGATATGAATTTTCTAAGTGTTCTTGAAGCATGACACTATAGGAAATGCCTCAAAGCTCTGTAAAAGATCCTGTGCTTGAACATCTTGCCAAACTTTACATTTTTGCATTTTCAGTGAAAATTCACATGGCAGGGTCATGCTTAAGAGGTTTCTTAGGTGTGAGTCATCCTGTCCCTCAGTTTGAAGATGGATGAGTGTGTAGCCCAGGTTGCCTAAGTTGTGGGGAGTGAGAGAAAACAAGAGCGAGCCTCATTGGCCATCAAATTCATATCTGAAGGTAACAGGTCTTGACATTCAGGACTCATCCTTCACAGCCAAATATACTGATAACCTAAGCTGAGGGTGAGACTGAGCAGCAAAAGCACCACCACCACCACTTTAATGAAAAGCATGATGCAGCTGCCCATGTCTTTTGTTTTAGCTATGCTGCTTTCTAAGCAAAAGATACAGCTTCAGGCTCTTCACAGAATCACTCGCCCTTACTCCTGGAATCAGCACGTTCTTGTGTTTCACACACAACCTTTTGCTGCTGTTTCCTATGGACTGATTCTGGTCAGTGCTGATTGCTATGATTGCCAGTCTTGGTTGCCTACCTCTCCTCCCTTTATGATTTCTGGAACACAGATGAGCGTACCAGCATTGCCAACAACGCTTTCAGAGCTAGCTGCTTATTTCTAGGACAATGTCAGACCTGGCATTGTCAAACAGAGCAGCCTCTACATAGCCTTAAAAACTAGGCCTAGGGAAAAGTATGAGAGAAGGGCATGCAGGCCAGTCATGTTTCACTTCTAACATGAAACAACAAAGAATTCAAGTTCTGTCATGTTCAGAAGAGATGGCTCCTAGCAGTGATTCTGGGAAGAGAAGGGTATTACTCTTTTGTCTTTCTTCCTGGTAAATAAAGAAAAAGAAAGGAGGAAGACTAGCTGTTGGATTATTATGATTAATATGTTTGGATGAGTATTTTAGGAGGATTAGCCAGGATACAGACTGCTCCAGCTAAGGGATTTACAAGGAGCCAGTGTAGCAGAGAGCTTAGGATGGTTTGGGAGAATCAGGGGAAGCTGTGGACAGGATAAGGATGGATTGGAAGAATAAACAAAAAGACTGTGCCAAAGGAGTTAAAAATCTTTGGGATGAAGAGGAACACTGGGTTTTTTCATTGTAATGTCTGATGTCAGGGTTTCCAAGAGAAAGCTTCTTGCATTCTTTCAGGGCAAAAATGGAAGAAGCTTCTGAGAAACTCTATTGTGATGGAGGTAATTTTAGACAAAATCTCCAGAGGAAGAACAGCCAAGGAGAGGCAAAGGCAATTCTGTTTTGGTTCTAAATATTATTATTGACTAGAGAAAAACATTGAATCATCTCTATACTGTCTCTCTAAGTAGTGTCTCTGAAGGAGAGACTGAAGTAATGACCAGAAGGATGTAGTTTGTCTTCCCTATCACAGGATGATTAAATGATCAAATCATGTCTTTCGTTCTGGACCAACTGGGTCCTGCATTGAAAAACAAACACCGTGAAAGAAAATTCTTATGATTTATGAGGTATGGTCCACCTGTGTGAGATCCAAAGCAAAGTAGTAGAATCTTTTCTACAGTTGTAATTCTAACACATTGCTTGTATTAAAGTTTGCTTAAAAACCCCTTAATTCCACAGGATAATTTTCCACCTAATTCTCATAGTTATAAAATAGATGAAGTTCTTCTGTGTGAAAAGAATTAATTTAAAAAAAGAAAAGTTTGAAGTGGCAAAACCATTTAATAGTCATTAATATGAACTCATATAAACAACCTGATATACTTCAGGAACTTTGAAGGGACTGGTAATTTGAAGAACCAGAAGAGATAGTCATGCAAGAAACAGAGAAGTAAATTTTAACGGGATATAAAAAAAAGTTTAAGGATGTTAAGAAATGTGAACACATACATATAAGTGAAATCTGAAAGAAAAGGAAAATAGGCCCAGAGTGAAATGACAAAAAAGTTTAAGTAGTGGCATTTAGAAGATATAGATAAGAAATTATGAACTTTATACTACTTTGTTTTTTACAAAGAAAGATTTAGTCTTCATCTGCACCCAAGGATGGTAGAATGTGATTTACTGTGTGACATTAGAATAAAGCTTTAGGAGTCTAACAACCTGCTGTTGAGATATATATATAAAAGTAATCCAAGTACATTACTGATTTTTAAATAATTTTCCCATAATTTTTATAATGGCAAGAATCTTAATTAACTAAGAACAGAAGGCAGAAATAGAAAGAGAACGGACTTTCTTTTAAACATGCTGGTTTGATTGACAAAGTGTAGCTGGAAATTTGACTGTGTTCCTCTACACTGTTTAAAAATACAAATGTGTATTTATTGTTTTGACTAACTAAGCAGTTTTTAATGAAATGCCTGAGGTCATAAAAAGTTATGAAGGGGTTTTTTTTTAGGTTTCACAGGTTGTTTTGTTGTAGAAATTATATTCCACTATGATGAAATTTTTATACTAGTTCCCACAGAAGCAAGAGCTAGGAACTACCTGATTCTCAATGTGTCAGAAAAACCATGTCATAGTCTGACAAAACTCTCAGAAGGTAGCCTTCCTGTATCACCTGAAGGCAGTGTTCTATAATGTTTGTAAAATTGTCAATGATATTAAATGAAGTCAAGATTATTAAAGAAAATATTTTTATAAGGTGGAAATAAAATGTGTTTGAAAGTAGGTAAACTATTTGGACTCAGCTATTCTCTCAATATGTTAATTGTTGGTGTCTATGAAGAAAAATTCAAGTACATTATTACTGCTAGGTTTATCTCAAGTTTCATATTTTACTGTCTCCAAATATGACCATTTTCTGCATACTTTCATAATATTGCCGAAGTTCTGGTAGCACATTTTATCTCAGATTTCCAAACAAGTCATATAGTTAATGAATGTTCATTGTTTGCCCCTTAGATTTCAAAAAGGACAAACTTTTGCCTCTCCCCCATCAATGCCTGTTTCAATTAGAAAAATTATGCAGAGGCCCCGCTTTGATTTTCTCCTTCTGGCAGGTGTAGGCTTCAGCATGGAGATCACTCACTGCCAATATACCTGCTAAGGCCACCTTCTCTGTCATAGTTGGTTATTTCCTGATTGGGTCTGTCTGATCACCATGTAAAAGATTTTCTCCAGAGTGGTGACCTTCACTCTCACATTTTACTTCTTCTGTCTGACAGATGCAGTTTGGCTGCTTATTGATTTAGTCAAGAAATTGATTCTAATCTGAGGTGGAAAATGCTCAGAAGACTTTACTGCCTGCTGACCTTAGATCAACCCATAATGTATGTTTCCAAAGCTGGCCACTCCGACGGCATGATTAGATTCATGTACACATTTATCAATCAAACTATATTGATATTGTGCATAACGGGGAGTGGGCAGTAAAGAGGAGTGTTTTGAAAGGACACTAAAGATTAGGCAGGTGAAGCTGGATAAGGGTGAGAAAGAAACAGGAAAATTAAGTATACCATAAGCTTAAATGACCTACCTATAGGTTTCTCATATTGATGAAGTCTTGAAAGTATAGTGGGAAAAGGTGAAGCATTCTACAAGGAAAATCTGGCAATTTTAAGGATAGTATGTCCTTTTCTTTAACTTAGCAAACAGGAGACTTGTCTGCTCAGTCATTACCTTTAGGAGATTCATATGGAAGGATTTATACAAAAATAAGCAATAGAAAACCATAGGAGATAATGCTGATTAAAGCAACATTTTCTGCACCTGCAGAAGTAAAACATGAACAGGACAAATTTGCTGTAAATGGCAGATCCTGTGGTTCACACTCTTGTAGCCACTGTTGTTATGAAGTCCCCCAAAAGATGTATCAAAGTGTTGGAATGAGTCTAGCTAAAATGAATGGGAGCCACCTCACTTTTCACCTCACTTATCTCTTGCTGTAGGTGACTTCCGGTCATAAAAATGAAGAGGTGATCTAAACCCCAGCCAGCAATCTTGATCTAGGCCATTATACGTACATATAAAAAATGTATATTAATAGTAGAAATTAGCAATCACATCACAGTGCTTTTCCTTTGTCCAAGTCTTTACAATGTATTACTGAAGCATAGTCTGTTAGATGTGTCCTTAGTGATGTTCCTTGAGACAGAATCTGTTTGAATGTAGTAATGTCAACCCTGACAAAGAAATGCCCTGCTGACACTTTTAAATGTGTATGTATGGATAACCCAAAGTAATAGTAGTTTTTCCTAAGGTACTGTGATAGCTTTTGTAATTCAGGCTGAAGTTTAAAAAGCTTGTGTCCTTGCAAAGTCTTGATGTAGTTCTATTCTTATGACTAGGCTGATGTTTTCAAACTATTTCCTCACTTTTTTCTCCACATTTGACATGCCTGAAGATGTAGTAACTACCATCAGCCTGTGTGCAGAGAACTGAGATTTTGACACTTCACAAAGACACATGCCATTTTACTTTGTTATTTTGTTAGCCTACTTAGCCGTAATATTGCAAGTGCTATAATGACCAAGACTTTAATCAGGTATATGTATAAAAATACTTAATAACAATATTAAATAAATACTTATTTCTCTTTTTCCAACCCTTAAAAGGCATAAGAAAGCTTGAAATCACATTCTAAATTCTTCCCTAAAGAAAGCATTTATTTTTCTTTCTTTTTTGTACAGGAGATTGAATTTAGTACATTATGTAATGCAGTATGAATAACTCATCTGACAAGTTCTGCTACAGTGCAGTTGAGTGGTCTCAGCAATAGCTTATAGATTAAATGCTGCAGAAGAGGACAAAGGATGCTGGCTGTCCTAAAGAGGTAATAATCTAAGGATGGATGGAAAGAGAATCATTGACTAAAACAGACATATGGAGGGGAATAAGAAACCAATGGGATTACACTTATAAGCATGAAAAACAGTGAGCACAGAAGAGCGTGCAACCTCCATGCTGTCATAACTAAGAATTTCAGACCCTTTTTCCACAGTTTTCTCTCCACCTGTCATAAGAAACTGTTTAGATCGTTAAATGAAAACCCAACACAAAGGGGACATGAGCCGAAACAACATGAATGTCTTAAGAATTTAATAGGTTGTGTACTGAAATTATTTTATAACATGCCTCTAGATCAGGTCCTTCTACTTGTAGATGTGCACTTTAAATCAACATAATAGGCAAGACTGTGTTCCTAGAGAGGAAAACAACTAATTCATGCAGTGGTTGAGCAAGAACTGATTAAAACAATGAATGTGCAAGTTCTTCTCTCCTGTAGCATCAAGCAGCCAAGCACACAGAAGCTTTGGCATGGCGTATCTGAAATTACCTTCAGTTTCTCTCTGGCAGTGTTAACTGAAAATGCATATTATAATGTTTCAGCTGTAGAAAAGCAATGACATTGAAATCAACAATGGCACTCAATGTGCCTGTAACTGCTCACTTTAAAAAAAAAGTCTTAATTTATTAACTCTCAGGTACTAAGTGCATCTGTTGTCGGTGTCAAACCTTCCAAAAGATGAAGTTTGCTTTTACTTTCCTTTAGCTTAAGATTCCGTAGTGATCTATGGGATCACTCCAGCAGGTTATAACTATACAAAATGAAAATTATTTGCCCAGTATAAAAGTAGAACAGAGGTGGTACTTTAGTAAGGTGATGCAATGTCCAGGAATATTCATTTTCTGATCAGTCTAAAGGAAGTCCGACAAATCTATCAAACACTTTCAATTTGATACTTGCTGCTGAGCTTTTTCTGCAGATCTCAGGAAATGGACATAAACTTACTTTACAGTTGGGTGGTGGTTGTTGTTGTTGTTGTGGTTGTTTAGGGGTTTTTTTGTGCAAAACTGCATAACCTCCTGTATTCTACTGAAACATCCCTCCCAAATCTGCTTACAAATTTTTTAAGCTGTTTTACTTTAAAGCAATCTATGTCAAGTATTTGTAACACCTAGAATGAAGAAGCTGAATGCCTCCTTCTCTCAGTAAAATCCCAGGAAGGAGATAAAAGAAAAACAGCTACAAGTCAAGCCAGGGGAGGAGAAATTATGGCATGGATTTCTCCCCTCTGCTAATTTTGGTGCATTTCTATAGTTATTTCCCTTTCTGTCTTGTGCAGATTATGAAAGCTTTAGATTTTGGTTTTGCCCAACTCTTGAGAAGTTTAGCAGATATGAGCCAAAATGCCTCAAGTCAGGGACATAATTAGGGAGTGGTCTCTCAGCCAAAGGAAATCTTAAAAGGCTGCCCTCTTATTGATTTTTCTTAAGTATCTATTTGGAAAATACTATAATCCTAACAACCTATTTATTACTGTGGGTACATTAAAAACCTCAACCTACTCATAATTTCTGTTCAAAAACACTAAATCAAAGTTTTAATTAATTCAGTAGCACAGACTTCCCAAACTTATTGTTCTTGAGGTTGCACGAATACTGCATCAGCCCTCCCTACAAATTTGTCAAAGAGCTAAGTCAGATGGTGGGAGCTCAAGTTGTGTTGGCTGGAAATGGCAAGTAGAGGCTTTGGTGATGGTAGCAGCACAAGGCTCCTAGCAACTCTATTAGGGCTGATCCTAAACAAAAAGATAATTTTCTTTTGGTATTTCTGATACCTAAAGTAATAGTAATAATAAGAGGAATAAAAATAATAATTTATTTGTAAATAGCTGCAGCTTTCTGATTTGCTGAAAATGATGAAGTTTCTTTGAAGGCTTCTAGGATTGGCGTTCTCCCATATAACTTGAAAAACTAATCTTGGTCCAGTGTGTATCACCCCTGCTTCAGTTTTAAACCTCTTCTAAGGAAAAAGAATCAGGTCGTTCTCTGCCATTGTAAACACTATTGCTATCATCATTGGTGCCTTTGTGATAGAAACCAGTCTGATGACATTGGTAGCTAATGCAGAAGTTGACTATTGCAAAGTTTACTTCTATGGTGTATTTAGATCTTGGTTAGTAAGAAATTAGTCCTGGAGCTTTCAAAAGGAGTCTTCAATATAAGAAAGAATTAACAAGCATGAGAGGCAAGAATGTGACATATAGAAAAATAATCATGTCTGCTTTTTTTTTGCTAATCACATATTTACCTCATTAGGAAAACTGGATCCAGGAGAATGATCCAGTAGTGTCTCATTTCGGTAAATTATTAGACACTCTTAAGCCGCAGATTAGTAAGAGTATTGAAGGACTTTACAGGTTCAGAATAACTTAGGGCATTTTTAAATAAACAAACCCAAAAGGCAATTTGTTTGGTCAGGAAGAGGTTAAGAATAGAGAATATCTGAAAACTAAATTGTAGTATTCACTTTAAAGACAGCTGAGGGGATCTCGTGTGCTTTGATGGGCTTTAATTATGAACGTGGCTATACAGAACACATAGGTGCAGCACCACGAAAAGTCTCTACCCTAACTGCTCTTATTTCTCACTTTTGTGAATGAATAGCACTTACATTGCCGTTACTGTTTCTAGGTTCCTTTTTAAAAGATATGTAATTATTGAAAATTATAATACAAATATGAGAACAGGTTTTCTGCGTTATAATAGAAACCTGTAAAGGATTATGCTATTTCATTTGTTTCACATTTACATAGAAGAAATACTGAAATACTTTTTACCATATTCTTATGTCATTTTACTCTTGTGTCTTGTGCCTCCCCACAAAGAAATTGTTAGTGTTATTTGGTCACTTACTTTGACTCAACTTTTCTTCACCTGCTACCTGTCACAGCTGCAGCCTTCCATTTCTTTTACTATGACAAGAAAAGTAATAATTTAAATTGTATATTAAAGCCTTTAAACTGAATTTTTAATCTTGTCAAGAGAATGTGACTGTCACAGGGGAAAACTACTTAATTAATTAATTAATTAATATAGCTTCAGCCAAATCAGGATTGAAGTAGTTTATTGATTTATTAACACTATATAATTAACTAGTGGACCACACATTCAAAATCTGTATCAGTAGTGCAACAGATGAACCAGAACACAAAGACTATTACAAAATGTTGAAAAACACCAACAAATTTCCAAATGCTGTTCTGTAACTAATCCCAAGGTGTTCTAATCACATACACACACACGCGCACATGCATGTGTGCACATGTAAGTGCACAGGTTCCTGCCATTGCACATGCATACTCTCCCTCCTCACAGCCCCTGTGGGTCTCAGTCACCCTCCCTCTTTTCCAAGATGGGGAGGATGTTCCCATCCAAACCCAACCAAATTGGTTCCCCTATTTGCTCACCTCTCTGGAGGAAGATATGGGTGCTCCCACTTTTCATGTGCCCTTGCTGCTCTCTGCAGCCCATGGATCTGCACGTGGGTGAGGAAGCCCCCCCCATGAGGTCCCACATGCACACCACAGGTGTGGGTCCCCACTTGTTTCACCATGGACTGACAGCCCACTATCGGTGTGTGGGCTGGTCACGGTGCCCCATGGGCAGGTGGCACTTATCTGGCCAAGGCTGAGGTTACGGTGGCATGGAGTGACTGCTGGCAGGGCCAAACCAGGAGCGTATGACCATGTTGCAGCAAACCTGAAGGTATCTCTGATATTCTACACGCTAAAAAGTTAAACAGAGATAGATTTTGTTCACACAAAGTCACACACATTGCTGTGGTTTTCAGCAATCATCTCACCTATTGCTGAAAAGATTATTTTAGAATTAACTTACTCTTCTTTATATTTAGAATTAACTTACTCTTCAGCCAAAGGCAAAGCAATAACTTATTTCTCTGGATTTAGAAGAAAAAAAAGTTTGTATATGTGACTTAGAATCACAGCATAGAGCTGGAGATTCCTAAACTTCAGCATGATTCAAGATCTATAGATCAAATCTTCTCTGGGAGTTAGATCAATTTTAACTACTGAGTAGGATCACAGCCTGTTTTTTGTCTGACCAAAGACCACATGCTGGGCTTGAGGAAGCACTTGGAACATTGGGTGATGCTGCTATGTTGCTCTTGGATGACAGTGGGGTTTGTTGTTTGCTTTTTTTCTTCTTTTTAACAAATAATACTGAGAAAAGGAAATGTTGCCATAAATGAGAAAATGGCATTGGTGAAATTTATTTCTCCTCCTTTAAAATGCATTACAGGTTCCTCAGAAAGAAATTGACTATATATTAAAGAACTTAACACTTAATGAAAGGGGTTTTTTATTTGCGATATAAAAATTCATTTCTGGTTTCAAGAAATTGGTGTTTCTCAGGCACAAACTAACCTAGTTAGCACAACAGACAGTCAGACAGTCTTGTTGGTTTCAGTGGCATTTGATAGCACTGATATTGGACTCTATTACTGTGGCTGAGTACAGCTGGGTTGTTTCAGACTAGCTCTGCTGAAGCACTGCCAGCTAGTATCAGTGGCAATTTTTCTTTTGGGCATCCAGAAATCTGTATGGTTCCCGAAGGAACCATGCTGACCCAACTGTTTCTGAAGTTACTATATGTTGCTTCTTTAATAGCTCTATTAGAGGCTTAGACTGGTGTATGGCTGTTAGGAAGGTGATCTCTAACTATATATCTTATGCTCTTTAACAATTGTAGGAGGCCTTTATACGAGAAAAATCCCAGAAGAGCCGTTTAGAGGACTGAGGCTTTGAATTACAAGCTCTGCATCAGATAGATTACGTCTTCCTAGATTTCAGCACAAAACCCAGTCAATTCTGTGTAATAATAGTATTAGAGAAATATATCTGCTTTAAATGCTGCTCGTATAAAAACATTGTAACACTTTATTAGAAGAGCTTTCAGAACATTGCCTCAAACTTAGGAAATTCTGGAATTTGCTGGTGAACTATGAGATAGCTCTTGTGCAAATGCATTGCTTGACAGAAAATCAGACACTTAATAAGCATATACACAGAGCTATAGTTTTCTGGTTGGGCTTTTTTTTCCCTCCATGTTGATCATCTCCCAATTTACTATGTATTACTGAAGCCTGTCTTTAAAAAGAAAAAAAATATAGTTGGTCTACTCATTTTCTCTGATGGCTATTATTATCCTGCTGCAGTGTTTCAAAAACACTAAGCTCTGATGAACGCTTTGACCAAACATGGCACTCTCTTCCTACCCTGCAGTCCATCCTACTCTGCATTTCACCCCACTCTCAACCTCATCCTAGTCCCACTCTACAGTTACGCGATGTTGAAACTTCCATCACAGAGCACAGAGTCCGTTCTTTTTTCCAAATGGGTAGCACTTGTCAGCCACTGCCAAAAATTGCATTAAGACCCTTTGTTATTCTACTTATTATTTATTATAATCTCACCTAATATGAATATGTATTATAATATTCATTTCTTCAGGCTGCTCATTCCAGATCCAGTTTGCCCAGTCCTCATTAATTCTCTCATCTCCCTAACCTTCTTGCTTGATCAGCTCTCCTAGTAAGGTGTTTCCCTGCCAGACTCCTCCTTCCTTGTAGGACTGAATAATTTCTTCTTGCTTCCTATTTCTCGTCAAATCAGTTTCTCTTTTCTCTGTTTATGCAACCTAAAAGCAACCGAACTCATGCCAGGACTTCCCCTGGCTGTTTAGCCCATGCTCTTGTTCATTTGGTCACAGTTCTTTATTCACGGTCAGTGTCTGTGGGACCTGTGAGTCTTTACGTTTCCTCTCCTCATGGACCTATCTGTCTCACAGCTGAATTAATACCAGCCACCTCAGTTGTCATTCTAATTTCTATCTTACCCTTTCCTCTCCTCTATAATGAGTAACGCATTTCTGACCAAACCCTATCAAATACCAGATATCTTTCTTATAACACTATTCAGTTCATCAGAGAAATTCCTAAAATTTCTTAGCTCCGTTAAAGCTTACTTTTCTCCCTAACAATGAATGAATTAATTTTGCTGAAATCTTCCAAAAATTTAGTCTAATTAAAAACATATTAGGTGAAATTCCACTAAAAATAATGAAATTTTAATTGCCTTAATATTTTATTTTTATTCTTACATATCACAGTTGAACAACCCTATGAATGGGTGATGCTGCAGACTACTGATAATATAAATAATATCTGTTGTTGTATTTATAGGCATTGTAATTTCCATAACCCCTCTATTGTAGTCTACAAAGAAACATGGAACTGACAATTGTCAAGCAGTAAAAGGAAATTGCTTTACAGAGCCTTAGAAATAAGATATCAAGTTTAGTGACTTTTGTTCTTGTTTTGACAGATTTTTAATTTTATCATACATATTTTGTCTTTTTTTAATACGGTTTGTGAAGCATATATATGTAGTAATAGTAAGAATAAGCATAATCAGAAGCAGATTCATGAAACAATAATAATAAAAAATAATAAAAATCATAGTCTTAAAAATTACTTTATTTGCCTAAAAAATCCTAGTACTATAACTAAACAAGCATATAAACTTTTCATTAAATCAACATATAGATATGTATATTTTAATATCGGTATTGTTCAAATGTGTCCCTACCTTATTCCTCAACAAATATTATCATTTTAATCTTTTAGCAGACTTCCATTATTGAAAGAGCTAGGTTATTTTAAGAGTTCTCTATATATAAAATTCAGGCGAAAGTTCTAGAAAAACGAGATAATAAAACCTCCTCTCAAAATAACTTATCATTAAAAGTAATATCCATCTAACTCCACTGTAATACTATTATAAGAAAAAGCATTCTCACGAATCTTAGTGCTCTTTGTCTTCTAGCACTTGGTTATATTTCTTTAGACAGATGTTAAATGCAGTGCTGCAAAAACAAAAGGTAACATATGCCAAATATGTGGCAGGAGAGCAGCAGGAAATAAAGCCCCTCAGCTCTTTTTGAGATAATCAATTATCAAGAACAGTGCAGCAAGAAGAGCTTGCGGAGAAATGAATTGTTAAAAGAGGTGGAAAAAGTGCATAGATGATTGGAAAAAGAAAGAGAAAGGAAAAAAGAAAGCTTGAGCTTTCCAGAAAGAGAGGCTAAGAAAGGTTAACCCTCTAAAAGTTAGGCATGTTATCTTAAGCTAGTTACCTAGATAGTCAATAGAGATAAGCGACTCCTGAGAAGTGTCTAAAATACGAGAAGGTAAGTAGACCTGCAAGTACCTAATGCTCTTGTAAAGTGAACTATAAAGGCAAACTTTAAAGAAGGATAATTTTTGAGAAAAGAATTGCATACTAATGCAATAGAAAGAGACAATAGATGCTTGAAACCTGGTAGAGACTTGAACTTTAAGCTATAACATTAAAAAAAAGTCATGGTCAGCTTAAATTTTCCCCATTACAAGACTGCTATGCTGCCACTAATGAAACAGAGTAAGTTAAAAATCTTCAAAAGGCCCATTACCAGAAGTGTTCATATCAGGAAAAAACAGATATTCTTGATGAAAAGAACTTAAATTCTGAGCATTGGGCCAAATTAGAAAATAGTCTTATTCCGTGATGCATACGTACAGACGATGCAAGTTGCAGTGTGATATCACGGAGGCACAGGGGTGACTGAGTGAAACGCCCCTCTGCGGAGAGGCAAGAAGTAACCTGTATGAGACAGCCAAAAAGCAGTTCTGAGGCTTTATCTGGGTAGAGCTCTGCCACCTTCACTTTGCGTGTCACAGCTGATTACGGCTGACACATACCCTCTATATAAACAATGAGTGATAAAATGAAGACTTTAAAGTACAAGGGGTGAAAACAGTGGTTAGATTGACTTGAAATAACACATGTGAATATTTGATCCAGTCACCAAATTTGAAATATTATTAAATATTGATATTGATTGTAAATTGAATTGTGTTAAATGTTATTTTAAAAAGCCATTTCTAATCATCTCAACTGATCAGCCAGATCGTTTCATCCCAGTGGAAACTGATACAGGTAACCAAAGGCAATTTGAACAGTGACAATTTTACATTCAACTTTTGACAGAAGTTGTAACAACTTGTAGCACCTTCAGAAGTTAGGAGTGAGGAAGGACTAAGATGGGATGTTTCCTGTCTTAAAGTAGATTTTAGCTCATACTGGTGTTATGTTTCTCACGGCTCATTTTTCTCCTGTGTTCTAGGGGAACAGGGTCTTAGATGAGACACTTAATTTTTAGATAGCTAACATAAGCTAACACCTTAGGCCAAGTCCTCTAAAAGAAACAAGATGTATAAAACTTTACTGTGAGGTGAAATACTTTTTGCAGAATTGAATTTTTCTGTCCCATATTTCCACCACTAACTTTTCTACCCAATGATTTTTACCACTTCCTTTTAAGTTTTGGAAGGTCTGTCTTATATCAGGCTTAGTCCATTAGTGTGAAGACACAAGATAATTCAGCTTTTCTTTATGAAAGTGATGTTCTTTTAAATAGCCTAGCTTTAGACACCAAATATATTTTCATCAAATGGCCTTGCAACACTAAGGGAACATCTTTATCCCAGTCTCATTCTGTGGAAACCATTCTTCAAATATGGTATCAGTAAAAGCATCTCTAAGCTTACCTATTGTTTAAAATACCATTTCTGGCCTTCAGTAATAGCTGGCTTTAATCATGCCATATTTTTACTCATTTCAAATTGTTTCTCATGTTGTACATTCATATAGAACACCAACAGAGACTATTAACCTATTACTGTAACTTATATAACACTTTAAATTTTCTTTTTTAAGCTAAAATTAATGACTTAAAAACAAAGATCCAAATAGATCTCATTAATCTTTCTTTATTTTTCAATAAATAACAAAATAAACATTCAATTTTCTGGAGGAGGGATTTATGTCCCAAAGAGTAGCAGTAGTTTTAAAGATCTTAATGTTTATTTTTTTTAATGAAAAATTAGCAATTACCTTAATGAATGCAGGTGTTTTAAAGTGAAAAATGTGAAACACATTTTCAAGCTTGCAACTGCTCAATGGTTTTCTAAGATTTAAACTTTCTTTTTGTATAAAATTAATATCCAGATTTATTTATCTCTTTCTTTCTTTTTTAAAAAATGTTTTTGTCACTGTGTCCTAAGAATAGCTCCTCTTGATCTGCATTTATCCCTCCTCATTGAAAACTGTCATAGTCACCTTCAAATATAGGCTCTGATGAAAAAGGCCTTACTGAGAAAAAAAATCCTATTAAACTATACTACAAAACTAATTTAATTCACTCTTTAGGGAGGACAGCGAAAGGAGGGAAGGTAATTTTAAAGCTCATCTCAAAGACACAGTACTCTGTAAATAACAATATGTTTTCTTCTGGTAACTCAAGACTATCACTGTGACCACCCTTCTAAAATACTGCTTTAATTCTATTAATTATTGTGTTTCCTGGTCTATAGTTTACGAAGTGTAGTTATATTCTAAGTAGGTGTAAATTAGAATATTTTTTCAAGCTGTATTAGGCTATGTTCTGCCTACCACAGTGACAGTTGATAGCCACTGGTTACTTAAAATAAATAGATCAGGTCAGCATCTGGTTTTTGGTATGTGCATATTACACATATAAAAGTACTTTTACTGTCTGCAGAGCATCCATCATTGACTTTCCCTTTTCACACATGGAAATCAACCCCATGCCAAGTCAAACTTCCTAAGTTGATGCCTTGGCAAGGACTCTTTGGAAGCTATAGGCTTCCTGAAGAACAGTCCTTCGGTTGAGATTTTCATACTCCCTTCCCATATCATTTGTTCTCCATGCTTCATGCCCTTCCAGGGGTTATTTATACTCAAAATCAGTTTACATCCCCCTGCTTCCTTTATACTTAATCTTCCAAGAGCCTCCTCAATGCTGTGACTCCCCATTTAGCTGACCATCTATCTGACCTCTAACCATGCTCTTAACTTGGCCCTCTGGGTTGCAGTACCTAAGTTTTCTACCATACTCAGGCCTGCTTTTAACCATAGCCCTGCCCTTTCTCATTAAGTTATTCGTTTTCTTCTCTCTGTGGTTTAGGCATTAGTTCAGACATCAGTTCTTACGGCTAACATTGTCTTCAAAACAAACCTAGTGCAGATTTAACAACTCAAAATGACCTGAAGGTCATAAATTGAATATCACCTTCCCTTCAAAAAATAACATCCTTTTAATACTATTGTGTAATACGAACAAGCATTGTGTTCTCCCATTTGTAGTCCTAAAATTATTCTTGAAGAAATACTGGATATAGTGGGAAAAAAAAAAATCTTTATGCAGAGGAAAAAACTTATAGACAGTCATAAAAATTTTTGCAAATTTTTTTTTTTTACTAAAGCAAAACAAATGAACACCAGTCACAGACCTTTGTAAGCTAATCTGCAATTTTCAACTGGTTCACTGGTTTAGGTGACATGAGTAAAGTAATACATGTCACAAAGCATGACAACACCAAAACAGTCAGGGGTCAGCTTACATCTTTTCACACATTAACACACTGATAATGGAATCAAGGGCTTCAATAACTGAGAATCAGAAGTATAAACTCATCCTAAAAGGATGAAGACTTATATCCAGTTTACAGCTACTTACTTAGCTCCGAAGTGCTTTCCAGCCTTGCCATTACACACCCAGATAGGTGAAATAAGTTACATATTATCTCTTACCACCTCATCGAAACCTCTGAAAATGCAATGAACAAACATGTTGTCTCCGAGAGCTGTTTACATGAGATATTCTTTGTATTGGCAGCTGAGTCAGAGAAAAGAAAGCTTTCTTAATTGGTAACCGCTTATTATTAGAATAAAATTGAATGCATTTCACAAATGCATCCTTCCTTTCTATGTATGTAAGAAACAAAAATATAAAACACTGAGTTGTTTTCCAGATCACAGAATGTAGCTTGGTAACTGATTTAATGTACTTTAATAGCTGGTTCCTAGCTAACCCTTATATCATACAAAATGTCAGCCTAGAAATGGCTGCTTGTTTAGAGCTGGTGATTCTTGTCAGACTTAAATAGATTCTTTTCCTATTCAGCCACACATTTCAATTAATAACTCCCATTTCCAGGAGTTATAAATGGAATATGCTTGCTTCGTTGTTTTTTTTCTTTTACATTAGTACAGATTTTAAAACTGTAAGTGTTCTCTTTGAATTGGTTTTCTGTTTAAACTGTGTTATATTCAATGCAGAAAATGTGCAGTTACTGTGATTGGTCACAGCCTGCTTGGAATGAAAAGGAACTAATCAATCAGAAAACTCATTCTCATATCTATGATAAATAAAGCTGTTTGCATACATTCAAAATGGAAATGCTCCACCTGTTTGTTCAATGAGATGCCCTAGATTTAAGTGGCAATTAAAACTCAAGACTCTCGCCTGAATATCGGCTGCCAGGAAATGCCCCACCTAGATGAAATTTTTGCTTAATTAACGAAGGAAAAAATGTTCTATGAGTACTTAACACATGGTTACTTTGCACTGAGTGCTTTATGTTTCCCTTTTTATGGGAACAAAACCATTCAATTTTATGATTTTTTTCACTTATGAAGCACTCATAAATATGAACTTTATCCTGGAAGATGCTGAGCATCTGGCCCAGGTCCAGAAAAGCACTTCAGCTCATCTTTAAGTATGAAACTAATCTTAGGGTTTAAGTGACAGTTTTCCCAGCTGCCTGTGTGCTTTCATGAATCAGTAGGGCTGGGCAGGAAGGATAGGGCTTTGGAAAACAAAATTTATATCCGTTCATGCTAGGTACTGCCGGCAGTTCACTGCAGGGTTAGTGAAAGCCTAGACCTTTCCATAACCTGGCAGACCACTCCCTTATTACTAGCTGTGATCTGATAAGTGCTGTCAAGTACAACAACAAACGATGTGAATCCAGGTGTTTCTTGTAATAATTGGGGAATATGCCAGAGCATAGTGATTGCATGGTGACATACCAGAAGTGATGATGGTTCTGATTTTCTGTGGGTCTAGTCATATTTCATATCCCAGTGCAAAACTCTGGCAGTTGCATAATCTTTATCACATAGCAAGGAAACCTTGCTGACAGCTTTGTCTAGATTAAGACTAGTTCTGCTGTTTCGTAAACAGTTTGATGAGAATACTTAGGTGTATAATTGAGCACAAGCTTAAGGTTGCTTATCCACTGAAGGATAGATACACCTTTTTGCCAGTGCAGCATTTGATCCACATAATCCACAGTCCATCAAAGTTAATGGCTTTGGTAAGCTTTGATCAGGCACAAGAATATGAGAACAGTTTCACTGGCCGAGACCAAAAGTCAATCTAACATAACATTATTTCTCCAACAGTGAATCTAAGCAGATGTCTAGGGAAGACTAGGAACAGGGCAAACGTATATAACGATGCCCCTGCAATATCCTCTGAACTTTCAACTATTTTCTTCTGAAAGGATTCAGATGAATGATGGCTTACCCTTTCAATCTTTTCGACAATTTGCCAGAGCCCTTCTAAACTTCTTAAATCCAGAACAGCAAAAATCTGTTGCAAGAAAAGAGATCTTTTCCTGGTTTTAACCTGGTTCCTACTGACTAGCAGTTTTTTGAGTCTCCCTGAATCTTATAAGTGTCATCTTGGCAGAGTTGTGAAGATTTTATCTCTATCCACCTTCTTCGTGCCCAAAATCGCATTATCTTGAAGATCTCTTTCATAATCTCCCTATGTTCTCTTTTTCCAGGCTGGTCATATAGCTTTTGATCACCCTGTTCTCACCCCAATCCACTCTTTTTTGGAGGAGGAGGGAATAAGGCTTTCCATGGTGAGTGTTTCAGTTGACTAGTTTTCTAAAGAGCTTGTTCATTTGAATTGCCACACTTTGTCCTAATTAGTATGTGATAATTAATTTAATGACTGATAATGTCAAAGCTTTACACTGAAGCCTACCTGTCCCAATAGTTTGGATCCCTCATCTTCCCTCACCTAGTCGCTTTCATAGAACTGTTGCATTAATTGCACTGTATAGTAACTAATCCATTTAATATAAACTGAAAAAAAATTTCCTTAGCGGTGGATCAGATCCATAACAGAAACAAATATTTCCTTTTCTTGTCATATTCATGACTTTAAAAAATTGGTTTGAAAATGGAAAGATGAGAAGAGAACAAAAATATAAATAGGATTATCTCTCTCAGGGACCTAAATACAAGCAAGACGTTGCAAGATAGAAAGGAGATGACTGCTTTAGTTTGAATTTCAAGCAAGATGAGTGAATAAATGTAAAATACTCAAAGTTGTAGCCCATGAGCCTAAATTAAAAGTTTTTTTTAAATCAAACCAGCATTGTGACCATTTTTGCCAAAAAGCAAAGGTATATTTCTAGCCCATTCATGAATCATTTTGCCTAGGGGGGAATAAATCTTTCCCATAAAAACAGATATTGTAGTGAACTATTTCTATTATGTTAGTATAAAACTTCAACAGATGGTGTGCTTTGGAAGAACATGGATTAATTTGATCATTTCCTGTGAACACTTTTGTTAAAGTAAAAGGAATGTGCAAAGAACATCATAGCTGTCATCCGTCTGGTCAAAGCAAATTTTATGTCAAACCAGGGATATAAGTATGATTATTTTGATTCATATTTAAACTGGTTAGAGTCTTATTAGGAAGCAACTTTTGTAAGGGTAAAATGTTTTAATTTTCCAGTTCTTCTAAAATGAAACCTTGTTGAAGATTATCTTAAGTTTTACTGAATCTTTCTATGTTTGGTTGTGAAATAATCAACTGTAAAAACATCTTGATTTCAAGAAGTTAGCCTCTATGTTAGCATTATGTATGGGTTGCTGTATTACTTGTTATCTGAGGCTGTGTTGCTTGAAGTCCCTATTCTCTGGACTCTCTAGACCATAACCAGAGCACCTAGGTTCTATTGTATATAGGATGAGTTATTTGACAACCTGGCAAGGTAGATATCTAGCTGGCCAACTTGGCAACAAAACCTACTTTTAAGGTGTCCTGAAGTGAACTGCCTTCATTATAATACTAAAAAACACACCCACAGGTCAAGAAGACCTTTGCTCAGGTGTAGACCCTTCCCCTGCGCAAGCGTAGTAACAGAAGAGAATGACATAACCAATATTATAATTATATGTAAATCACTAACTAATCATTGTAACTGGGAGTGTACTACCTTATAATTTTTGTGTATAAATGTAACGGTGATCTAGCCATAGGTGTGCTTGATTTGTGGAAATCCACCTTGCACCCGGCTGTAATAAAGAATGCCTGCTTTCTAAAACTCCAAATTGAGTCTTAGAGAGTTCATCATCTGCCGATTTACGGTAACAACCTTAGGCCACAAAATAACACAAATCAAAACTGTTAAAAATAATATAGGATATATTGACTTTTTAATCCCCCCCAACAGAATTAATATAAGTATTGTGTACAAATAACTACCAGTGTTCAGATGAAGTATTGTGGTCCTTACAAGAATAAAGACTAAAACTACCCTATTAGCTCCTGCAGTTCTTTAACTTAACCCTTAATTAAGCTTGTATTCCAGGCCATTGGTTCTTATCTACAGGAAAATAAAGCAAAAGCTGTTCACTCCTACCAGCACAAACCCTAACCTTAGCGGCTGGTTAATGAATGGCTTATCCTGTTTCTCAAGTAGGTAGTCTATGGGGCTATAGCTAAGATCATTGTATGGCTGAACCATTGCTAAAGCTATGGTTCAGTACTGCAGGAACTGACAGATTCTGGTTATTGAGGCTTAGCGATGGATTCTGTCAGATCTGCATTTCTGGGATGAGATCTGCAGGGCTGAATGAATCTCACTGCTTCTTAGGACAAAAAAAAAAAAAAAGATTTGGAATATAGTTAATGTTCTGAAAAGAAAACTAAAATCCTAAATAAGGTATCTAATAAGGTATCTAGAACACGTTGACTCTGTTATACTTACTTCCCCTGTTTCACCTATTTTAAGTCTTTCCACCATTTACTTTGGGTTTGATATCTCTGTCCACTGTTCTGTTCTCGTGCAGAGTAACTCCAGTCATGCATCAGTGTCACTCTTGCATTCTAGGTTGAATGATAACGCCTGCAGTGAGTTCAGAGTTGGAGAGAATGATCTCTCATTACATGTTCTGTAACTGACTGTGAAAGATATGGGGTGGAAAATTTTGGTGAAGTAAGTAATCAGTGTTTTGTGTGTAACTTGAAACTGTGATTAGAATATGATAAATAAGTAAAAAAGTAGTACTGAATGAGAACATGAGTATGTAATGTTTCTCTAGTGGTAAAGCTGGCTCACCAAGTCCTTTCCTTTGATCCAAGCTGTCCATTCTTTCCATTGTGTCCCAAGGCTGCCACAACTATGGTGATATAACTGCTTGTAAAGTCAACTTCAAAAACTTTTGGTTTTCTGTCTGTTAGTTTTATAACCCAGTTCATTATAGCGGTTCAGTTCAGAGTATTGTATTGGCACAAGTCACAGTACCACAACTGATGCACAGGAGCAGGTACAAGTAACAAAGGGTGGGTGCATCTTAATTTATCTCACCACCAAAAAGTAAGTGTACCTTGACAAGCAGAAAGGAAGAGACCACTGAATTTAAGCTACCCTCAAATGAATTTTATACACAGAAAGGTTCTTATTCCATACCTATAACTGATGTAAAGTATTTTCACTAACAGTTTGCCTGAAGTTAACCTGTATTCTTCTCATATGCTGCACTCCAACGTTTCTGTCCTTCACCATCTTCAATCTATTCTTCATTTTTAGTGTCTTCACTATTTTCAGGTTCTTCTTTTTACTTATATCATCTTCTGTTCCATTCATGGAATCTAAGATATGGTATTTCTTAAAAACATTGGCTACAAGTTCTGGATTTATCTGATCTGGTGGTCTCTTAATATAATGACAGGGCAGTTTTGCACTACTCCGTATTTTTCCTGTAGAAGCTAGAGCATGATCTCTGCCGATAGTCATTCTCAGTATGAAGACTTCAAGTGATCTTTAAAGGGCATGTTCACTACTACATAGAGAGTTTTGATGTCATTCCTCTTGATATAACCACAAGATCAATATTCATTTTCTTGGCAATATTCTTCACAGCAGGCATTAGATGACCTTTCAATGCATCTAGGACAAGAATTCTTCTTTTTCTTAACAGCACACCTGGTCTCCTGATCCAAATGATGTTCAGCCAATCCTTCATTAAAACTGTAGACATCCATCCTTGGTTTTGACACCTCACAATTATTCCAGTAGGCAGCTATTCCTTCAGCATTACTTTATGCTTCCGTATCACATATGGTAGCAATATTATACCATCTGTTAACACTGCCAACATTACTGTATCATGCATTTTTTTCCATCCATCAAAGCTTTGATGGTGGTAGGTTTTGTACCTATTTTTTCAGTGCTACAATGGATGGCAGGCCAAAGTAAGCCAGTTGTCTTGTTTGGCTCAGCAGATAACTAAGTAAAGGGACAGATCCTGGCAAATTGAAGTTCTTTGCCATAGGCAAAAAAAATTACATTGTATCATTTGAACACAACACCCTGTACTGCTCTTGAATTCTTGCTGTGAAAAGTTTTGTACTTGTGCTAGTTCTTGATCTTTCTGCTTAATCATTTTCCATGTATTTGGCTTTCCATCTCTTCTTTGACTATGCACAAATTATACAATTTTATTCTCCCTCTCCATGGCAGTATCTTCTGGATCCAACTGGGCATCAATTTAATGCATAAAAGCTTCTATTTTGATTTTTGTAATAGTCTCACATTTTATTTGCCATTATATTTCTTCTAAGCCTCAGAACTTTTAATTGTTTCTGCACACAATACCACCGTTAGTTGAAAATTTGCATCATACCCTCTTTCTATACCTTTTAGTACATTCCCTTTTGCACTCAAACCTCTCATCTCCAGACCAACTGCCACTTCACAGTTCAATTATAAGAGTCAGGGAGATTCATAAAACTGACAGAAATGCCAGCAGGATTCTCTGAGCTACAAGCAGTGACACAGCCGCACCAGTGAGGGACTGAGGAAAGCAGCAGTAATCATGGGCTCTCTCTATGCCACCTTAGTCCCTCTGGACATATTTGTGTTCCTTTATCACTATGCGACTTCCCACATTGCATAGTCATATTGCACTTTAACCTGAAAGGAAGATGAACCAGAATTTAAGACAATCCCTGATTTTTAAGTTAAACTACTTTGAAATAAAACCTCAACTTCTTCTAGGCACATACAGTATATACTGAGTCAAGGTGTCACTAGAGTCTTGATAGGATAAGGAAAATCAAACATGAAGATTTAAATTATTAAATACCTTCCTGTAGTCCAGCTCCTGAAGGTTGAATGAAAGGTTTCCTAAATGTCTCTAGTGCCAGGGGAAAAAAAGAAAGAAAAAAAAAAGGTAAACCCACCTTCGATGTCCTTAGGATGGAGAGAAGCAGCTGTAAATTGCCTGGCAATAGATGACATAAATTAGAGCTTCAGCATGTGTTAAGTCCTTAGGTATCTTCAAATGGTAATACCATTTATTTGAATCACCATAGAAGTTAATAACAGTTCTAGCTACACCAACTATTTAAACAGCACAGCTGAGGTTGAACTAAAGGTCCTGTCTTGCCTACATTCTGCAAAGCTTAATTCATCTGCTTTTATTGAAAGTCAGCAAAAGTAAGAGATAAGGAAAAGAAAGTGGCATATATATTTTGTGTGGGTGTCAAGCAAATGGATACATGAAAAGCTTCCAGAATGTGAGACTGGAAGATCTAACAAAAGTGAAGGGTTCTTAGCAAATCAAAGCAAGAGGTTTCCATAATGTATTTTGTTTCTGAGTGTAATAAACAAATCTTTTATTTTAAACTAAAGTTGATGATTTGCCTCTCTTCAGATGTCTTCTTCAATCAGATGTGCCTCATCTGACAATTAGATTTATAGTGAGGTTTTTACTCTCTCTTATGGTTTAGAGGCTGAATCTCTCACATCTTTCACAGAGACATATATTGCACTTAAGAAGACTACTGGTATTTGATCTATCCTCGGGACAGATCAAAGATACAATAACCTGCATATTTGCTCATTTAAATGAATAAAACCTTTCTGTATCTTTCTGGCCCTTGTGTACACAGAAAATACTAATTATCCTCATTAATAATTCAGCCTTATTGCATGAAAGATATAGCCCTATCTCTTAGAGGTTATGATACTTACTTGAATTTGAATATATGGTCTACTCTTCATACCAATATGATAGAGACAGTCTTTGGAGATTTCTCTTTTTCTTTTGTCCTTCCAAAGAAAAAGAAGGTGCAGAAAAAGACAACAGTAAAAAGAACTTACTGGACATTAATAACAGCATGAAAAATAAAGCTCTACCAGGTCTACTGGTAGTTAGTTTTCTATTTATAAACTTGATGTCAGAGGTATATTCCTCTGTTTTGAATAATTGTTAATAGTATAGACTTTGACAGCCTGAGCTGTCAAAAAAAAAAATGTTTCATTGGTTTGGAAAGTCAGAGCCCAGCTTTGGTTTGTCCCTTTTAAAGCTTCTGCCTTTTTTCTTTTCTTTTTTTTTTTTTTTTTTAGATGAGAAAGTGACATTGATGGCAGCTAATACCTAATGTGTCAAGGTTGCCAAGTAACAGGCTAGAGATGTGTCAGTGAAGGCTGTTTCTATGAGAGGAATTCACAGGGCTACAGTTTCAAGTACTTGGAAATAAACTCACCCCGTCTCTCTCTCTTTTTATTTTTATTAAAAAAAAAAGATTTCTGCTCTACCCAATGAAAATTAATGTAGTCAAACAAAGGATACCTCACATGCTTAAGACGCAAGTCTAAAAATGGGTAGCTGTGCTAATAGTTTGTGGCACTTCTAAATCTTAAAAGTAGTGGAATAATTAGCATAACATACCCAGTTGCAATTTCCAGAAATAAATGCCTGATGGAAAAATGGCTTGAACATAATATCATCATTTCCTGTGACGTTACTTGGATTAAAGAGGTGCTATAAGCAAAGTGTGAGCTTAATTGCTGAATCAATTTTAAAAGAGCAGAATTTGATTGGATAGAATAACAAGGTCTTAAGAAATGGCCAGTGTGAATTTATTAGGAAGAAATCAAGTCAAACCAGTATATGTTTTTTTTTTCTTTTCACATTCTGAGAACTGACTTGATCAACAGTGGGGATAACTGTAGATGTGATACCTTAGGAACCGCTACTTTTTTGACACTAACTTTATGGATTCATGACACTCCCAGGCTGCATTAAGAGAGTTTTGCATTGCTCTGTGCTGGACAAGATAGCAGTCAATATCTCCATTAATGCTTTTCATTATGGAATAAAGTGTTTCCTTACAAAATCCAATGGGAATGTTTCCAAGCACTTTGGAGGACAGGATTAGAATTCACAATGTCCTTGATAGACCGGAGAAAAGACTGAAATCAATAAGATAAAATTCAATAAGGACTACATACAAGTATAAAGTACTACATGTAGGAAAGTAGAATCAAATCTCTCCCAAATAAAATTACTTCAGTGCAGAATTAAAGAATTAAAACATAAAATAAGGTAGTAGGTCCTTCCAGAGGACCATTTGCTTGCTTTGCATTAATCTGTGTATCCTCTTGCTGCGAGTTATGATGAGCAGTCTTTTTGATTAAGGAAGTTCCAACAAAAGGCAAAGTACATTAGGTTGAACTCTTTGTTAACAACTCTGTAACTATCAAGAAAGAGCTCATGTCTGTCCAATATGACCAGGACAGTTTTAGATCCATCCAAGCTTGAACTGCATGGAGACACCTTAAATTGGATTCTTCTAATGAGTGTGCCAGAGCCAACCACCTATGATTTATGCATGAAACAGCTAAACTAGGCAACCTGGATATTTGTATCTGGCCAACAATGTACTCTGTATACAGAGATGACATTCAGAGTAGAGCAGGCCTAAATTTTCATGAGATTTAACTTTATTTTATGTCAAGCCACATTTGGATTTACTGATAGTTTTCCTAGGCTTTACAAAAATTGGTGCCTACCATCTGAAACATACAGTAGAGTATTTATTTTGGAAGACAGATTACAAGCTTATTTCAATGCACTGTGAGTATGCATGTCTGCCTACTGTAAAAAGGGAATAGGTCAAAAAGGCAAAACCAGAAATAATATCCACAAAAGTTTAAATGAAATCTAGTAAATTCAATGCATGCTAGCCTTGCAAGAGGCTGCCTACCTACCTCTAACATCCTTGTTTTTTTCTTCCTTTCCCTGGCAGTGTTCCTCATTAGCATCTTGCTAGAAATGTGGATCATTACCTTTTTTTGAATGTTGCAAATTGCACTTGTTGCGAAAAAATGCTAAAATTATATAAATTCATAAGGTAAAAATACTTTGGAAAAAGATAGTATTATCAAAACTTGTATGGATGAAACTAAAGCTTTCAGGATTTTCCTCCATTTTAAAAATGAGAATGACTATGGTGGAATGCCTCATAGCTTGGTTCAGATCTTTTATTTGTCTTTGGGTTATGTACATTCAAGTCTCAATTTGCCTAACTCAGAGAAATGATACTCTCTTGAATTTTTCATGGTTTAGAGGGTTTCCTTTGTTTGAGCTTTGGGTAGTGGGGTTTTTCTGTTTTCAATATGCATCTGTACAAAGCAGGATAGCTCTAATAAAAAAAAAAAAAACACAAACAAAATCTGCCCAGAAACCCTAGTAAGTTTGCATACTTTTTCTTCTGATTAATCATTTCTCAGTATCGAAGGAAGGGAGGAGGCAAAAAAAAAGTTTTAGTTATCTCTTCTGCTTACTTAAGTCTTAGACCCTAATATTGAAGAAAAAATCATTTTCACAAATGGATAAAATGAAGTGATCTAGAGCAGGGTTAGTATTAGCCATATGCAAAGTAAATAACTACCTTGGCTGACAGTACTTGTTTTGCCTGTGCTAGAGGAGGTGGGAGTTAGTTCCTTTAGCAGTGACTGTAACCCAGACAATCACTTGTTGCCTCTTCCTTTCAGAAGTCTCTGTTGCTGTTGATGTTGTTCCTGATAGACTCGCAAGAAAGCGTCCACTAAGTAGCAGAGCCAAACTCCTGTGTCTTTTTCCACTGTCTCAGCTCTCCCTGGCTCCCCTAAGCTCCTAGCCCCCCACCCTAGTTTCTCTCAACCTCCACTGTCCTTACCTAATATCGATCACTAACATCAGAGACCCACAGAAAAAACCCTTTACACTCCCTTTTTCCTATCTGCAACCCAAATAAAGCCTTACTAACTTCTTCCAGTGCCCCACAACTGACCTCACAAAAACTTCTCTGAAATTCTTACTGACTAAATGGGCAGCCTTGCTTTTCTACTTCCCCCTATTATAATCAGACTAATGGCATATGTGGCGTTGACCATGGTCAACAGATAAGCCTCTACCCACCTGCTCACTCATTCCCCCCACAGCTGAATGAGGAGAGAATCGGAAGGGCAAAAGTGAGAAAAACTTATGGGTTGAGATAAAGACAGTTTAATAAGTTAAGCAAAGCTGTGTGCACAAACAGAGCAAATTAAGGAATTTATTCATGATTTGTCTTTGGTAGGCAGATGTCCAGCCAATTCCTGGAAAGCAGGACCTCAGCATGCATAATGGTTACTTGGGAAGATAAAAGCCATAACCACAAACGTTCCCCCTTCCTCCTCCTTTCCTTGAGCTTTTATGGCTGAGCACAATGTCATATGGTATGGCACATCCCTTTGGCCAACTTGGGTCAACTCTCCTGGCCATGTCCACTCCCAGCTGCTTTCACACTCCCAGCTTACTCCCTTTGAGGGAGGTAGAGTGGGAAAAAGAAAAGGGCTTGATGCTGTGCAAGCACTGCTCAGCAACAGCTAAAACACTGGTGTGTTATCAACACTGATTTAGTCACATATTCAAAGCACAGCACCATACAGGCTGCCATGAAGAAAATTAACTCCATTCCAGCCAAACCCAGTACATGGCAAAATTCAATGTTATCTATGTTGCTAGGAAGTGTGGAGTGATGTCTGGCTTGAAGTTTGAAAGTTCAGAATGAAAGTTCTTGACAGCTCAAAACAAAGCTGTGGAAAACTTAGGATTCTATTAAGAGAACTGATATTTCTGCATTACCAATGCCTTACGAAAAATCTGATTATTATTGCCAACTTTTTTCACTTCAATAAAACTCTTGCCAATTTCTTTTCTGTATTCTTCTAAATTATAGTATCTCAATTTTAAGGTATAATGCCAAAAGGAAATAGAATATATGTATGAAAAGCTCATCATTAATAGTGAAAATAAATATAAGGCTAATACATGAAGGAAACTGCTAGTTTGATTTCCCAATTTAGCTTCAAAAACTGACAGCATATCTCTGCCAGCAAACAAAAATATGATGGAAGTCAGCTGATATATGATTCCACTATATTTCCATAGATATAACATGAAAATTGTATGTACTGAAAAATACATTCAAAATAATGGCAAATAATAACTACTCCTGTCTTTTTCAAATATTCAAAAATACATTACAATAACACTGTAACAGCTTTTTGTGGCAATAAAACACTTGTCACTGATATTTCAAAAGCAGTCATTCACTCAACGATTACTTAGTATGCTTTCATTCTAATTTCCTTTGAAATTTACAAGAATATCTTACCACTGCGTAAAGAATGGCAATTTTTCATTACTTTAGCTAATGCTAAAATGTAGTTGTTCTCAATTCTCATTGCTGAGCATTCTGCATTAAGGAAAACAGAACTTAAAAAGTAAAGGCAGCACTTTGCTAGGGAACATGCAACATCGTCTCTTATTTACAGTGCAAACTGGATTCACCCCTCACTGCAGTGGTGTGAACAGAGACAATTCACTGAAACTACTCTACATAGAAGAGTGGAAAGAAGAGTGAGGAAAGAAGGCTGAGGAAAGAAGATATAACTTTTCTTTGCTAGTACAACCTCACCACAGGTGGCTATTCTCTTTCTGACTGAACTGCCAGGATTTCCAGGAGTCAGTAACTATGCTAGTATGTTCAGAGAGCTGTCTAAGGTTGTTTAAATTATCAAATCAAACCGATCAACCCACAGCTACTTTAAAAAGCCACTCAAAACATTCTTTTTTTTTCCATGTATATATAGTTATACTTGATCATTCCAGCCATCATCAGTTTTTGCCTCCTATGGTTAACTAAAGTGTAAGGAAAATTGGTCAATTTTCTTTTCTGGTTCCTGCAGTAATGCAGTGTTTAAGAAAGTTGCGAGTAAATAGTTTTAAAACTGGAGATAATTACTTTAATTTCTACCAAATTCAATTATTTCCCCAATAAAATTGTATCTTTTTGTCTTTCATGATACAAAGGAGCTACAACAATGCTTACCCACCCTTCTGTTTCTAGCACAATCTTTATATTCATGGGGGCTTCCTCTCTGACCCAGATAGCAAATAAAACAGTATTTACTATTCTGAAAGACATACCACCATAATCCTTGAGAAGGCTGCCAGTATATGGTACAACAAAATGTAATGATGAGCAAAACAGCTCATTAACATTTTCTTTTCATGTTTAGTATATTCTCTTTCAAATAACTATAATGCGTAATAGTTGCATAGCACAGCTGGACTTTCAAGTCAGCTATTATAAAATCAGCAAGTGCTTTGAAAACTGTGGCTTCCCATACCCAACTGAGTCCATATTCTCGGTTGTGTTTGTATTAATTGTCATGGCACTTTAAGTACAGTATTTAGTCTCAGGAAATGTTCTGTAGTCAGTCAACCCTCATGGCTCTTCAGAGCCTGAGGTGCATATAGCCTCCCTGAACAAAGATGAGCACAGCTACTGTCCAGATGGCTGCTCTGTATCCTGGGAAGAGGATCTATGGGTCCCCTCCCGTCATCTCCACGCTGCCCTTAGGGCCTTCAGTGTTCTCACTCTAACTAACATTATTATTGCACTGGAACGCAAACTTCAACTTTCCTTGAACAAGGAAAAAAGCTTCAGATGACACAGGGACTGATTTCTTCTCCCTCCGTGCAGCCTTTTCTCTAAAAAGCTGATCTGTAGCGTTGGTCCCATCAGTAGGAAGGTGGAACTTTATTACTCAGCTCAGTAGTGAAACAATGAAGGGGGCATCCTGTAACATTAATATCTCCAGATTGAAAAAAAACCTGAAGTATGGGGTTTTCTGCTGAACTCCCACATTAGGAACACTGCAGGGCCTGTTCCCCAGCGTTACATATAGGGAGGAGCAACTGCAGGGTATCAACAAGCAACCTGCACGTCAGCAGGAGAGTTCTTTCTTCAGTCTGCGCTATTTCAATTATCTTAATAAATACAGATCTCGTAATTAACAGGACACCTTCCTTCAGCAAAGATTTTGAGATGTGTGCAGCAGGTGAGTTAGTCTGTTATTTGTCAGCATCCCCCCAGGTACACTTACCTTTTCATCTAAGTCCTTAATCATCTGCTTGTGCATTTGCAGTTCTTCTATTTCTTACTGCTTTCAGTTTCTGTTTTTTCATTAGTCTTCTAGTTTCTCATCCAACTGCTATTATTTATTATATCTCTGTCCTTTTCTCATAAATTGCTTTCTCTTTTGCTTTAATCCAGACTCCATTATTTTATTATTGTTTCATTTGCAAAAACTATAATGTAGTTTTTCCATTCTGTGAAATTCTTTACTCGTATAAAACTCAAAACATTCATTCTTAAACTGTCCTCAGCTGAATTAAAGAAAGTTCTAAATTTCTCCTCAAATTCATGATTCAAAGGGGGGGGGGAGGGGTGTGTGTGGATGGCAGCTTGGTGCCTGCTTTTTTTAAAGGCAGGCAACCAAATGGCCCAGTATTAGTTTAACAAGAGTATGTTCACTTATTAAGTTCCTGTAGTGATAAAACAGGATGACATCAATTCCAGTCAATAGTCAATAAGTAGCAATTACTGTAAACTTAACTAAATTGCAAACAAGTGCATCTCCAAGACACCTTCCTACTAGTAACCCATATGTGTTTTGTCCTCTGTTTTGTTAGAACATTGAGGTGTAACATTGAAATCGGCAATAAACAACAGAACTTAAGCTCAGTGTTTGAGCCAGATACCTGAGAGATTTTGACTTGAAAAATTTATCTTTGGGTTGGTTTTGTTTGAGACTTAGAATTAATTTCTAGGGGAAATGTGTTGAATTTTCAATTAATTGGGGAAAATGCACAGTTTCCACTGAAAACAAATAGTAACTCTCCTTTTTCCTCCTGCGTCAATCTGATAATACTCAAACTGTTGTATCTTCAAATGTGTAGGTTTGTTTACAATAAAATTGATGTGCTGGAAAGTGAGATGGTGAATCTGACAACACAATACACAAAGAAGGATGCCTAAAAGTGGAACCCACAATTTAAATAGTTCAAAGGACATGTTATAACCTCAAGTAATCTAGTTTGCCTATTATTTGAAATTGCCATTTTTACATCAAAATACAGCCTTGGTATCAGAAAATATCTTGACAGCCTGTAAATAAGCATGAAGAAATAGAAACTTCAAATAATGGTCATGATACACAAATACCTCTTTTCTGATAAAAACCACCTCAACGACAATAAATAATGTTGTAAAAAAAAGAAAAGGAGTGGCTGGCAAGTCAATTTCGTCCTCGATAGACTAGAGGACTTCAAAGTGCTTTTATAGTAAGGAAGATCATCCTTGAGTGGAATTCCAGTATGTCAATACATTTTAAAAATTAACAAATAAATAATAAAAATATGTGAACAAATAATAAAAGCATCTTTGCTAATATCTCTATTAGGAGCATTATTTGTGTTGTGCTGCTTTTAAGAAAACAAACATGTTCTTACAGTTTAGTTGTATTTAAAATAAAAAGCTTAAAGAAAAAAAATAAATTATACTAGGAAAAGTTATTGTAAAAATCACATTGGTATATTTTCCTTAGTCCTTCTCAAATTTAAGCCTTACCTCTGGTAACAGCTTTTGTAATTGTCTGGGATGTTATTAAGCAGGCTGCGTGGTAAATGGTACAGAATTTTTGTCTGTTTATTTTCCACGACAGGTTTTCTCAGACCTCAGGTTTCTCAGACATTTTTAAGAGGCGATTAAAAAAACTCTCTCTCAAGAACAGTTTTGACCTAGTGGATCATATCTTTTCATGGAGAAATGGCTTAGACAGCATCTTGAGGTCCCTTCCATTTCTATTCTCTAATTCTGTGATCTCCCAAACAGATACTCTAATTTGGAAGTAGCCTCTTTTTTGTATACTCCCTCTGTTTTCTTTTGGTATTGTTTGTCAAGGAACTGTATTCTCAAACCTTGTTCTCTTCTGACAGTCAGTGATTGACACATCTTTTTTAAGCTATCAAGCGGTTCATGCTGCATTTGTAAGCAATCGCTGCTTCTTTCAGATATTTGGCTCTTTTCAAGAAATTGTCTCTGAAGTTACCACAGGTCTCCCGTCATTATCCTTTTTTTCATTTTTCAGGATACCACATTAGGAATCAACCAAACCAGTTTAATCTCCATTTGTGTCCTACGTGCCCTACTTGGTATTTCACTTCTTTATTGTGCTTCATTTTTGTATTTCCCTTTTGTTCTGTTTGAAGTGCACTGTATTTTATCTATTTTCTGGTATTCTAGCACGTAGTTTTCACCTGTAATAACGGGAGTGGTTGTTTTTCTTTTATCTTTAGGTGGATGAGGATGACACTTCTAATAAAACAGAAGATCATCTATATTTTACACAAATATGTATAGGACAATTTAATACTGTTTCCAGTAATCTCTGGGTGGAAAAAAAGCACCTATTCAGCAATGCTTTTGAAACTGAGCTAACATACAATGTTCCTCCTGAAGTATTCAAATGCACATCAGTAGCTCTAGCAAAGGCACACAATCATTGACATTGAAGCACTGGAAAAAAACCATAGCTACAGAAGGTTGTCTCCCACACAGTAATTCTCTTGTCATCTCTTTTTTTTTCAGTATATCCGTATTATTTTAAATATAACATTAAAAAATTACATTTTGCCACTGTCTGTCTAAGTGAGTGGAAATAATCTCTCATGGAGTCCCCTGGGAGTTCAGGTTTGTGTGTGCAGAAGCAGTAAGAGAAATCATAAAATGGGATATTTGTCAGATACAGAAAGAATTTTTTCAAATGTTGTTGTTCAGTGACAGGGGGAAAAAAAACACTGCGGCAAAAAAATCACAAATGTCCTGTACTAGGACATTACAATTCCGGAGGATTTAATGGCATGGCACAGGGATCTGAATAACTTAAGTCTGACTCCCCAACTCTTTTTAGTTGCATGTGATTTATAATTAACACCTAGGATTTTATATACTAGTGTGGACCAGCTCTGAACCTCAGACTTAGGATTTAAATATAAAGGAACTTATTTCCCTTTGAATAGTGAGCAAGAACGTCCTCAGTCGTTCATAAAAGCTCTATTAAGGGATGCAAGATACGAAAGGGCACTGGGTGGAAGGACAGCAGGAGCCAGCTGCAGCCCCTTTGTATGGTTCTGGGCAGAAAGCCTACACATTAGCCTGCTGTGTCTTAGGCATATCTATGCATTTCCCTGCCCAGAGAATAAATCTTCTTCAAGATAGACTGGATTACAGAATAGGGTTGCTTCTTGTCCCGTATGTCATATGTCAGAGGGACTTTCTAATAAAGTACTTCAGAGCCATGGACAAGAAACATTTTTTCTGACTGAAAGCATGTGTGTTAGTTCGGTTTTTTCCCAGTATGAAGAGGTTTTAAAAGGGATTCTTCTATTAATGTCTAATTTGTGTTGTAGAATTTTGCTTGGTGCTTCTTAACAAGAAGTCTGTCCTAAATGGACTTCTTGAAAGTAATTATCAACTTTAAGCAGGCAACCTAAGGGAAGGGAGTCATAAACCATTTCCTAGTGTTGTCACAAGTTCCCTCTCACAAGAGGCACACCCAGTTATAACACTATGCTAGAAATATTGTTCTTTTATAATGAGTCTATACAAATTTTTACCTCTATTTAGAAGTATAAATCAGGTCTGTGGTTCAGTTATACAAGCGCAACATAGCAGAAAGTTCCATTAACTCTTTCTTTAGGGCCTGCGGCTACTTCTACCCAGTCTCCTTTAGCACTCTGCTTTATTCGTAGTTTTCATGTGGTCACTTTCAAGACAGAGTCTGATTGCCAGCACTGCTTAACCTCTCTAGTTTCAAAGAGCGGCCAAAATAGATATTATTGGAATTCAGCTTTCACAGAAGTATTTTTCCCTTTTTTAACTTGCATCTTCTTAATCCTGAGTTGTCTTAAGCATTCTTTTTTCTTCCCGAAAAATGAAAATCATAGAAAACAAAACTTACTCTTTGAATGAGACATGTATTGTAAGACTGTCAGAAGATTTACTAGAATGATATAATGCATATATTATTGTTCTGGCAAAAGATTAAGACAGCAATTCAAAAAAGTACTGAAACTTGCATTTAAAGTTCTTGATAAATTTGTCCTTAAGCATCATTAAGATATAACTTTCTACACTAACATTTCAAACTGACACATCATGCATTAAGTGTGGCTCAGTTCTGTGAAACAATGTTCTTCTGAGGCTTTGTATTTAAATGTGTGCATGATGATTTTGAAACACCTCTGAAACCTGTTCAATTAAATAAATTAAATTAAATTAAATTAAAATATTATTGAAATGCTTGAAAATAAATAAATAAGAATTGGACTGTTAGGAAAGCTTTCCTCATTCAATCAAAGACATGGCTTTCAGGAAGACCTGTTAACATGGGACAATTAGTCCTAGCTACTGATAAGCATACAGTAGATTAGAGTGAATTACTAAAGAGATTAGTGGTCTAGTACTTCTCCTTAAAGACTATCAACTACTATATTAATGCTCTTTCCACTGCGTGAATATTAACTAGTCAAATTGTCAGTCCTAGTATGGGGTAATTCTAGACATGTTGATGTCTAGAGATACAGTCCTTATGAAGTCCTTGCTTATAGAGACTATGAATATTAGAGGCTTACAGAGGCAGAACAAATATTATTATTATTATTATTATTATTATTATTATTATTATTATTATTATTAATATTGTCAAATCTAAATGCTCAATATTGTATACAGCAGCATGAACCTGCACATGTTGTTTATCCCACTAACAAAGTTTGGGGTTTATATCTTTCAAAGAGTTCTTATGTATTGGACTTTTGAACCTATAAGGTGATGGTGACTGCATGTATTTCTAGGTATTTAATGCAGTCCAGATGCAAATGTGTAACACTGCATAAGGATATTTAGGAATTATATAATGATTATCCTTTTTGTGGTTACTTTTCAGCCTGATTTTGTTTGGGAGATACCTAAAACTTGAAAAAAATTTGCAATAATGTTTTTGCTTTTGACTCTACCTTGCTTTTCTTGATCTTCAAGTAGTATTTAGTGTTCTTCATCACTGTTTAAAATTGGACATTTTGTGAAACACAGGGTTGTGCAATTACTCATCTATCATGGACTGGATTCAGTGGGCAATTTAGGCTTGGAAAAGTTTGGAGCTGTTTTTTCTCTGTAAAGTAAAAAATGTATAATCTGTAAGCCAATAATATTAGATTAAATGAAACGAAGCAGTATAAACAGGTCTGACCCTTTCTGTAAGTCTATGTGAAAGATAGTTTGTAAAAATTCTCATAAAGGAAAAAAAAGGAAGACTACAAAAAAGAACAACAAAAAAAAAAAAACAAAACAAAAAAGCAAAGACAGTTAAAGAAAAGAGGACTAAAAAGTAGAGAAACAAAAACTTGCAGCAGAACATCACAGGTTCCTGATAACAATGAGCAGATTTCCTTTTGGTGGTGGTTTATATAACCTCCAAGAAAGATGCACTCTTGTCAGGAGTAAAGGACTAGTGGTAAAATACAAAAGCCTCACAGCTGATCAACCTGCTTCTTATTTACTTCTTATATTGATACAGTTCTCCATTATGTGGCCAGATGCTGTCAAACTCTGGTTGACAATATCTATAGAACAATATCTATAAAACATGATAATATATTTGTGTATAATATAAATGGTTAACTATCGGCTCACTCCCATTTCATTTGAATTATATAAGTTCAGCAGAAACTTCTTGCAACTCCCCTGGTGCAGAGAGCCGAGGTGTGGTTTTCAAAGTGTTGCTAAGGCATAGAACACAGAAATGACAGACGGGAAAAGGAATGATAGATTCTAACCAGCAGTGAGGTTTAGTTATGGAGATGTATGATTGTCACTTTCAGCATTGCAGGAGCCCTTCAGATAGTCATGTACTGACAAGCATGAAAGCACACTGACGTGAAAAGAGTCCTTAAGAGAGAAACTGAAAAAGCAATCCTATGAGTTAGTCCTTTCCTGAAAGGTTTAATGTATTTTATTCAGATTTTAAAATACAAAGCTGTTAAACATCAAGGAAAATGGAGGATCTGCAAACTGTCAGGGCGCCAGTGCATTAAACAGACTTGTACAGACTTAATCAGTTTAGAATATGTTATTTCTCCTCCTCAGGCCATGATTTGCTTATGCCTTTCACAGATGCATTTTACAGTGAATCTGCTGATTGTTCTGACTAGGTGTCATAGTTTCTGACCTAATTTTTCTTTCTTTCCCTTTTAAAAAATAATAAGAGACTTGATAAATCTGTTTGATGCAGACTGAACTGAAGCTGTTTTGAATTTTCCGGCAGAAGTGTTTTATCTGCTTCACAGATCTCGCATATACATTCCTACTGGATGTCCTATTGAGACACAGAATGAATAATTTTCCCCAAAATAGATAAATAATGTCAAATCTAATGGCAATGCAAAGTGTAAGATTACCCATTGAACTTGGCTACACTATCTTGACTTTCAGGCATGTAACTTGTCAAATGAAATGGCAGTCTACAGTGGTACATTATGTGGTGAGTCTTTGAGTCACAGAGAGCGTGTTGAGCAACCCTTCTGTCCTGGGAGGAGGATGACACCCAGCACATTGCAGCGTACTGTGAGAGAGAATGTTAGTGCAGCTCCTCCTCTAGCTCAGCAGGATGCACTGGCACGCACTGTATGAAGTCACCGGAACTTATAGCATCAAAACACCCAGCAAAGCTCTGAAATGCCTGCATTTCTGCTGCTCAGGATGAACAGCAATACCTACAGTAAAGCTGCTCTTTGTCTATGCTGCATCTCAATGACAGTAGGATTCGCAGATTAGACCTCCAGGGTAGGATCTTGCAGGTGTGTTTAGAGCAATCTGAATCCCTTGCAAAAATACATGGAGAAGAGTCCACTCCTTCCACAGAGCACAGCTGCAGAGCTGACAGGGTGCTCAGCTGGGACTCAGTTAATGTCTCTTCCGTATCTGATTGCATTTTGATGAAAATATTTAACATCTCAGCAGAGTGCCCTAATTGCAATGTTACCAGATAGTCTGGGACATATCTCTCTTGCTCTGAATTTCTTCAGCTGAAGGTATTTAATTCATTTCCCTACCAGAAAGTAATGAAATAGTCGCTGGAACAAAGGGAAAGGAGAGGGAAGAAACACAAGGTTGGTTCATGTGCAGGCTCTAGTCCTTGCTCCAATGGACACTGAAGCCTTTTAATTGGAAGGTAGCATTTTCCACAGGAGAGAAATTTACCCTGGAATACAGCTCTGTCCCATGGTTAGGTTTTTTGGTCAAGTATTAGCATAGACCTGAGCTATGCTAAATTACTTGAGACAATAACTGGACTGGTCTAGCCAGCTACTGTGGGGCAGGGGAGGTGCAGGTGAAAGGCTCTTTCTGCACATCCCTGTCCATATATTTTTGGCTGCTTCCTGTTCCCTAAAAGCCCAGATGTATTGTTTGTTATTGAGAACTTAAATTAGGTGGTAGAACATCTACCAGCAGTCATTCCATACCTAACTTCAATCTTCCTGTCAAATATAGTCCCCCATGAATTTTAGGAATGCACAGTTTTTGGAGTAGTGGGAATGTGGAGCTACTTGCAATCTTTTCCCCTCCAGCGTAGTGGAGGTGGTTGCATCTATTTATTCAGCTTCTGAAAAGGTAATTTTGAAACAATATGAAAATGTATCAGCAATACAAAGTCATGCTGGAATGAAAGAGACGTTAAGTAGTGTAAATAAAAGCTGAATCAGACTGTATTTAAAGCAGTGTTAAGGCAGTGACACAATTAAGTGGATGTCAACATTATCTCCCAGTTGTCATGGTTTTGTATAATTGCTCTTAATATTGTTTATAAACAGGTCTTTTTGCAACTCAGTAATGAATGAAATGTATACGGTCAGGACTCAGTAGACGGTTAAATGATACAAATTTGCTGTGTCCTGTTGGTTATATATAATACTTCAGCCTGAAGGCTATATTGGACTGTACTTCAAATGAATTTAAATGCAGTCTCTCAGTTGCATCTTCAAAAGTTTCAAATCATCGCACACTTCAATGGAGTTATATCAACACAATACCTATTTTTCTTTTGCTGAAATCATTCACAAAGAGTAATGATTGTGTAAAAGCATTTTCATTTACAAATAAAATGTAATGTGAGACAATGAGCTTGCACAAGGGCCCTAGATGGTCCAGTCTGTCACATGTCATTTTTTCACCTCTAAATTTACATGTGGCAGATCACAAAACGTACAAATAGCTTTGAAATTAAACAATGCTTATCCACAAAATGAAAAACATAGTTAAATAAAAATACATTATGTTTTACCAGGAATAAATAATTGTTAGATACTAAACTGCACTTGTTTCTCAGAATTACCCATAATCATGAAAAAACCACTCTTTTTATTATTATGAAAGAGGATCTCACGTAAAATCAGAATTTTGTGACTCTACCAGGCATTCTTAACACTGTCAGTAACTATAATAGCAGGTCATGTCTGTCAGGGAGATGAATTTATTCTTACTTGCAAGGACCTATGATTGTGGAATTTGCATTGATGTTGCATTAGTGTGAATCAATAAATTAAATAGACTAGCTATTTTCTCTTCAAAACCAGTGTGTAAGACAGATGAAAATTAGAGGTAGAAAAAGAAATTTAATTCAATGTACAGTAAAGGAACAACAGGTAAATGAAGTATACTGATGTCATTTAAGTATTAATAATTAAAGGGTTGTGAAACTGAAGCTATTGATAGCTGGTTAAAGAATCTTGTTAACACCGTGCTAAAATGAAGCATATAGTTGATTACATAAATAAAATATTCGTATGGGAAGAGGGAAAGAACAGGGAAGGAGATTTTATCATTATGTATAGATACGCATTGACATCTGGGAAAGGTACAGAAAAAAAATTCTCTACATATATTGACTTGTACCCCAGAAAGTTTTCTATGCAACATTTTCTTTCACATGATGACAATAAGACAGGCAGGTGAAGGTCTTCAAAAGTCTCCAGAAATGTCAAATTAATTACATGACTGTACAGAGTTATAGAAAATCAAACTTTTTAATATTCAAGCTCCCATGTGGAGATATCCACTTAATTCAAGTTTCTGTTTAAACATACAGCTATTAGCTACAGTT
This sequence comes from Aptenodytes patagonicus, assembly GCF_965638725.1. NCBI lineage: Eukaryota > Metazoa > Chordata > Aves > Sphenisciformes > Spheniscidae > Aptenodytes > Aptenodytes patagonicus. Next base: position 47,181,029 of record NC_134952.1, read on the forward strand.
ACCATTTAAATATAATCAGAGTATCCCTGTCCTTGGAAGTATAAGACAGAAAAGGAAATTATTTAAGTAAAAAAGACAAAAAAAATAAAAAAGGTTGCAATGTTATCCACAAAAAAGCATGCTAAACATAGAGTGTAGTCAATAGAAAATCAATAATATGAGGATTTTTGTTGTTAAAATTGTTATTCCCATGTCTATAAAACCAGTAATAGGAACAATATTAGGAACAGTTGCTTGGACTGGACTAAAGGATGCCACTCACTGTCCAGGCACTGTGTCATAGAATCATAGAACAGTTTGGGTTGGTAGATGACCTCTAAAGGTCATCTAGTCCAACCCCCCTGCAATGAGCAGGGACATCTTCAACTAGATCAGGTTGCTCAGAGCCCCGTCCAACCTGACCTGGAATGTTGCCAGGGATGGGGCATCTACAACCTTTCTGGGCAACCTGTGCCAGTGTTCCACTGACCTCATTGTAAAAAAATTCTTCCTTATATCTAGACTGAATCTAGCCTGGTTTAGTTTAAAACAATTATCTCTTGTCCTATCACTACAGACCCTACTAAAAAGTCTGTCCCCATCTTTCTTATAAGCCCCCTTTAAGTATTGAAAGGCCGCAATAAGGTCTTCCTGGAGCTTTCTCTTCTGCAGGCTGAACAACCACAACTCTCTTAGCCTTTCCTCATAGGAGAGGTGTTCCACCCCTCTGATCATCTTTGTGGCCCCCTTCTGGACCCGCTCCAACAGGTCCATGTCTTTTCTGTACTGAGGACTCCAGAGCTGGACGCAGTACTCCAGGTGGGGTCTCACCAGAGCAGAGCAGAGGGGCAGAATCACCTCCATCGACATGCTGGCTGGTGGTGTCACACCACCTTTCTGAAATCGGAGCTCCCAGTGTGAAAATATTAACACTTATCCACCTGCTAACACCTGTGTAATTGATGAAAGCAGTGTAGAGGATATTGCATAAAGGGATAGGGGTAGGAGCATTTGCCATTTTAGGTCTGTTTTTCTACATTTCTTAGCACACCTGCAAGTAGCCATTTATTTGTCAGCCTGAATATTGATTCTGCATTTGTGATCATTCAGTTCCTCTGGAGATCATTCATAATCATGTCACTGTCCTGGTTTTGGCAGGGATAGAGTTAATTTCCTTCCTAGTAGCTGGTACAGTGCTGTGTTTTGGATTTAGGATGAGAACAATGTTGATAACATACCGATGTTTTAGTTGTTGCTAGGTAATGCTTACACTAGCCAAGGACTTTTTAGTTTCCCTTGCTCTACCGACTGAGAAGGCTGGAGGGGCACAAGAAGCTGGGAGGGGGGCACAGCCAGGAGAGCTGACCCAAACTGGCCAAAGGGATATTCCATACCATGTGACGTCATGCTCAGCATATAAAGCTGGAGGAAGAAGAAGGAAGGGAGGGGACGTTTGGAGTTATGGCGTTTGTCTTCCCAAGTAACCGTTATACGTGATGGAGCCCGGGGGAGTGAGCGAGCGGCTGTGTGGTGCTTAGTTGCCAGCTGAGGTTAAACCACAACAGTCACCTAAAGCATCCAATATCTTCCCAGATTTGCATCAAGACCACCTCCTTTTCTGATGTGCAAGGATCACATTTTTCCAGACACGTGTCTTGGTTTGGTTAATAATTGAATGCTAATTCAATGCAACTATATGTTTTGTTTCCTTTTCTGCTAACCTTCTCACTCACCCTGCTTAAGAAAATACATTTGTTTTGAATCTACAGAAGGTTCAGTAAACTATTGTGATTTAGTTGATTTCAAATGTTACTTTTCAATTGCTTAAACATTGCTGGGACTATCTGTTTCTTTCCAATCTCTTATGTCTATTAATCAGGCAATAATCACATCTACAATACTGTACTACTCACACATCTCCACTTCAGTCAATTTCTTCTAGAAGAATCAGCCTTCTTATATGTCCTAGTCTACATACATCACCTATTTTTCAGTCTCCTCTAAATAAATACATATATTTTCTCCATTACTCCTATCTTTATAATATCTGGTTTTATTCATTAGTTTACACTGGTAAATCTCTCTTTTCCTAGTGTTACTTGAGTAATGCAAACTGATATGTAAATGAGAACAATGACTTTGGCCCACAGTTGCTTGTTATAAATCTTCTCATTAATGTTTTTTTTCCATTCACTGGTTAAATTTTGACAGCCTGACAATTCAAATAGGGCATAGAGTACTAATTATTTTTGTTGTTACATCATTTTTTAAAATGTTGCATTCATGCGTATCAGAATTAATATTGCATGACTCAGGGGAATGGTTCTCCACAAAGGGTGAAATAACGCCATCAACCAAACATTGCTTTTTAGTGTGTAAATACTTATGTAAGTAGCAAATGAATTATTAAAAAATAGGGTTGATTAATGAAGGATTTTCACATGTGAAAGCTAAGTTTTTTATCACTATTATTTGAAATAAAAAGCCTAGTCTAGTCTAGAGAAACATAATGGGGATCTGCATAATAGATGTTATGCTAGCAAAGGGTCAGTTGAGTTTCCACTGAAGACAATGACAATATTGTACTTGTTCAAATGTGAATAGCCTTCGATGCTAAAGACATTTCATTGTGTGCTTGCATAATATGTGCCCTCACACTGCGGGCTTGAGAGAAAAATCTGCTCTTTTAAGAATACACTCATTCACATACTTAAAAATAAATTGTGTAACTGCAGTTGATACACAAAATTCTCACTCTGCTTAATATCTGGCAGGTAGCATTAACAAGAGTAAGCAACAAGTTAACATTTCTCCTATATTTCATTTTCTTTGCTTTTGAAGTTCATAGCAAAACTTGGGAATGTTATAACTACGGAGGTAGAAGTGATTCTTTATATGTGCTACTGTTGATGTCACATTTGTACCATCCTAATGAGGGGTACACCTCCGCTTCTTTTTCTAACTAACTCATTGATTTTGGTAGGAATTAGATATCCAGTGCAAATTCTGTAGAGGATTTAGTTGGCTGAAGTTGTTCTTTTGAACACAGAGTTAGTTTTGTCTGTATCTGATTCCTAGGAAGCTGTTACACAGCTGGGAACAATTGCCTCTGGCAACAAATTTCAGTTACTGGTTAGGAAAATAGTTGGCCAGTGCAAAATATTAAGTATAACAGTGTCTGAATCACTTAATGCTGGCTTCGGAAGTACTGGCAGCTCCTCAGCTACTTTTTAGATATCTTAATATATTAGTGTAGCTTCTGAAACAGTGAGCAGAACAAACTTTATACTTTAAAACCTCCAACACAATGTTGGAGGCCCCCTGTCACTAAATATCTAGTAGCCTTCCAAGCAGTAGGATATCCAGGCCCTTCTCAGACTAAAACTTAAACTGAATTTTTATTTTGTTAGTGTCTAAAGGTAGAAGCAAAGATGAGAAAACCTACTCTCTTCTTCTTATAATACACAAGATGCTACAGTTCATTTCTGCAAGAGCTTATATTCTAATTCAAAAAGCACTACAAACATAATGTAGAAGCAAAGAGCTTTGAGGTGGAAGGGGGTAAGGTCTCTATCACTAAGCAAGTTAAATGGTTATTCATCTTTATGGTTGTGAGTCACCTGAAAGCTTTTTTTTTTCCTTTTCTTTAGCATATACTTTTTACAATAGTGTGTGTGTGTATGAATACATATTTATAAAGCAAATAGTTAAGGCTGGCACAACAGACTCAAAATAACAGACAAGAGCCATTCTCCGCTCTTTATATGTATTCCAAGAACTAAAGAAAGGAACTTAGCTTAAAATGTTGTTTACCATATCCAGTATATCATACAGTCTCTGCATCTAAGGGCTGAATATAATTCTTAGCTTCCTAAAGAACTCTTCTCCTTTCTCCCCATTCCGAAATGCCAACATCTCAATAACTAGTTGGGTGGCAGGTACAAAACTGGTAAGTATGGAATTGAACAGCTATTGTGCACAAACAATCATGTATCCATTTATTCACATATCTCTCTGGTATGCTTATGTTTATGGAAAACAGTCATTTAACTTAAAACATAAATCAGAAGTACATTTTGTTATTTCATATTTCATATTTCATGACATAATGTTTTCTACATTTCTTAGCACACCTGCAAGTAGCCATTTATTTGTCAGCCTGAATATTGATTCTGCATTTGTGATCATTCAGTTCCTCTTGAGATCATTCTCATCAAAAATTTCATCAAAATTTCTTTACTGAAAGAGTGGTTAAACATTGGAACAGGCTGCCCAGGGAAGTGGTTGAGTCCCCATCCCTGGAGGTATTTAAAAGACGAGTAGATGAGGCACTTAGGGACATGGTTTAGTGGGTGGTGGTGTTGGGTCGATGGTTGGACTCGATGATCTTAGAGGTCTTTTCCAACCTCAATGATTCTATGATTCTATGATTCTATGCACACACACACCCCGGCAATTATGTTTCTTTCAGGAAATTACATGATGTGTAGTGTAGGATTTTTCCCTTGTAAAATAACATGTAAGCAATTAATTGGTAGATTCTTGATCCACTTGAAGAAGGAAAGAATCAGATCTTAACTCATAGTAAAGTCTTTTAAAAAGGTGCTGTATATGTGTGAGAAGGAAATATCAAGTCCTTGCCCTGGCCAAGAGCCGAATACAATGCAAGCAGCCTTGTGAGCTTTGGCATGAGCCATGAATCAATAACAAACAGGAGAAAAAGACTTGAGCCTGCTGGAAAGGTATGCCATGGTATCACTGTGGGCTGATCATGGGCCTGTGGTGACATCTCACCATAGAGACTCTCAGCGGTAGAGACCGGGAGGGATGTAGTTCTGTGGCCATCTGACACCACACGGAAGCAGTGAGCCCAAGGGGAAAACATCTGTGTTGATGCTGAGCTGCTACACAGGAGCCCAGTGTCGAGATGGGCTGGAGTGTTGCATTCATCACGCTTGGCTGTGCTGGTTCATTGAAGTGATAACTGGGGGACAGGGAGCTCCCATTAACAGTGTGTGTGTGTGTGCATGTGTGTGCGCACGCGCATGCAAAGTTCTCCCTGCCATGGCATCCCTCACTTAGTAAACTCAATAAACTGGGCTTAGCAGTGTGATGCTGTTTGGTGTGTGAGTGTTGAAAGGTTCACTTGTAAGTACTGTGTGCTGTGTGAGAGCTGGGCACCATTCTCTGAACTGAAAGGCCTTCCTCAGGGCAATATCCTCCCACAAGAGTTTAAGCATGAGGGAGAAAAAAATGGGTTTTTTACAGAAGTGCCTGAAGGCACCAATGACTGCATGAATTATGTTAAGAAAAAAGCCAGCACACACACATGGCTGGGAGCCTCTGTCTCTGAGGACAAATGGTGGAGACTGGGTGCATTTCACCTATCTAGCACCTGGTTTCCTGCAATACTCCTAAGACATGATAATCACTTTCTCTATGTGTGTGTGTATATGTCTCTGTGTGTTCAATTCAAGGTATATGAAATAATGTGAAGGCTGTACAGGCAGTTTCTGAAAACAGTTTTACAGCATGAAACTCATGGATGTGTCACACCACAAGCCATGCAAGTAGGGAGGATGGAGAACGCCAGGCTTCCTCAGCTAGTGTTGGAGATCTCTATCTGACAGAGAGAAAGAGAAACCTGGTGCAACCTTGTCCATGATGTCTCCTGTGGAGCTTCCTTGGCCTCTGCTATAGCTCCAACCCAAGGCCAGAGAAGTGCTAGTTTACATGGACCCAAAATCCCATACCTTGCTAACCACTGAGTAGTGCAGACATCAGAGGTCTAGGGCATAAACTCATTTAGATATCACCAACAATAGCTGGGGCTAATAGTACTGGGAAAGCTTCAAGCACAGAGAAGAAAAAGAGAATACTTAATCAAAAATATTATTTAAACATATAAAATTGGGAAAAGAAGCAATGTAATCACCTTTTTTAAAACATTACAAACTGCTGCAGTGTGACTGTGTCACCCCCCATAAGCAGTACAGTTGCAAGACGTAGCTCTCCTGCATTCCAGGCCATGGCCATAAGTGCTTATTTGCACTCTGTAGCAACATTTTACCTGTCATTATGGAAAAGAAGCATTGTAATGCCCCTTTTTATCCATGCTCTGTTGACTGATTGTGTTCCCAGTAGAAGATATCATAAGAATGGAACAAAGGACTCTCAAAACTCCTATGCACCAGACCTCACCATCCTCATAAGGACATCAATGCCAGCAGCAATGCTAGGACAGCACACTATATTTTAGCAAATAACTGTGTTGGTTTTGGCTGGGGTAGAGTTAATTTTCTTCATAGACGTTAGTATGGGGCTATGTTTTGGATTTGTGCTGAAAACAGTGTTGATCATACAGGGATGTTTTATTTATTGCTGAGCAGTGCTTACACAGAGTCAAGGCCTCTTCAGCTTCTCACACCACCCCACCAGCGAGCAGGCTGGGGGTGCACAAGAAGCTGGGAGGGGACACAGCCGGGACAGCTGACCCCAACTGACCAAAGGGATATTCCATACCATATGATGTCATGCTCAGCATATAAAGCTGGGGGAAGAAGAAGGAAGGGGGGGGACATTTGGAGAGATGGTGTTTGTCTTCCCAAGTAACTGTTCCGTGTGATGGAGCCCTGCTTTCCTGGAGATGGCTGAACACCTGCCTGCCCATGGGAAGGAGTGAATGAATTCCTTGTTTTGCTTTGCTTGCGTGAGTGGCTTTTGTTTTACCAATTAAACTGTCTTTATCTCAACCCACGAGTTTTCTCACTTTTACCCTTCCGATTCTCTTCCCCATCCCACTGGAAGGGAGAGTGAGTGAGCAGCTGAGCGGTGCTTAGTTGCCGGCTGGGGTTAAACCACGACAATAACTAATAAGTACTTATAATTACCAAGACTCTGAAAGGTTTTTTTGTCTTTGTCTTTTTTTCTGCATGGCAGGGGAAAAGTAAGATCTATTTCTAATTAATATAAAAGCTTTACTTCTGCATATCCAATGGTTTTGTAGATTCAGAAGTCTGGTATTGATTTTTTGGAGATCATTTGCTGTAAATTATTCACATGAAACAATTGACAGTAAATGTAATGAATGGGCACTTATAGGATGCTCAGTACAGTTCTATAATATAAAATCAACTGAAAAAGGATCTATTTTAACATGTTTTTTTAAGTTAACAGAGAATAACCTACCTGGGTCATAGCCAACATACATCATTTTCTCAGTCTGTAGTTATTAAGTTAGTCTTATTACATCATTCAGGTAAAATATAAAAGCAAATTCCTGTTTTTTCAGTGAAAAGTAGCTCTTCCATCCTCTGGCAACCAGAATTTAAACTATAATAAATCAAACTTATCTTTAATACAATTCCATTACTATAATTTAAACTGAATCAGAATTACGTTTGTCTTTAAAAACAATTTTGTGACGAGAGCTTGCAGGTATCCTTATCTTTTTGCTTTAGCCCACTTCCCTAGAAGCATGCTTCAAAAACATTTTTCTCTTACTAGATCTGGGCTTGTGGGCTGATACCACTGCCAGGCTCAACAGTATGGTTGATGGTAGCCACAGTGCGGAAGATGACTGTTTCCCGACACCTTCCCTTTCATCCTTTGGAGGTGAGGTGCTTCCTCAGGACAATGTTAATGCAAGAAGGGAGGAGTGTCAAGAATAGCAACCACCGCAAGGTCATGAATCAGGGGGTTCTAGCCCTCCAGCTGGGCCTCCTTTGCAATTTGGAGCAATTATGGCAACTATTCCAAGTTACACAGGATCAGCCATGTTGGGGCCTGGCCCTTGAGCCGACCGCTTTAAGCCTCTTGAGTAGAGCCATGGTACTGTAGCTCTCCACTGCCATGCACTAGGTCACCTCCAAAGGTGTAAGTGCCAAAGATGATCCGTTGGATCAAATTGCCTGTGCTCCTGAGACAGCTTCCTTCAAATAAAGGCCAGGACTGCAGTCTTCTCCCCATGCCCTTTGCCATTAGCACCGGATCCCTGGAGCAAGCTGAGAAAAATTAGGAGGGTGAGGTTCTGCAGTTCTCAGGAGTGGGGTTTTTTCATAATAGGACACCACAGTGTGTGTCCAGAGTGATGAAGGCATGAGTGGAGCAGTGCGTGGTGGGGCAGCCTATGCTGAGACCTGTGTATGGGAGAGAAAGGCAGTCCAGCAAAATTACATGGCTTTGGCCATACTGCTCAGCGGCACCATTCTCTGCCCCAAGCTATCTCCTGTGCCAGGAAACAGCAACTGTTTGCTAGTGCTAGTGTTAGCTGACCTGCACTAGCGACTATTCTAAAAATGCAATAGAACAAACATTTATGTGCCGGACACACGTCATGGCCATGTGGCATTTACTAGGATAACATAGCTTTTTCTTCTAAACATTACCTTGAATTTTAAACGTACTTTATATGCGCACTCCTCTGTGACATAAAACACACCGAGGCCACACATTGACCTCCAAAACAATGGAAAAGAGAACTCCTTTAGAGATATGCCAGGCAAAATGATATGTGAAGGAATATGGGTTTTCCTACCATTCACGTACATACATAAGAATCTAGGTCTGCTACACCATCTAAATTAGATTTATGTCTCCAGGATCACTAGAAACTTTGTTTTCACTCTCTCTCAGTCTGTGTCAAACAGAAGCCTTTCTTTAATCTGAATATCATGTTTTCCTCTCCTAGACTAGTAGTTTATCCTCTCTCTTTTAACTTTTTTTTCTGCTGTGCTAAGGCCAAATTTATTCATATACTTATAAATGTTTTCCTGAATACAAATGTGTTCTTGAATTAAGAATGAACAGTGATAAAAACTGAGTGCATAAACATTGAAAACAACGTCAACTTCAGGTATTTAAAAAGCATTCTTACATCATAGTTTATATATAGTGTTGGTTGTTTGCTTTCCTGTTAGTCAATTAATCCCTAACTTTGATCATAGTTTAGTAGATTGTGTCAGGACAACCACTCCTTTCTTCCAATCAAAATGCTAGGAAAGATGGACATCTTTCTTGGAAGGAGATCTGACTTTTTTCAGATGTGTATGAAGCTGTAATTCTGTTGAACAGCTTGTTCATAGGAGGATTGAGCCCAGCAGAAAACTAAGATCTTTTTTCTGACAGTCAGAGGGCCTTTGCTGACTTACCCCGTAATGTTTCAGCTATGCAAAGGCTCCCAACTGAGACACACAGTTTATTGTGCAGAGAGTACAATATTTTGTGGATGCTTATTGCCAGAGTAAATCAAAAGACATGTCAGAAAAATTCATTGTCATTGTAATCACTGGCGGGGCAGGGCCAGTTTCAAGCAAGAGAAATAAAGAATGCAAGCAACTCATCTAACTGGCAAGTATGACAAATGGAGACTACTCAGTTCTACATTTTTCTGCCAGAACAATTTCTTCTTTAGAATGCTTATTCATCCAAAGTAATATAAAATGTGTCATAGAATCACTGAGTTTGGAAGGGAGATTTTCTAGTCCAACCCTCTGCTCAGAGCAAGGTCAACCTGCTCAAAGGCAGGTTGCTCAGGGCCATGTCCAGTCAGGTTTTGAATAGCTCCAAGGATGGAGACTCCACAACCAGCCTAGGCAACCTGTCCAAGTGTTAAATCACCCTTACAGAAAATAAGTTTTTTTCTTTTATTTAAATGAAATTTCCGATATTTCTGTTTGTGCCCACTGCCTCTCATCCTTTCACAGGGGCATTGCTGAGAAGAGTCTGGCTCTGTCTTCTGTACTCCCCCCATCAGGTATTTGTCCATGTTGATAAGATCCCCCTGAACCTTCTCTTCTCCAGGCTAAACAGTCCCACATCTCAGCCTCCCCTTGTATGAGAGATGCTCCAGTCCCTTAAACATCTTTGTATAATTATGTGAACAAAAATATTTAAAATAATATTATATACACATTTACTCCTTTGGCAAATATGAAGCTGTTATAATTTATAGGTGAAAGTATTTTTTTCCTTTATTCTTTAGCATGTTTACCCAGTTTCTGGCATAGTTATTTCCAGAAGGGTGTGGGTTTTTTTTTTATTGTTTTATAAATCATACCTCTGAAGCTACTTAGAATCCTTCCCCCCCCCCAAAAAAAAAGATGCAGTTCCTCATGCTCTGTTAAGCAAGTACATTGGAGTTTCTCCTAGAAAGGTACAGTCCTGCTTGCTTATTTTTCTATTGTCCTCATGCATTGCAGGAAAAATTCAACAGTGGAAAAAAATAACAGCCTAATCTCTTTTCCTCTAAAAGCTCAAGCTTGTGCCTGAAGCAATAGGTCTAAGTCATCTGCAAAGACTTGGTCATTACTTGTTGAATTCATTATTATTTTAGGCTGGTTTATTTTCATACAAAAATGAGTCCCAGTTGTACAAGCATATTTGTATATATTTGCTATACAAATATGTACATATTTGCTAATGATATGTTGCAAATCTATGCACATATGTAAGAGTACAGATTTTCCTATTCTTCCCTCCACTAAATCTCATTTCTTTTTCTTTTAGCTCCCTAAAAAAATCATTGCTATTCCATCTAAACTCAGCTCCCAGTCATTGCTAAGCAGTGAATTATTTTTAAGCACAAGGTCCTATAAACAAGTGATGGCCAGTGAATATGAAATTCTTTTTCTAATTTTCACATATACATTGAACCATTGATTTAAATCTTATCTTAAAAACTTAATGTACTCTGCAGCTTGTTGTTGACGCTATGTAAAGTGCTTTGTGATGACATGTAGGAGTGATGATATAAAAATCCAGCTTGCAGCACTGAGAGGTGCAAAGGTAGCTTAATTTCTTTTTTTTTTTTGTCAGTTTATGCCAGAACCAGGGAGTTATTTAAACACAGTTTTAGTCCTATTTTATGTTTGAAAATCAAAAGTGGGGGTTTAAATGACAAAAAAAAAAAAAAAGGGAACTGTGTTTGATGCTAATGTTCCTTGACTATTGTGTTGAAAATATTAAGGATCAGTATTTTGAATACTGTGCAAAATATATATATTGCAAAATATTCTCAACATCCTAAGAAGCTGGCCTGATCCTTGTGCTACCTTATCTTATGCAAGGAAGGAGTCATGAAGAATGGGAAAATGTTGCCTATAGCTTATGATAAACTTCAACATTATTTCCTTAAAATTCAAGTTGAAAGCATTCCTCTAGTATGCATTTATTTCCAAACAGTCATTAATGATCTTTAACTGCAGCAGAACAGAGTTTTAAGGAACCGCAGGCAATAAAAATTTTAGAAAGTACTAACAGTTGCCACTGTTCACCCATCTATCTATTCTGGGGATTTTATCCAATCACTGTCATAATAACCATGAGTTGCCTTGGCTAATGCAATTTGGATATAGATTCAGCCACAGCTCAAGAATTTTTTTTTCTTTTTAATTCCTTCAGGAGATGATATATGAACAAATAGACGTTTTAGATCAAGTTCTGGTACAGGAATGTGGAGGTTACATTTGAACTGAGCTCCATTTGCATATCTTCATCACTGACCATGGCAATAAATCACACCTAAAAACATCATCCTAATTATTTGTCAAATTCTTACCAGCATATAAAATAACCATCAATCTAATAATCAGCTCACATCTTCCAAAGTAACAATTTTGCACAGCTATAACTTTCCATAATCAATACTGATATTTCTTTACTCTTCATCTCAAAATGCTAACTTTTAAAAATCCATCAAATTACATTATCATTTTACAAAAGAGATTACCTTGACACTGTCAGATAGTGATCAATTAATATTCCTTAGTATTGCAAAATTATTTATGTATCAGTGTACATCAATGAAGATATTAAATCAGTTAGTTATGCGTGTGACCCATTCACAGTCATCTGTATATCAAACCTGAAATTTTAGATGTATCTTTAGCTCCCAATGAACAAATAACACATAGAAAAAAAATCCTAGATGTAATCTTCCACCTTCCAGATAACTTTCAGATGAGTTATTTGTGTCCATGGATACCAAGTCATTGTGAACAGCATTCATTTTAAGCGTTGTGAATAATAATGTTACCTTTCAAACCTAACCTTCAGTACTTAAATTTCCTCTGTCAGATTTCAGTGATAAACCACACATGGATACAATTAAGGCATGAAACCCAGCATTTAGTCTAATCTCTTGTCTTGGAAAATGATCTATGCAATCTGCTTGATGTAGAACTTTACAGCCAGGACCGTGGTTGTGCTCATGCAACTATTAGTGGCTGATAGTGAAGATTGGGATCAATTTTGTTTTAATGCAATATATTTAAACCTGTCACATGGTCCAGAAGAAGGCATCTCATACATTTATTTTACTTTTAGAATCTGAGTATGTAGCAGTCTTCAACAGTGTTCAAAACACAGAAACGATATTGGCAGTATACCACTTTTCCATTTTTGTTTTTAAATAAAAACTGTTGCAATTATGAATCTGCCTTAATGTGCTTTAGTACTAAGGAAGGCTTATTAACCACTTCTGGAAATTCTGCTTGTTTAAACTTATACCTTCCCATCTCCACTGCATTTTATAAGTACCAGGAATAAAAGCAGTATGTCAGTACACACACAGGTACACATACACATACATTTGTATGATAAATAAAACAGATCTCTCTTTTCCCACGATCTCACTTTATTTTTTCTCTCTCTTATGCCTTTTTTGAAAGGAGCACAAAGCTAACAACAACAAAAAGTAGGAAAGCAAGATGGTCATTTTTAAAATTGGAGATGGCTGTAATTTTCCGCACCAAAGGTTACAGTGGAAAGAAGGTTTGATATTTACTTGTTCAGACTGTTACAGCCCACTCTATTTGCCAACATTTCACACAAAACTGCTAATAGGCATGGAGGTTCAACTCCTTGTTGAAATTTGGACCCAATTTTTCTGGCATATTTTCATGGAAAGACTATTCTAGAAACTTGAAAGTGGCTGAGCAGAAAGCTTTATATAATATTGAGTTGTATAATGTTCAGCAAACATGATACAAAAGATTTTTTCTTATGAAGCTGTATTTCTTTCTGCAAACTATACAAGTGTGCAATAAGACATCAGGTGGCCTTTAATATGACCATTGCTAATATTCTGTTCCATTTATACCTATTAAAAAAAAAGTTTTAGGAAAACAAGAAATGCTGAATGTTATCATAAATGCTCATATCTTATGCTGAATGCTCATATGGTTGTGTGCCATCACATTCCTTTTATAGATGTTACTTGTTCCAACTATTATTTTTCCTTATTACTGGTAACTGCAATAATGTCAGTACTACTGAAACATTTCCACTTATAAGTTAGTTAAATATAGGGAAGAATTTTAAAATAATATTCATTTTGTATTGAAACAGCTGATACTGAATATTGATATTGAATAATATGAATTATCCCTGATATGATTTTTATGGTATAAAGTCACTTATTGCAAAATCACTTTTAACATGTGCTTTTATTATTGGAAGAATAAATTAATTCCGATATGAGTATTATTTAGAACTACTACATGATAATAACTAACATGTTATGAACACATCATATTTTAGTACCCCACAAAAAACGATGTTTTAAGTAAATATTTCATAATTCTGTTTAACACTGGCCAGAATGTTTATTATTTAAATATGTTCTCAGTTCCTTTATCATACAGAACATAGGTACAGCCTATTAGATTATACATAGTATAGTATGATTAAATCTGTTTCTGCTTATTTTTACTTTAGGTGTTCTTGTCTTATTTTATTGTTAACATTTTAATGGAATTTCCATACGACAAACTTATGCAAAAGTATCTCAAATCCACCTCTCCTGTTCAGGATACATACAGATATTAATTCAAATGGCCCCTAATCATAAGTGTACAGACTGGGGAGCAGGGACATAGATGTAATTAATTTACTTAGAAATGTCATAAAACTCAGAGATGTGTAATGAAATTACACAGCGATAAATATATAAACATCACTTAATTCCATCATAAACTCTGATGTGACAGAAATAATGATGAATAGTAATGTAGGAAGAAGCTTATTCTTGGCAATCAAACAGTTTTATTAGAGAGGTCAACTTTATAATATTTAAGACATATTTCTTTAAGAAATGTATATGGGTTCATATTAATCAACAATTAAAATTTGAAAGATCTGCTGATACTTAATCATCCTAAACTAAATTTAAAATAATATTTTTCTGTGGTGTAAGCTTAAATACATTGTTGATAAATGGGTATAATCATCATCATCAGACTTCCAGTATTTTATTTTAAATTGTGTTCTTATTCAACAAACACCATACAAACAAAAATAAAACAAAGCCTTAAAATCCTCCCCATACTTGAAATGTTTGTCTTTGCATTGAAAATGCTGAATCATGTAAGACTGCTAAAACAGTATGATTCTTTCTTGTAAAATGTAATCAAAGCTAGCCAAAAAAAGAGCTGTAGACCAGAGAAACGAATAGTTTTTGAAATTACATAAAAAACTATGCTGGAAGAACATCTTAAAAAATTAATAATAAGAAGAAAAAGATACAAACTAGGCAATGGTGATTTATGTTTCACTTAACATGTTAATCTTTCCTCTTAAAGGTTTTATCTTGTGCATTTTGATAAGACAGTACAAGCACAACTAAAAAGTATAATCATGCATTAGCAAGTCTATCATAAATGTATATTAAGAAAGTGGCACATAGAATTTTAATCATGTATTTCTCTGCATGGAGTCCTCTCTATATCCTTGCAGTCTTTGGGATGAGCAAATGAACTGACCTCCTGAGATACTTGCCAGGTTTTTTCCTACGTCTTTGTGTTAAACAAAAAAATAACTCTCTATGCCTTGTTTCACATCATGCCCGGACTTGCAGGATGAAAGTATACATTAGCTGAGATGAGAGTTGTCATAAAGGATACACACAATGGCCTTTTCCCAAATCCTAATGCAGTCCTCATGCACAGCATGACAATTACAGTGAAAAAGAGTCTGCTACATTAGCTATGTAAAGGGAACTAGAAAACTGTATCATTGCAGATACATACCAAAATGCAAAAGAAAAAGATACACATGGGACCGCTTTAGAATTATAAATTGGTATAATTTATCAGAGTTCATCTGCAATATGGAGAAGCTAACAGATGCAGAACTGAAACTCCCAACATTAACACAATATCTGTATTTTCATTCCTGACCCTCTCACACCTTTCAGCAACAAATAAGTGCATTAAATCTAAAGCTCTCAACCTGAGTATTGGAAGGGTTCATGTTTTTGAAAGTAGGAATCCTTTATTAAAATTCAAGTTTACTTCAGAAAGGTTTAAGACGTGAACTGTCATAAAAATTGGTTCCGCTTAAGAACAGTGAGAAATGATATATAATTAAAAATTACAACAGCAGCACATTTTTCTAAATAATTAGAAGAACTCTGAAATTATACTGACAATAGTTAACCACCATGAATGCACTAGAGAAAGTAAAGAAAGTGGTGAGATTCACCTGATGAGTTTTCAGTACAGAATCAGATAACCTGAAATGCTTATTTCCAGGTTAAAAGGAAAAACAATAATAGTTGAATAAACCGCAATTTTAAAATTATAACTTACTTACAGGCACCTTTAGTAAGATTGCCTGGCATATCACAATTTCATATTTTATACACAGTCTCTTTAATGTGAAAAAATTTCCAGTTTCTTGAACATTCATATCCTCTTTTGAATTTGAAGATCTTAATTACACGTCTTTTTTTCCCCCCTTTGAATTAAAAAAATTAATTAACTTACTGTCGCCTAAACCCACATTATTTTCAACCAGTAACTCTCGGTTACTTCTTACCAAAACTGAGTCTAATACAGGGTCATGTCTTATCTGTTCAGTGATTATTTGGTGAAGAAAATGGATAATGTAGGTAATAAAATGTAAAAAAAAAAAAAAAAAGAAAAAAAGAAAAAAGAAAAAGTCCTGCCATGACTATTACAATTTGTTCACCATTTTAAGATTATTTTGATCCAGGCCAATTCTGTTATTATTATGCTGTCATTTCATTCTGTCTGTCTTTTTTAAGCTCTTTAAAGCTCATTCTTCCTTGAACACCTTTTATACTGTTTCTTGGGGTTTTAACTTTTAGTCATTGAGTTCCACTGTTAGTGACTAGCCTGCCCTCTTTCTAATATCCTTACAGTATCTACTTCACACATGTAGTTCTGGTTCTTCTGTTTGTTGACCCACCTGGGTCTGTCTTTGGACCTGTTTGTAAACTTTGTGGTTATTTCTTGCTGACTATATTCAACTACCTCTGTGCAACTCTTTCATGAACAGTTATCACCTACTTTGCTATTGTGTTATTATTGTGTCTTCCTCCCTCGTGATAATTCTTTATTGTAATGTCCCATGTGACTCTTTTTCTTTCTTTTTTTGTGTGTTAAAAAGCAGGCATGGCAATTGCATAGAGAGTCCAAATTTGTCCCCTTGGAATTTCAGGATCTTTACAATCACAGCAGCCTGAAGGCTGGTTTTCTCCAAAATGGACTTCATCCAATCACAGGATCTTGTGTTTCTGAACACCTACCTATGGCTGAAGGTCTCAAAAACCTAGTCGTTGTTATTTTATCTCCATAGTCATCTGTCTATTTTCGCGGTTTATTCACTCCTTCCACCTATTTTTTTTAGAGATGAGAAAAATAACACTTGAAATCCTTTAAGATTCTAATTCTTTGACTGCCTCATAGGTTGGCAAAGTAATTCTTGATACTTTAGGAGGAAGCTGTCAAATCTATCATGATGGATGAATAGCAGATTCTGCTGTGTTCACCTTGGGATTTTATGCAGCCTCAGATAAACACCTGCTGCTCTTTCTTCTTTCATATTACTTGGTCTCATTTCTCCTGTTTCTCCAGGCTGTAGTCTCCCATCATCCCTTTCTATGCTTTTGCGGTACTAGCTGTTATTTTCTTCTTGTTCCTCTTCTTCTTCTTCTTCTTCTTCTTTTTATATATTTTATTTGCAAACCCATCATCTTATGCTACCTTTTTTTTTCTCCAGCAGCAAATCTTTTTCTGAGCACTCTTCTCTATTTTCTATGTTCTTGGAGACTCTTTTCCATAAGCTTCTCAAATCTAAACTCCTTCTGTTTACACAGCAGCTCAGTAGCCATCAGGTCTTGATCAAGTGACCCTACGGTCTTTCACTGGGGCACCATTCAAGATTAAGGAAGAAAAGGAGGCCTCTTATTTTGTCATTGTTGTCTCTTCCATTCTTCAGATCCTCTGCAGCTCTGCATCACTATCACCTTATTTTCCTTAGTTCCAACTCTGAAGAAAAAAAAGAAAAAGTCTAGTTCTTTCTCTCAGATACCACAGGGTATAGGATATAAAATATGACAAGAGGTATGACAGGGAAAAGAAAGATGCTGAGACAAGCAGGGGACAAATAGAAGACAAGCAGAATCTGTGTCTGCCACAGCACTTAAATCAATAGGAGCTAACAGAAATAGGAGATTATCTGATGGAGTTCTGTATGATTCATTCACAGTTGCCCGTTTTGGTTATGAATAAGATAGATGGAGTACGATATCATTCATTATTTTGTATTTATTAAAACAAGGAAAGTGGATGAAAAAGGTTGTAAATTAACTCCTTAAAAATTAAATCAGAATTAAGGTTACCTCAACTAATTTGTATTCTCATCTAGCTTTGGTCAATTGACTTCATTGGATCTATGTTGATTTACATTGTCTGAGAATATTGTCTATGGCTAGTGTATGGCATTAATTTAAATAGGGCACATATCATGTCACATAGGGAAGCCAAGAACTTGAAATGAATGATGGGCTATCCAGGAATATTTATTGCTGTTAATGAGTAGTTATCACCACCTCCAAAATTACATGCAACATAATTTCCCTTCAAACAGGTATTGAGTCTGTTTTCATTTGCTTATGAAGACTTCTTTTTGAGAAATAAGAAGCTAATATGATGGAGTTATAGTTTACACTGAAGTTCAAAGGAATTTCGACTTGTTTGAAAAGTTTGGAGAATGCTATAATAAAACCTTATTCTAGGAGAAAGTTTTAGGGTGACTTTTGTGGCTTTGGCAGGGGAGTGTTTATTTGGTTTTGGGTTTTGTTTTGGTTTGGTTTTCAGCTAGGATTCAAAAGGCCAACAAAAAATTCCAGCATGTTTCACATTATCTTCTCTTCACCTGTATCTCTCATCACAATGATATATCCCTAACAGTAGCTTTGTGTTGCTGTTCATTTTATACCAAATATTGAGTTACATTCTTAGATAGACACAAAGTATTTACAGAGATATTAATATAAATTATGCCAGCATATCAATTTCCCTTTAATAAGCCCAAGTGAACCTTAACTGGTTCTGAAAATATCTGCCAATTTTTTTTTACGGTGTTCGCTTCAGCTCTATGTTAGCTGCAGCAGGAGGACAGACTTGCTGTGGAAAGGACTGATCGTGCCCTGAAGCTGGTCAGTCTCCCCAGGACGGAGGCTACAGGAAAAACAGTGCAGAAACACATAAGTGGCTTTGCAATTGTCAGTTTGTGCCTTACATATCTTGTGCTAAACCAGAGCTAATAAAGTGTTATTGAACCATGCTGACTCTGTTTTGTCAGTGTCTCTGTACTTCTTGCCTTGATGTGTCCCGTAGTACGTATATTGTCTTTATTATAACTGAGGCATCAGAGGTTCAGGTAGTGGATAGTCTGGAAAACAGGAAAGACCAAAGCAGGGATTTGGAATCTCCCCGATGTGGAGGAACAACACAGCACAAGAAATTTCTAAAGTTGATTCAGCTTGTTTTCCTACAGCCACTGGAGTAACTTTGCTTCCATTCATTCAGAGGCAATATTATTATGATGTTAATGGGTCCAGCTTCTGCATTAACATTAAATTCATGTTGTCCTTGAATGAGGGGTGTGAAGAGCCAAGCTGATCCATCATTCTGCAAGTGGAGGAAAAGTTCTTTGTATCTCTCTACCCTTCTGACCCTCTTTTTTTTTTTTTCTCCCTCTCTCTCCCAAGGTCGCCTACAGCTTAAGAAAGGGGTTAGCAATCTTTCAAGGTTATGTTCAATCTTTCAAAAGCTATGTTTTTCTTTCCTGAATTCTCTCTCAAAATACCTCACTCAGGACTCTCTCATTTCCTATCTGCTTGACATTTAGTCAAATTATGGCCCTAAATGAGAAGACACAAGCAAACACACAATAATAGCCAACAGAGGGAGAGTAAGAGTTTAAAAATGTCCCTATTTATCATAACTTTGATACATATTTTTGAGTGGACTTTTACTTATTACCAAAAGAGATTATAAGGTACATCTTAAAATAAAACTGCCTATTCATAAAACTAAAATATTAATCTCCTAAATAATTCAGAAAAAATCATTATTTTACAATTTTCCCAGTTAAATGTAATTAATGCCTGGAAGTATCACAGACTGCTTGATAAATCAGAGATGTCAGAAATCCTAGCAATGTTCTTTTGTAGTAAATCTCTTCAGTAAATAATGGTAGATCAAACAAAATTATTTCTTCACATAAAGGGATTTGCATATTTTTCTGCAGAGTAACTGTACAATAGGCATCATTTTTCATTAACTAAGAGTTCTTTTTGAATTATTTTGCAGATGCTTCCTTTGTTTCCTGAATGTATGCTGAAAAAAAACATATTTCGCTTTAGAACAGGAAAAAGATGCAAGCAAGAGTAAGGCAATACATGGAGATCTGGTGTTTTACTAGGTTTGCATGGAGGGAAGGAGTTTGACTTGTCAGGGAAGATTTTCTTGTTGATTCAAAGCTACCTGGAGATGCAAGGTTTGGTGTCCTGAAAGATCCTTTCTTTTGCATGATTCACTATTTTTGTACAATACATTAAAGCCACAGAAAAATTGTAATCTCATCGCTGGCAAAACTCTCACATCCCAATTAGAAGAGGACATGTCCCATACACTTTTTACTCCTAGCTAGAAGTCTGAGTCTAATTCATCATATACATGTTTCTATTGCACCACATGGTCTCTAGTCATGAACAATACTTTCCTGATAGATATACAAGCAGACTTTCTACACATAAGGGTGCAGAAAATAAAAGCCAAAGATTTTGATAGACATTATGCTGTTCTTTCCAGTGGTATCTGCCATTCTCACTTATGATCATGCTCTTAGTCAGAACTCTAAACTTTTTGCTGAGTGTATGGTCATTACAATGATAAAAGCGATCTTCCTACTGCTATTGATTTTTCCACTGAATTTTCAGCATGAACATTCTCTACCCCTGAAAGCACTCCAGCTGTGCTGCACAACAGGATAAGTAACATCTTTCTGTTTTCCTGAGAAGCTGCTTTCTTCATCTTCTGATCTTTCTAACTTTTCCAACTCCAGTTTACTTTACTTTACAAAAACCTGTTTATAGATTAAATGAGAAAAAAAGTAAAAAACACTCAAATGAAAACAACATAAATAAAGAAATTACTTAGAAGTTGTTAAGACCTTTGTAAGGTTCAATTGATATATGTGCTTTCTAGATTTCACCTTTTATTTTAAAGGTTAAAGGAGGCAGCTGGAGTCTTCATGAGAAGGAGGGGGTTCTGTTTTTCAGTGATTCCAGACTTCCTAAGGAAAGCAAAGAAACCAGAAAATATTGTGATGTGGGTAGGTTTTATTTTGGTTTAATGTGAAGATGTTTGAGCTTTCTTGGACTTTATTTACACTATCAGAGTGTATTTTTCACAACAACTAGCAGACACAGCTCTCCTAAATATGAAAGAACAACACTGTCTGCATTTTCTCTGGGCAGTAGGTCACAGATTGTTTTTTAATGTCATGCATGGTTCAAAAATTGTTTTAGTTATTCTGTGAAGTGAGAATATACCTTATCCTCCTTGGCAAAGAGAAAGAAAAACAAAAAAAACCAGTATTTTTGTCTGCTTTTCAACAGCACACACTTGATTAGCCACAGACTTTTTTTTTTTTCCATACTTGTGCCATAAGTTACATCAATTTATCCATGAATTAGAAAAGAAAACTAATCTTTTCCTGCTTTACCATGAATGTGTTCTTCACTGTTCAGGAACAGAGAACATGGATATCTGACTTCAGCAAATTCACAAACAAAACTTGCTCAACTAAGTAGGTTTTAATATTAACAAATATTAAAAGTACCCCTGGAAAGAAATAGAAATACTATGGTGTTAGTAGCTACATGTGTTCTGTGTAATCTCTGTTTTCCCTCAGTTGCTCATGACAAGATGTTGCCATTAAACATTACCATGCATTTAATAAATATCATTCATGATACTGCCTGCAAAATATTTTCTTTATTTTTTAATTTGTAGGTTTCAGTCTCTGTGGTATAGGCTGAACTTCATAATCCTCAAATTATTTAAAAGTTGGTGTTGACATATAATGCAATGCTTGGTCAGACATCTTAGTAGAAGCAATCAAGATGTGCATGCAATGTTTCTCGATTGCCCTTGAGTAGACTGGGATATTATCTACCCTTAATAAGCTGCAGTCAGCAGCAGAACCTAGGTGGAAACAATGGTCTAGGACCTTTTTGCAGCCTTTTGGAGCCTGGATCAGACCTTCATGAGTCTTCAGGTGACATGTTTTAATATTTAATCAAAATTACTATTATTTCATAGCATCTAAATGTGCACCACAAGGATTTTCATGCAATTAAGAATCACAGAATCACAAAATGATTGAGGTTGAAAGGGAGCTCTAGAGGTCATCTTGTCCAACCCCAACCCCAACCTCCTCCAGGGGGCAGGGCCACCTAGAGTGGAGGTGGTGGCCCTAGAGAGGACCATGTCCAGATGGCTTTTGAATATCTCCAAGGAAATGCAGTTCAACATTTGTAGTTCTTCCTAGCAAAATTGTGGGGACACAGTTGGAGTTGGATAGAGATATTGCTATTAGGATCTCACTAAGTATGATGATACTAAATTGCATTTTAGCTATGCTTTTGTTGTCCATGCCTTAAAAGTCCACTGTGAAACAGTGACAATGTTTTAAAGATGGCGTGTACAAGGGCTTTCATACCACCTGACTTTGGGCACCCAAACTAAAAAGTTAAGTGAGTCAAGTGCTCTTCCTAGTGTTTTCTAGTCATTTGAGATAGTTATAAGTATTATGTCTTCCTTGGCTTACCATCTAAAGGATCTAAAGGATCCTCCTCTCTCTAATTTGCCTGTAGAGGGAACCTATGGAGAATAACCTTAGCCTGGTAGTTATGACATCTCCCAGTCTAGCCCAGAGGTATGATGCAGTAAAACAAAATACTGTGCATCATGTCTGCAGCTCCTCATTCAGATTAGCTAAGAAACACCACGTCATTCACCTCCTTTCTGCTAGCTGTTAGTATTCTGAAGTAAAATGATCTTCAGTGTCTGGGATAATATGAATAAAACAGAAAAAACTACAGCTGTCATAGTATATATTTGAATGTGACAATCTGTGTTAATTCAAAAGGTCCATATTTCATGCTTATATTCATAACCTATTTAAGGCCCCTAGAAGAGAGTCCATCAGAAACAACAGGAGGGCTCTCAGATGTAAATGCAAGAAATATCCTTTCATAAACTTTTTATAAACATACCTTGTGGGGACTGTACCGGTTATTTAAAGTAGCAAATTAATCTCTTTCTGATTCTAAACATACCTAAGAGTAGTAAGAAAGCTGTCAATGTACATATCTTATTTTTCTTCTCAACTCTTAAGCTACCACAGTGATTGCACAAGCTTTTTCCTTAGCCTGCATGTATTTAAAATACCACAAACCAGATTTGTTTCCTTGTTAGTAGCTAGGGAGTAGGTCTTGCTGAGCCTAGGAAGCTTTAGGATGATAGGCTCAGATTAAATTTACCAAAATCACTTAGATCAAAAATTGATACTGTGAAGGCATCTCCAGTCCCAAAACTCGAATTGGAAAAGGCTGACTACAAGCAGATGTTTTATGGGAAGGTGAGAATAGGATTGATACTTGAAGGTATTGAGCGATTCATTGCAGTGTTTCTGCAAGCTGTTACCAGAAAGTGGAAAGACTCCATGCCTTTTATATGTATTGCTGCTTTTGTTCAATGAAATTTACATTTTAATCTACAGGGGATTTCGTGTTGTTCTGTCAGAGTAGCAGCAGATCCTCCAGGAAGTGTTCAGTTTACTAGCACAAATACCTTGGCATTATTTTCTTTTCATGAAATTAAATCTATTTTTTGCCTTGAAATAACAGAGAAATCATATTTAACTTGTTCTTAAATTTTGTATTGAAAAGGCTAAGTCAACCCTTGGACTGTTCCAGAGGCACAGTTCTAAGCCCCTTTCTTACCTGCACTTCCCCCTTGTTCTTATGAAACAACCATTTTGCACGATTGGTTAACAGACACCCTGAAAATGTGCTTCTCTCTGCTCATCTTCATTATGGCAAATGTGAGGCATACTATGCCTCGCTCACCCTCTCTCTTTCCTCGTTTCTGACAGAAAGGTGAGTCGATGGAAATATTTTACATGTCGATATTTTTATTTAAATTTGCATGTATCTATATTTTTATTTAATTATTACTTATTTAATACATGCATTTACATGTATTAAAATATTTACATGTAAATGTTTTTACATGCTGTGTAGGTATACGGTGAAACCTGAGTTGTCAGCTGGTGTCCTGGGATTAAAGGTAGCCTCTCCGACTTCTGTATCGTCTCCTATCTTTTCTTGTTCTTTCCATTTTGTTAAGTCTATGCTTTGCCCTTCACTACTTCAAGCCTTCCTCCATTAGACCGTTCAGTGTCACTTTTCTCTCCCTTTTTTTCATCATGACACTCACAAGCTTCCATATCCACTTCTTAATGTTCCTTCATTACCCTGCATGTAAAAGAAATTGAGTTCTCTGTGGCATAGCACAGTCAGAGCACAAACTCTAATAGTATCATTTGAAAAAATGATCAGAACAGTATTGCTGAAAACTATGCTTGAACGGCTCAAAACTACTGTTCTCATTAACAGGATGCTTTTTCTGAGCCAACTGAAAGTCAGTGGCTCTTTATAATAAAAGGTGCAGAAACATTAGGAGGAAAATGCAACAGCAACAACAAAATGTTGAAACATATTCTGGCATTGCAAGGTGTCAGTGCTCTGCTCTGAAAGAACTGAAGTTAATATAAGTTTTAACATAAACTTTAATGGGAAAAGCCCTCAGTTCGTTGTGAAAACTAATGTCTCTTTTTCGTTTCCTCTTCGTGACAAGCCTATGAAAACATATTACCTGCTGTCTGGCGGTGGCATATATATATATATGCTATTTACATTAGAGTAGCTCCCCTTCAAAGTCTGTACAATGCATTTTGTACAGTTTATGACTTCAGCTTTGGGCAAGGAAATGAAGGTTCTAAAAGTGTAGTATCCCCATGTGGGACACTTCTGGTTTTCATTAACAAAATGAAATAATCTGCACAGGATTTTGAATCCATCACTTCTTTTTTTTAAATTTCAATAGGATTGCAATTGAACATGAGGAAAATATACTTGTCTAAACTACTATATCTTATCCTGAAAACACAACATGACAGCTAGAAGGCAGACTACCTGTGGTTAAATTAGAGATGACATACATGAATGCACTCACTTATTAATACACCAAGTTTAAGGAGGTTTTATCTTAAATCCCTAGTTTCTCCATTGAAATAAACAGACATCCTAACCCTGCAGCTTCAAGAAAAAAAGAAGTAACTCATAATACTCTGTGATGACTCTTTTTTGGCCTCAGAGAAGTCCTCTGGATATTTTTCACTCCATTTGCTTTGTATGCAATGAGAGGGAAAGTGAGATAACATACCCCACAAGCTTGCATGTGACTGTGACATTTGTCAAAGCTGTTACATTTGATGACAGCTGAAAGGTGTGCAGTCATCTGATTGTGCAGGCAAGTGAATCCCCTTGTCATCACTCCCAAGCCTAAAAACTGCTTGGACCTATGCCAGAAGCACTGCAGTTTTAGCAAACGCAGCGGGTTGATGTACCAATATCGCTAAGACCTAGCAACATGCTCAGGTTAATGACAGCTGCTCTGTCAACTGCTTCCTGATGCAGAATTGTTTACAGATTAAGGAGTAAAGGTAATGTTTTGACAGGTTATTTTGGGGTATTGGGTTTGAATGTTTGTCTGGTTTTGTTGGTTTTATTTGTTTGTTTACTTTTTTGCTTAAGCTAGAATGTGAGGAAACTGGTAAAATATACTTCTATATATCACAAAGAAATGAGAGTTGTTGCTATTGGGACTTTTCAGACAATATTCACTACTCTGGAACACTAAAACATGATTCTGTGTTTCATCTCCCTGAGAATAAGGCAAGAATGAGGCCTTTTCCACCGGGATAACAGTTAAACTATCCAAGCAGATGTTTAAATGCATGCTGTTAAGTTTTTTATCTAAGATGGTGGTTGGAATAATTGCTGAATCTGAAGAAGGCCAAAGGCTTATTTTAACATCTGATTTGGCTCTGTGGGTGATGTCCTGACTTTACTAAGTCGAGCATAAATCTCTCATTGACTGCAACGAAGACAGTATTTCACCCTGTTTGTATCACTAAAGTGCAGCAAAATATATTTGGGTTTTGACAGACTCTTTCAACAATATCACTCTTTCACAGTTAATGTCAGAACTGAATTCCTTCTGCATAAGATGCCACAAAATACCTACTCCTCTGGAAACTTTCATCATTTCATACAAATTAAATCCAGAGATACCATTACATGATCCTACATGTACCGTTGCTTCCTAAGAAGATGTGAATGCAGAATGAGAAAGAAAAATCTGCAGGGTCTCAAGCAGCCTATAGGGAGCTGCAGCATTTGCCAGACACACAGGCAGCCGAAGGCCGCAAAAACACCTTTTCATCTCTAACGCCTGCTGTGCCACCCTTCTTTAGAAATTTCAATTACTACATTGTCTGCCCTTCCATACATCAAAAGCCACTAGCTTTCACTCAGATAAGCTCTATCAGATGAAAAAAAATTAGTTAGTGAAATATTTCAATCTTCAGAAAAATGAAAAAATGAGGTACAGGTAGGGTACAGCAGACACTAAGGAACTGCTGGTGCCTGAGGCCCCATACAGTCAGAGAACCTCTGCTGCTGTCCCTGCCCTTCACTTTCATGTTCTGCAAGGCCAGGGGGGCTTATCAGGCTTGACTTTTTTTTTCTCCTTCTGATATACATATCTTGCTGAATTCATATCTTTTATGCCTTCAGGCACTAACCAAGGCATCTTAATGGTAAATGGAGAACAGTATTAGCCAGATATGCTGAGACCCTACAAAACAACCTTAAACAACAGAGAAGCACGGTGAGTGGTAGAGAACTTAACAGGAGTCTGGATCTCAGGATATGGAGGCATCGAACAAGGAGATGAATAAACAACATTTCACTAAGCAACATCCAGCAGAGATGAAGATCCTGCCCTGAATCAGTGCATGGACTGTTTTTATTTGCCATTGGCACATATTGATAACCACTGTTGTTAGCCAGAAGCAAACACTGTGTTGCCCTCGTGATCAACAAAAGTAATCTATATACACATGATTTTTTTTAAGTGCTCCTTAAACACGCTCCCACCACCACCATCAGTACTGGAATTTCTTCACAATTCCTAAGTCCTTCACATCTTATCAAACCAGCATTTGCTGCCTTTAACATCTTCTGTTCATGATCTAGCAAGAGGGAGAGAATTATGACAGCCTAATCTAGCAGGAATCATTTAATATTCTTACTTACTGAGAATAAATAAACCTAATGAATGCTGAGCTTCTTGATGATTTTGTCAAAAATCTAAGAGAGTTTTCAAGTGAAGAAAACCTCAACTCTAAACCCCCCTCTGTAAAAAGAGCGTTGCTGTCTCTTGTCATTTGTAAATGAAGTGACCACCACATTTTCTAGTTTTCCAAACAGAAAAAAGTTCCTGGTTTTTTAGCCACAAAGATTCAATCTGGCCCCTAAAAGGCATCTCCTCCCCCAGTGTCAGTATAAAACAAGAATCAACTGATTGAAAAGCATGACTCTCTTTTTTATCAGTCATCTTTTATGAAGTCTTGACTACTGGTGATTGTAGATAAATCAGAAAGCATACAACAAGACTTTTTGTGGTCCCAAGTACTTTTTAAGTCTGGTTAGGGAGAAAAGAGTGTTTTTACTTGCAAAGGCAAACAATTTCAATATGTTCTCAGTGACAAATCATAAATAAGTCACTCCATTCAATCACTTTTACTGAATAATTTCAGTTTTTGACATACAGAGAATAGGATATAAATAAGTTTAAAAGGTTTTGATAATAATCTTGATAATAATAAAATATAATTTCTAAAGATTTACTTATTTTACAAAAAATTGATGTTGAAATGACCAGATATTTTGAGAGTGGTTCTGCTCAACCTTGTGCTGGATCTGATGCTGTTAATTTTTTATTTATTCATGAACTAAGTGGAGGAATAGGCAGTATGCATAGGAAGTCTATTGACAAAAACAAGCTGAGAAGAACTGCAAATATGCTAGAAGAAAAGCTTTACATTATAAATGATTGTACAGTGTTCAGTTTGGAGGCCTGGATCATATTCTTATGAAGAGAGGTTGAAGTAGCTCAGCTTGCTCAGTGTGACAGAGAGGAGGCTAAAGGACTACCTACAACTACTTGAAGAGTATTTCAAAGATAATATACCCAAACTTTTCTCAATTGTGCCAGGCAAAAAAGCAAATTGCAGGTGAGGAAGGTCATATTGGACATTAGGAAAACATTTTTCACTATAAGGGCAGTGGATCACTAGAATGGGTTACCCCGA
Organism: Aptenodytes patagonicus; assembly: GCF_965638725.1. Taxonomy (NCBI): domain Eukaryota; kingdom Metazoa; phylum Chordata; class Aves; order Sphenisciformes; family Spheniscidae; genus Aptenodytes; species Aptenodytes patagonicus. The sequence goes on from NC_134952.1 coordinate 47,208,830, forward strand.
GAAGAATCTTCCTCCTTGGAGGTTTTCAAGATGCAGTTAGACAAAGCCATGGCTGGCCTGGCCAAGAATATGCAATACTCACACTTCAAACTGGTGGTCTGGACTAGATGACCTTGGGAAGTACCTTCCAATCACCATTCCTGTGCTTCTACACTTCTGTGAAAATAATCCTACAATAGCAACAGTATAATGAAAGGTATGCAGAACATAAACAAGTGCAAGATAAAGCTAGTCACCAATGCAAAATGGATATGAGTTGGCTCACTAGTCGCAATTCTGGAGTCTATTGCAGATCACAAAATAAACATTAGCTAATATCAAGCTGTCACAAAACAAGGGAAAGTGTACTTGGGTGCATAAACAGACATGAAATCTGTAAGACATCGGAGGAATTCCTCCTGATTTATTCAGCACATACAATGTCTCAGCTGGAATACGGTATCAAGTTTTGGTCTCTGTATTTCCAAATAAATGTGGATTGATAGAGAGTTGAGAGGATGATAGGACGGGAGGTTACAAAACATGATGCCCAAGAAAACTGAAATTGAGATCATCTGGTCTAAAAAAAGAGATACATTTTGAAATACGTGTTGATTTGAGCCCTGCCTAGTTTCAGGGATGAATAAATCTTTCTTGTTTCAGAGAGGCATTTTCAGAGAAGCCTGCATGGAAACAGGACAACATGCTGTGTCCCTTTGGAGCTGATTTTAAAATGTCTTAGAGAACAAAATATCTTTGAAACATCTCTTAGAGAGAAAAAGACGAGGACCTGTGATTTCAAATAACCAACAGCGGTTTCATTTTAGATTTTTTTTTTTTTCTGGAGTTGCTCCAAAAAAACTTTAAGGAATTAATGATCATTATTCTCAGGTTATAGGGAGAATAGACACACACACACACAAAAGAGTAATGGAGGTTAATCACCTACTCAGTTAAAGCAACTCAAAACTCTACTGCATTGAAGGTACTCACTAAAAATGACATTTTGACTTAAAACAAGTTTTAAAAATTAGTGTTTTTTTCATTTTTGTGTAATCCTCATTTCTAGTTCACATTGGCATGTTTGATCATTATGATAAGAAATAATGCTTTTAGTAAAGCATGTCTCCAACCATCATTGTGCATTTACCAAAGAGAAAAGCAGAAGAGGTGCAATTAAATATGGATTTTGGTTTTAAGAGACAATTTCAATTATGTTTAAAATGTGGAGTGCTACAAGAACTTGTCATACCTTTAAACCTAGGATGAAGCCTTTCCCAGCCTTAATGTCATGATCTCTATCAAATATGCTTTTCCTAGTGGAAGCACCTAATCTTCAGTTTCATTCATGTACAACTAAAGGAACAGTATTGCAAGAGCCAAAACCAGCATCCGTTGCTTTATTTCCCATTCCCAACTGGGCAAAGGAGATCTGGGGGGAAAAAAAAATCGACTACAGTTTCTGCTTTTTAAGAAAATTACTTAATACAGGATTCAGAAAATAAAATTATGTCTACAGTTGAGCTTGCCAAATATTATTTATCAAATAAATTATTCATTGATTTTTTGTCATTTTTCATTGACTAATTTATTCAACAAATACTTCTTATTATATTCAACCAATTCTGCAGCAGCCAAAATACTATTTGTCAAATAAATTATTTGATAAATAATGACAGTATTATTGAAATCCCTTAGTCAAATGAGGGTTTTATTTATTTATTTATTTATTTATTTTCAGCTAGCTGCAATCTCTGCCATGGAGTCAAGCTGCCTAGGAACAAATTGATGATGCACATTAAATGCTAACAGACATAAGGTTTCAGCCCAGACAGTGCTGTATCTTCCATCAGTCTGTATCTTTCAATTGTTCTTTAACAATTTTTTTTGTTTCCTCTGATCCTTCTTTCTTTACTCTTCTTTCCAGCTTATCATATAATTTTCAGGATGATAATTGTCTTTTTTATATAGTTTATATCCAGGAGGTGACTGAATACCATATTTGAGAAATGCTCATGATTTGCAATCTTTAACTATTGTTAAAGATTTAACTGCAATTTAACTACTCAGATATGACTTCATAAAAACAGAATTCTGAGAATGAATGTTATTTGTGTACTAGAGAATGATCTGAGCTCTGCTTCAGTTATTGCTGTGACTGAAAAATGGGGAATATATTGTGCAGCAGTAGACAGGAAAAGAGGTTATTTTGCAATTAGGAAAATGTTAGCATAGACAACTGGACAGAAACCTTGCCCATAGGCAGGGTGCTGAGCAAGTGGAACAAGAATTTTTATCAGTAATCATGTCCTCCTCCTTTTATGTATGCCCAGTGTGAGACATCTGGAGCTACATTTGTAGAATTAGTGAGCATTCATGACTGCATCCAAAGTCAATCGGAGTCAATTTTGAACATGTGCAACAGTACAGAATTATTAACCTCTCCAGAAAAAAACAAACCAAAACAAAACCCAAAAACAAATAAACAAAAAAACACAATGCCCAGCAACACAACAGTATATTTATCAAATTAAGCATGGAAAGTTTAGATGCCACTTGACAGTTTTGGCCTTTGTCACTAGATGCCTCAGTTCTCCCTTTTTAAAAAGGAGCTGTCAATGCACCTATAGTGCTTGGATATTATGAAATAAATTTGTACTATTTCTAAAGCACTTAAATGCTGTTTAAGAGAGTCTTCTGGATTGGTTTAAGAAGAAATGGATATTTCTTTGTTCAATGTATAATTCAGACACTGCATTAAACATGGCTCATGACCTTTCATCAATTAAACAGGCTAGAAGGAAAGACTGAATAGCTGCCTACTGAGTTCTTTCTCTTTACAGCATTGTCAGGCTTGGAGGAACAAGCATGCAACATGGTGCAGAAGGCTGAGCCTGAGGTGGAGTGGCCACAGGTAGGGGCCCATCAGAGGGGATGTCTGTTTTCTTGGCTCCTTGGTGCAGGTCTGAACCGGGCATGAGAGGCTGGGGCCATGGGTTGTGTGAGTGCATAGTGTGTGTATTGTAAAACAGAAATTTTAAAGTAGAAATCACCATTCACCTGCTACACCCATCCTCCTTAGTAAATAAATTACAGGTTATATGCTTCTGAGCACTGTATCTCTGTTTTTTGTGGCCATCCCACCTAAATTCACCCTGACAATGAACAATTTGACCAGGTTTTAAACACTGAAGTTCCTCCATTCCTTGTGGGAATTGGCATTGACAATTCAACAGTGGCTCAAATACCTAAATTTCTTCTTTATTTTTAATAACTTAAACATGTAATTACTACTTTTACCACTAATTTAAGGGACATAAAATTAAATTTAATATTATCAACAATTATTATATTGAACACTTGTTTTTTTGTAAATTCAAGCTGTTTCTGCAACAGTTAAATCCAACTATGTGTAGGTGGGGCCGCACCTTATTGAATGTAGCTAATTATTCAGTTCAAACTCAAGAAAAGTATAGTTAAGATGCTAAAAATATGTAACTGTAAAAGTAGCTATAAGTATCCTAAAATTACATCACCTCACAATCCCAAACTGGACTAGTTGACTTGATCTGCTGTAAACAAGTATGAATTTATTTTGATTTATATTTTATATTGTATCCCTTCAGTGGTTTTATTTTTTTCTTTTCAAAAACTATAGGCATACCTGTCAAAGCAGTAATTCACCTAACAGAAAATTCATGAGATCTAACACTGTAACTACCAAATAACATATAAATCAGTCAGATAACATTTCTGTTCTGAGTCAGATAGCCTTTCTGCTCTTAGTGATTAGGAGTAACACTGGTTCTTACTTGCAGTGGTCCTTTTATTACCTCGTGTGACTTTAACACTGCTCTCAGGACTGGATGTATGCCCAGATCTACTTTCGACCTTTTTTTATCCCTGAACTTGTTTGCTAACTACGTGACTAGCCATTAGCTGTAACAATCCAATCAAAACAGTGAAGCAAATGCAAAAAGAAACATAACCCCTTCTTAGTTGATAAACAGACAAAACCAACACTCACATCATTTTACCTGTGTGCAACTTGTGCACACTTTTCAATCTGACCCCCATTGGCTAAGGCACAAATATTTATGTCAGAAAGAACAAGATTTGAGCCTATATATCTGAAATATGGAAACCACTGATGCTCTCACTCTAAGGTTATTTGTATTTCCGTAATTACAAAATGGATAACTGTGATATTATAAACTCTGTCCCTATTGTATCAGTAGTGTATAATTCTACAATAATTATTCATAGAGGATTGATATTAATAGTCTTATATCCAAGAAAACACAATACTTAGATTTTTTTCCTTTTTCTTTACAATAAAATCTTCATAGAAGTAATGAATAGCATTTGCAAACACTGAAAGAACAGACTTTGGCATATGTTGTAGGATGTTTCTGCAAGAAAAAAGTATACTAAATGAAGTCAAAGTTGTTTAAAATGTACTTGATACACAACCTGAAAGATTTTTTCTATGTGAGTAGGAAGATGATCTCAGAAAGTTATTAAACACAGCAAGTCTCATGCAACCTTCTTCCTTCTTATAGCAGATGCAGTGTTGTCAAGAGAAACTACATGGGTCTGCTTTCAGCTGATGGTGTCACTGAAAAAAATAAAAATTCACAGTTTACCTGAATATCTGAACCACACGCATAATTCACGATGTTATTTCTTTAGAGCTCTGAATATGGTGTTATATTGGGTGTCTGGCACAAATGATAACTTTAAGAATCAAAAAAAAAAACCCAAACAATTCCTCAGAGAAAACAGTAGAAATGATGAAGAGCGAACTCTAAACAGAGAAGACTCCAGAACAATAAGAGAAAGACGTGCATACCCTGCTCCACAGAAGCACCAAGACCCAAATTATCCCTAACTGAAAGCCTGACTCTGAGTGAGCTGAGAATCTGGCTCTTGACATTTAACTAGACTGCTAATGATTCATGTGTGGGTAACAATGATCTCTGTCTGATGCTACAACTCACTTAGCAGTTGTGATGTTACTTTTAAGGATTAAAGTAACCGCATTAACTGAAAATAAAGTTGTTTAACAAAACTACAAATGACTATGCTTTAACTTCCTAAGTGGCTTTTATACAGAACCTAGAAACCAAAGTAATCCACAAGATTAGTATGATTTCTCTACATGCTTTTAATGACTTCTGATCATTGTTACACATAAACAATGTTTTGCAAATTCAGTAAGATAAAAGATTGCATTCTGTAGTAAATTCCTTCTTTATGAGTTGCTAATTTTCAGTTAAATGAAAAAAAGCAAATCTGAACTGCAGTATGCCTGGCTGGCTTGTTTCAGGTGTGTTGGATAACGAGCCATCTGTCTTTTTTCCTGTCCTAGACAGCACATGGACCAGACAGAGCTGATGCTTCAACCCCTGAGCTGCTCTGAGGCTGCATACTGTTCCAAAGAGTAGAGTAAGAGGTAACAAACTGTCAAGGCTGTAGCTAGGGAGAGAGATCGTGCAGAGGGACAGTGCTGCACCCTCATTGCGAGGTGGCAGTTTGTACACAGCCTTGTAGACAGATGAGCTCCAGGAGACATTGCGTTCCAAATGACTCAGTGTTGGTCTGAGCCATACAGCTATATTTCTTGACACCTTCTCATTCTGGTACTCATATGCATATTTTTCATACTTTGTACAGCCTTTGATCTGTAAGGGCACGTTATGAAAAGAAGGGGAGAAAAAAAAGATAACATTCAGCAATTATACAAAGAAAAAATATTACAAAGATGTATGTTAATTTCCTTGGTGGGAGTTTGCTGTTTCAAACATAGGGCAAATTAAGGGTCTCACTCTACGTTTTGAAGCACCCTGCACTGCAACCTAAGTAAATGCTCAAATTCTGCTACCCTACACTGATGTGAATCAGTGGCAATTGTCCCGATAAATGAGGTGTCTCCAGATTTACTTCAGTAAACAAGGACAGCAGAACTTGACCCATGGGGAGTTGAGGGTAGTCATCATTTTGTAGGAACAGAGCCGAAGTCTGAGCATTTCCACAGCTGAAGAAAGTAGACAAAGCATATGCTGCCACTTATGAACTAAATGTCACTTGTCTTCTAAAGCTGTCTTTACTGTAAGGTTGCTATTACTTGTTTCCCTACAGTCCCCAAAGTAACTATAAAAATTTCATTTCTACTCTAAATATTTAAATCCCAGTCAGACCTGTAAACATTTTGGAGAGTAAACACAAAAAAGCCGTGTGATTAATCTGCACTGTACCAGGCTTCACTGGAAGGTTGTATCAGCTATAGCTCTTTTCATGTTTTGGGGGATAGAGATTTCTCAGTAATTTCAAATATAATGTGTTCTGGGATAATCTAATTGTTCCAAGAAAAGCTAGTTACAACACATTAGTGAACTGTTGGGTACTGGAGTGTTATTTCCTTCATGGGTTTTTTTGTTGCAAATTGAAACATTTATGAATCAAGGATCATCACCTCATGAGGGAGTTAGACTTTTTCAAACATTTCCAGTGTTTGAGCTGACATCAGTTTAATTATTAGGATTTGTGTTGCACATTATGTTTTTTTTTTTCTCAGTTGTGACTAAAATCAAACATACAAACAAAAAATTTCCCAGGTCACTGGAAGTCAGCATTTTCTAACAGTCACCACAATTACTTTGTAATTATCTTACAAGTGAATTCAGAGGTTCTCATCCATATAACAATACCATTGTGCTAGTACAAAAATATGTGAACATATGATGCCTATCACAAAGGCCTTATAGTCTAAATGAAATTAAATACGACCAAAAATGGTAAATAATCAAACAGAAAAGACTGATCTGAATGTTGAGGTTAACAAGAAAATCACATCATTTTACAAATTAAATATAGCCCAAACGTATCGTTCCAGAAAACTTAAAAGTGTTTTCCATAGTTGCCTTTTCATGTCAAAAAAAAATGGAATTTGTTGTAACAGATGAATAATTAACACCTTTAGTGCTAATAATAATCTGTCTATTTTCCTTCTTAGAAAATTTGCATGGTTTAATATTGTTTTCTTCATAAAGTTTGTTGGCTTAGTTAATTATAAAGCAAACAGCCTGAAAACACCACAGCTGAAAATTAAGAGCATTGCTCTAGGTGCTTTTGTATTGATCTCAGGCTAGTCTTATTGAGCACATCAGCATAATAGGCACATGTGTCAGTTGGTACAAAATCAATTTTATCTACTTTCATGCTTGAAATCATATTTTATTAACTAGAAATCCAAGAAAATACTCTTTGAAACAAAATAACTCTGATCTCTCTTTAGGACTTCCATTAATTTATAATGTTCTTTAGACCCTGAAAATTGTTCAGTTTTATCCTTTCAATGAATAGGGGTTTGTTCCTGTGGCTATCAAGAAAAATTTCTTCAGGCAAGTTTGCTGAGACTCTCTAACACATCAATTGTTACAGAAAATAAAAACATATTTTAAACAACCTCAGCATGGTTATACCCACAGGCACAATTTGGCCAACAGAAATTTAATATTTGTGGAAAACAAATAAATATTTCTGTTTGTTATTTGCATGGAAGATGGCTGAAAAGAAACCATATGTTTATTTAACATATTTTTATAGCTTTTATTAATTGAATCTAAAAATTGGAAGCATAAGTCCATTTGATCTATCACACAGAAGTGCAAATCTACTGTGCCAATACTAAAAAAACAGTGGCTAAAAAAATCATGATGTTTACATTAATTACACTATTTTTGGTCTCTTACTTGACAAAATACTGTTATAAACTTAACTTTTACCATAAAATACTCAGAGAGCTGGTGTTCACTGAGCAACAATGTGGAAGGGTAGAAGGGGAGAGTAAAGTAAAAACTAGAGTAGTTAAGGTAGCTTTAAACCCCACCTGTGGCCTCCTGGGGGACCAATAGCTTTGCAATAATAATGACAGCTACAAACAGCACTCACCTGATCTATTGGCCCATCTTTGCACTGCCAAAAAAATCTGCCTTGTGCGGTGCACCAAAATTTCTGAGACATTCCCTGGAGGACAGAACTGTATGCATTTTCTCATCCAGTGGTGATATCTGCCAATTCTATTGTTTTACCCCCAAAAAATGCAGCAAGCGCCTTTTAAACCTGATGAACTGCACTTGAAGATTTGTATTGTTGACTTACAGAGAAGGAGGGAGGGGGGCAGATTCCAGCTTCCTTTGCTACTCTCATATATTTTTATAACTGCTTTTGCACCACATAATGCTCTAGTTTGAGCCCATGACCCCCATGGCTAGCAGCCAAGCACCCACCTGGCCGCTCGCTCACCCCCCCCCTCAGTGGGACAGGGGAAAAAATAGGAAGAACATGAAGGAGAAAGCCTGTGGGCCAGTTTACCAGTTACTGTCGTGGGCAAAACAGGCTCAACCTGGGGCAATGTAAATTAATTTTGTTGGTTTGTTATGGTAATACCTCCTTCTCCTCTGGCGTTGGCCTTCCTCTCACACTTTTTTGTTCTCTCCTCCTTTCTCCGGTGTTTTATGCCCTTTCTTGAATACACTTTCCCAGAGGCACCACCAATGTGGCCAAGGGGCTCAGCTGTGCCCTGTGGTGGGTCTGCTGGGACTGGCTGTGTCCAGCACAGGGCAGCCCCTGGCCTCTTCCCTCAGAGACTACCCCTGCAGCCCCCCCGGCTGCCAACACCTGGGCACCTGCATCCAGCACAACAATCTTACTTAATAATTTCTCTCCCAGATGCTGGAACCTTTGGCTGTATGCTGCCTCCAATTTGAAACTGAGCAGGATTTTTTTTCTGAAATAAAGCAAGTTATACCTCTTATTTTTCTTTTTTTCTTCCCCCCCCCCCCCTCAGAAAATGAATAAATCACACACAAAAAAACCCCCACAACACCAAAAGCTCATTGTCTGTCATAACCCAACTGTGTACTATATAAATCATTTATTTTCTACTCATTCCTCCATCCATCCACAGGCTAATCTGTCCCTGTGTTTATGTGTGTTTTTCTAGAAAAATGTAAAAGTCTTGATGGCTGATGTAAGAGGGCTATAAGTATTTGAGATCAATAGCAGTGCATCGTTTTGAATGCAAGTTACACTATTTACAGAAGTCCCTCCTTGGTGCAGTGCTCAGTCAATGAAAGAATTATTCTCCCTCATGTGTGCTGGGATCTAAAATAAAGTGAATAATAAAGACCAGCAAGTGAAATGTCGCTACCTGTTTCAGACTGTTTGTTTGCAATCTACCAGGCCTTCATGCAAGATCGTAATTTGTCAATTTGTAGAACAGGACAGAAGATTACACCCTGTAATAGATCAGACATCAGGATTTTGTAATTTTTTAAATATTCTCAGGCATAATGGAAAGTATAGATTAAATATCTAAATAAATTAAAAGACATAAAAGTGACAAAAAGAAGAGAAAACATTTTATCTTAAGACCCTCTCCTCCTTGGGTCTCACTCATAATGGAAACGGTATGCTGGAAAAGAAAACCTGGAGATAGTTCTGAGGCAGATATGGAAGGTAACGCAAGGACAAAGAAATACTCTAGAATGGCTAAAGAGTGAGCATTTACATTCACATTTAGAATCAAAGTTTTTATCACACACAAAGAAAAAGAGAGAGAGCAGAAGCTTTAGCGTTTCTCTTAGATGTTATTTGTCTGAACCAGAAACTATTGCTTTAAAACAAAAAAAACCCTAGGTCAACTGCATAAAAGCCCCAAGCTGGGGCATAGTAGATGGGTCAGAAAATTGATAATAAGGAATGATTTTTCATAATATTCTGGCTTGAATGTGATTTGAGTTAGTAATGAAGAAAAGCTAATTGCATTTCATGGTTGTTTAGTGGACTGTGAGACACTTATGGAGAATCATTTCATATGTATTCAATTTGCAGTGGGCAGTATTCCACATGAGACCTGCAGACAGTAATCCCAGGAGAGCAGCTAAGGATTAAAAGGACAATCTGCCTCCCTGAAGTAGTTCTAGCTCAGGACAAGGCTGACTGAAACAGCAGCATGGAGATTTGTACTGTTCCTGAGCACCTTGTGTCATATGGGGAGGCTGAGGGCGGGGAGCAGAATGAAGCAATATTCCTTATAAATAAAACAAAAACCTGCAGTATGTCTCCTTACCAGTTGACCAGGTAAAATAGTTTCTCATTCACCTATACTGACAGACAACTTCCTCTGATCTTGACAAATTATTTTTGGTCCATTGAGACAGCATTCTATAGGAATTAAAGTATGAGTTAGGCAAAAATAAAATTGTTATTTTTTGTAACCTTAGTGTTTATAAAATTGGATTGATTAAAACTGTAGATTCATAAATTAATTACAGTGAATTATAAACCAGTTTTTGCAAGGATTTTGTTTTATAATCATAATTATTTTAAAAATTTTAAGAAATGGTTATACCCAGAAGGTAAAGCTGTCATTTTCATCAGGAAAGCTGATCTGCTTGTCTGCTTTCAAACTTCTTACTTTGTAAATAGAACACACACGGTGGGTGTAAAATAAAGGGCAGGAATATGACTAATCTTAAAACAGAACAAGGAGAACAAGCAAAACAAACAAAAGTGTTCTTGTAACTGGTGATACTTTTCAGTCTTTTAATCTTTAAAATGTTGAATAATTAGCAGTGGGAAGGGGAAAAAAAAAAGTGAAAGAAAAGAACCACTGTTCCTAGAGCAGAACCTGATGAAATCTGAATGAGAGAGAAAGGCACTTTTACAGCACCTACTTATTTCAAAATAAAATTGAACAAAAGAATAAAAAACATCTTTCCAAAGGCCATTAACTCAAAATCAATGACTTATATTGCATTAACTCCCAACAGAATCATCATTATGAGCAAAATCTTGTCAGAGTAGTTGTAAAAATAACAAATGGAACTATTATCATTCTTCAGTTTGGGAATCCACTGTTTTCATCATCACCCTTGCTACTACAAGATATCATATCAAAAATCCTGTTTTGAGAAAGGTTTCTGGTATAGAAGTGTATTAGTCTAAGAGGTGAATTTCAAGTATGCAGGCATGAAAGATCTCAAAGATTTTAAAACTGTGGATTCTTCAGCATCATCAAAGTATTCCATGAAGGAGTTTGTAAGACTTTACTGACATGGATGGACAACTAGATGCAACTGAGGGCAAAGAAAGATGAGCTAACCAGACTAGCATACCAGAGTAAATGTCTCAGATGTATTTCATAAAGAATCAGAAATACAGTAATGTACACCCTAACATTCAGAGTTAGATGTTTCAAAGGGAAAGAGTGGAGAAAGATCTGAAGCTAAGAGTCTTTGCCTACAATAATTGTTCCCCAAGGTTTCACTCAAGGGACTGAAAAGATCAGAGATGGCACACAAAACATCTCCTCAGACTTCTCCTTTACAAATTTGGGACTGAAGTTTACCAAGGGATATTCACAAGATAGAAAATGAAACAAAAATGCTGAAATTTCTCTCTTGGCATCTTCACCCGACTTTTTGAATTGTTCCTAACTGCATCCCATCAAAATCAGAGGAAATGATTGACTTAAATTCCTCTCTGCCCAAGAATACACATACAATCACTTTCAGATGTAGAAAGAGATGAGAAGGAGAAATGGAGGAAAAAGCAATAGCATGCTGGAGCTTTCCTAAAAGGCAATAAGAGCTGAGTGGTCTCCCAAGTCATGTCTGAGCTGTGCAAGGCATCACGTTATAGAGATGCCCCAGTAAACACTGAACATGTTGATACAGCATAACCTTATACTCAGTGGTCTTATTAACCTGGATCCCAGAAGGAAGCTAGACATGTTCATATAGCAATGAGTCCTGGAAAATAAATCTTACCCCTTAGCCAGGCTTTTAGGTCTACACTGATGCACCAAAAAGGCTGTGCTATTTCTTTTCAAGGGCTGACTTCAAGAGCTGACTTCAAGAGCTCACTTGGATAAAGGTGTCATGAGGACCTCTATATCTAGCTGCAGTCACATTCTGTTATGCCTTAATTTACAAAACATCACAAAGTGTGGTAAAAAGTACTGGTACTGGACCAGCCCATAAGATTCATGACCTCTCCCCCTTTCCTTAAATACTTAAGTCATAAGGTAGAATAACAACGATCCTTCCAAAATTTTGTGAAAAAAGATACTAAAAATAAAGAGAAAAATGTATTGGTATCTGATAATTATCACAATGTTTTCCATGTATGAGAAACAGGGGAAAGGAGTGGGTTTTGCTTTTTTAAAAAATTCATCTGTCTATCTTGATAAAATATTTATATCTTCTCCATATTGACACCGGTACAAATATTGTATATGCATACACACATTTATATTGTAACCTACAGTTTAGGTTTTAAAGTAGGAAATTTAGAGAGTATGATGGCAGCCTCAAATGAGGGAGCTGCCTAGAATTATTTGGAAAGCTATGTATGCTTTTATTGCACCTATAATAAAGTCATGAAAAGGATCAAATAAATTTCAGTAATCCCTTCAAGTACTTTGTTTAAAGATGGCAAGATCAAGTATTCATTTGCCTCCACTTCATAAAAAGATTTTCTAAAACCATGTAATGAATGGAAAAGTGAGGGGAAAAAAAGAGATCAAGAGTATAACATGAGAGAAAGGTAGGTAATCAGGTTTATATGAAGTGAATGCAGATGTTAATGATTATGCTGTGTTTGCGGAATGGTTATAATTCATTTGTCCTAAGTTTAACATTAACAGCTTGTTTCATAATGTAAATATATTTCTAAGGGGACATAGAACAAGAAAGATTTATATTTTTTCTGGTTATTTATTGCAGAATACAGACATTTGCATATAAACCACACAACATGCATGCATGCACACACACACACGTATGCTATGTATGTGTATGCACATATATCTCCCACCATTATGGAAAATGAAAAAGCATTCTGTATTGTAAAGCTTTTTGATAAAACAGATACAATCCGTCACAGTTCAGATTACTATGCAACTGCATTGTTTAAAATAGACTAAGCAAATTATTGCAGCAGTGCAAACTCCAGGTTTGGAGCTCTAGCAGTGGACCACACAGGGTATTGTAACTTAAGAGAAACGTTTTTCTTGCTGGCTAGTCCATAGCGCCAAGAAAAAAATTGATCTATCCCTAAAAGAAGATTGTCTAGGTTAACAATAATGTGGAACTAGTAAGAAACAAAAGATTTTATGTACGACCATTCAAGATGGAATGATATCCACACCCTGTTTCTGTACTTATGTCCCACATGCCTGTTCAAAAGAAGGGAAACACCTCTATGGAGTCAGACCTGTGCTCTCTGCTATGAATAGGTAATTTTATTCACCATATGCCAACCACCTTACACCATCATCCTTCTCAGTGTCGTTCCACACGATCGAGCCCCGAAATGAATTTATATTTCCAAATAGCACCAGTACTCTAAGAAGGAAACAATAAAAGCAATTTAAAAAATGGAAAGAGGTGATACAGGTTCCTTGAGCATCTATTATTTAGAAAATTTTTATTTGGATAAGTAGCAGCTTCTTTTCAACAGCTACTGAATTCCAGGTGTGGTGGCTTCCTTAGATCTGATATAGAGATATATATCTGTTATATTTCCTTCCTGGCATCCTGTAACTCTGAGAGCAGCCAGTGAGAACAAATGGGTAAGTAAATAAAGAAATAAAACCTCTCTAGTTAGAAATTACTATTCTAGTAATTCAGCTTTAAATATATTATTAGGTGCATAGAACCATCTATAGGAACACTTCTGGGAAGATGTGGTATTTACTCTTAGCTGTATAAGATGCTATTTTCATTGGTTTCTGTTTTCTTAATCTGACTTCTTTCATGGCATGAGCCATGAAAACAAGCATGTAGGAGTACAGACTTATCCTGTCCTGAAGTGGGTCTTTTGAAAACTGAAAGAATCATAAATCTGTAGATTTTCTACTGAATTAAGTCCATGGCTGTTAGAGGATTGCATTTGAATCATCACAAATCAATAGTCACCTCTAAGCAGAGGCTTATAATTTCTATGTGCACTAAGGCACATTTAAATATTAAGTATTAGTAATATGAAAAATGCACATACATTAAACTAAAAACCTACCAATACTTATCTCTATGCAACAGAAAGTTCCATAGGAAAAAAAAAGCAAAATAGAATAATGAGTTGGAATTCCAGGTAGTAACATTTTTTCCATATCTGCAATATATTTGACTACAGTGGTCTACATATCACAGTGAACAGTGAGGTGACCTTCATTGCATGTAGTAGAAAACTGACCATAGCTTCATCATAGTCATCATATTTCAGATAATACACTCACGACAAAACAGTAGCTCATATTTTCATTACATCAGACGCTGTCTCTTGACAGCATTCAATAGGAGCTGGATATAATTGGCTTAATAAAACTGAAAGGAAAACAGTTCAACCAGATCAACAGATGAAAGAGAGAATAATTTTATCTTTAGGCAATCAGGATATCGAATGGGCAGCAGGAAGCGTAGAGGAATTAGGAGACAATGAGGAAGAAAACATATGTATCCCATAAGATTAGTGGAAATTACAATGAATGAGAAGTTTTTGCACAGGTTTTCAATAAGGTAGGTATTATTGTTTTCTATTCCCATTGATTCAAGTCCAATGCATGTTTTGGGATGTTTTGGGATGTTTTTCATTCCTTAAGAAAAGCAAAGCATTTTAATTTCAACAAGTGCAAAACATAAGGTCCTTCAAGAAAGCAAAAGGAAGAAAGAAAGAAACATTGCTTTACAGTCACTTTAGCAGCCAGCTTCTCTCCATAGCAACAGTTTCTTGATGCAGTGGTAAAAATGCTTACAGAATTATCAGCTCATTGAGCTCATGCTGCTGCTTGGCACATTAGGAAGGTTTTGTTTCCTTTAGCATTCAAACATATAAAGGAAACCCTCCATTGGTCTTACTCTAGTTTCTTTTGTACACCAAGAGAAAAGTTTATTTTGTTGAATTTTATTTCAAGGATATCTGGCTGGTGAGTGAAGTCAGTCTGATTTCTCCTTAAGAGCTCGGTCCTTAAAATGCTGAAGTTCTCCAATGGGTCCCAAAAAGGATTACTTTACCTTCAACAAGAAGAAAAAGAACAGATGTGGAAAGGAGAAGGTGTATGGTAGAAAAAGAATAAGTCTTGCTATATGGGTGTCTCACCAGCGCTAATGGAGACTAACTCTCCGTTGTTCCTCGGCTGCCATCTTCACCACCCAACAGCTCTAGCCTCACAGTTCAGCCCATATCTTGTAAATACAGAAAGAAATACACCTTGAGTATGAATTGTATCTATTTATGCTGAGAAATACAAATGAGAAAATGAAAACAGGGCTCTAAACAATATAAGCAAAAGCATGAGTTGTTGTCTGGAATAACACCTATTTTATTGGAACATGTATTCTTAGCATAAAGCCAGATAAAGAGAAATGCTGGGAGATACTTGTGGTTGTTACTGTTGTTGGTTTCAATCTGCAAGCCAAGAAATTGCACATTTGCTATCAGCTTTTCATAGATGAGATGCAAAATTAACATCCAGAGATGAAGTCCAAAATATCATAGTTAGATTTATCCCCAGAAAGGTGAGTGTAGTCCTACCTTACTTGAACTGAAGGAGGAGAAAACTGTGCAGACTCAGCCACCACCTCTTCAAAGGATGTGGAAGTAGATCCTGGTATGGTAAAAGCAAATATTCCATGAGCTTCCCCAAAAAAATCTGCACCTTATGCCATCTTTCCTGGGGCAAAAGCCCAGTAGAAGGCTTGGCAGCTGATGGTGATCTATCAGAATATGTTTAGCACAAGAGAGAACAGTTGCTATGATTCTGATCCTGCCTCCAACCTATAAAGCCCCACACAGAAGAAAATAGTTCAAGACATAGTAAGCACATATGTATGGAGGCAGACAGATCTGAGTTTCTTTAAGTAAGCACCAAGTGAGCCGGGCATAAACTTGTTCTGGCCTGGAAAGTAGAGCAAGGATTGTTCAGTATTGGCTGAAACAAAAAATTCAGACTTCTGACCAAAAGAACACTGGAATGACATTTTATTTTGCATATTAAGTGAGATGTTTTTCTCACCATGTAAGAAGATATAAGAAGCATGTTTCCTATCATGATTATGTCTTTAGTGTCTGTTTTGTTTTTGTTAAAATCCAGTGACCCTATTATTGCTGTGATAACATGACAGTGTGAGTTGTTACGATGTGCTGGCTTCACAGCTGTAGTTAGCTAGGTAAGCAAAAATTCTGTTCCTGAGTAGGAGTAGTTGGACGTGAGTTTGGGGAGTTGAAGAAGAACACAGTATACTGAGTAGAACACTCAATACTGAATCCTTTGCATTATTCATTTTTATATAAAATTCCCCTGTTGGACAAGTTAGGAAGGAATTTTAAAGTTGTAATTGGAGACACTACATAAAAATCATTGGTCATGGAATAATTAAAAGAGCTGGCAGGAAGAATTAAAGGAACTGACATTTACACTATAACCTTAGGTTACAAAGCTAAACAGCTGAAGGGAACAGAGTACATCCTTAAATACAACATTTTGAATTATCTGTAGGTTCGGGAGTGCAAGATCAGCAAGATAGCTTATCTACTATTCTCATTTTCAAAATTCTATTTATTTCAGAAGGAGTGTAAAAAAGATTTTTCATTGAGCATTTTTTCCTCCTTCTGAGCTAAATTCTGGAGCAAAACTTTTCAGCAAGGCCTGGGTCCTAGATAAAACAAGTGGCTAGAAATCAAATTGAAACCTTAATTAATGAGAGTTATGCTGATAAATTGGAATAAAAATGGATTCTATAGTGCACAGAAGCCTAAAGCTAGAAATCTTTAGAGCACTGCACAGTTGTTATTTTAATTTAAAAAAAAAAAAAAAAAATGTTCTAGCTATTTTAAAGAAGCAAGGTCTAATGATCAAACAAATAGATCTAAATCAGAACAAATCCATTATAAACTTTGTACTTTAAAGCCAAAATATAAGGTTAAATTCAGGCCCTCGGTAGCATAAATTTTATGTATCATCAGTTACAGATGAATATCATCAAATGAAGAAACGTTCTTTTCTCGTCACATTACAATATAAAATGTCAACACACATGGATGATTTTTATGAACTTGCACATATCTGAAATTTTCTGGTAGATTTATGCCATCAATAATGCAGACGATTTTCCAATCTGTACATAAATCCTTTTTAAGATATAGTATTCTGTTACTGATTGACAAGAACTGTTGAGGTTTTTCCTAGCACTAATACAGAGCCCCAAGTTCTGAGAGAAGAGATTTTTGGATTTGTAATAGTGGCAAAGTACAGGCTGGGTGATTAAACCACCATTAATCATTGATGTGAATCATTGTTGGAAGCACAGTTTAGAACTGAAGATTGACTCTTAAACATCTCCATCCATGTTGTTGCAGAGCTTTAGCACTACTTCCAGTGTTTTAACAGGGAAGAGTGTAACATTTCCCCATCAGGCGAAGACCGCTGAGGTGACAGAGCCTGCCTTCTGCCCTCCCCAGCCATCAAGGCCCTCACAAAGGATCATCTCCATGTGGGAAGAAATGGCAGAAAGGTTGCTGTTATCCGTCAGCAATGATCATGCCTTCTGAATCAAAATAACTACTTCTGAAACCAAAATAACAGGAATCGCAGAGACAAGGCCAAAACAGTTGGGAACAATACAAAAGTAAATGCAAAGCACAGATTAGACAGATCAGAAGGTCAGGGCCGTATCATCTACTCTTTATATTTCTTTGACAAGATTTTCTGTATTTTCTGCTCTGAAACCTAAAAAGCCAATCTTTGTTTAGTAAATGAAAAGCTGACAGGAGGTTTTCAAGAAGATCTAATATATCCATTTACTCCTTATTTGCAGAAAGCCTGTGAACTTTGATAGGGGAAAACCTTCAGGCTAAGAAAGCATCTCCCTCCCCGCATTTCCCCAGTGGAAGAGATTTTTAGTTTCCTGTGCATTATAAACTCCAACAATTGTACCTCTGTGCATGCATTCCTGAAAAAGCAGAGACTAATACTGAATGCTTTAACTTGACAAGAAAACACCACCACAAAACCAGTAACAAATCCATAAACATAATACAGGAAGTCCATGTTTCCCCACAGATGCTAAGATCTTGCAAATTTAATTTAGTTCCACATTACATTGGGGAAAACACATTCACAGCTTTTCAATTGTTTTTCATTAAATGAAAACCTTAATAAATTACATAATCTTTATACAAAAGTAGCTTGTATAAAGCTACTTGTATAAAACCTCAAAAGGAGGGTTATTTGAGTTGAAAAGCTCAAATGTTAGGACACGGTAGATTTACACTTCCTTGGACAACTATAATTCCTTTGTCATTGTGCTTATGCAATATGACATGATCTTCAACTTGAGGATCACATATACTTACCACAGGCTGTTGTCTCACTCAGGACTAAAGCTGCATAAGAAAATGAAAATATGATTCTTCAAATGTTTGCCTTTGCAAACACTTGTCCAGAAACATTTCTGGACATCTTCTTATGATGTTTTTCAGTATTGCCTTAGCTATATATTTTTGTGGTTAGCAGCAGAGTATCTACATTATTTTTAGAATTTACACTCAGGATAAGTTAGGCATCTTTGTTTTATCTGGTTTCACTTTGTAGTAAGCTAGCACAAGCCTAGGAGCCTCTGGGGCAAATTATCTTCATGCCTTTCTTAATGCCTCTGTAACTGTGCCTGAGTTTATACACTTCATACAATACAGAATAACCAGACCTAAACCACAATCAGTCAGTACTCTACTTGTTTTCCCTAAAATATTTCTTCCATCTAAACCAAATGGTTTTATTAAAATTTAAAGGTCTTCTCAAAGAACCATAAGAACTTCTGCCTATACAAAAATTTCATGTGATACTGCTTTTCCAGCCATTACATATGGCTTTCCATAGATCCTATGAAGATGCAAATACTTAAAAATCTTGTCAATGCTCACCAGATCGGAAATCAAAATGATAAATTAGTTCCTGTCCCTAAACTGTTTTGATATTTCAGTGTTGCCAGGCTCTTCCTTTAACATCAACAGGATACTCAGCAAGAAACTGTGCCCTTCTCAGGATATTAGAAGTATGATCATTAAAAGTGCAGAGGATTGTTGTTTGAAAACTAACACTACTCTGTCAGTGTATTTTTAGCAGTTTTCTTTCTTTGGAAAGAGGAAATGCAGGGAAATGAGGTGTGCTAACTGACAGCTTGCCAGCAGGAGTATCATTGAGAACATTTACTATGAAATATCAATATAACATTTCTTTTCCTGCAAACTGTAGTGGAAAGCTGTCAAATTCTGGTCTGTTCCTCTGCATAATGAACTTCTGCTGCTGTTACATTGTTCTGACTGATGTGGGGATTATAAATTATTCTTAGGCATGTACTCTTACCTTTGTCATTTGCATGTATTTTGGAAGTATTTTGAACATTTATTATGCCCATAACCTAAGCTCCCTAAGCTGTTCATCCCCTGTTCATCACCTGATGGGAATAAAGAGCCTATGTAAAAGCAACAGAAGGAACTTCTCTGTAAATGTAGACTTTCAGCTATAACATCAAATTGAATTAGCTGTTTGCTTTATCCTCTCTCTTTTTCCAGAGCTTATAGACTTTATGACTTAGTCACTTTTAATCTTTCTGTTTACCATTTATATTTCCCCCCACAGGTATTATATCTTTTTGATGTTGGAATTTTTAAATGTCAGATAACAGTGTCCTCCCCAAAAATGTTTTTCCAAAATATATCCTGGCAATTAAGGCCAAAATTCTTCAAATCAGACATACCTTGTAATTGCCTTGATTTTTGAGTGTCTGTTTATGCTTGATTTTCTGAGGCACAAAGTGTCATGACCCTGGTAAACACAATGGAGATTGTGGCAGAATGGTGCTTATAGAAATAAGAGACAAACATCTGGCACTCGCCTTTATTGCAACGGGCCTTTATCCAGAATGTACTGCAGTTAGCTTGGTTAGCTTCAGATAACCTGGTTATCTCAAGATAACAACATGTTAGTGAACACTTAGTTTGTTAGCTTAAGATCAAGGTTTCATCAGGGTATTCACCTGGTTCCCTGCTGAAAATGTAGGGTATCTTTTTCAAATCTGATTTAAAATCTATGTCATGGAGAACAGACTGCAGGTATTAAGATATTTGTTTTCCAGCATATTTCTGTCCTTTCTGGTACAGTCTCCTAGATCATGACCAGGATAACCTGCACGTGACTCTATAACCAGCCATTGTCAGCTTAAAATTTGGTAGCTAGTTCTTGTTGCAACATTGAACGTTGCTTGTTTCCTTTCCCCCTTCAAAGTGGGAAAATAGCTTGACTGTCTCCTCAGGCTATTAGATTTTAAACATTTAGGTCTGGTCACTTTAATTTATTTCCTTTTTCTTTAAATTCCCTGCATACTGTAGTCGGCTCTGGCTCCCTCAGCAACCTGTTTGCACAAGTAGGACATGTCAAGTATCAATGTTTCACTGTCGGCATTCAGTGAGAATGCGTGAGAGGAAGGGAGGGAGGGAGGGTGCCAGCAATGGAAACTGGTTCATCCATCTCTTCTGTCAAATTAGGCAGCTTTGAAACAGATAAAAAAATCTTACCATTCTACTGCTAAGCATTTTAAAAATTTAATTGTAGGGAGCTGCTGACAGACCAGAATTACGTCTGCCTTATGAAAGCTGCTATTCTTATAATTTGCTCATAATTAAAAGCGGTCTCTAGAGAAGTGGAGGCATTGTAGAGTAATTTGTGCATAAACCCTCCTTTTCTCCTTTGGTGGCTCTTCATTTAGCAAGGCTTATTCTGCAGGCCAAGGATAGATCTTTCCCTCTGAAATCCAGCAATTTCCTTCATGGTCAGCTGCAGGGAGGTCACCAAGGGATTCCAGGCACTTGGGCAGCGCTCCTGGCTGTTTATGTGTGGCCTAGAACAGCCCTGCTGAATAAAAAAATGAAAGAAGTAAACATTAACACCATAGAAAAGGACAAAACAATTGCCAAATACAGCAGGATCAAAGAAAAAAAATTGTGGCTGCCTATGAACCACACAATAGCACAAAACACTTTACACAGTGCTCCTCAGCTGTAAGTCTGAAAAGCCTCAGAATTCAGAGCTCTTCAGCATTTGCCTCAGGCGTACAAAAAGCTGCAGGAGAATTAACTGAAATTTGTGTCATATTTTAATGAAAAATGTTGGTTTTGGTAAAGGCATAAGAGATTTTAGGATTATTTTATGTTCAATAGTTTAACGATAAAGCAGGAAAAACAAATGTTAATCCTTTTTCTGTTTAGTCCTTTTTATCTAACCCATTTGTTCTCACTGATAGGTAAAAGAAAGTAAAACATTGAAAGTAAACTATTTACAAGCTCCCATATATAACTCACAAGTAACAAAATTCAAGAGAGATTAATTTTTTTTTATTGTCACATAATTCTTTGCCTCTATTTTCTGACTAATCTGAGACCATAACTTTTAAATACATTTCTTTGTGTAAGGCAAGCTTTTAAAAATTTAGAGGTTTACAAGCTGCTGTGAAATACATAGGGAAGATAAATGGATAATTAATATTACAGCTGAATAGTACGTTACAATTGTGCCAATAATACATTATGTTCTTCTTTGTACAAGCTCAGAATGTTTTCCTGATGAGTAAGGCTATTACATGGCTATGCATGATTTTGTTGTGGCTTTTTCCTGTCATGCAGAAATTTTCTTCTGAACAGAAATTGAAAACTTTGGGCATTTTCTGGAGTCTATGGACATCTTGCAGTTTGATTTGGTTCCTGGATTTCTGGAGATAATGGATAAAAAGTGACATTAGGATTGGATTTTACACCTACAGTAAAATAATTTGATGCACTCAAGATCCTTTTTAATTATAGTGAATGTGCTATCCAGATGTGTTCCGTGTGCAGGAGTAAGTCAGACACGTTAGATTCACAGTACCTGTATCACACCATATGTATGCACATAATTCTATCCTGGAAATCCTGGACATAAAAATGTCAACCATTGCATTTAAGGAGAGGTACAGTTTAAAAGATCCACCTTCTTTCTGCTCATCCCTTCACCTTTTGTGCAAGGGAGCAGTGATGCTGTAGAAGCTGTCTCTCCACTCTTTTGGGGGTTGGTAGATATGTCTATACAGAGAAATACAGAATACTTTGACACATTAGGGACTGTTGAATGTAGGAGTGGAACAATTACTATAATTGTTGTTGGTTTTATTTAATTTTTAATACTTTCCCTTAAATTACTTTTTAATACTCCATATCAAATTCTCACAATGGTCATTTCCTGGGATCACAAATTTTACCCCCAAACTGTTAAACAATGAATAAATATGAGGAAAGCGTTACCTGCTTCAGCAGCATAGGTACAACCACTTCTTTTCATCAGGTCAGCACCAGTCAGAACAGTGCAAACCACATTATTTACTCTTGTTAAAGAAAACTCTTCACATTTGGATGCACAGATGTGAGTATAGACAACCACAACACCAGGTTTTAATCTTATTGGAACTGAGGCCTTGCCTGTCTATAACCATCCAGCTAAATTATACTTACCAAGGTATATTCCAGAAACAAACTTTCTTTAGACAGCCAGAACTTCTTCCAAAGGAATCTTGAATTTTTATGGAAGTTGAATAGCTTATGTCCCTTAGGATTTGTTTGTTTTGCTTTTTTATTTGTTTTCCAAAGTCAAAATTCATACTGTTCCTAGTATTTTGTGTGGAATCTTTTTTCCAGTTTGAGATTCAAATCTACAAAATGCCATGTAAATATGTTCTTTAGTTTGTGAAGTAAATTCCCTGATGCTTCTGAGGCAATCCAGTTGTATTTTCCTTCTTCAGCACGGAATAGGGACAAGGATAGTAGATGAATCAGCAGAGGTAAAGTACGGTGGAGCAACCCTCTTCTATACATGAATGTAGAGTAATATTTTCACCCATGTGTCTAGTTCAGAAATCGGCAGTGGAGTTGTGTTTTCTTTCCCATTTCATCATGTCATTTTGCCTTGAGAAAGGTGAAGGAGAGTTGCTATGGTGGGGATGGGGAAGCATTTCTTCCTCCTTTCCATCCTATCAAACATAAAGCCATATGACCTACCTCCTTTTAAATCTTTCAAGATCTACCCTTAGATAAAGGAAAAAAATGCATGTGCAGTTACAATACTTATTCTGCCACAAATATGCACTCCAAATTCCAACAAGCCTCTAAAATTATTAGGTTCCATCAGCATCTGTGCACCAGCAATAAGGGTCCTTCAAGAACATCAGAATCAATAGGACATTAAGTCAGGAGTGTCTAGCTGTTGCCCAAATTGGTATAATTATTCTAGGACATAAGAACAAAATGCCAGCTAGGTGATCTTGCTCTCCGTTCAATACCAGTCTGACCTGGACACAAATATACCATCAAGTGTTGGGCACTCTGAGGAAAAAATGTATAAATGTAAAAAATGACCAGATGAGAGGAAAAAGAACAATTAGTAATAAAAAAATATAAATTACTAGAAAATACTGAAAAAAAGATTTTATAAAGTCTGGGGGAAAAAAACCAACCATACAAACGAAAAAAAAACCCTCACCTTTCAAATATATAAAAAGCTACTGCAAAGCACGCTCACTTCTTTTCCTCCTAGTCCCTGAAGATAGAAGGAGAAATACTGGGTGTCAGAAAGATTGTGGAATCATAGAGGAAACATAGGGAAACACTTTCTAAAAAGCACAGGGATAAACTCCCAAAGGAACCTAAGCATTGGAGAACAGTATTATGTCTGTGAGGAATCTCTGAGTCCATCTGTCTATCTATCTGTCTCTCTACTGGAATACAGCGTCAAAGAGAGATTAACTAAAGTACTTTTCTTTCCTCTGAATCTGAGATTTTTTCATTTTAACTCTCTTTTATATGAAGAAGCATTTTCAGTCCCTGCCGTCCCTACCTATCAAAGAAAAACCTTAGGCAATAGCTGGCTGATCAGAAGTCAGTATGACAATCAGAAGAGAATGGCAATCAACAGAGCTACATCAGAGCAAAACCAGAGTAAGATGAACACCATGTTCTGAATCTTGGCTTTTCTAACCATAGCATAGTACAGTTTTACCTAAGGCTTTCTTTAAGATCAAATGAAAATATGAGACAATGAGCTCAAGAAAAATCTTTCATATGCTCAGCCTTTACCCAGGGAGTTTATGCAACTGCAACAGAAATTGAAGGAAACCCAAGGTTTATAAAACCTAACTTTAAGATTTAAGAAATCTCACTTTGATTTCCTATTCCCATATTGCAACTGTTCACAAGAAGACTCTGAATACTTCCACACAACAGCCATACCTTTAGTTAGATCAGACTGATGTACCTTCACTGACTTTGATGTACATACCTTGATCTGCATTCAGGTGGAAATCTGGTTTTTTGCTTTTATGCAATTTTGTTGTAAGTATTTGCGCTGATGATAAATTTTCTAACTTAAATCAGATAGAAAGTAATAACTATTTTTTTCTACTTCAAATTCCTATTTTACATATTTTTTTCTGCAATCTTGCCTTACAATATAACCACCTCTAATTTCACAAAAGACTTGCATACAAGTGGAACATATGCAATTACAATTCAACAGAGGAAATAAAAAAAGGGAGGATTTAGCATCTGAAAAGACACCATAGGCTAAGAAATATGAATATTCCTAATCTGATTTTGTGACATAATGAAACATCACTTGAAGCATAAAAATTATGCATGTGGCTTTATTTTGACTGGTTCTGATTTAAGGATATGAGGGAGATGGGAAAGGAAGATCGGTTATGCACACTGTGCTTATTGGTTATTGGTTTGCAGGCATATAGGCCAATCAGAGCTGGCCTTCAAATAGTCAGGTGAGATAACTAATAGAAATATAGATGAATCAAACTAAAATTTAAAATATAGTATTCAAAACTTGTGACTGACCCAGGGTAAATACTTAAACATCTGATCAAATATAGACATCTACAATCTAGATGTCTATGTCTTGCTAGTCATCTGTTTTCCTTTCATAACTAGTGGAGGCACATCTAGAGTACAATTCACCCTAACAAGGATGTCCAAAATGTCAGATGAATTACACCCTGCAAATGCCTAGTTCTCTTTATTGACTGTAAAAATAGCTTATGCTGATTATTTCAGAAGATCTACACGGTACTTTTCTAAAATTAGGTGAGATTAATTCCACAATTAATCTGTTGTTATTACCTCAGCTAGTAGTTTAAAGCTAGTTAGGACATCTCATGAGACCTGCAAAACATACAAACTATGTGTTTGTTTTGCAGCATCAACTTTTGCACAGTGGGAAAGCCATGGAGAGAAGCAGGCCACTTCTCCAAAGTACACATTGTCTGGATGAATGCAGACTTTGAACAAAAACTGGTGGCTTTGCAACTCACTTTCAACCAGTGAGACCATGCTAAAATGTGATTCCTTAGTAGGATTCCTGAGTAAGCTACCTTCTGCTTTTGTCCATGAAATATCTGTATGTAAATCAGAGTTTTCTTGAATTTTCTGCTCTTTCAGATTAGTAGGCAAGTTGTAGGGGGATTTTTGGTAGGAAACAGAACAATTGGAATAATAATCTTTCTAAACATGAGAGAAACATACACGGCAGCAGTAACTAGCCAGCAAAGACAGATGATGTTCTGTATTTTAGGAGACCAGGCAGTCATTTCCAGAAAAAAAATTATAAAAAGGGACATTAAATATTCAGTTACAATTAATATTTCTAACAAGTCTTTGAAACTCATTTTCCATAAAACTCAGTTATTCAGATGTTCACAGAGAATAAACACAAAAGGAAATTGAATATGCTGTTACAAATTAATTAAAAGCCTCTGATAGTACATTGATGGACATGTGTAAGAAGCTACATAGATATTTATTTTTTTTTAAATCAAACTTTTTTTTCATATTTTAACCAGATGCTACTGCCATGATTTCTGTTTAGCAGAGAACTCCTTGTTTCTGAAGTATGAAAGTCTGTTTATCTAAACTCTTTGACTTTATTCAGTTGTGTCACATTTACGTGCAGCTTTCTTATAATAAGGTTAGGGCAAATAACTCGTGGATCAGTCACTCAAAACCTGCTGTTGCTTGAAGTGCACGTTTACAGTCATATCTGGTTTCAGTCAAACTAAAACAAACAAACAAACAAACGGAAAACTTAGATGTCTTGAGCTGAATCCAGTGGCCTGAGGTATCCAAGACAGCCACACAGGGCTTTCCATCGCTTAGGAGCTATGGGAAATCTCTGCCCTTCTGGGTCATCAGCTAGAGGCTGGGTCAGACACCCAAGAACATCTAAAACAATTTTAGATGTTAATCTCCAGGCACCCCCATCAAGCCACTGTTCTAAATAGAGAAATGCAGCTTATTTTGAGAAAGAACAGTTAGACCATCCCCTGGATGAATTTCAAGTTGAAAAACTTAATCTGTCTGAAGTCTGTGGAAAATTTCAAAAGAGCAGTGGTCTACAAAGGCTAACAGAGGCACCAGAAGGAGGTATCCTCTGGGAGTGTTCTGTGGTGAAGGCTAGAAAGGTTAACGGTCTCTAACAGATGCAACCTGAAATATAATATACACTCAAAGAAGAAACCTTGATAAATATTTTGTTAAAAGAAGAAGAAAAATCACCTGAAGGAGGGAGAAAGGAAGGGAAAAAAGAGGGAGATAAATCTTCTAATTTGCTCTTATTTTAAGCAATTTAAACTTTTTTTCATATCTCTCTGTCTTTTATAAATATTCTTAACTGTTTGCCTATTTTGGATATTCTAGGCAAATACTTCTATCAAAATGTTATCTTAATCTGGATTGAAGGGAATGTGATTTTAAGAGAAATTGATAAAAACAGGACTGGATTTTAATGACTATATAAACTAAAGCACTGAGGCCTCCAAACTAGCAGAGAGCTGGCAATGCAGGAGACACAGAAAAGTCTTTCAGTGACAAAAGGTAACCAGAAGGACACTCCAGCATGCAGTAAGATATCAGCTGCAAACTTACCCCAACCCAAGCCCAGTTTTAAGATGTGAAGGGATAAGGCATTCTTCCGATACAGCATTAGCTGGAAATTTATACTGCACTGTACAATATTTTACCAAGACAAGTGCAAAACCTTCTCAAATGCAAGCAAAACCATTTTAAAATAGATTGACACTTGTTCATTGCTTCCCCCTCGCCCCCCCATGTCCTTCTAGTAGCAGCATATTTGCAGGTGCCATATTTTGTTCTTTCATTTCTGTGTCAGATCTGTAAGACTCCTTCAGATTTCTTCTTAAACCCCAGGGCTGATCTCTTTTATAATAATAAATTGTTCTATATGTATTCTTGATGTAGGAGTTATTAGTTAAGGTGTATGCTTTCCTCAGCTGCTAAGTCAGGAGTTTGCTTTCTTGCCATAGTCAAAGCATTTCTATTTCAGCCTGAAAGAGTACATAACACCATCCTGGTTAACAAGCTGCTAAAGTTAAATGTAGCTTGAATCAATTGTTGTTTACTTACTGTAGATTTTGCCTGCTAAAGATTTCTTGGAGCACTAATTCCCCAAAATTATCATCTGAAGAGTTTAACAGGAAGCCTTTCTATTATAAACAAAAAAAAAAAAAAGTGATGTTTGCCCTAAAAGTGACTTTTAAATTAGTTTCAACAGGAAAATAAAATGTGCAGATCTGAGAGACTAGTGATACAAGATGAAAGAAAATTAACAAGAGAAGGATTCTTGGCTGGCTGGTATCATATCATATCATATCATATCATATCACAGATGGGTCAAAAATTCCTCTCTGCCCTGTGCTGAAGTTTTCTTTACAATATAAGTTAGGTTGTTTTTTGGAATTGAGTTTCAATCATGGACTTTATGTACTCACACTATTAGTTTTAATACTTTATATCTTGTCAATGAGACAATGCTCTTGAAAATAATTTCATATTTGTAAAGAAGGTCTGCATTTTATTTCATTTGTTTTCATATTAAGCTGTTTAATTACATCATTAGAAAATAAATTATTATTGTACTGCCCCTTTACCAGTTCTAAATTGAAGATTAAACTTGCATATGTAAGACATAGTGACACTGCGTCAGCAAAGATTCTGTAACTGTGATCCTTGGACCTCCTTATGGTCCAAGTAGATTTGGCTTGTGACATATTACTGAGTGGCAAATCTTTATATTCCCTTGATACTTTCCAATAAGAAACATCTATTGCTGAAAAATATATTTTTAGAGACTAAGCTCCTAAGAGGGGCAGAACAAGAGAGAAGTGCAATTATTATTTTTTTCTTTTAGGAAGAGGATGAATAATTATGGAAAACAAGAAAACAAGAACAAAGAAAAGTATTAAAAATGTCCCCAAATAATCATTGAAATTTTTCCCTGCTGCTTTTCAACATATACTAAATACATATCTATGTTTAAAAGCTTCATTTCAAATAACATATATAGAAAAATTAGTAAGTGAAAAAAAAATTGAAAAAGTAGAAGGAAAGTGACTAGAGGGATTAAATAGAGTAATTCTTTAGAGAATCAAATATGGATCTAACAATTCAATAATTCAGACATAAATAATAATTATTTGGAATTCCAGGGTTATGCAAACATAGTAAGATTTCTCTAAAAATATATATATATATAAAGTAAATATTTTAATTTAGTTGTATCTTCACAAGTAATCATGCTCACTGCAATGGCATTGGCAGTGCTATTAGCAGAATTATTTAACAGAATTTGTTCCTTTGTAAAATGGTAATAAACCAAATATGCTTAAAAAGTTAGTCAAAGAAGGTTCCTGCATGTTAAACTTTAATATATTATGTGTAAATGACTAATTACAGACACTGAAGATTTTAACTTTCATTAGATATTTATGATTTATGCAGAAGATTAGATGCCATTGACAGAAAACTAAATTAAAAGGCAACAGGGCTCAGTAATATGCTTACTCAATGCACTGGTAACATGAGGTTCTGGCTAGCTGCAAATACTTATAAGAGATTATCAACTTAAGAAGTTCTGTTATTTGCTGTACCAAGTTCACACCTGAGTGCCTGGTTCCTGTGTGAGTGCTCTTACAGCTTCTGGTAAGTTTTACACAATGTTGCTCAATGACATATGCAAAGTGCTAAAGCAGATCTTAAGGGTCCTCTATACCAGACACAACACGGGACATGAAGCTCAGGGCCAAAGGAAAAAAAAAGAAAAAAGTGTCTCTGACTTCCAACTTCTCGTGCAAGAATTCACAGCAACTCGGAATCCTTAAAAACTGTGCCCACGGGCTTTTGTTTCTCATTTTCCACTAGGATGAGACCTACAGAGGGAGCTGGGGGACAGTTCTCTGGGGAAACGTTCTCCCGCAAGTGTAGTTTGTTCACATCCTCCAAATACTGTTACAGTACTGAAAAGGGACAAGGGCAGAGAAATAATTTGCTCCTTCCTTAAATGCACTCAAGTGCCACAGAACTTCCTTTCGAAACCAGTGTGATATGAATGTGTTATAGCTATCACAATTACTGATAATTGCCAGTCATGGATCTTTTCCCAGCTTTATAGTTCGAGCTTCTGCCTGCTGCTACACCAGTGTACAAACCTGAAACAAATAAGCAGAGGAGCTATTTCATCACATCTGTTGCATGACAAAATAGACTGGCTATATCTGTAACACAGTGAAATACACCAGGAGGGCTGCCTAGCTAATGAACCAATCCAGCCAACGTCTGGCATGAAACAGGGCGCAAACTGCTGAAAGAGGTACACATCATCTCCTGGCATGCTGGCATATAGTCTGCTATAAAGCTATCTATCACCCTGTCAAAGGTATCAAATCAGCACTGCTGTGGAGGAATCTCTGCCGCTGTGACAGAGACATTTTCCTACCATGTAGTGCCACCTAACTATTAGACACCTAGCTTAGCTTTAACTTTCGGTCCAACGCATACCCATCATTGCTTTTCTCCCTCGCAACCTTTCTTCTTCTTCACATTTCAGACCTGAAAAATGGGAAACAGTTTACACTTGTTAATTAATCACTCAAGTCACATACCAATCTGTTAATGGAAAATTAACGGGCAACATGAAATAATCTTTGAAATCCATCATCTAAGCACAAGCCGTGGACATTCCTGTTGTTGCTTTCTTGCAGGTTGCTGAAATAACGTAGAGTAAAGCTGAGATAACTTTTCCAGGTAATAAATCTAGTCTGTTCTGATGCTGACATATTTCATATCTTCTTGATATTACAAGAAACTGTGAAAATAATTTTGTTTAGGACAATTTTCTGGACAGAGATATTATGACAGTTTTATCTTTTTTAATTTTGAGTTCTACAAAGAAAATTCATGAAATTTTGACAAACTGAATTGCCAGCAATGCATAGGAACAAACTGTAATAATGGATAAAGGACGTCTGATGCAGATAAACTTTAAAGGAATTTGGACAAGACCCTCTTGTTATGATGGATGCTACATAAACCATTATATCAATGTAACAGCAACCTATGTGTGAGAGGGAGAGGAGCAGTCTCAAGATTACGAAGCTGACGATGCAAAGGCTGGTGGGCCTAAAGTTAAGAGGACACCTACTGGAAATCCCTTTTCATGTAGCCACAACTCAAGACTTACTTTTGGATCATTTCTTCATTTGTTTGTCCTGCTTGAGAGCTCCTTTTCTCCTGATCTTGGTCCTAGATTGAAGAAAAACCTCAGCATTTACACGTGTTCCAGTCACTCCTCCAACTGACAAAGCCAGTGACCTTTGGTCATGCAAAATGTGACTTCGGTCACGCTTCGTTTATTATAAGTTGTTTATGAGCATTATGTGCAAAGTTTGATTTTATTGCTCCCAGTTTTAAAAAATAACTTCCAAAGCCAAGAGCTTTTATAAGGCTCTCCCAGGACTTCAGTTCTGCTTCTTTGTCTTTCTGGATGGTATCTCCTTACCAGGAAAGTTTTCTTTTCCTCTCAAATCCATCAACAGATATCCCAGTATTTGCATTCAGAATCAAGTCCAAGAAACTCCTCAGCAAAAAAGGAAAAGTTTTGCACTTGTCTTATAGGTCTTTGTCCTCAATCTCAATGCAATAATTTAGACCACTTACTGCATAATCCTATCAGACCTGACAGTCATCTAAATATACTCATTGCCTCTGTACTGGAAAATGAGGTTGCCTACATACCTGCATGTCACTGCACATGATCAAAACATTCTGGATGACATGTAGGTGTTTAACCTCCCATGCAACTGGGAGGTGGGTAGGGATGTGCTGAAACTCTGTGTTGAGTGCCTGCTGGCATTCTGAAATCTGTGAGGACAAAGGGGTCTGGCAGCGCTTCAGACAGGTCTGGGATGTCTGTGCTGCTCCCAAATGCTGCAGCTCACCTGCTTCCTGCAAAGCACACGTGGGAGCTTAACCAAGAAATACAGGCCATTCAAACACCATATGCCATAACTGGAGAGATGAGTTCTCCTTTTAAGCCTTATGAGTTACTCTTTGGAGGTGTCTGACTTCCTCTCCCTTGACTGCTTACAGAGATTAAGTTCTGAGCTAATAATTACTCCACCAAGCCAGATTCTTATTATTAAGGGATCAAAAACCATAAATTAGTCACTGAGTAGAAATTCAGAATACAGACCTGTAATCTCAGCAGGCACTTCTTCTGTTACTGTCTGTCTTCATTGCTTCTACCATTTTACCAGGATGAAGGGTAGCTATCATATTTATTAGCATTTTAAAAAAGTTTAAAATTGTACATGTAATAAAGACATGTTTGCTGACAGCTACTATCACGCTCTAGTAGACTAACAAAGTCACAAATCCGGCCTGAATTGCCTCCCCTAACAGAAAAAAACCCCAAAACCTATGCACATTTTTAAATGCATTTAAATATAAAGCCCATAATTAAGTGCAAGTGTTCATAAGGTCAGGGGTTAAATGTGAACGCTTGGTGTTGATACTGATATATTTAAGCATACACTTAGAATCTTAACTGTCATTCACTGCTTTAAATCCATTAGAATTATTTGGCCTTTTAAAATTAGAGTTAATCCGTTTGCCCTGACATATACTGCAGATGATCATTTAAGGCACAGCTAGTGTTAAGTGCTGTGTTAACAGTTCAGTAGTTTTGATGTTGATAGTGTGGGTATCATCCTTCTAAAACAGCAAATTAGATAAGATTAGCACTTTAAGATGAGATTTAGATTACTGTGTATTGAATTAATTAAATTGTATTACAATTTCTTGTTAAAACATTGAATATTTAATGCTAAATGAATATTCATTGGACAAATTTGTGTCATCTCTGAGACAACAGTGTGCGCCACATGGGGGGGATGGAGGGAAGCACTGGCTGCATAGGAGAGGTCACAGGTCTTCTGCACTACACTTCTATGTGCACTGGGTAGGGTCCTGCACAGCAATGCAGCTGGCACACTTTCTCTCACGGCCCTGCGATCAGGCAGACAGAAGGGCTGTTGTTTCTTAGATGTAGCCTCTTTGACAACACTCAGGCTCCCAGTGGGGTAACCAACGCAGCCCTTCTCCTCCTATTCTGCAGTTTTTACAACTATATAAAAGTGGCTTAATCTCAAGGGGAAAAAAAAATCCTACTAAAGATCAGTTTGGGGAAAATTTATTAGAACTGATTGACTTTGAGACTCCTTGACAATCCTGGGTATTATAGCTAAATGTCCTTCCCTGTCTCTCTCCCTCACACACATACTTTCCTGCTCACTGGAGAACGAAACAAATCAGCAGAATGCACTAATATAAAATAGGAACCAGAAAACTTTACTTTGTGCTCCTAGGTGATATCTTTTCTTCCCCAGACACTCTCCCTTCTCTATCTTGTCCCTCATTCTAAGAATCTATTCTTGCTGCCTAGTGCTGCAAGTTCAACAGTGAAATTAAGGCATCTCATATCAGCTTAGTGGTTACAGCATTCTCAGGAGCAGTAGCAGCATACTCGAGCAGAGGAAGCCTAAAAACTCATATTTCACTTTCCAGGGATGTGCTCTAACTATTAAGTTGTTTCAAAAAAGGTAACAATTCCAGTGCTGGTTTTGTACTTATTCTGAACTAAACTCTGATGCCTACACCTTGACTGTTTGCTTGGTGAATTGCCCGCTCTGAGAGTCCCTGAGGGCCAAATCTCTCTGAAGACTTTAACAGTTCAGGAACCACATCTCTGAACTGTAATGGAGTTTAGCTGTCATCTGAGTGTATAGCTGGGCAAACTCTAAACTATGCAGAGATACTTATTCACAGACATGTAGAGAAATATGCAATCTAAACCAGAAACTGTTCTAACTATTAGGTGTTTCCTGGGTAAGTGATAAAGGGAAAGTAAGTGGCTTGAATAGCTTTCTTGGTCTAATGTTACACCTAATTAAACATTAGTTTGTGTTAAACATTAAAGTTAGGCCAGCTGCACATTTCCCAGTTTAACTTAGATTAAACCATGAGCTCTACCCTATCCTATCAGTAAGGAAGTAATACAAAATCACATTTATCTGTTTTGTACATAATGGTACTAGATTACCATATGGAAAGAAACAGAAATTTTTGCCTTATCACTCACAGGTAGAAGACAATGTCTTCTGACTTTCCAGAGATGTTCATACAGATGTAAATATACTTTGTCCTGATGATATGATTTCCAACTTACCATACCCTTGCTTTCTTTTTATTTGCATTATGTCATCCTGACACTATTTTAAATCCTTTCTTTATAAAGCTCTTTTTCATAGTTCTTATTATTTCTTTACTTTTATGTACTAATAATTTCATAAATGCTTTCGCTGAGATAAAATGTGTTTCTTTACATTCTAATAGAATAAGAATAATAAGAATAATAGACTGAAAGCAAACAGTCTTTTCATTGCCTTCACTAAGAAGGCGACATGTCATTGTGTCTTTCTGAACAAATAACCCAGCTTTCACTTGTCTTTAAAGATTTTGGTATTCCTGTTAAGCCACATAGAAACAGATCTTGGTAATAAGAAACTCAATGCTTCTTCATTACAGGTATTGCTCTCTCAAATGTGCTCATTTCTTTAATTTTATTTTATTTTTTCCACTAGGGGAAAGTAGGCAGTTGAATGTGCATAGCAGAGTCAATTTCCAATTAGCAATTCATAATATATCCTATATTATAACCCTTGACATCTATCCTTCACCTTCCTAAGTTTGATTCCAGCTTTTACTGGTGCCAGTAAATGCCTCACCTAGGAGTTCCTAGAGGCACCAAATGGTTGTATTCTATGTTGAGTTCATTGCAATAGATATGTTTTCTCCCCTTTCAAGCCTTAAATATGAGATGGGATCCACAAGTGCCTTAATTGTATATCCTGGCAGGTGATTTCACTAGTCAGCTTCTGCAAAACTATATGACAAGCTTTGCAGTCAGTCATGTAATGCAGTCAGTGCTGTATACCCAGTAACAAATACTCAGCCTACAAGTTGCCACTTCTTTTATAGCACAACTGCGGTCAAAAATCTACAGTCCTGAGCTTAGACATCTTATTTACTTTCCATCTACCATTTCCTGTATAGGGACTCAGAATGATCCTACTGAGGCAGATGCTCATCTACTTTTGAGTATCAGTAGTGGATAGGCAAAGTATAATCTTTGGAAACTTAAATCTGATTTTATGTAGGTATCAAGAACTTTCCTTGCATAGGATGATTCACAGAAGAATTGCTGCTTGAGAACCTGAGCACCCTGCCTACATGTTTGCTGCAAAGCACAGTTAGGTCTCTCAGATTTTGCTGATGTACATGCCATGGTGCATTATATTCTTGGCTGAGCTGAGGCGTACATGAATCACATAATCACATTCTTATGACTGAACAAGTTACCAAGTGTCTTTTAATCCACTAAATACACACATGCATTTACTCCAAGCTTGCAGTAAATATGAGGAAACTTGGTTATGTTATTAGACTTGTCATTAGACAAGAATATACATCCATGGTCAATATCACCTCCTCCATTCAAAAGATGTACTGAAGAGCACCTAATTAGCATTCCTGGAACTGCTCAGGAGAGACGTGAGAGAGAAACCCACAGCCAACATAGTTAAGGTCGCCGGTGCAGACCATGAGCGAAAGGGCATCCAGAAGGGAGGCAGGTGAGACAAACTGCCCCAACATTGTTTAGTTGTGAGGGTTTCACCTGTTGTATCCTAATGGTGTATCCTCATAGATGGATGTCATGACCTTCCCATGTGACAGCTAATCTCAGTTTGGGGGTCATTCATAAAAGTATATTCTCTTCCCTAAATAGAGATAGGAGGAAAAAGAGGCTTAATACAGCTTTTCATAAACAAGTTAGTTGCAAAAATGGATTGCTTTGCAAATCCAGACAAGGGTGATTTGCATCTAGATACCACTGCAATAGACCTATCTCTGAAGAGGAAGGTGATATTACTGATATGTCTAAGATCATTATTTAACACCCAGAGCTCTCCAGTCAAGTGTTTTCACGAAGAACAATGCATGGTTAGACATGTTTGGATGCCTAACTAAATAACTAAAGAGAAATCATTTGAATACTCCAGGATAAATGTTGCAGTTACAAAGGCTGAATCCACAAATGAATTGCTATGAAGCTTTTTAGAAATGCTGTATTATACCTAGCACTGTTTCAGCATCTGCCCACCTGTGAATTGTTCTGATGTGTCTCAGTGCAGGCTGCCACTTTAATGTGACTTCCTCAGCAGGAAGTCTAGCCTGTGACCCATGCTTTGTGACGGGAAGTGCTACAGTAATCACCAGATGAATAGATGAGGGAATGAACAGATTAATGATGGAGTATTTCACTGGTGGTGTTTTAAGATAAATTCTGTTGTTTACTAAATTTCCTACATTTAGTTTCTTTACTGTGTTTTCACAGAATACCTTGTCAAGAACTTAAGTTGCAAAAGCAACCAAGAACCATTTTATTTCTTTCCCGGATTACCTGCATACCTTCCCTGTTTCTGTCTAATTTTTGCTTGATAGTTTCAGAACTTCATATTTATCCAAATACCATACTGCTTTAAGCCAAATATTATACAATCTCACAGACACAGAAATACAGACCTGTCTGACCTGCCTTTTCCATCAGTGTCTAGCAACATAATAAGTAACTGAGATGAGGAGACACATCACACAATCATGTATGCAACACAATAATACGTCTATAACAGGACTAGGTGCCTAAGGATGTTTCTTAGTGCCTATATCCAATGTGAGTGAGTCAATGTCTTCTTAAATTGCTTAAGCCTGGTGTTGGATGTTCATTAAAATCAGATCTTTGAATTATGAGATGACCAGGCAGTAGAAATGACAAAGCTGTGCAATTTGGTGCATCAGAGGGAAGGCACACCCACATCACACAGTATACTAAAGATGTCATTTATGAGTTAGGCACTGAGCTGATCCCTTACAAAGGCAGGAAACTAATATGAAAGTAACTTAAAACTTTAAGAAAGGGACAGCTTGATACCTGCATCTTCTCTTCTCCCTGGCATTTATACAAAACAAAATAAGAACTGCACTGTGCCATACCAAAAAATTTATCAAGCCCTATATGCTGCCCAGCAGTGCCTACAGAAAGTTATATGAAAAGGACAAGCCCAGTACAGCCTGTTCAGGTTCCTCACCATAGCACCTATGGGCAGCAGGTGCCCTGGGGATCACAGCAGGCTTTGCTTGCATGGAATCTCCCAGGAAGCCTCTGTACCAGACTGCTGCTTGTCCACTGCAGGATGATGAGGAGGATATATGAGCCAACAAGTTTGCAGCCAATGACAAGAGGAAGATAACAAAATCCTACTTACCATTACCAGCATTGCAGATGATGTCTTCTCACCTAAATGAACTATTCCCTCTCTGAACACGTCTGAGCAGTATTTTCGGTAAAACATGACATTATAGGCCTGCTGTGGCCAGCT
The DNA here is from genome assembly GCF_965638725.1 of Aptenodytes patagonicus. NCBI lineage: Eukaryota > Metazoa > Chordata > Aves > Sphenisciformes > Spheniscidae > Aptenodytes > Aptenodytes patagonicus. Next base: position 47,245,810 of record NC_134952.1, read on the forward strand.
CACTCCATCCTTTTCAACATTGCAAACATTTGCATACTGTGTTTTTTATCTCCTCTAGATCACCTTACCAGCTTCCAGGCTTTCTTCAGAACATGTTCATCATGGTTTTGGTTGTTGTCTATAGGTATCATTAGGATGTAGCTTCATTCACAGTTACTGAGATTCATTAACTCAGAAAACAAAAGCAGACTTTTGTCTCTCCATGCTCTCCTAAATTCAGCATTACAGCAAAGACTTTGAAATTCCCAGCCTGACAGATGAAGGACTAGACCCAAGGATCTCTGAGGGACTCAGGGGAAAGGTGAAAGAAGACACTGACAGCCTAATGACCTTTTTGATACTTTGTTAGCAGCTCCCAAGCTTTATGATGTGGTGATGATTCTTTTCACCTCAGGTCGGCAAAGAGATCCTAGTCAGCATGTCCTGTGGGCATCCCTAATGCCATCTGATCCAATTCCTCATAGTAGGGCCAAAATAGCAAACTGAACTGAATCACTCATTGTTATATAACAGTAATACCACAATTATCCCTGGATTTTTTCTACGCTTTTCTCAAAAACTTCACTTTGGCTATATAGAGTTCACTAAATGTCCACACTAAAAGATATGGACAGAGATAGCAGAGTAAATCATACCGTCTCAAATGACAGCCATGACGTCTCCCTGCATGAATACTTTCCCCTGCAATCTGAGCTGGTTATGCCCCTTGTCCCAGTGTGACCTTGAAGCGCATGATCTTCTTGCAGGCAGTCATGGCTCTGATTTCAAGGTGGGCTCTGACTATAGTTTTGGTTTTAGCTGAACATCACTGTCAGACTCTGCATTGAACAACACAGTCATTTTGATATATATAGACATACACCAGCTTCACAGGAAGACTACAGTCTTGGAGCATAGAGGACAAGAGACAAAGGGGTAAGGTGGCCTAGCAAAAAAAAAAAAAAAATCCCCTCTCAAGGGAAGTCTGATTAGGGAGGCAGTTCGACACTTAATACTTTCATTGGCAGGAAGTCAGTTTTATTTCTCTCCCCAGCAGTTTTTTTAAAAGGTTTGCTGTGTTGGTTATTTTTTACATAGGCAAATAAATTTACATCATACAGAAGCAGCGTTTCTAACCTCATAATGGTTGCTCTAGAACCAGACATTCTACAGTTGTTGCATTATACCAAAGTGAGCTCTTGAAAAAGTAAGTTTTCAAAGAAGTAGAGACAGAAAAAATACTATTGAGAGTGAGAAGTAACTAAAGTTCTCTGGCAATGCTGCAGAGTCATGGAGAAGATTTAAGCAGGCTTTTGAATCTATGCATGACCACCTGGACTCAAAAACAGTCACAAAGTATAGCTATTTTTTGAATATAACAGTATCTGAAGTTCTCCATTTCCTTGTTAGCACAGTACTAAAAGAGAATGGAAGAACTGCCTCTGAGAGTGTGCAGGAAAAATACTGTACTCCTAAGAAAAATGAAACTTTTGAAGGACATCATTGTCATCATATGCACCTCTCAAAGAATAGAATTTCTTTCATTTCTCTAAATTTCAGGAATGTTTGCCTGACAGTCACTTAACAAGTCAGCCGTGTAATTATGGCATACTGACTGATTCCATTAGAAGAGATCAAACAGTGATTGGAATCAAAGATACAAAGCTACTGGAACGACAGCTAGAAGATAGAAACCTAAATCAGGAAAAGCAGTAAGGACATGTCAAAAAGACGCTAAAAGAAAACTGAGATGCAGTTACACTGGATAAACAGATTATCACACGGGGAAATTGGAAAATGGAAAGACAAAGTAAAGTGAGAAACGTCACAGAATAGCAAGAAGCTGTGATGGACAGAAAGTGCATTAGCTGTAGAAACATGCACAGATCCAATCATCCAACATCCACATTTAGACAGCATGAACTTAACAATTTTACAATATTTTGCAATTTAACAAGCATATCAGTGCTCCATATTAAGAGAAAAAGTGTGCAAAAAATCTGAAAAGAACTTCTAGAGAGAGCCTAAATCTTCAAAAGCTGAAAGCGGGGGTGACAGAGGGCTGACGTCTTGCCCTACACACCGAGGGAACACTTCTGAATTATAGATTGGATATTGATACAGAAGTGACTATTGGACAGGAAAAGTAGCTGTGAGCTTTTGAGTGAGAAAACGGGACCACTAAAATCTCCATCAAAAATACCTTTGGAGGGAAAATTAGTTCTTCCTGAAGAATAACATGATCTTGAACTGAAAATCAAAAGTGAAAATCAAGCTGGTTACCTTTGTTGTAATTGCTAAGCCCATAAATATGCTACGCATTTACCAGCAGGTTAAATTCAAAAGTCAAAGAGAGATCCTGAAGCTGTGATACAAAATTACAGATTTGGTCTATATTTACAGATACTGCCTAAAACAGTTTGATGTTGTATTATTATTCGCATTTCTTTGAGATTGGAATCTTGAAGGACCAAACATGAAAATCTCAGTGTATGTTTGCAATATAGTAAAGGGGCATAGTGTAATATGTCATAAGTGTACATTAAATCTGTATTTACAGGACATGAAACTCCAAAAGTTTTTGTCTAGCGATGGTTCACAGTTTAATGAACAAAAGAAACATTCTCATGTAAACTGTTTAAACTTCTTTTTCATGAGAATCTGTATTTCAGCATTTAACATAATACGTATCTGTGATTGAACAGTTTGATGAACAAAGAAATTAAGACAGTTAAAAGATAATTCAAAAGGTTACAGAGGTTGGAAGGGTTTAGCTCTGCTAAACTTAAGGGCTTCACCTTTACAGCACAGTACATCACCACTGAAATTGTGTTTAGCAGGAGAAAGCAGATTAGCAGAACTGCAGCAGACAGAAGAACAAATTGTAACGTGCAGCAAGAAAAACTGATAAAGACACAAAAAATGCATGGTATAACAGGGATTCAGAAGTATGAAATCCATTATAAAGTGGAGCTACAGTTCATTTCTACACAGATATTTCATGAACTTTAAAAGACTACAGCTATCAGAAAGTTTACTCCTCATTTCTGTGAAGTACAGAATCCTGAAGATGAGATTTTGAGGAAAACGAGAGGTAGATGACAACCAGATCTTAGCAACAAGCAGATAGATAGGTAGAATTTGCAGATACAGCCCCCCCCCCCCCCCTCGCGCCCCCGCCCACCAAGGATTCTACAGAGAACCCAAAGAAACAGTAGCAGAGACGACAAAGAAGCATAAACAGGAATGTTTCATAGGATTTCAGCCGGAATTCAGGAAAGATTCATTGAACATTGCTAAAACAGTTAATGGAGCTGTAATAGTGTTTGACAAAAGGAATATGTACTGTCATTTTTAGTAATGGAACCAGATCATCAGGAGGCAAGTCAGATACATAATTAACATAAATATCTAGTCAGTCTGTGCCCAGTTTTCAGAAGTGCAGATTGCACAACTCACAACCAAAGAGATAGGCAATAGTCTGATCCCTTCTGGTTTTGTGGATTCTTGTTTGGGGCGCTTAATGTCGCATTGTCCTTCTTTAGTTAAGTCATTGCATAGTCTTATCAAACTACCTCAGAGAACTGTTTTCTTTAGGTCAATAAGGTCTTGAGTTTTTGAGCCTGATGAATTTCCTCTTTCTGCTCCTTAAGATGTGAATTGCTGGTTCAGCTGTCCTTTGACTGCTGTCAACTACCAGAAGACTACATGACTCTGCTGCTGACTCCAGGCAGGCAGTTTTGCTGCTGGATCAGATTTTCTTACCCTGCCTGTTGAACAACCAAGCTGCTTTGTGTTGCTGCCTCAGCTCACCTTATTCTCTCTGCTGACTCTTGCTGAACCATGCCAAACTCCCCTCAAACTTTGACTTCAGCTGTAAAAAAGTGTAAGTTTTCCAAAGAAATGTTATAATAATTTGCATTATTTTTTGCTGTGAGTTATGAAAATTATGTAAATTATACGGAGCCTTAAAGCCCTTGAAAATGTGCTCAAGTGTCCTACGGTGTCACAATACTTGCTTGACCTAGGCCTAGATATGTGTGAATAATCTCTGGGAAATGTAAATTTATCCATAATTCATTTTGCAACACAGACAAATTGAAACAGCATGAGAATTATCTTGACTGTGACAACAAGCGTGCAGGATATTCCAACATTCACTTCCAAAAACCTTCATCTTCAATCATTTATTGCATGTGATACAGGTTCAGGAATTTATAAGCTTAAATGTCTAAGTAAAAATGTATGGATCACTTAGTAAATGTTAATATTCATCTGGAAATGCATACTTAGACAATAAAGGAGTGTGCCAGCCCTGCAGAACAAGTCTACTTTTATGTAGATATTGAAAGACTGTGATATTTTTCAACATGACAGTCAATTGGTATAGAAAGGACTGCAGCTGAATTGAGAATAGCAGTGACAAATTCATGTATAGATTCATCTGCGTTCATTATAGTTGTGTTAGAAGCGATGATAAGGTTAGCAACTACTGTAGATCTCTCCTCTCTGAAACATGGGCATAAAGTTTGATATTTCAGATTACTGTGATGCTGCTAACTATTGAAATTTATATTTGTTGTGGTTTAACCCAGCAGGCAGCTAAACACCACACAGCCGTTTGCTCACTCCCCTCCCCTGCAGTGGGATGGGGGAGAGAATCGGGAAAAAAAAAGTAAAATTCGTGGGTTGAGATAAAGACAGCTTAATAGGACAGAAAAGAAAGGGAAAATAATAAATAATAATAATAATAATAATAATAATAATAATAATAATAATAGAATGTACAAGTTATGCACAATGCAATTACTCAACACCCACCAACTGATGACCAGCCAGTTCCCGAGCAGTGGTCACCGTCCCCCAGCCCACTCCCCCCAGTTTATGTACTGAGCATGATGTCATATGGTATGGAAAGTCCCTTTGGCTAGTTTGGGTCAGCTGTCCTGGCTGTGCCCCCTCCCAGCTTTTTGCTGGCAGGGCATGAGAAGCTGCAAAGTCCTTGACTAGTGTAAGCACTGCTTAGCAACAATTAAAACATCGGTGTGTTATCAACATTATTCTCATCCTAAATCCAACACACAGCACTGTACCAGCTACTAGGAAGAAAATTAACTCTATCTCAGCTGAAACTAGGACAATATTTTAACTGTGATCACTCTACCACTGCATTAGCTGTGACAGGAAAGTTCAAAATCACAGTTCGAGTACAGATCCCATAGACATCCTACTTGAAGATTAATGTCAATTCAAGCAAGTTAGTCTGCCCTTTTTCCACCCTTTCCTTGGCTTGACATTACTCATTTCAATACCAAGCATAGGTCTTTAAACTTAGGGTTTTATCCTTGAACCACAAATTCCCATGGCTGATTTTTTTAAGATAAAAGTAAAGTTTATCTTTTTTATGCCACATTTTAAGTATTTTTAATTTCCTTTATTTAATTTACTTGCTTATTCTAAAACAGTGAGATATCGCAATACTTTTGCAACTCCAAAAATTGAGCAAGTGCTGTTATAAGTAGATTGAAACTCAGTAGTATTTATTTACTGAACAGTGGATGTTGGTATGGACAGCTACAGTGGGTAAAGATTCATATCCTGTGGTGACTATAAGGGAATGTCATGCACTGATGATACTTTTTCAAACATTCTGCTATAGGCATGTGTCTGCTGTGCTTTAAATTCTGGACTGTCAAGGGGATCACAGAATCACAGAATGGTTGAGGTTGGAAGGGGCCTCTGGAGGTCATCTGGTTCAATCACCCCCCTGCTCATGCAGGGCCAGCTCGAGCCAGCTGCCCAGGACCATTTCCAAATGGCTTTTAAATATCCTCCCCAGGCAACCTCTGCCAGTACTCAGTCACCCTCACAGAAAAAAGTGTTTCCTGATGTTCAGACAGAACCTCCTGTGTTTCAGTTTGTGTCCATTTTGTCTCTTGTCCTGGCACTGGGCACCACTGAAAAGAACCTGGGTCCACCCCCTTTGGACCCTCCCTTCAGGTATATATATAAATATATATATATAAATTCCCGCCCAAGCCTTCTCTTCTCTAGGTCAAACAGTCCCAACTCTCTTAGCCTCTCCTTGTATGACAGATGCTCCAGTCCCTTAATCATCTTTATGACCCTTTGCTGGAGCCACTCCAGTAGTTCTGTATCTCACTCATACTGGGGAGCTCAGAACTGGACACAACACTCCAGGTGTGGTCTCACCAGTGCTGAGTAGAGGGGAAGGAGTTGTGGGGAAGGATCACCTCCCTTGACCTGCTGGCAACACTCTTCCTCATGCAGCCCAGGACACCATTAGCCTTCTCTGCCACAAGGGCACATTGCTGGCTTATGGTCAGCTTGATGTCCACCAGGTCCTCTTCTGCAAAGCTGCTTTCCAGCCGGGCAGCCCCCAGCATATATTGGTGCATGGGGTTGTTCCTCCCCAGATGCAGGACTTTGCACTTCTCCTTGTTGAACTTCATGAGGTTCTTGTCAGCCCATTTCTCCAGCCTGTTAAGGTCCCTCTGGATGGCAGCACAACCCTCCAGCATATCAGCCACTCCTCCCAGTTTTGTGTCACCAGCAAACTTGCTGAGGGTACGCTCTACCCCATCATCCAGATCATTAATAAGGATGTTGAACAGGATTGGACCACTATTGACCCCTGGGGTACAACGCTAATTACTGGCCTCCAATCAGACTTTGTACCACTGATCACCACCCTCTGGGCCAGGCTGTTCAGCCAGTTTTCAATCCACCTCACTGTCTGCTTATCCAGCCCATGCTTCAACAGCTTCTCTATGAGGATCTTACAGGAGACAGCATTGAAATCATTACTGAAGTCTAGGAAACAATATCTACTGCTTTCCGCTCATCGACCAAGGCAGCCATTTCACCGTAGAAGGTTATCAAGTTGGTCAAATGTGACTCCCCCTTGGTGGATCCATGCTGACTACTCCTAATCATGAAATATTACAGTGAAGGATTACAAGCTCTGCCACCAACTCTTACTGGCCTGATTTGGGGACTTTATGACAGAGTGTCATTTTAAATAAGGGGTCCTGAATAACAAAAGAAAAAAAAACAAAAACCAACAAACAAACCACCCACCTGCCCATCACCCCCACCCCCCCCAGTAGTTCAGAATCATAGAATCATAGAATCATTGAGGTTGGAAAAGACCTCTAAGATCATCGAGTCCAACCGTCAACCCAACACCACCATGCCCACTAAACCATGTCCCTAAGCGCCTCATCTACACGTCTTTTAAAAACCTCCAGAGATGGGGACTCCACCACTTCCCTGGGCAGCCTGTTCCAATGTTTCACCACTCTTTCAGTAAAGAAATTTTTCCTTACATCCAATCTAAACCTCCCCTGCCGCAACTTGAGGCCATTTCCTCTCATCCTATTGCTAGTTACTTGGGAGAAGAGTCCAACACCCACCTCGCTACAACCTCCTTTCAGGTAGTTGTAGAGAGCGATGAGGTCTCCCCTCAGCCTCCTTTTCTCCAGGCTAAACAGTCCCAGTTCCCTCAGCCGCTCCTCATCAGACTTGTTCTCCAGACCCCTCACCAGCCTCGTTGCCCTTCTCTGGACACGCTCCAGCACCTCAACGTCCTTCTTGTAGTGAGGGGCCCAAAACTGAACACAGTATTCGAGGTGCGGCCTCACCAGTGCCGAGTACAGGGGCATGATCACTTCCCTACTCCTGCTGGCCACACTATTTCTGATACAGGCCAGGATGCCATTGGCCTTCTTGGCCGCCTGGGCACACTGCCGGCTCATGTTCAGCCGGCTGTCGACCAACACCCCCAGGTCCTTCTCTGCTGGGCAGCTTTCCAGCCACTCTTCCCCAAGCCTGTAGCGCTGCATGGGGTTGTTGTGGCCGAAGTGCAGGACCCGGCACTTGTCCTTGTTGAACCTCATACAGTTGGCCTGGGCCCATCGATCCAGCCTGTCCAGGTCCCTCTGCAGAGCCTTCCTACCCTCGAGCAGATCAACACTCCCACCCAACTTGGTGTCGTCTGCAAACTTACTGAGGGTGCACTCAATCCCCTCATCCAGATCATCAATAAAGATATTAAACAAGACCGGCCCCAGTACTGAGCCCTGGGGAACACCACTCGTGACCGGCCGCCAACTGGATTGAACTCCATTCACCACAACTCTCTGGGCCCGGCCATCCAGCCAGTTTTTGACCCAGCGCAGAGTCCACCTGTCTAAGCCGTGAGCCGCCAGCTTCTCTAGGAGAATGCTGTGGGAGACAGTATCAAAGGCCTTGCTGAAGTCCAGGTAGACCACATCCACAGCCTTTCCCTCATCCACTAGGCAGGTCACCTGGTCATAGAAGGAGATCAGGTTGGTCAAGCAGGACCTGCCTCTCATGAACCCGTGCTGGCTAGGCCGGATCCCCTGGTTGTCCCGCTCATGCCTTGTGAGTGCCCTCAAGATGAGCCGCTCCATAATCTTCCCCGGCACCGAGGTCAGGCTGACAGGCCTGTAGTTCCCCGGATCCTCCTTCCGGCCCTTCTTGTGGATGGGCGTCACATTGGCAAGCCTCCAGTCATCCGGGACCTCCCCCGTTAACCAGGACTGCTGATAAATGATGGAGAGCGGCTTGGCGAGCACCTCCGCCAGCTCCCTCAGCACTCTCGGGTGGATCCCATCCGGCCCCATAGACTTGTGAGTGTCCAGGTGGCATAGCAGGTCATTGACTGCTTCCTCCTGGATTACGGGGGGTTCATCCTGCTCGCTGTCCCCGTCTTCCAGCTCCTGTTCACTTTCTTGTCCTTCATGCGCCTAGAAATAGTTTCCAGGACTGGTTGTTCTATCTATCACCTTCCCAGGGACTGAGGTGAGGCTGATCAGCCAAATGATTCAGAATAGTATTGTTGTCCTCCTAGTAGCAGCGAACAGCTCTTTTAGTGATTCGTCATTGTTCTTACTGGACAATGATCCCCTAATTCCAATTTTTCTGCTCATGTTAGTTCACACCAACAGCTTATTTATTTGTTATGTTTTAAAACACTCTTTGTCTCCCTCTGATTGCTAACCCATAACTCATAGATGCACAAAGCCTTTTTATGTAGGGGAGCTGGTTAAGAAATTTCAGCATGAATACCCTTGTTTGCACAAAAATATGATCATTCATGCTCCAGTAACTTTATTTACATGCATAGAAGCTCTTCTCCAAATATTTATGTGAACAAAAGGAGTTTGTATGAATTTTCATGGGAAAATTGAACAAATAAAGGTGTGTCCATTGCTGAATCATAGAGAAATTGGAATTTGTAAAAAATACTCATGATCAAAATTATTCTTATTAAACTCAGTTGAGTTTATTTTCAATAAGCTCTGGACTTGATTTATATGTATTAATTATATCAATACTAGTAGAAATTTTTCTCTTACCTGAAAGAAATTGGGCTAATCCTTGGCATTTCTAAGGTCACAGAGATTTGTCTGTCCAAATTCACCTGCTAGGTATTAAATCCTTTTATTCAGATCCCAGCTCTAGATCCGTAAATTTGTAAACTTTTATTAATTTGAGGAGATTCCATTGATATGTCCATCCATTTTGCCATGTAGCTCCTGGGTCATACAATTTCTGGAGATATATTTTGAACAGAGATTGAAAGATAAAATCTATCTTACTTTACACAGCTCAAGAGATACATGAATCTACAAAAAAAAAGAAAAAACAAACCACCCAAACCCATCATGCCTGCCAGAGCAAGTTAGGAAATCATTTTTATGATATAAAATTACTTTCACTCCCCGTGAAATGAAACTTTCAAAAGAGAAGTGAGGGAAAAGAGAGGGAGAAAAATAGGAAGAAAGAGAGGTTTAGTAAGAGTGCAGCTGTCCCACCTGATTTGGGGAAGCTGGAAATTCAAGTCAAGAAAGTTCAGGGCTTTATCACATATTGAATTACTTACAAAATGTGGAAAATCTCCAGCAAAGGTGAATGAGCAGATTTACTCTGTGATGATCTGTAACCTAATAGGAGAAGTATTTACTTGAAACAAGATTTAAGCATCTATTGTGAGTAAGGCATGACAATTCCTAGTGTGATTCTCTCACCTACCAAGTAAATTCCTAGTGTGATTCTCTCACCTACCAAGTAAATACCATGAGCATCAGTGCATTAAGCCATAGGCTAGTCTGAGTCCTTACTCGTCTCCTCATTTCAGGTCCACCCAAGCCTGATACATACATCATATGGAAGTTATTGAGATTTGACACATAGATATTTCACTAAAACAACAAAAGGTTTTCCAAGAAAATTCTCAGTTCTCTCCTGCATAGGAACCTTGTCTCTGTGTCCCTCCTTTTCTTTACAGACGTTATCACCCTGGAGGGAGAGGAGATCTCTGCCACTTCTTTCCAGAAAACAGCTCCTATTTCTTTCTTAAATCATGATGTTACTTAAGCCTCTGTAATTACCTGACAGTTATGAGTGATCCTTAAGTCAACAATTCCTGTGATCTTAAAGTCAATTTCTTTGTCTTTCTTTGCAAATCCTTCTGTGATTTTGAATGCTAATAAGAAATGCAGTCTCTGTCCTACTTTTGAGGAACTTCCCCCATTCCCAGTGCAATGAAACTTGCACCATTTTCTCTGGACATCACCTTCAATCATCCCACATTCTAATCTTCTAATGAAGACTGACGTACAGCACAGGTCCTTGCGTTACGCCAATCCCTCAATCTTGGAACAGATCACTAGGAACTGTTGACAAATTTACAGCAGCCTTGGTGCAATAATATACAGTCCTTAGAGCCAGTCTGGCACCAGGGAGAGCCATGCTCCATGCCAGGCCATGCACACCACCGCCATTCTCAAAATGCTGGCAGTTACACTTGAATGCACATGCTGCATAGTTTGTGTGCAAAATTACTTAACTTTGCTCTGCTTTAGGTGAATAGGAGTCCCCGAGTTCAGAGTGTTCTGGCCCTCATCAGTGTTGAGAAAGACAGTTTTATTAGCAGAGTCCACAGAGACACAGCTTGGGAACAGCTTCTAACTCTTGGTCTAATGGAGTAACATTGGTTAGTGGTTACAAAATTGATTGGCTCTATAAGGGAAATTAATTGGCCATGAAAGGGAAGAAAGAAAAACTGTACACTTTAGTTAACTATCAAATAAAATAGACTGAAAATTCCTTCCATAGGCAATATAGCAAAGCACCTTAATGAAGTTTTCAGTGCTAAAGAGTGGCAGATGATTCAGAAAACTACAAAAATTATATTAAATAGTACTAACCAAAGTAAGACAGACTCTTTTAAGACTTCTAGTCCATTTTTCTCTTCTTTCTTTTTTCTCCCAGACCTTTAAGTGGAACTGTAAGTGCCATAATGTATCGGAAAGTCCCTGTGAAACACTGTGTTACATTGCTTATTTCTTGAACTGCAGACAAAAATATTCTAACTGTGCACCATGCAATACTGCTGTAATTCCAACTAATGCCTCTAAAGTCAGTAAGGTTAAGCTAGACTGTGATTAGTTCAACAACACAACAGCTGGTCCAAGGTTTTCAGAAGCAATGACAATAAAATATGATGATTTTGTTTAAGTGACGAAAGAGGGAAAAAAAACGTAAATCTATGTTAAATGTTATTTAATGTTTGGTTTATAGATGTTTTTTTTTTCCTGTTTCATGCTGAAAAGAAGAGATGGCAGCTGCAGTGCCTTGCTAAAAGGGAATGGAAACCACTGTCTTTAATGCTTGCCTACAGCTGTGGAACACTGCATTCAATGACTCGACTACTTTCTTCCAGTCTCTGTTCCTATATAAAAAGCTAAACCGACATTTTTTTAAAGGACCATTATTACCAGTGAGAGGCATGAGGGATCTCCATGCTCAAGAAATAAACCATGTATTTAGGTGCTTAAACATTAAGTAAAATGTTTGGTTCAGGTGACCAGCTGAACATCACATATGAAAGCACTATGAATAGGACCACTCTGGCAGATAGATGGATCTAGAAAGTTTAACTGCCTGTTGCCCAACAGTCTGTGCTCACCAGTAAGTAACCGAGAGCTTAGATCAAACTCTGTTGTTATGGGCACAACAAATCATTCTAATTAGCGTATAATTCTAGGTGGTTGTGTTCATTCTATTATATTTCTTAACTGCTATTGCATTGTTATACAGACAGCTTTTATATGTTTTTTTGCTATTTTCCCTCATTACATACTTCTAAGATGAATGTAAATGTGGTAAAGACCGTTATTTTTCATGCTAATGAACAACTCAAACTACTGAGAAACATCTGAATTGTTGCCAAATTCATATCAAACTCAGTGTTCCTTAAATATATTTCATTGCACTATGAAAACTGTTTTAATGTTACAGAGAATGCCCACTGCATGGTGCCTGGAAGGGATTTAGACTTTTATCGCACTCTAGCAAACATGGGGCAATCGATCAGTACTATGGTTACTACCATTTGATTGTGTTAGCCCTTCTATGTGTACAGAAGTTCTTTCACTCTGCCCGGCTTCTCAAATGTCCCAGAAAAGGACCTGAAGTGATATCAACTTCTGCATTCATGTCTGATGCTCTCAACAGGTGTGAGGAAAAACCAGCAATTCCACCTACGAAATTTGAATGATGAAGAGCACGTAGTGAGAAAAGCTACTCCCTCACTGCAGAAGCCCTCTTTTGGAGAAGGAGCGCTCTGGAGCTGTCACTAGGTTGAATAGCATTACTATCTGTATCTAAATATTGTTAAGTCAGTCCACTTCACCTTTTCTAAGTTGTTATACCAGAACAAGCAATTGTTGTATTTCCTGAAGAAACCACAAACATTCCTTTATAGCACAACCAAAGTTTTGTCAGTGCTGGCACTAAAGCTAAGGAAAGTTTTGTTTTGCTGAGTGGCTTCTTGCTTTTGAGAGCAAGTTCCTGCATTTACTGTTGCTCTGGTTTGCCTCTTTCCATGGGTTGTAACTAATGGTGTCATGGTAGTTAGCTGTCACACTTACCTTATGTATTTTTACAACACTCACTAAAAATGCAAAAAGTTCATAATTACAGTGTTTGCTTCATTTTCCCCTTTTCATCTTCATGAACCTTATATGGTTACATAACACGCAAAATATATGCAGAAAACATGAAAAAACTGGAGCTTACCCCTAGCAACAAATATTTGTCAAAGAAACATATACCCATGGTCTTTGCTGCTGTATAACAAGGTAAAAATAAATCAATTTCCATTTGTAGAAACCTGTATGTAGCAAGAACATAAATCCACATCCACTTAGACCTTTTTTGAAAGTCTGAAAATCAGTGATTAGAACTGATGTTAAAACAAAAATCCCACCTCAGATTGGTATTTGACCCAATCTTTCAACTCATTGAGTCTCAATATGTATAATTATGTGTCTAACCATAGTGTGTATCAGAATTGTGACCTGTTAAAATTCATACTATATTCAGATTTTTGCAATGAAGAAGATAAAGCACCGGTATATTGTATCATTTAAACAACAACATATTCCCTTCACATGTGCAGAAGAGATGATAAAGTAAACTTATGGTATACTAAGGTAGTTCCTCATAAATTTTCAGTATTTGTCATGAACACCAGACTCATGGACTTCAGTACTACTTATCTTTCCTGTTCTCTGAAGTCTTTCTTTTAATAATGAAGTAATTGGTTCAAAGTCTTGTTGCTATGAAAATCTGGAGGGAGAAAAAAAGAAATCACAAAAAACCTCAAAGGTCATAAAATCTATAAAATGAGTGCTTTCTTATGTTACGTTCTTACATATCACCTTTAGGTCAAAGTGCTTTGGTCACCTGTGCTCAGATGAACTAAATCTAGAGGCTCACTTTTCATTACTTTGTCAGGAGCACAAATACTGAACCTGTCAGAAACTCTGATGGCAAGAGCTATGCTGCACCAGATACAGCTAGACTAGGCTTGCTATCATCATCTCATTTTACTGCAAAGTCAATACAGTGTCCACTGTATAAAAGTGTTGTGCAGGCCATCTACTTTTGGGCAATATTCATGGCGAGGAGTGAAGTTTTCCAGAATATTTCAACTGCTCAGGTTCCACCAGTACTTCTATTAACATCAATGTCTAAATTCACATCTACTTCAAAGACAGCTGGAACCATGATGTGTTAACTAGAATAAAGGAGCCTAAATATGTTGGGGGGGGGAATTACTCTGGGACTTTGGGCTTCATTCATTGTTTTCTGGCACTCTGGTAGCACTCAGGGACACATGATCTAGTTGAAGATGTCCCTGCCCACGGCAGGGGGGTTGGACTAGATGACCTTTAGAGGTCCCTTCCAACCCAAACTATTCTATGATTCTATGATGTGGTAAAATGATTCCACATTCATAGAACTTTGTCTCACCACCACCTGTATGGCATGAACAGATCTACATTTTTTTTTTCCATTTTTTAATGAAATGTTATCATTTAAAATAATGAATTAGAATAGAATAAAGTTTTTAATATACTGGTACTATATGCTAACAGTAGAGAATGTAGTCACTATGAAAAAATCAGGGTAGCTCTCTATTCCTCAGTGATAACCAGTTTGGGGTTTTGGTGGGGTGTTTTTTTTTGAACATTTCTTCATTTGGGAGCAATCCAGCTATTCACTTTGTTATTATTCAGTTATTATTTATTATGCAGTTGCTAAAAATACAGTAGAGAACAATGACAGCAGGGTCTGTTACAATGACAAATGACATCCCATTTCTCATTAAAAAGACAATGGCTGCTAATCAGTGTGTATAAATACTTCCTGGTGCCTGTGGCAAAATGACATTTAAAAGGCTATTCCCCTTTCTCCACTTGTAAGCGAGGTCTTTGCCACTCCATCTCAAATGACAGTAAAGGAAAACTCCCTAGACACTAGAATGTGAGTCTGTATGGCTTAAGTGAAAGTTTAAAAAAAAAAAAAAGAAAAGAAAAAAAGTATTATTTGTCTTTGCTATCCCCTTTTTGATTATTCTCTGCCCAGGTCACACCTTCCTTGGTACGAAACAGATTAATACACCTCTGGTTTTGATCAGGTTCTTGAAAGTCTGACATTCTGCTCATATTTGAGATTATGTGTACCCATTCCTGCCCTCACCCCTTTCCTTCTCCAGACCTAACCTATTGCTGAATAAACAAATCAGTTCCCTGCTGTTTAACTACAAAGAATTATTCTGACACTGTAATAAGGCAGAGAGAAGAAAACCACTGCAGAGTTACAAAGAACATCTAGGAACTTGCTAGATCAGACTAGCAATTCATTTACTCTGGTGATGGGTTATTGCATATACCAGAGGCAGCAGTTCATGCAGAAGGGCACACTGAGGGGGCCAGAAACTCTGCTGAGGACAGCATATGTGCTGCTTATCAGTGGTGGAGACACACTGCAGGGCACAGTCCCCAGCAGCCACTGGAGCATTTCCCCCAGCACATCTGAGGTCTCGACCTGAGTGCAGGTGCATCTCTTCAAGTCTGGGGCTGCAGGGACACCTGGGCTCTCTCGCTGAGGCTGGGGTAGCAGGAGGTGGGCTCCTTGCCTGCAGGAGGAGCACGCTTGGTGGAGGGTCTGTCTCACCAAGTAAAGAAGCAATGACAGGAGATCAGCATACTGCACAGCATCAGAAATGGCAAAAAAGAGACTAAAGTCCATGTCAGCTGCCCTGACCTGTCACCTGGGCTGGTTTGCTGCTTGCCAGGGCTCAGATTTGGGATGTTGCAAAAGGATTGATGGGGCTTCACCAGTCCTTAGACTATTATCTCTGCTGCTCTTCCATGTGCCAGGGAAGACCTGGAGCATATCAGGCATGACTATATGGCTCTGGGGGTGATCATCAAGGGCACAGGTGGTTTTATCCTCGATCCTGTTGGTGACCCACTGATTCTGTGGGTCAACAACCAGCTGCACGGCTGGTGTTGGAAACAGGGATATGGTTTTTATGACCATGGGATTCTCCAAGGATTGACAACTGCTGGGAAGAGACAGGATCCACCTTACAAAGTAGGTCAAAAGCATCTTTGCCATCAGGCTGTGCAAGCGAGTGAGGAGAGCTTTAAAGTAGGAACAACAGGGGAGAGAGTGAACAACCAACAATCAAGTGAGGAAATGGTGGACCAGGTTGGCAAGCAAAGGCTTCAGGATGATGTGGACTGGAGCATCCTCATGATCAAGAAAACAAGGTTGAAAGGGGTCCATTTCAAGCATATGCACAGAAATAAAGGAGTACCTACAAGAGAAGACAGTATCATGGGGAAGGTGCTTGTACCTTTTCTGGGAAATGAGCACAGCTGGGTGCCTCTCTGAAGTGCCTGTACACTAATGCATGCAACACGGGAAACAAATGAGGAATTAGAGGTCAGTGTGCAGTTGCAGGGCTATGAACTGATCACAGAGGTGTGGTAAGATAACTCACACAACTGAAGTACTGCAATGGATGGATACATGTTCCACTTTAGAAAGGACAGGCCAGGATGGCACGAAGGGAGAGTCACTCTTAATGGGAGAGGAGCAGGAATGCATGGAGCTCTGCCTTCAGATGGATGATGAGCTAGCTGAGACCTTATGGGTCAGGATTGGAGGGCAGACCAAAGTTGATGATATTGTTGTGCGTGTGTCTGCTGCAGAACACCTGATCTGGAAAAAGTAGATGAAGTCTTCAGATAACTTCACTTTTTCAGACCATGATCCTCACAGGGAACTTGAACAACCCCAGTATCTCCTGGAGAAACAACACAGAAGGGCACCAGCAATACAAGACACATTACTGGTGTACCCCAAGGGTCAATACTGGGGCAAATACTGTTTAACATCTTCATTAATGACTTGAATGATGGGACAGAGTGCACCCTCAGCAAGTTTGGACATGATACAAGAACTGGGAGAAGTGATTGATAAATCAAACAGTTGTGCTGTTATTCAAAGGGACCTCGACAGGCTGGAAAAATGGGCTGATAGGAATCTCATGAGGTACGGCAAAGAGAAAAACAATCTCCTGCACCTGCATAGGAATAACCCTATGCACCAGTACAGGCTGCAGACTGGTTGGAAAACAGCTTTGCCAAAAAGGACCTGGGGGTCCTGGTAGACAAGTTGAACATCAGCCGAGGCCCACGTGCCCTTGTGGCACAGAAGGCCAAGAACCTCCTGGACTGTATTAGGAAGAACGTTGCCAGAAGGTTGAGGGAGATGATACTTCTCCTCTGCTCAGCCCTGGTGAGACACATCTGGAGTGCTGTGTCTAGGTCTGGTCTCTCCAGTACAAGACAGGGACATACTGGAGTGGGTCCAGCAAAGGGCCACAAAGATGATTAAGGGACTGGAGCATCTATCATACAAGGAGAGGCTGAAAGTGCTGGGACTATTTATCCTGAAGAAGAAATGGCCCAGGGGAGATCTTTTCAATGTTTATAAATATCTGATGGGGGAAGTAAAGAAGATGGAGCCAGACTTTCCTCCATGGGACCCAATGACTAGACAAGATGGCAAAAACTAAAAGGAAATTCTGTTTAAACACAACAAAAATCTTTTTTTTTACTGTGAGGGTGACAGCACTGCACAGGTTGCCCAGAGAGGTTGTGGAGTCTCTCTCCTTGGCGATATTCAAAATGTCACCTGACCAGACACAACCCTGAGCAACCTGCTCTATGTGACCCTGCTTTGAGAGAGAGTTTAGACTAGATGATCTCCAGAGGTGCCTGCCAACATCAACTGTTCTGTGATTCTGTGATATAGTAGCAATGGTGATATATGTAGGCTGCCAAGGTGCATGTAGAACTCTGCACAGTACAAGCAAATCTGGAGCCTGAAAAATAAACATATCTACATCTATAAATTTATTTATAGGTATGAATGTAACATATCTGAAAATAAATATGGTGAGAAATTGTCACATGGATTGTAGTGATAATCTGTTTAAATTATTCTTAGAAGCAGGGGAAAGGGGAAATGGAAGGACAAGGGGAAGAAAGAGAAACAGTTACAGGTTGTCATTGAACCAGACACAATCAGCAATTTGTGTTTATGTTGTGGTTTAACTCGGCAGGCAGCTAAATACCACACAGCCATTCGCTTACTCCCCCCCCCACCCCCACAGTGGGATGGGGGAGAGAATTGCGGAAAAAAAAGTAAAATTTGTGGGTTGAGATAAAGACAGTTTAATAGGACAGAAAAGAAAGGGAAAATAATAATAATAAATAATAATAATAATAATGATAAAAGAATATACAAAACAAGTGATGCACAATGCAATTACTCACCACCCGCTGACCAATGCCCAGCCAGTTCCCGAGCAGTGGTCATTGCCCCCCAGACAGCTCCCTCCAGTTTATGTGCTGAGCATGACGACACATGGTATGGAATATCCCTTTGGCCAGTTTGGGTCAGCTGTCCTGGCTCTGCCCCCTCCCAGCTTCTTGTGCACCTCCAGCCTTCTCAGTCAGTAGAGCATGGGAAGCTGAGAAGTCCTTGACTAGTGTAAGCACTACCTAGCAACAACTAAAACATCGGTATGTTATCAACATTGTTCTCACCCTAAATCCAACACACAGCACTGTACCAGCTACTAGGAAGAAAATTAATTCTATCCCAGCCAAAACCAGGACAGTTTATCAGGTGTCATGACAGCAATAAAAATTAAAGGATATAATAGGGTATATTTTATCACAGATATTTTCCCTTGTATAACTTATGCTATATAGAAGGGAGATGCTGACTGCCAAAAAAAGATGCTGATTTCTCCCTTTGTCCTTCAGCATGCGTCTATTTTATGAATTTTCAGTTGTTATGTCACCAATCCCAAGGCTTCCTTTATGCTCCTTATTACTATGCACAGTTCAAGGAAGATGCCAAAAAATCTCAGGGTTTTTTGTGAGGGAATATGTATATATATGTGTGTGTGTGTGTGTGCGCGCGCGTGCACATGCACGTGCGCGTGTGTATATACATATGACAAGTTTCATCCTAAATCTTATTGGTCAGCAGCTAGCTAAATTTCTACAAGATACAGACACATATTTTCACATACAAAAATAAAAAATCTACAGATAGAGATAATATATATAACATCTAACAAATTTCTGGATGTTTTCACCATCAGCATAAGTATCTGTAATGTGTACAAAGTAGAGTTTTCCCTAGTTTTAAGTATAAAGCTTCTGTCTTACTGAACTATAGCCTGATACTGTATAACAAAAGGTACATCAAAATAGCCTTTTCCTTCTCTTTATCCTTTTGCACCTCTATCATATAGTCATTACTGAAGCTTTTCCTTATCTCTTTTTCCATATTTTTATCTTTTTAATGTGTGTTGTATTCTTATGGTATTTCATCATACAGCATTGCATCCTCTTGCTTAATCTTTTTAGAGACAGGACAATCAGAACTGAATGTAGCATTCAAAACAACTGGGTACCATCATATGTTAGAGTTGTACCCCTTTTCTTAGGAACACTAGCAGGATATGATTTTGGTATCACTGCTACGTATTGTGTCAATATTTAATGAGCTGTCCAGGTGGTTTTTATGCATAGATCCAGTTAGTGTTAAAGCTAGGAATTTCTATGACCTGGGATCAGCAATTGTAAGCCTGCCACTGGCCTTAGGGTCACATCACACGCAATCAGCTTGCAGGGTACAGGCACTGCTGATTTACCTTGGAAACTGGTAACCTCAGCAGAGTGACGCTTGTCCTTCCTTTGTCCTCTGTCTCTCATCTATAAATTTGCAGTTGTCACACTAGCAACCCCAGAGGTCCCCTTAAACTCTTTACCTTGTTCAGAGCTGGAGAAACTCACATAAAGGCATTTGATGCACATCCGTGGCCTTCCTCCAGGTTCCTGGGCCTCCATTTTGTTGCTTGCACATCCTAGGAGCACTCTGCTTGAATAGGGAAGTGCACACATAATTATGCTTAGACGGTGTATATGAGCACTCATTAAGTTGGCTGAAATTGCACATCTTGGATCTGTATGAGTGTTCTCTACCTCATCACTAATGGACAAGGCCACAACATTGATCAACACACAAAGAAATTAATGCTTTCACATTTCCAACAATCTAGGAAATCATCACATAATAATATATTCTCTCAGCAATAAGTGGATGTTTGATGGAAAGCTATGAACAGAGACAGTAAATGTTGCAGGAATAGGAAACCAATTAAGTAAGGTCCATATGGATTACACTGTGAGCACAGCGGGATGCAGAGCAGAGGGACTGAGTGCCATATGGAGTGTAGATAGTGAGTGAGCCCATCTGGGTGTTCTCTTTACGAACGAGACCCACAAATTTATTATACCCATTCTGAGCTTCAAATTACAAACATCTTAAAAATGTTTGAATTATTTTTATTTTTACTGTGATTCATTTATGGGTACACACAATACATGTCAGTTGGAAGTATGTGGTTTTCAGTTATAAAGAATAAATATCTGTTACCGAGATTAATGTAGGGTCAGACTTGAAAGTTCCCTGGCAGTCAGTAGCAAGAGACAGCAAAAAGCTGTACTACCATGGGAACAGAACAGGAAGAAAATGATGTAAGGAGACAGTTTGTCCCTAGTTCTTTTTAAACTCGGGGCGGGGGGGGGGGGGATTAATCTGCATTTTTTCTCAACTTGTTACCACTTTATTACTTTTCTAGCTTAAGTATTTCAGCTTGGTTTGTTATAGTTAATCCTCCATTCAGCTGTGTGGAAGGGGAAGGGGAGAGGAAGGCAAGATGACTCAGTCATCAAATGCTCTGCAATGTCTCTCTTAGGTGTCCTTCCCAGAGGAATAATGAATCTCCTTACAACTGTTTACACAGGATGAGCCACAACCGTTCTTTATCAGGGACTCTTTATCAGGGACTGTAGTGATAGGACAAGGGGCAATGGTTTTAAACTGTAGATTTAAAGGGTAGATTTAGCTAGATATTAGGAAGAAATTCTTTACTGTGAGCATGGTGAGACATTGGAACCGGCTGCCCAGAGAAGTTGTGGCTGCCCCATCCCTGGAAGTGTTCAAGGCCAGGTTGGACGAGGCTTTGAGCAACCTGATCTAGTGGAAGGTATCCCTGCCCACGGCAGGGCGGTTGGAACTAGATGATCTTTAAGGTCCCTTCCAACCCAAACCATTCTGTGATTCTATGATAACCTTAAATAAAGGGGAATCCTGTTTCTCCAAAATCTGGAATGTACTTTTTGTACATAGAGGACATTTTTTGTGAGCCCATTTCATTTTGCACTGCAGCAGAATCACACAATCAATTACGTGTCTCAGCTGAACTTTTAAAATCAGCATATCAGGCTGTCAAGCACTTACCTGATCATTCTCTGAGTCTTATGCAGTGCTTTTCTTATTGCTGAAGCTGGATGTTTCTTCAATTATAAATAGGTGTGTTGTCCCTAGACAATTCATTAATATAGGGGCGGAAAAATGTACATTTTTTGTTTCAGCCCAGAACATATACAGCCTATTTTAGAATATTCAATGTTTTGAGCTTTATCCATTTTTTACATGCCCTATCCACCATCAAAAGGAACACAGACACTGAACCAACCTGGCAAAGATCATACTTATTTGCTCCTATGGTTAACCACAGAAACCTGTTTCTATATCTGACTAGCTCACCTTCAAGGAATTAGTCAGTGATTGCTCAGAGACCTGAAGACATGCCAACAAGAGATAAAGTGGGTTTTGTGGAGTTTTCACCACTAACAATACTTGTGTTTGTGATAGATACAGTGTGCTGAATTAAACACGTTTATTTTCATTCAGAGTATATTTCTTCATTTTCCAGCATAAATCTGGTTTCTCTGCCTATGGATCAAAATATATGCAAAACAATTCACTGCTTAAAAACAAAACAAAATCACCGTGAGACTGTAATATCCAGCTACAAGCCTTAGTTTGAATTTCAGATGACCAGACCAGTTTTTGCCAGCTCAAGGGCAACAAGAACTTTCTGTCTTGTGCTTGTCATTTCAGTGTGCTTGATAAATTGGACTGGACAGTAATAGGAAACTAGAGCCTTTGGAATCTGGCACCATGATAACTTCAAATACAGTAGGAGAGGCAAGTAGTGGGCACTTTTGCAGATATATATCAGAAGGAAAAATATATCTAGGTTCAACACGACAGCAATTGCATGTGTTGCTTTCTACAAACACAACTGCAAGAACAGTGATATGACTGCAAGCTTGAGGCATGATAAGTTTTGCTTCACAAAAACCAAAACACTTATTTTCTGTTCCATAGAAGAAATAATGGGTTTCTAAATGGAAAATAAATTTGTATGGAAATAAGAATATGGAGATCATTCTTTTGTATAGGTCTTCTGTAGCAGAAAAGAGACATGAAAGCAATTTAGGAGATGTATATGGGAATATGCATGTTATTTTTACTCTGTTACAAGAGTGACCAGAATACCACAGTAAATCATTTATAGATCCATGAATCCATTGGATACATCTGTCATTCTCAAAATGTGGAAAGAAAATTATTTTCTACATCTGTAAGTATTGTGACTGGTTTTGAGAACACTTGGTATGCATGTTTTTTAGGCTTTCAGCAGGTTTCATTGGGCCAGGATGTCTCTGACATCTTTGTCTTCAGCCTCAAGAAGTGATCTACCTAGGTTAAGTTTTTCCTTTATCAGTGTAGGTCTGATGTAGGCCAGACGCTTGCAGATTAACCTGAACCCTTTGCAGTAACTGGAAATAAACTCTGACAGGATTTGCATCAAAAACTAAGCAAATCTTCCATACTACTATTAAAAAGCCCCAATGACAGAATGCATTTATATAGTACTATATTTGTACTTCAAGTTAAAATCTGTATGTTTTATGTTTTCCTGTAATTTTCATTTCAACTACATTATTCAATAATTTCTCATGTAAAATCTCTTTCTAGAAGGTCTCTTCCAGTTTTATTGAAGTTTTCTTTACCATCTTTTTCTAAAATTTATTGTCATATATAAAACTTTATTTATGGATTTCCAAGAAAAAGTGGCAAAAGTAGTTACCATACATCAGTATAGTACCCCCAACAGGGTAACAAATATTTTCTATGAAAACATCACATTCTTTGTTCTGTATGCTATTTTTTCTGCTACTTTAATCTAGTATTTTACGCTTGCTATTGGCTGTTCTATTTATTTCATATTCCCTGAGTCTGGCTGCCTGGGTTTTTGTTCTTTTTTTTTTTTTTTTTAAACTATAAAACAAAAAGCAAATTCACTCTTTAGCAAGTATAGCGAAACAAGAAATCAGCTGGAGCATTTTTATATCAAATCTATGACAATGTAAAACCAAGCCTGCAATGAAACCAGAGCACTGCCTTCAGGACCAAAGCCATAGAAGGAGAAAAAACACTCAAAACAGAGGGAAGAGAAGTTTAAAAATATACAAGGTCTTCATCAGTGAATATGAACAGATTCCCATCATAATTTGAAAAGCAGAAATGACTCAACTAAACTAAAAGGCATTTTCATTCTGGAAAAGAGTATATGCACAGAAATATATCATGATTTAATAATTAATTTCAAAATTAATGTGGATTGAATTTCTGGTGGACAAGCTCTGTAGGTATCATTCCTCAGATTGACCTCTCTCAATGACAGGCATTTTGTCTGTCACTTTAAATAGCTATAGTAGGTTTTTTTAATTCACCTGTACTAATTACAAAATATCCATTTAAAATCTGATACTAGACTGTATGTAATATTCCACTCTTGATTTTACCAGTGTTGCAGACAGATGGATAATGGCTTCTCACTCCTACTTGCTTTTAACATGTAAGGATTATATTAAACTGTCGCGGTTTAACCCCAGCCAGCAAATAAGCACCACACAGCCGCTTGCTCACTCCACCCCCAGTGGGATGGGAGAGAGAATCAGAAAAGTGAGAAAACTCATGGGTTGAGATAAAGACAGTTTAATAAGTGAAGCAAAATCCATGCACACAAGCAAAGCAAAACCAGGAATTCATTCACTACTTCCCATGGGCAGGCAGGTGTTCAGCCATCTCCAGGAAAGCAGGGTCCCATCACATGGAACGGTTACTTGGGAAGACAAAACGCCATCACTCCGAACGTCCCCCCTTCCTCCTTCTTCCCCCAGCTTTATATGCTGAGCATGACGTCATATGGTGTGGAATATCCCTTTGGTCAGTTGGGGTCAGCTGTCCCAGCTGTGTCCCCTCCCAGCTTCTTGGACACCCCCAGCCTACTCGCTGGTGGGGTGGGGTGAGAAGCAGAAAAGGCCTTGACTCTGTGTAAGCACTGCTCAGCAGTAACGAAAACATCTCTGCATTATCAACACTGTTTTCAGCACAAATCCAAACCATAGCCCCATACTAGCTACTATGAAGAAAATTAACTCTATCCCAGCCAAAACCAGCACATAACCCTTTTAGCCACAGCCCTGTATTGTGGTTTTCTTTCATTCACTTACCTTCATAGTTCCTAGAGTTTTCTCAGAGGCAGGTTTCCTCACTCTGAAATCTTCAATGGTCTTTATTCTTAAATGCTTCACTTCACATTTGTGCATATTATAACCTTTTTTTTTTTTTTTATGTATCCACGTGGATCTAGAGTGAGGCAACTTCACATGATCCACCTCATCTTCAAATTATTATTTTCAAAAATTAGCACTTCTCCAATTTTCTGGAATTTCCCTGGTATTCCAAGAGTTCTTTAAAAAGAGTATTAGGATGATAAAGATGACTTCAGTGAGTTAGGAGGTCAAGTAATTTTCTGAGGAGAAGGCCTGAAAGACCTGCAAAATACTCAAAGTCATCATCTCAGGCTGCTTCCAATAACTTGTTTTCTGCTGGGCAGATGGTGTAGGAGTCAGCTGTATTGTCCTTTCTATTTTGAGCCCTTGTGTTCTGTGCACTACTGGGACTGTTTTCAGCCCCCTTCTCCCCCAAATATGTAGCATCTTTCTCCTCCTTCCTCAGAGTGTATTCTTTCTGCTCTCTGTTGTTCGTCTTCTGCATGTTCAAGAACTGGTTGTCTGGGTTTTGTTTGTTTGTTTGGGATTTCTTTCCCAAATTTGTTTTTGTTTGTTTAGCAGAGATCTCATTTGTCTCTCTCCATGCTTTGTTAGGTGGACTTACTATCAGAGCCAAATTAACCTTGCAAGCACTCTAACATTAATCTTATCCTACCACCTACAGTAAGAAGACTCCTCACCATTTCATACTACTTTGAAAAAAAAGTTAATCTCTCTTTAAGGAAAAGATTTTGCTCAAAAGATTGAATACCAAGAACTTCTACTAACACAACTTCAATCAAATCACAGAGATCTAAAAGGTGATTACCATGAAAGTTTCTTTAGGGGAGACACAGCTTCAGCATTGTAGCCATTCTCCCTAAAATGGGAGTAATCAATCATTCTACATTTGTTGCATTATTAAATCAATAATTACAAGTTAAACAAAGTATTCATTAAATAACTGTTCTACAGCAAAGCTGAGATAATCAAAAAATATGTGTCATAACTGGAATGAACAGCAGCCTTTTTTTCCTAGACTAAACACAACTTCCAGGCTTTTCTATCTGCTCTTTCTGATACTTCATAACACTGAGTCGTTTATGAGGTCAAAAATAGATGACTGAAGAAAAGGAAAAAAAGGAAAAAGAAAAAAAAAAAAAAAGAAAAAAGCCAAAAGAACATGGACTTTGAAATTTGACTTGATTTCTTGGCTACCCTCCACCATCCACCCTCCAAAATGAAACTGAAGTTTTTCATTTAAGGCCAGAAAACATGAGTTTAACCCCAAGTTACAGACTTTACATACATTCATTCTGATGACTTTGGAAAAAAGTTTGAACTTTACCTAAGGCATTTCTACCAATTTCCACTTCAGTCATCAAATAAACCAACCCACAAAAAACCTCACCTCACTTACTATGCAACTCTACAAACAACACAGAAGGCTAAAAATATACTTGTTTTTTCCTAGCCTTTTCTTCCTTTCTTTCTAGCATTCTTTACAATGAAATTGTTCCAGCTGTGGTAAATATTGTTCAGGCATGGATCTGCAATACATTTTGCACTTTGATATTCATAAGTATACATTTCCTTCCAAGCTGAAGACATTTATCGCAGTTTGACTGGCAGTTAGAAACACATTTTCTAGGAGAAATAAACTATATATTTGGCTTTCTTTCCCACTTTTCACTTTTGTTTGTAACTAGATTATATTCCTTTTTTATTTATGTGTTTTTTTCCAATTATTTGTATATCCTTAGACATATCTACTTCAAACTACCAGTCCAGCTCTTTCACTTACTTTCTTTGGATGAAAATGTGAATCAAATTCTATATCTTTATTTCAATAATTCAGTACTTCTTCAAAGAGCATCAAAGCACTCTTTGATCAAATGGGAAATGATCAAAGACTAAGCTTGTTAAAAAAAAAAAAAACACAAAGTGGAGATTCTAGTGCCTTTTTTCACTTTTATCTTAGCTCCCTGCTTTGATTATGTGTTTTATTGTACGAAGAAGGTTGATGGTAGAATAAAGTAAAACAGAAATTAAGGGCCAATGGAAGTATTACTGAAGAGCTTGACTGTTTCATGCTTTTGTTTTCAGCGCAACGCTGGGTCGTGGAACAAGAAGAGTTATACCTCGCTGAGACCTCCATTCTCATGTACATACATAAGTTACCACCTCAGGTTAAATAGGACTTTAAATTCAAAAAGGATCTACCAGTATGAAAATAATGCCAGCTGTGTGTTCCTGATTAACCTAGTAGTGCACTGGAGTACCAAGCACTCTGAGAAGCTGATGAAACTGTTTTATGTTACTAATCCAGCCCTCCTGTGTAGTTCTAACTCTATTTTTGCAATGTGACTGCTTGTATTACAGCTAAGGTGATGAGATGTTAATTCAAATATAGATAGCTTGAGTTATTACTGCACTGGAGATAAGCTGAGAAATTGATAACGAATAAGCAGTTGGGGGGCGTTGTTGTTATTGTCATTAATTTCTTAATATGTACCTGGTCCTGAATTAGGGCCCCATATTTTTTCTAAATTTACCTGAAATCAAAGTTGTCATCATATGGACTGTACACAATGCCTAAATGTATATGCTACAAGGGATGTTTTAGGAAGGGATTAAAAGTATCCCTTTAAAATCATAATATCATCATATTTTTCAAGTGTAGAAATTTAACTTTCAGGCTTGGTTTGTGCTATTTTAGATGCTTGCCATCTATATCTATATTCTTGCTTACTATATCTTTTATTAATTAAATCATATATGCAGAAATTGAGGATGATTATATTTCAGGGCTATGTGTCAAAACAAAGCGTTCAGACAGGCTCATTCACCTTCTGAAAATTAACCGAAAATACAAAAAGAGTTAATTTGTAAATCTTTGGGATGTTAATGAAATTTAATTTTTTTGAACAAGTATTACCTACATAATCCAAAATTCAGGTTGGCCAGATAGTCAAAAAGAAAAAAAAGAAAAAAAAAAAAGGCAGAAAAAGGCTGAAATTATCTTTACACTGTTTATTTAGTCCCAGCACAGGAACTCCCGTTGCCTCACTCCTCTCCTAGCTTTCCCTCTCACATTTTTAGCACCACTTACCTCCAAACCTCACACTTTAGCCAATCAGCTGTTTTTTACCCCTTACACTCACATTTCACCACCTTGACCACCCCTTTAACAGCCATCATAGAACTGGATTAATCTTATCCTAGGACATACATCAATAGGAAGCAGTGAATAAAACCAGGTACGTTTACAGATGTATTGTTGGAGGTAGACCTTTGCAAGGAGAATTCAGACTGATTTCTCAGAGACGAAATGCAGATTGAAAGATGACTTGATCATAGCTTACAAGTGCCTTCACACAAAGAAAAGACTGGCAGTTAAATCTAGCAAAGGAAACGTACCAAAGAGAGGATTAATGACTGGAGGCTTAAATCAGAAAAACTCAAACTGGAAATAAAGCACAAATTATTAACCATGTTTTGTGTGATCCACCACTGTAAGGAATTATCAAGGAAATTTATTATTATCCAGTTCTTAATATCTTCACGTTATACCCACTAACCACTTTTTGAGAAAATGGCCTCAATCTAGTCGTACCAGTTATTGGCAAAATGCAGGGATAACTGATTGATATGTAAAATACTGTGATATACAGAAGTCAACTAAATGCATTCATAGTTGGAAAAAGATAAGGGAAAGTGTTAATGTGGTAATGAGTGGAGGAAAAAAAATTAGTAAGTGATAGGTGATGTTGAGAAGGCTGAAATGTTTCACTTGGTTGCATCAGTCTTCATTAAAACAATAAATTGGAAGCATATAGCTACCTAATACTAATTAATAGTAACAAAAAAGTGGTAAAGTTATTGTGGTAAAGTGGTAAAGTATCAGCCCAGAACAGGGAAGGAAAAGTTTACAGAGTAACTCCTATATTATATATTTTCAAAGCTTTGGAACTTGATTAATTTCTTCCTGAGACACTTAAAGGATGATCTGAAAACTCACAGAAACACTCTCTTTGCAAAATTATCAAGGAGGAGTTAGGCACCCAAAGACTGGAAAAGCATGAATCGAATGTTAGTAAATGTAGTAAGTATAGTGTTAATGGAAAAAACTAAAAAACAAGCAAAGGGCAACTAAAGAAATATAGCCAGCTCATGCTTAGTTCTGAGAAAACTGTGAGATAAATACTCCAGCAAACTATTTGCAAACATTCTGCAGAAGTAGTACACATCATATACTTCAATGTCATAATATACGCTCATAAGAAGCCAGGAAGCTGAAGCTGATTTAATTGCTACACAGTAGTTGGATAACTGTAGCCAGAGAGCAGTTAACATAATGAAATTCAGAGTGTGTTTTGGGGGGACATACAGAAGTCTATACTGAGTTAGGATCTATTCAGTGACCTCATTAATGACATGGATGATGGGGCAGAGGATGCTTAGTGAATCTGCACTGAGGTAAGGGGGATGGCACCTAAATTTCAGGACAGTGTGCAGATGACAAACTGGAAATTGGTGCAGGACATTACACTTGGCCAACAGCAGCCAAATACATATAGGATAAAGGGGACAGGATGGGAAGAAACTGCCTAGGTAGCAGATCTGCAGAAAAGGATATGAGAATTATAGGGCATCAGAGTCTAAACACTTGTTCCCTGCTCTAACTATCATGGGCACAGCCCTCATGAATAGAGCAGACTTGGTTACTGCAGTCCAAGAAAGATGGGAATTAACTGGATACAGCTTAGAGAATATCAGCAGGTGGTCAGGGGTCCAGGAAACACAAGAAGACAAGACTGGACGGCTTTTTAACCTAAAGACAAAACTGAATGGGGACATAGGATAGGTTTTAATCATGCTAAAGGCTGTGGAACAAAGGGAAAATAATTTATTCCTGCATTACAGTGGTGTACGGGGCAAGAAGTAACAGGTTTCTGTTCCAGCAAAAAGGACAGGATATTAGGAAAGAATTGAGATGATAAGGACTGAGCTGATGGCACAGGTTGATCAGTAAACTAATGGAATCTCCGCTATTGGAACGATTCACAGGCTAGGCAATACCCAGGTCTGGGTAAAACAGAAACTAATACTGTTGATATAGGTGATACTTATATAGCTGATATAGCTGATACAGCAATAATACCTGAAAAAGCCCACAATACCTGGGAAGATGATGTTATATAGGTAAGTCACATCAACTGCATTTAAGTTTATATAACAAGTAAAGGCTGTGGCCTCCTTTGGAAGGTCAAGTGGCATTTTGTCAAACTTCTATAGCAGGTAAAGGATCATACTTGATATTCATATGACATTTCCACAGAACAGGAACTTTTAAAAAAAATAAAAATATATAAAATCATATTTAAAGACCTTGAAGAAAAGACACCTACAGAGATCAGTTTTCAGCTACATTTGCTAAAGCACTGGATTCACTCATCTGTATTTTATTAACTGAAGATAATTTGATTTAAAACAGGCCACTTCATTAAAAAGCTGGTTTAGAATTACTATTCAATAAACCAAGATTTCAGAATTCTTAATAAAACTGGGAAAGTTTGACTTTGAAATTCCAAGTACCAAAAACTTAAAGAGGATTATTATGCTTTCCTCTAAGTCTTTTGCTGAAGAATTAAAAGACTTACAAAGTTGTATATGCACTAACTATTTGACACAAACCAATTCAGTATGATTGAAGAGATATGGTCTGGGTTTTTGCATTAAAAATGCAAATAAGATGAAAAAGGTGTGCAAAGGAGATTAAATGATGACCAAGTGATTTTTTTTTCCAAGTACATACCTGACAATATAGCAAACTCAATTATTCCTCCCAATCCACATTTCATGCTTATATACACATAAAATCCATTGTCTAGTGCCCTCAATGGTTTTCAAAGTTGTTATTTACAGATTTTCAAGATGACAGCAATGTAGCTATAACTTTTGCTGGACTTCAGTTCATTAGTCTTTTCCTCCCTATGGTAATTTCATTATGACTTCAACCTGTGTTCTAGCTCCCACGGCTACAATTAGATGTGAAATTTAAACCTACCAGATTGTAAAGTTATGCTACCTACTACCTACTACCCAAGGGTAATTTAACCATTAATTACTGGAGCACCAGCTAACATTCCTCCTTTCTAGTGAACAAGATCCTCGGAGCTCACAAACTTTCCTTCATCCCTAGGTGTATACTTTGTTGATCTGAGGCAGAATGTCCCCATTAATCTCACAATGAATAACAGGCCTTAAAATCACCCTTTAAATTTCCCAGTAATTTCAATGGAAATAAAATAAAATTTGGAGAGCTGGAATGAAAAACACCATGGAAAACTGCCATGGAGAGCAGGACCTCTGTGATTCTGGATGCTTTTATTTGGCTGCATCTGTCCATGGATGAAAAGCCTGAAGGGGCCGTATACTGAATAAACACAAACATAAATTCTGCTCTTGAATTCAGTGGGACTATACGCATGGAGCATAAGTCTTTGAGGATTGGAGCCTTTAACAGTCAAAGGTAGGGGAAATGAATGGGATGGCCACTTGCTCATTCTGTTCTGATGCTGCTGTTCATCATCAATATGCTACACACATAAAGCTTGTGGAGATGGGGGTTGAGGGGTGCTAGTGACTTGTTTTTAAGTATTTTGTCATCTTGCGGGGTTCACAATCCCACCTGATCTGTCTCAACCCTTTTGTTTGGTTTATAGAGAGAAAGTCTAGGAGCAGGAATCAGAAAACACAGTGTCAGGGTGATCAGGAGGAAGTGATGAGGGAGAAAGGGAGGAACCTAAGTCTTACATCTCTTAAGTGAAAATTAACTCCATCCCAGCCAAACCCAGTACAACCAGTCATAAAATTTTAGGTTAGTTACTCCTGCTGTAATCACTGGCAGGGCAATATAGATATTTCCTACTTCAAGCATTACATTGATGCAGGGCTTCTTGACTCTTACTTTCTCTTTCTTTTTCTTCCCCCTTCTCCCTTTTTTTTTACAGCCTCAGAACCTAGCTTGGCATCCAAAGCCAGCAGAGGCACATAACACATTGTTTGGAAGTTGATGATGATCCTGCAAACATGCCACTAAACTCATAGCAGCCATAAAGCCTAGAGGCTTGTGATCTTGTCATTGATTCTGTGGCAGTAACATTAGACCTAATCTCATCTATCTGAGCTGGTTTCTTTCCTTTTTGATAGAAACAGAATCTTCCATTTGTTTCAAGGCAATACATCTTTTCTACCAACGCCCCCCCCCCTTTACCTACATCTTTTTTCCTTTCCTCTACTGTATACAGTATATACATAGTACACTTATGTAAACCCCAAAACTATTCATAGGTTGATAGATTATGGATGTTTCATAGTTTATATTAATAGGTCTTGATTTCATACAAAGGACAAAAATTTCAGGAGGTGGTAATGAGGTCTTCATTCTTCACTTCACCCCTGAACACACAGGAGGGGTGTCTGAAAAAAAAATGATGGTGAAAATCATCTTTAGGCAGAGGAAAACGGAAAACAAGTTTCATGCTCTCCAGGTACTTGAGCCCAGGATGCCTTCTGTATTAATGGACTGAACTTATTCTTCGTTGTCAAAGGACTAAAGCATCTAACTGCAGGAAAGATAAATGCTTCTTTTCTTTACACTAGAGAAAGACTTAGAAAAGTACTAAGCACATAAGTTCCACTGTACAGAACAACTCACTGATACACTACCACAGAGCATCTAATTTTTCATGACACAATTTACTACCTTGTGTTCCAATTCAAAAATTTTGTTCCCTCTAAATTTGGAGACTCCTGTACCAGGTCATTCATTCAGGTCAGTCTGTACTTGGATGTTACTTGTGAGAAATTTATTTTTCATTCTGTCCCAATAGGGCTGTTTTCTGTTTGACTGTCTATTAGCATTGACATTTACTCCCTAAGGCTTTTTTCTTCTTCTTTTAGAACTTGATTGGGAGAGTTTCATGGAGTTTGTGCAGCTTTTATATCAAGGAAAATGTTCTGTTTTATTTTGTGGTTATTCTGCTGCTGACATTTGGTGACATTTTCTCTTCTTGTTGACAGTTTTGTGTTTCGTTAAAGAGTAAGCTAGTCTAGTGAAGGTGTTTAATTTCCTTTGTCCAGCCTTTATGATATCCAGCACATACAGTACTCTTCTTATGTCATTCCTGCACTAGTTTTCCTCTCGGATTGCTTCTTTTCTGCACATTGGTTTCCTCTATGCTTTGTGTGAAGTACCTTTTCTTTTGGGCAGCAGCTGAATATCTCTTTGCTGATAGCTTTTTTTTTCTTTTCTTTTTTTTTTTTTTTTTAAATCATTCAGCATTATAGCAGAACATTTTGTAGTTATTTACTTTAAAACTGTAAGTAAGCAAATCTTGTAATGTTAAGACTTGGAAGTTCCTGTTGGAAAAGGTCAAACACAAAGTCCTTTTGTTTCTCCTGCTAGCATCATGCCAGAGCTGAGTGATTACTAATCTTTACGGAATACTTAGTGCACTGACTAAAATCCAAGATATTTTTTCTAATAACTGCAGCAAAGGTGAACTAGAAGAACAGACTCCTGTGCCAAAATGGATGTGATCGGACCTACAGCTTCACTGCTAATGGCAGAAAATACAAAATACTACTGAAGAGCTTCCATGCAGAGATATATGATCTATCTCACAGTCATCAGAGATGAAATAGCTGCCAAGCTGCAAATAGCATTGTGTCTTACAACTGCAGGATCATAAACAACTAATGTTTATAACAGCATTTTTAAAAGCTGTTAAAGTCTGAGCACTAAACAATAAAAGTAATTGGTTAATGGCAGCTCAGCTATTGAAAATTAGAAGCTTTAAGGTTAAGTTTTCCAGAGGTGATATATTCTCTCTTCTTAATCAGTGTTACACTTCAGAATTATTTTGGTGGGGAGAGGGAAGATGGCAATTTCAATTAGCAGTGCTAAGGAATAAAAGAAATTATGTTTTCTGAAAACAAAGGCTCAGCCACACAGCTGTATTCTGGATCATGTCATTTAATTTTTAACCAATGGTATCACAGTTTTGCAGTTTCAGCTTTCACATTAAACGCAGAGCAAGTGGTCTCCTGTGACGCATACCAGAGAGAAACAAAAAATTTGGAAAGGAACTGGATTTCCCATATGATTAAAATTTTATAAAATTTTCCAGCTCTAACTTAGGTTGAAGCCAAAAATTTTCAATATTTTTTCATTACACTTTCCCATGTGTGTTTTGGGTGTAGATTGCAAGGTGGCAGCCAGGGGGGCTGTGGCGCTGGTCCCTGTGGGAGGAGGTCAGGGGCTGCCCCATGCCAGACACACCCAGGTCCAATCAACTCCAGTGGACCCATCACAGGACACAGCTGAGCACATCAGCCAAGCTGATGGCACCTCCATGAAAACGTATTTTTAAAAAGGCATAAAATGCCATACAGAGAGAGGAGAATGGAACAAAAAAAGTGAGAAACAGCAGAGGGAAGACCAAGGTCAGAGGAGGAGGCGGACATGTTCAGAGGAGAAGGAGGTGCTCCATGGCAGAGCAGATATCTCCTGCAGATTGTGGAGGGTCCATGCTGGAGCAGAGAAGTGTGAGGAGGAAGGAGCAGTAGAGAGAAACCACCATGTACTGACAGTAACCTCCCTACCCCCTGCACCACTTAGGGCAGTGGTAGAAGAGTCAGGAATGAAAGAATGATGTTGAGCATGGGAAAGGGGGGCTGGGGGGGAAGATGTTGCTTTAACATTTGTCTTTTTGTTTCCCACTATCCAAATTAGTAACTACATATTTTAATTAACAATAGATTAGGTTGACTTTTCCAAGTTGAGTCTGTTTTGCTCGTGACAGTAACTGGTAAGTAATCTCCCTGCCTTTATCCCAACCCATGAGCTTTCTCCTTCCCGTTCTTCCTCTTTTCTCCCCTGCCCTGCTGAGGGAGGGCAGTAAGCGAGCAGCCAGGTAGGGTTTGGCTGTTAGCCAGGGCCAACCCACTGCAATGTGCTGTGAGAAACTCCGAATGCATAGCCCAGACTCACACAAAGCATGATTTGAATGCTGGTTACATACAAAAGTAAAACAAACTGAGCTATTTGTCTTTCTTATACATATGTGCACATATACTTTCACTCACATGTTCCCTTCATCCATGGATCTGACAATCATTTCTCAATGAAGTCTCAAAACTTCAATCGACAATCTCCTTTTTCTATATATAATCAGAATGCTTCAATTTCCTAAAAATGTTTAGTAGCTACACAGCATCTTTCCATGTTTATCATTTTACAACTCAGATAATGAGGATAAAACCTGAAACATTTCTGGGTTTATCCATTTTGTGGAATACTACAGTTCTAACCAAGTGTAACTAAATTTTAAAATGTGTGTGTGTCTGTCTCTCGTACTGTGGATTTACAGGCCTTAATAGGCTATCAAAAAGGATTAGGAAATTGAGCATGTTGCTCAATACTTGGTCTCTGGTTTTTATTTCTGTTGTTTGTTTGTTTGGGTTTTTTTTAAATAATTTCCTGAATTTTAATCATTTCTATTTCTTGACATATTTGGGGTTATTTTCCATGCTTTCTCAGTTTCTGGATTGCTAATAGCTCTGAAAATGACAGCACCCATCTGCCTTGTGCTCCTGTTTGTAGCACCAGTGGTAATACTGCATGGCTATTAGCATTGAAATAAACCCCACAGTAACCTGTTCAATCAGATTTTGACACAGACAGCTGACACTGAAAATGACATGCAGTTAGGTTTTGACTTAAACAATAATTTCCAATAGAATGGATATTTCTTACCTGTGTAAGTTCACCTTTTGAGGAATAGCTTACCTTGCATGAAGCCACCAGTAACTGAAGAAGATACAAGTATCATCCCAGCCGTCTCTGCTGTTTGCCACCATTTCTGGCATACATAAAGAAAACAATGTCTGTGACATTGCTGAATTCCTTTCTTATTCCAGCAAGGTGGAAGAACAGGGAGGTGTTAAAGACTTCATATCTTGGGCCTCCCAGAACTGAAGCTACGCTGCTATGCAACAGGATGCTGAAAGCATCAGGAGGTAAAAAATCTGTCAGGAATTATGCTTCTACAGTTTCATGAAGAGGCTAGGAGGTTATTGCCCAAGACCGTCCCAGGTTATTCCATTGACAATTTAACATTCTTTTGCTGTGGGGCAAGGTCAGATATTGATGATCTGTCCCTATGATTTGTCTTCATATAATTTATGCATATGAATCATTAACGTATTCATACTTGCAGTCATGTTACATAACAGTTAACTTGCTACTCAACCCTCTCATAGAGGAGTGAGGGGCTGCCAATGTAAGTCTGTACTGATAAGCTGAACGCTTTCCCCGACATAAACATTTCTCTATACCTTGTGGTTTAACCCCAGTTGGCAACCAAGCACCATACAGCTGCTTGCTCACCCTCCCTGCCTGCCGGGTGGGATGGGGGAGAAAATCAGAAGAGCAAAAGTAAGAAAACTCGTGGGTTGAGATAATAAGTTTAATAATTTAAATAAAATATAATAATAATAATAGTAGTAGTAATAATAGTAATGATAAATTGTAATGAAAAGGAAAACAACAACAAAGAGAGAGAAGAACAAAACCCAGGATAAACAAGTGATGCAACCGCTCACCACCTGCTGACCAATGCCCAGCCAGTCCTCGAGCAGCGGTCACCACCCCCCGGCCAACTCCCCCCAGCTTACACACTGAGCATGGCATCATATGGTATGGAATATCCCTTTGGCCAGTTTGGGTCAGCTGTCCTGGCTATGGTCCCTCCCAGCTTCTTCTGCACCTCCTCGATTGCAGAGTATGGGAAGCTGAAAAGTCCTTGACTTAGTATAGACACTGCTTAGCAACAACTAAAACATCAGTGTGCTATCACATTATTCTCATGCTAAAGCCAAAACACAGCATATACTAGCTACTAGGATGAAAATTAACTCTATCCCAGCCAAAACCAGGACAACCTTCATATACATTCTCACTCTGAAAATCATCTCTGAAATAATGCTGTTCCCTATTTTTTTACTGGTCTGTGGTACAAAGCTGCTCCTAGATATATGATCCCATGAAGTTCAAAGACCCCAGAGATACCATGAAATGTCCAATGCTAGTACAAAAAAAAAAATAACTGCAGTAAAAAGGGACTTTGTAGAGATATCGTGAGGAAGAATTGATGACTGGAATGTCCAATGTGCTTCACACTCTCTTTAGTTTTAAGTCTGTTTCTGTTTTCTCATGAGAAGTACAAATTATATCCCTGGCTACCATTTAAGTGACATTTTGCATATCACATAGAGCTAGATAAAAAACTTAAAAAGTGCACTTTTGGAGAAGGTTTAATTCAGGCTTGATCCATTTCAAGAAATTGCATTCTCTCACTATAGATCATGATTTATAGCTTTGCCCATTAAGCCTTACGTTTTCCACAACAGCTGCCTGTTTTTAATTGCACTGCCTTTTCCAAATGAAAGCATTACAACTTGCTTGTTTTCTATTAATGTATGTTTAAATTGATCTTTATCTTATTATTTTTGGTAATATCGAATAAAAGCAGACATACTGAAAAACTATCCAATATTTACATATTTATTATGCTAAGGGTGGTTTAGAAACAATTAATCACAAGAATTTTCACCTTAAGGTACTGCTTAAAGTCTTTGTACAGCTGTTAGAATTCAGTTGGCACACGTAGTGGAATAAAAAAAAAATGTACAGAACTAATTTCTGTGATAATTCCAATACAACTGGTGATGTTAGGCTGGATGTAATTTTAACTGTTTGGAAATACAGGATTAAATCTTTCCAAAATTACTTCCAATTGTGAGTAAAATTCTTTTAAGCCAAGTTGGCAGTTCAAAAGATTAAAAGGTTTAGATCTTTGCTGATTTACACTCTTATTACCCTTTCACTCCATCAGTACTAATGTGGGACTCAACCCTGAGCGTGTGAGTGTGTTTATATCACTGCAATCTGAGGAATACCCTTATAACATCAGTTACATTAATAAGGTTAAATGAGCTTTAAAAAGTCAGATTCACACCATAAAAACAGTATAAATTTGGTCCAAAGTTTCTTAACTTTGGAGACTTACTATTAAAAAGACATAAAACACTACCCTTTGCTACATCTCCTATAGAATAATATTTCCTAGCTCAGAGCTTCAACAGATTTATATTACTTCTGTGGCACAAGGGAACTCATTTCAATTTCAATTCATGTCTAAAATCATCTATAAACTGTCATTAATTGCAAGCATTGAATTTACACGTGTCTCCTCTTTCTCCTTGGTGTTCCTCAATAGTAATCCAAAATAGCTATATCACTTTGATCAGATATGCTGGCCATCCAAAGTGATCACGTGCTTCTGACTCTTTTTTTTTTGGTCCTTTTCTTGACCACCAAACTTCAAGTGAAGCACTAGTATGTTAGAATAAAGCTTATGCAAATAATTTATTCACATATTATTTTATTAACCATGCATCTCATGGTCCAGCTGGCATTACTGTGCTTAAGTACAGGGAACAGTAGAGTATAAGAATATCCTTGGGATCATATAAGACAATGGTCTAACGTGCCTTTTTTGCCTGCAGATGAGCTGGGTTAAGCCAATACTGTTCTCCACTCTTCAATCACCCTTTCCTTCCCATTAACATCCCCTCAGATCTATTGGTTTAACCTAGGTATCAGCATTCCACATTAGCATAAGCTAATTGTAGGGGGGGGGGGGGTTCTAACCCTGATAATTTTACAGAAGCAAGTCAGTAATGACTAAGTGTGCTCTTAGGCTGGCAAATAGCAGTGGTGATGACATCCTGGGAGAAGCTATGAACTAACTTTTTTAACTAGCTGAGCTGCATCTGGAACAACACATCTGACTGCAAACTCAGAAAGACTGAGAGTTTGAGAATAGAATCACAGAATCATTTAGGTTGGAAAAGACCTTTAAGATCATCAAGTCCAACCATTAACCTAGCACTGCCAAGTCCACCACTAAACCATGTCCCTCCCTAGGCACCACATCTACATGTCTTTGAAATATCTCCAGGGATGGGGACTCAACCACTTCCCTGGGCAGCCTGTTCTAATGCTTGACAACCCTTTCAGTGAAGAAATTTTTCCTAATATCCAATCTAAACCTCCCCTAGTGCAACTTGAGGCATTTTCCTCTTGTCCTATCACTTGTTACTTGGGAGAAGAAACCAACATCCACCTCACTACAACCTCCTTTCAGGTAGTTGTAGAGAGCCATAAGGTCTCCCCTGAGCCTCCTTTTCTCCAGGCTAAACAACCCCAGTTCCCTCAGCCGCTCCTCATAAGATTTGTTCTCCAGACCCCTCACCAGCCTCGTTGCCCTTCTCTGGACACGCTCCAGCACCTCAATGTCTTTCCTGTAGTGAGGGGCTCAAAACTGAACAAGGTGTATTCGAGGTGCAGCCTCACCAGGGCCAAGTACAGGGGGACAATCAATTCCCTAGTCCTGCTGGCCACACTATTTCTGATACAAGCCAGAATGCCATTGGCCTTCTTGGCCGCCTGGGCACACCTCTGGCTCTTATTTAGCTGGGCGCTGACCAACACCCCCAGGTCCTTTTCCACCAGGCAACTTTCCAGCCACACTTTCCTAAGCCTGTAACATTGCATGGGGTTGTTGTGGCCCAAGTGCAGGACCCGGCACTTGGCCTTGTTGAACCTCATACAATTGGCCTTGGCCCATCAATCCAGCCTCTCCAGATCCCTCTGTAGAGCCTTCCCACCCTCAAGTAGATCAACCCTCCTACTCAACGTGGTGTCGTCTGCAAACTTACTAAGGGTGCACTCGATACCCTCATCCATATCATTGATAAAGATATTAAACAGAACTGGCCCCAATACTGAGCTCTGGGGGAACACCACTTGTGACCGGTCACCAACTGGATTTAACTCCATTCACCACAACTCTTGGGTCCCAGCCATCAAGCCAGTTTTTTACCCAACAAAGTATATGCCTGTCCAAGCCATGAGCAGCCAGTTTCTCCAGGAGAATACTGTGGGAAACAGTGTCAAAGGCTTTACTGAAGTCTAGGTAGACAACATTCACAGCCTTTCCCTCATCCACTAAGCGGGTCACCTTGTCACAGAAGTAGATCAGGTTAGTCAAGCAGGACCTGTCTTTCATAAACCCATGCTGACTGGGCCTGATCACCTGGATGTCCTGTACATGCTGCGTGATTGCACTCAAGATGATCTGCTCCATATCCTTCCCTGGCACCGAGGTCAGACTGACAGGCCTGTAGTCCCCTGGATCCTCCTTCTGGCCCTTCTTGTAGATGGGCGTCACATTTGCTAACCTAACAAAAATGGTTAGCTGCATCTAGAGATTGTAAAGGATTAGATATGTTCATTATGGATAATACATAACTGTGCCACTAGATAATGCAGTTATTTAACTTTCATTTTTAATTATTTATTTGTTGGGGATTAATTATTAAATGAACATAGCTTTTTTGTTTTTCCACTGTTCAAGGGTCAGTCCTGAGAGTTGTATATATATTTTCTAAATATTCACACTTCAAATGTGAGGAGACCAGTCATTTCCAAAACATTAATAGTAATAAAGTATTTTATGACATAAGTGTCAACAATAAAGTGTTTGACTCAAACTAAATAATCATTTATATCCAGAGTGAAAGGCTTTAAGATCTGTTTTTTATTGAATTTGACCCTCTATCATTAACAACTCTGGTACTAAATGTCACAGATGCTGTAAGTTGTATATTATTTTTGTATTTCAGTCTAGACAGATGGCTGGAAAATAAAACAGCTGTATTTGTTCCGACAGCCTGGAGGCACTGCTTCTTAGACAGCAAAAATTCTTATGATGGACAGGTTCAGATTTTAGGGACAGTCCTACAGACTCT
The DNA here is from genome assembly GCF_965638725.1 of Aptenodytes patagonicus. NCBI lineage: Eukaryota > Metazoa > Chordata > Aves > Sphenisciformes > Spheniscidae > Aptenodytes > Aptenodytes patagonicus. The sequence goes on from NC_134952.1 coordinate 47,286,207, forward strand.
TGCTGCAATAAATGAGCTTGGATTCACCTACAGACCCTGGTAATGTCAAAGATAAACATATGGGAATCATTTTGTGCCGGAATGAGACTTTTCAACTTCCTTTCAGTGTAAGGGCTACTTGCTGTAAACATTTTATTAAATCAGATAAGGTTTCAAGGTAACCAGAAGTAATTTGAGACTAACATGAAATTTTTTGACATTGTCTGAACTTGGAGATTTTATGAATGATTGAAATGTTTGAAAAATGATGTGCATGCACTCTCCCTGTTCCAGAGGTCTGATCTCACAGCCCAGAAAGCCAACCGTATCCTGAGCCAGATCAAAGGAAGTGTGGCTCTAACGGTGTGCTCCCCCCGCTCCCCGTGTAAGCAATGACCACCAGTGGGGATCATGATGGCTGCATCCAGCTTATGCTGGACTTTGGGGATGGATGGCAACATAGTAGCCAAGGGCTGTCTGGAGCAGTGACTCAAATGTCTTGCTGATATGCAAATATGATTATAAGTCAATCATCTTACTCTATAAATAGTGGACAGCCCGGGGCCCACTGAGCTCTCCTGAATGGAAGTGGGCTGCACAGCGGGATCTCCCCTTGAGCAAGGACACCTCTCAAGGTTACTCCTCCAAGTTGAGAGATTCCTTGCCTGATTCCTTGACAGATCCTTAGTGAGTGACTAATAGCATGCTAAACATTGAAATCTTAGCTAAGTGATATAAAGGATTAATTGCGCATATATAATCCTTTAGATATAAACTGTTGACCAAGGCTGGGACTAGGATTGGATCTAGGCACACCTAGACTCCTCTCTGAGGAGGAGTTTAGAAAGCAAGGGGGTCCTTTCTGAACCTCATGACTCAACGGGAGGGTCTCCCTGACAGTTTTGTCTGACCCTGTCCCCTATGCAGTAAATAATCAAGTGTACCTTGCCATCGAATCTTGTTAAACCACTGTTGCATTTACCATTGAACTTTGTTAACTCACTGTTTTATATCAGAGTTGGGGTTGTTCAGCCTGCAGAAGAGAAATCTCCGGGGAGACCTTATTGCAGACTTTCAGTGCTTAAAGGGGGCTTATAAGAAAGATGGTGTCCTGGTTTCGGCTGGGATAGAGTTAATTTTCTTCCTAGTAGCTGGTATAGTGCTGTGTTTTGGATTTACTATGAGAATAATGTTGATAACACACCAATGTTTTAGTTGTTGCTGGGTAGTGCTTGCACTAGCCAAGGACTTTTCAGCTTCCCATGCTCTACCGACTGAGAAGGCTGGAGGTGCACAAGAAGCTGGGAGGGGGCACAGCCAGGACAGCTGACCCAAACTGGCCAAAGGGACATTCCATACCATGTGACGTCATGCTCAGTATATAAACTGGAGGGAGTTGGCTGGGGGAGCCGCTGCTCGGGGACTGGTTGGGCATCGGTCAGCATGTGGTGAGCAATTGCACTGTGCATCACTTGCTTTGTATATTCTTTTATTATTATTATTACTACTATTTTATTTTATTTCAATTATTAAACTGTTCTCATCTCAACCCACAAGTTTTTTCACTTTTTACTCTTCTGATTCTCTCCCCCATCCCACCAGGGGTAGGGGGAGAGTGAGCGAGTGGCTGTGTGGTGCTCAATTGCTGGCTGAGGTTAAACCACAACAGATGGGGACAGACTTTTTAGCAGGGCCTGTTGCGATAGGACAAGGGGTAGTGGTTTTAAACTAAAAAAGGGTAGATTTAGACTAGATATAAGGAAGAAATTTTTTACAATGAGGCTGGTGAAACACTGGAACAGGTTGCCCAGAAATGTTGTAGATGCACCGTCCCCGGAAACATTCCAGGTCAGGTTGGACAGGGCTCTGAGCAGCCTGATCTAGTTGAAGATGTCCCTGCTCATTGCAGGGGGGGTGGGCTAGATGACCTTTAAAGGGCCTTCCAAACTATTCTATGATTCTATGATCCCTATGTGCTATTGGATTGTTTTAAAATATCTTATTCTCTGAGGTCATTTGCCAATGAGACAACACAGAGCTAAGCATATTTGACCTTAATATAACTTTTCTTCAGGTCTAGGTATGAAGAATTTGATTGCTACAGAAATGTCATTCTGGGAAATTTGTGAATTACACACAATAGGACTGAAAGGGATTAGAACCTTTTTGGGAAAAACAGATTAACAAGAACCTACAGAGCAAGTTAGAAAGAAAAACTATAGAGGGGTAAAGTCTCTTTTTTATTGCAATGAAGCAACAACAGTGATGAAAAAAAATACATGGGTTCTAAAATGCCGTTAGGAAAATTTAGTGAGAAAAACAGCAGCACTAATGCTTTGTTAAGGCTGTAACTGCATGGTGTAATGAGCACTGGGTAAAGTACTAAATTTTAAATTGAATACATTGATTAAGATCAACACAGTAAAAGAATTGTTATATGGTATCAGAGAAAAAATGGGAATTTCAGAATACCAAAACCAGTAAAAATGATTATTTAGAAGAGGAATCAATGCAGAACTTAAAGATAATTAGAGTCATAAATGTATCATTGCTGCAAACATCTAGATTACATATTGATGCAATGACAGAATGACTTAAAATTTAATGAGAAAATATATGAAATCATACAAAATCCCAGCTGCCCAACCAGAAAAAGCATTCTCCAAGATTCATCTTTAACTTTCATTATTGCATGGACATTGCATTTCCATGCTTGAAAGATATCATATCAAAATCATTTTCTTCTGACCGAGCCCTTAAATATCAATCTCATGTAGAGATCAGGAGGATGAAGACATGCAATTGGACATTTGGGCAATTCAAAATGCAACTGCAGACATGCAAAAATTGCATACATCTTCTGAAATGCATCTTGTGTAGGCCATTTGTGAAGTTAGGCATAGTTACCCAAACTATTTAAGCATCTTTCTTAGTGAACCTTCCAATTTGTACAAGCATAAGTTTTGCATGACTAGATAAAAAGAACTGAACATTTGAATCTGTGTATGAACAGATGGAAGAGGAGTCTAGAAAGGTAGTACTTGGTCTAGTTACAAACTCACAGATGATAAAGCTGCAGTGGTGAGGATATCACAAGATGAGATACAGCCAACAGTCAAAACAATGGAATGAGAAACTCAGTAAAATTTTACATTATAAATGAAGAGACAACATACAAGAACTTGATGAGAGCATAAAACAAAGAATGAAAAAAAAGTTAAGGCCTTGGTGCTTTTTAGGAATAGTAGATGCACTTTTTTTCTACCTTAACAAAACTTTGTTAAATAAAACTTCACAGTAGATCATGATGTCCAGAATACTGTGTCTGATACTTGCCAAACTCACAAAACCGTCATCAGAAGAATCTCCCTCACACACATAGAGTCAGAGTATTTGTAACACATTTAGGGGTGACTGCAAATAAAACATCAGCAAAAATACAGAACCTGAGTTCACTAGTGAGAGACAGAAAAGAAAGTATAGAAGATTATTTAATCATTTTACTTGCTGGAATTACACATGTAAGCTTGAATAGCAGAAGAGAGATTGTACTCTTCTTATCCAAAATCTGCTTTACAGAGTGAGAAGTAGGTCTTTCTCTTTTCATTATCATTTTAAAAATGTATAATTCCATTGTCTTCATATCTACACATAGTGGGTATACCCCCTAAAATCCTCTGTCATGTGCTTAAGGAAGACGATTCCCTTATATCTTTTAAATACTAATGCAAACCAATGTAAAATGCCTGTCAAGATGAGACTTCTGTATTATTACTTCCACCATAATATACCTATATTTCCTCTCAGAAGGCAAGATGAAAATTATTAGTTGTTATTCATATATTGAACTAAAATCTAGAATAAGCTGCATAAGTGAGAACCAGCTTGAAAATAGACAAAACATTACCTCTCTGGTTTTGTTTTCTTATTATGTTAAACAAAGACATGTGGGAAGAGAGTGGCGTTAAAAAAAAAAAAGAAAAAGGTAATAATTGTCTACAAGTTGCTTTCCTGGGAAGGTACTCTAAGTACTAAGAATGCAGCAATCCCATGTTTAAAATAAGTTAGAAGCACACACTTCCATGAAAATAAAATTCCCACACATAAGTGTAGCAGTAGAGCACCTAATTCCTTATGTTTGAGAAGTGTTTCCCAGTATATTTTCTTTGATTAGGGCTCTCAACATTAGATTAAATATGTAAGGTAAATTATAACGTTTGGGGGATACTTGTACCACTGTATTTTCCTCCCATAATGTTCTCATGTGTATAGTATAATAATATTAATACATGCTAAACAACAACAACAAAATCAATATGATATTATAGAATCCGTGTTTCATCTGATGTTTTAAAACTTCTTTTAAACGTATGAAAAAGGGAAATTAAAATCCCAATGTTCTAAGTTAAATTTTCCCTGAACTAGGCTGGTAATCAGTTATCATGTGAGAGATTAGGTCTGAAAAAATGATGCAAAGCAGTTGTGACCTTCTTTTGAATAAAAAAGCCAGTCCCTTTCCATGAATACTATTTGCTACTCTTCTTTCTTTATATGAAATTCTGTACATAATTTGACTATTGTTTATAAGGCTGAAGAAAGAAAAATATTTCAGTATCTTGATGCTATAAATTCTCATGTATATATGATTGTATATGAACTTATATCTTGTGGACGATATATAGGCTAGCCATGGACCAGAAACAATTTTGTGATAAAAGCAATCATTAAATATCACAAATGGTGGGTAACGAATACTAAAATACTAATGAAGACTAAAACCGATTGTAGACTGGCATTGTATAAGAACAACAGTTTGGAATAAAGAATTTTCCAGCTACTAATTGTTGAATATCATTGTTTCAAGCACCAAACTAATTCATACCAATCAACCCATTCATGAACAGAGGAAAAAGAGAATTCACTGAATAAAATACTTTTAAATGAAAGTTTAACCCACTTATATTCAAGATCATCTTCCTCGATTTCATATTTGGAAATGCTATCTAATGAAGCTTTATCGTTACCACTTTGTGCTGATTAAATAGCATAATCCTCTTATTTGTGCAGATCTCTAGTGTTCCTCACTTTTATTAAAAGCAGTGTTCTAATGAAGCTCATGAGGTGTCACTAGGTAATTACTACTTACAGTCTGAAATGAAGTTCAGTTCCAAGCCATTTGCATTTATGTGCTAAAACTAAATGATTAATGTGGATTTTTACACATTTTTAGGTTTAATTTTTCAGTCTAATGAAATCATAAATTTCAAGCTTTCAAAAATATTCCTATCTCTTATTTAATTCAATATGTAATCGAGAACATGCTTTTGCTACAGATGGAGAGTCCTTTTCAAATTTGAATTAATTTGGTGTTTTGCTGAGCTAGTAGATTAAGTACTACAGATTGCCTGATGTTCACTATCCTAAATCTTAGCTTTCAAATTAGTGGAATGAAATTTTGGAAATTCACAAAGTCAAAAATATTTTCTGCAAAGGTGATAGCAATATTTTCTGCCCACACTGTGTGCACTGAATGACACCCACAAAGTGGTGACAGCTGGAAACAGTCATAAGCAAAATTCTACTATACCAAAGTGAATAAAGTCCAAACTTAGTTGAATATTCACTATATACAATGTATTCAGGAATTATACCTCATTTTAAAGAAGTGGATATATTATGTTTAGCTGGTAGTACAAATAACCTATGCAAATTATTACAAAAGGATTAACCTTAAAGTTCAGGGAAACATACCAAGTTGTGAACACCAGACTGACATATTGGCTTCAGTGAGAGACTTTTGGGAGGGAATAAAAGAATGCCAAATCAAAATGAACTTTAAAATGGTCACATACATAAAAATTAAAAAAAGAAAAAAAAGGTCCAGTATAGTTTCCTCAAAACTTGCACAAGTAATTCTGCCACTGATAGAACTCTCAGGGAAATGAACGACAGCCAAGACGGGGGAAAAAAAAACTCATCAGCATTCAGCACTGTTGAAGAATGCTATATTCTACGCCTTACATAAGCATCCATCTAGTCTTCTGCTCCTCTGAGCTAGGAAGGGTAAGGATATGTCACTACCTTGGCTACCTCAGCTTTTGCCACCAGTGCCTACTGAGTGATCATGGCATTTTTCCTTGAACGTGATGAGAGGCAAAGAGTTCCCTGGCTCATACTGTCACTAATAAAGTAATGCCCAGCTCTGTAGTATACCTACTACTACACACAGTGTATATCTAAGCTTTACTTTATCTATCACTATACAGAGATTAACTCACAAATCTTTCTGTATAGTAAAGTGTCACTGTATTTATTCCATGAATAACGCAATTGCTTGATATTCAGAACTAGCATATTTTGCCTTTGACAGAAGACAGTAGTTATCATTAGGAAGATGTTAAAGGGTTAATCACTGCATCCAGTTACAAAGTCTATTAAGAAAAAGTGTCTCCAAAATGCTTACAGTAATAATAGTAGTTAACAATATTGCCATGGATGATTACAGCTAAATCATCCAACTTACAAATCCCCAGGTTCGATTTTTTCAGTCATGGGGGTATAAAATTCAGGGCAATACCTCATTTTTGCTCCATAACATCTGTGACAAGGTGTAATGCATCACTGACAATCTAGTGATTCATGAAATGAAAACTCCTTCCTATTTACATCAATGCAGACATTCCCCAGGGGTTCTTCACAATACACCTGTCTGGCTGCACAGCATGCAAAACATGAGATATTAGCTATCTTATGAAATTCTCTTATTTCTTTTTTTTTTTCCAGAAGTGCTAGCTTTAGAGAAATTGCATTAGCTATTTCACTTTCTGTCACTAGAATTTAAAGACGCTCTCAGTGGGTGGAAGTAGCAGGCTGATAACCTCAGCACTGGTGTTCTCTACAAGTCTTTGAAAGACATGTGCAACATCACACGTAATTCAAATGGTTGCTTTGCATTTATTTCACCGACCTCTTCAGATTCTCTCTTCAAAAAAGACCCCTCTTCTTTAGGCAGAACTGTACTTCTGAAGCATTGCTCACAGCTATGAAACCAAGAGCACATTAGTTGCTCCTAACCCAAAGAACACGAAGACCTACTTGGTTTCCTATAGACAGCATGGAAAGAAATTAGCCACCTGCTGAGGATAATCCTAATGCCCCAGCTGTGAGAAGAAAGCAGTCTGGAGCAAGCCAATAGAGAACTATAAACCCATGCACGTTATCTAACTTCTTACCCTGCCTTACAGCATGGTGCCTCTGCCCACTTTGAATCCAGCCTGGAGCCTATTCTTTAGAGTGAAGAACAGTCTACAAGCACTGTTTTCTTACCTTTTTCCAGAAGGGGTAATAATGTTGCTGCTCCATGCTGAGTGGTTTCTGAATTTCTTCTGACTAAGGAGATATTATAACGCAGCCCTCCGGTATCATGCAGCCCTGCCAGTCATACCTAGTAGGTGGGACTGTACCAGCAGCACTGCATCAGTCACAGATTGTATGGCTGTTGCTGGTGCATCCATCCTGTTTGGAGAACACTTATTAGACTGGATTTCTCAAGGGACTGCAGTCCTGCTCTGGCCAGTTTTTTGATTATTGACAGGCCTAATTTCTCAGAGCAGAGCAGTTCTAGGCATGCACAGAGGGCATACGAGGGCTTTTGCAAATTCCAGGTCAGAAAGGCAAGTATCTCACAAACACAGGCATTAGTGAGCAATTTTAATTTTAGGAGGTTAGCATCTGCATAAACCCCTTCAGACACTTTAGCCTCTTGCCAGGTTCTGCACTGCCTAGAGGGGCTGAAGCATTGCTCTAGCTCCCTCTTTCTCATCATTCTCACGATGGCAAAACTGTGAATATCTTTCCAAAGCCTGTTTGCCTCACAGACTAGCCACAAACAATGGCATGAAGTCTTGCCTGATCAATGTTGCTATGATGAAGCAATGCTGGTCATGCATAAGATTTTAGGGCACAAAATAGCAGCGCTTTGGTAACTATTTGCACTCAGAGGTTTCCTTTGGGATTTAGATGCTGGTTTCACCTTCTTAACCATAATGCAAAGTTATCCTCTTGCCACCTGTAAGTTTTTGTGCTTATATTCCAGTTCTACCTCTCAAAAGAAAATGCAAAGCCATAGTCCTTAATGAGGTAAACCTGGACATTTCCAAGAGCAGCCATGGAGGTAAGATGGCTGTGGAACTGCCACATCACTTATTGCTTGCTATTATTGGTACAGCAGAACAATTTAGTGCTATACGCACTGTAAAAATTTTGCTGTACACATGCTTTATAGCTGACTGACTTGCATAGCTCATAAAACAATAGAAAGAGCTCATTAAAGTTTTTGCCCACTTTTCGTTTCTAATGAGTGTTCTCTCAACAATGCTTGAATAACAGACTGAAATTGAGAGCACAGTTTTAATTCTGAAACCTGCAGAGATGAAATGATTGCAAATAAATGATATTAGACACCATCATTTTGAGCCAGTTCAAGAGCTCTTGCATTTCTTCACAGCTCTGAAATAGTCGAGAATTAATTCTTCAATGTAATAGGACTACTCTTCATAATTGTGGCAGTACTTGGCCCAGCGGGACAAATTTCTGGTGAAAACATGCTTTCCCTGAAAACTAAAACTTATGTTTCTTTAACAAAGAAAGCAGTATCATCATGTTTATACCATAACAGTCTGTCTCTGGGCTACCTATATTCCATGGACAGTAAATGAAAATATTAGGAATTCAGTCTAAGACAAATTACTTTCTCTACCACGTTTGTAATAATGCACAGCATGGAAGATGACCGATAATGTAGCATGAATTGCACCCTTTAGCCCCCACACAGAGACACATTTGAACATTTCCTTTCATCTTTTTCATTCCTCAAAGTGCAAAAACACTCTGTTCCCAAAGCATGAGCTGCTACATCAGCTGCATGGTGAGAAGTATCCCTAAATCTACTATAACATTAAAACCGAAGCTGTAAATAGGGGTAGGATTTGGGCCAGTAATTATATCTAGATTCAAAATTATGTGACAACTTTCACACTCTAAGAAAAGCAAGCTAATTTTGGTTTCCATTCCTTTCATAGTCTCATAGTAAAGATTTTACAAGGAACTGCATTGAAGTTTTTTTCATAACTGAAAACTTGTTCTTGTAAAGACCCTAAGAATGGGACTGAGAAGCGTAACACTTAAAGCAGACTACAGTTCTCAGAGTTTAAAACATGCAATTTCTGAATTTATTAAGTAATTTTCAGTTACATGAAATCTATTGGAATTTGGTGTGTTATACCTAGCCACAAATTCATCTGGACTTTTTGAAAAAAATGCAGTAATTAACATATTTTTTCAGAATTCCCTACACAGAAATCTGCTAGGCTTGGTCTGTGAGCTTGTGATTCTTGTAAGTATGCCAGCCATGTTGTAACTGAGAAAGGATAAATGGTTTCTTGTTGGTTTTAGCAAGAAAGATGCTATTCAATTTTCTCTTTCTTGTGATTTTAGGAAGCTCTAATAAAATACATTGATTCATTCTGCAGATAGTGGCTGTCACAGGAACATTATTTTTCACCTAAATCGTTATCTTTTATATGTTACAGAAATCTTCACTTGTAACCTTATCTTAGAGACAATATATGTTAAAAAAATTCAGCAAGCATCAGATTAAGCTAAAAAGAGCTCTGATGAAGGACTGTCATTAACAGTTGATGCAAGATTTTGTCACACATGCAATGCAATGTTTCTAAATCTTGTGGTGGTTTCTGGTAATGCTGTTTCTGTAGCTCTCAAAACAAGTCACTTTGTAAAAGCTAATTCATTCCTCTTGGTCACAGCAGTACCTCTTTGTCACCTTGAGTAAGTGTTTTTCTGATCCTGTTCTTGCAAATTACAGTGTTCCCATGAGCTTTTCAAAGGATTTCTTGCTGTTATGGTGTAAGTTGTTTTTCTAAACAGAATTTGAGACACATTATTTATTTATTTATTTATTTATTTGTTTGTTTATTTGAAAAACAAATATACATTTGCCCTCTAACAAAACCATGTCTTAACTCTTCAGAGAGAGGTTACCAAAATCAATGGCCTAGAACATTTTTTAAATAAATTCAGTTACACTGAAAGTTTATAACGTGCTGTATTTGAAATGGTATTTCAACATAAAAGATTCAGAATCCTACACTAAGCTTTTTTCCCTTAGGTTTGGATTATGTAGGATCAAACCCAGCTAGTATATAAACATGTAGAACCCAGTAATATTTCCAATGAGAATTTCACTTCCATCCTGGCTAGATGTGGCTTATCTGGCCGCTGTCGTTAAAGACAACAAAAAAAGTTTTTACAAATATATTAATGACAAGAAGAGAGCCAAGGAAAATCTCCATCCTTTATTGGATGCAGGGGGGAACATTGTCACCGAGGATGAGGAAAAGCCTGAGGTACTCAATGCCTTCTTTGCCTCAGTCTTTAACAGGCAGACCAGTTATCCTCAGGGTACTCGGCCCCCCGAGCTGGAAGACAGGGACGGCGAGCAGGATGAACCCCCCGTAATCCAAGAGGAAGCAGTCAATGACCTGCTACACCACCTGGACGCTCACAAGTCTATGGGGCCGGATGGGATCCACCCGAGGGTGCTGAGGGAGCTGGCGGAGGTGCTCGCCAAGCCGCTCTCCATCATTTATCAGCAGTCCTGGTTAACGGGGGAGGTCCCGGACGACTGGAGGCTTGTCAATGTGACGCCCATCTACAAGAAGGGCCGGAAGGAGGATCCGGGGAACTACAGGCCTGTCAGCCTGACCTCGGTGCCGGGGAAGATGATGGAGCGGTTCATCTTGAGGGCGCTCACAAGGCATGAGCGGGACAGCCAGGGGATCCGGCCTAGCCAGCACGGGTTCATGAGAGGCAGGTCCTGCTTGACCAACCTAATCTCCTTCTATGACCAGGTGACCCGCCTAGTGGATGAGGGAAAGGCTGTGGATTTGGTCTACCTGGACTTCAGCAAGGCCTTTGACACCGTCTCCCACAGCATTCTCCTAGAGAAGCTGGCGGCTCACGGCTTAGACAGGTGTACTCTGCGCTGGGTCAAAAACTGGCTGGATGGCCGGGCCCAGAGAGTTGTGGTGAATGGAGTTCAATCCAGTTGGCGGCCGGTCACGAGCGGTGTTCCCCAGGGCTCAGTACTGGGGCTGGTCTTGTTTAATATCTTTATCGATGATCTGGATGAGGGGATTGAGTGCACCCTCAGTAAGTTTGCAGACGACCCCAAGTTGGGCGGGAGTGTTGATCTGCTCGAGGGTAGGAAGGCTCTGCAGAGGGACCTGGACAGGCTGCATCAATGGGCCCAGGCCAATTGTATGAGGTTCAACAAGGCCAAGTGGTGGGTCCTGCACTTCGGCCACAACAACCCCAGGCAGCGCTACAGGCTTGGGGAAGAGTGGCTGGAAAGCTGCCTGTCGGAAAAGGACCTGGGGGTGTTGGTCGACAGCCGGCTGAACATGAGCCGGCAGTGTGCCCAGGCGGCCAAGAAGGCCAATGGCGTCCTGGCCTGTATCAGAAATAGTGTGGCCAGCAGGAGTAGGGAAGTGATCGTGCCCCTGTACTCGGCCCTGGTGAGGCCGCACCTCGAATACTGTGTTCAGTTTTGGGCCCCTCACTACAAGAAGGACGTCGAGGTGCTGGAGCGTGTCCAGAGAAGGGCAATGAGGCTGGTGAGGGGTCTGGAGAACAAGTCTTATGAGGAGCGGCTGAGGGAACTGGGGTTGTTTAGCCTGGAGAAAAGGAGGCTGAGGGGAGACCTCATCGCTCTCTACAACTACCTGACAGGAGGTTGTAGTGAGGTGGGTGTCGGTCTCTTCTCCCAAGTAACAAGCGATAGGACAAGAGGAAATGGCCTCAAGTTGCGGCAGGGGAGGTTTAGATTGGATGTAAGGAAAAATTTCTTTACTGAAAGAGTGGTGAAACATTGGAACAGGCTGCCCAGGGAAGTGGTGGAGTCCCCATCCCTGGAGGTATTTAAAAGACGAGTAGATGAGGCACTTAGGGACATGGTTTAGTGGACATGGTGGTGTTGGGTTGACGGTTGGACTCGATAATCTTAGAGGTCTTTTCCAACCTCAACGATTCCATGATTCTATGATTCTATTGTCTTTAATTATTAGCAGATATCTACTACAGCTGTAAGCAGCCAGCTCAGATAATTTTCAATTTTGTTTTTCTATTAAACTACCCAGCTTCTAAAGACAAAACTATTTTAATGTCCCTAGAACAGAAGTAAAATTTGAATTATTTATGGTTCATATTCCTATGTTTATTAACCATATCTCACCTCAGGATGTATTTCTGTATCTCCTTGTTCCCTATTTTAAGTGTTAGGATTATACAAACATCTATACAGATATGCTTAAAATCAAAAGATTGTTATTTATAACGGACAAAGGTGTTGAGCTCAATATGAATCAATTTTCAGTCTGTGAATGTTGTAACACTACAATATGTACAACGATACCATAAAATATTACTGTTTCAGAAACCTTAACAGCACAATTATTCACCCACCTGTTCATCAGCACACTTATTCAAACGATATTTGCCAAACATTTCTTTTTAACCAAAATATTGGTTAAATCGCTCCTTAGGGACCTCACCTTGGATCTTCTATCTTTTCCAAACTGTGAAGTTTCTCACACCTGCTGTGCACTCAAGAAAAATGCATGCACAGGCGTGAGCGCACACACACACACATAAAGAAAAAACTTGATTTGAGGAGTGCTACCACATGAATTCTTGTAGAGGGCCAACATTTAGATTATTTTTTCTAAGTTAGCATCAAGACTGTTTTTTTTACATGCCAAGACCAATATCCTAAAATATCTATGAACTTCGGTTTCAGATGAGACAAATCTTACTGCTAAGGACTAACAAATTGTTGTGTTGAACACAGAAACATTCATCAGCTTATACAGAGTCAAGGATGAAAAACAGTACCAGCATGCTGCATATTGTCTACTGAGCAGAAGTTCACTATTTATAAACCATCATAAGGAAATTATTTTTTTTTAAACAATATTTGTTAAAAGCACCAAGTAGAGCTGTTTGTGATGTTAAGGCCTATGAGCTACTAAATGAACTACTGATAGGGTAGGTACTCATCCCTGCAGCTCTACTTCCAGGAAAAAAAAAAGAAAACAAAAATCACAAAAACGAAAGGAAAAGATTTATGATAAAAACCATCTGTACACGTTGACATTCCCTAAAGAGCATTCCACCAAATGGATACTTCTCTGCATTTATGACTATCCCATTCTAGACCTACCCCTTTTGCAATTTCTGTCATATGTTACATCAGACATAGGGTGACTGTTTTCTTCTGATAAAGAGGATGGAATCATATTGCA